>NC_054871.1:19069689-29069689 GCF_018320785.1 Cheilinus undulatus
CAGAGATTTTATTGCAGCTACTCCACTACTTCAAAAACAATCAGTGAAGCACTGAATGACTGAATTTCCCAAAATATTAACAATCTTGATTTAAAATCTTGATGAAAATAAAGGCAGTTTTCCTGTTTAACTACTTTGAGATGCATGAAATGAAAACTTAAACTACATGGCTCAAGCTACAAAGAATATTATTTGTAATTTAGAACCGAAACCGCAACATTGCAAAAGTAAAACTTTGCAGAACTGAGATTATTTTCATACCCAAAAGCATAATGTAACAAAGAGCACCCATCCATGCAAAGTGGGGAGCAGCTGACAGTAGATGACCCACTTTGACTCTCCTGACAATTCAACCACACTGTGGAGGAAAATAGACTGCACTATAACTGCAACATTACTGCAGAGCTCTGTTATTAAATCACCACCCACTTCTATATTAAGCATTCCTGCTGCGATGGCTTGTGAAAACCAAGAAGCTAAATGCTGACCTTAAATTAAATCATGAAAACAAATCAGGCCTTTAACTCAGGCTAATTATGAGGAAACAGGTAAAGACTCTTAATCATGGCAATGGCAGAGATCTGGGCATTTACAGGTGTATTTTTCAGTATTTTACTCAATAACTGTTTTAAATTTCTCCAATTAGTCAGTTACTACACAACAAAGTAAAAATACCATAAAAACATAGTATAAGATACACCTTTAATACCCATTTTTTTCATCTAGTAACCTGACTGCATCCTATATACCAATTAGACCACCATCACAACACACAGCACACAACCTGACACGAGAGAAAATTCACTCTCATTTGTTGCTCATTGTAAGCAGTTGCTTTACTACTGATAACAAGCTGGGATAAATGTAAATGCAAGCCAAGCTAACAGGGTTTTGCAGAAGTGCAAACTCCACATTGCGAAAATGGGGGATGCTCAAAGGAAATCATCATATAGGAAGACAGTTTTAATCCTAATTTCTTTGGAAGCCAAAAAAAAAAACAAAAACAAACTTAGTGTCTTAAATACCAGTGCAACCAGATTTTGCATCAATTCTAGTAGCTTTAGTGCATACAGTACAGGTATTGGGCCTCATTAACCAACCGTTCTTAAGCAGAAATTATTGTTCTTAAATCCCTCTTGCGTAGTTTTTAAGAAGATTCTGACATTCACCATCATTTTCTTACAAAATCTAGGAGTACCCTTACCAACACTCAAGTTCTGCTATCAAAGGATAAAATTTTGAATTTACAGCACTCAAATATGAAAGATTAAGAATGACTCAATAAGATAGAATTATTAATTAAATTTACTGTATTTTTATAAACACTTTCACATAATTAAATAATATATACAAATACATGACCTAAATATAGTCAAGTATTAATTTACAAAAACTTCCTCACAGACACGTATTTAAATGTGTCCAAATGATGATGTTTCACCTATTTAAAGCATCAAGTTTTAGAGTGAATGCAATAATCAAATCCATTTGAACCAGTTATTTCATCCAATTGATGTGTCTGCAAAGCCTGCATTTAACATCAACTACTGGTGCTAGAAATCAAATCAACTCATCTTTAGGTGTCATCTGGAGTAGGACTACATCTACTTTGGAAATATCAAAACGTTGCAGTTATTTTCATCATTTGTTTAATTCTGACGTAACTGATATCATCTTTTCCTCTCACTCCTGCTTGCTATCTGTCTTTGTACACAGCCCCATATGTATATGGGCATAAAAATGTGTTTCTCTATGCTAATTAAGAACTTAAGAGCACCTGGCATTCATCAGCTTCAGAACCTAGATGTGAACAATTCAGCAGTTTAAGAATGTGTCATGAACCCCACGAAGGTTTCTCTTGGAAATATTCTTAAGCAGAAATTTAAGAAAAATCTCAGAAGATATTGGTGCATGAGGCCCAGTGGTTTTACATAACACTGGCACATCTTGATTCAAAGCTCCCTAATGTGATCTTATGTTCCTTTTTTGTTTAATCTTACTACCTGGAATCCATCTACAATTGTTGGCCCTAAAGGCCAGAAAAAAACCCAATCTATATGTGTTCTTGAACACTAAAATAATGACAATGTTATGAAATTAAAACTAACGTGAGGAAATCTAAAAAAAAGACAAATGTGGTACAAACCCATATATGAAAACACAAGAGAGAAAAGAAAATTCAAAACCATGATTTAAAGGTTAACTGGACTTTTTAAGCCATTGTTCAATCATACCTGTGTATCAGCAGTGAGCACTTTGATACGCTGTGTGGAGATAAACAGATCCACCTCTGTCATTGGCTGGGACTCTCCTTCTGGAGCCTAAAGGAAACATCAGAGGCAGTGATATCAAACATGTATCCCCAACAAAGTCAGTTCATCACATAGAGGTGAGCAGCACAGTTGTGCTGTTACAGGCATACATATTTGAAGCCACTGTTAGCGTATCTTAAGTGGTTTCACCTTGATGCGGTCCACAGCCTCCTGAGCCTGTGTCATACGAGCGTTTGTAGATGGGTTCTTCTCAGATTTGAGCTGAGTGGAGCCCAGGTACTTTGCACCAAATATGACTCCATCCAATAAGTCTTCAGGGTCACAGGGACCAGGCACTGAAGAGCAAAACATACAGACAGTGGCTCAACCTCATCTCCTTTAGACAAGATGAAAATCTACAAGAAAAAAAGCCTGACTAGTAGTCTTACCATCTTTATATGAGAGTTGATCCACACTCTGCAATGAGAGAAAAAAAATTAGTTCAAATGTTTTTGGGTTTTACTTGGATTATTGAGGTATTGAAACTTGTTATTTCACCACTATTTTTGACTCATGAAAGTTGCATAAGGAATACAGTTTTAAGTATAAAAATGGTTTTAACTAATTCATTTCAGCTGATTATTGTGTTGGTACTCCAACCTACCTGCTCACTCTCTCCAGCAGCCTCCTCTTCCTCTGGAGGCTCCTCTCCCAACTTCATCCACACAGGCTCCGGGTACTCCTCATCAGGCAGGGAAGCAATGGAGTCGTCCCTGTGCCGCTGCTGTCGACCATTCCTATAATGCCCCCAAAACTTCTGAGCATCCTCCTGATTGTAGGACACTGACACCACAGCATCCACCTCCCCTCTGTGAGGCAAATGGGTAGGAGTGGGTGTTGGGCCGATCTCTGTGACCTGCAGCAGTCCCAGAAGGTCTCTGTGGTGACTTTCAGAGAACAGCAGCCCGGTGGTCTCACTGCTGTCGTCTGTTATGAGGGAAGGGGAGCAGCCCTCAAGCTCAGAGCGGCTTGAGTAGTGATGCTGGGCGAGGTGAGGTGGTGTCCCATGGCTGGGGTGAGGCTCTTCCCCCATCATCTGGAGCTGGCTGAGCAGGGTGTGGATACGGCTGTGATCTTCATCACCTGAGCTCTTTTTAGGCACCTCCTCTTCACTGACTGTGCCATCCACATCACACAAGGTTTCCTCCTGATATTCCCTATCACCTTCTAAGTCCTCAACCCTCACCTCCTCCTCCTCAACTGCCTCATCTTCTTCTTCATGCTCTCTAATATCTTGGACTTGCTCTACAGTATTTCCCAGAAGCTCTTGCTGGTTCTCACTGGGTGAAGCCACAGTGAGGCTTACATCTAAAGGTATTAACACTGGCTCACTTGGACTGGCCTCATCCAGATTTTCAACAGCAGGGGGGAAGCTGGAATCATCCAGGTCGTCTGCTGAGCCTGCCTCACTAGAGGAGTCAGACCTCCAGTCTAAAGGAGGAGGCTCGATGGGGTTGTAAGAGTCCAGATCCTCTGCCTCTAAACCTGTTGGTTCTAAAACATCTTGTCTGTTCAAGTCAGCACCAGAGAGTAAATCAGCAGGATCAGCAGACGGACACGAGGTGTCTGAGGGTACGGAGGCTGCCTGATCAGCAGGGCAGACGTCTGAGTCCATTTTGAAAGAAAGCCTGTAAGAAGAAAAGTCGCATTTACAGAACAGTGGTTCAATTCAAAGGGGCACCAGGTTTCTAACAGCAAAAAAGGAGTAGCAGTATGTTAAGAAACAATACATGATACTGGGTTCAATGTACTATTTTATCTCCATTTTTAAGGGTTTCTTATTCTTATATAGAGGTAAGATTGAAGTCAATTAATGAACAAATACATTAGTTTTTTCAGTTCCCTTAAAACCAACAAACAAAAAAACAAAGCAAAACATCCATTTACTAGTTTTCCTTTATAAACAGCTTGGCACTCCATCTGCATTTTACCAAAAATTCAGCTATAAGGTTGAAGTTGAAGCTGAAGTTATTATTAGTTTATTCTTTTTCTAAGATTTATTTGGGGGTTTTTGAGCCTTCATTTGACAGAGGAGGGCAGTGGATAGAATCGGTGACAGGGACGGGATGGTGGGGAAAGACATGTGGAAAAGGGCCACAGGCTGGATTCGAAGCCGGGCCGCCCACGTACATAGGGCACGCCTTAAACCACTAGGCCATCTGTGCCCCCATTATTGGATTTTTAAAGAATCTTTCATTTTGCACTAAGTTCAAATCAGTAGTTCTTCTGTGGATATCTATAGTTGGATTTGCCCCCTATAAAATGACAAAAGGCTACAACTAAACTGCTGTTCAATAAATAAAGGGAATTTCAATCCCCAAATAAGGAAGTTAACAATCCTAAAAACTGAAACAGTAATGAGTTCACAAAAAACATCAGTATCAGCCAAATTTTTCTTTCAAACATTGGTACTGGCACTGTCCCAGATTTGCACAATCTGTGCATCACTACTTAAAAGCATGCCTATTTGTCCTTAATAAAAACTGTAACTGATAAATACATATCTTCAAAAAAAGACAGATTTTTTTAAACTTTCATATAAAAGAGCAACGTAGAATATATTTTTTGTCAAATATGGCCACTTTTTGCATTAAGAAGTGGCTATACTTGTTTTGATTTTTAATTGTACTCTAGTTCATCTTTACAGCATTGTTTTTAATATTAAATGTGTGTATTTTTTTGCTAATATGACCAGTTGCGTTAACTTGATTTCAAGAATGAAAGAAGAATATAAAACACACATTCTTTGATTAAATAGACCCCATCAGTTAAAGACAGTCTTATCTGACAATCATATAGCCTCTGAGGGCACCATGAATGTCTCGAAAGAAGCAAAGGCTCAAAGTACATGGACATGTTCAACATGTGTCACCGTCATGTTCCCTTCTGGAGAACAAGAGTTACAAGAACAACAGAAGTCTGCAACTATTACATATAAATTCTTGTGCACCCAAATACTCAGCATAAAGAGGGAGGTTTATTTGGACTTGTGTTTCCCCAAGATTCAGCAATCAAAACTTCACTAAAAGATATATTTAATTTACCTGGTCATACATTTGACAGTCACTTTGAAAAATGGTGTCAAAAAAGACACAGAGTAAATCTGGTGGTCTATCCGGGATATGGATTATCAGCGATGCAACTAAAGGCTTAAAAAGCGAGTTTCGCAACAGAAGCGCCACAAATTTGCGCATTAACTAGTATATAAAAGAGGAAATGTATATGAAACCAAACAGGACAGGAAGACTGCCTGGAATAACTGGATGTTAACGGTTCAAGTAGCCGCCTGTTATTCAGACTGCTTATACGTGGGATTTGCTCGTAACTTCCCTCTATGACAAATTAAGTTATACCAATAATGGGTGCAGGTTTGGGAACTGAAATTAATCAAACACTCAACCCCAACACTTTAAGTGCACGACCATCACGTTCAAAAGTTTGGCTAGACAAAGTTAGCTAGCTACGCTATTTCAGCAGCTTTATGGTAACCCGTTTTCCTAATTGAAACCATTTTCGTGCCGTGTCAATTCCCCGTTAAAATGTGTTATTTAGGCGTTGAAAAAGCAGCTCTTACCTGTTATTTTATGTCTCACTCGGTCTCTTTGTACCCACACGCACCGACTCCTCTAGTTGCCACGACAGACAAGTTGACGTGGTTTGAAATTTCAGTCTTTTCCAAAACTTGATCTTTGTTTTCCTCGTCATACTAACAACAGCAGCAACGTTAAATAGTGTAACTTAAACATAATGTAGGGGTTAATACAGCTCGTTTAAGGCTCAGCCTTACTGACATTGTTTCTTCTCTCGATTCGACAGCTTTTTATTTATTCACTGACTCTGAAGCCGTGCTGCGTTCACGTCAACTCGTAGTGCCCTATAAGGGCCATTTGGTTTCTTCTTCTTTTCCTGCACGCCTATATCAAACTTAATCAATAACCATTTAACACACTCTTGAACCTCCCATATAAAAATGCCTTTTTCTTTGAAATACATATCTATGAATTATTAGCAGCGTGATAATGGCTTCTTCCATGAGTTTAGGCTAGATGAACTACGGGGGTCTAGTCTTTACTACACGACCGTCCGCACCTAAAGGCCACAAATGTACACGTCATTTTGAACCTTCCAGACCCGCTTAATCAAACGTCAAAAACTAGTCCGCTCGAAAAGGATTTTTTTTATTTAAAAAATCATTCGTTTATATCATTAATAATAAAAACATACATTCATTTTAACTTCCAACAGCTTAACTACGGTTTTACCAGAAACACATACACGATTCCATCCAAACTTACCACCCTAAGCTGTTTTCTACTAATCTTTAATGCAAATCAATCATTTGTTTACTTAGACTTTTTTTAATGACAGTATCGACTTAGAACCGTTAAGTGACATCAGCTGTAGTGTCGCCTTAAGAGAGGACATTCATAACTACAATCATACAGTAGGTTCATCTTTAAACATTTTCAGTCAGAAAATAAATTCAAAAAGAAGAAAAAAATGACTTACCAGATTACTTGCAGATAAGGTCCATGGTTGAAGCACTCAGAACTGAAAGCACCAAGCCAATGTAATAAAAAACCTTTACGTATAATATTTCAATAAAAGAAATGTAATACATTAGAGTAAATCTGATGTTCAGTTTTGACTGCATTCCTACCATGGACTTTATTTGCATGTTATCTTGCAAGTCATTTGTTCTTCTTTTTGCATTCTATCCTTATGCTCTTATCCTGAAGAGCACCTGGTTACAATGTTCTCGTCATTGCTGACCCCATGAAGCACCCACCCTCCTCTTTTCTACGTTTATTCAAAAATTCAATTCAATTGAGTGATCTAAGTAAAAAAAGAATTCACAGTTTATAAAATACTTATGAATGCCATACTGAAGAGTAGTTCTGTGGAGTGTGTATTTAAGGCAATGATTGAGCATTCTTTCTACAATGTCACAGTATTTTTCTTAAAGTCACTGAAAAGCTTTAGTTACAAATTACTAAAGTCTCGATCCCAACTTCTGTGCACTGATCATCTCAGGTGATTGACTTAATGGGTCGATGTTAAGTGTTTGTGAATACCTTCCCTTAAATTACACCTAGTGTTAACTGTTCTGTTCTGTGAAAGAATCAACCTATGAAATGTGAACTTTACTTACACCAGGCACAGGGTGAAGTCTTGGACTTTGCATACTGAAAACAAATCTTGTATTCCCCAAGCAAAAGAGGTGATGCTCCAGATGAGTCTGCCATTTTCTTAACTTGGCTGCCCTTAAAATGACTCAGTAAACAATGCAAAGATTGTTTTATGAGCAAAGCACAGAGATAACTCAGTTCTGAAGCTTCCTGCTAATTTACACAACATCACCAGGACTTATCAACAAGAAGGGCCTCGAAGCACTTCTTCAACAATCTGAAATACTTTATCTGGATTCCCTTAAGCAAAGTTTCTTGAAAAAATGTTACATTTGCATGAGGATGAAGTTGCAGCAAATAGCTGTCAAACAATGGATTAAAAAAGAATCTTTTGATTGACTAATGCCATCATTAAATCTTGCCTTTCATCGTCTCATTTTAAAAAATCTGAATGAAATAAAGACGATTGACCTCTGATTTTCAAAAGACTGTCAGTCACAGCTGATCAAACCTTGAATTATACATTTCTACCATGCTGTTTTACTTCTTATACCATTATATTCTCAGGCGATTGCATTTTATTTGTAGAAAATAGAGCTTAATTTCTATCAAAGGACTAAGGCCTGACCACATTTAGGATGTGCTTCATGACCTTTAACTTGGTATTTTACTCCTCTACATCATTTGTTTAGAGCTCACCAAAGCCCATTCATCCACTCCTCACTGTGAGGTCAAGATTATGTACTGTCTGTCTAGTCACTGCTGCCCGCACTCATCTTGATCAAACCGACCACAGACGAGACGGTACCCATCAGCCCCACCAGCCAGTTTGGGAAACGTCCAGCCCACAGGAAGCCGGGTGGCATCCAGTGAATGGCATTGCTGAGGTCGGCCATGCTGCCGAGGACAGAAAGCAGCTCCCCTCGCATCTGTCCGCGTAGCTGAGAGCGACTGCAGGTGGAAAAACACAATTATGACATTGTACCCTGACAGGAAAATAAACCATAAACCAAGAGAGAGAATACATGATAGAAAACTTTAGATACAGCACCTGTGTTGATCTCCTTCCCTCCCATGTTTCCTCAACTTCTTCTTCAGGAGCAGCAAAACTCTCAGAGATCTACACAGAAGATTCAGATGCCATCAAAACTAAGTCCTGCATTGCTTTGTGGCCTTAAAATCTGACAAAAAATGTTTAAATGTTTAAATTTTAAAAAATTAAATTCAGTGTATTTATAACTTAACGAAATGGATTCCACAGCTTTATAATGTCAGTCACAATCAACAAAAAGAGCAAATACAGTGATGTTTTTGTCAGATTATGAATACCTCCAGTTTACCCGTCCACATGTGGGCACTCTGTACCAAATCCATTGGTTCCTTCTTTTTAGAGGTATTCATACTGTTTTGTATCATTTGAAAATTTTACATTTCCTCCCCTTTATACCTGTCATTATAATGTTTCTGTGATGACAACATCTAGGGCAGGGAAAATTGTGTTTTTTGTTGTCTGTTTATCTAGACGTCCAACCCAATATTTCAAGAAGTTCTTTGACGAAGTTCCTTCAAACTTTGCACAAATATCCACTCTTCCTAAGAGAGGAAAGGATTTAATTTTGGATGTTCTAGGTAAAAGATTAAAGTCATTGTGAATCATGTTCTTCCCTTGCTTGTAAATGTGAAATCTAAAGAAGTTGTCTCTCTCTGGAGCAGACTGTGTTGCCTTTATTGCTTGTTGGTGTCATGTGACTTTGGAGACCAATCGGACATGTCTGTCCTGCTGTACCATGTGACTGGGGACCAATCATGCATGAGAAACAGACCTTCCTTCTCTCTCAATGTGGCCCCTAATTCAATTTCAAAATTGTAAGATAAAAAAAGTACTGAGGCCACATGTTAACGCTACAAAGTGTATGAAGACCAGATGGTAGAAAAATAAAAAGCTAAATGTTTCTATGAAAATCTTTGATGACTTGTATTTATTAATCCTTTCTAGAAACTATTTTCTACAGTTGGCTATTCTATCTATACTGAATTTTTAAAAAGAAAGGAAATAAGGCATTTTTAAGTTGCAGATATTTTAATTTAATGTTTAAATTTGTGCTATAATGATTTATTTTCATTTTATTTTTTTACCTGCTTGCACATACATTTTAATTTAATTAAAGTGTCTCTAAAGAAACCACTGAATGACCTGGATACATGCTTTTATTTGCCAAAACGTGTTCCTTTTAAAAGTTTGATAGTCCAATAATTTATCTTTCGAAAGTATCGATATCAATAAAATTACATCCAAAAGTATCGGTATCATATCTAACTAGAAACCTCCACCATTAGCCCTATCTCCCAATAGTACAGAATCCTTTAAAAAATCCCTGGATCCAGACGGTGATCCAGATCACTCCAAAAATCTAATCAGTACTTCCTTATGCCATTTCTGAATTTTCCTGAAAATTTCATCGAAATCTGTCCACAACTTTGTTAATTTTGTTGCTAACAAACAAACAAACAAACTAACAAACAAACTAACTAACAAATGAACAAACCCACCCAATCACATAACCTCCTTGGCGGAGATAATTGAAGTTTTTTTGTACCACCCATAAACCACTGAGCTATTCAGCCACCAGTTTATTAGTTGGTGGAGAGCAGCCTGTTTACTGCCTGAGCACCCATACTGCTTTGGTGCTTGTTTATGTGAAGCCTCTCACTCTGAATTTGACATCTCTCCATAACCATAGGATCCTGTTTATTTGTGTCCGTGTTGCTGGCCTATGTATGCAGCAAGCTCCAATAGCAAATTTCTCTTCACAGCCTTTTCATTTGCACATTAAAACAAGTTTGGTGATTTACTGAGATCTTATCAAACAAACAGTGTGTAAGATAAAAAGGTTCAAATCATTGTTAACTTTTGGAAAAATGTGGTATTTTCCAGCTTTATTCTTACATTCAGGGTGATAATGACACATTTGGATCCCAGTATACATGATGCATCATTCCTTTAGAATCAATTAATCCAGACTGATCTAATAAGGGTTTGCGGACGGACCTGAGAATTCCCAGAAGCAGCGAGGTTCCCCACAGCACTGTGCAGAGCAGCCACCACTTATCAGACTTCACTTTGATGAGTTCTGCATCAGCAGCCCAGGCAATGTGTTCACACGGGTAATACAGCTGGTCAGCCAAGTTGTTCAGCACAGAGATCCAGCGCACACCTGGATCCTCCTCCTTTAAAGAGAAATGAACCATGCATCACTGCAGCACAGCACATTAAGTGTTTATATGGCAGTATCCTAGTTTCATTTTCAGAGAACATAAAAGAACATGCTTATGACTTTTCCATTTTTGTTCACATTGTTCAAGCTCTAATAAACTTGAAAAACTGCAGCTTGCATTTTGACAAAAATACAACTATTATTTTGTCATTCATACCAAATCAATCATGTATCTCAGAACCCACAACCACATTTGATATGGGCTGTGTTGTTAATATATTTCTTTTAAGTTAAGGAGATAAAATTGGTTTCCTGAGACAATTTCTGATATAAATTTTGTCAAACAGCAACCAAGAGACCAGTTTTGAGTGAATCCATCCCTCCTTAGTTGTATGATAAAGGATAGTACTGACTTAAATGGAAACTGTTGTATCCTTACCGTGCCTCCAAGCCCATAACCATGAGAGTAGGCAAGCATTGAGAGATCATCAAACAGCCTCAGCACCGTCCTACAGTGGCTGAGCTGAGCTGAAAACAGTAACAGACTTTTCCCGAGCTGCTGGGACGTAACTTCTGTTTCGGCTTTACGAGAAAGAGCTCCTCCAACCAGCTGAGAGCCATAACACAGCGTTCTGATCTGTTCAGACAAACAGGAGAAATATAACTGGGTAGTAAAGAGATTTTTTAAAATTCCGATGCATTTCCTAAATGTGAGTGATCACAGCATACAATTCATAATTTTATGCATGTCATTAAGGACTTGGCAATATATTGATTCTTTAGAGTTCTCAACGTGTTTTCAAAATATATATAGTGTGAGCATTTTTCATTTAGAGTGATGTAGTTTAACTTCAAAAAGACATAAGACCTTTTTATCTGACTTTAACTGGCTGTTGAAAAAAAAGATGCTAGCCCTACTGCTTAGTAAAACACACTGTTTTACAGTAATATCATTTACATTAATATGTTCATTGACCCCAAAATTATCTATTTGAAATGTAAAGTCCAAATAAACAATTGAAAAACTTACAAACGTATCATTATGTCATTTTTTCATGTGCATCCTTGTTGACACCTTGCTGCTAATTGTGCTGTAAAAAGTGCCTGAGTAAAAATGTGCATTTGGCCCTTGTGGAAAAAATTAATAGCCTGAATCATAAATATATATTATATATCATAATTCAGCCAAAAAGTACTGGGATGTAATTTTGCTCCATGCTCCAACTCCATATTTGTAATAATGACAGCACATGGTAGCTACATTTTTATAACTTCTAAACAAACTATCACCCTCAACATAAAATTCCACCATAAAGCTACCATTCTGGTGTTCACATTTTAAGATATTTGTAAAACACTTCTGTTTAAAATTGGTTTTGAAAGATTTGTTGCTGCTGGGATTGGCTCCTCCACCCTTGAATGTGACAAGTGTCATAGATAACAGTTGGGTAGTTTGCAGTTGTGACTATGGGCTCTATTAACACTGAATGTTAATCTTTAAAGGCTGTATTGATCGATTAGCATGGATCACAGGGAACATGTTGACTTGCAAGGTTTAGAAATAGCCTGATCTGAATGCACTACAAAGGGGGGAGACTGTTTAATTTTTATCAGCATTTCACTACAGTGTAACATAAGAAGAAAACAAACCCTCATGATTAAAACGTAATCAGAATGTTTTGAAGATTTTTGCAAGGAAATGTTCAGCGGGTCAGCCGACTATTAGAAAAAACCCTGCATATAAAAACTTGCTGTATGTATGCTCTACAAAAAGCACCGTAAATTTCTACATTTTGATAAAATTGAAGGTAATGACAACACTAAGATTTAAATGCAGGTTGCCATTGTTGTACAATGCAACCTGGGTAGTCAGATCAAATATTTGCACTCTTCTTTTCAAGGATAAAGTGTCATCCTGAAGCCTTTTTAATTTAACTTGGGTGCTGTTTCACTGAAGAAGACTATAAGGACAAAGTCACTTTACTGTAGACTGAGGCTATTACAACCAGAAAGACTGATCAGTGCAGCAATTTGAGGTCACTACACAAAGAGCATTGCACAACCAACATGTGAATATATTTGTATTTTTTCCACGAAATTGTGTAAATCTATCATGTTTCTTTGAAAGATGCACAACAATGACACTAATGTTAATCTAATAACGTCAATACGTTTAATAGGCAGGATTCCCTTTAACGTAGTGCTGCTAACAAATACTTTCCTAAATAGGTAGTGCGTTAAACGATGTTAATGTGATATCTTTGGTGTTTGAAGTGAAATTTCACAGCCAGGTGACGCGTGCATTAGACAGTTAATTGAACATTTCATCGTTTATCTGCATTTGTATTAGATTATCATTCTCATTGTGACACTTAAAAGCCGCAGCGGCTCAGTGCTTTATTGTCGTGTAACTAACAGCTCCATTAACAGTCTGGAGAACTGGAGTAGACGCTCTGTTTTTCTGTTTTCATGATGTAAACACTCAGGTGGTGGTTGTGTATTTTTACACTGCTAAGAATTAAAATCTAAGCATTACTTACAACTTTATCTCTCCCTCGATATGTCTCCAGCACGCGCACCAGAGCCTCCACAGATTGCTGCATGTCTCTGTAATCTGTCACAACGCGGTACCGATAATAATCACCGACCTGGGAAGCTCCTGCACAAACATCTCCACTGTTAGAGGTTTTCACTGAAGTTCTCAGCTGGACTTTGAAACAGGAAGTAGCACGAACAGGCTCGAGTAGACGAGCACAGATTCCATCGATACTGAGCGTTCAGAAGCAGTGTGTTATATCTACTTCTATCTGAGGAACATAACTTCAGCTGCATTCATATGCATTTACGTATTGCACAAATAGAGTACGTCTGTAGGATACTAGAAGTATAAAAAACATACTTCCATATATGCTCTGGTACATTTAGAGAGTGTGCACAGCATATTCACTGAATCGGGGGAGATGGCTAATACAGTGTCCTTTTTTATTGTTGTTATTCAGTCCCAGAACTGACCATATATTTAGATCAAGTTATTTAAAGCAGCCAAAAGGCAGGCCTTAGAAAATGACATGCAGTTTTTTGTTGTCAATAACTACACTTAGTCTAGGTGCTAAAGGGATTCCAACAAGCTAATGAATTGATAAAGTAGATTACCTTTGATAAAGTATAGAGTTGACATTATCATTCCTGTTCCTCAGTCTTTCTTCTATTATGCAAATTATAACCCTGACAGTGAATAATGGCGACATCTGCTGGTGATGTAAGAGACACTCCTTTTGACCAGGCTTTGGTCTTCTAAGCTAATCAGTTAAATGTCATTTTAATCATCCCAAAGATGTTTGTAATGGAAGGAATACTTGTAGGCTGTTACCCCTTTTATATGACCACATTTAATAATTTTCATACAAACTGAACAGACTCTGTCACACAGGCTTTTATTTTGAAAGCCTCAAATTTACTTCCTCCGACTGTCTGTTTTCCTTTTTAATTGTCTCAAGATAAGAAAACAATAGAAAAAGACTCAAACCAGATGTCAAATTAAACTGCTTTTTCAAATCTGTTTTTTCATTTAAACTGAAAGACAAGAAAGTGAAGAATGAGTTAAGGTGGCTAGTTTCTCCATTTCCATATGGTCAAATTCATTTTCAAAATAAATTGCACCATGGTACTCATATCATGTTGTGTGGTGCTGTTTCATATATCTTATAGTATATTATTGTATAATATCATAGCAGTGAGTTTTGTCGTATCATACCATGCTGTGTTGTGTCATATCAGAGTATTGTATCGTGTCATGTCCTATCGTGTGGTATCGTATGAGGTGTTTCTTACCATGTTGTCAGCCTGTGCTCAAAAAAATGATATTGCAATGCACCGTCATGTGCACCTTGCCAATACATGTACATGTATACAGATACTACAGAATCGATGACCATGAATGCTGTAATGGCAGTTTTAACAGAAGCATACCCCAGGGTGCAGATAGCAAAAATGCCAGCAGATGTCAGCAGTTAAACAGCATGATACAGTGCATGGATCACTCCTCACACCAAAACAAGTTGGTACTCACTCTGATAACATGGATCATGCAAGACTAAATGCGAAGATACTGCATTATTTTGGGTTTCTTCAAACACAAGGTGAAAAGGGATGGAATATGAGTCATCCAAGCTGTAGGAAAAAAAAAGGTAAAACACTGCAGTAACACATGACATCTGGCTGATTAGCAGTTAGCTACAACAGCTAGGCTCACCAGGCCTCTACTTGCTGTCTCACACAGCACTGAAACATTGCTGACAATGAAGGCTTCATACAGTGTTAGTCACGCTTTTTAATCTCCACTCCTCAGTTCATCACAGAAACTGCAGGGCTGTTTCATTCATATAAATACAAGTGGGCTTGTATTAAATTAATCCATAGTATTGTATGAAAACTATGGAACACAACAGCAAGCAAGACAACAGCAATCAGGTTTTTTATTTGCCCCTCCCTCAACTTTATTTATTTTACATTATCTCAGAGGTCATGCAAAACACAAAGCTACAGTAATAGTGTATTCATTTATTCACAAGCAGTTTGATAAACAGTTTGACAATGAAAAGTTTGTTATGTTCAGCATAGGGTATGTCTCTTTAAGTCCTTAATTCATTGATTGCAGCTGGTTGAAGGTGGAGTTTCCACCCTGAGGGCCCACCAACTGCAGGTATGGGCATGGGGGTCAAGTGCATAGTAAGCTGGGTGGCAGGTAAAGATGTGGACCAGGGAGTTCTGACCCCAGATAAGTGGAAAAAAATTGAAGGAAGGAGGGATGGATGGACAGACAAACAGATGATGCAAAAAAGAAAACCTGAATCAAAGGACTATGTAGCTTAAGTTTGAATATTTGTCTAATAAAGTTTGTTTTTTTCTGTATTTCTCCATCTTTTTCGTGAGTCCATGGGTTGACTTTAATATGTTTTAATGATTGATGTGTGGAGAGTCATTGTCGTAAATGTCTGAAATACAAGAAAAAAACTGTTACTTAAAACACAGAGGTTTTAGCCCACATCATTAACTGCAGTACATGTATTGCATTTTTCAAAAGTTTCTAAAACCTTTTTTCTTTGATCTAAAGAAAACTCACCGCCTCCATAGTCAACATCATCGTAAATGTCTCCTTCCCTGGAAAAGAACATCAATGAAAATTTCATTTATATTTAAACTTTATGTTAACCAAGAGCTAACTGTTTTTGTCTGACTGTCTTAAAACACTCTCAAAAAATAATTAACATGTACATCAACAGTGGTGAGAATAGAAAGCTGTTAACACAGTGGAAGATGTTTATTTCAGGACCATGATAACTGTAAAAAAAAAATCTACCTGAGATCAAGACTTATTTATCTTATCTTGAAATAACAAAGCTGTTTTCATGTGATGATGTGTTGATTTTTTGAGATCTCAACAAACAACAAAAATGTTCATATTATCACAGGAAACTGTGATAAAACAAACATGTTTGTTTCATCCTGTCTCTATGTTCAGTCATAATTTTTGTTCTAAGGTCGAAAATGCAAAATGTCAATTAAAAAATACTGAGTGGTGGAAAATGTTTGAAAATTTTGTAAATATTCTCCCATCAAGGTGGCGGTGGTTGGTCAGACAACACTGTCAAACTGGGCAGCATTAAGTCTTTGTTTTACTAGCAAAGTCAAAGATGATGTGAGCATTCACATTAAATGTAATTCCAGTAAAGTAGTGTTCAATTTCATCACAAAGGTTTCATTTTCATTCTCTTTGACAGTTCCTCTCTTCATACTGGTGAGGACCTCACTCTAGAGATCTAAGAAAGCTTCACCATGTCAGTTTTACTCTTCTTCACATGAACGACAGATTTCTGGCAATCAAAGTCTGTAGTCATAGATGCTTTGTTTCAGTCTTTGTAAAAGCAAGCAGTTTGTATTTGAAGTGAAATGTTTCATATTTGAAATCAAATACTAAGAAATGAAATTAAAGAAACTTACAAACTTAAAAATAAGATAAATAAAAAAATATATAAAATTCACTCACATTGGAAGAAGAAGAGATCTGGACACATAACCATCTGTTAGATGTGACACACAAAAAAAATATTTAAAACCACAACGTTAAATACAGATCCTGCTAATAGTAGAAGGAAGGCTGTGTCTTAATCCACACTATTCTCACTACATGTGATGTCACCTTAAGTTGTTCAAAATTCATAGTATGCAATTTTGTGTATGTGAGAAGTCCTCGAATAACCTTGTATAGCAGATGGATTTGCCGACTCCATCTCTGTCGTCAGGCAAATCCATCTTGAAAAACTCCAGTCTGCAAAGTTTGTGCCAAACAAAACACTGTTCAGACCAATCAAAGTCATTTGAAGAGAACAAGGCGGTAGCTAAACTGAAATAAAAATTCTAGGCCTTTAATAAAAATTCTAGGCCTTTAATAAATATTCTAGGTTTTATTTTGGGGGTATAACTAAATTAAACCAAATCAGATGTTTTTAATCATTATAGCGAAACAAAATGTAAATATGCTTCATATAAACTCAATTAAAACAATGTGGGTAAACTCTGTGATAGATCATGCTGTTTTCACTGAATCAACTGTGCAGCCTTTCCAATGAGAGCTACAAAGGTTTTTTTTTTATGTCTATTAGTGATGTTATCAGACTGCACAGTTATAGATGATGGGCTGCCAGTTAGGCTGTAGAATGAGGGTAGAGTTGACACATTCAAAAGCAGATGTACCGCTGTCTATGTGACATTTTTAAAAACCGAGGAGTGGAATGAGAAGTTATGGGTTTTATATTTGGTAACATAAAAAACTCTAATATGTTACTTTTCTCAGTAACTCTGAAATCTAACACATTTAGTTTTGAAAGTAATAATACACAGCACTGGTATGCCATTTATACTGAATGTTTGAGTGTGTAGTAGAATGTCGTTTCATAAGACATGTGGTGTGATTTAAACATCATATTTGAAGAGCAGTGTTTACATACATTTTCCATACTGGTTGCGACAAAGAGCTTTCTTGTTGTTGGTGAGCTCTATGATGTCCAGGACTTCCCCCTGAGTCACTTGCAAATAATTTGCTCCTGGCTTCTTTATGACACTGTTAGGATCCACCATCATGGTGTGCAGCACATTGAGTGTCCCTTCATACTAGGGAGACAGAAGTTATTTTTAGACAGCTTTCAATGTTCAGTTACTGTCTTACGGGTAAAACTTTAATAAGTTTACGTCATATTTTAAACATCACATGAAAACGAAGCATTTCATTGTTTTTGGGAGTATGTGGAGCTCCTCAAGGAACTATCCTGGGCCCTCTTCATTTTAATCTCTTTTCAGTCTATAGAAATAGTTCATAAACATATAAACAACAGCATTTTCACACATTGATAATGTGATGAAACACTGATTTCACTACCACCCTTTTATTGGGCTTAATAGAGTGAAAATTTCTTACCTTAAATTTTTTTCTCAGCTCCTTTATAATTTTAGGATCTATGCTGGAAAATTACAATGAAAATACAGTTATCAGTCTAAAAGTACACCAATACACACTGGCAAAATTTTCTCTTTTGTTCTAGCACAGAGGGCAAAGTAAATCAGCAGTATACTCTCTTTTTGTACATTACCTCACCTTGTCCTGTCCCTTTCCAGTTGTACAGCAATAAAACTCAACATTTCACTGATACTTTCACTTTTCACTAATAAACTAAGTGCTCAGTATCTCAGCCTCTCATTTCCTTTTCTTTGCCAGTAAAGCAGATGTGAGTGTTTACCTTATTTCAGGTGGAGGTGGGGGGAAATCCTCAGACATTGTTTGAACGTCATCATAGTCATCTGAGGACACACACACACAAAAAAAAAAAAAAAAAAAAATACCCTGTAAACCGAGAGATCTCATGTTCTGGTTAAAAGACGTCAGTTTTTCCTGAAAAATATCTTTAAAGTCAATTATTATGAATAAAAACTACTCAAGTATGAACACGACCCACATAACTATTTTATGAATTACAGGTGGATCTTTAAAGAATAGAATATCAGGATTTTTTTTCAGTGATTTGACTGAAGAAGTGAAACTTCCATCATTATAGATACATCCCATTCAAAGGGAAATATTTCAAGACCTTTTTGTTTCAATCTTGATGATTATGGCTTACACCTCACAATTTCACAATCGTATTGTTGAGTCTGGTGTCTCTCATCTTCCTCTTGGCATTTCTCCAGAGATTCTCTACGGGGTTCAGGTTAGGCCAGTTGGCTTTCTGATCAAACACATAACACCAGGGTCAGGAAACTAGTTTATGGCATTTTTGACTTCACTGTTGGCAGGTGCCAGGTCCTGCTGGAAAAGGAAATCAGTATCTCCATAAAGCTCCTCAGCAGATGAAAGCAGATTTTAAATCTTCTGGTAGATGGCTGACAGTGTTGACGCTGGACTTGATAAAGCACAGTTGACCAACAGCAGCACCTTAAACCATCACTGGCTGTATAAGCCAAAAACATTTGACTTTAAGCACTTTGGATTCTGTGCCCCTCCAATCTTCCTTCAGACTCTGAGACATTGATTTCCAAATTAAACGCAAGGTTTAGTTCAATCTGAACAGAACTTTGCAACAGTCAGGTTCTTTTTCTCCTTAGTCCAGGTGAGACGCTGATGACATTGTCCGTGGTTCAGGATTTGCTATACACAAAGAACACGACACTTTTAGCCCATTTTCTGGACCGTCTGTGTGTGGCTCTTGATCCACTGACTCCACTATCAGTCCACTCCTTGTGAAGCTCCCTTAAATTCTTAAGTCCGCTTTGTTTGATAATCCTCTGAAGGCTGAGCTCATCCCTGTTGCCTGTGCACCTTTTCCTACCAAACTTTTCCCTTTCAGTCAACTTTTCATGAATATGCTATGATACAGCCTCTGAGAACAGCCCGTCTTTTCAGAAGTGAGCTTCTGTGGCTCACCCTCCTTGTTGAGGGTGTCAATGATTGTCCTCTGGACAGTAGTCGTGTCAGCAGTCTGCCCCATGATTATAGTACTGAACCAAGTGAGAAAATGAAATCTTTGCAAATTGGACTTTTCCACAATATTCTAATAATTTCAGATAGTGGAGTTGAGATTTTTGTGAGCTGTACGTAAACCTTAATCAACCAGATTAAAACATTAAAAAGTCTCAAAAAGTTTCACTTTGTACAAGATGAATCTAAGATTTTAAAAGGTTTAACGTTTGGAAGTAAATCACAAAAAATGAAATTTATCATGGTTTTCTATTTATTTGTGATGCACCTGCAGAACCAGGTCTTTAAAGTTTTAATGGTTAACTGTGCATAATAATAAACCCCAATCAGGTGTTCCTGTGAGCTACACCATACAATCTGGTTTAAAGTTTTAATTAGAAAGGCACTCTGAGAGCGCAGACCTCCGTCATTAGCCCTATCTTCCAATAGTTAAGGAACCTTCAAAAAATTCCTGGATCCAGACGGTGATCTGGATCACTCCCAAAATCTAATCAGTTCTTCCTTATGCCATTTCTGACATTTCATGAAAATTTCATCAAAATCCATCCATAACTGTTTAAATTATGTTGCTAACAAATTAACAACCAAACTAACAAACCCTGCTGATCACAAAACCTCCTTGGCGGAGGTAATAATCCAAAGTCCCTACAGTAATAGTGCCAGAGACTTGGGAATCCCCTGTCCCAAGAGGCAATTAAAGCAGATAATTTTATGTACAGCTAAACACATTTCCTGATAGGCCATTTCCAACACTGTCATAAGAAAAACATCAAATAACACAACAGCCTCCAAACAATAATAAGCCAATTTAATAAAGGAAATAATGCACAGGTGATGTCTGTGTACATCTGAAAATAGCGGCAGACCTCTACATTGATACTGTGTGTAATATTACATTAAAGGATTCTTTTTACACAACTGTAATTTTAATTCAAATCTCAACTAATGACTGTATTTTATTTTAAATCGGTATATGATGTATATATTTCCTTTAAAGCATAAGAATACCATTTGAAATCATTTTACACATTTCTTTTATTTTTGGAGGCATCCAGTGATTCCCCTCTCAGTGCCTCATGATACCCTGAGGAGGGTCTCAGACCAATTTTGAGGACCACTTGCCTTCTGCGGTTGTTTTTCCCAATTGAGTTTGAAGGGTTAAATTTCTTGAAAGTTATGATTATTTCATTTTAATAAGTAAAGGGGAGCTGGGTTAAAGATTAACCAAAAACTTTAAAAGTATGAATGTATAATAATCCTATAGCCTCACTTATGAAATAAGCCATGTTGGTCCATAAGGGCTTATGTGTTGCATTTTCTTTTACATTTCACACTTACATGATAGTAATGCATAAAAAAAATCCATGGTGCAAAAATTATTGATGTACTGGGCTCTAATGACCAGCATGAAAAGAATCTTTGCATGTATTATCTTTAAACTGTTTTTTTCACTTTTTCCTTTTGAAAAATATGGATGTATAATCATTTTAAAGTCTAATGTACAGAGTGAGCCATTTTGGCACTTTAGGGTAAAAAGGGCCTCCAAAAGTTCAGTAAAACTGACATATTTCCCCTCATAGTAAGCCAGTCTACCAGTAATATCAATGTGTAGTTGCTTCTTACCGTCGTTTTCAAACATGCTGCAGAAAAGAGGAAAAAACATTGTATTAGTTAGAACACATGTGGGCAAGACTGAAAAATCATGCAATTTAATAGATATATATAATAATCCTGGTCTCATGTACCTGTCTCTGTTATTTGAATCCACATGTAACATCTGTGGAGGGTCTGGAGGTGGAGGAGGTAGAGGTGATAACTCTGGTTTTCTGGACTGCAGTAACTTCCGCTTCACTGCCTCATAGTCCACATCCACACATGTATTACTGATGTATCCGTCTGCAAAGCAACACAACACCAAAATACTTCAAGTGATCAGAGACTGAGATAACGATTTATACAACTGTGGGATGTTTGGATAAATCACATGAGCATGAATGTATGACTGTTGAATAAATATACATTTTAAATGCATTTTGTGCACACTGGTGCTACTTATAAATTTGCAGGACAGTTAAATTAAAAAGACACATTTTCATGTTACCCTCCTCAACCATAAATGTAGATCAACATAAACCCACCAGCAAATAAGGATGTGTTTGTTCCCTTTTTGATGTAATATCACACTCATAACTTCTCACTTCATGGTCTGCTTTATTGTGCCATATATACACAGCATGCAGCAAAATCCCAATATTATACTGTGTATATGAGTAGAAATAGTTCCTCAGTTTCTTTTGGAACCACAGTAATATCAGAAGGTATACTGAACTTTAACCTTTGTACCTTCATGCTGCTTTACAAGTAAGTTTCAGTCAAAACTAAAATAATATTGAGTTAGACTCTCCAGGCCCACGGTATAGTTTGTCTGGCTAAGTTGGCTTTTTTACCCTAGTAAATATGTTTAGTGGTAGCAGCAGTTCTGATGGGAGCAAAGGGGGAAGGAAGATGACTTAAGAAGAACAGTAAAAATAGTACAAACACAAGATTTGAATCAAGGGAACCTTGGCTCACGCTAGGCGTAAACCACAGGTCAGTGTCGACTGTTTCCCTCTAAAGTGTAACACAGTAAAACACGGCTGGAGCAACCCATAGCAGGGGACATTCAGGTACTAAATTATGTAAAGACCTGTTTTAGAAGTAGGTAAGCAAACGGTGGTTTGCTTTAGCTTTGTTAGCTGTAGCTAAAGCTAACACAGCTATGACAACTACATAATTAAATTTACTACATAAGCCAGTGTAGCCAAGTTAGCTATTGCAAATGTAGCTCTGGATAATGTAATGTGGTTAACGTAGCTACATCAGCGTACTTAGCTGCTTTGTAAGCAAAGCTTTAGGATTTTAGCTATATAGATATGTTAGCTACATAACTTCGTTATCTATAGCTAAGTAAGCTTTAGCAACGTGAGACTTTGTAAATAACACAGATAAATAGCTTAAGTAGCTGCTTTGTGAGCTTAGCATTTATCTGTCCTCTAATCCAGTGGTTCTTAACTGGTGGGTCAGGACCCAAAAGTGGGTTGCAGAGCAGTTTTCAGTGGGTTGTGACTAGGTGTCTGAAAAAAAAATGGTGGCAAAAGTCCTGAAGTCCTTCTTGGACATGCATCAGTACCTTTTGTTTAAGTTAACTAACTTATCTCCTCTTCTTGCAATAATCGGCTACTTTTCCCATGATAATGAAGTAATTCACAAGTTCTCTGTTAACTGGCAAAAATTGACACATAATGATGGGGAAAGAGGGTATAAAATTTGTCAGCTTTGTCCCTTTTCTTTTTTCTATCAGGTGTTTTGGTCCAATCATGTTCCAAACCGCAACGTATTTAATTAACTAAACATGCATTGTTGAACATTTTTTGGAAACTTGGGTTGCGATCTGTCATAAGACAGACTGGTGGGTCCTGAGGCCGGACCAGTTGAGAACCATTTCTCTAACCCTAAACAAAAAAAAAACAAAAACAAAAACAAAAAAAAAACTACCTCTATTTCAGAAAAAACCATGCTTGGGAGAAAAATGACCCCACCAAAACAGCACATTGCCAATGACTTAGTGCAATTAAGACAATATGCAAGTTTTAATGCTATGTAAAACTTATATTTTTGTTGCCATAGTATTAAAACTGGTATCAGTTAATTTTTGTTTTGAATGGCATCAGTTTAAGTTTAGAATTTTAGTGTCGTTATAACCCAAACATAAAATACACAGTGTTTGTAGGAAGTGTAAGAGATGTTTCACACACAGGGGAGGATGAAAGAGATTGTGGCAATGGAAATTTTGATTTCAGAGAGTTGAGTGTCATCTGCGTAAAGAGATACTTCATATGTTTATCAGCATTATAGAGTCAGAACCATGGCAGGGCCAAGAATCCTTTCATAAAAGCAAGGACCAGGACAGGACATACTCAAAAATATGAAGCTCTTAACTGAGTTTGGTTCTTATACGTACCGGAGAAAGTATACATCTAGTTTGCCAAAGGAGCAGACACTAAAATGTCATTATTTGGTTGCCGAATTACAAAGACAATACATCAGACTTTTTCAACTAACTGTGTTTTTATGCAAACTAAAAATCCACATCACAACAGCCAATGGGAATCTTACAGGAAGACATCTATGAATGAATCCCACACAGAATGATGCTGGAAGTTTGCAAAACACCGAGCTACACTGGATTATGAATACACTTATTTTCCTGGGACCTGTTAAAGAATTGATATTTCACTTAAAACAACTTAAAGTGAAAGAGTAAGATCACAACAGCATCCATGACCAAACATACAGCAATCATAGATCGTTTGATAGTTAAAGTTGTACTCACAGTTTCCATCTAAAGATCGTGCTAACCATTTGCCTCCTGGGTTATTCTTCACTCGTATTATCTCCACACTCTCTCCTTGTTGTACACTGAGGTCCAGTTTTCCTCCTCCATTCCAGTCATGTCTCACCCTGGCTGTATGAAGAACCTCCACCTCCCCTTTCAACTACAGAAGAACAACAACAGAGCGTGAATGTTGGCAATTAACAAACAAAACCTCCAAATATTTCCTGGTTTGAGAAACAGCTATCAAGTGTTTAAACTGCCGTTAGCACTCCTGTGTGGTGAGATGGAGCTTCATCATAAACCTGCTGACCTAAAAGTAAAAGATGAAATTTGATGCACTGTCAAAGCTGGATTAAATGACAAATAAATGTTTGATACGTACCTGAAAGTTCTTCTTCAGCGTATTTTCCTTTTTCTGACGCTCCATCTGCTCTTTCTTCTCCTGCTCCCGCTGCTTCTTTGCTTCTTTTTTGTTTTTCTTCTCACCTTTTACTCGATTTACCTCAACCTGATCCCTAAAAGGGAGCAAATAAAGTGATGAGTATTTGACACGTATTTAGATTTTCTCCAGTGTTCAGACATGAGGAACAAGCTTCATTCATGATGTACCTTTGACTTTGTCTCAACAGAGTCTAGCATAGCTTAAGCTAAATGCTAACGTCACTTTGCTAAGAGGCTAGTGAAGGCCATACTAGCATAATATGATCAGGTTTAGCTGGAAGTATTTCCATATTTTCTCATACACAGTGTATTCAGAAAATATTAAGACCCCCTTCACTTTTTCAATTTTGTATAAAAAATAATATCAACAAATACATTTAGAGTATTATAGAAGAGAAACATAAGACTTTGACATGTAAAGGAACATTAAGCATTTATACAACAATATGAATTCTTTAGCAGCTGTAATATTCAAGTGATGTAAACAATTATACTGACTTATTAAATAAGTGGTAATTGACCATTTATGCATAATAAGTACTTTTACTGTTAATATTTAAAATTTTGTTTACATTCTGACATTTTTTAGGCAGGAATATTATTTCACCCTGAGTATATCTACAAGCACAATGTAGAAGCTGAAGTGGAAGTGGTTTCTGCAGCGGCCTCATTTGTATTTACAGTAGGGGCTAAAATAACATTAGCAGACACAATTAATGTGAAAAGTGTCTTGTGTTTTTCTTTGCTGAAGCCAAATTCAACTCATAGCCAGTAGGTGTTCATCATTTACAGACACTTTGGCTCAATAGTACAGGCAGAAATGTTATACTCACTCATCGATAGACTCGTACACATCATCATCATCATCCTACAAAAAGAATCAATAATATTTTAATACAACTTATTCTTTCAGAATTAGTTGATTAGAGAGAGATCAAAACCTTATACTCAAGAGAAAATACTGAATTTATCAAGTTTAAATGTTACAGGTTTCACCAATAGTGAACAGGTCTACAAGCATTCAAAAGATCATGATCATGGTTTTGAGGAATAGAGCAATTTGTTTTCATTACAAGAAGTGATGATGGAAGTGAAAATGAATGGTTGTCATAGTAACATATTTTTGTCCTTACCCCATCCAAACAATGTGAACTATTGTCACTCCAGGACTCTATGAAAACAAACAATACAGACATTTGAAGTTTTGCTTTCTTATCTTTGATGTAGCACCCCCCCCCCCAAAAAGAAAACTCCATTAAAACTTTTTTTTAGTTTATTAATTAAAATGTGTAAAAATTGATTAAAATGTGTAAAAAGAGCAAGAACTTAAGATCAAAATGAGCTTACCGCTTTTCTCAAAGCTTCCAACGTCATCATAGGTGTCTTGAATGTCACTGTAATAAAATAAAAATAAATAAGTTAAAGCTCCTGTGGGGAACTACTTCTTGTGTTGACTTTTGCGCCCCCCTGTTGAAAAGTTGTACCTCGTATTGCTTCTCTTATTTTATCCTGTCCAGGTGTAAATAGTGTCCATTTCCTCATCTGACACCTACCCCCTGGCTCATTTACACACATCAACCTCTATTCCTTGTTTGGTCCCTTGTCCCAGAAACAGTTACTAGGGGCAGAGGCTAATTCTTCCAAAAATGGACCAACTCTTCAAGACGCTGATAACTTATCCGTAGTTGTCAATCACGTTCATGTACACAAATGCAATGACAACACATTATACAGCAAAAATTGAGATGTTACCTAACTAGCTAGCTTGGTAAGAAGGTAGCTAGGTTACTAGTTAGTTAGCATCCGTCCACTACACCAGCTATCCTGTTTGGGGTTGCAGAAAGGCTGGAGCATCCCAGCTATCATTGGGCGAGAGGTGGGGTACACCCTGGACTGGCTGCCAGTCAATCACAAGGCTCACACCTATGGGCAATTTAGAGTAACCAATTCACCTAAAGAGCATGTCTTTGGTTGTCATATGTGCTTCAAGATATCAATGTGCAAGAGCTATTTTCAAACACTTATGTGAAATAAAAGGACCATACTGCATTGAGACAACCTAAAATTATGATTATGTGATGGTTGTTGTTATTTTTCAGTCTCATTGAGGAAGAAACAACATTCATTTACACTTCTTTGATTCCTTGAGCAACCATCTTGCAGATGATTCACAAGTCATTCTGGGAAATTATTCAGTGTGCCTCCAGGACATCTCAGTTTTAAGGACCATACACCCCTGGTGTCTGAGGACCGCCTATCCCTTAATTGGAGTCTTGATTCCAGACAAATTGCAAATGCTAGTCTTTTTTGAAATTCTTTGTGTGGTGTTTTTTGTCGTTTTATTATCTTATTTTGGTTAGCTTCCGGTTCCGGAGGCTGTTTCTGGCTGCTAACTTTCTTTGCTTTCCCTGAGGCATTCACCCCTTCCCCCCTGGTGCTGTGGAGAGCGCACACCTGCAGCGAATCACTCATTGAGGATCACTATTTAGGACCTGCTGCAGCTCTCTTCAGCGCCTGAGTCTTGCCAACCTTACCTTACGGTAAACGTCAGCTCCAGGCTCCTTCTCTCGAGATCTCCCAGAGAAGTTTCCAGTGCTCTTTTTGAAGAACCTTTTTGAGTAATTTCCAGTGCTTGTATTTTGCTTCTTGTGGTTAACGTGCCTCTCCCTCTTCTTCCAGTGCCTCCTGCCCTGATCACCGCAGCCAGCTCCAGCACACTCTCACTTTCCCGTGGACTCCTGAGATCCCCCCTCCCTTTGTCACTTACCTGCACAATAAATCTGTTAAATCTGCTCCATCGTCTCCGCATCCTGAGTCCTACCATTACACCGACACAACACTTTGGGTTTTTTGTTAGTTTTGCCTTGGCCCACTTACATTTGTAATTCTACTGCTGCATTTTCATTGCAGAGTTAAAAGTACAACTTTAATACATATCATTAATAATTGAAATATCATAAATACACCAGATTAAAAGAAGCCCTGTATTTGTTCACAATATAAAGATGGCAGACATTCAGGCAGCAACATGAGAAATTACAGTTTTTTGTCTCAAAAATGTGTAATAATCAACAGCTGAATATGCCTCGTGAAATCATTTTAGAGATTCAGACGTTTAAACAGATTGAAGTAAATATATGTGGAGACACTTGTTAAACTTTTGTTGCATCCAAGCATTGAAATGCCTAAGATACACAAAATCTTTTTTGTGGATGTGCCTGGCAAAACACGTGATTAAAAGCGCATGATGTGCTTTTATTTTGAAGGATACATCCCACATCTCTTTGCTCCATTACATCTTTAGTTCAGCATCTTAAGTATAAGATGCTCCAATCATTAAAAAACTTTTGGTTATGTCCTAGTCTAGGGGAACCTGGACAAAGTTATGACTGAAAAATGTAAGAAATTTGGTTCATGAGTTGTTCTAAGGTGGTGGTAGTAGATCCTGACGCTTGACTAGTTGATGACCAATGCTTCACACAACGTCCTAACTTTTTTGAATTGATGTTGTAATATGACATTAAGAGTTATTGCATGGTTTTGTAGGTTACAGCTCTGTAGTTATTATATTAGTGTGCTTCAGTAAAATCAGTGTCCATGAACAGAAAATGACTCACACAGAGGCAACCTGGTGCGGCAGCTTGGGTTTGTTGGTTCTCTGAGGTGGTTTTGGAAGATTCACAAGTGCAGGTGAAGACACTTTTCCAGGTGAACCTAGAGGAAGAATCAGAGATAATGTCTTTATTTACAGAAATGTACGTAGAGAATAATGTGACCAATAACCAGCAACTCAAATTATTTTATTGAACAGCTATAAAATGACATAACTAATGACAAATATTCACTGCTTTAAATGAGCAAATTTACATTTAGAGAAGAACACTCGCTTTTCACAGATATGCATTTTTTTTAAACACTCAACAGTTTATTTTGCTGTGTTAAAGTTACCTTATAGGAATAAATTGAATACCGCATCTAAGTGTACATGGTCCTAATGGGAGGTGGTGTTAAGTAACACGAGTAAATTAATCCACACAAGTGATAACTGGAAACATTATTTGAAATGCAAACTGAGGTGGCCACAAAGGAGATTTTAAAACAGCTCGGTTTACATTTAGGAGCTCTGTAACATCTACCAGAAAGTAAAAGTTCAGGGTAGAGGATGTGAGATGGATCAGACAAAACTCACTGTGCTTGCCTCAGAACAGACTTTTCGTACATGGACTACAGGGAAAAGTTTTTCGTCCTTCACGGTGGTCTGCACCAAGGTTATTATAGTTAACTAAAACTAACTAAACTAAAACTAAAATGTTAAACTCATTCTAGTTAACTGAAACTAAATAAGAACTAAGCTTTACCAAAAAAAAAAAGAAAACTAACCATAACCTTATACTGCACTTACAAAACTAACTAAAATGAAATAAAAATAGAGACACAATATCCTCATTTTTAGTCTTTGACACAACCAGACTGACTGGCACCTACATCCAAGCCTGGGTTGAGTAAAATGGCCTGATTTGATTGGTTAAGACTTCACACAGTGGTAGTTTTATGTCTGGAGTTTCAAACATCAACTTTAAATAAAAACAATGATAAGTGAAGAGTAGCCTGTTTGTATATGTTTTTTTAAAATGTATGATGTTCACTCAGCCCTTACAGCTATCTGAAAAAAAACCAACTTAAAACTAACACTAAAACTAATAGAAACTAAACTAAAACAAAGCATTTTTGCAAAATAAAAACTAAATTAACAAACCACCAGTAAAAACAAACAAAAACTAAACTGAAATTGAACACAGAAAGTGAAAACAAAATAACAATAAAAACGAACGAAAAATCCGAAACTATTATAACCTCGGTCTGCACCAGACGAACAAGTTTAGATTTTAACTGGACATAAAGATGACCATACCAGACTGACATCTGATCCCGGGTTATGCTCTCTAAAACAGCCTCATAAAACAAAAACCTGATCTCTGATCGACACCAAACACCACGAGTCGACATAAAAAAAAGTAATGTGTATTCCCCAGCTAAAGAGGTTATCTTAGAAAACAGCTAAGAGCTGACCTGGTTCATGCTTTTTTTAAATCACAGATTAGCAGTCGGGTATGATCGCCAACTGAACTTTGGGAGTTAAGTCATCTTATCACTGTGATATCAACACGCCAGTATGAACTGTGAAATGATGCAGTTTGGTTAATGAAGTGATTACAATGCCAAAAAGAACTATACTTCTACTGTTTATTCTCCAACTGTAATATTTAAAAAATAATTATAAAATGAAATTCTGTTTTCAATTCAACAAAATCCTCAGTTCCTCAAAGTTTGCAAAAATGTCCGCTCTGACTCTAGGGTGAAGTGAATATATTTAAAAATATATATTTTTCTGGGCTTTATTTACAAAGGAGGAGAGTGAATAGAATCAAAAGGGATGAGAGAGTGGGGGAGAGACATGCAGGAAAGGAGCCACAGACCGGGCGCATGGGGCACTTGGCCATCTGAGGGTCCAAACTGAATAGAATATCCGATCCAATGTCAAGGCCACTGGGTCTCATGTTCCTCCTGTTCTTATGAACAGTATATCTCAAGAGTCCTTTCAGGGATTTTCTGCACCACTTTTATTTCATAGGCTTGACTTGCTCTGTAATCCAAAATCAAGTACTAAACATGCACCTCCACCTTTAAAGAGATAAGATTTGTAATCACACAACCAAAAGACCACTCTGCCCCTTTTAATAACCCACCACTACTGTCACTATCCAGCAATTGTAAACCCTGTGGACCTATGTTATCTCCATGCAGTATATTTCTAGTTTTTAAGGTGACCCTGTTGAGAAAAGGAAATCAGACACATGGTAACAGGAAGGGAGGAATATGTTTTGTTTGTTTGCTCTGTTGACACATTTTCAAATCTAACAGCCTAACCTGTCAGTATTTCCAGACTGAATACATTTGCTTTTCAAGTGGAGTGAGTGCAATAAACCAGCTTTAAGAAAAACTGAGCATAAAAATAAAGTCAAGCCAACTTCAGATGACCTTTTTATAATTGCTAATCATCTTGTGGAGAAGACTGAGGGACTCACTGTGCTGCTGTCTCGCTGCTGGCAGTGCTGGTCCTCGCTGTGGCCTCATAAAAGGCTCTAGATTCACATTTGGAGGCCGTTTAGGTTTCAGCGGCAGGGGCCCTTCAGGCGGCAGAGGCCTCCTCAGCGGGGTCACCTCAGCTGTGCTCCTCTGCCGGGGCTGCTGTCGGAGCGGTGGTGGGACGGAGGCGTGAGCGGAGACAGGAGCCTGAGAAGGAGCAGGAGCTGGAGCTGGAGCTGGACTTGGCTTTGGTCCTGGAGGTCTCTGGTGCCTCAGCATCATGTGCTGCAGCATCTCCCCAGTCTGCCTGACATTGCTGACATCTGCAGGCTGAGCGGCTGGTCTGAGTCCTGGGTTGGGAGGTAGTCGAGGGGCAAAAGCAGGTCTGGAGGGCGGGGGGGCCGACATCTGTTCTTGCCTGGGGAACCTCACCAGGCCTGGGCTGGCTGTGGGTGGAGGAACCGTAGGTGGGAGTCTGTGATTGACCAGATTGTTCTCCGTCACCTGTAGGATTGACCTCTCAAAGTTGGGTCGTGGTGACTTTGGGGAGCCGCTGTCTCGGCTGCTGGTGTCTGAGGTGTTGGCTTTGTTGTTGAAGCGGGCCCTTAGAGCCTTGAAGTCGACACTCTCCTCCTAAAAACAACACAGGAACAAAAACTGAGAGTGAAGCAACTGTGTCACCAAAGCAGGAAGTTAGCAGCACAGCAAGGCATGCCCCCCACGCTTACAGATAGACACAGATAGAAAGACAAACCTCCACGCTATCTTTGTAAAGTGAGAACTCACACTGCAACAACAGCTTCCTGGTTGTTTGATTTCTGCAGAACTGAAATTCTCATTCAGTTTGAGCAGCAGAAACAAAAATTTAGGTGCAGTTTGAAAAGTCTTCTTTGACAGGAAGAACCCTTGCACAGAATCAAATATCTGGTGATTTTGACCATCCACCACTGGAGCTTTTGTCAATATTTGTAATCCTTGCCACAGTAGTGTTCTTCAAGGCATAGTGGCATTAGTTTGATACTTAAAAGTGCATACATTTAGTAATGACAATGCTGGTTTCATCAAATGTTAAAGAGAATTAAGAGCTGCTCAAATCATATTGCTAGAATTACTTCTCTTTTTTCATTACCATCATGGTTACTGATGCTAGAGACAATGACCACTTTACAAAGCTACCAAACACACTGTAGCTGCTATGGACCACATGACTTGCTGCTGTAGACATCACTTATTACAACTATTTCAACTACAACTTAGGCTTACATCCATTATTGCTAATAGAAAAGTTAAGGTGAATCTAAAAAGAGCTCAACTTCACCTGCTATAATTATCAATGTCAGTCTGATTAGCTTTGCACTAAATGTAAAGATGAGGTGGAATAATTAACCCCTCTATGAAAATGTTATGTTTTTAAAGTACTTCCTAAGTGCTGTTAAACACAGCAAGGCATTTTAACACAGCTTTTCCCTAACACCCTTGTTTATTTTGGATGCTCACGTTATTTTACTATTTTTGGTTATGCCTTTTAATTTTAGGAAGAATTTGTTTTTTTACGTTTTGGAAATCTCTGATAATTTTAAAGGGAATTTTAGTGGAAATTAAGTTCATACCTGGCTGTACTGACTGGCCCTGAATGGCCCTTTACCAACAGGCCAAAACGCTCAAAATTTATAAAAAGAAAAAAGGAAAAAAGTTGTGTGTTGCACAGTGAGATTTTTACCATTTGAACATTTGATCCTTTTCAAAGGCAGCTTAGGTTTAATACTTAACAGATCCTAATGACCCTAAATAATTGCATGAAAATAAAAATGCATGACGAAAGCTCGGGTCTCGGGAGGTTAGGTAGTGCAAATGAACATATGATATGAGATGAGACATTTCACCACAGTCAGGATTAAAAGAATATTCAAGTAAAATAGCAAAAAGGCAATTCAAATGTAAGAATGTTGCTGCTTATTCTTCACATTTTTTTATCCTGAATACTAAAATTATAGCCATATCCAAGAAAAAAGAACCTCTGCAGAAATTACTGATGAATTACTTATAAATTATGATGGCAGTTTTTAAGAAATTATGAATGTAGGCATTCAGAAATGACCTAAAAGTTATTTTGATCTTACTCAGGAAGGACTTCTGAGTATCAAGGAACATAAATAGAAATGATCACCTTATTTCCAAAGAATTGCTAAAATACCACCTAACCACAGAGCTTTAACAGTATTATGAGGAATTACTTATCAAGTCATTTTCCCTTCACTGTTAGATGATATAACTTATGAAATGTAGCACAGAGAAAGACCATGAAGAGCTTAAATGCAAACAAGAGAGAACTTTCGGGGAGATTTGAAGACTGGACTGGTAGCCAGTGTAGAGATGCTAATGTCAATGCTGTCTTCATTTTTTGGCTCCCACAAAAGTTTCTGACTGCGGCACTTTGAACAAGTTGGACGTGCTGTATTGAGGTAATTGTAGACACTAAAACTTTGATGGAAAAATTTTAAAGATTTACTGTCAATTCCTTAAATGTAGTTTTTAGACCTGCATTAAAAATATATATTTTGTTTTAATATTGAATGTTAAGAGCTATTTTTTTTTTTAACATTTTGCTCTATCTTAAGCTTTGAAGCCTTTTTCCCCATGAGCTTATACCCTATAAAAAGGTTGGTTTTCTTGTACAGAAATGGGCTCAGAGAACAGTTTAAATGGAGTGATATTAAAATAACCCTCAATGAAAAAAAGTACATTAAAAATGCACCAATATTTGGGGAAGTTTAGGGTGTGACTGACTTGTTGAAGATGTTATTTTCATTTAAAGCTTATCAAAGGTTAAAGCTTCAGGGATCTTATTAATATGTAATGGTTGTCTTAGTTACATCTTTAGTTTGTTGGTCATTTGGCTGTAAAATGCAAACTAAACTCATAAAACATGACTCTCCTGAGGTGACTGTCCTCATTGCTAGCTGTGGTAGTTGTATCCCAGCAATGTATGATGCTTTATTTCTGCAGCAGAGTTTCATACCTTATTTATTTCTCTGTTTTTCTTTCTTACTTTTTTATTGTCTTTTCTTTCCTCTTAGGAAGGATCTGCCACCTTAAAGTCTTCTTTGCCTACAGATTTATGTCCTTTACTGTAAGTCGCCTTGGTAATGAGTAAAGCTTTGAGCTTTCTGCTTCTCTGGGATGTCATTTTGGGTTTAGATTGTCTCATTCGTACCTAGAAAGATGATCAAAACTCAACTGAGTGATGAGGAAGCATTTTAGAAAATGAAGAGCCCCCAATCACTACAGGCAGAGACAGAGGTGCTGCTTGTCCACAGAAAGGGAAGGCAACCGCCAGGGGCTCCATGACTATAAAAACCTCAAAAGTGATCCTTGGCAATGAATTGAGTTTAAAATTCAGATACAGTTTTGGCTTCATGTGATTATGAAAACAAGATAATCAAGACTGAATGGTTACTGAGCTGCATGCAGTGGTGTGCTCATTTTAGTCACAGGTTTTGTCATGGGTGCTTTATTTTGGCCTCAGGAGTGCATCACCTCTACCTGTAAAAACATACTTTATTTATTTACACATATTTTATCTATTTGCACATGTATTTTCATTTGCTTGATTTTTCTAAGTGTTCACAATGTTAAAGCATTCAGAGAGTTAAAGTTAAAGGTGCAATGTGTAATAATCAGCCTATAGCATTCAGTGATTCAACACCCAAATGAGTGTTTAATTTAAATTTTTTTATTTGTATTAGAATAAACCTTTCATTCATACATAGGGAGGGTCCCCTACATAAACTCTGCCATCTCTAAATTTTGCATCTTGCATGTTACTACAGTACCATAGGAGTGACCAATATCAGCTATATATATATATATATATATATATATATATATATATATATTTTTTTTTTTTTTTTTTTTTTTAAGATTTATTTTTGGGCCTTTTCATACCTTTATTAGATAGAGGAGGACAGTGGATAGACTTGGAAACAGGGAAGAGAGCGGGGAGAGACATGCGGGAAATGGTGCCACAGGCTGGAATCGAACGCCGCGTACATGGTGCACGCCTTAACCACTCAACTACCCGCGCCCCCAACTACATATTTTTAATAAAATTCCACTGCTTGTGGTCTGATGGATAGAGGAAAAAGAAGTGTTACCGTGCTGAAAATTTCATGTGAAAACTTAGAAAAGGGATAATTTTATCATTTCCAAGAGGCAGAAAAATGTGAAAAAGGAAATAGATTGATAAAATAGAAATAGATAAATCATTTTGAAAAGGCTCTCACTTTTTTCTAGCTGTGCTGATGACAGGAAGGATTTAGTAATGAAGCCTTTCATGCACCCACATATGATATAAATGTTACACATTATCATCACAATAAAAACAGAGAAAAACAGTGAATGTGCAGCAGTTTCCCTGTTGTAGAGACAGATTTATTGCATAGTAACTTCAAAAATAAACCACTTTATAAATCTATCTGCAATCAGCAATACAGTTTGATCATAACCAATGTGAAGAGTGGGAGGGGTGGGTGTTGGGAGGGCTGACGAGGTGTTCAGGTGATTGATATGAGCACACTAGCATGTTCTGTACTCCATCTACTGCTCTTTATTTTTCTGTATTGTCCTAAAAACCTTGAAAAAAGATTTTGGGTGAAAAAAAAAAAAATCACTTTAAACTGGGTGACTGTGAGAGTGATAGCAACAAAAAACAATGCATCGTCTCCTTCAGTCACAGCAGTATGAACTGGTGGTTCGTTACACATCACGGAAAGGTTTTTTGCAAGTAGCTGTAAGTTTAAACTTGTCTCATCATGAATCTTTGGTCTGAACTGGCTTAGATATTCCCAATTTTACACACTTTAAATAATTGCATGCAATGTAGATGTAAAAGCAGTGACGAATCATTTGATATTTATGATCAATCAAAATAATGGCGACTAGGATTTTTGCCATAATCAATGAGCCACTCTTTTGAGCTCATAATGTGTAAACTTTGCAATGACAGTAGGAAACCCCCCTCAAGGGCCCCCCTCAGACACTCTTGTCACACTTCTGAGTGTTGTATGGATTATTTCTGGGAAAACCTGGGTTTGTCTTTTAAAGTCAGTGAAGAAAAATGAAGAATTTGTCAGTCTAGGAGTAAAAAAATAGAGAGGTTGTTGTTGTTGTTGTTATGTCAGATTAATTTTAAATGAAAGTCATAAAAACTAGTTGGAGGCCCTCTCTTTGAATTTTTGTCTCTGGCCTCAACAGACTCTTAAAGGGGACATATTATGCCAAATACACTTTTTCAGGCTTTTCTAACAAAGATATGTGCCCCAGGCCTGTCCACAATCCCCTCAAGTAACAGAAAAATCCATTCCCTCTCCCTCTCTTTTTCTCCACCTTTCTCAGATTTCCCCCTAATGATGTCATGTGGGGAGTTAACTCCGCCCACACATTTGGTTGGCCCTCCCCACTTAGAAGAAGGTTCTCTCCTCCCCACATCCATTAAGCCACATTCATTTCCTGAGAGGGGCGGAGTCAGGGGCGGAGTCACATCGCTCATTGACATTTAAAGCCACAGACACAGAAACGGCTTGTTCGGAGCAGGGCTGGGACAGAGGGGTTTTAGACATGCAAAAATCCAATACTGGAATGTTCTTTCAGAAACAAACTTCACAGACATGTTCTAGGGACCTCTGACAATATAAAATTGTCTTTAAAGGGTAAAATATGTGCCCTTTAGTTGTCTTGGCAGAGATTATGTCATTGGTTGAGCCTAGCTTGAAAAGATGGAGTTAGAAAACGGTTTAAATAGAGCAATATTTAGCAATATTTAACTGACAAATACAAACTGCAAATTAAAGAACTGTGTGGGGATAAAAAAAAAACAATTATGCAACAAAGAGACAAGTCTTTTGTCTTTTGACATGAAATTAAAAAAAAATTTAAAAGCCCACCATCTATTATCCAACACACTTGTAAGAGTGAATGTGAAGAAGAGCAGGAAGTTCTCACAACCACACACCTCTCTACCACAGCTAGCATCCTGCGGTGGTTACCATGGAAATGCTGTCCCCGCTGTCACTCAAGCACCAATGAGCTGCAAGCTCAGCCCAGAGCGCAGACGGAGAAACGAAGGGAACAGGCGAGAACGTTTTGTCTCTACACCACAAAAAACACGCGCAGGGTTACACTGTCAGTCAGCCAGACACGAGGCAGAGACTCTGTGTCTGTGGTTCCACATTTGATGTGACACATTAACACAGCTGTGCAGGTGTGCTACAACATCAGCACTGTCAAAATCAGCTTACACACTTTTATGTTTTAGCTTTTTTAAAAAATATTTCCCACTGAAGCAAAAACAAAACCTTCTAAAAAGTGGATCAACTGTTTTGAATTATTCTATGTTAGTGTTCTGTAACCATTTTAAAGTTCAACAACCTGTGAGAGATGTGCTACACTATTAAATGCTCATCATATGTAATACTAGTATTTTATCCTTTACTGTGGTACAACAACCATCTCTTATCTTCTCCCTTAAAAAACCCTCAAAACGTAGGAATTGGGGCAAATCCAGCTGAGTCTGTAAGATAAGAAGAAAGAGAAGTAGAGAGAAAGTGTAGCTGAGCCCGCTGTGAATCATTAACTGGTGATAATAAAGCTTTCTTTCATCCACATGGACATTCCTACTTTTTCACAATTCTACTTCCCCTTTCACTGAGAGAGAAAACCACTCAAATAATCATCTTTTACTTTTTGTAACGCTGTGCTTTTTTGTAACATCAGCTTCATAAAACAGGTCAAAAGCATAAAAATGCCAAGAAAGTCTTTATTTATAGGACAGGAGAAAGTTTCAGCCACATGAAACGATTAAATCAGTCCACAGCAGTCGCGTTATTCATAGAAGTCTTGGTGGTCAAGGAGGAAATGGTCAAAATAAAACATGAAGAGAAGAATGAAAGTCCCCATAGTGGACTTAAAAACCCCTTCACTAACTGATAAACTCAAAAACAACCTCTAAAATAACAATCACCTACCATATCTGTCCTTTGTGATGCTTTAGTGATGGATAAAGTGCTCCATGTCCAGCAGTGAAACAGTATCTAGGCTCACTGATGCTGCTGCAGAGACACCTGCATGTCCCATGTCACTAAGCTTACAGCAAATGAGGAAATGCTCAGAAACACAGAGAGGTGACTGATGGTTCACAACATGGATCACCATGAGGGGAACAATGACATGCTGCCTGACAATAGCTTCAGTGGTACAGATATCAATGAGCTTCGAGCCTTAGCCTTAGCTACATTATCTATGTAACTCTGTTATCTATGTAGCTCTGCTATCTACGTAGTTAATGCTATGTTGTTTGCTACATTAGCAGGCTGTTTACTCAGCTTTATTAAATGTTTTGTAAGTAGGTTTTGTAGGTCAGGATTTAAACCTTTGACATTTGGCATTCTGACACTTATCTCAACCCTTATCCAAACCAAACCAAAAGTTTAATCCGATTTTATTTTGAAAGTTTAAGAGTGTATTTCTCTTCTGACAGATGCAGGGTCTCACAGTAACGGTCTCTACGAGTGGGCATCTAAAAGCTTGGGTCTACCGCCAGACCCTTCTCAAAACTGCAGTGATGTCCCACACAACAACAACAACAACGGAGGGGATAGAGATGGTGTAACTGGTTCTTGGTCTGTGGCTTTTTTTGTCACAGCAAGGAAGTGAATATTTTTCCAGAGACAGCTGCAAGCAGTGAGACGAAATAAAATTTAAAAGTAGAGTTAGGGAAGTTACACAGAAGAGCAAAGCCAATGACGAGAGGGGTTGGATTCCCATGTCAGACATCTTTGTGACACTCCTGACGATACTCTGACTAATCAGTAATGTCTTGAAATCCCAGCTCACTTGGAACCTTCCCAGAGTTGATACCAAAATAGTACCAGGTACTAGGTAACGTCTCTAATGGAAAATAAAAATAACCTAGTAGAGTTGAGACGAGTTGAGAAGGTACCACATAGTGGAAAAGCACCATACTATCAGTCTTTCCAAAAGGGACCACGCTGACCAACACCTCCTGTGGGTAAAATACTCACTATTGACAAGTATCTCATATTACCAACCTTAAAAATACAAAACTACCCTTTTAATCTTCTTTTTTTTATCTTGAATTGAGCACAAAAATGCGATTAAAGGATATGTAAATGAAGGAAAAGGTCCAGATCCCAGCAAAATGACACACATTTGTTTCTTCATGTGCATTTTTAAATTATGTTTAATCTTGCTGTACAGTCTTCTGAGCAGAAGAGTTAATACATTGATCCTGACAATACCCACCTAATACACTGGTATCCACTTATACTCTTAGTGTAATACAAATGAATAAAACCAGTAATATTCAGTGGCTTTAAAGGAAATAAACATATTAAATGTAGAAATTACAGCAAATTAATTTTCTTGGAACTCAAACAAATTAAACTGATTAGTCAAATCAAAAGATATCAAGCAACTTTTACCATTCAAACAAATTTTTTTCAGAGTCTAAGTTGGGAGATGTTGGCTGTGGTGGTCCTGTTGCACCAGGAGGGGTAAAGAAGGAGTTAAAAGCAGCTGGATTCCCGTTTACAGCGCTGGGTGAACCTGGTGTGTTTCCTCTTCCCATGACTCCGAGCTGAGGGCCCTGAACCTGCATTTGACCCCCAGCGGGGGGTGCTGCTGGTGCCCATGCTACTGCCATGCCACCAGGCATTGTGGGCCAGGGTGCCATAGCTGGTCCAGCCCACTGATTCCCAACAGGCCCCTGCTGGGCCCAGGGCATGGTGCTGGGAGAATAAGGGGGAGATGCATATGGAGAGCCTCCTGCTGGCTGTGCGGGGAACATGGAGAGGATCTGAGAGGTGGAGAGTGTTGGCTTAGGAGGCTCTGAGAGAAAGGAAAATAATTAATTGGATACAACCTTTAAACTCAGTTTAGCTCTAATTGCTCAGCTTTATCTTAAAGTCTTGGAACACCTGGCAGAAAGCTAGCTGATTTCACTGAAAGGTAAAGTGAGTAATATTTTAAACAATCAGTGTAAGTATGTTGTGAGCTCCCCATAATGAGACTGGGTGTTTAGATATGTTTTTTTTTTTTTTAATTTGTCTATCTGCACTAGAACTATCTGTAGAAGACCTGATATTATATCAAGAATGAGCACATAATTTTAATTTTATAAATTCCACCAGGCCATAAGACATGTTAAAACCAGGGATGTGTGCAGTTAGCTAGCTAAATGGTTAATTTCATCTATTAGCTTAGCCGACGCAACTAGTTACCTGTCGTTTTTTACAAACGCATGCCTAAAATCCTGGTCAAATGCTCCTTTGAAACTGTAATGAAGCCTCCTGCCACTAGTAGCCGCTATCGCTCCAGTGAATAGTTGCTGTCTTCCTGTCAGAGCTCTCCCTAGCACTTGTAAACATGAAAAGCTTAGCCATTAGCATGCTATAGGTACAGCATGTATAACAGGTTTTTGAACAGGAAAATGGAAATAGAGTGGTGTGTAGGTTGTCGAGGGTTATTCTCATATATAACTACTCAACCAGAGTAAAAAGAGGCCACGTATCAAAGCCAATATTAATATGTCCAGAGGAATGAAGGCTGGCAGAGCTAGCTGCTAATGTTAGCAGTAGTCTACACACAGGGCTGGACTGGTAATCTGGCATACAGGGCATTTCCATGGTGGGCCAATACACTTTGGGGCCAGTAGGGTTTTGTTTTGTTGTTGTTTTGTTAGAATTTGTTACTTTAAATGTAGTTCTACTTGAGTAAGGACATTGTGTCTGTATTTAACTCAGACAAAAAGAAGAAAAACAGAGCAGACAAACATCTCTTGATTTCTAAGCTTTGTAATAATTTGGGAAATAATTTCCAACAAAATAATGCCAGGGACAAATTTTTGTCCCAGTCCAGTCTACACAGCCTTTCAGGCTCACATTATACCTGCTGACACAATGGTCCTGTTATTAATTTGACTGTTTTTAAAGTACAGTACACTTTAGACCAGTCGGTGAAAGGCAGTCTAAATGGGTGGGAAGTAGATGCCTGGGAGCATCCTTAGTTAAAACATCACAGTGTGGAGGATTTGAGTTGTGGTGCTCTGTTTTAGCGGTGAGATTGAGGTTTTGGGGATTCAGATTTGGGTACATCCTGTATTTCTCTGGCTTTGTAACCTGAAAAGAGATGCTTTAAAATATTTAGCTCACTCGATTGCTTTTAGCTAAATGAGGAAGGGCCTTATGCTGGTCTTTGCCCAGGGCCTCTGAATAACTTTTAGGTTAACTGAGCAAAGGGTAGGAACACTCAAAGCAACATGCAAGGGTTACTAAACCACTGACCTTTTTTTAATGGGGGAAGGTTAATAGAAATTTGAGAATGTGTCTCAGTTTCTTTGTTCCCTGATCATCTCCACTGGTATATTAATGGTGATATTTTTTAATAATATTGTATGACCAGCAGGCAGAGGCAGATTTTGTGAATGCTTAAATAATTCAGTGTGGGAACATCCTCCGTCTTACTGTACATCATATCTAAACACAACTAAAATGCAGCACTTCATCTACTGTACCAAGGATATTATGTAATCCCCAAGCAGAGTTCATATCAAACTTCTCAAACAAGAGATCATGGGAAAGTAATATGTACTTTTAGGGTCATTGCATGTTTCTTTAACAAGACCAAGTCAAGGATCATACAAGTCATCCTCGTACAAAGTCAGATGATGTTCTTCAGGTATCTTCAGTCTGCTGCAGGCTGGGATTTTGTCATTTCAGATTCAGTAATGATGTGAATACTTTTGTTTGCAGACTCCATCCATTGTCTTATTTAGATTCATCCAAGGTTTGTGAGTCACAGAGAGATGTTTACCACTGTAAAGGTGTTAATGATCTAAATGAGTCGAGCAGTAAATAAACTTAAAACCTACAGGAGCTGTGAATGTTTGTCTGATGGTGCTGTAGATTTATGACAGAACATCCTGATGATTTAACACAGGTAGGCTTAAGATTGTTACATGCAGCCAGGTTTTGAGAAGCTTTGCAGCAGCGACTGAAAATGGAAGACGGAGAGAAATAGAGAGGAGTGTGTTAGTGATGGGAAATAAACAATAGAAGATTTGGAAGGAAATCTTGCTCCACATAAAATAGTCTGCACAAACTTGGGATCTGACACACTGTAGTCTGTGAGTCCGTGGATGGTTTATTTGATCAACTCAGCTGAAGAAGCACATGAAAGGAAAACAGCTTAGAAATGCAGATTTGGCAGTGGTGGTTGAAGAGAAAGATGGAAAATCAGAGTTCATCCAGCAGAGGTGGGATGTAGAGAGAGTTTACAGAACCATCAGCTGGGAGAACTTGGAGTGCATGAGCAGAGTGTGCGAAGAAAGTCGGTGGATTTTAATGAGAGCAGTGTCATATGAGGGAAAGCATAAGAGGAATCAAGTTTATTTACCGCCTCTTTTCTCATACATACAGAGCACTAGGGCACTCTTTGAACAGAGCTTCATCCCTGCTGCTGTAGCTGCCCAAAACAAAAGGCCTCTCTGAACAGGCTAGAGTGTGAACTATGATATTGTTTGCTGTCTATCGTGTGATTTGTTCTTTCTCTTGATTTATTAGTCAGATGGATGCAGTGCTGTGAGAAAGAATTTGCCCTTCTAGACAATAAAGTCTAAATCTATTTCTCTTCCCTGAAAATGCGGGTCCAGTCTAACCAGGCGAGGGTGAGCTCTAGCCTAAACAGTCTTCTCCGACTGGCTCTGGCCTCCCTGTTCTCTTCTCACAAGTTTTCTTCCATCATTTGTCCTCTCTTTTCCTCTTGAAAATGAAATATTCGTCTGTAGCCTCGTGGTTGGATGGCAGGTTATTAGAAGCCATGTGGTTTCAGAAGCGTCACTAACTGGAGTTTTCTAAATGTGACAATGCTGTTTGGCTTGTAGCAGCTTTTAAGGTCAATGTGGTAAGGTAAATAACTTATCAGTAGGACAAAAGCATGAAGGTGAGTCTGGTTGGGTTAGGGTCAGGGAGAGGTCCTCTTAATTGGGGCACAGGTGTCTTGTGTTTTTCTTAAAAGACATATTAATACATGATTTAACATACACTTATTACCTCTTAGCTTTATGTTCAATTTAACTTTTGAAGCGATGGCAAAAAGGACAGCAGATTTGCAAAACTCTAAGAGCAGCTATCATGCAGCAAAAATAGACTAAAATAGATATAACTTTCAGGTTCGAAATTTCAGGAAATATTAGAGAACATTAAAACCTTTACCAGGGCTAAATACTTCTCCTGACTAGTTCTACAAAAATGCTTAAGGACACTGATGATTCAGGCTAGACTTGGTGCAGGACTCTCCTGACTTATCCTTGTTGCAGTTGTAACTCACCTGGCTGACTGATACTTGGGCTTTGAGGAGCAACCAGTGGCTCCTGCATCTGGACAGAGAAAACTTCCATCAGCTCACTACTTGAGGATGCCTGTAGAGAGAAAAGCAGAAAAAACACAATGTCTAATTTTTTTCTCCACTCGCTATGATTGCATTTAGAAAAATAAAAAAGGACCCCATACTGTTGTTGGCCTTTTTTATTTTACCTGGTTTGGTTGTGTTGCTGAAGAGTCTGGGCGTGGACTGAACACATCCTCCAAAGCTGGTGCCTGAGAATATTCAGATATATACAGTTATCAAAGGCTCTGGCCAAACATATGAGTTTCATTATAAAAATATTACTAATAATAATAATACTGAACAAAATATTTGATGAAAGGAGATGTTGAACATTTAGGACTAAAGTGAAGTATTTTATTCCTCGATTTACCTGAGCTGGCGGGGCTGAAGTGTCCTTTAGAACCAGCAAGGTGTTAGTCTGGAGGAACATATACACAAAAGTAAACACAGTTAAAATCACACACAAAACATTGTTGCATATTCATGGATTTTGTTCTTACCTGTGTCGGTGGCTCTGCAGATTCTTGCGGTATCATTTGAACCACACCCTGACAAACCTCCCTGATGTCAGTCAGGACTGGATCCGCCTGATAAACACATTAGAAATTTAGTTTTGGACCAACATGAGAACTCCATGGCTTGACTGATTAATATTTATTAGTGTGAAGTGTCACCAGGTTAGCCATCTTGATGTAGAAGAGGATGTGGGCCTCCTGGTCTTGGTAGACGTAGGCCAGAGCTCTGGGGTCAGACTCATCTTTGGTCAAAGAGCTGATCCTGGTCCTGTCGTGGTCAAAAAGTACACCCTGGACACAGAGGATGAACTGGATAAAATTCTTTGTAAGATGAATTATACAGTCTCCGACCACTTCATTAGGTATACCTCTCCAACTGCTAGTTAATGCAAACATCTAAACAGCTAATCACACGGCAGCAGTACATTTAGGCACGTAGACATGGCTGAAACTATGTGCGGAAGTTTAAATGAGCATCAGAGTGGGGAGGAAAGGTGGTTTAAGTGACTTTGTGTAAATGAATCTAATCTTTACAGCCATTTCAGCAGTGTTAATAATAAGGGGAGTCAACTCTTAATGGTAAGGGGAGTTTGAGAAGAAATGTCAGCTCACCCCGGTCCTTTCATCCAAAATCTTAATGCCGCTTGATAGAACTTTCAACCAAACTCTTGGCTTGTGTTTGCCGTGTTTTCTCGCTGCTTCTGCCATGCCCTAAAAGACAGAGGAGGGAAAAACATGAGCTGGTAACATGAGAACAGTCAATGTAATTGTGAGATTGTTTACACTCATGGTAAGGTATGTAATGCTACTATCCCAAAATGTTCATCTGCCGTGGTTTTCAAATGGTGCAAGGTGGCACACAGTTGAAGCAAAAGTGGGTGTGTCGTGAGAATTTGCACAGCCATACATTGAAATTACAACTAAATGCAACATATGTTAAAGAGGCATAGATATACATGTGGTGTGCCACTTTTTAAAATCCAGATTTATCCCCACTAGTATAGTAAAATCAGGGGGAAAATGACATGATACTTCACATTAAAGCTATGTGATTCTTTTATTTAAATAATATTTTTTCATGAACCAAATTTATCTGGCATAATATCAACATGTCACTCTCTCACAATGTGCATTTTCTAATATCATCATTGGAGGGTGTCAGATATGCTTACAATCTATACCTTTAAATGTCTTCAAAGTATGAGCATTTTATATAAAGATTTATGAAGCAGGTTGGCATTATGCAAAAGTGGAAAATTATTCAACAATGAGAGAAAATGTCCTCATGGTTCCTCTGAAGGTTCAGACCATGTGGACCATTTCTCATTTATCAATTTGTCATCTTTTTATTCACTCAGTCTTTTTAAAAGGAATTTCATGAAATAAAATCCCGCTGGCCCAGTCAAAGTCCTGTGAGATTAAAGGCCCTGAAGTTACTGATATCAGGAGTTAGTGAGAAGTCAGACATGTCAGAAACTCATTCCCCAGGAGGAATTTTCCCACCAACAAAGACAGGCTCGTTTTTCACTGATTATTAATAATCCCCCGAGTATGTTTTTTATATTTTCCATCTAACAGCATTGATGCATGTTGCAAATATCCAAAATACAGCTTGCATAAATACTCTTCTCTCCACTTCAGCAGTCAGTTACACATTTGGCAGCTGTTTGTCTGTTTGTATATCTCTGACACCATCAGAGTAAGATGGGTGTTTTTAATTTAACTGTAGCTGCTGAGGTAGTGTACTTGCCTTCAAAAGATTTGAAGAAGTATCATTCACATTAACTTAAGTTAAAGACGTTCTGTGAGGGAAAGGGGTATGACTACTTTTATGGGTTTACTGATTGCAGTTGTCACACCCAACACACCAGGTGGCAATTTCAGGTGCTGTAAAAACGAAGCCAATGTGGAAGTGCAAAAAGCTGCAGTTCCACCAGTGTCCACTTGAGGCTGGCTGCTCAAGCACTCAGGAAAGTTTGGCTGCAAAAAACTTTCTACATAAAATTGGACTAAAGTTTCCGTTGGGTTTGGGTAAGGCAGCCCTTCCTAAACTTTAATATGCTGCAGTCCAATCAGAAGCCTGAAAATCTTCTGGGGCCCTCAAAAAAACTTTGAACAACCATAACATAAAACTCAAATATTCCGCTTTGATTTGTCACATTTTTGTTTAATAAACATGGAATTTCAGTGTAAATGATTTGCTTCCAGATACTCCTGACAGAGACGGCATCTGAAATTAACGGTCTGTGATCTAAGGTCTGAAGCCAGACCCCTCTTTAAGCACTGAAGTCAAAAACTTTCCATTTTAAAATGCTCATTTTAAAGCAGCAATAATCATACTTAAAGCCTGGTTCAAAAATGCTTTTGGTTGGATTAATCCATTCCTTTCCTGGCACACACTCAATCATTTTAATATCCATGGATTGACTTCAAAAGACAGATTACGGTGACTGAATGAGTGACATCACTCAGACTTTGTCTTGTTTAGTCTGCAGTCACTGCAACTTACCTAATGGTTAATTATGTCAAATCCAAGACTGAATAAAACATAAAAGAAGTCTCAGTGACTTCACCCAGTGGTCTCTGAAGAGGCATTATGAGGCCCAATAATGGCAGTTGCTCTGCTGGAAATACTGACCAGCTTTTATTCAACCTGGCAACAAGCTAAGAGGTGGAGGCGATGAAAACGTTTAGCCTCCCGGCAAATTGGTTTAGCCAATTACTAAATGAACGAGCCAAGGAGAGGCTGTAAACATGTTTATTTTTGCCGTAAATGAAACCCAAAGGGAATTACTTATCTTTTGCAGACAGTTTCAAGTGAACCGTTAAGGAACAGCCACTTCATTGTAGGCTGCTTTTATCAAATGCATTCTTTCTAACTGAATCCCTGCTATTTTTTCTCTCTTTAAGATGAACTTATTCAATGCAGAGCTCCAAGTATGAGCCAATCACTCCACTTCCCATCATTCCCTAATGACACATTTTAATCCCTCCAGTCATTTAATATGTCGTTATGTTTATTTTAAATTATCTTCCATATCTAATGACCTCTGACAGTAAAATTTTGAAGAAAATATGTCGTTGATTTATTCTGGCACAAGACGACACACAATACCTTTAGTTTCATCATGGAGTCCCAGCACATCTTCTCTCCCTCAGCATTGGGTACCGGGTCAACGCCGATCAGTTTGGCTTTATATCGAACTCCATCTCCATGGAAACGGGAAATGGCCTCACTGGGTGGTCCTGGGAAATATGAAGAGAGGAGGGTCAAAGAGGGTCGAACTATTAGGTAATTCATGAGAGAGCATGAGAAGGAGGTCCCTCTGTGTATTTGTGTTATTGGTTATGTCTTAATTTTGTGTAATAGCTCTAATATGATTAGACTAAATGTGTATTTGTGTATTAATTATCAATAAACGTTTATCTCTTACTGTAATAACTGAGTTTGTCCCTGTATGACTTTGTTAAACAGTATGTACTACATGTGTTTTTGTGTTTATTTATGCGTACATGTTTGTGTATGTTTGTCAAAGAGTCACCATTACAACCATGTCTGTGTCATTGTATTTTCTGTGTTTGTTTCTGAGTCTTTCAAAGCAAAGTGCTGAGTGAGCATTTGACTAATCCTTGGTCAATGTTTCATCTCATTTCCTGGAATAAAAACACCAATTTAGTGATTATGGTAATGTCAGTATGTGTTGTTGTAACAAAGGTCACCTCTTAAACAGCTTCACTTGTGTTGTGTAACAGTTTACTGGCTTTCTGTCATTGTTTGGTTTAATGTTCAGCACAAATACACAACTGACAGACCAGTAGTCAGTCAATGACCCCAGCTGGGGACTGCCAGATATGTAGTGACCATGAAATTTCACAGAAACAGTTCCTTTTCCATCAGTTTAATCACAGTCTATGGAGAAATCAGCCAATAAAATATTAGCACTGTAGCTCACGTTATTGGCTATCAACAAGTTTTTCACTAAGCTTATTTAACACTCCTTTTTGGAAATGCAAAGAAAAGGGCAGTTTCACAAAATAAATTGCAATAAAACCAGCAATGTATAGGTTTGTTTTGCCTCTTACTGCTTGAAATCCTTTCCAAAAGGCTTTTTCTGTTGGTATCAGTGTGGTTTGTTTAGTGCACTGAACATATGAACAAAAGTATATGGCCACACCTGTTATTGAATTGAGGTGTTTCAATCAGACCTGTTGCCACAGGTGTATAAAATTAAGCACCTAGCCATGCAGTCTACATTTGCAAACATTTATGATACAAAATAGGTCGTTCTGAAGAGCTCAGTGACTTCAAGCATGCTACTTTCATGGATGCCACCTTTGCAATAAGATGGTTTGTGAAATTTCACCCCTGCTGGATATTCCACAGCCAACTGTAAGTGATATTATTGGAAAGTGGAAGCATGTAGGAACAACAGCAACTCAGCCACAAAGCAGAAGACCACATAAAACCACAGAGTATGGTCAACAACAGCTATGAGGAACTTACGCTCCCATTGATTTCTATGGTGTTCAAAATTTCAAAGTCCGAAAAAAAACGAATGGGTGCGCGGATCATCACCAAAATCTAATCGATTCTTCCCTGTCACTAAGATCCAACTTTCCGTTCTGGAGTTATCTTGTACACATACAAACAAACAAACGATACGGAAACCCTTTACATAACACCCTGCCGATTTCATTGGCGTGGGTAATAAATATATATCAAGAAATAAAATGAAATAAAATAAAATGAAATTAATAAAATAAAATTTCTTTGAAACCTGAAAAAGTGTCGGCTGGAGTGGTGTAAACCACACTAACAGTGGAGAGGTGTTCTGTGGAGTGATGAATCATGCTTCTCTGTTAGAAAATCATATGGGTGAGTCTGGGTTTGGTGGATGCCAAGAGAACCTAACTGACTGCATTTTGCAAGCTGTGAAGTTTGGTGGAGGAGGGATAATGGCATGGGGGTGTCTTTCGGGGTTTGGGCTAGGCCTCTTATCTCCAGTGAAGAACAATCTTAATGCTTCAGCATACCAAGATATTTTGGACAATGCTATGATTCCAACTTCGTGGCAACAATTTGGGAAAGGCCCTCTCTATTCTAACTTGACTGTGCCCCAGAGCACAAAGCAAGGACTATAAAGACATGGTTTGATGAGTTACTTAAACAGATCAATAATGCCTTGGTTTCCCTAAAAGATGTGTTGCAAAAGCAAATACAGATATTTACTGCTAAAGTACCCTAGTTACCCTAAAGTCCTCTGTGCTCGTGATCGTTAATAGTTAACTTTCCTGGAGTGTGAGTAAAACAGGCTGTGAAAGATTTACATTTCTAAACCTAACAGAGACGAGAGGAAACAGATTTGTTGACAAACCATCAGGAAGCATAGAGCAACATCAGCAACGATTCACACCAAACAGACATTTGTCCACTTGACATTCACAAAGTTTGTCATGTCTTCAGTGATTTCCAGTAAGACTGTATTGTAGATCTTAACAGATGACTCAATTGGTGTTTTTCAAACAGCTGGAACAGCTGGACTCCTTCCAGAGCCACGAGGAAGAAGGACATAAACAGAGCTACCTGTGACGGCCCCTTTTCTAGTATATACAACGGCACTGTCAACATCAGACCAGAGGACATACTGTACATATAAAACAGCATCTAGACACACTCAGTAAAACATAGTTACACAATGTACCTTTTTTTATATGTACAAATGCATTAAATATCATTTTGTTCCTGCAAGGTTATGACACCAAGATAAAGCGGTGGGATTTACTTCACAGACTGAATTCTTTGTTACTAGATTTATCAATCAACAATCCATCATCAGGCCTGTCCATAGAAACAACTGTGCCCTGAAAAGTCCAGTAAATGGGCCCTCTCTAAATCTAATTTGTATGAAAGTTTATAAGAAAGTATATGCCTGATATGTAACATTGTTTTTCCTTCACTTATAAAGTCATATCTGGCTATTTATGAATCAGAAAACACACCCACATCACCTGCTAGTGCTTTTTAGTGTTTTTTCCATAGCTAGTCTACTTGTCAAGGTTGTGTGGGACGAATCCACAGTGCACTTCTTACATTTTGACAATAGGTACCCACAAATGAAAATATTCTTACTATACTCAAAAGGAGGAATTTAATTATAAAACTGGCAACATTTAACTTAAGTACAAATAAGGGGAGTGTGGAAATTTGCAGTTAATTTCAGTAAGCATTTGAGTTCAAATATAAAGTTTTTTGGATTGCTTATATTTAGGACTTAGAGGGCTATAGCTAGCCCTCACACAGCAGCTGCACTATAGACTCCAGTAGAGACTTCAATAGACTTCAGTAAAATCAAAAGAGACAAAATCAAACCAACAAACGGCAAAACAAGATATTTTGGGGGGTTTTGGTGGAGATAGGACAGAAATTTTATGGTAATGTTCGTGTTAATTATGGTCAAGCTTTCAAAACACCAGATCCTAGATCCACCCAATGGTTTAGTTAAGACCCGCTCCAAAGACAGTAGAATCCTAACAGCTCCCATATAAAAACATCTACTTCAACTGCAAAGAGTAACAATATTTACAACCCAGTACAAAATGATAATTTGTTCTACAGTGCCTATAAAAAGTATTCACCCCCTTCATTGATCTTATGAGTCAATCATAGCCAATATAATTTGGCTTTTTGACAAAAAAACTTTCCTGGCACATGTGTAAATCTGCCAAGATCAGGCCGCTCTCACCAACTCAATGACCGGTAAGAAGGAGAGAGAGGACACCAAGACAACTATGACTACTCTGAAGGAGTTGCAAGTTTCAGCAGCTGAGATGGGAGGGACTCTGCATACAATAAATGTTCCCCGGGTTCTTCACCAGTCACAGCTTTATGGGAGACAGGCAAAGAGACAGCCACTGTTCACCAAAAGGCATGTGGGAGACTCCATGGTAAAGCGGATGGAAGTTCTTTGGTGTGATGAAGCCAAAATGGTGCTTTTGGCCAACAGGCAGGATTCTATACTGCACACTACCACAAACACACCATCCCCACTGTGAAGCACAGTAGTGGCAGCATCATGCTGTGGGGATGCTTCTCAGCAGCTAGCCCTGGAATGCTCAAAAGAGATTTTGGCTATATATATCAGCACATATGAAAGGTCAAATTTGGCCATATATACTGATAAATTAGTGGAGTTTTAGGCTGTAAGTTGAGACCTTTTTCTTTATTCATTCTTAAAACTTTAAAGTGTGTTTTAAGAAAAAAAAAAGGTTTGCTTCTTTTTTCATCCTCAAATCTAAAATTGTGTCAGATGACTGAATTTTTAGTTATGTAAAGCATATTTAAATAATGGTATCAATATCGGTAGTGGCTGAAATGAATCTGTAAATATCGACACATGGGGTAGCGGCAAAAATACAATATCGTGCATCCCTACCCAAAGCATACAGTGAAGCCATACAGAAATGGTTTAAAGACATCAAGGTGAATATTCTGGAGTGGCTTAGACAAAGCTCAGACCTCAATCCAATACAGAATAGTGGCTGGACTTGAAAAGGGCTGTCCAGATGTGCAAGCCTGGTTGAGACCTGCTCATACAGACTCAGTGCTGTGATTGCAGCCAAAAGTGCATCTACTAAATACTTACTTGAGGGGTTGAATCTTTATACATTCACTTATTTTAAATTTCATATTTTTATTCAATAGACATTACTTTGTGCAAATCGGTTTTCCCTTTGACATTAAAGAGTTTTTGGGGTAATTTTTTTTAATCAAATACACCAGATTCTGTTGGCTGTAGTTGATTTATGAAATTAATACAAGGGTAAAACATCTAAAGCGGTGAATACTTTTTACAGGCACTGTGGCTGGAGTTGATAAATATCAAGCAGCTGTTAATCATGTCACAACTTTGGCAAAAAAAAAGGAGACCATGGAGGACAGGGTCAGGGCTGCATTTGGCTTTAGAACATCTTTTCAGACACCAACGGGTGACATCACTGAGACTACGTCCATATTTTATACAGTCCATAATCCCACCCTAAGATCTAGCTTCATTTCAGAGGAAATTCTTTAAAAGTTACACCTATCATGAAAATCCAGTGCTTTTACAGTCAGCAGAGGAGGGCCATTACATAATAAATATTTCAGTGCAGTTGTAAAAGTTTACAGTTTTAGGATTTAGAGAATATTCTGGTGCAGAAATACATTAAGTACATTAAGTATAAGCTGAAAACAGTTCATCTGCAACTGTCTCGGTGATTTTTTCAGACAGAAGTGCAAGCTTTACCCTAAGGTCATAAAAGTACAGAATCAAACACAGAAATCTAGAATTTAGGCAGAGGAAACAGAATGTATAATCTAATATCATTTCTTCAGGTAAGCTGAAGCTACCCAACCATGTCTGAAGAACAGGAAACTGCATTCAGCAGGTTTCTGAAGGTTTTTATGTGAAGAATTTACAACAACTGTCAAAATTTACAACACTGAGCTAAATTTAATCTCAGGAATATTTCTGATATTGAACAGCAGCCGAGCGTTCATACCTTTCGTGCTGGAGTAAACCCAGGTCCTGACAGCAGCTTGGCCCGGGGCAGGACAACCCGCAGCTGTCTGCTCCGTCTCCATCATGATTAAGACTCACGCTGTTTCTGTAAAAGAACATGCAACAGCAACTCAGGGTTAACATTTTAAGCATGTTGTGGAAAAAAATCTGTATTACTCTTTATTATCTTTATTATAATTTATCTATACTATAATTTTTAAAAAAGTATAAGAAAAAAAATCTTCAGCCACCTGCTGGGAGTTGGTCTCGGCTCTGACCGACTCAAAGCGAGTCGAAGGTCAGGCCTAAGATTGACTAGTGATTTATTAACATCCACTGTGGCCTGATTACATGGGAACTCTTGTAAAAAAGCTGAAGAGACTTTGAAAGGAATGACAGTCAGCACATGGCACTCTCTGTCTCTGGGGATGACGGAGAGGTCATGTGCTTCCCTCATGGACAGGCTTTGGATGGTTATTCCTCAAAATAACAGCTCAACTAAATGTGTCCAGCGGCTAAAAACTACTGAGCCTGCTGAAAACCTCTGCAGGGAGGATGGGAGACAGAAACTAGAAAACAGCAATTGATTCCAGATGAAACTTCTTCTAAAGAAATGACTTGATGGATTTGGAAGCGAAAAAGTTCATGAAGCAGTGAGAGAGAGAGAATGAGCCTCCAGCAATAACAGTCATGTTATGTAATGCCTCATGTACTCCACTTTGAATGTGTTTATTTGCTTCTTTATGGCAAAAGGTAGTGTAAATGCTTTACATAGTCACCTGCAATTTATGTGTAGTCATTTTTTATTTCTAAGTGATGCTCCAGTAGTTGGCATGGCAACAACATTTGGGGCAAAGGGGTCTGCAAAATTGCTAGCAGCACTGCAAAAATCAATATTTCAAAGCATTCAGTGGGTAAAGGCTCGTCCCAGTGGCAGCATTTTTTTTATTTACAGTGATTCCTCTATCTGAGAGACAGGGCAGTTAGAAATGGTGGAGAGAGTGGGGAATGATATGCAGAAAAACAGTAAGTTTGGACCCCAACCCTACATACTTGTACCTAAAACAACAGCTTCCACACATGGGGCACACAGCTAGGCCACTTGCACCCCTTTTCTTCTGTTTTTTTATTGTAAAAAAAAAGCTGCTCACCGAGACTTTTCAGGTTAATGTAGATTGAAATAAGCATAATTTGACAACATACAAAAAAAGTCTGTCTACACTACTGGAAGACTGAAAAAGTTAATAAAGCAAGGAGAGATCTCAGTCCTTACATGGATGGTGCTCCAAAAACTCTGGATCTTACATAACAACCACAACACCAGTTGATTTATTCTCCCACCACCTGCCAAATACATTCCCTCTTCTTTCAGTTGGTTGTGCAGACTCAGATCAAAATACAACACTGCAGCCAAAGCAAAGGTAGTCTTGTTGACATCACTATGACATCATTGTGCTTAGACTTGACATGTCTCCTTTAAGTGCCACAGAGGACGTCATGCATTTTTAACGGCTGAGCAATACTCCTCTTGACCTGAACCCTGAACTTCATGTTTAACTCTGTGGAGTGCATCTATAAAGCATGTAATGACACTGTGACATGAATGGTGATCATTTCTGATCTTTGCTGCTTGTTTTGTATTCATCAGTATATCATCAGTGTCTTTGAACCTTAGCTAAAGTGATATTGAACAACATAGACACATCTTACTCCAACAGAGGGTGCAAAGCCAGATGATGAGTTAGATGATTTTCTGCACCCAGCAAAGCTGCTAAGCTTGAGACAGCAATAACAATGATAGAAATACAGCAGTTATGACACCATTTGTTTTGAAAAATATCTGCAGAGATAATACACTTCTTTGGGATTCCTTTTCCAGCTTCATCTGTCACCACCCTCCTCTGTCTCTTAGACCCACATTAAGCAAGATTGTTTGTACCACGCCCTGGTGCAAATGCCACTCTCCTCTCTCTCTCCCTGGTCTCAATTTACATTAGTAACATCATTATGTGGCCAAGAGCCTTGCATCTGTACACAGTCCATCACAGTAGGTGATTGTATGCACGTAGCTGGTTTGCAAATCTGCCAAGAAAAAAGAAAGAAGCAGCAACAATGGCAATCCATTGGGTCATGAAGTGAGCGACAATTGCTCAGGTTTTATGCAGGCAGTGGAGTCTGTTAAGGTATGAATTGTTCCTTTTATATGGTATATCAGATGGTTGCGTTCACATCTCCAGAGTTCACATGAATCACACCTGAGACCATCTAACCAAGACGACATGAGCCCAGTGCCAGAGTACAGCACGTTTGCTTTTATACTGACCAAATTGAACCAGACTTTGCACTAAGATAGACTACCTGGCTTCTTTTGAGCAGAGGGCTTGTGTGTGAACTAATGATGTAAAGTTGCATACATTTCTTCAGAAATGCCATCAAAGTTGCATAGGCAATCAGGGCACTGTGTGGAAATAGGGTAGATGCTATTCTCTTAGTCAAAAGTTATTGAACTGTTACCCTCAAGCTCCACATATGCCACCTACAGTGTCCTGGATGTGCAGCGCTTTGCTCCATACACAGTGAACGATTTCACTCACTATAGAGGCATTGCTGGATTGCAGCCCTGAGCAGCTGGAGATGAGAGGGCACAGGATCACTGGATAACTATTAGTTCATGTGGATGAGAACAAGAGAATGTAAACAACAAATTATTTTGCCTTTCTGGGTTATATTTGCAATTCATTTCAACACCTTTATGCTTTTTTTCCATGGGGGAGTATATAAGAAAGTTAACAGGGTTGTGTTTGCTGCAGAGATTGCGTGATTTTAAGAAAAATATGTTAACTTTTCTTCATCAATGGCACCACAGTAGCTCTTTGACCCACTGATGAAGGTGACCTGTTGCTTGTGCCACAGGGGATGTAACGTTGATCTAGAGATGATTTACTATCTGAAGTCCTGTGCTGCTGTATTTTTAAGTAGTCCAGATGCTTTGCAAGTTTGGGTTGATCTGCCCTACATGGATTAACATGGTTTGGCAGCAGTGCACTGAAAATACACCTGGTGAATTTCTTAAGAAGAGCAGAGAAGAGCGGTGCTTCTGGGTCCAAAACAGTCTGGCTGCAGCCCGTTCAATTCTGACGGCCACTCACACGATGGTCCATCTGAGATGCTGTATATCTCAGAATGGAAATACATGCCAAAACTTTCAAAACAAAATCTGATTTAACCTCCATTTAGGGTTAGGGTTATGGTAAGGTTTAGGATACCAAAAGTTAAAAGTCAAAAACCTAACCTGCAAAACCTAAGTATAAAACATTTAATAAGGTCATGTAAACAGTCTGCTAACTGGAAAAAAATTGTCCTCCATGAAAACATCCTAACTCAGCCAGTGCAGCTTACATAGCTTCGCTAGCTGCATAAGCTAGGTAGCTAATGTAGCTACAGAGCTACACAGCTTACAGAGCTTTGTAGCTATTAGAGCTATGTAGTTAATAACGCTACAGAGCTAATGGGATGTTGCCCAGTCTGTAATGTTTACAATGTAGTTATTTCATGAATGTAACTGCCAGACTTTGTTTATGAATAAAGTTTAATTTAAGAAAATACACATAGTCTCAGATGAACGGTCAGTGAGTCGCCATCAGAAATATAGTCTGGAGCCAGACCCCTCTCTCTGGAAAGGCTAGAGATGGACCAGAGTACATGCAGTGGAAATATTCAGATTGACAAGAGAGGGAGCGATGCGCTCCATGGGGCAATTTATGACTGGACTGCAGCAGATCGCTGCACAGATGGAGTATGTGGAATTTGAGGGTCAGAACAACTAGTTTTTTTCAAAGATTTTTTTAAGGGTCTTTTTTGCACTTATTTATGTAGGACAGCTGAGGAGAAACAGGAGAGAGTGGGGGAAAGACATACACCAAACAGCACAGAGACCAAAACAATTCTTAAACTGCTATTCCAAAATGAAAAGTTACATATTGTTGCTTTTAACACAGTTTTTGTCAAGGTTAGGTTTCTTTGAGCTCAGAACTTTGATTTAATTCATCATCATGATCATTTTTCCTCCCAGCTATCTGAAGTGTGTGATATTTCTATACTCCCCTAAACTCTCCTGCAAGGATGAAATAGTGGAAGACACTGGAATGAATTCATTTTTCTTCTTTCACGTTTAAACAAATACTCATGTTGCTATGATCTACAAAGACACAAGTGCTGATCTTTTTTAAAGAGTAATGAATGGAAACTAAATGGTGTGTCTTCAGAGAGCAAAGAGAGTAAAATTATGTTTCAGTTACATTTCAGCTGTGGATCTTATTTACTTAACTACATGTATCCACCATCACACCTCAGCTGCAGGCATTTTGCAGACATATCAAACTATATTTTTTTTCATTTCTCTTAGTGCTCTTTCCAAAAACCTTTTGTACAATGTCAGAAATGTTAACCACAGGGAGACAGCATAAGAGGATACCATGAAGTGGCTTTCACTGTAACCAGGCATTTTCTCAAGTAAATATTTACACACTTATGACATGATATTGTGGTTAGGAGAGGGGTTTATTTGCATTAAGAAACATTTTCTCTGGAAGCAGAGCTAATTTGTCGAGACTCAAGAATCAGGAGGAGCATGTAAAATCTTTCCCCTAAATCTTCTCTAAATGTGAAGGAATCTTTTAGAATTAAAATAACAAGCAAACTCAGAATAAGTGGGTCAGTTAGCAGAACAGATGAGGCTTTAGTAGCCCTAGGATATAAAAGACCTAATTTAATTAGATTTTTTCGTCATCCAGGGTACACCAAAGATATGAGAAGGTCATGAGGATTATTGTCATCATATTACTAACAGAGGATTCAAGTTTGCTCTTTGAAATGAAAACAAGGGCATGATAAAGGTTATGGCCATGTTTCCCAACACTGACAGTAAAGACGTTTAAAAAGCTAGAGCTGATGGGATGATCAGCCTCCACCCTGCACTGGCCGCTTTTTCCATCAATATGTCACAAAGATTATTAGTTATAAAGCCTCCATCTGAAAACCAATGAAATCAAACTATAGAAAAGGCAAAGAGTAGACATGACCTCTGCTTTGTTTCTTCAGTGTGGAGGACTTTGTCTAAAAAGAGCCTTAATACATGGGCTAATATAGGGATTCTCCCACAACCCCAATTACAAGAAAGCTGGGGTGCTGTGTAAAATGTAACTAAAAACAGAGTGCAATGATCTGCAAGTCTCATAAACAACACAAAAGGTGTTCAATCTGACATTTTTTACAATTCTATAAAAAATATTAGCTCATTTTGGGTTTGATGGCACCAGCACATCTCAAAAAAGTAGGGACAGGTCTGGAAAGTAAGTGGTGAGCAACAGCAGGAGGAGCATTTTGTAATTAATTAGGTTGAGTGGGATCAGGTCAGTAACATGACTGGGTATAAAAGGAGCATTTTAGACAGACAGAGTCTCTCAAAGCTAAAGACGAGCAGAGGTTCATCAATCTGTGAAAAACTGCATCTAAACACTGTGGAACAATTTGGAACGGAGAAATGTTCCTCAATGTAAATTTGAATATCCCAACATCTATAGTACATAAAATCATCAAGAGATTGAAAGAATCTGGAGAAATCTCTGTGCATAAGAGACAAGGCTGAAGGTCAATGTTGGATTCTCATGATTCTGGGCCCTCAGGTGGCGCTGCATTAGAAACAGGCATGATTCTGTACTGGAAATCACTGCACTCAGGGCTCAGAAACACTCCCAGAAATCAGTGCCAACACAATTTACCATGCCATCCACATACTGGAAGTGGACCAAAACCTTTTCATGATGACGTCACGATGGTGATTGGTCAGTCCTTCATCTACCCGTGGATTTTTAACATATTTTAAAGCATAAAAAGTTCCAAAAAGATGCTGACTATGACAATTCAGTGTTATTTGAAAAAACAGCATTTAAAAAAGCATAGTGTGATGTTTGTGTAGAGGTTGAACTCAGGAGCGGAGACGGAAGTGGTTTTAAACAGTTTATTGTGCAGGTAAGTGAAGGGGGGAAGGGGATTCCAAGAGTCCAGGAGGGAGTGAGGGTGTGCTGGAGCTGGCTGTGGTGATCTGAGCAGGAGGCACTGGAAGAAGGAGGAGAGGCACGTTAGCGAGAAGCACAAGGTAAATACAAACACTGGAGATAACTAGAATCATCGAAAAATCACAAGAAACTTCTCTGGAGGATCTGAGAAGGAGCCTGGAGCAGACATTTACCGTGTGGTAAGGTAGACAAGACTCAGGCGCTGTAGAGAGCTGCAGCCGGTCTTAAGTAGTGCGCGTCAATTAGAGATTCGCTGCAGGTGTGACTCTCCACAGCACCAGGGGGGCAGGGCGACAGCCTCAGGAGAAGCAAAAGGAAAGTTATCAGCCAGCAACCAGCTCCGGAAACCGGAAGTTCATCAAAATAAGACACTTAATACAAAATAAACACCACACATAGATTCTTAAAGTCCAGTAACCCCATATACATTTAAAATATGGTATATTCCAGAAATGCAAAACAAATCTAGTTGTAAGGTGTATTAGTTAAACCACAGCGTCCTAAAATGCTATAAAAGTTACCGGAGAGTTTTTGCAACAAAAATCCTCATAATTTATTCCAATTCAAGGATAAGGTTTGAATGATTTTTCCGTGTGATATCTGGGACAAAGAGACATAATATATCAAATACATCCAGACTTTTTGATGCATGGTTAGTGACCTATAATTTTGTTAGTTGACCATTACATTTGCAGGTAAAACAGGATTGGTTGATTATTAGTTCAGCTGCACTCATCAGCTTCTACAAAAACACTTCCATACATTTCTGCCTAAACGCTCAAATTGCTCAACAGCTGCTCAACATGCCAAGTGTCAAGTGTTTCCCAGATCTGACATCCAAGAAGGACAGCCACTTGGCATAAAACCCCCTGACCCCAGTTTTGATCAAATTCATGCTCAAGCTGGAGGATTACATGGTTCTCATGTGTGTTGTGGAAACTCAGTGACCTCTTAAGTGGATAAAAGAGACTTAAGACCACAAAGATAAACTCAGAAGCTCAACAGCAGGATGGTTCATTTGTGTGCACAACTTTTCTGAATAGTTGCAACTTATCAAGAGCCATAATCAGTTTCTCAGTTTCCTCTGAGTTTAATTTGAACAAAAAAATGTCTGCATCCTTTCTTTAATTTCAGAGCTCTTTTGTGGGTGTTGCTAAATTGTATTAATAATAAAGTGGTGTGTCATCAGCATAACTGTGGAATTAAACATTGTGTCTTTGTGTCAAAGTGGGCGTACATGGTGAGAATATTAAAAAAGTGGTACAAGTACTGAGCCCTGAGGGACCCTGAAATTTACTAAGATGAATAAAGACACACAACCACAAATCCTGCTTCTGTTGTCTCAGCCATAATCATTTAAAGTCCCCAGAGGGATCCTTTGGATTCCAGACAGGGATTACGCTGCTTGAATGTATGTACCATGACCTCCGTCACCTCACTTCCTGTAAGTGCAGGAATTTAACATATTGAATGAATTGTTTCATTGAGATGCAGCGTATCTGCAACACATAAAAACAGTGGTACATGAAGAAAACAAAGGTCATTTTATCCTCTTAATCCAAGAATTCAGACATGCAGTCTCTCCTTAGTCATAGCCTTGCAAATGAAAAGATTAGAGGAGGTTTTGAAACAGTGAAGCTTCTATAAATCACAAAAATGGTCTGTTATACAATAAAATAAAGAGTTGAAGTTATACAAGCAGCACTGAAGTAGTGACACTTTTGTAAGGAGAAGAGAAGGTAGAGAGGCATTTGACTGACATATCTAAAAAAAACAGTGCAAAGATACTTGGCTCTGCAAGACTACTAATTTTTTGTTTGGTTAGTTTGGCTTATCAGGTATCCCAATAGATTTGCAATCCATGTTCTCTGGAAATCCATTAAAAAAAATAGAGCTACACAACTTTAGTTCATGTTCATTGACACATGTTAGGCTCAAAAAGAACAACACAAATCTAAAGCCTGCATTATACCATGAATTCATTGTTTTTGATGAAAGTAAGTGGCATATTTGTATTTTTGAATAAATGAAACCTCAGAGGTTATTCTAAAGTACATATGTTTGACAGTATTGTTAAATCAAAAAGATTAAAGCAACTCAACTATAAGACACACTGTTTTTAAGGTATGAGTCATGGTAGACTATGCATTGCCTATAAAAAGTGTTTACCCCTTGGATGTTTTACCCTGCAATTGATTGTATTAATAATGGTCAATATAATTTGGCTTTTTAGAAAAAAAAAATAGTTTAAAAAACCCCTCTTAATGTCAAAGTGAAAACAGATTTTGACAAAGTAATGTCAATTACACCAAAATATGTAAGGTAAAATAAGCAACTGCATAAATATTCACCCCCTTTAAACTGACTGATCATATTCAGCAGAGGTCCAGCATACTGGTTCTAGTAGGCTCACAGTTAGTGAAATTAGGATCACCTGAGTGGAGTCAATGTGTCCCAAGTGATTGTAGTATAAAGACGCCTGTGTCTGGAAGGTCCAGTCACTGGTTAATTCATATTCCTTGCCACCATTACATCATGAAGACAAAAGAACACTTCAAACAACTCAGAAAAGGTCATTGAAAACTATAAGCCAGAGGTTGAATACAAAAACATTTCCAAAGCACTGAACAAAAAAATTCCCACAGAGCTCAATTTAATCCATCATCAAGGAATGTAGGGAAATCTGCCTAGATCAGGCCGTGGAGAACACAGGACAGGGACCATTGTTAAGTGTTGTGTGTATGAGGATATGTACAGGTGTACAGGGTGATTCTTGTTGAGGGGAATGAGACTGCATGAGCGGTATATGGATTTAATTGTTGTAAATGTTTAATGCGTGTTTTTGTGTTGGTGTATAAATGTATAAATGTTTCATGTTATTCCGACACCGCTATTAAAGAATATAGATTGTGTTTTATTGTTATGTTATGTTATGTTATGTTATGTTATGTTATGTTATGTTATGTTATTGTTCAGAAAAAGGCTATGTACCCTGTGGTGGGAAGTATGAAAATTAATAAAAAATAATTGTATTTAAAAAAAAAGAGAGAATTTGTGGCTCGACTTGAAAGGGCTGTTCACTCCTGATACCTATGCAACCTGACAGAGCTTGAGCAGTTTTGCAAAGAAGAATGAAGTAAAATCTTAGCATCCAGATGTGCAAGCCTGATTGAGACCTATCCACACAGACCCAGGGCTGTTATTAAAGCCAAAGGTGTATCTACTAAATACTGACTTGATAGGGGGGCATTTTTATGCGGTAACTTTTTTTTGTCTCACATAAATTAACATTCATTTGTAGAAATCAGTTTCCAATTTCCAATTGATTACTCTGGAACCGCTACTTTCCTGTGAAACTATAAAGTGTTTCAAGTGAGGCTGGAACAAATGATTGTTCATTCAGAACAGTTTTTTTCTCATTAACTCGTTAAAGACAACCACATGTTATTGTCCACTGCTGGAGTTCCACAGAAACACTGAGCTGTGACACACAGGATCTTTGTGAAATGTATTCCAAAGTAACTGGAACAGACAGTGATGAATTTTGATCTTAAATATTATCCCCCTTTACACTGCCTTTGCATTATTATTGTGTTATTTCTGTAAACCTAATTCCCCTTTATTGTGAGAAAATTGCTTTAAAAATAATGAATTTTTTCAGGCTCAAAGCACTGAAGTGAGCGCCAAAAAGCCACTGTAGCTTTCACACATTCTAATGTGGCTCTGAGAGTGATAACAATAATCTTTATCTATAGAGAACTTTTCAAACAAAGTAACAAAGTGCTTCACCAGGTTAAAGAAATAAAAGCAGTTAAAACTCAAGTAAATTAAGGAAAGGCTCTTCAATAAAAGTTTGTCTTAAAAAGAGATTTACTGGCGCAGCATGTCTAATTTCCTCAGGGGGGGGTTAGGGTTTGGAGCCTTGGGGCCCAGACTGAAAATGCCCTGTCCCCTTTAGTTTTCAGCCAGGCCCCTTGGGACAAATAAGAGACCCCTGCCCAGGGATCTCTGAGTATGTGCTGGCTCATATGGGGTTAAAAGTCTAAAATGTGCAGTAATGCAACAAACTAAATCATCCATTTTGGCTACAGGTTTTTTTTTGTTGTTGTTGTTTGTTTTTTTCCCCAGATTTCTATCCATTTGTAAAAGATGATTTTTTTGTGTTGAACACTATGAACTATCACCTGAACCTTAAAGGTTATGGATAGGGGATATACTTAAATATAACACACCAAAAACTAAGGAAAACCCCAACAAAGGTTAGTACATCACTTCTCACCCCACGGTTGAGGTCTCCCCATTGAAGAGGTCTGCAATAGATGAGCCTAAAACAACTCACCATAGAGGTCTGCAGCCAGATGCCTCTCTGAGTGGTATGTACTAGTGTTGTAGTACTCGAGAACGGTCTTGGTCTTATCTCGGTCTCGCACTGGCCAGACTCGGGATTTTCCATCAAGACTGGTCAAGACCTGCATTGATCTGCTATTCTTTGACTTCATTAATATGATAATAAGGGGAAGCACTTACTAGAACAACAAATCGCTTCACCTGCAAAAAATCAGACATCAGTCCATCTTATTTCTAGTCAGAAATACCTCTAAACACTTACTTTAGGCCTCATTTACCTGACAAATCTAGACGAACATCTCATTTTCAGATATTTAAGATAATTACGGACTTATTAAAATAAGTTTGTAAACAGGATGTTGTTACACAAGGACGCTGCCTTTTCCTCTATGTGCAGACCTAGGAGTAGATGTGTGTCTTATCTGCCGCCATCCTTCTGTTTAGGCTTCTAGAAACCACCATCTTTGGGTTTTTATGTTACATTATTTCATGATTAAATCATATCTTATGACATTTGTATGGGAATATTTGTTTAAATTACGTTAAATATGCTAAATCCAAAAATGTAACATACATGTAAGACAAATTTTATAGAAGATAGTTTGAGAATATTTCAAAATGCAAGTAAATTGTGATTTAAAACAAATTCATGGAAGTAAAATTCATTTGTTTTAGTTTTAAATTCCTGAAGTATGCAGCTGTAAGCTAAAGCTACTTTGCCATTTCATTAGTATTTTCGTGTTTCTTGTTTTTCTACAGTTCCACTCTTGCTTCATAAATATGTCAACAATGGCATCTTATTAAAGGGCAAAACTAAGATGAGTCCTGACTTTTCTGCATCTGTTGAACAGAGTTTGCTGTTAAGTTGTGTTGCCACACAATGAGATCAGTATATAAAGAAAAAAACTGGTCTAGTAACTGACCCCTGAGGCACTCCCGACTTAAAGGTGGAAAACGGTGAGACATGATTAGACCGCGTTCCACATTATTATGCAAACAACGTTTTTCTCTGATTTTCTAAATATCAATGCAAATGACAGTCATAATATTTTTCAAGTCATCAACAGTTAGAGTATAATTCAAATGTTTTTGAACAAACTTCATAATGATAACTATTATTTTTTTTAAAAATAAAAACCTCAAAATGCACTTTTCCACATGTTCCACATTATTAAGCAGGCCACAGGTTTCAGCAATATGGGAAAGAAAAAGGATCTCTCTGCTGCTGAAAAGTGTCAAATAGTGCAATGCCTTGGACAAGGAATGAAAACATTCAATATTTCAGGAAAAATTAAGCATGATCATTGTACTGTGAAGAAATTTGTGGCTGATTCAGAGCACAGACGGGTTTGTGCAGATAAAGACATAATGAGGAAGGTTTCTGACGGACAAATCCATCAGATTAAGAGAGCAGAAGCTAAAATGCCATTACAAAGCAGCAAACAAGTATTTGAAGCTGCTGGTGCCTCTGGAGTCCCACCAACCTCAAGGTGTAGGATCCTCCAGAGGCTTGCAGTCGTGTATAAACCTACTATTCAGCCCCCCCTAACCAATGCTTACAAGCAGAAACGGTTGCAGTGGGCCCAGAAATACATGAAGACTCATTTTCAAACAGTCTTGTTGACTGATGAGTGCTGTGCAACCCTGGATGATCCAGATGGAGGAGTAGTGGATGGTTGGTGGATAGCCACCATGTCCCAATGAGGCCAGGACGTCAACAAGGAGGGGGCGGAGTCATGTTTGGGCCGGAATCATGAGGAGAGAGCTGATAGGCCCCTTTAGGGTCCCTGAAGGTGTGAAAATGACCTTGGCAAAGTATAAAGAGTTTCTGACTGACCACTTTCTTCCATGGTACAAAAAGAGAATCGTGCCTTCTGTAGCAAAATTTTCTTCAAGCATGACAATGCTCCATCTCATGCTGCAAAGAATAGCTCTGTGTCATTGACTGATATGGGCATAAAAGGAGAGAAACTCATGGTGTGGCCCCATCCTCCCCTGACCTCAACCCTATTGAGAACCTTTGGAGCATCCTCAAGCTAAAGATCTATGAGGGTGGGAGGCAGTTCACATCAAAACAGCAGCTCTGGGAGGAAATTCTGATACCCTGCAAAAAAAATTCTAGCAGAAACTCTCCAAAAACTCACAAATTCAATGGATGCAAGAATAGTGAAGGTGATATCAAAGAAGGGCTCCTATGTTAACATGGAACTTGTCCTGTTAAGATGTTTTTGATTGAAATAGCTTTGATTTCAGTAAATATGACCCCCTGATGCTGCAATTTCTACAAATGACCGTTTTCAGTTCTTTACAACCTATAAAATGTTTTAAAAAGCTGTTGTGCTTAATAATGTGAAACAGTGCATTTTGAGGTTTTTATTTTTTTTTAAATATTTTTTGTCATAACGAAGTTTGTTCAAAAACATTTGAAATATGCTATAATGGCTGATGACTTGAAAAATATTCTGTCATTTGCATTAATATTTAGGAAAATCAGAGAAAAATATCATTTGCATAATAATGTGGAACACGGTGTATCAGCAAAGACACAGAACTTCCTGCTGCATAAATAAGAATAGAACTACTCAGTGCTGGGGGGTTTGGGGAAACCAGATTGAAAGTTTTCAGATATGTAGTTGCTGTCCAGTGCAGTGAGATGTTGATTAGACACTATTTATTTTAAAATGTTCTATATAAAAGGCAACATTGACAGAAAGCTGTTAATAACACAAAGCAGACATGGCCAAACGAACCTCATTACTTTCAATATAAATTTAGAGGGTATTTTATTCAGGGGCTGGGGGGAACTCTCATGGATGCTACTGTTTCTAAAAGCTATGACAGAGTAACAGGATAAAACAGACTAAAACTGTGTTTTGTTGTACGTGCAGTATGTCATGGAAGTCATCAGAAGTCCTGATGGACTCCACTTTTTCAGTAAAATGGGATAAAAACATTTCATAATCTGCATCTCTTTCGAACTGGGGCCTGGGAGGGGTTGGAGCTATCAGATAAATTGGCGCTACTAAGTATATAGAGATATGATCTTAACTCCACACTGAAAAGGAAATCTACACTTACACTGCCTTCAGTGGAAGTGTGGAGAAATTCATGACTGTTCCCAGAAGGTCATCCTCCTCACCATGGATCCTCAGTACCTTTATGTAGAGTAAGTGACCGATGTTAGTATTTCCATAAATATATGGATGATAGCTTATAGCGTTCACGTTTGTTTATTTGTTAACCAACCTGTTTGTCAAATCAACTGATAAATCATGCTATATTGAAATCAGACAGTCGACCAGTAAATTGTGAACTGGCTCAGCTCCTTTTCACCACACTGGTCCAGTACAACATCTGCAGTACTGCCAAAGCTGCATCAATCTGTCAGTCTCGCGGCTTATTCTACCCTCACTTGTGAATAAGACCCTGAGATTCAGCACTGCCATACAGTCTCTCCACAATCTGCTGCAAAAGTTCATTTTTTTTAAACATACTTGTGGCACACATACAAGTACTATGGAGGAGAGGCACATCAGACATCATAGTGATTCCTATAGGAATTAATAGATTTATGATTGACGTGCCTAAGTTACTGCTTGTAAGCAAAAACGGGCTGAGAGTGCTATTAGCTAGTAAGAGCCTAAATGCTACTTTTACCGTTTGGTATGGCTTTATACGTGAGTGGAAAGGCTTACACTCTGAGCTAGCTGTGAACAAATAACGTAACGTTAGCTAACATTGTTAGTGACAGCAAGGTGTCTTACTTGCTTTTGAGTAGTTGTGACTTTGCCACCCAAGCTGATCCTCCTTATTTTGTATCTCTCTAGCGTACATCCAGGAAAGAGCAGAATTTTTCCCCTCCTTTCTCAAAAGTCCTGTTGCACCTTCACATCTGCAGATGGCTGAACAGAAATATCACAAAAACATTATTGTTGGCAAATTTATGTCAAGTAAGATATGTCCAGACTTGTGATGCATCCATCACAACAGCAGCTTTTTACCAGGAATGTATTCTGTTTTACTCATTTTAATTGACCAGCAATGATAGATTTAATATCTCTTCATTTTTTATTTCAATGAGCAAACTTTGGTTGCTGCACACGTAACAAGACTACACAACAGAGTGTCTGTGCTGGTCAGCATGTAGTTGAGCACATCAGCATGGACAAAAGACACGAACCTTTTGTTGTGCAACAGAAACACTGCAGCATTTAAAAGACAGCTCTGAGTTGTGGTTAAAGAAATGCATGCTTCCCACCACATAGCATAGAGTTTCGGCCAGGTTCACTGTGGTTTCAGTCTCATTCTTTAGAAGGCCCTAAAGCGACATCAAGTCATACACTTTATGTGACCCTGATTAGAGTCTGTGATTAAACTTCTGCTGTTTCTTGAAAAATCAAATTATCTTTAATCTTGAGATGGCAACGCCTGTTTTCAGATGATAAACAGTGATGCATGTCCTGAAGGGACTTCTGTAGAAGAAAATCTCATTTGGGACTGGCACAAAATCTCCAAACTCCACAGAAACTGATTAGATTTTAATGTTTGAGGTTCAAAAGTTAAAGAGCTCTGAGAGCTCATGTCCCTGTTATTCCCCTGAATTAAAAATGAATATGTGCACATTTGGTACAGACACTGACTAAAACTCAAGGATGACTCGAGTAGATCTGTGTCATTGTCCAGGTCTCTTTGTATGTGACAGCACCGATTACATTTTGATGTATGATTATGGATCACAATATTCCAGCCATGATATAAGAATTGGCAGATAATAGCACAAACACTAAATTATCAGTATTAGCAAAAATTTAAGTGGCTACTGTATCTGTATAATGTTTGTGGAGTTTAATCAGAACCAACTGGACTAGCTCATTTGAGGATTTTTCTCTTTTTCCATCCATTAAACTTTGAAATGAGTTTTGAGGACTATAGATTTGTCTGTTGCACTTGAGAGAAATCCGGTGAGGGAAATTAAAAAAACTAAATTATCAAAAGTCTTTGAAAATGGATAGCACACATTTTTGGATGTCAAAATATGTATTTTAACAGGTTTCATATGTGAACAGACTTTTAAAAGTGTTTAAAGTGATTTTTTAAAGTGACTTAAAAACGGTCAGCTGGCTTAATCATGAACCAGTAAAAATAAAAAACAAATAATATGATAAATAAATAAATTTGACACAATGGGTTTTGCAGTCATGTGATCCCGGATGTCCTTTGGGGGTCACAGGAAGTGAGGGAAGCCATTAGGAATGAATTGAAACAGAGGAAAGTTAGAACTTTAAAGCTTATTGATCAGAGTTCAATAAGCTAAATCAAGAGTGGATTCTCAGCTGGAACCAAAAATAGTTCTTCCTCACGAACCATGACGACATCAGTGTGTGTGTCATATTCTAGGTTGTGAAGACGAACAGACAATGGAGAAAAAGTGGTCTGCTAAGGTAACAAAATGTTTGGTTGTGATCTGGTCATTGACAGAAATCAAGGTGAAGCTGGAGAGTAGAACAAGGAAGAACAAATTATATGCCAAACTTACGGAAGAGATGTGAAGGCTGGGTTCACCCAAAAACCTGACCAAATAATGAATGAACTCAAGAAACTGAAGGAGGAGTACTGGGACAGCAAGAAAGACTTAGGAAAAAGTGGAGCTAGACGTGGTGATACATGTCCATCACATCCTCTCACTTTGGTTCCGCTTAAACTGGTGTGAATGCGAACTGGTTCGCCAGAAAGCATCAAGGTTCGGTGACTCCAGAACGGAACCAGAGGCAGAACCTTGCCTGTCTGAAAGCACTATTTGGGAGGTTTACCTGTCCCTACTCCATGCCCTGTGTCCAACGTTTGGTCAAGAAGGTAGAGTTTGATTTGTCTGTGAAGTTTCAGGTTTTGCAGGTCAAGTTTTTGACATTTAACTTTTGGTATCTTCCCCCTTACCTTAACCCTAAATGGAAGTTTATTCCGATTTTATTTCTAATGTTTCATCATTCTAAGATATACGGCGTCTTACATTTTAGACCATGAGAGTGGCTATTAGAAATGAAAGGGCTGCATCCAGACTGTTTTATGGTTGAAGGAGGCATACAGCCATGAGCTAGTGAATCCACATTGGTTTATTTAGTCGCTTTATTGCCATTGAGTTATGGATATTCAAGGACAAGTGGGTACTGTTTTACCACTGAAAACAGTGCATACTTTTAGTATGTGTTTTGTGTGTTGGACACAATACTATAAAAGAAATGTATAGATGCTGAAATTTAATGTGGAATATTTAAGGAAAACAAACTGGGCTGAATGGCATTTCAGTGGTCTCAGTCTTACACTAACTGGGACTTACTCACTGCCTGATAAAGGCCCTTTCCTTTTGAGTGTGATTTATATGTTATGAAGTGTGTATAGACAAAAAAATCTTTCATGATGAACATTTAGGGGTATATTGTGTCATGGTCTCCTCTGCAGCTTAGTCACACACTAAAATCTAAATGTTCCTTTATAGCTCCAGCTCACTGCAGAGACCACAGACAGAGATTATACATGAAAAGTGCATTTGCAGTAAATTAATTACCTTTACGACACTGAAGAAACTCAAAACCCTGCAGGGACAGCCTGTACGTCCCATGATTCACCAGGGGCTGAAGGACATTCCAGTCAACATTGGGTCCGTGGCATCACTTAAGTGGTTTGTTTTCAGTCTGCCAGCTCCTCTTTTGTCTGCAGCAGAGATGAGCAGCGCTGGTTTGCCCCACACGTCTTTAAAGGTCGGCTGCACACAGACAGGCCTCGCTGCTGCGCTTCACTGTAAACACAAGTCAAATTAATAAATGTGTACAGGCTGGAGAGTCAGAGCAGACAGAGTGCACTGACGTCCCATATGTCCAACATGGACCATCAGACGTCTGCTCTTCTTCACCTTTTACAGTCATCTCTGTTTGGGACAGAGCTGTGTGCTGCACTGTGCACACACAAGAATGTCAGTGGGAAAACACCAAGCACAGATGTTTCCCAGTTTTATATTTATGTATTCAGTTTTCACTGTTGCCATATTTGTTGTATTTCTGCTTTAAATAAACATCCTGTTATTTCAGTCTTTTGCTTTTAGGAAGAATAAAGATAAAATCTTTGAATCCTTCTGATTCCCTTAGGAGACATGGTCAGAAAAACATTTGGATCAAGTTTGTGTGCATCAGAAACTATTCTGTGAGCATGAGAGCATTTCGCATCTCGTGGTTTCACCAACACATGCAATTCTTTCTCATGGCGCAAGAAAACCATTCATGTCAGTGCAAAAAAACTTTCTTGTGATCATGTAAAACTTGCCTGTTAACAAGGGGTGGCTGTAAGTGTTAAATATCCAGGGCTTAGGGTCCTGACATATGCTCCCCTGGAAATATTTTGCTTTTGAGGCAGTTATATGCACTATTCAAGCCATCTGGAACATAAAGATGGATTTAAAAAGCCAACAAATCAGAATATGTTATCAGAATTAATAAGTAGTTGCAGTCACATGATCCCAAAGCTGAACGCCAAAAACCTGACCTGCAAAACTTGATTACAAAACATCTAATTAAGCTGAGTAAACAGTCTGCTTACAGAAATAAAGCTTGTCCTCCATTGTCCTACACTCTAATGCAGCTAACATGGCTAAGGCTGATGAAGCTACGTTAACTATGTAAGCTATGCCAGTAAAGGAGCTAATGTAGCTACATCTAAAGCTAACAAAGCTATGTTTGCTATGTTAGCTGTGTCAGCTATGTAGGGAAAGTAGCTACATAACTAGACATATTGTAAATTTTAGAAGTAGTTATGTGATTGGTGGCTCACTTTAGCTTTGTTAGCTTTAGCCTGGAGGATTCAGACAACACTTACATTCGTGTAATAACTCTATACTAGTACATCATTTCATCCTGGATTAGACCTCTGATCTTCTTTTCTGTTTCATTAATGAAATTTTCCTTGGTCTGTAATGTTTGATGAATGGATATTTTATGAATATAACTTCCAGAATTTGTTCATTAATAAAGTTCATGGGGGGGAGATCTGCGATCTGCTGCCAGACCCCTCTCAAAATTTAACAAGAAAATTGAGCAGTAGCTAGCTCATGTTTGAATGCCAGTTTCCCTACGTCCATTTTTGTTGTGAATTTATACACATTTAAAAGCCAAACTGGTGCCAAATGAAGAGCCATATGGGAGAAAACAGAACGGCTGTTATCACTGAAGTGAGGCAAATTAAAGACAGATTTCCCATTGCAACGAGTGAGGCTGGACAGACATGGGCTTTCATTAGGGTTTACTGTGACAAACTGAGCTGGCAAAACCAGACCACTTGATGGAAATGGACCATATATGAGCTAGGGGTTTAACGGATCACAAAGGTCACGGTTCAGTTCGTACTACAGTTTTTAGGTCATGGTTTGGTATGGGCTTGGATCATCTGTAAAAAAGGAACATAAAGTCCCAAATTTATAGGCCCAATAGGTAGTGTAGCTTACAGTTTGATCCTTCTAGTGTGAGAACCATGAAAAGAAATGAAAAACAGGTTTTAAAAAGATCTAAAAAAGCAATACAATAATAAAATTAGTACAATGTAATGATGAAAGCCAAATACTTGTATATTAGAGCCTTTTTAAGATATCATAGTTATGACTTATGTAGAGTGCCGTGACGCTGTCTCATAGCTGGTAGTAAACAGGTTTTTAAAAGCTATACATGGATATATAGAGGTAGAGATCACCTGCTTAAGTGTGTTTCAGTTGTGCAAAATTGACTCGTGTTTGTCAGTGAAGGACCACAGAATAGCACATAAACACAGGATGGGACGTTTTACCGGAGTCTAAGCAGAGCGCCTATACACACTTTGGCCACTGTTCTCTACTTCTGCATATCAGCATAAGGCCTTTAAAGTGTATTCACATTGCTTCAGTCTCTGCTCTCACATATAGAGGCTTTTTAAAACTACGTGCACCAAACCATGACAGTTCAGGAATACCGTTACACCCTTAGCGTTGTCTGACTCTGCTCTTTAATCTGTGTCTGCTACTGTTTCTTCATAAGCTTTTTAAACTGTTTTGCCCTAATGTGTCAATATACTATAAAATGGTTTAATTTTGTAGTTTTGTCTACAAGAAGTGTAAGCCCCTTAAGCCATCCTCAAGCTCTGCTCCTGAGCACTCTAAACTCTTATGAGCAAATCAAACTTTCTTTTAAGCACACAAAGCTATACGTGTGAGCATAGAACTGTCTAATATGCATGTAAAACTCATGTTAGCAAATAAAACTGTCTTGTAATTACATAAAACTTTGAGCACACAAAGCTTTCTTGTGAGCACAGAAAATTCTCCTGGGGCAATAAAGACTTTGTTAGTACAGAAAACTAGTGGTTAGTGGTTAGTTTCCGGTGGACAGGACTTATTTTTTTGTCCATCGCCCTTTAGGTACGCTGTAGAATTAACCTAGAGGTCAGTGGGTCATTTGCATGCTCTAATCGCTCCATTTAACTGCTAACTTAACAGAACTGCTTTTCTTACAGTAGACTTTATGGACTGTGTGTAAACCATGTTGACAAAATCCTGAAATCCTCCCACATGACACTGGAATGTAATAACCACAAAGGAAATAGGAGACTCTCTATTCTGGTAAGTAAGATCTTTCTGCCTGTGATGTCTGGATTCTTCCTAATTTACCAGGGGTAGAACATGTGAGAGTAAAAAAATAATCTGTGATTTTTTTTCTTTGATTATTTAGATTCTCTTGTGTCTCTGCTTCCATGTATGACTCATGCTGAAGTGGCTGGGAAAAGCCTGCAGAGAGGCCTCTTCTATCTCTCCCTCTTTACTCACAAGCCACTCCAACTGACCTCCTGACAGGCTTGTGCACATTTTACGCAGCTCTGTTGTGACGCCAGCATCTGCAAAAGACGCTGAGGGGAAATAGGGTGAAAAAAAAGTCCATCTTCCTGTTAATCCATCGCTCACGGCATTTCATCCCATCCATTCTTTCCTGTCGGGCTGCAGAGTAGTTCAGTATATTAGAGACACCCCGCCTCTCCTGGTCACAGCTGTGGCTACACACATGTGGATTACTGGAAAGCAGAGGGGATGCGGCTACCAGAGAAAATACCCCTGCTGACTCTTTATCTAATACAAGAGGTTAAAAGAGAGATGGTCTTCCAAATCCACCACAGACCAAATGAATTATCACTGACCAACACCAGCCTCTGGATGCAAGTGGAGATGGAGAACAGGACCTTTACGCACGGACTTCTTTCCACAAACGAGACGCTCGTGCAGCCGTCTTACGCATCCAGGGTCGGGACAGCATTCACTCTACCGATTCTGATGTTTGCAGGAGGCGCAACTGGGAATTTAATTGCAATAATCGTCCTTTCAGTGTCGAGACCGGGGAGGAAATCTTCCGCTTTTTTCACGCTGGTGTGTGGTCTCGCGGTGACAGACTTGTTGGGCACGTGCATCGCCAGCCCACTCACCATAGCTAACTATCTGAGCCGAAAGGTGCTGGAGGACCAGCACCTGTGCGAGTTCCACTCCTTCCTTTTGCTGTTTTTCGGTCTCGCTGGTCTGAGTATCATCTGCGCCATGGCAGCAGAGCGTTACCTGGCCATCTGCTGCCCGTACACCTACCAGCGGTGGAGCGTGGACCGCCGTTTCGCACAGAAGTTCCTTCTCTCCATGTACATCAGTCACATCTTCTTCTGCTGCCTCCCGATGATGGGCATGGCGAGCAGTCAGCTGCAGCCGTCGGAGACCTGGTGCTTCATCGACTGGAGGACGCGCAAACCCCTGGCCGCCGCGTACTCCATGCTGTACGGTACCGTCAGCGTGTTGCTCATCCTGGGCACCATCGTGCTGAACCTGGCGGTGTGCGGGTCCCTGCTGCTCATGCACCGGAGAACCGTGCAGCGGCCGGGCAGCAGAGGCAGTGTCCGGGAGAAGTGGAGGGCTTTGTCTTCCGCAGCAGAGACGCAGATGATAGCCGTTCTGGTGACAACCTCTGCCGTGGTTTTGGCCTGTTCGACTCCATTAGTGGTGAGTCAGTGTGGGATCGTTTGGTCTAATTGGTTTCATTGGCTATTGATTTCTAATCCTTCAAGAATATGGAGAAACAAAAGTTTAAAAGTTTAGACTTCCTCCGGTAAGATAAGTAAAAACACATCCTGGTTTTAGAATATGTCCACTTTTAAATTTAGGATTAAGTTCTGATTAATGACTGCTTTATGGTGTTACAGACAGAGGCGGTCTTAGCCTTTCTCAGGGCAGGGGCAACTAATTTAAGGGGCACCAGCTGCACGTGGTGGGCAAATTGCACGTATTTAAAAATCAAAATTTGAATATAATCTAACTATGTATCCATTTGGAGCCAACTTTGTCATTGTTTGAGCACACAATTAAACTTATATCTATCAGAAAAAAGCTCATTACCTTCGCCAAGACGGTTATGTGATCGGGTGGGTTTGTTTGTTTGTTCGTTTGTTAGCAACATAATTTAAAAAGTTGTGGGTGGATTTTGATGATATTTTCAGGAAATGTCAGAAATGACATTAGGAAGAACTGATTAGATTTTGGGAGTGATCCGGATCACCGTCTGGATTCAGGAATTCTTTAAAGGATTCTGTACTATTGGGAGATAGGTCCAATGGCGGAGGTCTGTGCTGTTACCACTTTACTCCAGGAGATGGCGGACATGAGTAACTTCAATCCCAGTAGCATTTTGGCTGTGTTTTTATTCAGAGTTTTGAAGTTTACAGAGTTTGAAAGATGCACGCCCGGTTGAGGAGACAAGTCGTAGCATAACAGAGAGAAAGACAGCGAGTTGTAGCGAGAATACTCACAATGCTGGGAGGAATAGAGGAATATTCACCCTCTGCCATGACTTCCAGTCGTCCATTGAGACCATGGGTGAGACTGTCAGTGCATCTGTTGACACCAGCAGGCAATGCTTCTGCCATGATCGTCCACCCGTAGCGAAGCCGATGCTTTGCCTCACCATGTTTCCATCCCACCGGGGAGGGAGTAATTGGTGAAGGCTGTGGTGGGGGGCACATGGGGACAGATCCAGGAATTTTTTTAAAGAATACTTCACTATTGGGAGATAGGGCTAATGGCAGAGGTCTGCGCTCTCCGAGTGCTTTTCTAGTTTGTATATAAAATCAGACTAAAATAGTGTTAAACCACAGCAAATGTTTATTTCGTATAAACACAAGATAAGTGTACTCTACTGAAAGGATAAGCACTCAGGGAAAAAAAAATCCTTAACCCACTTGAACCCTTTCTAGCCCCCAGAAGCCAACCATGTGAAAAGAGAGAGAGAGAGCTTAGCAAGAGGGTGGGGGAGGCAGAAAGGGTGAAGTGTCCTGACTGGGGCTAGCAATCCCCCTTAGCCTGACTGAGCTGATGCTCTACCTCCCACTACTTCCTCAATTTCATAAGGCAGGTGTCCAAACTGTGCCCTGCAGGCCATTTTTCATCAGCCCCCTCAAAAATGATTTAAATTACATTAGATATGGCCCTCAATAGAGCATGAAGCTTGTGCTACATTGTATTAATCTTCTTAGTTTCAAAACAAGGCAGTGCTACCATGCTAATACTGTAAACAAACATTTTGACATGAGTTTTTGGCTTGTTTTTTGAGGACTAAATTGAGACGACACAATAAATAGTAAAAATATTCACAACCAAATAATAAGATATCTTGATTTATAAAGCCCTAATGGATTACAGCAGTAAGCAGCACCAATGATGTCCCAGGGGCGTGGCCAGTGGTAGCCAGAGCTGACTTAGGCCCCCTGTAATCTGATTTCCCTTTCCAAAATCCTTAAAATGATTGGCCATTTGCCTTGTCAGCCATCAGCTAACCATTTAAGTATACCCAATCACTGAGCATATCCTAACCAACACTAGATTGGTTTGACTAACTTTGATATCACGGTGAGATATATAAAAGCCCCACCATCCTTATACATTTCTGTATGTGGCCCCCAATGGAAAAAGTTCAGACACCCCTGTCATAAGGAAAGAGAAAAAAGATATGAGAACAGAGGCATTGAGGGGTTTTTGTCAACTTCTACTTACCCCCCAGCTGGAATTATTCTGCCTCATTCAAATCCACTGACTGGTCTGAACTGCCTCATCTGCCATCCCTGAACTCTATCCCCGCACTCCCAAGTAATGAAAATGCTTAGACCTTACTGGATGAACCCTAACCCTCCTTCCTCTCTGTACAGCTTATGCATTTATAAGCGTTCTTCTTTCATACATGACTTCCAAGGAATCCATTCATGTTGACTGAGCCACTCATTAACTCTCAGAGCTGCTAGAATTTGGATAAAGATATTAATATATGCACAATTTCTGACTGGATTAAAGCGTAGGCAATGAGCATGAATACATGGAAAAACAGTATGGGAGTTACTGAGGTGTATGACATCCAGGCCAAGTGACAATACATTTTATTTTATTAAAAAAAAAAAAAAACAATAAAAAGAGTAAAATTCCAGTAGAAATAATCTAGCATCATGAGACACTTATGCACTCTCTGAATAAATTGTTTTTCTCATTAAGGTCCGTGTGTTCGCTAACTGCCTCGTGCTGAATACAGACCATGCAGCTGACCTGACCGCCATCCGGATCGCCTCTGTTAACCCCATTCTGGACCCCTGGATCTACATCCTCCTCAGGAGGTCTCTGTTTTGGCGGTTACTCAGTTTAGGCAGCAGCATGCGCAGCAGCTCGCCTCCAACGCCACACAGACACCTGTTATACCCTGAACTCAAGACAGACAGCCACGTCTTCACACAGCTCATGTTCAACACAAATGTCATCACTCAGCTGCCTGCCACTGTCAAATTCACGTTGTATGACAAAGAAGACCTCCAGCAGACTTAAAACATAAAGAGACATCTCTGAATGTTTGCTGCCATCTCACGCTGTGACCAGCTTTGATGCAGAAACATTGGCTTTGTTTTAAAGCTGTGGACAGTGAGATGGAAAAACTGTGAAGACTCTGCAGGCTCACAGCTGGACCGAGTCTTCCGAGCTCCTGGTGGATTATTTATTAAACAGTGAAAGACTGCTGGGATCAGAGGCAGCTAGCACCTGTAGAGAACAGAAGACCTGAGACTCTGGTGTTCTCACCACAAAAAGACTGAACGCTTGTTCTGCCTCCTCTTTACTGTAACATCTGTAGGAAGCTGTTCTTTTCCTCATCCTGGGCTTCTTTGATGATTATTAGAGGTGCAGGAACCTCACTAGAGTCTATTTCTAATAGAAACTGAGGGTTCTGGCTCTTACCCTGCCTCAGTGGTGGACATAATGATGGAAATCTTTCAGTTTTCATAAAACCTTTAAAAAAACTGTCATGAAACTTAAGACTACAATGTGCAGACAGATGTTCAAATTTAAACAATTACAGCTCCATCTTTGGTTTCTTTTGCCTTTTTTATTTTTTAATGCTGCTCTGTACTTGGATTTCACTGCACAAAAGATGACCTGGCATACTTTATACCTCACTAAATTTACTTTAAAGATGTATTTATTTGAATAATAATAACCATACAGCGATTAAGAATCTTGTTAGCACATTTAACAGAGTAACAGACATGAAACATTAACCCTTTATACAGTGCCATTGAAATAGCCTACTTAAAATTAAAAATTTAAGCCCTAGAATATTATTATTGGTGGACATCACATTATTTTTTTGTCACTTTTCTTCATATTTTACTCTATTATGGTGAAAATCAAGGTGAAGGTATGGTTCATTGCCAATTTATGGTAAAAAAAAAGTTTACAGAGTATGGGCATATAAAAATGTGATTTATGGAAAAATAAACACTTAAAAAGTCAAATGAGTACTTACTTACGTATTTGAAATATTTATTTTATACCCATAATTATCTTTTTACATGCATACTGATGCTTGAAAGATGAATCAACATGCTGCACACTAAAGTTTCAGCAAGTTCTGCTAGAAATCCTAAGCAAATAAAACCTTAGGATATCACTGAAAACAACTCAAATTGATTTGAATTGTGTGGGCCCTAGGGGGCTTAGCTTTTCTTTGATAAAAGCAGGAAAAGCCCCAAGGAAAAAATAGGTTTCAAACCAGTAATCCAGTACACTAATAAAGCCAGTTAAACACAGCAGAGCTCACCTGGGCACGGCTCACTAAGTCACATCCTCTCGGGGTAAACACACAGCTACAGTAGCTGGAACATCAGGAGTGTGAAGTTGATGTTGGCTTAACTCCAACTTCATCAGTACTCCAAAGGATTTGAGCAAGAATGCAGGAAATGCTCTATAATGCTGCCAACACTGGTTTTCAAATGCTTTCAGGAATCCGAGTTTGGTGGTGCACAAGTGTTTTTGTCCACTTGGGGGCAGAAATGCACCAAAACAAGCTGATAATCAACCCCACATGAAGTATTATTTAAGGTAAGTGGATTCATTTTTCAGGAACACTGAGATAAAGTTCATCATTCAAAGATGCACAGCCCCCTAAGACCCTGAATGAACACATGAGGTGGCTTTCATATAACATAGTAATATTTTCTGCTATAAGATTATTGTCCAGAGTGGCCACTGAAGGTAATCTGCTTGAATGACTAGGATAATTTGTACACAATACAAGTTTTCAGGAATTTAAAAGAAATTTTGGGGAAATGGTTTTGACATTTTGTGGGATCTGGGATTTTCACGTTTTACATGGAAATTTTCGGTACGTGTGTATATTTTGGAGAGTTTTATTGGAAGCTTTGGGGAAAATTTACTTTGAAATGTGTTTTGTTGTTTTTCATGGGTATTTTGCTTTTTTTGGCAGAATTGTTTGGAGATTTTAAAGCATTTTCAGATTGAAGTTTGGTGACTTTTGGTAATTTAAACATTTTGGGAGGAAATTTTCTTTGATTTTTTTAAAGGTATTTCCATAGATATTTGGGAAATTTATTTGTACATGTTCCAGAATCTGATTGGGAATTTAGGGCAGGAAGAGTGTCCTTTGAAATTTCCAAGAACTTTCAGGGAAATTGTTTGGATGTTTGGGGAAATCTTCCATCACTTTGTGGAATTTAGAAGAATGCATTTGTATTTTCTTTATTTATTTAAATAGCAATAGTCAGGGGGTTTCCTTGAATTTTTTTCAGGAATGTTTGGGAGGGTTTGTTATTGGAATGTTTCAGCTTTATGTAAAAGTTCCACTGAAATATTTGAAGAGTATTTTTAGAAATGTGGGGATACTTCACAAATTCTTGGCAATTTCTTCCTTCTTTCTGAATTGTCAAAATTTTTTGTGGAAATTTCATCCTTATCAAGTCCTTGACCCCCAACAGCTGACAACCTGGTTAACACACAGCTAAATCCTCTTCTCTAAGACTGATCCAGTGCTTTTCTGCAGAAACGGGACCTTCAGGAGATCTGTGGACATCGTTTTTGGTCAAAACTAATTGTGGTTCAAAGACAAGGCCGACTTTAAAAACGTTTCAGGTCCTACTGATCCCAAATCACAAACTAAAAATGCATCCAAACAAAAGCTCAGGTCTCAGGAAGTTAAGCGACAGATTTCCTAAAAACACAAGACAGAAGTGAACAAAATGCTTCTAGTTTGCCCAGCCTTAAATGTTAAGTGAGCACAATGAAGACCAGATCCCTTTAAATCACAGACAGTAAAATATACAAGTAGAATATTTTTAGAAGATGACTGCATCTGATCTGCATTTAACAGTTTAAAAAATGGTATTGACAGTCAAACTCATTAAAACAATAAAAAATCAGACAGTTGATATGCTGAGCATTCCATAATGCATTTATTTTTTCCCCGACATTTAAAAATAGCATTTACTAAACATAAGCACACAAGAATGTGCAAAGCTGCACCTCTGTACAACATTTTTGTACCTGGACACATAAATAAAAATCTATAAACATCAGTTAAGTAAAAATTCTGTCTGGAGATCCATTAAAGACGCACAAAAATAATAATTATACAAGTTTTACAAGTTAACCCCCCCTTCTTTATGTCATTTACATCTCAAGTAAAATCTTTACAGGAGAGTTGACGTTCAGATCAACTTTTGTTTTATCTTACAGTTCTTTTTCACCTATTGTACAGAAATACACAATCATTAGGGAATTCATAAACTACAACATGTAATTTACGAGTTTTACATCTTGTTCACCTGCAAACAAGGCCTCCATGCTGCAGCGCATCAGCAGCAGAAAGAACATAGACTCTGCTTTTGGCAACACGACGAAGGACATGAAGAGAAAATGTGAAGAAAGGAAAATATTGCTGCAGGAAGTGACCCTTTGATTTAGCCAGAAAGGCTCAAAAGTTCAATTAAATCTAGATAGAAATACAAAGTTTGACTCTGAAGTAGAGACACGGCATTTCATTTTAACATGAGAGTAGGACTGTTTCATTTCTGTGTAAATAAAGCTTGTCTGGATGTAAAACTTATGTTTTGGGTCGTCACAGTTCTCGGCACCATGTCCCTTACAACCAGATCAATAATTTTACACATGAAAATGTTTGAATTTAATCACCTGTGAGTGAAAGATATGTTGCATGCTCCTGACTGAAACAGTGAGAGAGAAAAAAGCTGAAATCTGTTTTGAATGCTGTGGTTTCAATTGCCAGCTGATCATGATTTGAACTTGTCTGTTTCTGAAGGTTTTCTGTGTTTCCACCAATAAAATCTGCTCAGTTCAGGTTGGTACACAAATATTTGTAATTCCAATGTAATAGTTTGGAAAGGTCCCATCCTTGAAAATCCAGTGGATTTCAAGAGAGTAATTTCAAGGCTTTCTGTTTGTATTTTTAGACGTCAGTCCACAGCACTTCTCCATGGACCACCTCAGCTCCTCCATTGTTGCTCCTTTTTTATAAAATTCACTGGCATGCTACACCATTCTGGGCTACAGTCATGTTACATTGTTACATAGCTGACGCAGCTATTTCCACTATTGCTAAACCAAAGCAGACCACTTGGTGGAGACGCAGCATAAGTGTTGCCACCAGCTCTCTTCGTTTCAGCCAATATTTATGAAGCAAAGTTGTAGTTTTGTCCTTGACAGCCCACCAGTGATTCTATGTTTTCAGAGCGTGGTATTCTGATACTTCCACAGTATTAATCCTCCATATTAATTGTGCACAAATGCACAAGATGTTACAGTCAAACCAAAGGTCTGATGTGTCTCAAAAATAATTAAACTTGTTGGGCTTTAGCTCTTAATGCTCCTCTTTGTCCTCTAATTCACACATAAAACAGCTACTTGGTGTTCAAGATGTGCAACGACTGAAGGCAAGCGACTTCTCACACTGGAAGCGTGTCTAAAGAGCAGCGCAGCTCTGAGCAGACCGAGACGAGGGGGCATGAGATCAAAACAGAATAATATATCAAGTGGATTATTTTCTTTGATGGCAATGATTTGCGATTTATTGTAACATGATTCCATGATTTTATTGCTTCTGTCATGAGTACATTATGAAGTTAAAATGTTGTTTTCCTAAGAAGTTAATTTTTTCTCATCAGTAGCATTTACGGCTCTGTGACCCACTGACCTCCCAATGTAGCTTCTGCCACAGGATGAGACGTAATGTTGGTAAAGTGGCGATTCACTGTCAGTAGTCTCTACATTATATTTTAGACACCTTGCATGTTTTTCTGTCAGACTGGATTGAACTGCTCCATGTGGATTGATGCAGTTTGGAGCGCGGGCAGCGTGAGTGCTCACAACAACTAGACAGGGAGCGATTTGAGCCGCACTGTGCTTCGTGGGCGGAGTGCGGCTCAGCTGTTGTACGTGTGAATAACAGGTTAGAGACATGTGGCACAGAAACCAAACCATCAGATTTGCAGACATCAGCATTATATTTTCCCCTTTTGGCATCACGGCCAAAACTTAACTTTGCCTTTTCACTTGATTTTAAAGTTAAAATGTTAATTTTGAATGAAAGGAATGAAAACAGAAAAACTGCATTAAAAATACATCTTCTCAAGATTTCAAAACTGCAGTTTGTGGCAATTAACTGCATGATACAATCTAAATTTTTTGACATTATTATGCAGCCTTTTTTTATGATAAACATAAAAAAGAAGGCAGATAAGAAAGATTAGATATCGAAAAATCATTCTAGAGTCGTGTAAATTCTCAAGATCAAATTAAGCAGCTGTTTCTTGTTCTAGATTTTAACTAAAACAAAACCGTTACCTGCAGAGTAAGTGGCATTTTCTAAAACTATTGGAGAAAATCTGAGCTTCTATGTGTTCGAAAGATCTCACAGATTTATCCTGTAAATCATCCCAGAAGAAGAGCAAAAAGAGCTACAAAAAAAGCAAACATTGAATTATTGAAATCAAAGAAGAGTGCAGGCTTACAGGAACTAAAAACCCCAACATTGCTTTAAATTGGACAAAGAAGGCAAACAGTGCTCTAAAAAAATAAAATATCTAGAACAAAACTGCACTCGCTCTTTACCAATATCTACCAAAAAAAAAAAAAAAAAAGGATCTCAGAGGCTACAACCGGCACTTCTGCTTCGATTAAACATGCATTTTTCCTATAAATTAAATTAGCAGAATTAGATTTCAAACAGTAGGGCTACACACAAAAAGTAACACAAAACCTTTTTATTGCTGCTAGGGATGCTCAGTGTGCATCAGAGGAAAGAGAAGCTATCCTGCAAAGAGAGAGGGAGAGCCTTCATAGCTCCTGAAATAGTAAAAAAAAAGGCTTCTTATTGTTGAATCATGAGTTTAGATACTATAATGAAGAAAACCTTCAGTTTACACGATGTTACAGTCGAGTCTTCAACAAGTTTAGTGACATGTGAGTCCCCTCTGACCAGTCACTGTCTGAATGTTATCATTTTAAGTAAAACACAGAAACTTTGAAGTCGGTGGACAGACAGTGAGACATGATCTGCATCACACATTGTTTCATGATGTGAAAATTGGGCCTCTGATTGAAAAAACAAATACAAAATGAGAGAAAAGAAAGAGAGCAGCTTTGGTTCAGGCAACGAAAAAATCAGCTGACAGGAGAGATCATTTCACTCTGTCTCAGAAGCCTTGCAGATCTATAAATATGGCTAATCAAGTTAAAAACCCTAAATATTTTTCAATTCCATAATGTGACAAAAAAAACCCAATTATTTTAACACCTAAACTACGTTTTCCACAGTTAGAGACAGTTATATAACACATCATCCTTCCAGCACTCAGAAGCTTCAGTTTGTACTGTACAGACTTCTTAAATGGGCTAAAATCAAGTTTCAAGCTAATGTTTTCTACTAATGCTGCATAATATTTAAATATTTTTGTTGATTTTTGGGGAAAAGACAAATCCGCAGGAGGTCACTGACTGTTCTGGGTGAAAGAACTCGTCTCACTTCAGGAGTCGTCATGATATCAGAGTTTTATACTTTTTTAAAAACATAACAAAAAAAATCTAACTGATAACTGTTTGTCCCAGCAACAAAAATACAAGACCCTGGCACCCAATATTGGGTAATTCCTTGTTTTTATTACCAGAAGTTGCAGGCAAACAAATGTCTAAATTGCATGACTACAAAGATGTGAAGGGGTTTGCTTGCAATTTCTAGTGGATTCATTCCTCTCCTATGCACCTGTCTTATGATATTAATGCAATGTTTTAGAGCTTTGGTACTTTTCGATACTTGGATTTCTTAACATGGAGCAACTGTGGCTCAGCAGGTACAGCTGATCATCTCGTATTGGTTGTGGGTTCAATCTCCACCTTCTATAGTCTCATGTTAATGTGTGGCAAGACAACTGCTTACTATCACATGTGCATGGATGAGTATGAACACGATTAGCTTATACTGATCTACAGAGCAGCCTTTACCATTAGTGTGTGAACGTGGAGTGAACTGGCTCTAAAGGGGAAGTGTGACTTGTAAGACTGGAGATATACTTGCTGTTAACTATGCTCATGTGTCTGCCTCATGGCAGCCAAGTTCCAGTACAGCCGTACTGTCAGTTGTACACATCTTCAAAAAATTAGTGTGACATGTATGCAAGATGCAGTATGGTACGTACAGGGACCGCTGGTGGTTTTCGGGCCCTTGAGACATCCAGAGCACAACCAGGAGTTCATGGCAACCCTTCTACCTATCCTGATGGTACCCAATGCCATGCTTACTAACCACATCCACCCTAAAGGTGTTGACTTTGTTCACGTTGTTGTTTTTTTTCAACAGATTATTTTCCCATGCCCCTGGTTATATGCAAGGACATCCAAGCATGACCGGGGTTGTGGCACTCCTCCTCCCTGCCCGATGGTGCCCTCAGACGGCTTACTGGCCCAAAAATGCCTAAAAGTTCTGCACAGTTCTGTATATTTGATGCAAGGTGAAACCACAAATATATCTCTAGCCTAAAAAGCACTTTGAGTAGTCAGAAGACTAGAATAAGTGCTACACAAGCAAAGTCCATTAACCATTCACAGTGATCATTTGAAAACACGGTATTGAAAAGTACCAAAGTTGAACAATTTTGACAGTCACTCTGATTTAGAGAAAAGTCATCAGATAAGAGAAGCAGGGCTGTGTAGTGAGGTGTGTGCGCATTTCAGAAAAGATAGTTCTGTGACAGCGGTGAGTTAAAACTTTTGCTGACAATCGTGGCTGATTTTTTCACTGGTCCATGTATGCTACAGGTTTACCAGAAACTTTCCTCGGCAGACAGCATTAATGGATTTTGATCATCTTAAAGTGGGCATTTTTCCTCATCAGGCACTTGTAAATATGAGCCTCTTCATAAGGTGAGGGCATTCAGTGAGTTAAGAAAATTAAGAGCTGTGCTAGCAGCTTTGTGAGGCAATAACAATGCTAACATGCTGATATGTTCAACATGTTAGCATAGCATAGCAGTATGCTAATGATAGCCAATTAGCACTAAACACAAAGTATAGCTGAGGTGACTGTTACCTAAATCACTCTTCTGTCCACAAATGTGTACCCAGCCTTAAGCCTCTGAATTGTGGATTTTTTTTTCAATTGAAATATAAATTTTAAAAAAGTATTCCTGACCGGTCATTACAGGTGCCTTTTAAAGAAAAATGACAAGCTTGAACATGAAAATGCCAAAACCTGAAATGTTAAGGCCTGTTTCACTGAGCTGCCTACATGATATGTAACATGACTCTTGTTTTGGTTCATGTTAACGCTCACAGTAAATGATACCAGCTGATATTCTTCCTCTGACACTGAACAAACATACCAAAACAAATTACAGCTGGTGAAAGAACACCCTATTTCCAGATAGGAAGGTGAAAATTAATTAGAACTACCTGTTATGTGCCCATCTGTGTGGCACTTCTCTATGTCTGGATCAAATCTGTCACCAAAGGGTCTGAAAACAGCCGATTTAGCTTTTACCATACAGCTGGTACCAAAGTTACAAATTTGCAATGACATACAGGAAGTGAAGTTTGGACAGGGAGGCGTGTGGGAGAGCTCATGTCATCGGCCCGTCATGAGCAACTCTTCTCATTCTTCCTATCCACTAAAAACAGCACTTGCCTTCAGTCTGGTGTGTGGGGCAGAGAGAACCCGCGACAGGGAGGGCAGCTACACAGTTAATGCCTACAACCGCCTCCTCCCTCACACCACGTACTGGTGGTTGCTGCTGTAGTTCGTCGTGTATGTCTGCCGGCTGTACTGGAAGTGGTCAGTCAGCACATTGTTCCAGCTGTTCTGCTGCTCTGCGCCTTGGGGGAACGGCCCCGAGCCATTGGCCTGGATCTTCTCTAGCGCTGGGTTGTCAAAAGACATCAGGTCATCCTTGGTGCTGGGCAGCAGCTTCTTCTCCTTGTTGGAGTCATACTTGGCCTGTTGGCAGGAAAAAGGAGGTTTAAATGAATGGGTGTCTTCATAAATTAGTCCTCTGGTACAGGTCTGCGGCTGAACACTGATCTTTATAGTCTGGGCTGGGCAAAATTCTTCAAACCATAAATAAAGTATTTCTAAAACTCACACTGATGCTTCTAAATGACCTACAAAAGCAAACTAGATCACCTGTGACAAGATTGATTGCTGGATGTGTATGGAGTTATTTTTAATACCTGAAATTGCTGCTACAAGGTCAAAGTCAGACTGCAGCATGCTGAAGATAGATTTCTTTTTTTTTTTACATTTTCCAACAGAAAAGTTTGACAGTGTTATTTTCCACTACTTCCAAGTTAAAGTTAAGGCACTTTTAAACCACTAAATATAAAGTTTAAGGCCATGTCAATGCATGGAAAGGTAGAAAAAAATACAATCAAAGGGTTTTTTTTATCGAACTGACCTTTACAGTATTGTTTTTCCTGGTTTTCCATGCAGTTACAGTGCCCATAAAAAGTATGTTTTACCCTATTATTGATTTTATAAATCAATCATAATCTATGTAATTTTGATTTTTTTTTTTTTTTTACCAAAAAAACACTCTTAATAGGTCCTGTAAATGAAGATCTTTGCAAAAAATTAAGTCTTTTCAAACAAAGTTCAAGACTTTATAGGCTTTAACTTTGCAATACTCAATTTGTGGTCTTCTTAAATACTTCTAAACCTGTATGGTTGACTAGTTAATAGACATCAGGCCAAGATTTCTCATAAGAACACAGCACTTAAACATATAAAGGACAAAATTAAAGGTTAATTGATGTTCTGACTTTGTCAAGGAGTCATAAAATTGATACAAACTAAAACTCTGAGACAACATGTTTACTTTAAAGAGCTATAACTTCACTATTTATATTTCACTGAGTGGTAACAGCCAAACATTGGATGGAAAGGCAGAGATGGAAAGCTGTTTTTAGGCAGAGTGCTATGCAGTTTGCTACTATTAATAGAGGGACAGCTGTGAATGGAGCAAAGGGCGGTCACAGACGCTATACACAACATATAGGGAGTCTACGGAGCACATAGTAACAGAGGGCTGCTGTGGAAGCACATCATTGTGTAAAGTAAACGTGTTTAATAAGAAACAAAATAAGGCAAACTCTCAAAGGAAACACTGAAACTGAAGCAAACCTAATTTTTAAAGAGCTTAAACAATAAAACACATCACCTCAGTTTCTGCCTTAAAATGGGACCTTGACTACATAATCTCTGAGACCCCCCACCCCAATCAAATAAATCCTGGTCGATTAAAGGGGTGATACAAACAACACCAATGCAGCTACGTCAGCTATGCCAGTTACTTATTTTAAACAGGCTGTCACAAGTTTCTCCTTCCTGATGTCTGTCCTGATATTCTAGTCTTGGTGTAGAAAACATGGTATTGAACATCTCTCATTTCTGTAATGTTTGCTTGTAACTGATGAAGATGTTGCAATTAAAAAGAAAAGTCTGAAAATAATTCTCTTTAAACTCAGTGTTGTTGTGGTGAATTACCTTGTTGTAGAGGAAAACGCCCACGATGGCCGTCATCATACCGAGGACGTTTGTGATAGTGACTGGGTTGCGCAGCATTAGCAGTGAGATGCTAATGACCATGATCCTCTTGGTGGCGTTGGCGACGGCGTAGCTGAGAGGACTGACGAGGTTGAGCACACTGAAGGCGATGACGTTCTGAGCGAAGTTACAGAAGCCGCTGATGAGCAGGAGGATAAAGGTGCTCGTCCATCCTGAGATGTCGGTCTGTGAGGAAAGACGCAGAACAGAGTACGTTCAGGGTTTAAAACCAAAGCAGCTGCTGTTGTACAACCTCCACTACAGCAGTGGATAGAAAGCCTGTCGTTAAATAATGTCCGTGACAGTTACTCACCAGGTCTCCGTTTACAAGAAACACAGACAGATCCACCAGGACCCACGTGGGCAGCATGAAGATAACGGCATTAAAGCCAAGAACGTTGAGCAACCTCAAGTGATGCACCCTTGTGTCCCTCAACACCTTTAACAGAAAAGAAAAAATATAACTTGATAAAAAAAAAACCTGAATATCAATCCCTGGTTCGATAGCACATCAACAACAACAACAAAACGTTCTACATTCCACATGTTCTATATTTAAAAAGAAAGCAAAAGTCCAGCAAAACTGTCTGAATTTGAACAACATATTTGTGACAATTCAGACAATGCTTCTCATTTTTGTGCAGAAACTTTAGGTTGAAATTATGACTGAAGATCTGCCGTTTTTCAGGAATTAGATTGTGACAGAAAACAGCACAACCCTGCCAGAGACCATGCATGTTCTCTTCAAGTCTATCCTGGCTAAAAAATCCATTCACGTCAAACTAATACAAGGGCCAGTAAAGTGTGAGTGGAGTTTATTTAAACCTGGATGTCCTTTATCATTTATTAATTTTTGCAGCCTCAACCCGATTAATTTGATGTAAAGTATCTTTACAGAGACAAATGCGATCCTTCAGTGAAATTATTAGCATGATTTATAAAAAGCTGCAGAAAAACATTTTTTTGGTTTTTCTGATGATTTGTTCACTGGGTCAAAATATTTCAGCAGTCTTTTCAAAGCTTTTATTATTAGGATCAGCTGTTACAAAGCTGTTGTCATCTTGTGGCTGAAGGCGGCATTGCATCTATGGACTGAAAGTTTTTTTCTTCTGTAAACAAAATGTAAAAGTATTTTTAAGATCAGATTCTAATGTTATTACATTTAGAGGGGTTTAAAAATCTCTAAGCAACATAATGCCACATGAATATCAATAAGAAGTTTTCATGTTTTTTAAATTAGAAATAGCTCACTTTGTTTAGCCCATTTTACAGATACAGACATTAATTAAACAACCTCCAAATTCCAGGAGTTTAGTGTCAGAAATTTCACATCAAACACCTAAAAATGAACTTTTTCCCCCACAGGCCTCACTCCAAACTTCTCCCTGGTGCAGGCCTGATGTGGGACGTGACCATGTTGAGAATGAGTTACCTTTTTGGAGAAGATGTTCTGCAGGGAGAAGCAGAGCGTGGCGGCCAGTGCGCTGATGAGCCCTGAGACATCAAAGGAGAGCTCTGTGGCCGTGGCCAGCAGCACTCCTCCGATGATGGGGATGAGCGATACGTAAACCTACAACACAGAGAGAGAGAGAGAGACTGTGAAATCAATTTAAGGTAGGTATAACTGTTCTCTCATATTTAATAAAGAATAAAAAAATATCTTCAAGTTAACTGTGTAATGTTTTACATTAAATTATGAATCTGTGAATGCAGGGCTTCATGTAACAGTCTTTCAAACCACCTGCTGTTGGAGTTCTTGTTGCTCCAATCTGGCCACACATCAATTTGCAGCCAGATGGGAGCAGGATCAATTTGCATGTTAAAAACATTAGAAATGACAGAGAGCTGCAGCATTACCAAACCCACTTGTGTAAACTCATGCACTCCTCATTCCTCCCCTGAACCAACCACAGAGAGTGACACAGCGAAATGGTTTCCTGCGCAGGTAGACGATGCAGCCTGTGCCGTTAAGCCTCTTTCTCCTGAGTCACTAGTTAATGATTAAACAGTTTTAACAGGATACAATTTGAGGAAGCAGAGCAGCTAAAGGAAACAACTTTTCCAGCACTGCAGTGATGAAAGTTTAAGACTTTCTTCTACAAACACAAAGATCCTATCTTCTTTTACTTTTAACACAAGTAAATGGGTAAATAAATGGCTACATTTCTGTCCCATTTCAGAGGCTCTGACTTATTTAGAAAACTCAGGATGAAAATTTTCAACATGGAGATGGATGTATCTGACTGCTACTACTTAGTCAAAAGTGCAAATAATGTCTGACTTTAGTGCCCTGTTAAGGCTTGTTGAAGTCACTACATTTATTTGTGCATTTTATTTCATATTTAAGCTCTTTTATAAAAGTTTTTGTTTTTCGTTCATTGTTTTGATTTATTTCTGTCATTTATAAACAAGCTGGAGTTTGATAGATTGTCCCTTCAAAGCACCTTGTTTATTTTGGAGGACATACATCTCATGTTTATGTCAGTATTTGATCAAACTAAGAGCTTAGGACATCCGTCTACAGAAAAAAATAAGTCTTTATATAGCCAAGTTTAGGTCTCCAACGTTTATCTATGATTTTTCAGGTCTATCTTTGGTGTCTCACACCTGTAACCACCTGTAGCCAAGACATACTAGAAATTAACAATAACTTTGTCCATCTCTCTTCTTCTGTGCAGAAATAACAATCTTAATACCCTCTTTTAGTGAGCACACACAGCCTGAAGCACATTTAAGGCCGGGTTGCATAATCAACCTGAGTTTTTATTAATTTGTCAAAGTGGTCATGAGATCCATCTATCAGCTCTTATGTGATTACACCCTGAAGTTTCCATTGCTGCCCTCTGCGCCATCACACAGGACCTCCACACACAGTGACACATCATCACCACCTCCACCCTCTGTCTGTCTGTCTGTCTGCACTCAGCCTGGAAGTAAACATGACGAGCTCATGTTAGACTGAGAAGTCTCCTTCATATTTGTCAAGACTTGGCTGTGAGGCACATCGCCCATCTGCACGGCCCACCATTAATACAAGTAGTCACAAATATTACGATCTTGTTTACAGGATACGGCAGCTCAGAGAACACTACTTATGAAGAACAATAGGGCAGTAAGTGAGGCTATTGAAATCTGACAAGTTAACAGAAGAGAAGGAAATACTGTCAACACCTTAGTTTCCTTGAGATGGTTTCTTATTACATAATATGAAAAGTGCTCTCTGGTGATGAATCATTTCTTTGGAGTGAAAGTGTCAGGATTTATTTAGACACTGTAATATGGTTGATGTGACAAAGGCATGGTAATATTTCATATGAATGTGTTGAGCGACAGGTATAAAAGTAACCACGATAACCAAGATAAATTCAGGCGACATAACCATCTGGTTATTACAATTGAGGATTTTTTTCAGCAAATATTGAATTTTTAAAACAGTTAACTTGTTGAATGCAGGAAAAAGTAGTTTTTTCTCAAACTAATGTTTGTCTTTAGTTTCTACATCAAATAATTGATTAAGAACGGTGTTTATATATGAAATTAATTTGTAGTTGTATATATTCTATGATTTCTGTACATCAACTTTGGGCAACAGCTATTTGCTGCAATTATGTTCATTTTACACATTTTTATCAAATTTAAAAACTAATCAGCCAATTCCACATAGTTTGTGTCCATAGTGAGCTGTCGTGCAGCACACACTAAAGAAAAATGGCTGCCTATGTAATTCCACATCATGTGCTGGTCTGTCTGCAGCATGTGCCAGAAGCACCACTCCATTCTATTTTATGAGACATGCACCAAGTCTAATTTCAGTGGAGCCCGCTTCCAGCCTGTGATGATCTGCAAAGCACAGATCTGCGTGTTTATAAATAATCATTAATCGGCCACAAGCTTGGCTGAGCATTTAATTTGTTCTTAAGAACAGTTTTCCTCAATCGTAAGTTTATAACTATTTTGTGAAATAAACAATAACTGCACACTAAAGTTAGACTAACCTAGCTTAACATTAGCCAACTATAAACTTTAGCCAAGCCAGTTACGACACAATAATATAATGGTGCAACATCTCATAGTAATCACTCACCCAGACAGCCGCATGCTGCCAGATAAAACCAGAGCAAGTTATGAGTTACAACCAGCGTTTCTGGTTGGAGTTAGATTCATGATGACTTTTACTTATAAATTCATCCTTTGTAAAAACACTCACTGACCACTTTATTGGACACATCTGTGCCATGCAATGCACAACAATAATATCTCTATTTCTCAGAGGTTATTTCATTTTTTACACAGCATTTTCTTCATGATAAGTCTTTTGTAATCAAAAGTATCAGAAAATAGTAAAACGTCCTGTTTCTTTCATTTCTTTGTAACACTTCACAAGGGATTAGGGGCAGCTATTTGTTTTATTTATTAATTAATAAAAAATGTATGCAAAAATCTAATTAGCCAATATATATCAGATTTTTCCCCTTATATTGGTATCAGCCCCCAAAATCAACGTTCCATCCTTAACAAGAATCAAGGGTAAGTGCAGCTGGATTGCCTTACCGCTGTGATTCTCCTTTCCTCACCTTTTAAAACGACCTTTACTTGACCCTGTGATGTTTTTTGGCAGGGTTAAGCAAAAGTGGATAAGAAAGGACTTAAACAGTATCTTGGGGACTTTTTAAATGGACCCCAAAGGGCAATGATGGCATTATTTGTTTGGAGCAGAGCGTTAGTATGAACAGAACACTGTACACATGGACTCCATGGAGTAAATTAGGTAAGAATAACTCATGATGGTTATGTTTTGTGTGAGGAAGTTTTAACACCTGCAGAGACGTGTAGTCTTTCAGCCTTTTTACGTTCACACATGCAGCTCATTTTCCTGTGAGCTGCATGTGTGAACATCAACAGCCTGTTTAACTTTTTCCAACCTGCTCCCTAGAATAATTTATATAACTAATACAAAGAGTCGGGGTGAGCTGATGTGTGAACCCAGCAGATGATGGTAAAAATTCCACTCAGGGTGGTTTCAGGAGCAGTCTGTTTTTAAATGTGTTTAGCTTCACTATTTACTTTAAGTTGATAAGAGTTTATTTGCACCTGCATCTTAAATAAACCCACTCCAGACTTTTCCACTTCTAATGGATTGATTTCAGATGAAATATTCATGCTTTTAAGTTGCGTCTTGTCCTTCAAAAGCACCAATCCTCAGAGCCAGAAAACAGGATATGATGCTTCCTTCAGATCTCTTTAAACGCTGCCCTCTGCTCTTCAAATGTGCTACCACCTGTCTGAAACCTTTACACCACCTGCATGCCAAAACACTCTGCATCAAAGATAAGACATGCTGAAACACAAACCAAGTAGACTCCTGTAATATTAAAAGTAGAGTTTGGATTCAGGGATTTAACAGGTAAGTGTGGTCCTGTTGGAGTAAACTTTCCTTACTGCTCCCCCTCCGCCTGCAGAGGCTTTGATCACCCTCAGGGACAAAAGCCCCTGCAGATCGCCGTAACATGAGCTGTAGTCCGGTCACAGCACGGTGCCACATCACCAATGCTGACTCTCAGACGCTGAGAAACAGGCAGTTACAGAAAACAGAGTGGGCCTTGTGCCTCGTCTCCTGCGTCCAGCCTACTCACCTTTGTGGTTTGCTTCTCCCTCATGATTAATCTTGATAACAGCACAACCCATATTGGCATTGTGGCTTTGACTGTGGAGGAAGAAAAGACAGAAGGAGGATGTTGTCAACTTTGGTTGTTTTCTATGCAAACATTAAAAAAAAATTTTAGCAGCAGCAGGTAGAAAGTTTAAGACTCCAGGGCTTTAACAAGATGTTGCCACTTTGTCATAAAACTATGTCAGAGCCAGGCCAACGCCTCTGTCAAACACTTAACTTGTGTCAATCAGTTATTTATAATCACCACGTCAAACATTAGTGCCATTACATTTATCCTGGTTGAGTCATAATACAGACTGGGTGTAGCTCCATAACTTATCAATGACATAAGTTCAAGTTTTCAAACTTGAAATCCAATCACAGCATGATTTTGCACAGTCAAAAGTGATGCTGCCGGCAAGACAAGTCTGTCACCAACATACAAAAAAGTCATTCAAACATCAGAGTTTATGGAGGATAGATTTTCTTACTTGAAAGACCTTTGTGAATTTGGCATCTACAACTGTCATTGGCACCAGACCACAGAAGTTTTAAAGGAAGTTCAGAGGTCTGAGTACTTCAGGAATAGTATCATTTATGCCGATTTACGCTGTGGTTGAAGCTGGGAGGAACTATTTTAGTTAAACAACAGTCACACACTGCTATAACTATACACTCAGCCTCTGTTGTTTGTTCAAGACAGGTTTGTCACAATATCAGTTTTAAAGATTTATTTTTGGGGAATTTATGCCTTAATTCAAAGAGGATGGGAGTGGACAGAATCGGAAAGGATAGGGCAGGAAAGTGCCACAGGCCGGATTCGAACCCAGACCGACTGCATACATGGGGCGCGCTTTAAACCACGTGGCCACCTTCGCCCACCAATATCAGAGTTTTAACTTTAAAATCAAATTAAACAGCTTGAGAAAACTGCAACAAAAATCAAAGTTCTAGGTCACCCAAATTACGCTAACTTTCAAGTAAACTCCTCTTTACATAACTACTGCCCTCATCTCAGTGTAACTTAGTGCGAAAGTGTCTACTTACAACTTCTAATAGATTTCTGTACACATATCTTGTGAAATAAATATATTTTGTAAATTGCTGTTCTGGTACTGTTGGTAATTAAAATAACAGAGATTATCAAGTTTTCAAAAACATGGCATCAAAAGAATCTAAGATAGACAACCTTGGTCTGGGCATCAAGTTTAAAGTTACACACTGAACATTAGAGAATCATAGATTGTATAAATAAGGGTCAATATCGACGTTTGAAATAATAACTTGACAGATTGCTGACATAGATACTGATATCTTTTATAACTATTTAAGGTGTTACACTCCAATTTAAAAAGTCAGATATCAGTATTGGTAAATACGAACATTTCTGGCTCTAAATATTGACCATATCTAAAGATTAGTTCATAGAGTTTAAAGCCGGGCGTACACCATGTGAATTACACCCGATTTATACACAACGTTTGAGTTGCACAACTCGCTTGAGGCCATGTTGATTTTCAGTTGGATCGTGCGTTGTTTGCTGTGCAGTGTACACAACGGACATGATGGCCGACCTAAACCTTACTACTCCCCAACCAGCTGCTCCAGACTGTACATGACTGTACACATTCCCAGGGTAAGAGCAGTACCACGGGCAGAATCCTAAACTTTTTCTCTCTAAATCACCACAACAGCAGCAGGAATGACTTTCTAATGCCACCTCTTCCCTCCGTAATAAAGGAAATAAATGAGCAAGAAATATCCCTAGCTACAGACCTACAGCTGACATGGATGACGATGCCGTTTGTGTGTGATAGACTTTATATGACTTAAACCTCAGCATTCCAGACTTTTTCAGAGAAAACCACTGATTATTGTCACAATCTGTCCCCACTTCACTCATACAGCGTGAGCACTCAGATGGTACACCTCCATCGGACCATATGGTGTGAGAACATAAATTGTGAGCAATGGTCATGTGTCATAAGCAGTTCAGACGCACAGTGAGAGTTGACATCACACATCGACTGGAAGAGCGTCCACCTGAAATTTCAGTGTATGCTCAGCTTCAGGTAGGATCTACAGACCAATGTCTGCTTATGTCTTACTTTGTTTATCATTACATAAACTTTTATTTTTTTCTAGTCTTAGGCTAATCAACTGCATCACCTTCATTGGAAGGTTCAAATGTGTTTTGCAGCTCTTCAAAGATTTTCTGGGAGGGGGTACAGGACAAAATGGCTCTTTCAACCAAATAGGTTCCTGACACCTGTTCTAGGGGCTGATGTGTGTTTCTTTCTTTGTACATCCTAAAGCTCGAAGTGTGTTTAGGACAGGTGTTTTAGGTCTGAACTCTTTTAAATATTGTTATCGGCAATAAAGTATGAGGAATTATTGGCTTTATAAGATATCAACAAAAATCCAATATTGTGCGTCCCTACTTTTTATCATTGCTGAGGTGCCCTTGAGCAAGACACAGAACAACCAACAGCTCTATGCAGGCACTCCTTTGTTTCAGCAAGTTCTCAATCTCTTGGTCCATGCATGTCTGTGGCACCCTTTATATTATGCATGTGCATGTAAACTTAGCACATAAAGTAAGGAAATTTGTGTTTGGTGGATTTGATCTTCATTGTAACGATGTTTCTTGGCAATAAAGTTATACTGCTGGAAAGCCTTTAAAATGGTGCCACGTTTGTAAGGAACACGCATTTGTGGGATGACCAGCAGAGCTGAGAATGTGGGTTGCGCCCATGAAAAAGTTGCCAATTCTCTGCAGATGCCAAACAGCTAATGCTGCTGTTGCTACAGACTCTTGTTTTGGGCTTCTAGTACCTCCAGGTGTCAACAACTAGATGTCTGATTATCATTACAGGAGACAACCTCGATGCAGAGAGATATCGAGATAAGATTCTGCAACCAGAGGCACTCTCATATCTTCTCCGTCTGGGGCTGAAGACAACACTCGCCCCCCACAGAGCGGGGTTTATCAGAGATGGCTTCCAGAATTTGAGTGGAGTAGATGGAACGGCCTGCTCGCAGTGTCCTGGCCTCAACCCCACTGAACATTTGTGGAATGAGCTTGGGCGTGCTGTTCGTGCCAGAGTAACCAACACAACCACACTGGTTGTCTTGCGACAAATGCTGGATGAAGAATTGGATGCCATCCCACAGCAGTGTGTGGAAGTGCCAGGCTGTTATGGCTGTGTATGGTTCCTCCACACACTACTGAGGCTCCTGTTTGTTAAATAAATAAACAGTTAAATTGCCAGTATCTCGTTTCTTCAGACTTCAATCATCCAATCCACTAAACAACACATTTTTCATGGGTGCAACCTGAATACTCAACTCTGCTGCTCATCCCACAGATGCATGTCCCTTACAAATGTGGCACCATTTAAAAGGGAAGTAAACAGGGTTTCCACTAGTATGTTTTCTTGTCAAGAAGCATTGTTACCCCAAAAGAATCTACCACACACAAATTTCCTTACTTTTAGTGCTACGTTTATATTAGCTGACATGTCACATAGTTTAAACATTAAATTTTCCATTTGAGGGATTAATAAATAAATCCTCTTCTGTTCTAATAGAGGTAATTGGGATGATTTCATAAAGGCCTGTTGTATAAGATTGCATTAATTCAGGCATGGGCAGCACGGTTTAAGTTACGTGTACCTTAATAAGAGCAACAATGGGAGGCAGTGAGCTTTATTAAATTCAGCACCAGGCAATCTAATGGTTGCATATTAGACAAAATCAATTACACACAAGGCTGTGATTTGATTTTTGCCTCTTAATTTGCAGAAGTTAGAGCAACTTACTGCAACACAACGCCAACTAAGAAATGGCCCCTCCTCCCTGCCGTAGTACATCAGCGTTAATTAAGTTGGCTAGCTAGCTAACGTTGCCACTCAGTTATTTCTAGTGGGAACCTAAAGCTGAACATAATTAGAAGACGAGGTGTAAGTTAATAAACCTCGTGTAATCTTGTCTTCCGTGGAAACATCAGACGCCACATTACACCAGCGCCAACAAGCTAGTTAAGGTCGGTGGTTGTCCAGCGTTAGCCACGCAGCTAACATCAGCTGACGGTTCAGACACATCATCAACTTCTCCAGGCTGACCCGCTCCAGGTGGCCTCTCATTATTACCCAAATTAACTCTTTTCAAACATACTCACCGGTGTGCGCGTATGAAACCGGTACTTTCCATATGCTGAAGTGAGCCGACACAGATGCAAAGTATTTTCCGAAGGCTAAAGGCAGGATATACCACCGGTAGTACCTGCTCGGCAGTTCTGTTTTGGGGACTCCCCATGCCCGCAACAACGGCGGGAGGAAGACGACGATAGAGATGATGTGAAACAGAGACACAGTGACCGGGTATGGGAATCCATTGAGGATGATTTTGTTGACGATGTTGCCTCCCGAGCTCACTGTGTACCAGCACACACAGAGTAAAAAAATCCGGATCCCTTCCCTGATCGGGGGCCGGTCCGCCGCAGCCATCTTCCACCGCGGAGTGACGAGTCACCGGCGGTGTGTCTGGCTGCAAACGGGGGAGGGACACTCTGCTGAGCCGTCAAAACACCAACGAAGAAGAGCACGCGTAGCTTCCGGGGATTACTTTCAAGTTAAAATCGGATGTACAATTGTACGGTGTAACGGCATTCAGCTGCGTTAAAAATAGCATTTACAATACGATACAATAACTTTTTTTTTTAAATTATACTTATTATTTATTTATTTATTTTTATGATATTTATTACTATTTAGAGGAGTTTGTGAATTAGTTTCTTAAGTTTGGACATTGGACTGGTATCGAACAGGCTGATATTAATGTTGATGCCTTTATCTCACCTCCAGAAGCAAAAGGGAGCCAGAAAAACACTTTTTTTCTGTAGATTTCTGACCAAAAACCCTGATTACAACACTGAACTCGAATATCTATCTATCTATCTATCTATCTATCTATCTATCTATCTATCTATCTATCTATCTATCTCAGGTGAGTGCAGTGAATGTGTCCAGTGACAGAAATCTGTTTTCATTTTGGCTAAAGGTTTTTTGAAATTCTTTCAGTCAAAAAACATCCAAATTATATTGACTATTATTGATTTATAAATTAATAAAAAGGTAAAACATCCAAGTGGGTGAATATGTTTAATAAGCACTGTATACCATCAACCTGCCGGAGACTTAAGATGAAAATGAGCCTATGGCTGCAATCTAGCACATTTGCATGTCCATGTTCATTTATGTGCTCTATCCCCTTAGTTAATAAATAAATAAATAAAAATAAATCAATGTTTTATAAACTTCTTTAGTGAAAAAATGCTCACAAGGGAGGTAGCTTCCATAGAGGACAGTCATCAACCATCCAAAATGTCCTATTTCTTACATTTTGCATGCCAAATATTAACTTTGAGTTTTACTTTTGGTTGAAAACAAAGATTGAAAAGAAAAACAAGATGGTATTTTGATTTTCATCAAAATACCATTTACACATTAACTTGATCAGCAAAGATATTAAAGATAGGAGTTTGTCCACAAAGGGTGCCAAATCTTTACAAACCAAAAGTCTCAGTATTAATTCAAATAAAAGCGTATATTTCAATCTTGAACCATTAAATTAGGTACACAGAAGTCCTGTGCCTCTAATGCAATAGCATTTCAAAGAAATATGACATTTATGTGAAACTATAAAACTTATAAATAGGATTAATTTTTAAAAATCTTATTGCAAATAGTCAATAATAGCATTTTTCATGCATTGTTCATGTGTCAATCAGGACCAACAAAGTAGAGCAGACACATTAAAACAAATCTCCATACTTTTTGAAACTTCCAAATCTTAGGTTATATTTACGAATATGAATGTAGGTGCACCCTTTTCTGTGAAATATCACCTCTAGTATGAAAACAAAGTATTTTTTTGTAGACATCAGCAATAGCACTTTTTTATGGCAAACAGTCCAAACATAAGGTAACACCCCACTTCATCTGACTGAAAAAAGTCACAGTAAAGGAAACTGTGAATGAAAATATGAAATTTGTGTTGTATGAAATCAACCACGAAAATGCAATAACGGTGTTTACTTCAGAGTTAGCTTTTGCCAACGGTATGTAAATATTGGTATTCAAATTGTCTCCTGGGAGTTAATCAAAATTCTCCTAAGTGATAAGCATGCAAAGGCAGCATAAACCCTGCAAAGTGGAAACGAATTTACCTGATAGATTTATTGCAAAGAGAAAATAACAACATCACAAAAAGAAGACAATCACAATTCATTTTTTATTAACACTTATCAACATGTCCATTTAAAGGACAAAGTAGCAAATTTGTTCTCTTCTGTGTTCAACTGAACACAAAAGGCTCATTCCTGTACATTCACTAAGGCTCTGTCTTCAGGGAAAACACAGGTTTCCATAAGGCGAACAATATCTAAAGGAATGATATTAAGTACTATATCCAGCATGTTAATTTAGATCACAGCTCCTTACAGTACAAAGATGCAAACTAGCAGCATAAACTGCTCTGCCATTTTAATTCATATTTTATCAACTAATTACACAGTAACAGGAAATGTAAGTAAGAATTAAATTAGTTCACATTATTAAAATAACTCAATGAAAGATTTCTTGTGTTACACATGTTGGGATTATCAGCAGGACAGTGGCTGCAACATCACCAAACAAATCTGAATGACAAAATCTAACAAGAAACGATCCAAGGAAGTCCAAAAACACACATATAAATTTAACTTAAAGTGAATATGTCAATGTAAATAAATATGTTACATGGCAGCCACATTTCTCTCTTTGTGTGCATTGTTCTAGGCCAGTACAAGCCTCTCTCTCTCACTTCACACTGCCCAGTCACATCTGGCAGTTTCATGTTGCTTAATTTAACAGCATTCAAATCTCACAGCACAAGAACAATATTTAAATGTTTTGAAACAAATCTGTGTTTTTCTTTCTGCAAGTCTCTGCAAAAGACAGTTGTGCTCTTCTGAAACAGCAGAGGGGTTTACCATGAGGCAAGCTTAACTGGCCCAGGACTTCTATGAGTAAGCGGGCTTCACAAAGCTCAAAGCTGTGGTCAGAGACATCAGGTATCATGAAGCTGACTATGAATTTTCTAGGTTTAGGCTTTATGCTTCAGTCTGTGTGCGCGCTCACAAAAAAGGGAGTGTTTTTTTGAAAGTTATCTCACACTAAAAGAAACGGTCACTTACAATTGTTTCTTTCAGAGTAAAATTATGAGACGAAGATAAATACATACAAGTTACTGCCGTGAAACATTACTGCTGCTGCAAGGAAGAAATGAGACATAACACATTAATCAGTTAGCTGGTTTCCCATGAAAAGCTGGTGCTCGTCGTTTACTTTTGATGCGACAACTAGCCAACACATGGCACCACTCTTAAACATTTTGAGAATCATGAATAAATGCTGGGTTCTGATAGTCAAATACAATTATCTGCATTTTTAATTGCAGATTTAAAATTTATTTTGTACTTCAAAACACACATTTTACAGTCCATACTGAAAATGTTAAGCAACTCTTATCAGTATTTTAACTTGGGAATCAAATGAATTCAAGAGATATATTTGATGATCTTAACTTTAACATTTGTAAATGAGTGCTGCACTGATACAACAGTGTGGTCTGAAACATGACTTAGAGGTACGATAGAACCTTGAGGTGCTCATTCTGTCAAACACACTAACACTGTCATACATAAAAAAAATGTGCAGAAGTGCATGTACAAAATGACCAAAAGAAGTCAGACAATCCCCAGTTAACATGGCAGCATCTGACCTTTTTAGGAGTTCCTGTTTAGTTTCTTTCGCTTTGCAAGTCACCAAGGTTATTGATAAAGATAAGGATTTTCTAAAAAAAAAAAAAACCTGCTCACTGTTATGCTTTTACTTTTAGCGTCTTCATCTCAGGTGCTTCCCATTCAGATAAAAAATGGCTTTTATTTTGACAGAGAGGAACTTCTGGTAGATTGGAAACAAGCCACAGAAAAAGGGACTTGCCAAAGCTAGATAAGTAATTCAAAATAGAGAGAAGGGTTATTTTAAAAAGTAAAATATTTGAGACCACAACTTCAGATTACTCCTAACGTGTCACCTGAGCTGTCTGCAAGTTGCTTTTTTTTTTTTTTTTTTTTTTAAATGAATGTAAAAATTTTAGGTCACAGCAGTGTCTGTATTTTCTATTGCTGTGAGAGCAGGAAGATGTGAGTGGTATGCAGCTCCTGCCCCTCTATGGTAGTTTAACTACAGTGGCCAAATTAGCTAATTATGCCATTTCAAAACAATTAATGTGCACCTTTTAGACACTAACCATGTTGTGATTAATGCATCATCTCTGACAGACCTATTAAAAATGAATTTGAAAAACAATAATGAATTTGACCTGCATTTCTTGCAAAACCAGCCATATCACAGGATTTTCAGGATATTTCGACGAAACAAGTAAAATTATACGCCTTTCTTAAGATCTTCTCAGAGTGCTTTTACCACAGGGGCGGTCTGCTGAAAATGCATGTGTAAATTTGACAAGAAACAAAAAGGTTAACATGAGAGGAGAGAGACAGGGCTTCAGGTGAGTGGTTCTGTGATCTGATACATACAGTTGGCCAAGGCGTTATTGTTACTGCATGGCTTTGTTCTCTGGCATTACAAAAGCACCATTGCATATCAAGAACACATCCATAGTGTCCACAGAGAGGACAGAGACTATTTTAAGCCATAACTCTGAACATACCCTGATACCGTTCTGATCAGGAGTTTACAGTCAGGAGCCATGACAATCTAGCCTTGTTAAAAGACAATCAGTGTCATGATACAGAAAACTCTGACTTTGGGCTCAACAGACTCAACTTGCTCTTTAATCTTGCTTCATGGTACATCTCCCTGGTTCACAGGTGCCTTGATAAGATGGATGATTTTTCATGACTTAAAATCTTAATATTTGCACAGATGGTTATTCTAATTGCATTATCTTATTGGTCCAAAGGCTCATTTAAGACTCATTAGCAAATAACAGAGAGATATTGCTAGAGGTAGCCTGAGATTTTTGCAGTTTAGACTCTTAATTAAAGGTGAAAGTGATTTTTTTAACATTAAACAAAACATAAACTCAGGAAATACTGCACTATTATAATGTGGGTAGATGAAAAAGTTGTCAGAATGTTCAACACTGAGATTTTTTTATGTCAGATTTTTGAAGTGTTTTAAATTCACAGGTTGGCAAATAACAGAGTTCAAAGTATTCAATGCCAAAATGTTTGTTTCTACAATTCCAGCTGTATGTAGAAGTTTGTTTGAAATTTTTGGTGATTATAAATAAAATATATGTAATATTGGGTGCCTTCTGCTTAAGAATATTTTTGTATCAGCGTCTAAAAATATAGTATTGTGACAACCCTACTAGATGCGGGAAAGTCAGGTTCTAATAACAACAAATGGGTTGAATTAAATGTCCTTGAACAGTGTAATGTAATGTCCTGTCCCAAACAAACAATGGCACGTCTTGAAACTCTATCTGTACAGTAACTCAACACTGACAACTTGATGGTCAGATGATGCATAGCCTTTTTTCTTCCTGACCTGATACATTGTTCGAAGAACACTGATAACACCCCCGTGCTCCACATACACAAATACAGGCGGCACATTGACCCACTTTTCCATTTACGGAGCTAGACACCTAAAATCCAAGTGCCTCCACACATGCAGAGTTCCTCAGCTGATAGAGAAAACTTACAACTTCCAATTGAGAAAAATATCTATTTCAGTCCAGACAGACATATGGCAGTATGTTCAACATGCTCTCATCTCCATGCAGGTCTAATGAGATGCACTTTGTCCAATCATACCAATTACCCTTTGTGTCATGGCAACCGTTAACTCCAGGCCAGTGTTGGGTGTGTAATCTGTTCAGATCTTCACTGAAAATCTCTCTGCTGATTCCTGGTAAATCCCTTGCAGGGAGTTCTGGTGCAAGCGTGTGTGTCATCTTGGCATCTTTAATTTGGTGTTCCTCTTTTTTCAAGAACTCTGCCATAAAAAAGTGTGCTCCGGATGTGTTTGTGCCGGATGATGTTAGCATGTTACTTTGCTGGCTCAGGTATGACTGGATGATTTCACTCCTTGACAGCTCCTTCCAGTCTGTCTGCTGGAAGGGACTGGGGGGAATGGGTGGATTTTGTTTAAGTGGTTCTGATCTCTGAGATTCAGGTTTGTGGCTCAATGGGACTGCCTCCTCCCAGGAAGGCTCTTTGAGAAAGGAGGGTCTGATTTGTCCTGTAATAGGGTCAAAGGTCAGCCTTCTGTCTTTTAACCTGACTGGCTTAGTGCTTTCTTCTACAGTATGTTCATCTGACTTCTCAAGACAGTCCTTAGGCCTGGAACTAAGTCCTTTCCTTTTCCCTGTATTGCTTACAGCACTATCATCCTCCAAAGTGATACCATCACTGAAAGATGAGGTGCATGAGTCGTGTCTGCTTTTAGGGTCCAAATCTGCAGACCACAAACCCTGAGCACAATTATTAAAAGGCTGAAGGGAAGACTCTGACATAGAGGTGTCAAAAGACCCATGCCTCTGTGCTTGTAACTCAGTTTGTTTAAAACCAACTTCCTGCTTTGAGGACCTGCGTGGGCTTCTGGTTCGATACTGCCCCCCAGAGGCCACCTGCTCCTGTCTAGCTTGCTGCTGCAGGACAGATGTTTTTAGCAAGGAAGAAGTGCTTGGAGGTTTGATGTATCCTGGGGCACTTGGATGAGGTTTTACAGCATTAATTGGGATTTTACTTAGCCTGTCATTGTCCAGAGTTTCAGAAACATCCCTATCTAAAGGCTGATGTGAATGCATATTTGTAAAAATCTCAGAGCAACCGCTAATTCCATTGGTTGGCAGCTGTTTGGCGTTTTGTATTTTATCATTAAGAGTTGTTTTTGATATCTTGGCTGGCAAAAGCTCTCCTTCTTTCTGGCCACCTTTCCGTTTCTTGTTGCTGGGTTTTTCCATCCCAGGGGTGGAGCAGTTGTTGAAGTCATTTCTGTTCTTCAACTCTGTCCCGGTTTTACCTGATGGTGTGGTGACAGCAGGAGAGGAGATGCAACCATTGGAAGACCATGATGCAACAGTGTGTCCTTTGGATAACACTTCACCCTTGCCTGGCTCGATAAGCTTTTGCCAGTTTCGCAAGAGCTTCTTGGCCCTTTTTGCAAGGTCCTCATTCTTGGTTTTCTTGCGGACATCATTGATAAGCTTGCCAAGACGAGTTTCCTTTAGGGAGATAAGATTGACGTTAAACAATAGCCTTGACTTGTGTCACTTTAAGCCCATTTATTTTAAATTCACATTATATAGGTCTGATGTAACCTACCTCCAGTGCTTCTTTGGTGATTGGATATTTCTCCAAATAGGAGATCACCTCCATAACTACCACCATATTGCATATCTGCTGAAAAGACAGAGATTTATATTGACATTTCTGAGCATTCATAATGATGTCTGCATTGCAAAAAAAATCCAACTTCAAACAAACCACGTGGTTTGTTTGAAGATGGTACAGTTTGTGATTCAGAACCTTGCAAGCATGATTTGCATAAATGGCAGAGGGAGAGAAAATCGTGCTGTTAAAAAAATCTATGTATAATTTGAATAGACTCTCATAAGTGCACCTGCATGCAGAGGCACTGTGCTGGACTCACACTGGTTTCAGGCTCAGTATGACAAAAGTGAGATAACATTCAAGTCTATAGGTGTAGCCCACAAAAAGACCAGGTCAAACTTTCATGAAAAGATGGACAACAAGTGATAGATCTGCTTTGACTCAAGCCCCATCTATCAATTCATATGATGATATAAAATGACAGATGTTTTTCCAGCATATAATTTTTTCAGCCTTGTGGTAACAAACTTCTTAATATCTATGGCAGTGATGGACCAATGCAAAATGTGTTGCAGTTCATTAACTTGTTGTTTTTAAATGATTTCGCTATCACTGTAATAAAGAACCCTGATTTTTTGGGAGTTTTGTTTCCTGGATCTTTCAAAGAAAGTTAATTTTTTTGTGATCAATATGTCATGAGAGAGAACTTTCCAAAGGCCCCATATAATGCAAGATAATGTAGCTGCTTATTAGTGTAAGATACATGTAAGACTCTCACAATACCAAAAATTCTAGGGAAAATAAAAATGTATTTATACCACAGCAACATCAAATGAAGTCCCAGGGTACCCAGCATTCAGTATGTCTTATTTTTAATTACAAAGCACAAACCCCTGCACACTGATTAAACTGCACATATCTGATTGCTGCATTGTATTACTCAAACATTGTCCACAAATTTGGACTTGAAGTTGAGGAGATGACTGTAATTTTTTTTTTTAATTATTATTATTATTATTATTATTACTTTAGGTTTAAGTACTAGGGATGCACTGATATGTGCCCTGTTGACAAACATTTGCAATCAATATGGCATAAACAGATATCAGTTGCCAGTGTTTATCTGTAGCAGCTTATCTATTCAATACTGGCTTCTAGCATACTTTGTTACCTTAAGAATTTTCTTTTAGGGCTGCCAGCATCATTGCATTAATCACCATGCGTAACAAGTTCCTTTTTCCATGAGGGTCTGTGTCCAAACAGGAAGTCAACTGCCCTTGGTTTATCACAGAACATGATTAATTGCAATTAAAAATTTAACTGTTCAACAGCCCTAGTTTTTATTAGACAGAAAAAGTTACTAGAGAGACTATCTTCTTAATGGTTAAATAAGAGAGAAGATGTTGGCATTGTAGGAGTCTTTCATCAAAGGAAGTTATTAGGTATGGGCACTGGCAAAATTATTAATTTCAACACTGGTATAAACCCTAATTTTCACAATCCGTGCATCTTTATTCAGTAGTCTTAAATAATATTCTTGATCCAAGTAACACATTCAATTGTTTGAAATGTATGGAAAATGTTGACAACCTTTGTAACACTGGATATGAATGAATGGATGAACTGAGATACAATTTATTTCAGTTCACTCACAAAGAATAAAACAATTTACAAAGTGAAATTTCTGAATTTCCAAGGTAACCTAAAGGATGTAGGCTGAAGCTAGAGCTTATTTAAACATACCCCTCTTACCTCACAAAAACGTAACTATGACATAAACAAGTTCACTGCAAGAACAATGCAAATGCATTGTCATTGTTATCTATCACTGACAATAAATGCATATTTTTCAGGTTGTATTTCATAGTTGAATTATTCTTATACAGTCTTTGGAGCATATTTTTTACCTCAACAAAAGAAGTATTCCACAGGTTCACCCCCCTTACTGACAGACAATGAGATTTAGGCTAACATTTGTTTGCATCTTTGGTTTTTCAACAATAACTGCCCCTCATTTTAAACAACCTTTTGTGGTAATTGTCCAGTTTTAGCTTTATACATTATTTGTATTGTGTTGCATTCTAGGTCTGTAAATTTTAGTATTTTAGACTGAAGGAATAGAGGGTTCGTTGGCTTGTGATTGCCCCCCACAAACAAACAATAACTCATTTTAGATTAACCAACACAATATTTGGTAGATTAAAATAAGGCTGAACAATTTTGAAGAGACATCTAATTGGGATTATTTTTACACATTGCAAATTCATTATGAACTGTTGTACTGAAGGGAATGATGATTTTATGCATCTCATTTTCAAAAGACAAATATATGCAAAAATAAGGAAATTATTACTTTTGCGGGTTATTCCAGAAAACATTGACACTACTAATATAAATCCATGCCGAGATCTCTGGCTGAACAGTTGGGTTGTGCATGGTCCTGCAGAGCACCTTCTGAACATTGCAGAGGGACATATTGTAATTTCATCTAAATTTCAATTAATTACCCAGCCTTACTCACTAGGGGTCTACCGATATTGGTTTCTAAGGGCCAATACAGATATAGATTATCATCAGTTCATGACACTAATAACCAATATTTGGAACCAATATGCATTTATCATGATTAACAAAATGTACTTAATTTGGCAATAGTAACATGCACGATCAAAAAAGAAGAAAATATAAAATGTAGCCCTAGCTCTGTCAGCATGAGAAATTGCACAGGGCAACAAAGTAGCAGCAGGAAAACAGGAAGTGATGCCATACGCTCAGTGTGTCAGTGGTACCCAGGCTTAAGCGCTGATTGGCTAGAACTCATGTGACTTCTAGCCAATCAGCCTGTGTTGTATAACGGACATTTGGTGAGACTGGAGAGTAAAGTCACTTTGCAGTGGAACCCAAGTAGCACACTTTTTTTTATCAATTCATTTTACTAGTTGTAGGTCAGACAAAATGCTGATACTGATGATCATACCAAATATCAGCATCAGTAATCGGCCAGGCTGATTAACTGTCTACCCCTCCTACCAATGATAAGAGTTTTCTACTTATAAATGGTTTAGCTTTCTTTTGCAGAAGTGTTTGTTAGATGCAAACAGAAAATCTCAATTAATCATATCCTTAAACTTTTCCAAAGCAGTGCCACCATTCATTTTTAAATTAAGAACTATGACATTGCAACAAAGAAGTTGGCATTTTTCTTGCAATTTAGTTTTTGATCCAATACTGTACTTAAGTTTTACACTTCACTACGTTTTATGTTTTGTCTGCAGGAGAGACCACATTGTTCTTTAAGTGTGGTAACAAACAATACTTTACTATCCAGTTTTATAAGGCAAGGGTAGAGATATTAGTCTAATATCTGTAATGACCCGAGTTCACTGAATCCTATCTGTTAATTAACACCCGGACCTTGTAAACCAGTTCAGCAGTTCTCCAGTCCTGAAGCAGTCGGGCTCTGGAATGTATGGAAACAGTTACTTGTTAGCCGGCTAATTAGCAAGCAAACGATAACTCGCTGTACAGTAGACAGCCCCCACTTTGTCAACCCTTTGTGGCCCTTCTGTCTGGCTCTCCGTGTCCGGTACTTCCTATGAAAACTTGCGGACATACTTACATTGCTCTGGCCGTCAATGGCCTGCAGCAGCCGGTCTCTCATCACCTGCGGGGTGGCTGTAGCCGCTGTCATCGCCTGGCGGTGTCGCGGGTCAGGTCGGACTCAGACAGTGGACTCCCCCGAAGAGGCGGCACTCACAGGCCCGGCGGAAGCTCCTCTGTAAGCCTGAGCATCATATTTATGATGCATTTATGTCTTTGTTTTCATTCGCAACCGATATGATTGAAAATACGGACGACAAAAACCTGAAAATCCTCCCCGGAAATAGGCTACCTCGTCGCCTGGTAGCCTTCTCCTTCTCAATCCTCCCATCGGGCTTTTTGTGAAGCGCTGACGCAGTGCATGATGGGAGAATTTTACGTAATCGACTGATCACGCTGGCGATGTTGTTCGGTGAGAGACAATAGTGTGCTCTGTGCTGCAAAGTACAGCGATTTATATGGCTATTCTTTGACATCAACAGATACATTTTCGACTGTAGCATCTTCAGAGTTAAAGATCGTATTTCTGTCACTGTGTATTCACCTGAAAGGCTTGTGGTTAATTGAAAAACATGCCTGTTATAGTGTTTTTATGTTTTTAAGAAAAATCGTCCCAGTGAGGTAAATTGTGAAGAAAAAAAACATGAAATGTACCCAGTAATTTGGTGCAGAACAGTGCATGATTCACATATTAGACTCTAAGTGTCTGAGGCAAAGGGGTCTTAGGACAATAATTACCCAGTAAAGTGTAAAATTACGGGGCCCCTTAAGGGACCTAGAAGAAAAAAATGGGAGAAAAAAAATTATGTTGAATTTTTTTCTCCCATTTTTATTTATTTTTTCTCCCATGTCCCTTAACGGGCTCTGTACCAAACACCCAAATTTTATTTTGGCCTCTTACGTTATTTTACTTTGCACACAGTGACAAAATTATTTCACAACAAACAAAACCTACCTACATTATTGGCTCTCCTGATGCTAATAGTCAGTTATGTCTCCTTTTTGCTGGATAACACCCTTCAGTCGTTTGTTGTAGTTTTCATCAAGTCTCAGACACATCTCCTGAGGAATGCCAGCCCATTCCTCTTCAGTGAATCCCTCAAACTTCATGGTCTTCTGGCGTGGATCCTTGTCTACAGTTCACCCCAAAGAAAAATTTGAATGTTTAGAATGCTTGCTCTGTGAAAAACTGACATTTTCATAGGGGACTGGTAATTTCATCCTTTCCAGTTTCCCTTGTGTCTATCTTTTTCTACATTATCCCTTGACAGTACTTACTTGGTGCTTTAAATTTAAAATTTAAACCAAAGGCTTGAGTCTACTACAGTCATGGACGAAAGTATTGGGACCCCTGGAAGTTTCCAGAAAATACACTTCAAATGCACTTCATCTCATTGAGATGACCACGTATGGTCCAAGCTGACACTTTAGCACCCTGAATCTGCAGGACAGCCTGAATTTGTGTGAAAGTTGCCTGAGGATGTTTATCCACGATTCCAATTATCCTGCGTCGCACTCCTTTGTCCATTTTTCTCTTCCGTCCCGTCCAGGGAGATTAGCCACAGTTCCATGGGTTATAAACTTCTTGATTATATTATGCACAGTGGACAGAGGAACTTCAAAATCTCTGGAGATGGTCTTGAAACCTTGAGATTGTTCATATTTTTCCACAATTTTGCTTCTTAAGTCCCCAGACAGTTCTGGGCTCTTCTTTCTCTTCTCCGTGTGACACACACAGGCACACAACACAAAGGTTAAAGGTGCAGTGTGTAATATTTAGCCTATTAGCATTTAGCAAAACAAGCTTGGTTAAAATGAAACATAACATTTATAAGTAGATTGATCTAAATTAGTGTTGACATCTGATAACACATTTTTTAAATTTATGTTTTAAATTAACTCAGAATAAGCCTTTTATTCATACGTAGGGAGGGTCCCCTCTATGGAAGCTGCCATCTTGGATTTTTGCATTTTGCCTGTTTCTATGGCACCATAGAAGGAACCAAATAACAGTTAAGCATGTATTGATTTTTAAACTTCACTGGTTCCCACAGTTATCACCAGAGAAATGAACATCACACTCCAGAATTGACTGTTAGATGTCGATAGTCCCATTTTTACACACTGTACCTTTAAGTCAACTTTTATACATTCTAATTGGCTTCAGGTGTGATTTCTATATTGCCAGTACCTGTTACTGCCACAGGTGAGTTTAAATGAGCATCACATGCTTGAAATAAAATGATTTACCCACAGTTTTCAAGGGTGGCAACAATTCTGTCCAGCCTTTTTGAGTTTTGTGTAAAATTATGTCAATTTTTTGTCTTTTTTCTTGTTTTTTGGTGTTGTTCCAATGCACATAAAGGAAATAAACGTGTATACCAAAAACATTTGTAATTGCAACAATTTCTAGGAGTAATGGTGTATTTTCTGGAAAAATTCCAGGGATGCCAATACTTTTGTCTATGACTTTATGTGAATCGCATAAAACAGTTAAAGGTAATACTAACAACATTGACAGAAGAGACAGATTACCTCTCACAACCCTCAAAGCATTTGACCTCAACTGGTCCTGTGATCTAAATTCTCCAGTTAACACAATGTTCCTAGTCTTCACATACCAATCTCAACAGCCATTCAGCTGATTCCCCTCCATAATTTATGCTTCACCTGCAGTCACAGGATTGCTTTCTGTACCTTAAGCTTTATAAAGCTTATAGATACCAAAATAAAATAAAAAAAGAATTGAAAAAAGGGTGAGTGTCACTGCCATTCACTTGAAAAAACATGCAATTTAAAAAGACCAAGTTGTTCATTCTGGCTACAAAAACATAAAACAAGATTACAGGGATAATAAAGAACAGAGTGGTAATACTTTAGTAGTGCTGAAATATTACAGAAAAATAGCTGATTTTAAACTTTGAATAAACCCCTGAATAAAACAGTGACTTTGGCTTTAATTTGTTCCCACCTTGTTCATGAATGTTAAACATACATTACTAAAGAAAACATATGTTACATAATAAATCTACATAAGATATTAAAGCAAGTCATTTAAGAGACACTAGATAAGAAAACAGTGTGTTTTAATGTAAAGAATAAGGACACATTTACATAGTAGTTCATTTACATTTACTTACAGCATGTGTCTTACAGTAGGGAACATGGCCTTTGTTTTATATATGTGCAGCTACATTAAAATGTTCTGTATTTTAAAAGTACAGTAGCACAGTCGATGAAATGGGAAATATTGTCACTTAGAATGACCAGAGGAGATACCAAGGTCATTAGGGCAGATTGGGAATCTTGAGTAATGAACAACAATTGGCAAGCTGAAAAAACTTTAAATTAGAATAACCACAATAAATGAGGGCTCAATTTAAAGCTTGGTGTCTACAAAGTACATTGAGTACATACAAGGGCACCTAATAACAAATTTATAGTTAAGGTACCAGTACAGTTACAGCGTTGAGCAAAAAAGGGTAAAAATGTAACAACTGCAGGATAAAATAAAACCAGTAATTCATAGATGCCTGTACAGATAGAAGCATATTTGAGATTTAAAGTCTTAAATTATCAGGAGCATAATTAAAGAAGGTTCATAGCATGTTGTCAGCACTCTGATAGACACCACCGGCCCCTCGCGATGTTGATCATGATCCAAATAATCTGGAAGGATGATAAAACATGAGTAAGTAAGAAAAGGAACAAGTTCACAGCCATTTTAAGATTATTTTTATGTTAGCAAAGACTGCTCAGGAGAGTGTGAGCAACACCAGGTGAAGCAGAGTTAAAGCACAGTGTGCATGATATATGAAGGACAGTTTGGTCTGCAAAACATTGAAATACAAATTAATAGTTTGTATCTGATATAACATGCAAGTTTTTTTCAAATTCTTAATAGATATAACTTAAAGATGCCTATGTTGTATTTTCTTACAGTATCAGAAAGATTATTTCAGGGGTAAATTTATATGTGGGAACTCTGCGCAGACATCTACCCATATATTTCCTTGACAACACTGTAAGATGATAACAATTAGCTTTCATTTGTTTTTAAGATTTATTCTCTGGGGTTTTTGTACCTTTAATGACAGAGGAGGAAAGTGGATAGAATTGGAAAGAGGGATGAGAAAGACATGTGGGAAAGGACCACATGCCAGATTTAAACCTGGGCCGCCTGCATACAATGGGCATGGCTTAAACCACTAGGCCATCCACGACCCTCTTACATTTGTTTTCTTAAAATATCTTAAAATAGATATAAAACATAAACATGGTTATGTTATGACAGAGTACTTCCTACACTGTCATGAGCAGGCGCATATCCAGTAATTGAGTCTGTGTTATTGTGCTTAAGTTTATTGTTTTTCCTACTTTTTAATCTCTTGAATTAACCATGTGATTAGTAAAGTATCTATCTATCTATCTATCTATCTATCTATCTATCTCATGTGCATTCTTGTTCTACATAAAACTATGATTCACTTAGAAAATTACCCCCCCCCCCCACACAGTAAATAATGTCATATTTTGATTTAAAGAGAGTCAAAATTATTAGCAAAACCTTAAAAGCCAAGCTTATTTTTCTGTGCTATGGCAGATGTTTTGACCTGACACTTCTAAAGAGTCAGGACAAAGGTTAGTCTTTTAAGGCTTCAGGCTGATATGCCAGTACTTTTATAGTAGACAACAAATCACATAAAAATACCAAAATCCAACACAGCGTTAGTCTGTCCTTTAATACTCTGATTCCCCTTCCCCATCTGTGCCCCTCAATCCTCAGCTTATAGAAATCTTTAAAAGTAGGTCACAAATAGATAGTTTCCCTCTGGATAACTACATTCCTGACAAATTTGTGTTTGGGGACTACTTTCAGACGCGGATAAAGACATCAGTTGTTTCAGTACTCACAGGATCATGCAGAACATCATGAAGATGTTCCACAGAGCAATGAAGATCCGGAAGTACCGTAGGCTAAGTAGAAACTCTCTGATGTTGTCACCTGAATCACAGATAGATCAATATTTGTGAAAAAAGACTATAGATAACTATGACAGGTACTGTTCTTTTAGTTTTTCCTTCATTCTTACCTGTGGTCGGTGCTCTCGATTCATCTCCAAATCCTTGAGACTCCTTCCTTTTGCTGCAAAACAGCCCACAGTTACCCACTGTTTTATTATTATTAGTCTATCACTTTCCCGTTTGCAACTGTGTTGTTGATACTCACAGCTTGAAATTCAGCACAGCCCCTGCATTCACCAGTAAGGTCCTGAAAAACACAGATAAGGTTGCTTGTGGACAGGTATAACTGGAATTTACCTTTAGAGCTAGCATTAGCTGGTGAGCTGGCACTGTCACGTAGCTATCTTATCATTTAGCTAGTTTCTTTGACATTTAATTGATAAGATAATCACAAATAACACACATGGATAACATCTGGAAAATGTCAAGATTGAAAACATGCCCATAGCTTATCAAATTACCCGAATATTAACAGATCTCCGATCATTTTGTTCACATCGCAGTGGAGCCGCCTCACTTCCGTGTACGTCGCACGTAATTGGGAATGTGACCAATGGCAACCGTTAAAGCTGTAAGTGTTTTTGCCCTGCTAATAGACTGACAGGTCGTTCGTGCTAGCTTATTGGCTACCCGCATTTACCTTGGTTCTAGATTTAGAAGAGAAAGGGTTATAAACGCCTAGGTTAGAGCCAAGTAAGATGAAAATAGAAAAAAGTGCAATTTCAGCAAAAATTGGATACTGACAATGGATACTGAGATGAAACGTAGTGGAAAAACTTCTGAAAATAGCGAAGAAAGTACAGAAAACAGCTGAAAATAGCATAAAAGAAGATTGTAATAGCCGATTTGCGAAAAATGTGAAAACAGTGCTTTGAACATTCCAATTAGTGGAAAGGTTGAATTCTGAGGCACTGGCAGACAAGCCCAATGACTGAACAACCTGAAATCAGAAATGTAACAAAAACTTAATCACTTGGTGGAACCACCAAAGAAAGTGAAAACCAAGATCCAGAGGATGATGCTGAAAATGATAGCTGAACTACCTGAAAGGTGTTATAACAGCGGCACAAGAACCTGTGCTGAAAATGCTGAAATAGAGCTGAAAGTGTGTGAGATGATGCTAAAGATGATGGAGATATTGTTTGCAGTTTTAAATAAACATTTCATCGCATACACTGTGCTTTCAGATACATTAACGTTGCTAATAAAGTATTAGAGGGATCACAAAGTACATATAATAAGCCACTGCTATTCATTTATCTGTATCAGCCATCTGTAAAGTCATATAAATTTTCTTTTCCAGTATTGTCCCTGCAGACAATGATAAATTCCTGAAACGGGCAAGCGAGTTGCATAGAGTGTTAAACGGAGTGACACCAGTTAATCCATGACCAGTTAAACTGTGACACCGGTTGTAAACATTAAAAAATAAAAATAATCAATAATTATTATTCAAAATAAATAAATAAATAATAAAAGGGAGAAGTGTTAAAACTTCTGGCTGTGTTTTGTTACTTACTAAGTCTTGAACTTACACGTAGTCAAATATTTTATGATCATTTAAAATAAGATTTATTTAACTATTTATCAGGCTTGACACTTCTCTGTAGATCAACACGCGAGTTTTTCTCCCTCCCAAATTATATCCCTCGGTTTCAAAAAAGATTTTGTCATAGTTCTTGCATCGGTTTAGACAAGGATTTAAAATGTGGCTTTGGTGCCCTCTAGTGGTCACAGAACTTACTCCTCTGGCTATTATTCTCTGGGTGAAAATGAAAACATTGAAAACATTAAAAATACGACGATCTTATAAATGAAAATTAATCTTCACATTCAATCTTACTGATGTTTGTTGGTAAAGGGTTAGTAGAGGCAAACTGTGCTTTTAATGACACGATTTCTCTATCAATAGTTGAGGAATGTAAAAAGCCCGTGATGTCTCCTGACGTTAGCGAGCTGTTTATTTGGGATTAGAGCCATCTGCGAGGCAGCCTTGATGCAGAATCTGATTGTTTTGGAAGATTTTTTTATGACAAGAGGGAGAAATATTTCTTGTTTTTAAGCACGGACATCGTGTCTGACCTTGGTTCCTCTCAAACCTGCTCAAACCTCCATCGTCTTTTGTAATAATGCTTACATCGATGTTGAGCACAGGACGACGAGGCTTTTGTTTTGAATTTCCAGCAGCTGACATGTTGTCAAACCCCCCGCCGCGGAGCAGCTGGCACGGAGCGCGGATGATGATGATGATGCTGAGGCTATAGAGATGAGCGGTATTAATAGGAGGGCTTGAGTGTCACACAGGCTTTCACTGTTGAGACCGGGGGGCTTTGGTGGAGAGTCGGTGGACCGGGCTGGGGGGGCTTTCTCATCCAGACTGCGCAGTTGGAATAAAAACAAGGATTTGCTGTTTACCAGACGGGCAACATGGACGTGCTGGCAGTTCTTAATTTGGGCGATTTTGCCCAAGCTTTCTCTAAAATGGGAATGTTTCCTGTTTTCGATCTTGCATATTACATCGTGTCCATCCTCTACCTCAAGTATGAGCCAGGTCAGTGCACTTTACACTTTTATAGACTTTAAAATGAGAGTTGTTTTTCAGATTGAGGTCATGCTTATGAATATCATAAGCCACGATCTTTGTTGATTTATCAGACACGTGCCTATACACACAACGCAATGCAAATTTACAACTAGACCAGCACGTTTCTTACATGTGAGTGACAAACTTAATCAATGAAAACTTATTTTAAAAAGATTTTACTCAATGAATTCCAAGTTTTGTGCCTCATGTGGTGACTTTTTTTTGTATCAGACTGCTTTTATATCCCTATAGGGACTTTCTGTTGCTGTTATCTCTATCCTTATAAAGCATGACCTGTTACATAAAGGAAGCAGGGGCACTTGGAGCTCCACTTGGTTGGTGTGAGGGGGAATCTCTGTTGCTGCAGCAGCAGTCTGACCTCATTTACACCGAGGAAATCACTGAACCGGATTAAAACCCACTCAGCTTTTGGTAAAGCCAGATATTTTCCAAGATTTGACTCCTTTGAGCAACAGAGCCCGAGGAGGGTGAAACCTGAGAGAAAGCCTGTGCATACCAGTGACTTAGGCAATAAATAGAAGATCCTGAAATAGACAGTGTTAGTGGGCCTCTGAAGCCCCTCTGCTGCACACGTTGAGGCTGCAGTTGAGCTACATATTTACATTAAGGGTAAAACATTCATTAAGCTGTATGAGCAGCTTAACATGACCTGATTGTGTCTGGGAGTGTAGCTGTCAAATAACGCCACCCTAAAGAAAAGTTTACTCTGATCAGCTCAGTCACTGTGGAGTCAGTGAAACCCTCGGTGAAGATGGAGGCATAGCACAAGTTTTAATTCTTGTTATGCTATAAAAAGATCCTTCAGAAGAAGTCTTGAATATCCATCAGATATAAGAACTGTGTCATTGAACGTGTTACAGACTCCTCAGCTGAAATAAATGCAAAAACAGAATCCAAGAGGTGTCGGAGTGATGAGGATTAATTGCCAGGGTGGTTGCTCAAAGGCTCCTTGGCAGTACTCAAGAAGTGAACAGCAACTTCTCCACCTACCAGACCAATTTCCAGACTTGGTCCAAGCAGAGTCTAAACCAGGGTCACTCTAGTTCTGTATACAAATCCTTACTAAGTGAGCCCCTGCTATTTGGTTATGTCAAAAACAAACTGCAAACCTTTCATCAAATTTCATATTTCCTTATAAATGATGCTCCACTTGCTTAATGAGTGAGAGATGGGAGCTACTTTCAGTTGAATAAGAATTTGAGACCTCTTTTTGCTTTTAGGATATTGCTTCATTTATCAGTCACATGGAGAGGATAGTGGCTTTCTGCAAAATTATATGGCCATTACAACAGCAAGGACTGGAATGACATTGTATTCAAGTACATTTACTTTAATATGGAGTTGCACCTCCTTTTCTGCCATAACAGCCTCTGTGCTTCTTGGAAAGCTTTCCAGATGATTTTGGAGTGTTTCTGTGGGAATTTGTGCCCATGCATTCTGGTGGAGCATTCATGAGTTCAGGCACTGATGTTGGATGAGAAGACCTGGCTTGCAATCTCCATTCCAGTTCATCTCAAAGGTGCTCGATGGGGTTGATTTCAGGGCTCTGTGCGGGCCAGTCAAGTTCTTCCACACTGAAATCATCAAACCATGTCTTTGTGTACTGGGACACAGTCCTGATGGAAAAAAGTGGCATTCCTCAAACTGTTGCTACAAAGTTGGAAGCATAGCATTGTCAAAAATGTCTTGGTATGCCGAAGCATTAAGATTGGCCTTCACTTGAGAAAAGCGGCCTAGCCCAAATTCTGAAAAACATACCCCATACCACCATCCCTCCTACATCAAAATTCACAGTTGGCACAATGCCATCAGGCAGGTAACGTTATCAGCAAACCTGGACTTGCCCAACTGACTGTCAAAGAGAGACGCACGATTCGTCACTCCACAGTCCAGGGTCGGTGTGCTCTACACCACTGCGTCTGTCGCCTGGCGTTGTACTTGATGATGTGAACCTTCACGTCTTAGCAGTCGATGACTCCGCTCTGTGATTCTACTTGGTCTTCCACTTCTTGGCTGAGTTGCTGTTGCTCCTAAACACTTCCACTTTATAATGATATCTCTTACAGTAGGCTGTGGAATATCTAGCAGGGATGACATTTCGCAAACTGTCTTGTTGCAAAGGTGGCATCCATGACAGTACCACACTTAAAGTCAATAAGCTCTTTAGATCAACCCATTTTGTATCACAAATGTTCGCAGCTAGAGACTGCATGGCCAGGTGCTTGATTTCATACACCTGTGGCAACAGGTCTGATTGAAAACCTGAATTTAACAGGTGTGGACAAATACTTTTGTCCATATGGTGTATCTATCTACCTCTGCATGTATTGGGTCAATTAAGTGTACTGTTGCTGTGCTTTTGTGTTTAAAATGAGCTAAAAAGTGAACAAAACCATTAGCATATATTGACTATTACAGTACACTTATCCTTAAGCCTGAAACCCCCACAGTAAGTTGGTGTCAGATGAAGTGATTAACAGCATGCTGTTGAAACAAGATTATAATTTACATTTTCCACAGAAGCAGAGCACCATACATTACTATAATAGGATTAAAAACAGGTTATGGATCAAGCTCTGCTGCATTAAAGCTCTATCAAAGACCTTGTTGAGTTCAGCACTCCCCTGTGGACAAAAGTTACCTTGTACTGCATAATTGATATTGTCCTGTACATACATAAATAATGTTTTTTACATCTAGACGTGTCAATGGATATGTTTTGGCTGTGAAAAATGCAAACAAAGGCCATTCTTGTCTGACACCTACTGGCAGCAGCGGTTAAAGCAATGAAAAGATACAGGGATCAATTTTAGTCTTTTTCAAAACCTGCAAAAAATTCTAAACAAGTTCTTTTAATTCAACCCTTTATTTAATCATAAATCAGTGAAGTAAATAGTTAAAAAAGTCATTTAACAGTCATATTTGATGTAATTCTCTAATTTCTCTAATGTTATACACATATGAAACAACTATTCCCAAGGCTTAAAATGCATTTAGAGGTCAGTACCTATTATGAGTGGTTATATTTTGAAGGTAAATTCTTTCTCCAAACAGGATTTAAATGATTAGGAGTGAGAAGATAAAAAAAGTGACAGAGCTTGTTTTTAAGTAAACATCAGTAATGCTTGCTTAAGTGGTAAGTGACTACCAAAGATGACTGTGTAACTACCGACCTCTATCACACTTTATCTGTAGTCATTTTACAGTCAAATTTCTCTTGCAGCCAACATTTCCATAACCATCTATAGCATTCGCCTCCCCTAGATGTGTCTAAGAGGAGAGTCCTTGTTTTGCAGACCATGTTAGAGGAGAACATGAATGAGTTTTTGGGGGTGGACATGGGCGGAGTAGGAGAGACAAGTGTTGGGGTTATAGGTTAAGGCAGGCCTTACAGTTGAAAGCTGGGAGAAGCAGTCGAGCAGGATGTATTTATAGGGCCTCATTTCTGCGGATCGTATTGCTTACAAAGTGAGCGACAGCCACCACGACACCCTCACCCACCTGTTGTTGGAGATTTGTGCAGTGAAGCAGCTGTATTCTGCTCTGAATGTCTTTAACGGTGCTGAGACACTTGAAAGTCTTTACCATCATAAAAAACTTAAACACAGATTCAAAACACTTTCATACATTGGATAATTACATAAAATGTACATAGAATCTTAATGCCATTTCTTATTTATAGAGCTAATCATTATTCTTGTATAACAGAAAACCTCTGTAGTATACAAATTTAAAGCAGGTACTTGTACCTCAGTATTTAAATTTATTCCATATACTGTACTTATTCTTGCATTTGGAGCTCTGACCTTTTTTGTTAGGAAAGCAGGGTCTTGCTTAAGAAGTAAAGTCTATGCCTGTACATGTGCTTCAGGTAAACTACAAAAGACCTGAGAGAGAGATTTAGAGACATGTAGAGATGTGGAGACATGAGATCAGAGGTGTACCGTCTGCCTGCAGACCATACATCTCTGATGGCCAAACTCACTGACCCTCCATCTGAGATGCCATATATCTAAAAACGGATATGTATGCTAAAACCTTCAGAATAAAATTGTATTAAACTTCAATTTAGGGTTACAGCAAGAATTAAGGTAATGGTTAGGATACCACAAGTTTTAAGATAAAAACATGACATGCAAAAATGAATTACAAAACCTTACATAAAGCAAAGTAAAGAAACTGCTTACAGGAAGAAAATCTCTTCCTCCATGAAACATTCCAACCCAGCAAGTGTAGCTTATGTAGATCCACTAGCTATGTAAGCTATGTAGATGACAGAGCCCTATAGCTAACGTAGCTAAAACGAAGCTCTGAAACTTAGACGTAAACTAAGTTAGCTTTAGCTATGTTGCTGAAGCTCAGGTTTCTAAAGCTAACTTAACTACACTGGCTTATGTAGGAATGTTAATTAGCTTATGTAGCTAGTGTGGCTATGTTAGCATTAGCTAAAGCTAACAAAGCCAAAACAAGCCACTGTTCATGTAACTACTTCTAAAAAAGGGCAATACATAATTTAATCCAGGATTAGACCCCTGATCTTTGTCTGTATTTTATATATAAAATGTTTCTTTGTCTGTATTGTTTGTAATGTGGTTATTTCATGAATGTAACTGCCAGAACATGTTAATGAATAACGTTGAAATTTTAAAAAAAATCTAGAACTGGAAATATGTTTTCACGGCAAATCAGGGCAATTCTGTTCTGAGATACATGGCGTCTGTCAGAGTGGTTGTCAGAAATTAACAATCTGCAGCAAGACTATCATGGAAGATACTGCTTGTTAGCATAAGATGCTAGCTCTTTTTGTACTATTTACTGTTTCACTTATGGAGTTAACTTAAAGTGTAAGTAAACACCCAGCTCAAAGCTAACTCCGCCCACTTCAGACTTTGAAAAAAATATGCTCAAAAAATGGGTAGTTTGGTGCTGAGAGGAGGGAGGGCAAAAAGATGGAGTTTTCCAGATGAGGCGAGATTGACAGTGCTTTCCCCTTGCCAGAAAGTGACACAGAGCCTCGCAGCACCGCTGCCTCATAGCGATCTTTTGAAGTGGAGGATTTTTCCCCTCCAGAGTCCCCTGAAGCAGGCTGTAGAGTGGTGGTGGACCGTGGTGGTCCTGAGCACCACCTGTTTGGGCTGTTGGCTCCAGCATCGGCGTTACTAAAGCTGGAGCTGTCGGAGCAGAGGCAGTGCAGGTGCAGGACAGGATGGAGTGGTCTCTGAATGGTAAAGATGGTAAGAAAGAAGATGGTAACATTCTACCTTTTTCATAAAGTTTGTGATGTGGAAACCGGTTTCTACGTCATATAAGCCATGCCTTTTCAGAAAAGACTTCAAGCAGATATCCGTTTGAGCTAATTAAAAGCCGTAAAATGCCATTTTTTTAGCAGTTTGGTGCACATGTCAGAATTAACTCCAGCATTGATGTGTTTTATCATAGTTCAGTCAGATACTTCAATGTACAGCTGAAAAAAATGTTAAGTGTTCATTACCTCTTTAATGCAAAAAATATTGCTGCTGCCTTTAATGTCTATTTGGAGCTGGCTGCATCAGCCCCAGTCTTTCCATTCACACTCATGTTAATTTACCCTGCTTTTTAGCTTAACTGTACATTCTTATAGCTTGATTAAAAAAAAACAAAAAAACAAATTTGGTCTGAATAGAGAATTGCTTTATGTGCATACTGGATAAGGACAGGTTTTTTTTTTTTTTAATTTCTCCTTTGTTATGATTATATTAATACTTTGAGTAATGCATAAGTATGGGCATGGATGATCTGACTTGCAGGTGAGTATGTTGTAGCTGTTTTTTAATCAATCTTCAGTCTATAATCTAAACTTTATATCCAAGCGAGGTTAACAAAACTAGCACAAGGTCACCAGTATAGCCCAGTGTGCAGAGCAGGCGTCCATATACCGAGGCTATAGTCCTCGACACACTGGTCGTGGGATTTATTACCAGTCACGACATTTGGTGCATGTCTTTTCCCTCTCTCTCCCCATATTTCCTGTCTCTCTTTGGCTGTCGCATCAAATAAAGACAAAAATAATAAAAAAAAAAGATAAAACTAACACAACATAATGGTCATTCTGCACAATGAGAACTTATTCAGCTAGACCTCTTTTACAGTTCTTTTGTAGTGGTGATACAACTTTACTTAAGTAAGAGCTTGGTAAACTCTGAAAACAACCCATTAAGTAATTTTATGTATGAGATGACCAGTAGTAGACTCGAAAGATTAACTGAAGTAATTAAAGACTAGACAGGGTGCTGGTGGCCTGTTGGTTGTGCTTGTGCACCCAGTGAGGAGAGGCTTTTGAATTATTTAAATCATGCTAATATTTCAGGATACAATTACACTGTGTAAATAAGATGCATTTTGTGATTCACATCTTTTGCATTCGGATGTATTTCAGGCTGCTCATAAGCATATGTTGCCTCTGGGAATCAGGGTTAAACTGCATTGCTGCAACATACGTATGGATAAATGCTTGTGCCATAAAAATGACTACTAACTAATAAAACTGACACTTTATGAATTACACACTAGAAATGTCTGCTGTTTGTGGACTGAAGTGTTTGTTGTGTGGCTAAACTGTCAGCTCATACATCAGCATTGGAGAGTCAATATTAGTTTAGGATACAAAGGCAGGTTATCAGGGTGTGAGCTGAAATGGTCAGCTGGGTGTGGACTTAGATATACTACATAAGGGATCTGCTGATACTGGTTTTTAAGGTCACGTCTGACAGTTTGGCCTTGAAGGAACTCAAGTAAAAAAAGAAAGAAAGCAGTATGTCAATTATTTCTTTCAGTCAGACTTTTCTATTTTAAAGAAAAAAAACTTTGAGTTTAAAGGTGTTTGTAACAGGGCGGAGTAGACAGTTTTAGTAGAGGGAACTATAAAAGGTTAATTAAGACATGACACATGATATTGAATAAATACTCTGTAAAAAAGTCCTCAGATGAATCGAACATGACTTGAATGAAGTTCATTTATAAATAACTTGATCATCCTTTGTTTTGAACGGGAAATAAGGCTTAATTAATTATTTTTGACACCAAGTCATTCATGCAATGAAAGCTTTGTCTTATTTTTGAAAGAACTGCTTCAGGTCACCAAAGCTAGAGATTTATTTAAACTCTTTCAAAATTTCTTTTTTTTTTTTCTTTAGAAATAGTTATCTGAAATAGTTATTTTGCATATTTTCTTTCCTTATGCCAATAATTTACTGTATGTGCATTCAGTAATTTATAATAATTAACTTTTTTAAAGCAAAATCATGCAATGAATTTGATGTTCATTTATCTATTAATTTAGGCTATTTTTTTGTTTCTTCATATCATTTAGCTAACTGCAGTCAGAAAAACACAGACACATCTTAAGCCTGAAACAACCAACTAAAATGTCATTTTCTGGCCATAAATCCACGTAGAAAGAAATATTTAACCATTACCTAACTTAAGCTAATGTGGGGACTCAAGCTCTTTACCTTGGCTCACAGTTCGTAGTAAGCAAGTAGGTTATTTCAAGATAAGTGTATGTTATTAAGGAATTGTCAGCATTCTTTATAAAATTGTGTAAAATGAACTAGGTAGTACATACAACATCTTTGCTAACAGCAACATAGCAGGTGGCAGGAAGCTAACAGTAGCGTTTTTTTGTCAGCATGTCTTCTATAGACTCTTTTGCTGACTTTAGGAAGAAGCTTACTTTAGCACAAGCACTTTCTGGCTAGCTCCAGCAAACAATGCTCAGCTAACATGTTTTTAATTTGTGTGCTAAAATTAAGCCTGGAATTTAAACATGTTCAGTTTTATTGTGTAAAAGGTTGCAAGGCTTTCACATCTTCCTAACAAAAGCCTCCTATGGAGTATAGTGAATGGCTGGCTAGCTGTTTTCTAACTTTAACTCAAAAGTATATCTTTTACATATATTTAACCCTTCAGCTGTCTTTAGGCAACATCTAACAGTTGCACAAGCGTTTTATAGCTAGCCTTAGCTAACACTGCTCAGCCAGCATAATTGTAATTTTAAACTAACATTATGTTAGCAAGGAATTTAAGCTTTTTGGGTTATTCTATAAATTGTTTAAGACGTTTACAACTTTTTTACCGTACTGCTGAACATGTAGTGAATGACAGTACGCTAACATAAGCTGTGTCTAACCTTAACTACCCGGCAAAGTTACCTAGCTAGCCTTAGCTAACATTGCTCGGCTAGCATTTTTTGTAATTTTCATCTAACATGTTTTTTTGTGATATTCTGTAAATGGTTGTAAGACTTTCATAACTTCCTTACAGTACTTCTGTATAGATGTAGTGAATGGCTGGGTGCTAACATAAGCTGTTGTCTTACCTTTGCTACGGGCAGTGTTAGCTAGCTAGCCTTAGATAACATTATTCAGCTAGCATACTTCTAATTTCAAGCTAACATGATCTTAGTAACTAATTCAAGCTTTTTAATGATATTCTGTAAATGGTTGAAAAACTTTTACATCTTCCTTACCGTACTACTGCATATGTAGTGAATGGCGGGATGCTAACATCAGCCGTTGTCTAACCTTAGTTACCAGGCAATATTAGCTAGCTATCCTTAGCTAACATCGCTAAGCTTGCATGCTTGTAATTTTTAGCCAACATTATGTAAGCTAGGAGTCTGAACTTTTTCTGTTTTATTCTGTAAATGATTGTGAGACCTCTACAACTTCCTTACAGTAGGCCTACTACTGCAGTGAATGGCTGGATGCTAACATTAGTAGTTGTCTACCTTTAGCTACTGGGGTATCAAACCTGTTGTTAATGTTTAGTCATTGTTTATTCAGTGGCTCATTTAGTGGACAAAGGATTTAAAGCAATTGTTATAAACTCTGAATCTATTAAATTTTACAACTAGGATACAACATTAAGATGTTATAACAGCATTTGAGCCTCCCAGCCTGAGCAGGACGTCAAAGGATCATGGCTGCTGTATGAATTTTGTCTGTTCCCTTCAGCTCCTCTGTCCCTCACTGCGTCTTCTCCTTCTCTGTGTTGCAGGTTCGGTGGAGGTTTCTCGCAGGAGCCCCGTGGCCTCCTGGCTGTGCGCCATGCTCTACTGCTTTGGTAGTTACATCCTGGCAGACATCATGCTTGGACACAGCCCCATCGACTATTTCCAACACAACAGTCACATCCTGCTGGCCTCAGCTGTGTGGTGAGAAAACCCTCTGAACAAAGCTAGCCACCACAGGGAAAATGCACCACATCTGTTTAATTTTATAAATGTTATCCAACACATTTTGAAGATTTATTTGTGAAATTTAGTTAGGACTTTTTTTTGTAGTGTGCCCAAATACTGGAAAGTTACTGAATACATTAACCTTAGCACATATTTTACTGTTTCAGCTTTTAAGATGTAAGTCGCTACAGACTTCATGTAAGCTGTTATATTCTATTCCTAACTATGATTCAAGGTCTGGACTGCTAATCCAACAAAACAAATGTTATTAAGGTGCCACTCTGGGCTTTTGCAACTGAGACAGGATTATCCATAATTATCCAAAATAAACAATCCATCAACATCTAATCAGCAGATTACCAGATTTGTACATAATTTGCCTGTTAGTTGAAACTTTTTCACAAAACTATCTGGGTGATGTGCAGTTAAAATCTGAAAGTATTCATTCTGTATTTTAGTATGTTAAGATCCATAAAGGAACATCCATCCATCCATTATGTTTGTAGCCTGTCTGCCTGTTTGGCGTTCAGTGGGCTGGAGCAAATCCCAGCTATCGTTGGGTGAAAGGCAGGGCACAGACTGGGCTGGTCGCCAGTCAATCACAGTGCAGACAGACACAGACAAACAAACAGTGATGCCAACTGTCACACCTGCAGGCAATTTAGAGTCACCAATCAGCCTAACAAGCATGTTTTTGGACTGTGGGAGAAAGCCACAGTCCTCTCAATGAACAAACTGGTTTATTTAACCAATTAGTGCAGCCTAATTTCAGAATATATTTCACTGACAGGCTTCACAGTGGTGTAGGTGTTAGCGCCGTTGTCACATAGTTGGGGTTTAAATACCCATCACACAGGACAGAGTCTTACATGGAGTTTGCATGTTCTCTCTGTGCATGTTAGAGTTCTCCCAGGCACTCAGGCTTCCTTTCACAGTCCCAAAACATGCCTAGTAGGTTAATTTAAGACTCTAAATTGCCCATAGGGTGAGTTTGAGCATTGGTCTCTATATATCAGCCCCTTGTTTGACCACATCTCTGCAGCTTGATCTGCAGATAGTTGCAAAAATCTTTTCAGGTACAATATGTCAGTATTCATTGTGTCACCTTCCTCACTCTTATGTTATATTCACCACTGCCTTTCTCTGTCTGTGTCATTTCAAACCCAGGTACCTCCTCTTTTACTGCCCTCTAAACCTCTTCTATAAGTGTGTGGCCTTCCTGCCCATCAAGCTGGTGTTGGTTGCCCTGAAGGAAGTCGTCCGCACTCGTAAGATCGCTGCTGGAGTTCACCATGCCCACCACGCCTACCACCACGGCTTCTTTATCATGGTCATCGTCGGATATGTCAAAGGTGAGCATTTAGCTATTTCACAAAATTTTTACTTAATCGATGTTGTAAATGTGTTGTTCAGTGTAGTTCATAGCAGGACATGTGGTGATGCTGTACTTAACCCCAACCCTCACTGTGACTTGATCAAGCTATTGCTATTAGCACACTGCTATTGAAAATACTGTGTACATGATGTACTAACATGGACCATGTATCTTTATAAGACAAGCGTTTACTCAGATGTTCCTGAGTTATTTAAATGAGGATCACCACATTCTACCACTTCTTCTTCGTTTAATGATATACAGTTGGGCGAAGCTTTCACAAGTTTTTGTCCACAATCCTCTCTTTATGACACCGTAGGGTATATTTAATTTTTTGGCCTTTATTAGATATGACAGCTCAGGATGAACAGGTTCTGCCCACAGAATTTGCTGGGCCCCAGAAAAATTCAGTAAATGTGTCCACCCCAGTCATTTATTAATGTTATCACTGTATGTGTTGGATCAGTAGCAGTGGTGTAAGCATCATTTCTAACAGTTGTCTCATTTTAGAGCTGAAAGTTGGTCAAGCTTTTATTGAATTCTAATGTTGAAAATATTCATCGTACAATTTAAAATGTTTAACCTCTTTTCACTACTTTTTCTAGCCAAATTTGACACTATTTTGGCCACTTTTACTTTTACCTGCCCATATTTACCACTCTTAACCAATTTTTGCTACTTTTTAGTCCCTTTTTACCACATTTTCTGCCCATATCTACCATTTTTACCACTTTCTTGCCCCTCATCTTTTTCTGCCCGTATTGATCATTCTTAACCAATTTTTGGTTAAGAATAGTCAACATGGGGAAATTATGAACATCAACCCCCTCTAGCCACCTTTAACCAGTTTTCACCATTTTCAAACATTTTTTCCTTACTTTGCCCATCTTGCCACATTTAACCCATTTTCATTTTCTGACCCATTTTCACCCCTTAACTTTTTTACTGTTTCTTCTACTTTGTTTTCTGTCATTGTGATGTTTGTGCATATTTCGCTTAGCTATGATGTCTGGCATTAGTTTCTGAATAGTTTAGTTCATTGTGTCCATCCACACTGTTAACATTATTGAAAAAACTGGTCATTCTGTTTTAAGAAAAGAGGTTAACATTAAAAAACAAAAAACAAAAAACCCAAAACAAACAAAAAAAAGGGTTAGAGTTATGTTGTTCTACAGCACAAAAAACATTGTTTGTTGCTTTGACAAGAATGGTTATTATTCAGGTTAAAAATAAAATATAGACATCACAGCTTAACTTGAGAGTAGATCATAGTTTTGCAGACCTCTATGGGACCCTCATTTGGCTGGGCCCAAGAAAGCTTTCCCCATTACCCCCCCTTATGGGCAGCCTTGGCCACAGGAGAAGAGTCATGGATGAGTGTGTGTTGAAAACTGCAGCTTACTTGGGGCACCTGCTTTACCAGCAAAGCTTAACCAGCTCTCTACGACAACTAACTTTTACTGAAAATGTGCGGTCTGTCCTGCCAAAATGGCCACCATTAAGGGTTTTAGTTGCTCAACTTTCCACTCATGAACTTTAGCTGTTACTTTGCTCCACTTTGAGTGCATTTTATGCTTGAACTAACAGGAGTAACAACAGAAGCACACAAATGCAAAGTGCATGATAAATCTATAAACATAACCAGGTAGTCGTGGAACCTCACAGTGAGCATTTTACCATATTAACGTTGTGTTTGTCCATTACTATTGTAGGTTTAAGGACATATTGAGGTGGATCTGTTACTTTACCTGTGGGTTGTGAAAGAAAGTAGAAAAAACAACCTTTGAAGACACATATCTGATAGCTTTAAACAGTTATTGTTATTGAATAAGAGATGACACACTGATTAATTGTGGCTGCCAACAACAGCACAATAAGATGAGTATGATGAATTGCAGGCTTTGTTGTCTTGTTACACACTGCTTGCTGAGCCTGCAGTCTGTGCCGCTCACTGTGGCAGCAGCTGTCTGTGTTGACAGCTGCATTCAGTGAGGGAGCCCCTCAGGAAACTACGCAGTGACCACATTTAAACATGAATGAATGACGCATGTTCATACCACTGTGCGCTTGTGCTGGTCATTCATGTTGAAGAGATACAGTGGCAGTGTTCGCATTAACATTGTTACTCAGAAACTAAAGGTTATATGTGTAATCTGAGAATTTAAGGCTTTTATTTTGAAATATGTCAGTGGTATTAAGATTAAATTATAAGGTTTAAGTTTCATCAATTTAGTTTGATCTCTTTTTGTGTAATTTTCTTCATGAACAGTCTATAAATAAAGTTTGTGAGCTTTTTAAATGAAAATGGAGCAAATACATGAATTACCACATCATCTCTCCTCTGAAGCCCTGAAAGCATCTGAGTTGGAAAAAAAAGCTTAAGACAGTAACATCAGACAAAGATGCACACTTTTTTTGTCCTCATTTTTTACATTGTCTATTTTTATTCTCCCAGGCTCTGGAGTGGCTCTCATGTCCAATTTTGAGCAGCTGCTGCGTGGTGTGTGGAGGCCCGACACCAATGAAATCCTCAACATGTCATTGTAAGTCTCCTGCTGCTGGATCGAAACACACTGATCACTGCTGCCCTAAGGCATGTAGGGGTTCTCACCGAAGATAAAACTGGGACTTTAGGAGTTTGGCAAAAAACATGGCCTGTTTTTTAAAAGTACATGAGAATTTGTTGAAGTTGGGGTTGAACTATTTAAACTTTGGTGCCCTCTAGTGGAATTATTACTAAGAGCATTTTGGCAGACAAGTCAAACTGGCTCTTACAAAGTCAGGTGGCATTTTACAAGTGTCACTGTAAGGTAAAACTCTTTCATTCTTTTATGTTTTTTCATGGGATTAATAACCTGATTAGATACTTCAGGTTCAGTCAAAAGTAAAGATGAAGTAAAAATGTCATTGAGTTGGAGCAGATCTTATCTGAGGTGGTATGACTGGAGAAATTACCGTAAAGCTCCATCACCCCTGGTTTTGAGCTTTATTTTGAGCAAGATCCAGGAGCAGCTGGTTGGTGGGCCATGTGCTCTGACTGGAGTAGTTCATTTAACTAAGGTAGTAACTGCTCTTAAAGCTAACAAAATTTTAAAAAAGATCCTGAAGAGAATGGGAAGTCAGTGAAGGGAATAATCATAAGACATATGAGTCAAATTAAATAATTCTTGTTTAATCAAGCTATCTTTTATCTACAGTGTAGTTGTTTTGTATCAGCTCTTTCTTCTCATTCAAGGTCAACCTGGAATGTAAACTGGGAACCTTCTAGATGTGAGGCCACAGTAGTAACCACTGATTTGTGGCAACTTTATCTGATGTTATCCTAGGTATTTATTTAGCTCAACTTTATTTCAAGGTTCATTCTGTTGATTTACATTCTTGATTTTAGTTTTATATTGTACAAGGCACCACATCCAGTCAGGGGCTACCCTGTGGCATCTTCCTATCAGTGCAGATTGTGCCAAATGAAAAAAAAAAAAAAATCAAAATAGACACAATGTATTTACAGCATTTACACCAACTTCTAGTCACTGACAATGGATTAGAAGTTACAAGGACTAATGGTTTTACCATGTATCCAGCAATAGATTGCTTTAAAAAAATCTTTGTCTGAGTTTTTTCATCTCATAATATTTCTTATTTTTCTCTGTAGCCCGACTAAAGCCAGTCTGTACGGAGCCATCCTCTTCACCCTGCAGGAGGCTCATATTCTGCCTGTGTCCAAAGGCAACCTCATCCTCATCTTCACCCTCTTCATGGCTACCAGCAAGGTGAAGTTCAGTTGGTTGTGATTTATTCTGTGCCTGTTTTCTTTAAAATTTCCTGCTGTGTTGTGTATTGTTATTGAATCCTTCAGTGGGAAAAGTTGTTTGCTAAGAACTTTTCTAATGCGTTGTCTTCAGGTGGTGATGACTGCCCGACACTCCCACGGCTCCCCCTTCGCTCTCATTGAGTCCTGGGTTTGCCACCTGCTGTTCGGCTCCCCTCTTGGCGGAGCTGAGGAAGACCACCATCACGCTCCCGCCGCCCCATCATCACCTCTGAAAACCAAGGAGGAGCTGAGCGAGGGTGCTCGCAAGAGGAAGGCCAAGAAAGCAGAGTAGGACGCTGTGTCCCAACAGTGAAACTGCATCTGACACAACCTCCACTCAATGGGACATCCCATTCCTCTCCAAGGAAAGGGACAGTTTGATGTTTTACAAATGAAACCCTTTCTATTAGAGAAAAATGGTGCTTTTTGCATTTTACATAGCACAAGAACTCTGTAAATACCACGGCAAACGATTCATACTTCAACCCCACCTGGACATTTTGAACCTATATATTTATGTGTTTGTGAACATCTGCAGCTTTGCTCAGCACTTTGTGGTGATCAGTGTTTGTGTCAGGATGACCTCTGTTCCACATAAGTAGTTGTGTTCCCACCAAACCTTAAAAGACCTCCGAAAGAAAGAGAAACTAGTCCTAAATCCTCCTGACTCTCAATCAGACCATTCAAATGTGAAAAAAGCAAAGTGTGAAAGAGCATTGCTGCTTTTTACATAGAGAGGACAACATCATGTCTTTAAATAAAATCAAATGAAACATTGTCTCTTTTTGTTTTTATGTTTTGTTTTCTGATCAACCCTGTGGGTTTAAAAATGGTGATAAGTTTATCTGAGTTCAAGCAGTGAACATGAAACTATTACAAATTACAGCAACACAACAGCTTTTAAACGTTTATGAAAAAACAATTACTGAAATGTTTGTAATGATGGTGGATATTTATCATTGGTATTTTTTCTACACAGGATGCACCAATATTAATGGTATGTATTTCAAATACTAAAGCTCCTGTGAGAGCTTTTGATTTGGGTGAATCTTGGTGCCCCAATGTGGACAATTTGGCATTGCTTCATCTCTGTGCTGATACTGTCCTGTGCCTGTGTAAGTAATTAACTAAAGTCTCATCCTGCTCTCTTTCCATACATATTTTATATGCCTACTGCTCCTGTCACAGGGTAAGTGCCAGACAATACAGGCTGCCACAACGGGATCATACGTAAACTTTCTTCATGCTAATCATTTATTTTAAGCAGGGGTGGAAAAAGTACACAACTGTTTAACTCAAGTAAAGTACAGTTACTCCGGTTAAAAATTACTGAAGTAAAAGTACTGGTCCATAAATCTGTTTAAGTAAAAGGTATTCAATTTGAAGTTTACTTTAAGTGCTCTGGAGCTGTACAGTAAAACCAATCTTTCCTTATTGACAAGAAGAACAAGTGAACAGATCTCCAACCAGGTTTTCAGGTAAAGTCACACCTCTTTAAAATGACATACATGTAGAATTGACAGTAGCAATTTAACTCATATTGACTTAAATTTAACACTTAATAATCTGTGTTGGTCCAGACTACATGCACTGTAAAGCTGAATTCAAGGGGTGCAGATGGCCTGGTGCTTTAAGCCGCATCCCATGTACGTACGCGGGGGCCTGGGTTCAAATCTGGCCTGTGGCCCATTCTCCGCATGTCTCTCCCCTGATCTCTGTTTACAATTCTATCTTCTGTGCTCCTCTATCATGAAAGGCACTAAGCCCCAAAATAAATCTTAAAATAGAAAAAAAAAAAGAGGGCTAATGTAAAATTCAATAAAATAAAATATGTCAAGTAACAAGTTTGTCAGCTTTTTTAAACTGAGGGGCCTAACTTTATATTTCATGTTGCCATTTAGTTGACATGCTCATAGTTAAAAATGTTGAGTTGGCAGATTTTTCCCCAATAGAAATATATAGTTCAGTTGGCTCAACTAAAGTTGTTCAGGAAACTCATTATACTGTGTTGGATCAACTAGTCAGTTAAGTTATCAAAATTCCATGCAATAATTTATCATTTGTCAACTTTACAATAATAAACCAAGAGCTGCAGTAACTCTTGACAATCTGTGGTAAGGAGGGTTTCCTCTGGCAGGAACAGAGCAGAGAGTCAACCTCACAGCACGGCAATTTAAACTGATAAAGGATATGCACAATGACTCATTTAGGATCCCCTGAAGACACAGGTGGGAACTCTAACTTGGTGTATAACTTCACTCATGGTGCAAGTGCTTCTCACATCAAAAACAAAAACAATCCACCAGGCACCTGACCAAAAGAACCCCAGCAGGGATCAGTGTAAAACTGGCAACATCCAAACACAACTACACACATATGAAACACATTTCAAAGGGCATTCTTGGAAACTCTACCCAAATATCTCAAAAGACTTGAAATCACAGTGCATGGAGCTCAAATCAACTGGCTCTTTACAGAGTGGAACTGTGCTGGTAAAACTCTCCCTCTGGACCTCTCTTAAATTATTCTGAATCTGACTCCAGCTTCTAACCCCCAGGATTATTTATAATACGTATTCCATCCACTGCTTTAAAATTTTAATACAAGTGTTAAAAATAAAGACATGTTAAAGACCAACACAGGTCCAGGGATGACACAGCAGTGAGTGTGTCATAATAAAGTCCCTGTTATGTAACCGTGAGGCTGTTCGGAGGTGACAGGAGAGGCCTCAGGTCAACATGAGGTCATGTCCTGAGAAACTTGTTCGCTCCCTGCTGTGCTGACGATCTCTTGTAGAACAGGCCGTAAAACATCCCTAATGAAGTTTGCAGGAGGTTGTTTCACTCGACTTTTGACCTGAACATTCCTCACAGCAGCAGAGGACATCAGGGCGGTGGAAGATCTGTCGGTTACGTTTGTTGGAGCTAAAATACAGAAACCATCTCTGAAACTTTGGTCCAGCTGTTTACAGGATGCATATGTTTGCTTCATTACCGTCGCTAACTTTTTTCTTGATAGTAAGCCATGCATGTTTCACCTCATGAGGTGAAACAATATTTTGCAAGGAAAACCAAAAGATGTACTCTGAATGATACATATAAAATCGAATGAATCGAAAATTACAGAATTCGTGCGTTTTAACCTAAATAGTAACATGCTGTTTTTGCAAGTGTTCAAATATGCATGCATAGCTTGGTGAAGGTGTTATACATGCATGCAGAAGAGTAAAGCTATATAGTTTTAATATTTTTAACCATTGTTCAACACTAAAAGCTCTCCAATGACTCATTGCTGAACTCTGTCCATCAGACTGAAAACTAAAAAAGGTTATAAGAGTTGTTTTTAGTTGCACATTTTTTACTTCCACCAAGAAGGTTATGTGAACGGCAGGGTTTGTTAGTTTGTTTGTTAGCATCATAACTCAAAAAGTTATGGACGGATTTTGATGACATTTTCAGGAAATGTCAGAAATGGCATAAGGAAGAACTGATTAGATTTTGGGAGTGATCCAGATCACTGTCAGGATCCAGGAATTTTTTGAAGGATTCTTTACTATTGGGAGATAGGGCTAATGGCAGAGGTCTGCGCTCTCCAAGTGCTTTTCTAGTTTATTTTAGAAATTTAATTTGGTGTTACCCACAGTGCAATATGTGGTAAAGTCTTTGGCCTTTTTTAATACTCTGATGATATCACTTGAGTCAATTTTCCTATTTTCATGCATTTTTGATTTGGCACCTAGCCCTGCAGTCTCCATTTGCAAACATTTGTGATACAGAATGGGTTGTTTTAAAGAGCTCAGTGACTTCAAGTGTGGCACTGTGATGGATGCCATCTTTGTAACAAGATGTTTAATGAAATTTCATCCCTGCTGGATATTACACAGTCAACTGTAAGAGATATTCTTAGAAAGTGGAGGCTTTGTAAAATCACACAGCAGGGTCAATGCCTCCTAAGGACTGTGATACGTAAAAGTTGCCAGTTCAACTTCCAAGAGTTCTGAATTTCCACTGGCATTAGTGAAAGCACAAAAATGTGCAATAAGAGCTTCATGGAATGGGTTTCCACGGTCAAGTAGCTGGGTTTGACGGCTGTCCAGAGAGTGTTACCTTCCTGACTGCATTGTGCCAACTGTTAAGTTTGGTGGAGGAGGGATAATGGTATGGGGCTGTTTTTCAGGGTTGGAGCCAGGCCGCTTATCTCCAGTGAAGCGCAAGCTTAATGCTTCAGCATACCAAGACATTTTGGACAATGTTATGCTTCCAACTTTGTGGCAACAGTTTGGGGTGGGCCTTTTTCTCCAACATGACTGTGCCCCAGAGCACAAAGCATGGACTATAAAGACATGGTTTGCTGAGTTTGGTGTGGAAGAACTTGACTGGCCACCCAGAGAGAGTCCTGACCTCAACCCCATCAAGCCCCATTGGGATGAACTGAAAGACTCCAAAATCTTGGGGAAAGCCTTCCAAAAAGAGTGGAGAATGTTAAAGCCCCAAAATGAGGGCCAAATCCATATCAAAATACATGTATTTAAATACAGAGGCATTGTCCCTCACCAGCTTGTTAATGCAAATACCTAACCAGCCAATGGCATGGCAGCAACCAGTGCATTTAAGCATGTTCACAATAGTCTCCCGAAGTTCAAACTGAGCATCAGAGTGGGGAAGAAAGGTGATCTAAGTGACTTTAAACATGCCACGGATCTCGGTGGTCTGGCAGGCTTTTAAACTGTTTTCTAAATCCTGACCTTGCCATTTAAATATTGCAGCAGAAATCAAGACTAATTTGACCAGGAAGCATTTGTCCAAATTTCTTTTGTCAAAACTTGCTGAGCACCTGATTTGTATCTTCAGTTTCCTGTTCTTAGCTGACAGGAGTGGCATCCAGTGTGGTCTTCTACTGCTGCAGCCTATCTGCCTCAAGGTTCACGTGCGAGATACTTCTCTGCATGAGTGGTTATTTGAGTTATGTCTTTGTATATGCTTGAACCAGTCTGGACGTTCTCCTCTGACCTCTGCCATCAACAAGGCCTTCTCACTCAGAGAACTGCCCCTCACTCATTTTCTCTTCTTCATGCATTCTCTGTGAACCTTAGAGATGTCAGAAATCCCAGTAGATCAACTATTCATGAAATACTCAGACCAGCATATCTGGCACCAACAAGTAGCTCACTATTCTTTCTTTTGCTGAAATAATATTAAAGAATGATGGGATTATTCATTAGCCAATACTCCAACATGCTGTTTGTTTTTCCAGAGTGAGACTTCCTCTCTCCTTTGGGCAAGGCAGCAGGGAGGGAACCCAGAGAGAGGCCGAGCGGGGGGGCTTATCAAGGAAATCTGGGCTGAAAACCCCCAAAACATTCATGGCCAGGAATGTAACCCACATCTGCAGAAACCATTACCCACATTTAAACACACATAAACACCCACACACACAGCGTTAACTCTACTACATTTATAATTATGAGCGATTGTATATACGGTTCAGTTACTAAGTTCCGGCTGGATCTGAAGCCTCGTTTCTTTTGTCATGTAAAACGTGTTTTTCTTTCTCTCTGTGTTGCTAAAAATTGTCAGAGGTCTAGTAAATAAAATCCTCATGATACTAGAATTTTCAACTTTAATACATTAATATAGAAAAAAATACACATATATATATATATATATATATATATATATATATATATATATATATATATATATATATAGTGCTTAACAAATTTATTAGACCACCTGTCAATTTGTCTCACAGACCATCCAGCATCATGAAGTGCTTTAATGCGAACTCTTTCATTTTCAGTGAGCTCTCCACATTTTACCATTTTGAACAGGAATGAGGGATTTCAAACTGAATTCACCCAAATTTGAGCCGGCTCACTGGGCTTCTCTGAGAAGTCAGAAATTAATCAAGCATAACATTCAACCACTAAAACTCATTTTTCTGTTCAGGAATGCAAGTAAAAAAATTATGATTTGACATATTAATCAAGAAATATTAATGTGCTTTACTATTTTTTCAGTTTTTGTAAACAGTAAATTTGAAAATTCATGGATAACAATAATAATTCTATTTTAGCATTAAAAATATCATTTGGGTTAAAGAGCTTCTACGTATTGGTGTATTAACCATTGCAGAAACATAAAAAATGATTTTGGTAATTACCAATGCTGTTAATTTAGGGCAGCTGTGGCATAAACCTTACTTTGGTTAGGGTTAGGGTGATCTAATAAATTTGTTAAGCACTGTATATACAGTACTGTGCAGAAGTTTTAGGCATGTTTGGGCCGAAATTTGAGGCTGAAGTAAGGCGTGTAATGGGGAGTACGCCCACCTGAGGGCCTCATCAGGTGGGAAGGAGGATTGACACAACCCAGGTCATGCTCTGGATGTCTTTGTACATTACCAAGGGCATGGGAAAATAATCTGATGAAAACAAAACAAAAACCAAAGCTTTAAAGTGGAGTTATGGGTAGATGTGATGCTTAAACATAGCCTAGGGTACTGTTAGGGCGGGTAGGAGGGTTGCCACAACCCCCTGGTTGTCGTGTGTATGTCCTAAGCACCTGAAAACTCTTGGTGGTTGCTGGGTGTATTACCAGGGGTGCAGAGGCCCAGACAAAAGAAATGCTGTGAAGCTCGACCTTGGCTGCTGAGTGACACACGTACATGTCAAATGTGTCAACACTGACTCTGGCTGCCCTCCCTTCTCTCTTTAGGGTTGTGGAACATCAGGACCTGTGAAAACCCGTTAGCGCTCTACATGCCTAAAACTTCTGCACAGTACTGTATATAAATATATCAGTGCCTGTTTAAATGGCACAGCAACACAAATAGGAATCCTAAGCTCTCAATATTTGGTAATTTATGTTTTATATTGCAGATTTATTTGTAACATTTCAAATGCTGCCAATGTCCATATTTGTTTAGACCTCTCCTATCTGTCTAATGAAAAACTCATTAGGAGAACTGAGCCTACTGAATGGATGAAGTGGATCAAGGAGCTGTTTTCAGAGGGTTAAGTGGGTAGCTGGAAGAAATGTGGAGGAAAGTCTATGACAAAGTGTACATTCTTACATTTGATCTCACTCATTTTCCCTGTAATAAGGGCTACATTTTTGGTTGTTTTCTCTGGATCTTTCTTATTTATTTAATTATCTTACTATAAAAAAGCTGATGATGTGTTAATATCTTGACTTTCAAGAAAACAACCAAAAATCACGTTATCACAGTAGAACAGAATTAAATAAACTATACTGTAAGGATGTCTGTCCTCCCAGGCTTCTGTAATGATGGAATTTTAAACATGTTTGTTATTTTTTGTCTTTTTCCAGCAAAATATTTTGTTCCGTATAAGATCAAAAGTTGTCAGAAAATAAATTTGAACAGTTAAATGTCAGAGGTGTGGGTTGTGATTTGTCATTTATGTGTTAGTGGTGGGTCCTGAGGCTGGACCAGTTGAGAATCACTGGTTTAAATATGCAGGGAAATGGTCTAGAGGTAGACGGATCCATTTTGGGGTGATGTTATGAGCCAGATTGTAAATCTCTGTTAAAGAGCATTATCTTACTAACCAGTCAGAAGCCAGTTGACTTCTTGATGGACCACCACCCCAAAAAACCTCCTCCAGGTTCTTTAGAAACTGAGCTTCGTTGACCAAAAGCTGACATGTGCATAGAAGTATGAGCATGATGGTAAATGTGGGAGTGTAATAAAGTTTACAAACTTCTTTCCCCAGTTCTTGGACTTCCCCAAATTTGCAGAGGAGCTTTCAAGAATGTCAGCCAGGGAGGGGGAGGTGGGGGGGGCGCTATAAAAACCAAAAGCAAGGAGGAAAAGTCTGCTGAAAGCAGGTTTCAGGAGGAGCGCTCAGTCACAGGCTGAGCACTACAGACTAGACCATGCTGAGGTTTATCGTGCTGACCTGTGTGCTGTCCTTAGGAGGAAACGCTGTAGCGGGGCAGAGAGGTAAGAAGATTTCTATTTAGAGATTATTTAAGCTGTTCAAGAAGATTAAAACACATTCATATTCTTTAGGGAAAAATATTACACAAGAAGCTTGGATGGATCCAAATAAACATTTTCTTTTATGTCTGAGATTTACTAACTATGGTTTCTATCATAACTTAATCCAGGACAGTATTTTTAAAATCAAAGCTGACAGCAACAAGAGCAAATTGTCTCAGGGGACTGGAAATGTTATAGAGGAAAAAAACATGTTTGATTTGCATTTATATGTTAATTTTTCATCCTTTGTCACAACTGTTTTTGCCTCACGATGTGAAAAACAATCAATGTGAGGCTTCAGCCGTGAGATTTGATGTCATAATCTATTAGCAGTGACGGTGATTTATTCCAGGTATCTTCTCTCTCTGCTGTTGAATCCATTCAGTAAACAGGGCTGCTGCTAATGGGAAGAGCACATTTCCTGAGCTTCACGCTCAGGAGATTTCAAAACCTTGTATGCTTCCTCAGGGGGAGGGGACGCTGGTCAATGTGGTGTAGGAAGTTTGGGTGGGAAGGTCTTTTGCTTAATTAGAACAAAAAGTTAACATATGTCTTCCTGTATTTCTCTGTTTTATTTATTTATTTATTTTGTTATTATTGACATGAATGTATATAGGAAAAAGGGGATATTTTTGGTATCGAATGTTAATTTCCAATAGAAATCTGCAGCTACTATCAGCTTTGTTTTTAAGAAATTAATCTCGCTTCAGAAACTATCATTCAATTCAATTCAATTCAGTTCGGTCTGATCAGTCCGGTACAAACTAATTACAGAATCAAAATAACTTCTTGCTTTAACAAAAATAAGAAAAAAGGGGGAACAAGATAATTTCATAATAATCTAAGTTTATTTGATCTTAGTCATAAGAAAGACTAAATGCCAGGCCTCCTTTGCAAACAATCTGAAAACATGTTTAAGAAAGTTTTCATCACACATATGCCCAGGTGTCTTACTTTGACAGTTAGTTGAAAGTTTAATATTAAAATGAGTTTTTACTGGGACATACATTTTTTCCTTCTGTACTTGTAACTTTTTGGCATTATTAATCCTGATAACAGTAAAAACTAAATATTAAAATTTCCCAAGAAGCACAGATCAAAACGAATTTGAAATCATAAGGAGACTTGAATAGACAAAGCTGAGCTCTGTGTGTCTGCTGGTGCAGGAGAGGAAGGGGTTAAAATAACCGTGATATTTGACTTGCCTGCCAAATGCCTCCCCTCCATAAGGGAAAGTTCAATTTAGAGAGTCTGTGCTAGCTTAGCGAACAAGCCTCTAAGTAGCTAACAGGCCATGGCTGTGATGAGTCATATATTTATTAGCTTGATATGAAAGTCAGATTAATTTATGTGTGAAAAACATGGGTTTATGTCAATTATTTTGCAAATGTGTAAACACTTACGCACAGGTAGCAAGTAGTGTGTGAACTATTAGCTGTTAAAAGGGCAGGTAGCAGGTTAATTTCACGTTAGTAACTTGGTCTGTCTAGAAAAAAGACAATCAGCCTTTCACCTATTTATTTGGTTAAGCAACCTGTCATCCACTTTCACAAATGCACGGGTTGTTTTATCACATAATACTTCTTAAAGTACACACATTACAGAACACAAATAAGTTTTAAGTGCTTTCATCTTTCCACCTTAAATTATAAGGCTGAAAGTTTACCTCCAGGCAAATTCACCAGATGAAAGTGCTTTATAAAATAACACAAAGTCTGCATACAGATGTTCTTAAAGTAAGTATTTACATGTTTTTCCCTTGCTTGGTTGGTAGTTTCATCCCATAATTAAAATGTTTTTTATCTTTCTGAGGCACATTGAGACGAGTAGTGAGTGTCCTCATTTAGCAGTTTCAGTTGGACAACAGTTAAGCTAAATTTCGTTAGCCGCCATGCTACATATCTGGTGTAGCCCTAAGGGAAGAGAGCTGAGTGCTTCATGTTTAAAAGGATTGTTTTATTGGTATTCCAAAAGCTTCTTACTCTATTTCAGTAACAACTTTACTGTATTTCTGTTTTGTCGGTTAGATTTTTTAAAGAGGCTAACCTTTGAAGAAAATCCAGGTAAAAACTCACCGTGTTACTTTATGGACGCAGTAAAGTCCAGTTCCAGTGACTTGGGAGCTTTGAAATGTATCTTCCAGAGAATCTTGTATCATTCCATACCTGGAAAATCAATTTTCCTACAGAAATAAAAACATCTCTGACTCCAGTGAACGCGGGGGCAGTGGATACAAAATGATCCTGTGGTGACCGAGGAACGCCAGCTATTTGATGTGCGATGGATCATGTGGTAGAGGGGGACGTGAGTTTTAAACCCCCCACATGTCCATATTTTCTCCTTAGTGAGTTATGCTCCCAGATGTTCAGCCAACAGGAAAAGTGATGAGGCGCGAAGAGGTGTCGTCTGATTTACCGCCAAAAATGTATCTGTGGGTTAGATGCCTGATGTGTTAACTGCATATTATACACATGTAGAGCTCATTTTTATCTCAGATTATCTGAGCCTTTGGATCTTAAAGGTTGGTGTTTTGCTCTTGTCAGGTATTTAAGAACAAATATAATGTTATTCTAAGAGGTGTTTTAGCATCAGTACTCACTGGAAACAGCAGCCACACAACCTGAAACTAGTTGTGTCTTTTCTCAGATACTCTACAGTTGACTAAAGGATTCAGTAGTACATTTTTTTGATGTTAATAATGCTAATAATGCTCATTTTGTGTTATTCCTCACAATGTTTGTAATGTTTTATTTATTTTCTTCAGATGGAGAAATCATCAGTCAGATTAAAATGACAAATCTTGCGCTGGCTGAGATTAAAGAGCTTCTAAAACAACAGGTAAAAAGAAAAAAAAAAACACAAAACCACATCAGTTATTAAGATTTTACTCATTCATTATTTCTAAAAGCTTCAATAAGCAAAGCCTCTCTTTTAGATTATTATCTAGATAAAAATGTTGTTCATATTTGCATATAACTTGCACTTAAAGAGTAAGTAAGTAAGTAAGTCCATTTAATCAAACTTGAGACCTGTTTTAAGACAGAAGTAACCTGTTCATTTGATCGCTGTGTTTCCAGATTAAGGAGATCGTATTCCTGAAGAACACAGTGATGGAGTGTGAGGCCTGTGGTGAGTTGACCAGCGAAGATGAAACCATTGCCAGCTATTTATTTCAAGATTTTTGTATGCAATTTATTTTTTATGTTCAGTAATCAGTATTAGAATCACATACATGCAGGGTTTCTGCAGATCCTTTAAGTCTTAAATACTCTTAACTTGTACTTGTGATATTTAACCTCAAATTTAATTACTGGATGATCACTTTTATTTTCACTTCACAAATACAGTATTTTTATTACTTGATGTTTTAAATGGCATGCATTTTTTATGCTCTATAAGTCAAACCACGCATATTTTTACTGACATAACTTTTATCATCACTTTTTTTACTTTCACCCTTGAAGCCTAGGCCTATGTTTTTTCATAAATAATAAATAAAAATGTTTGCATTGTTAATGACAAATGATGAATGAGAAAAAATATTGAATTTGCCACTATTTTTATCAACATCAGCAACATTTTAATCTAATCAACCTCAAATAAATCGAACCAATTCATAATTTATCACTTTATTTTTTAATTCAAATCCATTTTTGTCGCTTCATACGTCAATTCATATTAGTATTTATCACCTCCACTTTTATTATTTAATTTTTGTTACTTTCACTATTTATGCATACGGCTACAAGGCTAATAAAATCAACAAACCGAAGGATTTCAAGACACCACAACAGCTTAAAAGAATAAATGAAATCAAGAAACTTATGCTGGGATGTTTAAAATCATGTTTCTAAAGTGTCCAGCAGGTAAAAGTGCATTGTCTTTAAGGAGGTGTTCCAAGAGTCAGGTGCAGAGCAGAAAAAAGCGAGATCCAAATCCTAATCCGACAAGAGGAAGACTTAACAGTTACTAGGCAGAGAAACACATTTCAAAAACACCTATCTAAGAAAGTATTAGTTTTATTTTAATTTTTTCCAATGATAGCTTTAAAAATAGAAAAATAGAATCTTACAATTACATGTTGTGCAGTTACATGAAATTATGTGTCTGTGATTACTGATTATTATTTCACCATGCCCATAATTTTATGCCACTTGTTGGCTGACTGCCAAGCTCCACTTTTGGAGAGTCCAACGTTTCACAATGCATAATGGGTAGGCTGATAATTATAAATTAACTTCCACAATGTACTTCAGTATTATGTACACGCTCGGAAATTTCTCCATAAAAATGTAGAACAGTTCTCCATTTGAGGTCCTACTATATAAACATAAACTATGTAAAAATATGTGAATTTGGATACAGCCAGTCACCTCTATGTTCAGAGTCACCTGAGAAAAAAAGAAAGGGATAAATATAAACAGTGTGTAAAAAAGACTCTTAAACAGAGAGGGCATCGTGAATATTAACAGTGTGCCAGCCAGCCTAGTAATACCATCTTGATATGCTGGATCTAGATATTTCATCTTGTCTCTTCTCAGGGATGGGGGGAGTACAGCCTCGTCCTGCCTGTGTTCCTAACCCCTGTCACCCAGGGGTGAAGTGCATGGAGACACCTCAGGGTATAAAGTGTGGACCCTGTCCTGATGGCATGGAGGGGAACGGCACCCACTGCACTGATGTGGACGAGGTATGCAGACATTTGATATACTCAAACATAACACGTTATAATAAGTTATTGCCAATAATGAATACACTTGGGAGTAAAAATGTAATTAAATCTGGTCTTAATGTTCTGTGTGTCTGAATCTTTGTTGTACTAGTGCACTGTGAGGCCTTGTCACATGGGTGTGCGTTGTATAAATACCTCTCCTGGTTTTCGCTGTGGCTCTTGTCCTGCTGGATACACTGGCCCCCAGGTCCAGGGTGTTGGCCTCGCCTATGCCAAGGCCAACAAACAGGTCAGGGTCATAAACACACATACAGGCAGAAGCAGATTAATTATTAGTGTGTATTCAGTATTGATATGTAGAAGATAAATTTATGATAAAACTTTGAAACACAAAGGTTTGAATTTTAGATTTGGACTAGGTTCTTGTCCCTACTTTTTCATTAGTAGTTCTAGACTTCTGTTTGCTTTATTATGGATGGTAAATCAGCATTTTTCTATTTTACTCTTACTTCATATGATTAGTAATTTCTGGTTGTTACGGTATGATCTTGAGAAAAACACTGAAATAACATAGCTTAAGAACTCAGTAAACCAAAACCGCTGCCAAAGAGAAGTGTGAACTTTTCTTATAATACCGTCTCCCTCTTTTGAGATGGCTGATCTTTTATAAAATTTTGAGGTAATCAAATCCTCCCACCTGCAGGTGAAGATGTGTATTTTTTCTTTTCACTACCGCTTTTCTACATCCACCAGCAGCACCTCCTCACTCTCTCTGCATGTCCATTATGTCAAACAGTGTACACTGGTCTGTGTCAGAAACACCTCAGTCCTCAACGCAGGGCTGCCTGGTCTCTCTTACACTTCATATTTTAAAGTCTTGATTATTTCTCTCTCTGTCTGTTTGTCCCATCAAGGTTTGCAAAGATATCAATGAGTGTGAAGCTAACAATGGAGGCTGTATGGCTAATGCTCTCTGTACCAACACCCCAGTGAGTAAACACTTCAGCAATATGAACTCAGTGTCTTTTTAGGAGGAAATGCCGTGCTAATACAGTCTTCCATATCCATAAGAGTGATAACTGGTCTGCTCAGTAGAGAATCATATCTGTTTAAGACATTGACTGCTCTTTTGGTTCCTTAAAAGCTCCTGTGAGATGGGTTTTTAGGTGGTTATAACAAAGAGTGAAATAAATAATGGAGCATCTTTATGAGCTATTAAAGTAAATGTGGCCATTAGAATAAAGAGTAGTAATTTATTTATAGTTGTTATTTTCTGTCTCTGCTGCTAGGGGATATGCTTCAGACAAAGTCAGTTACAGCACACTGGGGAAACTTTTTTCTTATTATATGGGTCTATGCTCAGACTAAAGTCAGACTTTAAACTCAGTATTCTGACTTTAATCTCTAATGCTCTTCCGTAGGCAACCAATATCTCTGAATTATGAAAAAATAAAATAAAATCATGAAAATGGAAATACAAGGTTCTGGCCCAACTCCAGCCATATGAGACAAATTAAAACCAGATTTTACCTGGGACAAGCAGAGATTGTATCCCCAGTATGCTAGGACAAACTTTAACATGCACAGTGTTCTTTTCTTTATAACGCAGTCAAGTCTGGATCAATATATCTGACAATTACCCATTTTAAATCCAAGTCAGTGTAAAGTTTTAGCCTACCACTGCTTCACTATTACAGCTACACTTAATCTAATGCAGCAACAATGACTAATTTCATTATGAGAGGAATGACAGGTCTTTTCTCTGTGTTCTCAGGGCTCATTCAGGTGCGGCCCCTGTAAGACAGGCTACATTATGGAACAAGGCGTCTGTAAGCCTGAGAGAGCCTGTGGGAACGGCCAACCCAGCCCCTGCCACGCCAGCGCTGAGTGCATCGTTCATCGGGAGGGAACAATCGAGTGTCAAGTGAATGAATTATACTTTACTAATCCTTTACTTTTGTTTGTTTCATCTTGGAGCAAAAGTGAGAACTTTACATTTTTGCTATAAATATAGGGGCTACAGAGATACAAGACTGTTGAAATCTTACTTTCAAAACTTAGAGTCCTCTTTTACAGGACCAGTGTTAACAGTGTAGGAAAAATAAAACACTCTCCATCCTCACAGTGTGGAGTTGGATGGGCCGGCAATGGCTACCTCTGCGGTCCTGACATCGACATTGATGGTTTCCCTGATGAGAAACTGGACTGTCCAGAGAGGAACTGCAACAAGGTGTGTTTGGAAACTGAGACAGAAAGCAAATAAGTCATAATCAACAACGAACACAATTTGGTCATCTGCAAAGAATATTCACCGCTCTTGTGTGGAAGTGGTTATATCAGTTGTATACTTTACGATTTGATTCTGGTGAGAATTACTATCACTGTAGGAACTATTTAAATTACTTTTTATCCACACTTTGTCAAAACTGAAGGGACTTCAGTCATTTTAAGGAATGTTTTGGGATTCAAAAAGTGTTAAAACTCTGAACTTCAGTAGTTATTAAGTAGAGGCATATTTTCTTCAATACTCTTTCAAATTTGTCCTTCAGGATAACTGTCTAACTGTCCCGAACTCTGGTCAAGAAGATGCCGACAGAGATGGAGTTGGAGACGCCTGCGATGAGGATGCAGATGGAGATGGGATCCTTAACACACAGGTTCAATGTTGAAGACAGTAACAAGACACTAATCTTTGAAAAACAGCAAAGGTCTTGTTTAAAAATGCTTCTGTACTTTGAGAGACTAAAATAGTGTCTTTTAGGATAACTGTGTGCTGGTGCCTAATGTGGACCAAAGGAACATTGATGAGGATGACTTCGGCGATGCTTGTGACAACTGCCGGGCTGTCAAAAACAACGACCAGAAAGATACAGATGTGGACAAATACGGGGATGAATGTGATGAAGACATTGATGGAGATGGTAACTAAATAGTTTCATTGATTTAGATTGATTTAAAAGTGGATTAAAGAAAATATAGAGCTGCCATTTTTAATTCCATGTACAAATATGCATGCTAAGCATCACCATTTGCTGCAGCAGCTCCATCTTAACTTCTGATTTAGGTCTTCAAAGCTGATCAAGTGTATCTCTACACAATTGGATTGGCTTTTCCTCTAACCAACAAAAATTATGTTTACACAATAATCAGGGTTTTAAAAATCATTATTGCGATTGTGATAGTGATAGTGACTGTTGTTCAGCAACTGCACAGTAGTGAAGATGTTTGCCCACTTGCACTACTCCCCTCCAAGTGGGATGAGAAGTAACTTCGATGTTAACAGATGGAACATGAGTCTATTTATGAAGCCAAAAAGTGCTTAAAATAAATATTTGTAGGACCAAGATATTGTTTTGATTGCTTGATTTGCATGTTGAAGTGTGTTCAGATGTTATTTTTTTCCAGAAGACTTTGGTTGTATTTATTTGATATAAAAAAGTTAATGTAAGATAGTATTTAACAGCACTGTTAATAAATGAAGCTCCCACCAGCATTCTAGACTGGATTAGCAGAGGCAAGATTAGAGAAAACTAAACATAAAAACAGTAGGAATATGGTCATATAACTTGCCATAATCATGCGTATTTGCTACAAACTAAAACAAGAACTTGTTTTACTCAGGGCTGTATCTGGGGGATCTCTTACATTTTATTGATAAATTTAATGTGTGCTTTGGTTTGCAGAAGATGCATAAAATCAGTTCTGTCAACCAGCTTCAATCTATATGTCTTTGCTCCCCTTAAGATTACAAATATGATAAGTCAATTCCCGTTGCTGAGCTATTTTGGAAACCTGGATAAGAGAAATGACAGTGACTGCAGTACATGCTTTTGATTTTAGGCTCTCACATGAGAGGCAAGATACAAACAGACTATTAGAACAATTTTGTTTTTTTCTCAGGAATCCCCAATCATCTGGATAACTGCAAGAGGGTTCCTAATGCTGACCAGATAGATCGCGATGGAGACAAAGTGGGAGACGCTTGTGACAGCTGTCCATATGTTCCAAACCCTGAGCAGGTCAGAAATCATCTGGTTTCAAATTGTTCAAATTAACATATGAAATATTGTGCATTGTCATTAGCTAAAAAACTGTAACATAAGGCTTAACCTGGCTGGGTGTGTCACAAGGTCTTTAAATGCCATGCCTTTTATTATGATCTTTCTCAGACGGATGTGGACAACGACTTGATCGGAGACCCCTGTGACACCAACAAGGACAGGTAAGATGTGGCCAGACTAACCCCATTATACATGATATTTTTGATTATGACTATGTCAGCTTTCAGCATCAGCATGTGCCAATGAAACTGTCTCTTATCCAGTGATGGTGACGGCCACCAGGACTCTCGAGACAACTGTCCAGCCGTCATCAACAGCTCGCAGCTGGACACAGATAAGGACGGGAAAGGAGACGAGTGCGATGATGATGATGATAATGATGGCATCCCAGACCTGCTGCCTCCTGGACCTGACAACTGCCGTCTGATCCCCAACCCCCTGCAGGAAGACTCAGATGGTAGCTTTTGTTTCTGATACATGAATGTGCAAACATTAAATGTTCACTACGTATCAATAAAGAAAGGTTCTGAAGACAGTCAATGACTTTCATCCACTCAGGTGATGGTGTGGGAAATATATGTGAGACAGACTTTGACAACGACACAATTGTGGATACCATTGACGTTTGTCCTGAAAACGCTGAGGTCACCCTCACCGACTTCAGGGAGTATCAGACGGTTGTTTTGGATCCAGAGGGAGATGCGCAGATTGACCCCAACTGGGTGGTGTTGAACCAGGTTAAATGTTGGCTCCTGTTGTGCATTTTTAGTGATATATGTGTCTGAAAAAATAAAAAATCTTCTAAATGAAAATAATTTTCCTTATTGACACCTCTGTCTTTGTGCAGGGAAGAGAGATTGTGCAGACCATGAACAGTGATCCTGGCCTGGCTGTGGGTGAGAGCATCATCTGCACTTCTTAGAAAACTTGGATAAATCAGGATATTAACCCCAAGTGGAAAGCTGAAAGATCAAACTTGTATTTTCACAATTCTTTACCTTCATTCTTAAATATCTTCAAAGACATAAATGTTATAAGATAAATATGATGGCAAGGATCAAATTAAAGATGGCATTTACAGTACCTATAGAAAGTATTCACCCCTTGCATGTTTTACTTTTTAATTCATTTTATAAATCCTTCATGGTCGATATAATTGGGCTTTTTTGGCAAAAAAAAATACAAAAATACTAAATTACTGCATAAATATTCACCCCCTTCAAGTCAGTATTTAGTAGATACAATCGCAGCACAGAGTAGTGTGAATAAATCTTCTCCCAAGTCTTAGTTCTCCTGCAGACTCAATAAAATTGTTCTCCAAGATTTTCTTTTATTTAACTTTACTTTTACTTTATTTTACATTCATTTTACTCTCCACCTTTACAAGTCTCCCAAGGCCGGCTGCTGAGAAACATCCCCACAGCATGATGCTGCCACCACCGCGCTTCACAGTGGGGATGGTGTTTTTTTGGTGATGTGCAGTGTTTGGTGAAAATTGTATCTTGTGCTCACAAAATAATAATGTTGTCTGCAATCTGAAAGTAGCACAAAAGTTCTGCTTAACCAGATCTTAAAGTCCATAAGGCATGCTTCTAGTTAAGATGGCTGATTGCGGGTCATTCAGCTTTACTGATAGATTCAACTGAGTATCATAACAGGTGAATGTTACAAACAAAATAGATTTGTAACATTCACCATTGCAGACTTAGCACAGTGATGGCCTCTAAATTCTGACCGAATTGACTGATTAGCCACAACTTTATAGAGGATCTTTGTGAAATGGGGGAGGTTAGATGTAGTTAAGCTAGGGTGCCTTGGAAAGTTTTTTTTTTAAATCAAAGTCCACAGTGCTTGAACAATTTCGCCATTTGAGATCTAGGGCCTCCAAGAAAAGTATCTTACCGGATCATAGGCATTCTCCATTTTTTAAGGGGCAAGATAGAGACAATCAGTGACACCTGCGTTTTTTCATCAGGTTACACTGCTTTCAGTGGAGTGGATTTTGAAGGGACGTTTCATGTGAACACGGTAACAGATGACGACTACGCAGGATTTATCTTCGGGTACCAGGACAGTTCCAGTTTCTATGTGGTGATGTGGAAGCAGGTGGAACAGATCTACTGGCAGGCAAATCCATTCAGAGCGGTGGCAGAACCAGGGATACAACTAAAGGTAGTCTATGGATCCATCTAAGAGGAACAAATTCACACTTCTGTTTGAAAATTTAGACAACATTTACTTCAGGAACATCTTGACTTGTAAACATTGACCTTTCTGGATGCTATCAGCTATTGAGGAAATATGATTCTTTAGCAGAACTGTGAAGTTTTAAGAAATAAAAGCACAATTTTCTTGTGAGGCAGAATTTTCTAATAAGTAAGTGGCTTAAAAAGTGTCAAATAAAACATCAAATTATTAAAGTATTCACCCCCACCCTGCCTTGAACCGAAGCCTAAGCTAATGGTAAAGTGATAATCAAGCCATAGTTACATAAGCTAAGGCCAATTTTAAGGCTTTCAGATAACCTGTTTGATATATTTTTAGATTAATTCAAATCTTGGTCCAGACAATCTGTCCTCATCTAGTTTGTATTTTTAGGCTGTGAAGTCCGACACAGGTCCAGGTGAGAACCTGAGGAATGCTCTGTGGCACACCGGCGACACGAGTGACCAGGTCAAACTCCTCTGGAAAGACTCGCGCAATGTTGGCTGGAAGGACAAGACTTCATATCGCTGGTTCCTCCAACATCGGCCTGCTGACGGCTATATCAGGTACTGCCTCATTGCACTTGTTTGCAGATTTTTAGTTTTTTTTTTTTTTTTTTAACCGTGTGCATTCATTTGTTCCTTGCCATGATAAGCCCAGAGAAGTGGAACTCTGCCTGTCTTCAGACAGGAATTGTGCTAACAAATGTATAAATCTGAAAGCACTTGGTGCTGTGTGTTGATGTTACTTGCTCTTTGCTGGTGTTCAGAGTTCGTTTCTATGAGGGAACTCAGATGGTGGCGGACACGGGTGTCATCATAGACTCTACAATGAGAGGAGGTCGCCTCGGAGTCTTCTGCTTCTCCCAGGAGAATATCATCTGGGCCAACCTGCGTTATCGCTGCAACGGTGGGACATGTTTGACCTCTTCTTCCTTCATCTTTTATTGACATTGTTGAATAGTCAGGTTATGTTTTTATTACTGTGTTAAAGACTTAAATGCCATTTTGTTTTTACATTAAGAAAATTCAAGTTAGTAGTGTTTCTATACATTTTAATTAATTTAGTAATGGTTGGGAAAACATCTTTTGTTACTCTCAAGATACTTGTCTTTGAAATAGTCTCATCTGTAAAACTTGCCTGTTTTTTTTTTTTTTTACATCTGCATTACTTTAGAAAATACAGTGTCTAAAGTCGTTTTTGCTCTCAAGACATAGCTTTAAAAAATAACAAATAATGAAAAAATGCAGGTATCAGTTTCAAAATTAGTATTCTTACTCTTTGTTATATTTTTTCTTTTTTGCCCCTAAAAGTGTAGACTTAACAGTGACACTTCTTCTGTTTTTTTGTCAATCCAGACACCATTCCCGAGGACTTTGACACCTACAGAGCCCGGCAGGTCCAGCTGGCTGTCTGATGATGATCAACAAGCCCAGAAGATTCTGGGAACGCTTTCCAACGCACAACTGGGATCTGAAACTCAGAGAAATTCTGCAGATGAATATGAGAAGTCCATCACTTGTGTTTAACATCACTTAGAAACAGAGATAAGACGCTCTAAACCCCTGACTGAACAGTAAAGATTATGGCAGTAAAAAATTTTTGATATTAATGATATAACTATGTGTATGGGTAATGTTTTCTAGTTGCTGACTGAAATTTACATCAAAGCTAATGTGTCCACAAAATATGTATATTATTATCTATACTTATAAAGAAGAACCTTTGAAAAGATGTAAACTGTCACTAATTAATAAATGTGAATTTTGTTAAATTCTGCCATTTATTTTAAACCTACTTGGAGTGATGTGAACAGTTTTACAGCCGTTTGTTTTAGTCTTAAAGCAACAAGGGGAGTTTTGAGGTGTTAATGAAACAGAAAAATGAAAACTGATGCCTCTTTATGACTTAAAAAAAACGCACATACGATCTTTTGGAAGAAGATTGTTTTTACATGCCATATGGATTTTTTAAAAGATATTTTTCTGTATTTTTTTATGCCTTTATTCAGAGTGGACAGTGGATAGAGCTGGGAACAGGGATGAGAGAGTGAGGGACAGGCACATAGGAGAGGAGCCACAGGCTAGACTTGATGCCAGGCTGGTGTACATGGGGCATGACCAAACTGCTAAGACCGTCTGCACCACATGCCAAACTGATTTTATATGTCAGTCACTCCTGCTGCAGGATAGATGTCAGACGCGGCTGCAGAAATGGCATCTTATGTTTTCCATGCAAAAAGTACTTGAGGTGGGTGTTAAAGGTACAATACGAAGAATTTTCTCACTGATATGTCCACACTAATTAAAAAATGACTTATCCAATGTCATACTGGTGTATACTTCTTAGTTGAGTACTAACATTAATTCAGATATTTCCGAAAGTTTCAAATCTAAAGAAATTCTTCATTTATACAGATAAAGAGCTCAACTGTACCCACACGCACTGCTCTGGAAACAAAATTCACCATTCAAACAATACAATTACCTTTTTCTACATGTATCTTTATTGTAGGGATTACATTTTTAAATGATCATGTTGTAATATATCCTAGTTGAGTATTTATCATTTCATACTGTGGCATGTAATGTCATCAACAAATGACAGCCTTCATTTGCAGGCCTGGTAGACATTTCCATGGTGAACCAAGACCCCATTAATCAGAGATGTCACTGTGACACCCAAGGACTGTGGGTATTGTGGTATGTTTTTGCCGGGATCACAAATAAACTTTTTTCTTAAAATGAAGTTGATATCTTGCAAACTTTTGTCTTCTACAGGAGCAGATACCTGCAGTTCACACTCAGGTAGCTCGTGGTAACTCTAACTTGGATACTTCTGATAATATTGCTAATGTTCAAATCTGCAACGGAAAAAATGAATAGGATTTTTGTTTCTTGAACCACACTGTTGAACCCTGTAATGGTTTTGGTTCGGTCATGATTGTTATTGCCATGGAAATGCTGAATGTTATGTCAAAGACAGCTGCGTAAGGAAGCTGCTATTCTACTGCTGAACCTCATTCATTCATTCTTACCGTGTAACCGCGGTTATTCTCTGCCATCTGCTGCAGGTTCTGTCAGATAAAAAAAAAATATGGGACTAATACAGAAAGTTTTCAGACCCCCTTTTTCTCTCTCATTAATTGACACTCAGGGGGTAAAACAAAATCTTACAACTTTTTGCAAATTTGTTCAAAGTAAAAAACCCTCAAATATCACATTGATGTAAGTATTCAGATCCATAAAGCTTTCCCCCCATTTCTCTTGATAACGGCTGAGATGTTTCTACACCTTGATTGGATTCTACCTGTGGTAAATTAAATTATTGGACATAATTTGGAAAGGCACACACCTCTCTATAGAAGGCTTCATAGCTGACAATGGATGTAAGAGCAAAAACCAAGACATGATGCCAAAAGAACTGCCTGCAGAGCTCGGAGACAGGATTGTTGCAAGGTACAGATCTGGGGAAAGCTACAAAAAAAATCTTCTGCACTGAAGGTTTTCAAGAGCACAATGGCCTCCATAATTCTCAAATGTAAGAAGTATGGCACAACCAGGACTCTTCAAAGAGCTGGTTGACCAGCCAAACTGGCAAACGGAGAGGTGACCACTCATCTGAGCTTTGTGGTGGAGTGGACAGACAGAAGCCTCTCCTCAGAGCAAAACACATGAAAGCCTACTTGGAGTTTGTAAAAAAGCACCTGAAGGACTCTCAGACTGTGAGAAACAGGATTCCTTGGTCTGATGAAACCAATACTGAACTGTTTGGCCTAGTTCTAAACATTATGTCCAGAAGAAACACCTGCCCAGTACCATCCTAACAGTGAAGCATGGTGGTGGCATCATCATGCTGTGGGGGTGTTTTTCAGCAGCAGGGACAGGAAGACTGGTCAGGGTTGAAGGAATGGAGCAAAGTACAGAGATATCCTCAATAAATAAACCCATTTGTAGCTCTCAGGACCTCAGACTGGGCTGAAGGTTCACCTTCCAACATGACAATGACCCTAAGCACACAGCCAAGGCAACGCAAGATTGACTCTGTGAATGTCCTAGAGCGGCCCAGCCAGAGCCCTTACTTGAACCCTACTGACAGACCTGGAAATGTCTGTCTACTGACGGTCCCCATCCAACCTGAATGAGTTAGTGAGGATTTGCAAAGAAGAAAGGCAGAAAATCCCCCAGTCCAGGCATGAAAAGCTTGTTGTGTCATATTAAAAAAAGAGGCTGTTATACCTGCCAAAGATACTTCAACTAAATACTGAGAAAAGGCTCTGAAATCTTATGTTAAGTTTTTTATTTTTCATAAATTTGCAGAAATTTCTAATGTTCTGTCTTGACTTTGTCATTATGGGTTACTGAGTGTAGATTAATGAGAATAAAAATGTTTGGGTTTTTTCTACCATAGCATCAGGCTGCAATGTAAGATAATTGAGAAAAGGGTAGGGGTCTGAAAACTTTCTAAATGCACTCTAAAGTTTAGTTATGTGAGCAGTCTTTAAAATTGAATCATATGAATATGTCATAACAGTCATACGATAGCTATAATAGCTTCAAGCAACAGACGTGACTTTTTTCAAACTCAACAGCTTTTAGTGGAAATCAACATCCTGAACATTTCACAAGCATGCACATATCCAAAATAATCTTTTAAATTTTGCATTTGGAAATACAGAATACAAAATAGAAACAATAGCAAAGACAATATACAACAGGATTGAAACACCATGCATGTCCACAGCAACAAGCTGTGGAGTTGAAAAATGACATCGGATGGTTTTCTTCTTTTTTTAAATCAGCTTATTCTGCAAATCAAGACTATGTGCAGAGAAAAATCTGTCTTCCACATTCAATTTAATCGACAGTTTTCTTTCATCTTATAAACAAATGGTCACATAAGGAGAACTACATGGCAAACAAAGAAGTAGCTACAGATCTTTTACTACGACTTACAGGACAACAGTGATATAATGCTATTCTCACTATAAGCTTTAGTGGAACTGAAACTTTGTTTTTCCAGAGAGAGCTGAAGAATCGTTTTTAGAAAACCCCACATTATTAAAGGGAGATATAATTCATACCTAAAACACCCCAGGAACAAGCAGTAAAGACAGGCAGCGACCCTTTTCCCTTAAGGGACAGAGAAAAAAATTAAAACCTTGTTTGAGTTTTGCTCATCTGATTATTCTGTTAGAGACGACATTGAGCTTTTCACACAACCTTAACGCAGGACGTGCTAAGAAATGCTGTCTCAAACCAAAACAAGCAGGCTAGTCAAGATATAGTTTAGAATATGCAGAAAATATACTTTGAGGTGACTGTTCGTCCTATCTGCTTGAAAAAATTGACTCAGCTTTTGTAATTGATCCTCAAGTGTTTACTTTCTGCAGTTTTCCTGCTTAGGCTCAGCCGTTTGTAGTGAAATAATCGTAGTCAAGATATGAGAGGTGGAAGATTTGGCGCAAGATCCTGACTAAACTCTGCAGTACAAAAAAATGTTTGTTTTTTTACCCAATGATAGACCTTAAAAGAAAATCTTCAGTCTTATCAGGGACATACAGCAGAGGAATAAAGCCACAGTGAAACATTTATTTTGGTCAAATCATCAGGCTTCAACTCACACACACTAGAATTTTCACAAACTTACATTTAAATGGTTTATTCTGATTATATAGCTGCTAAAATTCTGAAGAAGAGGATAAAGAACTTTTTCCACCTCTATTTTATTTCTTCTGAGAAAAAGGGAAGAACTCTGACTGTGTCAAAAACGACACTGAATGTGTAGTACAAGCCAAATCAAGTGTTGTTTGTGCAGTTTTGTGTTTGTGAGAAATCCCTGGATGTATACTAGAGTGATCAGAATTTGAAGTATGAAACTGGAGAACACGGTTTACTCTAAATCGCCCAACAGCACATTGCGTTTCTCAGTATATCCAGTAGCAGAGATCGTCAGCCTGCTAACCAGCAGCATAAAAGTAATGGTAACAGTTAAATGTTGCCAACACCCAAACACCTAGGTAGCTGTAATAATAATGAAAATTACTGATTTAGTGTAGGTACCATATCTGCTCTGGGTCTACTAGTGATATTACATGGTCTTATGTATGATGACATGGCACATTGTGATTGGCAGTGAGCTGGGGAAGCGTTTTTTCGTTGTGGTTCCTGCAGCTGTGTTGAAGAATAACTACACTATTGTCTTTTCCAAACTTGCACACAGTTTATCAAAGTCAAATTCCTTGCAGATTTAATCAGCTGGCCAATAAAGCTGACTCTGAAATAAAAATATATAGCACCCGTTTCTTAGCACTAGCAGTGTTAGCCTGCTAGCAGTCCTACACTGACTACAATCTACAAAACAAAGAAAATGAATGGTATGACCAAAATGGAAGATTACATCAAATAAAAATTAAATATATAAATATAAAGCAAAGTAATCTATCAAAAATTTTATTTTGAGGTTTTGCAAGCTGCTTCCTCCAACATAAAGCTAATTATACTGTGTAACTTCACAAGCACAAATCAGACCCCAGTCATTTCTGGTACTGAGTAGACCGATGGTCATGCTAGCTAGCTACTGGATTAGCCAACAAAACACAGACTGGAAACACTTCATAAAATCAGGTGACACCGAGATGACCAGCTTTTATGTACGGTGAAAAGTGATTCTAACCGTTTTTTTTTTTTTTTTTTTTGAGTATGTAGTGTATATTATGGATGCAGGATATTGGATTTTTGCCTCATATGTCAATATTATCAAATAATGTTGATAGATAGATATAAAAATGTAATATTAAATGTTCAAACTTGAAACCAAAAATGTAAATTTTAATGATGAACGAATTGACACATTTCAATCCTTAAAAAAAACTTTAAAATGTAAAGATTGAGGATGAATAAAGAAAAAGTCTTTAGCTGAAGTAGGACTGTTGGTCCAGACAGAAACTCCACTGAGTTCTATGTTCATACAGTCGATATTTAAAGCCGATACAGGCAGAATTTTATAGCCAAAACATTGGCAAAAATTTTCAGATCTGCAAATACGATAGTTCACTTTTTGAGCTAATATCTGCTGATACCAACATCATAATGATAATATCATGCATCCCTAGTACATATGTTTGAGTATGTTGTAGCATAAGGTATGTGGTTTTAGGAACAGCCTGTTTTTTTTTTTTTTTTTGCCAAACTTTTTTTTTTTTTTTTATTTCGCCAAACTGGTTAAAAAAAAAATAGAATTCTGAGATTTAAGTCAGAATTCCAACTTTACCAGATTTTTTTCACGTCATACCTGGAATTCAGATACAAAAGTCAGCATTTAAAGAATGTATTTTTTTTAGTGGCCATCATCCTCTTCTGTAAGTCTCAAAGTCAACCTAAAATTTTGATCTGTTCATATTTGTAATTAAGAATACTTAAACTTGAACAAAAGATTAATCTTAGAAGTCTGCCTTATATACTTTAACATAATCATACCAGAAATGTTTACATCTTTAAACCAATTCAAATAGAACCATACATTTCTGATTTACATGTGTACACACTGCTTTAATCCTCATCTGTAAAACTTTGTAGCAGGCCACATTTAAATCATTACCTTTTTTGTGCTGCTGTCAAAGAATCACATTAGAAAACTTGTGACAATTAAAAAAAGTCATCTTACACCCTGACACATCATTATACTGCTCATTCATTAATCAGAGACTTGTCTAGCCATTCGTCTCCAGTACATCATGCTTCATCTACGGAACATTTTTTTGTTGTTGTTTGCCTTTAAGAAGAGGTTTCAGTAGTCAGAATTATTGAGCCTTTGCTGGCTCTCTGATTGGTCCGCTGGTCCACCAATCAGACAGCCCAATCTCATGGGAAGCTGCATGGAAAGATACCTTTGCCTAGACGAAGTCGTTTCAGTGTGCTTTAGTGAAATTAAAACCTTCATTAACTCACTTTAACATGATTAAAAGGCATGCTCAGCCGTTATTTACCATCCTTTTTCTTTGGATTTGAATCTGCTGACAACCACAAAGACAATTAAACACACTGACAAAAAATACTAACATTTGCTGGAAGGTAAGAGAAATGAGCATTTTTAACACTGAGAATATGGGATTTTCTGCTAATGCTTAGTTGCTATAACTTTACTTAATACCAAACTTGCTAACATTATATTGCTAACAGCTTTAGCATAATATCATGCTGACATTTTTATTAACCAGCGCTAACATAAAAATAACATTAATGCAGGTCTAGTAAGACAGATAAGAACGTACCGCACATGTGTATCGCTTTTAGCAAAAAACAAACACTTTTTCGTTTTTCCACAGGAAGGCAGCTAACGCTAGCCAACATCTAAATGTATCCTATCTTGGTAAACTTTGGATGATTTTATCGAGATTTGGAGTAGTCATTACATGCATTACTGTCTTTGTCTGTGTTCTTTCATTGAGGACAAGTTTATGAAAGAATTAAATAAATAAAATAGAAATAAGTGGAATTGTGGTTTTTTTCAGCTGTTTCAGAGGGAAGATACCGGCAGCAAGATTTTCCTAACCTAGTAACAGCAATCAAGGAGGGAGGGTGGTCAGTGTATCCTACGGCCAACTGATTTTTAATTTGAAATCCAAAATCAAGACAGCAGTTTTTTTCATAATTACTTTTAAGAAGTAGGGAAAGAAAATGTGGTAAAAACAAACAAAAAAAAAAACAACCTTCCATTTCTCTTTTTATTTGCCATTTTTCTGATTTTATTGCCCAAAAAGAAATAGATCAAAAACATATTGTTTTTCTTTTTATTGCGTTCCTGTTCCGATCAAAAAGGAAGATAGAAGAACAGAACACTGGAACTGTAACATTCTTTCTTTTCACCATTTGTGTGACCCCCTGAAGGCGTTGTGGAAAAAAAAGAATGTTACATCACCAGTGTTCCATTGATCTTCCTTTTTAATCAGAACATAAAAACTAAAAGATGAACAATCAGTTAAAAAAGTCATTTATTAAAAAAAAAAAAAGACAGAAATGGGGGCACAGGTGGCCTAGTGGTTAGGCTGTGCCCTAAGTAAGCGTGAAGCCCAGGCCTGCGGCTCCTTTCCTGCATGTCTCTCCCCAACTCTCTCATCCCTGTATCTGATTCTTCTCTCTGTCCTCCTCAATCAATTAAAGCAATAAAAAGTGTTTTTCTTGATTCTAAATTTAATATGAACTGCCTGAGAGTGCCCTGGGCCCTTTTTTCCATGTTTTGTTTTCCGATTTTTTTAAACCATAGTAGGGAAAGAGCTATATTCCTGTTTTCTGATTTCTCATTTCAAATCAAAACTTAGTTGTCCAAAAATACACTGACCTAGGGCTTGATAAAGAGTCGCTTCCTATTGAGTTAAAGGGTCAGTCGTAGATGAAGCATGGTGTACTGTAGTTATTACGTCATTTCACAACACTGAAGCTGCATCTCAGTTTCAGCTTATTTCATGAAGAAAGACAGTTTGGGCATTATTCAGTACATTTGTAGAGGCAGTTTTCTGAAGTCAGGGTTAAGATGTAGTGGAGTATTACTGATGCTGCAACTACTAAGGCTAAATCTGCATCACTGTAAGAACTGTGACTCACTCAGACTCTGTGTGGTTTTCATGACGAGGGTAAATAACCGACGAGGAAATACATTCGGAGTGCCGTTCCTTTCCAACAAGAGAGCGCAAGCTGCACTGGAGTAAGCCCTTTCTGGTTTTGCATCCCCTAAAGTCTTCACAGATAAAAAACAAGACAAGCCAAAATATAGTTTACAAAGGAAAATAGAGAATTCATCTTTTTTTCTTTGACATGAAAATATCTCCGGAGTATACATCTGGAGTGAAACAGTCAGCATTCACATCGGGCAGAACAGTCCCTGCTCAAGAGCCAGGAAGTCACAAATAAAGTGCCAAGCAACTAGTGGACTAAACATTGCACAAAAAACAGAAAACAAACAAAAGAGCAGAATTACACTTTACCCAGCCCAAAACTTGACATGATAGGCAACAACAACATAAAACAATCATATCTGATTTCACTTCAGCATAGCGAGGTTAAACTCCTGTACATAGCATGGGAAAAGGATCAGCTCGATGTGTCTATCATGTCATGCAGTCGACTGCGTAACGCAGAAGTTTCAGAAGATTCAAGTCCACATATGCAAACAATCAGTGCTCGTGCCTATCCGCAATCCTCGTGAGACAAAACCTGCTTCCATTTTCTTTAGGGAGCCAAGAGCTCGTGCTGATGGAGAGAAGGGGGACGGGTTTAACAGCGGGTTTCAACCAAGAGATAACCCATTGTTTACACTCGTACGTGGTGAGATGCTACAGTAGGAAGAGAGAAAGAGAAAGAGAGAGAGAGAGAGGAACGAGCAACAGTCTGAATCCTCTGAGAAGAAAAGTGAAGAGCAGAGAGAGGAGTCTGGTCCGAATGAGGCAGGACCAAGAGCTCAAAATAAATAAATAAATAAATAAAAGTCAGGTTGTTTTGGCAACAGGCGAAAAACTAGGACACCGCCACAAAAATACATTCTCGTATCATTCTTGAAGTAGAAGTATACAGAGATGGAGGTAAAAGAGTCACTTAACAGGAAACTGAGTTAACTGTTGCACAGGAGAAACCCATACATGCATCCCTTTAGACTTTTGTGATAGCGTTATGTTACACAAATCAAACCTGCACAGCTAGAGAAGGCCTTCATTTAGAGGTTTTGACTGTCAGTTTTAGTCATGCATTTTTACTTTAGCTATAGCGTATGTACAAGGTCAGTGTGAGGGACTAGTACTCAGCAGGATGACAGGAGGGGAGCTAAAATCACAGGCATACACCTGGTACCTGGTAACGCAACAGTGACGTGACCTCTGGGAACATAATCTGAAGAGAGTGAGTTCTGTACATTTGTTTCAGTAACTTCAAGGAAAAATCCAACTTCAGATGCATTCTTCAGTGTTTCTGTGAGCTACAGCCAGCATGAAATGAACTTAAAAATATGTTTAGCATCAGGTCTTGAGGATTACAGAGGTTCTAAAAAGATGTAGCAAAACAATGTATGAAGAGGGAAAAAATCAAGCAGGATTTATTCTCCTTTGCTGACAGGAATGTGAAATAAACTTTATCTCTTGGGTACTATTTCACATACTATGATTGTCAAGGCAGCACTGCAACCTTCAATGTCTCACTTTATTCATATCAGCCTTGGTAAGGGATATCACTCTGTTAAAAAATAATGTCAGCTTGATTCATGAGTTACAATTATCAAATCACCAGTTCCAGAATAGATGTTTAGATATCAAAGAATACAAAATAATGTTACCCTGCCAGTCTGACTTCTCATGGTGGTGCTTATGTCATGAATTAAGGAGACATAAACCCAAGCTAAATGGCCAAAGAAGTAACCGACAGTGTAATAAAAGCACAAAAACAAAAGTCAGATAATGTCAGATAGTACTCAGACAAAGTTGTAAGATAAGGTGTGCTAACAGGTGAAATTTACTTCAAGCTGCAGTGAAAATCAAACTAACTTTACCTGTAGGGGTGTTTTTCATTCAGTTGATCAGATATTATGAAATATCATTAGATGATTGTCTTGCAATAAAACAATGATTGTAGGAATGCTAAATACGTCATTATAATACCATTATGGTTAGCCAAGCATCACAATAAGCAATGGTTCCCTAACTTTAACCCTTAGAGTGCCCCAGAATCCACATCAAAACTGATAAATTAGTCAGAATTTTTTTTTTTTTTTTTTTTATACATGAATTGTTTTCAATTAGTGCTGTGAAACAGTCAAAAGTTTAACAAAAAAAAAAAAAGATTAATGAATGAATAATCACGGTATTTCTACAGTTTAGATCAGTTAATTGATTTCCTCCTTTTTATCGGGTCACATTTTGAATACCACTATTTTGCAGCTTAAGACGTTTTTCATTATTATTTTTTAAATTTTGTACTGTGTTACCGTAAGGTTAATTACCTTATTGTTTGGATACAGACCTGCTTTTATTTTGAAAGAAAATAATGAATTTTAGGTAAATTGAGGACTATAATTTGAATTTAGCAACAGAAAAAAGAACGTGTCACAGATTGAAAAGGGACAGTATAAAGGTAAATGTTTGATAACAAAGGTGTGGATTACTGAGCTGTCAGCAAATTTTTAGAGTGAAAAGAAACTTTCAGGCCCAGTGGTTTACTAACTTTAGGGATGCAAGTTAAGAGATTTTTGTCAATATTTACCAAGTCTTTATGCTGATATTGATACCAATATATGAATCAAGTTCAGATCTGCAGATTTAGTCTTTAAAATACACTTGAAGTCCTTAGAACTGCTTAAATATTTAAGGAACACAGATGAACAACGGCAAAGACTTCAGCTGACACAGGACTGATGAACCTGCCTCAAACTCCACATTTACGTCAAACATCCAACATTTTGTCTTTAGAGGTTTTTAGTGCAGAGCAATATGAGTACTTGTGTGGTGTTCTGTGAGAAGTCTTATTAAATGTTAATAATCATGTGGCAATAGCTATGAAAAAAAGAGTATTATTCCATCCATGAAATTGCTCAAAGCTTTCCTATGATCTGTAATCTCTGCAAGCAACTAAAAACTTGCTGACCTTTCATGGCTCTCACACGGTTCTTCAGCCTCTGCCTCCAACATTTCCCCAAAAAGAATAAATCCAGCTTCTCCTCTTTTACACTGTAAAACATCACAGTTGGATTTTTCCTTCAAGCACCCTTTTGTTGTTGCATTTGCATAGGAATCACAAATATGTTGAAGCCAAACCAAACCTTCCATGGAGGTGTCACAGCAGACAATAAACACTTGGACTAACTGTAGAGGTGTGCAGGAAAACAAAAATGTGATTCCTTTTCTGGATGGACTAGAGTAGGCTGGGATTGGGGGGGGCAGGGATCTTTCCAACAGCGCTTTAGGAGGGTAAATGATTTGCTTGTCTGTACACGAACATCACAATATACCAAACATGATCCCACAGACCTCTCAGGGAAACTCTGACAAAAGGCCACCACAAATTTGAAATTTGACACGTTTTGTTTTGGCAATAAGAGATGGTTCATGGATGTAGTGAGAGCTGATATCAATATGTACATTTTCAGATGAAACTGGTGTAAACATTTGCGGTTAAAAAGGTAAACAGTTTTAGACTCTACTACATCCCTGATTGTTTTTATGAGTGTTTTGTTAGTGACACTGACTGGACCAAGGTCGATCTCTGTGCTGTGTTCATACAATACTATAGATTTATATACTGCAGATATAAAAACACTATTTCTCTCTTTATCTTTACATAGACTTCTTATACTCATCCTGTGTACAGAAAAAAGTACACAGACTTTCTATATGAACAAATATCCTTCATTTCCTTCGACTTTGTATAGTAGTTTTGTAGTTGTTGACCAGTGTGCCACTGGTCTTTAGCAATTTTGTTAGAGCTTCCCTGTGTCGGAGCAAAAAGCCTCCCCATAATTGCACTCCCTTCTCAAAAACTTCAAACCCATCCTTCGAATTTTTTTAAGCTCCACTTTAAAAAACACCAACAATTTGGCTATAAACTGTACCGATACAAAATACAGTACATTGATTTGTCAAACCTTACACAACATAACCACAAATATCACTGACCAAAAGTTAAGCTCTCCTTAAATACAAGAAAATGTTACAATAAGGTACGAAAATATGTTTGTCACGCGAGACACTTAAGTAGAACAGTAGAATACTCATGTAAGGCAAAATCAGGTGATTTCACAGTGACAACTTCAAAAGATTTTAGTGTTAAAAACAGACGTTTTCCTTCACTGAAAAGAAGTTCAGTCTGGATAGATATATTGGCTTTTCACCGGCAGAAAATTAATTTGGGTGTCTTTATCTTGCTTTCTAGTTCATTAGAAATACCTGATCATTTTCTCAGAAAAAGTCAATTCAAGTGGCATAAAACCAACCCATTTCTGGAGCCTGCAGTGTTTTCTGGAGCGGCGCTAAAAACTACGAGATTCTGATTTGACCGTTGGGCTGCAGCATGGAGACATCTACCACGTCCTACATCAGAGAATGGCACATCTAACACCAAAGAGCAACTATGGGGAGGTTTTGCACTCCTTCATTAACCAAATAGCTTAACAAACACATATATAAATATGTTAGTAATTATTAAATAGACACAAATTACATCAGTGCAATTTTACACTATGCCTACAGAGAGCATTTTGGCATCAAATTTAAATTATGAAATGGAATATAAAATCTGTAACCAAATAAATAAATAAAACATATAAATAGATAAAGCATCAAAACATACAGTACATGATGAAAATAACATTTGGTTGTCAAAAATAAAGCTTTGAGTGAGAAATAGAAAGCCATTACGGCATGATGGGAAACCGATTCATTTGATTGCAGAGTGCAAGCAAACCGGCTGTTTGCTTTTTTTGTTTGTTTTTATACAGCCGCCACAACGGGTACGGTTTAGCCCAATGTCCTAGCAGCTTCCTGCTACGAGAAAATATTAAGAAAAGAATATCAAAGTGGATATGAAGAGAAAAAAATGAGTCAAATGTGCATTTTTGGAATAAATGTGGCATGTAATGGGACACTGTAAACACAGCAGGCTAGCGAAAGCGCTGAGCGACCAATCTCATTCAAAACAACAGCGAGGCCATTCCCTGGCAAGCCACTGGTTGTCTTTTTCCCTGTTGTCTTTTGGTGGCGCATCGTTTCAAAGGGCTTCACGGAGTCAAGGGCAAGGTCGGGCAGCTGGACGGCCATGCAACGAGGGAGAGGGTTCATCCTGCCCTTTGTTTGTCTCCATTCACAAGTTAGTGTTTATTTTTTTCCCCTTCCTGTTCTCAGCTTTTCACGTTACAGCCTGTCCATCCTGAACGTGTCCTCGGTGGCCGGGTCAGCCAGCACCATGTCAGGGTCATTGAGCATGTGCAGTCCGTCCAGGGTGAGCGGGTCAATCTTCAGCTCATCCAGAGGAAACTGAGAGTCTGCATCAAAGCTGACATCGCCCACACCTGCCAGAGAGTTGGTCAGCTCTTTGGAGAGGCTTGGCGGAGACTCACCTGTGACTGAGAGACATCAGAGAAATGAGTGAGAGAAATGCTGACATCAGAGGGAAAATCAAGGGTCTAAGTCAACATTTTACCACTTTTAGACAACTACATTTAAAGAATTACCATCAGGGTTTGTCAGAAGTATAAACATGTGCTTTATACTCTTAATTAGTAAATGCAAAAAAAAAAAAAAACAAAACTCAATGTAAACCAATACTACACTTTTACACAAATGGAACAAGGCCTACTTATTTCAAGTCAATAAAATTGTAAAATGTCATTATGTGAAGTGTTTAGATAGATTTAAGCCCTATGCACACATGCACAAGATTACTGTACATTTCCTGAATTTTTCTGGGTGAGCATTGTGTCAACCAACAAGAAAAGCCATGGTTGCAAAATGAAGCCAGAATATAAGTCCAAAAAACTGCAGTTCCTCGAGTGTCCACTTGAGCCGGCAGTAGAAGCACTGGGAGTCACAAACACAACCTTTGTTAAAATGCCATTTCTACAGCAGAAATAAACACGGGTACTGCCTACTTGAAAAAATCTGAATAAAAATGTCAGTTGCAGGACTGCATGTGTGAAAACTGCTGGTGTAACATGTCTGAAACTTTGTGCTATTGTCCAATCTTAAAACTTTCCCACACATTTTTATTTTTTTTTCAGTGCTCTGTTGATTCCATGGGTTCATTCCCATTCCACGACTTCCAAACATCCACTGGGATCAATGTAAGCAAAAAATTGTGTGGCGGGAGCTTAATGGAATGAGTTTCCATGGCCAAGCAGCTGCGTGTAAGCCTCATATCACCAGTACCAAGTGTTGGATAGAGTGGTGTAAAGCACACCAAGACTGGACTGTGTTGCATTGAAAATGTGTTTGTGGAGTAATGAATCACATTTCTCTGTTTGGCAGTCAGATGGGCGAGTCTGGGTTTGACGGATGCCAGGCAAATGTTACCTGCCTGACTGTATTATACCAACTGTGAAGATTGTTTGAGGAGGGATGGTGGACTGTTTTTCAGGGTTTGGCCCCTTTTCTCCAATGAAGGTTAGTCTCAACCAGTCAGCATACCAAGACATTTTGGACAATGCTATGCATCCAACTTTGTCGCAACAGTTTGGGGAAGACGCTCTCTATTTCAACATGACTGTACCGCTTTGCACAAAGCAAGGACTATAAGGACATGGTTTGATGAGTTTGGAGTGGAAGAACTTGACTGGCCCTCATAGAGCCCTGACTTTGACTCCTTCAAACATGAACTGGAACAGAAATAGTGAGCCAGGCCTCTCCTCTGTCATCAGTGCCTGACCTCTACAGAAAGAATGGGCACAAATTCCAACAAAAACACTTAAAAGAGAGGCTGGATGAAATAAAGTTAACCTCAACACCACTCAGTTAATATGTAAAAGAAAACAGCATGTACGGTGCTGCTAAAATAAAGATACAAATAGCACTTTAACCTGTTAACACGTGTCTAAATTATAGCTGTATGGTTTGCTAAAACTCAAGTTTTTAAAAAATGTAAAAATACATAGGGTGGTCTGTGAAGATGCTACCTGTAAGGATTATGTTGGGGATGTTGCCGTGGCTGCTGTAGCCGAGTTGCTGCGAGTCCTGAAGGCTGCTCCCAGTGAGGCCCATCATGGCCGCCTGTGTGTAGTTGAGGGTGGAGCACTGGCTGTAAAGGCTGGTCGAGCTGATGGGGTTCTCAATCATGTTGAACTGCTCCAGCTTAAAAGAAGGACATAATTGTAACCAGGTATAAAGACAGGAACTTCTTAAAAGCTACATCTCTTACAGTGCTGCTTCATGTCTGTGGGGTTGTGTCACCTGGTGAGAAAGGGCGTTGGTCTGCCTCAGTGCCAACTGCTGATCATAGAAGGAGTCGCCAAATATACTGCCTACCACGGGAATGTGCTGGAAGAAGAGCAGAACACCACAGAGATCAGACACAATGTCAACAAATCAGCTGTTGTTACAAAAATAGCAAGAAGGAAAGTTATCTGTCATCCACAAGCAGACATTTCAGCAAAGGAATAACTGATAACTCAAGCAGAAACACAAAAACACACAAGTGTTGGAATGAGCAGTGGCCAAAGCAAAATGATCTGCATGATGAGGGCTGTGACAGTTCAATGACAGAAAACAAGAGTCTGTGGGAAATTTTAAGAAAAGGAAATCAAAAATGTTCTTAAATAAATTTTTTTATTGTTTTGGACATGTACCCAATCAGTTTATGTATGATTTTTAAAAAATCAAAATAAGATTAGTTATGGCTGAATGAACATGATGTGGGTGTTTCTCTGTGGAGCTATTATTGTTGCAAAAGTATTTGCAAATGCGTACAAAGATCTGCGCACAAATCCACAAATGTGTGTACAGATCTGCAAATCTGTGTAAAGATTTGCAAATGTGTGCAAAGTTTTGCAAAGTTGTACAAAGATCCACAAATGCGTGTACTAATCTGCAAATATGTAGACCAATTTGTAATCGTGGACTTAGTTCATTTTGGTTCAGAATCTGCCTCTCAATTGGCTGTCATACACACACGACTTTTGCAACACTTGTACCGCGCACGATTTGCACTCAGATCCGTAAGCGTGTACTTAGATCTGTAAGTGTAAAGGCTGGGCCAGTTGCCCTCAGCGCAGGCTCACAGGCAAGGCTGCCTTTCTCATCACACAGGAGGCAGCAGTTAAGACTTAGTAGCGGCTCTATATAACGTCATTTATGAAAGGAGAAATGTTATTGTATTACCACCATAAAATTACCATTTTGGAGATAAGGAAGTCATTATTTTATTCGCTCTTTCAATGAAAATATGAATAATAACAAAAGCAGTATAATACGAAATTGGTCTACATATTTGCAGATTAGTGCACACATTTGTGGATCTTTGTACAAATTTGCAAAACTTTGCACACATTTACAAATCTTTACACAGATTTACAGATCTGTACATACATTTGTAGATTTGTGCGCGCATTTGCAGATCTCTACACGCATTTGTGGATTTGTTCACGCATTTGCAGATCTGTACACACATTTGTGGATATGTGCACGCATCTGTGGATTTGTGTGCAGATCTTTATACGCATTTGCAAATACTTTTGCAACAATAATAGCTCCATATTTCTCCACCCCTGTAGGTAAGATACACAAGAGTGCAGAGATGTGTTGACCCCAGCAGCCCCATTCCCTGTGATACACACACAAATCAACTTGTTTCAAAGAGGAAATCTGGTATTTATCAACTTCAATGTGTTGTTCTGGTTCTTCATTTTGTCCCTTATGACAGCTGATCATACAAATATTGAACTCCCCACCTCTGAGAAAAGATCTAAGAAAAATCATCCTTCAGACCGGCTACACACTGATGATTTTAGACCTGACTGTTACGATTCCAGGACGGGTTCGTGGCTCATACACCAGCGTGAAGTCTTTACTACAGACAGCATGAGTGTGGTCTCGTGGTCTGGTCAAATAATGAAGTGTGTGAATTTGGAGGACTAAAATGTTAACATTCAACTGAAACTGTCCTTCTTTATTCTCCAATAGTTTCAAATTGGATAAGTTTGAAAACTGTCTATGTAGCCGGTCTTAGTATAAGCTTTTGGCAGCTTGATACTCCCAAAGTTAAATGTTTGAGATCAGTTCTGCTATAACAACAGGAATTTCAGTGTCCCTTTGTTCTTTGCATCAGAGGTGGCGATTCAAACTTCATTTCACTGGTGGTCAAAAGTCATGAGTAGTATGAAAACACAGTTCAGGTTGACAAATACAGTAATTCCCCCCAGAAAACTTCCTTGTTGTGAGGAAAGTGCAAACACTGTGTGACTGGCGACTTGTAGTGCTGGAGTCTGATTCACATCAAGTCAGCTCAGTCAGAGCAGGGAAGCCAAAACTTCAGGTATATTTACATTTTTTCTATAGCTTTAAAAGTAATCTCCTGTCTTGATTTCTCTTCCATTCATTTAATATCATTTCATAGCTACACGGACTGTAGCTAGTAGGGATGCAATAGTACACTCTTTTCAATATGGTATATTTCACCACATAATTGTTTGATATTCTACAATTTGTTGATATTTCAAGGAAATTAGATTCATATTGTGCATCCCTAGTTTTTAATATACTTTGGTGTCTCGCGCTTATTGAGTTTTTGTCTTGTCTCTTTTACGTGCTCAGTTTGCACATACAATTAAGTTTCTACAGGGCTGAACAGTATATCGTATTCCGATGGTGATGTGTGCACGTGCAGTTGTCACATTGCAAGGACATGTGATAGTCAGGTGACCTGGTACATGTCTTTCTGCCTCTCTTGGGATTTTGGAGTTTAGCAAAAATCACATTTTCTCATTTCCTTGACAAACATGCATTTAAGTCTGGGTGCTTCCACATTTGGTTTGACTGATTCGAACCATGCCTCGGTGCGATTCCTCCCCTGGCTTGCTTTCACACTAACAACTTCGATCCGTGCCTGGGCTCTCTTGCGTATGTACTCAGTCTGATACAGTAGGTAGTGGTATGCTGAGCTGGTTTTCAAACCAGCAAAGGAGGAGAAAGAAGAAGAAGCTACCACATTGGTGTGCCCCTCATCTTCAGCTAAGAATTCCAAAAAAGAAATAAATAGATAAATAAATTTCCTGTCACTAAATTGTTCACATTTTTATTGATAATCAATTAATTTCCTTCAAAATTGGCAGTAAGTTTATGACCACAACTGTTATAAATTCCTTTTCATTCGGTGTTCTGTTGTTTCTCTTGTCCCTCTGCCCTTCCTGCTTTCTCCACTCCTATCCCTCCATCTAGCCCTTTCTAACCCCAGCGCAGCTTCAGCAGAGGGCTGTCAACATGAGTCTGGTCTGATAGTACGCAAATAAAAACACATAATGAGCCTGAAAGCTAACAAATGTGAAGTACATTTTATTAATAGATACTTAAAATTTTCTTTAAAAGAAAATAACTTTCTTTAAGATTTCATGAGTCAAAATATATTCCGTTCTAGGATCCAAAGACTGCCAGAGATAGTTTTCGGATTGAAGCTTCTGCCAAAGTGATTGCTTTTTTTCCTCGATGTGGCCTTGTGCTATGAAGCAACCTTGATCAAACATAAAGAGGATTATTCAAACACATGCAGCTGACTTTACCAAATGTTTTCCTGAAGACTGGATAAAACCCTGAAGACTTCTTCCCAGGGGGAGAGAGTGATATGTGGGGTTTGTGATTATGTGATTAACAGATGTAAACAGAGGCAGAGTTTAGCGCTTGACTCACAAAGGCAGATGACTATAAAGTCTGACTGATAATAATGAAGTCTCAAAATAACCCAGAATACCAGGGGGAATTACTTTGAAAAATGGCAGAGAATTAGCAAAATACATCAATGCATTGTCAAAAAAAGTGTTGGGAGCAAAGTCGGATTTAAAATCAAACAGCTGGAGCGCTTCAGAATTGTTGTTGTCATAAAATATTATTAAAAGCATATTTATAATCAGTCAATATGCTCTTTCATTAGGAGCAAATTATTTCTTAAACTACAAGATGGACATCTAAAGACTCCATCAACAAACCCCGGCCATGTTTGTCATGCAACAGTGAGCAGTGGAGATGAAGACATGAGTTATGCAGCTGTTGACAACATGAGTGATTAACCACTGATACAGAGAATGAAAAGCAGCCTAACTCATCTACAGTTAGCTTTCCCCCAGGCACAAGGCCCTTCCCCAAACAGCAGCTAGCTCGGTGGGTGGGCCCTTACTTGAGGCGAGCCGCCGGGGGAGAAGCCTTGATTGGAGACTGGGGAGGTTGGAGACTGAGTGGCTGGTGAGCCAGTCTGATTGCGGTACTGTTGGAGGGAAGAGGGTTAGCTAGCACTGGGCTTCATGCCTGTCACACACAAATCTCAGAGGAAGGGATATGGCCTTGGACTGTCTGATCAAGTACTGTGTGTATCGGAGGGAAATAATACCAGTCACCATCAGATTGCAGGGTAAATCTATGGCTACAAGAAAAAGCTGATAAGCTCATACTCATCCTCAACACCACAACAACAGTTTATAAAATCACAAGTTTTAACCCCATGGTCTTCATCAAGCGGCAACTATACTATGGTTAACAGATTTAGATTAAATATAGAGTTAGAAGACCATACAGAGCCCAACAGTGTGGTTCCAGAAGTAAAAATCCCATTCATTTCAAACCATAGCAGATTTGATTATTAGCCAAAATGTCATAATCGATGGTTATAGGTAGAGTTATCACAAGCTACCACATTAAAAAATGTTGTTATGCTCCTGTAGAAGACAGAAGTCTGTGTGATATCAACCTCATTTTAAGACACAGGCTACGTTCACACTGCAGGCGATTTTTGCTCTTATGTGACGTATCAGATTTTTTCTGGCAGTGTAAACAGCACAAGTCACATTGAACCTGACATTTTCCTATCGGATTCCAGCCACTTTTGTATGTGGGACCAAATCAGATACATATCTAACTTTTTGGAATTCATCTGCAGAATGAACAGCCAAACCAAAAAGAATCAGCAAACAATCAGAATTGAGCATTAAGGCCTGCAGTGTGAATGTAGCCATAGTTAATCCGCAATCTCAGGCAAAAATAATGTGCAAAAATAATAATATACACAAAGCTCAATAAATTACAATGTTATTATTGACAACATAAATACTACTTTTAAGATAATTGTTAAGAGAAGACCAGTTTGCGGTGTTTAAGTTTAAAATGCTTTCATTAGCAATAAATCAGGGAAACTACATTTAATTGTGGGATACATGTTATTGTTACTTTGCCTTTTTCACTTATAATTTATGTTAAGATAGGTTTTAGAGCTCTTTATGTCTTTACTTAGAGGAGGACAGTGGATAGAGTCAGGCCTAGTGGCCTAACCACTAGGCCATTTGCACCCTGGCCTGGCTGATTACTGATGCCATTATTTGGTACTTAGCCATTAATCAGCTTAATATTTTATTTTACTGATAATAGATATAATTCATCGTAGAATAGTGTCCTCCCCTCAGGCTATTTTTACTCTCTACAGTTTCACTTTATGTCCTGCCCACAACATAGTCTGACAGGCTTGATGTCACACAAGTACCAGCCAATCAACACTGAAGCTTGGGTGGCACTGACACAGGGGGTATATGACATCACTTCCTGTTTTCCTGGTGCAACTGTGTTGCTCTGTGTCATTTCTCGTGTTGATAGACCTAGTGCTTAATTGTGTATTTCCCCTATTTTTAACATGCAGTTCTACTTCTGCCACGTTGAGTGTTGAGTTTTGTTTGTCATAATAAGTACATATCGATTCCAAATATCAGTTATCCGTCTTATGCACTGCAGATAATCGGCATCAATATCAGCCCTGAAAAACCAATATCTGTTGACCATTAGCCAGGTATTTAGCCAGCTAGTTGGCTTGATCTTCGATTAAAATGTTGATATAGGGATTTAGTGAAATATGAATGGGGAAATTTACTTCCAGAACAAGAGCTGCCAAAAAAGTGGGTAGTTAGTATTGTGAGCTCTGTAGGCAAAAAAAAAAAAAAAAAACAACAAAAAAAAACAACAAAACATTATAGTAGCAGGTGTGTTGAAACTTACAAAAGCCCTGAGGTGAATTCTTGTCAAATATAACTACAGGAGATCTCAAGATGAAAATGCCTGATCTATCTTTTAACCTGATAAAATATGCACAAACAATGTTAAAATGTTGAGCAGAGACTTTTACAACATACTGTACTCCTCTAAAACGGCTAAAATATAAAAGCTAAAGGTGGTATATAATGGTGCATTTACAGTCTCTGAAATTAACAAGATGAATGACAGAAATTCACTGGCTCCTTTAGGTGTCAATTAATTGATCCAAAAGCTAAAATCCTAATGGCTCTTTCCAAGCCCACACAAGTGGATTCCTTTAATTTTAGCAAACGCTAGAACAAATGGCTCTCTGTGTAAACATCATTGCAATTTCACGATTTGAGTGTTTTATCCTTGTGTTGTTGTCCCTGTATTGTATTTATGTTTGTATTTCTTGCCTTTGTATGCCCACATAGTCCCATGGGTGTGAAGTAAAACAGCACGTAAAAGACAATTAATCCTTTGAAACAAAACCAAAACAAATCCCTACAATGGTACGATCTTTCAACAAAACAGTTGTAAGCCAGTTTTTCTACATATCTTGAAAATATGATATCATCTATCAGTAAAAGCTGAACAAGTCTTGCTTAACATTAAATGGTGCAAACAATCAATTGAAGATACACATGCCTGGTCTATATTTTTTGAAAGAAAAGCTAAAGTGGTTGTGTGACAAAGAATGGGAGAATGTGTACTTTTGCATCTTATTAGGTTGTGTTAGCCAATGTCTTGTTTTTACAACACACACAAATTCAACCATCTTCATTTTAAAAGATTACAACCCACAAAAGAACTAACACATTTGAATAAATGCTCAGTTAAGGGACAATTGGAAATAAGCAAAAATAGATCTACAAGCATCATCCTTAGTAGAAAAGTAAACCTAAAAAGTGATAAAGTTCCTGCTCAGGCAAGGGTGAGATAAGCCAAGTTACAAGCAGTACAGCTCAGGGTCAAGATGTATATGAAGTCTTTGGAAAACTGTCAGGGCAATATGCAAAAGAGAGCGAAATAATAAACAAAATGATTGCAGTAATTTATTCAAACTAGCTCTTCTCTATGCTTGTACAGAGACCATAACTTCCTGCTTTTCTTACCGAGCTGACGCTGATGCTGGCGGTGGTCTGGCTCTGGCTCTGGCTGTCGGAGGAGGGGCTGCTGGCGGAGGCTGTAGCTGATCCGGGGGAAGCCAGAGTTGGCAGAGTGATGAGCTGGATGCCCTGGGACAGGACCTGCTGCTGCTTCTGGAGGTCGCTGAGCAGCTGAGCTTGGGCCTGAGCCGTCAGCTGGTTGAACAAGGGGTACTGGGAGAGCTGCTGCTCCAGGGTCAGTGGCTCAGTCGGCACAGCCTGTGGAAAGTCACGTATTTACTAATCAGCTAGTGCTGTGAACTGTGCTATAATATGGATTTACTATATAGTTATCTGACTTGAAGTTAAAACATACCAACACAGTGTGGAGGCAAAGTTATAACATGTCTAATTCCAGTTATTCCAGTCAGTTTAACACTGATATCGGCCTTGATGATGAACACGGCCACTGGCAAATACTGTGGCATGAACAGATGTCAGTAGCAGATTGTTGTGTCCAATCAATTGAATGCTGACTGAACACCTAGCTGATGAATCAACCCTATTTTGGTTCTTCACCATGTTTTCTCTTACAGATGCATGGTACACATTATGTTTATTCAGTGTGATTGTATTTAAAGCTCATAACTAGGCTTTGAATGAAAATAAGAATGCTAATTATCCCACTGTCAATGTGATAAACAAAGCTGATAGTCTTACCTGTGTGATGTTGATGGGTGAGGAGAGGGTGGGGGAGAGCTGCTGAGGGGACTGCTGGAGATGGAGGTCAGAGGTGAGGGTCAGCGGCACCACGGGTGGCTGGCGGCGCTGTGCTGTTGCAGTCATGGTGGGCTGAGAAGAGGTGGTGATCCCTGAGGAGGAGAAAAATAAAAGCATTAATGAAAGGCTTCTTTGTTTCCCTGCAATCAGCTGCAACAGAATAAGAGGCTTGCTAAGTTCCTTTTTTAAGGAACGTTTCATGTGGATCAAAACAAAATCTATTTTTGCCGCGAGTTAAGTGGACATTACACAAGAGTTTTCTTTGGACTGCAAATTTATGTAATTCTTAACATCCTCCACACTTTATGTACATGCCAGTTTGCTCAAGTTTGACTGTTTTTAAATAGAAGTTATTACCATGGCTGGCAGCGCTGATGCCCAGGTGGGTGAGGTTGGTGGTCAGGCTGCCTGTGCTGTTGGACGAGCTGAGGGACGGGAAGGCCACGGTGTCGTCGGGGTCCAGCGGGGTTGACAGAGGAGGGGGGAACTGGATGTTGGTCAGATCCGGCAGCGAACCGCCAGTGTTGTGTGCAGCCGGCAGCAGGGAGGGGTTCAACTCCTGGTCTGGTGATGGGAATATACTAAACAAACACAAGTTACTCTTACACCACTATACATCTAAGTTTTTCTCAGTTTCACAAACAAATAAAATCCAAACTTAAATAATATAACCAGGGGTGAAAGTAACATTACATTCACTCAAATTAATGTGAGTAGTCTTTTAGGGTGCTTTTGAATCAGTACTTTTGCTCCTCAAGTTTTAACCAGAGTAACTGTACTTTTACTTGACTACAGTACTCTTGTAGTTTTACCACCTTTGTTGACTACAGTAGCACATCAAATTGGTCTAAGCTCTGCCCAGTGCAATTTCAAATGTGGGGGGATGTGTGTGGGCAGAGCTCCCCATCATGCCCTGGGGCAGAGTGTTTAAATGTTTTTTATGTGTTTTATTGTGTTTGAATGCTGTTGTGCGTGATCCCTGCTGGGATTTGTTTGCTCATGTTTGTGGTGTACATTTTTTCAATGTGAGACACAGTTGCACCATGAATGAAGTTTTCCACTGAGTTAGATGTCCTGCCTGTGACTTTGGGTGCTCCTTAAGGTTGCACTGTGCATATTCTTCATCAGTATTCAATGCCTCGTCATGTGGTTGACTTTCTGCTTTAAAGAAAAAGAAGCACTAAAGCGTAGGGGTGTAACGGTTCACAGATGTCACAGTTTGCTTCGTTTCTCGGTTTTGGGGTCACAGTTCAGGACGGGTTCGGTTAATCAAAAAAGCATGATCAAGTCCCAGATTTATAATTGTATTTTTCCTACATTTTTACTTTTAATTGTCTGTAGTAAAGCTAATTTTGTTCTATTTTTGTGTTATTAAGGACTACATGTGATTGTTGGTACAGCCTGTGATGTATCAAACATGAAACAAAAAAGAGGAAAACCAAAAATGTGATGCTAAAAAAACAAAACACAGACAGAAATATGCTCATATCTCATGCTCTGAAATGATAAAATCAATATGTTCAAAAAAAAGGCAAATTAAAATACATGGATTTAGAGTAATGCATCATATTAATCATGTATGAAGTGTGCCATGAAACCTGAATTATGACCGTTAGGGATGAATACGAATAACGTTACAGTCCTACTACCATGAAACTCTAACACACACACACTACATGGACAAAAGTATTTCGCCACCTGACCAGGGGACTGTAATGACATGTATTTAAATATATGTACAATAATATGGAGTCGGTCCACCTTTTGCAGCCGTAACACTTATGATCTTATGATCCTGGGGGTGATTATGAAATTTGGGTTAAATGTATTTTCTTGCTTTTTTGTTTGTCTTTGGGCTCTGTTGCTTTTAACCAATTTTAGCAAATAACTTGCATGCAGAGATTTAAGATTTCTTCCAATCCACTGTTAATCCTTTTGTTCTCACTGAAGAAAATAGGAGTACTTCTATGTTAGATGATAGCAGGGAGGATGTTGGCATGTTAGGTGCTCTTACTTTAGAAAATATGAATTTTTAAAAAACAAATTTTTTGTTACAGTTGGAAACTTTTTGGGGAGTGGAGGGAAATAGTACTTTTTACCAGTACCATCCCCTGACCTGGAGAATAGATTTTTTCAATCCCCGCTGTTTAATCATAAACCTTTATCACTGGCGGCAATATACACTGCAGCAGCACAAAGGATGGCATGTTTCAGTGCCTTCCCTGCACATATGCAGCGTACCTGGACCAGCTGTTTTTGTGTGAGTGCTCTCACACTATGACTTATTTATGGATGTGTTACTGACAGGCCGCTGTTTTCCTTTAATGTGTCACTGTAATGAATAATAAAGGAATATATTTGCACCACTCACTTGATTCCTGGGACATCACATGTGTTGGGCTTTGATGAATCATCCTAACAGGAAAATACAATCATAAGCAGCAGATTTGTGTTGATTTACACATATAATAACAAGTACACACATCGTGACCCTTCCCTTTTCTCCATCTGTACCTTCTTGTCGTCCCACAGCTGTTTCTGCCCATCCTTGTCTGCGTTTGACTCCGAGTCCTCCGTTCCAGGCACTGTTAGCAGCAGTACTAATTAGTGAAACAGCAAGACACAGTTGCTTGCCATGACAAAATAAATAACAATTCGAAATCAGTGCAAGAAGTGAGTCATCAATATCTGAGCCAGTCAGGCAGGATATAGTGCTGTGCAGTCTAAAAATAGCAAGGTGACCAGCAGACAGACTGAGTGGGTGCCAGCCAATCTGGGATTCATTGTATCCGAGCGTCACACATAAAAAGACATAATCCATGGATAATCAGTGAATTATTGATCCTTGTCTCTGGATCACCCTGAGTCAGCTCCATTCAGAGATGTAGAGTAAGAGCATGCTGGAGCAGTTCTCTGCCAGGGATCAGTATCCGTTTGCTCCATAAATATTTCACTAAGAGTCTAGATCCACTTTCTTTGTGACATCCACCCTTTTATGTCATTTAAGGTTTGCCGCCTGCATTAGCACACTCTGCATTAATAAATAAAAGCGGCTCTGTGTCTTTGTAACTGGATCTTCCGTTACCTCGTTTGGGCTGCAGCTCCTGTGATCCCCCTGCGAACACCTCCTGGGGCTTCGGATTCATGGCGCTCTGGTGTAAGGCAGAATCCGAGTTTGTCCTGAATGTGTGAGAAAGATGAGAAGTCAGCAAAACCGCTGCCAAATCCCTGATACGGGCAGAGAGCCAATTCAACAGCAACACATCCATTCAAGGATCACACACTGTCAGAGACCTTTATCCGCAATCTTATGGCCTAAAGGAGGCTCAAATGTGGTTAAAGGTTGAGATTTTAAACCATCACACATAGAAAGAGTCATTTTTATAACTGAGCTTTCTTTACTTATGTTTGGCAAAAAGGGGAGGGGGCTTACCTTCTCCAGCTTGTATCTGGTGGTGGGGAGAGGTAAACTGAGCTGTAAGGACAGCTGTCAATGTGAACTTAGTTAAGGCAAATAAAAAGAGGGAATTTAAAAAAAAAAAAAGCAACCCATAGTTTAATGCCTGTTGGCTGATTCGACCTCAAAGACCTAATGCATAATAAATGAACCCACACACTTGTGTTTTTAGGATCCAATTACTTTGAAAAAGGGTTTCAGTCAGTGTTATCTAACAGTGGAATACATCTCTAGGAATAATCTTGTCAAAAAAGACAGTAACAATACACAGCATTGTGTTGTTGAACAAAGAAATCTTGTTTCCTTTTTCTATCACTACATCTGGTGATTTTTTGCTGAGTGCAAAGCCTGAATAAAATGCTCAGAAAGTTCAGTACACTTACACACAAATCTACATGGTTTTACTTGGAAGTCTCAGTTTATAATATCTGCTTTTTATTCATTTGTAAAAGACAAGGGCGTTTTCAGTGCAGTAGCTTAGAACTACAGGCTGTCTTAACAGCTTGGAGTTTTTCACAAAGGCTTTAGCAGTTGATGCTAAACGATGAGCCTAGTTTTGAATGTACGTACATGATTACATTAAGGTTGTCATTAAACTAGAATTTTTAACAATGATGCGCCTGACATCTGACACTGATTTCATGCTCAAATGTGAAAGAAAATGTTGGCATACTAGGAGTATAACATAAAAATGAATAATAAAACAACATGGCTTAATTTTGCTAAATAGTGGTGTTGGTATTGACCCTAACCTTCATGATCGTTGATTCTTTAATCTTTAACTTTAATATGATACTAGCAAGAATCAAACCATATCAGAACTTGTTAAAAATTTTAACTGTCTTTTTTTGTTGTTGCCACTAGGGCAACAACAAAAAAGACAGTCCTACACACAGGTAAAAAAAAAAATTGTCGCTACAAGTTGCAAGCAAACTCATGCATATTGTCTAAAATGCACAAAAATGTTCATAGACAATTAGGTACAGGAACCCTGCAGATGGTTTTATGCAATTTAGATAATGTGCATGAATTTTCTTCTATTTTTTATTATTATTTCATCCCTCTCCTATTCACTCTCCTTTTGTCCTGGCCTTTTCACCCCTGGTGATATGCCTGGAGATTGGCAGCAGTTTTTAGGCACTTTAGACATCCACAGCATGACCAGGGGCCTGTGGTAACCTGAACAATGCCCTAAAGGTGTTGACTTTCTTATTTTTTCAACAGATTATTTTCCAAAGCCCCTGGTTATATGCAAGGATATACAGAGCATGGCAAGGATTGTGTCAATCCTCATTCCTGACCAATGGCGCCCTCAGGGAGGCTTACTCACAACATCTACACCTTTGGGCTCGTTTATGCTGTAGGTTTGAAATGCGTACAGATTTGGACGGACCTTTCTGTCTATACTTGGTGATTTCGTCCATTTTTTTTCTCAAAGCTTACAGACACAGGCCAAACGTAACATCATTGCCAATCCTGGAGGTAGGGCTGAGCAGTGCAGCCAACAGTTCAACACAGTAGCAAAACACAATGAAGAATTAAAAAAAAAAAAAAAAAAAAAAAAAGGTGGACTACAAGAGCACACAGCTGAGCAGAGGATGGGCTTCTCTCTCTAAAGTCTATGGGGTGGATGGAGCAGCATCAAAGAAGCTCCGTGAGAAACTTTGATTAAAAAAGGGTTGCTAGCATTCCAAATGTTACACCCTGTACCTGGAACCGACATGGCAGAGCCGAAGAAGCCTCTTATATGATTCTAAATGCGGGTTCCTACTTAATTGTAACAACATTGAATCAATTAATCAGATGTAAAAGAGTGTGGAGACTTTCCAAACATGCAAAATTACGACAAAACAGAACAAGCTGCAAGTCTTCGAATCAACATTTAGTCATGCATTCAGTAACATAGTGCTTCTAGTATAAAAAGGATATCTGGCGTCCGTGTTTATCAACTGATAGCGGTCGGCGGTGAGGAGAGGTGATGCGGTTTCGGTCTCGGTAAACACGCTCCACCAGCCCGTGGTGCCTGGTGGTCCGACTGGTATCCAGCACTGAATTCTGTGGTGAACACGGCAGGTGAATGAGGCCAGCAAAACAGGACACATACACAACACAGCTAGGGCTAAGGATCATGTCTTAGGGACTAATGGTGCAAATGTGTTCATCTCAAAATGAGTCAAGCCATGGGCCACCCATACTGATGCTTGAGTTGGCAAATGTTTTTAAAGATGGAAAGCCATGACAAGCAATGATATACTTTAAAATTTAGGAACCAAATTACCCTGATCCTCTTAGAACACAATTCTGGCTTCCTTTCACTCCTGAAACCTTTGTGGTTCTGACCTCTGCTGTCATCGCAGCCTAGACTTAAACTAAGCCTGCAGACTTTCTAACATGTCTTTAACGTTCTCTGTTTTGAGCCAATGTTTCAGAAATACCACAAATAACTAGAAAACTGTTTTTTTTTCTAATAATATCAGCAACAGCTACAAAAGGTAAGGCCGAGATCAAACCAGTGATTAACCAGCCGAGAGAGGCTAAGGGCTCACCTGAAAAGGCAGGTCAATGTTGCCATTTCCAATCTGATTGACATTGGGCAGTGAGCCTCCATAGTACTGTCCACGATTCTGCCCTAGTTGCAAATACTGGGTCTTCTGTAACTGCAACTGTGCAAAGTAAAATTTAATGAAAGCATGAGTGAATGATTGATCTGAATCAATAAAAGGGTGATAGAATGAAGCCTGCTAATCCACAGTGGTGACATGAATGATTAATGAATCCTTAATTAACAGATGAAACACAATGAGACAGGCAGATCGAAGCAAACAACATCTTTCATAGCAAAAAAAAATCATGTCAGCTGATGTGAATGACACCTAACCAACATAGGGTGTTATAATTTTATAGCCATTTAAGACAAAAATCAGTCATGTTTGAACAAAACACTGATATGGAAGCCTTTTCTTACTAACAACAAGCTGCAGTGAGACTGAACAAATGCAATGGATTGATGTTTGGATGGCAACACAAAGAATCCTGGCAGGGACGACAAAAAGGGACTTCTTTTTTTTGCATAACATGACTGCACAGCTCAAATCAGCACTGTGAAATCATGGCTAGTAACTGGGCATCGATTCCTCCTGAAGGGCTAAGAATAAAATGCTTCCAGGCAAAAATTGTTTCTTATTATGAGGTCAACTGAGAAGATTAATGGTTAAGTAATCATCAGAAAATGAACAAGCAGAAATTCCAATAAGAGATTAAAATGACAGTATTTTTGAGTAAAATATCCACACTGTTAAGTTTTTGACTTCCTGCTTTACTCTGTTTATAATAACTGAATGTCTTTTTGCTGGAACATTTTTAATTCACCAACTTTTTCATGGAAACCAGCTGTTCTAAACTTATTTCTGATACTCTATAGTGCTGGCCAATTGATCTAAATTCAGTTTCTTTACTGTTTTAAGCATCTCAGATCATGTTAACAAGATAATCTGGCTCAAACTATTACTGTGCTGTATGCCTTGTTGCATTCCTTTTGCCCATAGGTGGTAAATGAGGTCCGCCCTCCCTTACTTTACAGCACAATTTGCGCCCTGCTCTCTTTAATTTAAGTGAGGAGCAGAGGGAGCCACTGCATGACAAGAGAGCTAAAGATGACAGAAAGGCAGCCACTGGTTAACAAATATATCGTTGTGGCTGCCCCTCAAGGCAATATGACAGATCTATGTTTGGAATTCACACATGGGGTTAGGTATAGTTTGTTTTTTTACTGGAGCTGTATTGCCGGTGTCTAAACAGTGCCTGAATCTATTCTTTAACAGACAAAAAGGTGTTTTTAAAGTTGGCAGCTGTATAAAAGCTGTCTCTGTATTGCAAAAAATCCAAAATAAGATGCCAATAGAACACAGAAGTAAAAGCAACATGTATAACTTCACATAATATATTTTGCGCTGTTCCTTTGGAGTGACGAATGTCGCACCAAAATCTGTCTTGTGATTCAGTCCGGTAGCTATCGGATGTGTTTGTACTAGGAATGAGTATCAAAATACTCGTACCTACAGGAACAAAACTACAACACAGATATAAATTCTTAATCTCAATACTCTTCCACCCCAAAGCAACCCCTTCCCATTTCAGTATGCTTGAGACTCTTATATAATGAGGTTACACCAGTTTCATTTTCTTATCCAATTACTACTCGCATCTTTTAGAAATATTTCTGCAAATCATTTACGATACCCAGAACTCTTTTATTCTACCAATGCCCTTTAACACACTTTTTTCTCTCCCAGCCAGGCACCGGATAAAAAGTATCACTTTAGCACCAGTATCAGATAAAAACCCTAGCGACACCCAACCCTGGTCGGTGCCGAAACTATATTGGTACTGGATTTAAATACTCATCCTTATTCGCACACAGATGCAGATGTTGTAAATCAATGAGTAATCATGATCATAATACTAACCAAATTATCATCATTTGCCTTGATCAAGCAGCCCTCATACTGTAATGCTGCTCTTAATAGAGCACAATTATTGTCTTATGTAGCAAAAGAAATGCAAGAAAATGTTTAAAATAAGGTCTTGAAACTGAAATATATTCATCATTTCATATATAGTATTCATTTCACAATGATGTAAATATCACTGAACCTAACCCAAAATCTAACATTGTTTTTAAATCATAAAACGATCATAATTTTCCAGCACTGAGGCTGTCCATCACCAGACCAAAAGATTTATCATCTAAGCAATTTAAGGAGGATTTAGCAGTGGAAATCGGAGAATCATAAGCATATTTAGATAATAGTAAACAGCTGAAAACGCATGTGTTTGAGGTAACTACTTATCACTGGTGAAAGTTGCTTAAGTTAACTTACAGAACTACATTATTGGAGATTTTAAAACCAAGGGAAACAGAGTATGCGAGTTTTAGGAGTTTGATTTGGTTTTCTATGTGTCTTTTGTTAGCTTATGACATAAACAAGATCTTTGCTTTGCAAACTAGCTGATGTGTTGTCTAACATTAAGCTGATAGGTGATGGTAAATGGGGAAAAATCACAGCTGGAAAGGATGGTCAACCTCCGCTTGTCCCGCAAATGCTACAAAACCCTTAGACAACTAATGAGCCCATTTAGTTGGCAGAGGCTGCCTTGTAAACATGTCTGAATTCGTATATTTACATGCTGGGTTTTAGTTTGCTGATGAAATGACAGCAGTGACTGCTCCAACCAGCCACAGACAGCACAGGTGCACATTATTCACCAGCAGCCAGGCTAAGCTAGTTATCGCTGCCCACCAGCAAGTTAGCTTGTTTATCTAAGTGAAGGTTGCATGATTTAACCAGGCAGGGAGAAAGCGGACATTACCCGTGTGACACTGATGCAGCTCACGACGCTGATATTAACTTTAGCTACTCGGCATCCAAACGTTCAGATTTATCTCCGCAGCGTTCATTAAATGCCAAACAGCGATGCAACATAATGTAAACAGGCGGGAGGAGCGGCTCTTACCCGTGCAGCTCTGGTGATGTTCAGGTCTTTCATCACTTCTTCAAACGCGGCGGTTTCCTCCGCCTGTTTCTGATTATGCAAAGCGATTTTTTCGCTAAATTTGCGAGGATTGTTAGAGGACGCCATCTTTCCCTCTTCTTCTCAATGGAATGTTACGTTACACACGACGCTGTGGCCTTCTGGTGTCGTCATCACGCATGGCACGTGTGTTGATCATGCCCATCTCCTCTGCTGTTGACAGTCACGATAGGCAGGGAAAGGCGAAGTAAAACAAAAGAGACACATCATAAATCAGTTTAACGAAATGTTATTTTAGATGCTCTATAAACTCTGTTATTCTGTCTGGTCATTACTACCACCATATGTACATTTACCAATGTTTAACTGTTGTGTCAAAATCAGTTGTATGCAGGCAGCCTTTCACTAAAGCTTTGGAAGTTGATGGTAAAAAACATACCTAGCCTTAAATGTATATACATGATTACATGATAACATTAGGGTTTTTATGATACTAGATACTTTTGACAGTGATGCACAGATGCATCACAGATGCAGCTGATATCAGCCCTGCTCACAAACATCTGCCATAAGCCAGAAATGATGTGACATGAACAGATACCAGTTATCAGTGTTTATCTGTTGTGCCAAACCGATTTTGTGCTGGCATTTATTTCAGGCTGCTGAATCAAATCATGAGTTTTACTGGGCAGAAGAAGTGACCAGGAAGAAAAACACTGATCATATACATATGGACAGAACAGAGAAAATGTCGGCATACTTGCAGTGTCACACCAAGATGAGTAATTAAAACATCATCAGGCACTGGCTAGATTATGTTAAACATTAATGATGGTATTGACTCTTGACTTTCTCATTGAATGCATCTTAAATTTTTTAAATTTGATATGATATCAGCAATTATTAAACCACATTTATACCTATTTAAATACCATAGCAACAAAAAAGGAAAATACCCCTGAAAATAGGTAATTAACTCTTGTTTTTTGTGGTTAAAAGTTGCAAGCAAACTCATGCATACTTTCTAAATTTCATACAAATGTTAGAGACATTTCGATACAGGAACGCTGGCAATGTTTTTGTGCAACTGAGACAGTGTGTATGAGCTTGCTTGCATTTTTTGATTGATTCATCCCTCTCCTATCCACCTGACTAATGATTTGTAGCTATGTGTATACTTTTTAGGCACATAGGATGCTAAGGCTTCATCATGGGCCCAATATGCCACAACGTGGGGCTGGAGGGGGGGTGGCCAGAGTCAAGCTCGACGCATGTCGACATGTGTGTCACGCAGCAGCCAAGGTCAAGATGGACGGCATTTATTTGTCCAGGCCTTTTCACCCCTGGTAATAAGCCCAGCAACTGCGGTGGTTTTCAGGCCCGTGGGACATGCACTGCATGACCAGGGGCTTGTGGCAACCCTACTACCCTCCCAGACAGTACCCCAGGCCATTGGTTCCCAACCTTTTACCTTGGGGCCCCCCTACTCATATCAAAAAGAAGCTAGGCCCCCTCCAGGACCCACCTGGAAAAACATTAATTTTTATAGTTTTATTGACAAAATCCTAACAAAATAGGCCTTCATACACATGTTCTTGCTAAAAGATCTATGTATAAACTATCAAATATTACAACAGCGTATTAGCGCAGAGTTAAAAAATGTAAACAATAAAAAGGATCTGTGATTCACTACAGTAAACTAAAATTCTCTATGCTAAAAGTCGTAAATTTAAAAAAATACTTAAGAAGTCATAAATATATATGAACCAAGACTTATCTTTTCTAAGATTATAAAGTCAAAAACTGAACCAATGTTTTTAGTTCACGATAATAAAGAGACACATACAAGGACATCCAGAGCATGGCCAGGGTTGTGTCAATCTTCTTTCCTGCTGATGGTGCCTTCAGGCAGCTTACTTGCCACATTTATGCTTTGATTCAACATCAATTTTTGGCCAAAACATGCCAAAAATTCTGCACAGTACTGTATATATATACAAAAACAGACCTTTTTCCATTTCTTGTTTTCTTTTCTGATAAAGGAAGATAAAATAAAAATGTTTTTGAAAGCAGAACAATAAATCAACACCCAAAGATTTACTTACCTACCAGGGGTGTCAGACTCGATCACAGTTGGGCCAAGGTTAAGAGACAGGTTTAACTCTGAGGCCAGATTGTGTCAACTTGGATTGAACAACACATGGAATTTTTTTTTTTTTTTAAATCTGAGGTAGTATGACATATCATAAATACATAAATAGGATCTAAAGGCATCTAATAGAATTCACAATTGACTAATAATATCAATGGCAAAGTAGAGAGATAAAAGTTAAAATACAAGACTTCATATTGAGTGAAATATTATGTCACAAGCAATCAAAAAAAAAAAAAAAAAAAAGCCAGGAAACTGATTTTTCTCTACAAAATTTGAAACATATCCTGAGTTGTTACCACATTAAACAAAGAAACTCTACATGTATGTGCTACAAAGATGCAGAGCACTCAAGCAGCTAGTTGGGGCATCATCAACAACCACATTTCCATTCTGCTCATGAGTCACTTTACTGACAGATTAATGTGTTTCACTGTGAAAACAGATCACCTACCACAAGTGATATTTTCTCAGCAACATCTGGTGTCATATTTATTTTTAAACACTGCTTACCATCACATCTAATCTATTATTCCAAAGTCATCACTTTGGGGGTTTGAGAGACTTCTTTCCCCATACTTGGTTGGAATGTTAAACCTTCAGTGAGGTGCCAGTCCTAACCACTACACCACAGTGCTACCTTTCACCGCTGGTTTTTTTTTTTTAGGGTTTATGTTCTTTCCCAGATATTAGAGTGCTGCAAAAATCAGAGAACACTCAATCACTCCAACTCCAGGAAGGACCCAGCTTGGATTCAAACCCTGAACCTGCTAGTTGTGAGGACACAGCAGTTAACACCACATTAAACCTGATACATACTTCTGCTCTGAATCAACACTGTAGCTGAAGTAGATCTGCTTCGCAAAGCTGCAGTCTTAAACGCTGAGTGACTGGACCGCTGAGCGTTATTTGAGGAAGGAGAGACAGTAGCTATAGGTGTGGTCTAATTTAACTGCAGGTCTGTAAACAATGGTTGCAGGTGAGGAAATAAGCATGGATGCATTCATAGTGGCAATTTTAATAGAGGTGGACATTTCTTTTTTAAAAGAAGAGCAAAGACCCACACTGAACACTAATCACAGTGGAAAAGATGTTTGCTTTTCTCCTGATCGGCTTTGGCATGAGTTTGATTCACCAGGTGGCTCCACTGATAGCAAAAATGGAATGCAAGTCAGGGCTTTGTGTAGGCCAGTCAATAACGTTCGCTTTAGTCTTCTGGAGGTAGTTCTTCACCAGAAGCCCCACGTTTTGGGTCGTTGTTGTGTTTAAAGACAAAGCTACAACCCAGACCCAGTTTTACTGCTTACTGCTTGAGGTTCTTTCAAAATCTTCACATATCCTTCTTTCTTTTCACCTTTATGAGATTCACAGATCCAGATGCACTGAAGCATCCCCACAGCATAATACTCCCGCCGCTGTTTCACTGTGGGGACGGTGTTCTTTAGGTTATGCTTCAGTCTCCAAGCAGAAGTAACATCTCTATGGCCAAAGAGCTCTAGTTTGGCCAAGCTTCCAGTATGCATAATCTTTCCCTGTTGTCCTTAGCACACTTCAGTCTGGCTTGAAGGTGTCTCTTCTGCAGAAGTGGAGTTTTTCTTGGTCTGCAACCTCACAGTCCATTCCTGTGCAGGGATCTAGTGGTGGTCTTCTTTGACTAGAATTCCTGACTTGGCTGAGTCATTCACTAGTGTCTTTGCAGTTTTTCTAGGGTCTTTAGACACATCCCTCACTAGTTTTCTTTCCAAAGTCTTTGAATTTCTAGATGATACTTCTCACTACAGTTCTTAACACTTGGAAACGCTGTATTAACTTTATTTATCCATTTCCTGCTCTATGAGCATCAATGATTCTCTTCTCAAGTCTAAACTGATTTCTTTTGTTTTTCCCATGATGCTTTCTGAGTGACAGCTCAAACCCTTTCTTAAGTTGTTATCCTGTGTGTAAATAAGAAGAAAACCCTCAGTTTTAACTTGATTTAACAAGCTTTGAGCATTACAAAGTTAAAGCACATCATTGCACACAGGTAGTTTGTGCTATGCCTCAACAAACAGGTCAGTTCAAAAGGGAACTAATAATTTCAACCTTAGCAGTTTTTGTTTTTTTTTGTGTGAAATTACTTTGTGTGTGCAAAGTTGAATAATCTAATCATCCATAATAAAAACGGATGTTTGGAAAAGCTGTGTTAAAATCCTTGCTCTGTTTAACAGCTCTTGGAAAATACTTCTAAAAATATCAAATTTTCATAGAGGGGCCACTAATTTCATCCTCATCTGTAAGTGTAACTTTCATAATAAAAAACACCTAAAATGTATTTTTAAAACATGACACACCTTTAATAAAAGACACACATAAAGCTTCACAAACTTCTACATTCCCCTTTGACTACAGTGGTTTCCATTGTATTGCACTTCAACAAGACATCATGTGCTTTTACTGGTACAGTTAAAAAAAAAAAACAAAGAAAAGAACGACACGCTAAGGCAAACAGGAGACACTTTTAAAACAGACACTCCATACCAGCACACTGATGTTACATTTAAAATAAAAAACAGGAATTTAAAGCTTAAATTTTCCATGCACACACAAAGAACGTGGATACGTTGAGCAGCAGAATCGGGTGTCTGATAAATACTGCTCTGAAATGTGCAGTCAAAAAATAAAAACACAAGCCGGCTTCAACACGGCAGTTTAAGTACTATTTCTCAGGGAATTTAGAAGATCACCTGTATTCCCTTTAAGTTGGGAGAAAAGCATGTATGATGTAGCTTATCTATAACATAGAGCAGCACTGACACTCATTAATAGTTGATGTAGCTGCCGGAGGGACCAACATGTCAACTGAGACAACAATTAGCATGTTTGTGTACGTTTTGGCTCAGACAAAAACACTTGGGCAGATGCAATTTGAAAAAAAAAAATGCTTTTTTTTAGTTGAAACTAGGGCTGTCAAAAGATTTACATTTTTCATTGTGATTAATTTCAGATTTCTGTAGTTAATCAGCATTAATCACATTCTTTTATAAAAACTCCTACATTTGCAATCAAAAATAATTCTGTCATTTTGGATGTTTCTGTCTTAAACTGAGGGTTATTGCCTTCCTGTTTGGATACAGACCTGCTTTTATCAGCAGATTGTAGGTTTTAACATAAACATAATGATGGAAAAGGGGACTTTTTATGGATTGAAAGGGGAATGAGGGGTCAATAAAAAGGTAAATGTTTGATATCACAAGGTACAGATGACTTTTAACTTGTCCACTGAACTGTTTGTGAGTCAACATCTCAGTTAAAGTGAAATAAGACACTAAGGAGCAGTGATGGACTTATTTTGCATCCCTCTGGCTGAAGGGAGATACTAAAGTGGCTTAATAAACGTGCTGAAAGGGACAATAAAGCACAAGATTGTCAACCTTAATTAATGCGATTAATCTCGGCAGTCGTAGTTGTAACACAACAAATACTTGTGCTCACTTGTGCTGTTGATACTGTGCGTTGATATGTGGTATTGTTGCTTTGTACATTTAAATATTTTCCTTTAGCTTCATTTTTTAAATCCTAAAATAGAAAAAAGACAAATACAAACAAAAAACCCCAACATTCACAACTATACAATCAAAATGTCAAACGTTATAATAGGTTGAGTCTGTCACTGAGGACTTTCAGTCAAAAAGGAGACTTTAAAGATGATTTGTACTGTCCATAACATAAGCCCTTAATAACTGAAATTATAACACTTTTACTGACTGAATTGTGATTATTTCTCAAGAAGAAGTGCTAAAATTGTGTGTTTTACTTATATATTACAGTTCACTTGAAGAATGAAAGACAATCATGTCCAAAAAAAGACAAACTTTTAGTGCTAAGTTACTTTCACAGACATATCTTCAGATGAATGAACCCACACAGACACTAGCTTATATAATCTTCACACCTTGTGTTGACTCAGTTTTCAGCAGAAAGAGCACATGGAATGAAATCTTCACAGTCACTAGTCAAACAGTCAACGCGGTGTTGTGTTTTGTGGAATTATGATAGGTGTACAAGCAATGCCTGCAAAGGACTCTGGGAAGTGCAAATCCCTCTCCCACTCGTCTGTGTCAGTGTTGTACACCTGCACGATGCTTGTGACGTTGTTCAGGTGCCAGTTGTATCCCCCCACAATGTAGATCTTCCTGTCCAGTAAGCAGCAGCCGGCCTCAGACTGCCCGGCTCTCATGGGGCTGACGGTGGTCCACTGGTCGTTCTCTGGAACGTAATACTCTACCGCGAGCACATCAAAACAACGGTCCACATGGTCCATGCGACCACCCAGAGCATACACCCGATCTCTGGTGCTGATCATGGCGTGCAGCACTCTAGGTTCGTTCATGGGAGCTTTGAAGTCCCACTGGTCTGAAACTGGGTCATAGCAGTGAAGTGTTTTCTTGTCCTCCAGAGAGACCCCGTAACCCCCTGAGATGTACAGTTTTTCTCCACATGTGGTCCCTGCATGACCCCAAATCCTGCGTTTTAAAGGCTCCACATTTGCCCACTCATTCTTCTTAGGGCAGTAACACTCCACAGATGACAGACTGCCAGATCGATTGCGCCCCCCAGTGGCATACAGCCGTCGGTGCAGTACATTGAGCTGAAACTGGATGCGTGCCTCCTGAAGAGGTGGGATGCGCAGCCACTGGTTGAGATGTGGGTCATAGCGGTAACAGCTGTCCACTGCACCTTCACCGCTGCGGTACTGCAAGTGCTGTCCACCAACAACATACACAAAGTTATCAAGCACAGCGACACAAGCGTGGCTGCAGCCCACCTCCATCTCTGTCAGCTCTTTGAACTGGCGAGAGGCAATGTCGGGGAGGTGATACACCTTGGTGCTCACTGTGCGGTCGTTGTCAGTGTACGGCGTCCCGCCGAAGGTGATGAGTGACATGACGTCAGAGCGTATCAGTGTTCGTGAGGACTGCATCTCATGCTGTCGGAAGGGAAGAATCTGGTAATTGAAGGCCTCAAGGAGATACTGACGGCACTGCACGTCCTCCACCATGATGTCTACCGTCTGAACGCTGTCCACCAGCTCTGAAGAACGCATAAGAGGGAAGCGCACGTGGCAGAGGACACTGCTGGCTTGAGCCCGGCGTGACTCGTCATGCCTGAGCCACCTGATGGCAGCGTGGAAGAGGTCAATCTCGCTGCAGTTCTTAAGTTTGTTGCTCTGCAGGAAGAAGATGAGGCGCTCCATGGGAATGTGCAAAAAGTCCTCCTCCTCTGCGATTTGGAGGAAGTGTCGGAAGGTGAAGGCATCCACCGATTCTTTGAGGGAAGACAGGCTGAAGGTGGTTGCCATCTGGCCAATGTGCAGGCAGGTCTCAACGCTCATCGCTGACTTAAGGAACTCCTCGCAGAGTTCCACGACTGGGACCATCTGGAGAAACACGGCTGCCCCAAGGACATCCTGAATACAGTCCAGGTCCAGTGTGACCTCTGAACTATAGGCAAAGTCAATAATATGCTTCAGACCACGGGCGGACAAACCCTTCAGCTCAATGGTATCTTGACTTGACTCCCTCATTCCGCCTGTAAACATCGCACTGCAACACAAGAAGAAAACCAGTAAATCATCACACATTTTTAAGTCTACCTTTTTCTAAATTACAGTGAAATAATATGTAATGAAAAAGAGTAACTTTGATGTTGAAATTTCATGACTTTACATGTGTAATGTCCTCTTTTTAACCATCAATAATCAATTCAGTAAATATGAAGCAAATAAAGCAGCATTAATGGATCAGAAAAAAAGAAAACAAGGGTAAGTGAGTTATGATTTGACATGTCTCCCTCCTCTCCTCACCAAGTAGATTTTAATGTAGTTGATTTGTGAACTGCAGCTTACGCTAACAGAGCACTTAGTGAAAATTACTCTGGGTAAAAGCATTGTGTAAGTGCCTCAAATTGAAAATATAAATGGGCAGAGAGAAAGCTTGTGATTTAGACTAACCGGAAGTAATCGCTGCAGGCAGCCAGCACGGCTTTGTGGACCTGAAAGCGCTCGTCGTTGATGGCAAGCACGACGTCTAGGAGTTGGCCCTGTGATCTCAAGACCGACAATCCCTGGAGGAGGGTGGTACTGTGGCTGGGGGCCGAGAACGTACAGCGCAGGGTGCTATTCTTGTTAGCCATACTAGAAGGAAAAAAGGCTTGGTTACACTGGGTGGATTAAAGCATGATATACCTTTCTTTTAGAAAACAATTTCCATAATCCCCATGTTTTAAGTCTCAAATGAACTCGCAGATTTCGTTATTTTGTTAATGTTCTCTGCATATAAAAGTGATATTGGGCATGATCAAGCAAGTGGAAATATTACTGCATGTAGAAACATAATGTCAGTGCGCCAAAAGAACAACTACTGCAAGACAGTGGGGCATATAGGTATAAATAAAGAAATAAAAACTTAAGGTCAAAACTGTAAAGCTAAAGGTAGAAAATTATGCTGAACTGAAGTAGTATGAAGGTTAATTACGCTTCAGTTCCCATAACTTCATAAAAGTGGACTAAAGTCCCAGGCGTGCTGTTGCAGCTGCCTTGTTAGTTGCACAACTTAATTTTAAGTTCACAATTTTCCCCCCATGAACAGATAAGGTTATGAAATACTAGTTAATCAACTGTAGCCAAAACATTAAGGCTGCAGCTCTGTGTACTAGAATAAATTGATTGTTGGCCTCAATAATACATGATCAGCAGGTTTTGTTCAAAGATTAGACAGGACTGACCTAGACAAGGTGAAGTACATTTACTATTCATTCAGAAACATTTTAGTCAGTCAGGTCTGTTCTAAATATTTTTCAACTAAAAGTTTTTCAGTAAACATATTGGTGTGAACTCTAAAGTAAAAATAAACTTTAAGTTTTTTTTTAACCATTACATTACAGATAAGATCATTGGGGCAGCTGTGTTTTGAAGAGGAGCGTCAGTACATTAAACTTACCATAAAGCATAGAAATTATGGACTGAACTATTAAAAATATAAGCGAATGTCACCAAATCAATCATAAACATGTGAAAGTTGACTCGCTACATCGAAATGACTTTGGCAGTCTTGCTTTTATGCCCACATCTACTTTATTTCCTCTGCTGGTCAGGGTTTAAAAAAAAAAAAAAAAAAAAAAAAAAAAAAGACACGGGAGGTGGTGATGCCTGGAGGCCCGGGACAGCTCCGCGGTGTTTCCTGCTGCCACGCACTGACACCGGGACGCTCCGGCCGGGTAGAGCTGCTCTGTAGTCCCGGAGACGTGGATGCCTCGAACTGAGCAACACCGTGCGACCAGTCAAACACCGGGGACACAACACATCCTCATGCCGCCTCACTCACCTGCTCTGTGGACACTGCGAAGCAAAATCCCCGCCATCCGACTCCGCCATCTTCTAGCACAAAGCAGCACGCATAGAGCATTTTCAGAAATGTTACCGGAAGTTCAACGGCACAATGGCCAGCTCATTTTGTTTTAAACGTGAAGAAACGGCCTGTCGTTCAGGCACTCGCTGTAAACAGCCGTCTGTCTCAGGTTGTGGTGCGGATACGGAGCTGCTGACCTCTCCCTCTGGTTGATACATGTCCTTCCGCTGTGCTGACAACTGGTGGCCACATGGGGGCAGCATTGTTACAAGCCTAAAAGATGGGGTGGGCTGAATCCCGAACTCTACATTCAAGGAGTCTGAGCAAGAATATATTGAGAAACAAACAAAAACTAACCAAAAAATGTGATATTCGTGACGATAAAATTTCAGTTAAGTCTTTTAGGATATCTATAATAATGGAATATTGAAACCTACTGTATTTTTCTATACTAATCTCTTAAATTATGGGTGTTCAAACTATGGCCTGGGGGCCAAATTTCACTTCCAAAACCAACACCGCAGAAAAGTGGGCAGTACTGTCGACGTTTACTCTGTTTCTGTGTGCTCGGCTGTCCCTGGTGCCCCCCACACACAACACAGTGTTGTCAACACCTTTCTGGTCTCCTGTTAAACACACAGCGCCTCTGATCAGGTCGGAGGGAAAATTGTCCTCTTATCACACCACAGGATACCGGGGCGAGGTAGCCTAATCTTTAGAACCATCTGATAATCTGGCTTTTGCTGACTTTGGTCAGGAGGAGGTATTCAGCCTGACATTATCATGTAGCTGTTTTACTTTCAACACTAGAGGGTGCTGCCGTGTTAATTCTAGAAACAAATATTTTGACAAGAATTTGTTGAAATGTTTTTTCAAGACTAAAGTGAAATGATAGCATAAATCATATTGGCAAGCAAAATGACAATACCCTCCAATAAAACAAAACAAAATAATTACAGCAAAATTGTACCCCTTTACCTTGCTATACCCTTCTCTGGGTCTTATCTACAAAGCATATGCACTAACCATCTTTAAAGGGGAGATGTTAGGCAAAATACATTTTTTCAGGCATCTTAACAAAAATATATGCCCCTGGCCTGTCCACAGCCCCCCCCAAGAATCAGAAAAATCCCACCCCCTCTCTCCACCTTACAGAGAAAGTGCACTGAAACAAGCAGTTCTCAGATTTCCCCCTCATGATGTCATGTGGGGCTGAAATAGAGGGGTTTTAGACATGAAAAAAATCCAATACTGGAGTGCTTTCTTCAGCAACAAACTTCACAGGCATGTTTTGGGGACCTCTGGGGCCGATATAAATTTTTCTTAAAGGGGACAAGTATGTGACTTTAAAGCATCCATATGAAAATATGTAAATTAATACACTTTCAGTTCTTCTATTAAAATTTATACCAGAATGATAACTGAATTAAATTAGAATGTCAGTGATGTAAGGGGTAGCAGCACTGTAACCAGCAGTAACATGCTTCTAACATTTCCTGTCTGCTCTGACATTGACCTGTGACCTCATCAGAGAAAGGGGCTTGTGCATGTTGTGCTAAGGGATATTGAAAGAATTTACAAAGGCCACACTAGTCAAAAAATAGTAAATAATACACAAAATGAGGAAAAAGTCAACTTTTGTAAAGTCATCATATGTTATTTTGTAAATCCATTGGTCCAACACACCTCTAGTAAACATAATCACAGTTAACCTTTTTAAAACTGAAAGTGAAATGTATTTGCTGTGGAACTGTGAATGGGAAATGAGGAAATGAATGAGGATGTAAGATGTGGAGGAGTTGCCGGGGGATAAAAATCTGAATGACCACAACAGCGGCTCGATGGAGAAGCATCTGTTCATTAAATCAAACTGTCTTTAACAGTCAGCTTTCACCTGTTACCACAATGTGCCTCTCATTCCTGTCAGACAGCTTGTTTCCCTGAATCCACACTTATTTCATTAGAGATATAGGTTTGCTATCCCACAGTAACATCACAATATGTTGTTGAGAACATTGCATTAACCCCGAGGAGCAGATGGATTGGCCAGATTGCAAAGCTTTAAGCTTGCAAAGATGTTTTGTCTGCTTTTACTCACCACATTCTACTGATCCATGCAAGTTCAAACTTGTAGTTTTGTCTTTTAGTTATGTCTTATTTTAGTGAGGGTCAGCTATTTTTAGTTCTGAGCACTGTGGTCCTGAGTGGCAGCATTCACCTATGTCATTATCATGTGTTTGTTTGTTTATTTAATTATAACTGGGCCAGGATTAATGTGACAGAATGATCCTTTATCCTATTTTCCAAGTTGTTATTTTTTTTTACTCCAAAGGTTTTGCCTTTCCTTAACACCATGTATGGGCTGTTGCCCAGATGGATAGGAAATATGCAATGTATCAGTGTAAAAGTCTATCTTTGGTCTGAGACTAACATTACCATTCATCCAAATCTGCTTATATTTTACTGTCATAGAGCACCATTGTTACGTCACTGTTTCAATTAAAAGTGAAACTAAGCCTCAGTGTTGCACTGATTGGCAAGTTCCTTCATCATAATGGACTTGGGTACTGTATTTCACACAAATCTCTCACTCAAAACATTATGATACCGTAGATCAGGGGTGTCCAAACTAAATGAAAAATGGCCCACATTATAACATGAAATCTGTGCTAGACTGTATATTCTATCAGTGTTTTCTTATTGACAGACGAGAATGTTTTTGTGTCACCTTGGGGGCTCATCCGGGGAGGTAACACAAACTATACTTGTCTGCCATAAGAAAACCCAAAAACATTTAAAGTTTGTGAAGACAGAAAAAGTTTGGACACCTCTGCTGTAGATAGAACAACACACGTGAATTTACGTATCAATTCACCACTGAAAATAGTGAAAAACTAGTGAACTCTGTATCAGGAGGGCCATGGATCGTGGTCCAGTTGTGCCACAGACATAAGAATATAAGTCAGGAAATAAAAAGAAAGTAATACTTCCAAGTGACTGTTGCATAAAGTTAGACTTTGAACAAATTATGGAAAGTTCTAAAATGAGCTGTACTACGTCACTGAGACTGTTGAATTTAGATGAAATAGCAGACTTCCTGTCTTAGACCGTTCAGTTGTGTTTTCCAAAGCACAACATTTCTGAGTTGTAAAAGCTAAAACTGAGGCTCTCTGAGCTTAGTAAGCTCTAGTAGACAGGTGTAGGCGTCAGCTGTTTCTGTAGTTTCTTTGATGTTCAGCCAGCAGTAAACGTCAACAGTTGTATTTAAGTAAGTGACATGACTTCAAACATCATCATTTCGAGGTGGATGCTGTCTGTGTCTCCGTCTGGTTAAGATCTGTACATAGAGCCCTCCCCGCCCTTAAATCTTGTGGTTGCCTGTCTAACTTGAGAGATGTGAAACCTTTCTGACATTTCTGAGAACGGCACCTGAGTTACAAGAAGACAGTTTGAATATATGGACTTGCACATGCTGAAGAACGAACCTTTTGACATTTTCCACTACACCTAATGGAAATTTTGAAACACTGGGCCTTTCCACAAGGACATACTGTTGTGTTTATGCTCCTGACATTGATCAGCAAAGGTAAACTCATAAGAAAACCATTTGCCTTTTTTTTCTTTTTAACTTCTCTCATTATAATGTTATCCTCTAAGTGATCATATCAACTAGTCAGATAAACAGATAAGTAAAAGTGGAGATCACTTTAAATATAGTTCAACATCCGCTACTAAATATTGGTTAGCTTATCTATATCATGTGGTTTAGACATCCGCTCTGTAGTGCATTATGAAGCTTGTTCAGGTCCCAGCCTCTGTAGTATTGTCCATAGTGTTAGTTTACACGGCGGTAGGTTACTTTTACAAATGTGGAGTTCAATTTCTCATGATCGAAATGTTTGATCTCTTTCCTTTGATATAGCTAAGATTACAATGTGGATAAAGTGCTTCTCAAACTGCTCCTAAAAAGGACAAATAATGAGAAAATGAGAGGTTTAAAAAGAAGAGGATCCAAACTACTGCCAACTGATCAATTTGCACTTTACACCCCGTGTTGTTTCTCACAGTAGAACTATGACAGGGAAATGATGGGAATATTTTTATCTAAATGTATTTAAAAATAAGTCTAAAAAGAAAACACAATCTCAAGATCCCAACAGAACAATGACATTAGAATGTCTGGGGTAATTTTCTCAAGGTAGATTTTTTTGTGTGCTTTTTTAAGATGTGTTCTTCATAAAAATTAAAACTAGAGAATATTTTCAAATTTATTTTCAAATGAACATAGTGGGGTTTCCATCTACTAGTTTTGCACGTAAATACAAACTGTGCATTGAAAAAACATACTTGACATGCTGAAAAAAAAAATCAGAAACAAATCACACTAGGAGGTTGAAAAAATTGTTTATCACTAAAGCAAAGTGTGACTTTTTGCAGGGGAAACAGAGAACAAATGATGACGCATTTATATTAACACATTTATGCGAGCACCCAGGGCTATTTCTAGAGCTCTTTGAAGAATGCATAGCCTTAAAAAAATGGTTCAGGACTCTCTTTATTTCTTTACTATCTTCAAAGATTTAGGCCATCAACCATAACCAACAGAGTTGGGCCTTTCCTCGGTTGTTTTCTAATTTTCTTCATTATAAAACCCTGGACTTCAAGCACCTTGAATTCTGCAGCTCTCAGATCTCCCTTCAGACTCTGGGACCTTGATTTCCAAATGAAATGCAAAAACCTGTTTAATCTGAGAACAGGACTTGTGACCACAGAGCAACGGTCCAGGTAAGACGATTATGACGTCCGTGATGGAGGGCTGACACTACAAACACAACACTTGCAGCCCATTTTCTGAACACATTGCTGTGTTGTGGATCTTGATGCACCGAGCCTCAGTCCACGCCTGAAGCTCCCCTAAATTCTTGCATCTGATTTGTTTGACAATCTTCTAAAGGCTGAGCTCATCCCTGTTGGTTGCACAGCTTTTCTTACCACTTTTCTCTCCAACTTTCCATGAATATGCTTTGATACAGCCTCTGGGAACAGCCTGCCCTTTCAGCAGTGACCCTCTGTGGCTTACTCCCCTTGTGTAGCTGTCAGTGATTGTCATCTGGGTAACTCTCAAGTTAGCAGTCTTCCTCATGGTTGTAGTTGTGTGAAATGAATCAGTGCAGAAGGCTCAGGAAACTTTGGCTGGTGTTTTGAGTAAATAAGCTGATTAGAGCTCTTTTCAGGACAAAAATAACTGACAAGAAATTAGACTTTTCCACAATATTCTAATGTATGAGATACTGTTTGTCTTGTGTTAGTTGGAAGCCATAATCATCAAGATTAAAAAAAATACTGTATATATATTTCAGTTTTGTGATGAGTCTAGGACAGTGTCTTCCAAATGTTTTATCAGGGGACCCGCTTTTTACGAGGTACAAGTCATCGTGACCCAACAACTTCTCTTTGCGTACGTTATTTCTCAAGTCTGCCTTCTGCACCGTCATCAGCTGGTTGGTTGAGCTGATAACCAGTGCTAGCTTAGATAACGTTAATTCTGAACGTTTTCATGATATTCAAGTTTTTTTTTTAGATGCAACTGTATTCAGCCCTTTCACACATGCACAAATTCAAGCCAATTTTCAGAGATTTTCGGGGCGGGCAGAACAAGTGCAGCAGAATTCCCTGCCTCCTTCTCTTCAAAAATTTTACAGCCAGGCCCCTATAAAATTTCTGCATGATGTCAAGATGGGCTGATGTTTGAATGCAACAGGAAATATCAGGTTTGAGTGGAGGTTGTCATCCTCCAACTATTGCAGTGCAAGCATCTCAAAGGCCACGTTCACACTGCCGTTAAAAGTGACCTAAGTCTGTTTTTTTTTTTTTTTTTTGCTCATATGTGACTCATATCTGATTTTTTTCTGACAGTGCGAACATCACATGTCACATTCCGACCTATTAGAATCAGGCATATGTGGTTCTTAATCAGATATGAGCTTTTTGAATTTGACTGCAGGGTGAACAGTCAAACACACACACACCAAAAAAAAAAAAAAAAAAAAATCAGATCTGAGAAAAAAAATCAGAATTGAGCATTAAGGCCTGCAGTATGAACGTAGCCTAAGATGTTAACCAGTATGTTCCTCGCCAGTCCTTTTTGAATACTTTGAGTACCTCTTATTACTCATATCATTCATGCAAAGACGTGTCATTGTAAGATATGCCTCTCTTGCTTTTTCCACCTTCTCTTATGTTTTGTAAACATTAGAACTTCATTGGGTCCTTTTTATATCATGTCTTGCCTCAAGGACTGAGAATTTTGGGATAGAGTTTAAGCTGTTCTGGTAAATTTTCAATGATTGTCAGAAGAATATGTTCAATAGGGTTTGTGTCAATATCAATTCATGGTGTCTTAAGTTGAAGCCACAAATTCTTTTGAGATTTAACAGTATGTGAAGGGACAAAAGCTTTAGAAATCTGGTTTGTCCTGTTACCACTCCCAGTAAATGGTAATCTTTACAGGCATAGCCTTGAAATCAAAAGTAGATTAAAAGAGAAAGAAAAATGTCAATGATTCATTTTCCATCAATATGAAACTTATGACTCTACAGCTGATAATGCAGAATAACAAAATGCACATCAATTTAAAGACTATTGCACTAACTTTCCACATAACTAAAGACAAATTAAATTCATTAAAAGGAACATCTGGATAAACAGAATAAAACTACGTCAAACTGACCTTTCTGACAGGTTCCCCTTATGTTTGGGATTATCAAAACAAAATTCCCCCATAGGTTTTGTTGTCGGTGACATCTGACAATGAAGAGGATGTTAGGTTGCAATGACATTTAAGTTTGGCCAGCAAGTCCTTATCAGATCTTTATGTCCGTGTGGATGTTTATGCTCTTTTTTTCCAATCACGGTTGTTGCTGGTGCAGAAGGTTTAAAAACAAAATCTACTGCCTAGAAGTCATAAGCCTCCATGAGGTATACAGCTGCCAAAAAGTGAAGGTACAGTGTTGAGTTAGGTCACTGTGACCTCACATGGGTAAGGCGGCAGTGACCTTGAGAGGGGTCTGGCTGCAGACCATACATTTCAGACGGCCACTTTAACAGGAATTGCGGAACTGCCGCAATTTGCTAGTACAATGTATTTCCAGTTTTAGCTTTTTTTTTTTTTGGTTAAATCTAACTTTATTCTTAAATTCAATCTGGCAGTTACATTCATTAAAAACAACCACATTGCAAACGCTACAGACTAAGAAACATTGCATAAATAAAACAGAAAAATGTCATAGGTCTAATCAGGGAGTAAATTATGCATAGATCCTTTAAGAAGAAGTTACATTACTGGTGGCTCACTTTAGCTTTGCTAGCTTTTGCTAAAGCTAACCACTATGATAGCTATACAATTAACATTGGTAAGTAGGCCAATGCAGCTATTTTAACTTTAGCAAATATAGCTAACCTATTGTAGCTACATAGACAAGGCGCCTTGGTAGCATAGCTGTTTGGTGAGCTTAGCTTTGGCTACACTAGCTATTTAGCTCTGTTATCTGTAGCTAAATACACTCTAGTTGCGTGAACTTTAGCAAACATAGCTAAAGCTTCACAGCTATGCATATGGCATAGATATGTTGCAGATGTAGTTACTTTGTTAGCTTAGCTGTGGCTACATTAGCTATGAAGCCACCCTATCTGTAGCTAAGTTAGCCCTAGCAACATGAGCTTTAGAAACATAACTAAAGCTAATCTAGCTATGCATATAACATAGATCTGTAGCTTACATAGCTGCTTTGCGAGATTAGCTTTAGCAATGTTATCTACATAGCTTTAGCAGCTAATGCTTTGTAAGTTTGGCTGGCTCCGTTAGAATGTTTTCATAGAGAACGAGCTTTATTCCTGTGAGCAGACTGTTTACTCGACTTTATGAAACGTTTTGCAATCAGTTTTTGCAGGTCAGGTTTTTAACTTTTAACTTTTGGTAGGCCTATCTAACACTTACCTTAACCCTTACCCTAACCCCAAACAAAAGTTTCATCAGATTTTATTTCGTAAGCTTAGTGTGTATTTCTGTTGGGAAATATACTGGACTCTGAACAATTATGACAGCGGCCGTGGCCGACTGTCTTTGTGACCTTTGATGTCCAAAATTGTATAAACTCACCCTCAAGTTCATTAATAAGTCTGACAAAAATTCCTCGGTGCTTTTGTGAATAATGTGCTCCCCAAATCTGAGGTCAAAGTGTCCTTGACCTTGTACCAGCAATATGCATTCAGTTTTGTGTGAGAATGGACATATGTAGAAAGTTTGAAGAAAATCCCTGAAAGTCATTACCCACTCTTCTGTCTCTTTTTCCAAACCAGTGTCCTATCGCTGCAATAAAGGCTAAAACCCTTAAAAAAGAAGTATTTAAAAAAACATTCTTGAGTTTTCACATTCGTAGAGCAACATTAGGGACGGTAATGTTGGCCTTTTACCCATGACCTCCAAATCTAACTAACACAAAATATAAATAAATTGGTGTTTGGAAGATTATTTCTTTGTTGTAACAATGCGTTGTGACTACATCTTATACCCTTAGAAAGCCTGTTTATATTCCTTTTAAATGACACCACATTTGTAAGGAACATGCATTTTTTGGGATGAGCAGCAGAGCTGAGTATGTGGGCTACACCCATGAAAATTTGGCCATGTCTTTTCCGTCAGTGCCAAACAGCTTATTTTGCCATTGACTCTTGTTTGGTGTTTGGTGGATATGATGGTTGAAGTGTGAAGAAACAAGACATATTGATAATTTATTGACATATTGACAAACACTGGTTAAAGAATGAGATGCCATCCCACAGCAGTGAGTGACCAGGCTGTTGACCAGCATGAGTAGGAGGTGCCAGGCTGTTGTGTCTGTGTGTGGTTCTTCCACATGCTACTGAGGCTCCTGTTTGTTAAATGAATAAATTGTTAAATTGCCAATATGTCTTGTTTCTTCAGACTTGAATCACCCAGTCCACCAAACAAAACAAAACAAGAGTCAATGGCAGAATAAGCTGTTTGGCATTGGCAGAGAAGATTTGGCAAATATTTTATAGGTGTAACCTTACTTAGCTCTGCTGCCCATCCCACAAAATGCATGTTCCTTACAAATGTGGTGCCATGTAAAGGGAAACAAACAGGCTTAATGGTCTAACATTTATAACAAAGAAGCATTGTTACATAGACATAATAAATGGACTTATGTAAACATAAATGGACTTATGTAAACATAAATGGACAATCAAAGAACATAGTGCCTTAGTGCTATTGCTGGTGCTGAGACATAAAAGCTTTGGATGTAGTGTTTTAGCATAAATAATGTGAAGATTAATAAGTTACTTTAAGATGTGTTTTTCCATAGGATCAACATGTGAAGCTCCATCCAGTCCTGAGTGCTTCAGAAGAAGCTCCGACAGGACCGTGTACACCTGTGAATGGAGCATGAACACAAACGAGAGTGGCGTGGAATATGACTTTTACTTTGAGTAAGTTTGAGTTTAAACTGTATCATCTTTTCAACGGTGACTGTTTGACTTATTGTACCAAGCTCTGTGCATATATTTCCATTTGAATTGATGTATGCATTTTCTAATTTTGTCCTGTAAATGCAGTTGTGTTTTTTGTAAATCTTCGGAAAGTGTAACCAAGACCACGTTTAGAAATGATCCACTGACAATAAAACCCTTTTCCAATATTGATGGAAATGGAGGATTTTCTCCTTTGTTTAAAAAATAATCCCACCTCCACATGCCAACTATCCAAAAGCATCTCTCTCCACATGAAAATAGAAAAAGGAATGCTATAGTATACTTGCCAGGCCAGTAGATGGCAGTGTGACATTTGGTGAAACTGTTTACTGTTAGTGAGCCGCACAAACAGAACTTGCAAGTCTGCCATTGTTGTTGCAGTCCACCTACTCATACATGAATATAGGTTCTTTGCAGATGACGTCACACAGCAGCAGATAATTTCCCTTGGAGGGCAGGAAGTGGTTTCTGCATGGAGAAACACTACCAAAAAGGCCATGTTTTCATGTTTTGAGCTGTTAATGACTAAACCAAGTGTTCAAAGTGTGAGTCTAAAAACATTCTTGATTCTTAAGCTACTTTAGTGTCCCTAAAGTAGTGAAATATTCAGGTAAAACATTTAAAAAGTTCTAAAAAAAAGTCACAAAGAAATGGCAGGAGTCAGGATTTAAAACAAAACAAAACAAAAAAAAAACCTTAATCTAAAGTCTAGACGAGCAGCCCTATGGTCTGTTTCCACAAAGCGGTTTAGTTTGGTCCAGTACAGTTCGGCTACAGTTCTGCACATTAAACTCCAATCTTACCCATTATTCCTCAGCTGGGGCCTGTCTCACTTACCTCCAGCATCTCTTATTTTGATTTCTTTAAAGAGATCTAGATCATTTGCCAGCTTTTTAAATGTGGATTAAATAACGACAAAGGATGGATAAAAGGAAACTGGCACTCAAATGGGAGCTGGCTACCGCAGCTAACATCAGAGAGCCATTTTGTAGCACAAGCTCATTCGTAAAGAGCACATAATTACTTGGCTGATAGTACATCACATTTTCAATTAAAAGCATGTTCTGTGACAAAATTGGGATTTTTTTTTATGTGTAAAAGGGGCTCGGCTAGTCTCTTAGCTCAGTGCAAGACACTACTTTCCCTTAATCTGGATTGAGGACACTACACACTAGTCGGTCTGTTTAGGAATGTTCCCAGGCATCTATTTTCCTATTTGGCTAAAAACTTATTTAAACTGACCAACTGGTCTCAAGAGAAGAAAATACTTAGGGTCACTGTGTTAGCGGTATGATGTAAGCCTGATATACAGCGTGGCTAACATTAGCGGCTATCTCCTCCAGCCTTCGTTCCTCTTTGCAGATTAATATCATGCTTTGCCTCTTTTCACTTGGTTGAGTAGTTATACCAGTGTTTCCGCTAGACTTTTTTGGCAAAAATGACCATCAGTCCTCAAGAATTCCAGCCATTTAGAACAACTACTGGACATTTGCTTTAACATTATTTTGCTGCATTAGCAGCAGCAAAACGCATAAATCTGATATTCTGTGATACAGCGATACATACAAGTCTGGCCTAAATGGGAGGGAGGACACATTTTTATTTCCAGACCTGACCCAGAACCAAGACAGTAGAAACCATTGTGCATACATAATTAGCCATGTGCTTGCTGTCTGAGGAGATAAACAACCCCAGCAGCAGGAAAGTGGATGTAGTAAGCTTAGGCTTCTTTTGGTTTATATTAAAACATTCTTGCAACATATCTTCGAGGTTACACAAAATATAATATGCAAGTGTTCAGTTTGTTGTATGAAAAGTCACTGTGTTGTGAACCCCCAGGTCAAGTTTCAGTCAGTAAAACATCTGGGCGTGTCTGTTGATGAGCTGAAGTCACACCCACTCAGGAGAAATACGATCCTCTCAAATTAAAAAAATGCTGCAATCTGAACTGAGGAAAGCACTCATGCCATTAGCCTGCTTCTTGACCGTTTGATCTTACAACAAAGTCTGTTTACTGGCTAAAATCTCTGTTATGCTTTAAATGATCCATAGAACACTGTGGCTGATGGATTCGGCAGATTGACCTCACAATGAGCAGAAAAACAGCATTTAACTGACTGTTAACTTTCAATAAATGCATGACATCAGCTAATAACAGACTGTACTGAGATGAACTGCTCCGTGATTTTATATTGTAGTGTTAGAGGGGCGGGGTCATTCCGACTGTGGGTTCGTGACATCATGAGTCCACATATTTGCCCCGCCCAAATTGAACCAAGTTAGGAAAGAGGTGAAGGGTCTCAATCCAAAATTCAGTCACATGTAGATCTCAGTTTTTTCACATGTTTACAGCAACCATATTCCAACGTATTTTGTGTGATAGGACACAAATTTTTTATTTCTCTTGATAGGGTCTTTAATGAATTGAACTGTTTAACCATGCACATCCCTAGGTCTGCAAGACTGAGTAATTTGTGATATTGGTCACCTCCGCACCAGGTAAATCGGTTCAACTGTGGTAAAAATCTCTGTTTTGTAAAGTTTAGGTTTCATACTCACTATATATAGAAATTTTCTGACTTCTAGCAGTGCAGAGGTCCATTTAGAGCTGTTAAGTACAAACTTTTCATTGTTCCCATTCATTCTTTATGGCTGTCCCCCACTTCCTGACCCCCATTGGACAATCTGTATAACATGATTGAAAACAACCTATTGACTGGAACTGTATTACACTTGTGTGTACAGGTGCTTTTCTTACAATATCATTTATCCAAAGCCACTAGATCTGACAGGTAGACAGGTGTTCCAGGAGTTGAGGTCCTTGCCCAAGTGCCCAAACTGGAGCCGTAAGCATGAGCCTGAAGCGTGTTGTAAGACATTGGGCTCAACGGTACTGGCAGTCTAAATAGAAGCCATACTTGGGCCCAAGTCCTCCTGAAAAGGCGATCTTAGGCATACTTCATGTGGACTGGGGAACGGTACACAGGAGATGTTGGCACAACCAACCCTGAGTACAGGATATACTAAACATCTCCCATCTCTGGGTATACCTTTGTCCAGATAGCACAGTGAATAGAGAGGGGAATAACATGCGTGGAGGGAGCCCCATGCTGCAGCCTCTGAGGACAGCAGCCTCTGATAATGGGGCACACAGACATAACCATTAGGTTACCAGATTTTGAAGAGAATTAAAAAAAAGGAGGTAGATACCAAATAGACAGAGCGTCAAATAATGTTAAAGTTTAGCCAAGCATAAAGCAAGAATCAAAAAGAAACAACTAAATGAACTCTGAAGCTGTTTCTTCTGGTTTCAAACAATCTTAGAGCTACTTTAACGAAGATGAGAGCATGCAAGATCTTACTAGTGTCTGCCATTTCTCTGCACTAAATGTACAATGTTTTCATTCATAGTGAAACAAAGTTTGAGAGCACTAAGCAGACCACGGCTCGGTTTCCTGAGGAACGACTTATCAAATATGACACTGTGTTCATTTGGGTGAGAGCTCACATTGGAAACTCCAGCTGCACGTCACTCAGGAGCCCTGTCATACTGGCAGACATAGGTAAGATCTCTTCTTGTTTCACTTAACAACATCCCACTGACTACAAAGGTGAGCGCTGTGTTCACTTTTGCAAACATTTTTATAGCAACATCATACTTGAAATGTTTTGCCTCTCTTGCACAGTGAAGTATGAAGCCCCCACAGAGATTTCTGCAACCTGGGTAAAAGGAAACCTTACTCTATGCTGGAAAGCAGCAGAGAGCAGGTCGGCTTTAGCCGAGATCCGGTTTCGTCAACATGGAAATTCAAATGCATTGTGGAACAATGTAAAATAATTTTATTTACAAGTAACAAATATATCCCAGTTGTGTTTTCCTACAAATAATGCAATATTTTCCATCTTTATTGCTCTTACAGATCACAAGTTCAGCGAAAACCAATAACAAGACTTGTACAAGTGAGTAGTTGTATGCATACAGAGCCTTTGAAAATTTTTCACCCACTTGGATGTTTTACCTTTTTATTTAACTTTAATTTACCAGTTATTTAACATAAATATAAAAGGTAAAATAAGTGACTGCATAAATATTCACTCACAGCGCTAAGTCTGTGTGGATAGGTCTCAATCAGGCTTGCACATCTGGACAATGCAATTTTACTCCATTCTGCTTTCCAAAACTGCTCAAGCTCTGTCACATTGCATGGGGATCAGGGGTGAACGGCCCTTTTCAAGTCCAACCACAAATCCTCTATTGGATTGAGGTCTGTGCCTTGATTCGGCCACTCCAGATAATTCCCCTTCAGAGTAGTCATAGGTGTCCTGGTCGCCCCGCTCACTAGTCTTCTTCTTGCACGGTCACTCAGTTTTTGAGGATGGTCTGATCTAGGCAGATTTACACATGTGCCATATTCCTTCCATTTTTTCATGCTGGATTTAAGTGAACTCTGGAGGATGTTCAGTGCCTTGGAATTTTTTATTGTATCCAGATACTGATTTACCAGGGACTGGACCTTCCAGACACAGGTTCCTTTATACTACAATTACTTGTAATTACTTAATGTAATTTTTGGGCAAAAAGCCAAATTACATTGACCATGATTTATTCATAGAATCAATAAAAGGGTAAAGCCACTGTATTAGAGAGCTGATTAACATTACAGTCAGCTAGCTAATTTTAAAATATTATTTCCACAGTTTGAAGTAAGGGATTTTTTTATGTGAATGTTTTCCTTTTTTATCTGAACAGGCCAGGTCAATCTGTTGAGGAACTCTGCCTACAAGATTCAGATCAGGCATAAGTCCAAACAGGTCAAGAGGCCTCTGTGGAGCGACTGGTCTCAAGTTGTGGACGTTCCTGCAGGTGAAGTCAAAGCCCCGTTCAGACTGCCAGATTAGGACGGCATTAGAGGTAGCAACAGAAACGTCACCAAGCTGTGACTGAGAAAAGTTTCTAATATTTGGGTCTGTCTGTGCTTCTTGCTAGTGTGTTAGGATCATAGCTAACTTTTAGCTCTTCTGTCCTATTTTCTGAGATTTAGGAACTACCGTTGCACTTTTTCCAAAGTGTACAGACAGACAGACACTTGGAAAATATTCCATCCTTTATATGAGGTCCATATGACTTGATTTTGGACTAGGCCAACAGTGACTGCTATAGCAAGCAGGTCAACATCAGTCTCACAAGATCGAAGATGCAGGCATAGCAAGCTTTGACAGCAAGCAGCAGAGCCTCAGTAAGACGATTTATAATGCTAAAGTTGGTGAATGGCTGATTCCTGTTATATTTTTACAGTTTCAGGGCTCCATGGAGCATTAATGCAATCACATCTTTGATATAAAGATTGGCTGTAGATGCAGATTATTTATCTTTTCGCCTGTATAGGGTATGTTATGTTTCCTCTTGCAGTTGCTTTAATATGCCTCTAATCCAACAAGGAACGTTGCATTGCACATGCACATTGCAGCGGTCGCACTTTCAGTACATTTAAACAAAATTTCTCAAAACTGTAAAACTTGGACAACTTGGTCATTTGACCTTTATTTTGGTTGCTCAGTTTGACCTACAGGATGTCCATCCATCCATCTTCTTCTCTTATCTGAGGTTGGGTTGTGGGGGCAGCAGCCTAACTAGGGACCCAGACTTCCCTCTCCCCGGTCACTTCGTCCAGCTCTCCCTGGGGGATCCCAAAGCGTTCCCAGGCCAGCTGGGGACATAGTCTCTCCAGCCTGTGCTGGGACTTCCCCGGGCCTCCTCCTGGTGGGACCTGCCCAGACCACCTCACCAGGGAAGCGTCCAGGAGGCATCCGGACCAGATGCCCGAGCCACCTCATCTGGCTCCTCTCAACGCGGAGGAGCAGCAGCTCTACTCGGAGCCCCGCCTCGATGGCCAAGCTTCTCACCCTATCTCTAAGGGAGAGCCCAGACATCCTGCAGAGGAAACTCATTTCAGCCACCTTTATCCACAAGTTGTTCTTTCATTCACAACCCACAGCTCATGACCATAGGTGAGGGTAGGACTGTAGCTTGACTGGTAAATCGAGAGCTCTGTCTTTTGACTCAGCTCTTTCTTCACCACGACAGACTGATGCAGAGACCGCATCACTGCTAATGCCGTAGTGATCCGCCTGTCGATCACCCGCTCCATTCTTCCCTCACTCGAGAACAAGACCCCGAGATACCTGAACTCCTCCACGTCTCATTCCGGACCTGGAGACAGCATTCCACCCTTTTCCAACTGAGGACCATGGCCTCAGATTTGGAGGTGCTGATTCTCATCCCAGCCACTTCACACTCGGTTGCGAAGCCAACAGAACCACATCATCTGCAAAAAGCAGAGACCCAATCCTGAGGTCTCCAAGCCAGATCCCCTCAATGCCTGACTGCACCTAGAAATTCTGTCCATAAAAGTTATGAACAGAATCTGTGATAAAAGGCAGCCCTGGCTGAGGCCAACTCTCACCGGAAAAGAGTACGACTTCCGGCAATGCGGACTAAGCTCTGACACAGGTCGTACAGGGACCAGACAGCTCTTATCAAGGGGTCCGGTACCTCATACTCCCAGAGCACTCTCCACAGGATTCCCCGAGGGACACGGTCGAATGCCTTCTCCAAGTCCACAAAGCACATGTAGACTGGTTGGGCAAACTCCCATGCACCCTCCAGGACCCTACCGAGAGTGTAGAGCTGGTCCACTGTTCCACAACCAGGATGAAAACCACATTGCTCCTCCTGAATCTGAGATTCGACTATCCAACGGACCCTCCTCTCCAGGACCCCCGAATAGACCTTACCAGGGAAGCTGAGAAGTATGATCACCCTATAGTTGGAACACACCCTCTGGTCCCCCTTCTTAAAGAGGGGAACAACCAGCCCAGTCTGTCAGTCCAGGGGCACTGTCCCTGATGTCCACGCGATGCTGCAAAGGCGTGTCAACCAAGACAGCCCCACAACATCCAGAGCCTTGAGGAACTCAGGGTGGATCTTATACACCCCCAGGGCCCTACCGCTGAGGAGCTTTTTGACCACCTCAGCAACCTCAGCCCCAGAGATAGGAGAGCCCACACCTGAGCCCCCAGACTCTGCTTCCTCATCGTGAGATGTGTCGATGGATTGAGGAGGTCTTCGAAGTATTCCATCCACCAACCCACAATGTCCCGAATCGAGGTCAACAGCACACTATCCCCACCAAGGTGGGGAGAGTGCACTACCCCTCTTGAGACATAGGATGGTGAACCAGAATCTCCTCAAAGTCGTTCTCCATGGCCTCTCCGAACTCCTCCCACGTTCGAGTTTTTGCCTTAGCAACCTCAGAAGCTGCATACTGCCTGGCCTGCCGGTACTTGTCAACTGCCTCTGGAGTCCCACAGGCCAAAAAGGCCTGATATGACTCCTTCTTCTGCTTAACAGCATATCATGTCCACCAATGATAGAGGCACGGAACATGGCCCACTAGGACTCAATGTCCCCTGCCTCCCCCAGAACATGGTTGAAGCTCTGTCGGAGGTGAGAATTGAAACGCCTTCTGACAGGGTACTCTGCCAGACGTTCCCAGCAGACCCTCACAGCACGTTTTGGCCTGCCGGGTCTGACCAGAATCCTCCCCCACCAGCAGAGCCAACTCACCACCAGGTGGTGATCAGTTGACAGCTCCCCCAGCAGAACGAGAGAGTCCCCAGAAGGAGAGCTCTCCAGCACCCCCTCCAGTGACTCCAGTGAATCCAAAAAGGGTGGGTACTCTGAGCTGCCCTTTGGTGCATAAGCACAAACAACAGTCAGGACCCGTCCCCCCACCAGAAGACAGAGGCACTATCCTCTTGTCCACTGGGGTAAACCCCAATGTACAGGCAGTAAACCGGGGGGCAAAAAGTATGCCCACACCTGCTTGGCGCCTCCCACTGAGGGCAATTCCAGACAAACATTGTTTTCAAAAACATGTGCTTTATTTGTAGCTATAACAGTCTCCACTCTTCTTGGGAGTCTTTCCACAAGATTTTAGAGTATTTCTGTGGGAACTTGTGCCCACTCATTCTGCAGAGCATTTATGAGGTCAGGCACTGATGCTGGACGAGGAGGCCTGGCTTGCAATTTCTATTCTAGGTCATCCCAAAGTGCCCGATGGGGTTGAGGTCAGGGCTCTGTGCAGGCCAGTCAAGTTCTTCCACACTGAACTCATCAAACCATGCCTTTATAGTACTTGCTTTGTGCACAGTCATGTTGGAATAGAAAATTACCTTCAAACTGTTGCCACAAGGTTTGAAGCATAGCATTGTCCAAAATGTATTGGTATGCTGAAGCTCACTGGAGATAAGGGGCCTAGCCAACAACCTAAAAAACAGTCCTATACCATTATCCCTCCTCCAAACTTCATAAATTTACCTGAGTGAATTTTAATCAAATGATTTAGAATAAAATTCTACCTAGAAAAATAAATTATTTGGTCCCAGTTTATTTGGAGTAAAAATCACTATGCTTGCAGAGTAATGTTTTCAAAGTTTGTTTTTTTTAACTCTAAAAAGTGTTTTTATGTAACTCTAAGTGACGAATTGCACTCAGTACAGAGTAATACAGAACATAGTTCACTTATCAAAGGGCTGTTTTTACTCCATATAGTGTAATATATAACCCTTTCAGAGCTGTTTTTCATTCCAGATAGAAAGTTTTCACTCTCATTTTAGAACTATTTCTTCTCCATGTAGAAATAGGTTACACTCCATATAGAGATTTATCTTTCTCTAAATAGATTAATGGTCCTTTTGATATAGAGTTACAAAATTATGCTGCCTTTCCATTTATAAATGGAGGAACAACAAACGTGGGGTGTTTTGCCCATATATATATGTATTAGACTTAGTTTTGTAATATTAAATAAACAATTGAGATGAACACATGAAACAGACCCAGGAGCAGAGCACGAGACAAGGTAGTAAGGTTAAAGGATTTTATTTGACAACTCCAATTGTACAAGCAATGTTGAGTGGCAGAATTACTGGCGTAGAAGGAGACACGCCTAACATGACACGCCAGATGGATGTGTTTCACACATCCATCTGGGAAAGCTTCAATGGGAAACGTTTGAGAAAAGGCAGAGGATTTGAAAAAAACTCGGAGTATGATTGGATGAATGCTCTGTCTGTCACATCTCTAAGGGCCAATAAGAGCAACAAAACCCATGACATAGCTGCTATCGAGCTCTGCCTGCAGCTAGTGGGGAATAACGCGAAACATGGCGACTATAGACATGTAAGTACTCGACTTTTGTCGTTTTTGAAAAGAAAACAACGTACTGCTGTTCTTTGTTCTTCTTTTCATGAAGACATGTCATCAAGTTTTGATAAAACTGGCACTTAAGCAGGATCCATGCTAATCTGTTCCACCCATAATTGCACCAGCTCCTGCTGCTGTTTGTTTACATCACGACTCTGCCTGCCTGAAAGTACTGCCCCTCATCGCTGATTGGTCCTGTCACTGTCTAACCGGGCCCAAACGGTTTAGACGGGAGCTTAACAAGATGGATTCGCCAGTGAAAAACAAGGAAACGGGCGTATCCATCTGCTTTGCAAGGTTACCACTAAACCCGATTTAGCCATCTGACTGCCAAACAGAAATGCATGATCTGTCACTCCACAGAACATGTTTCCACTGCTCCACAATCCAGCATCAGTGTATTTTATACCACTCAATCCAATGCTTGGCATTGAACTAAGTGATTTGGTTTTGACCCCTCTTTTTGATTTTACTCTGTCTTCTGCTTTGTGGCTGAGTTGCTGTTGTTCCTAAATGCTTCCACTTTCTAATAATATCACTATAAAGTCACCGAGCTCTTCAAAATGACACATTTTGCATCACAAATATTTGCAAATGGAGACTGCATGGCTAGCTGCTTAATTTTATTTATCTGTGGTAATGGGTCTGATTGAAACACCTGAATTTATTACTTAACCGGTGTGGCCAAATTATTTTGTCCATATAGTGTATAGTGCAATTCGCAACTGATTTGCTGTAATGTGAATACAAAGAAGCTCAAAAATATCCTATTAACAACTCGGCAAAAACAAAAACAAAAACAAAAAAACCTAACAAATGTTTCATGTTTTATTTTTGGTAGATCTCCAGGAGGAACCTGATGTCACCAACAAAACAAAACTCCTCAGTAGCAGTCGAAAAGTGACCCTGCTTTGGAAGGTAAGCTAGCGGGAGACATTTTAAAAAGAAATACTTTGAGTCTATAAAGAAGTAACACTAATGTCATCTGTTGTCTATATTACCCTGTCTATTGTCAGGGTCCATATCCACCTCCTTAACAACAAACCACCACCCAAATTCCCTAAACCTTTCAATCATATCTACATGTTATTAAGAAAAAAATTGACTTGAGATGGATCAAAAATGTAACGGTAAAACGGAATGGAGACATTTCCTTCAAAATAAAAGCACATCATAAACTTTTTTGCCACATTTTTTTTACCATGCACACATCAGTGACCCGCTGAAAATGGCTTCATTACCCTTGTTTGGGTCCAGACCCACCAACTGAGGATCAAGGATTTAAAGGACATGTTTATTCCTTAAAAATAATTTCAATTCTCAACCTTTAGCCTTGAAGGAGTTTCCTTCAAACCTTCCAAACGCCCCTGGCTATTGGCATTTAGCAGAGCTAGCTAGCACCACCAGCCATTGGTTTTTAATGTCTACATACTTTTTCTGACTGTGGTTATGCTTTACTTCGATCAGTATGCCAGTACAACTTGTCACCATCCATATACCAAACTGCACAGCTCATACTGTATGAGATGCTATCTGTTCACTGTGGATCAGGATTTGTCACAAGCTTAAATGAAGTGTTTTTGTGTCTCTCCCTCGTAACATAATTTTCCATCCACCCCCTCTAACTGTGTAGAACTACTCGCTGTTGATCTTGTTAGCTGCTTCTCCTCATCTCTAAAAACAGCTGTAGTCAAACCACTTCTCAAGAACAGTAATCTCGATGCAACAGTTACTGCAAACTATAGACCCATCCAACTTAACATTTCTCGGTAAAATACTTGAAAAATGACCTTACTCTCAGCTTACCGGTTACTTGACCACTAACAATATTTTAGACATTTATCAGTCAGGTTTCAGATCCCTCCATAGCACAGAGACGGCTCTACTCAAAGTTCTTAATGATATCCATCTAAACACAGACTCTAACAGGTTATCAGTTCCTGTTCTTCTAGACCTCTCCGCAGCATTTGATAAGGTGGACCACAGCATTTTATTAAACAGATTAAAAAATGGGTGAGGCTGTCTGAAACAGCTCTAAACTGGTTTAAAACATACCTCCAAGACAGGCAGTACTTTACCTCGACTGGAGACTTCTATTCAAATAAAGTAGGTGTCAAGTGTGGAGTGCCCCAAGGTTCCATTCTTGGACCACTATTATTTAATCTTTACATGCTCCCGCTTCCACTGGTCATTCAGAAATACAATATAAACCACCAAAACTATGCTGATAATTCACAACTTTACATATCACTATCCTCAGATGACCTTAATCCCATAAACTCCCTTACTCAGTGTCTTGATGACTTAAACTTTTGGATGTCAGAACATTTTCTACAGCTCAGCAGAGACAAAACAGAAATCTTCATTCTTGGTCCAAAAACTCAAAGACAAAAAGTTGCTGCTCATCTCAGTTCAGTCTCTTTAAACTCTAAGAATGAAGTAAAAAACCTTGGAGTAATACTAGACAGTGATTTAAATTTCAAAAGCCACTTCAATCAAATCACAAAATCTGCTTTCTACCATCTTAAAAACATCTCAGAAACTAGAGACCTTCTGCCAGGATCACTGTAATGGTTTATTCACTGGCCTCACAAAATGCTCTGTTCAGCAAATACAGCTTATTCAGAATATTGCTGCTAGAATCCTGAACAGAACAAAAAAGTTTGAGCACATCACTCCTGTCCTTAAATCCCTCCACTGGCTTCAAAGTAGTATTGATTTTAAGATTCTGCTCCTTGTGTACAAAGCACTGAATGGCCTTGCTCCTCAGTACACCAGAGACATGCTGATAAGTTAGACACCAGTTAGAACCCTCAGGTCCACAGGTAGCGGCCTCTTGACCGTCACAATGTATAAATTCCAAAGCAGGGGAGGCTGCTTTCAGTTTTTATGCCCCAAGTAAATGGAGCGCCCTGCCTGCAGACCTGAGAGGGGCTCCAACATTAAATACTTTCCAAAGCAAATTGAAAACTTTACTTTTTGCAGCAGTTTACGATTAGATTTCATTGCCTGCTTTTCAGTGTCTGTGTTTGTGTGCATGTTGTGTGATATAAATCTGTGTAGATAATTTTGGTGTACATGTTAAGCTCTTACTTCTGCTCAGAATCTGTCGCCTTTATTGTGTTCTTAATTTGCAATACCGTGATTGTTGCGATCACTTGTTTTTGACTGTGAAGCACATTGTGTTGCCTTGTGTATGAAATGTGCTATATAAATTAAGCTTGATTTGATTTGATTTGATTTCTCATCCAGTTGGTTTGCTTTACTGGAATCATCCTGAATCAGTCCTTCTTCTCCCCCTCAGTCGATGCCTCCTGCTGCAGCAGTCACAGGAGTAAACCTGACTGACACCCAGTCCTCTCGTGGATGTCCCTGTGGGAGAAGAAACCATCTCATGAAAAAGAACAAGTACACTATCTATGTCCCCCTCTCTGCCGTCAACATCTCTGTCGTCGCCATGAACTCAGCGGGGCATTCTCCTCCGGCAGTCGTACAGTTACCTGCCGTCATACCTGAAGATTTACAAGGTGGGTCAAAGGGTGTGAGTGTGATAAAGGATGTTTATTATTTAAGTTACATTTTCCTTAAAGGCTGTCTTTTTTTATTCTTGGCAGCGTGTAATGGAACGTTACTGGATAATAAATTAAACAAGACTACTTGCCTTGAATTCTATGAGTTTCAAGATGAAGTTCCAAGGTCAGAAAATGTGATCACTTTAACGGGAAGGCAGAAGAAACCAGAAAGAAAAAACATAAAAGAGAGTAAGGTTTTTTTTCTCTACAACTGTCTTTGCTGTGTTTGTGCGATTACTCACTCTTTGTTCCTTTGATTTGACCAACTTTAAAGCAGTTTAAATCTTTCTGCTGTGTTACAGACCTGAAGGACTTTGTTCGTTACCTTTACTGTGAACACAGATGTCATAATGGGAGACCACAGACTGTTAAAATGTGCCTCTTTTATAAAAAAGAGGACGGTAAGTGTTTTTCAAATGCAGAGTCAGACATAAAAGGAGCGGAAACTCTCATTAAACTCTAATGTTTGTTACTGAGCCCCGTTTTTAACCATGTTAGCTACCTAGCTCTGTGAGCACCCGTGCCTATCACCTTTATCTTTTAGATAACTCCTTATTTGAGGGATTTTTTTTTTCTTCATTGTACAGTAAGTTAAGGCTGTAGCTAGCTGTTGTAGCCTAGCATAAAGACTGGAAACAGTAGGGGAGAGTAGGGGTAAGATCCAGTTTTCACTTAGGTAGCTCTCCAGGGAAGGAAAAATGCTACAGGACAACCAGACAGAGTGCAAGGTACACTGGAAACTTCCACTCATGATTTGGGATGTCCAGTATTTTAGTAGTATTTGTAAAAGTGGGTCCTAGTATGGAAGAGCATTGAGGTAAAGACAGCCCAGAAGGGGGATAACTCATGGTTCATTGTGAAGTTAATCTGTGATAAACATTTGATTTTAATCAGAACAATGACCACTATTATCAAAACAAAAACATGTTTATTTATCTATCCTGTAGTACAATATAGACTTCTTCAAAATGTAAACTCATTTTCATAAAACAGAATTACTTTTTAAAAAAAAATGTTATCAGTGTGGATGGGCACACTGAACTGAATGATTAGGAGAGTAATGTCCGACTTTGTAGCTAAGCCGTAATGTGCACATGTCAGCGTGCCTGAGACAACTTTGATGGAAAAAATGATTGAATAAGGACAAAAAGTGGCAAAAATTGGTGAAATGTGTCTGACATAGACAGAAAAAAGTGGTGAAAATGTGTCAAATAGTAGCAAAGTGGGTTGACAATTTATCTGTGTGAAAAATGTGTTATAAGAGGCAAAATCGGTGAAAATTGGCTAATATTAGTTAAAAGTGGCAAAATGGGGTTACAAAATGGCAATTAAAGCAAAGAGGAAAAAGTGGGCAGGAAAATGGTGATAATGGGTTAAAAAGTGGCACAAAATAGTTATAGAGGGAAAAAAATGGTGAAATGGGAAAAATGTGTTTAAAGTGGCAAAAAGGGTGAAAAATTGGCTAGAAAAAAAGGTGAAAGAGTGGTGAAAAGAGGATTTATGTTATCACTAATACATGTTTTCAAAATAAGAACAGAAAATGGTTGACACAGTTGAAAGCTTCATAATCTGGCAACTGTTAGAAAGGATGCCGGCACCATTGCTACTGTTGATATCACTAAATCACAGCTCGGGCAGGCCCACTTACTCTGTTTTCCCTGTGGGTGGGCCTGATTAAAGATTCATAAACATTCATGAAGCGTCCTTTTATGAATGGCAGGTGTCATGTCATGATTCTGACAGTTTCATGTCAGTCTTATGCGTACCCCTTTAAATAAAATGTTACCCACTATAACAGAGGTAGGCATATGGGAGCCAGGGGGCCACATGAAGTCCTCCATCTCACTCAAAGAGACCCGCAAGCCAATCCCAAATACCAAGGAATTGTATGAAAACATAAAAATTAGGAAAAGAAACCCTGAATTATCTTTAATTTTTCATGTGCTATGTTCTTATCATGAAATTTAAGATAAAATTGGTTGTAATTATGTATGTAAATATCTTTATATGCTTAATTAATTGCATCTGTATTATAGAAAATGTAGAAATACAAATCAAATTTACTAAAATAACTACTTATTATTTTGGTCACTGCAATTAAAAACTGTTTAAATTCTGGGTTTAGCTGATTGAAGCATTTTCATAGAGTTTAGATATATAAATGGTATAATAAATTTTGTTGAAAGCGATACATTGGTTGGACTGATGGACCAAATGTCACAAATCCTTAACACAAATTCTTGCACTAACTTTGATGATTGCTCAATTTCCATTCAGTTATATTGTCAGGCTTTTTTAAACAATACTACATTATCTGAATAAATTAATCAGGAATTCACATTCTGGCACATTATGATAACACCCTAAATTGAGTTAGGATCATGGCAGATTGGGACCATTTTAAAACTTCTACCAATAAAACATTAGCCAATCTATTGACAGTGAAATATCAGCATATCATGATGCTAATGTTAGCAACGTTTTCAGGTGAACATGCAAAACATGCAGCGTTTTGGCTGCACGAGAACATCGGTTTGGGTGCCTTAACAACTTGGAACAATTTGGAAACAAGCTCCAGGTCAAAAGTTTTCAAAAATTCCCCATCTTTGTCTCAGGTACACCGGCAAATCGCAACTTTATGAAAACGCAGTTACTGGTGGCATGACTCCCAGTCTACATTTTCTTGAAATTCACCTGCCTCATAGTTCAGGGTCGCTCAAAGCATCATTGACGCATCAGCATGAGGCAGCTGAGCCTGAAAACAAGGTTTTCTATTGAGCTGTCCATCAACATTTAAGCATTCCCCTTTGTTCATGAGCATATGTTCAGGGGGGCAAAAGAGTAGCAGTTATCAGGGAATTTCACTGTAGAACTGATATTACACACAGTACTTTAATGCAGTTTGGATTGTTTTTCTCCAGCTCCTCTCACAGAACCGAAGGATCTAATAACTTTTAGTGAAACACAGAGCTCAACGAACCTGTCTTGGAGGTCGATACCCCTTACTGACCAGCAAGGTTTCCTCACACACTACAGCCTCTGCAGCCAGAAAATCAGCTCAGAGGAAGAGCCGAAAGGTGGGAAGCAACTTTTACTGATCTGTATTTCTTTGAAATGAAACTATACATTTGGCAGAACAGCCCAGAAAAAAAAAAAAAAACATGCAGTACCTATAAAAAGTATTCACCCCTTCAGATAATTTTATAAATCAATCATGATCAATATGATTTGGTTGGTTTTGGCACAAAAAGAAAATACAAGAAAACCCTCTTTAATATCAAAGTGAAAACGGATTTCTACAAAGTAATGTCAGTAAAACAAATCAGGCATGAACAGCCCTTTTTAAGTCCAGCCACTACGTCTCAGACTGAGGTCTGAGCTTTGATTTTTAATGTATTTTTTTGGGTGAGGAATGCCAAATTATAATGACCATGATTGATTTATAAAATCAGTTAAAGGGGTAAAACATCCAAGCAGGTCAATACATTTTTAAAATAACAAATATGCAACATTCCCCTAGCTGTAAATTTGTGAATGAATCAATACCCAGTGATGAAAACCTCTTTAATAATGTTTCTCTTCATCAGAGTGCCACAAAATTTCAGCCTCGCTGACACAATGCCGTCTAGAAAACTTGACTCCTGCCACCAAGTACATCATCACTCTGGCTGGAGTGGCACGAGCAGGCGAAGGACCTAAAGCTACAGTCACTGTCAACACACTGCCAGAGAAATATTTCAATGGTACAAGAGTAAAACAACTCTGTTTTTTAAAACTAATTACTGTCATGGGAATTGGGTGTTGCATGCGTGGGTGCTAACATGTTTCTGTGTCATCTTTTTTTCTACCAAAACCAGTGTGGTGGAGTCTGGGCTTAATGCTTTCATTCTTTTTTATGTCAACATCATGCACCTTTATTTTGAAGAGGTAGGTTTCCCTCTGGTGTTAATATTCTGTCTGCAAATCAATATTTATATGGACTCAAAGTCTATCTTTAATTATTTTACTCTAACTTGAAACACATAAAATGACTCGCTGCTTTATATTTTGTCTTAAAACTTGCTTTATTTTAAAATTACAAACATGGCACGGAGCCCTGCACGGAGGGCAAAAATAAACCAAGGGGGACCCAACTGCTGTCAAGATGGCTGACATGGACGTCACTATACATCCAATCCATGCCGGAAGTCCCGAGCGGAAGTTTCTTCTTTTTGTTGGACTCAGCTGTCAGCGCCTAAGCCTAATCCTTGGTGCTGGATCGCAAATACATCCTAAGCCTAAGCCTAACCTTAGACGTACTGACTTCCGGTTGAGACTTCCTGTACGGATGGGATGTCGACGTCGGACGTTAGCCATCTTGTCTGCATCAAGGTACTCTTGAACAAAACACACAGAAACAAACCCTCTGAAGTTAAGCCGGTTACACACCGCCGCATGGTAACTACCCTGAAAACCGCCTCCCTGCCTAAGGAGTCCCCCGAAATGCTGAGTGTTTTTTAAAGCGGCTGCTGCCGCTATGGTACGAGGCGGCAATGACGTAGAGGTGCTTCGGTGAACGTCACAGCAGAGCCCGTCCACAAGTCACAACCCCCCCTCTCCAAAAAGACATAGAGTACCTCACAATCTCTGTATATTAACATGTTTATGCACTATAAAACAGAGGGGAAAATAGGGTTCCGTTATCAAAATAATTCCCCTAGAAAATAAATTTCAATGGTTGGTTCCACAATTTTTCTTCCAGTTGTCTTTGTACAACGGTAGAGCTGTGTTGTAGAGCGTAGGATATTCCAACACCAACATTATGAGCTCCTCCATTGTTTGCTTTGACCCGTGAAGCCTGCTATTTCAGGGTTCTCTCCCTCCTTCGATGTCATTGGCTGCTGCCAGGCGGCTGCCGCCATAAAGTTCAACATGCTGAACGGCAGGGCAAAATCTGTGCAAGTTCACGTGGGCGGCAACCGCTTCTGGGTCCTACTGCCAGGGTTAAAACCGCTTCCCGTCTGCCACCCTTCCCTTATTAATATGACTGGAGGCGGCGCGTTGCCGCGTGGTGGTGTGAAAAAGACTTTAGGCTGTTTTGAGCTGGTTTATACAGGGTCAAAAATTTCCACTGCAGTCAATCTATATTACACATCACCAAAACATAGCACAGATGTTTCAGGAAATGCTATGTAACTTTTGAAATATAAAAACACTGCACACTGGATGCAAAGTGTAAATATTTGATGTAATTCTTTGATATTTAGCACCAGTGGTGATATAAAATGTGCAGCACAAAAAGATACATGGGATGATATTACTCCTTTAGTAATAGCGTACACCACGCTCCAATCAGACCAGGTGAAGTGAAAAAGCAGACAAGGCACCATGGCTTCTTTTTGAGGAATTATACATTGTGATTGTACATTTATTGTAAAATGTGGTGCTGTGAAACAATGTAAGATGTGGTGTGATGTTTAAATACGTGTGAAGGCAGGATGTTAATGTTGTGAATATTATCATTTTGAACATTCATTTAAAAAAATCTTACCAGTGTGTTAAGTTTAGATTCATAATATTGAATAAAATAAATGTGCTTAATGTATAGAAACACAATAACATAATTGTGCCGAGGCAGATTAATGCTCAAATGTGCAGGAGGAGGCTCTATATTATTCTCAAATTTTGTTCTTAGCTAAGAAAAAAGTCCAAAATAAGACACTATGAATATCTTCCTAACAATGTCAAAAGTGAGTTTTTATCACAGAATTCCACATAGGGATTGGTGAATGAGTGTTTCTTTTACCTGCTACCTTTCAATCAGCTGTTGAACCTGATGGATCTCCTTTTAACTCTTTTGTTCTGACCCTTAGAATCAAAATCAAGATCTTCCCACCAGTGCCAAAGCCTGTAATTGATTTCACAACTTATCCAAGAGAGCATCAGGTAGGAAACTTCAACAGGACTTAGCTAAGTCAACACCATTTCACATCATGAAGGAGAAAAGCGGCTAAAAGTGCCCGTCTTGGTTAACGTCGGGCACCTGGTACATGCGTGTGAACCAGGAAGGTCACTATATACTGCTTTTCTTCCTCATTATGGGAGATTCATCCATTTAATACACCTTATGGAGTGTTGTTAATGGTCAGAGTCTTCAAAACAAAAAGTAAACAGTGGAGATGGACGCAGCTGAACGTCATCTTTTTTGTTGTTTGGTCTGAACAAAATGTCATGGTGTGCATTTAAAATATGGAGTCTGACTGTAAAATTTAAAACCCAATTAGTAAACCTTACTTTAAAAAAAATCTTGTAAACTGATTGCCTTTGAAACTAAGTAAAAATAATAATCTCTGGCTTCAGTAAAGTCAGAAAGATATTGCACATAAGCTTTATCCTTCTCTCACTTCTATTTTGCTTTGAAGTATCGTTCAAATTTTAACTTATTCTATAGCCAAAAATGCAAAAAATGTACATTAATTTAGTGTTCATAGTATTTTAAAATGGAGACAATGGTGATTTGTGCTTCCTGCTAATTTGACCTAAAACAGGAACTTCTGGATGGAAAGGAGGAGGTGTACGAGCTGACGCTGCACAAGCTGCTCCTTGAGGGCAAGTCTATCTCCGAGGAGGCCGAGGACAGGACTGTCCTGGGAGAAGAGTGGGATGGTGATATGGATGAAGACATGGAGAATGAGAGGGGAGATTCAAGGATGTCAGGAGAGATCAACGATGAAGATCCTGACTGTATAGATGAGACACTGAGGAGCTCAAAAGACGGAGAGACGACCGATCTCCAACAGTTAGAAAATGAGTTCGCCATGCTGATCTACAGGAATGGTTTGGTCTTTGATGTGAAGACAGACTCCCCTTGAAACAGACATTACTTAAAGCCAAATTGCACAAACTTATCTGGGCTAACATTTGTGGACTGACACATGCCTGGTATGATATGGGTTTTCTTTTCCTAAATGCACTGTCTCTTTGTATGGTGAAAAATCCTTCGCAGAATTTCCTTGTTTTAATGGAACTTTTGAGGTTTTGAATTTTGTACATTTTTTTAAATAAGGCTGAGCACCTGTAAATATGAAAGCAGAAGGGATTGCTTTTCTTAAATGGCTTTTAGTTTTTGAATTGTAAAAAACAAATCCTGGAGCAAGCTTTTTTCAGTGTCGCAGACCAAGAAACTGACCTTGTTACGTTTACCTTTTACTTATTTGGTTATGGTCTTGAATATTGGAGGGTTTGTGATCAATTCTTCTGTATTGTGGTGTCTCTCAAGATCCTTCAGCTTTCATTAATTTCCGTTTGTGCAATACTTGTGTCACCTTTGGATCAAACACCTTCAAAATCATGGTTACCATCTCCAGCTGTCATTTAAGTTCAATGTTACCATACCTGTTTGTATATCAAGTGATTATAGGGATGAACATTTTCATTGTTTTCTGGGAAAGCACAATAAAAACAACATCAGGATGTTTCCTTAATCTTAAGTGGAAAAATGACTTGTGTTTTTGAAATTTCAAGACTTTAACAATTCAATTCAATTCAACTTTATTTGTATGGCACATTTCATACAAATGTAGACTCAATTTGCTTTACACAAGATAAAACAAACAGTAAAAGCAATTTAAACAAGTTAAGTTTGTCTTTGTTGAGTTGGAGAAAGTTCTGTGACATCCAGTGGTTTATTTCATCGATGCAATTGACCAGATTATTTATGGGAGTAAGATTATCGGGGGACATTGAGACATATACTTCAGTGTCATCAGCGTATGAGTGGTAAGAGACATTGTGTTTTTGTATTATGGAATCAAGGGGAAGCATGTAAAAACCAAATAAAAGTGGGTCCAGGATGGAACCCTGTGGCACCCCACAATCCAGACTGAGATTTGCTGTTGAGAAATTGCCAAGTGATACTGATAAGTTCTGTCTTGTAGATCTGATTTGAACCACCACACCATGCAGTTTTCTCCTGTGTGTAGTAGGATGTTATGGTCAGTTTTGTCAAATGCAGAGCTTAAATCTAATGATGTAATGATAACAACAATGTTAACAATATAACCCTTGTTTTTAAAAGTTATTTTATAACTATTATACATATTTTTCTGCCATTATTCTGGTATTAAATTCAAGAAATTACCCAGTATTAGGATTCTGGGACATTCATTTTTGTTGCCATGCTATTGAAAGGGGTGTAGATATTGTTTGACTTTTACTTGCATCATTTCAAAGTTTAAAGTTCTGGTATCATGCCAAACCGGCAAGAAACAGATGAAAAAGGGGTAAATAGAGCATAATACACTGTGGTGAAGTGATGCCTGTAGAAATGGGTATACTCTTACACATTCTTTAGATACTCATCCAATAAAGGATCAACAGACTGTTATGTAACCTTGGGAAGCAGAAGCTTTGGCCAGATGTCTGTCCAAAGCTCCAGTCCACACTGTTTGTGCTGAACCAAAAATGGGTCTTGCCAGTCCTCAGATGTAGCTTTAGTATAGTGGTATTTTTATCAGAACTGGACCATATTTTTTTTTTATCAACTTAGGAGCAAAGAACAGCACTGAAAGCTTTGCATGGAGGAAAAGATGCTTCAGCTCGACTCCCAACCTGCTTTGGCATGAGTTTGCAATAATTATGGGTGAAGTTGTACTGTGAGTCAGTGCTACCGCTGAGGGGATTAGCTCAGATGTAGCTGTAGAATAGCAGCAGTTTCATCAGGATTGTGCTATATTTCTTTATTGAGACAAAAAAAGAGCCATACTGAAAGCTTATCTCTGCAATAGTGAAGTTTTTGCTCTTCCCCTGACTGGCCTCGGCACGAGTTCAATCCACTTCAGACTCCTCTGCTACTGCAGTGATTGCCTGTCAAGCAAAAGCTTGCCCATTTCTGCTACCTCATTTTGTCTCTCTGATTTGCCTTTGCCTGAACATTTGCCCAATCACCTTCAGAGGATTTTTTGAAAAGTCTGAAACCCTTTCTATGGGAGCTTTCCCAGATGAATGTGGCATGTCAGGTTACGTGTTATGGACTGCTCTTGCCTATTTAGTTCACCTTAAAATAGCCCTTTCATAATGCACCCTTTAAATTCCACTGCTTGACTTCAAGAAGTAAGGATCAGTGTGTAATTAAAATGAGTGAAACAAGTTTAAACTTATTAATACTTGATGTTTAATGGGTTTGATGTTGAATTTTATCTTTTGTATGGCTGTAGCAAGGTTGAAAAGCCCAAGGCAGATTTCTACTCTTATGGAACAGTAAAGATAACCTTGAATCTTGAATAAAAAGTTATGCCGCCAGCTCTATTTGCATTGTTAGACTATTATCCAAAACAACCACAAAGAATGACTGCCAAACTCTACTTCTGATTGGTCATGCTTTTGCTATCCTGGGAATTAAATGCAGCTTACCACTGAATGATGTACAATGCCAGACAAAAGTTTCAAAGTCATTGTACAAATATGACCGACAAAACATAAGATTGGATTTCTTTTTTTAATGTGGAGCAATTTGAGATGAACAGAACAGGCTCTGAGTAAAAAGACTTTTAGAGTACGAGCTATGGCTACTTTTGGTTTTCAACTGAACAGAGATATGAGAACTATTATAATATCTCTACACACTTCTACAAAGGGTCCTGTGCCACTTTACATAATCAGAAGAATATCTATAAGAGAAAGCTTGTTCACAAAACTTGAGCAATTTGGACTGACAGTATGGCAGTTTATGTTTGATTTTTAAAGGTCAGTAGAACAGAACAATGCTGCGCTTACAAAAACAGCCTTTTTTTTTCAAGGGGCCTTCCTTGCAGGTTTTAAGTAAAGGAAGCCAGAGTTTGCAAAAATGTATAGTGGTTTTTGTAATGTATGAGAGACAAAAGGAGAACATGTGACAGGAAGTGGTCGCAAGAAACAATGACCCTAAAAAAAACGTTCAAGCGCATTCAGGGTGTAATGCTGGATTACTCATAACCAGAGCGTGTGAGGTGTTTGATCTACACTGTTCACACTGGTGCATGTTGCTCTGTTACAAAGTCATAACAGACAAACTGCACTCTCAGTTTCCCAGCAGAAAAAAAGGGATTTTTATTCTGGTTCTCGTAAAGGTCAGTTGACATCTGCTTAAGGAAAGTAAAATCAGCAAGAATATATATAATCCGTTTTCTCTGGGTCACAGAAGCTCACACCTGATAAATATGGCAAAGATCAAAAGACAAACTGATGCTGCAGTTCTGCTTTTTTGTGTACATCATGTAAAATAAGCTCATTATGGTCATGTCTGAAATCACATAATTATCACATACTCCTTCACTGTCGTGGACAATGTATTGCAGCTATTAAGCTTCCATATTGCCATCAAAATAATGTACAAGCTGAATGATTTTATCAGAAACTGAAATACACATGAAATAACCAAAGATGTCAGTGGTTTGGACTGATACTGATGTTTGAACTTCCAGTTTAGCCTATGATACTGCTGTTATTTTCTTATTATATCTTTTGTTGCAAGACTCCCACTGTGCCAAGATTTTTAGTGGTGTTTAGTACCCAGACTCTTATATTGTGAAGCCATGCTGTTGTGATGGATGCAGTATACAGTATGATGCTTGATAAAATATGGCCTTGCTACATTTTTTTATGGCTTTCCCATAAAAATGTTATCCGAATGGGATCAAATGTTTCCCTTAACCTCTACATATTTTTCAGCATTGATAGTGCCTTTCCAGATGTGTGAGATACCTATGCCAAAGAGAATTATCCAACCCCATACCATCAGAGATGCCAGCTTTTGAACTGTTTGCTGATATTAAGCTGCATGGTGCATGGTTTCCAAAAAGAAATTTAAATTTGATTTATCTGACCACAGAACAGTTTTTCATTTTGCCTCAGTCCTTTTTAAACACGCTTTGGCCAAGTGAAGAGTGTGGCATTTCTAGATCGTGCTCACATATGGCTTCATCTTTCCACAATACACTTAACTTGCATTTGTGAGTAGCACAACCAGCTGTGACAATGATTTCTAGAAGTGTTCCTAAGTCCATGCAGGGCTTTTCAGGGATTTTAATCCAGGTCCACCTGAGGGCCCGAAGATCTGAGCACCCAGTATTGACATTTGGCCTTGTCCCTTACAGGCTGATATCTCCAGACTCTCTGAATCTTTAGATGATATTATAGACTGGAGATGGTGTGGATATTCAAAGTCTTCACAATTTTACACTGAGGAACATTTTTATGAATAGTTTCGCTATCTTACTCAGTTTTTTTTTCAAATTGGTCAACCTCTGCCTGTCTTTACTTCTGAGAGACTCTGCCTCTCTAAATTGCTCCTTTTATACTCAGTTGTTACTGACCTGTTGTCAATTGTCCTAATAAGTTGCAAAATGCTCCTCCAGCTGTTTTTCATTAGTATCACTTACCTAATGTTGTCCTGTCCCTACTTTTTAAAGATGTTTCTCTGCCATCAAATTCATTTATCTGTTCTATTTGGAATAAAGTAGGGTTTTCTGAGACTTGCAAATAATTGCCTTCTGTTTTTATTCACATTTTACACAGCTGTTACACAGACTGTCCAACAGGGGGCGATAAAGGTTATCTTCCTGGTATATTTCTTGTAGGGCAGTGGTTCCCAGCCTCTTTCCCATTAAGCCCCCCTACTCATACTAAAAAAGGGTTGAGCTCCCCCAGATCCACACAGAAAGAACTGATATACTGCTATAAAAAATACACATTTTTACCATACAAATTCAAACAAAATAGGAACAAACACTAGTGTTCCTTCCTAAAGACCTTTGTATGAAATATAAGTGTTTTACCGTGATTTTAATTAGTGTGAGTGAGCCTAATTTTAACAAACTCTTGGGTCCCCCTGAAATCTCTTGTGCCATCCCAAGTTGGACCCAGACCCCAGGTTGGGAACCATTATCTCAGGGTGCATGAGCAAGAATATTCTGATCTTTTGTTTTTACACTGGCACAATCATAAATAGCAGTATCGTTTTCATTAATAACATAACTGAAAGAAAACCTCAAACATGAATGTGTTCACACTTCTGATGATCATGATGGAGAGATGAAGACAATGAAACTTATCAATTTAATCAGTTTCTTCTTAATCATAAATGAGTGGGTCTGACACTTAATGAAAACTACATTTTTTTTTTAATCCATCTTGTAGTTTTTGCCATTGTGAAACAAGTTTTAATTTTATAATCAATCAGTTCAAACCTTCAAATGTATTCTACCAACATCAGATCTGTATGGAACCAATAAGAACATTACCCCTCTTTTGTTTATATTTCTCCCATAATTTTAAAATCACATTGTGCCCATATTTTAGTTCAGAAAGTAAATATTTAGTTCTCCTCATTAAGGAATAGTTTAAATCTATGAGATAACACTTGTACAGTTACTCACTGCCACCAGAGGGCAGTGTTCACCTCTGTTTGAGCAGGCAGGAACTATGCAGGAACATTTAAGCTGAACAATGAATTTAAGTCCATCAAACATTTAGATTCTTTATGGTACATTCAGTGAAAGTGGTCAAAATTTTTGTAGTGGTAGCAGGGTGGAAAATTAGCACCAGTGAACCAGTCAAATGCAGGTATTTTGGAGCAATGTCTGGTGAATTTGCTCAACTTACCTGCCACTGGGGCAGGCAAATAAAACCTAAAAGAGTGGCTAGAGGAAAACACATAAATGAAAACCTTTTTTCTACTTGTTCCTACTGACTTTGTTTTCAAAGATAGACCCAGATGCCCACTGACCAAAAAGTCCCATCTCCTCCTCCCTATGTTGGAATTTGTCTTGCTCTGATTGGACATCATGAGTGTGACGGACAGGTTGTTCGTGACATCACCCTCCGAGAATTTTTTGAAATGTCTTGCCCTTCCCAAACGTTTCGTATGGGAGGTTTCCCAGATGAATGTCAGACGGGCATGCAACGGATATATGCAACAGTCTGTCTGGTGTGTCAGGATAAGATATAACAGCTTTTCTTGAAGGCAAGACCTCTTTTTCCACGTGGCATTTGTGGTCAATAATATCCCAAAGGGACACTGTTTATTTTCAGGCCTCAGTGTAACGGCAGAATATCTAGCATATCAATATTACTTTAAAACTATTACATCACCCACCAACAACTCTTCATAGGAGCTTTAACAAGTGAATAGTAAAAGAAGGTGGTTGCATTTGTCATGATTGTGGTGAAAAAACTCAAAATGGGACCCAAGTGCAGATAGGAAACAAATAAATTTAATTAACAAAAATCCCAAGGAAAAAACTCCAACAAAACTTACTTTATGAAATTAACAAACCAGGTTACCAAAATCCAGAACACGAGGAAGACTTCACAGGAAACAGCAAACAATGAACTGACAAAGGATGGGGGAAACACAGAACCTCAATACACAGGGACGGATTGCACAAAGTGAGACAGGTGTGGTTAACAAGACTCAGGAGAAACTAGTGAGGGCAATCACAGTGGAGGGAAACTGAGGCAGGATGAAAAACTGGAATCACACACAAGGGAAGGCAACTACAAAATAAAACAGGAAACTTCACAATACACACGAACACTGGACCAGGAAGAGACACTAGGAGGGGAGCATACAAACACAGGGGGTTAAACTAAACATGAAACACAGGAGGATAAGATCTAACCCCTAAAATACCAACAAGTACAAACTAGGAAAACCTTAATACAAAGTAAAACTAGTAACATGGAAATAACAGAGAATTAACAAAGGAATACACCAGACAAACACAAGACAAATCAAAATCTGGATCATGACAACTTTTTCCTCAAACTGCTCAATAAACATTTAAAAGGTCACTTATTTTAGCCCTTAGACAAAGTTTATATTGTTTATATTATATAAGACACGTTTATATTGTTCTCAGAGGTCCCCAAAACATGCCTGTGAAGTTTGTTGGTGAAAAAAAAAACAAAACACTCCAGTATTGGATATTTGCATGCCTAAAAAAACCCTGTTTCAGTCCTGCTCCAGGGTTTATAGGGGAATCCTAGAGCTGAATTTACTGCCTTTTACTACCTTTTTTACTACCTCTACAATATTTTTTACTACCAACACGACATCGAGCAGCGGCCTTTTTTGGGGGGTGTGCAGCACTGACCCATGCATGATGATGGCCCATCCCTCAACAAAACAAAACGTTATGCAATGACTTTCAAATTCCACGAGCCAATATTTTATTCACAACAGAATACTGATAACATGGCAAATGCTCAAACTTAAGAATCAGCTGGGAGAACATTTAGCAGCTAAAGTAAGTTAAGTTCAATAACATCAACAACTGCAACGCAAATATCAGATGGCAGTGTGAACATGCCCCAAAATGAAAATTCCACTGCAGTTTTAAGAGAGAAGTTGTAACAATTTTACCATCAGCTGATACAATTTAACATCACTGCCAGACTGAGAAAAAGAGAGAGAGCGAGAGAGAACGAGCTGTGGGGAGTGAGATGGCAGAGGAAAGGAGAGAGACGTAGTCAGAGAAGAGATACAGACATGTACAGAGAGGGAGAAAAGAGAAAATATGGACAGAGAAACACACACTCTCCCTCTCACACAGACAGACACACACAAATACAGTCAGAGAGAAAAAAAGACAGAGGCCCCTTCCACACGGAGACGAAAACGATATATTGCCGTTTCGTTTTGAAAAAGTTTTCCGTAAAGACGGAATCATTTCAGGAAATATCCGCGTAAGCATGGAACTACTGAAACAACTGAAAACGCTGTAGTGCGTATGCCAAGCCTGAACGTGGCGCTGTAACGCTGCCACGGAAATGCACCAAAGGAGAAGAAGAAGATCACGGGGAAACGGACACAAACTTTCTTCTAGCCGCCTTTCTGGTTGTTCTCTGCGTTGGATTTAAGTGTATATGTTGTATGCGTTTCGCGGTGGTGGTAAAGGAGCATCAGATTTTGCTGTAAAAGCCATAACAAGCTCAGTAGCTTCTGCAGCACGAACACAACCCTGTAGCCTTTATTGTTTTGGCCGGACCTGCACAGGCGCCTTAAGAGAGCTACGCTATGTGACATCATCGTTTCAAGAAAGATGCGGATAGCCGTCCACACAGAGACGAAATGGTAGTCGTTTAGTCGAGTTATGCACTCTGGGACCCGTTTTCTCAAAGTATCGTTTAAAGTCACCCAAAACGCCGTTTTCGTGTGGATGAAACGCTGATATGACAAAAAACTTTTGCGTATACACCTGAAATAGGAGACAGAGGAAGCAGGAGACGAATGGACAGGGAGGAGGAGACAAGAGGGGGGTGAGAGAGAGAGCTTTGGGGGAAGAAGATGGCAGAGTAAAGTAGAGAAATCAAGACATTGAGATAGAGAGAGAGAGAGAGGCACAGTCACAAGAGTCTCAGTTGTGAGGACTTCTCTTCAATCCTTTCCTTCAACTGGCAGAGCTCTTCTTTTTTTTTAACCTTTCTGTATAATTGATTTTATCTTATGTTGATGTGCCTCCTATTTCTTTCTATTTAATGTACTAATTGTGACCATTTCAATATGATCAGCTTTTTCATCCAAATGGATTCTAATAACACATCACATTTTATAAGGTTCTTTCTATTTATCATTTTCTTTTCAGTTACAAACACTGACACGTCTCACTAAACACAACTGATAATGCTTCAGATTTCAGAATTTGTGATCAAGGTGTGCCGTGTCAAGTGTTGAAATGGTTGAAACATGGTTTTACTGTAGCCCCACTCTGTTTAAAAGGCTAGGAGCAAGTCCTACATTATGTGTCCAATGTTTATAGAGTTTTACATGCTGTATCATACTGCCCTGATTGCTTCTGCATATAAATATAGTTCTTTGCCATCCTGCCTCCAAATGTTACACGGCAGTATTGACTCATACACACAATGCTCTGTGGCACTTTTTCTGTAGCCTAATGCCATTCCTTGGATGATCTACAATACTGCCATGCTCAGCACACTGCACAAGTTTGCCAACATCCGACCGTTACCATATACCGCAAATTACATCACACCCCGAGGGCCCTCCAGTGCTGCTTGCAGTCCTAGTTTTTCTTTTAGTCTTCTACGAAGTGTGTTGGACTTGGTGATAAGTTCAGCCATTTTGGACCCGGCTTTCCCCTCAGCCTGCTCGGACAACTTGTCTGCATCATTTTCAGATGATTTACAGACAAGTGCTTGGTACCCAACGCTGGGTTCTGAGGTCCAGCAGCTCCTCCTCTGCTGCCTCCCTCTTCAGAGCATGTGCAGCGCTCTCCTTCTTTTTTCTTTCATTCTCCAGGTACAGTCTGTACTGAGATCTGGCAGATGAGGCAGAGGCAAGGAGCTCCTTTGTCAGAGGCACTTTTAAAACACCCCCACAACTGCTGATCCAGCCACAGACTAATCGCAGTGATTCCAGAGATTCTTCCTGGAGTTACATGTTTCCACCTCTTTGTTGATTAAAAATCTTCTTTCAACAGTGAGTTATCCATAGGACAGAAGAAGGAGACTCTTGCAAAACCGTAGTAAGTCAGGGTAAAGCGTGCTGAGAGTTGTGTAAAGAAACACATTAAGGCGCTCCTTCATTGGTTGAAAGGACAGGAAATGCTCATCTCTTCCTTCCACGGAGGTCAAGGTTGCAAACTGCTTAATGATGACATCACCTACAGTATTGATAAGGAAATTAAGACATAATCATGCATGACATTTTAGTACATTTCAGTCAACTGCTTAACTGCCAATTAACAAAGAAGAATAATGCAGCTTCTCACAGAGAGTTGAAAGTGCATACAGTAATTTTTAATAACTGTAAAACAGTTAACAGGGTAAAAAGGCAGAATAATATCAATTACACCCCTACAACATGGCCTTTATTTGAATGACCTTTCCACTTCTACTGTCCCTACACATATATATTTTCTTACCAGCCGGAATGCCACTGGTCAATTGCTTGCCCTGCAGGAATGTCTGCACTACAGTCTTCATCTGCTTGATGGACCTCTCTGGTTCTTGGTGGATTCTTGTGGGATCAAGGCATGCAATGAGCCTAACCATAGGAAACTTTAAGGGGCATTTGTCCTGCAGTTTTCCTACCACCTTCACAAGGCACTGCAAACACTCTCGCCTGAAGTTGAGCACCAAAAGCTCCCTTATCTTGCATCCTGGTTTGCTCTGTAGGGCCTAACAAATAGGGGACATTAAGGATCATTCACTGTACATACTACAAATTAAAAACAACTAGAGAAATTGCATTTCCTTGCAGCAAATGCGTTGAAATGCTGAGGCTGAATGTGGAAAATGTGAAATAAAACTGCTAAAAGCAGTGAAACAAAGCTAAAAATAATAAGGTGTAATTAATAGGTGAAACAGTTAAACTTGTGAAGAGCCTAAAATTACAAAGAGCAAAATCAGTAACAGATGTCTTTAATGTGTTAGCAGAGCTGTATTATTAAGAAACATTAAAGAAAAGTTGGAAGGAAGTGAAATAGGGAATGACTCACAACTGTATGAACTGCATGAATGTGTGTGTGTGTCTGCATTAAAGTGTGAGTCTGTTTAAAGGTGTGTGTGTCTGTTAAAAGATGTGTGTGTCTGTTAAAAGGTTTGTGAGTCTGTTGAAAGATGTGTGTCAGTAAAGAGGTGTGTGTATCTGTTTAAAGGTGTGTGTGTCTGTTAAAAGGTGTGTGTCTGTTTAAAGGTGTGTGTGTCTGTTAAAAGGTGTGTGTCTGTTTAAAGGTGTATGTAGTGTAGTCTGGCCAAAGGGTCAAGGAAGGTGGTAGGAAGGTGACAACAGACTTCTTTTCCCCAGCAGTTAGCTTTTTATTTATAGTGTTTAAATTAACATGTGTTAGCTTATCAAAAAAAAAAAAAAAAAAAAAAATTGAAGGAAAATCAAGTCAAATTAAACTAAATCATAACTAAAGTAAAGTAAGGCATGTGTTAGAGGCAGCATGGCCTCCCTGTCTCTCCCCCTGCAAATGCAAACTCTCCTGGCTTCATAGGCTGCTCAATTACAAGAGTGGCTGCAGCTGATAGAGAACTACCTCCTAAGGGTGGAAACCCTCATTTCTCTTCATACAAAGAAATGAATCTAACTCTGAAATTAACCTTAACTCATTTACACAACTAATGGCTTTTAAATAAACAAATGATATAAATCTAATTGCTAAATGTGAGTATACACAAAGAAACATGAAAATCATAGTTAATGAAACTAAGACTAAATAAAGGTGATTTAATCAACTCAAAACTGTGTGTTTGCTTTAAATTACTTTGTGCTTTGGTGTAAACTGTAACTAAATGCTGACACAGACAAACCCAGGATAGTAAGTGCTGCAATGTTACAAAAGCAAAAGTAAATTATAGCTAAATTAACAAATATGAGAAATGTGATGTGATACTTAATGATATAAGTGACAATGTGGTGCATAAAGGAGAGGTCTCACCCACTTTGCCCCCCCCAGTCAGCCACCACATTTTGTTTCCTGGCCTGTACTGGATCCTGAAATGAAAGGGCTGCAGGGACAGATACCATCTTGTTATCCTTGCATTTGAGTCTCTCATTTTGTTCATCCACTGCAAGTGCACAATGATCAGTCTCCAACACAAATTCATCACCAATCAAATAGTATTTGAAAGTGTCCAGAGCCCATTTCACTGCCAAGGCTTCCTTTTCAATGGTTGAATACCTTGTTTCCCTTGGGAAGAGCTTTCGGCTAATGTACTGCACCGGCCTTTGGTCCTCTCCTTCCCCCTGCAGCAACACAGCTCCTAGTCCAACCCCTGAAGCATCAGTCTGCACTGTAAATGGCTTGTTGAAATCTGGACACTGCAACACAGGTTCTTCACGCAAACAGTTTTTCAGGTCAACAAAAGCAGCATCACACTCTGAAGTCCATTTGACCTTATTTGGGCTGGATTTTCTGGTTAGATCACCTAAAACAGCTGACCTAGCTGAGAAGTTGGGGATGAAACGACGATACCAGCATGCCAAACCCAGGAATGATTTTACTTTTTTCTTGGTAGTTGGAGGAGGATATGCAGTCAGGGCTTCAAATTTACTCACCTGAGGGCGGATGACTCCACCCCCAATGATGTAGCCCAGATATTCCACCTCAGATTTGGCAATGTGACATTTGCGGGCATTGATGACCAGTCTAGCTCTTTGGATCCTTTGAAGGACATCAGAGAGGTGCTGGATATGATCTTGCCACGTCTCACTGAATACCATGATGTCATCAATGTAGGCTGCTGCATACCCATCAGCTCCTCTCAAGATTTCATCCACAAGCCTTTGAAATGTTGCTGGGGCTCCATGCAGACCGAAAGGCATTGTCCTGAAACGATACAGTCCACTAGGCGCCCTAAATGTTGTTAGATCTTTGGATGACTCAGTCAATGGCACCTGCCAATAGCCTTTACAAAGATCAAGTGTTGACATAAAATTTGCATTTCCCAATCGTTCAATCAGATCTTCTACTCTAGGCATTGGATAGGCATCAAAAGCAGAAACAGCATTGATCTTGGAGAATTAATGCAAAATCTTTGTTTTATGTCATCTTTCTTGGGCACCAGCACCACTGGACTACACCACTCACTTTTCGATGGCTCAATCACACCCATGGTCATCATGTCTTCCACTTCCTGCTTTAAGGCAGGCATTAACTTGGCTGGAACTCTTGATGTGGTGTCTCGTATGGGTTGCTGATCAGGACAGCGGAGGCTTATCACATGGTTGATGAGATCTGTGCAACCTGGCTTTGTGCTGAAGAGCTCAATGGGCATGATAGCCTCCAGCTCCTCCTGCAAGATGCTGCAAGATGACTCAGATCTGGGAATGACTGCTCTCCGCCTGCTGAAGGGAAGAACTGCTCCAAAACATCCTCCTCCTCAACAACAGCACGAGCCCACAGCTGTAGTGATGTGTAGAACTGTCAATCCACTCCTTAAGCAAGTTAACATGAAATACTTGATGCTTCTTGTGACGCTCTGGCATATACAGTTCATAAGTAACAGGACCAACCTTTTTTCTGACCACATAGGGGCCCTGCCACTTGGCCAGGAGACCGCTGTTGGAAGTTGGCAGAAGCAGCAGAACTTTTTGTCCCTCTTGAAAGACCCGTCGAAGAGCCTGCTTGTCATAGCTCTGCTTCTGACACTCTTGAGCCTTTGTTAGGTGTGTGTTAGCAAGCTCCTGGAACTTTTCCAGCTTGTCTCTCATTTTTAAAACATATGAGAGAACACTGCACTTTCCCTCAGGTTTAGGACTCTCCCAGGCCTCTTTCAGCACATCCAATGGACCTCGAACTGCATGGCCATACAGGAGCTGGAATGGAGAAAAGCCTGTCGATGCTTGTGGCACCTCCCTGTAGGCAAACAGAAGGAAGGGGAGCCACTGGTCCCAGTCTGCCCCTGAGTCCTCCACAAACTTTCTCAACATGGATTTTAATGTCTTATTAAAACGTTCAACCAGTCCATCTGTTTGAGGGTGGAATGGGCTGGTCTTCACACTCCTAATCCCCAACAGTTTGTAAACTTCTTTCAAAAGGGTAGAGGTAAAGTTGGAGCCCTGATCTGTGATAATTTCCCTGGGGATTCCCAACCTTGAAAACATCTGAATGAGGCAATTTGAAACTTGGCGGGCCTTGACCTTTCTAAGGGGAAATGCTTCAGGGTATTTAGTAGCATAGTTGCACACTACTAAAATGTATCTGTGACTCGCACTGCTTCTCTCAAGTGGGCCTACAATGTCCATAGCAATGCAAGCAAAAGGGGTATCAATAACTGGCATTGAGATAAGTGGAGCCCTGTCACTCTTTCTAGTTGGTGCCATTAACTGACATTGGGGACAAGATTTGTAAAACTGAACAGTGTCACTAAACTGTTGTGGCCAATAAAAGCGAGATACCATTCTGGAGAAGGTTTTTACTTGCCCTAAGTGACCTGACCAGGGAACAGAGTGAGCTAGTTTCAAAACTGTAGCCCTTAAGCTCTTGGGAACAACTAGCTGGTCTCCCACCCTACTACGGTGATACAGTTGCTCATCTTTAAGGAGAAATACATCCTTTCCTTTGTCTGTTACCTGAGTGGAGTTAGGGACACACTTGGAAAACAGGTGAGCTAGTGAGGGGTCCTGCCTTTGAAGCTGAGCTAAATTACCAGGTAAGACAAATAACTCACCATCCTCTGGCTCTGGCAGTGACTCAACAATCTCTGCACCCCTGACCATATCCTGTCTTTTCTGTCTCCTGCTTTGCTGAATCTCAAAGTTGAAGCAGTTTTAGGCAGGACTGCAAAAATCTTCCATTCATTTGAATGGGGCCAAAAACTGTGGAAAATGTTATATTTTGTAAAAAGTAAAAGGGTTAGAAATGTGAAAAATACAAGCACACTTCTCCTGAACATGCTGAACATGATAAAAGTTGAACGGTGAAAATCAGACAAACTGTGGAGGAGTTGAAAAGTGCCAAAAAACGTACGGAAGAATAAGTTAAAGAAGAAGAATAAAGGTTGTATAAGAAAATTTGTTGAAATGCTGAGGCATTTCAACATAATAATAAAGTCATAGAAGAACAATATGTTGAAATGCCTCAGCATTTCAACATAATAAAGTTTAGGAAGAACAATATGTTGAAATGCTGAGGCATTTCAACATAATTGTTCAAGCAACGTAGCATGAGTGAGAATGAGGTGGGGGTATATCTTCATGGCTGTGATTCAATTATGACCACAGACCTTAGGCCTGGTGGTGAACACAACTTAAGTTGTGAAGGTAACCATTACCAACCACACAGTCACGATAGCTGTGTGGTTACCACAGAGGTGGTTAAATAATGCATTTCTTACTTGTTCGTTATCCACCCTAATAGTTTGAAGCAAAGCTTTGACAAGAGGTCTGGTCAACTTTTTATACTTTCTATTTGTGCCAGCAGCACAATGCACACATGATACTGAAATAATCTGCACAAAAAATTACCTTGATGGCAGATTCAGCACCCAGGCCAATGTCAACATTTTCAAGAGAGACCCAGTTCTTCTCCTAGGACACCTGGATTTTGATCAGCTGCATTGGGCTTCTGTCCTCTAGAAGCTCCCTTTTTACAAATCGCTGCAGTAAAGCCTTAAAACGACAAGAAAAGCTGTTAGTAATCAAGCCACACCTGTTAACTGATAGAATTCATTCACATTCAAATGAATCAGTGAGTCTCACCAGTAATTACAACTATTACCATCAGGAGCTCTGCCAGAGCTTTAGCCAAAAAGGGCAGCACAGGCTCATCGGTCTCACAGGGACATTTTCCACCCATCGGTGGCCACAGAAAGATCGGGGAAAGGTAGAGGATCCTGTGGTGCTGGTGTAATCTTCTCTACGTGCAGGAACATTGTGGAAAACATAGTGCATGGCTTGCAAGAGCTTGGCTACCTGCCATGTTGTGAATCCTGCCTTCATGGCATTGTGGAGGGTATGCAAACCACAGCTGCCAACATGGATGAGTTGTGCATCCCCATGAAGCTCTGAATGCTCACTCTAAAGGAGCTCCAGCATTTTCACGTTGACATTAGGGCCATCCATACTGACGGACAGCAAGTGTCTCACATCGAGTTGTGCAACACATTCCTGTGAATTGTAAAATGTATTATTATTTAATTTATTTATTCTGTGGTATTCATCTTTCAGAAATATTAACCAAACCCTTCATCTGTAAATGTTAACATAGACTACTACCAAGTCAAACTGTGTTTGTTACCTTTTACTACCTTTCAATGGCCTTAACTTGAGCTAATTTCATTTACTACCTTTTACTACCTTTTACTACCCTGTGGATACCCTGTGCTTAGAACAAACTGTTTCTGTGTCTGTGGCTTTAAAAGTTAATGAGCTGTCTGACTCCGCCCCTGACCACACCCCTCTCATGAAATGGATGCAGCATAATGGATGTGGTTCTCCTGATCCTAGCAGCTGAGAGGAGGATCATGAGAGGAGGGCGGAACTTTCTCTTAAGAGGGGAGGGTCAACCAAACCTGGGGGCGATACTAACTCCCCACATGACAAATCTGAGAATGGCTTGTTTCAGCACACATTATCTGAAAGGTGTCGGGGGGTGGGGGTTCTGATTCTTGGGGGGATTGTGGACAGGACAGGGGCACATATTCCTGTTTTAAAAGCCTGAAAAAGTGATTTTTGCATACTATGTGAACTCTTATTAAATAATCCTGATGTTTGACATTGTTTCCAATATATCAAAGCCAGGGTTTCTACATTAATAGTTATTTTAACTCTAGACAGATGCTTTCAGTCTCCCCAGTTATTTATTCATTATGGACATTTCACACTGGAACACCTAAGATATAGAGAAATCGGTTGCCAGAGTTCATGAAATATGAGCATAATTGTTGAGAGTAAAGCTATGAAAAGATAAGAAAATGACAGAGAAGTTTATTTTCTATTTTTAGGATCCCATGGTTCTTAAAAGACAACACTGATGTAATTTGCCAGCTGGCTGTGTACTTAAACAATTCATATTTTTATCCTTTATGTAAGCCATCTCGGTAGGCATGTTCACATAAGAACACTTAACCCCTTAAAGCCTGAAAACACAAATTATGGCCAGAAAATTCTAATTTTTTTGGAACTGAAATGTTGATTTCACTTTCTACTGAAATCCAAAAAAACAAAAACAAATTTCCATAAAATTTAACATATATATTTTTTGCATATCATTTGATACATTAGGTGTTCTTGGTAACTGATAATCCACTTGAGGGCATTTTAATCATTTATCAGATTGTATTCAGAGGTTTTTTTTTTTAGTAGGCTAATTTATGATCATATTGATTTGATAGAAGTATGATTAAAGTATGAATCAAATATGACAACAGGCTTTAAAGTGTTAAGGACAGTTTTAGCCTGTAAAAATGTTCCTTTTTCTTAGTGACATTTAGAACTGCCACATCAATAGATTCACAGCAGAGCGTACCTCTTTTTCTGCTGATGTCAAGAGGAAAATCATATCTGCTTCAGCATCAAAGCTACCGGTTACAAGCACGTTAGAGTGATTATTAACACACCAAAATTACAGTTTTTTTCCCTCCAGTTTCCACCCAAACAGGTTGAGGAAATTAGATTTGCATAATTGCATCCTGTGTTATTTTATTATCATCTTAATAGCCGTTGTTCAGTTAGATGCACTAACAGATTAAGAGACAGGCCTGGGTTGTACTTCTACTGAATTTTATCTGAACTAAAGCCCAGAGAGGAATTGATATAAAAGATAAAAGAACACCAACAACAATAATCACTGAAGAAGAGGGACAAAAATGATAGTACCCTTAACTTAATTTTGATTGCCCAATCAAGCAATTTCTGTAACTCTCGGTGAGGCTTCTGCACCTGTCCACAGATATTTTGGCTCACTCCTTATGAGCAAACTGCTCCAGCTGTCTCAGGTTTTATGGGTGCTTTCTCCAGACTGCATGTTTCAGCTCCTTCCACAGATGTTCAAAAGGATTTAGATCAGGGCTCATAGAAGGCCACTTGAGAATAGTCAAAAGTTTTGCTCTTAGCCATTCTTGGCTGTTGTTAGCTGTGTTTTTGGTCATTATCCTGTTGGAGGACTCATGACCTGTGATTGAGACCAAACTTTCTGACATCGGGCAGCATATTTCACTCCAGTATAACTTATAGTCTTGAGATTTCATTGTACCCTGCACAGATTCAAGACACCCTGTGCCAGATGCAGCAAAGCAGCCCTAGAACATGTTTCAGAGTAGCTACAGTGTTCTTCTCTTTGTATGCTTCATTTTTGCATCTGTGAACACAGAGCTGATTGGACTTGTCAAACAAGCTTCAGTTTTGTCTCATCTGCCCAAGGAACTTTTTCCCAGAAGCTTTGTGTCTTGTCAATACACATTTTGGCAAATTCCAGTCTCACTCTTTTTATGTCTTCCATTAAGTCCACTTTGGCTCAAACAGCGATGGATGGCGAGTTCTGACATTTGTGTACCTTGACCTTGGAGTTCACCTGTAATGTCTTGGGTGTTCTGGGCTCTTTGGTTACGATTCGTATTATCAGTCTCTTCAATTTGTCATCAATTTTCCTCTTGCAGGCACATCTTATTTTCTTTCTAATCTCTCTCCGTAGCTTTCTATGGTCCAGGTTCAGTGGTAAACACCATGATACCAAACCACACAGAGACTACTTTCACTCTTTAAATAGGCCGACAGACTGATAGAAGTTTGGAGACAACCGTGATGATAATTACAGAACACATCGTAGTCCCTGTGGTCAAATAATTTTACATCCATTTTTGTCCAGGCCAGTTTCATGAATTTGTTTTGTAAATTATTCTGTAGAACCACAATTCAAAAGCACTGTCTGATTTTTATTAGTTAATTTTCAGTATATTTTTATTATTATTTTTGTCAGTTTCAAGTTATTTATTTGTTTATTAGTTTATTTGTTTAAAAGGATCTCCATTAGTTGCTACCAAGGTAGCAACTAGTCTCCCTGGTTATTTCAGTGACCAGTGTGGGTTTCTCTTTCTTTAAAGGAAGTGTACCAACAATTTTGTCCGTGTGTAGGTGACCACGAACACTGATTCTGACAGTAGCTAAAGTTAGAAAATTAGCATAAATAATGATGACTGCTCACCCTTCACTCTCCAGCCATCAAAATTCACAAAGCTGTCTGAATTTTGTAAGCTCACGTCCTGATAATGATGGAAGAGGAAGGATTCCCCATAACAAGCAAAATAATTTTTAAAGCACAATATGGCAAATGTGCAAACAGACAGAAAGCATTCAAGCCCATGTGAGGAGGCATTACACACATCAACTTTCATATAAATGTTGTTTTCAGTAATGCCGTGACTCATAGTGTGATTATGGTGCAGCTACATTTATGAAAAACCTCAGTACACTAGAGGTGGGTGTTATGTTGTGCAGAGTGCAAACACATTATATGCTGACGACAAATGCAGCAGCTGCAAACATGCAGAAAACAATAACATCCAGCTTCGCCTCAGATATGTGTGCAACCGTTTACTTGTATGATTCCCTCGCCTCTTCAAATACTGAGCAGAAACACAGTTTCCACTTGATATCAGGAAAGGACAGTGTGGTGGATATTGAAACTCTTCTTTCCATCGAAAAATAAGATAAACTGCCCTTAAAATGGAAAGACAGTGCATGCTTTTGCACTAAGAGGGTAGGAAATAACTTGTCCTTACGCTCCAATGCTCAACATTGAAATCAGCCCGTGGCAATGTGTCTGTAGGGAGGACAGGTTCATCTCTTGTGAAGTCAAAAAGAGAATAAGCAGCAGCTTTAACATGGCATTACTTTGTGTTGCATTTATTTGTTTTTAAGTGTATAGTACTCTCAATGTGGAAAAATATTGGTAACATGCCCTCTTGGATGAAAAAAAAGAGGCAACGTGCCATCTAGTGTGTGCCTCCAAGTGAAAAGAATGTGACAAAGTGGCCTTCCAGTTGTCAAAACTTGATAAGTAAATTCTTTTGTGCCCTGCCGTTGGCAGAAATATGGCGAAGTCCCTTCTAGTGTGTGCTTCCCGGTGGGAAATGTGACGCAGTGTCCATTCTGTTACTCTTCCAGTGGTCAAAACGATAAAGCAACATCTTTGGTGCCTTTCAATGATTAAGTGCTCCAGGGTGCCCTCTCATTGGACACATAGTGCTCAAGTGTCCTTCTCTTCCCTGACCAAGCTCCTCAAAATTCTGTCTATTCCATGCCTCCAGTGAAAACTGCTGACCAGTCTTTCTCCAAACAGAAGCTGAAGTTGAAATCCTATTAAACAAACTGACAAATAGTTGATAATTTTAGGCTCTGTTTGATTTCAGAGGTGTAGTATGTATTTACACCTTCAATCTCAAGGATTTCTAACGGTTCCACCACACACAGTGGGTACCCTTTTAATATTTTTACTCACCCCTCAGACTTTTTACCAGTCAGTAAATCAGTCGCAATTAATATAATGAGTCTTTTATTAAAAAACCCTCTTTAATGTCAAAGTGAAAACAAATTTCTATAAAGCAATGTCAGTTAAGCTACAATATGCAATGTAAACTCAGTGACATACATATTCACCCCCTTTAAAGTGACTGACAATTCAACACAGGTCCAGCCAGTTGGTGCTGGTAGTCTTGCAGTTAATAAAATTAAGATCACATGAGTGCAGTGAATGTGTCTCAAGTGATTGAAGTATAAAGATACCAGTGTGTCTGGAAGGCCCAGTCACTGGTGAATCAGTGTTCCTGGCTACCATTACACCATTAAGACAAAAGAGCACCCCAGCAACTGAGAGAAAAGGTTTTTGAAAAGTACAAGTCAGGGGGTGGATACAAAAAAAAATCTCCAAGGCACTGAACATCCCTGGTATTCAGTTAAATCTATCACGAAGAAATGGGAGGAATATGGCACATGTGAAAGTCTATCTAAATCAGGTTATCCTCACAAACTGAATAACCATGAGACTAGTGAGAGAGACCACCAAGACAACTATGACTAATCTGAGGGAGTTACAAGCTTCAACAGCTGAGATGGGAGACACTCTGCATACAACAACTGTTTCCCTGGATCTTCACCAGTCAAAACTTCATGGTAGAGAAAGCCACTGAAGAAAACTCAGAGTTCACCAAAAGGCATGTAGGAGACTCCAAGGTCAACTGGAAGAGAGTTCTTGGGTGGGATGAGACCAAAATGGTGCTTTTAGGCCATCAGACAAGATGCAATGCATGGCAGACACCAAACACTGTACATCACCACAAACACAACATCCCCACTGTGAAGCATGGTGGTGGCAGCATCCTGCTGTTGGGATGCTTCTCAGCAGCAACCCTATAATGCTTGTAAAAGTAGACTGAGAAATTAATGCAGCAAAATAAAGGTAAACCCTGGACTATCTTATTTGATCTGCAGAACTACGACTTGAAAGAAGATTTAGGGTGCTTTCACATTAGGGGCCTGGTCCCAGATCCGAGTGCATTCGAGCATTAAGTCCGGTTCGTTTTTGTAGTGTGAATGCAAACAAACAGCACTCGGGCACCGGGCCAGGGCCCACTTGGGGAGGTGGTCTGAGGCGCAATTCAAATGGACTCGGATGAGATGTGAATGCAACCGCACCCAGATACAGGACAGAGCGACGCATCAGCTTTATGATGTCATCATAAAAGCTAAACTTCTTTTCACAGCGCGGCAGTTTGTTCACATTTTTCCTCAGTAAAGTGCAGAAATCATCAGAATCCAGTCAATAAATGGTCTGTTGTGACTCACCTTACAGATGAACACAAGTTGGAGTCAATGAGAGGAGGTGCAAAGGCAATAAAAGGCTCCTGGCCCCTTAAAAAACTGCTGTACAGCGCGAACCCATCTAATCCTCTGAGCTGCACGTAGATGTGCAGATAAGAAGAGCAAAGTTGCTGGCATCTTAAAAAGTGATTTCAAATCATCCATGGCTGCAGGATGGACTTTCTGCTGGGTCAAAACAAAAACAATCTTTGCTCAGGTCATGACCTGAGTGGTTGCCATGGTAGCTTCTTCTTCTTTCTCCTCCTTGGCTGGGGTGTAAACCAGCTACATGCATACCGCCACCTGCTGAGTTCAGACTGAGTAAATACGTAAGTGGGCCTGGGCACAGTTCGATGTTGCTAGTGTGAAAACAAGCCAGGGGGGAAAGGCGGAGGGGGAGGAATCGCGCTGCGGTGCGGTTTGGAACAACTGGGCATAATGTAAAAGTGCCCTTATTTTCCAGCAAGACAATGACCTGAAAATACATCGAAAGCTACACATAAAGAGTTTAAAGACAACAAGGTGAATGTTCTGGAGAGGCTGAGTCAAAGGTCAGAACTCAATCTGATAGGGAATTTGTGGAGCTTGAAATTGCGCAGTTTTGCAAACAAGAATGGAGTAAAATTACAGTGCCTGGATTTGCAGGCCTGACTGAGACCGATCCACACAGTCTCAGTGTTGTGTTTTTTTTGGGGTAATTTTTTTGTCAAAAAAGCCAAATCGACGGAGAGTAAAAGTCTTTCATTCAAGTTATGTCAGTATTTTGAATTAGTTAAATATAGTTAAAATAGAATACATTTTTAGGTACAAAAGTAATGAATCAAATGTACGGACTTCTATTTGACTAAAAATGTTTTACTCACTTTTTGATCATGCATAAAAACCATCAGAACAAATTTATTCCTATATTGTCCATGTAAACCATACATCCAGCATAAAAGAGGCAAAAAATTCTCATCCAAAGAAATTGTATTTATTTTTAGCATCCAAAACATTCATACATTCATGTAGTTTTACAGTTCAAGTAGCAACAGGTCATGGTAACTTGGTGGTTTTCATATCAATCCTTGACAAAACAAGGTTTTCAGAGCAAATTGTACTATTCAGGCAATTTCCTTCCTGAGAAACAACAAACATCCAGGCTGGGCATCTTTGACCTGCTTATTGAACTACTGAGCTGATGAGTAAGTTTGACATAATAATGGAAAAACACATTAACAACTGAGAACAATTTAGACTGAGAACATAAAGATGAATTTATAAACACTGTGTGAGCACCTACAAAAACAGAACTGCTGAGTTGTTTCAGTTAAAAGTGGTGAAATGATATGTGAGATATGTGGTGTAAGTGTAAAGCTGATGTGACAGTGTGACTCCTCTTTACAGTAAAATGAAAAAATAACTTCACTATCTGTGAATATTCTGCCCTGGTGTGCTCTACAAACATGATGACACTCTTCTGAGGGCTTTCATTTCACGTACAGGTCCACGCATTGTTTTAAAATGGAAGAAACGCAGAAAATCATAACAGTGATAAAAACGACGAAAAGTGAAACCCCAATGAAGCACGCCTCCACACAGAGTATAAAAATAGTCATACACACAGTTTCTGGGATCCAAATTTAATCTTGAGAGGAAAATTTAAGGAGAAATGGACCCTCGTTTTGGAAATATCTTGTCATTTGTTCATCATTTTTCTGCCCTCAGGAAAAGATTCATCAATTTATAAGCAAAGTTAGCTACTGGGACTCTTTTTGGTATGAAAGATAAGGATTTGATGTTTCTTATGGTTTCCAACAAAAGACTAAAACCAGCAAAGTATTATTCCATCTATGAATATTTCACTAATCTCCTTCTCACTGTAGTCCAGTCTTTTTAGAAAGCTCAGTACTGGGCTAAACATCTGAACAGGCTGGCACCAACCACACCCAAGTTAAAAATGCAGCTTAATTTCCCCACAAAACTTAATATACAACAGAGTTTACCTACTAGATCAGTGTTTCCCAACCATTTTTCTTTGGAGCCCCCCTACTACATGTACCTAAGAGAAGCCCCCCGAGGACCTAAGAGAGCAGAAAAAGTGACTCATTGCCACCAAAAATCAACATAGATATTAAATTGTGCACTGATACAACCCTAAAAAAGGCCAATGCATGCTTTTCTAATCAAAAGACCTTTGTATAAACTACTTAATAACTGCTTTATCATGGTTGTAGGCAATATTCAAGCCTAAATGACTTCCGGTTAATTGCTCTGACTCCAGTCATAATGAAGTGCTTTGAGAAACTGATCAGAAACCACATCATCCAAGGATTTCCACCAACATTTGATCCTCACCAGTTTGCATATAGGGAAAACAGATCAACGGAGGACGCCACAGCCAAAGCCCTCCACACCACCGGCCTCAGCCTCCCACACTCCACCTGCCTCTGGATTAAGGACTTCCTCAGCAACCGACCACAGAGAGTCAGAGTAGGGCCCCACCTCTACACAGCACTCAGCCTCAACACTGGCTCTCCACAAGGATGTGTACTGAGCCCCCTGCTTTACACTCTCTATACACGACCGCACCTCCACCCACCCAGGCAACTCCATCGTGAAGTATGCAGACAACACGACAGTGGTCGGGCTCATCTCTGGGGGAGATCAATCTGCGTACAGGGATGAGGTCAAAAAACTGTCATCATGGTGCAGCATCAACAACCTGGTCCTCAACACAGCTAAGACTAAAGAAATAATAGTGGACTTCAGGAGAAACAGATCTGACCCTCAGCCCATACACATTAACGGGGACTGTATGAAGAGGGTCTCGGACTTCAAGTTCCTGGGCCTGCAAGTTCCTGGGCCTCCACCTGAATGATGACCTACCCTGGAAAACCAACACCACAGTGCTGATCAAAAAGGCACAGCAGCGACTCCACTTCCTGAGGGTCCTGAAGAGCAAGGCCTTGGCCGAGGAGCTGCTGGTATCCTTTTACAGATGCTCCATTAAAAGTGTACTGGTATACTGCATCCCAGCGTGGTTTTCCAGCTGCACTGCTCAGAAGAAGACAGCTCTCCAGAGGGTCATCAACACAGCACAGAAAATCACTGGCTGTGCTCTCTTCTCCTTAGAGGAGCTGTTCAGGTCCCGCTGTCACAGGAAGGCCCTGGGCATCCTGAAGGACTCATCCCACCCAGCACATCGCCTGTTCCAACTGCTACCCTCAGGAAGACAACAAGAACAACAAGAACCAAAACTAACAGACTGAAAAACAGCATCTATCCCAGAGCAGTTTCAATATTAAATGAGAAACTGCTCGAGCACTGAATGAAACCGCAAAAAAAAAAAATTGTTTGCGTTGTACAATGACAATAAAAAATGATTCTGATTCTGATATTCGCAAATCAAATTTTTGCAGCCTTGGAGCAGACAAAGTCTCCCACCCATCCCTAAGATCTTTGGCACCCCCCCAGGGGTATTGGACTCCATGTTGGGAACCAATGACTTCGATGTTACAATAGTTCCATTGTGGGCAATGATGACTGAAAAATGATGAAAAAAATGTTTTTTATTGTACCACAGCAAACAAATAATAACAATAATAAGAAAATGTGTCCATTTGTCCAATAATAAGCACCATTACCTTATTCTCTGCTTTAGCTAAGGATTTCACTCAGTATCATTGTTGCTATTTTACACTACATGTAGATCAATAATGAAGGCTTTAGTTATCACACTTGGACCTTTTTCTCTACAAATTTAGATCAAACTTATGTCTCCAAGGTGCAACCAAACAATGACACAACTGAAGTTACAAACTAGCCAGTTTGAGAGTAGGGTTTCGTACGAACTTTAAACCACCAGTTAAAATAGAGCTTACACATGGCTGCTCCCTCAGGCCCCTTAAAGCATGCCACTAGAAACAGAGTAAACAGACAATTTGGGAGAATTTTGTCTTGTGAAGTGTAATACATTTGGTGAAATTATAAATAAGAATTACAACAGCAATTCAGCAAATGTAGAACTGACTTAAAAAACACTTCAGTGCCCATGTTGATCTTAAGGGAGCCCAGGTGGTTTTTGGGATAATTGTTAAGATTAAAAAAGAGAAAATCCTGCAGAGTAGCTGGATTTTATCTGTACATCACTTTCCTCTGTTTTATGGATGATAACTGACAGCAGCATACTCTGTATCACTTGAATTAATCTCTACAACAGCTGAAGCTCTCTTTGGAAAGTCCAGGACGCTGTAGACCACTGAGGCAGCAGAAACAGGGTTAGATGCCTCGACTGTTTCCTGTAAAAGAGATAAAATCAGCTGAATAACTTGCACAACTGTAAGCAATTACATTAAATGCCAGAACTTAAATGATAAGAAAAGGCTGATGCCTATTCTTACTTGTATTGTGGGGCTGGAGTTTTGTTGTGGGGATTGTTCTTTTTTGTCTGTAAAAGATGCAAAACACAAAATAACGGGTCAGTGCAGGACAGTATTTAAATTAACCTCTGAAAAATGTGGATTTTGAGAGCTGAAGATGAACTAGGAGAATGCCGTAGTTGTTCATTTCTGCTCTAAAATTTTGTCATACAAGTTTGTTAGCAGGGTTTGTTATCATGACATTGTTTCATTCTTTTGGAAGGTGGGTCGGGATTTCGTTAGAAGTTTTAAAAACAGACAAAGGGGTAGATCCACTGATGAATAGTACAGCTCTATGCACACTTTTAGCTGTAAAATGGCAAAAGATAGCGACAGCTAAGCAAACAGCACTCTGTCCTATTTTTATGTATATAAATGAGGAGTAGGAGGAGTATTCAAAATTCAGAATAAAATTGCTCCTCTGACATGCAAATCAGTCATATTTTACTATATTACAAATAGCACCTAATCCATAAAGGCCAACACTAACTGCCATGGTCACTAAAGAGTGCAATTTAACACCAAATGAAAGCAAGTATTAAAATCAGTGCTATTTCTCTTTCCCCATCTTACTTCTCCTTTCTCTCAGCTATAACTAACCAGTGACTGATTTCCAAACATACTAGTTTGAGCGATGGTTATGTCTTTTATGTGATATTATAACAACACCAGCGTGTGGTCAGTGCATTTTTCCATTTTTTTCCCATGCTACTGTGCACTAAAGCCAGTGATTTTAGTGCACACCAAAAAATCTGCCCCAAAGAGTGTCCCTTTGGCCACAGAGAGAGTGCTGCTTAGGGCTGGCAGGTTAAATTGGGCAACCTTTAACTTCCTGCCATGGGCAGATTTTTTTTGTCTAATATTAAGTTGACTTTTTCTTGATGTCACATAAATTTACAGTAAAACTCAATGTCATAGGTTTAAATTTAATTGCATCAAGAAGCAGATAAGCAGGCAACTACTGAAAGAAGCATGCAACCCAATAAAATACTGAAATAAATTCAGAACAGAATGGAAAAAAAAAATCAAAATGATAAAATGTTTCAGCTGAGTTGCTCAACAGGTGAAAAACTAAACTTTTCTGAACTAATCAAAAAGTGCATCCATAAGCGGCTCCATTTTTAAAACCGTTTAAAGCCCTATTTCAGTGCTTCCTATAGATGTTTGATCTACAACTAGGTTACAATGACATGAAAGGAATTGCACAATCAGCCGAGGCTGCATTTGTGTACACATACGGGAAATCATGGTGTGTGGTCTCTGAGGTTACAGGGGCTGTAAAAATACTACCTCTGTGTGGGACAGTGGGGTTTTCAATCAAAACACTCTGATTAGAGTGAACAAATAATGCAAGTGATTATTTTCCAGCCTCCCCTCTTTGATAGTAGGCAAATTTTCATTTGCACGCACTGAAGGAGGATTTCCTTTCAAAACCCTCTGAATCATCACGTTCCAAGCGGATGTGAAACTGCAACATGGTTTGCATTTTTGTGAAACGAGCAATTGCAATTTTTTTCCAGAAAGTAACAACTATTTTCTCACCTTCACTTTCTCGACTTGAAAACACTAAAAGGGCTCCTGGTTGAACCCTAAATTTGGAGCAGTCATAGCTCAGTCTGTGGGGGCTTGCTTAAGGAACTGGAAATAGGTCTGAAGGTAGATAGGTGCCAGACCACTTTCTAATGACTGCTGTGGTGCCCTTAAGCACTGGTATTGAACGCACAACTTTTATTTTACTGATACATATGATGAATATTATTATTTATACATAAAGCATATAGCAAGTATCAGAGCAGATCAATATTTTGAGTCAGAACATATTTTAACCCAGAGCATCAGTTAAAGATAGTAAAAAAATTTTATTTCCCACCTTTGGCTCTAATGAGACTCCAGATGAGCCAGGTAAGTGCAGCAGCCACCAGCACTACAGGTGAAACCACGAGGACAATCATCATGATGTGAGGGGAGCGAGAAATTCCCCTGTCTGTAGTTGTCAGGATGTCATCCTTTGCTGGAGCATCTGTGGGAGCTAAACAGGAAATTATAACTCATGTTGTACGCTGATTACTTTTCCAGACAAAACTTCCTACATAAATGGTGTCATGGCAATAATGGTTAATATCCCAAAGAGTGTTGTATCATTTCACCATATCATTCCATTTCTGTTAACTCTAATACAGAGAAATAAAGAGCATTGCCATTTATTAAACTCTAATTAAAGAGTTGAGGCAATATGGGATCACATTCTACTGATCACTTAAGCAGCAGGCATGTGAGACTTTTACCAACACAGACTATTAAAGACTGTGCAGTGCCATATGTCAACAAGTTGCTTTGATATAAAACCACAAGAATGTCCAAAAGGCATCTTCGTTTTTCTGTTTAAAGTGTCCCCAAAAAGACAAAATTATCAATGTTACAGCCTGTGTTAAAGTTCTATTTGGCCTTGATTTCTTTTGAAATGACAAAAATACTACTAAAAAAAAATCCAATCTCATAAATCAGCTGGGTACACAAGCTTTGGACTTGCCAGCAGCTTAGCTGTTTGTACATTAAAGCTTACTAGTAGATTGGGACCAAAACTTTGAGTCCAACTCGACCTGTTCTCTCCTAGCCTGGCCCACACATGATTTAAACCCAACACTTTTTCATAGTAAGTATATAATTTCAAACTATGATTCTGCATTGTATCATGACAAAAATCTGCTCAGATGAGATCTTTAATAGAACAACATAGCAGCATGTATAGCAAAAACGTCCTCTTCATTGTTTATAATAAAGTAGTGAGGATGAGGAGCAGATGCAGAACACACAGAGCTTTTTGGAGATCATCAGTCTGTTAACAGTCAGCAACAGTCGGGACTGTTCCTGTGTCGTACTAGAAAAGATGATCAACTGAAGCATATTTTTTTTACACCCCGCCTGTGTATAATTGCATGATGAATTCTAACTCACTTCACTGTGTGCTGAAAGAGTGGAGCAGGCAGGCAGCACGACTTTTTAACTGTTTTTCACACTCACTGACATAATGTTTATTAAATAAACCCCCTGGAGTGTAGTTTTTTGTTTAAAAAAAGACATATTTATGAAACTTGATCTAGGCTCGGTGGTGAGTTTTTGCTGTAATTAGAGATGAGCCAGGTCTGACCCAGTTTTGATATCAGGTCTGATATTTACGTGATTTTCATATTGGAGATTGGACTTTCAGTGTTGATTCATGTTACAGATCCATATTCTGACATTCTCACTGGGCTGTGGACAGCGAGGCTGACTGTTAGCATGGTGTTAATGTGGTACTTTCGACATATCCTTCAAAATAAAAGTCTGTAGTTCTTGTTTCCTTGAGTGCTTTTATTGTGAATGGCCACATCAGGAAATGTAGTATGTTCCGCAGCAGCTTGCTTTTTTGTGAAAATTCACAAAGGAAAGGTCTTGTTTTCCTGTTTAGTTGCATCGTTGCTTTTTTACTTATTTGAAGAGTGTATTCTATTTTTTTAGACATTTATTTCTATATATTTACCTTTTATTCATTGTTATGCCTTTTTTTTTTCAAATTTTCAGTGCTGCTGTAGCTCTGTGGTGCTGTTGTTCTTATTGTTTGTGAATCCAGCACAAAATTTAAATAAATTTATTGAGAATGGTATTATTTTTTGTGCATTTTAAACTATTTTGGTCTTTGAATAAAAAATCCTGTTTCAAGTTAATGTGATATTTATGTAACCACATAAAACCACCAAAAACAATAAGAATATTAATTATGATTTCAAACAATGTCAGATTTCATATCGGTTATCTGTACTTTCATACAGGAATTAGCCCATTACAGGATGCAACCTGCAAAATTTAGCGCCTCCATCTGCTATACTACTTTACAACTTCTCCGGATCAAAATAGCAAAATTAATAACAAAATTCTTCAGTAGCATACAAGGGTAGCAGCAACTCAAACACGCTTCTGGCTGGGTAAAGACATGTATCGACATTTATACTCTCACAGGAATGTGTATGTTATGTTATGTTTGTGTATGTGTGTGTGCACATGTCTAAACATGTGCAAAATGTACTTTATATTCTAAGTGCAATAGTCTAGCACCTCCTTTACAACCCTAGTATGTACATATCTGTCTATATCTGTGTATGCTATATTAAGTACAAGGATGTGTCTATTGTTGGAAGTATATCACTACTGGTTAATAGTTATGACTACTTATGGTGAGGTTTAATTAAAAGCCCTTCTCGGGTTCCCTTACCTCACCAGCACAATCTTACATGCGTACTTTCCTTGTGAAATGTGTGCACTAACTGGAAATTGTTATTTGAACTGTCATTTCAGGCCCTTAGCTGATCTTGGCCCATACTTGTGTGCGGGGTAAATTATACCCCCCGCTTTCTTTTATAAGGCTTATGCATCTCTTATAACCCACTGAGACATTCCTGGAGGAAATTCTAAACAAAGTCAATTCTGTAAGCAGGAATGAATGCTTGAGGGATATTTTCTGAATCTGACCTGAATTCCCATTAATATTTCAGAAACTGATCTTACAATAGTTGAATTTACAGCTGATAATCTGTTTGCTTTTGTAGATCAAATAAGTGATTCAAGACTCAAACAAGTCAGGTTCAGAACCACATAAAAACTTTTCACAGTATTTAAAGGCTATAGTATATCAACTTTGACAGAAGTACTTATTATCAAGATGAGTTTATTGAAATCTTACTTTACCTGTGCTGCTATTGTTCTCTTCTCGTACAATCAGCTCCACAGTCTCACTTTGTATGAAGATTGATCTTTTGAATAAACTGGCCCAGTACAGTCCTCTGTGGGTTTTTTTTAGGTTTGTAATGCGACAAATTACATGGCCATTTTTGGGGTGAGTAGATATACTGTCTGTAGTCAAGGGCTTTCCATTTATATATTCTGCAACCTTTAATTTGTTACTGTGTCCTACACCGGTATTGATAATAAAATGATCTCTATCTGTGACGCTGATGTTGAATGTAAACTGAAGAGTGATGCTTTTTCCAAGGATCCCGGTGACAGTTTGTCTGCTGCAGTCTGGAAAGGAAATATATGAAACTTTAGTAGGAGGAAAATGACTGCTCTGTAATAAGAGCAAATAATATCCTATAACACTGATAAAAAAGAGCAGAACCTGCTGTTAGCCTGAACAATCACATATGCCTGACCTTGAATTTCAAATTCTGTTATTTCACAAAAAACTTGCCAAAAATACACCCACTACTACCGCAGACTTGGTCAAAAACCAACGTTATCTTTGGAGAACATGATGGTAAACTGTGTTTGTTTGCTGTTATATAATGTGATGGTTCTCAGCTGTTGGGCTAGGACTCCAAAGTTATCATAGAGCTGTTTTTAGTGGGTTTCAAATGTGGCAGAAAGTCTGCAGTGAAAACCCTAAGTATACCAGCGTAAAGCAAGGTAGAAATAGTATTCCTAAATAAAAATCTGTACTTTCGGTTGAACACTACAGTTGTGTACTTTTTCCACCTCTGCATTTTAATGTGTTCAAGGAGGGCTCAGTAAAATGACTACTAGTCAAGGTTCATATAAAGTCATTATAAGTTCAAATACCACATAAAGAAAATGAAAATTTTGGTTTTAACATGAAACTTGAGAACAGTTGTTTTTAGGACAAATGTTTTTCCCACATAATAGAAAACATATTAAAGAGATGATGTTTTTTAATCATGATTTCCTGATCTTTCTGTCAAATAATAGAAATGTATTGATGTGGTACTGATAGACTGAGATCTTTAAGGAGCAGTTATGAAGGTTTTTATATCTATAAAAAATAAATGATTCTTTTCCTTTCTGTAGAATTACTCCAATAAAAGTAGAAGTCCTTCACTGAAGATATGTCAGATGTGACTTATTAAGTTATTTTGAGGTGAGATAAGATTCTGACTAAATGTAAGGACTTTTGATCAACTTAAACTAGACTAAAAAGTTTTATAAATGACTAATATGTTAAATCTACTAGATTTTTTCCAAACTAAAATTAGAATAAATGTAGTAGATGCCAAATTTATCATGCATACTTACTCCTTTTGCCATGATATCAAATATATATATTTTTTTAGATATTGACTTATTTATCCCAGTATTATGTGATAAAACATCTGTTTTTCTCATGATCTCATGTTAGTTTCTCAACATCTCTAGTAACAACCACAATTTACATGACATTTTGGAAAACCGGGGGAAATAAATTGCATGCATGCCGTCTGCACAGAGCTTCTGTAACAATTCACATTTTAAACATGTCTGTTTTGTCCTGTCTCTTATTCAGTCATATTTTTTGTCCAATCTTAATCAATTTGAGTGGTTGAATAATAAATATCGCTGCCTCAACCTCTCAGAAAGACAAAGGTGAGGCTTGACCAGATAAGAATCACTGATTCATTTCTGAATGACAGTAAATAGCTAGCTGAACTTGCACTTTAGCGATTTAACCTCACTTACATTACAACAAAGAAATACAAAAGAATTACAACAAGATAAATAACTGACATATCATTTGATATAAGACAAAAGATTAAAATCATTAACCTAATTTCAGACATCCTAGCTTAATGTTACAGAAAACTGTGTCTGAAACATCATCTACCACAAGAAGAAGGCTTACCGATGAAACCCATGTGAGTGATGATCAAGACTACTCCAAGAGACTTTGGGATAATGTTGTCAACCATGATAGAAGATCTGTGTTGATGTTAGGCCTTCTAAGATGGCCCTTGAAGTTGTGAACTTACTGATTTATGATGCATACAGTCTTCTGGCATGATATTTCTACTGAAGCAGCATTTTGTGTGCCTAGGAAGAGGAAGCTGTAGGCAGGAACTTGTACAAAACTGCACACGTAAAAAAAAAAAAAACAAAAGATTTATCTGCCCACAGCACCATAAGCACCTCCTGTAACGGAAGCCATCAAAAGAAGCTCATGGACAGGTGGTGCAGACTGTGAGCAACTTGGTTGAAGAGGCAGAGTCACTCACTTGATGAGTCTAATTTCAGGGAGAGAACGTATTTTCCATCATGTTTTAGGGGAAATCTTACACACTGGGATACTCTACAAACTGTGAGAACTTACCAGTCAACTCAGGGTGAATTCTTTGCTGGTTTTTGCTCATGTTTTGTCACTTTTTAGCCTAAATAACACTGTTTAAATCAAGATTTAAAAGTTTTGTTTTCCATCGTACAATAGCTTACTTTCACAATCAACCCAGTTTTCCCCCACGTTTAACCTGAACTACAAAGAAAACCCCTTTCATTTCTACCTAAATTTAGACATGTAATAGTTTCCGTTCCGTCTGAAGAGGTTTTGAAAAACCTGTTTCTGAGACTTTTGGTGACAAACATCCCTTGACACCTTTATTCTAGTAGAGCTATTGAAGCTAACTTAACTGATTCATCTAATTTGTCAGAATTATATAAAAAGAAAAAAACAATTCAAAATGAACCTACAATTACCACTGGGGTTTTTTTAGTAGCTGCTGGTATTTCGCTAATGTTCAGAGACCAGGCCTAAGTACAGACATTTTATAAACAGGAAACACACTAAGAAAGATATAAATAATGTTAATAATGTAAAGAAAGTTTACTTCTTCAAAAACTTTAAGGCCAAAATAAGATGAAGACCACTCATTTATATCTTTTAAGTAATTAAAACTATATTCTCATCATGCTATTTCTATAATGTGGAAAAGGTAGATACATTTTTTTGTTTCTAAAATCAGATTTTAACATCGTTGAATGGTAAACGTTATATTTCAAATATTATCTAGTACTGAAAAAGAATTGTGCCCTCCAATATTGTGAAGTTTTTTGTAAACACTTCTTATTGTACATTCTCATATTACCATGCTGATGGATATATAACACTTACAGACCTAGACACAAACACTCAGGTGACACTTAAACCACAGAGGGGGAAGTTGGGGGCTTTGAAGTGAAAATTTCGTGATTTAAAAACAACAGTCAGCATATTTCTGGAGGGGATCTTTTTGCTGGTGGGATGTTGGTTTCTGTGGTTGATGGAGTTGGCTGTCAACTCACAGCTCTTGCCCTCCTTTTTGTACAGTAGAAGTTCACACTTAGTGCAGTTTGACGGCCCTAGCAACTTTGGTGACCTATGGGGGGGTATTCATTTCTTTATGTTTTTAAGACTCTACTTGTTTTGTTGAAGGAAGTGGCATTGTTTCAACATAAGGTGTTGAAAACATTCCTCAGAGATTTTGGTCCATATTGACATGATAGCATCACACAGTTGCACCAGATTTGCTGGCCGCACATCCAGGATGTGAATCTCCTGTTCCACCACATCCCAAAGGTGCTGAACTGGATTGAGATCTATTGACTGTGGAGGCCACTGGAGTACAGAGAACTACTGCCATAGTGCATTCTCTTGCTGGAAGTAGTCTTCAGAAGATGTGTACAGCAAGGTCATAAAGGGATGGACATGGCCAGCAACAATACTGAAGCATTTAAATGATGCTCAATTGATACTAAGGAGTCCAAAGTGTGACAAAAATATATCCCCACATCATTACACCCCACCAGCCTGAACTGCTCATGGCATGATGGATCCATGCTTTCATGTTTTCTATGCCAAATTCTGACCCTAACATCTGAATGTCGAAGCTGAAATCAAGATTTGTCAGACCGGGTAATGTTTTTGGCTGACTGCTGAGGTCAGCCCTACACATGGTAATGTCTGTGTCTGAGTATGCCTGTCTGTCGGTACCTGAGTGAGTGACGCTTTTGTATGAGTCATATACTACAGGGTTGCGTTTGCTTGGACTGAATGCTGTCACTAATGGCTGCCTCCACTGTGTTAACTAGGCTCCAGTTACAGCATCTCTGTATGGCTCATCCATACAGAGTTGCTCTATGGGCGGGGTTTACTCGTGCTGAAAGCCCTGTAATGGCTGCCCCCACTGCTCTAAATACTCAGATATAGCTTTAGCCTCTGTTTCACCAGAACTGGGCCACATTACTGTATGACAAAGACTAAAACAACCCCATAAGCTTTTCATATTAGGAAAGATGTTTTTACTTCTCTGCTGAGCTGCTTTGACATGACTATGTGATAGTTGAGGGGGAAAAGGGAACTTGTTGTGTGAATGCTTGTGGACCAGCTGAATGTTAGCTCAGCCTTAGCCAGAACAACACATTTCTTCATCACAGCCAATGCTGAGAGCAATGAGGTAAGCTTTCTGAAAAAAATAAAATTAAAAAAAATAGTTGTTGTTGTACACAGCTAATGAGTTGTTGTGTCCCCGCTAAGGACTAGCAGGCCTGTCATTAGCTGACTGAGCCACAGCGGCGCTTCTGTCTAAACCAGACAATGTGTCTAAATCCAAACAAGCGCAGAAAGCAACACTGAAAGCTTTCTGTGACAGAAAAAATGTTCTCTCTCCACTCCCAGTCCGTTTCGGCATTACTTCCTGATCATGGCGGTGAGCTTGTCCCGTTTGCTCTGGCATTAGCTGTAGCTTTTAGCTTGGATGTCGCAGTAGGACCGCTGCTGTTTAATCCGACCTAGGCCTTGTTCTTGTTGAAATCAGGGCACAAAGCCACACTGACAGCTTATCTTGTGCAGGGGAGGGATTTTTGGTCTTTTCCTGAAGCGTTGTTTTCCCCTCTACCTGCAGCTAAGTCGATGTGTGTCTGGGTTTAACCAATCAGATGCAGTAGAACAAATGCTGGAGGGGAGGGGGGATGATGCTGCTCAGATTTCACATCCTCACACACAGAAGGAGACAGACAGAGAGAGAGAGGGCAAAATGTAGCTTTTTATATTTCAATAACCACTTAGTATAACTTTGGCTTAGAATAATAAACCACTAACAATCATGACAAAGTCACTCTGCCAGAACACACATTTCAGTCAGGCATTTCAACAAGCATCCCAGATAGTTGCGGTCAGCCATATACTAGGCTTTTACCTAGTCTTGTTCCAATCTTCTATTGCCCAATTTTGTAAGCCTGTTTGAATTATAGCCTCAGTTTCCTGCTCTTAGCTGACAGGTGTGGCACCTGGTGTGGTCTTTTTAGTTACTATTGTCTTTATATCATCTCCAGTCTGCCCATTTTCCTCTGGCCTCTGACCTCAACAAAGCTTTTTCATCCACACAACTGCAGCTCACTGGATATTTTCTCTTTTTTGTACCATTTTCTGTAAACCTTAAGCCATTGTCATGCTGTACAGGGGCATACAACGGCTGACCACGGCCCGACTACGACCCGACGACCTGCTCCCCACTGGGATGGATTTCTGGCATGTTCGATATTTTGGTCGTACGACACACTTCATAGTGAGAGCAGAAACGCAAGCAGAATAAACAACTTTGAGGGATTGTTTTCCTTTGTAAACTGTAAGACAACGTCCTAAATTATCATAACAACGTAAGCGATTCAGTCTTACAGTATGAAGTAACATTCTGCCACAACTGTCATATGGTTGACTTGAAATCACACAGTGTAGCCTATACCCAGCTTTAGAGATGGTTGTGTGTGAAAATCCAAGTAGATCAGCAATTTTTACAATACTCATACCAACTCCTGTGGCACCAACAATCATGCCATGTTTAAAGTCGCTTAAATCCCCTTTCTGATGCTCAGTTTGAACTTCAGCAAGTTGTCTTGCCCACATCTACATGCCTAAATGCAGTGAGTTGCCGCTGTGTGATTGGTTGACTATATTTGTGTAAACAAGCAACTGAACAGGTGGACCTTATAAAGTGATCAGTAAGTGTATATATTGGAGCAGTCATTTTTTTTCATTTGCCATTTTAGTGCAAAAAAAATTCTACAAATTGTACCTTTAAAGACTTAGAATAACTGAATACTCAGAATAATGGAGATTTGCAGTAAAATCTTGCTGTTGTGATTTGATCTAATGCTTAATTTTGATTAACATGAGTGTTTTGTGTGAAGGACTAATTATCAGGAGTCTTAAAACTTCAGGAAGCATTACTTTTGTGTGTTTTATCTCCCAATCGATCACCAAGTTGTTAAACCTGATGGAAAAAGCCATTTTTGGGTAAAATGTAAAATGCTGTTCTGCTGCTGCTGAGATTATTGTCGGTTTACGCCACCTAGTGGACTAACGATGCAAGCCAGTCACACCGTCCCAAACACATGGTGGCACACACCCCTCCTTTTTTCATCACAAGCTTACACATACACACATGCTCACACATATTGGTTCCCCTGTGATGCTATTTCTTCATTTCCTGCATTGCAGTTTATTGTTATTACTTCCTTTGATAATCTTTTACTCAGTGCAATGTGTTTCTGTTATGAGCAGCATGAGCTTTTCTGTTATATTCCCTGAATTTTATTACTCTGTTCAGTATGTTTGTCTTTTAATCTTATTGGACCATTGCAGCCATTTGTGTATGATTTATTAAGGCGCATTTCATAGAGCAGCTCACTCTCTGGTATATTTGCAGCAAATACACAACAGACCAGGCCTCAGTAGTTCAGTAATGTAGTGAGTGGAGAAATAGATCAGGGCCTCTGGTTATGTGCTTTCGGAGCCTCTATGAAGGCTAAAGCCATTATAATGTCATCAAGGGAAGCATCTTCCCTTTGTTGTTTGTGAGTGCCTGCAGAGCTGAGACATTTTCAAACTGGAAGCTACTGTCTGATGGCAGTTAGGAAAGACATTGATATGTAAACATTATAAAGACTGATCTCTGGGTTTAAGGATTGCTGTTGTTTTGTGTTATAATAAGATTAGCAGTAACCATTTCATGTGTGCATGAGTAATAAACAATGATCATAACATTTATTTCCAGCTCTTTTCCTCTCCTCCCATACACCAACAATGACTAAAACAATACCTCATCTCACATCCCTCTAGATTTTTGGAGCATAACCATCTCTGTGTGCCACACCTCTCTTTCAGTTGGTGAGCTCTCAGGTGTGTGAGCCTCAGTTTATGAGAGGCAGTGACAGAGGAAGATCTGGCATTTATAAAAGTGAAAGATGAAAGCAGATTTAGTCCAGGTATCTCATTTGGCTGTTGCTTCCTTGGTGTCACTGGTTAGAAAATTAAGCCAAGCTTCACTCCACACAGCAGAGATGGGAGAAAGCTCGCAGTGATGGAAAGAGAAGAGCAGGGAAGCCCATATTGTCATGGTAACTGAGAATTCAACTCTCCTGAAACAATCACCAATTAATCAGTGATGGGAAGCTCCCTACTCTCCACCGTACACCACCTGCTACACACACACAGCAGACCTCTCCTGCTCAGGTGGGTCCAGATACAGAGAGATACATTTATAAATTAATTTAGAAATGTAATATTTGATGGTTTTTTTTCATTTTCTGGTGATGGTATACTTAGTGAAATAAAAGTGATTCTAGTCAGATAGCTGTCAGAATCTGACCTCTATCAAAATCATGTCTTGTAAAGTGTACATTTTGCATTAAAATAACTTTTTAATAAGTAAATGCTCATTAGACTCTATATATGTTTATTTCCCTTTTTTGACATTTGAGGGCAACCATATATGGTCACGTTTTTTAACTTGATTTTCATCATTGTAATAAAATAAATAAATGAATACAATTGACAAAGGTAAAAAGGTATTGAGGTGTCTACCAATGATATTCTGGGGCTTACATTTTTAATTCTTAAACATTTCAAAGAGTCCCATATAAAGGACTAAGAGTCTTCGCAGTGCATTTTTTTTTTTACAAGACACACTACTATACAATACTTTAAAAATAAAAACAGGTCAAATTAGTTGGCCAATGTGTCAATAAGAAGCTTGTAAAAAAGTTTTGTGTTATTTTATGTTGTTCAGCATTTATGATATCTCTTTGGACTAAATAAATGAAAAACAAAACAGAAAATTATAAGAAGATATTTGTGTGAAATGGTAGTGTGAAGGCTGGTGCATTACTCACCATATGCACAATTACCCATCTTCCTCCGACGTCAGTGTGGGAAGCCCAAATATTGAACCCGTCTTGTGTTGCGGGATTCTTGGTAAACAAACAGTATAGACGTTAATTGCAGACTCCATGGTATTCCGGTAAGTTTTTTTTTTTTATAATTGATGAGAGACCACACAATATACTGTCAAATCTGAAAAGATATGATGGCGAAGTCTAAGAAAACATCATACATATCAAACAACGGACGATACTACTATTAGCCCAAAGCGCTAACTCACATCTTAGCTAACGTTACCGTTAGCTAATTCACCCTGCCGTTAGCCATATAAGTCAAGAGTAGTCCCTCTTAGTTAAAGATATTCAAAGCATATCCCACCAGAAGACGACCAGACACTTAAACTGCTCATTTTAAGATTCTTGATAATCCCAAAAAACAACCCTGGAGCTGGTTAGAAACATGAGGCTAAAAAAATATTTATGATATTTGCTTTATTAACTGCGATTCTCATTAGCCGTTTTAGCTAGGTATATTAGTTTAAAACAGACGGACTAAACAAAAACACTAACCATACTTAGACATTACAATATATTCATATAAACTCGCCACTTGTGGTTACTCGGACGTGAGACATTTCGCTCATTTAGGGTTAAATTTGCATCTTTCCACAAGCATATTACTTTTTGTTTTGTCCTTTCAGAATAAAAGTTTGTTTCATCCAAACAGGAAGCCGGGCTGCACGGGTTTAATAGTAAACAAGAAGCTTAAAAATGTTCAAACAACCAAAAAACGAACAAACTTGTTTTTGATGAATAAATAAAAGATTGAATGAAAGAATAAATTTAAAAATATATTGTCAGTAGGAAAGCTGGTGGCAACCTTACTGTGTTCTTATATATGAAACCTTCTGAAAGGAGCTTTTAACTTTTTATTTAACTGACTGAAATCAGTAGTAATGCTTTTCAATGACCCATGATAGAAAAAGACTATCTGCTAAAAGATGATAAATTACTATATATTGTAATTTCAATGCTTATCTGGTGTCACAGTGTAGGTGTCAGATGAGATGCCTATTTTTACTTTTACTTGAGTCTATTTGTAGACCAATCCTTTCACTTCTACTTTAGTAAATTTTATCCAAAGCAACTGTTCTTTACTTGAGTACAACAGTCTTGTGCTTTTTCCACCTCTGCATGAGACCATATAGGCATAGGAACAGCCTTTGTTTACATTTTACACTGCAAAAATTCTGATCAGTGATATTCAATCTGCTTTAGCTATGGTAGGGCAGTTGGCCCATGTCATTTAGCTGCACATGTTGTATATCCTTGCCTTTGCCCTTTAATGCATTTGTACTCCAACCTCACCACCCCACATTTCTGTCTTTCTTAAGCTGTCCTTTCAGTAAGGAAAATAGGAAAACAAATTGTCTTGAAAAAATAAAGGAAAATACTACCTCCATAGGTAGATGATAAGATCAGCAACAAGAAAAATGATTCTGCTCTGTCCACAAGGATTTATCGTGATTGTTATTTTAACTTGCTGATTTACCTCCTGATTTCCCACATTTATTTTCTGTAATTAGATTCTGATTAATTAATTGTACATTGAAAACAGAACACAGAAGACAATCACTATAATGTAAAACAGTAGCATATGTTGCTTCTAAAAGCAGAGTAAATTAGGTGAGCATAGTGACTGATAATCTTAGCTTAAATAGAAAGTAGTAAATAAAGCTCTGCTAAGCTTGATCAATCTACTCAGTCCATTTTTAAGCTGTCTTGTTTCCACTTAAGTGTGGTTACGGAGGCATGCTAACCAGAAGTCCATTTGTTCTTAACTTGTATTATGCTTGCTGTGTGTGACTGCTCTTTGTTTGAAACTTTATTTGCTGCTGCTGCTGTCTTGAAAAAGAGATTTTTTTAATATCAGTGAGGTTTGTCCACATTACTTAAAGGTTAATAGAAATAAATACAAATGAAAATCCGTGATATCCCACTACTTGCAAAACTCTTCCACTCTGTAATATTTTTGCCTGGTAAGTGCAAAAAAATTGCAATACAGCAAGTGTCCATTTGAGGCTGGCTGCAGGAACACAGGAAGTCCCGTCTGGACACATATTAAACAGACTGTTTTTACACTAGAAATAAACTGGTTTACAGCCTGATTAAAAAAACCAAACATGTCTCATTAGCTAGTGTCTTATTGTGCTCTCACTGTACAGGGTGGGGGTGAATTTTTTTGTACCATGATCGTTTGGATTATATTTAGGGTAAACCTCACTTCACAGTGATTGGCACACCTCATGTGATTGACAGATAGCTCGGCAGGCAGAGGCTCTGTTTCTGTCAACCAGAATGCTAACTAGCTAGCTGACAGGAAGTCGCACTTGGTGGGCGGGCCATTAGGTTGATCCAAAGTTCGGTTGAGACCACGTTTTCAATATGGAAGCCTTCGCGGATTGGCTACAAGAGCCGTTTGAGTCCGCCTATTGTAAGCAGACAACTGACGTCACACGGGGTTTGTCCAGTTCTTTCTCCAGTCTATGGTTTGCGCCTTGCTTCCACATACATATGTAATGGATGTCTGCATATCCGTAAATATACAGTTGATGCGTCCCTGCTGTCCATTGCAAGGAATTCTACTTTTTTTAATGGATGAAACCTGATCAAAACTACCTGTCGCCATGGGAAGAGGATTACATTGTGTGTTTTTCACTGTGCAGATGCTCGAAATATAAGTTCAGGGGAAAAAACAAGAACAAACTAATAGGCTTCAGCATGTCAGGCAGAAAGTAAAAAGTTGTCCTACCTGGAAAGCAGCATATTTAACATAGTATTTTAATAAAAAGATCATTGGTGTAGTGCAGGGTATGGTGGGTATTCAGAGTTCATGAACAGTCAAACGAGCCAAGCTAAGCTAACTCTTTTAGCCATTCAAATGTTCATTTGTGTCCAAACAAACCCTTTTTGTTATCCAGACATGCGTTCTAACTTTTCACTTACATGTAAAAAATGTAGGCTATTTGATACTGTCAGGGCAATATAACAGCACTTAATACTGACTGATATCAAAATGATTAATCTGACAGTGTTTTATACCAAGCTGGTAAATTTATCAGTGGGTCCCAAATCACATACCACTGCAGTCAATCCTTAATACGATGAGCGAGCATTCAAACTGAGAAGTGTACTAAAATGCAGCATACTACTTGTGCAGTCAAAAACTCCAAGAATTGAGTGTGAAATGATGGATACTTCACACCCAAAATGAATGCCATATTGGTGACATAACAGATATTATACTGTTAGCATGCTACTGCATTAGCATTCACTTACCAGCTAACAAGTTAGCAGCAACAGCAACACATTTAAATCCAGATAAATTTCATGAATTCAGTTAAAATAGCCATCAAACTTCATTTATATTTGCCTCATGTCTGTTAGGTGTGTGCTGTTATAAAACCCACTAAAGCTCACGTTGCTAAAGCTATCTATGCTATAGATAACAGAGCTACGTAGCTAAAATAGCTAAAGTTCCCAAGCTCCCAAAGCAGCTATGTAAGCAACGCTGTTATGTAGTCTACTGTAGCTACATTACGTTTAATTCCTTGTTTAAGCTCATTAAGCTAAAGCTCACTAAGCTACGTTGGCTTATTTAGCAACATTAGTTATGTAGCTGGTGTAGCAATGCTCCTTTGTGAGGTTTAGCTTTGTCATCTAAAGCTCATGTTGCTAAAGCTAACTTAGCTATAGATAACATAGCTATTTAGCTAAAGCTAGGCTCACAAAGCTGCTATTGAAGCAGCCCTGTTATGTTATCTACATAACTACATTACCTTTAGTTATATTTGTCAAAGCTCTTGATGCTAAAGCTAACTTAGCTATAAATAACATAGCTACCTAGCTAAAGCTAAGCTCACAAAGCTGCTGTGGAAGCAGCCCTGTTACCTTTAGTTACATTTGTTAAAGCTCATGATGCTAAAGCTAACTGGGCTACACTGGCTTATTTAGTAATGTTAGTTAAGTGGCTAGCATAGCTATGTTAGCTTACATAGCTATGCTAGCATAATAATTAGTATAACTACATAAGCCAATGTAGCTAAATTAGCTTTAGCAGTGTGATCTCTAGCTACATTTGCTAAAGCTCACGATGCTAAATCTAACTGAGCTACAGTGGCTTATGTAGTAACATTAATCACATTGCTAGCCTAGCTATCTTAGCTTCAGCTAAAGCTGACAAAGCTTAAGTGAGCCACCCTTCATGTCACTATTTCTTAATCTGATCTATACATGTTGTTATCCTGAATTAGAACTCAGATCTTCATTGTGTTTTTTTTCATGAAATGTTTTGCAGTATTTAATGAATGTAACTGCCTTACTTTGTGAGTAAGGTTGAATTAAAAAAGAAAAGAGTAGAAACTAGAACTACACTGTGCCAGCAAATTAGCAAATTAAGGCATTTCCTTTCTGAGAACCATGGTGTCTCAGATGAATGGTCTTTTAGAGTGGCTATCTGAAATAAAAAGCCTGCAGCCAGACCACTCTCAGTTTTGCAGGCACATTAGATATCTGTAGATCCCTAGAAAAATGAATTGACTTCCAGTTGACACACCTCCCTAACTATATGTAATTGGAAACAAGGTGTAAACCTTTTCTATTTTAGTGCTGAGGAGCTGGTGGAGACCATAAACAGAGCCAAAAGAGTGTGAATATTATTTGCACAGGTCTGTCCAAGGCATAAGCCTGAAAGATGAGTCTAAGCTGCTACATGTCTAATCAAGCAACTGCTACATCCACGTGGCCGACATAGTGATATCATTTATTTGTTTAGTATTTATTTATTTATTTTGAAAGCACATTTCTAATCACGCCTAAGAAAGGCAACCCCGAAACTCTCTCTCCCTAGCAACAAGGAAAACTATCACTAGCTCCCTAGCAACCAGAAGGACATTGGTGTCATCTCACTAGCCTGTTGCTGTTGGTGATGCGGGAATTCCATAGAAACCAAGCAGAGGAGCAACAAGTGACAACAGGCCCACCACACACACACTCACACACACACACACACACACACACCCACACAGCACTTATTGATTGGATGCTCACTAATTGACTGTCAAGTAGCCTAGGCCTACAATCACCGGGCATCACGCACCCACCTGCAGCACTGTCAGTACAAAAGAATTGACTTTCCATTATTGCAAACACACATCCACTAACACACACGCTCAACCATACACAAACACACTCCCACACAGAGCCACTCAGACTGGGGGAAATCTACTTTCAAGCGCACTGCAAAAAAAAAAAAAAAAAACGTGTAAAGACCTCACATCCGCACGTGCGCGCACCGACAGACCCGAGGAGCCTCAAGAAAAAAAACACACAGAGGCTCAGTAATATGATTTATGCATGCACGCTTACTGCACGCGCGCATACAAACAAACACACAGCCTCCCTCCTTTGGGAAATAGGGTCTGTCCTTACAATTAATGGCTTCCTGCATCACTGTCAGAAAATAAAGGCTTAAAGGCAGAGAGCACACATACACAGAGACGCACAGCGCGCGGCAGAGGGTGAGAAACGTTTTCTTGGTGGCAGCTGTCACGGTTTAGAGGAGGTATTCCCCAGCCTCATCGCGAGCAGCAGACCCGTTTAGTTACATTGCACCGAGGAGGAAAGGAGGTGATAATGACGCAGACTTTTATCACACAGTTTTGGCGCCTTGACATTGTTGTTGACGTTGAAAATAGGAAAAATGTAAACATACAATTAATAGGTAATTCTCACAGTATTAACCAGTGTTTTTATGAAATATATCTCTGACTGTAACAATCAAGCATCTTTACGCTAACTTCCCATCCTTTCTCTCACAACCTTGCTTCTGTGGACTGCCACCAACCACCCAAATTGATTTAGCCACCCCTCTCCAATAGACTCCCCCCTTTCCTCCCTCTCCCTCCTCCCCTCCCTCCCTCCCCACCAGTCACATGGAGGTTAGCGGTGACCCGTCGATCCCGTCAGTGGCACTCGCTCTCTGGTGCGCCTTGGAGACAGACGGGAAGCAGAACGCGTAAAACTCGACCCCGGGCGCGTCATTTCTTTGATATTTAACCGCGAGTTAATGCATCGATTCAAGCGGGAACAAATCTCTACGGAAGCCGCTGAAGGTGCCGGTAAACGATACTCTGTGAACCGGGTTATTTATAGTCCCCCCACCGCGGCGATGAGTGGCTGCCAGGCGGATCTGAGACCGAGTACATGAAGCCCCAGCACGGAACTAAGCAAAAATGAAGTCCCGACGAGATAAACTGAAGATCCCCTCTCTGACTCTGGAGTAAGTTTTCTGTTTATTTACAACCGCTGACAGCGTGAAGTTGTCATGTGAATCTTGTAAAGTTGTTCTTAGAGTGAAACAGTTGTAGGTTACTTGTTTTAGGATCCATATTTGGAGCACTCGAGTGTCAACACAGACTTTAGCTTGAGTTGTCAACAGCTGTGAGACCCAAACAACCACCACAGTCTTATAGACATGCTAATCGTCCTTCTTGTATTGTTGACACTGCCCTGAGGCTTCTTTATCTAGTTAACTCATCATGTTATGAAGTCAAAAGTGAGCTAAGCAAACTGGAGAAGTTACAGGTGTCTCATCAGGTGTGTATTCCTTGATAGAATTTGAATTTTTAGTAAAACTCATCGGCTTAACATTGGCAATTTCTTGTATTAATCCTCAAAGTAGTTTATCCATCTGAATGTGGAGGAATCCAGCCGTCTTTATACAACCAAAAAGGAGCCCTTTGTGAGAAGGGAGTTTTGCTCTGTTAAATATTTGTAGGATAACTTATTTCAGTCCTAACAATGCTCAGTTTAAAGGGTTTTAATCAGAACAATTTTTCCTTCATTTCATGGGTTAAACTTGTGCCTCAATGTGAATTCTGTCCTCATGTTTAGTTGTTTTCCTACTTCTTTTGTCTTTATTTTAAACCTCACATGCTGTCTTCACTCCTCGATGCCCGCATGAATCACACGCTCCCCCTCGCTAAACCAAGCAACCCAAAAGGCATGCTGTTTAAAGGAGAAGATATATTTTATTTTAGTCTAATTGCTAACCTGTGAATCCTGTTTTCCATCAAAGCACAGGCTGCAGCCTTATATCCGCCCACTCGTCTTCCACATACTGATGGTAGCCTCTTTTTCTCATGGGGGGGGGGGGGGGGGGGGGGGGGTCAGGGGGGGGGGTGCTACCTGCTGCCCATTAGATGCTGATCCATCCATAAGGCGTAGGAGCTCCCAGCACACATGCACACATTCTCTGATCCATCCATCTGCCTCCTCCATGGATCATCTCCGCAGAGCATGTGCTGTTGGTGTTTCATTTTTAGGCTCTTACTGTAGCAGCTCCCGCGCAGAGATACAGAGGAGGTTTCACAGTCGGAGAAGGGAGGGGTTCAAGGTTTTAGTGGTTGTTGTTGATGGATGATGAGGTCAGACAAACATTGTTTTGATAACAATGGAGGGGCATAGAAGACATGGCATTAAAAGCTTGTTTGTATTCATATTTGTTCGCTGCAAAGCTATGTGCTTTTAGGGCACAAAGCTTTCCTAGAAATTAACTTTTGAAATGCATAATATGCTACCTATTTATGCACTCTTAGGAAAAACATTTTAGGCCGTGTACTGTATGCAGACTTCTACTGAAGTGCATTGTTATGACAAAATATCTAAATTCTGATTCATTTATTTACAAGAATTGCAATTTGCAGGGACCCAGCTATTGAGAAACATGAATATTTGATATATAAATCTTAGTTTGAGCACACATTAAAAAAATGTCTCAAACAAATGTCCTTTTTTCACAATTAAATCATCTTTTTTTCTGTTTAAGTGATATCGCTTAACTGGGTTGCATTAATATGACAAATCTTTGAATAGATAGATTCCCCTGACTCTGAATTTTGTCTACCTTGCTGTGATTGCTGTTTTTTCAGTAGTAACAGTCTGGCTGCTGCCATTCATGATACCACATCATCAATTCAGCATGAATGTAATCATTGAGTCAGTCTAAGATTTTTTCCACAGTTCACACACTGGACAGGAGTGCCATCAACATGGAAATCAGAAATTGAAATTAGGATGATTACTCAATCAAGCACCACTGAGGGCTTCAGTTTAGGGCTCTGAAGGAGAAAATGTGTCGAGATGAAACACAGCGTAATGAGTTTCATGTGTTTTGTAATTATAAGCCGACACTACAGGATGCGGAGTCTTTGTGTGAGGAGTTGTTTTTCCTGCCATCATCCCTGCATTACTATGACAACATGTTCATTAGCGCTTTGGTAGCCGATGCCGTGTTGAGCACTGAGAAGCCTCTGCAGCACTGAGACAATAGTGAGCAGTGTGGAGCCCACAAGGCAGAGCTTACATCTAAGGAGGGAAATCAATAGAAAAACAGCTTGGATGCTGGGTCAGCATCGTGAGAGATGGAGACCTTAGGAAGGCTGAGCATGCATATGCTGATTCAAAAGAGTGTGTTAAAGTAAACTGATAGATGATTTATATGCAAAAAAGGCTGTCTGATGAATGGGTTTTGTGCCATGGGTGGACAGGAATTCAATTTTAGTTGTTAGAAGGGATTTTAGGAACAATATATTTCACAGCAATACAGTTTCCCATTCTAATAACTATCAGCATTGTTTTCTGCCTCTGATATTATTTCAAAATAAAGTATCCAGTAACCAAGAATATGCTACCAATTCAGCTAAGCTAGCACAATTTCAACAATTAGTGTCTCACTGGTTGAGAATGAAGTTATATGCTGGGAGAGGTAGAAAAGAGTACAGGACTACTGTACTCAACTAAAACAATTACTTTGGTGTAAATTTACTTAAGTAGAAGTTAAAGTATTGGTCTAAAAATGTGCCCAAGTTAAAGTAAAAAGCAGTTAATCTAAAGTTTACTCAAGTATTGAGTTGCTACTATGGCTGGACAATTAATCAAAATTTAGATTAAACTGCAGTTTATCCAACTGCAATTTTCAAATTGTCGAAAGTGCAGTGTTTCTCTAAAGTGAAATGTCTGTCAAAAAAAGTTCCATACATGTTTTTGCCACAGAGATCTTACGCTCTACACATCATGCAAGCTTTCAAGTGTAGTTTGCAAAATAGTTTGCAGAAATTCCTGATTTCCTTCATAAAAATGAAATGAAAATGACATAAAATAATTTCCTTCTGTAGAAAAGTCAATATTGAATTTGCAATATGAGCCAAAACAGAGGTGGACCTTACCATTTGGCAAAAAAGGGCAATTGCATGGAGCCCTGGACTACTAGAGGCCCCCTGAACACTTCACTAACTTAACCCTTTCTCTTGCACTGACCAGCTTGTATGTTGGCTGTTTAAAATGTATATATATATATTATAACAATTCATTTGGTGTAACTGTTATTTTACCAAATATTTTCTAATAGATATGATTCACATATACCAAAGAATGAAATATATATTTAGCCATTTTTGAGGGGGTTTTAGTTGGTCAAACATGACCAAAAAAGTTATAAAAAATGGAACAAATGTTTATTTTATTTGAGTAAATGGTCTTTTGTCATTGAATAAAACATAAAAATTTGATATTACGTACATCGCTCAGACGGTATTTGGTTATAAATTTTGTTGTACAATATTAATGCAGGCCTTTGATCGTGTCTAAAATGTACTTGGAGGTATAATTGAATATGCCAGTCAAGGCACTGAGCTGATGACATGACTATATAGTCCCAATCAACTGACAGCCAGCTGGATCTAATTATTGCTGCCCAGCTCCCACAATCAGTCACATCTCTTTCTTTCAGCATAACTTTCCACTTGAAATATGATGTACTTCTCACTAATCCCTGCTTGCATTAATGCTGATGCACCATGCTGATTCTGGAAAAGCTTAACCTCCACCACCCCAGCCTCCTCCTTTTCTAGTGAAACCCTTGTTGCACCCTCATATTCACATTCATGCTACGATGGTTTAATTGCTTTTAAACTAATTTTATTGTATTCATTGCTCATTGTCATAAATATAACTATACATATGGGGGTTTCTAGGCATGAACTCTCTGGAAAGTCAAAGCATGCTGCTTGGGTGGAACCTTCCCTGCCAAGTAAAACTATCCATTTTGCAATAAAATAGTTAAATGTATGACGAGAGTGTTCTTGACTGTAATTAAATTAACTGCGCATCTCTGGTCAATATCCAGGTTTATCAGAATTTAGGTAATTGGAGTTGTACCAATACTTATGATACCAGTATCAGTCTAAGCATCCAATGTGGTCTTTATTTAGTACTACTAAAAGTATCAGCCTGTACTGGTAGTGGCCTAGAATTTGTCCACCTTTGGTATCAGAAAGTTAGCCAGTTGGAGAACAACTGACCATTAATCTGTGATTGTCCCACTGATATTTAGTACATGATTTAACTTGGTGGGATCAGAGATGCTCTGGTATTGGCTAAGTCTGGATATTAGAATCAGCATCAGAAAAAATAATGGAGTCAGACATTCTCTATATTAACACCATGCATCGGCTGCTGTCAGACAAAAAAAATGATGTTTGACTTCCCTTTTTGTTTTTTGACATCCAGCAGTAAACTCTTTATAGTAGGATATTATGTAAGAGATCAGAAACCTGCTCAATAGATGCAACAAATAATGATGTTAACAGTACAGCATCAGCATCACCCTACAGACTGCTAACAAGTGTCTTATCACTGCCAGCTGGTGACGTCATCCAATCAGAAGCAGCTGTCACGCTCCAGCCCTTGACCAAAGCTCTGCTGCTAAAAGATTACAGACACTGATGTGCTCGTGTGCTGAGTCAGGAAACTAATCGATGCCAACATATCTTGCTTTACAGTTTGTCGCCCACATGCCAGAGCCCCACCCTTCTGAGCCCATGCAGCCCGTGCAGCCCCTGCAGCCCCTTACAAACCCTACATCCCTGGAGGTAAGACAGCCAGCCTACACATAGAGAGTGAACATGATAAGTGCCTGCAAACAAAGGGTTACTTCACTGCAACAACAGGTCAACATAACGGAATAGAAAACTAATTTATCTCTGCTGTAGAGCATGATTAGCCATACTATTGCACCTTTATTTTCATGTATAGACAGGGGCAATATTATTTAATTAAATTCAGACCCACATATGTCATGCAGCAGCAGAGAACACTTAGATGTATATTAATCAGCTACTATCAATCTTCCCATCAAACAAAGAATTCATTCATTTATTTTAAGTTTACTGTAAAGTCCTAATGTTAAAGTACATTTTTTAAACATTCTTGACCCACTTTTCAAGATTTATGTCTCTGCTAGTCAAACCAGAAGGCCTTGGGGCTGACAGTTGCAGACAGGGTGACTCCTGAAAATGCTGACTGACTGACTTAAGCACTGTTTTTAGACAGTTTGTGTTATTTTTATGGGACTTTGTTTGCAAAAACAGAAGTGTTGAACATCACTGGCCTAGTGCTGTGACCTTGGAAGATATAGGTTGTGTAAGATGTGTGAGCAAAAACAACAACAACACATTTTTTCATTTTCCCTGATTCAATAAAGAATGCATTTAAGACACAAACCTGGGCTCCCAAAATAATACTTTTCATTAACTGATTGTAAGGTAAAGAGATAGAGGTTAACCTCTATAAGCTTCCAGCCTTACTGATAGCTCCAGTCTTTTGAAAATTTATAATAAGGCAACAACTGGGGTAAATAAAAAGGTGCAAGATAACCAGAGTTTAAGAACATTCATTGCTAAATGGTCCTTGTTGTTGATTTTTACTCAAAATATATAAAAAGAGAAACATGGAGAAAAATCTTAAAAAACAAGCCAACTGTCTGAGGATTTATGTGCATGAACATAGACACTGGCATGACTTGCATGTCATTTTGTAATAATACATAAAAGTTATTCCCAGAAAGCTGACCATCTTTAAACCTGGACTGAGCAAGATGAACACAGGCAGCAGCTTTGTTTTAAAAGTTTGACATAGAAGTACTCAAATCTTGGAAAAAAACACTAGAAATATGCCATAAGCCTGGATGTTTTTGTATTTTAGAGCTCTTCTGTTTCACCAGTGAAGACATATCACTTATTAGTTGTCTCTAAGTCTATGTGGGTTGCTTGGCAACGCTGTTGGGTGCTGTGGAAGAAGGCAAGACTGCAAACAGAGGCGGCTGCATCCAGCGTGTTTCTGGATGTGTGAGCGGTGCCAAGCTCTTCACACCACAAACTGCACTGTAATGAATCCCATTTTCTGTGTCGAAATAAGAGCGATTTATGTAGGACAACAACAAATATTTAAGCATGACTACCTTTGCACAGTGTGGAGTCATCTGCTGATACTGTATGGCAGATTTAGTATTTGCTGGCATCATTCCTCACGACATATTTCATTAAAAGACCCCTGTTTGTTGCACCATCCAGGAACAGATGAACAGAGGAAAAGATGATGCAGGGAAGCTATTTACTTGCATCAGATTCTATTTCTGCATGCAAGTAAATAGCTTCCCTGCATCATCTTTTGATTCTCATACACTGGATGATGGCATTATGCATCTCATTTGACTAGTACCTCTTTCTTCCTGGTGCACAATTCACAATTAATGTATGTGAAGAGAGGGTTGAGCTCAGATAATCATTTTACTTAGGCCCAACAGATGTCTTAAGTTTTACAGAGGTCTTGAATTACATTAAAACTGCACAATAACACTGCAAAACAACCCTGACTTTAAAGAAAGGAATTTATTGTTTTGGGGAACCACAACAAACTGGGTTTTAAATAACCAAAGTAGGATAAAATAATACAGAGAAATCACTTCCTTTTAGTTTGATCTGATTTGCCTTCAGTGCTTCTGAAAACATGGAATCACGATCTGGTCAGAAAAATGCACTGAAATGTCTATACTGTAATACAGTGTAATCTCTAGGGGTATGTGTGTGGTGGAATGAACCACTGTTTGAAAGTTTGGCTGGAATTCACCCTCTTTCAGAGGCCTCATGGTATAACCCAACAACAAATCTTAAGTTGCCTTCAAGTTCTGTAGGAAATTGGGAGTCTAGTAAATATGCACTGGGGACCACATAGGTAAAAGGCAGTGTTTTCATAGTGAAAGGTCTGACTAACAAAGTGACAAAATCTGCATTAATCCAAACGTAATAGGGTAAACAAGTTACTTCCTATATATTCAGAAAAGACAGGTACCTGCACTGTTCATACATTCTTAAGAATAACAACAGAGTCAAGACACTGAAATTCAAAACACTTAACATGGACATTCCCCAAATGTTACCATATTTTATCACTCAATATCCTCATGACAATAAGTACATTATGGTTGTTTTCTCAAGATTATGACTTATTTATCCCCCTGATTTGGGATGACAAGGTTGGTTTTCCCATGGTAAATCCTCAAGAAAGGGCCTGAATTTTCACCTTCCATGGGAAAATGGAGTAAAACAAATTGTATGCATGCATGGCTTTTTTAAGAATGTTTTTAAAAGCATTTTTGTTATTTGTTATTGTTGTTTAGTCATATGCAGGTGGAAAAAGTACAAGACTTGTACCTGAAGTAAAAGTACAGATACTCCGGTTAGAATTTACTCGAGTAACAGTAAAATTACTACTATATAAATTTACTTAAGTAAAAATAAAAAGTATTCAATTTAAAATTTGCTTCAAGTACTGAGTACCCACTTATGAGTTACACAGTAAAATAGGATTTTTCCTTATTGGCAAGAACAAGAGAATAGATCTCTAACCAAGTTGGTTGGGTAAAGGCAAACCTCTTTAATAAAGTAAAATACACAGCAAAACCAACAGTGTTAATGTAACTCATTTAGAGTTAAATTTAATATTTTAAAAGAGTCTATATTGGTCCACACTACATCTAGTTTAACTACCCTTTCAAAGTCTAAAATATTTTGCTTGACAGAGCTGTAGTAACCCTTGAAAATCTGTGGCAGGGTGGCCCTCCTCTGGCAAGTCCAAGGAGAGTCAACCTCATAGCAAGGCAACTCATACCGATGAGAATCATGCACTATGCATCTTTTAGGAGCACTTAAAGGTGGGAACTCTAGCCCAGTTGATCACTTCACCCAAGATGCAAACATGTCTTGAGTCACAGTTTTGCTGTGTTCAACAGCTGTTTTGGGATGTGATGTGGAATAATTCTCTCACTACATGACTAAGTAGTCAACTGTTATGGAAAAGGTACGAGAGTAAAAGTACAGTTACTCTGGCTAAAACTTAAGTTGAAGTAAAAGTACTGGTTTCAAAATGTACTCAAAAATTACTATAAAGATACTCAATTACAGTAATTAGAGTAAAAGTAATCAATTATTTTCCACCTCTAGTCATATGTTTTCTTCATTTAAGGTCCAGTTGCAATATTTCCATGCAGTAAATTTGAGTTGTTAAACATTTTCAGGCATGTGGGTCCCTGTTCTAAATTCGAAGGTAGTGGTGGGTCCTGAGGCACAGTCAGTTGAAAACCACTGTCTTAGACAAATGTTCAATATAGCAGGTTTTTGTTCCAGCGGTGAGAAGCAGAGCTAACGAGCAGCACTTGAACGCATCACCAGACTCCAGCCTGCTCACACGGATACACACGCCACCAGCAGCGTCTGTGTTTGGCCAAACTAAAGTGTGCCGCTGCTGTGAGGACACTATTACGCAGCCAACTACCCGCCATGGAGGTGATGCTTGGGGGACAACAGGCCCGTAACCAGAGAGCTGACCGCAGGCTGTAACGGCTGCCCCGGAGCCGTTTGGGTCTTCACGAGGCAGAGTCGTTGTGAAACACAAAAGGACCCGCCGAGGAGAAGAGACGATGGTGGGGAGAGGAGCAGCAGGAGGAGCGGGTTTCTCATCGACCTGAGCACTCTGAAATCAACATTAACTTTAAAACGAGGATTATGTAAAGAAAATATCCCGCAGCATGTCGGATCCAAGTCAGTGGTCTGCGATGCCGAGCCAGAATAAGTCTCATTTTGTTCCGGGAGCGCTACTGAAGCGCTCAAAAAGGTAGTTCTCAAGAGTTGTGATGTGGATGTTTGACTTAAGCTACTTCAGTCATTGATATTGATTTTTTTACGTGAAAATGTCACATGTTTTGTCTTTTGCAGTTGGGCTTTGTATACTCTTACTGACGTTTGTCACAAAGAAATACCACGCTAAAATATTCCCCACATTAGCTAGCTAAACTCAGAAAGCCGATTGCTAGTCAACGTTAATCCTGTCTGTCCAGTTTAAAACATGGGTTTGCATTGATAGACGATGTTCGTTATGGAGTAACAGTGAAATCCAGCTCACAGCAGTGAAATTATCACTCCTAAAGACAATTTCTCAAATTTAGTTGAACTTGTATAGCTTTTTTGTTGAAATTAAACCTAGAGCCTATCCGTTACACCAAAAAGAGCAGTTGAAATATTTTACCGTTAGCTTTAACCCATAATTCATAGCTACCTGCTTAATATGTTTATTGTTATATGACTGGACTTACAACTTTTGACATAGGCCAAGACAGGGAACAAACCTGTCTAATATATTCAATTTTTACTGCGTTTCTACCAGCTAATGGCTTTTAGATCGTTTCAAAATATAATAAGGTACTGAATGAAGCCCTTTCTCATTCTTCTGGGCCCTCTTACCTACATTCAGATAGCTTTTTTTGCCTGACAAACGGCCTTGAAGTGAATTATTTAAGATGCAGTCATACAGAACAGATAAGCATCTAGAAATGGCAATATTTTTTGTAAAATATCTATAAAACATCAATGGCAGTTGAGCGGGCATCTTTTAATTCATGTTTTTGACCTAAAAAGATCTAAAATAAATTAGCACAGCTCTGTATATTGGCTTGAACTATATAAAATTGTGGGCTTTTTGTGCATAAAGTCCTAAACAAGTGACTGAATATCAGTATATTTGCACTTGATAAATCATGTCAGCACTACTGTGGTTAACTCACCCTGATGGCACAGTAAAATCTGCTCAGTTGAATGTTATTGGTCAAAGTTCGCTCCTTCTTTTCAGAAACAGAGGATTATATAGCACTCCCTCCCTCTTTTATTCACCAGCCAACACACACAGACCCAGACATCTTGGACATCTGTGCCTCAAGCTGGTCCTGCTGCTGTTGTTGGTGCACACACACACACACTCCCCTTCAGCCTGGAGTCTGTTGACAGGAGGTTTCCTCTTTGTATTTTGGCTCTCATCAGTACTCACTCTGCATTCTGACATGGCCATGCTGGTATTGCATGCATCTGCATGCAGATTAGAGTTACAATTATGTAAACATCTCTCAAGGCAGAGCTGCTCCGAGGGCGGAAATAATCGCATTGGTTGAGTTAAATCTCAGTGGGCAGAGATAAAGGCATCTAAACTGTTCTAGTCAAATATCTTTAACCTCATCTTTTCTAGGCTGAAGCATGTACATATTGTAACTGTTTAAAGCAGTTGTTAAAATCATTTGCAGAAACTTTAGATTTAATCTAAGCTCAGGGATTACTTCTGATAAAGCTACAAAGGTACCTTTGTTTTTTATGAATCCTTGATAGCTTCCAGAGGGAATCTCCTTTCTTGATGTGTGTGAAAGACATGCAGAAACTGCGTAGTGTCTCTGACTAACGGGAAGATTACAAAGAACTTCAATGTCTTCTTTGTCTGTCTTTTGTTAACTGAAAAAGACAAGTGGAGCAACTGATATCATTAGACCAAGTGTCTGTTTACTGTCTGAAGTATCAGCAATTCATCACAGCAGAGACAACTGATTGTAGATGGGAAAGAACAACATCTGTACACATACAGAGAATTGATTGAATTGAACCATCTTAAATACTACGCTGTCTGAGTTTTTGGCTTCTTCGAAAACATGACTTTTTTGTGGTACATCCCATTGGGGTCAACCAATTATCTTCTCAGTGTTTTATTTTGACCATCACTGGTCAAATAAATTGATTAAACAAACTCTTAATTGATGGCAGCCACCATAAGAAGACAACCTTGTGTTGAAAGCATAAAATTAAGAACTACTCTTGTTTTGAAAACTGTTGGAAATATTTGATGTAGAGTAGAGGATCGTTAGCGAAACTAAAATTAATATCACAGTATGTTTAGGCTATATCATGATACATGTTGCGATATTCTGTATGTTAAATTCAGCTCATTGATGCATAAAATGACACCAGTATGATGATTGAAGAAGACGTTTCTATATCTTATATACAATCCTTTATTATGAATGGAATGTAATGAAATGTTTTCTCTGTTGTGTTACTGTTGTTGAATCTAAAAATCTTTCTTATTTTTCTCATTAACGGTGAAGCCAACCTACACAAATTTCACCATTCACAAGATGTAGTCCATGGCCAAAACTCTGCAGTTTTGTCCACCCATTCAGTCTTACAGCTTTGATTACATTAGTCCGTTATCTGTGCTGATGCACACCGGCCAGTTTTTGACAAGTTCCATGACATGAGAGCATCTTTAAGACCTTATACAAAGAGTTCTGTGGGATCATTGATCAAAAGCTCGTTCAGAGGCACAACATTTTTTACTCCCAGATGTCAATGTAAAGTGCTGTTTTGCGGGAACACATATCTGTAGATGTGGAGAAGGGGGGTTACATTAATTCGCTACTTGGCCACATTTTCTCTTACTGGCATGTGCAGCGCTGGCAGGAAGTTTTCAGCAGAAAAAGATATGCCCAGGCTAATTATACTTTACTTAACGAATGTCTTTATGATATTTTAGAAATTTGGGCTTTTCATAACCACTTACTGGGTCCATGCTTTTGGCGATGTACGGTGTTACTGCCGCTGTAATCTCGGCATATTCTTGTGGAAAATTTTACAGTATACCACGTTCTGTCCAACTTCTTCCACTGAAATCCAAACCACTTCTAGATGACTGATCCAGTGCTGTCCCCTTCTCAAACTACCATCTCTTGCTAACTCACTTTGGTTGTTTATTTGCTTTTTCTACTCCAATGCATTCCTCTTTCTCCCTCTGATGCCAAAACGCACATGCGTGAAGGACAGTTTTTTGAATGGGTGGGGGAGGTTGCTTTCTTCTGTGAGAGAAGACAGTGGGAGAAGCGAATCAACACTGAAGCCTGAGTACCACTGAGACATATTGGTTCCATATATCAGTTAATGGTCTCATGAACTACGACTAACTGGCATCTGTATCGGCCCTGAAAACCAAAATTGGTCAACCCTTACATCCCGTCACTCTGCTGGTTTTGTACTAAACATGCAGAATTAGATTATTATTATTTTTTTTAACAAAAAGTCTTCCTTCTTGATTTTCAATGCTGTTGTTTTTTTGGTCGTACATAGGCATCAGCAGCATCATCATCAGCATTAAAAGTAGTTTCAGTCTGTTTTATAATCACAAAAAAACTTCTTACAAGAACTTTGAATTTTCAACATTTTATTGACCAAATCATCTAGTAGAAAATGTTGCTGTATGTAGAAATGATGGTTACACTGCTGCCCTCTAACTAAAGCAGGAAAAAAAGTAATGACAATCTGTTTACAAAGGAAACAATTACAGTTAGGCTAGTATTGCAACACTTAGATAAGGATCACTGTGCACACCCTTGTTTACCTGGTTCATAACAGTAAAATGTGTCCATGTGTCTGAAAGTAAACTGGTTTGTATACTTAAAAAAAGACCTGCCTGTACAGCTGAATTTGTGTTGGATTGTTGCGGGAGAATGATGTATAGAATAATGAACCTCAGGTATTTCTCTACACAACTACAGTTATTTAGTTGAACCAAAAATATTAGCTTAGATTTTCTGTCCTCTATAGTTAGTAATCATAGCTTGTTTAATCTTAAAAGGTGGGATATCATTGCCATGTTCTGTGAAAAAAAATATTTTAATTAAAAATACAGTCGTAGGATTCAAATGGCACTGTTTATGTGGTGCAGAAGATTATTTAACAAGTATGTTTAATAGATACAAATTTCATTTTTTTAAAAAAGGTACCATTTAATGTTTTCATCAGATGGTAAGTTGTTGAATAGGAAGTTAAGTTAGGAATGTACTTGGTAAATTGGAAAGACAAAAATCTAGAAAACCCTGCCTGTTTCTGCCCACCTTCTTCTGGTCGGCACATAAACACAGATGTGTTTTTGTTTTTATTGAGGAGTCTTTAGTATTTAGATTACTTACGGCTTAGTGGATCACAGTCTGCCTCTTTAGAGGTCAAGTGTCTTTCTTTAATCTGCCCAGTGTTGTGGCAGTAATTGTCTTTTTTATCCTCAGTCTATGGCTAAAGTCATATAGTCCTCCACTTTACACTTCAATAGCAATGCATGCATGGGTCTAACAACTGATAATAGCTTGATAGGTATGGCCAAAATGAGGAAACTGTGCTTGAAGGTTATTTTCTCTCTCTGGACTATTTGGTTTAACTGTTAAATTGCCGTTAAGACTCTTTAATTTATAGAAAATGTGTGCTTGTAGCTCACGCTTGAAAGTAATATACAGTGTTCTGTATTTTGATGTCCATAATATCGAAGAGTAAAAAAATGTTTACTGTGAAACTGTGGATCATCAGTCAAATTTTAATCAAGGGCTGCTGTGAGAATTAAAGACAGTGCAGCTGTGGATGATGAACATGAAAACACTGTCTAAATTGCACAACTTTGGCAGTATGCAGGAGTTTATCAGAATTTTTGGCAATTAAAACAAGAAGTTGTCACCAAATTTTGCCATGGTATCAAAACCGGTATCCATGTAATTGAATTTTATTGCATCATATCTACATTTTAAATTCCGGTGTCATGGTAACCTTACCTGTAACAGCAGGCATAGAAAGCTCTTACTCATCTCAAACTATCGTTGAACCCTCAAAAAAAGTTTTTTTGACAGAAAACCCAATACCTGGGTATCTGGTTAGATCAGGATCTCTCTTTTAGGTCCCACATTTTAAATGTAATTTAAATTAGTCCTCAGTCTGGCTTTCTCTAAAGGAATAAGTCCTACCTAACAGTGAGCAATACAAAAAAAGACTGTCAGGGCAACAATTTTACTGGTTTTAGAGACACTATTTGTACACATACAGCTGTTTCTGTCTTCAATAGATTATATTAAATAGAACCGTAAAACATCGTACTCATCATTGTGACTTACATTGCTCTTTTGGCTATCCCTCTTGGGGTCAGTGCAGAAAGCAGCAACGCATTCTGTTCATTTGCAGAGCACTCATTTTTAAACCTCTCTTACCTGACTTCCCTCCTATCTATAAACATCTCAGGTCATAAAACCAGATCTCAAATCTGGATGACAAAACATTGAAAAAGGCCTACAGTACTGTACATAAGTTTTAGGTATGTTTGGGCTATAAATTGAGACTGCAGTAAGGCATAGATCTGGTGAGTAAGTTGCCTGAGGGCACCATCAGGCAGAAGGGAGGATTGACACAGCCCTGGTTTGCTTGGGATATCTTTGCATATAACCAGGGGTATGAGAAAATGATCAGTGGGAAAAAATAGCAAAGTCCTTTCCTTCAGGGCGTAGGAAGGGGTGAATGTGGCAAGTCAGCACGGCCCTAGGCTACTGTCTGGGCGGGTAGTAATAATAATAATGATAATAATAACAATATCTTGGATTTATATAGCGCCTTTCAAGGAACCCAAAGACGCTTTACAAGAACACATAACAGTAGTAGGGTTGTCGCAAGCCCCTGGTCCAGTTGTGGATGTCCAGAGGGCCCAAAAACCACCGCCAGTCCCTGGGTGTATCACCAGGGAAGATAAGGCCCAGATGGAAGAAATACCTTTGATTTTGACCTTTGCTGTTGAGCTTGACCCCCCCTTCTCAGCCCCGGATTGTGAGACATCAGGTCTATAATGAATCCTTGGTGCCTACAACCCTTAACGTAATGCACATGACTATAGGTTTTTAAGTATGAATGCGTGATTCTGAGTTTGTATGTGTGTAAAGTCAGAGTTTGTCTGACTTTATTTGCTCATGTTTTTAACTTGTATTGCTACAGGGCACTCCTGAAAAAAAGCTTTGTCTCATTGGGTTCTTCCAAGGATAAATTGAAACTAAAATAAAATGATGATGAGAAACAAGGGAATGCTGTGCTCTGGGGTTGATATCCCTTTATACAAAATACAACAAACTGCAATCCATTTGGTAAAATAGCCTGAAGCAAAGCTGTTGGTAGACCTGCCTCTCCTTACTCATGTGACCAATGTGAGGCTGTTATATTTTGAAACACTGTCAAGAAGTTCACCTTAATACTTCAAAAGATTTACCTGTCAGTGTCAAATTGAAGAAGATCCTCATATTTCCACTCAACACATTACTTAATGCCTCTACAAACAGGCTGTAATTACAAGCAGGGTGAGACTGAAACAGATTTTACAGGTTTACAGGTGATGACAGTTGAAGACATTTTCATACATATTGTGATGAGTGATGTGTGTTGATGCTGGCAGTCTGCTCACTCTCTCTCTCTCCTCCTGTTTGTGCTCCAGCTGTCGCAGCAGCAACAGAAAGAGTCTTGGAGTAGGGACGCCATCGCCCACGCTGTCCCGGCCGCTCTCGCCGCTCTCACTGCACACTGGTAAGATCTAATATGACGTTTAGTAACCTTTAATCCCAGCAAGCTCCAACAGGAGCACTGCTGCAAAACCCATGTTGGAATGACTTCAGCTCACTGCCTCACTCATACCTACTAAAATATCATATAAACATTGCAATAATTTACATTTAAACTAAGAAATGTGGGAAAGACCAGCCTTTAAAGTCTGCAGTGCAGTGTGTAGCCTTGGCACCTAATTAACATTTGAACTGGACTTTCAGGTTTGCATTATAGCTGTGCCCTGCAGAAACATGTCCATGCTAACACATTGTATTGCTTTCTGTTCCCTGCTCTAGTCATTTAAACACAGCAGGATGGACTCAGAAGAAGAATGCCTCCATAATCTCAAGAACAGACTGACAAATAGCCAAGCATTCATGTCAGTTCAGCTCACATCAGATATGTTTCAAAGTTTTAAAGTTATGTCTTGACTTCAAAGTTTAATAGTTCATTATAGCCATAGTAAAATTATAGATTACAAACAGGCATTTTGAGCATTGGCTTATAATCAGTATATTTCACAGTTTGATTAATGAGTTCTAATTAAAGTTGCAAACAAACACGTCATTGTTTCTCCTGTAGCATGCTACTAAAGTATCAGCTCCTCTCACGTTACTGTTTGTAAGCTGTAGGGCACCTTGCCCTGCCACATGCTCGCTAATACACCATTAAGCTTATTTAACTCGAACTCTTAAGCTGCACTGTAGTCAGTATCAGGTTGACTCGCAAGAAAACGCTTCTTCAAATGACGAGGACACCCAGCTGCTATCGAATGTCATTTTTACCCACGCTGATGAAATCAGCAGGGGGTTATGTAAAGGGTTCTGTATCTTTGTTTGTTTGTTTCTTTCTTTGTTTGTTTGTATGTGTACAAGATAACTTGAGAACGGAAAGTCGGATCTTCACCAAACTTTCAGAGAATATTAGGACAGTGACAGGGAAAAATTGATTAGATTTTGGTGATGATCCGCGCACCGGACTTCGAAATTTTGAACACCATAGTAATCAATGGGAGCGTAAGTTCCTCGGTGGCGCTGCTTAGGCGTGGGTCTGCTGCCTCAGACGGCCATTCAAGTTTTATTTTTGCTTATTTAAGTCATTTTTTGGGTACCAGTGTCTGCAGTGCTTTGAGGCTTTCATGAGTCCACTGGTCGGGATGCAAACGAAAGACATCGCCGACGCTCTACTCTGCTTTTTATCTGTCTCTGTCTCTGTAACAACAAGCAAATATTAATGCATGCATCTTTGAAAGACACTAACGAGATTTGACAAAATGTATTTGCTGACTTGTGAAATGACAGCGAGGATAGAAGCTGTAATGAGGGCTGAGCAGGGAGGCAGGCAGCAAGCAGAAAGAGGCACATCTTCTGCCTAAAGGCCAGCTCGGACTATGCGAATCCAATCAGACAAACGCTCTTTTGTGGTGACATAATTGAGATGCATCCACGACCAGAATTTTCCTGCATCTTGGTCAAGTTTGACACCCTGACCTGATGTCAGCAACATGCATCCTGATGTCTTCCAAAAGGAGAGCAGTTGCTCCCTTTCTTTGAATCATCATTTATCAGTGACATTACACAGGTCCCCTCTTTTCTCCCTCTGGGGATTTATGTATACATACTACAAAGCTGTATCTATTGGCTAGGCTAACTAGGCTAACTTTCCTGACATGTTATTACATTCATACCTCAAGCTCTGTCTGAAGGATAGCTGGTCCATATTGTTATCTTCTTGACACATTGGGATGAGTCAGTAATTGTTATCCATAATCCATAACTGTTTCTTGTTTTCTTCTTTTCAGAGCAAAAGATTGCTAACACCACATAAAGCTTTTCTGCTTTAGCTATAATTGATGATTTTTGGCTGGTTTTCAAACGACCTTTGAACTGGCACATAGTTGCAGAGACAGTGGTGAGGTCAGCATATTTTGAGCGGTTGGGATCACACTTGTAGTGTGGCGAGTATGTCAGCCAATATTTTTGTAGCATAGTATGACATGGTGCTGTCATGAAGGACCAAAAAAGTATAGTCTGAGCTGGCCTTAAGTCACAAAAAAAATCACGAAACTTCCTGCTTGTCTGTGTAGAGGTTTTGATGAGTTTCTAGCTTAGAATGTTATCACTATGAAACAATCAAGGAGAGTTCAAGGAGAATTCAGGGGATAAAAAGACAAATGCATGTATTTTACCAGTATTTTCATGTTATGTAAAGAAATGTATTTAAACAATCATACAAATTTTCAGATAGCCTATAGATTAATTAATAATGTCTGCACTATCATCTGCCTCTGTTCATCATCTGCAGCTGTTTGTCTGTCTGGAGTGCAATAAAGCATGTCGAGCAGTCCCACAATAATGGTGTGCTAATTAAATCATAAAGCTATGATCATGAAGAGGTCGAACTTTATAAATCAAACATAGGCAGAGATTGGGTTGTGTTTCTTTTTGTGGATCCTCCAGCAGTCCTCCTCCTTTTGTAACACTGTTTGGCTATTCATTATGTGCACTCATGATTGGTGAATGCACTTGCAGCTGCAGCAGGAAAGACTTTCTGATCTGATAGTCAAATGTAAGCAAATATATCTGCTCCTCGGGCAGACTGAATGAAAACACTTTTTAAAAATGAACACTGTCTCTGATAGAAATCCCTTTTTAAAGGGCCCATATACAGAGCCTGCACATCATCATCGTTCAAGCTGTGAGGGGAAATTTGTCTCAAGCTTTAATGTTGTAGTCTCACAAATTTTGACTTGTGGAGTTCAAGTCAGATATGAGAACTAGAAGTGTGCAAAGTGAAGATGATTGAGGGGCAGGATATTTATAAACTTTTGTTGATCTTCATCTTTCTGAATCAACAATAGGACAGACAGAGCAGAGCCCTTAAATACCATGAAGCAGCTGCTCTCTATGAAGGGTTTTTATCCAGAGCTCCTCATAGCAATAGTATGTAGCTGCTGCCTTTTGAACTCAATCACACAGGGGATTATCTAATCACTCAGTGCAATCAACTTCTAATTGGGTCTCTCTTTTGTGTACTAAGTGGTACTCAACCACTTGCATGTAAATTTCACTACAGTCTCCCATGTCAGACCTCCAGACTGTGCTGAAGCGAAACAGGAAGAGGCTTTCTCCTGAGCACACATTATGTTACAAAATGCTGTAATGTTTGGAGAAGGAAAACCAAGACGATTATTTGACCTCCCTGAAGAGTGCCCCTGGGTTTGGCAATGATTAAAGGTTGCTGCATAGACATGACATCATGCTTTCTTTTGGAACATTTCCACTTGTTAACGCAACCATGTGGACTTCTCTGTTCTATTTTCAAGAGTTTATTGTTGCAGTTGTGGAAAGCAATGGTAGTAACTTTGTCCTTCCTCTTTTAGCTGCAAGCAGCCCTCTGGACAGCCCTCGAAATGCATCAACCAGTGCCTGCCTCAACTTTCCTTTCGCCCGAAGGTATGTCAGCGCTGCTCTCTTGGATCCATTAACCTTCCTGTAGGATAAATGTGTTTGTGCACATCTGAGTGATTCCACAGTATGATGACTGGATTCTACTTAATGAGAAGGGTAAAACTCAGTTATGAGGTGTTTTTAAAATATATATTTTTGGAAACTTGGAGATTTCTAGGCACTTTTTAAAAAATTTTCTCTGGGGTGAATAGGATTATTCCAACTATAACCCTTCCTGTTAAAGACAAACTATCTAAAACAAGTACTTAAGCACTATTCATATTTAATTAGAAAGATTGTATTCCCTAAAGCTTACTGAAGATTTTAGACCAAAACAAACACTCTCTGTGGACACACCTCATTCATCCCTCAGCCTCCCCCTCCCCCCATGCCTTCACACTTCTCCACCTTCCCTTCTATTTTCACCATTTCATTTTGTGTGCAAAATTAAGTGACAGTTTGCATCTCAAAGTTGATTCAGCAGCTAAATCAAACATTTAAGAGCGATAAAAATGCCAAAAATCAGGAATCAGAGGGGGGGGGGCAAATATTTTTTCACTGCACTGTATCATTACAGTGAAAGTTATTGCTTTAATAAAAAGAAGACAGGATAATTGGAAGGGACTTCTAAATTAAGGTATTGCTGCTGTCTGCTGCACCCACAAAACTACACTGGATTGATGGGTCATTGAAAGGCTTTTCCTTCCCAGTTATCATTTAACAATCACTTAAAAATGGAAGAATTTCAGTCAGTTTGACTTCTGCATCTTCTGTTTACAAGACTTTATCATTTGCCTGTGTGACCCCAAGTGAACAAAATACCAATTAATTATTGAGTGCTAAAATAAATCAGATGTGTGATCACACTCTGTGAGTATCCTGTCAGATTGTGTGCATGTTTTATCTCTGTGTGTGTTGAGACATCAGCAGACAGTCCGGGAGACTTAGAGAGACAGCAGAAAGGTGACTGTGGCTGACTCAGCCCGAAGCATCCCCCCCACACACACACACACACACACACCCCCACACACACACACACACACACACACACCAGCAGACTCCTCTTCAGCAAGATGAGTGCTGTTGGATAGAAGGATACCCCTGAAGCCCACTTGCACATCATTCAGCCTCGTTCCCATGGCAACACTCTTGTCTTGCTCCAGGCATTTGTAGCTTACAAGTGAGCAGCTCAGGTGCTTCGTTCTTAAATACAGCTTGAACAAAAAAAAAAAAAAAAAGAAAAAAGGAAAAAAAAACCCTACTGAGAAAATAGGTTCTTGCATCAGAGTAAAGCACATCAAATGCTAAAAATTAAGAAGAGAGGTTTTCTAAAATCAAACCATGAACTTTAGGTGTTTTCAAGTTTTATGTCTGTTTTGAGATGAGACGCATTTGCCTTATCTCAACTCTTTAGTTAAATATATGTATTATATTCACTTATCATACCATGCAAAATCCAACAAACTCCCCACACTGCATACCGAGTTTGTTTTAAATGTTTTGGTCATGCATTTCCTCCAGCAACCATCGTCTCTTTAAAGACTCAAAGCCCTGCTGAGAAATCACTGACCCTGTTCATTTCTGCTTGAACCTCTGGCTTTCACTTTTTTTTTGTTCAAGTCAGCTTTCGTCAAGCTTTTCATCTGAGCGGGCACTGACAAGGAGATAAACAGAGAAATAATAAGTGAAGTTTGTTTTTTAAACAACTTTAAAAGCCCTTACTGACTCCTTGGTTTGTTGAAGTGTTCTTAAAACACTGTGCATGTGTCCAGGGGCCTTTACTCCAAAGCAAAGCTTTTAAAAAGCAAGATCATTCAGGGTGAGCTTTGTTTTTCTTACTACTATAAAGGTGGTTTACTTGTAATGGGTAGGTCTCTGTGGTATCATGCAGAATACCTGATGTGCTCTGGAAAGGAGCTCAATCTGTTTAACTCTTTGCCAACTGACTATTCAGATCTCTTCATAATGGAGGTCTGTGAGATATTCAAGAGAGGAGGATGAATCAAGATATTTGATTGACATTTGACAACAAGCACTGAAACCTTCTGCTTTCAAAGATAAAATTAAGCATCCTTAAAGTTCAGTTATCTTTTCACAGTCGATTTCATAAGCCTCATATTCAATACTGTTGTGACTGCAGCTGAAAAATCATTTCTTAACCTGCCACATATGAGAAATTGTAAATTAGATGGACAAAACAGAGGTTATACGTAAGCCTAACTTTTCACATTCAAACTCAGTGATGCGAGTTCTTCCTGCTTTTGATGTTGCAGTTGTGTGATTTCAGTCTGGAGCGTACGCTTGACTTCCTCTTGTTTTTTTTTAAGATCATAATTGTGTAATGTGATGATCTGCAGATGGCAGACTTGTACATGAGCAAAATTATCATGTAAACATGGTCTTAAAAGCTCTGGGTTTACCAAATGAGTTGACAACTAGCTTTGTCTAACTAGTAGTGAAGCTACATAACTAGAAGAAACAGTGGGTATGTTGAAGTCAATTTGAAATACAGGCTTCTGGTCTATTTACTTCTCTGGAGATCTTGTTCATACATTCATGCTCTTTGACAATGATGATGTTTTTGGCTTAAATATGACTCAAATTTTTGTTGACAACATTTTTCCATGAGGGTATAATCTGTAAACAAACGCAGCCATAATGACTGAAACATGACAAATCTAGCAAAGATTTTGATCTAAAGACTTAATCTGATTTTTGATTAAACTTCAAATTTGAGTTGGTGTTTGGGTGCAAAACAATGTACACAAATAAAATAAGATGTAAAAGACTATTAAACAATAGTACTCTTGCCGTTAAGCAACTTAAATATATTAAATTGAAATAAATAAAATCAATATGAGATCAAATCTAAAACACACATGTATTAAAGATGCAGTGGAGGAGCTGAACATTTGTGCAGATGTGCAGAGATTAAGGTATTGCTGCAGGCAAACAATGTGAGTCATATTGCAACACATACATTTCTTTTACTTTGTCTCTTTTATCTTTGTCATTGCAAAAGCAAATAGGTGCCTAGTGTCTTTGGCTGGTTATGTAAACTATATGCTTGAATTAATTTACTTAGCAGGCTACTTCATATATTTAGACAAATGAAAACTGGCAAGGAAGGCAACACTGTCAGAACTAATCCCTCATCTGAATGCCAGGGGTCACAGGATCGCTTGCACAGGGTTTCCCAAACTTACTAAAACTCTTTGCTTTTCTGTCTTTCTTTCTCTTTCTGCTGCTTCTGTGATCTCAGTCACCTGGCTCGTGCTGACAGGTAGCTTCTATTTGAATTCTAGCACCATGACTGTTGATAAAAGCATTCATGTTCTGTATTTGTGTTGTTTAAAGGCCAAAGTCCTTATGTATGAATATGCTTAGCTAGATTTTGATACACAAAAGAGCAGCTGCACATCAAGTGAGGACACAGACCCATGTTATAAGGGATTAAAAAAAGACATTATGTGCTCTCATAGTCACAAGATTCCTCTGTCGTGTGTTATGTAAGGACTTTCATATTAAATGCTAACTTATGCCAGTACTGTCAAAGCTTATGTAACATGTATGTCCGTTTCTCTCAGAGCTGAGGGCCGGAGATGGTCCCTGGCATCCCTCCCCTCTTCTGGCTATGGAACCAACCCGCCGAGCTCCACTGTCTCTGTAAGTCATCCCAATTCATTGCACTGACACCCTCTTTCCCTCCTCCTGGTCGATAAATGGCAGCCAGGCAGTTCTAACACCTCCCTCAACCCAAATAGCACATTACGGCTCACGCCAAGAGCGACATGACAAACAGTTAATTGTTTTCTTTCATCATCTGCTCGGATTAGTCATTCTCCAGTTTGTGTAACCCAGAGTTAGAAGTAATACACTTAATGTATGTTTACATGAAAGACTAGATGAAGTAAAGTGTGGGTGATTATGCAGTGTTCTAGTCATTAGAAGAAATGTTCAAATCTCAGTATTAACAACAGCTTTTCAAGGAAGTCTCACAACATTATATTTTCATTTTATTTTCTTAAATTTTCTGGTTGGCAGCTGTGGGGATTCTGCTAACTTGGCCTGATATGGGATGTTTTGTTAAGTTTTGCAAAAAGACAAAATAACAAAATATTTGTCTACTTTGTCATCTGTGCAAGCCTTTCTGTTAAGGCTTTAATTCTTTCCCTTTCTGAGTTACATAATAACATTATTCAAATCAACAGTTTGAATAAAGGATTGAAAGAGGGGGGTCTGTGGTGAAGTCTGCCATGTGCAGCTATTATAAAGGAGTTTATAGGGTAGACCCCAGCACAGGCCCAAAGGTCTGGGGACAATAGAGCTGTTCAGCAGTCCTCACTGGCCTCTTTATCACAGAGGAATTAGAAAGGGACCTCACAGATGCTGGCCCTCTGTTCAGGGGCGGCATAAACAAACAGATTGACAGACAGCATACATCATGTCCTATTGAGTTTAAAAGGCTCACCAGATACCTTCATAGATGTGTAAAACAACTGAACATGGCTTTCTTGGTCTCTTTGGGTATCCATTTTGGTTTCTGGGGCTAAGATTTGGTCAAGTTCTGGCTTGTGTTCTCAAAACTTCTGAGTTTAGTTTCTTTTATGTGTTCAACATTATAGTCTTAATCGTTTGTGTGAATTTGCAATTTCATGTTGATAACATTGGGTTTTATTACTCATATTTTAATGATGTTATAATCTAAAAACTGTTTTTTTCTATATGTGTGTGGTTGAACAACCATCTCACATTGTAGCCCTTTATGACTTTTGGAGTATTACATTTTTATAGAATGTTTAAATAAAATTTGTAAAAATATAACTGGTCAGTAATCATTTATGTGTCTTTTACGTTGATAAAATAGCGTTGTTTATGCAATAATTTTCATGTCAGTTGTTCTATTCAATAGCAATCTTTGATAGATTTTGTCTTGCTACTAGGACTGTGCAACATGGACCAAAAATCAAATCTCAGTCATTTTTTAAGTTAAATGATGAAAAATATCATGTAATTGTTTCACATAATAACTATTGATATTTTTTCTACGATGAAATCACAAAAACGTGAATGTGAAATGACATATTAAAAAAACCCGTGTGTGTAAAAAAAAAAAAAAAAAAAAAATCTCTAAATAAAAATGCTCCTGATGACTTGATGACTTTTTCTGATATGTTGATACTTCCAAACTAATTTTAGATGATACTGATAAATTCATACCTTTTTATATTGTAATGAACACCTAGTGTTTCCAGTGCAAAGGCAGACTGAGAGAGGAGCAGGAGGGTAGACAGTGTGGTAGTTGTTTTTTGCCTAGCCTTCATTCAAAATGTTCAAGGCTACAGTTGGCCTCCTTTCATGTTTAGCATACTAAACAACCACCTAGCCTATATCTGATGGTACAGTTTTACAATTTGTCAATATTTAAACGTGATATTTGATTAATACTGGTAATGTGTACAGTTGCTATATTGGCTGTACATATCAGCAGAAATTTTGCCAGCACAGATATTTAACCTTTTAAGCTAACATCTACAAATACTGACAGCTAGCAGACGATATCATGCAACCATAATTTGGACTAAACATTTCAAATAGATGACCTTGTGGTCAAAATGCATGGTGCAGTTGGTGATCATTACTGTGATCAAAACAATGTTTTTCTGAGCATTAGGTCTGACATCTTTCATTTTTTTTCCTGAATCAACACCAGCATAAAATATATCAATACCAATGATTTAGGCTACGGTATATCTGACTTGAACATGTTTAAATAGGTGCTTATTGTTTAAAAAGATTAACCAAGTTAATCACACAACTACGCTGTGATTAATCAGGATTAATCATACGTTTGAAATGCTACCATTTACTTGTATTTTGGTTTGAGATAAAGTAAGTGTAACTTTAGTAAAATATTGTTCTTAAAATATAATTAACATCTCAGCTTAGTTGTGATGGTTTGTAAATAACAATATCTTAAGAGCAATAATTTCATAAACTACAAACTGTTGTAGTTGTAGTTGTAGTTTTTTGTGTTTATCAACACACAACTTTGGTGGTTGGACAGACCTAGGTCTGTCCCCTCACTCATCACTTTCACCTCTTCACCCCCATGCACGTGAAAATATGTGCTGGAGGACTATGGGAGAAAGCTGTGGTCAAACTTGGTCTTATGATTAATTTGCGTTTTTTTTTTTAGCATGTTGAGGCTTCCAGATTAATCGCGAGTGTTAACACATTTACGTTAACAGCCCTAGTTTAAATATATTTTATAAGCATTCCAAAAGGTAAAACACCAGTTGATATAATGTAGGATCTTAGAGTCCCATTTTAAGAGATTATTTGTTTTCATTGTCAAATAAAAAAAGTCACTCTGGCTGAGCCAAGTGTGAATGTGGCTGGTTTGAGAAGCAGCTATGAGGATTATAACCTTTGTAGTAAATTAATTTCTTGTCTTTGTTTCCACAGTCTTCCTCGTCCTCCCAAGAGCGCCTACACCAGCTTCCCTTTCAGCCGACACAAGACGAGCTGCACTTTCTCTTCAAACACTTCCGCAGCACCGACAGCATGGCCGACGAAGACGGCCGGCCAGCGACAGTCATACGACCTCGGTCTCGGAGCCTCAGGTAGCCAAACTAGATTTTACTTGGTATCAGAATGAGTCTTGTTGGCACATGCTTGATTTGTCTATAGCTGTAACAAGGTAAAAACTACTCCGTTTACATAGTATTAAGATAAAAATATTTTTTTTCCATTTTATTTTTGCATTTTACCTTTAAAAGAGAGAACAGCTTAGATAGGCAGTGTGGGAAAAAAATGTGTGTAAGACATGAACCAAAGTTCAGAAGACCTGCTCCTCATGATACTAACAAAGGTAGCTCATTAAATGTTTTAAGGATGGGATAAATACTTTTCATTTTTATATGTTTAGATCTATAAATGATGAAAAACAACACACCATAATCCATGATAACAACTCAAATTGATATTTTAAGCCTTTGCCTTGAAAGTTAAAGTTGGGGTTGTGTCTTGAACACATACATTATTACCTGTGAAACATACGAATGTTTGCTGCTATTGAGCCACTTTGAAATTTGAATTTTAGGTGGTTTCACTTCTGTTTTCCTCATGGTTATACTCACAAGAGTTACTTGTAAAAAAGCCCTTTCTGATTTGGGTTCAAGCACCTGTTGTATAGTTTCCCTCTGGCTTTTATCAAACTAATGAATTTATTGTATTTTTAAGTTTAAATACAGTCATTTTTACATGTGGCATTGAGTTTTTTTGTTGAAAAACTTAATTCCAGACTTTGCATAGTGGTTACATGTTTGGTCAGTTGATGATGTGTGGGGTATTATTACATACTGACTGTCGGATGTCTGCATGACCGAGACAAACTCACAAGCAAACACAGCACTTGGAGTCTCAGATTGATTACATAGAGTTGTTGGCCAGCAGGCGGGTGCAGATCTCACTGCAGACCTCTGTGCTTCTGACAACTTTGTCTGTTGGCTCTGCTCTTCGCTGTTTGTGCGATGCTTGTGCGCTCTGTGTTCTGGCACCATGGTGTGCAGTGCGTGGGCATGCTAGCTAACAGAGTGCCTCAGGGATCTTGCTGCTGAACGGTTGTCAAGGGTGGGGGTGGTTTATGGGAGGTGGGGGTGCCTGATGCAGAGAGCCATGATGAGTTGCTGCAGTGTGTGTTGGGCAGCAGCTATCCACTTCAACAGAGGCGCCTTTCATGATAAAAAAAAAAGGCTGCTCAGGAGGCCTGTTTGCATGTGATAGGCTTTCCCTCCATCTGTTCTGTTTGGAGCTTTATCAAGCAAGGTGTGTGGTGATGCAGTAAATGACTAATGGACTGATGTTGAGTATTCACACATTTTGACAAGAAAAGCCTCTTCTGTCAGAGAAGAAATATCTAACAGTGAAACCTGCCTGCTCTGTGTCTTTACCAGCTGAAGAGCAGCTGAAATCGAATGTTGGCCTGCAGTATTTCTTTGGCAGGAGGAAATCGAGTTTACAAGAGTAGATGTTGACCTCAGAATTCCTCTCTCAGGCAAAACCAGCTGAAATTTTATTGATGTGTTTATGTTTGGATTGGGTGGGCTGAACTGAACTGACCTCTGGTCATCTGTAGATAACCATGAAGGCCTTGATGACATAACTGGTTTCACAACTCCTTTTTAGCTCAAAGGCATAAATTTATTTATTATATTACATTTATTAATATCAAGGACTGTGTACTAGGGATGCATGATATTGAACTTTTGCCGATATAGGATATGGCGATATTTACAGATTCATTTTAGCTGATAACGATATTGATACCGATATTTAAATATGTTTTACATAAAAATGATAAATAAAATAAATAATAAAAATTTGGTCCTTTGAACACATTTTAAGGTTTGAAGATGAAAAAAGAAACAAACTTTTTTTCTCAAAACACACTTTAAAGTTTAAAGAGTAAGGATGAATAAAGATCTCAACTTACATAGGTCTGTTAGTCCAGCCTAAAACACCGCTAATGTATTGGTTTACATGGCCAAATTTTACAGTCAATATATGCTGATATTTATGGCCAAAATATCAGATGTAAATATTGGCAAAAATTTTGATATCTGCCGATAGTGATATTAGCGTTTTCTTAGCGAATATCTGCCGATATTGATATCAGGCAGATAATATCTGCATCCCTACTGTGTACCAATTACATAAATCTAAAAAACTTCATACAAGTATGGACAATTAAAATTGATTTGAATTGGGCACTCTACTTTAGCAGTACTAATGAAGAGGGCACTCTACTTTGACCTCTCCTGTTCAACTATAATAACTGAAGATAAGGGGCATACACACATGGTGGAAGCAAGTGAAGATTTTGATGTTGAGAATATGCATTACATCTAAGCAAAGTGTGTGTGAAGCAGGCTGCACACTAAAAGAATCATTTCAATTTTGGATCAGATTCCCCCCTTTCAACCAAAGTTAGCAAAGATCCAATTATCACATGGTCCTAAGATTTTCTTGCCAGATTTTTCTGTAGTTTGTGGTGCGTTTAAGAGCAATTTTTCCCTCTTCTCCAATCTGCTCAGAAGGCTATCAGAGCCGCTCCAACTTGAAATTGTAAATATTAAACATGTTCAGTATTAATAATCAGAAATCCTGTTGTGTGGGGGAACACCAAGGACAGCTGAGTATGCACTCTGTGGATTATTATGTGTAATGGGACAATAGCCAATCATGAACAAGAGGACCAATAGAGGAAGCACAAGAAACTTAGCCATGGCAGCATGAGGGATAAAGTCATTTGGACGTCAGTACCAACAATCAAACTGACAAGGAGAAGAACGGTACAAAAATCACTACCACGGTGAATATACTGGGTAGCTAACGGCTCACCACATTTAGCTTGCTGGTTGTCTGTGGATGAGTCAAAAAGGTTATATCACTCATTATTTATCGCCATGTGTGCAGTCTCTGACGCTTTCAAAATCAGTTGAAATATTAAAGATCTTTGAGTATGCGTCAGGCTTGAGGTGAGCAGAAAACGAGCAAGAGAGGACAGCATGTAAACAAATAAAGACTTTTGAAGAACACATGCTTCTCAACATGGTGCAGCGCATACAACAGAGACAAGAATTGAAACAAAAGAATCCTGTTTATTTAATAAATTTGACCTTGATCTCATGTCTTTTTAAAAATGAGTTAAAATATTGAAAAAATTGCATTGTAAAACCAAGTACAGTGATAGGTATGGCACTGTAAGATTAGCGCAAAGTTGCACCCCTAGTTATGCGCTTGTTTTAATTTCAGGTCTCCAGGCTGGTAAAGATAAACATTAACCACAATTCAGAATGGGAAAAATGTATTAAAAGGACTAACAACAGATTGATACCCAGACACAAACACACATGGCATTCACATATGAAGTTAAAATCTTTTGTATGTAAGATTGTTGTTACTCAAAGCTGATCTATTTCAGTTGTTTTTAAAATAAATGACTGTATTGTTTTTTGTTCCTTTGCAGCCCTGGGCGTTCAAACGTCTCCTTCGATAATGAGATAGTCATGATGAACCATGTTTACAAAGAACGTTTTCCAAAGGTATGGACTAGGAAATTACAGAGCATTCTCAAAGAGTTCTCATAGCTCTTTGCTTTTTCTTCAACTTTTTGTTACATATGGTCTCCTACCTGATTAGTCAAAGTACAGAAAAGTGAGTATGAGCTATCCAAGCTATAAATCCCAGCATGCGGTGAAGTGATTATTAAGGCACTCACCATCACCTGAATCCACCACAGTAATGTTATGGTTATGTGGTTCTGATGAGAGTGAAAATCATAATTAAAGCTCTTTTTATCCCTTAACTCTGTGTTTGTGTGTCCTCTCTGCAGGCCACGGCCCAGATGGAGGAGCGCTTGTTGGAGATAATCACCCACTGCTCTCCAGACAGCTCCCTCCCGCTGGCTGATGGGGTGCTGGGCTTCATCCAGCACCAGTTGGTGGAGCTGGTCAGAGATTGCCTGGACAAGTCCCAGAAAGGCCTGGTTACTTCACGCTACTTTGCAGAGCTGCAGGAGAAGCTGGAGAAGTTGCTTCATGAGGTGGGCAAACTGCCAGCTCATCTGGGTTGGAAATTATACACCTCAACTTGATAACTGCAAAAAATGCTATTTTTTAAAAAAAGCTGCAGAATGTAATTAAAATAGTAATCATCCAATGAGCTTCTGCATGTGAACTCGTCATGTGTTCACAACGATGAGGTGAAGTTATGAAACCTGATCGATTGGGCTGGGGTGCAATCAGGCGCACCACTCAATAACTGTCTGATAGCCAAAGGCACACAAAATAGATCTGGTGGTGGAAACTGTCAGAGAGGCGAGCCATCCTTTTTGTAACAGATCTTATCAGTGTAGTGATAAAATGTTAGTTTCTATAGCAACCTCTTCCCCTGTTCTTCGGCATGCTGTCAGACAGAAGGCACGGCCAACTCGCTGTACCTCCAGCTGAACTGATAAGTCTGTTCACATACAGTGGAACAAATGCCGACATACACACAAACCTGAAGACACACTTTTTGTGCCAAGAGAGCTCACTTAAAGAGCGCCAAAGATTAAGAGATTAATAGAAATTTCTAAATTTCATCTGGCTTTTTCAGGTTTGATTCAGTGCTAAATAGTTTCAGCTCATAGAAGCTGTAACAGTTTTATTTTGAGCTGTTGCTCTCTGGTAGCTCTTGTTTTTGAATTTAAGAAAGTCAGGTTTTGTGTTTTGGGTAGGACAACTGAGAAACTTGAGTGCACCACCTCCTCAGCTTAACAATAAAAGCAGCTTCAATTAGAACAGTTTGACCTCATTCTGGAGATTTCCATTTGTCAGCCTCAAATCTGTTTCTACATGACACTGCAGCGTGGGAAGAAATTGAGTCACGTCAGAAATCTGAATGAATTAAAAAAAAAAAATCCAATTATTGGTTTTTAAAAAACAGACTTCCTTTCCTACATAATATATCTTCACCAGTAGTTAGCCTGGCAAACCTGCTGCTGGCACTCTCGTTACCTTCCTTGGTACACCTGATGCTACAGGGGAGTACTCAGTCGTTGTGTCGCTAACATTAGCTAGCTCTCTGCATTCTGTATTCCTGAAATACTTAAGGAACAAAATGAAATTCATGAGCTCACATAATACATCACTGAAGAGTGTTGGCATAAGGGAAACAATGGCCAGTGACTTCTGATTGACTCACACAGTATCACTTCACAGGTCTGCCAGCCACCTCTGAATGGATAGATAAAAAAGAGATCCATCATCTGTTTCATCTCAAAAGACATCTTCACATTCAACAGCAGTGAAGACTTTAGACCTATGATCACATAATTTTTTTTTTACTGGCAAGTTTTTGATAAATAACAAGTTAGTTGGCTTAAGCCCAGCTTTTTTCCTCATATTTAAGTATTTAGAATTTATTTCAAATACAAAACTGTGTTATCTTGAATACATTTTATTGTACTTTTTAACATCAAATAAAATCTTTCAGCTTCTTAGTGCACAGCAGACTGCAATGGAATGTGAAATAAGCACCTCTTTGTAACAAACTAGGAATTTGTTCAGAATCAGTTTTATTGGCCAAGTATGCTTAAGGCAGGCTCAGACTTCACAAATTCAACCAGATTTGGCCTGACTGCAGCGTAGCAGCTCATCTTCAAACATCGAGCCCAATTATGAGCATCGGGAACATTTTGCAGTGTGACATAATTATTGTCACTGTTATATCACCACTACTAATTACCACGAGTCAGCAAGACTAGCATGTCAGATTCTGTCTTGCATTGTCGTCTAGTTTGACACCTTGACTCGACATCAGCCTCATGAGTCCTGATGCCAACCAGTAGAAAGGCACTGGCTCTTATCTATATATACCAGAGTGACAGCAAACAAGTCCCAACTTATTCTCCCTGCTGGGATTAATGTGAACATAGTTATTTTCTTGACATTTCATCACATTCATACATTTAGTTCTATTTAAAGGAGAGTGGTCAATATTGTCCTATCCCAACCAAAAATATCAGTGTTAACCTGTGAATTTACCACCATTACTCCTTCATTTGCTTGCAGCAGCTCTGAGATGAAATATGACTGAAGAGACTTAAGAAAAATCACCTTTAGATTATAAAGAACAAGATATGGTTTTAAGTGGCATTGAATAAGTATCCAAGTATCTTAAATTGCTCTTATCATGAACAGAAAAAGAAGCAGCACCTACACAGAATTTATTACAATACAAAAAAGTTGATGATAAGATGGAACTGTAGTAGAGACACAAGGTAAACTACTTAGTGTAACTGTTTCCTAAATCCATGTTTTAATATTTATGTTGAATCACTCAGCTATAGGTATGTTTAGAGAAAGTTGAAGAAATAGTTTGACCTTTGAAAAATGTGTATTTTACACACTAGGGTTGGAGCCATTATCTGTGATTTCCCCCTTTTTCCATTCTTTATTCCATGCTAAGATGACTTGCCTCTTACTACAGCTCTATATTAGCCAGAAGTCGGATGTCCAACTGTGATCATAGGTAGGCTGTACATCCATAAGACTTGGACACAAATGCATAACAAACCAAACAGCCAGTGTTTTACTAGAACAGGCTGCCACTCCAGCAGACTAAAGAAAAGGCTAAGGATGAGTCATTAAGACTCCCCACCCCTCTGATTACTCTAATAATTCCTCTTGGTTTGAAGTGATGTCCTCTCTGACGCACTTCAGGCAGGCAGTGCCTGTTTTTGCATTTGTCTTAATGCTGTCCCCAGCTGCTTTCAGCACTGTTCAGTATTTTCACCTCTCCTTTTATTCAGTACTTCTGCTTGAACCCTTACTTTCAAGGTTGAATAAAACCATGAGCCATCATGCACTATTTCATGTTAAGAATTCCAATGTAATAGAGTCACGTAACTGTACACGTGTTTTCTGGGATTTTGATGTATGATTTTAATCCATGTAGATTTTTTTTCTTTTCTTGTGCATTTTGTGTCGAGCCAGTTGGATTAAAGTATTACATAAATAAACTTGGTCCCTGCTCATACATGTTTTCCCAGGCCTACGAGCGCTCTGAAAGCGAGGAGGTAACCGTCATCATCCAGCTGGTGAGGAAGATCCTGATCATAATCTCTCGGCCGGCTCGCCTCCTGGAGTGTCTGGTAAGCCGAAGGAGGAGAAAATCTCTTCCTAATTGAAAATGAGATTACTTTGACTGAAATGAGTTGGAAGTTGGTTCAAGTTTAAGTAGGTCTGAAATGATTTCTGACCTTTATCCTCTCTTCTTAACAAGTGAATATATGCCACCAGAACATGAAGCTAATCATCTTTAAAGAGATACAGCATAACAGTACTAGTTTCATTTGTCTTCCTCATTAGAAACATTTTTTTCCTGTTGAAATGGTTAGTAATAAATCAAGTATAGTATTAAGAATAAACTAGAATTTTTTTTTTTTTTTTACTTTTTAAATGTGCGTCAGCATCACAAATTAAATTCCTTTCATTCCCATCATATAGATGAAGCTGGAAAAAAAAGATGTAATAGTACCTCAACAGATGAAACTAGATGTTTCTACATTTTGTTTTAATACCACTACAACCTGTTTTTACTTTGTGGTTTCGGGGAAATGAATCTCTAAATTGGTGGTTTTCAAACTTTTTGCCCAGGGTACACCTAAGATAAAGCCAAAATCACAAGGCACAACATATTCATATCCATGCAAAATGGCCTATATAGTTGTATGGTTGTTGTAATAATGTATGGCTTTACAAATTCCCACGACACAACTAAGATAAAGCCAAAATTTGGGAACCACTGCTTTAAATAGCCTAAAAAGTACCCAATTTTCTTATGTTCAATTATTTTTTCTTTCCATTTTCCAAACATTGATTGTTGTCTTACCCTAAGGAGATTGGTGTCAGGCTGGGAGAGTGATGGGCGTCAAACATGAAAAAAAGCTTCTTTATACCCCTATAGTAATTTAACAATAAACATACAAACAACAAACATCAGTTACATATTTGCGTAAGCAAATCAAAGTTAAGTGGGCCTGAAGCGCCTGAACAGAGCGACTGATAATCTGAAGCTACAGGTGCTTTTGACTTGTAGCTGTGAGGTTGAAAACAAGCTTTTGCTTTCTCCTGCCCTGAGTTTACTCTGACAGGATAAAGGCTTCAGTCAGCCCACGCTAATTAGACCTGATGCCTTTGACAGGAGTTTGACCCAGAAGAGTTCTACCACCTACTTGAGGCAGCAGAGGGCCATGCCAAAGTGGGACAGGGGATCAAGACGGACATCCCGCGCTACATCATCAGCCAGCTTGGTCTAACACGGGACCCATTAGAAGGTAAATACTGTAACATCAATATCAAGCTTTATCCTTCCCTTTTGTTATATGTGGCCCACAAGTAGGGCTGGGCAATTTGGATTAAATCCTGATATGTCCTACTGCAATTTTCAAATTGCAGAAGATGCAATATGTCTTTGACTTGAAATGTGTTTCAGAATACCAGCTAAAAACATTTTTTGCAGAAGAGATGTTATGTTCTACATTTCATGCAAACATTCAAGTGTCATATTTTTCAAAAATAGTTTGCAAAAAAATCCTGCAGGCATTAAAAAAAAATCATTCCCTTCAATACAAAAATCCATGTAAAATAAAAAATGAGTCAAAGTAATAGCAATTAGAATTTTTTTCCAGAATTGTTCAGCCTTAGTTGACTCAACCAAATATGTGTTTGTTTTAACAGATTAATTGCATGCTTGTTAAGAAATACATAAGGAGAACTTAAAAACAATCTAATTTATTTGCATTTGGGGGAAAATATCACAATCAGAGTATTTTCCCTAAAATGTTATCCCTACCCACAAGTCAGTTTCAATAATTAAAAAATATAAGCATGAAAAAAACATGACAAAATCTGCCTTGTAGTTTCTGTTACAACGCCATTCATCAAGACCATATGCATTGAAGCAAGAAAAATAAATAGAAACAATTCTGTGATGATTTTTGTAATAAATTAATCAAAGAAGATGACAAAATACTTTATTACCTCAAAGGTAAATTTGATTTTACACTCTTCTATTAGCTGTAAAGGTGTCTGTAATGAATTATGATAAAGGATATACTTGTGATCCTCAGGTTAAATTTTAACTATAGCTGTCTAATCCAACAATATGCAACAGTTTGACCCTCTGGATGTGTGAATAAAATTATTGTAGCCTTCTTGGTAAGCAAAGTTGTCCGTCCCTGATATAAGCCAAGAGAAGAATAGTTGGCCTCTTAATTTGAAATAAAATTGTCAATGGTCAAACGAGAATTACTATTTAAAGAGAGACTGTTCAAAAGCATGGAGACAGCAGGTGATACTTTAAATTAAACTTCTTTCCATAAAGGGCTGATCCAAAAAACTGTCACTGGTTCCGTCGTGGCTATGTTTGTGTTCCCTATGTACAGAGGCTGTTGTCCCTGTGGGTGGCCTGCGTTCAAGTCTATCCTGTGGATCATATCCCGTACACCGTTCCCTTTTCTCCCTCCTTAGTTTTGCCTCTATCCACTATCCTATCAAAATAAAGCCCCAAACCGATCTTTTAAAAGCTTGGCTTAAGAAGTTTATACCTTTTAGCATTTTTTCTGCCAAGTAAACATACTATAGGGAGCTGTTCCTGTACCACTAACAAATCACAGCTCTTACACGGTTCAGGAGAGCTTCAGGTTCGGTGGATAATCCCAGCATAGGTGTGAATAAGAGTTAACAGAGATGGAGGAGGGCGGGTTATAGGTGGGAGTTAAAAGATTCTCTGCAGTCTGATCAAACACTGTTTGCCTCTCTGTTATTTGTAGATATGGTGCAGCTTGACCAGTATGATGCAGGTCCTTCGGTGTCAGTGGAAGCAGATGTTAATGTGGAGGTAAGCTTTTGGACTTGTACTGCTATTGTGTGAGGAGAGTTTGATATTGAAATAGGTTGTGTTTAAATCATAAAAAACAATGAAGGGTTTAAACAAAGTCATAATTTCTTCTAAAGTATCTGCTTTTCAGTTAGATAACATCAAAATCTGCCCACATTGCTTCATCACGCTTCAACATTTTAATGGTTGATGTTTTTCTGATGTTGGATTTGTAAATATATTCACAGGTTGATGGTAATACAAAATGATTCTGCTTTGCAACACAGCTTCTTGTGTGAATACAGCAGAATCCCATGTCTCCTGCTGTGTCCATGTTTGACTTGCCTATGAATTGTCAGTATAACTTCTCTTCTTCTTCCTTTCAACAGCATAAAGCTCCTCAGACACTGACACCAACTAGAAGGAAACCTCTTGAGAGTGATTTTGAAACAATTAAACTCATTAGCAATGGGGCTTATGGGTAAGAGAAGCGCAATTTCTCGCTTTTGCTTGTCCTTGCCTTTGTATTTCCATATGTTCTGGCACAAACTTTATTTAAAAATGACCTCCAGGATCCTTGCTCTGATAAATCGCTTTCACCCTTTTCTGGTCTTTTTTTCCAATGAGAATACCTTTTGAATTTTACTTTTCTTCTTCTTTTTTATTGTGAATTGTGGAGAAAATGTATCTAATCTGCCTCTTGTGGATTTTGACAGTGCTGTGTACCTGGTCCGGCACAAGGAGACCCGCCAGCGGTTTGCAATGAAAAAGATAAATCGTCAGAACCTGGTCCTGAGGAACCAGATCCAGCAGGCTTTTGTGGAGCGAGACATCCTAACGTTTGCTGAGAACCCCTTTGTTGTCTCCATGTTCTGCTCCTTTGAGACGAGACGTCACCTGTGCATGGTCATGGAGTATGTGGAAGGTAAAGTAAAGAGAGGTGTTTTTAAATAGGCTCTACCAATCTAGATTAGCATACAGTAAGTAGTAATACAACGCTAGAATGGGGAAGGGGTTTTACTAAGAAATTGGAATGGAGATAAACATAATAAAGTTTATGATTTTCCTTTCTCTTGTGTTCTCAAGGTGGAGATTGTGCCAACCTGCTGAAGAACATGGGCCCGCTGCCTGTGGAAATGACACGGTTGTACTTTGCTGAAACAGTCCTGGCTCTGGAGTATCTTCACAACTATGGGATTGTGCATCGAGATCTCAAACCTGACAAGTGAGAAACAAAAACAACTCCCACTTCAAGTCTGTTCAAGAGTTTTGCACAAGACTGGTAGTTTCTGACCCACTTTACTTTTCTGTAGGAATAAATTAATAAATTAAGTGAGGATGAGTAAGACTTGTTGGTGCTGTTTGTAAACAAACCATTCAAAGTTGCAGTCCCTTAATATGTAGAATGTTCTTTTCAATGGTAAATATGATTTATCCTGTCTTTGAACTTAGTTAGATCACCAAACTAATTTTCTGGGTGGGTCAGCATAGTAATTAAAGTAAAATATACATTTTATAATGCACATTTTTTGTCTTTTTCCAGTTTGCTGATAACATCAATGGGACACATCAAGCTGACAGACTTTGGTCTTTCTAAAATTGGCCTGATGAACATGACCACCAACTTGTATGAGGGTCACATGGAGAAAGACACAAGAGAGTTCATAGACAAACAGGTGAAAGGTTTCTAACGTCTAAGGCCAGAAAGAACTACTTTGTGTCTATTGTGATGTTTCTAGTCTCCATAACTCACCAGTGTTGGTTTGCCTGTGCAGGTCTGTGGTACTCCAGAGTACATCGCCCCTGAAGTTATCCTCAGGCAGGGCTATGGAAAGCCAGTGGACTGGTGGGCGATGGGGATCATCCTTTATGAATTTCTGGTTGGCTGTGTTCCCTTCTTTGGAGACACACCCGAGGAGCTTTTTGGACAAGTTGTTAGCGGTGAGTATAGATGCTAGGGCTGAATAATTGTCTTATTTGTGATGCCAGTAAGGGTTCATGGGCTAGGGTAGATTGTATCAGTATTATCACTACCTGGAGTTTGCATGTATGGAGCCAGGATTGATTGAAGGTGCTTCTGCTGTTTTTGGTGTTATGGCCATGTGGTAGAGAAGGTAAGATGAATGCCTGGTGGACAGCCAGTTCTAGCATGGAGGGTGGTGGCTCTAGCATGCAAGAGCTCACTGTCAAGCTTTCCTGAGGTGTTGTGGGACTAACTCAATACAACACAGGTGAAAGGAGGTTCCAACTTGACAGCCTAGGTGAAGTGCTGGATTCTTGCTACATGGTTGATCTGCTGGGGGTCAATGTTAAGACATAATTGTGTTAAGGGTTTTTTTCAGTTGGTGCTTACCCTTGCAGTAGGGTGAAAGCAGGCCTTTCCATTAGCAGCAACTGTCAGCCAAACACCCCACTAGTCACTTGATTACAACCTGCTACTTTTTCCTGTTGTTGACACAAAAAATAGTTGTACTAACCTGTCATGACTCACTTTTAATTCAGATTTTAAATATTTTTTTGCTATATAACCTTAAAACTGATCTCTTTCCTTGGTGAGGTCACTCATATATAATGTTTGGTTGCTAGGCAAGGTTTGCTACTTGAGTTTTGAGCTCAGGGACCTCTTTAACTGTTAACTGTTTCAAGTGTTAAATAAAACCATAATAAAATCACTCATTTTCCATGACCATGGAAAAATAACAAGATCAAAGAAAGCTTTCAGGCCCCTGAGCTGGCTACTTTTTGCACAGGCTGGCTGCTCCATTTGTCAGTGGAAAGCCCAGTGCAAGTCCCTTTTTTTATTTCCAGCTTAAAGAAATGGAGGAAATTTACAGCTTGGTTGCATCCCATGCCTTACCAAGCTCCAAGAATTTGCTTTGAAATATATAGTCTAGTCAGTGTTGTTTTGTATGCAAAGAGCCAACATATGGATTGCATCTAAGATTTGCCGGGTTCACACTGAATTTTAAGCTTTGCATCAGAACAGCAGAAGCTATGTTCTGCTTTGTGATCTAAAGATTTTCTCTCTTTTCTTTTTTTCAGATGAAATCATTTGGCCAGAAGGAGACGATGCATTGCCTTCTGATGCCCAGGACCTGATCACACGCTTGCTCAGACAGAGTCCTTTAGACCGACTTGGCACTGGTACTGCTCAGTTTATTGCTGATAAATACATAAGAAAGCTGCAGATGGCATTTGATACAAGCTGACACTGACACATGAGCCTGTTTGCTCTCATTCCTTAAAAATTAAAGATTTTGTAGCAGTTTGGACATTAGTCATTTTTCTTTACTGATCACGAACATGTTAATAACCAAAATGAAATAATAATGACAGTTTATCAAATGGAAAATACATATTTATCAAGAGGAATTAAATAATTTAAGGCCTCTTATGAAAAGGATTTTATCTTCCCATTTGAGATTTGATCCAGTATTTGACTGGCTGTAAAAACTTTGTGGCTGTAGGTGGAGCCTCAGAGGTCAAACAGCACCCTTTCTTCTTGGGTTTGGACTGGAACGGACTCCTGCGGCAGAAAGCTGAATTCATCCCTCAGCTGGAGGCGGAGGATGACACCAGCTACTTTGATAGTAGGTCACAGATTGGGTGATGTTTTTTCTCATTATGCCCCATCCACTGTTTAAAAAAATGATGTGTTTTGTCCATTATCCAAAATTTGTTGTATTTTTGTCCTCTTTTTGATTTAAGCTCGTTCAGAGCGTTACCATCACTTAGCCTCTGATGAGGATGAGGAAACTAATGACGAAGAGTCTTCCCTGGAAATCAGACAGTTTGCTTCCTGGTCCCATCGCTTCAGTAAGGTACAAGCTAATACGTTTTTAATAAAATATCCTTATTGAAGATTTCTTACTGTAACCATTGGAAAGCTGTCAAACTCGGATATTCATTATTAGCTGGCACTATCTTGCTTTAACACGTTGCTGTTGGACAGTCAAAAAACAGTTCTAAACAAGTTAAACGGCCTTAAAAAGTGTCAGGTAGGACTAAACAGTAGATATTACCCATGTCAATGTAGTACTTTTGACATAACAAAGCCATGTGTTAACCACAGAGCAGGGAGACGGAGCTGAACGGTGTGGTTCGTTTTTTAAAAGCTCTTCAGTGCTCACCTTTGTCCACTATGCCACAAAAACTTGCCTCTTTCAATGTTTCAGGTATACAGCAGTACGGAACATCTGGCAACACCATCCAACCTGAGCTTCTCCTCAGACCGCAGCCACAGTGAGGAAAAAGAGGACCGAGGAGATGTGAGTGGAGCCAGTCCTTCTCCAAGCCCAGCAGAGGGCAGCGTGGAGCGCAGACAGACTGGACGCATGGCCAGGTAGTCACAAGTTTACGATGTTTCACACTGCTTATCATCAACTCCTCTTAGTTCTATTGTGCCATTTTAGGTATAATTTAAAGTCATATGGAGGCTTTTTTAGGACCTTGTTGCTTTTTACAATTCAAATTTGCCCCTGATCTGTTTATCAATGTTCTGAAGGGTCTGTTTAAAAGCATCAAGTTATCCAAACAGTGTCACTACAGTATTTTCTGATCCTTGGACTCTTGTACTGGTTGTTTACCTGTCCAACTGGTCTTTGGCTGTTCACAGCCTTCGCCCTCGGGCCTCTTCCAGCTCCTCCCAATCTGAGAGGAGCACCAGTCCTCTGGTGATGAGCAGCACCCACAGCCTGGAGACCATGCCCCGCTTTGCCCTCTCCACAGATGATGAAGGTTTGTCCATACTAATATGTTTCTGTTATTTCGGTTCACAACATGTACCAGCAGTTCTACAACAGTGCCCACCAGTTGCTCACCTCTATGTCACTTGCAGCTGAGGTGGTTGTGTCAAACCTTCGGAGGATCAGGATTCGCAGCAACAGCACTGGGGGGAAACACTCATCCCCCAAGGAACCAACCGGCCCTAAACGCTTTGGAAACCAGCTGGAGACACCAGATAGGCAGAGGCTTCCCTGTGGAGGAAAGGTTCCCAAATCAGCCTCTGTCTCAGCGCTGTCTCTCATCATCACCACAGGTACAGAAAATTAATTAATGTCACTGTGAGTGTTCTGTTTTTGAATGACAAGTTGCAAGCTTTGATTATTTTTGAATAGAAATATAGTTGAAGTCACACTGAACTTTTCCACAGTCAACTTTTCTGCAATGAAAGCTGGTCATAGTTTATATCAGAACGTTAACAAAATTAACTAAGAGTTTGTAGCCTAATTCTGTCTGTTTAAATTTTCTTCATCTATAATGGTGCCGTAGGAAGCTCTTGATTGGTCAAGAAATCTTGAAATTTTGTCTGCATTTAGAGCAATATGTTTTATTTTTCCAGATGATTCCCCCAGCGGCCTTCAGCCCAGCCCCATCTCCCCGCGCTCGCTATCTTCCAACCCTTCGTCCCGTGACTCTTCCCCAAACCGTGATCTATCGCTAAGTCTTGGCAGCTTCAGGCCTCCCATTGTCATCCACACCTCTAGGAAGAAGTATGGCTTTACCCTGCAGGCCATCCGGGTCTACATGGGTGACAGCGATGTCTACACTGTGCATCACATGGTGTCGGTGGGTGTCACCACAGGCCTAAAAACTAGGGTCTATCAAACAAAGCATACTTACATGTCCTCATATATTTGAATTGCAGTTTTTCATTTGAAGTAACGTAGCTCACTCTGATGACAATAAACCACAAAAGATTGGTGTTGTAACATTGTTATGTAATGCTAAAATGAACCTCCCTGCTCTTTCTATGTTGCTGTTTTAACAGAGTGTGGAGGAGGGCAGCCCGGCCCACCAGGCAGGTCTCTGCACTGGAGACCTCATCACCCACGTGAATGGAGAATCTGTCCAAGGCCTGGTCCATCCTGAGGTGTTAGAACTGCTACTTAAGGTACAAAAGTCACTCTGACTACTGTCACACTTGGTGACTTTGTCTGTCGTTCTGTTAAAGTTAATTGTTTTTTATCCTTAAAATAACTTGCAGAGCAGATTTTCAGACCAAAACAAAAGCTCTCTATGGACATAGCTTCATCATCGCTCAGCTTACCCCTGCCCTCCAGCACACCATCTGTGAGACAGAGGGTGTCAGGAATGCAGATAAGCATCTGAGGCCTTGTTTACACGACAACGTTCTGCTTCGTTTTCTATTCTCGTTTTCAAATAGTTCCATGTTTAGACGGCAACATTTTGAAAACAATCCTTGTCTACACAAGACCTTACGAAACACAAAAACACTGCAGTAAAGTGATTTTGTGCCCAATAAATCTGTCTTTACAACAAGGATAGTACTGCCCATTCGCTGTTTTTCATATGTTTTTGTCGGCATGATAGGTGTAACATTTTTATCATCCATAGATGCATGAGAGAAATTAATCACTAAAACCTTCTCCTGCTCACCATCAAAGCGCAGTAGCGAAAATTGACGCCACATATTAACACAAAAATGCTTTGCTAGACCAGTGTTACAGTGGAGATATCCAAAGACTGTTTAATTTTCCACAGACAAATTTATTTCTGATTGCCTTTAATTTCTCATGGATTTCCTCATAAACTGCAGGGCTTCCTGCTTAAAGTGTAACAGGAAAAAGATAGCCTTTTCAGATTGATATTTTTATTTCCCCTTTTTAAATTTCATCTTCTTTTGTGATTACAACTATCTTTTTGAACCTTAACACAGAAGCTACAATCCTGTCTCCTCTATCAGCTGCTCACTGATGTGCAGCCAATGGAGGAGGAGACAGGAGAGTCTATGGGCTGAAGTTTCTGTGTCAAAACTTGAAGAAAAAAGATAATGGCTAAATCATTTCCAAGAAGCAGATATAGTTGGAAAAAAGGGGAAATAGAAATATCATTCTGAAAAGGTTCTTCTTTTTTCAGCTGCGCGCATGAGCAGGAAGCAATGCACTTTAAGAGGAAATCCATGAAAAATTAAAGGCTGTAGGAGCTGAATATGTCCATGGAAAATTAATTATTCTCTGCTGATATCTATGTATAGCATTTAAAAAGACTCATCTTGCAAAGCGTCTTTGTGTTTGTCCAATAATAAATAGCATGATTTTATCTAACAAAACGGCAATTCAAACCTTTCACTCTGGAGTCTGTTTCCAAATTGTTCAGTTTTCAGGGACCAAAAACGTCGTTCTTGTGTAAACAGACAGCAAAAATGCTTTAAAGTTTTGTTTTTCACCTGAAAATGTTGTCATGTAAACAGGGCCAGGAACAAGATTTGGTTGTTTACTTGCCCAAAGGAAACTTTTCTTCGGTTTGGAAAATCTCTCAGTTGTACACTTGTGACACAACTCTAACATTGTGACCAGAAAAAAAATGCAAAAATGGTTGATTTTACTCTTTATATATATTTAGGTAATGTTTTATTTTTGCTTTCTATGTAATGTGCAGAGTGGCAGCAAGGTGGCGCTGCAGACCATAGCACTTGAAAACACGTCAATTAAAGTTGGTCCTGCTCGAAAGACCAAACACAAAGGCAAGATGGCTCGTCGCAGCAAGAAGAGCAAGAGGAGAGATAATTATGACAGGTGAGGATCTCGGGTTATGGTTATTTTTCAGTCTCTGCTGCTCTACACATTTAATTTTTATTGAATAATATTTGTTTTCTTTGTGAAGTTTGATGCTGGGGGACATTATCAGTAAACAAACGCTTAAGTCAGTGCTTTGTCTCCCTCTAGTGCTGGACACTGTTATGTCTTGCCAATTAGAAATGCCATTCTGTGTAGTAGGTTCTGTTCCACAGCTGAATATTTACATTTACCGTAATTTCCGGACTGTAGAGCGCACCTGAATATAAGCCGCGCCCATTAAATTTAAAAGGAATTTTTTTTTTGTACATATATAAGCCGCACTTGTCTCTAAGCCGCAGGTTTCCAAATTGTAACATGAGATATTTACACAGAAAGACGGTACACAGAAGATTTTTTAAATTTTCAATTACATACCTTAACTGCTTTTTTCCAAACAGTGCCTGTAACACGGCAGTAACACAGCAGTAAAACGGCAGTAACACAGCTGGTTAAAAAAACCATAATCGTCTTCTTCAGTGTCAGAGTTGAACAGCCTCAGAATGACTTCGTCACACACTTTCTCAGTCTCTCTTTTGTTGTCGCTCTCAATGTCACTTTTGTCTCGAGGCAAATTTGCCCTCGAGCTTGTGCTGTCCTCTTCATCATGCAGCAGTCCAGCCTTTTGAAACCCGTTGGCGATCGTGGATTTTTTCACACTGCTCCACGCTGTCAGGATCCACTGGCAGACTTGAGCAAAAGTTGCTCTTCGCATGCAGCCAGTTTTGGTAAATGATTTCTCGCTGCTGGTCATCCAAGCCTCCCACTCAACTTGGAGTGCCACTTTAAATGCACGATTCACACTGATGTCGAGTGACTGCAAATACTGCGTTGTGCCCCAAGGAATCACAGCTGGAATTGAGTTTGTCCTCTTGATGGCTGCTTTTGCAGAATCTGTTGTATGGGCCCTCATGCTGTCCAAAACGAGCAATGCTTTTTTTCTTTGCAAAAATCCTCCCGGTTGCTTGCAGTAGCACTCCGTCAGCCATTCCTTCATTAGGCTTTCTATCATCCACCCTTTCGTGTTAACTTTCACAACGATGTCTTTTGGGAGTTTTTCTTTTGGCATAGTCATCTGCTTAAAAATCACCATTGGTGGCAGCTTTTGTCCAGATGCTGTGCAGCTCAGAACACAAGTGAAATGCGTTCTCTCGTGGCCAGTTGTTTTCAGCGTGACGGACGATTCACCTTTCTCGTTAACAGTCCTAGTGAGAGGCAGGTCAAATGTCAAAGGTACTTTATCCATATTTATGATGTCGTCTGGTCCGATGGAATTCTCGGCCATCTTTTGTTGAGTGAATTTGCAGAAGTTTGTAACTTTTTCCTCGTAGTCGCGAAGGAGTTGCTGACAGATAGTCGTCCGTGCCCTGATGGACAGGCCTTTTCGTCTAATAAATCTGAGACACCACGATGGTCCACCTTTAAAATCTTCAATCTTCTTTTCAGTGGCGATTGTTTTGGCTTTCAGTCGGATCTGCACTGTGGAAACACCTCGGCCGTCTGCTCTCTGTGTGTTCACCCAGTCTTCAAGAATGTTTTCAAGTTCGGGCCATCTGCTTTTATTACCTCTGAAAGCTTTTGCTATTTTTTTTGCATTGAGTCAGTTCCTCACGCTGCCATCTCCAACGTCTCACCATCGATTCATTGATGCCAAGTTTACGTGCAGCAGCTCTGTTTTCTTCTTCAACAGCCAGATCGATCGCCTTTAACATATGCATTTCTTCGTGTGTTTTCCATGATGGGGGTGTGTGCATGTTCCGCAAAATGACTGTTGAAAGTTCCAACTAGCGTCTTCCTCGGCGCATTATCTCTTCCACCTGTCTCACTCTTGCGCTTCCTGCTAGAGCGCCCCCTGGAGGCCGTTAGCCCATAAAAATCTATAAATTAGCCGCAGGGTTCAAAGCGTGTGAAAAAAGTAGCGGCTTATAGTCTGGAAATTACGGTATATGTCACCCACTACAACTGTATTAGCTTGTTTCTACAAAGAAATTTATTTTGAAACTTTTTTCAAACCAGTTCTGAAAAAATTTAATGAACTTGAAGTTAATGTTGGTACTACTGTTGATCTCACAGAGCTCCACAGTATCAAAGTATCACATTTATGACTTTTGTTTTTCTAGGCGACGAAGCATCTTGAAGAAGCTTTCAAAGCAGAGCACTGTGATGCACAGCAGTCGCAGCTTCTCTTCAGGTCTCCACCACTCAGTTTCCTCCAGTGAGAGTCTTCCAGGCTCCCCGACTCACAGTCTCTCCCCTGGCCCCTCCACACCCTGCCGTAGCCCTGCCCCAGACCATCAGACCTTTGGTGAGCTCAGTTTGTCTTTAAGAAATTATATTGTACTGGAGATATATTGATCTGGGGGAAGCATAAACTTGATTGTTGCGTTTTATGGATTTGTGAATACAGTACCTGTTAAAGCAGTGATTCTCAACTTGAAATTGATATTTTAATAATTAAATAACATATTTGCAGTGGTCTGTTTTACATCACATCTCCTGTACCAGTGATATAATTTGCCTTAAGAGCTGTTCTAAAGGATTGTAAGGAGGCTGTTTTAGTCTGGCTGTGAGATGGCTTGTGTGTTATGGTTTTCCCACAGGCTGCATGCTCTCTGCAGCCGGTCTTTCTTTACATGTTCTTTCCAAATCCGATTTCATGAATAACCAAGCTGATACTTAGAGGGTTTTCTGAGATTTTTGTGCCTAACTCTTTGTGAACAACCCAGCACTTGGTAATTTGGACATTATTTCTTGGTGAAGACAATTTAATTGATGATGATGATGATGAGAGGTCTTAAAGTAATGATTAGTTGGTTCACTGCTGATGTTTAGTGATTAAAAAAAATTAATGCACCATGTGCATAGCCTCTAACGATGCATGGCAGCACCTTCATCTGATTGGACAGGAAGCACTTTGTGGCAGTTACTGATGTTGTTTTCACCTGTCTAGATCTTTGTGTTGTAATCACCCTCAGATGTACATTGATGTGCACAAAAACTCAAAAAGTATGAGAACAACTGTGTAGAGAAGTATTTGTGTGTAGATTTTTAAAAGGCTTCCAAACTTGTGTACAGTATCTAAAGCTGTGCCATCTCTGCTTCCCAGAAAACAACTCTCCTCAGAGCACATCTCCTTGCTCCAGTTCTCCTAGTTCCCCGGCTGCACACATCCGACCCAGCTCTTTGCATGGCCTGGGGTCCAAACTAAGCACACAGCGCTACACCAAGGTGGGCCGCCGAAAGTCAACCAGCAACATCCCACCTTCTCCTTTGGCCTGCCAGTCCTCATCCTCCACCCAGCCTCTGTCTCCACAGCGCTCTCCCTCACCGCTTTCAGGCTTCGCCAAAACCCTTCACACCTACCACGGCAAAACCCTGTCCCCACCCACCATTGTTAGACATGTTGTCCGGCCCCGCAGTGCCGAGCCACCTCGATCTCCCCTGCTGAAGAGGGTACAGTCGGCCGAGAAGCTCTCTGGCGTGTACCATACTGATAAGAAGTTACATGCCCCCCGAAGGCACACACTAGAAGTGCCGTTTTATGGTGAGGCTGATCTGCTGGGCGATTCAGAGGTAGAGGGTGCATGTGGAGGCTCATACATTGGGGTGGATCACAGCAGGTTGGGGGGATACATGGGAAGCCAGAGAATAGAACGGTCTGAACAGTTAGTTGTGATGCGAAAGCTCAACTTATCAGAGCGGAGAGACTCCTTTAAGAAACAGGAGGCGGTGCAGGAGGTGAGCTTTGATGAGCCAGAGGAGAAAACCAGCACCACAGTCACCGTGACAACAACATCTCCAAGAACCAAGACACAAACGCAGCAGCTGCAGCCCAGGATGGCCTGGGTGCTCAGCCGACCACAAACCAGTGAGGAGGTAGAGCTGGAGGTGCCGGTGGTGAGGAGGTTCACACTGGTGCCTCAGATTGCTGTGCAGGGCTCCACAGAGAGTGAGGAGCAGGATGAGTGGGAGCCATGTTCAGATGGAGAAGAGAGCAACGAGAAAGCAGAAGCAGAAGTGAACGTCACGTCATCTCAGTCTCAGCAGGCAGGACGTCCTCCTGCTGAGGGCAGCAGCAGGCAGCCTGCAGAGATCTCGTCATCCTCCTCGGGCCCTCAGGTTGGAGTGTCATCAGAGTACAGAGAGGAGACCGAACAAAAAGGGCATCAGAGAAAGTGACATCACAGCATGGCTCTCACTTGAACTGCCCTTGGCTTTCTTCTTTTGACTCATTTACAGACTTGTCATGCTCAGAGAGAGTGGAGGAAGATTTTACTTGAATTTTGTAATTTGTAAATATATGCCATGAGGCATTATGGAAATTCTGGTCTTATTTATTACATTTGTAAATTATGATGAGCTAATAAAGGGAAAGGGGGACATTCTCATTTGTTGTATAGCCAAGGCTTAACATTTTGTATGCATACTGTAAAAATGTGTTTTTATGTCTTTGGACTGGATTGGGATTTTTTTTTATGAATGTCTATTTTTTACATAAATGTTGCAGTACAGAGTAGTTTGATAAAGTTAGGTGTGATTTTTGAGGGACCAAAAGGTACAAGAAGTGATTTCAGAGGCTGAAGTTTAACCTCCTGAGACCCTAAGAGCTGAGCTTTTGTTTGGAATGGATCTTTAGTTTATCCCACTTTTTTCTGGATAAGTAGGACCCTATGAGTCAAAGCAGCTTTGTCTATGACAGGAATTTCTTGGTAAACTTCCTTTCCAAAATTTCAAAGATATTACTTCAAATTTCTGTGAAAATTTGTAAACATGTTTTTAAAGTATCCCATAATAAAGTTGCTCAAAATTTCTTTGAATATTCCCCAAATGTTTCAGTGAAACATCCTCATAAAGCCTAGACACTACTGCAAAAAATCCCAAAAAATGCAGTTTAAATTCCTGAAATTTTCCAAAAAAAAATTCTTAGCAAACATGTACAAATACCTTCCCCAAAAATCCTGGAAAATGACAGTAGATTCCCCAAACATTCAAACAGTTTCCCTGAAATATCCATAAAAAATCCTTAAATTTTCAGAAGACATCACTCCATAAATCCCCACAGATGCCTTTCCTAAACTGAAGATGGCGTAAAACCAAAGTCCAGTGAAAACGCCAATATAAATTGAAAAACAAATTACCCCAAAACTTACAGTGAAATTCTCTAAAATATACAAACATATCCCCTAAACTACATGGAGGTACTTGAAAATTTCCAAACAAATTCCCCAAAGCATCCAGAAAGTGAATTTCACAACGAGTCAACCAAATTACTTAAACAGACATTCTGAACAACCATCTCATAAAAGTTTAATAGACATCATTTCTATGTTGTTGGACAATAAAATGTAAAGTCCTCATATGTACATGCAGGGTCTTAGGAGGTCAGTGTTGAATATTTTTTTTTCTTCCTCTCATCATCAGTGCAGCTTCCACATGTGTAACACTGCTATTATTTAAGTCTCAGTAAACCTAAGAATGACTGATGGTTCACACTGTGAGCAACATGATTTACGTGTCAGCCAGGCTTAGACTGTAATATACAACTAAAATCTGAACTATCTGCTGCTTTCACTGGCACTCAATCCTACAAGAGATCACTGAAGCTGCTAGCTCTGATATGCATGTTGGGAGAAAACTGCTCGAGTTTAAAAGCTGCTTTAAACAGTGAAGCTTGCACAGCTGGAACTCTGCTGCCTTGCTTTTTACAATATGACTATTATTCAAAAGTAAAACAGTCATGCATGCATGGAAGAAAGATGAAGTATAGCATGGAAAGATAACTGGATCTCGTATTTCACTTCAAAAGAGCTCTTTGTACGATTTTTTTGATCATGTTTCTTGAAGTGTGAATTCAAGGTCAAAGCTGCGTGACTTAAAATGACAGTGTTTAAAGACTTGATGAAGCCGATTCATAAAAAGGGTATTTATTATGTGCCATGCTGTCAGTGCACTGTCCTCATAGCCATATCTTTAATGATTGAAATGAAAATTTTAATCAGTTATGTTGTTCGTGTCTCAAAAGTTTCTTTTTGTTTTCTTTTGATTGCAACCTTGTAATGAAACTTGGATGACTTGGCTTTACATCTGGTTACTCAGTACAATCTTGTTTTAATAACAAAGAGAAGTATCTCAAAAATGTTTTTTCCTCTCTGCTGCAAATACTAATGATGGCTTTGCCTGATACTTAAATACTCAAGCATGCAACTTACAGGGAAAACATTGAGCGGCCAAATAAGTCTACGCCCTCTTCTTTGTGTAAGGGGATTATCTTTTTGCTGAAAACCTTTTGGGTTTATTTTTGTGTTTCCGTACTTATGAGACATTTTGTACCTGGACATGTATTTGATCCTTGTATATTTTTGGAGTGTTTTCCTCGAACTGTAGCGTTTGTGTTTGTGTTTTTTTTTGTTTGTTTGTTTGTTTTTCATTGGCATGCAAGAGATGCCATGCGTAAATACCAATTCCTACTATATTCACCGTGTAGTGATGTTTACATGGAGGGGAAAAGTGCACTAATGTATTTTGATATGTATTTTTGTACTGTATGTTGAAAGTGAACTAAAATTGGCAGAGGGAAGCCCTTATGTGAAATCCAAACCCAGGGCTTCTTTGAACAAGTGTTTTATGTATTTGTATTGTTGAAATATTGATGTATATTTTGATAACAAGTTGTGTAAAAGTCTAAATGTGTTACAGGACAGTATATGCACAATGACAACTGAGACACAATGATTTAAGGACATCAGACTGGAGGAAGAGGTACAGAGCAGTATTTTACATCCAGTACTCTCCGGATGGTCCTTACATTTTGGTTTGTTGTGGTACTTGTTGATTGCGGTTGCTGGATTTTGTACTTTCTCTTGAGTCTTCTGTTTTTAAAGCTCAGCTATTAAAGCTCTCCTTAAAAAAGTCCCTACAGCTCATGATGTGCTTTAGGGATGCATAATCAGAGAGTATATGTTGCTAAATGGCCAAGTTACCTTCCACAGAATTGTTTACAATGAACAAAGATGCGATGTACTGTTTAGACATTTTTTATCCTGTGGCTGTATATGATAAAGCTACCCTCTTTGATACCATTGAAGAAAACTCATAAATTACATATCTGTTTGTTTAGTTCTTTTGAAACTTCATAAGGAGTAATTTAGCACAGAGCTGAGAAGCATTTAACATGCACTTATTATGGTCATGAAAATACCTGCATTTCTGTATGTCAGTTAATGGAATAGTTTAGTTTAATTGAGCTAAGGGATGAAATGAAACCTGGTTAACAGAGCTAAATACATGCTGGGAAAAAATAAGGTGTTTTACATTTGCACATTTAATAATGATGTCATACAGTGAAGTAATGCTGCAGAGGAATAAGCAAAAAACTACTATGTGCATACTTGTATAACAGGATAAAATCAAACTCACTATCAACACAAATTTGATTCATTCACGCAGTAAGGGACAAACGTAACTCGAAACTGTATTTTAAAAAGGCTCTCTAGAAAAAACACACCTCTGAAACAGAATTTATGCTACTCTTGCTTCCAAAATGACAGGAGAATCCTTTTCCCACAGCACGTCTACCTGGTTTATGTTTGAATGTAGATGTAGTCCATGCTTGAAAGATTTCCACTGGTTCTAAGTCTATTTATCCCTCAGTAACAACAGGTAATAGTGATGCGTAACATAAACTTCAGCCACTGGATCATCGGAAATTCTCAGCTTGTGTTAAACCCACTCTTCTAGAACAAACTGGCGGGATAAATTGTACATGTGCATGTATTCTCCTGTGGACTCCTCTGTTCAGTGCATGCTGCATGAAGACAAGCACACATCTGTAATACTTGATGCATGGTATACTGGCGCTGTCGCCCTGTACTGTGTTCTCTTGTGCAACAAATAAAATTTGTATTTCTCTTTGACTCATCCTTTGTCTGACTCATGCTGTTGCTTAATCCTTATGTAATTCGTCATTGTTAATCACAGAGGGGTTTTGATGTCAAACACAGTAGTCGTCCACAGCTCTGGTGAAGGAAAATATGTCAGCTGTAGTAAATGTAATAAATTTCATACCTTTTGCTTTGTACACGATCATTTTAAAGCATTGTAAGAAATGTTGGTACATGATACAGTTAATTTTAAATAGGATAACAAATTTCTAAGAACATTTATGGGGATTTTTTTTAGATTTTAGGGAACTACAGGAATTGTTTTTTTTGCTTGAAATAACTTAGATTATTTATGGGAAAAATGGAGCTTTACAAAATTGGACAAACATCAGATTGTCACTGCATGCATGATTCTATATATTCATCCTCTGTGTCCAATGGAAAACACCAAATAATGCAGAGCAGAACTGACATGCTCCATAACAAAGCCCTGAGCTTCAGAAAGACTGCTGAGAGCTTTCCTCCCAGACAGCTGGTACAGAGATTCTGTTCATCTGCAGAGTTCTCAGACATAAAACCAACTAGCTTAAACCAAATTATTCAATAATAAAAAACAAAAAAACAAAAGCAAACTGGAATACTATTTGTCCCTTAATAGGGAATATATTTAAGCACTGTGACTGATGCACAGCTGAGGAAATGTTTGACCAGGTAGGTAAAGACTCAGTGAACGCAACCTCGCCATCGAGAGAGGATGCCACAGACCTGATCCCTAAAGAGGAGAGACCATGCACCCACTGCAGCCAGCAGGAGGTGGAAAGAGAGCTGCACATAGACAGATAGATAGATAGATAGATAGATAGATAGATAGATAGACAGATAGATAGATAGATAGATAGATAGATAGATAGACAGACAGATAGATAGATAGATAGATAGATAGATAGATAGATAGATAGATAGATAGACAGATAGATAGATAGATAGATAGATAGATAGATAGATAGATAGACAGATAGATAGATAGATAGATAGATAGATAGATAGATAGATAGACAGATAGATAGATAGATAGATAGACAGATAGATAGATAGATAGATAGATAGATAGATAGACATCTTTCATCACAAGAGGGTCCAGTTGAGCTATCGTCCAAACTTTTGTCTTGAAATATAAATAATTTTATATGATTATTTCTGCACATTTCTTGAACACTGGTTCTGTGAAATTGTAATGACAACCTATTGCAGGGAGGCAGGCTTATGGTTTAATGGCACTTACTAGGAAGCAGCCGTTTCCCTCCCAGACCACTAGACGGCAGTATTGTAGTAAAGGGCTTTATTTTACATAGAAGAAGAGATCCCGTGCCCTTCACAACAGCAAACATGGCGACTGCTACAAAAATCATCCAGAGGCTTCGAAATTTCCTTTCTGGGGTAGGTTACACATTGAAAGGCCATAGTTTATCTGATTCAGAACCATTACAATACTGAGAAGTTTATCTCTTGAGTGATTTCTCGGGACAGATAGTTAAACGTAGCGTTTTAACTAATATAGCATTGCAAAGCTAATCACTCAAGCTAGTTTTGCAGTGATCTTCATGTGTCTGTTGTTTTGACTGTTTGGTTTCAGGTACCATCAGTAGTAATAAAACATAATTTAACGGTTTTTGTTGATATTTTTCTAGCACGACCTGCAAGCCAAACTGCAGCTGAGGTATGACGAGATCGCAAAGAGGTAAGACTCACCTTCTCCACAGTGTTGTTAAAACACCCAGGTCGAGACATGACTATTGACAGATCAGTAGGTAGTTATACTTAGGTCCTAAGCAGCCCTGATACCCTGCTTTGACCCGCATGGTACAGAGAGGTTTTGTGTGAACAAGGGACAGCTAACCCGGAGTTGTGTTTGAAATATTGGGTTGCACCGGTCAGACTCCTAGAGTAGAGTAAACATCACTGTCTCCAGGTCTAATTCTGAATTTTGACATGCCAAGACATCCCAAAAGTTACACTGGCTTGCTGGGCCTTAATATGACTAGAATTACAAACCTTTATGAAGAAGACGAAGTAGGGTATTATGAAAACGCATCAAGATCAGGTTTTGGTCCGTAGAATGATGGATGTTAATTTTCTGACCATAGTATGTCCAATTTACACATTTCACAAGTACCGTAGAAATGCCTCCACCTGAGAAAACCTTAACCTAAAAAACACTGGGAGCTGTGTTACCTTCACTAGTCTGTGACAAAGCAGGGTCAGAAAGAGTTCAGAAATACTAAACTGGAACAAAAGTTTGGTTTTAAAAAATAAGTAAAATTGCTGGCCTTTGAATCTACTCAAGTACAAGTGATGTGTTTTGCATTTACTGTAGGCACTGAGTAATTACTTTATATTATTTTAACTTGGTAATGTATGCTGTTAAAATGCAGAAAAGTAGAAGTACAACAGCCTATGTGAGTTAATGTAATAAATTTGCACCTTGTAACTCTAGATGATAATACCCAGAGGAACTCAAAGATAATTGAAATACACATATATTTCATTAAAATCAAACTGAGGCATACATACTAATAAGAAAAACAAAATCTTGCATACAAGAGAAGGATTGAGGGTTAGATGAAGGCTTGTCTGCAAAGAGCAGATTTCAAACGCTATTAAAACAGTCCAAAGCATCAGGTCACTGCCAGTCTTTGAGCTGTTTCTACAGTTGTGTTGTATACGCATGGAGTGAGATACACGGCTGCAGACAACCAAGGTATTCATAAATTCTCCTTACCAGCATCCAAAAATATTGTAGGTGCCTTTTCTAATTCACATTTCCCTCAGTGGCCAAGTAAGTGCAAAAAATTCCCCGCTCCTCCTTTAACCTATTCAGTAGCAATGTGTTCCATTTCTTTCAACGTCTCCACACCTTTTCTTTCGTAAAAAGAAAAAGTATATCGTATATATTTGCAGTATTTATTGGCAATGTAATTGACATGTTTCAATTGTCATGGCTTCCTGTATACAAACACTCAAGGAAATGTGATGGGACTACAAATTGGTGATACAACAAGCAAAGAAATCTCCCAGTATAGTGTTATTTGGAATACTGCAGAGTGACAGAGACACAACAAGTGCACAAGTATGTAGTGCTCACAAAGGAGAAGGCAACTATGGCATAGCTGCAGCAAAAATTAGATGCACAAACCAGGCTGAATGCAGCAAAGGCATTGCTACCTGTCAAAGATACAATGTCAGCAATAGAGGAATGTCTTTAAGGATGCACAATGTAATTGGTATTGTATTCGTATTGCCAGATATTGGCTTAAAAAGTGCATTATATCAGCAGATAAGAAAATTTCTGCCAGTGTTTTGGATATAAAATGTGTCTATCAGCTTTGAATACTGGCTGTAGGAACAAATAAGGCTTGCCACACACTAGACAATTGTCACATCTTAAATGATTTTAAAAACATGGGAGACCACAGACATAAGGACAATTTTAAACAGCTTTTTATCTTGTAATCCTCCGAACGCACCCGCTAGACCATCAGACCACACACCTGCCAACCTGCAAACAAACTCAATGAAGATTCCCGGCACACGGGATTTCACAGAATCTTGTGTGATCAAATTTGACTTTAGAATAAAAGTAAACATAAATGACTATTGATATCCTCAGCTTGCTGTCCCTCCACAACAGGATGTCCTGGTATGCGTTACAGTTGCAGCATCAATCATAAAACAAAGAAAAGAATCAGGATGAAATCATGGCTGGAATGAAGGTACAGTTGTTTCTGAGTGGTGGGAGTGCTTAACATTTGGCTGGTGATGCTCCCTGTTCTGCTTACTGTTACTTGTTGTTGTGGGTTTTCCGTCAGAGGCATTACAACCTAGCATCGTTAATATCAAACGTGTTTGATATTTACGATTCGGGTTCTGAGAGGCTAAAACATGACTTGGAGCAGTAAAATTATTGTGTTGACACCACACATGAGGATTATTAAGACAAATCATCATATGAGAAGATCCTCCACTCAGGATATGCCCCCGCGATCGTCGGGGGAGGCAAATCTAGCCTCAAATCAGGTTTAAATTTGTGTATTGTGTGACCAGCCTAAAATCGTAGAGTTTTTATCAGGATCAGCCTCTGTCAGCTGAAGCAGTACTATCGGATAAGATTATTTTGTAAATGTTGGCATCTCGGATATCATCTAAAATGGAATACCGTGCTTCCCTAAATGTCTTAATTATCACTGCACACTGTCCAACACTAAAACAACAAAATTACATTCCTCGCATTCCCACATGAACTCAGCCACACACACACGTGTGTATATAAATATATATATATATATATAAAGATAAAGATAAAGTACTAAAAAACAAATGCATTCATTACAGTTGTATATATGACAGGACTTTTGGGTGTCACTGCATCATACTATTGCACATAATGTTACTAAACCTGAAATCTCTCTGCACATTATTGCCCACATATGTAGACGCTTCTTAAGTTTTTGATAATGTCTCTTTTGGACAGCTTTAAGACACAGTTTGATTCTGTCTACAATTGACTCTCCCTAGGACACAGCCACCGCCCAAGCTACCTGTAGGACCGAGCCACAAGTATGCCAGCAACTATTACTTCACCAGAGATGGGCGTAGAGAGTCGGTACCAGCCACTGTTGTCATGTCTTCACAAAAGGCTATCACAGCTGGCAGGTAAATAACTCGATATGTACATTTATGATCATTGCTTTGATTTGTACTAGATAACTATGTATCTCTAATTATTGCAACTATCTCATCAAACATTTCACCAAAGCTGGGTCTGGGTAAAAAGGTAGATCAAGAAGACCTGATTAACAGAGCTGGATGACTTGTGCTTTCACTTAACTTCTGTCCCTCCACATCAAGCCAATCTGTTACTTTTGGGAAAAATAACTTTTGAAAAACAAATCCAAGAAGAGACTGAGGCAAATGTCAGACCTTCCTGTCGTAATGGATTCAAAGTTTGATCAGTTTTCTGCTGGTATGCTACTGTGTTCAGACTCCCACAGGAATAGTTGCATTGCACTTAAATGAGACCAATAATGACAATGTTTTTCTGACATGTAGCTAGCCATTACAGTTAATGCTGTTGTAATATGAGTGAGATGGGACTCTCGTTAACAGTCACATTAAAATTGAATAAATGCACTTAGGTTTGCAGTTAGAGCTTGTGTAGCTGCTGTAGGGTGTGTGGAGAATGCAAATCATATCCATCAAGGGGGGTTTTAAATAGCACTGTAACTGTGTTGGAGATTTCTGAGCAAATTAGCAACCACAGATGGTCAAGCTGTTTGATCAGTCTTGTTAAAATTCTTAGATCTAATGTCTTTATGTAAGCAGGCGGATTAAAATAAGATTATTAACCACCTATTTATCTACTAATTATTAGTATTATCATGTAGAGGGTACTGATAGAATACCTGTTATATTTCCTTAACTCTTCTGATCTCTTCCAGTCAAGTTGCTGAAGCCCCAAAAGCCCCAGTGACCCCGGGTCCTGTGTATAAGGAGCCCTCTCTCTCCACAGACCAGCCATACCTCTGAGCAGCAGGACTGAGAGCATTCAGCATGAACAACCCCTTTTCTCCGTCTAGACCTGCCGCAGAGGCCTGACCACTTCGTGTGTTGGTTGTATCCTGTAAAATAGAAAATGTGAATAAAATGTCTTCTATTTAACTTTTTTTGTCAAACTTGTTATTCTGGTTATACAATGAGCTAAACAAAAGTGAATGATTTTGAACAATCAGGGTGTAAATCAACATGCTGCTGTCTGCAAGAGGTCTGAAATAATACACCAAAGGTGAGTGGATTAGCTGGGAGGACAAGTTAGACATATGGGAAAGTAACATTTTAATTTCCTTGGAATAAATTACAGTCAGAAGGTGGACTGAGTTTAATGCCAGTATAATTCTCCTATTTCACCCCAGTCATTCAAGATGTCATATACACTTACATCTCTGTTTGGTACATTAAGTAGACTAATGTTTGGAATGAAAACTGCCACATACTTAAGAAATGATCACTTAACAGTTTATGATGAACAACACTCATTTGGCTAGTTCTCTATTATGTCGTAGCTGGTTCCATGCTATTTCTAGATATATTAATTATATTTAAAGCAAATACTGTTTACTGTGAGAACCATCAATGATAGTATGCTAATTGAACATGAGCTAATCTATTTGAAACCTTAGGTGTGAATGGCAAATTAACATTTTTTTTTATTTCATTTTATTTTATTTAGGAGAATGCATATTATTGGTAAAATTCAAATAATACTGATACCTCTTTGATATAATGGCAACAGAAATAGAAGTCCTTGACACCTAATATCACATTATTTACCATTTTAAATTGTAAAAGATTCCAGGTGCTGTGATTTATACTTAATTACATCCTGCTAAAACCAGGGGGGAAGAGATCAAACTTTAACCCCTGAAAGGTAAGATTAGATACCTCACAGAAACTGTACTGAGACTGCACAAATGTGCATTTGAAAACTAAAAGCTTCTTTGCAGATTTCTGATTTAATAACTGGAGAAAGTGGCAGCCCTTGACATCTTAAAAACTTGAAAGTCATCCTGCTTAATTCGGTTAAATCCATTACTTTAGAGGAAAAAAATGGCCGTTTCTGTGGTGCAATTTGTTTGCATTGTACCTCAAAGAACTGATGCAATAAAATAAAGAAATAGTAAATCTACTGATGGTGGGTGCTTGTCCTTTTGTTGTCCATAAAAGCATTTACACCAGTGTCGGTCTGTTTGACTGCTGGCTCTGAGCTGAATTAAGTGTGGAAGCTTACTTTGAAATGTCAGTCTAATTATTAACCCTGATTAAAACCACCTGTGAGGGTGAGCAGGTAAACACAATAAGTGCTATCATTAAAGTGCGCTGCTTCATAAAAGAAATACTACACTGCAAGGGAGGAAGTTCCTAGTTTTAAGAATTTTGATTTAACTTGTGTCAGGTAAACTCGATAGAGGTTACATTTAGTCAGACTAATACCAAAAACCGCACTCGTACATTTCAGGGTTATGCAAACAAACTGAGCTGCGATAACGACGAGAAAAAGACTTTTAGAGATATTTAAAAAATACGTTAACGGGACCATTATTTTTTTTATTTATTAAAGTCATTAGACTTACGTTGACGTCAATTCCTCAAAGAAATAAAAACTTTAAATACACGTATTAACGTTATTAATGTAGTTTTATTAATAACTGTAGCATCGTTCAGAACTCAAACATCGACCGTTACTTAACAATTACATCTTCATGAAAACTACTGTTTGACAGCATCGACTCTTGCGTCATATTTCTGCGCCACGTGCGCTGCAACCGTGGAGGACATCGAGCATGGGACACCTTGGCATTTTATTTCTCCTGTTTTCATCGCTGACCCGCATTCATATTCAAGGTAAGAAGCTGCAGTTATAAATGCATAGGCATAAAGAGAGAGCTGTTTTTTCTGAGGAGGTTTTTCATAAGGAAGTGGAGGGAGGAGAGTTCACAGAAGCGCACCGCCTGTAGGTTTGAATGAAGTCTGTTTACAATACACGCTACAGTAAACTTGGTCTTTGGCATATCATGTTTCCTAAGTTTAAATGTTGATAAGCAAATACATCATTCTAAAGTAAGTCTGAGTGTTACAGTTTACATATTTAGCCTGACACCGGTAGTTTTTCGTGTAGTATTTGATCGACATAGTCGTGAGGTTTACTCCTTTGCGTGTCTTAAATATTTGCAGTTGAAAACCTGCAAAAGCATTTTTGCACTTTGTGAAATATATTATAAACATCTGCATGTTTCAGTTGAATACAGTTTATGGAAATAACAGTCAACTTACTTCACACATTTAGGGAAAAAACGATGTTTTATGTTGTTCATGATGAAACACATATTTGACTGAAATAAAGAGCTCTCCACTGCTAACATAAAATGTGATGGACTTAAGTGACAAGCACGAACTGCACAGTTTCTCAAAAAAGAAGGACATTTGTGTTTGGTAGATTATTTTCAGAGATGGAAATAGTACACAACTATTATAAGAAAGTAAAAGAACCTTTTCCTTGGTTACATCTTTCTTAAGTTGAAGTACTAGTCGGTAAATCTATTGAAGTAAAAGTAAGAGGTATTTAAAGTTTACTTAAATTACTGGGCTATTGAGGAGTTGTATGATAAAATATGATCTTTCCTTATTGGCAAGAAACACAAGAGAATTGATTTCCAACCAGGTTGTTGAGGTAAAGTCAAACTTCTGTAATAGAGTAAAATACACATCAAAATTGACAGTGTTATTCAAACTCATGTAGAGTTTAATTTACAACTCTATATTGGTCCACATTTAGTTAAACTACACTTTTGAAAGTGTTAAATATTTTACATTATGACTAAGCTGCAGAAACTCTTTAAAAATATAATAATAACACAGAGAGTCAACCTCATAGCAAGGCAATGCATTCTAATACAACATGCAACTTGAATAAGCATCTTAGGTCACAGGTGGGAACTCTAACTCAGTGGATAACTTCACTAATGGTGCAGAAAAAAACAAAACAAAACAAACAAAAACAGTCCACTAGAAACATGACCAAAAGAGTAGAACTGATGGATCAACACTTTCAAATAACTCCAATACTGAAGACCATTTCACTCAGAAGTTCAGTTACACTGTTTAAAACTTACGTAGGTAGAAGTGGAAGTAATAATTTCAAAATGTACTCAAAAAGTACACAAATAATACTCAATTACAGTAATCTGAGTAAATGTAATAAGTTACTTTCCACCCCTGATTATTTCTTTGCTGTTACAATGCTTCTTGGCAGTAAATCTTATACGGCAGTAAAGCCTGTTTATTTACCTTTTAAATGGCACACATTTGTAAAGAACATGCGTTTGTGGGATGAGCAGCAGAGCTGAGTATGTGGGTTGAGCCCATGAAAAACAGCTTATCCTACACTGACTCATGTTTGGTGGCTTTTGGTGGAAATCTGAAAAAAAAACAAGACACATTGCCAGTTTTACAGTTTAATTAGTTGGTAAACAGGAGCCTCAGTAGCATGTGAAAGAACCATACACAGCATTGCATTGGCAGAGAAGATTTAGCAAATCTTTAAAAGGTGCAACCCACAAGCTCAGATCTGCTGCTCATCCCACAAACGTAAGTTCCTCACAAATGTGGCACCATTTAAAAGGGAAATAAACAGGCTTTTTAATGGTATAAGATTTATTGCCAAGAAGCATTATTACAGCAAAGAAATCATCTACTAACACAAATTTCGGTACCTTTTGTTTTAAGTTTATACATGAGAACATTTCAAGCTCCTCTTAAGAAGATTTAGGCAACTAAAGTGTTTTTTTTTTTTTAAACCAAAATAAAGGAAGTTGTATGAGAGAGACTGAAGTAGCATGAGAGGTCTGCAATGTGTCCAAAAATTTTAAAGTGTTTTCATAGCTGTTTGTTTGTATAAGACTCCAACATTTCAATCATTACGTGGTTGTGGTGACAAAAAAGACTTTCAACTCTTCTGAAATGTTTTTATGACATTTTTCCTTGTTGTATCTTTAACTGGTTATCTCACTGACTCTGACACTCAGCACAGTGACTGTGAACGGTCTGTTTACATGTGTTCCAGGTGTTTCACCTCACTCTCTTCCCTCCTGCCGTGAACAGCAGGAGTTTAGGTGTAATGATGGCTCGTGTATTCCTAGACTGAATGTGTGTGATGGACACAAACATTGTGTGGATGGATCAGATGAACACCGCTGTGGTGAGTACAGCATTTATGGAGTGATCCTGTTACAAACTGTATAAACACACACATTCATGCAGTCTGCTTGGGGTTTCACGGCTCGTTTCTTTTGGCAACAGTGAAAATAAAACTGATATTTATGTACAGTTTAAGAAAACAGTATCATTTCAGTATTGGAGAGGAATTTAAAGTGCAGACATGGGATAAATGGCTTACAATTTAAAACTGTTGCACTGACTCTGAGGGTCTGGAGGGAGCTAAAAAAATGTTCAGAATAATAAAAATCACACAACAGTTTCCAGAAAGTTTATATGCAAATATGACTGAAAGGCATTGGCAAATACACACTGTTTAAGCACCAGCTCAAGGTGGGAAAGATCTCAAGTCTTCTAAAGGTTTTAACTGTATTTGATATAATTAATACTTAAATTAATAAATGAATTGTCAAACACACTAGCACATAGATGCATGAATCAAAAAGTAAAACCATAAATTAGTCTTCTTAAAACAGAAATATTAAGGGTTGCATGCTCCTTACTTGTATACACTTGACCTTAGCTAAAATACACACAAGGTCAAGTCCACAAAGGCTGTAGGTTAAAGGTAAATATCTGGGATCTCACAGTTTCTGCTCAGTCAGTGGCAGCAACTTTAACACAAACAGTAAAAGTCTAACATGCTCAGATGATCAGCATGTGTAAAAGTTTTTCAACTACATAACCTTTTACCTAGAGTTGTTCTCTCTTACCAAATACAGTCATTTATGAAATAGTGGCTTTGCCAGATTTATAAAGATATTTTCTCCCTGCAGGTCTGAATGTTAGTGCTCTATGTATTTTAATGTACAGGTTTTAAACAGGTATTTATTAGGCTAATAGTACAGTAAAGGCTCAGTCTTAATACCACCTTACTGTGTTGGACTTTGCCGACAGAATACCATAGCAGATTTCCATCTTTAATCCCATTAAATCATTACAGACTTTGATATTCTATTCCAGAGGGATTTGGCGTACAGCATGTCCTACAATTTACAAGATTTTCACAGAAAAAAACTCACAAGAGTAAATATTCTTATAAGATTTTTTGTGGTTATTATACCTTAAGACTGCTGCCTGCAGGCATGAATACTGACTGTTGTGTTGCTCACAAGGTTAGAAACTTGAAACCTCAATGTTTTTATAATGCTGGCAGGAAACTCTAGTATGTTTAATTTCTGTCAAACAGAGGACAGGATGCTGGGGCAGATGACTGTGGGTTCATTGGGGAAACAGTAGAAGAGGAAACTGATATGAAAAAAGATCTAAGTGCTTATCTGACAGTGTTATTCATTTGGTTAGACTGATTCAAAGAAGAGCTGAAAGAGTTCAGAACAGATTTATCCAAAGTCACTTAGTAAATGTCTTGCCTTACTTCACTGATTTTGTCCCGTACCTGTTTGTGTACATATTTTAGAATTTTAACGACATGTGTTTTGTCATGGCAGCTGCTGTGAAAGACGTGAAATATTCGCTGTGGAAACACTGGGCGATGTGTCACAGACTGCCACAGAAGCATTACCAAATCTCCCAGTTGGGGGTCAAGAAAAGTTAACCTTTAAGTTATCTTATAAGGACTGTTACTGAGAGCTTCTTATGCTCAATCTCATTCAAGATTTTTATGCTGCTTCTTACTTGTGATTTACCATCATTACTCTCTGTCATTGGCTGTTTGTTCTGTCAGCCAAAACTCCCTTCATATCACAAATCCCCATCCCCCACCACCACTACGGTGCAGTGGTTGTTTTAAAGTGGCCTCCCTGGTTAACACTGCAAGGGATCCCAGAATGCTTTATTCAGAGCATGAGCTGTATATCAGCCCAGGATCTGTACTAAACACAAGTAACATATTTAAGATTTAGTTATTAAAATAAAGCTGTTTAATGCTTAGTCACTGCTGATTTCTGTCACTCATTATTTCTCCTACTCAGCGGCTGGATCGGCAGACTTGTGCTGCGTGTGACTTCATATGCATGCCTTTACAGCCCACCCACCAAGTAAGGGTGCCGGTGTCTGTGGAAACACAAACTATTTTGGTGTTTAGTGTACTGAACCATACCAAACCGTACTCAATCAAACAAGACCACCTGATGGAAATGTGGCTGTATTAGCTCACAAAGCAAACCAGGAAGGACACGTTTTATGTGTAATTTACCCATGAAATAAATATGGTGGTTTACTGTTTAGTAAAAACACCTAATGGAGTGCAGGTTTTATTAAACAGAGTCTCAAAACAAGAAGTAAGCAGCAGAGGTAGGCTAAGCTGAGCAGCTGGTCTCTACTGTTGTCTTGTGTTATTGTTTTGACCGAGAGCTCCCTGTGACTTTGACTCTTCTTAGGTCACCTGGTACCACGCCCACAGATGCCTCCCACATGCTCAGTGTCAGAGTTTCAGTGTGGAAACGGGCAGTGCATCCATCAGGCCTGGAGGTGTGATGGGTCATCGGACTGCTCCGATGGCAGCGACGAGGAGAGATGTGGTGAGTGATGGGACTTCTCATCATTAATAAAATATCTCTGGAAACAATGTGATATCCCCCCCAAGTCCATCAGAATTAAATTTGATACTCCTTTGACTGAAAGAAAAACAATTATGGCTAAATGAAACCTTTTTAGACAGTTGGAGATGGTAGAGTAACACGAATGGCACGCACTGTTTTTATTATAAAATGTTAGACAACGACTAAGGACCATGCAATAAAGGGCTCTGTTGGTGTTGGTTTGGGAGGCAACCAGCAGAGGGCAGTACAGCATTGCTCTGTATTGAGAGGACTTTCACGGATCCTCTTTCTTTCTTTCTTTCTTTCTTTCTTTCTTTCTTTCTTTCTTTCTTTCTTTCTTTCTTTCTTTCTTTCTTTCTTTCTTTCTTTCTTTCTTTCTTTCTTTCTTTCTTTCTTTCTTTCTTTCTTTCTTTCTTTCTTTCTTTCACATTTTCATTGTTGTGTCTTGTTGTTTTCTTTTCTTGGTTTATTCCCTTTTGGTTTTGCCTGCAGGACTACAAATAATCAACTGCAAAGTAAAACACAATACAACAGAAAAAGTGAAATGTTTTCCCAAGGGGAAATCCAGATTGTCATATGATCCATATTTTTTTAATGCCCTCATCAGAAAAGTACAGTGGAAAGAGTTGCACCTGGGGAGAGAGAGGAGAATGATATGCAGGAAAGGAGCTATAGGATGGATTTGAACATGGGCTGCATCGGTGTACTGTATTGGGTGTGTTGATGGTGAAATGCTTGTTTTTTTTTTCAGATCAGAATGAGTGCAAGGTCAATAATGGAGGTTGCTCTCATCAGTGTTTGGATCAGCCGATGGGTTTCATCTGTGCCTGCCCTGAAAACATGAAACTGATCCGAGACAGCCAGTGTGAGGGTGAGCATGAACACTGGAAATGGGAAATGAGTTTATCTGGCAGTCTTTGTCAAGTTAGATATTTAAGGGAAAGTTTATTTTAAATAATCTGCTTCACATTCATGCTTCATCACATCTTTAATGTTTAATGCTAATTAGTAACCTACTTGCTGGACTTCTTTGAAAATGATTGTTTTTTGTTTTTTTTACCCAGAGGTCAATCCATGCCTAGAGCGTGATGTGTGTGATCAGCTGTGCATTCATGTGAACCACAGCCTCACCTGCAGCTGCCAAGAGGAATACCGGATGAACTTTACAACTAGAGAATGCAAGGCCAAAGGTGAAGAATAAATTATTAATGATCCCAGGAACAAATGGCATTATTAGTTTTCACTAACCACCAAATTTAAAACAAAGTAGCAATTTGAGGGTTTTCTCAAGAAACTTGTTTTAAAACTTAAAAAACCTCCATCTCACTTCCAATTCATTTTCCCGGCTAATAATTCACACATTCTTTACATGTCTGTATGAGCTGTTATCTTGGTGTTTAGTTATCAGTTTGGTTCTGTGGGCCCTGGTATGGCTCAGTTGATGGAGCAGGTGCATACAGAGGCTAAAGTCTTTATCACACTGGTTGCAGGTTTAAACCCTGATCCTGGCTGCATGTCGAGAGGGTGGTCTGTAGGCTAGTGACATTAGCAGCACCATGTTTCAGTAGCACTACACTGACTAATCATACATGAGCAGTGATAAAGAAATAAAAGTTGCAGCAGCTCATCACTTAGTTTGAGAGTCTCCTTGACTCCTATGCACAGCCCCAAATGGCTGGTGCAGAAAACATCTTTTTCTAGCATTAAACTTAAACATAACAAGGGCACCACCTTGTGGTGCTATTTGCTACTACAATGATATAACTGAAGATGACACTTCCTGTTTTTCAAAGACCAGGGGTAAAGTGACGCACCTGTTGACCGCTCATCAGAACAAGTGAATAACTTGACTGTAACTTTACTAACCCCGATTTAAACCGTAAAATTCAGTCAAACCTATAATCCACGTGATAAACGGAAGGCCATAGGGATGAACAGAGGAATATTACAGACATGAAAACTATATCATTCACCTTATGATAACGATTTCATTTCTTCTCATTTCCATTTTATTCAAACAGTAAACCGATCAGTCAGTATTTTAAACTATATTTGTTTTGCTGTTTTGAAATATTAAAGTAAACATTTTAAGTTTGTTAATCACAACCAATTAAAGCGATAAATTCGGCATGATACTATATTGTGAATATTAGGCTATATCTTTCATCATAATTACGCAGGGAAGACACGGTTGATAGAGCTTTTCACATGACTAGCTGAAAGAAAAACAGAACCAGAGTAGACTGTGTAATAAAATTAACAGAGATGAGAGAATTAAAGAAAAAAATGGATAGGTAGGGAATAAAGCAAAACAATTCGTTGTGAAATAAAAGGACTTGAACGTTATTCATGTAGTCGTATTGACTTAGCAGAAAGTTCAGATTAAGAGAAAAGTTTCTGCCGTTCTGGATGTTTACAGTCATAGTTTCTCTTCCTGAAGAGACTTCGGCATATAAAAATCTTAATGAGCTCATATCTCTGATGTTGTAGCGTTTCATTCACAGCACATAACAACACGGAGAACGCACTGAGTGGTAGATGCGAATTTTGTAGTTCATCAGTGTTTAATTGTAGTTTTTATACAAATAACATGTCACGTCCGTAACATCTGCCTAGGGAAAGTGCAGTCGGATTCCTTAATCACCACAGTTCTCCTTTCCTATTCTCTTACTCCCACCTTTCCTTAACCCTGTGACGTTTTTCGTCGGGGTTAAGGAAAAGTGAATAGGAAAAGACTTAGGAGGTAATTTTTTGGACTTTTCGAACACACCCCAGGATCCTTCCTCTGTTGAAAGGATCCCTCTGAGTCTGGCCCTACAGATGTGAGGCACAAGTCGTCCCTGGCAACAGGCTAGTGAGAGTACGTGATTATGTTATTGGAATGGTCACATCCACATATTGTGGCAGAAATTAAAACATAGAGATTACAACTTTAACCCAGCACTGTCGATGCTATATATATATAAATATCCCATTATTTATTTATTTATTTATTTATTTATATATATATATATATATAATATATTATATTTATAATAAAATGTAATCATACAATGTCATATTTATCATATAATATATTATAATTTAATATATTCATATTATAATCTAATTCTATGTTGCTGCATTTCCCCACCCAGTTTGACTCTAATACCAGAAAGTTATGATGATAAAAATTTTTGAATTTGAAAGTTAAGTTTGAAGGACTTAGTTCTTGAAAGAATTTTGAGGCTCCTCAACAGCAGATCAGACCTTGACGGTCTGTAGGATACTATGATGACTTAGTATCCTTCAATAACAGCCTTTTGAGGATCCTTCCTTGGCTTTGAGAAACAGCTACTGTCTTCCCTCACTCTCTCTCACCATATCTGCTGTCTCTCTTTCAGCTGGTCTATACTATAACTCCAAAAAGCCCAAAAGTGATAAAACAAAAGTGATTTCATAATTTCACAGACGCATGGCCTGATTTATGGGTAGCTTTTCTTGAGGCTTATTTAAAGGTACAGCCTGTAAATTAGGAACATGAGAAACACTCAGCAGTCAGGTTGTAGATTGTGATGCTTACTTCTGTGGAAATCAGTGGAATAAAAAATGCATTTGTGTTGTTTGCTCCCTTTTGTGGTAATGTAGAAACACGCAAGATGCAAAAATGAAAGAGGGTAGGGTTTGTGGAGGGGACCCTCCCTATGTATGCATGAGACACTTATTTTAAGTCAGGAAAAAAATCATTTATTCTGGTGATAATGCACTAATTTAGAAAGGCCTACTTATAAATGTTAAGTTTTATTTTTACCATATATGTTCCACTGAATGTTACAAGGCTAAATATCCCACATTAACACAAATGTGTGTATGTTTGTAACAAGAGTGAAGATGAAAAAAAATACACTTGATTCATTGAAGTTAGGCTATGTAACCCCCTTTAAAAAATAAATCCATTCATCAATGATTAAAATAGTTGGCTTTTATATTTAAAATCAGTTGCCAATGATTAATGTTTCTGCCACACAGCAAACAAGTCACTGATACAAAGCTGACCTCTAAAGAAAAGACTTAATTTCTCATCTGATTCTAAGCTACATCTGACGTGACATTGGCTTGTATGATACATTGTGTGAAACTGGTTTTCCTTCCTCCTTCTGTGGAGTAAATTCTTCTTGACTGCGGTTTCTACCTAAATTGAAGTGAACTAGTCATCACATTTGAACATCACTTAAGAAAAGAGGAAGTCTACGTTAGGCAATATGCACACGTTTAATTCTGTGCTTGCAAAATACATCAGCAATGAGACAGTATGACTAAATATTTTTTTAATGCTCCGGGGTCAGAGCAGTCATAAAGCCTGCTTCATTGCAGCCTTGACTATTAATCACAAATTAAAAGCATTAGGGCTGTTGTGAAGACTGATTATCTCGCCTTTTATTTGTTTGTCCGAACAATGTCGAGATCAGAGTACCAGTGTGTTGCCAAGTCACCCAGTCTGAGAAGCAGCTTAACATAGTTATGTCTTGATTAGGTGCTACATCTGTTTAAAAAATAATTAGAGGACAAAACAGAAAATACTTATGGAGGTTTTTTTAAATTCTGAAAGCAGGAAGGAGTTTGTAATTCAAATGTGGGAGCAGGATTTTGCCACATACAGTCAGATCCCATCTAATTTTGAGGATACTTTATTAGAGATGCATAAATTAAAAGATTATATAGAATGTAAATAGATCAAGAAAATTACTTATCAAATTTCCTTTTAAATTATATTACCCTGAAAGAAGTAAGCAGCTATAAATAGGTCAAAGTTTAAGAAAGCTTTAGGTGTGGAAGAAATCCCAAATGAAGTGTTAAAATCTCCACCTCTCTTAAATGTTCTGTTTATTTCAATTCTGTTTCAAGCATAGGATTATTCCTTCCTTGTGGTGTAAATCAATCATTATACCAATTACAAAATCCTACAAGAATAATCCCAGAGTACCTCTGAACTACAGGCAATCAGCCTGCTTACATTGTATAAATCATTTTCCAGTATTCTTGGTGTTCGGTTGACTCAGGATTTGGAGACAGCAAATATTCACTCAATCACAGCAATTGTAAGGAGAAAAATTGTAGACAGGAAACCAACCTTTGTATGTTTTGATTTTCAAAAGGTCTCTGATTGGGTAAATAGAGATTTATTTTCCTTAAAACTTTAACTAGCTGTGGTGAATGTAAAGTTTGACCAGGCTCTAAAATCATTTTACAGGGGCTCTGTTGCTGTTGTTCAAGTAAATGATCTAAGGACCGGCTGATTTCAAAGCCCCTTTGGTGTCAGACAAGGTGACGTCTTGTCTCCTAGTCTATTTTCTCTTTATTACTGACCTGGCTCTTGAGATCAAGAATGAACAACGAACAAAAAAGTCTCCATAAGACAAAATTATTGCTATAAGAGGAGGCGAAAAAGCAACTTTGATATTTTTTTGTCCTCACTAACTTTAAGTGAAGAAGAAAAAATGCAAAATTTTGAGGAAAAACAGTTTGTTCAGGGTTTTTTATGTAGTCTTATGATTTATATATATATGTGTGTGTGTATAGTCAAGCAGGGGTAGATAGGAATTATGGGCCCCCGGAAAGAAAATTACACAGGGTCCCCCTTAGCCAACTAAGCAAAAAATATGATAGATATTTTCACGAATATCTATGCAATTTAATTTTTTTTAAAACTTTAATTTCCTTATATTAATGAGAAATATTTTTACTATGGTTAGTGTAGATTAACTTGAATTATTTCTTTCACATTAGTTTGTTTATTAGCCTCATCTTACTCTCTCTTCCTGCTTTCTTCTCCTCAATCATCCTACCTTTCTCCTCTCCTCCAGGCTCTGCTCTTACATGCAACATTAGGGGTGGACCATACCATTTAGACATTTTTAAAGGGAAGAGTAGGGGCTTCCCAGTATTTTATTTTACTCTAATCAGTACAGTGTTCTGTCTGTTGACCAATTCATTAAGTCACTTTTGGTTAAATAATGACACTTTTACAAAAAAAGAAATAAAGGCTTCTTAAGGTCCCCTCACACCCCCACACTGTGGCCTGGGTAATCAGTACCCTTTTCCCCCTGTGCTACACCCATGTATTCTGTCCTCTTCTGCACACCTGCCTTTTGAAAAAGATCTAGTTTTTTGAAAGCTTTGCTACATTAAAAAGCTGATATATTGTCTTGAAACATGTATTATAAAGTATCAAACATTTCAATAGTCTTACTTATCAAAGGAAAACTTTTATATTTACTCCAACATGATAATTAAACTTTCCAGTTCTTGATAACTGCACAAACTTAGTCTGACTAAATGACTTGTATTCTCAGTAAAAGATCAAATGTTTTCCACAGTGTAAGAGTCTAAAGCAAACCAAAGCTCTCTGGATCATGACTTTATTTATGCAACACTTATTCCACTATACATTCATACCATCCATATGATTTTAAAATACACAGCCTGTAATCTCTGTTTGCATAAGAGCCTACTTTAAAGTGGCTTGGTATCAGCAGCATTTTGAAGGTTTGTCCACTTGAACAGGAACTTTGAGTCACTTACGTTGTGCAAGCTGTCTAAACATTTTAAGGAAATGTGCATGAGCGCTCTCAGGACATACCTGTATGTGGCGCAATCTCTATTGTGTTATTTCAAAAAGGTTAAGGATGGTTATGTGTTTTTCTAACAGTGTGCTGATATTTTCCAAACACCCGGATAACATTAAATCTGTCTTGTATGCACATCTGTTAATGTGTAACTGTACATTAACTTGGATGTGTTATTTCAAGAAGGTTGGGGATGGTTATGTGTTTTTGTCTAACAGTGTGCTGATATTTTTCCACACAGCTGGATAACATTAAATCTGTCTTGTATGCACATATGTTAATGTGTAACTGATTATTAACTTGGATGACAAGAGGGGTAGCTTTTATATCCTATAATAAAACAATTATTTCAGCCATTTGGTTCCCTCTCTAGAAAAACATTCCCCTGTTTCAACGGTAACTTGTGTTTTATGCATGTGTGAGAAATAGTGAGGTAAAAATTGCACTTAGCCACTACAAATAAGCTGTAATTCTTTTCAGGGTTTATGTTGTTTCTTCCAGTGTAACCTCACTACTTTCATCCGTCATGTTTAGTTTAGTTTATTTGGATCCCCATTAGCTGCTGTTTTGCTGCAGCTATTCTTCCTGGAGTCCGCAACAGTTTTACAATGTGACAGTGTCAAAACATTAAGTACTTACAATCAACATAACATTTAGGTACAGAACATTCGATGACATCTTTTGCCGTCACAATTGACATTACAGCACTAACAGACATCAAAGACGTTACAACAATAAGACAAGACAAAACAAAAATAGCACCAAAAACAAAACAAAGCCAGAGGACAGCTCCTGAAAAAATAATTTCTATAAAAAAATTCATGCATTGATCTCAAAATATAAAAGAAATAGGTAGCCTGTTTACAAATCCACAGTGATATGATAGAGATAACTGCCGGAATGTATTCTGTCCAATATTATAGTGATAGTGACTTTTGCTACTATTATAACTACTTTCATTACATTGCTATTAATGCAATTATAATTACTTTTCTTGTTTTTATTGAAAGTTGTATAAGTCAGCTTTAAATTGCATTTCTTTTAACTGTGTTAGTAATCTACTCTGCATTTATTGACCATGTCTCTGACTTTCCTGTGCATGTCGTACAATGAACAGACATCTAATCTTGTTCTTATCGTTTCAATTCTAGTTTTTAAACTTCTTGTACACACATAGTATATCTGTACGAGATGTGTATATGCAAACATATACAAATACACACTTAAATAGATGCACACACAAACAAATCTTACATCAGTGTTACTGTGAGCAAAGACAGACTGACCCCAGCCATGTCGACAATCTTTAATCAGTTTACTTAGACCCAGTTTGTTAGCTGCAGTAATGACCAATACCCACCAGTTTTGTCCAATTATTCACACTGGTCCGTCAAAAGATACTGCCTCAATAGAACCTTGAATTTAGTTTTACTATTTTCTTGTGCGCTATGTCTGGGGAGGAGATTCCATTCATACATTGCTCTATACATAACCGTTCGTTTAATAGAGTTAGTTCTGGTTTTGGGTAAAATAAAGTTCCCTCCTGTTGCATGCCTAGTTGAGTAAGTGTGTATTTCTGAGCTAAACATTACATTTTTAAACAATATAGTCAAAATTCTACTTACAATTATATTTCTAAGGAATGCCAGTAATGAGTATATTAACCTATTTTTCACCTATAACTATGATAAATGATGATGCATAGAAACAACATTTGTTCTGTGCCCACAGTGGAGTACAATCCGTGCTGCCTCTAAATAACAGGAAAATGTGCGTATTTTTCCTTTAGGAGATGAAGCTCAGCTGGTTTTCACCTCATCTAAAGGTATGCGATGGATCAACTTCAATGGCACTGAGTACAGGGAACTGACCCCCCACATATCGGGACCAGGGCCAGTGGCAGCGTTGGCCTCTAACCGAACACTTTACTGGGCCCGGCAGGGACCAGGCTCAGCCTACAGGTACCTGAGATTATCTCTTTGAATTGCAAATGGCTGCTTCGCTGTCCAAATGTCCTGAGAGGCCATATATATCAGTAGTTCCAAACTTTTTTCCTTAGAGACCCCCTACCTGTATCTAATAAATGCTGAGAAAAGCTGATGCCATGCTGTTAAAAATCAACAGGAATTTTAATTGTTATAAAAAAAAACCAAAAAACAAAGAAATAAGTCTATATGTTATCCTTACTTACAGGAATACTGATCGGACAGGGCCTTTCTGTTTGGGTGTTTGCATGTTCACCCTGCGATGCTTAGGTCCTTGCAGAGTACTCTGGTTTCTGATTCTCTTTTGAGGACAAACACACATGCAATAATTCACTTGTAAGAATATGATAGGTGGCAGCTAATATTTAATCCTGCCATCTGGTGCTATGTGCATAAAATGTTACATCTCCAAACAAAATTTGAATAATTGAGATTTTATTGCATTTCAACAAATAACTTGTATTTATTATTATTATTATTATTATCACCATCAGCTGGGAAACAGACAATCAGTAATTTTGTGTTCTAAGGTTAACATCAAACAAGAGCGCACAAGATAAAATATTAAGAAAGGAAAAAATCAGCGAACTTTTGGTCAAAAAGGTGAAGATGAGAGCCAGGATCACAGCCTGTTACAGGGTGCTGTGCAAAGTTTCCCCCCTACAACAGTAAAGTCAGTACAGGACTACAACAAAACAAATTACATTTAAAACATTTTTATAACCCATGGATGTTTTTCAGGGTCTCTTTGGATAAAAAGCAGCAGGATCCAGTGTTGGTGCAGAGAGTTCGAGGTTCAATCTCAGGCCTGGCTGTGGACTGGATCCACCAGCTCCTCTACTGGACCAATAATGAGACCGGTTCTGTTAATGTTGGCCTCCTGGATGGTTCATTTCAGCGTCCACTAATCACAGGACTGGACAAACCTTCTGCAGTGGCTGTGCATCCTCTGAAAGGGTAATAGGTGCAGGCTTTACTTGTCTTTAAGACTGTCTATTTATCATCACTGTGTTATTGCTCCCATGTCAGCAGGTCATTATTTAAAACTGTTGTGGGATAAAAACTCTAGAAATAACAGAGTTTAAAAATCTAAATTCTTTTAAAATAAAAATGTTCTGCTCTTCCAGTCATTAACGATGTCTTTTAAATGATTAATCAGCTGTTTCTCTTCACTAAGGATGCTTTTCTGGGCTCAGTGTGGGAGATCTCCAGAGATTTGGAGGTCCAGCTTAGACGGTCAGAACAGAACCACTTTGGTCAGCAGTGCAATACGCCGACCTGTTGCTCTCTCTTTGGGTATGTTGTGAAATTTTACACAGAGGTAACTGCAGTGAATTTTACTTCCTTATGTTTAGAGGGGAATCTGCAAAACGCTTAGAGAAGTTTTAAGATGCTTCCCCTTTAACAAAGGAACATAAAGTGTGCAAATCGGTCAACTTCTGCTGGAAGTTCAGTGCTGCTGTTAATGGTGCAGGTAATGTCTTTATTCTTATCTTAGATATGCCTCGGCAGTTGCTGTACTGGGTTGATCAAACTATGAGGAGCATTTCTAGAGTTGACCTTGACGGCCGTCATCATAAAACAGTGGTGGAGTCCAACGGTTATCTGGATCGGCCGTTTGGACTGGCTGTGTTTGAGGTAAAACTGTCCCACATACCCTGACACCCAAAGCTAAGAAAGACAGGTGCATCTAAAAAGAACAGAATATTATGGAGAAGTTAATTTTTCAGTAATTTAATTCTAAAAGGGAACTTTAACCTTTATGGGGCAAGGAACCATTGGTTGTTACTTTGGTTGAATTTCATCGTGGTCTCCCCCCAGCTCTGTGATACAGAAGAACCCGTGTCATTTCTCTCTGCCAATCAATCAACATCCCAAAAAAATGACATCACACCATCAGACCAACCAGCAGAGACCCAGTGTATCTCAAACTTCCTGTTTCCTTGAAAAAGGAAGTTTTATGTCTCTTTTGGTCCCAAATAAATGGTCCCAACTTTATTACTAACCATAAGATTATGAAAATCTCACATTATAAGGGTAAATAGTAGTAATAAATGGCATACAGGTTTGGTTTACATAGGATTTCTAGCAATTACTGAAATTTTATTTTTAAAAATGGAGGAACCATAGTCGATCATACACCTGTTTAGGGGCGTAAAATGTCTCTATGAAGACATATGGTCAGTTCATCTATCAAGCCATACTAAGGCTATTTTCATGACCAATAACTTATTATTGTGCAGGATAACATTACTCTATAGTGTAGTTGGATGTTGCACCAGGTTTAAAGAATGACTCAGTGGTGAACTTCACTAATTCACAGAAAATTTCAAGGTATAATAGTAAAATGGGGATGATTTTCGGACAGTTTTATTGCCTTATAACAGTTTTGTTATACTTATGTGAATAATGTCTGTGTTTGTTTTTACTGTGATAAGTTTGTCTACTCTGTCCTCCTCAGGGTTTTGTATATTGGAGTGATGAAGTGACAAACTCCATCTGCAGAGCCAACAAACACAACGGTACTAATCTCCAAGTTCTGCTGTCAAACGCCTCCTCTCCAGGTGGCCTGGTCATCATCCATACTGCACTCCAACCAAACGGTAAAACTGTCAGATCATTGCAATGTTAAGTCAATGACTCATTATTTTCCTGCTGTTAAAAGGCGTTTAATCCAGATAGTAATTTCACCTGTATGGATGGGATCAAAGTGGACTTAGACTGTGCTTGTTAAACACGCAGACAAAGAGCAGTGCTCCTAATCCTAATCCTAAATAGGAACACTCACGCCAAACATTTAACCATATTATTTCAAAATGCATATACAGTTTTACTTGGCAGAGGAGGCCCTGCACAAAAAATGCTCCCCGGGTCAGTCAAGCAGCAGCTTTGAATTTCCAGTGGGAGCTGGGAGGCAATTAATTGGGATCAGCTGGCTGTCAGCTGAACACGGCTGGGCATATACAGTGCTTAACAAATTTATTAGACCACCTGTCATATTTGTCTCAAAGACCATCCAGCATCATGAAGTGCTTTGAAGCAGACTCTTTCATTTTCAGTGAGCTCTCCACGTTTTACCATTTTGAACAGGAATGAGGACTTTCAAGCTGAATTCACCCAAATTTGAGCCGGCTCACTGGGCTTCTCAGAGAGGTCAGAAATGAATCAAGCATAACATTCAACCACTAAAACTCATTTTTCTGTTCAGGAATGCAAGTAAATAACTATAATTTGACATATTAATCAAGAAATAATAATAATGTGCTTTACTATTTTTCAGTTTTTTTGCAAATCAGTAAATTTGAAAATTCATGGATAACGATAACAATTATATTTTAGCATTAAAAATATAATTTTGGTTTATGAGCTTCTACATATTGGTGTATTAACCATTGCAGAAACATAAAAAATGATTTGGGTAATTACCAGTGCTGTTAATTTAGGGCAGCTGTGGCATAAACCTTACTTTGGGTGGTGGTCTAATAAATTTGTTAAGCACTGTAACTGCATGAACGTATGCAAATTTGTTTTTTTTATTTCTTCAAGTTATAAGCAGCTAAATTGACGCGTTAAAGGAACAGAGGCTTTAGAGTCAGCCAACTTTTGATTCCCACTTTCTGTTTTTTTTTTTAAGATAAAATGAGAGATGACATTTTTATTGATTTTATGACCAAAATACAGGCTTGACTAAGTAAAAGACTAGATACGAGTCTAACTCTGCTCTCAGTTAATAAAGTGATAACTAGCAAAGAATGGTTTGAACTAGACATTTTAAGTTGGCTAAATGGTTAAAAGCTGTCGTCTTCACAAGTCGACACCATAGTCACCAGTCGGTGTACATCAGGGTTAACAGACCGTGGTCTGGTAGTAGTGAAACATGTTGGCTTTTTCAGTGTTGGCCATTTTCCCCCTCTTCCAAGAGCACCCAACTTTGTTTTACAATTCTTTCACTTCGACCACACTGAGCAGCCAGTCAACCCCCTTCATCTCTCATTTTTGATCAATTTAGTAACAAGACAATAAGGCGGAGATTAGGTGGGTCTTGAGCTTCCTATCAAGCAGCTGCATAAGCTCAAAGTCAAATCAGTCATGCCTCTAAAAAGCCATAATTAATATTTTTATTCAAAGACAGATGAGTTATATAAAAAAATCATCTCGTACAGTAGAGCTGCTTGATTATGGCAAAAATCACAGTTGCAATTATTTTAATTGATACTGAGATAACGATTATTATTGAGCACAATTACCAATTTATTCTAAGAAATCTGCACTTGTGTATGAATTTCAAATGATTCAATTAATTGTTTACTTTGAGAGGCAGCCACATCTGTAACAAATTCTTTTAACTGTTTTGCATTGTTCATGGTCCAGTTATTTGATATTTTACACTTTTAAATTCTGAACTCACTTCACCGACCAAAAAAAGAACTAGGTCACATTTTATTCATTTATGTATTTATTTAGTCAGTTAGAACTGTTTTTGCATCAAGCATCTCTTTTTTTTTCTCTCAGCTGACTTAGCTCTGTTGTTCCAGCCTAAAAGTCCACGAACTTACTTGTTTGTATTGCCAGCATTTACAGCTTATATACCGTAGGCAGGTTTATTCGCCCTAATATCTGATGTAAATATTGGTGGGAATGTTCCTATCTGCCAGTACCGATATTACACCAATAAAATTTTTGCATTCTTTGCTATAACTCAAACTTTGATGTCAGTTTTTTTGTTTTACAAAGTACTTGTGTGTTTAAAGTGTCACCTCTGAATTATAAAAAAAAAGATATTTTTGTGACAAATTTAGATTTTTGCACAAATGTTTACTGCAGATGTTCTTATCTTAATAATAATGAAACTGAATTCTGCAGCCCTTATTAAACATGTCCTTAATGCACTGATGCTGACGCTCTGTAGGTGATTTAAACATTAGGTAGTGTGAATTTCAGTGGTCCAGTATATTCATGAATAGACTGAGACAGTCTGTGCTGCTGCTCTCTGATTGTTCTCACTAAAACAGCCTTGCTGTGAATTGTGACTGCACTGATGTACATCTGTTTTGATCCTAGGCCCCTCTGAGTGCAGAGATCTTGGGATGCTGTGCCAGCACGACCTGCTGTCTCCGAGTCTGGACTTCATCCATAATTCTTCTGAAACAGGACAAAACAAATCTGAGGAGCTCCCGGGCATTTCTCGCACAGTTCCTGCATCAACTTTATCGGATCCTGCATTTGCTGGAGTCCTTTCTCTTATCAGTAAGAATTTCTTTTTTTCCTTGAAACATTCTGAACAAATATAGACCATGTAGCTTCAGAAACCGCCAGTCTTTATCTTTCGTAAGTTCTGGCAGCAGAGGATGCTGCTGTTAAATAAAGCCTCTTTCCTGGGGTCAGGACAGGTCATCACAAGTCTGCCAATAAATGAAAACAACAAAGTAGAACTACATCTCATTAGAACTACATCTCAGACTATTTTAGTCTGGGGTACAATTTTACTAAACAATAACCGGGAATAAGATAGGCCAATAAAAAGTACAAATCGTAGAATAACAGCTGTTTTTTGTTTTTCTCAATATCCCCTTTATCTCAGCTGCTGTTTCTTCTATCTTGCTCTTAAGATGACATGTTCACTCCCATCTGTTACAGGAATGCAACAGGCAGCATCTGTCTGTGTATGTTTATACTACTGAAGAGCTTTCCAGTCATTTGAGACTGAAAACATGTTTTTAGCCCCTCCATGGATGCAATGTCCTTGTTTTTCAGCTTTATTTATACATTTTCTAGTTTGTAATGTAAAACATCTGATTATTGGGAGAATCACTCTAGAAATTAAATGTGCAGGCTTTTGTCAGTAAAAGCAGCCACCTGTTAGTTTTTTCCACTCAGAGGAGGTGAGGAAGCAACAAGTTGACATCATCCTCCCAGCAAACCCTCTGCCATGTCTGAAAAGGCTCCAGAAGGTGATCCAGGTCTTGTTTTTCTATGTTTTTCCAGTGTTTCTCAGTGTGATGCTGGTGGGAATGGCTCTGTGGTGGTGGCGGGAGGAGCTCAGCCCGTCCTCATCGCTCACTGAGCAGAGTTTTTCCCTCAAAGAGTCCCAGGACCCTCTGATCATTCAGGAGCCACCCATGGGTCCAAAAACACAGCCAGTCAAGGCAAGACAAGCTCATGATCACACACGTTTACCCACATAGACAGAGGCGCCATAGACCTTTAATGAAGAGACCTTATTCAGACAGCTGTTCATTATTACTCTTCAAATATGAAAGTTTGAAAGTAGTGTTTCAGAGGCCATGTTTATTATTTGATTAAAAGAGAAAAACCAGCAACCAGCACATTAAATGTTTACAGGAAACTTAATTGATCTAGATTTATTGAAAGAAATGGTTGATTTAATTCTTCCCTTGCTCTTATTTGTGTTTTCTTCTCATGAGAAATGTCTGGCTTTGTTTTGTTTGTCCTTCTCTTACCCGTGTGATGTGGGTGTCATTCAGCTGGGCAAATGATGTCAGAAATCTCTGAGCACCAGCTAAATCTTGGCAGCACATGAATCAAACTATGACATTTGAGGGTTTTTGTCTAAATGAAATCAGACCGCACCCACAAAGCTCTGACAAGGCTGCTCATGAGTGTTTCAGTGACATTAAAAAAGACATCATTGCAGCTTAACATACCCCTGTTTTGTATTTTCTGCAAATACTTATTTTTTTTTAAATTACATTCAACCCAGGTTTAAAATATTTGCCATATTAATAATTGTTGAAGCTTTGACTTTTTCCTTCTGTTTGCATATTTCTAAATATTCAATATTTCTTAAATTGCTAAGGATTATAGTCAAGTCATTTTTTTCTATGGCAGACTTAAATCTGACCAAAGTGCTTCATAGACAAGGCTAAATAAAACTGAAAACAAAGACGCATTAAAACAGTCGCAGATGATATAAAACCATTAAACAGAACAAACAAATAGATTTGTAATTATATATTTAAGATGCTTTTTCTAGTTTCAAAGGCTAGTGGGGAAAAGTGGACAGCTACACTAGTGAAAGTGAGAGTTAATAAAAGCATCAATGGCTTTTTCAGTGTCTGGGAAAGCTGAAAACAGTTTCACTCTGGCTAAGGAGCATAACTGAAGAAAGCAGCCTCCCAACAGAGTTTATCTGTCAGATAAAAATGCAAACACAATCACAGTCAGACCCAGAATTTTGGCAAAGGATTACAGCGGTCCAAAGGCTTTGCACATGGAGCTGGTGCAGCTGGGGGTCAAACAGGACTACATTAGGTTTTTGCCCTTTTAAAATGAGTGCCATCCAATCTTTAATGTCTTATATGCTCCTTGTTTTCCTATGAGGGACACACACAGGTGCATCTCAGAAAGTTAGAATATCATTGAAAAGTTAAAGTTTTCCCTTTAATTTTGCCCAGAAACGTACACCTCCAAAAATATTCTAAATTCATTAAACACAAAGTAAAATGTTTCAAGACATTTTTTTTTGTTTTAATTTTGATGATTACAGATTACAGCTCATAAAAATTAAAATCCCACTAACTCAGAATATTAGAACATTGTGAACAAGTCCAGCTTGCTAAGGTTTCCTGAGCTTTTATTCTTTCAGTGTGATTCAGTACACACAACCACAACCATGGGGAAGACTGCTGACTTGACTGTAGTCCAGATCAAATCATTGCCCCCCTTCACAAGGAGGGTAAGCCACAGAAGGTCCCCGCTGAAAGGGCAGACTGTTCTCAGAGGCTGTTTCAAAGCATTTTCATGGAAAGCTGACTGGAAGAGAAAGTGTGGTAAGAAAAGAGTCACAAGCAACAGGGGGGAGCTCAGCCTTCAGAGGATTGTCAAACAAAGCAGATTCAAGAACTTAGAGGAGCTTCACAAGGAGTGGACTGAGGTTGGAGTCGCTGGATCCAGAGTCACCACACACAGACGGTCCATGGAATGGGATTCGAGTGTGGAGTCACTACTGAGCCACAGAGTCATATGCCTCTCACTGGAGCTAAGGAGAAAAAGAACTGGACCAGTGGTCCAAAGTCCTGTTTTCAGATGAAATTCAATTTAGCAAGGTTTCAGAGTCTCGGGGAAGATCTGAGAGGCACAGATTCCAAAGTGCTTGTAGTCCAGTGTTTAGTCTTCTGTCAGTGATGGTTTAAATTTTAGAGATTTTAGAGCACTTCATACTGCCCACAGTGAAGCCAGAACTACCAGAAACTGGTTTGCTGACCATGGTGTTACTGTGTTTCACTGGCCAGTCTCTGGAGTATTGTAAAGATGAAGATGAGAGACACTGAACTCAGCCATACAGAGAAGCTGAAGGCTGCTATTAAAGCACCCTGGGCTTCATAACATCCTAGCAGTGCAGCAGACTGATTGGCTCCATGCCATGTGGCATAGATGCAGTAATTCATTCTAGATGAGCCCTGACAAAGTACAGTACAGTACATAAATGAAGGTTTTCCAGAAGGTCAGCAGTTCTGTATTAAGAACCTTTTTGTAAACAGGAGTTTTGTAATAAACAGCAATTAAAAAGAAGTAATCTTTGCAAATTGGACTTTGAGATAGTGGATTTTTTTTTTATTTCTGTGAGATATAAGCCATTACCATCAAAGTTAAAATATAAAAACCTCTGAAATATTTCACTTTGTGTGTGATAAACCTAGAATATATGAAAATTGTGCTTTTTGAATTTAATTTCAGGTATCAAATTAACGTTTTATGATATTTTAATTTGTTGAGATACATCTGTATTTTCTGTAAAGTTGATAAATTCAGATTCAATCCTCAAAATGATTGGATTTGATTTGCAAAAGTCAAACAGAAAACCATTGATAGATACGGACATGCAGAGCAATATCTGCCTGAAAACAACTTTGTCCTAACAGTGACAGAAATTCTCCTTTACAAGGTTAAAAAAATAAACACAGCCTACATTTGAAGCTTCAGAAAGTACAGACATCAAAAAGAGTAAAGTTGAAACATCTGATGAAAACAGGCACAGTCTCTGGTTATTGCAGAGAGAATAAAAAGTTTTTGTACTTCAGCCCACATTTCTCTGTCAGGCTTTTTCCTAGCACAGAGATTCTTCTTCCTCTGATTCAACAGACTTGTTTTAAAAATGTTAAGACTAGAGGTTTGTATGCATTGTTATTTTTTAATCTTCACATTCTTGTATTTACAAATAATACTTATACTTAAAAATAATAGATTTTCCTTCGTCAGATTGGACAGTGATTGAATATAGAATAGACAAAAAATTTTAAAGGATTGAGGGTTTGGCTTTTATATTTATTTTCATAGCTTTTAGAGCTTTTAAACCATTTAAGTCTCCCGTGAAGAATTTTTGATGAGTGTTCATTTTAGCTCCTCCTGTGGAGAAAATTATGTCTCTCATCTTTTTGCTTGTTTTGCTCTACAAATGCAGGGTTCTGCTACAAAGTCTTAACATGCAGCGTCTTTACACTTAAATAAATCACTTGCAATCATTTTAGTTTCTTAACATGTCATGCCAAATGAATGATCACATGGAAATAATTTGTCTTTGGGATTGCCTTGTCTGCCTTTGTATATCTTGAAAGGCATCCGTGGTAATTCCAGTCAGTTTCATAAACCTGAAACTCTTAAGAGCTTTACTCGTAGATCAACTTTATCTGTCTTACCTGTTGTGTTTGGTGGAATGAACTGGAGTTTTTTAGTTGAGTTGGTTTGTTTGCACTGGTATGAAAGCTGCAAATCAAACTCTGGTGTGGACCAAACAACTGTATTGAGACTGTTTGAAAAGTGGGCCTTCTTGGTCCACCTTCATTGGGATCAGAACACAGACCGAACTTGACTGAATTATGCAAGTGTACCAAACTGGTCCATGATTCGGGCCTTATCAACTAAAGAAGAGGTGTGAAAACACCCAAAGAATCTACATGAACAGCATTTAAAAAACAAATAGTCTGAGATTAATCCTTAGCGCTAAAAAACTTATGCACATGACTGTACATTTAAATGTTTTAAGAAAAGAAATCAAATGTAGATAATTTCAAATTTGGTTAAAACTGCTTTTTTAATATATCCAATTCACCCTTGTTTATTAAAGGTATTTCTTAAACAGGACTAGTTACAGAGCAGGTTGGCATTACACTCATTTAATCTGGCATAGTTATACAAATATTAGTCTGATTACACCGTTGATTGGCTTATTGTGATTGAATTGTTTTATTAATTTTCCTAGACTGTGGGAGCTTCCTAGATAAACACACCTTGACCCGCTTCCATCAGTTTATAGGCTTACGGTGTACAGTATGTTGACTAAGCCTGGTGTCTCTCTGTCGCCAGGAAACTCTGCTTAAGCTGGACTTGGAAGGGGAATGAAGGCGGCGTGTCACACATGGTCAGCAGACCGGGCTTCCCCCTCAGCCACCTTAACCCAGTGGTGACCTGAGGGCTGAAGGGATGACTGGACAGCAAAGCACCTGAAATGACTTGTGAAATGACTCTTACGGTAAATATCAGAGGAGGGAGGGCATTCAGATTCAAGGACTACTTTCAGCTCTTGTGGTACAAGAGGTTTTCTTGGTTGTTATAGATGTTTTTGCTCTGAAAGCTGAGAGCAGCACTGAAAAAACATCTCCCAACAGTGTTAAAAGCCTTAATTTTTATTTCTGTTAAGTAGCACAGTCCTAAAGTGGATGCAGGTTTTTGTTGCACTTCAGTGTGATTTGTTTGGATTGAACAGTTCTTTGAGTGATAGCTTCCTCTTTCAGAGAAATAATATCGACTGTAAAGAAAAATAATATATTACATCTAAACGCACACTTTCTGTTTTAAGCTTCTAAAATCTGAGGATAAGAGAATGAGAATGTTGGTGAAGATTTGCAGACCAAACCAATACTCGATGGATGGAAAACAATGGTCTGAAACGGTTGTGAGGTGTTTATATGGCATTATTTAGCTGCACTTTTTCTTTCTGATGCTTGAATGTTCCATCTTCTTTCTAACTTTTATTTTTGCAGTGTAACTGCTGATTTTCCATCAAACAGGTGCGTGATAAATTATTCAACTGCATCAGGAGAAAAGTAGTGAGTCACTGGTTGGTCTTGGGCGTCTGCATTTGCCTGCTTTTGGTTTCTCAGTTATGACTGAGAGATGCATCAATGTTTGGCGAATGTATGCTGCCTTTTGATACATAATATAACGGATTAATCCACGCTCTATATTAAAGAAATAGTGCATTTGACATTTTTATTTCAAGTTTTCTTGTTAAGACTCAAGTGACAAGTGTAGCACTTTTGTAGAGCGGCATCTTGCTGCAGACCTCTGCAATGGGGCGACCTCGACTGTGGGGTGGGAAGTGACGTACCAACCTTTTTCTGTTTTTTTCTTAGTCTGTGGAGTGTTATTTTTCATCGTTACCCCCACCCCTTTACCTGACCCTAACCTTAAGGGTTTGGGTGCCTTACCTTAACCCCCCTTGGGTTCCTTAGTTTGTGGTGTGTTTTTTTAAATTTATCCCTTTCAGTAAATGTTGGATTTTTATTTATGAAATTCTGCTGTTGTGAAAAATAGCCACTTACTGTAACCTCTGAAGCAATTTAAAAAAAGTCATTCAGTACCTTATTCTGGTTCCAGCTTGGGTAATGTACGTCACTTACCACCCCAGTGGTCGAGGTCGTCCCATTGTCCCAGATGAGCCCAAATCGCCCCTCCATAGAGGTCTGCAGCCAGATCCTTTTGGGTGGTTACTGTGGGTGTACAATTATGTATCTACAGCCATACTGAAGTCTGTGCTTGTGGTCTTGTAAGAATGGAAGACAAATGAGGAACCCAAAATACTTTATTTTATATTTAAGTTTTTTTTGTACATCACTGGTGTTGGGCCAACCTTGTATCTCCATTTTCACAATTTTTTCCCCATAAATCAGTGCTACTGGTCACCCTTTACATCTGCCAGTAACCCTACAGCAATAAAAAGTGTCTAAAAGATGCTGTGACCCTCAGTGTTAAATTCTTAGAAAAGTACTGTTTTTTTTAATCCATGAAATGTGGTGATTGTGGAGATAGGAGGTTTTGACCTGATGCCAGTGATTTATAAAACAAAAGAGATGAAATAAGTATACTTGGAGATGCATTCGTGCCACACAAACGTACAAGGCCTATTTTTCTCTATAAAGTTTACTTTTAAAACAGTTATAAATGATGGAATATTTCATATGATTTCCTCATAGATTTGAATAATATTTAGTTAGAAAAAATAAAAAACGGTAGGCTTAAAAGAGAGATTTAGTTTGATAATATATGAATAAATTCTTTATTAAAAAATTGTTGCTAAAATTGTAACATAGCTGGCTCAATGTAAAATTGATTATAACTGGATAGTTTTCACTGCCTTTTTTCACTTTGAACTGTAAGGCTTGCAGGATATTGAATCTCTAATGTGCCTCTACATTAAGGTACAAGTAGCAGCTCTGACTTGTTAAACGGAACCCAGCATGATCAGACCAGTTCTTAGTATTGGGTATGTGTATCTCTTATATGTATATTGAACAATAAAACTTACTATGTCTGCATTTTGAGTAAATTTAAACTTACCAACTCACCAGGAGGCCTCCACGTTTCTGTCCGCTCTGGTAGTGTGGCATCATTTGGTCACAGTGCTCCTTGGCCTGTACTCTGTTATATCACAACTTCTATGCAAGGAAACAGCCACAGCTTTGAGACATCAGTCTTGATTTCCAGTTCATTTGCATGTTAACAATTAAGAGCATGCAGACTACCTGCATGAGTGCCTGAAACACATGTCTCACACACAGAGACTTTAGAAAATTGAGGTCTTGTTTCTTTTTTCTTCACACTGTGAGTGGTTATCAGCCAAAATAGACACGAGATGATAAAGACAAGGCCATTTTTACCTTCTTGTACCAAATATGTACCTCCATATTGATAAAATATGTTTGCAGTCTCTTTCTTGTTGACCCTGGTGAAGGCTGCGAACTAAAATGCATCTGATTAACAAAGTTGTTCTTTAAACTTTTACTATTTGTGAACCTTTCTGTTTCCACACCAGTGCAATACTTCATAGTAAAAATAAACACGGTATGAGTACAGTTCTGGTTTGTGCTTTTCAAAGTGAAAGACTGCTTTCACATTTCTTTGGAGAAACTCCCTTTTGCACAGAATGCTTTAATTTTGAAAAGTTCCCAGCAGGGTACCACTTAACACTTAATGTAGTCAGTGATTGGGAGATTTATTAAGGTAAAACTTATGAAAATGACAGATCTTTGACTGCAGGGTGACCTAGCCAACAGGTAAACAGGCTGCAAGTGTGAAACAAACGGTTACTGCATAGAAACAGTACAGCTGAGAAGAGCTGTGGCCAGATGAAGTTGCAACCAGTTCAGACCAAAACATGGCAGCTTCCTGGTGAGCTCAAATGTACTCAAAATGCAGATATCTATTGAGTTTTTGTTCAGTATACGTATAGGAGATACCAATATCTATCCGATAAGGAGAATTTGTCTGATCGTGCAGGGTCAGTGGTTTCCCACTTACTTCTGCTCAGCTATTGAAATCGACTTCTAAGATAAATTTCATAGTCATTGTTTAGAGTGTAATTCAACCTGCAGTCCACTGCTGTTGAAAAGAAATAGAGAAAACAATTGTAAGCCTTTAAAAAGTTATGCATGAAGCAGTTTCAGGTTGTTGCGAAGCCTTCTGAGAACTAGTGCTACACTGGAAACGGTTCAGTGTCTTGTTTTGTCTCATGTTTGGTTTGTTTTTCCTCTGGTGAACAGCCTGGTTTGTGTTGGAGTTAATGTTTGGTTTATGGACTGGCCTTATTTAAATGTAGTGTTTTTCTGTTGTGATCATCTTGAAGAAATGTATTTAAATGTGAGGGGCTGATTTGGATCCATCAGGTACGGAAGAGGATTAGGGCCATTTTCGAAGGAGAAAGTAATTTTGGGCAGGTTGAGATTAAAATCGAAATGAAGAGAATAAAGTAGAAATTTCGAGAATATAGTCAAAATGACGATAATAAAGTCAATCTCCACTGTTAGTAATCGCAAGTTTCGACTTATTTCTCGTCATTTCAACTTAACCTTGAAATTTCGACTTTATTCTTGTCATTTCGAGTTTAATCTTGACTTACCCAAAATTATTTTCTCCTTTGAAAACGGCTCTAATCCTCGTCCGTACATCAGCATTACTTTGAGAAATAATTCCGTTAGTAAGGTTGAACTGCCGAGTTTTTTGAATGATATTTATTTTCCAGCAGGAGTCAGTGTAGAAATCTGGGTACAAAGAGCAAGGACATGTTTGATAGATGTTGTAACTGAATCAAATAAAATACTTTGTTTTTCCTACACATTGTTGCAGTTTTTCTTGTCCTGTCTCTACGACTTTCATTTTTCAGTGCCATATAGTGGCATGAAAAAGTATTGACTCCTTCATGATTTTTATTCTTTTTATTTTTGCATATTTGTCACACTTATATGTGTCAGATTATCAAACAAAATTGATATTAGACAAAGATAACCAAAGTAAATGCAAAATGCAGTTTTGAAATGATGACTTCATTTAATAAGGGGAAAAAAATACCAACCAAACCTACCGGGCCCCATGTGAAAAAATAAGTCGGGAATTAAATTTGATTCACCACATTGTCTGGAAAGCTCAGTTTGATTTTTGAAGCCACGCTCTAGCCTTTGCCAGATCTGGTGAATCAAGAAATCACTTAAAAAAAAAACCTGTCTGACAAAGTGAAGTAGGCTAAAAGATCTCAAAAAGCAACACATCACTCCACGACCTCAAGCCATTCAAGAACAGATGTGAAAGTCACATCTATCAGTCTGGAAAGGGTTACAAAACCATTTCTAAGGCTTGGGACTCCAACCATGGTAAGAGCCATTATCCACAAATGGAGGCCTCACCTGACTCTTCAGTGGTCATGATGCAACAATAAGAAAGACACTGTAGTGTAAAGTAGTGTAATGTAATAAAGGCATAAAAGCCCCCGAAAATAAGTCTTTAAAACAAAAGCACCAAATCAATGTGGAAATGCTCCATGAACTGCTTTTGCTGGATTTTTACCTGCTTTAGTTTAGGAGATTAAAGAGGAGCAGGCTGTGCTACTTCCTCTTCACTTCCCCCTTTCTTAGAAGGTCACTATTAGACCTGACCCTGGGCTTTAACAGATAATTAAGCCATCACATTTACAAATGTGTTTTGTTCCCTTTTGCAATGTCAAACTTAAATAAAATTGCATCTTTCTTCCACAGCTTTTAATTTCATAAATATAAACTGCGACACAAAAATAAAAATTGTACTCTTAATTTAGCCTTTACAGCAGGCTAGAAATCATTATATGGTTTGTTAGGCACTATAATGACAATTTAAGCATGAAGCCATGTTATCAGTACATATACTGAAGGTATGCTAAAAAATATATGAATTTTAAGTAGTGTTTTGGGTAGTTAAGTATTCAAAAGTAATGTTGTCAGTGTTTCATAAGCCATTCCCTGAATGTTTAATTCTGTACATGTGCATTACAAAGGCATTAAACAAAGAAATAGATTTAAAACTGCCAGGGATTATTACAATTAACCCTGAGGAAGATATCTGTACGTCATGTTATTGCAGACCATACATTTTGACTAAAATCCTTTTTTCGTGAGGATATCTCATTTCATATTTTTCTGGGAAGATGAATGATGACCAACAATGACTCAAGTAAGATCATCATATCTAGTTTAAATGACAGCTAATTTAATTTAATACTATTTGCAGTTTCAGCAATCATGAAACATCGTGTTTTCACAGTACATTTACAACAAGCCTTCCTGCATTTGGCCAACATGATCTAAAATATAAAAAAGTAAGAGTTAAGTAGAGTTTATCAGAGATTTTAAGCTTGGAACATCTTCATTTCACTGGCTTATAAGTTCAGTTAAATCCAGTGGCAGACATTTGACAGCTGTCCAGATTGGCTTTGTGTTTCTAAGATTTATAACACTTCCTCATCACATCTTCCCAGTTCCTTTGTCCCTGCTAACCGTAATCTGATGATCTGGTGTAAAGTGCGTCAACATAGTTAGTAGAGGCAGAACACAGACGGTCAGTTAAGGTGAGAGGGTTTACCTCCAAATTACATCTGTCTGTGGAAAAAACAATCAGGGTTGATTGCTGAAATGTAGGTGAGTCTTAGTAGGTAAAAAAGGGTATTTAAAATGCTCAAATGACAGGAAAAATTGCTTTGCTATGACATTTCATGTACTGCCAAAGGGGGCGTCAACAAAAGTTGAGGTGTGATAACTATATTTTATTTTAAGCCTCAATAATAACCACTCTTATCAAAGCAACAAAAATGAATTTTATTTTTTTATGTTGTAGTTCAATAAAGCCTTTTTCAAAATGGAAAACCCCATTCCTTTAGAGAATGAATCTCATTTTCTTTAATACTGACTTTCTATGATGAGTTAAGATCACCTTTAGAGAATAAAATGTCTGTAAAAAATCCTGAAATATTTTGGAGCAATGATGATGACAGGATGAAATGGTTGTTTACTTTTAAGTTGGCCTCTTTTGTTGCAAAAGCCTGGGAGAAGCATCAGGATGGTTCGTTTAATAGTCTACTATATTATTGAGCATCTACCTTTGGTTTAGGGTCTTTCTGGTGGTGGATAATGGTGGTTTATTAGCTTATTTAGGCTGGGTGTATGGTTTATGCATTACACAGTAATAAAATTAAACCAATCAATCTTAAAACATAATTAACTTTTTATTGGTCAAGATAACAGCTTTCCATTGGGAAAGTAATGTCAGACTAAAAAGCTAAGCTTCTTGTGCACAAACATCAAATAAAGTATGAGGCTCTGACAACTTTAATGGAAAACAATTGAACAATTGAAAAATAGGTGAAAAGTTGCAAAACGGGGTAAAAGTGGCAAAAATTGACCAAAAGTGGGTTTAAAGTGCAAGTTAAAAAGGGCAAAAGGGACAGAATTGTTTTGAGTAGCAAACAACAGTGGTAAAAATAGGCAAAAAGTGGTGAAAACTGCAAAAAAAAGGTTAAATGTAGCAAAAAACAACTAGCCAAATGGGTGAAAAGTGGCAAAAAGAGCAAAAATGGGCAAAATAGGAACAGAATAGGATACAAGTGGCAAAAATGGTTAAAGTGGCAACAAGAAGAGACAAAAATGCCCCAAAATGGGCAAAGAGAGTAAAATTGGGTTAAAGTGGAAAAACAAGTGGCAAATATGGACAAAAAAACAAAATGGGCTAAGAGTGGCAAAAACGGGCGAAGAAGTGTTGAAACAGGTAGAAAAAGTAGCAAGAAGAAATATATAATCTTAATCTGAATTTTATGTGGTATGAGGCGTTTTATTTAAAAAGTAATTCAACTTTATGAAACCAAGTTGACAGTAAAAATTTAATGAGGCTTGTGCTTAAATGTTATTGGTTGAGAGTTATCTGTCTGTTTAAACTTTCTCTAGTTTACTTGTTCAAAACAGTGTGTTCAGATTCAAGACAGTAGCATGGGGACGTCAAAGAAGAAAAACATGCAATAACTAGAAAAGCACTCGGAGAGCGCAGACCTCCGCCATTAGCCCTATCTCCCAATAGTGAAGAATCCTTTAAAAAGTTCCTGGATCCAGATCTGGATCACTCCCAAAATCTAATCTGTTTTTTCCTTATGCCATTTCTGACATTTCCTGAAAATTTCATCAAAATCCGTCCACAACTTTTTGAGTTATGTTGCTAACAAACAAACCCTGCCGATCACATAACCTCCCTGGCGGAGGTAATTATATTTTTAGAAGAGGAGTGAGACAAAATGAAGCATCTCAACATAAAGACCTAAACTGACCCTTTTGTCTCCTTCCTTTAAAATCCTTAAATCAACTTTGTTTCCTAATCCTCCCTCCCCCTATATTTACAACTGCTTAAGGAAACTTGGAAAGGCCCCAATGAGATTAGATGGATGACATCCACGCTTGTCCTTGATCTAGTCTGGCTAGTCTATTGAATCAGATGCCTGCGAGTTGTCATCATAGTAACAGAGTGGGAATCTCGCCGTCTCTGTCTGACTTTCTGGACTATAATCTCAGCCACAGATGAGTCAGAAAAACAGGAAGAGCTGCTGTTAACTGGAATATCTTTTCCTGTGGGACTAGACACAGTCTTTGTCATGACTCAGCAAGATACCGGGTGTCGTTAGACTCATTTTCCTGGAGTGTTTCCTGTTATGCTTTTTCCCTCTTTTTCTTGTGGTTTACTGACTTCCTGCCTTGGACCACAGCTGCTATGGCATCATTGAATGTTAAACTGCAGAAATGTTTGCAAAACCGCCGCTCCACTATCAACTGTCTGCCACAGGGTGTAGAGGGCATTAAAACTTTCCCATTTTCTCAGGAGAAAGCAGTCAAAGCTTGGACATCTCTGGAGAATCTTGACAGTCCAGGCCTCAAACCAGAGGGCCCCAAAGCAGAGGAAAACCAGAAACAGCAACAGGTCATCATTGTTAACGTTGGAGGAAAGGTGTTTCATATCCCCAAACAGTACGCAGCAAAATATCCTCATACCAGGATAGGCTCGTTGGCCCTGTGCAGTGACAGAGCTAAACTCCTAACACTATGTGACGACTACTCTGTACGCAAGAATGAGTTCTTCTTCGACAGGGACCCTGCATTCTTCCACCACGTGTGCCATTTCTACTCAAGCGGAGTTCTGTGGATCATACGGGAGATGTGCCCCATTAACTTTGAGGAGGAGATTGCATACTGGGGCCTGAGCCTGAAGGACACCCAGCTTTGCTGCTGGATGATGTTCCAGGAAAAGGTGGAGGACGTGAAGGAAAACCTTAAAGTGGACAGGGAGCTAATGGCCGAGATCGAGGTGAAGTACGACAATGAACGTTTTAAAGACATGGCCTTTGGGAGCACACGGAAGATGCTGTGGAACCTTGTAGAGAACCCGTACTCTTCAATGTCAGCCAAGGCTTTCACCGTGCTCTCCAACCTTCTTGTGCTGTTTTCCATCCTTGCAATGACTCTCAACACTGTGGAGGAACTTCATGTGTATCAGATCAGTGGAAAAACGCACATGGAATGGGTGGAGATCATCACCATTGTGTTCTTCACCTTTGAATACCTAATTCGCCTTTTCACCACTCCCAACATTGTCATCTTTTTAAAGAGCGGACTCAACTTTGTGGACATGGTGGCAGTCATGCCTTATTTTTTTCAGATTGTCTTTGAAGTCTTTTCTGACCAAGACAGCATGAGCGCACAGGAAGACCTTAAGGCCATGGCTCGAGTAAGCAAACTCAGCCAGGTCCTCAAAGTCATCAAGCTGATGAGGATCTTTAGGATACTGAAGCTTGCTCGACACTCCACGGGCATGAGAGCGTTCGGCTTCACCCTGCGGCAGTGCTACCAGCAGGCCTGCTGTATTCTTCTCTTTATTGCCATGGGAATCTTCACTTTCTCTGCTCTCCTTCACTCAGCCGAGAGGGAGACTGAGGGAACTCCTATCAGCAGCATCCCACATGCCTGGTGGTGGGCTGCAGTGAGTATCAGTAGCTGTTTCACTTCTCCACATACTCTTTAAAAGAGAAAGCAAATAACTTGTGTAGCAACCACTAATGTCATCCGGCACATGTACAACTATATATATATATTTCATATTTCATATTTGGGCCATCATATGAAAGCTTTATTATATTATGAGTAGTAAGAAAAATCCTGATATAGTTGGAGATTTAAGTGTTTAATCTAACTGACAGGATTCAAAAATTTACAAATATAGACTTAAAGAGTTTTATAAAGTCTACAATTCAGGAGAACTTAAGTATTAGCTTCAAACTTGAAATAAATACATGAATGGTTTTAATTTAGTGTCTAAAATAAAATCTTAAAGCTCCTGTGAGAAACATCAAGTTTGGTGATTTTGGAGCCCTCCCTGGATAAAACATCACCCATTATCTTGATGCTAATCTTGTCCTGTCCTTTGTGAGTTGTCTAGTCATTTTTTGTCATAAAAAATAATTCTAATTGATCTAAACAGACAAAGCCTGTTGCTTTTTCAGAAAATCTGTGAAAAATATAAGGGAAAAAAACCTTTCAGCTGTAACCTGTTAATCACCTCGTCAGCCACCTATATTGCAGCAGAGGTTTCAGACATTATAGTTAGTTTCAATCTGTTTTATAACCAGTTAAAAATTCCTTACAGCTCTAATTATGTTCATTTCTAGTTGATAAAGTGGCTGCTGTGAATTCACCACGCCAGTGTTAAAGGGTGGGTTTTTTTTTTCAAAGTTGGGTCGTATGAAGTACTTGGCGGAAGTGGCTAGTGTGTAACAGTTCACAGAGGTCACGGTTCAGTTCTGGTTGGATTCATCAACAAGAAAAGAAAAAAATTCCAGATTCATAATTTTAGATGCTCCTCACTTCTTTTATTTTTTTCTTTTGCTAGTGTTAGTGCAGCTTATACTTTTTACATGTAGGAAATATACATTTGAATCAATCAATCAATCCCATGTTCCATCTAGTGTTATTTAGATCTATCAGTGATAGCTGGTATAGCCTGGGATGTCTTAAACATCAGAAAAAAGAGGGGAACAAAAAACGTATGAAAAATGAAAAGCAACACAGAAAACAACCTAATATCTTCTGACTTAAAAAATAAGACTGCATACAACATACAGTGCAAACTAGAATACATGCAGTTGAAAAATAGCATATTTATGATTTATGAAGTAAGCTGTGACACCGTTTTAATGAAATGCAGGTGCAGTGGTTACTCATACAAAATCCCGACTCACAGACTCGCATATGTGAACACAGGAAGTGGCGTTTCAACAGAGCCTGAGCAGAGCATGTAAACACACATTTGTTGTAAGCGTTCTCTACTTTGGCCGGTCTATGAAAAGTCTTTAAAATGTTTTAACATAGGTAATATCTTTTTAAAAACAATGCAAAGATGCGGGAGAGGAGAAGAGGCCAGCAGGACACGGATCCCTGCCTCTCATGCAGATTGCAGCAGGGGCCTGAAGCTGATTTTTCTTCTTTGTGTATTTTAATATGCTGGCTACTTCCTCTTCTTCTTTATCAGTTAGCAAACACTTAGCGGCATTACTGCTGCCTGGATTTGCAGTAAATACTGTTAGAACTGTATTCTTTTTTCCCCCATTATTTTCATAGCTCAGTAAGACAACCCCAGCGTTCAGTAAGGCAGGGAACTCTGGATGGGCGGTGATGCAGGCTGCAGGCCATCATAAATCAGAAATATCCTGAAGAAGTGTTGTGATGCCCACTTGTGGGCATAGTCTCACTGTTTTCACACTTACACCATCAGGTAACTCAGGATCTCTCCTGTCAACCAGTCTCTACTCTTTCTACCTGCTGAGTCTCCATCTGTAGAGGTTGTTCCCCTAGGAACTCCGATTCATAAAAGCATCCCCAGTAAACAGCACGTCATCACCACTCAGGTCAAAAATGCTCATTTTAGTGTTGTTATAGTTTAGTTTTTTTGTTGTTTCCTCTGATGACGCCTGCAGACCCAAATAGCTGCTTAGATACATTGAGGTGTTAAGAGCACATAGCTAAGCTTGCATTGTAAAATAATGCTAAACACAGACAGTTCTGGGTGAAAAATAAAACACTTCAAAAATGTTTGATAATGCATACAGTTGAGCCAGCATTGCTTTTTGGAGCATTTTTATCTCAAACTAGCTAAATTAAGCAGAGAAACTGTACCCATCTGTAGAGCTGTATAGCCTAGCTTCCCAAAGCGCATCATGCTTACAGTTACAGTCTGTAATATTAGCCTAGTAGCATTTAGCAGAACAAACTCAGTAACAATAAAACATAATATTTACAAGTAGGCTTATCCAAATTGTCAAAGTGTTTTATCACCTGACTATATAAAATTGTTTAATTTTTTTATTAACTTATAATGCGATTGTTATTCATACATAGGAGAGGGACCCCTCCATGGAGTCTGCCATCTTAGATTTTTACATCTTGCATGTATCCTCAGTACCACAGAAGGGAGCAAACAACAGAAGCACATTTTTTTTATTCCACTGGTTGCTTCAGTTACCATCAAAGGTGAGCAGTGCGATCTAGAATCTCCCTGTCTGATGTTGCTAATATTCCCAGTTCTACACATTGCTCCCTTAAAGGGGCAGTGCTCACTGAAATCACTGGAGGCTAATGCTACTTCTCTTGCCAAGTACCTTATACAACCCAACTTTAAAAATACAGAAATAAACCTTTAAAGCAGGGGTTCTAAAACTTTCAGCCCGTGACCCACAAAATAAAGGTGCCAGAGATCGGGGACCCCCAATATACCTGAAGGTGGTTGAAGTATACTTGAACACATCCATGTGCATTCAAGAACAGTCATGTGCAAACTTGTATTTTTAATGATTTTTTAAAAAACATTACTTTTATTTCAGCATAAATTTCACCAAGTTATCACGTTTTTTATTTTACATTCAAATAAATTTATGCAAATATTTTTTATAAAAATGGGTAAAATATAAAATTTGATATCATTTAAAAATATTCTTTGTATTTTTGGATTGCATCTGGCGACCCCCTCCCTCTGTCTTGTGAGTCCCAAGGGGGTCCCGCCCCCCATGTTGAGAACCACTGCTTTAAAGCCACTGTAGGATCTGGGGACAATTGCAACAAATTTACTACTTTTAGGCAACGATTTACAACATGAAATCCCTTTGGCTTTATTTGCAATCTAAAACATTTGCAGGCTGCAACAGCTGAGAAACAGTTGTTGCTGCACTGGTTTGCACCATACATGAGAGGGTGTTGGGAGTAACCTGTCACTTACTGTGTGCTCTACCAGAAGTTTGTGGCACCAAAGAGTCACACTGGTTGTGGTCCGTAGAGTTAATAGTGACATTAATTAAACACTGACAAAAATAAAGTTCTAGGGTAGCATATTTCACTTTTACCACAATGGCTGAATGACCCCATGAAAGTAAAAGAGCTGGAATCATACTTTCTTTTTTCTGTTGTAAAAAATTGTAGGAAATATCATGCATGCTGTCTAAATTGCACAAATCAGCGGTGAAATGCCAGTGCATTTGTACAATTGAGAAAGTGTGCAATAGTTTGCCCACAACTTTTGATTAATTGTGTTTTCATCCTCTCCATCACACCTTTTGAAAACCTACCAGTGCTGTCAATCATTAAAAGTACACAAAAATGGAATAAGTTCTTTTTTATAGACTCACTGAATCATCAGATCTGTACCAGATAAACCAAGCTGCCATGCTTAAAAAGTCTTTGATAAGGAGTGAAACCCAATATTCTTTGCATATATGAGTCATAACATGAATGCAAACAGCATCTGAACACTCAGGCGTCTGTGTTTTGACACTGGCTTTTTTGTAGATGTCGTGGTACACTTTGTGACGGTGAAGAGGTTACACAAGGAGCATGGAAATGTAATCCCTTTTCTAAACCAAGACCAATGTTCTGTCCTCTGTTCACCTGTTCTCCAGTGGAGCAGGAGCAGCATTTAACACACTGACTTACAAAATCACAAAACAATTCTTCTGTTTAGTTCCACGGTATTTCTGCTTTCTTTGGACAGATACATTTTGAAGCTTTATGAAGATTCATATGTGATGAAATTCTGTTCCAGAAAAGAAACGTCAGCCCACTATGCCCCTTAACATGATCTTAATCAGCTCTCTTTGCTGTGTCTGTCATGCTAAAGAGTAAATTTGACAAATTTTCTATACTTTTCATTGTCAGGTGTTTTACATAATCACAAAACATCCTCCATTATGTTAACAAATGCTAGTACCAAAGTGCCAAAGCTTTGAAAAATCTGTTTCATAAGTCTGGTACTTAGGAGAGGAGAATGAGAGGACATGTTTTAATTTTTCAGTTATTATTTAAAAAACAAAAGACTGTCTCCGCTTTGTGTGCTCAGGACAATCTTTATTGCTGTAGTAGCAAAAAAAGGAATCAATATCATCAAAATTTGGATGTATCACAACAAAGTGTAAAAGTTTTGTATCGTGCCAGCCTAAAATGCACTCCTGCGCAGATTTTCAGCCTAAGGGGAGACATGTTTGCATTTGGCCAATGTCTGAATTCTGATTTTGTGTTTAGAATGGGTAGACAGCCTGAAGGCTCATTTATGCCGTATGACTGAAACAGATATGGACAGAGCTTTCTGTCCGTATCCTGCATTCATTCAGCCGTACTTCTACAAGCTCTCCTCAGGCTTACGCGTTGACAGTTCTTTTCTCTTAATGACTCTCTTTGTAAATCCCATTGATTTGCAAATCAGTTTAAAGATCTTTAAGTTACAATGAGGATTTTTCTTAATCTGTTATGAAATGCTCTTAGATGTCTCTATGTGACCTATAAAAACAAAACAGACAATCATCCAGTAAACTGATACTCTCTGTAACCACTGTCACAGGTTTGGTGTCAGATGAAATTAACAATATGATGCCCAAATAACCTTTCTATAGCTAAGACTCACACAAGAGTAATATACCTGATGTAGAGATGTAAAGATATCAACATTGATTAAAGTGAAAAATATCTTGGTTATCAGTATTGTTGCAGTATTGTCATAAATTTCTGAAAATGTTCAAAAAATCCTGATGCCACAAATCCCATCAGCAGTGCTTTACATTCTTGTTTGTATGACCATTATAATATTAACACATTAAAAGTAAACCTGAAAACCTTGTCAAAGACCCACTCGGATCACCACCAACCACTTCAACAGATTTTCCCCACTCAGCGACACCGTGATAAGTTCACATCACAACGTGAAAATATATGTCTTGAAATTACATGATAGTCTTACGTTATAACATAAAAATATTTAGTTAAAGCGTGAAAATGATATTGTTATAACAATACACTTTTCACATAATTATGTGATACTGAACCCTGTTTTTTTTTTTTTTTTTGTATGTGGCAGCACTACGCTTCCGTAGTTGAGAATACGGCTGGCTGGCTGGCAGTCACTTTAAAGGGGACCATTTTTTATGCAGTCACTCATTTTACATCACTTTGTATAAATCTGTTTTCCCTTTTACATTAAAGAGGGTTTTCAAAGTTATTTTTGTCAAACACGCCAAATTAAATTGACCATGATTGATTTATAAAAAAGTAAAACATCCAAGGGGTAAATACTTTTTATAAGCACTGTATTTACATCCCCTTTATAGTCATTTTACCGTACTGACCTTGCACATACAGTATAAATGTCTGTCAGCTTTTTAAACCCACTTAATAACTTCTTTTCTACTGATGCCAAGTATTTCAACACTAGATCAATATTTACATCTAACAGAAGTTTGGCAGGAGTCAAAGCCAGCGAGTACATGCTTATGCCACAGCTGTGTAGGGCTGACAGCCTCAAGTCAATTGGTCGATTAATTGGTTGATGACCTCATGTCCGCCATAATCCAATTGGTCCAACAATTGCACGTGCTACTTTAGTTGTAAGAATCCATATTTTTGCAGGGGTGGAAAGGGAGACGTCATGTGTTTTTATTTTTTCAGTTATCTAGTTACTATGAATATAACTATTCAAATACAATTTACTTGTGCCTTTAAGGGTAATTAATTACAGGTTAAATAACCAGAAAGTCAAAAAAAACCTCACTAGGACCCTCCTACCTTAGAAGAGAGCAAAACCTGTGAAGCACGTTTATACTCCATTTCCTGTTAATTGACAACATGTCGAAAAGTCAGCAGTGTGGCAACATTTTGTTAAAAAGGATGATTTTGGTCCGTCCCACGACCAATCGATTAATTGATGATCTGGTGCGATTTTAGTTGACCAAGTTTTTCTTTGGTTGACTACAGCCCTACAGCTGTGTTTTCTTCAGTCAAATTAACCATGTTTTGGTTTAATTTTACTTACAGTGCTCATGTGCTTTGAGCTTATGCATTAATCAGCCTACTACTAAATTCCTCCTTACTTGATAGTTTTTCGTCTTGTTGTGCTATTGCGAAGAGGAGAAAGACAGTAATGTCTCCTTGTTTCTATAAGTTTTTCTTTAAGCTCTACGAACCTTTTTTTTTTTTTTTAAGAAAAAAACACCTCAGGAAACATGCAGTCTGGACATTATTTACAGAGACATTGTATCACTGTTATCACAAACAGTATTAGTTTTTTAAATGAAAGACCTATTTTAAGTTTGTCATTGTCACATCTTCATCACGGTCAAAGGTCGTTGATGAATATTTATCATCATCCTTTCATTAACAAAATTAACACTTCAAAAACTGCCACAGTTGTCCAAGACAAGGCCTGCATAGAGACAACATACCTTTTAGTCCACTTCAGGTGTCAAAAACAACTCAAAACTAATTTGGCTTTATTTTCATAAATATTTAATCTGACAGTGAAGTGTCAAAGAAAAGTTCAGTTTTATTGAATTTCTCATAAACACCGTCAGTTACAGTTCAAGAGTGTTTCAGCTGCAAAGTGTTAACTCTTGATGACTTCAAACTAATTGACTTCTATCACATTTTATTGATTCTATATTCTGTAGTAAATAGATTGCTTATGAAAACTGTTTAAATTTTCATTTTCTCTCCTAGGTCAGCATCTCCACTGTGGGCTATGGCGATGTGGTTCCTGTGACTATTCTGGGTCGCTTTGTGGCCTTCGGCTGCATCTCATTTGGCATCATCCTAAACGGCATGCCCATCTCTTTCCTCTTCAACAAGTTCTCTGACTACTACTCCAAGCTAAAAGCCCAGGAGTACAACACCATCTTAGTGCAGCGGCGCTTCCATCTAAAGAAACGCCTCCGACGCAGAATGGACATTTGTTTTCATCCCGCAGAGGAAGAAAGTACTGTTGCTGAGACCCCCTATGAGTGCCCACACTGAGTGAATCTCAAAACCATCATTTGTAGGTGTTTCACTTTGAGCATGTTGCTGGGAAACTTTTAACTAAGTCTTCATACTTGACAGTGTGTGAGGTATGGAGCAGAGAATCTGGCTCAAATACATGTTCAGAGGATGTGGGTAAGAAAAAGGCAGGAAGAGGAAGTAGATTTTGTTTGCACAGATGTGTCACCATCAGTCCTTTCATTCACCAACAATTTCTTAAACCGCAGGACAACTGTGAGCCCAGATGATTTTAAGCCACTTTATTTATGTTTTCTATTCAAATGATACAGTCAAGTTGTACAGAAGGTGCATTCTCATGATTTTAAGTGGACTTGGACCTAAAATGTCTGAATTTTGAACAAGAGTGCCTGTGAATGAATAAAAACAATAGAAACAGATGTGAATGTTTCACGCTCATGCTTCTATCAGTACCTTAATGTATGCTGCATGGCCATCTCCTATCCAGCCAATCATCAGAGCATCTCTGTAGAGTAATAATTTGTGTGAAAAATCTTCATTCAGCAATATAGGCCATTCATAATCTGCCAGGTAAAAGGTGTCTTCCAAAATAAAAGCTGACAATTCTGCAGCAAATCACTGTCTAAAGGATGATCAGGACGATGAAGAGAGCCTTCAACTCTCTGTGTTTCAGTTACACATGAGACATTATATTCTCAGGTTGTACTGAGACAGATTTGGAGGTGATATGTGAAAGGTTAAGGAAATTCAACCTCATGTTCCTCTCTTGCTTGTGAACTTCATATCTCATTAATGCTTTGAGGGTCTTTCTTTCAGCTTTGAACAAATGTCCACTCTGACTCAGGGTTAAACTGGTGACATTTTAGATGTCAAAGGTCATGGTCATTAGGCCTCATGTTCATCACTTGCATGTGAGCTCAATATCTCAACAATGCATTGACAGATTTTCATCAATCTTTGCACAAATGTCCACCGTGACTTAACTCCAGCCAACTTGTACAGACCCACCTCAAGGGTCTCACTTATAACAGTGCAAAGAATTCATACTAAAATTGCACTTGCACAAAAACTTAAAATTGGCGTGCGCCCAAAATCCCTTAGCTGTATAAAACGTTGCACATGAACGTCTTCACGCTATGTTCTCTTTATAAATCTTGATCCTTGTGGAAATGTGTGCATAAAGATGTGCCTCTTTGTTTCCTCTTTTACATGCCTACATTCTGCCCTAAATGGTTAACTCAGAGCTCCTTATGAATAAAAATGCTCATCAATGGTCAAAGGCGACACTGATATCTTGTGAATGAAGGGGTGGTTAGACAGCACCACTACAGAGGGGACAGTGACAAACTAAAGAAAATAAAACAACCTGACACCACATTGCTGCTGCAGTGCTGCATCATTAAAGCATAATATATAAAAGTGTTATTGACATACAAAGGATTTTATTCATTTACTTTTTAATTTCTTTTTAATTCTCACTTTGAATGATGACTGATTATTAGAAGATATTATGATTGTGTGAGAGCTGCCCAGGCCTTGTTTAAACACTTCGCAACATTATATAATGAAATAAATGCAGGTTATAAATATGTGCTCAGTGATGAGAGGGCAAAGATCCCTCAGTGTGGGCCAGACATGCTGTGTCTCCATTTTTCCTTCGCTTTGTACAGCACAGTGAAGTTTATTCAAACATTAATCACACTCTGATATAACAGGGAAAATATTTCATATTACTAGCACTATAGTCTGCAGTGGTTCATGATTCTTAGTGTTTGAATTTCTACAACAAACAAAGTTACGGTTTGATCCCCTATGCTCAGAGCAAATGAAGGTGAGACTTTGATAATGAAACATATGGCAGGTCTTTTAAAGATAAATCACACATGTTCATATTAGGAATTAAAATATGGCTCACTTGGCATGTGTAAAAATGAAACCGTAAACTTATGATGATGTACACTTTCATCCTCCAGAACCTTCATACGCATGAGTCACACAGTCAGACACATTTTAATGTCAGGTCTGGTTTTCACAGATCACAGACTTTGTGTGAGAAGTGGCGCACGCCTACTCTAGATCCTAGTTTGTGCGTATGAAATTTTTATAAATGAGAATCTGAACTGTAGACTTATTTTGATCAGAGGACTAATAAAGGGAAATTTCTTTACAGTTTAGACAATACACCTTATGTGTAGTTTTTGTTAAACAGAGAGCTCAGTTGAAAACTGGCACATTTAGTCTGATTGGTTTCCTTCAGCAAAACTTCACAATATTTTTATTCAGTGTTTTTATGCATTGGTCATTTCTATTTATGTGCCTTATGTCTTGTTAGTTGATCTTGAGTGCTATGAAAGGCCTATAAATGAATTGCATTATTAATAATTTCAAACAAGAAGTAACCACAAAGATGAGTGGAGCACTTCTTGTCTCCACTTGACCTGGAAACGTCTAATGCAGTTGTTCAGAACTGGTTGAGCTTCAAGACCCACTCTGTTCTGAAAGGGACATTTCAGTAGTTATGAAGTTGGGTTGTACAAGGTACTTGGCCATAGTATTGGTGTTAGCATCCAGCGATTTCAGTCTGCATTATGAAGTGCTTTGTGAAGCTAGGCTATACAGACAGTATAGTTGCTCTACATAATTTAGCAAGTTTACGGTAAAAAATGGCAACAAAATAATGTTGGCTCAATTGTACAGTGTATGTATTTATTTTAAAGCATTTTTTTTTTAAACCTAGAAAGCCTTTGTGTTTTGCACTAATATTTTGCAATGCAAGCTTCAGCTACCGGCTACATGCTTTAAACATCCTGTGTGTCCGACCAGCTGTTTAGGTCTGTGGGCCCAATCAGAGACAACAAACTGAAAAAAAACTAGTTATTTCATCTCACTTTTCCAACAGCTAACACAATATTTCATAACGGAAATGTATCATGTTGGCTGGAGCTTGTCTAGATGTCAGCCGTCATAAGAATAAAGGGTCATTATTTGTTGCATCAGTTTGACCCCCACACACCTAACTACCTTTGTCACTGAAAACACCAGGTTTCCACTTACCACAAAAACCACCACAGCCCCTCTTCTTGACCTGACACTATACTTCACTGTTCAGAAATTGTTCATACCTTACAGAGGCATGTTAACACAAAGCAGAAGTTTTAGTTTTCTTAAAGTGCTTTCTTTTAGTTTGATTGTAGGGATGTTTTGGACTGTTAACTTTCTGATCATTGGTGTTCTTTTCTCTGAAAGCTTTACACATAGAGAAAAGCTAAAGCTGAACATTTAACTTTTTCCACTTACAATTGATGGCTGTAGTCATGCTGTGGTTGGAAACCCTGTCTTGTTTTCTTGAACTTTAAAACTTCAGAAGCATTTCCTGTGATCTGACGAAAGTACCTGTCTGCTCATTGTCCAAAGATCTCACATGTAGCGTCAAACAATGAAATCTAGAAGCAACATGACTTATACATACAATATTTTTACTCAACTAGTGAGTGAAAATTTGACCTGCTATTGTGTGTCACTCTTTTTTTAATCACAATCAGTTAATCTATATTTAAACTACAGGTTTTGATTAGCGCCGCTTTAAGGATATAATGACTTTCATATTCATTGCACCAAAGACTCATTTCACATGTGCCTCAGCTAGGGCTGTCAAAAGATTAACATTTTTAATCTCAATTAATCCCAGGTTTTCTGTAGTTAATCTTGATTAATCACACTCATTTTATTGCATTCTAAAACTCCACTATTTTTCATTTAAAACTGTTTTGTGTTGTTTTGGATTTCAAAGTTTTAAACTAAGGGTAACTGACTTTCAGTTTCAATGCAGAGCTGCTTTTATTGGTAGATTAAACAACTGAACATGAACTAAACCTTTAGAAAAAGGAACTTATGTACTGAAAAGGAACTATGCGAACAGTAAAAAGGTAAATGTTAGATAGCAGGTGACTTTTGACTTGTCCACTGAGCTGTTTGAGTTTTTGAAAACTGAAATGATAAGAGTGCAGCATTGGTGGACTTATTTTATATCACTGTGGCTGCAGGGAGACACCTATGTGGCTTAACCATGTTTTCTGAAAGCAAAAATTTAACTAAAAAGTGTACTAGTTGTGGATTGTACTTAAGCGCAAGAATGGATTAACCTTGACAGCCCTTGCCTCAGCACATACAAACATATTTCCAAAAGCTAGCAAGATAAATATACTAGTACTAATGAGTCTATTCTTGAGATACTTGAGATATAAAAGGTGGAAAGAGTACAAGAATATTATACTCAAATGAAATGAAATGAAATTAAGATCAAATGCAATAATATTAAATATAGCCTAAACGTATAAATATATCATTAAACACCAGACATATTTAATTCAATAAAACAATATTAATCAGTATGCAAAATATCTCACAAAACCAATTCAAAATTTTGAAACACTGAAGCATGCCATGTCAACACAGACATTTCATGGCACTTTAACAGTTACTTGAAACTAAAAAAAAAAAGTGAAAAAACATTAAATGAAACAAAAAATAATTTTGTTGAATACTAAAAGAATTTTTGAAATATGATGAGAATCATGATACACAAAAGCATCTGATGACATGCAAAATAATTTCTTTAAAAAACCAAAGATTTCATGAAAGGCAAACGTATTCAATTCTACACAAAAAATGTTTCTGAAACCCAAAGCGCTTGTTTGTGTTGCAAAAAAAAGTTTTTGTCTTCTGAAATGTTAGGAGTTTTGCAAAACATTTTTCATCATTATATTTAATATTTTTTCAATACGTTTCTTTTTTGCAGTTGGTGTGCTGGGCTTCCATAGCAGGTAGATAGATAGATAGATAGATAGATGTTCGTTTGTGATTATTGTTCTTTGAATCGATTGAATCGCAGACACTAAAGTGTACTTGTAGATCTAAGGATGGAGAGTGATGGATGGATGAATGGATGACCGCATGACAGGCACCGCCTAGCCAGCCAGCAGCCTAGACAGCAGATAACCAGGGAGAGTTATACACAGTCATGCTGCTGCTGCTGCGGTTCGCTGGACTCGCCAATAATTTTTGACATTACAGAGAAAAACTAGAGGATCAATCCCCTCAGAACGGTAAGCAGTCCTTCTCTGGTTCTTAAAGCTTGTTTTAAACCAAGGTGGTCGTCCACGTACCGCGCTGCTTTCCGGGAACTTCAAATGATGGCGTGAGTTTCCTTTAGAAAGTAACGGTCAATCTAACGCCACAATTAGCTTCACTGATTGTGACGTTTAATAAGTTGTTGCGGCGTAATTAGCCGAGTAGTAGAAAACAATTAATGGACGAACACATGGGCGTTTGGTGGCGAGGTGAAATTGGTTTTATATTCGACATTCGCTAATTTTTTGCGTTTCTAACTGTAGTAACGTGATGAAAACCGCACCATTTTTTTTTCAGGTTGGTATTATTTTGTACAGACAAGAAAGGCTGACATTTCACAGGTCTGACCAACTTACCAACATCAGCAAGTCTGACAAAAGCTTGAAGGAACTACACCGAATATGCCTCTGAGTACCATATGGCAGCCAGAATGCTTAGGGACCGCTGTAAAAGTGCAATCGCTGTAAATTATTTTTTTAATAACTCATTGAAATTAAAAGCTATCAACACCAGACTACTTCTTGTTTGTTTATAAGCTCACTGTCAAACTTTCACAGCCACTGGTATTAAAAAAATCTTTAATATTTCTAAGACAGAAAAGTTGTCAATGAGCATCATTTTTTCATATTTCTGACTTTATTTTTTGAATAACTCATTGAAATTAAAAGCTATCATCACCAACCTACTTCTCATCTGTTTATAGCTCACTGTCAAACTTTCGCAGCCACTAGTATTAAAAAGAAAACACCTTTAAATATTTTTAAGACAGAATAAGTAGTCAGTGAGCATCATTTTTTCATATTTCTGAGTTTATTTCTTTAATAAGTCATTTATATTAAAGAAATAAACTCAGAAATATGAGTTTATTTCTTTTATTTCTTTAATAAGTCATTGATATTAAAAGCTATCAACACCAAACTACTTCTCATCTGTTCATAAGCTAACTATCAAAAATTCACAGCCACTAGCTTTTTAAAAAACCTTTAAATATTTTTTAGACAGAGTAAGAAGTCAATGAGCATCATTTTTTCATACATCAGAGGGTATTTTTAATAGCTCACTGGAATTTCAAAATATCAACACCAAACTACTTCTTACCTGTTCATAAGCTCACTATCAAACTTTCGCAGCCACTAGTATTAAAGAAAACACCTTTAAATATTTTTAAGACAGAAAAAGTGATCAAACCTAGCTTAACAAGGTGCTGTGGCCTGTTTACTGTATCCCCATGTGTGCACTCCATGAAGACATGCCCCACAGGAAGAAGACCTCGAAGACAGGAAGCATTGGGAGGGTTTACAAAATAAAATAACACTTTGTATTAATTAACTGAACTTGACAGTCTCTACAGTTTAGTGTGATCCCAGTGGGGGGGGGGGGGGGGGGGCTTTCTAGCTCCCTCAAAAAACCTTTAAAAATTTTTTAGACCAATAACACTTTCAGGACAGTTTAAGACCACTGTTTATGTTGTAATTAGACTGCCAAACTGGGAATAACAATATTTCTGAGGAGGATATGAAGAACAGCACAAGACATGAATGTGGGAATGTGAAGATGGTAGAGGAATTTGAGGATCTAAAATGGAAGAGGAAGAAGCTTGGAATTACACTATAAATGACATAATTTGTTTGGCAGACTATGTCGACAGTAAATAAAAGCCTTAAATATTAATAAATGATGGTCACTACTTATTCTGACCAAGAAATGTCAAAAAGGTTTTCTGGAAAACAAGTGGCTGTGAAAGCTTCATAATGAGATTGTTATGACCAGCAGAAGCAGTTAAGCATAAACCAAGTATTTATTAACAAACTCAAAACTACAATCAACTGATAATGATTTCCACAAATTTTTAATGTAAAGTAAAAAATAAAAAAATTAAAATGACCAAAAAAAGACACTAGACAAATAGGTTCACACAACACAGCATAACACAGCTCTTTAGCAACATACACTACTTCCACTCTTCCTCTTGGCCCACTGGCACCAACTGAAGCTCTCTGCATTTTTATGCCCTTCCCTTATGGCAGAGTGGCTTCAGCTGTAGGAGTGAAGTCGCTGGCAAGGGCTCACACCTGGAGTAGATCAGACGAGAAAAAAAACAAACACAAACAAAAAGCACTACGGGAGGTAACAGTGAGAAATATTAATAAATGATGCTCACTGACAACTTATCCTGTGTAGGACATTTGTAATAGTTTTTTTTTTTTTTTTTTGAATACTAGGGGATTTGAAAGTGTCATAATACGATTATAAACAGATGAGAAGTAGTTTGGTGTTGATATCTTGAAATTCCAGTGAGCTATTAAAGAAATAATTTCATTGCCATTCGTCGAATGAAGGCTATGCAGTTGCTAGCTACACTATGTCTGTAATGTAAAGTATAACTATATAAATATAAATGTTACCTGATCCTTCAATTTAGTCCCATGAGCAAAGCAGCCAGCACTGCATGACACAGTTGTCAGGCAACCCATGGCTACACTCCGACGAGCAATATTAACAAGCAATATCCATGATAACAATTACACGTTATCATATGTAATACATTTTAATTGTAGTCGAATTTGCTCTTTTTTAATCTTACTAACACCCTTCTCATGTGTACAAAGAATATTATGTGACGTGATGCTTTAGGAAAACAGCCCAACGCTGTTACAGAAAACTTAAGTCCTTATAGATAATTATATGGTATCACAGTCATTAAAATTCATATTGATTTGAGCATAGGGGGCAAAAGTAGGCTTGACCTCGTGAGCATTTTGTTGGCCAGTTACTTAAAATTGCTTTTAATGATTAAGAAATAAATTTTGAATGCAAAAAGGATGCACATTGTCAGAATGATACCACCTCTTCCTCATTTTGAGCCAGCTAAATCCCTGTCTATCATCTGTATATTTCTCTGTATCCCATAAATGTCAGCATTCCCTTTATCTTTTGCTGGTTTATGAACAATGGAGGAATAAATTGCTACCAAAATGTTTTAAAGTGAAAGTAGAGGTAGTCTATTATCGAGTAGTCTTGTAACTATATCAAAATGATCAAAAATAAAAAAAAATATCTCTTTGACACTTTGACCAAGTGTGGTTCCCATTTTCAGCAAGGGCCCCTTGATGGAGCGGTTGTGAAACATTTAACAGAAGCAAGGAAAACAACATAGAAAAAACTGAAGCGCTTAAAGGTGACCGTTGGCCCCAGATGACTAACAGGGCTTGTAGGGAGGAACAACGTTTCTTATGAATCTACAAGGCTATTTTAAATCTACAGCCTATTTTTTAATCTACAGTGGGTTATCAGGTCTACACAAACATTTTAGACTATTTGATAAATCTCCTTCTTTTGCAATGTACAGGTGATGTAATAGTAGTTTATGTAACTGAACATTACATAATAACCATTGAGAGTACAGTAGAAATGAGTATATAGGCATAAAATGTAGCTAATATCCAGTTGTATCTAAAAGTCTGTGAATAAAGAACAGTCATTATGGTCTACTATTAAATCCTGTAGGGGAAGAATAACCTCATATTCTCTTGGACAGGTGCTCATACAAAGTGAAAGAAATAATTTTCAAGAGGTGAAAGTAAAATCACAACAGACACCGATTCACAATTTTAGGGGAAGTCAGACTCAGGGAGAGCGAAAGTGAGAGTCTGGAGGGTTCTTGGTCTTTTTCTTCAAAAAGGCCAAACTAGACTGAGCTAGATGAAGATGACGATGACAACGTGTCTACTCATGCTCATTTCATACGGAAATAGACTTGATCAAAAAGTGCAGTGGATATTTGATTCACATATAAGGCATATGCTGAAAGCAAGCTTTCTCTAGGTGACTGTAGTCCACTTTACGGTAGTTTGATGTGCTTTTTAAGAAAAAAATTGCAAGGGCCACTTCACCCAGTACTGTTTGAAAAAAGTGCTGTGGTATCATTATAAAATGCTTCATGGTAAATTGTTTATTGTTGTTGGCACTGTATATAGTATGAAATTATTTTATTATTAGTCTGCATGATAAAGTCAGCAGCATTTTAGGAGATTAGCACAGCATTTATTACCCTTATAAATAAATGTTTTTTTTCTGTAAACATCTAGTTTTACAGTCCCAGGTCCAAAAAAGTCAGGGTATTGTTTGAAATGACAATTAAAAATGCAATCCAGCAATATGCAAATACTTAAGACAACATATTTCATGTTCAAACTAATAAGCTTTGTTTTTTAAAATATGCTAACACTCTGAATTTAATACCTGCAAGACATTCTAAACAGCTGGGACAGTAGCTTGTGCACCATTGTGTTAGAGAAAATAACTTTCACCTTATGAAAACATTATTTTTACATTAAAACTACAATGTTAAATTCCTTTAAATAATAGAAAACAAATTAAAAGGGGAAAATATGCTCCTCTACCGCTCAGCTATCCTGTCACCTTACTCTCTGACCTAGCATTTACTCTAGGTTCTTACTGAGAAACACCAGCATGTTACCATTTCAGGTTTCAAGCAGGACCTGAGGCATGTAACAATGTTTCCCGCTGAACTGATAAGCCACTCAGATTGGTAGCTAGTGGCTGGCATGCAGAGATACTTTTCTGCCACCTTGCTTAAAGTGGGGAAGTGTTCACGGTGCTTTCTCCACCATTTTAGAGGATTTTCTTCGCTGGAGACACCAAATAGCTGCTCAGCTCTGTGTCTTGTGTTTGCTGAAGTGACACAGTGGGTGCAGATGAAGGGAACGACTCACTTCCTTTGAAAAAACTTTCCAATGACTACCTTGACTTCTTTGCTTCTGACGAAGACGTAGAGGGCTCTGCTCTCTGTCTGGTGCTTCCATTGCTGACTCCATCGCTTTATTCACCTTTACATGAATGGTGGGGACATGGTGGACTGAAATATGTCATTTTGAATCCAGGGTCAACAAAACTGGCTGTGTCCAGCAGCTCTTCTGTGGTGGGATCTGAAAACTTTTCCTTAATGTAATGAAGGATGCTGGTTTTAACTGTTTTGGTCAGTTCCACACATCTTCCTCCTCTGACAGCACCCATGATTGAAGGATGTGTAAGACAGGCTTCACAAAGGAAATGGTGACACTCTTCTCCTGACAGGGCATCTGTGAACTCCATCAATGGGGAGAGAGCTCTGTTGGCATTCTCTAAGACATCCAGGTCAGCCCAAGATGTCTTGATTTTTTATCATCAGTGAGGACCTGCATGATGGCTTTCTTTTGTTCAAGGATCCATGCAGTCATCATTTACATCTGGTGGCACATGCTGATTTCAGCTTGTGTTGTGGCAGGTTCAGCTGTTGTTGCACCTTAACTAATGTCTACTATTTTCCAATTATAGGAAAAGGCTCTGACATTTTATTTTTCTCAAATAACATACACACAAAAACACATAAGGATAAATTATATCATTGAGGGTTTCATATACTTTAATAATTTACAAATACAAAGTTTAAACTACATTAATAAAGGAAGAGAGAACCCTAGTATCTTGATTCTAATATACTTAATCATCAGGCTAATAACACATCGGGGCAATTTTATTTCATTGTTGCTGGCCGTGATGGCCAGAAGTTTTTCTTCCACGAGGTCCCACGCAGAGAGCATATTTCTTGGGACCTGTGCAATCATTTCTGACGTGTGATCAGCTGGAAAGTTTGCTGTCTCAAGGCATCTGTTACGCAGCTTTCATTCATCATCAATGTAGTGCAGCATAAGGCTTATGTAGTAGCTTATGTAGCGCTCCATTGTCCTACTTGATCAGAGATCAGCTGCGGCTGCGAAGCGCTCAACAGATTTCAGTTCAACAGCTACTTTCTGATGACATTTTTTATACAGGTTGGGCACCAGTCTTAACAAGTCCCCGGTTGTTAAAGGAGCTGTATCTTTCGTGGTGTAGTATGAAATGGCATCAGTTATTTCTTTCCATCTTTTAGAGTCATTTAGATATTGTGTGGCATTTATGCTTCCATTAACGACATCTGCTTTGTGGTGGCACTTGTTGCCGGGTACTTGTCGGTAGTCTCTCTTTTTTTGTGTCATGCTCTCTTCATATTCGGTGACACGGTTGTGCTCCAAGTGTTGAAAAAGATTAGATTGTTACCTTTGGTCGCAGAAATGATTTTTTCCGTGATTTTACACTTCACTACTTTATGGTCAACATCATCCTCTGAGCCTACGTCTGTAAGAGCTGGTGCGGGTCACATTCTCACCATCTTATCAGCTGCGGAGCATGGCCTGGATTACGCACGACAAGAGGAAATAACATTCCATTTGAATTTAAAATCTGCCAGAAATATAAAATAAATGAACTGGGCATGAATTTCAAATCTCAAACCAAAGTGGGATGAAGTTTTTGTGGCAACAAGTAAAACCTAAAGTCTTATCTGCGTGCCTGGCATGCAAACACCTCTCTCACTTTGTCATGGCACCTGTGCGATGAGCAGACCAATTTTCTTGTAGTATTTGCGACATAAATGTTGCACTGTACAGCCCTGCATATGTTAGCAAATGATCTTTTAGTCTCAAAATGCTGAGTTTTCTATTTTTGCCAGTCAGGGAGATTTAACACAGTGGTCACTGGTCATGTTTGGTGTCTTTCAGCTGGTGTAGGTGAGACTCTAAAGAATCTTCATATGATCTACTAATAATTTGCCTAAGAAAATACTCCCCCAGTTCAACCACTGTATTTAACATTAAGAGGGAATAAACCGACTTCAGACACTCCCTGTCTGCTTTAAGTCATCTTATCATTCAGTTTAGTGATCTGCTGCAGGATTTTCTCACACTGACAAGCAGAGTGACGCTTGTGTGTAGGCGGTCACTCTCTTCTGTAAATGTCGCTGTTTGCTTTGGGACTTGCCATCTAACTAAGCTTATAGTTTATTCAAATGACCTAATGTCTGAAATCATCTATGTCACTTATTCCACCCATTTTAAGGAGACATGACAGCGTTTGATTTCCTGCCAACAAACGCCCCGAGTAATGACACATGTGAGAATACTGCAGCTCACACTTGTTGTTCAGAGCAGTGAGGCCAAATGTGGGAAAGCTTCTATTTGTTGGCATCATTCTTTGAGACTCATTAGGCTTGAAAAACTCCCTAATGTTATTGGCAGAGGAACGTCCCAACCTCTTATTCTGTGTTTCTCTTTGAAGCAAGTTGTTTTCCAGCAAGGCCAGTGATAAACAGTGTTGACAACAACACTTCTCTTAGTTTGCATGGTATACGTGTGGTTGTTCTTATACTTTTGCTACAGCTGGTGCTGGCATGGGTTTCTAAAGTTCATTTAAGTTAAATGTGGGGCTGGAAATTTCCTTACATAGGGGGTGTGGACCATCCCTCTCTAACAGCAAACAGATTCAGAAATTAGTCACCAAGTCATCTTTGGATTAACCCTTACAGGCAAGTCTTCAGCCTCCCGACAAACTGATACATAGTGCTAGCTTGCAGTTATTAGTTCACCCCTTGGCTCACTCAAACTATCAACATTATACCCAAGTGTATGATTTTCAGTTGATGTCAGACTCTCAAAAACAGAAAAGCTAAAGGTCTTTGCACACTGAGCTAGTTTTTTTTATTGTCCAAAATTGCATGTTTAATGCATGTTTCATTTTTTTTAAAGCTCTCATACTACTCAGGTTTGACACACTGATGCAAAACTTTTGCACATTATAAGTATTTTCCAAACAGATTTTATTTTATTTTGCATCAGTCAATCAGTTAAGCCATTCAAATTATTATTTCAGTATTTTTTCATATGTGTAATATTGACCTTGAAATTAGTTCTTCTTTCACATCAGCACCATGCACACTGTGTGTGTTTTATTAATAGTCTGGTCTAAGTCCTTCCACGAGTGAGATTGTCCATATAAATACGTAAATATTTCCCTTATCATTATTATGATTATTGCTAATTTTGGGGTGGGGGTTGTATCTAAATATTGTTTTCACATTTTATTCCTTACTTTTATTTTATTGCTAGTTTTTGTCTTGTCTCTTGTTGAGCTGTTGTGATGACCAAATTTCCCCCAAAGGGGATCAATAAAAGCTTATCTTATACTAAATGGGTTATTGAGAGCAGTCCCTCTCTCTCTCTCTCACACTAAAATCTCACTTCTTCAAATACCATAATTTGCCAATAAATTAAGTTAGTATAAATTCTAGAACATAGTGGATAAGGGCCAAAATTTGTACTCACAGCCACGTACTAAACGAATTGAAAAATTATGCTCCAACTTGGGCCTTATAAAGATCTCTGTCAGGACCCAGCATTTTGAATTATTTTGTGTGTGAACAGAGCTGTATAAACCTGCCTTGCCCTGGCTAAGCGGAGCCAATACACACACCTGCAAGGTGATGTCAGAAAAATACAGCCACTATACTCCATAATCATATTCCTCGTTACTGCAGTGATTGATATGTGCTTATCAGGTCCACAGCTGTGTGAATCAGATGTTAAAGTGGGCCAACACAAAACTTTATGTAGGTTTTCTTTCTTTTTTTTTTTTTTTAATATTCTATTTCTTTGTTAGCTAAACATAGATTAAATCCAGTTAAAGCCAAACTTAGTGTTAAGAGGTGTCTAGCTGACATCCCCCTCATTTATGGGGCAGAAGTTTAGCAGGGTAAATGGCTCAAGTGTTTATTGTGTCTCTAGTATAATGTGTGAGCACACGCCAGGATTGTATGGATGTATGGATTAGTCAAGCCAGTATGTGAAATTTATGTTGAATGTTTGATCATCTTTTAGTTTTGGTTCAGTCTATCTGTCTCAAAGAAAATTATCTTTGTCCATTTCCAGGTATTTTGCTCTTTTTTTTTTACCTTAGTGTGACAGTGGCTACAGGTGTGATACTTCTAACCATCAAGGATTATTTTTAAATAGGGATGTTCTGATACCATTTGTTCCTTCCTGATACCAAGGTGTTGGGTATCAGCCAATACCGAGTATTGATCCGATACTGGTGTGAACTTTCCGGACTGACTGTGAAGGGTAGCAAATTATTTTAGACCTATAACTGACTCAGAACATGACTCAACAAATAGATTCATAATGTACAGCAACTCTGTGACCCTAAAGTTGTTTTTCTGCTGATTATTGAGTTTTACTCCTGAATATTTGAAGAACAATAATACAGGGATCTGCATCACAGGCTCTCTCTATTTCTCTCTCCATTACGCTCTATTCAGGCAGCACCACGTGATGACGGAGCAGCCTGCTTTTGGCTGACAGACCCTCACAAAGGGAAAACAATATGGCGGTTAGCAATCGCGCTATCGGTAATAGATGATCATAATTCGATTAAAATGGATAAAAAGACGTTCAGTATCGGGTTTGCTAGTGTGAATTTAATCATTAAAGTCCCCGGAAGTCACATGAGTTCCAGGCTCACTGAAAATGCTGCCGCAAGAGATTCAAAGGCATCAATAGCGTCAATGGGAAGGTAGAATGGCTAGCTTCAAGAGGAAAAACAAGAAAGAGGCAATGATTTATGGTTCAAAAGTTACTTAACTTTCTATAAACTGTCACTTCTTGTCGTGTACGACAAGAGGGCATAACAACCACATTTAGAGAAAAATGCAGCCACACTTCTTTGCTGCAGCAGTGGGTCCTTTGGGTCTTCTTCGCAGCTCTAAAACAGTAGCCTGTGCATGTAGTGCTTTCTGGCAGTGAAGAAGAATTGATTTTCAGTTTACAGTGCTAACATTTAGCATGGCTGAATAAAGCAAAATATAAAGCAAAATCAAATGGTATCAGAGCAGTGCATAAACTCGGGTACTTGCCGATACCAATACCTGCATTTTAAGCGGTATTGGACATATTTCTGATACTGGTATGGGAATCCAAACAACCCTATTTTTAAAATTATAATTTTATAAGTTGTTTTTCTGCATATGGAAATGTAATAAATAATGTGTTTTGTTTCATCATTGCAGACTTTCAAGGATGAGAACCATCAGAGCAAAAACCTTCTTGCTTGCAGTAGCTCTTGGTCTTCTGGTCCTCCTTCTCTGTAAAGATTGTATGGACCACAAAACCATCCACCTGCATGAAAATGTGAGAGAGGAGGACAGCCAAATAAGTCAACCCATCACAAAGAACTCTCTTTTGTACACCTTGCCAAGATGTCAACAAAATAAGTCAGCTTCCAACGTCACAGGCTTCAGCTCTCTTCCTGTGAGCATACAGGACTTTCTCTACCATCGACACTGTCGCCATTTTCCCATGCTGCTAGACCTTCCAGACAAATGCAGAGGAAGAGATGTTTTCCTTCTGCTGGTTATCAAAAGCTCACCTGGAAACTATGACCGCAGGGAGGTGCTGCGAAAAACGTGGGCTAAAGAAAGGGTACACAGTGGTGTGCGGATCCAAAGGATCTTTCTCTCAGGAACCACGGGGTCTGGTTTTGAGAAAGAGAGACTGAACAAACTTCTGGAGCTGGAGCAACAAGAGTACAATGATATACTTCAGTGGGACTTCAGTGACACATTTTACAACCTCACCTTGAAGCAGGTGCTTTTCCTTGAATGGATGGAGAGAAACTGTCCAAATGCTCGCTTCCTGCTTAATGGTGACGATGATGTTTTTGCCAATACAGACAACATGGTCGAGTATCTCCAAAGCCTTAAAGATAACGATGGAAGGAAGCACCTTTTTACCGGTCATTTGATCCAAAATGTGGGACCCATCAGATCATCAGCGAGCAAATATTATATCCCAGTTCAGGTACAGGAGTCTAACTCATATCCGCCCTACTGTGGTGGCGGGGGCTTCTTATTATCCGGCTATACAACTTTGGTCATATACAAAATGTCCCAGTCGATTTCCATTCTTCCCATTGATGATGTTTACATGGGGATGTGTCTGGCTAAAGCAGGACTAAGTCCGTCTTCCCATATGGGTGTAAAGACAGCAGGACTACATATTCCCTCTAACAAACTGGATGAATTAGATCCATGCATTTATAAAGACGTTTTACTAGTGCACAGATTCCTTTCAGCTCACATGTATCTTATGTGGCACAGAATACACAATCCCAGACTGAACTGTAGTCCTTCCAAGAAAAGGCTGTAGAAGAACTTATCTGTAACTCAGAGGTGTTTAAAGAACATACGGAGACTTTGTTGTTGGAGGTGTGATCTCAGTCTATCTACAGGACAGTACTTAGTAGTACTGTTTTTAACTCTGTTGTCATCCATCTGAATCAGGACAAACCCAGACAACAGATACAGATTATGAAGAAGGGAATAACAAAGCCATAGCTTCAAACATCTTGTGGAAATGTATGTCCAATTTTAACTGCCCTTTAACTTTACTTGCCTTTTCAAAGGCTAAGGTAAAATCATTTACAGGGCTGTACAGTGAAACATAATTTATATGTCACACATGCTACACAAAAGTTTGGCTTTGATACGAGGTTATTTCATTGCATCGCGCCAAGGCAATGAGAGATTGGGAGAGAGAGGGGTATGTTTGTGTAGGGGTTATGATTCCTAGGATGTCACCTGGTGTCAGACAGGGCCAACTCAAAGCATGCACTATACAGGTAGTAGTCATGTTTAAGGAGCACTGCCTCAAACAAACTCAGTGTGTTTTTATAAAGGCTCACATGCTAAAAATGCTAAATACAAGTATCAGTATAATTCCCCATTGTCATCTGCTTCTCTCTGAGTCTTGCCAGACTGCCCTTCACAGTTTACAGTCAGTGAAATGACCAAGTACTAAACTCTAACTAAAGGTTTCCGTATGAAATGATGCACACTTCTTTTCTTTGATATTGCAAGTTCTGCTGTTTATATAATCGATGCAAAGTCCCATAGTAGTGGTTGCAAGAGGGTCGTCTGAGAACTGGGTCTGCATCCTCTCGATTAATTTACCTTTATAATTGCTGATAATTGAATGTATGCTGCACAAGAGCAAATTTGCTAGTAGGCAAAGTAACTGTGACCTGACTGATGGGACCTGGGTACAGGTAAGGGTCCTGTCTTTTATAAATGAGATATTCCAGCCAACAGACTACAAGGCGTACAAACATGTTTTCCTTTATTGACTGAAACATTAATTGTATTTCAACAACTGAAGGAATATTTATTAATAGCTGAAATATTTTAAATATCACGTTTGCCTTTAAAGAAGTTGAGCCTGTTGAAACCTCAGTAGGTTTTGCGCTGTGTTTGTCTTCACCAGTTGCGTGTTAGGCCTTAAAGTTGTCTGGTCTGTCAAATCTTTGATTGAATGTGGGAGTGTGTTTGGTGTCAGTATAACTTATTTGTACAACAGCTCTCAGCCTGGGAATGGGACTTTGCTTTGCTAAGGGCTGGGTATTGATTTATGATACAGTCTATCTGCACACTGAATTATGTCCATTGTACATTTTTCTCCAATAACAGCAAACTATCATAAACAGACACTGAATGTTTTCTCATCACTTATATTTGAAATGAAACCAAAATATTTGAAGTGCACTGAGGCAGGCCAGTAAACTGGTACACTTTGGTATCAGTACCCAGCTCTGGTTGTGCTGTGGTTTGTCCACACTGTTACAGAAAATAGCCATAGATCCTCAGGGTTTAACAATAAAGATGTCATATGACTATTTTGGCTAAGGGCTTGTAAAACCTATGCTTTTGTGTAAGATTTTTTTTTAAATGTCTATTTATGTTGAACGCCATCTTAAAGGAAATTAAGTTTTTTTTGTGCCTTACAGTGCCTCTCAGCAAGAAACAGCTGTGAAAATGATTTATAAGATGTTTCTGAGGACAGAAAGTGTTAAGTTACCTAAATTCCTAAAACAACAGTCATGGTCAGACGGGTTTTATATGCTAAACTTCCAACTTTTTAAAGTTGATTATTGTAATGTGTTTTTCTTTTTCAATTATGTTATAAAAATGATTTTCATTTATTTTTATGCTGCTAAGATGGATTTTTTTTGTTTTATTTTCATAATGATGGCTTTGAGATAAATTTTGTACTGCATATAAAATGACTTTGTGTTTGAGCATAACAGGACATCCTTATCGTGTTTTCAGAGACTGCCCAAATGGAGACATTTTGGAGCCGTGCTTCTTTGTTTCCTCTAAAAACACATTCAGCTGTCTGAGTGGAATGAAGATGATGTATATATACCTCTGAGGGTCAGCAAACAATCAGCAGTTCATCGTGCTACCTGCCAGGGAGAGAAACACTATGTATGTACATGTTTACATACTGTATGTATATTTACACATATATGTGATAGCCCTGTGGACAGCTGTATACATTCAACACCAATGAGTCAGATTTTACACAGGACCTCAAATGAAAGAAAGTACCTGGGCAGCACAGGGATGTTAGGTAGTGTTGTGATTATGTTGTGTGCCACATGGTCAGATGGTCTGGGGTTTGTCTCCAACCCTCAGCACTTTACCACATGACTCTTTTCAACATAAATGCATAAAAGACCAAAATAATGATGAACACAAGCCATTTACCATAAAAAGTATAACCTACAATAAATGAAAATATAAAACCTGATTGTGGTCACCAAGGTGCCAAACTGCTTCTCATAAACCAAATTATTTGTCTTATGAGCAGCTTTAGTCAGGCTACATAGTTGACATCAGGGATGGGCAACTTTGGTTATCAAGAGTGTAGGATATTATTAGTTTAACCCCTGTGACTGCTAATAATTCAATGATGGGAAGAATATGTTGCTTTCCTGATAATTATAATGAAAGAAATTAAGAATGTATGAATTTCAAGTATTTTAGTGAAATTTAAAACTAATGATAAATCAATGAAAATAAAATTAAAGAAATTTGATAAATAAAGAATTGACAAAGCAAAATATTAAAATTTAGATAGAATAATATTTGAAAATTAAAAATATAATAAAAATGAAGCACTTTAGAATACATTTCTAATTTTGATAAAATAGAAAAAACTATAAAAAGTATTAAACACATTTAATTATAGATTAAAAAAACAATATAAAGAAAAATAAAATGAACAGGAAATAAAACTCAAAAGAAAATCATTAGTTAAATTTCATTTTTCAATAAGGAAAACTAAAAATAAAATTTATTCAAAACAAATGTAAAAAAATTAAAAGTGAATGCAAGTAAAATAAAGAGTATTTAGAAAACATAAAATGAAATTAAAAAAATATGTTAAGTTTTAGTTTTGATGCTTTAATGGCAGATATTGACTGATTTCTTAAGATTTATTGGTATTTAAATTTGATTTTGGGGCCACATTCAATTAAGTGGAGGGCCCATGTGGCCCCCAGGCCACCTGTTGCCCAACCCTGGTTTACATCATAATGAAAGGGGGGTTTTCTTTCTGAAAGTGTAAGGAAAGACGCTTTATAACAGTGGAACCCTGAGCATAACCAGACTCATGCTGAACAGCCATCTGTCAAAACCTTGCTGAAGAAAGAGTTTAAAACTTACCGGCTGGGGTGCAGATGGTCCTGTGCAGCCCAGATTCAAGTCCAGCCTGTTGTTTCTTTCCTGCATGTTATTCCACACTCTCTCGTCCCTGTTTATGTCTCTGTCCACTGTCGTATCTCTATAAATAAAAGCTCAACATGCATGTAGTTATTACTGTCATTTCCCCTTTTCTCACTAAGATTCTATCATAAAGTTCCCCCGTTTTTTGTGTTTCTTCATTTTAAACTGTTTAAACACTCTTAACATGCAGTAAAATGTAAATAACTGCCATATATTAAAAGTTCTAAGTATTGTGGAAAAATGGGCAAAAGCATGTACTCACAGGGCATTTTCTGAGCCTTTTATGGTTAAAATAAGAAAAGAGTCCAGAAACTCAGGATTTAAAGGGTTTTAAGCGCATGTCATATTTGGCACAGTGAGAAAATTAGTATTAGAAATCTTAAGAGACAAAAGATCTGGTCTAATTAGTTTTAATCTAAATTGTTAGATATAAAGGGAAGAACATCTATGAGTGATTCGCCATCAGACAGTGTTTCCCCTGCTTATCTCATCTCCTGATGTTTCCCTTTGATGTTCTGCTGTTTCATGCACTGTCTCTGGACTCATACACCTCTGGGACAAGGACAGGTATATTGAAGTTGCTCTGTAAGAGTTGTACTGTACATTTTTGTATTAAACTATTCAGTCCACCCACGCAAAGTGTAAGTACAGCAACATCAGGTAGGAAACCGCAACTTTTACTTCCCTTCTAGTTTTTATAACTGTAAGTTTAACATCCACAAACAAGAGGAAATCAGTTAAAGTATATTTAAGAACCAAACTGAGCCTGTCACTACTGTCAGTTTCATGTTGTGTTTTATCATTGATGGTGTGGGTGTTTACAGTCATTAGATGTAGTTTCCAAAGAGACCAAGGATCTAGGGAGCCATCTACTGGACAAACAATGAAACTGCACACCTTAATGACCAATGAAGCACAAATCCTCAACTAAAACTAAATAAAACCATACATTTTTTAGCAAGATAGACTAGACAGACTAGCAGAAAATAAATCTAGTACAAAACAAAATAGACAGGTAGACTTTCTTTGTTGCAACCTGTTTATTTCCCTTTAAATGGAGCCCCATTTGTAAGGAACATCCATTTGTGGGATGAGCAGCAAATAAACAGACTTTCCTACTGTATAAGATGTATTGCCAAGAAGCAACTTTCAACAATGACATAATCTACAAAAAAACTCATTTCCATCATTTTTGTGCTAAGTTTAGATCTTTGATGATCAAAACTGATGAAAAGTAGGTCAGTTTTCATCAAGGACACAAAAATAAGATAAAATGTTGACATGATTAAAATGTTTCATCCAAATGTAATATTGATCATAAAAAATAAATGAGGTCTCTCATTAAATGGATTAAGAGTCATAATATTGCAAAGATTTGTCATCTGCTAATAAGAAAACAATTAGAAATAAATGTTTCAGCTGGAACCTGCTGCTTTGATATTAAACTATGTGGCTGCAAGTTCTTTGATATGCCGTTTTATTGAACACTTTGTGTTTTATAAAAAAAAAGTTTTGTATTCAGTTTTTTTCCATGGCAGCTTTTGTACATATTGTTTTTGCATTGTACCCTATGCTACTTTTATTTATTTATTTATTTTTATCTCATTATAAAACATATTTCACTTCCCTGACTGTTCAGCTGTCTTGCAGTCTTTTACTTTTTTAATTCTACTTTTGCCTTTAAAACAGGCTAATTCCCTCGTAAATGTACTTGTTGATAAACTTGATTCTGATTGTCATGAATAGGATGACGATCTTGTCACAGCCTCTTGATTCCTGCTGCCATACTCCACTTTGTCCACAAGGTGGCCTACAAGTGTCATTATTTTTGAATCTCCACACCTGTTATCACTTCTTCCCAGCCCAAGGTTGACTTAGCAAACATATGCTCCCATACCTGGCCTGCATACCTTAATTCACGTCACCTGTTTTTATGTGCTGTCTTGGTTTCTGTCTGCTTCCAGGTGCTTGTCTGTCTGCACTTCTTTGACACATCTGGGTCAAACTTGTAAGCCAAAGATTAGATTGTAACTTATTCTAACTGCCCCTGGAAATTCACTGAGATCTTTATCCAATTAACTTAGAAAAGCACACGTGCATGTGAGTTATACACATTTGATTCAACAATGTCCACAAACTTTTGGTGCTCCATTCAGTTAAACTTTTTCTTAGTAATATAAATGAGACCTGGTGAAAAATAGAGGAATTGGCAATAATGTAATTGAGTAGAAATGTCTCTTGGTTTAAAAAAAAAGGCATGACTCCTCAGTTTGGCATGGAAGCATCCGTGATGTTTTAATCCTTTCTTTTAGCAGTAAATCACTGTTGGACATACAACGGTTTTGCTTCCTTGATTGCAGTGACCTTGGTGACAAAAATGACAGTGAGTGACTTCTGAGTGAACTTGCTCAATCAGTTTATTCTGGCATCATACAAAACACCCACATAGCTGTGGTGTTTCATCATGACTTGACAATATGCTTCAGCAAAACAATAGGCACACTGTACCAACGCGTTTCATTGATCCGTGTGCGTGGTTTCATTGAGAAATAAATCGGCCGAGATGGTATGTTATGAAAAGGGAGTGTTAATTAAAATAAATAATTGCAACATCAGCATGGGAAAAAAGTTTAAGATGTGTTGTTCCAGCAGTTGCTAAGCTGGTCAATAATAGGAAGATTTATACAGATAAATAAGGCTGTCACAAATACGTTCTTTTTCTCTTAATGTTTTTGTATGAGGTCTGTATCGGTATGCAGGTAGGCCCCGCTCTTGCCTCCTGATGGCCATCCTCCAGGCCTGCACCGGGCCCATGCCCCATCTCTCCAGGTATCCTCCCCGCTGCCTCATCCATGATGAACATGGTTGCCCACTGGGTCACGGGCACCAGGTATGCTGTGAGCAGGATCAGGCATGGGAAAGCGCATCAGGTGCCCATAGAGGCACAGTTACCATTCCCATTTCAGGCAGCTGACCCTTCCTATCCTCTCTTTCCTGAGCGTGTCAGCATTAGACACATGGTCTTGCCAACGATACCCAAAGATGCGCCAAAGAGAAGTTGCCACAAAGGAGTCCAAGCGGTGCCTCTGGCCATCAGTCAACATCCAGGAATCACAAGAATATAGTAAGATCAGGAGGACCAGGGACCAAAACACTGACTTTTGTCTGCATGCTCAGATACCAGGAATGCCACACTAACCCATCGCCTCATGCATAAGTCCAAGTCTGCAGTTGATCTCAGCCTCATAGTGAGCAGGTCGATGAATTACACTGCCAAGGTAGGTGAACTGCTCTATTCTACACTCTCACCATTCACAGACACAGATTCGATGGCAGCATCCCCAAATTCCTTTGCATTCCCAACACTTCAGCCTGTTCACTCAGCAGGTTAAGAGCCCCCACAAGAACATCTACAGACTCCGCAAGGATCACGGCATCATCAGCAAAGTCCAGATCAGGGACCTGGACTTTGCTGATGTTTACATGCCTGGGAACGAAGAGGTGAAAGTGATGAGGAGACAGACCCAGGTCTGCTAAATGGCAAATTTCAATTTCAAAAGCTGCTGAATCTAAGTTTAGATAAAACCTGAGTTAATGAAGACGCTAACATCAACATGGGATCAAGCCATGGTTGTAGCTTACATGTTGGCCAGCAGGCACTATTTTAGTCTGACTTAAGTGAATTGTCCAGTGGTCTTTGATTTAGTGTTGATGATGCTTCACTCTTTCATGTCTTTGTAAACCTTGATGAGTTCAACGATGGCAAAAGCTGAAATAAACCATCAAAACTACAAGTTAGGCCTCCAATAGCTTTTTTTCAACAACAGAACTTTATTTTAAACAAAGGCAATTTTTAGAGGAATAAACAAAATACAACACATTTTTCCACTACAATGCCAAACATTGCATTTTTAAAAATCTGAGAAAATAAAATTACAAATACGTTAGAAAACTTTTTCACACAAAAAAATCAAAATGACTTTTGTCTTCAGTTTATTTAACTGTTTACCCCTTTAGAGACAGAAATACTACACATGCTGCAATATAGATGCCTAACAGTGCTCAGGAGAGTGTGCCTGACATTCTCTCTACAATACAGTATTTTAACTCGCTCTGATTCTGGAGTGAGAATCACTTCTAACTTAAAACAACCAAAATCAGATTTGATCATCCCAGACTATAGACGTGTAAACCTGAGGATAGACAGATCTTTTTGTACCTACCATGATGGTTGGGATTTTAAAACCTGAAAAACATGATAAACTAGAATGGCCGTCTGAGGCGGCAGACTCACGCCTAAGCAGTGCCACCGAGGAACTCACGCTCCCCTTGATTACTATGGTGTTCAAAATTTGAAGTCCGAGAAAAAACCGAATGGGTGCGCGGATCATCAGCAAACTCTAATCAATTCTTCCATGTCACTATCCCAATATTCCCTGAAAGTTTGGGGAAGATCCGACCCTCCGTTCTTGAGTTATCATGTACACATACAAACAAAGAAACAAACAAACAAAGATACGGAACCCTTTACATAACCTGCCGATTTCATTGTGGGTAATTATTTCCCATGATATAGCTGATGTTGTTTGATACTGAAATTTTTATTGTGGCGTGCAGAGAACTTATAGTGACTGTTTAGAAAGACAGCAGGATGACTTTGACAACCCTAAAGTTTTTTGTTTTTTTGTGACCAGCACTGGATTGGTTAAAAGGCTTATAAAAAAACCTGCCTCCTTATATACATTTTTGCAGTGGTTTTATGTGATATAAAAGTGGTTAACACAATATCTTCAATCTTCAAAGTGTTTTTGATCAACACATCTTTGACTGAACCGTAGCAATAAGCATGGTCTTGCTTGTCTTCCTGTTTGCAGCATACATTCTTACACTTTATTTGATCGCTAAGCTGTACAGAGCTGTGCTCAGCATGGACAAAATTCTGTCATCAGTGTGTAAATGCCTATATTACTCTGTTTTCCAATGCTGTGAGTGAACTGAGCTGTAATCTGGACCCTTCGTAAAACTGTATGAGTTCATGCTGTTGATCTCAGGCACAAGTTTAGCTGACAGGTGCAGCGTGGCGCCTTGTCAGCCTTTCAGATTCTCCCTCTCGTCCTGCATGATGCTTTCAATCAGGTTTTCCAGGTTGGAGAAACATGGGCGTTCAGCAGAATCATACGACCAGCACTGCTTCATCAGGCTGTACGCCTACAACAAGAAAATACAATTTTTATTTCAAATAGACTAAAGTTTCATAGGAGCAGAGATTTGTTTGGAGAAGTAAAGAACATTATAAGAAGTTTACAATATGAAAGTATTGCAGCCTGTTTGGAGAGATGTGAAAGCTAATTTTTTTTGGGAAAAAACACCTTTAATTTATTAATTAATTAATGATTAAGGTGAATGGTTTTGATTAAGCTTCATGAAATCCCAGATGAAATCATACAAGTTGTCTGTACCTTGACAGAGCAGTTTGGTGGAGCAGGCAGCCTCCAGTTATTCTTCAGAAGATTTGCCAGATGCATGGAGATAGACGGACCCTGCATGTTGTATCCAATTGCCTGCATACAAAGCTAAGAGAGGAGACATCATTAAAGTGATGCAATCTGATAAAGGAGTTTTCAGACATAAAAATAAGGTTTTTTCACCCATTAATGTTCAAAACATAGTGCAGAAATGTAGCTATTTTTGATTATTTCTAAAACAATAAATTAGTTGTCGTTGCATTTCTGTTAAGATAGTAAATGTTCTTACTCTTTTTGGGTTGACATTTGTGTCGCAGTAGGAGAAAATCTCATGAAGAACGACTCCAAAACTCCAGACATCTGACTTGTGGGAGAATTTGGACTCATTGATGGCCTCTGGAGCGTACCTGCAGTACATGGACAGTGCATGTCATTCTCATCTAAGGGATTGCTTTGAAAGGTGTTGGTTTTTTTTCTACACTATTGAGAATGACCCTGAAACATTTGTTTTTGGAAATCCGCTTTCTGCTGTAGAGGAAGATGGTTTAGGCTAGTTGACATACTATTATGTTATCGGGTCAAATATAAGGCTACTGCACCAGTCAGACTAGACTAGTTTAACCCAGTTTTGCATTCAAACAGCTTCCAAAGAAGCTGTTTAACACTTTTATCAGTATTGGCATCCTCATAATACACCAGTTTATGCAAGGACTGACACCAAAAACCAGTGCTTCCAAAATTGTGGCCCCCGGTGGGCTCTCAAGGCACTTTAAGTAAGCTGCAAAAGCTCAACTACACTTAATAACAACCTTATGGTTCCAAATATATATTCAAAACAGAAATCATATTTAAAAGGTTGCTAAAGTTTCATCACAGGGGTCAGTGTGCCTCAACCAGGGGGGCAGCCAGACTTAAGCTCAACACATGTCGACTCACGTGTGTGCCCCCTGGCAAGGTCGAGCTCGACAGTATCTATTTTGTTTGGGCCTTTTCAACCCTGGTAATATTCAGCATGACCCGGGACTGGTGGCAACCCTACTACCCACTTGGACGGTACCCTGGGCCATGCTTACTCGCCACATCCACCTCTTGCTGTGCCATAATGGTGTGGACAGTAATTTTTTTCAACAGATTATTTTCCTGTGCTCCTGGTAATATGCAAGGACATCCAGAGCACAACTGAGGTTGTGTCAATCCAACATCCGCACAGGATGGTGCCCTTAGGTGCCCTCAGGCGCCTTACTCGCCATATCTACACCTTTTCAGCCTCAACTTTGAAACAATGTGCCTAAAAGTTCTGTGTTCAGTTACAAGTTTATGTTTTAACAAATCCTTTAATGAAGAAAACGTAGTCTGGAGATTTAACTTACAGTTCATGTCACCTTTTTATCATTGATTTTTTTCTGATGCACAAAGCTGGTGTCATGGTTTAACTGGTGCTAGATTAACTAGTGTTAAACATTCTGAGTTTGTGGAGTCACAAAGTCAAGAAATTAATATAAAAACAGAAATTACAGGTAACTTTGCAGATGCCTGATCAAAACAATACAACGGATGATGGCTTCTTAACTGTATTTTCTGACCCCACAAATGTTTCCTAGTAACATCAATGCCCATTAAATCTAAGCATTTGTATTAGAAAAACTCAGTTTAAAAAAAGGTCTAAAACTTGGCTTATAAATCCACCATTTTAAATCACACTGTACTTGTGGGATACTCCTTTAGCCAATCATCCAGCAAAAGAAAAAGTTAAGTGTTGTTCGGCTTTAACATTTTCAACTCAATTCAACAATTTTTGAATGAAAGAAAAAATACCAGAATATGGGGCTCTCTCCAGGCTGTGTGACACGATAGTACTCCTTATCAAAAGGAATTATTTTGCTCAGCCCAAAATCTCCAATTTTCACCAGCAAATCACTGGCCACAAGAATATTTCTGGCTGCGAGGTCTCGGTGCACATAACGCATGCTCTGCAGGCACTCCATTCCCTGGGACAATGTAAAGAGAAAAACAAAAGTGTAATTAATTCTTGCTGTTTGTCTTTCAACATTTGATTCTGCAGCACAGTCAAGCTCAGATATTATCATGAAAATAGTGAAACTGAAAACTAGTTAGCAATCTACATGGGAAGATACAGCCAAGAGCTGCAGTAAACATTATTGAGGATGTAGCATGCTCTTTGTGGCTTAGATCTAAATCGAGTGTATTTCTACTTGTAGACGAATAGTTTTACAAGCATCAGCGAGTCAGATTTCTTTCTAAATGGCATTGTGCAGGGGTTACAAACACTCCTTATTAATTCAATTTAAAGTCCAGCTTCATTTCCTGCAAATATTATTTGATTTCTGCAGGATGTGAAAAAACAAGATCCAGAGCCAACATTTTCTTGACAAGAAGTTGTATATATTTTTTAGGAAAACAACAAAAGTTACAGTATACTTTAAAATGATGTGATTGATAATGATTCGAATCCAGTAATTGACATGTATTTCTACACAGTCCATTCAAAATTAAAGTCTTTTTTTAATTGCTTTGAGGGGAACTTTTACCTTGCAGATCTGCGAAGCAAAAAGCAGCATCCGCCTTGTGTTGACTTTGTGTCGGTTATTCTCCAGATAGTGAATGAGGCTGCCACAGGGCATATACTCCATCACCAAACTCATGCTGAGACGACCTGTAAAGAGGCAAACATTGAAATGAAAATTATTAACAAATATTCATCACTGTCTACAGGTCAACACGTGAACTTTTGTGGTACACAATGTTGCAGTGATTGATTATTACCCGTGCTGTAGCAGACCCCTCTGTATTTGACGATGTAGTCGCTATGAAAAGCACTGAGGGCGTCCACCTCCTTCTTGAACTCCTCCAAGGTTGACTGTTTGTTGTGCTGCAGCTTCTTCACGGCCACATACTCGCCTGTATTATCGCCCAGCGGGTCATAACAGCAAAGCTCAACTGTGCCGAAGTTTCCCTGGGAAAGTTTGCAGTTAATTAGTTACTGAAAAACAAAACAAAAAGGTACAGCTATCCCAGAACCTCCTTTTTGGGAGATTTGAAATATTGAAGTTTTGTATTTCTGTAAAGTAAACCAAAAAAGTTGAATCACTTAGCTGGGTTAGCTTAGCTTTTCGATATAAGTCTTGAGACAACTGATCCACAGCTGCCCGATATTTAAGGGTCAAGGTTTAAGGTTTATTTATTGGCCACTAAAAGGGTAAATTTGTTGTACAGAAGGGAGATTTGACAATCCTGATAGATAAACAACACATGGAAGTAATACTCTCCCTGTACTTTGAGATGATTTTGCATTGTATGTAATGTGTGCACCTGTAAATGATGTGATAAATAAACATATGAATAAAAACAATAATAGTAGAGCTTTCAAAAGTAATTACATGAATAATAAAAATTTAAGGGTGCTAAATTTGCTAAATTTATTTTTTTAAAAATTATAAACAAACAAATAAAAATAAATTTAATCAATAAATATCAACTAAAATGATAAAATATATTAAATAAATATTAACAAAAATAATAAAATGAATTACAAGTATGAATAATAAACACAATGTTGAAATCAAACTGAGATAAATACTTGATAAAATGATAAAGATGAAAGTAATAAATCAATAAATATTTTTTTAAAAGTTATTGCTGAATAATAAATAAAATAATGAAAATGAATTTAACAAATAAAATAATAAAAAAATGAATTAAATAAATTAATAATAAATAAAATTTAAAAGCTCAATTAAATAAAATAATACATAAATAAAAATTCAGACTCCCAAAAAGTACCTTAAACACATTAAAACACCTCTCAACATCAAACTTCCACCCTGTTGATGACAAGATCATCCAGTTTCAGGATGACTATTCATATGGGGTTACTTTTTATTTTATTTTGTGGAAAATGAAAATAAAACTTAAAAAATATTATTTATTTATTTAATTATTTTTGCTCAAAAAAATCTATTTATTTCTATTTCTATTTATTATTTTCTATTTTAAAACAAAGATGAAATAACAAGTAATAATAAGTAGTTTTCTCATTTCTGTTTTATAACCTAAATCCAAAGACCAAAAGCTACATTTCATAGTTTTAATACATTATCAGGAGCTTTGTTTATTAGTGTCATGGCTGCAGGCTGCAGGTATAAAAGTGCTGCAGCTGTGGAGAGTAAAGATTTGAGTTGTGATTCATTCATGAGATTGCTTAGTCCTTTAAAGAGTACGGATAAGGGATTTTTGTTTTTAAGATAAGTTAACAAACCACGAAACAACAGTAAGACAGAACAGACTCAATATATTTATGTGGGTTTAAAGGATGTGAAGAAAGAAACTGTTTTCGAGGACAACAGCCCAGATTGATAACATATAGGTGTCTACATTATGTGTGATCTGTTGGTTCAGCCTTACTTTTCCCAGACTGGAGATGAAGCGAAGGTGTCTCTCTTCAAACAGTGTCTGGTCATGTTGGGTGAGAGCTTTCCACCCGGGACTCTGAGAAACTGGCTCCGTAGCATGTAAAATCACATAGTCTGATACAAAAACAAAGATATATCACGTCATATTTTTTAGCAAATGTAACTGTTTTCTGAGAAAGAAGTGTGAGGAAGAACTGGAATCATTCAGTAACTGTGCAAACTGGAGTCATCTAATGTGACTCTGACACTACTGATATTTCACAATAACCTTTAAAGCAGGAAATAGTGCCTTCAGGAAACAGAAGAAAAAAACCCCAATGAAATCTAACACAGGTAAACATCATAAATCCTAACTGATTATGTTGTGGAGTAACTCCCTCTGGGTTTGGTGTTTTCAGCTCTGTGGTCACACCAACAGGACAGTGTTTTCTTAACATGTTAATAAGACACTCAAACATGTTGCATGTTTTTTTTCTCCTGAGCCTCCTTTCTTCAACTATAAGCCCAGCCACCACACTGGGGAAGAGAAACGGCCCTGTCCACTCAGGGATACTGAATGTAGAGACAGCATGGCGGAGTTTAGTGGAGAGGGTACAATTAAAAGAGAACAAAGAGACTTTCCAAACTTATACAACACTAGGTTGGGAGGTGGAAATGGTACACTGTGGTATACAGAGGGATGTCGAAGGTTGGGCCAAAGAGAATGTTTTTTTGGTCTGAGAAGCTGATACTAAAGTGCAAAGTCTACTGGACATCTACTCTGAATACTCAACATTACACCTTTAGTATTTTGTATAGCTGCATTTCATGGTGGCACCTTTTGTTTTCTACTGTTCCAGTAATGATATTTTTGTTTTGCATTCTGTTTGTTATTCTAATTGTGTAAAAGGCTCCTTTTGGTTAATAAATGTATTTTCTTCTCTGAGTTTATATCTGCAGTGTAAGCTGAGCAGCGGTGCACTTTTACCTGATGTGATCATGCTGTTAAGCTGACGGATGATGCTGCGACAGGAAGGTCTGAAGGCCGCCTGGTAGTGCATACACTGAGCGATAAGATCAGCCAGCTCGGTCCACTGGGAGGGAGGCAGCTGCTGGAAGTTCTCGTAAAACTGACACTTCTGCAGAAATCAAAAAATGGTAGCTGGTATCAATCTTTATCTGAGCTCTATTCTAAATGTTTAATATTTTCATGTATTTGTCATTCATGCATTGTTGTGCCTGCCTTGTCTTGATATGTTTTTGTCAAAAGATATCAGCTTCTGAGAGGAACTTTTTGTTTGCGCCAATTTTGCTGCTGTGGAGCAGTTGAAACAGGTCATGTGGAGTAATAAATCAAGCCTTTTATTTGACTGCCAGATGGGTGAGTCTGGGTTTGGCGGATGCCAGGGGAATGTTACCTGTCTGACTGCATTGTGCCAACTGTGAAGTTTGGTGGGGGAGGAATAATGAGATGGGGCTGTTGCAGGGTTTGGGCTGGGCCCCTTATCTCCAATGAAGTGCAATCTTAATGCTTCATCATACCAAGACATTTTGGAAAATGTTTAAGAAAGGCCATTTCTATTCTGTTATGAAAGGCTAGATTGGTTAGAATTTGATGATTTTCCCCACAAAACTTGGTCAGAAATAATCCTGATCATTAAGAAACCTTGGTGTTACGTCTGTGATGGCTGCTCCCAGCTGAGGCCTGTTTCTAATCAGCTGGTCTGGGAGGCTATATAGGGAGCAGACTGTTGCTTAGTTCAGTTGGATTGTTATGAATATTCTGAAGGTTTCATTCAATATGAATGTAGCACTGTAAACTACAGCAGAACTCAGGAAGTAGCAGATGTGAAAAATTCAGCTAGAATAACGTATGAAAAAAAAATCTCAAGACAAAGACAAACTTGATCAGCATTATACTTTGTCTCCCTTATATGCTTAATAATGAGGGATCTTTTATACTATGTTGTGTACTTTTTCTGTTTATATTGCTACACTTTATTCTTTCCTAACTCTGCTGATAGGGATGCATCCGCACTACGTCTTTGCAGCAAATCGCCCCTACCCTCATCCACTTTCACTGTCTGCCAATTAAGTCCACATTAATCATTAAAGCCGCCTCATCACCTATAAATCCCCCAGTGTGCTTGCTCCTCTCTGACCTCCTTCGCCCATACACCCCGTCCCGAAACCTTTGGTCTTCAGATATGGACCTGCCCTCTATCCAAAACTCTGCATCTAAGGAGGCAGAGTCTTCAGTGCTGCAGTAAAACACCATCCCCACTCATCTGGACTCAGTGTTAACTTCTTCAGCAGACAGCTAGGTGAAATCCTTTAACCCAGCAGGATCAGCTGTAGGATTTTTTTGGCAATTTCAAGAGAAAAAGTGGGATTACCAAGTTCAAGTCGCAGCCCTGCAGCGGATTGTTCCCACTGTTAAAGATTTCCCACACAGTGGCACCAAAGCTCCACTTATCACTGTCAAGGGTCAGGTTGTTTGGAGACTCAAGCACTTCAGGGGCCACCCAGGGGATCCTGTCCAGGATCACTACACACAGAAATGATATTCATATAGTTAGATAAGAGAGGAAGAAAGTATCAAATGATTCAGCAGTTATGATAAATTAAAAGTTGGTGTTAAACTTGGATACAGGTGGACCAGTAAAGCACTACTTCACCGTTTCTGTCCAGCATGGTCATGCTAATGCCGGGGTCACTGAGCTTAATGAAGGGAGGGCTTCCCTGTGCTGCGTCTCCTTCTCTGGCCAGCAGCAGATTTTTGGTACAGATGTTTCCATGAACGATGCTCTTCTCTTCCTGAAAAACCAAGTAATCTTATTATAGCTACGTGCAGCCCAACATGTTTGGCTACTTACAGACCAAACTGTGCACACACATTTCAAAAAGGAAATGAAAAAAAATCTTTGTCATCCGTAAATGATTTGCATAGTAACCATCACTTTCCGGATAATTCTGGCGGAACTTTTAAGATTTACACATCTTAAATTACACAATGACTAAATAAAGTGAGATGAACTGGTAATCCTATACACTCCATTGTTTCATCTATGTTGCATCTTACCAGGAAGTTTAGGACAGACGCGAGCTGCTTTGCTACATCAAGTTTCCAGCTCACTGACACTGATCTCCCTCTCTTCAAGTAAAGGTCAAGAGCCCCGTACTTGACAAACTCCTGCACCATGATGTCTGTAAGGCACAGCAAGCTTTGTTTCTACAGCTGGACTTCAAACAAACACCAAGCTAAGACATTCTCCACCACAGACAGTAGACAACAAGGGTCACTTAAGGATTCAATCTGAAGATATTCTTATTGTGAAAAGGTTGACTGAGATAAAAATTGACTTACTTTTTGCTCCATAAACACTTACACCGTAGACAAGGAGGAGGTGTTTGTGGGAAATCTGGCTCATCAAACTGGCAGCTTCAAAGAATGACTGAGAAGAAAGAAAAAAAAACAGACCGGTCAGAAATCTATGAGATGGAAGATTTCAGTGCATTTCAAACCAAAGATACCAACCTCCCAGCAGTTTTTGTGAACAACATCAAGCTCCTTCAGAGAAACTTCTGTCACGTGTTTCTCTCCATCATGGATGTCACGTTTGAAGCCCTTGAATATTCGAGTGAAGGATCCTTGTCCAAGGCTCTCCCCCTTGCAGGAAAAACAGTTAGAGACCACATTAGAGTTTTCTCTGCATCAGAGCTTCCCACAGTGTGGGTCAGGGTCCACTGGTGGGTCCCATGGGTCTGGCATGGGGGTACTGATAACCTGGACCCACAGTAGGGGGGCCTCTGAGAAGCCTGGAATGAAAAATGTGTTTTTATTTATTGATTTATTTTTCTTACTATTGATTGTCATTATTGAACCAAACTAAACCAACTAAAAGAATTGTACGACAGGCCGAAACTTGCATCAAATACAGTCAAATGAAACACTGGGGGGCCCTGCTCCTCCTTTCAAAAAAGTCCAAAATAGTGGAGTTTGAGAAAAATTGCTGTTTTCAAAGTATGAAGTGTGTTGCTCTGGGGTGTGCCAGGACACTTCAGAGGAGCTGTGGTATAAAAAGAAAAACATACACAAAGAAATGTGATCTGCTTAGCTAATTTCTGCTATGAGTGAGGCAAAAACGGAGGGATTTACAACCAAGACTATTTACAGTTTGGATTTTCATGGACGACTCCTGATGATGCTCCACGATGCAATTTACAAAGAGGTGCTTTCTAATGACAGCATGAGGTCGTGTAAACTCTGGCATCATATTGAAACAAAACACCCCAGTTTGGTGACCAAGCAAAGTGACTAATGAATGGTTCAGTTACTCCTGTTTACACACTCACCCATGTCAAGTCTTCATACTTGATCATGTGGAACTGGATATTACTGAATTTGTTCCTCTCAAGTGTTGGAGAGCCTTGAGCTTCCACAGAGCTGCTGCTGCTGCGTATGATGATCAGATTTGTGAGCTCTGTGGGAACAACACAATCATCAGTGTTAAAAAGTCCATGAAAGCTGAAGGTATTGAACAAAGCTAAGTTGTCCCAGGATACAACATTGTAATATTTTCTGTACAAAATGTAAACTAAAACCTGAGACACCATAAAGGGCATAAACAATCATATTTACTAGCATATACTATGGTGGATTTCAGATTTGTTTCTAATTTTCTGACCTTTATTCACCCTGCCTCTGCATTTTAAAAAATACCACCCCCCTAAAGTGGAAAAGTGTGTTGTGGTCTAACAAGTCTACATTTCTAATGTTTTTTCTTTAAATAATGGCTGTCAAAGAAAAGGACCATCCTGATTGTTATCAGTGCAAAATTAAAAAGCCAGCTTCTGTGATGGAGTGGGGGGTGTATTAATGTCCATGGCATTATTGTACCATTAATACAAGTACATACAGGTTCTGGTGCAACACATGCTTCCATCAAGACAATGGTTTGTTTTTGGGACATCCCTGCTTTTTTCACCAAGACAATGCCAGGCCACATTCCATACAAGTTACAACAACATGGCTTCACGGTAAAAATGCGCAGGTACCAAACTGGCCTGCATGTAGTCTAGAGCTGTCTCCTGTTGAAAATATATGGTGCATTATGAAGTTCAAAATGTGACAACAAAAACCCAGTTCTCTCCTAATGATGGAAAAGTATTCCACTTCAAAAGCATCAACAATTCGTGTCTTTGGTCTCCAGATGCTTTTATGATATTAGAGGTAAACATGCTCCTGTCCCAACTTTTTTGGAACATGTTACACAACAAACTCAGAATGTGTATATTTTGAAATATATAGATAAATAAAGTAGACCAGGAACATGAAATATCTTGTCTTTGCTCTATTTTCAGTTGAATAAAGGATTTGTAAATCATTGCTGCATTTTCATTCACATTAAACACAGTGTTCTTACTCTTCTGGAACTGTAGTTTGTATGAATGATGCTCCGTAAACAAACTTGTCCTGTGTTGTGTGCAATGGATAAAATATTTGTAATCATGGACCACTCCCACAAAAACTGCAATGTGTCATTATAAAAGCATTTATGGTGGGTTTGCTGCACTGTAAAAGGTCCAAGTTGATTAATATTGAGTGAAGAAATTATGATTCATTGGATGCACTTTTGATGATTTAACTAAATGATAAAACACACTGAGTTTGTTAACCTCTGTAAGAATTATACTGTGGTGATCCAGGAAGCAATCACCTGGAACAGGGACTTCTGGGATTGCTTTGTGAGAAAGAATTTGTTCTACTGTTCTATAATGTTCATGTTTTACTGCAAAGTTGAAACTATGCATGTTTTGTTTATTGGTTAAATTTTTTTAGTGGAAAATGTTTTTCCAAGTGTGACACCATGAGTGAGGGGGTCATTGCTGCTGGCTACGCTGTGTGTATGCGTCTGTATCTGTGGTTCTAATCAAAATATAGCTATGCGTGCTTACTGCACATGGGCTTGTGGAACTCGTTGAACTTGTCTATAAACCATTACTCATCACAGCTCACCACAATAACAAGTGAACATATAAATTATATTGGCACAACTATTTTAGCTGCGCCAATTTAGGTATGTTCATATTTGTTGAAGAGATTTTCTGCCAACTGGACATTTTTAGCTTTGAGCATGTCATGCCAACTCAGTGGCAACACAGGGTATTAAGTTGGGCCCCTCAACTACAAAACTTGTTAACTGAATCTTGTTGCTTAACTATTTTATGTCAGATACCTACAGTATATTGTTTTTTACAGTGTGGTGGCCCAGTAGCACAAGGAACAGAAGTTGTACTCCACAGAGCAGACTGCCAGGGTTTGAATGCCGCCCATGGCTCCTTTCTAGTCTGTCTTTTCCCATTCTATCTCAGCCAGTTTTTTATTTCTATCCACTATTCCCTTAATATTAAAGACATAAACAGCCAAAAAAATTCTCACCAAAGTTTGATAGTGTTTGAAAATCCTTTTCCCCCTAAAAAACCTGAACTATGTACTTCTAACTCCCCGTAGAGCACACTATCCCAAGACAGTCTGACTTTAGACTACAGCTCTCAGACATCCCCTTTTGTGGACCACTACAGTCAGATGCCATCGCTGTCAAGCTGGAAACAAGCAAAAACATTCAAAGATGCAAGATTTAACTTATGTTAAGGGTTAGGTAAAGGTGAGGCTACTAAAAGTTAAAAGTCAAAACCCCGACCTTCCAAACCTAATTACAACATGTTTAACTAAGCAGAGTAAACAGTCTGCTTACATGAAAAAACATGTCCTCCTTGAAAACACTGTAACACAGCCAATGTAGCTAAGGCTACAGCTAGCAAAGCTATGTTGGCTATGTAGGTAATGTAGCTGAAGCCTGTACACATTTTACAGATTTGCTGAATCTAATAATACCACATTTTGTTGAAGTGAATTACTACATAGCTAATGTTGATAACATGGTTAAAGCTCTTAAAGCTCATAGCTCAATTATTTTATGCTATGTTTGCTTAAGCTAACTTAGCCAATCTAGCTACGTAACTACGTTACTTATGTAGCTGGCATGGCTATGTTAGCATTAGCTTGGTTTGCTAAAGCTTGAGTAAAGCTAAAGCTAACATAGCTACATTGGCTTAGGAAGTAAGCTAACAAAGCTATTCCAATCTAGAATAGCTTTGTTAGCTTTTGCTAAGTTAGCTAAGCTAATGCAAGCTTTTTTTCATGTAATTACTTTTATAAGGGTCTATACATAATGTATTTAGACCTGACATTTTTCCCATGTTTTCTTTTAAGAAACGTTTCTTAGTCTGTAATGCGTGCAATGTGGTTATTTCATGAATGTAACTGCATGACTTTGTTTATGAATAAAGTTGAACTTTAAAAAAAAACTTAAACAGCAAATACATGGTACTGATATATTGTATCATTTTTGTCTCACATTAGTGATCTGCAAGGGGGGCGTCTGAGAGCTACGGTCTGCAGCCAGACAGCTAAACAACAATGACAATTACAAAATTGGGAGTACAAAGGCCAGCACCCATTATCGAAGCTTTGCATTCAGATATCGTTATGTTCAGAGGTTAATATTTAATATGTGACTCGGGAAGACACACCTTTTGGCCGAGGGGGACAGCAGTGACCCAGCTTGACTGGTATGTCGGCCAATAGCAGCTTGTTGTGTTGGTAATACATGGTGAGCTCTCTCAAGCTGGCAAAGGTTTTATGCACACCAGGGAGACTGTAGAGTTCATTTTTGATGACAAGGCAGTCTTTATAGTCAAGAGCAAGTGGAGTCTGCAAAAATAAAAACGTCATTGCCAAGAAAATGCTCATAACTAATATTCAAGGAAACAACTGCATTGTCTGCATAGAGATTAACTTTTTATGATCGTAAATGCTTGAGCTGTTATCCTTGTAATCACAAGGCCTTAATAGCAGATTACCCATGGGAGTCAATCTTAATGTGTCTTATTTTGATCCAGCAGGAACTTTTACCTGAACGCAAACAGTCAGGAAGAAGTTGTCATAGTTCTTGGGACTCTGGCGAAGGAGAAATGCACCACCTTTACACCCAGACTTTTTCAGCTTGTTGACAGCAAACTCTGATCTGTTTGAAAAAGATAAGAAACATTTATAAAACAGCATGAGATTGGCGGAATCTATGAAATTTAACAATGATGGAAATGACTCACGTGATTGGGCCGTGACAGTAGTTTTTGATCCTGTCAAGAATACTTGGAGGAGCGATGTCTTGACAGAAGTAGTGGCTGGAGTCTGTGGTCAGTCTGAAGTAGCCATCAACAAGTGACATGAATGAAAGGGCCTCCTTGAGACACTGAAATGTGGCCTCCTGTAGTACAAAGCAATGATTAATAGGTCTGTATGTTTTCATTCAACTTAAATAGTTAGACTGAATATAAATGACTTCACCATGGGGGTGCAATAAAATAGTTGAGAGTCTCATCCCTACCAGGCATCGGTCATCTTTGCATGTTATAGTCACCATCCTGTTGTCTTGGGGGACTTGATCATGGCTCAGTCTAGTTATGCTGATGTCAGTGATGTCTTTGAAATCACAGAAGGTCTGCCACTGCAAGAAAAGAGCATCTTCTATCTCAACAACAGACTGTTTGATCACGTTTGCATCCCTTTTTTTTTTTGCTGTCAAAGTGAACAACTTTAAACTCATGAATCTTAACTGATTGAGAGGTTCTTACCACAGCCGTATCTGGATGAGAACTTTCCCTGGTCTGAATTCCAGCTTCCCCGGTGACCCGCACAAGAGAGAAATTTGACTTTGAATGGGAGAAAGAGGGATTAACTTGGAAAGTTTCACTCCCCAAAGAAGGCTCTATGCCAGCCAGTTCAATCAGGTACTTGAGCTTCAAGCTGCACTCATCAACAGAGCAGCTGCCGATCTTCCTCAAGTATCGCTTCAGGGTGTTTCGGATTCGATACCGATCCAGGCGGCTTCGTTTCTGGATGTCCTGGCGATGCAGCTTTGGAAGGCAGGATTTGTAGCTGGATGGAGGGATGGTTTTCAGTTAACAATTATGAATGTGAGCTTGAATAAGTTTAATAAAAACGTTAACGGTTATTTTGGGAAAGTTCAATCAGAAAAATCCTATTAGTGATAGACTGTGAGCGCTCTGGCTGCACATCATACATCTATGAAGGTCACTCTCACAGACCAGTCATCTGAGAGACTGCATGTCTGAGAATGGAAATACACACTAAACATTAAAATAATTAAAATTGGATTAAATTCCTGTTTAGAGTTAGAGTAAGGGTTAAAGAAACAGGATAATAAAAGTTAAAAACCTTAAAGCTGAGTTAACAGTCAGCTAACAGGAAAAACTCTCGTCCTCCATGGAGACATTCTAAAGCTGAAAGAGTGTCACCTGCAAAGCTCTGTTACCTGGATAAGCTACATAGCTAACGGAGCTAAATAGCTTAATCTCAGCTCACAAAGCAGCTACTTAAGCTACATATCCATGTTATCTGCATAGGTAAGTTAACTGTGCTTGCTAAAGCTGACATTGCTAAAACTAACAAGACAGCATAACTATGTTAGCTTTAGATAAGCTAACAGAGCTTAAGCCAGCCATGGTTCATTAGCTAAGCTAATTTAACAACATTAACTATGTAGCTATGTTACCTATGCAGGTTACATAGCTATGTTAGCATTAGCTACATTGTCTAAAGCTCACTTTGCTAAAGCTAACTTGGCTACATTGGCTAACGTAGTCATAGACATTTTATATGTAGATGCCTCATTGACTGTATTTGCCCGCTGCAGCTATACATCAACATGTCCGCCATATTGCCAGAGGCAAGACCGTTCCAAAAACAAATGCAAGTATATAGGGGATGAAGGGTTTTGTTATTGTTTGAAATGTTATTCCACACAATCTTGTCAGCCCCACGCAGCTCAGGAGTGAAGCATTTTACCCAGGAATGCCTCTGGCAAAATGGCAGCAGCGTTGATGTACGGCCCACTGGCTATGAACGTAGTAACGTAAAGTATATAGCCATCATAGCTATGCTTTAGCTGAAGCTAACAGACCTTAAGCGAGCCACCATTTGTGCAGCTGCTTCTAAAATGACTCTATACATAATTTAATCCTTGATTAGACGTCTGACCTCTCTATTTTATTTCTGAAATATTCATTAGTTTGTAATGTTATTTCATGAATGTAAATGCAAGACTTTGTTTATGAATAAAGTTTTATTTAAAAAAAAATCTAAAACCAGCATCTCAGATAAAAGGTCTGTGAGAGTGGCTGTCAGAGATAAATGGTCTGTTGCCAGACTGTGCTGGGAAAAGTCTGTTGTCATTTAAATTTAACTTGCAAGACTGGGTTTTAGAAAATTGAAACATTATCCAAATATAAACACCTGACGCTCCTGCAGAGCTCTCTGACACTCTGGTGACGCTCCTTAGCCATTCTCCACAAGTCCAACACTGCAAGGCCCAGGCATTCCTCCTGAGTGCTCAGAGGAGGGGAAACTCCGGCTTCACTAGCAATGAAATCATTTCGCAGCTATGGTGTGCCAGAAAAAAAACAATCTGTATTTACTACATGGTCAATGCATCTCTAGTGTTTAAATGTTTGCTTCAAATTAGTCATACTTGAATTATTATGAGCAACTTTATAAAACAGTGCATACAACCTGAGCAAAGAGGTAGTCAATGACACTGTAGTCCAGCACTGGACTGATTCTGTCTCTGGTCAGACTGTAGCGGTACGATGATTTCACTCCTTGACCAAACCAGTTTCCAAAGAAAAACCTATACACACAGACAAAAGTGCATAACTCACCGTAGCATGATTAAAGTATGAATAACGGTCAAGTTCCCCAAATGCATTCAATCTATTTACTCTACTCTACTCTACTCTACAATTCTTCATTAGAAATCCTGATGCTAAATCAATCATGCTTAATTAAAGTGGAACTGTGATTGCAAATATTGTGCACTTTTTGGGGGATAGTATTTGAAAAATGTGTTTTTGGCTTTTATTTCAAGCATATTCTTTCAGATACTTTTTTACATGTTGGGATCAGTTTAGCCGAATCTCATTGTATGAAACATTTCAATGTACTCTGCTGCTGTTTTCACATACCTGACTCTGAAGTGGACATGCAGGTTTTCATCTGTGTTAAACATGTGTGATGGGGGATACCAAAATGAGAGATCAGCAGATGCCAACCCAAAAAGGCTTTGGTACACCGGTAAGATTCCTGTAAGAAGAGATCACACAATTTAGACATAATGTGAAGGTATCTTAGCTCAGTGGTTTCTGACCTTTTTCCCCAGGAGCCCCCCTTACTTGTATCTTAGAGGAGCTGAGGACCCCCAGGACCCACACAAACAAAAGGTGATACATGGATGTCAAACGTTGACATAAAAAAAAGTTTTCTTTGTTCAAATCTTTATTAAACAGCACGCACATAGGGTTTCTTATCAAGAGAACTTTGCACGAATTATTCAGAAGAGTTTTATCATGATTTTAGTTAGTAAAATCTCTAGTCTAATAATGTAGTAATCTCTAATCTAGTAATGAAATCTCTGCCCCCCAGGTTGGGAACCAATGTCTTAACTCATTATGAGCGTGCAAAAGCCCAAATGCATCTTACCACACTTTTTGCCAGCTTGAATGCAAACATTTTCAGCAGAGACTTGGCCAGATGAAATCTGAAATGTTGTCTGGTCTTTTGTGTCTGGAAAGAAGTAGAGGTGCACTTGTAGACAGGAACCAGTGCTGGAACTGGATCTCTGGCTGCCTCCTCGGTCTCTGATTACTAAGGGTTCAGACTCCTCCTCACTAAGATCCATCAGGACTTCTGGGAACCAAATCAACAGAAGATATTCGAATAATTATGCCCAGACAGCTTTAACAGAAAGCTCTTAGATTTCTATGGGATTATTTAACTTGAGAAATTCTTAACAACCCCCCCCCCCCTTTTTTTTTTAAACAGAAGACTTTGTCTAGAGCTCTTCATTAAACATTTATTCAAAATCTTTTGAATATATGAAGTGTAAAGTCTTTCTCAAGTGGCATTTAACAAACCATCCAACATCATGGAAACAAGTTCAAATAATTATGTAAAATAAAAAATACTCATTGATTTTACTCATTTAGTCCCAACTCTGAAAATCCTGAAAGGAATCGATGCCTGTAATGGGAAAGCTGACCATCCACACCTTTATTTGATCATCATCTCTTTGATTACAACATGATTGGTCTATCGCCTATTGCTAACCCGTCATACCTTGTTGGGTTCCAATCTCTTTAATCACCACTTGATTGATCAATTGCCTATTTAATCATTTCAAACTTGATCATCACTTTCTGCATTCATCAGCATCCTGCTCCTTCATTGTACTGTAAATAAATGTAAGCAGCCTGTCTCCTATATTCCCAAGGATACATGGCCTCTGGGTCAGACCTTGATAAAAGCTGCTTGTTTTAAAGAATTAATCTACGTACACCATTCATATCATTCATACATTCATCAGCACTATATGGACAAAAGTATTTGGCCGCCTGACCGTTACATATGAAGGGAATGTAATGATATTGTATTCAAATACATATACTGTATTGTGGAGTTAGCCCCCCTTCTGCAGCTATAACAGACTCCACTCTTCTTGGAAGGCTTTTCTGTGGGAATTTGTGCCCATTCATTCTATAGAGCATTTATGAGCTCAGGCACTGATGTTGAATGAGAAGGTCTGGCTCACAATCTCTGTTTCAGTACATCCCAAAGGTGCTCAATAGGTTTGAGGTCAGGGCTCTGTGTTGGCCAGTCAAGTTCTTCCACTTGATCTCATCAAACCATGTTTTTATAGTCCTTGCTCACTGCACTGGGGCACAGCCATGTTGGAACAGAAAAGGACCTTCCCCAAACTGCTGTTGTTCCTAAACGCTTCCACTTTCTAAAAACATTGCGTACAGTTGACTGTGGAATATCAGGGATGAAATTTCACAAACCATGTAATTGCAAAGAAGGTGTCCTATCACAGTACTACACTTGAAGTCGCTGAGCTCTTTAGAACGACCCATTTTGTGTCACAAATGTTTGCAGATGAAGACGGTATGGCTAGGTGCTTGATTTTATACACCTGTGGTATCTGATTGAAACATCTGAATTAAATAATTAACAGCTGAAGCCAAACACTGTTCATAAAGTGTTTGTTTCCAACATACTGTGAAATTGATGGCTTCGTTCCTGATATTGTGAGTTTGTTTTAGGCCTCTGCTCCATTAAAATAAAAGACACTTTTTAACCCCCATTTAAAGCTTCCAGGGGTCATGGAAGTGATGTGGCTCCCTCCAGATGGAGCAAAGGTCTTCAAACTGCTTTAAGATAATGGAAGAGACATAGAGCTTTAAAACAAAGGACTGGACGGCAGCATGGTGGTGTAGTGGTTGAGACTGCTGTCTTACAGTGTGAAGGGAAAGAGACGTGTAAAAAGAAAAATAGCAAAAGAACAATTAGTAAAAGTACTAAACAGAGTCAGGCATGGGCAGGGACAAACTTAGTCATTATTTCTTACGCACTTTTTCATATGATAGGAATTACTAAGCACACTCTTGACTGTGACTTATTGCATAAGTCACAGTCAAGAATGTATTCTCATTTAGTAGAAAGTCATGTGAGTATTTGTCACCAAGGAAATGTGGGATTTTTAACTTTTCCAGTATTTTAAGGAGGTTTTAAGGATATGGACATTACTATTTAGTTGACTGGAATTTTCAAAACTTTTTATGCTGTTTGTCCTATGATTTATTGGGGGATAAAGTAAAGTTAGCTTTGAGCGGTGTTTCCCTGTGGTGTGCACTGAGGTAAAAGTAACAGAAGCATTTAAGAAAGGCTGTTGACGAGAGCCCCTATGGGGTTAAGAACAATGTTTTATCCTTAATTAAAGCAATAATGAACAGATGTTTTTTTTGACTTGGATACTCAGGATTGCCAATTAAAGCAACAAAAATACACATTTATGTGTGCTTGCATTAGTAAATTGTTGCATGTTTCAAAAATCTTTTTACTCAGGATGAAATAAACCTTCTTTAATAATGCTAACATTGTGCATAGGCCAGCTGGGCTCAACTATTGAACTGTTATAGCTTATCCAGGACCTGCACATCAGGTGGAAAGCAGATGAGAAAAGAAACTAGTTAACTGACCCCCAAAATAAACTGTTAACAAACTACAAAAGCTAATTGAAGCTTGGCTGAGGAGGTAGACATTAGCACTACTGATCCAATGAGACAGGGTGTGTATTAGTAAATCAAATCTAGAGAGGGACCAAAGTGGGTCTTTCATGAGCTCAAACATTTTTGATTTGACTGTGATACTCAGGTATAACAGATTTAAAAATGTTATTGGTAAATCAGTTTGGTTATATTCACTGCATCAGTTAACCTGAACTGGAACGACTGGCGTTTAAATTAAATCTTAATTTTTTGTGTTATGCTTGCTACATTGTAAAAAATGCTTATAGTTTTTGTCATATGACCTACTAAGAAGCCTATCTCAACAACATCTCCTATCTCCTTATCTTAGTAACTGCAGTTACTAAGATAAGGAGTAATTCAGTGATGATTCCCCAACTTACCGGAAAGTCTTTTAAAAAAAACTCCACTCAGCCTCTGTAGATTTATACTGAGCAAACCTAACCAAAGGCTGAACCTCTAAACTTCTCATTGCCTAATGACATCACCACAGTGCAGCTTTAAATTCATTCATTCTACTGATCTCCTCAGCTAAAACAATAGCTATTGCCAAACATATCCTCATACTGTAATCTCTCAAACACACAAAGCAACCTGTCTTCCTTGTTCCAAAAAAGAAAAAAAAAGAAAAGAAAAGAAAAACTGGCAGATGCCACTGTCTTCTCTGAGCCAAAGCTCATTTAAGATAGCCTGAGGCAAAATTGAAAACTGTTCTATGGTCAATTAATCAAATCGGAAACATTTTGGAAACCACAGACATAATGCCTTGTGGACTAAAGAGGAGAGGGACCATCTAGTTCATCATCAGCACACAGTTCAAAAGCCTGCATCTCTGATGGTATGGGACTGCATTAGTGCCCATGGCGTGGGCAGCTTACACATCTGGAGAGGCACTATCATCCAGACAACGTCTCTTTCAGGGAAGGTCTTGCATATTTCAACAAGACAATGCAAAACCGCATACCACATTCACATCAACAGCATGGCTTCACAGTAGAAGAGTCCAGGTGCTGAACTGGCCTGCCTGCAGTCTAGACCTTTCACCAGCAGAAAACATTTCAATCCAGCAAAGACGTCCCGGACTGTTGAGCAGCTATATTCCACATCAGATTAATTTAAATACATAAATTTAAATACATAAATAATTCATAATTTGGACAAATTTATATAAAAATAATCAGGAAAATATTGCTGTGCATATGTATTACACCAAGTTAGATTAAACCAAGAAATAGTAGGATCTCTGCTTCTTTCTGTTTCTTTTAGATCGTTTTGTATTCACTTTGCAATATTCAAAACCGATCAAACGATGAGCTATGTTTTATGTCATCATGTTACATCCTGTTTTTAAGAAAGCAAATGCCATGCCCAGCCTGCTAGTTGCATTTTGACTGAAAACGTTTGACATCAAAAGATGATTATGAGACAAAGGATGAACATTTCAGCTTTTTTCCCAGGTGTTTACATCTTGATCTGATACACGTTTCAATGGTAGAAACTTTTGTTTGAACTCACCCATTTTTCATGTGAGCAAAAGTATTGGAACATGTCAGGTGTGTTTTACTGCCCAGGTGTGTCCTATTAAACGGATTATTCAAACAGTCAGTAGCAATGAGTGACTACGCCCAGTTTCAGCTTTGGGTTTTCTGTGCAGACTGCATTTATGGTTAGAGGTGTAACTAACACAAGAACCAGAGAGCTGTCTATAGGTGAAAAGCAAGCAAATATGAATCTGAGAGAAGATGGAAACTCATTCAGAGCCATTGCACAAACATTGAACATAGCCAGTATAACTATTTGGAAAGCCCTGAAGAAGAAAGAAACCACTGGTGTACGCAGTAACAGACATGCAACGGGTAGACCAAGGAAAATGAAGGTATCACTATCTACTGTTTACACAAGACTTCAGGAACAAACCACTCATTAGCAAGAAGAACAGGAAGGTCAGGCTGAAATTTGCCAAAAAGTACAGAGACATGCCTAATAAATTCACATTTTTATAGACTGATGAGACAAAGATGAACCTTTGCTAAAGTGATGGAAAGGCTAAAGTTTGGAGAAAGAAATGATCTGCTCCTGATCCCAAACATACAAGCTCATCAGTGAAACACAGTGGAGGTAATGTCACAGGCTCATTGATCTTCATTGACGATAAGATAAGATATTCCTTTTTTAGTCCCCCAAGGGGAAATTCCATGTAACACGTGATGGCAGCAGCAAATGAACTCAAAAGTCTACAAAAACATTTTGTCTTCCAGTTTAAAGAAAGATGCAACCAAACTGGTTAGGAGATCCTTCATCATGCAGCAGGAAAATGACCCAAAACACGCTACCAAAACAACGAAGGAGTTCATCAGGGGCAAGAAGTGGAAGGTTTTAGACTGGCTGAGTCAATCTACAGATTTAAACACTATAGAGCATGCATTTTACCTGGTAAAGAGGAAACTGAAGGGAGTAACCCCCCCACAAAACAAACAAACAAACAAAAAAACAACAGCTGAAAGCCCGGAGAAGCATCACAAAAGAAGAATGCAAAAGTTTGGTGATGTCAGTGGGTCACAGGCTTGATGCAGTTATTGCAAGCAAAGGATTTATAACTAAATATTAAGTCTTTCTCACTTTCATCTAGTTTATCTCTGATCCAATAATTTTGCTCACCTAAAAATTTTGTGTTCTGTTACAAATAATGTTATTGATCAGATCCAGATGTAAATACCTGGAAATGAAATATCGCTTGACTCATATTCATCTTTTGATGTCAAACTAAGATGTTTTCAGTCTACAGAAAAAATAGAGGAATTGGACTCTGTTCTAATACTTTTGGAGGAGAGAGTAAATTCTTTAAGGGTACTCTTGATGTTTTCAACATTTGTTTTGACCAACCAGAGGCCACCAATCGGCATTGTCACTCTATAAACCATAACACCTGTTAGTGCTCTGACAACAGCATGAAGAAGCAGAGACCATCTTGGTAAATACGGAGGTTTAAGAGATGAAGAGGACAAACTCCCATGGTTCAACAAAGGCTATAAAATACTGGCAACTAAAGGGCTGGCAGCACCCTTAGTATTACTACTATCATTGTTAGTGTTGTGTCTGTTTGTCATGATACTCTGTGTGTATGTGGGGGGATTTCAGGAATAATATGTGGTTGGATTGATGCATAGAGCCACTGTATGTGATGATGTTTCATATTCAACAACGGGGGATTCCCTATATCAGACAAAAATGCCCACCGCATTCTGCTAAAAATGAACTGAAACAATGACATAACATGGTAGGTAAAAATTATGATAATACATAAAATTTAATCAATGTTACCTTAATACACTTCAGACAGTTTACATGAGAAAACAGATCTCATCACTTTCAGCAGTGAAGTAAACGCTCACATGAACCACATTTAAACCAGACTGATCACTTCATTTGTTAAAAAGTAAAACTATTTTTTGTTTTTTTTTTAGCCATTGATGATACATTCTTTGTTGCGGCTTATTAAAGCAGACTAGAATTTAGACAGTAGCTAAAGTAGCTATGACATGGACCAACACAATCGCCACCAAAATTATAACATAGGCTACATAAATGCTATATATTAGACAGGTGACCCACAGATTACTACACTACAAATAATTAGAAGAGTATGAAGGACTTTTACCTTGACGCTCAAACAGTAGAAATCCTCATGTCACACATTTGTTCATTTACTCCTTGCTTCCTTGACTTTGGTCTACTTTGTGTCTATGTGAGCGTTTGAGAGTGTGGTGACAGGAAATATAGAACTTCCTGATTTAGAGAAGCAGATGCAACATGATCAACAATACTTTTTAGTCATTTCTCTCTGTTATCAGCCCACTGTTTGAACTAAAAGAGTCAAAAATGCATAAAGAAATGATGTATTACCCACCTTTGAAAGCTTATCATTTAAGAGGCAATGTGACATTAAAGATACTGTGAGATTGTTTAACTTCTTTTACTGCTATCTTAGGATTAAGAGTACGTTGACATTCACAATCTACTGTGTGGAGAATGTCAGGGCCTAAATGTCCTGTAGTTAAAGTTGTGAGGATATTATGTGTTAAAACCGCAAATGAGACACATCTAAGTGTTCATTAATGATGTCAGTTCAGTTCTGTTCAGGGAGATTTCATACTACAGGAACAGAGAGGCAGCTGAAGTGTGGTTTCCTTGTTCAGCAGGGGTTAGCAGCTTCCTGTTCAAGGTTTAACAATCAGACAGTTTAAAGTTTGGATTACATGTTACTTAGATAACCAAATGTCTCATTTATTTGAGCACATTCAATGAAAAAATACATTAAAATTTAGGTCAGGTTAGTTTTTAAAAGATTAAATCTTGTGTCCCTATATTTTCCATCTGTAAATTTTCCAATCTCCCTATCCCCATGATCAGATCATAGTTCTTAAGCTACGATTAGGGCCTCCAGCAATGATGCAGAGGACACAGAGACATCTGCACAAAGATTATTGGCCTTTTTATGGTGTTGAGTGTGTGTTGCACAAACACGTTGAGAAAAACGAGATTTCTCTGAGGTGTAGAAACTGTTGATGACTTGATCGGTGGAAACAAATATATCCTGAATTGATCTCAGAAGTAAATACAGTCTGTCAAAAGTAGATTTAATCTGGTGTATTCAGTTAAAATTTCATATCTTATCATGTCATTTCACATCATGTCATATATGATAAGATAAGATAATACTTATGATCCCCAGTGGGAAAATTCAAGGTTAATATCATACCATATAATGTCATATTGTATTGTACCCCACAGTATTGTATCCCATCGTTTCATTTTGTAAAGTATTGCATTGTATTGTGTCATATATTGTTTTATATTATGTCAGATTGACTTGTATCATGTCCTATCATCACATCATATCATCACATGTCCTGTTATGTCATGTCATGTCCTGTCATATATATTTTATCGTATTGTATCATATTGTATTACATTGTATCATATATCACCATTTCATGTCATATCATCATATGCCACTTCACGTCATGTCACCCTACTTCACGTCACGCCACGTCACCCCACGTCACCCCACTTCAGGTCATGTCACGTCACGTCACATCACATCACGTCACATCACGTCATGTCACGTCATGCCAGGTCAGGTCAGGTCAGATCAGGTCACATCACATCAGGTCACGTCATGCCAGGACAGGTCTGGTCACGCCACGCCACGCCACGCCACGCCACATCACATCAATCCACGTCACGTCACGTCACGTCACATCACGTCACGTCACGTCACGTCACTCTACGTAGCATCATGTCATGTCATGCCACGTCATGTCAGGTCAGGTCAGATCCTGTCATGTCATGTCATGTCACGTCACATTACTTCTCTTCACAAGCCATATCATGTCATTTCATTTCATATCATATATCATGTCACATCATGCCATGTCTTATCATATCTTGCCATGCCTTGTCATATCATCTCATCTCATCATATCATCTCATATCATGTCATATATCACTTCATATCACATCACATCATATCATATTATATCATATCATATCACATCATATCACATCATATCATATTATATCACATCATATCATATCATATCATATCACATCACATCATATCACATCATATCATATCATATCACATCATATCATATCATATCACATCATATCACATCAGATCATATCACATCATATCACATCATATCACATCATATCATATCATATCTTATCATATCACATCATATCATATCATATCTTATCATATCACATCACATCACATCATATCATATTATATCATATCTATCATATCATATCATATCATATTACATCATATCATATCATATCATATCATATAACATCATATCACATCATATCATATCATATCATATTATATCATATCATATCATATCATATCATATCATATTATATCATATCATATTATATCATATCATATCACGTCATATAACATCATATCACATCACATCATATCACATCATATCATATTATATCATATCATATCATATCATATCATATCACGTCATATAACATCATATCACATCACATCATATCACACCATATCATATCATATCATATCATATCATATCATATATCATACCATGATTTTCAAATCAGAAACATGTAACAGTTTAACAGGTAAAACTGACAGAAAGCAGAATACCTGGAACACATCTATGGAATCAGCATTTCTGTGGGGAGAAATGGGAAGATATTAACCCTTGTATTTTTGATTTCTACATTAGTGTGCATGTAATTTGGCTCCATTGTCTAACGATTTAAGCTGGTCATTTTTTCTAAACTGTATCATAGGCACTGTCTGTTGGATGAGTATGGCTCTTAAAAGCATGAATTGAATCTCAGTGTTCATTGAAAGATACAACTATATGCTACCCCAAACTACAAATGAATACAAAAATTAACAAATGAATATATACAATGTATGTTTTGAAACGTTTTAAGTTGTGTTTGACAGTTAATCCTGTTTTCTGTATTTTGTTTTCTTCTGTCTCAGGATTTTTGCACATGAAACTTCGAGTCAGTGAAGGATTGCAGGAAGAGTGAGCAGTTGTCACTAAAAGCATGTCTTCCTCAGCCACCCTCCTCAAACGTCCTACTACAAATCCACCTGACCCACAAGCAGCACGTTGCCATTTCGACGCTTCGTCACGCCCCTGTGGCCACGCCCCTTCAGTGCATCTAAAGATGGAAATAGTTGTCTCCCCTTTAATGTGTGCTGGACACGCGCGAGGCTTCCACAGACTTTCGTGTGGAAAATCGTGCACGTGCGCTAACGCGTTGTCAGAGAAGGTGTAGACCATGGAGAGCAGCTGAGATATAAAAGGTTTGTCAGCACATTCCACCATCACCAAGTGGAGACCGTCACACTCATAGAACACCAGCGGTGAGTTTGTTCTTTCTTTCTTTTATTTTAAAAGCTGATAATCTGTTTGATGATGGAGAAAGCAGATTTAGCTAACAGTTTTGCTCTTAATCAGAACACGTTTTCTTACAAACCGTGTGGCTTTTAACTTTAAATCTAAATTGTTTAGAAGCCTAATTTTTAAAGTTGAAACAAGTTTACAGCGCCTTAACGGGATATATTTACCACCGAAAACCACTTACTTCAAAGATAAAAATAAGCTTTTTGATAGGCCGTATTTTGGACATTTACATCCTTGAAATCAGAAAAAAATGTAGAAGGAAAAGATAACTCTTTAAAGTTAATATTTTAGACCTTGTCTAAAAAGTTTTGAATAAATAATATATAAGGTTTTTTAATGTTTAAAGAAGGGGAAAAAAAAAAATAAAAGGAAATTGATCCCAGACTACTCTTATTCAGGTTATATCATATTGTGTGTATGTGTTACATTTAGCCTTTTTCAGCCATTCTTGTGATGAGGCATCAAAACACCCAAAGGTGGAAAAGGTACACAACTAAAATTTACTTAAGTACACATTAAAATACTGGTCTAATAATCTACTCAAGTAAAAGTTAAAAGTATTTAAAGCTTTCTTTAAGTAGTGAGTAGCTACTGCAGAGTTGTTCAGTAAAATATGATCTTCCCTTACTGGCAAAAAACACAAGAGAATAGATCTCAAACCAGGTTGTTCAGGTAAACTTACACCTCTATAATAAAGTAAAATACACAGGAAATTTGACAGTGTAAATCAAACTTAAATAGAGCTAAATTTAACACTTTAATGCATCTACATTGGCCCACACTACATTTAGCTAAACTGCACTTTTGAAAGTTTTACGTGTTTTACAGTGTGACAGAGCAGCAGTAACTCTTGTCCAGGTGGGTCTCCTTTGTAAGAACAAAACAGAAAGTCAACCTCATAGAAAGGCACTGCATATTGATGAAGAATACACACTGTGTGCCCTTTATGAACACCTAAAATCATAGCTGGGATCTCTAACTCGGTGGATAACTTCACTCATGGTGCAAAATATCACACACAACAACAATCCACCAGACAAGTGGCCAAAAGGACCCAGCAGGGATCACATCCAAACACATCTAAACACTCTGCCCAAGGGCATGATGGGTAACTTTGCCCAGATCTTCCCCCAGATTTGACATCACAGAGGGAACCAACACTGGTGGATCAACACTGTCAATTAACTCCAACATTGAAGAACATTTCATTTAGAATGGGGTTAAAATTACACTTTGAAAGTTAAAATCAACTCTGAAATGTAGATAACAACATTCCAGTTTTTGCTGTTTTGGGATGTGCGTCTCTAAGTGCTACTATATCACCAGAGGTGGGACAAGTACAAGAGTATTAGACTCAAGTAAAAGTACAGATACTTTAATTAAAACTTACTTATGTAAGTGAAAGTGCTGGTTTCAAAATGCACTCAAAGAAGTACCAGTACCCAAAAACCGACTTAATTACAGTAATCTGAGTAAAAGTAATTAGTTACTTTTCACCCTGAAAACACTTAATGTCCGCATGCATTATAATTTTATGTAGTTATTTTACAGGGACGGTGAATATTATTTGATTATTATTAAATTATTAAACATGCTAGAGTAGCCAAAAGGCTAGTTTCCATTTACTGTTCCTGGTCAAATGTTAAAAAGGCTCCCTAAGAAGAACAAAATATGGCAAGAAAGGGTGAGGGAAGAAAAGTGTAAGAAGGCCTGGTAATGAATGAAATGACTAAAAACTATGTATAGATATAACATGTTGTCATTGGAGTGCATGCAGCATGCAGGACAAATCATGAAGCAGACAAATGTAAAAAAAACAAAAAAAAGAAAAACCTACATGATATGTGCACACTGTAGTAGTTTTCGTACGGTGGAGCTAGTAAGTGACTCAAACCATGCCACGGCTGCTAGAGAGAAAACGTCCTTTCCTTCCAAGAAAAGGTTTCAGTGTGGCATTTTAATCGACTTTTAATAAGGAAATGTGGCCCAGTTCTGATAAAACTGCCTCTTTATTAAAACTACAGCTGAGCTAACTGCTGGTGACAGTCGACTTCCAGTACCACTTGTCCATAGCTACCACCTTATCCTCTTCAATTGACACTAGTTGGTCTGGTCCTTTCTCAAGCCTTGCACAGCCGTTTCAGAATGCAGCTTTGCAAGATGGATCTGCCCAATGACTGACATGGAATCTGGCCAGTCCACCGGCTTTGGAAGGTTAATGCTTGACCCCCAAAATTTGACAGGATCATCCTTGAGTGAGTAATGTTTTTCAAAAATCCCTCAAAGCATTTTTGAGACATTGCATTCACTAACAAGGAGTGAAAATAGGCCCTGACGGCTGTGGCCTTTGACTTCCTAATTTATTTTCATTCTTGAGGCAGAGTTGACATTACTGCAATGTTTGAAGAAAATCCCACAAAGTATTCTTGACAGAACCTGTTCATAAGAATGGCATGAATGGATGTACGAATTTACAGGCAACCAAGAAAGGCACTGATGTTGTCCAGTTCAAGTATGAGTTTGGTCTGTAAACACAGCTTTGTCGACAGTAAAGACCCCTGAGTACTTGTAGAACTACCCTGGGAAGGTTTAAAGTTTTGTAGATCTAAACAGCAATTTTTTGTTTGTTTTACAAGTATGTTCCTCATTATTGTTCTGCAAAGGAGACTGTGAGCTGTAAAAGAATCCTGCTAACAAAGCACTGCCAAAAATGGGAGTTTGATTATGTTTTATAAGGTAATGATTGGGTTAAAGTGATGAAAGATTTAAGAGAAGCACATGGTTTGAAAAAGAAATGTAAATATGATATGAAAAATTCTTAATCATTTCTAAATTGTACTTTTTTTGTGTCTCTTCACTCTGACAGATCCGGGAAACACCCAGATCCAAAAAACTACAAGTCAGAGGGCATTAAAGTAAAACAATGGAAGAAGAGAGTGTTCATGAACCATCCCCATCGGGCTTTGTCCTGGCCGACTACGCGGTCTTTGCTGCCATGCTTTTAGTCTCTATGGCCATCGGACTCTTCCAAGCTTTGAAGAAGAGTGGAAAGGAAGCCAGGGCAGATGACTTCTTCACCGGGGGTCGGAGCTTGCCAGCGATACCGGTTGGGCTGTCGCTGTGTGCCAGCTTCATGTCAGCAGTCCAGGTTCTGGGTGTTCCTGCTGAAGCTTCTCGCTACGGCTTTAAATTCCTCTACATGTGCCTCGGACAGAGCATCAACTCTTTGCTGACAGCTTACCTTTTCCTGCCAGTTTTCTTTCGACTTGGTATCACCAGCACCAACCAGGTTATAATTAACTTCCAGTTATCAGGAATTGAACAAAGCAGGAAGAAGCACACACAGAGATTCATACAATTGTTTTGTTAACTGTTTGTAAAGATAGAAAGGTTTGATTTGATGCTTTAAAGAAATAAATTTAAAAAAAAATTCACACAGTTAGCATATAGTCATAGAGTATTAGGTCTGGATTCTCAGACTGTCTCTTGAAATGCACCTGCTGGTTATGAAATATGTTTATTATAAGAGGTGAAGAAGGACAAGGGACATCTTATAACTCCAGCTGTCTACCTGTCACAGTATCTGAAGTTGAGATTTGGCCGAGGGATGCAGCTGCTGGGGAGTGTCCAGTTTCTTGTAGCGACGGTAAGACAGTCATTCTCTTATTCTCCGCTGGTTAAAAATGACATGCTCTTTAACCCTTTACCTACTGAGGCTAAAAATAGCGATTTGGACATATTTTGTGATTATGGCTGTAAAATAATCAGGAAATGCCCTAAGTCTGAGAGCTTTGGTCCCTTTTCCCAGGAGTACTTGATCTTGACTTTTCAACATCTGGTTAATGATTATTGCACATTATATGTGATTGTCAGCAGTTGAAAAGAAAAAAACAAGAAAAACGGATTTGTTTATCTTGGCTTTTATGAGAAGAAATTTTTTTATTGCTCCTAAAGTTTTGATTGGACATTTGAAATGTGAACCTATACATGTTTAGAACAATCAACAGTCATTTTTTGAGTCTAGGACTCTGGGTGTGCAAAAGAGAACTATATTATGCTCTTCATATACCTCAGTTCAGAAGATGCATCCTCCAAATCACTGTCCTCCCCTATGAACCGTAGCGGCTGTTTTACTGTTCTTGATGGTCTTCCCGACATTATAAATGTGTGTAATATAACACAGACACACACAAACGCCACTATCTAACGCTTTTGTTTATAAATCAATCACCACTCTCGCTCACTCTCCTTTTACTCTCTTCCTTCGCTCTCCTTTCTCACTCGTCTTCTACCAAAGCTGCCGTTTTCGCGGTGCTGTTCGACATTACTGTAATATATATACCACACAGCACAGATTCTCAGCTCTCTGTCAGCTTTCCAACACCACTGGAATTTTTCAAATCGGACAAACTTTGACAGAGTTATGGTAATAATACTCCAGAGTCCAGACATAACACAGGCGCTGGCTCCGTAGGTAAAGGGTTAAAGGGATGTCACATATCACTTTTTCATGTGCTAATATTTGCTTTGGCCCAGACTCAGACTCAGTTTGCCAAGAGCTATGACAAACTTACGACAGACGCCTCTGTAATTTGCACCAAACAAGCGTGGTGTCTCAGCTGAATCTAATAACCTCTACTGTATTTACTCATTTTCTTCTCTTTGTTTCCTCCTTCTCAGCTGCTTTACACAGGGATTGTCATCTATGCACCTGCTTTGATTCTCAACCAAGGTAAGAGAGTCATATAATGCCCCAACCTATTAGTGTAGGTAATGACATTTAGATTATTTTATTCAATCACACTTTATGGTTATATTTATGAAAGAATTCTCAATTCTTGGATTTTTGGTTTGCATTTCTAAATCAAAAGATATATTTTCTCCATCAATTCACATCTACAAAAGTGTATAGGACGTTTTTGATACTTTTTCTGTAATGACTTCAAGTATCTCCAACAGCTTTAAAGCCAGAGAAATTCTGAACTTTTGTAGTTGCTATGGCCCGTATCTTCTCATGGCAGAGTCGCTATGACAGATACATGGTCATCATTTCTGTGAAAACACTGGATGTTCCATGAAGTACCTCTACATGAGGAAATAGGAACTGCTACTGAAAGCTGCTGTTCTGTAGCTGAATCTCATTTCTCTTGCTTGGTTTACTGAGAGCCTTGCAAAGACAGAGGATTGGTCAGATATTGTGTCTGTCATCAGACAAACTGTTCTTGCAAAAATTCAGACCAGGATTTTTCTCTGCCATTGTGTAGTGGTTACAGCATCCCATAACAGAGCCTATTTTTTCATACTGTAAATAAGTATGGGTATGAAATTTGGAGAACATAGAGTATTTTATTTGAATATAGCACTAAGATGACATGAAAGCTCCCTCTGTCACCCATTGAATTGGGGTGTGGTGACACTGGGAGCAAAATATGGTTTGTAGGAACTTCAATCACACCCTGGTTTTAATACATATCAACATTTCAGTCTGGTTTTGAATCTTGTCATTGCATCAGAACTGTACTTTTAAGTGTTTCTGATGGCCTCTTATCTGTGAAAGAGATTTTTTTTCAGCCCATCTCTTCCAGTACTCTTCAGCAGCTGCCTCATTTGGTTGTAGGGTTCCTTGAGGCCCCATTCTTTTTTCTTTGTTCAGGCTTCCCTAGGGCTCCAGTGTTTTGATAAAAAAATAACATTTACCTACATTGCTCTGTAAATGAACTATGTGGAAATCTTGGATTGTGTTAGATCATGGATGGACTCCAACTTTCAAAATTTCAACAAAAGAAACAGATGTTGTAAGGTGCTATATTTAGTTGATTTTACTTGACATAAGGAGGATAGTCGTTGATCTGGTTTTGGTCTTCTCATGTTCAATGACATTATAGCGTGTATCCTCCTATAGTGATACGTGGCAGGACGATCGTGAGTTTGCATGAGTTTGTTTTGATATTCTGTAATTAGTTTGCATAGAATATTAAGAATACATCAAACATGCTTTCAAAGCATGCATGCATATGGATGGGTAAATGTCACACCCTTTACTGCATCCAAGGATGCAAGACGGTAATCATCATATCTACAGTGTTACGGAGTTCCATCTGAAGGCTGCATAAATAACATTAAGTATTTAAAATTGTTATTTATACACCAATTTGATCGTATTTGACCTTGTGGTTATATTTGTAAAGTTATTGCTTACTTGTGATCCTGGGTTGTCAAACTTAATGTTCAAGAAAAGCTCTTTTTAAACAACCACACCAGTGCAAAGTTCAAACTCATTAAATCTTCCAGTTAATTATAAGAAAGCACATTAGATAATCTAGGTTTACATAACCAGCTGCTGCATTTGCCAAACCACTCAAAGCTTTATTCATTGCAAAGTTGGTGTTTAAGAGAAAAATATTTGAACGCTATCCTTTTTTCATTTCAGCTACTGGACTGAACATGTGGGTGTCCCTGTTTTCTACTGGGATCATTTGCACCCTGTACACCACACTGGTGAGGAACCATTACATCTTATTTAACAAACAGAGCTAAGGCGCTCTAAGCCAAGCAGGAAAGGACAAGCATCCTTTTACATTGCTACACATATGTGTGATTTTGTAACTAGCTGGTATGTGTTTGCAATGTGCAATTTAAGTATCTATCTAGACTTAAATTGGGATTCTTTTAAAGAACCTGCTCCCAATTTCCTGTTTTCTTAAAGTCTCAGATCCTTACGTGAGTTTCCCCCTCTAGTTTGTAACATCATCTTCCTCTTACAGGGAGGCATGAAGGCTGTGATCTGGACTGATGTGTTCCAGATTATCGTCATGTTGTCGGGCTTTGTGGCCATTTTCATCCATGGAACAGTTCTGGTTGGTGGACCTGGGCTTGTTCTGGAGATCGCCAAGAATGGATCACGCATTAATTTTGATTCGTAAGAACACTTCCTTGGGTTAGGGTTAGGGGTTAGGTAGTTCATATTGTACAAACCCCAATTCCCAAAAAATTGGGACACCATATACATTGTGAAGAAAAAAAAGAAATACAGTGATTTGCCTATCCTTTTCAATCTATTTTCAATTGGATAGAGCACACAGATAAGATATTCCATTTTCGAACTGATCAGAGTTATTGATTTGCAGGAAATATACACACATTCTAAATTAAACGCCTGCAGCACTTTCCAAAAAGTTGGGACAGGAAATGACTGGAAAAGTTGAGGAATATGCAAAAGCAGAATCAGAATAGAGATTTTTTTGTCAAGAACATTTTCACAGATGAGCAATTTGACTCTTGGTTTTGGTGCCAAAAATAACACAGAAAAAGAATCAAAACTGTAAGAGGCTGACAGGAAAATTTAATAAATTAATATAAAAGAATATAGTAACAATATGAAATACAGGATAGAATATAAAGACCCAAACATGTATGCAGAAAGTTGCAACGGAGTAACAATTTAAACATCTGGAACATTTAGAGGCAAGTGAGTTAATGCTTAATAGGGGACTTATTGAAATGCTTGGAAATCAACATTTAAGCCCTAGAATGTTTTTGGTGGACATGCCAATCCTTTGTTTTACTTTGTCACTTATATGTATATTTTTTCATTACTATGGTAAAAATCATGGTCAAAAAGTTACCATATATGGTTCCTTGCCCGTTTATGGTGAAAACAAAAAAGTCCATAAAGTTTATACACATCAAAAGTTTAATAATTGAAAAATAAACACGTGGTGTCTAATGAGTATTTACTTGTGCATTTAAAAGTTATTTAGATACAAAATATTACTTTTATGAGACATAGTTTGGTTGTCTTAGATTCTGACCCCTTTTAGAGGCAAGACATGATGAATACAGTCTAAGTAATGGTGGTAGCACCATTATATACCTATAATAATCCCACATATTAAATAACTAGGTTAGTTTGAGCAGAGATAAGGCTCACAGTAAAAATTAAAAACTGATTTCTGCCATTTAATTAAACTTTTAATTTGTAAAACTGACTAAAATCATGTATATTTTACTATTTATACCACTTGTTTATTAATTTTACCAGAAAAGTCTCAGTCTCAGTCTCAGTCTTGGTCTTTAGATTTAACGGCTTTTAGTTTTAGTTACAGTTATAGTTTTAGTCTAGTTTTCACCGACGAAACTCAAAAACATTTTAGTCTAGTTTTAGTCCATTAAATGTCCTCACATTTTAGTTTTAACTTTTAGTCCTATCATTTGTTCTCTTGCCTGAATCTGGTACTAAGTCATTGTAGTGTGTTCTCTACACTCTGCCAAACCTGGGGTCCCTGCTTTTTACAGCTTAGAGACAGAATATCTACAGATGTATTGTGTTTTGACGGATTTACACACAGTCAAGAAATGTCATGGATTTTGAATGTCTGATGAAATTGAATTACATTTTAGTCTCGTTTTAGTCATCTTGATGAAAGCTAAACTTACTATTAGTCTTTTTTAGTCATCAAAGATCTATTTTTGGCTAGTCTTAGGCTGGCCCGAGTGGAGCCTCGTCGTAAATGATTATTTATCTGAATAGTTCTCATGTGTGTGGTGCTAACATGATTATTTTGCTGCAACAAATCGCATCGTAGCCTCCAAGACCCTGAATCGAAAATGTGATGGTTTGATGTCACTTTCCGTGATGTTGAATGATCTCCACTGATTGGCTGAGAAAAACCACTGTGGTTCTACTGTATCACAGGGAGTTGGGGCCACAAACGAAGTGGACTGAAGTGACCATACATGGTTCCTTGCCCCATAAAGGGTTAGCTGGTCACAGGAGATGGGCACATGATTTGGCACTGTTCCTCAATGGGCAATTGCAAGGCATTTGGAGATTTGATCATCCACAGCCCATAAAGTCATCAAAAGATTCAGAGAATCTGGAGAAATCTCTGCACCCGAGGGACAAGGCCAAAAACCAACACTGAATATCAGTGACCTTTGACCCCTCCTGTGACACAGCATTAAAAAACAGCATCCTTCTTTGATGGCTATTACATTGTGGGTCTGAGAACACTTTGGAAAACCACTGTGAATTAACACAGTCAGCAGCTGCATTTACAATTAAAAGTTAAGACTCAACTACGGAAAGTGAAAGCCAACCATAGTCAACCATATCTGCCGACTTCTCTGGAACTGATCTCATCTGAGATAAACTGACCTTAAATAAAGAAGTAAAGACTTTGACAACATTTAATATTCTTTGTGCTCTATTCAGAGGATATAAAAGGTTTTGCAAATCAGTCATATCCCAGGAATGGCCTCTATTGTCTTTCATTACAACACACTACATGGTATGACACAACCAATTTTCATGGTCAATGGGTCCTCCAACACGGCTAAGTTTAGAGGTTAGACAAAATACTCCAGCAATGTTGTTGAAGGACTTGTTAAAAACTCCTTCTCAACAATCCTGTAGTTTTGCTTTAGCCTAACCAAACAGGAAATATCACATTTTCTTGTATCAGGCAGGATGAAATTAAATACCGAGTTGTCAGAATGCAACACCAAACAAACAAGTCAAAGCCAAAGAATTGGGCCACCAAGTCATATGAAACCTTATCCTAGAAAATATAATAAGATTTTGGAAACCTGTAACTTTCCAAGATGGCTTGAGAATCATCAAAAGGCAGTATGAAAATCAGGAAAAAAGCGAAAAATGTAAATATAAAAATACTTCATGCCACATGCTGCATATAAACTATCCACCACTTGATTTTGACAGTTCTGGTCCTGCACTTATCCTGAATATATTCTTTAAACTTTGGTTGTTATATTAGAGGTGGACTGCAAAGATATAACGTCACTGATTTGTTTTAAAATGTTTTCCACCAGCTTTGATGTCGATCCACGTCAGCGTTACACCTTCTGGAGCCTTTCTGTCGGAGGTGCACTGGTGTGGCTGTCCATGTACGGGGTAAATCAAGCTCAAGTCCAGCGCTATGTCTCCTGCAGAACAGAAAGAGATGCCCAGTGGTGAGTGGAGGCCTGTTTGTAAGTCAAAAACAACCTCTTGAATATGGAGGTGTATTAGCAGTCAAAGGGATATTTAGGGTTTTTTTTCTAAAGTTTTATTTAACCTTTATTTGGCAAGGAATATTCCCATTGAGATGCAAAAATCTCTTCCTCAAGGGAGTCCTGGCCAAGACAGCAGCATGATAGGTTTCACAAATATGACAGAAAAATGGACATAATGACAAGAATACATCGGTCAACTAGTCTGCAGCTTTCAGGTGTGTTATTGTCTAGAGTCTTTAAAAAATGAATCAACCCCAAAAAATGGGAATTTAAATTTTCAATTATGCTATCAGGTATTAATATTCACCATAAGTTCAAGGTTACAGCCATAACAAGCTTAAAATAACAATTTTAAGTGAGCTCTGCACTCAGGTTTCTTAAAAATTGCCATTTTCTCTTAATGATCTGATTACTGCAGTCTCTGGTTGGCAAATATTGTCTACAAACTCATCATCACTCATCAACGAAAGAAGCAGAGCACCATTGATAAGCATATGAAGTCATGTAATCATAACTGTGTAAATGCTTTGAAAATGATTTTACAACAGAAAAGGAGACCAAAAGGATGGAAAGGACACCAGAGATGACATCAGGAGCAGGCTATCATTGTCTCTGACAAACTTATTGCCAGTCAGACCACAGGCAGATAGAAGCGACTCCAGGTATTGCTAATCAATACCTGCCTCGATGAGGGGAAATGGACAAATGGAAACCTGCTCTGCCTCCCTATCCACAAACTATCCCACTTTTACCGGTGAAACTAGAAAATCATGTGCATACATTGGTAAAATGTTCCCTAATTCCAGTTATAAAATCTCTAAACCGATGCAATACTCAAGTTTAAGATGACCAAGCCCAAGATGATGACGCAAAAACGTTAAATTATTGAAGACAGAGTGAGTTTGAGGAATCTTATACATGTTGAATCCATGAGATTGAAGGTTAAAGCTTTTTGAGTCAGTAGGGAACATAGATAAGAAGGGGATTCGTGTAAAAAGTCCTTATAAAGAAAGATATACCATATTCCATCCTTCTGTCATACAAGGATGACAAACCAACTTTCTCATATAAAACACAGTGATGGGTAAAAAACACCAGTCCTGAGACAAATTGCAAGGCAGCATGGTACACTGAGTCCAACATTTTCAGAGAAGATGATGTATCCCCATAATCATCCATCCATCTTCTTGCGCTTATCAGGGGCTAGGTCCCGGTGGTAGCATGTTGAACCCAGACATCCTTCTCCCCAGCAAGACTTTCCAACTCCTTCTGCAGGATCCCGAGGTATTCCCAGACCAGACATGATATGTAATCCCTCCACATTCTGGGTCTTGCCCGAGGTCTCCTCCAAGCTGGACCTGCCTGAAAACCTTTCAAAGGGAGGCGTCCAGGAGGCATCTTGATCAGATGCCCGAACCACCTCAACTGGCTCCTTTCAATGCGAAGGAGAAGCGGCTCTACCCCCCTGCTACCTCTGGATGTCCAAGCTCCTCACATCATCTCTAAGGCTAAGCCCAGACACCCTCACCCTAAACTCATTTCAACCACAATCCGCATATCTGTGATCTCTTTCCTTCGGTCATTACCCAGAGTTCATGCCCATTGGTCAGGGTTGGGAGGAAGATTCACCGTTAAATCAAAGGCTTTGCCTTTTGGCTAAGCTCCCTCTTCACCACAATGGTCCTGCTGACGTTACACCAATCAGCCTGTCAATCTTGCACTCCATTTGACCCTCACTCGTTAACAAGAGATTCACTCCCCACCAAGAGGGAGCGATCCACCGTTTTCAGGCAAAGAGCCATGGCATCGGACTTGAAGCTGCTGAATCAATTACAGACAAAATGGTTGCTTGAATGAGCTTCTTCCTTGCATAAAAACCCCCTGCATTCCCAGATTCTCTCTCAAACTGTTGCACTTTCTAAGGAAGACAACGACACAGAAATGACCATAGCATCTGCATAAAAATGAAACTTTGTGCCAGTACCGTTTATACAAATCTTCTCTTTGTATATAGATGATAAAAAAATCGGGCCCCATATAGACCCTTGTGGGACACCATTTGAACATTTAGAAAACTAGGTAACAGCCCATCAACTTTAACACTCTGCTTTCTACCACTGAAATAATTGTAATCCTTTAGAGTGCTAAGCCCAGTATCAGCCAGCTTTTGTAAAAGGACCAAGTGGTCAATGGTATCGAAGGTCTTGGACAAATCAAGAAAAAGTGCAACACAGTGTTCTTTGGAATCGATGGCATTTATGATATCATTTACAACCTTTGTAGCTTCAGTGAGGTTGGATTGTAGAAGGTACTTGGCAGGAAGGAAGCTAGGCTATACAGTGCTATGGGTGGGTACAGTTGCTTCATGTAGTTTAGTAAATTTAAGGTGAAAACGGGACAAATATCACAGACTTAATTTATTTTTGCATTTTCTGGAGAAACCTTTAAATACTCTACACTGAATGCTTCTCTGTCTGAATGTTTTCTTTTCATTTATTTGCCCATGCCAGTATGTTCTGACTGGTGTTGAAATATTTCCACGTGCCTCAGCTTATTTTATGCAACGTGATAATTAGCTAATGTCGATGTGATAACACAGTGGAGTCAGATGATGAACAATGTAAACATGCCCGCTTTGCACAGACACATAACACTTGTAGATTGTGCTAGAGCTCCCTCAAGATATGTTCTTCTTCTTACCAGTGAAGCACGATTGGATCAGAGGTGGCACATGTGAGATCCGTATTTACACTGCTCTTACAAGTTATTTGTTTTAGGAATATATAATTATGTAAGATCTGAGAAATGATTACTAGATATGATCCTTGTCAGGTAGTTCAGACACGTTTTTTTTATTGCACAGAAAAAAAAACAGACATGTCTTCTCTGCATTCAGTTATCAGACAGTTAATTTTATATTTCAGTAGACTTGGTGTCATAATCACAGTGATAATACACTTTAATATTTTTAAGTAAATTTTAACAGAGTGTTTGTGATTTTAGGGCACTGTTTGTGAACCAAGTGGGCCTGTGCCTCATTGTGAGCAGTGCCGGAACGTGTGGCATCGTCATGTTTGCTTACTACATCAGCTGTGATCCACTCAAGTCCGGGAAGATTTCTGCCCCGGATCTGGTACGAAACACTTCATTAAAAACACAAAGACCAATAATTAGGACTTAAACAACTAGTCCACCCATCATTCATATGTTTTATTAAATTAAGTGTAATTTGTCACAGTAAGCCTAGACTCAAATATTTAATCAGACTGTTTGACATGGTGATGTTTTAATAGCTAAAGTTGACTGAAAGGGTTTTGTTATCAACAGGATATATAGTCCCTATCAGTGTTTAGCCTTTAGACTATGAGGAATTATTCAGTTTTCAAGTCATTCTATTTTTTTTTTAAATAAGGACAAACTGGGGAAAACTAACAAAGATGTTTGCTTTTTGTCTCTTTCCTTCATGATTAAGTATATGCCGTACTTCGTGTTGGACATATTCAGAAATCACCCTGGCTTTCCGGGGCTTTTCCTGGCTTGTGCATACAGTGGGACTCTAAGGTATTTCAATTTTATTTTATTTATTAGACAGGAAACTGGGTGTGATCAATTAAAAAGATTATTCCCCTATAACTGTACTGTAAGTGCCCATAAAAAGTTTTCACCCCCATGGATGTTTTACCCTTTTATTGAGTTTATAAATCAGCCATGGCCAATGTAGTTTGTTTTGTTGACAAAATGTCTTTAATGCCAAATTGAATGTAAAATTTCAACAAAAGGATATTAATATACTGTATGCATAATGTGCTTGCATAAATAATCAGGCCCTTCAAGTCAGTATTTAGTAGATGCACTTTTGGCTGAAATCACAGCACTAATTCTGTGGATAGGTCTGAATCTAGGTTGCACATCTGGACACAGAATTTTACTCCATTCTTCTTTGCAAAACTGCTCAAGCTCTGTTAGGTTGTTTGGATCAGGCGTGAACAACCCTTTTCAAGTCCAGCCAAAAAATCTCTATTGGATTGAGGTATGGATTTTGACTCTGCCACTCCTGCCCATTGACCTTGTAGTCTTAAGCCATTTCTGTGTAGCTTTTGCTGCATGCTTTGGGCGATTGTCTTGCTTCTGCTAAGTGTAGTTCTCTTGAATACTGAATTAGATTGCCCTCTAGGATTTTCCTATGATTTGACGCATTCGTTTTGTCCTCTTTATCTTTACAAGCCTTTCAGGGTCAGCTGCCATCCCCACAGCATGATGCTGCCACCACCGTTCTTCACAGTGAGGATGATGTGTTTGTGGTGATGTTCAGTGTTTGGTTTCCAGCGAAGATTGCATCTTGTCTGATGGACTAAAAGCAGCATTTTGGCCTCACCAGACCAAAGAAAGTTCTTCCACTTGACTATGGGCTCTCCCACATGCCTTTTGGTGAACTCTAGCAGAGATTTAGTACAAGTTTTCTTCAACAGTGGCTTTCTCTTTGCCACTCTCCCATGAAGCTTTGATTGGTGAAGAACTCAAGGAACAGTTGTTGAATGCAGAGTCTCTCCCATCTCAGCTGCTGAAGCTTGTAACTCTGAGATTAGTCATAGGTTTCTTGGTGGACTCTCTCACTAGTCTCCTTCTTACACTGTATTTCTGCTTATGAGGATGACTTTCATGATGTATTTCACTGAACTCAAGGGGATGTTCAGTGCCTTGGACATTTTTTTGTATCCATCCCCTGAGTTATGATTTTCAATCACCTTTTCTCTGAGTTGCTTGGAGTGTTCTTTTGTCTTCATGGTGTAATGGTAGCCGGGAATACTGATTAACCATTGACTGGACCTTCCAGACACAGGTGTCTTTATAGTAGAATCACTTGAGACACATTCTCTGCACTCAGATGATCCCCATTTCATTAACTGTGAGACTACTTGCACCAATTGCCTGGACCTCTGTTGAATTCAGTTAGTCACTTTAGAGTAGGCATATATTTATGGAATCACCTATTTTACATGACATAATTTTGTTTAATTGACATTACTTGGTTGGGTTGGCAAAAAAATTATACTGACCATGACTGATTTATGAAATTAATTAAAAGGGTAAAACATCTAAAGGGGTTAAATACTTTTTATAGGCACTGTAGAGGAGTCCACTATGTCCAAACCCTGGGTGTTCATGGTGTAAGAAGAGTGGTTTTATGCCTGCTAAAATCCACAACCACTACTTCTTTGGTTTAATCTGCGATGATCTGGAGGCAGTTCCTCTGGTACCAGTCCACAAAGTCCCAGTTCAGTTCTTTGTACTCGCCCTCATCCCCATCAGTGGTGAGGCCAAAATTGTGATGTGAGATTGCTGGTGACCAATTTTGTTTTTGTTTTTTTTTTTTTCCATAGCACGGCCTCCACAAGTATCAATGCAATGGCTGCAGTGACGATGGAGGATATTCTGCAACCTCACCTGGTCAACATTTCCCAGAAGAAATTAATCCTCATTTCCAAAGGCCTATGTAGGTTGCCCCTTATCATTCATTTAAGAGTTGTTTTACATTTGCATAACAGTGAAGGAAATAAAGCAGAAAACTGTCCCTCTATCTACACTCAATCATCCCATTCAATCAATAATGTTAAAGTCAGCAGTCCTGTTGTTTAATTTGGAGATGTGAGGAACCATTTTTCATTATTTTTATATAAATGTGTAATTTTTCTTATCAAAGCATTCCTATTTGGAGTTGGTTGTATCACAGTGGCTGCTCTGTCTTCATTCCTGGACTGGGGAGTACTTCAGGTACTAATACATTTACAGATATTCATCTCACTAATGTTTGTTACATGATATTTACATATTCATCATGACTAATTATTCTTCTGCAGCATGATAATCTACCTTCATACTCTGGATCCTTGTACTTGCTTGTATTTTTCTAACATTTGAGCTAAAACCTGACCGTAAAACATTTTAAGATCCACTGTGCTTCCTTGTAACTGCCCATATATTCTCTGTTCAGGGATCGTTCACTGTCATGGGAGTGGTCAGTGGTCCATTACTGGGTGTCTTCATTTTGGGGATGTTTGTCCCAGCGGCAAACCGTCCTGTGAGTAGTTTGATTTATCCTGTGTTGTACTTGGTGGTTTGCTTGTCACTTCTTTGGTTTACTCAACAACAATAGTTCAAATTGAACCTTCAATCTTTGTCAAAAAGTTGTTGAAAGTTTGATTTAATTTCCCAGACATCAGGGTTGCCTCTTTCTGTATGCAGAACAGATTTGTGCAATTACTTTTCCCCAGTCATAAAAAAAAAATTGCTCAGTACCCTTTAAATAGATACATGAGAATGTGTCTTAAACAGGATTTCACTATAGATGTGCCTTACTACACACAGCTGGTGTCCTCTTTATCAATTTGGCCCCTGCCCCTCAAACATCCTGAGTCTGCCACTGATCTTAAATGTAATCATGCACTCTCTGCTTGCTCTGACCCTCCCACTGCTGTTCACTGAGGCTGACACACTGTGCTGAGGAGCTTGCGTACTATAAACAGATTGTTTTCTGATCTCTTTTGCTGAACGTCGTCTTCTGCTGTTGCTTGATAAGTGCAGCTTCTTGTACACAATGTAATATGGGAACTTTATCGCGTTGGTTTTGATTGCTTTGATGTCATGTAGTAATCATAAAGCTTCCTGCTCACACAAATTAACTGCTGTCAAATCAAATCACAGGTGAAACAGATTTTAAAAAGAAGAGATTTTGCCTTGAGGAAAACACAACAATAAAGATTACAAATTTGAACTCAGGTTATGGTATTAAAAAAATACAGCTAGATATCTTTTTACATGTAATTTTTATGAGGCAGTCCTGAATATTTTTTACAAAAGTATCAAGCCATAAATCTCAATGTTCAATTTCAGGCTTTTTTGTGATTTTTTCATTTGAAATGAAAGTTACTTTGACAGACACAGGGTCTGTTGCAGTCATATGTTATTATGTTAATCCAAGATTCATTTGTACCTCAGAATGTTTTTAAGGCTATTTCATGTGATGGCCCTATTTCCTATGATGTATACACATTTACAAAGGGCCCCACCTCAGCCAAGAGTATGTGTAATTTTTGTTATTGTCAGGCCTGCCCACAGAATCTGCCGGGCCCCTGAAAAACCAAGTAAATGGGCATGTTAATGCATGTGTGTGTTGGACCGGTAGACCAGCAGCCTCTGGCCCTGTCCAGCAATTCCCTTACTTTGGAACTAAAAACATGTTGGACTATTATGTTAAACCATACCACTTCTTGACACCTTTTCACTCCTTTTTCCACCCATTTTTGCTACTTATAAGCCATAAGTTTTTGCCACTTTTAGCTTGTTTTCCCTTTTTTTGCATCTTTTGACCCATTTTCACCATTTTTTGAGCCATTTTTTATACCTTTTTCCATTTGACCCCATTTGCATCCTTTTTTGCTACTTTCAGCCTGTTTTTGCTTATTGTTGCCACTTTAACCCCTTTTTGCCATGTTTTGCCACTTTTAGCCCATTTATGTCAAGTTCTTTTAACCTCTTTTTGTGCGTTTTTGACATTTTTAACCAATTGTTTTGCTACTCTTTATCCTTCTAACCCATTTCTGCCATTTTTATTTACCTTTTTAGCCCACTATTGCCACTTTTGACCCATTTTGCCTCAATTTTTGCCATTTTAACCAATTTATCTGCATTTTTTGTCTTGTTAACCCATTTTCACAATTTTTTTTTTACCACTTTTAACCCATTTTTGGCCATTTGTTGCAAGCTCTTGCAGCATTTCACAATTCTTTATTTTTCCACAACGTTGCCTCAGTTTCTCCATTTTTTTCCTGGCATCCTGACGTCTGACATTACTTTCCAAATGTTTGAGTTCAGTGTGCCAAGCCACATTCATTTTGTTGCTTTGATAAGTGATTATTACTCAAGTAAAAATGTCATAATGGTTATCATAACTTAACTTTACAGTGGACCATGATTTTTTCTGACCTCCATGGGCTCCCCATTCTTGGATCAAAGCCATCACAGCTCTAATAGAAGCTGGTTCAGAACTTAATCTTGTGGTCTTCTTAGTTCAAAGCTGTGTTTCATCTTTTAGGGGGCCTTCTCAGGAATAGTTGTGGGCTTCTGTGTCTCTCTGTGGCTGGCTGTCGGCTCAACTCTTTACCCTCCAAGTGAGCAAACCATGGGTGTGCTGCCCAGTTACACAGACCAGTGTGAAGCCAGCAACATCAGCATTAGGAGCGTCCCTGAGCAGCACTCCATCTCAACCCCGATTCATCCTAACTACCCGGGGTCAGTGAGTCCAACAAGATCTGCATGCATATATAGCTTATTTTTCACTCTGCACTGGTTACATGTGGAGATCAGTTCTGATCATCATGATTTTTATTTTTACTAAAAACACAAATTAAATTTAGATAAGATGAAAGAACTCCTAAAAGAGAAATGGAACATTTTTATTAATTTTGTATTTGTGGTAACTTAAAGCTCCTGTAACTTATGGTGTTTAGCTATTTTAGTGACTTTTGTGGTCTCCTTGTACATTGATAAGACATTGTTTTTACAAATTTTAACAAATTTTTATTTTAAAATTTTCCCCACTACCTGTGAACAGTCACTTGTATCTCTCACTGTGTAATGTGCCATGGAAATGTGAAAAGGACTGATTTTCCAGCTAGCTTGTCCGACTACTACCAACAGAATTTGTTACTGGTATCAAAAATGACAGTATAGTAATGGTAAATCTTGTCATTAATGATTTTGTTTGCTTTGTGGGAGATAAAGCTGCATGGTTATCAATTTTGTTTGTTTTTTAACCATGTAAAAACTCCTCAGTGGGGCTTTATAATGTCAGATAAATAAGTCTTCACATAAAATTATACAGATAACTGGGATAAGTATGAAAATATGTCAATGAACACTGTTTTTTTTTCTAAACTAGGGGCCTGCAGAACTTTTACTCCATGTCCTACCTCTACTTTGGTGCCATGGCCACCAGTTCAGTCGTGATAGTGGGGCTGATTGTGAGCTATGCAACAGGTAAGAAGAAGAAAAAAGAAAAGTGCATACACAAGTGAAATATTGTTCTTAAACTTAAGCCAAAAGATGCACTAAGCCAGCTTGCATTCAGCACTGCTACAGTGAAGTTAAATATTGTATGATAACAAAGGGATGTGATTTAAATTTGTTAGTGATTTTTTGGATTTACTGCAATATAATTTCTAAAAGTTTATGATTTCTCTCTCACACAGGGCCAACAAAAAGAGGGCATATTAAAGAGGGTTTGCTGTGGTGGGATCTAAATAAAAAACAAGTGGACATTCAGTTAGAGCACAGGGTAAGTACTGTTTAAAACGTTTATCACTTTAATGCCCTTTCTTTTATTGCAGACAGATCCTTGAGGAAGAAGAAGAACAGGATTTACTGTTGGTTCCCCCAAGTAGATTGTCTTTGTTGTAATTGTTTTATTGCCTTGTTTCTTCTTCCTACAGTGTGAAGGCATGCATCCTAGATGCAACTAAGACTCATAAATGTGGTTTTTGATTAAAAATGTAATGGGTACATATTGTAAATTGGACAGCAAATGTCCCACTCCAGCTCAGAATCTAAGAACATTCTTATGTATTTCAATAAGATTTTCAGTGGTGCTGTTTGCTTAAAATGTGATGTGTTGGTTGATTTTGTTTGGTTTCAAGGCTGGAACCATGTCAAAGAGGTTTTCTTGCCCTCTGCACAATGCATGCTGGGATACTCTTCAGCCACGCATTTGCCCAAGTAGCAAACATGTAGACCAGGTAAATAGATGCAGCATATGAATTGTTAATTATATCTTAAATAAATCAACAACTAATACAGTTGCACAGCTGGAAATACAACGCCTGTAAAAAGAATTCACCCCTTGAGTGTTTTGCCCTTTTATTGATTTTATAAAATCAATCATGGACAATAATTTGGCTTTTTTGACAAAAAGATATCTTAAATTCCAGTGAGGACTACAGAGTAATGTCAGTTGAATAGAAATGTTTAATGCAAAATAAGTGACTGCATAATTATTCACCTCCTCTTAAATGACTAACCTAATTAATCAGAGGTCTAGCCAATAGGTGCTGGTAGTCTTACAGTTATCAAAATGGGGATCACCTAAGTGAAGTGAATGTGTCTCCATTAATTGTAGTGTTAAGACTCCTGTGTCTGGATGGTGCAGTCACTGGATAATCAGTATTCTTGGCTACCACTACACCATGAAGTCAAAAGAACACTTTAAGCAACTCAGGGAATGGATACAAAAAATGTCCAAGGTGCTGAACATCCCCTGAGTTCAGTTAAATCCATCATGAAGAAATGGATGGAATGGCAGTGGCACAATTGTAAATCTGCCTTGATCAGGCTATCCTCACAAACTGTGTGACCTTACAAGAAAGAGACTAGTGAGAGAGACCACCAAGACACCTATGACTACTCTGAAGGAGTTACAAGCTTCAGCAGCTGAGATGGGAGAGACTTTGCATACAACAGTTGTTTCCTGGGTTACACACCAGTCAGAGGTTTATGGGAGAGTGGCAAAGAGAAAGCTACTGTTAAAGAAAAATCCTAATAAATCTCTACTAGATTTCACCAAAAGGCATGTGGGAGACTCCATGGTCAAGTGGGAGAACTTTCTTTGGTCTGATGAGACCAAAATGGTGCTTTATGGCTATCAGAAAAGACCCAATCTTTGGCAGAAACCAAACACTGCCCATCACCACATACAAATCATCCCCACTGTAAAGCACGGTGGAGGCAGCATCATGCTGTAGGGATGCTTCTCGGCATCCGCCTCTTGAAAACTTGTAAAAGTAGAGGGTAAAATGAATGTCACAAATCATAGGAAAATCCTGGAGGACAATCTTGTTCAGTCCTCAAGACAACTACAGCTTAACAGAAGATTCATTTTCCAGCAAGACAATGACCCAAAGCACACAGCGAAAGCCACACAGAAATGGTTTAAAGACAACAAGGTGAATGATCTGGAGTGGCCGAGTCAAAGCCCAGACCTCAGTCCAATAAAGAATTTTTGGCAGGACTTGAAAAAGGCTGTTCATGCTTGATCCAAACAACCTGAAAGAGCTTGAGCAGTTTTGCAAAGAAGAATGGAGTAAAATTGCAGTGTCCAGATGTGCAACCTAGATTGAGACCTTTCCTCACAGATTCAGTGCTGTGATTGCAGCTGAAGGTGCATCTACTAAAGACGTACTTGAACGACATTAATATCTATGCAGTCACTTATTTACATTTCAGATTTTTGTTCAATTGACAATCCTTTGTAGAAATCTGTTTTCACTTTGACATTAAAAAGGTTTTATTTGTATTCTTTTTTTTGTAAAAAAAATAAAATAAAATTACATTGGCCATGACTGAATTATAAAATCAACAAAATGGTGAAACATCCAAGGGGATGAATACTTTTTTTTAGGCACTCTATAAACTATCTCTGTTTTTAAAACTGTATCTTCAACGGTTTTGCAGGAGGAAAGCCTGAGAGACAAGCCCCAGCTTGTGCCTTTGAGAGACCTGCATAAAGAAGACGTTCATGCAACAGACGATGAAAATACTGAACTACCTCTCAAGGTTTAGGTGAAAAGCTTCACCTTTAATCTCATTTAATAAGAACTGCATTTCCTCTTCGGCGGCAGTAAGCATTTTTAGCACTTATATCTTTGTCATCAGTCCAAGTCTTCTTTCCTACAACTATTGTTTCTTTGTCAAAGTCTGACTTATATTTATAGCTAGATTAAACAAAATCTCTTTTAATAAGTATCTATCATACCAGGTGTAATAGGACAATGAAGGGATTAAGAAAGGGAATGTTTATGAAATACTTGAAGGTATTGTTACGATTCCTTACAGCTGAGTGGCTCTGTCATCAGGACATTCATTCAGCCATGACCTATATCTGTGTGATGCAAACCTGTCTAAAGGATAAGGGAGTGGCAGCCTGAAGTAAAGCATCCTTTCAGTAAATGAACTATTGTTTCCTCGTTCTCCACTCTGATTCATGTTTGATATTTTCTTTCAATCACTTCCTCTCAAGTGGACAGTAAAGGGAGTGTATCTGTTATAAAATTATATGACTGGTGGGAAGATGTGCCAGTGGGCTTCCTGAGTGGGGCGCACCAAGTCAATATAGACTTTGGGAAACACCTTAAAGCCGTTGGACATCTTTGCAACCATTGTGTGAAAAAAGGTCAACTCGTTCTTTGGTCATGCAGTCCCACAGAAGCAGAAGGTAGCATCGGTATTGTCTGTTCTTTAACATTAAAAGTGTTAATGCTTTATGTAAATACATTTTATTTTATCCTTTGGTAAATGATGTAATATTGAGTGCATTTTGTATTACTGAAAGTGTATAAAATTTAAATCTATAGAAAAATGTTTCCTTGAGGATGACTATGATCATTTGTATAGTAGTAATTGTATAATGCAAAGTTTTACAAAAAAATAAACTTTATTCCAGATTATTCTGTCTATTCCATTTAGTAATAAACTGGTTATTTATTGCAGAAATGTACAATGTCTCATAATGAAGGATTTCATGTTAGTGTGTAATGTTGTTTGTCCCAGTTAGATAGGAGGAGATAAAGGTTTCAAGAAGTCAAAGCTCAACAAGTTTAAGAAACACCTCTGCTGGGAGCAAAGGCCATCACAGCCCTATAAACGTAGTTTTATCATTGCAGGGTAACATATAGTAAGTTTCATATGAGGTGTCACAATACATTTCCTGTCCAAGGTAAAGATTTAGATACCAGTGGAAAAAGTTGTTTGCTTAGAAATTCCTTATATAAAAATGAAGTTTTACTGATAAGGTCCAATTTTTAAAAGTAATTGCAGTGCCTCAACAAAGAAGGAAACATGTACACAGTATCTGCATTATCCACATTGCAGTTTCTTTTGAGTTTTTTTACAGTCCTCTTATAAATGGTCCCTAACAGACTGTGGGAGATCTTCTAAAATCATTAACGATAATTAAGATCTTTTAGATATGATTTTGAATCCTGCAACTGAACAATAAAGCCTTAAGGTTGGAAATGAAACATATTTATATATAAGCCTGTCTAAACTGGTGTTTTATCTCTTGAATATATAGTTGTTGTTTTTTTTTTTTAATTAACTTAGAATAAGCCTTCATTCATACATAGGGACGATCTCTCTCCGAAGACTCTGCCATCCTGGATTTTTCCATGTTTCTGCACTCCACAGAGGGGGCCAAACAACAGATATGCATTTCTATTTAATACCACTGATTGCCATGGTTACGAGACATTCCCAATTATACACTGCACCCTTAAAGCTCCTGAAAGCTTTTGAATTGTGTTGACTTTGGCGCCCTCTGTTGACAAACTAAAACATTTTATCTCCTTTCTGATTTTGTCCTGTGCATTTGATTATGTTTGACATGAAAAAGGTATTCTACTTTGCAAATCCTTTTAAAGGTCATATTTATGTACGCTGTGGAAAATGACAGAAAGAAATAAATGTTTCAGTTGCCTGCTATTAGTCACTAGCCCCACTGTGGCTGTTTTCAGGCACTAAATAACTACAAAAGTAATCTATCTCTTTGCTGTTAGTCTTGTTTTGGCACAAAGAAGCATCTTCACTAATTTCAATGTTTTTCCAGCTAGGTAATAACTCTTCATCAGAGTTTTAAACCTACAAACTGCACTACATGAAGGGCATGAAAGATGGGCTATAGTATACTGGTATATACTGACACCTGCTGATGACTTAATCAACCTTAATATTCAGGTTTACACATGGCTTCCGCACATCCATCATGGCTGCCACATACAAGAAACCAGTAAACCCGTGAGCACTTCATATTACATGATGCACATTTATTGCATTTTCATTGTCACCCATTCTCACTGTACAAAATTAAGCGTAACATTTCAATACACGTTTTCATTCAGGATGAATTGGTGGGTCAAGTTGTGGGTCTTTCTTTCTAACGTAGTGGGATTACACTTCCGTGCACGCTGGTCCCTCTGGTGTAGCCCGCTGCTTCACCACTCATCTGCGGCCCTGTTTGAGTCCTCGTCCGCTACAGCACAGTCCAGGCGCTGCACTCCAGGAAGCGCCAGGTCCCTTTCGTTAAGCTTCTCCAGAAACGAGGAGAGCAGTCGTTTATTTAAATGGTCCGTCAGGGTCCTTTCCTCTTCGACCCGCTCCTTGACGACATTCCCTCCCGACTCCACTTCTTCCGTCTCGGTGTCCGCGCCGTGCTGCGGAGGGGCCGCCCGGTGGTTCAAGGACAAGCCGTTCGACTGCTCGCCCTCCCCGGACTGTTCCTCCGTCCAGCTACCCTCGTCAGCCCCTGATTCCGTCTCCATTCGTGAAATCAAAGTGGTTTGCAAGGCGGCATTTTCCAGTTCTTTCAGGCGTTTACTGTGGAGGCCGCAGGCTGGAGGCTCATTTCCAGCTTGGTTGTTGTTGTTGTGGGGTGGCTCTCCAGTTTGCTCCATCATGTTCTGCGTCAGGAGCTTCCCATAGAAAAGAAAGAATGTGTGGCGCAGACAGGGCGCATATTGAGGAGTGTCGCCACCCCGTGGAAACATATGTTACTGCATCATTCACTATCACACTCAGGAGTCACACACCAGTCCACATTAAGCAATCATTTGAAACATCAGGTATATTTTCCATAAAAGAAAATCTTTATTATAAAAATATTGGATGGATAATTTAGTTTGGGTTGTAGTACATTTAATGGATACCAATGGAAACATTTTTTTAAGTCATACTGATCTTAAAATCAAATTTGATTAAAACTGTTCATGCAAAAATATTCAAATGTTGTCAAGGCCGTTACTGATTAATTTGACGAGAGAAACACTACAATATTCTTCTTTAATACCTGTACTTGACAGTCTTCTTACTTATTACTATTATTTCCTTGAAAGTTAATGTAATATCAAAATGTTGAGATAATTACAAATGATTCCTTCTCGGTTGTTTCTGTATTTTGTCGTTTCTTCCGTCTAAATTGTCCCCACATCATATTGTGTCTTCTCATAATGTACTATCAGTGTCTTATCTAGCACTTATCTTGTATTGCCTTTCACCACTTAATACATTTAGAAATCATTTGCATAGCATTTTACAGAATATTTAATGACTTTCATCATTATTTGCCTCTTTATTAGTTTTAGAAAATTCTGATTCACAAAAAAAGTAGTAAGCAACAAATGGTCCACACGAGGAGACGTCCGCGTTCATGGTTTTTGACTGGGCCGAGCTTCCGTACAAAAGAAAGGACTCGGTTTCCATGGAGACCAGCTATGGTAGAGGTGAACGAGCTGCTAACTAGCTGAGTGACTACAACGACAGGTAAAACTTCATAGTAAAAAAAACCCTGTAAACCCAAATATACCAGATTTGCCAACGGCCTGTCGAGTAGCCCAGAGAAACATTCTCTTATCCGGAGCTAATTTTCTGTTTACCATCGGCGAGACTTGGGCGTTAGCTTTATGCTAGTTTTCCTTTAGCCACAAGCTAGCCAGCCGCTGCATCGTAGAAACATTAGCTGATTCTCCAGTTAAATATCTAGTGATGGCTTCACTTTTGATTTCAAGCTATTTTTAAGCTTCCACTGCTTGAAAGTGTCGATGGATTCTGCCTATGTTGTTAACTGTAGTTAGCCCACTATCGCATGTAACAGTACTGCAGCCAGAACAAAACCACATTTTCTAATGCAGTAACTAGCTTCCTTGTCTTCAATACAGCGTCTTTCAGAGGGGGAATCGATTCCTGTTTACGGTACAATCCTCACACATCAAAATGTCTTTCAGAGACTTAAGAAGTAAGTGTTATTCTGCTCCCCAGTAAATGTAATATCATGTTGCTTCACAGAAAAAGTGTGTAATGTCTCCCCACATGACAATAGTCAAGGCTGTGTCTTGTTATTTGTCAGATTTTACAGAAATGATGAGGGCCCTTGGCTATCCTCGTTTGATATCAATGGAGAACTTCAGGACACCAAACTTCACTTTAGTGGCAGAAATCCTGATATGGCTTGTAAAGAGGTAGGCTTGCACGTTAAAAATTGCTCTATTTCTTTAGCTAAAATCATGTTAGAGCAGCTGTCATTGTGTCCTCTAGATCCATTAAGAACAGCCCTGCCTCTGTAAATAATTTGGACCTGTTTTAGTGGTTACTACACTGCCTGGCCAAAAAAATTCGCCACCGAAAAAAGGTCACACACTCTAATATTTCATTGGACTGCCATTAGTTTTGATTACAGTATGCATTCACTGTGGCATTGTTTCGATAAGCTTCTGCAATGTCACAAGATTTATTTCCACCCAGTGTTGCATTAATTTTAATATTGTTGATGGGAGAGTCTGATCACTGCGCAAAGCCTTCTCCAGCACATCCCAAAGATTCTCAATGGGGTTAAGGTCTGGACTCTGTGGTGGCCAATCCATATGTGAAAATGATGTCTCATGCTCCCTGAACCACTCTTTCACAATATGAGCCCAGTGAATCCTGGCATTGTCATCTTGGAACATGCCCGTGCCATTAGGGTAGAAAAAATCCATAGTTTAAGAAATGAGAAGTTACTCATTGCATCAGCTGGGGTTAAATAACTTGTTGCCAGCTGAAAGATAATCGCCCATGCAGTAATTATCCAATAGGAGGCTTGTACCTATTTCCTTAGTCAAATCCAGGTGGCGACTTTTTTTTTGGCCAGGCAGTGTACATCTGGCTTGTCAGGCTACATTTGAACTGTATAATGTATAGAATACATTCCTGTGGATCATCTTTGGAAGGAAGTCTCACCCCAGCCTCGTCTTCCACTCCATACAATGTTTTCACCCAGATTCACTTGTCTGTGCTTTTTCCTGGATTAACAAATGAGACATCACTTACATTTAAACGGCTGTTATATTCCACTGTTTGTTATTTTATCTCTTCTTACTTCTCATTATCCACTACATTTAGATATGAGCCTCAGACTGATATTCCTACTGATGTGGACACAGAGTCTGACAGGATATTCTTCATCAAAGCTGTAGCCCAGTTTATGGTGATGCCTTTTTGTACATTTGAACAGAATGTAAATATCGCTCTAAATAAGTCAAAGATGGCTGTTTGTCTGACATGAACATTGTCTCTCATTGCTGCAGGCAACAAAAGCTCATATTAAGTTGAACACCAAGCGTCTCTACCAGGCTGATGGTTATGCTGTGAAAGAGATGCTTAAGATCACTTCTGTACTGTACAGTGCGATGAAGACAAAGCAGATGACACTGGGAGATCCAATTGAGGAGGACAACAGCAAGTTTAAATTTGACCTTGGATCACGGGTGAGATGCTTTGTTTACACAATTTAATGTTATCTGTGCTGAGGTTTCAATGACAACGCTACCACTAAACAGTTGAAATGAGGCTAATACCATTCATAGTTGAAGTAAACAGATGTGACTGCTGCTGAAGAGATAATTGTTTACCGCTGATTAAATATTACTATGTCTTCTCTTAGGTTTCTGATCTTAAAGCAGCGCGCCAGCTGGCATCAGATATCACATCTAAAGGAGCATCTCTTTATGACTTGCTGGGAAAAGAGGTGGAACTTAGGGTGAGGAAAACACTGATGTCAACACAAGCATACTTTTCTAAGAGAAAATAAGTAATTGAATAAGTGTTATACACTCAGAATTTTGGAAATGAGAGAGCAAAATCATTTTTCAAGGATTTCTTGTCATAAATTAGACCAAATGGATTGTTACTTCTCTCTCAGTGCAGCCAGCATGAACAGATATCAGTGATATAACAGCTGGTGATTTCTTTACAATATGTGTCTTCAATTTCGGCATAGGAAATGAGAACTTCAGCCATTGCCAGACCTCTGGAGATCAATGAAACCGAAAAGGCCCTGAGAGCTTCCATCAAGGAGGTTTTGGTGTGTATTTATTCAGATAACATTAAAAAATTCATGCATGAAATGTTCATATTGACATAATGGTAGTTAAATCTGCTATAATTTCTTCCTGTTCTAAAGGAAAATGTGGAGAAGACCAAAGATTTGCTGAGTAATCTTGTTTCTGATGAAACCAGTCTGGATGCAAAGATAGAAAAGAAAAGGCAGGAGCTGGAGAGGAATCGTAAAAGGCTGCAGACATTACAGAGTGTCAGGTCAGTTCACAATCTGAGGAGTAGCAAAAGGGCACGATGATGCAAATGTCTCCCAGGTTTCTTGAATTAACAAAATTGCCTAACCCTCATGGGGTTATAAGAAACCAGAGATACTGCTGCAGTGCTCCATTAAATCAATTAATTCCAAGCTATCACAAAGTTGCATGTTTCTTTTTCAGCCCAATAATAAAATATCAGAGAAATAAACATTAGTGGAGGACTTAAAAAGAAGTACACATTTGTTAAGTCATCATGAATCAGACATTTAAACCAAAAACAATCTTACTCTCATTTTCCCCAAATTCACCTTTGGGTTGGCATCAAACCTGCCTGTGTCTAAAGCTAAAGTTTCTGATTGTAAATATGCACTTGGTGATCTTTTCTGATCTGCTTCAATTTTACTTAACATCAGAGTTCCTACAGATCCGTAAAAAGTTTTAAATTGGCATTTATAAACTTAAGGCCATTTAAAGTTAAACGTATGATAAATATCACCATTTGGTATGTTGATAGAAAAGAGGCATTTAATGTGCCACAGATCTTCCAGTTTGGGTCTTTTTCCTATAGCACTTGACATTTCAGTTACAGTGAATTAAAACGGATAATTCAGCTCTGTCTGATGTACCAAGAAAACTCACATGCTTTTCATTTTTGACCATTTATCACATAGAACATGGTATTAATTTTTCAGCTCAGGTTTTTTAAAAAGGCCTGAAAAGTCTTAAACTTGATTTTGAAAAGTGTGTAGGAACTCTGTAACGTTGGATTCTTCACTGTGTCTTATCTTTATAGGACTACGTTTATACATGCAGTATATCAATAGACAATTTTTCTCTGTACATAAGAAGCATAGTACTCTTAATCTCCTGAATAGCACAAAGTAACCTGCTGTGAAAAATAAACAACATATTATTTGAATTAAAACACAGATTTCAACTCATTGGCCCAGGGATGACAATGAAATTTCCCAGTTGAATATCTATTTAGTGTCACTAAGCTCCTATCCCATTTTTCCACTCTCAGCCAAGTCTGATGTGAATTTAAGGACTCCCAAGAGAAGGCCCTAATAGCACTGAGATGTACTGAATTACAACTAAGATATTCCTTGAATCCTCAAACACCAGAAGCACAGTCAGACACTGGACACATGTATGAATTATAAAGTTGTGTATACGTTTAAAATCCAGTGTTTAGTTACCAGGGCTTTCCAGCTGACTGAGTAAGAGCGTTCACAGCCTCTTTTAATGTGTTCATGTAATGATATCATTGATATGTTCTTAAAATTTTGACCTGTTTGCTATAAAATTTTTAACAGAGAAGTATGTTGTCTGGCTCCTTGTAAGTCTTTGATTTCTGTATCTCTCTCAATGTTTTAGGCCAGCCTTCATGGATGAATATGAAAAAATTGAGGAGGAATTGAAGAAACAATATGACACCTATGTGGAGAAGTTCAGGAACCTCTGCTTCCTGGAGTCTCAGCTGGATGAATACCACCGACTGGAACAGGAGAGGTTTGAGGTTTGTGTTTATGACCCAAACAACACACAGCGTTGACTTTTGGTTGCAAGACTTCTATGAGCGTTTATAACAAAAAAGCACTGTGGTGCATTCTGCCATATTTTTACAAATCCAGCAAACAGTGTGAACAAACCCCTGATGAAAAATAACGTCCCTTCTCCTTGCAAAAATGTCACCCCTTGGACCGTGATGATAAGAAATAAGACAAAACCCCCACAAAAGTAGCATGGCAATGAAAATGCAGGAGTTATTACAATGGCATATACATGTTTGTTTTATTTTGCTACAGGAGGCAGAAAACACAATGAGGATGATGCAGCACAAATTAAGAGAGGAGGAGAGGGATCTAATGAAGAGTTCTTGTAAGACAATATTTAAGAAGCAAAACAGAAATCCTGTCATTTCAACCTATTATGTAATGTACATGTAATGATACACGTTTTCTGCAGTGAAAGATGAGGACTCTTACATGGATGTTCCAGAGGATGAAGGTTCAGACAGCGACATGGAAGAGAATCGACCTTCTAAGCCAGGGCCCACACGAAACGGATTCTTGACAGGTACGCAGGTCAAGGCCCTGCACCCAAGTCTAAAAGTGTCTTGTTTTTCATCCCAAAATTTAGGTACATTTTATCATGCTTTCTACTGTCTGGTGTTTCATTGATAACTCATGTAAATGAATAAATTATAAATTTAAATGTATATTTGAATGTTAATTGAGTTTGTCCCCTATTTACACCTCAGGTAGAGGAGCAAGATTCACCGGGAACATGCAAGGTGGTGATAGCGATGAGGTTAGTGCTGTCATAGCAACAGCAACACAAGATTCCCCCGTGTCTTCTATTTCTACACTTAAAAATCTGATCATTTAAGTTCTTTTTTGCTAATTTTGCTCACAGTATCTGCAAGCTTCTCTGTCATGCCTGCTTTGCTGCAGAATGACATGCTGTCATCATTCCTTATATATATATATATTTTTGTAATTTCTTACAAAGTACCCCATGCACTAACTTTACCTTCAAATCATATTTCCTACTTTGGGTTTCCATCTTTGATCTATTCCATATCTTTTTTTTGTTATTTTGTTTTTTTGCTTTCTTGCACTTGTGTTTCAAAAGCCCTTTTTAGCTGTTCCCAAACGGCCTAGCCCCCATGCCAAAAAACAACGAAAAGGAAAGGTTTGTTCTGCACCTAGTCTACACTCCCATTAAATTAGCCTAGACTCCCAGTTACTTGTGTATTTATGCTTTTAAAGGAAAAATCCATCCTCAAAATTTATAGACAAAGAAGAGACAAGTTATGGAGCCCTCTAAGTAGTATGGGGACCGATAATCTTCAAAATAATTGTTGATGTGTTCATACAGAAAATTTGATGGAGCAGAAGTTTGCCTAACCCTGCTAACCTGCTGTAGTGGTTGCAGCACCCTGTTTACTTCACTTTACTGCATTCTGCTTCACTGATGCATCTGTTAGTATTTCTTTGTATTTCATAAGACATTTTGGCCTGCATGTTTTACGAAGTTGTGAAGATAAACAGCAGAAGTTTAATGATTTTTTCCTTTAAATTAGATTAAAACCTCTGCCAATAGTTTATTAGCTGTAGTTGGAGTTGCCCCAGCACAGTAATTAACTGTTAAATCCTGTCTAGACTGGCAAAAACATGATCTAGAAAGTAGATCCCCCTGTCTGATGTTAATGTAAGATATAAGAGAGTGTTTAGCTGGAGTGAAATCATGTTCATTCATGTTGCAGTTTTACGTTTTGAACAGTTGAAAATTTCCCCCTGCCTCATCTTACAGACCGATGACAGTGAGATTGATGTGGATGAGGATGATGAAGAGGATGAAGAAGGTGAGGAGGAAGAGGAGAGCAAGGATCTGGAGGATGACAGTCTGGAGGGACCAGTATCCAGGGGTGCCCGCCCCTCACGAGGGGGAATGAGACCACCGCTGCTTGAGGAGAGCGACAATGACTTCTGAATGTAGAGAGCATATGGAGGCAGGCTCAGGCTGCTTTTGTTTTAATTACTTCTCAAAAATGCATCAAATTGTACATTTGATTGTGTTGTTGTGTCTACATAAAGCACAACTAAAGTTCCTATTTTGAATATTTGTGTAAAATGTTTATTATAATAAAATATTCACCACTTATTTGGCTTTCTGTCCCTTGACTAGAGTTTGACAGGTCTGTTATGAATCAGTCTTTCAAATGATGATCTGTATGAAAACTTTCAATGATATTTCCCCCTATATTTACAGATGAGGACAAAATTATTAGCCCCCTATGAAAATTTCTGTTTATCCCATGTGCTGTTAAACAGAGCATATAATTTTTAACAGTGTTACCAAACATCCTAGTTTTGTTAAGGATCCATACATTATTTTACTTTGCACACAGAAACAAAATTTCATAAAAGCCAAAAACTGACCTTTTTTGTTGAGCCATAGAACAAACTGCTGTTGTTCACTGGTGTGCTTTAATTTGTAGTGCTCAAAGCTTGTAAAACCAAGTTTAACTGAGGGTAATCTTCCAATTTACATTTTAGTTATCTCAGCATTTCCAAGTGTGAAGAGCTGGAGTGAAGAGTATCTAGAAATTCAAAGAGAACCACACAGTACAGAACAAGCCTGACAGAGGTAGGAAGAGAGAGATTTTAAAGACTAAAAAGAAAATTAGTGAGAGTTGTGTCTAAAGACCCCTAGAACAGCTGCCAAGACACTAGTGAATGACTCAGCCAAGTTGGGAATTGTAGTCTTGAAGAAAACCACCACTAGAGCCCTGCACAGGAATGGACTGAGAGGTTGCAGGCCGAGAAAAACTCGTTACAGTGAAACATGGCAATGGGAGTATTATGCTGTAGGGATGCTTCTGTATCTGGGAATCTCGTAAAGGTGGAAGGACTCAAAAACTGAGTCTGAATCGTCACTTTGTCTTCCAACATGACAATGACCCAAAACGTACTCAGCTCCTGGTGAAGAAATACCTACAGAAGACCAAAGTGAACATTATTGACTGGTTCAAGCCCTGACTTGAACCCCATTGAAAATCTTTCTGAGATGAAGACCAAGGTCCATGCCAGATGACCATCAAATCTGGAGGAATTTGAGATTGGCCAAAGAAGAATGGGCTGGTATTTATCAGGAGACGAGTCTGAGACTTGTTGAAAACTTCAACAACTGCAGGCTGTTATCTAGCAAAAAGGAGACACAACTGAATAATAGCATCAGGAGGGCTAATAATTTAAACCCTGATAGTTTTTGTTGTATTTTGCAATAATTTTGTTTCTGTGTGCAAAATGAAATAAAGTCAGCATCAAAAATAGAACCAAAGTTGTTTGTCAAAGCTGTGTGGGGAAAAACAACAACTTTGCTCTTTTTTGGGAAATACTGGGGGAAAACAGAAGGACATATACTTCATAGTATAACAGGCCAGTATCAAAGAAATGCACTTATGAAAGTGAAAGTTCATAATTAGTGTTTCCAATATCCAGTTTAAGGATTCTTAAGACACTTCCCCTTTCTCTATTGAAGGTAGTTTCAACAAAATACTTTCAATAGCGCACTTACATTTTGCTTAAATACTCCTTTCAGTGAAAACCAGGTAAAGCTACAATGAGGCACAAAACGCCAAGAAATATACTGTATCAATGAATGCTTATTAATGAAATGGTTAACAATGTTGGGGTTTAGAGAGCCATGTCATTCTTAACGTAAGTGTAACAACATTACAAACACAGCACACTCATAGGCTTGCGTTTCCTGTAGAGTAGTGGAGGATGAAGGTTTCTGTATCATCGAAAGGTCCAACCTGCGTCTTTTGGCGGAAGGTTACGTCATCAGTGTGCGCGCACTTAGCTGAGAGGAGGTGGCAGATGCCTCTTCGAAACAACTCTGAACTGTTGTTCACCTACGATCCGTTTTTCCTACCATACTGGTATGAAATCATTTATAATTATACATATATGCACTGAGATTAGTGTCTTCTATGTTCTAACTGTGCTAAAAGTGTCTGAGGACTGACTGATTCGTTCCTAAGCACTACAGTTATGTTTCTAAGGCTAACAGTAGCTAGCTGTAGCTAACAAGCTACACTGACAGTTAAAACTGGACTTATTTATGTAATTTTAGAGAACTCTGCCAGTTTTTAGTTATCCTCCTTTTTTATAAACGCATTCGTTTTCATGATTAATGCGTTTGCTATCCACATTTCTGAACAAAGGTTGGGATATGGTAGCCATCTTGTAATAGTTATCATGCATTACTTAATGTACACTCTGTATAGGATTGGTTCAGACGGACCAGGTGCTGCAAATATGCCAGTGTTTCAGCACATTGGTGGGTAAGACCACTAAGAGTCCGGTTAACTGTGAAATAAAAATAAGCTTTCAAGTGTGGTTTTAAAATCCTCTTTGTCTTGGATGACTCTAATAATGTCAACAGTAGTTAAACTAGAAACGAATTTACTAAAAATTAAACCACAACGACAAACCCAGCATTGTTTCAAAATCACTTTAAGCTCGACAAATTGCAAGCAAACTTGCACACATTCTATACTGTGACGGATACATTGGCAATGCTAAGCACATAAAATTGTTTATATAGTTTTGGCAGTGCATGCTCTCTCTTGTGTTTATTATGTGTTTGGAGATCTGTAGCTTAAATAATGCCCCTCTACTTCTCAATACCATTGATCATTAAAGAAAACAAGGTTAGTGTCATGTTAAGAACACAAGGTATCAAAAAGTGTTGAAGTAACAAAACTTTTGACTGCTTGTAAGTGAACTGTCTGAATTTTGGGTGCATTATCGTTTCTTGTCTCTCAGCTGAAGAGCAGCTGTTGGGATGCCAAAGAAGTTCCAGGGTGAGAATTCAAAGGCGGCCACGGCCAGAGCCCGCAAGGCCGAGGCCAAGGCAGTGGCAGACGCCCGCAAGAAGCAGCAGGAAGAGGACGCTCTGTGGCAGGAAACTGACAAACATGTACTCAAAAAAGAGCAGAGGAAGGTGGGCCAACTTACTAATGTGGTTTGAAGCTTGGGGTTGCCATGGTACAAGAGGTTCAAACTGAGGATGCAAGATAAATTGGCCTGATGTTGATATCGGCAGACATTAACTTAAAATGTTAAATATTGGCAATTTTGAAATTTTATGCTGATATTTGCAGCAGATATGTTGACCATACATGTTTGCAGTCTATATTATATATTGACCTTAATTATTAGAAAAAATACAAGTGTACCATCAAGTGTCGGTGATTTTCCAGGTTGCTAAAAACTTATGGAAGTCCATCCCAAGCCGTGAACATTTTAAATGAAGCTCCAAATGTAAAATAATTACCAGACTGTTGTTAGTGTGTGGTTTAGAATAAGAGGATCAATTCAGCACACCTCACACTAACAGATTCTGTTCACTATCAAAATGCTGGTCTCATCCCTCAAACGCCAAATCTTGCGCAGTCAAACGTGACTTTAGAGTAAAGAAGCTACTCCCTTGCCAGTTCACCTGTGGTATGTTTTACAGTGCACATATTCAAAGACTCAATGTGTTGCCATAAATCAACAAGTTTCACCTCCATTCCTGATGTTCACATAACTTTATGCTTCCTGTTTACTATCCTTGCCATGACTGTGTTTTGGTTTTGCTTCCTCCTTCAGTCAGCTTGCTTCCTGATTGGCTATAGCTCTGTTTAATGCTGGTGTCTGCTGGGCTATCATTGGTGCTCGCCACACACAACAGGATTTTTGATTATATTGAACATGTCTAATATATGACAACAAGTCAGGGCCTCTGATCAGGTCAGAGAGGGAAAAATTCATTATTAACACACCACGTCATAATCTGGAACTATAATCTTAAAACCATCTGATAATAGTGCCTTTGTTGACTTTGGTCAGAAGGAAGATTCAGCCCAACAATCAGCATGATTATTGTGTAATGTGTGGCCTGCATTAGTCTCTCTTTGCATAGGAGAAACTGTGTTTTAACAATTGAAAAAGTGTATATATGTCAGTATCAGATAAATGAATTTGGAAATATCAGCATATCAGCAAAATCCAGTATCATGCATCCCATACTTTAAACTTTGATGTGATTCTAATAAATATTACTTACTGATATCTGTTTGGATACCAAAGCAACAAAAATCGATGTTCTAGGCATCGAATACTGTGTTATTTCTTGTTTTTGATAACCAAAAACTGCTGGTCAACTCCTGCTCACTGTTTGAATGGCAAGAAATTTGTATTGTTTACATAAAGAAACATTGCTGATGTTTTTTCAAATTTAAAGAGTTTACAGGAGTTGTTTTATCATTTGTTATTGTACTCATTTCCTTCCTAATGCCTTTTTTACCACAAAGATGTCTAATTTGCTCTAAAACCCTCTAATTATATAAGCACAAACTTATGACAAAATAATTTTCTACTGTTGCAGGATGACAAAGAGAAAAAGAGGCTTGAGTTACTGGAAAGGAAAAAGGAAAACCAGCGACTTTTGGATGAGGAGAATGCTCGGATAAAAGGCAGATCCCAGAAGGAGGCTGCTTCTGGAGGAAAGGTGACCCGAGCCCAGATTGAGGAGACGCTTCTTAATGAGTCCCTGCAAGCGAAGCAGGAGGAACAAAAGCCAAAAGGTACAGATCACAACTAGAGATAAACAGATTTTGAAAACTAGGTTGGATACCAATATGATATTTTCATTAAAGACCAATTTAGCAGATTCTCAGTGGGGTTTTTGTACGTCTTTTGGTGTAACACTCCTAATGTATCAACATTTTCTCTCACATTGGACCATGAAATCTATCAAGTTTGTCTAACTGGTCACTTCTTCAGCACTGTGAAAATGTCTTATTTGATTCAGTAGCTAGATAGAACAGATACCATCTTGAACATGATTAGACACAGCAGATAAACACTGGTAACTCGTATCAGTTCATGTCACATGAACTAGCTGATGTTTGTAGACAGGATTGATAGTTCATACTGATGTTAAACCAATGCATCTGTGCATCTACAGTCACAACAGTTCATAATAAAAATGATGACATGGTTTCCTTGTTATGGTGACTTGGTGAGGGCTTATGGTGACCATGTTATACTTATGAGTATCTTTGGCTGTTTTTTAAAAATTGCATATGTATATTTTTCAACCATAACACCACCTTTGTTGTATTACAAAACAAAATTTCATCTCACAGAAAAGACACACTTGGAGTGTCCGCTGGAGGAGAACATAAACAGAATTATTCCTGATGAAGGAACTGTGGAAGCCAGAACAATAGAAGATGCCATCGCAGTGCTCAGGTAACATTTGAACTGACATTAAATTATCTTTGTTGCTATTTCAGCTGATTTCGAATGTTCTTTAAAAGGTAATAAAAGAATGATGATTTTTGTATGAATGCGAACAACCAGTCTTTACATCCCTTCTTTCTGTTACTAGTACCGGGCCTGAGGACGTGGACCACCATCCAGAGCGGAGAATGAAAGCAGCATTTGCTGCCTATGAGGAGGCCAACATGCCCCGCCTAAAAAAAGAGAATCCCAACATGAGATTGTCGCAGCTAAAGCAACAGCTGAAGAAGGAGTGGATGAAGTCACCAGAGAACCCTTTGAACCAGCGCTTTGCAGCATACAACTCAAAGTGAACGCACTCTTTTACCCTGGCGATAACTCCATTAAAAACTGGCTGCCTGTGCACATTATCTTGAGACTTCCATTGAAAATTGAATAATTCCAGTGAAAAATGATAACTCTTGATGAGAGCTTTAGCACCAATGGCCTAGAAAATAAGTCTCACAATACCAGAAGACTTTACTTTGTTTGAGTCTCTAGCAGGGAGAAGATAATTTTCCCCTATCATGGCCACAGCTTATCTCCATGTTTGTGCACTTTGCCAATAAAAGGGCAAATCAAAAGCTAATTAATAAAATAATAATTCTTTCCAGCACTTGTGGGGAGGTGGGAGGCCAAATGTTTTCAGAGTAACTTATTAAATTTCACCATCTAATCATCAGCTTCTCTTGTTGCTTTTGAGTGCCAGACTCACAATTCTGGTGTCAGGACAGGAGGAACACACACCAAGTCACACACTGAAGTTTTACCTCGTTTGCTTACAGCTGCTAGATTTATGCTTTTGGTGAAAAATTATAACAGGTGAATTTGAAATAGCTGCAGGATTTCTTCCTGTCCTTTTAGTTTCTTTAGTAAGTGACCAAGACTACAGAAATTCTCTAAAAAGAGTCTTTGTTTCGAGTGAAGCAAATGTAAAATTTGAACATGATTACATTGTTATTCCTGGCTGTCAGCTTTGTGTTTTTGTCTACAAGGAGAAAGAGGCTAAAGAATCATTGTGATTCTGATTTGTTCAAATGCTCATTCAGCCTTATGAGTGCTTTACATAAGAATTAGCCAAGAATTGCTTTTTTACAAACCAATAGATGATCTATTATATTTTGTAAGACAGAAAAATCATCAGTGTAAAGCCTCCATCGGGTTTATTGAACAACCTTCTTCATTCTAACAATTATAATGTGTCCACCCCCTTTTCGGGCATCTCCAGAATTTAAAGTGCCACTAAAGCTGCCTACCACCTTTTTTTAAACATCATTTGTTTTTTAGTCAGCCTTTACTTTAAGGCTCTGACATCTTCACAATTAACCTGACACACCAGATAGACTGTTTCACGTGTCTACTGCATGGATATATTTCACATCCATCTGGGAAAACTCCCACAGCGTTTGGGAAGGGCAGGACTTTCCAAAAAATTCTCTGACGGTGACTGGACAAACTGTCCGTCACATTCATGATGGGCCAATTAGAGTGACAAGACAAAACGAGGTTGTACACATGCGCAGCTCTTAAGGCTCCTGCTGCTGTAGTTGTGAATGGCGGAGCTCCTCCATAAATAAAAGTATGCCAAGGCTTCTCAGGAGATGTGCAAAAACATCTTGTCTGCCAAGGCAAGCTTTCGCTGTCACTCGTAGTACTTGTTTTAACTGAAAATGTGGTCAGTTTAACTCAAATTAAACTGCCAATCTCCTACAGCTGTATCCAAGCTAATAGCTACAGCAGCAGCAGCCACTGTAAACATCTGCAGAACCCATCAGTAACGATTGCAGACCCATGCCAAATAGGCTGGGAGAAGAGCAAAAACAATCTTTTCTGTCATGATGAGCTTTTAACACTTTATTTCATACAGAAACATGATCCAATTCTGATAAAACTGCTGCCATGTCGTAGCCACATCCGAGACAATCACTGCAGTGGAGGCAGCCAATCCAAATGGCTAGAATAACTAAACCCCGCCCATAGCTACCGTGTCGTTCTCCTTAAAGGATGCTGATAGGTCTTAACAGTGTTCAGTTCGGCACAGACATTGTAGATTGGAGCTTTTCTCGATGGATTTGCCCAATGAGAGACATGGAGTCAGGCAAAGTCATCTGCTTTGCAAGGTTACTTCTTAATTTCTCTGGTATGTAAAGTTGAAGCTGATGTTGACTTCTAAAAACAGGAGACCGGGTTTTGATCCAAAAGCTGTGAGTGATGGTAGTCCATCTCTAATCTGCTGGCTCATGCTTTTGTACAGAGATGTCATAATACTATAATTTAATACTGATGTGACGCTAAAAACTAATGGAGCTGATGACTGTTTTGATACCTCGCCAAGAAAAAATAGAAGGCTTGGCAGATACATAGGGTAATTTTTTTTTTGTAATGATCAAAAGTTAAAGCAAAATCTCACCCATTGTCTAAATTGAACAAAGCATTAGCAGCTTCTCTGAACAGGATTGCTATTCTTGATAGTGTTTGTGAAAATAAAACAGTGTGCAGGAGTTTGTCTTCAATATTTGATGGATTAAGTTCTCTTCTAAGCACCTGTCTCATAAAAAATAGTTTTTAAAAATGTTTCTGCACTTTTCAGTACCACTGAGTAGGGGTAGAACGACACCAGTTTTTCATTGGCCGATACCAGTGATTAATAGTTCATGAGAATAATAAACAGTATTTGGAACTGATATGCATTTATTATGTACAAAATGTACTTAATGTGGCAACATTTGAATTGCATGATCAAAAAAATGAAGGAAAACAAATAATTTAGCTCTAGCTCTGTCAGCATGAGAAATGGTGCAAAGCTACACAGTCAAAGCAGGAAAACGGGAAGTGATGCCAAATACTCTCTGTGTCAGTGGTACCCAGGCTGAAGTGCTCTTTGTACATCTAGCCAATCAGATTGTATTGTATAAAAAACTTTTAGTGTGACTGTGGAGAGTGTAAATAAAGTCAGAGTAGAAGACATACTTTTCAAGTAGTGCAACTTTAGACTAATTAACTATCAATAAGACAGCAACACTTATAATCGGTCAAATGCCAAATATCGGTCTCAATAATCAGTCTAACTGATAATCGGTTGACCCCTACCACTGAGCATTGAAATAACAGATAGGTTCATGTAAGAGCATTTGGTAAAAAGTATGAGGGTTTTGAATATTTTGACAACCTTTCTTTCATGTGCATGGATAAGATGTTTATTTTGCTAGTAGTCAAACATCTTAAACAGTCACATAAATAAGGAACTGAGTTATATGACATTATTTGGTTTTAATTCAGCTTACACAACTTAAATTGTCTCTTCCAACCTCAAAATTGGTCTCTAGCTTCTCACTTTATCTCTTGTATCCTAAAACCTGTGCTACTATTTAGTCCGATTTTGATTTCTCTCAGCCATGGAAGGAGTGTTTGAATTAGTTTGGCAGTCATTTATTCGTCCAGCAACAGTACCCAGTGCTGCAGCCAGGCACAAAGGTTTTCTCCAGCGCAGCAACATTCAAATATACTGAGCTGCTGAGGCAGCAGGCTGTAGGCTTTTTGTCTGATGCCAGATGGAGGGACCAAAAGAAGCCATAAAAATTGAGGGTTAGCAGCATAAGTTCAATTAACATAATACCCAGCAAGAGAAACCCTGTAACCGAAATATGAGGAGGTAATTTGTAAGGACACAGACGGGCTCCCCAGCAAAGAAGGGCAGAGTCATTTAAAGCTCCTGTAAGGAAATATAAGTTGATTAAACTGCATCATTATGGCATTAAGAAGCAAATCAGACTGTCATTGATTTTTTTTTTAAATAAAGTTATTTTAAGTGTTTGTAAAAGCTACTCCAGGAAGGGGTCAAAGGAACCTATACTTTCACCATACTTGTGTAATATCTTAACAGTGAGAAAATTTTCACTATTATAAGAAAGTATGAAGAGATTATTTGTGATTAAAAAAAAACAAAACAACAATGTGTAAAGCAGATGTTCTCAACTGGCCGGGCATCAGGACCCACACCCCCTCCTTAAGAGAAATTGCAAGCCAAAGTTTTCTACTCAAATTTATTCATTGAAACATTTTTGCAGTTTGGACTCCAAGTGGAACAAAACATAAGAGCAAATTTAAGGATATATATGCATATATCTAATTTTTCTCCATTTTCCTAAGACATTTGTTGAAATTTGGTCATTTCTAGTCAGATTTCCTCTTATCTTGGAAAAGCCAGCTTTGAAAAAGACATACATTAATAGAAAAGGTAGCAATCTTTTTTAGTGAGCCCCAATTACCCAGAAATTCTATAGTAATACGCAGTAATTACAGAGTAATTTGTCAAGAATAAGGTGGTGATTATCTTCTGATAAGTTGGTATTTTACCAAGAAACTCAGCAATAGTTAGTATTTACCTTGTGATAATGTAACTCACTTAAATTTAGTGGGCAAAAATGAAGAAATTACCTGAGAATTATGAAGCAAACTATTTAGAAAATTATTACCTTATTTCTTAAGAAATACTTGTAAAGTAAAACCTAATTACCAGAGAACTGCCATAATATTATCAAGGTTAGGATTAGATGAGAGGGTTAGGGTAAAATACCACTTAATTATCAGACAATTGCCACAATATTACAAAGAATTACTTGATAATAAACACATCATTACTAGTTAATAGTAGTAAGTGGTAATCATCTGGTAACTAATTAAGAATAAGGTGGTCATTACCTTTTAATAAATTAACATTTTACCAAGTAATAACTTGTTAGTATTAAGGAAGTATTTACCCAGTAATAATGTACCAATTTTAAAGTAATTCCTTGTAATATTGTGGTAATAAGTGGTATTTTACCACTAACCCCCTAAAAAACCCTTAAAACTATTTGAAAATCATTCAGGAAGAACTTGGTAAAGTATAACCTAATTACTGGAGAAGTGCCATAATATTATCAGGGTTAGGATTAGGTTACAGGGTTAGGGTAAAATACCACGCATTTATCATAGAATTGCCACAATATTACAAGCAATTAATTGATAATTAATTCATAACAAGATAAATACTTCCTCAATACTACAGAATTATTACTTGGTAAAATGCAAACTTATTGCAAGATAATTACCATCTTATTCCTGAGAAATTAAGAGAGTATACGATTATTCCTATAAAAATACTAGGTAATTAGGGCTCACTAAAATAAGGGGCCACCATAGAAAACCTTGAGAGATATTTAGATTTACTCTTAATCATAAGAAAAAAAAAATATAAATATGTATATTCACTTTGGGCTTCTTACTTTTGGGTCCCTACCCATCAGCTGAAACCCCCTGATGTAAAGGAACAAAATCAGCAGAGAGGTTACTCTCTTGTCCATGGGGGGACGCTAAAATCATAAGAAACAAAAATTCCCCACAGGAGCTTTAAAAGGTTTAAACTGGATATGTACTCGCTGAATATTGTCCTTTTTTAACCAAAATATTACGTTTTTTTATATATCAGTATGAACAAGAATTGCATACAACATATAAAGCAGAAGTGTTTTTAAGTGCAGAAGTTGTCCAATAAAAATAAATTTGTGCACAGTTGTATGTGTCAGTTTTAAAAGAGAGTAAAAAGAATCTGTAGATAAACATCAAAAAATAAAACAAACTTTTCATCACAGTGAGATAGTTACATGGTTTTTTCTTGGTATTTTAACTCGTCATGCCAGGGAGTTTTAAAATTCTCTTTTAGAGAATCATCAAAGTTTATTTTGCTGTTTTTTTATGTTCAGAAGGATACATGTGTCTGACTAGTTGCGCTCAGAGGTCTGATTGATTCAAAGCTACGTTTAAAAATGGCCGCCTTTGTCTTTCCTGGCTCTTGTGGCGGGGGAGATAAGAGACTGAGAAGGCCTTTGAACAACAAAGCATCAATGACAAGTTCAACTGACCTTTTATTTTCCTTTATGCATTTAAAAGGACCACTTCCTTTCCTTTACCCTAGCAACCCAATCAGTGCACCCCCATTTCATCGGGACTTCTTTGAGCATCTGCATGTGATGTCCCACCTAAAAGCACCAGTCTGATATGAAAAGGTTTTTTTGTTTTGTTTTGTTTTTCTACATGCTAACCTGTGGCTGCGCCCTCCCACTCACTCTCTGAGCATTTGCATGGCAACCTTTTAACAGGCCAGCTGCGGCTGCCCTTTTCTTGTCTTCATGTTGAATTCTAATCATTACTTTCAAAGGAAAGCGTCTCCAAAGCTCCTTTATCAAGTGTTTGTAGTGAGGAGGCAAACTGCTGTCCAGCACCCACTAGAGCGTCTCTCCGTCCTCTCACACAGTGAACATTTTACGGGTGACCTGCTTCTTTAAGTTTGGAGAACAGAACACATGGGAGAAGAAGGTAAGGACAACACGTTTGAATTGAATTGATTGAAATGTTAGGATTATGAGTTCTTTAAATTACAGTTCAAGGATTAAAAGAATAAGTGACAAAGGGAATAATAAGGAAATACACACTTCTTAACTGTTATATTTGTTCTTCACAAATTAAACTCTCAGGATGTTTATATTGGTAGGAAGAAATGTTTATTTTAAAAAGACAATCATAAAATGTGAATTTTGTGGTTGAGTGGTAAAAGGATAACTATCTAGACTTTCAAGGTCATGAGCCTTTAGTTTGTTTTTAATGACAGAAGTAGATTCTTGCTAACATGAGATGCCATTTACCTTATTAATTCAAAGACAGTAAACCTCAGCACAATTAAACTTCAAATGATGAATCAGGACTTTTTTATTGATTGAAAGTGACAAAATGAGTGGAACTGATCTGTTAAGTTATCCTGTGATTTCCACTTAGAGTAGAAAAACATTGGTGGGGGGGGTCACATCTGATCTTGACAGACTGCTTAATATTCATTACCAGCTGAACACACAGTTTGAGGTTAAGAAAATTGTTGCTTTTGTTACTACAGTGAAGATTTACCTCTGAATTTACATTCTTAAATAAAACTGCATGACTGGTAGGTTAGACTGGCACTATTTACAGCGCCTGTATCCATCCCGACTTTTTGCATTTTCTCTGAGTTGCTTGGAGTGTTCTTTAGTCTTCATGGTGTAATGGTAGCCATGAATACTAATTAACCAGTGACTGGACCTTCAAGATACAGGTGTCTTTCAACTACAATCACCTGAGACACATTCACTGCATTCAGGTGATCCACTGCAATCAATTATTTTTACTTTTTTTTTTGTCAAAAATGCAGAATTACATTGACCATGATTGATCTATAAAATCAATAAGTGCAAAGATCAAAGGGGGTGAATACCTTTTATAGGCACTGTAAAACTTTTCCAAAATTTGACAACAAGCACAGGCCAATTATGGAGCTAAAAATGTGGTAAAATCTGAAATTCTTCTAAATATTCCACTAATAAAGATAGATCATGAAAGTCTAGTGTCTGTGAATAAAAGCTGCTTTTGCTCTTCTCTTAGGTTAAAAAAACCTTGGAAATATTTGATCAGGGCTTCTTTCAGATTCCCTCTTCAGCCCTAAGGTTAATTTGTGTGGCAGAAAAGGTAAATCAGTCATTGATGGATGCTGTGTTCATGTTTTTATAATTCAAAATTCTGCATTCAAATATTGTTCAGTTTTGAGGTAGCGCATTATCCTTCTCTTTCCTCCCTCTAATCCCATGGGGGAAATCCAAATTTTTTTTATCAGTATGTGTATTATTTTATTTCAGCTCTGTGGTGATGCCATGAGGTTGATCCTTGTTAAACCCACCAATGCCACGCGGCGTCTCGACTCAACCGGTGAAGTCTTCCATGAGGGAGACCATGAGCACTGTACAGCAGGAGGTCCATCACCTCCAACAAAGACTCCAGAGGGGCTGCATGACCGGTACTCAGGTGCCTCTTTGGACTCATCCTCTTCCCCACAGGAGGCCAGTCAATACTGTGTTTCATCGTCACCCCATGAAAGGTCCAATGGAATCAGTCCAACGAGGGTTTCAGCCAAGATGTCTCCACTAAAGACTTCTAACCTCACCTTATCCCAGCTGACTGATCAGGACTGGCTGCTTCTTTGTGGCCAGGTTAGCAGTGCAGGACATGGTTCGACATCAGTAGAGAGAGCGGGGACCAGTGTGGTACATCCAAACCACAATGACAGATGTGGTTGTTCTTGCTCCGGTGCACACAAACACTTAGAGGGTTCCACTTTTCATCAGGGTTCAATCCAAGACTCCTTCTCCAGAGTTTCAAACAAGAGAGGCCTTACATCTTACCCACTAACTCAACCTTTCTCTCAAAGCACTCCAAATCCAACCTCTTGCCAGGTTCTACCACAGCAAACAAACCAACAGAATCTTTTGAAACCTGCAACAAACCATCCACTGGATAATTTCATGCTCCAGTGCAGTGACCAAGAAGGTCCTAGAGATTTACTCCAGCAACAGCCTTGCAATCATCTAAAACTTACAGACAGCAGCCAAGCAGTGCATCCAAATTTATTCAACATCCCTTTGAACACCATAAGTGCTGAGGCGAATCCAAAACTCCTCCAGCATCCTCAATCTGCTGAACTCAACTGGAGGGAGATTTTTGGTCAGGAGCCGTTGTTAGTTCAGCAGTGCCAGACGCAGGATTCCCACTGCTCCACAAGCGGTGATCAAACCTGCAAGTCTTCAGGAGATCCCTCCAACGTCCTGAAGTGCCGTCATCTCCCTTACCACCCTCTGACTAGCTCTCCGCGGATAAAGAGGTCGTCCACTCCGGCTAGTAACAAAAGTGTGCATTCTTTCTCCGCCAGCCATCTTAGTTCACTGGAGAACCAGGATTTAGTGGAGAAGAATGCTAGACAGCAACCAAGTCAGGTACATAAATATCATCTGATTCAAAGATAAATTCCGTGTTTAGAGAAAAATAGTTAAATATGTACGTATATACAGCACTGTACAGAACTTTTAGGCATGTTTGGGCCAAAAATTGAGGCTGAAGTAAGGCGCAGATGTTGTAAGCTGCCTTAGGGTACATCTCGACAAGAGGTAGGACTGACACAACCCAGATCGTGCTCTGGATGTCCTTGCGTACTACCAGGGACATGGGAAAATAATCTGTTGAAAAAATAACTGAGTTCAACCCTTTAGGGCAAAGTGGGAGGTAGATGTAGTGAAAAGCATGGCCTACTGCTCAGACGGGTAGTAAGGTTGCCACAAGCCACAGTTGTGCTGTGGATGTCCTAAGGGCCTGAAGACTGCCGGCGGTCTCTAGGGCTATTGCCAGGGTGAAAAGGTACCAACAAAAGAGATGCCACCAAGCTTGACCCCAGCTGCTGAGGGGCACATAGGTATGTCGACATGTGGCTAGCTTGACTCTGGTTGCCCCTCCCCACCTCTCCGGCCCAGTGGCACAACGGGTCCTATGATAAATTTTTTGAGCCGACTGAACCCCCTGAACTACCGGGTTGTCAAAGCTCCTATAGGGATTTTTTAGCTGGTCATGAAACAGACTTAATTCAATAGTAATGTCTCTTTTTGAGCTACATACAAAAATACTGTATGTTTTTAATGCCTGTTAAAGCTGCCGCAGCGGAGAGTATTAGAGAGGTTTTTTTTGGATGTACACAGGTTTGGTTGGGCTATTAAGAGCAAAGATTCACTGTGAATAAAACATCCCACAGTTCCAAAATGTAGGAAGTGATTTTTTTTGACACATAAAAGTTTGGGCTCTGAAATTGACAAACTGAAAGTTCCTCTGGATCTTTAAGTGCACTTCCTAGTTGTAAAGGAACAGTATTTGCAGTTGTTTTTAGTGTTTTTCTATTTTAAATACTATAATTTTACTGATTCGTTACTGACCCATTCTGAGTGTCTTTTTTTTTTTTTTTTTTTTTTGACAGATGACCTCTCGGTACCCCAGAGGTTCAAAACCATCCCTCCCTAAACACAGTCCTCCACCCTCTGACACCTTCGAAACCAGCGACATAGTCAACGGAGACGCGGTGCATCCGCTGAGCAGCCATGGCACTCTAAGGTCCAGTTTTTCAGAGCTGCACTCTGGTCAGCAGCCTTTTCAGCTTCTTCACAACAGCATCCTGGAGGACGCCTTCTCCAAAGTCATCAGAGAAGATTCCAGTAAGGCCAACAGTGAAAACCCCACCAGGGAAGAAGGCAACGTACCACAGAAGAAGACCAAGGACATAAGCTACAGGCTGGGCCAGAGGAGAGCTCTCTTCGGGAAGCGCAAACAGCTGAGCGACTACGCGTTGGTCTGCGGGATGTTTGGTATAATTGTTATGGTGATTGAGACTGAGCTTTCAAGAGGATTTTACAGTAAGGTACGGTCTTTCTCCCATACAACTTGCTTTGGTTACTTTACAATGAGCTACACCGCTCATGCTATCCTAATATTTACAGGAATCCATTTATTCCTACGTACTGAAAGGCCTGATCAGCCTCTCTACGGTTATTCTTCTTGGACTCATTGTGTTGTACCATGCGAGGGAAATCCAAGTATGTGGTAGAAATAAAAAATCTCCTTGTACACTGATGTTCTTGATTCTCATGGTGAAGCTTATCCCATCTTCCCTCCTTTCTGCAGCTCTTCATGGTGGACAACGGAGCAGACGATTGGAGGATAGCTATGACACTGGAACGTGTTCTGTTTGTTGTGTTGGAGCTCTTTATCTGCGCTATCCACCCAATCCCGGGCCAGTATGTCTTCACATGGACTGCTCGGTTGGCCTTCAGCTACACAGCATCAGTGAAGGATGCTGACGTTGACATCATCCTCTCTGTGCCCATGTTCTTGCGCCTCTACTTGATTGGCCGGGTCATGCTGCTTCACAGTAAGCTGTTCACAGATGCCTCCTCCCGTAGCATCGGAGCTCTCAACAAGATCAGCTTCGACACTCGTTTTGTTATGAAGACTCTGATGACCATCTGCCCCGGGACGGTCCTGCTGGTCTTCAGCGTTACCTGTTGGATCATTGCAGCATGGACCGTGCGTGTTTGTGAGAGGTACCAGATTCTGAATAACTTAAACTCTCATTAATGGCAAGGACCTCAAGATATGATGTGTGTCACAATTCACATGTCATGTTCTGTATTGGGATAGCAACAATCAAAATTGGAGTATGATAACTGACACTTTGTTGACTCTCTGATTAACATAGATTTCAGTAGTAGGACTAGGTGTTACAATCCCTGAAATCACAGCCTTACAATTTGGTTGCTCCATTGTTGTCACCACTAGATTTTCCACCAGTTTGACATATCTTCAGTTGTGTACCTTGTCATCATTGGGTGTTTTGGCCTTCACCAGGTCAGCCCACCACAGGCTATCAGACCTGGGGGCATGCTTTTCGGGTAGCTGGTCACTTGGGAGCCCAGACAGGATCTTTCTGCTCCACAGCCAATGACTGCTTCTTTCTGGAGTACTGGCAAGGGCTTTAACTGGTCACACCTTAACCTACCAACCTTCTTATGGACTAAACATAGGTGTTAAGGACCTGCATGAATGACTGGTACAGTCAAATGTTGTGTTTCAACAGGTATCATGATGCACAGGAGGTGACAAGTACCTTTCTTGGAGCAATGTGGCTGATCTCCATCACTTTTCTATCCATCGGCTATGGCGACATGGTGCCTCATACCTACTGTGGGAAGGGGGTTTGCCTGCTGACAGGAATTATGGTAAGATTTCTAAAGACACAGTACAAGTTAAGGCAACATATAATGTCTTGTCATAATATTCAATGCCTATAAAAAGTATTCAACCCCTTGGATGTTTTATTTTTTTATTGATTTTATAAATCAATCAGGGCCAGTGTAATTTGCCTTCTTTGACCCAAAAACTCTCCTTAATTTCAAAGTGAAAACAGATTTCAACAAAATAAAACATATACTGTAACATAAATGAATGCATAAATATTTACCACCGTTAAAGCGAGTGACCTCATTCAACAGAGTTCCTGCCAGTTGGTGCTAATAGTCTCACAATTATTGAAATAGGGATCACCTGAGTGCAGTGAATGTGTGTCAGCTGACTGTATTATGAAGACACCTGTGTCTGGAAGGCCCATTTACAGATTAATCAGTATTCTTGGCTACCATTACACCATGCAGACAAAAGAACACTCTGCTCACTCTTCTTCACTTATGGGAGAGTGGGAAAGACACCTTTGAAGAAAACTCATTAAATCTCATCAAGAGTTAACCAAAGGACATGTGGGAGACTCCATGGCCAAGTGGAAGAACGTTCATTGGTCTGATGAGACCAAAATGCTGCTTTAAGGCCATCAGACAAGACACTATGTTTGGTGGACACCAAACACTGTGCATCACCACAAGCACACCATCCTCACTGGGAAGCACTGTGGTGGCAGCATCATGCTGTGGGGATGCTCCTTGGCAGTTGGCCCAGGATGGCTTGTTAAGGTAGAGGGTAGAATGAACGAAAATATAGGACAGTCCTTGAGGATAATATTATTCAGTCTGCAAGAGAACTGTGGCTTTGGAGAAGAAGACAATAACTAGAAGCATACAGCGAAGGCTGCACAGGAATGGTTTAAATATAACAAGGTGAATGTTCTGACGAGGCAGATTTTTTTTAAAGTTTCAAAATCTGTTTTGGTAAAAAAGCCAAATTATATTGACCATGCTTTTCTAAAACCAGTGAAAGGGTAAAACATCCAGAGGATGAATATTTTGTATAGACACTGTATACCTTTCCGTTACACATGTTTGCCTGTTGGTTGGTGATAAGTTAAATGAATTGCCCTCCAACTGTGACCCGAAAATTTCCTTAATAGTGCCACATATCACTCTTACTTGTAAGCCATCATTTAAAGGCAACTTTAAAAAGTCCTGCCTACAAAGATAAAAGTATTATACTGTATATGCCACTGTGTAAGTAACCACTGCACTCCTCCATAGGGAGCGGGCTGTACGGCTTTAGTGGTTGCTGTCGTTGCAAGAAAGTCAGAACTCACCAGAGCCGAGAAGCACGTCCATAACTTCATGATGGATACTCAGCTCTACAAAAAGGTCTCAGAACACTCAGTCATTTACATCATTTCAAGTTAAAAAGTCATTGTAAGCTTCCAGTCTGTTTGTCATGATTTTTTACCATGTCTTATCAAAATGAAAGTGGAAACATTGTCAAAAAATAATGCCCTGTGGATGCAAAACATTGAACAGCGCAGTGGGCAGGGAGTGCTGTTCAATGTTTTGCATCCAACGTTGCTGTTTTTCTGTTTCATCTGCATAATATTCTGTCTTTCACAGATCAAAAACACAGCAGCCAATGTGCTGAGGGAGACGTGGCTCATCTATAAAAACACCAAGCTGGTGAAAAAGATCGACCGTGCCAGAGTTCGCCACCATCAACGGAAATTCCTTCAAGCCATCCACCAGTGGGTACAAAGATGTTGACTGGAGTGAAATCATTCACATTACACTGTGTCATGTGTTGGCTATGTCATGTACTCCGTGTCTTCAGTTACTATTGATTTTCACACTGAACCAAAAGGACTTCTGCTTTTCAATTTTAGGCTGCGAGCCGTCAAAATGGAGCAGAGGAAACTGACTGATCAGGCAAATACAATCTCTGACCTCGCTAAGGTTAGTATGGTAGCGGTTTTTGACCTATAAAATGACAAAGATAAAAAAGTTGTCAGATGAGAACTGCTTATTTCTATGTTATTACTTTATTTCCTTATGATAAAAATAAATTTATGGTATTTTTAATGTGAATTTGGGAAATCTATTTGTATCCTTGGGGGGGCTTGATTTGAATTTTGTGATAAAATTATTTTAAATTGGCAACAATGGGCAAAAGGGTGGTGAAATGGGATTAAAAACTTGCAAAAATGGGTCAAAAGGGGCAAAAAAAAAAAAAAATCGGTAATAGGGGGTTACAAGTGACAAAATGAATTTAAAGTTGCGAGAAAGGAATAAAGAATGGCCAATCGCAGTTCAAATTGGCATAAACCGACAGAAAATATGGTGAAAATGTCAAAAGGGGCTAAAATAAAAAGTGGCAGTTTAAAGTGGCAAAAAGAATCAGAAAAATGTGGTGAAGAGGGGTTAGAAGTAGCAAAAATTGATGAAAATGTGCAAAACAGGGAATAAAGAAAAGCCAACTGGGGTTAGAAATTGGCATCAATGGGCATAAAAAGGGGTGAAAACTGGTAAATCTTCGCAAAAATGGGTTTACAGAGGCAATAATAAGCAGATGGTGGCAAAATTGGTTCAAATTAGCAAAAAAAAAAGGCAGGAAAAATCTGTGAAAGGGGGTTACAAGGAACAGAAATAATATAAGGTTGCAAAAAAGGAAAAATACTTGGTAGTTGTGGTTAAAGTTGGCATAAACTGGCAGAAAATGTGTGAAAAGGGATTTAAGTGGCAAAATGGGGTGAATAGTGCCGAATTCTGTTTCTGCAAAAATTGATTATTAATTTAATTAATTGATTACTCAATCAGTAAGACAGTCAGAGCTGATACATGCTGATACAAGACAAATTAAAATGTCAATTCAAGTGCTTTTTTATGAAGCAGGACAGTGATTGAAATAAATGGTAAATGTTAGAAATGATTTACAAACTAATGCAGAACAATATGAATTCAGCAAAATAACAATAAAATAGAAGATGGGTGATCAAAATTTTACAGGCATTTATTCATTTTTCATTATAGCAATATCCAGTCTCCACTGATTACCCTGAGCTGATCTCCTTGTCGTTCTGTCCCAGACTCAGAACATGATGTACGATCTCGTGTCGGAGCTGCAGCACAGGAGCGAGGAGCTGGACCGGAAGATGGTAGCTCTGGAAGACAAACTTGATTCCATCCTTCTCGGTGTGCACTCCCTGCCCACTGTGCTCTCTCAAGCAATAACAAAACTACAAAAAGATTTCCTGGACGACTTGGCCTGTCGTGTCCACTTCCTGTCATCCTCCCTGAGCTCGGAGTGCTGTTCAGTCCCAGCCAGGCAGCTCTGTCCTGCACCCACCACACCAGAGACCCCATACAGCTCCTAGGCCACACTCAGACCTCTTATTCTTAGTCCGCAGCCTCCTTTTAATGCATGGAAGGATTTTTTTCTAACATGCATACTTGTTTTTAGTACTTTATCGCTACATTTAGTCACTGTTACACATATTCACTCCTGGGAATTACAGTAACTGTCTCATACTGAGCAGCTCCAGTGAGACAGGAAGTGCCTTAGTAAAGGGATTATAGAGGAAAGGGAGAACATTTACTCAATCATTTCCTACAATTTCACTGTTAGCTTAGGGAATGATAAACAGACACACATTGGACCATAAAGCCTCCTTTGAACTCATCCCAGAGATCCAAATCAAGTCAGAGAGTAGACTATGGCTTAATGTAGGATTCCCAGGCAAACAAATGTAGTATTTTATATGATTTTACCCATTTAAGCCTTAAACTGTAGATTCAAAGCTCCTGTGAGGAGTTTTTAGTTGGTTATAAACCAGACTGGACTGAATTGAGAAGACAATCAGCATGACTTATGTGAAGATATTTTTAACTACTGACATTTTCCCTTGTATAATTTCTTTATGAGTAATTAATTGAGTGTTTAAAGAAAGCAGGGTGATATTTTTTGTTAAAAACATGACTTTAACATGTACAGTGCCGATAGTTTTCATCCCACATGGATGTTTTTCCCCTTAAATGATTTCATAAATCAATCATGGTCAATATAATTGGACTTTTTTGACAAAAAAATTACAACTAACCTCTTTAATGCCGAAGTGAAAACAGATCTCTCCAAAATAATGTCAGTTTAATAATAACATGAACTATATAATGAGTGACAGCATAAAAATGCACCTTCTTGAAGTCAGTATTTTGTAGATGTTCCTTTGGCTGCAATCTCAGCACTGAGTCTGCGTGGATAGGTCTCAATCAGGCTTTCACATCAGGGCGCTGCAATATTACTCCAGTCGTCTTCGCAAAACTGCTCAAGCTCTGTTAAGCTACATGAGGATCAGGCATGAATGGCCGTTTCCATGCTGCTTTGGACTTTGACTTGGCCACTCCAGAAAATTCACCTTGTCTTAAAACCCTTTCTGTGTAGCGTTCGCTGTATGATTTGGGTCATTGTCTCTGTGGAAAATAAATCTTCTCCCAAGCCGTAGTTCTCTTGCAGACAGTTTAAGATTGTCCTCCAGGATTCTCCTATGGTCTGCTGCATTCATTTTACCTGCTATCTTCACAAGCCTTCACAAGGGCCAGCTGCTGAGAAGCATCCCCACAGCATGATGCTGCCCCCACTGTGATTTATAGTGGGGATGGTGTGTTTGTGCTAAAGGGCAGTGTTTTGGTGTCCACCAAACATAGTGTCTTGGCTGATGGCCAAAAAGCACCATTTTGGTTTCAACAAACCAAAGAACTTTCTTCCACTTGACCATAGAATCTCCCACATGCCTTTATGCAAACTTGAGTTGAGATTTGATGAGTTTTCCTCAATAGTGGCTTTGTCTTTGCCACTCTCCCATAAACCTTTGACTGGTGAAGAACCTGGGCGACAGTTGTTGTATGCAGAGTCTCTCCCATCTTCAGCTGCTGAAGCTTGTAACTCCTTCAGAGTAGTCATAGGTGTCATGGTGGCCTCTCTCACTAGTCTACTTCTTGCATAGTCACTCAGTTTGTGAGGATGGCGTGATGTAGGCAGGTTTACACATGTGCAATATCCCTTCCATTACTTGATGATGGATTTAACTGAACTCTGGGGGATGTTCAGTGCCTTGGAAATGGATATTATTTTTACTTTAAAATAACCTTTTCTCTGGGTTGCTTCGGTTGTGTTCTTTAGTCTTCATGATGTAACGATAGCCAGGAATACTGATTAACCAGTGACTGGACCTCCCAGACACAGGTGTCTTTATGCTACAATCACTTGAGACACATTCACTGCACTCAGGTGATCCCTATTTCAGTAATTGTGAGACTACTAGCACCAACTGGCTGGACCTCTGTTCAATTACATGAGTCACTTTAAAAGAGGTGAATATTTATGCAATCACTTATTTTACATGGCATATTTTTTGTTTGATTGACATTACTTTGTTGAAATCTGTTTTCACTTTGACATTGAAAGTTTTTTGTATTTTTCCCCCCAAAAAAGTCAAATTCTAATGACCCTGATTCACTTATTAAATCAACAAAAGGGTAAAACATCCAAGGGGGTGAAACCTTTTTATAGACACTGTAGAGGAAAATATCAGCAAAGAGAAAGGAAATGTAAAGTATGTTTTACAGTCAGGGGATGCCCAGATTGACCAACGGCAAAAGTTCCTCACAGGGGCTTTAAATTTTAAACTTAAAAGTTGTGAAAAACATGTCATAGAAATAAATTCTATCTACATTAAATTGTCTTTGTGTTTAATTCCCCTTGGCCTGGTCAGCATTTTTATTTGTGTCTTTGTGTATGAAGATGATTAGACATAGATGCATAAATTTCAAACAAGCAATGAATTCTCCACAATATCAAGATCCTTATATAGCAGCCATATACAGTGCTTAACAAATTTATTAGACCACCTGTCTCAGAGACCATCCAGCATCATGAAGTGCTTTAATGCGGATTCTTTCATTTTCAGTGAGCTCTCCACGTTTTACCATTTTGAACAGGAATGAGGAATTTCAAACTGAATTCACCTTTTAATACCCAAATTTGAGCTGGCTCACTGGGCTTCTCTGAGAAGTCAGAAATTAATCAAGCATAACATTCAACCAGTAAAACTAATTTTTCTGTACAGGAATGCAAGTAAATAACTATAATTTGACATATTAATCAAGAAATAAAAATGTGCTTTACTATTTTTTCAGTTTCTTTTGTAAATCAGTAAATTTGAAAATTCATGGATAACAATAATAATTATATTTTAGCATTAAAAATATCATTTCAGTTAAAGAGCTTCTACATATTGATGTATTAACAATTGCAGAAACATATAAAAAATTTTGGTTTTACCAATTTTTACCAATGCTGTTAATTTAGGGCAGTTGTGGCATAAACCTTACTTTGGGTCGTGGTCTAATAATTTTTTAAGCACTGAAGTATTAAAAAATGGAATATCCTGAAAAAGTTTTTTTCCCCTGTGAAATAATTCAAGAAGTTAAACTCCCATTTATTCTAGATCAGTGGTTTTCAAATGGTGTGGCAGGGCCTTGAGGCAAGTTTAAGTGTACTGTAGTAATTTGTATAACATGTGTTCAATCAAACTTTATTCATGCAGCACCTTTCAAACAATAATTAGAATCATTAGAGATGGATGATTAAAAAGAGACAGATAAAAGACAAAGCAATAAAGGAAAGAATTAATACTAAGGCATCTTGATGAAGCCTTATGGCTTACAAAAATCAAAAATCCACCTCAAAATAACAGAATCTGCAATAACCTTCTGTGGCTTACTCTCCTTATGGAAGTGTCAATGATTGTCCTTTGGACAAAAGTCAAGTTAGCAGTCTTCCCCATGATTGTGGTTGTTTGTACTGAACCTGAGAGAATAAAGGCTCAGGAAACCTTTGCAAATTTGACTTTTCCAAATATTTTGAGATAGTGAATTTTAGGTTTTTGTGAGCTGTAAGCTGAAATCAATTAAATATTCCACAATATAATTTCTTTTTTGCTATACTTTTAAGTTAAACCCAGTTATTTCATAAACCAATTACAATACTTCTTTTTCTGTTATGGGTATTAATATAAATTTATAAACTACTTTGGCAATGCAAACTGATGTTTTACATGCCAAACAAAGCCCGCTGAACTGAGATTTGGAAATGTGATTTAGGCAAAATAATGTGTTTGACAAGAATAACACAGCTCGACTGAGTAAATCAGACTGACAATTCTAGACCCAGAGAGCAATTTAACATGTTTTGGTTGTTGGTTATAGTCAATGAAGCATTGTAGGCTATGCACGCTGAATATATGGTCCACACTACAGACAAACACACACTTTTTAAAAATACATCTCGTTCTCTGACACATAAAATCATTTTACTGTCACTGCAAAAACCGAGTCTGCATTTCACTTTCAGCTCCACGCATTCTTCTTAAACAGATTCATTTAGACAACCAGGGGTGTTTCTAAGTAAGCATAAAAATATATATGGTAAGTTTGAGGAAGAAAAGTCATCGTTAAACCGCGTGAAGAAGCAGCCGTACTTAAGACATGACAAACGGCTCCTATCAATGAAGTTGTTTACCAGAACCACCATCTGTCTCTCTTGGTTACCGGTGTTTACTGGGTACTACAAAATCTCGCGATGCACACCACAAGGCGAGCTGCACCCACGAGAATGCCGTTTCGCGCGCTGAGGCTAAGCTCCAGTCACATTTAAGATTGACAGCTCTTCCGCCCAATGACCGCTCTCTACTCAGCGTAACCCAGCCAATGGCGTCGCTGGATCCTTAGCGCAGGCGGGATATCAAAGTCTTGAAGAATAACTCATTGATCAATCTCCAACAAGGCATAGAGTTGGCCGTGCAAACCCTGCATTGAAGTTATTTGGGGAAAACGTGCGTCATTTTTAAAACGTCAATTTCTTTTTTCACTTGGACGAACAAACAGGTAAAGTAGTCTCTTGCCTTATGTTAAAATGACTTTGAATATTGTACCCATTGGTATCCTCATTCTGTAGCTAGCTAACTATGGTTAGCTAACTTGATAAAGTCCAGCCTCGTTTCTAGATGGTTTGACGGGCCACATCAAGTTACCTCACCTGCCAAATATATAAAGTTTAGAGATTTGCTAATGTTGAGTTAACAAAATAATCCCACTGCATTTGAATGCACTCTTATTTGTTATTGGCAACAAACCAAGTGAAAGCCCTACAACAATAAGTAGTAACGTGGTTTGCTGTGGCTGAGCATTGATGAGGGAGTGATGAACTTGTCAGAGGCGAGCTGTTTTCCTCTGTTGTTTATCATTAGTATTTTCAGTAGCAGCACATGGTGAATTTTTAACCAGCTCTGCCACTTTGCTTTCTCCCATGAAGCAAAACAAATGCGCTAATCTTTATAAGACTGCCTTTTTCTTGTGTTCTGCTAGAAGACAATAATTGAAAGATGAATTAGGTCATGTTTACGTGTACGTTTTGAATGAGTGACTGATATCAAATGTTATGTTTGAGGAAGTTGTTTGTTTCTGATGTGTTCACTAGTGTTTTTGTCGCTGGTGTTTTATTTCTAGCAATCGGAGAAACCTCAGCGGAGAGCGCAAACTAAGAGTCGGACAGCAGCCGAGCTCGCTTCCCAATTCATACTCGTGTTAAGCTCCTTCCCCGTGATCGTTGCACCGTCTTTGTGTTGTATTATTTAACTTTTAACCACAAATATCACGGTATTTCGGTGCGTTTCATTGTCACAGAGCGGAGGCACATTGTTTGCTAGCGCTCCCTCCCGTCCGGATGTGCTTGCTTTTAAAAGAACTGGGAGTGGCTTACGGCTCAGTTTCCCGCACTGTATTTAAATCAGCCTGTTCCCTCCCTTTGTAATATTCAGTTCAAGTGACAGCCCAGTGCTGACAGCGGGACAATACACGGACCAAGGACTGGCAGGACCGTAATTCTGCCACTGAGGAACATTTAGTTCATTCTTTGACCGATATATATGCTTTAGGCTGTGAAGTACAGCGACAAAAACCCTGAAATAAAAGGTTTGTCAATTCCGTAGTGATGTAACAATGACAGTACTTGGGCAATAATTCACTTTGTGCGCGTTTAATAGAAAAGAGAAGAAAAGTAATTTCTTACAATTTCTTTAACATAAACCCAGAGGAGTTTCAGGTACAGAAAGTCTGAATTCTCACTCACTGAAAAAAATCTTTACATGACCCAGAGTAAAGCGAATGAACAGGTCGTCATCTTTATTTAAAGAGCAAGAAATGCAAGAGAAAGAAAGAAGATGGTGATTTAAAAAAGTGAAAAATAGGGAAATGTTTAAAATGGATTCAATTTAAGTATGAAGAAGATAAAAACATTTTGAAAAAATATTCAAACTCTGAAATTTGTTTTTTTTGTAGTACATTTTTTCAAAGGGACAAATACACTAAACGTTTTGGTCTCTAAAAATCTATGTAAAAAACATATAGGCTATGTAAAGTGAATTAATTTGGAATTGATTTGATGAAACCCATTGCAATTTGAACAGTGGAAAATGCACTATTATTTTCCTTTTCAATTCATAGTTTATCATAAACATAATTTTCAACCCTCATTCAAAGAAGTGAAAGGAGCACAAATTATCAATGAAATTGATTGCGATAAAGTGTATGCAATTTGAAATGTTAAGCATTATTGTTTATTTATTATTTATCTGACTATATATATATATATATATATATATATATATATATATATATATATATATATATATATAAAGAAGGTGAAATATTTTGGATGCAAAAGTGGTGATCTACTTGTAATATCACCATGTATCTCTTACAACATATTATTTCTGCCTTTATATAAGGAGAATCTAAATTCATGTGTTTAATTGGCTAATATATATTGTATGTAGAGATGCAAAATATTGGATTTCTGTCAATATCTGATATGCAGATATTTCCAAATTCATTGCAGCCCATACTGATATATAAATGTTACATTAAATTTGACACGCTTTAAAGTTTAGGGAATAAAGATGAATGAAGAGAGACTTCAGCTGACACAGGTCTTTTGATTCTGCCCTAAATGCTGCATATTTATTTAACACACGGCTGATATGTACAGCCAACGTATTGGTTATCAATATAAGGAGAAATTTAAGGGGCGCACAGTGTTGGATTTTTGTCAGTATCCAATAGTCTATTTACATATTCAATTTGGCAGATATGATATTGAAATGTAGTTCATATCTAAAACTAATTTAAAGTTGAGGATGAGTGAATTGACAAATTTCATTCCTAAACACACTTTAAAATGTAAGGAATGATAAATAGAGAAATAGCCTCAGCTGAAGTACTGCAAGTCTGTTGGTCCAGCCCAAAACTCCAATTACTTATTTGTTTGTATGGCCAATATTTACAGCTGATATGGCCAGATTATTATAGCAGACGTATCGGCTGTAAATACAGGCAAATCTGCCAAAACTGATATTTAACTTTTCAGAGCCAATATCGGCCTATACTGATATCTTGCTGATGATAATGTGCATCCCTTGGTATTTGTATACCTGCTCATACTGATCATATCAGCCTCCTCTTCTGCATTTTGTTATGTTAACACAATTTCAAGTCATCAAAGCCCTAAAGTAGGAATGCACAATTTTGGATTTTTGCCAGTATCCTGATCTTTACAAAGTACTTTTAGCTGATGCCAATTTTGGTCCTGATATTTGTTAATGTAGTTAAGGTCTGAAACCTCAGCCCTTTAAACAGACTTTAAAGTCTAAGGATTAACTAAGAAACAAATTTGATTTCTTAAAACCACAATAACATTAAAGGAATAAGGATAAACTAAAGAAAAACTTCAAATGATGTAGGTTCTGCCTAATACCCCATACAAGTGGCTGACATTCACAGCCAGTAGATGGGTTTCAATAATCTGCATAAATTTACGTATCTACTGACATTAAGCTTTTAATCTTGTATCTGACAATGCCAATAATGTCCTTCATCCTTGCCCTTATGTCCAGAGTAGGTGAAGATGCATACTACTAAATGGTGTATTATGTAGAGGAATCGCATACTGTGTATTCCTTACATTGTATCTTTAAACAATAACGAGGCTTGCTGCGCTCAGAAAAACTCATTTTAATTTGTGCTTTTGACACAGGGCAGCTGCAATGTGGATTCAGGTGCGCACAATGGATGGGAAGGAAACCCACCGGGTGGATTCCCTTTCGAAACTCACTAAGGTGGATGAGCTCCGTCTGAAAATCATGGAGCTCTTCAAGGTGGAGCCAGAGAGGCAGAGACTGTTCTATCGCGGAAAGCAGGTGAGGCGGCTTTGTTTTAACTTTTTCAGTGTAGTTGCTTTGTTCTTAGTGGAATGACAACATCTAATACAACTACTTCTTCAGTTAACCCTTTCATATATTATTTTCTTTCAGATGGAGGACGGCCATACCATATTTGACTACAACGTGGGTCTAAATGACATAGTGCAGCTGCTTGTTAGGCAGAAGATGCCCGCTGTTGATGTCGTCAAGAGCAAGGACAAGGAGGCTGAGCTCTCCGACTCTGATTCTGGATGTGGCTCAACTCAAAGTGAGTCTGACAAAAGCTCAACTCATGGTGAGGTCGAGGGTCAGAGCGCCGGCACCTCTGCCCAGACAAACGCCCTTGAGCTTATTGATCCTGGGTTTGGATTTTATAAGGTGAGTTCTGATTCTGCATGCTTGAATTCATTTGTATGATCTTTAGCGGTATCAAGTTACCTTTGCATCGTGGAAAAGGGGTAAATCAAATGTATCAGTATGAAATTTGGGAGATTAAACCACCACTGTGGGCTTAATAAGAAGGATGACATCGTTTTTAAACAAGAGACCGAATTATAGAATTTGGAGTGGGATTATGTAAGAGATACAACAGTATGAGCTTTTACCTTTTTAATGCATAACACCCTTTTTAATAAATTTGATAAACTTCAAATTTAAAGATTATGCAAAGAAATAGTATAGCACGCACTATTATAACAATACTTTAAGTTTTCACTGTCTACATTAAGCTTCTACTCAGTTAAAAAAAATATTTGCAGAATACTCTGCATGAATGTTTTCGATATATGGTTTGTCTGAAGTAGCTTAAATGTGTGTTAGCCTGTATTAGCTGCTCTTTGTATCATTTTAAAATATGTTTTTATTGCATGTTTTGAAGTTCTGAGCAAAAAACGACTTGGAACGGCCACAGAGTGTATTCTGTGAACTTGTTGATGAAAGAAGTTAGCAGCTTTAAAACGCATCTGACTCATTCTTTTGTTTGTTTGTCAAGATAAATGAGCTGGTGGATGCCAGAGACCTCAACATGGGGGCGTGGTTTGAGGCCCAGATCGTAAATGTTACTAAGACAACAAAGACGCCAAAAGAGGAGGCCAGTGAGGCGGAGGAAGAGGAGATACTTTACCATGTGAAATATGAGGAGTAAGTAGTAACTCATGTTTGTGTGCTTTCAAAATGTTTTGATTTCAGAGTAAATAAATCCTGTCTTAACGGAGATATTTTTAATAAATATTTAAGATACGATATGCACCACTGAGAGGTATTAGCGTGAAAAAAGCAGGCTTAATTTATTCCTTAAATAGTACTATAGGACTATAAGGTAATATTTAGCTTGGCATTTAGTGGAACAAACTTGGTAAAAATTTAACCTAATATATAAACAGGCCTATCAAAGTCTGTGTTTAATCACTGGAATATTTATTTTTTATTTCCATTAACTTAGAAGAAGCCTTTTATTCAGGTATAAGACTAGCCCCCTCCATGGACTCTGCCATCTTGGATTTTTTTACATCTTGCATGTTTGGACATTACTCTAGAAGGGATCAAATAACGGAAACCCATTTTTTAAAATTCCACTGGTTGCCACAGTAACAACCGGAAGTATGCATTGCAGATGAAACCTCTTGAAAAGGCAAGATTTAGACGCTTGGGAGCTTACTAGACAGTACAAAGGGGCTGAAAATTGGCAACAAACTCTAAGTTTTCATATATGAGCAATCCTTCAGTCTTAGTTATCACTGTTAGTGTCATTCCACTGACTTGGCCCAGCCTGAAAGGCACTCTTGTGTCGTTGAGCTTGCAAGTGCGTTATTTTAGTGGTTTGTCTGTTTAAACCTTCTGCTGCTGCGGCTGATCCTCACCATTTTAACATACTTTTGCATATCGGCCAACTCTCCCATGCAGAAATGTGTAGGAAGCACCTGTGTTGGTGTGTGGCTGCCTCTGAGCTGATAACTTATCATTTGATCCACTACAGCTACCCAGAGAACGGGGTGATTCAGCTGCTGTCTAAGGATGTCCGACCGCGGGCCCGCACAGTGTACCAGTGGCACCAGCTGGAGCCAGGAATGGTCGTCATGGTCAACTACAACCCAGACGACCCCAAGGAGCGGGGCTATTGGTATGACGCAGAGATCCAGAGGAAAAGGGAGACGCGAACTCTGCGAGAGATCTATGCCAAGATAATCCTTGGGTAAGGGCTTTAGTCTGCTGTAAATATGTAGGTACTGGATTTGGTATACACTCAGAGATAAGGGGGCACTGCTGTTGAATATGAGCGTAGATGGCAGTTGAACTTGTGGTTAGGGGTGGGTGATATATCGAGTATACTCGATGTATTGCTGCTTTTGCCACGCACGATGTATGAATATATATATATATATATATATATATATATATATATAATATATGTAAAATTATATAAATTATGTGAAAGTTTTGAGCTGTCAGTGTGCATTTCTCGCTGGACTTTTGCTTCTCCCATTGTCCCTGAACGCATCTAGTTATCTGCGTTCAGGCTGGGTCTGTCATCTGCCAGGGGTTCAGCTTTAAAAAGAAAGAGGTCTAACTCACGCGGTAATCGTTAAAATACGCCGCAAGATGACTCAGAGATAATGGCGGCAGTAATACAACGTGCCACTTAAGACATGAGACCAGTGTTGTTGAAAAGCCAGGATTTAAGAATTTCATGAAGACATTCCACCCAGAATACGTGATTTGCCTGGGCACGAGCATTTTGCTAAAACCTCTCTGCCAGCGTTGTACATAGCAGGGAGAAGATGGCCATGCAGCGGACAAATGTGATCCATTTCTCCACAACTACGGAGCCTTATCTCAGCCTAACAGCTCAAAACACCGACAACAAGGAGTTAAAATGTTCCCTCCTCCAAACAAGCTTTTTTTCACCCCATGATCACACAGGACAGCCTCTCAAATAAGCTGTAAAGATGCTCCCATGTTATGAACTCCAGCTTTCATCAGCACACATAACAGACAAATATAATCACAGCTGTGAGCTTGAATGGTGGACGAGACTGCAGGGTTGTAGCCATCAGCTGCATGCAGGATTGGTGAGTTTTGTGTAGGTTTGCTTCACCCTTAATGAGGAAAATAATCATTATATAATCAACAATAGTACACATAACACAGAAAACATTTCAAGACTGTCCATACACTATAAAAGACAGTGTATTTCAGGATTTATGTATGTTTGATTTATTAGTAAAAGTTTGAATGAAGTCCTTTTCAAAATAAGTGTGTTAAATTTGACTTTATATTGATTTTTGCCCTATCTGCATATGATTTTATTAAAAATCAAATAGAACAGTCTATTTTAATCACCAAACTAGTGTCATTTGGAGTCGAATTAAACATTATATAGCCACTTGGAGGAAATTTCAAAGTGTTGCGATATATATCGTGTATCAGGATATAGCAAAAATATATCGGAATATCAATTTTAGGCTATATTGCCCAGCTCTACTTTTGGCAATGGCAGGTGATCAGCTTGTGGCCCCACTTTAATCTGCAGATCAAGATTTGTTGGTTATTTGAAGCCACAGTAGCAGGTGGGAAACAGTGGTTTTCCTGTCATTTTATTGATCGTTTTAAGCAGGGACTATTCAACATAATAGGAAATGATTTACAAAATGTTACATGCATGCAGTATATTTCACTGTTTCTTAAGATGCAGTTTACTTACATACCTTTTTTGGTATGAAATTGCAAACTGCAGTCTTAATTGCTGCTTTACAGGGAAATTTGATTTTGTTTGCAGAGATGCTGGTGACTCTCTGAATGACTGCCGGATCATGTTCTTGACTGAAATCTACAAAATTGAGGAGCCTGGATCTCTGCCTGACACCCCTGCTGGAACCGAGAGTCCACTGAAAAGTATGTTTATGGATGAAATGTATGAAGTTGTGAATCATTAGCTGCTTAATGTAAGTAACTAACAAGTAAATCACCAAAACCTTGACTTTGAATGTTAGCTTTTAGTTTAGATGTCAAACATATGGTTCTTATAAAACATGAATTACCTTATGACAAAAATACTGTTTGGTAAAAAAAGAAATCTAAAACTTGTTTTTATCCTCCAGGATCAAATGGACCTGAGTGCAAACACTGTAAGGATGATCCCAAAAAGAACTGCCAGTGGTGTAACTGCCATATCTGTGGCATTAAGCAGGATCCTGACAAACAGCTGCTGTGTGATGAGTGTGACATGGCCTATCACACCTACTGTCTGAACCCTCCGCTCACCTCCATCCCAGATGACGAGGACTGGTCAGTAGCATAAGGCTTAACCTGCATATTTCATTTGAAACATCTGGTTATGGGGTTGTTTATACATATTAAGTCAAGGAATCTTTAGCAGCATATTGGTAATAAACATTCCACCCTGACGTTGTTGTTGTGGTAACTGTTAGTCAAATGTAATATGTTACTGCTCAGGTATTGCCCAGGCTGTCGTAATGATACCAGTGAGGTTGTGAAGGCTGGAGAGAAGCTGAAGGAAAGCAAGAAGAAAGCTAAGATGGCTTCTGCTAGCTCATCCAGCCAGAGAGATTGGGGCAAGGTGAGTGCTGACATCATTTGCCGTAGTAGTAATACAAAGCAGTTAAATATATATTAAAGTACATTATATGTTATAAGGAGCAGTTAAAGTACATTATATTTACGTAAGACATGTCTTTGCATTGACCTCCATTGATCCCCATAAAATTATCCTTACATAAATTAGTTTTTATTAAAAAGTTGAAATAAGCTTTTCATTTTAAATCAAATGTTAATATTATAAGTCAGCACTAGAAAAATAATCTGTTTTTGTTTGCTAAAATGATCTCGACGCCTACGTGCTCATTGTCCATGTGGACAGGTAATTATGATTAAAGTTGGTGTGAGACTCAAAGGTTTTTAAATGTTAATATTTTATCCTCCTCCAGGGAATGGCCTGTGTTGGCAGAACCAAGCAGTGCACCATCGTTCCGTCCAACCACTACGGCCCGATCCCTGGCATCCCTGTCGGCTCGCTGTGGAAGTTCAGAGTGCAGGTCAGTGCCTAACTGTAGGTGGAATTAATGATGTTCAAAATGTTGTGAATCATTTAATACATCACCTGCACGAAGGTGCCCGGTGTTAAGACAGTTCTGTGACTCTGTAGGTCAGTGAATCTGGCGTCCACAGGCCGCATGTTGCTGGGATTCATGGAAGGAGCAATGATGGGGCCTACTCTCTTGTCCTGGCTGGAGGCTATGAGGATGATGTGGTATGCTGATCTTTTTTTATTGTTTTAAAGAGATAGTTGAATGACTTCTTGAGCTTCAAGCAAGTTTCATTTACATGGTTTCAAAACAAGTTATAGCGGGCAGTTTCAAGCTGTGCATAGGGTCCTGGAGCCTGGAAGAAGTCTAATAATATGGAATTAATGCTTTTCCTTATAGTTTGAATGTATTGTTTTTGATGCATCTTAACATTCTAGGATGATGGCAATGAGTTTACCTATACTGGCTCTGGAGGGCGAGATCTTTCTGGCAACAAGAGGACTGCTGAACAATCCTGTGATCAGACACTAACCCACATGAATCGGTACGGTGGCAGAGGATATAAAAATGTCACAACCCTCTTTTAAATCAACAGGATTTTATTCCACTTTGCTTATCTAAATTATTTGTTTGCTTCAGGGCGCTGGCTCTCAACTGTAACATCCCTGTCAATGATAAAAGTGGAGCCGAGGCCAAGAACTGGAAGGCGGGTAAACCGGTCCGAGTCGTACGCAGCTGCAAAGGTCGCAAACACAGCAAATACTCACCTGAGGAAGGAAACAGATATGATGGCATATACAAGGTATGAGGAAGTACTGAACAGATTTTTGTGCTGTTAAAATTTCACCAGTGTTCACAATAAAACGGGTTAAAAAACACAGACTCATCTATATGTGTCATTTACTTAATTCAGGTGGTGAAGTACTGGCCTGCCAAGGGGAAGTCTGGCTTTCTGGTTTGGAGGTATCTGCTGAAGCGGGATGATGACGAACCAGCACCATGGACCAGAGATGGCAAAGAGCGCATCAAGAAGCTTGGTCTCACCATGCAGGTAGAGATGATCACTGAAAATAAAGAAACAAAATGTTTGGATAACATCAGCTCTGAATACAAGAAAGATGATGGTTTATAAGTAAAGATGCTTTTGCATTACAACAAGCTGAAAGCGCCAAATACCTCCTTTTGGATTTGGTAACTTGGGCATGAAATATGCTGCAACTGGTCATATTTCAATATAAAGCTTATATGATCATTTAGGTGATGGTTAAAGCAGATCAGCAGCCAATCCTGTTAAAATGCAGGAAAGAAATAATTGGTTATAAATGTCTCAAATGTTTGAAGTAGTATGGTTTTATAACATTATACTCACCTCATTAACTCGTTTTTACCCACTTCTTGAACAAGAATTTCAATATTGTAATTGTGACATGGCTAATGTTTGGTTATGTTTGTTACATGTTAGCTGTGCTTTGAGCTGATAGTTGACAACATCATATACGGTGTCCTCTGTTCCAGTATCCTGATGGTTATCATAAGGAGAAAGAGAATAAAAATGAGGTGGAAGAAGAGGAGGCTGCAGCAGCGGCCACACCCAGCAAGGCAAAGAGGAAGAGAAAATCTCAGGGCAACGGTAAGATTTGTGCTTGCATGTAAATGTTGTAGTTTGGTCATTTGACCGAGTTGTTATTTGTTTATAGATCTGCAAACAATGCCATCTTTTTCCTTGTAAACAAACATACCCAGGAGCTCCATAGTTAATTCAATATTTGTATTTTTCCGTCAGAATCTGCCAAGAATTCACCTGCCAAGTCTCCCAAAAAGGTAAAAGTGGAAGAGTACAAGCTCACCAAGGAGCAGAAAGCCCTGATAAAGAACGATGAGCCAAACAAGAAACTTTGGGATGAAGCCATGGAGTCACTGTCACTTGGGCCGGTGAGGATGGGTGTTTGTCACTGGCTTTAACGCTCATGTTTGTCCTGCATGCTGATTACAGCCACAAAGACTTGAATCAGATTTACATTCTGAAGAGCTTGGACAACTTTTTCTGGCTCAGTGAGGTGTATAGAGTTGCATTAATTGTAGGTTAAGCCTGTCATTTCAAAAGGCAAAGTCGAATATGCCCAACATATAACTTGAAAATCACATAACCCTAGCTTGAACATCATAGAAAACTACCTTCCTTTATTAAGTGCTCTCTGAGGTTCCAGTATAAATGAAAAATAATGTTTTTCCCAATTAGCTTTTTAAAGCTTTGTTGCAGATTTGTTTTCAAATATACATGGTGAGTAGTTGTGTCCACTCTGGTACCAAGGAGCAACAAATGCTTGTGCTTAATTTCCTGCAAGTATTTGCTTTATGTTGCTTGGGTAATCTTTATCACTTGCTGAAAACATTACGACTGTCCATGCAGATTTCACCTTAAAATGTCCCTCCTGCCCAGATTTTTAAAATAAAATGATTTGTTTCTAAAACTTTTGTTTTGTTTCTACAGAAATTCTTGAGCAAAGTTGAGGAAGTTTTCCTCTGCATTTGCTGCCAAGAAGTGGTCTACCAGCCCATCACCACAGAGTGCCAACACAATGTCTGCAGGGTAAGAGACTGTCATCACTGTCACTGCTTTGTAATATCTAAAACAAAAATGGAGCCTTCAAGAGCTGAAAGTTGTTTCTTGTTACTTTAGGAATGCCTTCAGCGGTCCTTCAAAGCAGAGGTGTACACCTGCCCGGCCTGCAGGCATGACCTGGGCAAAAACTACTCCATGGCTGTCAACAAACCCTTGCAAGACATTCTTAATCAGTTTTTCCCAGGTTACAGCAATGGACGATGATCATTGGTTCTGCCTACTCAGCATTTGAGGAAACACGATGTAAACTGTAAGGGGAATTTCTCAGTAGAGGCAATAAAGAATCAGTTTCTCTTAATATATTTTTAATGATTATAAAGCTACAATTTTTGAGGACTTCAGTGCTACCGTTTTTCACCTTTGGATCTGCCACGGTGTGTAGTTAACGTTTAATTGAAATTTCCATTTGTAGCTGTACCTTTATGCCGTTTTAATACCCACAACTGAGCTTTTTTTTTTTTTTTTTTTTTTTTGTTCCATTAACTAACGCTGTTATCCTTGATGTTAAATGTATCTTACTTTAAGCTAAATCCTCCATGTTTAGCACTCCTTAAGAGATCTTCACATAAACATTGGTTTCACTGAGCATGTCTTTTAAAAATGGCTTTGAAAACCAGTCTGATAGTGGTCAGCCAATATTTAGGCTTCAGTTTGTTTTCATTGTGGAGTTTTCCAGAATAGGATCTGATTGGTCTACATTCACACCTGACCAAGAAGGGCTCTGTTATGTGTCACAAATAGCATTTTAATTTCCTGTTGTCCTCTTTTTAAAATTGAATTTTATCTAGAATTGGAAAATGTAATGCAGCCTATTTTTTAAGGATGTATTAATTGAAATGCTTGACAACAATGGATTTAATGCATTCTTGTGACACTTTGTCTTGGCATGATCATATGATTTAAATTGTGCCCACATGAGAAGTACACAGAGCCCTTCACTGAGGTCTAAGCTGCTCCACAAAATAGAGACCTAACATAGTTGCACAAATTAGGAATTGTCCCTGCCTTTAAGCAGTCTGAGAGGAAGTGTCTTGCTGGGGGGCAATGTCATTTAATATGGTTGGATTTTTTCTAACTTGTTTATTGGTTCCTTACATTTTTCTATATTTTTGTGAAAGTTGGCTTAAATGTCAGTGATTTTTGAGGAAACTTTGAAAGCTTAACAGTACTATTCTTAAAGCCATTATATTTTTTGGTATAGATTTGGATTACCAGTCTTTAAATTTACACTTTTTATAAAGTCCAAAGAAACTAAAGTGCTTAACCAAGAGTATGATGTAGAACTCCCATATATCTAGCTCTTTAGACTTTGTCCCTAATTGAGTCTAGAAAATCTTTTGTACTTTTCTAAAACTAAAATTTGTACTTTTCCCACCTTTTTATAATCTATTACTGCCATCCATGTGGGGGGTTTCAGTCAGCTTTTGTGTCTCCTGAGCTCATGTTATAACTGACCAGCTTGAAACAATAAGCATCAAATTAAAACTTGAAGGAAATGCCACACACTGCCTCAGAGATTTGATGTTAGATGAACTCAATTATCTGAATTTGATGTGTATTGATTTTCCGTTCCTCTGAATACTTGGTGCTAAATTTCAATAGCAGTGTGTGATGCCTTCTTATGCCAACAGGTCAACTTTTGAACATGGAGGGACAAAATTTTGCATTGACTGGTAAATGTATATTTTCAGAAATTGTATAATTTTTAGTCCATTTTAGTTTTGATATGTAGTTTTAGAATTGCTTGCACACATTGCGTGCAAATATTTGTCAATACATTTTCAGTGTCGTTCAATAAAAACGTTAAAAAGAGATTTTGTTGTTTGATTAAGGGGTGGGGGTATTGTGTCTGGAGGAATGATTTTGGATGGATGCTAATCTGCCAAAGAATTTTAAAGGTTAAGGCAGTAACTCTTACCGGGTAGTGGAAGTTATCAGTTATTTGAATTGACAAGGTCAAACTTTGTCATATCAAGGTAGAAAATCTCCAAGATTGAAGCAATCCATGCTAAGGAATTTTGCTCAGAAATAATGTCTTAGTATTTAAGTGGCCATGAGAACAAGTTTACTTTATTTGTCCCATAATCGACAACACTCGGCAGCCTTTAGCGTAGCCGGCAGTGCCTACGTGCTTGGAGTGCACGTCGGCTGAGTACGAGCACTGACGACTAGTAGTAGCAGTCGTCTTGTGTCATTAGTAGATATTTCTGTCCGTTGCAACATAAGCCAATCACATCGTTGGATGCATGAACAGGAATTGTATCATCCGGGTTCTCCGACCAATCGCGAGGCGTAGTTTTTGGGTGGGCGTAACTCTTATTACCCTTAGCAAGCTAATGCTGGAGGAAAATCGATCAAGGGAATTTTAACAAAACGAAACCAAATCCATTGGATAAAACAGGGAGAAGACAGTACTCTTCAGCAGGAGGTAATGTTTTTCAAATGGGGTTGATTTTTGTACAGTCCCGGTCAACGTATCCTCGTGTAAACGTGATGTGTGTGGTGTCTGTCGTCGCGGTGTTTTGTTTTTTCTAAATGCAGATATGGAAGCTACCCTGCTAGGAGCTAGCTAGCGTTATCCTTTAAAACCTTACTACCACGATGAAGCGAAGTTCTGCTGCAATTTGACGGTTGGTTTGTGAAATATATAGCGCATATAATGGGCTTTCTCCATTTGAGGCTTGTTGGGGTTGCATTTTATGTGGGCATTAATGCGCTCAAGCAACAGTTTTTGTTCGTTAAAATGCTAACGGGTAATGATGGTTGTGCAGCTGTGCAGGGCTATTTTAGCAGCTAATTCCGTCAGCTACATTTCCCCCTCGTAAAGTCAGAAAAATGTATCGGTGTTGATAGGGCGCAATGTTGTTTGTGAAACTCGGCATTTAAAATCTTATCATGTGGGACGAGTGCTGCAACAATGAAGTAAGTTGCAGGCCCAGTTAAAGGGGTTTTGTAGGCCCCTTTTTGTTGTGGTTAGACAGCTGGGGGTCATGTGGCCTTCAATCATTTCATTTGATATGTGCTGATAAAATAAGGTTCATATCTACGAATATGCAAACATATTTATTTTCGTACTGGTGACTATTTACCAAAGAGATCAAACTAATCGTAAATGTCTGTACGGTCCATTTATGAGCAGCCATTTAATCCATGGGAAGCCATGCCTTTCACCTACTCAGCAGGAAAAAGTAGCGAAGTTCTCTTTCCCATTGATGAAATGCTACATTTATTCCCAACTATACACTGTTATCCCATCCTTTCACTTTTCTACATTTACCTGACATTGTAGCTCCATCTTAAAACATGTTTCCTACACTGTAAAGGGCTTATATTGTATGCAAAATACTTTTTGCTTCCATTTGCATTGCTTTGTAGGAAGTTGCAGCACAAATAGGAAACGTCAACTTGTAATGGTTTAACTGTGTGGATGTCAGAGTTGTATGAAGTTGTATGTCTGTATATTAAGGGATGCTGTGTTTTGATTTGGGCTAAATGGGGTCAGGCCCAAAACAAGTTTATAAGTGCACTATCCAAGATGGGTATTGCTTTATGTGAGTGAAGGATGGGATACTTAAAGACTAAAAAAGTGTTGCCCCAAACGGGAAACTATTTTATTGTTTAGGGATTCATGATATTGGTGTCTGCAGATATTGGATTAAGAAGTGAATCCTCTGTTTTGTCATTTGAGTATTGGCTATAGAAATATGCCTGCCTTAGCTGAAAACGTCGTTTGTATGAACATATAAGTTAGTGGAGTTTTAGGCTGGACCAACAAATTTATGACAGAATAAGTCTTTTTCTTCATTCATCATCCTCACACTCAAAAGTGTGTTTCAGAGTCTAAAGTTATTGAATTTGTTCATCCTCTAACTTTTAATTTTGTGATTTAAAGTTTGAACTTGTAAGTGTGAAAAATGAGGACTGAAGCTAAGAGTCTGAACCACATTTAAATGTCTGTACCTAGATAGGAATGGGCTAATCACGCATATCACTCATTTGCAAATAACCAATAACGTGCATCCCTATTTATTTTGTCGACGAAGCTGTGTTTTTTGGACCTTTTAAGTTGTATGGTTATAGTTTTCTGCAAACTAATTAAAATGTACTTTACAGCAGTTTTGTATAACCATAACACCCATAACTGTAGGTTGTCCTTAAAGTTCCTCTTTGTGCTGTTTGAGTGCACGAGGCTTTACTTGGTGTTGCTTCTTTACAAACCACAACACCCAAAGCTGCTAAAATAAAGTAAACAGTGAAATATGCAGTGGAGGCGAGGGGTGAAAATGCTCCGAAATGAAGTTTAGTCTTGACATCTAGTTTTGAAAATGAATGTGATGTGAAAGTAGTGTTTACTGACAAAACAAACACTGATCAAACAGATGAAAAAGCATGCAGCAAACCTTAGAGTCAGGAAGATCTAAAGAACATAGTGAAGCTGGGTTCCTCACTCTGAGTTTAGTCATTCGAAATTAGACTTTCATTGCTTTATTCATGTAGTTTCAAGAAGAGTCTTATATTTTTTTACTGAACACTTTCAGCTCCCATAATTTGGAAAGACACACATAAAATTAGTGTACTAGTCTAGTCTTTTTAGCCCTAAAACAGAATGCTTAATTAAGTTGCATTCATTTTAGGTCTTGTATTTATTAATTTTCAACATAGAGCGAGCATGTGTTTAATTGAGCTGCAAAAATAGGTCAAATCAGAAATAATAAAAGTGTTCTGATAATTAGGTTATTGTTTCGAGAGTTTTAAAAGAAAAATATTCAAAATTTGCTGGTTTCTGATCAGTATCTTTAATGTTAGGCTGGCTACTACTGGTGAAACAGTTCACGGAGGTCAAGGTTTAGTACAGGTTCGTTTCACTGGGAAAAAAATCAACATAAAGTCCCACATTTATAATTCTAAGTTTCCCTTATTTATTTTTTTGCTATTAACTGACAGTAGTGCAGCTTACAGTTTGTTCCATCTAGTGTTTTTTAGAACTACCTGATAGTTGGTGATGTGTTGTTTTAAACACCAAAAAGAGGAAAAACAACACAGTCATGATTAGCCTTATTATTGAAAATACTAAAAAATGTTTGAAAAATGCAAATAAAAGCACCTGCAGTAAAGAGTAGTGTCCCATATTTTTGATTTATGAAGTGTGCTGTGACAGCGTCATATATGGGGCTTTTCCATTACAACAAGCTGCTCGTTTTGACTTAGTTTGACTCCGCGCAGCAGCCCAGTGCGGCAGGGGATTTGCTTTTCCATTATAATCGAGCTACCTGTTTGAGGTCGCGCCAAGATCTGGTGACGCAGCATTCTGATCCTTCCTTGATCTCATTCACAGTCCTATCTCCAACCTTTGTGATCTGATTGACTTAACAGTGTTTTAAAGCAAAAATCAAACCATAGACTGACTGCACAGCACGCAGCTCTTTACCCATTTTCTCTGTCCGTGATCAATAAACAAATTGTTATTCACGCTTATCATCAAAAGGAGAAAATTTTCCTACATTGAAGTAAAGAAATTATGATTTTTTTATGGGTCTCTGGATAGCAGAAAATGAACACAATAATTTTTTGGATTGGGCAATAATAACGACATGGTTAACTAGCGCCAGTTAATAAATTAAAGACTGTCTTTGTCCTGGGATAGAATTCGTTCGTCTATAAGAAGGGAAAGGGTTTTGTTATTAACAGGTAAAGAAAAAGTTGTAATCCTGGATCTGTGCATGGTCAGTCCTGATGCCACTTGTCAGTGCGAGAACTCAGCCCCTGCCTGGCTATCGGACTGCAGTATGGCCACATAAAACCTTGAGTTTGGGCCGTGTGTCATTAACGTTTCGGTCCCACAGTGAACGCTGACATAAGGCCACCACTGTTAAGGAGTTGTAGTCCGAGCAGAGTCAGGGATAAAACATACCTCCTGTGGGCTGAAAATGTATCATCGAAGGGCTGGGTATCAGAAGCAGAAGGGGTAAATCCCCCTGGCCTGCATAGGCCCTGCTCTAGAACAGGACCTGTCTTGGTGTGGCATGGCACAGCAAAACTGGTGATGGAAAAGTAAATCAGCACGACTTGGTTTGGCTTGGCGCAGCCAAAAGTCCTAGTGGAAAATCCTCAGTAGTTGCTTGTAAGTTGCTGTTTCAGTAGTTACTTGCGCAAAATCATCACTTGGGTGAAACACATAACTATAAACTTGTGGCTGGTGTTCTATATGTAGGAGAGAAAAATACCCAAATAGGAGCAGAAACCGTGGTGCCGTTTTATGCCAAAGAAAAAGTTATTAAACATTAAATTGAGCATATAGTGAAGTAAAACCACAATATTATAGAGTATGGAAAACATCAGCAAGATACGCAACAGAGAGAGCCATTTGGAGTTTGAACATTAAATATGAATGTGTTTGTATTTGTTGATAGATAAGTGGTTAGGCCATGCTTATTATGTTATGTTTATTACCCCAAATCAATGTGTATCATGATACGTATTGTACTGTTGCCTCTGTATTGTGATGTGTATCGTATTGTGAGGCTGGGGGAAATGCCCAGCCCTAGATGCTAGGTGGCCTGCTGGACTGAGTAATTTATGATATTGATCGCCTCTACGCCAGGTAAAACTGTCGGGGAGAGGAAACACCTTTTGTGAAGTGTAGAGATCATACGTAATGAATCTAGAGATCTTCTGATGATGATTGTAGCGTGCAGGTCCATTTAAAGCTGTAACTAACCTTAACTCTAACTTTGACTTTAACTTTCTTTCATCCCCATTCATTCCTGACTCCCATGGAGCATTTGGTATCATGTGATTGCAAACAAGCTATTGGCATGCTCACTTTCTTTTCTTTGCTATCTTTGCATCATTACTACAGAGGTGCGGTGTTTCTTGCACTTAGTGCAGAGGTCCCTACAGGTCTAGCCCCGGGACTCATCACAAACTCCTGAATGAGAAATTGTGCAGTTTAGACTTTAAGCAGCATAAGACATAACACTAAAAGATGCTGAGCAAACCAAACATGTTGAGAAGCACATCATAGACTTTTGACAGTAGATTTTGGCCGGGCTCACATTTGTGACCTACTGAAATGGTTCTGTGACCCACTTTTGTGTCCTACCCCACCAGTCAGGAACCATTGGTCTTCCTTGTGCATTCAGAGAATTATTATTTTGGCAGTCAGTCAAAACTGTCCTTATGTGTCTGGTCTTCCACATTTCAGTTTGTAAGTCATGCAGTGTGTAGCCAGCCTAGAGGCCAGCCAATTATCTTTGACTCCAATGGCAGTATATGCAAAGTCTTTAGGTTTGGGACTGCTGGTTGGGAAGAAGAGGCTAGTTAAAGTTGTCATAAAGGCTATGGGGAATTTAATGAGCATGTTTATACAGGTTTGAAATGTTATATAGGTATTGTAAAATCCCTACGTAAGTCTGATGTAAAAATGAAGTTGGTGTACGAAGGTGTATGAAAGCAAGTACTGTCAGTACAGTTGTTGATGATAAGCTCACCCAGCTGTGGTGTTTGATAGTGTGGTTGGCATAGTTGGTTTGAAACCCACTGAAAGAAAGGCAATTAGCATGGGAGTGTTCTTATTTATTTAAAAGATAATTGTAACGGCTTTGTTTTGTGTTTAGTTGAAGTTTCTATCTAATGCCCATCATATAACATGGTCTGAGTAGGGAACTGTCAGCTATTTATGTGTTCTTTGACATTTGTGGTGTAAAGATTAAAAGCTAAAAGTAATGACTGTCTTTAAAATCTGACCTAGATTGATTTTATATATGTATAAAATACCTAAATGTTTTTTTTTTCTTTGGCCAAAATACAGAAATGAAACTGGGGTTATTGCTATATATTAAAGATAGCTATTTATGCTTTTGTGTCCATGAAAATAAAAGGTCATGTTGGGATAAAATAAGTGAAAACAGACAGAATATACCCTGACTGTTCATTCTTTAACTTACAGATTACCCTGCAACCCTTCAAAGACCTGATGGCGACCGACATGCCCATGGACACGGTGCCGGCTCCCAACCCTGCCCCAGCCTCACCTCCTGAACTCCCCCCAGCCTCTCCTCCTGCCCTCAGCCTCGATGCTGCCCAAGATCAAATTCCCACCCAGGAGCCAGCAATAGCTGAAACCCCCGACACAGCGGTGACCTCAGAACACGTAGCAACTCCTGAGCTCGCTCCAGCTCATCCCGCAGATCCAAACATGGCCCCCGGCAGCGTTCCAGGTCCTGAGCTGCCCACGACCCCTCTGCAACCACTGCTGCCACCAGTCAGCGCCAAGAACCCCAGCTGTAAGATCATGACCTTTAGGCCCACAATGGAGGAGTTTAAGGACTTCGCCAAATACATTGTCTACATGGAGAGCCAGGGAGCTCACCGTGCTGGCCTGGCAAAGGTGAGAACGGCTTACACAGACTCAGCTCTGGAGAAAACGTGTGTGACATCTGCATATGTTCTGTTGTTTTTAGATGTATGTCAAAATTATATTAATATTTTTGTTTTATTATATACAACATTTTCATCGAACATTTCTGATTTCTAGTTCTTTAATTTAAAATTGAATAGGAACCTTTTTTGGTCCACTTTTCAAAGTCTGGCAAATAACTGCATCTCTTTGTTTTCTTAACCAGTTTTCATTTTCTACAAATAAAAACACCTGATTAGAGTTATATATTCAGAAATAATTAGCAGTGTTGTACACAGTAAAACAGCTCTTACATGTAAACTGACATATTCAGTGTTTCCCATATATTCATTTATTTGTGGCGGACTGCCACAAATGAATTAGGCCCGCCACAAATAGATTCTGGCGCTACCTGTTTGCCCTCGCTCTGTGAATGTAGCATGTCGTTAAAATAACTATATCGCGAATATCTGAGTATAAATTATGTTGAAGAGCTGCCAGGCTGCATTTCTTGCTAGAGTTCTTCTGCCATTGTCCCTGAATGCATCTCTCACAGCAGAGAGCTATCTTTTTCTCCTCCGCCCATCCAGACAACTCCTGCACATGCAGCCGTTTTTTTTTTTTTTTAATATCAGTGGCGAGAGAAGCAAGGGAGAAGAAGGTAAACAGAGCAGTATGGCTAGTCACCTCCTGAGTTGTTAGTTGAGCAGTCGTTCAGCTTTGAAAAGGAAGAGATCTAACTCATGTGGTATTTGTTAAAATACGCCGCAAGATGTCTCCGAGTTAACAGCGGCAGTAACACAGCACGCCGCTAAAGACATGAGCCCAGAGTTGTTAAAAAGCCGGGATTTAAAAATCTCATAATGACATTTAACCCAGAATACAAGATTTTTCTGGGTGCGAACATTTTGCTGAAAACTCCCTGCCAGAGTCGTATATGTCAGAGAGAAGACGACCCAGCAGCAGACAAATGTGATCCACTTCTCCACAACTACGGAGCCTTATCTCAGCTTAACAGTTCAAAACACCGACAACAAGTAGGCTAGTTAAAATGTTCCTCCCTCCAGACAAGCTTTTTTCACCCATGATCACACAGGAGAATTTGTTGAATAAAGTCTAAGTCGCTCTCATGTCATGAACTTGTCAGAAACTTGTTCAGCGTTCATCAGCACAGATAACAGACTAATGTAATCACAGCTGTGCCTGAATGGAGGACTAGACTGTGGGGTTTTGGCCTCTGGCTGCATGCAGGATTGGTGAGTTTTGTGTAGGTTTGCTTCACCCTTAATGAGGGAAATAATCATTTTATAATCAGCCATAGTAACCATAACACAGAAAACATTTCAGGACTGTCCATACACTGTAAAAGACAGAGCATTCCATGATTTTTGTATTTTTGATTTTTTTAGTAAAAGATTGAGTAAATACCATTTCAAAATAAAACTGCTAAATTTGACTTTATATTGATTTTTACTTTCTGCATACAATTTTATTAAAAATCCAATAGAACAATCTATTTTAATTACCAAACTAGTGTCATTTGGGGCTGAAATAAATACAGCCCCCCCCCCCGGGCAACCCACCACCACAAATAGATTCCGGTCCTGTGGGAAACACTGATATTTATATTTAATTTTAACCTGTATTTAAGAAGGAAATACACCAGGTAATTAAAAATCTCTTGCTCAAAGGTGTCCTGGCTATGACGGCCCGCAGCACAGAGTTTCTGACAAACTATGAGCAGCCATGCATGCATACATAAGGAACTGTAAAATCTGTTGTATAAGCCCCACTCTTAGTACCTGTTTCATTATCTAAAAAGTTGGCTGCAGCTTCAATACCAGGTGACTTTTATGCTAGTATTTGTGCTAAGACATGCATTGTCATTACCACAAGTGCATGTAGCTGCCCTGTCACATGCTGCAAGAGTCCTAATCAATTGAAAATTGTCCCCATTCAATATTTATTGCAGAAAGCCACTGTGCTGTTTGTACTAGAATACATAACACTGACCAAACTGGCAGGGGTTGGCACCACTTTTTAACCACTTTTTGTTCTTGTAAGATCATGAACTGTAGCTAGTAGATGCACAAGCTCCATACAGCAGATGGTTCTTAAAATGTGACACAGCTGCACAGAAATTTCAGCTTGTGGACTTCGCTGAACAAAAATGAATGTGTGTCTGTTTCTGATAGATGCAGCACTGTCTGTGTGTGAAGATGCTATAAAAGTGATGACAGAGCTGCTAATGATGTTTGGTTAATTTGTCAAACAAGGGATACTTGTGTGTCATGGCGTGGCACACTCTACGGCTCAGTGCTGTGGTATTTTTTAAAGTTGAAACGTTCAACATTGACCACTAACTGTCATGTGATCCATGCTAATGTAGATTTAAAAGTGCATGAATTTCCTCTGTCTGGGGTTAATACAGTGATGGGAAATAATCTGAAGTTTACTGTTAATAACTTTACACGCAGAGTGCATCTCAGAAACAGAAACATCAGACACAAGTATAAACCACGTTATGTATTTATAATTGCTTAAAGTATGTCAACACATTATTAGGGCCCTATGAAATCTGTTTTATTTTTTTACCATTAAAAAGAGTGTCTTGTATACGTAAATGAATAAAATTTCATTAATTGAATAGACATAACCTTAAATTTATTAAAAAAGGGCCACAGTTGGCCCAGGAGCTGGAGTTTGGATAACCCTGATATAAAATAAATATAACCAGTGTAACAGTCAGATATTTTCAACATTTTAAGATACATCCGTGTGTATAATCACATCATAACTGATGTTTATAAAGTAAATGAAGAAATCCCTCTGTTCTCTCAAACAAAGAGTGATGGTAACTTAATAAGAAAGTAACATGAAAGTTAAATGGTTAAAAGTAAACCTGTTCCCTAAATTTTTCTTTACTTTCTCAGTCTGTAAAAGTCCATGCAGTTTGATGCTGCTTTGTTCTACTCCTGACTGTAATGGTCATCCTCGCTTTTTGTTGTTTAGGAGGGGGCGGGGTGAGTGTTTGTGAAGTGAGACACAAATTGTGCCCTGCTTTAGTGATCTCCCGGAAAACATTCCCCAGATATACGTTCCTCGTTCTATAAAACAGCATTTCAGTCAAATTCATTCAATTTCCGTGGTTTCTGCATTAAATTGTAAATTTTTATTTGCCAATTCTGTGATTCCGTTAATGCGGAAATCATAGGGCCCTACTTTATGTGGGATATGTAGCTAAAGTTAAACCATCATTGTTGGTTATTTTAGGTGCTAAAGTAGTCCCTTACCTTTTTGATAAGCGTCTCCTTGGCCACAGTGAACTGGTGGCTGAATGGATCCCATTACTGATACTGATTTCTATCCCCTTAAAAGCATAAAAAACATTACTTAGCTAGATTCTGTCTTATTATAGGTTGGATAATTTTTTCTCATATTACCTCTAAACAGACAGGTGAAAATAGAGTGCATATGTGGTATGACGCCCAGAGAAAGAGAGAGGAAAAAGTAGATACAAGGGTAATTTGAGCCTCTGTTCTGATGTAAACAAGTTAACCTGTGAAGTCTGAAATGATGTTGCAAATGTAAATCCCTTCAGCACCCCTGTAAAAATCATCCTCTGTTTTTTTAGACTTGAAGCATTTATGAAAGGACTTAATCAAGTGTGTGCACACTTATCGCTGTGCTTTCATGCATATCTGACCTGTATAATGTGTTTTTTAAACACCTGGTGGTTAAAACCAGGGTAAATTTTTGGGAATGTTTAACCATATTAAAAAACGAACACTGTCCAGTCCTTCACAGGAGGATGGTTAAATCATTTGCCCACAATCAAAAATATATGATTTAAAATATCTGCAGCCAGATGAGCCTCCAAGTAATTAAACATCCTCTTAACAATGTTCAATTAGACCAGCTGATCAAGTCTAAAGCTTTTTGTAATTTCTTTCTAACAGTGAATTTGAACACCTAGTTCAGAACAGAAAGTCTCAAAAGATCCTAGGATTGTAGATTTTGAGTTTTCTGTGGTTTTCTGACTGATGTAGCCTGAAGGACATGAAATAAGAGGAACTCAAATAGCCTTGTTAATAACTATAAGCTAATGTTTTAGTTTACATGTGGACAAAGAGCACCATCAGACTCATGCATAGAGCAAACAGGGATGGACGAGGGCTTCAAAATAATATTGATATCCATACATGCTTTGTGCAGTCTTTTACAGATATGGTAAGGTTCTTACTGTTGGGCAAAATTTCAAGACATTCTGCAGACAACACTTTTTTCCAGATATTACAAGTAAATCAATCACATATTAGCGTCTTAACATTTCTTTATTGAAAAATAGGGATGCACCAATACCTCTTTTTTTCAGACCAAGAACAAGTATGTAGATTTAGATACTCACAGATAGAGTACAAATATGAATACTTGATATTATTAATGTTCTTTAAATAATTCTGAAAGTAGTTTTTTCATCAGACGTTCCTCACCCCTCCTCTTGACAGCAGTGAGTAGTATGCAGTGTGTTCTGCTTTTTTATCCTCATGTATGTTAAAATATCACCAAAGTGATATAAGTGCATCCCTGATGACGAGCCAAAAACAAAGCTTTTAGATATTTTAAGAATGATTATAGTAAATAAAAGCAACCCTGTGTTACAGAATAAAGAGATGAATAGTATTTGGTTATCTGAGTATACCTTTATCAACTTTATTCAGTGGTATTTCACAGGATTTAAAATATTCCATTAAAATTCAGCTGCCTGTTGCTGCAGGTTATTTTAAACTCATTGTCCAGATGTTTCCGATGAATTTATGTATTAATTCTTACAATTCTGTTTGCCAGGTGATTCCCCCAGAGGGCTGGAAGCCACGTAAATCCTACGATACCATCGAGGACATGGTAATCCCAGCTCCCATCACACAGGTGGTGACCGGGCAGTCAGGCCTGTTCACCCAGTACAACATCCAGAAGAAATCTATGACAGTGGGAGAGTACCGCAAGCTGGCTAACAGCAAGAAGTGAGTTGTTCCCTTTTCAACACTTTTTTTTTCTTCCTGTAGACACTATCAACACTGGTTATGTGCTCACCGTCAGTCTTGTTTCATGCTTGTGGTGATGATACAGTTCCTGTTTTTGCAACCTTTTAGAGGATTTTTACACAATGAAATACAAGCACATTGATGTTGAACAAATCCGAAAATCACAGGAAATTGTTTTCGTTTTCATTTGTCACTAAGAGCAGAGTCTTTGCATGATTTTTATTGTCTTGGATCGTATTTCTCCTTATTCTTACAAAACAGACAATAAGATATTTTGAAGACTCCTTTCGTCATTCAAACAATTCGAATCAACCTTTTCAACCAGTAGGACTGAGGAGGTTTGAATAGTGCTCACATGGACTGCATGAAACTGTTTAACAGTGTCCTTTCTGCCCTCTAGTGGTAATGTGCCTCAATGAAATCAAATCATCATAGGAGTAGCAACAGATACTTTCATTTAGGACATAACTAGGAATGGATGTGTTCAATACTGTGACTGATAATACAAAATGTTGATGAATTGCATACAGTAGATAAGTTTTAAACCTTCCCTAATTTCCTATGGCCATGACGTGAAAATATTTAGAAAGGCTTCCTCCTGACTACAGTAACAGTAACAAAACTTTGGGAATGTCTTCTTTAAAAACAGCACCTGTTGAGAAAATGTAGCAATCTTTTGTGGGCTGTATATCCTGTTTGAAGTTTTCTCATGTAAACCAGCCTTATACCGGCTCATTTAAATGTCGTCTTCTCTGCTCAGTGCTTAAAATATAACTGATCCTGTGCTGTTCTCAGGTACTGCACACCACGACACAAAGATTTTGATGACTTGGAGAGGAAGTATTGGAAGAATCTGACATTTGTGTCACCAATTTATGGTGCAGATGTCAGTGGCTCCATCTATGATGAGGTAAGCACCATGTAATCTACATATTTCTAAGTAATAACAGTTCTTGTTTTGCTTTACAGTTGTTGACAAGACTGCAATTAATTGATGAAGGATACAATTATTTTTTCTCAAAAGTCTCAGGATAAAAAATGTTTAAATGATTGATAATGTTCTTAGATAAACAAAATTGCCAGTTTAAAAATGTTATTAATTTACCTTTAAAATAATGTTTTAGATAAATATATCGGTGGAAACAGTTAAATACATAAAAAAGGTTTCATTAATCTGCACTATGATAATGATTGGATAAAAAAACAGGGCCAACAGAAATGATTTTGCTCTTCTTCAGCACCATCTGCTGGTCATTGTGAGACACTGAGTACCATTGTGTTAGAGGTAATCAGACTTTTCCTGTATATGCCTGCTTTAAATATCTGTCTTCTCCCTCAGGATGTTCATGAGTGGAACATCGGCCACCTCAACACACTGCTGGATATGGTGGAGCAGGAGTGTGGCATAGTCATCGAGGGTGTCAACACTCCCTACCTATACTTTGGCATGTGGAAAACCACATTCGCGTGGCACACTGAGGACATGGACCTCTACAGCATCAACTATCTACATTTTGGGCAACCCAAGTCCTGGTCAGTGGCTTTCTTTCCTTTAAGTTTTATGTACAGACTCAATCCTGTCACTTGTTAATTCAAGCTTGTGAGTGGTAGTTGCATTTTCTGCCATTTCATGCTCCATGGATACCTCATAAGGTTTTAGTACATCGATAGCCAAGTTTGCATCATGATCATGAACATGATCGTGCATCTTTGGGTTATTTTTGAATTCTGACTGAATTATTTTGGGATTGTCATTGTCATTTCCATCAAAGCTATGATTCAAAAGTCAATTTCAATTCCTCAAATGAAGTCATTAACTGCACCTGGTCATACACACATTTCTTTTGCTTCAATGTGAAAAAAACACAGCCTCATTCAACTACATTAGCCTTTAAAACGCTAAATTATAATAACTGACTGTGATGCTGCACAGAGGGCAGAAGACCACCATTATATACAGAGAATCCATCAGTCCTTATCTGTATAGCACCCCTTTACAAACAAAGTTGTCTCGAGACACTTTACAGAGAGGGCAGGTCTAGACCGTACTCTCCGCTTTTTGTTACATAGAAAGAAAAACTCAACATGAATCCACCGTGAGCTCAGCACTTAACATTTAGAAAAGTTTCAGAAGCAAGGGAAGGACTGGAGCAGAACCAGCCTTGTGTTTAACAGCCATCTACTAAAGCAGTGTTGGGGTTTTAAAGGGTTGAAAGAAAGACAGAAGGAGAAGAGGGAAATAGAGAATAAAGGGGAGGCAGGTAAAAGGGAGATGCAGAAAGAGAGATGAGTGAGAAGTGATGATCATGGATGGAGGAAGAAAAAACAGAGGAAAAAATCTGCATGGTGCAACACCAGTATCCCAATAACCTAAGCCATAACCTAAACCCCAGACGGACCAGGATGCAGTCTGTTATCTTTATACTGTCATATAAAAGACATTGCAAATAACTAGCATTTCAGTTGTGGTGATTACAACTCCACAAAACTAACTTGATTTTATAAATATAGGTACAGCAGTTTAAGTGATCATTAACTGAATGTTTCTTAAATTAAGAGATGGAAAGTTGGTCTTAAGCATCACTACAGCTGAGTCATGTGACGCTCATGCTTTCTTCTTTATTTGTTTACAATACAATACAATACAATAACTTTATTAATCCCCAAAGGGAAATTCATTTGTCTGGAGTCTCATCTGTTTATGGTAGAATTATATCGTCTTATTGCTGATGGTATGAAAGATCTTCTATATCTTTCCGTCCTGCAACGAAGAGAGAGGAGCATCCACCACTGTTGTTTTTTCGGTCATTTAGGGTGATAGGGTGATATGAAGTGGAAGACCAGACTTTGCAGCCACTTGATCAAGCGCAGGTTCCACAATAGTGGCAATCAGCAATAAGATGTGCTACTGCTGCCCTCTGGTCATAGTACTACAGTACAAGGTGTCTGTAAAAATGATAGAGCAATGTTTTAAGATGTGATAGAAGTGGCTCCAATTAGATTTTTTCTTTTTATAACTTGATAACAGTTCAGCTATTTAATAATCTAACCCCATCCACTAGAATTGAATTATAATTTTAGAAAGGTGCCTCTTCCTGAAAAACTGCTCAGTATTTCAATATTTACTAACCTCTTAAGCCCCAGCCTCTTTAGCACAGAGACATTAAAACCTGGCTTAACTTGTAAATCACTCCCCTTTTCCTGAATGCAGTTAATATTCAGTATTATCAATCAATCCAATCAAAAAGTGCCAAAATGTGTCACTGCTTAGCTTTTAAAACTTTTCTGTTAAATGACTTCTCTATGAGCGACAGTCACATGTTGTAAAATCAAAGAGATAAAAAACAGTGCGTGATGTTGCGTCAGGTCTTAAAGGTATATACACACATGAACATTGCATCTGGTCTAAATGTGTTGAAATTATCCAAAAGACAAAATTTTAACATTAAAATTAATCTGTACATGATAGTACCTATCAACTCATCACAGAGCACGAAGTCATGTCATTGTCGCTTATTTCAGACTTGTTATCATATTGCAGATTTTCCTTATCATGCTGGACCACAACAGTTTTTATTTAAGCATGCTGTTCTGTCCTTACAAAACTGTGATTTCTTTGGTTACTTTATATAAATGGTTTCTTACTTTGCATAATGAGACTGATTGTGTTTGACATTTTTTCATTTCAGAGTTGTGTTTTGACCTTTAAAATTTAAGTACAAACAAACCAAATGATTAATTCATGGACTCAGCTCTGTCTACTCTTTTATTGCATCCTGCTTACATTTGTTTAAAGATGTTTTCTTCTATGTTTTGTTCTTTAATCACTTTGAAATATTCTGATTTTTTCAGAAGCCACAATTTGTGTGATAAATCTTTTAAAAATGTGGAACAGAAGAAAAACAAAACATTACAAGTTGATTTGGAATAATCTGACACTGATCAACATGCTAGACCTGTGAATATATTGAAAGCTTCCAGAAACCATCTGTGTTTGCTGTTCTGTGGGTTTTGATAGTGACTGGAGAGGCTATTTTTCTGTCCTGCTTTTATTACTACATTTCTGTTGGATTCTCAGTCAGGGGTCACGGGCAACCGTTAGTCTTTCCTGTGGGGAAAACCATTTTCTTTCCCTTTTCTGTGTATGTTTGTTGTCTCCCCTCTTTCTTTTCACGTTGCTTTCCATTCGTAGCTCTGCAGGTGGGGAGCACAGTCAACACAGGCATGGAAGCTTAAAAAACACACCTGTGTATGTACTTGTGGGTTCGATTCTACGTTTGCTCTCTCACCTGTCGTCTTTTTTGTCACAGTATGCTTTCCCTTCACCTTTCTTCCTCTCCTGCCTGCCTCCCGGGACGATCTACAGCACATATATGTGTTTTCTGTGTCGTGTGCTTCAGTCAGCTCCTCCTCTCTGTGATGTGATCTCATTAAAATCGTTTCTCGGTCTCTGTTTCACACCTCTCACTGAGAGTGGGAAGATGGCATTACAACTTCCAGTCTGCTGTATGTGTGTGTGTTCATAGAAATTGTCAGTCTCCAAGCTGTGATTTTCATTCTGGTGTTGGGCAGGCTGAGCCTGGTGTTGGCAGTGCCATGCTTGCCATGCTAATAAAACTCAGTGCAGGATTTTCCTTCAATAACACACTGTTTAACTTGTTGAGACAGTGTCATTGACTTGCTCAGGGACACACTGATAGCACAGATGTTTTTGCAGTGACTAAATCAAGATCTAAATTTAGAGAACAAACGAAGAGAGGGTAGATGAAGCACCTTTCACTGAAAACCTCTTTGAAGGACTATTCCCTTTTCTGATTGTGTCGATATGTAGAAGTATTCCCACTGGACATGATACTCATCTTTATAAAAGGACAGCCTTTCAAGGGGGAACTTTAGTGCCTGTGTCCACCACTGTTGCTCTTGGTGCTGGCAGCGCATCCGCACAGTCTTAAAAAGTATTAGAAGTATTAGAATCAGTTTAGCCAGAGTCCTAAATACAAGACTATAAAGTCTTAACTTTGGTAGCTTTCAAAATTCATTTATTTCACATTCATCTAAAGAGGTTTTGGGCAATTTTTTAATGATAATGATAATAATACATTTTATTTATAACACACTTTTCATTTCGGGAAATCTCAAAGTGCTACAAGCACTCAGTAAAAAGGAACAGTAAAAACATAACACATTTAAAAGGAGTACCAAAAGTAAGTTAAAAGCCTCTTTAAAGAGGAAGGTCTTTAGGTGCTTTTTGAAAGCATCCACAGTCTGTGGGGTCCTGAGGTGGCTGGGCAGGGAGTTTCACAGACATGGTGCAGCAGCGCAGAAGGCCCCATCTCCCTTGGTCTGGAGCTTGGTTTTGGGAGGGTGGAGAAGGTTTTGGTGTGTGGAGCGTTTATTCCTGGTTTGGGTTGGCTGGGTGAGGAGTTCTTTGAGGGTTTCTTTTTTCAACCTTTGTGTTTTATATTTCGTTAAATGAAAGAAGAGATTCTTGTGGATTCTTGTGGAATCTGACGTTATTCTACACACTCACATTCTGTCATGCATGCTCAAATCTCGCTGCGCCTCTAGTTAGCTGTAGTAATGTGTGCAGGTAATGACTGCTAAATGCAATTTTGAATTTTCTTAGAATTAAATGGGGAAGTAGGATCAATGTCTGGGCACGATACCTGACGATACAGTTTTGGAAATAAAAAGCAGCTTTGTGGAGATGCTTGAGCCAAGTGTAGTACTGGCACACAGTCTGCTAATACTAGCATCACTAGCATTTGTGCGAGGATCGAAAGCAGCCAGCTAATTTGTGATGAAGTTTGGGAGAAATTTAAGACAACAGAAATCTTCATCAGTGATTTTTTTCAAGTCCTGAGGACCTGGATGTAGCAGCAAACTGCTACCACAGCTAATGTTCCAGGCTTGTTTCAAGCTTAATCGCGATGCATTAATATGGTCTGTTCTCATGTGTTTGTTATGACTTTTAAGCTATCAACTATGTGATGTTCAACCAAAATGCCCCACTGTCTTTGCATTGTAAGCTTTTACTGTGGTAGGGAACATTAACATGTCTTTCCTTGATGGAAATACATTATTAAAATAAAACTCAGCTGTAGTGAGCTATAGCTTATTAACAGCAACAGTAAGATTATCATGGACACACCAGTGCATCAAAATTAGAATTAAAGAACATTATCAGTTTCTTGAAATGGGTAATTATGCCTTGTGTTGTCTTCTTAAAACCTAAATGTATACCGTTCTACTTTTTGGTTATATCTGCAGAGCAAAAACCTTAATATAAGAATTTCTACGTGATGTTATAATGACTTTAAGGATCCTTAAGTAAAAATCAGACCTTTAATTGTCAGCTACTTTATGGTGTCAAACTGAAGATTTTCTTCCTCACATTTTAACCATAAAATACTTTATTATAAGCTTAATTTTCATACTTCGATAAAATATACTACCAAATTTTTTTTCGGCAGTGTAGTGGGTTAGAATTTTGATGTTGCGATATGGTCTTAAAGTGAGAGAAGAGGGTCTTTAAAAGGTCTTAAAGTATTACATTTGATGTCATATTTTCTGTATATACCCTCATTAAGGCTGAGTGATTAAATACAGAAATTTAGACTATGATGGAATATGGCCTGGTTCAATTTTCAAATCATAGAAAGTGCAAGTATGGTGAAGTATTTCTTTGATGCATGTGTCAAAATACCAGTTTAATACAGTTTTTTTTTTTGCAGCAGAGATGTTATCATCACATTATGCAAACATTCAAGAGACTTTTTTTCAGAAAAGGTTGCAAAAATCATACCTTCTTCATTTTTGTGTTTTTCTTCACCTTAGTTTGCTGTCTGGATAGCTCAGTGGTTTATATTGCTGGCTTTGGTTAAGATAAACTTTTTAACTTGCAGGTTTGCAAATGTATTTTTGCACTGACTGTTAGCTTTCTTACAGTGGAATTTGCCATCCTTCACTTTTCACTTCCACCCTTTCCACCCATGGTTGGAGGGAAATGCATAATGCACTTATTCTTTCAAAGGTAGATTTTTTTTCCTCCTTTTCTCCCTTTTTATTGCTTTCTTTTAATTCCCACAGTTGGTTTTGTTCTCTCTTTCTATCTCTTCCTGTACTCACCAAGCCTTCACACCTACATTTTTCAGAAATTGAATCATTTTCATTTTCACACTTGTGTGTGGTGGGGTAATTACAGGCTGTTAAACAGAGCATGCCCCCTTAAAACACACACGCACACACCCATCTCGGCCTTCTCTCTCATAGTGCAGCCGTATGTGAAATTAAGTCCATTCCCCCTGCTACTCGGCTCCCATCAAAGTTAGACCCCTCCAGAAAGACTACTGCTACACATGGACACGGAGGCGGATGGGCAACAGTTCTCAACTTCAGCAGTCTGTCACTTTATCCCCTTCCTTTATCCTGCCATCATTCTTTCCCCTTTTTATTTTCACTGATGAATCCCCCTCCACTTCAACACACAGAGACAGATCTGCTGTCAGATTAAAGATTAACCTCAAAACATGTGCAAGGGCAGGGAGATTGACAAAAGAGAAGTGAAATGTTATTCAGAGGCGTGCCCAGAAGTTTATTATGACCCTGTCTGACCACAACTTTCTCAACTGCCAAAAAGGTTTTAACAGCTTTGATTTTACAGCAGAGTTTCTTACTTGTTTGTAGAGGCGAACAGAGCTGAAGATCTACGTTTAGATTTTGTGGTTGTAACTGCATCTTGAAGTTGGGTGGGGTCTTCATAGTTTGCAGTTCTCAGGTTTTTTCATTGCAGAGTTGTAGATCTGCTCTGTTTTCTTGGTTCATCCTGTCAGAACGTGCACATGCTCTGCACATTCATGTGTGCAAAATTGCTTTTTTTTAGGGGTGCACGATATTTGATTTTGCTGATATCTGATGTACTAATCCAATATGCTTGGATGACTTTTTCTCCTCATAGACAAGTCTTGTAGGAACCAATTATGATGTGAAAAGGCTTGGTCTTTGTTGATCTGGGTGTGATTTGTATACATTTCTGAGATTCAGTTTCTATTGTGTTCTTTCACTTGGTCTTTCTGGTCATAAAGCATTTGATACATTTGTCTCACATCCTTGTAGCACACATATTCTGATAGTCCAGGTTGTCCTGAAAAGGTGGATGTCAGTAACCTGCTTGTGCTTGAAAGGGTTGAGATTTTGCATGCATTTTTGCATAGAAAATCAGCAAAAACTGACTCGGGGTTCCCAGGGTTAAAACACATTTGAAAATTAAGGAATGAACAAAGAAACACACTTCAGTCCTGAGAATATCAAAATCTTCATCATAAGGGCAACTGGACTTGATTAGGGTTCTTGAAGATGGTGGATGAAGATTTGGATAACTATGACCTGGATTAATGAGGACCTACAGGGAAAGCCCTTTGAATACACTCTGTAGATTGAGGATGACCGAAACAAAAAAATCTTCAGCAGTCTGTTGGTACTGCCCCAAACTCCACCAATGTATCCAGACATATGGCCAATATTTACAGCTGATATGCACTGCCAATATGTTGGTTATTAGTATCAGCATACATTTTCATACCTGCTGATACAGGTATATTGTTGGTAATATTGTGCAACCCTTGTACTTTCTGTAATCTCTGTCAAATAATTACTTTTGTTGAAAAGGGGTACTTACCCTATTGTTAACCATATTGCAATGGTAATACTCCTTGAAAATATTCATGATATGATTACCTCGCCTAAATGGCAACCTTGGGTATTGTAGTGTCCAGTGGGAGTCATCCCCATTAAAGCCCATCTTACATTCTCTATTTTTATATCAGGATTAATGTGTTTATAGCCCAAAAATAATAGCAAATTTTATATCTATGGCTCATTTATTTGTTGGTCAATATAAAAAAGGGAGCTTTTTTATACATAATTCATCTTTTGTGAATTTAATAAACCTCAGACTTAATACATTTTCATAATAAGAGATGGGATCAGATTTACTGAAACATGGATGCACTGCAGCTGTAGCTTATGGTCAGTTTCGGTTCTCCTCTTTGTGCGTTCGTAGTTTGTCTTAGTATTGTTTTAAGTTAGTTTTGGAAATCAAAAGAAATCTTAAGTTTGTTTATCCATGTAGGGACAGTAAACACTTGTACTCAAATATTTATTCTTCAGTGAATGTGCTGGTATTATTTGGCTACAGCTTTATTGAATAAATAATCATGGCTTCCATTATCAGACTAAAGATTTAGCATGGCTGTTTTATCATAACTCTTATACAGAATGGGAGAAACTTTGACACTCCTTTCTGAATAGTTAATGTTCCATCTTAATCTACGTGGTATTTACCAGAGATTTCCAGAGTTAAGAAAGCACATATACTGTATGTAGCCTAACTGTATTGGTGTTAAACACACAAACACATGCCGTCCTTCTTCTCATGCTTTCATGACAGCTTAATTCCACCTGCCAGGTCCGCCTTCCCACCACAGAGAAATCAAACTCTTCCTCAGAGAGGTGGAAAAGTTCAAGCCTTCATTTGCCCGTGTGTTGTTTTATTTGTGTGTTTCTCTCTCCACTGCCCAAGTGACGGACATGTTGCTGCCATGGCAACTGTGGCCGTAGGTGGGAGGGAACAGGAGGAGACGCGCTGAACGGCTGATTTGTTTAGTTTGATGCTGGGATGGAGGGGATCATCTGAGGGATGTTCTGTGGTGCCGGCTGCTCTGATGTGTGTGCACATTCACACAGATGGCATCTTTAAAGGAATACTCAAATATTTCAGGAAATCTACTCTTTTGCCATCTCCCTGAGAGTCAGATGAGAAGATCAATATTAATTTCTTTAGAACAGAGATATATCCCTGACATGTTTATCTAAGCTAAGCACACATGCTGTAACACATCACCACACCCTAGCCTGGTTTTATCCTCCAATAAAATTATACTGTGATGGTTACAGAGTGAGATAAGTCTCTTAAACAAGCTGTAATGCTGTTATGAACACAACTGCTTCAGCCCAGTATGAGATGCCAAATGATTTGCTGATAAGCTCTTCATATTAGTCGTTGCACAAGTTTAAAAAATGAACGGTTCAGTGATAAAACATTCAAGAAGCATTTTAATACATAAAGAGGGACACCGGTTAAAGACAATGATACATACAAAAAAATAGCAGGACTACAATGAAATACAATTATCACCCAAATACAACAGTAAATGCTACAAAAGTGATCTTTAAATACACTAAACCACTTGTTTTCAACCTGGGGTCCAGGACCCTTAAGGGGGCACCAAAGATCTGAGGAGCAGCATGAAGCTTTGTCTGCTCAGAGAGTCAAAATAAGATGTGCACATATTATCCAAATGTTTTGTTTAATACAGCAATTTTTAACTTTATTTTTACGTGGGTCTTTGGGGGCTCAGGTTTTCAGGAGGAGGGACACCTAGGAAAAAAGTTGGGAACCCCTTTAGGAAACTAATGACACAGGGAGTACCCCTATGCTTAGATCAAACTACACTTTCATGCATTTATTTATCTTTCTATTTTTAATCTCCAGGTTGTTTAGCTAAAATGCATATACCAATGCACTTTTTCTTTTCAAAATTATAAAAAAAAAATGGCATTGATACAGTTAAAGGTGTCATACAAGAAAAACCAAAAGCAGATGACACCCACCTCTGGTTAAAACAAGGTAATAGTACTGTGCAGAACTTTGAGGCATGTTTGGGTACGGTCTAGATGTGGCACATAAGCTGCTTGAGGGCACACATTGGTAGGGAAGGAGGATTGACACAACCCTGGCCATGTTCAGGATGTCCTGGATATCACCAAAGGCATGAAAAAATAATCTGTGGAAAAAAATAACCAAGTCCACACTTGGGGTGGAGGAGGCACAGCCTAGAGCACCGTCCAGACAGGTAGTAGGGTTGCCATGGGCCCCTTGTTATGCTGTGGATGTCCCAGGGGCCCCAAAATACACCAGTGGTCCTGGGGCGTCTTACCAGGGGAAAAAAAGGCCCAGACATAAGCGATGCTGTCAAGTTTGACCTCGGCTGATGAGTGACACACTTGTGTGTTGGCATGTGTTGAGCTTGATTCTGCCCTATCCAGTTCCAGGTTGTGGTACATCGAGCCCTGCGATGAATCCTTCGTGCCCTGCATGCATAAAATCTGTGCATGTGACTGTATTTCTTTCCAGACTCATTGAAGTTGTCCTTATTTGTATTAATTTTTGTGAAGTATTGTTACATTCCCAGATATAATGCATGCATAATGAAGTTTAAGAGTTAAATCGTAGTCAGCACTTAAAGTGCCTTCTGCTTTGTGATGCAGTTAAAGTAAAAGGTCTATAGGTTGGATTTTGGTTAATGCAGAGCTCTTAGTTCAGAATAACAGTGAAACTCCAATCATCAACCCGTGTCTTATAATTTGACATGATACTGTTGTATTATTAGGATAAACTTTTAAAAAGCAATCAGTTAAAATATGTTTTCTTCTCCAGTTTATTGAATTATTATGATCTTAAACCAAGGGTTTTTACGTGAGGAATTTCATGATACCAGAAATAAAAAAGTTCAATGTGATTTTAGTAAAAATCAAATGTTGATACCTGTTGCTTTTCCACTGCAACAAAAATAAAATCTTTAGCACCTAATAATGTTTTAAGTCATTAAAAACTGTAGGCTAGGGATGTCCAAACTATGGCCTGGGGACCTGATGCAGCCCCTGGTCCATTTTTGTTTGGCCCATAGCAAATTCTAATAATTAAATTAAATATTTCCCTCATCAGAGCATGGAGCTTGTGCTTCATTGTATTGCACTTCTTAGTTGCAGCACATAATTCTGTAAACAAACATTTTGACAAGGAGTACTTATGTTTTTATGTGATTAAATTGAGATAATGCTGTAAATGGTTGATATATATCTGCAATTAAAATCGTAACAATATCTTGATTTATAATGCCGTGATTGATCACCATAGCAAATAGCAGTACCATTAGCGTTCCAGGTGCAAAGCCAGTGGAGAACCAGGGCCCTCTGAAACCTGATCCAAGATCCTAAAAACGATTAGCTATTGAGCATGCTCAATCACTAAGCATATCTTAACCTACATTGTTTTTGCTAATTTGAATATCCTCAAGATTTGGTTTATGAAAGTGGCCCCACCGCCATTAGTTATTTCTGTACATGGCCCTCTGTGGAGAAAGTTTGGACACCCCTGCTGTGGGCAAACAGCTAAACACGGTCAACGTGGCACAAATACATTGACAGTGTTTCAAGTGCTGCAAGAATGTGTAATATAGACATGTAGTTACCTCTCATCAAGTTGAGCTGTAAATTCTGCTTCAGTTCTCTCCTAAGCGCATGTCTTATCAGAGGCAGTTTCTTAAAGCATTGCCAGTTTTTGATGTAGTTGTTAATTAAATTAGCACCGTATAAAATATAGGAAAGATGTCTCCAAAAATGTGAAGACCTTAACAGCAAATTTTTTGTCCAGAACACTTGATTTAAAACCCTGTTGCTGTGGTTAATCCTCCAACACTGGTCATAAACAACAACAGACACATCTCTAACCCTCACACACCTGTAAGTTGTCTCCTATATGGCATTAAGAAGTCATGTCTCAGTCCTAATATGTGAAACTCCAGCAGTTCCATGATAGTGTGTGGTGGCTGCACCATTATGAAGCTCTAAGCTTTGGTCTACAGGTGGCAGTGTGGCTCCATATCTCTGCACCTTCAACTGAAATCGACTTTGTCTCCCACTTTCTTCCTCTGTATTATTTTTCTCTCTGTCTTAAGCTCTTGTTCAGTCTTTTTTGTGTCACCTTGTGTTGCTGCCTCTCACATTCTCTCCATCTTGTTCGTTCTTTTTCATTTTCACCTCTCTTTCTCCCTCCATGTCATGAATTCATATGGTTGTTGAGGCTGGAGGAAGAGATGAAGGCCCCATTCATAGTTCAGTGCTCTTTGGTCTTTGGGGATTAAAGCAACCCAGAGGAAATCACTGCAGTAGTAAAGCGCGTGGTATAACTTCACAAATGAACGGATCAGGTTCAAGCTTTGTCGGCTGCCTCCCACTCTGCTTTACAAATAAACTTGCTTTCTAAATGTAGCATCTGACATTTGGTGTAATGGTACAGAGCTGACAGAGCTGGCTTCATGTAAACTCCAGTGACTTCTGTATTTTTATCAGGCTAGATGCTGCAAAACTGAAGAAGGAAATTCACTTAAATATGATCTGATAGACCAAAGCTACACAAGCATTCTTCCAACATTGATAAGGCTAAATGTTGTTTTATTCAATGTGTGCATGTGTGCAAGATAAAAGGAGAGAATCAGGGCTAAGATGGGCATCATGGGTAATTTAATTCCTCTGCTGACTGCTCAGGGCAGTGAAATAACCCAGCAGTCCCAAAACGGTCATTTCTCTTTGTCCTGCCTTTCATCAGTCATTTAATCTTCTCCACCATCCTCCATGTTCCCCTTCCTCTCTCCTTCAAATGATCAATTATTTATTTTACAGACAATATATATATAGAGAAGAAAGTCTAATGATTGTCTAGGCTATATGATGTAAATATTGATGGGTTAAACCAATTAAGGCCTGAACTCCCAGTCCCAACATGATTTTATCAAAGGTGATACACATTTTTGACATTTTGCTTCCATTAAATCTCTAAAACTTTAAGTAGAACCTTGTGATTTTAAAGGGATACTTCAACATTTTGTCAAATTTGTCCATTGCCATAATCCTTATAGTCTTAGTAATAGGTTCGTTACCTTTAGTTGTCGATGCAAGCTGTTTTTAGATTGCCACTGGCGAGTTTGGACCTGCTGTGCCAACTCAATGTAAGGAGACGGTATTCCGGCTTTCTCTCATCAAACTCATCAAATACACAATCCAACAACTCCAAAACGCTTTCGTGGACACCCAAGTTGTGACCTGCACATTCACCACGCTATAACACGGATGAGTTTTCTTGAAGGTGCAACATTACGTCGCCCTGTTCTGCCCCGTGTTGAGCTACATGATGTTTGCTGGTGTTTCGTGCAGTTGCTTTGACATGCTTTGCATTGTTTATGAGGGGCGGGGCGAGTGTTTGTGAAATGAGGCACAAGTTGTGCCACGCTTCAGTGATCCCCGGAACATATTCCCCAGGTGAACGTTCCTCTTTCTAAAAAAAAAAAACGCAGCATTTCAGTTAAATTAATTCAATTTCCGCAATTTCCGCATTAAATAATAGATTCTGTTTTTATTGGCCAATTCAGCAATTCCATCCGCGATTCCGTTAACGTGGAAATCATAGGGCCCTAACTTTAGCATCATAAATTAGATCTCATGCTTTCCTGTCAACCTGCCAGGTCTCCTGCAGGGTGGTGGTGAAAGCGACTGTTTTGCTAATGCTTCACCAATTATCGTCCTACTTCCAGGCCAGCCAGCTAGCTTCTATGGTGTGTTTTGTAGACATCTCTGTGTGTTTGTGACTGTGGTGCTTGGTGATCTTGTGTGTGCCGTTATGACTGTCACATTTAGAGTGCAGGTTGAATAAGTCCGTTGTTCAGCATCAGCCTGTTGTGTTCACCTTTGCCACAGAGGTATTAGTAGCAAAGATGCTTTCTCTCGTGGTCGAGGCCCGTGCCGTTTTAAATTGAGTAGATGAAGGGAGCAAGCTGATAGCATGTTGTTTTTAAAGGAACATTTCATTTGGATAGTTTTAGTGACATGCACTGAGCAGCTTTTGTTATTTGTAATGAATAAATAATGTTGCTTATTGTTCCTTCTAAGTCTATGGAAGCACTAAGGAGAAACACATTCATACATTTTATGTTTTTTTTTTTTTGCCTTCATAAGGAGTAAATTTTAGCTGTTTTCTTGATGTCGAAAAGTAATTTAGCCTTTTAAAACCAGTGTTATCTTGATTATAACTTGAGTTGAGATCACAGGAAAAGGACAGAAAATTGCTGGTCATGAAAAATTGAGTCATTTGAATTAGAATTTGAAGCCCTTAAAGATTTGTTTACACCTCAAACACATATTGCAGACCTGTCGTGACCTCTTACACCAGGGGTGTTCAAACTATGGCCCAGGGGCCAAATGCTGCCCACAGCCTATTTTTGATTGGCCTGTAGCAAATTCCAGAGTTAAAATAAAATATGGCCCACATTTATTTATTTATTTAGTTTTTATTTTTAATTTCATTTATTTGATTAGGACAGTGCTGAACGATTTGGGAAAATAATTGAATTGCAATTTTTTTACTCAATTTTCATTTGCGATTTGATACGCGATTATTTAAGTATAAGTAAGTATAAGTATAAGTTCCTCATCTCATTTATTTTCCAACGAAAACAAACAACAATTCATTCTAAGCTACAGCCAACACAATATTAGATTAAGCTAGGGCTGAACAATTTTAAAAAACATCTAATTTTTATTAGTTTGTTATTTGACTGAATATCAGAGCTGGTAGATGAAGACCATTCGGACAAAGGAAGTCATAAGTATGAGATGTTGTACATTTTGTCTTTGACTTCACTGCAGATATCCTTCACTATCTCCAAATAAACATCATCTTTCCTAATAACCTTTCAGTCCCTCTCTGATCTTGCTTCTTTTTCTGTCTGCAGGTACGCAGTCCCACCTGAGCATGGCAAGAGACTGGAGAGGCTGGCCCAAGGTGAGGCTTTGCTGATTCTTTCAACTGAAACACATTTGTCTTTAAATTTGTCTTAACACTTGCACAGGGTAAATTCAAGCACAGATCCAAAGCACTCTCACTTGTTCAACCTTGTGCAACAGATTAGAAAGCAGTGCCGTCCTCTCAGCTCCACTCTGCCTCAATTCTCTTAAGCGCAGCATGCAGAGCACTGTGAAGAACTCTTTAGCCCTCCCGATAAACAACCTCTCTGCAGATCCCCATCTCTCTGTTACAGTGCTCTTCACCATGAACAGTGTAGTGTACCCTGTGGGCCACACACTGAAAAATGTTTTGCGTGCTGTCAGTGGGGTGACAAACCTCAATATCCCACTTTCACACCACATATGAAAACATGAATTTCCTTGTCACCAGGCTGTTAGAAAAAGGAGCTAGACTAGGAAGAGCAGCTTGAGGCACTTAGTGTGTGCAGTTACTTGTAAGATGAAGATCAAGAGGGCTGGAGATGCTGATTTGTGAGAAGAGACTTGGAATGGAAGCCAGCAGCAGAGGAGGTTTGAAAAAAGGTTTAAAGCCAAAACAATGAAGTCCAATAAGTCCAGACTGTAATTTAGGGATGGTTCAAGTGCCAATTGTAGATGCTTACCTTTGCAAATACATCAAAGCCATTGATTTTGCAACACCTACATTCAGAACATTAGAAAATGCTTTGCACACCTTAAATCAACTTTAACTTAGAGTTATCAGCCCAAATAACTCTTTACCACTCTGCTTTTTGTCAACATCTCTTTTGCATGACATTCCTCCTTGCATTTCTCCATTGTACTTCCACCACATCCCTCTCCCCCTCCTTCTCCTTGTATCCCGGCTTCTGATCGATAAAGGATTAACCTGTGTATTGCATGTTGCTCACACTGAGGTATAAAATGCAGGGATGATTATGGTGAGTCTCTCAGTCCCAGCTACATTATATAGACCCACCATTTGTCCTTGTTTTGAAGAGTATAGAACAAATCGATAATAACCAATGCATAGCCTTTGTAACCGACTGTCCTCTTGTGCTAGAGGTGCTTAAACATGTGATAGTAACGAGTTAAAACCCTGTTGCTTATCTGTCTGCAGATAAAACAAACCAATGTGAATGATGACACACTGTCATGCTTAATACATGGAGAAGTTTGGGGAACAGGTGTATTATTTTTAGTCAGAACTTAAAGAGAGCTGATGTTTTTTCATTATAAAATATGCACTGACATAAGTCTTAACAAAAGGGGTTAACATGTAAAGTGCTATGTTAATCAAAATGTACTGTTGTTCCTAATGGTTAAACTGATGTTACTGATATTATCGATCGGACTGTGAATGAAACAGCATAAAACAGAGCTGGCAGGACCAAGTCTAAACAGTAGCAGCAGATCAGGGGACTGTTAGACTTATTTTGTCTATCATAGATTTACCTTTCGCCTGTCTATGGTAAACTTTCTGCAGTTTCAAAAGCCTGCCAATGAGAACAAGCAGACGGGGTAGCGTCACCAGCCGGATCATCTGTACTTTCATTGCTCACAACCATAAACACAACTGTACCATCATTCCAGCCAGGATTTCATCCTGAGTCTGTCCCTTGTTTTATGATGAATTAGAGATGAAAAATCGTTTGAAATTGTCCTGATGTCTGTGGTCTCCCATGGTTGTAAAGTTGTGTAGGGTTTTAAAATTGTCTAGTGTGTGGGCGGCTTTAATCTGCACTTTTCCTGGCATTAGTTTTTGGCTTGGTCCTAATGCTAGCAGCTGCTGCTGCTTTGTATTATGTAAATAGTCAACCATTAGTGCCTTAAATCTTTAGATGCCATGTGGCACTGGGGTTTATAACAGACAGTAAGTCCTTAACTCATCATTGTATTCTGCATGATTGAGTTTGTTGGCCTTCTTCTTTGGCACATCCTTATTTATAAGGCTTTATTAAACCTGCTTCCATCATACTAATGTGATTTAGTTGATGTGAAAAGTTCTGGAAGCTAAAGTCTTCACTCCGTGACTCAGTCACAGGATTTACTTTTGCTATCTGTGCCCAAGGTCTGTCTTGAGATGGGTTAAAGGAGTTTCAGGTATGCTGCTCCTGCAGCCTGGAACCTGATACAGGAAAATGTTATTAGGGAGCTGGTCTCTTTAAATTGTTATAAAAGTAGATTAAAGGCATTGGAGGAAGAAGCATCAGCCTGTAGATGTTTTGACTGATGACTTTCTGGTCTGTGACTCAGGATTGGCTGATCTGTGTTTGGTAGTGTTTTGATGTTTAATTTATCATGTCATAACTCTGTTAATTGTGCTGCTGCCTGTCTTGGTCTTTCCTAAATAAATAGAAATAAAATAAAACTAGGATAACGACTCTGATGTGACTTACAAGATCTGCTGTGTGAAAACTCAAGGTTTTTTTTCTTGTTATACAGACATAGTCGTGTTATCCTCCTCTGAATAACATAACACTCCCTCATTAGTCAAGTAAAGCCTAGTAAAGTTTAGTAAAGTCTTGTTTAGTCCTCCCTGTGGTCTTGGCACAGCAGAGGCTTCTTCTTCTCTGGGGTTTAATAACAGGCCACATACTCCGATAACACCTATGTGTAGTCTCATGAGAGAGTCAACAAGTGCCTTTATCATCGGTGGATTTTATCAGCCAATATTTTATTGTAAGAGTAATAACATTTTGTAAAATATTTGCAATATTGGCCAATTATATAAGTACCGATAATTATCATGCAACCCTATAAAGCACATGTTGTAGTGAGATATTATAGCTGTTTACAAAATCCTGAATAAACTTCACATGAAGTCTTATGGGTCCCAATTGTAGTATTTATAAGTCACCATACAACGTCCCAAGTTACATTTCCTTTGTGATAAGCCCAGTGACAACACGATTTTAAAACAAAAGCTCAAGTCTTCTACTACCTGTTCAATTATGTTACATCACTTCATGCATACGCTGCAGTTGTAGCCACTTAAGCAAGGTTTCTACAAGGTTGTCCAGTTTGATTGACCGTGGTTTGGTATGGTAAACATTAAAATATTTTGAGTTTCCATGACCACCTGTACCTTCACTTGGTAGGTAGGCTGTAGGGGGTATGCATGTGACGTCCCAGGAAGCAAAAGTTTCTGCAGTTCAGCCAGTGAGTGTCAGAAAGCAGTAGGGACTAAGCAGGATTTCAGCTGAAAAGTGCTGTCATTTCAAAAACTACATATAATGTTCACCACAGTCATTATAGATCCTCAGCTGATGGACTCTATTTATAGATATGTTTTGAGCCATAATGGCACAATAATAAAGACGCAAGATTAAGCTGGGCTATTACAGTGGCTACAACAAGCATTCAGTAAGTGGTGAATATTATCTAAACCTTACTCCATTCTCCGTCCTCTAACCTTAAGGAAAAATAAGATTTTAAATTTCAGCAGATCAAAGAAAGGAAATAGTCTTTAAATACTGATTTTTTCCATGAATGCTTCATCAGAAGTGAATGTATCCAATGCTATAGCAATTTATATGACAAGATATAAAAAAAGAGAACTGTACCATGTGAAGGTTTAACAGGTGTTAGAAACGAGCTAGGTTAAGGAATAATGTCAGAGTACATTGTTCTTGTTTTAAAATGCACCCCAGATTTTTGCAGACGTTTTTAACAACCACTATGGATCTTTACACAGATTATCTGGAATATTACAAAATATTTCCTGCTTGATAAAGTCTGATTAACCTTTTTTATATCACATTTTCTTTTGGTCTCATGGACATTTTAGATTAAATTGTTGTACTGACCCTTAACAGATTTGACACTAGATTCAGAAAGGTTCAAACAATATAATGATGCTGTTTGATGTAGCCAGGGAGTCAAAATCCACACAGTAGACATGTTTTTGTCACTGTTTCTGTTGGCATTAAGCTTTCAGTCACTGTCAGATTGCAGCCTTCCTCTCTCCTCTTATCTAAGCAGCTGGCAGTGGGAGGAAAGGAATGGCAACGTTTTTTAACAAGCACCCGCTGACCTATCAGAGCCATCGTCAGCACAGGTAGCCAACTGTTTACGACGTCCTAAAAAGACAGTTATTGGCGTTGGAGGAGCGCATTATGGAGCCAGGACAGGGGCCCTGTTACTTGAAAACTCCTCTCCAAACATTTGGCGCTGTGACAGCCGCTGATCTTATCACTCCTCTTTTCCGCATTATTTTAGTCATGGCTGCAGAGTCGCTGGGTGGCAGGGCGGGGATGGGACGGGAGGGCACGCGGTCGGAGGCAGGAACTTAATTTTCAAACCCAAAAGGACAGAATGAAGACTTTAAGTTAATATTACCCTGCGGAGAGCTCAGAGAGCCAGCTGCATTTTAATGGGGATTAATACCCGGGCTCTGTCGGCACATTATTCACCTTTATCAGCTCCAACAAGCAGGCAGGCGATGAGAGAACAGAGGCCCCTCTATCCCTCTCTTGCTTTGTAGGGTGGAACAGAGGGCTGAAACAATGCAGAGAAAATGAAGGATGAAATGGGCGCCGATTATACTGTCAGTCACATTAAAGTTTAACTGGGTGGAGGCTCGGACGGACCCCCCTTTGAGGCACTGGCGGGTACAGAGTGGGAGAGAAAGTGATGGAAGAGAAATTCTGGCTTTTGATTATGCAGGGGCCGCCTGAGCCTTTCTGTCTCTGAGAGAAAAAGTGAGCCTTTGTTTTAGAGAGAGAGAGTTTGAGCTTTGAAAACCCAAAAAGTCAGAGGGGTATATAATGATCTCAAAGCAGTCTGTGTTTTTAAGGAAGTGGGTTGGTTGTTTTGTAACAAAGAGGGTAACATTGCAAAGTTTCAGAAGCAGCAAGTGTACTTTGGCTTATATTTAAAGTAGTACAAGTTGCAGACATAGAATTGAACAGAATATAAATTGAGTGCTTTGGTAAGGTCAGATGTTCTTATGAGTAACTCTGGATGACAAAGATGTCAATAATTAAAGAACATTTATTTTTTTGACATCTTCTTTGGTGGAATAATTGTGGCTCATTAAATAATTAAGACCATGCTTAAGATAATTAGTAGCTTCTGCTGCTTCTTTCACATTTTTCCCTGGTGTTGATAAGTTGATCTTAAGGCACAAATTTTTTGGAGAGCAATAGCAACCATTCTTATTTTTTGTGCCACAGCACAATCCAGCAGATACTCACTGAAATCTGACCTGGAGGCCGAAAAACTGCATTTACATGCACTGCAGTAATGTGATTATTCAGCACTTTGGGCAATCAATTAATTCATGACCCTGTGGAAGGGTAACCAGATTTCCTTTTCTAGGTTTTAGGATTATCAATGAATTCATACACACTCAGGTGGATTCCTGCTGAGAAAATTGGTTAATTTGGCAATGCCTTTTTGTTATTTTTTATTTAATACTTACCTGCCAACTGCTCCTCTGAACTGCCAAAAAAAATCTCTTGAAGCAGTTTCCTTTACAAAACAGTTGTTTAATATCTTGCATGCAAGTCAGAGCTATTTAAGGAATATGCCAATAAACAACTCGAATCACCTAAATTTCAATAAAGGGGAAAAAAAACAGAGGTTTTCCAAGGCCAAACAGGAAAGGGGCAAAAACCTTCTCTCCGCCATGATGAATGTACCGTGTGGCTCTTTGCTGTTGTTTTAATCAAGAAATGGGGTTGAGGTCTGATTAAACTGATGCTTTTCTACAGCTACATCCAAAATGATCTCTACCTGCTTACAGTACAAGCCCTCTTTCCCCCTTAACGATCGCAAACTAACGCTGAAGCAGGTCAGCATAAGAGTGAAAACGTCTTTGATGCCACAAAAAACTTTTAAGGTTTTTTTTTTCTCTTTATTATATACCAAAATTTATTTTGATTAAACTGCGGCTGTACTAAAACTATGTCCAAGCTATGGCTCTACCAGCTGCCATTATATACAGACCAGCACTACAACATAAATTCAATACATGAATTTAAAATAACTCCTTGAAGGCTCCTTAACCTACCCTCTACTTATGTTTCGACAGATTATTCACACATTGGAGAAATATCACAGTACTAACATTTCAGTCTCATTCGGTCTCATTGACTGAAAACTTAATTTTCATCATATTTTATGTATTTTTAGCTTTTGCTTTGATATTGTTAATAGTCCTGTCCTCCTCATGGAAAAGAGGTTGTTGACAAACTTTAAAAAATATTTTTTTTGTCTGTCAGTGCCTTCATTTCAAAAGGGAAAACAGTTGATAGAGTCAAAAAATGTGACCAAAGATCTTAAGTAAATGTTTCGGTGCTTGGTCCTTTTAAATACGCGGTACTAAAAACTGTCCAAGTGTGAAAAAGTTGATGATCTCACATTGCCTGGTTTACCAGTAAAATGTTTAAAATGCTGTTTGCTGTCACCGTGCAGGATTCTTCCCAGGAAGCTCCCAAGGCTGCGATGCCTTCCTTCGCCACAAGATGACGCTGATTTCTCCATCCATCCTGAAGAAATATGGCATTCCTTTTGACAGGGTGAGTGAAGCAGGTTCTTTGTTCGGTTGCATGTCTCCCTAAAAAAGAGTTTTATTTTTGGTCTGGTTGTAATTGCCTGTTCTGTTTTCTCTTTAGCTAGCACTGAATGACTGAAATATGGCGTTTAAATGGCAGAACTAGTTAAATAACACTCCAGTTAATTCATGGTTCTTTTTTTCTGTCTTGTAGTGTTTAAAACTTAATTTTTGTTATTTTACCCTATGAAAACCTAAACATATCTGCACAAATCAAGTTACTTATATCTACTGTGGCTGTTGGCCTTAACTTGAACATTTTGCTGTGCAGAAATATCGCCCAGCAGCTTTTCTTTTACTGATTCTGATAAGAAAAATGGCATCTGAGTCATAGTGAAACATTAGTAGTCAAACAAGATACTTGCGCCCTTAATGCTGGCCTCTTAAAGTCATCCTTGCTGACCAGGGTTGCCTGATAAAATCGTAACTCATGGTCATCACAGATCAAACAACACCACTACCTTAAACAGACCCAGGCTCTGTGCAAACACCATGTAGTGACAATGCTCGTACTAGACTAGAAATGCTGATACTAGACTAGAAAAAGCTTGAAGTACAGTACAGTGTTAGAAGGACTTTTGATGTTGTGTATTCCTTGTGTCTGTAATACTACAGGGTCTTGTGTAAATCACAGAAGAATATGGGCTTATTTTGAATGACAACATAAGGGAGGTTAGCAGCCCTAAATTGACACAAACATTTCCGCTGCTACAGGCTGGAGTAGTGACACAGTGTGAGTAGCAATCCTCTATTGCGTCTATCATGGGGAATTAATTGGCTCTTCTTTCACCTTGCGTCTTTTCTCTATGGAGTCGACAACATAAATCCTCACTGTGCAAAATTAATGGAAGTCTGTGTGCCTTCTCAAAGTTCCCCACTGTCAGAAGAAGTTACCCCCCCCATCTACCCCATTTATCTCTTGGCTCCCCCCTCAGGATGTCATTATCACAGCGAACATATTACTCGTTACACACCTACAGTACATCTCTCGTTTCATGTTTAAAAATAAAACCGCCTTCTCGCGCTTTTGCAAGAGCAAAAAAGCGTCGTTTGATATCTGTACCAGCGCCTTTTAGTTGAGGAAGTTTATCTGGCGCTCTCAGCCTCCACCCCTGTCTCTCCTCTCATGCCTGTCACCTTATCTGGCTTGATGTGTCTCTTGATTGCCTGGATCCAGGCTTCACAGAGAGAAGTTGAGATCCTCAGCCAGGCATATAGGGCTTAAGTTTTGGGGCATGGCATTAAAAAAGAATGTGCTTAACTTGTCCTCACATTTTTAAACACTCTCAGAATAACACTGAGCTCATGGGAAGACACTCAACACTCCTAGCAGCAGTCATGACTCATGTTCGGATGAATTCATTTTGCTCGCAAGTCAGAAAAGTTTAGAGGAAAGTTAGTGCTGAGAAGCTGAACTACTTAAACCTCAGTGGTAATTTTTTTTTTTAAATAAAAAATGCTAGAGAATTAAACAAGATCATATTGTAGCATTTAAAATGTTTGAGTCACAGATGCAAGCAATAATTGGGTCATGAATAAAGGAAGCATTGGATGAAGCAATAAGAAAACGAGATGATGAAAGCAGTATTCAGATGTGTGAGATAACAGCATAAGGTGAATGGAAGGGTGACGCTTGATGACTTCATTTTAAAGTATACGTCAAACTGCTGCTAGAAGATGAGGCAGCAGTGTTCAAATAATTATTTAGGGATGGATCACGTGCTTTTCATTCTTAATTTTCTTATCATTTTGGCTGTGTTCATGTATGTGGCATGAATTTTGGACATGATTGTGTATTTTCATTTGATCTTGTTATTTCCATCTACAGAAAGTCTATAATATACTGCTTACAAGAAAGAGTTAAATTCAAGCTGTTTGAAACCATTGAAACCTATTCAAGCTGCAATTTTTGATCTAACTTCCACTAAAGCATAATACATGCATTTTATTATATCTAGGTCTCAATTTGGGCTTTTGCCATTGAATTGTTCACTTTTACTTCTCTCCACCTGATAGCGTAGTTTTGACCATATTTGGCTTATGGAGAAAAAAATGTGCCAAACATGTAAAAATAAAAATGCGGAAAAATCAGTGTTGCTACTAATCATAGATGTATATCCCAGGCTGTAGCAATTCAAGACAAAACGTTTACTTTGCATGTAGTATATTGAAAATAATTCATTTTTCTCATTTTTCCTCATCATAAAACATGGAATTGTGACAGTAAACTTGCATTCAAAGGGTTAAAATCTTTAAAAAAGTTAATGAATTTTTGTCGTCAATAACTAGGTCAGATGTAGGTGAAAAAATTAGCTCAATGAAAATAGATTAAAATATTAATGTCTAATATTTTTTATAGCTACTGTATGGAAAGCACATTTTTGCAACGTTTTTTTCGAGAGGGACTTAAATTTATAAAAAATCTTAAGGCTTAAGTTCCAGTTTCTTTAATATTAGATAGCTTGTACAAGTTCTTTGCAGAAGACATCAGAATCAAAAGAATTTCAAAAAGCTCATGAAGAAATTGCCGCCAGCAAAGATAAACTAAAGCCTCTGTCTAAAGCCTGGAAGAGCGGTTGTTGCGCTCCCAAGTAGCTCTTAATTATTTGGCAGTTTGGCTTTTAAAATGTGGACTAAAAGTGAAACACTTTCACTCCAACAGGAGCTAGCTTCTGTGTCTAACATTAAAGAACCATTTCGTAAAACAGGTTTGTTTGTGAGCGGTACATCATTATGCATTCGCTCATCACACAAGGTTTATTCAGTTAGTCAATTAAATACATGTTTGTGACAAATTTAGGATTTTTAGTTTGTTAAATGGTCTCAGCTAGCCTCTTAGCTCAGTACAAGACTCCTCTGGACTCGTCTCCCTTCATCTGTGATGATATTGATCACCCCCATGCCAGGTAAATTGGTTAAACTGAGAGGAAAAAAACACTTTTTAACAAGTTTTAGGATTGCTGTCAATATACGTAGCAATTTTCTGATGTAATTGTGATGTACAGGTCCATCTAGATCTTTAAAGTACTGACTTTCTTCCATTCCCTTTTATTCCTAACGGCTTTCCCCCACTTCCTGACCCCCATTTGGCATTTACGTGCCATCTGTATCACATGACTACAAACAACCTATAATAATAATGTGAAAGAATACTAAAAAGCCTAAAATCAAGTATTCTTTGAGAAAGGGTTACAGTCGAGTGTGTGACCTGGAGCGTGAGACACACTTTTAATACTTATTCATCTTTTTTCTATGTTGGTTGCATCCTATATTCTGCTGTGACTAGTAGGCTTGAAACGATTGTTGAACATTGTTTGCTAAAGATGATGACAAAATTAGTCTACATGGATTTAGCAGTTGATGATTTATTGGTTACGTCATAGTGCATATTTTCATGCAGTACAAGACCATGACATTGTTTTCTGGAGCAGTGATTGAGCAAGAGTGAGATAGCTCACATCTTTACTATCTTTGCTACGAGTTGCAAAAGCAAACCAGCAACGATGACATGACATGAAATCAAAACATAGCACTATTGTGGGGGGCCATGCAACACCCTTTTGCCCAAGAGCTTCTAAACTCTGGGAGCATTTCAACATGTAAAGCTGCTAATATCAGTGTTAAACATGCTGCTGCAAAGTTCTTTTTAAAGCCAAGACAATATATTCCTTGGATTTAGATTTTTTTGTTATATTACCTCAATGAGAGCATTCAAGTAATTATGTAAAATATCATCCAATTAGTAGACTTACCACCTCAGTAGCCAGTGACAAGTAGACTTTTAAAATAATTGTCAGTTTCATCCCTAGTGAGTAATACACAGCAACAAACCAGGCTGAAAGCACTATTTTCCAGCAGCTTTTCTTCCTCAAAAGTTTTACCATCAGAGAGAAATGTTATATACTGTTTGGTAAGTAAACCTCAGAGTTGGACAGCAGTACTGGCTGGTTGTGGATCTGAACTTCACAGCTATGAACACTACTGTAGGCTTAGACCGAGATGCTGGTAATCTCTGACATAAATCACTAAAATGAGTATAGCTTTTAGCCTTTACCCATGGTCAACTTTCCCAAATAGGATGAAATTAAACAATACAGCATATTAATCATGTGAAAAAGTTGACACATTTTCCAATCCGGACAAAATCTATCTTGGATATAACATATTTGTCTTTAAGATTAACGTTGCAGTGGCATCTTAAATGCAGCCAGAAAATGTATTTATCTTCACAAGGGTTTATTGAGGATTCAGTCGGATTAAAGCACACTATAAGAAAAGGGACAGTGCTTCCTGTGCACGCTTAAACAATAATAATACTTTGCTCTCTTTAGTACTAAACTGTTTTCCTGGTCTCTCTGTTTACAGATCACTCAGAATGAAGGGGAGTTCATGATCACCTTTCCTTACGGCTACCATGCTGGATTCAACCACGGCTTCAACTGTGCAGAATCCACCAACTTTGCCACCCTGCGCTGGGTGGACTACGGCAAGATGGCTACACAGGTAAGATAAGACGGACCTACAAGTCATTCCCAGCCCTGCACCAGTGACATAATGCCACCATTGAAGGTTAGACCAGGACAGGTTATGCTGGTTAGGCCCTGACTTTTAGGTCAGTCTTGCATCTGATGAATTAATAGATGATAATATTTGAATGTTGATACTTACTCTGCTTGAACAACACCTATAGTTTCAACCTTTCATCTTAAACTGCTTACACTACCTGTGTAAATAGACAAACAGTAAGGTCTTAAAAGTTAAACAGGCAAATGTAGACGCTACACTTGAAGAAGGTTTAATCAGAAGCACAGCTTTCCTGCTCTGGCTGTTTGGTTTTCTGAAGGGATAAAGTAATAGATCATATCTAGATATAAAAGCAGTGTCTGCCCGTCTGCTGCACACCATCTGTTACCAACACTAACCGTACCCTCACATCCTTCCATCGACGCAAACTGCTGCTTTGCCTGTGTGCTGCTGAGCATGAAATTGACAGGGCACGGGTTAGCTGTGGACGGGAGAACAACTACAATGTCCTCTGAAAGAACCTCCCTCCCTTGTCTTCCACTTCATTTTCCTATTCACTTCCTCCTCTCTCCCCTTGTGTGTGGGTGCTCTCAAATCCCTCTCTGTGTGAGGCTGTTCCCCCTTATTTCTGTCTTCTCTCTACTTGGCTGCATGTCAGATTTATGAGTTGCCAGTTTGCACAAGTACATCTCCCTCCCCATCCCTCCTTCTAATTTTTCAGCCTTCTTACTCTCCCCATGTGGCCTCTTGTAATTTAAGAACCAGTAATCCAAGCTCCAGCAGTCTTCCCTCCATCCAGCCCAGCACTCAAGAGAGCATCTTCTCTTCACTTGTCTCAGTCTGATAAAAAGGAGTGGTCCACGCTGCGTCGCTAATCCGAGCCGACAAATCATCAGAGCAGCACCACACACAGTCAGAGGACTGTGGTATGGAGTAGCTCAACCAATGAGACGAGCTCTTTCTACAAGTCCATTTCTTTTCTTTTGTCTCTTGCTGAGGTGTTTCCATTGTCTTGGGGAAGTCTTGTCACATTGGGGTTACAAAGAGTGTCCCCTAGCCAGCACAGCTTAAAGTCTGTCCCAGTGTCATTGGAGCGGGACCCTGAGACCATTCAGGCTACTTTGCTTTGTTGTGTGAAAGGAAGCGGGCCAAACCAGCCCTTCACTATAGTCTGACATGGGCACATAACTTTGGAAACGTGTCTTCCTCCCACCTTTTCTCTCTTTCTCTTTTCTCATCCCCTTTAATTAGTTGGCACATATTGTATGTATATTCTGTAAATGTATTCTGAGGTTTTTGGCCCCTACCAGAAGAAAATAATTAATGTTAAGTTTATTTGTGTAGTGTTAATGGCATATGACAGTCACAACATGCTTAGACAAAGCGTGTAGAAAGAGAAAAAAAATTACATACAAGGTATTTTGAAATAGTTGTTCGGTGTTCAACCACAGGAATGCGTTTCACTGATATATGAGAAAATCAACAGATTACACAGACATGACCGTAGAGATGTGGGCAGTGTTGGAAAGTTTAAGTTTAAGTTCAAGAACAGGGGTGTCAAACTCATGGCCCGAAGGCCAAATCCAGCCCTGGTACAGTTATGCCCGGCCCTCAAGATCATATCGTATTTTTATTATAACTGGCTCCCTAAGGTCTGAGGACTTTTTATTTCATGTTTTGACCGTTTTGACTCATAATTTTGACCTTTTATCTAAAATTTTGAACTTTTAGTTTCACAACTTTAAATTTTAAGTCACTTTTGACCTTTAAAACTTATATATTTTTAAATTTTATCTAAAATTTTAGCTGTTATACTCAAGACTTTGAATTTTATCTCATATTCTGACCCTTAAAACTCATGATTATGACTGTCTATCCCATATATTGGCCTTTTAAAAACATTTTCAACTTTAAAGTTTGTGTTTTGACATTTTGGACTAATAAGTTTGACTTTTTGTCTCAGGTTTCAAGCCTTTAAACTTATTATTTTGACTTTTTGTAATCTCAAAATTGTTTATCATCAGCACTGAGTTTTTTCCCCTACAATTCATGAAAGAGTGAAAATGAGGTTGACAGATTATAGTTAAATGTTGACCCTGTGAGGCTCTTAGGTTGGACATAAATGCAGAATCTAGCCCCTGCTGAGATAGAGTTAAGCCGGGTATACACTGCGATTTTAAGCCGACCATACGACAATCATGGCAGAATGTCATCTCATACTCTATGACTGAATCGTTTATGACGCACGACCATCGCGCACGAGTCGTGTTTTCACACTGGTATGATCCAACGGTCGTGCATGACCCAAGTGCTCACACTGTGCGACTGAAGTTGGGACGGACTGTGACAGAAACCTGTGGAATTTTCTTTTCTAGAAGTCTCACACACTCAGGATGAAGTGTCTCCAGTCCTACCCCCCACTCTCCTTCTCTCGCACGCTCTCACTCCCTCTCCCGCTCCTGCTACTCCTCTCTGTCTCAAACAAACAAACAGCATCAACTCTGTGTCAGCTGCAGGTCCGCTGATAGTAATATTTCCTGCTCGTTTATTTACTTTATCATAGTGGGATGCATCAGAAAGTGAATTCAGTTGTCATGATAATATAGGACGTTGTCTGACCATTTAGTTTACAAAGGAAAACAATTTCCCTAAGTTGTTTATTCTGCTTGCATTTCTGCTGTCACTGTGAAGTGTCTTGAGTCGTATGACCAAAATATCAAACATGCCAGAAACAGCCCAACTACGACCAGGCCGTCTGGTCATAGTTGGGCTGTGGTCGGCCGTCATACCCCCCCGTACACAGCACAACAAATGACGCCTGATCCGACTGAAAGTTGGACCGACTTCAGAGTGAGTCGTGCAACTCTAAATTCGTGGCTGAATCACAGAAAAATTGCAGTGTACACCCGGCTTTAGACACCTATGTTCTAGAACATGAACAGTGATCTCCTCTCTTGAAATCCATAATAAATCTAATAACAAAAAAGAACAGGATAAACATTAAAAAAATATATATAAAAATCAAGAGACAATAATGGAAATGAATGAAATACTGAAGATGATGAACAAGATATTTTATAAATGGATAAAATTACTTAAATGTGTAATACAAAAATAATTCAGATTCATTTAAATGATTCAGAATTTGATACAGTCAGAAATAAATTGAAGTCATTTTAAAAGTATTGGCATTTAAAGTCTATTATTATTTGCAATAACAAGAGTGCAAGAGTGACAAATAATGCATACATCTAGAGGGTGTATTCAGACATTTAGAAAATGCCATCACATTGACCTGGAGTGGTTACTGTAATTAATGTGAGCCCATTTCAAATGGCTTCAGTGTTCAAATATGCAAATAATGCAAATTAAAGGCTATAATTGAATACACTACAGTGAGGTTAATCCATTAAACTCTCAGGTGTTGCTGATGCTTCATCCCCTGCTCTCATTCTACCAGTGGTTGATGCTAGATATGTATAATGCTGTGATTGGTAGGTTATGTGACTGGAAGGTTATTTAACTGCTTTTGTCTTCTTTTGAATTGAAATGAATTTATTTATTTAATAGACGAAGATGATACAAGTTAACATTGTTAACTTACAGTTACTTATAGTTGTAGAGTTGCATTAAATTTACAGCTTTTGCTTATTTTAAACTTTTATCTCTTGTAGGTCCTTCATATATACATTGTCATTGAAGGTGCATTGTGTAAAATTGGGAATATTAACAACATCTGACAGCCAATTCTAGTAGACAGTGACGCTCATTTTCTCTTTCTGAAACTTTGGCAACCAGTGGAATTAAAAACAATGTGTTTCCGTCATTTGGTTCCTTCTGTGGTACCATAGAAACGAATGCAAGATAGTGGCGTAAGTGGAGTGGACTCTCCCTATGTATGAATAAAATGTTTTTTTCTGATTTAATAAAAAATAATAATTTAATGTATTCAGGGGATTACTTTAGATAGACCTACTTATAATTATTATTTTTAATTTAACCACGTTTCACCATTTAAATTCTATGTAGTAAAGATATGTTTAATTCAGTAGTAACAAGGAAATTCCCAGACAAAGGCGGCACCACCAATCAGAGACGTTGCTGTGATTCTTTAGGATCGTGGGCAGTGTAGTTAGTTTAGTCCATGTATCTCTTAGATAAAGGTTGACAGCATGAGCTTGTGTCTTCTGCAGGAGCATATACTGTACTATTTTTTCAGGCTCATGAAGCTTGTGGCAAGGGCGCCATGGAGAGTATAACATTATTGTTAACAATCAAATCTGTAAAAGCAGCCTAGACTGTACAGAAGAGCTGAGCGTGAGCATGTCCTCCCAGCCAGTCCTGCCCGCCATGTTCTGTTTTTGAAATTCCAGGGAAGATGCACCTCAGCCAAAACTCTAGTTTAGTTACTCTTCAACCATGTGACACTGACAACAGTATAATAGATGCATATAAAAATACATGAATTCTAAGAATATGTTATTTAATTTTTAATTGTTAGCTAATGAAGATGACGATAACATTTCATAAAATTTCATCAGATTAATTTATATTTACACAAATAGCAGCTTTAGAAAGCTTCCCTGCACCAGACATTTAATAGGCCCAAATGAAGTCTCTTATTCGCTCTTGATCTTTAACTTAACTCCTTTCATCTTCCTCTTTCTGTCTTTTGCTTCAGCAGTCATCTGTTAACTCGTTTGGCCGTCTCCCCTCCCTCCCCCGCCATCCTGAGCTCTATTCTGTCAGCACCAAACAGGACAGTGAACGATGGGGCTCCCGATCGAATTTGTCACTGTTCAAGGGCTGCCAGCTCTCGACAGAGAGGAGGAGAGAGCGGGCTCGGGCGTGCTTTATGTCTCAGTCTTCTTAAATACAAGCTCCCCAACTGCTGACCCATCTGTCTGACCAACTAAGCGAACACACACTAGCGGTCAACACAGGCTCACTGTCAGCACTCCTTATGTGCTGTGTGGGCTTGTACTTACACTTCCATTGCTTCAGACATTGCAGTCTTAATTAACCTTTCTCACAACCTCTCTGTCTGTGCGTTAGGTACAAGATGTTTAATTTTAGTAACTCATGGGTTTAACATTTCACTCTTTTAACTTTAGAGTGTCATTGACTATTGTAAATTTAATAACAAGAACAGAATTTTGATTATAACCATGGTTAGAAAGTGAATCAGCAATGAGCCCTATGAAAAAAGGTGATAATGCAGTTTTATTTCATACAACACACTTCTAATCCACCATCATGACAGTGAATTTTCATAGTTTCTATGTTCTGGGTTTGAGGTAGTCCCCCTAAAATCCTCTCTCTCTCTCTCTCTGTTTGGAGCTCTGTTACACTTACCTGTTCTTCCTGCTCAATTCCTCTGTGACTTTTCTGTCTACCAGTAATTAGATCGTCCATTCCTTCCAGTCCTCAGGAAAAATCACATCCTTTTCTTATCTTCAGAGTGCATTTCAGAGGACCTACACTTTATTGATGGGATTTACAGGCTAGTCTTGTTGACGCACATCCAGACACGCTGTGATTAGACATGCTTGAACAAAATGAACTGTTTATTAATAGATCATTGTATTTATATGCAGATGTCTGTTGAGCTTTAGTTCAATAAGGAACTAGTGATGTGCTGATCCAGCTTTTTAAGCTCTGATTTAGATCCTGTACCCTGGCTTTGAGTGTCTGCTGATACTGATTTGATATGATCCAATACCAATGTGAAATAATAGCCTGCATCTTAGACAAGTCAAATTATGTCACACAACACAGCTGTTTGTCGTTCCGGATGCTCATAAGGCTCAATTTTACGATAAGCTACGATGCTGCAGTCAGGTCAAATCTGTCTGAATTTGTATAGCCTAAGCCAGCCTTAATATGTCACACCTTCAGGCATCTGAACCTAGAAGCTTGTAGCTTTTGAATCCATTAACTCAGATGATGAACGTTCCTGCAAATGCCAGGCAGAAAGCCTCAAAGAACTGTTTACCTGCTGATGAGCTGTACCGAGTTTCAAGACAGCTTAGCCTACTGTAGATCTACTGCCTACTGCAGTGAAGTAGCACCTGCTCACTGTAATCACAGGATAGCATAGAAGTGAGCTGTAGAGATCAGTCTAAACAACCACCCCCTAGATTGATTTATCATCGGTGATGCCTAATCTAGCCATTTGACTCTAGATTGGACCGATATCCAATACTGGATTCAGATTAGGCATCTCTGTGAGGGACCCCTTTTGTCCCTTCAGGTATGAAACAAGCTTTGCATCACCTAGTCAGCCCTGCCAGTCTTCACTTTCTTTACGGAGCAGCCATAGTGCAATGATTGACATCTTTATGAGTGCAGTAGATCAAAGACTTCTGGCCACATGATGAGATTAGTGAGCTCTGCTTCATCACAATTGAAGTATTGCTGACATTTACAACAGAAAAGTTAAAGCAACATAAACTAGACAGATGCAGCAATCCACTGCTATATAAGCTGTTTGTTATGCACACAGTCAGGTCTACAGCTGGGAAAGAAAAACACAAGTCACTGCTTAACTTTTCTGCATCAATTACTGTTAATCTTGTGTTTTGTTTGCATTTTAAAGCAGCTGTTGTTTAATGGGGGTGTATATCAGCTGATACAAAGCAGATAGAAATAAGTAGGAGTGTGAGAAAACTAGAGAGATTTAGTCATTAGTTAATCTTGGTCAGCAGTTTCTTTTCTACAGCCTTAAAGTCCTTTGTGGAATAGACAAAAGCAAATGAGTCTGCAGATAAGTTTTTGTCTGATTTCACAGTTAAAACGGCATGAGCAGCTGGGTGATATACAGCCCTGCTGTGCAGTATATAGTGCGCTTTGCCCATTTACAATTTTTAATCATCTCCCCAGTCATTCTTCATTCTTTGAATTATCTCTCTGCTTATTTGCGGTTATTTCTGTCCTTGTGTCTACTAGGGATCGAAAAAAGGCTTCTGTATGGTACTAGTACCAGATTGGTTAGTTCACAAAGTACCTTATGGACAAATAGTGCTACTGTCTACTTCTACGTTAACATTTTGTTTGATCATGAAGTCTGTTGGTCCTTTACATGTCTGTGGGTTATCAGTGAAATGGAGGAACTGTTTATCCTATAAAGCAGACTGAAGATCAGCATGTGGAGATTTAGTTTATGCATTATAAAAGGTTGATATGGCTTAAAAAATCTTGCCTGAGAAGATATAACTTTACTACTCAAGACACACTTTAAGATTTAAGGACGGATAAAGAAAGACTTTAATCCTTAGAGCACACTTTAAAATTTAAGGAATAAAGATGAAAAAAGACAAAAACTTGAGCTGACGTGGGTCTCTTGGTCCAGCCTTAGACTTCACTAATGTTTTTGTACATATGGGCAATATTTTTAGTAGAAAATGTATTATTTGCCAGTACTGTTCAGATCCTGATATCATGCATGTGTAGTAGTATCGATAGGATTAGTGTCAGCGCTGATACCAAGTGACAACCACCTGTTTAGAAGTGAGTGCAGAAATTTAAAACACTTCAGTTCTTCCAGTGTCCTCTTGAAGCTGGCTGCAGGAGCACTGAAAGTCACATACACACACTATATTTGGTATCCGTCTGCCAGGAGGCGCAACACCCACGTGAACTCCACCTCTTGGTCTCTTTTCTTAACTGTAAGTTACTTTGAGACAGCATTTTCTAATGTGGTGATTGCTATGGGGTGGCTTTTAAAACACATCTTAAGTAATCAAAGTGCTGAAATCACTCAGACTTTGTTCAATGAAGAACTTTTAACAGTCTGTCAACACTTTTTTAATTAAATCCTATATATGCCCAGCCTTACTCATTGTACTTCAAAAACAAAGCACACTTAAATAAGTCTGTATTTTGTGTTCGGTTAGACTACAGTCAGTTATATTTTTAGTACTTGGTACATCCATAGAGTCGTCTGATCCGTGGAGTGTCCCCTGGCTCTGGGTTTCCTGTGGCTCTAACTATTTGACTTCATTATGAGCCTGAGTATACTTCAGGGCTCATTGACTGTCTACCTCAGGGCGAGTTTTGTTTCCCAGATCTTGTGCATCTCAAATCTGTTTCCCTTCCCTAATTAAGTTTTTATATGATAATAAAGTGCAACTGATCTGAGCCTTTGAGGATGGCAGCGGTCTCCATGAGCTTGTAATAGTTTCGACAAAACGAGCCTTTATGCCCTTTAACAGAAGGAAATTCAACATTTTGCAAGTACCAATCAGTCTTGAAGTGATATAAATTCTATGTTTGCAGTTTCCTGACATGTTTTTGTTTTTACTGAAGGTTTCATGATAACAACAATCAGCTACAGTCATGCCCCCCTCTGTCCCCCTACGTTCCACTCCAGCAGCCCCCACCCCCACCCCTACCATATTTTAATGTTTCCGTCTGTCAAGTGGTGTCTCGATGAGTTGTAGGCTGGATATTGTTTTTCTGGGGAGGGGGTACTGCTGTGTTTCCAGTAATTGAACATAAGGCTCTCAGCACAACTCAGGAAATAATAGGGCCAAAAATGTAATACAGCAAGGGAGTCACACACACAAAAAATATTTCATCTTCTCTTCTCGTCCCTCATTTTTGTTTGCTTCCACTCCCTCTTTTTTGTTTCCAGCACTCTCAAACTTCTTTCTGCTACACCTGTCATTTTTCCTGGCTGATAGTCAGCGCTTTGGTTTCAATTTACAGCTCTGCCACTCTACAGATTCGCTCTTTTCTTGTCAAAATGATTTATAACCCACAGTCATTATGAAGATAAGTGGAGTCATGTTGTGATGTGCATTTTTAAATAATGCAGCTATTGTGCTCATTTAGCTGCATACACATGAATAATTCATGTTTACCAAAGCCCAGATGTAAATATTTAATTTGTTAAATCACCTTTTTACAGTTTGATAAATTTGTTTGAATCAGAATTGTTGTAGTTTTTTATTCAAACGTTTCTGATTCACAACAGCTTCAAAAGCCCCTAAGAATTTTGTCTCTGCCTCAGCAATGGAAATCAAATTAGAGTCTAATGAGGTGTGGCCGAATCAATGCTATTTCCACACTATATGAAAATGCAAAGTCTAAACACAATAAGGTTGCCCAAAATTTTATTACGTTTTCAACACTACATTTTTTTATCGAACTTAATTAAAATCTTCCCTTATTTACAACTGACATAATAAACACAAAATTTGAATGATCCAAGAAAAATGTTTCTCAGTTAAAGCAGTGATGAAATGATTTGAAATCATCACCTTAAATTGTCCAACTCGTGTTTTTAAAATGATGCAATTTGTTACTGTAATGGTTTTCAGTACCGATTATTGGTGTTGAAAATAGTCTTTTACATGATGCATCGAGATGCGGATGTGGATGATTCTGCATCGACGCAGAGGTAGCACATAATTGATGCACACAGACTCTGCCTGTGTATTTTCTCCCTGTAGCTGGATCTACTGTAAATACTCTACTAATAACCTGTTCCCCTTCCAAACAGGTCTCTGTTTTTTTTGCATGGACTTTAATGTACCCATAATGAATCAGTAAGCTGACACGCCAGATCCATTGTTTTATATCTACTGCATGGATGTATTTCACATTCATCTGGGAAAGCTCCCATAGAAATGTTTCACTCTGCTGCCAACCTGCGTTGGCATGAGTTTGTTAGAGTTTTGAGGTTAGTTCTACTGTGAGTGGTTGTGTACAATGGCTGCTAGTGAAACACTGAAAGCTTTTCATTAAAGTCATGCAGTCAGAAAATGGGATACAGCGTATATGTGGTATGGTGACCCATTTTCTTTTGGAGTTCTCCAGGTAGCAAAACCGGGTTTCTCAAAACTAGGATACTCCGGTATCCTGGTTTATTAAAACATATACATGCAAGAAAGGAAACTGGGATACTAAAAAAAAACAGATGTAAATCCATGTGAACACAGTCATTGCACTTCAGCTAATGAGTCATGTCCCAGCTAATGACTCTAACAGGCCTGTCATTAGCTGGGACTGAGCCACAGTGGAGCTTTTGTCTGAATCAGACAACGTGTCTAAATCCAAACAAGCGCAGAAAGCAACAGTGAAAGCTTTCTGTGAAAGAAAAAAATGTTCTTGCTCTACTCTCGGTCTGTTCAGCATGGCTTTCCGATCATGGTGATGGGCTTGTCCCGTATTGTCCGTTGGTAGCTGTTTGATTAGATGTTGCTGTAAGACCGCTGCAGTTTACTCCGACCCGGGCCGCTGTTCTTCTTAAAACCAGAGCACAGAGCCACACCGACAGCTTGTCTTGTGCAGAGAATATTTTGGGATTTGAAACTCCTGCACAATCTTCAGTTTTTAATTTTTCCATCATGATCTCCTGTCTGCTTGTCACTCTTTCTCCTATCGTCCCTTTCTCTTTGACCTTTCGTGCGTCGGCTGCTCTCCTCTCATCCTGCTTTCATGCTGCATAAGAGTGACACACACGAACACAACGCTCACGTACACACCTACACTGAAACGCACGCTAACATGTTGGTAGTGTAGACCTCAGGCTTTTAATTGTTGAGGGCAAAAGTTTCAGAATACTGGAGGATAAACAGAACAACTTTCTCCTCTTAAAGTTCCTTTCTGACCATGGAGCACCAGCGCATCAGTGCTGTGTGTGTACTCCAGCTGTGTGTGTCTGTGTCGCCCGCGTGATCCAGGGGTGTGTGCTATGTTAAAAAAAAAATTGGTAAATATTCCCTTAATACTATATGTTTATGGGGAAAAAAATAAGTGTTAAAATCTCCGCGTTTGGATTGTTAAGAGAACGCTATACTTAAACGTTAAGCATGTCTTCATTTGCAGGCAATATGATAAATGTGCTGTTCTTTGGTATTTAATGGATATTAAAAAAGGATCGGAACACTAAAGTAGAAATTCAGCTTACTTTTACACATATAAAGACCCTTACACACCTGTCTGAGGAGAATAAGAAATGTTCATGAAACCTCCTGCAATTTTTATTTTATTTTGAAATCAACCATTCATTCACAGTTAGTGTTTTAGTGTTACTATAAACATACTTCCATTGAAGACTTATATTTGGCAAAAAAACATTTAATCTCCAGTGACACTGTCTCTCTCTATCAGTGAAGTCTGACACATGTCTCTGTGGTGATTCATATGTACACATAGAAGAGCTTTATTAGGAGGAGGGATAGAGAGAGGACAGCATGTAGCTATGTACATTTAAGTAGCCACAAAAAATTTGGCTCAAAAAATAGCAATGATGACAAAATCACTCTGCCAGTCAGGCATTTCAACAGGCATCCCAGATAGTTGCGGTCAGTCGTATTGCAGGTTTTTACCTGGTCTTGTTCAGTTATTTGCCACCAGTAATTAAAAAGATGTTATCATAGGAATCAGGATGATGGTATATTTCTGTATTGACATTTTGTTCCCGCTCTAATTCATGTGATTACTGTGGTAGACTTATTAGAAAACACTGCAAATTTCGTAATAGATGCATAAAATGAGAGTTCAGGAGCAAAGTTTAAGATCAGGTGGTGCTCTGATCTGCTATCCTTAACCATCATCATCCATCCTGTTTTCTGGGCTTCTTAATCCATCCACCGTTGACTGTCTCCTCCTTGTATCCCGTACGGTTGAATTTTCACTCAAAAACCTGTAAAGTGTAGGTGAAAATGTCTGTCTTTTTTAGACATAGAGCAGCTTTCAGCCTCTGTTGAGTATTGAAAATGGTTTGTATACCGTTGACTATAGAGTGTGCTTCATGACCTTTCCTCTCTACAATCATCTCTTCCCTCTCTATCTGTGCTCCTCCAGTGTACTTGCCGTAAGGACATGGTGAAGATCTCCATGGATGTGTTTGTGCGCTGCCTGCAGCCAGATCGCTATGAGCTTTGGAAGCAGGGTAAAGATGCAACAGTGTTGGATCATCTTAAGTCCACAGAGTTAAGCAGTCCTGAACTCGAGCGCTGGAGGCAGAATCGTGTGACTCAACGTGAAAACCTCCTGCGAAGGTGAGAGAGAGGAAGGACTTGAATTGTATAAAATCTGAGGTTATGACATACAGGTTACATATGTTAATATGCACTTTAAACAGAGTCATGCATTTCATAAGAATCTAAATTAACCAATCCTTTTGAACCACCCCAGGGCCATGCAGAAAATGAAGCAGTTCCGTCGCCTGAAGCTAGAGGAGGTGAAGGTGCTGGCCGAAGAAGGTATTGAGCTGAATGCGGCTGAATACCAGCGTCAGGTGGAGGAGCGTGATGCCCAGCGACGACAGGAGCGAGAAGAGCGTTTAGCCCGAGAGGCCATGATGACCTTGGAGGCCATGGAGCGTGAGGAGCAACAGGCTGCTGAGGCTGCTGCGAGGGCAGCTGAGATGCCAGCTATAGAGGGTGAGCATGATAAAACAATAAGAGATTATAGAAACAAGGAGGTAGAGCATTTTCCCTCCAGCATAATGTAGGTGTGATTAAAAACAACACGTCGTCTGTATTTTGAATCGATGGGGTGCCTCCAGATTCTCTTTAACCTCTTACAGCTGCAACAAGAAATATTGATAATTCAAGTAAACATTTGTAAAGATGAACAATATGTAGCACCATTCAAAATCCATCACTTACAGTGTTTTCTACATTGTTATGAAAAACAGAAGCCTGTTGTGTCTCGTTATTTCCCTCACTCTGTGGGAGTAGTAACACTTTGATTAACGCTTTGAGTTTCTCCTGAAAACAGGTGTCATGCAGTTCATAAGTAAGTTTTACATAGCTGTACAAGATGGTGTGGTTTTTTTCACAAGGAAACACAAAATACCTGATACTTCTGTCCACTTTTTTCATGATATTGTTATAATTTTAAGATGGATGCTCTAAGGTTAAAATGATTTATGTTTTGGTCACTAAAATCAAACTCCTTACTCATTTCTACATGTCTGACTCTTGTCCCCTCAAATTCTCTTTGCTAGCACAAGAGCATGAGACCAAACCACAGATTTTAATGGAGGACAATGAGAAAAAGAAGCAGAAGAAGACAAAGAAGATCGCAGATATCAACAGTGCTGCCACCAATGGGTTTCAGGAAGCCTTTGAGCAGTTTGCTACTTCTGGCATAAGGACTCCAGTGAACCAAGCAGTTCTTAAAAAGGAGCCAGTGAGCCTCCCTATCCGAGGGCAGACCGAAATCCCAGCAGACATCAAGCCAGATGTAAATGCCACCCAGGTATGCTTTTTTGGCTCCACGTTCAGTTGATTTGACTTTGAATGAATACACCACACTGTAGTTGTTCTCAAGACATAGCCGCTTATACAGGAATGACAAGTAACAGGTGATCTGAAAATGAAATTAAAGCTCTAATTTTGAGTTAGTTCTCTTGCAGGGTTTCAGGTAAAGCAATTTAAAGTAGAATCTGAAAAATAAGTTGCACCAGTATGTAGGTTACAGTCTGTTTTTGAGAGTTACTGTGAGAGAGGAAAAAGTCTTACCTGTCCTCCTCCATAGTTGTAAACTACCTTAAGTTATAAAACATCCCTATATTTTAGTCTTCAAGTTAAGACGTTTATTTTCTTTCATCTATTTCATCTAATCTTCCAAATTATGAAGTCCTAAGTAGTGTCAGGTTCACATGCAATATATAGCTGCTGCAGTAATTTCTGTATTGCCTCTGCATGTCTCAGCATATTATACTGGTATATTTGTCACATTAGTAGACAGGATAGTACCCACTTTTTTAGACTGGTATCAAATGTGCAGCAATTGTTGGCTTTTACTGTAATCAAGTAAAAATAGATGATTTAAAGTTTCTGATATCAGTTTAGTACACAAATAAATCTAGAAAAATATTTCGCCTGTTTACTTGCCAACAAGAAAGTTGCACATTCAGAGGCTAAAGCACCAAGTTGAAGAACAATCTGTTTGGGTTTTTTTCAGGCATGTTACTCAAAGATGAAGATGCCAACAGAGGTCAAAAAGAGTCGCCGTCATCCCCTCAGCAAACCACCCATGCGCTCTCCATTGTCCCTCGTCAAGACAGAACCAACAGGCGACATAGGTTTGTATCCTTCATTGTACATTTATTCATATTTATTTAATCTTGAATATAATTTCATTGCAAATACATTTTTTTCAAATTTTGTACTGTAAAGTTAAAGTGGATTCACCTTTCTTTAAAGGGATATTTCAGTATTTTTTGAAGTTGAAGTTGGGTCGTGTAAGGTACTTGGCAGGGTAGTGCCATTAGTTTTCAGTGATTTCAGTGAGCATTGCCGCAAACAGCAGACCCAAACCCTCAGATATGCTGAGGCGGAAGAGCATGTAGCCAGTAGTCGAAGCTCCCATTGCAAAATAGTGCCAAACACAGAGGCTTTCTGGGTGAAAAATAAAACGCTTCAAAATGTTTTGATACAGCATACAATTGAGCCAACATTGTTTTTTGGCCCATTTTTACCTTAAACTCTCCAAGTGCATAATATTTAAGGGGTAACACTCTCTGAAATCACTGGAGGCTGATGGCACTATTATGGCCAAGAACCTTAAACAACCCAACTTCCAAAATACCGAAATATCCCTTTACTGGAGTCCCATCTACAAGGTATAAGTGCCTTTAATATCTCTATACATAAATAATCAGTCCTTTACCATTACTCGTCTATAGCTTTGTTATTCCCCTCCATCCCCTCTGTTACTCATCCGACTCGCTGTCCTTTCTGTCACGATACTTAAAATGAAGAAGACTTTTTTTGTTTTTATTATCGATCCAGAAAAAGAAAAACAAGCAGAACTAAAGCTCCCTGTGGGAATAATGAAATCAACACAGCAAGCCCTCCATTCTGTCTTTTCTTTTGGTTTTCTGACTGACACTTATTGATCTGGAGATCATGACTTCCAATTACCTGCTTTCAAAGTCACTTAAAGTCGGGAGCAAGGGACCAGACTCAACGTCCGTCCTTCAGAAGGCAGGGTGGACGAGGCAGAGAAGCAAAGGGTTAAATTGAAAGCTTGTGAGACATCCCTGCTGCCTTCTGTCCAGGTTTAACAAACAATCTGGATCAGTAGCTTCAGGCAGCTTCACTGCAAAATTGATTTCAGAGCCACAACAGCAAGTTGTTGATGCCTGTGCTGCTTGTGCTCATCAGCCAATTATATCAGGAGTGGTGTTGTTATTGTCTGGGATACAATGTGCTATTTTTGTCTCTTGGCAAGGACTCCCTTATTAAAAAAGATCCCCATGCTTTCCAAAAAATGCTGCACATGCATTTAGGAGAAAAATAAGACCATTATCATTAATGAATCTTCCAACCTCTCCTCAGTATAGCTCATTGTGTTGTCTCTTTGTGTTGAAAACCTGCCAACATTTGCAGTATTTCCATACTTTATGATACCTTGTGTTTTCAAGCAATATCCACATATTTTTTTGTAAGTATTGGTTTTAACTTTAAGTAATGAATCTTTAAAAAACTTGCAAGTTGGAAAATTGACCAACTATTTGGTGGCTGTGACTTGTATTTTGTGGTACTGAAACAGGCATCAATAATGTCTTATTTTTATTAGTACTGTATCAAAGTTTAAGATTCTGGTATTGTGACAACCCCACTTTATATCCACACAACTCTGACGCCTTGTATTCTTTACCCACAGCACTGTCCTCCCCCATGCCACTGGACAGTGACATGAAGAAACAGCAGCATCTGTGGCAGAATCACTCCCCTAACTTCCTGGCAGAAAAGGCCTTCAATAATGCAGTGTCAGCCCTTCAACCACACTGTTCTATCTGCTCTCTTTTCTGCCCCTACACAAAGGTACATCTACATGCTTCAGTAGAAGCACATTCATATCAATAAGGGTTCATTGTAGCTACAGCAGTACAGGTTAAAAGATTAGTTGTTGTAGCAGCTTGTTCTTGTAATGTTGATCTGTCACTGGTATTAGCAGCAGCAAATAAGTGGTAATAATTGGACTGAAATCTTTTTCTTGCTTTTTAGCAAATGGCTCCAAATGACTCCCAGGCAGCCCTCATTCCACGTCCAGGCAGCCGCACCCGTCCGCTGGTGTCAGAGATGTGCTTCAGTGATGGTGCAGGCAACACGGAGCCCTCGCCCACCAACTATAACACTGGAGAGGATGGAACCAGCCCTCTGCTCTGCTGCAACTCCTGCCAAATGCAAGTTCATGCCAGTAAGTATGAAATCCTGCAAGGCGGATATATTGGGAAAAAAAATATGTGTCAAACTCTGTTCACAGTGTGATGCAGTGTAAAAATCATGGGACAGCAGAACCAGTTGAAATGGGTCTTTCCCTGCATATCAGTATGTTGGTGTTATTTTAAGAAGTAAACCAGAGCACAGCAGTGTTCTACACTGTTTATGAAAGTCAGCCTTATTTTGCAGCTGCAAGAAACTTTTGAGCAAAGGAAATTAAATTACAGTTTTTACACTGAAGCAGCACCAACTACTGAGAGCAGCTCTGGGTTTTCTCTAGGTTATTACAAGATGGTCTAAGTCTGCCTGAACTCATTTTGATATGGGTCTTTTTAAGAGTGTTATAAAATTTAGCTATAAAAGGAAAGGATGCAGCCCAATGGATTAATCTAAGTTTTCTTAATTAATTGCCATGATCTGGACCTGTAGATTAAGATAGACGGAGAAACATCTGCCTGGAAGCGAAGTCAATATATTCAGGGCTCCTCCTGTTGACTGGCTGCAATATTGGTCACCCCCTCCATGTTAGCAGGTGGGACATGAGTCAAACTATATATACTATGTGGTGATACTAGCTATCACGATGATCTGTGTCCAATAGTTATTTTTTCTGAGTAATTATTAATTTATTTTTTTATTTGATGTACAAAATGACCAAATGTAATGTCATGCTCAGTGATGTTCTCAGGTGGCTATTTCTCTATCAGGCAGAGAAACACATTTAAATTGTATCAAACTAAATAGTCTCAAGTGGAGAAGGTGCTCAGAAAACAGGGGTCACATCAAAGGGTCATTGTGTCATTGGTATGATGTGAGCCTAATAAGCTAAGTGGAGTGTGGCTAAAGTTAGCAGCTAGCTTGACCGGCCTTTGTTCCTCTTAGCAGATTAATATCATTCTTAATGTGGTTGCTCATCACTTCGGTTGCATAGTTATACATGAGTATGACCCTCAACAGCCTATGCAGGACTTTATTTCTATTTTCTCATTCAAAATTCAGAATAGAATATGGCAAATTTGATATCTGAATGTATCCGTTTAGCAGGCTAACTGCGCTCATCCTTAGTCATGATTGACAGCCCCTTTGATGAATCCAGCCTCCTGCTTTGGCTTCACTCTTACCCAAGGAGACATACACGTCCATATACAATGTACGTGATTTTTAGCAGCCTTCACAGACATCCTAACAGCTATGAAAAAGGGCTGTGAAAACTGTATGAGCTTCTTTTTTGCTTAACAGTATTTGGTGGAATTAAAATGAAATGTTTTTGTGCTTGTTGTTATATAAATGTTCAGGTGATTCTTCTCACCTGTCAGTCCTGCAGCCGTGGGCCCACTGCAGCAATTGATTTCTCAGTCTCTGCCAGCTGTGAGCCCATGAATGGCCTGACGAGCTTTACAGACAGACTCCACCGCATTCCACTACCCTTCTCTATTTGCATTGTTTTTGTTTTTTTGTTGGGTTTTTTTTGTCCTTGGACCCCTGAGAATAGTATTGGAAAATCAGAGACAAGATGGATGAGACTCTGCTCCAACAGTACAACAACCTGTCAGCTCCATCCCCCTCTCACTGCTCTCTGTGAAGTTTCTAAGTTTGACTGTTTTTAGTTCAGGTTAAACCAGCTAAGAGGCTGCATGAGAAACACTGAGGGTGTTTGCATGGACTTAAGTATAACGGGTTTGAGCCGTATTCAGGATTTGGCATTTCCATGTATAGGAAACCTGGTAACTCATATCCCTGTATACATGATAAATGCAAGTATCCCAGTAAGTGATTACTGCATCTTACTTGTGTGGGTGCCTGTGATTTTTAGCTTTCACAACACAAACTGTGGCGAATTTAAAATCTGAGAAAAATGAGGCCATAATTGCGGGCTCCACTTTTGGCTTAATTTTCACCCTCAAAGTTCTCACCTAATTCTTGTATACAACACAATCTGGTTTGCAAGATGTCACCTGGATGCCAGCCAATCAACATTTGAATCTGGGTGCCCCTGACAAAATGAGTGAACAGAAACACTTTCTGGTCTCTTAACCATCACTAAAGTCATTTTTTTCATGGACAGACATTTTCTAAAATGTTCACTCATGGATGTTTGTTTGCATGTAGCCACATAAATTATAACATGAGCATGTGCATCCCATGTGCTCAGTCAGTAACACACACAGACACACACATGCCAACCCCCCTGGGTTCTTATTATCCTTAAAGCTGGAGTGCACCTTCAAACAGGCCAGTTCATTAGTCATCCTGGATGAGTTCGGCTCAGCTGGCAGAGCAGCACTGCTATTGATAAGAGGACATGAAGCAGAAACAACTGACAGAAACACCAACTCTGTTCTCCAGCCCTCTGCCTCTCATGCTTTTAGAGCGGTTATTCAATACAAATCATTCAGTATGTTGGTGTAGGTGTGAAGCCCGTTCTTACTGAGCATAGTTATTCCTGTGGAAGAGTTGCAATAGAAAAAACAAAGACATGTTAAAAGAAAGTGATTTGACGCTCATTTTCCCCTCTACAGGTTGTTATGGTATAAAGCCAGACCATGTCAGTGATCCCTGGATGTGCTCCAGGTGTGTGGCTGGAGCCTGGACAGTGGTGAGTGGCAGCTTTATCATATACAGAGCTGAAAAACAAACAAGTTCATGTCTTCAAAATGTAGTGAGGAGTATAATACTTCATACATAGTAAAATCTTGAGTTGCTAATGTAGATTGATTGTGTTCCCAGGCATTGTTTAGGAAAAGACAGCATTTCCCAAATTATTAGAGCTCAGTAGATCTAATGTTGCTGTCTGTTCTTTCCCCAGCTGCCTAAACTTCATTTGCTTAAATTTTTTCCAGGAGTGTTGTCTGTGTAACCTGCGTGGAGGAGCTCTAAAGATTACAACCGACAACCGGTTAGTGGCAAATCCTTTGATTTTTATTGCTGCAGTTTTCAGCAAGTGCAAACTTTCTCGAGAAAACATCTAGTGAAGCAACCATGCATCTTATTTACTCATCTTTTCCTGTGAGAAGGACCCATTACCAGTTGTTTCCTTTTGAACTCGACTCATTTATCTCTTATCTCCAGTGTTTTAGAAACACATACAAAGAAATTGGCTGGACTTATTGCTGTGTGTGTGGGCAATGGCAGTATGACATGTTGTGGTCTGAGATAAACTCATCAATAATAATGGGAAAACAACTTTGTTATCCTGAGCTTATAATACAGTTTAATTTAATGTAAAATATAGGACAGTTTTATTTGATTTGATGGGGTTAATGCAACATACTGTAAGATCCAGAATATAAGTTGACCCAGTCTGTTTGCTGCACTCTGTTTTCTAGAACAATGGTTTTCAAACTTTTTTTGCCCAAGGCACACCAGAAAGCAAGCTGAGGTCTCAAGGCTCACCATATTAATGTCCTTGAAAATAACCTCTTTAGCATGTGTAGCAAGTAGCAACATGTCCCAGTCCCAACTGCATGCAGTGTGAGCGAGTGCCAGCTACATCAGTTTGGTTACAGAGTTTCCTTTTGTAGCATCCTGACACTCTGCAAGTGATGCACTGCAGCTCCCCAGGCTTATTCCCAGTCACCCTGTTCCTATTTTCTCTCTGTCACTCATATTAAGATGGACAAGTAACAAGGGAAGAGGTTGCACAAAGGATGACAAGACACCAGGAGTTTCCCACCAGAGGATATTCTTAATTTTCTTCCACTTTTCTCACTCCCGAAACGTGTTAGCTGGTTTTACTAAGTGGAGTGTGTTACATGGATATTCTCCATACCCATTTAGGATTTTTTATGGCCTCACTTGTGCTAACTATGTGGCTCACCATTTGAGAACCACTGCTCTATAGTATCCCAAAGAGATTTCTTGTTTCATGAGTTCCATTTCGTTAACCAAAGTCCACAACATGCAGTTTCCGCACAGCTGTGCCATTCTTTTAGCACAATCTCTTTTAGTCATATGGGCTTTTGCAGCTTTTATCTATAGTATAGTAGTACTAGTTTAGCTCTCAGCTGACTGAGATTGTTTGAGACTGACTCTAAGTCTAGGGGTTGTGCTGCCCCACATTTCCTTGTCATTTTGTTGTTTTTAACTCTGGAGGATTCTAATCTATCCACTACCCGCAAGCTCTATATGCTTGTCAGTAGACCTCTGTTTACTTTAAATGCTGGATTTTGACCTACTGAGAGAGAAAAGATGGTAAAAGTAGCACCCACCCCACAAGTCTCATCAGTGGTTCCCAACCTTCTTTTGCTAGGGACCCCCTACTCATATCTAAGAAAAGCTAGCCCTGCATGTTAGGGTTTTGAGTGTCAGATATCAGTGACTATAATAAATCCAATCTCATTTAGCAGGTTTGTGGCTCTACAATGCTCAGAAAATGTACATACTAGTCATTGTTAAGATTATATTTGTAATTACTGTTTTTGTCTTTGCAGAAATCCTACCTCACCAGGATCTTCTTAAGTCTGATGTTTTTACTGTTTGTCTCTGTGAACCTAGGTGGGTCCATGTCATCTGTGCCATAGCTGTGGCTGAAGCTCGCTTTGTCAACGCCATCGAGAGGGAGCCGGTGGATGTCAGCGCCGTCCCAGAATCCCGCAAAAATCTGGTATGTTCCTTTCTCCCTGAAAGACGATTTTGAGGCACTTCTCTTTTGTCTTGTTTTTACAGACTTCTCTGCTCTTCATTGCTTCTCTTGGTCCTATAGTTTCCACAAATTTAAGCAATTCCTCCTTTCTGCTCTTTGCTTCTCTCTCTCTGTTAGCCCCCATCCCTCTCTGGTGGATTGATTTTTTGTCCTTTTTAGAGCTGTGGAGGACATGGGGTAAAACATATGTGCTGAGGGGAGTAGCTGAATAATCAGCCGTCATTTCTCACTGTGCCAAATGAAGTGCATCGATCCTGTGGGCGAGAGGCAATTTTCCCATTGCTTCCACGTCTTTGAACACAACTCGTCCTCTCTCTTCCTTCTGTCTCCGAGTCTCTGCTTCCCCCTCCGTTCACTTGATCCCACTTCACGGGGAACAGCAGTGCTTGCTGATGCAATATTACAAATCTACAAATAATGTCACCTCTTTCCTCAGACGCACTTTGAATAATCTATCAAAGACACGCTAGGTGACATTTGCATCCATGTGCTGTCAAAGCAGGTTTCCTCCGTCTTTTGTTGAAATGCCATGAGAAGAAACTCTGTGGTCTAATGATTCAGATGACTAGGCTGATCAGCAGCAAACACCAACCCTTGAAACAAGTGAATATTGCACCGTGTTCAGCAATCTCTGTGTTTTCCCTCTCTGCCTTTGAACATTTGGTTTTCAGGCACAGAGAGATTTCACACAAGCTGCTTTTGTCTTAGTTGTTTCAGAATTTTTCTCAGGCACACTAACGCTGCACGAATCCTCAAAAGACATACCCATCCCAAAGGTAGTGCCTTGCACCTGAAAGAACTGAAGGTTCTTTTCTTGTGAAAAAACAGCCTCAAGCTTGGACGAGCAAGCTGCTTAAATAAATCATCATTCAACCTTTAAAACTGTTTTCTACCTCAGGTTTCAGGCCCGCTCACCTGTTAGGTGCAAAATCTCATAAAACAATGGTTTAATCATTTTTGAACAACATAACTGTTTTAATTTGTGAACACACTACTTCAGAGGGTAGAGGAACTTCAGTGTTTCAGAAGCAGGAGGCAGAGGTTTTATAATAATACAAAACTAAAGATTAAAATGTTTTATTGAAAATAGCACTAAGACAACACATTTTAAAACTGAGACATTTGATGTTTTACAAATCTGTATCCATTTTGAATTTTATGCCACCAGCACCAGCTTTTCAAAAAAGTTAGGAGAGTGGCAAAAAGAATATATAAGTTGCAGAAAATATTAAAGAAAACACCTGGTGAAAAATGTCCCTGTGAGTTACGTTAACTGACAACAGTTTGAAAATAAGAAGAACAACCCAGAGAAGTTGAGACTTTATCAGACTACAAAACACAGATCCCATTTATACCTTTCATTAACATCCTTCATGGGTTATCAGGTAACAAGTGGGTAGCCTTAACTTAGCATGAATAAACCCCAGGGCATCTGGGGATGGACTGAGTTGTAACAGATCAGTTAAGGGCAGTAGAGACCACATAAAGAGGTAGTCCGAGATGCCTTAATTCATTCATGCATCTATTGGTTGTGTAAATGCTCAAGCTTGTGCACAGCATTTTGGACCTACCCTAAACGAAGAGAACAAGGCTGCCCCTACTAGATAGCAATGATTAAATATTAAAAGTATTTATTTTTAAAGTCACTTCTGATCTCAAGTACTCAGTGGAGATAGATTGTCAGTGCAAAGTAAAAACCCTTGTACCTCTGTGTTATCTGCTGATCAGCTCATCCAGCATGGAGGTCAATAAAAAATACAAACCTCCTTTCATTAATATCACTCCTTTGGTTCTAAATCACAGTTTTGAAACCATCAGTGGGTTCCCCATGTAGGAAATGCTGTCTCAAAATGATTTAGCATGCAAAACTCATTCTTACCTGAATTATAAACAACTCTTAGCTTTATTATAATCAAAAGGGATGTGTTCTGGCACATTAAATCCTTAGAAAGTGGTCCAAAATAAAGAAATGAGTTTGTCAGCCGTTTGATTTTTGTATTAAGCTATAAATTTGTTTATTTCTGCTGTTATGCAGTAGTTCTAGAGGGGCATTCATAGGGCATCTGGTGCAGTGAGCCTCAAGTGGACTCTGGTGTGGACTTACTTTGTCGTTATGATGTAAGTACTGGGAGGAGCTCGTCACTCTATGAGTGTTTTTATAGTGAATTTACGTGACAGCATCATCCCCATTATGCCCCGAGGCAGTGTGGCTGTTCTGGTATCCCCCTGCCTTTCCATGAGCTTACTGTATGTGGAAAGCATCAAGCATGAACAACACATGTTTCTGCTCTTTCTGTATCTACAAGGAGAGCCTGAGGTAGCAGCAATAAACCCAGACGCATCAGTGACCACAGAATGGCATTGATTAAGTCAGATATAGCATAAAGGAGGAGCTGGGGAGGAGGAGGGTTGCAAAAAAGCAGCATGCAGCATGGAGAAACAAAGCATAGCCATGCTAAAGCAGTTTGAATATTGAAACATGAGTGTGATTAGCCGATGGTGTGCTGCAAAAGTCTTTGGATTTAGTCACCTATAGTAAAATATCAATAAAAGATTCACATGAGAAGAAAACTCTATGCCAAGGTTGCTGGCAAAGTGCAGAAAGAGCATATGATTTTGAAAAATAATGACATTTCCCAATTTGAACATTTAAATGAAGTTCTCTTGCTAATTTTAATGAAATGGGCAGTTTCAGTGTTAAAAAATCATCATTTTCTGTTATTTATAGTTTTCACAATATCCCAACTTTTTCGGAAACAGGCATGTAGAAGATATAAAATCAACTACTTAAAATCTGATCATCAGTTGATTTCATACAGGATATAAGAAAACGGGAAATTAAAGTTTAGCAATATATGAACCATGTCAATCATGTAAACAATATGAATATACAGTATAGATAACAATGGGAATCAAGTAAGAATACAAACACAAAGTTTTGTTTGCACCCAGTAAACACAGGGAAGTAGTTGAACAGGAAGTAGAAGCTAGTCTTGGTTTTCTATAAGAATATTAACACATTCTATTTAAAATTTTAACATTAAAAATGCCATATGGACATATAACGAATGTTTCTTGGTGCTGTCATGTGTTTTTCATGCTGCTGTTGTGTCGTGTCGCTGCCTGGCTGTGATTCCAGCAGAGGAAAAGTGTTCCAGCTGGCAAAGAGCTATAAACCATACCAGCTGGTGAAATATCGCACAGCTCTGTTGAGAGCTGTTGTACTTTTTTTCTCCCCACTCTGGTACAAAAATGAACTATTGGCACTTTAATAAAGAATTTATATTTTTTATTGATCTGCCATGCGCTGGGCTACAGCTGCTCCCGGTGTGATTTGTCAATAGGAGGAGGATGAAGAAGGACAGATGAGACAGAGAGAGAGGGAGTGGGCAGACAGAGAGTGCGATGATAGATAATCACAATAAAACAAGTGCACAGAAAGATATCAGGAGAATGAGACGAGCGGGCTGTCAAAGCTGCCGGGGTAATAGCAGGAGTCCGCCTGTTAGATCGAACCATGTTGTCATGAGTTTGACAGATATAATTCCACTCTTTTCTTCCCTAATGGCATGTGATTTCTTCATAGATCAATGTTTTTATTAGTATTTTAAAAAGGAGATTGTATTTTAAACACACCTACTCCTGAGTATTGAGAAGATAACTCACTTTGACGGACCAAATTCCCTTACATGCTGTTATTCTCTTTCTTTATTCCATCCCTGCTTTTAGTCTGTCTCTCCCTTGTTCATCACGTGTTAACTAAACTGAAGGATGGGAAAGGAAATAGTGAAGCTGAAGGGGGGAGACGGGGGGGAAGAACTCAGAACGAAGACGAATTAATGTCATAAAGTTTTACATGCAGGATTGTACATGTCAAAATGTCTCAGGGGAGAGCAGACTAGGATCCCGGCCAAAGGCAAAGATTTACTTAGCAGGTGGTAATTTCACACTCAGGATGTGAGGATGGAGTAAAAGGATTGCAAGAAAGGAAGAAAATACTCAAAGAGAATAGCAAAGTCCTTATTGTGCCAGAGCAGAAGATGCAAGGAAACAGAACGCACAGGAAAAAGATGAAGACCAATGTTTTGAATGTGACAGCGACAGTTCAGGCTGCCGTTATTAACGCATAAAAAGTTGTGTTGACAAAGAAAGTGTTGACATTTTCAGGGAAGGCTGGTGGAGAATCTCACCAGGCTACTAGCTCTGATGGCAGCACAAGAGCTTTTCTTTGTTTCAATGTGAAGAAAGGCATCACAGAACATGGCAGAATCAAAACATGTCAGGTATCAAAAAAACGCCCTGAAAGTTCTGCCGTTTCACAACAAGCTAAAGAAGAATCAAATGTTTTTTCAAAACTATTAAGCAATTTTGGACACCATTTTTCTAAGCTTCCCATGGTTGTGAATATTATCAACATTGACACCAAGCCCGACTTGAAATCCCGTTGAGACTTTGGTGACAAGTCTGTGTCAACAGCAGATTCACTGTAACACACGAGTGAGAGCGTGCTTTGGAGGAGGATCTGTGATCACTTATTCCAATATTTGACCAGCTGATCAGTTTTTCCTTTGATTTCAAACTTAACTTTTACACTCACTTGCGCTAAAATGCTTTATTTATACTTTGATCAACCTAAAAATCCTATGAATGCCTCCTTATGAGCTACAAAAGCAAAGAAGACTATAAGATTGTCTATTTCTTTATGTTCAGTTTGATGCCTGTAATAGCTGCCACTTGCTAGGAGTCAGACAAGGCGATTAACAGGCAAGACTTCTTTCCATGTGGCATTTATATCTGCAGTCTAAACTCTTATTTCTTTGTCCATTACATCTGGAACTGCCATTTACCTTTTGAGTCTCAGTAGCATGCTAGATACAGCAGCTCTGCTCGTGCCAACTTTAGTGATATAAGCCCAAAAAGAAACTAGTTTTAATGACAACAAAATGATGCTGATTTGTGAAAAAAGCTTTGCCAGGTGTGTCATCAGGAGGAAAAGGAAATAACTTTTAAGATGCTTGTTTTTAAATGAAGGCTACGTCAATCCTCTGTGATTCTTTTCATGCAGTGTGGGGGGTTCAAACTCAATGATTGGCTTTCACTGTGCAAATTTATGACTTGAGTATAAATGTTTGAGTTATTATTGATTTTTAGCAGCCATTCAATTCAGATATCTGTTTACAGAGACAAATCAATCATCACAGGAATACCATCCATGGGAGCTGGTATGCCATTACTGCTGATATGGATCTGTCTGTTTGTTTTTTTTCCCACACGGAGTGGTTTACCTGTATACCCCACAGTCTGCTGATGCATGATTCATCAATACATCTTGGACTACAAATGCACTACATGCTGTACATGCTGAGAATATCTTTATATAGAATGTGTAAACAGAGATTACAAGATCTCCGTTGGACTGCTGTGTCCAACAGGGAGTGCCAAAATCAACACAACGCAGAAGTCCTAGCCGCTGCTTTGACACCATTCCTATGATGAAAGGGAACGTATCTCTAACCTGAACTAACCAAAGTTCTTCTTTTCTCTGTTTTTATTGCAGAAGTGCGTTTTCTGCCACAGCAAGAATCTCAGTCAGAACCGTGGCGCCTGCATCCAGTGTACATACGGGAACTGTGCAACCTCCTTTCATGTCACCTGCGCACAGATCGCCGGCGTTGTCATGACCCCGGCTGATTGGCCTTACGTGGTGTCTGTCACCTGCCACAGGCATAAAAGGGCCCCTCCTAAGGTAAATACAGATCTGTACTGGGAGAATGTGTTTTCTTTTAGCCTAGTAGCAACCTGGTAGCGATTTTACCTTTTTAATATGTAGAACTAAATATATTTACTTGTATTTATTTATATTTTTAAGTTTCATTATCTAGAACAGTGGTTCCCACAGTGGGTCTGTACCCACAGGAGGGGGCACAAGACTCTGAAGGGGGGTCATGGGACGCTATCCAAATATATAAGGATAATTTTTAAAGGATTTAAAGTGGTATATCTTACCCATTATTGCAAAAGAAATCTCTTAAAATTATTTCAGTTTGGAGTATAAATGTAGTAGTAAAGTGAGATTTGCGCTTAAGTGTTAAGTCATGGTATTGTCTATGTTTGGATTTATTTTTTATTTATTTCTTCACTGTCAACATTTTGTAATGCTGTCAATAAGTTTTATGTTCTAAAACAAGATGATACATCTCAAGGGGTTTATCCTGATAAAGAAATTTCAATTTAGTGTGTACAAAAAGTCCCTAAAATGTTAGTTTGTACATGACTCTGTGAAACATACACTTAAACCATCTCCCTTCTCTGATGCGGGGATTGGGACCCCCTTGGGGGTCGTGAGACATTGAGTGGGGCTCACGAGAGGCCTTCCAAGAAACAAAGAGTAGTTTTAAATGGTTTTAAATTGTGTATTTTGCACATTACTGTAGAAATATATGTATGAAATTAGTTAAATGAAAATAAAAACATGGCCATTTGTTGAGATGTACGCTGAAATCAAAGCAGTGTTTAAAAAGTCCTTCACATGACGATTGTTGAATGTGCATGGCTGTGTTCAAATATGCCACAACCAATCTTCAGGACATTGGGGGTCCTCGGTCTTCGTCACCATTATTTTGGGGTCACCGGCTGAACAGTTTGGGAATCCCTGATCTAGAAAACGTTTGAGCAAATTTAACAGAGAAATGATTTCAGTTAAAGAGAACATACAGAGTGAGAATTGTTAACTAGAAAATCTGTCCTTCTCAAACCATTTTATTAATGCAGTTATACATTATTATACTCATACATTAATGAAAGAGGGATGAGTTGTCACATAAATGCACATTAACATATTAAGAGATTAAAAGTTTACATTTTTAGAAGGTTCTGCTTGACGTGAAGAAAAAAATGCTGTTTTTATTGTGCTTGCTTTTATGTTTTGATCATCTTGAATCCTTCTTTACCAAGGATCTTTTTTTGTCCCTCTCTTCCTCCAGCCTCGGCCAGCACCCAAAGTTCCTCAGGGTCCGACCCTTGGTCAGAGGGTGATTGGCCGTAATGCCGACAGCTGGTACTACCACTGTGACATCATCGGTGTGGCCACACAGACGTACTACGAGGTCAACTTTGACGACGGCTCATACTGCGACAACCTGCACCCTGAAAACATATTAGTGAGTGCTCCTCTTCTTAAGTCAGACATCTGCACCTATTTATAGAGATGACTTCTACAAATATAGTTCCCTCTTTAAAGACAGGAGAGAATATTCTAGTAACAGTTGCTACTAGCTGTGTGGCTGGAGGGAATTTAGTGAGAACATAATGACTAAAAGTGAATCAAAACACCCTGTAATGGATCATGTCAAATTTTAATCAGCAAACATTTTTGCTTTGCTAAGTAAGAATCAATGATCAAGCTGAATGGGAATAAAGGCAGAACAGAGAAATTACACAAGATCTATTTCAAGTAATTTTAAATGAAACAAACACTTTATCATTTAATTAGGGGGCTTGGAAAGCCCTGCAAACCCAACCATTTATTACTTTTAATTAAGTGTACTGAATCTGTATGCAGAAAACAGATCTCTTAAATGTCCCTTTTTCTTTCTTCATCCTCTCATTCTCTTATTTCTCCCTGTCTACATCCTTGCTCCTTTTCTTTGTACTCCTCCTCCAGAGTCATGACTGCCTGAGCAGCGGCCCTCCTGAGGTGGGAGAGTTAATCTTGGCCAGCATGCCTGATGGTCAGGTCCTCAACGCCTCCTTCGTCAAACAGCACACCCACAAGATTTACCAGGTGAGGAAAAATTAATCACATTCAGTCATCGAAACATTTTTGGTGGTGGAAAGGTTACATTTTACTCTCTCAGTCTCTGAGCAAACAATAAAAATCCCAGATACATAAAAAAGAGGGGGTGCATAGCGGGTGGAAGTAAAATTGTGTTCAGGATTGTAGAAATGCACACAAACTAGTATTTTATGAGCCATGGCGCCATCTACTTATTTCATGTGATGCTCCTCTGCAGAATGACTCGCAGTGATTAAACCTGTAAACTTTCGCTAACAGGGCCCTCCATCTAATGACTCCACCACCCTCTGGTTTGCTTCCTGGGTCTAGTATTTATCAATGTGTGAAAAGCTTGGCTGCCCTTGTAGATTACCGTGGAGCATTTCGATGCAGCGTAGCATTAAAATCATAAAGTGGAGAGATTCGGCATCACTGGTGCATGCTGGAGAGTTCATAGAGAAAATATGCAGAGTGGGTACTGAGTGGAAAACACGGGATTGAAGATGATGATTCTTGGGGACTGGTGTCAAGGGCAGCCATCTTGAAAGTCACTTAGGTTTATAGATAGAGGAATGCATTAGCAGGCAGGGTTAAGTGAGGCTGTTAATCTTGGAATTTGCCCTGACACTGGTTTTGTGAGCAATACTGGGAGTTTTTTTTATGACTCATACACATGAATACAGACAGAATTAGGATGTTTGCTTGTAAAAGGTGAACCATTACTCAAATATCTGATGTTAAACAAGCTATTGAACTCTGTTCAGCTTGTCTCATACATTCTTAATAGTGTGATAGGCTTTACGGGTATGTTGAATACTATAACATTGGATTTTCACAATGGCTAGATAAAAACATAGATGACAGATTTTTTTTTTTTTTAAGTTAAATGGAAATGTATACCATAAATCTGGGTTATAGGTTTCACTGATATAGCAGTAGTCTGGTTTTGGGCTCCTTTCAAAGGAAAAAGGTTCAGATTGTCTTCTAGATGATGATGTCCATAGCCTGCAGTTTCTGTGCGGCTGTGGATCTTATAATACCATCTGTTTTTGCTATCATTAGCACCTCTGCCAGCTATAATACAGTAGTTGAGCTCTCAGCCTGCTGAGATTTTTATGAAGTTGACAGTCCACGTGCCGCACCGCTCACCTTCACTGACCACTTGTTGTCTTGTAATTGTAGAGTCTTCTTGCACGTTGTAAACAGTAAAGCGGCTGCTTGCAATCCGCATTAAACGTCTTGTGTAATATGTGACACTGGCGGCTGCACTTGGTTTCATGACACCACATCTCAGCCATTCATACTGGTTTATTGACTGGTATATTGATTGTAAATGAATACAAGTTATTTAAAATGCATCTATTACACTGGATTTTACTGTACATTCACAAGTTGCAATTAAATACTTTCTCATTAAACCAGACGACAAAGTGGTTGAAGCTTCAGCTTAGTATGCACACCTTTTAGAATAACATATTCTGCTCGACAACCCTTCACCTACACACCAAAACAAAACAGACCAATCTTTTAAAACCCTGTAAAGCAGGGTGTCCAATGCGGCCCATTAAGTCTGAATTTCGATTAACTGCCTACCCTAGCATTGAGTTACCAACACATTTTTAAATCTTTATCCACACTCCTCCGTGGGTTTTCAGTTTCTGATAAATTCACATTTTTTTCTTTTAAGTTTTCCTTACATCTGAGCTTTTGGGAACAGCATTTTCTCTGAAATCCATTCTTGCTCTCTCTAGTTTTGAAAAATTTACTCATTTTGAACAACCTCTGAACACATTTTTCTAGAATTTATATAATGCTGGTAAAAATTAAATATCAATATCTGCCCTGTTTGCTCAAAATAAAAATGGATGTCCTGAGCATGCAATGCACAGTTTACAGGTAGACAGTACTCAGTCTCTCCCTCTTTCACCCTGTTTTTGGTTAAAGTATGGATGGACATGTGTATATTTATAAAAATTCTGTCCTGTTTGGATGCTATGAGTCATTAAAGTAATGCAGATTGAGAACAAAATAGAGACAATCTTGCTTTAAAATGTTAAAAGGCTTATCATCTGAGCCAAGTTTATATATGATGTTTTATATGCCTTTATATTTGCACAACCTTTGAGTAGAAACGCACTGTTTACTGTTTTTGTCCATGAATTTCTACTCAGAAAGTAAACAGTCTTTCTCTGCTCCTTCTATGCAGACTGCTGCTTCACTACCAGCAGTAGGGAAACTCTTTTCTGGTCATTTTAAACAAACCTCCAGCTGGTCAGTGTCCGGGCCGTGACATTGACCTTGTCCTTTTTTAGCATAGGTAACTGAGGTTCTCATCCAGTCAGTGAGCAGCTTTTGGGTTCAGTGCGACGGTCAAGGACGTTTTGACAGAACACATGGTTGTTGATAGAAACACTTTTAATGGCTGAGACTCCATCTGTGACTTTCTGGAGAAAAGTTTTCTGTATCTGGTCTTTTAGACACACAGCTACTCTTTTCTGCACCATTCAAAACATATTTTTTTGTTCCTACTGCTGATGTATCCTGCAGCCACTGTTATCGGTCGCATTGAGTTTCATTTTCTGTTTACAGGACTGAAACCCATGAAGTGCTAAGCCAGTAAATCCAACTTTTCACTTTGTGTTCAGGTGGAGTTTCAGGACCGGACTCAGCTGATGTTAAAACACTCAGAGATCCATCAGCTGGATCAGGAGCTGCCTAAGAGGGTCCGAGCCAGACTGGTGAGTGAATGATTCTGAGCTCACACACCACACACCATACACCTTCCTCTCAATCTTCTCATAATAAACATAAAAGCAGGGCACTTCAGGCACTCTGTAGACTGTAGAAATGTTTGCTGAGGCAAATGAAAACGAGCAGTCCAACAATAGCTTCAAGTGTTCAATAAAAGGACCATAAAGTAGTGGAAGATGAAATAAATATTTATTCAGGCAAACAACCAACGCGCTGCAGCCCACAGAGGATAAAGGCCTGCGTGTAGGACAAAATGTGTAGGCTGCAGGTTTTGATGAATATTTGGTTGGAATAAGAGAGTAGATTTTCCTCTGAAATGCCAGAAAAGCTTTCTTGAATATTTGTTTATAGAAGAAGGCTGGTTTGACTTTGAAATCCTTATTATTCTTAAAGAAAAAAAAATTCTTTTAATGATTCTTATTTTTCAGGAATGGACTCAACCTGACATAAATTCTTTATCTAATAATTATTATTTTTACTTCAATACTTACTATTTGAAAACTTACGTATTTAATCCCTTTAGGTCATATTTTTATGATCAGTATGGAGTGAGGATAACAGCTGAAAAGATTTACTGATTGCAATGACACTCAGACACTAAAACAATGATAGCACTTGGCACACCTAGACTCAAGGCCCACACCATTAGAGAACCCCTGGAATATGCAATTTAGGAGGATTTTGGAGTCAGCATGTGATTTTTTTCAGAAGTTATGGAAGTGCATGTTTGAAAACAGTTCTGGTCTCAGATTAAACCTTTTCTGTCTTTTTTCAGGCCATACCTGCCCCACAGGAACAGGTTCCCCCCACTGATGGAGCAAAAGCAGCCAAGCGCCCCCGCCTGCCCTCCAAAAAAGCCCCTCGTGGTAACATCCCCATGGAGACGACCCAGAATCCCCCCTGTCCTCAAACTACAGCTCAGTTAGCAGCACCAGCAGCAGAAAACCCCAGTATTAACACACCACCGACCTCACAACCCCCTTCTCAGTTCACCCAGACCCTGACCCCCAAGGATGCTCCTGCTCTGACCAACGGTACTCAGATGGAGGCTGAGACCCCAATGGACACGAGCCTTACCCTCACTGACGCTTTAGCAGAGCCAACCCTGGCCTCGGACCCCACGCTGACTCCCCAGTCGCCTCCCTTTAAGTCAACATTGAACACTGACCCCCTCCTGTCCGCCCCGTCCCCTCCTCTGCCTCCCCAGCACATGTCTGAAAGCTACATCCCCAGCAGCGGCTACGTTTCCTACATGGAGACACTCCTCAGTTCACATTTCCCTCAGGATAACGGCCCCGGACCCCTGTATTAAAACCAACTCTGCTATGTTCTTCCTTAGCCAGTGGAGGCATGATGAGCCAATAAGAAGTAAGCTAACGGAGGTGGATTCTTACGAGTGCTGTAATATGGACAAAAACTTTTCCTCCACCTGCTCTGAGAGCTAAGGACAGAGCAGGAGAACACACACGGACACAGGCACTCTTTTAATGCATGTTACTTTTCTATTGTTGACTTTTGCAGTGGTGCTTTAGCCTTTTCAGGAGCCACGGCTAAAGAGGATGTTTTTTTTTACTTTAACATTATTATTATTTGTTGTTTCAAGGTCTTTTTTTTCTTTTTGCTTCTCTTTTATTTTCAGTCAGCTGCTTTTGTTCATCAATGAATGGGTGGTATCAACTCCATACCTCGATATGTTAAATTAATAACCGCACACTCCTGTTTACTTTGTACAGGAAGCTAATTACAATGACTTTTCTTTCAAATTAAAGAACCAGCAACTAAATATCTATTTTTAAATCAAGCCATTCAAGGCTTTGAAACTGGTGGAAGTGTCACATAATCCATCTTCAGGATACTTTCTTCAAGGTGTTTTTTTTTTGTTTGTTTGTTTGTTTTTGTCATATTTCAAAAGGTAAACATGGGAAAGGGGTAAAATATGTATTGTAGGGGGAATTCAGTATTTAAATGTCTTAGTCAAATATTGAAAAAAATATTTGTAATAGAAGAAACATGTTGAATGCAAACACTATTAGATTTGTCTGCAGGATGCATTGGACTTTTTGTGAAGATGTGTCACAGTAGTTATCAGATGAGACCTTTATGTATTGACGTCATTTACAGTCATTAGGCGGCTCCACTTTTTACGTCCAGAACTTTCTCAGGGTTCCTACATGTGGGAAAAAAATATCTTTAACATCTTTGTCTTTACACATTTAAGGAAAAATAGATCAACCCATAAACTCCCTCAAAATATATGAAAATAAGTCCATGATATGTTGGGATATTTTCATATTTGCTCTTATTATTGAGAGAGATATGTTTGTTTGTTCCCACATTTCTCCAAATGAACTGGCCAAACTATCAATTCAAAGGATGAAAAATAGGAAATTGTATGATATTTGGAAGAAGAAAACTATGTAGGAACCCTTAAAGCTAGAATTTCCTCCATCATTATTGGTTTGAATATATAAATCAATATTGTATATTACTGTCTGTTTTTTTGTATCACTGTATGCTTTCTGTGTTCATTTTCTTAACTGAATTCACAAACTTGGCCAATCCAAGACATGATCCTTTTAACACATTTTCTCCTGACAGTTGGTACAGTAAGTCTTTCTTTTCCAGGATACTGATATTTCATGCTAAGGAGGTGCTACAAAGATATTATAAAACTACTGATTTTCTGATTATCCCAACACTGTCACCTTGTACATACTGCAGGCCTTGTGTATTGTGATTCAAATTTGTAAATGTCTCTTTATCTTTTTCTTTCTTTTTTTGTCATCACAACTGAAATGTAGGGACACACTTGTGTTCCTCTTTCCAAATGATATCCATTAAGAAAAACTTATTTCATAGGGATTAAAGTGGGTTGCTAGTCGCCAGCTCTTTTGTGGTTTTTGTATGTTTGTGTGGGTCCAGTAGCCAAAAAGTCATCGATTAGCCAAAACATGTGGACTAACCAGGGGAGGTCTTCATGACATCTCATGATTTTTCTGAGTTTTTACCAAGGGATAGTAGTAAGGAAAAAACACTTGATGCATTACTGTTTAAGGAAATCTATTAAAACTTCTGTAATAAACAGGATACCTTCATATTTAAAAGCCCAATTTTAACTTCTAGATAAGCAAGGAATAGAAATTTGTGTTTTGATTTATTAACTGAATACCATAACTGAAAGGAACATGATGAAACCACCAGAAACCTTAAGCTGAACCATACATTTTCAATAATGCAGCGTAAAAAGAGAAATAGATTGTTGATAGCTTATTTGTTTAAGAAGCATAAAACAAGTGATCATTAAAGCTGCGAGCAACAATTACTCGGCCCTCACATTTGAGCTCACGAAGGAATGTCCCACAACTGCAGGGAGTGAGGCAAAGTAAATAATGAGCAAACTGTACATTTTATCATAAATGGACTTTAACTTGTATACTGCTTTTTTAGTCATCTGACAACTCATAGCGCTTTCATACCACAGGACACACGTACCCACTCACTAATGGCGGAGGTTGCTATGGAGACATGGCCATCAGTATTAGCTCATCTCATTCATATGCTCCATAGTCATTTACTATCTTGCCCAAGGACACATCGATATGTGACTGCAGGAGCTGGGGATTGAACCCACAACCATCCAATTATGAGACAACCGACTCTACCTACTAAGCCACAGTCGCCCACAGGTGAGGAAGTACTGAGGTAGTACTTGCCATCATTACTTGGTGGTATGAATGAGAAAGATGCTGATATGTGGATGTGATCAGGCCAGGTCTGTTACCATTCATGTGATTTTTTTTGAAAAGTTAATTTTCAATGAGTTCCTTCTACCTTCTTACCCTAGATGGCCAGTGGGGGGCACTGTAACATGTATTTGTATGTAAGTGTGGTCAGGTCAAGGCTGTCTTTGCATGAAAAATTTGAAGATTACAGAATATTATATGTCGGAGTTACAGCCATTTCTTTGCAACAGGAAAAAAAAGCAGAAACTTTTAAACTTTGACCCCCAGCTATGGCAACGCCTTTTGATGATGACTCAAGCGTCTCCATCCATTCATCCATTGTCTATACAGCTCATACTGTTGGGTTTCGTGGGGGTGTCATTGGTTGAGAGGCGGGGTACACCCTGGACTGGTCGCCAGTCAGTTGCAGGGCTGACATAAAGAGACAGACAACCAGGTACACTCACACTCACGCTTACAGCCAACTTAGAGCCACCACTTAACCTGAGGCAACAGCGCTAACTCCTGCGTGCTGTACAGCTGACCCAAGCTTCAGCTGTATTTGAATCTTTAAGGTGTCTTCAAAATAAGAATCATTAGAGAAAGCCTCTCAGTGGGTTTGTCTACGTGTAGACGTTTTAAACCATCAAAAAATAGGCCTGCAGTGTTTAGTACAGGATCGCAGACCTCTGTACTAAATACTAAACACTTTGCAAAGTGCATTCAAGCTGAGAAGTGTTCTCAAATGCAGTACACTACTGGTGCTCCCAAAAACATCCAAGAATTCAGTATGGAACAATGGACACTTCACACCCTCAATGAATGCCATATTGGTGCATAGTGGCTGTTGTAAGGTTAGCATGCTAGTATGCTAGCTAGCATGCTAATATTATGGTAATTTAGGTGGCATTTCACCATAACCCCTAATGTCCATTTCAGACTGGACACATATGGTTCCAGTATACACTGAATGAAGTGCCTTGTAGGGAGGTTTATTGAGGTAGAGCTTATCAAGAATGACAGGGCTTTGACAGCAGGGAGATGTGGCCAACGCTCTGCAAACATGCATGCTATGAAAGCTGCACCAACAGGAGCTGGAGCAGACAGGCACAGCACACGTGCAGTAAACACGCAACCAATCTGACACAGCCTTCACCCACTAACCCTAATCCTGTAGCAATTCTCTGGTAATTAAGTGATGTTTTACCATGTAATTTCTTCAACATAAGATATTTTCTATGTAAGTTGATAATATCCTGGTAATGTCTTTATTTTGGCCCACTCAATTAAACTAAAATACCATCTAATTACCCGAGAAAGTACTAGGTCTTACTATAAAACTATAGAGTTGCGAGGTAATTAGGGCCTGCTTAAACAAACTGCTACCATATATATATTTTTGTGTGTATGTGTTGGGTATGTGACCTAAAACTAAAACCTGACCATTCTTAGAATTTTAGAAACTTTTGTTGGACATTTTTGGGCTTTTGGGAATCTTTGATCTTATTTTTTTAAGGTTTTGTTTTAGTTTTACTGTATTTTGTGGCTTTATTTATAGAGGAGGACAGCAGATAGTGTCAGAAATGGAAGAAAGAGTGATATGCGGGAAAGGAGCCACACGGAATTTGAATCCAAGCCACCTGCAGACGTGGCCATCTGCTTTTCCAATTTTACAGGTTTTTCAGTTAGAGGGCATATCACTGTACCTTGTACGCACACATTAATATTAATAATAATTCACAATGCTGAAGGATTTCCCTTTAAGAACTCTTAAGACCATTTATTTTATTTTCCCATTAATTTACTTAGAAATGGTGAGATTAAATGACTGCCAGCAGGTGTGCTGTAGGTCTATGCTATATTACAGTCTTTTTTAGCCATGATCCTCTGCTTCCATTTCCCCTGACTGATAGTTTGTGTATTTTCAGCAACTGGCAGTGCAGAAAGCAGCACTGCTGTTTATTCCTCTCTGCAGCGTTTCATTGGCAGGAGCTCTGGATTTGCACATTAAGCATGAAGTGAAGAAATGATGTTTTTTTATTTTTTTTGCATGGTCTGTGACAAAAGTTATTTTTAGAAGGTATAATTAGGAGGAACCCCTATCCAGATCAGCTGAAGCTTTCTCCAAATAAATCCTGCATGCATGTATTTATGGAAACTAAACTAATTAGTCTCTGAGGGAACCGTGCATGTATTTCATGTGGCACTGGATCAGACAAACATTTAAAGGTTCATCTAGGTCAGTAAATTGTCCTCTTGTATATCCTTTTGTGGGATTATTCAGTTCTGCCTCAGTATGAAACCTCAAGATTGAAATGTAGCAGAATCGGTTGGTCAAAGTTCATACAGGAAGGTCAAAGACCATTGTCAGGAATAAGTCTGTTTTAACAGAGGTCATTTGCCTTTATTGTTGTGCCTAGTGTAGGAGCTGCAACTGAAATGATGAAAATCTAACCTTGCAAAGCAGATGGATACGCCCATTACCATGTTTCTCACTGGCAAATCCATCTTGCAAAGCTCCCGTCGGAATTTTGTGATTTTGCTGGTACAACTTTTTAGGATTTTTTTTCTCTGTTTGACTTTATTCATTAACAGAGTCTGGCAGTTACATTCACAAAATAACCATACAGCAAACATGACTGACGAAGCAACATTACATAAATAAAACTGAAAAAAAAGGTCAGAGGTTTAATCCGGGATTCAATAATGTATATACCCTTTTTAGAAATAGTTATGTAAATGGTGGCTCCCTTTCGCTTCATTAGCTTTAGCTTAAGCTAACGTAGGTCTCTATGTAGTTAATGTTACTATGTAAGCCAATGTAGCTGTATCAGCTATGCTTTAGCAGTTTGAGCTTTAGCAAACATAGCTAAGAATTTACAAGCTAAATATGCTACGTAGGTAACTTAGCTACATGAGATTTAGGAAACCTACCATAAACTAACATACCTAATGTAGCTTTGTTGGCCATACAGTTACATTAGCTACCTAGCTTATGTAGCTTCATTCGCTTTAGCTGTAGCCACTTTTGCTGCATTAAAATGTTTTCATGGAGAGCAATCTTTCTTCTTGTAAGCAGACTGTTTAGTTGGTAAGCCTAACCAGAAGTTTAATCTGATTTTATTTTAGCCAAAAGTGACCAGAAAACTAGAGAAGTTTATAGTTTGACCAACAAAAACCACCTAATAATGTCATGAAACCGTACAAGATGGGGACATTATAAAAAAAGTTCAGCATTAGGCATCAAACACAGCTCTGTGGCCTTATTCTGAGACTGTATTGTGTTAACAGTTCATCACTAATAAAAATACTGGAACTAAAGAGCTAATCATCAAATAAAATAATTATTAACTAAACTTTGCTACATAACTGTTCATTGGTCACTCTTCTACTCTTCCTCTTTTTATGTAAGTTCACTTAACTTCTGTATTTTTTCACAAAAATTCTAGACCAAGGGAATTTTATTTTACTTTATTCTTATAAGAATATTTTCCATCAAAGAGCAGCCATGGCTCTGCATCACGTCAAGTGAAAACCAAACATTTCCTGCTGTTGCACTAAAAAACATTAACTTGCAAAATGCAAGTTGGCTTTTATTTTAAAGTACTATCAGACAGCTTACAGGAACAACCTGGGTTTAGCATCAGCAGATAGAAAATAACAATAACCTCTTATTGCGTATTAGCTATTGTCAACAGATACCTCTTGTAACACTGTAGTATAAAATTAATCCTGCATTCTAAGTAGTGTTGATGTACTCAGTATCAGCCTAGTTTTGATGACCTTTGGCACAGCCTGCTGATCTTCAGTACGGCAGCACTCCCTCTGATTTGATACTCCTTAATTTTGAAACTCTTTGGACCAGAAAATGACATCATCATCCGTGATTTCCCGAAGGACAAAAAAACACCTCCAACCAACTCAATGGGATCATCTCCAGAGCTGTTTTTAACAGCATCAGTGTTTTCCTCCTTCATGTCCTGAGACTAACAGGATTCTCTTTGACTCCTCAGTGTTAAGAGCGTCTAAGTTTGGAAGACGCCCAAAAAGAAGGGGAAGGAAAAGGAGAGAGAGAAGGTCAGTGGGAGAGCAAGAAATCTGTGTCTTATGGACAAATCGTTAATGTGGGTATGTGCTCTCTCTCTCTCGCTCCTTCTCCCTCTTGCACACGCTCACACTCTCTCTCTTAGTGGTGCATATGCCAGCCTTGCATTGCCCTCCGTGGATCAGGGTGGCCATTAAGATTCTGAAGTGCCCGCTGTGTCTTTGCAGAGAAACTGGGGATGTGCCAGCTTGGCAATTACTTTAACAACTTCAGAGTTTGATTTCTTTATTCGGCTGAACCCAGCCAGGGGTAAAACTAAGGAGAAACGTGAAAAAGAGGACTCAAAGGCAAAAGTTTAGACTGGCTCAACTATAGTTTAGAGACAGGGAGAAGAGAAAACTTTTTATCTGAAGGTAAAAACAAAATAACAAGGAGAATATCACTGCAAACAGCAGAACTTGTGCACCTTTAGTTGGAACATCATAACACACAGTGATAGTTTGTCTCCTCCAAAGCGTCCTTGAGGATGACAGAGAAACCCCTCACCTGCTGCAGACCATCAGACAGCTGAATGGCTCACATGGAAATAAGAATCATCGAATGCAGTGGGATCTAATTGCCGATGGAAGTGGCAATTATGTTGACAAGCTGGTTGATATGACAGACTCCATTATAGCCTTAAGCTTTTATTACATCTCTGCCCAGTAAATCACATCACTGGAGCGGTAAAATCATAATGACTCAGTGGAGCTCAGGCTGACAACACTGTCCCTGCTTCAAGGGGACTGGATAGAGAAATTAAAGGTGTTGAATCTTATGAACTTCAATAGATAAAGAAGAATTTAAACTCACACAACTGTACATTTTTAAGATTCTCCCCTCTGGAGACCATATTGGATATCAGCATAATGATCAACTACAGCTTAATTATACCTGCTGTTAATGTCTCTCCATAGTTGTTTTGTTGTTGACACAGTTTGTTGTTTGAGAATTCATTTATCATGAAAAGAGCAGGAGCAACATTAAATTTTCACATATGCTGGGAATTATTAAAGCCACTGGCCAAACTCTGTCAGGAGCCTTTTATTGGAATAGGTCTGGTTAGAATCTTTGTCATAAAGCACAAAAAAAGAATGACTCAGTGCATAAATTCATGCTTAAAAACTGTATTTATCCAGAAGATATATATTTGTTTCTTGCTTGTGAATTAATTTTGGCAAAGAGACAAACTTAAATCTGCACCTGCTGGCTCAAAGCTGTGGAATATCACACCATGTTGTATCATATCTAATTTTACCATAAGGTCTTGTATCACATTGCATTATATTTGATCCAGTGGTATTGTAGGGTAGTTATGTGTATCGTATGGTAAAGTATATCCGGTCTTTTATCATTTTGTTGGGTCTCCTATTGAATCATAAAGTTTGAAGGGTTTCTTATTGTCTCTTATTGTATCCTGTTGCATCATACCATCATCTTATCACATCATACAGTATTGTATGATATTGTATCATATCATATCGTATCATATCATACCATATCATAATGTTGAATTTAATTGTATCATGTTATATTTTATTTCGTATTTTACTGTACCATATCATGTTGTATTGGATTTCATATAATAAGGTAATATAGATATTGTAGGGTGTCTTATATCATATCATATTGTACATAAAGTATTGCATAATGTATCATATATCGTTCCATATCGTATTATATCATATTGTATTTTAAATCATATATTATTTTGTATTATTGTATCATGTCTTATGGTATTGTACCATACTAAATAGTATTGTAATGTATTGTCCCATTGCAAATCCTATTGTTTTCTTTTGTTTTGTATATATATATACAGTATATATATAGTAAATATAGTAAGTTAACGTATTGTTTCATAATTGATATTGATATTGTAGGGTCTCTTATGTCATTCAGTAAAGTTTGGTGTTGTGTTGTATAATATCATAACATATCATATTGCATATCAAATTGTATTGAACTGTAAAGTAATGTATTGTATTGTATTGTATTCTTATTTATCATATTGTATCAGAATTTATTGCAGTGGATGACCCCCCCCCCTCCCGGGTTCATGACAAGGGGGCTGTGGCAAGGCAAAGCAACACCAGCTGATGACTCCAGCAGTCTACTGATGTCCCCTCAGATTCAGCCATGTAATTGCAGTTCAAGGCATTTTTAGCATTTTAGAACGAACTGATCTCCCACCCCCTATAGTTGCAGTGATGCTGATATGGTATTAAAAAATATTCAAAAAAATCCTGAAAAGATTTTTCATAAAAGCCCTACTCAAACACTTTTCTTCTGTTCAATGGCATCTCTAAAGCTGAAATACGTCACATATGCTGAAAGTTTCATAACAGGGAGTGCTTTTTTTTTTAAAGAGTGTGAATGTGGTAGAGGTTTATTTGTATTTTTTAGTGTTTTAAGCTTCTGTTTGCACTTTCATCTCTGTTATATAATCATGTGTTTTGAAGTTAAGTGGCTGTACAGACAAAATTGATGAAGGATTCAATAGAAAATGTTTTACTGAAAGTACATTGTAAATATAGCCAAGTTTAAGAGGAAAACGATTTTTTCTTTAAAGCAGTTCATTAACCAGTGGCTGTCTCTCACATCAAGTTATATGCATCCATTTTCTGTTTCTATACTTGGTGCCGCTTTGTTGTATGTTGCAGGTTTCCCATAGGAGTTGAAAGAAAACCTTTTGTTGTGATTGTCTGGATGTTATTGTGATCATCTGAATATGAAGATGCAGCTCTTTGGTTCTGCAGCTGTTTTTCTGTCTCACAAGTCTTCATTTGTTTCTCTTGCTCCAGACACAATTAACTGAAGAGGAGAGAGAGCAAGAGGAAGAGAAAAAAAACATTGTTGGTAAGTGCCGGGCCTTATTAATGAAGTGAATCTTCATCCAGTCACACACAACAAATAAATGGCCGCCCCCTTGAAGCTCTTAATCGGCCCATTAGTCTTCAAGCGACCGCAGCCTCCTTTTTTTCCCCACCCCTCTTTGGCTTGTTCCCTTCAGACCGGACTGGATTCATCTATCAGCCCGTATTTGCATGCAGACCACACACGCTGACAGAGCTGAGTGCACAGCTGGAGATGCTACATCATATTTAGACCTTTACTTGTGCAATAAACACTGTTCTCCGCATCTCTAGCACGGCTCCTTTCTCTCTCTCCATCATTTAAATACACATCTCTTTCTTTTTCGCTCTTAAAGAGGAAACTCATCCATTCGAGAAGGTTTATTACATCCTCTGCTTGCATTTTAAATACTTTTGTCTTTAGTGACTCTATCATGCACTTTTTTCCCCATGCTCAAACATTTTCAAGTCGATTTTGCAGCATTTGCTGCCACTTTTGTGTCCTGATGTATGAATTCAATCTGATTCTGTGACTCATTGTAAACTCCTCTGCAGAAAAGTGACTAAATGACTGTAATGAAAGATGAATATGCTAAGTAATGACAGGCTTTGCTCTTCTTAGTCAGCCTAATTTATCACCAGACGGCGTCCTGTGTGGTTTAAAGAGCTGCACAAACACAGTCAGACTCTTAGAGAGCATGCCTGCTTATCTGTTTGTGACCTGCTCTTATTTTCCCTCCATTTTCTTCCCATTTCTCTTGCACCCTCTGCTAATTCAGCCGCTTAAAATCTCATTTCTGACACAATTAGCCTTTAGCCTATCCAAGTGCAGTCGCCTCTGGTGTTTTTTTCTTGCAGCCTTTGTGAGCATTTCCTCTTTCACTCCCTGATAAAGATCATTATTGAGGTTACTGAGAAGGAGTTTTGATCATTTACAGGAGAAAACATATTAAAGGGCCTTTTAGCAAAGCCCATTAGGAGACTTCTAAAACCCTCACTTGTTGGCACACCAGGGTTATCAATGCTACCGGGAGCCTTTAATTCATTCCTGTGCCACAAGTTTTTTAATTACATTTGACGGCAGAGGTTTCAGTGCGGCAGCAGAGCTTGGCCTAGCTGCTGTTATTTATTTTTGTGTGAAAGTCTTAACCGCAGAGCTTGCAAAATAAAAACGCTCATCATTTTCACTTTGCAGGCGAGTCGCACCATAATTTTAGTGTGTCTGCTCTGCAGCTGCCTCTAAATGGGTTTATTTTTCAAATACACGTCAGGGTAATTTTTGTTTGGTTAAGTGCACAGGGTGTGTGTGTCTCAAAGACTTATCTGAAGTTTCTGTGAGAGAAATTGTTCAGCTGTACCTTAATCTGTTTTATATCAACTTATATCCTCTCAAACTTATTATGGGATTATGGAACCTTTAAAGGGCCACTTTTCCAGTCCCTGCTGCTAAAAGTCACCCCCACGGCATGATGCTGCCACCACCATGCTTTGCTGTTGAGATGGTGATGAGCAGATCCTGCTGCCCTGATGAGTGCCTGGTGTCTTCCTGACATACCATACAACCTCTGAGCTCTGGAGTACATACCATAGCTGTGATGGCCTATGCTTGCATTACTATAGGAGAGCAAAGCACAGTGGACTGCTTTACATGTGTGTGTATTTAAATTTAAATATAACAGGTTTTGAGAACCACATTCTACACTGTCTGAAATGTAATCCTGCAAGTTTTCACCTATCAGATTGAACTCTGCTGCACAGAGCATCTCACTTTTTCCTCCACCTGCCTGATGACAGCTCCCTCCTGCTGGGATCTGCAGATCAAGGTGTTGTATCAGACAGAAGCATCTGAGTGCAAGAAGGGCAGCGTTTAGGAGGGTTATGATTGCAAATCTGAGGGTAATTATACACCAATAACTACCACAGGAGAAGACAACAAAATGAGAGAAGGTTGGAGAGATGTGATGAAAGTAAATGAAAGATGAGACTCAGGGATTGGTAAGTAGATAACCTGCGGCACTAAAGAGAGAAAAGGATCATTGTTGGCTGATTGTGTAGTGATGGTACAGTTGCTGTTACCAAGACTTTTCTGGGCTTATTTTGTTTTTGTGAGGCTCAGTGGGATGTCTTTTAAATTTAAACAAAAGTTGCCACGTACAGTCCTTTCTCTTTCCCACAGGTAGCCCCAGCAGTGTCCGAATCAATCAGGGTATTAACTCAAGGTTTTTCTGGGCCGTAGCGGTTGCTATGGCCCAGGCGGAGTATTTTTTGCTCATCAGACACAGCTGTTTTGTTTGCTTGGTTTGGGGTTCCAGGTTAGGTCGCTGGATTGTGCTTGGTAGTGGAATGATGGCCGTTCTCCTCCGCTGTCTCCTTCGTGTGCCACCTAGCCTTCTTCGTGCTTGCCGCGCCCCACACCTGTTGGTGATCTTCTAATTACGCTTCCTGTGTGCTTCAGGGGCAGTTGGAATTCACGTGCATCCTGAAAAGCAATCAATGGAACGATACACAATAAAACCATTCAACATGCAATAAAATAAATTTATACAATAAAAAGAGAATAAATCAAAACTAGTCCCATCACACCTGTGATTTGAGTCTGATGCCCAACAGATCCACTGAGCGGCAGTAAGTCCTGATGTTCCTTCCACGGTTTTGGTATGGCGTCAAGATTCGGCTTTAGGAAGAAAGCAGGGCTCATATCATCCTTCTGAGGCAGGAGAAGAGTTTTGTATCCTTCCTGGTGGGCTTTCTGCGCACTCCTGTCCAGATGGCATCGAAGAAAGGAAAGAAACTCGTGTACTCAGCTGGCCGACTGCCGACTGTGCTTCAAGTGAAACTGCAGCCTACAATTGAATATAATTTTGACAAGACACGTTCAAGTAGCTCTTTTTCCAAAACTAAGAAAACAGTCCAAACATATATCATGAAATGAATTAACAAGGTTGTCCATATATTTCTATAGACCCTTTCCCAATTAGCAACATGTACCTAGTTCAAACACCATTTTCAGTCACATGACATCTACAGCATTTGTGATCCAAATCTGTGCCTTTCTTTCTCTTTAGGTTGTGTAGATATGATAAAATAACTTTCCTTTCAGTTCTTTTTGCATTGTCTGTCTTATTTCACAGCTAAATCAACACCTGCTGAAACCCTTATTGAACAAATGTCACACTAACAGTCCCATAACACCAATTCAGTTGTGATGCTGAACGCTGATGTGACAAAGAAGACAATATCTGTGCCTGTTACTTCCTGGAACAGATGCTTTTATGTGTAGGAGTGTTTTTCTGATACTTGTAAAGTGGCTTGTTGATTAATGGGTGACTGCTAATTGGTATTATTGCATATGTGTGAACCTTCACTGTTTCTGTATGTATATGCTTGTGTCATTGTGTAGGTACCTTCTTGACAGTTTGAGTGTGTTTGTCGTGGCTCCATAATTAAAAAAAGCCAAGATGGAGGAGGAAAATGCTTCTAATTATCTTCCTCCCAGCTTGCCACATTTGTGTCCTCATTACAAGGGAATATTTGAATTAAACTTAATTAAAATTACCTCTCACACACACAATATCTTTGTGGGTGTGTTGCTCATCACTAAGGCGGTGTAGGTCTATGTTCAAACAAGAGAACACATTTAATCTCATAAAACAGTGTGGCCAAACTATCATATCACCATGTATAGTGATGCATAGTATGGTTTGATATGATCCGATAAAGTACCATGTGGTATGGAATGGTGATGTACCATATAGTGTGTTACGTTATGGTAATGTACCATGTGGTATGGTATGGTGATGTACCGTAGGGCAGTGCTTCTCAATGTGGGGGTCGGGACCCCATTGGGGGTTGTGAGACACTGAGAAGGGGTATCCTGATGCCTTAAAAAGACTAGAATATTTTTTACTTTACACATTTGCCACTTTACGTCAATTTTGCCAAAATGTCACCTGTTTCACCACTTTGCCCCACCTATTTTAACCCATTTTTGTCCATTTTAAAACCTTTCCACTATTTTTTTTCTGCCTATTTTAAACCAAATGTTGCCTATTGTTGCCACTGTAACCCATTATTGCCTATATTAACCACATTTCAGCCATTTTTAAATCCCCTTTTACCAGTTTCTAGGCTTGCTTTTGCCACTTTAACTCATTTTTGCCTTTTTTTTCTCATTTTTTTGCCACTTTTATTTCATTTTGCCCCTCCTAACTAATTTTTACTTCTTTCAAAATCGCATTTCATCCACCCACCAGTTTTTGCATTTTTAACAAGGCTACTTTCTATGGCACAATAGAATTAAAAAAAAATGATGAGTGTTTATTATTCAGGTTAAATATAAAATATGGGTATCACAGCTTAACTTTATAATGAATTTGCTGACTTCCCTGGTCCCTCAGTTTGGCTGGGCCCCAGAAAGCTCTCCCATTTATCCCCCCTTATGTGCAGCCTTGTCTGCACATGACTACTCTTGAAAGTGCATGGCTGTGTTCAACCACCTTCAGGTCCAGTGGGGGTCCCCGGTCTCTGGCACCTTTATTTTGGAGGTCGCGGACCGGAAAGGTTGAGAACCACTGCTGTAGGCTATGCTAGATGATATGGTATTGTACAGTATATAATAGTATGCTAATATACCATATGGTGCTGTGGGGTAACCTTCTTGCTGTTTGGCAACAGTGCAAACCCCTGTGCCGCCATGCAGCCCAGCAATGAAATCAAAAGGAGAAAAATTCTCTCCTTGCCCCATGCAAGGCCAACAGAGGGCACCAGAGCACACACCATGCACTATTAAAAGTATATTGTAAACAAACTCTATGTACTTGAAACATATTTGTTAGCCTTGTAAAATGGTACTTTCTGCATGAAAAACAAGAACTACAGCCCATTGTTATTTGCTTCCACAAGGGATAGTCTGGCAGGCAGTGAAAGTGCAGTAGTGGGTAAAGAAGGGCCAGGAAAGTTTCTGTAGCAGGGTAATTTGCAGAGATCTCATAAGCAAGAGATGGACATGACAGCCTTTGGCTTCCACATCTATTCAGTGTATCCTTGAATCAGGGTTGATAATACTTCAAAAACAAACAAACAAACAAACAAAAAAACCCAAACATCAAACAAACAAAAGACAAAAGACTCTTTGGTATCACTTTCACACATAAGTATGGACTGGTTGTATTTCAAAACTGGTGCACAGTCATGCTTCAATGATCTTTTTTTTCAGAATAACTTGGGCTTTAAGAATATTTGTGCTGCAGTAATCTCACTTGAATAAAAAAAACAACTGGGTCTGTAAAAACAAAAGAAAAAACAAGACGGAAATTAAAACTAAAAGGTTTTTGTGTGTGTGGACACAGTAAACAATTTTTTGCACAAACTTGTTCTCCCATCTTTTGGGGAAAAATAAAGTGAAAAAAATCATTTTGTGACAAAAAGTCTTTAAAATCTTCAATTTTTTACAAAACCCACAAAAGTCTTTGTGCTATTTTTTTTTTTTTTTTGATTAACTTAATCTGAGCCATTTTCAAAGCAGTTAAATGTCGGCAGTGACACAGAAGGCCACAGAAGGCTCTCTGTCTCGCTTTCATTCTGTCATGAGTTATTCAGGCCGTCTCCACTGTTAAGGCATACATAGTTTGACAAAGCATGACGCAGTGACAGAAAAAACAAAATAACAAAATAAAACAAAAAAAGATTAAATATAGACAAAAACACATTCCATAATGGAGGTAATGATGTGGATTTAATCTTGAAAGACCCTGGAAAGTCACCCAAGTTGAAGGCTCGCTGGAAAAGCTTCTGTAAAAAAAAAAAAAAGGAAAAAAAAGAAAAAAAAAATGTAACTGGCAACAATTTATGGTTCAAAAGTCAAATAACATTTTTGCTACCTGTGTCTTTTCTTCTTATAAAGACAACGTCAGTCTCAGCGGGTTGATAAGGATTTTTTCCGGTTCTGATGAAACTGCTGCTATGACTACATCTATGCTAACTTCTGACCAGCTGCTTTTGTTTACGGGTTTGCTGTACCACTGAACTACACCCCTAACTATTGCCTCCTTCTCCTCAAACAATGGTGATTGGCCCATTCATTCTCAGACTGGGAACAAGCAGTAAAACCTTGAAGCTTTGCAAGATGGATCCACTTGGTAACAGACGTAAATCTAGCCAGTACATCTGCTTTGCAAGGTCAGTTGCCTCCACCAGCAAAGGATGAACCTATAGCTGAATGACCTTGACTTTTGACCTCCAACATCTATGAGGTTTATCTTTGAATCAGTATAAATGGATGTGTGAAACACATCCATCTGGCGTGTCAGGTTATTAACAGTATAAAAGAGGACCTCATCCAACGTTTTGAATGTGTAGCTGACATCTAATCCAAATGGCAGATTTCATTTTAAAATGAAACTTTCGATCTAAACATGAATCTATTTAGGATTTGACTCCAGCTGTTATTGAAGCAGCTATGGACTTCAGTCTGAGACCTACATCTGCAGCAATGATGCAACAGGAGGCTGAAAAATGGAGATGTCAACTTTCAGAGTATCTGATTGGCTGTCTGTAAGGAAAGCCTCTAAGGAGAGACCATCCCTTCCTCCTCTGACGTGTCATCATCATCACCCCCTGAGTACACCCCTGGATAATTATCACCCACCTCCTCCCCTCCTTCACTTTTATTTTCCTCGCTAATTGAAAACACTTCTCACTCCTCTCGGCTGAAAACTCACTTTGCACTCTGAGTATGAAGGTTCCTTTGGGTTCTTCTGACACCCCAAACTTTAACAATAAGCCTTTTTTTTTTTAAAGAATGTTTTTATACTTTCATCATGAAGAAAATTAGAGTGAACTATCCAGACAAGACCAGACTTTGTTTTCTTTTAAACAATGTAGATAAACTTCAACCTCAAAAGTCTCTGACTCATTCCTCTGTGGAGACAAAAAGATGCTAAACATCATCTTCTCTATTTGAACTGGTTTTCTGTCAGCATCTGACACTCACTAGTCAACAAAGTTTCCAGCATAAAAACAACAGCACAAACTACAGCCAGGATATAACTAAACTAAAATGTTTGACATGAAATGGGAATAATTTGAACTACAGATGGAGATGTCCTGATTGATGAGAGCCAATCATTTTAGCCAATTTTTATTAAAATATATGTTTTTAAGATTGTAATAATATAGCCCTTTTAAAAACAAGGGTTTACAAAGTGCTTTGACATGCAGGAAAACAAAGCAGCAGAACCCAACAACAGATGAAGACAGCAAAACCCAACAAGAGAACACTCAAGGGAAGAGAACCTAAACAAGATCAAAACCTAGACTACATGTTCAGCCCAAACAACTGAGACATGATTAGAATTAAAAATCCAAGGAAGTCATAAGAGCTTAGATATCCCATGACATCACCAGAGCTGAGACAACCTGACACGTCAATTAGGACAAAGACATCCTAAGAACCCACGAGTACCTGGACAACACAGGAACCCAACCACAAAACCTGAGACCAAGGGGACTAAAGTTTTAAAAGGCAAGTAAAACAGAAGCAATAAGAACTAACAACATTAAGAGAGGTAAAACTGTAAAGGGAAAATAAATGTAAAAGAATTAGTCACTAAAATGATACAAGCATCAAGAGGGTAAAAGCAAAAACCAGTAAGAACTGCCGAAAAAACCCCTAAAGATCATGGGTATAGAAAATCAAAGCAATAAGAGGAGTAAGAGATATTAAAACATGAATAAGAAGAGTAAAAGGTATCAAAACAAGTTTAAAATCAGAAGTAGTAAAGAATTAATAGTAACAATAATAACAGTAAAATAGCAAAATTAGCAGAAATGTAATAATAAAAGTGGAGATAAAAAGTTAGAACAATGATTAAAGGAATAAGAATGAGTAAGAAGACAACAACACGTAAAAGCAAGTCTAGAAAAATGACTTTTAAGAAGTGATTTAAAAGCAGTGACTGTTTCTGCACGCCTGATCTCCTCGGGTAAGTTGTTCCAAAGTCGAGGGGCCCTGATGGAAAAGGCTCTGTCACCTTTAGTTACAAGTCTCAAGTTTGGAACAACCAGGAGGCCCCCACCCAAGGATCTCAGGGTGCGGGCTGGCTCAAAGGGGGTTAAAAGTTCTGTTACATATATTGGAGCCAGACCCTTTAGTGCTTTAAAAGTAATGAGTAAAATATTAAAATCAATTCTAAAACTAACAGGAAGCCAGTGTAAAGATGCTAAAACTGGGGTGATGTGCTGTCGTCTGTTAAAACCTGTTAGAACTGAATGCATGCAGCCTCAGATCCCAGACTGTAATAAATACTGGGTTATCTGCTGCTGAAAGCAGGCCAGTCAACAGATTTGTCTGAGCCTCTGAAACACACAGAGAATGGGCCCTGCCCAGTTGGGATTGACTGATGATATCAATGCACATGTGTTGGATAGTAGCATTGCTGCTAGCATCCTGGCTAACAGTTAGCTCATGTTGCCATTCATCCTCCTTTTTCCTTTTTCACCCATTTTTGCCACTTTTTGCCCATGTTTGTATTTCTTTTGCCTTTTTGCTAATTTCTGCAATATCTTTTTGGCAACTTTTGACTATGTTAGCCACTTTTTGCTATTTTTTTTATCCATTTTTTGCCCCTTTTGTCCAAATTTGCAATTTGTTCTAATTTTTTGCCATCTTCCTCCATTTTTTGCCACTTTACACCTGCTTTTTTGCCACATTTGCCCATTCCTTCAACTCCTTTTTGCCACACCCCTCCCCGATATTTACCACACAGCTCATTTGCATAGCAATGGTCAATCTAGGCTACATATTCTGACTCCTCCCCAGTCACTCTCAGAACTGAAGAAGCCTTTCGGAGAGGAGGCAAAACATCTTCAAGAATCTGGAACCAGTCCAGTTGCCACTTGATCAGCGTTAGATTATCATGGAAGTAAACGTCTCTGAATTGACCAGGCTGTACAAAAAAGAGTGGTATGTATGAACAGAGACAGCTTGTTGATGCTGAAGGTTTTATCTTCAATCTGATTTGAAATAGCCTCTTAACTATTGCTGTTTGTAAAACAAAGTTCAGCTAGAAGTCGAGTTGAAGGACTGAACCTTCTTGACAACAAAGCTACAACAGCCTCATCAGCTTTCCCGTGGATAACGGCTCTTTTCCGCCCTCTTCAAAACAAACAGTTCAATTTGAGAATGATGAAGGAACCCTTGTATTTCACTGATACACCACAGCATTATGTGTGCAAATGAAACTCCTGTACACCTGCATTTTGTCGTTTGAGGCGACATGCTACATTTCTCATCCACCTTTTACCTTTAAGTGCATCAATGTTCACTCCTCTAAATAATCCTGCAAGCTCTTTAGTCCACTCCTCTGCAATTAAAGCAAAATTCATTACTTCATCTAAAGGCCACAGCCTCTCCTCCCTCCCTGTCTTTCCTGCAGTGGCTGCTGCCGGGTGTCACTTTATAAAGTAACTTTACAAATGGAGCCAGGCATTCACATAATTAAAACCAAGATGCTGGGACATAATTCTTAATTAAGCACTAATGTGATAAAGTGTTATAGTAGGACAGAACTCTCCTTTAAGGGAAGCCAGGCCTTTGTAATGAGGTGATTAATGGACTTAAGAAGGAAAGGAGATGTAATTGGCTGGTCGTACCTCCCAGCTGTGGTGCAGGACACCCCTTGTTGCCAGCCGCAGAAGGCCAAGCAGAGCAGGAAGTGACCCTGTGTGTCTGCAGGCTCATTTAATCACATAAACCTTTTTAATTGCAGGTATTTTTTCTTCTTGTTTGAAATGTTTGAATGAAACTTTCAGAAATCTGTTGTCTGTTAAATAAAAGGTCTGACATGTGAAAGGTTAGATGAGCCAACAAGCACTAAACAGTCATGAAGGGTCAATACTCATCCAACCATACAAGTGCAGTTTGGCATCATGATAGGGGTTTGGATTGTAACTGTGTTTTCTTTCCTGGCTGCTGGCAACATCAGTGCTTAATACACAAAAACAGACAAATACCTCAGAATTCACTGTCCTTGACATAAGAAGTCTAAAACAGTTTGTATATATATACCAAGAATGTATGTCTTGAGTTTTTCTTTTATATAGACACTATTTCTCCACAACGTATTTGAAGTAAGGTTGTCAAAAGATTGGATAATTTTCTCTAAATGATAAAAAAAATCCATACGTTTACATTTGATAGTACTAAAGGAATATAATTTTATTGACTGAGTGATGAAATTGCTCAGGTGCCAGTATTGTGACAAACAAAGCTGTGGCACAAAGAAATAAGGTTTTTTTTTTTTATTTTCTGAATGTTTCACATTGACCAGCCTTAGAAAACCTACTGCAAATTCCACAAACTCCACCTGCACTGCATTCTGGGTGCACAGCATTATTTTTCTGGACCATTGTAAATAAAAATAAACCTGGCACATGTTGTATCTGGAGACACATTGTCCTCTCTGATAGGAGGAAACCTGAGGAGGAGACTGCTGGGGGTCCACAGGTAATAGAAAAGCCACTGTGACCCCCCCCCCCCACAGGGAAAGTCCACCAGTATCAGATACACAACACCTCTCCCACATCAGAAGGAGGATACAAGCCCTGCTCTCACCCTAAAGCTGAATCTTGATGCCACAAGACTTTTAACTTGCTGGAACCATGGAAGGAACATTAATGAACTGACCTCTGCTTACTTCTGGATCTGTTGGACATCAGACTCTAATCACACACTGTGATTACAAGATGCTTTGATCTGGGCAGAATAAGCTAAGTTGCATTTGTTGTCTATTTGTCTCTGCTTTTATGTTGTTGATTACTTTGCTGTGTCCATTTATGTCCAGTACAGTCCCTTCACCTACAAGAAATTTTTGCATCCTGCTTGCTTCTACATTACCACAGAGGGAACCAAATAACAGATACCATTTTTTATTCCATTGGTTGTGAACTGAGAACTAAAATCAAGAATCTGATCAGTAGTTGTTGCTAATATTACCTAATTCTTTGCACTACACCTTTAAAATCATTGGAGATGGTGTCCAGGAGGTTAAAAACTTTTTCCTGCTAAGTGACTGCAAACTTCCAAATTTTTATTTGAAACATCCTGTTCTTCCCAAATACTTTGTAAGGGAGGTTTTCCAGATTGATCACCAGAACTGGAATTTTTTTAAGGATTCTGTACTATTGGGAGATAAGGCTAATGGCAGAGGTCTGTGCTGTTACCACTTTACACCAGGAGATGGTGGACATAAGTAACTTCAATCCCAGCAGCAGTTTTTGTGTGTGTTTCTATTCAAAGTTTTGGAGTTGATATAGTTTGAAAGACGCACGTCCAGTCGAGGAGACGAGTCGGAGTGTAACAGAGAGAAAGACAGCAAATTGTAGCGAGAGTATCACAATGCTGGGAGGAATAGAGGAACATTCCCCTTCTGCCATGTCGTCCGGTGAGACCATGGGTGCATCTGATGGCACCCGTAGCAAAGCCAGTGCTTTGCCTCACTGTGTTTCCACCCCAACGGGGAGGGAGTAATTGGCGAATGCCGTGGTGGGGGGGCACATGGGGATGGATCCAGGATTTTTTTTTTCTTTATTTTTAGGTTTATTTTGGGCTTTTTTTGCCTTTATTTGATAGAGGAGGACAGTGGATAGTGTCGGAAACAGGGATGAGAGCGGGGAGAGACATGCGGTAAAGGGCCTCAGGCTGTACATGGGGCGCGCTTTACCCACTCGGCCACCTGCGGCCCGGATCCAGGAATTTTTTAAAGGATTCTTCACTATTAGGAGATAGAGCTAATGGTGGAGGTCTGCGCTCTCCAGATGCTTTTCTAGTTTTATAAAAGTGTAGAAATGAAGAGAATCTCTTGTGTTCAGTAAGTTGAGATAATGCAGAGCTCTGTAGTTTAATATGATTCGAGATGGATGACAGTCAAGCCTAAATTTATGTATGAAAAGGTGACTATATTTACAAATGTTCTTATTGCAAGTGCTGGCTTGTTTACAGCCAGATCAATGCCACCACTTCTTTTGTGATTACACTGCACAAGTAAGTTTGGTGTAACTGCACCTTTAAGTTAACAAATATACTAACACCTCATCCTCACTGCTTGTCACATTTTCAAAGAACTTTCCCTCATTTGGCTCTTGAAACTCTGCCACCACAACAATGTCCTGAAAGCCTGTACAGGTGTTAGAGGGCAGATGGCAAACACAGCCAATCTGCAGAAATTGTAATGACATTTAATTACATTTTTTTTCTGCTGGTGCTAATATAATGAAACCTGATTAAAAATGACAGACTGTATCTTCATTTTAAAATCTTTAAGGGGAAAGTTTCCTCGCTTTACCTCAGGTCCCGATTGTACAGCCTTAACATCCCTCATCATTTGAGATGACAGAGATGTTTAGAGGCTGAAATATGATGTTTGTGTGTCTTAACAGCAAACAACAGCTGCTGCTTTAATTTGGCTAGTAAACAGAAGACTGCTTGTTAGCACTGCTTTAAAAATGGTCGGTTTGTTTTTTTGCAAATAAAACACTAATGGATCATTAACAAAAACTACATAAAAAGTTTAGCCTGCTCTGGTGTATCCTCACTCCTCAGAACTCCTTCCTGTCTTAGCTTTTCTTTTTTCCTCTGAGCAGTTTAGGTGCTTTGGGATGGCCCTCAACATATTCGTACTTCCAGCTCCACTAAGGACAGAGGACTAATCATTTGAGAGACTTAATATACACCTGTTGTTTCATAAGTAAGATCTTGTGTTTATGAGTTAGACATGAAGGGGGGTCTCCCTACCATTATTCCAAGCTACCCTTGGCGTCATCTTTTTTTTTAACTTTGATTGAGAGCCCTTTGTGACCGAATTCACACAATTGGCAGCTATTGTTAAGTCTAATCTCTAACAAACACTAAGTCTCATAGATGATATTTAGGTGGCAGTAGGTGAATGAGACTGGAGATTGTTGGGAACCATTAATTCCTAACAAAAAATAATATGAAGCTTTTATGTTTTTGAGTCCAACAGAACCACTGCAGCAGCAGCCATGCTTACTATTTGAAACTATTTAGAAATGCAGCTCACATTTATCATCCTCTTTTTTTTAAAATGAAAATGTCATTTAACATCCTCCTAGAAAGGAACTTACAGCTTTCATGGAAAATCCAACCCAAAAGCTTCCAAATCCAGCCTTATGAAAGAACAAAGCAGCGTCATGTTGCTGCTGTTTCACCCTTAATATTCTGCTGTTTCACACAAAGAAAGGGCTCACAAACAGGGGAGGTGATGAGCTGTGGGATTTCACGAGTTTAGTTTAGCATCGCAGTCGCTTTGATGGAGTTATCTCAAAATATCAATCTTACCTGCCGTGTTTTTACAGCCGGCCTCAAGAGATGAATGTGATGGAGAAAGGCAGCATTGAGATCAGCTCCAAATATCCACCAGCATTCACGTGTTTTTGAATACAAACTTGCAGCCAAACAGGCTGAAAAATCAAGAAAGTGAAAAAAAAAAACAAGTTTAAACTTCTACAGTATATCTTACTACAGTACTATGATTGGAGGCGTGTATGGATGTCTGTCAATCTGCATGTCACACCAGTGCTCTAATTGGCCCTGATACCTCTCAGAAGACTTCTTCTTGACTTCAAAAATCGTTGCATAGGTTTTTCTATAAAATCCAAAATTGTCATGCCTTTCACTTCTGTTTTCTCCCCTACCCGCCCCATTCCCCTATTACATCACTACCCCTGTATAGCATGCTGCTTTCCATTTACCTTGGATGTAAATGACAATTTATCAGTGTACTGTTTTGGGAAATGTACTGTATACATTTTACTGACAGCGCTGATTTCTCCCTGTTTTTTGTTTACCACTTTGCTCTTTTCACTTCACTTTTTTAGCATTCGCTATTGGCTTCCCCAGATGATGTCAATCTGAAACAGTTTTAAAAAGGTAGGAGGCCACAGACATCAGGACAATTTCATATGATTTTTCATCTGTAATGCCCTGAACACACACTAGACAACTCAGCCTGACTGTCAGATCACTGGAGACCACACACCTGCCAACCTGCCAGCGATCTGGCGTGATCAAGTGACAGGTGCAGCAAAAATCATAAAGGTAAAAGACTTGGGATGAAATCCTGGCTGGTGATGCTACCCTGTCTGCTCGCTCTCATTGGTTGTTGTGGGTACTCCGTTGTAAACATCAAACGTATTTGATTGATATTTACTATTCAGGGCCAGGGAGGTTCCAATGCGATTTGGAGCAGTAAAATGACCACACGCATGCAGATTATTCAGACAAATAGTTGTTTGCGATGAGGCTCCACTAGGGATACGCCCCCATGGGCAAATCTTGCCTCAAATCAGGCTTAAAATCAACTCAACTAAACTCAACTTTGTATAGCACCTGAAGCACAAAAGTGCTTTACAAGGAACAGACAGACAGTAAGGAACAATAAAAACCAAAGAGAACAAAAGATATAAGGGATTAGAATAAGAGAAATTGAAGAAATAGAGACAAGAAAAACTGTCAAATCCGGTGGTGTGTGGCCGGCGTAGGTCTGCAGATATGCCCACTCACGTAAAGCATGCAGAAGGGCTCAAAAGTCTGCAAGAGATATCCCTCACACACTGTATGATTTGATTTGACAGTAGGACAGCCCTTAGCCCTCACAGACTTAATCACAGACTCTGTGAGTGTGTACATTGAAAGTGGGACATCGTGTCTCTCGGACTGTCCTTCTCCTGTCTCCCAACAACAAGGAGGTGATGCCTGCTTTTATGGACTGGGAACACCAGGCCCAGGTGTGCTCAATCCACAATGATACCACCACCACACCTGCTGGCACCTGGAACACACACAGAAGGCACAACGAGAAAACAAGTGACCAGCAATAAGCCGGGTCATCACACTGTGCATTAATAATGTCCACAATGAAAACATTCAATGCTGCATGTTGCAAAGGCATATTTAATGCTTAGGACTTACACACACAGTGCTGATCCACTATTAGGATTTCCGGACCGGCAGCAGTCCATGCCAGTTCTGGTTCCTGAACTTAATTTTTAACCGTGACATCATCAATGGGCGTGTCGTATTCTAGGTTGTGGATGAGCGGAAAATGGAGAAAAAGTGGTCTGCTGAGGAGACAAAATGTTTGGTTGTGATCTTGGCATCGACAGAATTCCAGCTGAAGCTGGAGATTAGTGCAAGAGCAAGTTATTTTCTGCACTTGTTGAAGAGATGGTGTAGGCTTGCTTCACCCGAACGCCAGACCAAATCATAAACAAACTCAAGAAACTAAGGAAGGAACACCGGGACAGCAAGAAAGACTGAGGGAAAAGTGGAGCTGGATGTGGGGATACATGTCCATCACGTTCCCCCCACTTTGGTTCCACTTAAACTGGTGTGAAGCTGGACTTCACCAGAAAGCACCAGAGATCTGAGACTTCAGAATGGAGCCAGAACCAGAACCATGTCTGTTTGAAAGCACTTTATATTGCAGATAGTGCACACTGCTATAGCGTATTCCCCTATTATTGCTTCTGTCAACAACCATTTTGGCCTGAATGTTGTTCATTAATACCATTATCTTCTGTCTTCTCTTAAATTCTTTGTAATACATTGCTGTGGACCATGCAACCAGTGATACTGTCCCACTGACATTTACCATAAAATCTGATGAACAGACACATTTTTTCATATAAGTATGTTTGAGAAACCACCATAAAATGCTGAAGCTAAGAAGTGATGATATACTGATAGGTAAGTACATGGAGAGGAATTCTGGTTCTTTTAAAGACAATAAGTGTCCAGCAGAGCTAGGCCATGCAACTGTACTTTACAAAGATCCCCATAAGTTGAAAATTCAGTTAGTGCACTGGCAGCAAGCAGGATAACAAACTCCACATGGGGAAAAAGGATGGTGTTAAAATATCTCAAAGATGCACAGAAACTGAGCAGCTAAGAAACTCATACAGGAGTTTTCCCCTCTCAGAGACAGACCATGTCTTATATACCAGTGTGATGTGGCTCTGGTTCTCACAGTGCGTAGCCTACTTGAAACTTGACTAGCATGACAACAGTTTCACTCATGTTGCACATTTTTTAGTTATTTCAGCTGACCAAAGGCTGCTCACTTAGTGCATTTGAGAAGGAACATTTTCCTTCCATGCGAAGATTTAAGAAACTATGAGGTTTTATTCCATCTCATATGGAGCATAAATGGTTAGGTGATGGTCGTTACAGAGGTCAGAATGGGTCCTGAGGCTCAACCAGTTGAGAAACACTGATTGAGATGGACTGGATTTCACTTTTCCCATCTTTCTTCATATTTCTTTCTTATTTTTGTCTTGATATAAATACATGTCTTTATAAGCCATACTTCTCGTCATGTTCCTTTACTCATACAGCCTTTTTTTCCTCTTTTACACCTCTCAGTTACATAAAAAGGATCCAATCAATCAGTATTTACCTGAGCAGGTCAGTCTCACTCTGTCTCACAAACTGAATGGACTCTTTTTTTTCCACCACAGTGAAATTTGTCATGTGAATGAAAGTGGAAGTGAATGTTTGCAGAGACAGTCTCAAGTGTGACCCAGCCTGTGCCCCGTCTGTCGGATTTTTCAAACACTTTCACAAACCTACTTCCTATCAGTTCTCTTTTTTTCTGTCTGATTGTCGAGAACACCCCTTCTGTTTCTGTCTGAGTTTATCTCCCTTCATCTGTCACTCTTTCTTTCTTTTAGAAACACACATACACACACTCAAACTGCTGCTTGTCATTTCATGACTGGCCAATTCTGTCCATATGTTACCACTAGGGGGCAGTAAAACTCCACATGTTCATACATGACAACATTGTTTTAATGTGTCCACACCCACACTGTCTCTCTCTGACACCTATGTCTGCACATAAGCACAAGCAACATCCACGAATAACTTTTCCCTAATGTAAGAAGTGGTGTCATTTTGAAGGACTAACCCCATATTAAAATGATAAACCAAGCTCTTCATCATCTCTGGTATTTGTGTGCATTTTGACTTTTCCTTTCATTATTTTGTCAATTATTCCCTTTCTCAAAATTGTTGGGAAAAAAATCTGTTTCTTTCTTAGCAAAAGCATCTGTCACTTCTCCACTGAGTACGGGGGAGTTTTATTATTGCATAAGAATTTTGATTTATTCCCCAATTATATTGTCAAATATAATTATACATCTCCAAAAAAGTGAGAAATTCTCTGCTGACAAAAAGCAAAAACTTTGGAATAGTGATAATAACCAACATTATTTTGGGTGGCAGTTTATTATGGACACATTTGGTGCTTCCTTACTTTGTTTTTATGATAAATCTCTGTGTTTCATTGTGAACTTTGATTTTTGAGCTGTTTTGGTGGTTTTTAATTACTTTTATAGTTTGTTATACTGGAAACAACATCACCACACATAAGGGTATCAAATTTTAATTTTGTGCCTCTTATTTTTGAAAGTATTGTCTTTAAAAATCAAACAAAAAACAAATAAATTAATGCAATGGTGATCTTTTTGTCTATTGGTGGATTACAGACACCATTTAACCAATGTTTTAAAACAAAGCAGCAAACTTCCAGTGTTAAAAACTGTCAATATGAAAATGCAGAAAAACTGCACTACCTTGACTGTTCACACGAGGCTGGCTGCAAAAGCCCTGATAGTCACATACACATCCATTGAAAAAAGCCATTTTTAAAATCAGATGTGAACAATTTTACAGTATCACAGAAGAAAAATACCCATTTCTGTAGATAAATCTTTATACTCAATAATTTTGATTTTATTTAGGCTTTAAGGCCTTTGATCAACAGATGTGTTTTAGAGAGATTAATTTACATGAAGCTAAACTGCTTTAACCTGGAGCCAGTTAAGCTTTCTCACCAGCAATGTAATTTTCAAAGTGAATTTTGAATCCTTTATTTTTTACCAACACAGTCTATTTTCCAATTTTGCTCAGATGAATTTGCAACTTACAATCCTTACTAATTTAGCCTCGCCACGCTCTGCAGCATTACAGTTTTCCTCGAACCGAAGGCAAGCAACCTTGCACACCAGAAGTGTGTCTATAGCACTGCGCAACCCAGTGCAGCCCTGAGCAACTTAAATCAAGAACTGCAGGTTTATGCAGGAATAATTTGTCAACAGCAGATTATTTTGCCTCTTTAGGTTGGTTTGCCATTCATGTCATCATGATTCTGTGATTTCATTGCTTCCATCACGGGTGAGTACATCAAATCTGGTTTCTAGGGATGTAACTGTATCAAAAACTAGGGATGTACTGAGATGAAAATTCTTGGCCGAAACTGAAAATGAGGAAACCAAGGCCGAAAACCGAAACACTGAAAGAAATTATCATGACAATTATTAGTACCATTGCATTTAAAATAATTATTTAGCACTGTCATTCCAACAATGCACAATATAAAATAAAATAAAATACAAAATAAAATGTTTAAGTTGACCCCACTCATGTATACATTAAATCAGTGGTTCTCAACCTTTTATCAATCATGTACCCCCTGCGAAGTATTTTTTCAGCTAAGTACCCCTTAAACGGTGCAAAGCTTTTTGGCTGAAAAGAAAGACATTAAACAGAGTTGTGACAGCCATCTGATTTATAAAACTTTGTAACTGATAAACAATTTTAGATTACAAATATCTGATTTTTCATCATCTTCTCGTCACTAAATGTGGGAATTCAAATTAATGTAGTGAAAACAGTGACTGGAAAGACACAAAACCATTTAAACCCAAAAGCGTGCAAAACCTTGCTCAGCTGCAGTGGTCTTTTTTTTTCTTTTAGAAAAAACTAAAAACCTGTAAATAATTAACTAGTTATACTGAAATCATGAACTTAGTTATAGATCAGCATTTCTTCACAAAAAATAAATCATGAACCTTTTTATGAATGGAGTGATTGTGAATACAGTGATTGACAGGGATGTGTCAGTGTGGGTCAAACCATTCTGCCATGGGGGAGACTCAGGAAGTTTAAGGGTGACTAAATTCAAAAATATACAAAATATAAACTCCACTTTATAAACTTAAGGTCCGTACATTCCAGATGCAATTTTTTTTTTGTGAGAATTATTTGCACCAAATATTTACTTTAGAACCTGTAGCGAATCAATGCAAGCTTCCACACCAGCAACATCATTTTGCGGCGTGACATTGCTGTGGATATTTTTTCAAAGTTTCGCTCCGACGAGCGCACATGGCGGTAGTGTCGATTTTTAAGGCACACAGGGGAAAAAAAAACATCCTCCTCTCCTCTCTCATCCTCCTGGTACCATACTACTATGGTGACAAGTGCACGATACAGTATTTATTTCGATATCAAAAAGAACAAAACAACAAACGGAGACATAGAAAAAAGTGACATCAGCCTTTATTAGACAACGATTGCACAAATTACAAAATGTGCAAAAAGGTGCTGTGGATCTGCACTAGGCTTAAGCTTAAACCCTTACACTATGGCTCCAGTATGTTTACTAATCTTCTAAAACCTTTGCTGTCCACCACTGGTAAATAGCTAGAGCCTCCACAATCTCTCACTCAGGTTCTCCCTTGCTACTTGTAGATTGTAGCTTTTCAGCGCTGCTAGATCAAGCCAGCTAATGGAGCAAGGGCCAATGGTAACTCTAGTTCCCACTACCCTTCGCTATGCTTCACTGAGAAAACTACACTTTTTGCTCTGATGACCTTTAAACTGTCACATGTCCACGATGACACCGAGGTGCTTCTGTCGCTGCAATACCGCAGCACTAATGATGCTGTACATCTCTCATGGTCTCATATAAATTTAACCTCAATGACATTGTTGTGACTCTGTGACCCACTGACCTCCTGATGACCTTTTGCTTGTGCTGCAGGAGACATAATGTTGGTGTACACAGCTCTCCAGAGCCATGCCTGATTAGTGGCATGCTAAAAGGTAGCTACCTAAAAGGTAGTGAGACAGCATTTTAGATACCACCATGTCTGGGCTTGAAAACTTTGCTAAATAAACAAGAGGTTGACATCAGTCATCTTCAGACAGTCTTTGGTCGTAATTGATTTGATTGATCTCCCATTTAGTAGTTTAAACTTTCATGTTTGTTGTCAGTTGTCCAGCTGATTATTGAGAGTTTTGAGGATTTTCTGTTTAAGTTCAATAATCTGCTCTGAATATGACAAGCCAAAATACAAAACAATAAAAACGCTGAAAATATATGCATTTATGTATTTTTTTCTCTTAACACCAATTATTCTTTGACACAAACAAAGATATAAATAGAATAGGTTCTTGTTTCTGTTATGAGTGTCTGTGTGTGAAAAGTGTGAATGTGTGAGTTTGAGGGATGTGAGCAGCCTTCTTTTGGCTGCAGTGTGGATCTAGTTTCAGGAGGTGGAATTAAAGCTGGCTGAGACCTAATCCCAGCATAATACCTCCCCCATCTCCTCACCCAATTTTATACAGCAAGGAGAGAAAGGATATATAAAGAGGCGACTTTTGGGGCTGCGAGGGGAGAGAAGCTTAGGGGTGAAGGGGCGTATGGGGTGAGGGAATAATCGAATCGGAATTTTTTTTTTTTGTACTGTGATGCTTTGAAACAAAAACTTTTTGATTTCTATTAAATACACAACCGAGTAAAATGAAAGCCTTGTCATTGTTCTTTCTTTACTTGTTGATGAAAGGGGAAAAGCTGCTCATGGTCATACTGTATATAGTGTTTAGTATTTATATGAGTGTAGATTGAGTTTTTGCCCCTAGCTGCTCACCTGGACTCTTTAGGTAAGCATGTTTAGTATGACAAAATGTCATTTTACAGGCATGAAAAGCTGTTGACATTTTGCTGAAAATTCTTATGAAAGCTAGACCTGTTGAATCAAAACATCTTTTAAAATAGACAAGAAACAAAGTCATTGAAATCTATAAGTCTGGAAAGGGTTTCAAAGACATTTCTCTTTGAGGCTCCAGTGAACCACAGTGACAGCCATTTTCCACAAATGGAGAAAACTTGGAACAGTGGTGAACCTCCCCAGGAGTGGCCAACCTACCAATATTACTGCAAGAGTGCATCCACGGCTCAAGAATAAGAAATAGACTGGGGAAAAAAATAGCAGGCATGGGGGAGTTCCAAGGCAAAAACTGCTGCAGACCAAAAATAACACAAATGCTCGTCTAACATTTGACTAAAAACATCTTGATGATCCCCAAGACTTTAGGAAAATAGTCTGTGGACTGATGGGACTCAAGTTGAAGATTTTTGAGGATTCCCATTACATCTGGTGTAAAACTAACACAGTCTTTCACAAAAAGAAAACATCAAACATCATACATCAAACAGTCTAACATGGTGGTGGCAGTGTGATGGTCTGGGGCTGCTTTGTTACTTCAGGGCCTGGACGACTTGCTGTGATTGATGGAACCAAGAATTCTGCTGTCTACCAGAAAATCCTGAAGGAGAATATTCAGCTGTCAGTTCATGACCTCAAGCTCAAGCACACTTGGGTTATGCAGCAGGACAATAACCCACAATGCACCAACAAGTCCTCCTCTGAATGATGGTTTTGGAGTGGACTAGTCAGTCTGGACTTAAATCTGATTGAGGTTCTGTGGCATGACTTTAAACCGGCTGTTAATGCTGGAAAACCCTCAAATAAAGAAGAGAGAAGAGAAGAGAGAAGAGAAGAAGGAAGACCGGGCCAAAGCTCCTCCACAGTGATGTGAAAGACTCTTTACCAGTTTACGTTAAGGGTAGCACAACCAGTTGTTCAGTTTATGGGGCATTTTTTGTTCACAGAGGGTCATGAAGGTTTGGGTGGTGTTTTTCCCTTGATAAATGAAATCATTTAAAATCATATTTTGTATTCCAATGAGGCTATCCCTAATCTGAACCTGTTGATGGTGGCAGTGAGGATTGTATCCTGTGAGTGTGTATGTTGCAGCAGTGACCTCTGAAGTCAACTGTGTGTTTGTGAAAGCATCTAAGACGTCCAGTTCTCAATGTTAACACCAGCTCGACTTTGGTTATGTTTTCCCTTGATCCTGTGATCAAGATCCTGGCCCGCACCAGTGACATGACTTTGCAAAGCTGATAGATTGGCCAGACACTGTCATCAGGCAAATCCTTCTTAGGTCTAATACTTAACGTTTGGTCTGAACCAAACACGTTTGTGACCAATCAGTGTCATTTGAGGAGAACGAGGCAAAATACGGGTGGGGGTTTAGTTGCACTGTGTGCCAATAGCTATGGCTACCGCTTAATTTGGCAGTTAGCTCAGATTTAGTTTTAGTATGAAGTAAGTTTGATCAGAATAGGGGCCACATTTAAAGATCAGTTGGGAGATCAGCTGATCTCCGGTGAATTAATTCAATACAAAAACAATCAAGAGTAGTAAGATACACAGAGAGAGGATATACTGTTGTATATGTCGACTAAATATACACATTAAGAGGAATTATGAAAGGAAAAAAAATAGTATGTAAGTAATATGTACCCCATATGTACCTAACAAAAGTGGAGCACCCCCACTTTATAGTCAATATTTACAAATCTAACACCTTGTTCAAGCTGGTTTAAGCCTAAATAACAGGACCTTTTGCAGCTGTAACATACACATGCATTTTACAAACTCAATCTGTTGCATTGTCTGATGTCCCACCGGTGAGGGTAATGGATGGTTTGGTGGAAAAAGCAACAATTTGACTTCTAATATGGTGTTTATCTTAAGAAACAAATGATCAGACATAATGATTCTACTTCTTTATATAGTCAGAGCTGAGACCTGCAGCAGTAGACTGGTAGCAACACCAGACTGGATTAATCTGAATTCACTTTGGATCAGGAACAAACAGACCTACATGGCCTGGAAAGACCTTTATACCACAGACAAATATCATGGCCAGGTTTTAGTGTCCACTTCAGTTGATTGCATGTAGAGTCACACAATCCTCCACAGCGTGTGCTCCTATACGATCCCAACACAGAATGACAGAAAGAAGCAAGGTGAGTGGGGAGAATCAATTTCTGCAGTCGTGTGTAGGTGTGTTGTGAAGGTCACTGATGTTGCACTCCGCTGTTATTTAGGCTTTCAGGGATGAGAGCCAATCAGATCGCTCCAAAGCCGTTTTCCCCAAATCCTCATCACATTATTTCGCAGCATAAGCCCCGTTGAATCAACGGCTATTGGGCTGGTAATCAGCTTAGCTTAGCCCCACTGTAAATATGCAAATAGTATTTGATGATTAATTGACCCCGGTTGGCAGCGGAGCCAAGCAGAGAGAGGGAGAGAGAGAGAGAGAGAGCCAGACAGCATAGAAGAAGAAAATAAAGAACGAGAATAGGGAAAAACAAGAACCTGAATCAAAGCCATGATATGTAAACTATAATATCAACAAATTGGCATTTCGCTGAACATTTTTCTTGTAAAGGATATGTTTTTTACATCTATTTGTTTACTTACAAAATTTGAAGAAGTAACAAAATTTTGCAGAACAGCTCACCCACGCAGGTTGTTAGGAGTTAACTTGCAGAAAAAAAGGTTTTACAGTCTGAGCAGTGCAAAAATGATTTAATATCACAACTCAGTGTCTTAGAAACAGTTTTGAAAACTGATTTATTGTACCATTTAGAAACATAAAAAAATGACAAAGATTTTACCAGTAGGAAAATTGAATCTTGCCTTTTCTTATTCCTGCTTTAAGTTAACTCTTTGGTATTTGGACCTCTGATTAAAAGCTTGTGTAGACAGATTTAAGGATGCTGCAGTGGTAGCTGCTTGTGGGATCTTATCTGATGCTGTCTTCGCCAAATGATCGATTCCTCTTGACAATAATCAGAGGAGTAATTCATAATCCATGTCAGTGGCAAACTCTGTTTAATTCTAGAAAGCTGCTAACACTATTAGTCATTCATAGTATGCACTATAGCATCGTTCACTATATCACTGTAGCTTTATTGTCAGTCTGTATGATTTAGATTGATAAGGACACAATAAGAGGGAACAATATCATTGTAAACTATACGTCAGAATTAATTCAAAGTGTGATATCTATGCACAATAACCTTGGAAAGATGCTAGATTTGCCAAATGTCATGTCTGTCATCAGGTGGATCCATATTGCGGAGCTGCAAACAGAAATGTTTGTTCCTGGTCCAGAATGTCTGTTTGGGGTGAGGAAGTGGGAGACAGCTGTTGGGAATGAATGGGAACAGAGGAAAGTTAATACTTAACGGCTTTGAATGGGCCTGTAAGCTTTAAATATCATCAGAACATTTCTACATATATTGAGAATGATCCCTGCACTTAATAAAAAATAGATTTTTTCCACAGTTTAATTGATTTACCTGCCGTTGAGGCGATCAATATCACCAATACTCAGTCCTGCAGACCTTCTAGTGTTGTCTAGTCAGATGAAGGAAGACGAATCTAGAGGAGTCTAGTCCTGAGCCAAGACTAGCCCCTTTAACTTATAAAAAAAAAATCTGCTTTGTCACAAATATTATTTTAATTGAAACGGTGAAGTATTTTCAACAGAATAAACCTTATGGGGTAAGAGAGCGAGTAATGATGTGCCATTCACAAACAAGCCTGTTCTACAAAACGGCTCTTTAATATTAGCTAGCTCCTGTTTGAGTGGCAGTTTCCTTTCCTCCATCCTTTGTTGTTATTTAATCCACATTTAAAAAGCCAAACTGTTTGCAAATGAAGAGCCATTTTGTAGCCAAACCAAGCTGAATCAAATGACCCGGATCTCTAGAAAGGGACAGGTGTCAGTGCAGTGATTAAGGCTGGAGGTTAGTTAGACAGACGTGAACTGATGAAATATGGGGAAGATCAGACTTTAACAAGCTAAACCATGACAAAACTGTACCCAACCAGACTGGACCAGGATTAAGACAAAAGACTTTCAATCTCTTGTTGCCGTTTCTCTGTGAGTTTTTTAAAATTAATTTTGTTGCCTGTATATTTCACTACTTCAGGACACAAAAATCGCTTAAAAATTAAGAATGTTTATATCGTTGCACTTTGAACACCTGGCATAGTCGTGAACCGCTCAAAACATGGCCTTTATGGTAGCATTTCTCCTAAGCAGAAATTACTACTTGCCCCCCCAAGGTGAAGAGGTGATTATCATCTGCAAAGAACATATAGCAGAACTTCAAGATGCGACACAAAAGGTGAGATTAGTCCAGGTTGAACATTTTTAATTGTTTGACAAGCATCGTCATTTTTCACCAGAATTATAATTTCTTAATTGATGCATCGATAAGCATTAGTAAATATTTTACACATGGTTTATAAAGCATTATTACCTAATTGATGATATAAACACAGTTATAATTGCTTGACTAATGCATTAGTGGAGAATAAAGGAATATGGTAACGGTTACAAAAGCTTTACTAAAGCATCAATAAAGTCATTATAGGTGTTTATAAATGGACGAGTCCTTCTGTGATTTTTGATTGAATGCATCGTCCATACGACAACAGACAAAGAGGGGAGTGTGCATTTTCAGGATTCAGTAGTGGGTATCAGGATAAGAGGATAATAAAAAGTCGGGAATAGAAGCAGCGTAAGATTTAAGAAGGGAATGTGAAATCTCCAACACTGCGGCTACAGTACATCCACACAAATACACAAACAAACAGTGCTCCCACCCCTACGGCTCAAATGTCAACAAGGAAAATTGGAAATGAGTAATTCTTTCGGAGTGTGAAATAGATTGCTTCTCATAAATGTGTGTCTCTGAATATGACAAATTGATTCTTAGGGAGAGGCGAGCGACAAATCCACCAGACAATTTTGATTGTATGTATTCTTTTTTATTTGGAATTATGATTGTAATTATTTATTTATTTCTCCTTTACCAAACACGTCTCTCTATTGTAATTGAAGTCCCCTCTCGGCCGCGGGGGAAGTATTCCTACTCCAACCCTCTAATTTGTTCCTTTAGCAGCCTTGATTCTCATTCTGTCAATAAATAGGAGAGGGAGGGAAAAGTGTGTGTCCAAGTGTGTGTGTGTGAGAAAGAGAGGGAGAGGAATGAGGGAGTGATTATTCAATATTAACATGCGGGAGCCATCTGAGATGTTTCCTCCAATTACTGTATTCGTAATGTTCCCTGCTGTCACTCCCAGTCACTGTGTGTGTGTGTCTGTGTGTGTGTTTCTCAGCTGACAATGAGGGAAATGAAATTGATTAGATGTATGTCGGTTCTGCCGTCTGAAATTGTCTGCTTTCTCTTTGTGTGAATGTTTGATTGTCCAATTTTCCATCTTTCATTTTCTGTTGTGTTTCCATGCATCTCCCCCCTCACCCACTGTCGCTGCCCTCGACTCCCTGAACACATGATCAATTCTTCCTCTTATTCCCCCTCCTGTTCCTCTCTGTCTGCCTCTCCTCCCTCCTTCTCTCCCTCCCTCTCTCTCTCTCGGGAGGATAAGTGTTTTATGAAGTTGGAAGCTTGTTGCTCTGTGGATGGCTAAGATTAGTTGGCGAAAATAACTCCAAATAGCTGCTTCTCTGGCTTCTGCTATTACCTGTTACTTTCAGGAAGCCAAATGTAAGCATTTCTATCAGGGGTTTCAACACCAAGTCTTACCTGTTCCTGTATTTTTCTCTCAATATATCTTTTCTTTTTCTTTTGTACTTTATAGAAGACAGTTTTGATGCTTGTCCTAGAAATACCTGTGAACCTCTCTGCTCTAAAACATCTCTGAAACTCCGACATCAGTGGGAAAGTCCACCCAGCTTTTGCCCTCTCTCTATGAAAAACTGAATATGTAAAGTGACCTACAGATGCGCTATCTTTGGATATACAGTGCTTAACAAATTTATTAGACCACCTGTCATATTTGTCTCAGAGACCATCCAGCATCATGAAGTGCTTTAATGCAGACTCTTTCATTTTCAGTGAGCTCTCTACATTTTACCATTTTGAACAGGAATGAGGGATTTCAAACTGAATTCACCCAAATTTGAGCCAACTCACTGGGCTTCTCTGAGAAGTCAGAAATTAATCAAGCATAACATTCAACCACTAAAACTATTTTTTCTCTTCAGGAATCCAAGTAAATAACTATAATTTGACATATTAATCAAAAAATATTAATGTGCTTTACTATTTTTTCAGTTTTTTCATAAATCAGTAAATTTGAAAACTCATGGATAACAATAATAATTATATTTTAGCATCAAAAATATCATTTGGGTTAAAGAGCTTCTACATATTGGTGTATTAACCATTGCAGAAACATCAAAAATGGTTTTGGTAATTACTAATGCTGTTAATTTAGGGCAGCTGTGGCATAAACCTTACTTTGGTTAGGGTTAGGGTGGTCTAATAAATTTGTTAAGCACTGTATATAACCTTTGTTGAACTGGATTAAAATAAAAGACTCTGTTAGAGTTGGATATCTCTTCCTCTTGAAAATTTAAAGGCTAAGAAAACCTTTGGAGGTGTTTCCACTAAACATTAAGCTGAAAAGTACAACACTATTAGTTTACAATCTTTTATTTATTTATTTATATTATGGATCTGTATAGTATATACCAGATTCACTTTTTGAATTGAACTTCTGAAATAAACTTTTCAATGATATCTTACTACTACAAATGGAGAGCTGTCTGTCTGGATGTATGTCCGTCTCGTCTCACAAGCCTACCTGTTGCTCCAATTGTCATTCATACCTCTCAGAGGACTTGTTGGGTATGCTGGTTCGAGACTGGAAGCATGACAACTTCATAAAAATGCCTCGATTTTGTATAACAATCCACAATTGTGTTTTATATGCCTCAGTTTGCGCCCCCTCAGGTCCTTCCACCAATAGTGGATGAGCGTATTGCGTCACTTCCTCTCAGTGTGGTTGCTTATTTGATGTGTTTTTCCCAAGAGTGTATGGCTGCAGCTCGGAAATACAGAGGATACAGACTGCTCCTGTACAGACCTCCAGGAGGCGACAGGGAAGCCCCGCCCTCGTACTCTAATTTTCAAAATATAAGATCATGTCAGGTCGCACTGTATGCTTATTTTTGTTCATATGTAATTTTTCATATTAAATGAAGAGGAAATTCCTCTAATTTTAAAAATAAAAGATTATGTCTGGTCACATCTATATTTTTACATTTAAATTTCATGTTAAATGCAGAGGAAATAGTTTTAATTTTCCAAGTAAAAGATCGCGTCTTGTTCTAATTTATTGAGATGCACCTGTATGTTCGTAATGTAACACATTATGTTCAAGGTCATGAGTCTATAGGAAATATATTCCAGTATGGTGTACCTCAAGGATCTGTATTAAAACCCTCGTATTTTCTGACTTGTTACTTTCTGCAGATAAAACCAACTTCTTTGTCCCATTTTAGAGCCCATTGACAGTCTTTTTCTATCAGTGTTTAATAGATGATTTGTACCTCTGGAGGGGGGTTTTTTAGTACTTCAACTAAGGCCAGCGGTTAGCATCAAAAGACTTTCAGGCAAGATTTACTTTTCTGTGAGGTGTTTATGTTAACAATGTAAAGGCTTCAAAGAAAACTCCAGCACACTGTCCAACCTATAACAAAGGTGGAGCCTATTTATTATCAACATTTCGGTACTAGATCTTCTTTGGGCAAATTGACAATCTAGTACCAAAATGTTGCATACCAGAGCAACAACCAAGCCATGAGGTCAAAGGAACGGCCTGCAGAGTTCAGAGACAAGATTGTTGCAAGGCACAGATCTGGGAATAGCAACAAAACGAAATTCTGCAGCACTGAAGGTTCCCAAGAGCACAGTGGCCTCCATCATTCTCAATGGAAGAAGTCTGGCACAACCAGGACTCTTCCAAGAGCTGGGCACCCAGCCAAACCGAGAGGTTGGGGGAGAAGAGCCTTAGTAAGACAGGTGACCAAGAACCCGATGATCACTCTGACTGAGAGCGAGAGGTTCTGTGTGTCGATGAAACAAAGTTCCAGAAGGACAACCATTAACCATATGAACTTATGGCAGAGGAGCTAGATGAAAGCCTCAGCTCAATGCAAAACACATGAGAGCATGCTTAGTCCCATCTCCACACAGGATCTCTCCCTCTCAGTCAGAGTGACCATCTGGTTCTTGGTCACCTCTCTTACTAAGGCTCTTCTCCCCCTGTTGGCTCAGTTTGGCAAGGCAGCCAGCTAATGTAAGAGTCCTTGTTGTGCCAGACTTCTTCCAGTTGAGAATTATGGAGACCTCTGTGCTCTTGGGAATTTTCAGTGCAGCAGAACTTTTTATGCAGCCTTCCCCAGATCTGTACCTTGCAACAATCTTGACTCTGAGCTCTGCAGGCAGTTTCTTTTACCTCATGTGTACCTTCCAAATCATGTCCAATCACTTTCACACACACAAGGCTTTGATGATTGCTAAGCCATGTCAGTCTTTCTTGCAAAGCTAGCTGTTGATATTTAACAGAGATCATAATGTTTTGTAAATTTATTCAAGAACCCACCAGGATCTTGTTCAGCTTTATATTATGTTAGTCTTCTCTGTTATATTTGCACACCGTTTATTCTCCAGTTCATCTGCATGATAAAGCAGACGTTAGTGAGATTTGCACCGCAGCTGCAAAGCCTCCATTTGTCTGCCTGAACAAAGCTAATGAAAGCTCTGAAACGACAAATCAACAGTGTAAGACAAAGGACAACAGCAGGATAAGTGTTTAGGAACACGCTATCCAACTGTGTTTGCTGCGGCAGGTGCAGCGGGAACAAATTATGGCAGACATGTTGTATTATTTCTGTCTGGTAATCTTGGAGCGCACAAGCCCGCTGGTAGAATTTACTGCACCTAACTGGAAGAGCAGAAACATGAAATAAAACTGACAAAGCTGGTTTCTTCCACTCACTTTTCTGCTGGATTGGAAACAGATGCTTCATGCTTGGCGATTATTTGTCTGAAATACTGTCAAAATGATAACGTATTGTGACTGAGTTTGTTTCTGAACTAAAGCACCTGTTAGGGTTTCATCTTTCCCAGTATGACTGGATAAGAGAGATGCCTTTAATGTCAAGGTAACATGCACACAACGACATGCAGAGAGTGTGTTTACAGCCAAACACACACTCATGCTTCATACACTTGTCACCCTACTCCTCCCATAATCCCTCCTGCCTTGGCTGCAGATAGCGACAGGGTCGTATTTGGAGCTAAAACATTATCTTTCTGCTCATTAACCTTCGACAGGGTTTTCATTCTGCCCGACTGATTCCCCCTCCTCTGCCACCTCCATCCTCACCTCCATCTCTCTCCCATTCGCTCCTCTCCTCCCTATTTGTCGAGGCACTCACCCGGATGAGACAGGAGCCTTTTAAAATGTCTAGTGAGGCTTCACGGTGCTTGTCCTCAGCATCAGAGATCGACTTATCTGGACAATTTGTCCCACGAATTGCCTGAACACTAATGAGATCATTGGCAGCAAAGTTTTAAGGTGGTAGAAGTTGAAGGGCTTTTCTGACTGGCCTGCTGCCTCATGCTGGTCCATCATTATTTTTACTGTAACTAGTAAACATTTCATTTAAAGCTAAATATCAAGGGTCAGTTGTAGACTGCAGGTAGACCATAGCCCAAACATTTTAAAATCTCAAACTCCCTGAGTGGGTGTTTATGGAAAGATTTCCCTGTGTAGTGTAGCTCTTTTTTTCTTATAGTGGATGAGATATGCAGAAAGAGAAACATATGGAGCTGTTACTGTTGAACATTTGTAACCCACAAATGTGTAAATGAATTGATATGTTCATACCCAGTTTACCCAGATCTGCAAATGCTAACATGGATCTACAATATGTGCACAGATCATTATATTGACACTGCAAATTCATACACAGATCTGCAAATATGTCTATATAGCCACAGATTCATATGCAAATCTAGTACATGGATACACTTATGGATACATGACTCCACAAAACATATGCTATTAAATGTGTTCAAGATCCACAAATGAGTACACAGATCTACACAGATCAATAAATGTGTGACTAGACTCTAAATGTGATTGTTAATGAGGAAAAAGCTGTTAAAATAAGGGCTGCAAGCCTCTTAGCTTGTTGCTAAACAGCCCCATGTGAACTGCATGGGGTAGACTGAGCCAACAAGAATGCGAAATGATGACTTACACTGGCCAAAAATATCAAGTAAATCCAAATTAGTTTCATTTTTCTGAGAAAATGCTTTTTATTTTACTAAATATCTGGATTAAACTGATCTTACTTCACTAGATGAAATTAACTTCCCCAACTTATATCAATATATACAGCGGTACTGCAATATCAGAAGCGTCTTATTACTGTCCTGGACATGTGATGGTTTTTAAATGGTTTGTCTTCAGTGGAGAAAGTGTAGTTCTTTAGAGGATCAGAGCTTATGGACGTGGGAAACACAATTACCATTGGCCCTTGTGTAACCACCATGCTTTGTGTTCCACTCGCTTGCTTGATTCTTTAGCGTAAAAATGGCAGATGCTTGGAGTAGCGAGGGAAAGACTAGTGACAAAGTTTTTGAGACTGTGGAGCCTCGAATGACTCTTAAATCTGACATGTGGAGGCATTTTGATTTCCTGCAGTGAGACACTTCATGGGGAACAGGAGTAACATGAGGAACCACTTGATAAATCATCATCCCTGAAGGATTGGCAGAGATCCGAGGAGCAAAATCCAGCCAAGCCAAAAGACCCTTAAGGAAGCATTCACAGTCCCACTTCCCCACCACAGCGCAAGGGCTTAACAGGAGTACAGATGAATATATCACCAAAGACCTACGGCCATTTACTGGTGCACAACGAAAATGTTAGAAGACAAACACGCTGGAGCCAAAGTATGAAGTGTGTAGTAGCATGGAGAATGTTTGAAAACTGGTTTTCATACAATAGTTATGCCTTTTATTAACAAGGTCCAGCTGGTGCATTTTTTTTTTTTTCAAATGAAAAAACCCTTTTAGTACCCAATATCCCATACTCCATCCTATTTCCTTTATCCTTTATTTGTTAGTCAAAATGTTAAGTCATTTTTAAGACTATGAACCACTACGACACTTTTTTGCACATATTGTTATTAGGCCTGTTAATATAAATGCGTTAACTGTCGTGATTAATCCAGAAATCTTAACGCATTTAAAAAAATAACTCAATTTAATCATATGACGCCCATAACGTCAAGCTACACCGGTCAACCGGCAGATTTGTCCCCAAAACGACAACAATTATGCTAACTAATGCGATCACTAATGTGTCGCCAGAGACTGCAGACCATCGACATCGCTGACGAAAAGGGGCTTCAAGACATCATCCAGGTCGCCTCGGATGACGCGTACCACAGAACAGCCTACTGTCACAGAACTACTGTCACAAGAATTCGTGATCTGAATGACAGCTAAAAAGGCAACTACAGTGGAGCAGCTGGCCAGAGCTACGTTTATTACACTGACGAGAGACCACTGGACATCAGCCAGCAACTTCAGCTACCTCAGGGTAACAGCACACCTGATCATTCACTTTACAGCGGGAGATATTTTGTACCTGATGTGTTTGTCTGCTGGGCTTTATAAATATTATTGCTCAGTGAGTTAAGACGCTCTGATTTACAAACCACAAATAAGTTTAAAAATTCTAGTTTGTTTGAAATTTCTTCATTGAAACACCATACCTGTACTAATTTATCTGAAACAAAAATGCAAATAAATGGTTGTATTTTAAATGTTAATTTATAGATAATTATTTAATAATAAAAATACATTTTTTTGTAAAGAGCACTTTCAAAGTGCTGTACATAGAGTTAAAATAATGAAAATAAACACTTGATAATAAGAACATTTAAAAATCTAAATTACTAAGTACTAATTACTAAAACTAAAGAAATGCTGTTCACAGCATAGTAATGTGATTAACTTGATTGATTTTTTAAATCAATTAACAGCACTAATTGTTATATTTAAAGTGCAACTGTTGTTAAATACATGCAGATGTCATTCTTTTCCAAATCTTCATCGTTGTTCTGAGTTTATTTTTTATTACTGCAATAAATACCAAACTGTGGAGTTGTCACTGAGATAAATACAGAACCATGAGATTCTGATACTATTACATCCCTAATCTTTATACAAATTTGCTTTTTTAAACATTTACACTGCTGCTATTTGTGTTTACCTATATACTCCAAAACAAGTTTTGTTAAATCTCTTTATGGGACTTACACATTGGAATTTAAAGAAGCTCCTTATATTTAACTTTCTTTTTGGCTGCCATCCTACTGAAGGACCTTAGCTACAGATGATGAAGCTGATCAAATAGCCATCTTTAGTGAAAGTGATCTTTAACAAAATTCTCAAAACCTATGTAGCTGTCCCGGCAAATCCCTTTTTTTTGATTGTTTCATTAAATGAAGCTCGCTGTTAGTTCATACAGGAAACGGTAGTCATCCGTCCAATCCCAATGATCGTCTCCCAGGTCCACAGCCAATCACAGCTCTTTCTCTCAACACAGCAGTGTATTATGTACTTCTCACTAATCCCTGCCTGCATTAATGCTGATGATCATGCTGCTGCTGGCAAAGCTTAACCTCCTCCACTCCAGCCTCCTCCTTTATAGCACAAAGTTGGTTGCATCCTCATATTCAGATTCATGCTACTATGTATTAATTGCTTTCAAACTACTTTTATTGTATTGAGTACACATTGTCACGAATGTATCTATCCATATGGGGTTTCTAGCTATGTACTTCCTAGAAAGTCAAAGCATGCTGCTTGAGTAACCCAGGGAGCAACTTCTGAACAGAGCCTTCTCTGCCAAGTGAAACTGTATATCCATTCTGCTAAAAGATGATTAAATGTTTGGGAGCGTTCCTGACTGAAAATGCCAAAATATGAACATTAGAGTAACACAAAGAGGCAATTGTGAGTCAGCCCATTTAAAGCTTCTGTTACAAATGAGAAGTTGCATAAGAACATTCTTTGTTTTACGTTTCCTAAATTGATTTGCAAACATCTAACCCTGACATTTCAAGCTTCCTAAGTAATTTCATGTTTGAAATGTGCACTGAAGGATTACTGAGAACTGAGGGATTTCTGTGGCATCTAGTAAGTAACATGCCCCTTTTGCCCTCAGGCAATGAAAGGACCAGGCAAAATAGACTGATGTCCTATGCTAAAGGTCAATACCCCCTTCTTACCAGTGGCCTTTACTTTATCTTAAAACTCTTACGGTCTCGTTGTAATACGCTTCAAAGAATATCCCATGTAACAATTTATCAAGTGTGATCAAATTAATCCATAAAGCAGTCTTCAGACTCGCCTCAGTCTGACATTTAAGGAATTGTTCTTGTTTTGCTCCAATTTGTCAATTAAAGCTGACCACATTTCCTAATTAATGAACAAGCTAATTATTGAATTTATTTATTCCTCTATGTTGAAACGATGAGGTCTTGTTCCACTTGAGGTACAACGCTCTGAGAGAAGAGGAGCATATCGACAAACCTGGAGGATGTGCTATTGATGTGATCACTCTCACTTAGTGAGGGGAGGCGGCGAGGTGTGACTGTGAATAATCAGCCTTGGTACTACATCACCACCACATTTTCTACCGGATCTTCACACGCCCTGTGGGATAGTTTTAAGAAAAACTGGGAGTGATAACATGTTATCTGCTGGACACAGTGGCTGGTTAAATCTAGAGGACAGGCTTAAAATCATGGCAGGCACTTTAAATATGTGATGATATCCAGGGGCGCCACCGGGAATTCTCGGCTGCTTGGAAAGATATCGGTGTGGGTCTGGCCACCAGTTCCTCTCTCCTTAGGCGGATTATTCCATCACAGCACCATAAATATGATGGCAATACAAAACTGTAGTTTGGGCTAAAGACAGAAAATACTATCTCTATGTGGGATCCCTTAAATTGCATCCATACATGACTTGTGTCTTTTCCTTACGTTTGTTGAATCTTAATTTTGTGTTGAATTTAGCACACGCTGTAGGTCCACCAGGTCCTGAATCCTGCGCATGTAGCCATTTGGCACATCCATAAAAAAATAACTATACAGATCATGAGCCCTGTGACTGGTCTGCTGGGTAACGCCTGATTACTTCTAGTCTTTAGGTCTACAGGCATATTGGGTCTGTTTTGGTGTTAGACAAATGGCTGTAGACGGTATAACATATTACCGTCAACATATATTTGTGTAACTACTTCTAAAACAGGTTTTTACATAACTTAATCCCGGATTAGACATCAGACCTGTTTTCTGTTTTACTTCTCAAATGTTGCTTTGTTCTTAATGTTTTGATGTGGTTATTTCCTGAATGTAACTGCTGGACGTTGCTTATGAATTAAATTTAATTTAAAATCTCTAAAGCGTTGTACTGGCAAATTACGTCCCTACATCCCAAATTAGTTCTGCTGCCAGACCCCTCTTCTCTAACCAGAGACGCATGGAGAGACACACACAAAAAAACAAACAAACAAAAAAAGTGAAGGATGTTTGAGACATGGAATGTTCTTTCCTCCATAGTGTCATGTCAAGCAACATCTGTTTGTGATAAGTGTCAGCTGATCGCTTTTATTCTACCGGTATTGAGATTAACTGACTATGACAGAAAGTATTTCTATGAAAGTATGACTGAGTTTTTGCTCTTTTTGACATTCAGACCTAAAACGTAGGTTTTTGTTTGAATTTGAATCCGAAAATTAGCAGAGCTTGTGATCAAGCATTATTCTACAAAGAAGAAGCCATTTGTGAACAGGATCCAGACATGAAACTGTCTTCTCTGGACTAAAGCTCTTTTAAAATGGACTGAGGCAAAATGGAAAACTGTTCTGTGGTCAGATAAATCTAAATTCTAAACTCTTTTTGAAATCTACAGGTGCCTATTACAGTAGGTATCAGTTATACTGAATTTATAGGAGTTATACTCAATATTATGTTTTGAATACACTTTATCTGAGTCCATCATTCACTGCCTCTTTAGTGCTGAGTCTTTACCTTTCACTTTTTAGAACTGATGGTTTAAAGGTCACGTATTTTACCCCTTTAAGACAACTTTATATTAGTCTCAGAGGTCCATAAGACATGCCTGGGAAGTTTGTGCAGGCCAGCACAAATTTTTGAAAAAGTGTATTTTGCATAATATGTGACCTTTAAAGTTCAGCCAAGTGTCAGTTAGGTCCATTTGCTACTCTGATATTTTACTCCACTGATGTGAACTTTTATTGAAATCTGATGTGTTGTAGCATCCATCAGTGACTTTTGTCAAAGAACAGGACGTGTCTGTCGGTAAAAAAGCCTCAACAATGTTGCTCTCATGTCTCCTCAGCTAGAGCTTCCTGGATTCCCCTCCTCTCTCTTCGTTCCTCTCTCCTCCATTCATGAATAAGAGCTTTAAGATGGTCCTTAACATAGCTGCTTCTGATAATCAAGACAAATCAGGTCTTAAAACATCCTAAAACTGTCTGCTGCCTGAGAACAGAGTTATAGTTTGAATTAAACAATGAAATCACTGCACTTTTTAATGATTCATTTTTTCAGCATTTGAAAGTTTAAGCATCATAAAGTTTTCACGACTTTTCTTTGAAGATTTGAAGAGTTAGGAAAGAGTTATAAATCATGTTAATTTATTCAGTAATTGTACTTTTCTAATGACAAGTATGACTCAGGGAGAAACAAATCCAAATGGAAAAATAACACAATGTTTTTATTTCAGGCCCAAAAGGACCCTCCCTCTGATTGAATTAAATGAATTACCCACTAGAGTTTATTTCTTGCTTTTATTTTCTTTATACACTCTTGATATATTATGTTTTTATTTGCAGCTGTTTTCTTTGTGCCAGTCTCTGGTTGCTGTGAAATCAGTTTCATAGAATCACTAAAGGAAAATTTTATCCTTATTTTTCCCTTCATTGATTTTTACCTCTGCTGTGCTCGTTGTCTCATTGTCACATTTAATGAGAAGATTGCAGGGCTCGATAAACTATTAAACCTCTTGCAAGTCAAATGTGATTGCTGTTGGTTAAATAAAGTGTACGCCACTGGAGTCAATTCATATTTCAAGTGTCTCTCCTGTTGTGAGGTGAGAGTCGTAATGTAGTGGAAAAAGCGAGAGCTCGATCAGCTTGTACTCCTGTTACTGAGCTGTAATTCTCCTCTCAGTGGGGATCGCTCTTTACTGTTTGGATCATTATGTTCTTCACAAGTGTTTGCATTATGCTGATCCCTGCTTTTGCTTGATTCAATTTCAGATGTTGAGTGAGGTTTTGCTCTGCAAAGGCAAACGTGGGGAAATGATTGTGCATGTTTCTGTGATTGGTGATGCATTGCTGAAGGACTGTGATCCCTCAGGGCAGGATTATGGCTCGGTGTCTGTCAAGGATGCACAAATGATTTTTTAATCGAACATTTGTTCTCAACCATGTCAGTCCTCCACTGTTCTGAGTGTTCACTTCTCTCTGAGACTTGATTGTTTGTCTGTTATCAGTCAAATGTCTACTTCATGTAGTATTAGCTTTTCTTGTAAAGCCAGTTTCCACTTATGCTTGTGGGGAAGGTCTAAATGCTGATGTGAGAAATCTGAGTGTATAGACTCTGCTAAAAATTAACGACAAGGACTCTGAAAGACACAACAGTGCTTCAGTCAAAATGTCAACTTGATAACAGTTTTCAGATATGCTAGCCATGTGCTGTGCTTAAAGGTTAAGAGTAGCCAGGTTACCTGATAAGCTGCAGTAGTACACAGGTGTCTAAACGTTCATCACAGGTGAGGAGATCTTGATTGCCAAGGTTTAGCTGCAGCTAGGACTCCTAACGAGCTGAAGCTGTGTCAGTTCATGAGTGATGGCAGCTGAGTTAAAACTTTAGTGGATGTGGTTAAAGTTTTACTCCAGCAGAATAGAGTGGTGCAGTCGTGACGCGATTTTGTAGGCAAACCTGGAAGTCGGCGTCGAGGCTATGTGATTTTCAATGAGTTTTTTTGGATTATTGTTGAAAATAAGCTCTGTGTCCAATAAAAGTTTATGAAACTTACATGTTTTGTTCATAAAGACAATCTTCACAGATTGACAAGCATCATATCTGGTTTGATAATCTAACTGACGAAATTAAAAAGCTAACGTCATGCTATGTTGAACTACAACATGGTCGACTGAATTCATCACCCACGGATACAGCTGAACGACAGGCTCAGTTGCCGCACTTCGGATGATGATGTATAGTCTTTCCGACAAACGCTGTAGTCCTTGTTAGCCATCTTTTAGAAACCACCTTTATTAAGATGTGAAAAGATACACAATTCAAAGGTGGGGCACATTTCAGATGTATTTTATGTTGTAGGCTAAACATTAAACTCTCTTGAACTTGTGTTCACCACAGACCTTATTTCAGGCATTTAACCAAAAACTCATTCAAAAATCCCATAGACTTTCAGACGAGGGAACAGGAAGTGCTAAAATGCTAACTCATTTGCGCGTTTTAGGACTCATTCCTGCACCACTCTATTTCCTCTGTGTTTTTACTCCAACTCAGGCAGTGGCTGGTCAAAAATACACTAAAAAATAGTAGATTTTACTATTTTTGAGTTAAATATGTTTTACTCTGGAAAAATTACTCCCCAACATGCTCAAATGAAAATAATATTGTGTGATTAATTGGCACAAAAAACCTCTGCTTTTTAAGATGGATCAAAGATTGTAACGTAGATGTAACAGTTTATAAAGTTATAACTCATGAATTTCAGCAAAACACTAATTTTTCTCTGTATTTCCCATTTTGGATTTTCTTTTTTCTTCTTACCCGCAAATTTGGGGCTGTGTGTGGACATAATGATGTAGATATGTGCGTGCACATGATGTACGCGTCTGACCAAAGCTGTTTTTAGCACGGTCTGAGGAGAGGTGCTTGATGCAGACCCACAACACACTGTCTGTATTTCTGTCTGTCAGTGCAGTGGAGTCAGAACCCACTTCTATTTTTTTATTGCAAACTTTCAAAGCAACGAGTGTTTTACAGAGGGGAAAAGTCTCTTATGATTCAGGAGGATTGTACGGAGCCCAGGAGGTGACATGGACTGTGTTTTTTTTAATACACACTTGCGATTTGGTATGTCGTATGTGCGATTCAGTCTCTTGTACGTGCATTTTATTATCTCGCACGTGCATTTTATTATCTCGCACGTGCGATTTAGTATCTCAGACGTGCATTTTATTTGTATCTCGTACGTGCAATTTCTTGGTATCTCGCACGTGAATAAAACGCGCGTTAGTGCACGTGATGTGAACTCACTTCAGATGTTTTTGGGGATTGATGTTTGATAAAAATAAAAAAGCAATTTCACACTTAGAAGATGTCTACATAAGCAATAAAAAAACAAAGAACCAACCAAATATCAATTTACATACAAATTGCAGGTATTTAGTTCAACTGCATCATAAAAAAGAATACAACAGAGAAAAAAACATTACAGATGCATGATTTAACACTTTTGCTGATGTCTGATTCTGAAAAACATGTTTATGTCACCCCCCGGGCTCCGTAGGATTGTAATCTCTAGTACCAAGACTGTATGTTTTAAAAAAATATCCACATTTATTTGTCGTTTAAGTTTTGAAAATCAGAATCTCAAAATACAACTGAAACTGCATAATATTGCCACTTTATATGACAAAATTCTGATTCCATCATCATTTCAGTCTTAAATTGCCTCAGTCTCTTGTTTAACCATCAAATAACTGAAATACAGCAAAGGGGCTAAAATAAAGGCTTCATCCTTTGATTTGATCTTCCTTTTCCCTATATACAAGCTTTTCTCTTCCTGCCCCTCAACTCAACTCCCCCTCTGACTACCAAACCTCAGCCACATCTCCAGTGGGATTAACAGCAATCCAGCAGCAATGCGTGTTTCCTCTGGTTTCTGCAGAAAGAGAGGAAAGCAAGTTTGTTCCCTTGAATGGTTGTTCCCTCTCATCCAGTCATTTTCATAATCACCACCTCCTGTGAATCATTTGTCTGCTTTAAAGGCAAATGGCTGTGGTAGATACAAATTACAGCAGCTATAAAGCTCAGTCAGGCTGCGTGAGAGAGGAAATGTAGGGCAGCAGTCGGGAGTTAGAGGAGTAAAAGGACGACTGAAACTTCTCACAGGACTGATTTCTCCTTTTTTCTCTCCTCGCTTTTTCTATCCACTGCTGCTCAGAGAAGTCACCAGTCAGCAGAAAGGCAGCCCAGGGATTGCTTTGTGGCGGTGCAAGTAATGTGAATTAGAAAAAAAAAAGGGTGCAGGAGGGAGGGGGCTTCTCCTCAGCTGTCAGCCGTTCGTTTCTTCATTCTGGTGGCAGAGAGAAGCTGTGGGGCCTTCATTTGTAGCACATCAGCCATACAGGCACATATGATTGCACCCAAAGTATATGCAGTACAAACACCTCATCTCACATGTGCCTGCAGGTACTCTTACACATTTGAATACACACATGTATGCCTCCCTGTGTGTGAAGGACGATTGATTTTACCCCCAAGTCATTTAAAAAAAGGATTTCAGGAGTAGATGTTTTTCTACAAATTCACTTACAGGCAAAGCAGAAAGGGAACAGGTGGAAATGCAATTAAAGCTGGTTTTTGATGGAGGCCGTGACCTTGTATTATTCAGAGAGCTGCCACTGGCCTAAAGGATGCTGTCCATGTTTCACTGACAAGCTCCTCCTTCAGGCTTTTTACGCCTTTAATTGCTTCGAAGGATTTTTATTGGAGGACGAGACATTCACCACTGACACTAAGCCATGTTGGCAAAATACCGAATGAAGAGACAATGGGTACAATTATTGTTGTTGTTTCAGAATCAGGAGGAATGTCAATGTTAGAGCACGTGATGTGAACTCACCTCAGATGGTTTTGGGGATTGATGTTTGATTTAAAAAAAAGCAATTTTAGAAAATAAAAAAGCATTTCACACTTAGAAGATGTCTACATAAGCAATTAAAAAAACAAAGAAGCAACCAAATATCAGAGTTTACATACAAATTGCAGGTATTTAGTTCAACTAGATAATAAAAAAGACTACAACAGAGAAGAAACATTACAGATGCATGATTTAACAGTTTTGCTGATGTCTGATTCTGATAAATACTAGACCTAAAACGTGATATTCAGTTGGTATGTACAATTGATTGGACAGGATTTGGAAAGGTTGACACCTCTCTGTAGAAGGCCTCATCACTTACAATGCATATCAGAGCAGAAAGCAAGCCATGAGGTCAAAGGAACGGCCTGCAAAGCTCAACTGGGAAAAAGCTACAAAAAATGTATCTATTCAGCCTCAAATTTTGAGCTGCACAGCTCACTTGGACATTGTGCTGACTTTCAGTCAGATCATGCGTCATTTGTTGTGCTGTGTACAGGGGGACATGATGACTGACCATGACCCGACTACAGCCCAGCTACTTCCAACTGGTTGGTTGGATTTCTGGTATTTTTGTTAATTTTAGTCATACGACTCCACACACCCACAGTAAGAGCAGAATCCTCAACTTTGGGGTATTTTTTTCTCTTTAAATGTCAGAGAGCATCTTAAATCATCAGGAGAACAGCAGGAATGACTTTCTCATGGCCCCCCACTCCACTATAATAAAGGAGTAAAACAAGAAGGAAATGTTCCTACCCACGGACCTCCAGCTGACTCAAATGGCGATGCTGTTTGTGTGTATGGGATAGAGAGAGAGAGATAGCAGGAGAGAGAGAGGGGAGATAGCGAGGATACGACTAGATATGAGACCATCAGACCGTAGTGTGAGCTCATAAGCGATTCAGTTGCACAGTGTGAGCTGACTCTCAGCCACTGTACAGTGTCAGCTTTAAATTGCACAGTGTATGTCAGCTTTACTAAATAGGGTGTTCAAAATGGCATATAGTATAGGTTTTTTGCAGATAACGCAATGCAACAGCAGGAAACTCCAGTTTAGGGCAAGAAGGGAATTCTGCATAGGGACACGCCACTACAAAGGCCATGTCTGAGCTTTTTATGACTGTCACACGTTTAAAGTTCAAAAATTTAAAAACACACCATATTCTTAAACTACTTATGTCATGACAGTAGTGAAATTTTCAGGCACAAAAAAGTAAAAGAAAAAAAACAGAGAAAGGTCAGGAGGCACAGATAAAAAAACCTCCATCTAAAGCCTGGCTGAGCGGTGTCACACAACACTTGCAGTTTCTGTAAAGTGTTCTGGTTTGGTTCAGAACAGTTAACCATGGTTTAGCACATTAAAGACCCTGTAAAGATTGATGTCCCCCTCAGCCTAGTCCACGTAATTTTAATTCGTCTTTTAGTGATAACATACAGCCTACTGGACTCGGACCCTCTGAGTCTCCTAACCAATCACCTATTTCTGTCATTATTACCCCTAGAGAGCACACCGACTACCACCATTTAAAACCATCCTCTAGCACAAATCTGCACAATCTTAAACCCATACTCTCATGTAACCCCCTGGCTCATTCCCTCTGACATCACAAACTACACTGAAAATGGCTCTTTTAAATGTTAGATCTCTTTTAAACAAGACTTTTCTTATTAACGACCTGATTTTAGATAATACTGTTTTGTTTTTAACTGAAACATGGCTCAACACTGATGCACCTGCGACCTTGATCGAAGCCTCTCCCCCCAATTACAATTTTTCTTATTTGAGAGGATCGTATTTCTCCTGCGTGGGCGTGGCTTTGGCCAGACACGCCCACACTATCCTGGAGCAGATTTTACTGCCTCATTTTTCATGATTTTGAAGCTTAATTTTATAAACTTTCTGATGTTTTATTTGACTGAAATTTTACCTGGGCATTCATAAAACACTGACCTGTCATACAGCAAACCTAAATACAGATTTATTTTCACTTTACTGGGTCTTTATAAGACATTAGTCATAAGGCTCATTTAGATAGAGAAAATCTTAGTTGAAGATGGACCACCCAACCGACACACATGCACACAAAAATGTATACACCCTCATGCACATTCTCTCTTAATACTGACACATGACAGAAACGGCCTCTCCTAAGAGCAGTAACACTGAGCTTAATGTTTACTGCCAACATTACCCTTGTCTTGTTTGGAATATTTATAAAAGCCAACAATTTGCAGTAGTTGTAAAAAGCAATTTTCTCCACTGATGAGGTTTTGTTTGTGAGTCTAGTCGTTGAAATTGATTTCCCCACTGTCTCTGTTTCTGTGGTTCTCTCTATGTTGACTGTCTCAGCCAGTGGAAGAAAACAGAGTTCTGATAGTCTCTCTAAACATTTTACATTCTGATTAATGCCACTGATATCATCCACATTATTTCTGGATTTTGTTAAAAGTCAGCTAAGTCATCCATATTGTGATCAAATGTTGTTTTCCTCCGAGAAATACAGATTTTAGGGTATTCAGGGCATTTTCATGCAACTTTTACACAGCTTTGTTTCTGAGTAAAAAAAAAGGCTTCTTTTGAGTCTTTTGTAAGTATGATTTCAATTTAATAAGAGGGTCAAAAAGTTGTTTTTTATATGAATAAGTTATGAATTCTGATGCCTTCACACCAGTAATAGCGGAGGCCAGAGGGGTTTTTGGGTTTTCTGTTTGGTCCCTTTTATGTGAATGCACATTTGTTCAGTTTAACACAATGAATATCTGAACAGATTTTGGAGGTTAGAGGTTAAAGGTCATGGTCATTTGGCCTCACATTTATCTGTCGTTAACTAGACCGTCATTGTGAATATGGTACACTCTATGGACCAGAATATTTGGCCACACCCACAGTCATCAACAAAAGTATTGGCACCCCTGGAATTTTTCCAGAAAACACATCGTTTTTTCACAGAAATTGCTGCAATTACAAATTTTTTTTGGTTTGTAATTCTGCAATTACAATTTTTTTTGGTATACATGTGCATTGGAACAACAGAAAAAATCCTCATAAAAAAGACAAAATTGACATAATTTTACACAAAACTCAAAAAATGGGCCAGACCAAATTATTAATTAATTGCAACAATTTCTGGGAGAAATGGTGTATTTTATGGAAAAATTCCAGGGGTGCCAATACTTTCATCCATGACTGTAATTGCTAAGGTCTGGATTTTCAATCCTACCTGTTGACACAAGTCAACATGAGTGCCATATCTGAAGTTTACCTTAAAGGTTTATCTTTAAAATGTGCCCAAATTCCCACTCTGACACAAGGATGAAATTATTCGATTATGGAGATCAGAGGTCAAGGTTAAGCCTCATGTTCCCATCTTGCTTATGAATGTTGTTTCTCCAGAATGCTGTGAGCCATTCCTACTCAAACTTTGCTCTAATGTCCACTCTGAGTCAGTGGTGAACAAATTAAGTTTTGGAGGTTGAAGGTCAATGCCTCACATTCATCCTTTGCATGTAGATGCAACATCTCAAAAACACTTTGGTGCATATTTCTCAAAATTTACACAAATGGGATGCAGATGGCCTTTCAGTTAGGTCATGCTCCATGTATGAGGGCGGCTTAGGTTCACATCTGGCCTGTGGTTCCTTTCCTGCATTTCTCTCCCTGACTCTCTTGATTCGATATCAGTCTGATTTAGTAACCCTGTTATCATTTGGTATCTGATCAAATCTACATTTCTGGATTCTTCCCATCCCTTGTGTTGAGATGTTCTCACTTTATTTCATAACTTGTGAAGCAAAGCACTTTGTTCTCCAGGAATCCCATGATCACATACTGATTATCATATATCTTCATGAATAAATTAGTCATAGGCTGAGTCAGCCTCATTTATCTATGCAAATGGTCACTGACACTCTGATATTCCCTTTTATGAGACTTCATAAAAGGATGATAGTGAATTTCCTGACACACAGACATGTTACATCACTCTAACATGTGGAGGAGAGTAGGGGAAAAGAAAAGAAATAGGACGATAAATTCTACAACTGAGAATCAAGCTGTAAACAGGAGAAAAATTCATCTTAAAACCTGAAATGTAGCCCTGATTTTATACAGAAAGTAGAAAAGATTTCCAGAGAGGTTTATTTCTGTGTTAGAAAGGATCAAAACCATTTCAAGTTTGTTTTAATGTTTTATACTAAAGAGATTTTCAATAGGATTCATTAATATAATGAATTCATGCAGGATATTTTATTATGTAAAATAACACCCAGTTTAAAGTAAGGATATTGGGCCATGAACTATTACTTGATTACTTGAATTGCTAATGGCTTTATCTGCAATGTGAACTTTCACCTCTGATTGCTTTAGCTTGGTTTAACCCCACAGGTATAGTTAAATAAGAATAATGTGATTGTTTATTGATCACTGTTTGGTATTTATTGGCACACACACTTTATAAGTGCCCCTCCATAAAGGTCAGAAAGGATCTCAGCTGTGGAGCCATGATCCATGAGCTGGATGGGAATAGAATGACAGAGTTGTCCCTGAGTCCCTCCTGTGTTGTCTTGGCTGTGTGCTCAGAGTCATTGTCATGTTGGAAGGTGAACCTTTGGCCCGGTCTGAGGTCCTGAGTGCTACAGAACACGTTTTCATTGATGATATCTCTTTAAATTTCTCCACTCAGCTTTCCCTCAACCCTGACCAGTCTCCCAGTCCCTGCCGCTAAAAAACACCCCACCACATGATGCTACCACCACCATGCTTCACTGCTGGGATGGTATTGGGCAGGTAAGGAGTAGTTTCCTCCAGACATAACGTTTAAAATTGAGGCCAAACAGTTCACGGTTTCATCAGACTAGAGAATTTATTTCACACACTTAAAGAGTCCTTCAGGTGCCTTTTTTTTTTTTTTTTGCAAACTCCAAGTGGGCTTTCATGTGTTTTGCACTGAGGAGCTAACCTTGCAAAGCAGATGGATAAGCCCATTCCTTTGTTTTTCACTGGCAAATTCATCTTGCAAAGCTCCCATCTGAACCGTTTGGGCCCGGTTAGAAAGTGACAGGACCAATCAACAACGAGGGGCAATACTTTCAGACATGTCAGAGTCATGATGTAAACAAGCAGCAGCGACAGGCTGGTGCAATTATGGTGGAAGAGCATAGCGTGGATGCAGCTAAAGCGTAAGTTTTATCAGAACTTGACAACAGTTCTTTGTTAAAAGAACAAAGAACAGCAGTGAGTTGTTTTCAAAAACGACAAAAGTCGAGTACTTACATGTCTATAGTCCCCGTGTTTCGCTTTATTCCTCAGTGGCTGCGCACGTGCAGCTCGATAGCTGCTACGTCACGTGTTTTCTTTCTCTTATTGGCCCGTAGAGTCACACTCCGAGTTTTTTTCAAAGCCTCTGCCTTTTCTCAAACGTTTCCTATTGAACCTTTCCAGATGGATGTGTGAAACAAATCCATCTGGTGTGTCAGGTTACTGAGGAGAGGCTTCCGTCTCGCCACTCTGCCATCAAGCTCAGATTGGGGGAGGGCTACAGTTATGATTGCCTTTCTGGAACTTTGTCCCATCTCCACACAGGATCTCTGGAGCTCAATCAGTGCGACCATCAGGTTCTTGGTCACCTCTCTTACTGAAGCCTGTCTCCTCCATTTCTTGGTCAGGCGGCCAGCTCTTGGAACCGTTCCTAGTCATGCCAAACTCGTTTAATTTGAGAATTATGGAGACCACTGTGCTCTTGGGAACCTCCAGTCCAGCAAAACTTTTTTTTTTGTTGGCTTCCCTGGATCTGAGATCTGCAAGCAGTTCCTTTGAACTCATGGCTCAGTTTTTGCTCTAATGTGCATTGTCAGGTGTGAGGCCTTCTATAGAGAGGTGTGTGCCTTTTCAAATCATATCCCATCAATTTAATTAACCACAGGTGGACTCCAATCAAAGTGTAGAAATGTCTCTGCAACAATGCCAAGAAATGGGAGGAAGCTGAGATAAATTTCAAGTTTTATTTTTTTGCAAGGGTGTGCAAAATTGTGTCAATGAGATATTTTTAGCTTTTCATTTTTAATAAATTTGCAAACATTTCTACAATTCTGTTTTCACTCTGCCATGATGGGGTACTGGGTATCAATTAATGAAGAAAAAATGAACGTATACTGTACATAAACGAGTTTCAAATAAGCATATAAAACTTTTTGTGTGCATACCAAACACTCTTGTGATTTTTTTTAGCTCATGATCAGCTGCTATGTTTACAAATGTGTCACTGGCAGGGCTTCTTTACCTCTAGCACTGCTGAGGAGAAACAACAAGACCACTTGAAGTCCTTTTTTGTTTCAATCTTTCCCCTCATCTGCAGTTTTCCCAAAATGCCTTTAGGCATTCAACACTTTTGAATCATGACTGAAGTTGTCCACTCAGTTAGACCAAGTTCCAAGTTCCAGTGTGGGTACACAGTTTTTAAGGTAATCAGTTTTGTCTGTAGTCCGATTAACTTATCGGGGTTCACACTACGTATATGAGGTTTACATTGAAAATTGCTTTCAAAGACAAAGATGTGTGTTTTTAATATGAATAAAGGGCAGAGAGTAAAAAAAGACAAAAAAAAACAAAACAAAACAAAAAAAAAACAACATAATATTAGAATTTGATTATCCAAAAAGGACACCTGGAACCAGCAGCCATGTCCAAGCCCCTCAAACAGCAAGAAGCAAGTAAGAGCATTACAATGTGCTGGATTTGCATTACGATGCTCTTTTCAGAGCTGATGAAGAAGTGTTGGGTATTTTGGTGTTTACATTTCAGGTACCCTGCCTCTCTGGCTTTATCAAACCAAAAAGAGATGCTTCAAAATGTTTTGTTCACTCGCTGAGATTGTTTTTTCTTAAACTGGTCTTTGCAAGAGGCCTCCAAATTACTAAAACCACCCCTGCTTAAACCAGTATGGGCTCCAAGATTCATATTGATTACAAAAGTAATTTAATGGTTAAAGAACTATTGCTCTCAGCCAAAACTTTAATATAACTTTCAGAGGATCATTGGCGTCTTTCAACAGCACTGAAACTGGCCCTGCAGTTTGCTTACAGACCAAACAAGAGAAGCTCTGTGAAGTATTTTTCTACATATATTAGCCGTGTGGACCAGGATTGCCTCTTCCTATTAGTTCCATTCATTACCCACTGGAGGGAGGCCTAATGTATCTTCTCCCCTGCCACCGTCATAAGCCTCAGATTGGTTCTGGGTGGTCGGTGGACTGCAGCCCGCTGCAGAGGAAACATATTGAGCTTCTCCACAACTTAACTCGGGGTCATTTCATCAAAAGGAGGGGGCTTTCTGATTAACTTTCTCTCAGCCTCATTGCACTGAGTGCCGAACAGATAAGTTTTCACGGAGGGCTCCACTGTCCCCTGATTCTGTACATTAACATCAGTCTGCTTGATGAGACGTTGAGAGGAAAGTTCCAGTCAAAGAAAATTGTGTAAACAGTCATTACGGATGGCTTCTTCTAGAAGTAGCTGCACCAGAAAGCATCTCAAATAAAGTCTAAAAGTTTATGGAGGTGATATGACAGGCTTGCAAATTATGAATTCAGAGGGTCCAATTTGGTTTACTAATTTAAGGACTCGGACTGGAGTCAGAGGCTGAGTCACGGGCCTGCTGGCTCAGTGTTTTAGTATTTTTAGCCAAAGGAAAAGGTTGCTGATAAAGTTTGCTAAGCTTCATTGCTTTGAGAGCCAGACAGATCCTTCTTAGTCAGTGGCCTCCACATTAGTGTTCTCCCTACACCACGAGAAACAAGTCAAAGTGATTAATTTCCTCTAACTAGCATCCAAAAAGAGCTATTTATATAGAGAAAGAATTCATGAAACATAGGAAACGTGATTATTTTCACTTACTCATCACAATAATTAACATACTTGGTGACACATGGATATGGTCTCTATTTCCTGGTTTCCACCCTGATCAGTTAAGTCACTGACCTCAGTGACAGCAGGTGTGCACAGGAAAAGTGTGGGTGTCTGTGAGGGCCTGGATGTTAAAGATATGGAACGAGACCAAATATCATGACATCATATGCTACCTGGAAAGAAAAAATGCACAAAGCAATGAGAAAGAAAACCTTAAAGAGCTGAATCTCACAGAGTTTTGGACATTTCAAGTCATTAGTGTTTTGAAATGCCTGTGACTGTAACTGTGTCGTAGAATTTTTAAAGCAACTTGATACATGACTAGTTACTTGCAAATGACAGCAGAGTTATTGTAATGTCATGCAAAGTAAAGGAGTACCTCCATCACTAGTCACCCTCAAATTCCACATACTCCGTCTGCACAGCAATCCTCACATGGAGCAAACTTTAAAGCCATTCTTTGCAATTCCACAGCATGCTCTGTTTTTTTTTTTGACGTGTGCCAGAAGCTCCAATCCGCTTGAGATACACAGTAAGTCTATTTTCAACAGACACTACCGCCAACATGTCAATCCACACAGAGCAGATCCACCCAGAGGTGGACTGAATCGGGCAAAGGTAGGCAGAGGCCCTGTGAATACAGACTTGACTCTTACTCCTGCACTGGCCTGTATTCCATTTGGAATTTTAAGGGGTAAACACTCGTTAAAAGCATGAGATATTAAGCAAACCTGGTCATATTGTAGTGGCATAAAGCCAGCTGTACATAATAAAATATAAATATATCTGTGGTGAATTAAAGCATCTCTTCTTTCTGATTTGAAACTGTGTATTTTAACAGATATTTATGATAAATATTAGGCTACACATATATAAGATAACACAGTCACTCACTGGCCACTCTATTAGGCACACCTGTTTTATAGATAATCAACCAATCACATGGCAGAAACTCAATGTTTTTAGGCATGTAGATGTGGTCAAGGTGACTTGCTATTATACTTAAGGTATCCCTCTAAAATATATGAAGTTATAATTCAGTTTTACAATATATTATAATGAAATGCTGTTTTGCTTTTATCACATTGAGTATATTTTGTTTGAAACATGCTTATTTATATGTTAGATTTTGACTTATACTTGTATTTGGACAGTTTTACTCTGTGGTTTTGCTGGTTTTACTTGAGTTAGCGACACATATTAAACTAACTGTAAAAGGTGTATCTATCCATCTATACCAATTTAAATTCAAAATTTTCATTGAAGGTGTTTCATTTTTGCTGTAAATGAATATCAGTTTCAAATACTGGTCATCAATTTCATTAGCAACTAATAATTGGAATCGGTCCCAAAAACCAATATCAGTCGACCCCTAGTTTTACTGCCACAGCGTACCTGAGTATTGTTGCTGGCCATGTCCAACCCTTTATGACCACAGAGTACCCATCTACTGATGGCTACTTCCAACAAGATAATGCACCATGTCACAAAGTTCAAATCATCTCAAACTGCTTTTTTGGACATGACAGTGAGTTCACTGTACTCTAGTGCCAGGTACCTTATACATCCCAACTAATAAACACCAAAATATCCCTTTAAGGCTTATCACTGACATTGCTTCTCAGTAATTTGTGCTTTCTGTCCGTCATTTGATGTAACTGCTATGACTTCTGCCCGCTGTGACTTTGCGTGCTTACCCTCTATACAAATTCAATATACAACCATTAGGTTAAGAAGGGATGGACAATTATGGCCTTCATGTCATGTCAAGTTTGCAGTGAACTCTGGGTAAGTCCCATGGGGAATTTTCACAGAAAATGTGTACTCTGGCCTTGTGGAACCCTCAGTGAATTAGGCCTATCAGTGTGACTGTTGACTTTAAATGTGTTGAACTGATTGAAAGAGGAGCTCTTGTGTGACCACTAGTCAGTTGAAAATTGTTATTTAAGACAAGGACTGCAACAACAACAACAGTGGAAGAATTCTGTCGCTTCACTTAAAGCAGAACATCCAATGGCAAATTTGGAAAATTACCCTTCCCCCCCAGGATTGGTTTCTGCACATATTAATTATCTACAGAGGAATCAGTCCTTGTTGTTCTTTTTCTTCAATTTGACATTAATTGGAGTAATCAATTAGCCAAGTCCTCATAACAATTTAAAACTTTTTAAAGACAGGCAAACATTTTTTCCTGGTGGAGGAGAAAACTTCAGAGGCCCAACCTCTGGTTCACCATCTGACAGTAAAGATCTTTAAACAGCATAATATACATCCAGAAACAGTTAACCCCCCTGGACGGCGGACGTAGCGGGGGGTGGGTTACCTTTCTGCAGGGCATCACGGTGCTCTTGACAGAAAATGGTGTCAGCTTTAATTGGAACAAGCACAACGTAATGGAGCGTGTCAGATGGCTTCCGCTGTGGCTGAGGGGAGGTATGGCTGACATGGATGGAGAGTCAGAGAGGACGGGGACGAGGAGAAGAAGTAAAACTAAAATACTTATTTCATTTGTCACTGCAAATCAAGGATTATAATAAAAAATTGGAACGTTACTGTGCAGATGAAGGATTGTAAGACTTTGAAATAAATTCAACCTCCAGCAACTAAGTCCAGCTCTCTGGTTCTTTTTTATATGTTTTATGTTGATAGGGAAAATTTATTATTTTATTGTATGGGGAGAAGTTATATGCTTTTTTATTACATCCTGTGATTTAAGAGGTTTAAGAAACCAGGAAACTGTAATAGAGCTTAAAAGTTTTACAGAAACCTACTGTAATGTTCCCCTGAATGTTTAAAGGAATATGAAGGGGAATTTTATACCAAAGTACAGAAGCCCTGAGCAGACAATTAACCAAACATTTCATTTACACAATTTTTCTGGATAAGATAATTTTTTGATTGTTTTCTTGGGATTTTGACTCATTCATTTTGTACCCCAAAAATTACAAAAGCATAAAGCTAACAAAATTTGTTTTTTAATGCAAAACACATTTCCAGACATGAAGAGTTAGAGGTGTTTGGCAAAAAACAAATAACAGAGGAAGGATAAAAATATTAAGAGGTTGTTAAGAATATTAAAGGGTTAGAACTTAAAGGTCACATACTTTACCCTTTTAAGACAAGTATGTATTAGGTCCTTATTAAAGTACATCAATTTGAACACAATATCATTGCAGTCCTTGATGTAATGGTCAGGTATCTGAATACCATTATCATGGGAAAAATGGAGCACTTTAGGGCTTCCATATAAACAAATTAATCCACATATTAACAGTTTAGAACCTGATCAGGGCTAAGAAAATGTGTTTCTCTCCAAACTGAGGTGACATATTGGCTTCTAAAGGTTATCAATAACAATATATGGGAGCCAATAACAATCTTAAAGGAACAAGCAGTGAGCAGAGAGAAACAGCTGTGCTGCAGGTGCTCCTCCAGGGTAAACAAATCAAATCTTGTACCTGTTTTTATCTCACAAAACACGGAAACCTTCACCAGAGGAAAACAAGTGTCTCCATACTGTTCAGCAATGTATTTTTCTTTGCTTTAGCCTTAATTCTATCAGTTCACATTTGCATCAGGAAAAACAAACAAACAAACCCTAAAGAATTCTAATATTTTTCACACATTGCAAGACCTTTGGTAATAGTTTAACCATGACAAAATAAAGCTTGCAGACATGGAACCATGGACATTTTTAATAAACATGGCAATGAGAAAAGATGCACTTTAATGTGCATAAGTTTTTGCAACACTTTCTCTCTGTACCTGCACAAGCTGCCTTTTTTTCTTTCCATCCTCCATTTAAGAAAATCCTAAATGCTGCCAAAACCAAACCACAATCTGCCATCTGCAAAATCATTTTGGTCGTGTAAAATTATTTATCACAAGCTTTTATTTGATTCTTAGTTATACTGTCAGCAGCACACGTAATTACTGAACACTGTTTTCCCCTTCTGTTTGAGCAGCTGTGGAACTATTATTCCAAGGTCATTTACATTTACAGATACAAAAAAGCCAGACAGCCGTATCTCCTCCATTACACTTGTACTTAGAGCCGGATAAGTTAAGATTCTCCTCACATGCAACATGCATAAATGATCTTAAGTAATGTGAGCTCGACTTAAGGTTAGAAATAATAGATCAAAGCAGGGATTTCGACAGCATCAGTTTCGATTCATGTGTTTCTTCTGACGGTAATAACTGACGAGATGGATGCTGTGCTGTTGCGTCAGAGGGGGTAGTGATGAAAATAGCTGGCAAACGAAAGAACGGGAGAAAAAGATTTAAGGAGATGACTAAAAACTGAACATGCAAGGACACTAGAGGCTTTTAAATGGCTGGTGTCTCTGTGATCACACTAATTTCTCTGATATATTTATGCACATTTGACCCTCTGTTCGGCCCTGCTTTTTTGGATCGTGCACTGTGAGAGTGCTGCCAGGTACAAATCACAGATGTGTGAGGCTTTGCATGAACATGAGACTCGCAGGTGGCCACTAGGTGTCGCTCTCCAGTCTTTGCTTTGAGATTCACAGCACCTTGACTCCTTTTAATCACAAAGGGACTACATATTACTGTAAATACAGCTTTTTCTTCATACAGCTGCTACTTTTAGTCATTACTCTGTTGCTTTTTGAAACTTAACTGACAATTTACACTGCTTTAGTGCATCCTGCACACATCATGACCCACATTTAAGCAAGCGTCAAGAATCCAGCTCCAAAATATTACAGAAATAACTTGTTTTCTTTAACTTTGCATGGAGAGTTTCCAACTTATGCATTGCCTGAGAGAAACAACACCTCTCCCATGCAATTCAGCTCCATAGAAAATCTGCTAAAGCATTGGTGCAGTGCTTTTAGAAAGATAAATGCGTGGGAAGTTTGCTCTTGATGCTGAATTAAGACAGCACAGGATGTAGAATATATGATCTAATATGAAGCATACAGTAGCTTTTCTAAGTGCAAAGGTTGTAAAAAGAGTCTTTTTCTGTAGCTTGAATGTAGGCAGTGATGTTTAATTTGCTCCCGTCTATCTCCTCTGATTTCTTCCTCCCCTGGCAGGAACAGGCTTTTAGCCTCTGTGTCTCCTGTTTGCCGAGCCGGTGACAGCTCGCTCGGCAGCGCTGCTGTGGGAATAACTCTCTGTACGGACCTTAACGCCCCCGGAGACCTCCCACTGCAGAGCACAGCCAGTTAAGTCAGAAAAGGAGAAGCAGGAGGAATATACTGTAGATTGTGTGGCTCCTGCAGTGAGAACTTACAGACAGAGTGACATGTGAAAGTTTCTGCTTCTGCTAACAGCTCTCTCCTTGCAGAGGTGTGGGTGTTTGGGGGGGGGGGTGTTAGTTTGGGGTTAGGATGGGGGGAAAGCAGGAAAAAATAGAGGGAAGTGGGAGTTTTGTGTTGCATCATGCTGTGATGTGCTGTGATGAGTGTCTCAGCTCAGAATCAGTCTGAAAACAACAGAGGAGGAGGCTGCAAGGCAAAAAGATCCTGATCAAAACAAACCACAGTCCTCTTATGTGATGTGAAACACTTTCTGTTGTGAGACTGCTTTAAAATTTGTTCGACAGTTCAAGATGATCTCACTAACTGTGCAAACTTTAGAGGGAATGAAGAAGCTGCTCTTGTTTTGGTTTATCAAAGGAAGCTGCTTGAGATCTAATTTACCTGTCAGGGGAACGAAGAGGAGGTGGCTTAAAGTCAATGTACACACTCATTTGGGTTGATAATCGTTTGATGACTTTAAGGCGGCTTAATAGTATCATGTTTTCCAGACTTAAAGCTCTGAAACAGACTAGACTTGTTCTGTTTTTCAGCTTTTTCTGACCTCTGGAAGTTTAACATCTGACTTTGTCTAAGTGTTGTGGATATGCTGCAGAAACCCATCACATAAGTGATAGATGTGGCATTATTTGACATTTTTCAGACAGTGTTCACTGATCGGGCTTACCCCCTATTGCCACAAGATCTGGGGTCTTCCTGTGGTACTTCTTGTTTTGACATAATTTTGCTTTTGTGATGATAAATGGTCACTTTTTTTTTGTCTTTGTATGGATACTAAATGAGACTGGAAAATACTTTTTCAGCAAAATTTCATAGTGAATTATGAATACAGTTCAGATTTGGTTATGCCAGCTGTATTTATTATTCTTTTCATTATTATAATCACGTTTTTACATACCTAAATGCAGTATGCTTTAGCATAGTTTAAACTCTTCTTAATGCTAACTCTTCCAAATGCTAATGTATATTCTCTAGAGGATCAGCGCATGCATCACAATATGACTGTGATTCTCTACATAGGAAATTTAATCCAGGATCATAAATACATCTCTGAACTTTTTGACAAGACAAACCGCTTGAAAATTAACACATTTCAGTGAGTTATAAATATTTGAATAATGGATAAACCTCCAGCTGTCATAGACTTACTTTCATGATGAGTCACAGCAGCCCATTTCCAATATGGCGCCAATGTATCTCACATACCAGGAAGTGCCATCTGTGTGGTATCTATGATAGTGAAATAGCAGAAATAAACACTGGTAATGTAAAAGACACAGCTATATGGGGTAACAATCAGCAGGTATACGAGAACGCAGGGTCAGGTGATTTGCTCTCCAGGACATCTAGTGGACAGGTGAAGAATGGCAATGATGAAAAAAATGCAAAGAAACATATAGACGAGATCATGCCCAAATGTAATGTGCAAGTAAGTTTTTGTATTAATTACTCCATAAATCTGGATTTTTAGCTGTTATTTTTTTTATTTCTGCATGGTTATGTCTTCGTTGTGTAGCCTGTGTCACAGGAGATGAGCTCAGCTCATCAAAATGTGTACAAACTCAAAAAAGTGTGGACATGTAAGATGTGAATAAAAACAATATTCAATTGAAAAATGTATCTAAAGACTTGATTTTTAATGTTCAAACTACTAAACTTTTGAAGGTGGCAATGTGTTTCAAAAGAATTGGGACAGGAGCATATATTACATCACTTTTCTTGACAACGCTCTGCAATTACTTGTTGCCTAAGTTCAGTTTTTCTGCTTTTGTATTTTTACCAGTGGTTCTAACAGCCTTTTTCTCTGTGTTCAGATTCTGCAAATTCAGCCACCAAGACACACACCTACGTAAAGCCAACAGCACCAGAAGTCACCGTTCTCCTCGGCTACCCTGACCAACCAGCCAGCCTACAGCCCTGCAAAAAATAAACCACCTTAAAAGTGTTCACCTCTTCTGTCTGCTTCTGTGTCCAACAATGAAAAACTTCCACACCTAACAAGACATTCTCAGTTAGAGGCAGGTTTGGACTGCATATAGGCCAGTCTAGAACCAGGACATGGTGCCTTCACAGATGTGCAAGTCACCCATGCAATTGACACTAAGACCCCCCCAACATCACAGATCCCAGGTTATGAACTTTGCATTGGTAACTATCTGGATGGTACTTTCCCTATTTGGCCTGGATACATTTTTGTGCCTCTAGATGATATTAGTATGGCTTTGGCTTTGCATGGAAAAGTTTTAACTTATATTTCGCCGGTGTTGGGCAAAAACCTCATATCTCCAAAATCACCACCCTTCATGGAATGAAAAAAAAACAAAAAAACAAAAAAACAAAAACACTGCATTATTCAATTAATTCAATACTGACCGTCTCAGTCTACATCTTTTTGACACTTTGAGTTGTTTAAAAATTGGTTAAAACAACCTGACAGAAGGGTGACCAATTGCACTGATTATTCAAATCATAAAAAATGGAGACACAAGGTTTTGGCCCAATGTCAGTGATATGTAGGTTAGCAGTGTACTGTGTTAACTGACAGTGGTTCCCTGAAGTGTTTCTGTGTCCACATTAAAATATCCATTACACAACAAAACTGGTTGTTAATGCAGGGCAACACAAGAGACTGAAGATCACAGACATTCAGTGATGGTTTTCTGTCTTGCCAAAATGTGCAAAGATTTATCCAGGTTCTCTGAATCTTCTGATGATATTATGGACTTTATATAGTGAGATCTCTTGCAATTGCACACTGAGAAACACAGTTCACAATCTGCTTTTGCCAATGCAGTCTTTCGCAAAGTGGAGAAGATTGTGAACAACTGAGCCTTTTAGGGGTGCTCCATTTATACCCAATCACAGTATAACTGTTACCATTTAACCTGCTTACCTGTTCAATGTGATTTTCTGAGCATTCAACAGCTTTATCAGCCTTTCCTTGTTCCTGTCCAAACTATTTTGGAAGATGTGGCAGGGATCAAATTCAGAATGTGTGCACATTTCGTTAACTGTATGGATCGTATTTCCTGTGCAGCTGCTTGTACAGGACTTAAAGTTTGAAGCCCATAAATACAGTCAGACTGCTGGAAACACTTTACTAATACTCCAAATCCAGTTGCAGAGAACATCTCCCACATGTGTTTGTTCTGTAGTCTTTTAGCATGCATTTTAATTCTCTTTGTGTGGGTAGTGCCACACAGACTCACATGCAGCTGCCGAGAAGCTCAAGCTGTTAGAAATTAAAAGTCTTATAACGGCTTGGTGCTGCAGGTGGGCACAGCACTTTCATTCCTGTAGCAGAGGAAGGAGTTTAAACCAAGTCTCAGGTCACAAGCCTGTAGTCTCTATGGTTACAACAGTGCACAAAAACTACTCTGCTAAATTTATGTGGGTAGTATATGTAGTAAACATGTTTGAACTGGCTTGGGCATGTTTGTCTGTCAGAGGCAGACTGGGACTCACGTGTGTAAAAAATATGACATCCGTCAGCAATTATTGCACAATATTTGAAAGTTCTCATTCCTTTATCTCACCTTATCTGTCAGCTTTCCCACAATTCTTCTTCACTTTTCTTGATAAATTTTACTTCCCCCTCACCCTTTTTCTCCATTCATTCTTTTTTGGTACATTTGTATCTGTCATCACTGTGTTAAATCTTTTTGCCATCCCTTTAAAGTGCCAGGTAAAATAAGTCAGTCAGTCAGTGCGATCTAACTGTTCATTATCATTCAATATTTAACAATTTCCTCAATGTTATAATATGCTTGAGATGAAGATGGTAAAAGGTGACCAGGGCCACTTGCTGTTTTACTACATGCTGAAAGTAGACATGAACTTTACAGCCAATGCAGGGGCAGCCATCATACATACCCATATGCTTAGTAAACAGCAAGTATATCACTGGACTTGGAAAAAGCTTACAACTGTTTCAGACTGGATGCATGTTGGCTGTGTGATGGCTGTGGCCTGTGGCTTGAACCATTCATTGTCTAATTGAGCAGGGAGAAGTCTGGACCAAAAACTTTCTGTACAAACAAGGTGAGTTTCTCCACAGGAATGCCAAACTGGGCTTTTACTTTAAAAAGCAGAAAGTGTAACCATTTTCTGTGACAATATACTGATGTGGACATTTATAGCTGTTAAACAAGGTAAATATGGCTCTCTTTGTGTCATTTTCCCACTTATTTTGGTCGAGGGATGCCCACGGCTTAGGTTAAAAATAGGCGAGTCTTGCATTCTTACGTCAAGCGAAGCATCAACAAAAGAGCCAGCACGCATGAGCGAAGACTCAAAGTCAAGCTTCCCATCTCAGATGTATTGTGCCAGGTAAATCACCAGAGGAACACAGTTTAAAGTGAAATTACATCACAGTGTAACTCTGTTAAACGTTTGATTTCCTGAATCTTGATTTGTGCTGTCCTCACGTTGTAAATGGCTGGAATTCAGTTCTTACATGCTGTTCTAATGCAGAAATGGCAGCCATACAGACAGTACAGATTTGATTTCCTGTTTGAATTTTTTTTTACATAATAGAGTCTGTGGATGTTTTAACATTAGCTGTTAGACGAGCAGCATGTCACAAGAAGGCGACAGGGCTTGAAAATCCCTGCAAAACAAGCGTCCATCAGGTAGGCTGCACATTGCTGGTACTGCTAAGGTTCTGTAGACCAGTTCTTAACACATCATACCTAAAAAAAAAAAAAAAAAAAAAAATTATTAAATGTGGGTCTACAAGTGGCTAGCAGCAAAAGAAACACAACATACACTGTAAAGTAACTTAGATACAACAAATAAAGAAGTGACAAAAATACATTTTTCTCCTTTGCAGACTCTAGAGGCAAAGTTACAGAAAACTTTCTGCTGGTAAGACAGCTGACCTCCAAAATGTCAAAATAATGGAGCATTAGTGTGAAACTAAAACAGTGAGATGTTTCAATGTGACTCAATACTAACCAGTGCTGCTTGGTTTGTCTTATTTCCTGTCTTGTTTCTCTCCTTTCTTCTTTTCTCTCTTTCACTCCTGCCATTAACTGTCACCATTACAACTTCTCATCCTCACTCTCTCCCTTTTCACTCCAGCCCCCCTCTGTCTGCGTTGTTTGTCTCTCTCTGTCTTTACCTCTTTTCTGCTCTCTCTACCTCATCCTCACAGACAGCCCTCATTAGCAGCAGCAGCCTCTCTTTGCTCCCTGTTTGCAGCCAACGGGCCATTAGTCTGTTGTGTGCAGGGCAATAAATCGCATCAGGCAGGAACCCAAGCAGCCCGACTTCCTCCCCTTGTCGGCCAATCAGGACAATTTGCTGTGGTTTGATGAGCAATGTGGATTCAGGGACAGTAGACCTGCTGGTCAGTCCAGTAAGGATAAAAACAGAAATGGAATAGCATCAGGGATCGGGGAATGGAAGGTTTGTTTAAACAGGAAATCAAGTTTATTCACTGTATCAGGGGGTAATCATTTCTCAAATTTACAACATCATTTGCATTATTTTATATAATGATATATTCTAATATGAAAAAATATTTGTTACCATTTACGGCTATGAGTTATGTGACAAACTGAATCGCAGGCAACACCATCAGCCAGCCTGATTGTCGTTGATGTTCTAAAATGGTCCTAATGTGTCATGATTCTCCGGTCTGAGTTTGGCTTTACAGGAATTTTCAGACTCACTGGACCCAATAAACATGCCCTCACTAGTGAAACTTAACCTTCTCAGAAATCTCCTGCAGGTGTGTTAACACAATGCATGCTGTTTTGCGCTGCTGGCAAAAAAAAGGCAAATTCTGTTAAAAGACCGAGGCCGAGAAAATGTCAAGCCAACAATGAATGTACACATGATGCCACAACTATTAAAAGAAAGACAAGGATACATGATGAGCCATATCTCGCCCTTGTCTTCACCTGTTGAAAGGGTAATGAAGAGAGCCACAACCTAACTGTTGTCACGGCAAACACGACCCAGGCCAACATTACGTTGGTCTAGGGCTTCCAGGCTTCTGCTGCTCATGCCATACTATCATGTGGCTGCCAAGCTCAAGGAAAGGGAGACGGACCTTACCTGTTGCAGCTTAACACCGGTCACAATGGGATTCTGCCTTGACCAGCTTACTTCACTTCAGACCTATCGCCTTCCTCCTCACAGTGATGACGGATGACAGTCCATTGTTTTATAACAAAAACATGACGAAACTCAAAGATAAACTTAGGGTGCGTTCACACCAGAGCTGTTTGGTCCGCTTTAACTGAACTCTAGTCCGTTTTCCCGGAGAGTCCGGTTCGTTTTGAGTGGTGTGAACGCTCACACGAACTCTGGTGCGGACCAAACAAGCGGACTCTGGACCGCCTGAAACAGGTGGTCTCAGTCCGCTCCCTAACGAACCCTGGTGCGGTTCATTGGAGGTGTGAACGCAAAGCAGACCAACTTGTGAACCAAAGGCAGGATGAGGCATAAACTGTAATGATATACGGATTTGTATGTGATTTCATACACTCAAATACATGTCGGTACCTCGTTTGGTGTTTGGGTAGCCATGGCAACACGTCGTATTCCGTGCTGATTTATTTGTCTCGTATAAAGGACGACATGCTGGACAGCTCACCACCTTGCCGGCTGCTCATAATGCCGAATTGCAAGAGCAGAAACCACAAGACAGCGTAAATTCTGTTTTTTCATTGTTTATGTGGAAGAAAAGACCAGCGGAAGGAGTTCCAGATGGAGACACAAGTTCCAGATACATTGGAGCAGTGGCTCCAATGTATCTGGAGGGGGAAATACTTCTTTGGTTTTTGGTCTGAATACTTTTGAATGATCCTGTGCTCAAACATAAACAAGTAAAATGAGTTGAGTATCTCTTGTAGTCTGAACACATTTTTGTTTTTCATACAAAGTGGAAAGACAAATTGTGAGAGGTGGATCACAGAAATGATCAGCCAAATCAAAGCTTGTTTATTTGTTGATTCTGAGTAGTGAGCCAGTAGTGATACACAGTGACTCAGCCACTCCAGATACTCACCTTGTTGTCTTTAAATAATTTCTGTGTAGCTTTCACTGTGTGCCTCAGGTCATTGTCTTGCTGGAAAATAAATCTTCTCCCAAGCTTCAGTTCTCTTGCAGACTGAATAAGATTGTCCAGGATTTTCCAATATTTTGCCACGTTCATTTAACTTTCTACTTTAACAAGCCTTCCAGGGCCAGCTGCTGAGAAGCATCCCCACAGCATGATGCTGCCACCACTGTGCTTCACAGTGGGGATGGTCTGTTTGTGGTGCTGTGCTTTAGTATTAAACATAGCATCTTGTCTGATGCCCAAAAAGCATCATTGTAGTCTCATCAGATCAAAGAACTTTCTTCCTCTTGACTGAGTCGCCCACATGGCTCTGTGAACTCTAGTTTAGATTAAATGAGCTTCCTTCAGCAGTGGCTCTCTCTTTGCCACTGGTGAAGAACCTGGACATTGGAAATGGTTTTGTATCCATCCCCTGACTTACAGTATACTTTTCACCAACCTTTTCTCCGAATTGCTTGGAGTGTTCTTTTGTCTTCATGGTGTAACGGTTGCTAGGAATACTGACTAACCAGTGGACTCCCAGACACAGGTGTCTTTACACTACAATCACTTAAGACACATTCACAGCACTAAGCCAATCCTCATTTCACTTCTTATGAGACTGCACCAATTGGTTGGACCTCTGTTGAATTACCTTGAATAATTTTATTTTTTTAAAGAGGTTTTTTTTTTGTTAAAAGAAAAAAGCCAAATCATATTGACCATGAATGATTTATAAAACAAATAAAAGGGTAAAACATCCAAGGGGGTGAATACTTTTTATAAGCACTGTATGGTGGTCTAATCATTACTTTTATCAGACTCTTACTGTTTTTTTTTTTTGCTCACCATAAAACCAGACAAACTATTCACTGTCAGTGAATGCAAAGGAGGCAAAACAGCCTTAATTTCAGCGTTACAAAGTCAGTCTGAGTTACTGTGACAAACTTACTTTAAGCAGTGTGGGTGGTGGCACATGTTTCCCCTCAGGGCTCACCATAGCCAGAGAAACTCGCTGCAGCGTGCTGAAACCTTTTAATACTTCTGGCAAACGTGTACTGCGGACAGACTGCTCCTCTTGCATGTGGAACTCAGCTAAAATTTCTACCATGACAGTACTGTGCACATTACTTACATTACCTTACCAGAATCAACTTTCAATCCTGCAGTCGAAACTTTTCCAACATGTTTTTCCTCTCACTTTTCTGTTTGGAGCTGCCAATGTGTGAAGTTGTGCAGCTTTAATGATCCCTGTGGGTAAAGTGCTGCAGCAGCAACGAGTGGAAAGAAGAAGAGCAAAGAGGAGTTGAGCATGAGATAAGAAGAGAGAAAATGGTTGTTATGAACACAGCACTTTGACATTTCCAGCAGTCTGACATATTAAATTGAAAATATGGAAATGCAAATCTCTAAAACTGGGTTAAAGTGTTCATATGATGGGCAAAACAAGAGCTGCAGACAAAAACTTGTTAAAAAAGAGAGTGTTTTTAATGATTTTTTCCTTATTACACTGTGGAAAATTCTAAAAATATATCATCAGTATGCAGATATTAAGGGTATGAATGAGTAACAGAATGAAGCTATGCAGAAACACTGCATTTAGAATTCATCTATCATTTACATGTGATAAACATCGAGTATTTACATTTAAATCCACATTTGAATAGACACTTTCCATGCAAATGTACTCAGATGTATGAAGCAGCACAAGTTGTAAACATTAATACCCACAATGCAAACAGATTTTCACACTAAACTGGAAGGCTGGAGGACTGATCCACTGATCTCTAAAAGCTCACCACAGCATTTGTGAATAATCTGCAAACTCATTTATTGTCTGCTTCTCTTACCTCAGCCTGTTCTGTGTAGGAGATTATCATAATGAATGTATAATGATCCAGGCGGTAGCATGTTCTAGCAGCACAGAACATGTCTGGAATACGAGGCAGGTTTTTAAGGATTAGGACAAACATGCATGTATTTCACCCTCTGATGATATCGCTGCTGAGGACTGCACTGACCTTTAAGGGTCGGGAGAAGACAGCGGTTTGAATGTTGCTACAGCGACGGCCTCATTTCCATTCAGACTCGGTTACTCCACGATGTTGAATGATGGCATAATTATGACTGCTGCGGCAGGGATCGTAGGCAATGATTAATTAATGGAGTGTGAACAGTATGTGTATATAAATGTGAATAAATATGTACAGTGCAACTGCATGTGGTAAAATCTCCACATGCTTATTTAAGAATGGAGGGAAATTAGTTTTAGAGAGTTTTGTTTTGGCAGTGCATTCACAATGTTTGAGCTTGTCGCCGTGTTTATGTGATTTACTGTAGTAGTCACACATAAAAGAAAGTACACATTCACAAACTTAATATATGAACAGTATATAGACAAAAGTATTAGACCATTACACCAACATGTTCTTTAACAGTTCCCTCCTTTTGCAGCTATAACAGATTCCACTCTCCTGAAGGCTTTCCACAAGATTTTGAATATTTTTGTGGGAACTTTTGCCCATTCATTCTGTAGAGCATTTATGAGGTCAGGCACTGATGTTAGACGAAAAGGCTCGCCATCTCCATTCCAGTTCATCCCAAAGGTGCTCCATGGGATTAAGGTCAGAGCTCTGGGCCAGTGAAGTTCTTCCCCACCAAACTCAAACCATGCCCTCATAGTCCTTGCTTTGGCCAAAGCCATGTTGGAATAGAAAGGGCCTTCCCCAAACTGTTGCCACAAAGTTGGAAGCATAGTATTGTCCAAAATATCTTGGTATGCTGAAGCATTAGGATTGCACCATGCAGTCAGGCAGGTAACACTCCACAGATCACTTTTCTACAGCTCCACAGTCCAGTGTCTGTGTGTTTTACTCCACTCCATCTGATGCTTGGCATTGGATTTGTTGATGTGAGGCTTGCATGCAGCTGCTCGGCCATGGAAACCCATTCATGGAGCTTCTGCTGCAGAGTCCATGCTTACATTCATGCCAGCTGATGTTCAGAACTCATCAGCTATGGAATCAGCAGACTGTTTGCGACTTTTGCACACCATGCACCTTAGCTGTCGTTGATCTTATACTCATTCAGAAAGAATGCAACCTCTTAACCTCTTAATATTTGTATTCTTTCTCTGTTAGTTGTTTGTAGCAAACACCATGTCTAATTCATTATGAAAGCATGTATTTGGCAATGAAACCCAATTCTGACTCTGAAATGCAACTCTCACAAGATAAATGAAGTATTTTTCTATGTTTGCTTTGGGCTTTTTCAACTTTTGAAATTAAGATATAAATTAGTCCAAATGTCAAGAAAACAATCAGAAAATAGTCTTATCCAGGAAAACAGTGTAAATAAAATGTATAGTTATTATTCTGCTTAGGGCTTCTATACAGTTGCACAAATTCGGGGTCTAGCTTTATAAAAGCAAAGCTTTTGTGTGTGATATTTAGTTTTTTAAAGTCTCTATAAAGTGAAACTCAAATGTTGTGTTTTAACACACTAGATACACTATATTGCCAATGGGTATTCCCTCACCTGCCTTGACCCACTTATGAACTTAAGTGACATCCCATTCTTAATCCATAGGGTTTAATATGACGTCGGTCCACCCTTTGCAGCTATAACAGCTTCAACTCTTCTGGGAAGGCTTTCCACAAGGTTTAGGAATGTGTTTATGGGAATTTTGACCATTCTTCCAGAAGTGCATTTGTGAGGTCACACACTGATGTTGAACAAGAAGGCCTGGCTCTCAGTCTTCGCTCTAACTCATCAAGTTTATCCACACCAAACTTTCTCCTCCATGTCTTTATGGACCTTGCTTTGTGCACTGGTGCACAGTCATGTTGGAACAGGAAAGGGCCATCCCCAAACTGTTCCCACAAAGTTGGGAGCATGGAATTGTCCAAAATCTCTTGGTATGCTGAAGCATTCAGAGTTCCTTTCACCGGAACTAAGGGGCCAAGCCCAGCTCCTGAAAAACAACCCCACACTATAATCCCCCCTCCACCAAACTTTACACTTGGCACAATGCAGTCAGACAAGTACCGTTCTCCTGGCAACTGCCAAACCCAGACTCGTCCATCAGATTGCCAGGTGAAGTGTGATTCGTCACTCCAGAGAATGCGTGTCCACTGCTCTAGAGTCCAGTGGTGGTGTGCTTTACACCACTGGACACCACAGTCCGATGCTTTGCATTGCACTTGGTGATGTATGGCTTGGCTGCAGCTGCTCGGCCATGGAAACCCATTCCATGAAGCTCTCTACGCACTGTTCTTGAGCTAATCTGAAGGCCACATGAAGTTTGGAGGTCTGTAGCGATTGACTCTGCAGAAAGTTGGCGACCTCTGTGCACTATGCGCCTCAGCATCCGCATTTTATGTGGTCTACCACTTAATGGCTGAGTTGCTGTCATTCCCAATCGCTTCCACATTGTTGTAATACCACTAACAGTTGACTGTGGAATATTTAGGAGTGAGGAAATTTTATGACTGGACTTGCACAGATGGCATCCTATCACAGTACCACACTGGAATTCACTGAGCTCCTGAAAGCGACCCATTCTTTCACAAATGATTGTAGAAACAGTCTGCATGCCTAGGTGCTTGATTTTATACACCTGCAGCCATAGAAGTGATTGGAACACCTGAATTCAATTATTTGGATGGGTGAATACTTTTGTCAGTATAGTGTATGTTAGAGTAAGGTTGCTGTAAATGTGAAAAAACACTGAGATCTACATGTGTCTGAATTTTGGACTGTTAGAAAGGTGTTCACCTCTTTCCTGACTTGGTTTGATTTGGGCAGGGCAAATATAGGAGCCAATGACATCACTGGTCTCAATGGGGAAAAACCCCAACCCCCTAACGCTACAATGATATAAAATTACCAAGCAGTTCATCTTAGTAGGGTCTATTATTAGCTGATGTCACTGCTGGGTTTTTGTTCATTGTGAGGTAAATTTCCCAAATCTATCAGCCATGGTGGCCAATAAAAGCTTCATAACAGAGAAATGTGCCAGAAAACATTCAATTTAATCCCCAACTCCTGTGTCTCTGCTTTGGCACAGAGCCAAGCAGCTTTTTCTGTGAGTGGGCGTGGCTTCAGCTCATTCAGCTGGCACGCCCACACCATCCTGGAGCAGATTTTACTGCCTCATTTTTCATAGTTTTGAAGCTTAATTTTAAAAACTCAGATATGTTTTTCATAACTGAAAATTGGCCTGGGGCTTCATAACACAGTGGACTGTCGTACAACTAACCTGAAATACATATTTTTTAATCACTTTACGGGGAATTTAATTATTTTAAATGTACCTTCCCCAACACTGTTTCCTGTCTAAATGACAGGCTAATTTTCTATGCTGCTTATTTACTGATCATTCATTTTTGTCCTCTCTTTTGTGTTCTTTTACTCTTCATCAACTACCCTGGTTATTCCCTTGTGTATCAGGTCTGTGGGTTGGGATAAGATTAGAGAGCGGGATGAAAGATAGAGAAGAAGGTGGGTTAGTTAATTAAGAAGAAAAAACACTGACCTGCGATTCCCTCTGACCTGTAATTCACACCATGAGTTTGCTTTAATATAAATAATACCTGTTTTTGATGAAAAAATGCCTAAGACAAGAACATTTACACCAAATTCATCCGTATGGCATGTAAATGTGTTGTGAGTTTCAGTCTTAAGTAGGTATTTTTGTTGCTGTATCTTACTTGCAGTAAATCAAAGCTGAATTAATGAGAGCTTGTAGTCATTCAAAATCTAAATGGTGACTAATCTTCCAATAAAATGGCATCTTAGCTCATTAAGTTGATTTATATCTTGTCGTAAAAGTGAATCAGAGAACAACATATCCTTGAAAGTATAAAGGAAAAAGGAAAATGGCTATCTTGGAAGGGAAGGGAGTATGACATAGCAAGGTTAAAATGTCTGATTTTATTGTTTTAATTCTTTTAAAAATGAAAGTCTGGCAGCTGCAGATATGAAATGTGTTAAATTTACATGGAATGAAAAATAATAGAGTTGTGTTTCTTCCAACAGGGGGCCAGCTACAGTGGGTTTAAAATAAGTGCCCATATTTTTTATCCTTTAACACACGCAGTCCTACCTGCTGTATTTCATTTCATACAGTACAAGGTAGAAGGGGAGAAGCAGGGAGTGAGATCTTAAGGGATTCTGAGGTCTTGCATTTTGCTCCCTGTGCCTTGTAAAAGGTTATATGCTTCCGAGTCACTCACTGTTGGAAAAAAAATATCCATGCTTTTGTATAAAGCCATCAAACTGTTTACAAGTGGGTGTATGTACAAAGAATTGAGAGGGGGAGAGCGGAAATGTCAGAGAAATGTCAAATGCCTGCAGGCTCTGTCCGCTGTATTTCTTCAGCTGAAACATTCTCTCCTGGGACCGGGGTCCCGCTCAGGGTGACTGTGGTGGTCCGAGGTTACACTTGTTGGTGACTTGGACAAGACAAGCGCAAGTGTGGTTTGAATGGATTAAGTGAAAAATAACCTCTCCATTTCCCCATGCATTTAAGTGAGGACTTTGTACTTTATTGATTGAATGAGAAAAGAGAGGACAGAGAGGGCTAAGAAACGATGATGGGATTGATAAATTGACAGGATAATGAGTGCTAGAAGGTGAGCAAAGCTTGTTCATATGGCCGAAACCGAAAAAAAAACAACAGATGAAGCTTTTTTCCCAATTTTTAAACTTCCTTTATCTTTTATCTTAGCAGGGAGAGCCCACTGAGACTGACGTCTCTTTTAAAGGGGTGCCCTGCAGCAATACAAATAAATGACAAAATTAAAATTCATTAAAAAGAAAAAAACGACAACACTTGAAATTTAGCCCAAACGCCATATGATCCATGTTGAGATGTTTCTACACCTTGATTGGAGTCCATATGTGACAAATTAAATTTAATGGACATGATTTGGAAAGGCACATACCTCTCTATAGATGACCTCACATCTGACAATGCATATCAGAGCAATAACCAAGCCATGAGGCACAAGCACAAGATTCTCTCCGGCTATGAAAAACAAGATTCTCTGATCTGATAAACTAAAACTGAACTGTTTGCCCTCAATTCTAAATGTTTTGTCTGGAGGAAACCAGGCACCACTCATCACACAGGGGGGGATAAAGGGTACTGATTCCCCGGGCCCACAGTAGGGAGGGGCCCTCGAGATGCTTGTATGGAAGCCCATTTGGGTCATCTCAAGAAGAAAAAAATGTGAAAGCACAGCAATTCTTGAAAAAAAAATTCAAGGTCATAATAATGAAATAAAAGGTCATAATTATAAGAAAAAAAAAGTCATAACTATGAGATAAAAAGTCATAATTATGAGTTTAAAAGTCATAAATATGACACAAAAAAGTGGAGTAAAGTGCGATATATCCTGTCCTGCAGCACTCAGAACTTTAGACTGGGTCAAAAGTCAACCTTCCAACATGACATTGACCCTAAGTACACGGCCAAGACAACACAGGAGTGGCTTAGGGACAGTTCTGGGAATGTCCTTGAGTCTTGACTGGTTGAGCCAGAGTCCTGACTTGAACCCTATCGGACATCTCTGGAGAGACCTGAAAATGACTGTCCACCTTCTTGCATGGTATTGAAAAAGACTCAAGGCTGTATTTGCTGCCAAAGGTGCTTATCATCCTATCCAAACTTTATACGTCTATACGAAGTGACTTCCAGAAAAAATAAAATAAAATAAAAAAAGCAGAGTGGGAGCTGGTGGCCGAGCAATTGGGTCGGACATTTTTTTGGTCTTAAATACTTCAAAGATTTGAAAATGAAATCATTTAATGTCTGCATTTTATAAAGGAGATAAAGCCTACAAATGGCTGCACTCGGCCAGAACACTGGAGGAGGGGTAGAGGGGGAGCGATGGTCTAAAGACTGGAGGTAAAGTCTTACAACTTCTGGAGTGAAGGGCACATATTATTCATTTAAGCTGACCATGAGGTTTTTGAGAGACTGTACAAGGAGGTATGACTCCAAAACAGAACCTTTGATTGAAATCATGTCCTAGCAGACATTAAAAATCCCTGACTTTAAGACTTTGGATTGGTAGCAACAGTAAATAGATAGAAAATATTTAAAGAATGATTTATATGTAAGGGTACAGACAGATTAATTCAGTAACCCAAAAAAATATTATTTATGAATGGTCAGCTATGCAGTGGAAGTATGGATGCATGAATGGATGGATTAACAGAGGAGTATTACTGTGGTTGGACATGAACTGAAGTAAGGGGATCACCTAATGGAATATCTAATGGATTGATGTCTGAAGGATGAAAGAATAGAAGCTAGTTGGTGCATAAATGATGGTGGTGCATGGTGTTTTTAAAACAGGAGGGATATATGAAGATAAGGAAGATAACCTCTTAAAAAGACAGCAAAATAAATGGACATATGGACGCTAACGAGTAAATACAGCTGCATGCTAGACAACGGTGTTTATTTTCATTACACATACAACATCACAAATCAAGCCCCTGCAGCACACACCCGTCTCATCTCCTCCTCCCCTTCCATTGGAGACATCCGGCGCCTGTGAGAAATTGCCTGTCTCCCCTCTTTTGATTTGCTTGTTTGTGGGGTGCTAATTTATGGCTTAATCAATTATCCATTAAAGCCTCTTTCACATAAAGACTAGTGATGGTAGTTGCCAGCAATACTGTTGTGCTTAATATGCATTAGTGTGCCTATCATCCCCCACTTCCCCCTTTATCGTTAATGGGCCGAGGCACTGTTCCAGCTTTTATTATGTGTCATGCATCTGTGGATTTTTATCCCCCTTCTTCTTCTTCTTCTTCTTCTTCATCTTCTTCTTTAATGGCTTAACTGAAGCACAGTGCTGCACTAAATACCACCTCTGATATCTCTCTTGTGAAGTGACACATCATTTATTACTGTATAAACAAAAACCTTTAAAAACTGCCAACAACAGGTGAAGATGATCTGTAGTTCTACGTCTGACAGAATTAGAATGACAGCTTGTGTTTGGCCAAACCCTCACATTTCTTGTGCATTAAGTTAATAGTAGGACTGTCAAGATTAATCGAGTTAATACGGATCAATCAAGGTCAACAAGTAGTGCACTATTTTTTTAAATTTTTTTTTTATCGTGATTAATCTCATGCTTTATTGTCTCTTTCGACACTTTGGTTAAGCCACAGATTTTGCCCTGCCGCTCGGAGTTCAGCATGTCTAACTTTCTGGCCACAGCCAATCACATCAAAGGAGGGAGAGAACCTGGAAATAGCAGGCTTTGTGGGTCAAAGCAAACAATGGAGGAGCTTATAATGTTGGTGTTGGAATATCCTGAGCTCTACAACACAGCTCTACCGTTGTACAAAGACAACCAGAAGAAAAACTGTGGAACCAACCATAGAAACGTATTTTCTAGGGGGAATTATTTTGATGAAGGAACCATATTTTTCCCTCAATTTTATAGTATACATGTTAATATACAGAGATTGTGAGGTACTCTTTGTGTTTTTGGGGTGGGGGGGGGTTGAGATGGACTTGTGGGCGGGCTCTGCTGTGACGTTCACCAAAGCACCTCTACGTCATGGCAGCCTTGTACCACGGCGGCAGCAGCCGCTTTAAAAAATGCTCTGCATTTTGGAGGACTCTTCCGGGAGGGAGGCGGTTTTCAGGGTAGTTACCACACGGCAGTGTGTAACCAGCTTAAGAGTCTGCTGCTGAAGGAGCTGCTCAGGGCCCCCACAGTGTCATGCAGGTGGAGTAAGATGGGGTTGTGGTGAGTAAACTTGGCCCTAGGGATGGTCAGGGCAGGTCATAAGATTGCCATGAGGCCCCCGTCATGCTGTGGATGTCCCAAGGGCCCCAAAACTTCTGGGCGTATTACCAGGGATGAAAAGGCCAGGATTAAAGAAATGCCATTGAGCTTGACCTTGGCTGCAGAGGCAAGGTCAAGCTCAAGCTTCTGGTGATAGCGTCAGCCAGACTCATAACTACCATTTGTCACTGAGAATGTAGTTGGCATCATCTCTCTGCTGCTAATTTGGTTTTACATAAATCATTTGCCTTAGTCAGAGTCAGTATTTGAGAATGTACATTTAAGAATATATATCAGGTTTGAATGACAACAAAATAGATTTTTTTTAAGTACACACATCTTTAAAAACATGTCATACATATAAAAGCTATCCCAACTATTCAGAATGCTCCATATGAAGAAATTGCTCATGTTAATACATGTTAAACACTAAATCTCTCATGCTGTAAGAGGAGAGGCTTCTTCTCAGATATCCACGGAACATGGGCGCTCTACTCTGTTTGTATAAAGAAACATTTTAATGAGTCTGACTGTTGAATTTAAATTCATACCTCTGCATGTGCACAGCAGCTCTGAACAACAGGCATATTTCAGCTCTAAGCCTTCACCACCGTGTACACTCTCATGGGGATGGACTTAGCACTAAAACATGCCTATTGTTGACTGCAGCAGTGCACATGGAAAGCATTAAATTATAGTTTTGCATCACAGACATTCTCTGTGATATCAGTGGTGCACCTTTTTCATATTCATTAGGTTTAGAGTTGAAAACAACAGTCTTTTGTGTCTTGTTGGTAAGACAGTGTTTTGTTAATGCACACAAAGTGGTGTTGATCTGCCAGTTAGCATTGACTGTGTGATTTCAGGAGCTGTGTGGGTTTAACTAAACAAATATCTTTGTTGGTAGTCTAGGAATAGATTGATAAATACAGCCTGACATCAGTCTTGTGGTATATGAAGACTTGTAATATTGTGGCTGATGATATACAAATACTATAAAACAGACATTTATGTGCATGTGCTATCCTTTTCAGGTAATTAAGGGTCTTAACATTTGGACTCCGTATAAGAAAGACTCATGTTAAAGTTATAGACATGCATTAAACAGACACCAGCTGAAAGAGGTGCCTGATGAGGCTCAACGGACAGGGGGGATGGCGGTGAAGCCTTGCCAGCAGTAGATTGATGTGATCAGTGTTGGAGTTGCAGTGATCAGTGAGTAAGAAATCATATGATATGGGCTGCATTGTTGGGAGAATGACCTATGATTGGTAGAGAGTGCTGGGAGAGATAATTCATGATTCCAGCTGGACTTAAAACTTCTCTGTTGTGCCTGAACCAACAGCCTCATTTAGACAGACTTACCTCGTGTTACACAGAGAAGCCTAAATTTACATTAACAGCAATAGAAAACATTACTGACAGCATTAGTTCTGAGTTTGCCCTCAAAAAATATTTTTGTCACTGTCCGTGATGAAAACCTGTGATCAAAAGTTCACACACAGGGCACAACCTGGAACAAATCTCTTACTCTAAATCTTTAAAGTTCCACAGCATGTCAGCAGGCCCATCTCCAGTGCATACCAGAAGTGCCACTTAGCTCTGCTCCGCTATAGGTGCAACCAGTTCTATTTTCAGTGGAGGCTGCTGGCAAGATTTGTAAATTTATGTACAGTAAATCAGGCTAAACAGGAGGAAGAATGTAGAAAGCATACGTCCAAATTCAAAACAAAACAAATTGCATGGACTCCTGATTGTGAATCTCATCACTGTATCAACGTCATGACGTTCCATCTGGTGGCACAAGCCACAGGTCTGAGGGCTCCAATTAGAAGGGGTTAAGGGGGGAGCTTTCTGGGCCAAGCCAAGTGGGGCACCCATGGAGGTCAGGAAAATCATGGTCCATTATAAAGTTAAGCTTTGACAACCATATATTTCAGTTTTATCTTTAACCTTTTTTGTATTTATTTTTGTCAGAGTATAAAGCCCTTCTCAAAATGTAAATCCCATTTCTGAATTACCTGTTTTCATAATGTTGCCAAAGAGAAGTAATGTAATGTGGATTGGCATGTTAAAGTAAACCTTTAATAAAGTAAATTCAGACATCATAGCCAAGCCAGGATGTGCTCAAATGTCAGAGTGCCAGAAACTGTAGAAGAAGAAATTTAGACAACTTTAAAGGGAAAAAAAATAGTGAGTGGACAAAAATGATTTGAAATGGCAAAAATTGATGTATCAAGAAGTTAAAAGTGATTAAAAGTGGCAAAAACAGACAGAAAGTGATGAAATTGGGTTTATAAGCTTTAGAAATTGCTTCAAAATGGCAGAAATGTGCAGAAAAGGTGTAGATATGGAACATTAGAATTGGAAAAAAAGGGTTTATCCTGTAAAATGGGTTGAAATGAGCAAAAACAGACAGGGATAGTGGTGAAAAGGGGTTAAAAAGTGGCAAATGTGTTTTAAAAGTGGCAGTAATAGGTAGAAAAGGTGGTCAAATGTGTTTTTTTAAATAGGCAAAATCGGGTTTAGACTGTTAAAAATGAGCAAAACAAGTATTCAAAGGGGAGTGTAATGGAAAAAAAAAATCTACATTAGAGTCCATTGATAGCTTGACATTCTCTTATGCTCCAAAGTGCCAGGATGCTAGCAGCAATGCTGATGGTCCAAAACACACACTTTGATGCCATCAATAAATCACAGCTGGGGAGGCCCAGTTCACTGGGTTTGTCAGGGGCTTAGGTAATTCTATGGGCAGGCCTGCACAGGTCATCATTGGGTCAGTGGGTCGGAGAGGTGACGTAGTGGATTAAGAAAAGATCATTTTTGAGGTGGAAAACCACAACAGTTTGCATGAAACCACAAATCCTTTATAGAAAACAAAGCTTTTAACTCTCTAATATACTCGATAGAAGCAAATAAAATTATAGAAGAATATCAAAGTGATTAGCAAATCAGCAGCACATGGCTTGCATCCAGGACAATAGGTGTGAAAACCTATGAGATTTCATACATGTAAAATGAATTTAGCTCCAAATTATTACTCTATGGTTGTGCCAAATGAACCTGAAGATACCATCTCACTTCAGCTGAGCTAGGTGGCCCTCCCTCACTGATATGACACACAGGACTCTGAGGCCTGTGAATCCCCCCGACTGTGGCAGCAGCTGCTGTACCAAGAATAAATATCAGAGCATTGTCTGACTGTAGGCTCCTTCTGTGCCTCTCACACACAGTTTAAGGTAACATTAGCAAACCTTCACAAGCTTCAATAATTAAACTCTTTTTATTATTATACACACATTCTGAATTTGATCCCTGCAACATGTTCCAAAGAACTGGAGCAGAAGCATGATTACCAGTGTGTTATGCCTTCTCTTCTTAAAACACTACATGCCCTGTGTCAGCAAACAGTTTTGAACAAGGTTTGCAAATCACTAATTTCACTCAGTATCCAAAGTTTTGGGGAATTTGAGGTTGTGTATTCAAAGATGTACAACACTGTGGTTGACCCTGATGAACGGTAGGGCTAAAGATAAACAATGATCTGCCAGACCAAAAAGTTCTGGGTGCCTGAAAAGAACATCTGCAAACTGGCAGGAACACAAACCCGGTATCCTCAGGTATTTTTAATTTTGTTTCGATTTTGCCTAACCTGACATGCCAGATGGATTTGTTTCAAACATTCATCTGGAAAACCTCTTGTACATAGCATTTGGGAAAGGGCAGGGCCTTTGAAAAACAAAATCGGAGCGTGACTGGATGAATGTTATGTCTGTCACATCTTTATGGGCCAATCACAGCAACAAAACATGACATAATAGTTCCAATTCAAGGTGCGCTGCTACCGAGCGTAAACTCCATAGAGAGCTGCATAACGCGAAACATGGTGACTTGAGGCATGTCAGTACATGACTTTTGTCATTTTTGAAAAGAAAACAGCTCAAAGCTTTTCTTTGTTCTTCTTTTAACAAAGACATGTTGTCAAGCTCTGATAAAAACTGATGCTTTAGCAGCATCCATGCTAATGTCTTCCGCCATAACTGCACTGACTTGCTGCTTACTTATGTCACGACTCTGCCACACCCCAAAGTACTGCCCCTTGACGCTGATTGGTCCTGTCACTTTCTAACCAGGCCCAAATGGTTCGGATGGGAGCTTTACAAGATAGATATGCCAGTAAGAAACATGGAAACAGGCGAATCCATCTCCTTTGCAAGGTTAAATTTTCCCTTGAACAGGAATAATGTGACTGCATAAATATTCACCCCCAATTAAAGTGACTGACCTAATTTAACAGAGGCCCATTCACCGGTTAATCAGCATTCCTGGCTACCATTACACCAGGAAGACAAAAGAACTTTTCAAGCAACTTACAGAAACGGTTATCAAAAAGTAGAAGTCATATGGTTACAAAATAGTCAAAGGCACTGAACATGTCCAGGAGTTCAGCTAAATCCATCATCAAGAAATGGAAGGAATATGGCACATGTGTAAATATGCCTAGATCAGGCAGGAAAATGAGTGACTGTGCAAAAAAAAGACAAGTGAGAGATGCCACTACTCTGAAGGAGTTACAAGCTTCAGCAGCTGAGATGGGAGAGACTCTGTATAAAAGAAGTGTGGCCAGATGGCAATGAGAGAGCCGTTGTTAAAGAAAACTCATTAGATCTTGACTAGAGTTCTTCAAAAGGCATGTGGGAGACACCATGGTCAAGTGGAAGGAGGTTCTTTGGTCTGATGAGACTAAAATGATGCTTTTTGGACATAACACAAGATGCTATGTTTAGAAAAAGCTGCACACCACCACAAATGCCATCTTCACTGTGAAACATGGTGGTGGCAGCATCATGCTGTGGGGATGCTTCTCGGCAGTCGGCCCTGGAAGGCTTGTAAAGGTAGAAGGTAAAATGAATGCAGCTATATTAAGGAAAATCCTGGAGGATAATATTTTTCAGTCTTGGAAGAAGATCTGTTTTCCAGCAAGATAATGACCCAAAGAATACAGTGAAAGCTTCACAGAAATGGCTCAAAGACAACAAGATGAATGTTCTGGGGGGGCTGAGTCAAAAAAGCCATATCATATTGACTGTGACTGATTTATGAAATGAACTGAAGGGGAAAACATCCAAGAGATTGAATACTTTTTATAGGCACTGTACATGTGGATGAATGATGATAGATAACACTGATAAATCTCTTTTGCTTGAATAGTATCCAGTGTGAAGAATAATTCATCTTGAGTGTTCTCAAACATGTTTATTCATAGAACTTTCAGTACCAGTGTGATAAAAACAGGCAGAGTGCTCCAACTGTTCTAAAAACTATAAAAAGCTCTCTGCCAGAGTAACACCAGACTCTGTTCTTCTAGCATAGACATAGAAAATCTGTTGAGAGATACTTTTGGAGGCAAGTGGTCAGTGAGGAACGAAGCCTTTCCAGCCTTTGCTTACTCTTGTTTTTTTAATGCTGGAGGGTAAGGTTATTGCCAGACTTGAGGGTTTAGTTTCCCTTTAACATCTTGCATCTGACAAGAAGTATGGACTCAAAATCTCAAACACTGCCTGAGGTGAAGAGGTTTACGGTGTTACTCATATAATTTATACTGATATACTGACTAAATGTACCAAACTGAGCTGTTATCAATGTAGTTCAGTATCTCTTATCCTACATCCATTCATCACACTGATTGCAGATTACCAGGCATTCACAGCATTCAGTATCTTTTAGTTTTAAAATGCCAACAAAGTGCTGTACATGCTTAGTGTTCAGATCATCATTCAATGTACAGGTACCTTTAAAACCCCCACCGTCAAAAAACCCACTCACCCAAGCATCCCCACTCCACACAATCTGATTTCCCTTGCATCTTCCATCTATCACCTGAGCTGAGGCAGAGAGGTTGCCGTCTCCTCCCCGGTGCCAATGTTTTTACCCGTTATTAAGATCCAGTGGTTGGTTCAGAAAAAACAGCAGGAGATAGGGGAGAAGCTTTAAGAGTGGGTGTAGTTGATGGATGAATGGGCTTGCTTCCATGGAGGGCCCCCCAGATCCCAACATTTTCAGCACTTTTCATGGATGATAAGGCTCAGGTGATAAATAAAAGAAGGGCTGGCCAAGCATCTGCCTGTTTAATATTGCTGATGTGGTGCTGGTTGATGGAAGCAGGGGAGTGACCTGTGCACCCTTACACATCAGCTGGAGTGGGATGACGAGCTTGGGAGCACAAACTGTTATTTATCCAGGTGCAGCAGAATGTCATGGTGCACTGAGTCTCAGCCATGTGTCACTGAGGCCCTAAAATCTGCAGGCTGTTCAATACTGCAGTCAGGTGTGCAATGCCTGTGACTTTAACCTGTGTGTGTTGAATCACACACATGAACCTCCATGGTGCATGGGTGGCCTGTAGTTACAAGGGAGAAACACTTAGAGTATATGCAAAGTTTGAGTGAGTCCTTTAAATTCACATGTCACTGCAACCTTTAGCTCAGGCCAGTTTTACCAAGGTTATGACCACACGTACAGGAGCATCACAACTTAGAAAATTCATTAGGGCCTGAGCACTGAGGGTGCGAGGACCCTATTGAAATCCTTAGGATTATTATTTTATACATTTGGCTGGACTTTTGAGTATCTGAACATGCACTAAAACTCATGAAAAGTGGCTTGCTGGAAATTTTGATATTTTATAGGTCCCCAGTATGAGTGTGGGAAATTGGCTCAATAGCGCCCCCTAAACTGATGAAAAATTACAGCCTCTAGACACCATTTCACCTACAGGAATGAAATTTGGTACACATATTCAGCTTAATATGCACACAAAAAAAGTCTCATCCTCATCCCAACAGGAGGTCCACCATTTTGAAAAAATATATGTTTACATTTTGCCATTTCCTGTGGTCCTTCTCCGATTAACTTGTCTATCAAAAGGCATCCATCAGAACTATGTGAAATTTTGTTTATGGCTAGAAGAGACATTAACAAACAGAAGCTTTGCGGGTTCTGTACAAAACTCAAAACCCTAACCTAGACCATGGCAAGCCCTCAAATAAGCATTTTTTTTTTATTGTTTTTTTTTTTAAGAAAAAAAAAAAAGTTGCTTCTAACCAGCTGTGCATAGTCCCATCTGACTGAAACTATTCATGTATAATGAGGGTTCAGACCCCGACACACTCATATGAAAATTTTTCTTACAGATCATAGTGCCTCCTAAGTGGTGACAGGAAATGTCATGTTTTTACTCTGAGATAAATCCCCTAATCCTTTGGATATTTCCTCATCAAATTTGCTGGGTTAACTCTTATGACATTGGTCTTGATGTGTAGAAAAATTGATGCGTTTCTGTTAGAGGGCGTAGATGTGCCAGCACGACAAATCGATTTTGGCTTTATGCTTCACCATAAAATTTCAAACTTTTATAACTCAGCTGTTTTAGATCATTTCTGAATAGAATTTCATGTGCACAACATGAGTTCCACCCCAAACACATCTACATGTGAAAATCTGGAATCAGCCTCAGTGCCACCTACTGGTAAAAGAAAGTTACTGCTTCTTTGTGATTAACCATGATTCTTTTATGTTTGATCAAATTTCACTCAAATTTGCTCAGAAACATCCAAAGAGCTTCACCTTGCATCACTATGAAGATCACTATGACAATGGTGATTTTTTTTGTTCATTATGAAACAGGAAGTAGTTTTATCAAAGGGTGAAACAGGTAATACAGCCATGGCACCCCCTAGGAAAAAAAAAAAAAAAAAAAAAAATCAGTCCTGGCAGGAGGTTCAACCTAGGATTTTGAAATTTGGATAGGATATGTATCATGCCAGGACCTACCATAAAGCCTCTTGGACCCATATTGCCAAGTCAACAGGAAGTACGCTATTTTGATTTTTCTGTAAAAACACTGGTCATTCATCTGATTGACTCAAAAATTAGTTGTGTGCTACTAGAGACCTTTGTGAATAAAATATCTGAGGCTTGTATACAAAACTCAAAGGGCCTGGCCAAGGCAGCTCATCAAACTTTGATGTCACAAAATGGCATAGGGGATACAGCACATTTCAATGGGCCACCTTTATTAACACGAGGAAATATTTTCATGACATGTAACATGGTTTAGTTAGCTACAATATGTACTTAATTTCATGTTGGCTGAAACTGGCATGACAGGTCAGAGATTTATGGATTTTCTGCATCTGAAAGGTGTGTCTCAAACAACGCATTTAGCAGCCGTGCCACAAGCCCGTTGTTCACCAAACCATGACATGCACAAAGGTGCGAGGGCCTGTTCAGTGCTGCTTGTAGCCTTGGTTCTCAATTGATTTATTTTAAGGTGCTATCTGTGAACAATGTGAGCAAAGTGTACAACCTCTCTAGATGTTTCTCCGGTGAATTTATGATATATCTCTGAAAAATTGCTGCTTCTGATCATTTTGATAAGTGACCTTATTGAAAACTCCCCTGTGCAGGTTAGCTGCTCTAAAATCAGGCTTGAGTTGGTCTACTATTTCACTTAGACCTGTGTTACATGCTAGTATTCCAAGTGACTTCAGCAATAATTTAAAAATAATTTACATGTTATTGTTTGTTCTGAAAAGATGTCATAAAAACTGTTTATACAGTAGTGTCAAACAGACAGTGCACCTGTGCAGAACCAAGTTTTAATTCTGCTTGAAGTCTACAAACCCCACAGGAGCCGTGGTATTGAATGAAAAACTGCCCCCCAGAAACGGATGTCCTTGTGTACCTGCAGATGTGCCTGCAGCTTCCGTGTGTGTTAAACAGTGGGGGAGATCACAGCTGAGGCCTTCACAACAGGATGAAATAGTTCCTATTATCCTCACTGTGACTGCCCAACAAGTGTGTGCATGTCACTGCTGGATGTTTTTTGCCAAGAAATCCTCGTCATACTGGTAACAGAAAACCCCGCCAAGCAACAGCGAGAACCGATGATCACCTTGAAAGATACAGAAGCTTATCTAACCCCCTGTGGAGCCAGAGACCACCATAACACTTAATTTGTCAAACCTGTGAGTCTCATGAGAAACAACAGAATTACAGACACACTGAAATGTCAGTTTACTGTAAACCTTGCTGTTCTGAAGAATTTTCTCCAGTTTCTCCCCTTAATTTCATCTGAGCCGGATCTCATTTTTCCTAATGATGGTGTAAGAGCAAAACAGACACACTAATAAGCAGCTAACTTGCTGTCTCTCTCTCTGCATGGTCTCAGGCATTCTTTGGCTCAGGGCTCCATACTTTTTTAAAATCAATGAATATATAACAGATTTGTAATGTGAAAGTTTATTGTAAGAACAAAAGTGCCCATTATCAATTGATTAACATTCACAAGTATTCTTTGAAAAACATACAGCGAGCTACTAATGATGTAAAAAGGAGAAGAAAAGGAAGAAAGTGGAAAGTTATTGATTTATTAATCTAGCAGCTACACAACTCTGAAAAAAATGTTAATGCTGCCTTTATGTTCAGTTTAATCAGTTTTTGGTTTGATTCAATTCCTGGTCTTCTTCTTTGGTATTTTTACACAAATGTAGTGTAAAACATTCATTAAAAGAAAAAAAAAAAAAAAAAAAGATCTGCCATTTCCAACAATAATCTTTAGTCTCTTTTATACCACAGTAATTTCCTGAGGATGCCAGTCAATGTTAGCCTGGCAACTGTTTAACTTTTTGTATTTTATTTTTGACCAATATAAGGTACAGAGGCCATTCTTTTGAAAATGTAAATCCTCTTTGGCCCGGAGCAATTAGGAGCCATTACTTGCCAAATATTTACACACACTGGAATAAAATGTTTCTTTGTCCCACTTGATCACAACCATAATTTAAGAATGTGTTGTGCATGTATCAGAAGAACTTATATCTGCAGCATGCCATGTGCAGCTAAAATTTGATGTATTTTCTCTTGTTTTAAAAGTTTATTTTCGGGCTTTTTATGCCTTTATTGATAACTGAGGACAGTGGATAGAATCGGAAACAGGGATGAGGGAGCTGGGGAGAGACATGCGGGAAAGTGCCACAAGCTGGATTCGAACACAGACCAGCAGCGTTCATGGGGCGTGCCTTAGAAAGCCACCTGCCACCCTTGATGTATTTCTTCATACGTGTAAAGATGGGAGAACATACATATGAGATAACATCAGGCTCCAGGGTGCTTCATTAAACAATAAATTCCTTTATATTTCCTGAATAAAATGCAATACTGCCCTTTTGTGGCATTCCAAGTTGCAAGTGATAACATCGGTCCTTTTGTCTAATTGGTTAAGGTTGGTTGGTAAAGATGGTTTTCGTTTGAAATCAAACAAAGAAAAAGGCAACGGTACACGACTGAGTATTTCTTTACCAGGAAAGGAATCACGTATCCCACAATCCGTTGCGATTCATTTTATTTGTTGTTAAAGACCCTGTAAAGTGAAAATGAATCTGTATTTAGGTTTGTTGTATGACAGGTCACTGTTAAGAACCCTTAAATCAAATTTCAGTCAAATAAAACATCTAAGTTTATAAAATTAAGCTTCAAAATCATAAAAATGAAGCAGTAAAATCTGCTCTAGGATGGTGTTGGCGTATCTGTTGAATGAGCTGAAGCCACAGACACTCAGGAAATATAAAATCGACTCAAATTAAAAAAAAATGCTACAATCTGAAATGAGGAAAGATAACACACCATTAGCTTGACCATCTTGACCTTTGTTGATCTTAGAAGAAGTGACAACGGCTGTTTTCTGGCTCAAATCTCAGTTATGATGCTTTAAATCATTCATAGACCACTGTGGCTGATAGATTTGGCAAATTTACCTCAAAAAAAAAAAAAACACCATTTAACTGACTGTTAACTTTCAATAAAGGCAGTGACATCAGCTAACGACAGACTGTACTGAGATGAACTGCTCTGTGACTTTATAGGAGCGAGGTCACACCCTACTGTGGGTTGATGATGTCATAAGCCCACATATTTCCCCCACCCAAATGAAACCCACCAAAGGAAAGAGGCAAAAAACTTTCTAACGGTCCAAATCCAGGATTCAGTCACATGTAGATCTCAGTGTTTTCACATGTTTACAGCAACCATATTCCAACATATCTAGCGTGTTCAGACAAACACTTTGGATTTCACTTTACAGGGTCTTTAAACATAGTTTAAGCTTTTAAACCATATATGTACCTCTCTTCTACACTTATCTTTATTGTAGGCTTTACAAAGGGCTTGAAATGATGCAAGCTTGGATATGTGCATCTGGATTGCTTGACATGCGTCAAAGCATTGTCACAGAACATACCATCACTAGTCGTCTGAATTTTCGTATGTTTGCTATGGACAACTTGCCATCAGTATCAGCTTATCCCATTCAAATGTATGCATACCCATTTACATGCCACCGATGAAGCAGTGGGAGCAAATCTGACACGTAACCACAGGAATTGCAGGACCCACAACCTTCCCGTCAGGGAACTACCAACTCCACCTACTGACCCCCAGCCGCACCCTGGAGGGCACTTTGTCCTTTCAGTGGACATCATAGAGGACAGAAGACATGAGATGTTATTTAGTCTGATTTGAACCACTGACAACATAAAGAGGAGCTAAAAGAAGACATGAAGGAAGGAAGAGTGGGAGGGATAAAAGAAAGTCTGTCAGGCAAAGATAAAACTAGTCCTCCTCCCCAACACAGTCTCAGCCACTGAGAAGTTATTACTCAGTGGGGTCAGATGCAATCTTTTAATGCCTCTCCTTCCTGTGCCCAACAGGTGGACCCACATGCACAAACACCCTTGATCTTTAGCTCACGCACACATATGCACTCAGAGAAGGACAAGAAAGGTTGCAGGAACCAGTGTTCACATGCAACAGTACTCTGTCCTTCTGTTTGATGACCCTGAAAACAACGACATGCAGGCAATCATGAACACACTTTTAACATCTCCTAACACACACTCCAAAAAGAGAGTTAGAGTAGGTCAGTGAAAAATCATTCAGCTGTGAGGACACGCTCTAACAAAACATCTCCTCATAGCTCATCATTGTTTATTCATGTTTAAAACATCCAGGTAAAGCGACTGCACACTCCAATGGTTAGCAAGCGCCGTGCTACTTTTCTTCCATTTCCTCTGCCGTGGTTCCTATCAAGCAACACCCAGTCAAAGAAATCCTTTTTAAAGTGTTGCCATGGAAACTGTGTGGGCATCTCTGTCAAACAAAATAACAGGGGTAAAAATAAGAATGTGAAAGTGAGACATGTGTGTAGTATAGAGACAGGTGTGTGCTGTATGTGAGAGAGAAAGGTGTGTGTGACAGATGTGGGAGAGAGAGTGGGACAAGGAAATCAGCCTTGTGTAGACAGATGTACTGCAGCTGCAAACATTGTTTGAATCACTGTGTAGCATGCTACAAATACTATACAATAAGTGAAATTAACAGAAAATCATGACTCTTTAGACACGTGTGAATCAACATTTATTAAATAATGTGGTTTGGTTATGCAGAGTATGTAAGCAGAGGGAGCACTGCCTTTTCTAAAATCCTGCTACTAAAAGTCTGTTTTACAGCCATGATGAAAATAATTATCATACGCTGGGCTGCTACACTATATGCAAATATCAGACAAAATTAAAATAACCAAAAGAACTCTGGTGGTTTACAACTTTTTCTTAAGACTAATTCTATGTGTCCATGACTGATAGAGACCTGAAAAAAGGAAGGAAAGACAAGAATCAAAACAATGGCAGAGGAAGAAGAGCTACTTTATTAATCTTTCAAAAGGGAAAAATCTATTTTTACACTCCGTAGTTGAACATGCTGCACACACATGGGCTGGAATATGTCAGTACATGCACAAACAGGATCATGGGGATTTTCACTAATTGAAAGATGCAGGGCAAATTTTTGAATCAGAGATTTAGGGGGGGCTCAGCTCCTGAAGACATGGTGTCATATTTATAAGTGTTCAGTACACCCACCAATGAAATGATATTCCATACATTCCTATATAGCCATGTCCCTATTAGTGGGGGCAGGGCCATATTTACTGCTGTGTAGCATCCCCTCTCCTTTGTGGTAAGTGATTACTGGAGTTTTGGGAGAGTAATGTTGTCCCATTCTTATCTAATGTAGGATTCATGCTGCTCAGCAGTCCCTGGTTTTCTTTGCTGGATGTATTGTGAAGCCATGCTGTTGTGATGGATGCAGATATGTGATTAAGAATTTTCTTGTAGAAGTATGTGGACTTCCCTGAAAGAGCTGTTTGTATAAGAGTATATGCCTCAGTATGGTTTTCAGTACTGATAGTGCCTTTCCAGATGTGTAAGCTGCCCACAACAGAGGCACTAATGCAACCCCATACCATCAGAGATGCAGGCTTTTGAACTGCATTCCAATAACAAGCTGGATGGTCTTTCTCCTCTTCAGACTGCAGGACAAGGTGCCTGTGGTTTCCAAGAAGAATTTCCAATTGTGATTCATCTGACCACAGAACAGTTCACCGTTTTTCCTTTGTCCACTTTAAATGGGTTTTTGCCCCAGAGATGATGGCTGTGTTTCTGGATTGTGTTCACATGTGGCTTCTTCTTGCATGATGCAGCTTTAACTTGCATTTGTGGATGGCACAGGAAACTGTTGTCAGACAATAATTTCTGGAAGTGTTCCTGAGCCAAAGCAGTGAATCATGCCACACAGAATCATGCCTTCACAGTTGGATAAAAATAACTATAGTGAAGGTTGTTGAAATACAGTATGGGTCTTTGAGTTCTAAAAGGTGGCAGGGGATTATGTCTCCACACTGCCACCCACTAAGTCTATCAGAATAATAGATAAATAGGTGGGAGTCACAAATTTAGGGATGGGTAGAATAACAAAACTATTTTGATTCCCTCACGCATGCACGCACTGAAATTTTCTTTTTAAACTCAAACACATAAAAAGAGAGCCAACTGATGGTGCTGACCCTCTGGCACACACAACCCAACTGACCTGAGCAGCAGCCTGCTCCCTATAAAGCTCAGCCCTGCTGATCACCAACCGCTCTCAGCTGGGAGCAGCCATCTCAGGTGCACCAAGTTTCCCTAACGAGCAGGGTGAATTGTGACCAGGTTTGTGTGAAGAAAATCACCAAATTTTCAACAAATCTTGGCATTCAAAACAAGGCAAAGTCCATGTTCTATGTTTTTTCTGTTGAATATAATGCATTTTTTTTTGCAACCAAGTTTGTCATAACTCACTACAGAAACTTGAAAAAAAGCATATATTACATTAGATAAGCGGGACTGTTTGTTTAAGATGTTCAAATGTTCGGTACCTTGTCAATAGCTCATCATTTGATAGACAACAGTCAAGGAATCAAACTTTTGTCCAAATTTGCCACCCTTTAGAAAGCATACATACACTTAAACTCAAATTTACAGACAGATATTGAAATAGCTTCAACAACTGCACTTCCATCAAAGCTGCTTTGTCCTGTGGCGTCCGCCAAGGTTCAGTGCTTGATCAACTGCTGCTCATCATATACTTGCTTCCCCTTGGTGACATTATCCATCATCATGGTCTCCATTTCATCCAATTATGCCTACAGCAACCATCTCCACTCTTACTTACTTTCTCACAGACATAAAAACATGGATGCATTCACGCTGAACTATGCTAAATCTGATGACATCATTATCATTGGTCTTAAATCTCTTATCATGTTAGCTCCAAACTACAGCCTTACTACTGATCTCTTCATCATTTTCCCCTCCCCTCGACCTCTTCTTTGATAATTATATCACAACTTACAAAATCCACCTTTTGTTACCCTAAAACACAGTCCCCATCAGGAATCAGCCATGTGGGGAATTTCATGAACAAAAACTTGGCCTACATTGCAGTTTGAGGCCTGAGTTTTAGCAGTTTTGGAGGGAAAGTTCAAACAAAGAATGAGGAAGCCTGTAATACTAATCTCCAAAGTATACTTTGCAGCAAGTCACTCTCCTGAAGAGACTTTGCAGGGGGGTCCACAAGTGATGAAAACCATGACCATTCTACCATTCAAGCAGCAGACCAGCTGCCTTCCACTGTTGCTCTGGTTCCCAGCTTTAACACAAGTTTAAGTGCAGACTGGTCGAGTACAAAGAGATTTCTTTCCTTACTTAGACATCATCCAGACAGGTTTGCTGCAGAAAGCCCAGTGCTATCTAAGGACACATAACTCTTCTCTCACCGCAGAAGAATGATACGAGCCCGGCTCTCATCCTAAAGCTGAATCTTGATGCCACAAGACTTTTAACTTGCTGGAACTGTGGAAGGAACATTCATGGATTGACTGCTGCTCACTTCTTGATCTGTTGGACATCAGACTCTAATCACAAACTGTTAAAATCATAATTATTAACATCTTTAATAACAACCAAAACCTAGCATTAAAACCCCAACACCCCCTCTGCCCATTACTCTCTCTCTGCTGCTGAAACCTAAATCCATATCTTCACTACATCCACACCTGATTACTGCAATAGCATTCTTTAAATTACATCATCTAATTTCCTTGATAAACTTCAATGTAACCAGAGCTCTGCAGCACACCTATGACCACATCATCCTGCCCTTTAAAATCTCCACTGGCTCTCTGCCTCATTCCGTATTTAATTCAAATCCTTTGCATTACTCACAAAGTGGTCAACCACCAGTTTGCTGCTACCTCACTGACCTTCCTGACTAAGCCTCCCATCCTCTGATTCCAACCCCTCCTCTCCATCTCACCTCTCCCTTTTGAGCCCCCTAAATGTGTTCAAGACTGCACTGACCCATCCACATTCAAACCTTTCAAACACGCTTTTAACGTGTGATTTTGCAGTATTTTGATGTTGTTTCTCTGTTGCTTTTTATGTGACCCACGTGAAATCTTACCTTGTTGGTTAAATTGTTCCTACAGTGTTGCTGTTGATCTTGATTTTAACCCATCGTACAGTGTCCTTAATTATCTGAATGGTGGATCTGTTCGCCAAAATGTGATCTCATTTCCCGTACAATGAAAAATCAATGGTACTTGTCAATATTAATTCATATCAATAGGTTTCCTGTTCAGTGCACAAAGCACAGTATCTATTTCTGGAGCTGGATTAGGCCTCTGTGAATATTAACACCATAACAGGTGCAAGTGTTATAATCCACACGTGTTACAGTATTGAATTCATGATTGCGTACTCTGGCTATCCCTTGATGAGCTTCAGGAAAGCGCAGTAATAGAAGAGGTTATAATAACAGGGCCTTTGTGGTCTGTGTGGTCATGGGAGAGCTTCATTCTCAGCCTGAGTGATTTCCCTAATGGAAACCACGCTCCTAACTCATGGACACAAGTCAATTTACGTTAGCTTCCCAGCAACATAGATTCTAGTGCCTATTGAACTGCTGAGGGTGAGTATTTTCCTCATGCACACCCTGACATTAGTTGATCAAGGAGCCAATACTTTACAAAGAAAGTCAAACCTGCAGCTCTGAACTCTGGTTCCTTCTACCACCAGGAAACAATCACCGTCTCTCTTCTAAAACAAAATGATAACAACCCTTTGTTTTGGGACTCCTGTGGCTCAGGTCATCCATCGCAGGCCATCCACAGTAGTTCAGAGGAGGTAAGGGTGAAAGGTCACTGGCTGCTGCAACAGACTGTGGGCTTTGAAGTAGTAACGGATGAAGGAGGTCATAGAGTTGGATTATTGGATGAAACAAAGGTGTCACACCATCCACAAGCATTGTGAGCATCTCAGAGGTCTGACACAAGGAAACAGGTGCATAAAACCAGGAAGTGTGCATACCTCCATCATCAAAAAGTGAATTTGAAATACTGCTCGAGAGAGCGTCCAATAGGGGACAGTATGTTCATAGCTGGTTTGATAATTCAAAGAGAAGAAAAATATCATTTATCAATTATTTTGTCAGAGTAAGCTTTTTTTTTTTTTTTTTTTTTTTTACCTGCATCTGTCACAAGTTCTTTGCCAAAATATCATCAAGATAAATGCAAAAAATTGCCCCTCCATACAATTTGAACCAATGCAGGATTTCACTTTTCAAATGATATCTACTTTGTACAAGACTATAAAAATTTATATCTCAGATACTTTGAATATTTTAATACAGGAGCTAATGGAGTTCCCTCCTCTTTTGGATCAAGCCTCAAGTGGACACTCATGGAATTGCAATATTTTCCACTTCACACCGACCTCATTTTTCATTAGATAAAACGTTTTATTTAATTTATATCAAATCCAGTTTAAATAGATTGATGTGCGATTAGAACAGCTGTTTTTCAAAAAAATGAATTTATTGTCAAAATAGTTGTGGAGACTGTAAAATAATCAAGTGTCTCTCTTTAGGTCAAGGACTCTGTGAATGTAGGGACATCTTCCTGTGATGCCCTTACTATTGATTGCCGATGGTTTTGATTGATTAGTCATGTCTGCAGAGACTGGAAGGGGAGACTTCTGGCCACGATGCCTCATTCTCGATGAAGGTGACAAATATAATGTGGTTGAACCCGGTTATTTTCTGCTAACCAGACTGAATGGTCCTTGTAGCTCTATTAAAAACATTATGAGAAAAGATTTATATTGGTACATATATCATTTTTTAATCAGATAGCCATTGTAGGTGATGAAACCATCTCATTTTACTGTATTTTATGTAGTGACATGAAATGTACAGAGCTAAATAAAGAACAGAGTTGTAAACATAAAGTAAGAATGTGAAAGTTGCAGGATTGTATATAAAATCAAAGATCCTATTGGCTCCTTGTTCCAGTGAGCTGCTCTGGAGAATCTCTGCTTCACTGTAGTTATAAATAAACCACTGTACCATGCTGACACCTGAATGTAACACCAACAGTGCACAATATAGGATTTTTATCATCCAGGCTACAGGGAGGGCCGTGTATTTATTTAATCTTATCTGGATTTCAGGGCTTTGGAACGACCTGTTTTTGTGCCTGTTTTCACAGTAATGTTTGAGCTCCCCTTTGGTGAGAGCTGTGCCAGCTAAGACACACAGATATTGAGCTAAGTGATGCAGACTGTTGGGAAAATAGGAAATCCAAAAGTTTGATGTTTGTTTGGTGAAATATGATTGGGTAAACATTGTAGTCACTCAAGGTTGGCCTTTTATTTGTGTATGCCTGCTAGGTTTACAGTTAGGGTAGGAATGAAGAAGACGGACATCACATGATTCCAGTTAAAGTTTTTGAGAGTGTTTGTGCAGCATCCTGAGCTATACAGATATATTAAACTGTTTGGCTAATGAGCCAACCAGAAGCTGTAAACTTAGAGTAAATGGATCACTGAAAGCATCAAAGCACGAAGCCACTGGAGGTCAGACTTTAATGATAGCTCATTTTAACTTCCCAAAGATCACTCAGTAAAAAATCAGCTAACAGCACAATTAGGCTGTATACAAAAACCCCCATTCATGTTAGTCTTTATGGAAACTTCTTCAGCATTATTCAGTATACTTAAATAGCTGCTCTATGTGGGGCCTCAGGATCCATACTTTCAGGATCCATATATTTGCTGCAACTTTCTTTCCAGACTTTTAGCAAGGTAAGGAAGATGCTCAGAGTCGGGAGAATAAATCCCAACTGTCAGCAAGAGGAATCAATGAGCTGAGTGTAAGAGAGAGGAGGAGGAATAAAGAGGAATAGGAAAAGAGAGAAGCAGTAACCACATGAAGAGTCCAGCACATGTAGCAGTCTGTCCCAGATTTGGAGGGAACTTCAGAGCTTTCCTCCTGAAAAATGTGACAAAATGTCTCATGAGATTTTGCTGCACATATCCATGGACCTCTATTCTATCTCATGTTTTGTAGATGGTTGCTTTGAAACACTTCAGAATGGTTGATAAGTATCCAATTAGTTTTTTCAGGTAAAAACCACTTAAACCTCAAAAGGGAAACTAGATGAAAAAACATTTATAGTTCATTTATATAAAAAAGCAAATTAGTTACATCCAGTGGTGGACAAGGTGACCACAGGCATGGGGCCCTCCACATTCATTTGTTCTTTGCTAATGTTAGCAAAGACGCTAACAACAACATGGGATCAAGCCATGATAGCTAATGTTGCTAATGTTAGCAGAGACACTAACAACAACACAGGATCAAACCATAACGTCAAGCTACACCGGTGGAGTCCAGCAGATCCAGATTTGTCCCCAAAACTATGACATCTAAGCTAACTAATGGGTCGCCAGAGACTGCAGACCATCGACATTGTTCACGACTAGGAGCTTTAAGACATCATCCGGGTTGCCTTGGATGACCTGTACCACAGAACACCTACAGGAACTACTGTCACAAGAATCCATGAACTGTATGACAACTAAAAAGGCAACTAAAGTGGAGCAGCTGGCCTGAGCTACATTTATTACACTGACGAGAGACCACTGGACATCAGACAGCAACTTCAGCTACCTTGGGGTAGTTATTTTGTACTGGATGTGTTTGTCAGCTGTGCTCATTTGCAGTTTATAAATATTATTGCTCAGTGAGTGAAGACACTGATTTACAAACCACAAAAAACCCTAGTTTGTTTAATATTTCTTCATTTAAACGCCATACTTGTACTAATTTATCTCAAATAAAAGATGCAAGTAAATGGTATTATTTTAAATGTTAATTTATAGATAATAATAATAATAATAATATATATTTTTTTATTAACAAGCACTTTCAAAGTGCTGTACGTGAAGTTAAAATAATGAAAATAAACCCTTGATAATAAGAATGTTTAAAAATCCAAAAAAGACTAAAACTAAAGAAATGCTGTGATTAATCATGATGATTCACAGCATAGTGACGTGATGAACTTGATTTTTTTTTTTCAATTGACAGCACTAATGTAAATATGACATACTTCTCACTAATCCCTGCTTGCATTAATGCTGGTGCACTATAGTTGCTGGCAAAGCTTAACGTCCTCCACCCCAGCCTCCTCCTTTATAGCACAAAACTGTGGCACCCTCATATTGAGATTCATGCTTCATGGATTAATTGCTTTTGAACTAATTTATTGTATTCAGTATGCATTGTCATAAATGTGTCTATCCATATGGAGGTTTCTAGCTATGTGCTCCTTAAAAAGTCAAAGCATGCTGCCTGAGTAACCCAGGGAGCATCTTCCGAGCAGAGCCTTCTCTGCCAAGTAAAACTATATATCCATTTTGCAATAAAATGTTTAAATGTATGACATAAAGTGTTCCTGACTGAAATGAAGTTGTTGGGTTTTGTTTCTTGGACCTTTACCTCCATCTGATACCAGGATTAATGGGATTGCTCTGATTTTTGGGGGAGAAGGCAGGCAGCTCACGTGTGAGTTTGATTTTTTCCTGTTTTCCTTACACTAAAGGGCGAGTTTCTGTTTCTGTGTCTGTGAGCCGTTACTGTTCAACTTTCTCAGAATTGTGAAATTCTTCTCTTTATGACAGTCTACAGCATCACCAAGTCTACTACATATTTCACAATTTTAATGAGCGTGTAAAGCCCTTATAGCTCTAAACAGCCTGAATATCTGCTATTGCAGGAGTAGAGGAAAGTGAATTATGTCTTCATGGGGTCCCTGGTAGTCTGGGCTTTTTGCCTAATGGCAAAGTCTGCCTTTGCTTACATCACTGCTCATATGAATGTCTGCATAAACTCTAAATTATATTATTTTATACATCAAAATCAACAACATCCAGGGTCAATCAATAAGACAGCCAGCCTGGATCTCTCCTCCTCCCTGAATGTGAACCTCGAGCTTGAAACACACCTGACATACGCAAACTCACACAAAGACATGGAGGTATGTCCAAGCTTTGTATACATCTACTGTATATTTCTAGTATTTTACCATTTTTCTCACTCAATAGCCTGCTCCACTGGTATATAAAAAGCTTGTTAAAAAGAGGCACATTCATACCAAAGACTGTGTTACAGCACTGAAAAGCAGCTTCCTGGGAAATGTGATCAAAGTGGAAAGAAATGAAATGGTTGAGATTAAAAATCAATGAATAATCATTGAATAATCATACATATTTACCATTCAAGACTTCAAATTATAACAAGATTTTAATGCGAATGTTTTGATGTCTACATCTGTGTGATACAACTGAGAAACAAAAAAATAAAATTAAAAAAACAACAAAAAAGAGCTTAAAAAGACAGCTCCTATTGGTTGGAGCCCTGAAATTAGCATTTTGAAATCCAATTATTATCACCCCCCCCGCCCCCCCCGTTTGATAGTTGTTAAAAAACTGGAACTGTCAGTTCTTTACTGGAACTGTATCTACAGGATCATTTGAAAAACTTGGACCACTTTGATAAAGGTCTTCAACAGTCAGAATAAAGAGCTGTAATACGTCAGGGCACAGAGTGTCTCCTTCAGAGACAATAGCTACCTTGAGAAGAATGGACCATTTAGCTTTGATTAAATGACTTCTTAAACCATGATCTTGGTTAATTAGTTCATTTCTTAATTTCAAGTGTCAGTGAACTTTGAATTGACCTTTTAAGCCGAAATGGGAGTCTATTGTATGTTTGAAGATGCTGTCTATTAATAGAAATGAAGAATCAAATAAGTTCATAAGCCTTGTCCAAGCTGATTGATGCTGATTTACACACATCACAGTTTAATGTAGTAATTAAGAGTTTAACCTGCTTCTCTCAGTGTATGGGTTTTTTTTACAAAACTACACTTCAACTCCAACATCATTTAGTGCAAAAGCAGACAGCCTTCATGCTTTATTAAAGCTTATTTTTCTCACACTGTAATCAAAAGAAATTATTCCAGGAGGTTTTCTCAAAGGAAAGTGTCCTCAGTTGGCTTTTCTTCTCAGAAAAGAAAACAAGTGAAATGGAGCTGGCTCTTTCTCCCACTCGCTGCTCTTCAATCTCTGACGCTTTCTTTCTCTATGGTCTGTGTGCTTGTGCTTTCACCTTTTGTTTTCCTCCCTGACCTGATCATACCACACTTCTCTCTGATGGAGCTCTTACTGTGATTATTAGTTTAACTGTAATGCTGCACAAAGCTTCGAGCTCTTGGCTGCTCTGGGTTTAATCATGATCTAACTGTTTACTTTGCATTAATTAAAACATGAGAAAATGATTCCTTTGACTACACTTTTTGCTCATGCTGACCTTAAACACAAAACTCTCACAAATGTGTATGCTCTATTCAGTCTGTACAAGGACATTTTATTTTACTCTGTTTTCACACGATAAAACTACATTTTAAAATTTAAATTTGAAATATAAAACAAAGTGTAGCACAGGATTATCAAACATCTTTATCCCTGTATGTTGTAAAATTACATTTTTATACATATTTTTTAACTGAATTATTAGATTGTGGAAAATGCCTTGAGGTATTAACTTACTTATGTAAGTTATTTCTGTGGGATGAGAACAGGATTTGTGAAGCAATAAACTATTTTCATCTGTTTAATCACTTTGTCAGCATTGGTTTCCCAAGTAAAAAAAGGAACTTGAGAAAAGAACTGGAATTGATTGTCATCATTTAATTGCCATTTGCCAAACCCAGACTTGATCATCTTACTGTCAAACAGAGAAGCATTATCACTCCATAAAACATGTTTCTGCTGCTCCACAGTCCAGTGTCATTGTGGTTTACACCACTTCATCCAATGCTTGGCATTAGACTTGTCGATGTGTGGTTTGCATGCAGCTGCTGAGCCACAGAAACCCATTCCATGAAGCTCCCACTGCACAGTTTTGTGCTTAAATGCCACCTTTGCACTTTTGTTTGAGTGCCAGTTTCCATTCCTTCTTCCTAAACCAGACCGCCTTGAGAAAATGGAACATACACTCTTCCAGGCGTTGGATGGAGGCTTTTTAATTCCTGTTTGCTGCTGTTTTACTGAGTTTTATTGTTTTCAACCTGAATATTTCACACCTTTACTAACATTGGTTCATGCCACGTTGTTCGCTGATAGGCAGATGAGAATGTCCGCTGAATTGAATACTCACGGTGGCAAAGCGCTCGTGGAATGATTTTGCTCTGCTTTTCCACTGAAATCAATGGCCGAATCACAGGCAAGAAAACACTTCATCTCATGATGAACAAATTCTACACAGGACCGAACACCGTAATTCCGCTGTTGAATCAACTTCTCACTGAGCTGAGATACGGAAGCTACAGCGGCCAATAGGAACACTCCCTCTGACCTGAGCCTGATCGGCTGCGAGTACTAGCCTCCTCATTGGCGGGGGCACCCCCGTCCCTTGCTGGTTTTCTCAAGTGAGATAGCAGCGCCATGCCCTGGTGCAGCCAAAAAATAAAAAAGTAAGACATTAACTTTAAACTGTCTGTCATCAACTTTGTGTTTGTTTAGTTCCTTACCAGTATTTAAGTGTTTAGAGCGTGTTGAGTTGACAGAAGAAGACAAAAGTATAACTATGGTACTGTAATCTTGTCTTAAAATGTAAAGGTGACATTCATACCGGTGTAAATAAAGAGTTTGATTAAATTTACCATATTTTTCCAACTTTTGCTAAGCAAGATTTTTGTGAGAAAGGAATTAAACGCCTGTTCCAAATAGCCGCCTGGTCCCAAATAAACGCCTGGTCTGCTCAGTGATTGAGACAAATAAACGCCCTGGCTATTATTTGGTATTTTATGGTAATTTGTTTGAATGGATGCAGTGATTGTGATTACAGCTCTGTGCATAACCCGCCTTTCCCTCATCCTCAACAGGCACTGCATTCGAATGTTTTTAATACACATAAATGGCTATTTTCACATTTTTTTGTTAAACATGAAGTCTTCTTTAATATTTTTTAATACATGCTTGTCATGCCAGACACAAAAGAAAAGAGGTCACCATGTAGAGGGGGTTTTGAAACTTAGTTTGAAACATATTGTGTACTCTAGAAATGTGTCTGATTCTGTAAGCTCGGTGTGTTTTACATCCAGCCTTGAGAGTTTGATTTCCACGGCTTGCTTCTTGTCACATCCCTCATCTTGTCTTGAACCGATATCATGACTTCCTTTGAGTGCCTCATGACGCGTAATAAATTGAAGCGAGAAGTGTCATGTTGAGAGGCCTCCACCGTGTCGCTCTTGTTTTGTTCTTTATCTCAACAGCAGTCGGCGGGCGGGGAGCTGCTGTGTAGCAGTGCTGTGACAGGCAGCGCTGCCAATGAGCTAGTGCCATCCACACTCATTACCCACCCGCCCCTCTCCCCCCTCTAACCTACATCACTGCTTTGACAAATGCATCTGTCTGGTGCCTCCAATTTCAGAGGAAGCCCCTGAGTTTTCTTACTCATCCGCTTATAAACACACAAGTCATTTGTGGAGCGCTCCGCTGCTGATGGATTGTCACTGCATTGACATCACTTGCTAAGTCCTAAAAAAGGAACTGTGTAAGTGTGGTTAGGGTGAGATTTAGTGGCTGAAGACAAATATGGACGTACCTGAGGATGACAGGTAGGCACAAAACAAAACCACATCTTATTTACAGCTGATACTTAAAACACTACATTTAGGTTCCTCAGATGTTGGCATTCTCACTGTTCCAGGAATGATAATAACCACATCTATGATACAAAAACATCAACAAACTCCCATGTTTATCCTTGTTGTTACTACTCCTGTTAGGGCCATTCTGCAATATATACATCATATTAGCACAGGGAGTCTAAACACTGGTGGTGGTGTTGATGAGGGATGCAGCATCACAAGACAAGACTTTTGAAAAGCTGGAGCAGGACACCAATGAGGTGGCTTGAAGGAGGAGAGTGAAGTTTGCAGGATGACCTATGAAGATCTGGAATAGATGCTGATGAATTGGAATGGAGGTGGCTGGGGTGGAGGAGGGTGCAGTGTCCTCACTTAAGTTACCGGTAGACTGTGGAAGAGCGGACAACAGATTTAAAATATGACAGCTGCATCATATTTGGTCAAATGAGGTGAAGGCAGAATCTGATTGGCCTAGTACTTCAGAGTAAGGTTAAGTTTCTATAGGCACTGTAAGTTCAGGGGACAGAAATGAACCAACTCTTTTCAGGAATTTTATCCAAACAGCTTCATCCTTAGTGTATAGAAAGAAGAGATGCCATTGGAGAAAAGCTGTTAAAAACTTTCTCATTTGTCAAAGGGTGTTTGGAGGGGTCTGCTGCTCTTCAAAACTTGATGTCTCAACATAACACAGGAATTTACAATCACAGAAACATACTAGATCCAGAAAGCCATGAATCTGTGAAGCTTACGCTGATCCAGGTCTGAACATAACACCATGTCAGTATCAAATAAATACATTTTTATAGAGGAGGGGGCAAATTACAATTAGGACAGTGCTGTTTCACCATGACAATTCAAACTGTAACAGCTTAGATTTTGTTTAATATTTAAACAGATGGCCTTGCACTATATAGGGAAATACATATCAAACAACACTTTGATAAACCTGGATAGTCTTTATTACGACATATGTTCAAATGTTCATTTTCCTGATTATTTCAGTTATAAACTGCTATTTGATGCAATAAAAAAGAGCAGATAAAACATGGTAGACAGCTCTGTGAACACATTTGCATCCTTGCTGCATCTAAACCAGATTAGCAGAGTAAAGGAAGAAAGGCAAGAAAAATGATTTAACTTTACATACATGCATGAGTGTTTGTTTTAAACAAACAAAAGAATGTGTTCTGCTGTGGACTGTACCAACCTGAGGCATCTTTGACACTGTATTTCAATGTTCAGTGTGTGCTTCAGTTAGCGGAAGATGTGTAGCATGAATGTCTCCATGTCTTGGCTCCAAATTCTGTTCAAGCACAGTATGTCAGAGCTATTTTGGCTTCACTTTTGTGACAGCCAAAACTGTCCAGTTTGGTTTACAGTTAATGTTTTGCATGAAAGATAATGCTGAAGGAGAAGCAAACCAGAGCTTTAAAATTAAATGATATTCCCAATATATGGTGTCTCTATCAAAGAGTTCGAGCACACTGCCATCCTGTCACAGATTTCACATCAGGAAGAACTGTTTGCTGCACAGTTTCCACGGTTTCATGTTCAGGTTTCCATGTGCACAGCAGTCTCCCACTCCAACAGATGATACTTTTTATAATAGAGCAGGCAGATATTTTTTTCCTTTCAGCAAAAACCTCAAACAGCAGCTGTATGTATCCCTGTGGAAGAGCTTCACTCTTACTGCTTCACACAAAAACTTTGCCTCATTTCCTGCACACTCCTTTTTACCGCCACCTTTTTAAAAGTCCAATCCGATCGAATGAGCTTCTTTACCCTTTCCTCCTTCCTCCTCTTTTCTTCTGCTTTCTTCTAAGGTGAAGGTTGGTAGTTGCCGTCTATTTTTAGCCTGAGCTACATTGCCTTTTAGCTTCAGATTCCCCCTCGCTCAAATGCCTCTTTTTTTTTTTTTTTTGCTCATGCACAATGATCCTTTAGCTCTTTCTTGTTCACTGGCATCCCTCAGGGGGGATGAAGTTACAGCAGTTGGAAGAGTTTGGCAAAAAAAAAACTTTTTCTTAACTGCAACTTAGGCATGTGTTTGGAAAGTTACAGCAAAGGATGAGAACTCTGTGCTGGGATATCATCTCATGAGGGTGTCTGTCACATATGCAGGGATTGGTGTTAGATACTTGCTGAGACGCTTGACGTGTCTGAGTACCATGTGCTGTGTGTTATGCTTGAGAACAGCCCAGATGGTACTGACTTCCTTTCTTTCTCAGAGCAACTGGTGGCTTCGGGATTGTTTGAAGTGATCCCAGACTGACCACACTTACCGAACGTAAACTTGAGCCTTGAATAAGGATAACAGGGACCATCTCGTATCAGAAAAGGCCCTCAAGAATAGAAAATACAAGACACTGACTTCCATCTAAATTCTCCACTTTTAATTCCTTAATGGTGGAAATGCAGCTGAATGAGGACTATGTAGAAAGAGGAACACATCCTTGCATTCTCAGGCCAAACGGAAGCATATTTACTTTGATGACAAAAGAATTTGGCCACACCTGTTTCAATCACTCTGTTGCCACAGGTGTATAAATCAATTACATAGCCATGCAGTCTCCATTTGTGAACATTTATGAAACAAAACGCCCCATTTAGAAGATCTCAGTGACCTCATATAGGGTACTGTGATAAGACAGTTCATGAAAAAATTCCTGATTGATATTCCACAGTCGACTGTAAGTGATATTATCAGAAAATGGAAGCATTTAGGAACAACAGCAGCTCAGATCACAGAGCTGGGTTAACCACTGCTAAGGTACAAAGAAGTCTCCAATGCTTGATGTTTACAGCAATGATGTTCCAGAGGATGGGAGCTGTATGTCTAATGACTCTGTCTCTTTAGGTACGAAGTTTGGTGGTGGAAACAGTGAGAAGGCCGGTGTCTGAGGACTACAGGCTCCGGGTCAGTGTGTATGGGTGAAGGAGGTCATAGAGGTACTGAGGGGCAAGGGCATAAAGGGATTTGAAAGTGAGGAGAAGGATTTTTTATTTGATTTGGAATTTGATTGGGAGCCAGTGGAGATGGATGAGGTTAGGGGTGATGTGCTGCCAGGGCCTTAGTATAATGTTGGACATACTTGAGCCTGTCCAGGTCTTTGTTAGGTACCCCAGACAGGACTCAGTTACTATACTCCAAAGGGGAGCTGACGAATGCATGGACGAGGGTTTCCACTACATCATCTGTAAGTGGTGGTCTGAGTCTGGAGATGCTTTTAAGTAAGGAAGAGGCAATTTTGGTCACGGATTTGATGTAGGACTGGAAGGAGAGGGTGTAGTCCAGGATGGCACCCAGGTTTCAGAAATGGTTTGATGAATTTGTGTGGAAGAACTTGACCGGCCCGCACAGATCCCCGACCTCAACCCCATTGAGCTCATTTGGGATGAATTTGAATGGAGATTGCGAGCCAGTCCTCCTCGTCAACATCAGTGCCTGACCTCATATAAGCTCTACAAAATGAATGGGCACAAATTCCCACAGAAATTCTCCTTCCAAGCCTTCCAAGCCTTCCAAGAAGAGTGGAAGTTGTTATTGCGTCAACTTTTTGCTTTGTTCATTTTCCATTAGAGAAAAAAATTGCCCTGAGAGTGACTTAGCTGGTGGTTAAATCAACAAGTGGTCACTGAGGGACAGCATGGGACAGAGACGCTCATGGATCCCTCCCTCTGGTATCTGCTTCATTAATCACATCTCTGATCGATGGTTCAACAGGAAACAGGGGCTGCCCTGAGCTTCACACCAACAATTACTATAGATTGATTCCACTTTCCAACTTTTGCTTGTTGTATCTTTGACCCTTTTTGTGTCTAAATGCCACCGAGTGCTCAAGCACAAATGCCCACATTTTTTGCATGCCACTGCCACTGCTTAAGCAGCTGTTGATGAAACACTGAATAAAACCTCAAAGTAAAGGCTTGAACTTGTGCAAGCTTCTCAACAAATTTAAACTGAGCCATTGTTCCAGAGTTTCACTTTCACAGCTCTTCTAAGAGCATCATTGCACCATAACAGTATCCTGTTTTTTCTGTTGATTGTATCGTCTCCCTTGTTGGTGTTGTTGATTGTCTCACTTCCCATCAACTCAGATAAATGTTATGGCTTCCAGAGCTGGCCAATGAGCCATGACGCAAGCCTGATTAATTGAAAAATCTAAAGAGATAAAGACCATATTGCTGCTAAACCGAGGAGCACAGGAGGTAATGAGGAGAAACAGGGAGCAGCGCTGCAAAGCAAAGAGGTAAAGAAAGGTAGACAGAGCACTGATAACACGAGAACAGAAGCAAGATGATGTTGGGATGTTGAAAGACAATGAAAACACATTCATTACATACTCAAATAAGCAAATAACCAATTTGGCCGCTGCCTTCTTTTCATGCCTTTTTCAAATTTGTGTTGCAGCCTGATGCTGCAATCGTTTAAATTCATTTGTTCTCTGAATATCTACACTCAGTACCGCATAATGACAAGGTGAAAACAGAATTATAGAAATGTTTGCAAATTCACTTAAAAGAAAAACTGAAACATCACATTAACATAGGTATTCAGACCCTTAACACAGTACTCAGTTGAAGCACCTTTGGCAGCAAATACAGCCTTGACACTTTCTGAATGTGATACGAGAAGCTTTGAGGGATTTTCTTCCATTCTTCTTTGCCAAACCTCTCAAGCTCAGTCAGGTTGAATAAGGACTGTCGGTGAACATTTTCAGGTCTCTCCAGAGATGTTCACCAGGGTTTAAGTCAGGCCTCTGGCTGGACCACTCTAAGACATTCACAGAGTTCTCCCTTAGCTGCATGTGTTGTCCTGGCTGTGTGCAAAGTGTCATTGTCATGTTGGAAGTTGAACCCTCAGCCCAGTCTGAGGTCCTGAGCGCTGTGGAAGAGGTTTTCATTGAGGATATCTCTGTACTTTGCTCCACTCAGCTTTCCTTAAACTCTGACCAGTCTCCCAGTCCCTGCTGCTGAAAAAACACCCCCACAACATGATGCTGCTACCACCATGCTTCACTGTTGGGATGGTGTTGGGCAAGTGATGAGCTGTGCCTGATTTCCTCCAGATATAATGTTTAGAACTAAGGCCAGACAGTTCAGTCTTGGTTTCATCTGACCAGAGAATCTTGTTTTTCACAGTCTGAGAGTCCCTCAGGAGCTTTTTTTTTTGCAAACTTTTTATTGTGTTTTATACTGAGCAGAGGATTCTGTCTAGCCACTCTGCTATAAATTCCACATCCGTGAAGGGCTGCATTTAGGGTTGCCATTCTCAGTCTTTGTCCCATCTCCACACAGGATCTCTGGAGCTCAGGGTTCTTGGTCATCTCTCCAACTGAGTCCCTTCTCCTGCTCTAAGAAGAGCAAGCATATTACCATGTGCATATTGTGTCACACAACCACGTTGCATTCATGCTTGAGAGAGTGCACAGCCGATATGTTAAACTAATGCATGCATGTGCAAATGCATAGCTTACAGGAGGAATCTCCAGACTTGAAAGAATAGTTTTTGAGGTCTGTGGTTCATTTCCTACCCGATAGATAAGCTAACAGACATCCTAACTAGCTGTAGTCTTGAATCTCTGTGTTTGAATGTTTCCATCATGCCAAAAATAAAACTGATACTCCTCCTTTTAAACATTTGCTCACAGAGCAGCACATTTTGCAGATAGAGTCCTGCTAAATAGTCTTGTTTAGGAAATTGATAAATTGTTTGCAAGGCAAAAGATTCATACACAGTGCTGAAATTTTAATCAAACTCACCAAATAATATGTCCTCACAAACAATCCTGCTCTCCGTATCCTTTGCAGGTCAGTATACTGCATCGATAGTATGCTGAGTCCTTTTGGATTCGTGTTACTGCACAGCTGTCCTATAAGAATGGTTGAAAGATGGAGAGATGGAGGACTTTATTAGCCTTGCACCTCCCTGAGCTTCGATTTTCTCCAGTCGTTGGCACCCCGCTGTGCTGCAGCTCGTCTGTGACATGGATTAAAGGCAGATAACATGCAGAAACCCCGGTGGTTTTACTCTCCCCTCATCTCCCTGTACTTTATCACCTCATTAGCGCACGGCCCAGGAGGATTCTTCAAGGTGTCGTAGGTGTAAACACATCCAGATGGATGTCTCCAACACTGCGGTTTTATTTCTGCCATGCTGTTTACGGATGATTCCAACATCCTCCATGCATTGTTGTGACACTCCTGGAGCTATGGCCATGCGAGACACGCTATGATTTAAAATATGATTCTGGCACACCGGTTGTGTTGTTACAAAAGCCAAAAGGTTTCAAATAAACCTGTCCCATGCCCCCCTGTGACTCTTGAATCCCCTCTAAAGGGAATGTGCCCCTTCTACTTATATTCAAAAACAACAAAACACCGGGGGAGCTGAGTTAAGAAGCTGTGTACAGAGCAGTGGTTTGACAGCAGGAACTGTCAGATGGCATCTTTATTACGTTCCATGAGGAGTCCCGGAGGAGCGCAAAAGCATCTGTTTCCCCTTCTTTGCTGCCACTGCAGTCATATAGAAATGAGCCCAGATCCCACATGTGACAGACGAGGACATGATTTAAAACAAACACATGTATACAAGTGGAAGGGCATGCAGGGAAGTGTTCTAAGTGTGTCAGAGCACTGTTATTTCTTTAACCAGCTTTGCAATAGCATAACAAAATTTCAAGCAAATACATCCACCAGTATAGGATGGAAATTCAAAGTATTTATGTACATTTTTTTCTCCATTCTTGTGCAATACAAAACTAGTGAAGCAAAAACACTCTTGATATCGATTCAGTAGTCTCTATTCAGGGGTGTTCACCATTTCTCATCTTATAACTTCAATGAAAAAATGAACGTGGCTGAGAGCTTCCTGCAGTAATCGCTCATGAAAAGATACCCACAGAATTGGCTGAGTCCCTGAAAATCCCAGAGAATGGGCCCTACCCAGTTGTGATTTGTTCATGATATCAATGCACGTTTGTTGGATCAGTAGTGTCCTGGCTAATAGTTACTTATTTTGGAACAAAAAAAAAGTATGCAAAGCTATTATTAGGTTCTGATGTGTATTCGTTCCACTTTTAACTGCTTTTCACCACTGTTTTTCTTAAATTCTGTTGCTTTTTAACCTCTTCTTTCAACCTTTTCTGGCCATTTTCTGCTGCTTTCAACCAATTCCTAAAAATCTTCTATTTAACCAGAAAAAAGCTCATTGTGATTGAAATCTCTTTTACAAGGGTGATCTGGCCAGGAAGAAGGGTTGGACTGAGAGGAAAATTTTGCCCTGGAATTTGTGGCTCAAACCAGACCCTCACAACAGGTTGAATATAACATAACTGTATACACTAGTCCTTTGCTCCCACTCCCCTCCCAATACATAGAGCTACCATTTCCCCCCCAAACTTTTACATAGCTCAGAGTTAAGTGGTATAGATAAATCTAATGGTTTATATTCACTCTGATTTAATTGAGTGCCGTCTGGTCAGAGGTGAGTTTGGTAGTCACATCATCCCTACTGAAACAGTACATAAAAAACAAGCGATTACTTTCAAAATCTCTACTAGAATTAACAGTTTCAAGTTACAAAAGCCTAAATTTAATATAAATGGTTAGAGTAATGAAATGAATAATCAATTAAATATATTTACTAGAATTATGTTAAAAAACACTAAAGTTGATTGAAAATACTTCCTTTAGAAGATATGACTGAACCAGAGAACTGTCATTTTAAAGAAAACAACCTGCTGCTGTCCCTGCTCTATGGGCCAGGTATTTAACGGGAAAGAAAACAAAGACAAGTCATACCGGCTCCAAAGTACGTCGGCCCATCAGGAAATGTCCGCTATGCCAGGATATCAGTCCACCCCTGCAAAGAGATGTAACCCGTTTTTCTCAGAATCTTTAGCCCATTTATGCACCTTTGACCCTTCTTGCCACTCTTTACCCATTTTTGCTGCTGTTCAACAATTACTTGGCCACTCCTTTACCACTTTTCACCATTTTCTACCTTTTTTTTCTTTTTATCAATTTTTACCACTTTTTTTTTTAACCCCTTCTTGGTACTTTATCAAGTTTTAATCCATTTCTACTTCTTTAGCTGGACATTTTCCAACTTCTTTTTGCCACTTTTAATCATTTTTTCTCATTTTTGAGAATTTTTGCCTGTTTTTCCTCTTTGTTGCCACCCTCCCCCCGCATTTGCTACTTATAAACAATTTCTCAGCAATTTTTAACCTTCTTAACCAAATTCCACCCATTTTGAATTTCTATAACCTGTTGTTGCCCCTTATTTGAACTGTTTTCACCACTTTTTTCATACATCTTTGCCACTTTTAACCCATTTTTGCAATTATGTCATTATTTTTCCCTTAAAGTTATTTAATTTCCTTCTACTTTATTTTCTGGCATCCCATTGTTTGAACACATTATGGCTCAGCAGGTAATTTTTCAAATTAAAATTAAAATATGGTTATCACAGCTTGACTTTATAATGGACCATGATTATGCTGACCTCCATGGGCCCCCCAACTTGGCAAGAACCCAGAAAGCTCACCCCTTTATCCCCCCTTAGGGGTGGCCTTGCTTATGAATAGTTGCATAATGTGCCCAACTTAACAAACTAGCTGAATCTTGTGTTCACAAATGCCATTTCTCACCTGCAAATTCCACATATTTATGGGGTACTAGAAGCTCAAAATAGCAACAGCAAAATAAGCTGTTTGGCATTGGCAGAGAAGATTTGGCACATTTTTCATGGGCGCAACTCACATACTCAGCTCTGCTGCTCATCCCACAAATGCATGATCCTTACAACTGTGTCATCATTTAAAAGGGTAATGAACAGGCCTTCCAACGGTATAAGATTTATTACCAAGAAGCATTGTTACAACAAAGAAATAATGTACCAAACACAAATTGCCTTACTTTTTGTTTTAAGTTAATAATGAGATTTCTAATCAGGAATCAGGGAATTGTGTTGTATTTTAAAGATGAATGAAGACATTACATGTTCTTCCTTCTGTTTGGGTTGATCTGCTTCATATGAATTTCTGGTTTTGGCAATAGCCTCCATTAAAAATAGACCTGGCACTTATCTTATCTCTAGCGGAGTGAAATGGCACTTCAGGCAGACGCTGGAGTCAGACTGAAGCAAGTGCATTTGAACTGCAAAGATTGACTGGAGAGGGGCAGTTTTCTCTGGAGGTCACTTTATGTGCAGATCGCTGCACTGAAGGAGCATGTGGAATTTTAGGGTCAGAGCCCAAACACTGAAGATGAGAGACAGCAGACTCAAAAATACAGATGAGCTGAAGATTGCTATCAGAGAAACCTGGGCTTCATACCTCAACAGTGCCATGGACTGACTGGCTCCATGGCATAGATGCAGCAATTTGTGTAAAAAGGGCTCCAACCAGTTACTGAGTACATAAATGAGCATCATTTTCCAGAAGGTCAGAATTTCTGTATTATACATCCTTTGTTGGACAGGTTTGCGGGATATTTTGATATTTCAAGATAGTGGATTTTTTTTATTTTTATGAGCTGTAAGCTGTAATCATCAAAATGAAAACAAAAAGTCATGAAATGCTTTATTTCTGGATTTAGATCAATGGCATAAAACTATTTTTTCATTAATATTATAACTCTTAGGGATGCACATGCACTGTAAATTTTTTGTACTTTTTTCACCTCTGGAAATCTCAAGGAATTAACACATTATCATGAACTAATCAGGTTTCTTTTGTTTCTCTACTTATTTTCTCCATTAGAGCAACTCACTTAAATTTATAAGGTTTGCAAAAGTGTCTTTTACATCAGTGCATGTCAAATGGATACATTGGCTATAATTAACCTTATTTAACCATCCAACATTCATGAAGTTTAAGTAAGAAACTTTATTTCTTCAAATCAGCAATTCATCCTTAAAATAACTGTAAGGTAACTGTAAAATCTAGGTCTTATGAGCTGCTTTGAAGACACTCAGAAGCAGAGCTCTGTGTAGGTGAAGATGTGGGCTAGCAGTGCTCTAAATCAAACGAGAGGAATATCCATACATGTGACTCACACTGGGCACCTGCTTTTGGCGTCCCGCTGGGAGAGTTTTCCCAGCAGGTCGCCCGAAGATCAGAACTAGAAACAGAGCGTGACCCGGCGGGGGTTTACATGTGGGGTCTGCACACATGAAGGCAGAGAATTGAGGTTTCTGGGTCTAATTTAGCAGCTTCAGGGAAAATGAACCTGGCAATGAAAGTGAAAGACCACCAGCTGTGATTCTCTGCAAAATCAATTTCAAAACATCATACATATTTTGAAAAAGCTTCTTTTATGTAAGAATAATAGGTTGTTGGTTAAGCAAAGTTAATAAAGTCCAATAAACTGTGGAAATTTCCCTGGAACAAGTGAAACCAGACAATTAAAAAAAGTTTGTACCATCAGGGTAGCCATAGTAGGATTAATTAATACTGCTGACTTTAATGGAGCACATACACAATTGGAAATGTGAACAAAACTACACAAAGAAGTCAAACTAAACAAGTCAAGATGCAAAGATAATGGGATCAACATACATCTGGACTTATTCCTGTCACACACCTCACTATTGTGCTCTATTAAAGTGTTTTTAATGTATCCCCTTTAACCATGGTTTGCAGGATTCAGAAATATTTACAAGGCAGCAGAAAAAGAACATCTGTGTCTCCTTTTAGATTGCTACCTTTGTTCTCAAGGAAATTCTCTTTTGCACTTTGGAAGAAATTGACAAGGTAGCTGCCTGAATCTCAGTTCTTGAGTGTTTTTTATTCCCTGAGTGTTGTGACTCTGCCTCTCTTCAGGGGAGGAAAAATAAACCTATAGATTTTTCTCATATCGGGTGTAAGGACAAATAGCTGCAACATCAAAACAAACAAATCAACTCAGAGCCACTTTTGCCAGACATCTCCTTCAGAACTAATTCAATCTTCCGTGCTCTGTAAGAGTCAAGCTGAACAATATAAAGTTCAATGTTATCTGTTTATTAAGTTCAACACATAACAGATGTACAAGTATTTGGTTAAAGCGTTTATTTTTATGGTTAAGGTTTTCATTTTTAGAATATTCTGAGGGATATTTGGTTTATTACCGACAGTGGGTCACAAAGCTCACAGCTGTATTGCCACTTGCAGTATAAATACGCAACACATGACCAGAGGTCCTCTAGTATATGACTTAAAAATACATATCATTGCATGAGGAGCTTTCCTTTAACACACATTACCTATTTAAGGTAACAGTAACCATAAGCCAGTAGCAGGTATCACCAGGTGGCACCCAACCTTCAGTGTTTCGACACTCTCCAGCTGGTAGGTTGTAGTGGCAGTAGTGGCCAAATCACTGCCTATCTGCTCCTGGCCTCCAGCTTTTCTCCTCAACCAGGCTCGTTCCCCATCCTCCCCCATCCTGCCAGTACTTGTTTCTTGCTCTTACATCAAATGCCAATCTGACTTGACTGGAAATCCTCTACAGCCAATCTCCACAGGGAACAGCACCTGCCAGCCCTTATCATTGCAGTCCTGGACTAGGAGTTGGTATTTCAAGGCCTTTCTCTTATGTGCCTCTTCACAGCCTTCCTCCCATGAAATTGTTAGTTCCACCATAATTATTTTCACATCGGTAGTGAACCGCATTGCTACGTCTGTCTAGAGGGTTGTGTGTGACCACCTCTGGGAACTGCCACTTCCTTTCCACGTTGACCCTTATCTCCCACAAACTGACAACCTGCAGCGGGTTGGGCTTGGCTCCTTCCTTGATGAGGTGATTGTCCTCTCCAAGACAGTGCCAACTGTACTCTTCTTAGGGTGCTTTCACTCTAGCAACATCCCACTTGTGTATGTACTCAGTGTGATACAGCAGGTGGCAGTATGCATTTAGTTGGTTTACAAACCCGCCAAGGAGGAGAAAGAGAGAAAGAAGAAGAAACTACCATGGTGGGGTCCATCCTACCTGAGTCCATCCTTGGCTGACTCCAACTTGCGTTGATTTGTAAGGTGAGTGATAACAGACTGTTTGCTGACTTGATTCTGATTATTTCATACGTTTATTGAGAAAATGTGAACAACGTGTCAAGCCGGGGAAGGAAGTTTAGTTTTTACAATTACGTCTTATAGCTGATGCGATTCTCAGTCCCGTATTTCAGTGCCTCTTGAATCACACCCTGTGCCAATGGGCAGTTTGTTTGCAATTACACTGATCAAAACGAGTCGGACTTTCAACTCAAGTGTGCTTGGTTCTCGAACTGTGCTCCTATTGTAAAAGCCTGCTCTATTGTAGCAGAGAGAGGAAGGAGGACTTTGTCATGGCGCCACCTACACCATCCTTGGGCTATGGATGTTTTACACCTGGACAGTATGTGTGCCAAAGTCCCTCTCTGCCTGCAAAGCTTACAGAGCATATTTTCCCTCAGCTCCCAGATGTGCAGATGCAATGGTGTAGGAAGGGGTCATAGATGCACCACAGGAGAAAGGAAATATGGAAGGATCTCAACAGGTCTGCCTATCAGGTCTTTCGCTTGGGCAGATTACATTTTGTCCAGGTGTCCTGGGAACCTTGTTCCAATGATCTTGCTACTCTCTCCTCTTCTTTAAAGACCCTGTAAAGTGAAATCCAAAGTTTTTGTCTTAACACAGTAGATATGTTGGAATATGGTTGCTGTAAACATGTGAAAACACTGAGATCTACATGTGACTGAATTATGGATTTAGACTGTTAAAAAGTTTTTCATCTCTTTCATGGCTGGGTTAAATTTGGGCGGGGCCAATATGTGAGCCCACAGTATGGAATGACCCCGCCCCTCTAACACTACAATGTAAAGTCACAAAGCTGCTCAGTACAGTCTATTGTACACAGAGGCACAGAGCCTGGTAGCTACACTCTGACCTACAGGTTAACATTCAGACTGTAACATTTTTAAACATGAGAGGATTGTATTTCTCCTGAGTGGGCGTGGCTTCAGCTCATTCAACAGACACACCCACACCATCCTAGAGCAGATTTTATTGCCAAATTTGTCATAATTTTGAAGCTTAATTTTCTTAAACTTAGAGATGTTTTATTTGACTAAAATTTGACCTGGGGGTTCACAACATAGTGACCTGTCATACAGCAAACATGAATACAGATTTATTTTCATTTTGCAGGGTCTTTAAGGGTCCTGAGTTCAGCCTGGACTATTAGCTAGCACTAGTGTTTGAACGGCGATGGTCTGATTAAACTGACACTTTTCTACAGCTACATCCAAGCTAATCGCTACTGTGAGGATAGCCATTGTTTACATCAGAATACAGAGCAACTCTACCTACGATTGCAAGCTTGTGCCGAAATAGAAGAGTGAATACATCTTTCCTATCATGAAAAGCTTTCAGCGTGGCTTTTTGCTCTGTTTTGATGAAGAAATGTAGTCCAGTTCTGATAAAACTGCCGCTGTGGCTACATCAGAGCTAATCACTCCACCGTATTCTAATAAAAAGGTACATAATCTGTACCAGGCCCAGAATGGCTAATCAGGAGAACTTGGAGAATTCCTGGTGGGCTTGACTGTTCTTTGGCCGGTAGGGACCGGTCTAGGTTAAAGGTAAACAGATAATAAAGCTGCATTCGCCATGGATGGACAGTGCTGACGCACCCATTGTCAGAGCTGCATTTCCTCTCTCTCTGTCTCTCTCTTCCTACATCTCCCATATCAGTCCAGTGGCCAAACTGAGCACGTGGTCAGGGAAGACTGTCCCGAGACCATCTGACTGGAAACAACACTGTCCCTAATATAGACTTTTCCCACGATACCCCCGTCAGTGGTTATGCCCTCTGACCCGAGACAGACAAGGTGACAATGAGGAGAAAACGATGAATGGTGAGTAGAGCAAAGTTGGCAAAATAGAAGTTCGACTTAAAAAATGTACAGCTTTAGAAGCTGGCGCAGGTAAATGTGCAAATGTTTTTTTTTTTGCTACAAGCTCATACCTTGATGTAAACAGTCAAGGTGCAGATGACACAGGCAAGCTAGCAGTGTCTGCTGTTGAACACATAACACACCATAAAATGTGAAAACTACCTTCCCCCCTCAATACCAGTTTGCTGTAGACTGAGTGAAGATGAGGAAGAGCCATCCCCGCTAACAAACACACGCCCTTAGAGAGAGGGCAAGTACGATTCAGACAGTATTACTTTTTTAAATAGTAAAATATAGATCTGTTCTAAATTTTTAAAAAAGTGCCCTAAAAGAACAAAATAATTTAGGGATACGTTAATAAGACAAACCTGATGTTAAGATGATGGAAAAAAGTTCACATATTTTACCCCTTTCAGACAAGTTCCCCAAAACATGAGTGTGAAGTCTGTTGCTGAAAACAAAACAAAACAAAACAAAAAAAACAGTATTGGATCTTTGCATGTCTAAAGACCCCTCTGTTCCAGCCCTGCTCAGAACGAGCTGTTTCTGTGCCTGTGGCTTCAAATGTTAATGACCTGGATGGCTCCACCCCTGACTCTGCCCCTTTCAGGAAATGGATGTGGCTTAATGGATGTGGCTCTTCTGATTCTGAGAGAGGGATCAGGAGAGGAGGGCGGGACTTTCCTCCAAGTGGGTAGGGCCAACTGAACCTGAGGGCGGTGTTAACCCCCCCACATGACATCATGGGGTGAAAATCTGAGAACGACTTATTTCAGCACACACTGGGGCTCAAGAGAGCTAGGTCACTGTACAGATTGAAGAGTGTGAGAGCTCTCTAAGTTTCTTAAAGTATGATTCCTCAACAATAGACAATAATGACACAGTGTGGGACAATGATGACCTTTACCCAACTATGCAAGGCTGATTATAGTGACAGAAGAAGTTCTGTGACACTATGATATCACAATATCTTCAAAGTAGAAAAACAGTTTAAAACCTGCCGTAAAGAGCAGCCAGCACGTTAAGCTCTGAAGGCAGAGGGATTACTTGGACATATGATTGCTAACCAATTTAAGACTTTGCTCACATTTTTATTGAACATCAAATCTTGAAACGTTATGCTTGAAAATCTGGATAGCATTACACCCCCTCTTTAAGTTCCACATGAGTATTATGATGCTTAAATCCATCTGCCATCTAGGAGCATTATTTCTTTATCTACAGTTTTTATTGCTGCTAAGTCAAGTTATCTGCATCTAAACCCACAGAGATATTATCTACCTTCTTCATCCCATCTTAATCTCTTCCTTTTTATCATCTGCTCTGTTATCTCATTCTTTAACTTCATTATCCCCTCACTCCTCTAATGTAGTCCTCAGGGTTTCATCCTCTAAGGGCCAAAATGGACCCTTAACCAGTTGGTAAATCATTCAGATCAGCATGACAGACATTTCTCGTATTTAGCATCAGCTCCTCAGCTATATCTGGCTGTGTGCCAGAGTGTTCATTTAAGTGTAACACGAGGATAACTTAAGAAAACCCCTCAAGAAGCCACCTTTTGACCCTACTAGTGTCAAGAACTTCAGACTACAAACAATTATCATTCCTCTAATTCCTTTCCAAGCAAAGGTCAGAAATACACAACTCACTTGACCTATCCGTCCAATCTGACCCATCTCTTTTCTCACCGCAAAGTGTGGTCCTCCAGAGTTCAGTCCTTGGCTGACTTCTTATTTCCACATGGTTATTGCTGCAGGCACTATCGTCAGTGTCTATCCTCCTACTATCAAATTCATGTCTGACAGAGCTTGTCCCCTCAGCATTTCTCATTAACTTAAAGGGGAGCTAGGTCAGCTTTTTGGTCACCTATATCACTGTCTGTCCTCTAATTCTGTTTTTAAATCATTTACATTGAACATAAACGGCCACATGGTTAAAGAGGGTGTTTTCAAAGTAAGTCAGCCCAGACATCTTTCTCCCTAGCAACATTTTCCAGTTCCTCCTCAGGGATTCCAAGGCGCTCTCAGGCTAGATGGGATATATAATCCCTCCAGCGAGTTCTGGGTCTGCCTCAGGGTCTCCTCCCAGTTGGATATACCCAGAAGACCTCCACAGGAAGGTGCCAAGGAGGCATCCTGGTCAGATGCCCAACCCACCTCAGCTGGCTCCTTTTGATGTGAGGGAGCAGCAGTTCTACTTCGAGATCCTTCCGGATGTCCGAGCTCCTCACCCTATCTCTAAGACTAAGCCCGGCCACCCACCTGAGGAATCTCATTGCGGCTGCTTGAACCCGTGATATCATTCTTTTGGTCATCACCCAGAGTTCATGACCATAGGTGAGGGTTGCGACATAGAATTAGATCATATCTTCTGTATTTTTGAAAATATATCTAAATCCAGAATCCCACATTTGCTTTGCAAATTTAGATTTGTATTGGAGGATAGCCTCAAGACAAAAAAAAAGTCCACTGGGGGAGAATTTTCTGTCAAGTTTGGTGAGTTTTTGAGGTTGTTAACGCCCCCAAATTAACAATTCTCCTGCCAGAAAAATGACGCATACAGATACAATAGTATCCTCGCTGACCCTAGGTAGGTGCTCAGGCCCTTATTGTCCCCATCTTGTTAAATATTTGAACACAACAGAGAAGCACAACATCATAGTGAAATGAGGGTTCAGAAGGTGCTTTCATTAAAACACAGCTTTGTGATCAGTATGAAAATAATAAAGCTTTCTAATTATTCCAGCTCTATAAACACTACTTCTACACCTCTACTACTTTTGCATTTACCCATTCTACTATTGCTACTGGGACTATTGTTAATCCACAAAACATGATTCTCAAGTAGGGCATGCTCCTCTGCATTGGGATGCTTCATTCAGAATATTTTCCATGTGGTAAAATCATGTTGACTTTACACCAAATCCTGCTCATCATCACAATATAAATGGTCGATGCTGTGTCAGATAGTTGCCTCCTGTTTCACAAATCTTGTCAGAAATCATTCCTCACATGAGCTAAATCTGTTAGCATTCCTTGATTATAAAGCCTTAGCAACTACAAAAGTTGCTTTGAGCTCCTGTTGCTAAGCTCTTTCCTCAAGCTTCAATATTGCCTCCTCTATAAATAGGTCTAACTCTGCTGAGGTCAAACTCCATTCAGTTAAGTGAATGCAAAGTCAGAACCTCATTTATCATCAAGAGAGTGGTGCATTTAGAAGATCTACATTTTTGTCATTTAGCTGGCACTCTTATCCACAGTGACTTGAAATGACTGAGTCAGTTGGGGTTTCCTGTCCATCTGAAAAATACATGGACAGATTTCAGAGAGTTAGTGGATAAGTAAAGCTGTCAAGTGCTTCTTTGTCTTATTTTTCCTGTGAAAACCTGTCATGTGGATATTTAAAGCGTGCTAATCCTGTCTGTAGTTGTATCAGAAGCATCGGCCCATATCCCATGCTGATCAAAGTTAAAGTATAGCTGGAAACTTTACTCCTTTTACCAAACTAAGTATTACTGCAGTTTAAAAATCCTGAACCCACTCCTTCAATCCTGTCAAATCTCTCTACTAAAGGATGATAAAACAGGTTTTATTAAAAGGCCAGCTGGATCTGCTTGGCTATAGGCTTTTCCATGTTAAAAATGACAGGACATTTTGCACCCAAGCTCTTGAACAGAAAACCAGTTACTATTTGACCTCTTTGCTCACGAGGAGTGGGCCAAAATGCCTGTGGACAGGTGCAGAAGTCTCATTGAGAGTTACGGAAATTGCTTGATTGTAGTGATTGCCTCAAAAGGTTAAAGTCAAGTTCAGAGAGCCATCGTTTTTGTCCAAGTCAGTTTCATTATTATTTTTTTTTAAATGATACGGTTGAACCACAATTAAAAAGAAACAACTGATTTTCATTAATTAATTTTCAGTACATTTTTATTATTACTTTGGTCAATTTAAGTTATTCCAATGACCATTGTAGGTTTTTCTTTCTTTAACGGAGGGGTACCAACAATTTTGTCCACTGTTTGCAGTGCATGGAAAAAAAAACGACCTCAAATCTCATAATTCTCCGTATGTGAGATGTGCATATCAACAGGGAATGCAGTCTTCTGGTGGGCTACAAGTTTGAAACAGCCAGTTAAAAGGGATATTTCAGTATTTTTGAATTTGCAGTTGCAGCATTGCAAAAGAGTGACAAAAACACAGAGGAATTCTGGGTAAAATATAAAATGCTCCAAAGGTTTTCAATAGTGTGTATGTTTAAGTCAACTTTGTTTTTTGGGACTTCTTTTTTTTAACCAAAAAATCCTGGGAGGAACTGTATCAACCTGTGAGTCCTTATTACAGGAGCAATGCTCAGTGAAATAACTGAAGGCTAATGCCGCTACTACTGCTATGTACCTCATATGACTTAACTTCAAAAATACTGAAATAACCCTTTAAGGCATAGTACTGGCTGAGGAGCACTTTGGCCAAATGACGCCACACTACCAGTGTGGACCCAAACATGGCGGCCTCCTGGTGAGTTTATAGGCTTAAATTAATTTAAAAGGCTGGTGAGTGTTTTGTTCAATATACATTAAAGATGTACAAATATCTATTCAACAAGAATAATTCGTCTAACCATGCAGAATTCCAGAGTAGATGCACCTCAGCTGAAACTCTGGTATCATTTTTTCAGTCACCCTTTTCCATGCCAGTGCTGCAGTTACAGGCATTAAAAATAACAACATAAACACAGACATCTTTTATGCTGCCAGTCTCATTCTGTCTCTTTCGTAACTCATAAATACAAATCAGTATAAATTTAAACCTGTTTCATAACCATATAAAAACTCCTTACAGAGACTTCAAATACTTTTTAAAGATCTTTGTTTGTGGACTTAGTGGCAAGTGCTTTAAAAACAAGATCTTTGGCCTCTGAATATATGCTTTCTTCAAGATAATACTTTTTAGCTTAAGATGAGTTCAGCCTCTTTTTTTCATTCATTCACTTCACAAAAATGATGTCATCATCTCTGTGGGTAGCTTGCTTGACGTTACCAGGCTTTACCTTCACCTTGACTCAGTAGACCTTCCTCTATAAATAGGCTTATGTTTCCGCTGGGGTCAAGCTGCTATGTTCCCTTTTTTGTTCTTCCAAGCGGCGGTTTGTTTTATAATTGGATGCCTCTTCATTATTTTTTCCTTTGCACACAAAAGCTGCTTTATATCATGTAGCGTGTACACTCGTGGCCTCAACCGGCGGCGGTTCTGATTGGCTGTTTTATAATCAAACAACCATCTGGAGGCTACCTAATGGGCTTAATGAGTATTGCTTTGCATTGCTACTGGATTTTTGCATTAATGAGTGGTTGCAAATGCATGTGCACACATGAATACATGCTGCTTCACTGTTTGCTCTTCTCCTTTTCATATACATGCATGGTGAATAAAAGCATCATGTGGTTGCTATTTCAGTAACCACATGGTTCAATGCTAACCTTTCTGACTTGCCATAAATACATCATAATAATCTGTATGAAAACTGGAGCGTCGGTAGCTTCACTGTGTCATCCTTGAAAACCTGTATCACTCACCATAATTACATGGCAGAATAATTCAACCTTAATGGCTCGACTTGTATATCACATGGCCTCTAGACAGGCTCCTGTCCTTCAGAGGCTACAGCCACTGAAGAGGACATTTTTTTTTCTAGCATCTCACCTCCAAGGGTCTGAGGGGGAGCCCAGAAATAATCGTCTCAGTGGCCTTTTGTGCACTCAGCAAGGCAAGCTGGGGGAGTTCATTTGCCGTGAAAATTTATATCTCCCTTTTCCTTGGCTCCTGGTGTTCCCTCCCTTTCCCCGACTGCACACGTAGAAGTATGGGTATTCTTCTTTCTGTGGGTAGCAGCTGCCATCCCTGACACTCCACATGTTTTATAGCCCACTAAAGCATAATGCTCCACTCCTTTTTTTTTTTTAATATATTGAATTATTTATTTATTTTGCTGCACTGCCTTGCGAGCTCCTATGAACGATCAGGGTGCCTTGGGGGCCCTGCTGCGACATGATCTCGGGGGGTATTAAATATATTGCCGGTATTTGTTTCCCCGCCTCTAAGTGGATCGGACGATGCTGCAGACAAATACTCATCCTCCAAAGTGGAAGAGCTTTGACAACAAAACAAGTATGTCCTCTGCTCTGTAATCCTTATTGCATCCAGTCACGTGGGGGAGAATAGAGGAGGACTGTTATTATCAGACTCATGTTGTTTCGTGTTTGCCCAATATGGATTTTGACCTTGAGACTCCCCTATATATGATACTGTATTTCTATTTTCACTAAAGCTGAGGCAAGCAGGATTTTAAAAGTGCTTTTTTTATGCTGACAATCCCAGAATGCATTTTATTTTCTCACCAAAAAACTTTATAATATATCACTAATAAGAATTAGGGTGTTTGGGAAAAAAAGGTGTTGTTTTCATTTAGTTCTTAAATATGATAAATCTGGTAATGATATGATAATAATGAAAACATTTTTTTCTGTCTGCATGCATAGATGGTATCTTGCATGTTGTTCATGTGTTGCATCTTACTGAACAATGAAGTCAGTGAGGAAGTCCTAAAATTTGCAGTTTCTTAAGGGTCCACTAGGGGCTGGCTGCAACACCACAGGCCACATACACACCAGCTGTTAAACTGCTGATTTCTACAGCAGAAACAAACATGTTTACAGCCTGGTTCAAAAATCGGTTTTGGCCAAAACAAATATTGTTTAAAACATTCCAAAAGGTGAGTGATGTTATTTCAACATTTTTATACAGTGCACTGCTGTTGAATACTGCCCAAAGAGCAGAAATAAACAAAAAATAAACCTGTAACATGAGGTGGGATGCCCCACTTTGCCACCCCCTGTTCATTTTTCAATATAGTCTAAGCTGCAGTTCCCACATTTCTTCCATCGGTGTTGCAGTGCTTAGATTCCTGTGGTACAGAATGCCTCAAAAAAACTTTATCAGCAGCTACAATATCATCATCCAGCTGAAAGTGCTTCCCAGCCAAGTGTTTTTTCATGTTAGGGAGCAGAAAATAGTCACGTGACACCAAATCTGGAGAATAATGGAGGGTGATCAACCAGTTCAAAGCCACAGCAGCAACCACAGACTTGTGTGCAGGGGCATTGTCCTTGTGAAACAAGACCCCCTTTGTCAATCTTCTAGGCTGTTTTGACTTGATTGCCTTTCACCGCTGCCTCAGCAAGTTGGCATAATGTTCTCCACTGATAGTTTGTCGTTTCTGAAGGTAGTCAATGTACGCAATGGCCTAAGGCCATCGCCTTCCCTGCAGATGACACCACCTTGGCCTTCTTTGGAGGGGTAGAAGAAGGTGTTTCCCCCACATGCACTGTTGTTTGGGTCTAGCTCAAAGTGATGGACTCAGCATTCATCTTGGGTGAAGAAACGTTCCAGAGAACCAGCTGGATCTGCTTCAAAAAGTGCCAAGTTCACCTGCAAAATGACCAGCCTGCTGTGCTTTTGATCATGTGTCAAAACCGTGGCACCCACTGAGCGGAAACCTTTGACATGCCAAGTTCATTGTGCAGAATTTTCTCTACTCGTGAACAGGACTCCCTGTCTACTTTCAAGAGAAGGCTAAAGACCCAGCTCTTCAGAGAACACTTTGCACTTAGCTAGGCAATTCTCTACTGTTGTCCCCAGTAGTAGATTGAGTCTCAGCCAGACTCTTCTCCACTGCTGCCCCCAGTGGTTGAATGAGTTTCCCAACTATAGTTAGCTCGCACTGTCCTGCTCTACTTCTGGGATTTCTTTGCCCAGCTCTTTGGGAATGATCCAGCACTTGGTACTTGGTAAATAGTTGTTGTGAAGTCTAATGAATGGCGATTAATGATCCCACATTTTCCTTGATTCATTGTTGCTGTCTAATAACAAAAAAAAAAACAAAAAATAAAAAACAAAAAACAAACAAAAAAACAAAACAAAACAAACAAAAAAAAAAAAACAAAAAAACCCCCCCAAAAAACAAACAAACAAAAAAACTCCATAAACAACGTATATTTTAGGTACTCTGCCTTAAACTCTACATGGCAGCACTTGTGTCCAATTGGACCTGAAGCACTTGATGGCACTTACTGATGTTGTTTCTTCTTGTCTAGATCATTGCTTGTGTTGTTCTTGCTCTCAAATGTACGTCGCTTTGGAGAAAAGCGTCTGCTAAATGACATTGTAACATTGTAACATTGTAACAGGAGATGCCTACAGCATTAGCTATCTGGTGAACAAACACCTGTCATCCATCACCATGTAGTGGACACGGTTGATGAGAAGTTCAAGAAGTGTTACTTTAAAATAGATCTTCATCGTTGGATATGAAAAAAATGTCTTAATAGCAAATAAAATACTAATAAACCTGTCCATGAGTCATTTCAAAATGGGCTTTAATTCTTTCTTTCTTGTTCAAAGATTGATTTTGCCCCAGGCTGTTGATATATTCTGGGTTTTGTTTTTGTCTGAGTTTTTACATAACAGTAGTAAAGCAAAGTTTAAAGAGCAGAGCAGTCCTTTACATTAGGAACACATGGAGGTATCCTGATAAAGATGCAAAGTCTGTTGCTTTTCTGCATCTTAATGCCTCATAAAGTCCAATTATTGATAACAAAGCAACAGTGATTAAAGAAACTCTTCAGGAGAAAGCATTCTAAGGCTGGTGGTGGAGGAGAAAGGCTATAGCTTAAAAAAGAGAGACGTACTTTGGCTGTGTGCTCCTGAGAGCTGCAGCAGACCTATTAATTCTCTCACAAAATGTGACATGTGGGTGTTGGTTCAGAGGACTGGAACCAAGCTAAGTAATTAATTTAATGCTTTATTAATGAAGTTTGTGCAGAGGAGACGGCCTGGTGTATAGAAATAAAGTCCAGGACAGCTTTGATTAATTCAAGATCACAAGACACTTTATTTCATTTAATGCTGAAAGATTAATATAAAACTGGGAAAAAGACTAACCTTAGGAGTGATTGGGACTTCAAATTATCCACTGGATAAAAAGGAAAGGCTGTTTTAAATTCGGTTTGTCACTCTTTGCAGCTCAAACAACCAAATTTATTGATGTTGACTGACGTCACAGTCAGTAGCTTATTGAAGTTTGTTTGGGGAGGTTGGGCGCCAAAGTGAAGCAAACCAAATTACTACATGTTGCTGTGATTGCATTATTTTATGATGGTAATAAGGTACAGAAGAGAGTGCGAGAGATGCCGTAGAATTTCAATCAGATTTACACTGCTGCTACCATGTATAACTCTTGGTATGATGTTCTTCTGATGAATGCTGTGTTAGTTTTACACCAGATGTTACGGGCCACACACCTTACAGAAAGTTCAACTTTTGTCGTGTGAGTCCACAGAATATTTTCCCAAAAGTCTTGGGATCATCAACATGTTTTCTGACAAATGTGAGATGAGCCTTTGTGTTCTCTTTGGCCAGCAGTGGTTTTGGCCTTGGAGCCTTCCCAGTGGATGTCATTTTTGCCCAGTGTCTTTCTTTCTGTGGAATCATGAACACTGGCCTTAACTGAGTCAAGAGTGTGAAGGTCTTTAGATGTTGTTCTGGGATCTTTTGTGTCCTCCTAGATGAGTCTTTGTTATGTGATTGGAGTAATTTTGGTATGCTGGCCAATCCTGGGAAGGTTCACCACTGTTCCAAGTTTTCTCTATTTGTGGATAATGGCTTCCTGGGCTGGCTGCCAGGAAGCATCCCCACAGCATGATGCTGCCACCACTGTGCTTCAAAGAGGGGATGCCGTGTTTGTGGTGATGTGCAGTGTTTGGTGTCTGCCAAATATCATGTCTGATGACCAAAAAGCACCATTTCTGTGTCATGAGCTCAAAAAAGTTTCTTTCACTTGACCATAGAGTCTCCCACATGCTCTTAGGTGAACTCTAGTCGAGATTTTGTATGTTTTCTCCAAAAGTGGCTTTCTCTTTGCCACTCTCCGGGCAATGACCCAGGCAACAGCTGTTGTATAAAGAGTCTCTCAGCTGCTAAAACTTGTAACTCCTTCAGAGTACTCATAGGTGTCTTGGTGGCCTCTCTCACTAATCTCCTACTTGCTTCATTGCCCAGTTTGTGAGGATGGCCTGATCTGGGCAGATTTGTGCCATATTTATTTCATTTTTATGATGATGGATTTTACTGAACTCTGGGGGATGTTCAGTGACTTGGAAACTTTTTTGTACCAGTTCCCTGACTTTTACTTTTCAATAACCTTTTCTCTGAGTTGCTTGGAGTGTTCTTTTGTCTTCATGGTGCAATGCTGGCAAGCAATACCAGTGACTTGACATACCAGACACAGGTGTCTTTATGCTACAGTCACTTGAGCCATATTTACTGCACTCAGGTGATCTTTATTTAATTGTGGACTACTAGCTCCATTTGGCTCTGCTGAATTAGGTCAGTCACTCTATTATATTGTGTTTTGCATATAATGTGTATTACACTATTATACTTGTATAGTGGTTTAATGTCCCCATAAAGCCTTTTGACTCCCTGCTCTGGGATAAGGTTACCACAACATCCCTAGGTCCACAGATGTTTAGTGGAACAGTCAATGATTAATGTGACACCGTCATAAAGATAAAACTTGGAAGCGTTTTGTTGTACTCCAAGAAATGTTTTGGTTTGGAGCAAATGTGCGTGTGTGTTGAACACTCAGAAGTGTTAAGGTAGGTGCATGTAGGCACGTACAACGTGCACACGTGAACTGAGAGCTTTAAAACGGCATGATTAGATAGAGTTGGGGTCTCACTCATGCACCATTGTCCTGCTGCAAATAAACATACGTCAAGGCTGCATTAAACTCGTTCTGACGCCTGACTCATCCTTAAATGTAATATTTCTAGCAATGGCATCACTTTAAAGGGTGTTAATATTTATGCAGTCTCATACTTTACATTACATATTTTTATTTGATTGACATTACTTTGTAGAAATCTGTTTTCACCTTGAGTTCTTTTTTGTAAAAAGAAAATTTCAATGATTAATTGCCAAACAATGCAACATGTTAGAAGAGAAATCCACACTGTCCATAATTCAAGTACAGATTTTCTTTATAAAGTTACCTAACTGTCAGAAATCCAGATTGAACCATCCCCCTCATCGGTATTGATATGGAACGGAAGCATCACACCACTGCTGTATCTCTCACAATAACTTCATCTCCATATCGCTGCATTTCTTAATACTCCCCTCCCCCCCTTGTCTCTTTCATTCACTCTTTGAAGCTTTAACAAAAGTGAAAAAATTGAGAGAGTTATCACAGTTTTTGCATAACCAGCCCATCAGTCTTGTACAAAATCATGTTTATTCATTTTGCCCTCGGGGGAGAGGGGGTAAAAGGGAGATGATTAAATTCTAATTTGACCTCTATCATAATTTAGCTGAGCCCATTATGATGTCAATCATTTGAACTCAACTCTGCAGTGAGGAGAGAGTGACTGTGTGGCAAAGGGAAAGGGGATTATAGACAGTTTTGGGACCACACAGTCACCGTGTCAAATTGGTTTTATCCAGCCACATGTAATTTTTCCCCGGAGAGAACAGAGCTTGTTCAAATGTTCGATGTGTGCAGTGAACATGAGGTATCAAAGGAATGATGGACTTGACTATAGCTGGTGAAAGATGCTCTTCAGTGGGTAAAATTGTTCCACACCAGGGGAAATTATTTGCCTATCACAGCAGTGAGTCAGAGACTTGACGAGCTCCATATGATGGAAGTCTTTGTAGAGGAAAAAAGAGATTTGATGTTTTCTAGCACTCTTGTTATTTGTGTTATGTTGCTGCTTCCATGTGATAAGGACTGAATGGACTTTGAATTAAAAAAGGACCCTGAAATCCATTTAACATGTTTGGTGCTTTCTGTGTAGTTAAAGAGCATTATCAATATATACTGAACATCTGCTAGGAGTAAGCTTTTGATAAGGTTTGAAGTAATGTACAGAAAATCTATTAGAAAATGTACTGCTGTGCACATGCCGTGGTCCTTTCCTATTCTGTAATGTAACCCAAACTAGCAAAGCCAAAATGAAAGAAACTGCACACTGAACTTACAATGGTTTTCATCTCCAGAGACTTTGTATTTGTCTTCCTTCAGTGAGAAAGCAGATTCATTGCTATTGACTCAGTTCAAAATGGTGTTAAAAACACATTGAGAACTGAAACTAGAGTAACTGATTAGTATATGGTACATTTGCATTTACACATGGCAGCATTCATACCCTTATTTGCCATGGATTTTTTTTTTGTGGCTCCTTAGTGGACACTCACCTGGGTCTTAATGAGCACTTTCTCATGAATTGATTTAATCTGTGTTGCTTGTGTTTACATTTTTTGGGTTGACATTTCTCATAATCCTTTTATCAACATTGTTAGCTCAGGAATCAAGCCAACCATCTAACTGACTTTTGACTTCAAAGCATTTTACTAGACGCAAGACACCTGTGTCTGTAAGGTCCAGTCACTAGTTAATCAGTCTCCCTGGTGACCATTACAGACAAAAGCAGACAAAAGAACACTCCAAGCAACTCAGAGAAAGTCAGGGGATGGATAAAAAAAAATGCCAAGGCACTGAACATCCCCCAGAGTTTAGTTAAATCCATCACCAAGAAATGGAAGGAATATGGCACATGTGTAAATCTGCCTAGATCAGGCCGTCATCACAAACTGAGCGACCAAGCAAGGAGACTAGTGAGAGAGGCCACCAAGACACCTATGACTACTCTGAAGGAGTTACAAGCTTCAGCAGCTGAGATGGAAGAAACTTTGTGTGCAACAACTTTTGCTTGGGTTCTCCACCAGTCAAAGCTTTACGGAGGACTGGCAAAGAGAAAGCCATTTTTGGAGAAAACATATTAAATCTCAACTAGAGTTCACCATATAGCATGTGGGAGAAATCTTTATTCAGTCTGCAAGATAACTATGGCTTGGGAGAAGATTTATTTTCCAGCAAGACAAGACCCAAAGCATACCACAAAAGCTGGTTCGATAAAAAGTGATTGATATCGTGCACACTTTTGCCCTCTACAGGAGCACATATATTATTTTACAGACAGGTACCTCATGGTTAGTCTAACTTGGATGCTTCTGACATAACAGCAAACAATCAAATCCAGTCTGATGAAAATGAATTCTATTTTTACTCCCTAGCTCATCATTATCTACTTTACTATATTTCAATACCTGACTCATGTGCCACTTTAAACGTCATGAAGACTGAACTAAAGCTAGTTTAATCAGGAGAGACTTCATTTCTTTAATTTATTCAGTGGAAGCAAATAATCTTTGGTGATCTTCCTAGCGATGTCTTTGTAGCAGGATAGGAATCCTCTATTATGGAGTATATAGACACTGGTGTTAGTGCTGAAAAGGGATGCAGGATGTGATGTGGGATGGCCATTTGAAGCTCTGAACCTGGACACTGGTGAGATGGATCTGGATGCTGAAGAGCTGAAGTGGGGCACTAATGATCTGGACCGGAACACTGATGAGCTGGACATGATGGGGTTGGAGGAGGGTCGCACTGATCCAAGCTGGAGGCAAACTGACAGCAGTAGATGTAAGAGCCAAATTAATGTTTGGCAGCAGCAAGGTGATTGGTTCATAGAGGCTGTGTCTGGTCATCTAGTTGGTTACAGAGTAAATTACCATAAGCAGCTGAAACCAGGGCAGAGAAGAACAGAGAGAGAGAGAGACTGAGCATACTGTATGAGAGCATCTCTGACACCTGGATGGTACCCTACCATGTTTACTGACCATTTTTCTTTCATTACCTGTTGTGCCGAAACTGAGCCACTCTCCTTCCAATGGGCGTAGCTATGGATTTTGGGCCCCCAGAAATAATTTACACAGGGTTCCCCTTAACCAGTGAGACAAGCAGCAAATGTTGTCTTTTTTACAAATAACTATGCATTTTCATGTATTTTTTAAACATAATTTCCCCATTTGTGAGCAACATTTTTAGTATGGTTAGCTAAATTAAATTTATGTGCAATATTTTGAAGTGCTGTACTATACAATTTGGACATTTTTAAGGGAGGAGCAGTATTGTATTTTACTCTATTTGATACAGATTTCAGTTTGTTGATTGATTCATTTAGTCCAGTGTTGCCCAACCCTGCTCAACCAAAGAGCCAAATTGTTGAAAAATACCTTTGCAAGAGGCACAAAGTGGTGAAAAGTGGCAAATATGGCTTGAAGTAGCAATAAAAATAAGTTGAAGGTGGCAAAAATGGTCCAATAGTGGCAAACAGTGGGAGAAAAAGGGGCAAAAATGGGAAGAAAAAGTGACTAAACTGGGCAAAAATCAGAAAAAAAGGTGGGGAAAATAGGCAAAAGGTGGCATTTAATTGCAAAAGGCAGCTTAAATAGGCGAGAAGTGGCAAAAAGGGGAAAAAATTGCAAAAAGCAGGATAAAAGTGACAAAAATGGGCAAGGAAACACTGGGAGAAACATGGCAAAAAATGGCAGAAATATAGAAACAAATCTAGTGTGTCAAGATAAAAACTTTGGATTTCACTTTACAGGGTCTTTACATCACACGTAAACTCCTATGATTTAAAGATTGTCACAGGGGAGTATTCCTGATACTGCAAGTAATAGAATGACAGCACGATGGAAAATTTAACTGTTTTGGTTTTCGGTCTATAAAATTTTCTCTCCCTCCAAAGTGACCTGACTGTTAAATTTAAATAAAACTGAGCACAGAAACCTTCATGAAAGTGGCATTCTTATTATTAAAAGACTGATTCTAGACTAGTGGTAAATGGAGTGTATGTATTGTTCATCTAACATGTGCTGTATTGATCCCCTTCATCCCTGTCTATCACAGCTCTGCTGATCTGCACAGAACAGCAGGTCTCTTTTGATGTGTCTTATTGATGACACAGGATCCTCGGCGATGTTAACATGGTTAGTCTCCCGCCTGAGAAATCTCTCCCTGTGTTGTCTGTGTTTACTGTGTGAACTGCATTGGCTGTTGTCAGTGGGCGTTGTAATGCTAATGCTGTTCACTGTATTTGACTGTGTTGTGTTTTTTTCATGAAGGGGTTTGGCTCCAGTGCTTGTGAGATTGCACACTTTCCTGCAGCTGCACTTTAGGAGCATGCTGCTGCATCTGCCTCAGTCTATATGTTGTATACACACAAGCTATACATTCTGTGTATGTGTGAGGTCTGCAGTGCGCTCAGCCCAGCTGCACGTACTTCTTTTCATCAGAGGCTCAAAGGCGAGCGGACCGCAGGGATCCACTCAGCGGGTGAAATCACTCTACAGGAGGAGGGGGAGGTCTGCTCAGGGTTATCTCCTGAAGCGGCCGGAGCATTCGACGGGGGGATATTGCCACAGTGCATGTGGTTTAATTCCTCTCCTTGAAAGGAAGAATATGTTTTGAGTTATTTCAAAGTGCTGGCAGAAATCAAGCTTTTTTAAGCCCTGCTTGAAAAGGGGGAGAAAAAAAGTGACATAAACCCTTAAGAACTTCCATTTATCACTGCTTTGATTTCCTGCCCTCTGCTCGTTTTTTTCTTTGTGTCATTTTTTTCTTTTTCTTTGACTCTACAATGTTCATGCCTAGGCGCATATTTGCTTTTCTTTTTCTCAGTTATTTGAATTCAGTTGAATGCAGTTCTGGTTATGGGTTGCTCTGTGTTTCTTTTTCTCAGAGAATTTGGCCCTTAAATTGATCTGCATTTAGACTGATGTAGCAAAGACATCAGAATCATAACAGGCATAGTAGCTTAAGGTATTCATCAGTAGTTGTTTAACAAAATAATATATACAATCATGTGCATATGTTTTAGGTATGCAGGGTGTTAAGGATTAATCACGGGGCTCAATGTGCCACAACCCAGGCTGGGGAAGAAGAGTGGGGTCCAGCCAGAGTCAAGCTGGACACATGTCAACACATGTGTGTCTCTCACCAGCCATTGTCTTGGCCTTTTCAACCCTGGGATACGTCTAGGGACATCCACAGCACCACCATAGGCTTGTGGCAACCGCAGGCGGTTTTCTAGGCTGTGCTCATTTGCTGCATTTACCCCTTATTTCACCCCGAAAGGTTTGGACTTGGATATTTTTTCAACTGATTATTTTCCCATGCCCCTTTGTAATATGCAAAGACAACCAGAGCATGACTTGGGTTGTGTCAATCCTCCCTCATTCCTGATGGCGAAATAAGGCAGGCTTACTCACCACTTGACGCCTTATTTTAGCCTCAGTTTTTGGCCCAAGCATGCCTAAAGCTCTGCACAGTACTGAATATGTATCACTGTTTTATAGTCATTTCATGAGGGATAATTGACTTTGTGTGATATTAAGAAGGTACTGGCTTTAGCAGGGCATAAAAACATTATTACAACTAGAAAAGAACTCGGAGAGTGCAGACCTCCGCCATTAGCCCTATCTCCCAATAGTGAAGAATACCTTCCAAAAATTTCTGGATCCGTCCCAATGTGCCCCCCACCATGGCATTCACCGATTACTCCCTCCCCGGTGGAGTGGAAACACAGTGAGGCAAAGCATTGACTTCTCTATGGGTGGACAGTCATGGTGGAAGCATTGCCTGCCGGTGCCAACAGATGCACTGACAGTCTCACCAGACGACTGGAAGTCATGGCGGAGGGTGAGTATTCCTCTATTCCTCCCAGCATTGTGAGTATTCTCGCTACAATTCGCTGTCTTTCTCTCTGTTACACTCCCACTCATCTCCTTAACCGGGCGTGCATCTTTGAAACTCTATAAACTCCAAATCTTTGAATAGAAACACACCCAATATGCCGATGGGATTGAAGTTACTCATGTCTGCCATCTCCTGGTGTAAAGTGGTAACAGCGCAGACCTCCGCTATTAGCCCTATCTCCCAATAGTAAAGAATCCTGGATTCCTGGATCCAGACGGTGATCTGGATCACTCCCAAAATTGAATCAGTTCTTCCTTATGCCATTTGTGACATTTCCTGAAAATTTCATCAAAATCTGTTCATAACTTTTTGAGTTATGTTGCTAACAAACAAACAAACAAACTAACAAACAAACCCACCCGATCACATAACCTCCTTGGCGGAGGTAATGAAAGGCCTAATTCTAGTCTCTGTTTCCACTAATCACACGTATTTTACTAAAGAATCTAAAACATAATGTTGAAGTCTTTTAAATTTCTTTCTTTGAGACAAACAAGCTAAATGTGGTCAGCTGTTAATGTCTCAAGTTGGCAGACATTTTTTCCTATAGAAATAAATATTTAAGGCTTTGTCCACATGTAAATGAAAACCATTTATTATTTTAAAAAGTTTTCCATAAACATAGCATTGTTTCAAGAAATGTTCGCATAAGCAGGAAGCCACTGAGAATGACTGAAAATGCGGTAGTATATATGCCAGGCATGTAAGCGGCACTGTAACACTGCCACAGAAATACACAAAAAAAAACTGACGACAATCGTGGAGCAAGTGCACCCAAAACTTTTCTCTTACACACAACTTTCTCCTGGCTACCCTTCTGTTAGCATCTCATAACATGCCATATGCTGTTGTCTATTCCCAGTTGGCTGTAAGAGCCATAATATGCTCAGTAGCTCCTGCAGCATGAACACAATCATGTAATCTGCCATGATTGTTGGTGGGGTTAGCTCATGTGGGTTAAGGGGGCTGTGATGTGATTGTTTCAGAAAAGATGCACCTCATTCTGAACATGATTAAGGTTTACTGTTTCAAATTGGAGCTGCTGAGTCTGTTTCCCGATTATATGATTATATGACATAATTAAGAGTATCATGTTACATAAGACCTTCAAAGTATGACCAAAATTATAACATGGTGTAGACTGGTGTGTTAGTGAGGCTGTAGGGAACCTAAATAGTAATGGGTTAATCCAACACAACCAGAGACAGAAAACTTCAAAGAGCAGCTGCCCTCGGTGACAATGGGTGAACGACTGCCGCAGTAGCAGATTCTTAACTAGCAGAGTTAACAAGCAGGACTCCCAGGTGCAACCAGTTAACCTAACGAGCAGGACTCCCAGGTGTGACCAGTTAACCTAACGAGCAGGACTCCCAGGTGTGACCAGTTAACCTAACGAGCAGGACTCCCAGTTGTGACCAGTTAACCCAACAAACAAGGCCCTCAGGTGTGACATCAGTCAATTATAGCACCAAAGAAGAAAGACACCCACATATGTGGATTTGAAAATGTGATATTTTATAACAGAGAGGTGGAGAAAAATACACATAAAATATCAATCTCTCAGACACACCTGTCATCAGAGATGAATAACACTGTGCTGTAAAAACACAGGAAACACCAGAGCAAGTCAAAGAGTTAAATCTAGAGGTAAAATAATGGTGTGATTAATGTTTTCAATGCCTTTTAAACTGAAATATATATATTTTTAAATCCTTTTGTTTAGCTTGTAACTTTTATTATTAGGTATATATTTTTTCATTAGATAACCCCAGTTAGATCAAATGTGTAAATCACATAAAAGTTGAACTCCTTTCATAATGTTTTATTGAATATATAAAGATGCAATATTTCTGCTCTGTCATAACCATGACCATTTATCAACTTTTCATTGGTTTGATATTTGTATGTAGATCTACCTCAGAATTTGCTTCATAGGAACACATAGTGGAGCCTTTTGAGGAGCTTGATCTCAGTTAATCTCAGTACTGTGTTTACATGCACATACTCCTACACCCATTGTAATTATTAGAGTTATTTCTAATGCTACATATTTAATGAACACTTTTGCTAATACCTTGAGGCCCCTCTGCGCATGAGACTCCAGGCAATTTCCTACCTTTGCCTCATGTGTTCTTAGAGTTTGTTCTCAGCTAAGAAAAAAAAAAAAAAAAATCCAGAATAAGAAATAAGCTTTGCTGAACATCTGACTCCTCTTATAAAGTATTTAAAGTGAACAGTTGGTGAATGAAGCAACATTATGAAGTTGAAAGTGTCTGGAACAACATCATGTCTAATGTCATGTCATGCTGGGTGTTCTTACACCGGACTAAACAAGACATGTGTAAAAACATTTTAAATGGAAAAATTAATTCTTCTAAAATGATTTGAACTCAGTATTTTTGTCTACACAATCTCCCCTCATGTTTCTGCCTTTGTATTTCTTTTTAATTTCACCTTCAACTGTCATCGTCCTGGAGGAACAGAATTGAATTTCACTGTGTGCTTGAATACAGCTGAGATGACAAAGAAAAACTTGACTTGAACATGACATGCTTGGACTCTGTAACCTTTAGATAAAAACACTCTGAATAGACCAGCTGCGCTTAAAAGACATCAGAAGAGACTGTCCTCTCTTTATTTTCTATGTGGCAGTAAAACGTGTTGCATGAAGTTGAAACGAACTCCAGAAACTTGGACTCATTCTAACCTGTGCTGTGGATTTTCACTAGAACATGTGTTTGTGTTTCATTATTGTTAAAGTTAGCACGGGTTCCAAGGCAAAATAACTCACAAACTGTCTTTCATTCCAGTTATGTGTGGTGTAAGTGAAATTTGTGCACATTTGAAGCCTAAGAGAAAAAAAAAAATCACAGAATAAGCACATGCTGTTAAACAATGAAAGGCTGTGTTTCTGAAATCATTGACAAAAAAACTCCTTACACTGTTTGATTGATGATCAAAAATACTGTAACAACAGTTCAAACACAGAGGGAAACAAGGAGAAAAACTTCACAAAAAATATAATCCTGAGGATTTTAACCACTCAGTGCAGGGTTAAATGATTTTTTAAGACAGATCCATGTTACTTCTGAGTGAAGTGGGTGGGAGAGTGTTTGTGACATGTGTCAGCTGGAGGTTAGAGAAATCCTAATGGCTGATAATCACTCATTGATCCTTCAGCTCTCCAGCAGCCACATTACTTTAGCTCATATCAGAACCCCCACCCCACCGTCCACAGTGCTTCCCAACATCCTGCAAGGTCTCATTGATTGACATTTTTCAAGGGCACGATGGTCGGGGGGTGGAGGCGTTCTACAAAGTAGACTCTGTGACAGTTGAACAGTTTAAGATGTGGACCACTGTCTGCCACACCATGAAGAGGCACACTTCAAAGACTGCATGGTCAACAACATTTCCTGCTCATTTTAAGGTACCTTTGATGGTTTTAGGTTCCAAATGGTGCATCTTGTAAAATCAAACATTTTACTTTTATTAACCTTTTTAACGTTGAAAGTTATTTCTCTCTGTGGTTAAGCTGCTTTTGTTACCAACCAGGAGTTTCTTATTTTCTTTTAAAATAAAGTCAAGTTTTAATAAGAACAAGAAGTAAAATATGCATAGCTGAAGATAGTACAGATTACAGTCAAAACATGACAGGAAAGTTTCATAAGAAAATGTCTTTGCTTAAAGAGATTAGAGCATTGAATCAATTTGCACACCTCCTGCAAATCTCATAATGAATATCACAGTATGAACACTTTGACATTGTCTCCTATCTCTAAGTCATGGTTTCACACCACACTAGTGTAGCAATGCAACACCCACTTCAATAATAAATCTGAAACTCAACATCATAACATGCATTTTGAATTAATTTGATTCACAATCAAGACATTGTTAAAAATGACTTTACAATTTCAGAATGTACTGAAAAAATGTTTTGAAACTGTGCAGTCAACTTAATTATTGCTATTCAGTGTTTGATTACAATTCAAAATTTGTAATCATTTCACAGTCATAGTCTATCTGGCCTTACTGGATACCTTAAAAATACCAATAAGAATTAAAAAACTCTGTTGTAACCTGTGCCTTGTGATTCTGAGAGATGCCAGATGTTCAAAGCCTGGTATGCACTGTATGATTTTGGGCTTACCCAGACGAAAGATGACCAATTGTGGCATAACTTTGGTCATGGCTCTAAAACAGTCCTGCACAGGGCTGGGCGATTATGGCAAAAATCAAAATCACAATTAATTGAACTTTTTACCTCGATTACGGTTAATGAACGATTATTTCACCCACAACCTCTGACTCAGTTTGTTCTGTAAATCACTGTATAATTTCATAACAAATAACTGAAAGGCACAGGCATAAATTAACAATTTATGGTTCTTCACTGAAACAGCTAAAATCAAAACACACATCAGCTGAAATGAAACTGATGTTCTTGTGTTTCAAATACATGGGCCAGATTTGGCCTTCGAATAGGCTTGGTGGATCTGCACTGTGCAGTTCCTAAAGCGGTTTCAGCAGCTTTCAGCAACTGTCATATAAAATTTAGAAATAAATCTGCTGCTCATGTTGCACAGTTAGTTGAGTTTTAGCAGACTGGATGGGATGATGTCACATGACTAGTATTTCTTCTCTTGGGTTTCAAGCAGGCTGCATGCCTTGCAACACCTGGCTGTCTCTCACGTGACTACACAGCCAGTAATTTGTTTTTAAGGGGGTGGTGCATTAGTAGAGACAGACTTTACTAGGCAAAATAATTGAAATAATTGAGATCGCAGGTTGTTTTGGTTAAAGGCTCTAAATGTTGGTTTTGATTATTTTTCCATTAATTGCCCAGCTTAAGTCCTACGTCACACTGTGAGACAGGTTGACAGACAGCCGTCATTATGGTTATTCGACCAAAGACAGTCTGGGATGAAATTCTGACAGTGTTCAAAATTTAGGAGGACCATCTCAAAATGTGACGACTGCTTTGACCTACCTCATCAAACCAACCAATAGGAATGCAATAAAAAATTACATCACGAAAAACTCAATAGTAGCGCCAACAAACAAATTAGCATTAGAATGAAGACAATACCAAAAACTAGATGTTAGTGGGAAAAAAATCTTGGCTTCAGATGTTCTAAACATATGAATGCTACAATTACAACGGCTTTGTTGTTGCTTTGCTTCATTATCTACCATGACACTGGCAGCAAGGATGGCTGACGCACACTGATGTGGCGCACACATGCATTTATTTATTAAATATTGGTGTACGTCACAGTCTGCCAACATAAAAAAAGCCTGTCCAACATTTACTCAGGTCCAGCTTCTTGCTCGGCCACTCTCTTATTTTCTCTTCTAAGTTTCATTTGCTAACATTTGCTTCTATCTCCTGGCCTTAGCTAATGCATCAAATGTAAAGCACTCCTTAACTCAGGATTTATAGTCACATTTAACTGGTTAGATTTACCTGCAGTTACCTGGTTACCAGATATCCTCTATACATCATTTTTGTATCCTCTGACGGATATTTTCAATTGCAAAACAAGAGACAATCCACATCATTAAACTATTTTTCTTCTAAAGTTGGAATAATAATTTATTTTATGATGGGACTTGCTCCATCCTTTTTCACACTCATTAAGTCTGCACTCTGGTGACCTTATAATAATATCAAATGTGCCATTTACAATACAGAAGGCTGAATTAAATAAAAAAATAACTGCAGGGAGAAATATTGAGTTTAATGAGTTCAATCATTTGGTTAAATTACAGGGCTTATCTCTTATGTGTGCCGTTAAAGACTGAATTAAAATACATTTAAAGTTGTTTTTATAATTGCATTAATGAGCATTGATAGCTCAAGATTGGATGTGAGTCATGAGGCATTTCTACAAAGCAGGCATATCTTTGTAAATACACACACTGAGCTCATCCATAGCTATAATTTAATAAGAATGATATCAGTCAATAAATCAGCTTTTTGTGTCCATTTTTACCAATTCAAACTCATTTTTGCCACATTTTACCACTTTAAACACATTTTGCATCTACATATTTTTGCCTCTTTTATTCACATTTCACCACCCTTTTCACCATTTATGCCTCTTGTAACCAGTTTTCGGTTGTGCCGAAAAATCTGCACTCAGGTGTAGGTAAAGATCTGCTCTTTTGGTCATGATACTTTTGTATTATCTGGAGGATGAATGCATGCAATACATGGAAAATAAAATCATTATCATCACCCTTTAATTCCACATACTCTGTCTGTGCAGCATTCCAGATGGGCTGACCACTGTGGATTTGCCCCTTTCTAGTCAGTCTGTGTAACTCCTGAGATCTGTCATCTGTCTCTGGTTCTCTGATTGTAAATCTCATCACTATGTCAAAATTATGCCCCAACCTCTGGCACAAGCCGTGGGTCATCAATGGACCTCAGAGGTAACGTGACGCCATGCATGAGAGACGTTGAATTTTGAGGTGGGTTTTAACTTATACCACCCATTCTATCTGGAAAAAAAGCCTTGATTTTTTTTCTACTGCAAATATAAACAGCTTTTTATGCACCTTTGAATATGATTGACAATTGATTTAAATGGCTGATATGCAAAATTTGATAAAAAGCTGGTAACAATAAATTCATCCTTGTTTATTGTAGAGAAAGGAAATAAAGGAGCACCCTCCAAGCTAAAAAACTTTTTTAAGGTGCCAGACAAAAAGACTTACTGAGGATAGAGAAGTGTCAGCACTCAAAATGTCCTTTTTGGTAGTTTTATTCAAAGCAGCAAGGCACAACAGAAGTGTTTCGACTTAGTCGTTGTCACAACGCTGAGGAAGGCTAAGTCGAAATGCGTCCGTTGTGCCTTGCTGCTCTGAATAAAACTACCAAAAAGGACATTTTGAGTGCTGACACTTCTCTATCCTTGGTTTTTGTGCCTGGCAGATCCTCGGTGATCCTAAATGACATGCATATAGACTGTCATTCCATCCTGCTGCAGTCTGTCACATATAAATGAGTGCTCTTGCTCTGTATCATGGGGTTTCTTCTGCAGAAATATAAGCATGGAATTCATAATGTACTGTGCTGATAGTAATCAGCGTGTAAATTACCCAGAAGCCAGCACTGGCTGTCGTATCAGCATCCTATCTCTTCTCTGTCAGGTTACTCTCCTCATTTCTGTTTTGCATTTTTCTTTACATCTAATTGAAACTCTCTCCATCCATCATGTGTTATAAATCCCCTTTCATTTTAATTCTAAAGCAACCATCAGGGATGCAGGTATGCAGGTTTCTGATTAGATTACATTCATTGTCTTATAAGAAGGGGCAGATTTATGTCTTTTCATTATTAAGTAGAGAGCATTTAATCAATAATTATGGGTGGGGGGTAATTTATGGCACGCACAGTCGGTTGAGAATCTTTGGGCCAATGTTATTAACTGTGACAAGGCCCGTGGCTGCTGAGGGCTTGGATGTGAGCCCGTCGTGTGAAGACAGGCGGAGGCAAAGCAATCACTCCGTCTGCCTGCATGGGCGGATGGAGGCCTGCAATCTCTGCCAGCTGCTGATGACAAAGACACAAGACGCTTGTGCCACCTTAAATCTCAGACATGGGGAAAAGGCCTCCCTGCACAAGCGCATACGCCTCCTCTCACATGTCTGACTGCTGTGACTCTGCAAAGTCTGAGCTGTGTATTTGTCCCTGAAATGATCGCAGGCAGACACTCCCTGAAGAAACAACTTGGTAACATTTGAGGTGAACAAGTTCACTCATCACTGCCAATTCCCAATCCACTACCTTGCTCTGCTTTTGTGATGTTTACTTTGATTCTCACACACAATTATGTTTGGGCACACCCGAGGGCCTCCCACACTCACCCTCCTCTACCTCCAAAGTTTGATTTGATTGATTTTCTGCAGTTTTTGTCTTGTAAATCCAAAATCTCTATCATGCTTGACTTACTACGTTGATGTCCACCCTTGCTGTCGACACTGTCTCAGCTAAGAGATGAATGAATGAAGGGAGAGGGCAGGAGAAAAAATAAAAACTCTGATAGGGAAGGGAGGGAAGCCAGTCCTGTAAGAGGCTTAAGAGCCTCCTGGAAGCTGTAGTTTGGCTCGGGCCCGAGTGCTGTTGTGGAATTGAGTTGCTCCTTTATCAGCTTTCAGCTTTGTGATTCCAGGCAAAGTCTGACCACCGTGGCTCTGCTTGGTTAGTCTGGGGCACATACACACAAAGCACATATGTACACACAAGCACAGGCTTAAGACCCTTTCACACACCGATGACTCCATCTTTAATTTCTCAGTTTGAACTTTTCGTTTAGTTGCTGTTTGGAGGCAACAACAACAACAACAACAGCAGCAGGGAGCATCAAACAGTGAATTTGTTCATTTCTGTTTGTATGTTTGTACATCACGGAGCAGCTTCCAGCAAGTTTCTCAAAGCAGAGTTCACGTTCGTGACTTTGAGTGCTGCTGTGTTCAGTTGTGGCAGGTTCAATACTAAACACCTTCTTCACTACAGAAGCGAGAAAGCGGCTTTGGTTTGAACAGAAAAAAATATTGGAAGAAAATTTAAAACAAGCTTTGTTCTAAAGTTACAAACCTGCTCCAGGAAAACTGATGGTGCCGTGGTTATGCCCATCAGACCATGAACAGAGCTTATTGTCCTTAATCTAAGATCGTTGAAACAAATTTAAAAAAAATCTAAAGCACTGCGAGTTTGAATCTGTTGCTTTAACATCACTTGTCACGAAAATGTTTGAAAGAATTTTAAAGTCCTTTTGAAGTGACCAAAAAAAAAAAAAATCTCTACTTAAGGTTTGTTGTATGGCAGGCCACTGTGTTATGAACCACCAGGCCAAATTTCAGCCATAAAAACATCTTAAATTTGATCAGATTAAGCCTCAAAATCAAGAAAAATGACGTAGTAAAATCTGCTCTCTCTAGGATGGTATGGCTGTTGAATATATATATATATATATATATATATATATATATATATATATATATATATATATATATATCCTGATTAGAAAAAAAACATAATTTATTTTTTTGTCTCATCAAAAAGGTCCAAATTTTTGGACCCAAAATCTTTGGGATTACTAAGTCTTTAATTTACAAGAAAACAAACTCAGAATTTAAAGGTCTAAAAAGTCTTATATTTTGACTAAAAAAACCTAAAAAATTCTGAGTTTTTGAAACCATAAATTTACAACGTTGTACAGCCCAAGTTTTACAAGAAACCAAACGGAGAACTATGGTTTTGGTTAACATACATTTATGACTTTTAAAATAAAAAATAAATATTGTCCCTCACAAATCAAAAACTTCTCAGAGCTGAGAATTTCAGCTTTTTTTCTTGAAGATGAACAAATCCTCTTTTTTATTATTATTATTATTTTTTTTTTTTTTTTCCTAGAGATAACACTGCACACATAGCTCTTTTGTCAAGAACAAGTGTATGTAACATGCACAACAAACATGTTTGGATTTTGCTAATGTGAACAATTAAAATTGCACTTTTACCAACTGGGTCCTTATTTAGCTTTACTTAGATATGAATGAACCACTGCTAATGTCTGTGAAAAAATATGTATTTTCTGTCAGTCCTTCATTGAATGTCTTTTTTGCTGCTTTATGATTGTTCATTTCGGATCCAATACCAGCTAAGGGAGGAATATCTCTCAGTTTGCTGGCCCACTGGAGGCGTGTCTAGAGAGCTGTGCAGCACAGTGCAGCCCTGGTCAACTTGAGTGGAAAGGGCACAAGAACATTGGAATAGCATGTCAACAGTGGAACAATTATGTTGTATTTTGTGGTTGATTTGTCCTTCATTGACATGATTACATGATTGTCCACCATAGGTAAGTGCATAATATAGTTAAAAGGTTTATGTTTGCTACAAAGGATGTGTGGTTTCATGTAAAGTTATGCAGGTTTTCTCCTCAGAAGTTAAAGTTTCTTCGCCAGTTGTTCTCTGTGACCCACTGACAATCCGATGACCTTTGCCCTGTGCCACAGGATGAGACGTGAAGTTGGTATATTCATGATTTATCATCAGGAGTCCTTGCATTTTGTTGTATTTTGAAGTTGGGTAGATACTGTGCATGGTTCTGGATCGATCTGATCTACATGGAGAGTTGCGTTTTGGCAGCAGCCAGAGTTGAAAATAGACCTGCGGTGTATCTCCAATGAAGCAAAGCAGAGTGGCACTTATAGGATGTGCTGGAGCCGGACCGGTGCTTGGAAAGTGGAAGTAACTCAGTATTAAATTTAAAAAAAGCTAAACTTCTTCAGTATCATTTCTTTTTGCACCTTTCTGAATACACATTTTCACCCGAAAAAGAGACACAGTAACTTTGAGGTAATGAATTCTTCGACACATTTAACTTTCAATGCATATTTTATGCTGAAATAAGAAAGAACACAGAGGCTTTTCCTTTTCATGTGAAATCAGATCGACAAGAGAAGATTTGTTGGAAACTCTGCTTCAGTTTGAATCATTGTGTGGAATCAGTCACAAAAAAGCAGCACACACAAACAACTTATCCTGTTAAGGTGCACGAACAGAAAAGATTCTCAAAAATCTAACAAAAACCAGAGTCACAACTCAAGAGGAGTTGCAGTCACACAGCCATGTATATTTCCAATATCCAACCAATCAGAGCACAAGTTTTGTCCTGTTAGCGCATGCCATCCAAAATGTCTTGTATTCATTTAATAATGTTTATTTCTACAATATCAGTTGAAATATTCCATCCAGTTTCATTTCAATGTGTCTTTGTGTGTGGCTGATTCAGTGATTTATGACCAGTACTAGACGAAAGTTTTGTGACAGACTGAACTCTGCACAGGTAGCAGCAGACAGATCATTCAGTGTTTCAGTCAGAGCCCAGGACAAGGATGATTTATATTCTGGATGTGCACGTTTGAATAAAATGTAAATGTAACTTCTGCCCAAATGTGAGAAAATGCTCAATGACAGAAATCCAAATGAGCCTCTGAGTAAACAAATGGTCTAATGACTATTAATACTCTTCTCCTGATGTGCTTGAAGGCTCTGTTTGACTTTGAATGACAACTCTAAAATGACTTCAATCATTATGTCAGAATCATCACAGCAGTGTGATACAGCACTGTTTCCCCAGCTCAAACACACTCACACACGCACACACAAATACGGCGAGTTTCCCATCAGAAGACTGTGATTTTCCCTTGGAAGTCCTGTGAACATCCATGTTTAATCAAGCAGCAGCAGAACACAAAAACAAAGATGCCCAAGCTTAAGTTCAAAGCTCTGCTTCGTCTTTAGATCCCCGCTGATAGAAACCAGGTCCGGTGGTCGTGGTGTCAGCCTCTGTTTATAGACTTTTTCTGGATAAATGTCAACTACTGACCTTTTTTGAAGTAATTTACTCTCCGCCGAAGGTCGATGCAGCGCCTGCCTTCCTCTGCGTGGTGGTGTTCACAGGCGGGTCAGTCTCTCTCTGCAATAATCTCTTACATTTCTCACCTTCACAGAACATGCAGAGATTTATGTAAGAGCACACAGACACACAGTGTGCAATTAATGTGTGGAAAAATATTAAAGCCATAAAAAAAATATTAACCAATTTTGATAACAGCATCACATTTCAAAAAAGTTGGGATGGGGCCATGTTTACCATTGTGTAGTATCACTTCTTCTTTCTAGGAGGTGAGGAGACCAGCTGCTGGGGTTTTGGGAGAGGCATGTTGTCCCGTTCTTATTTAATGTAGGATTCTTGCTACTCAACAGTCTTGGGTCTTCTTTGCTGTATTTTTTTATTTTATGCTCCAGATCTTTTCTATTGGTGAAAGGTCTGGACTGCAGGTAGCACCAAGACTCTTGTATTGTGAAGCCATGCTTTTGTGGTTAATGTGGTATGTGGTTTAGCATTGTTTTGTTGAAATATGCAAGGTCATCCCTAAAAGAGAGGTAGTCTAAAACCTCTCTGTACTCTTCAGCACTGATAGTGCCTTTCCAGACGTATCAGCTACCCACACCACTGGCACTGATGCAACCCCATAATATCAGAGATCAAGGATTTAGAAGTGTGTGGTGATAACACGCACACACACTGTGTGCTGAATGGCCCAGCTCCTCTTTGGTCCACAGGACACCGTATCTGTGTTTTCCAAGAGGAATTTCAAATTTTGACCACAGAACAGTTTTCCATTTTTGCCTCAGTCCATTTAAAATGAGCTCTGGCACAGAGAAGATGGCGGTGTTTCTGAACCATGTTCACATGTGACTTCCTCTTTGCATGATCCAGCTTTAACTTACATTTGTGGATGGCACTAACCTGACACAGATGGATGTGTTTCACACATCCATCTGGGAAAACCTTAATAGGAAACGTTTGAGAAAAGGCAGAGGCTTTGAAAAAAACTTGGAGTGTGATTGGATGAATGTTCTGTCTGTCACATCTCTACGGCCCAATCAGAGCAACAAAACACATGGTGTAGCTGCTATCCAGCTGCGCGTGCGCATCTACGGAGGAATAAAGCGAAACATGGCAACTTTTGACATGTAAGCATTCGACTTTTGTCGTTTTTGAAAAAAAAAAAAAAAAAACAACTCACTGCTGTTCTTTGTTCTTCTTTTAATGAAGAAATGTTGTCAAGTTCTGATAAAACTGGCGCTTTAGCAGCATCCATGCTAAGCTCTTCCGCCATAAATGTTGCTGCTTGTTTACGTCACAACTCTGCCTTGCCTGAAAGTACTTCCCCTCTTTGCTGATTGGTCCTGTCACTTTCTAACCGGGCCCAAACAGTTCAGACGGGAGCTTTGCAAGATGGATTCACCAGTGAAAAACAAGGAAACGGGCATATCCATCTGCTTTGCAAGGTTAGAATGGCATGGCCAACTGTGTTGACAGATCATGCAGTGATTTCCATTACAGAATTATGAGTCCTCTTTAATCAGTGTGTATAAAAACCGTATCACACATGTACTTGTGAAGATTACTGGAAAATATAAGTACAGGACAAGACTGAGTTTGGTATGAAATATACCAGGTAGCCTAAAAATGACAGAGGATGCAACAGAATCCAAAGGAACATATCAGTGTGCAGACCAGAGAATGAATCAGTTTAATTACGGCCTAAAGATCTCCTTCCTGTTATGGTTCCACCACAGAAGACACAAAACTTAAAACAGAAGGTGCAACTGGGGAAACTAACAAAAGACTGAAGTCAAAGCTAAAAACATGGGTCATGGATTTCTGAAAGGTGGCAGGAAATTATTAATTCCCTACTGCCAGCCACTTTTTCTGGAGAATGGTAAACAGACCAAAGAAATTTGACCCATAAAAGAAAGAAAAAGTAGGAGTCATGGGATGAAGGATTAATAAAGTGTTAAAAAAAAGTTTTCCCTTACACAAAAAAGCCTTCAACTCAAATATTCTTTTAAAATATTAACCAAAGAAAAATTACCATACCAATCTTTCGGTACTTTAGAGTAGTTGGATTTTTGATTATAACATTTAAAATAATTTTTTAATATCACTGAAGCAATGTTTGAGCATCAACGGTGCTATAAAATGCACACATCTAGATAATCTGCAGACAAAAGAGGTTCATTTGGATGAATAAAGAGAACAGGCGTCTGTGCCTGAGCTCACACTCAAACATGCTTTCATTTCCCATTTTAAAGTGACTGAGCATGCTTGTTTCACGTCTAAGCTAACACCTCATTCATGTGTCCCTGTAGCAGAGTGGCGGGAGGCCCGGCGCAGGGTTACATGGTTGAGCTGGCTCTCCATGTCTCCGCCTGTTTAGTCAGCCAAGAGTTCAGTGAAATGAGGCTGAGAGTGAGCAGAGCGTTGGGAATGAGCAGCATTTGACCGAAGCACCCTTCACGCTAACATCACATCGCAGGTGAGAGGCACTCAGACGCACACTCACTTGTGTAGACACTTGTGGATGAATGTGCTTGAACAGTATAGCATGATTGTCTCTTTAGCAATGGGCCCGTTGGTCTATTCTCAATGATGGAAATATACTGTAGACCCTCCCTTTTACTTGTGTGTTTTTTGTTGATTCAGTGTTTTATTGCTGATTTTTAAAAATATTGTTGATCAAAAATAATTAAAATACAATGGATTTACAACAAACCTTCTAGATATAATTTTGACTGTATAAGCTAGAAAAGCTGTAAGCCTCTCTTTTTAGTGGGGTTAGTTATTTTTCTTTCCCTGTCCCGAAAACTTCCTGCATCAAGTAAATGTTAGTGATTGTGATTCCAGCTCTTTTTAGTGATCCTGTTAATTTGGCCCAGCTTACCAAGAAGAGACAGCTCTTTCTGCTCTTCATTTGGGTGGGTTGATTGGTGGATGGATGGATTATCCCAAGGGAAATTCAAGCCCAGGGTCAAATTGCAATGGCCAGGACCTGCCATGAGGGAACCACGATGATGATGAAGAACAAGAAGACAACAGCAACAAAGCCAGAGGAGAGGAAGGTGAAGCTGCTGACAACTACAAAGAATAAGAATATGAAGAAGACGACAAAGAAGCATAGCTCCATAACCCAACTTCAAGAAAGCACAGCTTCATCACTGTGTAGCATCATAACTACTATTTGGTAGCTGTGTGGCCTCATTAAAGTGTAGCTTTGAAGCAAATAGCTTTGTAACTGCAAATGTAGCTTTGTAGCTTTGTTGCAGCATTGTTGCAGCATTGTTGCATAATAGCATACCTTTATAGCTTGTAGTTTGCTTCTGCATCGCTTTTGTGCTTTCATAGCTGTAAAACTAAATAGATTTTATAACTGCATAGCATTTTATTACTGCATAGCTTTTGTGATTGCTTTACAGCTGCATATAGCTCTGTAGCTTTGCTGCATAGCTTCATAGCTATTATGAAACCTTGACAGATGAGTAGGTGTTATGGTTACATATAGCTTTGTAGCTGCATTGCTTTATAACTGCAAAGCTTTTCATCCTAGCTGTGTAGCATTGTTACTGTGCAGTTTTGTATAGCTTCATAACTGCATAGCCTTACATAGCTGCATAGCTGTGTAGCTGCATAGCTTTGTAGCTTCATAACTAGTGTTATGACTGCATAGCTTTGTATCTGAGTAGCCCTATAGCTGTGTAGCTACATAATTTGATAGCTTTGTTACTGTGCTGCAGCACCATGTTAAATTTAAATTGCACTACATACAGAATGACCTTCTCCCCTGTCTAACATATGACAGTCAATGGCGTTTTTAGATAAAGAGTTAAACTGCCTCTTGCAGTTACATATATTACTAAACTCTAATAGTCTCCATCCTGTAAAGACCACAACAGTTAACTTTTACTGTCTGTAAACTTCTGCCTGCCTGACATACACTATATTGCCAAAAGTATTCACTCACCCATCCAAATAATTAAAATCAGGTGATCCAATCACTTCCATGGCCACAGGTGTTTAAAATCAAGCACCTAGGCATACAGACTGTTTCTACAAACATTTGTGAAAGAATGGGTCACTCTCAGGAGCTCACTGAATTCCAGCGTGATACTGTGATAGGATGCCACCTGTGCAACAAGTCCAGTCGTGAAATTTCCTCACTCCTTAATATTCCATGGTCAACTGTCAGTGGTATTATAACAAAGTGGAAGCGATTGGGAATGACGGCAACTCAGCCATGAAGTGGTAGGCCACGTAAAAACAATGTTGGTGGTTGCCAGGAGAACAGTACTTGTCTGACTGCATTGTGCCAATTGTAAAGTTTGGTGGAGGGGGATTATGGTGTGGGGTTGTTTTTCAGGAGCTGGGCTTGGCCCTTTAGTTCCAGTGAAAGGAACTCTGAATACTTCAGCATACCAAGAGATTTTGGACAATTCCATGCTCCCAACTTTGTGGGAACAGTTTGGGAATGATCCCTTCCTGTTCCAACATGACTGTGCACCAGTGTACAAAGCAAGGTCCATAAAGACATGGATGAGAGAGTTTGGTGTGCATGAACTTGACTGGCCTGCACAGAGTCCTGACCTCAACCTGATAGAACACCTTTGGGATGAATTAAAACGGGGACTGAGAGTCAGGCCTTCGCATCCTACATCAGTGTGTGACCTCACAAATGTGCATCTGGAAGAATGGTCAAAAATTCCCATAAACACACACCTAAACATTGTGGAAAGTCTTTCCAGAAGAGTTGAAGCTGTTATAGCTGCAAAGGGTGGACCGATGTCATATTAAACCTTATGGATTAAGAATGGGATGTCACTTAAGTTCATGTGCCAGTCAAGGCAGGTGAGCAAATACTTTTGGCAATATGGTGTATTAGCATGTTGATGATTTTGAATGATGACTTTTTATGCCTCTTATGTCTTCATATTTGTTCCCAAGTAAAGCTCTTATGTGTAATCATAAAGCTGTCCATAAAACCGAGGCAAAACTTATTTCCATGCACCGTGCATTTGAGGAAAACTGTAACAAACTGATATCATAAACTTCACTAGAATGAGTTGGCCTTTTTATGCCTCCCATATAACACTGCTGACTATGCCACTTTGCTACTGAAAGGCTTTTTTCGAACATATACACTGAAGCCTATACTCCTGTTACTAGGCTCAAAGGTTAATGTTTATACACAAAGCAAATGATTGGATTTCTCTGACATTGAAACCCACTGTAGGTCCTCATCTCAACCACTGCCTTTGACTATCGTTGATCTCCTCACCTTTTCTAAAGAGGCCAAACAGAGTCACAATTTACAGCCCCCCTTGGCTCCGCCTTACTCTTTGAGTGAGCCTATTAAAATGAAGAAAGTCAAGGATTGGAGGTCATCAGATGTCCCACTGTTACAGTAAAAGGCTGACATCATTAGGTAGGGATTCCTAAAACACCTGTTTTCACTTCAGCTGGTTCAAAAGGCGCCATAGTTTTTCATCATCTGTATCTCCTCTTGCAGAGATAGATTTGATTATGAGGCCTTGGACTGTTAAACACTGTTCAGCTAGTCTGATGCGAAAGGGAAAATCACCTGAAGGATGATAAATGCAAAGCCTCCAAACTCAAATGAGATAAATACCATTTGAAAAAAGTTTTAAAACAACTGTGGGAATGAAAGATAACTCTGAGTGAGGCGTACTCATCTGTCAAGGTTTCAGTCTGAAGCAATGTGGATGGTTTAAAACACCATGAAGAAATATAAGCAGATCATTAGCTGCTACAGTGAACATTTTGGAGCTGTTTTCTTGATGGGTTGTGTCTTCATCTTAGATCTGTTGAAGAAGAAATTACTTGCATAACATCAAATCCTGGCAAGTATACCAGTCTAATTCTTTGTCCAAAATACCATTAGACTGAATTTGATCCACATTTACCACATACATCCAGATGATAGATAAAGACATAAAAAGCAAAACACAAGATCTGAAGAGCTTTAAATGAGTAAAACATGCAGTCAGTACAGCAGGCGGAATCCATGACTCCAGAAATATGACATTTGATCTCATTTAGAACATTGCAGATTGTTTCTTTAGAGTTCAGTGGATTTCTTGTATTGCTCTTGTAACTGTTTTACTCATTACACCGCATTATATAGTGTTTATCAGGGGTTTTCAAATAGTATGAGAGTGAGCCTCCCCTAAGAGGAAATTATTCATTTGGTGGACCCCCACCTGCATAAAGATTCGGACTGAAAAAAACGTAACCATATTTTCAAACATTTACGTCTAATTTTAAATATTTTTAACATATTTTTGATATTTTGGTCTGCAAATGTTCTTAAACATCCATCTTTACCAGGTAATCAGTTATTTGGTGTTAATAATGAAGTTATTGCCAATACTACCTGATTATTCTGCTCTGATAATCTATAAAGCAGTGTTACTCAACCCTGCTCCACCAAAGAGCCAAACTGTCGAAAAATACCTTTGCAAGAGCCACGATCTAAGTGGTAAAAAGTGGAAAAAACAGCTTAAAGTAGCAATTAATTTAAGTTAAAGATGGCAAAAATGGTCAAAAAGCAGCAAAAATGGGTAGAAATGGGATTAAAAGTGAAAAAAGATGGGTGAGAAGTGACAAAAAATGAGTAACAGGGGCAAAAACAAGGTGAAAAATTCATTAAAAAAATTGGTAAAAAGCAGCCAAGAGTTGCAAAAATGGGCAAAAAGTAGGGGAAAAATGGTATTTAATAACAAGAGGTAGCTTAAATGGATGAAAAGTATCAAAATATGGTATAAAGGGGCAAAATGTTTCCCTTTTTTAAGGTTTTATGGGGGAATAATATTTAAAACTAGAAAAGCACTCACAGAGCACAGACCTCTGCCATTAGCCCCATGGCAGAGGGTGAATATTCCTCTATTCCTCCTAGCACTGTGAGTATTCTTACTACAATTCGCTGTCATTCTCTCTGTTACGCTCCAACTCATCTCCTTGACTGGGCGTGCTTCTTTCAAACTCAAAACTTTGAATGGAAACACACCCAAAATGCTGCTGGGATTGAAATTACTCATCTCTGCCATCTCCTGGTGTAAAGTGGTAACAGCGCAGACCTCCACCATTAGCCCTATCTCCCAATAGTACCAAATCCTTTAAAAAATTCCTGGATCCAGACGGTGATCTGGATCACTCGCAAAATCGAATCAGTTCTTCCTTATGCCGATTCTGACATATCCTGGAAATTTCATCAAAATCTGTCCACAGCTTTTTGAGTTATGTTGCTAACAAACTAACAACAAACCCACCTGATCACATAACCTCCTTGGTGGAGGTAATTAAGACATCAAAGAGCCACTAATAATCACAAATCACACAGTATCATTGCCTTAAAGTAACGGTTCCGCACCCCCACGAAGTTCTGTGGTGCCCCCCAGGGGAGGCCCATGATTTTTTTTCAAGAGAATGCCCATTCAGCAACATTTCAAGTAACAGCAGACAGTTATGCACTATTTTCCCTCAATATTTATGCTACATTTGCTGTTCTTCACATACTCAATAGGTTTTCCTTGCAGAACACGAGACGTGATGGATTTCTTGCTTTTGTTTGAAGATGAAACAGTGATTAATGAGCATGAGCAGAACTATCCACCATAGCAGAACAAAGACAGAAGCCTGCCTTCAGAATAATCACATCAGACATCTGATCACAGATGGTCTCTGCAGTGAAATCATCCAGGCAACATAGCTTGTAAAAAAATAAACAATAAGAAAAACAGTGTTTTTGAAATATTTCATACAGACTCTTATTTTGAAGAGGCGTCTCACATGTTTGGATTAATTTGTGACAGTTAAATACATTTGAGGGATCTAAGTGAGTAAAGACAATGGGGGTGCTGAGAGAATGATTTTACATGCAGACATCAGTAGAGGGCACTGTGAGCTTTTTGGTCACTTTGCCCCTCCCTCACTCCCTTGTCCCTCACTCCCCCCCAAAACACAATCCTGCAAGTGGACCAGCCTGCTGCCCGGCCTAGGTGCTGTCTGTTGGTGAAGGAGATTTAAACAAAGAGGGTTAATATCAATCAGTGTGTGTGTAAACACACCCATAACTCACTTGAGTAATGAAGCAGCAGTGAGTCAGCCTTTTTTCCTGTATGGGGAAAATGGTGCGTGTGCGAGTGTATGTGTGTTAAAGGGGGGCGGACTGTGAGCGACGAGGGTAGCCTACGATAACAGTGTAGGCATGCTGTGCGCTGTACAAAGAAAGAAAGAGGAGATTGGCAAATGACCTCCCACAGATTTGTAAGCAGAGAGTTGCTGGGTCTGAGGTCTGTTTGGTTCTTACACAATCCCTCTATAAATAAATGTACAGAGTGTGAAGGCTCAGGCACTCAGCTCGCTTTGTTAACATGCAAACCCTGTCTTGTTTTTTTAGGATGATGGGTAAAAAAAACGCTTTGATTTTCTTGGAAAATGTTTTACTTTTTTAGTGATCTCCTGAGGAGTTTCATCATAACACTAATTCAGAGGCTGTAGTGTAGGAAATGAGGCACTGAGAAAACATCACTTGACATAATCCAGACATGAATATAAATAGAACTGTTTAAATGAATTAATAGATATGTTGTCAGATCTTGATACAAAAATGCATAAAGGGAATACATATAATACCTTTGAGGCATTTTAAAAATGAGTGCAAACATGTGAACATAAACCAATCAGCAGCCAGCATTTTGAATATTGTCAGCTTTGTAAATGCTTGTTTCTTTAAAGTTTCTGTAAAGTGATTAAAAAATAACATCTGTATTTTTTTTGTATGAGAGGCCACTGTGTTATGAACTATCAGGCTAAATTTCAGTTATGAAAATATCTCTCAGTTTATAAAATTAAGCTTCAAAATCATGGAAAGTGACACAGTAAAATCAGCTCTAGGGTGATGTGGAAACAGTCACAAAAAGTCTCAGTGTCTTATCCTGTATTTAGCTCTTCAGGTGATCCTTATATCTCATTGTCTGATTTTGATGTGAAGTTATATTGCTCTCCCATTTATGAGATGTCTTTGTTATTAAGTTGCTGCTGAAAACGCTCTTATTTCCTGATATTGCTCTTCAAAATTAAATGATTATTGATAATTAAAATTACTATTAGCATTGGGTGCATTTATTGTGAAAGACTTTGCATGTCCATCATTGGATACTTCACTAAACTTTCGCAACACAAACAAAGATGAGGAATTAAACTGAGGCTGCTTGGAGAGAGACAGTCAAAGCCCACTTTTTTTAATCATCCAAGACTAAAGAGAAGTGAAATATGGATTAAAACACACCTTCAGCAGCTAAGATGTTTGTTTCTGCTGCATCTGGCTCAAGTGAAAACTAGACAAGCACTCCAGCAGTTAGCCTGCTTCCTGATCTTATGATGAGCTTGTATCAGAGTGCAGCTGCCTGGCGCTGTACCAGAGCAGAGAGACAGAAGTTGGGGATTAAATTTCTTGTTTTCTGGCACAAATCTCTCTGTTAGGATTTTAGGGTGCATTTATATTAGGCCTGACTGTTTCGAACCACGCTGCACTGCAATCCTTCCCCCTCCCCCCACCGGCTTGCTTATACGCTTGCTTCTGGTGTGCTGACTTATTTTTCTGTTTTGCCTGTTGCTTTCACATGAGCAACATTGATCCGTGGCGAGGCCCAAACAGGAGAAAGAAGAAGAAGCTACCATGCCAACCACTCGGGTCATGACCTGAGCAAAGATTGTTTTTGTTTTAACCCGGCACAAAAGTCCATCCAGCAGCCCTGAATGTTTTTAAAAATCACATTTTAAGATGCCAGCAATGCCGTTCTTTGTATCTACACACCTTCATGCAGCTAAAAGGACTGAATGGGCTCGTGCTGCGTGGATACAGCAATTTTTGAGGTGACAGGAGACTTTTAATGCCTTTGCTTCTCAACTGACAGACTCCAAACAGACCGTTTGTGGACTTGATTCTGATGATTTCCATGTTTTATTGTGAAAAATGTGAGCAAACTGCCATGCCATGGAAAGAAGTTTAGTCAATACGATGACTTTACATTGTTTATACGAGGCCTATTCAAGGGTGTGGTCCAGAGTCCGCTTGAATCATGACAAAGACCACCTGCCCAAGTGGGCCTGGGCCCAGTGCCTGGGGCATGGTTCAATTGCATTCAAACTGACCAAAATGAACTGGACTTTGGGCTCAAGTGCACTCAAATCCAGGACCGGGCCCCTAGTGTAAAAGCCATCTTCATGACCTGTAGGCCGCTGTGACTGATAGATTCGGAAAATTAACAATGAGCAAAAAAAACGGCATGTCACTGGCTGTTAACTTTGAATAAAGGCAGTGACATCAGCTAACAACAGACTGTACTGAGATGAGCTGCTTTGTGCTTTTGTATTATTGAAGCATTACGGGGGAGAGGTAATTCCCACATCAACTGATGATGTAGTGGGACGCTAAATTAAACCAAGCAGTGAAAGAGGTGAAAAACTTTGCTATGGTCTAAATCCAAAATTCAGTCACACATAGATCTCAGTGTCTTCACAAGACTGCCCAAAAATTGGGAGAAAGGGTAAATATTTCTCAAACCCTACTGCATAGTGGGGCCCATGGAGGCTTTGCAAGGTTTTGTGTTGATAATTTTAACAGACGCTTGGGAGGTTCCATTTATTTGCCTTATTTGGGGTCAAGCCATTTCTGTTGGCGGGCTGGGTAACATTGTTCCATGCCTGAGCACATATGGACAATCTGGTACTGCAGGTGACAATATGCACTATGGTTTTTAGATCTGCCAAAGGAATAAAGAAGAGGCAACTATGGCAACTTCTTGGGTCAAAATTTGACTATTCTTCATGCTGACAATGGAGTCCATCCTATTGATCTGTTGTATAGCTCAGAGGATGAAATGGCCTTCTGTGTGGACGTAACAGTTTGGTGAGGCAGGACACTTACTGTCTTTAGAGCTCTGCTCGCTGACTAGTACCATGCTCTTGGGCATGGTTCACATCTCCCATATGCTGTGCTCAAGAATACATAATTCATGCTGAGGTCACAAAGACAGTGCCTGAGTTCCATATACCTGTGAAACCTTAAACTGTATAGGTGTGTGTATTATACATTTTCACCTGACAAGGCATAACTGTCAAATTCAACAAGAAATGATCTATTATTGCCAGAATCATGAAAGACTATGGGGACAGTGTGGAGGTTTATAGTCATGGCAAATCAACACAGGAAGGAAAAATATGAAGGGTTAATATGAGAGATTACATTAAAAAAATACTAATGTGTGGGAACACAACAGCTGAGCCAAAGCTGGCACATTGGATGAGTGAGTGATCATTTCACTTAATCATTTCTTTTTTTCCTCACTGTCACTTCAGTGTAAATGTGAAAATGTGTCTTTCTTCTTTAGGGAGGAACAGTGAGAGTTTTCAACTTCTACAAACATATAGATTATACCTCACATTCATAAATTATTCCATTAATACTTTCCAACCAAATCACCCACTCCCGCCAAACATAACAGGGAACATTTGTATGAGCCTGAGCCATGCCTTACATGAAAATAAAACCATTAAAACTTAATGATACAGGACCATTAGCAGCAGCAGACTCTGGCTATCAGCCTGTGCAACAACTGTATGTTCCTGTAGAAGCCATTAGTCAATGTAATTCCAATTTGCTGCAGTTTATTTATGAGTTTGCTCGTGAAACACTACACTACCCACAATCTTTGGTAAGTTCTCACCTAATGGAGATAATGCTGTTGCCATAGAAAGTTGCAATCAAAGAATGGCAGCACGAAATTGTCTACTTGCATACTTTTCATTGTAAATATGATGCCAAATTATGTATGTTGTGCGTTGCAAACAGTAGAATGACATTTTTTGCATTCAATCTATGTAGCATGATAATATAGAATCTGTAGTACAAAAATGCCTGTGTCTGGAAGGTCTAGTCACCGGTCAATCCTGGTTACCATTACACCATAAAGACAGAAGAACACTCCAAACAATTTAGAGAAAAGGTAACTGAAAAGTATAAGTCAGGAGATCCCATGATCAAGATCATGATCATGTTAAATCAGTTAAATCCATCATCAAGAAATGGAAGGAATATGGCACACGCACGTGTACATCTTCCTAGATCAGGCCATCCTCACAAACTGAGTGACTGTGCAAGAAGGAGACTAGAGAGAAAGGCCACCCAGACACGTATGAGTACTCTGAAGGAGTTACAAGCTTCAAGAGCTGAGATGGGAGATACTCTGCGTACAACTGTTGCCTGGTCTCTTCACCACAAAGCTTTATGGGAGAGTGGCAAAGAGAAAGCCACTGTTGGAGAAACTCATTTTAAATCTGGGAGATTCAATGATCAAGTAGACAATTCTTCGGTCTGATGAGACCATAATGGTGCTTGTTGGCCATCAGACAAGATGTTATGTTGGTAGACACTAAAAACGGCACATCACAACAAACACAGCGTCCCACTGTGAAGCAAGGTGGTGGCAGCGTCATGCTGTGGGGAATAGAGTTGATGCCCCTTTACAGCGAAATAAGTCAATTGAGTTGGTATGAGCTTCAGATCGAGATACTGCCTGGACACCTCACTTTGTACTTCTTCCAGGCATGCATGAGAAAAGGGACCTAGGAGTGGACCCAGTACATTCTGGGTGGATTATTCATTTCACATTCATTTCCTCCCATCTGGACTTCTGTAACTCACTTTCACCTGTCTCAGTAAAACATCTGTAAATGGTCTACAATTAGTTTAAAACACTGCAGCCAGACTACTTACAAAGTCTTCAGAAAGGTCACACATCACACCAATCCTGTATTCTCTCCACTGGCTTCCCATACATTTCAAGATTCTTAACCTTACTTTTAAACACCCAGGGTCAAACACCAGTATACCTTTCTGAATTTTTACAGCCTTACAATCCCTGCAGGACTCTTCGGTCCTCTGATCAGGTTCTGTTCGTTGTTCCACACTCCAGACTTAAAACCAAAGGAGGCTGTGTGTTTCAGGCCATTGTTCCAACTCTTTGGAACTCTCTTCCATTGGATTTAAGATCAGTGGACACTGTTGATTCCTTTAAAAAGCAACTTAGACCTACTTGTTTGGTCTGGCCTTTACTTAATCTGTTTTGTGTACTGTGTATTCTTTTGTTGTACCTCTGTATCACTGCCTGTGTCTCTTTTAGCTCTTTGTAAAGCACTGTGTGACTTTGCTGTTCTTGAAAGGTGCTATATAAATAAACTTTTTATTATTACCATTATCATGGGATGCCTGAGGATCCTCCAGGAGCTTTTGGAAAAAGCTGCATGGAAAGGGGATGTCTAGGTTGACTTGCTTCGCCTGCCGCCAATGCGACACAGCCCTAGAAAAGCGGAATAAAACCAATGGTTGGATGTTGTTTCTGGACGGTTTTACAGTCCAGGAGGATTTTTTTAATGCTAAGAAACAAAAATTACAAAAATAAAAATATTGTCTGTGAAAGTGATCAAAGGTTTTTTTCATCCTGTATTTTTTCTATAATTCAGTTAGGAGAGACTACAAGCATAGGCAGGATGGAGGCTCCTGGGAGTTTGAGTTTATCTCTTTAGGATGACATCCGTTGGGGGCGTCAATTTTTAATGGCAACAGATTAACCTCACATGTAATGTGGCCTATGTATATTTGTAATCCATTACCAAGCTTTTTGCCAGCAAGATCATCCCACTGAGCATTATTCTCCCTTTATTAAATGGATAAATAGGCTATGATTGAGGCCATATGTTACATAAAGGGATGTCAAGAAATACCAGTAAAAGGCATTCCCAGAATAAGGAAACAAATAAAAATGAATAAGACTAAAAGCAATAAACAGCAGATTCCCACCATAAATACTGAGCTTCTTTTTGGAATTAACTGTGTAATCACAAGCTGATTGGGAAAACTCACATTAGACACATACATCCAGAACTATCATATCCAGATCCTCATTTGCTTGTGTGGGAAGTCGGATCTTCTGGGCGTCCTGTTCATCTGACTGTACATTCAATTACAGTCGCACACAAATTACATCACGAATACCAGCCAGCATGAGCTGCCTGCCGCCTCCGCATGTGAACACACTCCTCCTCCTCCTCCCCCTCATGCCCTCATCTCGCTTTCATTCCTTTCCTCCCCTCTTTCTTCTTTGGCGTTTCTGCAGTCGAATGTCGGACTGGTGCTCGTCTGACCCGCTCTTGGTTTCTGTGCAAATACTTTTTTGATCCCGCCGGCAAAGTCGAGGTGGAAAATATATAATCAAGGAGCCTTGATTCTTTAAACACCCACTGCCGACATGTGCTGTTAAATCCTGTTCTCTGCATACACACGGCACTGCTGAACATGCGCATCTATGTATGCCCACATACATTCACCCAGATGAAAGCGTACACACTCTCTCCAAAGCAGAAATTACACACACCTACTCGGCTCTACATAAGTGTTGCTTGTCAGACATACGCGTGCACACAAGGTTGTTTTCAGCGTGTGCTCTCTACATCATTCTTGCTCTTTCTGTCTCTCTCCAGGGTACGCATGATAGCGACTGATGTAGCCAGCAATTGATATCGCTGAAGGTTGCACATGAAAAATACAGATGATATCCCACAAAGGGGGTTTCAAGAGTGAAAGAAGAAATGGGGGATGTAAAAGAGGGAGGATGAGTGGGGTAGAAGGTCCTGAGAGCTCAATGTACAGCTATAGCATCATTCAACGGGTGACCTGGACTGAAGAGTGCTATAAATATCAGCTCCTTACTTGTGTATTAAGGTTCCTGTTGTCAGAGCTCAGCCAGACACTGCCTTATATTATTGTTTGCAAAGTTGACCATGTAGTTATAAGATATTAGGACTTTCATACCACTGTATTTTTTTTGCCCTGTGCAGTGACCAGGGATGCCCAGTGATTTAGCGCCCCCCTGAACACCCCAGAGAATTGGCCACATTTGTGATCCATTGATGACATCCATGCATGTGTGTTGGATCAGTAGCATTAGTGCTAGCATCCTGGCTGACAGTTACTTCATTTTGGGCTTGAAAGCTATTTCTGGGTTGTGATTATGGAATTATTTATTTGAGCAAATTTTAATCCCTTTCAACACAATTTCTTTCATTTTCTTCTTTTTGTCTCTTTTAACAAATTTTTGCCTCTTTTAACCCACTTTTGCTGTTTTGTTCCCTTTTATACCACTTTTCTGCCACTGCTTTGTCACTTTTTGCCCATTTTTGCCGCTGTTTTGCCACTTTCCACTCATCTTTGCCACTCAATTTTTCCATTTTTGCCACTGTCAGTTCAAACCATTTTTGCAACTTTTTGTCCATGTATGCCATTTTTCAACTATTGTTGCAACTTTTAACTCAACTTTTGTCTTTAATTGCAACTTTGGACCAATTGTCGCTGTTTATCCCCCTTTTATGCCTTTTTTGCCGCTGTTTTGCCACTTTCTGCTCATCTTTGCCCATTGTTTTTACCAATTTTGTCCCATTTCTACCACTGTGTTGCCCCTTTTAATTCATTTTTGGCAGATTTTATTCCATTTTGCCAGTTTTAACCCATTTTTGCTGTTTTTGCCCTTAAATGCCTTATTTTTTGCTGCTGTTGTGCCACTTTTGTCCCATTTTTGCCACTTCTGTGTCAGTTATAACCCACATATTTTGCCCATTTATACCACTTTTGACCTATTTTTGCTGTTTTTCATCCTTTTATGCCACTTTTTGCCACTGTTTTATGCTCATCTTTCCAGTTGTTTTTACGACTTTTATCCTATTTACTTTTAATTCATTTGTGCTGCTTTTTGTCCATTTTTAATCCATTCATGCTGCTAAGCACCTTTTGACCCATTTTTGTTGTTTTACTTGCTGTCATAAGCCACTTTGTAGCTCTTTTGTCATCACTGTTTTGCCACTTTCCACTTTTCACCAATTGCTTTGGCTCTTCCCCCATATCTGCAACTTTTTGTTCATATTTGCCTCTTGTTTTTGTCATTATTTTTTTTACATTTTTTTTTTACATTTTTCCTATTTTACCTCAACTTTTAAGTCAATTTTTGCTGGCTTTGAATTACTTTTGCTGCTTTTTGTCTATTATACCCACTTTAATCAATTGCTGCTGCTCTACTCTGATTTTACCACTTTTCACCCATGTTTGCCACTTTTTCTTTGCCAGTTTTAACAATTTTTTTTCTTTTTTCCTTCACAATTATGTAATTATTATCTAACAAAGTTGTTAGTTGTCTCAGTTGTTTCTGCATGCTGAAATTTGTGTATGTCCTAGCTTTGAACTGGGACATTTCTTTGCATATGGTTTAGTTCAGTTTACCCATTCACATTGTTAACATCACCATTAAGGAGGTAATTCTTTTTCCAAGAAAATGGGTTGAAGAAAGGCTATATTGTACTACAGCATGAAAAAAATAACAACTAACTTTTAGGTCGTTGTTTTAAGTCACTATTGTGCAGCTCACTGCTGCACTGGGCTCCAGACGAACTGAGTTACTGCAGTTGTTGAATTACTAAGCTTACTAGCAAGTAAAAAAAATGCTAAATTAAACATCAATCAATAGAATATGCAGCTGTTTCTGAAATATCTGAAGTATAGCATTGATAAATAATGTCAAATATGATTTAAGTTAAGCTCATCTGATTAAAGTACTGAAGCTGTCTGACATTTTAAATCCAACTACCTCCCACCAGCACTGTCAGCAAAGACTGCAGTTACCGCTTCAGTTATGGAGGCCACCTAAGATGTCAACTCTCACAAATCGGCTGTAGGATTTATCTATAAAAATGCCTTTTATGTCCTTCTATCCAACACTGAAGTCAGTCAGAAGAAAAATGCTGCTGTACAACCATCATTACATCTACTACAAAGCCATTCCATTATTTAAAATCAATACACAATTATCCCTCAGGCACAGGGGAATATCTTGTTTATGTGAAATATTTTTTTCCATAATGGCTCCAGTTGACCTGTGGCTGGACTCAGAGAGAAAAGGGCAGCCATGAATGTCAGGGGTTGATAAACTCAACAACAGCCGTTTGGTTCGACCTCAATGGGGATGGGAAGTGGGAGATTTTGAGGCCATGGTTCAATAGAAAGACTTGTTATATCTATTAATAACCCTTGCTTCAAAAAATGCCCAGAGACAAAAGCAGAATATTCAAGAATTATGCCTGATTAGTCTTGTTTACACAATGGCTGGACAAAAGTATCCAGCAACCTGACCATTACACTAACAGGGCCTGTAATGTCATTGTATTCAGATCTTTGCTTGTTTTGTACTTAATCTCAGATACACGTCACTTTGGAGAAAGCGTCTGCTAAATGCAAAAACGCAAATCCTCCCCCAGACTTCACAGTTGGATCAATGCAGTCAGGAAGGCAACTTTCTCCTTGCGTCCAGCAAACCCAGACTCACCCATCTAACTGCAAAACAGAGAAGTGTGATTCGTCACGCCACAAAACATGCTTCCACTGCTCCCCAGTCTAGTGTTGGCCACATCGTTGACCTCGCTCTGTGATTTTACATGGTAATCTGCTTCATGGCTGAGTTGCTGTTGTTCCTAAACACTTCCACTTTTTAATCAACTCACTTACAGTTGACTGTGGACATCAAGCAGGGATGACATTTCACAAACCGGCTTATTGCAAAGTTGGCATCCATCATGGTAATACTCTTGATGTCAGAAAGGAAAGCAGGACGACCCATTTTAAATCACAACTGTTTGCAAATGGAGACTGCATGGCTGGGTGCTTGATTTTATACATCTGTGTTACAATGTTACAATGTTACAATGTCATTTAGCAGACGCTTTTCTCCAAAGCGACGTACATTTGAGAGCAAGAACAACACAAGCAATGATCTAGACAAGAAGAAACAATATCAGTAAGTGCCATCAAGTACTTCAGGTTCAATTGGACGCAAGTGCTGCCGTGTAGAGTTTAAGGCAGAGTACCTACAATATACGTTGTTTATTTAGTTTTTTTTTTTTTTTTTTTTTTTTGTTTTTTTTTTTGTTTTTTTGTTTTTATGTTTTTTTTTTTTTTGTTTTTAGACAGCAACAATGAATCAAGGAAAATGTGGGATCACTAATTGCCATTCATTAGGCTTCACAACAACTATTTACCAAGTACCAAGTGCTGGATCATTCCCAAAGAGCTGGGCAAAGAAATCCCAGAAGTAGAGCAGGACAGTGCGAGCTAACTATAGTTGGGAAACTCATTCAACCACTGGGGACAGCAGTGGAGAATAGTCTGGCTGAGACTCAATCTACTACTGGGGACAACAGTAGAGAATTGCCTAGCTAAGTGCAAAGTGTTCTCTGAAGAGCTGGGTCTTTAGCCTTCTCTTGAAAGTAGACAGGGAGTCTGTAGATCGAATGTAGTTGGGTAATTCATTCCACCATTTAGGGACAACAGAGGAGAAGAGTCGAGCTAGTGACTTAGGAGCATGATGTGCTGGAAGTACCAGGCGCCTTTCGCTGGCTGAGCGTAGTGGGCGAGAAGGGGTGTAGACCTGGATGAGGGACTCCAGGTAAACAGGAGCAGTTTTAGTTACTGCTTTGTAAGCAATGATTAGAGTTTTGAATTTAATGCGAGCTGCAACTGGAAGCCAGTGTAGAGAGATTAAAAGAGGCGTGACATGAGCTCTCTTGGGTTGGTTGAAGACCAGACGTGCTGCTGCGTTCTGGATCAACTGCAGAGGTATAACTGTGCATGCAGGTAGGCCTGCCAGTAATGAGTTACAGTAGTCAATACGTGATATTATAAGAGCCTGTACTAGGAGTTGTGTAGCATGCTCTGTCAAGTAGGGTCTGATCCTCTTGATGTTGTAGAGGGCTAAACGGCAGGACCGAGCAGTCGAGGCCACATGGAGCTTGAAGGTTAGCTGGTCATCAATCATGACACCCAGATTCCGGGCTGACTTAGTGGGCAAGAGATTATTTGATCCAAGCTGGATACTGATCTGCGGTTCCACAGTGGGACTGGCTGGGATGATAATGAGCTCCGCTTTTGGGCAGGTTGAGCTGAAGGTGACGTTCCTCATCCATTTAGAAATATCAGCAAGGCAGGATGAGATCCGAGCTGAGACAGTTGTGTCATCTGGTGGAAAGGACAGGAATAGCTGTGTGTCGCCTGCATAGGAGTGATAAGTAAAGCCATGGGAGCTGATGATTGCACCAAGTGAGGTGGTGTATATTGAGAAAAGTAGGGGACCAAGCACAGACCCTTGAGGCACCCCTGTTGATAAGCCATGCAGTTTAGACACTCCTCCCTTCCATGATACTCTAAAAGATCTCCCTGTGAGGTAGGACTTAAACCACTGTAGGGCAGATCCTGAGATACCAAGTGAAGAGAGTGTGGAGAGGAGGATTTGGTGGTTTACTGTGTCAAAGGCAGCAGACAGATCCAGCAGTAAGAGAACTGAGGACTGACCAGCTGCTCTGGCCAAGCGAAGTGATTCCGTTACCGACAAAGTGCAGTTTCAGTAGAGTGGCCCCGCCTAAAGCCAGACTGATTCTGATCAAGTAGATCATTGTTCTGCAAGTGTTCTGAGAGCTGGTTGAAGACTGTGCGCCCAGTATTTTTGATAGGAATGGGAGAAGTGAGACTGCCTGTAATTTTCAACCAGGGCTGGGTTGAGAGTGGGTTTTTGAGCAGTGGTGTAACCTGCGCTTGCTTGAAAGCAGCTGGGAAAACACCTGTGGACAGAGAGGAGTTAATGATACAACTCACAGCAGGGCTGATTGTGGGCTCAATCGCCTGCAAGAGATGTGATGGTATCGGATCGAGGGGACAGGTTGTGGGCTTAGAGTCAAGCAGAAGCCTGGTGACCTCGCTCACACTTAGTGGAGAGAATGAGCTAAGTGATGCATCACTAGCTGGTGGCAGAAAACTGAGTTGGACAGGCTCAGAGAATTGGTTGCTGATGGTAGAAACCTTGTCAGTGAAGTAGGAGGCGAACATGTCTGGAGTCAACATACTGGAGGGTTGTGGGTTTGAAGGAGAGAGGAGCGAGTTAAAAGCAGAGAAGAGTTTGCGTGCATCAGTGGCAGCACAGATCTTTGATTGATAGAACGCCTTCTTAGCAGATTTTAGAGCAGAGGTAAAACAGGACAGTTTTTGCTGATAAGCACTCAAGTCAGTGGTTTGTTTGGATTTACGCCATTTTCTCTCTGCCGCTCTGAGCCCTGCCCTTTGGGTTCTGATGACCTCAGTGAGCCAGGGACAAGGTGGAGTATTACGAATAGGCTTAGACACCAGAGGGCAGAGTTTGTCCAGAGAGGAGGTCAGTGAGGAGCAGAATGTGTCTGTGGCCTCGTTAACAGTGAGTGTGAAGGACTCGTTACATGAGGCTAGTGCAGCTGAGACCTCGTCAGACAGCTGTGTTGGGTCAAGTGACTGAAGGTTTCTGCGGTATGATCTTAGTTGAGTAGTAGATTGTTGAAGTTCAGGTAAGCCAAGTGAGAACTGAATGAAGTAGTGGTCAGAGAGGTGAAGTGGTGTTACACTCAAATTAGCCGTGGAGCAATTGCGAGTTAGAATCAAATCCAGTGTATTACCAGCCTTGTGTGTAGGAGGCGTTTGAACCAGTTTCAAGTCAAAGGAGGACAGTAATGAAATAAAATCAGTAGCCTGGGCTCTATCCAAGTGGATGTTCATGTCACCCATGACAACCAATGGTGTGCCATCATCAGGGATGTCTGAGAGTAACATGTCCAGTTCCACAATAAAGTTGTCCAGGTGACCCCCAGGTGGGCGGTATACCACAACCATGTAAGCCTTTATTGGGGCAGTGACCTGTACTGCATGATATTCAAATGAGGTGTTATTGTCCAAGGGTTTGAACTGGCTGAAGTTCCAGCTATGAGAAAGAATAATGCCTGTGCCACCTCCTCGGCCAGAAGAGAGGTGTATGAGAGAACACTGCATCAACTGATAGAGCAGTTGGTGTTACAGTGTTCTCAGGACGGACCCAAGTTTCTGTCAGGGCTAGGACCTGAATGTTAGACAGTTTAGTGAGGGAATTGATGAATTCTGCTTTGTTAACTGCAGACTGGCAGTTCCAGAGGCCAACTGTGATAAAAGGTTGTGGAAAAGAGGCATTCTGCAAAGTGGATAGATTATGCAGGTTTCGTTTTCTGTAACTATTGTGCTTCTTTCTGTTCCCATATATGACTTGTATTTTTTGGTTGCACATGTTGCGTTAGACTGCTGGGGTGCGTTAGACTGTTATGAGGCAGTGCTGCCTGTCTGTGGCCTTGCTCGGTGGACTTGCACAGGTAGACTCGCTGGTCTTTACCCAATGTGGTCTTCACACAATTGGGCTTCCACAAGGGCTGACGCTTATGCTGACGCTTCAGTGCAGTCTGTGTACTTATATAGAGAGATATGCCACAGATGTGCACAATTGAGTTGATTGTGCACAGCTGCTAACCGCCCCAGCTGGCAAATTTAGATTCAAACTCTCTTAAAGCTTGGGCTACAGTGAAACTCCGCCCCGGCAGTTTACACTTTTAGCAATCAATAGAGGGAGCCACACGCGTCAACTGCCTCACCTATTGTTGCAGAGAGAGTGAAACTAACACGTTCAGCCTAAGCAAAACTGCCAACAACCTACTTCCAACTGAAACAACCAAAAGCAGATTCCTCTTACCAAGTAGCTTCTCCCTTCCTATCTCAAAGATCAGAGCTTGTTCTGCTGGCAAATTTAGATTCAAACTCTCTTAAAGCTTGGGCTACAGTGAAACTCCGCCCCGGCAGTTTACACTTTTAGCAATCAATAGAGGGAGCCACACGCGTCAACTGCCTCACCTATTGTTGCAGAGAGAGTGAAACTAACCGCATTCAGCCTAAGCAAAACTGCCAACAACCTACTTCCAACTGAAACAACCAAAAGCAGATTCCTCTTACCAAGTAGCTTCTCCTTCCTATCTCAAAGATCAGAGCTTGTTCTGCTGGCAAATTTAGATTCAAACTCTCTTAAAGCTTGGGCTACAGTGAAACTCCGCCCCGGCAGTTTACACTTTTAGCAATCAATAGAGGGAGCCACACGCGTCAACTGCCTCACCTATTGTTGCAGAGAGAGTGAAACTAACACGTTCAGCCTAAGCAAAACTGCCAACAACCTACTTCCAACTGAAACAACCAAAAGCAGATTCCTCTTACCAAGTAGCTTCTCCCTTCCTATCTCAAAGATCAGAGCTTGTTCTGCTGGCAAATTTAGATTCAAACTCTCTTAAAGCTTGGGCTACAGTGAAACTCCGCCCCGGCAGTTTACACTTTTAGCAATCAATAGAGGGAGCCACACGCGTCAACTGCCTCACCTATTGTTGCAGAGAGAGTGAAACTAACACGTTCAGCCTAAGCAAAACTGCCAACAACCTACTTCCAACTGAAACAACCAAAAGCAGATTCCTCTTACCAAGTAGCTTCTCCCTTCCTATCTCAAAGATCAGAGCTTGTTCTGTGGCAACAGGTCTGATTGAAACACCTGGATTAATTAATAAACAGGTGCATCACAAACAATAAGGAAAATACTGAAACACCCATTTTGTAAGAAGAAACACCAGAATCTTTAAACTTCTGCCAAAGAGGAGCCAAAATCAATTTATATGGCATCACCATCATTTCTTTACCCAGCATGGAACAAGGTCAACCCATGGTTGCAGCCTGAGTTTGATAGGTGGTCTAAGTGCATTGGTTTTTCCCCTTCCCTCTGGTTAGTGCAGTGGGAAGCTATCTGATATTCCCATAAGGCTCAAGGTCTTCCAGTGGTGGAGAAATACCCCCCTTGGTTCCTTAACCCCCCTCCATTTTCTCTCGTCTGATTGGCTCCCGGTTTAGAAAAAGTCATCTCCCATTGCTTTATTGATTGGACACTCTTGGGAGGCTCGACTGTAACATTTGATACCAGGCATCTGCTAGTGGATTGTGTCTGCCTGTCAACACTTTAAATTGCCACTGGGGCCACACAAGCAACACTGGAAGTATTCAATACGTCAGAAGCAGTTAAAGGCAGCGGGTGGGATTATCAATGGAAGGGTGAGTAACCAAAGCAGCGCCCCATTTTAGGGGGGGAAACACAAACAGGAAGTGGAGCAATTTGATTTCCATATTGATGGTTTTTGAAATGAGAAACTTGGGATGGAAATTGATGCTTTGCACCACGCTGAGTTCAGGCTTGTTGGAAGCTTGTAGAGACGGCAGGGATGGAGAGTTAAATAAAACAGACGATCACCTTGATTTTTATGCTTATTCCATACTGCAGAGGCAGTATTCTTACTAGCCTAAGGCGTTTATTCTACATCTCCACTGTGGAGAACGCTCCTGAAAAAAAGCTGTTTCTGAACATGTCATTTGACACCAGAATAATGATACATTGTTATAACCGCAGCAACATTACCATTTCTCAGCTGTTAAGTGACTAAGTCCACGGTCCGAGACAAAGCGAGGGCAGAGTCATACAAATGTAACCAGAACCAATATGACAGGGGGCTGACAAGAGGAAAATTATAAAACGAGATTACATTATTCTAATGTAGGCAGACAAAAGGGTAAGGGACAAGAATAAATGGAAATTCAGCTGAGTCAGAGGAAAGCAGATAAATGCCAATGAGCCATTGCAAGGACTTTTATTTTAATGAGATACAGAAGAGGGGTGATAGGCTGAAATGAAAGATCAATGTGACCAGGGAGTAAATCATTACATATCGACTTAAACATTGTCAAATACTTCATTTTTGGAGAGTTTCATTGTGGATTTTCCTCTAAGACATTGAATGGGAACAGAAAGTTGAAACAGATTTAAAATGCCGGTTTGAACATTTCAGAAGTTACTCAACATCTTAGAGAAGTAATGGCTTGTCAAATTTTCTTTACAACAAATGAATGTGATTTTTCAAATAAAAGGCCTTTTGTGAAGCTAATTGATTGCTCATTTGCAGCAAAGAATGCTAAATCATTTTACTTATGAACAAAGAAATGTGCCTAATGTCATTGGCAGTTATTGAACAAAAGTATAGGATACATTTATTTCTCCTGGACCTGGCTAGAGAAAAAGTAGTAATTTTTTCTAACTTAAACTACAATCTAATTCCTTAGCCTTTTACAAAATATCAACATTTTACACTTTACATGACAGAATTTCATAGCAGGAAATTTTTGATGTTTCTCTGCCTGGTTGGTTCAGAGTTGTGGCTCAGCAGCCAATCAGCAGATCAGGAAGGGCATCAGTAAATTGATCAGAAAAACTGTGTTAATCAGGCCTTAGACTATTTAATTGCTGTAGCCACAAATTTGGAAGCATAGCATTGTCCAAAATGAAAAAAACAGCCCTGTACAATTATCCCCCCTCCACCAAACTTCTCAGTTGGCACAGTACAGTCAGGCAGGTAACATTCTCCTATTCTCTGCCAAACCCAGGCTCACCCAGCGTCACTCCACAGAACACCTTCCCACTGCTCCAGTCTGGTGACAGCGTTCTTTACACCGCTCTGTCCAATGCTTGGCACTGGACTTGGTGATGTGAGGCTTGCATGCACCTTTTCGACCATGGGAACCCATTCCATGAAGCCCCAAACACAGTTTTTGTGATTACACTAATGCCAGTCGAAAGTTCAGAACTCTTCAGCTATGGAATCAGCAGAGCGTTGGTGACTTTTATGCACCATGTGCTGGTACTGTGTGGTCTTTTGCTTTGTTTTTAACCAAAATAAATGTCAGGGGAAGAAAAGTTTAATTGTATCTTCATATTCCCTCAGTAGACCGCTCTTTTCTAAGGGTCTAAGATGGTAATGTTATCATTGATGCAGGTATACCTTAGTTTATAATGAAGTTGTCTTGATAGAATAACTAAATGATGTTTGATGGTTATCAGCCTCAGGGCAGTTAAAGTGCATACTTGTCTTGCATGCTGTAAAGAAACCACAGCAGGGATTTAAATTCAGCTAATCTCTCGCTTGACACAGCATCCAAGCTCCTAGAGCCTTCTGTCCGTGACCCTCACAAGTCGGTGCAAGTCCTCTCACCTGGAATTATTCTTGTTTCCACAAATAGGCCGGAAGATTTAATCAAATGCCTGCTACCCTTCATGCTGTTGACCTCTTTCTCACGCAGCCATCACAGCAGGGAAGGAAGGCCAATCGCTTCTGCCATCGCTGTTTCCTCTGAGGAGCATTTCTACCGCATGCAATAGCCATTAAAACGATCTGAATCACTGCTGGCAGAGTGGGCGGGGCTTGCTTCTTGCTTTGATAGCCTACAATGTTATGATTAATGTGTGAGGGTAGTAGCAAAACACAAGTCATCAGAAGGCCACTGGTTTAATTCCACGGTGAATCTGCATAACAGCCAGCCCTCTTTTAAAAGGAGTCACATCATACCCTTTTCCACCTTTAACACAGTCCCCTGTGATCCAAATTAAACATCTGTGCTGTGCTTTGATCTAAATTTAAATCAAGCACCTGAGGAGGATTTTGACCCTGTAAAAACCTTCTCTAAACAGCCTTTCTCAGTGAGGTGCTTGTTTCTTTAAATGCAAATGAGCTCCTTTTTACCCCTCTTCTTTCTTCTTTGAAGTGGGCCAACACAAGTGCAGTAATGATCTTTCATGACTTTGGGTGGTGAACTGTGGGTAAAGATACCCGAGTGGGGGCAGTTAGTTATTGACTTTTACCGTGAGCACAGATTCTTAAATGATTCTGTCAGATTTAGCATTTTCAGACAAAAAAGACCATGAACAAAGTAATGTGATGGCCAGTTTTAAACTTTGGTGATCCCAAAAAATATGTGCAAAATAAAGAAATGTGTAGCTGTCCCAGAGGAAGGACCACAGGCCATATCTACTCATATAAAATTGACTGATAGCCTGAGGGAGATGACTTCAGTTTCAGTAATCACCCCCCAGCATGATGGTGCTGTTAAATAGGCTTAAAACAGAGTGTTTTCACGTTTAGTAATTAGTAAAATTAGATAAGCCTGTTAGAACAGCAGAACTCATGCTGCACTTTGATTTACCAGCTTTGAAAACTCTTTTAGACAGAAGCCAATTTGACTAGACCCTGCTGCTCTTGCATAAGATTGATTCACAGATGTGCCATATTCCTTCCGTTTCTTGATGATGGATTTAACTGAACTCTTGGGGAAGTTCAGTGCTTTGGAATTTTTTTTTTGTTTCCATTACCTGACTTATACTTTTCAATAACCTTTTCTCCAATTTGCTTGGAGTATTCTTTTGTCTTCATGGTGTAATGGTAGCCAGGAACACTGATTAACATGGGTTACAGAGCATCCATGACAAAAATTTGACGTGCTTATCTTCCCTTAAGTCATATGAAGACATCCAAAAAGTGAGTGATTTTTTTTATTCATCTTTAAAAACTCTAACGTTTCTCTAACTAGAATGTTCATTATCAGCTGAGTAATATCCTGACATTTAATAATACAAATACCACCCTCCAATCCTTCCCATGATGTGTTACTTAACTTAAACATCATGTTCTGCTTTCCTTTCTATCCTCCGTATACCAGCAGGTTTTAGAATCAAAATGGCAACAGTTTCCTCTTCGTGACAAGCCTTATACTCCTTCACACACAGCTTAAGTGCTATTCTTAAGTCCTGCACTACTCATCTCCTAGGTATCTTTATAGGATGACTCTCAGTGAAACACCAGCATCTTCTCCTGTCACGACTGAGCAGGTGCTGATACCGACTCTTAAGCTGGCCCAAAATAGTCTGATTGATCTACATAAAACTCTGTGCAGTATAATACCACACCGATGCTTGCTAATCCCACCTGTCACTGACAGGGTTCCTTTTATAATCATACCTTCCTCCTGTTCTTCCCCACTCAAGTGAAAGATCCAACTCTTATTCAAGTGTTTTCACACCCAATTAACTTGTGGAGGCTGAATGTGCCCTGTTGACCATGCTACCCTAAGATAGTTCCTACCTCACTGCTGCATGACGAGAATAGATCTGTTGCCAACTGCAGTTACCCTGGCAATCTTTGCAAACACAGAGTAAACACTGACACTACTCTCTATGCTAAATACATCCCTAATAATACAGTTGTATACTTTATACCGCATCTTACACAGAAACATCACTCCAAATAGCAATCTTGCATATCCATTACATCCATGATATTGTTTTATCTATACTCCATTATTATAAAAAAAAGTCCATTAATAGATAAAACTGTCCATTTATAATGTCAAATATATGCCATATTTTTCTAACAAAGGTTCACTAAACATAGTAAACCGTTTATTTTGTCTGTAATCCTTTGTCTTCATACAACATAATTGCAAACATGACATACATGTGTAAACACAGACGGAGCATCTGTGCATAATCCATTCTTTCACTACACGTTTATCTTTGAATGCACAACAGCGTCTCTGTTCACAGCGGAGGCATGCTGCTCTTTCTCATCTCATATTATCAAAAATATACACAGAATGTACAATATTGACCCTCAGCAAATATTGCATTTCCTTCAGTGCAGTCGTAACCCCCCACCTACACAGATACACACTAACACACACCAGCACCCACAGACATATCTATCATGTTCCTCCTCCTCTGTTGTTTGATGCATTCAAATAAATCACAGTTGGACACTTCAAACAGAAGGCACTGATTTCTTTGATATATGTTGCTACACTCTTCTTGGTTTATGTAACCTGCAGAATTAAAGATTGTTTTGAGGGGATGTGTTGTCCATGGGTCTTCCAAAATCACCAGAGCCAGGTATGTATGATTTATAAGAGGGAGTGTAGAGAGAAGACAGAGCCACCTCAGCTACAATACAATTTGAGTGAGAAATGCAGTGTTTTTGTGTGAGGACAAGAGAGAGAGACATGAAAGTTATGCTTTTGATTTTTTGTGTGCATGTATGAAAGTGTGTGTTATAAACCATTTCACCTTGGGATCATTTGATTATCCTATAAAATCAAAAATACTCAATCAGAGTGCCCTACACATAGTAATACTGTCAGTGAGCCTACAGCTGGTTAGTGTTCTACATTTACATATTTTTATGTAAAATAAAATACAATGTGCAGGCATATTTATAACAAATTTTTGACAAATACAATATGTTACCGGCCAGACCAGGGGAAATCTGGCACGGCGACAACACTACACAGGTGCAGCACACTGTGTAGTTAAAGTACAGTCTATGGAATGATAGAGGACGAGAGTTAACGTCTTTCTCATGGCAGCTTGTTTACTGACTGAGCTTTAAGTGAATTTAATATCAGCATGACACTTATTAATTCACTGAAAATTAAAATGGCAATAACTAAACAATGACATGCTCATGTAAAGTGAAACAGATGAAAAACTTCAATATACTGCATGTATCTAAATTGTTCACTAACATAAATATGTTAAACACATTCAATGAATGCTTGGAGCTCTGCTGCTGCTCAAACAGTCACAGAAATTACACAGCGTCATCTGAGCTATTGAACTCAACTTTAAACTATGCTGCATGCGCACAGTCACTTGCATAGTTTAACAAAATGGCGCCGTTACTGAGCTGTAAACAATGAATGGAACACTGACTGATAAATACCTACATTGAACGTTACTTACTCTCTGCTACTGGCTACTAGTCTTAGCAATTGAGAAAATAAACATTCTTTTATGTTTAAAGAACATTTGCTTTACGTTCACTCGAGTTACTTGCACCCACCGAACGTCTATTCTCACTGAAACTCATAAAAGAATCTTAGCATGCTGCTGCACGTCTTGGCAAAAAGCTACAAACTCATGTTTACAAACTGTACAAAACTGTAGCTCCTGTTCAAACATCACAAAAGACTTTCACGGTACGTTTATGTCATATATAACCAGCTAAAACATTAAAGATAACTTTTATATTACCTGTGGAATGATAGAGGATGAGAGTTAACGTCTTTCTCATAGCAGCTTGTTTATTGACTGAGCTACGCATGTGCAGATCCTGTTAACCAGTCTCTCTAAACTATCCACAGTGGCACAATAGCACCATCTCCTGCACAAACATGCACAAATCCCAAAATAAGCTGGAGTCCTTTTGAATTTATAACAAAAAAAAAAGGTAGTGTCTTGTTTTCAATCTACAAATTAAATTGCAGTGTTTTCAACCTGCTACAAATACATAAGGATAAACTTCATATTCTGCTCATAAATAGTATTCCATATATGCACAGTTATCATGGTGTAATAATACAACAGAAGCAACAACAAGCAGTTATTAGGATTGGTACACTTTGGCACTGAGTAAAGGTCTGTGACAACCACGCAACAAAGCAACCAGCCAGTCAGCCAACCAAACAACAAGCCAACCACACCAACCTACCAACCAACCATCAGCCAGCAAGCCAACCAACCAATTAACCAACCAACCAACCAACCATCAGCCAGCAAGCCAACCAACCAACCAACCAACCAGCCAGTCAGCCAACCAACTGCCAGCCAGCAAGCCAACCAACCAACCAACCAACCAACCAACCAACCAACCAACCAGCCAGTCAGCCAACCAAACAACCAACCAACCAACCATCAGCCAGCAAGCCAACCAACCAACAAACCAACCAACCAACCAACCAACCAACCATCAGCCAGCAAGCCAACCAACCAACCAATCAACCAACCAACCAACCAACCATCAGCCAGCAAGCCAACCAACCAACCAACCAACCAACCAACCAACCAACTGCCAGCCAGCAAGCCAACCAACCAACCAACCATCCAGTCAGCCAACCAAACAACCAGCCAACCAAACCAACCTACCAACCAACCAACCATCAGCCAGCAAGCCAACCAACCAACCAACCAACCAACCACCAGCCAGCCAGCAAGCCAACCAACCAACCAACCAACCAAACCAACCTACCAAGCAACAAAGCAACCAGCCAGATAGACAACCAAACAACCAACCTACCAAACCAACCTACCAACCAACCACCAGCCAGCAAGCCAACCATCCAACCAAACAACCAACAAACCAGCCAGTCAGCCAACCAAACAACTAGCCAGCAAACGACCCTACCAACCAACCACCAGTCAGCCAGCCAACCAACCAAAAAAAACAACCGACCAACCAACCAACCAACAGCTCTCCCGTCTGTGTTGACTGGCTGCTGTGTCTTTAGTCTCTCACCTGTTTCATCTGAAAAGTTTTTTAACTTTAAGCTTTTGTCCAAATAACTGCTTCTTACAGTCTGAAGGATTAGAAAAACCCATAGCAGGTCTGTTGAGGCAGGTAAGAGTAATATTTGAGGGTAACATCTTAACTTTCAGTTTCCTTTCCAACCATGAATCCCCACTCCGCCAGAGCAGAAGGGGAGGGGGTGAGTGAACATAGATCTATACAACCAGACTGTGATTCTTCTGAATTCTCAGCAGATATACATTCTTTGTTTTTTTTGTTGATGATTGTCCTATTTCAAACCCATATCTGTGGGCAGAGCCGCCAATAAGAGTGGATAAGCGGGAGAGCTTTATGGGGCCAGCCAAAATGGGTGTCAGCAACATTCAAATCCATGATGAAATTAAGCTGTGATAACTATAGCTTATATTTCACCTGAGTCATAAACACCCTTATCAGAGTAAAAAAAAAAAGAATTTTATTCATTAATCCTTTGGTACTGTATAGTCTCTTTCAGGATGTAAACCCCTTTACTTAAACCAGAATGACTTTTCAGCAGGTAATGATAACAATGTGGATCGGCACATTAAATAAATGATTAGGTAAGTAATTTCAGATTTTGAAAAAAAGTTGTGAAAACGTGTTTGAAGTGGCAAAAAATTGCAGAAATGGATTATAAGATACAAAAACATGTTCAAAAAAGGTGTCAATAAAGTGGGGAAACCGAAGGAAGTGGCTGAAAGGCACAATAATGTGATGAAAGTTGCTAATAAGGGCCAAAAGTGTCAAAAAAACAGGGCTTAAATGGGTAAGAAGTGGTATAATGACAGAAAAATGTACAAAATATGCTTTAAAAGGAAACTAAGTTGTCAGAAAAGGTTTAATGTGGCAAAATTAATGGCAAAAAGAGGTTAAAAGTGGCAACAATGGGCCAAAAGTGGCAAAAGTGTGTCAATGAAGTGGTGAAAATGGATAAAAGTGGCAGAAAGTACCAAAAATGGGATTAAAGTGGCATAAATGAGCTAAAAGTGGCCAAAAAGTGTCATGAAAGGGGAGAAAATGAGACTACTGTGACAGAGAGGCTCAAAAGTGGATTGCAACGGGCTGAAATAGGTTAAAAGGGGTAAAGTAAATGTAGTGAAAATTTGTTTAAAAGTGGCACAATTTAACAATTTAAACATCAGACCCAACAACAGATGCTCTTTACAGCTCCAAAATAGGGAGACCGTTTGCCAGGAAGCTAACACCAGTGCTAATGGTCCCACACACATGCACTGACATCATCAAAAAATCACAACAGGGGAGGGCCCATTCTCTGGGGCTTTCAGGGCCCAAGGCAATTCTTTAGGTAGGCCTGTGGGTAGCTGAGTTTAGTCTGACTACATCTAAATGGTGTGAAAGCATGGACTTTATAACTAGACCACTAGACTTTTAAAATGTACAGGCTAACTGATTTATTATGATAATGTCATGCATTTTGTGATGTGTGTACTGCAAATACTTTAACAACTAAACTGTGTTTTATTGTTCAGATTTACTCACCACCAACTTTGTTATGAGGTGGGTGCAGAAATAAAGATCCAAAACTTCCCACTTTAACATGGGGACACAGCAATAGTTTAGATTCACTCTACAGCTCAGTTAAGATTTGAGTCAAGTCTAGCCCTCTCCTCTCTTACATTACACAACAAGCAAAACCCAGACTAAGACTCCATGTCCAAACTAGAAATTCCTTTAAAAGTAAAATTAATGTGTAAATATTTAAATCCTTTTTCACTCTAAGAAGAAGGGAAGACTTCTCATCCCCTGTGTAAATGCATTCATGGCTACTGTCATCTTTCCATGCTGTGGTCATATGTCTGCAGGCGGTCAATTTGCCTCCGTTGTATTACAGATTCCATCTGTATGCATGACTTAAAGAATTTATGGAAATATATGTGAACATAGTAGCTTCATTCACTACAGTGGTGATTCAAGGGCAATATTAGAATAACATTGAATGCCCCCATGCAAATTTAATAAACTTCATTTTCGAGACTTCAGATAACGTGCATTTGATTTGTCTTTTTTCCCGTTCTGACTCAGTCTTTTCCCTTGTTAATCTGTTGAATACAAAGTTTAAGCAGCACTGTCCACACTGAGCAACAAATACATCAGTAATGATGTATATTTTTGTCTTGAGGACTTAAATCCACTGTTACAACATCACAGAGTAATGGGGTAATTAAATGAGCAGGAAAAGGGAAAGTGGCCTCTCAGCCCAGAGCTCAGGATGACAGTGACCATTCAGCTTCATTAGGCAGTATCGACACATTTGTTCCAAACTTAATCTCCTAGCAACAACAGCCCTACTTGGCCTTTTAAACAGTGTCGATGGGATTTCATGCCTGGTCGACTCCAACAATGGCATGGCAAACCACAAAGAATTAACACAACCATGTACCATGTTCACCAAGTACCTGAGTCGATGATTTTTCAAGTGCAATTTCTCTCCATTTGCCCAGACAGCTCAGACAGCAGAAGATGAAATGCTTCACTTTAGTGCACAGACACAATGCAAGGCACATATTGCAGCAGTACAAGGCTCAGATGGACACTGGACACAACTGAATGATCAGCAGTAGAGAATAAATCAAGGTCCTTCTCTGGAAGGACATTGTTCAGGTCTGTGCGCATAAAAATGTAAAAAAAAAAAAAAAAACACGTTTTTTTTTTTTCATTTTGGTATGAACAATCAATACTAAAACCAAAACCAATAATTTAATGGATACATAAATAAAAAAAAATCAGAACATTAAAAACAACCAATGCTACTTATGCAAGCCAATTTTAAAAGCTTAAATCAATGTTGGATCGCTTTGGCAGAGCTGATCTGAATCTGTTATCATCTGTTATCAATGTTATTATGTTAATGGCCTTGATGGCTAATGGCTACAGCAGTTATCTGCTTAAAAAAACAAAGTTGTTTTTTTTTTTAACTTTGACTTTCCTGTCCTTTTTCTTTTTTAAATTGATATGATAGAATCAAACAAACACCAAAAAGTGATCATAAGGGATTACATTGGGAGGTTAGAAGTTTTACTTTTTCTACAATGGATGCACGGTTACATGTCAAATTTGGTGGTTTCCACCTTAAAAATGAACTTTTCTGCATCAATGATGCGATCGTAGCTCTGTGACCCGCCGACCTCCTGATGAATTTTAGCTTGTTTTGCAGGATGAAATGTAATGTAGATAGTGAAGATTTATGATCAGGAGTCTGTTTATTGTGTTTTATTTTGAAGTTAACTGGATACTTTGCATTTTTCCAACTTCTGGATCAATCTGCTCTACATGGATTGACGCAGTCTGGCTGCAGCCCCCCTGGAAATAGACACATCTATGTGTGCATATGTGTACATATCACAAGAGGACCAGAGCTGGACTGGAGCCAAGGCAGTTTAGCCGCTCGGATCGACTAGCAAGGTAGCAATTTATTCTGTAGTTTGATTCACAGGTGTATTGTAGTGCTGCTGTTGTATACAGAAATCACAGGTGAGGAGCCAAGGAACCATGCCAACCAACGAGGTACTGCCATACGGCCACATCTGGCACATGTATGACTGCTGACATGCCAGCTGTCATTACGTCTGATTCGGGCTTAATAGCTACTTTGGAAAGGGTAGTTTATTACACTCTAGTTTAGGTAAGTTTGTGAAGTTAGCTAACCTGAAGACTGGGCAATCACTCTGCCATATTACAACCATCTAAATGTAGCTGGCAGCCTTTTTGTTCCTACTCAGCTCCTGTGTTCTCAGTCACAGAGTTCGTACATTGCCTTATGATGTTTGTTTTTGTGTCGCAGATTCTGGTCCTGTAGTGTTGGAGCTGATGAATGAACGTTTAAAGCTGCTCTTCTAAGGTACATAAACTGTTTCCTTCGTCAGTATATTGCAGACATTTTAATATGTACATATTTTAATATGTATTTGGCAGTGTCATATTAACATTTAAATGAATCTCTTTATAGATCGACTGCCACTGCTGCTTTGTTTTGCCTTATTTTACTAGTTTATTTTTGCGTTCCTTTTCTTTATTTAGTATGCTTTATTTCGGTTAATTGTATGATCCATTCTGCTGAATTGTTTGCTTTGGTTCTTTAGAGTAGCGTTTTGTTGTTACAGGTTAGGTTGTTTTCTTCCCTTGTAAAGACATTCTTGTTAACTTTGTTTTTCCTCTGTTTTCTCCTGTTTGGGAGTATTGCAGGCCGAGTGGTGCATCGTCATCTGAGCGCACTGGGGCTTACGGCGGGTATAGGCCTCACCACCTGCAACTCACCTCCCCTTAATTGTGTGTGAGTGGTTGTTGGCACTTTTAATTTTTCTCACTGGGCACGTTTTCTTTCTTTTTGGTTGCAGTGTGTGAGTGAGTGCAGGGTTTGGGTTTGGGTTTGACGCTAACATACTGTGTAGTAATATGTGAAAAACCCAAGCGGGAAAAATGCACTCCCAAAACACCTAGAGCTGAAAGTTGCCATACAAAACTTAAAAAAAAAAAAAAAAAATTATAAATGGACTGAAAAAGATGTGTTCAACATGCATGGTGATTGATAGTAATGGCTGACAGGTGGATTTCTGAAAAATGGATGAATTATAAAGTCATTCCTGATGAAACTGTTTCAATCTGAGTTGTTGCTGGAGTTGTTATCGCTGTAGAGAGTTTATTTAAAAAACAGAAATACCACAACATTTTTTTTTCCTCTGCACATGTTCTGAATTTGATGATGGGATGATATGGAGGCCCTGATGTGGCTCCAGGGCCACCAGTTGATGATCGCGGCCCTATGTTGTAGATAAGAAGCCTGAAAATATCAACAAAAATATAGATTGTACATTTAACATGGGGGAAGTGGTTTCATAACCAGCAGATCCTTCTCTTTAGAAGTCTTTCGTATTGTTAGTCCACAGCAAAGCTTTGAAGCTCACAGAAAACTTGGAACGCTGAATAATTGCTGATCATGGGGATTATAGAATTTACAAAGGAGAAAGACAAAGTAAACAAAAGAGCATAATACACGTACACTTTTGAATAAACCAAGCCTGCATGTTGAGGATTTCTTCTTTGACCTCTGTAATTGTGGTGGATTTTTTTTACAATGACATGACCTGTGAAAAGGCTTAAGAAACTTAAAAACGCTTCAGAAAATGGCGCCCATGTTCAATGGCCTTCGGAGCGCTGTGCTGGGTAGTAATTGGCCAAGTGTGCCAATTTACCACCTTCAAACTAGAAAAGCCCAGACTTCATGGCAGAATGATCAAAGGCAGCACATTCTCCAGTGTTTCCTCCGCATACCGCTTTTCCACTTTCATCTTTCAATTCGGATTTTCTCCTTTTCTCTGCTCTCAACTGTCTGCTCCTCTGCTCCTGGATCAAACAAGAAAGAAAATCATAACACTGTGTATCAGAGGAGCCTTCATTGCATAAATAATGATGTTACCGTGGCAATAATTAATAATGTTCACACCTATTATCTGCGGCACAATGCCACCGCTGTAATATTTTTAGACTGACGAGGATCGTTCTCATAAAAAAGGCAACCTTCTAACTCATGGCACAATTGAATATTAAACAGAAAATTGAAGTAACACACAAGAATAGTAGATCCTTCTTCTGTGCACAAGGAAGATAAAACTATATTTTTCCAGCTGTACCAACCAGGTGTTATAACATACATATAAAGTCACATTAGCAAGCTGGGCTAACTAGCTTCTACTTTGCCATTAGCCAGTGATTTTTAGCTAGAACCAGCTTCTTCTTAGGAAAGGTTTAAGAAAGTCATACAGACTGAGCTATAAACACACAGTAAATAAGGCCACCTTCATACTCAAATGCACACATGGCTGCTGTCTACCAAGGAGCACCACCTGAGCAGTTGGGTGTTCAGTGCTTTGTTCAGGGTTGCCAGCTGGTTCCCAAACATTGTGGGGGCTAATGCTAAAGCTAGTAGCTGGAACACTCAAAAAATGGATTAAAAAACAGATAAGAAAGATGTTCAATGTCAGAACAACAGGTGTGGATTTAACCTTTAAATGCCCCCAGATTCAGCAACCAAAATACTGAAAAGAAGAGGCCCAAGAATGGACCCTTGGGGAACCCCACATAAAATTGTAGCTGGTTCAGAAGCGTGATTGCTGACAGAAACAAAATATTTTCTGCCCTGGAGGTAAGATTCAAACCAAACAATGCTGTGCCAGACAGTCCTACCCACTTTCCAGTCTATTTATGATTTGCAGTAAGTCTGATCCTATGCAGTTGAAAACATCCTTTCAGAATTTTGACAGGACAATGTCAAGGCAGCAGGTAGTGTGCCTAAGTTTGGATAAAATGTCTGCTAATGTTGTAACTTGGCTGGAGAAGTAGGGGCCTTAAGTATTACGCTTTCATTCAACCTTTATTTAATCTCGAAGAAATCATGAAATCAGGAATCACTTGCATCTGCCTGCATAGAGTTCCCAGTTGTATGTCTGATTTTCTGAACTTTATCTTTAAAGTAGAATGCAAAATCATGACAATACTGTCAGTAGCATTGACAGAGAGATGTTCTCTTCATTTAAGCTATGCGATGTTCACAGCTCTGTGGATGAACGCTGACTAACTCAGTCATAGCTATGACTAGAGTGTTAGTGAATAGAAATCAGATTTGTGCCTGAACACCTGTGTGATTCAATTTCTGATTAATTTTCTGCTTCAGATACAACTATAATAATGTCATTAGTCTGCTTACTCATTTACCATAATCTTGAATCTTTTCATCTCTGCTTTTGTTGGAGGCTTTGGCAGTGTTTTGATTCATAGTTGAGATATAATCGAGAAAACAGAGCTGAAAATAAACCCATAAACATGCAGTGTAAAGCTGGTATTTCTTCCACAGCACTGAAGAATTAATTACATATTATCACAGGAATTTTGTTCTTTTTGTAAACAATGTCAGGGTTAACAGGATAATTTGAACTCAATAACCTAAAATTAACCTCGATTATTAAAGAAACATATCAATCCATTTTCCTTCCCACTGTCTGTGGCATTTATTTCATAAAATGGAGATCCACCAAAGAGTGAGCCATTATCACACGCCTTGCTTCATCCAAGCTATGATGCTTAGGCGAGCGTGAGCATTAATCAGGAAGAGGGAGAGGGAGGGTGATGCAACAGAGAGATCGGACCTGAGAATCCACAGAGGAGGTCACCAAGTGGGCCACAAATCACCCTCTTATCTGCATGAGATGAAAGACTTGTTTTCCCACAGACAGAAAACACAATTATGCTTGTGAACATATTCTCAGAAGATCATTCAGCAACAAATCTTCTCCATCTCTAATTATGCCAAATAAAAGCAGATAAGAGCTGGAGCAGAAGGAGTCTGGTGATCTGTTACCTTCTCAGCAACACTCAAAACCAGCAGCATGGAAGTGAATAAGAAGCTGACGATCAGTGTGCAAGAATATCTTTGGGTGACATTACTATAAAGAGATTTAATATGAACAGCCCCATGCTTCAGGGACTAAAATCACTTAGGTAGCTTTGACACATAGTTTGCTGGCCTCAGTGGAATTCAGGGGTGAGTTTACAACAACGATCAGTGCTTTAAGTGGAAAAAAATAAGTGCCTGTACTTTCTTCTCACACAATCCCAGAACTAATTTGGGCAGTATGGGGCAAAAATCTTATCTTAGTAGTAATTTAGCTGAATACAATACATGATTTATATTTGAATACTTCTAACCTACAAAGAAATAACAAAAACAGTCACCTCTAAGTCAAATCCACATGGATCAAATGTCCCATTGTCACTTTTATTAACAGCAAGCTGATCATTGTCAACGTGGACATGGGAAATTACGTAAAAATAAACTTCATGTTTGTGGGGAAGAAACTATGAAACAATAAAGCTCCTTCAATAAAATGTTAAAAATCTATTTCCCCACTAGACAGCATTGAAATAGATTATTTCGTAGTCAGTAATCCTATTACTGTTAGTGATTCATAGTCCCAGTATTCCTGACTTTCTCTTCATGATTCCCTACACCATCCACTGTCCTGTCCTCTCCAAAATAAGGCAACAAGCCCTAAAATAAATCTTCAAAAAACATATGAAATAACAACATAAAAAATACAACAAAACTATATACTGTACATAAGAAGTAAAAAGGCTCTTCAATTAATAGAAATATCAAAGGCAGTGAATTTAATAGTTGTTCTTTGTCACCAAATGTAAAGATTAATCAGCCCCTCCCCTCACTGATACCCTGAGTCTCTGCTCCCTCTGTGAGCTGACTTTGCTGCCGTATATTCGGGCTTTTTGCCTTTGTCAGTGAGTCAGCTTTTTTTAAGCAAAACTACAGCCCTTATTCGTTCAGCAGCAGTACGAACAGGTGTCAGTGGAGCATCAAGCTCCTTGGTGGAGGAGCTGTGCTCGCGTTCACCTGCTGCGTCACTGTCCAGGAGAGGTGAACGATTTAATCTCTGTTTTTCCTCCAACAGTAGCAGGTGAGTTCACTTAGATTTGTACAGATAAAAACGTCACTTTGCACAGCGGGAAGAGTGCCATGCACCATTAAAGCTGTCAGCTGTGGAGAGATCAGGAGAGAGTACCGCCAAACTGATTAGAAGTGCCGGTACGCTGGAAGAAGTCCTGGTACGCAACGGTGCAAAATTAAGAAGTTCCGGTACAGTGTACCGGCCCACTTAAAGCACTGGTTATGATGTTATTTAGCGGACACTTTTGTCCAAAGTGACTTACATCTTTAGCCATTAGGTGTAATCTTACACTATCACCTTGAAATACACAACAGTACAGCGAGGAACTGTATATTGTAGCATGCAGTTTGGCAGTATGTCATTCATAAAATGGAGATGAAGTTTTATGCAGTTTGTGACAGGTTATACCAGCAAATCTAGAGTAATGTTGGCCACATTCAGCAGAGGCATGTGGTCATTAACTTGCAAGGACAATGTTAGCGACACACCTATTAGACATCATTTACAGACACTATGACCTATACTATATGGACAAAAGTATTTGTCCACACCATGAACTCTCCATTTTTAAACATTTGTGAAACAAAATGGGGCATTATGAAGAGCTCAATGACTTCAAGTGTAGTATGGAATAGATATCCATGCCGGAGCAGCTGCATACAAGCCTCAGATCACGAAGTCCAATGCAAAGATACTTCATTGTGCCCTCTAATGGCCAAGCCCTGTCATGACTACAAACTGATGGAGCTTTTTCCAAGCAAGCTTTTGTCAACCTTTAACTTTTGCTGAGCGCCAGAAAACAAATAGTACTCATAGATTTCAAAAGACAGATCATTGAATGTATCTAGAAGTTTAAATACCAGGTATTTGGTTAGATCAGGATTTGTCTTTTAGGTCACATATTTCATGGCTCATGAGAAAAATTGGGCCTTGACTCTTCTTTCTCTATAGAAACAAATTCTAACCTTGCAAAGCAGATGAAAACACCCATTTCTGTATTTCTCACTGGCGAATCCATCTTGCAAAGCTCGCGTCTGAACGGTATGTCACGTTTTGTTGCTCTGATTGGCCTGTAAAGTTGTGACAGACAGAGCGTTCATCCAATCACCCTCCAAATTTTTTTTCAAAGGCTCTGCCCTTTCCCAAATGCTTTGTATGAGTGGTTTCTCAGATGGCTGTGTGAAACACAGCCATCTGGCGTGCCAGGTTAAACAAATTCTGTTTTCGGTGATAAACAGAAAAAAAAATGGTCCAGGCAAAAATTCTGCTGCTTTTAGACTATAGTGACACTGTATGCACATGCAACTGCTTCTGTCTTGAGGCCATTGGATGCCATATATGACAGTTTGCTTTGACTCATCACTTGTGATAGATTTCAAACTTATCCTTGTGACCTGTATAGCTGGGTAGGTTGGCCCTCTTTAGGCCTAACACTGTAAGTAGTAATCTGTTCATATACTGAGCACTCATTGATAACTTCCTCCTTACCTTACTTCACTCCTACATTGTAACATTTCAACCCATGCAACCAGATCTCAAAATTTGATCAAATAAAAGGCTCCAAGTTTTAGGACTGAATGGGAAAGGCTTTTTTGCCGATTAATGTGTACAGCCCCTGTTTTTAAAACCTTGTTGAAGTGTTTTTTAAACTGACAAGGAATGGTTCTGTATTCAGTGGATGGTTTTTGTGTGAACATGGCCTATAACATACAGATTCCATGTTCTAGTTGAGTAAAGACTGAACTAAAGAAGCCGCCATTGAACAGAGCCAAGTTACTCTGAGATAAACCCAGTAGGATGTATTGCACAGAGCAAACAAAAACAAGTCAAGGTGTGGATTTGACTGCTATAGTTATAGCACACTACACATTTTAAGAAGGGCCCAATAGAAGTGAAGTGTTTTCTCACACTCTGTCTGAAAGGTAAATTATGGTGAAGTGGGATGAGATCATTTGCTCATCCACTTTGCTGTCTCTCCCAGGGTGATCTCCATCACGTACGACTGGGGCAGATTCTCACCTCAGCATCAAGCTTCCCTCCCTCCTCAGTCCCTCTCGCGGGGTTGACTCACCCTCCAATGTGCTCCTACACAGCCAACATGGTCTGAGCTCACCGTTTGAGCCTCCATTAACACAGAGCTGTGAAGAAACCAGGGGGCGACTGAAACTGCAGGGCATCTATTTCATCCTCTCTGTGTGCACCATTGAGAAAGCAGGCCCTCTGGGGAGAGCAGACGGCTCCTGTTGCATAGTGTAATCTCTGCTCATATGTGAGGGCAAGCAAACTACCCACTCCTCCGCCCCCCCCCTCCCTCCTCGACTGAACAGGCTGAAATGTAGGAGGCACGCTTGGCTCGCAGCGTGCGCTTTGAAAAACGCTCCTTAATACTCGAATGGTCAATGGACTGACTCAGGGAGGATGGATGAGAAAAATAGTGCTCCTAGTGCAATTCTAATCTAAAGCACTGATGCGATGACGAATGTGCATGACTCAAAATGATAACAGGAGGAATTCTCACATGGAAAAATGTATACTAATATCCCACAGTTGCCCTTTAGCAAGCTTCTGTCTTAGTCGATTGTAGTCACTTTTCTTCATAAAGCTGTTTTTATATCTGTGTAAAAGTATATTAATCAGGCCCTCCAGGAAATCTCTGTTTCAGAATTGCAACAATTAAAACAATTTACCCAAAATGCCTTTGCATTTTTTTCTCCAATAACCCCAGTTCCCCTTCATACATCCACACAGGCATCACCAGCCTCCAAAGGCGATGCCTTTATTGGATATAAAGTTTGGTGTATTATTTACATATATAAAGCTCTGCATGCAAGAAGTTCCCTTTATTTATCTGCAGACAGCTGGGACCATTCTAACAAGCGCCCTGGAGCAACTGGCGTAGTTTCACAGTATTCCTGGTCTCGCCAAGAACTTTAGTGTCTTTCTAGAGACTCAGAACAGCAAATCCATGACAAGGAATCCAGTACTCAGTGTCCTGATGTAATTATTTATTCAGCTTTCTGTATGAAAAAATTGTAGCAGTCCACTTCACTATGCTGGCTATGTTTTCAACTTTTACCAAACCAGAGTTTCCCTTGCTGATGAAAATTTCAACTCTGAAAACAAATAACAACCAGCTGACTTGTCCTTTGTAGGGTTCTGTGGGGGGATTGCTGGAATGTAGGGTCCTTGGGCCACTGTTGTAAACCATCAGGTCCCTGTACGACCAAAGCGAGGGCCACATCCCTATCCTGGGTACATAGTCAGACGTGTTCTCGGTGCATGTTGGCCACCACCAAAGTTTTCTCTCACCATCCATTCTGTTTGGGATTTTTACAGACTGGGTCTTTTCTGATGCTCATAACAGGACTCAACATTTGACGATGAGCTGTGACGTTGTAACCTGACAAGCCAGATGGATGTGTGAAACACATCCATCTGGAAAACCTTCCATAGACTGCTTTTGTGAAAGGGCAGAGCCTATGAAAAGGCTGATTAAATACAGAGGGTGATTGGATGAACATTCTGTCTGTCACATCTTTACAGGCCAATCAGAGCATCAAAACACGTGATGCTGTTGCCAATGCCGAGGTGCATCGCTACCAAGGAGTAAACTCCATAGAGAACTGCATAACGCGAACCATGGTGACTGCAGACATGTCAGTACATGACCTTTTTCATCTTTGAAAAGAAAACAACTCATTGCTGATCTTTGTTCTTTTTTCACAAGGAAATGTCAGGTTCTGATAAAACTTACGCTATAGCAGCATCCATGCTAATCTCTTCCGCCTTAATTGCACCAGCCTCTTATGGCTGCATGCTTACATCATGACTCTGCTACGCCTGAAAGTACTGCCCCTCATCGCTGATTGGTCCTGTCACTTTCTATCCGGGCCCAAAATGTTCAGATGGATGCCTTGGGTCAGGCCCAAATGTGGCTGAATTTATGTAGTTTGTGCCTTCCTATAGGGTTTAATTGCTACTTTTTGCAGATGATGTTCTGTTAGATTTTTCAGGCCAGGACCTCCAGCACTGTTTTTCCTGCCAACCCCGGTTAAATATCAAGGTAAAGCTGGGGTGAGCCATTGGTTTCTGGAATTGGTACCTTGATGTTTCATCTCTACTGTTTGCAAATAATGTCGTTCTGTTGGTCTCTTCAGGCTGGGGCCTCCAACAGGGTTCTCCTGCCAGCCCCCAGCTTCTTTGCCTGTTCTTTTATCAAACGGGAGGTTGAGATACTATTTCCAAGCCACTGTTTGGCTTCAAAACTCGGCTTCAGAGGACAGCCAGTCCATATTTTCTCCTCCTGATGCAAGTCCACAACTGCTTCTATTTTATTGTTTTATTCTTTCCATAGCACAAGGCCACTGGCATGACACAGAACTCTTCTGCCATACCCATGATAGACACTCCTAGGCCTGCCTCCTCGACAGTCTATGAACCCGCTCACAGTCGCAGAGAAGGCCATAATAGCATATGATGAGAGATCAGGATCATACATTTAGTGTGGCCAGTCTATCAGCCATGGTATTGCAAAATTTTGTTGCATAATCTGACATGATGCCAACACAATAGATGATATAAAATTGTGCATTCTGAACCTGCTTTAATATACGTGGACTGCAAACAGGATTGAGGCCTTACTAAAACATTTATGCAAGGTTGCTCAAAGTGGATGACACCTAGCATAGAAATTTCTTAAAATTCCGTCATTTCAATCTGCTAGGAATCAGAAAAAAGTCTGTTAAATCATAAAGGGGCTGATCAATAACTGCCTGATGAAAATTTATTAGAAAAAAGTGTTTGAATGAGGTAGATAGCTCTGTCTGACAGCCTATTGCACTAATAAAGACATGTGGATACCTTTAAGTGACCCATTGGACATCATGTGTACTTGTGCGCTAACATTTTTGCACTGAAGCCTCATTATCTTTTATTTGATATAGAGATTATTCACATTGACTGCCATTCTCCTGAGGCTATGGTTCAACTACTGCCCATGAACTTCCAGGGAGGAATGTGCGCCTTTTACACGTTTCCCTTCCTCCTACCCTTACCTCATATACAGGTACATGTCTCTCACATCTCCTCTGCCTTTCCCTTGTCAGTGTCCCCTGAGATTTAATGAGGTTTGCTGATAGTCAGCTGGACTGAAGCTTCGATCTTGTTAACTTTGTCCACCATTCAGTGTTGTATGAGGTAGGCTACTGCTGAAAATCAATGAGTCAGCCTTACAACTCAACATTGTGATTTAATGTCTTCCATACCTTTATTGATCTCCTCTCCCCTGCTCAGCTCCCAAAACCTGCTCTCTTTCACACACGTGCTGTTCTACGTACTTTACTACAAATCTGCAAAAAAGGGTTTGAACACCACTCCTTCATTCATTAAAATCCTTTGGGTTTTAACAGCATGTTACTTCTGTTAGCTTTAAGTCATTGTAAAATACTTCTGTCTCTGTAGTTAGTTGCAAACAGAAAAAATAACCTGTTGAATCAATACATCATCTCAGTGCTGACAGTTTTTCAGCAGTGAGATGTATGAATAGAGGTTATGGAGCTGATGGTGTACATGGGGCAAAGGGCTCTGGGAACATTTGGTCCCCCGTGGAAATCTGTCCTCCCACCACTCCATCATTACTCAAAGTGTCACCCAACACCTCATACTGTGACATTCAGACATGTACGTCCGTTTCTTTTATACTGCAAACCTTGTATAACCGGCGCACCAAACACCCTCCTTCAACACAGACAATGACACAAGGTTAAATTCATAGAAATAGCAGGAAGGCAGTTTTATTGTCACTGTAGAATGAGTGAATACACTTGAATCTTTCAAGTACTGTAGGTGTGAGCGTCACACTTTACCCATCAAGCAACAGATGTTCAGGGTATGACAGCATCTCTTCAGGTGCTAATTAAAGTGGGAGAGCTCTTTATAAAGATGATGGATCTGAGGGCTTTCAGGTGATGTCGCACATGCACTGGTGACTGTGTTAGAGGTTGATGCTTTTTTGGGAAACAACAGCTGATCGTTTGATACTTCATCATGTCCACTTGTGTCGTTGTCGACTGGAAGCAAATAATTTAGACCGTTTGTGCCAAAAAGGCCAAGGCTACCCACCCTTGTGCATAAGAAACCTTCAGTTGGAAAGTAAAAAACTGTCAAGGAACTCAACATGGCGTCCTATTTTGTGTACTTCAGTACTAAATATTACTAAATGCAAATCAAATTCATTTCTAACAGAGACATATCTTGCTTAACCAACAGGTCAGGGTCAGGTATGGGAGCATATGCTGGTTCATCACCACCTTAACCTTGGTCCTGTACTGCTCTGACCTCCTGATGGACATCATCCAGGCCTGCACAAGCCCTTGCCACATCTCTGCAGGTAACTTTGAAGCCACCCCCTCCACGACACACATGGCCGCCCCCAGCTTCTTGTCCAGCCCATTGGGTCCTGGGCACTCAGTATGCGGTGACCTTGATCAGGCCTCGGAAAGCACACTAGGCGCCCATAAAAGCACAGCTGCCATTCCCATATCAAGCAGCTGACCCTTCCCATCTTCATTCCTGAGCATGTCAACATTAGACCCAACATCTTGGCAACATACCCAAAAATGAGCTGAAGAGAAGTTTTCACAAAGGAGTCCAGTCAGCGCTTCAGGGTATCAGTCAGCATTCAGGCCTCACAAAAGTATAGTAAGAGCAGGAAGACAAAGGACTGAAGACTCTGACTTTTGTCTGCATGTGCGGATACAAAGACTGCAAAGTCTGCGGTTGATCTTAGCTTTGCAGTCAGCAGATCGAGGAATTACACTTCCAAGGTAGGAGAAGTGCTCTACAACCTCCACACTCTCACCATTCATAGACACAAATTCGATGGCAGCATCCAGGGCACCCCCAAATGTCTGGATCTTTATTTCGGCCCAGGAGACATGCATTACCACGTCTCAGCTTCTTTTCTCAGGAAGATAGATAGATAGATAGATAGATAGATAGATAGATAGATAGATACTTTATTGATCCTGAAGGAAATTCAAGATGTAATGAAACTCAGTGTAGAGGGATGAGGCAGAAATGTATTTATGATCCTTGAATGAATACAAAATGCAAGTTGTCATTCTGTTACCCCTCACCAAGATGGCGGGCCCTGTTTACTTGGCTCTGCCACAATCCTGAGAAAATAAATAGCTCATGCTTGATTTAACAAAAATTAATATGTTTTAAAGAATCCAAACCTTGATGTGTGCATCAATACAGAAATGAGCTATTTCTACCAGTTTTCATTCTTGAACTCAACCGTAAAACTTTTTAATTTGTGTTGTGAAAATGAGCATTTTAACATGGGACCTAATGGGGATTACTTTGCTTTTGTAGCTAGGCTCTGGTGCGCACTTAAGGAACTACAGGACTTCTACATTGGTGACATACTACAACACAGGAGGTTACAACTTTGTCTTATTTTAAAGTGCTTGCAGTTCTTAGAAACTCACATTCTTTTTTGCAGAACTTGCATTAGAAAAACTTCACCAAAACCTGCGTGCCCAATATTCCTCCTTTTAATTTTTTTAAATATGCACAGATAAGAAATATTGACCAACTAGTAACTAGAACCTTTCAAAACTTTAAATAGCTCCTGTATTTTATATTGACCACACATGAAGTCTTCCATCATTATTAAAAATACATTTTACAGCTGAGCTTGCAGACAGTACTGACATGGTTTAGCTTTCAACGTTTAACTGAAAGACAATCTGGGTTCAAAAGGTTTACATGCTAAAAGCATATATTTGTCCTGCATGTTCACCATCAGACTGGCTCTGATGTGTGTATGTGTACGTGTATACGGGGATCTTTGCTGATGCAAGTTGGCGTCAGCGTTTCAGACCCTTTTTTCATGGGAGCTGGAGACAGAGGAGCTCCCTCAGCTCCTCTCTTTCCATTAATCCCCCATCTCCTGAAGGAGTGGAACAGGTGAATATTTCACGCTGACTGCCCAGAGAGAGGGATGAGGCATACGGGTGACGCTACACTCCATTTATAATGGATGGGTGGAGAGGGCTGAGCTTGTCTCATAGAGGGTAAAGAATGCTCTCTAGGGGATTCCTCCTCATACTTACATTCATCCACTACCATCTTTCCCATGACCGTCGCTCTGAACACTGCTTTGTGTGTGGAATAGACATGACTTCACTCCTGCCCCACTGGCTTTGTCAGAGGAAAGAGGCCATTTGTTTTAGGTCCAACTCACTCTGCTGTTAGTCATTAAGGGGAGCAGTTATTGCTGGAGTGGGAAATTAACACCAACCACTGGTTGGTTGTTAGGAGCTGGTCAGTACTTTTGTAGCATTTTTCTGTTTGCAGCTTTGGCAGCCTGCCTATTATAATTTAAAGGACCTATTTAATGTCATTCACTTGCTCAGTAGCTGGAAAAATTAACCAGCCGTCTATGTTTGGCAAGGCCGTGGCTCCATAAATCAATTTAAAGTGTATTAGCTTGACATACTGCATAATATCTGCCAAAAACCTTGTCAAGACATTACATCCCCTATCAGAGTTTGTTTGGTTTTTCAATGTTAACTTTTAGAAGACTTGATAGGTACTGCTGAAATTTAGTTATTGACCCTTCCCACTGTGCCTGACCCTGAAAACCCCTGACCGTTCCTGTCATGTCTCTCTGAGGTTTCTTCTCCAAATATTAGAATGACTACAACTCTACATGTTGTTGCATGACTATCTAAGCTTCCACTGGCATAAGGTAAGCACAAAAACTGTGTTGGGAGCTTCATGGCGTGGGTTTCTATGGCTGAGCATGCAAGTCTCACATCACCAAGTCCAATGCCAAGTGGTGTAAAGCACACTGATACTGGACTGTAGAGCGGTGGCAACCTGTTCTATGTGATGATGAATCAAGCTTCTCTCCTTGGCAGTCAGATCGGCGTGTCTGGGTTCGGCAGATGCCGGGACAACATGCCTGCCTGACTGCATTGTGCCAAATGTGAAGTTTGGTGGACGCCCCTCAATGAGTAACCTTAATGTTTCAGCATACCATGACATTTGGGACAATGTAATGCTTCCAACTTTGTGGCAACAGTTTGGGGAAGGCCGTTTTCTATTCCAACATGACTCTGCCCCAGAGCACAAAGCAAGGACTATGGAGACATGGTTTGATGAGTTTTGTGTGGAAGAACTAGACTGCCCCACAAAGAGCCCAGACTTCAACCCCATGGAGCACCCTTAGGATGAACTAGAATAGAGATTGTAAGCCAGGTCTTCTCATCCAATACCAGAGTCTGACCTCATAAATGCTCTACAGAATGAATGGGCAAAAATTCCCACAAAACACTCCAAAATCTTGTGGAGAGCCTTCCAGGAAGAGTGGTGGCTGTTATAGCCACAAAAGAGGGGCAACTCCATACTGAAGTAGATGTATGCCCTCCTTGATCTCATCCACAGTCTCATCGCTACACTGATCTGATTGACTTGACAACATTTTAGAGCAGAAATCAAACTGTAGACTGATGGCATAACACACCACTCTTAAACCATTCTCTCTCTCTCTCTCTCTCTCTCTCTCCTCGTGATCAACAAACAAACAATAAATTTCCTACAAAAAATAATGAATGATTTATGGTTCTTTTGGCAGAAAATGATCACCGTCATATTTTTTAATTGGGCAGTAATGACTGTATGCCTTACTAATAATAAAGTTAATAAATTAATACCTGTTAGATTTTATCTATCATGGGCTAAAGGTTTCAAACAACGTCTGCATTTTATTCTTAATAGTCTGGACTATATTTGTTCATAAGAAGTGGAAATGGTTAAACTTTTGTTCTTAGTGGGCACGGACAAAAGTGTAATCCTGGCGCTGCGCCTGGTCTGTCCTGATTGCCCCTGTCAGTGTGAGAACTCAGGGCGAGTTTTGGTCATGTGTCTAAAAATGTTTGCCAAAGTTTCAGAGGCAGAGGCAGGGATGAAACGTATCTCCTCGTGGGCTGAAAATTTATCATCAGAGGGAGGGATATCAGAAGCAGAAGGGGTATATCCCCTCTGGCAGGACTGCTTTAACCTCACCACAGCCCACTTGAAGGGCGTCATTCAAAAAGATAACTACTTCCTATTGGCTCTCTGTGCTTTAAGATTAATCACTGTAAATCCACCCTTGTAGACAACAGCCAATGAAGCTTTTAGGTGTCTTTACTGACACATTACTCAGCCAATACAGACTGAAGGATCATGTGGGTGCTCTGGTTTTGTTCCTTACTGGACACAGAGAGGGAAAACTTTCCTGTTTACACCACCCCTGTCAGACATGACAAACAGAAAACCAAAGCATACCCCTAATTCAGTGATAAGCAGAGTCTTTATAGTGCTTTTTTTGCTGAGTTAAACACTTTTGGGACACAATAAAGTTGCTAGTTTTGTTTGTTGGACCCTTACCTTCACTTGGATGCCAGGATTATGAGTATTAGGCTATATTGACTTTTAGACTACCATGCGATGGAAATACAGGCTGTACGTCTTATGAGGCTGCTTTGCTTCCCAATATTGTTGGGCTTTGTGAAAGCTGTGAGACTTCCTTCTTTTTTACAGTGTAAAAAAAAACAAGTTTACTAAGTATTTTGCATTTTAATGAGTGCAGATTAGAATTGCACCATAAACAACCCAAACACAGGCTGATGTGATTCCAAGAGTTTAAAGATAATTGGTATTTATCAGATCTAATGTTTTTTTTCACATTTTAAGAGTGTTTCAGATCATTTTGAGTAATAAAAAGGCAATAGAGTCCCTGTTTTGTCCTATTTGGACCATTGGTTACCATATTTAATGGATGATAGGAGCTGTGATTGTTTTATGTTATAAATAAAGATTCCCAGCTAGAATATTCCCACAGCTTTCCCATGTCTTTGTTGTGCTCATAAAATATTAAAAGTCTCATTCAAAGTGCAGAACTGCAGTGGTTGTGGTTTCACACTGGGCTCTTTTTTATGTTCCTGTGTGTTTTGGCATCTCAGTGTGATGTGTGTGTGAGAGTCGGGGTGTGTGAATAGGGGGTAATGTTGGAAGGGGGGCTGTCTTTCATTGGTGGAAGTTTAAATATATTCAGGCTTTGGTCTGAGAGCCAACATGCCAGTGCACAATGTCACAAAGGAGGTTTTGATGGAAGGGAGAGGGAGAAGAAAAAAGAAACGAGTGGTTTTGGGTCAAAGCATTGGATATCCTTTCAAGCCTGAACACTCCACTGGGCGTTTCAGCAAATGTCAAAGTCACTTCTGGCTGTGGACAGACAGCTTAATGGACCACAGCACAGAGAGTGTGGGAGGCCAACGAAGGAGGAGGAGATGGAAACCAAAAGCAAACATAAAGAAAAAAATTGTATATGCTACTTTTTTTCCTCCCAGCCACGTCCAAAGCATCCGCTGTGGAAGACGACAACAGAAATTCACAAGCTTGCCAAGACACTTCTCCCCACCTTTCACTCAGCGCTTTGGCAGCTCCTATGGTTTATTTCTCTCTTTTTATGCTCTGCTTTGTTGTGGAGACACGGGAGGAACGGCTCATGAATAGAAGCGCAGCCCCAGCCGTCTCTGCTCTCACTGACAAACATCGGAGGCAATCGGAAATGCACAAAAGCTTGAAGGATGATGGTGATGAGCTGAAGGCCTCGTTTTTGGCTCATGTTTCCAGCCAAGCAGTGTTTTGACACAAGAAAAAACAAGCCAGAAATTAAAGCGTGATTAGGATGTGAGCCATGAGGGTGCTTGAGAGGAAATTGTTGATGAATAGTTTTCTTTACAAACAAACTGGCAGTTGTACTGTAGGACTATTTTCTCACTTGTCAGTTTTAATCTGCATATAATGAAGCTCCATGTTCATGCCAGCTATCTTTGTTGAAAAATGATGCTCTGTAACTCAGTAGTTCATGTTATGTATCAACTCAGAATGGCCATAACTGCACAAAACAAGGTTGAAAGTTTACTCGCTCGCTTGCACACACATTGAGTTACTGTCTTTTTCAGTCATACAACATTAAATAAAACATCACTTCACATTTTCTCTTGCTTTAGTTTATCTTTATTCATTCTTGTGAATTCTCAGTTATCTAGTTTTACTGCTTTACTTCCAGCAATCTAAACATACCCAGGCTTTCGTTGGACAAGCAGGCTCAACAAACTCCAGTTAGAGATTTCATAGACAGTCTGGCTGCAGACCGTAGGTATAATTTGCAACATATTTTTAGGTTTAAGATTTTTTTTGTGATACCTGGCAGTTACAATCATGAAATAACTACATTGCAAACATTGCAGGCAACACCTTGTTAATGCAAAAGAGAAAATGGCCAGAGGTAGATGCCATTTATCATAATGGAAAATAAAATTGGAATAATTACACTCCCTTGTGGGACTCCATTCTCTACTTTCATACAATCAGAAAAACTTGAATTGAGAAAATCTTTTATCCATCTGTACATCTTACCTGTTATTATTATTATTAATATTCCCTCTTTCCACAACGTGTCATAAGCTTTCTCTACATCAAAGAAAACTGCAGCAACTATTTCTTTATTGGCTTGTGCCTTTCTAATATCTGACTCTAGATGAATAATTGGATCCAGCATGCTCCTTCCTTTCCTGAAACCACTTTGGTGTTTCAATATTAAATCATTTGACTCCAAATAAAAACTTATTCTTTCAACTTTCATTCTCCCCATGATTTTACATAAATGTGACCTTAAAGCTATTGGTCTATAATTTGTGGTTTTTGTTGAATCTTTTCCTGGCTTTTTGCTTTGCACCCTCTATAATAGTTTTAGTAATGTCTTCATTTAATTTATCGACATCTTCACATAATTTAATCTGATACATACCTCTGTGACTCAAATATTCAAATTTTTTCCAGTCTGCTTTCTTAAAGATCCACCGTTCCACACAATTATTTTCACATTTAATCTTATCATAACCTACCTTAATAATAATTGGATAGTGATCACTACCAATAGTGGTTTCTTTTTTCTAAAACCCTTTCTGCTGTTTTTGCTATACCCTGTGATGCTAATGTTAGATCTAATGCTGAGTTAGATTATGTTCTGTGATTAATTCTAGTTGAGGACCCACGGTTTAAACATATTAACTTCTTAGTATCCATCAGTTCCTCTACCACCAACCCGTTGTGATCTGTTTTGTCTCCTCCCCATAATGAACTGTGCGCATTAAAATCACTGCACCATAATACTCTGTCTTCATTTTGAGCCTCTTTTTCTTCCATTAACTTTAGATCATGTTTTTTGCAAGGATGATAAAAATTTATGACAAAATTCTTGTTATTAATCCATACTTCTAATACAATATATTCTAACTGATTTCCTTTCCCTAATACTCCGTATTCTCTGCTTGATAAATGTCACACATTGTCCTCCATTACCATTAACTCTGTCACAGCCTTCACACACATATAACAAAATCAAGATGTGGCTTCAACCACGTTTCAATGCATATAATATCTGGTTTAGCTCTTTGTTCGTAAATGTATCTTTTAAATTCTTGCCCATTGGCGACTAAGCTTCATGCATCCACTGAAGCAGAGGCATCGTACACTTACTCCCATGTTATCTCTTTAATGTTGAGGTAACAAGCTGCACTTTTCACGACTAATGCTGTTTTTTCTGATTGGTGTTTGGCTTGATATGTACAATTTATCACTTCAGCAATGAAGTACAGGAAGTTTTCTTTGCTGACAATGATCGTGTCATCCTTTACAACAGTTTCCCATGTCTTCTTGTCTCGTCCTCACATTATTTCCCTTCTCTATCTTTGCTGCCTCAGCATACGATATTTTCCCTCTAATTTTTAACTTGTTGGATTTCTTTGGCTTTTCTCCTGGCCTCACACTCTTTGTAAGCCACACTATGTGCTCCTCCACAGTTTGAACATTTTCATCTGAGTTCCTGGCTCACACTTCCACATTCATGTTCAGCACCACACCTCCCGCACGTCTGCTTTCCCTTGCAATAAGCTGCAATGTGTCCTTACTTTTGACATTTGTAACATCTAAGGGGGGAACAAATTCTCTGACATTGTACCTCATGTATCCAATGGACACAAACTCAGGAAGGTTTTCATCCTTAAATTCAAGCACCATGCTTGTGCTGTCCACTTTTTCTCCTTGTCTCCATGTTTTCACTCCTCACATTTGTTACAGTGTTTCCTTTCACACTTTGCATTACTCTTTGTAAATCTTCACCGACTGGAATTCAGTAAATGGTTCCTCTTACAGTTTTCCTGTTCTCAAGAAGCCCTCCAGAGCTGACTTCCTTCTTGCATATGTTTTTTAATTTAAGAACTTCGTTTTTCTGATCCTCATTCTTACACACAATCAACAAACTTCCATCACTTAAGATTTTTGCTTTCTCAATTTCTCCTACGTTTCCATGTATATAACACAACAGTGCCACTGGCCCAACTTTTCTGATGTCATGTCCCTCTTTGAATTTAATCACAATCCTCAATCCATTCTCCATCCATTTAGTTCAATCTAGTCCTGTCCACTTTCCTCCATACTTTCCTCTCTACTGTACCCTCCAGAACCTGCCATCTGCAGATCATTCACAGACCTTGGGTTTTGATTTTAAGTAAGTTAAATGCTGAATGAATTCACGCTACCAGAGTTTGCATTCTCCCAGCATGCACCAGCTCAACGGTATATTCCGGCTCCTCCTCGATTCACATCCTCCTAAACTAGTGGAGGGGGGGGAATCACAAAGACTGTGTGATGTCACTGCTGAAAATTACTGTGTTAATTCATATATGAATTATTTGATCTGTTGATTTTGTCATCTCTAAAAAACATTGGTACTTCTATTTATTTCTATTGTGAAAAACTCTTCTGTATGTGGTTGGGCAGCAGTGACTGACATTTTATTCTACACTTTTTGCCATGAAAACATAAATTTCACTTATTTTTTGAAGGTTTCATGAATCTAGACATTATTATTCTCCTAAAGCTATAGGGGGCAGTGTGATCAAAACTCACACCTTTAGCATGGTTTGACGTCTCGTTCGTTCACATCTGTCAAAATTTCTGAGTTTGTGCGGCCAGGGGAAAATTCACCACATGGGACTCCTGTGAAGGGGCATGTCTGAAGATTTTACATCACGTCTGACGTGCAGACACTCACGGCACTACGGATGTGTCAAACATAAACCAGGCTTAAGGCTTCAGTACATCTTTGATATTTTGTGATGTATTTTTTTCCAGGCACAAATTCACAACCCACTGGAAACTGCCCACTTTTGGGTTTACCAACCAGTTGGGAACCACTGCCTTAGTGAATGTTTTATGATAATTTTCCCACAAGAAGGGCAAATAAACTGGGAACTTTGTCATTTTTTTTCCATTTAGAGGGCACTTTGTAAAATGTGTTCACTGGGTACCATGGAGGGCAAATTACCATGTATTGTCCACTTAGAGAGCATCTTAGAGGGCACTTTGTACCAATGTATCCACTGTAGGAGCACTATAGAGGGCACCATGTCAAATTTTTCACTTTTTTTCACTCCAAGTAAAAAAGAATTTAAAGTATCAAGGTTAGCGTTACTCTGAATCTAAGAATATCAACTGTAATCGTAAACATTGCTGTGACTTCATGATGAGTTTATCAATGGTAGCTGTGATGGGACATCACTGAAGGGCCAGGTGCAAAATGCATATCACTGAAGGGCCAATGGGAAACCAATTAACATGAGGAAACATCAAAAAGATGACCTACAGAAAGCTGCACACCATCATCTCAGCACGATCTCTACAGCAGGTAACATTCAGTTTTAAAGCCAGACTACATCAGCCTATCAGCTTAAAGAGAATTTGCCAAAAGCAGAGAGATAGACAATGTGTACAACAACCAATTACCTCTGCCTGTCTAATCTGTAATTATAAATTCACTCAACAAAGAGGTGTAGCGGCCATAAACAGCACCCATCTGTTTATGAAAAGCAGTTGCTTGAAGAGCGCTGTTCCACCTGGCCGCTGTTTACAGTGCTGTCAACAACACTGCGCACATCGTCTCAATTTACCCTGACGTCACTGCTGTTGCCCTCCAACTCCCCTCAACAGTCACACACACGCCTGGCTCCAAGATAATTGTGATACACCACCGTTTGTGCTGCAAGAGGCTTGAACAGATGCATTGTGCTGACTGGGGAAACCTGCAAAGGGATATTTTCCTCTTTTTGTCTGTGGGACGTGGCAAGGAGAAACTAGAGAATCTCTGTGATGGAAAGAGTTTGTTGTGTCCTCAAGGTTTTGTTAAACTGTACAATAATAAACTATTCTTGATCTTGTTTTTGCTTTAATTTTAAACACTTCAGTCTTGCAGAACTGTATTTTAATTGTAGGTATTCCAAAGTTTAAATGGTAATCAAATCTCCAGGGGATATTCCTCAATAGCAGTTTGTTTCTTTTTCTTGCTTTTCATGTTCCTCTTTGTACGCCTTAGTTTTTCTCCTTTTTCAGCCTTATTCAAGTCTTTACATCTTTGTTTTCCACAAAAAAGTAATCAATTTAGTTCAGTTCAAGCTGATTGTAGCTTGGGGATTTATTTATGACTGTTTCACAGTTTCTATGATACTACTTCTGTGTCCACAGATGTGATTAAATGACACCCTCCAACCAATCAGAGTCAAGTATTCACCCAAGACAATTCAATAAAACCATGTAAGTGAGATATATTTAAATAATAGGTGAGACATTTTAAATGCTACCTTTTGATGGCTTAAAGACCCTGTAAAGTGAAATCCAAAGTTTTTGTCTTAACACTCTAGAAACGTTGGAATATGGTTGCTGTAAACATGGGGAAACTCTGAGATCTACATGAGACTGAATTCTGGATTTAGGCCGTTTCATCTCTTTCCTGGCTTGGTTTCATGTAGGCGGGGCCAATATGTGGGCTCACGATGTCATGAGCCCACAGCAGAGAATGACCCCGCCCCTCTAACACTACAATATTGTGGAAGGAAGCAGCAGTCACCTGGAGCAGGGACTTCTGGTTCATTTTGTGCAAAGGAATTCAGTCTTGTACTCTTGCACTGTTCTATAAAGTTCATGTTTCATTTCAAAGTTATAGTTATGCATGTTTTGTTTATTGGTTCATGTTTTTAGGGGAAAATATTTTTCCAAGTATGACACCATGAGTGAGGGGGTTAATGCTGCAGACTACCTGAGTGGGCGTGGTTTCAGCTCATTCAACAGACACGCCCACACCATCCTGGAGCAGATTTTACTGCCTCATTTTTTAATGATTTCAAGCTTAATTTTATAAACTTAGAGATGCTTTATGTGACTGAAATTTGACCTGGGGGTTCATAACACAGTGACCTATCATATGACAAACCTAAATACAGATTTATTTTTACTTCACAGGGTCTTTAAACTAACACAAGAATGGATTCCAGGGCTGGGTTGTTCTTATATCAAAACCTGTACCTGGACTGTGGTCGGATGAACCAAAATTTGAAATTATATTTAGAAATCACTGATGCTGTTTCCTGAGGACTAACGAGGAGAGGGACCATCCAGCTTGGTATCAGCACACAGTTCAAAACCCCGCATCTCTGATGGTTTGGGGTTGTATTAATGCCTATGGCATGAGAGCATACGCACCTGGAAAGGTACCACTAATGCTAAAAAGTATAGGTTTCAGAGCAACAAATGCTCCCATACAGAGAAGGCCTTGAACATTTCAGCAAGACAATGCATAACCACATACTGTAACCCTCACAACAGCATGGCTTCACAGTAGAAGAGTCCAGGTGCTGAACTGGCCTGCCTGCGGTACAAACTTTTCAATGAAAGAAAACATTTGGCAAATCATAAAACAGAAGTCAAGGCCAAATAAACCCAGGACCGTTGAGCAGCATCACACAAGAATGGGACAACATTCCTCTCACCAAACTCCAGCAACCGGTCTCCTCACTTCCCAGATGTTTACAGACTGTATCTATGGCAAACATGGCCCTGCTCCTACTTTTTTCAATGTGTTGCAACCATTAAAATCAAAATAAGCTCATATTTTTCTCAGTGTCAACGTCTTATACATTGTTTATCTTCTATTGTTTATGTCTGTTCAATGTTATTGTTCTGTTGGTGAGTACATTTGAGGACATATCCAGAGTTTGAACAACTTTTTATATAAAACATTTATAAAACATTTATAAAAAAAATGAGGGAGATGTACTGATGGTTGGTGTTGTCTCAGAAATGTACTGTGAGTTGTGTGTCCACCGCATCATTTTTCAGCTCATTCCGGGTGGCAAAGGGTGTCATCACACCTTGAGTGAAGTGAACCAGAGTCAGGACAGTCTGTCGATAAGGTATCTATCCTTCAGATACACTGCGATGACTTTGTCCACTTGTCTGATTGTTGTTGTTGCCCTGACTTTGATGGCTGTGGCTGCAGGGATAAGAGAAGGCCAAAGTGATGGAAATCTGGATTTTGTTTTTGCCAACTCTGTCTGTGGGTATTGATTTCGTCTGGAAACCTTCAAAGAGGAAGCATTTATGTCTGGAGCGCAAGACAGTAGAGAGGTGCGGAGAGGCTATTGAGACAGTTTGGAGTGCAACTAATGTAGATTTGGCTCAGTCAGAGGGCTTGTCATTGGAAGGAGTGGGTTGCCAGGTCAGGAAACACTGATGGGCTGGGGAGGTGATGGGAAGATTTATTGATCTGACACACTTAGATGAATGAGAAGCAGACAGACTTGGTTACAGAAGCAAAGAGATGGGATTTTTTTTCTTCTATGAAATTTCTCAACTTAAAAGAAGATTCAAACATTTATTAATCAGCTCAAAACAAATTCTTTTGGAAAAATTTAGCAAAGGTGTCACGCCATATGCTTCTGTCTGGAGGCCCATTCAACTTTAAATATCTGCAGCAAGGTCCATGCTTTAGGGCAGAATAAATGGTACAGATTACGTGCAGTGTAATGTGTCCTTCATCATATTTAACTTCATTACTGTCCATGATAAAAGTGAAATACTCTCATAGCTATCTAGATGGCAGATGGGTTCCTTTTCCTCCATGTTAGCACACATTTCCTCAACAGCAGTGCGAGAATATTCACATGATCACAGGAAGAGAGTCTGAGAATACGTTTTTTTGTCCCGCCAGACTGCCCGACATGATCTGAATCCCTCTGACATGGTTAATCTCTCCCATCTGCTACTCCAAACAAGCACTTGGAATTATTTTCATGTTCAATGTCTGTCAATCTTCATTCAAAACGATGCTAGAGGACGTGACACGTCCACGACACAACGATCAGGCTTTAAGATTTCCTACAAATTCAGTGAGGAAAGATGAAAGTCTGGGCCATTTATCACATCTTTGAGTGGTTCTGCCTTTGTGGGGGGACAGGAAATGTGTCCTGTGACATTTGGCCACATCATCTTGAATTATTAGCGCCTTCTGAGAGGACACAGGATTTATCATCGCTTCTGTCCCCAACACCCTCTGATGCTACACCAAGCAGGACTTGTGAGTCTCAAGCTGTAACAGGCAGCCTGTGCAGAGCAGAAAGCTAATATCTAACATTTTAACCACAGCTTTGATGGAGTTAACAAATGAGTCAAAGCTCCTGTGTCAAATTATGAAACAGACTGAAATTAAAAATGATGGCCCTGTATGACTTACATAAATTAACCTGATTATAAGGGACAAATCTGATTATTTCTGTCTTAGGGGGAAATGGGCCAGTTGAGACAATCTGCTTGCTGTTAGAACAGCCATTCTTTAAGACCCTGTGAAGTGAAGTCCAAATTTGTGTCTTAACACTGGATATGCTGGAATATGGTTGGTGTAAACATGTGAAAACACTGAGACCTACATGTGACTTGATTTTGGATTTATGACCGTCAGAAAGTTTTTTACCTCTTTCCTGGTTTGGCTTAATTTGCCACATACCGTAGTCAAGCCAAAAAAGCAACGGCGTAGTACAGGATTGTGTTCGTGCTTTATACGCATGCTCTGTAGTCTTCCTCACTCTTTTTGGTGCATTTCTGTGGCAGCATTAAAGCGTCCCTTACAGGCTTGGCATATATACTACAGCTTTTTCAGTGATTCTGTGCTTACGCAGACATTTCCTAAAATGGTACCGTGTTTACAAAAAAAACTGTTTTCAAAATGAAACAGAAATATATCATTTTTTGTCTCCATGTGGACAAGGCCTAAAATGGTGAAATCCATCAGTTTTTTAATGCTGGCCTCATAAACAAGAAAAAAGTGGGTTGCTTTGAGTCCTTGCTCATCATGGTAATATGCAGACATTTTTTAATGAGAGTGTAGAAAATGTGTTGATAAATTGAACATTTCTAAACCTGTTATTAATTTCTGCTCAGTTCCATTGCTTGAATCAATCTCAGATTTTGCTCATGTTCAGATTTAAAATATTTATTAAAAGAACTGAATGAATAAAGTTGCAGCCTAAAACTTGACGACACAGTAGATCAGTCTACATACATAAGCATCTGGAAGCCTGGCAACAGTGTCAAACAGTTCCCCACACCTCAGCAGACATCCCAGATGTGTTAAAAGCAGCAAGGTACAAAACTCACTGTATGGCTCAGCCTTCACAGCTCCTCAACACATCCTAACCCTTGTAGAGAAGGTGTTACACTGAGTTTGAAGCACTTTGCTTGACATTTCTCTTTAGCTTTGTGTGATTTTTATAGACACATATTTTACTCCATAATGTCGGCCTTTACTTCTTGTTTAAGCATCTGTTCTGATTTTCCTAATGACATTTTTACACATGATCCAATTAACCTGTCAAGAATGCCACAGCTGAAATTCTCCTCCTTACAATAATTTGTTTTCCAGCCTTGGCAGAAACTTCTTGAGACTGAAAGTTGAGCAAGAAAGTAAAAATAAAGGTCAGGAGGCATGACATGTGCAGGTTACACAACCTGTATCAGCCAATGTAGCCCACATGAGTGTAATGATCTGCCTCTAGCCCTCTCTGCGGGGGGCCCATCACAGGCTGAGGTGCTGAACTGGCAGCAGCAGCACAGGTGGTTTGGTATTACTTGTCCTGGAGGCTTAACCCCCTAGTGTGTTCAGATCGCCACAAAGCTGCATGGGTCCTGAAGAAATTGAGCCTTTTCCTTGCTTAACTCCTGATAATGACTGCGAAGTGTCTTTTTCAAAGACACCGCAAGGTATCCTTGGGTATAGATGAAATCCATGATCATATAGCTTGAGAATGTCCTATACTACATCTTTGAGACATTCCTGTGCCATTTTATTTACAATAATGAGCTCCTTAGACCACCATGCTCCCTCACAGAGCCATGTACAGATCCTTTTCCCTCGTAGCTTTAGTAATCAAAGCCTCTGCCCCAGCTAAATCAACAAGGGACCCACATCAGCCATGGAAGTGGCGACTCCACCCCCCGGATGTAATCTGCTCAGATAAACCTGCAGAGGCCATTTTACAGTTACAGTCCAAGGGGAGATAATCCCACCAGGTATCACATCAGAGGAAAGGGCAGCCACAGAGGTTATCTTTGCAATAATGATCGCAGAGGACTCCAGGCACCTGAGACATGGAAGCCTGATAGCCTGGTCAACTGTATCTTTTTATTATGTGGTAGAACACCGACTTTTTCCTTTACCTCTTATGTTAGCAGTATCATACTACTGTTCTAGAGCACCATAAATCCTATTTCTTTTCTCTTTTTGGCAACAAAGAAAGAAAGAAAGCATGTGCTCTGTTTCTATTTCTCTCCTACCTGTTGCCATGTTGGCTTGCTGCATACCAGGGGAAACACAACTGTGTTAGTGCATGTGTATTTCTAGCTTATTGAGCTTATTCCATGAGAGAACTTACAATGTGGAATAATTTCCTTTCTGTTAATTTTTTTAAAGAAAAGGTTAAAAAAATGCATAAGTGTAAGTTAAGAGTTTTGGGATATTGTTATTGAAACAGCTGTGCAGCTGTTCCACTAAAGCGTTCAGTTTATGCACAAACTTTGGGCAATACTGCAATGTTTCCCAAACTATTTTTTCTGGTGACCCAGTTTTTACAAGATAAAATCCATTGTAGCCCAACAACTTTGTTTCCTGTATTGCCTATGAAGTCTCCCCTTTGTGCTGCCGCAGCCCTCAGCTGGCCAGGCGAGCTGTTGGCTGGTGCTAGCTTATACAACATTTATTCTGGACTCAATCTGGTCCTGACTTTGCGCTTTCTCTTTTGTAGTCCTAGAGGAGGCCACTTCACCTCCATCACATAGGCTTTCTTTGGAAACTCACCCCACTGGGCCTTTAGAGTCTGTTTGGTCCGTGGCTCCAATGGCTGGTAGAGCCTTGTTATGGGTTTTATTATGTTTTCATTAGGGAGCCCCTATGTGGCTGTAATGTGCACTCCAGACATAAACTTTACAGGGTCTTTAAGATTCCTATGAGTTTGTTGTTATCAGCTCTATGTTCACACATATAGGGCAGTGCTTCCTTTATTTATGTATAACTCAGGGGCACAGATGTTTTATAATCCCTCCTCCTCAAACTCTTAGCCTTGCCATTATGTGGGGAAAAGATGTGGCACTGCTCACTGTATGTAGTGGTACAATGTAGGAGTTTAATCACAAAAGTGCAATTCAGGGAGAGGCAACAGAATTTCAAAAACGCACTTGAACTTGTTAAAAAATTCAGGATCAACTTTGGATGCAGTAGTTCAGAACATTAAGGGACCGGTGGTGGTGGCAGTCGTGCACTGATGCAATTTGGAGTGAAAGAAAAGTTGAGTCTTAGACTAGTGCTGAATTGTGGGCATCAACTTCAAAAGGCACACATTTTAATTTGTATACTTATGAGTTAATAATTTCCTCAAATTCTATTGAAGTATTTGCTTCATGTGTCTTGAAACTTGGCTGTTTAAGAGAGAAACCGGAGACATTATGTTCCTAGAGAAAACACTGGGCTTGTGCCAGCTAGATTGCTGCCATCCTTGATAGGATAAATAACATAGATAATATATGAGTGGATGGAAGTTATGTCCAAGTATCTAACCCACAAGCTCAAAACAGAGATTGACCCAATGTAGTACTATTGCAATCTGCCTTACACTCTGCTTAGTTTTCTTTCCACTTCCTCTGCTGTGGTGAAAGAGTTGGGTCAGGTTGCTGTGTGAAGCTGAGAGTAGTAATGAAAACAAATGGTTGTCATTATGAGCCCTTCACATCATATTGCACAGGCCCCATAACAGAGCCTGACAAGGAGTTTTCATCACGGCAGACATGGTATAAGGGGGAGACCCTCCATCTCTCCTTCTACTTTTTCATATTATGAGACTGTGAAGCTGTGACTTACGGTTCAACTGCTCCCAGAGGGAAAATGTGCCAGATCTGTTACTGTAAAGCTCAGTGGGTAGAGCATTAAAGTAACACCGCCAGAGTCACAAAGTTATTTCCCACAGGACCCACCAATGCTACAACAAATGTGCTCTGGTTACCAGAGGCTCTCAGTTAAAAGTCTGTGGGATTGTTTTTGGCTGTACATTGTGTAAAAAACAGTCAATTCGTGACACTGGCCTTTATGATTGAACAAAGACAAGGGGTCAGAATAGCCAAGTCATAATCAGTGTTGGGGGTAACGCGTTACAAAGTAATCCGTTAGAGTACTCAGATTACTTTTTTGTTGTAACGAGTAACGTAACGCATTAGTTTTACAATTCAAGTAATCCCGTTATTAGTTACATTTTCATAAAAGTAATCCGTTACTGAAAGAAAAATCCCAAATTTCCTCTCTCTTCAGTGGCTTCAGAAAGAGAGAAAGAAAAAAAGGAAGCTCCTTGAAACATCTGGTCTGTTTGTCCTTCTTTCTTCCTGTAGTCACGTAGCGCCATGCCAGCAGAAGGTAAATATTTGGTGCCATTACGCGCGCATTGTTAGCTTGTTGAGCCAGCGAGATTGTGTTGGATTTTTGGATAAAAGGGACAATAACAACATCACGGTAAGTTTAAAAGCTCTGTTTGCTTTCATTGAATCAGCTGTGCAGCTGTGCCAATTACACGCTGTTATTACACACAGCGTTCGAGTGATTCTGTCTGCTTCTGCTCAGCTTGTTGTCTGATTGTGAGCATGTTAAAGAGCTGTAAAGGTTTTCCTGTCTGTTAGTGGTGTTCTCAGGCTACAGAGATACAGATTATGGGCTGTAAATTAGTACATTGGCATTAGAGTCTGCACATTCAAATGCAGACGTGCAGTTCTTATCTGTCATTTTTACATCCGCCGAGTAGAACGAGTGGCTAAAGGGTTTTAATATTTAGTAACGCAAAAGTACTCTAAGGTGTTAGTTTTAGAAGTTGGTAACGCAGCAATGTAACAAGTTACTTTTCTCAGTATGTAACACAGTAATCTAACGAGTTAGTTTAAAGGTAATGCTACCCAGCACTGGTCATAATAATACTAACATTTTTTACATTAGCCTAAAAAATACCATGCTAAGTGAAGCTTTACAAGACTTAATAACGAGTAAGAATTTGTCTCAGTGAAGAACACTGGTTACGTGATTAGTCCAGTATAACTCATGAGTTATACAAATTCAATTGTTTCTTTTGTGATACAAGAATTTCAACATAATGCATGATTTCCCCTTCAATTTTGCTTGACCGTGTTTTTGACACAGTTAATGATGGACTGACTGTTGCTCTAAAACATTTTTTTCTGTCCAAAATTGAAAAATAGGAATTTTTTTTCCCTATCTAACTGAACTAATAATGGATTTGCAGTTGAGAATGCAGTCTGCTGGCAGAAAACACTGTATCAGTTAGGACCACTTGCACTTATTGCTGTTACATATGTTTGGCTGTTTTGGGATGCCCCAGACATTTCGTGAGCCTATGTGGAAAGCATTAAGCAGGGACAGCACACAATCCTGATCTTCTTGTGCCAATAAAAAAGGAAAAACCCAGAGCAAAGCAGGCATCAATGACAACAGAATGACACTGATAAAGTCAGAGGCAGAATGAAGGAGGAGCTGGGGTGGAGAAGCGTTGCAAGAGCAACTTGCAGAGAGAGCCTGGTGGCAGCCACTGCTCCCAGCTCACTGTACAGCCTGACCCCACCCATAGCTACAGCCTTGTTCTACTCAAATGAACATTCAGAGAGTGCTGTGCGTGTCAGGAACGCCAACTGCACTTTTAGGGTCACCTGGGTGTGTTCTGGGGCCTGATCCAGCTCACTGTATACTTGGTTCCCAGGACCAAAAACAGGTCGTTTTAATTGTACAGACATTTATGACAACCCCAGTGTACACAGTAAATTTACCTGGGTAAATTCTACTCAAACTGAATAAAATTTTAGTCTGAAATATAAAACATTTGGTCCCAGTCTATTTGGAGTAAAATTTACTCTGCTTGCAGAGTAATGTTTTCAGAGTTGTTTTTACTCTAAAAGTGTTTTTATTCAAATCTAAATGATGATTATGTGCTCCATAATGAACAAAATAAAAACAACTCAACAGCAAATGTACTCACTACAGGGTAATATAGACCTTAGTTTACTCATTATAGAGCTTTTTTTTTTAATCTCAAAAAAGGTGATACTTAGTCCTTTCAGAGCTGTTTTTCATTTCTTTTAGAAATGTTCTTCACTCCTTATGGTACAGTTTCTCCTCCATTTACAACTGGGAACTGTATCTTATTCTAAATGATTGATCTTCCTCTTTATAACAAGTTACATTTTCTTTTAATAGATAATTCTACCTTTCCACCTATAAAGGGCATGACAACAAAGGAGGTTTTGTTTTGCTTATACATATTAGACATAGTTTTGGTACTGGCTATTACAGAAACAATTGTGATGAACATATGACAAGGACCCAGGAGCAGAGCACAAGATGAGGCAGTAAGGTTAATGAAGTTTATTTGACAACAACAGTGCAGATGATGGTGAACTGGCTGGTGGTTGGCAGAATCAGTGGCAGTGAGATGGAGACACTGCAACAAAAGAGGACAAAATGGAGTTAGACAAGGCAAAACCTCACCTAAAATCACTAGATTATCAAAAGTCAAAGAGGAGCCAGATTACCTGATTAGAAGCTGTACACAGGTGTCTGAAAGTTCATCACCAGGTGAGGAGGTCTTAATTGCAAAGGATTAGCTGCAGCTGAGACACCTAACAAGCTGCAGCCGTGACCGGTCATGAGGGATGCCAGCTGAGCTGGAACTTAAGTGGGCGTGGTTAAAGTTCTACTCCAGCAGAATTCACTCTGTGTTTTCACTCCAACTCTGGCAGTGGCTGGTAATAAATGCACTCAAAAAGAGTAAATTTTGTTCCTTTGAGTAAAAAATTTTTTACTCTGGAAAAATTACTCCCAAGATTTTCCTGTGTAGGAATTGTTCTGCATGCTTTGATTACTAAAACTGATAAACTTGTCAATACTGGGTGTCTCCCTCATGCTACTGTCAAATACAAGAGAGAAAGGTCAAAATGGACCTTTAAAAAAGGTGATACTGGCTTTGCAAGTGACTGAACTGGCTTTTTCAGCCAGCAGGTCACTGCTTCTTCAAACACTGTCATCACATCATAAGAATGTGCCTTATCTCCCTTTACATACTGTATATTAGTGACTCAAAGGCAGTAATTTTGTGCAAACTGTTTCCCCACGCGTCCTTTATTTTCCCCAGCTTAAAGATGTGCAGTTGTTCCTCTGATGGAGCTCGGCTGTCACTTCCTACACAGAACAAGTCATACTTGTTCACCCTTTGATGTGGGAGTGCTGACTCATGTTCCACCTCCTCCTCCATTGGTGCATATCTGTAACATCAACTTTTCACAATGTACTTTGACTCTTCAGCTATACATCCCATCTCATGCCCCACCTCAGCCAGGAAGCTGTCTGTGTCACGCTGAGGTTCATTAGGAGCCATCATTTTCTTTCCTCACACAAACAGCGAGCAGATAAAGAGGACGATCAGACTTAATTGGGGAGGTTTAGCTTCAGCAGTGACAGTGGAGAGTGCCTTGCATGCAAGTGGGAGAAAGACCAGATATCTCTCTGTCAGCTTTGTTAAGGGACAACAAAATTTAAATCTTTTACTACTTCTGATGTTCTCTGTCAGCTACGCAGTTATGGCGCTACACAGAAGGAAGAAGAGAGCCAGATTGGAACAAAAAGTGTGGCAACTATGTCACTAATTAGGACTTGGTTACCTCCTTTTCCTATGCTCTGAATCCTCCCACTTCCTTCACTGGTTAATGTGTTTCAGGAGGAAATACTGAAGTATTTTTTTCCTCTCTCTGCCAGAGTGACTGACAGCGTTGGGTGAATCTCTGTAACCACATTCAGAAGGTATTTTTCGATGATTTGTGTGCACATGGCGAGCTAAATTTAAACCAACAGTCCACGACAGCTCCTCATAGCAGCAGCAGTAATACCCACGATGCACCAGCAAAGTGTTGTACCTTCAGTCTCCGATCCACCCAACCTCCTGCACCCACATGCGCTACCTCATTTTGTTGTTTACATTGACACACACCTGGCTCTTCCACCTCCACCCCCAAAAATAGAAAGCTAACGCCGTTAGTGGTCCCTGCCATTAACCTTGTTATTCCTCCCGCTCTGCTCTTTCTCTCTCTGTTTCACTCTCACATACTGCGATGCTTTTACACCAGCAGGCTGCTGGTGAAATAGAAATGTTCCTCTTTATTGAGCCACTGCTTTTGTCGGATGTCTGAGGATGGGAATGTATGATAAGAAGAAGAAAAAGGCTCCACTGCTGTGGCTCTAGGGAGCGCGAGCCGCTCTCACTTTCGCAGGAAATGGCACTTTCTGATCTCCAACGAGCTGCAGCACCAAAGCTGTTCGCCATGAGAAAGTGACCCCCATTGTAACTGTTTGTACTCGATGCTGCATCAAGATGCGCTGTAATGTCACCCATCAACGGTTTCACAAAGAAGAAAACGAACCACACAGTCAGACCACAAGAATCAGAAGTCACCATTTAGAAGTTTTTGCAGAATAACTTGGCAACTATGGCAACTTGATAACTGTTACTATAGCAGTACAAAGTCAGAGCATGGATTCCTGTCATGAAGTTGAGCAGCATTGCGGTCAAATAGCCTGAGCTGACGCTGCTTTAATTGGAAGAGTGAGCACATATGTTCCCCCCAAAGATCATTATAAAAGAATCAATAATGAACATCATAAAACCAAAGTGGAAACATTCCAAACAAAATCCTTTTAGGTTCCCACTGAAATACCCAGAATAGGGCGCCTAATGGTGTGAAAATGTTTTGTATGACTTTATGATTTATTTCAGCTGAGAAATAGATGCTTTTGATCACAGACACAGTGGCATGAAAGCTGGAAGCTGTGAGAGGAGAAGGGAATGACTCAAGGGATCCGTAGGCTGCTTTGTCACAGGGAAATGACACAGAGAAACCAATGATGCACAATGGATTTAAATCTTAAGCAGTTTAAGGAGGGGCTTTGGTGATTATGCATCTTTATTCCTGCTTTTATTAAGGTATGTTTTTAATATTAATTATGTTTAAGTTAAAACTACTCCAACATCTTGCTGTATTCATTCATTTCCTAAATGAATATTTTACTCACTTTTAACCTACGTTTCATCTCTATAATTCAGATTTTTAAATTGGACAAGATTTGATTCTTCCTGTTTGTCAAAGAGTTCTCCAGTCCAATGAATCAACATCACACCATTGACTCTGCTAGGACATGTGCTTTGTCATCTAATGCTGGCCTCAAACCAGAGGACTTTGCTAAAACTCTTAAAAGACTAAAAAAAAAACGACACCTGAGATCCTCTCACATCTAAACACAATTTGTCAACAAGCCGTTGAGTTTTTGGTCACGGACTGACATTTTGTAGACTGTGGATCACTAACTGCAAGACTAGAATATGATTCCTTTTGAGATTATATCCCACACAGCAACAATTTTTGAGCAGAGAACAAGATGTCGAAGGAAATGGAGATTGCATTTGAGTTAATATCTCATATAATCTGATGTTTTTAAATCGTTTACATACATAGAAACAAAAGGAAAGTTAAACACCGAAGCAAATTGGTGTGTTACTGAAACAACTGAGGAACTTTCCTGGAAACACTTCAGAACTAGAAAAGCACTCAGAGAGCGCAGACCTCAGCCATTAGCCCTGCAAGAATATGCAGTTATTGTAAAAAGAAAATGTGCCAGTTGAAGATGATTATGCTATCTTACATGTGCAGTATTGATTACTTTACCACACTATACCAATCTATCTTTTAACTGAACAATGTCTGTTGTTATAATCTATTGGATTTTATTATTGAGTGTTTATGAGGAATAGTAAACAGTTTCTAAAAATCTTCATCCCGGAAGGAGTATTCAAAAAGATGGTCAGAAGGTCAAAACACAGAGACCACCATTTTTGAAAATCCCAGCTTTGTGTGGACCTGAGAGCCAGAGCCTGAGAGCGAGTCATTCAGTGCAGTGCCAGGTGAGTGTGAGCTGATTGCCCCTTGATGGGGCCAGGTGTGGCAAGCTAATAAACACCTGGGATGCAGCATTGTTGAAGCATTCAGAGGATAAAATTGTGGATGCTGCAGTTCTTTGTCTCTTGAGTTAAATTTATAATGCGCATCAGCATGGTGCAGAGTAAATGAGCCTTTAAACTGTTATAAAACAATAAAATCAAACCCTTACACTATAATCTACTACTTGCGAATCACTGACAAGAAGAAAAAAAACCTGCAAATGAACTATTTTCCAAAGAAAGCATTTAATTTTTGGTTCCAGGTTTTCTTACTTCTTGTACTCAGTTCTATTACAGTCAAGAAAATACAGAATGTTCTGTCCAGAGTAGTTTTTTTTAAAGATCCTGTAAAGTGAAATCCAAAGTTTTTGTCTTAATACTAGATATGTTTGAATATGGTTGCTGTAAACATGGGAAAACACTGAGATCTACATGTGACTGAATTCTGGATTTAGACTGTTAGAAAGTTTTTCACCTCTTTCCTGGCTTGGTTTAATTTGGGCGGGGCCAATATGTGGGCTCATGATGTCACGTACCCACAGTATGGAAAGACCCCGCCCCTCTAACACTACAATATATAGTCACAAAGCAGTTCATCTCAGTACAGTCTGTTGTTAGCTGATGTCTCTGCCTTTATTGGAAGTCAACAGTCAGTTAAATATCTATCAGCCACAGTGATCTATGGATCATTTGTCTCTTCTCTAGCACAGAGCCTGGCAGCTGCTCTCTGTTCATAAGGTGAACATTCAGATTGTAACATTTTTAAAATCTGAGATGATTGTATTTCTCCTGAATTGGCGTTGCTTCAGCTCACTCAGCAGACATGCCCACACTATGATTTTGAAGCTTAATTTTCTAAACTCAGAGATGTTTTAGTTGACTGAAACTTGATTTTAGGGGTTCATAACACAGTGAGCTATCATACAACAAACCTAAATACAGATTCATTTTCACTTTACATCTAACACGGGCCTATGCATTTTAGCGTATGGACAATGAGCAGCACCTTTTGGTCTCCCTCCATCAAACTGATTTGAAGCAAGAATATTTCCATGACAGGTGCTGACAATTGCATTGTTGTTGTCTTTTGGAGCAAACAGAGCCGTCAATAATGACATTTTATTTGGTCTTTTTGTATCAAATAATTTATTTAAAACCAAATCACTCAGGCAGCCAAACACTCATGATTAACAAAGCACAAAATAACAAATATGTGTATTCAGACTTCATAGTTGCCCCATGTGTTGTCACTAAAGAGTTTGGGTTGACTCATACTGCATCCAGTCAGTAAATATTATGGCTTCACTCCTGTGCATATTGCATAGTCCATCTGAATATACAGTCTATTATTAAAGTCGCACTTTGAGTTACTTCCTTCACCTTCAGCAGCCCAAAGCCCAGGAACTGTGCCTCCCTAACTCATTCCTAGTCCCTTACAAAAGATAAATGATCACACACAGACACATTTATGTTCAGTTGAACTATGTTTACAGAGCTACTTCTCTAACCCGCACTTTGCCACCACCTATCTAAAGAAGTATATTAATGGTGTTTACATTGTATCTGGGAGCCAATACGCTCCTGCTGAGACAAAATAAAATAAAGCCAAAAAAAAAAGGTAATTTCAAGCTGGTGAAGCTCCACCAGTGACGGTCGATTACTTTACTGTCACAGCTGTGTGGAACAACGTCGGTACTCTGTGTTCAAGTATTTACCCAGTGGGAAAGGCTTGCTTTGCCTTGTGCAACCTGTTTGCTTAAACAAGAACTTCCTTGTTTCTACACAGCAAGACGAGTCAGATTTTAGTGATAAAGAGGTTGTTTTCACCGTTTTCAAAGTGCTTCCAGGATAACAAACCACATAAATATAGATACAAAAGTGAGATAAATAAGAACAAATGTACAACAAAGAATAGAGAAAGTGGTTGTGTGAGTGGATCTGACAGACACCAAAAGGCTTCGGCGGGGAGACAGATTACATGACAAACACAGTCAAAAACAAGACTGCAGCAAGGCACATCAAAGGAGAATCATTCCTTTGTAAACTAATGGTTATAGGTTTAATATGATAATTCATTTCATGCAAATTTCCAAGTTTGATCAGCTTTATTAGATTAAGATATACAGTAAACACGAGCTATGTTTAGAACTTCGGTGGTATATTCGACATTGATACTCCAACATTCAACCCATTAAGAGAAGCTGTACAGCAACTGCTGCTTCATAGTGTAAAAGTCCAGGGTTAGTACCCATCTGAGTGTGGTCTTCCCATGTGGGACTGGTGATTAGGTACAACTCAGAAGCAGCACCAATCAACTGCTCTGAGGTAACGGAAAGGACATCAACCCCCTTTAAAAGCACTGGTAGACAGGGCCAGGTAAGCAGTGGTGTCATGGTTAAGACTGCAGCCTTACAGTATGGGGCTGGAGTGGCCTGCCTTTCTGTAGAAGGTGCTTTAAAAGCTGTTTCTGAACTGCTGTAGGGCAATCTAAAGTACATCAGGCAGCACAGTGGTGTACAGGTGAAGGCTGCTGCCTTACAGTGTGAAAGTTCAGAGTTTGAATCTAGTGCAGCCAGAGAAAAACAGAGAGAGAACAGAGGCAGTAGAAAGAGAGGGTGGACTTAAGGAAGTGGACAACATTCAGCAGATGAAGAGGATTTCTTCGTCTCAGTGAAGCCTAAGGGGTCATCGGGTACAAGGGAGCTGGATGTGTCATTTGGCCGGGCCTCAAACAAAACGAATCTGCTTAACTCTCAAGTCAAAAAGCTTTCTGATCATCTACACTGGTCTGTCTGCCTCAGCCACCTGTGAACACCTTCGCAGCTGGTGACTTGCTTTTACTGATAACAACTTTAGACGAACCGTACTTACTTTAAAGACCAGTTGCTGTTCAAACTACAGCAAGTTGTAAGTAAAATGGTCAAAAGATGGGCATAACATTTTCTAAAGCTGTGGAGAATAGACAGATGGATGACTGACCATTATAATTTATAAAACATTTGCTGTTGTCCTGTGTGCCATTCTATAAAGGCGTTGATCTAATCAAGTATTCTAGATCTCCTATTAAGTTAGGGATGTGTGTGATATTGGTTAAACTAACTATTGATATATTTTATCAGCACAGGCCTGTTGTAGCTGTTGATTGGCCTCAAGGATGCTGCTCTAATGCCCTTCAATCCAATGTAAATAACCATGAGCTGATAGCACTGATAACATCTAGCATGAACAGCACAGTTAGGCATTTATTTATAGTTTATATTGATGGCAAGCCTGTTAACTGTCCCACTATATTACACCTATACTTTAGCCAGTCACTATGGGGCAATCCATGTTTTGGTTTCACTTTGAGGAGCTATCACATTATCCACCTTTCCAACAATCCTACAAGGGAATACAAGGATTTAAGTTTACTTGGTAACACTCATCATTCAGCATTTAAAGCACTGGGCTTCTATGCCATCCTCTTCCTAAGAAAACAATACCAAGCATCCAGCTGAAGAGAACACCCCTTGGGGAGCAAGTAGGGTTTTCTGCATTGAGAAACGCTACTAATAAGGCCATGTTTTGACTATGCCAAACATTCAAAATGCAAAAATGATAACATTCTTAACTTTTAAGCTACTTTTGTGCCCTGAAAGTACTGAAATATTCAGCCAAAATCTAAAAACAAAAAGTTAAAACTCACAGAGAAATGGTAGCAGTTAAAAAGCCCCCATCTAAAGCCTGGACACACCACTTATGTATGGTCCATTTCCATAGAGGGGTCCAGTTTGGTTCAGTACATTTTTCTCACAATTTGGCACATTAAACTCTGATCCTATCTGTGTTTCCTCAGCTGATGTCCATCCCACCGCCCCCAGCCTCTTTCGTTGTGACAGGAAATCTCTTTTAGAGATACAGATCATTTGGCTTAGCTCAGCAGAGCTGCTTTTTTGGCTCATACAGCTCCTCATTTTGTACCAATTTGGCTTTTGAAATGTGGATTAAATAATGGCAAAGGATGGGGGAAAGGAAACTGGCACTCAAATGGGAGCTAGCTGCCACAGCTAATAAAGAGTCATTTCAAAGAAAAGGCTTGTTCACGAACGGCTCATCATCACTCGGTTACTTGCCCCACAATGTTTTTTGGTTGTGCATTACGTTTTTTTTTTTTTAATTTAAAGCATGTTTTTGACAAAACAAGATTTATTAATATGTAAAAGGGGCTCAGCCAGTCTCTGAGCTCAAGACCGTTCTAGATTCTTGTCTCGCTAGGAGGTCTGCAGGACTAAGTTTTTGTGATATTGACTACCTCCATGCCAGTTAAAATGAAAAATGGCCACTGGTAAAGTAATTGAAAATGGTGCCATATTTTCAGAAATATGAGTTTTTATCCACTTTAATCAGCTTAGGGAGAGACAAAAATCAATGTGTGGCAGAGTAACCTAAATCTTGAATTGCAGCTGTCATGAATTTTGGTATACTCTCCACCAGTTTTGACTTTGTGGCTTATGCTGCCCTCAGTGCAACAAGATCAGTAAGTTTTGATGTTCTTGGTAAGGTTTGGCCAATGTGATCACCTAATCAGTACTTTGGGTATTCCTGCATAAAATTTAACAGATGCCATAAAATGATGTCTATGCATGAGTGCTGATTTCAGGAAAATTTGCAGGGGCAAAAAAATATGTTTGTGTTATGTCTGTTGTCTAAAATCACAGCTGGAAATTTTAGTCTCTATTCCCCACAGAGCTCTAAACACTAAACTATTCAAACTATTCAAAGTGCTTTTTCCCACTTGTGGTAAAAGCATAAATTCATCCGTCTGCCTCCCACTGATGTATCATGTACTGTTTAAAAACACTTTGCACAGCTTCTCTTTCTCTTGTGATTATATCTCTGCTAAAGTGATGCATGCATCACACAACTGCTGACAACACAAGCATGGTTTGACATTTGACAGCGAATGTTTTGGATCTGAGTTGGATGTTTTTTGATGCTGATGCTGTTTGTAGCTTCTGACTGATCGCTCCCTTAATCAAAGCTTTTTTCTTCTTTAGATCCCTGTAGAGTTTTTCCTTCTCTCACTTTCATTTCACGTCTCCCTTCCCTTTGCTCTATGCTCCTGTTTTCCCTCTCCCCATTTCGCCTTCCATCCCCTTACTCCCCTTACATCCTCACATAGTCAGTCTCATTTCCTTCTCCTTGAGTCTGTCTACCTTGTCTTCACCTCCATCTTTACCATGTTTTTCTCCTACAATGCCTGTGGTGCTTGTTTCAGGGGAGAATCACCCTGCCTCCAAGGAGATTGAGCAATCAGTGTGTAGAATTGTAAATCAACAACTCCAGAGAACCGATTTCCTCCTTAACTCTGCCACAACTGTGTTAAAGTATAACAGTGTACCAAGAGGCCATGTGAAACGATATGCTTAGAGATTGGTACAGGTTAGAGGACGAAAGATGAACAGTCGTCATGATGAACTAAGGTAATGTTTGTGGCCTCAGCGGCAGCATGCATAAGGAGCTGCTTCCTGTAGAAACAGTTGCTATGGCTTTTTGCAAGTTCCCCACTGAGGTTTATTTAAAAAGTGGCTTAGAAGCATGTTTTATCTCAAAGGGCTTAAGAGCAAAAAACATAAAGGAAGGAAAAAAAACCACATCAGAAGCTCTTGCATGGCTTTCACTGTATCCATATTCATATAGAAAAACCTATCATCTCGGCCAACTGATGCTCAAGGGTAGAGATTTTTCATTTTGGAAGTATTCAGCCGCCTGCCCATTACACCAGCAGGGACTGTAATGACATTGAATTAAAATACACGTTGTTTAATATAGCCTTGCCCCCCTTTTTCTAGCTATAACAGCCTCCACTCTTCTTGGGAGGCTTTCCACAAAATTTGTGTTTCTGTTGAATGATGTTGGATGAGAAGGCCTGGCTCACAATCTTAATTCTAGTTCATCCTAAAGGTGCTTTACGAGGTTGAGGTCAGGGATCTGTGCAGGCCAGTCAAGTTCTTCAACACTGAACTCACAAAACCATGTCTATATAGCCCTTGCTTTGTGCACTGGGGCACAGTTATGTTGAAATAGAAAAGGGTTTTCCCCAAACTGTTGCCACAAAGTTGGAGGAATAGCATTGTCCAAAATATCTTGGTATACTGGTGCATTAAGATCGCTCTTCACTGGAGATAAGTGGCCAAGCCCAAACCCTGAAAATCAGCCCCATGCCATTATTCCTTCTCCATCAAACTCCACAGCTGGCACAGTGCAGTCAAGCAGGTAACATTTTTCCAGCATCCTTCAAACACAGACTAGCCCACGCATTGTGCTTACATTAATGCCAGCAGAGGTTCGGAACTCTTTAGCTATGGATTCAGCAGAGCGTTGGTGTCTTTTACGCACAACATGCCACTCTGAGATTTTACGTGATCTGCTGCTTTGTGGATGAGTTGGTGTTATTAAACACTTCCACTTTCTAATAATATCACTTATAATTGACTGTGGAAATATCCAGCAGAGATGAAATTTTACAAACCATCTTATTGCAAAGGTGGCATCCATCACCATATTTGGAGGCACTGAGCTCTTCAGAATTTGTTTTCATACACCTGTGGCAACATGCCATATTGAAACACTCAAATTTAATTATCAGCAACACGTTTGTCCATATAATATAATTTATTAGCAACCATACTTTTTGGCCTAGCATGAAACCTTAGATGAGGTTGACTGAAAATGTAACTTTGTTATCCTTTACTATGCTAGAAAAGACCATTTCTATTGTTTTCCACTTATTTAGGGCAATGTAGCTGTGACAGCAGGCTATGCTTGTTGACCCAGACATCCCTCAACCTAGCAACAATTTCCAAGTCCTCCCGGACAATCCCAAGGCAGTCCCAGGCCAGAAAAGATAAATAACCCCTTGGGCAAGTTCTGGGTTTGCCCCAGTTGCATGGAAGATCTCTAAAGAAAGGCACCTGACCAGAAAATCAAACCACCTCAGCTGGCTCCTTTAGATGCAGAGGAGCAGCGCCTCCACTCCAAGCTTCCTTCAGATGTCTGTACTTCTCACTTCTCCAATGCTGAGCCCAACCACCCTGCAGAGGAATCTCATTTCAGCCCCCTGTGTCCGCAATCTCATTCTTTCAGTCATCATCCTGAGCTCATGATCATAGGAGAGGGTTGGAGCATACACTCAGCGACCACTTTATTAGGTACACCTTGCTAGTACCGGGTAGGTCCCCCTTTTGCCTGTGGAACTGCCTTAATTCTGACATAATTTCAACAAGGTTTTGGAAACATTTGTCTGAAATTTTGGTCCATATTGGCATGATAGCATCACAGTTGCTACAGATTTGTCAGCTGCACACATGATGCTGTTCCACCACATCCCAAAGGTGCTCTATTGGATTGAGCCCTTGTGACTGTGGACGCCATTGGAGTACAATGAACTCGTCATGTCCAAGAAACCAGTTTGAGATGATTTGAGACATGGTGTGTTATCCTGCTGGAAATAGCCATCAGAAGATGGGTACACTGTAGTCATAAAGGGTTGGACATGGTCGGCAATGATACTCAGGTGGGCTGTGGCGTTTAAATGACGAGTTCTTAAGAGGCCACACTGATTTGGAAACCGTATACTTGCACATGTGTTTGTACTGAAAATCTACAATAATAGGAAAGAAACCAAAATGGAACTAAAAATACTATATAATACTGATGTTTAAACTAGCTTTGTGTTACTTTCATTCTGTTTTAATGTTTATTTTTTTAATCTCTGTGTAAGCATTAGAAGTCCCTCCATGGTGTACAGCAGAGAAGAAAAAAAAAACAAAGACTCTTTACTCATGTAAAATATAATTTTAAGACGCTGCCCATTTTTTGCGAACAGTCCATGTGCCAACATTCATTCACTGTCACTGCTGTGCTTCAGCCTGGCGGGTGGCCCCTCATAAATCCCTGATAACCACTCTGTAAACCTTCTCTGTCAGACGTCAGTTGGCACCAGTCATATCGGGGGGGGGGGGGGGGCTGCGGTCGGCTCACTTAGTCAGGAGTGGGTCCTCAGCAGATGTGACGTGGGCCTCGGTCGGAAGCAGCAGCTCCTTCTCCATGTGAAAATATTCGAATGGCAGGTCCTGATCGGGTGCCAGATTCTCCTGCCAGTCGATCGGCGAGCTTCTCTCGCTCACAGGATTGAAATGTGCCTGTCATTTGTGGGTGGGAGGGGAGGGGGCGTTTGGGCTCGAACAGGCTGTTCTTTTCTTCACTCAGTATTTGGATCCAAAGCTCCTCTGAAACTAAAGTGAGTTTGAGCGTAACAATAAAGCAGAATAAATTGACTTTTAAATTTCCTACTTTGCGTGTTTGGACCTTTTTAAGTAATGACAGCCTAATAGGTGAGACAAACAGCTGCATACTAATACTATGGATCTGTTTAGTAAGATAGCTTAACAAAATAAAGGGAAGCTCATTATTAAACAGCTCCAGCTGCTACAATGAGTCTTCACTAAGATTTAAGGCTGATTCATGCCCACACACACACACAAACAAATCTTTCTTAAACTACAGCAGCATCTTACGGTCGAGCTCATGCTACTTACCAGAGCTCAACATGTCCACTAACTCATTTTGTCTTGTCACTGATTGGCCCATAATGCATGTGACAGACAGAATGTTCCATTCACCTTCCAAGAATCTCTTGAAAAGTCTGGCTCTTCCCAAGTACTTTGTATGGAAGGTTTCCCAGATCAGTGTGACTTACATCCTATGCAGTGGATGTATGGAGCAGTCTATATGGTGTGTTGGGCTAGAGTTTATAAAGAAGTCAGAACTTCATAATATACTGAAATTAAGTTTTTTCTTTTTTTTTTTTTTTGCTTTAATAACAATCAGAATGTTGCTGATTAAGCCCTTAAACTGAGATCTGTCTACTGGGAAGATGCAAGTAAATTTCAAGTTTGTCATGAGTTACAATAAGTGTTATGGATATGTTTTTTTCTAATAAGAAGTTTCAAGACAATTATAAAAAACATTTAAATGACTAATGCCTTTGATGGCTGCTGATTGTGTGTTTGATTTTAAACCAAGCAGTCACTTTCTAACAAAAGGCTCCGAGGTGGAATAACTGATTTTGGAAAACTGTATTGTTTCTTCGTGGCAACCTTTTTCTAATGCTTTTAAAACCAACCTCATTCGACCTTTGACTCTAACACTGAAGGAGCTGTGTCCGAGTCAGAATGTTGTGAATTCACTGTGTTCACTCACAGTGTATCCATTAACAGTGAATCCACCATGTTATTAAAGGTACATTCAGCCTGTGTTATTCTGCTCTGAGATGAAATAGTCTCTTTTCACGGACCTGTGAGTTCTGGAGTGTGGCTTTAGAGGTGCCCCTCTCACTGACAGATTAAGGTGCAGTCAATAGTTAATTAATTGGCATGCACTTACCTTTGCTTTTCTGTTAGAAGGAGAAAAAAAGGAAAAGGGGTGAAAAAGCAGTGGCTTCCCTTGGTTCGACACCGTTCTTTTTTCAGACTATACAACAGTGAATCGATAATGTCGTGAACTGCAAGATGCACCTTGACAGCCATGATGTTAAATATGCCTGAGGCAGGAAGAGGAAAAGGTGAGATCAATGTCTTGAATTCCTCTGAAAACTGTTCCACATCCAAACCAGCACACAGTCACAGCCTGTGGAGTCCCCCAAGGCTCAAACCTTGGCCCCATTCTGTTTTACATTTATATGTTCCCTTGGAGTAAAATTATGGCAAAGAAAAATATTTATAATCACTGTAACACCCATAAGGCTCATCACTTTTATCAGATCACAGCCCTCTCAGTTAATGCCTTTAAGACATTAAATGCTGGATGGCGAAACTTTTCTTTATTGTATTTCGCACATTCTGAATTTGATGCTTGCAACATGTTCAAAATATTGGAATAGGAGCATGTTTACCACTGTACTGCATCCACGTTTTCCTCTGAAACCCGCTCTAAAGACACAAACTAGTACCAAAAGTGGAACTTTGTTCCTTTTCTTGCCTGACGTACATGAACAAGCTTGCCTTTCAATTCTAACTGCCTTGTTAAAGATCATATTTGCAGTTTCTTATATGATGAGAGCAGGCCTACCCACAAAATTGGCTGGGGCCTTGAAAACCCAATGAATGTGCCCTCCCCAGTTGATTTATTTATGATTTTAATTAACAAGTGTCGGACCAGGTGCACAGGTGCTAGCATGCTGACTAACTGTTACCTCATTTTGGAGCTAAAAAGTGTGTCACGCCATTATTGAGTCAGATGCTGAAGTTCTTTAATCGTGCCACTTTAAACACCCTTTAACCACTTTAAATCATATTTGCTAATTATTGCCACTTTTAACCCATTGTGACCAATTTTTGCAACTTTTAACCATATTTGCTCATTTTTGCCACTTTTTACCCATAAATATTTTTTCCAGTATTAGCCATGTTTTGCCACTTTTTGTAAATGTACACATTGTTTCCACCCCTTTTTCAGCTTTAAACCCATTTCCATCTAACTTTGCCATGTCAATCCCATATTAGCCAATTATTTTCCACCAATAACTATTTTTTTCCAAATCGAGTCCTCTTTTTTGATACTTGCAACATTTAACCAATTTCTGTCACCTTTTACAACCCCCCCCCCCAACCAATTTTGCCACTTGCTGTCCATTTGTGAGACACTGAAATTATTAGATCATTTTTCCATTAAAGTTGTAACAGTTTCTTCTACTTTATTTCCAGGAATCCTTACATCTGACTTTATTTTCCAAATGATTTAGTTTAATGTGCCCCATTATTATCATTACCTTAAAGAAAAGGTAATTCACTGAACCTGTGGCTGCCCCCTGGAACTCCCTTCCAACACATATTCAAAACTGCACGGACGTACCCACATTTAAATCAGTGCTGAAAAACTTGAAAAAGCTATCATGTGTGACACTATTAATTTAAAAAAAAATTGTTGCTCAATAAGAGGGCTTATTATTCAGGTTAAAAATAAAATATGGTTACACAGCTTGACTTCATAATAGATCATGATTCTGCAGTTGTCCATGGACCCTCCATTTTGGAAGGACTCCCCTTGTGGGTGGCCTAGCATCAGAGTTTCTCTGGGGTTTCTTAGATAAAAAGACGTTATTTTAAATCCACAATCTTTTGACAACAGCACTAACATGACATCATGAATACAAAGATATTTTTTATCATCAAACTCTTTAAAGAAGTGTCTGCTTAAAATGAATTAAATCGTGCTGTTTTCAGTCGCTTAGCTCATCTTAAGGACGGTCACTCCCTCCTCATGAACATGTATGATTCTGCAGCAGTACAAGCACATATATCTAAATGTCTGCATCAATGCTCTGTTATATTCTTTACTTTGCTCTGACAGCTTGACCGTTGGGAGCATCTTTGCCCTTCGGCTCTAACTCCCACTGAGGTTCTGTGCAGTCTCCCTCTACTCCACCAATGCTGGACTGCTGCACTCAAACAGAGGGAGGGGAGAGAGGAAGGGCAGGGAGGGTTGTCTTATAGTATATTTCTAAGAGCTACTTTCCTCCTTATGTTCCTCTCTCTCTCTCTCTCTCTCTCTCTCTCTCTCTCTCTCTCTCTCTCTCTCTCTCTCTCTCTCTCTCTCGTTCAGTCTTGCTTTCCTTACTTCCACTCTCACTCACTCACTCACTGCTGAGTGAACCTCAGCATGTTTGTGCTTCCACCACTATGGTTCAGACATCTGGTTTCTCACATGAGAGTGAGGGCAAATTTGTATAATTTAAAGGCAGCCATTAGAAAGATGAGGGTAACAGCGGAGGAGGATATCCTGGGCTATACATAATTTAATCGTTTGATTTGATACACATGAAGAAAATCATTTAAGATTAGTAAGACATTCATTTATGAGAACGTTTTCTTAAACTGAAGCAACTTCAGCTGTCGTGCTTATGTTAAAAAACATTAAACTAAATCAACTGTCTTTTTTTTTTTTTTTTGAATAAAACATTCACAGTGTGCTTCAACGTCCAAAAGATCATAACATGACTTTATTTATCTTCTGGCGAGGACAAAGTTGTACCTCTTCTTTCTTTGCTGATTCTTTTTGTGTACATGAGAACGATATGATTGAAAATAACCCCTGCTAGTGAGGAAGATTCTCTTACTTAGAAAAAGGGTTTCAAGTGCACATTAAAGTATTACTGACTTGTGTGAAGCTCAGATATTTTTGGTGGTCTGTCACAGAGAGCCACTCATCATGATGTGTTACCCATGTGGCTCTGTGAAGGAAGCATTATTTGATAGGGGCAATACATTTCTCAAGATGCTCAATATGTTTCCATTGAAATTTAAATCAAGGTTTTGTAGCTTATCCCTCTTATTGTCTGAAAAAGCTTGTAAAACATGAACCTTGTGGAGCCCAGTCAAGCTCTAAACATCCTTTATGTTTCAGGACAACCTGAGCTTTAAGAATATGTATGCTGCAGTAATGTCACTCAGATTCAAAAATATGTATCGGACTATAAAGATAAAAGAAAAACCAAATAAAAGTTAAAACCCCCAAAACTTTTATGTGTGAGACACAGTAAACAATAATGACTTAGACATTTTTGCACAAACTGGTTCTGCCATCTCTTGGGTACGGAAGAGTATTAGGGCCACTGAAAAAAAAAAATTTGAGACAAATTTTTTTTTTTCAATTGTGAGAAAAAAGTCAGAATTCTGAGATTAAAGTCAGAATTCTGAGATTAAAGTCAGAATTCTGAGATTAAAGTCAGAATTCTGACTTTATTCTTCAAATGAAAAAAAAGTCTCAAATGTTTTTTTTCTCAGAATTCTGACTTTAATCTCAGAATTCTGACTTTAATCTCAGAATTCTGACTTTAATCTCAGAATTCTGACTTTTTTCTCACAATTGAAAAAAAAAAAATGTCTCAAAATTTTTTTTTCAGTGGCCCTAATACTCTTCCGTACTTGGGGACCAAAAAGTGGAAAAAAAAAAAAAAAAAAAATCAAAAAGTCTTCTCACATTCACAAAAAAGTCCTTGCATGTTAGCTTTTCATTATTCAAAACAGTTCCTGTCTGCAGTGGCACAGAGGGCCACATCACAGGCTCTCTGTCTCCTTTTAATCTCCATTATGAATTCAGACCGTCTCCACCAGGATTTGCACAGTTCAACAAAGCATGACACAACGGTAGAACAGCCTTAGCATCAGCCCCTAGCGTCAGTAACTATCAGAACGGATTGAAAATAGATCAAAAGACTTTCAATATCAGATTTTCTGGTGTTGATAAAATCCCTGAAGACCCCGGAAAGTCACTAAAGTTACAAGCTTCTGTAAGAAATTCAAAGGCATGGATAGCATCATTGGAACGGCACAATGGCTGGCTCCAGGTGGAGAAAAGTAAAAGGTTCAGTTTATGGTTCAAAAGTTATTTAAGATATTACAAACACCATCAGGTTTTGTTCTATACAACGATACATAACCTTGCAAAGCAGATGGATTGGCCTGTTTCTGTGTTTCTCCCTGGTGAATCCATCTTGCAAAGCTCCTATCTGAACAGATTGGGCCCTGTAAGAAAGTGACAGGACCAATCAGGAGTAAGAGGACTCTGCCCTGCCTGCCCAGTGCCAAATGAACACAACTTTCATCCACATCACTGGCTCCTAATCTGCCCCCCACACACCAGACTCTGTACCTAGAGATGTAGCCTTCAGGGGTACAGCCCCAACCCTCTGGAGCATGCTCCCTGCAGATGTCTGCAATGCTCCATCTTTGGAAATGGTTAAAAATTTCCTTAAACACCAACTGTTCACCTCTTCCAGCACCATCTGCCATAGAGATGTTATGCCAGGGTTCAGTGGGTCTGCAGTTATATCCTCTACTTTACCTGACACAGAAGGCGTGTCAACAGGTTGGTGCCCAGCATATTTCCTGCACTGTTAGTGTTAATATATTTCCATTCAGTGAGAAAAGATCATTAAGTGGTCATTGCAGGTTATTGCCATTGAATCAGTATTCTGCTGTAGATTATTTCATTCCCAGGCATCATTAAATTTCTCTTTTCAAAAATCATTAAAAGTTTGTGGTAATATTATCATACATTTCTGGCCGCCGCCTCTTCGCTTGCTTAATAGAAATAAAAGAGCGCAAATAGAAAATACTTTTAAGTCCCACCATCCTTGAACCCCCCCAGCATTAAGCAGCAGACATAATTCTGAAAACAGTTGTTGACAAATGGTAATTAAAAGATTTGTTAATGTCGAGTGATTAAAAACACTGCGGGCTATTCACAGTGAAATTCAGCATGCAAATTGCTTTCTCTGCAAATGCTGGTGCTGCTGGGTGTGTGGAATGAGACGCCACTGTTATCATAATATTAAAGAGCTGTCACTTCTCCTGTAATGGAAAGCACAATATGAAGAATTAGCATTTTTTAACAGTTATCTTGTTTGTGCCAGGGTGAGCAATTATTTGATTCTTTTTCCCCCCTTTAAAAATGGTGAGATAATTCCCTTCCCTGTAGGAGAGATGAGACCAGTCACAGCTACAGACTGGTTTCTTTCCTTTCTCCATCAGGTCTGTGTGGGATAAATGTATGTGCTGTGATTCACGTGAATCATTGGTTCTCCCCGTACTTCCATCTCAGTCTGCAGCACACTGCTCCACCACAGGAGGGAATGAAGGATAACAGTGAATGTGGAGTTGGAAGCAAAGTCAAAGCGTATAAATTAATCATCCTGGGGGTGTGTGATGGAGCATTACACACCTTAATCCTCATTGGTGTTGTCCTCACCGAGCATTTCAGGATTAATGCACCACTCAATACGAATTAATACCTTGAGCGCGCCGAGTTATCAAACGCTGATATTCCAAGAAAATACTTTCTCCTAATAACTACATTACAAGCTCTCTGGTGACTTATATGGATTAACATAAAACAGGGTAATTATTAAAGACATTTTTCAACTCACTTGGATGTGTGAGGCGACAGTTATGGCTGCCACTTGGCAGGAGGTGATAATGTGCTACTATTTAATGTGCTTTAAATGAAAAAAGAAGGATAAAGGAATGTCGGTGTACAACTATGAAGCTGTGACAGTCATACAGTGACACTGTGCTCAAAATCAGCCTTATTCACCCATGTACTCTTGCACCTGATGCTTAGCTACAGTTCAGTTTAGTCTCATGTCTTACTCTTACCCCTACCCTTGTTTTCAAGTGCCCCCCTGCCCCTTGAAATAGATTTACAAACAGTTTTGGTAATATTGTCCTGAGACCCGAGCTTTTATTCGGAATGCATTTTTAGTTTCTTCCACTTATTTGGGATAAGTAGGACCTGATAAGATTAAAACCTCAGCTCGTTCTTTGAACAGTAATTAGTTTAGACTAGAAATTATGTCCAAAAACCTTCTGAAAGCCCCATTTCTGAAGAAAATCCAGCATTGGATGTGTTTGAAAGTTTATGCTCTGGTTCTGTGTGTGCAACTTGGTAAGGTGTCAGTAAGAGATGGTGTCAGTCATTGGGAGAGGGAGAGTCCTTGTGGTGGAACATAAGGCCTTGGTAAGACCACACATTAACAAAATTTCCATCAAACCTTGAATTTACTAGACATTTTTCTTTTCAAAGTTCACAAAAATTCCCTGAAATTTTAAAGAAATAATCTTAAATTTCAGTGAAAACGCTTAAACACATTTTTAAAATACACCATAAAAAGTAATCAAAAATGTATTCGAATATTCCAATAAAACTTTATCTCAAAGCCTGATGACAGCAAAAGAAGTCTCAAAAAATTTAAACAACGGAAAATGTTAAATTATTAAAAATTGTATTCATTTTATTAATTATAAATACCCCCCCTTAAACAAATTCCCCTTTCAATTTCTTATCAAATTCCCCCAAAATTTACAAATGCACTACACAAAATTCCATAAAAATTGCAGAAATTCCCCAAAACAAGTTCTTGAATTGACAAATATATATCACAAATGTCCATGAAAGTGCCTGAAAATTTCCAAACAAATTTCCCAAAGCATCCACATTTAAAAAAATCATGATAAATCATGATATCAGATTGTTGTAATATTTTTTAAAAATGTGTTGATGTGTTGCAGTGCATTCTAGGAGATTTCCCCTAACTCTCACTTTATCACAACAGTCTGTCTGCAATATTGCCTTTGCAGCACCAATCTGCCTGTCAATCTCAGGGTCCATTCCAAACTCACTTATGAGCAAGACTCTGAAGTACTCGAACTCCTTCACTTGAGGCAAAGACACACTCCCCATCCGGAGGGAGCAATCCATCATTTCCCAACAGAGAACCATGGCCTTGGACTTGGAGTTACTGACCCCCATCCCAACCACTTCCTACTCTGCTACAAACTGTCCCAGTGCTTGCTGGAAGTCCCTGGCTGGAGAAGTCAACAGAACCATGCCATCTGCAAAAAGCAGAGATGGGATTCTGAGGTCACCTAACCCAAAACTCTCCTCCCCAGCTGTGCCTTAAGATCCTGTCCATGAAAATCATTAACATTACTTGAGATAAGGGGCAGCCCTGGTGAAGGCCAACACTATGTGTGTCCGACTTTGTGCCTTGGATGTGAACACAGCCCTTACTTTGGTGATACAGGGACCTGATAGCTCTTTCTAGCCCTGGGACCCCATATGCCCACAATACCCCCCATATGAGCCCCGTTTGACATTGTTGTAAGCCTTCTCCAGGTCCACAAAACACAAGAAGCCCTGCAAGAGTAAAAAGCTGGTCCAACAAACCACAACCAGGATAGCATCAGCACACCTTAGAATCACCAATGGCCCAATGCTTTACTTAGACTCTGGCCACTTCTGCATTTTCATCCTCTCTGACCTCAGAGCAGCCTTCAACATCATCAGCTGCACTCTTCTTGCCTGGAGCCCTCCCTCAACATCACTACCGTTGCTCTTGCTGAGATAAATTCCACCACAGTCATCGACAACAGTGTTACAGCATCAGCAAGTACTTCCTCAAGCTTCTCTATTCCAGGGTGTCCTTCAAGGATCGTTGCTCGGCTCTCTATCTTATAATTGCTCTTCTTTGTTGATATCATAATTTATTATCGCCTCTTATGCCATGCCGATGCAGTCCACCTTTACATTTCCACCATATCTACCACCAACACGGCCACCCAGACTCACTACACGCCAACCAACTTGGCATTAATACATGTATGCATGCCAATGTCCTCTAACGCTCTATAAATTATTCCAGTGGCAAACTTCTGCCACTAGACATCTACCATAATGTTATTTTCCATTTATCAATTCTCACTTGTTAAATGCTCTGCCTTATAAGATTGACAGTAAAACATCATAAACATGCTCTAGATACCTCACTTTCACTCCACTGTGGAGAGTCTTGAGTGGGCGGCAATCTCCCTACTGGAAACAGTGGATGGGAAAAATCCAGATCACAGTTTCTCAGGGATTTTTGTGAATATATCGTCATCATATGAGCTTTAAAACTGGTTAACACAGATGTTAGTTTCAAGGTTAGCTAACTGCTAATGGCAGTGGTTGACCTAGCAGATGATGACACACTCCAGTAACTGAGAAATCATAGGATCAAATCCTTCTAATGTCTAACGTGGGCAGACTCTACCATGTTTCTTGTCCATGTGTCCTTGAGCGGACACACGAGTCTCCTTTAAACCAATAAAATCTCCTGCTTAGAGTGCTGGACAAACACGCTGTAAGCATGGAGAGGCTTGGTAGTCTGATTAACGAGCAAATAAAGAGTAGAAGCACAACTGCTGAGATTTAAGTTTGGATTTAAATTAGACAGTTAAAAATGTCAGTTACACTCATGTGTGTCCTTGCCAGAAAAAAATGTATTCCAGAGAATCACTAAGTCTACAAATGTGTCAAAGTTAAGCCATATTTTAAAAGCAGACATGCAGGTTATAAATGGCCTTCCTTTTCTAACATTGCAGCCTGTATGACCACTTTAAAAGTGGCTGTGATGTGTCTATGTCACTGATCCTAAATGTAAACCTCTTTAGATGCTGAAAGCAGGATCTCCTGAAAGGCCTTTTCAATAGCAGTACTTGAGCAGCCTTGATGGTAAAAATTCTGCCCTTTTGTTGGAAATATTTTTTCTGCAGCTTTAAGTGGAAATAGGTGAGCAAGGATGTGCAGTCTCCATCCTTCTCTTTGTTAAATAAATAAAAAAGTATGTCTGCTGTTAAAAGAGATGTACAGAATGGAAGCGTCAGCCCCATATGGTGCCTAATGTTCAAAGGACACTGATCGCAGGAAATAGAACGAGCCAGCTTGCCTGCAGAGCTGCTCTGTCCCATATGCAGACTGTAGTGTTTGCGGGCTTTCCGACAGACAGATGCCATCTTGATGTGTTTAAGTGGGTTGTCATCCACTGAAACGATGTTCATCACGCCGCTTTTTGGCAAGGGAAGCAGTTGTTGGCTGGCAACCAAGAGAGGGGGAGTTAAAAGATCATGTTGAGGAAGGGTACAGGAGTGTGGCTCTTATTATAACTTACAGGAAACTGAATGATCTTACCTTCTTTGAGTCTTTGTTAATTTAAAGATAATTTAGCAGCCTAAGAAAGCAAAATAGAGACAAGAAAAGGTAAGGAAAAGCATAATGACATGCAGCAGAGGGTCCCGATTGACCTATTCTCTAGATCCTTTTAACATCAATATTTTGGATCTTGAAATAAGGAGGGCTTACAGATGGAAGGTTTCCTCTGTATTTGTTACAATGTTACGATAATTGTAAATGAAAAGTGACGGTATCCACCACTTATTGGTCTGCCGTAGAGTGCCATCTAACATTTCAGTGTCACTGTAAAGAAATTCATGGTAAGACATTTTTTGTCTATAGCAAGATCAGCAGAATTTTCTTTCAAGTTACTGCAAAATACCATTATGGAAATATAAAAAATCTATTAACTGAAACCTTTAGCTTACCAAAAGACAGAGCTTAGACATAACAATTACCTATCTACACTTTGCCAAGAAATAAAATGTCAGATTAACTTCATAGCTTTTATTGTTGGTTGATAATTTTGGACTATACTACTCTACTGGACTCATACTTACTGATGCTGACCATGTTTCACTGTTTGGATGGAACTGGGCTGGTGATGAGCTGTGTCTGGTTTCCTCCAGACATAATATTTAGAATTGAGGCCAAACAATTCTTGGTTTTATCCGACCAGGGAATTTTGTTTCTCATAGTCTGAGAGTCCTTCAGGTACTTTTTTTGCAGACTCCAAGTGAATTTTCATGTGTTTTGCACTGAGGAGAGGCTTCAATCTAGCCACTCTGCCATTAAGCTCAGATCAGTAGAGGCCAGAGATGGGCACTCCTGTCCGCAACTTGGACTCGAGTCGCACTTAAGTCGCACACATCAGTGACTTGAGACTCTCAAGTCTCAAGTCTGTCTCTATCAGTGAGGTCGGACTCATGTGTCTGTAGTGTTTCATACGCGCAGGAGGGCTGATATTGATCATGTTGATGAGGGAATCTTATAGCATCGGTATATATGATATATAGCACATACATTCCCAACAACATAACTGTGGCTAGTGAAACACTGAGTGGCTATTAGCCAATAGTCACATTGGCTGGTGTGAAAAAAAAAAAAGTTAAGCCCTGTTCATATATAAGTGTACACCACGGTGAGCCAGCCACAGACAATACCCCAACCTACTGATAGTGATAATACAGTACAGGATTCTCAGACAGAAAAATGCAGTGGTCTAAGCAGACTGGACTTCAGAGGCAGATCATAAAACACTCATTACTCGTGACCAGAGACTTGAGACTTGACTTGGACTTACAAAAAATGACTTGTGTGCATCTCTACTAGAGGGCTTCAGTGATGGTTATAGGCAAGTGTGAAAGCAGACCAGTAATCTTGCCCGGGCACTGTACAAAACAATTATGCCTAATGTGAAAATGCCCTATGTAACAAACCTGTCTTCTTGCAACCTCTCAATGGACCAAGTTACGTAACTTACATCCAGGCATGCTGTCAGAATCAGCTGCCAGTTGTGATGTATTAATGGTATCAATGTATGTGTTGGACCAGTAGCATTGGTGCTTAAAAGAGTGTGAAGCTATTATAAATTTGTGACATTTTTAACTCCCTTTAACCACTTTTGGCACCCACTTATTGCCACCTTAAACCCATTTTGGCCATTAAAAAAAAAATCCCATTTCCCCACCTTTTCTGCCCATTTTGAAACCCTTAACTTTAAAACCCTTTTTGTACCATCCTGTTTTGTCATGTTTTCTGCCCATTTCTGCCATTTTTAGGACATTTTTGCAACTCATTGACATGCACTTTTCACAATTTTTCTGCCTGTTTCTGCCAACTTTTTATCAGTCTTCCTTTTTTAACCCATTTTTTTTCCCCTTTTGCCAATTTCTGCCATTTTGTTGCCCGTCATAACCCAGTTTTGCCACTATTTGCCCATTTTTGCCCTTTTATCACAGTTATTCATTTTTTTCTCCTTAGAGTTGTCTCAGTTTCTTCTTCTTTATTTCTGGCATCCTGACATTTGTGCACATCATGTCTTAGCTATAAAGTCTAACTTTCCCTTCTTAATGGTCTTGATGTACCCATTCACATTGTTAACATTGCCAAAGAAAGGTAATTCTGGTTTTAGAAATGGGGTTTACGTTTTGAAGAGAGCTGAATACAAAATATTTGTTGCTTTGATGAGTTGTTATTGCTTAAGTAAATCTGAACTTTATAATGGACCATGATTTTGCTAGCCTCCATTGAACCCCCATTTGGCTGGACACCAGAGAGCTCTCCTGTTATCCCCCCTAATAGGTGACCTCGCTAATATCACATATCTTAACTCATTTTTTAAAGATAATTTGAATTGAAGTTCTTTTTTTGTTTTGCAACATTATTACTGCTAGCTACATGCGTATTACCTGGCCACGTTTGAGTCCACCTGTTGTTTAAATTTGCATGCCATGAATTTTGGGTATTACTGGAAACAAAAGATGTACCATAGAAAATATATTGTTGGCTGGAGAAAAGAGGACACATCTGCCATTCTCATTTAAAGGAAGCTTCAAACTGAGATGGCCCTTTGTACACCTGTGTAACATTATTGGTTTAATGTGGCCTTCAAAGGAAGATGCCCCTAAATTGGGACACAGCTACAGTGTCCCATCCTTCTGTGGTTGATTAAAGTAGTCCTTCTGTAGCCTGCAGCTAAAATAAGGTTTTTACATCATCGTTTGTTAGACAGGAAGCTAGCAGTGACCTTGATGCTCTTTTGGCAACAAAATGTGAGAAAAGGAGGAAAACAACATTTTCTCAGGCAATGGCACAGAAATAGCAAAATAACTTTTAAAGGCGAGTTGGTCATGTCAACAGTAATCGCCCTTCCAAATGTCAATTAACACAATCATGTTTGACAAGTTTCAGCGTAAAACAGCCCAAAGTTAAGTGACCTTTATAATCTTAGCCAGCCAACTTCTCTCATTATAAAACCAGTTATAAATACTTTGTTTATGTTGTGTAACTTTCAACTTTTCTTGCGCCAAAACTTTCAGGACACAAAGGAAAAATAAAATTAGGACAAAATGTGTTATTTTGTGGGGGTCAAGGCAACTTCAATCCCAAGAAAACTCCTGCTTAGACAAAGATCAACCATGCATCAAATGAAATACTAAATGCTAAAGATTAAGTTCAGCGTGTGGTTGGTACGTCCAAACTTAAAAAGGATTCCTCGTGGTGATCATTCCAGTTCAAACTGTTTCATTATTTGTCTACTTCTTTAATGTCTGCTGTGCATTTTTGTTTTTTTATGCACCATATGTCAGTGAACACAGTCTTCTTTTCTAAATATTCTAATCAACAAAAGCCCTAAATATAACTGTGGGCATAAAGTCTGCTAGAATTGATTGACATGTCAGTCGTGGTTTAGTGAGGCCTTGATGAGGGAAATGAAACAGAGCAAAAACTGCCATATGACAGGACAGCTGTCAGGGAAGATGCTCTCCTTTCTTGCTCTCTGTTTCCTTTTAAAGTGTAGCAGGAGGCCTCATGGAGTTGGCAATGAGCGGAAGGAAAGAAGTTATCATTTGGCCTAGAAAGTCAATTAAATTCACTCACGTGTGAATTATTAAGACAACAAACCGATGGTTCGACAAAGTAGCCAAGCTGCCTCACTGTTGCCATCGCCACTTTTTGGTCTCATGTCAAGAGTCTGGGTTCAGAATGATGGAGATGTAGTTTGTTGATTTGCCAAATGAAAACAAGCTGTTTCGGTCCACTGTGACTATTACTGAAGAATATTCCAGCAGGAAGTCACAATATGAGGCTTCTGTAATAAAGCCCAGAGTTTTTTTTCTTTTTTTATTGAGGATTACCACTGCTGTTTAGCCTTGCTTCTCCTCAAAACCTAACAGGGACAGGGAAATGTGAAACAGAGCCATAGATGGCAGTGACGACACAAGACTATGCATCATATTTTTAAGCATACTATATAGTGGTTCATATCCATGGCCAAAACCTTGTATCTCCATTTTTCACAATGCCATTTTTTCATAAATTAGTGCTATCGGTCACCCTTTACATCTGTTAGTGGGGTTTAAACAACTTCAAAGCACTGCAAGTGTCTAAAAACAGATAAATACACTGTTTTTCATTCCCTGAAAAGTGGTGATTTTGAAGGTACAAGGTTTTTGCAGACGCCGGTGATATCAAGGTTATAATTCGATTTTTCACAAGTTTTTTTCAGTTTTTATTTTTGATTTGAATTCTAGTTTCGTTTTTATAAGCTTTTACTGCTGGTTTGTTAGTTTAGTTCTTATTTATCTAGGTTTAGTTTCATTTTTATTAGTTCTAGTGTTGGTTCTAGTTTTTAAGCATTACCTGTCAGGGTGAGACACACACACACAAAAAAAAAAACCATTCAAAGTGGCTCATCTTCACTCCTTGTTTTATTTATTCAGATTTGATATTTTAATGCAGATCAAGACATAAAAACATAAAATTAAACCAAATCAGGTGATTTTACCGTCACCAGGCTTGGTTGTACTGTACATGTCAGTCAGTATCCAGTGCCAAGCGTCAAATGGAGTGGTCTAAAGCAGTGATTCCCAGCTCTCAAAAACTTTAGAAAACAACCAAAATGTATACCTTATCATGGAAAACAGAATGAAATACAATGTAAACATGCATGTCAGGAGGTGATGGTGGGTCCTGAGGCTAGACCAGTTCAGAACCACTGGTGTATAGCGCACCAACACTGGACTGTGGAGCAGTGGAAACGTGTTCTGTGGACGAATGACGCTTCTCTGTTTGACAGCCAGATGGGTGCATGTGGGTTTGGCGGATGCCAGGAGAACAATATATAACCGACTGGACTGTGCCAACTGTGAAGTTTGGTGGAGGAGGGATAGTGGTATGGGGCTGCTTTACAGGGTTTGGGCTAGACCCCTTTTCTACAGTAAAGGGCAATCAGCATACCAAGACATTTTGGACAATGTTATGCTTCCAACTTAGTGGCAACAGTTTGGAGAAGGCCCTTTCTATTCCAACATGACTGCCCCCAGTGCACAAAGCAAGGACTTTAATGACATGCTTTGGTAAGTTCAGTGTGGAATAACTTAACCGGTCCACAGGGAGCCCTGACCTCAACCCACAGAGCATCTCTGGGATGAACTGGAACAGAGATTATGAATCAGGCCTTCTGGTTCAACATCAGTACCTGAACTCATAAATGCTCTACAGAAAGAATGGGCACAAGTTTGAGTCTTTGAATTGCCTTTTTTTGGGATATTGGGCTCCTCAATCTTGTGGTGGATGTCAGTGTGTTTGAACACTGGTTGGATCATCTGCAGTAAGTGCACCAATCTTAAACTACATAATGCACAGGCCTATCTCGGGTAATTTTCTAAACAAATGTTTTCCACATCCTTGTATCCATTATTTAATTAAAATTAACCTGAATTTTAAATATATGTTTCTCTTTTATCCTTAATTATCCTTTATTTAACCTGTTGAAGACCTGTTTGCTTTGAGATCTCTTTTACAGGGATGACCTGAGCAAGTGGTCAGAAGCACATAAAGTCCCCTCCAAAAGCATAGGAACGATGGGCCCAATTCCATTATTTTTGCTGTAGATTAAAAATATTTGATGGATATGAGACAAGAGATCAGTATTTCAGCTTTTATTTCCAGGTATTTACGTCTGGATCCGATGAACCACTTTGAAGATAGCACTCTTAAGTTTGAACCCACCCATTTTTCATGTGAGCAAAAGTATTGGAACATATGACTGACAGGCGTGTTTTGTTGCCCAGGTGTATCTAATGACATTGATTATTCAAACGATAAATAGCGCTCAATGTCTACATTCAGTTTTAAATTTGGGTTTTGCCTTTGGAGACTGCATTTATAGTTAGAGGTGTAACCAACATGAAAACCAGAGAGCCTATGGGTGAAAAACAAGCAACTGTGAAGCTGAGAGAAGATGGTAAATCAATCAGAGCCATTTCACAAATATTGGCCACAGCCAGTACAACCATTTGGAATGTCCTGAAGAAGAAAGAAACCACTGGTGTACTCAGTACCAGGTGTGAATGGTTAGACCAAGGAAAACAGCAGCAGTCTACAACAGAAACATTGTGAGAGCGGTAAAGAAAGACCCTAAAACAACAGTGGTCAGCAACATCAGCAACAACCACATTTGCAAGAGGAACAGCGAGGTCATGCTGGAATTTGCCAAAAAGCACAGAGACTACCCTCAAACCTTCTGAACAAAGTTTTATAGACTGATGAGACAAAGATGAACCTTTACCAAAGTGATGGAAAGACTAAAGTTTGGAGAAAGAAAGGATCTGCTCATGATCCCAAACATACCAGCTCGTCTGTGGAGGTAATGTCAAGGCTTGGGCTTGCATGGCTTCTTCTGGGATGGGCTCATTGATCTTCATTGATGATGTAACACATGATGGTAGCAGAAATGAACTGAGAAGTCTACAGAAAAATATTGTCTGCCAATTTCAAGAAAGATGCAACCAAACTGATTAGGAGATCCTTCATCATGCAGCAATATAATGGCCCAAACACACTACCAAAACAACAAAGGAGTTCATCAGGGGCAAGAAGTGGAAGGTTTTAGACTGGTTTTAGTCAGTCCCCAGACTTAACGGGATACTTCAACATTTTGGCAAATTCACCCATCACCATAATTCCAATAGTCTTAGTAATAGGTTCGTTACCTTCAGCTGCCGGTGCAAGCTATTTTTAGATCGCCGCTGCCGAGTTCAGACCTGCTGTGCCAACTCAATGTAAGCAGATGGTATTCCGGCTTTCCCTCATCAAATACACAATCCAACAACTCAAAAACGCTCTCGTTGACAAGTTGTGACCTGTACATTCAACACGCTATGAAATAACCATGGAACATTACGAGACAGAGATGTTTAAGAGCTAAATGCAAAGCCGGAACTACACTCCAGACATGACATGGCTGCTGCACTGTGTCACTCCGCCCAGTGGTTTACTCAAAAAAATTGTTCAGAGTATTTGCTTCATGTGTCACAATACGTTATTATTTCATAGCGTGGTGAATGTGAAGGTCACAACTTGACTTAGTGCTTGCCTTCCTGATGGCTTGTGACTGGGAGTTTAACTTTCATGTCACTAAAGAGAGGAGAAAAGGTCAAATATGTTAATCGGTTTAAAATGTTAGTGACAGATGCCTGAACTTAAATTTGCATCAGTTAGAGTATACTGGTATATTAAGTGCCATAGGTAGTTAGATCTGTTAAAAATAAATGACTATATTCAAACTTAAAGTAAGAAACAAATGTCTGAGAAAGAATCTCAAAGTTTTATTTTTCTAAATATTACATGTGGGGGGGAATAAAAAACATGAATTTTCAATTTCAGTTGCAACCCTGAAAGCACTCCTGGCCTTTATTCAACCTTTTAATTGTTGCTTTTTGTATTTTTCTAGCCAGCTCAAAACAATTAGCGGTGATTGGATCAGTTCAGAGAAGTCTGAAGTGGCACTCTGGGGCCATGTTAGCCAGGCCAATCTCCGATTAAGAGATTAACAGTCTCATTACTTCCTGGGTTGTGGCAGCAGGAAAGGTTGGGCCAGTGAAATAGTAGACAGTTAAAACGAATGTGAAACGGTAGCTGCTGATCTGATTTAGGATTAATTCTTGATCTTTCCTGTGACTTTGATGTCTTTTCCACTCTTTTGTGAGGATTTTCAGGCTGTAGGCTTGATCATGCTGACTCTTATTGGCCTCAGTTCCACTGAAAATGTACAGCTGCTCCCACTTTGTAACAACAGACGGATCCCTTTAATGCCTCCTACCCTGAGCTATGTACATGTGTTCTGTAAATGAGTATAAGATGTAAAGATTTAAACTGTTTGGCTTTATTACAGAACAGCTAAAAATTTAGACCTGGAGTTGTAATTCACACTCAATAGTAAGATCACATGTAGTGTGAAAGGGTGTAAATCAGGGTGGGAGATTAGCACCCATCACCAGCCAAATGCGGGTATTTTTGAGCATTGTCTAATGAATTTGCTCAACCCTCTGGCCACTGGGATGTGTAAATACAGTAAAAGTAATATAACAGAAATAAACCAAAGCTCCCCACTCCTTCCCCTCATGTCAGAGCTGCTGTAAAATGTTGAAATGGTTTGACTTAGTATCATTGTGTAGTGCTGCAACTGCTGGTCGCTTATTTTAAGTCTAAGATTCCAGCATGCTGCTTGTTACAATAAAGTGCCTGGTAAAAATGTGAGTGGTTGGTAGCTTTTTTAATCCACCAGCCAAAGTGACAGGTAGGTAGTTCCAACCCTGAATGGGTAGGTGTGACCTGCTGTGTAAAAGCACTTTGAGTAGTTAGACGACCTGAAAAGCGCTGCACAAACTCAAGTCAATTTATTAATTTGTTCAAAACCAAGTAGAATAATTTGAAATATTTTTGTTAAAGACATGTTATACATGTATCTGCAGGTAACAGCAAGAATCTAAACAAAATGCTCCAGGAAGAATTAATGCTGGTTTCAGAATGGGTTTTAGAAAACAAACTTAATTTAAACATCTTAAAAACAAAGTCCATGATTCTTGGCTCCAGAAATGCCCTGAGGACTGATCGACAGCTGTGCATCTCTTTAAAAAGTGACCACATTGAGCAGGTTAAAGAGGCCAGACTCCTGGGTGTAACAGTTGATGACAAACTTTCATGGATGTGTCACATTAATAATATTGTTGCAAAAATGAGCAGAGGCATTTCCACTATTACAGGGAATGCCTACTTCCTAACAGAAAATACAACAAAGCAAGTTATTCAATCTCTAGTCTTATCCCACCTTGATTACTGTCCAACCGTCTGGTCTAATGCCTCAAAACAAGATCTAAATATGATTCAGCTCACCCAAAACAGAGCTGCCCGTTTAGTACTGCACTGCTCAATGAGGGACAGTGTGGATGAGATGCATGCCAGGCTGTCATGAATAAATGTGGAAGAAAAACTTGCATGTAGCCTGGTCCAATTTTTAAAAAACATCATAGCCCCCAAAATGCCTTCATACTTGTACTCCCAGCTTACCTACATTAATGATTGGCAGAGTTATGACACAAGACAAGCCTTTTTGAAGCGTTTCACATACCACTGCTAAATCCAATGCTTTAAAGAGGACTGTCATGTAGAGAGCAATGTTTATATGGAATACTGCATTTGGTCAAAATTATTAATAAGACTACTTTTAAAAAGAAATTAAGAACGGCTGTTTTTAAAAAAGAAATAAGCCTTTGTTTACAAGTAATAGCTGGTAAATGATTAAATGAATGTGACAGATATTTAATAGACTGTTATGAAAACTTCAGTTATGATACTGTAAACAAATGTTTTAACTAGGGCTGTCAAAATTGACGCATTCTTCGGATTAATCCATCATCATGATTAATCTGATTAAAAATTTTAACGCAATTAACCCATCTACAGCGCAGAATGACTCAAAATCACTGTAATGTCTCTGGCAACGCATTTCGGGCAGTTTGTACAAGTAGCGTTAACATCAGGCATGCCGGCACGCATGCACAAATGGGCCGTTGATCCGGTAGCGACCAACGCGATATGGAAGACGGTAAACAGCACATTGGCCCTCTCGATGGAAAATATGAGTACAAAATAAAACCAAGACAAACAGTCAACTGACACAAAGTATTATGCACATTCTGCAGGGAGGAGTTTTCTTTTCACCGAAGCACTTCCAGCTTAAAATACCACATTAATGCGAAGCATACGTTCGTCTAGGAATCTGCTAGCACTTTGGCTAAAACGTCGCCAAGCTTGAGGCAAACCACCCTCTACGCCAAATTTAAAAGGGAGACTGTGAATAAAAGTGAATATTTTTCATCAAATTGATCCGTATTGTTTTGAACTTTGACATTACCAGCTGCTTACTGGGTGCCAAATGTGTCTGGCATACATATTCCCTTCTGTCTTGAGTCTGTTTGCTTATGCAAAATGAATCACGATTAATATACATTAAAAATGAACGATATTTAATAATGATTCATCTAAATCTAAAACAGCAACCCTGTGAGTAATCTGATTACAAATTTTGATAGTTTGACAGCATTAGTTTTAACCATACGTGTTCCAGACTCTGAAATATTTTGGCTCTTGGTTTGCTGTGACTGTTTGATTTTATTGTATTTTACTGTATCTTGGTACCGTTTGTATATTTGTTTGATTACCTCCGCCAAGGAGGTTATGTGATCGGGTGGGTTTGTTCATTGGTTAGTTAGTTAGTTGGTTTGTTTGTTGGCAACATAACTCAAAAAGTCATGGACAGATTTTCATGTAATTTTCAGGAAATGTCACAAATGGCATAAGGAAGAACTGATTAGATTTTGGGACTGACCTGGATCACCATCTGGATCCAGGAATTTTTTTTTAAGGATTCTGTACTATTGGGAGATAGGGCTAATGGTGGAGGTCTGCACTGTTACCACTATACACCAGGAGATGGCAGACATGAGTGACTTCAATCCCAGCAGCATGTTTTTGGTGTGTTTCTATTCAAAGTTTTGGAGTTTATAGAGTTTGAAAGATGCATGCCCGGTCGAGGAGACAAGTCGGAGTGTAACAGAGAGAAAGACAGCGAATTATAGCGAAAATACTCACAATGCTGGAAGGAATAGAGGGATATTCACCCTCTGCCATGACTTCCAGTCCTCTGGTGTGACCATGAGTGCTTCCGCCATGACAGTCCACACATAGCAAAGCCAGTGCTTTGCCTCACCATGGCTCCACCCCACCTGGGAGGGAGTACTTGGCGAATTAGATCTTTGGGAGTGATCTGGAACACCATCTGGATCCAGGAATGCTTTTAAAAGATTCTTCACTATTGGGAGATAGGGCTAACGGCGGAGGTCTGTGCTCTCTGAGTGCTTTTCTAGTTATTGTGTTCTGTGATGTCTCTTTGTGGACCCCAGGAAGAATAGCCATTACTGTGGTAACAACTAATGGGGATCCAGTGTGAATAAATATTTATCTATTTATTTATTTAAAGACTAATAAGATGTTGAATCTATGAGTAAGCAGCAAAAAGCAGAGAAAATGTTAAATTTGAAACTGAAGCAATGCCATTTATGTAAATTACAAATAAAAAGGTCCTGGAGGATCATGATGGGTAATATTTCATTTAAACTCATGGCCATTTAAACAAACATGTTGTGTTCTATATAAAATGACTTTCTGAGCCATTCGTAAACATTACAGTGATATTCATATGGTAAGGGTTGGGCAAACTGAAATCAGATATGATCAATAATGATCATATTCTTCAACGTCACTGCAAAATAAGTAAAAAGATATGAAGATAAACTATGAAAAAAATAAAATTTGCTGTTATTTACAGCAAATTACAGCAGAAAGAGTGAGAACAGTCAACCATTCATGTCATCATCACAAAGCCTGCAGCATTTCAGTAGCAGCGTAATCAAAGTTGTGTCATTTGTCTTCACAGGTTTGAACAAAATTTGGTTCTCATGTTTAAAAGACAGCTCAGGCTGTCTCCAGTGAGTTTCATCATGACTGATCAAAACTATGAGCAAACATGTGAGAGGCTTTTACCAACTAACAGAGAGCATGCACAATCACTTTCAGCCAATGTTGAGGTGCACATTTTTATTATTACATTTGTTACAATGTCCTGGCAGATGCTTTTGTCCACATCTGGGACAGGTAGTCATGGTGATAAGGACCTGCCAAAGAGTGCCTGCCAAACACTGTGCTGTGATCAGGACTGTAACATAGTCAGCATATAGTCAGCAATGAACTATCCAGCCAGTGGTTTAGTTTTGGTTGTTACTTTTAGTGACCCATGGATAAGGATCAAAAGACTGGACAGGTAGTTAATGAAAAAGGCTGTTTTACTGAGCTCTGCCCCCTTTGAAAGTTGATTGGTCAATGCCTTTAACACCAAACAAGATATCAAGACTTTAACACATTTTAATGAGCTTCAGCTGATGAGTGTCCACAGGAAGTTAGGTTAAAATCAGGCCCACAGTTTAGGAGATGTCAAAAGGTTGTTAAAATAAGGCTGAGAAACCCAGACTGCACCATGAGCATCCAGGTTTTGGACATGGAGAGAGGGGAGACTATGGCGGCGTCAGCTGTCTTTTATGCAGAAGTCTTCTGGGGAGACAGTCCCTTTGACTCTGTGGAGGAAGTGGGTAAGAGGGGGATGTTAGCCAAACTGACATCCATACGACAACCCCTCTCACCCATGACATGACACTGTGGGAGGCCTCAGTAATGTTACCTGGAAATTTAGCTTTTCTTCACATCAATACCATGCAAAGTGTGTGTGTGTGTGTGTGTGTGTGTGTGTATTTTATTAATCCCAGAATCTGGTTGTGGTTCTTCCACAGGTGAGGGCGTGCAATTGTAAATATGTAAATAATACTGTATTGTTGCTATTTGTTAATTATTGTAGGAACATTTTTTTCCTCACACTCTGTTATATAATTTGTTCTCTACTGTTGAGCTGTTGTTGAGCTTCCCTCAATGGGGGATCAATGAATGTTATCTCATGTGGCCCTTTAAATGTGTCACTTGCAATATTGTTTTAGTGTATGGTTGATCTGCTGAAATTTAATGACTGAATTTGCCTTTTAAAGTAAAAACAACAGGATGGGGTTGATTCAGATTGCATTAATCTCTAACCGTTTGTACATAGACTGGAGTGCAAATAGTCTAAACCAGGGGTTCTTAAACTTTCTAGCCCATGACCCCCAGTGTAAAGGTGCCAAAGGCTGGGGACCTCCACTGTACCCGAAGGTGGTTGAACACAGCCATGCAATTCAAGAATAGTCATGGGCAGACAAGGCTGTGAACATTGCATTCAAGAAATAAATCCTGGAAAGAACAACCCTTTCTTCAGGATTACAGATGTTAACCTTGCCAACATTTAGGTTCCAAAAAGGAGATGTTGAGGGGGGTTGAAGTGGTGTCATGAGATGCGCCTCGAAGACCAAAGTGAGCTAATATGTTAAGCCAGTGATCATATCAAACTGCTACAGAAACAAAAGAATTCTACCTAATAGATAAATATGGTTTAATATTCCACTGCGTGTGCTGATCATATATGATAGAGTAACAAGTGCTACAAAAATCAGTCTGTTGTTATGGGAACAAGGTGAACTCTTCACCTTGTTTCCTACTTCGCCCAATTATTTCTCAACCTAACATTTTCTCAGACACCTGATTTTCACACCCACTCTCTTACACACACACATACTCACACTGAAGCCTCAGTAACAATCTACAAACACTGTACACCCTTATATGTCAGACGGCAGACCCCTGCAGTTCTCAGCTGTCAGCTCATATAGCATTCACCTTCTTCTTCATGTCACAGTTTGAACCATCATCTGTTCAGGTATTGATCATCGTGTCTACCTTCGAATCATCAGATAAACACAAAAGAAACCTCAGTTTCTAAAGGTCATCAAGGTGGACAGGTATCACTTTACCTTCATTTTGAAATCTCTTTAATGTCAGAGGAAAAAAAGCAGTGATGTAAGTCATGATGTACTACCTATAGATAAATATACTAAGTATATTTGCACAGAAGTGGTGTGAATCATCTAAAGTTGATGCTCAAAAAGTTGCTCTGGATCCGTGACTCACCAGGTCAAACGGATCCCTAATATCAGCTAACCATGGAGATGTGTACACCCTGTCACAGTCTAAAACACTGCCATAGCAGCATGCTGAAGTTACAACAGTGAGTTTAAAACATGTCGTCTTCAGGTGTGATCACACCTCATGCGGAGTTAGATTTCTTCACTTAGAGCTGAAGTTTTTTTCTACATTACTTTGGTTTAACATTCACAACTTTAAAGTGAAAGTGAGCAAAGATATCTCTACTGGGATGTGATGGATGCCAAAGAGGTGTGAAAGTCACCTAGGGGAGGGGGAAAGGGGCTTTTTGAAGATTTGGAGGGGTCACTTTGGAAACATTTTGTGAAAGTTTTCTGTGGATCCACTAAAATTGAATCTGTAAGCTCAGAACAAGTTAGAGGACAGACTGTGCTTCCTCTTGTAATCCTTAGTCTAGTTGTACTTTGTTTTTATTTTAGTGTCTGACTTATACTGTATTATGACGTCTGCTTTTATGATAACATTTGTTTTCTTTTCTTTTGTGTGTGGAAGGAGGTGCTTTGATCAGATGAGACCAAAATTGTGGCAAATGTGTGGCACTCCATCCCTACCTGAAAACATGGGGGTGGTAGCATCATGCTGTAGGGATGCTTTCCTCAGCCCAGACATGGAAGCTGGTCAGAGTTGATGGCAAGATGGATGGAGCCAAATACAGGGCAATCTTGGAGGAAAACCCGTTAGAATCTGCAGAAGACTTGAGACTGGGGTGGAGGACAATGACCCTGAAGATGCTCTCCATCAACTCTGAGCTTGAGCTATTTCTCAAAGAGGAATGGGAAAAAATTTCGGTCATTAGATATGCAAAGTTGGTAGAGACTTACCCAAAAAGACTTGCAGCTGTAATTGCAGCGAAAGGTGGCTCTACAAAGTATTGACTCCAGGGGGCTGAATACTTTTGCATGTGAAGAAATGTGGAAAAGTTCAAGGGGTATGAATACTTTTGCAAGCCACTGTATATAAAGTATCTACATTGTATTGACATGCATTACATGATGCAGTGCTTAGTGTAAATGTCCATTTTTAAGTAAACAAAGTTAAATAACAGCCAACTTCAGGGGAAAGACAATTTTAGGTCTCTCCAGAGATGTTTAATGGAGTTCAAGCTCTGGCTGTGCCACTCTAAGACTTTCACAGAATTGTCCCTAAGCCATGTCTGTGTCTTGCGTCATTGTCATGCTGAAAAGTAAACCCTTCTAGTCTAAGTCTAAGGTCCTTAGTGCGGCGCAACAGGTCTCTATTCAGGATATCTCTGTACTTTGCTTCATACAGCTCAACCCTGACCAGTCTCCCAGCCTGTGCTGCTGAAAACACCCCCACAACATGATGCTGCCACTATTATTTTACTGTTTGGATGGCATTGGGCAGGTGATTAGTGGCCAAACAGTTCAATCTTAGTTCATCAGACCAGAGAATCTTGTTTCTCGCAGTCTGAGAGTGCTCAGAAGCCTTTTTTGCAAACTTCAAATAGGCTTTCATGTGTTTTCAAAGAGGAGAGGCTTTTGTCTAGTCACTCCGCCATAAAGCCCAGATCATTGGAGGGCTGAGGTGATGGCTGTCCTTCTGGAACTTTGTCCCATCTCCACACAGGATCTCTGGCGCTCAGTCAGAGTGACCAACAGGTTCTTGGTCACCTCTCTCACTAACACCCTTCTCCCTCCTGATTGCTCTTCCAAAGGCAACCAGCTCCTGGAAGAGTCCTGGTTGTGTCAAACCCCCTCCATTTGAGAATTATTCTCCACAGGGAAATTCAAAGAGCACCGACACTACAAGGTACAAAAATGGTTCAAATTTCCTTTGTTTGGGTCTGAAAAATCTAAGGGCAGGGTTTTGTTCAAGGTTTCTGCCTGTTAAAAAGTTTTTCCCAAGTGGACACTTCTGGTCCTGAAAAAGGAAGTGCAAAAAATTGCAGTACCGTGAGTGTCCACTTGAGGCTGGCTGCAGGAACACCGGAAGTCACGTACACAACACGTTTAAAAAGTCATTTTTTTAACTAGAAATAAACTGCACCCTGGTTCAAAAAAATAAATGTGTCTCATTAGGTAATGTCTTCATGAGCACAGACTGTACCACAATCGTTTTGATTATATTTAGGAGAAACGTCACTGTTCACTGATTGGCGTGTCTCATTTTATTGACAGATAGCTTGACAGGCAGACCTTACCTGTCTGTCACCCAGAAGGCTAGCTTTAGTGAAAGCTTAGCTGACAAGAAGTCGAGCTCTGTGGGCGGGCTCTTGTCTGCTATTAGGGTTGATCCAAAACTCAGCTGAGACTGCGATTTCAATATGGAAGCCGCCACAGATTGGCTTCAAAAGCTGTTTGAGTCTGCCTGTTGTAATCAAACGGCTGATGTCACACAGGCTTTGTCCAGTTCTTTTTACAGTCTATGGTTTTTCCTTGCCACTCTTTCAAAATGCCACCAAGTGGACATCAAGTTCTGGTGGATGTCTGCTCTTTTGGTTACTTCCTGTCTGTACAGCCTCCTCCATCAAACCTGGATTTTCCTAGCAGCTTCACTCCGCTTGTAGATAAATCTATTCACTGTAACCTTAATTCCTTGTGTTGACTTTCTGGTTGCTGTTGTTGGTGTATTGTTGGACTTTTAATTCTAAAATTTTTCTGGACATTTTATTTCACTGACTCTGAAAAAGATAAGGGTTTTTTTGGCCTCTTTACTGAATTGATAATGTAAATCTGTCTCTTAACTTTCTATCTCGGTGTGACACTCAGATCTGAGTCTCCTGGGATGACTTTTATTATGTTTTGGGTCTTTGTTTTTAAAAATTGATTGACTTACTTGTACTTTTTGAACCCTCTTCCCTTGACGTGTTTTTCATTTTAGAGTCACACTGACTCAGACACTACACTAACAGTTGTCTCCCTAATACAAGCGGACAGACTTTGAAGACTGCAGCCCTGTTATTGTCTCTCTGTGTTTGTGTTTGGCCTCGCTGTTCCTCGAAGCGTTGTTAATTACAGCATGTCTCCTTGATTCAGTCTCAGGTACCTCTGTGTCCCTCAGCAGGACAGGTGAAGACAGGCTAATGGTTTTGTGTTACCTGGTCAGCACATTTCCAGCTGGATGAATCTGAACATTTACAGATCTCCTATCTTGCTCTTTTTGCACGCTCAGTTATTGCATTTGCAGGTAAATCGTGTACGTCGGACCTCATTTGATGTAGATGAAAAATGGAGAGCGGGCTCTGCTGGTGTCTCAGACTTCTGAGCTGGAGCTAATGTGAAGCAAAATAAAGTTTCTATACTCAGGAGGAAGATAAAAAAGGAGTTTAGAAAGTTTGATGCTCTGTTTTTATTCACACACACACACGTCACAATGCAGAGAATTCTCCCTTCATTAATTTAAGACACAGACTTACAGTTGCATCACTTCTGTCCAGCGTGGTACTCGGGGAAATGAAGAGTTGTGATGATTTCTCATCTCTTCCGGCTGGAGTTTTCTTTTATAACACAACTCCCAACACATACATACTGCCCCTCGTTATTATTAGCTTTAATAAGCTACTGTTGTATATTGCAACAATTCCAGCTTGTATAGACTTGTTAGGTGAGGACAAAAACATGTCTGCATTTCTGCTAAAGCAGGCTGACACAGACAGTATTTTCATATTCAAGCGCTTAGATTTAAAGTAAGCATTTCTAGAAAAATTCCAGCACTGACTGCTCTCTCTACATCTCTAAGAGTAAGCTCACTATGCATACTTCCATAATAACAATCCCTATTAACTGAACTGTAAGTTGTTTCTGCAGGAGTCCAATTAGATTTGATGTTTGAGGGAAATATGAAGGGCACCGAGGACTTTGCATGGTGTATTACTGAATGGAAATTAATGGCAGCTTGTTTTGTCAGCTGTTACTGGCTATCTCTCCCACCATCTGTTGTCTTTTACAGGAAAGAAGAAGGACTTCTATTTCTCTTCCTCCTCTTCCTGTTTCTCTCAGTCTGTCAAAGGAACAGATTGAGATTGGACCCCTTTGTACGAGGCTCAGAGACTTGCTTCTTTTTAAAGATACTTCAAGTGCAAGGACCATACTGTATTGTGAGATGTCGTCAGCAGCATAAGAAGGGGGTATTTTAACATGCTTCGCCACAGCTTTTTCTTTCCAACAAAAGGTCTGCCTTGTTATTCTCTAGCAACAATGATCCAACAGATAGCGCTTTAAGAAAGCTTCTGCTTCTCCCACCAGAGCTGCAGAAGGGGGTCCATCATTTCAAGGAAAGAAATTCTCTGAGGCACAGTCGGATATGTGTTGTCTGATTACAGAAGCAACGACATTGTTTATTGGAGACAGATAAGAAACCTTGGGAAATTTCACAAGCATCCTACTATGAAGAAACTGTTTTACAAGATTTAGATTCATATATTCCCTTAACATGAATCTACATAAGTCATCCTGATGTTAATTCTGCCCTCAGCGGTCAGTCTGTTCAGTGAAAGGTCATGCAACAATGTGATGCTCATTACAGCTTTGAGCTGAAACTCTACCTTTTATATCTTTGCTCTAGATTTGAAAAATGAGGCACCACAACAAGATACAATACAGAATAAAGACAATATGATTTGATATAATCACCATAAAGGCAAACTTACAATCCACACAAACAAAAAAGCACATACCATTTCACTGATGGAGTCATTTGTGAAAGCAAAGCCCCGACCGAGTACTGTATGCCTAAATGGACATCATTTGATTGACATTTCTTTATTATAAATCCTGTTTCTGATTGGTGTTGTATATTTACAGATTGTGGGTTTTTGATTTTTATTAGCTGTAAGCAGTAATCATTAAGATTCAAACAGAAAAGGCTTGACATATTTAACTTTATGAGATGCATCTAGAACGTTGGTTCCCACCAGCAGGTCAAAGATTTCAGGGCGGTGCAAGGCTTTGTCTGCAATGCAATGTAACGCACTTGCAGGTTTTTAGGTAGTGATGAATGTGTATGGGTTGGTTAATTGTAGTTTTACTGCTGAAGACAATTAAAGTTGACGCTAACCTTTGAGAGCATGCGTCATATATTTTTCCTTGTTGGTCCCAGGGTGGGGGGGTCACCACTTTTTATGATACAAGAAAAGGGTTCTTCAAGAAAAAGGGTTGGGAACCCCTGATCAAGAATATGTGGAACTTGATTGCAGCAAAAAAATGAACTTTTTCTTGATGTTCTCATTTTTTTAGGATGCACCCGGAATCTAAAACAAAAGGTCCAAAAAGTGTGTCAAGCAATTTTGCTAGTCAAGTTGTTGCCAGAGGATTGCCAGAAATTGAGCATATACAGTTAGTTCAGGCTGGCCATGGAGTCGGTCGCTGCCATAATTGAGATCAGCTGATCTCACGCTGATGGCCAGCTGATTTGCTCTGAGCATGCTATGGCTAATTGCCCTCATGCTGCTCTTGCCTGGATATGCTCTGCTGCACTTTCTGCAAGCTGCTTTTGCAACCCACCTCCACCCCAGCTCCTCCTTCATTCTGCTCCTGGCTTAGACAATGCCATTCTGTTGTCACTGATACCTGCTCTGCTCTGGGGTTTTTTTCTGCTACTCTCCCTGCCTTAGGCTTTCTTTATCGGCATAAGTAGAGCAGGAACACCTGCTTGGTACTTTTCATGTCAGCTTTTGGAAGGGCAGAGCGATCCCAAAATAGTCACACCACCAAACATAAACTACAACATAGCTGATAATTAATAAAGAAATATTAACTGCAAATCACGTGTGTTTGTAGTCCTGACTGAACCGACATTTTTACAGTCATAAAGGAAATTTTGTTCTAAGCAATCTGCTTCAATTAATGTCACCCATGCTCTCTAAAGCCTGATCATGATGACATTACTCCCTGAGCTTCAAAAGAGTGACCCTTGATGTTCGTACGTGATCTCTACTCTCTCATGTGTTGTCATTGAAATGTTTTGACTGAAACCAGTCCACAGTGGTTAACCTGTAAATATCCACCTCAGTAGTTCATGAAAGCTGCCTCCAAGCATCAAGCATGCTGAAGGGAATTGATTTCTTACGGGTCTGTAGCCTGAGCAGTCATGACATTGTTCCACTAAAGAGGGCCTTTTGGGAATTGGTGTGAAGCAACGAGTGAAGAACAAATAGCAAGGATTTGAATACTTGATAATCAAATCAAGTTTCCCAGAGTGCCATGGAACACCTGCTTGGTGCTGATAAGATAAAGAACAGAAGGGGAATAGGAAAGAGAATAATCATGAGAGAAAGGAAACTCATAAAAGCCCAAACAAGGTGGGAGGGATAAGCAATGAATAATGTAATGAACTTGTTAGAGCGCAGAAATGATCTCTTTCTCTCTCTCTTTTACTCTCTTGTTTCCATCGTCTACCCTTCTTTTCTGTCTTTTTTTTTCTTCACTTGCCCTCAATATTTCTTTTAACTTTTCCTCCTGAACTCATTATACGTAACATCACAAAAGACCGGTCTTCAAAAGGATTTAACGGCCCACAAAATTAAAACTACTTCTTCAACAGCCATCTACTACCCCAGTCTCTGTGTAGGAGTAAAACCTGTGATTGGCAAATTGAACTTTACTTTTAAGTATTCCTGACAAAGCCACTGTTCATAATTGTGACTCATAAGAAATTGTCCCTGTCTGCAGTTCTTAAAACACCAAACCACTTTCCTCATCTTGGTAGTGATAGGATGACGGTACCTAAATGGTTAGAAAGCGTCTTCCTTGATCCTATAGATATTTCTTAAAATTAAAATTGCTAGATGAAAGTGACAACTGGTTACCGCTCCTCCATGCCTAGGAAAGTCTTTATCAGGGAAATGGGAGGATAATTATTAAAGAGATAAGCTTGTGAAGAGGTGGCTGCTCATACAAAGAGTATTTCTGGCTAGGCAGATGTGGTTAAAACTGGTTCTCGGGCACCACTGGGTAAGACACTTTGTTGCATAGTGCTTTGAAATATGGGTATAAGTAAAAATGTCTATGAAAGGATGCAAATTCCCCTTTTCAAAAAAAAAAAGCTGCAAGTCTTTCAGCCTTTTTTTTTTGTTTTTACCTATGAGGCACCAGAGACTTACAGATGAAACACTACAAGTGGTCATAGAGCCACCATTTAACTTGTATATGACATTGTTTTTAGGGGTATGTACTTATTTTAGACTTTAAAACAGTAATTACAATAAAAAAATTGTGAGGAAAGAGTGGAAAATGAAGCAGTTAGAGTCTAACATGGCCTTCCCACTTTGAAGGTTATACATGAGGCACACAACCTAACCGCAGGCCATACAGCAAACTCTTTGACATCACTACCACAAAGCCAAAAACTTGTGTACAATCTGCTTCTGTAACTCAAATAATTCCCAAGGATTTCAGCAAGGATCTCTTGGACAAGACTTTCTTTTTCCATGCACTCTTCTTTTATTTCAACCCCATTTGGAATCAGACCTTGAGATGAGAGACCAAGTGTACAGACAGTTTTCAGCAGACTTTTATAAGCATATAACTGCAAAGAAGACGAAAAAAAAAAACATGTTATCAAAGTGTACCTAAAAGGTTAAAGCACTGTGTACAGCCCTTATGTTTGCTGTAAACAAACCGTTTACCTTCATACAGCCAATGAGGCTTCAACACTACAGCAATGGTTGCCCACCTTTTCCTTGCCTCACTCCACTAAAGGCTGTGCCACTCAAGGGTCCACATGAAAAAGGAGATACACTGCTGTCAATATTGACATACATTTAAATTGATTTTTAATCATCTGATTGACAGGTGAGGGCTGACTAAAGTGGCGTTTCGGTTCAGTTTGATTTGGTACAGAATGCTAGCCTGACACACCAGATAGACTGTTTCATAATCCATTGCATGGGATGTACTGAATAAGCATCTGGGCAACTGCCCATAGTTGATGTTAAGAAACTGTTGATTTCATCGACAGCAACCTTGGCGTCACCATGGACAGTGATTTTAAACTCAACAAACAAATCAGCACAGTCGTTAAATCGGGCTTTTACCACCTTCGTTTTTTATCAAAATTTAAGCTGTTTTTATCTTTTAAGCACTTTGAGCAAGTCATGCACGCTTTTATTTCTCCACGCCTGGACTACTGTAATGAACCAGCATCTCGCATAACACACTTTCACGCTTACAGTTAGTCCAGAGCTCTGCGGCACGACTTTTAACAGGAACCAAAAAACGTGAACATATTACCCCAATTCTTGCGTCTCTGCACTGGCTTCCTGTTATTTTTACAATTGATTTTAAGGTTTTATTGTTTGTTTTTAAAGCTTTGAATGAACAGGCCCCACGGTACATCTCGGACCTCATCCAAATGTATGCACCAGCACGCGCTTTGAGGTCCGAGGGCCAGCTCCAGCTCGTGGTGCCTAAGACGGGTCTTAAAACCAGGGGGGACCGGGTGTTTTCTGTGGTGGGCCCTACTCTATGGAAGCTCCGCCCTCCCACGTCCGAACAGCCCCCACAGTGGAGTGTTTTAAGTCCCATCTTAAGACCCATTTTTATTCTTTAGCTTTTAACACCGCGCAAGTTGTTTTGTCCCCAGTGTCTTTTATTATTTTATTTATTTCTATTGTTTTTGTCTGTTTTTATATATTTTGTATTTATATTTATTGTTTTTAGCTATCATCTCTTGTTTTAATATATGTTCTGGAAACCATTCTCAACAAAATTGGGATGCATGGTATTAACCCCAACTAAACTTTTGAGTGAGGAAACTTACTTTTAACAGTTTTATTGACAGACCTTTCAATAAGCTATCCTGTCACATCCCAACCCTTGTCTCCAGTCTTAAGATTCTGCATTGATTGGTGGTAATTTATGATGTTTGTGAATCATTATGGATAATTTGTCCAACACAGCTAGGAGATATTGCACAGTACTTTTAAAGTCTAATTAAATAACACAAGGACCCCTTTGCCAAGCAGAACTAAATCTAGAACGTGACATATCTCCAATCAAAAGTTATGTAAATTATCAAAGATGCAAAGAAAATTCAGAGAATACAGCTACATTACAGTATAACCTAAGTGCATAAAGTTTCTGCTCAATGATGCATCAGCGCGTCTTGTCGTCACCACCACTCCTCCCTGGAACATTCTCCTGTGGTATTAAGCCACAGCACTACAGGCACTTCAGCTCCTGCCATCTGGTCAGCTTGTCTGCTCCTCTCCTCTGCTGTCACTCACTCCTGCCCCCTCAAGTGTCACTCAGCAGCCTGGTGGGCGCTGCGGTTGCGTAGCAGCATGAAAACATTAGCATCATAAACCCTAATTACCGAGGTTAACAGTTGACAGTTGCAGCACAAATACTTCAAGGGTTCTCAATTAAACCTTTATTCAGCGCAAGCAGATGAACTGAATGTAAAAATGAAACTGCACACAAGCTGGGCCTTTCATTGGAAGGAGAGGCTCTTGAAAATGAACTCCAATTTTCAGATCTTATAAAGCCTCCCAAACACACACAGTACAGTCATGTTTTTCCCAGTGTGTCACTTACCAAAAGCGTGTAAGAGCACCCATGTTGGTTTGATCCAGATTTCTCAACATGACTCACTCCTCTGCAGAAGAGAGCTTCAGATTTGGATAAAATGTTTAATTGGTTCTTTTTAAAAGAATGGCTACCTAATAAATCAAAGCCAACACAGGAAAAGTCTGTAATAGATTCAATTAAAATCTTACAAACATTTTGGTAACTGTAAATTTGTAAATAATGAACTGGCATTGAGAAAATGAAGCTTTTCAATAAGATTGGCAGAATTCATCTTTGTTTGTCCATCAGGAAATCCTTGATCTAAGCAACAGTTCTTCAAATTCGTAGAACCTCTGGTTACTCTAGGAGAGTTACCAGAGGTTCAGATTTAAGAAATAATGCACAGTTAGGTCAGTGGAACAAAAGAAGAGGTAGTCACTCAGCTCAATCTTTGTTTGTAAGGCCAATTTTGAGTGTATGCTCAGGTCAGGTCAGATATGGAGGCATATGCCCGTTCGTTACTCCGCTGCATCCAACCTTGGTTCTGTACTGCTTTGGCCTTCTGATGGCCATCCTCCAGGTATCCTCCCAGCTGCCTCCTCAATGACACACGCAGTCTCTCCTTGTGTCTGGATCAGCCCACAGGGTCCTGGTTTGTGGTGAACTGGATCAGGCCCGGGAAAGTGCCCCAGGTTCCCGTAAAGGCGCAGCTGGTTTTCCCGTATCAGGCTGTTGACCCTTTCTGTCCTCATCCTCCTGAACATCTTAGCACTAGACACACAGGTCTTGCCAGTGAAACCCACAAATGCAGCAAACAGAAGTTTTCACAAAGAAGTCCAGTCAGCGCTGCTGGTCATCAGTCAACATCTAGGCCTTAACATGAGTAGAGTAAGACTGGAAGGACCAAGGACCGAAAGACTCTGTCTTTTGTTCCCATGCAGATACTTGGAACGCCACTCTGTCTTACTCAGCTTACCCATCACCCCATGCGTGAGTCCTAGTCGGCAGTTGAGCTTGGCCTTGCAGTCAGAGGATCAATGGATTATGCTGCCAAGGTAGGTGAACTGCTCCACAAATTCCACGCCCTCACCATTCACAGACACAGATTCAATAGCAGCATCCAAGGCATCTCCAAATACCTGGATCTTTGTTTTGGTCCAGTAGATGCACTTTCCCAACATTTCAGCCGCCTCACTCAGCAAGTTAAGAGCCCCCACAAGGACACCTACAGGCTCCACAAGGATCACAGAATCATCAGCAAACTCCACATGAGGCTGAATAGGAAAAGGACCATGCAGGCTGTTTTCAAAGAAATGTTTAAAAGCCAGTATCTGTAATAATGATGGGGTGTATTAGTGTTGCATGGATAATATGCACATCTGTGACGACACTGTTAATACTGAGAGGTGGTTTTGGAGCAATTGATGCACACATCTATGCAAACAATTAAAATTTTTAGGACAACCCTGCTTATTTCAGCAAGATAATGCAAAGCCACATTCTGCACAAGTTCCAACAGCATGGCTTCATTGTACAGAGTGTGAGTGCTAGACTGGCCTGTTGTCTCCCACTGAAACTGTAGAGTACATTATGAAGCAAAAGTACAACAACGGAAATCCTGCACTGCTGAGGAACTGAACAAGATGTTCATCAAACAAGAATGGGAAAGAAGATATACTTCAATACCTCAAGAATTAGTCCTCAGTCACTAGAGACTTGCAGAGTCTTATCAGAAATTAAGGATATGTGACAGTAAACCTGCTCCAATTCCACCTTTTCTGGAATGTGTTGCTTTTTTCAGGATGTATGTATATTTTAAAAGAAAAAGAAACAGTGGTTTTCAGTTTGAACATCAATTATCACCAGATATCTTTTTTAACAGTGTCACACATTTTTTAGATTGGGGTTTGCACATGAGGCCTCTATTCACCCATGTTTGCTTGGAACAACTGTTGCAAATCCTTTGTTAACTTCAATATAGGTTGTGTGCCAGTCTGGATAATGGTTAAATTGCATGTCATTATACTTTAACAGAACAATCAGTAGAACACACTGAGTGTGGCCATGGTACAACAAGTATTGAACATTATTTGATGTTGAACTGATTTTGTTTTCAACAGCATGGATCACAAACTCTTCCTCACATTTGTTAGAGGTATGGCTATGTTGTATTTTGGATTTGCATGTAATAACTTGGACCAGGCTGGGACATCAACAGCTTGGCTATTTATTTGTCCTGCTTCACTGCCAAATCTGTCAGAGTGGTACTGTACAAACCCTCTACTCCCATTCCACCCTTCTCTCACTATATTCTTACACCTGCAAGCCCAATTGCAGTGCAAAATTGGTGCTTTCCAAGCACAACCCTTCCTTTTTTAATCCTCTCTTGTTTATTTATTTATTTATTTTTCAGTTACTGTAAAATCTAGTGTAAACATTTCACTGTTACCTATTTGGTTGCTTAAAAAGTGGGCAGTGTCCTTTAGGTACAGTGCCTATAGACAGTGTTCACCACCTTGGATGTTTTTTACCCTTATATTAATTTTATAAATCAATCATGTTCAATATAATTTGACTGTTTTTGACAAATAAGTAAATAAAAATACTGAAAACTCCTCTAAATGTCAAAGTGAAAACAGATTTCTACAAAGTAATGTCAAATATGTAAGGTAGAATAAGTGACTGAATAAATATTCACCTCCTGTAAAGTGACTGACCTAATTTAGCAGAGGTACAGCCAACTGCTGCTAGTAATCTAACAGTTAGTGAAATGGGGATCACCTGAGTGCAGTGAATGTGTCTTGAGTGATTGTAGTACAAAGACACCTGCGTCTGGAAGGTCCAGTCACTGGTTAATCAGTAGTTTAGGCAACCATTACTCAGTGAAACAAAGGAACACTCCAAAACACTCAGAGGAAAGATTATTAAAGTATGTCAGGGGATGGATACAAAAAAATGTCCAAGGCACTGAACATCCCCTGGAGTTTAGTTAAATCCATCATCTAGAAATTAAAAGGAATATGGCACATGTGTAAATCTATCTAGATCAGCCTGTCCTCACAAACTGAGTGAACAAGCAAGAAGGAGACTAGTGAGAGAGGCTACCAAGACACCTATGACTACTCTGAAGGAGTCACAAGCTTCAGCAGCTGAAATGGGGGAGACTCTACATACAACAGCTGTTGGCCGGGTTTTTCACCAGTCAAAGCTTTATGGGAGAGAGGACAACAGAGAAAGCCACTGTTGAAACAAACTTATTAAATCTTGACTAGAGTTCACCAAAAGGCATGGGGAGACTCCATGGTCAAGTGGAATGAAGTTCTTTTGTCTGATGAGACCAAAATGGTCATTTTTGTCCATCAGACAAGATGCTTTACTTGGCGTGCACATCATCACAAACACAACATTCCAACTGTTAAGTAAGCTGGCAGCATCATGCCGTGGGGATGCTTCTTGGCAGCCGGCCCTTGAAGGCTTGTAAAGGTAGAGGGTAAATTGAATGCAGCATAACAGAAAAAATCCTGGAGGAAAATCATGTTTTGTTTGCAAGAAAACTACAGCTTAGGAGAAGAATCACTTTCCAGCAAAACAATGACGTGAAGCATGCAGCAAAAGCTGATTCTGAATGTTCTGGAGTGACCAAGTCAAAGCTCAGACCTCAATTCAATAGAAAATTTGACTTGAAAAGAGCTGTTTATGCCTGATCCTAATGCAACCTGACAGAGCTTGAGCAGTTTTGCAAAGAAGAATGGGGTAAAATTGCAGTGTCCAGATGTGAAGACTGGTTGAGACCTATTCACAAAGACTCAGTGCTGTTATTGCAAACAAAGGTGCATCTACCGAATACAAATTTGATGGGGATGAATACTTAAGCAGTCACTTATTTTACCCTACATAGTTTTTATTTAATTGAAATTACTTTGTCGAAATCTGTTTTCACTTTGGCATTAATGAGGTGTTTTTATTGCAAAAGCCAAATTATGTTAACCAGTATTAATTTAAAAAAATCAATGAAAGGGTAAAACATCCAAGAGGCTGAATGCTGCTTATAGGCACTGTATGACCAAATTATCTGCATAAAACACCAAGACGACATGACTGTAAGGGCAGCCACCACCATCTTACATAGCAAACATCCTGCATTTTCCCCCTTTACAGTGTATTACTGCTCAATACAGGCTAGGGTACTTTATGATTTGGACAAGGCCACTTTGTAACCGCTTTTCTCACTGTCACTGTCTCAACCCTTATGTCACTGAAATTGAAACATCATTTAAAAAATATAAAATTAATAAATATATCTGGAGCTCTTTTTTAACAAATCCCTCAGCAGGAGGAGCAGAGGCTTTAGGTCAATCAGGTAAGCAACGCAAGTTGACTTAGTTCGTAAATAGAGCTGTCACCTCCTTAAGGCAGCTGTTCAGAACTCCCTGCAGAGCTCCTAATGAGAATAAAATCCATCCATGAACACCAGTGTGACTGTTTACACTATGAAGTTGCTAAGCCCAATTTCACACCATCCTGCACCTGTGTGTGCATCTAATGTACCAAAGTGATGAGCGCTTGCAAACACAGGTCTGCACCTGCGCTCGTGTCTTTCCACATGTCCACACACTCTAAAATGCTAGAGACCATCTGTGTTGCGTGTGCACTCACAGACACACACACAGATATGAGCACGTTTACAGCATGAAACACAATCATCTTATTCATCTGTCTTTTTTATCTGCTGATTTCTTGCCTCTCAATTTTTCTCCCTGATTCCATCTCTGCGTCGTCCTCCTCTTTGTCTCCTCTATCTCTTCCAGTGCTTTCACATCCTTGCCTATCTTTCTCTATCTCTGCTGCCTTTTTCTGTTCATAAGTAAATTATACACAAAGTCATAGAGAGTGAGACCAATGTTTAAAAGCTTTGTTTACTCTTCTGGGTCTGCTTTTCATAAAGTACACATTGTCCAAGGGCTGTCAGAGAAAATGAGATGTAGACACTGAGGTGTGTGTCCTCATTGTGAGAGCATGCATGGGTGTTTGGGTCCATCTGTGAGTCCTGGTCCTACTTCCCCCATCTGTCCCTTCCGCCTTGACGTCCAAACCTTCCTCTAATGTGCCGTCCAATAAGCCAATGATTATCATATCGGTGCGATATTAGCTTCTCTGGCTGGCTGAGGATCAGTAATTGCTGTCCGTGCAGAGGAAATGGGAAAGGAAATTACATCTGCCTATACAAAGAGATTGTTTCCTTGTTAGTCCTGAGAGACTGTGATGACCCCCCCTCTCGGCGTGCAAATGTGCACTTGAGTAAACCTGAAGTTAGTTTGTATGGAGGCCCATGGTTTTGTGTTTGTATTTACAATAGCCTTCATCTGCATGCAGACTGGGCTGATACCAGTTTCAGTTTATTTGGCCATAGGGAGACTTGAAGCCAGTGTACCCTGCTGAAAGTGGAAAGTAAAAAGCTTACTTTAATGAAAATAATTGATATTGATATATTAAATGCCAAAATTTGAATTCTTGTGCATCAAACCATCACAAACATCAAAAGAGTATTCCTAAATTTGACAGACACTGAGTAAAGATACCTAAAATTAAAGGTTGTTTAACACCTGTAGTTTTGTTGACCTGGTCTGAATCATGAATGAATCTGTTGCATAAATACAGTCCTATGCATATGTTTTATAACCTAACATGCCAGATGGATTTGTTTCACACATCCGTCTGGGAAATCTTCAATAGGAAACATTTGAGAAAAGGCAGAGGCTTTGAAAAAAACTCAGAGTGTGATTCGATGAACGTTCTGTCTGTCACATCTCTATGGGCCAATAAGAGCAACAAAACACGTGACATAGCTGCTATCAAGCTGTGCGTGCACAGCTACTGAGGAATAACACGAAACATGGCAACTATAGACATGTAAGTACTTGACTTTTGGCATTTTGAAAAGAAAACAACTCACTGCTGTTCTCTGTTCTTCTTTTAATGAAGAAATGTTGTCAGGTTCTGATAAAACTGGCGCTAGAGCAGCATCCACACTAATCTCTTCCTCCATAATTGCACCAGCTCTTGCTGCTGCTTGTTTACGTCACAACTCTGCTGTGCCTGAAAGTACTGCCCCTCGTCGCTGATTGGTCCTGTCACTTTCTGACCGGGCCCAAACGGTTCAGACGGGAGATTTGCAAGATGGATTCGCCAGTGAAAAACAAGGAAACGGGCGTATCCATTTGCTTTGCAAGGTTTTATGTTATAGGCATGTAGTACGCCAGGGATTCACCACAGGCCAGATGTACCACTGGGACTTGACAGGGGGTGTTTTGCAGCCAAGATCAAGCTCAACAGCATCCCTTTTTCCTGGACCTTTTCGCCCCTGGTCACCTTTGGGACATCTGCAGCATGACCAGGGGCTTGTAGCAGCCCTTCTACCTGCCCAGACAGTATCCAGGCGCAACTCCAACAGAGATTTAGTCCAGTCGGTGCATGAGGTATAACTTGAAAATTGTTCAAAACGTTCACCCCTTAGTCAGATGTAACGTTACACCCAGGCAAGAAGCAACACATAGATGCAAACACTCATGTGCATAAGTTTCATTATAGTCAGAGTCAAGGACACATGTCAACACGTGTTGCTCATCAGCCAAGGTCAGGCTCAATGGCATCTCTTTTGTCTGGGCCTTGTCACCCAGGGTAATACACCTGGTGATCGCTGTGGTTTTCATGCCCTTGGGACATCAAACACCCTACAATCTGCCCGGATGGCACCCTATGCCAACACCTGCCACATCCACTCTTCACTCCGCCCTAAAGGTGTGGATTTTGTTTTTTTTTTCAACATATTATTCCCCATACCCCTGGTAATATGCATGGATATCCAGAGCACAACAGGGGTTGTGTCAATCCTCCCTCCTGCCTGATGGTGCCATCAGGTTGCTTACCTGCCACATACGCCTTACTTCAGCCTCAATTTTTAGCCCAAACATGCCCAAATATTCTGGGGTCTCATTTATGAAAAAGTATGCAGAATGCACATTAAAATTGCACGTGTGCCACAAACCCAAATTTGGCATGTGCCCAAAATAATTCTAATATATAAAGCATGCAGAAACATCTTCACACATGGTTCTCTTTATAAATCCTGATCCACGTGGAAATGTGCGCACACAGATCTGCCTCATTCGCCCTTTACATGCTGACATTCAGCCCTAAACAGTCAGTGCACCTTAGTTCTTAACTTTGCTCCCACATATTGTGCTGCAGAAGTAACAAGATACAGTCAGACAGACCCAAAGTCACATGGCATCATAGGCTTACGAAAGCATACTTCATGTCAACAAAAAGGCCCATAATGATGATATACTAGTATATATTTTTTTAAATGGCATGATGTGTCACAATACTAAGCAACCAAAACGAACTGAAACAGGCCTCTATAGTAGTCAGTGGAAAGGAATAGCATAACAAGCAAGTGATGATCAATACAACCATTTCTCTAATGATGGATTTGAATAACTTCTGCTCTGAATCTTCTTAGTATAAAAACATTTGTGTCTGGTACAGAGAGTAATTGGATGGTGTTAAAAAGACTGGCCAAAAGAGACAAAAAATCTAAAGTAACCCAAAAATACAGAGTTTGAGAAAGTTGCTGAAACTACAAAGATGAAAAAAAGTGGGTGAGAATATTTTAGAACTTTGGCAGTACTGGAAATGACTGGAGCTACTTTATAAAAATTACAGCTAATAAAGCCAATAACTTTACTCTCTCTTTTACATGTATTAATTAGAAGCTAAGGCATGCAGTCCACACGTCATGTGTAAATGTTGACTTGGGTCTGCACACTGTGTTTTCAGGCGTCTCAGAGGTTTCCAAGAAATGCCTCTCTGCCCTGCTCCAATAAAATCATGCATTTAATCTGTTTTCAACTGGATTAACATTCAGAACACAATCAAGCTGATCAGAGTGGATCGACACAAGATCAGAGGACTGGGTGGTTACAGTGCATTCGGTTAATTTCAAAATAAAAGACCATATACAGAATAACTAATGGTAATTTCAAATGTCATTGCCTAAGGCAAGCCTAAGATCAAGCCCAAATCTCAAGGCCAACCATGCTCATATTCATGTCAGATAGCCTCTTCTACATGTGTTATAGCATAAGGCATTGTGTAGTTGTAGTAATAATACATGATTCAACAAGACCCAGACTTGCCTCAGGGAACACCATTGAGCCTTGGCATACCATTTTGGAAGCACTGGCCTATCAAAAAGGCAAAGAAATGTGTTTGTTGGTTTGTTTATCCTTTTTTAAACTACTTTTATTGTGTGATCTTCTTGTTTTTTTCCTGTGACCCTGTGACTAGCAATTCAGCAACACTAGGCTGTGCTCCGCTCTGCTCCTCTTCAAAGTTCCATTGAAGTACGGTGTGCGGCGTGGGACAAAGTAAACCACAGTGCAGATGGAAGGCAGTGCACAGAAGTGTTGTGGAATCTAAAGGTTAAAGCCATTTTATCATTACTACACAGTGCCTATAATAAGTAGAAACCTCTTTGGATTACTTACCCTTTTATTGATCTTATAAATCAATTGTGCCCAATATAATTTTTTTTTTTTGACAAAAAAGTCACAAAAACTATTGAATGTCAAAGGGAAGAAAGATTTCTACAACATAATATCAATGAATAAAATATGTCATACATACATGAATACATTTTCACACCCTTAAAATCAGTATTTAGTAGAAGCACCTTTTACTGCAATCACAGTGCTGAGTCTGTGTGGATAGGTCTCAATCAGGTTTGCCCATCTGGACACAGAATTTAACTCACCTTTTCTCTGAAAACTGCTCAAGATCTGTCAGGTTGGTTGTGAACGGCTCTTTTCAAGTCCAGCCACATATTCCTCTAATGGACTGACCTCTGGGATAACCTCTCCAAAACATTCCCCTTGTTGTCTTAAAACCATTTCTGTGTAGCGTTCCAGTGTTGATTTTGACAGATATTTTTAATTTGAGTCTTTGCCTTTTGATTACATGTCTTTTAGTTTTAGTCACATTTGAGTCATTTCTGTGCTTTTTAGTTGTAGTCTAGTTTTAGTCAACAAAATCAAAACATTTTTGTCTAGTTTTAGTCAGTAAAAAGTCCTCACATTTGAGTCTTTACTTTTAGTCCAAGTATTTATTCTCTTGCCTAAATTTGGTACCAAGTCATGGTAGTGTGTTCTATGCACCCTGCCAAACCTGGGGTCCCTGCTTTTTTTTTACTGCCGAGAGGCAAAAGAGATACAGATGCTCTAAACTTAACTTACTATTTGTCAGTTTTAGTCATCACAGATCTATCTTTGGCTAGTCTTAGTCTAGTTTTCGTCATGGAAAAAGGGCTGTGGACAAACGTTTTTAGTCATAGTTTTAGTCAACGAAATTAACACTGTAGTGTTCCCTGTATGCTTTAGGTCGTTTCTTTAATTGAAAATAAATCTTCTCTCACACACTGTGGTTCTCTTGCAGATTGAATAAGATTGTCCACCACGATTTTCCTATATTATGCTGTATTCAATTTACCCTCTACATTTACAAGCCTTTCTGGACCGGTTGCAGAGAAGCATCCCTACAGCATGATGCTGCCACCACCATGCTTCACAGTGGGGATGGTGTGTTTGTGGTGATGTGCACTTTTAGGTGTAACGTCTTGTCTCATGCCTAAAAAGCACCATTTTGGTCTCATCAGACAGAAGAACTTTCATCCACTTGACCATGGAGTCTCCCACATGCCTTTTGGTGAACTCTGGTCAAGATTTAATCTGAGCTCTCTTCAACAGTGGCTTTCTCTGTCGTCCTCTCTCCCATAAAGCTTTGACTGGTGAACAACCTGGGCACCGGTTGTTAAATGTAGAGTCTCTCCTATCTCAGCTGGATTTAACTGAACCCCAGGGGGTGTTCAGTGCCTAGGACTTTTTTTTGTATCCATCCCCTGACTTATAATTTTCAATAACATTTTCTCTGAGTTGCTTGGAGTGTTCTTTTGTCTCCATAGCGTAATGGTAGCCAGGAAAACTGATTAACCAATGGCTTAACTAATTGTGAAATTATTAGCACCAATTGTCTTATTCTGTTGAATTAGGTCAGCTTCTTTAAGGGGGTGGGGTATTTATGCCATCACTTACTCACATTACTTTGTAGAAAGACTTATTTTTTGGGGGATTAAAAAACGCCAAATTACATCAACCATGAATGATTTATAAAACCAATAAAAGGTTAAAACATCCAAGCAAGTGAATACTTTTAGGCACTATGTGCTGCTATACGTGCTTATAGAGAACGGATCAGTAAATGTATTTTTAATCTTTAATCCTCTTCACTATGTTTTAGGGTCTCAGAAATGCTAGGTCTGCAGTAGACCAGTTAGCTTTTGAACTGTGTGTGTAAATACAGAAGGCCAAAGCAAGGATAGGTCACAGGTGTGTCTCTGTTGTTTCTCACTTTATTATCTCAGAAATGAAATATGTTATTTTAATATATTTCTTTTTTTAAATCTATACATACCTAAGCAGAAAAAACTTAAAGATTTGAGAAAATTGTGAAATATGTCATATATGTATTTAAATATGCATGGAACTTACCGGCACTATTCTTGTTGAAATATACAAATAGAAAGGATATAGTGCCAACATAAGGTACCATGATGGAAAAAAACCCACATCCACAATCATATTTAGCCTTGAAATTGTAGGAGCTATCTCCAACGACATGCATTATGTTTACAATGAATAATAAATGTGCATGCTATAAAAAAACAATGCGTGTTCTGTATGTAAATGTTGTGTTTATATATTCATGGACATATCTATCTGCTTTAAACTGGCTGAACATCATACCAGAGCGGTGAAAAGCTCCTAGAAGATCCTGCAGGAAACAGAACAGCAAAGGTCTCTGCAAGAATATCTGCTGCACAAAACAAGGTCTCAGATAAAACACTGTATGGAAAACAATTGACTTTTCATTTTACCTCTTAAAACACAGCTGTACAGTTTTTACTTTCATTAATGAACTTTCCTTGGACTTAAGGCCTTATTGCAGTGAAACTGTTCATATCAACAAAATAAGGCCCAGTTCAATGTAAGAGAACTTGTTATGATTTAATAAAATATTTAAAATTATCCTGTTTGAAGCTCAAATCATAGTGAATGGTTTTGGTTACACCAAGAACAGAGTTGATGTGGCAGCATGTTTTACACAGTTGCCAGTTTATTAGGTTCACCAAATCAAATTAAATATACAGTTATATATTACATTCATTAAGTCAGAATGTAAAGCTTTCGTTGAAACTGCTTTAAAGTGGCACTGAATGAGCCGTATCATCATTTTGGAGGATTGAAGCAGTGCTGCAATTGAACTTAACAACATTATGCAGAAATGTTTATTTAGCCAATCAGGATTATAGTCCCATAAAGGTCAAATCAAATAAAAAAACAGGACTCATATTCAGTTTTATTGAGGAAAAAGACTTACCAATGTCTGAGCTCCAGTGTTGTGGACACAGGCTCCTCATACTCAAACACAGAAGCATCCAAAACACTGAGAGAACCTCTGCGATACCCAGGAGCTTCTCTAAAGCAGCACATCACCTTTCACTTGATGCTCGCCATCCACTTTATAGCAGACCATAAAATTTCACCTGAAAGAAAGCATATACAAAGGGGAACACTTACAGCAGATCCCAAAAACACTTGGCCTGTCTTCTTCCTACTACTCTTGCTGAAACTGTTATCTTTTGTAATCACTGAAAGCCAGCTAAACTCACAATTGAGTCATTAGGCTGTTGACATAAAAAAGACAGAGCTTGTACGAGAAACACACTTGTGAATGATATTACTGTATTTAATGCTTTTTAATCACTAAAATAATCTTGTCTTACCAAAGAAAGAAAGTTGTATTATTAAAAACATATCTACTTTGAACATTTTTTTTAATCCTTGGCCATATCAAGATTTTGCATGTCTATTTCATTTATCTTCAGGCTGCATTCCCCGATTGCAGTATTTAATTAAAATGGAAATGGTTTATTGCTAAATTCTGTTGTCCAACTGTGTCGCTGTGACCTTTTCCCACCATCTGTGCCCCCTCTCCTTCCTCCTTGGTGGACTTACAGCGAGGACTTCCAGCAGTCTGCTGCCAGCTCGTATCACCTGAGGGAGCTTACAGAGGACAGAGGCGGCGGGAAGAGGAGATTGAACCACAGTGCTCCTGCTGGCAGATAAACATACAGTGTATCCACAGCATCCCCCTCTGTCTTTCCTGCTTCATCTCCCCCTCCTCCCTTCCCTATCCCTGTCCCCATGTTTTTGTCTTTTGTCGACCGTCTCAGTTCCTTCTTCCCTGCTGTTTGCACCACAGCCAATATTTGGGTCACTGCAGACATCACATTGTGTCACGACACCAAAACGCCCACATCAAATCATTCTCACTTTCTGGGGAGAGACACGCAAAGAGTTTAGCACACAAACACGCTCTACTGAGACCTACGTACGCAGCTTTTTCCTCTCTTCTCTTCGGCGGTATGAGCGACAGATGGGCAGAGGTCTGCATATCTGTGTGGAATTGTATGCGATTGGCGAAGGACAGAGGGAAAAAAAGGAGGAAGTAACGCAAAATAGTGAGTGTGGAGAGGTGAGTCTGTAAAGCAAAACTGGCCAATGAAAAGCCACCACAGGTATACCAGTCTCTCACAGTAGAGATGGGTGATACCAGTAGTTTTTAATTTGATACGATACTGATACTTTTTGATGTAACTTTATCGATACTGATACCGATACTTTTGAAGAAAGAATAAAATATTGAACTCGCAAACTTTCAAAAGTTACACATTTCAGGCAGTTATGGCATATGCAGGTCATTCAGAAATTTATTTCGGGGGAAAATTCAATTAAATTAAAATGTTTAAGCAGGTAAAAAAAAATAAAATAAACTATAATCATAACACAAACTTGTGTACACAATTAAAATATCCACAACATAACCAATTTCTTTTCTTTTTTAAAATTCAGATAGAAGGGCTATATTAGCCATCTATACCCACTAATTTGAAAAAAAAAAAAAAAGTAAGAAATACAAGTCATCAAAGGTTTTCATAGAAATGTTTGTCTTGTTATGTTTCTACAATTTGGTCTTTATACATTTTATGACATTGGCATGTGGTCTTAGTTTTTTTTTTTTTTGTTTTCTTACCCCCAATTTCCATAAACAGAATCGTACTGCGGAGCACTTCGCTCCCTCTCTAGTCTATCAGAGCATTTCCATAGCTGGCACTCCAGACCGCCAGCGGCACGTGCCTGGAGTGGCACTCCGCTCCGCTTCGTTTCAGATACGCTGCAGGTATATTTTCAGTACCGGATGCTGCCAAACCTTGTAAATTCACTGTTGTTTAGAAAGCACTAACCAAAATAAAACACAATGCATGGCCTCCTGATCATAAATCATCACTATATCAACATTACGTCTCATCCTGCAGTGAGAGCAAAGGGTCACCGAGAGGTCAGTGGGTCACAGAGCTACAATGGCGCCATCAACGAGGAAAAGTTAACTTTTGGGGATATTTAGCCAAAGAATTTTGCATAAAACCACAGATCCTTTAAGCAAACACTAACCTTTTAACTTCCTAATTTACTCACTTAATGGCAGAAGTAATAATATCATAGACTTATACTGGAAAGGATGATAAATTAACCCCAAAAGGTAAAATTTTCCCATGATCTTGTCCTGCTGATCATGGCTTGTGCGCCGCGGCACTGCGCTCTAGACTCGCTTCCAGTGGGCGAGGTCGCTTACCTTTCGGTCGCAGCAAACTGGCGGCACGCACACTGTATATGGAAATTCGGGGTTACAGTTTTGAAATTTACTTAGGGACCACACTGAGTGAGAAAGACGGCCAGGTTCACATCACAGACTATAAAATGACTTCATATGTGAGCGAGCGGAGTTGCTGAAATCTGTTACTCATTAACGATTGTTCCTCGAAGTCACATGGTACAGAAGGATTGACATGTCTGATCGGTCCTTAAAGCCACGTGACATGGGCAAGCAGGTAAGGCATGTTTGATTGGTCTCCAAATTCACGTGACACGGACGCAGTAAAGCCAAAACAGTCTGGAGGAGAGAGAAGCAGGGAGGCACTTGGCACTTAGAAGCCACGGTGAGACGTATTTTATAGTACTCATTTGGTACAGATACTTTGCTAAAGGGATCAATACCAAAAGAGTACTTGGTAAATATCGAAATATCGATACTTTAGTATCGATACTCCCACCACTATCTCATGGTGTAGTTTGACTTTGCTTACCAGTCATATCACTATGAAGGAAAAGACTCTTACACTGACATGTTTAAAGACCAGAACCCATATGTACTGAATAATTTACTTAATAAAAGAGATGCATTTCTTTAATCATGACTGTCAGTGTAACTAAGCACACTTAAAACCAGCTAAAGTTATAGCTCAATAGTATCTTTAACAGGTTACCATCCTTATGCCAATTTACAGCAAAACAAACATCAATAATTGGACTGGTGTTTAGCTGTACTTAATGACTGTGTTAACAGGTAACTTTGTTCATAGATGTTGCAGAAAAAGTCCTCACCAATGCCTTTTTGTTTAATATTTCGTTGTGTTAAAGTATGCTGATCAGATAAGTAGTTAGTAAAAGTAGTTGAAAAACTGAACTCCCAGCAGACATACTTGGTTGAAAGTCAATTTACCAATACACTCATCCTATTTTCATTACCCACCTATTTTGATTTCGGAAAGGGAACGTACGTATCTATCTCAGCTGGTGTGACAGACATGTTTGTGGCCTTGAAGTGAAATGGCACACAGTATGTAAATGGATAATTGTTGACTTGGTTATTAAGACTGCTTTGTCAAACTTTGTATCATTGTTGTACTTTATTATCACATTCAGTCTGGAAATGAGTTGCAATGGATTATGGGATAAGTAGTTCCTTCCTCCTTGCAAAGAAATATGTACACAGTCTTGTACCTTTGCCATTTTTGCACCCAAATGAACGTCTTATAGTCGTGAGTACTTGGGTTGCAAGATATCTTGGTTCATGCATTGAAAGTGTTGTAATAAGGGTTTTTGCTAAATATCTATTGGGGAATTGAATGGTGAATTTTACTTCTGGAACCAGCAGCTCTTGAAAAATGGGCAGGCACTGTATACGGAAAGAGAGCGACCAGCAAACACACGGCATGATTAAGAATATCTAAAATATAAAATGCATCTGTTATTTAGAAGTTATAGCCTAATGCTTGACAGTCATCATTTTGCAAAATTTATGAGTAAGACTGTAAATCTTTACACATTTACTTTCTGCAACTTCTGTACATTTTTTTATTGTTCCATCTGTATGGTTTAGTCTCCAGTGTGTATTTCTGATTCCTTATTTCATTGTTGAGTGAAAGGATGCCTACAATTGCATTGTGGCTGATATAAAAAAAACTGTTAACTGTCTGAACAGAAACGAGGCACAATGTAAGTACAATCCGTAGGTGTTTACTTAAATCTGTAGGATGCAAAACGTAATCAATTTTAAAATTCCTCTGTAAAAATATAAAATCCTATTGTCAAAGCACTTTTTAATCGCTCCTACTGAAAGAGACTCCTTTGACTTTGATTGTCCTTTTGTGTACCTGAGGATCTTTTTTTCTTAGGTTTCACATACACACTCATAAACACTCTGTGACATCTCTTCCTTGTGCCCTACAAATACCACTCACTGTCACTCCCTCTGAGAGCTCTATCGAACCACTATTGAGTGCTGCAGGGTCTAATCGAAGGCCCCGGCGGCCTTCTTGTCCTGTTGGTTAATGGTGACCCAGCTCCCCTCATCTCCTGATCGACAGAGCCGCCACCCTCCCTGTTTTATCTCTCCATCCAGCCCCCTCCCTTCCTCTTGTGCTCCAGGTTGATTCAATGGCATTGATCCTCTCCACCTCTTGACCTCCTTCTAGAAGAAGATTTACTGATGTAGCCGTCTAACTTTGAACGTCTGCTGGATTTTTAAAGCTTCATTTTTGGTACATTTTCACAAAGAATTATTGATAAATTCTGCTTTGAAATGGCTACAGCAAACTGGATATATACAAATACTCTCTGAGGTTTAGGCACAAAAATTTCAGCTTTACCTTCTTCGTTACCATTTTGAGGTAAAATAAGGAGAAGTAATAAGACAGTTATGCCTTTAAAAACCTAAAAAGGCACATTATATTCACTATAATGTACATTTAAAATATCTTAATGAATTAATATAATTCAAAATAAAAAATCTAAATTTTTTCCCCCAACAAAAATAGTATCGACCAAGCTTCAAGACCCACAGTTCAGAAATATGGATGGTTTAGAAAAAAAAAAAAGATTTTCAATAACAAAATCAATAAGAATTTAAAAAAACTTTGGAGCCCCCTAAGTGACATGGACTGAGACAGAGAAAGCTCATACACACAAGAATGTTCTCAAAGTGGCTTTGTCACACACAATCATGTGTAGTCACACAGAATGAATGGGGGAGGGACGGGGCAGTGTGTCTAAGCCAAGCGGCAACCTCCAGTCCTAAAAAATGAATCCAATGCGGAAGTGCAAAAAACTGCAATACCATGAGTGTCCACTTGAGGCTGGCTGCATGAACACCGGAGGTCACGTTCAAAACACATGTTAAAAGAATGTTTTTTACACAAGAAATAAACTGGTTTACTGCCTGGTTCAAAAACCGAAACGTGTCTCATTAGCTAATGTCTTCATGTCCTCTCACTGTATGGGGGGTGAATTTCCTTGTACCACAATCGTTTAGATTATATTGATGAAAAACCTCACTGTGCACTAGTTGGTGCATCTAATTTGACTGACAGATAGCTTGCAGATGCTACCTCGAGCTCTTGTCTGCCGTTAGGTTGATCCAAAGTTTGGTTGAGACCCCAATTTCAATATGGAGGCCACCAGAGATTGGCTTGAAAAGCTGTTTGAGTCTATCTATTGTAATCAAACAGCTAACGTCACACAGGCTTTGTCCAGTTCTTTCTTCAGTCCGCGGACTAAGCATTGTATACTAGTTGGCTGTATTTTATTAGTTTTGGACTGGTAGCTTATGCACCACTAACAGTCCTAATCCTCATGCAGATCAACTGTTGTAGCCTAATCACTGAATATTGGGTGACATATTTCAAAATACAAATTGCTTTAAGCATGACGTACGGCTTAGTAACACTGACATGGATCAGGTCCATGTGAAGAAAAGCTGTAGGTGGCAGTGAAGAAGCAGTGTGCTTCTTAAGAGAGCAGAGGTCAGTAATAAGCTGAAGGAAAGCATTGTAAACAGCCAGTAAGCTTTTTAAACAATGTCCTATGCAGCCTGTTTTTTTTTTTTAACTGTAAAAGGGTACAGAAAAAGTTGCATGGGCCATTTAGTTTTTCATTGCTGTTCAGTGGTAAAGTCCTATGAGGCAACTTCCAGTCTAGACAGGAAGTAGGAGGCAAGACACCACATGTAGGCCCAAGGAGGTAGTTTCAGCCACATCAGAGCTCAGGATGTTCATATGTTGCCATCCTGCCATTGTGCCATAGGGAGTATTGCCTGTAATTTCTAAAATGCTAATTAACTGTGCAACTGTTTGTATCAAAGCATATATTGTGACAAAGTTATGGTGAAAATGACTTTTGAAGGAAATGTGTTTATGCTAGCACTGTTGGCTATTTAAAGGATGTGCTAGCATATAATATACTACTAAGCGATTAGCATCTTTAGCATTTAGCATCTTATGCATCTAGCATGTTTAGCAATTAGCCTTTGCCTCAGTATAGAGCTATACAGTACATACATAGCTGCTAGCTGTTTTAGTATTAGTTGATCTTTGCTTATATTACTTTTGAGTTTAGAACAGAGTTAATCATGCTTTAACATTTGATACTTGCCTCTGTATAGCACCATCACAGGGATTATGCTGTATTGTCCTTTAAATTTCACTCTACTTTCACATCCTCATGCACCTTGAGTCTGCAATAAATATTCAGAGCTGGAAGGCTACATCGTGACTCTAATGTCTTTTGTAAATGGAGTTTGGCTAACTGTCCACAGTGATTACAAATGATCAGAGATCCCTGGGTAATACTAATCCCTAGAGGATAGGGCTATATGCATTAACATTTTACAGTATTTTAATAAAATTAACCAATCTTATTCAAAACTAAAATGATTAGTGCAAACATTTTCCAAAGAAGGGAGAAAAATTAATAATTTAAAATGTCTGATTTAAACAGGAAAATTATAAAACACCCCATTCACTCCTTTATTTGTTTATTTTGGGGTGGATATTAGTTCCTCTACATTTCTCTTATAAACCCCAAAATGGGCCAAGTTGTACTGTCCTGAAATGTACCTTGGTTCCTGATAACTACACACCAACTGGGCTTTCTTCCCAGTTAAACTACTACAGTGATTTTGACAATTTTTACCTTCAAATATACACTGAAAGTACATAGCCAAGTGCTGCAGCAGCAACGGCATCTGTGTGATTTTGATGTATTCAGCGTCAGGATTGGAAACAAACCACAAAGAGGAGACTGTAAAAGACCATTTGTTCATTAATTCATAGTACATGTTGTGTTCTGAATCCTATTTATGTCTTTCTTTTGGATAGAGCCACCATTTTTTTTTCTTCAAAGACTTGGAACAATTGTACAAGCCCAGAGCCAAGCAATCTGTTGGTAAGCTTCAGTTATAGACGGCCACATAAGGACACTCCTGTAACCGAAACAACATTTTAATCAAGTTAACATCCCAGATAAATCATCTTTTTCTCTTCTGCTAAGTCGTTTTCTTCTCTACACATGCACCAGCTCTCATCTTTTTTTTTGTCAGCGTATAACCCAGTCTCTGCTAGAATGACTCAATTGTTTTAGCTGAAGACAGGGCCCATAAAGTGCCATTAAAGATGTATCACCACAGCAGCTAATGTTTTCTTATCCATTGTCAAAGCACCTCCAGGACTGGGAGACTAACCGATTCTTTTCCAGGCCATTTGCAGTCCTCCCTCTAACCTTCTCCTACCTCCCGGCCTCATCCCTCTTCTGCCGTTTCTTCTTCTGCATCAGTGTTTTTGGGCCTGAATTTCTCCCACATAAGTTACAGCTCATCAGAACTCTGCATCGCTGAAGATGTGGTTTAAAATGCTCCAAGATTGATGCATTTAAGGGGTAGCAGCCATATTGTTTGATAATTTAGGAAACAGTCTGATTCTTTGTTGAGCTGTTGATGATGTCTCCATGCATTTGGTACAAATCCTGCTGGGTTACATCTGTTTTCTCAGGCCAAATGTAGCCTGGTTTGAATGCAAGTCCCTACTTAAGACAGAGTAAACATACTACGAACATTTAAGGTGTTGGAATAGCTGAGAATATTTCATTGCAGGCCTAAGTTGCGACTTAAATCTTAAACCTACGTCATGTAGGTGTAAAGTCCTGCAAAATGTGATTATCATGGTTTATCAAAAATCTGTGAGAAAACTTTTACTTCTTTGAAGGATTTCCACAAAATCTTTGAGTTTTTCTGTGTGAATTTGTGCTCTCTCATTCTGTAGAGCATCTATGAGGTCAGGCACTGATGCTGAAAGAGAAGGCCTGACTTGCAATCGCCGTTCCAGTTCATCCCAAAGGTGTTCGATGGGGTTAAAGTTATAGCTCTGTGCGGGCTTTACACTAAACTCATGAAACCAAATCCTTGTAGTTCTTGCTTTGTGCACTGGGGCACAGAGTCATGTTGGAACAGAAAAGGGTCTTCCCCAAACTGTTGTCACAAAGTTGGAAGCATAACATTGTCCAAAATGTCTTGGCATACTGACGTATTAAGATTGGCTTTCACTGGAGATAAGCAGCATACCATTGTCCCTCAATTAAACTCCACTGTTGGCACAATACAGTCAGACAGGTAACATTCCCTGGTATCCAACAGACCCACTTACCAATCTGACTGCCAAGCAGAAGTTTATTTTACCACTCTACAGAGCATGTTTCCACTGCTCCACAGTCCAGTGTTGGGGTGCTTTGCATAACTCCATCCAACGCTTGAGTTGAGCTCTACACATGTTGACATTCTTGTGTGTTGCTCAGCAGTCAAGGTTAAGCTTGACGTCATCTCTTTTGGCCTGGCCTTGTCACCCCTAGTCAAACGCCTGAGACCGCTGGCAGTTTACAGGCCCTTGGGGACATCCACAGCGCGACCAGGGGTAACTCTACTACCAGATGGGCCCCCAGGCAGTGCTCACGTCTACCCCTTTCTCCTTTCTAAAACTATGGACTTTATTATTTCTTGAACAGATTATTTTTCCATCCCCCTGGTAACATGCAAAGACATCCAGAGCATGGCTGGGGTTGTGTCAATCCTTCTTCCAGCCAAATGGTGCCCTCAGGTGGGCTTACTCAACATTACATGCCTCAGCTGAGATTTTTGACCCAGACACACCTAAAAGTTATGCACAGTACTGTACATTTAGTGAGATGTCCCATCAAAGAAAAAAAGTTGAGCTCACCTGCACTCCCTGACTCATCTTAGGGTCTGAGAAAATTCGACATATTCTGCGGGTGTAAAGTGCTTCATCTCCAGCACACACAACTGACACACTGAATCATTTTTTTTATCCTGTCTTGTTCATTTAAATGGGCTCCTCACTTCATCCTCAATTATATTTAACAGCTCTGAATGAAATTATAGATTGAAGATATGCAGACTGCAGCAGGTGAAGTTCACTGCTCTCCTACAGTATGGTGTAATCTTTCTGTCTGCTCTGTTAATGGCTTTATGATGAGCAAGTGAGGCTGCTGCAAAGCTTTGGCTATGCTGAAGCACTTTGAAAAATACAGTCATGTTACCTGTTTAGCATGTTTTAAATTTTAAAATTTCTTTCCATGTTTGAATCTTACTTTAAGTCGACTGGAGACTCTTTTTCTGGCAAACCTTTTCACTTGTTCAATTCCTGCTACATTTGCATGTTACAACTTCTTCCTAATGAAGCTACTGTTCAAACTAGGCAAACATAAAAAATTCTATCATAATAATACAAGATAGAATCATAGCTGTGTTTTTACTCATTTTAAAAAAGGATTTGATTCTATCGTCAGAAGACCAAAGGGTTCAGAAGGAGCCACTCTTGGCATCTGCTTGTTTTTTGTCACAATCTTGAGCTGCTCACCTGTACAGTATGGTAGTGGCTGCTGTGACTCATTTAGGATGGCTCATTGTCCTAATGTTATTAAAATGGGAACATTTCATTACTGTGGATGCTTCCTCGAGCACAATGAACTGTTGAAAGGTGTTTTGTAAATCAGCAAGAGTTTCTGTTATTGTTCTTAAAAGACCTGCCATTTAAAAAAAAGCTGCCTGTTTGGCTCCACATGCTGCCCATACTCTTTAAAGAAATCCAACCTCATATGACTTTTAGAAGGAAGATTATATCTTTTTTTTTTTTTTTTACTTTTAGATTGCACATCTTGATCAATAAAATAACAACTAAAGTGAAGTCTGGGTAGGAAAAGCCCATGATGAGAGATATTGAATAAAAGATAGATATAATTCCTCTGTCTTTGGCTGGATTTTCATGGGATTAAAGTGGCTAATGTAAGGTAATAATAGACATTTTTTCCACACATATAAGGTACTCCACCATTTTTTAAAAATCCTATTATCATATATTATTATATTATTATATTATCAATACTGCACAGGTGCACAGGAATGTCAGAGTGACAGACATCATGTTAAAGGGATATTTCAGGATTTTTGAAGTTGGGTCGTATGAGGCACTGGGTTATAGCAGTGGCATTAGCCTGCAGTGATTTCTGTGAAAGTTGCTCCTGTGGTTATTATGAGCTCAGAAAGTCGAAAACGTATAAAGCACATCATTTCTCCCCCCAAAAACCCTCTGCGTCTGGCACTAATTTACGATGTGGCGTTCGGTATTTTGTCTTCTTCTTCTTCACCGATCGTCTGATCAGCTGTGTGGGTCTGCAGGCTTCTACAGGAGAATAACACCACAACAAGCTAGGACATAGATGATATGAGCGATTTCGACTCGAGCGATGATGATGTGCTATTTACTAGCTACTATATACAAGAGGATATTTGTATGAACCGGAGTACACCGAAGAAGAACTTATGCAGTTGGAGAGTCAGCATACTGAAAGAGAGAGCAGAGAAACTTCATTTGAAAGTTTTGAGCAGGAGAGATCCTGAGTTACCTGGTGGTGCAGGTGTGGAAAATGCAAACCCATGCTCCTGATCTCTCCTGCTCAGAACTTTTAACTTTATGTTGGCTCGTAAGAGAGTCAACATATTTTCTTGGCCCATTTTTGCACAAAACTCGTTCAAGTAAGGGGATAAAATGTTACAATCTATCTACGGCCATTATGCTGCGGATCTCTCTGAACTCTTAATAACCACAGGGTCAACTTTCATTAGGATCAGTACACCTGATGCACCAACATGTGAAAAAAGTGTGTGTAATGTTATTTGGGCATCTTTAACATGCCTGTAAAGTGAAAATGAATCTGTATTTAGGTTTGCTGTATGACAGGTCACTGTGTTATGAACCCCTAAATCAAATTTCATTCAAATAAAAAATCTCTAACTTTCTAAAATTAAACTTCAAAATCATGAAAAGCGAGTCTGTAAACTCTGCTCCAGGATGGTGTGGGTGTGTCTGTTGAATGAGCCAAAGCCACGCCCACTCAGGAGAAATACAATCCTCTCAGATTTAAAGACCCTGTAAAGTAAAATCCAAAATTTCTGTCCCAACACTCTAGAAATGTTGGAATCTGGTTGCTGTAAACATGGGAAAACACTGAGATCTAAATGTGACTGAATTTTGGATTTTGACCTTTAGAAAGTTTTTCACCTCTGTCCTGATTTGGTTTGATGTAGGTGGGGCCAATATGTGGACTCATGATGTCACGAGCCCACAGTGGGGAATGACCCCGCCCCTCTAACTCTACAAAAAAAAATCAGAGAGCAGTTCATCTCAGTCCACTCTGTTGTAAGCTGATGTCTCTGCCTTTATTGAAAGTTAACAGTCAGTTAAATGCTGTTTTTTGTTGATTGTGAGGTAAATTTACCAAATCTATCAGTCACAGTGGTCTATGGATCATTTAAAGCATCATAACAGAGATTTGAGACAGAAAACAGACTTTGTCTCTTCTTCTAAGGTCAACTAAAGGTCAAGAGGCAGGCTAATAGCATGAGTGCTGTCCTCAGTTTAGATTGCCACATTGTTTTTATTTGAGAGGATCATATTTCTCCTGAGTGGGCGTGGCTTCCGCTCATTCAACAGACACGCCCACACCATCCTGGGGTAGATTTTACTGCCTCATTTTCCATTAATTTGAAGCTTAATTTTATATACATGGAGATGTTTTATTTGACTGAAATTTGGTTAAGAGGTTCATAACACAGTGACCTGTCATACAACAAACCTGAATACAGATATATTTTCACTTTACAGGGTCTTTAAAAAATGCTACAATCAGAGTGCAGCTGCCTGATACTGAGCCAGAGAAGAGAACAAGTCTGTTTTCTGGCTCAAATCTCTGTTATGATGCTTTCAATGATCCACAGGGCACTTTGGCTGATAGTGGCATCAGCTAACAACAGACTTTAGTGAGATAAACTGCTCTGTAGTAGTGTTGTTTGTATTGTAATGTAGTGGCTCGTGACATCATGAGCCCACATATTTTGCCCGCCTAAATTAAAACCAGCCAGGAAAGAGGTGAAAAATGTTCAAACGGTCTACATCCAGAATTCAGTCACATGTACACTTATGTACAGCAACCATATTCCAACATATCTAGTGTGTTGAGACAGAAACTTCGGAATTTACTTTACAGTGTTTTTAGAAGAGGAGAAAGAGAAAAAAGCTACAAAATAAGGTGAGGTGAACCAAGAAATGAAACTAAATCTGATACTGAAAGTCTTGTTATCTATTTTCAATCCATTTTTGATCATTTCTGCAGCTAGATTTGAATGCTAACTGCCAAATTGTTCCCCAGAATGCTTTGAGAGGGGCTGACAACCAATGGCAGGCTGCATTGTTGCATTACCTGTGTTAAACTGTGCATGTCTTAACACTTAGATCCTGGTGGAGACGGCCTAGAGAGCTCAAACTCGAGAGAGACAGAGAACCTGTGGTGTTGCCCTCTGTGTCACTGCAGAGAGGAACTGTTTTGAGAAATAGTAAAAAAAAAAAAAAAAAACAGCCAATAAAAAAAGCCCAAGGACATTTTTGGAAATATGTCAATATTTTGAAGATTTATTTTTTGTTACAGAATGATTTTTTTTATTATTTTTTTGGTCTCCAGAAGTGGGAGGACTAGTTTGTTGCACACTCATTCTTAAAGCCCAGGTGGTCCTGAAAATGATTATATTTAGAGCTTGACTGTGCACCACAGGGCTGATACTTTACAAGCTTTTAAAGACAATATGTCCAATAGCTTGGAGTTTAAAGGGTTGAAAAGCACCAAGCTATTTGACTTATTGTCCAATAGCTTTGGGCTTTTTAACCCTAACGGTAAAATAAATGTACAAGCTTAACTTGCTAAGCAGGTATTAAAATATTACCTATGGATAGGCCTTAAATACTGCAGCTGCCTCAAGCTTTTAAGGTGACTTTTGCAGAGTCAGGACCAACTCAAACAGATACACCTATCCTTTTTACTGCTGATCATCTAAAATGGCCTAATATCCTGTGATTTTTTTGCTGAGGATCAACCAAAGTTACATTGATTCATTGATGTGAACCATTAGCGTGCGTTTAAATGTAATCTTCCCTTGAAGCTTTTGTGTTTGTCCTGTGAGATTTTCCCCAAGCCCATTGTGATGTCTTTATTCCCTGTTGAATTGGAGCTAAATTATGAAGGATTGGCAGACAAAACCCTGACAAGATGCGGAGAAGTAGTCCAATCTACACCTCAATTACAGTCACCCCGAGTGATATCTGATGTGTGACAATTGTATAAGCCCACTGAGACTTCCAAGGATAGATGTAGAGTTTACACAAGGAGTGGTAACTGAAGTCTCTGTGGATGCTTTGCTCTGTGTCACTTCAATCTTTCTTTTTTGCTGTTATTTCCTACAAAATGCATTAGTGCTTTCATTTTCTCTCTCCATGAAATTGTCTTGTTGTGAGATGTGGGATTCTATACCCTTTTAGTGGAAAAATCCTCACAATTATGTTACAAAAGGTTGCTCAAATTTGTGATTTTGTTGCTCTCCCTTTTTCATATACATCAGTTCAGCTCTTTTACTACCATTGCTGGCTCAACAGTGTCAAAAATGTCCCAGAATTTTTCTTTATACCTTTAAAATGATAACATTAAAGATATAACATTAAAGCTAACAGAACTGTTTCCACATGGGATCCACCTAGAGGGCCAACAGGTTCAGGTTCAGGTGTTACTCTGGTGTCTCAGGTCAAGAGGCCCTTTACAATTTCCATTACAAGGCTGGCAAAGTGCCCTTAAAATCACCTTCAGTGGAAAGCTGTCATATTTTGAACTCTTGTTCAGGTTATATATTGATAACATGCAAGGAATCTGATAAATAATTCCACAGTCACATGATTGTTAGCAATAACCCCCCTCCCCTTCAAAGTGACTTACCTAATTCAACAGAGGTTCAGCCAGCTGGTGCTAGCAGTCTCTCAATTAGTGAAATGTGGATCACCTGAGTAGACTGAATGTGTTTAAAGTGATGGTAGAATAAAGACACCTGTGTGTAAAAGGTCCAGTCACCAGTTTATCAGTAGTCCTGGTAACCATTACACCATGAAGAAAAAGGAACACTCCAGTAAACTCAGAGAAAGGGTTATTGAAAAGGTTTAAGTCAGGGGATGGATGCAAAATCATTTCCAAGGCACTGAGCATCCACTAGAGTTCAGTTAAAATTGTGCAAGAGAGTGACCGTGCAAAAAGGAGACTAGTGAGAGAGGCCACCAAGATGCCTGTGACTACTCTGAGGGAGTTGCAAACTTCAGCAGCTGAGATTGAAGAGACTCTGCATACAACAACTGTATCTTGGGTTCTTCACCAGTCAAAGCTCTATGTGAGAGAAAGACACTGTTGAAGAAAACTCATATTAAATCTCAACTCGAGTTCGCCACAAGACGTGGAACTCCACGGTCAAGTGGAATAAAGTTCTTTGGTCTGAAGAGACCAAAATGGTGCAAGCCTGATTGAGACCAGTCTACACACACTCAGTGCCTTGGATTCAGTCAATCGTGCATCTACTAAATACTGACTTGAAGGGGCTGAATATTTATGCAGCCACTTATTTTACATTACATATTTTCAGTCAATTTAAACTGCACTTTGACAGTTTTTCATATTTTTTGTCAATAATGCAAAATTATATGGACAGTGATTGATTAAGAACAAATAAAAGGTAAAACAAATACTTTACACAGGTCAGCTGAGGCAACATACAAGGCCTCTAAGCCCAATTTTGTTCCTCCTACAGACCTCACATGTCATCCCTGAGATGGACTGGTGACCAGTCCAGGGTGTACCCCGCCTCTTGCCCAATGCCAGCTGGGATAGGCTCCAGCCTCCAGACTAGTTGCATACAAATAATTGTTTATAATGAATTTGGAACATGATACACGCCAAAACTTAGTCTTGATAATACAGTGCTTAACAAATTTATTAGACCACCTGTCATATTTGTCTCAGAGACCATCCAGCATCATGAAGTGCTTTAATGCGGACTCTTTCATTTGCAGTGAGCTCTCCACATTTTACCATTTTGAACAGGAATGAGGAATTTCAAACTGAATTCACCTTTTTATACCCAAATTTGAGCCAGCTCACTAGGCTTCTTTGAGAAGTCAGAAATGAATCAAGCATAACATTTAACCACTAAAACTCATTTTTCTGTTCAGGAATGCAAGTAAATAACTATAATTCGACATATTAATCAAGAAACAATAATTTGTTTTACTGTTTTTTCTTTTTTTTTTGTAAATCAGTGTATTTGAAAATTCATGGATAACAATAATAATTATATTTTAGCATTAAAAATATCATTTTGGTTAAAGAGCTTCTACATATTGGTGTATTAACCATTGCAGAAACATAAAAAATGATCTTGGTAATTACCAATGCTGTTAATTTAGGGCAGCTGTGGCATAAACCTTACTTTGGGTGGTGGTCTAATAAATTTGTTAAGCACTGTATGTGTATATGGTTTTGGACATAGCCTTATAATAGATTGAGTTCTGTTTATTTTATGAGATCCCAGGTCTGTAAAATCTTGGAAAATAATAGTTATATACATGTTTACTTGTAGATGTTGTCTGATCAGTTTGGAACAGATTTCCTGCATCCTTTACAGCTCATGTCTCTTATTTATTTCCTTTCATCAAAGCATGAGACAACTTTAAGTACCTGCATCAGATTTCCCATCACTCCATAATCCTAAGAACACATGCCATGTTACAGAACATCACATTTCAGATAAGATACCCAGAGGCAAACAAGCCCACATGCACATCAGTGCTTATAGACATCTGAGCCATGTTCTGTAATCTTGACAGAAATGAGACAAGGTGCAGTTCGCTGCGGTTAATGGGTCAGTGGCCGTCTGAACAAACAAGCCAATAGATAAACAAGCCGTGAGGACGGGATGAAGGAGGGGAAAGATGAAAGCCGGGGGAAGTCAAGAGACAGGGGTCGAGGGGCGGTGAGGCCGCCAAACGCGAGATGATGAACCACTACAAAGGCAAAGAGAAATCAAAATGGAAATGAGGTGCCACCAAAGAGCACTCCGGTTTCCCACTAGATGAGTTAGAAATCCGGGCAGGAGAGAAGGGAGGGAGGAGGGGAAGTGAGGAGAAAAGGAGATGGGTTTTTCAATACATTTCCTGAAGATCAATATGACTGTTTACGGTATGGACAATGCATCAATACATGAATGAATAAATATCTAATTGAATAAATTATGACTAACATCCTGATGCTGATGACCTGCAGCTGTCTGAAATTCTTCAAGTACTTCATATTGATGAAACTGATTCTTCTGTTCAGATCAGTCAGGATTTGGATTTTTTAGGCTTATTTAAGAGTAAACCACTTGTACAGTGAATAACATTGATGTCTTCAACTTAACTGACAGTCTAGATATTTAAATCTTTGCATCTCTTTTGCATATTTTCATGGTGTGCATTGCTTGTTGTGATTTGTTTTTAATTGTGGCAGATGATAGAGTGCTAATAAAAACTTAAACTACAAGAAGTCCAGAGTATGAGGATAAGAGAGGGAAGTTTTGCAGAAGTTGTATGTGAAATTGCTGAGCAGTTTAGATTTTACGCAATCCTCCTCTAACTTTCAAAGTCATATAAATTCACTCTGAGTGAGCCTGAGTTCTGGCTGAATCACCTGGTGGTTAACTTGATAAATTCTTCTCCATGTTTGATTGCACCTCTGTGGATTTTAACTTCAAAAGATTTATGTAAATGCCAGTTATCCACCAACTACAACAAACTTATAGGAATTTAGTGAGACCAATCAGAACCAAAACAACACAATTAGAAACACAGATTATGAGTTTCTTTAATGTTTTATGGCTAACTTTTTATTTTCAACAAGAAAATTAGGTAAACATCATTAAGTATACCCTGTCCAAATGTACTTGTAGAGACCTATCATGGGTAAAAAAAAATGTTGTGCCGTATTACACGTAGGCTGTCAGATACTACACTAGGAATGATATCAAGCTGATTTTGTTGCTGACCCTTATACGCTCACATGTGATACGACACTGGCGCTCATATCACATGTAGTTAGGACACATCATTACAGTTATTTAAAAAAAAAAACAACATAGCTCTAGCACCGTAGAGACATGCAATTTTTATGTTGTATTGCAAAGGAAGTTGTCAGAATAAAGTTTCAAATGCAAAGATGGAAGATAAGTTTGAGACTGTGAAAAAGTCACAGAAACCTCTAGAAGGAAAGTGCAAGTAAGTCACCACATCATACAATGTGATACAGAAGAACGGAAGAGCAGCAAATGTAATGCAGAGGAAGAGGAGGAGAGAGGGGAAACAGATCAAGAAGAGAGTTTTAAGACCAACCAAAAAAAAAACAAAGTTGTAAATCAGGGTAAGAAGATGGAAGGTGAGGGGAATAATAAATGAGAAATATGAAGAGGAGCAGGATGGTAGGGGTTAGCAGCAAAACAGCAAGGGATGAAAGGAAAAGGAGACAAAGCAGGAAACAACAAAGCAGAGTGTGGCAGAGGGATCGTGAGGAGGAGAGAGGAAATGAGACACTGATGGAGACAGACAGGAGCGAGAGCTGCTGAGAGACGCACAGGCAGGATGCCAATATGATGTCTTCATCTTTCTCTTAGCGTCATGTCAGCCGTATGGCAGCAGATGACCGGGACTGGCAGGGGGCAGGTGAGGAAGCTCACACTGGGAGTATCAGTCCCCCACCCTCACCTCACCCCCCCATCCCCTCTGTACTTGTTTAATACTCACCTGCAATTCTCACCTTTAACACCCTGCATCTGTCTTTCATACTTAAGTCATCTTGGTCCTCGTTCTACTCTTGGATTTGAATATTCTCACTTTAACACACTTATTTCTCAGTCATAACTTTACCACAAGTTAATTAAAAGATTTCTGCTTTAGGAAATTGTCTAGTTAATTATGTTGCTACATTACCTATGTAGCTAATGTTGCTTCATTAGCTTCGTTAGTTAAATAGGTAGCTACACAGTAAAAACTGGAGCGTTAATTTCTCAATGTTAAGTCGATTTAACTCCCTAAGTGTAATTTTAACTCCACCCTGAGTTAAGTGGTCTTCAGTGTTAGAGTTGTTCGAGTGTTGATCCCATCAACACTTCAGTCAATTGAGTCCATTGATGTAAGCTCCGCCCACTTTCATTTTAAAATTTGAATAATTTTCCCATTATGCCCTCATGCAGAGTGTTAATATGTGTTTTAGATGTTTTGAATTTTGTTTGGATATGTTTAGATGATGCCTGTTGTACAGTAATCATTGCTTGGAGTCTCTTGTTCATGTTTCTGGTGGATTGTTGAAGATTTTTAAGTTTTTAAACTTTCCACCATGAGTGAAATTGTTTTCTGAGTAAGTGACCTGCCATTGGCAGCAAAGTGCAGTATGTGTGGAGATCTGCAGCCTGTCAGTCTTGTCGTACTTTGCTTTCTGACAACATTAAACACAAAAACAACACAAAAACATTTCTTGCTATGTGATTTACCCTTAAGTACAAACTGTAATCTGAAGAGGACAGATAAGAAATTCCTAAGTAACATGAACAATTTAAACTCACATAATATATACACTAAAGAAAATAACCAAAGTGAAATAGTGTAGTTCTCTCTACAGACCTCTTTCTGTTTGTTTGTGCCAAGGATTTTACTTTGAAAGAGCTTTTACACCATCACAAAAATTGTCAGTGCAAGAAATCAAGAGCAAACCAAACCATAACACTCCAGGGAGCTTTAGCCAGCATACTACTGTTTACTTTCATTTTTCAATCCTGCTGTAGAATTTGTTTATCCCATTCAGGTTACACTTGAAAATGTGTTGATCCAAATATTTCTTTCTACATTCCCTGGAAACTTTAAGTGAATTTTTCCTTCATGGAGCTGCTGATATTGAGAGAAGAGAGTAAAAAAGCTTTAATGTCAGCAGTGACAACAGATCCCCACAGCAGCATATGATAGAGATCGACTGCTTGAACTTAAACGGAGGTACGTGTGCTCATGAGTGACAATGTGTGAAGCATCATAGCACGCCCATGAACCCTGTGGTTGTTTGTGTGAGTGTGGATGAGCACACCATACATTATTTTCTTCCCTTATGTCAAAGAAAACACCTGAGGGATGGATGGAGGCAGAGGCAGACAGAGGAGAGAGTTGAAAGCTCATTAACCAAAGACTGTAATGAGAATTTTTCATTTGCGCGTGCATACTTGTGCCTATTATCCCTCATTAGATGGCGGGGTATGGAGACATAGATTCCTCCACCCTTAAAGTAAAACGGAGAGTCATCAGGTGTGGACTTAGCTGACCGGGTTCATCTGAGGTTTCCCTGACAGCTGACAGGATAAAACTGTAATGAAAAGAGCCAGGCACGTAGCAAATGTGAAGATACAGACAGCATATAAAACAGGCAGGGGTATTATGTGCAATGAATGTTCCGAGAATTTATCTTGTGCAAAGACATATTGACAGCTTGTAGTGAGAACATTGCAACGTGCACGGTGGAAAACAGTCACATAGGCTCTCCCTGCAGGTGGAATTCGCATTTTGTTTCCCACTAAACAGCTGCCGTGTTCAGTCTCTGTGATCAGAAGGGACGCGTCCTAAGTTCACCTTGAAAATGAATTTTTAATTTGTGGCAGAACTTATCGTGGATGAATGATAATAATTGTGACACAATACTGCATAGTGTAACCTAAAATGTCCAACCACCTAGTATTTGAATTGTGACTTTGATTTCTGAAGTCCTTTGAACTCCGAGCTTTGCTAAGGCCCTTTTGAAGCAGGATGTGATGAAAGTCTATGCTGTTTAACAGCACTTGGGAAATACTTGGGAAAAACTGAAATTTTCATAGGAGGTAAAAATGTCATCCTCATCTGTAAAGGTAATTTATATAGACACCTTTCTTATGCTAAGTTCCATTACTGACGATATGATTATGTACTTAAAACCCAAACTTAATGCCAACAAAACCGTAATGATGTGCTTTTCAAGGTCTACGTCACAAATCCCAATGGAAGTGAGATTTTTACTTTAAAACAGAACTGACTCAATGAATTTAAACAGATAAATACCTGGACTTTAAGTGAATCTGTCCTTTAATAAACAGATTAATCATTTGAGGGTGAAATTGTGTTTTTTTATATTAAATTTTTTTTTTTCTTTTGATGCAAGGAAGATGCTTATTCAAGCAACTGTGGCAGCTACAGCGAGTAGGGAAGCATTTTTACGATAGTTGCTCAATGATTTTAAAGTTATCCAGTCAAATTAGATTTTTGAGTTGCCAGACAACGCCACTCTGGGAGTTTCACCCAGAGAATTATTTCCCTTCCAGACACTTAAGACACACAAGTTTGTTATACTCAAGGCCAGAGACGTGGTTCAAGAAGTAAAAATGTAAACTTTATTTTACAACCAGTTTTTAAAAATCATTTTAAAACACACCACTCACACAAGGGGGGGGGGCTAATCAGGTGCTGAGGCTTACCAGATGGAAGGGGGGCTAATGAAGGGTGGAGGGATCCACCAAAACAAACCAAAAATCACCCAGGCACACATGACAGACACATGGTTGTGTAGCAACCAAAAATCCCAGGGGAGCACAGCACACAGAAAGGGGAGGGGATACCACCACCTTGGTCACCATCACCACCACCGGCCCTCAGCAACTGAAAAGGAATAAAACATTTAGTGGGGGCAAAACAATCAAGCAAATAAACAAATACAACAAAATATACTAACTGATTGGCAGGTTACCAATTATACAAACTATACAAATTACCTGCCCAAATGAAACTAAAAGTACTTTCTTAAGTTCAAAAAAAGAGAAAACGAAAAAGAAAAACCCACAAACTACCCCAAATCAGATAAGGGAACCAAGGAACAGGTAGTATAACTAAATCAAAAATAATCATAAACAAAAGAGGCAAACTTATACAAATTTGTCTAAACAAAAGGGGATCAAATTAATCTCAACAAAAAGGGATCAACTTGTATGAAAAAATCCAAACAAAAGGGATAAACTTATACAAATTAATCTAAAAAATAAAAATAAAAGGGATATAATCTCCCACCACTCTGTCACACGATTAAAATGTGATATAAACTCCAAGAGTTATGGAGCCATCGTCTCCCTTAAAGACTGAGGAAGCCAAGCAGCCTGTACAGGCAGCAGGCAAAGCAGGAGACAGAATACCAAACAAAGTTTTAAGAAGCACCACACAAGCTTGTACAAAAGTAGATTAGTAGCTAGTTGAAGCCTCGAAACAAAGCAGGAGACAAAGTGGAAGAGCAGTGGCATTCCCAGTCAGCTGATGGTGACGTCACACATAGCGGCGGTGTTTACTGTGGTTAATCAAATTTCACGTGTCAGAAATATTAGCCTTATCAAACTAGCTGACAATGATTCGGTTGCAACCTATGTTAATAGCTCTACATACCTCTCAGCAACAGCAGACATACACCCCAGCATGCACAATAGCACTGAGAGAGAGAGGACACTCACCTCAATAAACCAGAGAGGGACACGCACGCACCAAGGGCACACCAATCGCTCTGCCGGGCAAAATAAAACCTATGAGCATATCGTCCATAAGACCAACCAACGAGCGACGTAAAACAATGCAGACATACCTGACAAAGCCAAACTCCTGACCTGGAAGTGACACAGAAGGGAGTGCAAAGGAGGAAGCAGGGGGAGAGTCGCTGCTTAAATACTTTCCCCCTGTTCAATGCTTGGCCAGCAGTGGCGCTCCAATAAGTGAAGCAGCACACTGCATTAAGACATAAATATATTTCTATGCTGATACACAACATTGTACCTGGAATTGATTACTGTCTGATCTAGGTTTTCATGCTTACCACCATCTTGTCCTTATCCAACAAAAGGGTGGAAGATTGGTGTGTCTGTCTTTATAAGGACATTTTACATGAATTGTCTTCTTATTTATTTGATGCTCTTTGATTTCCTACCACCATGACAATCTATGTGGCTTCAATTTTGACACATTTCCTCCTTTTCTTCCCACTGACCAGGAATAAATCAGGTGCATTTGCTGTACACACTGCTGCTGCCATTTTTTCTCAGGAAGTATAGCTGTGTCCTAATTCAGGGGTAGCAACCTTTGACGGACCCAGCTCTTTGCAGTCTTGATTGACTGCTCAGAAGAAGTGGAAAATGTACACAACTATTGTTATTCTGGTTACAGTTTTCTTAAGTACTAGGAAACTTACAGCTCAAAAACAATAAATACAATAAATCTACTCAGGTAAAAGTAAAAAGTATGTAATATAAAATTTACTTTAAGTACTGAGTAGCTACTGAGAAGTTGTACAGCAAAATCTGATCTTTCCTTATTGGCAAGAGCAAGAGAATAGATCTGCAGCCAGGTTGTTCAGGTAAAGTCTCACCTTTATAATGAAGTCAAATACACAGCAAAATTGACAGTAAAGTGTGTTAAGTTAAGTTGAACGTCTTAAATATTTTACAGTATGGCAGAGCTGCAGTAACTCTTGGAAATCGGTGGTAAGCTGAGTCTGCTCTGGCAAGAACAAAGCAGAGGGTCAACCTCATTGCAAGACACTGCAGGCACGCAGATGAAAGTATCAGTATCTCTCCTCTTTCTGTTCATGTGTTGCAGTCTGTGCTGCATCTCACAAATGTCACGACGCTGCCAACGAGTGTGTGTAAAAGTAAAACTGCGTGTTAGTTTTCTACTGTGTAGAGTAATAGGCTACTGACTGTGTGACTGTATGTTGCAGCCTTTGGGTAGGCAGGCTAAACAAACAATCGTCATATCCACGTAGCCTGTCACATCCTGACTTGTGCGCAAAAGCATCATATCTTTAAACATCTGACCAATCACAGACAATCAAGCACTAATTTCAAAGTTAACATCAGCAGCGAGAGTAAATTTCAGCTAAAAAAATGGACAAACGGACATTTTTGAAGGCAAAAGGTAAAAACAGCTTTGACACAGACGTCATCAGCAGCAGTCTTGACACTGAAACAACAGCTGATGCACCTGCGGACACTGAGTTACTGGTCACCTGTACAGTACAGGCAGCTGTCGGCTGAGATGAAGAGTTTGCGATATCCGCAGGCAGGACCTGGGTACCCAAATCACAGTTGGACTAACGGGACAAACCTGAGAAAAACAGACAGCGGTTCATCCATGTCAAAGTGTCACATATTGCTATATTAAGGTAAAACAATGTTTTAATTATGAATTTGGCCGCCGTGCCTTGACATGAGCTCTTTATTTGCGCTGCCTATCATTATTTTTGGATGCATTTATAGCTTTATTATGAGATAAAAACAAGCTGTCAGCAGATCATTCAGTGATGCCTGAGGTGCATGTATTCTGCCATGTGAGCTGTGCAGGCCTGTGGTTTCATACTTTCTACGTTCGGTTTTGGCATAGATATGATTAATTTAAGTCCTACAGCCACTAACGGCATGTGTGCTGTGAACTGTGTAAGCAGTCTACATCATTTAGTTGTGCGTGTGTTGGCGCGGAGTTTCCACAGTATTGATTTTATATTATTGAATACAAACAGAGGAGATGTTTTGGTTGACACTTACGCACATAATCTCATCCTGTCCTGAGCCGAGCACACCAGCTGATTTTAGGGTTTCCTCTGAAGAGAGTTAGAAGTTATGACCGACTTAAAGTTAAACCCTGTGCATGAGCTGGACTTAAGCTGCTCTTATGCAATGGCATGGTGTAACTTTTTATGCCAGGGATGAGCTGGTGCAAGTTTAAAACATCGGACGTAACTATTGTACTGTAAGTGCGGAAAATGCACAGCAATTTTCATAAAACGTGGGACCTACATTATGCGGTTCTCTGATTTTTCCATTTTCATTTTCATTACTTATATTAACAGTTACTTGTAACTGGTGGAGTTTATCTTGTAACTCTAGCTTCTCTTCTCTTTGCTGCTCTAAAAGTTGTATGATGTTTTAAGGGGCAGTTTTCTGGCTGCATGTGGTTAATCTGAGTTTTGGTGCAGTACTTGCAATATTAATTATTAATTGATATATTTTTTTTATCTCAAACATTGAAAAAAAATACAAGTTATTGCTGAATGAAAATCATATCAACTTGCCATAAGAAACAAAAACAACAAAAAAAGAACTCCAGCAATGTTTGAGAAGGGACAGGTGGAAGCTTGAACGCTTATTTGGTCCTGCCCCTACCTTTCATATTACTTCATTCTGAGAGATTTTGCAACCTGAGTAAACACATAAATATCTAAACATATCAATGTCTGCATACATACACATATATAAATGTATGAATATCTAACATTACTACATTTTAAGAGATTCTAATCCCTGAGTAATTATATGTGTATACACATAACAATATATATAAATAAAACATACATACATACCTACAAACATAAACATCTTCATCCACACATGTCCACCTACCTATAAGATTCTTGTTCTATGTACTGATCTATTAACACTTGCTCATAACAAAATTTGAAATTCTTTACGTTAATACACATTTTAAGTTTAACATCAAGGCTGTTCCAAAGAGTTACCCCACAAACTGAGATGCACATACTTTTTAGAGTTGTCCGGACTGCAGTTTGTCTAAAGTTTAGTTCCCCCTGCAAATTATGCTCCTCTTGTCTGCTTGAGAAAAATCTCAACAAGTTCTTTGGCAGTGCTCTGTTTTTAGCTTTGTACACAATCTGAGCAGTTTTAAACTTAACAAATTTCATAAATTTAGAGTCGTTAGAGTCTCTCTCGCTCTGTGCACCTGTTTGTAGGTGCGCTCTTGTCCTAGAGGTGTCATTCATGCGCTGGAATGGATATTGTGCGTTCGTTGAATTGTCATACTGGCGGCGCCACTGGCAGGGTCAACTGTAAAACAGGCAACATCAAAACACAACTAAACATATAAAAATACATTTAAACACTCTACCCAAAGGCATGATGGGAAATTCTGCCCACATATCCTCCAGATTTGAAATCACAGTATAGTCAAAAGAGCGAGAGAAAGTATAGCAGAATAGCACTCAAGTAAAAGTTCAGTTAATCTACTTTTAAACTGAAGTAGAAATAAAAATACTGATTTCAAAATGTACTCAAAACAGTACAAGTAAATGTTCCTTTCTATGTGGCTCCTGTCACTTAGCACTGCAGTAGCAAACATTACCCTACTTTATTATCCTAAAGTTTCAGTACCCATTTGTTGTTATAACTTTAGTATTAGTAGGTTTGATTATGCTGTAGTCAGTTACTACCAATCAAAGGTTTAGTACTTGTCTGTTTAAGAGTTTGCCATTTTGTCTGATATAGCGCCCAGTGAATCTGAAATGTCAAACGGCAATGAATGCAGCATATGGAGCATATGCTTTGTCAGACGCATTTGAAGGAGCCCTAAAATTGTGTTCTTCAAAGGATGCAGCCCCTGAATTGCCACACAGTTAATCTTTTCCTCATACTCAAAATCCTTGGCCTAAATTTTAAATTTAGGATGTTCCTTTTCAGTTGTGGTGGCCATTTCAGTGATTTGGAGACAAAATGTGAGGCCCATTCCCATTTCACTAAGAGCAAATGTAGGGAACAAAAAGATTAAGGTATCTTTTAATGGTCAACAAAACCAAAAAAAAATCCATGCAAACACGTGTTAAAACCGCTTAGCAGTCCTTTCATATTCTCAGTGTTTGAAAGACCCTTATGCAGTCGACTTCTTGACCAAAAAAACCCAAGGGGAGAGCTGGACATACTCTCGCTAAACTTCTGCACCTCCTCAAGACATTTATCTCACAGGAGTATACAGTTTACTGACAGATCAGCCCCACACACCCAGAGCAACGATTAAGTATCTTGTCAGATAGTCAGCCCAGGGGACCTCAGGGGCAGCTGGCCAGACATGGACAGCTAAAACTGCAGCGGCTGTTTGACTCTCAAAAAAGGAACAGGTCTAACATATAGGGTCCAGAAAGAAAGACTTCTAAAATATCCTTAGATCTAAGGAGTCGAGTTTATTAAGGAAAGTGGTAATTTTATCTCTTTGGCAGTCAGTTTTTACACATTAGATCTGCTTTAATTGGCCCAACCCTGGGCTGAAGAGAGGAGAGAGGGCGGCCAGAGTCATTGTCGACACATTTGACATGTATGTGTGCCGCTCAGCAGCAAAGGTCAAGCTTAACAGCATTTCTTTTGTCCGAGCCTTTACACCTCTGGTAATACGCCCAGCAACCACCAACCATTTTCTGGTGCTTTGAACATACACATGACAACCAGTGGGTTGTGGCAACCCTCCTACCTGCCCTAACGGTACTCAGTCCACAGAATTTGGCCTTGGAACTCTCCCATAATGCCATTTTTGCCCAGTGTCTTTCTTATGGTTGAGTCATGAACGCTGACCCTAACTGAGGCCAGTGAGGCCTGCAGTTCTTTTGATGTCGTTCTGGTTCTTTTGTGACCGCTTGGATGAGCCATTGTTGCACTGTTGGAGTCATTTTGTTGGCCGATCACTCTTTGGAAGGTTCACCACTGTTCCCGGTTTTCTCCATTTGTGGATAATGGCGCTGACCGTGCTTTGCTGGAGTCCCAAAGCCTTGGAAATGGCTTTGTAACCTTTTCCAGACTGATAGATTTCAATCACTTTGTTTCTCATTTGTTCTTGAATTTCTTTGGATCGTTGCATGATATTTTTTTTCTTTTTTTTTTGAGATCTTGTAGCCTACTTCACTTTGTCTGACAGCTTCTATTTAAGTGATTTCTTAATTCAACAAAACTGGCTGTATTCAGGCCTGGATGTGGCCAGGGAAATTGAACTCAACTTTACAAGAACTGTGGTTAATCACAGTTAACTCATGATTTAACAAGGGGGGCAATTACTTTTTCACATAGGGCCAGATAGGTTTGGAGACAGGAGACAGAAAGTGGGCAAATACTTTTTCACATCACTGTAGTTTAACTAGTTTAACTATATGTAGTGTGGACAAATGTAGACAAAAGTGCTCATATGAGTTTAAATATGAGTTTTATTCAATGCAACATACATATATGACACAGATAGATGTTCATGGCAGACCTTGCCCAAGGGTCCACACTAGATACCAATTGTGTCCAGACTTGGACTCGAACTCCAGTCTCCTGAAAGTCAACAATGTAAACCCCTGGCCTATACAGCCACCACTCTACATCTCTCTTCTTGAAAAGGACACATTTTGCAAACATACTTTGCACAACAGAAATATATCAGTGTTTTTTGGACCCTAATGCACAAAAACAGCCTTCACTAAGTCTTGTCCCGACTTTATTAAGGTCACAGCACTTCTCCAGTAAGACCAGTTAGCAGGGCTATGAAGGTAACCATTGTATTAGCATGCACTGCACAATGTAAGGAAAGATAAGTCTTGGTCTAAGAGAGCCTGTCACTTACATGTTTGCCTGAAGTCCATGCTCCTATCACTAAGGCAATGATGAGAATCATGGGATTTTTTTCATTTGTGCAAAGCCCTGAAGGGATTCAGTAATATCAGCATGTATAGGCTGTGGATTTCAATGTCATTAAAGTGCTGCTACTGACGTCCTCTTTCCTTCTCCTGGACAGAAAACTCCTTGCAGCTTCTCAAGAAAAAGAGCCAGTTGGACAATCTCTGAAAATACATAAATTAGTATTTGACTTTGTGGATGTATTCCTTCTTTTAAGCGTGTATGTGTCTAATGATGATTGCTTCACATCTATGAGCTGACAGCAATTACCGTTCTTCCTACTGTGTACACACGCCCTCCATTGCTATTTCACGACATTCATACATACATATATATGCAGCACACATTGTGTTGAGGAGAGGAATAGGAGATATTTACTATATGAGTGCTAATATTAGCGTGCTGGCTGAGCGACGCAGATGCCCTAGAGGAAGTGTTACTTCTCGCTCTCCAAGCCTCTTCTACAAAAAGATGGCAGGGACATGAATGCCTCTCTCAAGCACACATTTGCATAGTGATCCTAATAATCTGATTTTCCTCTGGCTGCTTTTGTGTTCCCTTTTATAAAAGTGGTTATAAAACCAAAACGTTTACTCCAGCAGTCCCCCGGGCCAGGTTTAGTCTTCTCAGGATTCTAACAGACCCACTTGAACTGATAGCTTGTGTTGTTGTGTTTTTTTCCAGAAGCTCTTTCTAGTATTATGCGGGGGATGTGTACATAGAGGGAATTTTTAGAGAGTTGCAGATGCTCAGATTCACATCTATTGTCCATATTGTTGTCATTTTCTATTTTCTTGCATAGGGAAAAAAATCACGTCTTACTTCTAAGTGTGGTGTTGAGCAGTGCCTGTCCTTTGGACAGCAATAATTGAAAAGGCTGTACAAGTTACTGATATGGAAGGAACTCTTCAGTGGTTTTAATTTGAGTAGCAAGAATTTTCAACTGACAGCACTGTAAGTGACAGTGTAAAGTGGTGTTATGGTATCCATGGGCAACTGGACTTAAGATCTCTTTGCCTTGAAGAGGTAAGCTATAGTAACAAAGGGAAAGTAGATAACTTTTTTAATTTGTATAACTGTCATGGAAGAAGTATATTTAAAGCCCACATCAATATATGGCAAAATTAAAACAACTAAAAAAAGAAAACCATTTCAGGACTTGGATAAAGCTCCTGTTTTTCAAATGATGTGAAAATCCTCAGTTGTAATTCTTGTGAAGTTGAAAATAGAGTCCGTGGCTTGGCAAAGCGAGTGCTGTACTATTAAACGTTTGTGGAAAGTTGGCTCTGTGCTTGGATTTTCTCTTCTAACAGAAGTTTTGTTTCTTTGAGTTTACATGTTAATCAGTCATGGTCAATATAAGTTTGCTTATAAGACAAAAAAACATCTTTAATGTCAAAATGAAACCAGATTTCTTTTAAAGTAATGTCAATCTAATAAAAATATGTTATGTAGAATAAGTGACTGCAGAAATATTCAGCCCCTTCAAGTCACGCCTTTGGCTGCAATCACAGCACTGAGTCTGTGATTGCAGTGAGTCTGTGAGTGTCAATCAGGCTTGGACACCTAGAAACTGCAATTTTACTCCACCTTACTTTGCAGAACTGCTCAATCTCTGTCAGGTTGCTCGGGGATCAGGCATGAACAGCCCTTTTCAAGTCCAGCCACAAATTCTCTCTTGGACTGACGTCTGGGCTTTAACTCAGCCACTCCAGAACATTCACCTTGTTTTTAAACCATTTTTGTGTAGCTTTCTCTGTATGCTTTGGGTCAGTGTCTTAATAGAAAATAAATCTTCTCCCAAGCACTTCACTTGACTGAATAAGAATAAGATTGTCCTCCAGGATTTTCCTTTATTTTGCTGCATTTATTTTACCCTCTACCCTTCTAGGACCAGCTGGACCAGCAGCATTCCCATAGCATGAGGCTGCCACCACAGTGATTCACAGTGGGGATGGTGTGTTTGTGGTGATGTACAGTGTTTGGTGTCCGCCAAACAAAGCATCTTGTCTGATGGCAAAAAGCACCACTCTGGTCTCATCAGACCAAATTGGTGCTCTGACCATAGAGTCTCCCACATGTCTTTTGGCAAACTCTAGTCAAGATTCAGCATCGGTTTTCTTCAAGAGTGGCTTTTTTTTTGCCACTCAATGCTTTGACTGGTGAAGAACCTCGGCAACAGTTGTTGTAGAGATGCTGAAGCTTGTAACGCCTTCAGAGTAGTCATACTTGTCTTGGTGGCCTCCCTCACTACTGAGTGCAGCCTGACACGTTTGCTATATTCCTTCCATTTCTTCATGATTGATTTAACTGAACTCCAGGGGTGTAAAGTGCCTTGGATTTTTTTGTACCATCCCCTGACTTATAATTTTCAGTAACCTTCTTCTGAGTTGCTTTGAGTGTTCATTTGTCTTCATGGTGTAATGGTAGCCAGGAATACTGATAAACCAGTGGCTGAACCTTCCAGATACAGGCATGTTTATACTACAACCAACTGAGACACATTCACTACACTCCACATATTTTTATTTAATAGTAGGAATCTGTTTTCACTTTGACATTAAAGAAAGCCAAATCATGTTGATTTTAATTGATTTATAAAATCAATAAAAGGGTAAAACAACCAAGGGGGGAGAATAGATTTTATGGGCGCCGTACATTGGATGAATCCCAAACAGTTCAAGGTCACCTATTTGGCTGGATCCCAACACTGTTGAACTGCTGCTCCACTCAAAGGAGCATTTTGAGGATTGTCTTACATCTATGTGCATATTTACCTATGCATGCCTGTGTGCTCTAGTTTCAGTCCTCTCACATGTTTAGGGTCCATGACTGAGCCCAGGTTTACCTCAACTGTGCATACTAGGTTTCAGGTCAATTAAGAATGGCAAACTATTGATTGTAGGAAAGGAAGCTAAACTGTCATGCATACACAGGGGAGTGTGTGAATGAAGGTGATACACATGTAAAGCTCTTGTATCTGTAGAGTTTCCAGGCAAAATTCCAAAGTAAGAATATGCACTGTTAATATGACTGCAAAAATATTAAAGAGAGTTTATTTGTGTGGGCCTTAATTGTCTAGGAATTTAATAGTAGTAAGGTGATAAATACCTAGTAATACGTTTTTACCTAGCTAAAAGCATTTACCAAGGAATAACTTGTAATATTAAGGAAGTATTCACCTAGTAATAATGCTTTAATTATCAAGTCAAACCTTGTTATATTATGGCAGTTCCCTGGTAATTGGGTAGTATTCTACCCTTACCTTCTAACCCTCACCCTTCCCTAACCCTTGTAATATTGTGACAAACATGCGCTGTTCTTTTACCAAGTAATTTCTTAGAAATAAGATGATCATTTCTATATAAATGACTTAATATTTCTCAGGTAATTGCTTTATTTGGTCCACTACATTTACGTGAGTCCCTGAATAATTATAAGTATTTTTTAGGGATAGTGTTTGGGGCTTAGGATTAGGTTAGAAAAGATAACAGGACCCTCCTGGGCCATTGCCCACGGTTTGGAAGAAAGGTCCAAGGGGAAGGCATGAGTCTTGCACATTGGTCAGGGAACTCCTGCCAAACATTATCTAGACATTTACACAGGTTACTGGCAAGGAAAGGATAAGTTAAGGGGGAATCGTAGTTGGAATGGTTAAGTTTAGGATGAGGTACTCAGTAGGATGAGGGTAGGGTTAGCATTAGAGTAAAATGCCACCTAATTACCAGATATTTGCCCCTACATTACAAGGAATAACTTGGTATTAAAACATTATTGCTTGGTAAATACTCCCTTAATGTTGCAGTATATCTTAGTTACTTGGTAAAGTGCCAGCTTATTGCAAGGGAATTATCATTATAATCTTGAGAAATTACTGGATAATTACATTTATTTCTACAAAATTACTGGGTAATGAGGCCCCACTAAAATAAAGTGCTACAGAACACTATATTCAAGTCCTGTTTTGTAAAAACCTACTCCTACAATACTCTTTGTTCTTATGAAAACACTGCAATCTGACATCAACACCTTCCAATTATGCACACTAAGAGGTACTATAAAAGCAAACACACTTCTGGCATTTGTTTCTGTTTAAATCCCATTTAGTAATGCAGTGAGACAGATGTCCCTCATACCCTTAATTTCCTAAACTGAATTTACAAGCATGACTTAGCACTGTGCTGTGTGACCCATTGAACTGCCCTACATACTTCTGCTCCTTTGAACTTTTCATATGTTTTATGATACAATTGCAATATAGCAGGGATTTTGTTGGGATTGATGTAATAGACCAACACCAAATACACCATAAATAAGATGTCAGGAGGGTGAATATTACATGACATTCAGAAAAACTGACAAAAATTTGATCCTAACCCCTGACTATATCAGGTGTCGTAGATAATTAGCTCATGCATTGCTCTAGTTTTAATTCCAGTGAAGCCTGCAATAAGTGTAAAATCAATTTGAGACAGAATTTCCTTTTCAGTGTGGTTTTTACAACTTGAGGTTGTCATTTTTATATAAAGTTCATTGTTTGTCTATTTATGTCCTGAAATATTCTTTATAAACTGTGTTGAATGTTCCCTTTTCATATTGTAAAAATAGTTTCATATTTTGGAGCCTGACTTATTCTGATCATTTTTGACAACAGTTTTATTCTCAGAATTATTGCTTGGCATCAGTGACTATGCCTTCTCATTTTCTAGTAGTTACTATGTGCAGTGATATCATGTATAGTGAATTTAACTAAACATAACATCTAACTTGCAAGGAAATATCTCTATTATAAAATCTAAAGAGGAAAGTTGGCTGTATGTAATATGTAATTTAAAGCATGTCACCTTCAAAGTGACCTTTCTGCTCCAGATAGAGGCACAAAAGCACAAAATATGAGTATTTACAGCCAATTCTCACGCTGACTGACTTTTTTAACTCATTAAGTGCCATTGACGTACATATACGTCATTTAAAAGCCAAAGCTTGAATGCCGTTGACGTACGTCAGTGTTTTTTTTCTGCGGCTGGCACAAGGGGGCGCTCTCACGCTTCCTGTGAGTAATTTTGGGGCTTCTGGGATACGTAGACGGAACACGGAAGAGACAGTAGATCAAAGCCACAGAGATAAGAGGTGGAGACCCTGGGGTCAAAGAGCAGAGCGATCGTTACAGAGGTAATCTAGGCTAAAAGTTCTAAAATAGACGCTGGAAGAAACTTTAAACTTTTGCCTGAGAAACCGCTTACTCACTGAAACTGACACTGAACTTAATGACAGCAAATCCAGGGATCAGGGCTTTCATTTGTCTGCCTATCCTGGCCAAGAGGCTAAAGAATGCCTTGAGGTCTCCCCCCATCACTCATGCTCCTGATTTTAGAAGCAGACTTGAGAGAAGAGCAAGCCCCATGCAGTTCTACAAAAAGAGGTAAGAACACAAAAATTTGGTATTATTATTATATTATATATATAAAACATATTCTATATTATATTACTTCTATAATTTACAGGCAGTGCCAGGGGACATGCGAGCAGGAGAGGACATGGGCATATAGGAGGGTCACGTGGAGGCTGTCCAGTTCCAGAGTGAATGGCATGACAGTGACTGGAAGCATTTTTATTTATTTTACAATAAAATGACATTGGTAATACAATTTTCAGATGTCTTTTACGTCATTGAAGGCAAAATTATAACATTCAAATCACTGTTTTACTTGACAGACTCTTTCACAAAAATGCATTTTTCTCAGCTTTCTAGAAAAAAAAGTGGTCTTTTTGGTGAAACTAGTCTCTATTCAACTTAAGATGAATAAAGAACGGAACAAGGTGCAAACAAACGTTTTTTTCCATGATGAAATAGAGAGTTTCTTTTTCATTTGAGCTATTTGGTGTTTTCAGAGACATAGTACAAAATATTCTGTGGGTCTTGAAAGATGACTCAAAATGGCCAAAAAACGCTGGCACAAGCCACTTTCCATTTTATAAAAGGGCTGGCTCTCAATTAGTTAATGTATTCTCTAGCCAAATCATATTGTAAGTGATTGCACAGTCTCTGGCTTTATTTTGTAAGCAAAAAAGCTAAAGAAAAAATGTTTTTGATGATAATCGTTACAGCTGTTACCGTGGCACTGTCTGCAGTGGTTAGGAAAATAGATAAATCATGAAAGTCACAGCAAGGATAATCTTGTGAGTGAGGTGTTGTTGCTAGTGGGTCAGCTTTTGCAAGGGCCCAACTGACCTCTCACAGATCCCATCAACTTCCAAACATATATTCCCCATGAACTATATTCCTCAAAACTTCTTTTTCTTTAGGCTGCATCAGTTACATAACCTTACAAAGTTAATGGATTGGCTGGATTCAATGTGTGTCAACAGGCAGCTCCTTCTTGCAACGCTCCCAGCTGAACACTGAGAACAGTTGTTCTCAGACAGAGAATGAAAACAGACCAATCAGTGTCATTTGAGTTGAACGAGGCAGTAGCCAAGGTTGTTGTTCAGTCGTACGGCAAACCTTTAAACAATGATGGAAGAGAATAGCATGAATGCAGCTAAAGTGGCAGTTTTATCTGAAATGGACAAGTTATTTTTATTTTTCTAAAGAAGAGCAGAGAACTTTTTTGCCTCAGCTCCAGCAGTGGCTTAATCTACCAACTGGCTCCATTGATAATAAACAACAAAGGTTGCCTGTTGAGCTTGGGTTATTAGTTTTTATCCTCTGGGGTGGCCAGTGCCTACTACTTCATATGTTTTGTTGATATGTTGGATATGTGAATGTCTATCTGGAATGTCATTTTACAATACCATTAGCAACTTAAGAATTGAGCTTGTTTTTCCTAAATCAGGCTGTTCTCACAAACTGAGTGACTGCGCAAGAAGGAGACTAGTGGGAGAAGCCACCAAGACATTACTCCAAAGAAATTATAAGCTTCTGCAGCTAAGTAGTAGAGACTGCATACAATGAGGTTCTTCACCAGTCAAAGCTTTATTGAGTGGCAAAGAGAAAGCCACTGTTTAAGAGAACTCATGTTAAATCTTGACTAGAGTTTGCCAAAAGACATGTGGCTGACTCCATAATCAAGTGGATGAAAGTTCCATGCTCACACAAGACCAAAATGTCACTTTGTTCTGCAGACACCAAACACTCCACAAACCCACCGCCCCCACTGTGAAGCACAGCGATGGTAGTATCATGCTGTGGGGATGCTTTTCTGCAGCCGGTCCTGGCAGGCTTGTAAAGGTAGAGGGTAAAATGAATGCAGCAAAATATAGGAAAGTCTTGGAGGACAATTATTATTCAGTCTGCAGCAAAACAATGACCCAAAGCATACAGTGAAAGCTACACAGAAATGGTTTAAAGACAACAAGGTGAATGATCTGGAGTGGCCAAGTCAAAGCTTATTCTCAATCCAGTAGAGAATAGGACATGGATGTTCACGCCTGGTCCCAGCACAACCTGACAGAGCTTGAGCAGATTTGCAAAGAAAAATGGAGTAAAATTGTGTCCTGATGTGCACTCCTGATTGAGACCCATCCATGCAGACTCAGTTCTGTGATTGCAGCCAAAGGTCCATCTACTAAATGCTGACTTTAAGGGGGTGGATATTACATGTTTTACATTACATGTTTTTATTTAGTTGAAATTACTATATCAAAACAAGCCTAATTATATTGACTATGATAGATTTATAAAATCAAATGGTAAAACTTTCAAGGGGACAAATACTTTGAATAGGCCCTTTATTTACAAGGCACTGTATATCCAGCACAGTGGATGATGAATTTAGCTTATCTTGCTGTTTATTTTAAGGGTTTCTGCTTCTGTTTGTTTCAGCAGAGATGCTTCTTATTGCTCTTACACTGCACACAATCAATATATTTAAAATCGAGTAAAAATGGGTTCCAGCCAAAATGCCTAAAAATATATATATCCCCTTCCCAAACTACATTTCTGTGCTCAACAGAGTTGTTTTTCTGCTTAGATGCATACGCATTCTTGATTTCTTCCCCGTTTATTGCATATGCATGACACCACCACCTGGCTGTGTGTGCATGTGTGTATTTTGTGTGTGTGGCTTGCAGTCCTGTAGCACCATTCTTTCTGAATAACACATATGCCAGTGTGTTCAGTCCAGTGGCCAGAGTGGCAGCTCCGAGGTTTGGGCTGAGCAGCGGGCACCGTGCCCTTCATGGTCATGACAGATGGAGCCAGTGGAGACGCAGGCTATTACAAGGGGGACGGAGAGGGGCGGTGTGGGGGTGGAGGGAGAACGGAGAGTAAAAGGAAAAGTGGAAAAGGAGAGAAAGAGATCAAGAGGAGGTTCAGGGAAATTAGTGCAGGGTGGAGAGGGAGAGGAAGAACAAAAGGGAGGGAGGAGGCCAGAACAATCAGGCAGAGAGAAACAAATGATGAAGATATAATGACGGGGGGGAAAAAAAGCAAGAATCATGATGGGAATGCTGAACACAGAGGAAATGAAAGCTATCTTTTGAAAACCTTGGTGGTGCTTGGCCTTATGAAACATGCTGTTTTGGCTGCAGAATCCCAGACATTCTCATGCACTTGTTTGTAGTAGCGGCCACCTCTGCTCTGAGCCGATTAGTCTGCAGAAGAGGTTTGCCTCCAGTCTGCCTCCCACTGCCAAGCAAATGGAACGACTGAGAAATAATTACTTTCTGCAACGTCTAATAAGCAAAAAAGGAATACAGATGGAGGCGCAGGGAAAAGGCGGGTAATGTGGGCCTGAAGTCAAGGGCACCGACAGCCACATAGGCCAATAAATCCAGATCAGAGAGCAATCAAATCCTATTATGAACAATAGCCAGTAAGGCCCATTACCAAGATGGGATCATTATGATGGTTTCTCATTAACAAAAAATAGAAGAATTAAAAATGCACCATCTTAGAACCACAGATAAAAACGATACCCCAGTGAAGGAAATACAAAATCCATGCCTTACACCATCAACATGAACACTAAAGTTCTATGCTTATAACTTTGCATCACTGATTGTATTGTCTTAATCCATCAAACAGCAGGGTATAGTCACCCAAAACCATCTGTGGCTGTTCAAAAGTTCAAAGCCTAATACCGTGTGTGAAGGCCCATAGTTTAAGGATTTAGATGTAAACTACATTTTGCTTTAATAAGATGCTCTTCATCACAGACACTGTGAGCAGGGTCCTTCTCTGTGTGACAGACGCTTCACAGGGTATACAAGGAAGAGAAAATAATGAGAAGAACTATGAGGAAAAAAACATATTGTTGCTGTTGACTGGCAACATCAGTCATTAACTCATAGAGGAAATCTCTTTAAAACAAAAAAACTTACATGTACCAGTAATTTCCCTTTTACACTCATGTAAGATATATGTTATTGTTAGGGCACACTGATGCTTCTCTCCTGATTTTATATACATTTATACTTCTAAGAACAGAGAGGGGACCCCACCCTTATTTTGGTGTTCAAACTCCAAGACAGGGGACTTAGTTTAGTCTTACCCTAACTGGGTTAGGGTATGGAAAGGAAAAGCAGGGTATGGTATGGTAGGGTATGGTAAGGTAGGGTAAGGTAGGGCAGGGTAGGGTAGAGTAGAGCATGGTATGGCTTGGTAAGGTATTGTTTGGTAGGGTAAGGTAGATTAGGGTAGGGTAGGGTAGGGTAGGGTATGGAAGTGTAGGGTAGGGTATGGTATGGTACGGTATGGTACAGTATGGTACGGTAGGGTATGGTACGGTACGGTACGGTACGGTACGTTACGTTACATTACGTTATGTTACGTTACTTTACGTTACGTTGCATTACATTTTGTTATGTTATGGTATGTTATGATATGGTATGGTAGGGTAGATCAGTTAGCTCTTCAACCACCTTTGCTTCACATCCAAAGGCTTTGCAAAAACAGTGCAGAAAAGTTAAAGACCCTGGGAAATGGGTTAGGGTTAGGTCCTAACCCAAATCCAACATTTTTGTCTTAACACACTAGATATGTTGAAATATTGTTGCTGTAAACATGTGAAAACCCTGAGATCTACATGTGACTTAAGTCTGGACAGTTAGAAAGTTTTTCACCTCTTTCCTGGCTGGGTTTAATTTGGGCAGGGCCAACATGTGGGCTCGTGGGGTGGGGTTAGGTTAGGGTAGGGTAGAGTAACGATATGGTATGGAAGTGTAGGGTAGAGTAGAGTAGAGTAGAGTAGAGTAGGGTAGAGTAGAGTAGAGTAGAGTAGAGTAGAGTAGGGTAGGGTAGGGTTTGGTAGGTAAGGGTAGATCAGCTAGGTAGATGAAAACAGTTATCCTGTACAGCTTTGTAGAATCTGCTAATACACTGCTTAAACCATGGCATACTTCTTCTTTTTTAAGTTGTCTGGCAAGTTTCCTTCCCAACCACCAGCTTGTTACATTCCTAAAGGACAGTGAAATAGGACCAGGTACCTTGAAAGTACAAATATTCTAAGAATCTGAAGAGGAACGTATCTCCAGGGAGTCCCTAAAACACTTCAGTTTCTTAAAGATGCTGTTTTCGTTGGTGTCTCTGATAGACCATACTGTATTTTTGGAGGAAACAAAAATGAAAGCTCATAAAAGTGATATTCTACATGTAAAGTACATTTCATACCATCACCTCAGTGTCGGTTATGTAGAAATATTTCAGAATTAGATTTGGTCCAACCTTGACATTTAAATATCCATTTGACAATACATTAGAGCAGCATCAGTGAAGAGTGGGTGGCGTTGGCTGCAAACTTCCTCCTTTGTGAGCATCAGTACACATTCTCTCTTTTTCACCAGCCACGTGCCTTTATAAATCTCCGCTGTTCTTTTTTTCTGCTTTTGTTTGCTCAACAAACCCTGCCAGCTTTCTCTGGCCTTTGTCCTTTCTTTACAAATGCGGCATACACAGCCTGGTCCTTTCCTCGCGCTGCTTCTAAACAGATCAGTGTTACCATGCCATGACCTATTTACCCTCCCAGCCTCTCAACCCGGCTAACAGCTCACCTACTGCGGGTGGAAAGCCACTGAACCCCGTTGCCCCCAGCTTTGGTCATCACCAAGCTTTTCAGCTAGGATTAGTGTCACAGTCAGAGCGATGGCAACATTTTCCACACCAGAGAAACAATATAAAATATCAGGAGGCAGTGATGTTAGCGATTTTAAACCTCGCATTTGGAAACATCCGCCATGCTGCTGGCCATGAGACTAGTCTGTATCTTTGCCAGGAGGTCCTTTCATTTTGCCTGATTCCTCTGGAGAAGAGCTTTTGTGCGCCAGCTGCCACAGCGTGCACCTTACATGACATTTAGCCTCAGATACAATCAATTACATTTCATGTTTACAGAGTCACATGCTGCACCATGCAGAACCTTTTAACCCCACGCTATTGAAGCTGCTGATCCCTGCGCCCCTGAAATCCTGGTGAAAAGGAAAGAGAAGCAAAGGACCATCAAGGAAGAAATGTATTACAGTAAAATTAATGTGACTTTGATGTATGAAATATATAGTCTTATCTGAGGATTTTGCCAAAGAATAGAAAGCAATTGGGATGAAATATAGAGTTAAAAGCTATTGTCTAGAATGTTATAGATGGCAACAAAGTCAGCCAATATTTTCATTCAGTCAGGGATTTATAAAACCTGTTAAGGGAAAAACTCTGAAAATACAATCCACCAATATCAGGCAGTTGTAACAAAAATCTGATTTGCTCCATCAGAGAGAGGGTAACTTCCATTAACAGTCAATGCAAACTAGATAAAAACAAACAGCCTTTCCCACATACTGCCTTATATTATCTCCAGTGACGAAAAAAACGTTATTCAGACAACTTCTCAAATGAGTATTGTGACAATGCAGAAACACCAAATCTGAGGTTTTGGAACATTTTGTATGGTTTTCAATGCAAGTCATCCTGTTTTCTGTTGGATAAAAGTGCTTAATGCTGCTTTTTACATGAAACATATGGTTTTCTGCAGCAGCTGTTAGTTATGTAATTTGTGCACAGGACACCACCACCCCCAATCTAAGCAAAGCAAACCAACTCAAATAAATTAAACATAAAGTATGGATATGACTGCCTGGTAGTTAGCACTGGGCTGATAACTGATATGTGACCTCTCAGAATAAAGACAAGTTGTTAATTATTATAATGAAGACTACATATGGAGCCTATTATAAGAGTTGTCCCTCAGCCACCATCATGTTGTCTGGGCTGTGTGCTTATGGTCATTGTCATGGCGAGCATTCGGCCCAGTCTGAGGTCCTGAGCACTGTTGAACAGCTTTTCATTTATGATATCTTTGTACTTTGTTCCATTCAGCTTTCCCTAAACTCTGACCAGTCTCTCAGTCTCCGCTGCTGAAAAACACCCCCGCAGCATGATGCTGCCACCATGATGCTTCACTGCAGGGATGGTATTGGGCAAGTGATAAGCACTGCCTGGTTTCATCCAGACATAATGTTTAGAACTGAGGCCAGACAGTTTGACCTTAGACAGTCTGAAAGGTCTAATAGGTGCTTCTGTTGCAAAGTCTAAGTAGGAATTGATGTATTTTGCGCTAAGGAGAGGCTTCCATCCAGCCACTCTGCCATAAGCTGTAGGAGTCATAGGACTGTCATCTGCAGTCTTCCTCAGAAGCGTTTCTGAGGAAGACTACAGATGACAGTCGAAACATGTCAAGGTAAAAAAAAAAACATCTAATAGAATTAGTTTATCTGAAAAAAGAAACACAAGATAAGTAAACAAAATAAGAAGACAAAATGAATTTACTGGATTTATGAAAGGATATGTAGGTGGCACTTTACAAGAGGATGTTTTTCTCTGCTGCATTTAAAGAAGCCTTTAAAATGGGACTTACTTTGATGGGTTGCTGTGATGTAATTGGCCTTCTAATGTGCTCTTCTAAGAATGCAGTCCCTGAATTGGGACAAAGCTTATGCTACAAAGCAAGGCTGCCTGGTGGTGGTGTCTTGGGAGGGCCTGTTTATTGGGGCTTTCAGGGGGCTAGCCATTTCTGTGGGTGGAGCTGTTACTAAATACAGCTAAAGCATTAAGACACAATACTCTTTCAATTGCTTTAAAAAAAAAAAAAAAAAAAAAAAAGGTCCCAAAATTCAGTTGGACGACTAACAATTGCACAGTTTCATGCAGCATCTGTAATTAAAGATCATTTGTGGCAGTCTGCTCATTAACTTCACATAAAGATTGAGGAAACCTAATGAATCAGGTGTATAATAAACATGCAGTCCCATTAAAAATGACCTTTAAAAATGCCCAGTTAAGTCCAACTGCTGGGGTATTTCCATATCCTCTCTGAGCTAGTCAACATGTCACCCACATCACTTCCTGTCAGAGCACAATGACGACTCTTTTATCTGTTCATCTCTTCATTTATTTATGATGATGGCAGTGTTTTGGCACACAGTCAGCATGCTTAAAAATTGTAAGGGGACTAATTAGCTGGCGTTTTCATAGGGGGTTGAGACCATTATGCTGCCTCCAGTTTGGTTTAAATTCAGGTAATGACTATCCTAGTGTGTGAGAGAGCGTGTGTGAGCATGTGTGTGATAGTTCTGAGTGCTGCCACCCGTCTGCCAGCTCCGCTGTGATGAGGGCATGTTTAAAACCTGGCAAACCAGCCTCGTCACCTGGCACCCCGGTCCCTCATCGGCCTCAAGGTCATCAAGCTTGGCATGCCGAGTGGAAAAGCTGGAGGGGAGAGTGTGAGAGGCATCCCTGAACAGTCGTGATGGGCTGCCATGTTGTAGCAGGGGTCCCTCTTCGCCTGCAGCGATCTAAACCATGGCGTTTATACACACTCACAGCTTCAGCCTCCTCCTTGAACAGGCTGACGTCACTCCCTAGAAGCAGAGAGTCTTTGAAATAAGCCATGTGATGCTGGCTATGAATCCCCCTTTTCATGTAGTTGTCAGGCACTGATGTGCTAGAGACAATGCCATTTGGAGGACAGTGAAGGGAAGGCGCAGATTGGTTCACATTTTAAGCTGCGTTTAGTCCATCTACAGAGGGTTAATGAGGTGGAAGCACGTGCTAAACTCCACCAGCATCACTTCCACTCTCCCTACATCTCACCTCACCCTCCCACATCTCTTGTCATCTTGTCATTTATCTCCCCATTGATTTTTTTTCATCACTTTTCTCATAATTATGCAGAGGACTTCAAGAGCCATGCTGGTGTGTTCAGCTTTGACTCGAGCTCAGGTTATGAATCTGAGATTGTTTTGACACACATGCTCTTTCATGTATTCATGGTTGTATGGAAAAAAAAGCTTAGGTCAAGCTGCTGTGATCTTGGATGCCATTCATATCAAGGATCTTATATAATTTTAATCATTAAGATGTCTTTGAGATCTGATTTAATTGACAGAGAGAGAACGTTGTGATGGCTTGTCATTAACTGCGGCAATTTAAAGACATGAAGTTGACAGTGTTGAAGATAACAGCATTATAATGATGTGCTGCATGGTGATATTCTCTAATCATCTTCACATGGAGGTGCTAAAGAGACTTCAGCTTTATGATATTTCATTTTAATAGATTTTTTTTTTATCACATAGGCTATATTTATTAGAGATCAGCATCTGTCAGTGGCACAGATACCCTGCTCCATCTACCTTCACTTTAGGCTGTTGGACTCTCATCATGGCAAAGAAGGGACTCCAACTGAGAAAAAGGGTTTAATGAAACAAGAACAATGTAATTATTTAATCAGACATATAATCAGTCAAAAAAGTGAAAGAAATAAAGTTAAACTGTTGTGATTTGAAGCACAAGAGTACAGAAATGTAAGTCCTTTAACAAGAAATGAAAGACCTTCAGTCTTAGGAGTATCTTGGAAGGATTTCCAAGAGCTAGGGCCATCAGATGAAGATGCAGTTTTATCAAGGTCTGAGCAGGAAGTAGCAAATTGGCAGAGTGAGTCATGTGTTCTAAAATTAAACTCTTAAAGGGCTGTAATGTGAGATGGTGGTTGACAAATCTAAGTCTTAACATACAAATACTGTTTACTGCACCATTCTTCCAGAGAAGGCCAACCAACCTTTTTTTTTATAGAAGATACACTGATGAGTGCTGCATTTATTATCATATGCTTTATCATCTATCTGTTTCATAGCTCCAATGCATGGATATATTTTACATTCATCTGGTAAAGCTCCAATAGGGAGTGTTTGGGAAGGGCAAGATATTTCAAAATATTCTCAGAAGGTGATTGGACAGTTCGTCTGTCACATTCATGACGGCCCAACCTGAGCAAAAAGACAAAATGAGGTTATATGCATGCGCTTGTCCAGAGCTGACAGGCTCCTGCTGCTGTAGTTTTTTAATGGTGGACCTTCTCTGTGATTAAAACTTATGCCAAGACCAGTTGGGAGATGTGCAAAAACATCTTCTCTGCCAAGACAAGCTTTAATTGGGGCTCTTGATATGCCTCACTCTTCTTAAATGACCGACAGTGTCCAGTGCAGCACAAACATTGTGGATTTGATCTTTTCAAGATGGATTTGCCTCATGACAGAGATGAAGTTTGGCAAATTCATCCGTTTTGCATAGTTATGATACTACACATATTCTGAAAACCCAGGTTCTCTAGAAAAAAAATGGATGTTTAGAGTATTACTGTGCACCACAGTGATGATGTTTTAAGTCTAGGCGAGAAAAAACGGTTAAAAAGTAGCATAGGGCTCAGACGGTTAAGGGAAATTGAACATCAGCAAATAGTTGTTTGCTAATATGTCAAAAAGAAGACAGAAGAATAAGAAACTATGGCAACACATTGATGTACTAATTTTGCTGCTTTTGCCACTCTTTGCCCGTTTTTGTTACTTTTAGCCAATTTTGCTCATTCATGCCACTTGTTGCCCCTTTTTACCCATGTTTTTGCCGCCTTACCCTTTGTTTGCCACTTTTTTTTCTGGCCACTTTTTTCCCCTTTTTTTGCCACTTTTAAACCATTTATGACACTTTTTACTCATTTTTGTCTCTTTTGACGATTATTTAATTATCAGCTGTATTCAAAAACTGTATGTGTTACCATGACTAATAAAAAGTAAATTCTGTTTTGAGAAATTGGTTTTACATTTTGATAAGGGCTATATTGTACAACAGCATAAATAAATGAAATTCATGTTTTGTTGCTTGATAAGAGTGGCTATTATTCAGGTTAAAAATAAAATATAGTTGACTAAGAGATTAAAGTTCTTCCCTTCATCCCCCCTTATGGGCGGCCTTGGTTATTACCCAGGTGACATTAGTTTATGCTCTGTAGGGACAAGGGGTGGATTTTTCTTCCACAGAGGTTTTATCATTTTTGAGACACCAACAATGAAATCTTTCTACTTCCGCATCTACTGTGGAACTCAGAGAATGGAATGGGCCTGTACTGCTTGGATAGAGGAGATTTTTGCAATTGCCTTTACAACTCTACCCACTGATGACTAACCTGTACTTGACCTGTACAAACTTGCATTCACATCTTCCATGCTTGAGTACACATGAATTGTGCCTGAGACCATAGGTGGACTCTGGCATGGTGCCCGAGTATGGTGCACAGATCACATGAACCAGACTCTGGGGTCAGGTGTACTTTGATACTGGCCCAGGTCATTGTACAATGTGACCACTTTTCAAATTAAGACCCACAGTAGACCAATAGAGGGACTAGAAAAACCTGTCTTTTGTATTAACTAATAATGATACGTTTTCTAGATAGAGTGTTATCATTAGTGGCCCTTTAAGACTTTAAATTGATCGGTAAGGGTTCATTTCCTTCAATCATCCAGTGCTTGTAGGATCAGCTAGCAATTAGAAGTTAATGCCAGCTGAAAGAATAAAACAGACTGATTTTGCAGTGGGGGAATTCACTTGAGATGAACCTTTGAAATAGCAATTTGTTCCTCACATATTTGAGCTGTGTTTTGTTTAACCGCTGCCTTGTCTCTCTTGTCTCGGCCCATAATGGAAATTTTATTTTCCTCTCATTTTCCACGTCAGGAGATTAAAAACATAATGGTTATGTTGTTGTCAGCTGGGAGATGTCCAGAAACCCAAAGTGTGAGAAACAGTAGAGAGCAAAAACAACAAACAGTAATTTAGCCCTCTGATTTATCTTTTTTTTTCTTCTTTCCTCTCCTCTCTAAAGCAATCTCCATGTGTATTGGCCTGGAATGAAATCCTTCCTCAAAATCAAAATACGTGTTCTGTTTCCTCGACTCTTTAATTTATTGTTTTGTTGGCGATGAAGGCCCAAACGATTAAATGTCTGAAGGAGCCTACATTCCCAAACACAGGGCTAGTGAGATAGAAAAGAGAATAATAAAAGATGGTTAAATTATTGATCGGGACATGGCAGGACTACGGCCCCTCTGGGTACACTTCATCAATATTTTCCATACAATTTAACCCAGTGCTGCCGGGACGTGCCTACACATAAGCAGTCTCTGAATGATGTTCCACACTCTGTCATTCACACATGCATGCAGCCCAACCCTCCCCTGCAATGCATTATTGAAGACTGGGCGTGATTGTGTTCCTTCCGCCTCAGGATGCCCATATTTTCTGTCACACTCCTGCTTTTGTTGCCTCTCTCACAATGCAAATGCTGCAGAGCTGGACTAAATCATGGTGTTATCTGGATCTGGATGAAACAAAAGTCTCTTTTTCATCTAAAGCTGGACTGATACCTTTATCACTGAGTGTAAATGTGAAAGGGACAAAAGCAGGTTTGTCAGGTCCAAGGCGGCTGTCAGTGAGCCCTCCAGCTGTGCAGCATGTATTCCCTCCATTAGCCGCACTGCCAGCTGAACCAGAATAAGAAAGCAAATCCCAGCAGTTATCACTCAACAACAAAGGGGGATGCTTTGTTGTTGGAGTTGTGTGATGCTGGGGCCTGTGTGTTAGCTGTGTGGTTTGTGGGTATGAGGTTGTCCCCCCCAGGTGCCTTCTCCAGCCAGGTTTGTTGCCTGGTTGAAATATTGGACAGGCTCCTGGATTTTTTTATGTCTCCACAGGCATATATGCAGAGCTTAGCACCATGTAATGCCTTTCAATCCATCAAAAGCAGGAAGGGGGGCTTTCTGCCCATGCTCCCTGTTTGTTTTACAACACTAGCCATTGTAGAAATCTCTCTATCCTGCATTAGCAGCACAGCACCTACTGTGTTGTTCTTAGTGCTTTACGGGAAAGGCTATTCATTACACTGACCTAAATGAAGACCCAGCTTTAAAAAATAATGGCAGCCAGAATATGCCTGATAACAGATGGAAAAGGGAAAAGTACATAATTTCAAAGTCAAATCAATAAAGATATATAATAAAATGTGCATCACAAAGCCTTAGAGGAAGCTCAGAAAGGACAACAGGTAACTGGGTAACTGAAGCTCTCACTATCAGGCTTATAAGTTTTAAGTTGTGTTTTGTCCATAACCATAGAAAGTCTTGATTTTCGTGCATGCTGAAGGCATTAAAGGTGGCATAAGACAACACTGTCAACAACACTGTTAGAAATTTATATTTGCATAGTATATATGTCAATTTTCATTTGATTTACAAAGTTATCTGGAGACAAAAATGTTGAAGAAGAGACACTGAAAGTCCAGTGAGACTTACAAAACCCAATTCCAAAAAGGTTGGGGCATCAAGGTAAATTTGAATAAAAAAGGTTTGAAAATTGTTGTTAACCTTTTTCAATCAAATACAACACAAATAGAAGATCTTTAACATTCAAATTTATAAATATTGTGTTTTTTTATTCACAATTTCTAAATTTAATGCCAGCAATATTCTTCTAAAAAGTTGGGATTGGAGGAAGATTGGACTGGTCAAGTTGAATGCTAAAAATTTCAAGACAGTCAGGCTACAGACTATTCATCTGAGACGCTGCATGTCTCAGAATAGATATATATGCTTAAACCTTTGTAATAGCATCAGATTAGACTACTGTTTAGAGTTTGGGTAAAGGTTAAGGTAACATTTAGAAAAGCTAAAAACCAGACCTCCAAAACCTACAACATGTTTAATATATTAAACACAGCAAGCATAGCTATGTAGCTCTGTTAGCTTTGTTATCTACATAGATAATGTTGCAACATAGCTAATGTAGCTATATAGCTAGATTAGCAGACGCTAGTCTATATATATATAGCTAAGTTAACTTCATCTAACTAAATCTTGATGTACTTTAGCCAAAGATAATGTACCTACATAGGAAACATAGCTAAAGCTAAGATCACAAAGCAGCTATGTTAGCTAGTTCATATCTACATAGTCTTCATAGCTAACTTAACTTCATCAGAGTGAATGTAAATCTAACTTAGTTATAGACAACATACTTAGGTAACATAGCTAAAGCTAAGCTCACAAAGCAACTATGTAAGATAGTATGTATCTACATTATCTACATAGCTAAGTTAGCTATATCTTACTAAATCTAAATCTCATTAAGCTAAAGGTAAAATAGCTAAAGCTATGATCACAAAGCAGCTATGTTAGCTAGTTCTTATCTACATGATCTTTGTAGCTAACTTAATTTTTTTGAAGTAAATCTAAATCTAACTTAGTTATAGACGACATACCTATGTAGGCAACATAGTTAAAGCTAAGCTCACAAAGCAACTATGTAAGATAGTATGTATCTACATTATGTAGCTAAGTTAGCTATATCTTACTAAATCTAAATCTCACTAAGCTATAGATAACATGGATAACATAGCTAAAGCTAATTTCATAAAGCAGCTATGTAAGGTAGTAGTATGTATCTACATCTATGTGACTAAGTTAGCTTTATCTAACTAAAGCTATCTAAGCTATAGATAACATACCTAAGTAGGTAACGTAGTGAAAGCTTTGATCAAAAAGGAGTTATTTAAGCTACGTAGATACGTTATCTATGTAAGTATGTTAGCTTTACCTACATTTGATAAAGCTCAAATTGCTACTGCTAATTCAGCTCCATTGGCTGATGTTGTGATGTTAATTATGTAGCTAACATGGCTTTGTTAGTTTTATCTTAGGCTAGCAAAGCTAAGCTAGCCACAGTTTGTGTAACTATCCTTAAAACGGGTCTATCCCAGATTAGACCTTATTCTCCACTTTAGTTTTGAATTGTTGCTTAGTCTGTCATGTTTGTAATGTTGTTATTTCAGGAATGTAAATGCCAGACTTTGTTAGTTTGTTTTAATGCAATAAACTTCTTTTGATTTTAAATAGCATTTTAAAAATCCCTTGTAGTAGCAACGTCCTGTATTGTTGCTGCATCTCTTCACATAAATGCCTTCAATGACTATTGATGAAGTATGAGGAACTTAAAGGGCTGTCCTATTCTGTGGGGTAATATTTCACCAACACCTTTCTTAACTTTGTTTCGAGGGGCAATGGGGCTCTCAGAATTAAGGGGTAATAGTAAAAGTTAAAATGGGAGTGAGCCTATAAAGGACCCCTTACCTTAGGTTAAGCTTATTCATGGTTAGGGACCAAAAAATCTCCATTTGAATACCCGAGGGCCGTGGTTGGGTTGTTATATATGAGATAGTCAGAATATACTCAGGAGCTGGACTATTGAGAGCATATGGAGTAATGAAAGGATTCTGAAAGTGACTGTAGTGTACAGGAAGCTGTTGAAGTATTTGAAGGATTAGAGTTTCTTGTAGAGAACTCTACATGAACTACCACTATGTGAATAATGTGGTCCAGACCTCTAAAAAGTACCCTTTGAAATCCATCATATCAATAAATGATTAAAGTATACTGTCTGCTGTGCAGTCACTACATTATATGTGTCAGTTCAAGTAAGGGACATCTATTTTTTCAATCGAGTTTTTCTTGGCAGCTGTATGTGGAGTAGTTCCATAGTCCGGATCAAACCTACCAATGTAGGGCATGATTATGGCACAGGAGTGTGGAACATGGAGAGTGACAGTGCCCGGTTTATTTCTGGAAGGGGATCTTTGTCGCTTGTTGTCCCCTTTTCTCTCCCTCTCCTTGTTAGCTGTCACTCTCAACTGTCAAGTGGGGGGAAATAATCTTTGAAAGAAAGGCTATTTTTCTGCTCTGAGAGATGACTTAAGGCTGAAGTGAGCATCCGCAGACTTCATTTTATGCTCTGGATGATGCAAATACACTCTGATGGTGCCATGAAATAATGATGGACTACATTAGCACACTTGCTAATGCACAAAACTAATATTGGTAAAATGCACTGCCTGTGTTATGTGTTCCCTGAGGGTGGAATATTCAACAGAACCCACCCAGACAGTTACCCGGAGGGGTGGGTTGACCTTAATACAAAGATAGAGAAGCTTGTAGACTGCTGCATTGTTGTCCATGGATTTTAACATTCAGCATCTCAAAAGCACACAGTGTAGTTGCCTTGAGGGGAAAAAAATCAGAAAGGATGTCAATCATGGGATATTTGTCTTTCTGGGAAATCTAAGGAATGATCTGAACAACAATAGATGTGTCTGTCATACATCCTGTTTTGTCAGTATATTTACTCACCTACTTTCTCGAGCTACATTCACTGTCAGTAAGGAAAAAAACTTACAGCTCTCACCAAATATAAGAGATCCATTCATAGCTCACAGGCAAAGCATTTCATATTTGAATTAGCATTAGAAATATGTTAAAGACACTGTTCTCAAGTACATGTACTTTAATATGGAGTTGGTCCCCCTTTGCGGCTATAACAGCCTCCACTCTTCTAGGAAGGCTTTCCACAAGATTTTGGAGTGTTTCTGTAGGAATATTTGCCTATTCATTCTGTAAAGCATTTATGAGGTCAGGCACTGATGTTGGACGAGAATGCCTTGCGATATCTGTTTCAGTGCATCCTCAAGCACATTCCATGAAGCTCCAGCTGCACAGTTTTTGTTCTTACATTAATGCCAGTGGAAGTTCAGAACTCTTCAGCTATTGAATCAACGACTTTTATGCACCATGCGTCAGTCAGTGACCCCACTCTATGATTTTATGTGGTCTTCCACTTCACGGCTGAGTTGCTATTGTTCCTAAATCCGCTTTCTAATAACATCACTCACAGTGGACTATGGAATATCCAGCAATGATGACAATAAACTAACTTATTGCAAAAGGTAGCATCCACCACAGTACCACACTTGAAGTCACTGAGCTCTTCAGAACGACTCATTTTGTATCACAAATGTTTGCAAATGGAGACTGCATGGTTAGGTGTTTGATTTTGTTCACCTCTGGTTACAGGTCTAATACCTGAATTCAATAGCTAACTGCTGTGGCCAAATACTTTTGTCCATATAGTGAATGTGGGGTGTGCAATGAGTGCTAAAACAAAGTGGCTTGCTAACGGCAACCAGTTCACAGAATTTTTTCAGGATGTTTGTGATTTCAAATGATGTTCCTCTATTTTTACTTTTTAAGAAAAGAAGAACATTTTAGGCACAATCTTCTGAGGATGTTTATGGACATTTTTTGATCATTGCATACAATATGTTCTTACAAATTCAACAGCAGAACAGTTGCTAAGTATCAAATAATTTTTTGGGGGGATATTAAAGTCTTAACTTTTTTTAATGAAATTTTAGCAGCATTACATGATTAGAAAAGATTTACTTTTTTTTTTTAGGGATGTAATGAAGACTGCAAATTGCAGTGCATTTTTAGAAACCATTACAACAATCACGTGCTTCCTAAGAAAGAACACTTTCAATGCAACATTTTAAAATGTGTTTGATAAGAAAAACAAAGTAAGAACATTGTCAAAGAAACCTTTTAAAAAGGTGCTTGGAGTGTTCAAGGCCTCAGATTTTCTTTTACTTTCTTTTTTTAATAAAATGTTGCTACAATGTAGCATAATGATAAAGAAATATGTCAAATCTGCATTTTTAAAGTTTGTTAGGGCCCCTTCTGCTGTAGTCTATTGCCCAGCTTAAGCCAAAAGGCTGGTATTCTGCATAATTTTTAAATAAAGGGGCCATGCTTATGTGCATTTCCTGTGGCTAATACACTTATTGACATGTACCTCAGCCAACCTAACTTAAAAAACCCCAAACTATCCCTTTAAAAAAAATAATTTAAAACCATGCTAAGATCAGCCGTCTCACTCCATTACAAAAACACAGCCATACACAGACATAACACAAATGACTGCAGTCTTTATTTGCTCCTTCTTTACAGAGAACAGGCTTTGTTTTACTGCCAACTGTGTTCCCATTATGGCTGTTTCAAGGTTACTTAACTGATAAATGACTTTCTATTTGTTCAGCATTGAACCCACTGCTGTCCACTGCTGCTTCTGCTGATTGGATCCACTTTAATGGTTGATAAAGAGCAAACATCCAAATGAGTACTACAGTACAGGCTCCACGTCCAAACACAAATTGTCTTTAGCTTGAGCAGCATTATGTGCATCTTGAGACTGTGACCCCTGTTCTAGGTCACTGTATGTAAATGTGATGTACTTTTCTGATTCAATTCTTAATAACATTTTTCTTCTACAACCTTTAGATATTTTTCTAACATAAAGCCCACCTTATCAGTGTATGGAAGCAGAAGTTTTCTTAATACTGCAAGCTTCAACTATTGGTGTCTCACTTGGTGCCATTTACAATTCCCTTACATTACCTTTCCATACAGCCTTGTGAACATTTCAGAAAGACGATGTATTTAAATTCATTTAATCTGCGCTTAGTTAAAAGGTCACAGAGATAGCAAATATGTGAGGCTGAATGTCAGGGGAATATATATAAAAATGGAGCAAAAGACATCTAGTTTCACTTTCTATGGTGGTGAGTTGGACTGCAGCATCTGGGTTCTATTTTTTTCTTCTCATATATGTGTGATATGTCTTTTACCAAAGGGGTCTATAAAATCAATGTAAATCTGTCATTAAACATAATATAAAACAAGCGTACACCAGAAATGTGGGATTACACCCATTTCCACACACAGCTCTGCATGTATCAATCTGGATATGAGCCTACGATACGTTCAAATCCCTCCCCAGGTCTGAGCTACGTACATACGTTTTCATGCAGTGTGGACTCGCTTTGCTGCATGATCGGGTGGTGTTAGATTAGAAATTACTTCTAAATATATTTCACATTAAAGAAAAGCTTTGACTATCTCTGTGAGCAATACTGCCGTTTAAATGAGGAGCAGTGTGAGCTTTCTGTTGATTCCTTCATTATTTGTAATGTTTGATGATCGAGCATTTCTTTATTGCCTGCCTTCAGTAATTATTAATTTCCTGTTTTGCACCATAATGTCAATTGGAAAATATCATTAGAGTTTGATGCCAAAAAAGTGCAGTTATTTAGGATAGAGGAAACTCGAGAGGAAAGGAATCAAATATTTAGCGTCTCTTAAAGGAAATATTTTTAAACAGCTGTGATTGGGTTAGGGAAGGGGTGTCAAACTCAATCACTGCAGGGGCTGGATTCTGAATTTAGGTCTATCCTAAGAGCCTAAGAGGGTCAACATTTAACTGTATACTGTCAACCTTATATTGACCAGAGTCAATAGAGTGCAGTTTAGCCAAAATGTATGTGCAAAACATCAATTCATTCAATCTCCTAGCTGTTATTCCAACTTTAGGGAGCCTTGCCATAGATTATTTTAGGTCAAAAGTATATTTTTTCAGCTATTCCAACACTGAATCACTGAAAAGTTTAAGAGAGATAGTAACATATACTCTAAGAAACACTATCAAATACCAAGGTACCTGCATACTTGCAGCCCAGCATGTGGAGTTGAAAGGCGTGTGGTCCAAACAGTAGAGCTGTCTTATAACACAGCTTGTGTGTGACTCCGTCAACTTGACGTTAATTAGGGAGAGCAGTTGGTAACTCGAGCAATGCTTGTCATAAAGCACTGACTGCCTTTCCTTTCCCTTCACAAACATTTCTTTTTTAATAACTGCATAATTACAGGCTTTCTTGGGATGCATGATTCAGATCTTATTTATTTTCCAACACCTCACATCATGGATGGATTTTTTATTCATGGCCAAGAAGAAGTTCAATGGCTGGTTGAACTGCTCTGCTTTGATCAGGGGATGTATATATATGTGCTGGAGGGGAAGTAGATAGGGTGAGGAAAGTGTGCACTACTTATTCCCTATTTTAATTCCACCCGAGGGTCCAGATGAGGCCCAGGGGAACCAGAGAAGGTGTTATAATCATGATGAATCCTTCCACTCTATCATTTAAACCACAGGAAGCTGGATATACTGCATGACACTTTTTAATATATGTGGTCATACATCTTCTGTCATAATCTCAAAGTTATGGTCAGAAAGTTGCCACTTTTTCTTCTTATTACAACCAATCATAGATGTAACACTGTATGTCTGATGGAGCATGAATGCACATAAAATAAGCTATCATCTACACATTTAGATGGGCCAAATTGACTTAATGCAAAATCCTCTTCAAGACTACAATATTGAGGTCTGCCTGTTTTGTGTGTGTATTTTAATGTATATGTGTGTGAATTTGAGGAGATGGTACTGACTACAACATTGTACAACTGGGGTGCCTGTCCAGCTTTACTTAGATGCCATAAAATCATAATGACATCATATTTACAGTGAAAATGGGACAATACCTGCATTTAACAGTGTATTGAGCGGTCGAGGACCCAGCTTCTTCCTGACGTTGCTGTATTTTTTTTAAGAGAAGGAAACAGTTTGCATTGGATTGTGGGTAATTCTTTTGAGAAGAGAATGCATTTGTGCATTCTTGAAAATTCTCTCTTCGAGAAGACCTGGCTCTCAGTCTCTGCTCTAAATTATCCCAAAGGTGTTCAGTTGGGTTGAGATCAGGATTCTGTGCAGGCCAGTGAAGTTCATCCACACCAAACTCTTTCATCCATGTCTTCATGGACCTTGCTTTGTGCACTGGAAGGGGCCATCCCCAAACAGTTCCCAGTGATTGGACAACCTGATTTCAATTCTTTGGATGGGTGAGTGTATACTTTTGGTAATATAGTGTATGTTCCTTTTTTGGACCTTTATTCTTGGTGTAGTGTAATATATTAGAGTTTGAGTAAAGGTATACTGCTGTATATTGTAGCAGGTATTATCAGTATCAACTGTCAACAGTCATTCCTGGAAGCAACAGACATCCCCATGGGTGCTGGAGACCCCACCAATCAGAGATGTCACTGTGACACTGAAGAGTTTTTTTGGCAGAGATTGCAAATTAACCATATTTTTCTTAAAATTAGGTTGTCATCATCAAACGTTTGTCACATACTATCATTTCCCACTCAGGTCGCTTGTGATAAGTATTGGATATTTCTGATATTATGGCCAGTTATCAATAACTTGACATAGACTGTTTCATAAATTCATTGCATTGATGTATTTCACATTCATCTGGGAAAGCTCCGATAGAAAGTGTTTGGGACGGGCAGGACTTTTTAAAAAATTGTCTGAAGATGATTGGAGGAATGTTCTGTCTGTCACATTCATGACAGGCCGATCAGAGTGACAAGACAAAATGAGGTAGTAGGCATGCACTTCTCTTGATCTGACAGGCTACTGCCACTGTAGATTGTTAACTGCAGAGCTTCTCATGACTAAAATTGATGCCAAGGTCGGTATGGAGATGTACTTTTCTCTTTTTAAAAAAAAATAAATGTAGTCCAGTTTGGATTAAACTGCCATTTTGCCACAGCTACATCTAATCTAATAGCTACAGCAGCACTGGAAACACTGGCAAACCCAAACCGTAATGATTGCAAACCCATGCAGAAGCATCCTGGGAGAAGAGCAACAAAATATTTCCCATCATGAAAAGTAGAAAAGACACCAATTTTAACCCAACATGAGAAATATATTCTAATATGCAGGGTTCTCTTTAACAAATGATGTTTACTATTAATTTCAGATGGGTGAACAGATGGGATTTTACTCAGAATAATAAAATTCATTAAGCACCAAAAGCAACAACACGCACACTGTCCAAAACAATGAACACAGGACAGAAAACTCCCAAATATGATTACATACCCTTTTCAATTTGCTGTCTAAAACTTTTGGGCCCTCTGGGATACCTGCAAAGATACCCCAACCAAGATGGCTGCCACTGATGGTTACAAATGCTGAATCTGTGACCATACAGTTGACCATAAAGACAAATTTTCTGACAGTTCACATAACCCAGAAACATTAACATTAGTCATCAGTTTATGCACCATAATATGACAAAAGTCGGAGTATAAAGTTAAGCTGGAAACAAAATCCTTTATTGAAATAAAATTGTCTATAGCAACTGACAGAAAAGTCACAAGCTCTGATTGGTTGTAGCTTTATGTTATCGGTTATCCTCATTTGAAAACTGAAAATAAACTAAGCTTTCTTGTTTTACTTGGCTTTAGACTAGTCCTACTTTAATTACAAGCTTCATCTGTAGTAAATAGACTTTTACTGTCACTTGTTTGATTAAGAAGTCTCTTTGAGAACATGCACCTCATGTGAAACCTGTGATCACATCTAAACCATCCCACACTCAGTGTTACAACTCCACTGACAGGTTCATATTTTCCATGAACATGTTTAAAACAGTCTATTGATCAAACATGATTAGAAGGAGAGATATTTTTTTAACCTTTCCTTCTTCTGATATGTTATTCATGAATGCTGAAAGTATTAAATAAAGATAAGAGTAAGGTTAAAGCACAGCAGGGAACCATGGAGAACATCTGTTTGAGTTCATGGCAAGTCCATGACTAGGAAGGGCTTATAGAGTCAGTTTCTCACCATTCAAATATTTGCTTTAAATGACATACAAATGTCAAAACAGGTTACAGGTAAAAATGTGCAGATTAATAACTCCCTCCTCTCCATGCAAACTATGGGGGAGTCAGGGAAAGTTTGGCTCCCCATCAAAAGATATGAGCTCCCCTGAAAGCCTGATTTAGAAACCTTGAGGGGTCTGTAAAATACTGACAATTCAATATTTTAGTTGGGATATATATTGATGAGGACTGTTTTTGGTGGTATTTAAGATGTCTGGGTTACTTGTGTGTGCTTTTAAAGTTATTTTATTTTAGTTATTTCATTTGTGACGCTGGTACATCATAATTGATTTGCACTGAGATTTCACAGGTGTGTGCTTTCATTGTCATTATTGTAGGAAATTGAGGGTGTACTTAACACAATTTGAGACAAGACAGTAAAGTGGTCATGAAAGAGGCCCTGAACTGATTTAAACCCACACATGAAAACAGAAATGCCTTGTTAGCTCAGACTTATTATAATTAAGATATTTAATAAAAAAGAATCATTGTCCCACAGGGAAATCCAGCTACTACATCTTGCAGTTGTCTTGCATAGGCTACTAGAGCTGTGAGCTCCCCACAGTGGTGGCATAATTTCATAGTTCCTACAGTGCTCAACACCTGTCACCCTCAAATTCCACATATTCTGTCTGCACATTGAACCACATGCAAAGCATGCACACTCACTTCCTTTCTAGTCAGTATTGGCAGCTCAACAGCACAGCCTCTGATTTTTCTCCGGTGGGTGCCAGAAGCACTCATGACAGTCTGGCTGTAGACTGCAGATCTCAGATGACCCATTGCAGACCACTCTGGTGAGATGCTGCATCAGTCAGAACATAAATGCGTGCTAAAAATTTCAGAATAAAATTGGATTAGGCTTCCAGTTAGTGTAAGGGTTAAGGTAAGGGTTAGGCTACCAAAAGTTAAAAGTTAAAAACCTGACGAGCACACCTAACAACAAAATGTTTAATAAAGTCAAGTGAACAGTCTGCTTACAGGAGAAAAGCTAATTCAACTAAGCTAATGCTAAAGCAAAAGAAGCTATGTTAGCTATGTAGCTACATAATTAACTTAGCTAATGCTTCAGCAAACTACGTTATCTTTGTTAGCTTATTTTAAGTTTGCAAAAGCTAGATCTGTTGTAGAAGTATTTATGCAAATGGTGGCTCACTTCAGCTAAGTTAGCTTTAGCTAAAGCTAAAGTTCCTATATTGGCTTATATAGCAATGGTCACTACATTATTAGCAAAGCTATGTTAGCATCAGCTAATGCTAAATGCTAAAAAGCCAAAGTGAGCCACCATTTCCATAACTACTTCTCAATCAGTTTGATACATAATTTAGTTGTAGATTTGACATGGGACCTTTATTCGTTTTCTTTTTTTTTTTAATGAAATGTTGCTTAGTCTGGAATGTTTGCACTGTGGTTATTTCATTAATGTAACTGCCTGACTTTTTATGAAAAAAGTTTAATTTAATAAATAGATTAAAAAAAGGTTTCAGTAAATTATGCCCCCTCCATTCTGACACTGTGTCTGCAGCCTGATCCCTCTCAAAGCACCGGTCAATTCTGCTCGGCTTGTGATACGTGCCAAGTCTATTTCCAGCAGAGGCTGAGGCAAAACTGCATCAATCCATGTAGAGCAGATTGACCCAAACAGGAATAAGAATGTACAAAGAATCAACTTCAGAAAACTAAGACAGTAAATTAACTCCTAGTAGATCTTGTCTGTCATGATTTCCTGTTCTGTCGTGTTTCTGTTATCTTCCTTCATTGCAAGTGTTCTAATGTATTGTGATTTTTCCATATGTCCTGTTATATTTTGTGGTTGCCTTCCCTTGTATGTGATTCTAGTTTTTTTCCTGCCTTAGCTTCCACTCTGATTGCCCTCACGTGTTTCACCTGTGTCTTGGGCTGTTTTCGAATTCGCCTACTATACTAGCAGTGCTTACCGATTTGCCCAAAATATAGTATGCAGTATGCAGTATGCGAACAAATGCTAAAGTAGCAGTATGCCAAAAATACACAGATGACGTACTGATTTGGGAAAATTTCACAGTATGCATCGGACCAGTCTGCTTCGCCTACCGTTACTCACAATGCAAAGGGCCGAGTCAGAGTTCGTAATAGCGGAGAGCAGTGGAACTTTCACAGGAGCAAGTGACAGTTACAAAAAGAGCCATTACCTTCTATCTTTACCTTTTTAACATGTACTGTAGTGAAATAAGTTGTAATAGGGTCACTGTTGTTTTTGTTTTGCCGTTACAGCTTGTAACGGCCAGAAAGGTGCTGTCAGATGTGTCCTTTCACTGCACTATACATGCTAAGCTAAAAACAATGGCTATTAAAATCCCCAAAAATCAAATAAAAGCACTTCCCAGATTTTTTCTGCACGTAAATGGATGGAAACACTGTAGCGTTGTTTAATACTGACCAGGGTATGACGTACTTCTGTACACCGGAAACCAGCTAAACCGGGCCAAGCATACTACACAATAAACATCCGACTGGCGGTCATACCGCATACTACTGTCGAACGCAGTATGCAGTGCGCAATACATACTGCATAGTGCATTTGGCAGGAGTATGCAGTAGGCCAATTCGAAAACAGCCCCTGTCTTCAGTCAGTCCATTGTTGCTGTCAGTGTCAGTGTGTTTGTCAAATCTCCCTCAACACTGCGACACATCACAGCGCTGCAGACATGGAATATGTGGAACTCATCCTGCTTTACTTTAACAGTGACATGTTTAAATTTATAGATGAAAATGTACAAAAAGAAGGGTTGTTTCTTCAGTATACTTGGCAGACATGTACACCTTGGAAGGGGTTTCAGGTTTTGAAAAATTAGAATAAGATAGTTGGTTTTGTTTCTGATGGTCTGGTTTGTATTTGTTGGTCATATAGCAACATCAGTTTTGTTTTCAGTGTGTTCCATGACAAGTTAAAAACTCCTTACATCCATTAATACCCAAGCACAATTGAAGCAGGGCATGCTAGAACAGAATTTTTGAGTTTGTTGAAATGAATAAATAATCTTTTCAGGTAATGTGTCAAAGGTAATAACCCCTTCACACTGGGCTGCGGTTAAAAAATGATTTATTCAGATTTTTTTTTTCCTGCCTCAAGACTTTCTCTGCCTCTTAGAAATGTGAATGCAATTAAAAATCCAATCTGCATCTCTGACAGCTGACAAAAAATTCATTTGCAGTCAAACAGTGCACTTGGACAGAGTTGCAATTTTGGATGAAAGTCATATTAAAGGTATTTACTTGATGTTTTCATCCAGAGCCTTATTAGAGAGTAATTAGTTGTTTTGTGTCTCGCTCTGACAGTGTGTCAGGAGGCATGTCGAGGCAAAACATTTTTGGTGACTTTCAGCAAGAGTGTGGGAAACACTTAGCATACTTTTGTGTAATTAAATTAGGAATACGTCCATCAATGCAAAATATTAGTCAGGGATTTCAGATGGAAAGCGCTCAAAAATGTAACTTTCCTTTTGTCCATCCTGTTAAATCCAACCTCCAGTCTCATCCATTGGAAAATAACTACATTAAAGCCCAGTGTTTCCCTTTGTAAGAAGCCCATCTACAGAAACTGTCAGGAGAAATATGTTTTTTCAAAAAAATACGTCCTCTGCATCAAAAGTAAGTCCCTTGACAGCATAATGCTCCACTAAGATTTATATAAAAGCTGTGCTTTGTTTGAAACAATGTGTGGAGGAATATTCGCTGTTTGTAATGATCATGATCAAGCAGCTACCTGCAAGAAAATGTAATCCCATCCAAATAACCATATGTGAGATTCATGAGAGAATAAAAGTACAAAATATTAACATCAATATGTATATGATCAAATCCACTGTGACATTTTCAGTAAAAAAAAACACAAAACATGGGAGCAAAAGAAGGTTAGAAGAAAGACATTTTCTCAAGCAGCAAAAGACTATAATATGTTTCTACTATCAAAGAGAAGTCCAACAAGAACAGCAGTGCATCAGAAGTTTCTGCTTTACTATATTATGAGCAATAAATTGAAGAGCCATGGCATAATTAATATCATCAGAAGATGATTCAGTGGTGTTCCTTTAAGTTTCAAATTTTCTGAGCGCTTACAACCCTACTGTTTCACCTGCTTTCTATGATGTAGTTGAACTATTAGCCAATGAGGCACTGGTGACGTTGCAGTTAGGTTGCATCTTGGGTATGGAGGATTTAATCCATGAGTGAGCAGACTAGATTCAAGCCTGAGCCATGGCTCATGTCCCCCATGTCATGCCTACAAAGAGCCAGCCTTATTGACCTTGTAAGACCTCAGATACAACACAGACTCTGGGACTCTGTTTTTCATTCATCATTGTTACATATGGTTACAGCTCTTAAGAGGAACTTTAGGCCTCCATCAATTCAGTGTTAATTTCATGGACTAAAACTATGACTCTGTGACTAAAAATGTTCATCGACAGCCTTTTTTCCATGACAAAAACGAGACCAAGACTAACAAAAATTGATCTGTGATGACTAAAACTGACAAAAACTAAGTCTTGTTTTCGTCCTTTTGTCCAAAAGGATTGCCAACATTGATGCAGTGGTAATTTTGGCAGCTATTTTAAATTTTAGTCTCAGTTTTAGTCTTTAGATGGAATGCATTTTAGTTTTAGTCCCACTTTAGTCATTTCTGTTCTTTTTAGTTTTAGTCTAGTTTTGTTGATGGAAACTTAAAAAACATTTTAGTCTAGTCCATAAGAAGTCCTCACATTTTAGTCTTTACTTTTAGTCCAAGCATTCAATCTCTTGCCTAACTCTGGTACTAAATCATGGTAGTGTGTTTTATGAACCCTGCCAAACCTGGGGTCCCTGCTTTCTACAGCTGAGAGGCAGAATAGATACAGATGCATTGTTTTTTGACAGAGTTACCCACAGTGAAAAAAATATCATGGATTTTAAATGTCTGACAAAAGCTTAATTACATTATTTCTAGCTTTAGCCATCTTGACCAAAATAAAACTTACTTTAAGTCAGTTTTAATAATCAAAGATCTATTTTTGGTCAGTCTTATCAGGTACAGCATGCAACCTGACTACTGAAAATATATCGTCATTCACTCTGTATTGAAAGTGACCACTTCACTGCTGAAAACATGTTGGAATACAAAGTGACACAGAACAGGCTAGGGGGTATTTTTAACAGCTTTTCTCACTTATTAGGCCATTGTCAGGCATTTAAAGTAACACTGAAATACCTTCCAGTAAATAAAGCATGTGGTAGGTTTGTTTGATTGAAATGACTCCTTAATTAAAGACGAGTGATCAGCAGAGTTTGGCAGCACAGCTCTGGAGATGTGGGTCTGTACTTCACATGTATCACCGTAGGGTAAGAGCTAAACAACCTTAGCATTAGCTAGCAGGATTACAAACTTCATATGGCATACTGAAAAGCTACGCAGCTGCACTTATGGTTCATACACACTGTGGACTTTGTTGAGCGCATTGGACATGCTCATGCAAGGAAACAGCTACAACGATGCCCATCAACGTCTATATAGACAGTTGTTTACATTTGTTTTTTTTTTTTTTTGTCTTAATTTATGATATAATATACTATACAAATTAAAGCAGTTGGAGTATTTATTTTTCTACACACTGAGGCTTCTCAGTTTCATTTTCTCCTTTCATCCTTGACTTGGAGATGAGCTAAAGGAGCATATATTTTTTCTCTGCAGACACTCTCTTCCCACTCACACAGCCTCTACTGTAATTACTGAGGCTTCTCACAGAGCTGCTCTTGAACACCGTGCGCCAACACTGTATGATCACACCTCTCCGAGCTAACTTGCTGGGATACGAGATTGTGGTCACGGCGGCGGCCAACCTCGTGCCTGTTGCTGCTGCAGTTGTCATACTTCCTTGGCGTGGTGTTCCCATGCATCAGGAGCTACATGGCGCTGACCCTGTAAATACAGCATGACTAAACAGCGAGTAATGAAAGCGCTGTCTGCCGTCTGTACAAACAGCTTATCCCGCAACCTGGGCTTTACACCGTAACATGTCGACAACCCTCGCTTTCCCTCCCTCACTCTCTCTCTACATGTGCCAGAGTGATAGGAATCTCCCCAGGCTCCTTCATCCCCTTTGCTGGCAATCCAGGCTTCACATTGTCCGCTTTTGTCTGCTATTCTCTCCAGATATTTAGGTATTCATCGCCCCTATTCGTGACTCCACTGGGTCTTGTAGCCGAGGCCTGCCTCCAGACAGTACCCTCGAGGAGACAGAAGAGAAGAAAGAGGAAGGGAGGGGGTTAGAGAGACGAGCCACAGACGGTACAGGGCTTATCTGCTCTGAACACCCGAGTGTCGGCGGCTCCCCAAATGCTATGAATATCTCTGCCTCTATGTATGTTTATTAAGAAGCAGGAAATGCTCTTTTGCAAGGCAGGCAAAGGGAATTGTGCACACGTGTTTATGTGTGTAGATGGCACCTCATTTCAGGATACTGTAGATGCACTTTTCCTTCTGTAATACCAGAAAGGCATTAATGTTGTCCTGGTCACAGAGAGGCTTCAGAGGCAGACTGCTAAAGATAACCAGAGAAGGATATCTGTTATTAAAAAGAGGCAACACTAAAGTGAGATTATTACTGACGGATGGCATGTAATGAAGGACAGTGTTGGCCATTATTAGTGGAGCACCTCCTTTTTTCAAGCATCAAATCATTACCAGATGATATAAATGGTTTCTTGGTAGAGGCTCTTAAATGTTCATTCAAGACTACTATAACAGGGAGGTTGCAAAACATGATGGAGATTAAAGTTAAAATACAGATAAGTGATGTTTGGCAACGCTGAAAAAATGTCTTCTACATTACAAGATAGTTTGGCTCATATCTCTTTCTGTGGAAAGAAGGCAAAGTTACACATTTTTGATTTTTTTTTTGCCAGATTCTCCTGTGATATGAGGCACAGTAACAATCTGCTTGGAAGGACATCAAAGCTGCTTTGATTCAATATGTATGATTCAAAAAAGGTATGTTGGAAAGTGAGCAGACTGATTCAGGGAGAACCTGCAGCAAATCAATTATTACTCATTTCCAGCTGTTCTCTTAGAGTGGAACCACATTAGGGATCTGGATCTGGACCTGGATCCTAGTAAATATGGATCTAAATTTTGGTTTCATTTTGTCAGATTGAACGCTAGTGTATTGTGTTTGTGTACCGCGGTCTTAGCTGTAATTTCCACATACACCAGCTGTGCCAGGCTCAGTAGGAAGTGTGTCTATTATTCTGCTCAACACAGTGCTGACAAGCTCGAGACAAGAGGGCAGGGATCACAGAGGAACAGGAAAAGTACGTCAGTGGTATACAAGTATACTTGGGCACTGAACAATGTTGCTAATGTGAAAGCAGACCAGCAGGGGAAGAAATCACACTAAAGTGCAGTACAAAACATGTGTGCATATGAAAATGCTCTGGCATGCCCAGCCAATGTTCAGGTCACCTATCCACCATGTATTTTTTTTTTTTTTTTGTTTTTCAAGTTTTATTTTTTAAGCAGAAAGTTGTTTAATCAGATGGATTAACCAATAACGAGAAAAGGACTGGTTTGGACCTCTATAGAATCCCATCTGAAAAGGAAACCCCTGACTGTGTATTAATGCTGTTGGACGCCCCACTAAACAAATGAACAGATCTTATCCTGTCAAAATTAATGTGCTAATGTTAGCTAAATGGACCTGTCTTTTAACTCATATTACTACCACAAACACTGACTGAAGTTCACATAAGGTGACCAGATTTCTGAAGTGAAACTGAGGACATTTCCAGTTTAGCAGAGTAAAACCAATTAATATTATGGTGATGGCATCCGCTTAGACTTAAATTTTCATGTATTTTGACCAAAATTTTGCAGGGGCCATCAAACGCAGCCTTGTGACCTTATTCAGAGACTGTACTGTGTAAGCAATTAATCAATAATTAAAAAAAAAAACCCTGTAAAACAATAATTAAAGAAAAAGGTTATAACTCTGCTAAATAACTGTTTTCTTCTCACAAAAAGTCCAGGAGCTTTTAGTTTTAATTTCCTTTCTTTTTTATTAGAGTATTTTCTATTAAAGATCTGCCATGGTGTTATGTCAGGTTATGACTACTAAAAACCAAACATTTCCTGCTGTTGAAGCTTCCCGCTATAAACATTTCACTGGCAAAACACATGCTGACTTTTATTTTGAAGGCACATTAGACTACTTACAGGAAATGTCTGAGTTTAGCATTAGCCCTTAACTCCAAAGTGTCCAGGCTATGGACTAAACAGCAAACGTTTTATGACCTTTTTTTTCTTTTTTTTTGACATAGGATCAGTTTGAAATATGTCCAGTGGAAGACCGTTGGTATTGTAACAGGAATAGGCTCCTTTTTAGAATTCAAAGCAAAAATCGGGGACATTTCTGGGGACGACACAAGCATGGGACAGGCCTCTTAAAACAGGGACTGTCCCTGGAAACCACGAACATCTTGTGGCCATAAGCTAATGGTGATCCTGATACTACAGTTAGGTAATGTTTCAGCTAATGTTAGCTAAGTAGCACACATATGTGCCTTACTGAATTTCTTTCCCTTCATTTCCCAAATGGTCACATTTTTGACCCAGGTACAATGAAAATACATAAATCTGTGAGCACTTGAATAGGACTGTATCTTAGCAGCTGTTTAAGGGGAGGAATTCTCCTCTCTTTACATAATTTGTACAGCAGTGTGCAAGTTTTAGGTATGTAGGTGCTAAGGGTTCATCACAGGGCCCGATGTGCCACTCACCACATGTGGATGACCAGAATCAAGCTCAACACATGTCGACACAAGGTGTGTTGCTCAGCAGCCAGGGTCAAGGCATCCTCTGTACCGGCCTTTTCATCACTGGTGATACGCCCAGAGACTGCCAACGGTTTCCTGGAAATCCACAGCACTACCAGGGGCTTGTGGCAACCCTACTACCCATCCAGACAGTACCTTTCCAAATCAATTCCCTTACTCCACCCTAAATATGTGGGCTTTATTTTTTCCACAGGTCATCTTCCCTCACCCCTGGTGATATGCAAGGACCTCCAGAGCACGACCAAGGTTGTGTCCATCCTCCTTGTTGCACTGGTGTCTTATTCACCACATCTACGCCTTACTTTACACTCAATTTTGGCCCAAACATGGCTTCAAGTTCTGGCCAGTACTCTATACAAACCTAATCAAAATGAAGTACTGGTAAAGAATGTACTGATTGTAGTGAATGGCAAATTAATGGTAAATAAAGTAACAGAAACATGCTGAAAACTTGTGGATGTTTTCACCTTCGGCTTGATAATCTTGACCTAGTTTGCCCTTTAAAAAACTAATCCGAGAACCATGTCTCCACTTTTCTATCCAATAAATGCTAAACAAGCTGAACAGCAAAACAAAACAACATCAACAAAAAAGTCTATTGTTTCTTGTCGTCACGCTGGGTCTCACATTTTTTAACTCTGTTAAAATCAGGAATCTTTTAGTGTGGGCCAGGCTTCAGTTTGTGTTTTTTGTGCCTTAATTGCTCCAGCAGTCACAGTAAATTGAAGACAGAAGTTGACTATTTGTCCTGCTGCTGCTTGGAGTCACCCAGTTTACAAGCAATAAAGTAAGTTTTAATTCAAAGATTCATATATCAGATTAAAACAAAGCAGGCGTTGCTTCTCTATTCTGCACGCAGGATGTCTACTGCAGGGCCGCAGTCACGCATGGAAATGAGATATGAAGTCGATGACACATATCTGAGGCTAAATTATGCAGCAGCTTTGGTCTGCATTCTGCAGCTCCAGGTCCAGAGTGTCTGGAGTTAAAATCCGTCATCTGATTTCATGCAGGTGGGTGGTTTTCTTGGGTAAACGCACCTACCACCATCTGCGCACTAGTTAGTGTGCTTCCATGCCTCAGCACACAGCGCTGTATCAGGCTGCTGAGAGGCTGCCAACTTGCATTGCTCTGTTTGAAGGCTTTCAGAGTAAAATCTGGCAGGGAGCTGTCAAATGGAGAAAAAAAAAAGACTTATGAAGAGTTGGACGTGATTTCTCTGAGATAAACAAGAAGGGTGCTACAGTGCTTTGTGCTCAGCACTACTGATTTGAGGAGCTTCAGGGAACATTGGAAGTTTAAGGGAGTTTTTAATTGCTGTGAATGGATACGACAGCAATAAGCTTAAATTACAGCTCAAGTCAGAGCAAGTCATTTTTTTGATTTTTTTAAAAGACAGATCTTTTGCAACATTGGCTCATAGTCAAGGTATCTGTACTCAGAATTGTGTATGATACAGTACGGGGCTTTAGCAGTCACTTCAATCAATATGAAATCTACTGCCGCCAAGCAGACATTTTGCAGAGACAATGGAAGCGACAACACCCCTAACCAGCATACTAAAGAGCTGAAATTTAATCCCAAGTAGTAATAAAAAAAAAAAAAAAACTCATCTTCATCTTTAGACTTTTAAATTTCCTTTAAGGAGTTGTGACTGGTTAAGAAAGAGAGCAACATCAAGACATGACATCAAGATAAGGTTTGACTAACTTCACCTACTTGGACACAGTTGGTGACTGTGGCTCTAACTTCAGTTTGCTCACACTGCTGCATCAGTGACGTGAATGTGTATGGTGGAGTATGAATGGGATTAGTTAATACAAATGGATACTCTACATGGCAGCCTTTGCCGTCAGTGTGTGAATGCAGAGTGGACATTATGGGTATGTGTGACCTGCAGTGTAAAAGTGCTTTGAGTAGTCTGACGACTAGAAAAGAACTATACTAGTACAAGCTGAAGACCATTTATCATTTGGAGCGGGCCTCGAGGAGAGGAGTCTGGCTGCTGACCGCGGATCTCCGACTCCCCCTCAATGACAATGTAGCAACGTAAGCTTGAGTTTTAGCAACGTGAGCTTTAGTAAATGTAGCAAAAGCTGACGTAACTTTATTAGCTTCCATTAGTTGCGTAGTCCACGTCAACTAGCTAACATGGCTTTGTTAGCTTTAGACTTTCATACATAAGCTGTGTTTGAGTGTTTTTATGGAGGACAAGCTTTTTACTGTTAGCAGACTGTTTAATTAGCTTTGTTTAACATTTGTAATCAGGTTCTGCTGGTCAGGTTTTTGACTTTTAATTTTTGGTATCCTAAACATTACCTTAACCTGTAACCTAATCCTGACCGGAAGTTTAATCTGATTTTATTTTGAACGTTTTTGTGTGTATTTCCATTCTGACAAAAGCAGCGTCTCATAGAAATGGTTTGAGATCTGCAGTCTGCCGCCAGACTGCCTTGACCACAAGTGGCCACATGAAGAATTATAGTTCTAGACTTTCATTTTTTTCATTGTTCCATTTTCTTTGTGGCTTAATTTTTCAGCCATAAAGATGACCACTTGATAACTATGGACCAAAAAGTGATGACATGATGGGATGTTACCTTTTGTGTTACACTTTAATTTCCTGAACAAGTAGAAAATTTGACTAATTGGAGACAGCAAAAAAAAAATAAAAAATATAAAATTCCTATTCTGGAACTTGCCCTTTGAACACTGAAGTCATCAATGGCTTCAGTGAGGTTAAACAAAGATGTTTCTGTATTGAATGCACAGAATGTAAATTCATAGGCCAGGGGGCTCTTAATCAAAACATTGACGAAGATAACCACAGACAAACTGCCCACTTCTATTGCTTACTTTTTGTTTGGAATTGAAGACCATTCAACGGGGTGGAAAGTGATTCATTCCATTTAGTCAAATTACTGTAATTAAGTAGGCTTTTTAGGTACTTCTACTTTTTTGTATATTTTCAAATCAGTAGGATACTTTACTTCTTTTTAAGTAAGTTTCAACCAGAGTAATTGTACTTTTACATGAGTAAAATACTCTTGTAATTTTCCACCTCTGATGACTGCACAGTACCACACCCCCTTAAGGGGTTTTACTGTGCAATTGTACACTGCTCTCCACCTCTCTGCACAGCAGAAAAAAAAAGTTGCGCACTCAAATATCCCCGACGAGTTTTCGATGTCTTTTTTCTAATATGCATCGTGATCAAAGGCGAATTAATGCGCAGGCTAGCTGGTACTGTAGCCTAGGGTTTCTACCTCCATGGGGGCCTCATACTGGGAGATGTAAACTGTGGCTATCATATAATGCAACAGCCAACACACTGATGGAAGGGCCTGATATTGACAGCCGCCAAATGCGGATGGATTACAGCCACGGAGGGTATCTCAGTGAGGCACTTTGGTGAGTTGAATGTATCAGCGTCACAAACTCCACCCCCCTCTACTGTGCCTGGCTCTTCTTGCTAGTGTGTGTGAATTGGATGCATGTTTCAATGACTGATTTACACATAAAGGGAGGATTTTTTCCCGAAATAACTGCCATGTGGCCAAGTCTATTGATGCGTCCGTCGTGTGTCTTTGCGCAGACACTTTTGGCTTCAGGCTATTCACACAGCGACGCAAACACTAACGACACTCACAGACAGACATACACAAGCTAACGTGTTGGTGGTGTAGACCTGAGGCTTCTTTCTGCAGAGGAGAAAAGGATTCAACACAGAACTGAACTTTTCTCCTGCTTTAAAGCTCTCTGACCATGGCGCATACGTGAGTCAATGCTGTCTGAATAACCTTTCTCTCTCTCTCTCTCTCTCCCCTTAGCGAGATGCAGACTGTTAAATTATCGTTTTATTAACATTCCACTTCTATATTTTATCATGACAATACGCCCTAATGGTTAAACATCAGTATATGAGCTCCTTATCAAAACATTTGATACGTGCCCGTTGCAGGAAATATTATAGATTTGCTGTATGTTGATAATTGACCGATCAAAAACATCATAAAATCACTTGCATCCTAATAACTGATCAGCAGGGCAGTGAGAAACAGAGGCAGACAGGAGCCAGAAAAAGAAAACCTCCACAGGAGTTAAAAAGATTTTAACTGAAGAGAGTAAAGCTGTAAATTTCTCTGTTTTTATCATTTTATTTATTACAATAATGAAAGTTAAAACTGCTGATTACATCTTTCCTAGGTATTAATTTAACACATTCAAATAATCTATTATTTAAATAAAAATTATTAATAATTTTTAACATTAAGTGGATGTCTATTTTTATGTAAAGAAAGACTGAATCTGGCTAAAATGATCAAGACCAGGGAAGAGTTGGATCTCTTATAATGGACTGATAACAAAAGGATTTAAGCCCTGATGTTTGTAACTGTATGACACATTTCTCTGCAATGTGCTGTTTAATTTGTGCAGCTAGAAGTCCTTCAGGAGACCTGACTGTGATAGATTGATAAAGCATAAGAACAGAGCATGTGTTTTGTCCCATCCATGAATAAGCTTCCTGCCTTTTTATATGAAACTGCAAACTTTGCTTACTTCTGCTTTCACCTGTGGACTAATGCTTGTAAATTAGAATCACAGTTTACTTTTACATTTCAAAGGATTGTAAATCCTTGTAATGTAAACCTTGATTATGTTAAACAGGACTTCCAGACATCAAAATTTTGCCTAGCTAAAACTGAGAGCAAAGCACTAAGACACATTTAGCAAAGCAACAGGAAAAATGTACTTTAACAGGCAGAACACTCGACCAGAATGAGACTTACGTTGGAAATATTTTAAGTGATGTAAACACTCATGGATGTTGTCTATTAAAATCAATGTAGATATTTGAGTGTAACAAACTCCACATACTGTACCTTTAAAAGTTGATCATTCTAACAAACACCCACATAGCAATTAAACCCTTTTCCCATCACAGCTGTTATGACAATCAACCAAATCATGATTCCTCTGAATCTCATTATTGCTTTCTGTAAATGTGGATTAATTGCAGAAAGCATGGAAAAAACAGCCTCAGCTGGTGGCAATAAAGTGTGTAAATCTCCCTTTAAAAAAAAAAAAAACAGGGGAAGGTAAAGCAGCAGCCAGACCCTGTTGCCAAGTGATTTACACTGACATCCACCTGTGTCATTATCCCTGCAACAACATCCCAAACTACCTCGTCTCATCCTTCTTCTCTGGCATCTATAACTTGTGGCTGAATTTTCCTAAATCAATCCGCTGGAATAAGACACATTTCTTTTCTATCACCTGCATGGGTTTTTAAATTGGCTCCTGTGAGATTCATCCTCCTCTAAAATTCTAATGACACCTTCTCTTTGACTACACCTGAGGTGCTTCTGCTCATGAATTACATGCTAGCCTCTAATACAAATTGAATTAGGTACCTTTGGGATATTGCTCCATGTCTGTCGGTCTGTCTTTTATTTTACTAAGCAGCTTTGTTAATATAATTCATAAAGGCCTTTGTAGCAGCCCTGTGGTAACGCAGTGACACATGGGCAGGGGGATATGTCATAAAGAGATATTGTTTTCTCTGTCTGTTTGGTTTGTGGATGGTGGCGGGAGATGCAGAGGCGAGCAGCAGCAGGCTGAGTTTGTTTGGATGAGACCCAGGATGGTGATATCCTATTATGTAGGCTGTCACTTTGTGTAACCTCCGGAGCGTGACTACTGAAAGCATCCGACACGCTTTATGCTTTTACAGTAACAATCAGATTCAGTATTATTTTTGAACAGGGGTCAGTAGGTGGATGAATCATGTTCACTAAGGCTTATTTTACTCACTGTCTCAGATGTGTTTTGTTTCTAAATGCAGTCAGTCTATTTGATTTCAGCTATGACTTCCATTTCCAGTTGGTATATCATCACTGCTTTTTCAAAGATTGATTCTGAGGAAGAAAGTGTTTGCACAGACATAGCATGGCATGAATTGCTGCGGAGCTCAACAAAGAACTTAAAGCTCCTATGAGGAAATTTAGGTGTGTTTGATGATTTTCCACTGCTTGTTGTCAGAGCTGTACCTTTTTTGTCTACAGGTTGTCATGTAAATGTGTAAGAAGAAATCTCATTTAGTATTCTTAAATATTCTTAGGGGGCATTCTCATGGCACTAGATTGGAACCAGCACACACAAGTAGTCTTCTGAGAGGTATCAAGGACAATTGGAGCAAAGGTGTGATGTGCAAATCGAGGCAGGCATACTGACACACAACAATTATAGCAACAAGATTATATCTTTAAATGATCTCAGCTCTTGGGAATCAAAAACAAAAGGAAAAATTGAGTCCTCATACATTTTGAAGAGATATAACCCCATTGCAAAGAAAGCACTAATAAAAAGCCAATAACATCTCTCTGCACCTCCTTATTCAAGTTATCCCACCTTTCAAAACAATGAGTCATGACATCTATATTCTATGGGTGACTTTACACCTACAGGGAGAAGGTGTGAGAGTTAAGTTGTAACTTCTGCCTACGTTAGTATTTCTCAGCTGGTGCAGAACCTTAAATGTTAACAGCCCATTAAATCTGTCCTGAATTAGAAATTAAGTTCCAACTGGACTATATCTGAACTTATCCATAGCTGGTGCAACCCAGTGCTGCAGCTAAATCCAATCAACCTGCAAGTCTCTAACACAAACTCTATGACTCAGCCCCTCCCTTTCTCCTCTGTCTCCTACTGTCCCTCAGTATTCTAGGACACAAAATCTTATGTCATCTTTTAGACGCTGGCCAAAAGAATAAAACTACGTCACCTCTCTAGACAGTTCCAAACCAAGAGCCAAGAAAATAAAGAAGCAATGAATTCCATTTTCAGACCGCTCTCTACAGTATTTAAACACATAAATATACTCCCAGTCTGACTTGGCCAGCATACTGACCTCCCATTGGACCACAGCCACATGCATGTCCTTGGTTTTATTAGTGGGGTTGTGTGTACTCTGGCAAGTTTCCTTTGCTGTTGCATGTAAAGCCCAGTTCATTCCAGCACTTTACAACAAGACAGGTTGTAACATTATGAAAGCTTACCAGCTCACATCACTGCAACTGGGACAGATAATGTATCAAGTTACTCAAGTGATTTATTTTTTAGGCTACTGTACATTTAATCTGGCTCTACAAGAAGGACAATACTGCACATGAACTGTTTTTTTTTTCTGCATTTGAATCATGATAGTACACATTTATGGATGATTCCTGTAGAGGCCACCTTATCTCTAATTCCCCTTTATCATCACCATCAGGGCGTGGCAGTGCAATTTCACAGCACAAATAAACTCAAACCAATAATTTTTCACAGACAATTTTGGCAATTACAACCATAAATTTTTCACATATTAGCAAGTATAACACTTCACAGAAACCTCAGTCCTATCTGAATTAAAAAGGAAAAACTTGAGTTTGTTGTTCTCAGCAGTGTGTTCACACTCACACAACAGCATTACATTCAGCTTGTTTATGCTTCGCTTAAAGGCTCATGTTTCCAAGACTAAGGAGTAGAAGCACTGCAGGGTCTTTGTCAAAAAAACAATCTAAGGGACACTTTTGAGTTTGTATAGATATGAAATGCCTAGCTTTCACATTGCAAAAGATATTTTAAAATTGCTGCTGCTGACAATGGCCCTGATGAGGACCAACACATCACAATTTTTTTCCATTCATTTGAAGCCCTCAAAGTTCAACTGTTGGTTCTGTCACCATGTGGGGGAAGAGAAAATGCTCTGCCCAGTCAAGGTTGCTGTTTTGAGAGACATAATAGCAGAGTCATTGCTAGAGTTTAATTTAAGGACAAAAATTGACCTTCTATACCAAAGACTTTGTTTCTCAAAAATACTTCAAAGAAATATGAAACAAATCAACTTTTTGCTGCATATGTGATTAGATGTTGACATTTTATACAGGCTGCCATGTACTCTGCTGAATTGCATTACCTCTATCTAGGCCTGCCCAGTTGGCCGGGCCTGTGGAAAGCCCAGTGAATGGGCCCTCCCCAGTTGTAATCTATTAACGATGTCATTGCATGTGTGTTAGATCAGTCGCACTGGTTCTAGTGTTCCTGCTAACAGTTCCTTCATTTGGAGCTGAACTATGTGAGAAGCTATTATTGGGTCTGATGTCATGCTACTTCAAATCCCAGTTTCACCAGTTTTTCCACCCATATTGCCACTTCTAATTGTTATTTTTAACCATTTTTTGGTGCTTCTTGCCTTTAATTGCCAAGGCCTCTCTCTTTTCCAATAGTAGCCCCATATTTTGCCACATCTTCTTGCCACTTTTGACCCCTTTGTCGCTTTTTGCCCTATTTTTCCACTTGTAACCCATTTTTTTCCACTTGTTACGTATTTTTGCCACAGCCTTTTACAACTTTTAACCTATATTTGGAGCTTTTCACCCATTGGTGCCATGTTTTTGCGACTTCTGTCTTTTTTTTTTTCAACTTTATCCCTTTTTTGCTTCTTTTGCCCATTTTCTCAACTATATCCACGTTTTTGTTATTTTTTGTCAACTTTTTGCCACTCTTTTGCTATTTTTTTGCCACTTTAATCTTTTTTTGGACCTTTTTTTGCTGATTTTTGCAAGTAGTTGCCCATTTGTACAAGTAATTGTCAATTTTTGCAACTTCTTTTAATCTGTTTGCCACTTTGTGCTCTACTGCTAATTGTAACCCACTTTTTCCACCACTTTCCGCCCTTTTTACCACTTCTTTTTGACACTTGTCTCCATTTTGGCCACTTTTAACAATTTCTGCCACTTTTTTTGCCACTTTTTGCCAAATTTTTCCTCTTTTTGATTTGAAACATTTTTGACTTTTTTTTCGCCCCTTTCCCACTAGTTGCCCATTTTTGCAACTTCTTTTCACCTATTTTAAGCCATTTCTGCCACTTTTTGCCAAATTTTGCCACTTTACCAGGCTACTTGTAACCAACTTGTACTGCTTTTCACCCAACAGTGCTGCTTTTTTGACACTGGTGTTCATTTTTTGCAATTTTCCAATTAAACACAATTTTGCTGCTTTTTACCCATTTCTACCAGTTTTTCCACTTTAAACACATTTTTGTCACTTTTTACAATAATTCCATTATATTCCATTAAAGTTGTCTCAGTTTCTTCTTCTCTATTTTCTGGAATCTTGACATTCGTGCCCATTATGGCCTAGCTTTTAAGTCTGGTAATACTTTTGTAATGCTTTAGTTCAATGTACCAGTCCACATTGTTAACATTACCATTAAAAAGATAATTCTGTTTAAAGAAAGGGGGGCTACATTTTAGAAATGGCTATATTTTAAAGCATATGTAAACACAATTCATTTTCTTTGATACAACTTGCTATTATTCAGGTTAAAAATAAAATATGGTTATCACAGTTTGACTTTACAATGGACCATGATGCTGCTGCATGGGCCACAGGCAGAATTAATACGCTGCTGTGCTTTGATGTAACTTCGGCCATTAACATACAGCAGCTACACCTACACAAAGCTTGAGGAAAAATAAACTTGAAACAGATGGTTTAAAGATATAGAAGATTTTTAAAAAAGTAATTAAACTCTTTGGTTGCAGCTCCTTTGAATCGTGAGCCCAAAGCGCTGATGCAGTGTCTTTTAGAGGAAGCTACTCCCAGCCATAAGCAACCTCCTCTCCATTAGCAGAGATGATCAGGCTCGGGCCTCTGGGTTCACCACACTGCACTCATTAGACTACACAGAAACACATAAACATGCACACGCTCTCACCTCCCTCCATCATCTCTCTCTTCCTGCCTCTTTTCTCTTCATTTCCCCTCCCACTCTCACTCCATCTCTCCTTTTTGCAATTTCCATCTGTTCAAATGAAATATATTTGGCATCTGGAGAATGCCCCTCAGCGATGAGGGACAATATATCTTACAAATATCAGCCCGTCCGGCCGCGGTTCATGGAATATTTATAAAGTCGATGTGGCGGTGGGGGGATGTCAACAATGTTTGCAAAGAACAGGTTGAGCATCCCTCCAAAGTGCACCAGCAACCTGCCAACTTTTTGACGGGCGAGGTGCTCGGCCAATCCGGAGGCTCATTTACATGTTACCCTGCGATCACAGCTGACCTGATCACATCTGGCATGCTTGTCTGATTAATTAATCATGTGTAAGTGAGGCCAACCTAGAGGCTTTGATTATGGCTGCCATATTGTTTTAAGGAGAGGATGGTGTGTCTGTGTGTGCTGTGTGTTGTGGGAGGTTGGCAGACAAGTGGCCAGATGGACAGAGAGGAATTTTTGGAGAAACAATCCTTCAAGTTTCATCCAATAAAAGAGTTAGAGTGAGAATATTACACAGCCATCAGATTTTTTAAAAAGTTTAGGAAGTTAAGTTTAAATTGCTTTTTTCACATTTCACCTCAAGGGGAACAGTTATGTCTGTCATCTACCAAATTTTATGGAATTGTACGAAAAAGTTGAGACATTTTATAAAAAAGCTCAAATATCAAATGCATGATGGCACAAGAAAAATAGTCAATCAATCTTTGGACGTTTTCACACTAAACAGTGTTTGCTTTGGTTGAATGAAACTCAAGTCTGTTTGCCAAGTTAGTGCTGGCCATTTGTGCTGGTGTGAAAGCTGTTAATCGAACCCTGGTGCAGACCAAATTTGCTTGAAAAGGAGGGTCCTGGTGCATTTATTTGGACTCAGGTGCAAGTCATATATTGTGAGAACGTGAACCAACGGACCTTGATCTGACCTAAATAAGCAGTTAAGCTACGATAAGCAGTAGAACATGTTACAGAGTCCACAGTCATTCCTGGTTGATTTTTGCATCATGTAAGCTCAGACTGGCCTGAGCAGTCTGCACAGCCTGTGAAGGTTGGGTCCTTATAAGACTGAATCATTCAAAAGATGCAGCCCCTGAAATGAGACACAACTACAGTATTTTAAAAGAGGATTGTCATAGCGATTGTCATATTGAGACTAACTCACCTTCAATCAGTCTTGTTACAGACGAACAGGTGGAGGTTACTGGGAAACCGTAATGGTACTTCCACCTTGTCACAGTGGTAGAGACCACTGTGGTCACTAAGATTAGGATGTCTGTGAAATTTCTGAGGTGTGTACATAATCATAACTTAACTTTGTTGTGACAATTGCAAATAAAATGAAATGCCAAAAGTACAACCTGCTCCTCTGGTAACAGCCTTTGTATGACTGTGCAGGTGGGAGAGGAAGTGAATGCTGTTGTTGCCACTCTGCAGTCTTTGGTGTATGACGAACAATAACTTTACATTCCCTTTTTTGTGTATTTTAACCTACTTTGGCCATGTTTAAATATTTTTTACTACTTTTGCACCACTAATGTATCTGTGCTCATTTTTGCCACTTTGAACCTGTTTTTGCCACTTTTTAACAGTTTTTCACCATTTTTGACTGCCACAATTGTTTTTCACCTTTCTCAACCAAAAATCTTCAGCTATTGTCCCACTTTTGCAACTCTGTAGCTTCTTTTCAACACTTTCTTCAGCCAATTTGTGCCACTTGTAACCTATTTTTGTTATTTTTTTCCCCTCTTTTCGCAATTGATAAATACATTTTCTCCAAAAAGTCCTCTCTGTTTTATTAAAAGAGGTCTTCAATTTAAAAAAAAGGTGGTACTGTACTACAGTAACCTGGCACTCATAGACTGCATTTGGGAAAAGGCAGAGCCTTTGAAATAAAACCTAAAGGGTGATTGGATGAACGTTCTGTCCGTCACATCTTTACGGGCCAATCAGAGCAACAAAACATGCCGCTACCGCGCTGTGCCCCTACCGAAGGAGAAAACTCCGTATAGAACTGCATAAGGTGAACGATGGCAACTGTAGACATGTTTTTGTCATTTTTGATAAGAAAAGAACTCAATTCTGATTTTTGTTCTTCTTAAAGCAATGTTAAAGTTCTGATAAAACTGGCACTTTAGCAGCGTCCACGCTAATGTCTTCCGCCATAATTGCACTGGCCTCTTGTTGCTTGCGTCAAGACTCCGCCCCGCACGATAGTACTGCCCCTCGTCTCTGATTGGTCCTGTCACTTTCTAACCGGACCCAAACTGTTCAGACGGGAGCTTTGCAAGACAGATTCGCCAGTGAGAAACACAGAAACGGGCATATCCATCTGCTTTGCAAGGTTAGTCCTACAGCATATATTAATAAATAAGATAGATTTTTGTGTTGCTTTTGTAAGTGGTTTTTATTCAGGTTGAATATAAAATATGGTTATCACAGATTAACTTAACATGATTTTGCTGATCTCCATAGGCTAGCTGGTGTAATCTCAGGAGCCACCGCCACCTCCTGACCATTGCAAGCCCAATTTATGTTAAGATATAAACCGTTCAAATTCATTTAATGGGAAATTATGAAAATCATAAAAAGTGCATAATTACTGTGGCCCTTAGAGGACATGCATGCATACATTTTAATTTATCTGTTTCAACCAATAAAATGTATTCTTTTTTCCAAAATCTTGTGCATTTAACATATATTCATGAGAAAACCAGCCTTGTTATCCCAGGATGACGAAAATTTACTCCTTTTCATGGCAAGACTATGTGTAATAATGTATGGATATTTGTCAGCTTAGGGCTTCCGTACATAAACAGATCACCCCCCAGTTTAAACCTCAGATTCCTTTTTCCTTCCAGGAAATCTGTATATTCACTTAATTTGTCAGCGTACTGAGACAGATATATATGCTCTGTGATGTAAAAGCATTTTGGGATTGAACAAATGTGAGTTTAAATAAGCATGATGTAAGTATTGAATGGTAGAGTCAGGATAATGATCATGTCAGACAGAGCTGAACTCTCCATATTGGCAAGTTGCAGTGAGGAAATACTCGAACCACAGGGCTAATCTTTCAGTGTGGGTGCCCCGAGCTATCCTGAGATCTGTCAATATGTCTGCATGGATTTAATACCAAAATATGAGCAGCTTCTCTGAGTGGCTTCAAGTGCTGAGGAGTGGGGGTGCTTCATTGAGGGAGTTTTGCTCCTGTGTTAAGTAAATACTTGACCAAGGAAATGAGGATTGTGGTGATTTAGATATAGCGCTATGAGATCAATTCATGAAATTCATGTTTGTGACCTCACTACAGCTGATTTCTTTCAAAACTTTTACTAGGAAACGTAAAGCCTGTCAGCACAAACTCTTTCTTTTTCCACAAGTTTGCATCTGTTGTCAAAGGCTCCTTTTATCACAGTCCTGAGTGCATACATTTCCTGTAAAGCAAGCCCACATGGGATTTGCACTCCTAACCCTGACGCTGTTTTCCCCATTGAGCTTTAGCACAGCTTGCTTCGACTTTTAATGCTCAGACTTGACGCTTCTTTTTTTTTTGTAGTCATTTGTGACAGCAGCAGTCAAAACATGTCTTCACCAGGCCCAGAGGCACACTAGATGTCCACTGTGTGTTGTAAGTTCAGCAGTGTTTGCAAGCAAAAACATAAAGTTTTGAGGAGAGGCAGGGGGTTTGAGGCAGGTCCCTGTCCCTCCTCTGGGCCTCAGCTTGACCCTCCTTCTCTTGATGTGTGTGTGTGTGTTGCTGTATCAGTCTGCTTCTACAGGGAGTTTTTAATGATTTTCTGTCTTACAACAATCAGGGATTGTCCAGCACGCCTGTAATCCTCCCTCCTACCGCTGCGATCTATATCTACGTCTGTAGAGTCCTCCCACTGGCAGAGGTTGTACACTTCTGTTCAGTCTGCAGCAGAAAGAGCCTGTGTTCACATGAAGATGGTACTTTTTATATCCGAGTGTCCAACACTGTATGTCATGTAAATGTGCACATCTTTTACACACAAATTCAAAATCAGCATTAAACATTATGATAAAGACACACATAGTGGGAAGCAGCACTGTTCCCATCTTTAACCTTCCTGAGACTCAAGCTTTACTTTTAGTTTCTTCCAATTATTTGGGGTAAGTTGGGCCTGATGAATAAGCCACATCTTTAAACAGGAAGTACTGTTCTGCAAATAAATAATGTCTGCATATCAGGACAATAGGATATTCTTACTGTACAATACAAAACATATATATGTCTTTTCTTGTCAGAAGTCATTTTCATAAAGAATATGTTTTTAAAGTGCTAAAGGCCAGGCCTGCCCACAGAATTAATAGGGCCCCTAAGAAACCCAGTGAACCAGTGGTGATTTATTGATAGTGTCAATGTATGTGTGTTGGATCAGCAGAATTACTGCTAGCATCCTGGCTAACAGGTACTTCATTCTGGAGTTGAAAAGAGTGTCAAGCTATTATTGGGTTCAAATTCATGCCACTTTTGAACCCATTTACCACTGTTTCCACCTACTTCAATGGTTCCACATTAAACCCCATTTTTGCCACCTGTAGCCAACTTTTGTGACTTTTGACCCTTTTCACTACCCTACCTTTTACCACTTTTTAACTGCTTTTCAACATTTTAACTGCACATTTTAGGTCTTTTCAAGCCTTATTTTTTTGCCAATTAAAACCAATTTTTTGACGCTCAGACAATTTTTTTTTTTTTTTTGCCTCTTTAAAACTATTCTTGCCACTTTCAATCAATTGTGACACCCCAAAACAATTTTTCCACTTTCAGCCAGCATTAGGACACTTTTAGACTGCCATTAAGCATTTTTAAACCCCAATTTTTCTACTCTTTTCCTGTCCAAACACATATTTGCTGCCTTTTCCCTTTTTTGCCTATTTTATTCTACTTTGGCCACTTTTAAACAATTTTTGCTACCCTTGCACCAGTTATGACCACTAATGTATCTATGCTAATTTTTGTCACTTTTTAACTGTTTTTCACCATTGTTGACAGCCCATTTTTTTCCACTGTTAGACAATATTTTGCCGCTTTGAACCTGTTTTTCCACTTTGACCCATTTTTGTCATTTTTTAAACTGCTTTTCACAATTTTTCTGCCCATTACTGTCCCTTTTCGCCTTTCTCAACCAAAAATCTTCAGCTGTTTTCCTATTTTTCCACTCTGTAAGTTCTTTCGACACTTTCTTTAGCCAATTTGTGCCACTTGTAACCCATTTTTGCCAATTTTCAGCTTTTTCCCCTCTTTTCACAATTGATAAATACATTTTCTCTAAAAAGGCCATTCTGTTTTATGAAACAGGCTTAAATATATTAAAGGTTATACTGTACTACAGCATAAATGAATAAATATGATTAGTTTTTGTTGCTTTAGTAAGTGGTTATTATTCAGGTTAAATATAAAATGGTTGTCACAGATTAACTTAACAGTCATGATTTTGCTGACTTCCATGGCCCCCCAAATGGCTGGGCCCCAGAAAGCTCCCCCTTTATCTCCCCTTATGGGTGGCCTTGATCAAATCATAACAAGAGCACAATTTTCCTTTAAGCATGTAAACACCGGTTGTTCTTTATTATCAGGTTATTTAAATAGACTGAAAACATTTCTGATTTATGCCCACGATTACCCCAGAAAATATCAATTTTAACACATTTCCTAAATATATTTACTAGTTAGTCACATAATGTTCATACGCCTCTCTTTTTTGTACTTTTTTGCATAATTTTTCCTCTTCTCTCATTTCCCTCAGCCTATTTTTCTTCGTGTACAGGGTTTTGTACCACTTACATGGCGTGTTTCCCCAGACACCCCTCTGCCCATCACTCCACATCTGTCTGTATGATTCTGAATCAGCTGTCAATGAGTAGAGAGGCACAGAGATGAAGGGATTGGATAAAGAGGTGTGGGTTTGGTATGTGTGTGAGAGGAGGAGGGACAGGGGGGTTGCACCTCGGGGAGCTGCCTGTCACAGCGCTGTCATGTTGATAGACATGTCAATCGCGACTGTGCGGGAGGTGGAGAACAGGAGAAGGAGGAGAACACAATAGACTAGAGATGGGAAATCAAGAAAAATTAAAATAAGGGAGGAGGGGAGGTCTGTCATGATTGTTTATCTTGTATAATCATCCAAGGGACTCGGTTTTATTTGTTTTCTCTGTGGAAGTATTTATTGTCACTGATTGCAAATTTTAAGACCCCTGGTGGTGGATAAATGTGTGAGTCTTAAAATAAAGTATTTCTCAGTTCTTGTGAGTCTGACAGATCTAATAAACTGCAGGTTTCTTTGACATAAACACCTTTACATCTACATTGTGAACAAGGCATTACAGAGTTGCCTTTTGTTCAAAGAGCATTTGAAGTCAAGTGCAGAGTTTTGGCTGTAAGAGCAGCTGTCCATGGTGCTGAAAAGACCGCCAACTCCATCTTAAAGGGTTTTTGATCAACTATGGCCTAACAAGTGCTCACCGTTGTTCACCAACTATTTCATGCTGTTGGCCCTTTTTTCTTACAAAGTATTATCAATGCTACCAACCTTCAGCACCAGAATATTACACTTCCATGAGCATTCCCATTCCTTTGTGCCTGCATTACCAAAGGTCAAGAGCTGCTGCAGTCAGTAGGAGTTTTGTGTTGAGCACTTGACAACCACTTTCTTATACTGTTCATTTTTGGGTTCTTGTTGGCTTGTAAAGGAATTTTTCATTGAAGTTTTGAATATTTGGCTGAATTTGGGATTTTTATAAAGCATTTCCCCTATCCTCATTCAAAGCCAACACTAAACTAGTTGCTTAAAATATATGTATTACCAGTATTCAAAACTCCAAAACATCTTGAGGGCCTGAGCCTACTGAGAGAGTTCTTTTGTGCTAGCAGCACCTGCTTTAAACAATTAAAATGAGCATACACTGTATGATTTAAGCCAGCGCTATACTAGTCATGATTGAATGACAGCTTACAATGTGGGACTGAACTGTTTATGATGCACAACCATCAGGCATGATTTATGAGCTTGCACAGTGCTTTCTAATGGTTGGCCATGACATACACTGTATGAGTGATCTGATTTGGACTGCTACAAATCTCAAAAACAGAGGTTGAAGTCAGATTTACAGCTCTGTGAAAAAGTAATTGCACCCTAAACCTAATAACTGGTTTTGCTACTCTTGGTGGCAAAAACTGCAAGTCGCTCCACGTCACTGTGGAGGAATTCTGGCTCATTTTGTTTTGCAGAATTTTTAATTTTGCTACACTGGAGGGTTTTTGAGCATGGACATCCAGTTTAAGGTCATGCCACATCATCTCCACCAGATCTGGACTTTGACCACTCAGAAAACATAATCTTTTCTAAGCCATTCAGAGGTGGTCTTTCCATTTCAGATCATTGTCCTGTGCTTGAGCTTGATGGCACAAACTGATGGCCAGACATTCTCCTTCAATGTTTTCTGGTAGAGCAGAATTTGGAGTTCCATCAACTATGGCAGGGCATCCAGGTCCTGAAGCAGCGGAGCATGCCCAGACCATCACACTACCCTCACCATGTTTGACTGCTGCTGTTATGTTGTTTTTATGAATGCTGTGTTAATTTTACACCAGATGCAATGAGACGCACACCTTACAAAACATTAAACTTTCTATCTCCTCAGTCCACAGAATATTTTCCCAAAAGTCCTGGGGATCATCAAGATGTTTTTCTTGGCAATAAAGAGACAAGCCGTCACCTATGAACTTTATGATGGATGTAATTTTTGCCCACTATCGCTCTTATTTTTAAAATCATGAACACTGACCTGACCTGAGTCCAGTGAAGCCTGCAGGTCTTTAGATATTGTTCTTGGTTCTTTTTGTGACCTCTTGGATAAGTCATGGATGCACTCTTGGAGTTATTTTGGTAGGCTGGCTACTTCTGGGAAGGTTCACCACTGTCCCAAGTTTTCTTAGTTTGTGGATAATGGCTCTCAACATGGTTCACTGGAGTTCTGAAGTCTTAGGAAAGGTTTTGTAACCCTTTCTGGACTGATAGATGTCAAGGACCTTCTCATCTGTTCTTGGATATCATTAGATTACAGCATGATGTGCTACTATTTGAAAAAACAAACAAACAAACAAACAAAAAAAAGAGGTTTCAGCGATCAGCAGCCTAAGTGCAAAAACACCCTTGGTGTCTCCTGATTTTTGTTACGGCCCAATTAGTTCAATTTCTGGAGCATGGCTTCACTAATCAATATCACTTCTTCACTGATCAGTCAAAGTCAAATAACAATGGTCAAGCAGAGTTGATCTGGCTTGTCTTTTAGAGGAGACTAGCTCCAGGTCTGTAGGTTCTGCTGACGCCTGGACACCATCCCTTTCCATTGCTTTGTTTTCTTTGTATATTTCCTTAAGAAAAGAAAAAATATTAAGCACATGAGCTGTTTTAAACAGACCTCAGGGTTACAACCAAGGGAAGCAGAAGTTAAGTTTTTAAGCCTAGCACCAGCAGATAATGGAAAGCACTAAAGCACTGTGGAACTTAGGCTGTTGGCATTGCCAGTGCATAAATAAATAAATAATAAAGAAATAAATAAGTAAAAGCTACTGACGGACACAAGCCCTTTATTTATGAGTTAGTCGTGTCTTCAAGTACAATGTAGTTTTTTACAAAATAGCAGCCAGAATTGAGAGAAGTTTATCAGAGCAGCATATGACTGTGAGAGCCACTGTCCATGGTGCTGAAAGAGTGCTGGATATATCTGTCACAGTTTGAGGTCAGCTGCTGCTGTTTTGCCCTTGGGCTTCAGGAAGTTCATCATGGGCAGCGATCAGTAAGTTACTATTTTGCCAGTTTTCGTCCATTTTTGCCATTAAAACAGTCCATTTGACCACCTTTTCTGCCCATTTTTGCCACTTTTAACACACATTTGCAACTCTTTAACCCCTTTTCACCGCCTTTTCTACCTTTTTTTTACCACTTTCTACACATTTTTGCCAGTGTGAATCCTTATTTCCATTGCCATTTCAAACTCTTTCTGCCAATTCTTGCCATTTTTGCCACTTATTAATCCATTTTCATCACCCTTTTCTGCCTGTTTTTTGCCACTCTTAATCACTTTTACACTTGGACATCCATTTTTTCCAGTGAAAACCCCAGTTCTGTCACCTTTAACCTGTTTTTAATACTTTTATACCTATTTTTCCACTTTTGGCCCATTTTGCTTTTTCATTACTATTACTTATTTTCTTAATGTTCTTCATTCCTCCTTCTTTATTTTGAGACATCCTGACATTTGTACACATCATGGCTAAACATGAAGTCTGATTTTACTTTCTTAATGTTTTAGATCAAAATGCTCATCTACATTGGTAACATTACTGAAGGAATGCCATTCTGTTTTAACCCTTAGATGCACAAGTGAGTTCACTCTTCCATTAGTGGGTCCAAAATGACGCGTGTTAGAATAAATGTGTTTTTATACCACTTTTGTCTTTTTTTTTTTTTTTTTGTGTTTTGTTTTGGTCCACACAAGAATGATTTCATGTGTGAAACCTTGTTATTTTTCACTTTTTTGAACATTTTTAACATTTTAAAAAATTAGGAAATTGGAAACAAAAAGCTACACAACAGCAATAGAACAATGTCAACATCCATTTTGTGTGTGTGCGCAAGCGTGTGTTTGGGGTGTGTTTGAGAGATTATAGGTCTTTGCACACTGACTCCATTTTTTTGTCTGAATTATTTTTTCCGAAACATATTTTTTCCGGAACGCTTTTGTCCAAGTCATTTAAATGGTGATTAATGATTCAGATCAGCACCTGCTGCTTCCTTCTCACTGGCTCTCTCACCCCTGCCTGACCCCTCCACTCTCTCTCTCCCTCTTTTACACCAAAATCTCACTTTAAACACCGTCGTTTGCCTTTGAATAATGTGGAGAGCAACCATGGAAATATGACAGATAAAGGCATATATTTGTTCTCACAGCCACCTGACAGAGACTGAATTAAAAGTTGCTCTTCACCTCTCTAACTTGGCTCAGCTGTGAGGAGTGACAGAGACACAGGCTCATCCTCACTGATTATTTTCTTCACAGTACAAAACAATTTGCTACATTTCACTAACTTTCACAGTGGATACAAATAAAATGCAACGGACTGATGCATGAAAGAGTGTGTTTCTTGTCATCTATCATCAAATTTGTCTATTCTATAGTCTGCAAAACTGGCTAGCTAACATTAGATCAGTGTTTCCCAACGATTTTTTTCTTGGAGCCCCCCGACATGTACCTAACAAAAGCTGAGCCCCCCCCCCCCCACAAAGAGAGAAGAAAAAGTGATACAATGCCACCATAACTCAACATAGAGTTTAATTTTTTCACTGATAAAACCCTAAAAAAGGATGCTTTTCTTATCAAAAGATCCTTGAATAAACTTCTTAGTAATTGAAACTTCTTAGTAATCTACTGTATGTACTGTGCATGTGTGTGTGTCCGTGAGCACACACACACAGTCACACAGTACGTACAGTAATGTTAGCTAGCTTGTGTTAATTTGTTGATACGTGATAATAAGACATATTCTTTTACTCACGAATATCATGCTGCACACACAATTCTGAGGTAAGAAATGAAGAGAATAGTTACATGTATCAGATCCTGCTGTGTTAAATAGTCTTCTTAAGGGCTGACACTTATGATATAGTCTGTGTGGTCCATAAATATATATTCCTGACAGTCACAGTTGATAAGAATCAAAGGTTCCCATGTGATTCCATAGGAAATAAATGCGGGTCATTTTTGACCAACTTATGGAAGAGTGAGGTAGTAATACAAAAACTTGAACTCTAGAAAACTCTACAAAAGGTAAAATAAAAATCTATGAATATGACATTATAACAACTTTGCATTATACCCCCCCCCCCCCGAATCATGATTTTCTTGACCTCCATGGGCCCCCCATTTGACTGGGCCCCAGAAAGCTCTCGTCTTTTTCCCCCCTTATGGGTGACCTTGCCCTAGCACCTTACCTTTTTATAAACACATTTTAAATTAAATTTCTGTGTTTTGTACATATTTATCCATTTTAGAATCCTTTTTTGATCATGTTCTTTTCTGTTTTTTCTTTGTGAATAGTTAAGGCTTAATTAAAATGTGCCAAAAGGTTTTTACAGTTGTCTTTCTTTAGTGTCAGCAAGCATAGCATCAGCACATACCAAGGGGTTTATTTTTAGCAAATGAGCCTCTGCAATTGAAAACATACTTCTACTTCTTATATTCACATGTTATATAAAATATTTGGACTTTGTTCCTTCTCAGCAAGCCACCATTACCTTCACTTGTCTCGTTCCATTTTTTAGGAAAAATAAAATTTCACAACCTCTATTAGCTCTCCTATTAAAGTGGATTTATTTTGCAGTGCAGCCCACAGACACACAACAATGTCCTGTGTCTCTGCGGCCATCATTTAGTGGCCGACACCACTGCTGCTGCCTCCTGGAGAGTGAGCATGAATTTAAAAGCTCTTTGTGCTCCTCCAGGCGATAAAACGGCACTATTTGTCTGCGGTGCATTATGCCCTGCAACCAAGCAGCATCCTACACCATCCTTCTCCCTCTCATCCTCACCGTCACTCCCCCCTACCAGTATATAATGCTTAAATACATCTCTGCATTGACACAGAGCATCGTGCAGATGATATCCAGAGGCTCTGTCATGGTCTTTTTAACATATGGTTTCAGATTACAGAGGGAGTAATGTGCAGTTGGGCGTGGCAGAGATGTGAATCTAATCTTCAAACATTTCTCCCTCTATCATTGCTCTCTCATCAGTTTTCTTCTCTAAATCATAATATCCGCCTCCTCTTTGTGTCTGTGTTTGTGTTTGACTCAGTTTTGGTCTGAATTTCTTGCCCATTAGATGCACTAAATCAATGTGATGCTAGCCTCCCATCTGTAACTCGTGTGCATATTTGTAATTTGAGCAGTTTAAAAACAAGAATCTCAGACATCCCACTCCCTTCTCTGTGTTTACTCTTCTCCCCTTCCGTCTCTCTCCCTGCCACTCTGTCTCTCTCTCCATCCGTCTTGGTTTATATCCCCTTCTCCCTCCCTCTCCTGTCTTCATCAAGTACCGAAGATTAAAGGAAGAAGAAGCAAAGCTCCCCAGCCCAAAATTAGATTCATGCTTCCTTGAAAAAACAGAGAAAAACGGTGGGATGAAATCCGAAGGTCAGAGTCGGCAGACTTCTGTGTCTCTGGACGAAAATAAAATAAAATTAAAAAATGCACAGACTTAGAGACACTCCCATTTTCTTGACTTAGCTTTCTCTTGGCTTCCAGTCCTCTTTATCTCTCTTTTCTCTTGCCATCTTTTTATTCTCCCAGCTCTTTGCATGTCATCAGCATCCTCTCTTCATTAAGCTTTCCTAAGTCTTTTCATCTGTTTCATCTTTATTCAAGCCTTGCTTTAGTATGTTTGGGTAAAGGGTTGAGTCACTGACACTTATCAGATTTTGTTCATTACACAATAAACATAATATATAACATATAAAACACTCATTCAAAACACATGCAAAACTAAAACCTTTTAAGTCTCAACCCAAAGGTAAATGATCAGAGGTAGTCTTTAACAAGCTTTAACAAAGTGTAGGAAAATTCTTCCACCAAAGAGCTCTAAATCAAAACAATAACAGAAGATGACAAGTCAAAATTTGCTGCTCATGTCCACCCAATTCTGTTGCTTCCTTCTCAAATTGGATTTAGGATCCTTTTTAAATACTAAAATAAAACTGCACTCCACAATGGTGGACTCAGAGGAGGGGTTGGGGGGGGCAATCAACCCTTTGGTGCCCTAATGATTAGAAAGTGCCCTTAGAAAATTTGACAAAGTGCAGCAGAACTGCCCTTTAAGGGGACAATATTTGACAAAGTGCCCTCTTAAGTGCACTCTTGGCGAATAGAAATTCACTAGAAGTGCACTTGTAATTGTAAATGCCTCTACAGTGACCTCTCAGAGGACAAGATTTGATAAAGTGCCCTCCTACATGCCATCTAATTAATTGATAACATAGCCTCCTAAGTGCCTCTGAGAGGATAACATTTGACAATGAGCCCTCTTCAGTGCCCTCTGAGTAAATAACATGCCCTCTTTAAGTACCCTATTTTTAGACAAAATTTGTCAAAGTGCCCTGTTTAGTGCCTTTTAGTCTGACAAACTTTGACTAATCGTCCTCAAGAGTGCCTTTAAATGGACAATACGTGATGAATTGCCTTCCATGTGGCCCCTCCTGTGGTCAGCGACTGACAAAATGCCCTTAGGGGTTTACTTCCAGTGGTCAGGGTCCCCCCTCAGTGGATGAAACCTGAGACAGCATCTATCAGTTAAAAGATGCCATTAAGTGCTAAATTTTCATTGGCATAAAGTCTACATTCTCTGTTGTACATTTTTTGTGAAATCAATGCTTAAAGAGTTCATAGTTCCTCATCTGTTTTTGACAGAGCTCTAGCAGATGTTATAATAATTAAATCATTGAATGTTATTCATGTTAAATCATCATTAATAGTAATACTTGTATAACTCTTTAAACATGCTCTAAGTAACAATAACAGTAATAAACAAATATGGCACCATTTAAAGGGAAATAAACAAGCTTTCCAACAGTATAAGATTAACTGCCAGGAAGCATTGTTACAACAAAGAAATAATCTACCAAACACAAATTTCCTTACTGTTTTGGCTTATATAAGACCATACTACGTGATCTACCATCTCATTTATCTTCTTTGCTGACTCAAAAACGGTTAGACCATGTTTTACTACTGTAAGGGTTTCAAGTTTCAGTAGTCAGAGTGTTTAAAGCAACAAACAGAGATTTCCACAGCTGATCCAGTGATGATTGCTGCTCTGCGTCAAAGCTGTAAATCTCTTCTCCCCGCAGAGAGCTGACATCACATACAATGTATAAGAAGCCTTTAATTTGTCGATGCAAAGCATATCCGCAAAATGATAACTCTATTAAACGACACATGGGAACCTGCAATTAGAAATTCAAATTTGAACTCTGTGGGATGCTAATTTCCATGAAACTTCACATGGAGATGCTCTGTGCTGAGAATTAAGATTCAGAATGCAAAACACTTGATTTATGCAGCAATTATTGTGTGCTGAGGGTGACTGTATTCAATGTTAATTATGCTGCAGCATTCAATTTTGATGCGTTTTTGTACAGACAATTATGTTATATGATGTTGGAGACTTATATGACCAACTTAATCCTTCTTAGCCTTGATGAAATCATCAAACTAAGCAGTAATATGAACTCCCTGCCTCTTTGACAGTCTGCAAAAAGCACTTCTCTTTCATTTTTCAACATATACTGTTTTCCTGGAGCACTAAACAGACCAAAATGTGATAGTGGAGACTCAATAGAGAAGATATTAAACCACGTAGCTTCACGGATAAAAAAGCAAAGTCCCATAACTGTCATTGTTGTTGCTGCAGAGAGACAAAGAAAAAACTTTGCTCGGTGTGAAGCCAACAATGGAGAAATGCAGGTGCACAATTAAAACATCACAGTGATTCTCAGCAATTATCTCTGATTACCCCTCCAACCCCACCCCCCTTCCCTCAACACACGCACGTGACACGCCATCTCTAATCACTATGCTGCATCCAAACTTTTCCAAGTGTTAACAATTACTGTGATTATCTGAGAAAGGCAGGGCTCTCAGACCGATTCGTGATTCATGGGATTTTATTTAAACACAAAATGCCTCTAGCTTTTAGACCCTCAGCAACAACAACACTTGCAAAAGTGAATTGATATGGATTCCTTTCTTTACTTTGTTAGCCAGGCAAGATTTATTCAAGAAAGCTGTAATAAAACAATTCTATGACATTGGATTTGAAAAAATACAAAATAATGCTCCAAATCAATTTAACAAAAAGTGATAATTCAGGAATCTGCGGTCCAAGAAGCACACCCCTTTTCAGCAAGGTATCAGCTAGATTTTCAACAGCTAGATTTCTATGCTGTTTAAGCAAGTGGCATTCTTTGGTCCTGAAAAATGAAGCTGATGTGGAAGTGCAAAAAAATTGCAAAATGGCAAGTGTCCACTTGAGGCTGGCTGCAGTAACACTGGAAGTCCCGTTCACAATACATGTGGAAAAGCTATTTTTTTACACAAGAAATAAACTGGTTTACAGCCTGGTTCAATAAACAAAGGTGTCTCATTAGCTAATGTCTTCATGTCCTGTCTCTGTACGGGGGGTGAATTTCCATGTACAACAATTGTTTCTATTATACTTCATTGATTTGACCTCCCACAGTTTATATAAATAAGCTGGCTAGACTAATCCCTCTTTCTTCTTATAAAAATGAAAAAAAAAGAAAAAAATCCCCATTTAATGTACATTATAATTTTCTGAATTTTACTGTAACCTAGAGCTGCAACAAAACCTAACAATTTAAAGGAAAAGTCATTCTGTTTTTTTGTTTGTTTGTTTGTTTGTTTTTTAAAGAAAAACTGTCCTGGTGGCATGCATGCATCAAATTTTGCATTTCATCACAAACTCACATCTATGCTGCATTCATCAAATATTAAATCTCTACCCTGTAAATTAAAGTTTTCCTTGTAATGCTACTAAATCTAAAACTTTGGTTTTGAATGTGGAGAAATGGATGTGTGGTATTTGCATTGATGAGCCCTTGATAGCATTAAGCTGAGATTTGCCTCTGTGCTAACACAAGTTGGAGAGCAACATTTCAATCCTGATAATTCAATTGTTAATGATCACATCTCGACTCTTTCTAGCTGACAAGCTCTGTCAAATAAGTAAAGTGAAAGAAAATCCAGAAAATGTTCCTGTCAGAAACTCCTGGTACCTTGTACCAGGAGTGTCTGACAGCTGATTTACTTTAACTTACTGAGGTGGTATGAGCATAAAAATACTCTTTCTGTTGAGATTTACTTGCAATTAGGAATAAAGTTAGCCAGAAACAACATTTAAAACAAAGGTCTGGTCAGTACTTTCTTAAGTGTTTCAGGAGATTCCAAGAGCTGATAAACTTTCATGCTAAATCAAACAGATTTGTAGCTCTCAAATCCACATATTTAATCTGTACTGTAATGTATCATCTGGTATAGAATTGCTGATTGGAGCTTGTTTGACATTTGCAATGTAGAATTCCACCATTTTCTGGTGGTCCTGAATTCACCACAGCCTGCTGATATATGATTGGTTGGTACAGCTCAGATACAAATGTCTTACAAAGAAAAACCTCAACATTTACCATACTGACAATCCAGACCCTCTTGTACAGATTTTTAGTTTATTTCCAGAATCTGTAAAAATGTTTGGTCATGAATTTATTAAAGTTTAATTGTCCATCTCATTGCTACAAGTCCAACAACCGATCTTTTGAAAAACTGATCAATCTCACCACACCAGTATTCCCAGTTAAATAACATAAGTCCCTGAACCTTAGCATTATCTAACCCAGGTTCTGCATCATCACATTTAGTCCATTTTCACAGTCTAATTGTTGACAGAGCTGTTGAAATAGTAACAGGAGTGATTCATCACTGTCGCAGCATCATTACTGCAGTAATTCAACTAAACATGGGTCATCAAAACAAGCCCCGGCAAACCAGAACCCATTCATTGTTACACCATCACTCTCACAGCTGCTAATTTGAAGTGAAAGGAGAGCGAAGCTGATGTTTTTGTGTGAAACATCATCGGCTTCTGTGTAACCGTATCTGATTGGCCGCATGATTAATTGATTAGTGTACTGGAGGAATGGATTGTTTGCTTGACTGATTGACTGATGGGTCACATGTGTGAGCTGATGTGAGTAAGGCTCAGTGAGCTGGTTCCTTTAAATGAAAACACATATCTGGTGATATGTGGAGATGTTTCTTTGTATAAGCCTGCCTCTACTTAAATTATCCTCAACAGGAACTACTTGAAACCTTAAGTGAGAAAGTAAGACTGTGAATGGTTTGAAACTTATCTCAGAGACTAAGACTTTGTGTTTAAAGTGGAAGTACAAGGGCAAAAAAAGTCTTCTTTGCTTTCTTGCCAAGAGTTAACTGAAAGTTCGATACCACTCTCATATCTATTTGATAATTATAGGCCCAGACTAGACTGTCTGCTTTGCACTGCATAAGTCTGAAAACAAGAGAAACAGCTCGTCTGGTGGAGGAGAAAAAAAACACTTAACAGCACCTGTCAAAGCCATATCATTAATACTTTATATCATCATTCTTTAGTCTGATTTAAAAATGATGATTTTCTGAAAACCAGAGTATAGTTCCAAGAACTTTCTGCTAACAAGCAAAACAGAACACAGAGAAAGCACATTTGTCTGAAAGTGTTCATTTAGTTGCAATAACATGGGGGTCTTTCTTTTGACCTCAAATCTCTGATCCATGGGATCGAAACCATTTCTAAAACTAGTTTTCATATCGACCATTCCATCATTCACACAAACAGGCCTTCACTAAGACTGCTATTAAACAAACAACAAACTAATCACAAAATTCTCAAACGTTTTTACCTGGACAAATAAAATTTTCTGTATCTTGAAATATAATTTGTCATAGCAAGAGTTCCATTTCGGATCTAAAAGATTGCCATGGATAACCACTGAACTCTTTTATGTTTAAATTTGAATAGCTAACCCTAACTAATTAATTGTTTGTGGTTATAATTCTGACTGTGAGTAACCAGAACCTTATTTTAGCCAGCATACAGTGCTGACAAATTCTGCTCGATTTTACTTGATTGAATATCCTGACTCCTATTGTAGTGCCCTCTGGCCTGCCCACAGACTTATGTTTGCCCCTGACAACCCCAGAGAATAGACCCTCCCCAGGTGTGATTTATTGATCCTATTAATGCACATTGGATCAGTAGCTTAAAGGTTTCCTCATATTGGTTTGGTTCTGATTTTGACTATAATCATTTGTGCCTCTTTTTAACCACATTTAACCACATTTTGTGCCCAATTTTGCCACTTTACATCAATTTTGCCACATTTCAACCCCTTTTCATCACTTGTCCTGCCCATTACTGTCCCTTTAAACACAGTCTAGGCACTTTATAGTCCAATTGCACCACCTTTTCCACCTATTTTGCCATTTTGAACACAGTATTGCCAGTTGTAACCCCTGTTCACCAATTTCGCTGTCCCTTTTTGCTACTTGAAACCCATGTCTACTACTTTAACTATCCCATTTCACCTGCATTTCCACCCATTTTTGCAAGCCCATTTCACTTTAGTTTCAAGATATAGGGTTTTCCATTTTTCAAAAGGCATCATATTACAGTATGGATAAATATGGAAACATATATGTTGCTTTGATAACAGTGGCTATTAGTCATATATATATATATATATATATATATATATATATATATAGTCTTTTGGACTGGATGGGGAACAAGAAAAAAGAGAGATGACAAGGCATCAGGAGTGTCTGACAGTAACATAACCTTTTTTTTTCCACTTTCTTCATCAGAGCTTTTTAGCTTGTTTTATAAAGTGGAGATAGATGTTCACTATAATATTCATTTGAGTGTTTGAAATGCTGTGCTCAGACTTGGGCCAACACTTTTCAGGGTAAACTAATCAGCTCACTGCTGTCAAATGCCTGTCAATACAAAGCATTACACCATTCTCCCCTCCAAAATAAAGGTGCTAGATGTCATATTTGTTTAGAGGGCAGTGAGTGTGCAGTGCTGTGCAGTGTGGCATGATCTGACGTTGACATGCTGTGAGGACATGGAGTTACAAGTAAGAATATAGTATTGAAGGAGAAGCATAGCTTTTATAGATATCTGAGATATTACTCTGTCTCCTGTAGATGTTGGAACTACTAACCACAAATTTCCTCCCTCACTCTATTTACATATTATCCTTAATTGACCTGCTTACATCAGGAAAGAGTGCTTTTCCCTCAGCACTGTCTTTGAAATGCTGGGCTTTCTTCAAACTTGATGGTTTTATCAGGAGATTTATGATACAGGAGAATGAGAGTATTTCAAAGACATTTCACAAAAAGCATTTGGTTTCATATCATGTTCAGCTTGGATCAGCTGCTAAGTTTCCCTATCCACTGTAACAGCCTCCACAGCATGTCACCCACTTTCAGTCAGAGCTAAACAACACAACAGCATGTATGTTTCTTTCTCCAAAATGCCTCCCCCAGACATGAAAACAAAAACAGACAAAACACTCAGCCCACCTCCTTGGACTCTGCCCACTGGCTTTCCGCCATTTTCCAGCTACTAAATGTCAACGCAAAAGGAGTTCTGTGGTTTATGAGCACCTGGATGGGGAACAAAGAAATAAAGAAGAAAATAACAGGCTGATAGAGAGAAGAAAGAAAAAAAAAGAAAAACATTAAATTAATCCTCTAAAAGCCTTTTAGCAATATTGCCCTCCCACAGCGATCGGTAGCACACACAGAGACCACTTCCCATCATTTAATTCCAGCTGAAATTTAATTTAGTCCGAGAGCTATTCATTTTGTTAAATGAATGCCGCCCACCCCCCAACCACCTCCCCGACATGCATACATATGCACTACACACACCTCGTGTTGTTCACATCCACAGATGACTCAGTGGCAGTTTTTATTTTTGGACTAATGTATTTAACACAGCAAGGGAAACAAATTTAATACGTTGGCCAATTACAGCCCGCGTTTCACAAACAGACACTCAGGCAGACGATCACAGACACAGATGAAAGCACATCACACAAGTTTCATGACAAGGACTATATGCTGAGTCACTCTGTCTTTCTGCTTAAGTGCACTTCCAGTCAGGCTTTCCCTCCACTGATCCTCTTGTAAACCAGGCATCATAACATCGAGGCGTGTTGCTCAATGTGAGGTGGAACTGTGTTTGTTTAGAGGAGGTCTAATGACAAGTGAGGACACATTTTCAACTTGAGTTTCTACTTTCGCAGTATATCCTTAAAATACAATGTTGGTAAATTTACTTCTTTTTATTTGTCCTTTTCCAAACAGACTATGGAAGTCCCATACAGTCATACATACATTTATTTTACATTACTCCATTTCCTGTGATAATATTGTTGTTTTCATTACATACCAACATATGGGATGACGTGCTTTTTGATCAAAATCAAACATATCATTATCAGTCGTGGGCTATATAATTTTGCTTTTTTTGGACAAAAAATACAAAAAACCTCTTTCATGTTAAGTGAAAACAGATTTCTACAAAATTATGTCAAAATATGTCATGTTAAATGATTAACTGCATAATATTCACCCCTTCGAGTCAGGAGATGCATCTTTCGCCGAAATCACAGCACTGCGTCTGCGTGGATACGTCTCAATCAGACTTGCACATCTGGACGCTGCAGTTTAACTCCATGCTTCCTTGCAAAACTGCTCAAGCTCTGTCAGGTTGCACAGAGATCAGCAGGCATTTTCAAGTCCAGCCACAAAGTCTCTATTGGATTGAGGTCTGAACTTTGACTCGGCCACTCCAGATCATTCACCTTGTTCACTTTAAACCATTTCTGTGTAGCTCTAGCTGCATGCTTTTGGTCATTGTCTTGCTGGAAAATCGGTTTCTGCCAAAGTTGTAGTTCTCTTGCAGATTGAATAAGATTTTCGTCTAGGATTTTCCAATATTTTGCTTTATTCATTTTGCCCTCTACATTTACAAGCCTTCAAGAGCTGGCTGCCAAGAAGCATCCCCACAACATGATGTTGCCCCCGTGCTTCACAATGGGGATGATGTGTACAGTTTGGTGTGTGCCAAACATAGGGTCTTGTCTGATGCCCAAAAAGCACCGTTTTGGTCTCATCATACCAAAGAACTTTCTTCCTCTTGAACACAAAGCGTGGGGGTCAAGATTTAACGAGACTTTTCTTCAACGGTGGCTTTTCTCTTTGTCATAAAGCTTTAGTAAAGAACCCCGGCAACAGTGGTTATATGGAGAGTCTCTAGCACGGCTTGTTAGGACAGCCTGATGTAGGCAGATTTATGAATGTGTCATATTCATTTCACTTCTTCATGATGGATTTAACTGAACTCAGAGGAAGTTTAGTGCTTTGGAAATGTATTTGGATTCAAACCCTGATTTAGACTTTTCAATTACTTTTTCTCTGAGTTGCTTGGAGGGTTCTTTTGTCTTCGTGGTGTAATGGTAGGCAGGAGTACTGGTTAATCAGTGACTGGACTTTCCAGAAACAGATCTATTTCAACTACAACCATTTGAGACACATTCACTGAATTCAGGTAATCCCCATTTCAGACTAGAAGCACCCCAATCACTTATTCTACCATACAGATTTTTATTCAATTTACATTATTTTAAAAAAAACTGTTTTCATTTTGACACAAGATTTTTTTTTTTTTTTTGGTCAAAAATAGCCAAATTATATGTAAATGATACAGATTTTTCCCCTTTGTGACAGTGAATAAATCATGCTGCAGGCAGACATGTACAAAATATGAAAGACAAAGTTGAAATAATCCATCGTTTAAAGCACTTTTATCCACAGATTAAACTAGATGTCAAACCTACATTATTTATCCCAGCCAGCCCTGTGATGGTGAAAATATTTACCTCACTGTGTGCCATATTTCTCCTCAGCACCTCTGTGACAGACAGGAGCTAGTGGAAATATTTTAGGAGCTCTGGCCTTTTTTTATTTACCACCTGGTGAGAAAATCTCCACATCAAACGCTTCTCTTGATGCCTCAAGAAGCCAGGCTTCTAGCTGCACCCCCAAACACACACATCAGCACACACACCTAGACAGACAGCATGCCCACTACACCAGTTGATCAAAGCTCGCGTTTGAAGCTAACCTATTGGGTATCCCTGACAGACGGCTTCAATCCCACAGATTCCAGTGTATTCTGTTGAACACTAACCTGCCCCATCTCACCTCACATCACCCGGTGAAGCAAAGGTTACACACAAGGAGGTCACACTTTCCAAAACCATGTCAGCCTACCAGAACAATCGCTGAATGCTTAAAAAGAAGAAACTTGTTTAAACTTCTGAGGATGTTTCACCTTTGTAAACATTCTTTGTTTTCAAAAAGAGGTTCTAATGTTTTTTTCCTCTTTTTAAAAGATAACATGTATCTCTTCACTAAAGACTTAGAATATCTTTAATTTCAGTCAGAAACAGTCAGAACAAGTCATATTTTTGTCTGTTGTTTACCTGAACAAAGCTGATAAGACTTTTCTAAAGGTATGGTGCCAGCTTCAAAACTCAAAGGTACAATATGTAGACTGTTGCATTAAATCTCAAAAGCCAAGAAAAATGTGTATTTTTTTTATGTAATAACCAGAGGGCTGCACGGCAGTGCAGGGGTTAGCGCTGTTGCCTCACAGAAAAAAAAGTCTCTGGTTCGCCTCCTGGTCAGGGCCTTACTGTGCGGACTTTGCATGTCCCCCCGTGCATGCATGGGTTCTCTCCAGTCATTCCGGCTTCCTCCCACCACCAAAAACATGCTCATTAGGTTAATTGGTGACTCTAAAACTGGCCGTAGGTGTGAATGTGAGTGTGCCTGGTTGTTTGTCTCTATATGCCAGCCCTGCAATTGACTGGTGATCAGTCCAGGGTGAACCCCGCCTCTCGCCCAGCAACACCTGGGATAGGCTCCAGCCCCCCCACGACCCCGAACAGGATAAACGGTATAGAAAATGGATGGATGGGTTATAACCAGAGAATTACGGCCATTTCAAACAACTCTGACATTTGCTTTAGATATTCATTAGACCAATAACCTGGATTTGACAGCAGTAAAACATAAAATCAGAAACCCTGTGATGCAGCTTCAAGTCTATGCTAAAACAGGACAGGGGATACATTTTTCTTTCTGGACCAAACCCAAGATCAAGACAGTAGATACAACAGCAAACCAGAGTCATTTTAACCCTGTTATTACAAACAGCTTACAAAAAGACACATTTCCTCAGCCATGACTAGATTGTGACTGAGGAAAAACATTGTATTTGTCTTTGTAAGTTGTTTAAACAAATGTAATACAAATTGTGACCTTTTTACTTAAATACATGCAGGTCGTTGTACTATATATGCCTACATTTAACACACAAAGACACACAGAACTTAGCTTCACATTAGCACCAAAAGCTCTAAGCTAGCCTGTTTACACATAAGCTGCTACTCGAAATTAGCAGTTTACAACAGCCAAATATCATCCATACTAAAAAAAACAACAAATAACTGACCAGTGCTATGTTAACAAGACACCACCTTAAAACTCTGCAGTGCAACTAAAACTTGAGTCTTACCATCAATTGTCCAGTATTAGTCCTCATAAACTGATGATCTCAACTGTAACCTCTGCTAAAACAGAAGTTACAGTTGTTGGCTCTTCCCACACTGCTGCTGTTGATGAGTCAGGATGTCCCAAACATGAACACCCAGCTTCAGGGAAGTGAGACTTTCTCTTGCCATCAGCCCCTAGCAGTTCCCTTTATTTCAGCTTCTTTATTACCTGCAGCGATGACTTATTAAAAATACTTCCACACAGCTGATTTTATTTAACCTTTATTCAACCAGGACAACCTTATTGAGATTTAAAAAATTATTTCTCAAGAGTGTCATACTTTTTAATAGCTCTAAACTCTCTCTGGAGTTGACGACATCCACATTGATTACATAAATATTCACCGCCTAAATTAGCCATTTGCTGTGTGACTGCATAAAAAACCTGCAGCAACAAACGGGAAGTAGGTAGTAGGTAGGTAGGTAGGTAGTAGTAAATTATTAAATATTACTTTGAGCTTAGATTAAAGGATTCTTGAAACTTATTTTCTTGGTAACACAAAATATAGTGGGTATTTCTAATTCAGAGGTACCAATGAGATCCATTCTCAACTGGTGGGTTGGGACCCAAAACTGGGTCACAGAGCTGTTTCCAGTGGGTCTAGAATGTGTGCCTGGAAAAAAAGGGGACATTAGTCTATGGTGTATGGAAGCCCTAAGTGGACATGCATCCATAACTTTAATTTTTCCTAATTTCCTGTTAAAACAAGTGAATTTTAGTCATTTAAATTGTACCTTATTTATCTTTTTTTTCTCAATTTAACAAGGCTGTTTTGCCCAACCTAATAAGATAATCTCACAAGAAAATACCAACAGTTTCACGATATCTCAGGAACATTGAGTAATTAAAATGAGAGTACTCCCCTCTGTGATGATGTGCTTCTTAAACAGGCTGGTTTTTTCTTGTCTCTTTGTTTAATAATGTTAGAAACTCTGCTGTTACATTAACTCAAACACTAATGCGAAGTGATCTAAGCTTTAAAATTTTCCAGTGAAGTTGTACCAAAGCCCAATCAGAATGCTCAGTCAGAAGTAAGCGCTGGGAACTAAAAACATGAGAAAAGGAATCAATAGAACAGATTTAAAAGAGCTCTTTTTAGGGTTGAACGTTACCTTAAACTGACCTCTGGACAGATGTTGCCAAAACTTTAAGCTGCCATGTATTGGAAAACTGCCCATGAAGGCTTTAGCTATAACTTTTCTTTCTGTTAGTTATAATTCCTAAGATTCACCTTGTTGCTCTGTGTTAGACAAGCTCAGATATTGCATTTAGAGGTCAAGATTTCTTTTGTCTGGACACAAACTGCCTTAGGGAGAAACTTGGAGAATCTGGTCCACCGATCTCTCAGACTGTTTGTTATATAACAAGTTATCAGTTACTCAGCTGTGCTCAGCTCAGTGCTGAGATTGAGCCCAGAATGCCACTTTTAACCCTGCTGCTGCGCTCTGAGGTCTTTGCTAACTGGGTTGGAAAACGCATTAATGGCAAGTGCAAAGAGGAGTGGGCCAAACACTGGGGCCGACATCCGCCACTGTGAAGGTCTGTCTGAGTGTGTTTTTTATGTGCCGTATGGCCACTAGTGGGTCTTTGGCTTTAGAGGTGCCCTTGCTTCAAATCATATGTCACCATTCTTCACTCCTGACCCTATTACAGTAGATGTCTGACCCTCTGCTCTCCATACAGGAGAATCACTCCCTGTCTTTCAGCTGAACTGTGGATGACTTGAATTCCCCTTGAGAGGACGTTTGTGTTCACTGGGCACAATGAAAAATCATGTAAATGGAAGCACAGAAAGACAAAAATTTCATTTAAATGAGGAAGTTATATAATTATTCTAACTTAACTTGTGAGAAAAACTATGGTTGATGTTATACATGGATATGGATTATGTTTCCCATTATGCCAGTGCTGAATATCTACATTATGTTGGGATATATCAAAATATAGGCTACATTTAAGAAGCCTTATATTTCCTAAAGAGCCATGTCAAGCATTCAGTTATATTTGCTGTAATATATGGAGTGTCATGCCTTAAGTAGAAAGTTTTCAGGTTTCTGACAAAGTCTTCCATCATGCAATACACATTTTAGCACATTTATTTACAAATCAGAAGTTTTTCCATCCCCTTCAGGTGTGGTTTAGTGCCTATTCATACATTGCTTGGTCCTTAAACACAAAAATCTCTGCCTCTGGCTTCTCATAAGCACAGAAATGGTCATTTGCTGAGTGGTGAAAACTTGAAGATTGCCTTTTATACAAGACTAACTTTTATTGCTGGGGCCATTTTTATAGTTGTCACTAATGGACTGTTTTTAAGAAGACCTAAAAAGGGTAATCAACACTCTAATGTGTATTATTAAACTTGCCATTATTTTCACTATGCCAGTGCAGCTGTATGCCGACACTAAAGTGTTTTATAAAGCATTTTGCTTCAGAATTAGATATTATAAGGTATAAAGATTGGGGTGGTGGACAGAAGAAATGAAAAGCTTTTAAAGCTACACATGGGAGACTCGTAGTAGCACTGAAGGCTGTTATTTGTAGTCCATGGTATATTTAATGAGCTGTAAGTCACAGCTGAGGTGAAGATCTTTTCCTAAGGCTGTAGTGAAAGGTCATAACCCTGGGGCACATATCAAGCCTGTGTGAAAATGATTCAAAACGATACATTTACAGCCCTTGTCAGATTAGATTTTGTCAAAGACATTTCCCACCAGCCCTCACTGGAAGCTGTTAAAATGAAAATAAAATGCACTCCACTGTGATGTCTTTATTATAAGTGCTGTCGTTAAACAGTTTTTTGTTTTGGTGGAGTTAAAACCTTAAGTACTAGACCTTCGTACACCCAGGTTAAACCAGCATCAGTCTCCCTTTAATTTTATCACCATATTAAATACACTATATTGATTCAAATCTTAAGATGCCTGAGAGTCACACCAATTTGCCCCCCTCCCTTGCAGCTATAAAAGCCTACTCTCTTCTAGGAAGACTTTCCACAAGATTTTTGAGTGTTTCTGTGGGAGTTTGTACCCATTCATTCTGTAGATCATTTATGAGGTCAGGTACTGATGATGGACAGGAAGACCTGTCTCTCAATCTCCGTTCAAACTCATCTCAAGGTGCTCAATGAACTCATCAAACCATGTTTTTAGATTCCTTGCTTTGTGCACTGAGGCACTTTCATTTGAGTGTAGAAAAGGGCCATCCTCAAAGTGTTTCCACAAAGTTTGAAGCATTGTCTCGGTATGCTGAAGCATCAAGATTGCTCTTCACTGGAAATAAGAGGCCTAGTCCAAATCCTGAAGAACAGCCCCATACTATTAACCCTCCTCCACTAAACTTCACAATTGGTACAATGAAACCAGTCAGGTAACGTTCTCTCACCATCTGCCATATCCAGGCTCACCCATCTGACCGCCAAGCGTGATTCATCACTCCACAAAACACGTCTCACTGCTCCACATCCAGTGTTGGTGCGCTTCACATCACTCCTTCCAATGCTTGACTTCCACACAGCTGCTCGGCCATGTAAACCCAGTCCATGATGCTTCGATTGCACATTTTTTCTGCTTACATTAATGCCAGTAGAAGTTAGGAACTCTTCAGCAATGATTAGCAGGACTGTTATGCACCATGCACCTTAGCAGTCACTGATCCCGTTCTGTGATTTTACATTGTTTTCTGCTTTGTGGCTGAGCTGCTTTTGTTCCTAAATGCTTCCACTTTCTAATAAAATTAATTACATTTGACTGGAATATCCAATAGGGATGAAATTTCCTGAACCATCTTATTGGCGGCATCCATCACAGTACAACGCTTGACGTCACTGAAAGGTTTGCAAGTGTAGCCTGCATGGCTAGGTGCTTGATTTTTTTTTAAGGTTATTAAAACCAATCCAATGTAGGCTAAGATATCTTTAGTTATTGATTATGCTTATACATAAATAAATACATAAATAAAATGCCTACATTTCCATTAATGGTGAATAAGGCAAAAAGCCGATCATTGTTACAGATTTTGGCTCGTCCAATCCGGATTGAGGATGGCCCTGGTCATTCCCATTAATGCTCATTAGTGTTCTTTGCTTTGTAAATTGGACCTCGAGATACATCAGATGGTGAAGCAAAGGAATGCAAGTCATTCTGCTATTCGCTTTTGTTATTGTTTTGCTGGGAATCTTCCGAGCATTGTGAACGGAGTTGCTATTTTGTTTTGATTTTTGTAAATATAGAAATTATATTGTCATCTATTCTGTCATGAAAAAAGCACATTATTAATTTCTGCTGTCAAAACTGATATTTAAAAAAGGTGTGGACATCAGCTTGGGTTTTCCACATGTACTGACCAAACAATCTCAACACATTACATGCAACAATTATATAAGTCCTGTGGTGAACTAAAAAAAGGCCATTTCAGATATTTCTGAGACCACACTGCTTATATAGACAGGTCTCACTTGCAAGAAAACTTAAAAAACTTTATGCTATGGCTGAAATGGTAGATAGCTTTACAGTTTTAACCATGAAATACAACTCAATGGAACTGCAATGTCTTCCTAAATGCAGGACTGACCTGATGTCATGCATTAAAGCTGATGTTTAGAGAGTTGTGGTATTACAGAAGCACTGGTAGGAAAAGCATCTTATGATTATCTTATTTACTGTGTTAGAATGTTAATCCAAAAGATACAGACTTGCTGGTGTTAAAATTGCTGCCAGTATCATACACATAGAGTTACACTGTATATCAGTGACTCTTGTTTGAATTTAAATTGTCTCTACATTGAGGCATTATCATGGATAGCTTGCCAAGCTGACACTGGTGTCTTAGCTCAGCTTATAGAGTCCACCGCCTATTGATTGATCCACTCATATGCTAACTATCCATGTAGTCTCGACAGTCTCTGAACCTGTGTGAAGGTCATTCCCACTCAGATTGGATGACTTATATCCAGCCAGCCAGTATCAGCCTGGCCCAATGCCTGCCTCAGGGCTCCCCGTTTTCCCCTAGCTGGGACGAGTCCAGACAGAGGTGTGATGGCTGAGAGCAACTTACCCCTGCTTCCCCTCGGCAGATTGTCAGAGGGCGTCTCGGAGAGGGTTTGAAGAGTGTCAACATCTTTGTGACGAACTATCTGAGAGCTGGTTGGAGCGTGAGAGAGCCTTTGGATGTGTTAAGAGCATTTCCCAAAGAAAGTGTTTATGTGTGTAGAAAGGAGCCATTGTTATTCAGAGCTTTTCTTTCGACATGGAGAGTGAGGTGCTGAGTCTTACAATAAGGTTGGACGGCTGTTCTCAGTCGGAGGTCAGTGAGAAAAGTTGTGTTTGTGCGATACAAGGTGCCACATCGGAGACCTGAGCTGTGAAAACAAGCTTTGTTGACCAAAGACCAAGTCGGCTGTATTCACATCAGAAAGTTAAAGCATATTTATCACAAAGTGCTTCACAGTGATCAGTGGCTATGGGGGCAGACAGGGGCAAATGCTAGCCAGTATTCTGCTTTAAGTCCGGCTATACAAAATCCTGTCGATCGATGTTTACATTCTTGAAGGGTTAATGTGAGTTTTTTTATGTTGATGTGTGGAATTTAGAGCTTTGAGACCAACTTTCCAGTGAAATTTGGGAGCCCCTGTGGACAAAACGTCAAACTTTACACCGCTGCTCATCTTATTCAGTGCATGTGTAAACTGTATTCTTCAAACAAAGCAAAAGCAAGGCTTCTGTTTCCTTACTCATTAAATCTAACTGTGAATTCTCCTTTCAGGGTCACATAAGCATCTGCATTCATTTCACTGTTTTTGAAAAAAGGAGAAAGTATTCACTGATGTAACAGCTCAGTGGTTCCCAGCCTTTCTTCCTAGGATTCCCCTTATTTTATTGTTAATTACCGGTGATGATTTTAAAATAATCTTCAATGTGGACCAGGGATTAAGACTAAGGATGTTCCATTGTCCTGGGGACTATACAAAATGTGCTTGGAGCAAATATAAAATATTTCTTGGGAAAGTGATATTGTTTTTCAGTGTCACTTTAGTCCAGCTCACTGTGGACTGACATTACTTCATGAACATCTGAGCCTGATGCAAGTGTTTTTAACTGATGTCTTTCATATCTTAAGATTAAGATGATTAAAAAAAAGCATGCTACAGTTTTACATAGCCCACAGTTGCTCCAGAGTACTGTCTTCCTGAAACAACTACCACCAAGCTGGAGGAATAGCATTGACCAAAATGTCTCGGTATGCCTAAGTGTTAAGATTGGCCTTCACTGGAGATAAGCGGCCTAGCCCAAACCCTGAAAAACAGCCTCCTACCTTTATCCCTCCTCCACCAAACTTCACAGTTGGCACAGTGCAGTCAGGCAGGTAATGTTCTCCAAGCATCTGCCCAACCCAGTATCGGCCATCTGACTGTCAAACAGGGACATTTGATTTGTCACTCTACAGAACATGTTTCCACTGCTCTATAGGCGAGTGTTGGTGAACTTTGCACCACTCCATCCGATGCTTGGCATTGGACTTGGCGATTTGAGTCTTGCATGCAGATTCTTGGCCATGGAAACCCATTCCATGAAATCTCCCTTGAACAGTTTTTGTGCCTACATGAATACCAGTAGACGTTCTCAACAGTCTTCAGCTGTCGAATCAACAGCGTGTTAGCGATGCCTATGCTCCATGTGCCTTAGCAGTTGTTGACCCCTAAACACTTCCACTTTCTAATAACATCACTCACAGCTGACTGTGGGATATCCTACTGGAATATTTCTCAAAGTATCTTATTGCCACAAGGTGGCATCCAACAAAGAACCACACCTGAAGTCACTGAAAATGTTTCCAAATGGAGACTGCATGGCTATAGATCTTGATTTTATACACCTGTGGCAACAGATCTTATTGAAACACCTGAATTAAAAAGATAAACAGGTTTGGCCAAATACTTGTTCATATAGTGTATCTATGCATATTAGTAGCTAAACAAAGCCTAAGCTATTCTTTTCTGCCAGGTTTGTTGTAATAATGGCCAAAATATATAAAATTTAGGAGATAAATGGAAGAACTGGTGAAAACAACTGTCTAAATTCACACATAATGGTTGTATGATTCAACATAGAAGCATTTAGTGACAGAATTCAGTCAAGGTGTTTTTTCTCTACTACACTTTATATTGAATATCTTTTACTGTATATCTGTGCCACATTTCATTTAGCTTTTTTTTTCTGTGAATACAGGTGATGGCAGGGGCTTAGAGAGGACATGCATGGGGTCATGATGGCTTTTGGGCTCTAAACGCAGAAAATTTTTTCCATGGGTAATAAAAGTCCCATGAACATGCTATACCTTGGACTGGGCAATTGAACTCACAACATATGTAAGGGTTTTAATGTGGTTTTAATGTGTCTCTTGCCTTTAACTAAAAAAAAATAAAGAATCAGACTAATTAGTCCATCCATGTTTCTTCCCTTTATGGTGACTGAGCAGTGAACATTTGTGAACATGAACATTGTGTCATAATTGTAGAAGTGGACTCCCATATGATATAAGATTTCACATTATTGCCCTGTAGCAGCATGCGGGGCATATTGAACTGTTGGACACTGAGGGTAAAATGAAACAGCAAATGCCGGAGAGCATCTTACCCAATTTGTATTGACAAGGTTGCAGCCGTAGGCTACTTCAAAGCCTCACTGTAGGATGCTGAAATGGCCTTGGGGTATTCCCTTTGGTGTGAGGGGAATGATGCTGGAACGATAACGCTCCAGCAGGACGGCATCGCCTCTGGAATTTGTCCTTGGCACATGGAGGGTATCATAGGTGCTTTCTCTAAATACAGTAAAACAAAACTTCTCATTACAGATCAACAGGTTCATGCATTAGAGAATTCATGATTATTCACAACCACAAATATTTTTTACAGGATTTAGTGGCAACGTGCACAGAAGCTGCAGTGACTGCCATACTGCTTCCATAGTTCCGATTACTCTGATTATGAATGCAGACTTTGGTTTTGCCCATTATTGTTTCAGCAGACTTGAGGTGTAGACAGGAAACAACTCCATGTCATGAGCAGTAAAGATCTGTGGTGACAATGCCCATAAACAGACATTTATACAGTGATTGGGATGACATGCATGAATGCATTTTATTGCACCATGTCATGTTATAACATGTAACTTAAAGTTGAGCTCTTAACCTCCTAAGACCCTACATGTACATATTTTGACATTAGAGTTTGGCTTTCCTACAATGTAGCTGAAGTCAAAGGGATTTGCTTGAAATGTACGGAGTATTTTTTTAAGTCGCATTTTCAGAAATTTCAATTGAAATTCTGGGGAAATAGTTTGAATATTTTGGGAAAGTTGCTTGGAAATTTTCAAGTAGCCTATTGTCACTGAAAATTTGGAGATATGTTTGTATTTTAAAGTTTGAAGCGAAGAAATTTGCTTTGAATGTTTTTTAGTATTTTTCATGGGAATCTGGATGTTTTGGGGGGGTTTGGAAATCTCCAGCATTTTAATGTTTATCCTGGAAATATATTTTTATTTTAGTGGAATTAGAGTGAATCTTTTTGGAGGGGCTTCCTTTCACATTTTTCAGTAAAATTATTGGAAATTTGGGAAATATATTTGTAAAAAATGTGAATTTGTGGGATGGGATGTCTTTGAATTTTTCAAGAATTTTAATGGAAACTTCAGGGAATTAATTAGAATGTCTGTCTCTATCATATTTATGGAATTTTGGGAAGTTTTTGTAAATTCTAGGAAATTTGCTAAAAAATTTTAGGGGAGGTTTGCTTGAAATTTTTCAGAAATGTACCTGGAAATTTTTATAGGAATTGTTCTCAGAATGTTTAGGCTGTATGATAAGTTTCACAGAAGCATTTGGGCAATATTTTCAAAAATCCTGATGTATCTTTTGCAATACTTTAGAAAATATGTTAATTCTTGTCACAGAAGTTTTTGTTGTAATATGAGGGAATTTCTGTCATACGGTGAATTTCTAGAACTTCTACTGGAAACGTTATTTTTGTGATTGATCATCAAAACAACAAGAAAAATGACTCCAGCATACCTCTCTGAATGACTGACACCATTTCTTGCTGACTGAAGAACCTAAACAATGGACCAACTGGCCGACACAGTCAAAATATATGCTTAAAAATGTCTCCAGTGCTGTGTTTTCTGCAGAAATACAACCTTCAGGAGATTTATAGAAAAAAAACTAATCACTGTTCAAAGACAAGGCTGGGTATTTAGACTTATCAGGTCCTACTTATCCCAAATAAGTGGAAGAAACAGAAAATGCATTCCAAACAAAAGGTCTTAAGAGGGTAAGACATTACAACATAATCTTGAGAAAACTACCTTTGTTCTTTCAAAATAAAGAAATAAGTCAAGAGCCTGAGATAATTTACAAAAAGTCAGAAAATAAAATGCATGGATGCATGTCCACTTAAAGCTCCCACATTTCATTGACTTTTGCTACTTATTTTTTCTTAGTCACACATGGGACCCACTGAAAACACATCAACAACTAATTTTTGGGTTCTCAGCCACTAGCTGTGAATGACTGCTATAGAGAATGGTCCAAGGCTAAAATATGACTTTCTGTCGATGGAGTGTCTGTGAGGGATTCCAAGGTGTACCCAGAAGAGATATAAAGTACAATCCCTCCAGCGAGTCCTGGGTCTACCTCAAGGTCTCCTCCCAGTTGGATGTGCCTCCACAGGGAGGCGACCAGGAGGCATCCCAACCAGATGCTCTAACCACCTCAACTGGCTCCTCTTAAGGTGAAGGAGCAGTGACTCTGCCTTGAGCTCTCCTTGTGCACAATTCTGGAGCGAAATTCAGGCCCTGACCAGTAAAAAATCTGTGTCTCTAAAAGTCTGTTGATTTGCCTGTAGATCTGCTCCAATTATGCCACTACATTGCAATAGCTACATCCAAACTAGTTGTTCTTCAGCAATCATTGCTTACCAGCTTGCGGTACAACTAAACTACGCCTCTGACTATTGCCTTGTTCTCAAATGATGCTAATTGGTCTATGAAATCTCAGACCAGGCACAAAGTTTACAGACTCAAGCTTTACCACATGTATCAGCCTGATGACAAACATAGAATCTGGCCAATCTATTAGCTTGCAAGGTTATTAAAGGTTGTCTATTGCTGATATTTATTCCTGGAAAGCTTGATTTTATTACCTAGGCTGTGTGTTGTTTGTTGGGTATTCAGTTTTATGTAGCTGTTGGTCTGAGGGAATTCAGAAATTTTCCCTATTACTAGCCTGCTCATGCTCTTCTCTCCACTTTGTATCTCTAAGTTTCAGTCTTTTAAAAAACACAATTTATCTCCAGGCCCTCTGCTCCAAGGCCACACATTAAACTGGAGTGTCAGTCCTCTGCTAACCACTCACAGCTCTGCCACTTTTCACTCTCTCTTTCTACTTACCAACTTTGGAAAAATTTGGTTTTCAGAAGCCAGATCAAAGAGCCGGCATGGCCCCATCTGCCATTACTTTGCCACTCTTTGCAGAATCATTGACTCAGAGCTTCCTTGACAGCTAGTGTGTGAATCCTCGGCAGTCACGTCATCTAGGAGTTGTGTTTCATGGCCATAGTACTTTTTTTTTTTAGCAATGGCCATAGTGCTTTTTTTTTTAATCGAATCATCCTCAGGCAAGAGAGAAAGAAATCTTGCAGAAAAGATACAAATGGTGGTATGTGAAGCATATTCTTAAATGCATTCTTCATCCAAACCCTAACTGAGCTATTTAAAGGTAGGCCTGTTTGCATCTAATCAGATGGAAGAAACAGTAGCGTCTACTGTAGGTTATGTTTATGCAGTGCACTGTGGCTGTCCAGAATTAAGCAGCCTGACTCTGGATAGCTTATACATGCTGTAGAATTGGATCACTGCGCATTTGTGTGTAAATGTGTCTGCAAGTCATGAAATTTTACACTGCCCCTTTGCTGCGCAGGCTTTGCACATTAATTCTTTGGTAGCAGGAACCGGCCAGTCAACTCTCATTTTGCAGAGCAGGCACGTAGGCTGGGGAATGTTCTTTAGTTTAACCTTGTCATCGAGGCCTACGAGATGCCAAAGACAAAAGCCTTGCAGTGCTGGCAGGGGCCACCTCTAATGTTATTGTTTTCTTTGGCAAGACTGCAGTGAAATTGGCCTGACATTACGCCTCAACCTCTTGTGTTCAAACACCTGCCCAAAGGTAGGGGATGTCAAATACAGCACATAGCCTTTTCTTGATTGAAAATTCACTCAGTAGCATGGGAGTTTTGGCCTGAGATGTAAAACACCAGACCTGTGCTGAGTCAAGAAGCAGTTTGGAAGACTTTGGACTCATAAAAGCAGGGGTAACAAAAATTAAATCACAAAAACACAGTTTTTAAACGAGTTAAATACATGGCAAATGTATAAATTTTAGTTGCTAAACATTCTCATTTTTTAAGGATTTATCATTAGGCCTTTTGTGGCTTAATTTCAAAAATAGGACAATATTTGGAGTAAGAAATTGGTAGCAGAGAGTGCAGAAAGACATGCTAGAAAAGAGCTGAGGGTCAGAGTCAAACCCAAGCTTTCAGCATTACAGACTCATGAGGAGCACCGCCTGTTCCTACCGATGTCCTCTGTCTAAATAATCTTAGCTATATTTGGGAATATCTCCTGTTTCAGCTGGTCGTCTTCAGCAGTTGTGGCAGACGGTACTTGGAACAAATGTTATTAAATTGGATGTTGCTTTTATATTTAATTCCACATAACCCAAGGTCAAAAAGGACTAATGTGAACTCCAAGGTCCAAGTTCTACTCTAAAAGTACAGCACTGAACCTCCACAAAGATTGCAAACTGCCAAGCGTTTTTTTTTTTTTAAAGCAAAAGAAAAAAAAAGACTAATGATGAAGTGACCAATATAAGATTTTCTTTTCCCCCAAAATGATCTGTTCAGAGTTGTAGTTAGCCATTGTAAACGATCAATGTAGCATTGGCATATGAAAAGTCATAAATAAACCCAAAGTAATTCTACTGGAACCATAAGAATAATTTTTCAGTCTTTATTCTGTGGTGGGTAGAATGTAGGCCTGCTGCCAAATCTGGCCTATGGTCCATTTTTAATGCTGTGAATGTCCCAAGGGCCCGAAATCCACCAGTGGTCTCCAAGTGTAGTACCAGGTGTGAAAAGGCCCAGATGAAAGAGATGCCATTGAGCTTGACCTTGGCAGCCGAGAACATGTGTGTCTCAACATGTGTCAAGCTTGACTCTAGCTGCCCTCCCTGTCCTCTCCATCATGGCACATCAAGCCCCATGATGAATCATGAGTACCCTAGATTCCTAAAATGTATGCACATGACTGTATATCTTTTATACTCCTTTCAAACAACTGATGTGGTGTGAGTCTAACTGTAATTTCCTCTGGGCATACAGAACAACTTAATTTGCACAATGGTTATGTCATGCCATTTGACAGATTTAACAGCACTGATTTATAATAAACAGTGCTTAGGGGTAACACATTAATTTGGTTTTCTACATATTTGCATACCGATCCAATTACCTTTAAAGGTGTGGCTTCTGAATGCTAAAACTAGCTGTTATTGATGTATTGGCCTTTATACTTTATACTCATCACAAGTCCCTCTCTAAAACCCACACATAAGTCTAGATTCAGCTCCTGGCATTAGGAAGGTTTGCTTATGACAGCTAAACACAGATTTTGTTCCCCCTTTTTTAAGACACGTGATGATTACCTAATTAAAGGTGGTTTTAATCTGCAATCAGTAAGATAGACCTTTACAATTCCCAATGTGTGTCTAATAATTTATCTGGAATGTGATTAGAATCTCCACACAGTTATAGGTTAATTATGTAAAATATCAGCAATCAGTATTTCAGTTCCATAAGGGAGGCTGCATCACCTATTTAGGTGCATTTATAATGGGGAAGATGAAGCGAAATCCCTGAAGATAAGCCCAGGCATTAAAATTCCTGAACAGCTTTCCTTCAGTGGAAAAAAAAAGTGTTGTAAAGAGAATTTTGATGTTGAGCTAAGAGATTGGTGTACTTTGGTCCATGTTTGTCGAGCATATGAGGATGGGGAATGTAGAAAAATAAAGGGGGTAGTCTGGACTCAGCGCAAATAAAGAGCTGATCAGAGGAAGGAGGTTTATATAGTGCTTGGTAGCATGGAGCACACATTTGAACTGAAACAAGCATGTAAAATGGTAGTTCTCCTGACTGCACTTTAACTAGAGCTCCATTTGTTAAGTCAAAAGAAGAGTGCCTTATTTTCTTCCCTCTAAAACTTTAATTTGTGCAAATTTTATGCATAAAAGCTGTGATTTTCTCTAAAACATGGATAGTTTCTAGAAGCTTCATTACTCTTGTGTGGGGATGGGTGGAATTAGGTTTAAGAAAGTGATAAATTAGTGAAAAACCATCACATTGTGTGGAGTATTTAGTGTTTCGGAGATAGATTTGAGTGCATGAAGCTGTTCTCATAATACAAATGACTCATGCCCTTATACAGTATACAAGGATACATGGTATTAAAGAGCCATAAAGAATGCAAATGAGTGTGTTTGGTAAGGCAGGACACACACTACAAGATGATTGGGCTGATTCCTCTGACCAAAGACAACAAAGGCCAAATTATCTTATAGTTTTGAAAGATTATATTGCCAGATTATCCAGTGGTGTGAGACTTGATTAAAGAGGGATTTTATGATGACCCAATCTGAAATCATTTGAAATCATTAATGTTTAACACATTTGGTACAGTCTGATATCCTGTTGTGTTATGGGTGACAGAGGACAGCCGAGCACTCTCTGTTGACTTTCACATGGAACGTGGGACAAGCTGACTGAGGAAGCACAACAAACTCAGCCGTGATGACACAAGCAGACCTGAAATATAAAGTTAGCTTGACATCAGAAATGGAGGACCAACTTTTGACTCTGGGGCAACATCAAAGGTATTTTTGATACAACATGTCTTGTAAAACTTAACATAATCAAACTTACAGGGAAAGGAATTTGACTGGAAGTCCTACCTAAATGGACTGGGTAGCTAATGGCTAGCTTATTTACCTTAAAGTTCTGTTTGATCAAGTTTTAAGAGTATGGCTCAAAGGTGTCCAAACTTTTTTCATTGCAAGTCGTATCTTAAATGTATAGGCCATGTTGATTTGCTTCCTTATGCAAGTTTAATGATAGTAAAAACAATTCCAGTGTAGGTTAAGACACGCTTACATATTGATTAAAGACGATCACCCTTCATTACAGCTTTGCATCAAATGCACATAAGACAAATAGGCCATCATTGTGAAAAATCAGATATTTTTTTCAAAGCCTCTGCCCTTTCCCAAACGCTGTGCCTTTGCACACCACAGGAGCAAAGGCTTCTCCCTCCCCCATAACATTATTTTTCCATTTCACATAGTTATTTGTCCTTAAACAGAGCTATTTTTTTTAATGTTTTTTTGCTTTTAAAATGATATTATGTTGCCAAGTAAAAGGTTGAACCAGGCAACAGCCAGCCCAGCACATATCTAATAAAAACTAAAATAGCTGGAGCTGTTACAAACAGGATTTTATTCCATTGAAACATTTAACAACAAAGTTTCCTCTTTTGTCTGACATTAGAACACAACTGTAAACCTTTCATTCATTTTCCTCATGTGTGAGACTGCTTGCTTTTTAAAATCTTTTTTTAAAAAAACACTTTAAAGGTCACATATTTTACCCCTTTAAGACAAGTTTATGTTGGTCTCAGAGGTCCCCAAAACATGCCTGTAAAGTTTGTTTCTGAAATAACGCTCCAGTATTGGAGTTTTACATGATTTTAAACTCCTTTGTTCCAGCTCTGCTCAGAACGAGCTGTTTCTGTGCCTGTGGCTTTAAATGTCACTGAGCTGTCTGACTCCACCCCTTACTCAGTCCTTCTCAGGAAATTGATGTGGCTTAATGACTGTGGCTCTCCTGATCCTCCTCTCAACTGGCAGCCGAGAGGAGGATGGAACTTTCTTCCAAGTGGGGAGGGCCAACTGAACCTTGGGGTGGGGTTAACTCCCCACATGAGGTCATAAGGGGAAAATCTGAGAACGTTTTAGCACACATTTTCTGAAAGGTGGAGAAGTACTGGGGGGGTTTGTGGACAGGCCAGGGGCACATATTTTTGTTAGAAAAGACAGAAAAAGGGAATTTTGCATTATATGTCCCCTATTAGGGTGTGCCAAGCTTAAGACATAGTCTACCTTTGATACTGGGAGCAGTCTGTATGAGAGGAGTCTGGCTGCAGACAGTGGGTAGATGGATATTTTAGCTGTTGATTTTTCTCTCCGCCTGTGAAACCAGCCAAAGACAGTTAAATGCCAGCTAGGGAAACACTGAACCTAACGCTAACAGGAAGTGTAATCACATTTTATTTTGAAAGTTTTTGCATGTATTTCCATGCTGACAGTGACCGAGTCTGACAGTGATAAGAGAGAGGGACTGGGGTCTGCAGCCAGACTGTCATGGTCTGTCTAGGTTTTTAGCATCTTTTGTTTAAAACGATCCTTGTAATCAAACGCTATTTTTCTCTCTTGCTCTGATTGCTTTTCAAATCTACAATTCCAAAACCTTTTCTTTGAATTCAGACACTGAAGGCAGGACTTCCTGGACAGCTATGCTCATCTTTATTGAGGTTCACTTGAGCTCTAAATTATCTCATTAGCTGCCTAATTGGACAAATTAAATCCCAATCAGGAATGCTTTGGGTTTCAGTGGATCTGTAGGTGCCTTTTAAATCATCTGTCGACTCAGATGGTGAAAGGAGGACAAATTTGCCAAGTGGAGCGAATAATTGCTTCAATTGGGTACTAGGAAAAGCTGGCAAACAAAAGGCCAGTGCATGTGACTAACAGGCTGGACTGCGTGTTCTCCACAGCCATTGACAACCACCCAGCCAGGCACGTAGTGACTGTGTGAGGAGTGTTGCAAAGACAACAGCTCTAAAGGCTCATTCTGTAGATTCAATCATTCAATGACATGCTATGCTTTAGGTACATCTTTTCATAGTTATCCTAGTCAAAAGGAGACAAAGTAGGTTAAAATTTTCCACAAAATTAAACAAGCAGTGGCTTGTTGTTTACTGAAAACCCCTGAGTAACCCACTATGGAAGCAGCCAGACAGAAAGTGCTCTTTAAAATTTCATCGACGAGTCATCAGGAGCCACAGCGGTGAATGGGGTCACGGGTTGAAGGGAGATCTTGCAAGCGTTCCAAGTGAACACTGCTTAGATATTTTAAAATCCCTCATTTTCACTCTCTCAATAGTAGCTTTCCAAGTGCTCACTGACTGGAGGATATGATCTGAGAAAACTGTAATCATAGAGTTTTACGTCAATAAACTGTGTTCAGCAGGAGCATAATTATACACCCAGCTGATCTCTGATGGTTTGAGGAGATAAAACGGAAGGGATGATGGTTGTAAAAGATTTACAGATGTACCAACACATTTTTAAAGAAAAAGCACTTCATTAATTTTTTAAGAGGCAGTTTGTATCACCCTTTAAAATGCACTATTTCACATTTTGCAAAGGGAACTGTTGTTCTATCCTGAGGCACAGACATACCTACATCTACAGATGTAGACATTTTACACTTTAAAGTTTAATCCCTTCCAACATCAAATCAATGGAAGTTTACCTGGACTCTGGTTTGGCAAGACAGCCAACTCTAGGTCCGACAAAAGACGATGACCTAGGTCAAGCTTGAATGTAATTTTGGAACTAACAATATGGCAAAGTGCGCAAGTGACACCAGGTCTTACTTTTGGCTGTGTATTAATATCAGCAGCGTGTCTTCATCTCCTTCTGTTATACTTAAGTGAAGCCAAATTCCCCTATGACAAGCGCTAACATATTGTGCATGTGCCAACATTGAGGATGTGTGGTTTATGATGCATACTACTACCAGTCAGCAGGGGGAGTTATTAATATTTTGGCTTCATTCCTAGGTCATTTTAATACACAAAGTCTTTAGTTACTTTGCTACTTTGTCAGTGACCCCCTGGGGTGGACTGGGGGGAGAAAGAGGCCCGGGAGTTATTGACAGACTGGCCCACTTATGCTCGGTATGGGTAGCCAGCCAGCTGGCAGCACAAGTTTCACCTGATGGAAAATGTATGCCTTTGGTGATTTGACAATAATTCATACAGTTATCAATAACCTGAAGAACCCAGTTGAGTAGCCTACAAAAAAATGCATATACTTATGCAGTGATTTAATGTCAACAGATCCTTGATTCAATAACAAAAGGACCCATTAATTTGCCAAGCTGTAGGACATTGGAATTACACTGACTATCTATACCTGAATAAACCACTAGAGGGCAAGATAATTACAACAAGAAGCCATTTTAAAAGACTTATTTAAAAATAGATTAACAAAGCTAACTACAGGTGTATAAAAACCCTGAGCAGAAAACTAAACTGAAAATACTGCACTGCAGAACTGTGATGTCACACCAAAACATGGCGGCCTCCCAGTGAGTTTATGAGCTCAAATTTACTCAAAATGCAGATATGTGGGGTTTTTAGGGAGATTTTTAGTTCAATATACATTTGAGAGATACAAATATCTATCCGACAAGATGAACTTGTCTGATCATGCAGGGTTCTTTTTAATGACTTGTATATTCTATTTATCGGAAGTCAGTTCAGACAGGCCTAATACACACTGGTTAATAAACAGACCAGCACAGTATATATAGGCACATTGACAAATACAGGACACACTGAATAGTGCTAGTTTGGGATTCTGCAAAATCTAATATTGTGCTAGCTAACACTTTCTCATTTGAGTCGTCAAAAAGCAAACTAGAATTAGCTGAATGAGCATTTTCACGTAAAGCATCACCAAGTCCCAACCATAACTTACCATTACGTCGCTGCATTGACTCGGCTCTGGAGACTGCTTTGTAACATGCTCTGTCATCTCAGACTCTGGGTCAGACTCATTACTGGACTCAGGTGCATGTCTGGAAGTTTCCAGCTGTTGAGACTCACTGCTGCTAACACTGCTGATGCTGGCAAAAGCAACATCAGACCCTTGTCTGCTGGTGATGGCTAAGCCTGAACGACCACCATACAAATCTGTATTTTTTTTTCGCTAGCTGCTGCACCTTCCTCAAGAGTTTTTTTCCTCTTCTCTCTCAACTCTCTCAACTCTCTCACGCTGGCTCGCTCATGTCAGTGCTGTGTGATTGACAAGTGACAGATGCAACAGCTTGAGGAAACAGGCGGGACACACCCACAGTGACTGCATTAACATTTCTTTTTCAAGTGACTGACCTAATTTGACAAAGGTCCAGCCATTAGTGCTAGTAGTCTCAAAATGAGTGAAATGGGTATCACCGTAGAGTAGTGAATGTGCCACAAGTGATTGTAGTATAATGACACCTGTGTCTTGAAGGTCCAGTCACTGATTAATCAGTATCAATGGCTACCGTTACACCATGAAGACAAAAGAACACTCCAAGCAACTCAGAGAAAAGGTTATTGATAAGTAAGGAGTAACAAAAAAAAAAAAAAAAGAAAAAGACACCGTTGAAGAACTCATTTCAATTCTCAGCTACAGTTCACCAAAAGGCACCAAAACGGTGTTTTTTGGTCATCAGACAAGACACTATGTTTGGTGGAAACCAAAATCTGCACAACACCACAAACATACTGTCCCCACTGTGAAGTACGGTAGTGGAAGCATCATGCTGTGGGGAAGCTCCTCAGCAGCTGGCCCTACCTGGTAAAGGTAGAGGTTAAAATGAATGCAGTAAAATGCAGAAAATCCTGGAGGGCAATGTTATTCAGTCTGCAAGAGACCTACAGCTTGGGAGAAGAAAACTGCCCAAAGCATTACATGAAAGCTACACAGAAATGGTTTAAAGACAACTAGGTGAATGTTCTTGAGTGGTTGAGTAAACGCCAAAACCTCAATCTGATAGAGAATTTGTGGCTGCACTTGATAAGGGCGGTTCACGCCAAATCACGGTGCAACCTGACAGAGCTTGAACAGTTGTGCAAAGAAGAATGCAGTAAAATTGCAGTGTCCAGATGTGCAAGCCTGATTGAGACTTATCCACACAGGCTCAGTGCTGTGATCACAGCCAAACGTGCAGCTACTATATTTTTATTCAGTTGACATTACTTTGTAAAAATCTTTTTCACTTTGATATCAAAGCATTTTTGTCAGCATTTCTTGTCAAAAAATTATACTGGCCATGGTTGATTTATAAAATAAATCTTCTATTTGCCATAGGTATTTGTTTGGTATGCTCCCATAATGATAAGGTGTAGCCAAAAATTCAAACATGAAACAAAATGCAACCATTGGCTTGGTTTACACCTTGGCTGGTGTCAAAAGAACTCAAAAGTATCAAAAATGTTTATGTTAAAGGTGAAAAGATTACTGTAAGAGCTAATGAATTGAGCTTATATTTCTTCAACAACTCCCTGCCATGCACAAGTTCAGGTTCATACCAAAGTCTTGGCTTCTTTCCACTTTTTGAAGCCTTACTGTTTGTAGAGGCTTGGTTCTGGTCAGCACACTTTCTATTCATGCATTAGAACCCAGTATAGAAGCCCAGTATTGATCCTGAGTTACTTGTTCAGGTAATGGCAAGCATGAGTTATCGAACTGATAATCACACGTCTTTGTTTGGAACCATCCTTTGCTCTGTGAATGGAGCTGTTGTCACCAATGATGTACAGCTTTCTTTGTCTTCTGCCACAAAGAAAACACATTTTCACATGTCTCCTGGTGAAGCGCAATGGAAAAACCTGGCAGACTGTTTGCTCACAGTGACCCTGCAACAGCTCCAGTCTGTGAATGCTGGGGGGGGTTGGAGAACTTAACAGGAGCTGGGATGGTATTCTGCGCCGAAGCTGCAGAACTGTCAGCTAATTTTTCAGGGCTTAATTACTGCAAGCTGCAATTACCAGCCAGCTGTCTACACCCCCTCTCGTGGCAGTGCCACCAAGGAGTCTGCCCGCTGACTTCCTACAACCCCCCCACTCTATCTAACACAAGCACAGAAGTAAGAACAAGCACAAATACATGACCAGTTATGAGTTAACTTGACCGTTTGCTACCTCTTCTAACTATCCGCATCTTTTACACATGGGGGGCTTATATCAAAGCCAGTAATGTGTGAGGGCCAACAGATGCCTGGTTTTACATCATACAGATATCAAACACATAATCTTTCTCTGTGGTACTATGTGTGCTACCTTTTGATTTTTCACATTTAAAAAGGGCCTAAATTATACATTAGCACATTACAGCATCAGGCTATACTGTACTCTATGGAGCTGGGAGGCAATAATTGGAATCAGCTGGCCGTCAACTGATCACAGCTGGGTGTATGACCAGTGGCGAGAGGATTTTTTTTTTTTTTGAGGAAGCCAAGTGAGACAACAACTTTAGATCTATACAGCTTTTTGGGCAAGGTTTTTCATTTAAAGAAAGTGTTGTTACTACTAATATCGCCAGATATGATTCTATAGTTTCAGTTTTACACACATGTATGTCAAATGTACTGTATAGATGCAGCCCCTTGCTACGACATTCGCTCTCTCGCACACATGCACACACATGCGCTGCTCTCTCTCACACACATGCACACACGTGCGCTGCTCTCTCTCACACACATGCACACACGTGCGCTGCACTCTCTCGTTCTTTCTTTCTCTCTCGTCCTCCTTCGCTCATCAATGATTGTCCGTGATGATTTCTGTCACTACTTTCACAAATGCACTTAATTTGTTTAAATCATGTTAGAAATTCAAGAAAGGTTATAAGTAACACACTTTTTGAAAATGATCAAGAGAAGCTTAAAGTTTCATCTGTTCACATCATACAATATCAGCTGGCTTTAAGCTATCCACAACAGCAGAGTCAATGGATATTTTGCCTAGATGTACAAGTTTTGATCTGTTTTAAGCAGGAAATGAGCACTCTGCTGATGTGCTGGTCACTGGTGGTGAGCATGAGCTTGAGCAGTTTGTGGACCTCCGACAGTTTACTCTGTAGGTCATCCTCAGTAGGAGCTGTATCAGTTCTCCTGCTGGCTTGTGTAACAGCCTGTTGTTGTACAGAGTGTGAAGTTCATTTCGTAACTTCATGCTCATCAAAAAATGAATACGTCTTAAAGAGCTGAGCCATCTTGGTGCCGGGAAACGAAGTGGACTTGGAGAAAGCTGCAAATGATGTGTGATCCAGTAAACGAAAAAAGCCCAGGTGCTCCATATCAGCAAATCTTTGAGTCATATGCAATGCTATACAGTCAACAATCTGGAAATAAAGGTGTCAGAAAGAAGCAATACCTTCCTCTTTGTCTTCTTGTGGCTTTGAGACCGCTGAGAGTGTTCTTGATCCGATCCTGGCATTTTTTAATGTCAACTGTTTTACTTTGCAGGACTTGAAAGAGTGGGTCCATGAGGACTGAAAAACTTCGAGCAAGAAGTTGAAATCAAATTCCTACAGTTTTTACTTCAAAGCAGCACTTTGCGCAATGGTCTCTCTGTCCCATCCTGAGTCTGTCATGATCTTATCAAAAGCCTCACAGAGTGACTGGCGTCCTTCGTGGATGGCATGTACTGTGTGGCTTTTAAAGTTCCATCTGACAGCAGAAGCCCCAGGCACCCGCACAGCTCGGTCAACTTCATTCAGTAAAGCAGATCTTTTACATGACTGTGAGAAAAAGTTGTGAAAGGCATCAACACTGGCAAAAAACAGTTTAGCTACTTGAATGTTATTTGTTCCTTGTGCCAAAACCAGATTTAACTTGTGGGCATAGCAGTGGATGAAAAGCCCATTTGGGCAGTGGGATTTCACTAGAACCCACACCCCATCATGCTGTCCACTCATACAGCTTGCTCCATCATATGTCTGACAGACAAGTTTTTGTGTAGGACTGTAGTTTTCGATGGCTCTCATCACAACTGCTGCAATAGCTTTTCTTTCTGAGCTGATATCAAAAAAGCCCAGGAGACATTCACATATAGTGCCTTTCAATTCACATATCTGATGATGACAGTGAGTTGGCTAGGGGACCCGGGATTATTTAGGGACGATGAATCTTTGTCAAAAAGGAGGCATGGCCAGCAAAACAGCCGCTGAAGCTTGGCGCTACTTGCTAGTCATTTGGTGCGCCGATGATTGTCCTCCTTAAAAGTCCGGTTCCCTCCTTTTTTCCTCACAGTCCTTAGCTCAAGTTTTAGAGTGGGCCTGCCATTGTTTTTTATTTTTAGTTGGTGTTCCAGTGGTAGTTTTGTAAAAATATTTCCTAATAAAAAGTCCAGGTCATCCCCATCACCCTCCATGACTGCACCGTTTACAGTGGGCACCGGGCTAATTTGGGATGTTACAGTTTTATCGCATTGATACCAAGCTATGATTTGATTGGTCAGAAGCCAAAGGGCAGCTTGCTTCCCTTCAAAAAGTCCTGACTAATCACAGTGCGACAGTGTCATGACCATAGCATCATATGATTGGTTAATTCTCACATTTTTTTTTTTAACCAAGGGAAGCAAGTTTCAGCGAACTTCCCCGGAGAAATGCAAAGAGTGAAACAGTTCACAGCCAGCGTACTTTGACTGCACAGCTTCCCTGTAGCATTTAGAGGGGCGCTGTTTAACAGCAGGATTATAATAGTTTGGGATTTTTCATTAGTTTCTATATATATATTTTTTTTTTGTAAAGCTTAGTTTTTATTTAGTTTCAGCTAACTAGAGTGATTTTTGAATTTTAGTTTCAGTCATTGAGTTGTTTTTAGTAACCTATGGTTACCTTGTTTCACACATTGTAAAATGAGAAATGGGGAAGATAACTGAGAGAAGAAACAATACTGAAAAATTACTTACCTGGCTGAAGGAAGAGTTTTATTAAAATGAAATTCACAAACTGATAAAACTGGGTCTTCCCTTGGCTTCTGGGAGGAAACACCACTGTGTATGACTACCCTGTCCTGCATGAACAAAGTCTGAGCATTTTCCCACACTAAATCATCTGAGGTCAAACTAATCTGACTTCTTTTTGTAGGATATGATATCATTACAGATGATAGATAGATAGATAGATAGATAGATAGATACTTATGGAGCCTAAAAACCCAGCAATCGTATTTTTTTTTTTTTCCCATAACGGTATATTTCTCTAACCTGGCAGGCCAGATCCATCTGGAAAATCATAGACATCAACTAGGAAAGGGCAGAGCCTTTGAAAAAAAAACCTGGAGGGTTACTGGATGAAGGTTCTGTCTGTCACATCTTTACGAACCTACAGAGCAACATAACACGTGACGTAGCCACTACCAAGCTGTGCCCCTATCGAAGTAGTAAACTTCATACAGAACTGCATAAAGGGAATCATGGTGACTGTAGACATGTCAGTACATGACTTTTGTCGTTTTTGAAAAGAAAACAACTCAGTGCTGTTCTTTGTTCTTTTTTTAACAAAGAAATGTCATCAAGTTCTGATAAAACTGCCGCTTTAGCAGCATCCACGCTAATGTCTTCCACCATAACTGCACCAACCTCTTGTTGCTGCTTGCTTATGTCAGGACTCCGCTGCACCTGAAAGCGCCCCTTGTCGCTGATTGGTCCTGTCACTTTCTACCCAGGCTTAAACGGTTCAGAACGGTTCAGAACGATTCAGCTTTGCAAGATGGATTCGCCAGTGAGAAACATGGAAATGGGCATATGAATGTGCTTCGCAAGGTTAATATTTCTCTCAATACCGACCATATATGGAGGTTTAGCTGACTGTAGCTGTACATATTGATCAATTGGAGTTAATTTTGACACAGTCAAAATAGTAAATACCAACCATTAGCATTCAAACAAATGGTCTGTAACAAGACTGACCTTCCACCAATGAGATGGTCAACAGCTTTGGTTTTACAAGTCGTGTAGGCATTTTAAATAAATTGAATAAAGTTAGTGTTTATTGAATCATAACCATGCTAATATTAAGTATATCAGCACTCCTTCTTGTCTTATATTGCTCATTAAAGATCCAGCATCTGAACCTACTATCTAATCCTGTACTCTCTCATCCTGCAGCAGATTTCTGACTGTAGTGGTCTTACCATGGAAATGAGCAGTTTATTTTTATTGCTTCTGTGATAGTTAGCAGTTTTTGCACTTATGACCATGGCATTAAAGTGTTAAATTGTGGTAAATGTGCTGCTTAACTATCACAACAAAACACTGAAAATACATGTTCAACATCCACTTGGCACTGTACACTTACACTGTGGAAATAAAACGACTCGTTTTCTCTCCCTTTCTTCCAGTTGGACATGGCAGTGGGGGCTGCTGAACACACACTAGCGTGACATCCCCGTCTCAAGTGGACAGACACAATTAATCCGGGGGACAGTGGAGAGCCGCTGACAGAGCAAGATAAGGTATCGGCCAGTGCACACCACTCCAGCTGACCTGTTGCACATGAGCATAATTTAGCCCTTATGCCATACTGTATATAAAGTGTTCTTCAGCTGCAACACTCTTCAGATCTCTGCCGTCTTTGATGCTCTTTTTTATAGGGTCTGTGTTTGAACAAAAGAGGTATATTTGATATATCTAACCATGAAGCGTTATAATTTTTATTGATTGAATAGAGGGAATCAAACATTATAACTTAACAGGTAATGTAAGAAAATTTCAACATCATTGTTATGACAAGTCACATAAATTGTATTTGCATCTACCTGTGCATCTGATGAATAAGGTTGGATTTCACATAGAAAGGCTTCAAAGACAAATGTATTATTCTGCAAATAGAGCAGCACTTTAACAGTAGAAACTCCATAAACATTTGTGAAAAGTGCCACCACTCTGACTATCCATTTTGGTTGGTATTTTTAGAGGTATTAAGTATATGTCATTCAACATATGCCATGTGATGGAAGCTTTTATCCAGAGTGCCCCCTGAGACGTGTGAGTGCACACATTTTTAGCATGCAGTCACTGTGGGGAAAAAAGTCTAAACCTGACAGTTTTAGTGCCATCCTTCACTCAGTGAATTCAAAAAGCTGAAATTGCATCTTTTAAAGGAACTCCTCATACGTCTAATAGTGCCAATGGCCTCATTTTTCATTGTTTATAGCTCAACAGGAAATTTGATTTTAATGTTTTGGACTGCATATATATAAAGATGATTTGGTGGACAGAAATTTAGCCTTTTAAACTTACAATTAGGGTCTTGGCCTGGCTTTGCCCCTTAAAAACACCAAATCTCACACTGTCAAACATGACTTCAGAGTGAGTAGCTGCTGTGGTAAGCTGTTAGCTTCACTCCCCTCCAAAAGTATTGGAACAGTGAGGCTAATTCCCATATTTTTAGCAAATTCCTTTACCTTTAGCAAAAATAAAGGAATTGGCAGCTCTGTTCCAATAGTTTGAGAGGGGAGTGTCCATGCTAAGTCTATTGAGGTTGCCATTTTGGTCCAGCTCCATTTCTTGTCAGTTCATCTGAGGTATGTTTAATATTTAACACTACTAAATACTCTTTTTGTCAACAAATCAACATGTTTCTCCTTTTCTTTCATCCATCCAACTTTATGTTTCCCATATCTATTATTACTATGGCTGTATTTCCACTCCACTTTCTCCTTCAGTCAGCTTACTTCCTGATTGGCTTTTGCTTTGTTCAATGCTCGTGTCTGCTTAGCTTTCCTTGGTGTTCACCACACACAAGAGAATTTATGCTCATAGATTTCACCCATAACATGCCTCACACCATAGGACAATCTGGCAAGATAAGTGGGCCTTAGCCGAATGACATCACATCATGATATAAAACAGTCAAACAAGGCCCACTGCCTGACAGACTCAGCACACCAGCACAAGACAACATGACAGTAAATTTACTCACTTTGTGATGAATTTTGAGTCATCTTGCACAGATGTGGCTCTCAAACACGCCACCTTTGTTTAAAATTGTTGTAAAGGGGAACAGGTGCATCAATTATACATCAAATGCACATTGTGCACCCGTGCTTGTACATATGAATACACTGAACCAAAGAAGTCTACCGTCACACAAACTGGACTTTGGAGTTCCAGTGTGCTTGGCACCATACAGGTGTGATTGCACCCTAAGCTTCAGCTGAAGGCAAGGAAATTCAAGTGAGTCATGTGGCATTTTTAAAGCACTGAGAGGATTCTTATGGAGGACTGAAAGTGCCAAAATGAAATATATAAATATATAATTAATTAAATAATTAAATGTGTCATTAATTATTTAATATTGGAAATAAATCAACAAATATATAAATAAATGTATAATTATTTAATTAATTAAATGCATGTGTTATTAAATAATTAAATAGTTAATTAAATGTTTCATTAATTATTTAAAATTGGTAAGAAATAATTAAATAATTTATTAAATACATAAATAATTAAATAAATGCTTAAATAATAATTTAAAATGTTCATTCATTTTATGTAAAAACACATCTAATTATTGTGGAAATAACTCTAAGAACTTCAGTAAATCCATCTGCTTTGCTAGCCACATGTTCAGGGTCCGAAATTCCAGCGTCAACATCCTCTGCCAGGACTAAAATATCTGTTATAAACTCACGGCAGAGCTCATGCAGATCCTCAGTGATTGCTGCCATGTTTGGTTGTTTGTTTGTTTGGTAGAAAACTGCCTAGTCTGGCAACCCTGCAGACCAAAGCCATGGTTTATGACTGTTCAGCGTTAGTCCCGCCCACTGAGTTTGATGGGAAAGGATGACAGATAAAATTAAGTCATGATGCACTGCTGGAGCAGGAACCATGAAATAATTTAATAAATAGTGAAATAATTATATAAATAGTGAAATGTGTTTTTACATAGAATGAACATTTTAAATAAGTATTGAAACATTTATTTTATTATTTATGTATTTAATAAATTATTATTTTTATTTATTACTAATTTTAAATAATTAATGAAACATTTAATTAATTATTTATTCAGATTCAGATTCAGACAACTTTATTAATCCCAAAGGGCAATTCAGTTTTTGCAGTCTATCCAGACCATACATACAATCACAAACAGCAAACAGAGACAATAATAAATCAAAGTCAGTACATGACAGAGATGCTCATTGACACATCGACTCTCATGTGACCCTTTTAGTAACGACACACTCAGGGTCCAGAAGATTATAATGCACATTTAAGAATAGCAGCAGATAAAAGAGAACATAAATAAAATACCCAAAGGTGCATTATGGATTACGTCATAAGTTTACATTCATAGAATGTACAAACGAGCCACCAGCATAAGTACACAGTTTTAACCACCATGAGGTTCAGCGCCAAACAAGGAAAAACACAATAATACAAAGCTATCAGTCCATGAGACTACTATCAAGGTTCAACAGCCTGATGGCAGATGGAATGAAAGACTCGGAATAACGGTTTGTTCTCCTACAGGGCGCGATAAAGCGGCAGCCTGAGGGCATTAAAGTAAACTCAGAGCACAGGATGTGGTCATGTTTGGGAATGATTCCTTCAGCTTTTCTGACCACCTGTTTCTCCCACAAAGAGCGCAGATCTCTCTGCTGGACTCCAATTATTTTGGAGCAGATTTTAACAATATTGTACAGACTGTTTTTGTCTTTGACAGACAGACCATCAAACCAACAAACAAAAGAAAGTGTCAAAAGACTTTCAATAAAGGACTGATAGAAGATAGTCAGCATTTTGTCACAGACATTAAAGGACTTCAACTTCCTCAGTAAGTGGATTCTTTGTTGACCTTGCTTAACAGTACTCTCAGTGTTCACATCCAAGTTAAGCAGGGAATCGAACACAGTTCCTAAATACTTGTATGAGTCAACAATCTCAACATCCTTACCATGAATAGAGCTGGCTTTAGGTTTAACACAGTTTCTCCTAAAATCAACAATAAGCTCTTTAGTTTTTGACACAATAAGGTCAAGGAAGTTTTCATCACACCAGTGGATAAAAGCAGGAAGGGCACTACCATGGTCTGACTCTGAACCTTGAAGAAGGGATAAAAGTGCTGTATCATCAGAGAATTTTACCAGGTAGCTACCCTCTTTATCAGACCTACAGCTGTCTGTATACAGAATAAAAAGAAGAGGAGCCAGAACACAGCCCTGAGGAGAGCCTGTGTTAGAGACCAGGACATCAGACATGACTCCATTAACGAAGACCTGCTGTTTCCTATCAGTTAAAAAGTTCACAATCAACAATAACAACTGATCAGGCAGTTTAAAAAAGTGGAAAGGCGGTCAATTAGAATGTGCGGTTGGATCTTGTTAAAAGCTGAAGAAAAGTCAGCAAATAAGAGTCTAGCATGTGACTTTGGCTTCTCTAAATGCTTAAAAATTCTGTCTAGAATGAAGAGTTGTGCATCCTCCACTCCTTTACCAGCTTGATAAGCAAACTGTAAAGGGTCAAGATAAGATTTTCAAACACCAAGGACACAAGTTCATCTTTTAGAATTCTCTCAAAGGTTTTCATTACCAATGACGTTAAAGCAAAAGGTCTAAAGTCATTTAATTCTTTCGGATTTTTGGATTTAGGAACAGGGATTATAGTTGAAGTTTTCCATATCACAGGAAGCTGGCCATGATCAGCACACGTCTAAAAAGTGTAGAGAAAACTCCACTGAGCTGGTCAGCACAGTAACGAAGAGTGCAGCCACAGATAGAATCAGGACCAGCTGCCTTCCTAATACTAGTTTTCTTCAATAATGCTGTCACCTGATCCTGACATATTACAAAATCACATTGGGGTACAAGAGAATCTTTCAACATGTTAACATTGCAAGTGAAGTCAGACCTTCAAACCAAGAGAAAAAGAGATTAAAAGTGTTTGACAACTCAGCATCATTGACTCCATTAATGCTGATGTGCTGCCTGGTCTCACCAGCATTCTTATTTATAGAAGTCATTGACTTCATACCTTGCCAGGCTGCTCTAATTTCACCAGTGCTGAACTGCATTTCTATTTTACTTTTATAATTAATTTTTGCTCTGGCTATTTCTCTCCTCACCTCTGTGGAGACAGCCTTTTTCTCAAGAGGATCTCCTGTTAATTATTTAATAACACATGCATTTCATTAATTAAATAATTATATATTTATTTATATACTTGTTGATTTATTTCCAATGTTAAATAATTAATGGCACATTTAATTATTTAATTAATTATATTTTTATATATTTCATTTTGGCTCTTTCAGTCTTCCATAGATTCTGCTGCTCTCATATGAAATGGGAGGATGCTCCAGAAGCTTGGCATGCCTATAAAGAAAGTCCTGAGAAGTTCTGGGTGTGGCTAAAAGCTCCTAATGAGAGGATCTGAGGTCTCTGGCCATACTATAATACTATATGGAGATATGAGCTCTCCAATGTAGGAGCAAAGCCAGGAACACAAACAGGAGAGTTTTGTTTGGAATGGCCAGAGCAAGGATGCTTGTTAGATGCTTCCTTTTGAATGTGGACAAGCAGTCTGGCTGCTGCATTATGGGTAATTAATAATCAATGTGTGGAGGCCTAGTTGAAACCGAAAACCAACATTTTAGAGACGGCAATCAGGTCTGGATGATATCATGGCTCAGATGACATCTTCTTAGTTTTTCTGTGGTATGAATGTCCTGATTTCAAAATAATGCTAGGTTCCTGAAAGAAGCTGGGCTTGGTGAGAGTTCTGATTAGAGCGTCAGTTTTCAGACTATTAGTTTTTACTCTGTCATACTCTGTTCTGTACTTCTTTGTCGAAAGCATCTGTCTAGGATGATAGTAGAAAAAGAGAGCATAAGAGCAAAAAAGTAAGACAAACAGACAAGCTCTTTACTTGTTTATTCTTACATTTTTGCAAAATTAAACTTATAAGCTTGCTGAGAATGAATTGTCTTCCAGTGCATTAGGTAGTGCTGTCAAACCACCTTTTAATTTTAACTTTTTAAAGAGCAGCAGTGAGATACATTTGGCTGGCCTATTGTGTCATTAATGGAGAATGGAGTTGTGTGGATTTGCTAAAGCAAGGTCTTTAATTGTAATTTACTGCGCAGCAAATCAATATCGTCCTTAATGAATCATTAGGCCTCAGCTTTTTTTATATTTAGTGTATCACATTGTTGCCTCTGGCAAAAACAGCGTTATAGTGGCTCTTAATATTCCACAGGCTGATTAACAATTCAGGAAGCAACAAATTGGATGCAGGGAGTGGTGAGGTAAGAGGAGAAAGGCTGTGTGAGGTTAGCAAAACTTAAATACTGCTTGCATGCTGCTTTTTATTTGAACCTATACTGATTTGGAGAGATATTTCCACTTTATGTCGCTTGATTTTAGTGATTGATTGTTATTTAAAGCTCATCAGTGAATCAAATTTCTTATTTTTTATAATTAGCCGTATATCTTTCTCGGCAGGAAATTAAAGATCCTATCTGTTATTCATATTTCCTGGAAAATAAAGAAAAGTCAGGGTTTGCTACCAGTAAAGGGTCACTTATTAAGTTTTTAACTCCATACTTCTTCTGTTTATGTATTTCAGTCATGCAGATCCTCCTGGGCTGACTCAGAATATACTAGAGATAAAACTACTACTTTCATGGTGGGTCCACTGAGACCTGGGCTTCATCTTTGCTGGGAGGCTATTAGCTACATTCTGCACTAATGTTGACAGCACCGCCTTTTATCTCCCAGTGGCAGACGTTGAAGATGAGGATGTTAAATTGGTCACTTTATTGCTTTAGATGCATCACTTCAAGGTAAAGCGTTTGTGTGTCTTTTTGAGTGTGCGTCTCAAGAAGTGTTGAAAGGGCAGCCATACAGCTCTCTTGTTTTGAATGTCTGTGAAGCAGACAATAAAAAGGAAAGGTGAATCACGGGGAATACAGATCTGCTTTCGTCGTGTTGCACACAAAGGCAGCATCTCTGCACTGCTGATGTTGAACAGTCCCAGCATTGCTTCCTGTGTTTCATCTCGTGGAAGACCAAACGCTTCCTTGTGGCAGGAAACAAAACATTTCGAGCAATCCTATAATCACAGATCAATGTTCGATGTGTTTGCCACCCTGCTAAAGTTCACCCTTTTTTCATTGTTTAGTTTGTTTTCTTGTCATATCTGGTAAAAGTATGAACTCACTTGCTTTTTCATCCCTAAGATATTCACTGTTCATCCAGGAAACTTCACTGATCCTTAGAACTGCTTAGGATTTTAAGACGGTTCATTCTCCACGGGTCAGTCACACCTTAAGACAGAAAACTTTGAACTTTTTCTGGAAGCTTTGAACTGATTTTAAACAGCACAGAGAGATGTGGTTTAGATACAGTATGTGAATGACATCTGCATAGAGATCAAAGTGAAAGAAGTGCTATTCCTCTCTGAACATATTTTTTCACTGGACAGGAGCATTAATTTTACATGAATGCAGGTGACAGTGGCATTATTGGGTTGTGCTGATGTGAGAGTTTTTTTAAGTTTACAGGAGGCAAACTGAAAGTGTTCACACTGCGTCTTTGATAAATCCACCTAGCTGTGGGTAAATTCCATTTTGCAGTAGTATTTAGTCATTAGATTAAAAAAGAATAGAAAGACCTCAGGAGAGCCAAGGATGCTTTTTGCTTTTGGGGAACTTTGTTGAATAAATTGAGAATTTTGTCTGAAACACCGGACTAACAAGTAGAACAGACAAGGATAGTGGTAGGAAATTACGTCAGTGTGGCTAAACTGTCTGATCAAATGAGCCCAGTCTTTGATTAAACTACCTCCACCTGAAATAACATACATGAAAGAATAAGAACAAAGAAAGATGGCTATAGATCAAAAGGACAAGGGTCATAAATGTACACAGCAAAACCTGCATTATCAAAACAACACTGCCAGAGTTAATAGTAACACTTTTACAGTGTGTATGGGTCCACACCACATAGTGTTGATCTGACTTTGTTTGGAGAGTTTGTACCTTAACACCAGCTAAGTGTCATTATCAACTCTTTTGGAGCTAAAAATTGACTCTTCTAGCACTAACAAGTGTTACTGTAGCTCGACACTTCATTGTGATGTTAGAAATGAACTCTTCTAGTGTAATATTGCCAGAACAATGAGAGATTTCTCTCCACTTATGGTGTAAATTCTGAAATTGATTCAATTTCAAAATTATTTTTAACATTGCATTGAACTTTTCTTAATTACTAAAGATAGCCATTGATATTGGACACCTGTGACAAAGGCACCTGTTTTCTGGTAAGGATGGGGTAGGGGGTGAAACTCAGAGTTGGTAAATGTCTCTTGATAAGAATCAGTTTATCGCCCTTTCCTCCAGATCACCAACTCATTCAACACGATTAATACACACGTGAGTGATGTTGGTTTATGATATCTCCAGTCACAAGATAGGGCCTTTTTAATTTGACACAAGGAGGCTGAACTCATAAACACCTACAACTTTTCTCTTTGTTACCTCCGCCAAAGAGGTTATGTGATCGGTTGGTTTGTTCGTTTGTTAGTTTGTTTGTTGGCAACATAACTCAAAAAGTCATTGACAGATGAAATTTTCAGGAAATATCAGAAATGTCATAAGGAAGAACTGATTATATTTTGGGACTGATCCGGATCAGCGTCTGGATCCAGGAATTCTTTAAAGGATTCCTTACTATTGGGAGATAGGGCTGATGGCAGAGGTCTGCGCTGTTACCACTTTACACCATGACATGGCGGACATGAGTTACTTCAATCCCAGCAGCATTTTTTGGTGTGTTTCTATTCAAAGTTTTGTAGGATATAGAGTTTGAAAGACGCACGCCTGGTCGAGGAGACGAGTCGGAGCGTAACAGAGAGAAAGACAGCGAATTGTAGCGAGAATACTCACAATGCTGGGAGGAATAGAGGAATATTCACCCTCTGCCATGACTTTCAGTTGTCTGGGGAGACCATGGGTGAGACTGTCAGTGCATCCGTTGGCACCAGCAGGCAATGCTTCCGCCATGACAGTCCACACGTAGCGAAGCCAATTCTTTGCCTCACCGTGTCTCCACCCCAGGGGAGGGAGTAATCGCCGAATTAGATTTTGGAGTGATCCGGATCACCATCTGGATCCAGGAATGTTTTTAAAGGATTCTTCACTATTGAGAGATAAGGCTAATGGCGGAGGTCTGCACTCTCTGAGTGCTTTTCTAGTTTTTTATGATTCAATGCCAATGCTTTTTCATAAATGTCCAATATAAAGAAGAAACCAGTCAGTCCAAATGAGAAAAATGTAAAATAAAGAAAAAATGTATGAGAAGGCTCTGGACTGGATATAAATGGACACAGCAAAGCAAATCAACAACACATAAGTAGAGAAAATAAGACAACAAATGCAGATAAAACACTCCTGATAAAGCCTCTTACTTGAGATCATGGTGTGTGTTTAGAGCCTGATGTCCAGCTAGATCCAGCGGTGAACAGAGGTAAGTCCATAAATGTTCTTCCATGGTTTCTTCCAGCAAGTGGAGAGTATTTGGCAAAAGAAATCAACTTCCTGATGATAACACGGCTCTGTCATCTTTCTACCCTGGAGGCAGTAGATGAGTTCTTTCAATGTCCTTCAGATTCTGGGGGCCGTCTGTAGCTCTCTTACCCAGATACATTCCTTGGCCTAGAAGACAGGAGTGAGAGAAGAAAACTCTTGGTACTCAACCAGGTAATTGCAACACTGTGGAAGCAGCTGCTCTTCTACTTTGCAGGTGGTGGAATGGCCAATGAAGAGAGGTCAAAGGGACCCCTTGCAGAGTCTACCCCAGACTCGCACTTGCAGGGAGGAAATTGTCTTTTCTGTATGCGCTGCAGTGGATCCTTGGATGACGAGTCTCTTAGTTTTATGACTCTTTGTCTGAAATTTCCCTCCCAAACCACAAAAGCAGGCTTCAGAATTGACATAGGCTGAGTTTTTGTTTCATGAAATCCACCACATGGCTAATTTCCAACACCTAAGTGCAATGCAGAAAGTCTACTGGAGCAATGAATCTCACATTATTGGTATCAGACATTAATGTCATCAAATTAATCCCAAAACATGTAATCAATTAGATTTATTTATTGTAGTTGTTATTGTCTTTTAAGAGGTTTTTGTATGCTGTGTCATCATGTCTTTGGTTTAATGACCAGACCTTGAATTGTACCTTTGGACAAATTGCTAAATACTATATATATATATATATATATATATATATATGTACACACACACACACCCAAATGCCATTTCATAAAAGACAACTACTCCTTATTGGCATCTGTCTTTCTAAGCATTCAGTCTGGCACACCAATCAGCATATTTAACCGATTAAATAAGAACTTTGACTAAGGAAATGTGTTACTGGTTTTTTCTTTACCCGTAATGGCCTCCCAATGACAAAGCTATGACGCTATGTGCTACTATGAATGACGTGATGAATATACTGGAATATACCAAGCAACTGAGAATGATTTTTTTCATTTCTCACATCCCAAACTTTTTATGTGTGGATCATTTTTTCACATGCATGATGAAATGATATTTAACCAGAAACCTTTGCTTTGACCAGCCTCTAACCTTAGTATGTCAGCATTCATACACAAATTCATCTCATGCTAATCAACAAGAAAACGGGGGATTTTATTTCCCCCTCTAGTTTAAGCTGCCTTTTCCCCTCCTGTGCAGAAATTAGACTGGGCATATTCCAAATCAAGAGTGTGGGCACTCATTAGCGCTGTTCTCATATCTCACAAAAGAGCCATGCTACAAAGAGGGAATCAAGCTCTATTTAAAGTAATGCCGCCAGGAGTCCACTGCCAACGATAATGCGCTTTACATCATTTTGTCCTCGCCTTTATCTTGAGCTTCTTAAGGAGTAGGCAACACGCAAAGTCATTAGGGACACGATAACTCCCCATATAATTAGATGGGGAAAGATTGGATGCCTGGTGCACCACAGGGCAGACCCACTTACGACATAATCACTCATCCCACCAATGAGGGGCGTCTTGTATGCTGGCAATTAATTTAGATTATTACAATTAGCAGAGACACTGTGTTTGCCTCTGTCTGTTCGGACCAAAGACTTGAGTGTAATTGGCCTCCGGTTGAGAATATACTGGCTCTGGCTCTGTCTCATTACACTAGCTGCACTGGTATTTTTAGATAGGGCAGAAGTTGCCCTTAACCAATGGATTCTTGGCTTATGAATCAGCAGATGCTAGAGGAGACGGTTTGATTTGGGAAATTAGGACAAGGGAGAAAGTCCAGACTCCAATTTGGATCAGATTTATAACTAACTCTTCTCTTCCTCCATTGTTTAAACCAGAAGTTTGAGTAGGAATTCAGAAGTCTCTTGATGGCTCTCATTTATTCTAAGATGTCTACCACCATGGACTGTTTATTCTTATGTTTATGATGAATTCATTTAGCTAAAGTCAATTTTTTTCCCCCTCAGACATTTGCAACATCTCAGTTTCCATAGCACTGCATCAGCTCACTCCTCATTAAAACAATGGCTTTTGATAACTTCAGACAGATACTCAGGAAACATACCTCCAATGTTGGCTCTCTGTGGCATTCTGCAGGTGGTAGGTCAGGACATTTTCCTCTCCTTTCTTCCTTATTTATGCTCTAATTAACTTGTTTTGGCAGATCAAAAGTTCGCTTGTTGTCAGCAGGACAGAAAAATCCAGTGAGACTTTGAAGAAGCTTGATGTAGAAAACAGTATGTGAAAAACATAAATGAATATTTAGTCATTGGTTTCAAAGACCTTTCTGTTGGATCTAAACTCTTTGACAGGAACATTTTTGTTGACAAATTGACCATTAAAGTTCTGAGAGTTGAGTTTCATGCTAATTAATTCTTCTGTGAGGAACTAAGGTTTCTGATTGCAGCGCTCCCTTTGGACAAAGAAGGAGATGCTTATTTTGTCCTGTACTGGGAAGGACATTTCAAGCTTACTGGTAATTGTTCAAGTAAAATTTGAACATTTGGGTTTTAGCTATTTAAAAAGAAGCTGAGGACTTCTAGGTCTCAAGTGATGTCAACCTATCTTAGGCTGGCCACACATTGGACAGTTTTCAAATCTAAAAAAAGTTTTAAACATGGGAGAGCACAGACATAAGGACTGTGTTGAACATTTCTTCATCTTATTATCCTTTAAAAGCAAACACTAGAAGGCTTGACCAAACCATGAGGCCACACACTGGAAATCTGTTCACATTGAAGATTACACACAGACAAGATCTCACAGAAACTCACATGGTTAAGTGGGACTGCAGAAGGAAAGTAACATCAAGATGTCCTATCCTGTAATGCATTACAGTTGCAACAACAAAAGGGAAAAGAATATGGGTGAAATCCTGGCTGAGATGAAGGTGTACTGTAGTCGTGTTTATGTTTAGGAGCTGTAAGAGCCATAAAAGTACACAACATCCAGCTGGTGAAGCTGCTGCTCTCTCACATTGGCTGTTGTGAGTATTCTGTCAGAGGCTATCCAACCTTGAATCATAAATATCCAACATGTTCAGTATATATGATTTGTGGTTGGGGAGGCTCCAACCCAATGAGGAGCTGAATAACAAATGGTTCGACACCTCACACTTTGGCAATTTTTTGGACAAATAATTGTTTGTGGTGAGCTTTATACGTGGAAACTCTTGTTTTATCTCCCTGAAAATTTGCACAGTGGCTAAGCATAACTGCGCACTGGTGCGTATGTGGTGATAGGCCTACAACACAACGAGTGGAGCATTAAAGCAGTGCTTTTTTACTTATTTAAAAGTTTAGTGTGCACACTTCTTTGTGGCGCTTTAACAAAGCATCACATGGACCACCTGCCGTGACGCTGGCTGCGTGGAGATAGACACGTATTCAAACATGTTTGCACATGTGAAGGAAGTTCTTCACAAAATTTCCATTACAATAAAAAAAAAATCTAAAAATTAAAAATGAAAGGATTAAAAAAAAAAATACAAAGCAACCCCCACCCCATCCCCCAGAACTTAAAATATATATACTATGAGCACATGCAGGGACCCAGGAGAATAAACACACAGACTTTCTTGCTTAATATGCAAACTAAAACGTCCATTGGCAAAATTGAGTACAGTTTGGTATGGTTCGGTACACTAAACACCAAAATAGTTTGCATTTCCACAGACACCGGCACCCTCACTTGGTGGGCAGGCTGTAAAGGCATGTATGTGACGTCACACGCATGCATGATTGGTCCCCCTATGGGAGGGTGCCAAAAAGTGGGATGGTATGGGTCGTTTTTTTGGGTCCCGTTTTTTCTGTCCCACTTTTGCTTCATGGAAACTCAAAAAAATGCTTTTCATTCTGTACCAACCTGAACCGGACGATCTTATACAAGGTAAAACAAAGTGTTGGTTGGCCAGTGGCAGGAAGGATTTCCTGGGTGGTGAGATTTTTAGATAGATTTCTTTAAGAACCTACAGTCTGGCACTTACAAATATGAATTTTCCTGATGTACAGGGTCATGACTACAACCACATCAAAGTAGGAATGGGATTTAACATATCACTCGCTCTGACATGATACTGAGTATTTCTTTCCTAGTTTCCTTCAGTGTGCTGGTAGTGAAATGTTGTATATGAGCAAAATTATACAGGTACATCTCAAAAAATTAGAATATCATGAAAAAGTTCAATATTTTTTGTCACTCTTTTCTGAAAGTGAAATCCATATATTATAATATATTATTATATTATATATTTTCTAGGTCCCAGAGTCTGGAGGAAGAGTAGAGAGGCACAGCTTGAAGTCGAGTGTGAAGTTTCCACAGTGATGATTTGGGCTGCCATGGCATCTGCTGGTGTTGGTCCACTGTGTTTTTTGAAGTCCACAGTCAACGCAGCCATCTACCAGGACATTTTAGAGCACCTCATGTTTTCCTCTGCTGACAAGCACCATGGAAATGCTGATTTGATTTTCCAGCAGGACTTGGCACTTGCCCACACTGCCAAAGGTACCAAAATCTGGTTCAATGACCATGGTGTTACTGTGCTTGATTGGCCAACAATGCAGATGACCTGAAGGCCGCTATCAAAGCAACCTGGGCTTCCATTACACCTGAGCAGTGCCACAGGCTGATGGCCTCCATGCCACACTGCACTGATGCAGTAATTCATGCAAAAGGAGGGCCAACTAAGTATTGACTGCATAGAAATGAACATACTTTTCGGAAGCCTGACATTTCTCTTTAAAATATCCTTTTTTTATTGATCTTATGCAATATTCTAATTTTTTGAGACACTGAATTTTGGGTTTTCTTATCTGTAAGCCATAATCATCAACATTTCAAGAAATAAGGGCTTGAAATGTTTCACTCTATGTGTAATGAGTCTGTATAATATATGGGTTTCACTTTCAGAAAAGAGTGACAAAAAATATTGAACTTTTTCATGATATTCTAATTTTTTGAGATGTACCTGTACTGAAGGTTGAAATGTTGTACTGAATATCGGCACTGCTGTGATTATCTTCTTGCTCATTAGAAGTCGTCAGGTTGAAGTGGGTGGAGAGAGGGTTAAATTAAATGAGGTGACTGGACTCAATTTACAAATCGGAATGATAAAGATGTAATTTGTTCCACCCACAAAGCACTCCAAAGACGCCTAATCAGGTACAGTAATTAAAATGACCTTTTTGCATTTGGTGTGGGTGTTAGAAGCCCAGTATATCTTTCAGTACAGAAGATTCTGCTTAACAATAAAACATTAAAAACTGTCTTTACTGCAAAATATCAAAATATAAAATCGCATTATAATTCTTTTAGCCTATAAATAAACCAAAGAGCAGAGACAGTGCTGTGATTTTCTGGTTTGATACCATGCTGTCTGAGCGCTGTCACCCTCCGGCTATCTCCGTCCATGAATTCAGAGGCAATGCTACGCAACCCAGAGACTTGCACTGCTCCAGAGTGCTTTTTCTCTTGTTTTCATCCACTTGCTGCTGCAGCCTGCCCAAGGCCAAGCAGCTTGAAAGCATAAGGACAAGTCAGTACTACATTTAGGTTTCCTCCAAGAGTCAGTGAAGCCCATTCACCCTAATGGATTCAGGAAATGTGCGCCTGGCTCAAAATGCAGGGTATTAAGTGCTCTCTCTGTGTCTTTCTATACACACCCTCACCTTTTTCTAGCCTAAGGATGCTCTTACAGCAGGGCAATTTAGAAGCGCCATTCACCCTGAAAGAGGGGAAGAGAAGGGTCATGGACAAGAAAATTATACTAATGGTTATACACCAAGATGGCTATAGAGAGCAGAGCTAGAGCTGACATGAAAGTGTTACCTTTCATCACCTCTTTTATTGATCTTTCACTGAGCCTTTGTCACATCACGTTTTCATTTCCATAGTTTTTCAGAAATACTGACCCAAAATGCTGCATATTGACACCCCTGCACTGTGTTTGCAGCCCAAGAAGCAACAGCTGGCAATTGAACTGGAGAATTAAGAAATCATGCAGGGTCACCTGGCTTCACCTTGCACGCTCAGGTTCACCAACCTTCCTGGTCTGTTTGTTTATTTACCACGGAAGGATATGAAAATGTATGACCTTCTGTTGGCAGCGGGGTTCAAGGTTTATTTTCGAATGAGTCTTGAGGTGTGAAGCTCATGGAAAAATCTACAATTTTAATCTTAGACAAGACAAAATAACAATGTTCAGGACAGCAAATGCTGAATATCCTGGCAGTGGTCCAGGAAAAATGGCAAAAGAAGTTAAAAGCAAATATGCTTGAAGTTAGCAGAGGAAAAAGAACTAGAGTAGTTAGCATACAGACTAAAAGCTGTTGTTTCATTAGAAAAAGCTTTATTTGAGCAGACTGCAAGGTTTTTCACATCATTACAGGCCAATCAGAGCAACTAAACACATAGTATGCATGTGCCACTGTAGTAAGCTACATAACATGATCTTGACATGTAGCTGTTGTCATTCTTCAGTGAAACCAGTTAGTAGGGACCTGAATCTCTCCATCTCAAGATGATTCAAGTCGAATCTCTATTCACAGGCTATGATTTGATTCAAAATACAGAAGTTCATTCCGATTCAATTTGATCTGGTGCAAACTGATCATGCCATCCAAATCACTTTTTGCTCTAACAAAATGATTAAAAAGGCAAACAAGCTCATTTCACAATAGTCTTAGGTGTCTTTGAGTTTATTTATAAAATGGACTGAATCCCAGGCCTCCTGTGCCAACATTTGAACAGCTCAGACGGCCCTTGTGTCTGTAAAATATTTCTTTGACCAAAAGCCAAAATACCTGTGTCATGAATGTGTCAGGATTATGGTGGCTTGACCATGTTTGTCTATTATTTCATTTATTTTTTCAATGTCCTTAGACCAACTGTAAGCCATTGTGATTGCTTTGTCTCGTTTTGTCACAACAGTACACTGTAAAATGGAATGAGTTAAACATACTCAAAAAAAATGTTTTAACTCATCAAGTCAAGTTTTTAAGTAGTGGAAATAATCATGAGTAGACTCAGGTTACATTATATAATTTACACTGTAATCACTGCAAAACATTGTTTGTTTAGCAGCAGGTATTATGCCATATTAAGATCATACATTTAAGTTGTATGTCATGTTCAGTATACCATCCATTTTGTTTTCTGGTCAGTGGTGGATTTCGAAATTTTGGGGCCCTCCACATCCATTGTCTACTTTTCATTGGCTCACATTATTTCTCTGCTGTGTTTCTTCTATTGGACTGTTCCATGTTTCTGCGTTTACTCTCAAGCCTGAACAGTGTTTAGTTTAAAGATCGCCACAAGAAAGTCAAGACAAACTGCACCACTTAACATAGACTTAAAATCATCAACATTTTCATGGTGTAATATGGAAACACGTTGGAATTAGCATTTTCAAATATACTTATAATACTCTGCTTTATAAAAGGCCCTTATTTGTTTATCTAGGTCATGATTCCACCCATAACCGGTCTAAATATCTTCAAGGGGTCTTTATTCAAGGATTTACAGTGTATTTTTAATTTTCCTTTTTTTTAAATCAAGACGGTTGCATTTAAAGCCTAGAGAGGAAAACAACAGTGTATTGATAAATTTAGCTTTGTGTATGAAATGGACAATGGTTGTAGTGTTAAGATGCAGACTATCAAAGATGAAGGCTCAGCTGAGAGAAAGCACAGAGGCCCTAACAGATAGGTAGAGTCATGATCACCGAGAGAGTGTGTCTGACAGTAGCAGTAGAATCATTAAACCAGTTATTAATGGTTGATAATCAGTTCCAGCCACAGTATCTGAGCCTTTAGCGGATCATCAGCTGAGCTGATGGCTGCGTGAACATACTGTCACAAGCTTTCATCCTGCTTTCCAATTAATGCCATTCAAACCTCATCGTGTTCCATTTGTTTGCAGACCCTGTTTGAGCGTTGTACACGAACACTCCGCATCCCCTTGCCTTAGCGCAATCAGATCAGTGGATATGAAAGTCTTTGGTTCTCCAGCCAGGCTGCATTTCAGAGCGACTGCAACCCTATTGATCAAAGCGCTCAGACGTGTCCAGGCCCTTTCCCCCAGTGCATCATGGTACTGCTTGTTGGAGCCAAAAGAGCCTAACAACAACAAACATCTCTGCTGCTACTGCCTGTCTCTCTCTGATTAGCTGCCGGGGAGATATTTTTAGAGTATCCCAGCCCCTTTGAAGAGGAAAAGGAGTGGAGCCCAGCCCCCCCCCCCCCCACCCCACACACACACACACACACCCCAATCTCCCCACCCCCCTCATTCAACCCTCTTTCCAAACTCCCATCCAACATGCTTTGTTCATTTTCGCTTATTCTCACTGTACTGTCAGCTGTGGCTTAGTTTTAATGGTTGCACTCGCTTACTGTGCTCTTGACCCCCTCTCTCATACACACTCCTCCTCAGAGTGCACACACAGGCTACTGTATATATTATATGTCAAATAGATTAATTGAAAATCCCAGGGTCACAGTCAAAGCAAAAGCTGTCGAGAAAAAAAATAATAAAATGTGATACTGCCTGCAATCATTTTAATAAGCAAGAACTGGTGATTAAGTCCCCATTTCTTAGCTGATTGACTCATAAAAACAGCAGCCATCCTTTTCTTGGCTGGATAAAATCCATTAAGTACTGAATATACTGAAATGCAGGCTTCACACACCAGCATACATGCAGTAATTATTCACTCAGAGATGTGTTTGTTGAGATGAAGGGTGTATTCAGGAGCATTAGAGGCTAAATTTGTGTATTGATTTACCAGGATGTACGGCTCTGAACACTAAAGGAACATGTTCGCAGTAACCTGTTGATCTTGTAACAATTATGAGTTCAGGCTGCTGTAAATATGAAGAATATTGATCAGAAATTCCTGACTCACAGCATAAAGTGTGCTCTTTTACCATTGTTTATTTTTAGTTGTGACCTGAGATGTTTAAAGCAGTGAATAAGGCCTGTGGACTTGAGAGGAAAGATTTTATTTTACATTTATATCATCACGGTTCATGGAAAACCCTCTTATGTTTCTTTGTGTCTGATCAGCAGTGCATTCCAGTTAGTCATTTTAAGCAAATATGTTTTTCTATGATGCATATTGCTATCAAACATCTGGATGGCATCAGAACAGCTTTTAAAGGTACTTTAGCTTTGGCAACAGGTGTAAAGAATCAAAACACTAAAAGATACAATATGTCGAATTTTTGCACTGAAATATCTAGACTATTTTAAAAAGTGTCCATTCCTATGTGATATAATCTTTATGACATAACATAGGTGGCTGTCCATTTTCACATATATTTGTGAAGTTTTCAAAGATAAATTCTTAGCCTTTATAACTGTTACAGGATGTGACTTTTTATGGAGTTTTCTGTATTGAGAGCAGTGCTAATTTTGTTCACCAAAACTTAAAAAAAAAAAAAAAAAAAGACTTTTGGCAATTCAAGAAGGATAAAATTAACTTATTGTGATGTGTTCAAAGTCACATGGAGAAAATGGAATTTTAGTTTTTAGCAAGATTTCTGAATAATTATGGTCCTTTAAAGGAGAAATGTTTGTTTAATTATTAATATGAAAAAGATATAAGCCATGAGTTCAGTTCAAAACACAATGTCTTATTTCTACACCTGAAATACACCTGTATTTCTATTAATACTAGTAATATTATCTGCAAAGAGTTTGATAATTAAGGAACATTAATAAGAGAACCAATATGAATAAAAATCAATGGTTCACATCACAAAAGTCTGTTATCTAATGTATGTTGGTATTTTCATCATTTTTTTCCAGATTATTACATGTAGGCTATTTATTGTATAAAAATAGTTTTTAGTCATTTTTAATTTTCTAAAAACAGCTGACAAAATTAACACTGTCATGTTCACACTGGAAGCGGCGCTAAAGCACAGTTGGATCCCATAGCACCTCCACCTTCTGGTACCACTCCCAGCGTGAATGTAGGATTGCATTTTAAGTGTAATTCTCCCTTATTATGAGACAAACATCTAACCAGCTTTGCCGTTTGGAATCGCGGGGGAGCTGGGTCCTATCCCAGCTGTCATTGGGCGGGAGGCAGGGTACACCCTGGACTGGTCGCCTGTCAACCGTAGGTCTGACATATCGAGACCAAGCGGCAACCTCCGGTCCTGAAAAAATGAAGCCAATGTGGAAGTGCAAAAAATTGCGATACAGCAAGAGTCCACTTGAGGCTGGCTGCAGGAACACCAGAAGTCCCGTCTTCATGTGCTCTCACTGTACAGGGGGTGAATTTTTTTGTACCACAACTGTTTAGATTATATTTAGGTAAAACCTCACTGCGGACAGACAGAAGCTACGTTCTGTCAACCAGAATGCTTGCTAGCTAGCTGACAGGAAGTCACGCTTACTGGATGGACTGTTTGATTGATCCAAAGTTCTGTTGAGACTGCAGTTTCAACATGGAAGCCACCGCGGATTGGCTTCAAGAGCTGTTTAAGTCCACCTATTGTAAGCAGACGACTGACGTCACACAAGGTTTGTCCAATTCCTTCTACAGTCTATGATAGAGACAAACAACGAGGTGCACTAGAGTCACCAATTCATCTAACGAGCGTGACTTTGGTCGGTGGAGTGCCCAGAGAGAACCCATGCATGCACAGGGAGAATGAAAAGAAAGTGTTGGCTTTCTGTTGTAATAAAGACACCTTATGAGGTGTCATTTTTATTTTTCAAAAGAGTCCTCAATTCAAAAGAAGAAGTAAACAGCAGAGATGGGCAGAACTTGGCAACACCTGTCTGTATTTTGTGTTACTGTGTAATTATTGTTATTGTGTAATTATTGTTTGAGCCCCCTGGTGACAGAATTTTACACAGTTTGCATTTAAAGACAGAACAGGTACAGAGTAAAAAGGGGATAATTTGGTCTTGGTTGAATCAGTGCAATTTTGCAATAAATTAGTTGGCCACTGACCATGTTGGGGCAAAAAAGCCAATTGGAGTAATGGCCAGTTTTGGAGGGCTTCTGGTAAAGCCAGAGGAGGTTATTGGGTCCATACTCTCAGGGCTTCTTATTAACACCCACCAACCAGCCAAATACAGGTGGAGTTCAGCAGCAGCAGGTGGCTGTGGCACCCACTTTGGCAGGCTGAATTTATCGGTGACACATCCTGTGCTTTATTCTACCTGGGTCTGACTGTTTGTGTCAGTGGTTGTGGGGGTCAATTCTCCCCATGATAATTGAAAAGTGCCAAGATTGATGCCCACTTTGTGTCAGACCACAAACTTTGTTGGTCAAATTTTGGATTTAGAAGCAGGAAAGCTCAGCACTCAAAATGTCCTTTTACCATTTATACAGGCCACACCGGACGTGTTTCGACACATAGGTCTTCGTCCGGTGTGGCCTGTTATGCCTAAATAAACAGTAAAATGACATTTTGAGTGATGACCTTTCCTGCTTCTAGTTTAACCTTTGTGGTCGTGCACCTATTTTTCTGTTTAATGTTAGGAGGGTGCTCCTGTTCTTGCTTTTTCAAATTTTTGATTTGAAAAAATAATTTAAAGCTAGAAGTACAGTGTTTATTTACACATTTCAAAGGATTGCAGATCTAGTTTAAGTAAATTTTAGTATGCCATACTCAACAAGACAATTATGGCTTTCTAAAAGTTCAGGGTGGCTAGTAACTTTGAAAACTACTAGCTGCAGTCGCTGATGAGCCAAAAAAGTTTATGTTGAGCCCTATTCTGGTTATTGTTAACATTCTGACTGCAGATACTACAAAGGTATTCTAGACCAGTGGTTCTCAAAGTTTTTTCAGTGATGTACCCTCTGTAAAATATTTTTTTCAGCCAAGTACCCACTAAACAGCTCAAAGCTTTTTGGCCAAAAATAAAGACATTAAACTGAGCTGTGACATATATATATATATATATATATATATCACTGTAAATATTCTCATCACTTAATGTGGGTATTCAAACTAATGTAGTGAAAAACAGTGAGTGGACAGGCATAAAACCATTTAAAACCATCAGTGTGTGTGCTCTGCTGCAGTGGTCTCTCTTGAACTAATTAGAAATAAAAACAGAGAACTAGAAAGTACTAACAACCTGTAAAAAAAATGATAATAACTTAATTATAAAAAGACAGCTTAGTGCCCCTTTTTGGGATTATGATAAAGATCTCTTCTAAAACTGAAATCATGAACTTAATTATGATGTTTCTTCACAAAAATTAAATCATTAACCTATTTGTGAATGGACTCATTGTGAAAACAGTGACTGACAAAATTGTCTTTAAAAATGAGGGTTGATGCAAATAAATCATTCAAGATATCACTATGGTTTTCTTCCATGGTATTGGAATCAGTATAGTCTAGAACAGTGGCTCTCAAATAGGGGTACACGTACCCTGGGGGTATATGAAGGCACTCCAATGGGTACATGAGATATTAAAATATATGAAGGCTGATGAAAAAATAGCGCCTTTCTATGGACGTCAGGAGCGACACAATTTAGCGAGTATATTATGTAAATTCTAAAAAAAAACATTTGCACTGCAAAAGCCTGTGGTGTGTTTTCTCCTGTCCTCTGATAAACAGTGAGATATATGGGAGTGAAAGAAAAAAGAAGGTTTCTCCCTCTCTCTCCTCAAGTCCATGCATCATGGCACTTTAACGCACAGCCAGGAGGTCAGCGCCACATTGAATGTACAGTGTACATTCCTTGTGTATCTTGGTAATTTATTTATATCACAAGTCTTCTTGTTTATATTATTCTATTTTATACTTTTATATTTTTATACTTTTAGTTTTTTTAGAGCTGACTCAAGGTAACCTTGGAAAGCAGATGATACGCCTGTTTCTGTGTTTCTCACTGGAGAATCTATCTCGCAAAGCATCCGTCTGAACCGTTTCTAATGCAAAAGCTTAAAATAATGCAGTTCTTTGAGTGGCTAGCCACCAGAGCCTTCGAAGTCTTGTATATTCAAGACTGCAAATTAGATGGCAGAAATTGACATGTGTACAGCCTGGCTCAGAATGGATTCTGAATCAAGTCTGAACAGCTGATTTCTTATTGGCAGCAACAAAGCAGCAGTTGACCTAGAGCAGGCATCAATGGTAACAGAATGACATTGAGTAAGTCAGATATAACATAGAGGAGGAGCTGGGGTGGAGGAAGGTTGCAAAAAGCAACATGCAGAGGGAGCAGCAAAGCATCAAGCTAGAGATGTTTAAATATAACAGCATGAGTGCGATAAGTCAATATTGTGCTTAGAGTGAATCAGCTGGCCGTCAGCTGAAGGGCTCGCATAAGATCAGCTGATCAGAAATATATGGTGACCCTTGACTCCAAGGCCGGTTTAACAAACACTATATGCTCAGTGTTTAAAATTAGACATCTGAGTTGTGAAGTTGCTGCTTTTTTCCCTCTATGTCCTGATGTTTCCATACACACGTTTGATAAATAAGGGCCACGGTACTGGTTCTGTGGCACCTACATGAGAAATCTGCATGTAAACTATTAGTCAAATAATAAATTCAGCTTGTGCAGGAATATAATACTGAAGGAAAGGTCTTGTTTGGCTCAGTTTCTGTTGCACTTGGATTATGTAGAATAGTCATAAAGTTTCATTGGTTTTTCAAGGACAGCTTGATTCAAATGCATCGCTACTTGGAAAAAGGTCAATAGTTGATAAATACAGTACAGTAGGGTGTAAACTGAGCTATAAGGGCTTTCTCAAGTCAACAGTGTGTACTGACACATTGACGCTCTGAGAAGAGCATAAAAATAGTGTGAAAACACAACCTGTCCATCATACCTGCACCCTAATTGACAGATCAACTCTGAGCGTGCCCACACAATCAGCAGCCAGTCCCGATGTGCCATTCAAATTAGCCGGCTATTAAAGAATCCCTCAGCTGAAACTACATAAATTAAACATAATGAAATGCAATTTACATTTTTACTCAGACAATTAAATACATTAAAGAACCGAGCCTGTGGAAAGAGTAGGGGTGGATGCTTTGTAAGAAACAGTTAGAAACATTTAATACAGTCAGTGATTGTCTGCTGTAATGTTTACAGAACAATTAGCAGTTTTGTACAGCCTTTCAATCACACCAAATGCCAGGTTTGTACAGGTTATGAAGTGGATTAGAATGGAGAGGGTGCTGAATGAAAGTTTTTTTTTGAGCCTCTGAGGGAATAAAACAACAGCCTTATTTAAAAGTAAGGTCAATGTAAGGGAAAGTATTCAAGAAGAACATATTATTTTAAAGGTATTCACAAGAACCCTGGGCAGGACTCTTAATCCCAATCCCACTGGATTTTTGACCATTAATGCCCACATCCACAACATCCTTGTCCAATCCCACCAACTCCTGCTTGATTTCTGAAAATCCATGTAACACATTAAATGTAACAACATTACTGACATCCTCGCCATGTGTAAGGTTTACACACATTGCTAAAAGAGCAGCTGAGAGCCACACTGATTTAATTCCTGTTACGGCGCAGTGGTAGAAATGTCAAAGTGATACTTCCTGAACTCATTTAAACATCATTTATTTTAAGAGGTGGATTTGTTTCCTGATCTCTGGGAAGTTTGTGCATCATAAAAAACTGCAGCACACTTTTATCAACTCTAGCACACAGTAGGCTTATTTTTACTCCAGCTACACCGTGCTGTTACCGTCTAGAACCATGGCGACTGTAGACATGTTAGTACATGACTTTTATCATTGTTGTAATTTATAAGATATTATTGTAACTGGAATGAAGTTCATCTTATAAACCACTGATATAATAGACTACCCAGCACTGGCTGTTATTGGATGTCGGTGCATGAACTATAGCTTACTATTATTATGTCAGTGAGGGTGTGTTTCAACAGTCCAGTTAATTTCCAGTGCTGCAATTTAATCTCTCAGTTGGGCCAACAAATTTAAAAAAATCCTCCACAGACTTCTATTGTTTTATTTCTATCATTAAAGAACATTATCTATGCTATTTTCCACATCATTACTGCTAAACACTAGCTTTCTGTATGAAAATATTGATGTTCTAGGATCATGGGAATGTCAAAACTGCCTGCTTCCAGATTTGCATTAGGACCTGTAAGATCTGAGTCCAGTCTTGTACACCAAATTGTCAATTTTGTTTTGAAGTCATTGCATAGGATTTATCTAAAATGTTACGATGTGTCACCAAACTTTATTTCCAATAAAACATGTCAATCAGTGAAAATCTGCTTCCTTTAAAGACTTATTCCACTAGAGTGAAATTAGGGAAGCAGCTGTAAAATTTGTAATTTTGAACTGAGACTTAAAAGATCAACAGCGCCTATAATCCAGGGTATTGGCCAAGACATGACGGGGTTTATGTTTGACTGTACAGAGAACTAAAATGCTGGTAAAAGACCCCTATGACTACTCTGAAGGAGTTAAAATCTTCAGCAGCTGAAATGGGAGAGACTCTGCATACAACTGTTCTTCACCAGTCAAAGCGTTATGGGAGAGTGGCAGAGAGAAAGTCACTGTTGAAGAATAAATCTTGGCTATGGTTTGTTAAAAAACATGTGGGAGACTCTCTGGTCAAGTGGAAGAAAGTTCTTTGATCTGATGAGTCCAAAATGGTGCTTTACAGCCATCAGACAAGACAATATATGTGGAGGACACCAAACACTGCACATCACCACAAACACACCCTGCCTATTGTGAAGCATGGTGGTGACAGCATCATGCTGTGGGGATGCTTCTCTGCAGCTGGCCCTGGAAGGCCTGTAAAGGTAGAGGTGAGGATGAATGTAGTGCAATATAGTAAAAACATGGAGGACAATCTTATTCAGTCTGCAAGAGAACAACAACTTGGGAGATTTGTTTTTTTGCAAGACAATGACCCAAAGCATACAGCAAAAGGTACACAGAAATGGTTTAATGACGACAAGGAGAATGTTCAGTGCTGGAAGAACAGGCAATTTATTAAGTTTATTTGAAATGGATAAAGGTTTCCTTTCAACAAACATAACAAGTACATGCTGCTAACTGTCACACTGGCAGCTATTTTAACTTGTTAGAAGCAATTAAGGCTTATTTTTTGCTTGTAATATCCTGTAATAAGCTGATGTTAATCTGGACTTGTCAGCTGAATGTGGCTTTGATAAAGTCTAATGTGAGTTTTTTTTAAGGAAATATGTTTGCTAAAATATCTGTTTATGCAGTGTGGTATTCTTATCATAGGCAAAATTACTGTTGCATTACATAAAAATTCTGATACCACAACTTTTCTAACCAAGCACGTACTAGTGGAGTCATTCTAACAGCTGAAGATTGCTGATGAGTTTCTTGGAAATCTATCCAGCAGTGGCTGACACCAGCAAGTTTGAAAATTGATCAGGACAATCGTATTCAGTCTGAAAGAGAACTATGACTTGAAGATTTATTTTCCAGCAAGACCATGACCCCAAGCACACAGTGAAAGCTACACAGAAATGGTTTAAATATGACAGATCTGGAGTGGCTGAGTCAAAGTTAGACCTCAATCCAATTAAGAATTTGTGGCAGGACTTGTTCACGCCTGCAACCTGACAGAGCTTGAGCAGTTTTGAGAAAAATAGAGTAATTTCAGTGACCATAATTGATTTATAAAATCAATACAAGAGTAAAACATCAAGGGGGTGAGTACTTTTTATAGGCACTGTAACCGGGATGTAGTTACTTATAGTTTAAATAAAGTAAGCAAACGCTCTCCCTACATAGAAATGGGAGAAACTAAATCTCCAAAACACAACAGTGGAGAGTGCAGAGGTGCAGTGATCCAGGAACTACTTTTTTTTCACTTGTAGACATAAAAACAAGCCAGCAGTGTGGTCCAACCTGCCAGCAGCCTCAGACTATCTCTCCCCATCAGGTCAGCTACATCTTTCTGATTACATCTGCTAAAACCTACCAGTTTATTTAGTGTCTACATCAGCAGAGCAGCGATTGCCAGAGATATGGATGCTACAGCAGTGTTGTCGCTTATCTCTGCTCTTCGGCAGGAAAAGAAAGGAAGGCAGAAAGGAGGGCTTTCAGCACCTATTGTGAAGGAATTAGCATTCACCCTGTGGAGTTGTAAGAAAAGTTCATAACTGAAGAGAAAATATGTTCCATTACTGAGATAATTAAATAAGAGACAAGAAATTAGTTAATTAATGTAAGAATCAGATGAACCCACCCTATTATGTTTTTTCTACTCATCTGAGGTGATTCAATTAAAACTAGAGAAGCCCGTAATGCTGCCTACTGGCTTTTCTCAATCACTGGCTGAATAAGTTTCTAATAAAGTCACCACTGAGGTGTCACTATCATATTATCACAAGGTGAGAAGTGATTTATATTAAATCCAACATCTCTTTAAGGTGGATAGGGGTCAGGGTAGAAACAAAACATGAAAATTGCTGTTAAAAACAAAAACAAGGCATCTTTCAATAACTGTGAACTTGATGTCCACATCACTGAAAGCCTTAATCTAGTTTCTTTTGCTGAATTCATAAATAAAACAGTAGAAGCAGATTGACAACAATGTGTATCAAAACAACATTTTGTGTGTTTGTTACTTTTTCGTTTTCAGAGAATTAAAAAAGTCTGACTTCTGAGCTGTGATATGTGTGCAGGAGTGTCATCAGGTTCAGCTTTGGGTGATAAATCTTTGACTTTTTAACCTCTGGCAACAACGTGTTTCATACTATATACTGTATCTTTGTTCTCGGGGTGTCTAGGGTTCAGCTTGACACGGCTGGAAATCTCTTGTTCTTGCTGTATGCCACCATTTGATGTAGTCAGTCGCCTGCAAGGCAATGAAGAAAAAAAGCTTTTATTACAAACTGTAAAACTATGCAAGATATAGAAAAACTGGCATTCCAACGCATGTAAGCACAGAATTTGATAAAGACAAAGATACGTTTTACTAAGTTGAACTCAACCTGAGTAGGCTAAGCATTAGCTAAAACAGGTAAGCCATCTGAAGCCTAATGCAGACCAAAGATTTGCAGTGTTGTAACTTGCAACTGCTTGCAATAGGCCACTTGCAAAGTTCTGATAGCCCTTGACATAGACACATGACTTTTTAAGATACAGTTGAACACCAAAAGGAGGCAAACATTAGATAGGAGGCCAGAAAATCCCATCTTTTGTCTATTTCTCAGTAGTTTCAGAGTTTTTCCAGTTTGACATACAGTAGAATTAATTTACTGATTGCTAGCTTGTTAGCAAGGTCAACGGGAAAAAGGTCCAACAGCATCAAACTGAAAGTATATTTCCTCCTACTGTAGCAGACTCGGATAAACCTCCCTTAACAAATACATTTTTCCTCTATGCATGTATACCGGAACAAGGAAAACTTAATCGAGTCAAATGATCTAATCAAGCTGCAGCCATAGCTCAAAATTACGCAACAGTAAGTAACCTTTCCAGCTTGAAATGCTTTCAGAGTAGTCGATCTAACAGTGCTTCAATCATGACAAACTTAATACAAAAGAAATGTTACTATATTTGGTAAGTCTGGAATTATTAAATGTCTTTGGCTAATAGAGTCCATAGTGATGTCTTTATGTATTTGAAAGGGGTAGTCAGGCTGATGGCAGGATAGGATACCCCATCTTATAGAGTCTACATCCTTGTGATGGTGATGGAAGGATGTATGAGATGAGAAGTGACCTCTGATGAGTTGGCAATTAGGGATGCAGGTTGGCACGGAGGAGCTGGATCTAGACATCGATGAGATCACTTGTAGTTGGCTATGAACAGATATGGAGTGGACTGCTGAAGACTTGAACTTGGGTAAAGATGAAATGTGATGGAGGTGGCTGGGGTGGAGGACGTTTGCAGCAGTCACACTGAAACAACAGACTGACTGTGGAGGAGAGGAAGACAGATTTTAAAGGGTACATTACCCTTTTAAGACAAGTTCATATTGCTCTCAGAGGTCCCCAACACATGCCTGAGAAGTTTTTTGCTGAAAAAACACTCCAGTTTAGGATTTTTGTATGTCTATAAACCCCTCTGTTTCAGCCCTGCTCAGAAGGAGCTGTTTATGTGTCTGTGGCTTTAAATGTTATTGAGCTGTCTGACTCCACCTCTGACTCCGCCCCTCTCAGGGGGCCAACTGAACCTTGGGGTATTACTAGCTCCCCACATGGCATCACGAGGGGAAATTCGAGAACAGCTTGTTTTTAGCGCACATTTTCTGAAAGGTGGAGAAAGAGGGTAGGGGTGGATTTTTCTGGTACTTGAGGGGATTGTGGACAGGCCAGGGACACAAATTTTCATTAGAAAAGCCTGAAACGTGATTTTTGCATAATATGTCCCCTTTAAAATATGACAGCTGCAGGATGATTGGAGAGGTCGTGACAGATGTGGATTGGTTCAAACTTAAGAGAGAGTGCGCCGGTGCCAACTGACTACCAGAGCAGGGATACAAGTGAATGAGTGATAATGAATGAAAGGGTAAATGGAAAAGAGAGTAAATTCCACTGAGCTGTCTCATCTGCCTCTGTCTGATCAGAGGTTGTCAAAATTAGATTGACACAAACAGACTAAAATCATGATAAATCACTTATTTATATGTTTATAGCAAGAGATTTAAGTAAGAGAGTATTCATTGACCTATTTTGCCTTGCTTTTTATGAATGAAACCATTAAAATCAGTGCTAATGATGAGCCACTTTTACCTGCGGGTCTTTGGGGGGCACAGCCCTCCTCAGTTTTCTCAGATACAGATAGAGGGGCTTCAAGGAAAATAGGACAGGAACAACTGGTCCAAGGCATCAAAAAGCAGTAATTGTGCTGTTTTTTTTTTGTTCGTTTGTTTTTGCAGAAACCACATTTTCACACAAATATTTATCAACAAAAATTTGTTTTTTAAGTTAACAAGTAAAAAATGCTTTGAAAGGTTATCTTGATTTTGCTGCATCTTTTATTTTTAACACCATATTCATATCATTCTCCTGAAGCAGTTTCTCTGCACCATAAACTACACCGCAGAGCTGCTTAACAGTCTATCGATACGACATTAACTTTTCCCTTACAATCATTTTCACTCACTTTTGTCGTAGTGTTATCGATGCATTTTTTATAGTCTGCGTTACATTTCTACTGACTGCATGCTTTCTCACCCTGTTGTTCTGTCTTTCTCTACTGCTAACTTCAACAGAAACTAAACAGTCAGCTTTATTTCACAGACAGTTGATGAGCAAATACAACACAAGTGGGGCTGAATTTTAGGACGAGGTGGTGAATGATGAAATTGGCTCGCTCTGGTCCTCTCAAATTCTCCGTTTCTGTCCCTGGTAACTCTCACTCTGCTCCTCCACCTTGTCCTCTTCTAACATGTGTAGTCACAAGGACAGTTTGTTCCCCTTCTCTCCCTGCTCTTCTTTGCTCCTTATCAAAATTGCCATGTTTTGTGTGCTCCAGTGTCACTGAGTCCTTGTTGGTGAATTTCGCGAGCACGACTATATCAGCCCTGTAGCTTTTTCTACTGTGTTGAATGTTTCCAAGGGTTTTTGGCCTTCTCCTGGAAATATTGTCTATTTGTGAGTGGATTTTTGGAGGTTTGAACAGGACAGAAATTGACATGGAAAATGGTTGTGGAACAACGTCATTCATTTTTTGATGTGTTATTTCTTAGAAGTCTTAGTCCACTACTTTTTTTTTTAACTCTTTTTGATTGTTAACTTTCTGTGATGTTTTTCATATGAGTATGATATGAATTAAACTCTCAACCTTCCAAGTTTAAAGACGACTTACACTACCTGATCCACAGCCACCTCAAAGCCTGCTGCCACTGTAGATCTTACGGATCCATCAAAGGAGTACAAAGATGCCCTTAATGATAGGAATGAGGCTAATAGTGTCAATTTCCAATCAATTTGCTAGCTTAATTAGTTGTTTTAAGTGTTTTTTGCAACCACTTTCCAAACTCAGACTATGGGCTGTTTTCTAGATGGATGTAAAACATATCCCCATGCAAATGATACAGCTCCTACAAAAGTATTTACTCCCTTGGATGTTTTATCCTTTGATGATTTTTATAGAACAATCATGATCAGTATAGTTTGGCATGTATCAAAGCGAAATGGATTTCAACAAAAAGAATTCAATTTAACGAAAATATGTAATGTAAAATAAGTGCTTACATAAATATTCTCTCCTTCAAAGTGGCTGAGCTAATTCAACAGAGGTCCAGTCAAAGCTCTATGGGAGAGTGGCAAAGAGAAAGCCACTGTTGAAGAAAACTCATTTATCTGGACTAGAGTTCGCCAAAAGGCATGTGGGGGACTCTGTGGTCGAGCGAAAGAAAAGTTCCTTGGTCTGATGAGACCAAAATGGTGCTTTTTAGCCATCAGACGAGACACTATGTTTGGTGGACACCAAACACTACACATCACCGGAAATACTCCAACCCCACTTTGACTCTTGGTGGTGACAGCATCATGCTGTGGGGATGCTTGTCTGCAGCTGGCCCTGAAGGCTTGTAAAGGTAGAGGTGAGGATGAATGCAGCAAAATATAGTAAAAACATGGAGGACAATCTTATTCAGTCTGCAAGAGAACAACAACTTGAGAGATTTGTTTTTTTGCAAGACAATGACCCAAAGCATACAACAAAAGGTACACAGAAATGGTTTAATGACAACAAGGAGAATGTTCAGTGCTGGAAGAACAGGCAATTTATTAAGTTTATTTGAAATGGATAAAGGTTTCCTTTCAACAAACCTAACAAGTACATGCTGCTAACTGTCACACTGGCAGCTATTTTGACTTGTTAGAAGCAATTAAGGCTTATTTTTTGCTTGTAATTTCCTGAAATAGGTTGATGTTAATCTGGACTTGTCAGCTGAATGTGGCTTTGATAAAGTCTAATGTGTTTTTTTAAGGAAATATATTTACCAAGATTTCTGTATATGCAGTGTGGTATTCTTATCAATGCATAGGCAAAATTACTGTTGCATTATATAAAAATTCTGATTCCACAACTTTTCTAACCAAGCACGTACTAGTGGAGTCATTCTAACAGCTGAAGATTGCTGATGAGTTTCTTGGAAATCTATCCAGCAGTGGCTGACACCAGCAATTTTAAAAATTGATCATAATGTATTGTCAATCTGACATGTGGGCAGATGGTCTCATGGGTCCATTTGTGGACAAAACAGATCTATAGTGCAACTTTCAAAGATGTAATTTCAGAAGTAGCTCTGTAACCGGCCTGCAGCATGTGACTCAGGCTGAAATCCAAACCAGCCCACAGCGGACAGTTCAGCAGCCGTGTTTTGTTTTGAAGGTTATTTGCCCGGGATGTCAAAGGAAATCAGACGTTTCCCACATCTCTCTGCCCTCTGTAACCCTCTCTGGTATCCCCCTGCTCTCAATGCTTCACCCAACCTCCAACCCCACAGAGCTGGAAGGAGCTTTGTTGATGGATGTTGAAGGCTGCTCCGGTCCCACAGCAATTAACTCTTCTCCTGCAAGACGCCGCCTGTCAGGTTGATGGAATCTCTCCAACACTGCTGCCTGTCACGCAGTCCAGGAGGGGCCACAGACAAATGCTTCATGTACGCGTTTGCTTCAGTGTTTTGCCTAAAGTCCAGGACTAACATCAAAGTATTACTGAGAGCGACTGTACATCGGGCAACCATTGAGGGTTTCAGCAGCTACTTTCATAAAATGATTAAAGAAGTCAAAAGTCAAGTGCTAGAGTGAACATCATGACCTTGTGAAACTACAAGGTCGCTTCATTTTGCCGACTTTAAATGAATCACCTTGAGGTGATTTTTATGTTCAATGATGGTAAAAGTAGGTTTGGATGTTGATTTTGAATCTTTTTCCAGGCTAATTCTGATATCCTAGAGCACTGGTTCTCAAATGGTGTGGCAAGGCACACTAGTGTGCTTAAGGCAAGTCTAGGTGTGCCATGGGATTTTGTACAATACGTTATTACTACAACTTTATGGCAAGTACTGCAGGCCTGCCCACAGATCTGGCTGGACCCCTGAAAAACCCCAGAGAATGGGACCTCCCCAGTGGGGATTTATTGATGATATCAGTGTATGTGTGTTGGATCAGTAGTATTGGTGTGAGCATCCTGGCAAACAGTTATTTCATTAAGAGCTGAAAAGTATGGCGAGCTATTACTGGGTTGAAATTGGTGTTGAAATTGTTAATTCATGTAATTTTTAATCAAGTTTCCCAATTTTTCTAGCCATGTTTGCCATTTCTTTGACATCTTAAACCATTTTGCTGTTTTTTTTTTTTTTTGTTTGTTGTGGGTTTTTTTGGGGTTTTTTTTAGCATTTTTGCCACTTCTTATTACTACTTTTGACCTATTTTTGCCACTTTTTGGGAACTTTTTGCCTTTTTCAACCAATTTTTGCTACTTTTTTTTTGTCACTCTTGGCACAATTTTGCTATTGTTTGGCCATTTTTGTTGTTTTTTCCCCCATCACTTTTTAACCCCTTTGTACCACCTTTTTACAACATTTAAGACTTTTTCAGCACTTTTCTGGCACTTGTGATCTATTTTGCCACCTTTTTGCCACCTTTTTGGCACATTCATGCCATTTATGGCACCTTTTTGCCAATTTTTGCCCACTTTTGCATTTGTTTGATCACTTTTTTGCTCAATTCTGCCCTTTTTCACTTTTAACCCATTTTCCTTTTCCCCACTTTTGTCATCTCCATGATGCCCCAGTTGACTGGGCCTCAGAAAGCTTTCCCCTTTATCTCCCCTTATAGAGCACCTTGTCTGCAACATTATTTAAAAAGTCTATTTTGTATTGATTTAAATATGCTGTGCCTTGACATTCTGGCCTAACCTTAGGTGTGTCTTGGGTGAAAAATTTTGAAAACCACTGTCCTAGAGTATCAGCCCACACTGAGTACCTTAGTATTCTGATATAATAAAAAAAAAAAGATGATATTATGGTGCATTCAACCTAGCAGAAAATCCTGATTGCGCTTGCATTTCAACAGTGTCTACCAAATCTTGCTTGTAGTGATGGAAATCTTTCCATCTTTGGCCTCCAGTGAATCTTCATTTTGCACCATTATGCCTTTGTTTAATAGAATAAATAAGATGGTAAAAAAAGGCTCTTAAACAAGAGCTGGCTTATTTGAAAACGTTCTTTTATGAAAAATGAGAGAAATAAGCAGTTCAATATAAAAAAAAAAAGAAAAAAAACACATCATTTGTTTCACTCATGATGTGAAGATTCCTTCCTTCACCTTTTAGTGTTGGATAAGCACACTTGGTTGGGGGACCAAAAAAGTAGGACAGAACGGGTCAGGTATTTGGGTACTTGACAGCAGAAACACAAATAATTTCCAAATCAAAGCCACTTCAACTGGACCACTCGATGGAAAGGCAGCTTTAGTGACAGGTCATAAATTAATATCTTGCAAGCTTTGAACTGACAAAATCCAGCACCACACTTTTGTTTGTTTTTATCTGCATTGAGAAAATGTATCCTAACATCAACATTAGTATGATTTAGCAGGTTTATAGTACCAGTATATTAAAACACACAGTATCTAAATTTCACCACCAGGCTGGAAAGTCAAAACAACAACACAACCAGCGCTGCTCAGCTCCACCTATCCATGCTCGCTGTGCACCGACCACGCACATCGGTAGGGCTTCATCATCTGAGAGGGGGGCATGGCTTTGCACATTTTTTCTCTCTTTCTATTCTCTAAACAGTGAACTATTGTTTGATTTCATTGAGTTTTAATACAATGAGGTAGAAAAGCCATAATGTCCTTCTGGGGTTGTGATTCTATGCACAAAACATGTTTGGATCACTTACAGTGAGAACTCAAAAGGCTTCCTTTAACAGCTTTCCTCCCTCATGATGATGTTTACTGTAAATACACTTTATGGAGGGCAGTTTTTAATTTTTGATTTGAAGTTAACACAAGATAGTTATGCTTTTAAGGATAAGCACACAGTGAAGAAGTCCCTAAATCCAATTAAATTCTTACTATTTGTCTCCACCAGTCAACTATGGACAGCAAGAAGCCAATGCTTCACCAGGGTTGTCAAGTTGAAACCCTCTTTGCTGGCGTTTCATCCAATTAGTCAACACAGAGGGCTGAACAGCCATTTACAGCATCCCACAGTCCCCACCTTTATGCTAGCTCTCACCTGCCAACAGGTAGACATCCTCTTTTTTTACCTAGCCTTCAATGTGGCTAAACAGTTTTGCCACCTTTAACACACCCAGGCTCAGCAAGAGGGTGGTAGAAGCAGAGCTAAGGTAAGATGCCCTGACTGGGGCTAGCACTCATCCCCTTTTGGACTAGGCTGCTGCTCTACCTCCCCCCTCTACCTACCCTAGCACGACTCCAACTACTACAAGACAACTGTTCCCATCACCTACACAGCACATGAAACTTCAAAAGCTATGCAAGAGATATCAAGGAGAGCTAGAGAGAGCTTAGCAAGAGGGTGAAGGAGGCAGAGCTAGGGTGGGGTGCCCTGACTGGGTTTAGAACCCAACCCCTGCCGCACTAGATTGGCACTCTGCCTCCCCCATCTACCTACCCTAGCATGACTCATAATTGCAACCATCACCCATCCCCAGACAGCATTATTCCTCCTGATCTAAGTCCACAGATTGGCCTGAACTGCTTCATCTGACATGAAGAAGTAAAAAGTAAGACATGGAAGTCGGCACATGCCTACTAAGACACAGGGGTTCATTGTTACGGGGTGAGCTCCATGATTGAGCTCGCAGTTGACTGCAGCTACCATAAGAAGACATATCCTGTTGCAATAATTCAAATTAAGAACTTCTCTGGCTCTGAAAACTGTTAGGAATATTTGAGGAATTTAAGAATTTGACTAAGGGTTAGATAGGGTTAGGGTTGGGGTGAGTGACTGCTTTTAAGCACTTTTTAGTCCACAGCCTCCACACATTTTACATGAGGATTTACCTGAAACTTGTGACAATTGGCAGGGCTTTGAATAGTTTAAACTGTATTTTAGGCAGTATTAGAAGCTGGGGGTCATATCAAAACAACTCTACTTCACACAATTTTAAACACTGAGCTACTACTTGGTATTTTCACTGTAAAGATTTAAATTCAGTATTTACTCTTCTTATAGCTCTATCGCCCACATCTCATCCTCAGAGGGCTGTGGTTGGCTGGAGCTAATCGGAGCTGACTCTTCAGAACACAAAAGGGAGAGAGAAAACAGAAAATATTACAATCTCAGAGCTGACTCATGACCTTTCCATGTCTCGTTGCCAATACATTAAAAATACTGGCATATTGTGCACACAATAATGCAAACTGGTTTTACTAGTGGGAATTCACCAAAGCGTGCATTGATATTTTCACTTTGAAAGATGAAAGAATGTTTAACGGATAGCAAGGCAGTATTTTAACATTTTTGGTCTGAGCTTACTGCCTGACCAAACATTTTAACAACCTACATAACAAGGGGATATTTATGGAAGATAAGATGTCATAGTTATGAGATAAAAAGTCGAAATTATGAGGTAAGATGTCATAATTATAAGATAAAAAGTCAGAATTATTAGATAAATAGTTGAAATTTTGAGATAAAAAGTTGAAATTATGAGATAAAAAGTCATAATTATGAGATAAAAAGTCAAAATTATAAGAAAAGTTTAAATTATGAGATACAAAGTTGAAATTACGAGATTAGAAAGTCATAATTATGAGATAAAAAGTCAAAATTATGAGATATTGTTTGCACATGCGCACCACTGCCCGAGAAGTTCCTGCATCCACACACCATCCATAAGATGTGAACACTTAACAGTTGTTTGTTTCAAGGTTAGTTTAACCCTTTATCTACAGACCCAGCGCCTGCGCTGTGTTTTATATGTCCAGAGTATTATTACCTTAACTCTGTCAAAGTTTGTCTGATCAGAAAAAATCCAAAGGTGTTTGAAAGCTGAGAATTGTGAGCATAGCAAAACACCATAGCAAAACACCATAAGTATTGCGAGACCGCTACATGGATTCTCAACACTGTAACTCCTCATAAGTTTGCTATTTCTAAAATATTCCAATGCTGACAGAGAGCTGAGAATCTGTGCTTTACAGCAATATGTGATGTGTGGTATATACAGTGCTTAACAAATTTATTAGACCACCCTAACCCTAACCAAAGTAAGGTTTATGCCACAATTGCCCTAAATTAACAGCATTGGTAATGACTAAAATCAGTTTTTATGTTTTTGGAATGGTTAATACACCGATATGTAGAAGCTCTTCAACCCAAATGATATTTTTAATGCTAAGATATAATTATTATTGTTATTCATGAATTTTCAAATTTACTGATTTACAAAAAAGCTGAAAAAATAGTAAAGCACATTAATATTCTTGATTAATATGTCAAATTATAGTTATTTACTTGCATTCCTGAACAGAAAAATGAGTTCAGTGGTTGAATGTTACGCTTGATTCATTTCTGACCTCTCAGAGAAGCCCAGTGGGCTGGCTTCAGTTTGAAATTCCTCATTCCTGTTCAAAATGGTAAAACATGGAGAGCTCAGTGAAAATGAAAGAGTCCACATTAAAGCACTTCATGATGCCGGATGTTCTCTGAGACAAATATGACAGGTGGTCTAATAAATTTGTTAAGCACTGTATACTACGATAACGTTGAACAGCACTGCCAAAACAGCAGCTTTGTCAGAAGACGAGTGAGAAAAGGAGAGTGAAGGAAGAGAGTAAAAGGAGAGCAAGTGAGAGTGGTGTTTTCAAAAAATAGCTTTAGATAGTGGCATATGTGTGTGTCCATCATGTGTTTTTATGTTTTTCTTCTTTTAAACTAATGACAATTCCATATAATGTGCAATAATCATTAACCAGATGTTGAAAAGTCAAGTTCAAGTACTCCTGGGAAAGGGGACCAAAGCTCTCAGACTTAGGGCATTTCCTGACTATTTTACATCCATGATAACTAAATTTGTCCAAATCGGCATTTTTACACTCAGTAGGTAAAAGTTCAATGTTTAACTTTAGTAAAGGGCTTCTTATATTATTTTACGGTATCTTTAAACTGTCCCTGTGTCCCTGGATGAAACACAGCGTCAATGCATTAAGCTGCTTATCGATCTTTGCACAGTTCCTTAAGTTAATAATATTACCACGGCCACAGTAACCTCTCATGATACACAACAATGTAATGCGAAGAATCACAACATGCTCAACACATGCAGCTTATGCACAGAGGTGCCCACTGAAACATTGCAGTTCACCTTTTCTGCCTTAAGCATCCTTTTGTCTTATAATTTCAACTTTTTATCTCATGATTTTGACTTTTATCTCATAATTTGGATTTTTTTTTTTATTTCATAATTATGACTTTTTATCTCATAGTTCTGACTTTATTATCTCATAATTTTAACTCTTTATCCCATAATTATGACTTAGGATTCTTTTTTTGTTTGTTTTTTTTAATTCCTTAACTTCCACACTTTCTTTTTTTTAAGTAGCGGAGCTGGGCTTCCATAGATATTTGCAGATTTGGGTCCATCAAAAATCCAGAGATCCAGTGTTAAACATATTGGACAATGTTGTGAACTGCTCATTGGTTTAGCTGAAATAATCAAAGAAACTTAGCACATGTAACAAAATAAAAGATTTTGAAATAAATCAATTATCAGTAAGGATTTATATTTTCTTACACCGAGTTCCCAAAATCTTTAATTGGAATAAAAAAACACAGCAGAACAGAAGCTACAAATGCATAATAATACTTTTGATACTAAGCAGCTGTACTGCTAGAGTCTGCTAAAGAGAGCTATTATGAATGTTGTTGTGTTATGTCTAATACAAATCTAGGTTATGAGAGTGGGAGGCTGTTAGTTCAGTTCTGTTTGGTGGCAGAGAGTACAGAGTATGATAGCACCTCTGCGGGTTATTGTGGTTGGCTCAGGCCAGAGAGAGGGGGAACATATCCATCCAGGTGTGAAATCAATCGGGCATCCTGACAACCTGTGTCAACATCTCCTCTTCCACTTCTGCTCCACTTTCACTTTTTACTTTTTGTCTGAAACTCAAAACCGTTAAAAAAAAAAAAAAAAAAAACCTGCACGGCTCCTTTGATCAACAACAGTAACAATCGAACACCATTCTGCTCCTCCGGCTTTTCACATCACAATAAGCAACCTTTCACCTGGAGGCAGCAGCACTTCTGCAAGTAAAACCTTCTCTCTGCTAGGTTGGTCAAATTCACACTCGCGCATTTTGGCATGTTTTGGTGAGGTGTATTATTTTAAGACTGAATATCCTGGCTGAAGTAATAAGCTGCAGAGCTCCAGGTGATTAAAACAGACAGTGGGTCAAGTCATTCTGCATTTTTATCAAGCATAAAGAAATATTCTGATAATCAACATGTTTTTATGTGTCACTGAAAACACAATTCTGCTCAGCTGACTTAAACCAAATGAAACCAACAACAAAAACTTCATGAGCTTTTCATTGTTGTAATTTAACCGAATGAGGCGGTCAACACCTTCCATGCTCAATCAGTAAGAATGTTTCCCTCAAACTCCTCCTTCTGTTACGCTTGAGTTGTACTTGCTGCTCATTATGATTACCCTCCAATTCCACATAATCCGTTTGTGCAGCCATTTACACGTGAAGTAAATGTGAAGCACACTCCAGAGCAAATTGCACTCTAGTGCAATCTTTGTGACTGTGCAGCACGCTCTGATACGTCTCGATGCTTGCTGAGTCTATTTTAAGTGGAGGTTGCTGTGGATCGACCAAAACAGGAACAAGATAACATCTACATTACAACACAATGCACAGACTACCTGAGTGAGTCTCATCACTGTATCAATTTTCACCCCATTCTGTTGCACAAGCCACAGGTCAACAGTCACAGGATCACATGCAGGAGGGAAGAAAAGTCAATTCATGAGGCAGAAAACCCCCACTTGTTAACTTCCTAATGTACTCAGACATTGTAGATGCAAAAAAAAAATCACAAAATAATGTTAAAGATAACCACAAATAAACCTCAGAAAGACTAAGTAATCAATTGTGTACATACAGTCTCACATTGGTCTTATTGTTATGAAGCTTAGCATAATTTTAAGAATGAAGACTTTTATTTCCACTCTTCCTTTAACTCATTAATAATCACTCATTTATGTGTCTACTCGCTCTGGTAATCAGCTGCTAATGATAATCTACTCACTTAAGTTTAACTCTCTCACACACTTAAATCTGTTCTCCTCTGTTGTTTTAGTGTGACTGCTGCAACCCTCCTCCACCCCAGCCACCTCCATTACTTCTCCATGCCATTCCTTCATCACTACCTCCAAGTCATCACATCAGCAGCTGGGTCCAGCTCCTCAGAGGCCCATTCCTCCTTCCATCATGGCCACCAGTGTCTAGACTCTATAGGGAGTATCCTATCTTGCTGTCGGCCTCACTGCCCCTCATGATGGAGTCTCTTTGCCAAAGACAGTTCACATTTCCAAACATTTCGAAACTTAAATTTTTAACTCAAATGAAGTCTCTCCTGATTGACACAGTGTGATCTCACACTGTGAGATGAACTCTTGTGATCTCTCTTCTCCAGCTGCTCAGGGTTGTACCTCCCAGCACATTGCTTTAGAGATGCATCCAGTTGGCAAGGGTGCGTATCATCAATGGGAGCAAAACCAGCTAGTTTGACAGACATGACCCTACATGTAATGCCTCATGCATATGCATATAGAAGTTGACATTTGAACATGTAAAACTAACTGAAACAAGATCAGTTTTCAGCAACTGACCTTATCTGCTGTTGACTTTCAGTCCACTGCATCAGTAGCCTCATTTATGTAAGTTTAGTTTTACATAAAACACATATCTGATTAGTATATATTGACATTACAATGACAGAGTGTTCATCAGGCATTCTCTGGGATGCACGGAGAAAAGTGTTAGACTGCATACAGTATATTCTTACTACTGTCAGCAGTTTGAGCTGATCTGTTGCTATTCTTGATAACTAACTGGTCCCACTACCATGGCAGCCATGATATGGATTTTTTGAGTGCTTAAGACTTAGCTGCTTTTCCCAGAATTGAGCTGCACTTGCTGGATAAAACAACCCTATAATAAAACGTCAATCTTCCCCCATCTTTGCAAAATTTGTAACATAGGAAAAAATCTATTTTCCCATTCCCACCTTCCTTCCGTTTTACCTCGCCTTACCTCCATCGACACATGTATGACACAGGACCATTTGAGAAGTCTGCAGGTTCCTGCTGCCTTGTATTAGCAGGCCCAGAGGGTCGGTAAGCCACTTAACCTGTCATCTCAAATTGTGTGCACAACAGCAGATAGGTGGCTGGGTTCTCCCTTCATAGAGGACAGAGAGGAGCACTCAGACTGCAGAGGAGCAGCGGAGACTGCAGCTGAGTGAGGGCCGCGGGGACGTTTGGATGCTTACGGGTCAGACGGGGATGCAGGAGTGTGTGTTTGAGATGAGTGGAGGGGAGATGAGACTGATGGTTGATACCACTGGGACTGTAGTTGCTTCTGAGAGAAGGCGGAAAAATGTCAGTGGGTATGAGATGGGGATGACATCTCAATTTTCCTTCAGTGTCCTCTGAAAATTACATCCAGAATCGTTCCGTTTGTTAAGTGTAGGCTAATTAACAGCACAACAGTGAAGACATGTATGTCTGACTCAAAGGAGACTCCCTGCTGCTTTACACACAACCACAGTGTGTGTTCTGAGCAGCTCCACTTCCTGTGTGTCAATCAAACGTGTTCCTTAAATGCTTTATTACACAATAACAGCATCATTTTGACAACAATGAAAGCAGACATGTAGTTTACTGTGATGGATTGTTTGACTTAATCATGTGTTGAGGCAGTGATTTCCTCTCTAATGAAATTAGCTGAAACCAGTTGCTGGATAGCAGCATTTGGAAACAGAACAGTGTAGACTGTGAAAAATGATACCGAAAATAGAGAAATAAAACACAAAAGTGTATGCACAAGAAAAAAGAAATGCAAATCTTCCTACAAGGTCACATTGAAGCATCTGTTTTGTGTCATGTTGAGCTACAGGATTTGTGTTTGTTTCTTGTCTGCACGGTGTTACAGAGACAGCTGTGAAGTGATGTGTAAGCAATGATTCCACAAATCCTGAATTCAGAAAATTTATTATGATTGTATTTTATTTTTTAATTGCATTTTTATCGGCATTTGGAGAAATTGTTTGGATTATTGAGAAAACCATTTTGTTTGGTTTTATATTTTGAGCATTTTACTGAAAATGTGTTTAGATGGTTTAGGGGAATTTTTCAGAAATATTAAGGAACTAAAAAAAATGTTGGGAAATATTTAGGACTTAAAGTAACTTGATCTGAATTTTTTAGGGGACTTTGCTTTGAAAATTGTATGTGTTGTCATGTTACTCTTCTGAAATTTTTTGGTAATTTTTGTAAAATTTGATTGGAGATTTTGAAGCATTTCCATGAAACTTTTGGCGAAATGTTTGCATATTTTGGAGAGTTTAATTGAACGTTTTGGTGTAAATTTACTGAGCATTTTATTTGCCATTTTCATAGGAATTTGGAAAATTTGTTTAGATTTTTGAGAAAATTGTTTGAAAAAGTTTTGGGGCAATTCAATGGAAATTTGTTTGGATGTTTGGAAGTTTTTATGAAAATTCTTTGGAAATTTATATGCAATTTCTAGAGATGCAATTTGATTTTTTTTGGAGGGGGGAGCTGCTTTAAAAATCGTATTTATTGTCATGGAAATCTAAGGGATTTTGTCTGTAATTTTTGGAGAGTTTTTTGTAAATTGTCAACAGTTCTTGCAAGTTTTGGTGAAATGTTGGCATATTTTGGAGGGTTAAATTTGAAGGGTTTTTTTTTTTTTTTTTTGAGTAAATTTACCTAAATCTTTTTTTTCTTTCAGTGCACTAAGGTTAAACTGCTACATCTCAGACAGTTCAGTGGACAAGTTGAAATTCATCTGCTCCTTGTGGGTTTTCAAAGGCACCCTTTTACTGTTTCCTTTTTTCCTTTAAATCCACTACAAGTTCCTTTTCCCAGTTTAAGTTCATGTCATAATCTTCCCTTATTATCTTAAAAACTAAAGCAGGTCTGTATCCATACAGGAAGTTTGTTACTCTTAGTTTAAGACATGAGCAAAATCCAAAATGAAACAAAAACTGCTTTAAATGAAAAACATTGGAATTAAAAAGTGTGATAAAAAGGGGGGATGAGTCTCAATTAAGTCTGATCAACCACAGAAGCCCAATTATTATGTACATTAACTCTCTTTGCATTAAAGTGTACAGACTCTGAATGTATGCCTGCGTCTGACAGACCATGAGAAACAAAATCTTCAGCCCTCTTTGTTCCACTATGAACTTCATCAGATGCACTGACATTAAGGTGGTGGATAAGCGTGCTCCTGTGAATCCTGTTTGATTGAAACAAGCTTCAAAGTGGATTATAAACCTGCTTACTGTACATAAGTCCAGCTTTCTAATACGTCCTCTACACAGTATGTCATTGTGTGCCACTGACTGTAGACAAACGCCCATGGGTGCAAACTGGAGTACATGTTCATTTCTAACAATGTGAGCACACAGGGTAAAAATGACAACTGTATTAGGTGGAAAATAGGAAAGACGCTTGTGCTGCACACCAAAACTCTTGGTCCCTAAGACTTTTAAATGTTTATTTCATCCTGATGATGGGTTCTTCTTAAGTCTTCATCTCTTTTCTGCTGCCTCATCCTTTCCTATGATCTCCCACCCTTCCTTCTACAACCCTCTCCACCCCTGTTTTCCTTCTTCTTCTTCATTTTCCTTTTACTACCTTTGCCTCAACTTCCCATCCTTGCCTTTCTTCTTCTGTTTCTTATTCTCCTCCTCCTAACATTTAATTTCCTTCCTTTTCAACCATCTTTTCCCTTTGACTCCCCCTTGTTTCTTTTTCTTTTTCCTTTTCATCTCCTCTTCTTTTTTCTTCTGTTCATTCTTCCTCTTTTCCTTCTTCTCATTCCTCTTCTCTTACAGTCCTCTATTGCTCTTCTTCTGTCAGGCCCCTGATCCTCTCACTTCACTTCTCTCCTGTCACTGCCTCTCATTCTTTGGCTTTACAGCTGAACTCCACATATCTATCCATTGATCGGGTCTGCAGCACAGAGCTGTTTGAAGTAGCGTTCTGTCTGACTATCAACTCGTCCTCCACCCACCCACCTCCTTCCTTCTCTGTGTACGACTCATCCAGATCTCTACTTGACAGGCTCTCTTCCTGTCTCCTTCCCTTTACACCTCCACTTTATCTACATGGCAGAGGAAGAGGAAGGAGGTCACTATCCCTTGACCAATCAGATGAGTAAACACCACCAGTCCTTCACTTTGGTAAGAAATCAATAGCTAACTGGCTTTATAAAAGACATGCCTGTCTGAATCTGGCACAAGATTAGCAGCCGTTAGTAGATGTTAAGGATGGGATGGAGGGTTATTTTTCAAAGAGGGAAACTGATAACTGTGCAGTTTTACAGCATTTTGATAACACAATAAATAAAGCATTTCATGTTGATTTATCTTCACAGTTCAAACATTCCTCTTCTTGGTGACACCCTTGCTGTTACATTAGGTTTGCAATCAATTCTGTATGGGTGCATAAGACACATATCATATCATGGTGCTCCCTCATGGCACCAAATATCTCAGGGGGCCATGAGGCAAAATTTGATTTGTATATTTTAACTTAAATCATGATAACATACTCACTGGATGGTTTAAAGAACGTCCGGTGGCAAGAGCTGTTGTGTGTTAGCTGACCTGTTTGTAGAAACGGCCTGGCCCCTTAACAGTCCATTGAATAGACCCTGTTGTATGATACACTTCAGGGTGCAACCTGGACACATCATCGGTTATGGAGTCACGGGGTGTTATGGGCTTTTTCAACAGACAGCTTCTCCCAGGAGACCTAGCTGGGATGATCAGGCTCTGACTTGTGTCTATCCACGTCACTGGTCACCCCTTTAAATCCAGAGCCAACAAGAGGCTTTTCAGGAGCTTCCAGGATCTTCTTGGTGGCTTGTCATCTCTGCTGCCCACAGATCTTTAAGAGTCCATGGACTCAATAAAGAGATCACCCTGCTAAACCCCTGCAGCCTACTTCAACAGGCTCACAGCGACCTTCCACCCCTGCCTTTGACACTCTGCTACCAGAGATGCATCTTTCTGTCTCCTATGTCTCCTCCATTCTGTCTTCCCAGGCATGTTAACTCCATCAGCACCACTTGTTTGGTTGCCTTGGACATCATGACCATGTCTAGCCTGAGTGTGGTAGGTTTAATGGTGTCTATGAACTTCAACTGCCTTCTTAGACCAACTAGGAACAACCAAACCCTTGCTGTTGAAAGAAGCCCTCCCTGGGACTTTGGTCTGGGATGAGGCTTAGATGGGGTATTGGCACTTGCTGGAACTGATGCTGGTTCAGATGGTATCTGCTACTGCCCACAGAGCCAGGTCATGGTGGTCACGGCCCCCTTTCTCAGCAGCTCAGAATGTGCTTCAACGACCCCTCTTCTGGCAGGGTTGACAGGCAAGTGAGTCCACCAGGCCCCAGGTGAAGGAACTGGAAGACTTTGGGAGGACATCATGTAATGACTGGACCAAGAACTTGATTCAGAGTGGCTCCAATTCCACAACTCTTGGCCCAGGCCACCTGCTTGCCTATGCCTACCATCCTGCTGAAGATCCTCCTCTTCTGCCCACACCGCATGAGTTAGACTGGAGATGTTTGCGACAATGCCAAGCCTTCCATGCCTCCTGACTTCCAGTGTCTCCAGTGTTACAGCCGGTGATTTTTTGTGTTTGTACTTTTGAACTTTCTAGTTTTGCATTATTTCAGTTGTTATTTTTGCCTGTTTTTGGTTTATTTATCATTTTTGCATCATGCCTTTGCATTTGGGTGCTCTTTTGTTGCTGGAACATCACAACTTCTCCAGCACTAGGGAGCAGTTTTTGCCTGTCATGGGGCTGTGCCATGACTGTTTGATGTTATATGAAAGCTATGGATAGATAAAGAGTGAGGAGTGCTGGTGAAATCACAGCAGAGTTGAAGGCTGATTCTAACTTTTTATACTTAAGAGCATGCCAGAGCCTCAAATCTCCAAAATCGCCACTTTTCAGGGAATGGAAAAATACTGTATTTTTAAAATAATCTAACATTGAATGGTCAAAGTCAGCATCTTTTTCACACTTGTTATTGGTCTAAAATTGTTTTTATTTATATCATGGATATCTGTTTATACATACATTCAAATGTACATATAAGCAATATATATGTTTTTAAAGCCCCTGTGTGGAAATTCCGGTTTGGGTTGATTTTGGCACCCCCTGTGGATAAAGTGGGACAGTGTAGCTCTTAGTTTTGCCCTTTTTTGTTTGCTTACAAGGAATCTTAGTCCTCTTTATATTAAGACCATTTGATCTTGCATTCCCACCTCTGACCCCTATGGAGCAGCAAGTGTAAAGAATAACTGCATAGAAATGAGGACATTTTTATGCTGATGATCTAATTTGTTTGATGGGTCATACTGAGTTATCAGTTTTGATTTCTGTGAGCTTTTACTTCTCATTTTTGCTTTATTCTGTCCTTTACTGTAGAAAAAGACATGACTTTAATTAAAATAATTATTATTCTTGTTTGAATTATCTCTCAATTATCTTCAGAATCAGTAAAATACCAATCAGTAGACTCTCTATTACAGACATCTGTCTTAAAGCATAATTATAAAAGTAATTATGTTAGAAATTGTTTTCCAGAGTTGATGTTCACACTTAAAAGGACCATGACTTTCATTTTTCTATATTTCTCCAAACAACCTTCAGTTTAATTACTACTGTGCCACCATTCTGCTCGTCCTGATCTTCAGATTCTTATCAAACTTTTATTTTTTATTGCATGGGATGATAAATGAGAGTGTCTTGTAAAAGTCATTAATTAAAGATTATTATCAGGGACAATAGTTCTTTAATATCATGCATGCTCAGTGTGATTATAAAGTCTCAGTTTTTCAAAGTTATAAGAAGGACTGTATGACCCTATACTGGACATATAGAACATCCTATGGTTTACAGTGTATCATCTTTGGAGCATGTTTGCTTTTTTTCTAATATTGACATTGTGTCCAGGTGCTTCAAGTCATTTCCCCCTCTGTAGCTGCCAGGCCCTAACTCACTCCTCAGGGCGAGATAAGGCCTCTTTGCTCCACTGCACTTCATAACAACATACAGACACACAACCGGACCTGTGTGTGTGTGTGTGTGGACATATACTGTACACACAGAGGCCCACTCCGAGCTTATATCAGTCCATGGACATTGTATGAAGCTTCTTCTGCTGCAGTGGTAGGACTGATGCTGGACATCAGGTGAGGGAGGGAGAGCTTTTTATAGCTGCTGTTTGGCCTGAAGCTGTGCTCTGTGTTCAGACCTGTCAGAGCTGGGATGAGGAGCTGTGCCCCCAGGGTCTCTACTGTGTCCACTCTCATTTTCATATTTAGAAATGAGCTCGACAAACTTTGGGATTACACAGTAAAAAAGGATTTTAACAGGGAAAATAACCTGCCTGAGAGAGAACTGATCTTAGTTTGAGCTCAGTTTTGGAGTTTGTTTCATTGGATTTTTTAAAATATACTGTATTTGAAGAATTTTGTTTGAAGTGTCACATGATCCTTAGAGGTACTTTGCAGTTTTTAAATTATTAATTTTAATGGCATTTTTCAAAGTGCTTTTCAAAACAAATTACATTTACTGTGTAAGAACTTATTTTCCTTTGCAAATAGGATTCTACCAACTCTCTGGTTTCTCTTTCAGTAAACTGCCATTTAATTGTTTGTGCCATCATCAAATTATTATTTTTCAACAAATTTACAAGTTATGACAAATACCTACAGATTTAGAGTTGTTCCTGTTTGTGTATCATTTCCTTTTTTCCTCGTCACTTCCCCTTGATCTGTTTCTCTGCTTATTTATTATGTATAACTCACTCTAAACGATATAATTTTAAACATACAAAGTCTTAAACAAGCTGAACTAATGTTGGGTAATACTGTGTTAAACGTCTGTGTCATCATGGTAAATGTTAAAATTGATATCATGGCCTGATGCCAAACGAGTGATATTGGCTGACGTGTCCTAGCCCATGTAGAAGTCTGTGTTACTGGAAGGTAATGTTTGCTATTCTGGGCTGTAATGCATCTAAAAGAGACTCAAGCCTGAATGGAGCACTGAGCTAAGTAGCCGTTTTTCATTTGGAGATGGATATTATAGGCCCTTTGTCAGCATAATTACATACATAACAATGTATGAGCCAACAGTGATTACAATTAGACACTCTCCTGATTGCTTTGTAGGAGCCAGCATTTAAAGCTTGGGTCAGCCGCCAGAATCAGACAGGAGATACACAAACGCTCATTAACTTTCTCTTTGTCGTGCACCATACTTAAAGTTAACAAAAGCCCACGCTACCTTCCCATAATTACATTGTTATATCAGCGAGGGTATAATTTCCCAGGGATGGTAATTACTTGTGCTGTTGTCACAGCGTTGCCATACATCATGAATACTGGAGCTGCACCCTACATCAGTAGAGGAAGTGTTGTTTACACTTTCTGGAGGACTACCCATGGTGCATCACTCCTTCTTCAAAGAGCAGACCCATTTCCTCCTGTGTCGGAGTTTTTGTCACAGAGTGAAGAAGAGGGAGGGAAAGTTAGAAACAAAAGAAAATGAGGAAAAGTATGAAAAGGGGAAGAAGAATGAAGCAGGGAAAGGGAAGGAGAGAACTTTTTTTTTTCGTGCATTTTTTTCTTTCATTCAAAAGTTTGGTCATGCAGTATTCCTGTATGAACAGGACAGGAAATCTCTTCCAGCACTAAAGTCCATGTGTGATCAGACTGGCCCACAGATTTGGTGGGGCCCCGGACAAATCTAGAGAATGAGCCCTTCCTAGTTGGGTTTTTGATAGTCTTAAAGCATGTTGGATCAGAAGCAATGGTGCTAGCGTACTGACTTACAGTTACTTCATTTTGAAGCTGAATATGTCAAACTTTTATTGGGTTCTGATGTTGAAATCACCCATTTGTTCACCTATAAACCCCTTTAAGACTGTTTCTCTGCCAATTTTGCCACGGTTGCTTGCCATTGGTCATCATTTTTACATAATTTTTGCCCAGTTTTTCCTCTTCTACCCATTTTTGCCACTGTAAATTCATTTTTGCCACTACTAACCCATTTGAGCTACCTTTAAATGTCTATTTCACCACAATTTCTGACCCTTTTATTTGCCACTTGAACCCATTTTGCCTCTTTTTTAAAATCCACCACCTGTAGCTTTAATTTCACACACTTTAAAGCCCTTTCCACCACTTTTTTCTGCCCCCCTTTGCCTGTCGTTGCCTCTATTGACCCATTTTTGCCATCATCAGCCATTTTTCATCAGTCTTTGCCAATGTACGCCACTTTCAACAGCATTTAACTATTTGTAATATCACTTTTTAACCACTTTAAACCAATTTTTGACACTTGTACCCCCTTTTACCGTATTTTCTGCTGTTTTTTGCCACTTAGAACTCTTTCATACCACTCTATGTCTGTATTTTTGCGTCTGTTATCCCCTTTTTTTTCAACTTTAGACACATATTTTCCATTTTTGACCAATTTCTGCTACTTTTTAAATGCCATTATCATCTCCTCTGTCCATTTTTTGCCATTTTTAAGAAGGCTATATAATGCAGCATAAACAAAACAATACAAAAAAATATTTGTTGCTCTGAGGAGAGCGGTTATTACTCAGGTTAAGAGATGTATTTTGATTATCACTGCTTAACTTTACAATGCACCATGGTTTTGCTCCACATTGGATCCCAATTTGGCTGGATCCCAGAAAGCCCTCCTCTTTATTCCCCCAGACATTTTGAGAGACATTTTATGTGATTGCTGTAAAAGACCTTACCCCATGAAATGCAACAATGCCATGTTCAACTCCAAATATGTTTGTAACAGCTAAGTCCCAGTGAAAATGTTCAGTGAAGTTGTTTTACAGCATCAATCTTGTTTTTTTCAGTAGCCATACCTTGTGAGCAACAGGTCACTTTGCCTTTCAGAATCTAATTTGCTTTCACATCAATATATTTATGTGATTGTTCTTTGCTTCAGCCATGGGTATACGTTTGGAAGCAAAAAGGTTTGTGTTTTCTAGATAGGACGTGGTTTCATGTAAAATTCTGTAGTTTTCAACCTCAAAAGTCAACTTTTATCTGTCATTGGCACAACATTACCTCTGTGACCATCTGACTGACCAGTGACCCAGAGCTTGTGCCATAAGCTAGGAAATAATGTGGAAATATAACGGTGACATCTACTATCAGGAGTCCATGTGCTGTGTATTTGAAGTTGACCAGATGCTTTGAATGTTCTTCTTGCTGTTTGGGTTAATCATGCTATTAAGATTGATGCATTATCTTCAGTTAATATGTGTGCAAGCCCAACATTTACTTGGAAAGACCTTTCACAAAATGTGCTGCACAATGCCAAATGTTGTACATTGGCTTTTTTTTGGCTTGTTGTGGTTCCAATCCCCCAAGAGGCCATAAGCCCCACTTTGGGGATCACTGCACTAATCCATTGTAACAACTAAAAATGAATCCTTCTATTGCTTAATGTCTGTTGGATTTAAAATATATTTCAGTCAGGCACACTTTGTCAAGAAACACGTATGATTTTAGTTTTAAAAACATCGTTATTAGCTGTTGTAGCACTTACTGCTACTTATTATATTTATATTTGTAGGTGCATCTGTTCCAGCATCCCCCTTACCTTCCTAAGCCTACATGGAAAGCATCAAGCAGGAACAGCCAGTGCAAGGAAAGGCTGGAGCAGGGAGAGAAGCAGCAACAAACCCAGAGCAGAGCAGGCATACAAGACAACAGAATGACACTGATTAAGTCAGAAGCAGAAAAAGGAGAAGCTGGGGTGGAGGAGGGTTGCAAAAAGCTGCTTGCACAGGGAGCTGCAAAGAGAAGCCAGGCTAGAGCAGTTTAAATAAGGCAGCATGAGCATGATTAGCCAATAGCATGCTTAGAAATAAATCAGCTGGTCTTCAGCTAATGACGGCTTGTGTGAGATCAACTGAAACCAATAACATGCCAGCGCTCGACTCCATGGCCTACCTTATCTAATGCTAGGTGCCTGATTACTATAATGCCTAAATGATTTAAATAAATGATAAAGTTGCTTTAACATTTTTTAATTCTCCAAAGTAGCCAAAAAAAATCACCTTATTTACAACTGTTCTTTTTAACATGAAGACAAAGCTGACTGTAATGAAGTCCTGTTTGTTTTTCTTTTAACAATGAATGATCTCTGTACTCAATATCACTCAGTTTCCAAGCTTTGTGTTTGGAGCAAACATCAGACTGAAGTTTGAAAATCTGAATGATCCTGGTGGCTGTTGTATTTTCAGAGAAAGAGTTTATTTTTGAATGATAGAAGGCATTTAACACTTCACAAAGTCACAGAAATTAACCTCAGTTACATTGTGATTTGCTGGATTGAAACTAAAACTCTTCATTCAAGCTGTATCTATGGTTCTTGTGCCAAGAGGCTAGAATTTCTTGCACACCAGCTCTATGAAATAAACACAACTTGCCAGGCACTTCTGCCAAAACATGGAGCTGTTGTATTTTGGCCTCTCTGTCCCTCAGTAATGAGAACACTGTGTTGAAATAAAAAAGCAGGATCTCATGGAGCCACTGGCATTCAGAGAAGTAATATGACATGTTGGCCTTGTCCTACTGTACTCCTCTGGTTGGTCATTTAGTATTCGATGCATTACGACGGCAGGAAAGAGCTGGACACTCTTTTGCAAATGTAAAACATCTCGATTCAAATGTCAGATTTTAATATTTCCGCCTGCATCAGATGAACAAGCTGCTTTATTGCCTCCGTAATCGTCCACTCAGGATAGAGAAATTAATTTTTCCTACAGTTTGCCTCAGCCAGCTCCTCCAAAGGTCAGCCTGATGAGATTTTATTTGTTGCGCACTGTTCAGATGGGAGTGGAATACGATCCTCTTGATTAGTCGTATAATTCTGTTATCGGCGCTCCTAAAGGTTACAGGGAAGCTGCTCTAAACCTGCACCTGTTTGTCTTGATATGGGAGGCGTTATTACTGTATCCCCTTAGTCACAGACTATGCAGCCAGAACTCGTATGAACAAGTGTCATACGCTGAACCTAACATCAGAAAAATTGAAGGATTCTAGTGCATTTGTGATGTCTCATGTTAGAACATCTTAACCCCTTAAAGCCTGCTGTATCATATTTGATACATACTTTTATGATATCTCTATCTAATCAATATGATCAATACATTAATAAAAAACTTCTGAATACAATATGATAAATGATAAAAATGCCCTCAAGTGGATTATCGGTTACCAAAAACACCTAATGTATCAAATGAGATACAAAAAAATAAATATATGAAATTTTATGAAAATTTGGGTTTTTTTGGATATCAGTAGAAAATGAAATAAACATTTCGGTTACAAAAACATGAGAATTTTCTGGCTATAATTTGTGTTTTCAGACTTTAATGGTTTTAATTTTCTAGTTCAAAGCCTTTTTCTACTCATCTAAACCCCAAAATTAAAAATAAATAAATAAATAAATAAAATTCCTTCAATCTTCCTGAATTGCCTGTTCACATAGTACCTTTAAAGTAGAGGACTTCCACATTCTGATGAAGTTTGTAATGGGGGACATAGAAAATGAGGCAAGAAAGACAGCAAAAAGTGGCAGACAGAACAAAAGAGTTCCACGCTATCATGACAGTTTATGCTTTTCTATCAATGCTATGCGTAATTGCCAATAAATGTTTTTCCCAGGATAAACAAGAGAAGAGAGTAAATACTCTTGAGTAGAGATGAGAATCCTCATTAGCTGCAGGAAGATGAGCCCTGTCACAATTTTGCAGGTTCAACATTTAAAAAACAAACAAATGAAACTGGCCTGGATAAAATTTATGGTACCCCTGAAAAAGATGTCAAATAATTTGATCATAGGGGCATGTTTAAGCAAGTTAGCATCACAGGTGTCTCGAGGCTTGTAATCAGTCAGTCTGCCTATTTAAAGGGTGAAAAGTATTGACTGTACTGTTTGGGATTATGGTGTGTACCGCACTGAAAGCTGGAGACAATTGTCCCAGGAGATTTCAAAGAACATTATAGAAAAGCATGTTAAAAGTAAAGGCTAAGACCATCTCCAAGCAACTTAATGTTCCTGTGACTTCAGTTGCACATATTGTTCAGAAATGTAAGGTCCACGGGTCAGTAGCCAACCTCCCTGGACCGTAAACAACCTTCCTGGACTGTAGACAACCTCCCTGGACGTGGCTGCAAGAGGAAAATTGGTGACAAATTGATGAGATATAAAATACAGATGGTTACCAAATAGCCCAGAACAACTCTCAAAGAGAGTAGAGGGGAACTCCAAGGTTGAAGTACATCAGTGTCAGAATGCCATCCATCGCTGTTTGAGGCAAAGAGGACTTATTGGAAGTAGGGTTGCCACCTGTCCCTTAAAATATGGAATAGACAGTTAAATGTAGCATCCCATTTTGAGTCAATATGGGACGCCATTTGTTCCGTATTTTCATCCCTCACGTCCTACTCTGCCACTGATTGGTTAATACTTGTTCCATTTGTCAGTTGGATTGGTCAGCTACAACATAGAGCCAATCATAGGCCGAGTAGGGCGGGTCTTCTCTTTGCAAAACGTGGAGAGGTGACAGCTTCAGACACTCATTTATATATACACAGAAGTGAGCGGGAGAATTAAACACTGGGTTGGACAGCAACGGTGAAAGTGAGTAGAATTCCAGAAGCAGTGTGTGCTGTCAAGTGTTTTCTGGAGAGCACAGTGGCCTGGCAGATGTAAAAAACATGCTTCCAGAGAACGACATAGACACGGGTTCCAAAAGAGCCAAACTGTGGTGTCGCAGTTCTTTATTCCCACAAATCTTCTGAGGCTGATACAGTAAAAACAGCTTTTTAAGCCTGTTTTGATGCGAGTTCCATTCATGGGACATAACAAACTTCATGAAATCAAGAGGTTTTTCTGTCAGCCAAACAAGTTTAGCCAAGCTAAAAGAGAGCTGGTCATACATAACATAATAATTCACATCCAGGTTAAAAATGTTTGTAGATATTTTTCTGTATTTTCCATAATAATGTAAAAGTTTAAGATATTCAAAGGAGAAATATGGATCTCTTTACTCGAAATTTTAAAAATGTAATTATTATTTTTTGTAGGGGAGGAAAGACTGAAATAATATAGGTAAGGAGGTAAAAATGAAGTGTCTGATTCAAATTTACTCAAGTAGAGGTAAAATATCTGGTCTGTAAATCTACTCCAGTAAACTTAAAAACTAAGTCATTTACAGTGTATTTTAAGCAGTAATACATAATAACTTTTGACATTGAAGGGGTGGTGTAAAAATGTAAAATATTATCTTTGAAAAAAACAACAACAAAATAAATATCTTTCAAAACAGCCATAGAACATCAGTCTCCAACCAGGTTGACACACATCTTTAAATATAAATTGCAGCATAACTAAAAATTTCAAGGTCATTCACGATGTGCTACTGACTGTCTGGTGGCAGCAGAGGTCAAATAACTGTCACATAAGTGATGAGAAATTTGGACCACTATTTTAAACATTATACATTTTATTATTTTACTCAGTAACATATGTTGTGTAATATGACAAAAGTACAGTAATTCCCTCAAAAGTTACCTTATTTAAATCTGTAATTTTAAAAACGCCCCAAAAAGTAAACCATGGCCTTCATGACAAAACCCAGAGTAATAATAGTAGTCAGGGTACAGGCTCCCCGATCCTCTGGCCCATGATGGCCCCGAGGATTGTGGTGCGTCCTTTATTTTTACGCACAAAGGTGGCAACCCTTTTTAGAAGACCATCAAGGAAGACTCCGCTCTTAAAAGCAGATCATAAAACAAGCGAGACTGGAATTTGCCAAAACTGCGCAAAAATGAAGCATACAAAGAAAAAGACACTGTACCCACTGTGAAGCGTGAAGAAGACTCAGTTCTGTTCTGGGGCTGCTTTGCTGCATTTGGCACAGGGTGGCTTGGATCTATTCAGAGTATGATAAAATCTCAAGACTATCAAGGCATTCTGGAGGCTTTTTTTTCTTTTTTTTTTGGCAAACAACCAAAAACACACAGCTAAAAACACCCAAGAATAGCTAAGAACAAAAAAAATGAACCCTTTAGATCTGAGACAGCTGGATCAGACTGGTTACAAGGAGTGGGCCAGTATACCTGTGGTTTATCAAATTTATTTATGTAACACATTTAAAAAGAGCATAAGATGACCAAAGTGCTCTACAGAAAGACAGAGGAGAGATGCAAACAAACACAGAGACAATGAATAGACAATAACATTGTGTTTAGTGAACAGAAAGATATATAAAATTGTTCAATCTACTTTGAAGGCCAAATCCCGAATTCCAACTTTATCCTGATTACATGCAAGTAGGCCTGCCACAATTTACATTTCTATTTAATATTCTTATTATTAATAGTAGAGAAAAAAATTACAGCCAATGATTTGCTACTGCACTAATATGACAGCTGCATTGATATGTGTGAGGCATATTCACATTTTTGATGTCTTATATTTTGTGTTTTTGTGAGTTTAGAAAAACAGCTGTTATAACGGTTGAATAGTTCTTATGTGGTGAAGTGGCGCTGAAATATAAAACATCCTCTGAGAGTAAATAGAAGAAGAGTAAGAGGTGAACTCCAAGGTAAAGGTCAGAATGCACCACATACACACTTGTACTCTGTGACCCCACAAATACTTTCAGTGTGATGCTGATGTCAATGATCGAAACATGACGATAAAGGTAAATATTTGAGTCTCATATTTTGGCTGTAGAAGGGGTTTGGTGGGCCCCAATGGATTTTCATGTCTCAAATTGAGCCACAGCATACTGAAGTTTGGGAAAGACTGCTTTAGACAATACTAGCAACCTATGCACTAGTGAAAGTAATTTTGTATGCATTTTAGCATTTCATTGGTGAAAAACCGTTAGATACAAGACGTGAAACTTTAAAAATTGTGGATTTTAAGGAAAAATGTCTGCCGTTCTGTTTGTTAAGCACAAACCTGCTAGACAAAGCGCCGGGTCCAAAGCTAAAAGTGTTGGTTAAAGAAGAGATTGTGGTTTGGGTTGGATAAGAAAAACTGTGATGTTAATTAACATTCTGAGCATGATGAAAGCAGCATAAGTAAGTAACACAAAAAACATTGACTATTTGACCCATTCTTGACCTGTTTTTAAACTAAAACATCAGCCAGAATCAGATACTATTGTTGACAGCCTCACACTTTCAGACACTTTTATTTACATTCAACACTAGCTTCTAAAAGGCAGCTTTTCTCTCAATCTAGAGTGCCTTTTCTCTTTAGCTGTGTCCTTGTACCTTTGTGCTGCACTTTTAATGTTGCAAAGAAATGCAGTTTAATCAGTTAAATCATTGAATGCCATGGTTCTGTTCCTGCACAGCTGTTTTGTTGATGTTGATATTGAAATGGTTCCATACCATGTGTTCATACCATGGCTGCAAGAGCTTAATCTTCATTTAGAGAAGTATAACTTGATCTTTTGTTGTTTTCCATGCATGTGTATCCTTCTGCTCTTATGGTTAAATAAGATAACCGCAAACTAGGTTGTGATAGTGATGCAAACAAGGGTGCAAAGCTTAATAAATTCATTTTTTAGAACTGCCTATGTCCTAACTCTGGACACTGTTCTGACTGACTGTCACCACACATAAAGACATCCAGCACAGTTCTAACACCATTTAAATCCTTCCTGCAGCCCACATGGTGTTATGGAGTCCTGCTGACACAGAGCTGGTGTCAGAGCTTTATTCTGTAAGACAAAAAACACACTGCCTCACACTCACAGCTCTCTTGCCAGTGCAGAGCATGGACCTGTGGAAATAGCTGATATGCTGACACATAAATTCATGTGAACGTTCTTTTTTTTTTTTTTTTTTCCTTTAAGAGAAGATGCAGCAGAGAGAAATCCAGGTCTTTCCTTATGCAGGTAAAACAGGAATGATACTCCATAAAGAACATTACTTTTTAGTGAGAGTTTGATGACTTTGTGCAGATTTTCCAGCAGGCCTGGACTCTGTGTGCCAGCACTTCTACTTTGTGTCCGTGTTGCAGGGGCATGCAAAGGCAATTTGATTGAATTGCTGAGATATTTCACCAGTCGCTGGAAGAAATTATTACAAGCACTGAAGCAATAACATCATCATTTATGAAATGTGAGCTTGGTAGGAAGAGAGTGGGATTCTTGACCAAGAGAGAGGGTAAAAATTACAACATGTGCAGCAGTTATTGGCCTTGGGTTTGCAACATGGATGTCTTTATCTGTAGAATATGACACAGGAATGGAAGTAAAATGCACCTCAGGTATGCTTTTCAAAGTTAAGGGTCTGGGCATTTATTTTTGCACATGCAGCTAGACATAACATTTGTCCTGCTCATGCTTTCAGCTGAGGATAAAGCTTTTACTTTGAAAAACACACCAGAAAAGTTATAATTTCTAAATTACAGGCTCCAAATGTGCTGTCAGACGTATCAGGAAGCTTACTTATTGCTGTTGATCCATCTTTGCCTTATAGTACTCTAACTCCCAGTAACTCATGTGAGCAGTCATTTATTGGCTCCACAGTAAACTATGCACATTCATTTCTGGAAAAAAAAAAAAAAAAAAAAAACAGTTCACCATTTATCTAAATATGAGCGTGTTAAGACACAAAACTACCGTCTGGTCACACAGACTGATCTGCAGCAGACGCAGCAGCCGCCCAGCACTCTCTCTGGACAGAAGCAGACCAGCTGTCCCTCCACCACACATCCAACATATTTCAAAATATCTGACGTTAGATGGACAGTTTCTGAGTTCTCCAGGGAGCAAACCCAGGTTTCTCAAAACTGGGATACTGGCACATCCCCGTTTCCAACAATGTGCACATGCACAAACAGATACCAGCATACTCAAGTCCATGTAAACACCAGCCAAAATGAAAAAAAAAAAAGCTTGAATTTAGGCCGAGTCAAGATTTCCTGCTCATTCTTCCAAAGCAATCTCCCCACCCACAGAACATTTTCAGAAACATCTTTGTCTGCATGAAAATGCTTAACACACTGATATTTGCTGTAAAGCGCATATTAACAGTAGTCTCTTTACACTAGTGGGTGAGGCAGCTCACAGCAAGAATGGCTCTGACATGTGAATTTTCTGACAGCCACTGGTTTTAGTGACTGTCATTTTCACATGTTCTTACCACCAGTCTGAACCAGGTCTTGTCCAAAACTGCTGACGTTGGCATGGGGTCTGTGTCTTGAGAGTGTTGCAGCGACCTCTGTAGTCCAATCAGGCCTCTCTGTTCATTAATGTAGTGGGAGAGCAGCTGTGTATATGTTTAAGCATATCAAAAGTCCAGTCAGCTCAAGGTTGGCTACGACTGCCGTTATCGAACACACAAAAATGATAGTTCTACATACCAGTGACGTCAGAGGAGACACTGATAGGCAGTGTGACGTTACAAACCAAAATCTCTGTTTTCCCTGACTATACAAAAATGCCGTAAGCAGACTCTCAGACATCCTTCACCCCGGAAGGAGTTTCAGAAAGGTGTAACTAGTAACCAGAAACTATTTTTTCGAAAATTCCCACCTACAACTTATACCAGGGATGGGCAACTGGGGGCACAGGACCCACATGCGGCCCTCCATCTCACTCAATGTGGCCTCCAAGTCAATTTTAAAAAATAACAAATTATAAACTTGAAGAAAACATGACAAAATGTGCCATAGAAACAGAAAAAAGAAACATATGTCTTATAATCTTTGATTTATGGTAAATGTTTAATTTTTTAAAATAAATTAGTGTATAGAATTGACGGAAATAGTTTCTGTAAAACCTTTTTAAATGCATCACCAGATGTTGGTATAATAAATAATTATGAAAGTAACATTCTTCCTTTTGTTTAATTAATGGTATTCACAGTGGTTATATTGAGAATATCGGACAATTTGTAACAATTTGGACCTTTGGCATTAACCTAAAAAATGAATGTGGCCCTCTTGGTCACCAAAGTTGCCCATTCCTGTGTAATGTTACTGATTCAGTATATTTCTCACATGTCTTGCCAGTACAAAATTGATTCATTCAGGCAGTGTTTTTATCTCAAGCAGAAATAAGTTACTTCTTATTGATTGAAATGCTTTGATGCACCTCCAATCCCTTCTTTCCATCTTATAAATAATCTACAGCCCAGAGTTGATCCACCATGAACAGGATCCACTGCTCAAGTGAAGGGATTGTTATGCATTTTACATCCAACGATTGCATAAAGCAAAAATGTATTCCACAATCATTCTTTACCTTCCCTGTCACCTTAGGGTGCTTTTAAAGCAACTCCTATCCAACAATAAGCCCACACCCGCCTGGTTCCTGAGCCACAGACAGACATCGCCTGTCAGCACCCAATTAGAGCCAGAGGGGGCAAATTAACACGAAAGCCAAGAAACTCCAATTAACACTGACACATTGATTCGGTGGCGGGCTCATCATTGTATTAAAATTAGAATTAATCAACACGGCAGAGGGTGCCAAGTCAAAGGTCTGCTTGGAAAAGCACCATTCCTTCTGGGAAGAAGATGTAGGCTGCAAGCTGAAGATTTGCATCTGTTCACAATTACACGCAATACATTTTTCCATTAACTCTGCAGAGAAAACAATAAGCCAGGAACACAAGTTATGAATGTTATTAGTGAGGAAAAGTGTTTTATTTCTGCACGTTTCTGCCACACATAAAGTCTGTAATCCTTTTTTTCACTTGCAAATGATGCATAAATGAAAAGCTGTCAAGGACATGCCATTTTCCATGAGCAGATTATTTATGAGAGAAAGCCAGTTAGACATGAGCTCAATGGCAGCTTCTCCAGCGAGCTAAATATAGTCGACGGCTGTCTATTAGAGTCACTGTAGGAACAGCACCTGAAAGTTAGCCCTCTGTACAGTCACTCTTAATGCCTTCTGGTAGAGCGAAGAGGGAATTAAAAGACCTGTGAGTCCCTAATCTCCATCCTCATTTCAACTAATTTCAAAGAAAAACTTGCTACACTGTTTTAGAGGATGGATCACTTCCCACACCATGCATCTTTAATGCCCTTCTTTTATCTCTGCGTTCTCTTATTTTCTCCCTTTCTCCATATTAACGCCATCCTCTGTCTTTATCAAATGTTCTTTCTCTCACTTTTTGTTCCCTTCTCTTTTCCTTCAGCTTTATACTTTCATTCCCTCCACCTCTATCTCTCTCTCTTGCTCCATTCTCTGCCAACATCCCCCCTCTCATTCTCTTTATGTCTGTCATTCTGTGGGCTTGCCCTGCAGTGCTCTTGATGTTGGCAGTGGAACACATTAACACATCAAACTTTGACTCTATTAATGTGCTCGGCCTTGGCGTGCTGCCACCCGCTCCAGATATCTGATGCTCTACCTGCCAGGTGGTGCACCAGAAAGTGGAGGATGCAGTGGGTGCTGGGGGTTTACCAGATGAGCTCAAACGCTCTCTGAGGCAGCGAGGCTTGAGTCATGATTTAATTATGTTCCCAGATAGACAGGGATCTAGGATAGAGACAAGATATGGAAATGTCCAAAAATCTATGATGCAATTGATGCATCTGTGATGCTTATAGCTTTAATGAAACTCTCATGTTTATTGCCTCCTTCCATCAGAATGTAGCTCAGCATGGAATGACATCATAATGACATGTTGTTGATATATGTGTGTGGTGGCTTTCCATTTCACTGCTTCTCAATCAAACTACAACTCAGCAGATAACTGACAGTGAAAATCTGGAGACACACTGGCCCTATATTAAGCTGATCAAACATTTTATTACCAAGTAGCCTATGGAAGACAGAACTAATGCTAGCTTGCAGCTGCATACGAGCCAGCATTACATTAGCTAAAAAATCAGGTTAGCCAGATTTTGTTACTTAAATGAGTTTCATTAAAGTCACACTCAGCACGTGAAGTTTGAATGTAGTTATATTGTCATATTATCGAATTCCAGGTCATAAGCTGTATCAATGTATGACTTCTTAAAAACGGTACAATTCTAGTCCTTTGAGTTAAAAACAAAGAGGCTATACATTCAACATATAGATACTTTACAATAGCTCATGCCTACATTAATCTGCCTCTTAGCATACATCATAGATGGGTATACAGTGCCCATAAAGTATCCATGCCAAGACTTATATATTATTGATAGCCTTTTCTGAGTTGCTTAGAGTGTTCTTTTGTCTTCATGGTGTAATGGTAGCCAAGAATACTGATCAACAAGTGACTGGACCCTCCAGGCATAGGTGTCTTTACACTACAATCCCTGCACTCAGGTGATCCCCATTTCACTAATTGTGAGATCACTAGGGGATGAATATTTATGCAGTTACTTGTTTTACCCTACATATATATCTTTTATAATTGAATTACTTTGTCAAAATGTGTTTTCACTTTGACATTAAAGCTGTAGTAAGCAATTTATTTTTAGTATCATATGCCCATAAAAACAACACAACCTGTCAGGGTCTTGTTATTGAAGCCATCTAACTAAATAACACACTTCTGCAACAGCTCCTCGTGCTGCACTCTCACTTGAGGAAAACCAGCAAGGGACAATGCTCCAGCCAATGAGGAGGCTATACTTGCAGCCAATCAAGGCTCGTGAGAGGGAGCGTTCCTACTGGCCATTGTAATAGGTGCGTTTCTGCCTCTCAGCTCAGGAAAAGATATGGAGAGATATGGGATGAGAAGGCCTTGCTCACAATCTCCATTCCAGTTCATCTCAAAGGTGCTCAATGGGGCTGATGTGTTGCCTAGTGGTGTTTGCTATCTCAGCTTTCATGAGTTGCCTTACAAGACTTTCGTGGGCGGGTTTTGTTTTGTTGGGGAGTTGGTTGACAGTTGCAGCCAGTTCAGCCAGACAGCTGAGGACAATCCATTGCCATCCACTTAGAGGCATAAGACGGGCAATACTGTGAGTATTTTATGTTATTATAACAATATTAGACATTATATTTTATAGGATATTGTTGGAATATGTTTGTGTAAATTGTAGTTTTAGTTCATGTGTATGTGAGATGCAGTTCTTTTGTAGCACAGTAAAAATTGAATGTTTATATCTTTATGTGCAGTTTTCACCAAATGTTAATGTGGACAAGGTCTAGTAAAAAATGAACTCCAGTGTACGGCAGTATAAAATGTTTAAGCTTTACATCCTGAGCATGGTATGAGGCTTATTTGTGAAAAGGTAGATTTGACAGAACCATAGACCAACTTAATGATTTGGCATTCATTATTCAAGCATCATAATCTGTCTTTCCTGCCATTGAAACTCCATTTATGCAGGCAACTATAATTTAGTCCCGGAAATAGGTTAAAAACTTTATACACCCAGTCCTACAGCGTGCAAAAGGAAGGAAAAAGGATGAAAGTTAAAGATTTCTTGAGCTTAATAGAAGTGAAAAATCAGGGAACACTTGGGACAGGCATGTTAGAAAGTAGTCTTAACAACCTTTATTGGTATTAATGATGGTTTGGAAGCTTTTACCGGTTCCAGATGATTTTTACGTTTAATCTGTCAAAATGTGCAGTCCCACAGTCAACCTCATAAATACTCCTACTTAAATCAGAGTGCTGTAACCTGACAGGCTGCTACTATTTGGCCCCTGCAGAAAGAGAAAAGTTCTGTGAACCCAAGGCTTCAAACAACTGCATAAATACAATAATACAGTGTTTCACTGATCAAAGTAGAATTATTTTAGTGGACCGCGTCAAAAGGGAATAAGTAATATTGATGATGTGTGCCTTTCAAAGGAGCTGAGCTGGTGAGCAGGAATATTGAAGTGGCCATGGGTTTATGAGCCAACAGCATTGGGCTGTATTCAAGTGAGTTAGAGGAAGAGATGGACAGGCTGATTACAAAGCTGGGAGTGCTGTTAAAGTTATAAATGTTGTATTTAATGCAGTGCTGCTGAGTGGGAGGAATACTAAAGCTGCAATATCTACCCTGATGATTCACCTCTTACTGTTCTGAATCTTGGGTCAAAGGAAAAGAAATGTTTTTGATGTTGATAGTAACCGTGCTATCATTACAAGATTAAGTACCCAAAATGTCAAACTAACTAAATCTCTTGCCTTGTTCTTGAAGATTTTCCCAAGAAAGACTCAGTGAGGAGGAGTACTGGTTCCTCAGTTTGGAAAAAAAAAAAACAACTCTAAATACTTGACTTTTAATGCTTTAACCTTAATGATAGTCAACCTCCCTTAGAAGTTAAAAGTTTGATGGAATGGCCAACGAAGTTGAGTGAGCAGACCTACATGTTCATAGGTACTGTGCCTATAAAAGTCTTCACCCCCTTGGATGTTTTACCCAGTTATTGATTTTATAAACCAATCATGGTCAAATTAATTTGGCTTATTTGCCAAAAAAATCCTCTTCATTGTCAAAGTGGAAACAGATTTCTACAAAGTAATGTCACACAAAAAAATGGAATATAAGATAAGTGACTGCATAAAGATTCACACCCTTTAAAGTGGCTGGCCTAACTGAACAGAGGTCCAGCCAACTGCCAATTAGTAAAATGGGGATCATCTGAGTACGGTAACTATATCTCAAGGGATTTTAGCATAAAGACACCTGTGTCTGGAGGGTCCAATTACTGACCAGTCAGTATTCCTGGCTACCATAACACCACAGAGACAAAAGAACAGCCCAGCAACGAGTGAGAGAGACCACCAAGACACCTATGACTACTCTGAAGAAGTTACAAGCTTCAGCAGCTGAGATGAGAGGGACTCTAAATACAGCTATTCTTGCCTGGGCTCTTCACCAGTCAAAGCAATATGGGAGAATGGCAAAGATGAAGCCACTGCTGAAGAAAACTCATAGTTAATCTTGACTACAGTTCACCAGATGGCATGCTAGAGACTCCATGGTCAAGAGAAAGTTATTTTGTCTAATGAGACCAAAATGGTGTTTTTTGGCCATCAGACAAGTTGCTGTTGTTTAGTGGACCCCAAGCAAGACACATCACCACAAACACACCATCCCCACTGTGAAGCACAGCGGTGGCAGCATCATGCTGTGGGGATGCTTCTTTGGTAAACGGCCCTGGAAGGTTTGTAAAGGTAGACAGTAAAAATGAATGCAGGAAAATACAGGAAAATTGTTTGGGGACAATCTTATTCAGTCCAAAAGAGAACTATGGCTTGGGAGAAGATTTATTTTACAGCAAGAAGTTTTAACCCCTTAAAGTCTGTAGCATCATATTTGATACTTACTTTTATGATACCTCTAATCAATATGATCAATAAATTACTAAAAAAAAAAAAAAATTCTGAACACATTCTGATAAATAATACAAATACACTCAAGTGGATTATCAGTTACCAAAAACACCTAATATATCAATGAGATACAAAAAATATACAATGCTTAACAAATTTATTAGACCACCCTAACCCTAACCAAAGTAAGGTTTATGCCACAATTGCCCTAAATTAACAGCATTAGTTATTACCTAAATCAGTTTTTATGTTTCTGCAGTGGTTAATACACCAATATGTAGAAGCTCTTTAACCCAAATGATATTTTTAATGCTAAAATATAATTATTATTGTTATCCATGAATTTTCAAATTTACTGATTTACCAAAAAAAAAAAAAAAAAAACTGAAACAATAGTAAAGCACATTAATATTTCTTGATTAATATGTCAAATTATAGTTATTTACTTGCATTCCTGAACAGAAAAATGAGTTTTAGTGGTTGAATGTTATGCTTGATTCATTTTGGACTTCTCAGAGAAGCCCAGTGAGCTGGCTCAAATTTGGGTGCATTCAGTTTGAAATTCCTCATTCCTGTTCAAAATGGTAAAACATGGAGAGTTCCCTGAAAATGAAAGAGTCTGAATTAATGTACTTCATGATGCTGGATGGTCTCTGAGACAAATATGACAGGTGGTCTAATAAATTTGTTAAGCACTGTATATGTTAAATTTTATGGAAATTTGGATTTTTTGTATTTTAGTAGAAAGTTAAATAATCATTTCAGTCCCAAAAAATGAGAATTTTCTGGCTATAATTTGTATTTTCAGGCTTTTATCGGTTAAAGACTACAAGGTGAATGTCCTGGAGTGGTTGAGCCAAAGCCCAGACCTCAATCCAATTAAGAATTTCTGGTTGGACTAAAAAGGGCTGTTTGCACCTGATCTGTGCAACTTGACAGAGCTTGAGCAGTTTTGCAAAGAAGAACGGAGTAGAATTGTGGTGTCCAGATGTGAAAGTCTGGCTGAGACCTGTCAACACAGACTCAGCTGTGATTGCAGCCAAAGGTGCATGTACTAAATGCTGACTTAAGGGTGGTGAATATTTATGCAGTTACTTATTTTACATGACATTCATATTTAATTGACATTAGTTTGTGGAAATCTGTTTTCACTTTGACCTCAAAGAGTTTAGTGTAGTTTTAAGTGATCTTATATTGACCATGACTGGTTTATAAAATCACTGAAAGGGTAAAATATCCAAGGGGTTGAATACTTTTTATAGGGACTGTATTGTGTGTATGGTTGGGTTGGATTTACATACATTTGACCTGAAGATGGTAATGTGCCCTTTATCCTTCCTCAAGCCAACAAGCAGTATTGTATTTTTAAACCATAATTTTTTCCAGTGCTGGTAAACATTTCACAAGGACACTTCCCTAACCCTTAAATAAACTCTATTTATCCAATCCAGTCAAACTTTTGTGCCTATTCTGAAATCCCCTCCATGATTTTATCATATCTTGAAAGATAACTATCCAGCTGTGATTTGTAACTGTTTTTGGAAGGTACTCATAAAAAATGTTTTCCCTCTGATGAGGATATCCGATAAGGTAATTTGTTGAATTTGGAGGACTTGATGTTCTGTCAGCCTGAGGATCCTTTTAATCTTAATGATAGAGCATTCCCCACAGCTTTTTCAATCAATGCCTTTTACAACTCTGTGGTGTTCTCTGTGGTGTACAAGAACAAAAAAAGGATCTTAAGATGTTTATGGCAGATTCTGATCCCTTGATTCCTGGCACCCCCCAGGGATGTGTGCTCAGCCAAATGCTCTTCCCTCTCTACATCAAGGACTATCCTAAGGAGACCTGTCAGTTAAGCTCTTGAAGTTTGCAGATGACAAAACAGTCATCAGGCTTGATCCGGGGCAGAGATGAGTCTGCATACAGATGGGAGATTGAATAGGTAGCTCCTAGGTGCGGTTTAAATAACCTTGAAGTAGCCACACTCAAAATGGTCCTGACAACATATTCCAGGAAGATTTTTCCAGCATTTCCCCATCTCTGTGCTGAGCTATCCTGCTTTGTTCTGTTTTGTAGAGGAAACAGAAAATTTCAGGAAAAAAACATGGGTGAAATCATGGCAACTTGAGAAGCTGCACTCATCATCAGCAGTTGCATCAAAAAAATTAGAATATCAAATGAAAAGTTTTTCTTCAGAAAGTTAAATTTCCATATATTTAAGATTAATCTCATACAAAGTGAAACAACCCAAGGCTCTTATGTTTTCATCTTGATGATTAAAGTTTACATCTCATGAAAAATCTACAATTCATCCAATTCATTTTTTTCTAACCACAAGAGCTTCAAATTTATGCAGATTTCTGTTGATGGACATGACTTAAAAGTAAAGCTGTCAAGTGATTAATTATTTAATCACAGTTAATCTCATAATTTCAGTAGTCTTGGTTACCCTCCTTATTGCAACATTTTGAAATTCCATTTTTTGCATTTAATACTGTTTCTTTTTGGATTTCTGCCCTTCTGAAACTAAGGGTTAATTGACTTCCTGTTTTGATATGGACCTGCTTTTATAAATAAATAAAAGAAAAAAGATAATAAAAGGAAAGGACATAGGGTAGAGACAAAATAATGACACAAACTTAATTGTGGGAAAAAAGAACTTGTTATGGATTGAAAAGGCAATAAGACCAGTAAAAAGGTAACAGTTCGTTAATACAAGGTGCAGATGACTTTTGACCACCACTCAGCTTTCTGTGAGGGTTTTTAGACTGAAATAAGCCTTACAGGAGAGCAGTGATTTACTCACCTTACATCACTGTGGCTAGACGGTGCAATCGCTTAGCTAGGGAGTGCCGAAAGGGACAATAAAGCATGTGATTAATATAATTTAAAAATGAGCCTTAATCAATCACGATTAATGCATTAATGCTGACAGTCCTGCTCATAAGTGGTTATTGTGAGTTCACCACCAGGTTCCAGTATTGCAGCACACTGGACTGCACCTCAGTTATTCACTATAACAAAAGTCTGCTGGTTTAGGTAAACAGTACACTGACTGCAGCCACACTACTTTCAGAAACCAATACATTTACAGGATCAAAACAAAGACCTGCACCAACAGACTCTGCACTCTTAAGCACAACCTATAAATAGAGATGACAGCAGAGACGACTCTTCAAAACCCTGGACACGAAGGGTTCAAAGTGTGCCCTTCTTAAAGAGCACTGTCCTTTGAAACAACCAGAGACCAGATCAGTGTCTTTCCACTGCCCATTTCTTTTTGTGCATTTTCATCTGGGAGAACATTTTCATAACATCCCAGCCACTTAAGTGACTACCGCTGGGATGCTTTTGATGCTTCCTAGTGAGCCAGATTTATCTGTTTTGCAATTAAACAATCGTTATTAACACCACTTTCAGATAAACAGAAGAAAAACAAGTACAAATAATTCAAAACAAATACAAGATTCGCCTGTAAATAATTGAGACTGTCAGACACCTGTCAGGTAAAGAAAGACTAAACACATTTAATTACTTTGACTGCCTTAAGGTTCACTGGAGAGTCATCAGCAGAGCTTTTCACAAGAAAAATTAAGGCAGTGGGGTTGATTAAATCAAAATAAGAGTGGAGTTGTCTCTTGACAGCGTTTGTCTTATTTGTCTTGAAATTCTAAGAGTGATTATTTCATCCCATCTGGAAGAAACAAAACATTTCTTTCAACAACTAGCCTTTGAGGAAAAATTCTCAAACTAGAGTATTTTTATTCCATCATGAGTTAACACTGCACAGATGGACATCTGGTTCCTCACAATTAGCTGAGCCTGGCATCTGGATCAGGGCCACATAACCAGTGGAGACGAGCATCACTGCGTACATTTGATTAGATGATTGATGATCCCTGCGTGTTAATTTGATATTTGCTGTAAAACTGAGACCATCATAAGAAATATTAGGGATATTAGCCAAAATAGAATTGAAATGGCTTAATATTAAGGTAATTGTTCTGTTAATTATTACATTTGGGGGAATAAAGCTAGATAAACTGATGGGTTGTGTCGGTAATTTAGACATGAACAGAGAGTTTCTCTGTGCAGTAGGTGTGGACTCAGTGATAGGTCAGTGCGTCACCAATGACTCATATTTTCAGTTCTAACAGTATAACTGTCAAAAAGAAGATTCAGCAGGACAAATCAGGACTATAACCATCTGCAGAAGCATTTTTGTGCAGTGTAAAGTCTTATCTGAGAGTTTGGTATTCTCTACAGCCAGGACTGCTCCTCTGTCCAGGGCTGTTTGGAGGAGCTTGATCTCTTCAGTCTTACAAATTAGCTCTGACCACTCTCAGCCAAGCTGCCAGCTCTGATGTTTTCAACTTCTTCATTTTTTATCCAGACTTCTTTTTGAAGAACCCTCTCTGAGTGTACACAAAGTCCTCTTTTAGTCCAATAGCATGGTCCAAGCTGGAAAAACTAAAGGCACATAACCTATTTCTGTAGCCTTTTTTCGCAGATGCACTCCTGGAAATGTGTACATTTTGGCTACACTTTGAGAGACAAATGTCTTACTCAAAGCTTCTCTATATAGTGTCATAGTAGAGATAAGTGAGAAAGATAAGAGGGAACTGGAGAAAGAAAGAAGGGTAGATACGGGGAAGAGAAAGGGAGGTGCAGAAAAAGAGAAAGGGAAGGTGCAGAAGGCAAGAAAATGAGCAGAACAACAATGAATAAGGTAAATCTATGGCTGTCTGGGCCATAAGTCCGTCTTCAGATTTCTTGGATCTGACTATAATGTTAGTAATGATGGTAACAATGTGTGAAGAATGAGCAATAATAACCATGTTTGATAAAAGACTAAATAAATATTAATATTTGGAATACTGGGAAATTTCCAGGTGTTTTTGCATATGTGAAAATCTGTGGACAACATTTGTTCACCTTTAAAAAATCCATTATTGTAATTCAACGCTAGTGCAGTCTTGGAATAATGACGCCATTCTGTGTTTTGGAATTATTACCACTTTATTTTCATTTGTGACTTTAATTTAGTCTTCCATTTCAGGCTTGAAATGAGGTTAACCATGTGCCTGTGGCTAGTTCAAAACATGCTTTTCATGTTTTGAAGTAAGAATGAATTTGATTAAGCCCAATATTACAAAAGTTCTTGTGATTTTTATGAAAAATCATCTTTTTTATATTATTCTGTTTTCTTTTCATGGCTGTCCTTTATATTTGTTTTCAGAGAGATCCCATGGAAAACAGATTTCTCATGCTGCCCTTGACCACAACTGAGTTATTATTTTGCTGACTGAGTGGATATAAGTGATGCATTCCTTCTTAAGATGACATTGTATCAGTACAAATGGGAAAAAAACTGTTAAAACCCTCTAAAAATTGCAATTCCTCCCCACACAGCAATGATTCTGCAGTGACGGACTGACTTTCCTCTTAGGAACTAAAGGGTTTTGTCACCGCGTCTGAGCTCGTACCGACCCGATTCCTTCAGGTGAGCTGTTTGACTTTCCCAGCTGCCAGATCATTCCCCTTGGGCCCTGATAAATATTCGGAGGCATTTCATGTTGCCTGGTGGGAAAGCAGCCTTTCTTACGGCTGACTCGGGGCTTTGTAGTTAACCCCAACAGCCCGCAGAGGTGCCAGGCTACATGACTCACTCAGTGAAGCATCTTTTCTAGCTTAAGCATCAATTTTTCATACAGTAATGGTATTATTTAACAGTTTACCTTCACAACTCATACTGACTGTGGACCAGCAGAGAAACCCTTTAGTTTTCATTCGAGCATGAAAAAGTCTGGTCTTTTAGTGTAGAATAAAATCACATAGAGAGCAGCATGTAGCCCGGCCAACACTTTCCAAAATCAATGAGGAACAAATAGTTTAAACGGCAGAGTGGCATGCTTCTATCACTGAGTAAAATGTAGTTACCTCTTATGGAAACAGGCAGCTGCAGAGAATGAACACAAGAAAACTTATCTCAACCTTAAGTAGATGGTGAAGATCCCTGCAAAAACGCAGCTTAAATGAGGTTGAATAACAAACTGCAAAGGGTGATGTGTCTAGCAAATTTTCTGATATGTGTATTTTTATATAATTTTATGTTGCTTTCACATTAGGTATATGTATCAGCGATGTGTCAATGGGTTTGGCACAGTGGTTACCTCACAACAAGAGGTTTCTGGTTTGATACCTCATCGGACAGGGCCTTTTTGTCTTGAGTTTGCATGTTTTCCCAGTGCATTTGTACCTTCTCTCTGTGCACTCTGGTTCTCATTCCAAAGACATCACTGTGAGGCTAATTGGTGATTCTAAATTGCCCATAGGAGTGAGTGTGAGCCTGCCCACTTGTTTGACATCCCTGCGATTGACTGGCATGCCATTTGACAATGTCCAAATCACCAATCCGGATTTTGCCGATGATGCTGTGATCCTTGCGGAGACTTAAGATGTCGTCAGGGGGGCTCTTGATTTGCTGAGCAAGGAGGCTGGACCGTTGGGACTATTCATCTCCTGGGCCAAAACAAAGATCCAAGCATTCAGAGACATCTTGGATGCTGCCCTGGAATCTAAATCTGCTGATTTGTGAGAGTGTGTAAATTGTGGAGCAGTTCCCCTACCATGGCAGTGTAATCCATCAATCCGCTGTCTACCAGATTGAAATCAACCCCAAACTTGACCTTGCATATGTAGTGATGAGGTCACTGGACAAAGCAGTATGGTATTCATAGTATCTGAGCATGTGGATGAATGTCAAAGTCTTTTGGTCCTTGGTCCTTCTGGTCTTACTCTTGTGAGGCCTGGACGCTGACTAATGGCCAGAGATGCACACAGGACTCCTTTGTGAAAATGTACTTTTGGCACATTTTTTGGAATCAGTAGCAAGGCTACATGACTAATGTTGGGGTGCTCAGGAGAGAAGGGATGGAAAGGATCAGCTGTTGGATACAGGAATGGCAGCAGCTCTTCTAAGGGCACTTCACACTCTTTTCTGGGCCTTATCCAGCTCACCACATACTGGGTGCCAAGGACCCGGTGGGTTGGACCAGGCCTCAGGGGCAGTCCTAGAGGGCTCAGCTGGGATATACCTGGAGAGATGGGGCATGGGCCTGGCACAGGCCTGGGCAATGGTTACGAGGAAGCTGTACAGGTAAAAGCACAAGGTTGACACTGCAAAGTGATCGGCTTGCAAAGAGTCCAGGTTGTATCTTGCCTCTCACTCAATGACAGATGAGATTGGCCCCAGCCCCCTGAGAAGCCCAATGGGATCTGCAGTGTAGATAACGGATAGACTGGTTCTGTACCAGAGCAATATTGCTTATAAGCTTTGTCAGGTTGGTTTGCAGATTCACCAAGTAGAAGAATAAAGAGGAAGACACAACCATAGCAGCCTAGGTTAACATTAGTTTATGCTCTGTGCAGACAATGGAGTCCATTCTGCTGGGTACTGTTGATGTTTTATCCTATTTCTGACATGCTAGAATCAACCCTCTCTCTACTTCCACATCCACCTTGCATCCCAGAGGATGAAATGGTTCTGTGTCCTATGGGTATGATGGTTTTTGAAGCGACAGGAAACATTTAGAATTGGCTTTACAGCTTTACTTGCTGACAACAACACTATATGGGCACAGTGGTATTCACATGACTTTGGAGTCATGCTTTCTCAGATCCAGGCCTGGGTACCCAATGTGGTGAGACTACCCTTATATATTTTGGTTATCTGCAAGCATATACAATTGCGTAGGTCCTTTGATCTCCTGTTGTTACAAAAATTTAAATCCAACCAAAATTTTACACATGTAAACCATTTCTCATTTAGAATAAAACACCCCCAAACTTTTTAACTCCCTGATTCAAACTTTGATTGGCTTCTTTACTTGACAGAATTTTTTGGTGACACTAATCCTCAGTGATGTCCGATGAATCAGGGCGCTGTCAGACACAGAGCTCCTACATGCTCTGACATGTGGTATTAAAGAAACGGAGAACTCTCAGTAGAAGGCCATTGTGTTGCTCAAGGGCACTCTGACATCAAAATTAATACTGCATGCTGTCACACCGTCTCTCTTTGCCCTCCTCCCAACCTCATAATCTACAGACCCTGTCTTCCGACACCTGTCGAATAGAGACCCACAGCTAGTTTCCCAGCAGCCCTAGAGATAATCCTTCTTGTGGCTCTTCAAACCCTTTTCAAGAGTATCTGCTTCGTTCATGCCTGCCCATGTTGTACTTTATACAAACCTGCCACAGATAGAGACTATTAATCCCATCTGCCAGGTCCAGAGGCTGATTTTCTTCCCTGTATTTTAGGGCAGCTGTGGATCAGTGGTGGAGTCTGTTGTCTTTCAGTTAAAGGTCTGGAGGTTCTGAGCTCCTGCAGTCACAGGCCATAGTTTACTTGGGCAAAACACTTTCCTAAACGTTTGGATGTGTGTAATTGGGATGAGTTAATACTGATGGCAACTCTACATCTTCTGTTATAGGGGGAAGTTGAGTTAATACTGGAGTGTAAAAATACTTCAGGTGGTCATAAGACAAGAACAGGCCTTTATGTACTGTTCATTTACCATTTATCATGTATTCCCCCTCTCCTGACTTCTCTTGTTTTGAATGAAAACTGTATTTCTTCATTTTAAATCACTTCACACACTCGTTCTCAACTGGTGGGTCAGCACCCTAAAGTTGGTCACTGACCTTTTTTTCAGTGAGTCACAAATATATGCCTGAAGGCCTGCAGAGTTGGCTGGGCCCATGAAAAATACAGTTGTGGTTGATTTATGATTTATGTGTGTTGGACCGGTAGCATTGGTGCTAGAATCATGGCAAACAGTTTTTTTTTTTTGTCGTTTTGGAGCTGAAAAATGTGTGAAGCTAGAACTGGGTTTGAAGTTGAATTAATGAATCCTGCCACTTTTAAACCACCTTTCACTGCTTTTTTGACACTTTTAACCCATTTTCACAACTTTTTGCCTACTTGAACCCTTTTCACCACTTTAGACCTATTTTTGTACTCTGCAAATTCTAACCCTCTTTGCAACTTACAACCAATTTTTGGCAATTTTTATCCCATTTGTCCCTTTTTGCCAATTTTTTCGCCACTTTAAACCAATTTTTCCATTAACTGCCGATTGCAACTCATTACTGCCACTTTTTTGCCTGTTTTTAGCCCCTTATAACCATGTTAGCCTCTTTTTTTAACAATGTTAATCCATTGTAGATACTTGTAAAGCATTAAAATAATTATTTTGCCACTTAAAACCCTGTTTGACACTTAAGTATTATTTCTGACCCAGTATTGTCATTTTTGTACTATTCTTATTCCATTTGCCATTTTTTAGTCAATTTTAACCAATTTTTGCCACTTTCTCAGATTTCTGTGTCATTATGCAATTATCTAATTATTTGAAAGTTGTCACAGTTTCTTCCATTTATTATTATTATTATGATTATTTTCGTATAATTCCTTTTTTAATTTTGGCATTCTGAAATCTGGCTTTATTTTACAAATGGCTAAGTTCAGTGTGCCGATCCATTTGTTACCAGTGTTAATTTTGGCAGCTATTTTTAATTGTAGTCTTAGTTTTAGTCTTTAAATGAAATGTATTTTAGTTTTAGTCACTTTTTGGTCATTTCTATTCTTTTAGTTTTAGTCCAGTTTTAGTCAACGAAAACTCAAAATATTTTAGTCTCGTTTTAGTCTGTAAAATTCCTCACATTTTAGTCTTTACCTTTAGTCCAAGTATTTATTCTCTTGCCTGAATCTGGTACCAAATCATGGTAGTGTGTTCTATGCACTCTGCCAAACCTGGGGTCCCTGCTTTCTACAGCTGAGAGGCAGAATAGATACAGCTGCATTGTTCTTTGACAGATTTACCCATAGGGGAGAAATGTCACGGATTTTGAATGTCCGACAAAAGCTACATGACATTTTAGTCTAGTTTTCGTCATCTTGACAAAAACTGAACTTAGTTTTTGTCAGATGTAGTCATCACGGATCTATTTTTGTTAGTTTTATTCTAGTTTTTGTCATGGAAAAAAAGGCTGTCAATGAAGTCATGGTTTTAGTCAAAAAAATTAACACTGATTGAGTGTTTTAAGAAAGGGGGTTTACATCTTGAAAAGGGGTATATTGTTCTACAGTATAAATAAATACAATTCAACTTTAAAAAAAACATAATAAGATGTGGTTACCAAGGCTTAACTTTACAATGGATCATGATTTTCCTAACCTCCATGGACCCCCTCTTTGACTGGGCCCCAGAAAGCTCCCCTTTATCTCCTCTTATGTGCGGCCTTGTGTGCATGTAAGGCTGATATATGGAAGCCCTAATTGGACATACATGCTTTTTTATTTTATTGTATTTTGTTGCAATAGCAATTATTTTTTGGATGTTCTATTGATAGTTTGACTTGTTTATCTCATTATATTCAGATAACAAAACTGATCTTTATGTGTTGCTTTCTTGTCATTTCATAAAACAATATAAATTTAGGCTATCGCAGGAAGTGGATAAGGTAAAATGCATGTGTAGAAGTGTAACCTGATACACCAGCTATTGTTTCATATACCCATTGCTAGGGTTGGATATCATTTGGGTTTTGCTGGCATGGGTGCAAAATTGGTACTTATTAAAGGTGCAAGAGCCTAAACAGTGCTTGAATTGAAATTTTTAAGAGGAAAAGTGTGTTAAATGCAGGTGGGTGACCAAAAGCTGTTTTGGTATGATAAATTATTCACATAAAAATCATTAAAACACATTGAGAGGCCATATAAATGAAGGAAACAGGGGTAATTTCTTCTTGTGAGAGACAAGTGCAAAAGGTCATGTAACATATTGCGTGCCTTTCATTAGGAGTGGAGGCAGGTTGATGGGGTACTAAAATGAAGCACCAAAACTTGGGTTGTCATTTGATACGGTAGGAATCAGATATGATAGTACCATGTTGGTACCTTCTTGAAACTCGTGGTAAGTTGGCGTTGCTGTTCACATCACATCATTTTGTCTTAAGAGTAAATTTGCAATAATTCATCAAGCCACTCTTTAAAATTTTTGCTGTTTAAAGTTTGTCCAACCATTCTGAAGAGCACCCAATCCTGATTACATTTTAACAACATTTTTGACCCCTTGCTGCACTCATCCTCCCCTCCCTGCTTAAAATACTATTATTTGTTCGAGGCCTAAAACCCTGGCAGTGCCCTTGCAGACATGAGACACACTGATTGAGGTGGAATATTTCTGAAATAAGATACATATAGTTGTGAGATTAGTCTTTTCTGGGTCCAACTATACATGTAATTTTATCATGTGAGCCTCAGGCAGCTTATATTCCATGCATGCCAACTTACATGTGAAAATAGTTATTATTTCACCGTCTTGTGCAGGTACATGTTGTTAAGTATGTCTGAAAGTCAGCTTTTTTACAGGGGGATCACTTGTTCAGTTTGAGAGGTTTTTTTTTCTTCTTTGTTGTTTCTTTGTTTAAATTATGTTTTCTGATTAGAGGGATCATTATATATTAACTGTGAAGGCTGCAGTGTGTTTTAAGTGCCCAGAAGAATAGTATCAGTGTGTTCTTATACACTCTACAGTGCTATTGAAGTAATTCAAGCATTACTAGGTTTAGATCCACGCTGCTATACATCCACATAGTTTGTTCAGCAATTACCCATACTTAGAGATGTGGTCTGCTTTAAACCAACACTATTTAAAGATTTAATCACTGTCAATATCATCAATAAAGAATCAGTGAATATTTATTATTCATGATACAGTGAAGCATGTGTGGAAGCCTGAGCAGCTGCACATTCAGTCTAAATAAATCTGGGTCTGTGAGTACAGGCTAATGATCACAGTAAGTGAGAGGGAGAATGTGTCAGATAACAAAGATCATTTTCACTCACTCTCAATAGCTCGGGCGATTTGTTTGACTGTGAACTCGGCTGATACCGATCATCGCTCTCAGAGAATAATGCCTCATTTTAAGATGCCTGGAAATTATTGGTCTAAATCACTCTTTTGTCCACTCTCTCCACTCTGCCATTCTCCGCTCCTTTCTTCTCCTATACGCCTCTTAATTTTTCAATTTCCTGTATTTCTGCCTGTGAATGTCTCATATATTTATTTGATTTATCCCAGCTTCTCCTTTATTGAGTCTTCTATCTGCTGTTTACACTGTACACTCCTTTTGTTTCTCACTTTCTCTGCTTTTATTCTGTTAGAAGTCCTGCTTTACACCACACATTCTCACTCTCTATTTGTTTCCTTCTCGCCAGAATTCCCACTGCTTGTGTATCTATATATATAGCATGAGTGCGTGTGTGCACGTGTGTATATATACTGGGAGAGCAAACTGTGAAGATGCTTCTTTCTTCTTATGAGAAAATATTTTTCTTTCTGCTGTGTTTGCCAGAAGCTGGTGTTGACCAAGTCAACCTAATTCTCACTAATCCCTGAACCCTTTCTCGAATCCTCTCTCTTTCTCTCCTGCACACACGAGTACTCTCACATTTTTGAACCCCCACACCTGGCCCCTACGTCTGCCTCGTTACCGCCTCCTCAATAATTCACTGCTCCCAAGACTTTGGAAACATTTTTTATTCATGCACTGGAGGAATGTTCAACTCCTGATATCAGCAGCCACACAAACCACAGACAACTCTGCTAACATTTAAATAACTAACATCTGCTTTTCCATCATGGCGTTGCACTTCCATTGTTCTAGAAATCAATAGTATGCTAATGTCCTGTTCTTTGACTGGTGTAACATTTAGAGGAAAGTTAGAACCTAAGTTGACTCAATACTCAACAATGACATCAGTTGCAGTGTTGTTAAGTTCATAAAGAAGCTGTCAAAGTCCAGTGTTTTATTGTGGATCACATGAATTATTAATCACATTCTGTTGTGTGGAACAGTGTTCATTTTGGCAACTATTTTTAATTCTAGCCTTATTTTTAGTCTTTGAATGAAATGCATTTTAGTTTTAGTCCCATTTTAGTCATTTCTACCCTTTTTAGTTTTATACCCCTTTCCCACTGGCCGAACAACCTATTTAAACACGCTAACAATCGGCTCCTGTTGGCAGTGGGAAAGGCTCTAATTGGCATTCAGACCCGCATCAACTGACCCTGCAATGGACATGAGTTTTTATCGGCTCATTTTTATTGGCTCCAGTGGGAATGTCACACCCAGGTGAACACGGGATGACTTTGGCGTAAAGTGCCTACATCATAATATTGCGCCTGTAACTTGGGGCAACAAAGGGATGCCGGCAGCTGAGGGACGAGCATCGCTGTGTATTGGACTCAGCGTGTGAGATTTATATTTGCAAGATGGCACAGCACTGGCAAGACAGCGAGATCAGAGAGATTCTTTTGATCCGTGGAGAAAAGGAGATTCAGCGCCAGGAGACACAACTATATAAAACGCGCGCAACATCAACGCCCTGATGACGCACCAGAGGAAAAAAGAAATAAACAGCCACGCAGCTCGTCTGCTGGCAATCAGACCCGGGTCTGCTGGCAATGAGAAAGGAGTCACTTGCCGATTGTAAGCAGGTTTACTCGCGTTTAAAAAACCTGCTTTCACAGGGTAATTTTAGTGGGAAAGTGGTATTAGTCTAGTTTTAGTTGACGAAAACTCAAAATATTTTAGTCTAAATTTAGTCCATAAAAAGTCCTCACATTTTAGTCTGAACTTTCAGTCAGAGCATTTATTTTCCTGCCTAAATTTGGTACCAAGTCACAGTAGTGTGCTCTGCACTCTGCTAAACCTGGGATCCCTGCTTTCTACAGCTGAGAGGCAGAAGAACTACAGATGCATTGCATTTTGACGGATTTTCCAACATTGAAGAAATATCACAGATTTTGAATGTCTGACGAAAACTAAATTACATTTTAGTCTAGTTTTAGTCATTTTGATAAAACTAAACTTAGTTTTAGTCTAGTTTTTGTCATGGAAAAAGGGCTGCTGACGGATAGTTTTAGTCATAGTTTTAGTCGACGAAATTAACACTGGTGTGGAAGCCTCCAGCAGACATGCATCTATACATAATGTACCATCTCTTTTCCTGTGTAACCAGAGATTTCAACTCTGTGAAGTGCAAATGGACAAAACAACCATAAACATAGCATAACAAGTAAGGGAATTTGTCATTGGTTGATTATTTCTATCTCATAGCAATGCTTCATGGTAAAAGTCTGTTTGTTTCCCTTTTAAATGGTGCTTCATTTGTAAGGAACATGCATTTATGGGATGAAAAATTTGCCACATCTTCTCAGCCAATGCTAAACAGCTTATTCTGCTAATGACTCTAGCATGCTGAATCTTGGAACAGACACCTACTGACCTCTGTAGCATGCTAACAGGTGCTTACAATCAGGTCCCAGTCAGGCACTGTCAGCACTTAAATGGGTACCATAAGCTCAGAACAAGAGTCAGTAGCAACAGCAGAATAAGCTACTTGGCATTGGCAGGGAAGATTTAGCACATTTTTCATGGGCACAGCCCACATACTTAGCTCTGCTGCTCATCCTAAAAATGAATGTTCCTTACAAATGTGGCACCATTTTAAAGGGAAATAAACAGGCTTTTCAGTGGTATACAATTTATTGCCAGGAAGCATTGTTAAATCAAAAATAATCTATCAAACACAAATTTCCTTACATTTTGTGCTAAGTTTCAAAAGATGCTTAATTTACCTCATAAAGTCTGGTTTATGCATCTGAGTCAAATCTATGCTGTTGGTCCAAATATAATCATGACCTACCCACGAAGCAAAACATGCAGCTCCTTAAAAATCTAACTACACATTAAAACGGCATAGACTGCAAGCCATGTGATTGGCCTGCCAGGTAGCAACAGGTGACAGCAGTCTCTGTCTAACATCTACAGGTATAATTAGTTTAAAGATGATGTCACATCACTTCAGAGAGCTCCAGATGGGGATAAGAAGGGATTTTTTTCATTCAGAAGCTCTATTAAAATGCCTTTTTGTGTGTTATGACTGTGCCAACTGTTCAAATTACAAAAAATAAAAATAAAAAAATCACAGTCTCCTTTTGAGAAAGTAATGACACATTTAGAGAAACAATTTTAAAATCTTTGCAGCAGACTTGAATTGAAGCAGTTTTTAACAATTTTATAGCCCAAAGCAGACCTAAGATCAAGCCAGAATCTCAGGGTTCACCATATCCATATTCATAGAAAATGGACATTCAACAAAATGGTTGTACAAATTCATAGCACTTTGTAAACTCCTTTTTTAAGATTTATTTTAGAAATTTGTATGCCTTTGTTTACAGAAGAGGACAGTGATAGAGCCAGAAACAAGGACAACATAAATGTACATTTGTTTAACACTGAAATTATCACTAGACAAAATGCAATCCCAATGCTTTTCCTATGTGAAGACATTTCCCTCAACTTCTTCAATTTCAGCTGCAGCTATCTATTCGATCTCGAAACTCAATTATCTTATAATTAACATGTCTTTATTCAATCATAACTTTACATTGAAATTTTTATTCTAAGGCCTATATAACACAGTGGATGTATTATCATTCTGATATTTTTATGTTGTATTTTTCTGTTGTGCTGCTGTTTTAATTGCATCAACCTATTCAACCATGCCTATTAACTGCTTTAAATAAATCAACACAACTTCTTTTTGCGCTGTTTTTTCTCATGTATACATAGTGGAAGAAGTTTCTTTTTTCTACCATTTGAATTCCCTTCGGAGGGCTTTAAAAGTGTAAACAAAGATGCCCCTTGAACAAGCTGAATCAAGTTCAAGTCAAACAAGCTGCGTCTGTGTTCTTGTGAGTTTTTTGGAATCAAGAAGCAAACACTGATTAGTGAGAGTGGACGAGACAGAGGCTTAAACAGGCACATCCTTACACTCACAGGTGCATATTTATTCAGACTGAGTTTCACACATTTGCACACATGAATGCACACCGATGCTCTGCGTGTGTGTGTTTGATGCACACACCGAAAGATGAGGTCCTCCCTTGTGGTCTCATGATCAGGGACAGGTGAAGTTGCAGACACACATTCTGGTGGCATTTTTGCAATTAAAGTGGGCCCTGTGGCTATCTTTCCGCTGACTGCACAAGCCAAATATCAGGGCATGGTGCGCTGCTGCTTTGCTCCCCTAGTGGAACTAATTAGATGTTCCCAAAGGACAGCCCTGTCATCACATTGTTCTGCCCACAATACAGCCTCAGTTGCCCTGCAAGGGAAGCAGTGGGCCAAAATAACCCAGCAAATAACTTTATTATACAAAAAGCCTCATTCCAGAACCATCTCCACTTTGAAGAAAGCAGAGACTCGACATTTGATATATTGAAAGCAAGAAAATTTGATGTTCTGTTGCTAATATTGCACATTTTTAAAAACTACGTGGAAAGGGTGATCGCTCACAGCAGGAGTTTTAATTTTAAGGCAAATGATGTGGGAAAATAAAATAATTCGTCACCCTTTTTGACTTTCATTACTGTTGCATAGAGAGTGAAAGCTGCAACATAATCCTGAATTATTATCATACTGTTCAGCAGCTTAATGGCTTTCTGTTGCTTTACCTGCTAATAAAACACCTTATAACATCACCACGATTACAGCTGCCATGATTTGCCATAATTTCTTCATGTCTTTAATTTGATCCACTTTTGTAAAGTAATTGAATCTCAGCTGTTGTCTTGTAAATGTCATGGAGTGAGTCGGTGAGAGAGGAAAAAAACTGCAGGGAAAGCGTCGGGGCAGCTGCTTGGTGACATTCTGAGACACAGTATGGCTTGCATGCTTCCTCTTCTAATTATTGTGAGATTACAGAGAGAGTGTAACACACCTAGTGCAGACACACGCAGAAGAAGGACAAGTTTACAAACTTGAAGACATGAATGCTGCATTTAGGGGAGAGGAGATACAGCTGGACTTTCTATTCCACCATTCCATAAAGTTTAATGTGCAATTTCTGATAGGATGTTGACCGTAAGTGTCCAATATCAGGGGCTATATTTCTCTGCATTTCTATCTGCAGTCTTACTGACATATTATACCTGTTAAGTGCAATATTGCTCTATCATGCAATATTACTTTATGACTTTTTAAATATAAAAATGTTTGGTATTGTATAAATTTTACATTGTCTATGGTTCTGTATTTTCTAACCTCATCATTAAAGGTCCCAAATTATTTCAGGCTTTTCTAACAAAAATACTATGTGCCCCTAGCCTGTCCACCAGCTGATAGCTGAAAAATTGTTCAGAAACAATCTGTGGGTCCTGAGGCCAGATACAAAAAAATACATTTATTTAAAATGTGTTTTTTTTTTTTTTTGTAATGATTTGAGTGTCAGAGAGTGACCTTAGAGAAGACTAAGCGTGAGTGTTATTTGCATTCAACATTTTAAATGTTGATTATCCATCACAGTTTTGAGTGGAAAAATTGTGGGAAAATTATGAGAGTTTGAAGCCCGAGGAGTTCATGGGTGCCGTGAAAGTATGGTTTCAATACCCGGTGAAATATAAGGGTTAAATAATCCATATCAAAGGGCTCAAAATCCCATACAATTCAGGGGTTTGACCCCCCTGAGAGCAAAATTTTTTTATATGACAAGAAAGACAGGTTACAATAAGATAAATTACTGTTGAACCCCTTACTTTGTTTCACTCTTGCACTCTGCCGGTGTACTGTTCTAATGATGCTATCTGTGCCTTGGTAGCCCACACCAGTAACTCCAACAGTGGATAACGATTGTCCATTTTTTTAACTCATTTTTAATTGTTCCTGCTGCTAGAAGCTAATACAATCCACCATTTTGCATCCCACGATACTTTGTGACTGTGACAACCAATGGCAGGCTGTTCCATCATGCTGTATCAAAATGTGAATGTCTTTACAAATAGATCATGATGGAGATGGCCTAAAGTTTGTCCCAAAACAAAGCCTTGGTTATTATTATTGTTTATTGTGTGTCACACAAAAAAAAACTTTTGAGTTTTAATTTCTGTTTGTTTCATCTAAACTTAATAAAGTGGCATCACTGCAGCACTCATATCCTTAAAGACCAGGTTATCCTAGAAAAAAAGGATGTTTAAAGCTTGACTATGAACCATAGGGTTGATTTTTTATAAGCTTTTTAACACATGAGGTCCAGGTGAGACAAAATGGTTAAAAAAAGGCCCTACATCTTTGAGGCCCCATAAAATGAGGTTTCAAGGGGCCTTTTTGAAACTGTTCTTTCATCACTCCCACTGTGGTATGAAGTGATCTCTGTCTGACGGCTAGGGTGAAGCTACCTCGGTTAAGCTGGAGTGTTCAAGTACAGCAGCAGGCTTTGGGATAAACCTCCCTCACTAGCACGGAAACCGGAACTTTAAATAGCATGGTTTAAATACGTTATCAGCTGTTCTGTAATCTGTTGTCTACATGAATAACATTAGGCAAAGTCATTAAAATCACTCCACAATGTGAGGGAATAACTACATTTTTGGTGGCATTTTAAACATTTCATAATTTTAGTCAAATTTTAAGATGATTTGTTTATGAAGTTCCTTTAAACATTTAACAATTCACAAAAATAAACACAAACTGGTTTCAATATTTGAAAGCTGAAGCATGATAGAAGTGTTAACTTTTTTATTTCTTAAATCTGTCTCATACTGCTGTTTTTAACTTATTTTGATATGCTAGCATTTCTTCGGGTTATAATGTGGAGTTTTAATCTACAGCGAGTCCCCCACAACAAACAAACAAAAAAGTGTTACATCTGTTCAATAAGTCAGCGTTGGTGTAGACTCACTAATGAAGCGTTTATCTATCCACTCTCACTCAGCACTCGGAGGTTTTGGACAACGCTTGATGTGGCGGACCCTCCGGGAGAGCTTGCAAATGCAGTGGAAGCGTGACATGGGAGAGTGGAGGCAATAGTTTCAGAAAGGGCCCAAGGTGCCATAACTCTATAGGGTAAAAGCCCCAAAAAATACAATGGTGAAGATATATGGGCCCAAGGTCCCAAAACATACAAGGCCACATAAAAAAAGTTATTTGATCTTGACTGTATAATACATGCTGTACATCCAAGGCTGGATACAAATTATGGGTTCAAGATCCCATGAAATATTTGGATTCAAGGCCCATAACTACAACACTTAAAAGCCAGAATAATGTTTGGGTTCAAGGTATTATAAAAATTAGAGCCCAAGATTAAAGCTGCCCTAGGCATGGCATACAGTATAATGGTAGCCCTGTAGGCTGTTTGGAAATAACCTGTGGGGCTTGAGGCCCTATAAAACAACAACAACAAGCATTTTGAATATTTAGATAAGTCAGTATGCCCTTACTTATCACCCACATATTTTGCGCCCCATCCAATGAAGGATCAGTGGGATTCCACCACTATCATATGTGTACAATGTACTTACTTCTTGTATGGTTATTTTGTTTGTAACTTCTGAATCTACAACAAGAGTTCCATCAGAACCACTTTGACAAGAAACACACGATTTATGGCCATAGATACTTCTTTATCAGTGGTTATTCACTGGCACTTGTTGTTTTTTATGTTTGGTGATGTGCTTGTTCTAGGATCCCCCTGCCCTTCCATGAGCCTATGTGGAAAGTATTAAGCAGGAACAGCCAATAAGGAAAGCATAAGGCAGGGAGAGAAGCAGCAAAAATCCCCAGAGCAAAGCAGGCATGAGTGATAACAGAATGACACTGATTTAGTCACAAGCAGAATGAAGGAGTAGCTAGGATGGAGGAGGGCTACAAAAAGCTGCTTGCAGAGGGAGCTGCAAAGAGAAGCCAGACTTTTAGCCAATAGTGTGCTTAGAGCAAATCAGCTGGCTGCCAGCTGATGAGGACTTGCGAGATCAGCTGATCTCAATTATGGCAGCACTTGACTTCATGACCTGCCTGAACTAACTCTATATGTTTGATTTTTGCTTGGTATGAATAAAGTTTTGTATATTTTCCTTTTCCATCTCAAAGGTCAACAAAATCAGTGTGAAGCCACATCTTCTGAATGCAGTTAATGCTGCTGTTTGCTGATACAACTGATTGGAGCAACATAAAAATAAAAGCTCCTTATCCTTGCACTAAATATTTAGGTTTGTTATAAAATCATGTGTAAGCTTTCATACTGACTTATTGAGTTTAAATGAGATGCAATCTATTATTAAAATATTAACAACTGATGAACTCTGATACGATAGATAATGAACTGCTCATTAATTCCACATGAACTCATTAATCCATTGTGGCCTCTGTGTTTACGAAGGTCTTATAAGCAGTTCATTATTTTAAACGTTTCCCATTAGCTGAGTATAATTGGATGCTCCTCAGCTAAATTCATGCAGTGACTCGTACACTGGCTGAAACAAAGAAGTGTTGCAAAGTGAGAGTACACACAATAGGCCTATTATTCTCAGAGAGAATGTTATTTGTAGAGCCAAGAGAGGAATTTGTGCTCCTAAGTGATGTATAGGCTCCAACCTATTGTTAGAGCCACTTCCTCAATATATTTCCACAAAACAACCTTGTGCTTCAACACCTCATTAACAGTAGTGAGCCATTTCACTGATTTGGTTTGAAACAACAAAGAGAAAGTGAGATGAATGGGTGACACACGTTCCAGCTGTGGGTGCAGCTGATGTTTTAATGAAAGTGAATGGGGCCGGCCGAGTGTTTTCTCAAACCTTGGTCTTAATAGGCAGCAAACCACAGGGGATGTGAGCATCCACGAATGAATCAGCAGGCAGAGAGAGGAGAGGACATGCGGTGCGATCGCCTCAGCAGGCCTGTCATTCTGATCGCATATACATCAGCAGGGGAGCAGCTGGGATCAAACGGGCTTAGTAAGGGTCATTGCCGTGACAAACAGGAGCATTAAAGGGCAAATAATATCACCAAATGGCATACTAAGCACCTGCTCAAAGGCCAGAAAACAGCAATACAGCCAGGGATAGGAATTTAAAACCCCATGGCGTGCAATGGGTAGACCCTTAAACCTTCAATTTCAATCCTCTGCCAGTGAAAGATTTATGTGTATACATTAAACACACATGTTGTTATGTAATCCGTAGCCACTGAGCTTAACATTATTGCTGCATTAATCCTCCTTTAACTGCTATTTCACCAACAACTTTTTCGTTGTCTTCGTATTTAAAGTAGGGCTGTCAAAACTTACGCGTTAATGCGGATTAATCCATCATCATGATTAATCTGATTAAAAATTTTAACGCAATTAACCCATCTACGGTGCAGAATGACTCAAAATCCCTGAAACGTCTCTGGTAACGCATTTTGGGCAGTTTGTCCAAGTAGGGTTACCGTCGAGCGTGCCGCCGCTTGGCAAATGGGCCGTTGATCCAGTAGTGACCAACCAACTCGATATGGAAGACGCTAAACAGCCCTCTCGATGGGAAATCTGAGTACAAAAAACCAAGACGGAACAGTCGACCGACATATAGTATTATGCACATTGTGCAGGAAGGAGTTTTCTTTTCACCGAAGCACGTCCAGCTTAAAATACCACATCAACGCGAATCATACATTCATACATTCTGCTAGCACTTTGGCTAACGCGTTGCCAAGCTTGCAACAAACCACCCTCATGGAACATCAAGGTCTCAGTAAGTCTACCTCAGACAAATTGACTGACACAATTGCCACGTGGATTGCGACAAACTGACACATAAATATCATTAAGACACGGGCTTTACAAAGGTTTTGCAAGTTGCCTCTCAAGATGCATTGTACAAAGCTCCTTTAAGAAGCACAATAATGTCAAAAACTCATGGGCTCTATGACACTGACAAGGAAAAAAAGCACAAGGATTTAGCTGTAGCCAAACATGTCGCCCTGACAGGAGACTACTGGACTTCTGTGAGTAACAGTAACTATCTTGGTGTTACTGCACATCTAATTACTGCCGCATGGGAATTAAAGTCGTTCGCATTGAGAGTAATGAAGACAGAAGAATGTCAGAGGCGTGTGCTGAACACTTCTTAACAGTGGCACGAGAGTGGGACATTGAAGAAAAAATCTCAACTGTAGGGACTGACTGTGCACGAAACATGACAGCTGCAGCTAAACTTTTGCCATTTGAGCATATGCTTTGTGTGGCTCACATCTTACAGAGATGCATCACTGTGAGTCTTAATGGTAGCGGATTTGTGAATGCATTATCCAAGTGTCGGAAAATTGTTGGCCACTTCAAACATAGTCCAGCAAATGCCCTAGAGCTTAAAGCAGAGCAAGCAATCTTGGGGCAGCAGAAGGAGCCATTGATCCAGGATGTGCCAACACGCTGGAATTCAACGCTGGAAATGGTCAAGCGTCTAAACCGCAACCAAGCAGCAATTAAAGCGACCCTGGCCCAACAGAGCCACAAACTAGTCGTGCTGACGCCACAAGAATGGGACAAACTGCAGAAACTGGAGTCTTTTCTGGAGCCCTGCAAGTAAGCAATCTATATACAATTTAGGCTGAAATAGCATGAATTGATTAAAGAAAATCAATTTGTGTTCATCTTGTTTTAATAACCATTATGTTCTTCTTCTATCTCTCCCTCTGTGTGTGTGTGTATGTGTGTGTCGTCACTACAGGTATGTAACTGGGATTCTTGGTGGGGAATCCTACGTTTCCTGCTCAGTGGTACTGCCTGCCCTCTGCCACCTGCATCGTGTGATGGAGGCCTCTGATGATGACCCTGCGTATGTAGCTAGGTTTAAAACAGCATTCAAGGAGGGCCTAACCTCCCGTCAAGAAAACTTTATCGATGATGAATGGCTCAAGATTGCAACAGCTTTTGGTCCTTGTTTCAAGGACTTGAAGTGCCCAAGAGTGACAGGGAGAGGGTGTGGACCACACTTGGAGGACTGCTGCATGAACAATCCCCACCTCGACAGGCTTGTGAAGATGAGCCACCCAAGAAAATGAGTCTTTTACAGATGGGCTCAGATTCAGAATCAGATGAGGAGTTGCTGCCTGACAGAATCATGCACTTGTACAGAGCAGAGCCTATCACTGGAATGCAGGACTGTCCCTTAGAGTGGTGGTCAGCTCATTCAGGAGCTCATGACAAGCTGGCGCTGCTGGCTTGCAAATATCTCGCCACTCCTGCAACCACTGTTCCGTGTGAGAGACTGTTCTCAGTTGCAGGCAACATTGTCAGTAAGAAGCGGTCAGCTCTTCTCTCGGACAATGTCAACAAATTAGTTTGTCTTAGTAGCTGGCTAAAAGAGGAGTCACAGGGCCACATTAATGTGGATAAATGTTTGTTTTGAGAAGAGACAAGTTTTTTGTTAACACCAACTGTTAAAGGTGTTTAATAAACACGTTAAGTGCATATATCAGGCATATTCAATTGGTGGTCCAGGGGGCCACATGCGGCCCAGAATCAAGCCCCAAGTGGCCCAGCCCATGGTCATGCCAGAGATGCAGAGGGCAACCTGTTTTGCAAGTTTTCATAAACTCCCATCATATTTCAGATTGTGAATGTAACACTCCCTGTAGCCTAGCAACAACCTACCTATAATGCACTGTTTTATTCGGAGGCGTGGCTAGTGATGCTGACAGAAGTAGCGAGTATTAACCATGTCCTTTTCAACTGTAGCTATAGCTGTGTACATTTAGTTTCTATGCACTGTAAGATATGCCTGAGTAAAATGTGACCAAAATGATTATATACAGAACTTAATTTTATTTTTTCATTGTATTTATTTTATTTTTATTCAGGTGAAAAAAAATTCTACTGCCTTAAGTTATGTTCAAATGCAGCTCTGTTGTTGTGTTTTTATGCACTTTTTGATGTGCTTTTGTCATATTGCCAAATTTAAAAGGGAGACTATGAATAAAAGTGAATATTTTTCATCAAATTGATCTGTATTGTTTCAAAATTTGACATTACCAGCTGCTTACTGGGTGCCAAACATTTCTTGCCCACCCACATCTCTCGATATAAAAATTTGGCCCAGTTTAATTTGTAATTGAATAGCCCTGGCATATATATTCCCTTCTTTCTTGAGTCTGTTTGCTTATGCAAAATGAAGCGCGATTAATATAGATTAAAAATGAATGTTATTTATTCATGATTAATCTAAATTAATCCACAGCAACCCTGTGATTAATCTGATTAAAAATTTTAATCGTTTGACAGCACTAATTTAAAATAATAATTTTATTAGATTTTCCAATTCTAAAAGAAGGAAATTGTAAAAAATATAAAAAATACAGAAAGCAGTGATTTACAAATCCTTTTCAACCTGTATGCAATGGAATACATCAAAAAGACTTGATGTTTTACTGTTCAGACTGAAATGTTTTTTTCTAATATACACACATTCTGAATTTGATGCATGTAACTCATGCAGAATGTGGGTTGCCATTGTCTTGCCAAAATAATAATAACTGGATTGAAGCATTGGGGTATCACACTTACTCTAGGGAGCTGGAAAGGATGCTCCAGCTGAGTGTCCTCAGATTCAGGAGGAACAATGTGGATTTCGTCCTGGTCATGGGACAATTGACCAGATCTTTACATTCACAGGGCTTCTTGAGGAAGCATGGGAGTTTGCTCATACAGTCTACATGTGTTTTGTGGACTTTGAGAAGCTTACAATTCCGGCCCTTTGGGGGGGTCATGTGGAGCGTACTGTGACAATGGAGTTCCAGGACCATTGATGCAAGCCATAAGGTCCCTATATGACCAAAGTGAGAGTTGTGTTTGCATTCACAGCACAAAGTCAGACACATTCCTGATGCATGCTGGCCTCTGCCAGGGCTGTCCTTTGTCACCCATCCTGTTTGTGATTTTCCTTGACAGGATCTCAAGGCACAGTTGGAGAAAGGAGGGTTTCCAGTTCGGGGACCTGTTTGCAGAAGATGTGGTTCTGTTTGCTTCCTCAGCTGGGGACCTCCAGCAGGCACTGGGGCAGTTTGCAGCTGGAGAACAACCTCCAAGTATGAGTCCATGCCAGAAAACAGTAGATTGCTCCCTCTAAGTGGAGAGTGAGTTTTTGCTCCAAGTAAAGGAGTTCAAGTATCTCAGAGTCTTGTTCACAAGTGAGGGTACAATGAACCATGAGATTGACAGGCAGAGTGGTGTTGCAGCAGTGCAGCATTGGCAGAGTTGCAGGCGCTGTAACGGATTGCTGTGGTGAAAAGGGAGATCAGCCTGAAGGCATAGCTCTCAATTTACTAGTTGATCTTTGTTCAGAACATGTATATATACCCCACTGATCAGACTACCTCCTGGCCACCTTCTTTTGGGGGTTTTCCAGGCACGTCCAACTGGGAGGAAACCCAGGGGCAGACCCAGAACTCGCTGGAGGGTTTATATATCCCATCCAGCCCTTGAACAGCTTGGAATCCCTCAGGAGGAATTTAAAAATGCTGGGGAGAGGGATGTCATGGTTGACTTTTCCTTTGCTGCCACCAAGACCTGACCTCGGTTGATTTGCTGTGAAGAAGATGGATGCACTGAAGTATATATTGTTCCATGTATCTCTCACTATTAATTGTGCTTTCACAGAAGTGCAAGTTACCCATGCAATGTGTACTAATACACCCTCACACCATAACAGATGCTGGTTTTGCATTGATAGCTGTCTGGATGGTCCTTTTTTCTTCAGCCAGACATACTTTACAGCCATTATTTTAAACAAAAAGTGGACAGTTCAGACCAGCACACTTTCTCACTTTAGGTGAGTCCATCTCAGATGAGCTCAGGGCCAGAGAAGTCAGCAGTGATTCTAGATGTTGTGAAAAGAAAGCTTTTGCTTTTCATAGTAGAGTTTTAACATGTCTGTGGAAAAGTGATGTACTGTGCTAACCAACAATGATTATCTGAAGTGTTCCCAAGCCCGCTCCGTAATATCCATCACAGAATGATGCTGGTTTTTAATGCAGTGCTGCCTGAAGGATTGAAGGTCACAAGCATTCAGTGTGGTTTGGGCCTTCCTCTTTACTTGCAGAGATCTCTCGGAATTTTCTGAATCTTGTTGTGATATTATGGACTGTGGATGGAAATCTCTAAATTCCATGTAACTGCCCACTGAGGAACATTATTCATAAACTGTTGGACCATTTTCACACAGTTTTTCATGAATTAAAGAGCCTGCGCCATCATTGATTGTGAATAACTGTGCATTTCAGGAGTGCTCCTTTCATCATGTCTCTATTTTCTCTCTTCTTGACTTTTTGGGAAACTCTTGCAAGCCTAAAATACACAGTGTGTATTTTCCCACCAAAAGAAAGTTTATCAGCTTGGACTTAAAATATTTTGTGCTTATGTTGTATTCAATTGAGTAAAGGTTGAGAAGAATTTGAAAATCACTGTGTTCTGTTTCTGTTTACGTTTTACACTATGACCCAACTTTTTTGGCATTGGGGTTTGTATATTTACAGACATATGAGAGTGTATGGGGAAAACCACCACCTGAAAAAAAAAGACATATTACTATTTTAAAGGGGAAAGTACAGTAGGGCTTCTGATGGCCTCGCTGTGAGGTCATGCCCCCTTTGCTGAGGCCATAATCCTCTAAGTGGGCGGCCCTGGTTTGAGTTCGACCTTCAGCTTCTCTCCCTGTCATTCCTCAGTCACTCCACACCACTACACCAAAGAATGGCATCAAACACAAAAAGGAGACACTGTGCTGCTTCATTGTCAAGTTTGATGCAGAGCAGTAATGATATGTAATGCTTGAATTAAATAAGCCAAGCGGACCACACACTGCCATAATCACAATGGAAGTAATTACAACTCCATTCCAGTGTAGACAAATGGAGTGTACACACTGTTTGATTTGCTGTGACATAGTTTAGCATATATTTAACGGTGTGGGTGGTGATGGTTTTCCCTTTGGGGCTTTGACTGACGGACAGTGCCCGGTGTTATTGGCATGAAAGCTGCATAATGAAAAACTCAAATCTGGCTTGGCTTACAGCAGCAGTGCTGCTGTGCAGTGATCCATTCAGGTCCTAAAAAAAATAGTACACTCTCATTACGGTGAGGGGATTCTTTGTTTGTGGTGGGAACTTAAAAATATATTTCACCATTAAGAAATGTTTGATTATTGATAAGGTTGTTTAACATATTCTTGTATTTTACTCTTCATAGCATAACATTGTGAAAATGATTTTTTTAAACCTCTTATATGCTCCAGTGAGGCTATAAGGCATTTTGCTACTTTTGATCGTTGGATGCTTCTGTATATTTTCTTATGCATGGTTTGTACCAGGCTTCCTTAAAAGCAACAGGCAGATTGATATTGTGGTTGTTCTAATGGGAGTTACACCATTGTCATGTGCTGCTAATAATGAGTGAGCCTGCCTTTTTCTCTCTCTTTAGGGCCGTCGGCCTCCACCGCTGATATATACTTTAACACCAGGAGCACACACAACGTCAGTTTCAGAGCACTTCTTACCCACGTTCATTGTTACATGGGTCAAAAAGTTGACGTCCACCTCCCTAGGTGTAGCTATGATATCTGTTCACTCTGTGCTTAATATTTATTTCATTTTAGGAAAAAACTCAAGGAAAACATGAAAACACTGTGAAGGAATCTTTTCCTGGCATTTGCAGTGGCTTTACAACTAGAAGTTACACTTGATAAGACACATTTCATCAATATTTCCTCTGCTATTTGTTGTTGACAGTGGTGATACCAGATGTCCTGACCTTTCTTGATTCTGATTGGTCAGTGAGGAAGGTGAGACAATGATGAGTTTAGTGCTATTAGATACTTTTTAATGTACAGCGCTGAGAGCTCTTCAACAAAAAAGCACAACAGCACCGAGTTAAAGCTTAGGAGACTGAAAGCTGAAAACGTCAAACTACATCAGTGTTGTATTAAAGGTCACATATTTTACCCCTTTAAGACAAGTTTATTTTGGTCTCAGAGGCCCCCCTAAACATGCCTGTGAAGTTTGTTGCAGATAAAACACTCCAGTATTGGACTTTTGTATGTCTAAAAACCCCTCTGTTTCAGGCCTTCTCAGAACGAGCTGTTTCTGTGTCTGTGGCTTTAAATGTTAATGAGCTGTCTGGCTCCCAACTGACTCTCCTCAGGAAATGGATGTAGCTTAATGGATGTGGTTCTCCTCTGAGAGGAGGATCAGGGGACAGAGGGTGGAACTTTCTTCCAAGCGGGGAGGGCCAATCAAACCTGGTGGCCATGCTAACTCCCCGCATGACATCATGAGGGGAAAATCTGAGAACAGCTTGTTTCAGCACACATTTTCTGAAAGGTGGAGAAAGAGAGGGGGGGAGGGGATGGATTTTTCTGATACTTTTTTCTGATACTTTTGGGGATTGAGGACATCCCAGGGTCACATATTTTGTTAAAAAAAAGTCTGAAAAAGTGTATTTTGCATAACATGCCCACTTTAAAAAATAGAAGTCATGGAAGTCATGGAAGTCACGGAAGTCATGGCCCTTCATGTCACTAATTTAACAGAGCTTGCCAGCTAAAATTGTAGCATACTTGTCCTTGTCCAATGGTACAGTAGACTCTTACCCTAAAATCAATAATAAACTAGAAAAGCACTCAGAGAGCGCAGACCTCCGGCATTAGCTCTATCTCCCAAAAGTACAGAATCCTTTAAAACATTCCGGGATCCAGACGGTGATCCGGATCTCTCCCAAAATCTAATCAGTTCTTCCTTATGCCATTTCTGACATTCCCTGAAAGTTTCATCAAAATCCGTCTGCGACTTTTTGAGTTATGTTGCTAACAATCTAACTAACCAACAAACGAACAAACCCACCCGATCACATAACCTCCTTGGCGGAGGTAACAATGTTATATCTCAAGTTTACGTACAAATACACAGGTAATGGTGAGTTTAATTCTTATCTCTGACAGTTGATTGGATCATCTGTGCCTCTTCAGGTTGTGATGAAAACTGATCCAGGAATGCATCTTTTCTCTCTTTTTGAATTGCAGAAATACTCTGTAGATGAGAAAATGATCATTTGAAGACAGATCAGCCTGCTGTTGGTTGTCACAGACCATGTGACATCTTTTTTGGGAACTTAACATAATGGCTAACACTAAGTTACACACTAAGCAGGAGAACCAATCGAAAAATTGATTTAAAAAATGATAAAAGACATTCAATGTCGGAGCTACTGTACTAAGACCTCAGAAAGTCCACCATGTCAACCATGACATCCCTCTCCCCAGCATTTTCAAATTCCTCCTGAGGGCTCATGTAAAACTGTTGAAGCTACAATAGCTCAGTCCCTATGGTACTTAAAAAGTTATTAGAATAGTTTTTACCTTAAAAAGAAGCTAGATGTCTTTACTTATTTTTAATTTCTATTGGCTATGTACCTTCATAGCTATTGTAAAGCTACTGAATAACAGTTAATCAGAATCTCAATGTTCCTATAATTACGAAACATAGCTGTACAGCATGATTGAAACATCTGAGAATCCCACACTGAGTGTAAAATCAAAGGAAAATGTGTGTGACAATGTCACCAAAAACCCATCACCATTACTTTTGCAACTCTGAGGGGAAAAAAATGAACATTTGTACTGACTGACTTAACTGGGCTTTCTAAATGTCATACAAATGATCCCTGCCTCTACCTTTGCTGGATGGTCATGTATTATTCACCTTTGTGTTGTTTGACCTTAATTCAAGGCTCAGAAAAGGTAATTTGTGTAAGTAGAAGAACCATATTCACTTCTTATAATTTATACATAATGAAGCCGTCTTAAAGACTTGTTGGAGAAACCTCCTGTAGCACAATTTAAATAATCCACAGTCAGTCACAGAGCTGTTTTATGTAACACAGCATGCAATTACATAAATTCCAGAGAATGGCCATGGAGGAGAAGCACCTTATCTCACACCTTCTACCATATGAGAAAGGGAAAACATGTTTCTTGACAATTAACACTCAAGATGCAATCCCACCTACATTGCACCTCAACAGAGGAATTAATTCCTTCATTTGACACGGCAGTAAATGACTACATGGGTAACTAGCGAGTGTAGATAAAGCTGATGTAAGAGCTCATCATTCCTGTGTAAACACCCAGAGAGGGTGTTAATTTAACAACCCTCAGCCCCTCAAAAGTGGATATCTACCTGAGCAATAATTCATTGAGCTTTCAGTTAGTGGCATGTAGTTGACATTATTAATGACTGTTTATGGACGGCACATAGAGGCATATTACCTAGCGGACCTGATTCACAGCTGAAGCTTTGACTCGACGTACTAGGGCTGTAATTAATGGCATTAATGATGGCTGCTTTCAGGTAAAGTGCTTATAGTTGTGTAATGAGCTACAGTGTGAGCCTGCACACACAAGACCAGAGGAAATAAATAAAGTCAGAAATAGACATTGGCAAGCAAATTAGAAAGGCTAACACAAAATGGATGGGAATAAAATAGTTTTTAAAAGGGTCACATAAATGTCAAAGTGAAAACAGATGTAATTTAATGTCAATTAAATAAAAATCTGTAATGTAAAATATATGATTGCATTGCATTGTGTGATGGCCAAAAAGCACCAGTTTGGTCTCATCAGATTTAGAATGACATCCTGCACTCACATAGTTGAAATAGCAAATGAACTTGCATTGCTATTTAAAGGCATCGTTGTGCTTGTCTTAAAATAAAGAGTGCTCAGGCTTAAAGCTGGCAGGGTTCTATCTTGATGATGCAGAAAATTGATCTTAAGATTGGTCTAAAGTCTGTGGTGCAGTGTGTTCCTGATATTTGGAGGACCCATTAGAACAACTGGCAAATATCAACTGAGCTTTTTACACTCAAAAAAAGGAGCAAAACAATGAAACTTTTCTACACTTTATAATTACTGCATTCCTTTCTATGTTCAAATACAGTTTTGAATGGACCTGAGAGCTGAGGGAAGGAAGATTTTTTTGTTTTGTTTACACGTTCTCCTAAAAAATGCAGAAGCACATCCTGTGAAAGAGAGAGATTCATGACACATTTTATATATAACTGTCACTTTAGTATGAGTGCCACTGATGATACATGTCATAGATGAAACTATCAAGAGCCATTTAACCACATATTACAGAATACATCCAAGGATTTAAAAACACACAATAAATAACCCTTTATTTCATGTCACACTCACATTAATTAACATGAATCCTCACAAATCCTGTCCATGTGTCTGGATCTTTTAATACTTAATGAAATTGCACTGTTGTTCCATATGCAAACATTTTAGTGTCTTTTGGTCGGGTTAGAGCCAGCGAGAGTTTGGTCTGTTAAAGAATAAAAAACAAAATTCCCCATGAAAATATCAATACACTAGCCTATATGTTGGCTCAGTTCTTAAAGGTAGTGAGAGCTAACTGGTTTGATTCATGACATCCCCAAAACATTTCTACATACATATGACCAAGCCCCTTAATCCAACGTCTTCGTTCTCTCTCTTTGTGCAGGATTACTGCGCAGTCATGATACCTAAATGTGGACTGACACACTTTAAATCTTAGACTTAGAAAAAATTGTCCATGCCATCAAAATAAGGCTGTAAGTGTCCATATTGTTTTTTAGACTAAAGTAAAAGAACCACTTTCAAAAAGTATAGAATGAAACACATCCAGAGGTGCTTATAAGCCCCCTGATGGGTGTTTGGCAGGGGGGTGGAGCCTATCCCACTTGTTGCTAACACTGTATTTTACAGGAAAATTTGGGTAAGGTTAAATGGCATAAATAATAATACAAAACAATCCTGCATAAGAGATAAACCATGCTAGAATAATGAAATTACTCCAGGGCGCTGGTTTAGCTCAGTGGGTGGAGCAGGCACCCACATACAGCTATAGTCCTCAATGCAGGGGTCCCGGGATCGAGTCCTGTGCCATTTGGTGCATGTCTTCCCCCACTCTCTCTCCATATTTCCAGTCTATCTTCAGCTATCCTATCCATAAAAAAAAACTTTTAGAAAATATTCTTTATACAAAGGAAATGACTCCAAATTAAGTTGAGTGTGCTTGTCAAACACATTAATAGTGTACCCTTTAAATACAAAAGGTGGTTAATTCCATAGTTTAGAAGTAAGACATCAAGAAGCTCTCACCTTGTGAATGTGTCAGACACACAAAATACCTTTACAAAGGAGAGATGAGCAAAGAGCTGTTGGCCTTTCTATAAAAGAATGGACATATTTTACCTTTAAAGAGAACAGATCCTCTTACATCAGGGCCAAGAGAACAAAACATGAACAGCAACTGTGTGAGCAGTCACAAAATAAAGATGACATTTTCATTGAAAAGGGTTTAAAATTCCATCTGCGCTTCAAAGAATAAGCACGACTCTTTTGACAGTTGCCGCGAGATTAACTGTGAGTACCAGGAGTTTTATAACACTGATATGATGGAAAATAATAATATATGAAAGAAACTCTGCAAGTTTTTCACCTCAAGAGCTATTTGTCCTCACACAGTCTGAGCCTTTTAACCCCCTTAAAGATCGGCTAAATAGGCGTTACGCAACATGAAAAGTAGAACTATTTTCCTGTATAGTGTTGCATGTCTTCCCCTGCTGTGCAATGACTCTGGTATGATGATACTCAAATGGGCAGGTGCTTGTATCCAACATGCAAATTAAGAGAGTGCAGGAGTGTTCTACCACGCACAGCTGCGATGAGCTGCACTACCCTGCAGACTAATGGGTGCATCGGTGCTGAAGGGAAAGCTATTTTGTGCGTGTGTGTCTTTGTGTGAAAAAAAAAAAGTAGCCCATGCTGATGTGTGTTTGTTTTTTCTGTTAAAACACAAACATTAAGGGAAAAAACAGGAGGATGTGTTTATTTAGTGTGGACATCGCATGCTTGTGCCACAGCATGTACCAGTTTTGAGCCTGTGGAGTTAATTTTTCTCCTTGGTGGTGCTTGGAGTAAAAAAGAGTTTTCACATCTAGCTGGGGTTTGTGAATCTGCATTTGTGCTTGTGCGTGACACCGGCTGTTAGGGGATTTTGAGTTTTTTAGCAGCATGTAGGACAGCCCAGAAGAGGCCGGGCACTGGTTTGCAACAGAAGGTATGGTGGTTGTCTGGTGCTGCACTGTTCATCAGCTACAGCAAGCTGCTACCTCCTGTTGAACCTGCATTCAGTGGACTGGAAGGACAGAGCCTGTTGTGTGCGGGGGAAAAGACAGAGTTAAAGGAATCCTAGTGGGAATAGTGTTGTTTACTGGCTCACTAAATATGGAAATATAGACATGACATGTTTAAACCTACACAGCCTGAAGTGTTTGATCATTGTATGAAGTTTCAAAGAAATGTGATAGAAGCAATTAATGCAACTCAGGAAGGAAATAAAAAAACTGAGGTCATAATTAACATTCAAGAAAATCTAGCATCTATTAACACATTTGTTTCATGAAATTGTTCATTAAAACATTACACAACTTAGAAAAGGTAACATGACACTACTCACAAATTTGTTTCATATATAATGGTAGTGTGGTTTGATAATGCTGGTCCCCAGAGGTTCAACATGGCATTGTTGTTTCACAACATTTTCTGTGTAGCAAGACAGATAATACAGGGTCATATAGTGTTTACAAAAGGTGATCATTTAGATATCAACAAAATTCAACTCAGAGACATGTATCTCAGAACAGAAATACATGCTAAACTTTCAAAATAGAATCAGAATCAATAGAATCAATTTAGGGTTAGGGTAAAGGTTGACGTTAGGGTTTGGATACCAAAAGTTAAAAGTGAAAAACCTGACCTGCAAAATCTCATTACAAAACACTAGCTACTAAATTAGCTAATGTAGCTAAAGCTAAGCTTACAAAGCAGCTATTTAAGTTATGTAGGTATGTTGTCTAGATTGTCAAGTTAGCTTTAGCTTTGTTTGCTTAAAGCCATGTTGCTACAGTGAACTTTGGTACCTTTGCTTTTGAGTAAAGTTAAATACATAGCTAGCGTAGCTATGCTAGCTTAGCTTAAGCTAACAAAGCTAAAGAAAGCCACCTTTTATTTAACTGCTTTTAAAACAGCTCCATACATAATTTCCCACATACACCTGCGACCTTTTATTATTTTATTTTTGAAAAGCCGCGTAGTGTGTAATGTTTGCAATGTGGTTATTTTTTCATGTAACTGCAGGACTTTGTTCATGAATAAAGTTGAATTATATTAAAAAAAAAGAGACCTAAAACTGGAAATACTGTACCGGCAAAAAGCAGCACTGTTACATCCAATCTCCAGTTAATAGATCAGCCTGGCCACATTCTCTCCTCTGATTTTTCTCTTATGTCCTCTGGGCGGTGCTATCATGCTCCCCCAAGGAAAACGTACAGATACTTGAACTCATTTATCCCTTCAGCTTTCAGGCTGCTAAATATTAAGAGGTGAACTGAAACTAATTGGCGTGTCTTACTTAATGCATCCTTGACATTGTATTTATTGTACTTATTGTATTCATTGCTGATCCTGCAGATCCGTTGGCGCTGACATATGAATGTGGTTGTTTATGTGTTGTGGTGAATGTTTTGGATTTGTTTGTTTTTGTTCCCTAATTGTTTAGATTATTTCTATGAGGTAGGGTAAACTGTAAACTGAATTGCCCTTCAGGGATTGATAAAGTCGTCTGAATCTGAATCTGAATCTGAATCTCAGACTATGTACGATGGTTTTGATGGATTTGCTTGATGACAGACATGGAATCTGGCCAATCTATTGGCTTTGCATGGTTAGCCCGGATTAGCTCTGCTTTGAGACAAGTAGTTCCTCTCATCAGGCATCGCAATTCCATTAAAAATACAATGAACTGACTTTCACACCAGATGGGCATTAATAACTTTATTAAGTTAAGTCCTAACAAAAGAAAACGAATTGTACATAGCATGTGACCATAAAAGTAAGAATGCACTAATGTAAACTAGCTAACAGATGTGGGCCAGCTGTGAATCAGTGGTAGAGTTGGCCGGCTCTCGTGCAGAGGGTCAGCGGTTTGATCACCGTCTCCTTCAGTCACATGTTGATGTTTCCTTAGATGAGACACTTAACGCCAATCCAGCTGCTATTTCCATGTTATGTGAATGTGAATAAATAGGATTAGCTAATACTGATGGCCATAGCATCCTCCACCATCACTGTGTTAATAAAGGAAGTGAATGAGTAAGTACGACCAGTGGTAATGTGTATGTCAAATATTACATAAGAAAAACTGAAACCTTTGAATACAGTCGTTATTTAAAAGATATGTTCCCTCTCATGCTTTAACAGCAAACTTGCTGGAGTTATATTTTGAAATGCTCGAGTATAAAATGCTTAAGCCTGCCAAAGAAACAGCAGGCTTTAGGAAACACACCCCATCTGATAAGTGAAAACAGTCAAGAGTTTCTAGTGCTTAGAACAGTAGAACAGTAGAACTTTTCTTCTTCTAAAACTATTATTAAAACATGGAACCCCATGTGAGGAGAGGAGAGATTTTAATTTCTCACAAATGAAAGCTTTGTCATGTGATCATAATTGAAATGGAGTTATATCAGCTGGAAAAATAACTTTTGCCTTCTGGTAATATTGCCCATCCGTAGCCTAACCAGGAACCTTCATGCTCTGGGACAACGGTGTTAACCACTACAGCATGTACAGCCCTTAAGAATATTGTTTTTTTCCTAACTTTCTATCGTCCTGCAAATCACAATATCACAAAAAAAAAAAAAAAAGAAAAGAAAGAGAGATAATGACTCATCAAGGAAGAACGAGAGTAGGTTTGCTAATAGAGAAAGAGAGAGAGTAAAATTATCATGCCTGCCTGTATGTCAACACATCTAATTCAATAAACCAGCTGGAGCTCTGACCAAGCAGCGGGCATCAACACCTCACACTTTGTGTTTAGATATCCAGTTATGTAATATTCAGCTAAGACTTTCAGCTTTATTGTAGAAGGAAGGAGTGTGGAGCTCAGCTTAATGAGCTGGAAAAATGATTGCAAATAAGAAAGAACTAAAGTGTAAAAGTGATTACTGACCCGACAGATGATGGCCACCATTCCTTTTAGACAGCAATGTTTCACAATTAAGAGAACCTCTTCAGCAGTGAACTATGTGTGTTACATGAAAGGCAACTGTTTGGGTTCCTATCCCATAAGGAGGTGAAAAAACTTTACCCCACAGCAGGGGCATGCAATGTACAAAGTTTGCATTGACTGTAACTCTCCCTTAGGGGGTCCCTGTGCAGCCAAACATCAAATACCTTACTAAAGTCAAAACCTGAGGTTGTCAATGAAGATATACTTGATGAAGCAAGTTTAGCCTTGCTTGGTAAGCTGGCCAGCTGGCAAAGGTGGGGACCTGGGCGCTCTGACCCTCAGCATCAGAGTCTGACTCTGGCGACATGGAACATCACCTCTGGTGGGGAAGGAGCCAGAGCTGGTGCGGGAGGTGGAGTGTTGCCGACTAGATTTAGTTGGGCTCACCTCTTGGAGAGGGGCTGGACGCAACTCTGGAGTTGCCCAAGGTAACAGGCATCAGGCGGGTGTGGGGATACTCAAGAGCAGCCTCTGTGTTGGAGTTTTCCCCAGCGGATGAGAGGGTGTGACTATGGGTTGTGGGGAGGATTGTTCTGACTGTTATCAGTGCATATGCGCTATCAGTTGCAGAAGCAAAAACCCTGGTGGGGGACGAGTTCGGGGAGGCTATAGAGAAGAACTTTCGGTTGGCCCCAAGGTTTTTCTGGCAAACTGTCCGACTACTCAGGAGGGGAAAGCAGGGCCTCGCTCAGGCTGTGATTAGCATGAGTGGAGTACTGCTGACCCAGTTTGGGGATATCGTTGGTAGGTGGAAATAATACTTTGAGGAACTCCTGAACCCCTCTATCATGTCCTGCTCCCAGGAAGCAGAGTCTTCCATACTGATTTATATCCTTGTCCGAGGTCGTTGAGGTGGTCACAAAGCTCACGCAGAAGACTGGGATAGTATCTGTGGAGTGGTAGATTGGAGTGGTGTTCCCATTTTCAAAATGGGGGACCAGAGTGTGTGCTCCAGTTATCAGGTGTGGTAGTGGGGTGTGGTTCAGCTGAGCTGCAGGGGAGAGAGGTGTGGGAGTGGCCCAGGGAAGCAGTGCCAATGCTGATTTCTGTGAGTTAATCAGGTTCTTTTGTCTCTCTGCAGTAGCAGGCTGGAGCTGGGGACTCACACTCACTCACATTAGAGCAGTGAGGCTGTGCTCCTCACTGGAGAAGGATTTTGAGTTAGACTTTGAATACTGGAAAGGACTGAAGACGTCAAGCACTTGGCAAAGAAAATGATTTAGTTTTGGTGACTGTGGTGTGTGAGTATTATCATTAAAGAACTTTTGAATTAATATGGGATCACGTGGATGTTCACTGTGCTGAAGGAAACCCTACAATACAGTCTCCAGTTACATCAGGGTATCACACCAGTCAGCCTCCAGAGAAAGTTCACTCTAAGGTGCTGGAAAGTAGGCTCCAGCTGATTGTTGAACCTTGGATACAGGAGGAACAATGCAAATTCTGCTCTGGACGTGGGACGGTGGACCAACTCTTTACGCTTGCAGGGCTTTTTGAGGGGGCATGGAAGTTTGCTCATCCAGTCTACATGTGTTTCGTGGATTTGAAGAAGGCTTACAACCGTGTCCTGCAGAGGGTAATATGGTGGATACTGCAAGGATATGGGGTCCCCGGGCTGCTGCAGCAAGCCTTCAGGTCCCTGCATAACCAAAGTGAGAGTTGTGTCTGCATCCTAGGCGCAAAGTTGGACATGTTTCCTGTGTGTTGGCCTCCACCAATTCTGTTTGTGATTTTCATGGACAGGATCTCAAGGTGCAGCCAGTGACAGGAGGGTTTTCAGTTAGGTGACCTCGGAATTCCATCCATGCTTTTTGCAGATGATGTGGTTCTGTTTGCCTCTTCAGCCGGGGACCTCCAGCAGGCACTGGGGCAGTTTGTGGCTGAGTGCAAAGCTGTCGAGATGAGGGTCAGAACCTCCAAGTCCGAGGCCATGGTTCTCTGCCGCAAAATGGTTTCTCCCTCTGGGTGGGGACGGTGTTTTTGCTCCAAGTGGAGGAGTTCAAGTACCTTGGGGTCTTGTTCATGAGTGAGGGTAGAAGTGACGGTGAGATTGACAGATGGATTGGTGCGGCATTCGCAATTGTACATTGTACAACATTGTACTGCACCATCCTGGTGAAGAGGGAGTTGAGCTAGAAGGCAAAACTCTCAATTTACCAGTTGATCTTTGTCCCAACCCTCACCTATGATCATGAACTCCGGGTAATAACCGAAAGAACAAGAGCGCAGGTTCAAGTGACCGAAATGAGATTCCTCAGGAGGGTGGCTGGCCTCAGCCTTAGATAAAGGGTGAGGAGTTTGGACATCCGAAGGATCTTGATAGAGCCACTGCTCCTTCACGCTGAAAGGAGCCAGTTGAGGTGGTTCAGGCATCTGATCAGGATGCTTCCTGGTTGCCTCCTTGTGGAGGTCTTTCAGCTATGTCAAACTGGAAGGAGACCCTGGGGTAGACCCAGAACTTGCTGGAGGGATTATATATCTTATCTGGCCTGGGAATTTATGGGAATCCCCCAGGAGGATTTGGAAAATGTTGCTTGGGAGAGAGATATCTGGGTTGACTTGCTTAGCCAGCTGCCACCACGACCCAACCCCAGATAAGCGAAAGAAAGCAGAAAATATTTTGGCCATTAATATCTGCAAAACCGGCCAAAGACTGTCATATAACTGAAACTCTGGCATGGACTGAATAATGTTGTTGTTGCTGATAGGGGACTGCAGGAAGGAGGGCGAGGGCATGTCTTATCCCCTCCCGGCTTCTTCCATGACATGAGAAAGGCAGTCACATGGCTTGTAGTCTGTGCTGTCTTAACATTTCTGATGAGGTGCTATGTAGGCCTCTGCAGAAGTTCAAGGCTTGTGCTACAGTGAAGATTTGACACAGAAGTATAAATCAGGCTTTAGCCAGCAGAGCAGTCTAGTGTGCACAGCTTTGCTGCTATGACTGAGTTGTGTGTGAGCCACTGGGATTCGGAGTTAGGTCATAGACAGTTGACTTTATAGCTTAGATAGCAGGCTTAAAGAACATGAATAAGCTATAAGTTACATTCTTACGACATTATAAACTCTCAACTGAGTCTTGTTATCACTATGTTTTCCAATATTTTTGACTGATTTCAGATTATTTAGAACAACTTAGTGATGGCCCATTGTCTTCCTGAATCACCATTGCATTCAGTATGCAGCCAGAAGGTTCAGAGTCCCATTCCTTCTCTCTTTCTCTCAGATGGTATTTTTTCCACCTTTATGTACAACAAAAAAAAGCCCTGCTGCCTTTTTACATTACCGTTGCTCCTCACAATCAGGTGGAGACATCCCCCCTGTGGGTACTGACTTTTACAGCCCTGTCTCTGGCTGTTTGCCATTGCTCGTCCAAACAGGTGATATATTTTAGCATAAGGGCACCTTGACAGCAGTATTGTAGAGGTGGAGTCTGTCTCTAATACAGGGAGTCAAACTTAAAGTCTCATGATAACAGAACTGTTTCTTTCAGCATCCAGTGAAGTCAAGCTGATGCAGATTAAAGTAAGATGTTATGCCCTCAATATGCATACACCTTACAACACAGAATATGTTACAGATAATGTTTGTAATTCAAATTCCCAGTTATTGACTTGGCTAAAGAAAATTCCTCTTAAGCTTAAAAGTTCAAGGTTTGAAAAGACGTCCTGACCAGGTCCAAAAGCGATCTATTCTGCAGCACTTTCATATTCAAAGTTAATTTTTTCCAGTAGAACAGCTATTAGGAATAAGACTGATTGTGATGAGAGATCTGGATACTGCCACTTCTTTATTGAGTGCAGTCTGCACTGTCTTTGGCTTTTCTATTGTTCTGAAATCTATTTTATCACTGTTAAGAGAACAGGTGTAAAGTTATCTGGTGGAAGGTCGTCATAAAAAGTAGAATCATCTCAGTATGCAGTGTGTTGTTTTATTTTGCAGTATGTATGTTATGACCAAAGTGGTATTACTAATCAATAGTTAAAGTAGTGCCACTTAAAGGATGTTTGTATTGTTACAGAGGTGATCCAACCTGAGGCCCATTCACTCCATGGGGATCTCCATGATATCCATTGAGCCTACACAATACTTTCCAGCAGAATGTGTTTTGAGCACATAAAAAAAAAGATAACTTTTGTGGTAGATTTCAGAGAGACACTTTGAGTGTGTGCTAGCTTAGCAAAGAAGCTATTAACCAGCTAACCTGCTACGATACAGTATATTTTCCAGGTTGATGTGAAACAGCATGCTTCATTGGTTGATATTATGAGCTTTCAGATCGTTTTGTAAGCTTGAAATATCTTTAAACATTTAAGTAAAAAATTCAAAGGCAGAAAGAGATTTTTTTTAAGTTAACGTACAAATGAAGTTTTAATGACTGTTAGTTCATTCAGTGGGTGATACAACTTTTAAACTCTGTCAGACTGATGTCATATACAACAAGAAAAGACAGGTTGTTAAAAGTAAAAATAACTTTCAAACCACAAATCATAGCCTCTTACTTGATTTTTCCTCTTGAAGTAGGTCATTGTGCCTTTTTAATGATGCTATCACTGCTTCCAAATTCTGTACAGAAGATTTTCTAGCAAGCCTAGAACTTGGTTGACTTTCCAGTGCATTTAATGATTAAATCCACACCAGTAAATCCGACATTGAGTGTCTTTATATCCATTTTTTAAATTCATTTTTCGATTGTTTCTGCTGCTAGTGGCTAATTCTTGCTGCTATCCCACAATGCTTTGTGTCAAAACTGAATCTGATCAGCAGCAAAATTAGCTAGTTATGGTTCAGAGGCTGTAGCACTGCTAGCTTAAGGGCCATTCTTATCAGCTGAGAGTTGGTGGAGATCAAAAACAGCCAAAAGAGAGCAAAACTTGGACTCAAATTTCAAAGGTGGCAAGAAACTAGACACCAAATGGCATTGGTATGATGGGGAAATCTGTTTGTTTTTCTCTACATTTCACAAAGATAATTCCTTATGTTCAGATCATATAAAGACACATCAGACTTTTCAAGCTGTATGTTTCTTTGTGGACATTTCCCCTGTGCTGACCTGGTGACAGGTGTGGGACAAGGAATTTCTGTGTAGTATTGAACTACGTGCATATGTATTTCACCCTGGCCTTTCACAGCCGCTTTTATTATTGACTGCTTTACTGTGTTCACCAGCTTCAGAGCCGTTCTCTCTCCAGGAGTCCCGCTTTGTTGAAGACAGAGGATGTGAGATGAGTCATGCAGGGTTACTGTGTCCCAGCCTTGTGCTGCTCTGTCAATACAGTTCAATAGGCTAGAGCTGGGACACTCTCTGGACCTGAGGGTGTTTTTTTAGTTATGGTTGGATGGTGCTACAGAGTTTAGATTGTAGCTTCCACATGGTTTCAAAATTAAGAGGCAGGACCATGCATAATCTCGGTGTCAGTATTATCCTGATGTTACTTTGGATGGGAAGAACAATTCATTTAAAATTTGGAAATTATTATGATTTCAGAAGTTCCTGATTTTTAACTAACTATAAAGGCTAATAAAAATCCAGAGGAAATTGACCGTATGAAATGTGAGGCCTTCCTAACTTTGACTTATACCAGACCAGTTGGAAAATAACACACAATACATGAAGATGGATCAAATGTAGCTATTATGCTAATAGGCCTAAAAATATCCCATCACACAGTGGTAATAGCCAAACTGCACAGTTATCACAACGTACATGGAGGAAGGTATAAATTCCTAGCTAACAGTTCATAAAATAGTGGAAGGCTGTAGTGATGGTTGTCCTTCTGGAACTTTGTCCCATGTCCACACAGAATCTCTGCAGCTCAGTCAGAGTGACCATCAGTTCTTGTTCACCTTACTCACCAAGGCCCTTTTCCCCCGATTGTTCAGTTTGGCCAGACGACCAGCTCCTGATAGGTTCTTGGTTGTACAAAACTTCTTCCATTTGAGAATTATGGAGGCCACTGGGGCTCTTGAGAACCTTCAGTGCAGCAGAACTGGTTTTGTAGCCTTCCCCAGATCTATGCCTTGCAACCATCCTGTTTTTGAGTTCTGCAGGCAGTTCCTTTGACCTCATGGCTTGGTTTTTGCTCTGTTGTGTATTGTCAGCCATGTGGCCTTCTATAGAGAGGGCCGGGCCTTTCCAAATCATGTCCAATAAATTTGATTAACCACAGGTTGACTACCATCAAGGTGTAGAAACATCTCAGCAAAGATAAAGAGAAATGGGAGGAGCCTGGGCCAAATTTCAAGTTTTTACCGTTTTTGCACTGAATCAAATGTTTTGTAGTAATGAGTATCCAGGTAGCTGGTTTGCTTGGTCCATGCATTCAAAGCCTTGATATAAAGATTCTGCACAATGTCTATGGGGGATTTGAATGCCAAATTTTACTTGCAGAACCAGAGCTGCCAAAAATTGGGCAGTCACTGTAAATCTTTCTTATTTATTGATTTATTGTGATTTATTGTGCCTAGTGATTAAGAACCTGATTAAGTACCAAAGCAATTACCTGTATTATGTAGCATGACAAAACTTTGCATTATGACTGGATATATGTCTCGAATAAGACCCTTTATTCAACTTGCAGGTCTTCTTTGTCAGCAGGAAATGTACTTTTCCTGACTACCTTGCAGTTATGTGTTTGTGAGAGTCTAAATGTGTGTGTGGATGTCAAATCTAATGATAGAGTGGACAACAGGACATTTTTCTCTTTGAACCTTGATTTGTCCCTGCATTTTGCAGAGCTTGCATTATATTTCCACCATCACACATACATTTTATACTGTTCAAAGAGCTGCTTATACAACTATATTTCTGTACTGTTGGCAATTACAGCTCCCTTTGAGCAGTCAGGGGTGTGCCGCCTTGTTCTGAGACCCTCTCATCCGTGGTAACCGCACAGATTTGGCAAGATTAGCTTGGACAGAAAGATACTCGCAAATTGGCTCTTTCAGAGTGGAAAAACTTCGCTTCTATGGTTTTAATTTACAGTTTTAGAGTTTGATGGATAGACGGGAGACAGTTTAACAGTAGATTTTAAAAGCAGATTAAATGTGGTGCTTGAGAGGAAGACCCTAAATGCCAATACTGTTGACAAAGTTAAATTGTTTGGATATAAAAGTAAAGTTGTGATTTTTATTATATGGTGCATTGAAAAAAAAAGATACATAATAATAATGGTTGTGCATCATGCTCCAGGTATGTAATGCATCACAACAAAAGGAAACCTGACTAGGAAAGCAAATCTTCATCTTAACTCTATGAATATCAAAAGTTTGCCACTGTAATTATGCATATGTTAAAAAAAATGCACTTTAAAACAGATCTTTTAGATGTAAATAAGGCCTACTGAAGGCAAGATTTCAAAGTGGATTTAAAATCAAAATTACCTGCTTTATGTGGGAATGTCCTCTAATCCCCCAGTTAGAACTGGAGGTCTGGTCGGCACAATTCTTGAAGGAAAGTGCAGTGGAGATAAAGTGCAAATTTGCTAAAAGAATAAAAAAGAGCTTTGTGAATCTGCTCATCAGCACTGGTGGCAGGGAGAATAATTTGTAGTTATGACACATTCTCTCCCATCATCGTCACTGAAGTTTGGCTTGAAAATGTCAAGAGTGGCCTTGTCCAATTAAAGAGCAGTCTTCTGCGTTCTCTGTTAATTCTCATTTCAGGCATTGGCTGTCTGAATAGGCTGACAAATTACATTTTGTCCTCTCTGATTCATTCTCTTCCTCTTTTCTTTGGCCACTTGCTCTCTCTCTCTCTCTCTCTCTCTCTCTCTCTCTCGCTCTCTCTGTCCCTCTCTCTCTCTTTCGCTGCCTCCTTCCTCGTCTCTCCTCCGTTCCTCTCTCCTTGTCTCTCATTATTTCAAATGAAATGGGGAATGTGCACTGAATATTCAAATAAATTACAGGGCTTATTTAAAAACATTTCTTAACCTGATTAGCTAGATCATTAGTGGATCCGGAGGGGTTTGGCGCTGCTCAGCCCGATCCGAGCAAGACTGCGTCCACTTTTGAAGGTCAGCATGCAGAAGAGGAAGCTCTGTGTCATCAGCTCATCTGTTCAATTATTCACTCTTTTTTATGTCCAATTTCCTTTCATTCTGACTTCCTTCCTATCTATAACCATGGTCCTTTTTTAAATACTGTATCTCATGGGCACAGTTACCTGCCTTACTGTCTATCTAAGTCAATATTTTACATTGTACAAGAGTATTTGCATTGCACTTTGCACATTTTCAAGTATTTATTATGCAACAGGTGCATTTAGATGTCTGTTTCAAGTTTGTAGGCCCGTTCAAATGAATATTTATGCTCTGTATCTCGACTGTGCATGTACTGTGCAACACAGACGGTTGTTTTGCATCGCAGAATATGAATAATGCCAGAGGTGAAAGCTGACCTCCTGTACGGGGATCATATATCAAGTTCAGCCACAACCAGTCAAGGTGACATAACATATGTTTGGTTATAAATATGTTTTTGTTTTTTTCTTTCATACAGGGCAGCAAACTGTGGTTCAGAGAGCAGACATTTTCTTTGTCTACAACTGTTATAGGGATATGAGCAAATTCCGTTTTCTTTTCAAGTGGCTGTAGCAGTCAGATTCTTGGTTAATGAGGTTACTAGTGTCATCTGTAAAGAAATGGACTGCTCTTTTACTCTTGCTAATTGCCAATTTGTGTTTTATATAGTAATTGATTCACATTACATTTTTCTAATCCCCAAGGCATCAAAAATGTCAGTTTTGCCAGTTGTCCTGCATGTGTCAAACCAAATTGAGTCAGGAGCACAGATTTAACCATCTATGGCACAATGCATGTACATTTTTTTTCTTGGTATGAAAAGCTTTGCTCAAAATAAATGTTTTCAAGAATTTTCTTGAAAATTTTTTTGAAAGTTTGTGAAATTTCACACAGAAAATGCCTCTGAATGTTTTTAAGTAAAAATAAATGGAAAAATCAGGTTTTAAAAATTGATATTCATTGTAATTATCCCACAAAAACTGCCTGAAAATTACTATAGACATTTCGTAGACTTCTTAGGATAAGAAAAAGATAAGATAATTGAAAATTTCCATGAAAACCTCCAAATTTTTTTGCATCTATGGAAAATCAAGGAATTCCTTCAAAGTCGTCCCGTTAAATATTCTGAAAAATATCCAAAATGTGACCAAAACAAAACATTAAGAAAATTCCATAAAACTTCCACGAAAGCTAATGAAAATTTCTGATCAAAACTTTCTGGCAAAAAAACAAAGAAACAAACAAAAATAAATCCTTACACATTCACAAAATTTTTCAAAATCTCAATTTTTTACAGAAGATCCAGAAAATTTCACATTTTTTTGTAAATTTTCCCTGAAAATTATCAAACATTTTTATAGAAAAAACAAATTTAACGAAATGATCTAAAATCTGGAGCCATTCATTATTTTTACAGAAAAAATCTCTTTAAAAAATCACAAAATTTAAAAAAGGATTTCCAAAATCCCTAATTTTGCAGAGGATCTGGAAAATTTTCACAATTGTTTTTTTAAATTTTTCCTGAACATTATTAAAAATTTCCACAAAACATCTTGAACGTTATTGAAAACTTTCTGAAAAAATGTTTAAAATATGTGCTTTCATTGTTATGTGATTTTATTCCAAAATTATTACAACATAAACCCAACCCTTCCAGAAATGTTTAAAGAGAGCCTGAACAATTTTAACAACAACAAAAAAAACATTTAAAAAGAAAGTTTTACAGTCGCTTACAGTCAGTTATTACATTTTTATTAGTTATTGTAATTTTCACAAATCCAAACAGTTACAAATGTATGTGTATGGACGTGTAAAGGTAAAACACAAAGTGATGAATTCCATGAATTGTTGGAATCTGAAAGCTAATATGTCCTGAAAGGTGAAGGACAGATAGAGATACCTATAGCGATGTCAGCTTTAATCCATTTAATCTTCATGATCCATTGAAGATGGATTTGAGAATTCTCATTCTTATTATTAAAAATGGCTGCAGCGTATTCTACCTCACATCTCAGCATTCAGAACATCTTACTTCAGTCTGCTTGATCACCCCTCTTAGGTCTGATCCTGTGCAGTATTTAATGTTAGGAGATTATGTGTCTGAAAATTGGACTACCTCTGTTTGATTTGCCCCCTAAAGTGTGAATGCGATCCCTATCTCATCTGGAATTCTTCACACAGCAGTCACCAGTGTGTGATTTTGTGTAGACATCATTTAATTGGTTGCGTTGCCGTATGGGAAAGCGTCTTTGTTTCTTTTTCCGGCTGATTGCTTCCACTTACATCTGTGAAGCTGCACTGACTGTATCACATTTGTATTCAGCGATGTGTTTGGCTGCCATATTCACAGTGTTCTGTTTTACTCCATCACTCAATCCACAGTGATCTTCAAACACACGACTACAAACAAAAAAATATATATATATAAGCTGCTTTTAAAAGCATTTAAATATACCTATTCATTTGAAACTGCTACATCAGTCTCCAAAACCCCCCTAATGTACAGAGATGTAGTACTCCATATGGGCCTTTTCTCTCCATTTTGCCCAAATAGTGAGTGGAAATCTGCCTCTTAACATCCTATAGACACTGAACATGCTTGACTAAATTCAGCTACAGGGGTCAGAGAGCAGACACTTAAATAATGTGGAAATTCAACTTTCTACTCACTCTCTGACTCCTTGTCTGCTTGACTTCCAAAAGAAAGATAATTAGAGAAACTCTCACTTCTTGGGAATAGATAGAAGCTATATTTCTGAAACTTTGGAAAAATACAGTACCAGAGCAAAGATTTTATAATCTCCCTTCTATGCAGCTTAAACTAGAAGTCTTTGACATCATTGGTCAAAGTTTTGCGAGAAAGTTAGTGTTGCCATAGAGCAAACAACAGCCCATTTTTTTAAAAGAAAGAAAACATCAGAAAATGTCACAAATGGGAGAAATGCATCATGTCCTGTAAACCACAGAGTCTGCAAATGATGAGTTTCCACTAAGCGGTCCAGTTTGGGTCAGTGAAGTTTAATATGGTGGTAGTGAATCTGATCCATCCAGCATTACAGGGAACTGCAGCTCTTTTAAGAGATGTGGATCATTTAGCCGAAGATCTCATCTTTTGGTTCCACAGTGGCTTATCTTTTGGTATCATCTTGGCTTTTTATGTCTATTAAAAGAAAACAATAAAGTAAAAAACAATAGGAAACCAGCTCTCAATCAGAAACCAGCTTCTGTCAATCATGAAAAAAGAGTCAGCTCGGATCAGCTAGTTTAAATATGACAAATCACTGTTGCTTCTTACCTGTCATGTTTACTGAGTTTTCATTTTAACCCTCCGAGCCCTAAGCTGTTTTCAGCCATTTTGTCTCACCTGGACTTGTTGTCTTAAAAACACTGTAAAACATCAATCCTTTGGTGCACAGTCAAGCTCTGAACAATCTTTTTTTCAGGAAAACCAGGAGTTTAAGCATATGTGTGCTGCAGGAATATCACTTCAATTTTTTAAAAGTTTTGGAACCATAAAAACAAAAGAAAAAACTAAGCAAGAACTACACAGCACATTCCCAGAGTGAAAAAATTGGGAGTTAAACAAAAAAGAGTGACAGAGTTAGATTTTCAGAGTACATTCACGCACTTAGACTCCAGCTAGTGTTCAGTGATGCTCTTGAGCAGTGTTAGAAAAAGTAGTTCATTCACACGGTGTTGAGAGCAGTGAATCAACTCTGTTCCTGAGTTCATCCCCAACAGCTTTGTTGCCACGCCCCTACTGCCACTTCAAATCTAGGGAGTAGAGTTTTCCCATCATGCATTGTGTGTTTAGATGTATTTTAGATGTTTTTAGATGTATTTATATGTGTTTAGATGTTGCCTGTTATACAGTTACTATTGCTGTTTTTCATTTGCTCATGTTTCTGGTGAATTGTTGTTGATTTGATGTTAGATACATCTGCACCATGAGTGACACTGTCCACTGAGTTATACACTTGCCACACATGGCAAGGGCTGATTGGTTAAAAGGAACCACAAGCTGTCTGTCATTATGCTCATCCTGATGAGAGCACAGCAGCTTGGCCACAATGACCAATGAAAATTTGTAGGTTTAAGTGATGTGGTAGATTTTCATCTAGTAGTGTTAAAAGTTGTTTGAAATATTACCTCTGTACAAGAAAATATATCTGTAAAATATTAACCGCAAACACCGAGAATGAGTTCATGTAACTCAAGATGGGAGTTAATTTTACTCTTAGTGAGAGTAGTATTTTAACTCCCATAAGAGTTTATTTTAACTCCTGATAAGAGTTAAGAATCAACTCCCAGAAAAGAGTTACTTTAACGCGGCTCTAGAGTTTATTCGATGGTCTCACATGTACACTCAGATTGAGTTGATTTTAACTCACACAGAGTTTATTCCAGTGACCTGAATTTGCTGTGTAAGAAGAAAGCAGAACAACTAGGACTTTTTGCAGTAACTTCCCTTTCCCATCTCTTGGGGACAAAAAGTGAACAATAATCATATTTACAAAGAAAGTCCTTGGCCTTCTTTGAATGACTGAATTTGTGCCATTAGTCAAAGCAGTTCCTGTCTTCGGGGACACAGAGGGCCACATCACAGGCCAAAAGTGAAAAAAAAAACAAAGATTAAAAATTGGATTAAAAAAAAGAGTTCAATGTTGGATTTACTGGTGTGATTTAATCTTGAATGACCCCAGAGAGTGATGACCAGTGCTATAGACCAATCTGTGGACTGCAGCAAGCCTTGCCCCACTTTTTAGAGTAGGGTAGGTATGATGGGTATTTTTGTTCCCTTACACACATCCATGGAATACGATGTCTGCGCAACACACCAAAGACAGGGAAGGGCAAAACCTTTTAAAAAACTCAGAGGACATATGTGTCCCTCTCATTCATTACAGGCCGATCAGAGAGACACAACAGTCATCATAGGTATGCCTGCCCTTGAGAGTAAACTACATAACCTGAGATCAAGAGGCAGCACTCTTGTTGTTCACAATCCGTAGAGCTAGTTGGTTTATTAAACTTTTACTGTAACCAATTAAGAGAAGAGGATGAGCATCTTTTTCAACCAACAAATGCTTTTATTGTTCACAAGCTTGCCGTACAACATAATCACACCCTTTGCTAGCACCTCTTTCTCCTCAACTGGTCCAGTCATGCTCTGACCTGGAACAAGTATTTCATCTTCAAGCTTTGCAAGATGGATTGACCTGGTGATAGACATGAAATCTGGCCAATCCCTTGGCGTTGCAAGGTTACCAGCTCTTTACAGTGGAAACTCGAATAATTTGTATTTTACTGTACAGCAACACACCAGACTTCTTGGTGCAGACACAGCTGAAAAAGGCATTGTTGCAAACATGACTTAACTGTGTCTGAAGTCACCAACAAAATCCATTTAGTGATTATGAAACAGTCAACATATCCAATAAAACTTGCATGTAATAACTTGGTTTAAAGCTCATAAACAAGACTAGACAGATAATAATGTCTCTTTTTATTATGTTTCCCAAAATGAACCAGATTGGGAAAACAACTGGGGGAAGACAAAGGAAGTAAGGAGCTGAAGAAGATGATATTATGAAACAAATTAAAAATGAGTAGAAATAACTATTGTGACATTTTATCTAAATTAATAACAAATTCAAACACTTTGAGTTTGCAGGGCAACCGATGACTCATTTTGAGTAAGAATACAAAAGAAAAAATGTAAATGCAAGTGCAAATTATGCAGTAGGGATGTGGAGGCAGTTTTTTAAACATAACCATGTTTGTTTCCTTGCTGTGAAAATGCTAATGTGCTGTGGCTCAGGTACACATAGTGCAACCTCAAACTACAACAAATCAACATCAGCATCCATAAATTTCCCTAAATGGCCTGACTTTTTATGCATTTCTGTCAGTCAGTTTAATGCAGCAAAACATATTTTGTGTTTGCTATCCAGAATCTGAGGACTGATGAGATCCTAAACCTTGGAGCCAGCAGGTAGATGATGGGGTGGGTAAAGCCAGAACCCAGTACTGATGCAGGGATTGCAGAGAGTGGAAATCTTTCACTCTACCGCCAAAAACACACCTGCTGGCTTTGTGCTAAATCACAAACCTTTGCTTCTTTAAAATCTACCGATATGTTTTCACCTAAAGGTTGAGGCAGACTTATTTTTACAGCACATTTCATATAAATTCTTAATGGAAAGTGGCAGTATTTTCTCTCCTGACGTTAATTTCAAAGCGTCAGAATGGAAAAAAGAATGAAGTGAGTTTAATTGCATGTAAAGACAAATGCAAGCATGTAGAGCAATTACATATATGGTAAAATGCATTGAAAATGAACTTTCAGTGTAAAGATCACAGTTTCAGTTACACCTCAGAAAACATCATTAACACATAGAGGAAAATCTCCATCTGTGCTTCACTTATTTAGTTGCAGGCCTGTATAGATCTGCTTTTTAATGACGTATACATAATGTTTCTGAATGTGTATCTAATGGTGCATAAACCCTTACTGGTACCTCAAACCATCTTGCAACATATGCAATCATGTTTTTGCAGCTTTCAGTGCCTTTTCTATTTTTGTGAATTGCTTGATGGAAATTTGTCTGCCATTTTTAAATAAGAATAAAGCATTTTGTAAGAAGAAAGAAGAGAGTCAGAAAAAGAACAATTGAGCCTATACAGCTGCCGGGCTCTGCTAAGAGACAGGTAGATAGTAGTATTATTGAGAGCTTTACACACTATTACTACCACCACTAATAGTGTTCATTTCTGTGATGACCAATATTTAACTGTGCCTTTTCTCAAGTGTCCTTGATAGAGAGAAAAATGAACAGAAAAGGACAGCTGGCCATGACAGAGCTTGCATGCATGAAATACTCAGAGGACTTGCGTAAAAAAGATATATAAATAAACTCCCAAAGGCACTGTATTTACATCAGAATAGCATGCAGCTCATATTCTTTATTATTGCAATTATCATGAGCGTCATGATTCTGAATGTTGGCATGTCACAGCGTGTCTCCGCCAACATGTATGTACTTAACTACTCCCCCATCTGTTGGCTGCTTCCCTGATGGAGCAGTGTGCCAGGGGAGGCCTTCTGCAGCACAGACCCACCCCGCCTGTACCCATGATGCACCACACAGGCAGCCCCTGTTAGCCAGTGACAAAAGACTCTGTTGGGTTTGTGTTTAATGAGGCGCTTCTGTGTATTCATTCAATAATAACAGCCATATGGCTGTCATCACTGTACATGCCCCTCCACTTTGCTGGAAAGTTCTGAACTGTCTACCAGCAAGGACAATTAGCATGAGGATGTGTGGTTTATTTGGGCTGCTTTCTTAGGATGTTAAAATCTCCTGTAGGGAGTTTAAACTGCTTAGGAAACAGACTGAAGTAAATATCCATGTGAATAATCCATTTGACTACAAAAAGATCAAGAAAAAGTTCAGATTTCCTATCACCAGTCCATAACTTGAAAAATTTGCAGTGCAGTTGGAAAACAAACTTTCTGTTTCTTGTACTTTTTCTTTTTTAATGGATAGTTGGTGTTCAGATTAACATTTGCTGCCATAAATACCCATCTCAGCCAGGCCTGAGTCACAAACAAGAGGAATGGATGCACACAGAATGAGCCAGGTGTCTGTTCCTCAGAGAGACTGTAGTATATCCTGCCATTACACTTCCCTGGCTCTACTCTGTGTGTCTCAGGCCATAAAACATCCCCCTATTAGCATCCCAGACACTTAGCTGAGGAGCAGCGTCTCACTTTATATGCAGGCTCAGGCACATGATCATTTCCATTACAATCATTTGGGTGAAAATATGCAGCAGACACAAACATGACATTAATTTTAATGTGGTGCCACAGCTCTATTCAATTACATTCCATAAAATATTCACGGGGAATCTCACTCAGATTTAGGTAAAAGGGATATAACACAGCTGGAACTTCATGGGCCTGTTAACACTGAAGATAATATATGAGTATGTGGATACTTTTTCATGAACAGGAACCCTACATGTTTTACGTTAAGTAAAGTTGGATTGATTAAGGATTATCAAAAATACTTGAAATAAAGACAGCTGTTTCATTTAAATGAATGTGGCCCAAAGGACACTGCTGGGTAAACATCACCACATAGTAATATTATTATCTAGCCAGTGGGGCTTTGTATCCTTTACTAGGAAATTGTTAAGGCTGCATTATGTTAGCTAGTAACACCTTTTTAGGCCTGTCCTGATTTCATCTGTAACCAAATGACGCTCCTAGCTAGCATCACTAGCTTGCTTTCTTCCATATCCACATTATGCTCCTAGCTAGCATTAGTAGCTTGGTTTCTTCTGTAACCTAATATCTTTCCTAGCTAACATTAGTAGCTTGGTTTCTTGTGTAGCCAAAAACTCTACTAGCTAAAATTAGTAGCTTGGTTTCTTGTGTAGCCAAAAACTCTACTAGCTAACATTAGTAGCATTGTTTTGTCTGCAACCAAATCACACCCTTAGCTAGCATTACTAACTTGGTTTTTCTATATCCACATTATGCTCCTAGCTAGCATTAGTAGCTTGGTTTCTTCTGTAACCTAATATCTTTCCTTGCTAACATTAGTAGCTTGGTTTCTTGTGTAACCAAATAACTCTACTAGCTAACATTAGTAGCATTGTTTTGTCTGTAACCAAATCACAGCCTTAGCTAGCATTAGTAGCTTAGTTTTTCTATATCCACATAGTAGCTTGGTTTGGTCTGTAATCAAATTATGCTCCTAGCTAGCATTAGTAGCTTGTTTTTTGTGTAACCAAATAACTCTCCTAGCTAGCATCACTAGCTTGGTTCCTTCCACATCCACATTATGCTCCTAGCTAGCATTACTAGCTTGGTTTCTTCTGCAGCCTAATATCTTGCCTAGCTAAAATTAGAAGCATTTTTTTTGTCTGCAACCAAATCACACCCTTAGCTAGCATTACTAACTTGGTTTTTCCATATCTACATTATGCTCCTAGCTAGCATTAGTTGCTTGGTTTCTTGTGTAGCTAAATAACTCTAATAGCTGGCATTATTAGCTGTTTTTTCTTCAACCAAATTACATTACTAGCATTACAAGCTTGGTTTTTCCATATTAAAGTACATGCATTTGAATACAGTGTTACAGTCCCTGTTGGTGTCATGGTCAGGCAGCTGGATACAATTTCAGTATAGTGTATGAAGTACCTTTGGATGAAATACATTCGATGAAGGTGAATAGATGTCTTTTAATTTCCTCTCAAAGAGATGAGAGGAGATGACTTGTAAGATGTGGCTTTAAAAGAGTGAAACTCTGAAAACAGGTCATGACAGTGATAAAAGGTTCCCACATGACCTTTGTGGAGAATTGTCACTGAGTGTGGTCCATTATGGCTGCTGTATTCAGATTATTGTAATCACAGCCATGCAGTTTAACATAGCCTACTGTAGTTTCAGTAAATGAAGCTGCACACACAGTTTATAGCTATCCATTTCTTCCATCTCTTGTCCTTAGATAGCCCATTGAGTGTATAGTGTATGAAATATAGAACCAAGATACATTTTACATTGTCAAGATACAGGCCCCTGTTTCTGCAGGGCCTTTTGGTATCTTGATTGTGATCAAGGTCTGGTCATTAAACTCCATCAGTGCATGTTTTATTCTGTACAAATATGAATCATTGACAAGTCAAACCGGAAATCTCTGAGAGCACAGATTTACTTGTTCTGGCATTTTCAAGAGTGTTTAATAGTATTTTCTATGTGACCTGTCAGCCATCAAAACAAACGAAGAGCTTAGAGCAAGAAAAGACAGCTTTAGCTCTCTAATTACAAACACCTCATGGTCTGTTTTCTGAAGTGGCTGACTCATTCATTTCCATTGTTGGAGAAGTCTCAGAAGTAAATTGTGTGGTTCGTGTTAAATAAACTGCCTTGACTTCATCTTGCCAGTGGCACTCTACAGCTTAGACTAACTCAGCATCATTATTACACCAATTATTCATTTGGGCATTCAGTGTCAGTGTTTATTTTACACACTTGCCCATGAACAACTAAGCTCCTATCTTTGTGTTCTTCTGTGAGGTTCCATGAATAAAAAGTGTTCAACTAAATACTTTTAAAAGCAAAGATTAAGGTAACATCAAAGTGCGATGACTAGGGGAGTTTCATTTATTTATTTTTCATTCTTTGATTGTATAAAGATGTTTTTTAATATTTTAAAGCTGTCAGTATTTGACTTTCAGGGTAGATGTCCAGTATATGTTTCACTTCAGCAGACTAAATCAAGCCAACAGCCAACTCCACTTCTCCTATTCTTGCCTGTCCCTCAGTGTTCCGATAAAATGACTGATAACCATTCACACATGAAGAAAAAAGTTGGTTATTTGGAGTATTTTAGTTTCAACTTAGAATGCCTGCCAGTTCTCCTTGAATACTCTTGCATCTACCAATATGCCATACAAGGTCCCTGAGCCGAAGGGGCATCTGTCGGGAGGATTGGGCTTACAGTTAGAGTTATTTGAGGAAATGCTTAAAAAATTGCTTAAGAAATTTCAGGTAATTATTGGTAATTTTGTGGATTGGGAGTATTTTCATGTTATGAAAATATCTAATCATTTCAAAGGGAATTTTTTAAAACACATCTAGAACTTTTTTTTTAATTTTTTTTATTCACTTTTGGGCTTTTAGTACCTTTATTGATAGATGAGGACAGTGGATAGAATCAGAAACAGGAATGAGAGTTAAGATGAGACATGCAGGAAAGGGCCACAGGTTGGACTCAAACCCAGAATGAGGCATAAACCACAAGGCCATCTTTGCCCCTGACCTCCAGAACTTTTAGTAGAAATTTAGTCCAAATTTGGCCTTGAAAAGTTGTCCCCTACCAACTGATCAATGCAGCTTAAACGTAGGTCAAAAATCTACTCAGCAATGTGTTGTCTCTGAAGAAACAGGGCCTTATGGACATGCTAAAATATAATTATTATTGTTATTCATAAATTTTCAAATTTACTGATTAACAAAAAGACTGAAAAAATAGTAAAGCACATTAATATTTCTTGATTAATATGTCAAATTATAGTTATTTACTTGTATTCCTGAACAGAAAAATGAGTTTTAGTGGTTGAATGTTATGCTTGATTCATTTCGGACTTCTCAGAGAAGCCCAGTGAGCCAGCTCAAATTTGGGTGAATTCAGTTTGAAATCCCTAATTTCTGTTCAAAACGGTAAAACGTGGAGAGCTCACTGAAAATGAAAGAGTCCGCATTAAAGCACTTCATGATGCTGGATGGTCTTTGAGACAAATATGACAGGTGGTCTAATAAATTTGTTAAGCACTGTATATTTAAATCTCTGTGACTTTTGATTTGTATTCAACCTCATCAACTTCAACTTCAACTTTCCACTTTATTGTCCCCTAAGGGAAATTTGCTTTGCAGGCAGGTAAAAAACATAAAACATAGGAAACACAATCACACAAGTTAGGTACAACACTAAAATGGGTTAGTACACCCATACCTTAAGGGACAGCTGAGGAGTCCTCACAGCTCTTTAATTCATTTATTTTTTATTTTTTCCATATCTTTATTGAAATTTTAGATATTTAAATTCATTTATTTTCACAAGGAAATATTTCCTTTAAGCACAGTGCTTCTGGCAGTTCTGCCACTCCACCTGCTTACAAGGTGTAGAGAGTTTAAGTGCGGTTGTGTCCCTTTGAAATGATCAGAACACTTCATGATACTCATTTAACATAAACACATTGAGGTGATGTCACAGAAGAAGGCTGCAAATGTAGCCATAGTTCTCTGAGTAAAGAAACAGCTCCTTCACAGATTATATTCAAAGAGGTCAAGTGATGTTAATACAGTAATACAAACCGTCTGTGAGGGGGCTGAAAAACTGAAACTTTAGTTTTTAATGAATGAGCCTTAAACTGAAAAGATAACCAGTTCACTCTGGGAGCCAAGGTTTCATATTTTTCTCATTGAAGGGAATTTTCATGGCTGTTCTTTCAAGGAAAATGGTAAATCCCAAAGAACAAGCAGTGGGGTCTTTACTCATGAAGTTTTGACATTGTGCTGTCATGAATACCCCCCACTTGTCCTCTGTGTTCAGCCTTAACTGTCAACAAAACTGACAATATCCAAATCAAGCTGAACAAAGACTGACAGAAAAGCAGCTGTATTATATTCAGCGGGAACGCTTGGACTGCTACTGCTATGAAATAAAGTATCATCACACATGGGGCTCTACAGGGACCCCTCAGTGCTGATGCTGAAGAGCTGAAAATAACATTTCCTGTCCCTCTGACAAACTGTCACACATCCAGGGTTTAGGCATAAATCATCTCATTCTGCATATAAGAGTGTAAGGGTGACTGGCTCTGCCTATCCGATGGAGTGTAATGTCAGCTGAATCTAGCAAATCCCCACAGCTTACCAAACACAAACATCCTCCATCAACATTAAGGACTGTCCACTTCCTGCTAAAAACAGACTTCCTGTTAGTGGTGTTTTTGTTCCTTCTTTTGAAAAGGGCATCAGGGTTACCCTGTGATGTGATTCAGTGTTTTTTAGAGCTGTAACATTGAGGTCAGGAGGTTGGTGATGCAGCAGAGCTGGTAACTCTTGGCTGCATGTGTTTTCTGGGCCATATTTCCCTAAACTTTTAAGCCCACAACCCCTAAAATAACAGTGCCAGACAGGGACCCCCAAAAGCTCTGGAGGTGGTTAAAGCATATGATGCAGAGCTGCACACACTCACCATCAGGCATTCACCAACACTGGCATGTGAACAGCACAAAAGAAAACACCAACCTAATAGCATAATAGCATTGTATATCCACAAAGTAGTTACACGCAAGTAGGGCTAAAGGATGTATCCTTTTACAGCTGCATGTGCTGTAGTCTCAATGCAGGGTGTGCAATCTTAAGGCCTTTGCACACGTCAAAAAAATTGAGCTTCATGCTGTTATAATCATGTTTGCATGACGTAGGCGTAGTTTACGTACAAAGCGAAGACAACACCTGAAGTGGCTGCAAAAATCGACAAAACACGTATGTGTATGAAACAATACAACATCTACTACTGCACTGACAAATAAACCTGTTTAATCAATAGTTAGATCTAAGAAAGCATCAATGATTCAGTCAAACTGATGCAAAAACAATAGTCCACTTGTTTCCTTACATTTCACAGATGTGAGATGAACAACAACTTCCGGAGCATCTGGAGTGACTGAGCCATTACTCAAAAACTCGCTGGCCAATAGGGATATTCCCCAGAAAAGCCCGCCCACACGTGACATTTGTGTCAGAACCAAGCGGCAACCTCGGTCCTGGAAAATGAAGCCAATGCGGAAGTGCAAAAAATTGCTATACCGCGGGCGTCCACTTGAGACTGGCTGGAGAATGCCCACAAGCAGGCTGACAGGAAGTCACACTCAGTGGGCCGGCCGTTAGGTTGATCCAAAAATCGGTTGAGACTGCGATTTCAATATGGAAGCCGGATTGGATTCAAGAGCCATTTGAGTCCGCCTATTGTAAGCAGACGACTGACTTCACACGGGGTTTGTCCAATTCTTTCTACAGTCTATGGTCAGAACTGAGACCAAAACTCAAGAAACACAAACAAAGGATCAGGCAGCGCAAAAGCAAAACCGAGAAGCGAGAGCAAAAGTCTGATCACAGATAGAGAGAAACAGGAGCTGTAAACAAAAAGATAGATGTTCAAAATTCAAAGACTAATAATTTGGTTGCTATTTGAAATTTGTTCTCTTGGTGCGAAAATTTTTTTTTTTTTGCTTGGATCACATTTTTTTGCTCTCAAATGCAAATTTTTGTTTGATACTGAAAAAGTTTTGTTTGAATCTTTTTTACACAAATCTCATTCCATAGATATCAGATATGGAAATATAACAGATAAAGGCAGAAGTTTGTGGCCGACTCACAAGTCATAACAGAGGCTAATTAAAAAGTTGCTCTCCATCTCTCCAACTTGCTATGATGTATGAGCGTGTGCTATATGAAGCTCCATGTGAGGATGGACCCAGCGGGATTTTAAGGAAGTGACAGAGAAACAGGCTTGCAGTACGAAACTATTTTGACATTCTACGAATTTTCGCAGTGAAGGACAATAAAAACAAGGTCCACAAGGTCCGATATAAAAAAAACATCCAAAAGAAACAGACCCAGTGTGTTAAGACCTTAAGTCATGTGACCAGAATAGATGAGTTGTTGTGATGCACAAGGAGCAAGGAAAAAGGTAGATAACAAGGTATCAGGAGTGTCTGACAGGAATATTCTCACCTTCACTGACCTTCCTCAACAGAGCTTGTTAGCTTGCTTTACAAAGTGTGGGTAGTGTGCATTTAGAAAATCCACATCTATGATTGAAAGTCGTGTTCTGAGTTGTGGTCAACGTAGTGGCAAAACTACGGCTAGTGGCCTAGAACTGTCACAAGTTGGTCAACACAAAGTTCCACACTTCTTTTTATTTGCATTAAAAATGAAAGGGCCAGATGTCAAAAATTAAAATGGTAAACTGAAATTCAAGGGGCAGAGAATTACATTTTCACACTGTGAACAGTTAGGGTGTGATGCGACCCAATGTGTGACGCTTTTATGATGTCAGGACATGTTAGACATTTCTGTGCCTTTTGGGATTTTTTTCATCAAAGATGTTTGACTTTACACCTTAATCGTACCATCAGAGCATCCAAGAAATTTGTGCTGCTTAGGTTCACTTTTGGTACGTGAAATTCTAGTGTTTACAGTGCTCTCCTTCAGTGTTTATCATTACATCATCAAACATTTTTTTTTATGTATCATCCAGCTCATGAGGGCTGTGAATGTTTGCTTTTCTCTATCTTGATTACAGCAGAGCGTTGTGATGTGAGGACTGGTTATTCTAAATTACAGTTTATGCTCTCCATCTGTCCCTCATTCTAATTAATGGAAAAATTTGGTGAGTGAGGCGTTAAATCTTCTAAGTTCCACCAGCTTTAGTAGTTTCTTTAGTCTGGTTAATTGACAAATCTGGTCAGCAACAACCATAATTTTAAATATGATGGTTAAATAGCTCATTTGCCAATAATTAAGTAGCTAAATGTGTTGACTGTTTAGCCTTGATAATGTAACATTTGCCAAACCCTTGCTCCTTGCCACAGCCAAGTCTGTCATTAGAATATGGTACGCTTGTCTCAAGAAAATGAAAATGGGAGCATCCAATTTGTCAAAATTGAGGATTCAAAAGGCAGTCAAGAATCTTAAGAGATTGCACATTAGTATGTCCATATTTGACCTCATACTGTCAAATACCCATGCAGACTTGATCACAGAAAATTAAGTGGACACACTGGTCAGTAAGCAAGATAATATCCTCTTCAAGTAAATAGATGTAGAGGACATTTTTCTTGCTTATTCACGGTGAGCAAGCACTGTTACTGGATGAGATAAAGCTGTGATTCATGGCTCTTCCTGACGTCAAGCCTGCAGGCCCAGCTGACAACCCGTCTTTCAACATGGCTGCGAGCCAAACCGTGCCACTACGGCTAATGTTTCTGCTCCTTTCCCTGTCCATCACCTCCACAGTAAAAGGTGGCTCAGCAAGCGCAGCAGGTAGCCAGGCCAAAGGTGCACTGGCAGGGTCCAAATGCCAGGTCATATCATGTGTACTCAGACCCTGAGACAGGCATCCTAACACTGTGCAGCCGAGCATGTTTGTTTGTTCACTCAGGTCATCATATCAGTGTCTGGCCCGGCTTGTATAGTGAAGCGCAAAGTGAGAACAAATCATGACACATCATGAGGCATGAACATAGTGAACAATAATATGAGAGTATAAGATACTCTTCACCTCAGATGACCTCTCATTTTTGTCCTGACATGTCAGACATTGCAGAAAAGGTCACATTATGACATACTCTGAGCATTATTGTTATTTAATTATTATTGGGCTTATTTTATTTTTATTTGAGATTAAAATCTAGTGAAATATTTCTGTGTCATCACAGGCTGTCATCCAGCAGGAAATTAAAGAGAAACAGTCTGAAAGTGAACACCACCAGGAGAGACAGTTGCACATATAACCAAGGACTAAAATTAATAAATATAAGATTTATCCAGAATAACTAGGATCAAATATTACTTATATTAAGTGCATGGTCTGGACACTGAGTATCAGTGGCAGAGCCAGGGGGTGGCTTACGAGGCTTACAACCTAAATACCTCCTCAAAAAAACCCTGATTCTTTTAAGTGAGAGTGTTATAATAGATAAATACAAAAAGACTAGAGAAGAATACACAAATGGATGCTGCTGATCAAAACAGGGTACAAAATCAAACCTTTTTTGTTAAATTTCAATCCTTTATAGACAAGCATGAAAATATGACACATTATTTTAACAGGTATTTGATCGCCTGACTATTACACCAATAGGGACTGAAGTGGGATTGTATTAAAAAACATTAATGTGGAGTTGGCCACCCTTTTCTTCTTGTAAGGTTTTCCACAAGATTTTGAAGTGATTTTGTGGGAACTTGCGCCCATTCATTCTGCAGAGCATTTGTGAACTCAGGCACTGATGTTGGACAAGAAGGCCTGGTGCACAGTCTCTATTTCACTTCATCCCAAAGATGCTCAAAAGGGTTGAGGTCAGGGCTCTGTGTGGGCCAGTCAAGTTCTTCCACACAGAACTCGTCAAACCATGTCTTCATAGTCCTTGCTTCGTGCATTGGGGCAAATTCATGTTAGAATAGAAAAGGGCCGTCCTCAACCTGTTGCCACAATGTTGGAAAAGAGCATTGGTAACTTTAATGCACAGTGTAGCAGAGCAGCACCTGCTCTGTGATTTGATGTGATCTTCTGTTTCATGGCTGAGTTGCTGTTGTTCCTAAACGCTTCCACTTTCTAATAATATCACTTGCAATTGACTGTGGAATATCCGGTAGGGAAGTTTCACAGTCCGTCTTATTGCATAGGGGGCATCCATCCAGTGTTAATTTCATCGGCTTAAACTGTGACTTAAAAGTTTGTCGACAGCCTTTTTTCCATGAAAAAGACTAGACTAAGACTAGCCAAAAGTAGATCTTTGATGACTAAAACTGACTAAAAGAGAGTTAAGTTTTCATCAGAATGACTAAAACTAGACTAAAATGGAATTTAGTTTTTGTCAGACATTCAGAATCCATGATATTTCTCCATTGTGGATAAATCTGTCCAAATACAATGCACCTGTAGCTATTCTGCCTCTCAGCTGTAGAAAGCAGGGAACCCAGGTTTGGCAGGGTGCAGAGAACACACTACCATGATTTGGTACCAAATTTAGGCAAGAGAATAGATGTTTGGACTAAAATTAAAATCTAAAATGTGGGGACTTTTTATGAACTAAACTAGACTGAAATGATTTTGAGTTTTCACATTAAAACTAGACTCAAACTATACAATGTAGATATGACTAAAATGTGACTAAAACTAAAGGCTAAAACTGAGACTAAAATAAAACCATCAAAATTAACACTGCATTCATCACAGTACCAGGCCTGAGGTCACAAAGCCCCTTCAGTGTCATAAATGTTGACTGCATGGCTAGAAAGTTTTAATGCTTTTACAGTGAGCTGTTTCACTTAATACCTTTTTTTGCCTTAGTAGTGGTAATGATGTAAGTAATGCCAATGACTTTGTCCAAAATTGTAACACATGAAGCTACTTGGACAATCACATCATTGACTCCAACCAGGCATTGTGAGTGACCGTAGAGAGAGTGTGATAAAACAGAGACACTTGGAAGAGTCGGCAGACAGAAAAGTCTCAGAAACACAGCGGGAGAAAGTGAGTCAGAGAAAATTAGTCAGGATGTGCTTTTAAATTAAGAAAGAGGCAGCAAAAATACTTTTTTTATTTGGTATGGATAGGATTATGTATAATGATTGATTTGGCAGTATGTCTCAAATATTTTACTATCCAGTCAATCATTAAATGCTATAATGTCAATTATGAGACAAAGCAGATGTCTTTTTAGCAATCATATGGAGTCACATTTAATCTAAGGACATTTCTTCTATCCAAGGTAAGACAAGGTCCCATGCTGCAAAAAAAAATTGCCTTCTAATAAATTATAATCCTAATCTCAGTTCATTCTGAACAATTGTTTTAGTGACCGTATTCTGCAAAAATAAAAAGAACGCAATTGTGGCAAGTTTAAAAAAGAAAACAAGAAACGTGTTTGGATGGAGCATTTGAACAATTCCTAAGAGAAAGGTCGTGTGTTTTCTTGTATAACCTGCATGTATAAGCAAGTAAACACAAAACTGACAAAGTCCATTTAGCAGCAGACCCGACAGCATCCCATACAAAGACAAAGAACAAAGAACAAGAAGAAGCTGGGCTACATGCAAACCAGCTTTTCATCTCACCACTGGAGCAAAACCAGAGCAGACAGGTGGAGTAACTGCACAGCATCGCCTTAACCAGACACACTGTAACAGCAAAACAAAAACTAGGAGGTAAAAAAAAGTCCAACACATGTTCCAGCTCTTGCATAATGGAGTATAAACTCAAAGGAAATATTTATACCAGTCTGACAGGCAGAATTTGGAATTCTCCACCTGAGGGATCCCAGAGGACGCCTTATAGCGGGCCCTCAGCATGTTGACAGATATCACAGCCGACAAGGAGCCTTCTGGAAAACTCCCTACTTCTTTGGGACTGTAAATAGACAGTGAGGAGTCTCAATAAACCAAAGTGCCTCTGCATCTGTATGTGACATAATTTAATAAAGGGACAAAACCAAGGGAAGTCCAGGAATAGGAGGTTTTGCTGTCAGATGTTAAATCTTTGCTAGCTTTTTGGGGGAAATTGAAATAGCTGCTAACTCTGGTTATCCCTGAGTTAATTTTTCAACTCATCAAAACATGAATCAAAAAGGCCTTAGATTTGGTTCAGATTTAGCACTTAAACAACGGTACTTCAAAGCTATAATATAAACTATTCTAAAAATAGGAATAGCAGATATCAAATTTATCATATCTAAACATATTTTTTATCACATAGATTCTAAGAGGATGAAATGTTGGAAATATTTATTCTATTATTGTTAACATTCTTAACCTCTTTTCACCAATTTTTAACACATTTTCATCACTTTTTCAGGCCAATTTTGTCAACTGTTTTCTCTTTTGTGGCATATTTTACACTTTCTACATATATTTGCCAAATTTAAACTTTTTTGCCTCTTTTAGCCCCTTTTTGAAACTTTCTGACTCCTATTCACCCATTTCCCCCTTTTTCCTGTTTTATCAATTTTTGCCAATGTTCACCCTTTTTGTCTCTTTTATTTTATTTTATTTTTTTTGCCACTTTCAACCTATTTTTTCCACCTTTGACCTACTCTTTTAACATCTCTCTTCTCTTTCTCTTGCCCATTTTTGCTTGGGTGAGTCTTTTACCTTATGTGGCATTTGACTAATTATTGCCAGTTTTCATCAATTTTTTTCCTGTCATAACTCATTTTTTCCACTTTCAACCCATTTTTTGCCAATTTTGACAGAGTCTCACTGATTTATTAATTTCCTTATGGTTTTTTGCCTCTTTCAACTCCATTTGAACACTTTTAACCATTTTTGACAATTTACAACAGTTTCTGCCTCTTTTAACCTGTTTTTTTTGCCCCTGTCAACCTATTTTTGCCCCTTTTTGAACAGTTCTCAGCAGTGTATTACCCCTGTATACCACTTTTGTCTCCCCATTTACCCCTTTTTTGCTTTTCTTGCCTTCAGCTTGCATTCTTGCATGCATTGTTTTTTATGTATTTTCAACGGTCTCTTTTATTATTGAGCTCCAAATAGTTTTAAGCTGTTCCCACTGATTTACTTTAGATCAAACTTTTGTGTTCTCAATCTGCTAAATCTCAAATTTGTTCAAAAGGATTCAACTCCAGACTTTGAGTTGGCCAGTCCACCAGTTCCAGTACTCCAGATTCATTTTCTTGAGGTCATTATCTTGTTGTAGTATGAAACCACAACCAATCAGATTCAGTCAAGAAGGGATTCCACGATGTACTAAGAGGTTGTGGTAGTCGTTCTTGTTCATGATACTTGATATTTTCACTCATTTGCCCACAAATGGAACCCCATACCATAATGGAATCTCCACCATGTTTGAGTGTTGGTGCATCTGGCTTTAAAACTTTCTCTATCTCTTCTGCAGACATAAACACAACAATGCTGACCGAACATTTCAAACTTGGACTCTGTCCAGAGTACTTTCCTCCAGTGTTTGTGCTCCCTGGTAAATTTGAGGCATTTCTGGATGTTTGCCGGCCTCAATAATGGCTTCTTAGCAGCCATTCTTCCCTTTAAGCCTTGTTCCATCAGTCATCTGCTTATGGTCATTCTGGAGACTTTCTCAGACTCTGATCTAGAAGAATTCATCAAGTATTCATTCATTAAGATCAGCAGATCTTCTTTGAGGTGTCTGACATCTGGTTCAGTAAACTTTCATTTCCTACCTCTTCCTTGGCCCATTTTGTTAGTATCACTCAGCAATTGACTCCAAAGCATACTTGATCACACTGTGAGAACACTTTATGTCTTTCCCTGTTTTTCCCAGAGACCATCCAGCATCATGAAGTGAATTAATGGGGACTCGTTCATTTTCAGTGAGCTCTCGGCGTTTTACCATTTTGAACAGGAACGAGGAATTTCAAACTGAATTAATCTTTTTATACCCAAATTTGAGCCGTCTAAACGGGCTTCTCTGAGAGGCCCAAAATTAGTCAAGCATAACATTCGAACACTAAAATATGAATCATTATAGCTAGAAATCTTTGCTAGCATGGTAGCAATAATGCTGCTGGTGGCACAGTGTACGCTGAACAACAGCTGTTTTTCCATTTGACTGTCATTTGGTGTCCTTAGAGAAGGACACCATTGGTCATTTGTTTGAATTTCTACAACTACATTTACATTGTGCTGACAAGATACCTCTTGAAATTCTGCAAATACAGTTTTTTTCCCCAATGTAGGGTGACATTGTAAAAGATCTACAGGGGTAGGTTGGGAGAGATGTCTGTATGCACAAAATCAATGACTGTGTATTGTTCAGCTTGTTTACCACCTGTGATCCAGGTTATATCTATCTCATTATGGCCAAATGAAGTGCTATGTGGACTATATTTCTTCACTTCAGCCACTGACCATAAAGCAGGTGTGCATTGCTTTTTAGAAGAGTCACTTGCATTCTGTATCAAGACCCCCACCCCACCCCCCAAGCTCACCCAAAAAGAAGGAAAAGTCTTTGTTAAGTGCATGATTTTGTCAGGATTGTCAAAAATGACACACATCAGATGGACTCTTATTATGCCAGTGTCAGTACACCGAACTAGGACTGACTGAATCAAGCAAATCCATGCCTTGGATCTCCATAGTGCAAGAGAGAATGATAGCATGCTGGCAGTAACAGGACATTTGACTGGATAAGACACTGCATAAAAAAATCCCTGCTTCTCTTCCCCGTCAATGTCAGCTTTCATCAAGGCATTGTGAGTGGAACACGTTGTTCACTCAGACTCTATTGTGACAGAAACTACAGTGAATAAGACAGCAATTCAACTGAGTTATTTTACATCAAAATCCAGTGGATCCTCTCTTTATCTTGAAGGTGGTTCATGGTTGTGGATATCCCCATTCTAAATGTCAAACCAATCCACTGATGTCAAATCAATCAAATCATACGGTTTGGAGCCAAATGTAATTTATATGGACTTTGAAATGACTGATGTGCTGACATGTGCACTCAAGGAATATTGATAGGGTGGTTAAGCTGTTGAATTTGATAGAGAGTATTCAGCTAGGGGAGGTGGCATCTTCCATGAGCTTAAGTTACCATACTGTCTCTTAGATCTAAGGGTCAATTTTGTTTGTATTTGCTCACCTTTAACTTTTCTTCATAGTTGAATAAGTTGTGAGGGAAAAATGATGCATACAGAGGCCCTAAGAGTACACCCAACCACCTTTTTGGGAGGCCTGAGCCAATTGCCCTGTTAGGCTTTGTTTTTTTCCCACTTTCGTCCATCTTTGGGGCATGAGACATGCATATATTGGCATAAAAATTGGTACAACCCCTAAACTCTGAAAAAAAGAAAAGTTGGTGTAGGTTTCAGAAATGGACTTGATGAATTTGCTCTATAGTGCCACCCTTTGTGCTTAGACAGAACACTGCTGAGAGCCAGTTTTACCTAGATTTACGAAATGAGGTAGGCAGATGTGGCTTTGGGGGGATCTACAAAAAACTCTGTGGGGTGGCTGGGGCCATCAGTCCAACCACAAAAAAGGGGTATTTAAAGCCTTTTCCAGAGGTCCATTGTTTTGTTTTGGGTTTTTTTGTTTTTCTTTTTTTTTTTTTTTTTTTTTACTTATATATCTGTTTGTTTTCTTCCTCATACAGTGCCTGTTAAAAGTATTCATCCCTTGGATGTTTTAGCCTTTGATTGATTTTAGAAATCGATCATGGTCAATGTAATTGGACCTTTTGACAAAAAAACAACAACAACAAAAAACTCTTTAATGTCTAAAAGAAATTAATGACAATTAAACAAAAATATGTAAGGTAAAATTACTGACTGCATAAATATTCACCCCCTTCAAAAGGACTGATCTAATTCAACAGATATCCAGCCAATTAGTGAAAGTAGTCTCACAATTAGTCCCATGGGGTTTACCTGAGTGCAGGGAATGCATCTCAAGTGATTGTAGTATAAAGTCACCTGTGTCTGGAAGGTCAAGTCACTGGTTAATCAGTGTTCCTGGCTTCCATTGCACCATGAAGACAAAAAAACCACTCCAAACAACTCAGAGAAAAAGTTATTGAAAAGTAAAAGTCAGGGGATGGATGCAAGCAATTATTAGGCTTTTTCTTTTTTCAAGCAACTTACTTTGTAGAAATCTGTTTTCACTTTGACAATACAGATGTTTTTTTTGTTTTTTTTTTCAAGCCAAATTATACTGACCATGACTGATTCACAAAATAAATAAAAGGGTAAAACATCCAGCTGGGTGAAAATTTAACTCAGTTTTGGTTATTTTCTATAGATCTTGCAACACTTTTCACATTATACAGAGCTGTTTTTTCCTCTTCCAAAGTTAATTTATGTCATTATCCCAAAATAGCAGATCTTGTTTTCTTGTGTTAATGAGATATTTTTATGGCAATCTACGAAGCAAAGCAAAACAACGGACTGGTTTCTGTGACAGGCCAGACCAGGACACGCTATGCCACTATTGCCCACACTAATGAGGTAAGTTTCCTATTTTTCTTTGTTTGTTTTGTTACTTTTACCGCTCTGTGTCTCTTGTTCAAAAGAAATCCAACAGTAATAAAGCCAATGGATATGATTAAATCTTAAAATCGGGTTATTCAAAGGAAGTAAAAGAAGATGACATATGAGATCATATAATCCAAATTTTAACTAGATATTACTTTGACTCTGTGTTATTGAAAACTCTTAAGTTAGATTAGTGTAACAGGGTCAAATATGCATCTGTATCTTTCAGTTATTTCTGTTTTCACTCATTAAAAAACAAAGTCCAGTTTGTTTGACTAGTGAATGATCTGCATGGTACAGCTTCTTCGTAACTTGTTGAAATACAATGAAACAAAATATATAGATCTCTCTTCATCTCTTGAAAAAATCCTGCTGTCTCTAGCATGCAGCTGCTGACTGGTTTGCTCTCTGCGCTCTGAAGCAGGTCCTTTTGTTTTTACTTCACGTTACGTCACATTCCCACGCTTGTGCTCCTTCATTCGCATTTGGTGTACCTGGGCCCACCTAGTCCTTCCTTACTGGGGCCATGAAGCGTGCCGCACCCAAGCACAGAGCAAATGCACTCACACTGGTCAAACGTACTGGACTTTAGGCTCAAGCGGGCCCAGGCACGGTACGGATAGCCTAGTGTGAGTGCGCCCTTAGTCTCTTGTTTTCTTTGCCTGAAAATAAAACATGGTCAACAGTAGAACTCCAGTATCACAATATCTTCCAGAATTATCACCACTCAATGCAGAAGCCCACCGGTTACATAATTATTTACTTGCATCTAAAGAAAGTCAGGATAATCCTGACCCCAGCAGAGGAGGGCTCAGACTTAATAGCAAGACAAAATGTAGGAAACATTAACATCTTTGCAATTCAGCTGGCAGCATGTTGTATGTATTTTGCATTATAGGTTCTTTGCAGATGACTTCAAGTGGTAGCAAAGAACTCCCCTTGGGGGGTAAACAGTGATGTCTGCATGGAGAAATGATACAGAAAGGTCATAACATGATTGCAATCAACCTATAGGGGCTGCAGAGTGGTGCAGCGGTTAGTGCTGCTATCTCATAGAAAGAAGGCTTCAAGTTCAAGACCCCTCCAAACAGGGCCTTTCTGTGTGGAGTTTATGTGATGTCTCCATGCATTTTTGGGGTTTCCTACTTCCTCCCACAGTCTAAAAACATCCTTGTTAGTTGGTTACTCTAAACTGGCTGTCTGCGTGATTTTGAGCACCAAACTGGATAAATATCAAATATCAATATTACACCTGTCTGTGGAGATGTGTGGATGTTTGCGCCCCCTGACGACAGGAAGTTCCCTCCATCTTGAATCAGTAATCCTTGAAGGTCTTATCTCGACAGGGTTGAGTATTTCCCATTTTTTTCTTTAAAGACAGAAGTTCAGCAAATTTTGTGATTCTTCTAAAAATAAAGTCAGGCCAGGCTTTTGCCAAGCCCATGCCCCATTTCTCCAGGTATCGTCCCAGCTGCCCCCTCCACGATGCACACAGCCGCTCCTGGCATCCGGACCAGCCCTGCTTCCTGTCCATGATACTCAAAGATGTGCTCAAGAGAAGTACACTTGGCCTTCGGGCCATTAGCCAACATCCAGGCCTCTCAAGACCGGGAGGACCAAGGACTGAAAGACTTTGGTTCTCGTATGCACGCTGAGATACTGGTAATGCCACACTGTTTAGGTCAGCAAACCCGAGTCCAAATCTGCAATTTATCTCAGAAAAAGTGGATTATCAAATGTGTCTTTTGAGGATTAATCCTTTTGGACAACCGGATCTTAAAGATGCCAGATAGATAAGCTAGGACCTTTATTGTTTGAACACATAAATGTATAGATGCATATCTGCTTAGGGCTTCCATTGTCACATCTGTTTACATGCCAGATGTTCCACATATGTACAGACATCCGAGGAGTAATTATTTATGATAGCAGACTGAGTGTGAAATATCGTTCTGTGCTTGTCTCAGAGAGCGTGCTGTCAACACAGGCTGAAGTGATACACAAATTTTCATGTTTTTCATAGATGAGAGATACCTGAAATATTTTTTTACAAACTGGGCTAATCAGCTGGGTGTCATTTTGTCATTTGGTAGGATTTTAATGGGTGTCCTTGTCTGCTCCTGCCTCAGTTTATGATTTAAGCAGCGGGAGCGTTTTTTTCATCCGATCTTGATTAGTGCAGCTGCAGACAGCTAATGGCTTTGACAGTGTTTTGGGCCTAATTTTGTCACATTGAGACACTTTGTAAAATAGTTTTGATCTTGTTGCATATTTTCTGACAGCTCCCTTCAAGAACCCCCACCATCACCACCACCTTTAAAAATCTGCTCCTGTGCCAAATGGACATCTGTCTTTTCCTGTTTTTCTTGCTTCCCTCCGTCCAGTCATCCATTCATGCCTGCTCTTACATTCCACTTCTCTCACCCGCCTCCCATCCACCACCTTGTTCTGTTCCTTCCTTTTAGTCATCCATCTGTGACAACCTACACCTCCCTCACACACTTCAAGTTTGTCCATTTGTTGCTCTCTCCCTCTCTCTCACTACCCAGACACAAACCACCAGCACCCGCTCTCTAGTTTTACACGTCTACCTGTTAGTGTGTTCATCCCACGTGTGCTCACACTCTGCAGCCTCTTTCCTGACACCCTGCACAGTTTTTTGTGCTGCACAGTGCTCATTTTGTCTTCCCACATTGTGGGTGGATTCAAATGTTTGTGTTACAGCTACGAATGCATAATTTCTTAATTTTCTCTTCAATAGAAGAAACCAACCCAGCCCCCACATATACACAAAGCATTTTTTTAAATGAAGAAGAGATTGTTTTCAATTTTCCCATTATTCATAATATCTCAACCATTTCCAGCAGTCATGCAGTATTGCCTGGAGAGGTGGTTCTACTTTCAATTTATTACCCAAATGTTTTTAGCGGCCTGTCCGGCAAAGGATAAACTGCTACAAACAGTGACATGTGAGACTCTTCTTGCATATTTAATTGATTAAAAATGGGCCATTTCTATTTGCACATTATCACCTCACGTTTGCTGCTTGTGTTTAAGGAGAAAGGGCCATTATGAAATTAACTCAAGCCACAGAAGAGGAGCACATTTACAAACAGTATTCGCCCACATCCTGAAGGATAAAACAGCTACATAATTATGCATGTTGAGTGTAATTATCCCCATTCTTTAGCAGTTTTAGGGAAATGTGCTATAACAACACGCAGGAGTATTCAAATTGTGTTTTGTTAAAGCCACATATTAGTTTTCCATTCGAGCAATCAGTTTTTTAGTTATGTTTTCTAATTAGCAATCCTGACGTATTCACACTGCTTTAGAGAAGCTCAGCTGCTTTACTGCAAGATGAAGGGTAGGACAGGGCTTTAAACCACTTAGATTTATTGTGTTAATGTAATAGAAACTGTATGAGCCACATTTAGCAGCCTAATATGCCTCTGCTAAATTGCCAATCGCCTATACTGAAAGACAGGTGTACTGCAGCCTAGCAAAGTATGATTGGCTTTCCACAGAGTCCATGTCCGCAGCATTCTGTCTGCACCACAGTTTTGCCTGCCCTCACCCACTGGATCTATTCCTGAAGTGAAGTAAAGCACTGGTTAATCAGTACTCCTGGAGACTGTCTGTTCCTGTCACTCTTTTGTTACTGCACCTGTAGTTTTAAGTTTCCTTTCTCTCTAGCTGAGGTGAGCCGAGCTCAGTCTCAAGACCAAGACTGTTCTCGAATACTACAACACTAGCTTTCACAATAAACACTCACACAAAACAAGTCTTTTATTGTGAAGAACTTAGCATGTCTACCATTGATTTTACTTAGCTTTAGCAGAGGTATCAGTGAGTGTACAGAGAAACAGTGTTTACAGCTGCTTCTCTGATTTTAACACCACATGTCATAAATTGTGAGTTTAACCCCCCCCCCAAAACAGTTGTATTATCTGTTGTAAAACAAATCACTGCAGTGTGGGGCTGAAGACAAACCGAGTCGTTAAAGTCGCAGCTCGTGTTAAAGCCCCAGACAGGTCTACAGAGACGTTGTCCAAAGTGAGTCCACACGCTGCATGATGCTGTAATTGTACACATTAAACTTGGAGAGGAAAGAACACACTTACTACCCTATTGCTGTGCTTCATGTTAATTACACGGACACATTTTACTTGCTACCTGGCTGCTTTTTAGTGACGGAGTGAAATAAGCTGGTGGCTTTACTCAGACTGAGCTGTTACCTGTCACATATCACCCTGCTAATGGCAGTATTGGTTGTACCTTGTGTGTGCACTACAAACCATGTTTAAACCAGTGTGACAATGTCTGTGTTGCAAAAATCCATTCTGTGGCAGAACTTTTACCAGTGATGGTGTTGATACTGGTTTACCGCCCACCACTGTCAGCTGGTAAACACTGTATACCTGCATACATACATATCCTGTATTGCTTGTTACATCCCTGTGAGTTACCTATGTGTAAAACTATAGGACGCAGTTTTAAAACAGATGTTTTAGATCGTTTTTTTAGTTCTTTCTATCAGTGAAGTGAATGATTATTACTAGATCATAGTCTGACAGGCAGCTTGGTAATTTGCATCACAGCCTTTGCCTTTATTTTGTCAATGTGTGTGTAAATGTTGTGAATGCAACTCAATGTAAAGCACTTTGAATATTAGGAATGCTCTATAAGAGCACTCTGTTCATGATTTACTATAGGCACTTATTGTTTAGTATGCTGGCTCACCAGGGAAGCGGCCTGACTCCTTCTCTATTTTTATCTAGTGTATATATTTTATTGACTCCTTTCAAAAGTATTCATTAATATAGAGTTATGTGAAGACTCTAATGTGTAATATTATAATAGACATTATTTTTTTAGAGCTGCACATTTATCAGTCCATAGCTTGCCCTCATACCACTGCCAGTGGTTCTTTATTGCATCGACTGTTAATTTCTTTGTCGAGCCATCCTGAATACTTATTTACACACTCTCTACCTTATGAGATATCTCTAATTATCACTCTGAAGCATTTTTCCCACTAACTCATGCCTGACACCTTATTTTTGTCTCTGTTATTTAAGAAAATCACACATATCATTACCTGTCTTTGCTCTTCTTGCTTGTTAGAATCCATTTCACCCTGAATACTGACAATGTTGCTTGGGAAAGATGTTTTCTATATTGCCCAACATTAAAGCAGATATGAAAAATAGCAAAACAGCTATAAACTCAGGTAGACTGAAGCTGCACATTTAGAAATATAACCAACCTAGTGACACTGTGTTTGTTTATTATGGTTTGATATTAAACCAGTAGCCAAATAATAAAAAAAAAACACTTGTAGATGCATTATATACAGTTCCTATAAAAAGTATTCAGAGCCTTGGATGTTTTACCCGTTTATTGATTCTATTAATCAATCATGGTCAATAGAATATTTTGTCAAGAAATGTCAAATAAAAATAATAAAAGTAAATTAAGTGACTGCATAAATATTCACTCTCTTCAAGTCTAACATGGCACGCCAGATGGATTTGTTTCATATATTCATCTAGAAAAGCACTCACTGACTGTGTTTACTTGGACTTGAGTATTCCGGTTTCTGTCAGGTTTTTTGAGGATCCCGGTTTCCCTTTTGAGCATGTATACGACTTTGATTTAACTTAATTTAAGCTAAGCTCTTCTGCCATAACTGCACTGGCCTCTTGTTGCTAGTTGCTTATGTCACAACTCCACCAGGCCCGAAAGTACTGCCACTCATTGCTGATTGGTCCTGTCACTTTCTAACCGGGCCCAAACAGTTCAGAGGGGAGCTTTGCAAGATGGATTTGCCAGTGAGAAACATGGAAGTCTGTGTGGATATGTCTCAATCAGGCTTGCACATCAGGACACAGCAATGTTACTCCATTCCTCTTTGCAAAACTGCTCAAGCTCCCCCAGGTTGCATGGGGATCATGTGTTATCAGCCCTTTTCAAGTCCAGCCACAAATTCTCTATTGGATTGAGGTCTGGGTTTTGTCTCGTCTTGCTAAAAAATAAGTCTGCCCCAAAGCTGTAGTTCTTGTGCCAACTGAATACGATTTTCATCCAGGTTTTTTTTGTAATATATTTTTGCCGCATTGATTTTACTTATTACTTTTACAAGCCTTCAAGGAATGGCCACTGAGAAGCATCCCCACAGCATAATGCTGCCACTTCACAGTGGGGATGGTGTCTTTGTGGTGATGTGAAGCATTTGGTGTCTGCCAAATATAGCACCAGATGTCTGAAAAGCACTTTTTTTGTCTTAGCAGACTAAAAAACTTTCTTCCATTTGACCATGGAGTCTCCCACATGCCCTTGGGTGAATACCAGTCAAGATTTAGTATTAGATTTCTTTAACAGTGGCTTTCTCTTTGCCCTTAGTCTCCTTCTTGCATGGTCACTCAGTTTGTGAGGACAGCCTGATGCATGCAGATTTACACATCCATTATTCCTTCCATTTCTTGATGATGGTTTAACTGAACTTCAGCGATTGTCAGTGTCTTGGACAGTTTTGTGTCCATTCTCTGACTTATACTTTTCAATAACTTTTTCTCTGAGTTGTTTGGAGTGTTCTTTGTCTTCATGGTGCAATGGTAGCCAGGAATACAGATTTACCCATGACGTGACCTTCCAGGTGACTTTATACCACAATTACTTGAGACACGTTCATTACAATCAGATGATCCTCATTTGACTAACTGTGAGACTACTAGCACCAACTGGCTGGACTTCCATTGAATTACTAGTTTTCACTTTGACACCATGAAGAGTCAAACATCTGAGGGGGTGAACAGTTTTTATAGGTACTTTAAGTCTCAATATTTGCTTACCATGGCACAGGTGTGATGTAGCTTAGCTTAAAGTAAGGGGGCATTCAGGGACACCACCATTTCACACTGCAAGCAAGATGGAGCTCACAAAAGCCAGTTCTCTGAAATGACACATATGGGGAAATTGGAGACCCACAACTGTTATTCTTTGGGTGAGATGAAAAGGTGGCTGTATTTTTTTCCCTTTTTTGTACTCACTGTAGTTGTGTGTGTTGGATTTATTCAATGAGGTTCAGCACACTCTCGGGATAGAACAAGGCAGGGGGCATTGTAGTTTCTTCAGAGAAATGGCTTTCTATCTGAATTTTTCCTCCTCCACCACATAGAAAAGAAATGACCTATCACACGTTTGATTGCTGCAGAATACGAATTATGGTTTTTACTGTTCTATTGCCCTCTTGCCTGAAAATAACATCTGCTTCAATCTAATTATAGAGGCAAGCAAAGTCAAAATAATTAATAGATCAAGCAGCAAAAAATCTCTTTAAAATGAGGCATCAGATAATAGACCCTTCTCTAACTTCAGGTTGGTTCATTTGTGTATTCAGCTGACACTGAATGTTTTAAATTCACATTTTAATGCAATGTGACAACAAAGATTGCCTGTTATTCTTGTGTGACATTGGGTTAATCTTCAATTATTTGCAGCAAGATCATACATAAAAACATGAAATTAATGTGTGCAGGTGAGAATAGAGCTCTATTTATAGCAGATAAACAGCTACCGCAAATAGTCTCCAAACAATGTTTCATAATGTGGAAACATGGGCACGGATTTTTTCATTCCATTATAAGTTGCTTGATCATTTTTTATGCATAAATACAATATAAATTTGTTAAAGCTGGAGCTGTGGGGTAATGAAAGATCACTGGTAGATTCCTGTAGTGCTCTAACTGCTCTCTTATTGTTAGTCATTCACCATGAGCCTTTGGCTTTAATACATCCAATATTACAGTGGAACACATTGACTTAATATAACAAAGAGATTAATCAAATAATCATACACTGCAAATGCCCATGTGGGTCTAATAAAAGAACAGTGATATAAATAATACCAATATGAGGAGTATGAAGCATGTAGGTTTGGTTGCTATTGGAAACTGCTTTACCAGGGAGTGGCTGCTGTAGAAACTGAAAGCTTGGGTAGATGGTCAAAATTTAAAAAAGACTTTTGGAAAATGTAAAGAATCCTCAGATTAAGTAATGAGAAAATAGATTAATTTTGTTAAAAAATAAATAAATAAAAAGGAATATGCAAAACTATTATAGATGGCTAAATTATTTTGTTAGTTATTTTGTGTTTTCTAATGGCGTTCGTCACTTTCAGGTATTGCTTTTTTAAAGGTGCAGTTTGTAACATTTAGCCTAGTGGCATTTAGTAAAGCAAACTTGGTAAAAAAAGGGAACATAATAATTATAAGTACGCCTCTCTAAACTAATGTTTAATCACCCAACTATATAAAAATTGTTGTATCTTTATTCACTTAGAATAAGCCTTTTCTTCATACATAGGGAGGGTCCACTCTATGGCGTACTCCATCTTGGATTTTTGCATCTTGCATGGTTCTACAGTAGCACAGAAGTGACCAAACAATACTAAACAATTTTTGTGTATTTAGGTGATTAAACACTAACTCCGATAGGCTTACTTATCTGTATTATGATCCATTTTTTGCCAAGTTTGCTCTCCTAAATGCAACTAGCCTGATTATTACACAATGTATCGCTAACTTTCTTGGGTTGGCTTTGTTTGTCGGGGAATTAGTTCAGGGGGTCCCAAAGTGGGTGGCGCAAGACACTGAGTGGGGGTCGTGAGATGCCTTCCAAGAAACAGAGAGTATTTTCAAGTGGTTTTAAATTGTATACTTTGCACATTTCCATAGAAATATATGCATAAAATTGGTTCAATTAGATATAAAAACATGATAATTTGTTGAGATTTATGCTGAGATCAAAGCAGTGTTTAAAAGGTCCTGCACATCACAATTCTTAAATGTGCATGGCTGTGTTCAGCTATGCCACAACTAATCATTGGGACAGTTGGGGTTCCCGGTCTTTGTTACCATTATTTTGGGGGTCGTGGGCTAAAAAGTTTGGGAACCGCTGGATTAGTTGACAGTTGCAGCAAGCTCCGATTGACAGGGCATGCTGAGGTCAACCGATTGCCATCCACTGAGAGGCATCAGCAAGGGAATGCTGTGAGGAATTCATGTTATTATAGAGGTGTTAGGAAATATGTATCATAAGGTATTTAAAGAATATGTTTGTGTAATTGAGAGGGGTCTGGCTGCAGACCGTATCTGACGGCCTCTCTCACAGACTGTTCATCTGAGACGCCATGTATGTTAGAACGGAAATACACGCTTAAACTTTTGAAATAAATCTGATTAAATGTCTGCCTAGGGTTAGAGTAGGAATGAAGGTAAGGGTTAGGACACCAAAAGTAAAAAATCTGACCTTCCAAACCTGATAACAAAATGAAGAGGGAATCTCTTGCGCTTCATGAGAAAAAACGTACTTTGATTCTGTCTTCATTGGCGCTGGTTTAACTTGGTGTTTAGTCGAGAGTTTCAACTCACTGAAAGGGAACTCTACATAGTTGGATAGGTAGCATTTCTAAATTTAACCATAATATCGCTAAACCTTCATCAAACTTTTGCCAAACTTTAACACATTTAATTGAAAAATGACCGGTTGTTGACTGTCCTTTAGCATTTTAGCCTAAAAGGCATAGTGTGTAATATTTCAACATTAACAAAGCAGAAATAGAGTATACTCAAAGTAAAGTGCCTGGACCTCAATCATTTATACATGTTTTATGGTCTAAAGTTTCAAAAACCCTTTTTTTGGAAATATATCTTTAAAAAGTAATGTTCTGAATATAGTGTGATTCCTTCTGGGTTTGTTGTTCTCAGCTCTGTCCAAAAGCTATCCACCATGAGGGAAAAGATATCATTGGCTTTTTTGGGGGGTTGTTTTTGCGAGAGTAAATTCAAAGAGAGCAAATTTACTGTCAAAACTACAGAAAACACTTAACATGAATAAGCATGAAATTATCTTTGAGCATTGTGTTTTAATGGAGGTCAGTGTCATCGACATTGGCACTTCATCTGAACACTGAATAGAGGTGGATGAGGAGGGAAAGTGATGTTCTGTGTTTTGGTTTGAAAACTGGTCCTTAAGTGCAACATTTGCTGAACGTCTATTCAAAGAGTCACACCTGTAAAACAAATCTAGAGGAGATTCACAGACAGAGCTCAGCTGAAATTGCACTTTATTTCTGTCTTATTGTGGCGAGACAAGGCCCACCTGACTCTGCAGGGCTGTTTTTAGATGACCCGTCCCATCACCACCACCACCCACCAGGAGCTGATTGGCCCTGACGGCCTCCCACTGTGGACATCCAGCAATCATTGGGAGGGTAGAGGAGCAAAGAGGGGATGGATGGATAAATTCTCAGTGGGCGTTTAGAGTGGGTATTGGTTGGGCAATGGACAAAGGACTAAAAGAGACATGAGGTGAGGTGAGGACAGGTGAGATGAAGAAGGTAGGGGAGTGCTACTGAGATTAATACTACTGCAATCTTTAATAATTTATACTAGAAATATGATTTGGATTATGTGAGGTATAGAACTAAACAAGGTGTCTGTTTATAGTCATGCATGGACAACATAGGGTCCAGGTTCAGCTGGATGCTTCTTTTGATTTTGTGACTGTTATGTTGTAGCCTTACTAAAGGGGAAGAAAGGACACATAAGATCTATTTTCATTAGTTTTGCAACCAAAGTCTAAAATTAATTATCTGTTTTTCCCTTGCTACGCCTAAGGGTTTGACTTTTCTAAAAGCTGAAAATATTTTAAACACCCCCTCAGGCTCCTAATACAATCAGAAAGTTGCTCACCACTCTGGTAAGTAAACTGGGTCTTGAATAAAACACATTTAATCATATATCTCTGCTGTCAAGACAGAATCTCCTATCTACACACTCTTCCTTGCTTCATATTCAGGAGAGCTGAAAAATCTGAACTCAAGCTAATCACTCACAGTGTGATGGCCAATCAGAATGGAGATCATGAAGACGACTTGCAAGGTTAAAAAAAGGTCCCACTTTATTTTTTTAAATTTCTCTCTCCACCACTGTTTCCTGTCATGAATGCTGTCAGATTAAATAGGTTCAAAAGTGTTTGGGCCACTTATTTTTGTTTTAAGATGGAAGCATTGCTGTAAACAGATTTGAGTTTAACGACTAGCCAAGAATAGTAAACTGAGGCTCATCAGCATCCCTGTTCCTATGGTTACCTATTTCTTGTAGAGGCTGCCTGTTCATTAGTAACAGTGAACATACAGCTTCTACAGATTTTCTTAGTAGTGTCTATATCAAGAATTAATGGACATGAGAATAAGTCACAAGAATTGTTTACAAGAATTCATGGTTATTAATGGAATTAAGAGAAAATACCACAAAAGCTTGAAATTAGAGATATTATCTGCAGTATATCGGTATTGGCCGATAATAAAATTCTGTACAGCCGATAATGTGACATCATAATTAAGCGCATGAGATGACACCGAACGTGTGCCAACAACAGACTCAATAGGTTGGCTGTGTGGGATAAGTTTGAGGTGTGGGAACAAGACAGCAAAGCAGCTGTTCACATCGCTTGTAAAGTACATGTGATTCAAGGAGAACTCGAAAACACGCCTTTACCACCACCATTTTGATTTTGCATCTAATAAACTGTCACCCTGATGACTACAAGGACTTTCTTAAGATAAAGAATGACAAAACTGCGCCAGGGAAAACTCGTCAGCAGTCTTTACTGAAGTCATTCCACAAAGCTAATAAATACAGCAGCGACCACCTAAAGGTAAGGAGCTGAACAGGAAAATCATTGAATTTATAGCTCTAGATCAGGGGTGTCATACTCATATTGAGTCTGGGGCCAGATTTGCTCTGATGAGAAGTCCTGAGGGCTGGACTCTTTAGGCCAGGATTGTGAATGTCAATCCTGATTCTGAATTTAGGCCTTACTTAAGAGCTTAACAAGGTCAACTCTTAAACATAAACTGTCAACCTCATTTTCACCATTAGTATGAAAAAATATAAATAACATTGATAATAAATCATCCTGAGATGAACAAAAATAAAAATGATAAGTTTCAAAGTTTCAAAGTCTGACATAAAGTCAAACTTATTAGTTCAAAAGGTCAAAACATGGAATTTAAAGACAAAATAGTGTTTTTAAAAGGCAAATAAATGAAATAGAAAGTCAAAATCACAAGTTTAAAAGGTAAAAATATGATTTAGAATTTTTGCATTGTGAATCTTGAAGGTCAAAACATGGAAAAAAAAATCAAAATCATAAGTTTAAGTCAGAAATTTCCCACCTTCCTGACTTTTTATCTAACTTCTTTTACTCATTACTTTTTCAGATTTTTATCATTTAACAAGGATATTTTAAATAATCAAGGTTAAGTTCAAACATTTACTGGAGAAAATCTGCAGACCTCATACTGGTGGGCCAGTAATAATAGAAAGATTGTGTGATCTTCCAGGCCAGATACAACCGTTCCACGGGCCGGATTTGGCCCCTGGGCCTTGAGTTTGACACCTGTGTTCTAGATAGTCAGCCTTTTAGCATAGTGGAATATACGGGCTTCCGCGGGCTAATGATGCATTTAAAGCCCTGCTATGTTATACCTCGCTGGCGCTTATAGCCTTATCTGAACAGCAGAACTCTACAGTCACATGGAGAAGCTCCTCGTTAAAGCTAAACATATTAGCTTCACCACGGATATATGGACATCAAGTGTCTGTCCTGTTAGCAGGTTGAGCCTCACTGCCTCAGTGAATATGAGGATTTCACTCTTAAAAAGCCTGTCCTGCACTAACAGGAGTGCTCACTCAGCAACTGCAGTTACAGCTGCTTTTGATAACATGTTTCCAATATGGAAATGGAGAAAAAGAACGCGCATGTTGTGCTATGTGACAGTGCGCGAAACATGGCAAAAGCAAAGACGGACTTCTGTGTGCCAAGTCTCCCGTGGATAGCGCTCTGCCTGTGCAAGAAGGTGTGTCCAGCATTGGAGATGTGGGTGTCACTGTGTTGTTACAGAGCTGTTTACAGTGAAATGCCTAGTAATCTTGGTTGCTTAGTTAGTTTGTGCTGTTTAAAGCAGGTCAGGAGAACTACTTCAGTTGAGATTTTACATCTTTAGTTCATCTTGAGTCTCGAAAGTTTAAAAGCATATTTAAGCTCTGAACTAGAGCTAGATTTTTTGCATTTAAGAGTCTGTCTTTTTGTGGTTGTTGTTATTTAAAGCGCTTTGTCAGGAGTATCTCAGGGAGCCATCCTGCAAACTGGCTGAGTAATAAGGAGAATCAGTCTAAATTTAAAAGCTATTTCTTTTTTGCACTGTGGAGCTCTATTGTACATCCCTACATGAAATGTTTACCTTGTAAAAGGCAGAAATGGGAGAAAAACTACAAGGTCTTGGATTGAGTTTATAATAGAGTGCGTGTATGGTACTGTAGATGAAGGGAGAACTGTGCCTTTGTGTGTGGTTACATGTTTGTGTGAGTCAGTTCAAAGGGATGGCCTCTTCAAGGGCAGACAGTAAAGACACCTTTTCACTGCAGGTTAGAGGTGAGAGATCAACAAAGGTGAGGGAGACGAGCGACTGGTGGGTAAGAATAAAAGATGAGCAGAGAGAGAGTGAGAGAAGGATGAGGTAGGTGATGGAGGCAGATGGATGGACAGATTGAGGGAGTGTATAGCTTTAGCATGATTAACTGCCACGCCACACTCACAGCCCTCTCCCTCTTCTTCTTCTTCTTTATCCATGCCCCACTCCTCCTCCTTATAGATCGATTTCTTCAGGGGGAGGACACACGACTGGCCCGGTCGCTGAGGAAGAACTTCTGCTGCAGTTCATTTAAAAGTCAGAAATTCCCAGCTGGTAAGCTGCAATTGGGATTTTTTCTGTCACGGACAAGCGATGGCTGAAATCTGAGTTAATAGTGATTTATTTCTAATATGTATAATTAGATTTACGGTCGGAGACTAACCAAAAGTCACCTGTGACCTGGCCAGGATCCCTGTCTGTCCCTCTCTTAGGAAGTTCAAGTCAAAGTTAGACTTGTCAGTATAATTCTATTTCACCCTGGATGGTTGAGTTCACATCATTTTTATGCAGGAAAAATAAAACAAAAAAAAAAACTGCAAAAACTTTCACCCATGAGTAATTTCACTCGTGCAGACCCACTGCACAAATTACAGCTAGAAAGGCAAAGTCCAGCCATGGTTCTGCTTCCTAAATTATGAGGTCTTAAAAAGATTATACACTCCAAGTGGTTTATTTACCAAACAACATGCCACATTTTTCATTAAATATATGTTTTGATATACAGTCGTTAGAAAAAGTATGTGAACTCTTTGAGATTTCTTGGATTTCTGCATAAATTGGTCATCAAATGTGTTCTGATCTTCATCTAAGTCACAACAATAGACAAACACAGTCTGCTTAAACTAATACTGCACAAAAAATTAGATGTTTTTATGTTTTTATTGAACAAAACGTAAACATTCACAGTGCAAGGTGGAAAAAGTATGTGAACCCCTTGGCTAATGACTTCTCCAAGAGCTATTTGGAGCCAGGAGTCAGCCAACCTGGAGTTCAATCAATGTGATGAGATTGGATGTGTTGGTTAAAGCTGCCCTGCCCTATAAAAAACACACACCAGTTTTGAATTTGCTGTTCTCAAGAAGCATTGCCTGATGTGAACCATGCCTGGCACAAAAGAGCTCTCAGAAGACCTACGATCAAGAATTGTTGACTTGCATGAAGCTGGAAAGGGTTACCGAAGTATCTCTAAAAGCCTTAATGTTCATGTGTCCAAGGTAAGACTGACTGTCTACAAATGGAGAAGGTTCAGCACTGTTGCTACTCTCCCTAGGCTTGGTCGTCCTGTAAAGATGACTACAAGAGCACAGCGCAGAATGCTCAGTGAGGTGAAGAAGACTCCTAGAGTGTCAGATAAAGACTTACAGAAATCTCTGGCACATGCCAACATTTGTGTTGACAAATCTACAACAAGTGAAACATTAAACAAGAATGGAGTTCATGGGAGGACACCATGGAGGAAGCCACTGCTGTCCAAAAACACATTGCTGCACATTTGAAGTTTACAAAAGAGCACCTGGATGTTCCACAGCACTACTGGCAAAATATTCTGTCCATAGATGAAACCAAAATTGAGTTGTTTGGAAGGAACACACAACGCTATGTGTGGAGAAAAAAAGGCACAGCACACCAACATCAAAACCTCATCCCAACTGTGAAATATGGTGGAGGGGCCATCATGGTTTGGGGCTGCTTTGCTGCCTCAGGGCCTGGACGGATTGCTGTTATTGATGGGAAAATTAATTCCCAATTTTATCAATACATTTTACAGGAAAACTTAAGACCATCTGTCCGCCAACTGAAGCCCAACAGAGGATGGGTGATGCAACAGGACAACGACCCAAAGCATAGAAGTAAATCAACAACAAAATGGCTTCAACAGAAGAAAATACGCCTTCTGGAGTGGCCCAGTCAGAGTCCTGACCTCAACTCAATTGAGATGCTGTGGCATGACCTCAAGAGAGGGATGCACACCAGACATCCGAATAATATTGCTGAACTGAAACAGTTTTATAAAGAGGAACGGTCCAAAATTCCTCCTGACCATTGTGCAGGTCTGATCTGCAACTGCAGGAAACGTTTGGTTGAGGTTATTGCTGCCAACGGAGGGTCAACCAGTTATTAGCCTAGGGGTTCACATACTTTTTCCACCCTGCACTGTGAATGTTTACATGTTTTGTTCAATAAAAACATGAAAACATATCATTTTTTGTGCAGTATTAGTTTAAGCAGACTGTGTTTGTCTATTGTTGTGAATTAGATGAAGATCAGAACACATTTGATGACCAGTTTATGCACAAATCCAAGAAATCTCAAAGGGTTCACATACTTTTTCTAGCGACTGCAAAGGAGAAAATCTTAGCTCTAAATTCTCTCTGCCAGCCAGCTGCAATCTTCCCCCAGATAGTGAAAATGAAGCAAATACTTATTTTGATCATCTATTCTAATACAACTGAGTTTATCAGTGTAGCGGTCGAAGAGCAGTGCAGACTGTGGCTTAGTCTTTCAGCAGACTAATGCCTTCAAAAAGGCTCCAGGCATGCAGTGTAAAAAATGAACTTAACAATAGTTCAGTAACAATATTTTCTGATTATAGGAGCCCAACTTAATACTTTATTTTGCCACTTAGCTGACATAAATGCTCACAGCTAAAATAAAATACAGTGGAATTCAATAAAGATACATGTTCAACTAAAGTAGTTGAGCCAAGTATTTAAATTTAGAAAATGCTGATTCAACTTAAATCCGTATGTTCACCTGGTATACATCTTACATTTTTTAAGAAACTCAATATTTTGTGTTCTGTCAACTAGTCCAGTTATCAAAAATACGCCCAATAAATCATAAATTGTTCACAAAATGTTAATCAAGTAGGATTTTTTACGGTGTAAAGTCATATCTGTAACCTGACACGTCAGATGGATGTGTTTCACACATCCATCTGGAAAAGCTTCAATAGGAAATGTTTGAGAAAAGGCAGAGGCTTTGAAAAAAAACTTGGAGGATGACTGGGTGAACGTTCTGTCTGTCACATCTCTACGGGCCAGTCAGAGCAACAAAACACGTGACGTAGCCGCTATCAAGCTGTGCGTGCACAGCCACCGATGAATAACGTGAAACGTGGTGACTACAGACATGTAAGTACTCGACTTTTGTCATTTTTGAAAAGAAAACAACTCACTGCTGTTCTTTGTTCTTCTTTTAACAAAAAATGTCGTCAAGTTCTGATAAAACTGGCATTTCAGCAGCATCCATGCTAATCTCTTCCTCCATAACTGCACCAGCTCTTGCTGCTGCTTGTTTACGTCACAACTCTGCTGCACCTGAAATTACTGCCCCTCATAGCTGATTGGTCCTGTCACTTCTAACCAGGCCCAAACGGTTCAGATCGGAGCTTTGCAAGATGGATTCGCCAGTAAAAAACAAGGAAACGGGTGTATCCATCTGCTTTGCAAGGTTATATCTGTGCTTCTGCTCCTCAACCTCACTGCTCTTTCTTTCACAATAGGCCACATCTGCATTATATACTTCCATGTTGTTCATTAATTCATTCATTCAACCTTTATTTAATCTTGAAAAGAAATCATTGAGGGTGTTCCCTCATTTTCAATGATGTCGAGAGTACAACCAATAAAATGCATCAAGAAAATTGATCCAAAGAATATCAACAAAACAATTCAAAAACAGTTACATTCAAAAACAGTTACATTCAAAAGCAGAATAGTTCATAATCATAGTTTTAAACTGACCAATAGGAACAAGTGCTTGCAGTTTAAATGTTTGTTGTAAAGCATTCCAAGTGAAGGCAGCAGAGAAGCTGAAAGCAGTTCTTCCAAATACAGTGTTTGCTCGAGGAACATCAAGCATCAGGAAGTTACTGGATCTGGTTGAGTACTGATTGTGAGACTGATTTAATAGAGATGTGATATACGATGGCATATTACCAAGTAAGGCTTTATAAATGAACAAGTACCAATGCCTGTCACGTCTTACAGACAGGGGTGCCCAGCCCACCTTTTCATATAGAGTGCAATGATGAGTGGAGTAGCCTTCACCAGAGATGAATCTGAGGGCTGAATGATAAATGGAGTCCAGGGGTTTAAGAGTAGAGGCAGAGGCGTTCCTATAAACAACATCACCATAATCTAAAACAGATAAAAAGACAGCTTCAATGATACGTTTCCTACTTAACAATGGGAAGTTAGTTTTATTCCTGTAAAAAAATCCAATTTTTTGTCTTAACTTGCTGGCCAGGGAGTCAATATGAAATTTGAAGGTGAGTTTTTGATCTAACCAAATACCAAGATATTTATACTCAGATACTCTTTCATTGAGAACCAGTCTTAAATCAAACAGAGCGTGTTGTAATTGATTGAAGTTTTGCTGGAGGGTTTGAATGGCTGAATGTGCGGTATTGGCAAAATAATATAAAATTGTATCATTAGCATGCTCATTAAGATCTCATCTGAGTATTAGCATTTGCTAATAAATGTTGGCCATAACATATTCATTTTGTTGACTCATGTTATCATGTAATATCATTTGAAATACATGTGTTTTTAAGGGTTTATCATCATTATTATTATTATTGTTGTTGTTGTTGTTGTTGTTGTTAGGCATGTATACAGTTGGCTGTTTTAACAATCTAAAAATCCACCAGTTGTCGAGGTGGTTAGAGATCCTGTAAAGTGAAAATTAATCTGTATTTACATTTGTTGTGTGACAGGTATTATGAACCTCCAGGTCAAATTTAAATTTAAATTTAACAAATTTTAATTTATAAAATCAAGCCTCACAATCTTTAAAAATGAGGCAGTAAAATCTGCTCCAGGATGGTGTGAGCATGTCTGTTGAATGAGCAGGATCCTCTCGAATTGAAAAATGCTACAATCTGAATTGAGGACAGCACTCACATCACTAGCCTGCCCCTTGACCTTTTGTTGAACTTAGAAGAAGAGACAAAGTAGGAGAGAGGTGAAAAAGCCTCTAACAGTCTAAACCCAGAGTTCAGTCAGATGTAGATCTCAGTGTTTTCACATGTTTACAGAAACCATGTTCCAACATATATAGTATGTTAAGACACAAATGTTGGATTTCACTTTGCAGGGTCTTTAAGCTAAGTTGGTAGAGCAGGCACCCATGTGCAGAAGTACAGTCCTCGTTGCACTGCTTGCATGACTGCCTCCCAGTCCTAACACTACTTGTTGGACAGCTATCTCAACAAGTTTTGGTGCAAAAAACTTTTCAATGAAAATGGCAGGTGCCCCCAAAAAACTTTAAATTTGTATTATTTTTTACAATCTTTCTTGACGTATTTTGCAAATCAAGAGAAATAGTAATGACCTAGCAGAAGGTTGCATATGCTGAAGGTATCCACTGCCCTGTCCTTATAATAAAGGTAAAAACTCAAAAAATAAATCTTTATACAACAAGAGAGAGGAAGTCTAAAAAAACGATTACCACTTTGAGAATGATCCGAAAAAAAAGGAGAAATTTAAATAATTCCTCTAACACAAAGAAAAGGGTGATGAAGTGCAGCAGGCCAAAGTAGCATTTTCATTACTTCAGACTGAATATTCATGTGCTACTAAATTTATTCTAAAGAAGACTTAAAATGGCTTTTGTAAATGATGGAAATCCAACATGCCACTTTTGGATCTACACTGCAGTCAACCAGTGCCAGCCCTCTGTTGTACTCCTTTAAAAATTCCTTGAACATGATGTCAGTTTTTCTGATTTTGGATTACCTCCCACCGTTTGCTTGGCCAGATGGCACCCCACCTTGGCCTGTCTAACACCAGGCCTTTTCATAGATTACCCATCAGATACAATCACACCACACCTGACTGATCCCTTCAGCAACTAATAATGTCTCATAGCAACTGGAACAAAATAGAACCATGTACTGAGTGTAATGTCTTTAGCTAAGAGGTAGATAGAAAGTATAGATATCCAAAGCCTTTCTGCAACCTTTCACCTACCATTCTGCACTACAGCTATCACTATCTTAACTCTGCTAATCCTTTGCTTACACGTGAAGTGATCTTTAAAAATGTCCCATTTGACCATTATTAGCCTATCTAATGTATGATTGTCTGAAGTCTTCTTATTCTAACCCTACCTTGGTCGCGTACAGGTCCAACAAAGCTCTGTCCTTGGACTTCTTATGTACATAATTATTTACCTACCCAGGCATTGAAAAATACAAATATTCAGATGTATGCATCATGATTAAAGCTAGTGAGTCATTATTATTCTGCATCCATGCACAAATAAAATTAGATGAATATTTCTGAAATCTTGTTAAAAAACAACAGCTGTTTTAAACTAATGATTATACTGTACAATGATTGCTATATATAGGCTGCTGTTGTATGTAATGAAAACCAGTTACACATGCCTGACTCACTAATGAAATTCCCCTTTATATAATAAGCGGGTTTCTGTTTTATATCAGCTGTAATGGGACTGGAGCATGCTCTCTCTTTCAGCGAACAGTCTTCTATAGTATTGCCAGTACATAAGCCATGTGCTTGCTGGACATAGACCCTGTTATTAATTTTCTTCAATGTTCATAGTCCCACAGAGGTAGTTTTTGTCAGGATATCCAGGTCAAATCAATGAAAATCTGATATTTAAATGTCACTTGATTAACCATTCTACCTGGGGGTCTCCCCAATCTGAAATAAAGCAGAAATTTCTCCCTTAGTGCTTCATGGCTAGTATAATCCCAAACAGGCAGAGTCTGTAGCACTCTGAGAAAGTTAGCTGGGTTCATTCTAGCAGTGATGCTTTCCAACTACTTAAAATGGGATATGGCGGACCCTTTGAAAAACCATCCAGATGCCTGAGTCTGATCTATTGACTAACGTGGAAAATTCAACAAACCAGATTAGAATTTTCCTAATAAGTTCATAAGTAAATTGTTTTTTGAATTATATTCACCACACATTCTTGGCACTCATCAGCTGTTATGTCAGCATTATATGCCTTAAAGTTCAATGACCAACTCTTGAGGTTTCCAGTGTTGCCAACACCAACTTAATCAAAATAAATGTCCAATATCACTTCCTGCCACCAAAATTCTCCAAAAAAATAGTGAAAGACAGACTTTTATCACTGCCTCCTCACCCAATGATAAACACTCTTCTCATCACGCTTTAAAAAAAAAAAGTAACTGCTGTGAATATCTGGGTATTGTTGGGTCAGAGTTTCCTGAGTGATTTGCGTGCCCTGTGCCTTTGCCTTGGTTTTCTATACCTAACCATCTGAGGGTCACCTTATCTTTTCTAACCCAACCCTTGTAATATTGTGGCAGTTGTCTGTAATTAGGTGGTATTTTACCAAGTAACTTCTAAGAAATAAGACGATAATATTCTATAATATTTGCTTGAAAATTCCCAGGTAATTTCTTTATTTTGACCCACTATATTAAAGTGAGTCATTCCTGAATTTTTCTTGGGTCAGGGGGTTAGGGTAATGGATAGGGCTTAGGGTTCTAGTTAAAGAGTAAGGGTTAATGTACAATAAAATTTTACAATGTCATTTAGCAGATGCTTGTATCCAACATGACACATATATGGGACATAAACAGGTGTTCATGGTATTAAGGACCTTGCCAAAGGGCCCATACTGGAAACTGTGCCCAGGATTCAAACACCCAATCTTCTGTATCAAAAATCAGCAATGTAAACCACTGAACTATCCAACCACCCCATTACCAGAAAATTACTACAATTGTATGAGTGTTTTAGGGTGGCATACCACCTTATTACCGGAGAGTTGCTACAGTATTGCATGGATGTTAGTTAGGGTTAGGGTAAAATACCACCTAGTTACCAAAGAATTGTAGTAGAATTGACGAATTTGAGAATTTGAAAGAATTATTCTGGAAATTTCACTGAGATAGTTATGACTCTAATATGCTGTGACATGCATGTCTGTTGCAAATGTTGTGCACGTAATGAAACACCTTTATCCTGCTTTCCCGTGTATGTTATTTATAGCTTTGTCTTTAACGTCTAAACTCTGTTGCCTTTAATCACATTTTCTCACCAGTTCCCCTCACATCATACCCGGCCCTCCGTTGGTTTGCAAAAGGTTGAAGTAAATCTCTTTTTTGTGATGATCAAATTAGCTCTAGTTTATTTCCACACCAAAGAGATCTGTGCTCTAACAGGTTAATTTAATGAGACAGTAATGATTTGTGATTCCTCTCTGGAGTCTTAATAGAGAATTCATTTTCATCTGTAAATTTGTGAATTTTGTGTCATCATTCTGCAAAGATGAAGTAGTCAATATTCCTAAATAAAAATTATAGATCCCTTTTCCGTGCTCTACACACTTGCTGATATCATTTGCATAATTTTGACATCTTCACACTAGACTGGCTACATCTGGGATAAGGGGGCGAAGGGGAGAGAAGTAATTGGCGAAAACAACCATTTCACAACTGGAATGCAGCTTTGCCAGTTTTTTTTTCACACACACCAGGGAGAGAGAGAGAGAGAGATGGAGCTGGAGGATGTGAAAAGAGACAAGAAAGAAAGAGCTGGAGAGGAAAATGGAGAGAGAGTGAGGAACATCTGGGGTCTGTTGGAGACTGAGGTGGTTCCCAGCTGTCAGAGTTTCCCAGCTGCTCTGCGACCTTCACAGAGCCAAGAAGAGAACCAGGGGAATGACTTCGCCGCTTCTGAGGTCTGGAGCTGGATTCATGTGCCCTATAATGACTTTTTCGCCTCATCTAACCCCTGATAACTGACTGTGTTTGGAAGGAGTAAAGTTTGAGGATTTTTTTTTTTTTTTTTTTTTTTATCCTGTTGGTGTTGGCACCGATTACAACAACAATAAAATAAGTGTGTAACAGAAAGCATTGTGACAGGTACAGAATTATGTCTTCTGAGCCAGTCACAGTGTTCTTCTGCACTTTCAGAAATTTTGGGAAAATTCCCAGAAGGCTACCCCTGAATATTTCCTGACTTGCCTGTTTACATATAGACCTCACAGCTGGAGACGAAACCTGATGAAGGTGAAGGTCTCAGGTGGAAGGACATGGTAAGAAAATGGCAGGTGCCAGTTGCCCCAACAGCTGTAGAATATAAATGTCATCACTCCCACCAACTTGTAGTGACTTTACCAGAAAACAACCTTCCCATCTGGTGAGGAAGCTTGTGTTGGGACCAGGCATATGCAGAAAAAAGACTTAGCCTACATAGCCATCTTGAAGCCTAAGTCAAGGTAGGTTTGAATTTGTCAGTCTTAAAAATTTTAAAAACATATTTTAACAATAACCAAAATCTAGTGTTATGTTTCTAACTTTTTGGAAATGTTTATTTGAGAACCAACAGCTGACAAAAGTTGTCAAGGTCAAAGTTAACAAAGGTCACCAACAAAGAGGGGCACTGTGATTGGTCAATTTTAATGTCATTTTAGAATATCCTCTTATTAAATTACGTTACCTTGACCCTCTGAAATGTTGCAAAGGGAATGACATTCACAGAGCTTTATATCAAACAATATCCTGCCTGGCAACGGCAACAACAAAGAATTCAGATAGGATAAATCACCGTTCACCTTCCTTAATTTATTTATTTAATGTTTATTTGTATAGGGACAAGTGTGAAGCAAGTAAACAGTTGCCACACACTACAGCGTTTGTCACTAGAGCTAATTTGCAGTACCTATCCCAGCTGGGTGCTAATTAAACCATTTGCATGCAAAAATATGTGAAATGCATGTTTTAAGGGGTTTATTTCCTTGGAACCTGTTTTATAGAAGTTGATTGCCAAATTCTGAAATGATAAAATTACATTTCAACCAATGAAATTTCAATTTTTTTTTCTTTTTTTTTTTTTTTTTTTTAATACTTGGGGTCCTCTGACGGTTCCCCACTGCCTGCTGGGATCTCAGATTTGCTTTCCCCATTATTATTGTTATTTTTTTTTTTTTTTTTAATTTGTTTTTCTGTCAGAAAGTAGGGAGAGAAAGTGAAAGTTTTCAATATATATTGATTAATTGTGGAATTACTAAATGTGTATATTTATATTATGTGTAAATATTTAATACCATCTTTGTACATTGCTTTGGCAGTAACAGATCTGTTCATGTCAATAAAGCAAAATTAAATTAAATCAAATCAAATTGAATTAAATCAAATTAAAGGGGGAATGACATGCAGGAATGGAGCCACACACTGGATTTAAACCCAGGCCGCCCAATTTGAGGATAACAGCTAATATTCATGGACTATGCAAGCACAGCCGCCTCACACCTTTTCACAAATTTTACCCCTTGAAAAATTTCCAGGCAAGGATGAAGAGAAAATGTCTGCAGTTTGTGGTCCCTCACACAGCTTAACTTTAATATTATTATAAAATTTTCTTTATGTTTCTTTATGAACGCACTAAAAGCACTCAAATGATAACTTTACTCAAGCAGAATTTTTAGGTGGCAGCTCTTTACTTGAGATATTAACTATTATTTGACTTATTCTCTGTTTCAAAGTAGAATCAATTTCAACCTGAAGGCTCCTGCTATAAACAGAAACAAGACTCATTTGCATATTCAGTGCATATCACACAAGACAAAAGTAACATGAAAAAGATAACATCACAGAAAATAAAAGACAAGAGGAAAACCCACAGAAGAGGCATTTCATGTTTTTGTGCCCAACCGGGAAAACATTTAGCTACAAATAAGAGTGAACTGACGACATAAGAGCAGACTCGTTGCAGAGAGGTATTCCCTGTCTGAATAACACCATCTTTACACTTGTCAGGATACTGTGGGTGTATTTAAAGCCTGTACTTTCATGTGGTGGAGTGTTTCTCCATTGAAGAATATGTAATTTTGTTGCAGTAAAGAAAAGCTTTAGCCACCTCTGCCTATCTACAGTAACATAAAGTCTTTGATACTCAGCAGTGAGTTTCTCAGCATAAATATCAAACTAGCCTCAGTGTTTCCCCGCCTGCAGGGCTCAAGCCTATAAAATTTGTGTTTCAGGACACCCAGGACCTGTGAAAGCTCCAGGATCACAACCCTGGAGGTTTTCATAAGGCTTTAAGAGTCTGTTCTGCATAATCACCCACTAGGAGAGGCAAAACAAGAGAACAATTTGTTTACCTTTCTTAGTTGAAGCCGTAGGTAATTTGCATTTATAATAATGAAGGCTAAAAGTTTTGTTGCTGCCTTGTTAGGTAGCAGATGACTGACTTTTAGACTCACAGACAGAGGCATGTATCTGCAAACATGGAGCCTGCTTAATTGTGCCTAAATGCGTTTCAATTATATATAATATGGTATTGATGTCGGATAAAAGGCCCCTAAGAAAACCCTTAGTGTCATGTATTATCTTTTTTTTTGATTCCCTTACACTTTGAATTTTTCATTTGGCTCTTTCTATCTTATTCAGTTCCTCTTTCCCACCCTGCTCTTAACATTTCTCTGGAGCATGTGATTCTCAGTAAAACTTCATCTCAGTTTGAGTCAGTGCCTAACTATGTGACATAAGCGATACAGTAGGGGTAGGTAAAAGATGATACAGATCTAGTATCAGGATTTTTATAGGACAACATTTAAAACATATTTTCCTCTTGCTCATAAACATGATTTCATAAATGCTTAAAGAAAATCTGCTGACATGAGCTGAGATTAGCCAAAAGAAAAAACGAGCAGATGATGCATGACTTGTTTTTCAAAGTCTTTCAAGCTGTGATTTAAGTTATAACTCTTGGCTTTTCCCATCAGTCCCTGTGACTGAATTGCATTATAAATGAAAATGTTTTTTTAAAGGAGAAATTAGCTGCCTAGTGTTCTATCCTTACTGAAAGAAGATAACCCGTGGCTGTGGTGGACTCAGGATGGTTGAGGGGCAAGGGTGAAAATGATTAAAAATAAGCCCCTGCTTTGTTAATGCGCTTGAAGCAGAGAACCAGTAATCACTGATTGTAGTTAGCCTGCTAGCATTAGCTGTAATTGGCCTGCAAGATGCATAAGGTCACATTTTTTTCCCCAATAAATGGAGAGCAGAGACAGCAGCATGTGGTTCCTTTAAAGAACATGAACATTACTCCAGCGCTCGCTCTTCCCCCACAGACCTGATTCTGATAAGGTGTTGTTTCCCATTTCATCTCTTTTGTTATCTGTGATACCATCATATCATTGACTGCAAAACAAATCTACCTACAGTCCTGTGAAAAAGGATTTGCCCCCTTTCAGATTCCTGATTTTTTTGCATATTTATCACACTTAAATGTTTCGGATCATCAGACCAATTTTAAAATCTCACAAAGGCAACCCAAGTAAATACAAAATGTAGATTCTAAATGATTTTATTTATCAAGGGGAAAAAAATCCAAACCTATCTGGCCCTATGTGAAAAGTAATTGCCCCCCCTTGTTAAATCATGAGTTAACTGTGATTAACCACAGTTCTTAGAAAGCTGAGTTCAATTTCATTGGCCACACCCAGGCCTGATTACCACCCGATTTGTTGAATCAAGAAATTATTTAAAAAGAAGCTGTCAGATAAAGTAAAGTGGGCTACAAGATCTCAAAAAGAGATGCATCATGCCACAATCCAACAAAATAAAAGAACAAATGAGAAACAACTAAAATTTTACAGTCTGTTAAAGGTTACAAAGCCATTTCCAAGGCTTTGGGACTCCATTGAACCATGGTTGGAGCCATTATCCACAACTGGAGAAAACTGGGAACAGGGGACAGTGGTGAACCTTCCCAGGAGTGGGGCTAACCAAAATTATTCCAAGAGTGCAACAACGACTCATCCAGGAGGCCACAAAAGAACCCAGAATAACATCCAAAGAACCGCAGGCCTCACTGGCCTCAGTTAAGGTCAGTGTTCATAACTCAACTATAAGAAAGACATGGGGCAAAAAAGGCATCACAGGAGATTTCCAAGGCCCAAACCACTGTTGACAAAAAAAGAACACAAAGGCTTGTCTCACATTTACAAAGAAACATCTTTATGATCCCCAAGACTTTTGGAAAAATATCCTGTGGACTGGCGAGACAAAAGTTTAGCTTTTTGGAAGGTGTGCGGCCCGTTACATCTGGCGTAAAAATAACACAGCATTTGATAAAAAAAGAACATCATGCCAATACTGTGTTGGCTTCTACTGCAACGGCTCAGTTTAGAAATATGCTGAATGTCACTGCTGCAGGCAGCCAATCAGGTACTTAGTGAGGCAGATGCTTGTCAAATCATCATAGAAAAGGAAGAATGAAGTTTTTGGAAACAGGGTGTTTTGTGTTTGAGTGTTTGATAGATAAACATCCTTAACTCAATGATACGTGGTGTGCATTGCTGATAAAATGAAATGTGCATATCACCTATGTCTAACAAGATAGACGGAAAAATTGAGAAACTGTTTCACATTGTTGAAATCGAATAAAGAAGCAGATGTTGTTCTTGAAACTGTATGGTGGATTGTACTAAAACAATCAACAGTTATCTCCGGACCAAGAAACTAAAGGAAATAAAAGTCATAAATAACTGATCCTGCAAAGAACCATGCAGCAGCTAAATCAAATCAAGAATCTTTTTCACTATTTGAACACCCTCTCTGTTTCAAAGCTTTCTCTCTTTCTGTCTCTTACTCCCATTGAGGGGTGCCTCTTATGTAAGTCCTTGTTTCAACAAGAACATCTGGATGAATTGGCAAACACCATTGTTTCATCTCTGTAAGAGATGATTCACTTATTTAAAACAAGAGGGAGCTGTCTTGAGCTGTCACTGGGCTTGTGTTTTATAAACTCTGCAGGTTGGGGGTTTTTAAAGTACCTGTATGAGAAACAGATTGGAGGCAGTCATAATACAATCGGGTAATACCAATTAACTCCTGAGGAGTCAGCACATTTCTGCCAAATTCAATAAGAGGCTCCTGTGGCACTGCTGGCAAATCTTACTGGCTCCATGTGTGTTTGAACTCGTGTAAGTGTGAGTAAGTGTTGGTCCATGCTTTTTTGAGTATTTGTGTGTTCAACTTGAACACACAAACACTCAAAATTTTGTTTACATGAATGCATATACAAAGAAGACAGGTGACTGAATACCCAAGTGGTTTGTGGGATTTCTTTGCCTGTAAATATGAGCCTGACTAGACTACTGAAGTTTGTTTTGTTGTGTGGAGTATATTCCTTTAATTATTTTTAATTACCCTGATCTTTATTTTGTTGTAAGATAACACACTGCAAGCATAAAAGACCAAATTATGTGAGTAGCAGGTGGATGTAAACTGACATCTAGTTTGTGTAAGTTATCTTATTACAATTTTATCCTCACACTTCTCCCCAACATTTTCATGATGTTCTCCTTACACAGGGTGTGATGATACAATACCACACAATAAAATTCAATACCAAACAATACCATATGATACTAGATGACACAATACAGCTATATAGAATACAGTACTGCCCAGTAAGAATTGATCCAGTATAATATGAAACAGTTTACGATAGGATACAACACAATACAATTTGATTCTACATGGCACAATACACTTTCACACATAAATGCAAAACAAAACCATACGATAAGATTCTATAGGATACAATACAATATGATTCAAAACAATAAAATGCTGATCTGATCTGATCTGATAAGATATAATAGAACATGAAACAATAGGCAATGATATGATTCAAAACCATGCAATAAGATTCATTACCATACAATATACTAGCTTGATACAATACATAACGATACAACATGACAAATCAGCTGCATACAGTTAAAAGCCACAGGATAAGATTTAAGCTGATCCAATCTGATACGATACTAGATGGCACAGCAGGCTTTGATACATGGATACAACATGTTGATATATAGCCTTGCAATAAGATCCAGGATATGACACTATACAGCTTGAAACAATACCCAATGCTACGATACTACATGGCAATACAGCTTGATACAAAGAAATGCCATGGGATTACATCTATGCCAGTTTGATCTGATATGATACAATACAACACTACATGACACAATATTGAAAATATAGTGTGGAAAAATGTCTGTTCCAATTTGTTACAATACATTACAATAAGATAAGATACAATACAATACTAATACAATACTCAATTTCAGCATGACTGGACATCTTTGTGCCATTTTCAATTAAGCATGGGGTTTCAGTGTTTTGCAAAGCATCACACTCTGTTTTTACCTATACAAAGTAAGGACCTGGGGATGTATAAGACTGCCATCATCCACCCTGCAGCAGTGCAGAGTTAAACAGTGTTGCTTTTGAGTGAAACATGTCAATTGCTTTGCTTAGTGTTCTACAGAATGCATGCATATGTGTAAATGTTCAACTGTGATGGTGTTACTAAGCACGCATTATGTGTTTCCTCAATCAAATGTGTTGTCAGTGGGGAAGCAGGAGTATAACTGTCCACCATTGTGGTTAGGGTGAGAGTGTAGGGTCGGCTGGGCTTAGGGCACCCAGTGGGAGAAGCTGGCACAGATGGAGCCACAGACCCACTGAGCAGCACTCGACGTCAGCTGCACTGCTCAAGAGAGCCCCTGGGATCCAACAGGGCTTTGGCAGACGAGTTCTCTGTTTTAGTCAGCAGTTAGTTTAATGGAGAAAAATTTAAAACCACTTCAGACCAAAAGAGAAATGAGAGGGTGAGCAGATTTTTTGTCTATTCCAACTTAGAGAGGGCAGAAAGACAAGCTGACCCTTTCTATGAAGTCTCTCGTGAGGCTTTTGGCACATTCATTTATGTTTTCTGCTTTTTTCTGATAAAAAGTCCTTTATTCTATCCAAAGTGCAACATTTTTAGCCACTGTTTTCAATCAGAATGTGTGTTGCTTCATAATTTGTTCACAGCCTAGTTTCAACATCAAGACTCTTTTTATCTTTGAATACTGTGCCACCAGCGATCCTCAAAAGGACAAAATATACATTTCAATTGTTTTCAATATGGAGAGGGACTGTTCCCATTTTGTTTAAACAGATTTCACTAGTCTTGATTGGAGTGTTTGTCCCTGTCTGTCTCTTTCTCTTTCTCTCTGAACATCCAGTGCAGCTCGGCCCCTTATCCTTCACAGACCACATACTCGCTTGGATGACCATGAAAACGTGGTAAAAGCAATGCAGCCAATTAGACCTCTTTCACTTCCTTCTATAGGAAGCTGCTACAAGGTCCACGAGTGTGTGTGCCTGTGTGAGAGCATGCTGCGTGTCTGCATGAGCACACAAGGGATGGCAGTGCTTCTGACTGATATCCTACACGCTAGAATGGGAAACAAGTCAGATGTATTCATGGAGCCCTGCTGTGCATTTTATAGAGGAACTATCCAGGTAATGAAATTTTAAGATAAGGGAGACAAAAACATTCGCATAAAAGATGGATGTAGATGAAATGAAGGGGATTTTAATTTCTTTCCATTATGCATGATATACAGTATGTGATAGATAGTAAACCTAGCAAGGGTCCTCTGTGGAATTTTGTCAAACTGTGTGGTCACCATAAACTTGAATGTGCACGGCTGTCAGAAAGTAGGTGCAACAAATTAGAAAAAAAAAAAATAGTGGGTGTTTGATTTACTATCATAATTGTTTAAATGTATAGACTCCCTTGTATAATTTCTTTTTAATTTATACTTTTGTAGGAAATGAGTTGAGTTTGATTTGACACTTGAAGAATGTCTCTAAATATAGCACGTTGATTGACAAGGTGCAATCATTTTGCTGGACTTTACAAAAATAAAGCTCTTCAAGCATCAGTCCATTATTTGCAAACTGTTTGCATATGGAGTATTAATGCATGTATGCAACTACTGCCTTTATCTCTATGGACCTTTTGCAGATACATTATTCTGAAGTTAACCGCAGTGGAAGGGGGAAGTGCTGATGACATTAGGCTACTATGCAGTTGGTTTACAATTATATTCTTGGTGTGTTTGGGAACAAAGTAACACAGTAGAACCAGCCTACTTAACACAAATGTCAGTGATGCTGTCAAATGAAATAATACAAATGCCTTGATGCCCCTGTAGCGCATATGAATAAATCTTTGTTTAGTGTGCCATTAAAATGTGAAATACACTATAGGTGGTTGACAGTGGAATATCTTGCAAGAAAGACATGTTTGTCTCATTACAAAGGTGATATCCATGACAGAACCACAGTTGAAGCCACAGAGGTCTTCAGAACAATCCATTTTGTGTCAGGTATGGCGGGTATGGCCATATACTTTTGTCCTCCAGTGCTTCTGTAGCAAATTAGACGTTGCCATGTAAAATGGTTTGTTTTACACTCCATTAACTGATTTGCAGGTATCTAATATGGACATTTCAGGTTTCTAAACTTTCCGTGTGAAAATGTGCACTACACAGATTACTGCAGGGAGTATGTCAAAAGCTATGTTATGAATGCTAGTTGCAGGGATATACTCTCTGTCATAGCCAGCTTACATTCAGACTTGCAGCCTACTATTTTATGAAGCTCACATCAACTTTGGAAAGTCTTTCCTTGACTGTCCTCTTGCTTGTTCATTTTCTCTTTTCTTGTCTTAGCATGATCCACCACCATCCTCTTCTGTCTCAGCCACTGTATTAAACAAAAGGGCCTAACTGGCTTCTGGTAGCTGGTGCATAAACTAAAGCTTTACACACTTCTCAGGAGACAACCACAGCCTGCAAGCAAAGTTGCATCATGCTGAAGACAGGTGACCAGGGCACTCTGTGGAAATGGTGTAGATGCCATTCTCCCTGTAATAAGCAATAATATAGCTAAATTGCCTTTGAAATTGAAAAGTTACATATTGTTGCTTTAAAAATAATCCATAATGAATTCATATTGCAGGTGAAATATATCAAGTAAGGACAAAAACAAAAGAGAAATGGTTGGTAATTTGTATACTGCAGTCACAGTTTTTCATTTTTCCCTTTAGCATCTGTGCTGCAACAGACATCACACAATTTCATTTCCATTAATTGACTATTTTGAAGTGGAGCAACGAGAGTTTTCCATCATCATATTGTCAGGAAGCAGCTGCCAGCTGCATAGCAGACCCATAATGCAATCAGCTACTTTGCGGCAGCCTTCAGCCTCTTATTGTGTTAGGCATTGCTCGGACTGCTAATGTCCCTCTCCTGGTCATTCCTCTCAGCTGGCGCAATTCGTGTACACAATTCATCATGCACCTAATCTATGGTTTCATTTCATTATTGCTGTGTTTTTATGGCTGATATGTAAATGTGTCTTTTGAAAGTGCATTATCAGATGTTTGCCTTTGATGATGGTTTTGTAGGAGAAACAAGGCAAACTCTTTTGTGCACTAATAAATCTGTGAGTATCTGGCTTGTAAAAGTGTTTGTATTTGTCCCAGGCCATCGCAGATTGAATGTCATGGTTAAGTGCGTGCAGTCTTACAACAAAGAAATAAGTGGAGGAGAAACGATAGTCACACAGAAGAGTTTGTTTCTGTACGGTGCTGGATTAGTTTGCTCAATCTACCAGCCAGGGTAGAGGGTAAAAGTATAACAGAGTGATTTGTGATAGAAATCACATAGATTAAATCCTGGTGTTCTGCTTTTTCTGCTTAGACATCAAGAGCAGACAAGACGACCCTGCATACTCACTGATGGAAGAGCCCCGTCTCCTTCATGTGGGAAAGCTTATGACAGTGTTTGCAATCTTGGGCTATGTAAAGGAATGGTTTGATTTATGTCCAGTGCTAAAAGGATTTGTATCTCCAAACTCCAGTCTATCTGTTTAAGATGTGTTTAAACTGACAGCTCGTTTGTCTCTAGTTCAAGATGTTTAAAGGAATTGGGCTGTGGCTCTAACTACTGGTCAAAGAAGAGGCTATAAATACTGCAACTCCCAACAGTCTTATCCAAAGTCACTCCATTATGGCTCAGTTACTTTAATAATAAACATGTTATTCCCAACAAAGTTCTTTGCAATGATCGCACCCATTATAACTTGGCAGGGAAGAGAGCTAGCCCCAGTCATGGAACCTCACCCTAGCTCTGCTTCCCCCCATCTTCTTGCTAAGCCTGGGTCTGCTGAATGTGACAATGCTTTTTGGACTACGATGGCCATGTGGTAGGGTACGTAAAGAGAACGTCTCAGAGTTGGCAAGGTGGTTGGTGAGTGTTGACATGGAGAGGGGTGGCTCTTGTACGCTGGAATTCAGCCCTCTGGAGATGTCGTGGGACTAGTCAAATGAAGGATGTTGGCTTTTTGCTGCCCATTGGTCAGCACAGTTGACTTGTGGAGGTGAATAGTAAGAATTCATTTGGGTTAATGGACTTCTTTGCTGAGCTCTTTTCCTTTCTGTAGAAGACAGGTGTCTTTTTTTAGCTTCAAATCTGCTGGCATACCTTTATTGTGAAAGAGTCATACTAGGAAATGGGTTGATTTCAGCAGAAGCTACTTTAAAAAAATGACATGTCTGAAAATACAAATGCAGCTAAGTTAGAAGCTCCAAAGTACAAAGAACTGAACACACTTTGAACATGAACCAGCTGTAGCACTGACAATGGATGTATGGACCTGTCATTACACCTACAGCTATGTGACCACCATTTCATTAAAAAAAATATGACAAATGTCACCCCAAAGCGTGTCTTTAATCTTTAAATTGTAATTATTTTATATTTTCTTATCAGGGGAGTTATTAATTTCTGTTATTTTCAGCCATTATTTTGTTTTCCTCTTTTTCTGTGTTTGTGTAATACACTACAGGCTGTGCCAAATACCACAGTCAGTCCAGTCACAAGGGGAAACAAACTGGAGCTTACACTTCTGTTGTTTCAAAATAAATTAGAATAACCCAGAATTAATTACCCAGAATTATGCTTCCAGGAACTTTTTGTTGTTTTTTCCCACTGAACTGAACTCATACACAATCATGACCCCAAAAACCAAGGTATGAACTGATAAACCCCTAGTTATGTATCTCTTTTTAAAGTCACATGACAGCTGTAAACTATGACTGATAGATTGGACACAGTCTATTTACACCTTTATGTACAAAGCCACACCAGCAAGCAGAAGAATTTGCAACATGGCCATTAAACAACTCTATACACCAGTCCCAATTCCCAACAGGAGCTTTGATTGCAAGTTAAACAAAAGAACAGCTCCAAAAATATGATAATCAAAAACATCCTTTTTGCTTGGGCTACTTCTGTATAATCCAGTTTAAAACAGTCTGACTCAGTGGATTAGCTGATCCTTTATGATAATGAAAGTGATACATTTCAACAACAACTCTTCATCTAAGCTTTATTAACACCACTTTCCCACAGAGATGCTTTTACAGATTTGGCTTTTTTAATTACATTGTCCAAAGCTAAACCACTTTGAGGATATCCTGTCATTTTGCCTCTATTTTTGTTTGTTTGTCCCATCTTTCTGTACTCCAATGACTGATATCCTAAAAGGAGTTGTGGCTCCAGTTTAGTCCTCAGCCAGAGATAATTGCCATTCTGAAGCTTGTCATGGTTTGGCTGTCTAAAGGGACTCTTAATTGTTTTGGACATTATTTTTGTTTTAATTGCAGCACATTAACACATCTTTAGTTGACACACTAGAAGAGTAGCAGGCTCAGAATGGAGTAAGGAGGCAGATTGTAGAAGGTGACTGGTGCTGAGGGAGGGAATACAGATAATTAGTAGAGCCTAATAGAAGAATTAATGATAATTACAACATAGTCTTCCAAAGTGATTTTTCTTTCTTTTTTCAAGTTTCTTTCATTACAAAACAGCCAGAGTCACCGGAGTTATCTCAGTACAGATAGAGTGGAGCATTTACATGTTGGCAAGCTGCTATAGCTAATGTTGCCAATGCTAACATCGCTACATTGGATTATGTGGAAATGTTAACTCAGTAGCTTGTGCAGCTACATTAGCTTTAGCAAAGATAGCTAAAACTAATTTTGCTGAGCTAATGTTGCTGTTGCTATGTTGGCTTATGTAGCAATGTTAACCCTGTAGCTTTTGTAGCTAAATTAGCTACATTAACTTAAGCTATCAAGCTAGAGCTAATGTTTCCAAAGCTAATTTTGCCAATGCTAACATATCTATGTTTGCTTATGTAGTAGTGTTAACTCTATAGCTTGATACTGGTAGCTACATTAGCTATGTTAGCTGTGTTAGCTTTAGCTACCTTAGCATTGGCAAACATTATTAAAGCTAATATAGTGAAAGTGAGCCACTGGCTGTGTCCGAAATCACTCCCTACTCACTATATAGTGCACTATATAGTGAATACGCCATTTTGTAGTGGTGTCCGAATTCTGAGTGAGCATTGTTATTCACTATATAGTGCACTCATTCTATCCCACAATGCATTGTGAAAAGTAGTGAGCAACTGATGGTCACTAGCTCAGAAATATTTACCATAATGCATCGCGGGCGCTGCTCTCAAGCATGACGGACGAACGAGAGGAGCACAGGAACATATTTGAAAACTTTTTTAAATGCTTTTTTGTTTATTGGTTTTGCCAAATCTGTAAGATAGTATTATGGATTCAAAACGGAGTAACTTTTTCCCCCTATGATGATTACAAGACATGAGACCATCAGCTTTATGCAAAAGTAAGTGATAATACACACAAAAATGTATATTATGTTGTCACTATAGAGACAACTTTTCTATCTATTAGTATATCTATTTTTTTGTGAAAATCGTTAGATTTTGTAGCAGTTTTTATTGAAATACCGTTAATTTCGATCCTCAGCCGTTGTCAAGGAAATTTATGAGCCATTGCTGCTAAATGTTTAAATTGTGAGACGGCGATGACATCATCGCCCGCAGCCAGAGTAGTGTCTGAAATCATTTTTGTGTTTTGCAGTTGAGTCCACTATATAGTCCACTATATGCTGCTCACTATGTAGTGGATAGGGAGTAGGGAATGAGTGAATGGTTTCGGACACAGCCACTGTTTCAAAGTCAGTTGGGTGACATAAATGCAACTCACATGTTTATTATTGCACTGAATAACTAAATCTTGTCAAATCTTTTTTTTCTAGAATTTTGATCAGGCAACACAAGCTGGGTGGGATGCAATGTTGGGCTAATGTGGTTACAGCATGATGTAATTATTTAAATAATTAACCAATTAGTATCTACATGGGGTTGTGAGAGTTCATATTAAGTAACTGGTCAGTATTGACAAACATGCTTGACCATAACTTAAGTCCTCTAACTTGTCTTGAATGAGTAAAATGTGTTTTAGAGCCAATCAGATGAAATCCCCCAGAGAAGTTCATTCAGATCCTTCAAATCAGCAGGCCAAATGTACCTTAGCCAAAATGTACCTTAACCTGCTATCATCTCACTTCCTGTACATACTTTAAAATTATGGTATATTTGACTTTTGTTTGTCTGGACATGATACATATATAAGAATCAATATTCATTTATGTAACTCAAACTTTGTGGAGCGGCCCTCAAAAAAATGATATTTTGGCTCCTGTGAAGCCATTTTCTTAAGCTCATACACAAAACTGATGACATGCAACTTTTCACCACCCCTATATTAGCAATCGTTTTGACAGAAAAATAATAATACCTACAGCTACAATAGGGTCCTCACCCCAAAGTTGGTGCTCGGGCCCTAATAACATATTACTGTGAATATGCAGCAGACATATCCCCAAAAAACATCAACTTTCAAAACATTCAGATCACACAATTGCCATCCTGTTATTCTTTAAAATATTTTGGAGGTGTCCAGTAAATCTTAGCAAATTCTCTGGAAAAGAGAGTTCAACAATATCACAATATTCAGAAAACCAGCAAGAAACCATCTATTAACTTACTTCCTATACATTAAAAGGTCCATATTAAATGTTAACATTAATTTGAGTCCTTTCCTGAATCAGCTTTAACTTCCAAGGTCTTTTATTTTGCTCTCTATTTCCCCCAGACCAAACTATCAAGGGTTTTAGTTTAATCTAGATACCGCTATCCCCTAGCCTGCCCTTATTTACTACAATCTTTTCATCTTCTACCTTGCTTTCACATCTCTCTTATGCACTCCTTTCACCATTAACCCTTCTTTCATCTGTTTTTAACCACATGCTCCCTTCATGTCTGAAAGTCTGGTTATATTGGGTCATTTCCATAACTTCCTGAGCTGCAGGGTTGCCTGAGTAGTGAAAGAACTTTTCAATTGAAGGAAAGGTTCATTCTCTTTAACACCTTGTGTTCCACAGCAAGGGCTCCCACGTGTGTTCCTCAGATGTGTTCTTAACTCAGAGGGACATTATTGTAAACTGAGAGGGTAAGCCTGCTCAAGCAACCACACAGCTCTGACAAATGTTCCCGCTGCTTTGCCTTCACCCTCATTAAGGACAGAGATGTGAGGCGAGGACTTTTAGTAAGTCATGGTGAACAACAGTTAAAGAGTTGTGCGCTGACTTTAGAGTTGGATTCAGACTGGAACTCACAGGCCTGCACCTTCTGTGAAAATGATTGGCTAACTGTAGCAGTAATGTGTTATAGCAACTCTCACAGTAAGAGAGACAAGGAGTAGCTCCTTCGGATGAGAAAACTGAAGAAAACTCCTGATCCAATCTTTCTTAGAGCCATTTTGAAAACATTTAATTGGCCAAGAGCTACGGCACTTGCATCACATCACTTATGTCACATCATAAAGGGAACTAAGTTAAACTGAATTAAGCGACTTCTTGTACACTAGTGTTGCATGTCAATACACAAAGCAATACCAGACTTTGACATAGTCTTACTTTTATGGTCCCTGAGTAATGCTTAAGGTCGGCCACAAACTATGAGATTTTAAGCCCGATTTGAGGCAAGATTTGTCTCCCCCAAACAATGGTGGGGGTGTATCCCCAGTGGAGCCTGTCGCAAATGATTATTTGTCTGAATAATCCTCACGTGTGCGGTGTCAACACGATTATTTTTACCGCAAATTGTGTCGGAGCCTCTCAGATGCCGAACTGTAAATATCAAACACATTTTATGTTTTCTTGTTTGCAGCCTTGAAGTGAGCTAGGCTAACTTCATGTGGAGGTGTGTGGGTAGAAATTACTTCACACGAAAAGGAATCTGGTGAGAGTCTTTCCCTTGTTTATGATTTTTAACGCATGCCAGGGCAGCCTGTTGTGGAGGGATAGCAGGAGGATATCGATAGACATCTGTATTTGTTTGTTTGATGACAAATTGAAGAGACAGATAATACAGATGGTTACCAAAGAGCCCAGAACAACTCCCAAAGAGATTCCAGGTGAACTCCAAGATCAAGGTACATAAATGTCAGAACACACCATCAGTCACTATTTGAGCCAAAGTGGACTTAATGGAAGACTCCACTGTTGAAAGCAAATCATAAAAAAGTGAGACTGGAATTTGCCAAAATGTATATTGGAAAGCCAAAAAGCTTCTGGGAGTGTGCCCTTCGGACAGATGAGACAAAACTGGAGCTTTTTGGCAAGTCACATCAGCTCTGTGTCTACAGACATAAAACAGAAGCATACAAAGAAAAGAACACTGTAGCTACTTTGAAACAAGGAGGAGTCTCGGTTATGTTCTGGGGCTGCTTTGCTGCATCTGGCACAGAGTACAATGAGATCTCAAGGCATTCTGGAGAAAGCTTGGTCTCAGTTGTAGGTCATGAGTCCTCCAACAGGAAAATGACCCAAAACACCAAGCTAAAAAAAAAACCCAAGAATGGCTAAGAACAAAACACTGAACTATTCTAAAGTGGCCATCTATGAGATTTGATGTTTTGAGAGCTGAGACCAGGCTGAGACTCTGCTAGTCAGTGAACAGAATATGTTAGTGTGTGGTTTGCTGTGTTGATCCTCTCATTCTACACCACACACTATACAAACAAACAGTAAAATCTCAGATTATTTGTCACACTGAAAAAAATCAGTTAAGAGTTAAAAAATCTTGATGTGTGTTGCAGGTCTTGTAGAATCTTTACTTTACCTCAGCATTGAATTAAACTGAACCAGCATGCTGTCAGAGGCTGCAGCAGCACTGATGTGATTTTGAAGGTACTGATGATTTCCACATCAGAAACATTTTAAGCCAAAAAAAGTCTGTCGTGTTATTTTGTAGTGGAAGTGGCTGGACAAATCTGTGAATTCAACTGAAGTGAAGTAGGAAGAGGCTGATAAATAATTTGAGTAGTTTTTACTGAGTCTGAATATTTACTTTTAAAATGTGAATTAGATTGTTATGCATCCAAACCTATCTAATGTTTTTCATTCTGTGATGCAGATTCTAACCTGTTCACATCAGTGGTATATGAGCACCTGCTGAGATGCAAACATGATTCTAGGTAATGTTTTAATAGAAATACATGATCTCTCATTAATGACTACATAAGCAGTCATGTTTTCCCTGCGACAAAGTTGATCAAATCAATCTAAGGCTAGTAAACATAATCCAGATGTGATCATGAAATTACAAGCTTATGTGTGGTAGTCTTCGGACAGAATGATGAATAACATACATGGCATACCTTTAAATGGTGTTTACTCAACAAGGCTACAGTAAACACAATTTACATCCTTTTTTCCCCCAGCAAGCGGGATTTGCTGGGGTAGTTTATAATTGAGTCTAGCGGTGCATGAACTTTCTACAGCTGCAATCTGTCTAAGCACAGCCATTTCTCCCTCTGCAGGCCCTGACTTTTCTTTTGTCGACTGTGACTCACGTCGCAGCAGTCCCCAAATGTGAGAGATCTTGATGAAAGCCGAATGTAATTATTAGTGTGGTACTTCTAGGGTGGTGGCAGGATCTTTACATGGTTCAATGAACAACACGCTCTCTGTTTGAATGAGGAACATTCGCCTCCTTTCAAGGGCAATTATTTCAACCCTCAGTCAACACCCCAACCGACCCCCACTCCCTCTGAATGCCAATGGAAGGGAAATGGATTGATGTAGAAGTTATCCAACACTCTCATCATATATTGCAAGCTATTATACCTTACAGTACAGTCCCTAGCCTGCATCAACATTGTCTGATTGCTTATTTTTCATCATAAAAGTGGAATATCTTTGCAATATGTCATCCATTTCCTCATTGTTGTCACCTCTTTTATATGTCTGTTAACAATCAAGTAAAGAAAAAAGGTTCAAAGTATTATCTTCAAAGAGAAGAGAAACAAACCAGAACTGCTGCATAAGTGCAGCAGGTTTCTGCGGTTTGGTTCAGCTCTCCATTCCCTCTTAAATATAAGTGCCATCAACCTCCCGCTATGACCACTTGACTGCAAAATGGATGCAAATGTGCGGTTTTTAAAGAGCTGAACATGCTGAACAATGAGATCCATAATGCATGGGGACATGGACAGTTTTGTGGCTAAACTTTCAGATAGTGACAAGACATATTTCAACTTGTGAGTGAATATAGGTGACTGGCAGGCAACAGTTAAGAGCAGAAGGGTTGAACAGGGTGTGTGGAAGTGTCAAGCTATTTTTCCTTGGTTGGATGACATTCTTGCAATGGTATGCTGACAGAGTTTGAAGACATTTTTTACTTTAGGGTACATATTTCTCTTGCTCAGAGGTTTTGTATCAATCCTCAGAGAATATGGTGGATGATGACAGACATATGTAAGCGAAATACAATGATAGTTTAAGAAAGTTGAGGAATCTTCCAGTTTCATGCTATTGTATGGTTCAGATGCAGTATGCTTGCTGTCTAACTTTATTTTCATATATCCATGCGTTTTTCTTGTTGAATTATTGAAAGCAGTTATTGGGTTTGACTTACAGAGACATAGTTCATACTTTCAAAAGAGGTGACAACACATAAAACCTTGGCATGAAACCATATAATTTATACTAAGATAGACAAAGCAACAACTGTCTGGGAGTGAAGCCAGAATATTTAGGGCTCCCGCTGCGTACTGGGTGCAGTATTAGTCATAAACCCCAACTTCTTCATGTTAGGAGATATTTTGATCTGGAAAAAAACAAACACAAGTTGGAGTCAAAGATCCTTGGTTGAACAGTTCAGATGTGGTATTCTCCCTCTGGCCATTGAGATAAGTTGATTTAAAAAAATACTCCAAGAGAAAACAGATTTTGTGAGATGGTGACCTGGTTGAAGTAGAAAGTAAGTCCCATTTTATTTTGTGCCATGCAAAACCTCATAATCTATTAGAGTTATTGCTTCATGAAATGGCTTGTCACAATCCTGAAATACTGCATTGGCCCTTTGTATGGGAGGTTTCCTAAATGAATGTGAAATACATCCATACAATGGATATATGAAACAGTTTATCTGGCATGTTGGGTTATCTCCAATCCTGATGTGGTGTTCTACATGGCTTCTTGCCTTTATTTGGTCTTTATTAGAGTCTAAAACTGAATTACAGAATAGCAAACAATACAGTTTTACATATGTTATATTTGTCTTTTCCCATCCCTATTTTGTTGGCTGTAATTAGAGAAAAACTGTGAGTGTTGGTTTTATAAATGGTACATCGACCTCATTGTTCAAACACGACTCAGTTAACATTTAAAAAAAGGAAATCTGGGCCATTTGAAAAATAAAACCATGGCGTATAAAAGATTTGTTTCTTTGAATAAGAAACACTCCTTTTTAGTTTTAGGTTTCAGATAATTACACCCCAGTGCAAAGAATCAAATTATCTACCACTATTATCTTTCTACATTATACAACTTGTAAATGAATCACCCAGCCTGCTTTTTCGTTTTATGTTTGTTGTGCAAGTAGCTCAGAGCAAAACACTAAAAGCAATCGTATTCACAACCTTATTAATGCCTGGGGCCTGTTTGGCTGGAACACCTCAAAGATATAATAAAAGGAATGGATTATTAGATGCAGTACAGGTGAGATGCAGTATGACATAAAAATGAGAATAATATGGTTATTTGAATATTAAACCTTCACTGCTGAGGCCACTGTGATGACCCAACAACTTCTATTGTTTCTACGGCTGAATCACTTCTGCGTCAGGACATTGCATCACCTCAGGCAGAGAGGTGTGAGATGTGTCTACTGCTCTGTTTTAATTTTGGTGGGATTGTAGAAGGCAGTTCAATTGTCTGTTGTTGGTATTTAAAATGTATCTAAGTTGACTTAAGGATAATTGTTAATATTCACTATGGACAAAAGTATTCTCACCCTGACCGTTATACCAACAGGGACTGTAATGACATTATATTTAAACTCCCCCCTTTGCTTTAACAGCTTTGACTCTTCTTGGAAGGCTTTCCGCAAGATTTCTGAGGGTTGTTGTGGGAATTTGTGCCCATTCATTCTGTAGAGCATTTATGAGGTCAGCATTGATGTTGGACAAGAAGGCCTGGCGTGCAATCTCCATTCCACTCCATCCCAAAGGTGTTCAGTGGAGTTGAGGTCAGGGCTCTGTGCGGGCCAGTCAAGTCCTTCCACACCAAACTCATCAAACCATATCTTTAAAGCCCTTGCGTTGTATGCTGGAGCATAGTCATGTCGGAATAGAAAAGGGCCTTCCCCAAACTTCACTGGAGATAAGGGGTCAAGCCCAAACCCTGAAAAACAGCCCCATACCGTTTTTCCTGCTGAATAGTTTTTGTGCTAACTTTAATAACAGTGGAAGCTCAGGACTCTTAAGCTAAGGAATCAGCGTTGGCGACTTTTACGCACCATGGGCTAAAGCAGTCATTGACCCTGCTCTGTGATTTTACTCGGTCTTGCTGTTGCTAATGTTCCTAAATGCTTGCACTTTCTCATAATATCGTAGCTAACTGTGGATCATCCAGCACAGAGAAAATTTCACAAACCGTCTGACTGCATCCATCACAGCACCATGCCTGAAGTCACTGAGCTCTTCAGACTGACGGATTTTGTATCACAAATATTTGTAAATGGAGACTGCATAGCTAGGTGCAGGATTTAAAAGATCTGTGGCAGCCTGTCTGATTAAAACACCAAACATTAACAGGTGTAACAGTATAACTGCTCTCAGTAAGATCTTGTGCCATTAGAATTACACATATGTTTTCTAATATCTTGAATAGTGTGACATCATCTGGTTAGTTTTTGAGATATGTTCAGATAATGTTCTGAAATATCCTAAGTGAGTATGATGTTGTTTAGTTTAATGTTTAGTTCAATGCTGATCATTTTTCTGGACATGTTAAGGGAAAAATCATGGTAACATTAAAACTATCGCTGGCATTTGATAAACAAATGAATCCAAGTAAATGCAGGCTTTGGGATTAATTAATCGCAGTCCATAACATGAAAGGAACTGCATTATAGATAGCTACTGTTTTAAGTTGGTTATATATATATATGTGTGTGTATATATATATAGCTTCCACCTTGTTATCTTTAGCCTGTTTTATTCTTTTCTTCAGTGAATACACCCACACATTCTCACTCACACAAACACCAACCTTACCTCTGTTCTCTGCTGAATGCTCTTCCTCGTCATCAATGTTTTGGCATTTAAAATGTCATTTTTTACCTTTTACCTTTAACTGCAAGGGATCGAGGACACTTCTTTTCAATGGTGTAACAAATGATCTGGAAAAATGTGTATTTTGCAAAGAATGGCATATGAACTTTTTAGAAGCTTTTGAAGCAGCAACAGTAGATGCATTTATATTGAAGAGGAAAGATGGAGAAATAATTCAAAAGTAGATGTATACAATGCATGGAGGTAACTCAGCATATCTGTGTGTGAGTGTTGGTGTCTGTGTGTATATTTGTCTCACTTGAGGCACACAGGCAGAGGAGGAGAAATCATGGCAGGCTGCTTTATTGATCAGTCCTGGATGGTGTTGATCTGGATGAGTGAAATAATAAAAATCAAAGTACATGGAATATTTTGTCAAGTTTACAAAGCTAGTGTGGATGCTTTATGAACAGTGACTTCTATACTTAATTTGTTTTACATTTTTTGCTGCTTTTATTGCTTTTGGTGTGATTATTTCTTTAAAATAATATGTGTCTTCGACAGCTCCTATTTTATACATTAACTCACCCTAATGCTGGGAGAACATTACCTGCCTGACTGCATTAAGCGAACTATGAAGTCCAGTGGAGGGATAGGAGGGATAATGGCATGTGGCTGTTTCTTAGGGTTTGGACTAGGCCCCTCATCTCCAGTAAAGCACAATCTTAATCCTTCAGCATATTAAGACATTCTGGACAACACCATGCTTCAAACTTTGTGGCAACAGTTTAAGGAAGGCCCTTTTCTATTTCAAAATGACTGTGCCCCAGTGCACAAAGCAAGGACTATAAAGACATAGTTTGATGAGTTCAGTGTGGAAGAACTTGACTGGCCCAAACAGAGCCCTGACCTCAACCTCATCAAGCCTTTGCAGATGAACTAAAGGAGAAATTGCGAGCCAGGCTTTCTGGTCCAACATCAGTGACTGACCTCATAAATGGTTTACAAAATGAATGGACTAAAATTCCCACAGAAATACTCCAAAATTTTGTGGAAAGCCTTCCAAGAAAAGTCGAAGCCATTACAGCTGAAAGGGGGGGCACTCCATATTAAAGCATGTATTTGAATTCAGTGTCATTACAGTCCCTGTTGGTGTAAATGTCAGGTGACTAAATACTTTTGTCCATGTAGTGTATGTTGACTAGACCAATGTTTTTCAACCTTTTTTGAGGCACAGCACATTTTTAGATTGAGAAAAATCCCAAGGCACACCACAATCCAAAAAAATGCTACAAAATGACACATTACGAGCTACTAAGTATTGCTTTGAGAGCTCTCTCAGACACTTTTGTGGTTTTTCTTTATAAATTTGCCCATTTCTCAGTTTGTTCCCGCAGGTGAACAAAATAGTCCGTGTTCTTGTTTTGAAGTGACGGCTGTTTTGTTTGGAGATTGCATTTAAGATTGCTTGGGACCATGGCACTGTTAGATAGCTTTTCCCCACACACCAAGCATAACGGAGCCAGTACAGTTGGTTCTCCGGTGAAAGTAAATCCAAATGCAAGGTAATGTTCACTGTACTGCCTCAAACTCACAGCTTTTGGCTTCTTTTGACCACCGCTCACACTTGGCATTTCATCTGGGTTAGAAGTTTGACCAGGACCCTGGTTAGAGTCTTTATTTTTCTTTTTCAAACATTTATCCATTGCTGTCGCTCTTCTCGTCACCACATTTATCATGCATCACTAATTCTGTTGTCTTAAATTAATGAGGTAATTACTGCGCTCCCTACTGCCACCCTCTGACATGGAGGAGTATTACTCTTACCAGCCACCACACTGCTGGCACAGGCAACAACAATTAAGTGCAGTGACTAAAATTTTTTAAACCTATTAAATGAAATTGGATAATTACCAATGGCACACCTGGCGATCTCTCACGATACAGTAGTGTGCCGCAGCACAGTGGTTGAAAATCACTGGACTAGTAAACTACGAGAGTGGACATGTATCCACATTGTACATTTAATTTCACTCCATTTTCCTGCAATGGTGACTAATTCTGGCCATTGTTCTCCCAAGACCTTGAAATACATGTGCTGTTATTTCAACATAAAAAGCTGGATTCTTTTTGACAATGAGTTAATTTTAGTCTCTTTCTCAATATCTCCTTGAAGTCATCTGCGTGAAGACATTCATGAGAAAAGAAGAGACTTCATTACTGAAGCCTTTATTGTACTATTTACATTATCTTGATTGTGTATATACTTATGTGCGTGCATTGGTGTGCATTTATGAGTTAGTGTTGTGATGAATATATTTCTGTCATTATTGTGTTACTGAGATCTTTACAGGTTTTTGTATTGTCAAATGGGAGATGAGAAGACCCCAGGAAGAATAGCTGCCACTCTGCAAAAGCCAGTGGAGATCATGGAGATTATGATAATTTGCTGATGCCCACCTAATGAGGGCTACCTACTCTTAGAAACACCAAGTCCAGTGTTTATGCTCCATTTGTCACTATCACCACCAGTCACAAACAGATAAGGACTTCACTGAAAGGTCACATATCCTCATGTTATTCATATATATAGTGCACCATAGTTCAGTCTTGTATTGTCGTACAAAAGCAGAGGTTGCATTTCTTTAATAACCCCAACTAAAAATTCGAAGAACCCAAACAAAGCTTTTTAATCTGATCCAGCGCTTGAAATAGCTCAACTCCAAAGGCATGGATGCCGGCAGAACTTGCTCATTTTGTTTCAGTGGCATTCTCCGAACAAAGGCTGAGAAAGAAGCCTGTCGTCTTTAAGGGGGGAAACAAAAAATGAGGATATCTTCCAAGAGGTGCTAGAGGGATCTGTCTCTCTTTTCTTTCCATCTCCCTCCTGTGACCGGGAGGGGGTTTTCTGAGGAAACAAGGGTGTTGTCAACAGCTAGTGCAGCGAGCGCTGGAGGCCAGACGGAGGAGGAAGCATCACTTAATGTAAGGGAATGGATTAGAGAGGGTGATTATGCCTTTGAGGTGAGAGCAGAACAAAGTAGAAGAAAGCAAGGGAGCCAGAAAAAGGGAATTTGTCTGAGTTTGACTGTGCATGTTTTTAAACTAGGCCTATACAAATGTTGTGTTGGTGTTTATAAGTGTGCAGTTGTGTTTGTGGTTTTTAGGTGTGTAGAGGTGTCAGGGCAAATGAATGTTTAAGAACAATAGTACACTTAGTTCCTCTTCATACATCATGCATATGATTGTAAAACCAACCTTAGTGTTAACTTTTGTAAATATGGATGTTTGAAAGTGCACATGTATTATTAATGTAATGTTCCACAGTGCTACTCATGTAAAAGAAACAGTTTGTGATGTTTGACAACACTTTAAAAGATGAACGAACACTAAGTTAACTTAAAACTTACTCTGTTACTTCGGTTAACACAAAACCCACCAGTTCTTCAGGTAAACATATCTTTATTTTAACTTGAGCAGTGCTACAAAAAACAGCTAGCACTATGGTGATGCTGAGCACTAACTACATTGGTTTTGTATTGAAAATGAGCACTGCCTGTGCAAAATACAGCAGCTATTGGCATGGGCCCTAAAGCTTTCTTTCTTTTTTTATTTTTTTTTTCTTTAAAGATTCAGTTGCAGTTTTTATTTTGCTGCATATTGTCACAATACTTTGGAACACCAATTTTATTTCCTTCCTCCTTTTTTGTAGTTAATGTTGTTTTGTATTTAATTAGGTGTTCCCTACTAAGCAAACAATAATACTTCAGGATGTGGCAATGATGACATCTGCAACAACTCCAGACACCTGGAAAAGTCATAATGAGCCAGCATTAACCAGCCAGATTTGAATTAAAATGAGGATCAGTCCAACTTAGGAGAGGTTACTGGTATCTCCTCTATATTGAAAGTATGTGGGACCATCTCAAAAAAAAATGGACAAATAGAAACCAGCAGATTTGACCTGGAACAGTCAGCCCTTCAGGAGTCATTCCAGATCACTTGATGGCCCGCCACCCCTGCCATGAAAACCTTGGTGAGAGGGGCACAGCGACCTGCTGGTGATGTATGGGTGGAGCAAGTCAGAGATGTATCTTGACGCCTGATCATGCAGGGCATTATAAACAAGGATCTCAAAATATTTCTGAATTTTATTGGAAGATATAGTTAAGCAAGACTGGTGTAATGTGAGTTGATTTGCTGGATCTGGTTTATTTATTTTTTTTATCATTTGTAGAAAGTGAAGTGGAGACTTAGTAAGGCAGGCAAAAAATGAACTGCAAAAATTAATGTGGGGAGATACAAAAACACAACTCAGCATGGGTTTACTCAGCTTATGAGAAAACCTATTTAGCAAAGTTTCATGAGTAAAAGAAACATGTAGGGGTTAATGATTTATTTCTTTATATGACAGCAGTCCTAAAAATACAACAGCTGAAAAACTTTCAATAAAAGTGCCTTAAATACATAAGAATGCAAATTCAGAATACACTGCAGATCTAGTCATCACAACAGATGCACTCCAGGCCTTTGGGCCACTATTATACACACCATTATCATCTATAAATAAACATAGAATTTTAAATATGGGTATTTTTCTTATTTTTAAGTATGCATATATATCTGAAGTGCTGGCTCAAGTTTACTGAGTGCAGTGGTAGCTCACTAGTTACTGCATGATACCATGAGTTAAAAGGTTTTAGTGAGAAAAGAAAGGAAGCGTATTTCACACTCACAGTACTGTCGTGGGTTGGTGTTTCAACAGTGAGATCACGATCCCCTTTGACCCTGTTCTTCACATCATACTCATCCTGTCTTCGCCCTCACTGAAGAAGATAAATGTTTAAGAAGTGACTCTCCCTCTGGCCTTTCACTCCTCTCACCATCTGCCAGTGTGAAAAACTCTGAAAGCTTTAGCTCCGTTTGTGCTGGTCATGCTGGAAGAATGGTGTCATCAATCAGATAGAGCGTAATAACTTAGAGATCTGACCTGGTGGCTCACAAAGAAAACACTGTGATCAGGCAAGGGCGGTCTGCTGGGGGATTCTGTTTTTGTCTCATTTCTGTTTATCACTGTAATAAAAAGAAAATAAATTGATGGCAGAATTTTATTAACAGAATAGACAGAGCTTTCAAATATAGCCAATGCTGCAATAAAATGAAGAACTCAGGACCACATAAGGAGGTATTGGCAGTCCTGCAATAGCTTACTCGTGTATTCACATTCAGAAGAATGCACATCACCAAAAATGCACCAACTACATAGCTATTATAAACACTCATGCATTTGCTTATAATAGCCACATACTCATGTAGACAGTTCTTTTCTGCCAGTTGCCACGAAGACCCCCGATGGAGGCCTCACGCTATGAACCTATTAAGATTTGTGCAGTGTGTCTGAATGTATGGAAAGCTTCTTAAACTTGTCTTTCAACTTTTTTTTATGGTAAATTAAGGCAGCCAACACAGGAATTACCAGCAAATGTCTGGCACAAACTGATTTGCCTAAATGGAGCCTAGGGGGTAGATACCAAAACATCTCAATGTGCACTCTAAATTTGTGAACTATATTTATAACAAATACCTCCATTCAAGATGTCTCTTTAACTTCAACATTGATAATGGTTCTTTGAAGTTAATAATAGAGTCTGGGATTCTCTTGTTGCAATGATTTGATGTACTGACAAGCCTCTGAAAACAATTTTGTGCAGTTGATTCCAAATGGCACAATGCATCTCAAAGTTGTTTTATATTTACCTGTTTGGTTTTGACCTGCATAAATCTTTTCTTAAGTTGGAGGTCTTTTGGTCGGGCCATCTGTGACAATTTTCTGACTGGGACTCAGAAGCAGAGCATGAGCAACAGTAGTTGGTGGAAGGAGTTTATTTCCAGAAGGCAACAATGCAAACGAAGGTGAGTTGGGAGAAGCACTGACAGGGTGTATGAATCACGGCACGAAAAAAAGACAAAGAATTAGAAACTTCAGTAAGTCACCGAAAAGATCGCTAGTAAAAAGCACGCTAAGTTAAAGTGGAGAGAGCCAGGTTACCATCCAGGAAGCTGAAGAAATACTCTGATGTCTGAACCTTCGACAGGGAAAAAAACAATCTATATCCAAAAACACAGGAGGTCAACCATGACACTGTCAGAATGAATGCATTAATAATGATACAATTAAGGCCCACAATTGAGGATTTTTTAACCTTTGCTTTATTGTCCCTTTCAGGACATTTTGGTAAAGCCACTGCCTCATCATCCTACAGCCACCATGATGGAAAATAAGACCTCTGGGCCTTAAAAGACTCACAGTTCACTGGACAAGTCAAAAGTCATCAAGTGCATTTTTTGTGGTTAAAGTAAGGCGTACACTGTACCATTTGAAGGATGAAATGTCACCTAACACTACAACTGAAACATTAATGATGCATGACCCCCATGGACAATATATATGCTCACACTGTAGTGTCTATTTGTCATGCACAACCTGAATGTTTACGTCAGACCAGTGAAGTTGGTTTGGACTGTAACAAAAGTCAGTGAGATCAATCTCACATGCAGAGGTTGAAGTCAGATTTATTGTCTTTTTTTCAGGCTACCAATAACTACAGACAGCAACAAAACCACCCTCGCCATCTCTCTCCTAGATAAGCTTCAGCAGCATTGCCAGCAAATACAACTAGCAGCTGAATAATAGGAGAAATTCCTGTTACCTGGAGGTCTGCAAGAAAGCATATTTCCTTCTTTTATTATAGTAGGGGTAGGCACATAAAACAAGCATTACTGCCATTTTCTAGTGATCTCAGATGCTTTCCAACAGTTTATGAAGGTTGGGGACCCGCTTGCTGCTGCTCTCACTGTAAGGATTTATGCAACCAAAATATAAAACATGCAAGAAATTTATCATACCAGAGGGAAGCAGCTGGTCAGGCCATGGTCAACCATCATGTCCCCTTGTAGACTACACAACAAAAATGACACTAAAATTCAGCATGACTTCCAAGTGAGTTATGTGACTTGAAGTTTGTGTCTGAATCAAGTGAAACTGCCTGTGCCAAAGTTCCTTATTTGCTTCAATCCACCTGAAGTCCCTTATTTTTCTGTAAAAATCAAAGCAGGTCTGTATCCAAACAGGAAGTCAATTACCTTTAGTCTCAGGGCATTACAAAAATTAAAAAATGAAACAAAGCAGTTTTAAATGCAAAACAGTTTTTTTTCTTCTTCTTCTTCTTCTTTTTTTTTCAAAATGTGATTTTGAAAGATTTACTGCAATTAACTTTAGAAATTCTGGGTGTAATTGAAAGAAAATATCTATATTTTTAAGTATACGCTTCAAACTGGCTACAAAATCTTCAGAAGTCCTACTAACACCAATGCAGGATGCCCATAGCATTACAGTTTGACACAGAAATATGAATTTGGAGTCAGTTTTGGTGCATGCTGTTGGGGGTATTTCAGATCGCCGTCATTGTTCTTCCACGTGACCCCAATGGGATAAGCGGTAAAAAAAATGGATGGATGAATGGATCATTGTTTTTCAAAACTCTTCAGCTTCAGAAACCAACAAGCAACATCACTGAAAGCTCATATAGGTTTATATTAGAAACAGAAAGACCTTTTTGTCCCTATTCTGCATACATTTCATCCATTTTTCGCCAGTTCTCTTGATGTTATGGACATGGAGCACACTTAGAATTACCTCTGTCAATCGTGGGGGCAGTGTTGAGCATTGCAGCCAACGGATCAACCCAGAGTAGTCAAACACAACAAAGAAGAATCATTTGGGGGGGAAAAAGGGGGAACTTAATTAAGTTTTCTAAGGAAATATCACAGAACATTGAGTGAGTTGGAAAATTAAAAACATATCAATGCTGTAAGCTCACAGGGGACAAATAGAGACATTTACAAGAGTCCATCTGAGCAGGGGAAGGACCATTCTTTTTTCAGCCTCTGGGACGGAGAGAGCTCCTCCAAAGAAGCTCCATGAGAGGCAGTGACCTCTAGTGAATTAGTTTTTCAATATCTACTCCAGCATAACAGACTTATGTGCATACGAGGATATTAATGGTTGTAAATGAAGACGCAGTGATCTAGTTTCATACCTATGTAGAGTATAAATGGGCTTTGAGTATGGTGAAGCGGGGTTGTCAGAAATAGCGGTTGATATGAAAAAATAATCATATGAAAAATGTTATACATAAACAAGCTGCATATCCCTCAGTCTAATAGCTGTGAACACAGAGCTGAGGACAACAAACCCAGATGGAGTTCAGCTCCACTCTCTTGGTTTGCTACATCAACATACAAAATGTAGCTTCTAACTGTTATTTTTTAAAGAATTTAAACTGATAATTAGGGAAATATTTGATAAATATTTTCAGTGATCAATTCTATGTTTTGTCTCATTTTCACCACATTCATCTTGAATCTCCTTTGAGCTGATTTCTAGAGAAGGGTTGTTGCATGTCTAGAAGTCAAAAGCCCAAGCATTTGTCTGACCAAGCTATTACGTAACACAAGCAACTTCTCAAACCTTTTCAGTATGAAGTCGGCTTTAAGTCTTTATATAAAAGCAAGGAATTAGAGATAAGTAGACAGAAGTGGATAGGGCAGCTTCAAAAGGTAGAAAGAGAGGTGAAATTTGTATTATAAGGGCCATAACCAATCAAGATGATTGAAGAAAGATTTAAAATATTGGAAATAAAGTGCCTGTTTTGCGTGTGAGGTTTTACCATAAAGAGGGTCCATATATGCTTAAAGGAGACATATTTTGCAAAAATCACTTTTTCAGGCTTTTCTAACACAAATATGTGCCCCTGGCCTGTCCACAATCCCCTCAAATACCAGAAAAATCCATTCCCTCTCCCCCTCTCTTTCTCCACCTTTCAGAAAATGTGTGCTGAAACAAGCTGTTCTCAGATTTAGCTCCTGGTGACCTCACCAGGAACGTAAGTACCCGCCCCCAGGTTTGGTTGGCCCTCCCCCACTAAGAGGAAAGTTCTGCCCTCCTCTACTGATCCTCTCAACTACCAGCTGAGATGCTGGATAGCTCAGTGGGTTATCCTGCCAGACCACAGTCTGGGAGGTTGATGGTTTAAATCCCAGTCAAGCTCTACGTTTTAGATAAAAGTGTCTGTAGTACCAGGAGTACTGCATCCATTCTGCATCCGTTCTGAGAAGGGCTGAAATAGAGGGGGTTTTAAATGTACAAAAATCCTATACTGGAGTGTTTTTTCAGCAACAAACTTCACAGGCATGTTTTGGGGACCTCTGAGACCAATTTAAGCTTATCTTGAAAGAGTATAATGTCTCCTTTAAGTTATACTCTAACAGAAAAGATCCATAAACCTTGGCCTTTAACACTGAATAATCCAGTCTTCATTTATTATTTAGTTCTCGACAGTCTAAAAAACTCCCATAATAACTGAGACAACGTATTAACTGCTCAAACTACCGAGGTGTTTCTATCTTTGGAAAAGCAGAGAGACCAGTCATCGCTTTGAGCACACCTGTATTGCTTCATAAAAAACAATATTGTTCGCAGAGATACTGTAATGAGTTTCATTTACACTGACACGACTTTGCCTGTATTTATTTCTGCATTTTCATCAAAACACTCTCCACTTTCCCACGAGAATGCAAACGATTTCATCACCAGGTCAGAGGTTTTTGGATTGTTTCATTAAAATAGCTGATAGAAAAATAACACTGCTGCTCAAAAAGACACATCATCTTCAACTATGTTAGAGTTCAATAAGAGAAATTACAAAATAAATGCTGATCCAGAATAGGAGGAAGTGTGATTTGAAAATACAAGGAAAATGGCATATATTTCACAGAGATGAAGGTATCTACATTTACCATGCCTGCAGAGCTGCATGAAGAATGTATACCCTGGCTTGGCCAAATGGCAACACTGTGGTACTTTGGTTAGTCTTGTCACTTACAATCACAAAATGCAAACCCAAAACCACAGTTAGAATCAGTACTGGGCTGCAAATGCATTGAAACACAGCCAAACTTTATTGAAGAAAATTGACTCATTTGCGGTGTTGCTGTTTCAGTTGCTGAAAGAAAGCAGCTGCAGGTTAGCACAGGAGAGAGGCCAGTTCTAAAGGAATCACTGTGTCCAGTCTGATTACCTGAACAGGTGCAAATTTCGCTGCAGTGTTGCTCCAATGAAAGAGTGAGTAGAACTGATTCCATCATTACAATCAGTATGTGTAGGCATCACTTTCAAAAATGGAAAAAAGTTCCCTTGGAACCATTCAGTAGTTTTAAAGGACCTATCCATGCAGAGGACAGCACAATCTTTTTATCTTCATTGCACAAAAGATCACCTCATATACCCCGTTGTTGTGTTTCAGTGTGTTTTTGTGATGTGACATTGTCTCGGCAAGGCCTCAAGATGTGAAAACACTATTTATCCTTTTTTATAGTCTTCACAGAGACAGTGTGAATGGGTTTTTGTTTGTGTCTCTGAACTCTGTTAACATAGCGATCACTGAACCTCTGCTGTGTTTCTGTAAAGTTTCCCTTTGGGGAAGGCTTTAAATGTTTCAATGCACAAACAGTGTGGCACCTCTAAGCTATATAGCAGACAGTGCAGCTACTTTGAAAATGATAAATATATGTGAAATATCATGAATATGTTCGGAATTCATGGATGATGAAATCAGTTCAGCTTAAAATGTCTATATTTTTATATCCTGAGCAGAGGGAGCATCATTGTCTGGATGTCCTGACTGGGAGGATCGGTAGAGACACAAGTTTGGAAATACAGAGTCACAGAGTGCAATACTGGCACAGACTGAGCAGAGAATACTCACTGATAGGATGCCAATTTATACTACTCAAGGCACTGAACCCCTTGCTGCTCAGGGAACCTTTCAAACTGGGACAAGGACAATAATCAAATTAAAAGAGTTTTTTGAGCTGCAGGCCCCTGAAACATCCAGCAAATAGGATTCACTGATGATAAGGCATGTGTGTTGGATCAGGAACATTAGCGTCTAGACCAGCGGTACTCAACCTTTTTCTACCAAAGAGCCACAAAAAATTTTAGTGAGAGTCACAATACAAACCGGGATGTAAGGTAGATAATAGATCAGTTTATCTGTAGTTGAAATGAAATAAAACAGTGTATTGGTGGATAATTATGAGGTTACTGGGATGCAAATATCTGTATAGAGAAGAATCAATATGTCACTGATAATGAGCATATTTTTATTTCATATATCACTGACATCAGGCTAAAACCTTGTATCTCAATTTTTCATGATTTTAATTTGTTTTTATAAATCATATTTATATCATTTTTGTAAATTACAAACTTTTCATTCCTTGAAAAGAGGTCATTTTGGATATAACAGTCTTTGGCCCAACACCAGCGTTATGAAAGTTCCACCAAAGATTTTTTAAGATATTAGAATGAGCTGAGTTTGAGCTCTGAAATGCTTTTCAAAGAAAATGATGAATGACGGTTGGCTTTTTAGGTGTTGATATCTCACACTGGGGCCTTTACTGGAGTTTTGTGAGTTTTTTAACATAACAGAGATCCTTTCTAATTTTTTTCCACTCATTATTAATCGTTTAGTTAAAGGGGGAGGGGTCATTAGTTAAAGGGGGAGGGGCCTCATTTTGGTCTTTGCCCTGGGCCTCCAAATGACTAAAACCAGCCCTGCCTCACACCTGCAGCTCTCCAGACACATTGCTTCACCCTTCCTCATTTTGGAGCTTTGGTTTTATATTTCTGCTCTTTTGACAATATTTATGATCATTAGTGCATTAAAGATCAAATAAAACACCCATGTTTGAACAACTTTCACTAGATATTAGATATGACGTTATCTCCACGTGTGATCCGTGATTACGCATCGGCGTAATTGTCATAAGATCTGGGTGTGAGAGAGCATCAGCAGGATGTGGCTGGAAAAACAGTTAAAACGAGGAAATGGGAAGCTTCAATTTGAACATAAGACAGCAGACCTCAATGCAGAGGTTGCGCTGGACTTTTTTGTTGTCTGTCACTCCTTTAAAATCCAGCTGGATCCATCCTGACACAGAGCTTCATACAGCACACACTCATGCGTCACAGCGCAGAGAGACAAGCTGGAGAGATTGAGAATGACTTTTTAATTCAGTCTCTGTTATGACCTGTGAGTAGGTTACAAACGTATACCTTTGTCTGTTAGATTTCGTGACTGATATCATGGAAACTACGGTGTTAAAGTGAGGTTTCAGAGAGAGAGAGAGGGTGGGGGTGAGCGAGCAAGAGAGAATAAAGCAACAGGCGCTGATCAGAATCATCATTCACCCATCTCTCTGTTATATTTTCATGGTTGATATCCACATGATAAATGAGCAAACTTTGGTGTTTAAAGTGAGGTTTCAGTGGTGAGCAAGCAAGGTGGAAGCAGCGGGAACTGTTTTGAATCATTGGTCACCTTGGACACATACGAAATGTCGCATAAAATTGAACCTGTTACAAAAAAAACGGGAAATAGAACAACAATTTCGGCATCAGTGTGCAGAAGTGATTAGAACATGAAACAGGCTCACTGTGCAAAGACCTCTGCATGCCGACCTGTGTACTTAGACACCTGCAGCAGCAGCCTCTCTCAGTGCTGTCAGCACGGAGACCAACGCGCTGTGGCTAATCCACGATGTCAAGGTCAGTGAGACAGCCCACTGGCTACAAGATTGTTAACAGATTAAATAACCTCCTTGATAGTGCTAAATGGGAAAGGTGCATCTGTCTGCGTGTGTGCGCTGAAATGTAGGCTCATCCTCATCAGTCCGTCAAAATGACGGACAGCCTTCAAAATTCTCCGTCATCCTTCAAAAACATCCGTCAGTGATGGAGAATATTCGGTTAATGCGACCTCTGCCTCAATGAATGAGCTTACTGAAGACGCACCACCTGCGGACTTCCTCTGCGCTCTTCTCTCACACACGCTCCTCCGTATCGCATCAGACAGTCATGATAAATGGATTTAAAATAATAATCATTTAAATTTGGAAGTGAAAGCCTGTCTTCTTCGTGTGGGAAGCAGATTTATTGATCTGGCTTACCATGAATCTTGGTAAAAAATGTGTAAAGCTTTTATAGGGTTCTGATGTTCAACTGACTGAGTCATGCCACTTTTAGGCCCAGTTTTGCAATTTTTTTTTTTACCACTTTTTAAAAACCACTTTTTTAAAGGCTCTGCCCTTTCCCAGACACTGCCTATGGGAGGTTTTCCAGATGGATGTGTGAAACACATCCATCACTTTTTTACAATTTTTCCCACCCATTCTGAGAGGGACCTGGATGCAGCAGAGGACCTCAACTTCATACCACAAGTCAGAAGAGCGTCTTCAAGTCACTTGAACTGAAAATCTTCTTCATTGTTTTCTTCGTGCTTCGCCACCACTTTAATAGAGGCAGGTCTATCACATAAGGAAATACAAGTAGACAAAAAATATGTGAGTTTTTGGATTAACAAGTACAGCGATTACATTACATTAATTTCATTAAAATCAACTGAATCTGATCGTTTTTGCTTTTTATTCTAAAAGCTGCATATTCCTTGTCTACTTGTATTGCATTACGTAGCCAACCTGTCTCTGGCAACAGCGGCTTGGTGACGTCCAACCAGCCAGCCAATCTCTGGTCGCATATTATGTCTGCTCAGTGATATGTGAAGTTGGATCATAAATCGATTCATTAAAATTATGTAATGTTATACTGTGCTTGTAAGTCCAAAAACATGTTTTTTTCATCTTCTTGTATTTCCTCTTGTCCTGGAGATGCCTTTATTAATGTGGCGGCAACAAACGAAGAAAACAACAAATGAATCACAATAACAAATTTATAAACACATACACTGTTCCACTGTTCCATGGTCTCACAATGCTATCATTTAAGACAGAACGAAAGGCTTCTAGTGAAATGAGCTCAGACAGTTTCAAGTCAGTCTGGAGAGTATTCCATGCAGAGGGGGCAGCAAAACTGAGTGCTCTTTACCTTAATTCAGTCCCAACACGAGGAACAAGCAGATGAAGAATGTCATCAGAGTGCAAGGCATAATGGCTTTTAGTTCCTTGAAGAAGAGCAGATAAGTAAAAGGGAGCTAAGCCGAGAAGATTCTTGTAAATTAGAGTCAGCCAGTGGCTATACCTGCAAACACTCTGTGAACTCTATGTCAAATCTGGCTGGCCTTCTCAGTGAAGAGTGAGACCACTACAACCAGTTACAAACCTCAGAGCACAGTGATAAACAGTATTCAAAGACTGTAGACATTTGGCTGAAGCAGTCATGTACAGTACATGACCATAATCAAGCAAAGGTTAAAAGGTTCCAGATACAAGATATTTACAAGCTCTGAGGGAGAAGATGGGTTTATTTCTATAATAGAAACCTATTTTCAGCCTGAGTTTGGTGACCAAAAGTTCACAATCAATGAGAAAACCCAGATATTTCTATTCAGGGACAAGCTCAAAAGGTATACCACACGAAGTTAAGATTGAAGGGATGTTCCCTGGTGACTCACTTTTATTAGAAAATACCGTGATTTTGGTTTTGTCTGCATTTAGAACCAATCTGAGTTTCTGCAGACAAGATTGGAAAAAAATCAAAAGTAGACTGTGAAACTAAAAGCCTGAAAATAAACTAAATTGTTGCTGTTATCCCATTTTTGCCACCGTTAACCCTTCTTAATCCGTTTTTACTCAATTTTGCCGCTTTAAGCTGCTTTTCACCATTTTTTCCAGCACATTTTTGCCAATTGTAAGCATTTTTTTAACCATTTTACACCATTTTTTTCAGCCAATTTTTGCAAAATTTCAGCTTTTTTTGCCTCTTTTTTGCAATTTATAAATCAATTTTACCTTAAAGTTTCTTCACCTACTACTTAATACTCCAACATCCTGATGTTTGTGCACATCATGGCTTAGCTGATGTCTGACATTACTTTTGAAATGGTTTAGTTTAGTGTGACGATCCACATTGTTAACATTGCCAAAAAAAGGTAATTCTGTTTTATGAAAATGGGTTTTTATATTGAAAAGGCTGTACTGTAATGCACAAAATTCATTTTTTGTTGCTTGGATATTGCTGTTTTTTTTTAATCTGGTTAAGTTTTCTTAAGCTCTTAAGCCTTACTGGCCTGTAACTGCAACTCGACTTTACTGTGCAAGTAAACATAATAACTGTGTCATGTCTCACACTTGTCGCATAAATCATGCTCTTCTTCCTACATTATGTCCTCCTTTCCATCCCCTCTCTTTTCCTGGGTTTGCATTCATATATCAGTTATTTTTACATACTTTTCTGTGTCTTTGCACAACTTACAATCTCAGGCTTACTAAAGAACCACTGCTCCTTCATTCATTTTTCATATCATACTTGCTCTTCACTTGAAAGACAAAGCAGAGAGAGCATACGTGCGTGAGTGTTTGCGCATGTCGGCGTGGGTGGTGGTGGGGTGCTTAGGGGATGCCCGAGGCGAGACAGAATGTAAGCACAGCATGAGTAATGAAATAATGACTGAAATATAAAAGGACGAGGCAGGCCGTTACTCTCTCTATCCAGAGGCCCGACAGGTGTTTGCCGGTGCACTGGTGCAAAATCCATTAGATGGCTGTCAGAGGACAGAGGCTGCCAAAGAGTAAGGGTGCTGTAATTACAAGCCACTTCCATAGAGACAATGCTTCATTCCCTTTACTCACGTACCACTAGAAAGAACCGCAAATGGGTGGCTGTGTGGCCTATCTCTTTAGTCGCTCTTCAGCACTAGTGCATTTTTAATCAAGCAAAGATAAGACTGTCTAGGAGGTTGTGATGTGTTGTTGCAGTCAGAACCAGAGAATAAGTCACTGGGAATTCTGCAACTTCCATGTCTAATCTAAATCCAATATTCAATGTCGATTCTGATTATTTATCCCTGTTTCCATGCTGGAAATCATTAGCTTCCCACTTGGTCACCTCTTGATGTACTGGGTTGAGACTGTCGAAGCTGTTTTCCCATCTCTCCACCAACCAGAGGCTCTGATGTTCAGTAAATTATGTAAAAAAAGTGGATGCATTGTGTTAGACAGACTAAAACTGGACTTTTACAATAAATGTAGGAATTAGTCCACCCAGTATCTTGAACTTAAAAACACTGATGTGATTGAAAGTTCTCCATGTTTTCACTGGTTGAATAAGAGAAGTTTGCTAACTTTGCAAGATGGATCTGCCAGACCAACATCAGGCAAATCCATCGTGAAAATCTACAATCCACAACCTTTGTACCAAACCAAAACAATCTTGACCAATCAGCATCATTTTAGGAGAACGAGGCAGGAGCTGCAATGTTGCAATGTTAGCCTTTAGCAATGGCTGCCCCCCAGTGTAGCCATTAGCTTGGATGTAGCTATAGTATAGCGACAGTTTCATCAGAACTGGACCACATGTGTTCATTAAGATCAAAGAGCTACACTGATAGGGTCAGCATTGGAGCTGCGTATATCTGCTACCTCATGTTTTTGTCTTGTCGCTCTGATTGGCCCATAATGGATGTGACAGGCAGAACGTTCGTCCTTCTGATTTTTTTTTTGAAAAGTCCTACCCATCCTAAACTCTTTGTAAGGGAGGTTTCCCAGATGAATAATGAAATACACACAGGCAATGGATATATGAAACAGTCTATCTGGCATTTCAGGTTAGCAGTTTGCTGCTTATTAGCTTGGTTTTCAGTTGCCTGCTCAGTGACATAATGGGTTGACCCATAGAGGGCCTAACTGATAAGGGCAACTTATCCAGGTAATGTGCCCAAACAATGCCAGCCTGTGTATGAACCTATAAATGGTCATAAACCCGGATATTAGCATATTGGAAGTGTATCTACTTTCCAAGTCATTAAAACCCTGTTTTAAAGGTACCAGGATTGTAGATTTATTGATTTTTAGCCTAAATATATGAAGAGTTATTTTACCAGTGTCTAAATTTATGATTGTCTGTGGTTGTTCAGCTAATACATGAAGCCAGCAGTAATAGGATTTTCATTTAACTTGCTCATCAGGTCTAGTTAATTAAACAATTAAGTCTCTAAATGTCTGTATTCACAGTCTCCACTTTCACATTTTTATTTCCCAGATCATTTTAAGCTGTTTTGGACTCCCATAATTCATCATGAGAGATTATTAACTGCCACCGAGCATGTAATACTACAAATTGTTTTTCCACTGGCAATTTTTTTGTCTCTCCAATGCAATTTGTGTTCTCCTGTGTCAGACCGAAACATCTCTGCAAAAATCTCTAGAAAGAATTTGTAATGCTCTTCAATTTGACACTTGATTCAGCTTTAATTAAACCCTGCCACTACATCAGAAGTTATCTGCCAGAGGAGAAAACAGCCTCCAGGTTTGCCTCTTTGACATAAACATTAATGTGGCTAGGTAGTGATTGAAGGAAGTTAGCCCTTGGATTGAGATTTGGGAAAAAGAATTCCCACCATAATCCCTGCTTGGGAATGTTTATTCTTAGTCTTGATTTACCCAAAACCCGAGTCTTAAATGCAGAGCAAAATGTCATCCTCATCCTCAGACTGCAGGTAATGCACAAAAAATATTTAATCCTAGTGAGCCTATGAATTTACAGTCCCTGTAGGAAGCACAACAAACACTTGCATGGTCATGTACGGGACAAATTGGATGAGGAACACGTTTTAAAAAGAGCAATAGTTTGGATTATTTGTGCAACAACTCCTTCTTATTAAAAGCCTGTAACTTGAATACTATACGCTTTGATTGTTTTAGTATACCACATTAAATATTTCTGCTTGTTAAAATAGAATGGCTGGTAGATAGTGGAGTCCACCAGCCACAGTTGCAGGTATTTGTAAAATTAAATTCCAGTAACTTTAATACAGAGCATCTTTTCATCCATTTTTTTAAATTATTTTTTGATTATTCTGCCACTAGAAGCAAATGCTAATGGCGATTTTGTATCCCACAATGCTTTGTGACAACCAATGGCAGGCTTTTCTGTTCATCAAACTGTGTATGTCTTAGCACTTAGATCATGGTGGAGGCAGCCTGAATAGATCATAAAGAAGAGACAGAGAGAGCCTGTGATGTGGCCCTCTGTGTCACTACAGGCAGTAACTGCTTTGAATAATGAGCAAATAAAAAACCAACACTAAAAAACGCAAGGACTTTTTTCTATTTGAAAACCTTTAAGATTTTTTGTCACAGAATGATTATTATTCACTTTTTGGTCCCCAAGAGATTGAAGAAAAGTCAAACAAAAGGCTTAGTCATTGTTGTTTACTGTGTCACACATACAAATCTTTGAGTTTTGATTTGTTATTTTGTCTTTATAGTCCCATAACTTTTTATTGAAATTTAAGTGACATAACTCAGCACACATTCTGAAAGCCCAGGTTTTCCTGAATAAAAGGATGTTTAGAGCTTGACTGTGCACAACTGGGTTGTTCTTTTACAAACTTTTTTTTAAATAATAAGTCAAGATAAGATAGGGTAAGATGACGAATGGTTATAAAAAGGTTAGATCTTGAAGGGTCAAGTTCTGCATGATGTCATACTGTGCAAGAGAGCATACTCTTATTACTTACTCTTTATTGTTATATGTGGGTCATGTATGTGTAATATTGTACTCTGTATGTTGTTTGGTCTCTTAATGTTATCTGATTTTATTTATATGTTTTATCTTCATTGTGTACCTGATGATGTACATTTTCATCTGTGAACCATCAACCTGCCAGGGACTGTGGATGGAAATTAGCCAATGGCTACAATCTGGCACCTTTACATGCTCATTAATGTGCACTGTCCCCTACAATCAATCAATCAATCAATAAACGGTCAGCTTACAATACTTGCAAATACTCTCAGCTGAGGTACCAGGTATTCACAGCATCTGCCAATAGAAATACATCTCAGAACAAATTCCAAGAAGGTCAAAGCCAGTCAGACTGCAATGGTAAAGGGGAAGAAGACTTTATGTCCTCTTAGGACACACTCACACTATAGGTAATCACTGAAGTGCCCAAGCACCGACAACTATGAGTTCTCCACACAGCACTCGAGCATGGAACAACTCCCTGGCTCTGGCATGGATTGAAGAGATGGGCTTTGGCACTGTAGGGTTGCTAATGCATGTGCACAAGTACGGTTGCACAACCTGGATATGATGTATCAGGGATATGACTGTCCCTCTCTGTAATCTTCTTTAAAATGATGGAGTGTAAAAGGACTATATCTGATACAAAAAAACAAAAACAAATTGAGCCTCAAAGTGAGTAAAGTCTCAGTCATTATCTCAGCGTTCTTCTCCATGGTGCATGTCTTATAAACCCCACTTGTGTTATATTATGATGTCAAGATGTACAGTATGTAGGAGAGGTAAGCAGACCCAGGCCCAGATGGAGCAGCAGCTAATGGAATACCCTGTATGAGTCTGATGAGTCACATTAGTCTGCAATGTCTTGACCAACCTATCGTTGGTCCATCAAGGGTTAAATCAAAACAGCCCACAGGGTTCCTCACCTCAGCTTCCCCACGGAATCATAAACTCCTGCTGAAAGTTTAGGAAATGGGTGGGTATGTGTGTAATTGTTTATTTTTCTTGCCCAAGGACATCTCAGATGGCGAATAATGAGAGAAAATAGAGCAGCTGATTAGCATTGCATGCATAAATCAACGGTTTGTTATGTTCCTGACTATGCCTCCATCTCAGCCCCCTCCACCCACTATGTGCACGTCCATCAAATTAGCAACATCATTAGCAAAGCCTCTTTCCGACATATTTTACTCCTTCCTGCTGCCATTCTCCCAATCCCTCTTTGATTTTAAAGTGCACTTGTTGGATAGATAGCGGCCCATTGGAACACAATTTATATTTACTCTAAGCTGCTAACACTCTGATTCAGTTAGGTGGACTAAGATATGCAGGGTATGTTGTTGATAAGGCAACAGAGAGGTTTCTGTTTTTCTCATGACAAACAGAAGAGAAGAAGTCATGAATTTATATGAGTCTCAACTGCAATGAAGCAACGGAGAGCATTGCCGGTGCCAGGTTTACCAGGCCGAGGCCCGACACAGTAATTTTATGGGTTCATCCAAAGCTAGTGAGGTGTAAAATAGACTGTGGCGATAGACCAAACACACTCAATGGCAGCCCTTGTGTCTCCAATAGGCTCTGAAATCATATTCAGGGATAACAATGAGTTGTGGAGCTGCGAAGTTAGTCATAGCAGCCAGAGACACAAGACGTGCCAAAAATGGCTCGCTTTGCATAACAATTTGTAGCTCACTTCAAAGCAAATAACACAAACCAATTTAGTCAACACTTTGGGGTAACATTTAGGAGAGTGTAATGAGTAGAAGAGATTTTAAACTAAAATCTTAATCTCTTTGTGAAAACAAACACTCTCTTTTATTAACTAACATGAAAAGAAAGGCAGCACACTCAATATCTGACTGAAACATCAAGGCCGTAACCATCGTGTAGGGTTCTCCTCAGAGGGGGTTTTATCTACCACACATTGCAAAAGTCTAAGCTCAGATCGATATTTGGTGGGATTTCACCTGCTTGCATCATTCATAAAAGAAAAACCGATGCACATGGAAAAAAATTATTTTGAAAATCACTGACTATAGACTTGAAAATAATCCAGCATTTAAGAGATAGAGCATTAAAATTCCCTGGGCATTTGCAAGTAAAAAATAAAAAATTAAACCAAACTCTGCTGCCAGAGAAATTCTTCTAGCTAGAAGCTAAAAGACTTACCTTGTGGCCTTCAGGGCAAATTTTCTGACCAAAACAAATCCTCCGTTCACCCACATGCGACACTGCTCACCATTTCCTCCTGTTTCACCAGTCTATGAGACTGTGAGTAGGAGAAACACTGAGCTACAACAACAAATCCAGAGGGGATTGGACTTTTACAACTTTAGAAAGTTGGACTATGCAAAATATAAAATGTCTTAATCATTGCTATTTTAGCATCCAGAACATAAAAATAAAAATACTGATCCAAGCTTAGCTATTGCCTAAAAAGGCTGCAAGAGTTTATTTTCATCAGTTTGAAATTTAAATTTAAAACTGACACCCTTTTATGACATGTAACACAAAATAAGACAATTAGGAAAACTACTGAATTTTTAATTTTCATTTTGGATGCCAAGTGGGTCATTAAGATGAGTCATTTGCCCCGTGCAGCTAAGTTACAAAGAGAGGGATGTATTCGCCACTTCAAAGGCAGACAGTTTCGGTACCCATGGTCTGAGGACAGCGTATAATCTCTTTGAGCAACAGTCGACTTATAGAAGCCCAGATCATAACCAGCAGTCAGGGCTGAAGGACAACCGGTCTAGCCTTCCTTCATTGTTTACATTCTGACTCATTACTTACAAAGCACCAATGGATCTTTGGGGACAACATCAAAGAGCATACTGGTCGCTAAATGTAAAGGTAGAATCTCAGAATATAGAGATTTCTTTAAAAAAATAAATTAACTTTTGATGACTAGCAATGAAAGCTGTGATTGGTTAACCTTGCAAAGCAGATGGATACGCCCATTTCCTTGTTTTTCACTGGCGAATCCATCTCATTAAGCTCCCATCTGAACCGTTTGGGCCCGGTTAGAAAGTGACAGGACCAATCAGCGCCGAGGGGCAGTACTTTTAGGCACGGCAGAGTCGTGACATAAACAAACAGCAGCAAGAGGCCGGTGCAATTATCGCGGAGGAGATTAGCGTGGATGCTGCTGAAGCGCTAGTTTTATCAGAACTTGACAACATTTCTTTGTTAAAAGAACAAAGAACAGCAGTGAGTTGTTTTCTTTTCAAAAACGACAAAAGTTGAGTACTTACATGTCTATAGGAGCCAAGTTTCGTGTTATTCCTCAGTAGCTGGGCACACACAGCTCAATAGTGGTTACGTCACGTGTTTTGTTGCTCTTATTGGCCCGTAGAGATGTGACAGAGTTTTTCAAAGCCTCTGCCTTTTCTCAAATGTTTCCTATTGAAGCTTTCCCAGATGGATGTGTGAAACAAATCCATCTGGCATGTCAGGTTAGTGATTGGTTAATATTAACGTATGTTCATGTTAGGGAGTACAAAAGGCTCACTAGGCATGTGTGAATGAAACTGTCTGCTTACGATGACACTGAAAATGGAATAACCACTATTTTTTGTCCCATGATTACCGCTTTGACCCTCGACCCGTCCCGTTGTTTGCAAGATCAGGAAGCGTTGCCTTAGTGATGTTGGTACCAAGCAAGCAGAAGTTGATAAAGGAACTTTTGAATGGTGAGTTCAGCTTTAAGATCATGCCAGAAGAAGCTTCAGTTATTTGCACTTACTGTCTATGTGAAGTGAGTTGCACTTGCTGCACACTGCCAATTCAGAGAGCCACCCCCCCTTGCCAAAGGCTGGCTGTGCTGGATTGTTTACACCCTAGACACTCAACAGACTTCCGACAGTATTATTGTATGTAAAATACTTAAAGGCTCTCTCGTTTTCATGTATGTCTTTATTTCCCCATGTGTGATGCATGAGCTCAACTGTTATGTGTTAACCTGCTGAGAGAAACACAGGGGTTAACTTCTTGAAGTTTGAAGTCGGACACTACATCATGGTATTATTCATTAATGTTACATTTAGGTCAGTATCCCCATCTATTATTGCTTGTTGGGCTTGAGTTTACTGTGTTTTGCTCTCAGCGTATGTTTGGAGCATTCAGTATCTTTGAGTTTAATCTAAGGAAGTTTCTGGACTTTCTCTGTCATTGTTGTGGGTTGTTGCCATGAGCAAACATTGCATAAAGAAATCATTTTTGGCCACTCATGTGTATGTTACATTTGGGGCGACTGTGGCTTTGTCGTCTCATAATCGGAAGGTTGTAGGTTCGATCCCCAGCTCCCGCATTCGCATGTCGGTGTGTCCTTGGGCAAGACACTTAACCCCAATTTGTTCCCACTGTTGCGCAGAGGTGTCAAAAGTATTCACATTCATTACTCAGGTAGAAGTATAGATACTAGGGGTTAAAAAAACTTCTGTAGAAGTTGAGGTATCAACTCAAGCTTTTTACCCAAGTAGAAGTGTAAAAGTACTGGTTTCAAAACTACTTAAAGTATAAAAGTAAAAGTAATGAAAAGGGGAAAAATGCCATTAAGGACAAAAGCTGAGGCCTCGCCACAGGGGTCTATAGTGAACTACCCCACCTCCCCAAAAAAAACATTTTTCTAAAGGCCATAATGACTATAATGTTATATTAAAATGTTAATGTTGAAAAATTTGGGATGCACCTGTTTCAGCCACATTTATGTTCATTGAAAATGAATGCATTTTAGTTCAATGCAAATACATTCAAGAACCATAGACAGTATGAGTACTACCAACATCCTCGCTGGTGCTTGGTTGGACATTTCGCTCAAGTTCTCGAGTCTGGGACATCTTCGCACTAGGCTACATACGTCTGCTATTTCCTTGCTGGAGTGTGAAGTGAGTTGTGTCGTGTGCAGGTGCAATGGATCGCGTACAAACCAATGGGGTGTCGGAATGGTATTATGTTTTTACTTCTCATCCAACAACAGTCAAATTCACTCTATCCGGATGGCGTGATTTATCTGGATAGGTTTTTTGGGTTTTTTACCCACACCGATGAAATTGGCAGGGGGTTATGTATCTTTGTTTGTTTGTTTGTTTGTATGTGTACAAGATAACAAAGGAACGGAAAATCGGATCTTCACCAAACTTTCAGGGAATATTGGGATAGTGACAGGGAAGAATCAATTAGATTTTGGTGATGATCTGTGCCCCCTTTCGTTTTTGTCGGACTTTGAAATTTTGAACACCATAGTAATCAATGGGAGCGTAAGTTCCTCGGTGGCGCTACTCAGGCGTGGGTCTGCCACCTCAGACGGCCATTCTAGTTATTTTTGGGTTTTTTTGAACGATGACAAGCTGGAATGAAAACAAGCTGAAATGAAATAGGAGTAACAAGGCTATTTTTAAAATATAAGGAGTAGAAGTGAAAAGTGGGCTGAAAAATAATTACTCCAGTAAAGTATAAATACCCAAAGTTTCTACTTAAGTAAGGTAACAAAGTATTTGTACTTAGTTTCTTGACACCTATCTTGCTGCGAGGTATAGAAGCATATGAATGAGATTAGTTAATACTGATGGCCACTTCTCCATAGCAACCTCTGCCATCAGTGAATGTATGAGGGTGTGAATAGGTAGGTGTGACCTGCAGTGTAAGAAGCTCTTTAAATAGTCAGATGAATAGAAAAGCGCTATACAAGCTCAAGTCCATTTACTGTTTACATTTAGAACAGATAAAAATGGCATGATTAATTTGCAATTAATCCCAAGTTAACAATAAAAGTTGTTTGATCAACTGTGATTAAATATTCTAATCTTTTGACAGCCCTAATCTATCCACAACCTGGTTGTGGTTGCTAATTTCCCTCTGCCTACAAAATGTTTGTACACATGGATAAGCATTTGTTTACAAGTGTGCACATTTTACCATCAGGTCATTTCTTTTTTTTTATAGATTGCATATTTTGTGTGAGAAGAAGTGAGCACCAACGTCAGGCCCCGTTTATAGATAAGACTCCAGAACAGAATAGGCGAGGGGGAAAGACAAAGTTTTGAAAACACATGGATTTAAAGTGAAAGTTCCTTAAATCAGCTTCAAAATCCTGTCATTTTAAATATATCAAATGATCTGTCAAAAGCATCCATCATATCAAAAGCCTTTTAATAGTGTCAGTATGGTGTTTGGCTCATTCAGATTTACCTTGCAAGCATTGAGATAGAGGAGAAGTTAGTGCAGTGGCGATAACTCTCCAGAGTTGTAAAACCTCACCTCACAGGGAATAAATTGCTATGCAGCACGTTGTCATCATAAGCCTTCAAACTCCATAGGATGGATCGTATTTCATCCCTCTCAGTGATCCGAACCAGTACGTGTTCACCAGCTGGTAGGCAACATTCACCTTCTAGCCTCCCCTATCTGATCCACAGTGCTGAAATAGAGCTATGATAATGCTGCTTAGCCTGGAGCTCAGAGCAGGAGGATTCATTGCAGGCATATCTGAGGGAGAGCCGCAGCAAATCCACCGACATGTCAGATATGCTTTAAAGAGTATCAAAGAAAGGAGTGAAGTTGTTCACTTTTGAGGATTTTCTGCTTGACTTTGTGTTCTCTGTGATATCTCCCTGTGCTGCCATCCTAAAAGTTTGATGTGTATATGTTAGGCTCTTTCTGGATGTGGACTGAAAGCAAAGGTTCCCGCTGACCTTTGGGGTTTTGTATACAGTATGTGGCTGGGGATTACAATAATGGTAAAGATGTTTTCAGTTTTGTCACAGATAATACCTTTAGCAATGTCTATACTAAACTAATTCATATTAAAAATATATATATATTTAAGTTTTTTTGATCTTCTACTCTCAGCCTTCAATTTGACACACCATGTACGGCATCCAAAAGATGTCTAAAATGCAAAGTAGCAACCTGATAATTTTTTTTCTCTTTTCTGATATTCTCTCTCAGTCTTCTTTTAGTTTTTTTTCTATTTCATCTTTGACCTTCCTTCCTTCTCTTACCTATTCTTCACCTCCACTCTTACAATTCTTTGTGCACTGCTGAATTTTTATCCATCATTTGTGATCTGCTTTACAAACCTGCTAATGCTTCCAAAGCTTAAAGCAGAGGTAGTCCTGTCTTTCTTTATCATCAAGGAAAGCAGCCTTGTTCTTCTCTCTCATTTTCCTTTGTTTTCTTTTTGTGGTTAATAAACTGCATGAGGCACTGGAGGAAACAGTTTTGTTTGAGGTGGTGATGTACTATCAACTGAGTATGCCTTGTGGGGTAAGTGACCAAGTAAAGACTGTTTTATGCATCATGCATCCGTGGAGTGTCCACGCATCAAACTTGACATAAAATGTTCAAACATGCCTCTTTGCAGGGGTCCCATGGGGCCAGACACTGATGTGCCAGACATCATACTGATTTTTAAAAACACTGCCCCTTTTGGGAGAATATTGGCGAGGAGGAAGCCGTTGCTAGAAACACACCAGACGTTTCAGCATCCCAATTCCGTTTCAATATGTCTCTAAGGTGCCTTCCAGCAACGTTGCAAAGCAGATGGAAATGCCCATTTCTGTGTTTCTCATTGGCAAATCCATCTTGCAAAGAACCCATTTGAACCATTTGGGCCTGGTTAGAAAGTGACAGGACCAATCAGCAACGAGGAGCAATACTTTCAGGCGCGGCGAAGTCGTGACATAAGCAAGCAGCAACAAGAGGCCAGGGCAATAATGGTGGAAGACATTGGCATGTATGCTGCTAAAGCGCCAGTTTTGTCAGAACTTGACATTTCTTCATTAAAAGAACAAAGAACAGCATTGAGTTGTTTTCTTTTCAAAAATGACAAAAATCCTGTACTGACTTGTCTACAGTCGCCATGGTTCGTGTTATGCAGTTTACTTCTTCAGTAGGGCCCAGCTCGGTAGCAGTTACGTCACATGTTTTGTTGCTCTTATTAGCCCGTAAAGATGTGACGGATAGGATGTTCATCCAATCACCCTCTGAGTTTTTTTTTTTTTTTTTCAAAGGCTCTGCCCTTTCCCAAACACTGTGTATGAGTGGTTTTCCAGATGGATGTGTGAAACAAATCCATCTGGCATGCCAGGTTAGCCTTCCAGTGGACTAAAACCTGATAAAGCGTCCCCTTTAAAATTCAAAATGTCTTAATTGTCCCTTCTAGTGGACAAAACTGATAAAATGGTATCTAGGATGCCCGTCAAGTAAACAAGACTTGATAAAGTAACCCACAACCCCCCATTATAGTGGAAAAAACATGATGAGATGCCCTTAAGCTACCCTTATATTGGAAAAATGCCAGAGCACCCTATAGGATGCCTTCCAGTAGGCAGATTGTGGTAAAGTTCCCTCTAAGGTGTCCTTCCAGCAGTCAAAAACTGATGAAGTGACCTCTAGGATGCCTTTCAAGTGAAAAAAAAGAAAAAAAAAACATGATAAAGTAACATCTTGGATGCCTTCTAGTGGACAAAATCTCATAAGTGCCCACTAAGGTGTCCTCCCAGCTGTCAAAAATTGATGAAGTGGCCCCTAAGGTGACCCCCAGTGGACAGTATGTGATACATTTCCCCCAGGGCATTCTCATCAAACACAAATGATAAAGGGCCTTTTTCTACTCAAACATATGCTACATCATCAGAGTGGTAATGGTCCAAACTGAAGACCCAAACAAGATCACTGATGTCTTCAAACAGCTGGCAAAGGAAAAATTCTACCCTGATAGCAGCACCCTGACTAACCCTCCTCTGACTAAGCTCCTCTGCATAAAATTGATTTCCACTGAGATCTTCACTTGTATCTTTGTGAAATTTATGTTTAAATAATTCATCCTAATCATATTCAGTCTTAACCAGGATTTCTAACCATTTATCCATAAATGTAAGACAACTTTGAGTGTACTGGTGCACCTTCACATACAGCAGGTGCTCTTTCAAATATTTTTGCCCTGGCCCTCAAGCATCCTGAGTCCACCACTGCTCATGCTGCATAACTTTCAAAGTCTGTTGTTACTTTACTCCTGTCTGTGAAACCTTACAGAAGCTGTGGTGTGAATATATTATTAAGCAGCCTTTATTCAAACACATTATCATGATATACCATATCAAAGTCTCCTTCAACTGCATTAAGGATTAATCTTAAATAAAGGCTTTAAAGATAATATTCAGTTAGACGTGCATAGATAAAATATGACAGGGGTGGCATTTAATGCAAAAATGAATTTTATTCATAATCCCAAAGCTTAATTATGCCTTTCTTTGTCAGGAACCAATATTTGGGGAAAACAGTAATTGATATAGAGTCTCAAGTGAAAAAGCATAAAGAGGAAGGAACTCATACTCAAAGTCAAAGAAATCTCAGATACAGTAGTCGGAATGATTTTACAGATGTTAGTCTCTCATTACTGGAGTAGGTATAGGCAAAGTTGGATCCAGGTCTGCAGTCTAGTTATACTTAAACATACATGCCTACTTATTGCTTTATTTCTTAATAATTCTAACTCTCTTTGTCTTTCTTATCTTACTTATTAAGTTTTACCCTGGGTTATTTCCTATTAAGGTTAGTCCCACTGAGATCTCTTTATCAAGGGAGACCTGACAAAGAATGCCAGCAGTATCACAAAATGAGTGGTATCAGTGCATCCCCAGAGGGCACTTCATCACAAATTGTTCAGTAAGTGCATAAAGCAGTCTGTGCAAGCAAACATCCTGTGATTGTAGTATGAAGACATCTGTGTCTGGAAGGTCTAGTCGCTGGTTAATCGGTATTCTTGGCTACCGTTACACCATGAAGACAAAAGCAACTCAGAGACAACGTTATTATAAAGTATAAGTCAGCAGATGGATACTAAAACATTTCCAAGGCACTGAACATTCCCCTGGAGTTGTTTAAATTCCATCATCAAGAAATGGAAGGAATATGGCACGTGTAAATCTGCCTAGATCAGGCCTTCCTCTCAAACTGAGAGACAGTACACCAAGGCCACCAAGACACTAATGACTTCTCTGAAGGAGTTATGAGCTTCAGCAGCTGAGATGGGAGAGACAAATATACAACAGTTGTTACCAGGGTTGCCCCTGTTGAAGTTAAACCTGGACTAGAGTTCACCGAAAGGCATGTGGGAGACTCAATGGTCAAGTGGAAGAAAGTTCGTAATCTGATGAGACCAGACATCCAGACCAAACATCACCACTATCACACCATCCCCAGTGTGAAGCATGCTGGTGGCAGCATCATGCTGTGGGGATGCTTCCAGGCAGCCAGCCCTGGAAGGCTTCTAAAGGTAGAGGGTAAAATGAATGTGGCAAAATGTAGGAAATTCCTGGAGGACAGTCTTTCTTTGTCTGCAAGAGAACTACAGCTTGGGAGAAGATTTATTTTCCAGGAAAACAACGACCTGAAAGTTACATATTTGTAGCTGGACTTGAAAAGGGGTGTTCACGCCCGATTTCCATCCAACCTGTAAGAGCTTGAGCAGTTTTGCAAAAAAAAAAAAAAAAAAAAAAAAAAAAGGAATAAAATTGCATTGTCCAGATATGCAAGCCTGATGGAGACACAGACTCAGTGCTGTTATTACAGTCAAAAGTGTATCTAAATACAAGGGGTGAATATTTATGCAGTCACTTATTTTACATTACTATTTTTTAATTGGCATTACTTTGTAGAAATCTGTTTTCACTTTGACATAAAAGACTTAAAAGACATAAAAGGATCAATTCCAATTCACCCCCTTTCAATTGTCTCCATTTAAAGGCCATGGCCCCCTGTACCCTACCCTTACCCTTCACCTCCCGTTCAGCAATAACCAGAACACTAAACATGAATGCTCAGAACATAGGGGTAGGCCTAAGTGATGGGGGCAAGAGGTCCATTGGGATTGAGTCATGATGTGCATGACTGAGAAGAGGGGGACATGGAAAAAGAGGGTGCAGATCTCACATAAAAGGCAGAAAGAGTATCTTATTTTTCATCCTGGTTGTTTTTCTGGTTGCCATTCAATTTTGAAGGCTTCACCTTTTTCTTTCACATGTGTCTTTCATACTATTCATTAACCTATGAGATCCTTTTTTTTTTAAGGCTTTCAGCCCACATGAAGAGACTTTGTACTAATCATGTTCAGGATGAATGTGGGTCTCTCATACATGTTCATGTACTCACAGGATCCATGTGATTGAGTATTGTATGACTTTTAAATAGCTGTATGTTCTCTTTGCTTCAGAAAGTTTATTTAAAGAAATCTGGGATCTGATAAAGACTGGAGTCACCCCTCTGCAACCTGTGAATATTAGATCCTGAGTTATTAATAGGATCCCTAAATTAACTTAGACAAAGACTTTCAAGTGCAATAAAAACTGATCAAACTCTCTCTCAGGAGTAAAATATCTCTTTTGTCCCTTCATTCTATAAGCTAGTATGAGGTGTAGGTACAAAGCACAGAACTCAAAGCCCTCAAACTGAATTAAATGGCCAGCTGAGGAACATGTTAAATGGTGCTGTGTTTGAAACACCTGTTGTCCACATGCCTGTGAGCAGTACATCCAAAAAACACCACCTGTTATACTGAAACAGCTCACAGACACACAGAGCATGACTGTGACTGAGCGTATAAATGTAATGCAAATAAATGAGTCAATAATTTTAATTTATAAAAAAAAAATCTGCTGTATTCTAAGTTGCCCTCTGATGACATTGTTTTCTTTAATTTATAGTGGTGTTTTTCAGATGGAGTCCAGAATAATTCTCTCTTCACCACAAAGCCTCTTATGGGCAGCCTTGCCCACCCTGCAGCAGTCATTTCAGGTATTTAAAATAACCATAAAAATGAACAGTATTCATCCTTGTGGTCTTGTTTATTTTTCTAAATTCATATGAAGTCCATCATATTCCTTTCAATGTATTTAATAACCATCAAAAACTCTTAATGAGAGCTTTGAGGATGAAAAGCTTCAGTTGATTTGATTCATAAGATTGCTAATCATCAGCTGCTCTGGGAGTGAAACCATCCAAACCAGTGAGGCCTCTTCTTTTGTGTGTTGTTTTTTTTTTTTTTTTTTTTTTTTGTTCAACACTGGGTAGGTTATCCAAGCCCTATAAGATATTCCAGCTCAAAACTAATCTAACTCACTCATAGTTTACAGTCTTGTTCCTCTTGTCATGCCCAATATCAGCTTCTACTTTTCCCATAAACCCCTGCTCTTATTCAACCCAACCTGCGCCTTCTCATGCACATGCCCTTGAAAATGTGTGTACTACCCTGATGATTGCTTCGTTTTTCTTGATTCCAGATCTGAAGAATGCAAGAGGCACTTTCCCAGCCACTTGTATCCGTATCATGCATTATCCAGCCCCCTTTTGACCGTTACACACTGGCTGTCAATCACAGTCATTTTATTTTCCCCTTAGATGTTGAGGCTCTGCCATGAACACTTTCTGCTTTATACTCACAGTGATGTTGTACCCTGTGCCAGCCTGCCAATTATACACTTTGTGATTAGGATTCGGGGACCGGCTCTGCTGCCACTTTCAATCTGCACTAACATGGCAGTTGTATAATAGGGCAGGTCTGGCAGGTCAGCAGGGGGACATGGGGTCACATCAACCATCTGATAGGATGTCAGATGTGTAGCCTCCGGGTTCAGAAGGCCTCAAAGAGAGGAGTCAGAGCCACAGAATGAGAGCCAGGCAGGGCAGTAACTTTAAGGTTTGACAGGACTGGTTTGACAATTGAGGGAAAGCTGTGTACATGTAGAGGTAAGTTCCTATGTTCTATAGCATGCAGCTAAAGCTTCATTGATTGGACAGCTATCTGATAATTGAACAATATTTCTGTAATCACACCAAACGTCAGGCTTTGTGCGAAGTTAGCAGGTCTGAGAGGAAGTGGAAAATGAGACAATTTAAACAAGTTTAACAATTCTGCAAATATATTTGCAGGTATTATTATAATGATCGGGTATTTCTAACAAGTTAAAAAAAAATCCATAATTAGCTCCGCCAAGGAGGTTATGTGATCGGCAGGGTTTGTTAGGTTGTTTGTTTCATTGTTAGCAACATAACTCGAAAAGTTGTGGACGGATTTTGATGAAATTTTTAGGAAATGCCAGAAATGGCATAAGTAAGAACTCATTAGATTTTTGGAGTGATCCGGATCACCGTCTGGATCCAGGAATTATTTAAAGGATTCTTTACTAATGGGAGATAGGGCTAATGGCAGAGGTCTGTGCTCTAGAAAATTGAAAATTACTCTGATTGATGTAAAGATAATCACATTTCCTCAGCTGAACGAATTAGTCCCATAGATCAATGGTCTTCCAGCCTCAGGACCCTTTACCACATCCTTGTTGACAAATTTCCATTTGTTTTTCAACCAGTCAAAAGTCTTCAATAAAAATAGTGTAGTTAGGAACACAGCATGCCAAATAAAGAGATGGACTTGCACCCTTCAAAATAAAAGCACAGCTAAGACGTTTTGCCACATTATTGGCTTGATATGATTTGCAGTATAAACCCCTTTAATTTAAATATATCAGGATTTATCATTCAATGTGAAGTACTTTAAGATCACTTTGGTAGTGTGATATATATTAACATTTTAGTGAAAATAAGGAAAGGATGATCAGATGAAAAAGGGTTATTTAACATATAAAGGAACATTTGAAAGGCTAAACAAGTTAGCTTTGCTTAGCTGGTTCGGCCATTCATATGTCCTTACCTTAAATATACCAGTATGTGACTTTCTGGCTGGCCAACTTCTTCAATTATTTCTTCATATCTTGTTTTTTCTCAGTAATTCCAGTAAGCACAGATTCCAAGCTGCTTGATGGTGAAAACTTGGACAAGATTATCCTCTCCAGTGGCAACAGGTATATATCAGCATTGTATGTTTAACTTCTGAAAACACTGTCAGTTGTTGAAGTGGAAAACTGAGCTGAAATAACTATTTGATCTAAGTTTGCTGTTGGACTATTTTTCTCTAAAACTCACTAAATTAGGTGGCGCAACTATATCCATCCGTGGTACTATGGTTTCTCCAAGTGTGTCCTGTTCGAAGGGAAAATGCTCACTGAAATTAACAGAGGCTAATGTGCCTACTATTGTCTAGTTCCTTATACAACCGAACTTCAACAGTACTGAAATGGTACGCTCCATGTGCAGGAGCCTCTGTACATGGGGCATAACATAAATACATTGACTAGAGAGGGCTTCACTGACTCCAGGTTGCACTGCATAGATGGAATGCTGCACAGCTAGATCCTGTGGATATTGTAGGTAAAGTTTTAATCTGATGGTCTCTGCTATTGTCAAAGTCAGCAGACACTGAGCTGCAACAGCAGTTATCACAACCACTGCAAAACAGTGATACCCACAAGTCAGCTATCAAATCTCTCTTTAGAGAAAAAGCAGACTTTGGAAAGCTGTGATTAACCAACAATATTCCAGCATTCAACACAGTAGATTAATAACTCTTTAAAAAGGATATTTACCATGTCATCCTCGACACTTGCCAGGAGAGTTTGTTTGAGCAATAAAGCAAAACCAATGGCAAAACTTACTGAAATGAAACAGTGATTACTGATACTCCAGCAGATTGCATTAGAGTCTTACGTGCTCATAAAACTTAGAAAGACCTAACCAACATTTGAAATGGAGATCAGGGTGTTAGATTTATCCAGTAGCTTTAATTTTTAATGCAAGTCATAAAGTGCATTACATGAGTAAAATAATACCACCAAAACAGTATGAATAAAACAAAAGAAACGCATTAACAGATCATAACACAAAGAAGAGCAATAAAACTACAACTCTAAAAGGTTATTTTGCTCAAGAATATTATTGAGGGAGAATTCTGAGGAACTGGAAGCAATTGAATGAACAGAAAACACCACAACTTAGTAGGAAGTGGGATGACAGGGGGGAGAATATAAATAATCTAAAAGGCAATCAAAAATGAGTCATGAAAGGATTAAGAGAAAACAGAGGGAACACACAATACAGAATGGGTAATCATAGACCTGGGGAGGAACTTAAGACTTTTATGGAAAAAACGGAAGTAGGCTTTAATGCAGAAGCCAAGAATCAAACAATATTTACCATCCAATGGTTGTAATAAACAAATTACACATTGTTATAATGTCACAAAAGCATGCTTAAAAAATCAAATCCAGGTAACTGAGAAAAGGTGATAGATGGAGAAAAGTTTTCCAGTAGTACTTCATAATACAAACACAGGAAACCCCATCAGCACAACATGACGGCTAGCTTCTCGTTTCCTGCCAGTTCTGGGGTATTTAGCTTCTCCTCTTCAACATAGTGTGCACAGCTCTGTATCATTGGCTGTTTGTCATAACAAAGCCATTCTCAAGGCACAAGTGTGTTTTCATCTTCATATGGCCCATTACTAACCAGCCACTGTCGCCTAGCAACAACAGCCATTTGCTGTTGTGTGACGTCTTGAGGTCATTTGCATTATTTATGTTCCTTCTTGGTGTAATTTGCATTAAAATAGAAATTTCCCTTTCTTTATACATTTACGTTGTATGAAAAAGAATACACTGTGTTGATTTTTGAGCCGTTAGATCAGGCTCTTCAGATCCCCACAGTCCAAAACATGGGGTTATACCTTCAAAAAGAATGATAAAAGGAGCTTTTACACCATTTTCTTAAATGTGCCAAAGGGTGCATTCAGAAGTATTCAGACCCCCTTCACTCAGACTGTCATGTTGTAGTCTGATGCTACAATAGTTCAAACTATTTTTTAATTTATTCTCTTATTTAGCTCAGTTCCCCACAATGACAAAGTTAAAGAGAATTCAAGACATTTATGCACATTCTCGAAAAAAATCCCTGAAATATCACATTGACGAGTATTCAGTCCCTTTGCAACAACACTTAAAGTTTAGCTGAGGTGCCTCCATATATCTGGATCATTGTAATCTCACAACCAGTTGAGGAGGTCATGAGTAAAGAAAGTGACCAAGAACCTGATGGGCACTCTGGCTGAAGTCCAAGGAGATGGGACAAAGATCTAGAAGGATAACCATCACTGCAGCCCTCCACTGATCTGGTCTTATGTCAGAGTGACTTGATAGAAGCCTCTCCTTAGTAAAAAAACACATGAAAGCCTGCTGGGAGTTTGCAAAACAGCACCTGAAAAACTCTCAGACTGTGAGAAATGAGATTCTCTGGTCTGATGAAACCAAGATTCTGTCTGGTCTCAGTTCTAATAGTTATGCCTGCCCAGTACCATCCTAATGGTGTAGAATAGAAGTGGCAGCATCATGCTGTGGGGGTGTTTTACAGCAGCAGGGACTGGGAGACTGGTCAGGGTTGAGGATAGGCTGAATGGAGTAAAATACAGAGGGATCTTAAATGAAAACATGCTCCGCAGCAGAACCTCAGACTGGGCCAAAGATTCACAAATTACCCTAAACACATAGCCAAGACAACACAGGAGTGGCTTAGGGACAACTCTGTAAACGTCCTAATGTCCCAAAGGTGCTGCAACTAACTAAAGGATATGAATACTTATGTCAGTGTGATATTTCTTTTTTTTTTTCTTTAAATAAATTTGCAAAAAAAAATAAATTCTGCTTTAACTTTGTCACACGCATTCCGCTTTAGAAGGGTATCTCATCAAGGTTTTAACACTTCTGGGGTGTCTGAATTTGATTAGAACCCCTTGCATTTTCATTTTACATGAAATGTGTGTAAGCAAGATGAAGTAAGGAAACATGCAAAATAGCAATTTAAGATGTGTTCTATGCAGGTGTACATTGTGAGGAATACTTGTGTTGTATGGAATTAATTTCTTGAATGAAATGTTCATATGAAAATGCATTTAGTGCAGGTATTAAGGCATAAAGTAGGGGTCAGCTAATCCATAGTAAAATTAAGGATAGAACATAAGTCATGACTCATAAGTACAGGGAGAAAATCCTCAGATAAAAATAGACTTGCATGTCCCACCCTGCTACAGCCGATGCCGAAGTGCCCCTTTTCAACAAGCCACTGTGGAATTCCTTCTGTTAACCGTGAAAACATGTAAGCAAGCAGGTAACCTTGAATAAATACGACCATCAACATCCAGTTTGGGAACTGTGGAGCATGCATGAATGCCTTGTCCATTTTGATTCAATTGAGTCATATACATGCAAATGTTATTAATCTCAAATATTTACCAGGTGTGTCAGCATGACATGTTAAATGTTATTTAGCATCAACATTTAACCCAACTCTTTGGCTTTTTCTAACAGCATGTAAATATATTAGGTGAGCCCTGGGTGCCCAGAGATCTCCTTTATTCCTTACAGTCATTTCATTCTGAGATTTTAGCTCAGAAGAAATATCAGACTACAGAGAGCTCTTAAAATTGTCTTAAAATGAAGGGTCAGTCTACAGTTCAAGTTCTGTGAATTGGCTGACAGATGTCTCCTGCTAAAATCTCAGCTAAGATAAAGATAACACCGTGCAAGTACTTTCAATTGTCTCAAGGTCATTCGTATGTCTGAGCTCAAAGAGAAATGAGACAAGTGCAAGATTTGAAATTATTCAAAATACAGTCTCAGCATAAGAAATCCCACAGGCCTGAATCCTACATATTGTATCTACCGTGTTTTTGTCATTTATACCTTATCATCTTGTTGACGATATAAGATTAAGATGATTACTTTATGGGGTGGACCAGATGAATGCTTTATTCACATGGGATCTTAAAAGACAGCTATCTCCACACCTAATTCATATCATTCAAGAAACATTCCACTGGAGTGAAATATTTTAGTCAACTAGACTATTTAAGTAAAAGAAAGGTAATGGTTTGTTTATCAAAACTGAATTATAGTTTGATTTACTTTTGAAGCAGAGATGACAAAGTTATAATTCAGGATTCCAAAACTACTCTTCAGCTGAAACTTGTATGGGTGTGTTTGTTGATAATCAGTTAATATTTGAGTGTTTAATTCTACATACAAGTGGCTGTCCTCTGTTGGATTTTTCCGTTGGTTGTTCTAGCATCAGGTGACACATGATGCTGTCATCTAAATAGAGTAGTACCCAACTCTGTTCAACTGAAGAGCCAAATTGTTAAAAAACAATCAAATCAGACTATTACAACCTTCTGTACAAGGGTGGGAAGCACAAGTTGACCTAGATTGCAATGGATCATTTCTGAGGTCAAAATTTCCCTTTTGGAAGGTTTTCTGGGGGATTATTTTTTCAAGTAAGATTTCAGAGAGCCTCAAGTCATCACAAAAGAGCCACATGTGACTCAAGAGCCACGAGTTAAGCATAAATGCCATAGAGCTTAACAGTGATTGCACACTTTTTCAATTATTTCACCTTTGAAAGTAGCCTTGGATGCTGCCATTGTGTCTGTGTCTGGGAATGGTGAGATTGTGGAAGTTATAGAGCAGTTCACCTACCTTGGCAGCGTAATCCATAGATCCACTGACTGCAAGACTGAGATCAACCACAGACTTAGCACACACACTGGGCCATGGGTTTGCTGAGCAAGACAGTGTGGCGACCCTGGTATCTGAGCAAGCATGGGATAAAAGTCAGTCATTCAGTCCTTGGTCCTATACTCTTGTGAGGCCTGGACGTTGACTGAAGACTGTGGGCGCTGATTGGACTCCTTTGTGACAACTTCTCTTCGGCCCATCTTTGGGTACATTGGCAAGACCTTCTAATGCTGACGTGCTCAGGAGAGCAGGGATGGAAGGGTCAGCTGCTTGATACAGGAACAACGGCTGTGCTTTTATGGTCACCTGCCACGCTTTCTAGGTCCTGATCCAGCTCTCCGCATACTAGTTGCCCAGGACCTGGTAGGCTGGGGGCACATGCATGGAGGGGACAGCTGGTAGGATGCCTGGAGAGATGGGGCATCAGGCCATCAGGAGGCCAGAGCAGTACAGAACCAAGGTTGATGTGGTGAAGTGCCGAACTGGCATATGCTCCCATACCTGGCCTGACCTGAGTAGCCAAAGCTGAAATATGTAGGTAACAGCAGGATTAACCAATCAGAGAAGATCCTGGGGTACTCTAAGGTTGTCGGTGGTGTTGTTCTTTCACTTGAGATCAGAATTAAACCAGGTTAAACTAAGTTTTTCTTTACTGACCCTAAAAGAGCAATTTGCTGGTCACCTAAATCCGCAGTTTGACTGAAACATGTTAACACTGACAGATCAACAAACAGAGGTCAGTAAACAACCACAAGATAGTTACATTACTAACATGATAGTAACAACATGAAGTTAGCAAAGGTGATCCCAATTTAGAAAAATGGAGATAAACACTGTATGGAGAATTACAGACCAATATCACTTCTTCCACAATTTTCTAAAATTTTAGAGAAGCTGTTTGTGAAACAACTAAATCTGTTTATTCATAAAAATAAATGATTAAGTGAAAATCAGAATGGATCCAGAGAAAGCAGATCTACGGCTTATGCAGTAATGCAAATGGCTGAAGAAATAGCAAATGCCAATGAAAATGATGAGTGTTCTATTGGTCTGTATATTGATCTGCAGAAGGCTTTTGATACCATAAATCACAGACAGTTATTAAATAAATTAAAGATGTATGGGATACAAGGGATTGTTCATTCTTGGCTGGAAACTATTTTATTGTAAAATAGTGCAAATGATGTTCAGAGTAAAGTCAAAAATACTCCCTGACTCATTATAGAGGTTCTTTTCCATTCATGAGAGTCCGTTTAATCTCAGAGGTGTTTGTAAATTTATTGTACAAAAAGCTAAAAAAAAGGTATGAAAAGGAGATGTGTGTCTATTGTTGGAGTTAAATTCTGGAATGATGCCAATATAAATTTAAAAATGTGTAATTTTTTTGGTTTGTTTTCAAGAAGATAGTTTGTAAAGCTATCCTTGAAGCTTTTAAGTGTGACTGATTATCTGTTGTTGTTTCTTTGCATTTCTGAAAGTTAGTAGCTTAAATAGTTGAAAATGTAGGATAGGCTTTTATAAGCAGTTTGCTTCTGCCTATACCTTTTCAGTCATTACTCAACACATGACTACTGATTTTGTTTGAAATGTTTGAACTGTGGAAAATGTTTGGAGTTGATTGAATAAACTAAACTAACTAACATTATGCATACATAAATATTAAGCTTACGTCTTCTAGGAGCATTTGCCTTTGTACCTAGTAAGTGCACCTTGGTTGATTACGTATGTTATTATGGCTGATAATCAAATGCACAACAGCAGCAAAGGCTGTATGATGTAGATGATGAGGACTGTATGAAGGAGTATGTGGGCATATCGTCTTCCCCGTCCCAGCCCTGTCCAGGACATTCTAAATACAGTTTTTGACATTCTAGAGGAAATGCACCCCAGCTGAAACAGTGGGGTTGAGTAAATCTTTAACAATGCTGCCCCACAACCAGAAGGTCCCATATTCAAAGTCAGGGTGGAACAAAACACTTTAAAAAGGATAAGTAATAGCAGCAATAAGTAAGAAAAAAATAAGATGCTCAAAAGGCAAAGATATATCTTTGACTGATCATGCTTTAGTCTCACTGAAATTCTCTGATGAGATCTCGCTATTCTTCAGTTACGTCTATCATATAAATGTTTCTTTTCGTTGTTGTTTTGGCTAAGGGTCCCTAAGGAGCAAAATGTCAGACAATAAAAACACATAATAAAGACAGAAAAGGGATTTTCATTCTCACAAAAATGAGCCTCTATAAGGTGTGTTACGATTTGCCCGTTATTGCATGCTTAGCAAATGTGCGTATCTGCAAACATGTATGTTTTTCTACCATGTGCCTGTCAAAGCTGCACCTAAGTGAAAGTGTCCCAGAGCATTTGTTGTAGAGGCTGCAGATGATTAATGATTGTTGACACAAACACAAACAGTGGGAAGCACAGACAGAGTGAGACAGATGAAGACAGATAGAGGCAGAGGGAGAAGCTCAAGTTAAATAGCCCCATATCAACATTGCAGACGCTGTGGATAATAGGCCTCTAAAGGCTCTTCTTTTTTCAGCACAGCTGCCTCCCTAAAGGGCTGCAGGAGGACAATTTGTGTAAGAGTGAAGGAAAAGGAGTAAGAGAGGGAGCAGACCTGCTGGTAATGCTGTTAACATTAAATTCCAGCACCCAAAATGCATTTTTACTTCCCCATCTTCACCTGCCATGCTTTGTTATTTATATGTTTATCAAAGTTGAAGATTGGTTAGCTTCTTGTTGGGTTCATGATGTCTAGTATACCGTCTGGTTTTTATTAAAGTTATGCTGTGTACTCTTAGTGGCCACTACAACCAGCAGTGCTGTCACCTTTAACACACCTAGGCTATGTACATGCTGATACTACGTGGCCATCATGACCCCACAACCCAACCATGAAGCTAGATGGACAACGAGAGCCAGTCTGCAATAAGGGAAAACAATCAAATACAAATTCTCCCAGTGCCACCCTAAGCAGAGAAGAGACTGACAAGAGATGTGAGAAACAGGACCAGAAAGGAAAAAGCCTTTTTGAGCCAGACATCAACTCCCCCCTGCTACCCAACCCCATAGGGTTAGGCTGTAGGCACCACTTCATCACTTCAGTCTCTCACACTTAGGAGGGAAGAGAAGGGGAACATACAATGAGAAAGGTTTTGAGAAAGAGGACAGGGAAGGATGAGAAGCTGATCGGGCTGATGTCTACCACAGTTGGGTTATACACACCCTCAACAAGAAAAGAGACAACAAGAAAAATTGAGAGAAAGAGGGCACAGAGGCAGTCAGGGAGAGAAGCCTGTTCAGGCTGGAGCTCCATACAGTTGGGGTTGACTGTCAGCACAAGATCCCCTCACTTTTGAGAGAAGAGAAAATGTTAAAAGATAGCTGTGCAGAGAAAAGGGAAGGCAGAGCAAAGATGAGTAGCCATTAGGCTGTATGCACAGCTTTCCTTCTGTCTTTCACTCTTATGAGTGAACAAGAAAAGGTGTGAGAATAAACACAGGGAAGAGGAGCCTATTTGGGCAAGAGACAGGTTAGCCCCAGCTATTGTGTTATGTATGAACTTGCAACATTAATAGGTGTTGATGTAGAAAGTAAGCTGCCTGAGGTTACCATCTGGTGGGGACGGAGGACTGATACAACCCAGGTCATGCTCTGGATGTCCTTTCATGTTACCAGGAGCATGAGGAATTATCTATCCGCACCTTTGGGGTGATGTAAGGGGTGGATGTGGCAAGTTAGCACGACCTAGGATACTGCTGGGATGGGTAGTTAGGGTTGCCACAAGCCCCTGGTCATGCTGTGGATGTCCCAAGGGCCTGAAAATCGCCAGTGGTCTTCAGGTGTATTTAACAATAAATCATCATCATGAGACTTCAATATCCTTATCCTTATGCCATTTCAGTTGTTTTCTTGAGATCACTTCAAAATTGTCTTTTAAGGTCAAGAAAGCAAAGCTTGTTTTCATGTGATCCAAGAATTATCTTTCCAGCAGACTAGAAAATCAAACTATATCCTGATCACTAATAGAGTAGGCAAGACATGTCATCTCCCTTTGCCCACACTAATGAGGTAAGTTAAGGCTTTTGCATCTCTTAGGATATGAGATAAATAAGTCTACAACTTGGGAAAGGGACCCGAAAACAACAGGCCCAATCCAGCACAGACTGCACTGAGAACTTTAAATCAGGCCATTCAGTCCCCTGTATGGATTTCCAGTCCCTGTTTACACACAGAATTCTGTCCTTTTTCATAAGTCAAAGCTATTTCCATCCTCAGATGTTATCAGCGGACTCCCTGCTTTATCTTGTGCTATCACAGTTTAAGCTCACACAGATGCCAGTTCTTACTCTTTAAAAAAAGTACTCATATCTCTTTGTCAGTAGCCATCTTAACCTCAGTCATAACCTCTGAGAGAACAACAAAGTAAGCGGCCACTGGCAAAACATTGCTAACTGACCTGTCTTGGCTTGTTTGGAAGAAAAGAGCAGATTTAGCTGCTGGGAAATGTACACTACAATAACCTTTTTTTTCTGTGTTTACAACTGTGTGTGTTGTGCATTACACAGTGGAAAAAATAAGGCACAAGTCTAACGTGACAATCTTACAACTTAAATGCCTTTAATGTTGAGAAGCGAGCACTGGTTTATCACAGCATTATCACCTCCTATTACTGATGTTTTACTGAATCAGACCCTGAATGCCTCATGAAGGGCTGCACTGTGACCTGTGGCGTCCCAAAGTGAATTATTATGTGTTGAAATGCATTCCATCTGACAACTGCCGCCGTATCTCCACTCACACAATTTTTCCATTAACTTTTAATTACCAAACCTGCTAAAGGGGATCCATTTAATTTTCAATTTCTTAGGATTTGTTCTGTTATTAGAGCCTTGAGTTAGAGCCCACCTCCACTTCATCATCACATTTCAGACTCAGGAATAATTGTGTTCATAGTTTAATTCAAGGGATGTCAATAACACAGGATGTAGCATGACACCGGAGTGGAGAAAACGAGGTCTAACAGCATGTGAGGCAAATCTGTGCTAGTTAGATACATTTTAAATTACATTCTCAAATCAGTGAAACTTAATAGTCTACATGGAGATATTTCTGTGCTAGTGCCTGGCTTACATGTGGCTGGAACAGAATGCCAGCATTAGCGGGCTAACATGTCAGAAACAAAGCCTAAATACTTTCTTATATAGAAAAAAAGCGAAGAAATATTTCATGGATATATCATTACATTTGATGGACTATGGGCAAGAATTTGAGAGGGGTCTGGATGCGGCACAGATTTCAGACGCCTCCCCTCACCAGCTATTACTATGAGACGCTGCCTCTGTCAGAACAGAAGTCAACATTGTACTTCCAGTTTTAGATTTATTTATTTTTTACGTAATCGTATTCATGAACAAAGTCTGGCAGGTACATTCATTAAATAACCATATTGCTATCAGTAAAGATTAAGCAACATTTCACAACTAAAACAGAAAGGTCGGAGGTCTAATCTGGGATTAAATTATGCATAGACCCCTTTTAGAGGTTGTTACAGGAACGGTGGCTGGTTTAAGCTACTTTAGCTTTAGCTAAAGCTAACATAGCTAGGCTACTCACATAATTAATATTACTACATAAGCTAATGTAGCAACATTAGCTTTAGTAAATGTAGCAAAAGATAATGTAGCTACACAAGCTTGAAAGCTTATATTACTATGAACAATAGCTATGAGGCTGATGTAGATATACAGCTAATGAAACCAGAATTAGCGATATAGCTACATTAGCTTTAAAAACAGCATGAGATAATGTAGCTATCATAGCCTTATTAGCTAAGGCTTTAGCTAAGTAAGTTAGGCAGCTAAATTATCTATGTAGCTAATGTAGCTCTGTTAGCTTTAGCCTTAGCTTTGTTACTTGCATTGTGTTTTTATATAGGATAAGATTTTTTCCTGTAAGAAACCGTTCTCCAGCTTTATTAAACATTCTGTAATCAGGTTTTGGAGGTCAGCTTTATGATTTTTAACCTTTGGTTTCCTAACTCTTACCCTAACCCTATCTAAAAATGTTGTCTGATTTTATTTTAATAGATTTAGTTTAGAGTTTAGTTTAATAGTTTTAGTTTGCAGAGAGACTGCCGTGGGGAATTTAAAACTCCTGTTTGGGCTTTTTATGGGATTGTGTCAATTTTGGTGCCTCCTGTGGACAAAGCTGTTGATTTTGTCCAAGTCATGCATTTCATTATAGTGTTGTAGCAAGAAAATCTCCCCTTTTGTTAAATAAACGGTGGAAGTAATCCTGATTGAGATCCGGACAAAAAACAAATTCTGATTCTGCTGCATGCTTTTAATCACTTCATCTGACACCTAATCCCAGTAGCAGTTTCAGGCATTAAAAATAACCGTAGAAGGAGAGTCAGTCATGTCCATTACAGCCTCATTTGCATCTGTAGGTCACCTAGGGCCATCATGATTAATTTCTGTGGGGTTTATATCTTTAATGAAAAAGTCTTCACAGGAGCTCTAAAGGTTTGATATTTTTAACCAGATGATCGTGATATTAAGTGTTAAATGGTTTATGGATTTCTCTACATAATTTCATTGTAATCCTTAAAATGCTGCCAGTATATTTAACTGATAACATAATGTCTTTAAAAAGTAATCTGCATATGAATGCCACATATGTTGATGAATTACAAGATTTTTTTGGCCTCTGGAGCTTTTTCTACAGGAGCCCAAAGAGGACATGCTTTCATATATTTTATATATTTCCATTTTTCCATTTGATTTGTTAACATGTCACCTTAAGATAGCAATGGTTTTCACATAACTAGCTATTTTTTGAGAACTTGAGAAAATGACTGAGATCAAGTCATCATAGGAAAACAAGGGTTATTCTGAGATTTTAAGATGAGCCTCAATAACACAAACAAAATGTACTCATTTTCATGGGTTAACAGAGAGAAATAGTATGTATAACTGCAAATCCCCTTAAGGCTTCAATGCTTTTCTGGTTCGTGTTTGTTTTTCTATCAGTTTTGTCGGTGTTCTGCAGTGAAACAGTCTTTGTAGAGAAATAAAAAAGAGTAAAAAGTGTATAATAATCCCCAGAGTATCTGAATTTGGCTGATGACAGTTTATTTTTCTATAAATGTTAACTGAAATACATTGTATGGACAAAAGTATTTGGCCACACATGGCCATAGCGGGGAATTGCAATACATGACACATTTGCATAACACTGCAGAACAGATTAATTTGCCAGACTACAGCTCTGTCACAGGGCAAATCCATCTTGAAAAGAGCCAATCCACACCTTTGTCTCAAACAGCACGCTGTTTTGGACCAATCAGCATCATCAGAGGAGAACTGACAAAGGAGGAGAGCTATGGGTGGGTTTTAGTTGTACTCAAAGCTGGCAGTAATGGCTGCTTCACTGCAGGGATTACTCAAATGTAGCTTTAGCGTAGTGAGTATGCACAGTATTTAAGTATATAGTCATATCTACCACTTGAAAATTATGACAACCATGATTTTGTCAAAATGAATGCATCATGACCATTTTCTATTGAACAAGCTTTAAAATACTGCTTGTGGTAAACATGTCTAGTGACATCATAGCATCTGTTTCCATAATACTAACAGCAACTACAGATGATGTATCAGGAACTTAAGGGTTGTTCCATTTCATAGAAGAGGTTTTCACCACTTCCTCTTGTAACTGTTTTGAGTTGCAAAAATTTGGACATATTTTAATCTGGACTGAAAAGGAGAAACACTTGAAAAAACGAATATTCTCATCTTGAGAGTCACAGAAAAATTGGACCAGCCTTAATGCTATCTTTTGTTCATCTCACACCAGAGAACAATCAACAAATACTCCACTCTCTTGCTACATTCTGTTTTTCTTTCTTACCTAGCCAAGACTGACTGGAGTTTTGGTTCAACATGAAATGGTGCAAAGGAAATTATGCTGAGCTAAATAGTGCATGCTACCTGCAAGCCAAAAACAGAAAGCTGCCCTTATCTGTTAGGCTTATCTCCTGTCTTAATGGTACTCTCGTCCCCTGCAGGTGATGTTCTGTAGTTGTGACAAGGTAGTGTTATTGTTAGAGGTGATGCACCTCACCAAGGTTAAGTCAGATCTTATCACCGCTCTGGTGCGAGAGGGATGCTGTTTGCAGGCGGTTGTAGTGAAGCGAGGAGGGGAGGCAAAGGTTGGGTGATAATGTACTGATGAGCTGCTGTCGGACTCACTGACTCACTACCTGCTTTTCTCTCCCTTTTTTTTCTCGTTGGTGTATAAATATATAAAGCTTCCATGCATAATGTGGAACTAGTTCAGGGTGGCTCCTGTTTCTTTGTTCAGCGGAGCATGGCACTACAAGTCAGTGTTAGAGGTTACATCCCAAATGTTTGCAGCAATGCAAGTGCATGGCAAGTGAATAAAAGCACCTCTAGAATGTATACAGCGCATTTTTAAATACCTTTAGAGCTTTTAACCTTGATGCTAACATTGCTATACTTAGATTTACTTCAAATTCTGTCAAAAGGTCACTGACATTTTAAATTACTCTTCTTCAACAATACAACCCCATCAAAAAAGCTGATTGTCATTCAGTTTGTTTCTGGTGCGCACATGCATAAATGTGTACATTGAAACGACTGTGGTACACTTTCTTTAGTTTTTCCTGAGGCAACCAAATGCATATCCAAAGCAAAAAGTGCATTAATTTTGTCACAGCATCACACAAATAAAAACCCATGTAAGTAGAAACAAATGTCAAAGTGCATAACAACATGAAGTTTCTTTACCTTTATTTCAGCAAGAAGAAACACTGAGGTCACACCTGACCAAGGCTGCAGCCACTCAGAATGACATAAAGACACATTACAAGCAGCATAAACAGCATAAGATGGAACAATCATCAGACTTCAAATACACAGCAGCATTTCAAGAACATTTCTGAGATACTCTTAAATATCTAAAATGACTTCCGTGTCTTTATAGTCACATTTACACAGAAATGATCCTGTGACCAAATGGTTTCTCATTTTTAGTTTCAAAGAAGTCCCACCACAGTAGGCATGGATTGGAAACAATGACTAAAAATGCTTTGGAATATTTTTTACATCAGGCGGTAGTTTGTGATGTGGCTTTGTAATGAAACTCCTTCCACAGAAGTGCACACACGCTCATTTATACAAAGCGAGGTGTAAGTATAAAAAACACATGAACATTCGGTGGATACACAGTTAGGTAAGGTTGCTACTCCAAGTGATTCAAACCTACAGATGAGGACAAAATTATTAGCCACCCTATGATTTTCTAAGTATTTCCCAAATACTGTTAAACAAAGCAAGGTTTTTTTTTAGCACAGCTTTTCCGAACATCCCTGTTCAATTTTGAATGCTGATATTATTCTACTTTGCACACAGAAACAACATTATTTAAGAAAAAAAAAAAATACCAGGGTCAAAATTATTTACCTCCTTTAGAACTGACCTTTTTGTCGAGCCACAGCACAAATCCCTGTTGTGAAATGATGTACTTTAATCATGTAATCCTCAAAGCTTGTAAAATTATCATCTTCCAATTTACACACAGTATGAAAGCTTCATTAAGAGTTTGGGCCGTCACAAGAGAAAGCATCATGACAAAAACTAAAGAAATCACTTTAGACTTGAGAAAAAAAAAATGTTGATGCTTGCAAATCATGAGAAGATATACAGAGTTATCACAACGTTTCAAGTGTCAAGAAATGTAGTGAGAAGTATCATCAAGACCTTTAAAGAAGGCCACACACACTGTAAAACTGAAGAAGTTGAAACTGCGCAAAATTTTTGTTGAAACTGGTTCAAAGATTTTAAGTAGTTGAAACAAATTTTTCTAAGTAATCATTGCTTGTACATTTATGTTGGGTTAACTTGACTTTTATAAGAAACTTTCCTGTACTTCAATATTCTGTCTCAGTATTTATGTTTAAGTAATTTTCATACTTGGTCTTCATCCGCTTCAATTTTCCCTCATTTCTACCACATATTTTAATCGTAACCATTAATGCCACGAAGGTAACCTTGCAAAGCGGATGGATCCGTCCGTTGTTTCTCACTGGTGAATCCATCTTGCAAAGCTCCAGTCTGAGCCATTTGGGCCCGGTTAGAAAGTGACAGGGCCAGTCAGCATCAAGAGGCAGTAGCTTCAGGCGTGGCAGAGTTGTGGTGTAAGTAAGCAGTGACAAGAAGCCAGTGCAATTATGGCTGAAGAGATTAACGTGGATGCTGCTAAAGCATCAGTTTTATCAGAACCTGATAAAATTTATTCATTAATGGAAGAACAAAGAACAGCATTGAGTTGTTTTCTATTAAAAAAAAACAAAAGTCATGTATTGACACGTCTACAGTCGCCGTGGTTCGCGTTATGCAGTTCTCTATGGAGTTTACTCCTCTGCAGCGGCGCACACCTACATCACATGTTGAGCTGCTCTGATTGGCTCGTAAAGATGTGACACAGAACTTTAATCCAATCACCCTCTGAGTTTTCTTTCAAAGGCTCTGCCCTCTCCCAAACTCTGTCTATGGAGGTTTACCAGTTTTGAAACAAATCCATCTGGCACGTCAGGTTACCACCCAGGGTAGTCCAATTTAATCTAAAATTACAAGTGACTACAACTGAAAGTGCACACTGAACCAGGAAGTCCTCTTCCATCGTGTTTAGTATACATCCAACTGTATATTATAGTTGCTCCCAACATTTGGGACTTTTCTCACTGAGTCAGTAACCTCACTCATGGTGCAAAATTGTCTAATGCCCAAAGGTATTCTGGGAACAATGAAGAAAAAACAGAATGACTGTAATCTGGCAAAGGTAGAAGGAATCATGGCAAAGAAGGATATGGGAAGATTTTGAAAGAAAACCTCAAGCAGTCAGCAGGAAAACTGGGATGAGGGTCATGGCTTTGTCTTCAAACATATGTGGCTCCTGGTGAAGAACTACCTCAAGAAGACCAAGGAGAACATTATTGACTGGCCTGTCCACAAATCCCTGACTTGAACCACGCTGAGCTCCACTCTTTAGGGTTGGATAGGTATGCTGGCCACACAGACAGATGGGTGACCAAGAATTATGACAGCACAGATCAGTTATTCTGGTACCTTTCCCAACTTTTGACTGAGGAAATGAAAACTGCATACAATACTGAAGTGGGCAGGTGGTGGAAACGTAGGTGGCAGAACTTGTATTGTAGCTTGTAGACAGGCAGTCCTGGCTAGGTAGTCTCTCCGCTGCATCCTTCAGGGTAAATATATACCATGCTGAAGTCATGGATTTTCTTGGAGCGACAGTAACCAGCATAAATGGGATCAGACAGTGGAAATGTATCAATTTTTATTTCACTGGTTGTGTTTAAGAGAGAAAAGAATGTGAAAGACAGATTGTTTCAAACATAAGGATAGAATAACCAGAATCTCACAACAGAGTTATGACAATCACGTGCACCATGGTAGACAGAAACATAATACAGCCTGCAGATTGCTCATTCACTCTATTTTCTGCACCATCAATCCAAATGAGCCCACCAGGAATTATTTAAACCAGTCTATACTCGAAATATCATCCAAACTGCTATGATGACAAGCTCATGTTGTGAGAATTCATAATGTTTTATTTTACCAGGGAATGTTCACACCTTCGCCCACCTGAACGTCCTGTCAGGCTGTTGCTATAGATATCCACACGCGGTACAGTGAGGGGGAGAAGGCTGAGAGAAAGTGAGAAGAAGAAGCAAATGAGGAAGAGAAAAGACACGAAGTCGGGAAGCAGACAGAGCCGAGGGTGAACGGAAGAGTGAAGACACAGAATAAGGGGGAAAATAATCCAGCTGGTGGTGACTTTATCAAGAGTGAGAGATGTGTGAGAAGTGAAAGGAGGGGATGATGACAGGAGAAGAGCAGGAGAATGAGCTCTCTACCTGTCAACGCATCAAAGCCTTGTCGTGTCATATACTCAGCCCGCTCACACACCCACTCATCCCCTCAATGCCTCAACCTAATGAGCCAAGTGCCTCTCCATGGCTCCTGTATACACCAGTGCTATCACACAGCCATTATAAGTCTGTGTTATAGACAATTTATTGCCCGGTACAGCAGCGCTTCTATTTCCATACGCTGTTGTCATGACCTGCACCCTTCATTCTGTTATGTTAGAGACTCGATGACTTTCTCCATAGGCAGAGGAAAATCGGAAGTTATTTCACTGTATAAAACATTTGATGCTTGGTTTCTATCCGTTTCATCTTGCAGTAGCATAAAGGGTACAGTAAGATAGATGTGGGAGCTGAAATCCTAACCTTGTTAAGATCATCTTATTGGGTTACTGTTTCTGGAAGATTTTCTTTGCAGTTTTACCTCCAAGCCAGTGGGGACAGAAGCCCCCAACCCACCTCTTCCTTCAGTTAGAAAAGATAAAGGTGCCATATAACGTCCCCCATAAGCATGACTGTTTCCCTTGCATTTAATCATGGCTAACACATTACATACAATTACACTACAATAAAACTGATTCAGTTATGGACAATTCAATTCAACTTGATAAAAATATATATATTGCTTTAATCTTTGTTGTATCCAGAAGTATTTGCTTCATGGTTTCCCCTGTTCCTCAGTAGCTGAAGAAATCACTTACAGATGTGACAGAACCAACTTAAGATTTTGAGGATTAAATGAGAGAAAATTTCTATTATAGAAGCATTTATTCAAAATCATATACAGTTAAAACCAGAAGTTTACAAAAAAGACATATCATTTTTTTTCCAGAGACTTAACTTTTCCTGTTATAGGTCAGAATAATAAACTAGAGATTTTTTTTTTAGAGATTGTTGTTTTACTTTCTTCAAAGTCAGAAGTTTACATACTTTCCCTAAGTATTTGGTAGCATTGTCTTTAAACTGGGGTCAAACGTTTTCTCTATCCTTCCACAATCTTCTCACAAGAGTTTGCTGGAATTTTGTCCCATTCCTCCTGACAGAACTGGTGTCACTGAGTTAGCTTTGTAGGCCACCTTGCTCACATTTGCCTCTTCTATAGGATTGAGATCAGGGCTTTGTGATGGCCACTGTGTAACTTATTTGGCAGTGTGCTTAGCATCATGGTCCATTTGGAAGACCCATTTGCACAAGAGCTTTAACTTTCTGGCTGATGTTTTGAGATGTTGCTTCAATATTTCAATGTAATGTTATTTCCTCATGATGCCATCTATTCTGTGAAGTGCACCAGTCCTTCCTGCAGCACAACAACCCCACAACATAATGCTGCCACCCCTGTACTTCATAGTTGGGATGGTGTTCTCATCCTTGCAAGCCTCCCCCTTTTCCTCCAAATGTAACAATGGTCGTTACGGCCAAACAGTTCAATTCTAGTTTCATCAGACAACAGGACATGTCTCCAGAAGTTAAGGTCTTCATCCCTGTGTGCTTTTGCATACTGTAATCTGGCTTTTATTCGCTGCTTTTGGTGTAATGGCTTCTTCCTCGCTGAGTGGCCTTCCAGCCCATGTGATACCAGGACTCGTTTAACTCTGGATAACGAAGTTCTCTTACCAGCTTCAGCCAGCATCTTCACAAGTCCTTTTGCTTTGTTCAAGAGTTGATTTTCACATTTCGCACCAAAGCTCAGTCACCTCTGGGACACAGAACCTGTCTCCTTCCTGAGTGGTATGATGGCTGGACATTCCCATGGTGTTTAAATGTGAACGTGGCACCTTCAGGCATCTGGAAATTGTACACAAGGATGAACCAGACTTGTGAAGGTCCACAATTCTCTTCCTGATATCTTAGCTGATTTCTTTGGATTTTTCCATGATGTCACATAAGGAGGCAGTGTGTTTTAAATACATCCACATGTGTGTCTCCAATTAATTCAAATGTTATTTAAAGGCAATGCTACCAAATGCTAGTTTTGGGTCTATGGGCCTTGTTTTCATTTAGAAACAGCAAATTGCTAGCATCAGGCCAAATCCTTCCATTTCCAAAATCACTCTTTTTTAATCATTAGTCATTTTTCTAATAATTTAACACTGAATAGTCATAGTCAGCATCTTTTAGACACCTTTTATTGCTCTAAAACCCACTGACAGCTGCCAAAGATGAAAAATAGGTTTTGGTGCCTGCGACATGATAGGTACTTAATATACTTAACAACCACATAAAGGTCCAACCTTTATTTATCTGCATTTATAACTGCCATAGAGTTCTTACAATGCCATTAGTTAATGTTAACTATGACTTCCTGATACAATACGACCTTAAAATCTTGGAATAGGGGCAAGAAAAGTCTGTGAAAGTTGTTCAAAAAGCACCAAGAACATACCATGGATAAGCATTTTAACTGGTAACAGGAGATAATACCATGATACAGCACTCCTGAAAGTTTCAGTCATCCACAGTCAACAATGATGGAAGGTTCTCTGATTTGTGAAAGACTGTGTGGGCAATCAAGACCAGTTTAAGAGCCAAGTTCCTTGCGACACAGTTGCAAGGAATTCAAAGATTTCACCATTTACAGTTCATAATAAATCTGGAGATGTCTCTGCATGTTAAGGGCAAGGCCAAAAACCACCATTTAACACCAGTAACCTTTAATGCCACAGGTGGCACTCCATCAGAAACATTATCATTCTGTGAGAGATATTAAAATATGGGCTCAAGAAAAAAAAAAATGTCAGGAAATCATTGGCAGTTAACACGGTGGATCACTGCATCTACAAATGTAAGACTCTCCTATGCAACATAAAAGCCACACAACAATAACATCCTTTGGTATTGATGTAAGGCCATGCTCTCTGGGCCTGAGCTCTTCTGACATGGCCTAATGACCTAATTCTGCATCAGTGATGGTGTGGGGTGTATTAGTGTCCATGGCATGGGTAGCTTGCATATCAGGCACCATTAAAACTAAGAGGTGCATACAGATTTTGGAGAAACCTACTGTATGTTTCCATCCAGACAATGTCTTTTCGAACCAACGCTGGGCACCTGATGGTTTACTTGGTCGCTGTCCTTTCAGCACCACTCAGCTACTGCTGGCCAGGTACTTTGCTAAGCTTGCAATCTGAATTCCTTCCAGCCCCTAAAGGTTAAAGGCAATGCACTGCAATCCATAGTCATTCATTTTACATTAAAGGGATTTTGTGGAGACTTTAGTTGACTTTATTAGGTATTCTTTATGGAAAAGTGGTAACTGTAAATATTAACACACATTTATTCTTGCTGATTTGCTGAGTGAAGAGGGTAAAACATTGGGAGTGCACATCCCCTGGGTCAAAACAACAATCAAAGTATTTGGGGACATCTTGGAGGGAGAGAGTGTGGAAGTTGTAGAGCAGTTCACCTACTTTGCAGTTTAATCCATCAATACACTGACTGTGAGGCTGAGGTCAACCGCAGACTTGGACTTGTGCACGAGTTTGCTGAGCAAGACAGTGCAGCATTCCCACTATTTGAGCATGCAGATGAATGTCAGAGTCTTTTGGTAATTAGTCTTACAATACTCTTGTGAGGCCTGGACAATGACTGTCCAGAGGCGCTGGCTGGACTCCTGTGACAACTTTGGCACGTCTTTGGGTATCACTGGCAAGACCGTGTGTCTCATGCAGACATGCTCAGGAGAGTGTAGATGGGAGGAGTCAGGTGCTGGATACAGGAGTGGCAGTTACGCTTTTACAGGAACCTGGCAATATTTCTTGGGCCTTATCCAGCTCACCGTAAACTGGGTGCCCAGACGCTGGGGGGTGACTGAGGCATGGAGAGCTGAGGTATGGTGCTTTGACAATGGCCATTAGGAGGCCAGAGCAGTGTAGGACCGAGGTTGACGCGCAAAACAGGTGTATGCTCTCATACCTGATTTATAATAGTCTGACCAATTTTAACTGACTATTTTTTCAATTTCCAAGGTTTTGCAAATAATGCATTAATTGTTTGTGTACAATTTTCTTAGGGGGACTGAATAAAGCAAATTCAAGTCTCCAATTCAAAGGCCCACCACTAGATAATTGCGGTTATCTTTGAGCAGAAGTTAGCATTGTTTAAATGAAAGCCAGTGTTGCTGATTATAGCAACGACATTTTGTTGTGTTGTTTCTGGTGTCAACTTTAAAGTGATTCTCTCCCTACTTTATTCACAGCAGAACAAAGCCCCCTCACCCTGGTATCATTCCCATGCCCTGCGACTCTCATTAAACTACATAGGCCTTCACATCTTTTTATTACTGAGACTGCTGTTGCTGTATGGAGGGGGCTTACTTTGATTACCATGGTAACAAAGAGTCTCCTCAAAAGCTGACTCTCCAGTATGGACAAAATAGCAATTACGCCAATGAACAGTCAACCCCCCACTAACAAACACAAACACAGATAATTGAGCTCTCTGATCTGTTCTTGTTAGGAAACTGTGATTTTTATAAAAAGAAAATCTGATGTTTTGTGCCTTCAATATGTGTGATAAGATATGGGTAAATAAAAATAAACCATGCTCTGATTTATCATATCCATACAGTCATATTTCACTTTAGGTTTCAATTGCTAAATCACCCTGACTGTTAGTTTGTTTAACAGGTTAAGGCTGACAAACTGTAAAAAAAAATCTTTAAGGAAAAGCAACTGGCTCTGGATGCAGCAATGCTTTCTGCAACTATATATATTTGTTTACATGGTCTGGTTTGCATCAAAGCCTATAGAGCAAGTGATGCATAGCAGAACCACAGAACCACAGAATGATGGATATCTCTTCAAAGTGGTTTGAACAATATGCCTGCTCTCATTATGTGAACTGTCATTCATTCAAATGGCTGTACCATTGGATTTATTGGATAATTATTAATATTATATAAAACTTGAGTTAGATTCATGTGGATGCAAAGCCATGCAGCTTTTAATACTGAACAGAAAAAGAGCAATCCTAATATTCAGGGCTTTTTTCTTTCAGTGCACAAGTATCATAATAATCTGATGTAAAAGGTTAAGAAATGTTACATAAACTTGCATAAAAAAGTGTTAGTTAAGTTTGGTTCATTCATCCATTCGTTTAAACCTCTCGATGCTCTATGTATTATTGAAGTGGCTCACCCTCGGTTAATGTGAGTGGCTAATCAAGGGCCATCCAGCCAGCTAAAAAGTGCACATGTCATTTGGGGAACACTCTATCGCTGCTCTGTGAGAGGAGAGCCACTTTAGGCTGGTGACATGTGGGAAACTGAACCACTAACTGCAGGATTGTAAAAATCATTAGAAAAACATCCATGCCATGTTCATATTTTGTCTGAAAACTAAATCTGGCACTTTTTGAATGATTTTAAAGATATATTAATTAAAGGATCTTGTGATTTTAGAGATATCTTGATTAAAGGATTGATGTAGCTCTGTGTTTCACGTGGACTCTTTATGTTAATGCATGTGTGTTCTACAAAGTTCTAACTAAAGTCCGTTGAACTATGACTAAGTGTGCGTGTATTATGCCTCTGATGTTAATGTACATGTTGCACAGGTGGACAAAAAAACAGGGGCATGGGTGCGCCACTTTAAATACTATCAATGAAGTTGCAAGCTTTGAAATAACATGCATCATTTGCACTCTCAGAAGTCAGTTTCCTAACACTCATTCCACGTCTGTTCTGTTATTGTCATACATATTTTCAGCTGTTTTATCACTTTGCTCACCTGAAAATACAAGAACACAAGCGCAGCAGCTTAATGTGGCAGCATAGACGCACCATCTTGGTCTACTTAACAACATGTGCAAAATCATGTCAGAAAGATCACTTGGCTTCACCAAACAGAGCCACTTTTACCATAAATAACCCAGCAAAAAACCCTACCAGTATGCATGGAGGGAGACACTCAACCCATGATAAGATTCAAATCCTGATTTTTGGTTGAAGATATTTCATACCTATTGCTTTAAAAATAAGGCAAAATAAGAATATCTCTTTTGGAAGTATGTATGAAAGAGAAAAATGCTATTTTAAACAATTCCCAAATAAACTAAATAAATAAAAATATAACATAAGGTAATTGATTTGATATACATCAAACCTGTGGTTCCCACAGTGGGGATCAGGACCCCAAGGGGGGTCGTGAGACAGTGAAGGGGGGGTCATGCGATTCTTTTCAAAAGTATTGTTAAGAACAGTTCAATTTAAAATAAAATGTAAGTGATATTTGGGCTTAAATGTTAGTAAAAGTTATAAATGTAAGTTTTATACAAGATGCTTTGTGCAACATTGTGCACTTCATCCCCCTCAAGGGAAAGTGTGGGTACCCAATCTCTGACACCGCCATTTTGGGGGTTATAGGCTAGAAAGTTTGGGAAACCATAAGATGGCAGCTGTGGAGCATTTTTTTTTCCTGGCTTGGAATTGACATGTTTTTCTAAAGCATTGGTTCCCAACCTGGGGTCCGGGATCCCCAAGGAGGGGCGCCAAAGATCTTAGGGTGGGTGTGAGGCTTTGTCTGCCCTGAGGTTGCTGAAATTAGATTTGCAAATATTGACTTAAACAATGATAAAGCAGTTATTAAGTCATTTATACCCAGGTCTTTTGAAAAGAATAATATGCACAGGCCTTTTTAGGGTTTTATCAGTGAAACCATTAAAATCTTTGTTGATTTTTGATGGCAGTGTGCCACTTTTTCTTCTCTCTTGGATCCTGGGGGCTCCATTTTTCTTAGATGCATGTAGGGGAGGCTCAATGGAAAAACAGTTGGGAAACACTGTTCTAAAGGACAATCAGCGTATCTACACTCTCAGGCAGAAGACCGCTCATCAGTCACAATGTACTCATCAGTTGAAGAAACTCTTGGGACAGAACTGTAGTGGACAGCTCCACTCATACGCGTTGCTGCACTGATCGGCAGTTATATTAGTTTCTCTTTGGATGCAAGTGGCAGCTGAGCTGGGGTGGAAGAAAGGAGAGGGATCCAACTGCAGTCAAGATGGCTGACATGGGCGTCGCTATACATCTAATCCATGCTGGAAGTCCCAAGTTACCTAAACCTTCAGAACTCCTTCATAGCTGCTTTATCCATTCTCTTCCAGGTCAGTACCCAGGCAAGCTAACGTCATAGTTACATTTGCAGTTTTCATAACTCACACTAGACTTGGCATTATTTGCTCAGAAAATTCCAGTAAAGATCTGCCATTTTTAAAATGATTCTTCTTTGATGGGTGTCTGGCTTGGCTACATTGCTCAACACTGCCCCCAACGATTACCTGAGGTATTGCAACATTTGGTCCGTTTCAGTAAGCTTGCAGTGAACTTGCAGAATTGCAGACAAAGCATGCAGCTTTTGGGGAAATTTCCAGGAATTGTTTTGATCATATGTGAAAGACCCTGATGACAAACATCCTTTTTTTGATCGTTTTTTCCTTTTACAGAAACACATCCACAGTAGAGCAGATTTCAGAATAATTTGCTGTAAGAAAATGCCGAAAATCCTCCACATGAGTAGATATTTCTTATGGCTATATATTCAAAAAAAAAAAATTCTCATTACAGTACATACAAATTGGACAGCAGGCTGTCCCTCAGTACAGTGAACTCCTGTGAAGTACATTCCCTTTATCTCTAATCTAAGCTCAGGCTCCTTTACTGTATCATGCAGACTTAGTTGCATTCCTGCTATCAGCGATCAATGAACAGACTTGTCTGACTTTTCTTCAAGGCAGTGGCTCTTAATTGCCAGCGCTCAGCAAAAGGTGACAGACCATTACTTCTTCTCTCATTAAACCACTCATCCAGTCACACTGAGTGGCATGTGTTTCCCACACACAGGTGAACACAGAGAGGGAGAGAAGGAGGTAGGAAGAAGTGAGGTCAACCGAGCAGGACAAGGTCGGGCGAGAGAAAACGAAGGGTGATTGATTGAATGGAAGTGGGTGGTGGGAAAAAGGAGTAAAAGGAGAGGAGCAGAGAGATGCAGAGAGAACTTCAAAGACAAGGTGCAGCGTCTTGTTTTTAGAGGAGAGTGTGTGGATTACTACCTTTATCTTTATTTAGACAGACAGGACAGCTCGAGCAAACACCAGAGATGTTCAGGGCATGAGGTCCAAGCATGGGTGTCATTTTAGCGAGAAACAAGGAGTCATAAAAGTCCTGAAAATGTCACTTATTACTTGTCTGTGCAAACACACTATCAAGTGTCATCAGGGAACTAAACCTGCTTCAGGAAGATGAGCAGTTGTGAATCCAGTGTGCCATTTGATAGCCCTGTTTACATTTGGTGTGAGCAATCCATCCAGACAGATCCAATCATGAGAGATCAAGCTTATGTACAAATCCCAGCGTCATTCGTCTACATGCACTTGTTATTGTCCATGTCCCAATTCAGGGGCTGCATCCTTCTGAGTGTATTTGAAGACTATGGCCAGGGTTACAGTTTATTTGCTGTTAACTACATTGCAAATATACCCTCAAAAATTTCTGCGACGCAATATTTCTTCAATAAAAAAGAAAAGATCAGAGATCTAATGTGAGATTAAATTTTCAATATACCTGTTTTAGAAGAAGTTATATGAACAGTGGCTTCCTTTAGCTTCATTAGATCTAGCTAAAGCTAATTTAGCTATGCCAGCTACATAGTTACCATTACTACATAAGCTATTGTAGCTAAGTTAGTTTGAGCTACATTAGCTCCGTAGATATGTTAGCTGTGTAGCTACATTATACCTAAATTAGCTTTAGATAAGTTAACTTTAGTTTACATAGCTGATCTGGGAGCTTAGCTTTAGCTATGTAGCTCCATTATCTAAGTAATGCGCATAGCTAATGGAGCTACATAAGCTATGATTGCTGCATTAGAATCTTTTCCTTGAGGAAGAGCTTTATTTCTGCGGTTGGATTTTTTTGATTCAGGGGAAGGGGGATGGACAGGCCAGGGGCACATATTTTTTGTTAGAAAAGCCTGAAAAAGTGTATTTTGCATAATATTTGACCTTTAAATATTTCCAGATTTAACTGGCACACCTTTTTATCATCTATTTTGTGTGATGTTCAGAACCAGTGTAAGGGTTTATCTGGTGCTGAAATTAACTGGTTATTTACAAGTGCCTTCATAGACATTAACGTACTTAAAAAAAGAGTGACTGAGTCACAAAGTATGTTTAAGAGGACAATTTCAACAATAGTGGCTCATTAACTGCACTTTTTGACTTGGCAAATGCTTTCCTAATGATGTTAATGTCTTTGATTACTACAAATATGATACAGTAGTCTCATGTTATGGTGGTATAAGGGGGCCCAGAAGATTTGCAGTGGCAGACTTAAGTTAAGGAAAGGCTGGTATAGGGTATCAATAACCTGCTATCATTTAGCCATAGAGAAACCTTCTGTCTCTGTGCTTATTGTACTCTCAGTTAAGTCTTTTCTTTATTTGTCATCATGTTCAGGTAGCATAAGATAGATGACATTATATTCACAGCAGATGTATGAGATAGTCATTTTCCATGCTTTTCATTTGGGTAGGCTGATTGAGTACAATTGAAAGACTTCTCCTCTCACTCTGAGAGTAACTAAGAAAGATTTTTTTATTGAAACCAAAGGTTTTCAGCAGTAGTCTTTTTTTCATTGTTAGCCGTATAACCCTGAAAAAGGCTACAGCAGCTGGGACACACTGGCTCCTATTAATGCTTTGTTGTAGCTGCTTTTTTTTCATTACCGAGGTTCTTTGTGATTCATGCACCTGAAAGGAACGGCAAGGTTACGAAAGACGTTTAAGCCGGGGAACAGTACATTAAGTGTTCTATCGACCAGTCTCACTGATGCAGAGGGAATTTATGGAAATGTATTAATTTGTGTTACAGTAAAGCCACTTATTTAAATGCCACAGGAGGAGATAATTGTAGCAAAAGCCACATTATCTGAACAATGCTAAATACCACTTCCTTAAAACAGCTTACATAAGATTCAGATGCAAGACAATTCAATCATGACCACAGGACTAACACAGAAATTATAAGCTGATGATGTTAGTACTACCTTAAAAATTTTAATTTACTGCTCACCCTGTTGGCTTTTGGATCAAAAGCCCTGATGGCCTCCTCCTGATGTGAGTGCATGCTATCTGAGGAATGTCTATCTGGAATAAAGGCAAAGACAGACAGAGGACAATCAAATTATCAGTTTGAGGGAATTAAAAGCTTTAGTTAGGCTTAAAGGTCACAAACTGCTGCTGTCTAAGTCAGTGGCTACAGAGAATGTCTTCAACACATGCATGAATAAAAGTCTCATCTCAAATAATGAAGGTTTTTTTCAGTTCCAACTTTTTCCATCATCCCTTTATTCCTCCGTCCCATGTGGCTGAAATCAATTCAGATCTGCAATCTTTAAAGGATCAGACACATATTTTGGCAGGTTTTGGTCCGTTCTCTTCTAACTTTTCATCAATGCCAACATGTCAGCTCATATCAGTTCAGTATGACAATCTATCACTGAGGCAATCAATCACTTTGAACATTTGAGGTTACTTTTTAAAATATTTTGAAAAGGCAGAATGATGGGAGCGAGTGACTGAGGAAGTTAAAATGCATTCATCAAGTTGAAGGGTGATGTGCATGTTTGGATTCATAATGGGTTATGCTTAAAAAAAGCTAAAGTTAGTTTGTCATGGTAGTTAAGGCTAGAAGAGTGATGCTCAAACTGTAGGATAGATTTACTTCTGTGTATTAAATTGATGCAGTACTTGCAGGTTGTGATTGGGTTGATAACAAAATGAATGTCAATGCGCATGATGAATTGGTAAGTTGGAAAATACAGTAGACTCTATTCATTGGTAGTTTTCTTGTAGCATGTGATTACAGCTAAAACTCCTTTTAATTTGGATTAAAAAAAATCCCAACATACTTTAGTACAGAAACATACCATTATCTAATGAGTAATGCCATTGAAGGTTGTTTTTTTTACCTGAATCGAAATCAGTGTCATCTTATCACTCAGTAACATACAGAGCAGTTAAGGGATGCAGATTTAACAAGAGAATACGTGTAAGTATTTTATACTGAATCTTTGTAGTGTTTTGCTTCTATGAGCCTTTTATGCTCATGTTTTATCTCTTTGATACTTAAGATATAAAGTGTGTTAGCTCTTGTTAAGCTTGTCCACATTGTCAATTATTATAATTGTTTTTATTTTTTGTTATTTTTAGTCACTTGGTGTGCAAAGCCATCTATAATAGGGGATAAAGAGGGGAGCTTTCTGGGGCCCAGCCAAATGGGGGGCCTATGGAGGTCAGGAAAATCATGGCCCTTTGTAAAGTTAGTCTGTGATAACCATATTTTATATTTAACCTAAATAATAACCACTGTCATTAAAGCAACCAAAAATATTATTTTGTTTATGCTGCAGTACAATATAGCATTTTCAGTTGTGAACCTCTTTTCTTAAACTTATTTCTATGGTAGAGTTAACAATGCAGATGGGCACACTGACTACCATGTGGACAGTGATGTGAGACTTCATTGCTAAACCATGATGTGGCCATGATGTGCAGAAACATCAGGATACCGGAGAATAAAGTAGTAGGAACTGAAACAAATTTGGGGGGGGGGTAACTAAATAATTGCAAAATAAAGGCCTAAATTGGCTAAATGGGTTAAAAATGGCAAAAACAAAAAAGTAGTAGTAGTTGAAGAGTGGCAAAAATGGGTTAAAAGTGGCAAAGATGGGTTAAAAAGGGTGGCCAATGTGGTTTAAAAAAGGGTTAAGTAGCAACAATTGGTTAAATGGCAGCTGGATAACTCAATGATTTACACTGCTGACTGGTGAAGGTGGGGTTTCAATCCCAGTCAGGGTTACAGTCAGCATACAGGGTGGGCCTTTAGACAACATCCTTAACACCTTCAACACCTGTCTTAAATGTAAGTCGCTTTGTACAAAAGCATCTGCTAAATGCTTTAACTGTAAAAATGGCAAAATCAGCAAAAATTAGTTAATGGGGAAAAATTTTGGCAAAAAAATGGTCCAAAAAACTCTGAAGAAAAGGGTGAGAGAGTGGCGTTAATACATTATTTGAACTTTAGAACCTAATAATAGCTTGATACCTTTTCCAGCCCCAAAATGAAGTAACTGCCCGGCAGGACACCAATGCTACTGATCCAACACACATGCATTGATATCATCAGTGAATCACAAATAGGGAGGGCCCATTAATGATAATTTTCCCATGCCCCTGGTAATATGCAAGGACATCCAGATTATGACCGGGGTTGTGTCTATCTTGCTTTCCACCTGATACTTCAGCCTCAATTTTCCCCCAAAACATTCCTTAAAGGAATAACTTTTTTGTTGTTGTTTAAACTGTGTATTGCTGCTGTTCTTGGCCCAGTGGAAAAAGAGATCTCACTGACACAACTGGATAAATAATGGCTAGCTGAATACTTTGCAGTCAGTCGTTAACTTGCAAGTAGACGATTGTTGGTTGCTCATGCATGGATACTTTTTATTGAATGTGTGTCTTTGGTACCTACTGATCATGTTCTGTTAAATGAAATGTTCTGGCCTGACCCTCCCTGTATTCAACAAACCATTACCATATCATCACAAAGTGAAGAAAAGTCTGACAAGAAAATATCAAACAATGAACCCTTGGTCTCCACTTTTGAGGACAAAACCCCCTCAGTGAACAAGTCCATGTGTTAGGAGCAGCATGAATGACTGAGCCTCAGTAGTGGGCTTCATTTCAGCTGGTCCCTGAGAGAGAAAGTGTGCAGCAGCACATGGAACCCAGGAAAGCAGCCCTGCCACTTTAAAGATTTGATTAAGTAAAACCTGCAGCTGAAGTTGATTGATTAAATGCCCTCGCCTTCTTTTTCTTACTGCTTTTCTATTCAGCAAGCAGCCAGGAGCAAAGCCAGTATGCTGAAAATACCTCATAGACTGCTTAACCATTGTGAGGAATGTGAATGCATTGAAAATATTTTAAATCTGCCAGTGAAAATATATTTTTCATCATAAACTTAGTCCTCCTAAATGGGAAAAAAAATAGAAAATTCAAAGCAAATGTAAAGGATCTTTTATGGAGTTGTAGCTTCTGTTTGTCTGGAAAATAAAACATATTCAGGGGGAAAAATTCAGCTTATTTTCAACTGTTTCACTAATGTTGGTTTTTATACTCAGTGATTCCCAAAGTGGGTTTGTGGCCCTTTAGGGAGAGGAGGGGATAGGCGGTGTAGATATCAGATAAAGGGCTGGAAATTCTAGGTAAACACAGAGCAGACAATGACAAAAACAAAGAAATATGGAAATATGACATGCCATGTCTCTACCACAGTTTTACGTGTTCACTCTAGTGTATGGTGCCCGAGCACCAAGTGGTGCGAGGACCTTATTGTAAGGATTAGGGTTATTCTTAGAATTATGTGCCATCATTGGATGGACTTTTGAGGTTCGTAACATATTCAAATTTTTAAGAGGCTTTGCAGGTGCATCCAGTCTTCCAAAAATATTATTTTTGGGTCTCCAACATGGCCATTGTTAATTGCCATAATAGCCCCCCTAACAGTTTTCAAAGTTAAAGCCCACTCCTTAGCTTTTGTTGTAGATTTATGAAATTTTGTGGGTCGATGCGGCTTAGAGAGCGCTACAAAAAAGTCTCTTGGGTGGACACTCTAGCTCCAACAGGTAATCTACCATTTTGAATAAATTATCAAAAATTAATGGTAATTGTTTTACCATTCAGGGCTCATATCTGGATGGACTCATCCTAGGGATTTCTTCCAACTGACTTGTTCTTTGCATTACAGTTAGATAAGACATGGATGATGAAGTCCTCTTCTGGGATGTATCCTCCGGCAAAGGGCATGTCTGGGGCAGGATCTCAAATTTGCATAATTTTTGACAAACAGGAAGTTGTTAATAACTCAGCTGTGGATTGACCAATCTGACTCATAATTGTATATTGAGGGTCCATGCCGGCATTCACTTATATTGTGATATTTTTTTACAGGTCAAAGCCTCTTTGTGGTGACAGATAATGTCAAGGTTTACGGTGTAATCTGCTGTTTCAAGACAATCCATGTCAAATTTATATCAGGAAGGCCTAAAGAGGTTCCAGCTCTGTGTAAAAATCTGTGGTTTTGTGGGTAATGAAGAGAGCCACCCTCCTTTTTGCTACATCCTTTTTACGTGAGGTAGCTGTTTCTGCAGTTGCCTCAATCAAGACAGAGCACAGATTAAAGCTGGACATTGAAAATGAGCTGAGAGTTTCAGTCTCACAGCTGCACCGCAGACTTAACAAGAAGCACAAAACAAGCCCAAGTGGAAGTAGGCAGCATAAATCGTATTTTTAAAAAAAGATTGTCATATTTCCTTTTTATTTTCGGGGAGTTCCTCTTAACAGAGACAGATATTTAAAGAAACGACTTGTTACATCTTTGAAATGTGGAAGTTTTATTTTGCAGGATCACTTTAAGCTGCTTCCTCTTTAAAAGCAGCTCGAAGTTTTTGTCCGTTTGCTGTCACTGAAGTTGCCATTCTGTACATTTTGTATAAAATAATTATGGCCTGGTGGTTTAGGCACAAAAATGAGGCAAAAGGCATACATGTGCAATCCCAGTGATTTTATGTACAGTGGAAATGTGTAGCATACGTATAGTGCAGGCCTGGTTAGAAAAAATAAACCATAAAAACTTGCAAGTGAGGGATAAAAGGGGGCAAAATGTGAAAAAATAGAGGACTGAGCTCTATACACTGAACTCTGTGGATCCTTGCAGCTCTGAACACACTTTGTTCCACTACTACTGAACAGCTCTAATACCAATAACCAAACAGAACCTCCAGCTTCCTTTTATATAGGAGTGGGGAGGTTCCTAAAGCCAAGGCACTCAGTTGAAAAGTCAATTAACTCTGTAAGACCAATTTTATGACTCCAAACGGTGTCAACATCTACCAACTTATTTCATAATATCATAGACAACATGACAGGTAAGTAAAATGATCACATTTCCTTTAAAATGACATTTATGTTTGTTTGTGAAAAAAACACCCCACCTCTATCACACTTGGCACCTTCCACCTAGCACACCTTTATAATGGTCAATAGCAGCTTTCTGCTCTGTTTGCCATTTCCTGGTTGATAAAGTGGAGCACAAGAAGACAGTGGAGCAACAGGTGAACAAACACAACCATGTCTTTGTTGGTTAGAGGGCATTTTAAACTGAATAGCAGCGCTAGCCATGCTAAGCTAATATAACACAGGCATCTCAAAAGCATGTCTGCTTTACTTAGTTTAGAGGGCATGGGGTAGACCCAAGACAGCCTTTCCATGTCAGGTACCGGTTAAAGTTATTTGAATTATTACCAAAGTCAAGCCTTAATATAGGTGCAAGGTTCTAGGCCAGCCAAGATACTCATAGTGGATTCAGTTTTGTCAAAGTACTACCACACTGAGGTGCTGATAGCCTAGAGCAGTGACCATCAGCTCATCAAATCAAGTCCCCCACAGCCTCCTATCCAGCCATATGAAGATGATAAACCCATTATTATGAGTCTGTTCTTGATTAAAGCAGCAGTTTTCAGCATCAACTTTCAGCTTCAGGTACTTTAAGTGTGCTATGTCTCCTACAAAGCATCTTTCCTGTTTTTCCCCAATCATGACACAGCATACTATACCTAACTCGGAAAAGGACAACATGACAGCCCCAGAAATAGGAAGCCAAAATATCTGTCACCCTCTTTTGAAATGAAACAATGTGTTACTTAAACCAAAATATGTATTCTATTTACATTTATTTTATTCAAAAATCTTGCCAAATCAGCATCCGTCCAGAAGAAAGCTGGCCCAGAAAGATGGCCTGTTTGTGACTTCTGGCCCCTTTCCTGCATGTCCCTCTCTCTCCATGTTTTCCAACAGTATCCACTGTCCTGTCCTGGCTCCTTTTGATTCTTTTCATTGGTTTCAAATTTGTAAAACTCACTGACAGATGTAAGGGCATCAGAAGCATGAAAAATGGATGGGAGAGTGTGAAGAAGGTCAAGGGGTCCTGGGGTCTTTTTTTTTTTACAGATTAGAGAACCCAATCTGTGTATCCTTCAGTATTTGGATTTAAGGTTCTGAAACTAATCTTAAGTAATGGAAAAACAAGTGGTAATTTCATTTTGATTCAAAATGAAAGAAAATCTGGTGCTCTCACATGGTACAGTGGTTAGGTATTTCAAGTCTGGCCTTTGGCCCCTTTCTCCCCCGTTCTCTTGTTCATTTTTCTGATTCCATTTACTGTCATCCTTGGCAAAAAATAAAAAAAATATCTTAGAAAATCAATATTGAAATCCAAAGCAATTTTCTATTTAAAGGTCACGTATTGTGCAAAATACACTTTTTCAGACTTTTCAAACAGAAATATGTGCCCCTGGCCTGTCCACAATCCCTCCAAGAATCAGAAAAATCCACCCCTCCCCCTTTCTCTGCCTTTCATAAAATATGTGCTGAAACAAGCCCTTCTCAAATTTTCCCTTCATGATGTCATGTGGGGAGTTAGCACCACCCACACGTTTGGTTGGCCCTCCCTGCTTGGAAGAAAGTTCGGCCCTCTTCTAGAGCCACATCCATTAAGCCACATCCCTTTCCTGAGAGGGGCGGAGTCAGACAGCCCAATAACATTTGAAGCCACAGACAGAAACAGCTTGTTATGAGCGGGGCTGAAACAGAGAGGTTTTTAGTCGTGCTAAAATCCAATACTGGAGTGTTTTTTCAGAAACAAACTTACCAGGCATGTTTAGGGGACCTCTGACAACAATATAAGTCTTAAAAGGGTAAAATATGAAATCTTAAATGTCCAGAAAAGGTTGGCAAACCTTTAACTATGGTTTCACGTCAATGTCTACTCTCTTCTTTAATTTCCTAAACAAGCCTCAGCTGTCAAAAAGGCAATTATTAGGGGTGAACATGTACCAAAAATCAGATAATACAACTTACAGGCCAATGGCCATGCCAGCTAGTTGCTAGCTTAGCCAATAAAGCTCACATTGGAAAGACATTATTGTGCACAAGTTTAGGCATGTAGGGTGCTATAGATTCACTAGGATTGATGTGCTACAACCCGGGGCTGGAGTGGGTGTTTGGGAACAGCCAGATCTAAGCTTCACACGTGTGTAGTAGAAGCAAAGCAGATGGGTTTTTGGACACAGTCAATGTTAAAGTAAGGGGGTCCACATGAACACTCAAAAAATGGGTGGCACTTGTCCTACTCAATGGCCCCATGAACAGCAAAAATGGTGGCCAGTAGCAATGATTTATGGGTATTCAATCTGCTGATGTATGGTGACATTTTGAAAAAATACAATGTGTCTGCAGAAAAAGTTTGGAAACCATCCTTCTATACTAATGGCAATCAAAAATCCTTGTGACAAAGCCTGACATATTATTTTGGCATCCAAATCCCATCAATCACTAGAAGCACCTCCTAAATTATTTCATCTTTGATCAAGACCAAATGGCTCTTAAAAAAATCACCTAGTGTTTGCACTGTAGTGCATGATATGCACAGTGATCCTCACCTAAAGCTGTGATAAGCAGATATGAAGCTTTATCTTTAAGACACTCTGCTGCACACAGGAGGAGGGGGCTGGCTGTGCGCGCAGCGTGCATTGGTCCGTTTCGTGCTATCTTACCTCCCTTCTTATCCCGGGTAAAGGCAGACGGACGATGCCACTGGACGATACCTTCAGTGAGGCGTGGGGGAACGGCATGACTTCATCACGTCAAGTGAAGCACTGCAAAAAACATATCGCCCAAAGCAAGTTGCACAGCCTGCAGTCAGAGCTGTAAAGCTGGAGATAAATATGGACATGCATGTTGGGAAATAAAAAAAACAAGTTGTTTAGAGATATTCTAACATAGTTTCTCTACATTTGGGGAAAATATTGCATTCCACTCTGTTCAACTTTTATCTTTTTTAACATTTTTGGGTGATAATAACGTGTATTTTATTTTATTATCAGTACAAGTGATAATAAAGCTACCTAAAGACAAAAAGGAGCGATAAAGAAAAAAGGGGAGAGAAGATGGAGAGAGCCGTGAGTTAAGGGGTGGCTGGAGAGGGAGGGCCGGACGCATGACATCATTCCCTCAGCCTCCCTGCGCGGACACAGCTCTGGTTTCTCCAAGTGCGCACGGCGGCGGCTGCTGAGGGAGCGACTCCTCCTGCCGTACACCCCAGACGCGTCCTGAGCAACCTGCGCTCCTCGGGTGGGATTTAAAAAAGAGAGAAAAACACATCATTCAACCCGGCAGAGTGGACCTTTGCACCGCTCCCCCAACTGGACCTGCCGCGGGGACGCACACGTTTAACACAAACCCGGGGAATTACTGCTTGTTTTAAACCATGAAGATGTGAGGGTTTATAAGCTGGAAGAAAAGAAAGAGGAACTCCGAGGGTGTCGAGAGGGTAAGCACACTTCTATTCCTCCTTTTTGTCTCACTCTGTCCTGCTACTTTTGTCTATCTGGCTTTAAATCACAGCTTTGTCACTGTCTTAAAAATCGGCATGGTTTTTGTATCGGAGCGCACGAGCCGTGCGTTAGGCTGATCTGCCTTTTAAACACCCGCACAACACACAACGGAAGCAAGTGCCCAAAAAAAGAGAAGCAGATTCTCCGAATAGTGCAAAGTGGATTTTTTTTTTAAAGCTGAAGACGGACAGAGATGCTTCATAGTCCCGGACTCAGCGGGAAACCAGACTCCGCCACCGCAGAGCTGCTGCTGGTGCTGCTGCTGGTGGTGAGCAGAGCAGGTCTGCTGCTGTGCTATGGAGGAGATCCATCATTGTGGACGACGGTCCCCCTCTCAATTCCTTCAAATTGAGAGTTAATTACAATTTAATGTACCGGAGAAAAGGAAAGCAGGGTGGTTCTGTCGCAGAGGGAAGGCAGCGGAGTGAATTTTCCTTTTACAGTTTTATGCGCTTGGAGCTTAACGCAGATTTCTGAATCATCTCTTTTCTCCTTTTTTTATCGGGCGGAGGTGTGTGTTTGTGTGTGTGTGTGTGTGTGTGTGCTTGGAGGAGAGGCAGAAGGGGTGGGGGGCTTCTCACAAGTGCATCTCCACAGGGGGGTGCTTCATTGGCCAAGTCAACCGTGAGATGCTTTGTATGAGAACATGCCCGTAGATCATGAGACATCCAATTCCTCTCGCAGGCATCAATCGGAAATGCCATTTTCGATATTTCAGTTCCCTCTCTCTCTCTCTCTCTCTCTCTCGGTGAAGACCGCTTGTTTGATGTGATGTTCAAGCTCTAGGTATACACGTTGGACTTTGGAGAGTACTGTAGTCGTGGTCTACACCCCTGGACCAGATTTGCGCATCACGGATTCAGTCCTTTTGTAGGAAGATTTTTTCTTTAGGTGCGCCACTGGAGCTTCCCACAGCCCCTCTGAGGTGGAGTCAGCACGGCAGCGACACTGACTTTTTAAAGTGCAGGTGATGCCCTTGTTGAATGCTGAAGAGTCCGAGTCCATTTACATTCGCTCCTTTGTATGGAGACTAGCTTTACTCCTCGGATGATTTGCCTGGTCTCATGACTATGATGCTTTAAAAGGAGAAAGAAGACAAATCCTCAATATAAAACTTTTAAATTAGTCGTTATATTGAAATAAAGCCGGGTTTTGTCTTTTTATATCGTTTGCGTATTTTTACGCACAGATATACCCAAGAGTAGCGCCTAATTTGACCAGAAATAACCAAAAATGATCACACAAAGATGATTTAAACGTGGCATATGTGCGTCAAATCACTCTCTATTTATCTATAACAGTGCTTACATTAGTTTTCAGTCTTTTATTCTGATTTATCAGTGGAAAGCATTAGAGGAGATCCCGTTTATGGAAAAAAAAAATGTTACAAAAGCGCATTTTTCATTTGGAGCTTCACGTCTAAACAATTGCCACTGAACAATATCATCCATTTCACTCCTTAGTTGTTCATTTTCCATCTTCTTCCGTCTCCCGTTTCGATCGAAATGAGCGCATCGCGCGTCTGCAAAGCTCATAAAAGCCAGAAGAGAGAACAATATCTCGCCAGCGCTTGGGTTGTTAAAAGAAAATGGCTTTATTCATTTTTCTTTGTACCCGTGGTAACTTAGTTATAGCGTTTTTATGGCGCCTGGAAATGGCTTACAGGCTTGCAGTGCAATGTAATGTAATCAAATTTATGATGTTGCTGTGTATTACAATTCCCTGTTATGCTCCGTCACATGAGAAATTTGGAGTGACCCCCCCCCCTTCCTCCTCCTCCTCCTCCACACATACAGCAAAGTGCCCACAAGCATCAAAGCAAAGCAGGTAACATCCACCAATAGAGCACACACACACACACACAGTCACACATGCCACCTTTGCACCCATGCAGCAACCCCTCTGGAAATAGTCCACAGTCCCCTCTAAATTATATTCAGACTTATGCTGCTGCAGATTTTTTCTGGCAACCAATCATATGCTTCTTGAGTTTCGCCCTCTCCATATTTCATGCACATTTTTTCTCCAATAACAGTAGAAAGTTTGCCTGCCTGCAGAAGGAAGACATTAAAATATGCGGAGCTGAACCACAGTGATGAAACAAATGATGTCATGCACGAGTTGGCGTATACAGAGGGGAGATTTGCATTACCTCTCCGCTTCTTTTTGTAATATTACATCTTTTTTATGCAACATAGCACCAGTGGGAGTTCCGGCTTGTATATAAGCTGTTAATTATTCAATTTTAAATCATAATTCTTCCATATGGATGTGTCTGTGCACTCTTCTTGGTATTAAGATGTGGTGCCAACCAATGAAGAGAGGAGGCAGTCACTCTTAACAGACAGGCCTGCAGAAGGACAGCTATTACCGGTGTCTTTTCCTCAGACTTAATGGGCTGGACACATTTTATGAAGCGTCTCCTCACCGAGCATTTGCTCACAGAGCAATCAAATACCTGTGTTGGACATGCAGAGCGGCTACACACTCTAAAAAGTAGAGCTGAATGGACGGCTTTGAGGCGAGTGGAAGAAAAGAAAAATCAGAATTGTACTTTCAGGCTCAAGTTAGAATTTGGATGAAAAGGGTTCATCAAAGAAACCCTCAAGGGGGGTTGATACCTAAAAGGTAACCTGTTGAGAAGCGCAGGAGCTTAAGTAGCCAAGGTCTAAGGTGAAATCCCTTTCTTACCTTGATATCAGAGTATTCACATGAGACATTTTGAAAGATTTTAATGACAAAACTCACTGTGAGACATTTAATCTCCAAAGTGCAGGCCAGCCTTTTCTGTGAGGTGGCTTTTTTGGTAATGGAGAGGAAGCATAGCTTCACACCTTTGAGCTTGACATCAATCAAATAGCCTCACTGTATATGTATGAGATGGGTGATTGGATGGCACGCTGAAGTATCCGTTGTTTTCTCTCCCTGCAGAAATGCACTTCAATCATGCTCACCTGTCAAAAGCAGGGACTGCAAAGACCTGGGCGTGTAAAAGAGGGCTGGAACATGTTGCAAATGCACAGTGACAGGCACGAAGATGCACGCACATACTTTTATTACAGCTATAAGTCATATCTACGGTGTCATAAGGGCCGCAGAGCTTAAGTGTGCAGCCATGTCATTAATGCAGGAGACAGAGGCAGAGCTGCTGAAAGCGAGAAGAGACCGAAAAGAGAGAAAATATTTAATCATGAGCATACTTTATGGCGAGCTTCGCCCATGTGCACTGCGGCAGTCTAATTACCAGGATAGCAGTGCTTGTTAGTTGTCACCTCAAGATAAACAGCGGCCTTTTTTCCCCCCCTCTCATGTTTTTTCCCTGCGTCTGTGACAGAATTTGAAATTCTAAGCAGCAAAATGCCATTTCAGAGTATCCCATCTCATCCCTTCTACACCTCCTTTTTCCTTCTGCCACATGCAAACACATCAAAGTCATTTGGGTTCAACAAATATCAGCGGTTATCTTTAAGCAAGTCAGAACAGCAGTGGTGGTTTCAGTGTATTTAATTAATAAGAAAAGCAAAGGAAGAGTTGTGTAATGTGACAGGGCCTTTCTGTACACAGCTGTCTCTCCAACCTCTCCGTATTGTATAGTAAATCTTGTCAGGAAGCATATGGTCTTCAAATCCACATGCAAATGAGCGCTGGAATATTCTAACAGCAGCGAACATGAATTGTCCTTGAATCTTTTGAACACTGGTTTGTCATTTCTAAAGTCGAAGATATAAGCTGAGGCTTCTGCTGCCAGAATGAGGGCAAAAATGCACTATTCACAAGTTTTCCATGAGCATTCTGACCTGGTTTAAGCCCACCGTCGAAGCCTTGACATTTTAATGGCTTTGATGTGTGCACATTTTCTCTGGTACACACTAAAGATGTCAGGAAGGAAGAACATGGAGATTCCTGTACATCCATTCCTGGGAAGCAGAAGAGGCCCATTGGTTTGAAACGAGCAGGGTTAAAAGCCTCAGGGTCCCTGTCTCCCTGTCAGAGATGTTAAGCTTCATTTCATAACCTCACTTCACAAAGCAATGACTATTCATGTCTGCCAGGCACACACCAAATCGAACTATGTGAAAGGGTTAAAGTGGCGGGAAGCTCTCAGAGTGCATGAATCTATGGATGTTTGTCCACATTAGAGGAGCTATCTTGTGCATTCATATTTCCTGCTCTTACGTGGTTACTATGTTTTTTTTTTTCCCCAGGATCAGAATTTTGAACGTGCAGGGACAAAAATGTAACCCTGTCAGGGTCTTATTTCACGAGTAGGGAGAGCATATTATGATCACTGAGGAAGTCTTAGTTCACATTAAGAGGAGCACTTGAGGCATTCAAAGGCTCTTAACTCAAGGATAATTACAGTGCTAATGTGTGTTTTCAGAAAACCCATGAATATGTCAATGAAGATGTGTTCAGAGGCAACTAAAATAAACAGTCTAAACAGAAAATAGCTGAAGGAGAAACAACAATCAGTGTAGCATATTTAAACTGTCCAAAACTGTTTTGTATGGTGCATTTTCTATGTAAAAGCAATGATACTAGTACACAGAATTTGGCTGAAAGATGGATTTAAGATGGTATAGATTAATTTTTTTCATTCAAACTCAAACATTTGAGGCACCCTTAAACTTAAAACTCAGACACTGTGCTCACCCAGTGATGCAAAATCTTTTGCACAATATTTAATTCATTCTTAATTTTCCATCTTTGTATCACTTTGATTTCAACCTGATAAATCTTAACCTTTGCAGTATAAGTTTTCAAGAGTAAATATGTAAATTATCATTCAGACCAAATTTTTTGTGATGCAGTGAGACTATTTTAAAACCAGTCACAGGTGCAGCAGCATGAACTTAGCCTTGAATCAAGCCAATAGCTGGTTTTCGGATGTTGTAAGTGCAGATAATGTATAATTGAAAATGCAGATCCTGTTTTGACAGGATACATCTATTGTTCTTGCATAAGCTCTTGAACTCAATTACAAACAGGACTCTCTCTCTCTCTACTGGACTCTACAACCTGCTCAAACTCATTTTAACCTGCACACACTGTCTTAAAACTGTCCATCTGAGCGAAAAACTGTCTTCATCAACTTTTTTCTTCTTTGGCAGTAAACTTCTCATACAGAAACTTCAGCCCAATAAAGAAACACTCTCCTCCCCTCCATTAGCTTTGCACCTAAGCAGGAGGTACAGTCCTATACTAGCTATTACATGAGAAATTCAAGGCTGTAAGTAGCTGAATTTGCTAAGATACCCATGGACGAATCACCCTTATACAGCAACCATACAGCCTAATATGTGATATGCTATAACTATATAAATACAGAAAAGATGTGGAGTGCTGTCCTTCATGTAGACAAATTTATTGCACTGTAACTTAAAAAATAAACTTCTTCAAATTAAGTGACTATGAGAGTTATATAAATTGTCTTCTCCTGTTGCAGTGGTGTGAAAGGACATGCTTTGCAGTGCAGCATGTCACAAGCACTTTCTAGTTTCAGTTCGTCTCATTGCCAGTCTTTTTCTGAACTGGGGTTAAAATTAGAGATGGGGCGATCCACCTCTTTTTCAGTCCTGATCGGATTCTGATACATCAGTATTGATACCAGATGTGAAATTTTTAAAAATCATAATCAATATACTTGTTATTTTTGGTGGTATTATGCGTAAGGTTGCACAAAGCTCTTGTAAACTTGAAACTGTATTTCTTATTCAAAGATAAAATGTTTTAAAATGCATAAAACTTATCTAATATTTAAAGTTAGAGTGAAATATGATGATGAGTGGACTCAGTTTAAGCTGCTGTCTCTTTCACAGTGCACTACTAAACTAGCTTGGTTGTGCATGTGCTGCGTTTATGGCCAAGATCCAATCAGAATTTGGATCATGCGGATGTGCGCCCTCAGTCGGATCTCCAATATAAAAGTAATGTAAATAATGGACCTGATAACAATACTAGATCTGATCTGGCCCATCTCTAGTTAAAATGCGGCCTTTAAATGCACAAAATAAAATAAGGTTAATGGAAAGAAAAGAGATAAGAAAATGTAAATGTGTGTAAAATGAAACATACACAAATAAGCAATGGAAATAAACAATGCTGGGGTAATTAAATTTGGGCAACCAAAGCCAAATTTTGTGCCTGTATTTGTTTTGATTTCTGCAAAGTGATGATATAAAAGTGCACTAAATTATTCATTGGGAGGCCTTCTTATCCATGTATGTGCAGACATCTATGATCGGACTGCTTTAATAATGAATAATACAGAAAAAGAAAAGCTTTTATGTTTTAGAGAGGTTGATGAAGAGAGGTTTTTATGTTTTTCAGTGGATGAGAGTTTTTTATGTTTTTCAGTGGATGATTTTTATGTTTTTCAATGGATGATTTTCTGCAGATTTAAAATTTGATAATGAAACATTTTTAAACTGCTAGTCTCACTCTCTTCCATTACGCATATCACATCTGTATAGACAGATTTCACCATATAATCATGAATGAAATATAAATCCAAGCTTCCATGCCAAGCTTCCATGATTGTCTTTCTTCTAAGCGGCTTTGCTATGACATCCTTACCTGCATGCCACGCATCTATGAGACTTATGGAAACAGGAAGCTTAGGTGTGTGGTTGATTGTTTGTAGCTAATTTCAATGGAAAGATTGTTGCTACTATTGCAAAATATGTTGGAGGTTATGCAAAAGGTAGAGTTCTAGTAGGGGTGCAGAAACTGTCTTTAATATAACATGGACTGGGTAGATCTGAATATCTAACAAGCTACCCGTGGTTGCCAGCTTGGCAGGGTGTTTTCCGGAAAGCAGACAATTAGGAAACCTCTCACAGGATGAGACAGATGTAAATCTACTCGGGGGAAAGAAGCTTGCAGAGGGTTATTTGCCACCACAGCCGCCACCCGCCCCCGTGGGTCATAACTCTTGAAGGTCACGTTTGCAATTCACCCCCGCCCCCCTTTCTCTTGCCCTCGACAACTCCAGTGGGTATCTCCGGATGTTTCCCGTCATGCTGGTGAGGGTGGGGGGGGCGCTGATGATGGTGGGGGTCTGTGAGGATGATGCATCTTGACAGCGGCAGGAATAACAAAATGCTGTCTCGCCCGTTTACTACTAGGCTGCATCATAGTCAAAGGCATCATAAAGAATGAATGATTCATGCACTGTCTTGGTAGTCATTTATGTTTAATTCAGACCTGTACTATAAGGCGTCTGCCCTGGTCTTAGCCTGGTGTGGTGGGGTCTTCGCGGGGAATGAGTGGATGGTTAAAGGTACAGGCGAGAAAGCCAAAGGAGGTGCTGAGAATGTCACGCAAGAGCAGGGCAGAATTAAGACAGAGAGAGGAGAGCATTGGCGGTGGCCTTGTACGTTTCATCTGCAGGCCCTAATAAAACCCTCACAGGCCGGCATTGATCTCCCCCAGAATAATCCATTTAGACTGAGCGTGCCTGGCCATGTGGGGCCTCTTCAATTATTTATGGCAAGGATGCTGTGCAAGCTTCCGATGGGATGCAACAATGTGCCCTGGGAAACCTGTGAACTGTGGATTGAAGGGGAGCAAAGGGAGACACAAGGTGGAGAAAAGAAGAAAGGAGGGGCAGAGGACTTAAGGAATTTTGGAAGCTTGATCAAGAGTGGAAGCATGAGGCGAAACAGCAAAGTGAAAAGATAGAGGGATGAAAATGATGGCAACAAGAATTAGAATAAAGAGATGCAAGTATAACGAACAAGTCGGGCAAGGGAGAGTTGAAAGAGAGTCGATCAGAGGGAGGGATTTGGGGATGAAGGGAACAAAGTGAGGGTGTAAAGGAGACGTGTCAAAATGTAAGAGGCAGAAGAGAGCAGAGAGGGCGAGGAAGGAGAAGCAGGTTGATGGGGGGAAAATGGACAGGGAGGTGAAAGAAACTAGGAAAATGTGACAAAGGAAATGGAGGTAAGGAAGGATAGATGAGGTAAGGAAGCACAAGAGAGAGCAAGGTTTAATCTTAATGAGACAAGGAGGAAGAGGTGGCTGGAAACAAGGCAGGCTTCCTTTTTAAAGGAAGTCATGAGTAGTTGTTGACCATGGCAGAGTTATGGTTGCTATTGTGCTAAGTGGAGACATGTCAGCTTGCCTGCCTGACGATTATTATTTCTGCCACATTCACCTTTAATGCAGCTTTACTGAAGAAAATAACAAAAACTGCAATCAGTTGAATTTTGATGTTAAAAATGTTCCCTGACAGTAAAAGTCTTTCTACTTTTCATAGACTTAATAAAACTATTGTAGGGTGTCAATCAACCTGTTTAAAGCTGTCAAAAACATATGATTTCATCCTTTTTGCATGGGTGTTTCTTCCACAGTTTTATGGCTAAATATATCATGGTTTTCACAGCATATTGAAAGTGAACGCTCATAACCACATATTGTAAACTCCCCTCTATTTGCCTGGTCTATATTCTGCAGTTCACACGCGGCTCTCATAAATCCAGACAGATTTGTCTTACCTGATTCCCCCAGCGTTTGCCATCTAGCTCCCCTCCTATCACTATGATTCCCAACACCCTATTAGGCTTTTCTGCCTCTGCGGATTCAGGATTTTTGATCCAGCCGAAGACAACTAGAATTGAAATTCCTATCTCTACACTCGAGTGATTGTCATTTCAGCAGAGGTACTATGCTGCTATTTAGCATTGGCTACTGCTTGTACTCAGAGTTTTGCAAAGTGCCTATAAAAAGTATTCACCCCTTAGATGTTTTACCGTTTTATCTACTTTGTAAATCAGTCATGGTCAATATTACACATCTGGACACTGCAATTTTACATTCATCTTTACAAAACTGCTCAAGCTCTGTCAGGTTGCACAGGAATTTGGTGTGACAGCCCTTTTCCAGCCATAAATTCTCCATTGGATTGAGGTCTGGGCTTCGATGCGACCACTCTAGAACATTCACCTTGTTGTCTTTAAACCATTTCTGTGTAGCTTTCCCTGTACGCTTCGAGTCATTGTCTTGCTGGAAAATAAATCTACCTCTACAAGCCTTCCAGGGCCCGCTGCCGAGAAGCATCCCAACAGCATGATACTGCCACCACCGTGCTTCTCAGTGAGGATGGTGCGTTTGTGGTGTGTATAGTTCGGTGTCCGCCAAACGTAGTGTCTCATTCGATGACCAAAAAGTCACTATTTTGGAATTAATTCCACCTGATCATGGAGTCTCCTTCATGCCTTTTGGTCAACCTCAGTCAAGATTTAATATGACTTTTCCTCAATAGTGGAATTCTCTTTGCCACTCTCCCATAAAGCTTTGACTGGTGAAGACTCTGGGCAACAAGTAGAGTCCCTCCCATCTCAGCTGCTGAAGCTGTACCTCCCTCAGAGTAGTCATAGGTGTCTTGGTGGTCTCTCTCACTAGTCTCCTTCTTGTACAGTCTCTCAGTTTGTGAGGACAACCTGATCTAGGCAGATTTACACGTCCCATATTCCTTCTAATTTTATGATAAATTTAACTGAACTTTGGGGGCTGTGCAGTTTCTTGGAAACTTTTTGTATCCATCCCCTGACTTACACTTTTCAATAACATTTTCTGAGTTGCTTGGGGTGTTCTTTTGTCTTCATGGTGTAATGGTGGCCAGGGATACTTATTAACCAGTAACTGGACCTTCCAGACACACGTGTCTTCATGCTATAATCACTTGAGACACATTCACTGCACTCAGGTCATCCCCGTTTCACTAATCGTGAGACTACTAGCACCATTTGACTTGACCTCTTAAATTAGGTCAGTCACTTAAAGGGGGACATGGGACATTGGCAAAAAGCAAATCATATTGACCCTTACTGATTTATACAATGTGTGAAAAGGTAAAACAACCCAAGGAGTTAATTATTGTTATAGGCACTGTATATTTTAGACTTTAAGTAATAATCAGTAGTTCACTAAATACAGTAGAATTCATTTCTTAAGCGTCTACTTTTCTGTGTTCTTCATATTAAAACTGAGATCATTTCATTTTTAATCATGTTTAGAGCCATAATCTATCACTGGCAGTTAGACACCAACATTGTTTTTTTTTCTTTTACGGCTACCGAAAGGAGAAGCAACCTCAAAGCCCTCTAAGAAATACAGCTGTAAGTCTGGCAGCACAGGAAGCATGCAGGGAGAGTTAAAAAGAGGCCTTGTAATGTTTGTTGCATGGCCTGTGTCAAACAGCCTAATCAGATGGGCTAAACGGTGTAGCGGCGTAGCTATTAGCTAACGATAGCATACCAGCAGGGTTTTTTTTTTGTTTAATTAGCAGGAACCCTTTCCCCACCACTTGTCCTCCTCTGGAGCAGCCACCAAAGATTTATTGTTTGTCCACACCAATTGATTATCGGATTCTAGTAATTGTTTTGCCTTTGCTTGATTAACAAACCTGTGTTTTCTCCAGGGGCTAGCTCAACGGCAGTCGCTAATGGCCAGACCCAAGCCAAGCTGCTAATGGAAACAGGGTGTTTATACCATGGTTACAATGGAGGAAAAAGAGAGGGGGGTAGCTCTTACTTGTTTACTTTTCTCTGTGTGGGGGATTTTCTTTTTTACACAAACAGGACAGCTAACTTTAAGGAACAAGTGTGTAGCGATTCCTGTGGATAATGCATCCAGGTGTTCTGTGTTTCATGGTTCCTGTCCAAGGGTACAAACGATGATAGATGTGAGGGTGCTGCTTTTCAAAACACGGCATTTATGGCATTTCAGGAATGCTTGTTCCTTTTCTGACAGAGGTTCCCGTAGATATGAGGCAAAAAGGAGAGTGAATCACAGCTGTGCAGGAGCCACTACATAATAAGGAGGAGAGGCAGGCGGGGGTAATGGGGAGCTTTGGAGAAGCTTCGGATCATGTGTGGAGCTCAGGGGTTTGGAGGAAGTGAGGGAATAGAGGGTAGAAGGTGGGCATATATTGTGTTTAAGTATTTCTTTAGCCTTGACAAAAGTCAGTCCTCCACCTTCCATTAGGTTTCTTTTGCAGATGCAGAGCTAGAATAAGCATTCCCTCCACACTCCCACAGCGCACTGTCTGAACTATGACTCTAAACCAAAGACATTCAAAGTGTTTGGAAATGTTTTCTCTCTCCGGCTGTCATTACAAAGGCACACGTGGCTCCCTTGAAGGGTTAGAACATTTTGTTGCTTCAAAATACTTGTTTTGTTGTGTCGTTTTTATGTGTTGTAGGAGTCACACAAAGGCACAGTGTTGCTGAAATCTAGCTAACGTCACTCCTAACCTTGCTAGCTTGTCAGCACGTTTGGTTTGGCTGAGAAATACATTTCCAAAAAGGAAATGCCAGATGTTTTCTTGTAAAATTCCTTTCAACTTTGCTTTTTTTCTGTCTTTTATCCTCTATGTGTGTATTTTTGTTTTTTGAATCATGATTTTTAACTCTTTATAGGGCACTCATTGAAATACTCCCCTCTATTGAAATACTATAAATTCTTATGGTGAAAAAACAAAGTCAATGAAGTGACCATATGGTTCCTTGCCCATTTATAGTAAATTAAAAAGTTTCCACAGAGTGTTTTTCTCAAAGATGAATCGACATGCTGCTTTTCCACAAAACCTAGGACACGGAACAGTGACAGTCACAGAGTCCTCTGAGATGGCTTCAGTGTTTCTTGACAGGGTCAGAGATATCAGAGTTGGGGAGGTAGTCTTTAGTTTTTCACTTCTTTTAGAGGCAAGACATTACTGGCTTTGGAATACTGTATAAGTAATGGTGGTACCACTAGTTTTTTCTCATAATTATAACAGGAAACCTAAAAAAGTCACATATGTTGAATTATTTAGTGAATTTTAGCAGTGATAAGGCTCACAATTAAAATAAAAAACTTATTTTTGTTTTTAAGTATAATGGAACTTTTATGCTGTTGTAAAACTGACTAAAATAACCTACATTATACACTTTATTTTTTCTTTAATCCATTCAGAAAACATGAAAAAAAAAATCAAATAAATGTAATAACTAAGTGAATTTGAGCAGTGATGAGGCTCCTACGAAAAACAAAACTTGACTTATGCCATTTGAGTAGAATAAAACTGATGCTGTTGGAAAACTGACTAAAATCACATACATTTCTCTATCTATACAATTATTCTCCCTCATAATCTAATGAGAAAACATAAAAATCACATATATTTTAGCAGTAATGAGGCTTCCAAAAGAATTAAAATTAATTTATGCAATTGAAGTATAGCCTAGTATAACTAAAAATGTTGTGAAACTCGCTAAAATGATATGTATTTTACCATTTTCTTATAAATCAAAAGAAATCACAGGTAATGAATGTCCTAATAAACTGAAGCAAGAATAAGGCTTAAAGTGAAATTTAAAATTGATATAAATGACAGGTATAATAAAGATCTTTAAATGTTGTCATAATAATTCCTTGAAAATTTCTATAAATCAGTAAAAAAAATTACCCCTGCATCTTTCTTTCTTTTTAACACCTGTGGCAACATCTAGGCTAATTGCACCATAGAGTACTATTATCTTGTATAGGAGTTATTTTTCAAGATAACAGTAAGATAAATTAGCCATATGTTTTAATGTAGTCGCTATTTTACACCCCTAAACAGGTGAATGTCCAAATATGGTTCCTCCATTTTTCACACTAAGACTGCTGTAATTGTTAGAAATCCTGCACAGACTTAACTATTCATTTCTACAATGTGTGAGTTTTATCATCTTATCAGTAGTTATGATGGTAGGGACATTTACTTGGGACCAAAAAAAGATGTAAAACTGTTTTTTTTAGATTTCTGGAGGAAACAGGTAGTTTGAGACGCTCTGGGCCACTGCTGATTGGTCTGATGATGTGATGTCACTTTCTGTGACGCTGACTGATCTCCACTGATTGGCTGAGAAAAAATCATTCTGGTTCTACTGTATCAAAGGGAGCTGGAAGTATACGAAAGTGACCATACAGTATATGGTTCCTTGCCCCATAAAGGGTTAAGAAGCGTTGTTAGCTCTTTAAGCTAACCCCATTCTCTAAATCTCTCTGCATCTAAATTAAGCACCAAGGATTGAATTCAGTGTGGAGGACATTTATGCTGCTTGTAGGTAAAGTTTGCTATCCTGTGCTTTGATTCCTTACTGTTAGCGTAGGACTGCTGCTGATGCAAGAAGAGGACACTCAGGGAGAGGACGTCTACTTAAAGGTAATTTATTTCTGCTGTCGCTTTGTTGGGTGAGTAGGAAGAGACAAATGCCAGCCGCTTGTTTATGAGGCTCGGCTTAGAGCTGGCAGAGCTGTTTTCCTCTGAGATAGTTGGCTTCTGTCCTTGGGGTGCAATGCTTTGCAGCGTAGCGTGTGTCAGGCGAGCTAATGAGAGGTTACCTATTTGCTAACCATCTCTCCCTGGCTTTCCTGTCTCTCAGTCTCTCCTCTGACCTCTTACCATGAACTTTGACCTTATTTTTCCCCATCCATCCTGTTTCTTTACAAACCCTGGAGTAAGAAAAGCAAGAAACATACGCAGACTCTGCTTCCAATCGCCCCAAGCTTTCTCTTCTTGTCTGGAGTGCAAACATGGACATGGATAATCCTTTCCATCACTTCCTGCCAAATAAATCAGTCAGACCTTTGACAAACCCCCAAACAGGGCTGCCAATTTTTCAAAGCTGCCCCGTTCATCAGTTTGATTCATCACCCAAGAGATGGAAAGCATGTTTTCTTCCCATGTCATCCTATATTTCCTCCTCCTTATGTTTACGGTCAGTGAGTTAGCGGGGGAGGCGAGGTCACTGCATTCAGTCTCAGAGTGTTTGAGATGAAAAGCAGTTCAGTGCGGCACCAGAACTCACAGAAAACAGGCAGCATAAGGGCATGGTGAGCTGAAATGTCACCCTCTCACTACCTCAACTCAACTTCATCCTCCTTTTCATTCTCCTCCTGTGTGCTGGCTTAAAGTGCTATTTTAATTGACACAAAAGAAAAAAAAAGCCCTCTCTGGTTATCTGGCTGCCTGCTCCTGTTTCATGTCAATCCACTTAATTTTTTCCCTCCTGTTCCTTGTCCATCATACCGCTTTGCTTCTCAGGCTCTTTTTTTCTTCCTTTTTCCTGGTGTTCTCCGTCTCTCCCCGTCTGTTTCCTCAAGCTCTTTCTCTGCCTCTCCTTCAGCTCAACATCATCCCACTCCCCGATGATTGCCTGTGTTGTTTTCCTCCTCTTCCCTTCCCTTCTTGTTATTTACATCTCCCCGTTGTCTCCCCCTTCTCCTGGCTTGTTTCCCCCTCTGCACACACGCTCGCTCCTCAGCAGCCCTGACTTCAAAAGTTTTATATATTTGCCTCGTGAATTATGAAATGAAGATCTCAACCAGGCAATAGAGATTCAGTTTTGGGAACAAAACAGAGAAAGTTAATCAAAAGACTGTTTAATCCCCCAATAAAACAAAAATGAAACATATTTGTATCTGCTGAATTATTCACATTTTGTACAATAACTGTTACATCTGTGAAGAATATTTACAATCATTACTGGGTCAACTGAATTGTATTTTTCTTTTTTTTACTTTATAAAAATGTGTACATAAATCTCAGTTCATATGATGTAACCATGTTTTCTTCTGATAAAATACAAACTTAATAAACAATGATTAAAGTATCTATCCATTATTTATCCAGTTCGGGTCATAGGGGGCTGGGGTCAATCCCAACTGTAGTTGGGCGGGAGGAGAGGTACACCCCTAACTCGTCACCGATCAATCACAAGGCTGACACAAAAAAGACAAGCAGCTGCACTCTAACTCACGTCCATGGGCAATTTAGTGTCACCAATGAGTTTCTCAAGCATGTGTTTTGATGTGTTTTGATTTTGTTGGAGGGGACCATTGCATCTAGAGGGAGAGCATGCTAACTGCACACAAAATGGTCCTGTCTAATGAGATTTCAAGATGGAACCTTCTTGCTGTGAGGTGATAGTGTAAACCACTGCTTAGCTGCGGAGACCAATTTTTGAAATGGGTCAGTGACATATAAGGCTTCATTTACTGGTGGCTTCACCACCTGACACGCTAATTGCCTTGCACCACCTGATATTTGCAACTAACTGCAAATCAATCGGGCAAATACTTCTGACATGTTTGCTTGTATTCTTGTTCGAAAATGGAGCCTATCCCAACAATCACAGGGCAATAAGTGGGGTACACCCTGGACTAACCATCAGTCAGTCGCAGGGCTGACATGCAGAGAACCAGGCACACTTACACCTACGGGCAATTGAGAGTCACCAATTAAGCTATTAAGCATGTTTTGAGAGGCATCTGTTTCAGACCTCTACAAAAGGGCGACCTCAACTGTTGAGCAAGAAGTAACATACTAACCATTGTAGGGTTTTTCCTAAGTTTGTGGTGTTATTTTTAATTTTATTAGATATTTATTCATAAAATTCTGCTGTCGTGAAAAATAGCCACTTACTGTAACCTCTGACAGCAAGCATCATTCAGTAACATTCGTCATTCAGTACGTCGTTTCTGTTCCAGCTTGGGTAATGCACATCACTCACCGCCCCACGGTTGAGGTCGCCCCTTTGTAGAGGTCTGCAAAAGATGAGCCCAAAATGCCCCATAGAGGTCTGGAGCCAGATCCTCTTGTATGTCTTTTGTTGTGGGAGGACACTGAAGTACCTGTAGAGAACCCACGCATGCATGGGGAGAACTTGCATACTACACAGAAAGGCCCTAGCCAGGAAGCAAACAAGGAACCTTCTTGCTTGAGCTAACAGAGCTAAAGTGGATACATATTTTTTTTATAACTTAAATCAAGAGTTTTATGGTAAAATAAATTGTTGAAAAGCAGGAAAAGGCTGCATTCATAGCATGGTGTTTGGGAATGATTCCTTTTCAACATGTCTTGTTGCATATTCAGAGTATCTGTTTCTGACAAAGCTGGCATAAAAATGGCCTGTATATTCAATTTATATATTAACCAGTGTTAACGGGAGATGTGTGATGATGGTGTAGAAATGCTTCTGACTAAAAAATTAAACTCTAGCAAAGCATTTTACTTATTTATAGCTATACATAATGGTTGGTAATAAATAATTATGTTCTCCTAAATAACCACTTACAACTGATCCCACAACATCACAATACTTCATTATCACTAACATTATCAATGGGCTCAGCCCTAGCACTCAGGAGTTAGACCAACTCTTTCTTTATGACTGAGCTTTCTGTACATTCATCTGACATCACAGAGATAAACTTGGCACAGGAAACCTCTTTCCTCTCATCCTGTGCTCTGCCGTGCGTGAAGAGCTTTGTTTGACTGACACTTCTTTGAGCCCTTCATATGTTCAGGCCCTTCAGCTAGAAAAAGGTAATACAGTTTCACCTAGATCTGTTAAGATACCAAGCTGAAACAAACCAATACTGTGTTTTTATCCTTTCCTATCCTAGCAATGGCCACAGGCGTACTCGTTCTCTTGTGATAAAAAAGCAGAGCTGACAGGAGACAGACAGGAAATACATGTGCTTTTGGGTTTTCATTTAAACTGTTAACCTGGTCAAAAGATCACTTGGAGCAACTTTTTTATTTCCAATTTCTGACATGTTTTACTAACCTCAATGTAAGGTCAGACATTTTTTATGGCTGTCACTTCCAAAGTGCAGAATCTGGGTTTTAGAGCTGAAACTATCCATAATCACATGATTTGTGCTATAAGAACATTACGCGTCTTTCCAAAAATGTGAGTATAGAACCAACTACCTTTTCATCTGATAACATGGAATAGCTTCTTGGAGAGATGGCGAATATTTCTGGGGCCTTGGGCTCCTTAATTACAAACTGTGCAACAGTCTCTATGTGCAGTTCCTCAAGTGTCCACTCGAGGTTTATTCCAAAAGTCATAGAAGTCACATACACAACTATGATAAATGCTGTTTTTAAAAACAGATAAAAACATGTAGCTTAGTACTAAAAAACGAGTTTGGACTAAATAGGTCACAGGTGTGTTGGAACATACTTGAGGTTTGAATTTATCTTATAACACAGGTGTTTTGATTTCATGGTGGATAGCAAGTATGCATAATCAGGGTGTGACCTGTATGCAACCTCCTGAACCTCAAGTGCTGGAAAATGATGCCATTGGTGAAGTGCAGAAAAAAAACCTGCAGTTCCTCACGTGTCCACTTGAGCCTGGATGCAGAAGTCGCATATACTCCCTGAGCTGAAATGGCAATTTTAGAAATCAGAAATAAACATGATTACAACCTGGTTCAAAGTCAGGGCCTTTATGACACACACTGTACAATAGGCATTTTTTTAACTCATCTATTTTAGAATGAATAAGGATATTAATTAGTGAATAACTATGGGCTGATGTAATTGCAAGCAGGTGTTGTTACTAGGTTGATATAGAGTTAGTTTGAGACAGCATTTTCAACATGGCAGGCACAGCAGATTGGACTCAAGAGCTCCTATCAGCAACGACCGTCTGACCTCTCTCAGGCTTTTTCCAGTATTTCTGCAGTTTTATGTTTGCATGACTACAAGTGGGTATGTTGTAGCTGTTAGTTAGAAAGCCAAAAGCCTGTCACTGTTCCACCTCTTTGCCTATTATTAGGTTGGCCAAAAGTTAGATTGAGATACAGTGCTGGGCAGAACTTTTAGGCATGTTTGGGCTAATAATTAAGATTGAATTAAGGCTGATGATAAGGCTTTGATGTGGCGAGTAATGTGGGAAGGAGGATTGACACAACCCTGATTGTGCTCTGGATGTCTTTGCATATGATAGGGACAAAGGAACACAACTGTTGAAGTCCACACCTTTAGGGTGGAGTATGGGGTGGATGTGGTGAGTAAGCTAGGTCTAGGGTACTGTCCGGTTAGGTAGTCGGGTTGCTATTAGCCCCTGGTCATGCTGTGGATGTCCCAAGGGCCTGAAAACTCCGGGTGATCTCCGGACGTGTTGCCAGTGGTGAAAAGGCCTGGAAAAAAAAGATGCCGTTGAGCTTGACCTGGCTACGGACATGTGTTGACCTCGACTCCAGCCCCCACCCCCTCTCTCCAGCCCTGGTCATGGCACAACAGGCTCCACAGTGAATCCTTTGTGCCCAGTATGCCTAAAACTTATGGATATGCTGAAGGACAAGTGGACAAGACCCTTCTGGCAACAGACAGAAACAAGAACCCTTAAACACAAAAGTGTTCTTCCTTAACCTATGGCCTCTCTCTTTATATTCTGAATCTGTTATGTGGAAGAGAAACATCCTAACAGTAAAATTTAATAAAAAAAATAAAGTTAACGATTGATAGGTATAGCATGTTGTTTAGCTGCAGTGCATTACTCACTGATGTTTCATGTGTAGGTACAGTACATCTCTCCATGTGTCGCCCTCCAAAAATAGCTCTTAAGTGCACCGCCTGTCATGGGACCATATATAATGTTCCCAGGTCAAACGCCAGTCCCGTTTAACATTGATAGTCACCTGTGATGTATGTTTCCTCTCCCTGAGTGCCTCTCCCATTTTTCCATCCCTCACACCCTCGTCTCTCTCTCTCTCTCTCTCTCTCTCTCTCTCTCTCTCTCTCTCTCTCTCTCTCTCTCCCCCCTTCCTGCCTGCTCTGTCACTCTGAGATGTGGCTTTAACCTCTGGTGCAGTCTTTCACTGGCGCCCTTTGTTTTTATCTATTGTTCTTAAGAGCGATTATGACCATCAGACAGGCCCATTAAATATTTAGCAGAACTCGGGCCGCTGCTTTCACTGGCTTCACAGGAACACACACCACAGATGTTCAAAGTGTCTTTCTCTGCAGCGGCGAGGACGTGCACGGATATTTTCCAGGGGCATTTGCTCAATTAGATAAAAGCAGCTATTTGACACAAGGTGGAGCATGTGTGTTTGAAGGGCAGCGCTCAGGCACTGTGTGTTTCTTTGTCTTTTAGATTGTTTCGTACGAATTTCTGCGTGTTGGCACATTTGTTTGTGGATGTGTAGTCTGTGAGCTGTATTTACTGCTGTAATCATTTCTCCGTCTGCTGTGTGTGTGGATTTTTCAGTGGCTGCACCTCAGATTACTCTGCTGTTCAATAACAGAAAATTTATTTGGGAGTCTAGCATCCATAGCCACTGCATGAAGAATTGGGATGATCAGTTGCTTGATAGAACAATAAATAAGATCCTCTGCAGATGATTTATCCAAAGACACTGCAGGAAAACAGCTTCAGAAATGATCTCTCCTAAGACTGCTACATTAAAGAATGAAGTTAAACCTAAAAGGCTGTACTGCCATACCTGAACATCTCATGGTATCATACACTTAAAAGAAAACTGTATTTCTGTGTTCATATTTTTCATCTTTGGTGTCAGGATTGTTAAATTAATCAACAGTTTGTTTGATCAAGGACTCCCTAAAATAGAAAATTACAGTCTGAAAGGCTGTAACATTTATTGTTGATCTCATCTCGTCCTTGCAGCCAAACGGAGCTTTGTTGTCTCTGCTGTTATTATTCAGAAGGATTTGAACAGCGTGAGCAGCCAGCGGTTCAGTGTCTTGCTCAAGGATGTTTTGGCTGATCTTAAAATGAAATGTGATGTGTCAGTTAGAAGACTTCCAACCCACCAATACACCGTGCCAGATGCTTAACATTTACAGCAAGAAATGCAAGGAAATATGTCTCATTTAGAGAGTGTTGTGCAAGCTCATGCTTAAAATGAGCTAGCTGAAAGTTTAGTTCACACACAGTAAAATGAACTTGTTTGCATTCATATTTCAATTTCTGAAATAAGTTCACAGTCCAAAACTTTAACTGTTTCATTTTAATGGCTGCGAAGAGCTACTCTTTCAGTTTTAATGAAGTCCTTTCTTGCCGTCATTATTAGGTAGCATTTTTTACCCAAATTATGGCTATTAACTGAAAACTTATGAGACCAATTTCCTAGAAAAAGCCATGTGCTCAGCTGTCATAATTACTAGAAATTTTGTATTTCTGCCTACAGAGATGAGTACATTCTATGATTTTCCCAACATTTTTATCAAGCAGCCCATCTAGCCAAGGATAACCAGCCCTTCTTATACCACTCTTGCACAAGTCATCTTGTAAGGGGGGATAAAGGAAAGGGCTTTCTGGGGCCCAGCCAAACTAGGGGCCCATGAAGGTTTAGCAAAATCATGGCCCACTGTTAACTTATGCTGTGATAGCAATATTTTATTTTTCGCCTAAATAATAACCACTCTTATCAGAGCAACACAAAATTATTATTATTTATTTACGCTGTAGTTAAAAAAAAAAAAAAAAAAAAAGTTACCCCCTTTCCTTAAAACACATTTACCTTTCTTTACACCTTTCAGATGTCAGGAAGCCAGAAAATAAAGTAGAAGAAATTGGCAATTAGCCTAAATCCAGTTTTTCAGGGTTTAGGCCAGGACCTTTATCTCCAGTGAAGGACAACATTAATGCTTCAGTATACCAAGACATGTTGGACAATGCTATGCTTCCAACTTGGTGGCAACAGATTGGGAAAGGCCCTTTTTTATTCCTAGATGACTGTACCTCAGTGCACAAAGTAAAGACTGCAACAACATGGTTTGATGTGGGAGGACTTGACTGGAAAATCAAAGGTGGGACATGCACATCAGTGGATAGGGTGCAGGATCCAAAAAGGAAGTAGACGACAAGGAGAAAAGGCCCACACACCAAGGAGCTCCCATATCAGGCTTTTATTAGCTATCAAGTACATTTATTTAAACGTCATTCCAGTCCTTCACTGATACTGTTATTTTCTGTCATGTTTGACCATGAAACAGATCAGAGTTTGTCTAATGGTTTGCATCTCTTCTCTGAATCAGCCTATGGGTCTGCTGAATGCCAGCATTGAACTGATTTGACACAACAGAAAAACATCTGCTACTGACACCTGTTCATTCTTCCATTATTTGAAGAAGGCCAGGGTTTGTCAAAAGGGCCACTATCAGCTGATACTGATGTAAAACCGATGCATCTGTGTATCCCTAGTAGCAAGAGTAATTATTAAAGGTGTAATACGTACATTTTTAAATCTGCAGCTATTTTGATTCCAGTATTTTATTGACTTGCTATTGTGTCGTTAAAGGCTGAGCATAAGTCAGACTGCAAATCTCCCTTCTCTTAGTGGTTGTTGTTTAAGTGAAGACAGACGGTCAGTTAGTCTACTTCCTTCATTGATGTTGTCACATCCTGCTTATGTATACAATTTCCTAACAAAGCAATAAAAAAAATGCAACAAAAATACAGGATTTTCTGTAAAGAATAATACAGATCATACACTACTTAACTGTGTAGGTTGTGGGCTTAGTAAAAGATGAAATCACTCATTAAGGTGGACATTTTAGCAGTAAAGGGCCATATTTCAAAGGCAATAAAGAACATATTCATACTAACACTTAAGCAAGGTATGTTAATTGATTCAAGTCCTTGGTTTTAATGGCCATCCAGTCATTAGTATTGAGAATAAAGTGACAAGCTGTGATATGTGCTCACACAGGCCAGCCAACTAACCCTCTCCTGCTTCCCCTCTTCTCTCCTCGTCTTTGCCTAATGGCTGATAATGAAGAGGGCATCTTTGCAGGGATGACATGTGCACGTCCTCTATTGGACACACAGAAGCTGGGCCCACTGCCCTTCAGAATACCAGGCCTGACATTAATCTTTAAATGACCGTTGCTTCTTCTCCAAGACTTTCAATCCATTAGTGGCCACGTCTTGAGATGGAGAGAGATTGCCAGGGACGATGTTGCCAGCATCTGTGTGTGTGTATGTGTATGTATGTACGGGGTACGGCGGCGGGCGACAGAGAGGATGATGTCATTGATAATTGGGGATGAGGACAGAGAGGACACGTTTCAGCTGTGCCAATAAGGATCTGGTGTCTGGTTATTCTTGTTCCATAAATAGGAAATGGTGCTGTAAATTCTACATCCTGTACTTTACTTTTTATTCCAGGCAGGGGAGGGGATGAGCAGTAGAGAGGTGGGATGTTTTACAGTAAATGATGGATCGATCCCTCAACAAAAATCAATGAGCATTGAGTAACAAGAAAAAAGTTACAGAAAAAAAATCTATGGACCTTGAGTTTGGATTATTTTGTGTAAATATTGTTCTCAAGGTCAAGATTGAACTTTCACACTCTTAACAGTAATGATGTTCTATTCCCACGCCTCGCTATTTTCTATTTCTGCTAATCCAAATGCAAATCCACTCACTACTTCGCCACATCCCTCTCTTCTTATCCTTCCCTAACTTCCCTTTCTTTCTTTTGTCCACATCTTTCTTTGCTCCATTCAGTTCATCCGACCACACTCCTCTACTCCCTCTTTGTTCATGCCTTTCTCCTTTAGTCACTACCTACCTCTCCTCCTTTCCGCTCCCATTCTTCTGCCCTCCTCCTTTTTAATCTCTTTCCCTCTCTTCCTTTCTTTCCCCACATCCTCCTTTCACTGTATCTCCCTTCCTCCTCTCCTCCAGCGGTGAGCTATAGTGACTCTGACATCATTACCCTTGTTGTGACAGGTTTCATTTGTACCCTGTGGACCCATACATCAGCCTGAGTGATAGTCCGGGGCCTGGGGCCAGCCGAGCCCCGCCTATACTGGGACATGGTAACAGACAGAGAGGTCCAAAAAAAAAAAAAATAATAACACTCCAGCTTGGGTTTCACTGGATATTTTTCTATTACTTGTTCTGGTTTGTCAAACTCAATGACGGTTCAATACACGCCCAAACTTTGGCTCGCTTGAAATAACAGTCAGAGACAGTTTCTTATAAATAAAAATCCACTCCAGCTGAACAAAGGGAAGAGGAGAAAAAAGAGGAAAAGACGTCAGAGTCGTACTTGTGCAGTCGTATTGACAGGTGATCTCAGGAACACAATGAGCAGAAAACTATTCGCTGCTTAGCAACACGTATAAAAAGAAAAGTAATTAAAAGTGGCATTTAGTCTTGAAGTCTTATTTTCCTTTGTCCAAAAGAAGATGAACATATCAGAGGGCATTGTAGTGTGAGAATCAACTAGCTTTCACTGAGTTAACAACCAAAAAACTCCTTTAAAAGATTCTCTTATAAAGTGGTTTGAGTTGAGATGTCTTTACATTGATTTGTGCTGTTTCTGATGCAGCTTCAAGGTTGTCCCAAGAATTTCTGAACCAGCTCATGAAGGCATACTTCATCAATGGCTGCAGCCCATTTTTCAGCCTTGCAGCAAAGTCAATACAGCGCAGACATGTTGCACATTTGTTTAAATCTCCCAAATGATGCACTATTAACTTTATACATTTATGGCTGATTTTAACTGTGCATTTATGTAGTACAGTATTTTATTCCTGTCTCTCCTAATTGTGAATTTTATTATTTTCACATCATTTGATCTTATCGGTTTATGTACAGTGCCTTAAAAATTATTCAGAAAGTTTTTGCCAAAAAACTCTTTAATGTAAGAGTGAAAAAGATTTTTAAATGTCATGTAAAATAGGTGACTGCATAAATTGTCGCCCTTTCTGGTCAGTATGTAGTAGATGCACTACATTCTTTATTGCAAAAATGCTCAAACTGTGTCAGGATGCACAGGAATCGTGCATGAAAAGCCCTTTTCAAGTCCAGACACTAATTCTCTACTGGATTAAGGTTTGGGCTTTGATTCGGCCATCTCAGAACATTCACCCTGCAGACTGAATAAGACTGTCCTCCAGTATTTTCCTATGTTTTGCCGTGTTCATTTTACTCTCTTCCTTTGAGAGCCCTCCAGAGCCGGCTGCAGAGAAGCATCCCCACAGCATGAAGCTGCCACCACTATCTGTCACAGTGGGGATGGTGTTTGTGGTGATGTACAATGTTTGGTGTCCGCTGGCCAAAAAGCGTCATTTTGGTCTCATCAGACCAAAGAACTTTCTTCCTCTTGACCATGGAGTCTTCAACAGGCTGTTTTGGTGAATTAACCTGGCAAAAGTTGTTTGCAGAGTCGCTCCCATCTCAGCTGCTGAAGCTTGTAACACCTTTGGAGTAGTCATAGGTGTTTTTGTTCGCCTCACACTAGTCTCCCTCTTGCACGATCACTCAAGTTTGTGAGGACTGCCTGATCCAGACAGATTTACACATTCCATGTTCCTGCCATTTCTTTGTGATGGATTTAAACTGAACTCTGGGGATGTTCAGTGCCTTGGATTTTTTTTTGTATCCATTTCCTGACTTGAACTTTTCAGTAACCTTTTCTCTGAGTTGCTTGGAGTGTTCTTTTGTCTAAATGGTGTAATGGTAGCCAGAAATATTGATTAACCAGAATAATCTAGACACTGGTGTATTTATACTACAATCACTTGATACACATTGACTGCACTTACTAGGTGACCCCCATTTCACTATTTGTGAGACTACTAGCACCAGCTGGCTTTACCTCTGTTGATTTAGGTCAGTCATTTTTAGGGGGGGGTGAATATTTTTGTAATCACTTAATTTACCTTAATTTAATGGACCTTACGTTGTAGAAATCTGTCTACATTTTGACATTACAGAGTTTTTGTTTTGTTTTTTGGTCAAAAAAATCCAAATTATATTGGCCATGACTGATTCATAAGATCAATAAAGGGTGAAACATCTAAGGGGGTGAAAACTTTGTATAGGCACTGTAAAATGTAGATTCTGTAGCAATTCTAAAACTCCATATTCTGCGGAGTCTTTCTATTTTATTTTATCTTAACTACTCATGAGAGAAGCATTTTCTTTATGCAGCAGTGCAATATTAGATCCATTTAAAAAAACACCATTTATGTGGTGTTGTGCTGCTTTTTATTACTCTCTTTATTAGGCAGTTTCTTCGAATTTATCCCTGGGGTCCCTGATCCTTAAAAAGTCTTTAAAAAACGTAAGCATTAAATTGTTTGGAGATTTTGGTTAAGAATGAAAAATGACATTAAAGCCCTCATTTAGAATTGTTAGGGGTCTTAAATCTTGCATGGCACTTAAAGTGAGACACTGTCAGGAAACTTTATCAGATCTAGTTAGTGTCATATGATTCCTTGTTTACTTTTTTGTGGATGGGTTATTCATTTGACAATTTGTTTGATTTATGAGACAGTTTTTTCTTGCACATGTATGAAATATGGATATAGAAAAAATTGTGAGAAATACAGAAAATGGTTGGCAAGGACTTGCAATGATCATAAAGCAGCTTTAATATAGATAATGGGGATGAAATCCCACCTGAAATCCTTAATGCACTGATTTTGTGCTGTACAAATTTGTTCCTTTTTTAAACTGGGTTTTAAAGTCACACATTTGATTTTAAAAGTGCATGCAGTAACCCTCAAATGGCATGCACTTAATACTTTATAATTCACTTTGTCTAATTCCACTTATATTTGATGCTCTTTGTGTTGCTTTTTTGTTTAATATTGAATGAAGCACAAGAATTTCCTTTGAAGTTCAATCATATTGTATCCTCTATTTGCTGTCAATATCTAACGCTCTTCATTAATACAGCTTTTCAAAATGTTATAAAGCCAAAAAGGGGGAAAATAAAAGGCATGCAAAAATACCTTGAAGGCCTAATATGCAACTTTTATAGTGGATGTAGAGTAGATGTGTCAGGTAAGCACTAGAATCTCAGACCAAACATAAGGGCTCCACTTCCCCTCCTCCCCTTTCCCTCCTTATAGCTGTATGTTGAACTGATCTCTATTCAGAAATGGAGCACAAAGTTGATTTGATTCTTATGTAAGTTTAGATCAAATAAAGTCTTGTCTTCCATTTGGAAAGTCCCATGGGTTTGCCTGAATTGTTCCCTGTCATTGTGACTCTACTTACAGTTTCTTGGAGGAGGTGGGGCTGTTTCCTCTTCATCTACAATGGACTAAGTCACAGTGAAATGTCTGTTCATTCTGTATGAGTTACATTGAGATTGAACACTAGCAAATGTTAATCAAGTTTCCTGTAAAAACTCCAGAGGACAAAAGTTAAAGGTCACATATCATTTAAAATACTCTTTTTCGGGCTTTTCTAGCAAAAACATGTGCCCCTGGCCTGTCCAAAAACCCCCCCCACCAATAAGAACCCCCCCCCCCCCCCCCCCCCAGTCAGACACGTCAGAAATTTATCCTACCAGGAAGCAGCTGTGACCAGGTGTCATGTCCCCCTCTACAGTCCGTGACAAACAATGTGTGATTTGGCTGAAATATGACCCTACTTCAATATTTGCAGTAGGACTTAAAGATAAATCAGAATTGGCTTGAAATTGCACAGTTAGCATGAACAGGACATTTCTTAGTAAAGAAAACAAGCTGCAAGAAGCACCATCCCATTGATGTGAACACAGAGCTGAGAACAACAAATACAGCGTTTATTCTTCTATGGAGGTACATTTTTTTTGTATGATATGTACTGCTTTAATGTTTAAAATGTCTCATCTGCATCAGGTATATGTGAGCATGACATTCTTTGTACTGATATGATACAGTACTAGCCCCCCCAAAATCCAAAAGTTAATCACAGTATTAAAGAAAGGGTAAGATAGCAAAGAATAGGTATCAGACTATGGATAAACATATCCAAAAAGCTTTAGATGAAATAGCTTTTGGGTTATCCAAAAAAAAAAAAAAATCATATTTCTCATGAACTTGTGTTTCATTGAATGTCATTTAAATTTAGTTATGCAGATGATACAACATTTCACACCATGGAATCAAGTGTCAAAATGAATGCAACCAGCTCCACAACGATGACATGCTGAATATGTTCAAAGCAATGTCTCCCATTTTGATCAGACATTTTCAAAACATGATTACACCGGAGAATGTGTCACCAATAATTAATTCATCGTATGCTTTTTCCATTCATATGTGCCCAATCTATGTAAACCAACGATTTCAGACTGGCAGAAATCTATGTTTTGTAATTTGCAAAGGAATTGCTCATCAAGACAGTCATAAAACATCGAATGCTCATCTTTTTTTTTTTTTTGTGATCACTCAATTCATTCTGGCACTCTCAGAAATTAAAACCTTTCATCTGAAATATGACTTTCTAAATTATCCCTGCTTATCAATAATGCTACTTAGAAATACCAATGGACATGTGGTATTCCAGGCAAACCTTTCCCACATCCATCCGTGCAGCCTCGTAAATCCAGCCAATACATCAACAATACCTTCAGACTGCTCACAGCCTCATTGATCTGTGGTCATATTAATGTGCTGCTTATGAGCTCGCCGGCATCCTTTGTGGCCAGACAAAAATGAATCCACTTGACTGTGGAGCTTTTAATGGCCAAACTACCCTGTTCCCTGACAATGGAACATATCCCCATTGTATTCATTCAGCTGTGCAGACTAGAAAGCTTGGATAAAGACCATTAGGGCAAATTCAGAGCTTTCTTTTTTACAAGCACCTGGACCCACGTCAAATGTAAAATGGAAGTGATTATGGAGAGGCTTGAGCACAGAATGAGATGATGTACAGTCTATAAAATCCTGCAACCCATTTTTTGTTCTAAAACATAACAAGACTGGTTTTTTGGATTAATTTCTTTAATTATGCCATGATAAATTTCATGTTACGTTTTCATCCATGGTGGACATAGTAACTATGGTGCACCTTCTCAGTATGAAATCCCATTTAAAAATACTAAATCTTTAATTCCACATAGTAGTTATACCTTATATTTATATTTCAGTAGGGTTTTTTGGTACAGCCTCTGGTATTTCACTGAAGCCAATCAAATTAGATAAAGATTTCAAACTTTATTTGACTAGGGTAGCCAAGCTGGGTATGTAGGGTCATCAAGGATGTTTTTGCACTTTAATCGACTCATAAATCAACTCATTGATGTTCATCAATTTCTGGTGGTGCTGCCCTGCTTCCTACCTGGACTCATGCTGCTTTCTTTATTACTTTTATGAGTCTTGTGCAGTACGGGTGCATGCAATATAAGGAAAAACTGATCATGGAGGTGGAAAACCACAAATTATGTATGAAATCACCCATCTTTTAAACAAGAATAACCACGAAAAGGATTTGATGTGGAATGCCATAGCCGGAGTCCTAGGAGGACATGGTGAGATACTAAGCTATTTATAAATAGGTAACTTACCCACAGAAGAGGCACAAAAAGATAAATCCCAGCAAGTCCATCCTTTCCAGCACCTGCAGTTCGAAAGAAGAATAGATTCATGTGCGTTTATTATTTTTTTTATAGCACTTAAGCAGTACCCTCTTGCATGAGAATTCTGTCATCACCATGTGAACTCCTCAGTTCAAGCAGTCCGGTGGCACTGCCCTGTGCTGGGCACTGGAAACACAGCTGGTGGGTGTTAACAGATGGCAGGGCATGCAGTAAAACCACAGTCGGACCCAGTGGGACATACTGCATCAAACTGATAGGAGACCTAGGGAAAACCCCGGATCCCTGTCTATCCATGTTGGCCAGAGAACACCTCAGGACCCCCAGGAAGAGTTGGGCAGGAGGCAGGAGAGAGGGATGCCTAGGGTAACTTGCTTAGCCTCCTGTCACCTGAAGAAAATGGGTGAAAGAAAATGGATGGATGGATGGATGGATGGATGGATGGGTTGATTTATTCCCAATGCTGATGTGCTTGGAGGTGCCCCCCCCCCCACAAGGGTAAAAGTTCCCCAGTGACTTGATTGAAATGATGCGAGTCAGCTTGACATATAACACATCATTTGACTCAATAGTGACTAGTCTGATGAGATAACTGGTGGGGGTGTAATGGATTGATGTGACTTGCAACGAATCATTTCAGCTGACAATGTTTCACTCAGATTTGTATTTAAATAGGATTTTAAAGATGTTAGAGGGCCCATGTTGAGTATTGCAGCGTTAAGGTTGTAACATTTCTGTCAATTGTGATGAATGAAGAGGAGGACGTGTCTCAAAAAGACACGAGCCTCACTGAAATTTAACAAAAGCTCCTGTATTTATTGTGAACTGTCCTCTCTGTCCAGCATGATAGTAGGTCCCATTTTTTTCATCTAGGGTGGCTAATCTCAGGTGGGACACATGTGACAAGCCCCTGCTGTTGAGCCATGTTGATTGAGTTCTTTGGTTGTATGCTCTTTGAGCTATGATGCTACTAGCTGTTGGCCTAGCAGGGGCATTTATTACTGAATCCTAGCTGTCTGTATCTTTAGTCAATACCCCTCCATTCACTGCAGAGGTTAGCCGAGAAAGCAGCGGAGTTCAGACATTTTTCATCTGCTATCCCCTGGAATAGCCTTGTGGTGATAGTGTGTCCGCATGTGTGTTTCTGCTCGTACGTAGGTTGGTGTATGCGTAAACGCCCATTCATCTGAGCCTCTGCTTGTGTGTGCGTGAAGAGAGACTGACCACACAGAAGGCACATTAATCATCCTGTTTTTCCCCTTTCCCCCTGCCTCTTGTAGTGTGAGTTGAGGCCTGATGGATGGCTCGTCTCTCAGCTTGGGTTCTAACAGAAAGGCTGTAGCCCATCGACAGGCCAGAGACCCCCCTTGGGGAATCCCGAGCTTGCCCTACAGCCCATACATCTCTGGATACTCAGTGTGCTTCCTATTTACTACACAGATGCTGGATGGTTACAACTGCAGTGGGAGACTCTGCAGTGACTGCCTGAAAGGGCAGCACTTTATTTACACGATTTTTGGGTGCAATAGTATATCCACATGTCAGCAAACTGCACAGTCAGGCTAACCTTGCCACCATTGCAGTCTATGAGTCATTATTTTTAACTTTACACATATTCCTGGATTCACTGCTGTAAGGCAGAAGAGCTTAATTGGGGGAAAAAGTCCTTTTTGCATTCAAAATCTGCTAACATATTCATCAAGGCCAAAATTGAAGAGTCCATACATCTTTCACTGCTTTCCTTCCTTAATGTGTTGGATAAAGTTTGGAGGAAATTGCATAAAAGTGTTACTTACAGAGACTAAACTGCATTAACACATACATAAAACAAGCTGCATATGGGCTGCAATGATCATGCTGTTGTTAGGGTTAGTTTAAAATAGAAAACCATATTTGTGCTATCTTCAGTGTATTTTGAATGCCCTACAGATCTTTGGAAGACATCTATACTATATGCACGATATGCATTACAGTTGGTAATGCAAGTACCACAGTTGACATATGACTATTATACATTTAAGAATAAAATAATTGTATGTTGGAGGTATATTTCATAGCATGTACTAATCTAATAAGCATAAAGAAGTTGTGTCTCTTGAGTAGACTGCAGTGACAGTACTGTCTTGTTTTCCTGTCTAATATTTTAAGATCTTGATTATAAAGTGATCTTTATTGATTTAGAGCAGTCTGAGACCAGAAATTTATGCAATATACAAATATGGGTGAAAACCATACAGACAGGGTTTCAATGGACAGAGAATTTCTTATATGACAGAAGTTTGAAATATCAAATTTCAGGAAATGAGTCACCTTGTTTTTAAAGCTCAAAGAGGAATCAAGGAGGACACCTAGATATTCAAAATCTTGTTAATAATCTGATGACCCACATGGACTCTCGGGAGTTCAACTCGGGGGGTTTTCGTATAAGAGAAGAACATGGTTGTTTTCTCTGTTTAAGGTGAGGCCGAAAATGCTACGCCACTTAAGATGCCCTCTCCTTTATTGCTGACAACTTGGCTGCTACTACAGCAGCATTTTTTCCATGCATAAAGATGACAGTGTCATCTGCATACATTGATATTTCTCACTATCACAAACACAAGGGAGGTCATTAATGTTGATACTGAAACACAGTGGACCCAGGATTGACCCTTGTGGCACTCACAGGTAGCTAGCTCCTATAGGGGACATTTTTACTCTTGACTGTTACACACTGAAAGCAGTTGGTGAGGTATGACTGAAACAATTAAGAACATTAGAGAAGAGTTTAAAATTATACAGTTTTGATAAAAGGACAGAGCGATGTAAGGCCCTCTGGAGATCTCCTTTATTAAGACCTGCTTTGATGACCTCCAGAAAGTGGCAGCAGGCCGTCTCTGTCCAGTGATACACTCTGAGGCCAAGTTGCCTTGGATGTAATAGATTTTCCTTGTTCAGATGTGCAACAGCTTTTTCAATAGCTGTATAGATGGCAGGGAAGATGCTTATAGGCCTGCCACTGTTACCTATCACCATATTTAAATATAGGGGTTACAATTGCTGTCTTTAAGTAAGAGAAGAACATGCAGTCTTCAAGAGAAGTTTATAATATATGTAATAAGGTTGATAAAAGCCTTTTTGTACATTTTTGGGAAAACTGGGTCTAGGTTAACCTTTCAAAGCAGATGGATTCACCTGTTTCCCTGTTTCTTACTGGCAAATCCATCTTGCAAAGCTCCCATCTGAACTGTTTGGGCCCAGTTAGAAAGTGACAGGAACAATCAGCAACGATGGGCAGCACTTTCGGGCGCGGTGAAGTCGTGACGTATGCAAGCAGTTACAAGAAGTCGATGCAGATATTGGCGAAAGACATAAACGTGGATGCTGCTAAAGCGCCAGTGTTATCAGAACCTGATGACATTTCTTTGTTAAAATAAGAACAGCATTGAGTTGTTTTCTTTTCAAAAACGGTAAAAGTCATGTATTGACATGTCTATAGTTGCTATGGCTCGCGTTATGCAGTTCTGTATGGAGTTTACTCCTCGGTAGCAGCTACGTCACGTGTTTTGTTGCTCTGATTGGCCTGTAAAAATGTGACTGACAGAACGTTCATCCAATCACCCTCCGAATTTTTTTTCAAAGCCTCTGCCCGTTCCCAAATGCTGTGTATGAGAGGTTTTCCAGATTGATGTGTGAAACAAATCCATCTAGCCCCCAGGTATCCTTAGCTCTTGAAGATAATGGATTTTAACAATATTTGCAAAAGCAGTGTTTCTTAACCTTACTTCTGTCAATGCACCAAAAACTCAAGTGACCCTATTAAAATGTACTGATAAAAAAAAACATTCTACACCCTATGGCCTTAAAAACACATTATGATGCATTTTGGCTTTAAGCCTTCATAGGGAAGTCTTATAGACCTCAAAAATACTCTGTTTGTAAAGTCAGAAAGCACAATTAATGAGCCATGAACATTTATTTTGATCAGGCATCTGCAAAATTACTTACATTTTCCTTTCAAATATTCATCTCTGTCTTTGTGCTTTGTGGCCACTTGGGAATGCCTCCAAAGACACTGATAAATTCTTTAAATCAGAAAGCAATCAGCATAGTACAATGTTTAATGGAATGTCACCAGTCAATCCAATACCAGCTAAACCACTACACCTGTTGTAAACATAAGACAAAATAAATGATAAATAGGTGGCATGAGTTGAATCTTCTGGCTATTATGCTACTTCTGAGACTCAAAATAGTAACATGTAATCAAGTATTTTATTATCACTTAAAATGTGATTTTTTTTTTTTTTTAATTTCTGTGATTTTTAGTTATTGTGAATGACCTTTCGCAGCCCACCTACAGCACCTCTGTGGCCCACACTTTGGGAAGCACTGCTGTAGAGAAAGGCTGTCTATAGGCCTCTGAAAGATTTGCATGTCTCCCCTGTTTTGCCCAAGCAGTCTTGCAGGAAAAAATAATCAAATTAAATAACTGGTTAAACTTATGCTTTTTTCTTCTTCTTGCTGGAATGGCCGTGCTTTGCTAGAAATGTGGGAAAAAACATGTTTTGTTTTTCCTCTTAACTTGAGTCAACCAAGCCACGATTATTTCATAGCTCTGAGGATTATATCTCCAGATTCTCCTGTGTAAGGTTGCTAGTGGTGATCTAATCTACTTTGAAGAATATTATACCCATACCAGTACATGTACAACCAATGCTCACTGCTTTAGTCCATCATTATTTGTCCTTGTGTGTTGGTTCGCTCACATTTTTAACATCTAGTCAGACTTTAAAATCTTTTTATGTAGATTATACTTATGAGAGCATAGTATAACAGCTTGAGCTCTCTTCAGTGACTTTAATGGACACAGGGGCTGCCTAATGGTTGATTCCACTGATTAACTGAAGATGTCGCTCTATGGCCCCTGGGAGGAGAGGCACGTGATAAGTGTGGCATTCAAATCAAGCAGCAAAACCTATTTGGGGAAAATTGACTATTGGAATTGCAGAGTCTCTTTAAGGAAGACAACATCTGTTCTTGATGCATTTTCACCAGCTGAGGATGGTGTGAATTAATCAACAAGTGTAAATGAAACATGCGGGAGAAGTGTGGAGCAATTACTCATTATAGCTTAAGCCTTCCATACCGTCTATATACCATCCATGAGCCGATATTCCAACAAAAGCTCTTCCTTGGTGGATGTAATTCCCTTATCCATCTCAGCACAGTGTGTTGGATGAGATCTGTCACACTTATTGTAAACTACCATGCATATCTAAATTTTTGTGCTACATTTACTGAGGAATTATGACATTTTTATGCTGGTAATAACTGTGTTTTACCCAACACACCAGTTTGCACAATTTAACTAATCAGGGATATTTGAATCACATTACAGCAAAAAAAACACACACTTCACACAATTACATAACACATCTTAAGATAATAAAATGTTCTTTTTCATCTCTTCATCACTGAACTCCCTCAGGCCTCTTCGTATCATTGTCTTTAAAAGAAAAAAAAGCTAGTTTATGTAATCTTGTTAATGGCTCAGAAACCCTTCCCTGCACTTGGTTTTGGCAGCAGTTGTACCATTTTTCATGCAGAGGTTATCACAAGCTACAATGGGAGCAGGAAAGAAAAGATGGTGTGACAACAAGTGTTGCTCTTGGAATAATATTTCAACTCCTTGTTCTCTGGTGTTTGACCACACGCACACACAATGTGTGTGAGAGTTACACTGAAATACCTTGTTAACACTACACCTCTGGATTTACGCCCCATTTGGCAAAGCCTGGTTGCTCATCCTATTGTTTTGCATTTTCATTTAAGTAAAAATGAAAAATAGAACAGGAAGGTAAACGAACAAACCAAAGGTTAATTGGATTTTTGTCTTCCTTTTGTGTGGAAACCAGACTTTGTAGGTTTACATACACCACCAACGCAATCAGTCTGCTTCCAATCCCCCGCTGAATAACTAACCCAGATACGCCATCATGTCACATTTGCTCTGTCGTTTGTTTAAACCTCCAAATTTGTCTAATCAAGAATCATTTCATGTCTTTCACTCTCTCTCTTTCTCAATTATACCTCTTCAGTTATGTTTTCCGTCACATTTCACTTTCAAAAAGTGTCTTGCTGTGAAGAAAAACAGGTTGGTGCACCAGCAAATAATTAAAGGTTTATTCTACTTAAGTGTTATGATTGTCAGGATACCAGAAAAGTATTATCCTTCAATAAGACACTACTTACAATCAAATTATTTCTGCGTCCATTCTGATACGAGGGCCTTTCATACACATGCAAGCATTTTAGCTCCCTGAAAAAACTTCGTAGAAACTCCCTTTACAAAGTCTGTGTAGATGCTTGTGGTTTTGGTTGGTTTCTACACTGGTGTGAGACTCTAGTTGCTATCTGGACTTTTTACACGTTTACACACAGGTGCTCTACCACTATGTTGATGCACAGAGATGCCTGAGTGGACTTCAAAGGTCACTGCAGCTTATTTTCTTCATGTCCTTATTAGAAGAAGAGCAAAGAACCACACTGAAAGGTGGAAAGATATTTTTGTTCCACTCCCAACCAACTTCAGCAAAGGTTTTTAATTTACCAACTTGCTCTACTGGTAGTTAACAATGATAATGACTGCCTTTCAAGCTCATAGTTTACTCCACAGGGATGCACATGCTAGGAATGGGAGATAATGTGGTAATACTGTATCCTGGGGTACTAAAAATAGCCATGGTGTTGCTTTGATTAGCATAATGAAGACAGTGCTGTGTGGTGAGCCATACTCTTTAAAAGTGATGATAGAACTCCTGCTTACGATGTCAGGCCAGTTTGGCAAACAGCAAACATTGCATGCATATATGCTGAGTATAGTGTTGGCACAGCCCTGGCACCATGCTATTCTTCTCCAAAGTCACGTCACACTGGCTGTAATGTTGAACATCAGTGTGATCTTAAAAAACATTTGAATTCTTCTTTAGGAGTGTAGATCAGTGATGAGAATTGACACTTTCTGAGTCTTGCAGCAGCAATGTCAAGCAAAATTAGAACCATAGAAGGTTTTTAAAAACTTATCTTTCTATGTGAAATGTAGATGAAGTTAATCAGTGCTTGTTGGTTATTTAGGTGCTGAAATATTCTCAAACTTTTTATGAGCTTCCTGTGAAGTGAACATTACTTCACATTTCCAGATCACCTAAAATGATAGTTACTATTTTTCGTTACCTTTTTGAGAGGAGGGGAGGGAAAAGATGCAAAAAATAGCGGAAATAGTATTGTTATATGTGACATCCAAATAAATATCACCTTTATGACAGTGATAACCATGGTTATAATAGTTTGGGGTTTTTCATTAGTTTTTTGTTTTATTTTGTTTTTGCCTTTTGTTTTACATTTCAGTTCATTTTTAAATAGTTTTTCCTTCTGGGTTGCTAGTTTAGTTTACTTTTTATTTTGCAAAAAATGTACATTTTAGTTTAGTTTTTTATTAGTTTTAGTGTTAGTTTTGTTTTTTTGTTTGTTTGTTTGTTTGTTTGTTTTGCAATATGAGATACCTGTCAGTGGTGAGACCCAAAAGGGCTCATTATTTTTCATTTCCTTTATTTAATTTTGATGTTTGAATACAACTTCAGGCCAAAAATCACCCTTGTGTGAAGTCTTCTCCAATTAAATCAGTGGATTTTACTCTCTCCAGGCTTGGGCTTACATGTCAGTGATTATGCTGCTGTCAAAGACTAAAACTAAGAAGATTTTGTCTTGCAATTTTTTTATTTTAGTTAGTTTTCCAAGCACATAATGTTGTTTAAGTCATTTTTTAAGGCTTATTTAGTTTCAATTAACTAAAATGATTTTTACATTTTAGTTTTAGTTAAGAATAATCACCTTGGTGATAACTCACCTAACGTGTATTTGTAAAGCACTTATAAAAACAAGGGTTTACAACGTGCTTTGGCATGTGCAGAAGCAAACAGAAGAACAAACTCAGAACAATAAATTGGTAATCTTGCATCTCAAATTAGGTTTAGCTGCAGTTGAATCTGAATTTGAGGACCTTGCTGCAGTGGAAACTGTAACCAGCCTCTAAATATAAAAAAGTCAACTTTTGTGTTTATGAACAAGAAGGAGAGTGTGCCAGTATCCTGGTGAAAATAATGCACCTGGTTAACAAAAAAGTGAATGGCTCATAGATTTTTTAATCCATTAACTACTGTGTCAGGAAGGTAAAAGGTTAAATTCTAACCCTGGTGAGGAGCAGGCTTTTAATACATAAACATGTTAACAACATACTGAAATGTTTGCCATTTTTGCTGGATTATTTCCTCTCCTAAGCACATATTTCATAAAATACATTGTTTATTTCAGTATCAGAGATGGACCTTATAAGTGCATAACAATGACCAATCTCTAAAATGGCCATAAATAGTCCATGGTCATTACAGCTGTAGACCTTTGAAAATGTTCACATTGATCAGAATGGTGGTTGTGTCAGACTTTCAAGCACCTGCAGACATTACAAATCAATCTAGAAAAGATCATCAGCTGTTTGTCCTTAATGCAAATGTCTTTCCAACAAACCAAACAATAACAGATAATCCATAGGACATGATGCTGATTGTCCTCTGTCACTGAATGCTCTGCTAGGCAATCAATCTGATTTATGAGACAAGGTGCTCTGCACCTTATGGCAACCAACCTTTGTGTGATTTTGAGCAATCTCAGTTATACTGTTGCAGATGTGAATTTGCACGTTTTAATGGCCATACTATGTAGAAATAGGCATCAGTGCCGATGTTTGATGATCCATCATTTCCAAAAAGGTTCCATTTTTGTTAAGTCTTGGATTGTTTGCAGTTGTAATAACTGTACACATATCCCTCATCTTTTCTCTCTTTTACCCTCCAAATTAGTGAAAAGATGTTTGGAGAAGATAAAGGGCTTCTGGGTTGGGTTTCTTTTCTGGTCAATGCTCCGGTTTGACCTTCGTTTGCACCGGTTGCTTGATGTTGTCTGATGATTAATAATGCAGAGACAGCTTTAGTTCCCCCCTCTTTTCTAAAGTGAGAAAAGGAGATGGCAACATGGCAGTAAGGAAGAGAAAATTGTGCGAGGGGAGAGAGGGATGCTTTTTTATGTTGCTGGTGTTTTAAGAGTCACAATAACAAACAGCGGGGGAAAAACAACCTAAGGGGGAGATGCTGAGGCAAAAGATGCAGCGAGCAGTTTGAAAGAGATGGGAGAGAAAAGGGGTTGAGGAAAAAAGGGAAATTAGACGTGACCGTAGCCTTCACTCTCCTGTTTTTATTCCCTCCATGCCTGTCTCCTCTCTTCTCTTGTGTCTCTGTAACTCAGCGTTGTCATTCACCTAACCTTGGTGGCAGAGTGGAAGGTTTCTTGGCGCCTGCCACTTGTTCTTGGCAAGGCAGCACGAGGGAATAAACCTCGATGCTTTCATGATGAGGCGCTTAGCAGATGTCTGATGAACGGCTCGGCGAAACTTCGATCTCCCAAGGACACGCGGTACCTTTGGGATGTGAGGCAGGACGAGAATGTTTATGTGGGATCGGATATTGAGTTAAATCAGGATCAGTTTTGCATTAATTTGGCAGAAAAACAAAAAAAATTAACCTAAAATAGAGGAAGTGCACATTTATCTGCACAGATTTAGGCTTGATTCCCTGTTCTATAACTTTAAAATGCATCCAGACGCTGAATACTTACAGTAGAGTTGTGCTGTGCTTTCATTGGCTGGGTAAAGTGACGGGGACAGATGCTTGTGTCTACACAGACTGACACAATTGATGCTGAAGTCCCAGCTCAAACGTGTCCAGAAAGCAAAGGAAGGGCCGTCTAGATTTCCAGGTAGACATGAAGAATTTTACCCTTGGGATGATTCAGCCTTGAACATAATCGAGCCCGTCCACTGCCAAGCTGGATGGACTGCTCCAAGGAGAGCTCAAACAAGGCTGGAATGTGGATAGCATACCAAACGCTAACTGTTCACAGGAAACAGAGGTTACCTCTGTGCATCGCTGAAAATGGGTCCAAATATAACCGAGACAAAAGTTCAGGTTGGCATGTTATCTTAGAAAAGTTTTGTTTTTTTCTAAGAACTCTTGCTAAACTTTTAGATGCTCATGGGGGAAGACAGTGACTCTTAATGCTGATTTTAGAGAAACAGCTGAAAATGTGCATCCATAATGGACAGTTCAAATCAACAGGCTTAATCTGCTTTTGACTTCTCTTTGACGTCATCATGTCTACAGGGCAGCAGCAGATAAAGGTTTTACAACACATAATGATCAGTTTCCCACGCATTTATGTGTGGCCCTCTACCAAACATATTTTCAATGTAAAATTTTCAGTCTTCAGCAGCCAATTCTTTTTCTTTTTTACAAAGTCTTTCAAAGTGTCTTTGGAAGTGATTGAAATGCAAAAACTAGAGATGCACTGTTTGTGAAATTTGAGGCTGATATTGATGTTCAAAATGAAAGTATAGCTGATACCAGTGTTGTTGGTTTATAACTTATTTTGATGTAAGAATCCTTCTATGGCATCATTTTTCTCTCATGTTGGACAAACTGATCTGTTTTCTTTGTGACTTCTTCTGCTCAGTAAAAAATCCCCCGATTTTAAGAGAGATGTAACAGTACCATTCAAGACAGTTGAAAGCTGATATACAGAACAAACTATTGAAACTTGTGAAAATGATTCACAATTCCATTCTATTAAAGAGCAAAGGATCCACCTCTGACTACTCTTCCACATTCTCTCACACCTGCAGCTGAATAGAGGCCAACAGACTTGGCTGCCGCAAATGAAGATTTGTGAGGGGTCTGGTCTAGACTGCACATCTTAGACGCCCCCCTCTTGCAGACCACTACTGTGGGACAGCACCTATGTCAGAAGAGAAGTGGTGTAATTTGGGGGTACAACATTGTTTTTCTCTTTTCTTTTTTGTAATCAAACTTTATTCCTAAACAAAGCCTGGCAATTGATTAGCTATGTTAGACAAAGCTACATAGTTAAGTTATTATGTAAGCCAATGTAGCTACATTAGTGTTAGTCTTAGCAATGTGAGCTTTTGCAAGCATAGCTAAAGCTAACGAAGCTACATAAGCTACATTGGTACTGTTGCTATGTGAGCTTACGCAAATGTAGCAAAAGCTAAGATAGCTAACATAGCTTCATTAGCTTTAGCTACTTTAGCCTCATAAGCTTTGAAGCTTGCAGATCAGGTTTTTAACTTTTAACTTTTGGTATCTTAACCCTGACTGTAACCCTTAAGTGTAAGTTTAATCTGATTTTATTTTGAAAGTTTTTCGCGTGTTCCTTGATTCTGACAGATACGCCATTTTACAGTAGTGGCCTGCAAGAGGGAGGGCGTCTGAGATCTGTGGTCTGCAAGCAGACTGTCTTGTAAGATTTCAGGATTGTTATTGCCTCTAGTAAATGAGTGGAAGGTCTCTCTTGTTCGCATTTGTGCCACAAGTCCAGCATTCTTTTGCAGGTAACAGAGATTAAAAGAGATAGACAATGTAAGAACATGTAATAGCTTACGTCTCTGCAGTGAATAACTGAACCTTTTTCATTGAAGAACTCTCATTAGCTCTTTTTATTATCTTATGTTGCTTTTCATTGAAGTGGAAGTATCTTTAACATCCTTAGATGTAAAAACATGTCCGTTGTAAGAACAGGAAATAAAAGGTGAAAAGAAGAATGATAAGAAAAATAAAAGCAACACAGCCAACAGTATAAGGCAATCTCTTTATTGAATCTTAAACATAAATTGGGTTACATACACCTTTAAAAAGTATACTGGAAAATACTGTCAGCTTAGCAATGCTAATCACATATTTTGAGTTTTTACATCTTTAATTATGATAAAAGTCAAAGGCACATCCAAGTAGAAGTGTTCTTTGCCATCAAAATCTGAGGAACTGAAACTGAAAAATATGCAAAATTTTGACTTGGTGAGCAAATTTAACATAAATATAAAAGTAAGTTTATTTAACATAAAAGTAAAATAAAAATGGACTTATCCTTCAAAATAAAAGCACATGATAGACTTTTTACCCCATTTTATAACAAGTATACATCTGTGACCCACTGAAAATGGCTCCATGACCCACTTATAGGTCCCAACCCACCAGTCAAGAACAAAGGAAGTAGAATGTACATCATCTGTTCCATTGAGCATATACTATTGATTATTGCAGTTTAGAAATTGGAGGGAAAAAAATGTTTCTCTGGGGAAAATATATCCTAGAATGCAGAGATTACCAAGATAATTCCATACTGTTAGTTTCTCTTACATAAGCTCATTTGCAGAAAGTAATTAAATCGATCTAAAATATTAAAATGAGAACAAAAATCCAAAAATTGCAGTTTTAATGAGGTCATATTTGTCGCTGAAGAGGAATTTTGAACATGCCTAACAATCCACATAACTGAGATTAAAATGGCACTGTGAATCCATATTCTCCACCGTGGATAATCCCTGAAACAGTCATCCAGGCGGAAGCCTTTCAAGTGGCTCTCTCTGCATTTTGGAGTATTTGGCAGGCCTCTTTGCCCGAGTTAAATACCTTGTTCCTGCATTGATCTTTTTTCCCTGCCTGTTTCACTGGCACTTGATTGAAATGTGGCGGCTGGTATGAGAGGTCGGAAACAGGGGTTAACAGCTACCGTGATTAAGCCTCATTCTTACCCAGTGTGCCACTCGAGAAACATCACACCCGGGCGTAGCCTGTCAGGTAGAAGGTGGCGAGTATGCAGACTGCTTAAACAGCCTCTCGTACGGGCGTTTCCACTGACTCAGAATGCTAATTGGTCCGGTTTTCCTACCACACTGTATCAGAGAAATAAGCGGGGGGAGGCAGGTACATCGGGAGCACTCAGACAATGACACACATGTACAAGAAAAACACACCTAGCTGCCTCTCAAGGTCAGAGTGTTGGTAAATGGAGAGATAACATCCTATTCAGCACCATGTGAAACACAAATGTGTCTGTGTGCTTAGACTATGTATTTATTTGCATTGCTGTATTATTTTTTTTTTTTTTTTATGAGAGCCTGTCATCTTTTCATGATATTGAGACAAATTGCAGCATGGCCATGAAAGCTACTCTGCTGATTAACTCTTGGCGGATGGCTTTTTATCTGTTGGCATTTGATGTACGACATCTTTGTAAGGGCTACGGTCGAATGCAATCACAGGGCCCCTTTCATTGCAGGGGCCCTCCTCAGATTGCCTGCTAGTTCTCGAGGGAGGCCATCCTTCAAGAAATATTGACTTGTTGGACAGTGAGTGTATGTGTGTGCGTGTATTAGGAGTGGTTGCTTTAGAGAGATTGCAAATGCCTTTATGTGTGGCGTTCCTGTCCGTCCCAGTGTACTAATGGAGAAATAGGAGGAGAGGTCACTGGTCTTGTAAAGAGGGAGAAAGGAAATTCCATTTTACTGGATACATTGCTCCAGAATGCGGCCGCCTGTCTCTGTGATTTCTCTGTGTGTTGATACCCTTCACTCACAATCACACAAAGAGCTCCAGAGCTTTAAAAGAGCTGTATTACCTTTCAAAATACAAAAACTCAAATCTGAGCAAATGAACTAGCCAAGTCTAGTCTAATTCTTTTCATTAAAGTAATTATAAGTCCAACCAAAAATCTGTTTTTAAGATTTAAAAAGTTGAAAATTTGGTGCGAAATGCTCAGAGACTTCTTAAGAGTTAGCAGTAATTTATTTTACATTTTGAAATGAAAAATGTCTTTGGCAAATAGACTCCATCGTGCGCTTGAAAAGGTAGTGAGGACAGCAGGATAGGAATTCCCCCCTTATGGGGTCTAGACACTGGTGGTGGTGATAAATGAGTAGGATAAGATAAGAAATGGACTTCTGAGGTTATGAGATTATGGAGAAGCTGGACCTGGACATGATGAGATTTAATGGAGGTAGCTGGGGTGGAGGAAGGTTTCAGCGGTTGCCCTGAAACAATAGTCTGACTTTGGAGGAGAGGAGACAGATTTAAAATGTGCAAGCAATAATCTGGCTTCAGTACTGTGAAAAAAATGTTATGTAGGGATTCCCAGTGGATTATGGGATGTGTAGTTCCTTTACCCTCTGAAAAAAATATGCAGTCTTGTATCTCTACCTTTGTTTTCAAGTGTAACTTTTGTGCTGAATCATGTTTTAAAGTCAGAAGTGTTCAGGTAGTTGGTTGACTTTGAATGGGGAGTTTAACTTTGAAACAAAAGCTGCCAAAAGAGTGGATGGTCTCTGTTAAGCTCAATTTGAAATGCTCTGCTATATAAGAAGTATTCTGTTTTGGGGGTCTCCCATGGGGAAAAGGCTTTAAAATGCTTTTTCTGTGAGAGTTTTCATTGAGTTTAGCAATGTACACATCACTTTGTGTCTAGCTGTGTTTTTATTTTAGCGTCATCCGTTTTTGAGATTGACTTTATAATCCTGCTAGGTTTCTGTGTGGTAGTTGAGCTCTCGACCATGTAAGCAGTGATAGTTGTGAAGTACAGACACACAGGCTGTGAGGCCTGGTATAAAGGATGGAGCCAAGTTTTTAGAAAAGTGAAAGGTACTGAAAGTAGTGCTGTCAATTGATTAAAAACGAATCAAGTTAATCACATCACTATTCTGTGATTAATCAAGATTAATCACAGCATTTCTTTAGTTTTAGTAATTTTTAGATTTTTAAACGTTCTTATTATCAAGTGTTTATTTTCATTATTTTAACTTTATGTACAGTACTTTGAAAGAGCTTTTGAATAAAAAATGAATTATTATTATTATTATCTATAAATTAACATTTAAAAGACTACCATTTACTTGCATTTTTGTTTGAGATAAATTTGTTCAAGTATGGTGTTAAAATGAACAAATATTAAACAAACTAGAGTTTTTAAACTTATTTGTGGTTTGTAAATCAGAGTGTCTTAATTCACTGAGCAATAATATTTATAAACTCCAAACGAGCCCAGAGGACAAACACATTAGCTATCATGGCTTGATCCTGTGTTGTTGTTAGTGTCTTTGTTAACATTAGCAAAGATGCATTTTGCCCGGATGTGGTACTTCAGACTCGTGCTTTAGTGTAAAGACAGTTCATCACTGCAGTATGTACAGACAACTTTTGTTTCATCCAGACTTCCATTAGGCAGCTTTTTAAATCGAAATTTGCCTTGACAAAGACCTGGGTCCGTCTCCTCACTCGTCACTGCTGGCTGCATGTGACCCGCCTTTAACTTTTTCACTTCAGGGATGTAGACATCCTCGCAGGTGGACTACGGGAGGAAGTTGTGGTCAAACTTAGTCATATGATTAAATTGCATTATTATTTTTAACACGTTAAGCTTTCTGCATTAATCACAAGCGTTAATGCTTTAATATTAACAGGTCTGATTAAAAGTGAATTTTAAACACCAGATTTTATGGTAAGTAATATTTTCTGACAGTGAAATGTATCATTAAGAGTAATTTAGGTCTTTTTATTGTTATAGCTCTAAAGAAGATGCTTATCTGCACTTGCCTGGTATATGTGGCTTAAACAAAATGTAATAAATGTTTTAAGGCCTGCCTCTTATTGACGCTTGTCCCAAATAAAGGTCGGTAATTTTAAAGACTGATGTTCAAATAAGCTCTGCCTATAACTTGACATTTTACAGTACACTTGCTAAGACTTGTGCTTTTGCAGTGCAACAAGCCTCTGAGGCTCCATCCAGACAGACTTCTCTCTCTCTTTTATAGCTGCCTCAATCATTTGCTTTTCTGTAAAAAGGCTACAAATTAAACACATTTTGAACAAGGTCTGACCCTTGTCCTTGTCTGCTATGAGAAATCTAGTTGAAATGCTTGAGTTCTGCTTTTAGCTGAAGTCTTTAAAGAGACTTGGCAGGGTTGCTTCAGAGAGGGCAGCTTCCACAAAATGACACTGTCTTGTTCCATATCTCTCATCTAACACTGAAAAGCTTTTATGTGTAACTGCACTTCCTTTTTTACGTTACATGATTGCTGCAGCCCCTTGCTTCATGTTTGTTTTTTTCTTATTTTATAGAGCATCCCTGCATGTTTATGCTTCTACCACAATGTATGTATTAAAAGAAAAATGTGCCAGAATAGAATGAATGACAACCTGAAGAAGTTATTCTGCTTTTGTTATTAAGTTCTAATATGCCCACATCTCTGTTTTTAATAAAAGACTATATTAAAAAGAGGACCTTTGGAGCTGAAATCCTTTTCAGAGACACATCCCACATATTCAAAGCTCACACTCTGTCGCTTAAAAGCTATCGTGATTCCTGAGGAAAGTCTGCTGGGATCCGGACCTCGTGACCACCTTTATAGGTCACACTTGTCAAGCAGGGTCCCATGTCGATACCAAAGTGACAGTAATGTGGGGTGCATCAAGGGTTAATCTTTTGTTGCACTTGAGGTTAGAAATGGGTCAAACTGCATTCATGGCTATTCTGTGTTTGGGTCGTGATTGGGTTTTCTTGGTTTATCAAATTACATCAGTATGCTCAGTTATGACTCATTCAGCTCTTGAATCTTATTTTTGCATCCAGATTTCATCTTCTCAAGAAAACAAGGTTTCTCATCTGTTCTAGTGCAGATTTCCATTGGTTAATTTTACAAGAACCCTTAATAGCAACACCAGTCTGAAAAAGGACACCAGGATAAAAAAAAAAACAAAACAAAACAAAAAAAAAAAAAACGTGTAAAACGGACACGAAAGCAGGAGATTGCTGATCATCATTTCCTATCAGCAGTCACCACAGGTTTATTTTGACCATCACATTGGAACCACTTTGCTACGTCTGTGTCCCTGTTGTCGAATTGGAGTTGGAACCACCACTATCCCAACCTGCCGCTGGATTTTTTTTGTTTGCTTGCCACTTTTACTCCAAAAAATGAAGGCATATTAGGGCATCTTTAAAAAAACATCTAGAAAAGGATCTGTTGATTTAGAGACAATAGAAGATTTTTTTTCCAGATAATGAGTCAGAGAAGTCATATATTTTTTAGGTTACATTCAAATTTTTTAAGTTGGTAAGTCTCAGGTTTTGACTTCATTAATTTCAGCATTTCAACTTTAAAAGTCATGAATTCATGACATCATGAAGTTGTTCATTTACAAGAAAATGAATTTAAAGCACTGGTTGAATCAGAGTCATTACCCAGATGCTGTCTGTGTGTGTTTTTTTAAAATACTGAAATAGATCCAGTTTACAGCAATATCTCTTTAAATCCAGATGTGAATGATTATGTGATGAAACTGGGATAAAATTACAAGTATTTCCTTATTGCTAAGTCATATGTAGTATTTATTTTCAGATCGGCTCTAATACATCATCGTAGAAGGATAACATTTTTGCCAAAATTAACTTTTCCTGCATTGAAGAGGACTATAAATAAGAAAACCATGAAAATTGTTGAGAAATTAGTTTCCAAGATAATCTGTCAGATTTGTGGTGTTGTAATTCTCCAATTTGGTTTTCTACAGCTAAACCAGTGGAATCTCCCCCTAGTGGCCAGTAGAAAGATTGCAGGTTGAAGGCGCATACACATCAGCCTTGTTTTTTAAATCAAGGTCTACTTCAACTCCCAACATGTTGACCTAAAATAACTTTTTTCCCTCACCTAAACAAAGTATGTCTTTTATTGACAATCAAAATGGCTCCACAAAGTGGTTTCACTGCGTAAACATTTCCAAAGTAAAAGTGTACAAACCGACAATTAAACATCTTAAAGTTGTGCAAAGTATGTCAGAGGATGGACTCCTAATTTTGTGTCCTTTTTTTTTTTTTTTTTTTAAATAGTCCTCATCCAAACACAGCAGACAAACCCTAAAACTTATTTTAAATTGTACAATTCAGGAGAAGGTTAGAGGAGGTTATATACTAAAAATATCAGTGCAGAAACAGAAAACCAGATTACTTAAAGGAGCAGAAGGATAGAGCTCAGGGCTGGACTAAGACTTTTTCCAATAGGGGAGAATATAGATGAAAAGGTGGTTGTTTTTTTATGAATCGAAGCCTTAAACAGCTGGTGTTAGTTTGTCTCACAAAGAACAGTCACCAGCTAACACATTAATCCTTCCCTGTGCTGAGCTTTCTTCCTGGATGACAGTAATTATCACTTCAGTCTTGACGTAAAGACACCAATGCTGTTGATGTCTTTGTTGAAAGGGAAGCAGAAGTCTTGCCTCAATCTCACATGCAAATATATTGAAATTACTCTGGGAAAAATGAGTTTACATTTAGTTTACAGTTTGTGTAGTTGATATTAAAAAGAGAGAATATTTCTGAGCTTTTTAATGTACAACTGGGTTAGTCACGTTTTTGAGCAGGAAATATTTTAGTGTCTTTTTGCATGTGTGGCTTTCAGTAATATGTGCCCCTTTAAAGATTTTGGAGCAAGTTCCCAGTTTGTTGAGATCACAATTACCCTCAAATTCCAACCAGATGTCAAGTCCATCCATCTGCTGTCTCCAGAGGAAGGTTAGAGGTAGGCCTGACTGCAGAGCAAGGTCACACCTCGGGATGCTTCGTTCGAACTCAGGCTAAAAACATGCCTTCGCCCCTGTGCAGAGTGGGATAGTGTGTCATGTTTGACTCTGCCTGGCTCAAATGCAGTGAGCATGTCGGTGAAAAAAAAATCAAGGTCCTGCCCTTTTTAACGGTGTTCCTGTACTCTGGGGGAACGGGCCCTGGGGTAGATAATAATGGAGTAATCCTCTTATCTGTTGCTGCTTCCCTCATCCCCACAGATCATTTTTCTTCTGCTCTGGTGTATCATTCCATACTGAGCTGGCACACCGCTAAATGTTTTCCCATTTGAGTTTTAGGCACAGTTTGCTCAGTTCACATTACACTGTTGAAATGCTATCAAAATGAAACTTTGGCAGGCATTGAGAAAAAGTGTTAGCGTTGATACTGTAGCATACAAGTGAGGCTGCTTAGAATTGTAATATTGTGGTAATTGTCCATAATTCTGATTTTTTTTCTCCTCTGAAAAATGTAAAATTAGCTATTTCCCTTTGAAACAAAGTTTCTAAGCCATTTGATGGTACACTGACTTATAATTGGGAGAATGGGCTCTTAAATTCCCCACTGAAAGCCTTTTATTGAGCTATGTATCCTAGCTGGAACAATTTCTCATTAAAAGTAATGATGCTTTGTGGGACAGCTTTCTGGCAGAAAGCTCTGCAGAAGTTTTTTTCATACACCTGTCTGTCTGATCTTTCTGATTGGAATTGACTCTATAGCATCCCCCATAGGTTTGCAGAACCCTGAACCTAGACAGAATACTTACATAGCCAAGCATGCACCTAAAAATTTAACTATGCATTGAAACAGTGCAGACTGCAAACCCATGACTGGTCTGCAGAGTAGCATTGATGACTGCCAGTCTCTGAGTACATCTACAAGTATATCATACATCACTTTTGCACAACAGAAGGAGACAGAGATGTGTTGTCCTTATTTATATGTAGTTGGTTAGTTAGAAAGTCAGAGTAGTGTTTTGTTCCTGGGGCAAAGATGGTATTTAAGGGACTATGTCCTAGATAACTAAGCATTTTTAAACAATCATCAAACCCAGCTCTGCACACAGAAATGCAATCAGTAGCTGACAATAAACCCTGCAGAGCTGCACACATTGGCACACATATTGGCGCCTCCGTGCAGGCATGCTGGACATGGTGTGTGAGAAGTGCCCTGCTGTGTGGTCGGTGACAAACACTATTTCTGTCCTCACTCAGAGACAGAGAGACGAGCAGGATGTGAAGGAGATGAACTCTCATCACACTGTGCTAAATAGCACCGAGGGGCTCAAACCACACCTGACATTAGCATGCTTCTCTCTAAAGCTGTCATGCCTTTGGGCCGGCAGCCTGCTGCTACTGAAAGGTCATAGAAGACCCAGGAGTATGTGTGCAAGGCTTAATAGCAGAGGCAGAGGGTTCCTGTTTCATCTCTTTGATTATTCAAAATAGGCATGCACAGATTTTTTAAAAATTGTTTGTTGTTGGTTTGTTGTTTTTGTGCACTTTACTGTAGCACAGCCAAATAACTCGTTTTTATGGGTTTGTATTTTCACTTTAAAATTATCTGTTCACTTAATCTTAGCAGATGCATAGTGAATAGGTGTTATTTTTGAAATTTGGCTTTGAATATTGTGCTTGGACGGCTCATCTTTTCATATTACAGGTATATGTAAAAATTAAGTATTATTTTTCCCACTTTATTGCTAAAAATACATACAAATGTGACAACTCTTATTTATGACAAATATCCATAATCTATTCTAGCTGCCCAGTTTAGTTGCAACCTTCCTCTTCTAATGAAGGTGTTGGATAGATTTTCTAGTTAAATAGCTAAGTAGGGGACAATTACAGCAGTTTTCCTCTGCAAACATGTTCATAATGACCCCCTGTGATGATGGGTTGTAATGTAAACTATCCAGATGTGATGATAGCTCTGCGTGTTCATCTGTGTATTTCTAAAGGCGTGTGTTTCTCGGATTTCGTCCCTGACTGTAAATCCAGCAGCCTCTGGCAGGTGCTAACTAATTCTGGTGCATGTGTGAAAAAGGGAAATCACAGTCGCACGGTTTGATTTCAAAAGGCATGTTGCTAGGACTGGAGGAATACTTTACTGTCAGAGTTAAAGCATGTATTTTATACCTATCAGGCTACACTTTTTTATACTTGCCTTTTACAATGGCTCCAGGTCACACTACACAAGAAAAATCTTGTCCTTTCTTGGCCAGCAGACTAAAAACACCACAAATGGGATCCTGACCAGTCATTGTATGCTGCCATTATCTGTTCTCTTCACCACTGTGTGTGAGTTCATAGGTCATCAGCGAGGCAGGTCAAGGAATGTCAATCATGGCTTCAACAGAAGCCCTGTGAGTGATGCTAGTGCTCCTGCACTCTGAAAAACAGAAACAACAAAAAATAATGGATTATTGACTTGTCCTTGTGTACCAAGGCCAATATGGACTGGCTATTCTTCAAAACTATTCCTCTAAAATGAGCCCAGTAAGTCTAGATAAGGACAGTTCTGTGTGTTAAATTTGCTATCCTTGTGTCAGTGTCAGATTACACTTCGTTAACATGAGGTTATGATGAACTAGGTTGAAGATCGAAGAAAAACTCTGACATGGCAGTCTTTTCAAAGGGCATCACTGCTTTTATCACACTACAAGAGTGTTGTCATTCCTGATGTCCATATTTAGGTTACTACTGGGCACCAGCAGCAAGGAAATCAGGTCAAATTCTGGCTTGAATAGTTTAGTCTGATCCAGTCTTACAGCAACAGGTACCATGATATATAAATTTACCTGTGATAAAAAAACAAAAATCCTTTCTCAAGCTAGAATAGATTTTTCCTTTAAGTCTAGAAAAGTGGTGCTGAGACTGTGAGGTTACAACTTTGCCAGTGGAAAGATACTTGGAGTTAAAGCCATTGAAAGCCAATCAGTGTTACTTTGGTCTCTATGCTAGTTTGTCTTGTTTACATGCAGCAGGAGTCCTTTCTCTAAACATTTTTTGGTTGTTAAAGTCATAGCAATATTTTAGGAACAATTTGATTAAAATAGTTTTATTACTAACATAGCTTTGTAATAGTTTTTTATTTTATTGTTCTGTTTTTAAAGCTCCAGTGAGGAGTTTGTAGTTGGTAATGAGACTGTGTGAAATGAATACTGAGGCCTCCCTATGTAGTTCAAAGGCAAACAAGGCCATCAGTACAAAGATGAACTATCACTGTATAGTTATTTTTAATGCCTGTAAGCACTGCCGGGGGAGTAGGTGTCAGACGTGGAGAAAAACAGTTTGGACTTTTTTTTTCTTCACATTTTCCACTTAACAATTCACAGTGAGTAATGCTTGTGACTTTTAAAAGAAAGCAGGGAAAGGTTTTTGACAGAAGACACTACCTAAGCATGCACAGGACAAAATAAGCAAACAAATAAGATGTACTACTTAGTCTTCAGGGGGTACCAAAATCAATGAGAACTCTGAGATCCTCATAGAAACATTTTAAAACAACAGCACTGTTGCAAAGTGAGTCACACTAAATGCTAATGCAAAAAACTTCCATCAACTATGCATGATTGAAGTACTTCCTGGTCCATATGTGAACAAGTTTTAAGCATGGTGACATAGGAGCTGTCAAACATGAAATATTTACAGCACCTATAAAAAGCATTCACCCCCTTGGATGTTTTACCCTTTTATTGATTTTCTAAATCATTCTTGATAAATAGAATTTGGCTTTTTTTTTTTTTGTTTTACAAAAACTAAATAAATAGAAATAGATGTAATAATATTTCTTTTATGCCAAAGTGAAAACAGTTTACTACAAAGCTTTTGCTGTAGCTTTTGCTGTATGCTTTGGGTCGTTGTCTTGCTGGAGAATCCCCCCCCCCCCAGGACGTAGCTCTCTTGCAGACTGTATAAGATTGTCCTCCAGGATTTTACTATATTTTTCCACGTTCATTTTAACCTCTACCTTTACAAGCCCTGCAGGGCCGGCTGCTGAGAAGCATCCCCACAGCATGATACTGCCACCACCAGGCTTTACAGTGGTGGTTTGGTGTGTCTGCCAAATATAGCATCTTTTTGGTGACCATAAAGCACCATTTTGGTCTCATCAGACCAAAGAACTTTCTTCCTCTTGACCATTGAGTCTCCTCATGCCTTTTGATGAACTCTAGTCAAGATTTAATACGTTTTCTTTAACAGTGGCGTTCTCTTTGCCAGTCTCCCATAAAGCTTTGACTTTTGAAGAACCTAGAAACACATTGGAGTGTTCCTTTGTCTTCCTGGTGTAATGATAGCCAGGGAAACTGATTAACCCATGACTGGACCTTCTAGACACAGAATGCTACAATAACTTGAGGAACATTCACAGCACTCAAGTGATCCAACTTTTTCTGTCAAACAAAGCCAAATTATATTTATCATGGTTTATTTCTAAAATCAATGAAAAGGGAAACCTGGGTAAATACTTTAAGTTGGCATTGGCCTCTGTTGTAAAGGCATGTCCATCCAGCAGAGCCACTGCCTCTTCCTTGCAAAAGGATAAGAGTGATGTGGTCAGTGTCATACAGTCTGACGTCTCACCATCCTGCAGATTTAAAACTTTTTTCTATTACTTGCCTATGCAACAGATTTCCACATAATGCCCACAATGCCTGTCTGTTCTCTCCATCACTTCCTGGTTGTACTTATGCAAGGCGTGATATCATATCACATAATAGAATCTAATAGAGGTCGGTGACAGGGGGGACATGCAGAGATGTATTGGTTGTTGGAGGAGGGAGAGAAAGGCCCATTTATCAAGCTGTTATCAGTCACATCCCAGAGTCTGTCAGAGTCAATAACAAGAGTGGTTGTGCATTGACGGACAAGTTTCTCACATACAGTCAAAGTGTAACTTTTCGTCATACATCGATGTCTTTGCATCAAATCCATATATATTAGGGCTTGTTTTGGCAGGAGACACAAAGGGGACACCAGCAACAGGAGAGGAATAACAAGCAAGTGTAAATAGCAGTTTAGACGCAAAACACCCTTCTTTTTTTCTGTGTTTGAAGAGCAAATATTGAATTTGGAGATAATGTGGCGAAGATAAAACACCGACTGATCAGACGGCCATTAGCTGCATTCTGCCGCTTCTCATTTTAAGTGGTTTTCTTGCTCGCCTCTCCGCTCACATATGCTCTTTTAAGTGTATTCATATTGAATGTTGGGAGATACAAATCTTTAAATAGAACAGTGGATGTAGGAAGGGCATGTGCAGAGGAGGGAAGCAAAAGAAAAACAAGTTGATCTTTGATGTCTGTGTTTTACTTAACCCACCAAAAGAAGTCTTGATGAGATTCCAGGATCGATAAATCATCTGGGAGTACAAAAGATCAAAAATGGGCCCCTTTTTCATGTTTTTCTCCTTCTTATTCCCAGTCCCCCTTGATGGCTCCCCTGTTTCCGTGCATGCAAGCACCCCAAGGACTGTGTGCCTCCACTCATTGGCTCCACGTTGCATTTTCAACCCTGCCCGGCAGCAGCTACCATAACATAATGATTACAGTTTGAGGAAAGTGCCTCCTGGGGATCAGGAAGCAACGCTACGGTTGAAAAAAGATGTTCCCACACAATTATAGGAGGACAGAGTAGGATTCTTCAGCCTTTTTCTTTGCATTTTTTTTTTTTTTTTTTTTGGTCAGCTGGCACGAGGAGGGAGAAAAACACTCACTGTGAGCTGCAGATTCAAAGTTGCAGTTGGAGTCAGCAAGGTGTGCCAAGAATCACAGCTGTATCCTGCGATCAATGACCTGGCTAGCAGAGAGCTGGGATCAATGATGCCCTCCCTGTTCACACTGCAGGCTTCTTTCGTTTTGTTTCTCCTGGGCATGTGAGCTACAGTCCGATTTTTCCTTCACTGAGCCTAGGTGGTGAGATTAGTCATAGCATAATTTAAGGCAAACAGATGGAGACGGATAAGTTTTATTTTTTTTTAATCATCCACTGCAGATTTACTCCAAATACCTTTTTTCTGTCTGCCAAGTTTCCGAGGGCTGCCCATGAACATGTGGTCATAGGCTTAAAAGAAAAATCTAAGAGCCTTCTCTCTGATTTGAGCCTTTATTACAGGGTCAGGCAAACATGGCACAGCAAGAGCTAATTTCCACCATTTTCAAGGGCAATCTGCTTGTCAGGTCTTTAAATCCCCACAAGGAAGCAGGATTGCGCTTAAATAGTGGCTAATACTCTAATGCTTGTTGTGTTGAAGTGGCAGAGATCACAGCTGAGTGTTGCCCTTTGAGAGTTAGCATTCAAGTGAAGGCACTGCAGACAGGTATCCGCTGTGCTGAAGCTGCTCCTTGGGAATTTTGATGATGCTAAATGGAGGGCCTCTCATGTCAACTATGCAAACAGTGGAATTAAATGTTAATTATTTTAGTAGAATAACAGTTTAACTATTGTCTGATGATGATATAGCCTCTCTGAGAAGTCAATGGAGTCAACTTTCTCAGGGCTTATGCTGTGGCCAGCAGTTAGCTGTAAAGCACATTTTACCATGACTTCCTCTTCCATAAAAAGGCCAATGCTGAGTACGTCTTTGGACTTGAGAAGCAAGAATGAAGTTGAAGTCAAGAGAGAGCTCTAAGAGCAGACTGTGAAATGAACCTGCATGCACTTTGAATTTTACAATAAATGCCAAAATGTGCCATAGGTGTGCATTAGACTTAAAATATATACTTAGGCTCCAGCATGTTTAATAACCTTCTAAAACCTTTGGAAATATTCATGATACTCCCTGTGATCTGTTGAGCCCTTGCACTGTTGTGGAGAAGTGGGATTGGAACACTTCCTTCAGAGTTTTTTTGACCTGACTGATTCTGCTCCGAGTGGCTGGAATGAGTTTCCCCTGCAGGGTGGCTGGGCTCACTCTTAGAGATAGGGTGAGGAGCTCGGACATCCAGAGGGAACTAGGAGTACTTGCACTGCTCCTTCACATCGAAAGGAGCCAGCTGAGGTGGTTCGGGCATCTGATCTGGATGCCTCCTGGATGCCTCCCTTCGGGGGTTTTCCGGGCATGTCCAGCTGGGAGGAGACCTTGGTGAAGACCCAGAATGCGCTGGGGGGATTATATATCCTGTCTAGTCTGGGAACACCTTGGGATCCCCCAGGAGAAGTTGGAGTGTTGCTGGGAAGAGCGGTGTCTGGGTTGACTTGCTTAACCTGCTACCACCGTGCCCTGGCCCCGGATAAGCGGAAAAGGGTGGCTGGATGGATGGATGGATGGATGGATTGATGGATGGATGGATGGATGGATGGATGGATGATTCTGCTCCTCACATCTCTGGGAATCTCTCGGGATCATGATTCACCTAGTGGCTCCTCATGTTACTCGTACTTCCCATCAAATTTGTCACCTTAGTCAGGCAGTGTTTGTAAACTGTCTTTCATTTGTCCATCACCTTTTCTCCTTTCTCATTTCTTGACACCAGGAAACAAAAATGCTTCCACACATCAGGTTTAAAAGTCACTGGAGCTTCCACAAGTTCAAAAACTTTGTCGCTTGGTTCTCCCTTGCTACTTGCAGCATTCACCCTTTTGGTGCTTAGATCAAGCCAGCAAGTGGAGCACTAAGAATGATGGGTGCACAGGGGCCAATGGTGACTGTAGTTCCTGCTTCTCTTTTCTCAGCTCCACTAAAAAAATTACATTTTTTGCCCTGAAGGGCGTCACATTGCATGATGGAACTGAGACACCTCTGTCACCGCGATACCATGATACCGCGATACCATGATACCATTACATCTCTTCTATGGGCCAGTCAGAGCGAAAAGACATATGATGTGGTAATCATGCACCATCCCAGGGAGTAAAGTAACATAAGCTCTTTGTTAACCATCAGCAGAGCTAGTTGGTGAATCAAACTCATGCCGCAGCCACTTGAGAGAAAGGGGAAGACATATTTTCTGTCAAGAAAAGCTTTCAGTGTGATTCTTTGCTCTCCTTTTGATAAAGATGTGTTCTCCAGTGTTGATCTGATTGCTGCTATAGCTACATCCAAGCTGACTGCTTCTACTGGCAGCCATGGCTTACAGTACAACTAAACCAAGTATGTAGCTACCACCACTTTCTCCTAATATGACACTGATTGGCTCATCCATTCTCAGACATGAATGTCTCAGATTGGAGGTTTGCAAGAAGAATCCAGTTGATGGAATCTGGCCAGCTCATCGACCTTGCATGGGTTTCAAAAGGCAGCAGACAGCAATAAAGACCATTTGAAAGACTACTTTTTCCCATGCACTTATCACAATTGGCAACCTATGAGTTCTACCCAAGAGTTCTAAGAGTTATGTGTAAATTTGCATAAAAAGTGTCCAACTTCAGCACCACATCTTTGTCTCTTAGGTTGGTTGATTGAAATTTAGTTGTTAATATGGAGATCCCCAATGTTGGTCTTTAAAACTCCACTTCAGAAACCAATAGATGATGCCACGTCTACTATGCCCATGTTTTAAACACTATGTAGTTTCTAATCGTCAACTTTCTAGCAAGCTAGTGGCTTGGAAAGAAAGGAAGGTACTGCCTGTTAGTGATGAAGTCTTAAAGTAGATTGCTAGGAGGACTTGCATGAATGTCTGTTTAAATGTCTAATAAGCTGGATTGTTGTCAAATAATCGCCACTGGGTTCTTGGACTACATTTTGACTGCTCCATTCTTTCTTTTTTTTCGTCTTCCTACAAACCGTTTTGGCACATACAGCCAATACTTAAATTCTACACTACTACTTAGAAATTAGCAAGAAAGAGACTGTTCTAAAGAAGAAGTTGTTGCAAACTTAGGAGCCTCTAATCCTTCCCTCTGTCTCCGAGGTCTTTTGGCAGGCAGAAAGCCCTAAAGAGAGAGGTTGTGGGAACGCCATCTTCCTGCTCCCTATCCAAACCCTGCTGCCTGGCACAGGCAGGGATAAAAAAGCCACAGGCGCAGCCTCCAGTGTTTCAAGTCTGATTAATCTTCTGATTAGGTTAATCCAGCTCTGCTTCAATGGAGGGTAGCCACCCCCCCCCCCTCTTCTGGAAAGTCTTCTATTGAAAAAGAGAGCCGTATACTTTTCCCTTCCTCCCTCCTTCAGGCTGTCTTTGGTATCTTTGATGATTATCTTTACTCTGAGGCTAAAGGTGTTGCTCTTACCCTCATGCCTCGCCTTAGAGTTTAAAGTAACACCAAGACTGTGTTTCCTCTGGTTCTTTGCTGCTTCACCAAGTCGTTCAGGTCCTTTTAGCATCTGTTGGTACAGTGTCCCCAAGACAAACACCTTTTAAAACCTGTGTTCGATCGAGTCTCTGCTTATTGTTCAAAGAGACAAAAGCTAATGAAAGTCAGGTACAGGGAGAACACTTTACATTACTATGCTGGATGATACAATAGGAGCCGTTTCCTGATTTATCACCAGAGGTAGAGCAATGAATAGAAGATGTTAATGAAGGTCAAGTGACAAAACACTTTTGCTAGGGTTCACAGGGATGTTGGGTCTATTAAATGGCCCCTACCTTTCCACCACACACACACACATTCTCCTAATTCATTTATCCCTCTTCTGCTTAATGATCAGAGGACATTTGCTTCAAATTGTCTCTTGCTCTGCTGGATAATGTTTTGTAAAGAGTCCCCACCTAATCAGCCTTTTCTAAAACACTAAATAAATAGGATTTTGCTAATGGGCAAGGCTCCTAGACTATCCTCTGGTGTAGTTAATAGTCTATTTATTTCTAATATTTCAGCATTAGAGGTTGGTGGTAATCCTGTTTCTCTTGGCATGCAGTCTCTGGAAGGACAAATGATGGTGTTATTTAATGATTGATTTAAGACAAATTAATGGAATTATATGAACATATTTGCACTGATTATTGTAAGGCATTTCATGCATGATCATAGAGACAGTGGATTTCATTCTTGGATGTTTTTTTATGATTTTTAATGGATTTAAAATACAGATCAAGAGTTTCAGGGTGTTTCACATTAGGCACAGTTGTTTCATAACATCCCAGGCACAGTTTGTCTCCTCTTCTCTACTCGTCTGCTTTCATATTTGTTCCATGCCTGAGCACACTATATATGCACAGTCGGATACGGTAGGTGGTAGTATGTATGTATGTATTCATTTTCAAATATGGCAAGGTGAAAGGAGAATGGACAGCCATGGTCAGGTCTGCAGACAAGGGAGTCCATCCTGCTGGCTACTGTTGATGCTTTTATTATTTTTAAGACACCAACAACAACCCTTTTCCTACTTTAACATCTACCGTGTCGCTCAGAAGATGAAAAAAGTCTGAGCTGTCAGATACAACAGTTTATGAAGAGATGGGACACGTTTCAATTGACTTTACAGTTTTCTTAATGACAAGCACTCTATACCGCGGCATGGTTGCATTCATATCTGTTTTAGAGTCAAAACAAATCGTGCTCGAGACCATCTCTGTAAGTTGATTCAGGGATGACATGACATGATACTGTGCTATACAATACAACACAATAAGACATCATACAGTACAATAAGACAAGGTACGGTACAATACAACCTGATGTGAACCAATTTGATTCAATGTGATACAATTCTGTGTGGTACAATAAGACCATACAATTCCATACCATATAATAACATAAGATAACATGATACGATATGGTACGATATGATGAAATAGGATAGCATTCATTGTCCCATCCCACTGAAAAATGCTCCACACCCCTCTTTTGGGTCCGGACCCACCAGTTGAGAACCACTGCTTTATACCATTTTGGCTCTCAGACTCTTAAAAGAGCAAAAAGTTGTAACAAAATCTGAAAACAGATAAGACCACAGTGATGATGTTGGACAGCCCTTACAGTCCTGAGAAACATTAATCAAAAACTATTTTTGTATTTATTTTGATCTACAAGGTAAAATGTTCCAGTAAGTAGTTGAATTTCTCCTTCTTCTCATCAATCTTACTCCCACCCGTTGACTGTGTTATGAAATATAATTGAAGTGAACTTCTCAACTCAAACCTATTTGACAGCCTAAAAGTCTGCACAGGTGTTGATTTTACAGACATTTAAGGGAAATGAAACCTGTCTTAGATGCCAGGGTAGCACCTCCAGCCTAAATCTTTCCAGGACAGCTCATTTTCATGTGACAACGTTGACTGTTTGAACCTCATGAGTGTGTGACTTTGAAGAGCAGGAGGGCAGGCAGCTGCAAAATAAAACCAGCACATGGTTCAATTATCCCCCTAAAGTTAATCCTTTGAAGTTGCACATTTTACATTTAGGGCTTTCGGTGTCAAACCGAGTGATTCACACAGAGAGCGATCCACTCAGAGTTCAGTGTCTTGACACTTTGACACGACTTGTAGCCGCGGGTAGAAACACTGTTGTGCCATAAGACCAGAGCCTGTGACCTTTCAGTTACACGATATTCTTTCTAACATCAAGGCCACCCTGCTCCCTCTCCGGATGCAACAAGCATCGCTGCTAAGTACCGCTGTGACACAACTCTGGTCTGATATCGCCCCTCGCAACCACACTGCTTCGAGTTACACCAGGCACCAACCTAAATGGGCTTAAATTTTTAATTTGTGCTGGAGAACGGAGATCACATCTTGGGAGGATAGCATAGCTGTAATTTATTTAAGAAGCCCACAAAGGGAGTGTTATTTTGGAGGCAGGGAGCTCGAAGGGAAGTATCCATGTGGCATTTTTTTGTTCAGCCCAAGGGTTTTGTAGGTAGACTCCACTCTGCAGTGACCTTCTCAGCGCTGAGGATGAACATGCTATTTATGTTCCTTCCTCGGGTAAAAAACTGTTGAGTGCAAGAACTATTTCTCCTCCATCCTGGGGAACAATGGAAGCTCTTGAATAATTGATTCGAAGTTTTGCTTAAACTCTGAATCCTTTTTACATTTTTACCACAGTAAAATGATTCACCGCCTCGGTCACCCCGCAGCTTGCCTTGTGTGGAATTCCACTTTCGTTTAAAGACGACTGCTCTCTGAAGATTGCAGTGGAGAGTTTTTGACTCCCCCTCGGTCAAACGCACGTCAGCTCCACTGGCGAGAAATAAAAGCTTTGTCACTATTAATTAAAGTGGGCCTGATTAGCGCTGACAGGTGTGGCAGGTGTTCTGTTTAGTCAAGCAGCGGCGGTAACAAACACGCATGCAACAATCTGCAGTAATTCATTAAAATCACCATCAAAGCTGCCACTTATCCACACCGTGTGGAGGGGTGAGTGTGTATGAAAAGTGGGGTAAACGGTAGGGGGGTGGAGGCGGAGGGGGGGGTGGCACGCTATCATGCAGTTCATCCTTAATGAGTGTGGATTAGCGGGGATGATCCGAGCTTTGCAAAACCCCTGGTCCAGGGCTGGTGGAGGTCTGTGTCTGTCTGTGTATGTGTAGAGATAGGAGGTGACATCATGACACAAGTCAGGTTGGAAATCGTTCCCAGAATTCCCCACAATGCCAGATAACTGTAATAATACAAGGATAAACCACTCCATGTGTGCGATGTGTGTGGTTCCTCTCCCCACCAATCAGAGAACAGCAGCCTCCTCCTCCCCTCACAGATGAGCTCAAGAGCTAATTAATATTTCTCCACAGTGATTTATTCATACATTTAATTATTTGCTAGCTGTTGCCTGCAAGGGGGTAACAAAACGTGTTTGTTGTTCCCTTTTCTTTCTCAACATTGAATAAAAAGATGCATCCAGACATCGGGAAAAAAGGAATTATAATGTAATGATTATTTCATGATTGGACTGCACTGTTTTTTGGATGCCTTGTTGATAATGCTAACTCCTTCAGGCATGAAATTTTAAGTGTGCTCGCGCTCACAGCACAAATCATGCTGCAGTTAAGAGAGGGTTCAGAGAAGCTTATGTGACTTGTGACTATAAAATCACCAGTTTGAATTTGCATGCTGAAAGTTAAGTCAGGGTTGCGCGCCTGAGCATGTGAATGAGTAAATCTGCTCGCTCCCTTAGCAACCGCTGGTGAGCTTCCCATGAACTTTGCATTGGAAGCAGGGAAGGTTCTGGAAGGGTGACAGGTAGAGGACTACGTGGACTTAGTAGGTATGTGGAAGATATCTGAAGATATGCAGCAGTGTTCAGTATAAAGAGTGGTAATGAAGTGTGATTTAAAGTGTATGAGCTATAACCTAGAGATTTGATGTCTAGCTACTGTTCTTCAGGTTTCACATAACATGGAAATTACTTTTTTCAACAAAAAATACAAGATATGCCAAGAACTGCAGCAAATATGACTTAAAAAGATATATTAAAAAAAAAAAAACAAAGTACACTATATGGACTAAAATATTTTTAGCCACACCTGTTGATTATTAAAATCAGGTGTTCCAGGTGTTCTGAAGAGCTCAGTGACTTCAAGCATGGTACCATGATAGGATGCTACCTTTGCAATACGATGGTTTGTGAAATTTCATTCCTACTGGATATTCTACAGTCAACTGTAAGTTATATTATTAGAAAGTGGATGCGTTTAGGAACAACTCAACCATGAAGCAGAAATCCATGTAAGATCACAGAGCGGGGTCAATGACTGCTAAGGCCCATGGTGTATAAACATCACCAAAGCTCTTCTGATTTCATAGCTGAAAGCACACCAACACTGTGGAGCAGTAGAAATGTGTTCTGTACAATGATGAATCACAGTTCTCTGTTTGGCAGTCAGATGGGCGAGTCTGGATTTGATGGATGCAGAATGTAACCTGCCTAACTGCATTGTGCCAACTGTAAAGTTTGGTGCAGGAGGGATGATGGTATGGGGCTGTTTTCAGGGTTTGGGCTAGCCCCTGTATCTTAATGCTTAAACATACTAAAAAATTTTGTACAATGCTATGCTTCCAACTTTGCAGCAACTGTTTGGGGAAGGCCCTAATCTATTCCAATATGACTGTATCCCATCGCACAAAGAAAGGACTATAAAGACGTGGTTTGATGAGTTTGATGAGTTTGGTGTGGAAGAACTTGACTAGCCCACACAGAGCTCTGACCACAACCCCATTGGGATGAATTGGGGTGGAGATTGCAGGCAAGGCCTTCTCATCCAACATCAGTGCCTGACCTCATTTTTATTTTTTTCATTTAACCTTTATTTAACCAGATAAAACCCACTGAGATGGAGATCTCTTTTACAAGGGTGACCTGGCCAAGAGGTCAGCAGCACACGTCATAATAAATAGTATATAAATGCACTAAGGAATGAATGGACAAAAATTCCATCAGAAACACTTAAAAATCTTGTGGAGACCCTTTCAAGAAGACTGGAGGCTGTTATAGCTTCAAGAGGAAGAACTCCATATCTAAGTAAATGTATTTGAATACATGTCATTACAGTCCCTGTTGGTGTAACGGTCAGGCAGCCAAATACTTTTGTCCATATAGTATCTTCTTCAGCTTTAAAATCTCCACTTTAATAACATGCACAATTTGTGCTGCCTTCTATTCTTTTCAAAGATTTCCTTTGGTATTCTGAATTAGCTAGCCTGGATCATTTGATTGATGGAATTTGTGACGATAGTTTCAGTGACATAAATGCTGCTATAGGTTGATTGCAGTCACATGATTGGGTGTCAGGAAGGGGAGGACAGCCACAAGGAATGAATGAGCATGGAGGAAAGTAAGCACTTATAAGTTCTACCTTGCAATTATGAACAGAAAAAATCTACATACATTGTGTATGATCCCTGCACTTTACAAAAAAGTGGATTTTTTCACACAGTTGATTTGGTTTGCCTTGCATGGAGGTGATCAATGTCACAATTTACTCTGTCCAGCAGACCTCATCTAGCCAGACACAGGGTCAGGGTTGAGCCAAGAGGCTAGCTGAGCCCATTTAACATATTAAAAATTCCTGATTTTCTACAAATATGCTTTTAATTGAAATGGTGATATGCTGTAAACTGAATAAACCTTGTGGGGTAAGGGATGATGAACTGTTCATGAACGAGTATGTTCTACAAAATGGCTCTTTAATTGCTTAAAATATTTTGAAAAATATTTTGACGTCAGTGTGCTGAATTTTAGATAATTTATAATTAACTGTATAATGTGCCCACGCGAAAAGAGAGAGGGGGGGAAAGCACCAAAGCAGGACTTGAATCGTGAAGCTTGACTGTTTCTGTGAAACCATTGGGTCAATCAGAGAAGTTCATGAAATTCCCTGAAGTCTACAGACACAAACTGAGCGCTGTCTCACACCGGCAAATCGTGCAGGCAGCATGTACACTCGGAGATCTGCGTAGGTTCACTGGTGCAGGCATATCGCCATATCTGCCATGGAACCACAGCCAGTGGATGCGTAAGAACGCAGGACTCATGCCTGTCAACATCAATGCATCAACTTCTCTTCCCTTGTTATTGAAACAAGTGCATTGTACCATACAAATAGCCATCTGTGCGAAACACAGCATACCGTGCAACACACAGCGCAATGTCCAAGCTTACAGCATGGACGTGTATATGGATACATGACTGATTTGACTGATTTTCCAGGCAGATAATTTGCCTTGAGGAATTTTTTGTCTCGAATCACTTAGATAATTCGAGGAATCGTTTCAGCCCTAGCAGAAATCACTACTTGACATCATCTGCAAAGAACCTCTCTGGAAAGGCTGTCAGTTTATAACCTCCGCCAAGGAGGTTATGTGATTGGCAGGGTTTGTTTGTTAGTTAGTTTGTTAGCAACATAACTCAAAAAGTTATGGATGGATTTTCATGAAATTTTCAGGAAATGTCAGAAATGGCATAAGGAAGAACTGATTAGATTTTGGAACTGATCCGGATCACTGTCTGGATCCAGGAATTTTGAAGGATTCTTTACTATTGGGAGATAGGGCTAATGGCGGAGGTCTGCGCTCTCCGAGTGCTTTTCTATTTATTTCTTGCAACATTGGCCTGCTAAGTGGAATTCGTGGTTAGACAATGGTTAATCTAAAATAATGAACATAATGCCATGAATCCATGGATTTGGGTGAGAGGTCAGGTCAGGAAGCTGACTCTTCAAACACCCCCACTGTCTGGGTTTGATGACAACCATCGATATCCAACCAACGGTTAATCTGGAGATTAGCAGCCCCCACATAAAGATGTTACAGTGATACCTTTGCTGTCAGTGTGAAATATGGGCCACTGTAACAGAAAAAAGCAAATCCATTCGTCCATTCAACCTAGAACCCGTCTTGTCACGGTGCACTCACTGCAGTGAGCGAGATAGAAACCAGATAGTCAGACAACAGTTTGAGTAGCAGCCATAAACATGTGGCTGGGGAGATGATTTGTAATAATTAATCCACTGTGTCCAGTCCCAACAGCCTCCCTCGCTAACCCCCAACCAATCCACCATACACATGCACATACACATACACGCACATACACACCCGCCCCCTTCGCCAGTCGAGCTCGGGAACACAGCTGTGACCACCTCGGCGCCTTTCCAACCCAATGTCACCAATCGAAGGACATGGAAGGGGATTTAGTCCATCTCTCTCTCCTGTTAAAGCCCTTCACAATAGAACGCTCGCAGTACTTCATCATTCCTGTGATATCATGAACCATTAACATGCGGGCTTACAATAACATTATTTATGGAGGCGTTAATATTAATATCGACCTGGGGGCTGTCAGGCGGGTTGATTTACTGTGCGCTGGAATGTCGGGCCGTGTAGAGGTGACAGGTGGACTAATTGAATATCAGTCACTGTGTGCAGCACGCACATACACATTGACTTACATGCACACACAAAAGAAGACAATCACACATGCATGGGAACACTCAATGAGCATTAAGAACTTCCTTATGTGTGCAGGTGTGCATACAAAGCTCACCTCACAGACTTTTTAACCAATGCATGTCAGAAATCCTGGCTGGAGCTCTGCAGAGAGGATGCAGGACGCTCTTGTACTTATCTGCACAAAACAGGCCCCGCTAATGAAACTTTCATTGGAGTGGCTCATTGCTGGAGTGCTTCATCTGACAATTGTGCTGTTTGAGTGTGCGCAGAGGTTCTCTGACAGAGCACAAAGGTAGCGGATTAGCTAGCAGCAGTGAAGAATAATGAGGTTGCAGGACAAAGGCACTCTGGTGCTGTGTTGAGTTTTTTTTTTTCCATGAAGGCAGTTCTTGCCAATTTTAGGGAATTTGAGGCAATTTGGATATGTTTGTGCTCGTTTTGTGTTTATACTTTAATTGAGCCAAGGGCGGATTAGATACTTTGATTTCAACTCTTTCTAGTTTTTTCTTTAATAAAGCCTTTTGAAGACACAGATGTGAGGCATTACTGGCTAAACCCATCTGTTAGAATAATGGTACTTTACAGACATGTAGATGGCTCTAACATTCATTATCCTCATGGCTTTATTCAGACATGGCAGCATTTACAGAAGTTGTGTGCTTGTGTGACATTAAGAGAGCAGAATTTAGTTTTATAAAGTTTTGATAGCATGGAAGAAAAGTGTTTTCTGTCAAACGCTGCATTACTGATGGATTTTAAACTTATTTTGCCATCGAAGCCTTAATGACCCTTGGCACCGCTTCAAAACAGTGAAACTGTGACATATTTCCACATTAGTTTCTTCATTTACTGTTATTAGAAGGCAAGTTCAGCTGCCTGTTTATAAAATCCAACAGAGCACAACAAGTGTATGACAGCACATTAAGCCGGGACTTCAGTTTAATTTGGTATTTGCTCATATGTCGTGTGCAATGAGTTTGACTGGATATTCAGTTATTCATCATAGAACTTGGAATCAATGGACTCTGAGGAAACATGGGTTAACTGGTAGTCAGATTTAAGGTACACAGCAAAACCTGGAGGTTTGAAATATCAGTGTTAAACAATGTAGAGTTGATTTTAACCCTGAAGAGTACGTTTAACTTTATTCTGAGTGAAATGACATTCAGTGTTAATGCATTCAGTTTTTGTCCAACTGATCTAAGATTTGTTTTACACATATTTAAATGTGTTAAGATATGTTAGACCCTTTTGCACCATGAGTGAAATTATCAACTGAGTCAGGTGCTTCCTGCCTGTGGCATGGGACGGTCAACAGAAAAGGGTGGTGTTTTAAATCTCATCAAAGGATGTTTCCCAACTCTGCATTTGTCTTTTAGCTCCATCTTTACCAGAAAACACCTGATTTTGTCTCAGGTGTCTGATACAAAATGTCACTCTTCTGTAATTATTAAAATTACATCACAATGTGTCAATAATTCAATTAGTAGAAACTTATTTTACACCCAAAGTGAAAGGAAATATTCCACTGATGTGTTGAAATCTTAATTTAGCAACATTTCCAATTCTTTTAGCTATTAATTACATATACAGTGCTTAACAAATTTATTAGACCACCTGTCATATTTGTCTCAAAGACCATCCAGCATCATAAAATGAGGGTAATACTTTAGTTGTTGCCAAAAAAAATCACTTAGAGTAAATTTGTAACACAACAATGAAGTGTTGAGCTAAAGTAACACTGATTAGTGTGAAGAAGAGTTGGGTTTTAACTCCAAAAAGAGTCAACTATGGTACCAATTCTCCAAAAAAAAGTCAAATACTTTATGGTCACTGTAAAAGTTCATTATCAACTCTGGCAGGTTTTTCTGCAAACAGTATGTAGAATTATGGCTCTGAAATGTCTATAATAATGAAGATTATGTACTCCTATTTTGTGTGTCTTTTAAATTTAGTAGTATATTACTTCAAACATTTCCAATATTTTTCAAAGCTGGAATTTTTTTTATTTTTATGCATTTATTGGTTTGATTCTTGTCATAGTGACATACACTGCATGTCTGCTGCTGTCATAGAAAGATTGGGTGCTCCATGAAGAAGTGGGAACTACTGGATGCTGCTGTTCTGTGGCTGTATCCTGAGGTGGAAAGTAACTAATTTTATTTACTCAAATGACCACAATTATGTGTTTTCTTTGGGTACTGATGAAGTCTGTAACTTCTACTCAAGTAAGTTTTAACCACAGTAACAGTACTTTTTATTGCATAAAATACACGTGTACTTTTTCCACCTCTGTTGACTACTTAAACAGGTTTAACTTTACCATAACAAACTGGTTGGAAATTTATTTTCATCATTTAAACCATTTTTATGTCACTCATTTTTGATAAGACAAACATATGGAAAATTGCGAAAGTAGGAATTTTTTGCAAACCACTCTAAATAGTTGACACTTGAATGTTTAGGATCAGCATTTTTATTGAACAGAGTCAATAAAAAGCAAAAAGCAAGCAGGAGAGGTGGACAGAGCTGAACAGGGCATCTCTACTTGTCCTACTTTTTTGTTTTTACTTTGATTGAGAGCTCTCTGGCAGAATTTACCTACCATGGAGTTAATAACCTAAGATTATGTCTGTTTTTTTGCTAGTGTATACCCTAGTAATAGAAGAAAGAATCACAAAGATTTAACTTTTTGGACTGTGGTTTCTGGACGTCATCACATGGCCCTCTTGCTTGCAGTGAATTTTAGGGAAGGGTGGATGGTCTGTAAATGGGAGGAAACTGGAAGAAAATAAATCTCTTTTTATCACCAAAAAAATCGAGTGCATGAGCTATAAGGCTATCCGTGTTCAACCTTGCGCTGCTGCAACCTTTACGTTAATGTGACTTCATTCATTTCTATAGTACCAATGTTGAAATGGATGAAATTCTACAAGGTCTAGCTAAGTATGTCTGACAATGACTGTCTCAGATACGGGACCAACATGCTTAATAGATGGACATTAGATAAGTAATAGTACAATGCTAGGAGAGAACACAAGCGAATTATCTAGACATTTGGTCATCTGGAGTGTTTTGTAGGTCAGAATGCTGCCTGGAGTAGATTAGAATACATTTAAATGACTAAAGGTTTTATTTCCAATGAATGTTACATTATTTCTACTCTCAAAGCCCAAAGGGGCCTTGACTGGTGCTTCAGTGCTACATGGCTTTCAATTGAAGCGGTAATTTCCATGAGGATGATTGCTTTTTTTCACATTAGCATTTAGTCAGTGCTATAAACCTGAGCAGCTTACAGTGAGTGATCAGGTAGAGACATGTCCAAGGACACTACGTCTAGAGAGCTACACTTTCTGACTAGTGAGGGACCTCTGACTTTTGACTTACATATCTTTTTTATTAGAACAGCTAAAGGCCACTTTGGCAGACGTATTTCTGAGACACAGTGAAAATATCCAAAAATAATGTGTAGTAAGGGCAGCAGATTGTGTATTCACTGTTACATGGCTGAGGTCAATTTATGTATGAATGCAGTAAATTCCAGGAGCATCTCTCTTTTAAGGTCAGGAAGCTTACATTCCTGCGAGTGAAAGGAATGCATAGTAGAGTGCCAGAGGAGGAAACTGTCAGCTCTGTGCTGAGTGGTATGAGCTGAAAGGGCTATTATACCAAATCATCCTAACATTCCTTCAGAGGAGACTGTAAAAGTATGGTGAGAAGTATGGTAAAAACAAAGCAGAACTGGCCCAGGGAGGTGACTGGCCACTTCTGAATGCACATTATGATATAATCAACACTGCATGGAAACCGGCCGTCCTGTTAGACAACAGGAGCCTTGAATTGGGCTACAGCAATACCAGAGACGATGGCGGAGTATTTGATGCTGTTGCAAACTTTCACAGAGCATGCTAAGTTTTATTTCAGTGACTTAATGACATAGCTGTAGTAGCCAGTTCCAGCCCATGGTAAAGCAAACGGTTGTTAAAATTGAACCTAACCAGCAAAGCACCAGTACTGGAACTGGCTAAATGGAAATGGGGTAACAGAGAGCTTCATATGGCACCATCTTTTGGGTCATAGCACTGTGCCAAGTTGAAGGGATGGAAGGCAACTCTTCAATCCAGTCTCTGTTACACTGCGTGGCTGTTAGTACAAATTTTGGCACATTATCAATTATGTTCCATGGATACAAGCATTTAATACACGGGTAATTCATGGTGTTTAAAGTGAGCTTTCAGTGGAAGGAAGAGGAAGATGAGGGGAGGGGGTGCGAGTAACAGCAAGAAGTGAGCAGCAGATACTGATGTGAATAATCAATCACCAATTTAAATGACTTGAATTGATGCCAAAAAAAACCATGAAAAATCCAACCTGTTCCAAAGTAAATAATGCAAATGAAAGTTTCAGCGTCAATGTGCAAATATGCATAGATCAACATAAGATCACTTTCCTTTTTGAACATTTAAAATACTTCGAACGAAAAATTGATTCATAGTCATGGAGAACATACAACAGTACATTTTAAAGTAATGAAAGTATCAGCAGTGCATTAATAGGAGTGTTTGGCATTTTTAGGAATTTTACAATATTTCTAATAAAATAAGTTTAAACCTTTAAAGCCAATTGTATCATATTTGATACGGTTTTATGAGACCTCTATTAAACATGGACAGTAATTTCCTTTAAAACCTTTTAAATATAATATGATATATGATTTTTTTTAAAAAAGCCCTCCAGTGGATTATCAGTCACCAAAAACGTCTCATGTATCAAATGTGATACAATTAAAAATGTGAAATTTTATGGCAATTTTTCTCTTTTGGGATTTTGGTAAAATGTTAAATCAACAAATCAGGTCAAGAGAATTTTCTTGCCATTATTTGAGGTTATCAGGCTTTACACAGTTAAAGGGTGACTAACATTAAAGACTAAATTCCTTTTTTTTTTTTCTAAAATGTTTTCCTGGTTTTGTCGACTAAATCCAGACTAGAACTTTCAAGACTGAATATGACAAGAATGCTTTGATCTACAAACAAGGACTAAGATGAGAATTTTATAAAGACAGAGACGACATTTCTGTATTTACACATCAACTATGCATTTAGGATGTTCAAAACTAGCTTTAATTCTTTCTTTCTTTGGGACAAGAGTGCAAATCTGTCAGTGATTCAGGGCTGTGTTCTGCGTTCGTTCACGTACAAATCTGAGCTCACCTGTTTCTACTTCTCCCTTGATGTCATCCTCCCTGCTTCCTCTTTTCCTGCTCACATCTTGTCATTTCCTCTTTCCTCTCCTCTCATCCTCCTTCCTCCGAAGTGCTCTCACCTGTCGTTCCCTAGCCGCTTTCCGCTCTTCCAGCTTGTCGCATTTTGACTCCTCCTCTTCTCTTCGACTTATCTGCTCCTCCCCTGTCTGCTCTCTTCTTCCTGAACTTGTCCTCCTCCTACTTCTCCCTGACACATCCCTTCCTAGACTTCGTATTCCTTACTCACACCTTCTCTCTCCGCTTGACTCACGTTTCCTCTTCATTCTTTTCAATCTTGTCAAGCCTTTCTGTTCTTTTCACCTCTTCTGCTCTGCTGAAGATCTGATTTATTAATTGCTTTAGGGCATATCAGTGCTTTAAAGCTGAACAATGGGGGAGTGATGGGCTTGATGGAGGTGAGGTGAGGACAGATGAGTTAGTGCTCCTATGGCAACGCTTTTTTCACTCAAAGACAAAAACAAGATGTATTTTCTTTTGTCAAACCAAGGTAGAAACTGTGTCGACATTTCATCATCCAAGGTTGAAATGGGCTTTAGATTTTCTGAGGTAGAAGCCTTGTTGACATTTGAAGGGAGTAGGTCAGCCTTGTGTTTTCTTTCTTTTGTGCTTTTATTTCCCTCCATGTACAGTTCCCTGTTCTTCTTCACTGAATGTACCCGGTTGTGGTCACGTTGCCGGACAGAAAATACACCGAGCCGTCTCTGAGCATGCATGTTTTCATTTCCCAATTTGCCGTGCACCATGATGCTCGGCCATCTGTCCCAGCACGGTGACTAAATTCAATGCCAATATGTTGCAGGGTCATGAGAAAACAAACCGGAGCTGCTTTTCCACATGAGTGGACAAAGATAACTCAAGCCTTGATCCACTGCAAGAAAAAAGAAAAAGAGAACAGAGTTTGAGCGTCACGCTCTCACCTGTGGGCTACTGTGAGGAGGAGATTTCCACTTTCTCTCGTGTTAATTTGGGGTGAGCTTTAGCTTCCGTGCTGTTCGGCTAGCCCTTCATTCCGGCTGATTAATGGCGCCTCGCCCGGCCGAGGGAGTGTCTCATGCGTCGGAGGAAGCGGTAGTGCAACAGCGTGTGTGCAGTGAATAAATGCTGTACATTAAACAAATTCCCCCGCGCTCGTCTTGGCAGCCAGGCATGTGGGAGGAGAGAGTGTTGCAGATCTCTTCTTTCTCTCTCTCTCTTACTCACACATTCATGCTCGTGTGTGCAAACACACATCGTTGTATATCCAGACTTTTTTTGGGCACACTTGCCAAAAAAATCCCACTTTTTCTAAATCCACTACACACACACTTGCATTTATTCCCTTAACAGGTTCACTGAGCTCCACAAGTCGTACATGTTCCCTGTATGCTCTTTACCAACACTAAAGGCCAGGATTTCAAAACTACTAGAAAAACCATGGGAGGTCACTTTGAATGCTAGATTACAAACTGAACCAATATTACCAATATTTTCATTCTAACATCCCAGAGCAATTTGCTCAGTTTTTTTGTGAATAAGATGTTTATGATATTAGATATCCAGAATGAAGTTTCCCTTCATCAAAGCTTCAACTTAGTGAATGATTTTAGGCCAATACAGTAAAAGAAACTTGCTACATTAAAATGTATTTCCATTTATTACTGTTGATATTATTTTTGATACGTTTTTTGTCATGTTATTTATTTTTTGTATCAAATTCTTATTTGTTGTTTCTGCTTTTGCATGTTTAGTTGGACTTCTTTGTGCTAAAATTATGAGCTGTAATTTGTAAACTATGAGGTGGATTCGGTTTACAAAGCCATGATGAAATGTTATGATGACAGCCAAAACAATATTTTCTGATATATTTCTCTCCATATAAGTGGATAGAGGTGATGTATAAGTATCATCCCCCCCGTTAAAACAGCCCTTGATCAGTAAAAGGGCAAATTTAAAGTGGAAGCAAACTCCCAGCTCAAAGCTAACTCCGCCCACTTCAGACTTTTGAAAACTGCACAAAAATGTGCAGTTTAGTACTGATCGGAGGGAGGGGAAAAGGATGGGGTTTTCCAGATGAGGCGGGAGTGACAGTGACGTCCCCTTGCCAGAAAGTGACAGAGAGTCCTGCAGCACTGCTGCCTCAGAGTGATCTTTTGAGGTGAAAGATTTTTCCCCTCCAGAGTCCCCTGTAGCAGGCTGTAGTGTGGTGGTGGACCGTGGTGGTCCTGAGCACTACCTGTTTGGGCTGTTGGCTCCAGCACCAGTGTTACTAAAGCCGGAGCCCTCGGAGCTGAGGTGCAGGAGAGGATGGGAGTGGTCTCTTAATTTGAAAAGTCAGTTAGTGGCAGTAGCGCTCTACCTTTTTATATAAAGTTTGTGACCTAGAAACGTCACATAAGCCAAGCCTTTTCAGAAAAGATTTTTCAAAGCAGATGTCCATTTGGGCTAATTAAAAGCCATAAAATGCAGGTTTTTATCAGTCAGAAATAACACCAGCATTGATGTGTTTTATCATAGTTCAGTCGGATACTTCAGTGTGCAGCTGAAAAAAATGTCAGTGTTCACTACCTCTTTAATAGCAGCCTAAAACCTCCTCAGCCTGGTTTGCTGCCAAGCAACCATACTATTAGACTGAACAGTAAACTGTGGTTAAAGAACATTAGTTGTTTTAGCTTAGAGATTCAAATGACCTATTTCAGCTCTATTTATCTGAGTTGATGGAACCCATTTTTAGTTTCTTGGAAACAGTACTAGATCACTTTAAAATATTTTTGTAATTGTAAAAACATTATTTGAAAATCACCCCTTAATCTGCATAGTTTTCCCCGAATGCATTTGAGCATTACACATTTTTGCACCATGAGTGAAGTTACCTACTCAGAGAAGGCCAGCGTGTGGGGAACAATGTGAGCTTTGCAAGGATGATGCACTGAACTCTGTGCAAAAGCATTTTCTGGGTCAAAGTTCACTTTTCAGACTTAAATAAGCTTAATTTGGGCATAATTGTTCAGAATTTAAATATATGAAAGACACTGGGGATATTTGAAGTGGATGAGAAGCAGAGAAATTCCATATTTTAGCTTCTCACTCTCAAAAAATACTATTTCCACTGCTTAAAAACCTTTAAGTTATCAGTTACCTTTTGAGTATTTTCAACTTCTTAGTTTCACAGTGCAAATGCAGCAGCCACTGCAGAAAAATTAATATAAGTGCATCGAAACCTACCTCTTCTGAGGTAGAAGTGATCATATTTACTTCCTTTTGTGCAATTTCTTTGGATAAAATTTTACATTAAAATATCGACACTTTTAGCAAAAGTCAGGGACCTTCAGGATTGTAACTTTTATTTCAGAATTGTTATACATATTACAAATGTGAAAACAGTCCGAATGACTGCCATGGTCTATCTAGTGTTAAATCTACATACATATGCATTTGCCCTGGCTCCCCTGCTGCTGCAGAGGGTGTGTCAGGGTATCCCTCTGCAGCCAGCCTGTTAGTTGACACTGATTTGCCAGCGAAGGCCGACCTGACCCCGGTGGCCTGTCAGAATAAAGGATCATGTTGACCGTCCACCGTCGAGGTAATAATGCCCATAGAGGATGCTGGGAGCCAGCGGTCTACAAGCAGAGGCAAGTTCATGAGCAAAAGGGGAGGAGGAGAAGAGATAAGAGTCAGTAGACATTTCTAGTCCTCTTTGCTGTCCAAATATTTCCTTTTCTCCACTACCACAGGGCACAAAGTTGCTCTTTTACCTCAGAATTCAGCCATTTCTTATATATTTTCTTTAAATGGTTCATTCCTCTAAATTAGAAATGTAAAAGGGAGTTCATATCACACAGCCTCATCTGGATGATGCAAACGTCCAGTTTTTAATTACTTAAAGAAGCAGATTTCTTCACAGCAGCAGCCGTCAGCATAACTCAGGAATCAAAGCATGAAAACACAGAGTGATCCTCCGTTATGCCCTGTGGATAATGATACTACATCATGGCCAGTGCATTTGCTCTTGCTATGAATTATGTGTTCTCATTACCTGCACTCCACTGTATCTGCATGGTAATGTGATCTCAGTATGCAGACCCTGCATAAATATTGTATATCTAAATCATTTTTTTTTGCATGTACTCAGCGCTAAAGTCCACACTGTTGATGGGAAAACACAACAACAACAATCAAGGTTGTGTATTTGGGAAATCCCTCCATTAAGAGCCTCACCTAAGCATCTGCGTTAATTGATCATGCACATGTCGTGCATTCCCACAATGATATTCATATCGTTATCTGGAGTACTAGAGAGTCTGGGCACAGTGTAATGATGAGCTCCTGACCTTTCACTGGAGATAACCTTCCTCAGCCGCTCTGTGCAGGCTCCTTAGGGTGCACCCATGGCCCCCCAGCTCGGCACACCTGACTGAGGCTATCAGATGAATACAGAGAGCGGGGACAGCACAGGAGACACGGCTTTAGAAGCATGAAATATTTAGAAACACATGCACAATCACACAAAAATCACTTGCATTAAGAATAAAATACATAATTAAAATAAAGTATAAACTTACTCAAAATGTGGCTCTACCACACTCATGCACACACCCACACAGATACCCACACACCCCACAGTTTTTTGACCAGGCTCATTAGAGATGTGAAGGAGAAAATGATCAAAAAAAGGCCAGGAGGGATTTTATGCAGATTCGCACTCAAGCGCTTTCAGGCAATCAGCAGCAAGCCTCCTCTTCGCCCGAGAACTGTCGTCCTGTGGTCACAAAGGGCAAGGAGCAAAGAGAGAGAGAGAGAGAGAGAGAAACTCATCTCAGCATTTGTCCAATTCCCCCTCCTACCACTTGAGGAGGCAGTTCATTTAGTAGTCCCTTTCATTAATATTTCTCTTTCATTTTTCCCCACTCTTTTTCTTTCCCTCTCCTCCCACTTTAAAGGTACGAGTGAGCGAGTTACAAGAAGAAGAAGAAGAAGCCGCTGGAGCAGCTGAAGATATGAAGCTAAAGAGGTTTTGAAAACAACCCAGTGGTAAGTTGGCTCCCAATTTATTGGAATATTTCTTTGCATATTGCAGCATCTTATTGGGAAAGTGATTTGGTTCCAGATGGAGTTTCTAGCCTTGTTAAGTAACTGATTTTACACTGAGTTATCAGTCTATCCATGTTCTTATTTAGTAAGTTTGCTTCAACTCAACATGCCAAGAAATGGAATATTCCAAGTCCACCCTTCCGAAATCACCGGCCATATTCGTGACTTGATCATAAAAGTGCTCTGAATTCATACTTTTTTCTCTGAAGAGTTTTTGTGTAATTGGCTGACCAGCAGTGTTCATGTGGAGTTTGGTTCAATGTCCTTACATCCTCTTACTAATCATCACCATAACACGACACGTGTCATCTCCCTCCACATTTGTCTGTGCTCCCGGTGCTAAACACATCCATCTATATTGACAGCCGAGTAGAGGCAGACAGAGAGCCATCATCCACCTGTCACAGCACACTGGCACTGAGGAGCTCCTTCTGTTCTCACACTCTTCTTTCATTCAAACAAAACACAGTGATGGAATTTTGCACTGAAAGCTATCATGCAAGATTTTAAAATGTACTAAGTCACTCAACTTTTCCCATCTTCAGTTGTTTCATGTCACTCCGCTTTGGTACACAACATTAAGTGCAGAATTACTGCAAAATGTTTGCACATATACTGTCATCCACTTCATATCTCCCTAAAATACCGAAGAAACAACGGTGGAGGACGGCTCCTATCCCAGCGCTGCAGGACAGAAAGATTTAGAAAATCTTTCATTCCATCAGCAATTAGACTTTATAATACTACCGTAAACAGATGAGAGAGACTCCAGACAATTGAATTTCCCTGCAGGGATAAATAAAGTTATTGTATTGTATTGTCTTGGAAATCAATCAAAGCTGATTTTGTTTTTTATCCCCCTGTGGACAAAGTGGTGTGTCTAATCTTAATGATTTTGTCCTTTACATACAGTAAGAAGGTAGTTTTATTAATTTTAAAATGTAAATGATTCTAGTCCTGCTTTCATTGACAGGAACTCTACTATGCTTTAAAAAATGATGAAACATGTGACACCCACTCCCAGCAGCAGTTCAGACAGTAAACATTTATTTACAGAAATAATTAATTTGTTTGCTGGTGGTCTATATTTATTTTTTTTAGGTCATAAAGAAACATCAGTGTTAATTTCAGCCTGCTCAATAACCAGCTAAAAATTCCAAGAAGCTTAGAAAAAAGACATGTTAGGTGTGTTTTTGCGACAACTTAAGGTCTCTAAGTGCATCTTCACCATCACAAAACACACACACTGCTGTTACACCTACCCTGATTTAAATATGCAGACAGATAGAGGGTGCAAAGCCAGAGATCAATCACAGCCAATATAATTTGGCTTTTTTGAGTGCAGTGAATGTGCTCCAAGTGATTATGGTGTAAAGACACCCGTGTCTGGAAGGTCCAGTCACTGGTTAATCAAATTCAATGCCGGGCAACCAGAGCAGTTGGCAGCAAGAGAGATGCACTCTTGAGTTATATCTTGGACTTGTAGTGTTTTTTCACAATTAAGTTGACAACATATGAAACCTGTGAAAACAAAGAAGATGGATGGTCCAGGACACCTTTGAGAGAAAGAATGGGAAATTTTTATCAAGAAAAACCCATAAAAGGTGAATAAGAAGACCTCAGTCTCAACTACAACTCCTGGCTAGCTTAACAGAACACTGCCTGATCAACAGGAGACTACTGAATGCTACCTATTGAGGTAGCATGGGGCGGCGCGTACGAATGCAGGAAGGAGACTAGTGAGAGAGACCACCAAGACACCTACATCTACTCTGAAGAAGTAACAAGCTTCAGCAGCTGAGATGGGAGACTCTTCTTACAACGACTGTTGCCCAGGTTCTTCACCAGTCAAAGCTTTATGGGAGACAGGCTAAGAGAAAGCTACTGTTCACCAAAAGGCATGTGGGAGACTCCATGGTTAAGTGGGAGAACGTTTTTTGGTCCACCTCCACTGTGACACATGGTGGTGGCAGCATCATGCTGTGAGGATGCTTCTCAGCTGCTGGCCCTGGAAGGCTTGTAAATGTAGGGATTAAATGAATAGGGCAAAATAAAGGAATATCTCGGTGGACAATCTTATTCAGTCTGTAAGAAGGAAGGACTAAAATTGCAGTGTCCAGATGTGCAAGCCTGATTGAGCCCTGTCCACACAGTCTTAGTACTGTCATTGCAGCCAAAGGTGCATTTACTAATATTTATGCAGTTACCTTACATATTTTTCTAAAATTGACATTATTTTGTAAAATTCTGCTTTCATTTTGACATAAAGAGTTGTTTCTTGTATCTTTGTCAGAAAGACTTATTGTATTGACCATGATTGAGGTATAAAATGGGTAATACATCCAAGGGGTGAATATTTGTCACAGGCACTGTAAATCAACTGATGAGGTAATATTGGTGTATTTTGCACAAATATGGCTCAGCTAGCATCTGTTGCTCATTGCATGTGGAGTATGTGTGTTTATATAATCAGTGCTTGCAATGATGTCTATAGGCTGTGACTAAATTGGTACAATGAAGAGGGTAATTTATTACATACCACTTGTGATAAATCTTTATGGTTCCAAACTTACAAAGCTACAAACCTGAGATATAATTGAAGTCAGTTGACTTCCTGCATGCAGTTAAACTGCTAAACATGAGACAACAATGATGCCAATATAACTGAAAATTACACCGCAATAGGTAATGTATAACATCTGGGCTAACTGGCTTCTTTTAAGCTGAGGGCTGGTGTGTAAACTAGTGCTGCAATGCTGTACACACTACTCATGAGGGGGCTACGGCTACCAAAGTTACATTGTCCTGAAAGCAGTCAGCCGGGGCCCTCTGTGGAAATGGGATACACACCATTCTCCCTGCTGAAAGTTATTGTTCTATAAGATAGAACTTGACATCACTATTTAAAGCTGGAAAAGTTACATATTTTTAACGTATAATGTTCAACAGACTGCAAGACGGCTTTAATTGAAATCAACCCTACTTTTAATTATAACAGTTTATCTATATATTTCATATTCATTTTAAAGTCTTAATCACAATCACACACCACAAGCTGTTTCTGCAAACTGGTGACATTTTACAGGATATAATAGACTTTTGTATGCATGATTTTCTTCCATGCAGTAATCAATTTTAGACGTAAATCCTAGCCTTTAATTTTCCATAGCTTATCCCGTCTGTATATGTGTTCACTGTATTGTACGTTTGTGTAGATTAATCCCATTCATCCAGATATTACACCATCACGTCACAATGCAATCTCTTGCCCATACAGTAATATGTCCTCATCTGAGCAGCTCCAGTCCAGTAGGGAGTTTAATTCTGAGCTGGAATATCTACTGAACTTGACTCCACCGACATTCCATACACTGCACCGCCCCCCCTCCTCATTTTCATATCATCTCTTGATTATTAGTGCTGCTGGCAGGGCAGCAGACAAGCACGAACTGCGGATGAGTGTGAGCTAATGGGTGTCAGATCAGATGCCCAGACATCCACTTTGTATGTGCTAGGGAGGGGGGCGGCAGCTTCTAGTCACCTCAGTCTGGTATGAACAGCCGTATTTGCATACTGGGACGTGAAGACTGTAAGGAAACACCGACCTGCTTCATTTGACTGCAGACACAGTGATGAGTAAAGAAAGCACATCTGGACGCCCCACTGTGGGCTCAACAAGCCGGAAATTGAAAGAGCACGGGGAGACTCTGACTGTTTAATGTCTGTGTGTCATTTACACATCAGCAGAGCATAGATATTCAAAATGTTTTCTCTTTAAATAGGCTTGACTTTTGTTTAATAATTTAGGTATCATCTCAAAGTTTTCTCAAACATATTTTAGTCCTATGCTATGTCTGTGCTAAGTCAACAAGTGCTAGTAATATTTGTTAAAGCTCCAGTGAGGAACTTTCAGTGTATGTTGATTTTTGCGCCCCCTTGTGCACAAAGATGCTATTGCCTTGCTAATCTTGATCCATACATGTGCAAGTCATGTTTTCTCAGCAAGTAAAAAGGCTGTTTCTGCCTGTTTGATACCTACCTTCCATCAGTGTTATAAAAACACAGAAATAATCAATTATGTTGGGGATGATCTAGTTTGATTTTGTGAGTCACATTAAGGCAGCTGTATTAATTTTAGAGTGTCTCATAACAGACAAAAAAACCCTCACAGGAATTTTAAAGTACAGCCAGTGGTTGGAAAGTTGCACATTTTACACTTTGTTCCACAATTATCTGAGGCATAATTTAGCTGTGTTGAGTTTCTAGGTACATGCAGACCCACTCAAAGAAAAGGGTAGGCCTACTTAAAAATTCCCAAGCAAGATGGGATTTAGTTACATCAATGCATGCACATCAGATCAGCAGTGTTGAAGCTAGCCTTCTGCCTAATACACACCTTTTTGACCTGTTTACGATAAGGTTTTGGAACTTATCAAGTTGTTGTCTCCTTTTCTTCATCTTTCTTTTTTGGCACTTCTAATGTTTTGAGGGTCCCACTGAGGCATTACAGTCTGAAATTAAATTCGATTGGCCAGTCCACTGTGTAAACTATACTGAGGCAATATTTTAAAGTTAGAATGGACTATGTTTATGCTTACCTCTGTGGGCTCTTCCACAAGGCTGGGCCCCAGAAAGCTATCCCTTTTACCCCCCAATGGATGGCCCTGGGTATATGCATGTGTTAAAGACGAGTATACACTGTATGATTTCAGCCGACTCATGTTGAAAGTCCTCTGCCTATGCTCATGCAGTGTTACCCATAATTTCCACATATACTGGCTGTGTTGTGCTAAGCAGTGCTGCAGTTTTGCTCTAACCACAGGCAAACGACCTTTCACACTGGCAGTGCAGCCCTGAGCAGCTAAGAGGGCAGAGATCACGGGGGGAACTACTAGTTCACACAGGAGTGGTGTGACAACAGCTGATTATATTGCCTTTTTGGGGTTGATCTGGCATTCATTTCGGCATGATTTCATGATTGTGTTGCTTCTACCATCAGTGAGTACATTATGAAGTTAAAAGGTCAATGCTTGATGTGCGGTTTCATGTGAAATTATGATGTTTTCCTGCAGAAAAATGCAGGATGAGATGTGGTTTAATATTGTGTTGATTTATTATCAGGAGGTCATGCAAGGTGTTGTGTTTTGAAGTGACCAGACACTATTTGTGTATTTCTGGCTGTTTGGGTCGATCTGGTCTGTGTGGATTGGCACAGTTCAACAGTGGCTGGTACCAAAAATAGACCTGCTGTGTATCTCCACTGAAGTGCTGCTTCTGGGACACATCGGCAGTGGAACTGTTCCGATTTACTAGAGAGGTAGTGATATACTCTGCAGTACTTTTCCATGGCGGATCGCGGCGCAGCTATTGTATGTTGAACTTGTAGGTATGGGGAACACCATGGATGGCCAGATGGATTTTTGCCACGTTTGATAGTTGGCCCTATGACTGACCCTCAGATGTTGTTATGTAGCTGAAATGTGCTACACAAAATCGTTTTACAATAGCTGTGGTTACATGAGCATATTTTTTTAAAATGTTAAGTTTGAACAGAAAATGAATGTGTTTTTAATAAAAGAATGATATCATTCGCTAGTTAAAAAGCCTATTTTGTCAGCAATGACTGCTCATTAAAATGGAATTGCGTCTTCCATTGTTACATGCTTCCAAAGTTTAATCTTCAGTTAAACTAACTGGTGATAACAAATTCAAACAAACAATTTTGTAATTATCTTAAAATTATTCACTGAAGTACAAAAACAAGATCATTCACTGGCTTAGCCCTCAAATAATGTCTTTAGTGGGGATTATACTTGTGGCTGCTCTCGTGGTTAAAAATATCCCAAACAATATTTGACATATGAAATCTAATTTATAAAAGGAAATGAAAAACCTCAGCCCACCACGATTTGTGTTATCATCCTGTATTTCAGACTTTGACATCTTTTTTAGCTTGATTCTTACCTGCCATCACTGCAGTTGTTTCTGCCTCCCTCTGCAGCGTCTCTGACTCGGCCAATTCCCCGAGGCCTTTGCACCTGAATGGACAGGCAGGCAGCAACTGTTGGCTGTGCTTTAAACACACTTTCTAAGCAAAAGAGAGCACTAGGTTTTTTAAGTGGCTCTGAGGACGTTAGCAGCACAATTAAACAAAGCTTTGCTAATCTGTACAGCTGGCGTTGAGAGGCACTGTGTTCTCACAGAGCCGAGTTATCCGTAGCATGACTCTGGGTGTCTGACAGGCTGGATAATGTGCCCTGCAAGCTGCCACCATACTCATCACAGAAGTGCCTCCACTGCACATGAACTGAGCGAGCAACAAGCTCAAATATGCATCATAAAGAGAGAGAACAAAAAACAGCAATGAATTAGCATTATTCAATTATCATCGCTCCAGTTGTTTGTAGCTGCATTTAAAGAAATGTAAATTGACCCCAAGTTTGGAGGTAATGAATTTGATTATGCAAGCGCATGTAATTTCATGGTATTCGGGGTTGAAAGATGTTTTTGCTTATTACACTTTCCTCACAGTGATGGAGGAAAACGAAGCAGCGTGATGAATTTTAAAAAGTCCCCTTTTTGTTTTATGTTTTGTATTATAATGAGACCCTTTCTGGTTGTTTCCTGGGAACTTGGAACACCTTCAAACTTAATTTCTGCCTTTAAATGTAATGTACCACAAAAAGATTTCACTTTTAAGCTTTAGAGCCCTCTTTCAGTTGCTCCGCAACAATACACTCAACTGATGATCACAACATGGGCCAAGAAACACATATGATTTGACGCTATGGATATTTCTTTATTAGCAGTTATTAATTAGCACTTATGCTGTGATTTATGTTTGGTAGTGCAGCTCCCCCTGTCCTTCCATGAGGCTAAACCCATGGCAGGGAGAAAAGCAGCAAAACCCAGAGCAGAGCAATAGAATGGCAATGTTTAAGACAGAAGCGGAATAAAGGAGGAGCTGGGGTGGAGGAGAGTTTCAAGAGCTTGCAAAGAAAGCAGCAAAGTGTAGCCAGGCAAGAGAAGTTTAAATAAGGCAGGAAGAGAGCGATTAGCCAATTGCGGGCTTACAGCAAATAAGCTGGCCGTCAGCTGATGAAGGCTTGCGTGAGATCAGCAGATCTCATTTATGGCAGTACTTGACTCTGTGGCCTGCCTGAACTAATGCTATATGCATAATTTCTGTGTTAAGAGTTTTAAAGCCAGTGTTTTCTGTCATCAACATAGTTTTTAAACTTTTTTGTAATTTATTGTAAATGTATCATAAACATTAGATTATGCACTTTTTTAATAAAAACTCATTAACAACTTTAAGTGTTGGTAATGAAAGGTATTTGCAAAGGGGGTGGTAGAAAACCATCTCTGCTATTAGATCAGAAAAATGTGTTTTTATATCAAAAAATGTTTAAAAACCGCTCATAATCCACCCAGGACCAAAACCATGACTTCGAAGTAGGAGGCAGTTTCACAGTGCTTATTTTGTCATATGCAGTATTTAAGACTTAAATACATAATTAAATATGCATTAGTGCACAAAAGTGTGTACAAAATGACAACATTTTTCTTTTAAAGAGTTCAAGCTCAACTGCTTCTTGACAATGATAGCTAATGATACACTGCCTCCTGTTTGGAAAACACAACATGCTTTTATTTTGAAAGAAAATGAAGAGCAGATAGCACCCTCTGCTGGCTAAGAAAATAGTCCTCCTTTAAATTTTGGTCAAACAGATTTAAACTGTCCATTTTTATATCAGTTTATATTGCGTGAGGTATTGTTACATCACCACTAAAGACAGCCAAAACTTCTACCTTAAGTTTACCAAGTAGTTTGTGAACTCTCCTGCAAAACTTCCCAAAGCTGATGGATGAAAACAAACAACCTGCTGATGTGTCCTAATAGAAAAGGCTTGTATATATTTTTAGGGTGGAGTGAAGAGATGCTATCTTCAGTCTATTAATGCAGTCATTGCTGTGTTGCCCCGGGCCATAGGGGCCTAATCCAGAGGAGTGAGAGTGAATGGGACTGTGGCTCGAGCTTGCCAGACCTACTTAGGTTCTGGTTGAGAGCACAGTGCTGTGTGGGCGAATCTATTCTGTCCTGGGCAGGGCACAGCATAAACATTGCCCAGGGAAGCCAGGCAAGGCGAGGAAAGGCAAGCAGGCAGGCATGCGGGCAGTCAAGCGGACAAGAGCAAAACTATAAGGATGGTTGCCTTTAATTTCCTTTCCACTGACTCCCCTCAACTGTCCTGGGCCTTAGAGCAAGAGCGGGAACGTGTATGTGTGTAGAAATTACCTGTAGAAGTCTTTTTTTTCTGAGGTTTCACCACTGTTATCCACCCTCCTCACAAACACACACACTCCATCACACTCTTTCACGGTGAATCTGCCCCGATCCATCCAGTTGACGGCCGTGAAGCGATGACTCTCCCTTCTCTCTTACTGTCTTTAAGTGATCTGTGTTTGCTCCACGGCACTCTGGTGCTCCGACCTCTTGACCTGGCGTGTAAACAGAGCGGCGCTACTCCCCCCCTGCCACCGCAGCTCACCCGCCCCCACCCCCCTGATACACACCCACCCTCCGCTACCAAATAAGGAAGACGGAGCCACTGAGAGCCAGCATGTCGGTCAGCCAACCCACTGAGGAGGCCATTAGTGAGCCAGCAAGCCAGCAGAGAGGTTGGTAGAGAAACCACCTCTGGCATCACTCATCACTCTTGCTCTCTCCCTGCACACACACACTCACTGAAGTCACACTTTTATCTACACGTGCACACTGACCCTGAAGCGTTAAAGGCACTCAGACACACACACACAGTTTACAATGACACACATTGAAAAGCCCGTGCATGCACAGTGAAAGACACATATGCACACGCAGCACATTAAAAATCACTCAGAGGCACTCGAACATACAAAAGATATATTCACAGGACGCTACACACATCCACCAAGTAATGATATACTATGGCATAAAACACCCCCATACACAAACACACAACATAAATTATACACTGGCGTGTTTCAGCAAGGCCTTAGAACAATCAAAGATGTGTTTCTAACTATGCTGAAAGGTGGATTTATATGCTGCTGTTCCATTACAGGTACTTATCAGCCAGTAAAAGTGCTCATTAGCTTTCTAAAAACAGAAATTATACAGCAAAATAAGCCATCATTGTAAACTTCCACTAGTTTAACACTGGAAAGACCATGGTAGTCGTTTAGACTATTTTCACATTTGTATTACGTAGAACTTTGCTGAAATAAAAGCCACAGTGCTGCTGGTCCCTGACTTTTCCATAAAAGTGTCTGTATTTGAATTTAAAATGTTGTTTTAACAAATTACACAAATGGCAATGATAATATGATCACGTCTACCTTGACTGAGCCCCTGAAAACCCCAGTTAATGGGCCCTCCCCAGCTGTGATTTATTGATGATATCGATGCATATGTTGGATCAGTAGTATTGGTGCTAACGTTTTGGCTTACAGTTACTTCATTTTGGATATGAAAAGTATGTCAAGCTATTATTTGGATCTGAGGTTCAAGTTATTTATGTGTCACCTTTCAACCCCTTTTTATCACTGTTTCTGCCCATTTTTACATATTTGTTTCCACACTGAACCCATTTTTTTCCACTTTTGGCCAATTTTTACTTCTTTAAACCTCTTTCACTACTTTAGCCACACATTTTTGCCCAATATTGACACTTTTAACCCATTTTTGCCACTTTCAAACCCTTTTTGTGACATTAGCTAGCCATTTTTGCCACTTTTAAAACACTTTTCACGATTTTTACAAACAATTTTTGCCCCTTTTTTCTTTTTCTTAACTTATGCTTGCTGCTTTATCCAGTTTTGCCTCTTGAAACCTATTTTCACGACTTTATGACTATTTTTGCAACTCGTCTACCACTTTCCAACACTTAGTTCTGCCAGTTTTTGCCACTTTTAACCCATTTTGCCAATTTCCGCCTCTATTTTGCAATTATTTAAATATTTATCCCTTAAAGTTATTACAGTCACTTCTATTTTATTCTACGGTACCCTGATGTTTGTGCACATCATGGTTATGAAGCCTGATTATTAGTTTCATTTTAAGAAAATGGGTTTACATTTTAAAAATCTAGTTATCACCGATTAACTTTGCAGTGGACCATGACCTGCATAGACGCCCATCTGACTGGGCCCCAGACACCTTTCCCATGTATCCCCTCTTATGGGCAACCTTGTAGGAAAAACAGCAGGCAGTCACTTTGTTGAACTTAGATACATTTTTCTGCAATGGCAACTGCATCTTGGTTGCCTGACATTATTCACCGATTTTCACAGAGTAAGCTCCCTATTGGACCAATTTAGATATTTAATAGTTTAACTGAACCAGAGGAGGTTCAATCAGGAGAGACTTATTTTGAGTTCAACAATTTATTTTACAAGTTTGGAAATATTTGAAAATGGGAAATGCCTTTGGCAAATACGTTCCATTGTGATGTCTTTATGAACTAGAAGGAGTAGTGAGGGAAACAACATGCTAGGATACCCCCATTAAGTCAAGACACTGATGGTAGTGATGGAAGGAGTTGGATAAGATGATGAATGGACTTCTGAGAATTAAGACCCAGGCACTGATGAGATGACTTGGAGGTTGCGATGAGAGATGCAAGATGCACAGAGGAGCTGGACCTGGATATCGATAAGGTGTAACGGAGGCGGCTGGGGTGGAGGAGGGTTGCAGTAGTCACACTAAAACCACACTCTGACTACGCAGGAGAGGAGAACAGATGTTAAAATATGACAGCAGTAGGATGAGTGGGACTGTGGCAGAATGGTATTTGCTTAGAGCTTATGTGAGTACACGCTCATACCGGCTGATGAGCAGGAAAACAGAGCAAAAGGAAATGTGCAACATGAGAATGAGTGATTATTAATGAATGAAAGGATGAATGGAACTGAAAAAGTCTTTCTGGATGAACTCATGCCAAGCTTTCTTTATGGATGTTAGTAGGTAGAATCAGGTGCTGATCAAGGGCTGGTTTGAATGGTAACTTCAAGGTTGACTATACTAAGAGATCACCTCTATCCAGCTGTTATGGAGAGATAAACATCAGGAAACACTCTGTTGTCATGTAAACATTTCATCATGGTTTTGTAAACCAAATGTGCATCATAATTTATAAATTAAAGCTCATTACTTTATCACAGAGAAGTCCAACTATATATTCAGTTGATTAAACGCTTACTTCGATAGGCCTATTCATTCATATTTTGTTTCACTTTTACTAAGTTGGTCCTGCTAAATGCAACTATTCTAAATGTTACACACTGCACCTTTAAAACAGCTTCAGTCTAACTTCCCTTCATCTCAGTGCAGTTGTCCCAACTGGGAAGCTGAAATGTGCAGCAAAAGCAGCACCGGGCAATCGTATAAAACAGCACTTAAACAGGATCCGCATTTGAACAGTCATTCAAACACTCCCTCTCTGTCTGTGTTTTTGTCTCCCCCTGCCCTTGCTCTTTCTTCTGAATTTCTTTGGTTTATTTAGCTGCGCTCTTTCACCTGCCTCCAAATGCCAGCTGAGTTCAACAGAGCTGGAGGGAAAAGACTCTCTGCGAGAGAAAAAGCCATATTGAGAGAGGGGGAGTCAGTTAGAAAAGAAAAGCACAAGAGCTGCAGGAGAGGAGAGGCAGGAGTGTAAAGTGAGTGAGTGATAGCAGGAAAAAAGGCCCCCCAACTGGGTTGTACTGACTCTTGTGCATTATACTAACAAATAAACCCATAATTTAGATATTCATCTGATTTCTTCCAACAAAACCTATTGTTAGACTTCTAAAGTGGGTATATTATTATGCATCACACTAGGATACAACACTGCATGCAAGAATAATGCTTTTCACTCATCTTACTCAGTTTTCAAAGCATTCAAAGTGGACAGCTTCCAAACACAAGTGAGAAGAAGCAACAAGTATGCCACTCGAATCATGAAGATAACACAAATGCTTGGCTGCTTTTTGACTGCTTCGATGCCTGGCCTCTAATGAAAAACATATGAACCACATGCACTGTGGCATCTGAAGAGCGTAAAAGTTTCTAGGAACGCAGAGAAAGAGAGCTGACAGATTCATTCTCAACCCCAGCAGCATGTAATTCACGGCCCCTCCCAGTACACCCACCACGCACCCGTCGCCATTCTCAAACTCCTGTCTATCGCAGTGCTCACTTGTGTATCAAGGTAATGAATTCATAATCTCTCTCAAGCTCTTTGTAGATCTGTATCGTGGTGGGAGATAAGAGGGAGCATCGTTGCACTCTAATAGCCGTCAGTCTGACTCTGCTCCTTCTTGCTGTGTGTGTAAAGCAAATTGCCCATCACCACAAACCCTCAGCACACGAGCCTCCATCTTGGCTTCCAGAGAAGAAGAAAAAGAGCTGGGAGCAGAGGCAGTTATCAGCTAACTGTTGAAGCTACATGTCCACCGAAGGCAGTGAATGCCTCTCGGAGAAAAGACTGCTCAACACTGAGCGCTGGTTCACTTTCTCTCCTTTCAGTGTCTTGTTCGCACAGAGCACTTCCCAACTTTGCTGACAAACACTCGAGCAAGGGGAGAGTAAATATCCCAGAGTATCTCACAGTAACCAAAGTCGCGACAGGGGTTTGCTCTCGAGGGCCGCCGACTGTGCGTGTTTTTAATTGTGTTTTTCGGCGGGGTGATGAAACGTCCTCCATTTGAGAGTGAGCTGGCAGTAAGTGGGCTGTCGCCTCCAGGGACAGGGTGAGCGATGGCCTGCTGCGATCGGAGGTGATTGCGCCTCAACCCCTAGGCATGACAGATGAATGGAGAGGAGCAGGAGACAGTAAGAAAGGAAGCTTCTTCTCTGAGCAGACTCACATGGAGTAGAAAACAGGAAGAATTTGAAGTATTGATGTAAATGGGCACGACTACTTTGAAAAGTGTTACAAACATTTGAAACATTCTGCTGGTTTTCTGGTGTTGGAGTTGATCATCCTATTTCAGTATAGTTTAAAAGAATCACACTTTTGTTCAGGACTTCATTGATTATCTTCACTACAGGAAAAAAAACAACAATTACTGCCAATAAGTGGTTAAATTTTTTCAAAGAAACACTGAGCAGATGCTTTAACTTCAAGAACTTTATTTGTCCCCATTGGGACAATTCATTGTGCAGATATGATGATTGTATACACTTTTACATTTTAAAAATTCCCACCTGATTATTGTTGAGTGAACAAATTCTTAAGTTTTGGGTGCACTTTTGATAACTTTACTAGTTGATAACACATTATATTACGTTTCTTAAATTTTGCAAGGTATACCAGTGAATGTACAGATTTTTGTTAAATAACATTTTCAAAGGGCTCAGTTGAGTAGTTGTGGCAAATAATCTAGTTGAGCCAACTGAAATATATATTTCCATTGGAAAAATTTTCAGCCAACTCAATATTTTTAACTATGAGCATGAACTTGTCACTTAACTGTTCTAAATTAGGCCCAAATTTTCAGTTTGATGGTATACCTGTTTTTAGTGCCATTGAAAGCACAACAACCATTTTCTCACATCCAATATATGCATGAAAAAAAATCATCCAATAAAAAACCAAATACAACTAAGAAGTTAGCATCAGTGAATAAATAAGCTGAGATGACAGCAGCGTCAAACTGTGGCTCAATGAAACAATGCCTCTCATATATATTTTCAATCGCTGATTCTTAAGTCAGACTCATCAAATGTCTGTTGGTTTTAATGGCCACTGCGTTAGATTGGGCAATCATAGAACCATAAATTGGTGAATACACCAACCAATAAGGACAGACTGTGACTCAGCTGGTAGAGTCGGTCGTCTCACAATAAGATGGTTGTGGGTTATATCCCCATCTTCCGCAGGAGATGCTTCATCAGTGGCATATATACGGGTTTACATGTGTTTGAATGGGATTAGCTGATGCTGATAGTCCAAAAGCAGTTTGAGTAGTCCGATGACTAGAGAAGTCCAAGTCCATGGTGCTAACCAGTCATCATGGTTAATGTAATGACATTGGAAGGAAGAGAGGCTGAGCTAGATGACACCTCAAAAGAAGACCAAACATACTGTATTTTATAGGGATGATTATCGAAATCCAGTACCAACATGGTACTGATACCAACACGTATAATACCTATACTGGAGTGAAATACAACATAAATATCAATACTTCATTACAATACCTTGCCACTACAAATGAAAGGCAAGGAAATGTTCATTGAATATTTGTTATTTATGTTTTAAGTTACACTGGTTTCCTTTTCTTATCCCATATTGGACTGGCATCTAATAAAGTTATTTCTGTGAATCAATCATTTATTTAGGCACCACATAGTATAGATTTAGCACTGGTGTCAGAAACCAGATGATGCCACTCTCTAGTGGGCCACTCCCAACCAAACGCTCGGACAAATGATACATTAGCTTGGTGCTAATGCTAACAGCAGTTACTCATTCGGTTGTTGAAAAACTTTGCTGTTACTGACAGAGATTTCTCTTTTTCAGTTGTGGTAGTCCCTCAAAGATATAACATAAAAACTGCAATATTGTATTTAAAGCTCAACAAACTTTTCCTGTCTTATCATTTCTATCTCTCAGTGCCTAGATTATCATTCTTTTTTCACTTTGCTGTTTGATTCGATTACATTCATGACATTAACGAGTGCAGAGAGCTCTATGATCTCATCACTGAGTTGATGTAACAAATCATAGAAGACAGAAAAGAAAATCTAACTTGCTAAACTTTCTGTTTGGAGGTTGCAATGCATCCAAGTTTGTTTTTATCAACATTATTGAGCTTGACATAAAATTATTCAGCTGGGCAATTAATAGCAACATTAAATTCCCTACAGTTGACCTGACCAGAGAAATTGTCAAAAAAGGATCAGAGTATACTTGTATCAGGCTGTAAAAAGGTTTGATTGTGCTTTAAATTCAGCATTTTTGTATGAGGGCTGATGAGGTCTTACTCACTTTTGGAGCCAGCCTCAAGTGGCCACTTAAGGAACTGCTCTATTTGGCACATCCATTTAGTTTCATTCCACTTACTCATTGCAATCTATGTTAATGTTCAGTTTCATGAAAGACTGCCTTTTGCAGTCTTTTACATGCATAATATTGTAATACTTAAGGGTGCTTTGAGATGTATACGTTTCCCCTGGAATGTGTCATTCTTGCACGCTTGTGTATTTTATTTGACAGCAGTAATGAGCAGATATATCCTTGAGTGAGGATCACCTCACTTGAAGGCACACCAGCTGACAGACGGAGGCCAGCAGATACAACAAGGTTCAGTCGTCATTTGGAGCGTCTTCACTCAGTACGTTCTGTTCCATGATTCAGTAACAAGATGCAAACGATTAAATGCTCTCCCTGGAGCCCTCGCCACATCTTTTGCTCTCTGAATTTACATGGCGTTTATGTACACTCAGAAGGAAAACAAAAAGTGGAGAGGGAGAGCAAGGGGAGAGAGATCCTAGTGTGGAGGAGTCTCATTATTCTGTTATGGATTGCACATGTCAGGCAGTAAGTGCTCTTTTTATCCTTCCAAAGCACTAGCCTCGGCCACTGAGCGCATTTCCCTACCCGAGTGAAATTTACCATGTTAAGGCTCACGCCACTGGGGGAATGGCAGTGGGAGCTGCTAAGATTTACCGGCCTGATTAAATAAGGGGCTTCAGTGTGAATAAAAGGCCAAGGGAGAAATCTACGCAACATAAACACATGTTTTTTCTCACTAGCTAAATTGATTAGCCACCACCCATCCACACCCCCCACCCCCTCACCCTTCACACCTCTTATGGTGTGTTACATGTCACGCTGGGTTTTAAACAAAGAGCAGAGAGAGGGCAGTGGAGGATTGCATGTGGCTCAGCATGGCTTTTTGCCAACACACAGCAGAGACAGATCTGTTTTAAAGAGCCTGTTCCCATCTATAACTGCCTGCATACTTTGATAAGTTCACATGAAATATACTGCTACTCTTGCACAAATTGAGGAGAAGCTGCGCTACATCCAACAAATTGCTGCCCATTTCCAAAGGCAGCCTTATTCAATCTAATGCCCCTCCATTTCTATCATATAACCATGAACTTAAATGCCCTGGGAAATTGCTTTTGCATAACCAGTAACTACAATTCGGTGTAAATCCCAGAATTAGCCAGTCACTTCCACTACCTACTTAGTCCCGGTTGCTTTTGGATTAAAATATAATCTCAAGGAGTTAAGAAACAAGTGACATTTGGCTGCATGTATTCTGCCTGTTGGTAACTGATTCTGGGTCAGTTGATGGATGTGTCACCAGCCTGTTTCTCGCCTCCCTGCTGGTCAAATTGGACACCAGCTGTCACCATTCAAATTCAAATCCCTCTAGCCAGTCAGAGATGTTGTTCCAGCTCAAAGTCAAATGTGATTGGATGAAAGCATGGTGAAATCCCTCCTTACTTCCAGCCAAGTGAAAGGAAGAAAACTGACTTGAACATGTTGGAAAATGTTTTTGAATTATTTTATGGAGAAAGTAGTCAGGCATTCCTTTTAATTACATTTTCTAAATAAGCTTTTATTGTTTTGTAGCATATTGTAACCCATAAAGATGATATCACATTGTATTTTCATTTTTTTTCTTAAATTAGAAACAATTTATTCTAATTTGATTAGTCTTGAAATCTACAGGGAAACAAGGACAAACAGGGCATTTAATGGTAGAGTGGCCACTGAAAAGTAATAAATATTCATTGGACAATTAAAGCCGAGTAACATTTCCAAATTGAATTCATGTTCCAGCATTGTAATTTATTTTGTCTGCAGTAGGCCCATTCAATTGTGGATTTAATGATGATGCAGCAGGATAAATAGAGCTATTTCCTATGTGGCACTCAACAGAAGGGTGTTATTTATCCAGACACTAAAAAAAATAAAGCTTTTGTAGGCTATCTGGTTTATATAGCTTAGCTGCTTCTTTTGAATGTTGCATTGACCGACCATATATTGTAGACTTTCTCTTATGTGTAATCTTAAAATGATCTTTATGAGTCAAAGGCTGTATAAAAATAAGACTTTCCCTTTAAACAAATCAAATACACATTAAGAGATGTTGCAATGGCAGAAGTGTTGAACATAACATTGTAACCAAGCAGGAGTGGAAAGTAACTAATTACATTTACTCAAGTTACAATAATTGAGTTTTTTTGGGGGGTATTTGTACTACTTGAGTATCTTTTGAACATAGTACTTTTACTTTACCAGAGTAACCGTACTTTTAATTTAATACAATACTCTTTTACTTTTGTCCAGAAGTCCATGGCAAGATAATGATTCCACATCACATCCCAAAACTGCTGTTGGACCGTGAGTGAAGTTATCCACTGAGTTACAGGTTCTATAGATAACGAGTGAATACAGATGCTTCTACAATATTCAACACTTTAAAAGAGTTGTTCAACTTTATGTTGTGTGGACAAATGAAGACACTTATCTGTGGCAGGGAGCAAGAAGATGAAGATGTTTGAGGAGGAGAAAGCAGGAACAGAGAGCAAGATTAGGGTGTTGGAGGAGGAGAAAGCAGTGACACAGATCAAGATTAGGATGGTGGTGGAGAAGAAAGCAGTGACAGGGAGCAAGATGAGGGTGTTGGAGGAGAAAGCAGGAACAGAGAGCAAGATGAAGATGTTTGAGGAGGAGAAAGCAGGAACAGAGAGCAAGATGAGGATGTCTGAGGGGAAGAAAGCAGGGGCAGAGAGCAGGAAAATAAAGATGATGGAGGAGGAGAAGAAAGCAGGGACAGAGAGCAGGAACATAAAGATGATGGAGGAGAAGAAAGCAGGGACAGAGAGCAGGAACATAAAGATGATGGAGGAGAAGAAAGCAGGGACAGAGAGCAGGAAAATAAAGATGATGGAGGAGAAGAAAGCAGGGATAGAGAGCAGGAAAATAAAGATGTTGGAGAAGAAGAAAGCAGGGACAGAGAGCAAGATTAGGGTGTTGGAGGAGGAGAAAGCAGGAACAGAGAGCAGGAAAATAAAGATGATGGAGGAGGAGAAAGCCGGGATAGAGAACAAGATGCGGATGTTGGAGAAGGACTATGGCCAGGGCAAAGATAAGAAATACAGTATTGTTTACTTTTTCCTAATGTGGGGGCTAGAAAGTTCAAATGGTGTATATGGTGCTTGTCTCATACTTTGGAAACAGGGTAACCAACACAATGTAAAGGAAATAATAAAAGTAAATTTAAATTACCCATAGTAAAAATGTTGCTAATTAAAACAAAGAAAAACAGTCTAAAAAATACATTTTGAATGCATAGATTTTCATACAAAGACACAGCATTTTTTGCTTGGTTGGCCACCAGCCAATAGAGGCTCAGTGAAATTTTCTTTCCTGGGGCCCAGAATCCCTAGTTACACCCCTGAAGCTAGTATAAGGTCGTAAAAACAGGCTACTATAGCTTGCCTAAAACGGCTGCAACTTTTTTCTGTGGACCAAAAAATAAATAACCTTATTAACTTATTATTTTAAACAAAGAAAGATTTTTAAAAACTCTTGAACAACTCCTACAGTTCTTTGTGCCATTGCACCATCTCTCTGAATGTTTGTCCCCTCTTCACTTTGTCATTGCAGCGCAGATTTATAAAATAAAACATCTGAACTGCCACGGTAACTCGTTGCGTTACAAGCCCTATTGTGTTGTGATTTCCGACGAGAAACGTGCTTGAAAGCACCAAGTGCCGGGATTTACGATTGAGGAGAAGTCAAGAGACGAAGTTTATGAGGCGGCAGTGAACGCAACACAAGGCTCTGTATTTTTTTCCCTGCAGTGGAGAGAGGAGGGAGTAAAAAGGAGGGGGGTATTTGATTCCTGTCTCCCCACCCCCAGCCCTACGAGGTGGATTTGGGAAGAAAGGAGCCCAAACCTGGGACGTGGAGATAACGAAAGACACCAATAAGAGATATACATTCGGAGCTCCGCGCGCGGCGGTGTCGCGCACGGATTATTATTGGGTATTTTATTTTTTTTCTTTCACTGAGGAGATTCTGACTCGGAGCGTCTCATCTGGGGGAACGGAATACAAACACACGGGGAATAAAAAAGGAGTATTTTATACTCGCTCCCTCCGTTAACAAGTGATTGCTCTGCCGCTGGAGAAAGTGGGATATAACGGTTTTTTATTCTTCCGCCGACGGGGGATGTAAAGTTACTGGTTTTCCCGAGGAAATACAACCGCTCACTCTCAAAGAATACGGATTTTATTAGCTGCCCCCCGTAAACCAAGTGGGGGGTAGTCTCAAGAATACTTTTCTCCAAACGTACAAGTAAGTGCTCGCAACTTTGCTTCAGTGTTACTCTCGAAATTCTTCGAATGCATTTGGGCTAACAGTTTTTCTAAGGTGATCAAATGCTGCGCAGTCGAAATGCTAATGCAACTTTTTAAATTTAAAGCTGGACCGTTGTATCTGCCGGGTGTCTTGTTTATGCTAGCAAACGTCGGTCCTTCTCCAAGGGGGAGAAAATGTAAAGATAGCCTGAAGCTGCTCTTTCTTTGCTGGCGTGTTTGATAGGAAAAGTAACGTTTCTGTCAATTTAAGTCTGAAACATTAAGTTAAAGTTGCTAACGGTCCCCCAAAACAGACATGCTCCTCTATTCTCGTGAGACTTAGAGAAGCACGCTTATTTTGTTTCCTTTTAAAAACCGAAGCTAGCAGCTTTCACTCATTTCTTGGTTAGATAGGGACCATAGCATTTCCATTTCTTATCTATTTTTAGTGCTAGCAACACAATTACCTGTTTAAAAACTGAAACTCATAGTATTACCACTATATTTGCTTTGTAAGGTTATGCTGCTTGGGGAATATCTGTATTTTGCTTTTTCTTCGGGGGTGCTGTGCTTGTTTTTTGTCTGTTACACTCGTGAGCTTTTGGATTCATTTTAATTGGTTGGAGGACTTAGATTTTTACCCCTGTGTAACAAAGAGCTCTTTTAAGTTATCTCTCTGATGTTTGTTGAACATCCTTTTTAATTTTTCAGCATCACTTCTTTTTCTTCGGGGCAATCTGCTGCCTTGAGAAGTAACTTTTTGTCTGAATGTGTTGGAAAGTTTAGATGCAGCTCCAGGCTAAGGCTACAGCTTTTTCTTCTGCTCTCTTTTTTTTGTTGTAAAGGCAGGCCAACTTTACACTAAGTCAAGTGAGTCCAATTTGCATTGCAATGGATCTTAATTTTATCAGAACATTTAAGGCTAAACCTTCCTGGGGCAACATACACCCCCTCCCTCCTTTTCTCTTTACCCTCCCACCCCAGCAGCAACTGCAAGCCAAAAAAAGATTAGTAATGCTTTTCATTTGCAGGGGGGTTGCTGAAGAGACGAGCCAAAATGCTGTTGTTGTTTTTGTTTTTAGTGTTAATGAACGTTTCAGAGAGGTGTCTTGAAATTTTAAGAGTTCAGAAGTCAGGATAAGACACAGAAAAGGAATAGAGAATGAAGCTGGGCAGTGCAAATGAAACACTTTAGATATAATACATGTAATTTACTACATGTTTTGGACCTGTTCAACCACTGCACTTAATTCAGAATGCTTCCACTTGTAATGGAAATTTTGATTTTACCTTTGTGGTGTCTACAAACCATCAGTCTTCCATTCCAGTGTTCAATCAATCTGCTGGGTTGTTTAAATAAACCCATTTATCTTCCGATGAGAGTCAGATGTTGATTGTCAGAAGCAAGAAAGAGTCTTGTCCTTCAGAGTAATTGGACAACACATATACCAAGAGGCTGTGCATCAAGTGTTCTGGATTCTTAATGTGGCTTTAATTGAACAATTTATCACCCCTGATCACTGTCAAATAACTCGGCAAGAAAGACAAAAGGCAATGAAATTGCCAAACGTGAGCTGCCAGGCACAGTCGGCTAAGCGTGACCAGTGTGTCTGTCACAGCAGCATCGGTAAGGTGCCGTTCTATTCAATTCAGCTTGTTTATTTGAATCTCAGATCGATGCGTTTGTGAGTGACGTGCTTGTAAGCAGTGGTAATGAATAGTGAGGGAGGAGGAGGAATAAAGGGGTGATGAGAACATTACATCCTTGAAAACTTCTTTTATTGGACCAAACTTTTGATTTCTCCCCGGAGCTCCTTACACTTGGACAAGAAGCTAATTGAATTCTGCCCCGGATATGATGGTTTTTTTTTTTCTCCCCAAGTACGGAGGTCTTGGAGAAGTGTCCTCCTCAGGGTTTTGAAATTCATTTCCTTGGCAATTATTACATTCTGAGCTGTTTTTCCTTTATTTCCCCCTCCTCAACAGTAGGGTGCATTCTCTCATTTTAATAGGAATATAATGGAAAAAAGAGGGAGATTGTAGATACACCTCACTGTCTGACTTTTATCTATTCAGAGTCATGTTTACTCGAGGTATGAATAGGAGAATTCAAAAGCTGACCACTTTCTGGATGCTTTAAAGTTGCTTTTCATTGTGGACATATGGAAAACTTTGTTTGTTGAATACAGAGGAATACAGAGCTAAGACACCAGATCTCCCATTACTTCAAGAAAATTTTACTGGTGGCACTCCAGACAAGAGTAAAACTGAGTAGAGATGTTCCAATACCATTTTTCCTTCCCAATACCAAATCCTTGAGGGTCAGCTGATACCGTGTACCGATACGATACCGGTGTAACTTTCTGGACCGACTGTGCTGTGGAAGACTGGCTAATTGTTTTAGCCCTGCATTTTACTCATGGCTCAACACATAGAATCAGCCTCTCTGTGACCCTTAAAGTTGTTTTTCTGCTGATTATTGTGAATTTTACAGCAAAAAATCTTAAAATCAAAGTATCACGGGGGAAGCATCATAGGCTCTCTCTCTCTACTATGCTTTACTCAGGCAGCTTGACATTGGTTGACAGACCCTCACATTGGGAACACAGTGATATGGTGGTTTGCATTCAAGCTAGTGGCAATAAATTATCATAAATTGATTAAAAGTGGATAAAAGCCGTTCAGTGTCGGGTTTGCTGGTGTTGATTGAATCTTTTAAGTTTCAAAAGTCACCTGATTTCCAGTCTCGCTAGAAATGCAGCCACAGGTGATTTGAAGGCGTGGATAGCATCAATGGGACAGCACAACAGCTAGCTTCAAGGGGTAAAATAAGTAAGAGGCTACTATGTATTTGACTTTCAATAAACTGTGTCATTTCTTGTTTTGTATGATGATAACGGCTGTAAGGAAGATCTCCTTCAAACACGTGCAGAGAATAATTGTCATTCAGCCTCCATACTTTGCTGCTGCAGTGGGTCCTTTGTTTTTTCTTTGCTACTCTTAACGGTAGCTCATGCATGCAAAGACGCAAAGAAGAATTGATTTTTAGTTTAGAGCGCTAAAATTTAGCAAGGCTAAACAAAGCAAAATATAAAGTTGTACAAAATGGAATCAGATCGGTTCATAAACACATGTACTCACTTAGACCAGTACCCATATTTTAGGCAGTATTTCCAATACTGGTTTCAGAATCAGAACAACTCTAAACCTGAGCACCATTTTGATGAGTAAAAATTAGATCTCTGCTTTTTTCTAAGCCAAACGTGCACTTACTACACTTGGATTAGGTCCAAAGTGTCCATCCTCTTGTGTTTTATTTGAATAATATGTCATCCATTTTTCTAAATGGCTTACTTTGTGGTATTCAATGGAATAGTAGTACTATGTTCATTATGTATAAAGAAAAATGGTCCATTGATATATAATTCAAACCAAAACTACCAATGTCAGGTCATTACATGTACAGTTGCACCCAGGAACTTAAGCTTTAGCCATACAGACCAACAGGTTTATGCATCCCCAAAGGAGGACAGAGATTTGTTTGTGGAGACTTGGTGTCATACACCTATGAGGGTTGGGCAGATTTTGACACGTAAACAGAGTACATTCAATCATACTTCAGTACTTTTACATACCATGTTTTTTAAAGAAAGATACATCCTAAGTTACATATTTTTCATTCAATCCAGAACTGGAAGACAACTCTTCTACAATGATTAAATTGCAAATGAGTAGTTAAAAATATTTATCTGTGCAACTCGGACAGTGTGCAGGAGTTTACTTGATTTCTTTTAGCCTATATGTGATCAACAGTTGGTTACCAAGTATTAGGTGCAAATGATGTCCAGCTTTGCTTGCAGTGATATCAAAATAAGTATCCATATTGTTTGAATATTAGTATCCTCCTTAAGTTTATAATTCTGTATCATCACAGCCCTAACTCAAGTTTAAAGTTGCACTAAATAATGTAAAAATGCTGGATACTCCCCTAAAATCAACATGCTCCTTTGCAAAGACTAAATCTCTCTCTTTCCTACAGTAATTAGTACCATAGTCTATCCAAAAGGCAAAGATTGCCAGTCATTGTGCAACCAATACTGTGATCAGCAAACATTTACTCTATGGATCTGTCCGATATGTTGAAGACTTTTCATCCATTTTCCTTCTGCCCTGTACCCTGCTGGTTTTTATTCTGATCCAAATTAGGAGCATTTTGGTGGCATCAAGTGCTTTGCAATTAGTCACTGAGCACTTGACGCAACAACACAGTTAATAACAGCTGCTCTGAAGTGACTGTCATTGCAGAGAGAAATGTGCACTGTGCAGAGGCGCGGTTGCACTCACAGCTAATTGTGTTTATTCATTTTAATACGCTCCGAGTGCTAAATCAGTGCTCCTCCAGCGACACGAGGTGCAATTAGTCTGACTGTGAAAATAGGAGGCAGTGTGTCTTGTAAAGCGTCCCCTCCCCTCCTATTTGATTTGTGGATTAAATAGTCCTCTCTTTTGAAAATTTCTTTCATTACTGCATCTGCAAAAACACAGGAAAACAAAATGTAAAAATTCATTTAGACAGTTTGCACACATTAGAAGGATTTTGCAGATAACAACATTGTTACACGTGTATGAAAAACTTAAGAGGAACTGGGAGTCTGTCTGGATGTGACAGTTAAGCATTAGATATGAGACTCCAGAAGCAAACCACCAATGCTTTGTGATTATGTTATGTAATATAGTCCGCTGTACTCAAGTTCATATTCTTTAAAGCCACAGGGAAACTTGACCAAGTGTCATTGTCAGCTAGTATACTAGAGCTTATTTGTTTCAACAGAACAACTTGGCCTTTTTGTGGCCTTGGTAATCTATTATTTGTCTCACTTAGTTTGCAATTACTTTAGAGATTAGACAGCTGATGTGACATATTCTTACAGTGTTCTATCCTATTAATGAAGTTTAGATTAGTTGATTTGTTGTTTGGCTGCTACATTTTTCAGTACAATTGGAAACAGAACCGGAGTGACCTTTTGATATTGAACTGTAGATAATATGTGAAGTAGAGCCTCTCTAATCATAAAAAGTAATTATAACAGCCCCAAGCTTGAATATTGTTTGTATTGAAGAGCCTGCAAACACATTCACTGTGGCTTTTTTCAGACCAAAATAGACTGAAGAAAATAAGAGCACCCATTCTGTACCAATGCAAAACAAGTGTTCTTCATGCCTTTGGCTTTTTGTTTGTGGTGTGTTCCATGTTGAATGAAAGCATAACCCCACTGACAAACCTGCACTGCTCCTGCTTCTCTGTGTTTATCTGCTGCGTGAGATTGCAGATGGAGTACTATGTGTTTTGGATTTTTGGAAACAGGTCAGCTATACTGCCTTGTCTGGGCAAGCTTCTTCATGCATAAGTTAACTGGATTCACCTTCTCTGCCCTCCCATTCAGAGATGTTATTATTTACCTTGACCCACGCTTCAAAACACACACATCTTGCTATTTCTGATAGCTATAAATCTGGCAAAGCAAGTGAAAAATACAGAAAACAACAGGAGTGTCTTTCTTAATTGGAGTGCCTCTTTAATTTCTTTTTATTAGTGGATCCTCTTGAGCCCAGTTTTAAATGTGAACTCTTAGTCCTGTAAGGCACTTAGGATAAAAATATCCAAACTTTTTGGCTGAAGATAGTATCATTTGTCAGGACGAAAATAGCAGAAAGTCAAAGAGAAAAACCAGAACATTGCAGTCACAACAATTTCAAATATCATCAAGGTGAAACTTCCGGAGGCTGGTGTGTCATTTTCAGTCCATAGACCTACATTTGCAGCCTGGCCGTAGGGAGAGAAACACGAGACGGGTGGCTGGCAGAGGAATTATTGACCACTCACCCAGACACCCCTGCTGGTTGCCTGGGGTCTAAAATTGGTAGCTCTGTCCTCAGCAGACCTTGTGGGAGGTGAGAAATGGCAACGACCCCCCTGGCAGTACCCAAAAGTCATTTTTACAGACCAACTACCCTGAACTCAAAAGGTCAGTGCTCCTAAACAAGCCAGGAATGGATTTGGCCAGAAGTGAATCAGGGTTGGAGGCAAAGGCCAGATAAGACCAGGCTGTGATAAGGTGTGTGAACTCAGCAGGATCGATCTGTCACTGGCAGAGTTAAAGTCCACCTTGCATCTTGGCTGACTGTAAGGGCCCTCCAATGTTTCTCCATCCTTATGTTTCCCCTAGCCTAATAGCCTCCCTCCTTTCTTTTCTCTCCTCTCTGTATTCCTTTTCTTCCTCCCTCTTTGTCTGACTAACTTAAACTTTTCCCTGTAAATAATATGGATTGAGAGGACATGCGTATCTTTTCCATCTCCAGTATGATTATGACTCCTGATTAGACCCATATACATGTAGCAATTTTCCGACACAGGCATCAGAGTTGGCCTCAGATACTTAAAATGTGAGATCAGATATCCACCAGTATGCCAGTCAACTTAACAATCTAATGTAGCATAAGCCCTAAAAATCAAGGTTTTTTGGGCTTATTATCATGAAACAAGTGCTTAAAATAGAACTATGTTGGAGGTAGAGACACACCAATTGTAAAAATTGTACCTGCTTATGTACTGATGTTTTGCTGATAAAAAACAAGATTTGTTTTGTTACATCTTTTGGTGTAAGACTTCTATTATGATTATTAGATTATTTTCTCTCATGTTCACAGTCCCACCATTCTCTCTAGAGTTCATCTGACAGGCCTCTTCTTCTGCCCTGTATAAAGTTAATTTGATTGAACAGTTATGTATGAGATCACAGCACAAAATTCAACAGATAGACATATGTATGTGATATCTGTTCATGCCACACTATTTGGTCGATGTCTGGTGTTTATTAACAGATTACTGATTCTACAGTGGACCTTTATATCAACTGATTTTCATGTTTAAATTGTAGATAACACCAAAAAAAAAAAAAAAAAAACACCTGGTGGTATAGTTGTTTTCTATCTAAGAATGCCATATTTGTCCTTGAATAGATTACATGTATTACAGTATGCCAGTTATGTGTTTTATTCATGTTCTCTAGTTCATTTACATCTGATATTTTAAGCTTCTCTTTCATTTTTGCCCTTGTATCACCTCTCTATTTCTGAAGGTAGAAATAGACTCTTAATAGTCATGTTTTCAGTCATTAAGTCTTCGAGTGGAAAAGTGAAAGGTAGTCCCTCATACACATAAACAGACTAATCCCTGCCAGACTATCTGGTAAAGCCTTGGGGAATACATCCCCACACTGTCACCTCCCCAGCCACTTGCACGTTCCCTTGGCACCTCAAGGTTTTATAGAAATGGTTCGCTCCAGCTCCCTCTGATGAAGTGACAGTAATCTGCTTTTCACAACAAGCAGGAGCAGACTTTCTGTTGATTTCTACTACTCCTTCATTCACTCTGGTCTGCCTCTAGACATAACACACTGCAACAAACATGCTTTATAGCTGTTAAAGCTTGAGATTGAACTATACCAAAAACTGTTGGGTTGACACAGATGCCCATTCAGTCTTCTTTCCCCTTTGGCAGTGATCCCACCCCCTTTATGGTTATGGAGTTAATGTGAACTGGTGTTTCATGGTGAGAGGTAATTAACACCCGGTTTGGGACAGACATCAAATGGATGCGTCTGGTCCTGTCTCTGTCTGGCTGTTGTTGGGTTGTTCCTCTGTTAAGTGTGATTACCAGCTGGCCTCCCCGAGATTGATGCACAGAGGTTCCCTCCGGGGTGTCTGACTCCTCCTCCTCCTCTTTGCAAACTAGGTCTGGCAGGAAGGGCTGCCCTGAGCCCTGGCAGTTTGACCCCAGTGAGGTTTTAAACACATAGTAGTGGGAGGGAGGGGGGCAAAGGACCCCCATTCATACGCCTGAAGGGTTTGAACAGGTTGCAGTTAGCCCATTTAAAAGCAGCTGAAGCAGACTGTTAGATGGACAGTATAAGCCTGATGAGCTGCATGTATGAAGGGTGTTTTTCTGGAGGAGGATGGATTAGAGTAGCATCATTCTCTAAAATATTTATGTCTATGTTGTAACTTAAGCCTGTTGAACTGAAGTTCTTGTGTTACCTTTTTTCTTATTTGTCCAGATTAGTTCTGATTCTACTTGCATTACCCACAAGCCCCATCAACTGGAGAGCCCATACATCAAACAAGTGTTGATTAAGATACTATTTTGTAGCATTATGTTGAGAGTCAGTGATCTTGAATGCTTCACCAAATGTTCTCAAGTCTTTTAAGGCATTTTCTGATGCATTTATTCAGTTAGTGAAGAAAGATATTGTGTTCTTGATTTATTTTCAAACAATTGTCCCCCTAAGAGAAGCTTTAATGAGAGTTTGTGTTGCTCAGATTGTGCAGAACTATTGTAAGTGATCTAAAACCTACAAATAAAAGCCCTTTGGGATATTTAAACATCAGCAGAGCAATGTCTGACCTTTAAACAAACAAGAGGTCTGATAATTAGCTTTGACCCATTCACATCAAACATGTGCTTTGCTGTCTCAGTGAAACTGTTAAAAGTCAGTGCGTGTATACGTGCATGTTTTTGTGTGTCCCATTGGCTGTTAATCCGATGGTACTGCGAACAAACAGAATCAGGGCAAGATGGCTCAGCCCATTCAAACCCCCCCCAAACACCCTCCAAGCTCACCACCCGGTCCTTTTGTTCCTGCCCTCTCCTCACATGCACACCCTCTCCAAACTTAAGGGACATCTGGTATAAGAGGGGAGGCTACAGGAGGGTTGAAGTAAAGAGGAGAAAGGGAAGGAGAGCTGCCCAGAGTGGGGGGGAGAGGAGAGAGAGGGCTGTAGAGAAACATGTGTATGCTAGATTGTGGGGGTTGTTGTCATAGAGAAGAGAAAGGGAAGTGGGGTAGCTAAAGAGGAGTAGGCAGATAATTGATGGATGGAAGTAATTGTGTGTAATGCAAGCAAGGAAACATGGGCCTCTGGGAAGGGAGAGATAGAGAGGGAGCCAGTGAATAGGAGAAGGGAAAGGGAGGGGGGTACAGAGGGAAAAGAGAATAATGAAGAGAGGGAGTGTGATAGGAAATAGGAGGTTTGGGAGAAAGAGAGATGAGGAAGGGTAAAGAGAGGACTGAGACTGGGAGCGAGAGAGGAGGGGGAGAATGGGAGGGAGCCTGCTGTTCTGTTGCATCACTCAGTGCTAGCAGGGGTTAAGAAGGAGTAACTACCTGCCTGTCAGCCTGATTGTTCATCCCTATGTATCAGGGGACACACGTCCTGGTTTATGAGAGATGGCGCAGATTCACTATGAGGGCCATTTAACCACAGAAAATGGCTGCCAGTGCATCTCTAAGAATATAAGTAGTGCTGGTGGTAAAAGCTGCTTCTATGCAGATGACACCCCCATCTCCATTACTGAAAGATTTAAGATGTCAAATAATTTAGGGGGTTATTGGCATTTTACCCACTCTGTTTTCAGTCTGGCTCCCTGAAGTGGTTAACTTGGTATCAATAAAGCCCCTGCCACAATAAAACCTCATCAAAAATCCCAATCATAAGGCCTCCTAAGTAATTACAACTCTGGCAGGCTGGATGAAAAGTGCCTCATCTTTCTGTGAAATAGAAACAAAGCCTGCGTACTTCAGTTTGGATACACAAATTACTGCACAGCAGTGGCGCGTAAAAGAGAAACAAGACAGAGAGAGGGCACTGGCGGCAAAATACATTGAGTTTCCCCTCACCTTCTCACCGTGCATCACAAGCTTGTCTGCCAGACGGGGAAGAAAGCTTTGTCAAGCGCATCACGGTGAGGAGAGTAAAACCTTCCCCAGCCCCTGGGAAGATAGAAGGTGACATTTGTATGTAAATGGAGACAGGCACTCTCCTCTGTATTCCAGCTGACAGCAAACACAGTAGGCAACTTTGTTTTTTCTTTTTTTTTTATTTTTCAGAGGGTGAAGTTTGAGTTGTTTTAATAACATTTGTTTTAGAGAGGAAGGTGAGTGTAAGATGTTTGCTTAACAACATGTTGTTGTGATTTTATAGAAACAATCTCTCACATTCTAATATACTAAATAATAATTTTGCCAGAGTGCTACATTAGGTTGGACATGTGTTTTATTTTACTCTAACCTGTTTTGTCTTTGTTTTCATACTCAAGCATAGAGATAATTCAGGGTAGAAGAAAAATAGAATTCAATCGGAGCAGTTCCAATAAGGCTTCAGCACCTGCAGTGGCTGGATCCCTAATTAACTCTTGAGTCTCAGTGTCAGAGAAGATAATCCTGATTAAAAAGTGATGGAGGCTGAGGGAAGAATGACAACATAGTAATTAGAGATACCAGCCACGGTTTGGGAGATTAGATCTACCAGTGGGTCGGGGGCTACCCCCCCTGCTGTTGCTGCCCCCCTTTATTTATGCACTGAATCCATGGCAGCAGCAGAGATGTTTTTCAACTATTTTGGCCTAGGCATGGAAGATTTTGTCTTTTACACTAAATCTCTTTTTCTCAGTTTGTTGAAGATTAAGAGAGGCCTGTTGCCGTGGAGAGCCAAGCAGCTGATTATGACCCATCAAGCTGTTGTTAAACAAAAGATTCAGCATTGAAAAACTGTGCTTCAGGCTGTAGAGAACCTCGACCAGGTGGTCAGTAGACAATTGAACATCTGATTTGGCGTCTAAGACAGAATTTCTGAAGCGGCACGTCAGCAGGGTCATTGTGGAAACTCATCAACCCCCTGATGTGAGAGGGCCACTTTAACCCATTTGAATAGGCATGCCACGTTCTCAGATTCATCCGGAATGTCCTAATTGGTCTAAATCATCGTTGACATTGTGATGGCTGTTTTGAAACATGAGTTGAGGGTTAGCTGATTTGTGTCTGGAAATGCAGTGAGTGAATCTGCAGTACTTCAGAAATTATATTCCATCTATAGAAGTGACAGGGCTGAAAAAAAAGTCTAATTTTGATTATTTTGGCTTGTATTGCAAATTTGATTTAAGATGTTGCATTGAAGGGAATGATGATTATTATTTCGGTCTCATTTTAAGTGAGAAAAACATAAACAAAGACAGTTGTATTTTTTGCAACCTTTTCTAAATAATGACTCGAGTGTATGCATGATGCATGACATCACTGCTGCTAAAAACCTGTCTTAAACTTGTATTTTGGCAAATGTTGCACCTTCTGTGATTTGAAAATTGCAGTAGGCCATAATCTAAATTTTGATTGATTGCTCAGCCTTAGTTACAAGTATATCTGCAATGGCATGCTGTTTTTCATCACCTGGCACTGGCCTTGTTGGCATGTCCTTGACGCTGAACCCTTACCTGCAAGAACGTTTGAATCTTTCCATCTGGAGGTGTAAAATGTAAGCAGTCACCTGTTAGTTTATTCGATGAACAGGGGCATTGGAAATGAGTAGAAGCAGTTAAGTAGATAGATTCTTTAAAGGGAAATAAATAAGGCTGTTATCAGAGTCTGTCTACTTGCCACTGATATGGGGAGATAGTGTTGACACAGGGAAACAAGCAGCCAGCACTCTGATTGTACTTGCAGCCTGATGCCACCAAGTGGGAACTAGAGAAAGGCAATTTATAGATAAGGAATCATCATATATGCCTTGATGAAGACCGCAGGAAAAGTGTCAAAACACATATAAAAATGCAGCTGCAGAATACATTAGATCATTAAATTGCAACTCATAATCTTAATGAACATATTTTCAGAAAACAGCGTGTCTGGTTGAGCCACAAAAACGTTTTTGAATGTTTTATCCCAGCGTTTCTTAGTGAGTGTCCTTCAGCTAAAAGCGCCATCTGTTTGATTTGCATGCTCATTAGAAGTTTTTTCTTTATTTTAATAAATAAAAGTGTCAGCTACACAGTTAAAATATGAAATCAGAGCTAAAATAGATAAACCCTGTTAAGAATGCACTATAACCACAAGGGTGATTCAGTCTTTTAGCCAAAGGGATGGGCGGGGAGGATCTGGATTTAACCTCCACAGCCCCCCCAAGGCAGTCCTTTTGACATTTGTCATCTTACAGCCCCCAATCTGTAATCTCAACAGGCGGTAGGTATGGCTAAAAATACAAGGACAGAAGGGAAGACAAAAGCAGGTCTGGCACCTAAATGGGGGTTGGTGTTCACAGTCCCACCATTACTTGCCCTTGGGTTAGTGTGGTGGAAAAGGAGGGAGAGACAGGAACAATGAAAGCAGAAAAGACAGCAAGACTTGGAAGAAGTGGGGAGAGAGGCAGAGCAAGAGAGAGGGGAGCAGGCAGGAGGGAAATGGAGTTTGGGGCTTAGAAACAGGAGGCAGATAGAAAGCAGAGGGTCCCCGATTTTCATGGAGATAAAGGGCCGCTAATGAATTTGAACCACTGCCCTTCAGGGATATACCATAAGGGCAAAAATAGGAAGGAGCAGATTGGGGTTTAGTGGCTTTTTAAACAAGAGCCAAACTGTCTTTTAGGCACACAGGGGTGCTCCCAATTTTGCAATCACTAAGATGGCCGTCGTCCCGTTTGCCAACTGCCGCGAGTTAGCCTTGTGCCAGCACTCAGAGCAGAGAGGATTTAATGCCAGAGGAGATATGCCTAACTGGCCAGGCTTGAACCACTTTTTCAGCCAACAAGACCATTTATCTGCCTATCAAACTCAATTTTAGTAGCCTAGTGTGCACAGCACTGTGTAGAAGCAGTTTGCAGTTATAGTATCAGTTGTACTGGTAAAGTGTTGTATAGACCTGTTGAATTGGTGCAAAATGGTACCAGCTTTGTATGTTAAGGGGTTTATTTTCTCATCAGGAATACTCAGCAGACTTTTGCCCAGACTTCCAGGGTCTCATTCTAAAATTGATGCATTTGTGGTATGATAAAATACTTTGGACAAGTGTCCCCCAACTGGGACTTTTTATGTTGACTTTGTATGCTATTTTTTCCAATGATTGAGGCTTTGGTCGTCCACAGAGCTCACACTAAAAATGTTTTTAGAACACCAAGGATTCTGAGCTTGCCCCGAGCCAGCAACTCCAAGACACATCTATCATTTTTACAACATGTTGTTTTACAACACAGGGAGACCAACCACTGCCCATGGCATCTACCCCCATGTGGAGGTAATGGTTTGGCCCCCAGGCTGCGAGCCTAGCCAGTTAATAATGGTGTGGGCCCCTCCATTGTAAATCACAGAGGGGTCTTGTGTGGCTGACGCCTTTGGGAGAATTACATGGGAATGGCATGTGTTATGAAGGACAGCCTGGCTTTCGAGCAGGCAGACACTCGAAGAAAGAAAGAGGGCAGCTTTGGACATGATGGATGGTGGCCTTTGCCTCTGTTTGTGTCATATGGGATCTGAATATTAAAAGGGGACCAGGGAGATGAGACATGAGCTGGAGTGTCATATTTATGTTCAGTCAGAGGCAGTTTGTTATGTTTTATTATTCTGAAGTAGAGACAGTTTATCCCAGTCAGCACTTGGCTGAAAAACTTTTTGGCTTCTTGTAGCTTTGATTTCTGACAAATGCTATAGAACTTGGTGAAGCAATTGGGAGGAAGAGATTTGTTGTCAAGGAGTCAACATGTTGTTTGAAGTTGCATTTAAAGTTAGAAATTTTAGACATTAAAATGGTATGCTTATCTGGAGAAAATGCGATTCCTGGAACACTTAGAAAAGCCAAGGAGAAGTTCAAGAATCAGGTATACTGGTTAAAGTGGTTGAAGAGGGGTTAAGTGAAAAGTGCAAGGAAGGACATTTTTTATGTACGGAGTAAGCAGTAACTTTTACCAATTTGGATGAAATTCAAGTGTAACAATTTTGCTAAAATGCCTCTTTCACACTGACAGCCAACCTTAAGCCGCTCAGGCAGAGTGGAGTTGAACATACTATGTCTGAAAAAAAAAGAAGCCAAGAGGAATCTTGAGAAACCTGGGCTATTCTTTGAAGTCAGCTATTTTTCCTTTACTTAAAGTGCGTCACTCACTTCAAAGCAGGAATTTCACACAAAATGTTCTGATTTCAACCCCCTCCTCTTTTCTGTGTGGAATTTACAGCACATAAAACAGGTTGTGGAGACTTTGTTGGAGGGTATCTGTAACCCAAGATGACTTTGTCTATGTGTGTGAGTGTGTTTCGTGCCTCTGACAGTTAGCAGGGCCAACATAGCTGCGTGTGTGATCTTTTGCATATGCAGGATGGTGGTCCCAGGCTTTGCCTTTTATGACAGACTGCCAGCCACACAGGGAGTCATGGATCGATAGCTTTTTACCCCTCCTGGTTATGGTTAAAGATGAGTAAGACTCTTCAGAAGTGGGAGTTGGAAGCCAAATCACCAAAGCCACTATAATTGGTCAGAATTCATATTCCAAGTCTGTATAAACCAAATATGCTCCAATTACAACAAACTTCTGTGAGCTAATGACTTTGATGTCAATGAGATTAAAGGCGTGCATGGCAAAAAATGGCTGGCATACCATGGGAAATGAGCTTTTGCATGTATGCACTGAGTTCAGTGGGTTTGCACAGAAGGGTTTTAGTGGTTATTAGCCTGTTCATGCACCTTTAATTTTTTCTGCCATGATGGTAATTGGAACCTCTACTTGATGCTTCCCACTTAAATAGTCGAAGCCAGCATTGGCACACATGCTTGTAAATAGATGAGGGTGTTCTCCCCACTAACCGCAGCATTGAATGTGTGTGAGAGAGCTAAAGAGGTCAGACATATCACACATACTTAACTGTCCGCATGTGTCTGCATTAGTTTGTGATCATCCAATCATTCGTAACGGCAACCGTCTGTGCATGTGAGATTGTGCGTAACATTCACCGCTTCAACCTTGGGTGAATGTGTCTGCGTGTCTGGCAGGGCTTTGAGGTGCTGTCCCTTTCCAAACATGAATGCTGAACAATGAAGTGTTGTGTCCCGTTCAGCTGCAGGGGTCAGAGAGAGGGGAGCCAGTTTTGGGCAAGCTATCCATCAGTTTCCTGGATGAACTCAAATGTGATTCCTATCACCACATATCCCATATTTACCCACTAACAATAAGCCCTACTAGCAGCAAACCTCACACCAGTCTTATTCCAAAGGTGACTTTGGCCCTAAGTCCTCAGCTTCAATTTATCTGCCAGCCAAACAGCGCTGTAATTGACTCTCAAATAACAAACACGAGGACACTTTGCCCTTCAATAACCATGCAAGAGAGAGCACAATTTAAAATCTACTGTTGTTCATTTTTGACAATGCAAATTGGATCTGATGTACTTAAGATCTTTCCAAGAGTTCAAATCCTTGCCCACCAGCATCAACCTCAAAGAAATCCCCCTCTCAAAGTCAATTTGCACTTTGACTCCCAAAAGCTGCCGAATGCGTGCAATATTTTTTACCCTGAGTCCATGATCTCGCTTGATCTGAGTCGGTGCAGGTTGTTCGCTGATGCGATTGCATGCACTTGACCTGTTGGCGCGGGCGGCGTGGGCACACAACACTGGTTGCTGAGAAAGGAGGGAGGGAGAAGAATTTAGAGACGTGTGTGCTTTGCAAGGAATAAAGGAAAGAAGGAAGAGTGAGTAGGAGGAAGAGGCAAGGGAGGAGGAGAGGTAGTAGATGGATGGATTCCTGTGAGACTAAGGCTGCCAGTCCTGTCAAGAAAAAGACTGGAGAGGGAGGAGGAGAGTATATTAAAAAACGGAGGGAGGAACTCAAGTGAGTGCAAAAGGGAGAGGAAGTCAAAGAAAGAATCAGGGGAAGGAGAAATTGACAAGGAAACATTATTACAGAGATAGTGAGCAGTCAGCTGAAAAGGAACTACCCTTAGTTTGAAAGACAAAATATTTTGACCCCCGTTTTGATGTGGACCTCATCAGATTTTAATGATGCTCCACTTTGCCGTTGGGCAACTGTAGACCACTTTAAGATTAGCATGTCAGCAAATTGCATTGTAGGGCATTGCAAGGACACGGCATGATAACCTGTAAGAAAAAAACGTCTCCCACTCTTGACTCTACTCTTTCTACTCCCCTGTTATCCCCTCCCTCATTGTAGAAGGATGAAACACCTTCAGTGAAAGCTCTACAGCTGTAATCTTGCCTTATAGCCTATTCAATGACAAAGTCTTTCCCCCTCATTTCAGACCTAATGTATTACATCCACCCTCTTTTACCTCACCAACCCCCACACTGCTTGCAGTGCCTCAAATGCAGTTGCTGCCTTTGGATGACCTCTGCGGTGAGAGAAAATGGACTAAAGGCCACCGATGGATAAAGTGCCAGCTGGTTAAGGCGACAGGTGATCTGCAGTGTTGCATAGAGCTAAAGCAAGATTTGATTGCTTGCTCCCTTCCTCCCTGTTGCTTTCCGACTAATACAAGCCTGTTTGATTCTGTAAGAAATCTAAAACCTGTCAGCCAGGTGCAGTGCCATTTGCCTTGTCAAGACAAGTTTCTTATCATTTTCTTGGATGATGTCACACCAGCTGAAGTGCTGTTGACACCAGGCGAATAATCTTCCCCTCTACTTTCATCCTTCGGCAGCATCCAACTCATCACCTGGCATTCCACAAGAAGTCAGATGACACTTCCTGATGTAAGCTTTGGTTTCCCTATTCCTGCTGGCAAATGTCAGCCGAGCTTGCATTTGACATGACATCTCCTTCTCCCCCTTCTCTCCCCTCCCTCAAATTGGCTCGTGCACGATGGGTAATGCAGTTTGAAGATCTTCATTGCTCGTTTCTCTCCAAGCATTGACGATCCACAACAACACACTGGCAGTGACTGTCACCTGACAGTGTCATCCTGTCCTTCACACGTCAGCTCACATTTCACGGCAGGGCGCAGCTCTGACAAACAGGGACTTTACACTGTTGAGCAAGTCAGTCCCTCAGAGAAGACTGGTGATTGGATTAGCATTGTGACATTGCTTTTGATGTCTTTGGTTGGAAGATGGAACCCCCTTTGAAGATGCCAAGTGCAAACAGCTGTTAACAAGTTAGGGTTTCTTGTGACACGAATCTTGCACTGTACTATGGCGGCAGTATCTGAAGCCAGCCTTGCACTCTTCACACCCTAACTTCTTTAAACTTACATCTCTAAAGGATTGTGGTGCTGCCTGGCAATGTAGTGAGGTATTCAAGAAGGATTGCCCCTTTTGCCCCTGTAGCCCTTCATGTGAATGTTGGTCTTGGTCTCATTGGTCTCAACTACTGTTGTGCAGTTTTAAGATGCAAGTCTTGTAACTCAGAGACCTTTTTTGGGCTTTAAGCCAATGTTAGTCAATAATGGGTAATGTGGAGTATCCAAACTTAGGCTAGACTCAGGAAGGATTTTTGTCTATTCATAGGTGTAGGTGTCTAAACCAAGGGCACATTTATATCTCGCAAAATGTAAAGCCCTCAAGCAAGCATCTTGTTGCCTCACAGCAGCATACAGCCCCAAAACCACTGCCATACTTAACTTACAAAGACTGTGGTCATTTTCTGAAATTGTGAAAGACGTCTGTCTCAATGTCTTTTAGGAAGATTTACAAAAGACAGAGGCTCATTGTGGGCAGTGCTGACTATTTTTTCCCACCCCTAATGTGCTTAAATGGTCACTTTTACTTGGTTAGCCATAACATCCTTTTCTTCACTTCTATCCAAAGTGAAACTGTGACCTCCATGTTGATGCTGATTTTCACTGTAACACATGAAAAACTGCACTTATGCCCACATCAAAGTTTATTTACAGCCAATGAGATTGAATGAAGAGGCCACACAAGTTCCAGCTACTACAGTGCACTGTGGTATGTTCTTTGAGTCAAATGAGCAAAGAAGGGACCATGTGAATCAAGTCAGGCACTGCCAAGGAGACCAAAAACAGCTCAAAGGGTCAGACAGAGAAAAACTGCTTCAAACTAGAGGCCTTTGTTGACTTTAATGTCATTTTATGTTCCTATAAAAATGCCTGAAAATGTGTGGCAGGATGGTGAGTTCTGGATAAATTTGTTTGGAGCCTTTCTTCCCTGCAGTCGTAATGTTTTAATTTGGCACCAGCCCCCCCAGTTGTGAAATTTCCGTGGCCTGCTGCAGCATAAACAAAACACATTTAGCATAATTGCACCTTTGGTGTAGGCCTCTTTTCAAGGCAAGGTATTGATTTTCTCTCTGCCTGTGTCTCTCTCCTACTCTGCTCTTTGTTTTTCTTCCCCTCAGCTTTATTTTCCCTTTTGCATTCCTCGGCCGGAGTGCTCGCTGGCACACTCTCTCTTGTCTCTCTTTCTCTCTCCATGTCCCCTGCCCTCCCCCACTGCTCGTTCTCTCTTTCATGGATGGTGCTCAAGTAGAAAAAATGGTAACAAGAATACAATTCGATTACAGTAGCCAAAATAATGTTCACCCTCATGACACTAAAAGCGCGCCTGCCAGCCAGTCACTCTCTTGGTTTCATGTTGGAGTTGTAGCAGCTGAATCCAGTGCTGTTCTCGCTGCAGAAAGCAAAGAGAAGATCATGCTAAGAAAACACTTGTAGCTGTGATTTATCGTGTTGATTTGTTAAAGGACGCCATAGGAGCTCTGCAGCGTGTGGGAGGAATCTTGCAGACGGCTTCCTCTCTGAAATTGGAGAAGAGTGCAGTGGAGCGGTTTGGAGCCCTACTGTGCATGACACATACAGAGATGCACACTACTCAAACACATATTTGCAAGTGTTTGTGCTATGTAGCCATATACATTTTAAATTTGCACAGATATTGAAGGTGAAAAAAACACAAAAATGTAAAGTTTCATAAATATTCAAAATGGATGCGTTGGTTAAAACGGTCCTGCACTGTGCTTCCTGCTGTGTTCCTCTTTTATCATTCCTTAAAGCTTCAATAACTTCAACACGCTTTCATTAACAAGCAGCAGTAGAGTCCAGAACATCTCCACACTTTTACACTGATCAAAGAGCAGAGGATTGGCTGCCATTACTGTCAAAGTATCATCACAAGTCTTTTTAGCTATCATTTAATAGTGTTCAAACTGTTTCTGTCTCTTCCTTCTAAGAACCGTACAAGAAAGCACATTTCAACTTTACTTTTTTATTACCTCTCTGTGCTCCAAATGCAGGGAACTTATCTTCCAAACTCTGAAGTGAAAACAAGCAATTAATATCCAGAGTCACCAGTGTTAAGGTGATTTTTTGGCAGAAAAATACATGCCAGTAAGCCACATACTATGGCATTTTACACCAGAGCCAGAATGGAAAGTTTAGTATTGCAAAGATGTTGTCGACACAATTAAGCAGTTAAAATTAGCCCCAAGATTTCGTTTAAGAATGGGTGTTTCAGTCTGTCTTTGTGACAGACTTAAGGACAGTTTTTGTCCTTTTTCACTGAATTTTAAGCTTTTCAGAGAGATTTATTCCAATCCATTTTGCAGGGCTAGAGGGAAAGGTTACCTGCAGTGTGTATGTCTATCTGACTGATTTCATAGAGCACCTGTCATTTCCTTTCCTCTTGGATGTAAAGTGGACTTTGAGGGGTGCCAATGGAGACTAGATAATGGTTGTAGTCTTGTCGTGTAAATTTTCAGCCGCTCATGAATTTTTTATTCACACAGAGAGCCAGAGAAAACGATTGAGGCTGAAGAGAGGGGATGCTGATGGATATGAATTGGTTGTGTACAGTGCTTCTGCTTGTGCTGATCTTTCATGGTGTCTCTCTGTCAATTTTCGTTTTTCTCTTCGTTCCCCTGAGAATTTTACTGCTGAATTTAATCTGGTCTATTGAACAAACATGCCAAAATATGATATTTCGTATTTGTGAAAGGATATAGTCGCCTTTTAATCTTTTTCTCCGTGTCAGTTTTTATGCTAAATCAACTACCTTCATGCACAGCAGTAGGAGGTTGAGCATAAATGCATACATTATGTTATTTTTAGAAAATATTTAGAAGTTAAGGTTTGAAATTCAATATATTATTTGAAAAAAAATGCAAAAAGCAAACAAAAGTATCTGGTGACTTTAACCAGTTATATGGCAGCAAACTGTGAATGTCCTCTTTTTTTCATGTCCTAAGCATGCATGTCGGGACTTTCTGTGGAACTTTTTGCTGCTTTTTATTCAGCCAAACACCCCAGCTTATTACAACAAATGATTTTCCCATATGCATCTAATACTCATTTTGTACATGATGCAGGTCCACTGAATGGGGGCTCTACTATACCACCCTAATCTTTTCAGACTGTCATGAGGTTATCAAAATCAAGATCATCTAAATGAGAGAGAGAACTCTCTCTAATTGTTCAGAAACATATAGGCAATATTTGGTCAAAAAGTTTGTCCAGATTTTGTGCAAATTAAAGAGTGTGCAGGATTTAGTCTGTTATCTGGTAATGATTCACAAGAAATTGCATTTGGAGGCGGGGCGCTTACACTTGGGCCCTGCCTCCAGAGGAGGACCACTCTGGGGGCAGCTCGGTGTAACCAGGGGTGGCAAAACTGGTGATGATAAAGTAAATCAGCATGGCTAATTTTGAATCAGCGCAGCTAACAGTCATAGTGGAAATGCCCCGGTAGTGACCAATGCTGTCGTGAGTATGCCATACTTGGGCACTGGTGCCTGCTTTGCTCTGCAGCACTTCAATGAAACACTGCTAAAATGCTACAGTGCACATTTTTATGCCAGTTCCTGGTCCTGTTGCCAAATTTCCAGCTTTTTTGTCTACTCGAAACATAGCAGCTGAAATCAGGCATATCAGTTTGCAGTCATTCATCTCACTCTAGAGAGCACACAGTATACCTGTAGACATCATTCAGAGACTGGCAGTCTCTCAGTGCTACACAGTGGTCCAATCACAGCGCTTATGGTCTGCGTCATTTCAATGTGTTGTATTTTTGAGGAGGTACAATTGATTGCATGCACAGGCTGCTGCATAGGGTTTAGAGCTATGTGGACCTATAGCATATATTAAGTCATAGTTTGAAGCAGAAGCTTATATCAGACTTTATTGACATATCTTGGCTCATTTCAAATGAAATCCAATATGGCAGACTGGTATAAACATAGTTCCTGATAGTCACTCACAGTCACACCAAAGCCCATGTTTTATACATGATTGGACACAGGGATATTAACCCATGCTTCTGTGTAGATGTCTGCATGTAAAAAAGCCTCTAGATGTTTGACCACAAGTCAGTCATGTACAAGTAGATTCATGTACAAGCTGTCTGTTGTTCCCAGCTCATTTCAATGGACAGCACACATGTAATGTAATGTTGTAAAGTGTATTAACATACATAAATCATGCTTACAAGAGCATGCATGAATACACACTGCACATACAACATCTAATGACTCTAAGGATCCTTTTCTGTACCCTTCTATAAATACATTAATTTGGAAATGTGTGTTTTCAGTGTTTTGAATTTCAATGAGGCTCAGATGATGGGTGGAGGGGGAGGGGTGGGGTTAGGTAAAATTGATTTGCGGCTGAGTAAAAGCAGATGCAAGAGAGCGAGTGAGCAGGCTCAGGCACTCACGCACAGACGTCAGCAAGAATATGCCAGCACAATCACCCTCACACACGCTCACACATCCAGACTGCACACACGCTCTCCTGTATTCAGAAGGAAGGTTAATTGAAGGTTAGAACTGGGGAGCTGAAGACGAGAGGCTTTCGCCAACATGCATGTGTGTGTTTCACCCCCTTTGCATGACCTGACCTCCCCGTTCCCCACTCTCTCTCTCTCTCTCTCTCTCTCTCTCTCTCTCTCTCCTCTTCCAAAGCCCGGTTAAAATGTGCAGCCATGCAGATACCTACAATCTCATTAATTCAACCCATCGGCCATACTGCAGTGCTAGCTCTCTCTGGCCCCTCTCACATATGCAAACACTTCCTCTAAAAGGTTAATATAATCTGTCGCTGCTGAGGTTAACTATCTGTGCGTACACTCCAAAAAATGATGTGTCAACACAAATCTACCATGTACTTTTTCTATCTGCTCATTGCTCTGTTAGTCTACACATTGCCTACGTGATTTTTTTTTCCTGGGGTTTGAATTTAGAAAAAAAAAAAGAAAAATATTTAAAACTAGAAAAGCACTCGGAGAGTGCAGAGCTCCGCCATTAGCCCTATCTCCCAATAGTGAAGAATCCTTTAAAAACATTCCTGGTTCCAGACAGTGTTCCGGATCACTCCCAAAATCGAATTCGCCGATTACTCCCTCCCTGGTGAGGTGGGGACATGGTGAGGCAAAGCATTGGCTTCGCTACGTGTGAAAGTCATGGCAGAGAGTGAATATTCCTCTATTCCTCCCAGAATTGTGAGTATTCTTGCTACAATTCGCTGTCTTTCTCTCTGTTATGTTCCAACTCATCTCCTCAACCTGGATCCAGACAGTGATCCAGATCAGTCCCAAAATCTAATCAGTTCTTCCTTATGCCATTTCTGACATTTCCTGAAAATTTCATCCAAATCTGTCCACAACTTTTTGAGTTATGTTGCTAACAAACAAAACAACAAAAAAAACTCTGCCGATCACATAACCGTCTTGGCGGAGGTAAATCAAAGTAGCACACCTTTAAATTAATGGATTTACCGGTAAAATAAAGTGTTGATACAGACATTTGGCTAATTGCCATATTGGCATCAATAATTGGCTAAGCTGATAATTGGTTTATCCCTAAAAAATAAGAAATAATGAGTAAACTTTGATGGATTGAGACTATGACACAAACTTAACCATAGAAAAAAGGAACTTTATATGGACTGAAAAGTAAATAAAGGAACTGAAAAGAGGTAAATGTTGATAACACAATCATGCTCAGATGACTTTTGACTTTTCTACTGAGTTGTCTGTATTTTTTAGAGTGAAATAAGACATAAGAGCAGTGTTGTCTTTATTTCAAATCACTGTGGCAGCAGGGATACGTCGCATGGCTTCACCAAAGTGTGTTGAATGGGACAATCATGTTATCAAATAAAATGCAGTAATGATAGATCTTAATAAATTATGATTAATGCGTTAACCCTAGTATTAATTAAATTATTCATTCATCATTGAGTAAAAAGTGAGCATTTTCTCTAAAAATACAATCCCAATTTTGTTTTAACAAAGTTGGGATATTAAGTGAAATGTAAGTAAAAATGCCATGTGTTGATTTGTTAACATTGTAACACCATATTTGATTAACATTTAGAAAAAACATCATAATGTTGAAACTGAAGTATTTCACTGCCTTTTCAAACCATATGCTGATGTTCATTTGGTCTTAGGAGGCATAAAAATGATTGATTGGTAACTTTTTTCTCAAAAACTAAAAAAGTGCTATATGGCTTGATTTGAATTGGTTAAATCATGTAAAGGTAAAGATGATAAAGTTGTACCATTAAAACTTGCTTTGAAGGCCTAATGAGGGACAATTTGTTATTAAATTAGAGGAAAAAACCCTGAGAATTCCTCAAAAATCTTGAATTTAGTCCTGTAAAGTGTGTCTTAAATGTTTTCACATGTCCAAAAATGTTTCAAGGAGAATTAAACTTGCCATTTTTCTATGCTTTTGGGTTCCAGCTCATGACAAAATTTTGCACAACCTGTCAACCCGATTTCTAACTTTTTGAATTTGGGAACCTTGGGAAAATGCTGTCATAATTGCTTCATGAAAAAAGTTCTTTTAAGCAGTCCTTATACATGCAAGCAGGGCTGCTTTGATAACCTTGACCCTTGGCTTTTATGTGGAGCTGAAAGAGGATACCCTCTTATTAGCACCAAACAAGATATCCGTCTCATATAATCTCCTGTTCACCCTCACTGCCCACATGCATTAGGATGGAAATATTAGTGTGCCAGTATGTAGATAGCAATTCTAGTTTGAAAGCACTTGTCAGTGATTTTTTTAAAACCATCAGTATTTGAAGGAAACATGTGCCAATGAGGACAAAGCCCTTACCTCACTGCTGATGATTGGCTTTATGTGATAGCAGGCACTTTGCATTCATGTGTGTTAGTCTTTGTGTTGGTACATGCATGTGTGTGTGCATGTGAGTGACACTTGTGCACAGTAGCTCTTTGTGTCAGTGTGTAGCAGCCTTTATGTGCATCCATGTGCCCGCGTGCGGCCTTCTATCGTCACCCTCTCAGAGCCTCTTTCCCACACACACTCATTAAAATGTCATCCTGAGCAGGGCCATCTATTCTATCTGAGGAATGCAGCAGGCAGGGAGCGAGGGAGGCGGCCATATTGAGTTCCTGGAAAAACGGAGGGGTGATGAAGGTCCAAGGCAAAATGTGACTTTTTGTCAGTGGTGTGTATGAGGAATTCTTCAAAGAATGTTTTGTTTCCATTCATTTGCATTTTAAGACATTTACAGTAAAATGTAGTGATGATATTCACAGCCTGTTATTGATCAATCCATTGATCAGCAGAAAAATTAAGAATCTGTTTAATTAGGTAAAAATTAAAGATGCACAGATTGTGAAAATGAGGGCCGATACGAATAACATTGTTTGACACACCATTTTAGCTGATGATACAGATGTATACAACTATCCTGTTCCTTTTTTATAAACCCAGCTGTGGTCAAACAAAAAAGACAAAAGTTATCTTTAGCCCTAGGCTCTCTTGATCGCCTTTTTTCTGTACGTCATACAGCATCAAGATCATGAGAAATCACAGTCAGATTTACCAATAAAGTTCATTTCAACCTTCATGTTCCAGTGAAAACAATGTTATTTTAATGATTTTGACCCGAGAATACCTCATTGTGTTTTAAAGTTTCTCACTAAAAGACACATGTTGTCTTAGAAAGAATTGTTATAGAGGAAAACTTTTGTGAAAAGCAGAGCAGATAATAAAAACCTCAAAGTAGGCCCAGCTGCTGTGAATTCTGCCCAGGCCAGCGGATCATTATTATAAGATTAGTGTAGGAACTTCAGAGCTGTTGCCAGCCTCCCATTTCCCCCCATCTCCCTCTTCCTCCTCAAAGTGTCTTCCTCCCATTCCCCCCTCCCAAACTGCTCCATTTCCATGGTAAACAGAGAGATGAATAATTTAATCACAATCGATTCGTTTGTTTCAGGCTCAAATGTCAGGGTGTCATTTGATCGCTCCACACCCCTTCACCCACGGCGCTCACCCGCGTTCCCACCTCCTCATTACTCCGCTAGGCCAAACGACAGGCTTTTCCTCCCTTTAATGATGATGAGGAGGATGCCTTTCTTCTACCAAGATGTGTAAATTGAAGGAATTGCTGTTTGTTTTTAGCACTCATCTGTCTGTTTCTCCTCCTTGTCTCTCCCTCTGGTGTTGACCTAACTTTGATTGGGTTGGAGTTTGTGTGTTCTTCTTCGCCTAAAAGACACAAAGTGTGTGTGACTCTGGCAGACCCTGAACACCGTTAGCATGGCTGCGTGAAGACTAGTCACCATGTTATTATTTTCTTCTCTTCCTCTGTGAGCAGCCTTGCAGTCATGGGGTAGGATGGAAGGAAAAAAGAACAAGCAAAAAGAAAAAACAGCAAGCAGATGAGTGATGTTAGCGTGAGGAGGAGGATGATGGAAAGCAGCAGGCGAAGTTTGGAGAAGTTAAGAAAACAAGTGATTGTCGAAGGAATTAAGGGAGGGCATGCAGAGCAGGAGAGGAGATTGAATGACAGCATTTTATGGAAAAACAAGAAAAAAAGAGGAGTGTAAACATGAAACAGAAAAATAAAGCCTGAGGTAAACTTGCTGCATTAATGCATCAAACAAAACATGTTTGTGAAGAAAATCAAGCACATTACTGCCAGTGCCTGATTAAACTATGAATAAAATATTATTTATTTAAAACAGAGCATGATTGGTTCCTTTCCCAACTGCTTTGTGGGAGAGTTTCTTCTGTAGCAAGTTTTTACACCCATTTTTAGTTTGATTTCTAGCTGAATAATATTTGTTGTACCCTGTATAGTAGAGAACTACAGCAAACTGGGAGAAATGTGGCTCATCTTTCCAGCAGATTTACTTTTGTAGAATGTATTTTGATTTCTTTGGGGCTAAAAGATGCAATCAATAGATTCCATCCTGTTTCTTCCTGTTGTAGACACCTTTGGGATTTCAAGCTGCAGCCAAGCCTCACAAGCTTACATGCACTTTTGTTTGGTTCAATTTTAAGCACGTTTTTTTTAATAGTGGGGCAGTGGCACAATATCCCCTGTGGTAACTGCTGAGGATGATGATGAGAAGGGGGCAGCTGGTTCCTATTTCCATGGTGCAGGGAGACAGCAGCCAGACGTACTATAGCCCTCACACAAACACACACCTCTGTACACGCTAATTCAAATGTACACACTACCACTCTGCTGGAAAACGCTGTGTATCACTGTTGTTGCTCTGGGTTCATTCATGAGCCGACCTGGCTATGCGCTATGCTGCAATGCTCAGGTGACAGAAGCGGGCTCATGGGACCTTGTTAGTGACAAACACAGAAAACCAGGGTTGCTTATCTGGGGCAGGAAGCATTCACCGAATGAGATATTTTGTTGGAAAACTCTACCCATCATTTATTGTTGTAAAATAACTTCCTGAACTTTATTATTTTGTCTCTAAACTGTGAGCAGTCTGACAGTGCTGTCATTTCTTTAGGTATTTTTGTGCCTCTTAAAGACATAATTGGCTTCAGGTGGATGAAACCAGCAACCAAATCACATATTTTTCATAGATTTTGTCATGTTGTCAAAAAAAAAAAAGTTATAACAACAACAAACATCATTAGCGCAATTATAATAATCTTGGGATGAGACATGATGAACACGGGCTTCTTTTTATTTTTCATTTATTCTGCCTGGTCATGCTAAAAGAGTAAACCCTCAGACCACATTCTGAAGATGAAGACCTATACTGAGATATAGCAAAGGTAGGTCAGCCAAATAGAGATGTCACTTTTACACTCTAGGACTGTGGGTAATGCAGTACTGTTGACCTCGATTGCAAATAAACCATGTTTTGCTTAAAAGCGTATAAAATTGTTCCTTCAGCATGTCTGAAATACGTGTACTCTAATACGGACTCTTTTGCTGCTACAATAGCCTCCACTCTTTTTGGAAGGCATTCCACATATTTTCTAGTGTTTCTGTGGGAGTTTTTGTATCCATTGATTTTGAAGAAAATCAATGTAGGGCCCTATGACTTTCGCGTTAACGGAATAGCGGACGGAATCGCGGAATCGGCCAATAAAAACGGAATTTTACAATTTACAATTTAACGCGGACATTGCGCAAATTGAATGAATTTGACTGAAATGCTGTTTTTTGGTTTGTTTTTTTGGTTTGTTTTTTTTAGAAAGAGGAACGTAAATCTGAGGAATATGTTCCTGGGGAAACACTAAAGCAGAGCACAACTTGTCCCTCACTCACAACACTCACCCCGTCCCCTTGTAAACAATAACAGCATGTCAAAGCGGCTGCACAAAACACTAGCGAACATCACGTAGCCCCATACAGGGCTGTACCGTGGGACATAATGTTGCACCTTCAAGAAAACTCATCCTTGCTTCGAGTTATTATTCCTCACCACACCACCTGAGCTGTGTGCCTCACCTCACGCGAGGCACACCGCTCACCCCTCAGAGGATAAAAATCAAGTCGGATGGACTCGAGATTTTGTGAAGTCCTGTAGTCTAAATGATGTGAAATTTGAGTATCAATTAGCTTAATAATTCATCCTGTAGATACTGTAGTTCCCTTTGGTTGTTTAATGAGCCAACACGTGTCTGTATTAACGTAGCGGTCTGATATGAGGCAGACAGACAGACAGTGAGGATGGAGAGAGATGAGGAGAGAACCGTTACAGTCAGGAGTAGAACAATGCAGCATCAGACTGCATGCACTGTTACATATTAAGAGAGTAAAAAAAGTTTGGGTAACATGTTTACTTTTAACCATTTAACTTTAATGTGACCTTATTAAGTTACTATCACCCTGTGTTTGAAAGAACAGAAAGATTTCTTCATTTACATTAAACATCAGTTAGGATGTGATTATACTTGTGAATGTATCTTGAAATGTTTAAAATATCTGACTGGTTATAACTATTTTATCTCAGCGTTATCCAAACAACGGCTCCTGGGCCAACTGTGGCCCTTTTTCAATAAAATTAAGGTTATTTCTATGTAATTTGTGAACATTTGATTCATTTACATAAACAGGACACTCTTTTATATGGTAAAATTAGTGGAAAGGTTAAAAAAACGGAATTCCAAAAAAATGATATGGAAAAAACGGAATTTGGAAAAAAAAATATAACAGATTTCATAGGGCCCTATCAATGAAGTCATGCACTGATGTTGAACAAGAAGGCAGGGCTCACAATCTTAATTTCAGTTCATCCTAAAGGTGCTTTACGAGGTTGAGGTCAGGGATCTTTGCAGGCCAGTCAAGTTTATTTCCACACCAAACTCATCAAACCATGTCTGTATAGTCCTTGCTTTGTGCACTGGGGCACAGTCATGTAGGAATAGAAAAGGGCCTTCCCCAATCTGTTGCCACAAAGTTGGAAGCATAGCATTGTCCAAAATGTCTTGGTATGCTTAAGTGTTAAGACTGCTCTTTGCTGAAGATGAGGGGCCTAGCCCAAACCCCGAAAAGCAACCCCTATACCATTATCCCTCTTCCACCAAACTTCACAGTTGGCACAATGCAGTCGGGCAGGAAACGTTCTCCCAGCATCTGCCAAACCCAGAATCATCCATTTGCCTGCCAAACCAAGAAGCGCAATTCATTACTCCACAGAACACTTTCCCACTGCTCCATAGTCCAGTCTCGATGTGCTTTAGCTAATGCCTGACACTAGACTTTGTGATGTGAGGCTTACATGCAGCTGTTCTGCCATGGAAATCCATTCCATGAAGCTCCCGCCACACAGTTTTTGTGCTTACATTAATGCCAGTGGAAGTTCGTAGGGATTTGCAACTTTCACAGACATTGTCTTCCAGTTTGTGGCTGAGTTGCTGCTGTTCCTAAACGCTTCCACCTTCTAACGATATCACTGACAGTTGACTGAGGAATATCCATTAGGGCTGAAAGTTTGTGAACCATCTTGTTGCATAGGTGGCATCCATCACAGTACCATGCTTGAAGTCACTGAGCTCTTCAGAATGACTTATTTTGTATCACAGATGTTTACAGTGGAGACTGCGTGGGTAGGTGATTGAATTATACACCTGTGGCACTGGGTCTGATTGACACCTAAATTCAATAATTAACAGGTGTGGCCAAATACTTTTGTCCATATTGTGTTTTATCATTTCACAATGAGGAAGCTCTTGGTGAGTTTACCTTTAAATGTTATGACATTATGTCTAATTATCAAATGTAAAAATAGCATTGATTTAGTGCTGCTGTGGCTGATCAGGGACAGCAGGAAGAAAAGGGTGGGCGCATCTTATCCTTAGCCACCCTACCACCCAGGCTTGTCCATGACATTCTAAAGGCGTCTTTAAATATCACCAAAGCTTTTCCTCTCACTACTCGTCTTCACATTATCCATGTTTTTTTAATATTGGGATAAAGATGTTGACAAAAGCTGATCTGAACTCCATTTTAGGCCGCATCAATCAAGGGTATTCATGTGCATTCCATTCTACATTTGCACACTGTAAACAGGTGAATACTTCAAGGTCCTTTTGACCCTTGAATGCATGCTTAAGCCATAAATTATACATATTTTACCGTCTTTTAGATCAAAGTTTAAACACTCAGCATGCCAGTTAATGTTATGTATAGAACCACTTAAAAGATATCAGTATATTGAGATGTGTTTTTTTTTTTGGCTGCATTGCCTGATTCTGCTGCACATCAAATTTGCTTTACTAAGCTGGAAATGAGCCACTGCATATACAAGCCTGAAATAGGCCTGGCCCGATTTTGGGCTTTGTATTGTTGACTCTCCAGCCGCTCATTTTGTGTCATTGTGTCTAATTTACCTCAGAGGCTTTCCTGCTATCATGCCAGGAAACACAGGCTGAAATGAGGGATGAAAGGGTAATAGAATACTGATTAATTTTAGAGTACCTGTTAAGCTCTGTCTGCGGTGTTTGTGTGTATGTGTACAAGTGATAAGTGGATAGCTAGTATGTATCCAAGCACATTACATAACCCAGAAATTGTACACATGCGTGCGTGCATGTGTGGGCATTCACATACACATAGTAAAAAGAGATACACTTGCATGCTAACTCACACACAACACAAACTCATACACACAGAGTCTCTGGAGAAGACAGGGGAGGGATGGGTTGACCAGATGGAGCGGCCTGCTTCATGCAGGGCGAGCCTGACGACAGCCGAACAGCTTGAGGTGTACCGGAGTGGCAGGCCACAAACACACACACAGACATGCAGGGTCACATATCAAACACACATAGAGTTTGCATGCAAATACACTGACTGTGATTATGTCAACTTGTCAGATTCATGGAAAGACAAGCTCATGTGCACTCACGCATCCGTGCTCAGAGATAAATTTCCTTTAACTAAATCCAATGATAAAGACAATGCACTATTATATGTGTTGTAAACATTTGTGTCAGGTCTTGAATTTGGCTTTGTTTTTGTCATTTAGAGCCTATAACACTGCTACTGTGGAAATTTTCCTTTCAGACTGCGCCAAAAAAAAAATCAGATTTCCCATTGCAATTCCTTACTTCTCCCACTCTCCCTCACTTCATTTTCACCTCCTTCCCTCCTCTCTTCCTCCATCCTTCCCTAGCTACAACTCATGACTCTCCACTCATTCTATTCCCTTAGCTGTGATTAGGGCTTTGGACTCCAGCCTGCATGCATTTCAAGGCCCGAAGGCTTTGGAAAAACCAGCCATCTTTTCCAATCCAATAAAGAGCGACGAGTGAGGGTGATCCAAGTATGCGAAAAAAAAAAAATGACGAGTGAGTGAGTTGTACTCAACTCTTATGGTGAATCACAAAAACAAAAAGAAACATAAAAAGTGAGGGGAAACGTGTCCCTCCTGGTTGAACTACTGCCAGCACTTTGCCTGGTGCCAAAAAGATGAGCAGCTTGGTGGTGCAGCAGCCTAGCATGGATGTCCTTTTTGCGCTCCGTCTCAATTTGTTGTTCACTCTTTTACTCAGACTCCCACATAATTAATTCTATTGGTTTTTTGTAATGAGAACTCCCAAGTATCTCCCAGCTGTAATTTTACAACTAATCCTCCCTCAGGTTTGAGTTTTGTGCTTTTGATCAGTTGATGAGAAGCTTCAATCATGTACTTGGGAAGCCTAATAATGTGGATGTTGTCACTGCAGCTGTGCCTCAACAATGATCAACCCAATGATTAGTACATCCATATGCACAGCCAAGTTAAGCTATGATTATAGCTAGAAGACTGTTTACCCAGATTTCTCTCCTTGTCCTGCTATACAAGCACCATAGGAAAAACAAATTAATCTGGGGGAGTAGATCAGACGGTACCGTGCCCACTAGTTACTATTAGCCCTTCCTCTGGTTGACTTATTGCAACAGATACCAAACATTGTACATTTTTTACTTACTCTACACTTTACTTTTGGTACAAAGAAGAGGCATGCTTTGCCTCCTGCTTATGGTGATATCCAGTACGCTGATGACAACCTCGTTTATATATGGTCAAAGCTCCCTGCTGGAACTGTGGAGCTTGTACAGACCATCTCAGATAGTTATTGGCCAAATGAGGCATACACATGGAAGAGTAAATCAGATTCTAGTTGCAGTATCTCTGTGTTAGTCCAACTTAAAGAAATATAGTCTTTCAGTTAACAAGCTTTCATAAAAGTTGAGTTTTAATCATACTTGTGCAATAAACAGACTCGTTTAACTACATGTAAATTTACCAAATGATTTCATTGTGTTCCTGACCTTAACTGAAGAGGAAAAAAGTGTTGTTAAACAAGCTAAGACCATATATCTACATCCCCTGTAATAATAAACACATAACAGATGTCAACAGATTGTATTGCATTTCTAATTAATCTTTGAAAATGTAGAACAACAGTATGCTGAAAGAACAGAAATAAGAGGGCATGTTTGGGCGGTATATGTCTACTGATCTTTCCACTGACTTTTATCCTCGGTCATTTGGTTCTTGATCTGGGATTTAGCCATGGCTCATTCAAAAATTGGCCTCTGGTGTTTTCCAAAGCATTGTGTCATTTGGTAATGAGGCTCATATTGCAAACAAATTTGTTTTGGACATTCTCCATAAGCTGATGAGCCTGCTGCTTTCTGTCAGGAGAAATAAGGAGAAAAGTTAAAGGGAAAAAAAAGGCATGAGTAAATCAAGCTGCTATTTACAGATGTATTTAAAGTCCTCATTTTCTGCATAAAATTGCCTAAAAGAAGAGTACTTGGCCAGTGAACATGATTGTTTGGCAAAGACACACCATGGCCGATGGGTGTGCACAGCACAATTGAAGAAATAATTTTCTGCTTTCTCTTAGGGCCTGATTGTTGCTTGGCATCCTCTACAGCTTTGTGTTTACCTTCTCATAGCTCCTCAAGGGAGAATCACATGATGAGGAGACAAACTAGAGGGATCTGGCATGAAAGCTTAAGAGCATAATGGGCGATACCAGTGGCCAAGACCAAGAGGAGAAAGTGAAACCCTATCAGACCACAAAGACAATGGGAAATCCGCCTGGAGACTTGACATAGAACTAGCTTCAGCCTGGTCATGGATTACATAGAAGAAACATGTAAATCCATAACTGGATTACAACAGCAAAGCATCTTTTGTGTATCTTAAGGGATTCTTCCACCCCATGCAGAGTAGAAGGCCAAGATTCAGTCAGTTGTCTCTGGGTGAGGTAATGTGAATCACTGAAACTGGAATTGTGTTGGTTTTAATCTGAGACAAGAGGTTCTGCTTCTGTTTTGAAATGCTGATTCAAGGGTAGTCGGGATAGCTGCACCTTCCCTCACTGCTAAAGCTCTCCTAAACCAGGTATTCAAACTACTCACTGACTTTGCATCTTGTATCAAAACTTCTCCCCTCTTTCTCAGTATTCATTGTTCTTCAGGTCACTGGCTGGTTTGTGGCTCCATGGCCTTGTCTTGGGCTAGTATGATCCATTCATTTGTCTTCATTTAGTCTATTACACCCCATCTCGGTCCCGATCAGCTCTAGCACCTCCCTTTCTCCCTCTCACAGACTTATCATCCAGTCGGTCTCTTGTGCTCTGGATGTGAGTTTGATTGGTGTCTCTGGGAAGTGGATTGTGTTTAAAGAAGCAAGGGTGTGGTCTGTTCTCTCACTTGTATTTTCCATCTTACTTTGTAATTATATATGTAAACACGCACTCTGTCTTTTGGTGTAACTGCCTCTGTTTTGACCTCTCCAATCCACTGCCAATCTCTGAGTACATTTGTGCATGCTGTATTTGGTATGTGTGGGTGGCTCCCTGGCTGGTTACATTCCTTTTGAGTTTTTAGCAAGAGAGTATAACAGTTTCTCTCTCCTTCTCCCTCTCCCCCTCATTGCATGCAATGTGGCATACAGCAACAATACACAGCATGGGTGTGCAAAGTGGTAAAATGACAACCAAAGAAAATAAGAGACATTGAGACAGAGAGAAAGGGGTCTTGTTTATGCATTAGTTGCAGGACTTAAAAGCCCCCACCCACCCACCCACACGCTCACCACTTAAAATCAGCGTGGGTACTGCAGGCATAAAAACAAACAAACCCCATCACTTCTGGGGTTGTTTTTTTCTTTGAATACCATGGAATATATTTGTTTTTTTGTTCTGCAGTGCCCCAGAAAAGTACACTTTATATGCATACCAGAGCATGTGCGGGTCCCTACAAACTAAAAAAACAAATGCACAGACACTTTCAACACATGCAAACAGTTAAAAAAAAGGCTGAGATGGATGGATACATCTAACGGTACCCTGCTGTGAAGGTATTTGTGGTTTAAGAATGAAAAAAGAGGATTTAAAGGGGTTTGCCAGCTGTCTGAACTCTGACATTTGACCTCAGCCTCCCCCTCTACACCTCCACCATTATCATCTCACAGCGCTTCAGAGTCTCGAGGGACTCTGAAATTCATTCTCAAGTCAACAGCACACGCAATGATGGTAAATGGTAGAGTTTGAATGAATGGTGATGGAGGTCATTGGTCAAAGTGCAACAGTGAGAGGAAGTGAGCAGATCTTATTAATGTAGAGAAGTGGAATCATTTCTGCATCCTGATTGATAAACAACTTGGAAAATAGTGGATGGTGAAAACCCAAGGAGACACCAGGAATAAATAAAATTGAGCATATAAGCAGCAAATTCACAACAAGAGTACCAGTTTCCACAATTTAAGGCATTCTTTGAAAATTACTTCACTTGACTTTTAATGGATGAAGCTCTTTAGTATTAGTGACAGTTACCTGATATTTACATAAACTAGCTATTTTAATTAAGCTTGTGAACTTTGAGAAAGTATCTTAACTGTCACATCATGCAAAAACTAAGAAATGTACAGGTGCGTTAGTTGACCAGCTGCATCAAGGATCCTGACAAAAACTCTGGCTGATCTACATATAATGTGGCAATCACACAGCAGCCAGTTTAGTCACATCAGTTTGATGCCGTGGAGTTAGTGTACAATTTTTCATTTGGCAGAAGAAATTGGTTATTTCAAAATGATTTGTTGAAAAAATAACAAAGATCAGGTCTGTGCTGACAATGTGTGGGAAGTGCAAAACCTTAAATCCTTAAAGGGTGATTGGATAAATTTTCCATCTGTCACATCATTGCAGGCCAACAAGAGCAAGAAAATGGTTTACATAGTAGACTGAGAGTGAATTACATTATGTGCTCTCAGCAGGTAGCTGTCATTGTTCACTATCACTAGAGTCAATTGATAAAGTTCTTGTCAAAGCCAGATGGGACAGTGCAAAAACATCTTTTCCACCAAGAACAGCTTTCAGTAAAGTTCTCTGTTCTTTAAACATTGTGAAGTTATGTTGAAACTCCTGCTATAGCAGCATCCATGCTAGGCTCTTCATCTACCACTTTTGTTTACAGGCTTGTTTAAACCACGTCTGTAGCTACTGCCTCCTCCTCAACCTAATGACAGATATGGAAACTGGCCAGTCCATCTGCTTTGCAAGGTTAGCTGCTCCAGCTTATTATTAATGTCTTCTTGATTTAGGACAACTCAGACATAGTGAAATAAAAACTTTCTATCATCTGTTTGACCATAAAGCTTGAAAAACAGCAGTATGACATTCAAAAGCACTTGAGCTTGCCACACTTAACATATCACATGAAATTTGCTGCCACTTAAAAATGAAACATACAATCTTTAAACTGTAGCCACATTATATTTGCTAAATGAGCGTACAAGAAGGTTTCTTGGAATCTCCATTGTTCTTTTTTATCACCATCTTTCTCCTTGCTTATGCCCACATGCATGCCCGCTGTCCACAATAACCCTCTGTCTGCCACACAAACAAATTCTTTATACGCTGCTGGGTGGGAGGACAGTAAGACCGTACACAACGCCGGCTGTGTTTCATTAATTTATTCTTCAGGAATACATTAATATGGATCATGCTACATTATTACCGCCCACTGACTCACTCCCTCTCAGCTCCTCAGCATCTGCCAACCACTGGTTCAATGCTGATCTGGTCACATGGGGCGGCTTGTGTGGCCGAAAGACAGGGGACTTTTCACAGTGTCTGATGTTTATCTTCAGTAGAAACTCTTGAGGGGATTTCCACTGGAACTTTTTTAGTCCTAGGCTTCAAAAAGAAGAGTTAGTGAAAGTTTCTGAATTTCTTCTTGTTGAGTATTCTCTCTCTTTGTTCCCATTTTTCAATCAAACTTGTTTTCGTTTGGTTTATTTACTATTTATGGTGAAGTAGAACTCATAGATTATCAGTATATTTCTATTAAGGTGTTAAAGAAAATGGAGACACAAAAAAACAGGGTCCCCCATATGTGCTTATCCTTTAGCTTGTAAGGATAGGCCATTGATCTCTACATTGGTTGTCTTGATCTTGTTTGTTGTGTAAAAATAGTCTCTGATTTTTCTTCTTCCGCTTGTCAGTGGTTTAGTTTATTACGCTGCACCATACTGGAAAGCAGGTCTTGGGTTTTTAGTCGAAAGTCCCGAGTCAAAGCGTCACATTTGCTGCTGTCTGTTCCTCGGTTCTTTTTAAAGGCTGTAAAAAAACAGTTGTCTTTCCCAGGCTTTCAGTGGAAGTGCTGGTGGCTGGGACTGTGATGTGTGGACTGACAGGCGGGAAGACAGAGTGCGGGTCAACCTTGCCATCTGTCTCTGCTCTTTACAATGCCGTGTGATTGACAGGGGCTAAAGACACTCCCCTCACGTCTAGCCCAAACAGGATCCAACCACAGTCACTATAATCAGGCTCAGTGAAAATGAAGCAAGTTAATGTAATTTAGAAACGAGCAGAGAAGTACAAAATAAAGCATTATGAGTTACTTAATCACAAGTGTGTGCAATTAAATAAGCATGTTGATTTGTATATGTTTCATTTTCAGCTCTTCTTTCGGTTAGTTATATCAAAAAAGAGCAAACTCAGAAAAAAAAAACCTTCAATGCTTATCGGGAAAGTTAAATCTCAGAAACTTTGGCTTTCACAATAAGGTCACCGAATACTTATTAGCCAGCTAATGGGTTTTGGCCTACTTTCAGAGGTAAATTAACTCCATTTTCAATTAATTCTGTGAAAAAGATGACCACCCTATAAAGACAGGGTTTTGTTATCTACAAAGCCGATGTGTGTTTGAGTGTGTCTTCCTATCTTGGTGTGTCTTCGTATTTTATGTTGGTCCCTTGTCCTCTTCATTCCCTGTCTTGATACAGACCACACTGGATTAATCAGAAAGCTGCCCAGACAAAAAGGACCACATAAATTAACCCTGAAAGAGCAGCCTTGATTTAGCAAAGGCTTCACAATAATGTTTAAATGAATGTCTGTCAAAGCAGGTGAGAATAAAAGGTTGAACCTGGGTTTGAAAAGTCAAAGAATGGGCATTTTTATATAATGCTGCTGGCAGAGGGCACTTTTTTTAAAAATCAATACTTAAAGTGATATAAAGGCTTTTGTAAAGGCTCTTGTAAAGGCTACAGTCCTCAGCACACTAGTTGTAAGACTGAGTCTGGCTCTTGGCTCTGTTTGGTGCATGTAACCCCCCACTCTCTCCCTGAGTTTCCTGCGTCTCTTCAGCTGTCCTCTCACAATAAATTCCAATAACCCAAAGAACAATTTAAGAAAAACGGGAATATTTTGAAGACAAAAGATAGTTTCATATCCAAACTATAGAATCTGCAAAAAAGACCGATGCGTTATAAAAAGATGCCGACAAAAATGATGAAACGATGGGGCAAAGATGAGGTAAAGATGGATGGTTTTGAATCCTAAAGACATGTTGAATAAAACAGATGTGTTTAAAAGTATGCAGAAGAAAAATCTTGTAAAAAAAGGTAAAAAATGTTTTAAAATAAAGTAGTTTAAAAATGTGTAGTTTGGAACCCCTAATTTTCTTTTATATGGGGGTTTGTAACAGATGGTCTTTCATAGGAGGCTCACTGTCCCATGCTTTGAAATCCCCTGATCTAAATAATCATTCAGACTTACTCTCTCTGAAAGTGAGGTGGTGGCAGGCTTCAGTCTGCTGTGAATTTTGTTGATATGCCAGCAGTCATGTTGTTGTGTAGGAGTCACACTTTCTCAAATGGTATGTATCTCATTTTGGAAATGGAACTTCTCAAACCACACAGCAAATGTTGCACGGTGAAGCCTGCCAATTACACAGAGGAGTTTTAAAGACATTTTCAAAACACCCTGGTCTGCCAGTCTCACTCCTTCCCCCCTCCCTCCTCCTCTGCCTCCCCCTCCTCCTTGATCACTTCGAATAATCTTATTCTCCCCCATGCACATCCCATTCCAGAAATGAATATGAGGCTTTCTTCCCAAACAGTCCCTGCCACTCTTCAAAAACTTCTTGACTCCTGTGGCAATTTTTAAAGGGCGTTCAAGCCTCTGGTCAGTTGGTGTGGTGCTTGTCTGCTGCTGTTGGCAGACGCCCAAATATAGCCTTCCATCTCCTCCTTTACCCAGCTCTCCTAGGGACTAAAATCTACTGCACACGCACACATCACATCCCCAAATAAGTGCCCCTTTATTGTCAAGGACTGGCTTGAACCCAGACTCAGCCACCTCCTCCAGCTTCCAACTATTTCCTGCTATAATTAAATGCCTCTCCTCTATATATAAAATGTAGCAGCCCCTCCTAGACTTTCTGAACATGAGGCAGTGGCCATCACATACAGACACCACCTGTAACCTTTGGCTTTTATGATACTTGGCAGCCAGTGCAACACACCAGGAGAGGCAGAAAATATAAACAAGGGTACCTCTTCCTGTGTGTGTCAGGTGTGTGAATATTGTCTGCCAACTTGTGGCGTCAGAGTATGGCGAGGTTACACAGGAGACCGATAGGGTGTCACCCCTCAGTGGTAAACAAAACGGCTGTGCAATAAAGTCCGCATTTAGGAGGTCAGTGCCGCCAAAGCCTCCCAGCTGCCAATCCGTTCGCCCCCGCAGCACGACCCCGCCACTCGCGGTTGTGCACTCAACCCCAACCGAGGTGGATTTCAGCTAAAAGCCTCACAGCCCAGGGTGTTTATTAGAAAGACAGTGCAGCCTCATAATGTTCGAAGTAAAGCCATTTCCTGCTGATGGAACTCAGGGCAACACCTGGAGGAAAACAAAAGGTTGAGGATTCGCTGAGCTTCTGGTAATTTGGTCGCAGATCTCTTTGTAAACCACCAGTTCCTTTTAAAAATCATCGGGCACAGGAGTCAATCGGGTTTCAAAAAAGCAAGTAAGGCTGTCTAAACCTGGATCAGTTGCAGTGTCAAAACACTGATCATTCTGAGCCTTTGAAAGATTTTCTTCGCAGCATAATCTCTTCTGAAACCAACCGGACATCAAAAGGCTCATTATATCCTAAAGAGAGAGGTTATAAAAAAGGAACAACAGATGGTGGGCGCAAGGTGTCTCTGAGGTGTCAAGCACAACTCCTGGATCTGGGAGGTTGGGAACAGTTGGGGGCAAAGGCTCATGGGAAAGCTTCTCCAAGGAGAGGTTGCCAGGGCAGGGTGTTCCACATCTCTTAATGAGGTCACAGAGACGCAGTTATCCCAAACTATGCAAACAGCCTTCACTCAGAGCAAAGAATGGTGTTCATACACTGCCGCGACAGAAATATATAGCCTAAATATATCGCCTGTCACTTGTTCAACCAAACATCAATCGCAGTTTTGATCCAACTGGGACAGAATTAAAAACAAAGCATGTGTGTCATATGCACCGCACACTTTATTTCCCTTTGGTTTCACATTGGGCTGCACACTTTTGGAGAAACAGCTATATTCAAGTAAAAGTTCTAGATGGAAGTATTTTACTACTTATGAAAAACTCAGCCAGGAGTGTAACTACAACAACATAAAAACCTAGCAGAACATTCTAAACAAGAAAATATGTCGAATCAGAAGACAATATAAAAACCCAGATAATTAAGATTCCATAATAAAAGTGAAGACCAAGAATGAAAGTTATTCAAGTTAAAGTTGTTAAGTTAACAGTCTGCTTACAGGTATAAAGCTTGTCCTCCATGAAAACAGTCTAATGCAGCAAGCATAGCTTATGTAGCTCTGTTAGCTGTGTAAGCAACATAGATAATGGAGTTTTGTAGCTAAAGTAGCTAAAGCTAAACTCTCAAAGCACCAATGATGGCTGTTCACCAGCTCCGCTCAGTTTCCATGCCACTGTTGCTAAGTGGATAAAATCTTTGTAAATACCTACAAAGAGTTTAGTCTAGACTTGCTAGAGTCATAAGATAACTGCAGCTTATGACTGTTAAGGCATACACAGTCTAAGACGTAGTTTTCATAAATATTATCTGACATTGAGATCAATCACCTGATCTTTGCCTTCCTTGCTACCTGTTGCTTATAACTTTGAGTGCCATTTATTCAACAGGAGAAGGTAATGTAATTCAAATCTAAATGTTAGAAATGTCTACCATCCAAATGAAGGGAGAATACATTTTATCATGCATGAATTCAATTTCCCCACTTTGCACTATAGGGCTCCCCTGCACACGGTACTTAATGGCAGGTGCACCTTGTTTGAAATTCCTGCGACACGGATCTCTCAGGATGGAGTGTATGGCAACAAAGCAGTGAAGCTGGGAGGTAGATACACACTGGGGGCATTTACATAATAGTCCTGCAGTTCCATGCAAATTCATGTGATTCCCCAGCAAACATCTGCAATGCAAGCATAGTTTAGTATGCATGAGTTCGAGGAGGGAAGGGAAGGAGCAAGAGAGGAAATGAGGGAGAGGAGGGGAGGTGGGCGAGATGTAGAGAAAGAAAACAGAGATGGAGGATTTGACGGACGACTGGATTTGATTGTAGGGATATATTTAGAAGCCAAGCACACCTTCATTTACTCACACCCACAAACATTTCTTTTTCCTCTTATGTCTGAAACCATTTGCATAACTTTTAGGTGTTCCCCATTTTTTCTTATGTTCAACTTTGCTTTAAACCGAGCCAATATCCTGATGCAGAATGCCTTTAAGGTGCAGTGAGATAGAAATATTGAGAAAGAAAGGGTAGAGAAACCTAAGCAGGGACACATGGAATCAGTACTTTTAGGATTTCAACATGATGAAAAACAGATGGCTGCTATAGACTTGTTTTATAGCTGAGGTTCAGGTGAGTGCATTTTTGTGGGTTTGTGTCTATCTCTGCTTCTCAGAAAGACAAACAAGTAAACACAGATAAACACATATTAGATTAAACTGTAGTCTCCATTTAAATAAGATCACACTAAATTATTAAAGGCTGTACTCACCAAACGGAACGAATGGTGGATATATAAACAACTGTATGTGTACAAATACAAACAAGTTATTAGACTATGTATGCCTGCATACATGCCATGTACCTGAAATAAACCTAAATGCAGCTAAACATAAGGACAACAGCGTGGACAGTTGCATGAATGTAAAGTAAAAAGAATGACATGCATCCAACATAGAAATACTACATTCACACGAATGCATGCTCAGAAACTGATTGAATGGATCTGAGCCTTTCATCTCTGTGTTGTTAGTATTTTGAGTGGTATGGCTCAGTAAAAGACAGTAAAAGTTTGTAACTCTGAGCTGATGCATAAAAACTCCATCTGAGGTGAAAAACTGCAGGAGGAGAGGCACAGGCTGAAAATAAACAGCAGATAACAGAGCTTAGAGATGGTTATGAAAAAGGCCAGATTCTCTCAAGAAGTTTGTTGCTTCCATCTTGTTCTTGCAGCAGAAGCTACTTTTGATGGGTTTATTTTCAGCAAGGTCTTCTGAATCAGCATGATATTTTTTAGTCTTTTAGGTTTGACAGTTTCAGAGTTGGTATCAGTGCTGATAGTAGATGGACTTTAGCTTGAATGATGCTTACAGGTTGCACTATCCATTCACATACAGGTGGCATAGGCTGCTATGTTGAGCTGCCATCAGTGTTCACTAATCCTGTTTTATACATTGACACAAATCGACGCTCCACTGAAGCCACAGGGCAATTTGGGCTTCAGTGTCTTGCACAAGGACACATCGACATGTGAGTTCCTGAATAAGGTCATCTCAAGATTGTCATTCATTCTGAAGATGGACATACCGTTTTGTCCACTAGCCTGCTTTCTTGGCCTTATGGTAAAGAACATACAGTCACTGGAAAATATGCAAACCAAACTGCTTTAACATTGGCAACTGGTTATGAGACTTTATGGGTTTATTGTAAATGGAACAGACAGCTTCTGCCCTCTTTGAGCTTGATTATGAAGATGAAGAATCCTTGAACTTTATATGACAGTATTTGGAAAATAATAAGTTGTATGACTGAAATTGATTTAAAAGATCTGCACCCCCCATACTGTCTTGTCTGTTGTATTGGTCTATAGTATTTGTGTTGATCACTGTCCTCTGTGATGAGTGTGTAGTTTTGTTCTGTATGTTAGAAGGCATTTGTATGTGTCTTTCGTTTAAAATAAGAAAAAAAATATTATACATTTTAAAAAATGAAAAAGGGCTCAAGTTCAGTACCTTTTGGTTGACTGTTCTGGTTCTGGCTCCAATGGAGAAAATATCACTAGTCTCAACCATATAGACTGCACTGTATATTACTTGCAATAAGAAATCCATGGAATTATATCTTTTTTGTGGTTTGGAGAAGTTAAGCATTGAACTAACACATGTTTAGAGTTCTTAGCTTTACCTGCTTTATAGTACTTTTATAGTCAAGTGTTTAACCCCAAGCCAGTTTTTGCTGTTTTTGTCCCTGTATTTTAATGCAAAATTGCTTGCAGAATCGCAATCATTTTAAACACAATCAAGTTACAGACATTTTTATCAGGACAGCCTGGACTTTCAGAATTTGTGCTGCAAGGATGTCAGATGAAGTTATATGACCAGAAAGACCAAATAAAGGAACAAAACAGAAATTGAATCTCAAAACTTTATACGACTTACACCTAGATCAACAATGAAAAAGCCTACACATGTGCATTTAGTTACTATAGGCTTCCCCTATCAGGAGAAAAAATAACAACTTGCTAACAAAGACCAAAGACACAAAACCACAAAACAAATTCACATTTTGCACACATGTGCATGAATCCCATTTTAGGAGTTAAGACGTCCTTTTTTCATTATTTTGGCCATAGAGGCCTTTTTTTACCTTTCCAAACTGGCAGATCTCGTCTTTTGTTGCTCTTTGGCTGCTCCTGATTGGTTGCTACCACCAAGAAGCAGTAGACAAAGAGATTGGAGCATTATGATTGGCCAAAAGGCTAACAGGAAGTTGTCTTTTAGTTATGGTGTCAATATGGAAAACTGATGGCAACACAGCAAGGTTTTTCACTGTGGAAAACTTTAAGAAAGAGTCTTACTATCATGGATTTAGTAATATTGATTTGTAGAATCAAAGCTCTGAATAAACACTTCACTATGCCCCTGGTTTAAGAATGTTCTGAAAGGGATAAAAACTCAGGAGCCATCTGTAGATCGTAAACGTCCAATCACTATTTACTCATAGAGATCTGTCTTGTGGTTGCTGAGATATTGCAAACAATGCATGCATTACCACGTGGGATTGTCGACGATCCAGTGGGGTTTAAAGGGTTTAAAGCCTCATATTGGGGGTCCTTTCAATCACAATTCAGAGGGCATATATTTTGTTTATAAATGTGGTTAGTGTCCCATTAACAGCGACAATAGTCACTAATGGATTTGTTTTTGTTGATCTGTACCTTATACTGCTGACTTTTCTTGGACCACAGTTTGATACAAGCTGTGTTAGCTTGTTAAGAAATGTAACAAGAAACTTCTGGATATCTTTTTCTCTAATTTCAAACATGTACACTCTGTAGGATATGAGAATAATGGGCAAATCACTCACAACAGGATATAATTAAGATAAGGACTATCAAGTGTCCCACAGGTAGTGTTGCATCTCCTCATGTGATCTTGTATGCACTCTCAGGATTTCACAGGAAGCTGATGTGAAAAAGGAGAAAGCCTCAGCAGCTGTAGTGAAGCATAGCTGCTTTTTAATTACATGATGGCAGATTGAATATTTTAGGGTTGAAAACTTTTTTACTCTTCTTGCAATGTTTGGACATATTTTTCTAAGCCAGTATTGCTCTGCCACTTAAAACTCCCTCAGAGAAGAGAAGCCTCCATAGCCATCCCTGTAGAGTGAACAGCATCCCTGCCAGGCTGAAGCAGGGAGTCACTGTAAACAAACCCTGTCAGAGTGTTGGAGTGACAAAATTAGATGTTGTAGGCACACAAACTCTGGAAACCAAACAACGCATGAAAAACGAACTTCTGCATGCGGGAAGTCCATCTATTTTTTGGAGTCAGAGTAACACTGGAAATATTCTTTTTGAAGTTGTGAACATCAAACATGCATTTTTGATCATCAAGCTGAGGTCTTTTTAACTGTGCGGGAAGTGAGATTACAGTTCACCTCATAAAAGAGACTATTAATGCGCTCCCTCAGGTGATGAGTGGTTGTTTTTCTCCCTGCAAATACAACTACACATCTTTACAGAGTGTGTTTGAATGTGTGGGAAGAACGATTTGTAACATAGGAGTGTGCATGGGTGAATGAAAATAGCTTTGTGTCTTGAAGTCAATGGTCCCACGGCCTTTTCCTGAAAATTTATATAAACACTTAACCGTCTTGTTTTCTTTTTCTTAAACTTGTTCCTCATTTTAAATTTTTCCTTCCACAGTGTAACAAGTGTGCAGTTTTGTAAACCAAGTTTTTTTTCCATTAGTCCTGCTCTCATGTTATGCTCGTGACGTGAATTCCAATCTCCCTTTCCATGCACAGCCTCTCTAGTGCTCAGTAATCATATGCATTAGTATCAATATTGCATGGGGAAATGAGCTGAATTTCAATCTTGACCATGTCAAAGAGGCCCTGATTGCCAGTGACTGCCACCTCTCAGAGGAAATTGTGCCACTATTTTGGCCCTGATAACAAAAAGCCTGGCAACTTGATAATATCTGTAGTAACGCTTTCAAAGGTTAAAAAAGTTCAAACTTCAGAATTATTGTGAATCAATGCAATCTAACTGTGACTGAATGAGCTGACTTCTTTACAGTTGCGATGGCAGTTAAAAACTAAGCAGCACTTCACTTCTATCCTTTAATTACTCACTCCTTATCTTTGTAGCACTAATTTATTGCCAATGTTATCTCAAGACACAAAAATGACAGGTAGTCTTTGTTCAGTGTCTAGACTATGTAAGTGTATTGTTTATAAAGACTCAACATTAATCCACCATGACCTCAGCACTAAGCAACGTGAGCAAATATTCAAGAAAAATATTTCCTTTTACTGGGCAGAAAGCTCAAATACAACCAAACTCAGGCTGAATAACCTTCTGACCAAGCTGTATTGGGAATGTAAAGAGATAGAGGGAAACAGAGAAGTAAGAAGGAGATGCAGAAGGAAGAGAGACCTACAGAAAGAACGAAGAGGGTGAATCAGATACTTTGAGAGGGAGATGAAGAAAGAAGAGGAAGATGCAGAAAGAGAGAAGATGGAAAGTAGAAAAAGACAAAGGGAGTCACGGAATTTAATGAGTTCATTTGGAGAAAAGAGTGAGATACAGTAAAAAAGAAGAGGCCGATTTAGAAAGAAAATTGAGGGAGATTCAGAAACAAGAGGGAGATACAGTAAAAGGGAAATGTGAGGTGCAGGAGAGAAGAAAAAAGATGAAGATGAAGAAAGAGAGAACACAAGCAGAGGAACGTTGAAAAAGCTATACTTGTTTCTGGCTGCAATGAAAGCCAAATGCTAAATCTAAACTTTCATGCAGCTATGCACCACTAGCCCTAGCTCTGGTTAATTGCCATAATGCTCTACTACACTGATGTAAACAAGCATAATAAATAGGCAGTAGCATATATAGGAATAGCATGACTTGGTGTTTTGATCTAAATAGATAGATAGATAGATAGATAGATAGATAGATAGATAGATAGATAGATAGATAGATGTGAACTTACAAAAAAGAACAGCACTGCTTTTGCTAGCTCTGCCATCATTAAATAAATTGCCCTCAATTCTTTTTTTTTTTTTTTTTTTTTTTTATTATTTTTGGGCCCTTTCATGCCTTCACCAGATAGAGGAAGGACAGTGGACAGACTCAGAAGCAGGGAAGAGAGTGGGGAGAGACATGCGGCAAAGGGCCACATGCTGGACCCGAACCCAGGCCGCCCGCGCACATGGGCAGCACCCCAAACCACTCGACCACCTGCACCCAATTGCCCTTGATTCTGACATCTTTCTGAGTGTTTTGTTAACTTTAGACTAGTCTGTTGCCTGAATTTAAAATTAGCTTTTAACATATTTTGAAATTAGTGGACTGTCATCATCCCTACTCGCTATAATTCAGCTGATCTTACAATAATCCAACAACCCTTCACATTAAGGGAGTTCTTTTCTATACCTTCATATGTAGATTTGTTTTTTGTAGAAAGACTGTTGCCTTTATTGATATTTACCTCATTCCAAAGGCCAGCGACTCACCAGATGTTTTGTTGTGCAATATGAAGGTATTGATTTTACTTGTCAAATGCTCACCTAGCTCATTGCTAATAAGGTGATCATCCTCAGAAATATTTAAGTTGTCAAGGCAACCCAGTCACATGGAAATGTGCAACATGCAACCATTAGCAGTTTCCTCTCGACTGTAGCCATGCAAGAGCCACTGAGGTAATGTGGAGGGGTTTATCAATCGATTGACTTCTGTGCTATAGTGTTGCCAGAATGCTAAATACTCCCTGCCCATGTCTGGAGGGAAATTGATAAATGCTTTTAGCAAGAGTTGACAGGTTTTCCCATGGAGGTGCTAATAGTGGTAGAAACATGCTGTGCTTCCTGGATCATCTTTTCCCTCTGAGTGACAGAATGCCTTAGCAACTTCTCGTATTTCTATTTAGAGCTACAGTATGTTCGCTTTTAAGATTGGATTTTTTTTAAATTGATAAAATGTGTTTGGGTGCATATACTATAGCAGATTCTCTCTATGTTGTCTTTTGTTTACAGTTCAGAGAAGACGCATGTGCTACGTAGACAGTGTCTATTGTAAAACTGAAGCCCACTGTAGGTTATGTTTGGTAAAGCCTTTCATCTACAATAGCTCTTGTAATTGTGTTGTGAAGTGTGTATAGCAACCAACGGTGGAGATAGAAAGCTATGCCCTAAAGGGAGGACTATAAATCATAACCTAGGCATGTTGTGATCTTAGATAGAGTAATTCCCTACAGGGTTGGCAAGGTTTCCCCTACCTCCACCAGTGTTTACAGTCAGAACAATAGAGGCATCATTCAGGTGTCCCAGAGACAATATGATACTCCCTGCCTCCCCTTTCTCAACATTTCTGCATTTCCCTCTCACACATGACATTACCTGCCCCCAGGCCAAGGAACAAGGAAAAAAAAAAAAAAAGACAAGTACAGACACACATGTGGGTCGTGTGTGCATAGTATTGTGTTGAAAGATGAGCTTAGCTTCTGAAAGACACCCACTCCTTTCTGGCATGGCGTCATCACAAAAGACCTATTGTAGATCCCTGCCTTTGTGTTTTTGTAGAGCGCGTGTGTTCTTGAATTTCTCTGCTTGTGAAAAAAATGAGAGTTTATAGAGGCCAATAGCATCAGACTGAATTTGTTTGTTGGTTTTTCTGCGGTTTTATTTTAAGTTTGCATGCCTGCACGTGTCTGTTTCATCCAGCCAGTTGAGGCGCGTGGTCCAGTAGCTGTGACGGGTGGGGCGTTTAAATACGCCTGCTGTCTGGTGCTCGGTTACACTACAGTTAGCTGTGGTTTTCTGCAAATCTCAAGGCCACAGTCACAAATGCAAACCTGTGAAACAGAAGCACATACCAGCCTGTAACCTCTTTTTACTATTTAGCTGACAAACATTTGGCATAGTTCCTGTTCTTTGTCTAAGAAAGGTTTTTTTTTTTTCTAGTTTTAGACTTTATGTTCTGGCTGTTTTACCTTCCAGTGTACTGAAGTAGTTGACAAGTTGTCTGCCACTTTGTCTCAGCCTTGGTCCTTGTGAAACCTGATTGCATCTAAATGATAGAGATTACAACTGTCAGTCAGTTATGTTATCTTTATCTAAGTACACTCACTTCACATTTCAGCCACTGGCACTTGTCAAAGGCAACATGTAAAGTTAGCAGGTAAGGATTTTTTATCAAGTGTTCAGGGATGGACTAAAGTGGCTTTTTGTAGATAAAAAGTGCAAAAACCTTTGCCAAGGAAATATAATAACCTGTGTTATATAATAACCTGTTAAAAAGGTTGGTCAAACACAAAGGTTTTCATCTCAGGGCCCACCCTCTCCTTGATAAGGACAAGTCATGACCCAGTTTTTAAAAGAATTTCAACCAATTATACATGAAGGGGGATGTTGAAATATCGACCTTAGATAGTGCAAAATATCACTGTCTGTCCTTTCGATTGCTCTAAAACTCCTAAAAAAGAACCCATATTTCACGTATTTTGTCTCACATTTACGTCATGCTTTGCAGGATATAAATATGACATGACATGTATTTCTTTTTTTCTTTAATGGCGGATGGCAAACAACATTAGCTAACATAACGGGAGCTGCCCACAGAATTAGCTGGGCCCCTGAAAACCCCGAAGAATGGGCCATCCCCATTTGTGATTCACTGATGATAACGGCGGAAATTCTGCCAGTACTTTTTGCAACTTTTAACCCCTTTTTGCTGTCTGATGCCCTTTTATGACATTTTTTGCCACCTTCAACCTATTTTTTGCTGCTTATGCCCTTTTATGCCAATTTTCTGCTGCCATTTTACCACATTATGCTCATTTTTGTGACTGTTTGCCAATTTTAACACATTTTTGCTGGTTTTACCCCATATTTACCACTTTTCACCCGTGGTTGCCACTTCTGTTTCTCAGTTTAAACCCATTTTAAAACTTTTTGGCAAATTTTGCCATCTTTTTGGACAGTTTTAACCCATTTTTGCCACTTTTCCCCATTTTTTTGCCTCTTTCCAATTATATAAGTATTCTCCATCAAAGTTGTCTCCATTTTTTCTGTTTTATTTATGATCCTGAAATTTGTGCACAGCATGGCTGAGCTCAGAACTCTGTCATTACTTTTCTAATGGTTTACTTCAGTGTGCCCATTCACACTGTTAACATCACCAATAAAAAGGCAATTCTGTTTCAAGAAAAGGGGTTTACATTTTGAAAAAGTCTTTATTTGTACCACAGCATAAATAAATAAAATCCATGTTTTGTGGCTTTGATCAGAGTGGATATTATTCAGGCTAAAAACAAAATATGGTAACCACAGCCTAACTTTACATTGGACCAGGATTTTGCTGACCTCCACTGGCCCTCAGTTAGGCTGGGCCCCAGTAAGCTCTAACCCACCCCCCTTATGGGTAGTCTTTAACCTTAACATCTCCCTATTACTCCCCAAAAAATATGTGACACAGACTTTTTGCCCCAACCCTCCTTATTCTCAAGCATTCACTGGGGACCCAATGAAAAGGCTTTGCAACCTACTTTTGGGTCCCGAACCATGATCTGAGAACCATTGGTGAGAGCATCATGGCAAGCCCTCTGCACAGCTTGTATTGTATTTATAACATAACATGTTGCTAATCTATCTCACTTACTGAGAATAATGGTGGGATTTTAAACTACCCACCCTCTTGTCAAGTGGCAAGTTCCAGTGTTGAAAAATGAAGCTACTGTGGAAATGGGAAAATGGGAAAAAAAACCCTGCAGTTTCCCTTGTGTCCACAAGAGGCCTTGCTGAAATCTCATTCAGTCCCATTAACACCCATGTCAAACTGGTCATATTTACAGCAAGAATTCACATGCTTACAGACTGGTTCAAAAATAGTTTTCTCTCCATGTTTAATTTTTCTTTGGTAGACACATAGTGACATTGGTGATTTTGTTATTACTCATCCATTTTTATCTCATTAAGGCAGTTATGCATAATTTAAATGGGGGCTCATCTTAAAAACAGATGAGCAAGATGTTGGCATGGAGGTTAAAGGTCTAACCTAAACTACATCTTTGCTTCCCACTAAGTTACTTAAAGTTAGTGTAAGAAAGAATTTCCATTATGGCACCCGCCATAGATAGGCTTCATAACTCCATTTCAGAAACCAGCTGGTGACTTCACCAAGACTATGTCCATGTTTTATGCAGTGTATGTTTTTTTATTGATCTAGAAATCCTGCACTGGGGTGTCAGATAAATGACATACATTTAATTTATTACATTCATGTCATGAATCTCCTTCACGTCCCTCTTCCTTTGCCTCCTAATTCATGTCTTCTTAATTAAAGAGTATGTATAACCACTTGGTGGTGGCTCTGTGCTGCACCAGACATATCAATGAGAGAAAATGTGTGCGTGTTTGTGTGCAGTGGCAGGCTTCCTCAGTCCCTCCCTGTAGCTTGGGGGATTAATGGCAATTTGACTAAAACAAAGAGACGGTGCCTGGAATATCATTGGGTGCCTGTGTAATTACAAGGCAATGAGATAAGCAAATAACGACAAGATCTGGCGATTAGAAAAGAAAAAAAGAAAGAAAGACAACAGTGACTCTCCTGCTAATTAAGGGTTGTGAGAAGATGCTGTTTGTTAGATAGGGAGGCTACAAGGTTGTGGGTGAGTGGCACTTTGCTTCCAGTGTAGTGTCACCAAACACTGTTACTTGCATTTATGTGTCAGCAGCAATGAGGGGTTGTAGAAAGGAAAGCAGATTGGTCTGGCGTTTAAGTTACATGTCCGGTCAATATGGGTGAACCACCACCATTTCACTCACCTTTTACTTAATTATGCATCTTTAACATATGTTACCGCCATAACAAACTTCTCTCCTTCTTTTTGTCACAGAGTGCCAAGCCATCCTGCGTGAAGACCCAACCATCCCTGCGCAGTCGGGGCCTCGGCTCTCCAGCCAGGTCGAAGATCGGTCCCACCCCACCCCTCCCTGCCCCCCCTTCCCCTATTGGAGCCAAGATGGCCACGAGCAGCGCCCCTCGCCTCTCCTTGCAACTCCTGCTGCCTGCCACCACTCTGCTGCTATCACTGCTGCTCACAGACTCCCACGCCTTATGTAAGTGTCACGACAGACTAACCATCTTTTCAAGGTGCTGCCCTTTAGAGGCTCATCAGTCATGTTTGATACACAGATTAGAAACTAAAAATAGTGTGGAAAGGTTGTGTATGGTAGGTTAACAAAGTGAACTTTTCTATCTGAGTCTCTTATACAGATACCTCAGCGGCTTTCTTTCTCGCCTTTTTTTGGTGGGATTTTATTTGTGCCTCAGAGTGTTGATATCTCATTTTGGAAAGGCTGTTTTCATCTCCAAAAGGTCTGATTTTATTGACTATCTATTTTACTGCAGAGAGAGAGAAAAGTTAGAACTTCACAGGAATGTCAAGAGCTAGGTTTGACTTGTAAGTAAATTTGTCTCTGTAATTTACTCAAGAGAGCCCCTAGGATCTCAGTTATCTTTTTCCAAAGGGAAAGGACATTTAGCCAAGCATGTGAATTATTTCTAACAGATCAGAAATGCACTTTGTGTTAAACCATGAATGTCCTTGATTATTTTCCATGTAGATGTTATGCTTGTTTATATAATTTGTCCTCCATAACTGGCTATGTTAGAGGGACATCAGTTGTCTCTTATCCCGCCCTGTCAACTCCTGCCCAGGATTTGTTCTGCACCATTTCCCCGTTAAGACAGGCTTAGAGCAGCATTAAGGAGACAGAACAAAGATGAGGCTCTGCAGAGAAACACAACCAAGAGTGATGGCAAGGTGGGGAGGCTCCCCCTTGGGTTTCATTGTTTGTAAATCATGCCGCTGTGTATGGTGAAAGGGTATGTATGTGTGGAATACTGTGAGAATGTGCACCAGGGGCATTTTAATGCTTGTTTGCATGTACAGTCTGCTGACTGTACCTACCAAGGGTGCAAGCAGTATTTACATTTTACTAGTGCAGATAGGCTGCAGTGTTTTCTAAATTTGTTGCATCAGAAAGGCAAGGTGTGCAGTTAGAAAAAGTCACATTATTGTTAAAGTCTGACTCAAACTTGACTCTTAAAATGCATGTAGACATGTTAGTTTGACTGAAATCTCACTATATCAAATTTCAAAAAGTTGGCCTAACACACCTAGATAATGTGGTTGGAGACTGATTTACTCTTTCATGCACACTTACCAGTCAGAGCAGACTAGATGAGGCGTTCTGAGCATGCTCCACAGTCCCTGTTTTAAACATTGGCCCAGAAGTTAAAGAGCATAAATGCTCAGCAATCCAGAAGTCACTGTGTCGTCTGCCTTTGGCTTTCCCCACAAGGTAGAAACATGGTGTTCATCTCATTCATACCAAAAGTAAACCCAAGAGTGTATACAAAATATACAGAGGTGCAGAGTTTGTCTATGTTTTCACTGTTCAACTTACAGCCAGCTAGATGCTTGCTAACTTGTTAGCAAGGTCCATAACTAATCGAGAAAGGGTCTTACTGTCACCTATAGAGATGAGTATCAAAATCTGGTACCAGCATAGTACTGGTACCAGCACATTAAATTACTATTAAATCAAATTACAAGACAGATTTTAGTGCTTCATTTCAGGACCTTACCACCCCAACGCAATCACAGCACTCCAGAGGAAAGGTGGGAAATGCATCTTGCGAAGGCATTAAGCCTGTTTCCTTTTCCATATCGATCAGGCACCATTTAGGCATTGGCACCTTATCCATTTGGCAATAGTATTGAAAAATACCCAAACAATAGCCAACCCTAGTCACAACTGAAGTGGAGGCAGACATACTCTAATCCATAAATCAAGTTTACCCACTTTGCATGTACCCTAGAACCAGGACAAGGATGGTGGAACAGTTTAATCACCTGTGGGAGATATAAAGTAGTTGAACTGTACAATGAATGTAAACATTTGCAGTGTTTCCCACACAAAGATAATATTTAGGTGGGCTATGGCAGGTGTATTTTCATTTACCCAAGTATATTTGCTGACCGTCTTGATTCCTTTTATTAAAATCCTTATACAATCACCTTCCATGCACAAGAAAGATATTATAGATTATCAGACGGAACAGCTGAGATGAAATTAAAACTAAAAGGAAATGCATGCAGATATTTAAAAATGCTGCAGAATGGGAGGACAAAAGCCTTTATTTGGGGTGCTGCTGTTTTGTCGCTTTGCTACTTGTCTGATTCTTTGGGTTAACCAAAAAGTTTGGCTCAGGCTTGATTGATAAAAGTAGACTAAAGACTAAAGGGTGATGGGGTAGATATTTTTTCCTTTGTCCTTCACCCTATCCAACAGAGACTAGTTATAAAAGAAAGCGCATGGAAAATGTGCCTTTGTTATCATAGTTTTTTTTTCTCTGCATGTGAAAGTCAATTTCATTTTCATATGCTTAAAATAAAGAAAGAATAAATGAAAATTAATGATGAAAAATCTAGATGGCCTTCATTTCCTGAGAATCTTTATATAGATAATTAAAAATATGCACCAGAATTGAAAATTACTTCCTACAATGGGGGTTAAACTATCAACAATGGGATAATTAAAGCATTCCTTCTCCCTGTCTAGGTCAATTTTTAAAGTCTCTACACTGGCAAAGCTTTGACCAAGCGTCTGAACACAATATTTCAGGAATTCTTTGACAGATTTTTTTTTTTTTTAACTCTGCAATAATTCCCACTCTGGCTCAAGGGTGAACAGATTTGATTTGTGTCAAAAGTCAAGGTCCTCTTCATCCCTTACTTATGAAACTCAAGGACCTTTTTAAAAATTTTCTTCAAGCTTTTTACAAATGTCCAATCTTTCTCAAGGAAGACCTGATTTGAACTGAAAGGTCAGGTTTATCTGCCCTTACATTCATCCTTTGCTTTTACAGCTCATGTTAACACAGAAACCACCACAGCCTACTACTGGTCTTTGACTGTCCAACAACAGTACACCTCACTGTGGCATGTAACCGCCATGCGGTCTTCCTTTTTCTTTGTATTTCAGCTAATCTGCAAAATAAATAAGATTTTCCACTGTGTTCCTTCTGTCAGTGTTTTCCTCATTTTCTTAGTGAACATGCATCTTCTTGGTGGTTTAAGAAAGCATAAGAAGACCTTTTTTTTCTCCTCATGTTGGAACAGAGCTGTCTGCTCCTGATTGCATGGTGGTTTGAGTGTCTGGGAGCATAATTTGAGTGTCTTTCAGCTCAGCTGCCTGAAAACATCTGAAATTGTACCCAGACAGCTGTCAAACAGATGCCTTTGTTCTCTTCCTTTTTTATTTAACTTTTCTGTCTCACTGATGCGAAGGCTACACAATAATTCATGAGTGAAAGTAAAGTAAAGGTACAAAAGCTCCTCCTCTAAACAGGTTGCCTTTTTAAAAGAGTTCCCCAGAAGGTTTCGACTCTTCCTCACTTGAACTTAGTCACAGCCTCTGTTTGCTCAGCCTGGTTTAAATAACAGTCAGCACAGTCTGCTTCATCTTTGTTGGAGATTAGCTTCCTTCTCTCTCTAACGTTCTCCTTACACAATTACACACACACACACGGCAGCAAATACACTAGCAGCAGGGCTCTCTCCCCATCTGTCAGTATCTGCCAGTCTTTGTCTGCTCTGCTTGTGGATATGATCGCTGTTTTTGTTCAGCTCTCTCTCTCTGTTTTTTCTCTTGCTCATATTCATTCTTTTTTTTTACCCAGTTTCCCCCCTCTTGGTCACACAAACACTAAAAAGCTCACTCTTCTTTCTCATCTCTTCTTGGCCACACAGCGTTTCCCCTCCATTATGTCTGCAAATATATGCACACGCTCAATACCTACTTTTGCTGTCTGTCTGATTGTCTTTCACACCCACATTCACAGCCAAACACACACACACACAGCCCAGTGGTGCAGTTGTCCAATTATAATCACTCCCACCTGCTGAACTGAGAGGATTGGGGTGGGATGAAGACACCAACCCCCCTCCTCTTATCAACACTTTCTCCCTCTCTCACACAAACACACGCCACAGTGGAAGCCACCTTGTTGCCCAGCTGAAAGCATGATGTCATCCCTTCCTCTCACATCCGTCCCTCCCTCCCTCTCTGCCCTCCATCCTTTTCCATTTAGACTCATAAATCACGGGGAGAAGGAGACATTTTTAATCAAAAGAGAAAGAAAGATGGCTCAATAAATCCCGCCACCCCGACCGTAATAATGCCTGCCTCCCTGTTTGTGTCCGTCTCGATTTGTCTGCACGTTTGCATGAAATTTGTGTGCAGGTGCACAGATGTGTGTGTGTATATGTGTGTGAAAGCAACTGTGATGTGTCACTTGAGTTCTGTCACAGCTGAGTGGCATATTTAGTGGGCACACTTGTAATCTTTTTCTAGAAAAGCTGTAAAATTTGATGGCCATGTTGCTTACTTATAAACCCAGAGTGAAATGTTAATATTTAATATTTATCTATATTTCTACTGACATCTGAAATCTTGTATACTAAGAGGCCATCAGTATTATGATTTAACAAATGTACAGACTAGGGATGCACAATATTATTGGCATATAGCCTAAGTGTTGAAAGATTGGCTTAAAATGTCTCTATCCACAGGTATGAACATTTCTGTTAGTATTTACAAACAATCTATCAGCTGTAGATAAAGACCAGTATTAACTGTAATTATGTTGTGTATAAATAAAGCTGTGGCGTTTTAACCAGGACCAACAAACCCAAGTCAGCTAGTATTGCATCATATCATATCGATATCTTACTGTATCATATTGTATCTATTTGCGATTTTTCCCCTGACATTGTGATTGCAATTTAATATGAGATTATTTCTTAAATTTCTCATCTTATCTCTCAACAAATACAAGCAGGAAATCATTCTATATTATAACCAACACAACAAAATCAAATAGGTCTGAACATTTTTGAAAGATACCTTAATTGTGACTATTTTGACTTGTATCGCAATTTCGATCTGAATTGTTGTATTGCATAGAATTATCATTTTTGTCATTCTTCTTTTGATTCAATAATACGAATCCAAAAATGAGGATAGTTGGATTTTTTTATTAACTATTCCTAAAAAATGACATTTGAATTTTTGGATGATGTGTAGAGCATGACATCTCCAGCACAAAAAAAGTTTTAAACTGCTATTTTGACCCACATTTCAGACTTGAGAAATATCCCAGCTTTTGCAATTTAAAAGTTACAGCAGGCTGGGATTCAATTTAAATTTCCATTTCTTGTATGGTATTGTATCTTTTGGTATTGTATTGTATTGTAACATATCAAACCGTATTGTATTGTATCTTACCTTCTCTTTCTTCAACTTCGCTGATCCTTATTCCTCAAACTTTAAAGTGTGTTTTAAGGATTGGAGTGTGCTCCTTTTTCATTCTTTAGCTTTGAAGTGTTTTTACGGACTTAAGTTATAGGTGTGATAAACATTCAAATATTGGTACCCTCATGGAATCAGCTAAAATGGATTGCTAAATGTCGACATCAGCATATTAGATTTTGGCAACAGCCAAATTAACACTGCATTCACTGATGAGTACTAGAACTCGAAGAATTAGAGGCAACTGATTACATAAAGATTGTAGGTAATACTCACTAAAAACAGTATTTGTTTAGTAGCAGGCACTTAGCCACTTAAACTTGTATCAGCTCAGTTTTACTTGGCTCATAAAGGCAACTATTCCTGGTGCCAACATTATATACATGAATGGGAAAGAGTACATGAGAGAAAACAGAGACAGAAGAGAGAGCTTAGCAAGAGGACAGGGGAAGAAGAGACAGGACTGGGTGCCCTTGTCTGGGCCAGTTTGGGCTAATGCTCTACCTTCCCCTACTCTCTTATTTTCAAGAGGGAAGAGAGGAGAGAAAAGAGAAAGAAAGAAGAGTTTGGTTGTTTTGTCTACCTATATAGTGGTGCCTCCACTAAGTGGCTCTATAACAGCAGGACAGTGCTGAAATATTTCTAAATGTTGCATTTGCTTGCGTTGTTATTTCTAACTATGAGGAAAAATCAGCCCCATCTGGAGCAATGTATCACCTTACTTCCATATCAGTACTCCACCTGGTTTCTAAAAAAGGGTGTCTCCTGTAGCCAATGCATTTGACAAGTATGTCATACAACCCCACCTGAAACAAACAGAGGAATCCCTTTAAAATAATAAATATAGTTTCATACTCAGACTAGATATCATATAGTGACCCTCAACATATGCAGAAGAACAACTGTTTCCTTCCCAACATTATCAGAGTTGAGTCTATCAATAGACAGTAAACAGGAAAATAACAGCTTTGTTGAAAGTGGAAATCAAGTCACCTATTTATAGAAATTATGCAAAATTGCAACCTAGGCTGCTTTTTAGTCCTGATTAAAGAGAAAGAAGCATCAAAACAAAAACACAACACCAGTGAAAGTGTAAAATATTAAATATACTAGACAGTTCTTGTTAAAAGAAACTGGATCAAACGCAGCAGTCAAAAGGCGTGTTGAATTTTTTACTCCAACCATCAAAAGGTTGTGTTTTTGACACTGTCAGGCTGGCCGATTAATAAATCCTCAGTGGATATTGAAGAGAAGTTCATTACTGGGTTATTAAACTTACAAATATCATCTTAATTTCTCACATCCTAATATTGGTTTTTGAATTATGAGCTGTGGGATGACAGACTTAGCATGGTGTTCACCATTTCCTCCACACAGAAGAGTAGCCACACATGCACACATTACCACACATTATGACCCTCAGGGGCCCATAATGACTTGATAAAGCCTTGTTTCCAACAGTTTCCATTATGAGGATTCCTTTAATTTTGTCATTAGGTATTTAAATCTGCTTTACAGCCACATGGGGAGAGAATATTCTGTCTTTGCACTCATGTTCTCTTCTATTGGAAGTTAAATTCATATTTTCCTTTCTGAATCAAGAGAAGATTAAACGCACCTAATTAAGGGCCAATTCACTGAGACATGAATAAGTCTGTATTTTGCGATATATATTCATTTTTGTCTTGCTGCTTGTGTTTCAGGATACTGCAGTGCTTTTTTTCTCTGGCCTTTCACCTCCTTTTACTTCTCCTCTCCTTTCTTTGAGCATCTTAGACTCCTCAGGAGCATTTTTGGCAAAGTATTCCCAATAATAATTGGCCAGAACTCAAAGTGATGGGGTGAGGCTGCTCAATTATTTATACTCCTTTGAAGCTGCCTATTTGAAAAAAAAAATGAAGCCCCTTAGTGGAGCTGTTATTTTCTTGTTCTTTTTCCTTACATCTCAGTCTGTTTTTCCCTCTACTCTTTTCTTCCTCCACTCGCTCCTTATCTTTTCCAGTCAAACAATGTTTGAGCCAACACTGTCAAGTTAACTCTTGTCAAATTTAATTTCATGTTCACCCTGCTGTTGCATGCGTGGCCCCCTGCTTTACTCTACACACTGTTTTCCCTAAAATGAGAAGAAAACAAGTTAATTTTTAATTGAGTTGCAGACATGAATCCCTGCCTGAAGTAGCCTCTTGGCGTTGGTGAAAGTCAGGAGGCTGATATGGGATGAATTCTCAAAGCTCACTTCTTACAAATACTGCAGGGAAAAGATTTAATTCAGCAGTGCAAGAACACATCTTTCTTTCTTTTAAAGGGCCCTTTGAAAACTTAATACAACTGAGTTAAAATTAAATAGGGATTTACTCACTGACGATTTTTTTCCAATGAAGATGCCAAAAACAAAATGTGGTTCCTATTACCACGTGTTGCATGTTATATATTTGAGCTTTTAATGCATTTGCGGTCAAAGAGACTTGATTTACAGCCCTGAAAGTGCACCAAAATCACCAAAACAAATTGGGAGCAGGGGTGTGTTTAGACTTTCAGACTTGGGTGGCCCAACTAGTGCACTGAAAGAAAATGTGCACTGCAGCATACACGGTAGGTCTGTGTAGCCCTAAACACTACACTGAACCCAACACAAGGTGACATGCACCTCCTCAAAAATGCATCTAATTGACATAGACCATGGGGCCACTGGATGACTGCCAGTTTCTGATTTGCCTACAGGCATCATGTGTTTACTCTATGGTGGCATTAACTGCCGCAGACACTGATGCAACTAGCCAAATGTACTTGCCAACATCAGATGTGTGTTTTCTCATTCATATGTTTCTCTTAGTGGCTGAACTGAGTAGCGGCTGATTTAGCTGCTGCAGTTTTCATCTTGCATGGCTTCAAACAAGCAGGGAAGGTAATGCAGTACCAGGAACTGGCACAGAAAAGCATGGATGCAGTTCTGCAGAGCAGTGTGGCTACAAAAATTCACAAGTTTGTTGTGCTCACAATGGTGTCAATCATGACAACATGGCTAAAAGACAGTTTTAATGCAGACATACTGTATAAACAAGACTTTACTTTTGCAGGGTTGGGGGATAAGCTTGATTAGTATGAATTTGCTCTCCAGAATCATCTACTGTTATTACAGTGTCTTACAGATGGTGTAGTCCTAGAACAAAGGATTAAAAAAAACACAACGGAAGAGTGGCGAGTAAGTCTTTCCTGTTTTATATTCTAGGACTTAGCAAGAAATAAATCTCAAGTTGCCACTTGCAACAAAACACTGTTTTTTTTTAGAAAACAACTTTGCCTCTTACCAGACAGACACCCAGGCATATTGTTAGATTGTGTGGTAGACAGTCAAATTCCAGAGAGGCTCATGCCATCCAGTTGGTGTTAATTTCATCAATTAAAACCATGAATAAAAGTTTTTCTCAACTACCTTTTTTGACAAGGAAGACAAGACTAAAACTAGCTGAAAATAGATCTTTGAAGAAAAAAACGTAATAAAATGCAAATAAAATGCAAGTTTAGTGTATGTCAAGGAATGTAAATGAGACCATGATGTAATTTCAGACAAAATTAGTGTGCCGTTCCCAGTATCTGAGCATGTGGACAAAAATCCTTGGTCCTTCCGGTCTAACTATATTCTTGTGAGGCCTGGATGGGGACTGATGGCTAGAGGACTTTGTTTGGACTAAACTTGAAAAAAGTGTATTTAATATTTGTGAACAAAAATTAAACTAAGAGTAGAAAATGTGACTAAAACTAAGAGGCACTTCAATCTTAAGACTCAGACTAAATATAAAATAGCTGCCGAAATGAACATAGCAACCTTACGAACCAACACTGCCTCTAGTAGATGCCCATTAACCATTGAATTGGTGCAGACAATATTATGTGGTTATAGTATAAGAAAACTCTAAATCATGACATATACCACCAATAGCTATAGTTTTAGCCAAAAATAGGGATAAATAATCTATTATCTTAGTTAGTGGTAATATATTTGATGTTTTTGTCTCTTCTTTTTGGCCATCATCTCTCTCTCTCTCTCTCTCTCTCTCTCTCTCTCTCTCTCTCTCTCTCTCTCTCTCTCTCTCTCTCTCTGGCCCAGTCCCTTTTTACCAACATGCTCCAGTAGCTTGAGCGGTGTTTTATGTACTTACTTTGACAGAACAATACGGGTGATTGAAGTGCAGGGAAGGCATTATCCCTCCATTTTTCCTTTCAGCGGGAAAAAAAAATGAAATTCAGCACATCAACAAGGTGGCTTTAAAATTGAAATACCTCTAATACTTTGATGAGCAAGTCTAGATCTTCAAAGTTTTGTGAAACCTCTAAAGAAATGTATTCCTTTATACCTGTTGGTCTGCATGGATTTGTCACACTGCGCAGGTAGGGATTCATCTTTGTATGGCTTTTCTTGGATTTAATATGGAAGGAAAGGTATTGAGAGGTTTTTTTTTTGTTTAGCATTGATGGAAAGATGGTGGATTTTTGTCTCCTTTTCCTTTGTGCTTTTTTCTTTGCTTTGATCAGCCCTAGAATTACACCTTTGCCAAGTGGAGGTGTCTTCTCCATTAAATGAGCCAACAAGTGTCAATTTCCTCAAGTGAGCCTCTAAATGACACAAAATTGTTGCCATTTCACCTCCTCTGTGTGTGCTCCATGGCCATTTTAAAATCAGACACACACTTAAGCTTAATTTCCCCGCGCTCTCTCTGAGGAATCGGGTCTATTTATTTCCGATGGGTAGAAGCTTTTTTCCTTTTTAGCCTTTAACAATGGTTTCAGTGGGACCAATTTGTGCATATTATAAGTGCGAGACTCTTTTTAGAAACAGTGCTTTGCTGTGACAGCAGTGTGGTTGGGCAAAGTTTTTCACCTCTGGGTACTAACACTCCAGAACTTATTTTATACTGGGATCCCACATCCTGCCACAAGTCCCTCATGACCTGCAAAGCTTGTGCCCTGCGAGTTTGTTTAGAGCGCAGTCAACATGGCACACTTGTAAAATGACGAGGGTTTTCATGATAAATAACTTCTTAACAAATTGGCTACACCACCTAAGATTGAAATCTTTATTTTTAAAGCAGTTTGTGAACATATTTTCAGTAAAGAGACAGTCATGTCTTTGCACTTCATAACTTTGGTGAAAAAAAAATGTATGTAAAGCATTTTATCTAATTAAATTGCAGCATTTGTTTAAAAATTTTGATTTTGTATTTTGTTAAGAGAAGAATTCAACACATTCAATCAATTCTTGAAAAGAAATGCATTTTTCAAGGTTATAAGAATTTCTTGTATCTGGAACTGGCTACACAGTCCAGGCTGCACAATCTTGCTTTGTGAATCATTACGTTCTCATCTTACTGGCACCCAAGCTGCCCTACAGTGCAATTCCCAATTAGCCTCTCTTCCTTACATTTTAATTGGAAAAGCAACTCTTACATCAACCCCTCTGCATAGGCGTAGGAAAATGTTTAATACCACTGGAGCCTGACCAACACATGCCCTGTGGAATAAAGCACCAGCTGAGAATAGCTTCAACTGTATGTCTGTGTTTTTTATGCTGATTTGCAGATGTTGGATTCTAATTTAAAGCACTACGTTTGACATTGGCATATATTCAAGCTTCACAAAAGTCACAGTGTTACATTCTTTGTGCCTTTAGACTTAACTTAAATCATGAGGTAATTATACTGCTCATAAGCACTTTTTAGGCAGGTTGACTCTAGATGAATTTGCGTTTCCTGTGAATCTCCAATTCCCTTGTCATAGTAATTGTGACAGGGCATCTGTTGCTGAAGTTCAAACCTGACCTCACCTGATTATGTTGTCCATCCCTGCTGTCCAACAATTTTCCCCTCAACAGTTGGCAACAGGCTGACCAACTTTTTTTTTTCTTGCTTTTATTTTTCTTGCTTCAGGTTTTTCTTTTCCAGCAGTAGTCTGCTGGTCTTTGTTGGCAGTGATTGCGTGAAAACCTCCAGACAAGACAAAGCAAGACGAGGTTTAGAGTAAAGGCTTGGTATCCATAGTGATGCCGCTCACCCAGTCAGCCAGTGAGAATTGGTCCTGATTGATGGGGCTTGGTTGTTTTGGCCCGCAGGGTTGGTGTGTGGTGTGTGTGAGAGTTAGAAAGGATACATGTCGGTTTGGAAGTTAACTTATGCATGTGTGCTGTTTAACATATCCTTGTGAATGCTCACTTTACTGAATCAATCCATCTGTCCTACCATCTATCCCTCTGCCTATGTGTTTATGTGCTAAAGCATGAATGTGTGCACATGTGTGTGCTGATACAGGCTGTTAGAGGTTTTTGTCAGGTTCAGGACTGACCGACAGACAGCTCTAGAAGCTTGGCAGCCTGCTGAGTCTTTTGGATTGCTGTTAGGAGGAAACTGCATGCTGGTAATTCTCTTCACATACAAGCTCCTGATGGCTGTAGCAACGTCTCTCTCCCTGATTAGTCATGAACTTTCACATCACCTTAGCAAATGTTTTTAAAAATTAGAGAAGACAAATGTATTTGAGTATTTTCCTTCCCATTTAATGACAATATGAACTAAACAATATACTAAAATTTGATACAAAATTATATAATACAACTTGATGTGTCATGATGCCATGCTATACAATATGAAACTATATGGTATATTTAAATTTGGTTATGGTTAAAAACTGCAGTGCATTTCCATCAGCTCTCACAGACTGTAGGCTAATCTTTATCATTTATGTCATGTTGTTACCAACCTCATTATTAGATATTTTATGCAATAAGACTAATTTGCATGGAAAAAGGGTATTCTGTTCCCCAGATAACAGCATAATGGCTCAGCATCTCTGAGGGTGCGTGCATGTTTGTTGTGATTGACCTACAACATGATAATGGGAGCATTAAAGTTGTGTCTTAAAGTTTTAGAGTTCACACACTATTGTGGAGCTTTAACAAGACATCACACCATTCAGCCACACAGAGACAGAAACATATTTAAACATTTTTAAACAGCACCATCGACTACAACCAAGAAATAACAGCAAATAAACCGTGATTTCTAACACCAATGTGTTACACATCTCCTGTTTTATCTTGTTGAAAATAAGTATGGAGAAATGCTTCAAGAGCTGACTTTGATTAGAGATCATGGAGCAGGTGTATCAGTACATCCAGGTGTGCCAGTTACATTTCCTTGTGGGCATGGTTCAACAAAGTCCAGTTGTTTTCCAGCTTTGTCACTTTCTCTCTCAGTTATGAAGAAAAACACAGACTCATGAGCCTGGTGTAGTTTCCGACTTTAAGTGTGTGTGTTCCAGAGCGAAGGCGTCTCCTCTTCAACATTGTAGCAGAATGAGCAATTATGTTATACAGGGGAAGTAACATAATCGGGGACGGGGAGGGGGGCAAACATGAAGCGAACAGCAACAATTTTGGATATTATAGAAAATCTGTGCATATTTCCATCCATCCATTTTCTATACGCTTATCCCGTTGGGGGTCACGGGGGGTGCTGTAGCCTATCCCAGCTGTCATTGGGCAAGAGGCGGGGTACACCCTGGACTGGTCACCAGTCAATCGCAGGGCTGACATATAGAGACAGACAACCAGGCATGCTCACATTCATACCTACGGACAATTTTAGATCTCACAAATTAATCTGGTGAGCATGTTTTTGGTGGTGGGAGGAAGCCTGAGTACCTTGAGAGAACTCACGCATGCACAGGGAGAACATGCAAACTCTGCACAGAAAGGCCCTGACCAGGAAGCGAACCACAGACCTTCTTGCTTTGAGGCAACACCGCTAACCCCTGCACCGCCTTGCGGCCTATGTACATATTTCTAATTTTTGAATTGAACTAGTTTTGAACCATTATACCCAAGAAGTCCTCTAAGAGGTATTAAGAACAATTGGAGAAATGGCATGGCTGGCAAATCGAGACAGATAGACAGACACCAAGTTTAGCAGTAAAGGAACACATGATATGGTACGTCACAATTCAACACAATAGGATACAATATAATATATTCTGTCGCCAAATGGCAAAAGCGGCTTGATACATTAGGGTACACTACAATACAAGACCACACAATAAAATTACTATGCTAGTAGAAAAGTAGAACTATTAAAGGGACATAAACAGTGAATAAAACAATCAAAACGTAAAAAAGAAAGAAGCAGAGAAGTGCAGACCAAACTCAACAACATACTATACATGGAAAACCCCACTTTAGCTTTTAAAGCTAAATCTGCTTGGGCAGTCAGTCTTGATAGCCTTTATGTGGTTGTGTGTTTGTGTATCATGTGTCTGCTATTAGGCTTAAATATACATCAAGTTAGATCTCAGCCTGTGTCAGCCCCAGTTAACCAGTCTTCAAATAAATAAAACCCAGTTGATAAAATTGCTCTTATCCACTTTGTGAGCATACCAGAGAATAACTGACATTACCTCTGTTAACATACAAAGCCTGCATGGTGTCTGTTAAGTTAAATTGGCAGAGAGAGGAATGAAAATGTCTGGAATAAGTTCTATGCTTTTAACTCATTGCTCTGCATTTACAGTAAATCAAGGCAAAAATGTTAAAATAGGTGCCATTCTCATCTGCATCATTTAACTGATAACACCCTATTCTCCATATGAGTGGCAGTAGTCCAACTTGTACCTCTAGTAGCACCAAAAGGTGTGCATGTGCTGTGAAAGATCCCTATTTTTTGCAAGATGGATAACAAGTGCCCCTCTCCCAAATTTTCTGCCTTTTGCTGCAAATCACTGAATGGCTGTGCATCATTTTGTCTCGCACTTTGCTAATTCAGTGGGATAATGGCTCCTATTTATGACCCAGGAAGCTTCCCTCCATCAATTACTGTATTAGTCATAAAGCCGGTCCCCTCTCTTCTCTTAACACCCCCTGGTACCAAACGACAACAGTAAAGTACTATAAATGGAGCTGTCTCATATTCACATACCCACCTCCCACTCTGCACCACTTTATAATCACAGCACTGGTGTATTTGGTCTTATCAGCACTGACAGAGGTAGCTACCAGTAGCAGGTGGTTGCTGTATTAGCTAAACAAGCGTCTGTGAGCACAGTGTGAGGTTCTTTTTTTCCCCTCGTCCTGCTAGCTGCTCATGTTTGCGCGGATCTGTTCTATTCTCGGGCCTTGTGAAGATAGCCGGGGCCCCCACTCGCTGGTTATTTCAGCTCGGGCCATGTCCCCCTGCCAGGCAGATAAAGACAGGTCTTGTGTGCTTATCTGGGCAGTGCTGTAGCTCAGTGTGTCTGGGGGAAGCTTGGGGAATAGAGAGAGGCTTTAGTGGAAGGGACAAATGGCCAATGCGGACGCAATGTCCTTTCAATGTCATCTCTGGTAGCACAACGCTCACTGTTTGGTGGAGACTTTTTTACAAGGTACATTACAGCTAAAGAGGGGGATACATTTTTAGAATTGGTAGCACCGGTGGGAATCAAACCTCACAGGCACTGAACTCTCTGTGAAACATGTAAGCAGTTAGAAAGCAGAGGACATTTGAAAGTATATTCTAAATTTATGATAAAATGCAAATAGATTTAAGGGTTTCCACATGAAGTTACACTTTTGACTTTGTAAAACAAGTTTTTTTTTCTTTTTTTTCTCTCACACCTAAAAATGTAGCATTTTACTTCAAAACAAGAGGAGATTCCTTCATTTTTAAGCACAGGCTTGTTTTAAGTGATTTCAATTGGTGATGTACTGATAATGAAAGATGCTTTGCATCATACTTAAATGAAAGACATCCTTTCACAGGAAACCCCCCTTTTAGCACCACTTCACTTCTTTATAAGGTTCATAAGGCGCTATCTAAGCTTATCTGTTGATAGTTTATGCCATTACCCATTACTGTGATTGTTTTTTGAGCAGTTTAAGCACTGACCCACTCAACCTTTCCTACCCTGCAATTACTGCCTATGGGGCAAAGTTCAAACCTGAAAAAGAAAGAGCCAAAGTCAACTGTAACTGTCAGCAAAGCACAGAGGCGCACAGCTGAGGAAATTGAAAAAAAGGTTAATTACGCTCATCAGGGTTCATGCAATCACACGCTACACACCTATAGTAATTGCACTACAGTAGGCATAAGTGCTGCCTCTTGATCCTCACAATAATCTAAACTGGCATATTTTCATTGCAGACAAATCGAGACTTGCCTGCTCCTCCTTTCATGGTTACTGAATGTTGTTTAAAGCAAGTTTCAGTCTCATATGTAGCTGTTGAACTTGCAGATCTACATTGTCAAAGGTAGTTAAGGCTGATGGTGCAGGACACACAATAAACAGTGGAGGGCATCAGTCTACAACCCTGATTTTCAGAATGCCTCCAGGCAGAATAAATGAAACAGGCTGGTAGGTACAGGTGAGAATCTTTTGATTGTAAGCAGATTTGATTCAAAAAGAGCAGCATGCTGATCTCATGCATTCATAAGTAAAAAGTCTAAAAAATACAAGGGCAAGGTAGGAAAAAAATCCTGATAAATATTTAGATCTTTGTCTTGACTTCCTTTTGCATCATCTTGTCACCTCCCTTCCCCTCCTCTCTGGTGTCTTTTTACCGCTGACCCCACCGACTTCTCCTGAACTCACCTCTGTTCCTGCCCTCGTTTAGCGTGTCAGCTATATTTAAGCTACCTCCCCAGCTGTTTCTGACCTCCAATTTAAAACCATACATTCCTAGAAAACCTGTAAGGAGTTAAATGCAGACCGGCAGATAAATTAATTGTACATCTCTCTTTTTCTATGAAGTGAGAGAGGAGAGGAGGGAGAAGGCGACTGAGTCGAAATGTCAAACAGCGCAGAGGGAAACTAATCAAAGAGTGGCGGCCTTCAGCAGAACCACAGCCACAGGCCTGCTCTGTGTAAATCGCTCTTCTGTTTGGACAGAGGGCACATTGTAAGGCGAGGTCAAATGCAGAAGAACGGTGTTGTGTGTAGTCTGAGAATGGAAACTGAGTGTAAGATGCCAGAAGGGATCATTTACTGCAGTAGACAAAAGCAGTATGCCTGCAAGATTGAGGAAAGCTGCAGTGGCCAATTCATATCATGGCCTTGTAATTCATATTGACGGTAAATATACCAAGAAGTGGTCTGTTGTCTGAAGCATTTTATCAAAACAAAGATGCAAGAAGTGAATAGCATAACTCCAGCATTCCTACGCACTTTCAACAATCAAATCTAAGACTTTTTAAGGACCTGAGCTGCTAAAATTAATACCATATTTTCCGTGGCAAATTGTTAAAAATGTCAATTGATACAATACAAAGGGATGTTTTGGTCATAAACTCCATTTTTTTAAAGATATATTTTGGGTTCAGCAACTCCAAGTCCGAGGCCATGGTTCTCTGCCAGAAAACGGTAGATTGCTCCCTCAAGGCGGGGAGCGAGTCTCTGCCTCAGGTTAAGGAATTCAAGTACCTCGGGGTCTTGCTGACAAGTGAGGGTTAAAAGGAGCTTGACAGACAGATTGGTGCTGCATCAGCAGTACTGGCAGCGTTGTGCCCGACCATTGTGGTGAAGCGGGAGCTGAGCCGAAACCTAAGGCTTTTGAATTTACTGGTTAATCCACCTCCCAACCCTCACCTATGGTCATGAACTCTGCGTAACAACCAAAAGAATGAGATTGTGGATACAAGCGGTCGAGATGTGTTTTCTCCAGAGGATGGCTGGTCTCAGCCTTAGAGTTAAAGGGTGAGGAGTTCAGACATCTGGGGGGGCTAAAAGTATGTATATGATATAGTGATATTTATCATAACATATGCAACAAGAATATGGTCCAAAAAGCTGATTAAAATCAAATATATGTTGATATATATAAAAAGATTAGATAAAGACACATCTAAGTCTAAGTGGCCTCAAAATTTAAGACAACTTACTTGAAAAAAACAGGACTATTTAAGACCTTAGGTTTAAAAAGTCAAATTTAAGATTGGATCAGGAGCCCTGGTTTTAAGCTTACTGTGGTGGGGTAAGGTTTAAGGGTAAAGGTTAACCTCTACTTTACTATTACTGCCCTTTTAATTCTTAAAATGAACTCTCCAAAAGGGCATTTTCGAACATTAAAATTATCAGCACAATGTAATTTAAAAGATAACTTTCAGGGTTGAAATCCTCACAACACATTTCACATTTGTTATAAAAGCTCTAGGTCGACCAGGGAGTCAGTCATCCTCAGAGGTTTTTTTTTTTTTTTTTTGACAGATTTGGAGTAAGATTTAAAGAGGGCTGAGGAATTTTTTTGAAGATGCAACAATCAATACACTTTCATTTGGACCATCAGAAGGCCAGGAATCAATATGTCCAACATTAAAATGATTGCTAGCCAAGACATCTCTTTAATACTTATTATAAAAGTGGAAAACATCTCATCCCTGCCCTGTGGCTGCCTTATTCAGCTCAGCATGTTGTCTGTCAGTGTCAGACTCTCACTGCCTGCCGGAGTGAGGATTCATCATATGACATTTATTTCACACATAGCACGAAGTAGTCACTTTAATTAAAAGATCATGCTATAATGTGTGCAGGGAAGGAATTACATCTTTAATCTTGGCAGTGAACTCAGTGTCAGGCTCTTCCCCCCTTGACCTACATAAGCTTGAAATCAAACTAGCAGATAAAATTATCAACTAAGAGCTAGCGTCTCTCATCTAAAGGTGAGCAGCTCAGGTAAACAAATACTCTGAAAACACTGTAACATGATATAACAGCTGCAGAGGCTTTTAGTTGAAAGCTTGCATTTTTTTTCCTTGTCCTGACCATGAACGGCTTAATGAGCCAATATTCTTGCTTTCAGCAATAATCTTACTTTCCCAGACATCTAAACTTGTAAAATCAAGGTAAAGTGGGTCTCGCTTTGGCAGACACTAATAAAAAGGAAAAGAACACTCTGTTTTTTAAGATTCCTGTTTCATTTCATATTTTAAGAAGCTCATTCTTCTTTTTTTAAACATTTTTGTCAAAGATCATTCTTTGGGCTTTTTGCCTACATCAGATAAATCGAAGAGAGACTGGAAACACAGGGAGAGAGAATGGGGGAGACATGCACCAAACATAGCTGAGGCTGCGAATCAATCCCGGGACCAGTGCTTTGAGGACCGCAGCCTACACAGGCCCCAGAGAACTCATTCTTCTTAAAAAAATGCTGTTACTGTGGAAAAATGCGAAAGCAGCTTTTGATATTAGCCACCAACCAATCACTGGCTGAGCTGCTTTATGTTTCTTGATGAAATATTTGCATCAGATATATTTGAGTTGTTAGTTTTTGCTGCTGAGATGAACTTCGCATGCAGAGCGTTTGCTTCCCTAAAGCAGAAAACTCACCCTTCTATTTTTCCTCCCCTTGTCCTACACAATCTCTCCCTGCCTGCTTCTCTCTAAAAACACCCACCCTCTATCTCTTTTCCTGATAATGAATGCAGGAACTCTCCTTCATGTGTGTTTAGCAGCGCCTGGAGACTGGTGTTGGCCCATGGTCCCTTAATTATTAATTTGACGATATGCACTAGCCGTTTGATCATCCCCACATATCTGTATGATTTGGTTTTAACGAGTTCCCCAGGACTCTGTTTTCTCCCTCTCTCTCTTTCTAAAAGGCTTGTTGTCTTTAAAGTGTTGCAACCAAGACGTGAGCATAAAAATCAAAAACCAAAAACCACCAAAAAGGCCTGACAGTTAAACATCTGTTCAACCAAACTTTGTTCTATGAGCACATACAGTACACATATATAATGCATGGTTTAAATCAGTCCTTTTTTTAACTCTCTATTTAACTGGACAGTCAGTCTTTTGATGTCCAGTGTAATAAAAATCAAAACAGGAACAAGCCTTGCTTTTACTGCCACATGTCATTTTCTGAGTGTTTGCTTCATTTGTTATAATATTCGTCCATTTCCATTTTTCCATTTCCCTATGGAGGGTTTGTAGCTGTAACCATCAAACACTTGAGATTTTTCCACTGAAGCTGTTGCTTTGATGTCTTATGGTTGGATGGTGAGATATCCATTTTCCATCCTCTGCATCTGGTTTTCTGTCAAACATGTTTTTTGTCTCTTATTGGCCATCTTTCCTGCTAATCCAGGCCTTTGTTCTACCACTGAATGATGTATGGCTGTGTTACAGAATGCTGTAGGTTTACTTTATGGTAGATACAGAAAATATTGCAATGAGGCTAGTGTGAGACATTGGGGCTAGTTTTACTGCTACCTTGAAAAGAACAAAGTTAGCTTGACCTTAACTATATCCAGCCCATGACTTTTGCTAATGTTTATCTTTCTTTCCTTGTCTTCTTCCACCTCTAGCACCACCACGGTTCACAAAAGTTCCTGTCGACCAGATCGGTGTCTCAGGGGGCGTAGTCTCCTTTGTGTGCCAGGCGACGGGCGACCCCAAACCGAGGGTTAGCTGGAACAAGAAGGGCAAGAAGGTCAACTCCCAGCGCATAGAGGTGAGTCACAGAGTCTTAGCTGCACAGTGCTACCTTCTGCATGACTTTAATTGTTGGGTTTTGGTAAGATAGAAAATTACCTTTAATTCTAACTAGAAGAGAAAGGGCACTGACATCATTCAAATACATTGGTAAGAGATGACACGAAAAGCAAGTGCAGGAGTTTGGTTGATTTTTTTAATAATTAAGAACCAAGAAATAACCCTATATTGGCTGTATAGAATTTCTGCTGTTGTTGCCGTGCTATCAAAAGATGTGTCAACATTCTTTGATTAATGTTAGTGTTGTATCAAAATTTAACCTAGACTTTATGTACTACTTCAATAAGGGTAACTAAAAGCTTTTTTAGGATGCATGGTGGCCTTGTAATGGTTATGTCATAACCTGATCTTCATTTTAGCGTGCATGTTGACAAGTCAGGGCTTTCAGACTCCCTGAGTGAGCACCATGTCTCCATGTCTGATACCTTTGTCTTATTCATCAAGAATCTGGAGAATAGAGGGCCTGCCTGTTTTTACCCCAAGTTGTGAATGAAAAAGGGACATGAAAATGATAACGAGAGAGCCATATTGGCTGCATTAAGCAGATATGTACTGTATGTCCACATTGGTAGAATAAATCACAGGCAAAATCAACAGCATGGTTACACTTCTAATTTGTGCTTTTCAAGGTAAAATACCAGTTTGGCTCAAAAACTCAGCGGGTTCAAACAGAATGCTTTTCCTCTGAAATTTTCTGATGCAGCAAAACAAGTCTCTTGCAGCGGTGTCACTTATATGACTAAAAATGTTCGTTGACACCCTTTTTTCCATTAGAAAGGTAGCACTAAAACTAGCTCAAAATTATATTTGAGGTCTATAGCTCTAATATAAAGTAAGTTATTTTGTCAAGGAGACTGAAAAAAGACTGAAATGCAATTTAAAATGCATGTTAAATGCGTTCAAAATCCATAATATTTCTCCACTCTGGGTAGATCTGTCAGACTGGCTAAAATGTGATCACTGTGTAAGGACTTAAACAGGAATAAGTTTTTTTTTTTTGTTGTTGACTAAATTTAGACCAAAATTATAAAGGGTACAAATTACTAAAAAAAAAGCATTTAAATATTAAGACTAACACTGACTTGTAGGGAGATTTATTGATATAAAACTTATGAAGAAAGACAGAGCTGTGTGTGCTATTTTCAGTAATGACAGCAGGGAGACACATAGCACATGGGCCTGATGGTGCAAGCTGTGATGGTGCAAGCTGGAGCTTACAAGCAACACAGCCATCATGCAACAAGCATGCACTCAGTCTGAAAAAGCCTAAACACCTCATGGTGAATTTTACAGGACAGTTTTCAAAGTGTTGGCTAACCTAAAAATTTAGTTCACCATTTGAAGTTTAATACAGTAGTATGTGTTATATAGTAGGTCTGGATGTGGTGCTGAAAAATAGAAAATAAGCATTAAATTGTTTTAGATCATTCGCTCATACTTGAAGTGCAGTATGTCACTCATGCTGGTAGGGGTCCTCAATTCAAAAGGGTTACAAAAGATATAACATGAGGAAGTTTACCTGTGTGGCATTGTTTACTTTATTGTTGTATCGCAAATTCAATATCCTAGTCAGAAATCATGTATACAGTAAGGTAAAAGCTTTGTTCACTTAATGCTTATTCAGGTGTACACTAAGTATTTTGGCATTTTTAAACCAAACCAAAAGAACACGTTTGGAGACTGTTGAAAATAACTGGAATGTCAGTACACATTTCAAACAGTCTATACTGTAGATGTTGCCACATGAGTACATTCAAGTCTGGAAATGGTTCATTTTAAGCCTTTACAGCATCGAGCTTAAATCATTTTCGCCCACATATTCCACTCTTTAGAACTGTTATTGGCTCACATGCTCTATTTGAACACACAGCTTTCTATAGCCGTTTGGTTCCCACAGAGTCATTTTGAAAAGGTGGTTTTCATTTGCTTTTTGCACCCAAAACTCTCACAAACACAACTCTTAGTCTTCTCTTTGACTGGCTCCCTGGAGTAATGTGCAGGTCCACTGTTAGCTTAAGCACAAAGCTCCCCCATTCCTTCTTCTCACGACTATTTGCACCCGACTGAATCTGCTGTTGTCACATTCTTGTTTCCAGAACTGCTTTTTTTCTCTGCCATACAGCCCTGTCTGTTTGAATGTGTCTGTCTGTGTGTTATTCATGATATTTGTTGTTCAGTTCTCGGCAGGCATCCCAGATGGCATCTCTAAAAGTCTTGATTGATGCTCAGTGTCTCTTAATTAAAAAGTTGCTTTCGTTAACAACATTGACAGTACACAGGCGTAGATGTGCACACACTGCGGCATGGGCACAGGGGAGGGTGGTAGGAAGTAAAAAAAAAATGACAACAACATCGACAGGGGGAGAGGCAGCCTCTCAACAGAGGACAAAATAAAAAGACAAGTTGTGTTTGTACGTTCCCTTCTTCTGCATGCTAAGTGAGAAACAAAGCCAAGGGCGTGACGGAGCCTGCCAGAATGGACACTTCCTTTCCTCACTTTAGAATGATATAAAAAAATAAGTAAAGGGGTTTTTGAAGTAGTTATGATTTTTTTCTCTGTTCTTCCCTCTAGACAGCCGCTTTGATATCGATCATGATGCCGTGCTCTGCAGTGTTTTTAGCCTAATTAGCGCCTCAGCCCTGAGATGTGCAGCAACGGAGCAGCAGGGCTGCTGAAGACTTGTACTTGTATCTCAAAGTCATGCTTCGCTCTGAGATCTCAGCAGTGAACCTGCTGTGTAGAAGTTGTAAGCTCCTCAGAGGGATAATAGATGTCGGACGAGTAGGTTTTTCTGTGAGACTGACAATCAGGCTGACCATCTTCAAGAGATTGGCAGATATAATGGATGACTATTTCAAAAGGCAGGTGTAATTGGTTCAGAAATGTCACCATTTAAATTCTAGTCATTTACCTAACTGTTGATGTTCTGCTTCTTGCTGAAAGATACATGACTGTTGATGGGGTTTTCAGGGATATCAGTGCAGTGACTTTTTCAGTTTTTGCCTGGGTGTTCGTATCATTAAGAACTCTTTCTAAACTGCCTTACTCTCAGTTACTCCAGCAGAGGCCCTTTGAAGTACATGTTTAAAGTTTCTATTAGATAAATTCTACTTTTTTTTAAACGATGCCACTATTCAAATGAATTAGTTTGAGTGAATGAGTTTCTTGCACTGTGTTGTTCTTAGAGTGTTAAACTTGGAAAGTTCCTCGTGACTAATTTCAACAGAGTTGGGAACATTGTCATTCAGTCTAAAATTAAGAAAACACTCAGAAACAGTCAAAATTCATGATAAATTAAAATGACTGAGCAGGTTAATGTCCACATGTAACTGCTGATCACATATTGCTCCATTGTGTTGTTATTCATCCAACCTGTCGGGGGTTATAGGGCTTTGGCTGATCCTTGTCATTGGATATGAGTCAGGGTACACCCGTTTGCTGGTCTGGTTGCCACTCTGTCACAGGGCTAACATAAAGATAAAAATTAGGCACTCTCACACTCACACCTACAGGCAATTTAGAGTCACCTGTGAATGTTACAAGTATGTCTTTGGCCTGTGGAAAGAAAGCCTAACTGGAGTGAGCTCACACATGCAGAGGGAGAACATTTTATCCTGGCATATAAAGGTTCTTTGTGACTGGGATTCAAACTAGGAACTTTCACACTGTGATGGGTGTAAGTTTTTTTTTTTTTTTTTTTTTGTATTTTTTTTGCAGGTGTTTAATCTTAGTCTTTAGATTACAGTGTTCTTAAGTGTTCAGTACAGTGTTCTTTGATTAGACAAATCAATAAGATCTAAATATAACACTCATAAAAATACACTTTAAATAATAAAATTACTTTGGACTATACTGATGAAAGTACTGAAACTCTGATGAAGAATTAGTAAAAGTGCATTGACATTAACGGGATACAACCTTCATTATTACTTATTTTGGCAGATCTTCATGGTTAAAACATGAAGGGTGTTGATGTTTTTATACCTCCTCTTAAATGAAGACCTTTTTGTTAGCACTTCTTTATTTTTATTTGGGCTAAAGCTTTTCTTCTGCTCTGTATTCACAGCACATGATGCATTCAGAGTGTAGTCTGATTTTGTTTTTCCAACAAGGTTCAAAACAAAAGGGCTTCACAGAGAACAAAGGGCATAATTACAGATAAAAACAAGAGATGAAAACACAGGAGAGCAAGCACATCACACACACACAGATATGGTTTGTGTGTTTGTGTGTGTGAGGATAGAGGAAGTGTTTGTGCTTAAAATTCTGTGTTTATGAGGGCCAAATGCTTAAAAAGAAAAGCTGTAACAATTTCATATCTCGTTGGTTGTGGGACCAGGTTACTTTCATTTTTGACTGGTTGACCTTTGTTATAAGTTGCACATAGACAACAGGAGCACTGACACTGAAGCTATCCTTTTATCACCAAGAATCACTCTGATGCTAATTCCACATACTTACCTTTACCTAACCTAAAAGTGTTATTAATGCTTCTTTTGAAATCTCATGTCTGTTTAACCTGACATTATCATGTACTTCCTACCCTACAGACCATAGAGTTTGACGAGGGTGCCGGAGCTGTACTCAGAATCCAGCCTCTGCGAGCGCCTCGTGACGAGAACATCTATGAATGTGTGGCAGAAAACAGCGAGGGGGAGATCACTGTCAACGCTAAGCTGTCCATCATCCGAGGTGAGTCCTGCATTGTTAATCAGTGTTCAGAGGGATAACTACAAAATGAATCATTAACGTGCACATCTGGGAGCTCCTCCGATCTTTTATGATGACATCTTGGTCTGAAGTTTTTGAACTGCACTTGACAGTGTGTGAAGCTCCGCTTGAAATCCTTTTGGCTTGAGTTTCTGTCGATGATCCTTTGTTGGAGTTTTGACTGACAGTAGCTTTTTTATTTGTTTGCTGCCAAAGCAGTCTTTTTAGAAATGTTACATTTTGTATTCTATAACCCCATTTTCAAAAAGTTGGGATGACTTGTTGCTTAAAATGTTAATATAAAGAGAATCTAATGATTACCAATATATAGCAAACCTTCTCTACCTGGTATTTAGGATCATATAGAAACAGCATATGTAAACTATCACCTTTCAAACAAGTCTGGGCTGTTGCAAGGAAAGATGGGGAAGAAATTTGAAAAATGCTGAGAGAAACCACCAGGTTGTAAATCTCAACTTTTATTCCAAACCCAAATTACTGTTTTAATTTTTTGTCTTTCCTGCTGAAAAACTGAAATACTGAAAAAACATCATTGATTTAGTTGAGTCATGATACAGTCCTGTCAAAGACACCCACTCAAGAGTTTGAAATATCCTACCCAAGGAAGGTGAGAGGTTTGCCCCACTGTGCAACCTGAGCTGGAAAATGTTGAAGCAAGTCAAAAAAACTCACAGTGTAACATTGCAATGAATTTGGGGATTTCATCATCTACTGTATCGAATATCATCAGAAGATTCAAAGAGTCTTAAAAAGAAAGCCTGTGCAAGGGACAAGCAGAAAGCCAATACTGGACAGCTGTGATCTTTGTGCCCTCTGACATCACTGCTTTAAAAACAGACAGATTCTGAAGCGGAAACACTGCATGGGCTCAGGAACACTTTCAGAACATGTTGTCTGTGGGCACAATTCAACTTTACATTCTGAAATTTAGGTTGAAGCTCTACTACTCTACTCAACTTTAAATGTGCTGCTGGCATACACTTCCAAATCGACACAAGTCTTCCAAAATAATCTCAGTTTCACCATTTGATACGTTGTCTTTGTTCCCCTTAGAATTATAGATTTAGTGTCATTGTTTTGGAAATCATCCCATGGTTAGATTATTTTACACAGCATTCCAATTTAAAAGAAGTAAATTAGTCATCACTACTCCCTTGTCTTGAAATATTAAGGATTTTTTCTGCAACATATGTGATTTTTAATCATATAAGGGATATGCAAGTGTTGTCTTCCTGTGTGTTGCCTTGGTTCTAAGTGTTTCATAAGCCAAACCAGCATCATTAAATGAATCCCCAATAGAAACCACCACATTATTACATTTGAAAATGTTTGGGATTATTTCTTTACACGTCTGAGCGGACAAAAAGGCCTGCTGATGGACAGTGTGAAGACTGTTTATCAAGGGTCCATCAGTTTGATGAAACTAATCAACTGTCCATTCATGAAAGAGCTGAACCTCTATTTGGCTGTGATGAAACCCCATAGGATCCCTGAATGAAAAAGATTGATTGGTCACCCACACACACTGAGAGCACAGCTGCTGAAAGATGTGCCTGAAGACGTGCACACACACACACACACACACCCACACACACATGCACACAGTGAGACACAGAAACAGGTGTAAAATAACAATATAGTATGAGATGTGTGGATGAAATCAGTGATAGCTGAACTTTGGGGACCTGTATTGATTGGCTCCTATAGGTGTTAGTTGAGCTATAATACCATTTGTTTAGCTGCAGCTTAGAGGTCATGGAGGGAGGCATCATGAGCGAGCAAGCATGTGGTCACACACTCTCACTCTTCTTCTCTCATACTACCTGTCTGCCTCACACAGACGCACACTGCCAATGTCTTCTCCTCTGTTCTCTCCTGCTGCCATCTGCCATGTTTCCAGGCCTGGATGAAGCTGAGCTATTGCTGGCTGGCAGCACACGAGCTGCTTGGCCTTCCCTGGCTGTCACAATCACAGGCAGTGAAATGGGGTGGGGAGTATTGTGTATGGTGTGTGAGGGGATTTTTGGACACAATGACTGGAATACTGGCCCAGTATCCTGGGGTAGTTATTGTTTGCAACACACCCCCTACCCTGGAAACATACCTGAGGTGTCCTTCAAAATTTGATGTACATCTTACAGTGGAGCACCTTGATTCCTCAGAAATTACATGTGTTGTTATAAGGTCATACGTTTTTCTCAAGAAGATGTGTGATGCTTTTTACAAAGACTTTACAAAGACTTGCTTTGTGAAAGATCTGACTTATGAGTTACATTCAAAGCTTTCATTTTGACCCCATTTTGACCTTAATTGTATAGATAGAAAGAGCAGGTTTGCAGTTAAGGGCTCTCTTTGCAGACTGGAGCTTTTTGTGGAATTACAACTGATTGGCATATTAAAAAAATCAAATTTTGACCTCGATTTAACCCCATTCATGTACATCAAACGGGCAGGCAGTAGGTTTATGCTTGTTTGAAAGACTTTTCTTCCAGTTTACATTCAGTGACTGTTAAACTTTGACCCCATTTTGACCTCAGTTGACAATTAATGTGCATTGAAGAAGCAGCTAGCACTCTGTTGCTTTGTGAAAGATTTGATTTATATCAAAAGCTTTGAATTTGACCCCATTTTGACCTCAGTTGTATAGATAGAAAGAGCAGGTTGGTAGTTAAGGGTTTTATTTGCAGACTGGAGCTTTTTGTGGATTTACTGATTGGCATTTTAAAAATCCAGTTTTGACCTTGATTTGACCTCATTCATGTACATCAAAAGATTATGTAGCAGCTTGTTGCTTTTCTTAAGGATGTGTGCAATTATTTAAATGGGAAAATCTTCAATTTTTACTATATTGTGACCCCAGTCTGATTCCGTTTGTATGCATGAAACGAGCTGATAGCAGTGTAGTGCTTTTTGAAGTACCTTTTTCTTTATATGTACATTTAAAAATATACCTTGACCCATTTTGACCCCTTGTGTAGAGTGTACATAGCCTTTCAGGAGCGAACATATGCTGAAAACAGACAAGAGTTGTTCATAGTATGATTGCAATTTATTCATGGGCTACTGTGGAGAATCAGGTTTAGAAATCAGGAACACAACAAAACATTGGACACATAGACAGATTGAAAACAAGGAAATGAGAACAAGGACACCACACTTCAAACTGCAAGCCTAGGCCTGTGCATGTTATCAGTTGTGTGAAAGAGCACAGGGCAAACTCGGGGCAGTCCGCGGGAGCAGCAGGAAAATGAAATGTGTTGGAATTCATCTCGATGAGGTTTTCTCTAGAGCCTGGAGGAAGACGGCAGCCCTCCTGCCCAGGCAAGACCCAGCCCTGAAGGAGGGATGAGAGTGTGATGATGGGGGGTGAAGGTGCCAAATGAGCAGCAGAGGAGGAGAGCAGTACATTCTATCTGTTTTCCATCTTTAATGAGGTCGAACTCTTCTCCATTAACCCTCCAGAGCTGGCAAGGAGATGGGAATAAGAAGGTGAACAAAATGAGAATATAAGAGGAGAGAGGTGTTATTCGATTCACAGAAAATTCAGAAATGTGGGGATGAAGGAAGGTGTTCAGGGTTAAGTGAAAATGTAGAAAAGAAATAAGGTTGAATGTAAGGAGAGAGAAGAAGTAGAGGAGGAGGAGGAGAAACCCAGGGAACAAATATAGGGGAAATGTTGAGAATTTGGCCAAAGATGAAGGGAGACAACAGAGGGTGTTGTGGACAATTGGCACTGTAGTGCAGGTGAGGAGGACAATGGGCGAACACGGGTTCTTGGAACAGGGGCAAAGGATTATGAGATATGGGACAAGGCACAAGGGACACATCCAGTAAACAGAGGTTGGTTGTGGTCTGGGATCTGGAGAGGCAGAAAATGGGTCGCAATGGTGGGTGACTTGGCTGGAATGCTGTGCACATTTGCAGAAAAACAGCTGCATTCAAACACAATCCTATATGGAAATAACGTGCATCTAAACCAATATGCATGGCTTGTGCATCAGTAAGATACTTTCACAAACTGACCATGAACACTTTCTAAAAGGCTGAGAAAATTCTTTACTCACAGCAGCAGCATTTCAAGTAGAGGCACATGCACCCATATAAAATAAGCATGCTGAATAACAGTTTTTTCTAGCAGAGCACAAGTTCTTACCATGACAGTATGTGGAAAATAACAGGAGCACAGTGTTCATCGTACACACATCTCCGTCCTTGTTGGCAACGGTTAAGATATGCATGCAGAGATGCACATACATACTGGCAGTCCTCTTGAGTAAAACCCTTGCCAGTGGTTCTTTACTGCTTGGGCTGTTAAGCCATCCTGAATACTTATTTACACACTCTATATCTTATGAGGGGAAAGATATCTCTAATTATCACACTTTGAAGCATTTTTTTTCTTTTTTTTTTTTACTTTTGCACTGTACTCAACATGAATACATAGCAGGAATAGACATTGATACCTCTATAAGGCACGATTAAAATACCTGAAAATTCAGAGATTAAACCCTGTAATATCATTGCTGGGCATCCTGAGAATTTTTTTTTCCTTTTTACTTTTGTCACTTGATTTTTTTTACCTTTATTTTACCCTTGTTATTATGGTGAAAAATCAAGAACAGAGTGACCATATATGGTTTGTTTCCCAAAAATAAAACGTTAATAATGGTAAAAATAAATGCATATAAAGACAGATGAGTGTTAACTGACACATTGTAAGTTTTTCCAAATACAAAATACTCATCTTTTTCACATAATGTATCTCTGAGTTACAAAATCAAACCTCAAAGATGAATCAACATGTTGCTTTTCGAGAAAAAAAAAAAAAACACGACATGGGGTTTGAACCAGGTACAGCTTCAGCCTCACAGAGCCATCTGAGATGGCTTCATTGTCTACTGACAGGCTTGGGGACATCAGAATCATGATATTACTTTTAGTGATAATGAGGCTCACAATGAAAATAAAAACTAGAAAAGCACTCGGAGAGCACAGACCTCCGCCATTAGCCCTATCTCCCAATAGTAAAGAATCCTTTGAAAAATTCCTGGATCCAGACAGTGATCTGGATCACTCCCAAAATCTAATCAGTTCTTCCTTATGCCATTTCTGACATTTCCTGAAATTTTCATGAAAATCTGTCCATAATTTTTTGAGTTATGTTGCTAACAAACTAACAAACAAACTAACAGACTAACAAAAAAACTAACTAACAAACCCTGCAAATCACTTAACCTCTTTGGTGGAGGTAAGTAGGAATGCATGATAATATTGGCATGACATTGGTATTGGCAGATATTAGCTAAAAAAGCATATTATTGTATCGGTGGATAAGAACATTTCTATATTTACAACCAATATTAATATAATATTTCAATATTTATATCCAGTATTTTGGCTCTGAAAATCTGCCTATATCAGCTGTAAATATTGGCTATTTTGAGATGTTGTTAGCCACTGCTTATTGGTCAAAAGTAATTATGCCACTTTTATGATGAAAAATCATACTATTGTTTTACAGAGAGTTGGGGGAGGCCACAAAGGAAGTCAGCCAAAGTGACCATATACTAGTATGATTCCTCGCCTTACAAAAGGTTCAAGACAGCTTTTAATTTAGAAATAAGAGAAAATTATTCAGAGAAAAACAAAACATGTCAGACTAAACTTGAACTCCACCTCTGTGTTCTTTTTTAAAACTGTACCTGTGACAATGACACAACCTCACCCTCTCCTCTGTTTGTGTACGTGCATCGGTGCGTGTGCTGGTGGCAATGGTAGGGTGCGTTTAGCAGCGACACTGACACCTCCTTGGCTGTTGCTTCACTGCCTCAGCTGAATACCTAAGATGGGGGCCATCTGGCTCCACTAAGACTCATACACAGTCCTCTGGGAGTCCTTGGAGAGGGACCGACAAGCGTCTAAAGCACACTCTGTAGTTCTGACAACAACTTGCTGCTTGCTTTGAGTTTTTTCCCAGTTTTTTCCCTCCCTATTTGCATGTTTTTCCATCAAGTGTTTTAGAGTGGAAAGGAAGGGAAAGTTGCCACCGGGATACTGTCAGCTCATGCTGTTGTGAAGAGATCATGGAGCCTTGTGATTACACTTGCAAATTTGTTCACCCTGGAGGCGTTCCAGGGTGCACAAACTATGATTGATTAGATCTGGTCTGATATTCAGTTTTTTCCGTGTTGACATAATTGTAAATATGATGTGTCTATTCATGTGTTTAGTGAACTTATCGTTTAGATCATACTGTTGCAGAGCTGCTCAAGGCACAAACAATCATGATGGCTGAATAAAACCACAGAAGTGGAGCATTTAAGCTGTATTTTTTTTTCTCACGGACTAACGTTCAAGTGTGCTTTTAGGGCTTATTTTTTTGTTAACCTGCATGCTCTAAACTCCTTTCACACATGCATGTTCTCCAATTTTCGTGTCTGGCCTTAAAAGTGAGTGGATGCTGCATGATATTATGTGTATGAGTCATGACATCGTTCTGTGCCAGCGCTCCTGTGTGTGCATACAGACACTAACGCTCACATCCTGCTAATTTTCCTTTGCCACTTCTTACCAGGTGGAAGCAATCAAAATTGCCTCTCTATTTCTCTCCTACCTCTCACAACCTTTCCTAATCATCATGCTTTTTCCTCTCTGTGAATGCCAAGCTGACTTTGTTTAATGTGTTTTTGGAGGACTTTTTCTCTTAAGCTTCAGTTCTAACCTAATGTAACCTCACCCATGCACCTGTCCTTATCATATCCCTCTTTTTTTGATCCGGCACCAAATTGCAGGGATTTACTACATAATTCTTGTACTTTACCTTATAAGGAGCATCTATATTCTAAAGTTGGTCAGATAAATATTCCTATGACTGTCAAGCAATATCAACAAAGTAAAAATAATGCTGTTTATATTTAAAGTAAGCCATGTAAAACCATTTTAGCATACAGTGTTTACCGGTTTTTATTAAGAGTCGTGCTCCTTTCTTCCTGCCGGAGCTTTCAGGGCATTGAGAACTGCATGTGCCGTGTGTTTCCATTTAATGGTTTAAAATAGATTGGAAACTCCACCCATCTGCTACAGAGCAACACTGTGCCAGTCAGGTTCAGTAGCACACCCACCATTACCCAGAGGGGACTGGGGCGTAGTGTGCCTACTGTTTGATCAGGCTGTCTGCTAATTGGCCGCTCTCTTGTGAAGGACCAGGTAATGGTGAATTTTAATGGGATTCTGGAGCCTGATATATGCAAAGTCAGTGCACATATCAGGCCCGGTGAAATCTAGGCAGTTGAAACAGAGTAATGGGGATTTGGGGGGGGGGGGGTAATGATGAGATGTGGAGAGAAGCGAGTGGCAGAGAGAGAGAGAGAACTGGAGTAAAAGTTAAAGAGGCAGAGACCAATCAACCTTTCAACCAATAGTGGCTCCAGGCCAAGCCTTAAGACATTCTATGTGCTCCGTCTCCCTTTCTCCTCTCCATCTACCTTTCCCTATCTCTCCCACTCGATATGTCCACCATTATGTTCCAGACTGCCTGCTCTCTGTCTGTCTTTTCACACTTGTTCTCTCAATTCTGTCCCTACCAGTCTTCATTCTTTCGATTTCAAAGAGTTTTGTGTGTAAAAGAAGCGCAATTTTTGGTTTGGTTGAGAATAAGATGTGTAATCACTCGATTTAAGAGACAGAGCTGTACATCAAGCAATAAAAAGTCAGAATAAATGTAAGAAATATTGGATTATGGCTCTGTTATAGTAAGAGTACTGATACTGATGTCAGTATCTGTACTTGTATCAGATTTGCAGTCATCCTCTTATATTGTTAAAACACAGTTTAAGATGATGAGGATATATGTCATGACACAGAAGGATACAATATGATATGAAACAACACATTACAATATGAGATGGTACAACAAAGTACGATCTATGATCCAGAAGATACGATACAACACAACAAATAAGATACAATTTGAAATGACAACATTTTGCAATACGATACATTGTAATACAGTATAACAGCGTAAGAAACAATACAGTATGATACAATACAACACAACTGAAGAGGAATAAATACAATACATGATACCATACGATCAGTATGATACAATATATAGACACAAAAGAATAAAAGAAGATATGAGCTACAATACAATATTACATGACACAGCGTAATGATACCATTTCAATCCAGAGAGGCTTAATAGGAGTTTTACAATGATTTATTATACAAGTTTGGAAATGTCTGAAATGATGAAATGTCTTTGGCAAATAGACTGTGGTGTCTTTATGAACTCGAAGGGTTCGTAAGGCCAACAGTAGGATAGGAACCCCCCTTCTGCAGTCTAGACACAGGTGGTGGGAGGGACAAAGACATGCAGAATGCATGGAGGAGCTGAGCCTGGACACCAGTGAGATGGCTTTGAGGTAGCTGGGGTGGAGGAGGATCTCTGCGGTCACACTGGAACAACTGACTGTGGAGGATAGAACAGATTTTAAAATATTACAGCAGCAGGATGATTGGATACAGAGAGGTCACAGCAATTGGCTCAGAATTTAAGTGAGTAGACACACATACTAGCTGATTACCTGAGCAGGAAATAGAGCAGGACACAACAGAATAAGATACAATATGATATGTCATGACATAACATGATACAATAAGATTTATTATGAGACAGTGCAATATGATACAATACCATACAACACAACACAAATAAAATACAATACAATATGAAATGACATGACACAAAATAGTATGGTACAGTGCAATACGATATGATACAACTGGATACAATAGGATACACACAACATAAAAAGGTTAAATAAAACCCAACATGACCAGACACGATAAAAAACAAGACACAATGTAATATAATGTCATGCAACACAACAGGATACAACACAAACTCAAAATGATACAAAGCAACCCAACCTGACACAATATGATATGATACAACACAACAGGACAGGGCATAACATGATACAAACAGGACATAGAGGGCATCAGACTTTTGTGTAAACTAAGTAAAGAAACTGCTAGGTCCGGAACCAAAAAAGTCCTCACTTGCCTGTTTACACTTGTCCCTCAATGGAAGTTTACCTGCAATTTACCCGTCAGTCAGTGGCCTAAGTAGGGGGGAAATATAAGGGTGCTTGCAGGGAAATAGAAAGGTAAAGTCAGGGTGAAAAACTCTGCTGTTTGCATTCAGCTCAACTAAATAAATCTGAAACATTTTGAGGAGTTTTGTGCAAATGTAATTTGGGCTTAAAGTTTTTTTTTCTTAGTCCCATTAGAATTTAAAGACTATATATTTCAGGTCTTGTATCATGATTTGTATCTGGGTAAGAAAAAATGTTGATGTTTCATCTCTGAATAAAATTACCTTTGACATGATGCAGGAAGAGGAAAGGAAAAGAAAAGAAAAGTGGAACAATTTATAAAGTTACACTCACATTACATTACAAACTTTTCTGATCCTAATAGCATTTAATGCGTGTTTGTATGTGATCAAAGTTTAAAAATTGTCACATTTATCTTTGTGTGTGATGCAATCATATTTCAAAAATTGGTTTGGATGTTTAAAGTCTGAGTCAAGGCTAAGAATGAAAAAAAGAGATGGTTAAACAAAGGACAGATGATAATAAAAGAGAAAAACTGAGAAATTTCCTCTCCTTGCTGTTCATTTCATCAGTATTCCCTGTAAGTATCTAACAAGCACAAACACACATTTGTTGTCGGTGCACATATGACCCCTTGGGGGTCCACAACTTAAAACTGTACTTAGAAAAAAACTCCTATTTTTGCAAATGCTGTTTTTCTCTCTCTTTATTTGCTTGTGTTGCATTTATTTTATTACTGGTCAGTTCTCTGAGTATTTTTGCTTTGAAATGCTAATGCTGTGTTGTTTTGATACTTAAGAGCTGAATGCTTATTTATTGTGTGTTTGAGAGGAAAAGGTGAGCTCAGGGAAAGCTGGAAGAAAAATTAATAAGACACCAAGTAAAACATAAACATGTGCCATGAGAGTGAGACAGACAGCAAGTTTCATGACGTGTATATATCTATGTTTGTCATAAAGATTCCTTAGTATGTGTATGTGTGTGTTGGATTAAAAAAAAAAAAAAAACAAGACAAAGTCAGAGAGAGAGAGAGCAGGACAGGGAGGGAGAGAGCCAGCAGGCAGGCAGTGCTCTCGCTGTAATGAGACAGTGAAGAATAAGCTTGGCAGTATCAGCAACAGATCCGGCTGTTCTTCCTCTTCCTGTCTGTCTGCCTCTGGGGTCACCTTTGCCCTCTCCCACTAGTTTCAAACACCTATAGAGAAAGTGAGGAAGATAGGAGCAAACAATTCAGGAAGTAGTGGCAGGAAGGTCAGAATAAATGCAGAGTTAGAAGGAAAAACGATTACATATTGTTATAGTTGAAGAAGAAAAGGAATGAAAAAAAATCCTTTGTGTAGTTTTTGTTGAAGGCGTGTTTTAAGTAACTAACCCAGTTGTAAGACATTGAAAAAAGGCTGCCCACTTGTGGCCTTGATTCAAAACGCACTCAGTCTTATTGTGCTTTTACACATGCACAAATCTCCTAATAAATTCCACGTGAGCTGACATGGCATTCCCCACTCTCTCATCGCTGTCTCTGTCTACTAAAGGCAAAGCCCCAAAATAAATCTTAAAAAAATAATAATAAAAATTAACAAAAAAAAACTTAGGACAATCATCATAGTGACACCTAACCACACATTTTCTCAGCTAGTGATGTGATGCTTCATACAAGGTGTCAAATGAGAGCTGAGACTCGGTCTCATACCATCTGAGTCACTCTAGTTTTGTGTTGTTTTGCCCCATTGGAAATAAATCTTGTCCACATCAAGTCAAACTTTTCATAGAAGAAACAAAGAACAGGCCATATTTAGATTTAATTGATACCTGTGATGACATATAAGTGAAATATTTCATTTGGCATCTAAGAAATTTCAAATGATGCGGCCAAATGTATTCAAAATGTGCCAATTTGGTACATTTTGGATATTCCTCCTGAAATTTCTCGACTAAGGCCGGCCACACACTACACGATTTTTAAATCTGAAACGATTTTCAAACCATGGGAGACCACAGATATGAGTACAATTTCAAAAGATTTTTCATCTTTAATCCTCTGAACGCAGACACGAGACAGCTGAGCCAGACTGTCACATCACTGGAGACCACCAAAACAGGTCTTGAATTTTGAAGGCTGACGGTGTTGTTTTTAAATGTCGGGTCAGTCAGAGAAGTTTATGAAATTCCCTGAAGTCTGCAGACACAAACTGAGCACTGCGAGTTGTGCAGGCAGGTGCAGGTGTAGTGCCTTATCTGCCATGAAGCCGTAGCCAGTGGCTGCGTAAAAACGCAGGACAAGTAGCCTACCTGTAAACATCACTGCATCAACTTCTCTTCCCTCATGATTTTCACCCCTCGTATCATGCATGTTACATTATAGTAACAGCAAAAACAAGTGCGTTGTGCCACATAAATAGCTGTCCATGCGAAACGCAGCATGCCGTGCAACACATGGCGCGATACAGCGTGGGAGTATTTGGATATATGACTGATGTAAGCGAAGCCTCGAGACAGTTAATTTGCCTCGAGGATTTTTTTTAATCAAATTAACTGGATAATTCAAGGAATCCTTTCAGCCCTATATCAAACGTGTTTGATATTTACGATCCGGGATTTAGGAGGCTACGACGCGATTTGGAGCAGTAAAGCAATCGTGTTGACACCACACACACAAGGATTATTCAGGCAAACAGTTGTTAGCGACGAGACTCTTCTCAGGATACGCCCCCATGATCGTCGGGGGAGGAAAATCTTGCCCAAAATCGGGCTTAAAATCCTGTAGTGTGTGGCCGGCCTTAGACTTATCTAATTATGCTTGGATTGATTCCATAAAAGTTGGCACAGGTCATTTTAAGATTTTCTATTGTGCTAATATTTGGAGCTTCAGATTCATAAGGGATATTTTTCATTGTGATCCAACATCATTGGTCCTGAAGAAGTAACATATATCCCTATAATATGATACAATTATTAACAGAGTTGGCCTTGTAGATGCATTGATATTCCCCTCTCATTTTGGGCATGTAAGTGACACTAAATGGAGGCTATTTCTTAATAGGTTAAAGCTGTAGCTGAATGTTCTTAAATGTTCTCTTTTAATCTTCTCACCAGGACAACTTTGTTCAAATGATTAGACTTGTATGCCAATTGGATTAAATGTCCGCACAGCTCATTTACTTAAAACGTCAGAAATAAACCGAAAAAAAAACCAAGTAGCAGGGTTTTCTTAACAAGAGCATGAGACCCTTGCAGACTTCATGTGACTCAGTCCACATTGAGCTAATGCCATGTTCTCTCAGTTGTTTTTGCCAACTGCTTATCTGAAGCCTGTGCCTGACAAACAAGTCAATTCTCATTCCCGAGCAGCACTCGCCGCCTCCACCAGTAAATAATACATTTGTTTAGCGTCGTTAAGATCTTCACCCAGCAGTGGAGGTTACCTGCACAGAGTGAACCCATTTTTGCATTTGGTACCTATTATAAGCCACTCAGTGCAAGCAATTTTTATCCTTTGCGAATGATAAACTGCATGCTCTCCCTTTGTGTGCATGATCACAATGAAGTTATTCCTCCTATTTGTTATTCTTAGTTGGTGTCTGCTTTAAGGAGGATTATGTGTGCTGAAAATTTCTTGTTTTTCTGTGATGGTGTGTATCAGGTGCTTCTTATTGCTGTGTTTGGATTTTTAAGCTGTTATTGGGGCATTATAGAGGCCAGGCTTGGCACAAACAACAAATCAATAGGCTGATGTTGATCATGTCGACAACTCTCATGCTCCTGATCACCCATGGGTGGCTTAAAAAGTTTTACCCTAAAAAATATTCCCTCCTCTGTCCTTCAATTACCCTGGCACTGCCTTACCACTCTTGGAAAGTATTTCAACCAACCCCTCACCTTTTCCTCCTCCATCCTTTTTTAATTCCTCCATATTGGCATTTGGACGGCAGCCAGACTACGTCAGGGTTTCTATCTTTCTCAGCCTGCTTTCCGTCTTGTAAAAATAAGGTTCTGTCCAGAGGAAATTCACTCAGATGAGAGTTTATGGCCTCTGAATCCTTTGATCCCCAGAACCTGTAATGCAGTAATCATGTGTGATTGGAGGGTGGAGAAGGAGGACACACACTGAGTGGCAGCAATAAAGATAAAGGAGGAAGAAAGAGAGAGGAAAGAGGTGGTGGTGATGGAGCAGGATAATGGGAAGAAGCTCGCCTCTAGCCAGGGGTTCCCGGCTCCTGAACTTTCATCGTCAATTTCATATAATTTCTGCTCAAGTAGAGCGACCCTGGACACCCTATAGACGCGTGGCCACAGCCAATATCAGACACTCAAGTGGAGTGAAAAAAAGAAGGTGAAAGGGAGAAGATGAAGAGGAAAGAAGCTGGTGTGTAAGGGGGTGAGGGCCTAGATAATTGTTTTATCACTGGTTCAAAAGTTTAGATAAATGGATCCTTTGTCAGTGAATAATCATTGTCCATGAGACACTTTCCCAACAACCAGCACTAAATGGAAAGATTGCTCAGGTCATTCAAACCATAGGCATAGATCATTTAATGATTTCTCATGCCAGGTCAAATTTAATAATCCCTCAATTTCAATAGGGGCAGTTTCCTCTTCTTTATTCGTAAAGGTCTAAAATGCCTAAATACCAAAATATGTAATTTATCTGAAATTAGTTGCTGGTTTTGCAGCATCTCAGTTCATCATCTGAAACTACTAAGTACTTTTCCATCCACAGTTTTTATTTATTTTAGACAATATAACAGGCATACCAACAGTGTGTATTCTACATTATAGGATCAAAGACGAACATTCAATAATACAAAAGAATTTCCTGTATAAATGTCATAATAGAAATAGCATTAACTTCCAGAGTCTACTTGGTTAACATACACCTGGGTAGGGATTGAGAGAGGGGAGAAAGACCGAGTTCCTGTGGAAGCGGAGTGAGTCAAGACCTTTGGAGTCGCCCAACTCATGCATAAAGAAGAGCGGGGGGATAAGGCCTGGACCACCAGATTCATGCATAAACATGAGCTTCCTGCCCAGGTGACTGAAGCCTAAAACACAGAGGTCAGGGTTGTGGACCCTGCAGGATTGGCAGAGTTGATGAGACTTACAGTCCTTCAAGATTTCCAGTACCTCCACCTCCTGGTAAAAGTTTGAGTCTCAGCTGCAGTATTCTTTTGTTCAGTAGCGCTGGCGATTATAAAGAAGATATTTTTAAGTGTGTGATATACCTCGAAGAATATAAACTGAGAAACATCAAATCTTTTAAAGCCAGTGCTGTTTTGCATTGAGTTTAAGATGAACGTACCAAAGGGAAAGGACTAGCAGTCAAAGAGGCCAGCTGAAAATGCTATTCTCCATGATTACAAAGCTCATGTTTTGGAGAGCAGCCTGGATCCTTCTGGATTTACAGGCAGCTGTTCATATTTAAAGAACATTGTGCTCTTTGGCCGTTAAAGTACAAGGCTAAACCCACCATGTGTTACTCTTGCCTTTGTCTCCCCTTTCAACCACAAACCCATACACCCACATTTCTGACACTTTCTTCCACTGAAACACACCAAGTTCTGTTTTAGAATCAAATCTCCTGGTGAATGGAGATGTCATTTGGTTGTTACAGCTAAAAAGGAAATAGTTTTTTCTTCCGTTGCACTGTGTTCTGTGGGTTTTCCTTTTATTCCAGTTTCGCTGGGCCTTTTTACTGCAGAGCAGAGTGTTTGACCACTCACCAATTTCCTTGTCAAATGCTGCTTTACAGCAGGAAATGATGGTGAAATTGCAGCTGAGGCCTTCTGTTGCCCACATTTCTTCCTCCAACAGCTCTGCTTGTTACTCAGCTTATCAGCATTCCCTTCAACCACTTGGTTTCCTTACTTTTATTTAAGTGACTTATTTATCCAACACTTCAACCGTTCCCTCCCTGGTGAAGGCCTGTGTCCTGTGTGACCCTTGTTTCAGTGTCTGCTTGTTAATCTGTGCACCTCAAAGTGACATTAAGCAATTACCAGGATGTCCTCTGCCTGAACCTGGGCTCATTTCCATCCACCACGTATTCATGATGTTGTTCTGCTTACCAAAGGTGCCTCTAAACCTGCCATTAGTGGCTTCAATGCTCTGCAGCTAATGACCCACTAAGACAATGACCTCATGCCACAACCCCACCCAGTCACCTCCCTCCAAATCTTTTTGGAATTACTCTCAGTCCCTGCTGGGTTATTTGTATTGGTTAGAAAAGTTGCTCTGGCAGATTTTGCACAATGCAACTCTGCCCTCTCAATCTGTTGTTGTTTTTACCCAGAGTTGGTTGGCAGGCTTAGAGACGTCTTTGTACCACATGTCAGGAGTACCAAGTTTCCATTCTCACGAACATATAACCCCTTTTCATCCTCTTCTAAAGCAGTAGAGTTTGGCATTGAGGCACCACATATGTTGAGAAAATCCATGTTGACTTTTTTTTACACAAGACTGTACCATGCTTTCTCTATCTTCCCCTTATTCTACCTTTCCATTTCCTACATAACAAAGATTATGTAATATTCAAGAAAAGTAATGAGAAAATATTGACTCAATAATATAGGAGCCCTCAGTCATCACACAGTCTGTTTAATAATGAATATTAAAACTAAAATTGCAGTACAAAGACCTCAGTTTCATTGCAGAAGTTGTTGTTGAACTTGATGTGTTGCGCCCCAATGAGCTGTCACCACACTTCATCTCCTCCAGTATACTTCTGCACAATGTCATCCTTAATTAGGTATGACATCAAATTATGGTGCTGAGTTTGCTCCTGTGAAAAAGCAAACTACTAGGCATTTTAAAAGTTGTAAAAATGTATTTTTGATCATTTTTCACTCTTGTGAAGTTCTCAAACAAAAGCCAAATCCCATCATTGTCAACATGCATCATTGCCTAATAAATACAGTCAAATTTAATTTGCTAATGACACTATACAAATAGTGCATATACAAATTAATGTGTGCTCTTTTAAAAAGTTGACAGTAAGTTGCAAAATTTTGATTCATAGAGCTCCCATACACAATCATATCACATTGCTTCTCTTTGAAAGTAACTTAACTCATTTTATGCCATTAGGTTTTTACTGAGCCTCAGAACATTCATGGTAAACAGAGAAGACCACGTTTAATAAAAGAATATAACTTTGGTAACAAAGATATTAACTTTGACCCTGTTTACATTTTGAATCACATCTTGTTGGCTAATGGATACTAAGTTGACTTCTATTGCATGTGTTCACGCTTTGCATTAGCAATGTTTTTAGTGACAAACTACAATCAAAACTCACTTGCCTGTCTCTTTACAAAAAACAGCCCATATGTCACAGTATTCATTTTTTAAATTCTGACAAAAAAAAATTAGTTGGAAACATCTATAATATGTACCCAAACAGGGTAAAGGCATTCCAGACAAACAATCGTTGTCAGTACACATTTAGTGGCGTTCACACCTGGCATTGAGGATTACAACTTGGTGTCTGAATACTCAGCACAGATGTAAATGTAAGGTGTACACAGGGACTTTTATAGCAGCTGATATTATAATTCTGTCAATAATTAACTGAATATGATCATATTTTTAACATTTAAGTCAATGTACAGATAAAGAGATGGTTTAAGGTCAAAACTCATAAGCTGATGACTCATTTAGTCATGTGTATGCAGTATATACTAAGGAAATCTCATTTTCAAACTTGTAGAATTTGTCAACATTGCCTTACATGTAGGCAGGACAGTGTCACCACAGAATCTTTGAGAAACTTGTGGAGAGCAGATTATCATGGAAAATAACCAGGAGAAAAACTTTCAGATTGTAAGGAGGTGATGAAAAGTGGATGCTTTGAAGGGGCAAATCCTTCCTTAACAAACAGAAACTTTAATAGCTAAAGCTCTACTTTTCTTCTCTATGGAGCTGAGCTGTTCTGATTGAATAAGATGGCATGTAGTATGTACAGCTCTGAATTCTCTTTAAACAAAGCATCGATATTCTATATTATTAAAAAATTGTACTGCAACATTGTCACCCACACTGTGGGATAAACCAACTACAGGTTTTAAGGTGCCCACTGTGCCTCCAAACACTGTCCCACCCTGCCAACCACATGCAAAAACACTCTCCCAGAAACACACACGCACACACACTCGAAGCCACCCACAACTAAACCAGACTTGACTGGTTGACGTGTCTCGATGGTGAGGCACTTCCTTTAATGGCCCTGGCCTCATCTCCTGTCTCCCCTGGAGTTCGCCTGTCTTACCCCAGATGCCTCAGAGGCCTGACAAGAGAAAGAGAGAGAGAGAGAGAGAAAGATAAACAGCTTTTTTCTTTTTGTGTTTTTCCCATCCACCTCTCTTCTTGTAGGCAGGGGATCTTTGGAAGTGTCCTAGACAATTACTCTGTTCTCTTGTCTGTGCTGTGTTGATCACGGTGGCTCACCACATCAAGGAAACAGCTTATATTAAACGTGGTGCTTTCAGAGAACAGAGTTCGGCTTCTAGCGCTTTAAATCATAGGTGAGGCAAAGGCAACATGTCAGCCTTATGTTGAACCATGCAATGGAAAAAATCTGTCTGAAAAAGCATACTTACTTGAAGTTAAAAAAACATTTTAAAAATGGAACACTCATTTTTTCATTAGTCAGTTAAAATGATCATAAAACAAACTGAGGAGCCTCAAATAGCTCCTACTCACACTGCATAGATAAATCTAATTTCAGAACATTTATTTTTAAAATAACTGACTTTTACTGCAATCAGATATCTGTTTAGCCACAAAAGTTCATTATAAGCACATTTAAGTCCTTTATATTAGGGTTTAAATAAAAGTTTGACTTATATATATGCAAATGACCCGCTTGTATATATCTATATACATGTTGTGGGAATGTACAGTACTGTGCAGAGCTTTAAGGCATGTTTGGGCCAAAAATTGAGGCTGAAGTAAGGCATAGGGCACTGTTGGCCGTGAAGGTGGATTGACACAACCCACAGCAGTGCTCCGGATGTCCTTGCTTGTTACCAGGGCATGGGAAAATCTTTTGACAAAAATAACTAAGTCTACACCTTAAGGGTGGAGTACGGGTTGGATGTGGTGAGTAAGCATGGCTTAGTGTACTGACGGGGCACCAGAGCTTACTGGGCCCTACAATGAACCCTTAGCAGCCTACATGCCTAAAAAGGAGGGAGAGAATGGATTTTTCTGATTCTCAGGGGGAATGTCGACAGGCCAGGGGTGGATATTTTTGCTAGAAAAGCCTGAGTAAGTGTATTTTGCATAATATGTGACATTTAAATAAGTAACGAGTAGTCTGGAAAAAAGATGATTTAGAACAGTGGTTTTCAAAGTGTGAGGCGGACCTCCCCTGGGGGGCACCACAGAACTTCAGGGGAGGCACAGAACCATAAACCAAAAACAAAAGATGATTTGCTTTGCTAACTTCTGCTAGGCATGGAGCAAAATGGATAGACTTGTAGTTACTATAGGGACTATGCTATAGAGTCAACTATCCAAGTTAGGATTTTCCTGCATTGGTCGTGATAATGCTCAAGTCACAGTGTTTCATTTGCAAAGATGTGCAAGCTAATGACAGCATAAGGCTGTGTAAACCTCGGGGTCATCTTAAGACTGAGCAAAAAGTCTAGAGACCAAACTAGGGGAATTTTAACAGGAAGTGAAAGGGATTTCAGTCACTGATCAGTGCACCGGGACTGATCAAAAGCAAGTACCAGGAAAGGCTAAAGGTGGAGGATGGTCTGTTGTTGTGCAATCCTGCATCAACTGTACAGATGTGAACAGATAGTTCCCACTAAATAAGAGGGAAAGGCAGATGTTTAAGGACATTTGCAGTCCAAAATATCAAAAATATATTAATGTTAAAAATCTTTGAAGATTAGACATAAATGTTTAAAAATGTGGTTGTTCAATTTTTTTTTTCAATCTGAATCTTTATGTAGGTGGGGGTCCATGGAACGGATCATTTCTTCTTAGGGGAGGCTCACCCTGCCACACTTTGAAAACCCCTGATTTAGAATATAATTTCAAGCTGCAGGTATTATTATTATCTCAAGCCTCCAAAAAGCTTCAAAAATAGACCTTCCATGCGTCGAAAAAGGGGGATAATGTGAATATTGAATAATGTGTCTTTTACTTTGATAGGTTAGATATAATTTGGAAGCCTTGTGTTCTTATAGTAGCCTCTGTAGTTATACGGACAAAGCCTTTGTTCCTCTCTGCCTGTAATGGACAGGAAATGATGCCCTTAATGCTACACACTATTACCCAGCTCAGCCTGAGGGTAAAAAATTGTATCCTGCATTTGCTTTCTATAAACAGGCTTTTCTTTACTTGGTTTGGTTCTCTGTATTTACCATCAGTTCCTGTCTTCAATTCCTCCTGTATCTCTGGCCAAATGGAAGAGTCATACCTGCTACCTGTGGTGGTTTGTGCCGTTAGGTCTCCAAAAAAATCCCCCCAGTTTCACAGCCTTTCTTTGGCAAAACATTGGTGCTCTTGTTTTTCAGCTCAGTGGCGAACCACGGCTCTATGGCTGGGGCTGACATAGAACACAAAAACTTAAAGATTTAGTTCACATTTAGTGCATGAAAGCTGTTCACAACTGACTTTATTCTTTGTGAGGAACCTGCAGGATGTATGGTCAAAAAAAAGCTAATTTAGAACAAACTGCCTGCTCTGTGAATACATTTTAAAAAAACATGAACAACAAAAACAGGCAAATAGATGGATTACCCTGTGGGGTCTTCATATGGTCAGAAAGCTGACCCAACAATCTCATTTTGCAGTGCAATAAGCAATTCTGCAAACTTCTGCCTTACTGCCAAAGTCCAATCTTGCTCCTCTCTCCCTCCCTCTCCCTCCTTTTCTCTCATCTGGTCTTTTCAGACTATTCCTCCCCAGTTGTACTTTGGAGGTTTTGATGTAAATGTTGCCCTTGGTGGCTAGATGGGCTCGGTGTGGAGAATACCAATGGGGCCTCGGACGTCTTTCCGGGAACTGAGCAGGGGGGTAGAGGTTGAGTGCTGGCTGTATAATAACCATTATTCAGCTGAGATGGCTATCCAGATAGGGCTATCAGTGCTGGGGCCACAGACACTGTGATTAGATTTCCTCTGTGTTGCTATTCTTCTTTGTCCCTAGATATTTCTGTGTCACTGTTCCCCTGTCTTTCTTTGTGTGTTTTTTTTAAGCAATTCAACAGGAATCCCATTGATCAGAGAGAATTTCATGGAAAAAAACACAATAAGGAACAGGAAAGTAAAGAATTTTCTCAAACTTCTATATTGCTGAGCTTCCAATAGATTTGGCTGAAAGTCACCTTTATAAATTGCCAGTTGTCAAAGTGTCCTGGAAGGGAAAGCTGAAGAGTCCAACATGTTGCTGCACTGATTGGTTTGAAAAATAAGGACCACAAGTTTCCAGCTTGTTTCACACCTTATTTTGCAGTTGATGGCTTTTCGCTGTTTTACTTCGCACCACCAACCAAGCACAGAAAAAAACGATCAATCACTTTCACAGCAAAGAGAATACACGTACATGGTGGTAAAAGGGCTCTATAGTTAGGTAACACCTACTGTAAAATCAGCAAGTCATGCCAGTATAAACGACAGTCTTGTGTACTGATTTGAACAGTCTTCCACTGATGATTTCCGTTGCCTTCAGCAAAGTCCACAACGTGCAGTTTCTATGCAACTGTGGAGCTCTTGTGTGGAGTTTTCACTAGCTATTGGTGTGGTAATAGGGTACATGCAGTGCTTAACAAATGTATTAGACCACCACCCAAAGTAAGGTTTATGCCACAGCTGCCCTAAATTAAAAAAATAAATAAACAGCATTGGTAATTACCAAAATCATTTTTTATATTTCTGCAATAGTTACTACACAAATATGTAGAAGCTTCTTAACCCAAATGATATTTTTAATGCTAAAATATAGATGATTGTTATCCATAAATTTTGAAATTTACTGATTTACAAAAAAACTGACAAAATAGTAAAGCACATTATTATTTATTGATTAATATGTCAAATTATAGTTATTTACTTGCATTCCTGAAGAGAAAAATAAGTTTTAGTGGTTGAATGTTATGCTTGATTAATTTCTGACTTCTTAGAGAAGCCGGCTCAAATTGGGTTTAAAAAGGTGAATTCAGTTTGAAATTCCTCATTCCTGTTCAAAATGGTAAAACGTGGAGAGCTCGCTGAAAAAGAAAGACCGCATTAAAGCACTTCATGACTCTGGATGGTCTCTGAGACAAATATGACAGGTGGTCTAATAAATTTGTTAAGCACTGCATGTTGTGGTAGTTGCAGAGTACAGATCCACAACCTATGAACCATACTGCCTACCTCTGCTTATCTTTGACTGAGGCTTTGCAAACCAGCTCTCCACAAGGTCAATTTACTGCACTACTGTTCTCCCCAAACACATGATTCTGATCTAATGAAGGAGAAAAGCTGCTTAAAAGTGGCATTGCTATCCTAATCTTAGAAGAGCTGCTTAAAAAACAATGAATGGAGGTTAGCTTTTCACTCATGTTCTTGCACAAAGTTGGAGATGGTGGCGGTTGAACTCACAGTCATGATGGCACTTCTTTGCTTTTTATTCTGGTGTATTGAAATCACCCATGTATAAGACAAAATCTATTTTTTAGATGAAAATAAAGGTATTTAAAGTGTCCCATACACCAGATTTGGCTGATAGCGGTCTAATGGTTGGCAGAGATCATGTTTCGATTTATACCTTAGTTCATTGGTAAGAAAAAAAAAAACTGCACCACAAAATCATGGATTTATAATTCTAGGTTTCCCTCATTTGATACTTTTAACTGATAGTTGTGCAGCTTGCAGTTTGTTTCATCTAGTGCAGTGGCTCTCATCTGGTTGAGCCTGAGGACCCACCATCAATTCCTCAAGGAGAAATTGCAGCCCAAATTACAAATATTGTGCAAACAATCAGATATGTTTAATGAAAAAAATGCACAGTTTTGACGTAAAATATGTAACAGAGAAAACAGAAAAAGCAAAACATGCATGTTTTAAAGATGTTTCTGAACTTTATGGTGCAATATTTGTTACCTCGTGCATTTGTGACCCACTGAAAAGGGCTCTGCAACCCACCTTAACAATATGTCATCATCATACATTTGTAATGATGCTCTAAAAAGTTATTCTTGGAAAATAAATATATTTGTTTAGGCCATTAGTGGCAAAATACAAAAGCTGAATGCAGGATGAATGACATAAACTCTCTAACACAGGAAAACTTCTCTGAAGTTCTTAAGCTGTGTCATAGGTGAAGAATAAATTAAACTGCCTGGCTAAAAGCTTTAAATGCTACGACTACCCATTTGTTAAAGATTTATTTATTCAGACTGCACATACTTTTGCAAAACGGACTGAGCTATTAGTATTCCTTATCCTCTTCCATTATATTTTATATCCTCTATCTCTATAGCTTCTAATCTGAACCTCTGTTTTCTCTCCTCTCTCTCGTTCTCCCCCGATCTCTTTCCCAGCAGTCCCTCTTTGGTATTAATGCACAGGCCTGCGTAAAGCCTGTGTGTCTATGCTGTGGCGCGGGGTAATCAGTTAACCTGATTACACTGGTGATGAAATTAAATCATTTCAGTAAGTGAAAATAATAATATGAGTAATAGGTGCGGGGGATGGTGGAGCAACCCCATGGCATGTGCTGCAGTTTTACCTCTCGCTCTCGCACCACAGCTTTTCCCAGTGCAAGAAATAATGAGGGCTAAAAAGAAGCAGCTGAAATAACATGGAAATGCTTAACATGTGCAGTGTTATACATAAAGGCCATGCACAGTATGATATTCTGACCAGTCCTTAGGTCTTAAACTACCAGGGTTAAGGGTTGCTCTGTGGCTGATGGCTCACATATTAGAATGGAGCACTGTCACTCCTGTGTTAAGTCTTATTCAGGTAATGTTGTCACAAAAGAAGCTACAATTTTCTTCTTCATGCAGGTAATTTCATCCAGAAGAAAGCACTGAAATGAGAGCACATTGAAATCCATTGACTAAGGATACTATTGATGGCACTGTAGGGTACACTTGATGACATGCTTTTGCATGCAGCATATACAGGTTGCTAGGTATACTTTAAATGTTGAATTGTGGTCAGAGCATAGCAGTACAGAAGTTCCATGCTAAAATTTAACATATTTCTTGCATTCTTTCTGCTCTGGAAATAGTGCCCATTGAATGCTTTATTTAATCACATATATGGTAAAGCTATATGACTATACCAGAGTTGCTGAAAAGAGCTTTTTTGCCAGCAGTGATTCACAGAAAATGAGAACAGCCGTAAGTGAACAAGTCTACAGAGCAGACCTAAGCAGAGAGCTGCACAGATCATGATAGAAAGCAGAACAGAACAGCAGGCATGAGTCGTCAGATTAACAACAGGGCGGTGGCTAAGCTAACCAGAGGCTGATTAAAAGCTTTGCACCTGTCACTTGTGTAATGATATTAAATGGCAAAGCGAAATTAAAGACAATTATGGATAATGATGGTGCTCTAGCCAATCCTAAAAAAAGCCAAAGATGATGGCAAACATGGAAATCTAGATCAGGTCAACAAGAGCCTGCAGGGGTTTTAGGACTGGACTAATGGTTTGCACGGTAGCTGTGGGCAAAGGGGGGGGGGGCTTTTAATGTTGGACAACATGGTAAATTGATTAGTTTGTCCCCTCTTTTTGTAAGACTTGAACACATACTTACAGATATTTACAGCAACATGGATTAAAAATCCATCTAAATCTGTGGAAATATGTGTTCTTCATTGCTGAAAACAACCCATTTGAATGACTATGGCTGTTATTCTTTATCTGATTAGCTACCTTGTGGTCTTAAAGGGGTTGTGTTGCAAGGACAATATTAGTGCCTTGCAAGTTATTGGCAATTGCCTACAGGTTTTCAAACAATGGCCAGTTTCCAAAAAACCCCAACACATTAAAAAAAAGCCCAACAAAGGGAGATTGGTCTGGCTGCAGACCATACATCTCTGATGGCCATTCTCACAGACTGTTCATCTAAGATGCTGTATATCTCAGGAAATGCAATAGCTTGCCAGTACAATGTATTCACTGGGCTCACTGGGCTTCTCTGAGAAGTCAGAAATTAATCAAGCATAACATTCAACCACTAAAACTCATTTTTCTCTTCAGGAATGCAAGTAAATAACTATAATTTGACATATTAATCAAGAAATAATAATGTGCTTTACTATTTTGTCAGGTTTTTTTGTAAATCAGTAAATTTCAAAATTCATGGATAACGATAATAATTATATTTTCGCATTAAAAATATCATTTGGGTTAAAGAGCTTCTACATATTGGTGTATTAACCATTGCAGAAACAAAAAATGATTTTGGTTTTATGAATTTTTACCAATGCTGTTCATTTAGGGCAGCTGTGGCATAAACCTTACTTTGAGTGGTGGTCTAATAAATTTGTTAAGCAAGTGTATATCTGGTGTCTCAGATAAATGGTTGTGAGAGTGGCCATCAGAAATGAACGGGCTTCAGCCAGACTGACTTGAACAAAGGAGATGGATTGCATGCTGGGAAGATTAACATGATGTTTCAGTGCTCTCATATTTGAATATGCAGTATGAAAGTGATGCACCAGTCCAACTTTTCAATAACTGGGCATATGGATCTGCTGATACAAATCTGATTCTGATTCTGATTAATAACCTGTATTCCTTACTGTGATGGTGAAACTGGGACTCACTTATGTTTAAGGCAGCACCAGGTTGACTCAGAGCTACACTGTAGTGCAAAGCAGCCAAAGCTCTGCAGCCCTCTGTTGTCCATCGCTTTTTATGTCGCAAGCATCGTCTGTCAAAGCAACATGCGCTTTAGTAATTCACAAAGCAGTTGGCAGTTAGAATTGAGTCACTGATATGTGATCTATGGAAGGGTTTAGCCTGTAGCCATTAGCACTGTGTGGTAACATCACAACCCTTAGTGAAGTTCAAAACTTGTACAATCATTGATTCTGCTGATAGGTGTTCTCATATGTTTTTGTTGAGACCAGACAGAGTCTATTTAGCGACCACTGGCATGATTGATTGGTTACAGGTGTTTTGTTGTTGTCCGACCTTCACTGGTAAATTTCTCCTGTCTTGGCAATACAATGGACAAAGCTAACTGCTTTGCTGTGCTGGGCTTTGTTTTGTTTCACTTCATTTTTCATTGGGTTTCATTTTGTTGTCTCGTCTCGTCTCGTCCGGTCTTGCTTTTTTATCATCTTGTCTCGCCTCGTCTCATCCGCCTTCTTTGTTGGTTTTAACTCATTGTTCTATCCACCACCCTTCAAAACAGTGGTGATGCAGATATTGTAGAAGTCCTAGAAGACATCAGCATAACAAGCATGACACATATCCAAAGTGTTAGCCTTCGTTTTAATCAGCTGTGAAATACAGTGGCCTAAAAGTGATGACATGGATGCGGCACACTCCTATGCTTGCTGTAAACACACAATAGCATGAAATTTACACACTGACCTCAAGGATCAGCCTTTTGTCGTTAGTACTCCATCTAGTTATGTGTTGGTATCACAGCAGTATCTGATGCCAGAACTGGATTGGCACACCCCTACAGTATAAAAGTTTTTCTAATTAATGAACTTAAATAAAGCTTGATTTGCCCATCAAATAAGAGGAAACGGCATCAGATCATGTATAACTTTAGTTTTTCATAATTCAGATTGAGCCCTTACCTTGGCATAAAGAGGGGTGAATGAATGGGTATGTCTATGGGGAAAAGGTGATAGTGTAGTTTGACATTTTTTGTTTCCATGTTGAGTGAATATCTCTCTCCACACTGTAGTATGATGATGTTTGGCCTAAGTGACAAAGGCAGTTCCAGGCAGAATAAATGCAGACATTGTCATTGGCCAATAGTGAGCAGGCATCATAATCTATTTGGCCTATGAAGATTTGTCATCACAGAGAACACATCATAGAAATGCAATTGCTACGCCATTATAGGGGACTGGCCCTTTGGGAATTCTCAGATACTATCAGCCCATGTCATTGGTTGCTTTCACAGTCAGGCTTACTAACCCTAAAGTAACACTCCCTCGATGAGTGATCTATTTATTTTTGCATGGCCGCCTTTATCGACAGAGCCTGTGCTTCAGGGGGGAAAAAAAGATGCTATCAGACTCTATTCCTGGGGAAGTAAGCAAACCAGCGTACATGCCATTTATTCAGGAAGAGCTGCCGGGGCTGTATCAGGTCAGAGCAGCTGTAACGATAGCATCATCTCTCCATGGATCCACCATCCCTGCTTCTTGTTTATCGCTGTTTTGGTTGGTTTGTTTGTCTGCCCACCTCTTTCTGCACTCTTTCACTTGCCTAATTTCATTAATCTCAAATCCACTTACACTGTTTTCGGCTTCATTACTGTAGCTTGTATAAGCCTCTGTGTTCTGTTTGCATAACATGAAGTCAAAGTTTATGTGAGGTGAAGCTCAGAGAGGCCTGAGTACTATCAAATACATCAGGTATAACATCCAAAGAGTTGTACTTCTTCAGCAGACAGAACTACTCAGCAGGCCGCCAGATTGAGCACTTTTCATGGTGTCTTGTGCATAGATCATTGATGGCATACAGGAGAGTGACTTTGGGAGAACATATTGCTCTGTCTTGTTCAGAAGTTTCTAAAGTGAAGTGTAAGCTTGCCATTGCATTTCTGAGCTTCAGGGGAACTTGGTATAAAAAGATGATACAGGGATGATCATTAATAATCAATGAGAAGGATACAGCACTGAGCCTAAAACAGTGTAAATGCCTGTACTTCTTTGAACCTAGCATTAAAATATTCATCATACTGTGCTGATGTCAGCCTAAGTTAGAGCTAACCTGTCTGGACTTAGTTTTGAGACCCTCTGGTTGTGCCTTCTGTTCTCTATGTCTTTTGCTTTCTTAGCTTGAATATTTTAAAAGTGAATACATGTGAACTTGTAACCCCCTTTTTCCCACAGAAACATAAAATACAATGTAAGTGTACAAATAAAAGCTTAGCTTTGTCCTCAGCCAAAAAATGTGAAAAATGTAAGGCTTTGTGGGAACTTTATTAATAAATGTGCTTCCTTTAGTTGTCATTCTTTAAAAATGAAAAACTTCTCTTTTATGATTATGAGTCAAAAATGAATGATTTTGACGTAACTAACACTTAAACTTATTAGAGACTGCAGTCTTGGTTGTGTGAAGTGGATAATTTTAGCAGGAATGAATCATTATGTCCATTAAAAACAGACAGAATACACTAATTCAAGACTGTCTGATCATGAAACAACATATTGCCATAATTTAACTTAGTTCAAACTCCCCATTTGTCCCAGAGAACTCCATAATATCTGCAGAGTTGACATGTGGTCATTAGCTCTCAAGATGAACACTGACCTCTTCTGTGCCACTAACCAGCATCTTAGTCAGTCAATCTTCTCTGAGTTGCGACGTGGCCTTGGACTCGTGATGTGTATTACAGCTCCGGGTTCTTCCCCCTTGGCTCTCATCACTAAAGAATGAGTCACTGCCTTGGCTTCAGTCAGGGTAGAGGTCAAGCGATTTGACCCATGGGACTAATTTCCCCATGAGAGCGAGGAGTCTGCATTAGCAGAACAATGAACACAGTGCACATCACAGTGTCATCTGCTAACAGTGAAATAATTGCTCAGTCATGTGTGAAAATTAGCTGAAGTCTCTGTACAGATTATACAAGAGCTGGCATGTGGGATGGATCTCAATTTTGTGGAGCATTAACTGCAGTCGAAGGGACTTAAAGGGGAAAATACTCTGCTACTGTACCTTCAATTCCAATGTTTATATCCTTCCTTCAATTCCTCTAGTTGGTATGAAACCCTGGGCCAATGGGACTTGAATTATGTCTGAAGTACACTGCTGTCAAAAGTATGCAGAAATCTGTATTCACTTTGACTTTGAAGATTTTTATTCTTCGTTTTTTTGTTTAAAAAAAATTACATTGACCATGATTGATTTAAAAAATCAGTTAAAAAAAAGGGTAAAAAATCCAAGAGGGTGAATACTTTTTATAGACACTCTAAGTGTTGGTTTTTCAGAGATCATTTCTCTCTATTTTTCTGTTTTTATCTCTGCTAACTTCAGCCCAGTTGTTATCAGTTCTAGATCCCAATGTGTTGGCAAAAATGTGGTTAAGACAGAAGATACTCGTTTAAAGGTAATGCTGTAGTACGCTTACAAATAAAGGGGTTTCAAAATGTAATGCTGCCACTGTAAAAAGACTGAATCATCGCAGTGTTTTGAACTAGTCTGTGCTGGAACTGTACGGACTTAGATTTTCAAGAAACTAATATCAACTGGATCGTCTCCAGTCATGGCATTTGGTATTATAGATATCAAACTTATTTCTCATTTTTCTTTCTACTCTTCACAGAGGACCTACTCCCACCGGGCTTCCCTAACATCGACATGGGCCCTCAGCTCAAAGTGGTGGAGCGCACTCGAACAGCAACCATGCTCTGTGCTGCCAGTGGCAACCCCGACCCAGAAATCACCTGGTACAAAGACTTCCTTCCGATTGACCCCAGTGCAAGTAACGGGCGAATTAAACAGTTACGCTCAGGTAAGAAAATCTCAGACATTATACAATCACCCCTCTGCCTTGTATTAATCTAAGCACTTGTTTGATTTCCCAGGAAAATTTTGGCAATAATGCAATGTTTTTTTTTATGCTTTACAGCCAATAAGGCTGCAGCTTGCAGTCTTTATCTCCAACATTTATTTGCAAGTGAACATATCTATTACTGAAACATTTATTGAACAAACCAATCCACTTTCAGATGGAAAACTTGTTTTTATGTAGACTGTTTTGTAAACTTAAAGCTGGCAGATTTGATTATTCAAAAGTAGATTGAATTAAACAGACTGATCTCAGTGGCGTTAGGGTACTGTAAGAGATCAGAAAATCCTTTGGAATTTTCTGGTTGTGTAAGGCATTACATGGAAAAAGAAAAATAAGCTAAATGACAGATAAAGCACTATATTTTCCACTGAAAACTACAATAAATGTCATTTGGGCCAAGTCAACATGGTTGTTTATTTGTCATAAATCAAATAAATCAAGGAGATAATGCTTAATTTTCTAAGTTACAGCATGACAAGTATACTGTATTATGATATGAAGGTAGCCAAAGCCTTCTAACCTTGACGTTTCATCCATTAATTTGCTTCTGAATGACATGAAATAAATTACATTTAAAAGTGTAGCATTGCTGAATGAGGTCAAATGATTGCCAATATTTCAAAAGTGTGTCATTGTAGACAGTGAGTGCAAGGTCCACTAACAACTGACAAAACTCAGCAGTGGATGTGTTGTCCTGTTCCCATTGATTGCACCCCACTGAGAGGCCCACTAAAGCAAAGTCTAATTATATAGCTAATTAAGTATAGGCCCAGGAGTAGCCCTGGGCTACAAGGGGTAGATATTTTAGGTCGATGATTTGTCACCATTCGAACAATCCAATGACTCCCATTTGATTTGTTGCTGTAAAAGTAAATCAGCACAGACACTACTGAATAAAGAGAGTGTCGCCATTGAGTTCCTGCCCTCAGTTTTGGCCCTTGTGAGCTGTACACTCAAGGAAATCAATTTTGTCATCTTGTTCTTTTACCTTGCCAAATAAAAATACAGCATCACTGCAGCATCTAGACACACCTTGATTTTTAGAAATGTTTATATTTAGCTCTCTGATGCACTCCAGTGTTAAGGTGATACTTGACTTTAGGATTATAAAGCAAAAGCTTTTGTCAAAATGAGTATATGCTCTTTGAGTATAGCTCACTAAAAACTCCTCTTTTGGTCATAGCTGCTTGACAGCCTCCTCTTAGTTCGGTTGATTTGTGGGGCTTTGAATTAAAATGTTAGCCAAGACTTTAAGCTGAAATATTACGATAAAGGCTCTCCATGAGTTACTTTTAGAAAACAAGATGTTTTTAAATTCAGGCCCATATCATACACATCATGTCCAAGTAAAACCAAGTCATATTCCCTGCAATTTATTTGTAAAAATACAATTTTTAACGTCTGCATGCATCTGCAAACTGTTGTCCGGTTAACGATTATTTTACACAGGCTATCACTGGCCAATTAAATCAATGGCCTTTATCGGTTGGGCTTTAATGACGGCCTTAAAGAAATGGTGGAAGATATTTTATACTGACAAAATGACCAATTCATTATCCATCATTTTCTACAGTACTGGCCACCAACTTATCCAACAAAATGTATTAAAGGTCATATTTTGTCATCATTAGAAACATTTGAAATTTGTTTCTATGGTAGATTTGGCAACCGGTAGTTTCTTGTCTGTCACATCAATCATTTCTGAGGTTTCATATAATGAAAGGTCTATTGTGCTCAAAACATGTTACCGGATATTCTAGCCATATCTGATTCGGGAGTTTTAATCCTCTGAAGCTGATGGAAAAAGGACAGTTCTGCTTCCTGCCTGTTGTCTAAACTTTGTTTCATCCATGTATGTCTCTTTAAATGTCTGTGTGTCCTGTCTAACTGAAACCAACTGCTGTTTTGTTGTCTCTCTATTTGTATGTGTTTTGTCTGTGACTGTCTGAAACTCAGATGTGTCTCTATGCACATTTGCAAGTCTTCAACACATTTCATTCGGCAATGACCCATAACACAAGTTAAAAAAAAACACAATAAACCAAACATTAACATAAAACTTAGGAGTACTAGATAGACTATTTTCAGAAAAAATACTTCTAAATTACATTATAGATTACAGAGAGAGGTGGCCATCCCCTTTTCTGTATCTCATAGAAAAGATGCTAAATTACTTTGGTGGGACACATAATCCAACTAGACTGTAGATTCTTTAATTCTAACTCAACCTAAAATGAACTATGTTGTTCTCCCCCTCCACCCTTTTTTGTCATTTTCAGAAGCCTTTGGTAAGTGTCTTGCAAAGCCCAGCAAGCCCACCCACTCTCCTTGAAGCAGATGGCATATTTAAACTACTTTTCAAAATGCATGCCTCCCCTGCTCTCCCCACCCCCATGTCCTTTTTATGCCACTTATTCATTATGTTCAGTTTCTGTTTATCCTTAACTTTTACCTTTGTTCCCCCCAACTCCTTCTTATTCAAACTTTATCTTCTTTTCACCCCCTCAGACTGGAACAAATGCAGAAAGTTAAATCAAGGACAAGCAGCAGCATGAGTTGAGGATGGGGTGATTCAGTATCACGGTCCACCTTTAAGCAGTGCGGTTTTTATTTTTACAGCAACGTCTTGCTGGGCAGGTTTTTTTAAGGCAACATTCAGCCCCACATTAATTATAATATGCACAGTAAGACTTAAGTACTGTCCGGTTCAGCCATGTTATCTGGAATATTACAGCAAACTTAATGGACTATATGGGGTGATAAGTAACTTGTGGAAGGTTACCTTCAAAGTAACTGTTTCCTTATGTTATGTTCTCCTTGCCAAATTATCCAGACTTTTCTTTGCTGATGCCTCCTGTCATGCCATGTCATGGCTCTTTCTCTCTGCTGTGTTTGAAGACAGCAGGCTTTAAGGAAATAATTGGACTCTGTTTGAATCCAACACAATTATTCCTGCGCAGTCATGGCCTGTGGTATTTCTTATAGAATACGCTTTGATCCAGCAATACACTACTGGCTGTTTATTAAACCCTGCATACTATGTGAATGTTTCAACCTTGAAAATGGTTGCCTGTCCAAGAATATCAAGAAAGTGCTGATAGACTCAGAGAGTCTTGAATTCTTTCCTGTGCTGGCTACTGCAGGATCCTGGTGTGGTTGAACCCTCCAATTCCAAACCTGGGCTGGGTCGATCCTCTGGTCTTGACCAAATATTATCTCAGGAGAGCATTTTCATCTCTGAATTCAGCCCACATCCCCAAGGCTTACAAATCTCTTGAAAAGACTCTTTTGGCCATGCTATAGTTCAAGTGATAGTTACATTCAGCTACATTCTCAGTCCTCCTGACTTTTTGAACTACTTAAAAAAATATACACATCCATTTTGAGCTGGGTATATTTTACTTACCGTTCAGTTTATAGTTTGTGTGTATAAAGTTGTGCAGGAAAGGAAATTGCCTTGCCTCGTTTCAATACAAAGCCTCTTGTAACATGATGTAAGCCTTGAGGGCTTGCTTTTTTCATTAGCACTTTAGCTGGAAGGCTAATTCAGCAACAAGGCATGATTTAATCTGCGCAGAAAATGGTCTGCCTGCTCAAAACCCTGAGGCTGCCATCTTCTCATGTCCTCAGAGTAGCCATCTTGGGTGCTGGTTTTAGCATCAAGCTTTTGTTAGTTTTGTTTTATTAAGGATTAATTCACTTCCCCCCCCAGAAAAGCGATACTTCCTGGTAGCCATTCAGTTGGCTATTTTATAGCCTCTCCTGTTGACCACATTGCTTTTGCTGTTCCTGGAGGCTATGTGTTTGCTCTTTTGCTGCAGGCATACTCTAAATCTCAGGAGTTATCTTTGAGACTGATGGGTCCTCACCTATAGACAGTGGTTCAATAAAAACTCAAATTTTACCACCTTGACAGTGGCCCGGTGGGTTCTCAAGCCTGAGTCCAAAACAAACTCACAGTTTTTCCTCTGCAAACAGATCTTGCCCTTTTTATGTAGAAATTTCCATTCTATCTGCAACAGCTACATCTGAATAACAATTTGGATCAAGAAAATTAGGGCATAAAGGACTTGTTTGCTAGATTGCTGACTGGTTCCTCATGTGCCAGACCATGCTGATCTGGTGGGGCAGTGATATTTGCGTCGGGCTCCCCTGAGGAGCTCCTCCAGAGGTGTGGAGGGAACCTGACATTTCCCCTCAAGTCCCTGTGGCTGCAGACCCCAGGCCCTCACTACCTCGTCAGCCAGAAAAGATTAACCAGAGGCCAGAGGGACAGTGAGAGGAAAGGAGGGGTGCATATTCATAAAGATTAGAGTCCTTTTGAATGAAAAGTTTTAAAATCTTGACCTGACATTGGATGCCCCCTTAAACACAGTTTTACACTCTGCACATTCCAGTGCAAGTCCTGCAGTTAATTACATTTTTATGTCAAATTTGTGAGAGAAAATGCTCGCATCAAAGCTGCTCTGCATGTGGTTATCTCTGCAGATGTGGCAGGTTTTCACCTGAGACCTGCTGTGACACCACCAGGATCCTAGACGGATGTCTGTGCTGATGATAAGGTCAGCCAGACGCCCTCTGGAGGTTGGTCAAGCTTTGACACTCAGCCAATCACGCAACCCTGTCCATCTCACACGCAGATGGGCAACATCTCTGGCCAGACTGCCTCAGGCCAGACTACATCCTTCAATTTTATTTTTAATATATTCAGAGGGTTGTTCAACAAAACAGATGGGGTGTTCTGTGGAGCAAATAATACTGCATTTCATAATGTGACGAGGTCAGTGGCCTGTTTAGGTATATTGAGGTCATTGTCACTGTAAGCTGATCAACCACTGGCTGACCAAAGCTTAGAGGGGGAGCTTATGGCCATTGGGTTGCATGCTGTAATTCAGGTGGATTTTGCAGTGTAATTCAATAGAGGTTAGTTAAGATAAGATTTATTTTCATCTCTTCATGCTGCTCTGTAATTCAGAAAATACCAGTTCCATTGACTGAGGTCCCTCATTTCATTTTTTTTTCTGTCTTGAACAACCTCTGTTATGTTCCAGTCTTCATGATACTTTATTCTCTTTGTCCCTGTGTCCATTATAAAGTCCACATGTGATGGTCTCCCCTTGTATACACCTGCTTTATTAACCTTAACCTCAACCTAACCTTAACCTAACTTTGACTCTAACCTCAACTAACCTTAAACTAAAAAATCCCTTAACCCCCAACTAAAGTTCATCACAGCTAAAGCAAAAATAAACCAGCAGCTTCTGCAGCCTCTAATCAAACTCTAACTCTATAACAACATAACCCTCCCAGACCCCTATTGTTCTTATGTCTTGTGATTATCTGTGGAGTATGTGGTCTCTAAAAATCTTTTTAAATGATTAAAATGTCCCTGTTGTTTTGCCTGTTTTTGCAATGCCTAAGACTATCAAATGTGATGGATTGAATGCACTGTTTGGGTGTTATCCTTCAGATTTACATGAATTTTAAAAAATCTTGTCTCTGAAATTAGTGAACAGGAAAATTCCATGTGACCCTCAAAGACACTCCAGTGACCAATAATTTGGACATTTTTTAAAAAAGAGTAAATATGTTGATTAAGAAACTAATCGTGATTAAACAACACTGATAACTAAACAAAACAACCAATTGCTTCGAACACATAATTTTACTATCTCTTAGAAATATGTTTGACTGTTTTTCTACAATTATTGCCGTCTTTACAAGTTAAACCATTACCTCAGTGCAACACAGTGCCTTGTTTCTCTGACGGAGGAATTTGAATCCATGTAGGTTCATTGCAAACCAGGCAGAACTTCAAAATCAGTGAACACCTCCTACATGCTGGTATCACAATGGATGCCTCTGTGTTTAGAGCTGGAACAATGCAACCAGAGGGTATTTCAGAGAAAAGTTTCAACCCAAAATACCCAGCTAACTGTGCATCTCATTTACTGTAGAGGAAAGGGAAATTGCTGGCACCAACTAGAAATACTGGTAGGTAGGCAGGCATAGATATGTAGTGAACAGGAATCGGATCAGTTCATCAGTTGGCCTACACTCTAATGTATTGCCTCTGGTCATCCTGGGGTTTGGGTAGTGACCAACAGAGTCAGCTTGAAAAACAAGTGGATGGCACAAGTTTCCTCTTAAGGGGTAACAACTTGGAGCTTTGAGAAGATGCACTGTTCCCTCTCAATGTCACCTTGTGCCTAATGGGCACCTTCATGTATGGTCCTTTGGTTGTCCAAGACCTTGCTTTTTAGATTATATATACTTTTAAAATCAGAATGCCCTCACACAAAGAAAAGGAAAATGTTGCAAGCAATTGTATGGACTACCATGAATGGATGGATGGAACCTGTTTGCCCTGTTGCCACTGGTACCCTGATGAGGGTTTGTGTAAGTCCGGGGTTCTCAACTGTGACCCAGAGTGTGCCACTGAACTGTTCTGAGTTGGTCACTGTTTCAGTGTGCCTGTGCAAAAACATGTGGCAAAAAGTCTATGACTTCTGGAAGCCCTAAGCGGACAGGTGGATGCATGGATAGATGGATAGATGGATAGATGGATGGATGGATAGATGGATGCATGATGTTGTTTTGATGGTACAGCTAGTTAGTAGTAAGGCTTACCCATGTGGCCAGTCCTGCTGTGTTCAGCTCAGTGGGTAGTACATGTCCTTGACCCTCAGCTTTCTGCCTGCAGGCCATTTATGCTAAATAGGGTTCATCCTCTGGTTTGGCGTCACCCTGCTGGCAATCTCAGGGGATTGCCCAAGGCATGTTGTTGCCATGAGTCATCCTGAGATTTAGTGAGGGAGACTAAGGAAAAACAAGGAGAGAAACTGTAAGAAGGACTGAAAAAACTCAGAAAAAGGGAGACCCAGAGAATTAGGAAGAGGGGAAAATCATCAAGAAAAGCAGTTAGGAAGAACCATTTGACACCATTAAAAAGAGAAAGAGACAGAGGGACAAGCCTGTCCAATGCTTGACAGAGATGGGGTTCAAGTTAAGCTTCCTCCCTGACCCGTACCCAAAAATAAGCCAATTAGTTAGATATTTCATACATAACAACAACAGCTCAGACTTGTTCAAAACCCCACCAGCCACTGACTGGATCAGCTCAATATTTTACCATCCCTAATGGGACACTTGGCAAGCAGTCAGGCATGTAACACAATACATAGTCATAATAAACAAAGAATAGGGAAACATGCAATTCTCAGTGAGATTAAACAATGGAAAAAGCTAGGAGACTGTATGATTAGGAAGGAGGGTTAAGGCTTGGATAAAGAGGGAATCCGTCATTTAAGCTAGTTTCTGACTTGCAAGATGAACTAGAAGTTCAGTCTTTGATTTAACTTGCAGTTGCCCAAAGCGACAGCTGGAGTCTTTTCAGATGTGCCTCCTTTCCTCCCTCAGTAGGTTTGTTCCATACTAATGTAGGAAACAGGATAGAAAAGTGGTGCCCTTACTCGTTTTACTAACCTCTTTTTCTAGTTCAGCTGGCTGGAAAAGGGCATTTGCCACTTGTTTGACCTATGTCTTAAGGTTCAAATCTTGGCTGCTCTTTCTTATCACCCCGAGTTGCAGCTGTGATAAAACACATGCCAAGACCTCAAGTATTTTCAGCTCTTTTGATGAAGCATTGTGAGTCATCTCTTAAAATGTCAAAGGTACAAACGATCTTTATTCCTTTGTGATACCAGCAATGGGAGGTGTCATTTTTGTTCTTTTCTATGGAAAACAAATCCCTGAAACCTCCATTAAAGATCAGTTTGATAATCCAGAACCAGTGATCCATCTCTCAACTCAAATAACTTTTAACTATTTCTAACATTAACACTGAACTAAACTGATGTTGTGTCTTCCATTTTTGTGTCTCCTCCAGAGGGTACCCCAATTCGAGGTAAGCAGTTTAACCACCACAGTGAAAGAGTCAGGAATAGGAGACTTAAACTGATACTAAACCAGTCATAACCGCTCCTAACTCACCCAGCTGACTTGATACGCAGAGTATCCATTGGAATTTTCCTCCGTAAAATGACAAACCTTTCTATTTCCACTAACATTTACGTCTCATCTGTGTTTGGGTTCTATGTGCTGAGTACACACTGTGATGTGTTTCACCCGTTCCTTCTATCATCACTGATGTGCAGTTCTTCCACCTCTGTTGGTGTTATGTGTTTGTGCCTTCCCACTATCTCCCGCACATTATCAGTGTCAGAAATCTACTGAGCAGTTTAAATTATGTCGCTGGCTGGTTATGATACCAGATTGGGAAGCAGAGGGGAGGGATGGTGAGGGATTTTACGAGACGGTTGGTTTGCTTTATGCGTCTGACATTTAAATTGTTTGGACATGGATACAGGGATGGGAGGGTGGGGGATTGGTGATTGAATGCCGGGGATGGACAATGGTGGCCTCGCTTGTTGACAAGGCCAGGCTTTAAAAACTGTGTTCAAACTGATCCAAGCAGCCTCTTTCTGCTTTGATATCCTCAAAATCCTTCTGTTTACCAGCAGTGGAATAACCACATTGCATACTCATGGTGGGCCAGGGAAAGCAGCAGTTGGATTTAATCCCTTTCTTCTTGGTTTGTCTCCTACATAGCAACTAATAAAGGGAAAACTAGGGAGGTGGTTGAATATAATGGCTTCCTTTTAAGAAGAATAACCTCAGTACCATGCATACATCAGTTCTTATCATGTCAAAGGATTAAAAGGATATCAAGGAGAGAAAGGACTGACTTAGAGGCGAATGACTGCAACTCCAATTTGTGATACTTATTTATAATTCTTTCCTTGTTGTCAATGTTTTAACTTGTATTTGTCCTCCAGGTTTTGTCGCTGAAGCACATTGATTTGATTATTTATTTGTTAAATATAATTTTGTTTCACAGGCCGAGCAGGTAAGTGAATATCTTAGTTTGCCATGTATTCAAGGAAGCAGGATAAAATCTTTCACTTTCATATTCAAATTTTAGCAACCCCAAATGGTGCAATTAATTTCACAATCAAGTCCCCACGGTGAGATTGAGATCGTCCACCTTCAGCCATTTCATCTGAGCCACATGACAAATCTCCCATGCCCTCAAACATATTCATGAGCACCTGAGGTTTTAGAGTAAATTCAGACCCTTTCCTCCATCAAAGCCCTCACTCATGACCGGCATTGCCAAAACCCAGCCCTCCCTTTTCTGCTTTGTGTGAATAAGGTCTCATAAATCATATTGTGTTGAACAAAAGCAAGCGTGACTTATGAACTCTGCATTTGCATAATGAGATCAGCGGCCTGAAAAAGGCGATTTTTCACCACCGCTATAACCGCATACCAACACTGACTCGCCTTCAGGAGTCTATTCCACTTGTGTAGAGGGAAAATTAATATCCTTGGATTTGGAGAGTGATGCAAATGTTATTGAGATCAAGGAGTCTGGGAATGACACAAATGGTTTGTTTGCATGGTAGAATAAAGGAAGTGCATAAAGTTGTTCAGTGAAGTATGGCTACTCACAAGAAAGGGACCAGAAAAGTAATCAATTTTGACTTAGCCTTCTCGCTAACAATATGACCTGCCTTGAATTACATTTGTGATCTATAACTTCCTTGGCCATACGAGTTGACTGCCAACATAGATTACCATAATTATGATGTTAAGCAAATGCTCTGATGTGCCGTGTCGAGGTGATTCTTCCTTTGTGAGGCCATCAGATTTAAAGCAGCCTTTGTGTAAAAAGCTCTGGCCCCACATTGACAGAAGATAACATTGCTGAGCTAACACTGCAAAGAATGGGACCCCCTATTACTACTTCAATTTCTAACCATGTTGGCATGAGCTAAGAAAGGCACACAAATTGAAACAGTGACATGCTACACCAATATGTTGTTTAAATAGTAGTGATGTTCCAATGTGACTTTTTTTCTCTTCTGGTTAAAGGCACTCTTAAATTTCATTTAACTGACTAGTCAACCACAAGTAACAGTCAAATTCATCAAAGGGCTGTTTTGCCAGTGGATATAGGATGTGAGGTATGCTGAGTATAGTGTGGCTAAAGTTAGCAGCTGGTTAATATGATTAATGTAGTTGCTTATCTCTTTAATTGAGTGGTGATATACGAGTTAAAATCACAACACCTTACATACAAATTAATTTCCATTTTCTAGTTCAAAATACTGCTATAAAACACTGTTCCTAAGAGATGCTAACAGCTACGCTTCTCATCTTTATGTCTGGCAGAGAGCTGGTGGAAAGCTCTTGCAGGAAGGCATCAGCTATTAACAGAAGCTACAGCGTCTACTAGTGGCAAGTGGCTTTGTTACAGTTTTTGCAGCATTTGCCCAGGATTCAGGCCTGTGTTTATAAAACACAAGATTGATAATGAGTTTAACTGACTCGTAAATCTTGCAGTGGTCAATTTTATCTGTGAATTTACCTGTTTAGTTGGGTAACTTTGCGCATCCCTAATAAATGGTAAATGTTCATCAGCTCTAAGGTAAAGTTAGTAACAGTAAGCTGCTCTTGCTGACTTTGGTTGAGTATCCAATACGGTTGATATGGAGTACAGCGTGGTATGGCTGGGTATGATAGACTCAAGGGATGTAACATTTTCAAAATCTCACAGTATTATAATAGAAAGAAAAACAACAAATGAAGACTCAGAATAAAAGTGAAGCCCGCATTTATTAATCAGCAATGGCACTTTAAGACAATACATATATTAAATATTGCAGAATGTACAAAAAGGTGCTGTAGGTTACTAGTATTCCCTATCACGTGTCACCACAGTCTGGTAGTGTCTGCATATTGCATTCTTTTCGTCCGTCACTTTTTCTCCTTTTTCATTCCTTGACACCAGGAAACCAAAATTTTTTACACACATCAGGTTTAAATTTCACTTGAGTTCCCACAATCTCACTTCATTCTTCATTGCCCCTCGTTGCATCCACCATTTTTGCACAGTTAGATCAAGCCAGCAAGTGGAGTGCAAAGGATGATGGGTACACAAGGGCCAATGGGAGCTGTAGTTCCCACCTTCCTTCACTCTGCTCAACTAAAAAAAGAAATAAAAGTCTTATGAATTGAGGATAAAGCACAATGATTGAAAATAGTAATTACTGAAGGATCAGGATTGAAGAGATTTGTGCTGATAGAAGTTAAAGGAGAGTAAACATAAGTGACTTTAAGGTGGAAATCACTCAATTTACGTCAGAAAGCTGGTCACACGGGTCAGCGCATTCCCAAAATGCAAAATCTGCATTAATTTAATTTCTATAAAATGCCAACAAGCTGCTGGCCTTGAGGTAGGAAATAGGTGGAAAGGTAGCTGGACTCCCACCTTGCTTCATTACTGATTTCATGGGAGCGTTACAAGAAACCAGATGGGCGCTGACAACAGTGGCATCATACGTAGCGCCCCATGCTGCTGCGATCACAGTGTAATGACCTTGACGTGGTGGCAGAGTGTACCCAAGTGACAGCCAGAATACAGACAGAGGGAAAGGGAGATGAATAGAGAAGGGCATGGCTATACTTGGCTGCTGGCTGTCATACTGGCTGAAATCTGTAACTTTGTGAACACTAGTCCCCTCTGTTTTTGCAAGAGGTGTTTAATTAATGTTCAACTTAAGCAAATTCAAATGATGGGAACATTATGATAAAGTGATCTATTTCAATGTGGCTAACCTTGAAATGTACAACAATAAGCATGAACAAACAATGGCATAGAAAATCGTTTAATGGCAAGATACATCTCTACACATAACTTTTGTTATGTAATCTTGTGGTAAGACATTGCTTTTTAACTTACCCAGTGCTTTTTGTTCTCTGTAAATCATAGGGTCTAATATACCTACTAAAAAGGTTAATTTCTTGTGTCCACTTAAACAATAAAGTTTTGGTTTGGGCTTTTAATTGCCTGGTTATAAAGCGTTACTCAGCTGGACTTCGATGAGAGAATACAGAGAGAAAACTATACAGGTGTAGATGAGAAATGAGGGACTAATGAGAGAGATGAACTAAAAACAAGAGATAAAATAATGAAAAAGAACAGCGTGCCACCGGCAGGCCAGAGTGGGCTGCGGAAGTAGCATGAGGGAGGGGAGAAAGAGAGAGTGAGACTTGGCCAGCCATTTTGTTGATCGCCTAAACAAATCAATCAAGGCCCGCTGGAGCACACTAATTGAATTACACAAATGGGACAGGAGGGGGGTACACATGGCAAAGCTGCTACAAAGCAGCGACAGGGGTGGGCATACCACGGCTTCGGGCACTTTCTGAAATTAATCATCCGTGCTTGCCTCTCCTTGCTTTTCTGTTATCCTCTCTTCTGTCCTTCTTCTTTTCTGTGCTTGTCTGACTCTTAACTCTTCTTCCTTTGACTTTCTTTTGTTTTTCTCCCTCACTGTAGTTCTTATTTTATATGGCAGCTTCTGAATCTTAAACTTTTTGCTTTCTTGAATTCCCATTCCACTTTTCACAATGACCTGGTCAGCGATAAAACAACGTCCATTTTTTTTTTTATAGCATATGAAAGGTTACAGCTGACCAGTGCTGAAAGCATGTATTGACCAGTTTAAGTTTAAAGGCTGTCAAATATTTATTACCCTTTTAATTGAATTGGTAAGCTCACAGCCCTGCATTTATGGAGAATAGAGCCCTGCAAGGGACTGTTCTTAATCCTTCTCCTGCTGGATTTCTGACCATTACCACCCACTCCTGCCTGCACCAGCAACAGGTGTGTCAAATCCCGCCTGTATCCCACACAGATTCTGACATCCATATAAAATTTTCAGAATATCAGTGCATTTAATTAAAGGCAATATTAATATGTTGACTTCAGCGCCAGTGTGATTAAGTTTCCTCTCTGGAGGAAGCAGAACCTAAGGAGAAAAACACATCCTTGTCATGCGAGTCTCAGACAGATTTGAATCCTGGTTATGGCTTAATAATAGCTTTGTCAAAGTAATATTTACTGGCCTTATTTGCACATCATTCATTTTGAAGTCATACAGAGGTAGAACTGTTTCCTGATCTCTGTAAAGTTTGTGCATCATGAAAATTGTAAGGCACTTCCATCAACTCTCACAGACAGAAGGCTAATCTTTACTCTGTCTATGCCATGCTATTATCATCCTCATCCCCCTTTTTTCCCAAATAACTGTATAATGGCTGAGCATCTCTTGCGCCAGTGCGTATGTGCAGTAATAGGCCAACAACACAAAAGGGGGAGCATTAAAGCTGCGCCTTTGGACTTATTTACAAATTTTTAGTGCATGCACTTCTTTGTAGAACTTCAATGAAGCAGACTATGCCGAGACAGAACCATTTTCAAACACATTTACATTGTACCAGCGACTACAGCTGGCAGAACAGCAATTACTCGGTGATTTTTCATCATCCCAATGATTTTAACACCATTTGAAAAATCTCTTGTGTTATCTTGTTTAATTTGAGTGCATGGAAGTGCTTTAAAGAGAGATTAGTGGGATGAGGGATTGTGGAGCAGGTGTATCTTCTCTTCCAAATACGTTTCCTTGTGGGCGTGTTTAAACAAAGTCAAGTTGTTTATCCAGTTGCTTTCTAGCTCTGTCAAAGTGGAACACATTCAGCTCTGGGAGGGACATCATTCCCAGCTCTGACATCTGACTTTTGAGGTACATGAAATGCAGCAGAAGTCCCTAAATGATGACTCGCACAACACTTTATAGAAAATCTGTACATATCTATAATTTTTTTTTCCATTGCTCCAGTTTTCAACCAGTACCTCAGTGTTCTGAGGGGTATTAAGCACAATTGGAGCTATGGTGTGGGTTGCAAATCAGGACAGACAGACAGACACTCAGCCAATTATAGCAGAAAGATTCATGTTTTGTGTATATTTGAAATTTGGAAGGAAAATGCTGAAATCTTGGAAGTGCTAGTGTAATGCATCCAGTCTAAGCAGCACTTTGGTATAGGAGTGTTGTTCCATCTTCATAACTCTTCAAGAACATGGTTATTGAACTCTGCCCAGACTCTCTTCTTTGTTATCACACCTTGGCACCTCAGTGCTCTCAATCAGATCAGCCTGCAGCCCGCAGTGCTGTTAACCAGGGCAGCTGCCATGGCTGGAACAAATGTCCCAGACCACACTGTCCATTACAGCGTCTCTCATTGAATGCATGAAGGCAGTGAACATGCTGCAAGACAGCTGGGAGTGGGTTGTAGTGGAAATTGGAGACTGTGAGTGTTGGTGGGCAGGAGGGGTCACTTTGACTGAGATGAAGACTAATTGGTCCACATGGAAGTGATAGCATTATTATCAGGCCTTTCTTTTGCCTGATTGATGCTAGTTTTTTCTTTCTTTTAGATCCTAATGGTGCAGCATAAGCCATGGATAAGACAGAGAGAACAAAATGGCATCTTTTCTCCTCTGACCCAGAAAAACATGAATTATTAGTCAGCAGGGGCGAGGGTTTACTGATGGTCAGTATGGTTGTAAGTGAAAAGAGAAAGTGGCCTGGACTTTCTGGGGCACTCAAGTACTTAAGTCCTTCAACTATTCATTGTTGGGGTCTGCTGGAAAGATTACGTCAATAAAGAAATACCTACTTCACACTATGAATATGAGATGCTATTAAATTATATTTTTGATGGGAAATAACAAAGGAAAAATAGCCATGAATTTGATTGTGTCATCTTTTGACAAGCAGAGAAGCAAAGGAATCACCTCAAATGACTTTTTGTGTAAAAAATACAAGCTGAACAAACTTGTCTTGCGTAGTTTTCCCATTTATTGTGTTTGTGATGAGACTTCCTAGCATGGAGACACCGAAGACATGCCTTTAGGCCCCATATGTGCTGACTTCATAAGCACGGTATGACCACTTTGTGATTGACACTGTAAATCTCAGTTTGTTGCCAGGCAAGTCTTTATCAGTGAACGCCCATTGTGTGAGCAGACTGCGTGCTGTTTTTTTCATAGTGTTCAAGAAAGATAATTTTCAGCATTTATTTAAAGCCCTGTGTTTCCCCCTTTTCCCTGATAAAAGAAGAAAAAATGCCAATGGCCACTCGCGCTCTGCTGAGCCACGGGCTGGCAGGGTAGACAGAGCGCAATTATGCAAAACACAGAGAGTGCAGTCATTTTTTAAAAAGACAAAAGGAAATGGCGGAAAGAGACACATGCAGGCCACAAGGCTTTTTAAAGGGTGGGGTATGTTTTGTGTGTGTGCATGCACATGCCTGCTGCTGCGGCTGTTAGTACATCAAAGAGGGTTTCGCCTGGATTTGTGTGTTAAAAGCCCTCAGAGGTGTGTTGTCTTTAAAAGCAAATATTTTCAGGCTTTAAAATGACGACGTGCTCAACAAATTATTATCTTTATGATATTTTTACATGTTTAAAAAATATCAATGGTAGAGTAATCTGAATATCTTTGTGTTTAAAAAAGACAAAACTAGGACTAAGTATAACATACTAAGAGTGAAGATGACAGAAAAGATTGAACAGAAACCCACACAGTGAGCTCATATATCTGGAATAACACCAGCAGGTCAGTGTATCTCTGCTATGTGGGAATTTGACAGAGAGGAGCATAAAATAGGATGAAGTTTTGATTTTCCACCGTCTCCTCCAGGTCTTTCTTCAGCTTTCTTCTCCAGCTTCTTTTATTATATAGCTAGTTTTCATTCATCTAGTCTTCTCAAGGACCTTGTCGCTCTGCATTGTATCATATTGTCTTGTAGCGTTTCATGACTTGTACTGAGTGGAATCATTTCATATTGTTCTTATGGAAATTTCTAATATGTCTGTGTCTTCACAGATATTCTGAGGATGGTAAAGTTAAGTCTAAGGCGCCAGGTCAGGCTCAGGGGTTATGAGTGTTGACTCTTTGAGTCTCTCCTCTCTTCCTGGAATGTTAGCAGTGTTAATTTTGGCAGCCGTTTTTAGATTTATCCTTAGTTTTAGTCTTAAGACAAAAATTGTTTTAGTTTTAATCACATTTTAGTCACAGTCCTGTTCACCCTTCATAGTTTTAGTCTAGTGTTAGACGAAAACTCTGTGAACATTTTAGAAGTATTAGATAGAAATACCACGTTGTACCGTATAGTAGCCAATCTTATTTTATCAAATATAAATCTCACCTCACCAGTTCTATGCGGGTGTTCCATGCCAGTAGTCAGTCGTCAATTTTGGGACATGATAATAATAGAGAAGTTAAAGAGACAAAATCTGAATTCCTCTGTTGCTCTTATCGCCCCTCTATATTTTCTTTGTCTTGAGCCTCGTTTGGCACTACCTCCTCCCAGACCTTTTTTTCCCTCACTTTTTTTCCTACCTCACCCTCATGCCTTTCTCTGTACTCTGCCAGTGGAGGGAGTCTCTACGTGTGCTTCATGGCTCTACTAAATAATGGCTAGAATACGTAATGAAGCTAGAAGGAGGCTTGGAAACAATAGATAATACCACCTAGCGAGGATCCTCCATCAAAGGCGGTGAGGAACAGATGAAACTCTCTCCATCCTGTCACAGAGCATCTATGTTCCTCGCCTTCTTGCTCTCTCTCCCTCTCTCTCTCTCTCTCTTGTGCCAGGAGGTACAACTTACAGCAGCCAATGTGGATTTTAATTGGCTCTCATTTAGATATGTTTGGCTCCTTCTCTGTCACCCATTTTGAAGTTGTGTTTTGTTGACCTTCAGTTGACATTTGTAGATTATTATTTTTAGATAAGACGGGGTAGTTTTGGAAGCATTTTTGGCCAGTGGACGTCGACGGTTGGTACATATGAAATGACATCATGAAAAGGTATTGACAAATTCACCTTAACAGTCAACAGAAAGAGGACTTTTGGCCCTCCGCAGGCCCTTTCAGATTATTATTTATGAAGCACTGAAATAAACACGAACCAAAACTCCAGCCTTCCAAAGATTTTCTGATTCAGCACAGGGACCCGGGATGAGGAGCCTCTGGCAGGGCTTTCTGGAAGCATCCACCCAGAGTTGAACTTCACACGGCCGTTACTTTGTGATCTTTGTGAGCTTCTGTGCACAATCCAAACCACCTGCCATGGGGATGGCATTTGCTGTTTTCAAGCGCACATCAAACACATCCAAATCAGATCCCTGCATAAATGCAGAGAGAAGACGCCACCACCACCTGCACTCTGCAGGTAGACGTTTTCATTTGGTTCATGAGCTATGAGCCAGGAACAGTTTCCACTGGGGGTTTGAGGATGATCTAAGCTGCAGAGGGAAATGAAAAGAAGAAAAAATAGAGTATGGATTGCTTGAGCTTAAGGTCTGCCTTTTTTAAAGGTAGATATCTTTATTCTGACAGACTGAGGGTGTAAAATACTCTTAGAGTATTAGGCTTTGGCTAAGGTGGAAGCATGACTAATCTTTATAATTAAGCAGGATCGATTGTCTCATTTGTGACACAGCTGAACAGTGTGATTAGACCACTGTTCCAGAGTAGCAGCTTTGTACAACATTGTGTCCCCCCCGCCTGCCGATGTGATGGAGCAAGTTATGGTATATTGCAAAGCATCCCGGGCAGTGGCTGGCGTGTTGATGCTTCCTGGCTAAACGCTAACGAGTGCTGGTGCTGTGTTTGTCAGGGAGGCCTGGGCTGCAATCTGTCTGCTGAGCCAGCCAGAAGCCCTAATGATATCATCAGGAAGTGCCGTCAACGACACTCTAACGAGGAATGATCTGATGTGCATTGTTTCGCCTCTTCCCTCCTCCCCCTCCTTCCCCCCAGAACGCCCCCTTCTCCGACATTGTTGCCAAGCATTTAGGTGCTCACACAGGAGATAAAATCTGAACAGAGACGAGAAATACAGTCTGTTTGAAATAAACGAGCCACAAGGGGATAATATAAAAACAGATGCCCTGAAATATGACAATACTGAGGAGGAGGGTAAAGATGAAAATGGGAGTGTATGCACAAGAAGAGATAAAGCTTTACATGTTAATTAAAAAAAAATAACAGTAAAAATGCCTTAAAAGGAAGGAACTGAACAACCTTTTCACATTTGTATTGTTGTACAATGCAGATATGCCTTTAAATTTGCCCTCTTTATATACCTAAAATAAATGACACCCTTCAGCCAATCAGAATCAATTACCTAGAGCATGTGTCAAATATTATATTAGATGTGGCTATTGTTATCGTCATAATGAAAACAAGAATAGCAAGTTAAAAGAATGATTACATAATTTACAGCAACCTTTTCACAAACTACTGGTGTTAAGCAAAAACCTTGTATCTCCAAAATCAGCACTTCTTTAAATTTGTTAAAAACCCACTATGGGCTGTTAAGGGCACTGATAGCACTGATTTTGAAAATAAATAAATAAATGGAGATAAGAAGTTTTGGCCCAATGCCAGCGAAATGTAGACGTAACATTTGGTGATGTAGATATACCTTTAAACTCTCTCCCTTTGTTTTTTTAGTCAAAGTTAATGATCTGCATCTACATGACCTAACATTTTAAGAAATAATGTTAGTTCATGTGGATATATGTACCTTCCAGTTCTGTCTCCAAAAATGGAGTTCAAGTTGTTTAAAGAAGTGACATCTTTCAGCCAATCAGAATCTAGTATTCACCTACACTGATAGTTTTCACATTACAAAAATTTTGAATTCTGATACGATACTAGCCAAAATCTATCAATGTCAATACAGGCTTCCATACCATGGACTTAGAAAAATGTTCTTTTTTTTTGGGGGGGGGGGGGGGGGGGGCAACCTGCACATAAGGTTCACTAAAAGTATGCACATAAGTAAATCTGACAAACTTTATTGAAGGGCCATCTTAAAATCAAATAACTTCTCTGAATCATCGTTCATAAACCAGCAGAAATATCTACAGTGATTCAGCTCTTTGTACTTTCTAGTTTATTTCTTATTTAAGTCGTTTTATGGGTGTCAGTGTTTGTGCAGGGCTGTGAAACAGTCATGTGTCTGCAGATCAAGATGAATAGAAACTTTTAAGGACAAGGAGACATCACGGTTTTTCTCCTTAGTGGTTCTCTACCTGTTACAGACACTTGGATTAGTAATTCCTTCTTTAAAAGAAGCTAAAGTCAAGTATTTAGAGACTGGTGAATTAAACAGCAAGGATAGAGGTAGTGACGGAGGGCAGAGCAGAGAGGCACATCTTAAACACCTCTCCACCTGCACCCACTCACATTTGATTTGATCACACTCTCTGTGCATTGTCTTTCTTTTCCTCTGTCTCTATACTCACAGCATCTTTGGGTTGAAATGCAAGTCTACTTACAATACCATCAAACATAAAAAATAGTCAATATTGTATCATTTAAAGCACATAGTATCTGTGAAAGGTGACAAATTTCCACCCTGGTATAAGACATGATAGATGCTGGGCTGAACTGTTACTTTCTAATTTATTAGATATGTTTGAATAACTTTTCCATAACTCTGCTTTCCCAATAAACATCACGCTATTATCTTCATTTTTACATACAGTACTTTCATTTAAGAGATCTCCTGTCTCAAACAGTTTCATACACAGACATAACTACCAGCGTATCAAAGCTACATCTTTAAATTCCTCTTCTTTTACATTCAGAGGGCTAATGCCGAAGACAAACCCAATTCTTGCACTCGGCATTAGTAATACATCAAGAAACATTTCTTAACAAACTGATTCAAAATAATTCAGCCATTATGAAGAAGGTCGACTTTTTTGATGCACGTTCACTGACAGATCAACTAATCATCTCCCCTGCTCTCTCTCTCTCTCTTTGTCTTTCTCTCCTCCCCTTCCCTTTTTGTCTTTATTGCATGTTGTCATTTCCCAGGTGCCTTGCAGATTGAGAACAGCGAGGAGACCGACCAGGGGAAGTACGAGTGCGTGGCGTCTAATGTGGAAGGCGTGCGCTACTCGTCCCCTGCTAACCTTTATGTGCGAGGTAGGGAGCAACCCAGCCCCAGAGTCAGGCCAAAAAATATATGAAAAAAAACACCCACCCATTCTGACTTTAAAGGAATCTGCACAGTGCAGCTCAGCTTTTAAAGTAGCTTTAATGTTGAGCTTAACAAATGATAATTGCTTCCATTCTAGCCCAGCTGTATTTGCACAAAATGTCTTTTGCAAAACAGTATTATTCAAGTAAAATAAATCTTTCAGCATTGATAGTATTGCCTGGCCACAAATGCAATTTCATATGCACTGAAACTTCCAAATGCAAAACTATAATTGACCAACTAATGTTCTTCTCTGTTATGATGTTATGCTCCATTTTGTCTTTGAATGCCCTCCAATACTCACACGGAAGGAAACGTGTAGCACAACAAGTTGTATGTCTTGACTTTATCAGTTGTGAGACACCTTTTACTTGTAATGTGTGCCCCTCTGTTAAAGTAATGGAGCCTAAACGGGGTCGAGAAGGACTTCTTTTTGATTAGTTTTTTTGCAGGTACAGGAGCACTACGGTAAGTGTTGATTTTGATTGGATGGTGAGGTATTTATGCCCACCAATCAAAATCTCAACCCCCCTTGGTACCCTACAGATTTTGGCGGAAATAAAGGGATTTCCTCGTGGCGAATTAATAGTCAAGGAGCTGCTCTATATTACATAAAATGTTCTGTCTCAAAGGTTATAAATAGCACACTTCCTTTCTTTTTTCTTCATGGTGTTCTGGAGCATAAATCCATAGTATTCCCCTGTTTCTGCTTTGGGGTATTATTTCTAAAGCTTTATACAGTCAGTAGTCATTTTGGCTGGCATGTTCCAGCAACGTGAAGATATGAGAAACAAACAGTCACAGGGACTGTTGAGTTTCATTTGAAACAAGCAATGAAGACAAAAGCCTATCCTCTACCACTAATGCTAAATGACACTGAATCCCTGTTGAGGGAGCTTTGATAAATTGAAGCAGATGCATTTTGGACATGCATTATTTATATTGTGCATATTAAATAAAGATGCTTCAGTATCTACTCAGTTTGTTCCCTCTGCTGTGTACCAAATAACTTTGTTCCCTATAAATAATTCACTACTCTGACATTATAAAATGGGTCAGGGAGCTGCTTTTTCATTATTATTGCTATTATCATACCCTGTGAAGTAGCAGCGTAGGGAGGAAATACTCAACCGTGAGGAGCAGGAGGTAGAAATATGGTTAGTGTATTTTCTTGCCAGCACTCATCCTGGAGGCTCATGCCATGCAGTGACACTTAATGTCAAGTATATGCATCTTTTTCTATGCAGAGCATGCTGCAGATTAAAAGATTAACAAAATTAGAGTCAAGAGCTCTACAAGAATCATTAGAAAACAATAATGGGAACACTTTCATGACACAGCACTGGAATGTGTAGTCATACACACAGCTATGCCCCTGATATCATTTCCAACAATTCATGCAATCTCCATGAACACTGGCTCCATCAGCATGCTTTTAAAAAGCCTACACAAGGGTCATAATTACACAGGTACTTTCACACTATGTAACACACTTGTTATGCCTTGATGGTGTCAACCTTTGTCTGTTTTCAGTTAACTTTTGTCAATCAATTCTGATACTTGATGTTGACTATGTTTTGTTCACAAAGCGAAATGCACTTGAGATTAGCAGCTGTGGTAGGGATCCATTATCAGCAATACCGATGCAAAATAATCTGGTAATTAATCCAAGGGCAAACTAAGGCTACGACTGAAATAGAAACATAATCAAAGTGATTCTGTTTGGCTTCAAAAACTGTTACCGTCTTAAACTGCAGCTGCTAATTTCAGCCCAAACTGTGTCTTTATTTTATTTTCTATCTCTCATTAGTTTTCTTTATTTTTTTCTTTATTTGGTTTCCTTCTCTAACAAAAGCAAATCCAGCCACCACAGGAGCCTCTCCTTGTGGCTTTAAGGAGCTTGTGAAATTTTGAATCATAAGTATGGTCACTTGATTTGACTCCAGTGGCTCCTCACTATTTTTTTTTCTTACCAGTCGAAAGGTGTGGCCACTGGGGTTAATCTGATTGTTTTGGTTCAAAGTTTATTTGAGGGTGGGAGGGGGAACAGGCACTTTCAAGACGGGGTGTCACTGGTAGCAGGGACAAGGGAAAAGGAGGAAAAAAAAGATTAAAGAAAAGGGAAATGTAGCTGCAGCTAAACACCTTGAGGTGGCTTTTTTTACTCTCTCTGTGTTTCCCCTATTTTTCTCTTCTCCTCATGTCATTGTGTTCTGCATCAACCCCTTTACATCCCTCAGAGCTTCGAGAAGGTTGGTGTGTTTTTTCTTTTTTACTTTTTTTAACCCACATTTGAAAAAAAAAATTCAACATGTTGAAAAATTTTAGCTGTATTTGCCTATGACAGAGCTCGATTCATGACTAATTTGAAGAACTACTAATCAGTAAATCCAAACTTGCTAAATGATTATGAAAAGAAATGTTTCTTTATTTCCAAGGAAGAAATGATGAAAGCAAACCCGATTAGCTCGGGTCTTGTTAATTTACTTTTATGTTTGCATTGTGGGGCCTTTTCTCGTTTTGCATCCTTTGGTATTGCTTCTGCACCTAAAGGCTTTCTTGCACGTGTTGTCATGAAACCTAGCACGTGTAAATAACTGGACTTGTTGCACGATGGGAGAATGTAACTGCGCTTGCATGCCTGTACAGAATCCCTTTGGCCGTGTTGGTATTTTTTTCTGCATTCCCTGTTTTTGCTTCAGTTGATTCCTTCTCTTTTGGTTTATCTACAAGTGTTTTCCCTAATCCAAACCTTTTTTTGGCTTTCCTTTGGTTTAATTTTTTGTGTTGTGATTCTGGTGTTGTGTTTGTGACTTTTCCTTTGTTTCAGTTCTGTTCCTGAACTTACTTTTTCTTAAAAACCTTTGTCTTTTTGTGCTTCATTTGTTTGTGAGGTTTGTGTTTCTTTTTTCAAAATGATGTTGCTCTGCTTCTTGAGTCCTGGAGTGCAAATGCAAATGCCGAATGAAATACTAAGTGTGTATACAGCCAGTGTTCCTGTCATCTTGTTTATAGCAATCCATTACTGCAAAGAAATTAGACCTGATTGGGCCTGATTGGGTTCCATGGTGATTTCAGGCTGCCATTAAGGGATGCCATTTACAGTGTCGTGTGGATCAATAACAATATAATGACTTCGACATCACATTCACTGTTGCTTAGCAGGGGCTAGGAGTATCTTTTATTTTCAAATGGTGGCAGCTTAGATGTGATTGGTTTTGTTTAGTGACTGCTGTTCGTGCTCCTTCGCAGTCATGACACTCAATCAAATTATAATTTGCGGTATTATTCAAAAGCTCTCCTTCCTCTGCTCACATACTGTTTGAGCAGAATTGATTTTCTGTTTGATTTGACTGAAGCAATAAAGATTTTTAAGCTGGACTACAACAAGACACACAAAAACTATTGTTGAACGAATATATTTTGTAGTTCTGTGATCAGAACCTACCACTTTTCCAGTATATATTCAGCTGAATCCCGTCGCTGAGCTTTCCTGTAAATCTCTGGCTCCACTAGTCATTTGAATTCATCAGATTTTTGAAAAGGAACCACATTATTTGGCTGGGGGGGATACATGTGGTTCAACAGGTGTGGGTAGATCAGGCATATCATTTATTCAGGTAGAAGAGATAACACTCTTCCACCCCTGTCGCTCTCCTCTTAGAGCAGGAGTATTTGTATGTGCGACTGTCAAAGTGTGCTGATCTCCCGGGGATTACGCAGATCTCTGTGAAGTATCTGAAAGTCATATTGTGAGCCACTGCTGTGCAAACAGCAAACAAATGAGCAGTTTCCATGCATTAAAAATGCCTATATTTGCTCTTTTTTGACCCAAGTCCTCCATACTTTGTGCTGCTGGTCACCTTGGCGGTAGCGATTCCCTTAAGAGAATCTTCAATCTTAACTTTATATTTCAGCTTTTTGGAATATTTGAGATTCAGCTGGCTGTGGACCTCTATGGAGGGGAATTTTTGGGTTCATCTTATGCAGACCTCTATCCGTCTCTCTGACCACTGTTGCCTGGGAAGTTACATACTAACCCTTGTTGGGTTTTCCTTAGTTTGAGGTGTATTATTTTTTTATCTTTTGCCCCTCCCCCTTACCCTACCCCACATTGCTAGGGTTCAAGTGCCTTACCTTAACCCTCATTTTTTTCCCTTAGTTTGTGGTGTCTTATTTTTAATTTTATCCATCCTACCCCAGACCTTTAGGGTTTGAGTGCCTAACCCTCCCTGGGTTTTAGCTCTCAGTACATTTTCTGGTTTTATTCATAAAATTCTGCTGTTGTAAGAAATCGCCAGTTCCTGCATCCTCTGACATTGAGCAGAAAATGTATGTAATTCTGTACACCCTTCTGGCTCCAGCTTAGTTCAAGGGTCAAGGTCAAGGTTGCCACATTGTAGAGTTCTGCAACAGATGAGGCCAAAAGAACCAACTATAAAGGTCTGCAGCCAGATCCTGTTGGAATATTTACCAACCCTTTTCAGACTTTTTATGAGCCACATGAACCACCAAAATCGACAACCTCTCTTAAAGACATCTTTTTCTAATGTTTCCTTTAAAAAGAAGCTGAGTATAGCTGATGTATTTTTGGTTACCACGTCCATGCCATTTCCCTCCATTGCACCAGCCACAGAATATTTCCTCAAGGCAAGTTATTAGACAAATATGTGTTATCATTCCCTCTGATCTTGCAGTTATTCCAGACAGAAATGAGGGTTTCAATTCCATGTCTTCATGCAACAATTAGCTATCAAAAGACTTTAATCAGTAACTCTAATAGAACATTTTGCAAAAGCTGCCAGTCAGTTATCTGTCATGAAATCCACACAGAATGGCAAAAAGTATGATAATATCACTGAAACTAACATTGATGCAGAAAGACTGAGCTGTGATGTACGCATGTGCATGTTTGCCCTCCTACAAATGGTATCTGCCTGATTTTTTCAATGTGCTTGCATGTCCTGCTATGCATTTGTGTGTAACGTTGGGAAAGAAAGCTAGATTACACCTTATGTTCTCACTGGCCAAAGCAAAATCCTGCCATCTCTATTAGATGTTTGTCTCTCAAGGAGTCCTGAAGTGAAAAGCCACCCCTGAAAAACTGCATTATTTCTCTCCAAACAAATTTTGTACTACCCCCTCATTCTAATGCAAATCTATGACAACACTCCCCTCCTCAATCCGACTGATAATATTCACCAAAGAGATCACCACAGCGAGGGGACATACTTTCAATATCATTTGGCTGCTTGTAATTTACCTGTAAATCAATAGAAAAAAGTTGATACGCTTCAAAATCCCCTCAATCCACTGCTTGCTATTATTAGAGGCCCCTGCCATGATTCTTGTCCGTTTCCTTTAGGTAATAATTTCCATTTTGATGAGCCACAGATAGCAACTGTTTAGCATTGCAGCAGCCAAGGTATGTTAATGCAGGCCGACCCCTGCGGCTTATATGTAAATGCCGCAGGCCTCACCCAGCAAGTGTGACTAAAGGATCTCCAATACTGCGCCTGTGTCCTCAGGCAGCAAGAGGGTGTAATCTCAGCTTCAAGGTGACACTAAAGGCTGCACATTATTTTGGCTTCCCCCTTCATTTTGGGGCAGCAAAAACACTGCCTCACCAAAATGGCCGATAATGTCCACCTTCTGACCTCTGTTTTTTGGCACAAATCCCTCCACAACACCGCCCACTATTAGAGTTAGTGCAGTACTCTGGCGTTCTCTCTCGACTGCTTCTCACCTCGTCCACTGTGAGGCTTCTTGTCTTTCTCTCCACATTGGGGCTTGAAACAAGATTACGTGTTGTTAGTAGTCCAAATGAAAGGCATATGTTTGTTTTTACTTTCTCTTAATTCCAAATGGGCCGGCTGGGCTCCTGGTCTCTGTGAATGAGGAGCCTGTCCATGCAATTGGGATTCTTTGTTTGCTTTGTTTCTCTGGCACTTTCTTTTTAAAGGGAGGGTAGCATAAGAACCCCACACACAGCTTACTAGAGCTTACCAGACCCTTGACATGTCAGAGTTATTGAATCCACTTGAACATTAAATCATCTCATACAGGCATGCGTCCAGCTAACAATACTGTTGTGACTCATTTGCATGTAATACTGACATTTAGACACAAAGTTATGTGATTCCATTTGATTTATGATACAGAATAGTATGCTGTATTATCGACTGACCTTGAGCACTTGATCCTTTGTTGTAACCACAGACTAAATTTATTTACGTGTCAGACACACACGGTGTACGCTGTTGACAGGTAGGCTCTCCTTCTGCTTTCCATCTCCAATGTTTTCCAATATTGCTTACCTATTATACATAATAGGAGCCTGTAATCAGGTAATAGGTGATTGGTACACATTCAATTCTATTGTCCAGCCACAGCCAAAAGTAAGTAGCTTTTGACTGGTTGCTGGTGCTAGTTCCTACATTTCCCTTGACAGTGCAGGTTCCCAAAGGTGAACAGAGACATATTCCTGTGGGGAAACCTCATTCACTCAGCCACTGCAGCTCCCGGTCCATTGGCTGACCTGAGCCCCAGGGAGAGAAGTGCACCATCAGACACTCTTTGATTGGACATTTCCCCCTCAATACAAACCCTGTTCGCCCTGTTTGGTTATCAACATTCGCTCTTTGATTGATTGGAGGCTAAATTCAATTAGAGACAAATCATAGCTGAAAAAACATCTAATAGTACTGATGCATTCCTCTTTGTTGAACACAGCTGCACTCTGGTATTGTCTATGCTGTTCGGACTTAGTTCTTTTTGTGGATCTGTTCAGTTTGGTTTGTTTCTTTTTATTTGGTTTTGTGCGTGTGTGTGTCTGGAACAATGCTATATTCGGGAATGAATGGCATGCTTGGATGGGCTTGGGTGACAGTTTTGGATTGTATTGGTCCCCCCCCGGTGTCTGCCCAAGTGGATGGGGGCGCACCTGTATATGTCACTCATGCCATAGCCACACCCATGCATGTCCGTGTGAGGAATGGGCTGCCCTTTCACCTTTGTTGTTTCGTAAGGCATTTTTTGACTAAAAAGAATTTGGATATTTCCCTATAAAATGGGCTTTTTTGCCTTTTTTTCCAGTTCAACATGTGTTTTTTTAATCCCTCCCATTTGGACATCCCAAGTATTCAAAACAATTATCATGATAATGAGACAAAGCATGATATAGCAACTAAATGTCATGCTTCCCATTGGTTAATGTCACCTTTCTTTGGAGTCAGATTTTGGCAGAACATAGATTTAGTTAGATTTAAGAGAGAATTTTGGCTTTTTTTAATGAATCCGCAATCCTTTTTTTCTTAGTGTGTAATTTTTTTTGTGCCACAAAAGAGCATTTCGCCAAAGGTCAGTGATTAAATTTTTGCCCTCAAGGTCAAGTCATGTCATTTCCAAAGAATTAAAACATCAGACATGGATTGTGAATACAGAGACAGGAACGGAAGAGGACAAGTAAAGAGCCCGACAGTAGCTGTAGGAGGTCTCCAGTTATTCATGATTAAATCTCTACTAAGTTTTTAGCTCTAATATGATAGTTGTGGTCTGGCTGTTACAAGCCAGTAACACTAGATTTGCTTCACTTGCTTTACTTTACTAATATGCTTGTACTGTAAACTAAAAACACTCACAGTTGTAATGATTATTTCAGTCGTCCAGGTCAGTAAGTGTCAGCTCCCAGGTAAAAACCCCTCAGAGTGTGTGAAGTTTGATATTTGTGCTCTTAGTTTGTCGGAAAAGTCAAAACTGTCCCATGCAACGATCATATGAATCCCATTTGGATCGACACGGTGTATTTTGGAATGCTACCTATCCTTGACGCCCCTCCCCTGGTTCTCCTCCGCAGCCCCCACCCGCCACCTCCCCCCCACACACACACCTCACATCCGCCCAGCCCATGACTTTCCAAGTTACATTTGCATCTGAAGTGCAAATGTCCAAGGCGGGGAGGAAGGGAGGTGTAGCTGATTCTTGATTTTAAGCCCCAGTGTGTGAGACCTCCAAACCCACTTTGAGCCATGGTCTTTTGTTTGATTTAGTTTGTTTTTTTGATTTGATTTTGTAATCACAGTCTCCTTATTCTATCCCCCACTTATGCCCTCCTCCTTCTCCTCCTCCTCCTTCCCTTTCTCCAACGACCCCAAACCCAACCCTCTCCCCCCCCAACCCTTTGCGTACTGTACAGTATGTCTGCGTGCCCATCAGTCACTGTCTGTCTGCCTGTTTCCCTCTGTCTATCTCCTTGTCTGTTGTCTTGCTGCTTGGGTCTGTTTTGTTCTGCCTTGTGTCTTGTCTCTTGTCCCTGTCTTTCCTGTCTTGTCTATCTGTCTGTCTCTAAGTCAGCTCTTCCATTTGGTTCATCATTTTTGACCTCTACATCTGCACTACTTTGCTTCTCTCTCTTTTGTCTTTGCATCCCAACAAATATTTTGACATTGAAAGATGTTAAAAGATTAAGGGTTTTTTTTTTTCTGGTTTAACTGGCATTATATGGCTACTAAATCGGGCTGTTTGGAGTTAACCCTTAGAAGTTCATAAGGTAGTGTTGTTGTTCATTCTTCTTGTTTGACAATTCAACCACTCAGAAAGTTAATTTAGCTTATTGTATTAGATATAAGACCTCGAAAAAAAACACAAAAAATTGAGTTCCAAACATTGCTATTTAAGAATATACAGTATATATATCAAAATATGATCAAGTTGTTATTTCAGGAGTTACACGTTTTAAAAATGTTGCAAATTAACATGTTAAAAGTGGTAAAATTACATAAATCAAGAAACAAATGAATACTTTTACTCAGAATACATGTATCTAAAGGTGTTTTTTTTTTGTCAATTTAACAATGCCCAAATTCAAAATAATTTTGTACTTCCGTATGCAGACACCATTATGGCATTATTTGCATTCGAAGATTGAGAGGGATTTCCAAGCATAGAAAGATTTTTAAGTGAGCTAAATCAAGCTAAATTCAAAAAATACAATTTCAAACTAAGAATTTTTTTCCCATTTTAACTGTCCCACTGTAACATATTTTATGAACACAAATACAAGCAAAATTAGATTACATGGACTGCATTTTTACAAAATGAATGATTAGCACTTAGTAAAAATCTAAAGAGTTTTTTTTCTTGTTGGAAAAAATGACGTGAAATGCCAAATTTATGAAAACTTACCAGCACCAGGTCTGTACAGTGTGGAACACTGAACCCTATGTATTTTTTTTTTTCTTTTCCCCAAATTCAAACAATTTCCTGTTTTACTCTGCCTGCTCGTCTATCTGAGAGCTTAAAAACCACACTTTCAACACATAGTGATTGCAAATATAGCTCAAAAAGATGTCATGCTGGCGTGACTGTGAAACCTCTTATATTAAAAAATTTCTCATATTACTAAAATTTGTGCAAATCTTGTGTTTTGGTTTACTAGAGGACATTGCCTTTGTTCCAGTTATGACCTTATCACCATGTGAAACTTTTATCTTCAACGTGGGCCAAAGTGCAAAGTAGACAGAGTAGTATGACAGGCTCTAAGATCTCCCACTTTAGGTTTACAAAGGCCAGAAACCCATCAATTAAGTAACATTTTGAGTATTTTGCACCCATTTAGAATTGAACTGGGCCAATCCGTGCATATTAGTGTTTGTCAAGTGCTTGCTGGGATGCCTTTCATGAACACAGTGTTTTCGCTAACTCATACTCTTTCACTTTCTAACTTTAGCATACTGTACACACGCACACTCATGCCTATACCGACATAGAATATATAAACACACGCAAATACACAGTACCTTATCAATCCCTTCCACTCAACTCCTCTCCATGAGTTTCCAGCTCCTCCCTGTCTCCCTCTTTCATTCTGCCTTTTCCATCAGCCCCTCCTCTCTCATTCTTGTTCTCTGGATTTCTACTCCCTGTTGATCCAGTTCTGTTTCTTGACTCCAACACTCTGTGATAGTAGATTTCTAGCTACAACTACTCTAGTTCTTTTTTTCTATGTATTTCTAGGCACACACCTTGTTCCTCAATATTTATTTTGTGTTAACTGGGACTGCGATGTGACAATGTGCCACCATCACATTTTGTCACATTTGCTGGAGAAAAACAAAGTTTACACAGCATTGAAGCGGGTTTACCCCCCCTTCACCCTCCTCCAAACCTTCCCCTCTCTTCTTCTTCTTCTGACTGTCACTTTATTGCTCCTCTGTTCCCTCTCTTCCTCTCCTCAGACGCTTTATCCTCTTACCTTGTATTTCTTCTTTCCTCTCCAATCGTCTTTTGTCTGGGCATGCTAGCGACCCTTCAGTTATATTCCTCTATGCATTTTATCTCAATTTTTATATCTGATTTTGTTATCATTTACTCCTTAATTTACCTCGGTCTATTTATGCATGCTGTCTGTGAAACTGATAGCTGCATCTATCAATGGAACCGTGTCAGATCTTAATAAGGCTTTGTCCAGTGGATCTACCCTAAACCACAAAAATCTGATTAAAGTTTCTCATCTTTAAGCTACTTAGGTAGAAGAGGCAGGGGTCAAATGCAAACTTAAGCTAGAATGTGTTAGAGACCTTGTAGAGACGGTCAATAGCCCAGTAACCCTACACTTCCTGTGCTGTGGGAGGAGCCTGTAATGGCACACTTCCCGTTGGCGTGAGTGCCTGAGAGGACAGAAAGTGACAGGTTGCCATGTTGGCCTTATGTGATAGATTATCACATGGCCTTTACAAGAGTCATTCATACTAAGTGATCAGGTTACGTCGTAGTTTTATGTTAGCAGTTCAGTTCCAAAGATGAGAAACTCGTAATAGATTTTTGTGTCTCTAATTGTGCTGTGATGGGTCAAATATTGGTCAATGGAACCTTGTTGCTATGAATCGTTGCTTTATTGTTAATCTACATTGTTGTTGAAGCAGTTCTGTTAGTTTAGTTCCTTCTCATTATTTGTATATTTTTTATGTTTTGAAAAGTCTACTTCCTCTATATTGTGTTTCAGTTTACCTTTACCATGTTGAGCCTTTTCTGTTAAGTATATCCTTGAGAAGGGTCCATTTTCATCGGCCTCTCTTGTTACCTCTCTTTCTCTTTTCTTTTTTTTTGACTCCCTTGCCCTCTTTTGTCATCCTCTCCTCTTCCTAATGCCTTCTCCCAGTCCGACGTGTGCCTCCTCGCTTCTCCATTCCGCCGACGAGTCAGGAAATAATGCCCGGCGGCAGTGTGAACATAACTTGCGTGGCAGTGGGGTCGCCCATGCCTTACGTCAAGTGGATGCTGAATTCAGAGGACTTGACACCAGAGGATGAGATGCCAGTGGGCAGGAATGTTCTTGAATTGAGCAGTGTCCGTGAGTCAGCCAACTACACCTGCGTGGCTATGAGCAGCCTTGGCATCATTGAGGCTGTGGCACAAATCACTGTCAAATGTAAGCGATAAGAAGGACACTTATTATGTATAAAATGCTAACCCACGCTCGGCAAGTTTTGCTATTGGTTGCTGACATAATGGATGATATTGTGTTCTTTCCTTTTCTGTTTCATCCTCATAGCTCTCCCAAAGCCCCCAGGAACCCCTGTGGTTACTGAAACCACTGCGACCAGTGTAACCATCACCTGGGACTCAGGCAACCCAGACCCAGTGACTTACTATATCATCCAGTACAGAGCCAAGTCCCCAGACAGCAAATATGAAACAGTGGATGACATCACAACCACACGCTACAGCATTGGTGGCCTCTACCCCAACACAGAGTATGAAATCCGTGTCTCGGCCGTCAACACCATTGGCCAGGGTCCTCCCAGTGAGCCAGTAGAAACACGGACTGGTGAACAAGCCCCTGCAAGTCCACCAAGAAACATCCAGGCCCAGATTATATCCCAGAATACCATGATGGTGCGCTGGGAGGAGCCTGAGGAGCCCAATGGGCAAATCAAGGGCTACCGGGTGTATTATACCATGGACGACTCTCAGCCAATGAGCCTCTGGCAGATCCATAACGTCCAGGACAGCATCATCACGACTATCCAGAGCCTGGTTCCTCAGGAGACATACACAATAAAAGTCTTGGCATTCACCTCTGTAGGAGACGGACCATTTTCAGAGCCTATCCATGTCAAAGTACTGCAAGGAGGTAAAAGCTAACTTCTTCCGTTAAGTCTTTGAATTGCATCTTCATTCTTATTGTTCAAAAGAAGTTTGGACCCAGTAGTTATGAAAATTTAAACCAACTTTAGCAAAAATCTGGTGAATGCCTCACCTGTTCTCAAGCTTTCTGCTTAGGAAGTAGTCTTTGAAACCAATAGAGAGCTTTTTTTTTTTTTTTCCTTTTTGCATCAGCAGCACATTCTCTTAAATATTTCATCAGACTGAGCCTGCTGCCAAAAAGAGAAGTTTTCTCCCCTGCTGTGAAAAGTTCACCCACACATCTGCGGCCTCTGCAAATGATGACAAAAGCCTGTTTGATCATAGCAGGCTGAAAAATACAGCCAAATTTGAGAAACAACCAACAGTTGAAAACTCACCAGGATGAGTTACAGAGCCAAACCAAATTAGTGCGTTAATGTTGGGGCAAGGAGGTGTATCCAAACTTTGTAAAACCTTTATACTTGAAGTTAGTCTAGCATCTCGAATTGATTACATCTTTTTCTTGGTAAGACTTTGCACCAGGTCTTTTAACTTGATATTAGTGTGTAGTTATAAAGTATAGAATAAGACTTTGCTTATATTGATTTGTAAGACTTTACTTTTATTCTGTAACATTTCCTTCAACGATGCACTCTGCTGTGTTCTTCAGTACCGGGTCAGCCATCCAAATTCCAGGTTGGTGCAGTTTCTGACACCAGCATTGAACTGACCTGGGAAGCCTACGAGAAAGAAGGAATTACAAGTTATGAACTCCGATACTCAGAAGGCAGTTTTGGCACCCAGGTAATAATTCAGCAGTTTCTTTTTAATACAAGTCTCCTTTGCACTGTTGGGTGTACATCCTTTCTTCGTGATCCTCTACTGCCATTTAAAGTCAGACCTGTCATTAACTTTACTCTCTGTACAGATGAAGAAAACATTTGGACCCACATCTTCTTATGTTGTGGAAGGTCTTCGCCCAAACACAGAGTACCACTTCTCCTTGGCAGCCATCTCAAACAAAGGCACTGGAGCCTTCACCAATGACATATCACAGAAGACCTTGCAAGCCAGTATGTAGCCTTTTATTCAGTCCTTCCTCCTGTGTTCTTTGTGCTAACAAAGAGGTTTTTCCACAGATGTGAAGTTACGATTGTATGCCAGCAAAGTGAATTTTTGTGTTTCTTTATGCTTTATTCCTTCCACTTGATTGTCAAAGACTGATACTCTGCTGACTGCATTATCACCTTTGAACTGTGACTGTGTTTTTCTTAGACATAATCAGGGTTCAAAGCTGATTTCATATTAATAAATCACAGAACAAAGGGCTAGTGTTTCATTGAATACTACCTTTCAAAGTGTTTTAATATTTCTGCATTTCATCTCAAGTTTGTTCACCTAAATGTGACAATGTAACTTTTTTATTCCAAGCTTATAGAGAGTGATGTTAACATAATTACAGTGTGTTCAATTTATTGTTAGATTGGAGTTAATCTACAAACGACACACCTTTAAACTAATAGTAAAATCTTTCCACTGTAGATCTACCATATTTTCTCACTTGACTTTGGTGCTAAATATGTTGATGTGTACCCAGCACTGTAAACAAATCCAGCTTACGTGGGCTGAAAATGTGGGAGTTTCTTTATTTCCCTTTCTCTTCTGTTCTGTTCATATTTGCTTTTCCTTTGTCAACAGCAAGTGCACTTTCTTCCACGTGACAGAGACACAAAAAATGTTCCCTCTCCTCTTAGAACGCCAAGGCTCTCATGTGAACTGTCTTCAGATTGGGGATGGGAAATGTTGGCTTAGTATATTAATTAAAAAAAAAAATCTATCAATTGTGACCAAAACCCACACACTCATCCCTTGAATTGAGTCCAGTGTATCAGCGCTGAACTAGGGATTTTTTATTTATTTATTTATTTTAATGATGGAAGGAACACAATTGAATTATTCAGACAAGCCATCTAAAATAACAGAGTGATATTATAGCTCACTGTAAGAAAAACTTGAAATAGAGTAACCAGTTAATCCAATCTGATGCCCAATGATAGCTACAGCTATCATTGAAATTTAAGTCATGGATTTACACAGCACACAAAGATTAACATTGATGTTGTGTAGTGACTCAATCTACATTCATGTGGTGGCCATTTTCCTCTGATGTCACACCCAGAGTGGAAAGCCAAACTTCAATTTGATGCTGTACTGCTGTTACAGGCTTCAAGTTTAAGAAATCTAAGAAAAATTGGCTCTACCAATGCTTCCCAATTGATTAGCAACTAAAAAGGCAATTAATGATAAAAAATAAACGACCATATGTTAAGTTAAATCAGATCATTTGATATCCCATTTGGTGCCAACTAACAGTTATAGTTAGTATTCAACCATTTGTACGTTAGAATTTACGTGGAATAGTAATGTAAGCATTTCTACAAAACACAGGGTGGCTTAAAGGGATACTTCAACATTTTGGCAAATTTGCCCATTGCCATAATATCTATAGTCTTAGGAGTAGGTTTGTTACCTTTAGTTGTCAGTGCAGGCTATTTTTAGATCTGCAGGACAGAGATACTAGCTGCTCTGCCAACTCTATGAGTCTTATGGTTATTTCGGCTTTCCCTCATCAAACTTATCAAATACACAATCCAACAACTCCAAAATGCTCTCATGGACAAGTTGTGACCTGTACATTCACCACGCTATGAAATAATAACGTATAAGTATGTAACATTACGACATATGAAGCAAATACTCGGAACTACTTTCAGAGTAAACCACTGGGCAGAGTGACACAGTGCGCGCCTGTGGCCTGAGGTCACAACTTGTCCACGAGAGCATTTTGGAGTTGTTGGATTGTGTATCTGATGAGTTTGATGAGGGAAAGCCAGAACTACCATAAGACTCATAGAGTTGGCAGAGCAGCTAGTATCTCTGTCCTGCATATCTAAAAATAGCTTGCACTGACAACTAAAGGTAACAAACCCATTACTAAGACTATAGGGATTATGGCAATGGGCAAATTTGCCAAAATGTTGAAGTATCTCTTTAACTATTGTGTAAAACTATCAAAAATTAATCTTACCATTCAGCCCCTTTAAGCCAACAGTTCAACAGGAAGTGCCTGGCATAAATGAATACAAGAATTATAGGTATTCAGAGTTTGGTTTAGTTAAGCCTTGTTTGGTTTAGTTACATTTAGTCTAATCTAGTTTAGTTTAGTGTAGTTTGCCCAATTCAACAGCATATTTTTCACAGATGGTGTTATAAACTCGCATTTGGTCCAATTATTTAGTTTGTTTGATCTGCAAACCTGAGAAGTAGCAGTATCATGAACACAGTGCAATAGCTCTCCACCCTAATATGATGTCAGAGCCACCGTATGGTCATTTTATGGTAATGTACCTTGAAAGTGTGCCCAGATTTGGGGAAAATTGGCTATTTATAACTGTTCATGTAGCAGTCTTAATAATAGTGGTAGCAATTGTCCAAAATCGCTGTAAGATGTGAGAATATGCCAGTTTCAGAGAGGAAAAACCAAAGTTTTAAATCAGATGATTCTACTGGAACAAAGGAGAGCCTTGGCGCTGGGAGTAGACTTTTCTTAACACATTTTCTGTTTCTACCAGTGCAACTTGTTGGCTGCCCCCCCACATCTGGGCTGTGGGGGCTTTGGAACAACCACTTCACACTTCTTTTTTGTTACTGCTGGGCAGCAAAGCTACACAGTGCAGAGTCACTGAGGAGAGCGCCAGTTGCATGTGACATTCACTCTTGCCCATGGGGGTTGCTGTTGAAAAATCACTGCACCGTTGATCTTTGATCAGTCCAGGCATGACAATACTTTCTGTTCATCCAGACCCATTTCTGTCTTGGCGTCTCTCGAGTGTCTGTGCACATCATCACCTGTCGATGTGTGTTTTTGATTTCCTTACCTCTGTTCTTGCATTTATTTTGGACCGGGTACGCCGCAAGCTGATTGGATTTGATACACTCCTCTCTCCCTCTCACATCACCCTACTCCAGATCTGTTTCTCTCTTTGCCACTCGTTTCCCTGTGCTATGGAACAAAAACTCTCCTTGGAATGGCTTGACATCTCCTTGTTCACTTTGTGTCCTCTTCCTTTTCTGTTAAGTCTTTGAAAAAAAGTTTTGAGTTACATTTTTTATTTATTAATTTATTTTACTTTCTGGGTTATCTGAATATTAGTTTGACATAACTCTGAAGAGTAGTTTGCTGCAATTTTTCATTTTTCTGCTGGGCTCTTGTTGAATCCGAGTCCACCACAACAACCAGCTATAGCAGCCCAGCAGGCACCTACAGACAATACTGGCATACCCTTATCCATCAAGCATATGTATATAAGTTTGCTAAGTTACCTGGCTTTTGCAAGTATCTGCTTGAGAAAAGGGACTCAGTTTAAGATATGTCATAACAAATGCATCTGCTTTCCTACTATCCTGAAAATTGATATAATTTTTTTAGGACAGTCAATATTTTGTCTCCTCATTTGTAAGACATGATTCTAGGTTACAGTTTCATTTACCGTTTCTATCCACTCAGTTTTCATGATTTAAGCTCAGGTCTCACCACATCCAAACCATTCTTTGCAGACAGCTATTGATGTTGTTAGAGCTGTAGAGTCCCTGCTCTAGCAAGCTTGTAATGCAGCCATTTGCTTCTCTGTGCTGAGGTCAGAAAACTCACAGACTAAGTCAGTCAAAGCCAAAGATTTCCCACAACACAACATAATAAATAACTTGATCTTTTGGACGCTGTGAGGTAAGTGATTATGTGGCTTAGGGATTCAGTCTGCCATAAACATTTGCAAAGTCTTGACAGATATCAGTCAAATAGCCGATGGCTCCTCATACATTATCTACAGAGAATAGCAGTATATTTTGCATCCAGATCAATAAGGTGCATTGTTTCATACGAGCATATAGTTTGCATTTACAGGGCAATGGTCCATATGCAGTTACAACTCTTGGCCGTTCAGAGACACCAGAAAAGAGCTCACTGAATGTACAGTATAAGGTGTACAAAGGCAACATGAAAACACAAAAGTGAATGAAAATACAATGACCTTGATTTGAAGAGGGAACAAACTCTCATTATTGTTGGACAACCATTTATTTAAGCGTCTTGTACAGTTTTACAAACACAATGTCCAACTGGTGCCAGACTCTCAAATACTATACTACCACTTTGGGTGTGGTTTACACCAGGGTTCCCACAGATGCTTGAAAAGTCTAGAAAAGTCTTAAGCTGAACTTTTGAAATTTAAGGCCATAAAAATCCTTAAAAAATCTTATTTTTACTTGTGAGAGGTCATAAATTCTTGAAGGCAGATTTGAGAACACGTCTTTATCTAATTTTTATTTGCTAAATCAGTTTTATTTTAATCATTCTTTTTCCTTTCTATGTTCCTTTAGAATTTAAGATTTGTAAAGGAAATATCATTCTCTTTTTGTTATTAATCAATAATTTAGTATTATTAACTAAATTTCCACCACAAAGTGTTTCATGAATATTCATTAGAATGCAGGGTATAAAGTGTTGGATGTTCCAATTATATCAAAATTATTTAAGTCTTGGGTTTTTGTGAAATACAGCTTGCCCACCTAAATCTTGGTACAACACACCCTTATTCCCTGAAGATAATATTATTCTCCTTTTCAAAGGTTAAAATGTTTAGAATCATTTGAGTGTACCTGCTAAAAATATGTTATAAATATAACTATATTATAACTATATTGACAGAATAGAGGCATTAAATGTGCCAGAAATCATCAGGTTTGGGTATTTATGACCAGAAAACTTAATTGTCCTATACCATTTGGCTTTTCTTAAACACTGCAATGAATCTAAAAAATTCAGTCTTGGGCCAGAGTACCAAGGAATCCCACATTACTTTGATTTATGCTGCAAAAATGGTATTTTTCTCAGCTCAGGTATTACAAAGGTCTTAAAAAGTCTTGAATTAGGACTTCTAAAGAGTGTAGGAGCCTGAATACATGTCCATGTACATAATACTTAGCACATTAAAAACATACACTTCATCATAATAACAGCTGAATCTGAAATTGAAATGAACTTTGCTCTTTATTTCTTATTGTATTGTAATGACTTTTGGCATTGTTGTGCCATGCTTTACTCACAGTCCACTGCATTGTCTGGCAGACTGAAACCCTTTTCCATTAAGTACAAAGAAAGACAGACAACATGATTTTCCTGTTTGCTTTGTTGTCCAATATCTGTGGTATAAAATGTTTGCAGATTGTTGAAGTTTGTGCTCAGTCCAAGCAGCATTACCAGGGGCTATTGTCATGGGGACTACTACTTGTCAAAAACTTGTGAAAAGTCACTAAAAACAAAACTGATCACACTGGATAGTGTTCCATATTTGATCCATCACCTCTAATGGTTGAAGAACTCCTTAAATCAAAGGATAACAGGATTTCTTCATTGGCGTATGTGGTTGACTTTGCTAAAAAACACAAGTTTTGAATGGCAACAGTGGCCCTCATTCAGAAGCAAGGCCTCTTTGGGTAAGCTGCCATAGTCAGACCAGGTTCAGATATTTGTGAGACCGTTCAGACGTGGCCAGAGTGGGTCCACAACCTGAGCATGGGGAGAGCTCCCAGTATTCCCCCAGCCGTCCCAGTTGCATGACATCCTACCCGGACCCTGTGAGTGGTTTGAGGGGACTTTCAGGCCCCAGAGTGGCTGATAAGAATCCCATTTCATAGTGTCAGAATTAATTTCATGCTTTGCGATGAGCTGTGAGGCAGACCCCTGGATTGTCAGGCTTTGTTACACATTCAGATTATACCTTGAACCTGCCAGTAGCCAGTCAAGTGCTTTCTCTCAAATTAAAGTGGCAGATTCTAAATCCTCTGTATTTAGCCAAACAAGCAGTTTAGCTCCCCCCACTTACTGTAATTGCAGGAGCTTTTTAGATGTATTGGAATATTTGTGTGAGCCACAACACTGCCATTTGGCATCAGGGGGATTAATTCCGTAATGATCTGCAAACATGAACATCCTGTCATTCGAGGCTTCTGATGAAAATGCAGTTCAGATACAAACATGTGCTCATACATTGCAAAAGCGTTTTCAATCTGTGCCATTTAAAGACCCAACTTAAAGCACTGAGTAACAGCTAGTGAAACTAAACTGCTCGCATCATTGTGTGTGATTTATATCCACTGAAAGCAGTACAATCTGAAGGTAGTCACAATGATTAGGTATGCCACCAGAGCTTGACATTGCAGACTTTACACCCAGACCTCCTAGTCATATCACAACAGACTTAAAAGTCAAAGCGAAGGATATGAATGCAGACATAACTAATTATTTGTCAAATAGCATTTGGGAAACTCTTTCAGGGAAGCTTCAAAAGGACCTCAAGTGAAGCATTAGCTGCGTTTCCTCTTTTGTGGTTGTATAGTTCTACTATCCATAATCCCACCACTGGCCTTCATGGGATATATGCACTTTATTAAAGCTGTGCCCTAGCCGGTCCTAAAGCGTTATCAGGCATGAGGATGCCTGTGCACTGTGATAGCCTGGCCCCTGTCAGATTCGCAGCCTTTTCCAGCGCCACAAAGATTGAGAACTGAGCAATCATTCTTGACGTGGAGGGTTTGCAAATACAATATGAGCGGAGGAAAGAAGCTGAAAGGCTCAAAATCCAGTAAGACCGTAAGTAAATAAGCCCATTGGACACAGAGGAGGGTTTGAGGACTGTGGCTGAGGTCCTGTCCTATTTGTTGTGTGCTGGAACATTCGGTCGTCAGTGAGAAGAGGCCTTTCTGAGAGTTAAACCCCCTCTGTTTTTTATTTTTTAAGCTGTTCCACCAAAAGTGACACTGCAGTCAGAACACTATCATTAAACTTTTATGAATTCAGCAGCACAAGTTTTTTCTGTCTTGCTCGCTCTGTTCTTGTGTCCTGGCATTCTCAGAGTGGCAGTAAGCCTCACCCAGATGCAAAGAAACGGGGCTATGAAATGGGATTTTTCTGAACTAATTGTTAGCAAGAATGGGTGATAGTCGACAGAAAAAAAGGAATATTTTAAGAGTGAGTGTTCCCCTTATAGCTTCCCCCTCTCACAGTCTTGTGGACCCTCCAGCCCAAAGATACATGAGAATTTTACAGTCCTGGCTACAGCACAGAGCCAACTCTCTCCCCCCCAATAACCCCAAATCAGTCAAAAGTTCCCAAATGGTCTATATTGAAGATGATTCAAAAAACGGGGTGGATGTCAAAATTTCTGGCATACTTTTTTGGGAGGGAGAGTGTTGCAGCTCACTGGCTACAGAGTGAGCACGCTCAGTAGTCAGGTGCTGGTGGTAAGAAAGTCTAAAATGTAGTATTTGTGGGAGTCAGGTACGTATGATGCAGACTATGCCTGTGATTTGTTTTTATTTTATTTTTTAAGAAGTTAAATGTTATTATTTTTGGTTTATGCTGAGAATCCTGTTTTTTCATGTTTTCTCATGAGTTGTCATTTTTGAACCTTAACTGTTGTTGTAGTTCTTTCTTTCGAGTCACCTGGGTTACAGAGAAATTCATTTCCCAGTACCCTCCTTCTGTTCATAATTTATTTCCTCTGCCTTTTGCTTTTGGAACAAGAACATGCTGCTTGTTTTATATGGGTTCATTTGAGTTTCTGTCTTAAGTTGCTGTGTGTGGAATGCCTTTTTTTCTTCTGGTGTTTCATTTAGTTTTTTTCAGTTATTGTGCTATTTTTACCTTACATAACAGTCAAATATGTAATAATGAACAGGGTTTTTCACACTAAAAGAGTGGAGGGAGTACACACATTTTGTAGAGGATAGAGGAAAGCCCGCTGGGAATAGAAATATTTTCATACATGTTCTTTTATCCCTGTAATACCAAATTCTGGATGAGAAGTGAAGGAGTTTTATCACTCCTTGCACAGCACACTCTGGACCAGCACGAGCTGTGTAAGAGCTTGGCAAAGATTATAAGCACGAGGCATTGAATTTGATTTAGAAAGTTCACAGACATGTAGGTTTTAATATGTTTTGGAAGAACACTTCATACTAAAATACCAGCCACTGTGTTGGAAATCTTTTAAACTGTTACTGATTAAAGAGGAAGGAGTGTACTACCTTCCAGCTGGCTTATACAGCTTGGAAAAAAGGTTTTTCTAGCTTATGATAGTTTGTTACAGAAGTTCCAGTGCATGATTACAGATGCTTTTTGATTGATCATTTTATCATGTTCTATTAAGGCCACATTTGTTATAAAAAACAACACACAATAGAAATTTACAGTAGTTCAACCAACAAAACTCACTGACGTTTGATTTAGTTTGTCATTTTAGTTGTATTTTACACTGATGTTAGATCATGATTAGAAAACCTTACTTATTCCCTTAAATAGAATGCACAGTCATAGATTTCTTGAACCATGTAGAATTTTGGTTACTAGGAATAGAGATTGAAACTCACTTCAGCTAGACCCTGGTTCTGCACTTTCTTAAACCTAAAAATAAAATTCTTGCACCACTGATACTGCTATAACTTTTTGACAACATCATTTTGTTGTATCAGCGATGTAAGAAAATACATCAGTTCATTCAGGACCTCTTTGTTAAGAAACACACATGGTTTGAAGCTATAAATATTTCTTTATCAGCAGGGATCCCCTGCCCTTCCATAAGCCTACATGGAAAGCAACAAGCAGGGACAGCACACGTGACACTGATTAATTTAGAATCAGAATGAAGGAGGAGCTGGGGTGGAGGAGGGTTGCAAGAGCAGCTTGCAGTGAGAGCAGCAGAGTGTAGCCAGGCAGGGTAGTTCGTATAAAGCAGCCATAAGTACAGTTAGCTAGTAGTGTGCTTATAGCAAATAAGCTGGCCATCAGCTGATCTCAGGTATGGCAGTGCTTGACTCCATGGCCTGCCTGAGTCAGCACTTTATGCTTGATTTTTTTTAATGGGGAGCATGAGTTGTGCTGGGAGTAGCATGCACTCATAACACTGCGTGTAAAAGCAGGTAGTTATCCTTTTGTTGTTCCATTCTTTCCAACAGTGGAAAATTTTCAGTACTAGTATTGCATAGGACTTTCATTTATAAGGGTAAAGGGTATCAATATGCAGAATTAAAGATCCTCATACTGATAACCAAATATCTGATGCAGACTCTTAAGTTAATGTTCAAAAAAGATGACAAATTTAAACCATTTACATTATACATTAAAGTACAGACATTTGACTGCTAACAAGGACTAGGGCGTACTATGTGATTGCATAGAGTAACATTTTAAAGGTATTGTTGTAAATTTTGACAGTAAAGATCTATTATGTCATACTACATGGCTGTTTTAAATTCAACACTATAAAGCATCACTACCAAAAACAGTCACACTCTTTAAGTCTGAATGTGCAGTTTAAGTCTCCTGTTAAAGTAGCCATCTTGATTCATTATTACAAAGCGTGTGCCATTGTCCATTTTGGCCTCTTCTGTTCACATTTGCTTGACTATTTTATTTTATTTCAAACATATTTTGCCTCCGTCTTTGTTTTGCAATTTTTGTTTGGAATTGCTCTTATAGTTTTTTTTTTATCCTTTTATCATTTTCTTTATCTCTCCCATCTTTTTATTTTTTGTTTTTCACCCCTCCCTTCCCTCCTTCCCCATCCTCCTCCTCGTCCTGGATCCCCTTCCCTCCTTCCTTCCTGTCCTTTCAACCTCACCAGAGCCCTCAGCCCCCCCTCAAGAAATTAAGTGCAGCAGCACCAGCTCCACCACCCTGCTGGTAAGTTGGCGCCCCCCGCCTTTGAAGAGTCAGAACGGTGACCTGGTGGGGTATAAGGTGCGCTACCAGGTGGTGAGTCCGTCAGACGGTGGCAGTGACGACGGGGAGTCCATGGAGGATCAAACTGTCCCTGCCAATGAAGAGCAGGTGCTGCTGCAAAGATTGGAGAAATGGACCCAGTACAGCATCACCTTGTCTGCATTCACTGTGATCGGATCCGGGCCTGAGAGCGAGCCCCTGATCTGCCGCACTGATGAAGACGGTACATGAATCTCTGATTTTCAGAGGTTAAATGTTGTTTTAGAATTTTAAGTATTTGATGTAAGTGAGATTTTAGCAGTAGATTTGTATAAATGTAAGAATATAATCTTAAATATGTTGTATTTATCATAATAGAATGGATTCAATAATGTTGGAAAATGTCAATGAAACAAGACCACAACCAGGCATATTAAGGAAAACATTCTGAATGGATAACACACTTGGGAAATCAGAGTTGCTATTTAATCTTAACCAACAAATGTAACTCATAATAGCCACCACATCTCATATCCTGCAGTTATTTGTTGGCTTTTAACTATGTATCTCATAGCTCAGCTGAGAGCCATAAGAGTTTATGAATGCCATATACCACAAGACTGTATCAGTTCATGCATATGTGGTGGCAACAGGATGTTGGGAGTTAAATCAGCAGGTGTGTGAACATTAAGGTTGCATCTTAAATCCTTAGTTTATTATGCTGAAAAATTAAAGTCAAATCAATAACAGTCTTCCTCTCTTCATACCTGCCTCTGTTTTGTTCCTGGTCATTGCCATCAAGACTGATTGAGTGTACCCTATCAACAAATGCAAGTTTTTGTGATAATTTTATTGATTTGTTTAAGCAGTTTATTGACAAACACACTTTTTGCAGTCTAAGGATGTAGAAAAATTTCAAACAAAACAGGCAAATCATATATAACAAATATGCAAATATTCAATGATTTATATTTAAGCCTTACTACAATAGACAATAACAAAAATGCACATGACTTTGCCTAGCTGAGTAGCAGTAAGTAAATGACAAAGGAGAAAGCCCTTGGAATAAAGTACCCAAAATGACAAGTAAAGATGTGAGCATGTCACACCACATCTGAATCATTGACGGATGGCTGACATTGCCTTCTATCCTCCATGATCCATTTCACATCTATTACCACAGCATATTAAGCATCTGTCTGGCACTGATATATGACAAGCACGAAGGTAGGGACAAGCTTGGATTGTTAACATACTTGTTTTAAAAGACACCTTTCCCATGGGTGAAACCACAGCTCACTGACAATAGCCATAACAAATTTTAAGGTTTCATCACGATAATAATGCATGACAGAAAAAGTACCAAGTAGAGAAATAAGAGGCAGGAATAAAAGGTAGAGAAAAAAAATGGTAATAAACAAGATTGGTGCACGATCCAGGGGAAGGTGGGGGGAAATGGGGTGGTGATTTAGGGGGAGAGAAGGGGACTTGAAGTGTTTGTGGACGAGCAAATGGAGGCAGTTTGAGTGGAGGAGTTCTATTAATGGCACATCCATCTAAGAAAGGGCCAGTCAGTGGCACTCTGAAAGGCCTGGAAGCAAGGCCTTCCATAAAGGCCTGTCATTATGACTGAGAGCTCCCCACTGAAGCAGACAGACACAGCAGAAACATACTGAAAAGGAGTGGTGTAAGTGGTGCAAGGTTTTAGGTGGATATGTTACAGCAGAAAAAGTGACATAGAAGTGTGTTTGTCGTCATGTCTCTTTGTGAATTGTCCAACTTTATAGAATATCAGTTGGATACTTTTGTGTGACAGGTAGTTATTAGAGCTTTGTGCTTCTTTTACAAAGAATTGCTCTCCTTAAAAGGCTGAGGGCTATAGGCCAATTTTAACTGACTTCTCTGACTAAATTTGGAGCATCTGCTTCAACATTGCTATTTATTTCTAAAAATAGTGGATCATGACTTAGGCATATTTTTTCACCATTAAATTGAATAGAATAGGTCTGATTTGAGTTTTGCTTTTTACAGTTCCTGGGGCTCCTCCAAGGCGGGTAGAGGTTGAGGTCCTCAACTCAACAGCACTTAAGGTGATGTGGCGCTCCTTGACCCCAGGAAGGCAGCACGGTCAGATCCGTGGCTACCAGGTCCACTATGTGCGGGTGGAAAATGGAGAGTCACGGGGCCTGCCCCTCATCAAGGACGTCATGCTGGCCGATGCCCAGGTATGACCATCTCACTGTTTCCGAAGCAAAAATCTGCAATATTAGATTAAAAACTTTAATTCATAGTACTCAAAAAGTGACCATTTTCTCAGTTGAGAATTTCAAATGGTGTGTCTACAGGTAACTCTTATGAACATAGTGACATAATTAATGTAATTATTGACTAAAAAACAAAAAAGCAACTAATTGAATCGGTCAACAGACTGAAATTTTTATCAAATGAAGCAAAATAAAATACTGAGGAGCCCCTGCTCCCCCATTAAAAAAGGTCCAAATGGTATAGTCAACCCCTGGCCCTGTATGGGAGAATGGAGCCTTGAGAAAGGTATGTAGGAGAAGAAAGCAAGGATAGAGCACAAGATGAGGATGATGGAGAAGAAAGCAGAGATAAAGAGCTAGATAAAGATGATGGTGGAGAAGAAAGCAGGGATAGAGAGCTAGATGATGATGATGGAGAAGAAACCAGGGATAAAGAACTAGATGAAGATGATGGAGGAGAAGAAACCAGGGATAGAGAGTGATATGATGATAAAGGAGAAGAAAGCAGTGTTGGAGAGCATAATGAGGATGGAGAAGTAAGCAGGGATAAAGAGCTAGATGACGATGATAAAGGAGAAGAAAGCAGGGAAGAGAGCATGATGAGGCTATTAAACACATAAACTAATGTGACTCAAATAATCCAAGTAAATTAAAGTTAACTCTAGTACAAATATTGCTCATGGATATAGGGACATCATGGTTCAAAATAAATTAAATAGCATAGATATTCATAAAACAAAGCAACATGTTCTTGCTTGGCTGGCTGGCTAGTATATAAGAAATGTTATATCTACAACATTTTGTGAAGGTTTCAGCTAGTACTCCTTTTTTCTGTGCCTATCTTATTCTGAAATAGCCTATAGGTTTTTTTGTGTCTTAATCCCAACAATAGCCTGTGTCTGACGATAAATCAGTGAACAAATTAATTATGTTAACAAAGTGTTGCTCTGGATTTGTATTGTTTTTTGGCAATCAGGAAATGTTGAATTAATAAAACTTTGTTAGGTTTCCTACATTAATTTAACAAACTTGAACACAGCAGGATGTTATTATAACAGAATTTATGCCTCTCACCCTTGGTGTGATGTGATGGGAAAATGACTGCCATTTGAAAATGATCAGTTCCACCAAATGTATCTAGGTCTTCCTTTCAGTCTATTTTTCAGTCAGGATTCAAAGAGAGTTACCAATTAAGCAGGATAAAAGTTGATGCAATGATTTATACCTCAGTGATATTTCAAATAAACTTTGCCCCATTTTTATTCTCAAATACACACAAATTTTGTTTTTTCTCTGCTGTTGTTGCTTTTCAAATATTGCTGCAGTAGAAAGTGATATGGGTGCTCTCCCCTTTTGGATTTCATTTCATATTGCTGTAATATTCTGTTCCCCTCAGCCCACAACAAGAACTGTAATCACAGCTCCACTCATCTTGTCCTCCCTTTTCTGCCTCCACGGCTTTTATTAAGAATTTCCAGACCCTGCTTTATGGCAACATCTGCCGTGAAACGCCTGATTGTATGCTTGTATCAAAGGAGAAAGGACTCAAAGAAAATTCTTATTATAGTATTCTCTGCCTGGGGGCCAAAACGTAAAATTGGCATGAAAACATTTCACCAAAAAAATCTGCCTCCACTGACAGCTAGAACTGTAATGGAGCCTTGTACACTGTAATGACAATTTTACACAACTTCTGTCAACACACAGTGGAGAAATCCTTTCAGAGTCTGACTTTTGTACACACTGACAATCATACAAATGCAAATGAAAGCCCTGACGCAATGGAGTAAACAACACAGAAAGCAATAGCTTTATTGAATTCTGCATATTTTGGAAATAAATGCCTCAAAATCAGTTTTTTGCAGAATGTGTGAAGGGTCCACCAGAATCACGTTAACCATTATCTTATTGAGATTACCCATTAATTTCAGTGCATGATGAGGGTGTAAATTACATAAACTCTCAGTTTAAAAATGCACAACCTTACTGTCAATTAAACCTGTACAATCTAAGTATATCTTTCAATAGATAGAATGATAAGACAGTGTCTTGATTAAGCACAGTAAAGCTACACTTAAATGTCACTGGTGGCTGCAGTTGTCAACGATTGAACGTTAAGCAGGAGAGTGTTAAGCTGATGGAATATGTTTAGTGAAATGTTTGGAGCCATAATGGTACATTAATGAAAACACAAGATGAAGCTCCACAGATCTCCACCTGTAAGGACAATGATTATGTATTATAACTAACAGTACCATGCCAAACCAAATTGAACTGGACTGCTTGGTGGAAGTGACCTATTGTGCCATGCAGTGGACAGGCTGTCACTAGCTTTACTAGCATTTAAATCAAGAACATTTTCTTATGTCTATACTTAATACTTTGTTTTTAAGATGCAGCTTCCTTGCATGTGCAATGAAATTGTGGATTTTTTTTTCGCATTTGCTATTATGTTACTTTGTAGATAAAAAAAGTAGGGATGTAAAAATGTCTCACATCAAAAAATGCTAGATTTAACTAGCTTTAATTGCTAGCTTTGACATCAAATGGACACAAACATGGACAAATTTAAAAGAACTGGCAAAAAATATATATTGCAGTACTCCTTTTAAGCAGCAAAGGGCTCTATCTGCTCCTAGCAGGTCTTGTTCAACATCAGTAGCACCTATATGACCTCAAAATAGGGAGTTTTACTTATATTTGTGAAGAAAAAAATGCTTTTTATTGTCAGAATATTAACTTGAAATTCCTATCTTTTCATAGATTGGCTTATAGCTCATTATTTTATCTTTAAAAATGTTTTAAAAATATGCTCAAACCGTTATGTGAATCCAGTTATATATACCATATTGTGATTTAAGTGTATTCTTACAGCCCTGTAATTATTCTTTTTATAAAGAAGTAAGGGTTAGTTGGGGACAAAAATTATAAATAATACGAAAATGGTAACTGATAAATGATAATGGGATGTAATCTTAGTGTAGTATCACAGTTAAATGGTTACACATCTCCAGGCCTCACTAGCACACCTGTCCAACTCTCATCTTTGTTCCAGCTGCTCCTCATAACATAAGCTTCAAACAACTACTCTCTCTCCTTACCTTCAAAAAAAAACAATGACCTACTTCTGATACCAACCCTCTGCTCCTGAACCTCTAATGCCCCCGTCTCTCACAATCCTATTTCTTCCTTTTTCTTTCTCTCTCTTTCTTCTTCTTCAAAAAAAAAAAAAAAACTCTCTCTCCTGCACTCTCCTCTTTGGCGGGGGGGTTAGTGGGAAACGGACGATACAGCTGAATATGTGAGTACGAAGTTTCGCCTGAGTGCTATGTGTAGCTGCGGGGGTATAAACAGTGGGTATTGCATCAGCCTTGTTGGATTCACAGTTTACACAACCCCTCAAGACTTTATTCAATAAGTTTGGATAAAGTGGCTCAGAGGTTTCACCTCAGCTCACTCTGACCAGCCAACCGCTGCACTATCTCTATAAGCCACTAAGGAAAATAGGACCAACTTCTGTTGCAGCTAGCTTCTACAAAATGGTGGCTGATGCAATATCCACTGCCCGCTGTGCCTGGAATGCTAATGCTACTCGTGCCATGCTGTGTGTTGATGCAGTTTTTCGTCTTGTGTTTTGTGGTATGTGTATTTTTTTCTCTTCTTTTGATTTTTAAACCATATTATTCAATTTTCTATGTGGTGCTTTAGAAATTCTCATGCTGCCCTAGGTAGACCGGCTTTTTTCTAAAATCCTCTTCAAATCCTGAATGATCATTCACAACTGCAGATTTTTTCTTCAACAAATTGTACCCTTATTTTGAACCCAGATTTAAAGCCCCAGTCTATCTGCATTACGTGAATACCATCTCAAGTACCGACAGTACTTATAGCTCATTTACCTTTATTGACCTCTCCCATCCCTCTGCCAAGCAGCCTGTTAAAAACCTCATTCTGCATTCGTTCAAACCTGCTCTCTTGAAAGATTCATTAGAATTGATCGGAAGCCTCTCTTTGAAGAGGACTCAAGGAAACTTAATGGCTGAGGTAAAAACTGTCGGCATATGGGCAGGATGCATTCAGCATGCATTTATCACAAAGTTAAGTTGTTGATTGGAATATGGCTAAAGGAATAAGAGGGGCTACTTTCCATTTGCATACCTAATGTCCCCAGCTCCACCTTGGCAGCTCTTAGGATTTGCTTAATGGAATGGTCTCCCATTACACAGGGGGGAAACGTTACATTTAATGCATGCCTCGTGAAAATTAATAAAGAGAACCAGGAAACACTTCACTAAGATTAACATTCTGCATAAGGCAGTTTGAGCTGCATGAAGAGGGTGTGCAGTCATCAATAATTTGAGACATATTTTGATACTTTCTTGCTCCTTTTGTTTTCCTTTGTGTCTCTTAGGAAATGGTCATTGGAGGACTAAAGCCAGACACCACTTACTCCATCACGGTGGCAGCATACACCACCAAAGGGGATGGAGCCCGGAGCAAACCCAAACTGGTGGTGACCAAAGGGGCAGGTCAGTACAATATTAGATTATTGAGCTCCTGGTTTGTTTAAGCACTCTTTCCCATGCTACACCAAATGTAGTATATTCTTTTTCAACCTTTGGTTGAAGGACATTGTGCCCTGGTTTCCTCATTATTGCAAACCAGCTTGTATTACTGGGCTGTATTTTTTGTCATATATGTTTTTCAAAAGACATAAAAAGGAACATTTATAACAAGCAAACAAACAGCTGGCTCACACATTCAAATCCATAAAGGCGGGAGGCTCAGGATTGTCATCATATACATAAAAGTACATGCCATTATGTACAAAGTATTCTTTACATTATCTTTACGGCTAAGGGTACATGAAAAATAAACAATACTAAAAGCAATACAGAAATTGTCAACTGTAAAGTATTCATCAAGGCACGGCTTTTAAATCTAGGATGAAAACCCTCTTGTAAGAATAGTGAAAAAAGTCAAACTACTACATGCCAGAAAGGGTTCAAATTTTCGAAAAAAAAACAAAACAAAACAAAACTTCATCTTTACCTTGTAACCTACAGGTACAAAGAGGCATAGTCAAGTACACTGTATAATAAACTAGTTGCCTGAAAAATAACAATATAATGTGTTTTTAATGCACTTTACTAACTTAATATTTCTGAGTATTAAATACTGATGCTAACTTTATAATTTATGTTCTCAGTACTAGTAGTTTAAATTATTTTAATTGTTCAAAACTGAGATTCAAACGGTAATTTGAGTGTAACCCTCTAATCACATAATTTTATCTTGAACAATTACGCTACTCAAAGTAGGTCAACTTAAGTGTCTATAGGTGAGAACAACTGAAAGGTCCTAACTGAACCTGGAAGTCCTCTTCCATCAAGCTCAGTATACCATCCACAGCATACTGTACTGTGATTGCTTCCCACAGGTGGGACTTTTCTAACTGAGTCAGTAACTTCACTCATGGTGCAGAATTGTCAAATGCCCAAAGACATTCTGGGAAAACACTGCAGATTAAGGGATGGTAGTGAAATAATTTGTGTAAAATACAAAAAATACTTTAAGTGATTGAGTACTTCTACTGAAAACTAAAAATGTGTTCTATCAAAAATACAGCTTAGATAGCTATTTTGGATTTTTTAAGTTAATGCTACTCTTTTTTTTTTAACAACCTCCGACTGTTCAGTCTTACAATGTAGCTGATGTCTCGTTAGGTTTGCCATCCACTCAACATTAATATTGCCCCTCACAGGCAGGGCCTCTTTAACAGAGTTGGTAACTTCACTCATGGTGCCTAAGGCATTCCTAGAATACTGCAGATTAAGGGATAATGGTCGAATAATTTGAGTACAATGACAGAAAATACTTAAATTGTTTGAGTACTGTTAACTTGAAGCTAAAAGTGAATTCTGTCAACTCAGAAAAATAGAGTAAAAAAAGATGGTTTGGATTTTTAAGTAAACACAACTCAACCTTTTTAACTAGCTTGTACTGTTTGGTCTTACAGTGCAGTGAAAAGGGTTACAAGTTATAAATACTTAAGTAAATTTAAGTTCTTTAGCGTTTATGGCCAAGGAGTGCAAGCAACTTGTTTATAATAAGTTATAAATAATTTAGAATCAATTACAAAAAAGCTGAGTTAGTTCAACTCTGTTTCTGAGTAAAGTTGATGTTAGTTTTTACAGTGTGTTACTCTCTGCTATTGAATCTTAGCTGGAACTCTGGGCCGTCTTTTAAATGAAGCGTCATGTTTGGCCACAGGAACTGATACAAACTTTTACCAAAGATCTAGAAAAGCAGCAACAAAACAGTAATTCCTCATATTTAACAAAGTGCTAAAGCTACAAATTAGGCCCGCCAAATAGATATGTCCTTTGCCAGAATTTGCTTCATAAATAACCATATTTTGATTTTTCTTCTCTACTGCATCTTACCTGAGAGAATTTTTCCAAATGATCTATTCTGAAGTGTAGCTACAATTGATGTCAAGAACACTTAAGACATAAGAGTTGATATTTGCTTCTATCAGTAGAGCATTTATCATTTGAATCATGCTCACACGACTTTCCACAGATATTTTGAGATCAAGGTGCTGGTGTGAGGTTCTTGGAGTTTTTATCAGATAGATTATGACAGCTTGAGAACCCCTGTTGGGCCGTCGGTCTGGGCATAAAAGATGAAATAAAGGCTAATGCCTGCGCACTACAAAGCCTTGTCTTTTTCAATTTTTTCCCTTGTTACCACTGGTAGGCACACTGATTCAGCTGGACTGCTTGAGCCTGTGTTGAAGCGAGAAGCTTAGTTACCATGAGCATGATCTAAACCTGTGAGGCTGGCTGCTGTAGAGCGTAAAAGCCTTCTTTTGAGAGATTTCAAGGCAAGCTAGGAGCACCCTTTTGTGTGCATCTCTGCCAGGCTTCAGTGTCATCATGTACACAACTGCATCATGCATTTCTAATATATGGAAAAGAACCTACCAGCATGCAGTGTGGTACATGTAGCACATACATAGGGATATACAGATCCACACTTGGGGAATTCCTTAGGCTAGTGTGCATGCATGAAATGATAAAGAACACACACTTATAGACACACAAACGCCTTCATTGTACAATTCAGCACACACACACAGGCACACATCCTAGATCCTGACAGGTGTGTGTGTAACAGGTGTCAGCGACTGTGATGCTGCCAAAGGGGCTTGAGTGAGTGCTGTCACTCTCTATCCTCCTGTCAGGCCGAGCTGACTGATATGCCAGTCTGGAGCACTCTGTCTGTCCCTCAGAGGGAAAGCCTCCCCTTTTATATTATTGAAGCGCAAAGAAGCAGTTAAGGTCAGAGGGGCCAAGATAAATAGAAAAAGGGGAATGGGTTCGAAGTGGGGGACATGGCTCTACGGCCTTTTTTTTCAGATGAAGAGGCTGTTGTTCTTGCTCAGTTGGATATTAGGTTGGCCTGGTGGTAGGCAGTGAGTATGGATTTCTTGAGGTCTATATCAGACAGAGAACAAATAACACCATGTCCTAACTCCTTATTTTCCTCTTACCTGTTCCTGTTTTCCTCTCTGAGATGGGCAAAGAACAAGGAAAGAGGAAGATGACAAGGCATCGGGAATGTTTCATTGATATTCTTTTACTTTACTAACTTAAAATAATGTGTTAGCTAACTTTATAAAGTTGAGATAGCTGTCCATTTATATTATCTATTTCTGTGTTTAGAATTTTAAGCTCTGACATTTGTCAACATGAAGGTAAAACTACTCAGCTCAAAGCTGTCAGAAGCTTGAGAATACAGAGTGCCATTCTGCTCTAAAATAATTAAAGCACTAGAAATCATACTGTTTCATGGTTAAAAATTGATAAAACATTTCAGCCGAAATTTAGGCTTTTAAAAAGTATTAAAGGTCTTAAATCCAAGTATGTGAAGTCTTGAATTTCCACATTTTTTATTTTTATATTAAAGGGGTTACAGTCCACATAGACTGAAGAAGCTGGTTGTTCACAGAGTACTATATGATATATGCTTGGATACAGCACTCTGTGAACAACCAGCTTCTTCAGCAATGACCTTTTGTGGCTTACCCTCCTTGTGGAGGGTGTCAATGACTGTCTTCTGGACATCTGTTAAGTCTGCAGTCTTCCCCATGACTGAGAGACCCAGACTGAGAGACCATTTAAAGGCTCCAGAAACCTTTGCAGGTGTTTGGAGTTCATTAGCTGATTAGGGTGTGACACTATGACTTTCCAATATTGAATTTTTTTCACAATATTCTAGTTTTCTGAGACACAGAATTTTGGGTTTTCATTATCTGTAAGCCATAATCATCAAAATTTCAAGAAATAAAGGCTTGAAATATTTCAATCTATGTGTAATGAGTCTATATAATATATGGGTTTCACTTTCTGAAATGAGTGACAAAAAATATTGAACTTTTTCATGATATTCTCATTTTTTTGAGATGTATATGCTCTAATGTTACATCAACCTTGTTCAAAGGTTTCAAGAAGCCTACAAATAATTCAATCAAGTAGCCTAAAAATGTGACAAAACCAATGAGGAATACCTTGTCAGCAATTTAAGTAAAGATTTCTGAAAAGTCCATTGTAAAACCTGGTTATATTGATTCCCATGCAGTCAGTGCTTAATAAATGCATTCAGATATAACTAAACCTCATTTTGGTGAGGTTTCTAATGGAGCAAATTAAAAAAAGAAATTCCTGATATCAAATATGTGACCCTATAATTTATTATGCTCCAACATTGTACTTGTTCATTGTAAAATTATGATTCAAAAAAATATACATTTCAAACATTCATTGTTATCTATATTTGCATACATATACAGTGCTAAAGAAATTTATTAGACCACCTGTCTCAGAGACCATCCAGCATCATGAAGTGCTCTTTCATTTTCAGTGAGCTCTCGAAGTTATACCATTTTGAACAGGAATGAGGGATTTCAAACTGAATTCACCTTTTTAAACCCAAATTTGAGCCAGCTCACTGGGCTTCTCTGAGAAGTCAGAAATTAGTCAAGCACAACAGTCAACCACTAAAACTCATCTTTCTGTTCAGGAATGCAAGTAAATAACTATAATTTGACATATTAATCAAGAAAAAATAATAATGTTCTTTACTATTTTTTTAGTTTTTTTGTAAATCAGTAAGTTTGAAAATTCATGGATAACAATTATAATTATATTTTAGCATTAAAAATATCATTTGGGTTAAAGAGCTTCTACATATTTGTGTATTAACCATTGCAGAAACATAAAAAATGATTTTGGTTTTACCCATTTTTACCAGTGCTGTTAATTTAGGGCAGCTGTGGCATAAACTTTACTTTGGGTGGTGGTCTAATAAATTTGTTAAGCACTGTAGCTTATGCAATGACTCTTAATAATCTTGCATGCTTTAATATTGAACAACTGCCTTCAAGAATTCTGACGTCATATGTTCCTTCATCTAAAGAAAAAAATATGCTTCAGAGAAAAATCAATATTGAACATCATAACAAATAGAGAAGGTTGTTGCCATTTCAAAATTGATTCACATCAATAACAGCATCTTTTTCTTCTTCATCTTCATGCATTTCTAACACATTTCAGTGGTGCCTAAGAAAGTGTGCGAAAGAATGTATCTCAGGACTTTGTGGGGAAATAAAGCAGGTATAAGTTTTAAACTTTTTATGAGTCACAGGCTAACATAAGTCTTTCTAAGGCTGGAGCTGTCTTTGTTTGTTGAATGAAAGCCAGGTTTGAAAAGTGCCTTTTCATGATTCACACTTTCCCATCACTTGCTTTGAGGAAAAAAATATGTAACCGTGGCCAGTGTGAGTTTTTTCCTTGTTGAGGGAGCCAAAAGAGTCTTTATTGACAAAAGATTGAAATGTTTGTGTCTGGAAGTGTTATTCTGCCATCCCATCTGCACATTGAGGAGTTTTTCACTGTTGCAATCAATGACATCCTTGTCATCTTCCTTTCTTGCTTGGCCCTCCATTGTGAGGAAGTTTAAAAAAAAAGCTTGTTTTAAAAAACTGTCAAAAACTAAATGAAACAGCATGTTGCTCACATTTAATTCTCTATAGGAAGCCTGCAATAACTTGGGACCCTCTGAGCCTGCAGAGCAAGGAAAGTTTTCAGATTTAGGGCATGCCAAGGCAGGAAGACACTCTGAAAGACGGCTGAAGTGAATGTAGAAAGGGGAGAAAGGCATACATGTAAACTCCCCTAATTTAATGTGGATATGGCACTGTTTTGGCATTCTGCATTTATCTTTAATGATTTATTACCCAGTAATGATGCAGTGATGGACTGAGAGATGGAATTATATTTGGAAGTTTTATTCAAGCTGTTTGTCATTATGTGGAGTGAGTTGCATTATGCATTAATTTGTTGCAGTCAAAGCTGATATAGATGCAAATGAACTCAGTCACATTGCTGTTAGACAGGCACAGAACACATTAGCAGGGTTTCCTGCACTTTAAATATCTTGACAGCTAACAGACTCCCATCCCCCAACTTCAAAGTACTTAATTCTGATTGTTGCATCCTGTGGGAGGATGCTGAAGGATGCCTGTGTGTATTAAAACATGGGGTTACTTCTGATATATTGGCCCTGGTTCCCTCATTGCATGTTTAGTAACCCACTGATTGGTATTTTGGTAATGGCTCCCGCTCTTTCTCCTCTCTCTGTATTTTCTTTCTCTGTTTTTTTTTTTTTTTTTAATTAAAGCACTTTCACCCTAAATGGTGCCAGGTGAAAACTTGGAGATCGGTGTGATATCAGTTTTGGCAGATAGGAAAATTTCTGCCTATGTTTACAACCAATAATTTGGCTACAAAAATCTGCCTATTTCAGCAGTAAATATTGGCTGTAAGAACAAAAAAAGTTAGTGGAGTTTTAGGCTGGACCAGCAGGCCTACATCCGCTGGGGTCTTTTTCTTTATTCACCATCATTCCTTACATTTTAAAGTGTGTTTTAAGGACTGAAATTTGTTCATTTTTTCATCCTCAAACTTTAAATTTAGTGTTTTAACCCCAAGCCATTTTTTGCTCTTTCTGGCCGTCTGTGGTTTTTTTGCATGGCAACCTGGACTTTCAGAATACGTTTCCTGCAAGGATGTCAGATGAAAGTATCAAAAGTTATATGAACAGAATGACAAAGTAAAATAACAAACAGAAACAGAATCTCATAGAACTTAATACAAATCATACCCAGATCAACAATGAGCAACCCTTTTCACATCTGCATTAAATTTCTACAGGCCTTTTTTGGTTCAATCTGGAACAAATGTTCATGGTGTGAATGAGTTTGTCCAAGGGCCCACTGTGTATGTACCAGATTGTACCTGATTGTACCCTTAACAGGAATTCGAGACCCAAATCTCCGGTAGCAAAGTTAACGATGTAAATCACAAATCTATCCTTGCCACTAAATAATACATTATCCTGTGACACAACACACATGCATAAACATTTTTTAGCAATTGTGAGGATTTCTTGGTAATAGTCAAATTCAAACCTTGGTTCAGTTTCTTCCCTGGTTGGGGGACTTAATAGCTAGATGCTTAAAGGACTTAGCCAATGGGGATGAATGCACATGCATCCCATTTTAGGATTGCAAATGTCCTCTTTTCATTATTTGGGCTATAGAGGAAAGGATATAACCCCCAGGAGAAGTATGTAGACCAGAAACCAAAAAGGTAGCTTACCAAAAAGGTAAGCTTCACATTAAAATATACTCCAAAGAGATCTGTCAAATGGTTCATGAGATATTGTAAACAATGCATACGCCACTGCTTGGGATTGTCGGCGATCCAGCAGAGTTTGGAGGATCAAGGACTGAAGTTTAAGGTCTGAACTACATTTAGATATTGGTACTGATACCAAATAAAATTTATTTGTAATTATGTGCATATCAGATATTGGCAAAAATCCAATATCATGCATCCTTAACTCCTTGGCATTTCATACCCAGTTACCTCCTTTCATGAACCCCTCTTAAACACAAAATCATACATACATTCTCTAAAGTAGATCATTCAAAGTTTACTCAAAGTACTTAATAGCTGCTTCTGATACCAAGGTATGTACAGTGAAACTTGAACTTTTCTTGAGGTACAGTAATACCAAAAAAATATAAATATCCAACCAGGTTGTTAATTACACGGCACTTTGACCTAAAGTAAAATGCAACGGCTGTTTTAGGATAAAATGTGGACTCATTCTCAGACTCATTGTGCTACTGGCCGTCAGAAAGCTTGGGCGTCCTCATTTTGGCTTTGAGTGCTTAATTTTTTGCTTAGTACCTGCTGCTTTTTAAAATGTAGTGAAGTACAGGGGTGCGCCGGTAGTCGAGTGGTTAAGGCGCACACCATGTACGCAGGTGACCCGGGTTTGAATCCGGCCCGTGGCACTATTTCCTGCATGTCTCTCCCCTCCTTCTTCCCTGTTTCCGACTCTATCCACTGTCCTCTCTCTAATAAAGGTACGAAAAAGCCCAAAAATAAATCTTATATACAGTGTAACCCCTCAAAATATACTTTAGTAAAAGTAAAATTACTGATTGTCAAAGGTACTCAAAAAGTACAAATGCATACAAAAGCTACTCAGTTACAATAATTACAGTAAGTGTAATTCATTACTTTCCACCCCTGTCAGTAACTGACATGCAAAAAAAAAAAAGTGCTTTTGAAAGTCTATGATGGTGAGTGAGCACATGTCTGGCATGCACAAGAGAGGGAGGAAATGAGAAGGAAACCTGATCAGCCCTTTCTCAATCAGGGCTGAGTGAGTGTCAACAGCAGGCTGTTAAAACTGTGGCCTGATGGGAAACGTGCTGGAGGCTCGCGAGGAGGGATTGAGCCGGGGTCGAACCTGAAAGGGTTGTAGAGAGAAAGAGGGATGGAGGAGGGGTGATGGATGTGGGGGATGGAGGGGGTGTAAATGAAAGGGGGGATTGGGCAGGGTGCAAGGGGAGCAGTGGAGACATGGTGAAAGAATAAGGTAGAGTATTAGGGAGGAGAGAGATGAACAGAGAGGAGAGGGACAATCATGGAGGCGAAGAACCCCAGAATCACTCATGTGGACACACACTCACAGACACACATTTCTGTCCCCTCATATCCCTGTTGGGTTGTCTTTGCAGCAGATTGCTCCTTGTCCTCAGTCACCTTCATCATCCCTCATTCACTCATTATTCACCCTTTCACCATGCCCTTGCTCTCTCCTATAACCCTGTTGCACCGTGAATAAAACCTCACAACACTAATCTACTGGGTCAGTACCCATGATCCCTCTCCCAAGGGTGCAATTGACCACTGTTTTAAATGTGCAAATAAGGACAGTTTCAGGGCAGTGAAGGCTATAATGGATGCAATGGTGTCCGGTTAAGATTAGCAGCAAAACATAGAAATTTGGTATGGAAAACACGGAAATACACAGTCATCACAGGATCATTATCTCCAATTCTATTTCCTGTATTAGGGGTGAGCACGACGGCAGAGTAGGCTTTTAAATGACACCAAGCTGAGCTATGGTATCTAGCTGAGGAGTATTAGGAGCATTTGTCTCACCCGACTCGAGGCGCCCCCGCCTTTCCATTACCGAGAAAGGCTCAGCCGACTAGCCACCATCCACCCACCAACCGCTGTCTTCCGCCTGCAGCAGCCCTCAGAAAGGAGACCATTAGCCAGCGGAAATGAATAATATGAGCAAAAGGATAAGACTGCAGAGTGGTGTGCTTTGTGTGTATGCATTTTTACGACATTCACATTAAGACTTCCCTCTCGGTATAGGATTTTATATTGTATGTAGGCACATTTATACGGACACGCACAGTGATACTATTCCACTGAGAGGGAGCACTTCTGCCTCAGACTAATGCTAGCTTCTCCAAATTACTTTAAGTCCATACTGGGCAGCAAGCCAGAAAGCTCTCTGTGCAGGTGAAATGTTGATATAGGAGCATGAGCTGGCTGAAAACCAGAACCTATATAATCATACATGCACATGTACATGCACACTATTCATTACACACAAAGACAGACAGGTAGATTTACATGAGGCACACACTGTACTAAAAGAACTCCTCAAATGGATGATTATGATATATTCATATAAAAACAACCTTGAATGCATGAAAAGGGCAGATGCATCATCATTGTTCTGCTTAAGATAATGAGTAAATTTTTTCTGCACATTTAAATAGAGTTTATAATTTATTTTCACCCTACTCAGCACTTTCTCCAAAACATGCTGAGAAAGCTCCAGTGTGCAGGACCAACTGACCCAGTTTGCAGACCCAGTTGGCACGCTATTAAATCAGAAATGTATACACAATGTCATTTAGAGGCTTGGATGTGTTTCCTGCATTTTCTTATGGTAGCCAGATATCAATCTGCCACTGCCTTGTATATTTTGAAAAGAATGGGACACACATGAGTGTGCTTGGATATGATCTATTTATGGAATGACTGGGCTCAAGAGCAATCAGACACATTCATCTCTGACAAAGCTCTGATGGCAACTTGAGGACTGAAGGCTTCCCCTAACTACTGCTGCCTCTATCCCACTGATAGGGCCTTAAAAGGAGAGTTAAGACAAGACGGGTGTCATCCATAAGAGCGGCAAAACTGGGCCACTCTGAAGAATGGTGTCTAGACCCCTGGTGTAGATCATCTATTTTACAATAAGGGATGACTCTTGCAGCAGAAACAGGCAGTGCTCTCTGCTTAAAGTTTTAGTGATGCAGTACAGAAAATATCTTGGCTGAAGTTTACATGTTTCATGAAATGGTAATGGGTACACTGATCTCTCAAGAATTTAAAGGCTCTGTGGATCTTCCACAGCTTCCTGTGCCACACACTCAGTTTGTAAGGGTGTTATCTCATGAATGGCTGCAATTGAAACTACTCTTCAACTAGATTCTTTAATCTTCTTGTATTTACTACTTGCATTGCCTGTTTAGGAGCATTCCCACACTTTAGATGAACTCCACATCAGAACTAAGGGCGCACTCACACTAGGCCATCCGTATCATGCCGTATTCTAACTGTGCTGAAGCCCATTTGACCCCCTCCCCTGTTCCCCCTTTGGCCCGCACTTACACTGCTCAACGCATCCAGGCCTGGGCACGGATACGTCACGCGCCGAAATTACGCGAAGCATCCACCGCTGATGAATTTGTACATGTTGATGACTCAGTATGCATAGATATTGTTTTTTTTAGGCTGTAAAATAGCAAAAGATTTACACGATATCTGATCTGACACCGGAGTTATTTTAGCTGACCTGGGATCAGTAGCTACGTTAACCATACAGAGCAAGCGAGAGAGAGAGAGAGAGAGAATTATCCCTCACATCATATAATCTGGAGCCTGATCAGAGTTCCAGGCACTTCTGCTGAATAAAACCCCGACTTTTTAACTCATATGAGCCCCTACAGTCATTCCTCTGCATGCCCGTATACTATCTGAATCCCCCTTGCTTTCCTTTATGTGTCATGAAGTATACAATTTCTATGTGTAATTCTGGATGCCTGCTGCACCAAACAAGCTCTCATGTCACAGGACAGCCTGTGTCCAGAGCAGGATTAAAATGTTCAGTTAAAAGTTGTTGTTTTTTTTTTTTCCCACTGTGACGAGAGAAATTTTAACCCTCTGATGAGAGCTGGAGGTGAAAACACCTAAGGATTAATATACTATGTTCCGTTTAATCGTCAGCGATCAAGATCACAATTTCACTTCTTGCTTACATGATATAGAATTAGAGGTGAGTTAATTCAGCGGATGATAGTTTGGCATTCTAATTTTTGATAAGAGAGGTTAAATCAGCCGTGAGATTAACCCCGGCACACACTTGTCCGCGTATTTGGCACTCTCCTTTACGCACAGAGGATAAAATGTGTTTGATATCCTGTAAGCTGCTGTTTGTGACTCAATCAAGAGAAGAAGCTTAATTTCACAACCTAAAAAACCTCTCACAGTCATTAAAGCCTGACTTTGCCAGAAGCTGGGTAGAAATGTGGACTGGATTGGGATCCTGCTATCTCTAGCATGCGGCTGTGTGCTCTCTGTGCTCTCAAGCAACTTCCTCTTGTTGCCAGGGCTGCAAAGCATGCCGTGCCGAAGCACGGAACAATTGCACTCACACTGGCCAAATGTACCAGACTTTAGGCTGAAACGGGCCCAGGCACAGTACGGATGGCCTAGTGTGAGTGTGCCCTAAACTTCCCTCTGTCCCCAACATTATGCCAAAGGGTGAAATAAATCAGAACAACCCTTTTTGAGATATGCTAAGATAAGTAAATTGGTGGGTAGTTAGTCATTGAAAACTCTTGAATGTCACCTGCAGTCAGACCATGTTCGTAATTCAGTGATATCTAACAGTAAATTTTAGACTTGAAATTGCAAAATACAACTGTTTATACACCGCGTTCCACATTATTATGCAAATTATATTTTTCTCTGATTTTTCTAAATATTAATGCAAATGACAGTCAGAATATTTTTCAAGTCATCAGCCATTAGAGCATAATTCAAATGTTTTTGAACAAACTTCATAATGACAAAAATGATTTTTTTAAAAATAAATACCTCAAAATGCACTGTTCCACATTATTAAGCACAACAGCTTTTTAAAACATTTTATAGGTTGTAAAGAACTGAAAATGGTCATTTGTAGAAATTGCAGCATCAGGGATCATATTTACTGAAATCAAAGCTATTTCAATCAAAAAAATCTTAACAGGACAAGTTCCACGTTAACATAGGAGCCCTTCTTTGATATCACCTTCACTATTCTTGCATCCATTGAACTTGTGAGTTTTTGGAGAGTTTCTGCTAGAATTTTTTTTGCGGGATGTCAGAATAGCCTCCCAGAGCTGCTGTTTTGATGTGAACTGCCTCCCACCCTCATATCTCTTTAGCTTGAGGATGCTCCAAAGATTCTCAGTAGGGTTGAGGTCAGGGGAGGATGGGGGACACACCATGAGTTTCTCTCCTTTTATGCCCATAGCAGCCAATGACACAGAGGTATTCTTTGCAGCATGAGATGGAGCATTGTCATGCTTGAAGAAAATTTTGCTACAGAAGGCACGATTCTCTTTTTGTACCATGAAAGAAAGAGGTCAGTCAGAAACTCAATATACTTTGCCGAGGTCATTTTCACACCTTCAGGGACCCTAAAGGGGCCTATCAGCTCTCTCCTCATGATTCCGGCCCAAACATGACTCCGCCCCCTCCTTGTTGACGTCCCAGCCTCATTGGGACATGGTGGCCATCCACCAACCATCCACTACTCCTCCATCTGGACCATCTAGGGTTGCATGGCACTCATCAGTCAACAAGACTGTTTGAAAATGAGTCTTCATGTATTTCTGGGCCCACTGCAACCATTTCTGCTTGTGAGCATTGGTTAGGGGTGGCTGAATAGTAGGTTTATACACGACTGCAAGCCTCTGGAGGATCCTACACCTTGAGGTTGGTGGGACTCCAGAGGCACCAGCAGCTTCAAATACTTGTTTGCTGCTTTGTAATGGCATTTTAGCTTCTGCTCTCTTAATTTGATGTATTTGTCCATCAGAAACCTTCCTCATTTTGTCTTTATCTGCACAAACCCGTCTGTGCTCTGAGTCAGCCACAGATTTCTTCACAGTACAATGATCATGCTTAATTTTTCCTGAAATATCGAATGTTTTCATTCCTTGTCCAAGGCATTACACTATTTGACACTTTTCAGCAGCAGAGAGATCCTTTTTCTTTCCCATATTGCTGAAACCTGTGGCCTGCTTAATAATGTGGAACATGTGGAAAAGTGCATTTGAGGTTATTATTTAAAAAAAAGATAATAGTTATCATTATGAAGTTTGTTCAAAAATATTTGAATTATACTCTAACTGTTGATGACTTGAAAAATATTATGACTGTCATTTGCATTGATATTTAGAAAATCAGAGAAAAACATTGTTTGCATAATAATGTGGAATGCGGTGTAGCTGTATATTGCTGTCCAACTAACTGTGGACCCATAATTCATCATGTCATAATAGAAATTATGAATTTGCACTGACAAAAGGTGTTGCACTGGTGGTAAAATAAATCAGTTTGTTAAATAGAATTGCTGTAGTACCTGTGGTGTAAGTCTTATTGTAGTGAACATCAACATATGTTGTATTGAACCATGTAATTCTGAAAATACCCATCTCCATACAACGGTGACAAATGTAAATTAAGTTTTGCTTTGTTTCTTTGTTCCAACAGTGCCTGGTCCACCCTATCTGACAGTGGCTCAGGACTCAGAGACATCTGCTACTGTTCGCTGGGACCCTCCTGACCTGACTAATGGCATGGACCTGATGGGTTTCCGGCTCCAGTTTGGCCGAAAAGATGTGCCTCCTTTGGCCACACTGGAATTTTCTTCCCAAGAACGGCAATACACTGTTACCAACATTCACCTAGGGGCAACCTATCTCTTTAAAATCTCAGCCAAGAGCAGGGGGGGCTTTGGGGAAGAGGCTTCTGTTGAACTCAATGTGCCTGAGAATACACCAGGGGGATACCCTCAAATTGACGAGAGCTCCAATGTGACGTGCTGCTCAGTGCAGCTGTCCTGGTCTCCTCCTGTGCTGGCAGAGAGGAACGGGCTTATCACAGCGTACACTTTGGCCTATAAGGAAGCCGGTTCTGGAGGAGCACCAAGCGAGCTCAGGTTACCCCCGAACCAGTCCAGCTATGTGCTCAACAGCCTCAAACCGAACTCAGCGTACGATGTGAAAATACGTGCACACACCAGTGTAGGTCCAGGGCCCTACAGCCCGCCCATCCAGTATCGGACGGTGGCCTTTGATCCAACAGGTAGGGCTTGCTTGTTTCTTTCAGACTCCGGTTGGCAGGGGGTTGGAAATTGGCTAATAAATCTGCTACAACACAGAAATGAAAACTGCCCCACCCCCTCCTTCAACCACCTCCACTCCTCAAGAAAGAGAAAATATTAAAAGTGTTTGACGTGGGACACTCACTTCACTAACCCAAACAAGGTAAAACCCAAGTCAGTAAGTTATAGTCAGCCATTTTGAGAAAGAGGAGAGCAGCATAGAACTTTAAGGTAAGTGTTGTTTGGTCAGACACTCCTGTTAGTCATCCTCTCAACCTTTTACCAAGCACACTCACATAGCTAATGTCATCTCACATCCCCAGTTTTCAAACAAGGTAGGACCTCAGTCAAACCCGTCACTCTGAGAGTGTGTTCAGACAATTCTAAGATGACTAAATGCAGATTTTGTTTCTTTGTTTATTTTTGGTTTTGGGTTTGTTTTGAGATATACCACCCTCCCTTAACCCCCCACCCTTCCCCAGTATACCCTCCCCCTGTCCTTTGATAGGACAGCTTGTGGCATGGCATCCCCTAGGTGCACTGCTGAGGACTGTTGGCATGCTTTGTTTTGGGTCTGTCTTTATGCCCTCGTGGCAGCACGTTGGCAGTGTCAACCCAGACTCACCGGGACCGCGTGGGTCACTTGTTAACCCTTGGGTGGTCATAGGTTCAAAGATGGTGAGTTGGGTTGTCACTATCCACGGTTGCTAGCCAGTGGGCGCACTCTGTGCTCCATGGGTTTTGTCGTCCATGAGTCTTTCGTGCTGTGTGTCTTAACCAATGGCGTTGCCCTTCTCACAGCCAATCACAGCTCACCGATACACTCACTCTCCAACCAAGAGGAATGTTGCAGGGGAACAACTTCTTTATTTGAAACAGTGGTTCTTTTTTTGTTTCTCAGTCCTAGGTCTCTATGTGTTCAGTTCACTAATCATACAATTTATTGTTTTTCGTTTGTTCCATTTTTCTTCTAACAGATGTTCCAAAGAATTTCACCGTCAAGTGGTCCACCAAGACCACAGTGGTCCTTGCATGGAAATTTTTTGAAAGCAGGTCTCCCTACAAATGCACGGTAAGATAATTGTGGGGCAAAAAACAGGTCCATTTGTTGGCTGAAACACTGAGCTAATTCTGAGCTAATTTACATCTGTCACTATGAAATGAAAAACAATAGTGCAATAGCCTTACAGAACTGCTAATTTTTGGACATTATAATCATCTTAACATCAGATTGTGCTCAAATATGCCTTCTTACCTGACTTTCTGTGTATATTTACTAAAATCCACTGAACATCTGAATCTTTTTCCAACTTTAGATCGAGTACAACCGTCAAAAGATGGATGTGGATGCCAGGCAAATGAGGGTGCTCATTTCTGGGCTAAGGTACAACAACACCTATGAGTTTAGGGTGACCTGCCAAGAAAGCATGGACGGTGGCCCGAGACATCGTGTGTTTGCCAAGACTGCACCCCCAATCTTGGGCAAGAAACCAAAACTGGACATCTATGCTGAGCCTGACAACATGCTGACCATGTCCTTCCCACAAGTCGATAACAAGGATGTCAAGTGAGTATAGCGTGTTAAAAGATGGGTTCTGCAAGCTCTGTCAGTCTGTCTTTTCGGTCAGAAAATCTTGGTTTAACTTTTGAGATGTATCAGATGTGATGTTACGATGGACTGAGCTTAGAAGATTTTCTGAGTTTAAATAGGAGTTGTTCTACTTCCATATTTAACTTTCTCTACTGATACATTTGAACAGTTACTAGTAACTTACTAATACAACGTGTGGCTATTAAAATAAGGCTAATGCTGTAACACTATTTTATTGAACATTAACATTTTTCAGTGTCTTCCTCCTTCAATATCCTCCCCTTTTGCATCAACCATTTTCTCAGAACCTCTGTTGTTCACTTCTTATCTTCTGACTTAAATCATGTTCTGTTGAGTCAAGATTTGTTCTTAGGAAAAAAGATAAAAAGTCACATGGTGCTAGATCAGGTGAATAGGGAGGGTGATCAAGCACTGTGATTTGTTTCTGGACCAGAAACTGCTTAACTGAGAGCTGGCACATTGTCTTGATGAAGAATGAAACCCTTTTACCTCAGTTGTGGTCTCTTACTTTGGACTTTTTCTCCCCGTTTTTCTAAAACCTGTTTGTAATAATAATGATTCAAAATGATCCTTCTGGAACCCACTCCTTCAAAATTATACCATTGATGTCAAAGAAAACAACAACATTAACATGGTCTTGAATTTGAACTTGCTTTGTCATGGCCATGCTCAATTTTATCCTGTACTGGATGTTGATAATTCTCCTGATCTCTATAATCAAGCTGAAATGAACAGTAAATATTCAGGATTAGTTAGACTCCATCTCATCTACTGAATCACACCTAACTTTCTCTTCAGAGTCAATTAAAACATTTTATCAACTTGCCATGTTTACAGGAACTTTTATGTGGTTGTGGTTCCACTGAAGATGACGGCAGGAACTGTGAAAAATCTGAAGAATCCTGATGAAATGGATATGGAAGAGGTAGGATATTTTACAACCAGGGTGTTTTTCTCACACATAGATGGTATAGGATAAATTTGGTTGCACTCTCATTTGTCTTTATTGGCTTCACCAATTTTTTACGTAGTTTCCAAGGACACATTTGCTTCATTTACAGTTGCATGTGCAAGTCAAATTTTATATTCCCATACCATGTACCAGACATGAGCATCTGTATTACAGACATAAATACACTATGCTAATTTATTACCAAAGCCTGCAGGAGAGGGAATTACACAGTCTTCCCACTCTTCCCATAGCCCAGGGTCACCTTGACTGTCAGATCATTTTGCAACCCCCCCCCCCCCCCACACACACACACACACACCCATACTGGATTTGGGATTACACTCATTCCTTCTGCTTACTGCCTGCCTCTATCTGCAGTTTGAAATGAATGAGGGCTTGAATGAGCGTGATTTCATTCTAAGGGCTTCATTACACCTACAGTATGTCAGCTTTAGTCTCTCCAGCTCATTGATAGGGATCATGTTCACAAGAGTAAAAAGTCGCATTTATTGGAAATTTCTGGGAAACTTTACTCCTTCTGTGGTTCATATATGCACCAGTAGGATTGTGGTGCTTGCATAATTTGATATTATCCTGTTGAACATCATTAAGAGCTTTTAAGTTGTTGAAAAAGTTTCACTTTGTAAAAGTTTGCTGCAATGGTAAACTAATACCCTTTTCCATTAATCAGCTGTTGCGTGAGGTGACCCCTAAACGCCGCTCACGCCGTCAGCTGGCCCAGCTGGACCAGAGGAAACCCTACATCACAGCCTGCTTCAGGCAGCTGCCCCCCAGCTTCACGGTGGGATCTGACCACCGCCAAAGCAGCTGTGAGAACAAGCCTCTTGAACCCGGCCAGGAGTACGTCTTCTTCCTGCTGGCTGAACTCAATAGCACCGCCGGGGTGAGTTACACGTTCAGCCCAGTTCAACACAGTTCAGTCGGCCAAGTTAAAGTCAAACAATTTTTGCCAGGGTGGATTTTATTGCTCAAATCTGCACATTTAGATTTAGGTAACTTTCTTTAAATTTAACACATCTCCTGTCTGGTTTTGCAGTTTTCCTCAAATCTAGCCTAGATGTTACCTGAACTCTTGGATTGTGCTTTATTTGCTATTTCAATATGAACTTCCCTTCTCTTTGCACAGAAAATGTTTGCTACCAGCCCCTATACCGACACTGTAATGACTCCTGAGCTGGTGGTCGACCCTCATCCAGTAGAGCCTGGGGACGGACTCATATGGGTGGTGGGCCCAGTCCTGGCTGTGGTCTTTATCATCTGCATCGTCATTGCTATTCTCCTGTATAAAAAGTGAGTTGTTTTTGATATATGCTTTTCCCTTTTTTGTGGTGAATGCTGTTGCACAAGTATTTGAGTCAGTAGTGTAAAACAATAACTTTGTTCAACATCTAACCAAAGAAAATAAGCCTCAGGGTTAAAACTAATACAAAATGTGTCCCCATTTTAAGTTTTTGATCTTTTATCTGGAAAGATACATTAAGTCATATTTGAAGATATGCTGAGAATGCCACTTGCATTTTTTAGTGTTTTGCTCTATCTATACAAGTAAAAATGATCGGATCCATTTCCATCTGTCATTTTTTTTTGGGTTAAAAATGCTCCAGATCAGGGCTTTTTATCATATACTCCAACCAACAATGATGATTTTCTTGCCATTTGATGTTGAACCAGTTATTTGCAGTGTAATTCGGCAACTGGGCTACTGCAAAATCATTGCATGTTAGGGAGCATGTTTAGGCTTGCTTTATTTTGTATTAACAGCAGCATGATATTCAACAACATTTTTGCATGTTAATATGAAACAGCTTTTGTTTTGAAGAAGATGGTTTTGGGAAGTGAGGGGGTTTGAGAAAGGAGAGAGAAAGAGATTCTCTGAGATTGTGCTCATTAAATGAACTAAGAACAGTACAACTCTACATCATTGATTTAGAGTCGACCCCAATGTGTATTTAAGGAGGAATTTATTCACAGGAAAAGTATTTATCTAGATATAACAAAAGTTTATTTCAATGTTGACTAAATGATTCAAAAGTTTTTTTCCCCATTATTAGTGTTATACGTCTGCTGTAGTAACTTTTTCAATGGGAAGAGGCTATATTTTATTTCTTCTGGTAAATTAATCTTACAGGAGGCAGCTCTCTTACTCTAAAAGTCTTAATAAATACAATATCCCTCAGCTTTTTAGGTTTTTGAGTCATAGGCATACAGTCAATATTTCCTCCCGTGTCATAGTAAGCTGTAGCTCATAGTTCCAGTGACTCCAAGTCCCAAGCGAACAATGGTGTAAGAGATCGCCCTACATATCAGGGAAGATCCCTGACTTATTTTAAGACTGCCAGGCCTGGTGTAAGCAACACAAGTACAGATTGCTGCTGTCAGATGATCCCTGACTGTCTGACCTTGCTTTACCTCCGTCTTGGTGGTTAGGGAGAGTAACATCTCTCCTTGGATCTCTCTCTTTTTCTCTCTTTTCTACCCCTTCCCCTTACTCTCCCATCTCCCGCTCCATCTCTCCCTGGTGAACAGTGTTTCCCTGGTCTGCCCTTGGCCCTGACATTCCCTCTCCCCCATCTGTATCTGCACCCACACATAAGCACACATATATACACACCTACATCTATACACGCTCGAATGTATGCTCTTCTTGCACAATTTACTGTATACTTGCTTGTTCCCACACATTGATAGATGTGAACACATGCACACACATGCACACGCCTCCTCCAAATGCTGATGAGCTTTATCTCGCGTTTTTGCGAGCCCAGCAGCGACCCCTGTGAATTTTAAACTGCTCTCTATTGATTTATCTCTCTTCTTGCCTCCCCCTTCTCCTTTTCTCCTTGTGTGTTGTGTTTTCACCATCTTTATATATTTATTTGACTCCTATTGCTTCTGTGGAAACAGCAAACCTGACAGGTAAGGTTTAGCCGTACTTTATTGCAGTTTACAGGCGGAGACAAAGTAGCCTGCCTCAGCAAAACAGATGCCTTTAATTAGTGAGGGTGAAGGAGAATTTTGCGTACTTGATACGCTTTCTCAGCTCCTTATGTCTTGCTTACTAAAAGTTATTCCATTGTTTTTGTGTGTCTGTATGTCTTTTCCTCTTTCTACTGTTGTTTGTCTTTTTTTCAGTCGCAAAAGAAAAGAGTCAGAGCCACGCACAAAATGTCTACTGAACAACGCCGACATCACACCTCACCATCCTACAGACCCTGTGGAAATGAGACGCATCAACTTCCAAACTCCAGGTACAGGAAGGACACATTACACACACAGGAACAGTTAAGATTCACAGTAAAACTAAAAAATATACGGGTAGAACTGAACTGACACGCAGGTACAGCTAAAAACAACCAGAATATCATGAAAAGGTTCATTTTTTTCCTATGCATTTATTCAAGAAGTGACACTTCCATATATTCTAGATTCGTTGTTTCAAAGCCTACAAAAATACACAATCTCAAAATATTAGAATATCACAAACCATTAGTCCACAAAAACGATATATAATACAGCAAAGTTATGCCCATTTATGCACTCAATAATTAGTTAGAGCTCCTTTTGTACAAATTACTGCATTGACGTGACGTGGCATGGAGCCACTCATTCTGTGGCGCTGCTGTGGTGTTTTAAAGCCCAGGTTGCTCTAATAGCAGCCTTCAGGCTCAGTAGAGCAGTAACGCTGTGGTCAGCAAACCAGTTTCTGGTAGTTTTGTCTTCAATGTGGGCAGGTGCCAAATCTTGCTGAAAAAGGAAATCAGAATCCATAAAGCTTCTAAGCAGATGAGAGCATGAAGTGCTCTAAAATCTCCTGGTAGACCACTAACAGTCTTGACTCTGGACTTGCACAGTGGACTAACAGCAACAGATGACATACCACCCCAAACCACCACTGACCATGCAAACTGAAAACACTGGACTTCAAGTACCTTAGATTATGTGCCTCTCTGATCTTCCCCCAGACTCTTGGGACCTTGATTTCCAAATGAAATGCTAAATTGACTTTCATCTGACACAGGATTGGACCACTGAGACATCAACAGTCCAGTTCTTTTTCTCCTTAGCCCAGGTGAGACACTTCTAACATCTGTAGTTCAGGAGTGGCTCAGCACTGGGAACACAACACTTGTAGCCCATTTCCTAGACCAAACTGTGTGGTGACTCTTGGTCCACTGACTCCACCTTTAGTCCCCTCCTTGTGAAGCTCTGCTAAGTTGGAACCGTCTTTGTTTGACAATCCTCTGAAGGCTGAGCTCATCCCTGTTGTTTGTGCACCATTTCTTACCACACTTTTCCCTTCCAGTCAACTTCCGATGAATATGGAACTTTGAGAACCCTGCCCTTTCGGTAGTGACCTTCTGTGGCTTACCCCTATTGTGAAAGGTAGCAATTATTGTCTCCTGGACATTTGTCAAGTCAGCAGTTTTCCCCGTAATTGCAGTTGTGTCAACTAAACCAGAATGAGAGAATAAAAGCTCAGGAAATCTTCGCAAATTGGACTTTTTCACAATTTTCTAATATTCATAGATAGTGGAATTGTTTTTCATGAGCTGTAAGCCATAATCATCAAGATTAAAACACAAAAAGGCCTCAAAATGTTTCACTTTACTATATGGAAATGTAACTTTCTGAAGTAAATAACAGGAAAAAAATTTTAAAAATTACTTTTTACTGTTCTAATTCTCTGAGATACACTTGTACTTCATGTTCAAAATGAGGATTTATCCACCCAAATTTTGAGTATGTAAGCACAGTTTAACAGCGTTATACTGTTTAACTTTTTGTATGAGAACACAAGTAGCTTGGCATTTAAAATACTTTTTGGATCATTGAGATGGTAAAATTTAATGTTTAATACCATTTAGACTCCTAGATAACAGCTTTGGATTGCTGTAAAACAGCTGGCCTGTAAAAAACAATGAAAGCCTTGTATTTCAGTGGACTAATTGGATGTCCATTCACAGACTCTCATGCTTTTGTTTCTGCAGTGACAAAGTTTTGTACAACATTAGGCTGATTTTTAGCTTTATTGAGAAACAGAATAAAGTGTAGAAGAACTAAATTATAAGACACCGCATACATAATGATTTATTACCCTAGCTGATCTAAAGTTGTTTCAGCAGCTTTATGCCTTGCGAAATAAAAAAGTTTGGCAGAAACTTCAAAAACCTTCTCCTGGAACCAACGGAAACTTGAAATTGGGTTGTGAAAGTTTTGCCAAAAGAGTTAATTTGCAGCAACACTAATCCATTTTTGGTCGTCATATTGGCCATACTCTATATGACTTTTGACCCTCCTTCCTGTAACAAGCATATTAATATACAATGAAAATCTTTAATTTATGTAAAAACAACATAAAAGTATTTTTATACACAATTTGCATGCATAGTTGTAGATTATACTATTGGCATACTCATGCACACAGCCTACACACAGATTAACTGTTCACAAGTGATGCAACTTAGAGTTAAATTTATGCAGCAGTGTGAAAGATGTCCATGAAGTTCTCCCACGTCATTCTGTTTGACATTATGTGCCTTCATAACAACATGTAAGCCATATTTATATGTTTCCCATTTCTCTCATGTAACAGATTTATGAATAACAGAAAGTTAGAAAGTCATGTCTTCATTGTTTTTGATGCTGGAAACAAATCCTGTTTTAAAATTCTCCTCTGTTTTACCTGTTTCCTCTTTTGTCTTACTTTCTGTCTGGTGTTCATCCGAGCTTAAGCCTGGTGTTAACAACAGAGCACATTCGATCCCCCAACTCATTCTCTAAGGCTTCTCCATCTTCTTTTTGCCTCTTTTTCAGATCCATAATCTATCAGCCTGTCTTTCTTTTCTATCCTTTTGCAATATAGACTGCAATGGGTACAGTTTGTTCTTTTGGTCTGCATCATAGTGAAACCTAGTTTGTTTTTATTTTGTTTTTTATTGTTTAGTTAGGCTTAATTACTAGCTTTGTTTTTAAAAAAAAAGGAAGAAAGACGAAGATGTTCAAAAACCGCGATGACCAGTTTGGAAGCCTGTCATTCAGTGGGAAACAATCTAATTGCCTTCTCTGTTACCTCCCTCTGAGCATCTTGGATTCATGCGCATTTAGATTTTATTGCATTCTCTACTCAAGCACTCCATTTGACACAAGACCAAGACCTGCATCTTGAAGGACTCGAGCTGTATTTTACAGATGTCTTTCCCACCAACCCAAACAAACGGCAGAAAAGGAGTAAACCCTCCAGAGAGGAAAAACACATCCACCTTTTTTCAATGAGTTCCCACATTTCTCTCTCCCTCTTTCCCTCCTGCCTTTCTGTCTCCTTGCCTGTTTGTCTCTCGGCCATCCATCTGTCATCCACAGACAGTCTGTGCTTCATCAAAAGGCTCAATTTTCAAATGGAGCGTTACTCCTCGCCTTCTTCGGGAGCCCAGTTATGCAGCCTGAGTTTGTATCTTGGAGAGAAAAAAAAACTGACTTCTTTACATCAGAGAAAGCAGATATGAGGATGAAAGGAGCAGCACAAACCCACTTATACACAGAAAATGTGGAAGTTCAATTTTCTGTCCACGGGTTTATCTCGCTTGGTATTCAGAGCCCTATCAGTGCTTCTGTAATGATAAGGTTATAATAGCCATTCCTGTTATTTGTCTCTCTGACTTCCAGCGTTTCCACTGTGCCCCCTACTATCCTCCCCCATTCCTTAAATAATAGACACTATTGTTACAGTCTCTTGCTTTTTTTTGCATAACATTCACCGATACAGGCTGAGACCTCTCTTTATATATGACAAGTGTTCTCGTTCGACAGCCCCGCTGTTGTTCCACAGTATTGGACGATGTCGTTATCTCTGCACCCGGGGAATTTAATTTGAATGGACATTTTAGCCCAATTAAGTGGGCCGGTGAGCATTTGTGAACATCCCCATCAGCTAATAGCGACCATTGTTCAAATGAGCATACTCCCAGTGTACTTATCCAAGGCCTCTCCAACCCAGCAGAGCATATGCAGCATTGGCAAAGTGTGCTCACTGACCTCTGGTGCCTGGGAACAAAAAATATGCTTTTGATTAGGCTTTCTATAAGCTTTTGTAAGAGAGTGTGTTCATTTTGTCAGCGTGCGTCTTCATGTGTGTGTAAAGCCCGTGCGTCATGTGACAGCCTCACACTGACTTTCCATAACTCCTTGGGGCGCAGAGTGGCTCGTTTTGTCATTATCTTCATTGGTGCCTGGGGTTTAATTGCCAAATGGGGCCAAAGTAATGAAGCAGCACGACTCAGTGGATATCTGCTGTCTATCTCCAACCAAGTGCCCCCTTTCCCTACAACCCCCACCCTTTAACTCCTCACTCTTTATTTGTTTATTTATTTATTTTATCATAATTTTTCAAGAACCATGCAGAAATGACAATGGGAAAATATAGCATCAAGCCTTATGGGACAACGAACTGCATATGGTAATTTCAGTAGACTTCCTACGTGGCCTCCCCCCAGCTCTCTGTAATACAGTAGAACCAGAATTATTTTCCTTAGACAATCAGTTGAGATCAGTCAGCGTTACGGAAATTGACATCATGCAATCTGACCAATCAGCAGTGGCCCAGAGTGTCTCAAACTTCCTGTTTCCTCAAGAACTTGAAAATTGCAGTTTAACGTCTCTTTTGGTCCCAATATATAACTCTAAACTAATAAGAAAATTTCAAGGTATAAATAGTAAAAAAAATTGTGATCTTTGGTCAGTTTTATAACCTTCTAATAGTTTTTATATACTAATATGGTTCCCATCAGTTTTTATATATACTGTGAGCCTTAATTCTGCTTACAGTAATTTAGACAAATAAAACTTGTGTGTTTCTTACATTTTCTGGTGGAATTATAAAGAAAATAAATGGTATGAATAGTGAAATGGATATGGTTGTAGTCAGTTTAACAGTGGTGTAATAGCTTTATTATACATAAATGGCATACATCAGTTCTTATCTTTACTGTGAGCCTCATCACTGCTAAAACTCATTTATTCAGTATTTGTGATTATTATACATCTCTTGTTGGAACTATGTAAGATGAAACTGGTGGAAACATTTTTCTTAAACCAGGGGTTTCCAACCTGGTGTCCAGGCAACTCTAGGGGTGGTGCCAAAGATCTCAGGGAGGCATGGGACCCTGTCTGCTCAGACTTATAAATCTGCATATACATTTTTTAAAACCATGATTAGAAATATAATGTATTAGTGAAAACCTAAAAGATAAAAAAATGAAGAGAAATGAAAAGTCAACATTTTTGAGAAAAAAAAGAAAAACTGGGTTTATGAAGGCCTTTATTTTCAAGAAGTCATTAAAGAGCTGGAAATTTACAAGAAAATACTTGAAATTTACAGGTTTATAAAGTCTTACATTCTGACACTAGAATTGAAAAAAAACATCAAGTTTTTAAATCGTAAATTTGCAACAGTCCAAATTAAAAAATATTCAAGAATCCAAACTAAAATCTGGGTTGGAATTTTGGACTGTATATTTTAAAATATATATACGTTTGAGTTCATGTACATTTACAACTTTTTTTAGTTAAAACAAACCCAAACTTGTTTTTTCTTGCAATCAACATGTTTTTAAACCGGAGAATTTTGAATTTTTCTTGAAACTAAACAGATTATCTTTATTGTTGTGGCCCTGATACGCCATTGGATAGTTTAACGTTGACATTTTGTCAACAACAAGTGTCAGTGGGTGTACTGTATTGTGATTTTTGTGAATTAAAACATTTAAAATTGATGTGTAATTTTTCATAGTGGGTCATGGGAGGGTTCAGCTTTACTTAGATATGAGTAGGGGGGCCCTAAGGACAAGGTAGGGAGCCACTGACTTGTACAGTACTCTAAGTCTAGTCACATCCTGCCTCTGAAAGAGGTCAGAATCTAAAGGCAACTCGCCATACCTTGTAAACAAATATTTTGTATTTTAATAACTTTTAATGTCTAAGTAAATACTCATTAGACTCTTTATGTGTTTATTTTACATGATTAACATCTTTATATACATACACTTTATGGATAATGGGCAAGGAACCATATACTGTCACTTCACTGACCCTGAGTTTGGCCATAGTAATACAAATATATATATATATATATGTAAGTGACATAAGTTAAAGGGAAAAAAAGGGCTTTCCACTGATGATATTCTAGGGCTTAAATTTTGAATTTCCAAGTATTTCAATGAGTGCCCTATAAAGGGTTAATCTTAGCTCAAAGCCCTACTTTCATGTCAATCTTCCACAACCCCTACTGTGCAAAATAATATGAATTCAAGTCGTTACTGCTCAGGCAAATATGAAAAATAAAATCCCTGCTCCTTTAAATTCAAAGACAGGTGAACTGAGTTTCACTCTTCTTTTACTTTTAAATAAAATCTCACATATATTTCCTCCTCATGCCATCTGCGTCTGTGCTTCTCTTTATCCCTCCCTTCTTAACAGCATCACGTATGTCACTTTACCCTCCCACTAATCTGTCAGGAGAAGTGACTTCCACATTTGAGCATGTAAAAATCAAACATTTTCGTCCAGACATTGCACACTTGCTACACCCACAGACACCAGCAAATCATTCGCATGCATCAGCAGCAGCCGACTTGTTTCTCCAGATTACAGCAGTGAACTGCAACAGCCGTGCCCTCCTCCTCACAACCAGTCCTGCTGAAACGCACACATACACATAAACATAATCAGACATGCCTGCACCTCCTTCCTGCTGTCATGAATGACGTTTGGAGACAGAGGATCAGAGCGACCCCCGCTGGGTTTAATTAGTCATTGTCACAAATCAATTAGAAGAGAGAGGGAGGTTCGATGTCTTCATTTCTTTGCAATCATTTCCCACTACCAGCCTGACGTCCTTTCACTTAGATGTAAGAGCAAGCTAAACCAAGTAACACTCAGATGTGGAACTTTAACGTTGCATAACTAAGCCATGTTTCTCAGCTTATATACTTCCTAACAATGTTGTTAATAAGAATAGATACTGCATTCAAAACCCTAACTGAGATTGATGACCTACCAGCCTTTTTTGGAAAAAAGCAAAAGCAAGTTTCTATTTTTAGAAAATCCTTTCTTTCACATGCTCTGGATAAAATAGTCTTTCTTTCTATGGATCAAAGTCAGCATCTCAGGACATTGTGATCCTTTCTTAGGACTGGGTCCCCCCATCATCTGATCTCAGCTTTCAGCATTTGGAAAAACTGTATCTCCCTTCACTTGAGGAGCAGGTTGGCAGCATCCCATCACACTGCATCTCTTAGCCACATGTCCAGCTAACATTGTCACAGATGGCTCCTCTCTGCTTGAACAGCTGAGGAGACCAGTGTCTTTCTGGACATGGCCTCGCTGGCTGTGGCCTCAGAAGACTTCTCCTCTGGAGCGGATACATTTTGGATCAATCGCCGCACTTCTCAGAGCTCTGGCTCTCATCATTTCTGACTCCACAGATGTCAGACAAAAATGCGGACACCTTTCCACACCTTTCACTCCAAAAGCCTTGGCATCTAGCTGCAGACAAAGAGAACTTTCAGAATGAGTTTTCAGCTGGAAATATGAGCTGTTTGTTTGTCTTTCTCTGTCTTAGTTCTATCAATGAGCCCTTTAAATTGTGCTTTATGAAGGCAAATCAATTCTCTTATCCCTGATCTCTGTGGCCATTGATATAGCTATTCGAAGAAAGGTTTCCATGGCTGACCAGGGTGCTCATGAGGATAACTGTTGAACATCGATGTCCATGTTTTCATGTCTATGTGGCCAATTTGTGCCTGTTTCAGAGCCTGAGATGGTTAACAGTTTGGTAAAAGAAAAGTACTTTTCCCCCTTTTTTATTTCCAGGCCTTTCATCACTTAGCACATTTTAGTTATTTCCTTTCACACAGCCTTTTATGTTATATTCCAGCCTTTTGAAACCATTTCCCCTTATGTTTGCTGTTCTTTACAGATTCTGGGCTAAGCAGTCCTCAGAGTGAAGCAGATTTTGACTATGAAAGTTAGTCTCTATGCTTTTGGCATTTGCGTACCAGCTCTCTGTCTTTTGTTTTTTATTCAAGCACCGCTTGCCTTCATTTACAAATAAATAATTTGCATTTGTTTGTTTTTTTCACTGTATACAGCCAAAAAAAATCAGCACTAATTATTTTGGTGTTATTTTCTACTGGTCTACTGGGCTATGTTTCCTTTATTTGCTTTAATTGGATGTCAGTCACTATATTCACATGGGCTGTTGGCTGTGCATTAATCCACCATGCATAAGTAACCAGTGCAATCACTTCTGTTTATGTAGAGAGGTGTTTTACTTTTACAGAAGTACAGTTTCTGTTATCTCTTTTCCTCACCTCAATGTTGTTGTTCCTCCATCTCCTTCCTCCTCCTTCCTCCTCCTCCTTCACCACTGCTCCATTTCCATTTTGAAGTAACAGGGTCTTTTCTGTGCTCCGAGATAACGAGCAGAATTAATTAAAGCGGTGGCAAACAATGGCTCGACATTTGATCACCCCCTCTCGCTGCAAAAAAGGATCATCGGAGAGAAAAAGCACACTTTCTGATTTTCCTCTTCCCCCTTTATTTCCCCTTTTATTTTCGTTGCTTACCCACATGCAGACTTCTTCCTTTTTATATGGAAATATGCAACATCATAAACAGGCTTTTGGAGAGAGAACTGCTTTGGCTTATCAAAAAGAATCATTATATTTCTCAGGCGGATCGACTGCGGATCGTGAGATTGGAAATGTGTAATTAGACGCTGGTTTGTTTTTCTGTGTTCATTGATCATGCTGTTGATTGCGGTGGAAAAAAATAGAGTCTGTACGTGGATGAGGGAAAAAGCCGTGGGTAGTGTTGAAAAGAAGGATGTGAGCTTTGAAAGGATGAAGGGAATAACAACAACTTGCCCTTGAGTGACTTTGCTGGAGTGCGGGTCACAGGAAAGCCTCGATTTGAAACTAAATCTCTTCTTGGAAAAACATGGCGGCTTGTCGTAGGGAGTTTAAATGACAAAATGAATAAGAAGACAAATCAGGCCTGATTGACTCATTTGTCTGGAGAACAAAAGGAACTTGTGCTGCTGGAAAAGAGTGTTGACAGGGAGAAGGAGATGCTTTAGATTGCTTTAGCAGAGAGGTTCATATGTGTAAACATGGCCACCTGATGTGAGGGTTATTTCTGAAGGACAGAGAAGGATAAAGCCAAATGATGGATAAAAAATTCTATTTTTTCTTAGAAGTTTCCTAAAACATACTACCAATGATTGAAGGAATAAACAATTTTTCATATTCCTTCAGCCAATCCCGCTGGCAGTGCATCATGCTTCATTTGGATTTTATATGTAAACACTTTGTCCTGATATATCTCTCTGAAATGAAGCAGCCACTTATATATGCAGACAGTAATGTGGGCAGTAAACATAAACTGAAAGGAATTGATAGAGTTTGAGTACTTCAATAATTCACGCACACTCACAAATACACATAGCCATAAAGTACACAGCCACGTACGCACTGACGCACCTCAAACATCCTTTGATCTCCCCTCTTGTTCTCTTAAGGAGAAGTGAGGGTGCCTCATTTGCATTTGCGTTTACTTATTTATCTTGCTTGCAGCTTCTGATACCTTCTCACTCTGAATATGAGGCAGGTAAATGAAACCTAATTTCATTTGCAATATTTTCCTATTTTTCTTAAAGCTAACCACAGTGCTTTCTATGAAACCTAAAGAGATGAATGACTATCTCAATCTCTAAAGGTGCCACTGCAATCTCCACGCTTTTTCTGCCTGATGAAAACTCGAGTATGAATAAATAAGCAAACAGCATTATCAGAAAATATTTCTATCATTTGAGTTTTTCTGTAACTTTGTAAATTATCTATAGGTTTATTCTAAGTTGTTTAAGGGATAGAAGATGCTTCAAAAAGAAGTCAGACACCGCACGATCATTTAAATACCTCTGAAGTCAGCTGGTGACGCACTCTTTTCAGTGTCATCTCCATCCGTCTCACATGCTGTTTTATCTTTGTAAATGTTCATGTAATTGACACCAGTGCATTGTTCTCTTAGTGTAATATAAATTAGCGTAGCTAATGAAGACTGTCAGCACAAAGAGTTGAACTTTCTCTTTTAAGTGGCACAAAAGCAGCCAAAAACATCAGTGGCCCTCTTGACATTGGGGAGCAGGAGGCCTAGCAAGAAAAGGGAGAATTAAGGTTGCTTAATGTGATTATGCCGATTTGGCACGCTCAATTAAGCCTCTGCAACTTTTCTGTTGTTTGGTTGACTTTTGACCCCATCAGTTGGCAGGAAAAAGAGATTTTGTGCTGCAAACATGAAAGTATTTCCCGTCCACATGCAGGGACAGATTCACAATCTATGGCTGCTCCATATTTCATTACATGGCCTCAGCATTATGCTCCTAAATGGATTAGTGACTGGAGTGCACAGCAGGGCTGATGGCATTGTGGCAGCAGCTTCACAATATTCAGTGGATGTTGGAGCGAGCCAAAAAAAAATTGCCACCCAAGTGAGAAACTGGCTCCTTTTTGGGGATGCCTCGAGATTAAAGGCGGAAGGATGAGGGAGAGATGCAACAGAGAACTTAGCTTGGTGTGTGATTTCAAAAGTAAAGAGGGTACTTGAGCAGATGTTTGTGAGTTTGAAGAGAGCCGCAGCTAAAGCAAAGGCTAAAAACAGCAGCTTGCTTGCTTTGCACAGACCCGCTGGAATGGAGCAGCTCACTGTGTCACCCAGCATCACTCACACCTCTAAACCTCCTTATACCACCTCCCACCTCCCTTCCCATGAGCCCCCAGGTCAGGGCTCGACTCTAGAATAAGCACCTTTTTTATAGTGGAGTGTAACAACAAAGCACATCAAGAGTAAGATTACAAAACTCCAGGTCGATGTTTTGTTTTAAAGCAGAGCTTCCATCATTCTGTCATTGGTGCTGAAAGTCATTCAAGTTTCAATGTTAAAAACAGTGTTCTTACATGCAGCATTCATGTCTTAGTAATGGGATATATCAAAGACAACTTGAATCTATTGGATGTGCTTACATTAAAATAATCTTAAAAGACACATTTACATAGCAACACTGTTTTTCCTTCAATTAAAGATCCACTTTTGTATTCCCTGTCTTTTGTTGAAAGCAGCTACGCTAAAAGCAAACACTACATTTGATGTAGTGGGATTTTTTTTTTTTTTTTTGGTCAATCTAAGCTTCTCATTGATTCAAGAATATAAAGGGCTGCTGTTTTTCATGTCTGTGATTTCACCATCAAAACATTACATTTTACATCCTGTGCCATTTTAAATAATTTCCCAAGCTATTAAAATTTGATGCCTCTGAATGTTAAGACATAATTGGTCTCTGTTTTTTCTACCCAACAACCTCAACAGTAATTAGTTCGTGGTGCACCATGTTCCATCGCCATTTCAGGGATAAATACAATGTGGTTTGTGGGTGTTTGCTACCAGCTTCTTTGGTGGAAAATCAATGCTTTACAAACTGGTCTTTTGAGCTCTGGCCTGGCCAATCAAATGCCAATAACATCACTAGTCAATACATGTTTACTGTCTGTGTCATTCACCATGTTCTGCACAAGCTTCCTCAACACTAAAACCCAACTCTCATTGTCTGCATCAACAGTTCTCACTCAAAATGTTCCTTTAAGTTGGAGATTATGTCCTGCCTCCTGTGCTGATGAAATGTCTCCCCTTTGTTCCCCTGTGGAATTTCTCTTCTAATTTTTTGGCGCACAGGTATGATGAATCATCCTCCAATCCCTATATCAGAGCTGGCTGAGCACACAGAACTCCTCAAGGCCAACGACAACCTCAAGCTCTCCCAGGAATATGAGGTGAGTGCGCCAAGAGTTCAAATGTCAAAGCTTCTCCTGAGTATTGATTTCTGTCGGGTTGTGTTTTCATTGGAAGGGCATACAAGCGTCCTTTCTTTTCCTTAGGGAGAGGTCTGTTTTTCTTTCTTAAGTCTTTTTTCATTGTTCCTACATGTTGACTATATTTCTGCTCATGTGGATTTAAAAAACAGAAGTTGAATAGTTTCCAGCTACTTATTAAGTTAGATATGCAACACCTTTGAAAAGGATGTTTTACCCTTTTGTTTGATTTCATAACTCAGTCATGGTCAATATAATTTTGCTTTTTGACAAAAAAACAAAACAAAACAAAACAAAAAAACACTTTCATGTCAAAGTGAAACAGATTTCTACGAGTATTGTCAATTAGATAAAGATATATAATATAAAATAAGTGATTGCATAAATATTCACCCCCTTTGAAAAGACTGACCTAATTCAACAGAGGTCCAGCCAATTGGTGCTAATTGTCTCACAGTTAATAAAATGGGGATCACCTGAGTGAAGTGAATGTGTCGCAAGTGATTGTAGTATAAAGACACCTGTGTCTGGAAGGTCCAGTCACTGGTTAATCACTAAACCATTAAGATAAAAAACACTCCAAGCTACTCAGAGAAAAGGTTATTTAAAAGTATAAGTCAGAGAATGGATACAGAAACAATCCCAAGGCACCGAACATGCGCCGGAGTTCGAGAAATGAAAGGAATGTGGCACACAAAGCCACTGTTGAGGAAAAGTCATTAAATCTCAACTAGGGTTCACCAAAAGGTATGTGGTATACTCCATGGTCAAGTCGAGGAAAATTCTTTGGTCTGATGACACCGAAACAGTGCTTTTTCGCCATCAGACAGACACTGTGTTTGGCAGACACCAAACGCTGCACATCACCACAAACACACCATCCCCACTGTGAAGCACAGTGGTGGCAGCATCATGCTGTGGGGATGTTTCCTATAAAAATATGGGAAAGTCCCGGAGGATGATCTTGTTCAGACGGCAAGAGAACTATGGCTTGGGAGAAGATTTATTTTTTCAGCATGACAATGACTCAAAGCATACAGCGAAAGCTTCACAGAAATGGTTTAAAGACAACAAGGTAAATGTTCTGGATTTGCTGAGTCAGAGCCCAGACCTCAATCCAAACTTGTGACTGGACTTGAAAAGGGTTGTTTACGCTGGATCCCCGTGCAGCCTGAAGGAGCTTGAGCAGTTTTGGTAAGAAGTGAGTGCTGGGATTGCAGCCAAATGTGCATCTGCTAAATACTGACTTGAAGGAGATAAATATTCATTCAGTACATATTTTTATTAAATTGACATTACTTTGTAGAAATCTGTATTTATTTTGACATTCAAGAAAAAAAAAACTGTGTGTCTAAATTCCAAAATATGTTGGCCATGATTGATTTATAAAATCCAATAAAGGAGTTAAACATCTGAGGGGGTAAATACTTTTTATAGGCACTGTATTTTCAACCTCAGCAAGAAAAAAAAGAGACTTGTCTTTTTCAGTTATGTCAAATTTGTCTTGGTTAGTTTTTGCAGCTGCTGAACTCCTGGATGCAATTTCCTTGAATTCGTTGCAAAATAAAAGTACTGTAATGCATACAGTCCAACAAAAATGAAACATGATTTTAGTTCAATAATTATGTCCAAAATGAGACATAACCTTTTGTGCAATCTCAGAAAAGGCTGCATCATTACAAAATACTTTACTTTGGGGCTTGCTATTGTTTAATCTCTTTAAAAAATAAAGTTCTGTAGCCTTTACGTAAACTGAATCCAGTTCTTTTGCTGTCTCCAACATTTACTCAAGAAAACCTCATAAACTTAATGTCTCAACCAGGAATAAAAGTGTTTAAGATTTCTTCACACACCAATAAACTCAGAGTTTAGAGGTTTTTCCAAAATGGAAATATAGTTGTGAGTGCCCAGAGTGCCTTTAATGTCTTTTTAGGGAAAAGCAAACTCACATTCAGGCTCTTGCACAGTACATTTGTGTGTGTCTATGTGTGTGTAGAGTGGAAGCTGAGTTGTCTGAGCTCTGAGACCGTGGCGGTTATAAATGACACTAGAGTTGATTAGAAATCAGGAGTGCTGAATCAGCTCTCGTTTGCATACAAGCAATATCCCCTCCTCGCCATCCCTAAATCACCGTGCCTGTCGCCTCGCTGCACGCCAGCCCAACGCAGGAAGCAGGTACGCCAGCATAGATTGCTGTCATCATGCCTGCCGGGGAATGTTGGTGGATAATGACTTCTCATAGCCATCCAGTATTTCTTTGGTATCTATTATTCATAAATCCACATCCGGGCTGTGTACCAAATGGACAAGCTCGTTCCATTCAGGGAGGAAAGAGAGACGTGATGCCAAAGTTGACGCTTTGCTACAACCACAACTTCTAATTACTTGGCTTTGAGAAGGAGCATTAAACCGCCCGCTTGTCTCCTCTCCCGCTCCGTCTTCTCCCTCTCTCTCTGTGTACCCCTGCCCCCTTCACATAGCCACCCCCCCCAGGAAAAATAAATGACCAAATTAAATACAGAAGTGTAATTTTAATTTTGTTATTTTCTTGATGAATGGCTGCTCGTCCGGGTGCCCTGGCTTGCCAAGCGCAGCTCCACGGGGCTTTGACTGATTGGTTTTTAGCCAGGCGGGATGTGAGGGAGGAGGAAAAAGATAGAGAGAAGAGGAAAAGAGAGAAGAGAGGAGAGGGATGAGGTTTGGTTAATGATGAAGATTCAGCAAGGGGGGGAAGAGAGAGCGAGCCATCTCTGCTGGAGAGCGCAGATGAAGAGGAGATAATCTTGACGTATAAACGGCAATAAAAAGGCAGCAGCAGTTTTAGCAGATGATACTGGAGCATTATTTTATCTATCTGCTGTCAGGCAGTTGGAAGACATGTTCTGTAAAGACTGTCTTCCTGACAGGAGCTGTCATTCCTCTTCAAACGGATCAGAAAAAAAAGAAGGCGGCAGCAAACTAATATTATTTTACAAGTTTTAAAATCCTTTCTAGACATAGCCATTTCTCCAAATTAAACTCTGGACATTTGCTGTGCACACTTCCGATATGTAATGTATGAAACTATTTGGACTGCACAGATGTGCTTTTTAATTCTTAAATTGGGCGATTTTTCAGGGAATTGACCCCAATCTTTACACGCACATACACACACATAGTGAGCCTGAAGGTAATCCGGAAAGAAAGGGAAGAATAGCAGGAGGGCTACTGCTGGATAGAGAGCACAAACATCAGAGAGGAGACGGGAGATGGAGGAAGAGATAGAAAGAGGAAGAAATACGTGCAAAAAAAAAAAGAGGAAGACTTTGAAGATGGAGAGATTCAGATAAGGAAAACCGGGACAAGAAAGGAGAGAAGAAAGGAGATGAGAGCACACAAAGATGGCAGTGGAAAACAGAGGGGAGCTCTAATTGCTGTCATGATTGCGTGGAAAGCATTAGATCAGGTTTCCAGTTGGACTTCATTCAGCTTGAGTCGCTCTCTCCCCAAGTCTCCCACCCTCACTGCAGAAACCCCAACTGTAAATATCCATTGAGCTCCATCCACCAAGCACCAAATGCCCACAAGCAAACAAAGAATTGTAATGGAAGATTTGATCAACAAGGGAACAGAATATTTATCTGTAATTGTTGTATTTAAGAGACGGCTAGATTTGTAGCTTCTCCCTTTACACCTTTACCCTCCAGGGGGATCCGCTGCTTTCGTCAATATTGTTATTTGTCATTATGCAAACACTACATTAGCAATCTTGATAAAGCGCTCTATGCAGCTGCAGTGAGCTGATTTTCATGATATGCTCTGCTTTCTTCTGGGAAATCACCCTTTTCAATCTCCCCCCTCCTCTCTCTCTTTCCTATTTTTATGATAACATCCAAGTGTTGTTTTGGCTCTAATCATTTCTTCTTTGTTTGTGTGTGTGTGTGTGTGCATGTCCTGCATCTCTCTCCTCCCTTTCCCCACCATCAGTCCATCGATCCAGGCCAGCAGTTCACCTGGGAGCACTCCAACCTGGAGGTGAACAAGCCCAAAAATCGTTATGCCAACGTCATCGCCTACGACCACTCCCGCGTCATCCTGGCTCCTATTGAGGGTAAGGCTCTCTCTCCATCCTCACACTTCAGCACCTACACAGCTTCAGAGATGAGCTCAGCTCTTTGCAGATCATCTGGGAAATCCTCATAATTACAGAGTCAATTTAAGTAATTAGGAATTTGTAGTGGATAGACAGACACGAGACCAGATGGGACTAGACAGTGAAGATTAAACTAGAACAGTGGAGGAGACGATTTATTACTACAATTAGGCCTATGAAATACTGTATTTTACTGCATTAAAGAACAGAATAGCATTAATAAATGAATGATAATAATGGATCTTGTAAATATTAGTTGATCATCTGAACAGTTTTGTAGGAATTATACAGACATTTTTATGTGCATGAATTGTAAGAAATAAGAGGATAATAATAAAGTTTTATAAAGGAAAAGCTCAGCAGTCTGAACTACAGGATTCTTACAAAAGTAAACAGATAACTGCACTGTTAGTTATGCAAAAATCAACTGGAAACACAGAAAACACTGCATCAGTCCATCACAATGACTGTTTATAAATATGGACAATGCATCTTAACCTCCTCATGTTGTACAAAAGTGAACCCCAGTGGGTGCATTTGTGATTTAAACTTGGGTGAAACTTAGGGCTAAAAGAGAGCGAAAACTATCCCTCTGAGATCTCTTTTCAGCCAGTTTTGAACAGGCTAAGATGTGATTTTAAAATCAGTAATGTAGAAAACACTACTCTCTTGATCATTTCATCATTTTTGCAGCATTTCTCATAGTTCATTTTGAAATGTTGCTTAAAATCTTGTCAGTAGAGAGATGTAATTTTAACATGTTTTGTTTCTCATGCAAAACTCATTAATATAGTTGCACCCCATATACAGACGCTATCATTCTCTAAGCCATCAGGATTTAAGTCCAGTTGTGGCTCTTTTACCCATTCTCTCTCCCTGTTTTCCTACTCCATCTTCTGGCCTATACTAATGGAGGCAAAAGCACAGAAAATGAACCCTTTAAAAAGACAATTACAAAATATAGAAATGTTGTGGAGAAAGCAGATTTAAGCAATCACTACAAATGAAAAAAAATGCATGTGTAGGTACTTCAGTCATGCAGCTCTGACAGTTTTTGCTATGAAGACAGAAACACCCATAGGTGCTGATAAAGTTGATTAAGACCTTAAGGATGGCTAAATGTAAGAGTTTGGAGTGTTGATTGTGGTATACTTCAGGCTTGCATGTAGGCAGCATTGGTTTGATTTCAATCCAACCCATTTTTAGAATTTTTCATTGATGACTCTGATGCACCATTTAGTAATACCATCACTTCTACATTGGATATGTGATAAGACATGGGATGTTTTTTTGTGACAGAAAACCTGATACAAGATAGTATTTCACATATCCATTCCATGGGATGTATTTCACATTCATCTGGGCAACAGCCTATAGGTGTTTGGGAAGGGCAGAACCTTTCCAAAAATTTCTTGGATTGTAATTTGACAAAGATTCTGTCTGTCACATTTATTACTGGCCAGTCAGAGCAACAAAATATATGACATAGTAGGAGTGGTTCTCAACTGGTCTGGCCTCAGGACCCACCTGTTCCTGTAATGACAAGTGGCAACCCATAGTTAATGAAAAAAAAAAAAGTTTATTTAATGAATGTTGTTGCAGTTTGGGTCTTGGTTGGAAAAAAAAAATAAATGACCAAAAAAGAGACAGGATAAAAGTAGCATGTTTTACTCCCCATTTCCCCATTATTACATGCAATATTTTGCCAGTTTCCAAAGATCTTGAGAAATGTCTTCATTATCATGGGAAAAGTAGCCTTGTTATTGTAGGAGAATGGGATAAATAGTTTGGAATATTTGAAAAACCATTGAAACAGCTCCGTGACCCACTTTTGGATCCCGATCCACCAGTTGAAAAACCATTGATCTAAAGCAGTTCAACAGGCAGCTATTGATGTTGTTCTTTTCCACCAATAATAGCTTTATGTGTGGTTCATCACTCTATTTTTAATCAAGAAATGTTGTCCAGTTTTGATAATACTGTCGCTATAGCTGTGTCCATGCTGATCTTCTCACTGGCTGCCATTGTTTACAGACTTGTAGTGCTAAACTTTACCCATAGCTACTGCCTCATTCTTCTCAAATGAAACTGTTTAGTCTAATTTCCTGACCAGAAAAAGGCTTTTCATCTTCAAGTTTTGCAAGATGAAGCCCCCAGATAACAGACAGTTTTGCAAGATCATGTGACAGCGGCAGACTCCCCGATTGAATCTGTTCTAAACATTGAGAAGCAATTGATATCTTTAAATAGTCACTCAAAAGTGGCTGAAGATGTTTCACAAAGGTCTTTTCAATGGATAAAAAAGCATGCTGGCAAACAAAAATACCTCCAATGATGGGAACTGACTTGATACACATTGAGAGTGACATGGTATTGTTGCCCCACCTCTTTCCAAAAAAAGACATGAGGAAAATAAATTCAGTAGACTCTGTTGGATAAATATTGTCTTGAGCCAGCTGCATGAAGCAAAATAGAATAAGATATGAGTGAAATGGAGTGGAATTATTTATAGTATGTGCAGTTCAGTTTCAGTTCAGCAGCAGACAGTGAATTTATAGAGCACAGCTACACTTAGTTCAAGACTAAAATGAGGATTTGTTTCAGCAGAACTTTGTCCCAAATGCAAAAGGCAGTTTATAGAATCTTATTATTTGTTTTGGGGGATTAGGTGAGGACTTGTTTCAGCTCTTGTTCAGAGCCAGTAAAGAGAGTGACCCAGAAATTTAACCAGTGTTTTTACCATCCCAATTGTCTCATGAGATCTGCCCCGCTCTCATGACTTCCCCTCAAACAACCCACAGACACACAACTGTGAAAAAAATCTTCCTCTGACTCCTAAATCTCAAGGGACATTGTCAGAGGTAGTCACCCTTCACCGCTGACATTGTTCTGGCGTTGCATCACCAGAAAGAGCTCCAGACTTCTTGCAGTAGTGCCGAACACGCTACTCCACAAAACTCCTCTCCTTTTGTGTGAGCTAAACACTGCGACTAGATTTCCACATTTCAGAATTGTCAGGCCAATTTGAGGGTGCGTCAACATGCATAAGAAAATTATCCCTGGGAAAATATGCCTCGTCCATAAATACATAAATTAATCAAGTCTGAAATTTCTATTTTACACTGCAGTGATTTTGCCATTAGTCGCAGCAGTAGAACAATTCATGCACACCGCCATTCTCTGTTCACTTAGCTATGACTAAAGCCAAGCCACCACATTTGGATTGTGCGACGTGGTATCCTTTTTAATGACATTTGCCTTCCTTTTCTCTCTCTTTCTCCTTGTACCAATTCTTCATTCAGTAAAATTTCATTCTCCTCTTAACTCTTTGTTACTTCTTCTCTCTTCTTTCTCTATCTTATTTTTTTCCTCTCCTTACTGCTTGTTGTCCTCACTGCGTCTCCTCGCTTAAATTAGCCCAGTCAAGTGTTTCATTGTTTGTCGCTTGAGCGCGGAGACGTCAGTCAAAGAGACGTGACTCTCCAACACAGATGCTACCATGCTGGAGTCTCTTTTAAACTCGACAGGATTGTACAAGCTGGTTAAAAAGAGAGAGGTGATGCTCTGTCTTATCACAATCACTTGCTCAAAACGCTAAGCTCTGTTTATCGTGTTTGAATTTTTTTGCTTAAATGCCTTTTTTTTTGTCAGCACTATGATTCCTGAGCCTTTTATTATGCTGCAGAGATCTTGGTTGCATCACCACGGCACTGATTCCTTCAGATCCGAGCATGGTGGTGCTTTTTTCCTACACATGATGACACTACAGGCTTGTTTGATAGTTACACAACTTTGTGCACTTGATATCATAAGCAGTCCTGATGAAGCCTCGCAGAGAGCTAAATATTTCTACTTTGAAGTGTTCTGTTACTTCTGCAGACACATTAAAGGCTGCCACAGAGTACTTTGATAGTTGCATGCAATGAGTAGAAGTAGGAGTTTTGCAATAGACTTTAAAAGTGCTGTATAAAACATCTTTGCATTAAAAATGTTCCTGTACACATTTATCTAGCCAGCAATGCAGCAGGGATTTCTAACAGCTAGATTTAGTGGAGGCCAGTGTGCAGCAGAGCATGGTGGAAGGCTGAGAGGGATGTTAGCTGGATGTACCCTCCTGGCACTAGTAGCTTAGTGGCTGATTTATCCCATCAACGTAAATCACATGTAGGCTGCTACAAATCTCAGGAAACTTCAAGCAGAACCACAAATGTAGAAAGAGAAAACAAGAGAAAAACAGAAGAGAATGATGTCAGGGAGGCAGCCGAAGCATTTAAATGGAACCAAAGCTGAGTTTTTTCCTTGTGCTCTACCGTAGCAAAGGTGGAGAAAGGTTTGTGGCTGTCAAAACTTTGTATTTTGTCTTTGAAAATTGTTCTTGCAGAAAGAACTCCTTGATCTGTTTCACAATGAAAAACTAAAATATTTGATGTCCCAAAAGCCGACTTGAAAACAACTTGCCCTCTCTTTCTGAACTGTTCCCAAATGTTTACTGTTCTCAGCCAATTTCCACTCGTTTCAACAATAAGAGGTGTGAGAACTCATTATGTAAGTAATTTACTTGTTTTCCAGGCTAGAGTGTTAACACCTCGATTCATCGGGAAACAGGGTCAGTGTGTGTGAGAACTGGGAATTATCGAGGCAGATGGCGCAAATAAAAGGGTGAAAGTAGTGACTTAAGTTATCTAATGATTCAGTCAGAGGGGGAAAGCTACTAGAACTACAAAGTTCTATCTTTTAATTCTTTCTTCTTTTTTTTTTGTCTTTAAGGTATTACAGGTAGCGACTATATCAACGCCAACTACATTGATGGCTACAGGAAGCAGAACGCCTATATTGCCACCCAGGGTCCGTTACCAGAGACCTTCGGGGACTTCTGGAGGATGGTGTGGGAACAGAGAGCAGCCACTGTGGTTATGATGACCAGGCTGGAAGAGAAATCACGTGTAAGTCCCCAATTTTGGACAGATGCTTGGCATTTGTTTTACCACTGTAGATTAAGGGAGTGGGAACCAGGTCGTGAAATTTGTCATTTGGTGATGTCCAGATCACTGATCTGTACTTTTTGATGATGCTGTGATCCTTGTGTCGACTGTAGATGTCCTTGTGGGGGCTCCTGATTTGCTGAGGGGGCTGAAATGTTGGGAATTCACATCTCCTGGGCTAAAACAAAGATCCAAGCATTTGGGGATGCCTTGGATGCTGCCATCAATCTGTGTCTATGAATGGTGAAAGTGTGGAAGTTGTAGAGCAGTTCACCTACCTTGGCAGCATAATCTATTGATCTGCTGACTGAGAGAAGCAGACTTGGACTCGCCCATGGAGCAATAGGTTTACTAAGCAAGGTGTGGTGTTCCCAGTATCTGAGCATGTGGACAAAAATCAGTCTTTCAGTTCTTGGTCCTTCTCTTGTGAGGCCTGGACTTTGACTGATGGTGCAGATTGTACTCCTTTGTGATAACTTCTCTAAGGTGCAACTTTGGGTACTGGAGGATGCCTTGAGAGATCAGGCATGGGCCTGGCACAGGTCTGGACGATGGCCATCACAAGGCTGGAGCATTACAGAACCAAGGTTGATATGGCTAGGTGCCAAACCCACATGTGCTCTCATACCTGACCTGCCCTGACTGTAGATTATAAAACTTCAAATCACAGTGCTTCAAGGAGCTAGTTTGCTTGATTCCCCTTTTTCAAGACCTAAACTTTGTTAGTAGATAATTCGGTTTAATTTTCTTGAGATGGATTGCTTTCAAGGAAGGTGTAGAAGTTCAAATGGGGGCAGAGAAAGCATCAGGGGAGGATGAAAACATAAAGTTAACTCAACGACTCTACCTGTGCACATCTGATAAGTTAGACTGAACATCCTCTGGGACTATCACTGCAGACTCTGTTTTCTCACCTTATTTGCAGTGGAAATGGCAATCTGTCACATGTTCACCACAACTCTCAGAGCTTAGCAAGATTTAGCACATAGAGAGTACAGTGCAAAAAGCTAAAATTAAATTTTTCATAGCAACAGAGCGCCAAAGAGTTTCAGCAGTACCTGTGACCAGTCCTCCCACAACCATCTGCTGATAGTGGAAGTCAGAGAAAGGAGTGCACGGAGAGCGTGGTAGCTTAGTAACAGACAGGAGGAGGGAGATGTCAGGGTGCAATCACACTAGTCAACTTTATTTCATTTCCTCTTCTTTTTCTACATTCATTCCAAGGGAAGTTGCCACAGAATTTTCAGGAAATGTGTTGTATGAAAAGTCTTAGTTTTGTGTCCTTGAGATGGAAAGTGACTTTTTTAAGAATCTAGACTTTTTTAGTTGTGCCTGTGGTGTTTTAAACTAGTTGCTAAAAAGTTTAGAGAGGGTTTTCATGATAAGAAGGAAGCAAAGGCACTCAGCAACCAAAATGTCAGCTCTTACTGTTTTTTCTGTAAATAGGGAATAAAAGCGTATTTGCCATTTTCACGATGTTTTTCAACGTGGTAAAAGTTGAAAAGGTTCCTTTCCTGTACTCCTCTTTTGAAATTGTAAGCTAAATATCAAAGTGTAGGCCACAAAATGTAATAAAATAAACCAAAACGATGTGAAAAGAGATCTTGAAAGTCTGCATTTTGCCCATCAAGAAGTGGATTGTCCTCATGTCAAAAAGCCAACCACGATGTTCCATCTTGTCAACTCCAACCTGTGTCAACATCAGGCTCGCTCACCCCAGGTGTCTCCGCTCATTTCCCCTCCCTCTATCCAGATTCAGCTGTTTACCTTTCCTCCATACTGACATGCGCATTCCGCTCCTGTCAAACGTGATCAAGATTAGCAGGCAGGAGAACCTGAGTGTCAGCTTTGAGCAGGAAATGGGAGAGAGAAGCTAGAGAGCGGCGCATCTCCCTCACTGGCTGTCACATTTCATCTGATGTCCACTGGCGCGTCACAGCCCATATTGAGTGAATCTTTATTAAGTGGGCTGACAGAGGAGAGCTGTGGGGAAGAGCAGGTGTTGTGTTTTCAGATATCAGATGGAACCAGTGGACAGAAAACAGCTCGAATAAACTCTGAGTCAAAACAACATATCCATCCAGATCTGTTCTTTAAGAAAGTGGGTGATTTTCTTGCTAAAACTTTTAGAATTTAAGGTTTATACTAGCAAGGAATAAAATGTAATGTAATTATGTTCCCTTAATTTCCAGTTCTGTCATAAAGGTAGGATCATGCATGACCTGGCTTAAAAGACATGACAAAAACAAGGGAGGCTTACGGTTTAACTAAAAAGGGCCTCTTTTTTTTTTTTTTTAACAAAATACTAAGGAAACAGCAATGTTAATGAAAAAGGAACTACAAATCATAACTAAATGAAAACATACTGTGAAAAGGAATTGCTGCACTGGAGAGTAGAGCAGATCAGAGAGAGTGCAGAGATGAACTGGCAGGCTTTATACACTTGGGGGACTGGCCAAGCCCAGCCAGGTGTGGCAAACACCAATCATCAACCTATAGGGGCAGACGGAAGACAAACACAGACACTGTAGGAAACGCACAACAGGCCCTGATGGCCGAAGGTCATCGCAGTATGGATGCAAACAGGATATAGAAAGAACGTGATGTCATGATTGGGGTTTCATTCAGGAATACTTGGATGCTAGATTTATGACAGCATATTGTGTACAAGAAAATAAGTTCAAAAGCAATGAATCCATAGTACCATGAGTCTGAGTGAGGGTGCAAAAAGCTTTATGCTATAAAGGAGGAGGCTGGGGTGGAGGAGATTAAGCTTTGCCAGCAGCAGCAGCAGTTTGGTGCATCAGCATTGATAAAGCAGAGACTAGTGAGAAGTACATCATGTTTATACACCACTGTGCTGAGAGAAAGAGCTGTGATTTCCTGTGGGAGCTGGGAGGCAATAATTGGAATCAGCTGGCCGTCAGCTGATCATGTCTGGGCGTCTGACTACCATGTCCTTTATGAACTAACACTAAGCTTTTTTTCTGCGGCCATCTGATTTCAGCAGTTTAATCTGTAAAGTGTATTTCCCAGATTTGTAATCATGAAAAGCCTTCCCACTGATTCTGTCAGCAGCGCCTGGTGTTTTAACCCACAGGAGGGCTTGATTTATGAGTGGTGTTTGTACTCCTCCGTTAATTTTCATGATCTCGCTCATCTGCGGAGACACTTAAAAATGTAGCATGACTAAGAATTTTTAACTGTCTTTCTCTCTCACATCCAGATTAAATGTGACCAGTACTGGCCCAGTCGTGGGACAGAAACATATGGGATGACCCAAGTGACACTGCTGGACACCATAGAACTGGCCACGTTCTGCGTACGCACGTTCTCTTTGCACAAGGTAGGATCCTTCATCTCTCTCACACATATGGGCATACATACTATAATGCTGTCTCCACTTTGCAAACAAACTCAGCCAATACATTTCCCATGAATTGGGATAACATTAGCATGCCTTGGATATAAAGACACAAATTTTCATATGCAACAGAAATAATGACACAGAACATGTGTTTTTCTGTTCCATGTGAAGGTAAATGTAAATTCTTTGTCCGCAATGTCCTCCAAGTCCCCCCTTTTACCTTGTTCAGATCTCTGTCGGTCTCTCTCTCCTCAATAGATCATCTGTTTATGCGCATCTGCCAAATTGGAGCACTTAGGTAAAGTGAGCAGAAGAGAGAAACTCAATATACATAATTGGCAGACTGCTCTCATGCTCCTGTGCACACACAAAACACATTTAAATACTGAGACACAGGCACTCTCCTTCTGATGGTAAAAGATTCGCACTAGGGCTGCCCAGCAGAAAAATAAATCTGAATATTTTGTATTCCTGCAATGTTTATTTTGACCTGAAAAATGCATTAACTAAGTCAAGAAAAATAGAGTCTGTTCATTATGTGCATATCAGGCCTGCATTATATTGGACAATTGTAGAATGTGTCTTTCAATATTCAATATTTGACACTGAAATTAAGTGTGGTAAATTAACAGATATGAGAGAGTTAACTTTAGATATAGCTTAGTTTTTACATCAATCTGCTATTCCTTTTGTGTAAAACAGTACTCGTGTTTTTGCAACATAAAGCCAAAACAGGAATTTTATTGCCACTGCATGGGAACCTATTAATCTGAGGGGAGCTGAAAGTTTACTTGAGCATCATCCAACTGCATCAACATAGCTTGAGAGCATGGCCTTTGTACCGCCAACAAATAAAAAGTGCACACACAAAGTGAAAAATACTCTCCTCTGTATATTTTCATTATCGTGGTAAATTCCGATCTTTGCAATGTAAAAACTCTCCTGTTGAGATAACAAAGCCCATGTGGTTTATTTTGCAGGCCTAACTTGCACGTGCAAGCTCATGTGCTTGTACTTATAAGAACATATGCAGGGAAGAGAAATAGCATATGAAACAAAAATACATATATCTACATACATGAATATGATGCCACCTGGAGATACACACCAGCAGACATGAAAAAACACTCAAAAGTGCATTTAGATGATGACAGCCACACATATGAAAGAAATACGATAGGAGGAATCACACCGTCCCTTACAGTCTCACACATCTCATGGTCTTGTAGGAGTCTTATTAAAGACCTGTGAAAAGAGAGACAGAAAGAACTTGACATTTCTAGTTTTTTTTCTCGCCTTATGCCATGTCTGACTTTAGTTTAGGAGCGTCAACAGATGGATGAGCACCAGAGCAAGCCAGGGATGGTAAAGATATAAAGATACTAGCAGAAAAAGACAATTTCAAGCATGCTCGTTTACTTTCAGGTTCATTTTTATTATGCAGCTTTCAGGCTCAGAGTTTCTCATATTATTATTTCTCTTTCTCCCTTCCCTCCTCCATTAAGCTGTAGCTATAGCTGTGATTTCTCACTGAGCTTTTTTCACTTTATATCTCTGAAAAAATAACATTTTCTTGGATTTCTGAGAAGCAGCAGGAGCTGGCAGTAGGCACACAAATATATACACACATGGTGCATCTACAAAGCAACCACCTTGGTACCTATCCATATGCATGTGTGTCCTGCAGTGATGCAAAATTGTGTCTACTGATAAATCCTAAACATGAAAAATTAAAAAATGAAAGACACCCAGCAGTACTGCACCAATCATTTCCGTGCAGCCTTCTTCATCTGCAGAAACAAGAGTGTCCAAAAAAACAGAAAAATAAGATTTAGGTCAGTTTGCTTTTAATTACCACACTCATTTATTCATTTATTCAGCAAGGAAAAAAATCCCTCTGTCAGGGAGGCAGAAGCACTGCATTGATATGCAAACAGTACCTCCATTAGAGGATCTTCTGAGCGGAGAGGAGGACTGAAGGATGCATGGGAGATTTTTTTCTCTTTTTCCTCTTATCCTTCGCAAAAGTCTTCCTCTGGATCCCTGCTTGTATCTCTGATGCGTCAAGAGTTGAGTTTGAGGCGGGAGCTGACAGATGGCGGTGTAATGTGGGTGTTTGCTTCATGTATCTGTGGATGATCTGAGCAGCAGTGACGTGAAAAAACGAGGATATAATACCTGTACAGTTCAGTATAGAAGTATTCCTACTTGGTTTGTGATAATGAGTCCATCTGATCAGCTCTGTATGTGAAAAATTGTTTCCCAGAGGAAAATTACGCCCTCGTAGGCAACGCTGCATCAAACATCTATTTTTAGTCAGAAACATTTGTCCCCTTTCAAGATAGCTATACAAAGCTGGTAGCTTTTTTATCTTCAGGGAGCACAGCAGAAGAAGGGAGCTTCCGATCAATTGTGATGAAAATGTTGCCAGAAAAAAAACATTTTTATTTTGGTTCCACCACTTCCTTTTAGGCACATGAATTGATTGTTCAAACCAGAGAGATTGTGTAAGTTGCAAATCAGAATGCCAACCTGTCTACACCTATTTGTGTTTCTACGCTAAAAGCTATTAATACTTGGTGATTTTGGTTTTGAAGCCATGAAATTACATAATAAAGACCTGTCATTTTGGCTTGACCCTACTGATTAAAGCATTATTTCAAAGCCCAATGATGGCAGTCACCCTTACTGGCAGTTCTGTTTGAATATATTTTTCATAACAGGCAACTCAAGCTAGTTAAGTTTATTTAGTGAGATTACATAAATTTGGTTTAGCTAAGTTAAGTTAGGTCAGGTAAAGTTTGGCTTGACCTGGCTTGGCTAGGTAAGGTTTGGATTGGTTTGGTTTGGTTCAGCTGTTTGATTTAGATAAGGTTAGGTTGGGTATGTTGGGTTTAATTTGATATGGTTTGATTTAGTTTGGTTTAGGTTAGTTGGGGTTAGGTAAGGCTAGGTTTGGTCTGTTCAGTTGTTTGGGTTTGATTTTGTTCAGTTTGGTTCAGGTTAGATTGGGTTTGGTTTAGGTTAGGTTAAGTTATGGTTGGGTTGGGTTAGTTTGGTTTAATTACATTTGGCTTGGTTTAGGTTTTGTAAGGTTTAGGGTAGACTAAGTTAGGTTTAGCTTGGCTTGGTTTGGAATGGTTTGGTTCGATTTGGTTCAGTTGTTTGATTTAGGTTAGGTTTGGTATGTTGGGTTTAATTTGATTCGGTTTAGTATGGTTTAGGTTAGTTGGGGTTAAGTAAGGCTAGGTTTAGTTTGGTTAAGTTAGGTTGGGTTGGTATGGTTTAATTTAGTTTGATTTGATTTCGTTCAGTTCAGTTCAGGTTAGAATAGGTTTGGTTTGGGTTAGGTTGGGTTAGGTTAAGTTAGTTTGGGTCGTGTTAGTTTGATTTGATTTAGTTTGGTTTAGGTTAGGGTAGGGTTAGGCAAGGCTAGGTTTGGTTTTATTTAGTTATTGGATTTAGGTTAGGAAAGGTTGGGTTTGTTTGGCTTAATTTCGTTTGGTTTGATTTAGTTTGGTTTAGGTTAAGTTGGGGTTAGGTTAGGCTAGATTTGGTTTGGTTTAGTTGTTTGGGATAGGTTAGGTTATTTTAGTTAAGTTTAGTTTGGTTTGGTTCATGAGGATCCCAATCAGCTGCAGCACTGTTGTAGCTATTCTTCCTGAGGTCAGTTGATCCAGTAACAGCAGCTATAAATTAATATAACCCTCTGTGTTCTTTCCAGAATGGCTCTAGTGAGAAGCGGGAGGTCCGCCAGTTCCAGTTCACGGCATGGCCTGATCACGGTGTACCAGAGTACCCGACCCCCTTCCTGGCCTTCCTCCGCAGGGTGAAAACCTGCAACCCACCTGACGCTGGACCCATCATCGCCCACTGCAGGTCAGTAGCAATGTTTTGGTTTGTAGTGTCGGTTAAAGTACTTTTTTTAGCTTCAAGATCCAAAGTGCGTTTAAAGTTTTATGTAACAGGAATGTCAGTACCCGAGTGGGAAAGTTTTATGTGTCCCTGTGGTCAGCTCGATACTTCTCAGATTTGATGTCAGTGCTAAAATAAAGCTTCACTCCACATATGGAGGATCTATCCCTGTTTTATTTCTGTCCCTCTTCAGTATGTGTATATATGCCCATGAGCAAAAGAGCTTCTATGTTTCCACCATTATACATTACATAATGCACATTATACAAACACATGCACCCTTTCTTACCAGACCTCCATCTTTTCTTCCCTCTTCATCGGTCACATCATCTTTCTTTTTAAGGCATCTTTTTTTTCCCCGAGCTTTTATTCTCTCTACCTCTCTGTCTTTTCTCCCTCTCTGTCAGAAAGCCTCACAGTAATCCCTTCCCATCTTTCTCTCTCGCTTCTCCCTTTTTACTCCTTAGCCCTTCCTCCCTTTACAAGCAATATTTCTCAAACGGCTTATTCAAATTGAAACCTTCCTTTTTGTCAAGATAAGAAGACTTCAGTGAGTCCAAAGCCCTGCACAATAAACCAAGATTTGACAGCTTGCTTCAACCAATCTCCGTCATTGTCCAATTGTTGTTCTATCTGTCAATTTTAGTTGTCTCTGTTTCCTCTCTTAAGCTATCACTGTATCTCCCTATGTTCCTCTCCTACTCAATTATTTAGTGTGCAATGCCACAACGTATCTGCAGGCCTTACTGGATATGCATAATCACCTCATGTTTAGAGTTTTACAAGTTAAAATGATGAATAATTACAATTTAGTCCCTCCAACGCAAACAAGTTCAAGAGTAAATATTCAAAGTAGCAGCAGCCTTAGAAGATAAAACTGATTTCCTCTGTGTTTCCTTTGTTTAGTGCGGGTGTCGGTCGGACAGGTTGCTTTATTGTCATCGACGCCATGCTGGAGCGGATCAAGCACGAGAAGACGGTGGACATTTACGGCCATGTGACGCTGATGCGCTCACAGCGGAACTACATGGTGCAGACAGAGGACCAGTACAGCTTCATTCACGATGCACTGCTGGAGGCGGTCGCCTGCGGCAACACTGAAGTAGCTGCCCGGAGCCTCTATTCCTACATCCAGAAGCTGGCGCAGGTGGAGAGTGGCGAGCATGTCACTGGCATGGAGCTGGAGTTCAAGGTACAGAAGTTTCCTTTGTAGCAAGGGGCCACCTTTAAAATGTACTTTGATAACTGCAATTACAAAGTTTTGCACTGTGAGGGTCCTATTTTTAAGGTGTAATGCACACTATCTATAGCACAAAGTGATTTCAGGCATGTCCATATATATTTTGCAAGTCAAAAAGCATGCAAATTGGGTGCTAAGCCTAGGTTCTCCCACATTTGGTAGAAAAGTATAAATTTATTAAATATCAAAATTACAGACATGCAGAAAATAAAAGGCATAATACATGTTAACCATTCTGTGAGCTTAACATCAAATAATGTGAGGGTGTAAACTTTTATATACTTCACTTATTTTCTCTTGCAGATTTTTGGGGACAATGACAAAAGACTAGAAATGTGAAATGCAAACAGAAAATGCATGATGTTACATCTCACAATAGAAGATAAACAGTCAGGGGGTTAGCAACATGATTGGGCTAAAAGGAGCATCCCAGAAAGGCTGGTTTGCCAATTTAGAGTTTCAATGTGTAAAAATGTTTCACATCATTATCTTTTTATTTACCTTCAACACAACTTCGCATCTGTTTGAGATATGGGGTTTTACTTTGCGCTGAGGTGCTAAAGGTAATGTATAAATTTTGTTTTTCTGACAAATGCAGATACAGGAATGAAATAAAATTTCAAATAAAGCTCATGAACTCAGCTGGCAGATTCCGCTGTTCCAAATCAGAGGAAGTTGCTGACATTTTAGATCACTTTCTGTGGACTTAAACTTAACTAAAACCACAGAAATAAACACTTAGATTTGTGAGTTCTGTCACCTTGTTTTGAACAGCATTAAGCCTTTACGTGAGGCTCACTCTTAACTCCAGGATGTTAATTTGGATGCAAATCCAGTTCTTGGACTGTCATGTTTTTTTAGTCTCCATAAGTACTTGCAAAGATTTTGAAAACTGCTAAATTATGATGGAAATTGTTAGTTACAATAATGACATTTTGATTTATAATCATATGTGTCTTGTCATTGGATACTTGTGCTAAACATATTAAGGTCCCTGACAAGCAATTCTGTTTCTGGCAGGAAATGGAAACTAAATGGGGAGACTGGGGGAAAATAAAAATGGATTATTATGGGGAACTGGAGAATAACATTTTTTATATTTTGACAAACTGAGTTTGTAGTTAGATAAGAAGCAGGTTCGATGTCTCTTTCAGATGTAATGACAACAGAATTAAGACTGTGTGACACAGGGAGCTTTCTGAATAAAACAGGAATAAAGACTCTTCTCTACAAGATTTAATACCTTTCAGTGTTAGTAGGTAGAGCATAGATTTAAACAGCCTCGCATAAGTGGCCACTATTACTTAGTTTATACTGTATCTGCTGTCAAGAAGTAGAACTTTCTTTAGATTCACATTTATAATTTATTACACCTTATTTAAATAACCACTGAATGTGCTGCAAAGCTGAGAAAGGAAATACTGAAGCCCTTTGCGATTTGTCAGCAGAATCCATTCTTGAGGATTGAAATTATGTGCTTAAGCAACGAAATTTGGTTTAATCTAGCAGACACAAAACAAAGGATTTTTGCGAAAAACAGCATGGACTCAAGTCAAGTACGGGGAAATAAAGGGAGTTTCCTTGGAGATATCGATGACAAAGCCGTAGGGGAGAAAAGACCCAGTGTTTACATAGATTTTCATTGAAGATATTTACAATCAGCAACTTACAAACTCATCCCAGCTCAGCCACTATCTGCTGACCTTGAATTGCACACACTCACTCTCCAATCATCTATCATCTTCCCATCGCCATTCACCAACACGGCCTCCCTGCGCAGAAACAATAATAGGGCCGGTGTGTTTCGACCTTTTTTCTTTACTCTCCGGCGCACATCGGTGATGAAATCTCCATTGCCATCTGTAACAAGGATAATGCTGAGCTGGCGTCAGGAGTCAAACAGGAATTAATAACGTCCACGCTACAGTCAGAATAAAGAAGAGGAGTGAGTGTGAAGAGGGGTGGGGGAGCGAAGTAATTAATACTTGATGATGACAAATGGAGGTGGATGGCAGGGCAAGTGGAGGGAGGAACGTTTGGCTAATGAACAAAGGGACGACTGTATGCTAACGTGGCACTCAGGAAGGATTCGACAGAATGCTGCACTATCGAGAAGGTGGGAGGGTGTTTTCATTCACAGGTAACACTGTTGAGATTCCATAATTTTAGCAGGGAACGTGAGCACAGATGAGGGGCTTGCTGTGAAGTTGTCACTCTTGGGGTTTTTGGCATATGTGAATGAATAACAGACACATTCAGGGGAGATATGCACAAAATATTTGAGCAAGTAGAACATCCAGCTTTAATAATGACCAGATTTGCAGTTGATTTAATACCGTGGGAATCCTTCTCAGTTTATGGCCTCAATCACAAATATAAAGTCTTTTTCCAAACAGCCTGATTTCATTTTGTAAATAATGGTCCCTTTTAGAGTAATATAAATGAAACACATCATAGCATTCAGAGCGTGGCTTCCCAAGATGACAGGATGCTACCATTGTGACTTTGTAACAGGCTAAAAATGAAAGACTGCATCTGCACCCGTTTGCCTAAATATGGATCGTCCCACTCTGAAATTATCAGGGAAGCCATAGCTTTAATGAATCTCAGTATGAACAAAAAGGATATGGACTATTTTGGCCCATTCGTGTACAGAACAGCCACAGAGTATAAACCAAGTCCTGTATTCATAAACATTCCTAGAATCCTCTCAGAGAGCTCCAATCTTCACGTAAACCATCCCTGCTAGAAGTCTGAGCGAATTGGGAGTGTCCTTACAGTAACTCAGAGCAAGTTGAAGACAGAGGAGTTGTGGTTGACCCTACTGCTTTATATGACACTTTCTTTTGAAAGCCTTGATTGGTTGATCATATAAGGAGAAAAAGTCAAACCTTGAAAATGTACAGACCAAAATAAGTGTTTAAAATACATATATGTGCACCCCGCTGAGTTCAGATGGCAAGATTTTTTGTGACAACAGTCACATTGTGAGATTAGGTGATCACAGAGCCTGTAGTTTGTGCCGTGACTTGACTGACACACATGAGTTTTCACAGGGGTATGCGATCAATCATTACAACCGATGCAACTGTGTTGGAAGGTAGAGGGAGAGGGCTAGACAACACCTGGAAAGTAAGACTAAAAAACAGCCAGAAGCATGCTGCATTTATTTGTACATAATGTATTTGTGTATCCAAATGTAAGGATGAATGATACGCTACTTTGATGCAATTGGCAGAGTGACTGACCAGAGGCTATTTCTCGCATTTGATCTCACATTTCTCATTTTTTTAGTCAGTTGTGGTATTCTCCATATGACACATCATAAAAGCGGGTTAAACCTCCATGATGTCACAGGACAAACCGTATAAGGCAGGACAAAAATTAAACATGCTAAACTATCTGTCTGGAAGTCAGGAGGTGTCTCAGATGTGATCCAGGTGTTGCTGACAGGTCCTGAAACCCTAAGACCATCAGATCAGGCTAAAAATGTGCTGAAAACATTTATTCTGATCTTACCTTTAGTCTAATCACATGCTCATTGTTCAGACCAAGGGTCGACCAATATTGGATTTCAGGGCCTATTTTTAAACCAAATATTAATAGTGCATGTGACCAATAGACAATATTTGGAATCACATGCATTTTCCATGACAAAATTCAATGTGGCACAAGTAAAAGTGCATGTCAAAAAATTAAGGAAAATAAACAATTTAGCACTATCTCTGTCAACATGAGAAACAGCACTGAGCAACGCTGTAGCTGCAGGAAACAGGAAGTGGTGCCATGCACTCCCTGTGTCAGTGCAACCCAGGCCTCAGTGTTGATTGGCTGGTAGATGTGTGACATCAAACCAGTCAGAAATCATTGTGGGTAGGACATTAGGTTCATGAAAACAAAGCCAGAGGGAAAGACACACCCTGCTTTGAATTTATTGATTTTGGCAGATTATCAGAGAATAAATGGCTGATACAGATAATAATAATCAATGTGTCAATAATAATAATCAATAATAAGCCAAGCCAATAATCATTCTACCCCTTGTTAAACAGCTGGTGAAGAGCCTATAATTGTGATTTAGAGGGATCACTATGCTGCTTCACTTTGCACTAAGGAGAGTCTAACATGGACTGAATTGTCTGCAGTGACTGTATTCATCATTTTAATTATGACTCAAAATCATATCCTCAACCAAGACTCCCATTTGAACTCTCTTTTGTCTGTGATTCCTTCTTTACTGTACTCATATATTAATTTTTCATGTTTAGTAAATAAGACAAATATGAGGCTGTCACAGAGTTGTAACTTCTTTTAAGCTCTCTTTCTCTATCTTTCTGCCACTTTCTCCTCTTTTGAGGAACTTTTTAATGTCCTTCTCACACCTCCTAGATATTTTCCCTCTCCTAGGGGCTATGATGCTTAAAGAATAACTTTTGATTTACTATGGTCTAGTCTTAACTTAAAGGGAAAATTCTTTAAAAATTCATGATTAGAAATGTATCACTAGGAGCTACTTTTTTGTGGCCAGGAAGCTTTATGAATACAGCCCTAGGATCATAGTCTTTCAGAAGTTAACTGAATGTGGAAGAGTTTTGAGCTTCAATGTTTTTATGGCCAGCAAAATAAGATCCAGTGCTAACTAAAACTAAAAGAAGGCTAATTGTCTAAAACCAGCCTTGACAATGACACAACTTCTCTGTTGATGTATTACCTAAAAAATATAATGAGTTTATGGTTTTAGTGGTAGTTTTAAGTCTTCTTTATGATGATTGTGTTTACAAATGTCTCACTTAGCGTAAAAGTGAATGCATCTCTACCCCTGTTTTTAAAAAAGCTTGTAGTTAAAATAATCAAAGCTATGAGCTTTAAAATGGTAAATCAAAAGGTGCCGCTGTAGTGGCTATATTTTACCAGTTTTATTGGGATCCAACCGCTAAAATCTTGTCTGTTTTAAAAAATGAAGCCAAAAGCCTTCAGATTTCAGTTTAATCAAGATTTTTTTGCATAAATCAGAAAATGGTTGCACCAGTACACTGCATGAAATAGGCCTTTGATATGAAATGACTGCATAAATTAAAAATGACAGTAGGTCATAGCTAGGGCAGGTAGGGATTAGAATAATCACAGTTTTGTAAACCCCTGTTATGACATATTACACCAAATATGATTACCACTGTTGTGATGAGACATGCTGAATGTACATCAGCTCTTTGCTTCCAATTGAGAAGATATCATGGACTATAAATGGGAAGAGGATCTGGCAGCCGTGACCAGAAGAACCCTAGGTGCTCCTCTGCCCCTGTGGATGACAGGTTGCCATGTTTGGCCCGGTTCCCCACATCCTCTGCGGTGTTCGGTTGTGTTGCTCGGAGGCCTCTTTAGCGCTGCCAGGCTACCTCAAGCCTTTCCTGGTGCTTTTGTGAAACACAAATCAAAGGGAGGACAGTAGAAAGGGATGATGGGAAGGAAAAGGGTTGGATGGACTCCAAGTAGCCACTGAGACAGAGATACTTGAGCTAAAGGAGAAAAAAAAGGAATGAGAGGACAACAAGAGGGGGTTGAAATGAGAGGGAGAGAGAGGTAAGGTAGGGATTTAAGTCAGAGAAACACTTCCACTTTGAATTTCTGACAACCATTCATAGGCAAGGAGTCTAAGAAATATCTGCTGTAACTTGTCTCTCAGAGATACTTCTGGTGTTTTCCTCTGCCATGTCTGCAAGGGGGGCTAAACAATCCAAACTGGGCGTTTTCCATTTGCAGGCGAATGCTAACAAGCGACTAAACACACCCACATATGCACCAGTCCTTTGTTGAGACTTTAAAGCCAAGAGGAAGCGATCATAAGACTTTCTGACCCACAAACTCCCACTGAGGTCCCTGTGATGACGCCGATGATGATGTACCAGTACAGCCTTTTTATTTTGATCATTACACAGTCGGTGTGTGTTTGTGTTTGTGAGCATCCCTGTGTGAGTCAGTGTTTTATGCACACATACCACACTGCTGTTATCAAAGGCACTGGTGACCCACTTTCAGATGAGTTTTTCGGTTTCATACAGACTTGATTTTGGGGCTTGTTAGTCTGGGTGTGTGGCTTATTTTTGCATCATTGCTTCTGACCCTGTAGGAGTCCACATGCTGCAGAGGGGGTTAACTATTTCAATTACTTTCAAAAGATATTTTCTTGTTGAATAATGTCTCTTAGATGCTGTGAAGTCACTTCTACTCTTTCTCCCTCTCACTTTTTCGTCTCTCCACCTCAGCTTTTCCAATTCATCCCTCATCACCGTCCTTTCTTACACCTTCTTTTCATCTTTTTTCCTTCTCCATACCTTTCACTCCTCACTTTCTGTGAAATACCTTCCCTTCCTGTACCATTTCCCCTTCTTACTGATTCTCTGCATTGCTTCCTTTCAGTTCCTCTAACTATCACTCCTCTTTCTCCTCCAGCGATTGGCCAACTCCAAAGCCCACACGTCGCGCTTCATCAGTGCCAACCTCCCCTGCAACAAGTTCAAGAACCGGCTGGTCAACATCATGCCCTATGAGACGACGCGTGTCTGCCTGCAGCCGATCAGAGGCCTGGAAGGATCTGACTACATCAATGCCAGCTTCATTGATGGATACAGGTAGGAAGAGGGAAAAAGTGCTGGAATCATTGTCTTCTCTATTGTCTGGAAACATCTTGGATTATGCACATTATAAATATTAAGATTTAATGTGGTGTATTCAGCATTTTTATCAGTTCTGTTACAAATGATACTGCTGAATTATACAAGCTTAAATGAATGTTTAAACATGGTTTTACAGGCAACAAAAGGCCTACATCGCAACACAGGGCCCTCTAGCAGAGACTACAGAAGACTTCTGGAGGATGCTCTGGGAGAACAACTCAACCATTGTAGTCATGTTGACCAAACTGAGAGAGATGGGACGGGTAAGACATAAACACACATTGACATAAACACTTAAGTCATTACACGTGTTTAGATTTATTAATAAAAAGCTTTAGAGAGTCAAAAAAATTAAAGAATTATTTATCCTTTGATTCAAACAGGAAAAGTGTCACCAGTACTGGCCGGCAGAGCGCTCAGCGAGGTATCAGTACTTTGTGGTCGACCCGATGGCAGAGTACAACATGCCTCAGTACATCCTCCGAGAGTTCAAAGTCACAGACGCCAGGGTAAGATACACCAAAGAGGGATGATTTTGGGTCATGTGTAAGGGTGGGAATTGTAGGGTAACCTGCAATATATGTGGCCTATAATAACAATAACATTACAACGCAATGATTTTGCAAAAGAACTTGTGGTGCTGGGTCTGGAGGCTAGCATCCTCATTGCTATGGATCATAAATGGACTTGTACTGAGCTTTTCATAAATACCTATTCAGACCCAGTCACTCCACATTCACCCATTGATGGCAGAGTTTGCTATGGAGCGAGGCCATCTGTAGTGGCTAATCCCCTTTATTTGCATCCATATATATTTCCAATGCACTGACGCAACAGTGGGTGTAATTTGGGGCTCAGTGTCTTGACAAGGACACATCAACATGTGACTATAAGAGCCAGGAATCAAACCCATGACTTTATGATGATGTTGGCTCCAAAGGGTTTTTTAAATTTATTTTTCTGGCTTTTTTGCCTTTTTTAAGAGATAGGACGGTGGATAGAGTCTCAAACAGGGTTAAGAGAATGGGGAATGACATGCTATAAAAAAGCCACAGGCTGGACTTGAACCTGGGCTGCCCATGTTCATGGGGTGTTAGCCTACCACTAGGCCCCCCAAAGTATTATTTTTTGGTGGACTTATATCATTTCTGGCTTAATGATTTATAAGTTCATTAGCATTTTGAATGTAAATTGTTAATTTAAGTGGCTTAAATATGGTGCAAACAACTGTCTGATTAGCAAAACCATTGCAAGGAAGCATGTTCTCAAACCTTTCAAAATTTGGGCTAAGCCCTAGGTATTTTAAATCTTCAGTTACACCACTGGCCATTGCAAAAAACTGATTAAATTGAGTGTGCAAAAAATAAACCAAGTTTCAGATGAAGAGGAATGCAATCATAGAGACTCCTGCTGGTTTGTTGTTTTGATATGACCAATAAAGCATTAACACAGCTAGGAATAACATCAGGCTAGATTGCTTTTAGCAATCCTAAACATGAGAATTAAATATTAAGCTCAATATTAAGCGCTTTAGCACTTCTGAAAACCACAATTTCTGCTTGCAGAGCATAAAAAAGAAATATATTTATGTAATATTTAGGGAAAAACTTTCTCTCTTGCCTCAAAAGACTTGAGTTCAATACAGTACCAACATAAGCTGCCATTTCTACACTGCTCAGGCAGCCCAGCCTTCATGGGAGATTAAGCAGGTTCAGGAGAAGTAAGTCACACAAACACAGAAACATCAAAAGAACAATTTTTTTTCCCTCAAAATAGCTTTGATATTCTAATTTTCCTCTGTAGTTCGATGTGAAACACGATATCACAATGACTTAATGTGAAAAGTAACTTCATTGAAATATTAATGAGGGTTCACAAACCAAAGTGACTTTTCTTGCCCTGGAGTGTTTAGAGGCTTCTCTCCACCACTGTAGTTATCTTTTTTTACCTTAGGATTTATTTTTTAGGTCCAATTAAGTCGGACAGTTTGAAGCAGCAGCAGCAGAACCTTCGCAGAGAGAAAAAAAGCCGCCTTCTTCTCTTTGAAAAGCAGGATGACATATCCAAAGATTTCCCAGGCGGTGTGGCAGCTAGTTAGCAGTCACCCTGTTGGTATAAAAAAAAATAACACACTGCAGTATATCTGCACATACACACAGTATACACAGTGTGAAAATCAGACATAAATGCTGTTTAAGCTGGTACGCCATCACTCCAGACACACACACGCACATGTGCACACACCACACACGTTTTCTTTATATTTAACTGTGCAGTGTGCAAAATGCCACTCTTAACAGGCTCATATATACAAATATACACAAGCTCACTCTCTGCCACATGCTTATCTCCGTGCTGTTTTGCTATTCTCAGCACAAATGCACATATCCATGCATGTAAACACCCTCACATCTTTGTATTCTTTAAAATTTTACTTCTTAGATACACGTAATGTATTTGTAGAACATATTTTGACCCTTTAACACACGTGCACTCATTTTGACCAGTACATTAGATGTTTTTAGAGGGTTATGATGGTGCGGACACAGATGGTATATGGAGGAGTGAGGGTGGATATGAAGTAGACCCTTATGTGTGTATGCATAGTTGTTGGTTTAACTCCATTAAACTGATAGTTTATGCATGTGAGAGTGTACAGCATGTAAACTACCCCATATACCATTCATCACATAGATGTACATACATGTTAATGTGTTTATTTATGACTCAGAGTATGCGTGCGTGATCGTGTGTGCGTGTACGTCACATGCCTCTGCACAGTAATAGCATCGACTCCACGCCTCAACACTCACATCTAGCGAGCCAGTCACGTATTTAATCACACAATTTGACACGCCGCGTGGGCCCTTAGGTTGTGTGTTAAATTTCCCTCCCATTTTTCCCCCCTCTCCTTTCTTCCTTTCTTTCTGTCTTCACCGTGCTTGGTTTATTGTGCTGTTGTCTTTGCCCCTCTTTCACTTTTAATCCACCTGCTCAGGCAAAATGTATTTGAGAGGAAAAACAAAGGCAGAGAAAGAAAGAAAGAAAGGAAACATGCCATGCGTCATAAAAGGAGATGTGGAACAAAAAGGCTGGGTGCACAGAAGTTATTAGAATACTAATCAGTGTATTTGTAGAGTACAAGAATAAATCTTAGCAGCAGGAACATATCAACACAGAGCATGCCTACACAGGACAACAGCACAAGGATTCAGTCTGAAGATTATGTATGTATATCCTCCACATACAATAGCTGGATATGTTATACCTCTGGATTTAGCATGCTAGCAAAGAGGGGGATGGTTACCTCGTGGCAAAAATTAGAATGAATGAATAAGAAGATGGAGCAGCCAGCATGAAAACACACGATGAGTATAAAGCCTAAGGTATTTTACAGGAGCATGTTTACTATTACATCAGTAAGGAGTGTGTCATTTTTAATTCAGAGCAACAGACTCAAAAGGCTCTTTTCAAAAAGACATTACATTTACTCGGTCATTTAATGAGTGTTAAAAACTTCTAAATTAAATGACAGTTTAATACGCTTGGCTTTGTTTCCAGGTACACCATACTGTCATGATACTATTTTAATCCACAGTCACGCAATGTGTTAGTGCTCACTGAACAGGAGGAATACTTAAAACAGGGGAAAAATTAAATGTTTTACCTGATACTCAGTGTGAGCTGTCTGTATTTTATAACTTGAAATGTAGCTTCTATAATCCTGGTTTTCTCAAAAATGCTTTTATCAGAGGAATTTCATTCATTGCCTTTTTACAATAAAGCATGGACTGTTGGCAATTACATTTACACTGATTACTAACATTTAGTGCATTTAAAAAGAGTTGCTTGAAAAACAGTCAGTGACTGGTATGCTAATAATTTTAAACTCATTTTAGTCGATACTGATATGTACGTAGTAATAATAATAATAATTATAATAATAACAATAATAATGGGTTTTTTTTGTTTGTTTGTTTGTTTGTTTTTTTTAGTTAGATTTTCTGGCTTTTTATGCCTCTCTCCTGCTCTTACCTGAAACTGCTATTGTGAAAGTATTTGTTTTTGAATCAGGCCTAAACAGAAAAACAATGTTTTAATCTTCCATAAATGCTAAATATTTTTTTAAGATAGGTATTTAGTAATGACAAAGAGAGAATTTCTTTGGATTAAATGAACTAAACAACAACAAAAAATGTGTAAAGTCCAGCTGAGAGTGACAAACAGCACTGTAACAACCAACCAACTGACAGACAGTGAGCTCTGTAGAGCAGTGGTTCTCAACTGGTGGGTTGGGACCCAAAAATGGGTCCCAAAGCTGCTGGCAGAAGATCACAACTTGGTGCTTGGAAAAAACTTTTGCAAAGTATCCAGGATGTACTAAAGTTTTAGGTAGACATGTTTCCATTTTTTAAACTCTTTTTGCTGGCTGATTTCTTGAGATTTTAACTTATTTATCCTGAAACTTTGGATGGAAATACTATCAAAAAGCTGACATTCCCATGAAAATGTTTTCATTTATCAAAACCTTATATATATATATATATATATATATATATATATATATATATATACATAAATATGTGTGTATATACACACACACATATGTGTATGTGTGTGTGTATATATATATATATATATATATATATATATATAGTGCTTAACAATTTTTTTAGACCACCACCCAAAGTAAGGTTTATGCCACAGCTGCCCTAAATTAACAACATTGGTAATTTCCAAAATCATTTTTTATGTTTCTGCAATGGTTAATACACCAATATGTAGAAGCTATTTAACCAAAATTATATTTTTAATGCTAAAATATAATTATAATTGTTATCCATGAATTTTCAAATTGACTGGTTTACAAAAAAGCCTGAACAGAAAAATATGTTTTAGTGGTTGAATGTTAAGCTTGATTAATTTCTGACTTCTCAGAGAAGCCCAGTATGCTGGCTCAAATTTGGGTGTAAAAAGATGAATTCAGTTTGAAATTCCTCATTCCTGTTCAAAATGGTAAAACGTGGAGAGCTCATTGAAAATGAAAGAGTCCGCATTAAAGCACTTCATGATGCTGGATGGTCTCTGAGACAAATAGGGAAAGACATAAAGTCTTCTCAAAGTGTGGTCAAGTATGCTTTGGAGTCAGTTGCCGAGACTGGTACTTACAAAATGCGCCAAGGAAGAGGCAGGAAAGGAAAGTTAACTGAAGCAGATGTCAGACACCTCAAGATTTTAAGTACTAGAGACAGAAGGAAGACCACTGCTGATCTTCAGGCAGAGATGAATGCTTCTAGATCAGAGTCTGAGAAAGTCTCCAGAATGACCGTTAGCAGACGACTGACAGAACAAGGCTTAAAGGGAAGAATAGCTGCTAAGAAGCCATTATTGAGGCCTGCAAACATCCAGAAACGCCTCAGATTTGCCAGGGAGCACAAACACTGGATTGTTGATGACTGGAAGAAGGTACTTTGGACAGACAAGTCCAAGTTTGAACTCTTCGGTCAGCATCGTCATGTTTATGTCCGCAGAAAAGCTGGACAACGTTTTGATGCCAGATGCATTGCACCCACAGTGAAACACAGTGGAGATTCATTATGGTACGGGGTTCCATTTGTGGCTACAGCGTGGGCAAATCAGTGAAAATCGACGGTATCATGAACAAGAACGTCTACTGCAACATCTTACTGCATCATTGAGTCCCTTCTGGACTGAATCTGATTAGTCATGGGTTCATATATCAACAAGACAATGACCCCAAGCATTCTTCAAAGCTGTGCAGAGACTATTTGACCAAGAAAAAGGAATCTGGAGTACTGGAACTGATGGACTGACCAAGTCAAAGTCCAGATTTGAATCCTATTTAACAAATTTGGGATTTAGTAGATTCAAAGATTGATGGCACTAAAGTTTCATCTAAAGCAAGTCTGTGGGAACAGCTAGAAACTATTTGGAACTCAATAACAAAAGAGACTGTGGAAATGTACATAAAAAACAATGCCAGAAAGAATGCAAGCTGTTATCAAGGCCAAAGGAGGCCATACAAAATATGAAGTTTGTTGGTTATTATGTGTGAAAAAGGACTAATTAGTTGTTTCAGTTTGTTATATGCCAAAAAATAACAATAACATTTTTAGTTTTAAACAAGTTTTTGAAAGATTTCTAAAATATTTATGTTTTCTCATTTTTATGACAGGTGGTCTAATAAATTTGTTGAGCACTGTATAATAATGGTATAACAGAATGAAATGACATTTTGCATGCATGTCCTCCCAAAGTTTTGTCCAATATCTTTGTTCAGGTAGATGTTTTGCTCTACCAAGGGTTCAACATGCAACATTCTTGATAAAATGAATTTTAGTTGTTGAAAATTTGGAGTGCAACTTCTCATTAGGGAATCAGTGGTGGGTCCCATCGCTAGAACAGTTGAAAACCACTGCTGTTGAGCACTGAATAATAGTGTTTTAGTTTTAAGGAGCTTTTACTTTATAATTACAATGAATTTGTCTGAATTAAAAAAAAAGGTTTAGAGGCTGGTTCACTGAGAAAATCCTGACAAAGTGCTTAAAAACAACACAAAAAACATCCATAAAATGCAAAAACTAGCTCACCCTTAAAAAATGTTTGGCTGAGGTACGTCTGTTGGTTCTGCTTGAATCTGCACAAACACAATCGTACATTCTGCTGATCTATGCGGCTAATTTATTGGCTGTAAATGTTGCCAAAATTTGTTTTATTTTGGCTGCCAGCACTAATATCATGCAGAAAATATGCATCGCAAAATTGAAATTAATTTCTCAACACAGAAATATGTTAGGGGTTTTTTTCTATTTTTCTTCAGCAAATTGCGTTGTTTTCTGTGATTAGAATTGGAAAAGTTAAGATAATTATATTGGGGACGTGTGTGTTGTAGGAGAGGGGGAACAACTGTGCTTTTACCATTTTAAACCATTTAAAAGTAGCTTGCTGATGAAAATTAATGGCAGAAACAAAACAAAACTTGTTTAATAAGATCAACAAAAGACAAGTGAAGTGAATAGATCATTTTGATAGAGCTATGGATGCTCAAAAAAGAGCAATCAGATGCAGTAAATGGATAAAAGTAAGACTTTTCCTTTGATGATGGAAATGGTGGAGAGCAGTCCTATCCTAGTTTAATTTCTAACTGTGTATAGATCAACTATTATCTTTGCAGTGTGACCACTTGGGAGGAGAATGTGTGAGAAAGCTAAATATGTATAAACTGCTGTCTGTTGTACAACCAAGTCAGAAAAGATTACAGAATTAAATACCTGTACTCTTTGAAAGCAAAAACTGCTTCACTCTGAAATTCATTCTCTCCAACAGTTGTCGATGCGTTATTAAACTCAATGATCATTGCTTACAAAATAAAGCACATCACTGCATTTATGTTTTTGTTTGCATTGGGCGCGAGTGTCTAAAACTAGATTGTAAGAATCAATACAAGATTAAACTGTTCAGATTGACATTCTGTCTGGCGGGCCGTCACCGTGTTTGTTTTCAATTTTCATTGTAAAATGCCTTCTGCTCCTCCGTTTTTACTTCTTGCACCTCCATCGCTCAGCTCATCCATCAGGCCGCTGCATCGATTGCATCGCAGGATTAGACTATTCAACACGGTGTCTGGGAGAAGACGCTTGTCATGGCAGATACACTATTGATTAGCTTTAACTAGGACTTACTCATGGCATGCACACACTCACGAGGACACACACAAAAAGTAGCAGGGAAGAAAATGAAGACAATTGGGAGAGGACACTCTCTCCCTCCTTGGTGAGCTGTGGGTGGTGTTATGTGACTGTTAAGGAGAAAAAAATGAAGTTTCATTTAAAAAGACAATTAAAGAAGGAGACTTATAGGATTTTTATTAGAGTTGCTTCAGTTTATGTTTTTAAAAGGATCCAAAATGTGTGGGTGGGTGGGATTGAAACAACAATCTCTGAGAGTAATGATGCATTACTCCTTGCATCAAATTCCCACAGAATAATTTCTTTAAAATCCTCCCTGAGTTTTTCTTCAGCCATTACCTTGACTTTATTTCATCTTCTCACCATTCTCTGCCTCATTTTGCTTCTTTCCAATCTTCTAATTTAACCTTCTTTCCTCTGTGTTTTCAGGATGGCCAGTCCAGGACAGTGAGACAGTTCCAGTTCACTGATTGGCCGGAGCAGGGTGTGCCCAAATCTGGGGAGGGATTTATTGATTTCATCGGACAGGTGCATAAAACCAAGGAGCAGTTTGGGCAGGATGGACCAATCTCTGTCCACTGCAGGTAAGAGGCTGCTTCACTACATGTCTGTGTTTAACATCCAAGTTGCATGGGATTGCTTTAAAAAAATTCTCTCTGACATGGTTTTCTTTTTTTTTTTTTTAAGGGACATAATTTGTTGTTTTTCCAAGCACTGCAAGATGTTTGTCTCAAACTGCTCTCCAAAGACTTCCCTCTATAAAGAGATAGAAAGCTCACAGCATCAGATTAAATCACTTCTTAAGGTGGTTATTGTTTTGCAGCTGCACCTCCTGCGGTGCAGCTCTAACAGCATCATCAGATAGGATCCCTCCTCTCCATTTTGCCACCGCAGTACACTACCCCTGCACCTCAGCAGGCCCATCTCCTCCATAATTGATAAGGCTGAGATGCGGCTTGGCATTTGCAAAGAGGAGGCACATGAAATGATACAGCCATTCTTTTAGGTTTTTATGATCGCTCCGTGATGCATTTTTCATCACCTGGGCTGTAGCTTCCAAGGTTACCTTCATCATTAAGTTGGCTTGCAGGTAGATATGAAGACTTGGTTGTGGTCTCCAGCAAATCCTCAATAGACCAGCAGCTGAAGGAGGTGTTAGCTCTTATTTGCTGGACAATCAACATTCTAGATAAGCCTTTTCTTGTTTGCTCTGCTTGACTAGTACAAAAAAATCATGTTTGGAAGTTCTTTTTACATTTTTCATGCTTTGATTGACATTCAGAAAATGCTTCAGGGCTACAACTGCTCCTTTGAATGTGGCTGTGTTAACAAACAAAGGTGTTAACACGCTGAATAATTTCCTTCCTGTCTCAAAAATGGTTGACTTTCTGAGAGTGAGCGCCACATTTCCTCCACATTTCGGTCGCACAGACGCCCATGACATCATCAAACATAACATCACCTCGCCTGTATTAAAAAGCAATGATGTCACCGGTGCTGAAATGGCCCCCGGGGAGTTGTAAGAAGTGTCAGGGAAGCTCCAATAAGACTGAGTTATTCCTCTCTTCTATGAGGCTGTTATTGGGGGGGGCACTTTAAGGAGAAGGATCTGTTATTACAGGAGGAAATGTGTGGACTTAAAAGCATAAAGTGAACTGCAAAAGCCAGGCAGAATCTCTATGAGCACGATTTTTTAAATAATAATGAGACTCATTAGAATTTCAGTACATCATACAGTTTCATGCATTTAACATAGTACTTAACCTGCAGTGCAAAAGTAGTTTCTTAATTTTCCACTTTTTGCACACATTTTTCCTTAGCGTTTCTTTGTCTGCAAAAATGTATCATATTCTGACAATAAGTTGCATTGAATTAAAAGAAAAAGTGAAACTTTGGCTACTCTTTTTGTCTGTCACTACTGTAGCCACCTCCTGCTCCTCTCTATCATCCTCTCCTCCTCCTCCCTCCCTCCCTTCAGGCTTTTCATCTCCCAAGTGGAGAGCTTATGCCTTCCTTTTCTCTTACTTTCGTCTTCTGTCACCGGCCTTCCCCGTCTGTCATCTCTCTGTCTGTATTTCTTAATCCCCCCTCTCTCTCTCTATTTCTCTCTCTATCTTTCCCTCTTCATCCATCCACCCATCCATTCTCCCGGCCCTCGTTTCTTTTCTCTCCCACCCTCCTTTTCTTCTCTCTCCTCTCCTCAGCCACTATCTAATAGACCCACATGCTTTTTGTCATTAATTGCCTGATTACTTCCTGTGAATGGGGACACCAAATCCTCTCAGTCTGCAGCGGCTCGGCGAGCCCTCAGATTTGGAGAGTCGATCATCCTGGAGAGAGAGAGAGAAAGAAATAGAGAGCGAGAGGAGCGCTGTGTGAGTTTAAGAGTCCATGTGACCAGCTGTGACCGACTCCCAGGAAGAGGCTTTGGGTGGGCCGAGATTCGCTGCGACGTGGGGGCTGGTGGTGGGTGGTAGGGTGTGGGTGTATGGAAGTTTTTTCCACATTATTAGGCCATATTATAATGTTACCAATGTGATTTAACTTATCATCACTGATGTGAGTCATATTTTGTTTTGCGTTCAGCTTTGTCCTCAAACAGACACGCACAAACCAAACGTGTGTTCCAGCATCCATCACTTTCACTCTTCAGTCAACAAAATAGCATCAGAGGCTGGAAAAAGCCTGAATAAATCTGTTGTCATATCAATTATTGTTCCATTGGTGAAGTGGAAGTCATTTCACAGCAAAGCAGCTTAGAGAGGCAGCTCTCAAGTATTTCAGGATCTGAGTTAAGACTCAGGCTGTATTTCTGGAGAGCAGTAGCAGCAGCAGCGGCGGGCTGACTTTTCCAACACATGGGAGGGACTTAATGAGACAAACTGTTTAGCTGTTTGTGTGATTCAGAGAGTGTGTGTATGAGAGTGTGTCCTTGAGGGCTCATTTTGTTTTTGACGAGAGTGTGGGAGCACATCAAAGTAGATTCACTCTGTTCTAACATGCAAATTGCGTCCTTGCCATCATCACCGTTGCGTTGTACTACCACAGGATCTCTGGGTAGCAAAGTTTCACATGAGACCTCCTGATTGAACGCAATCAAGACATAACACATACATCACCATGCAGAACTTTAAGGCATGTTTGGGCTAAAAATTGAGGCTGAAGCAAGGCGTAGTGAGCTGAGGGAACCATGGGGTGGGAAGGAGGTTTGACACAACCCTGGTCATGCTCTGGACGTCCTTGCATGTTACTAGCTGCATGGGAAAATAATCTTTTGGTTGGAGTAAGGGTTGGATGTGGCGAGTAAGCACCGTCTAAGGTGGCGTACAGACAGGTAGTAGGGTTGCCACAAGCCCCTGGTTGTGCTGTAGAGGACTTTGGGTCCAGCCACATCCTTGCATACTGCCACTATGTATAGGCATATCTATAAGCCCTGTACTAATTCAGTTTATTCTGTTCTTTCAGTGCTGGTGTGGGAAGAACCGGAGTCTTCATCACCCTCAGCATCGTCCTGGAGAGAATGCGCTATGAAGGCGTGGTAGATATCTTCCAGACAGTGAAGATGCTGCGGACACAGAGGCCAGCCATGGTGCAGACTGAGGTCAGACGGCAAACACACACACCACTACACACATAGACATACAAACACAAAGAAAAGGAAAGAGTCAGCATAATATCAGTACTGGCAGATATTAGCTTAACAATTTTTATATAGGCAGATATTACAATTTCTGCCATTATTGACAGCCAATATATCTCCCTTGCATATTGGCAGCATATTTCATATATTAATCTTAAATATTGACTAAATGCACCAATGTACCATTACGAAGAGGTGGTTGTGCACACTCAAAGGGGTCCAACATGAGCCCTGAACATTTTAATGAAGCCCTGAGCTTCAATTAACTACCAGACTGTCTACTTCCCCACTCCTCTCTCAGCCCTACTTGGCTCAGCCTCTCTTTGCACAGGAGACACTTTGTAATCTTTACATTAAGAAAGGTGTGCATATATCAATATCAGCTAAAATGAGTTGGGAAATGAGGGCATATCAGATACAAGCAAAAATCTAATATTGTACAATCCTACTCAATATGCAGTAGCAGTCTATAACATGGGCTGGTTATCCTTTGCTGGATGGGCTGCTGAAAAAACTGTGCACAAAGTAAGAGTATACCCACTCTTTGCTCCACTGCACTGTAAAAGACCTACAATAACAATCTATTTTCATCTGAAAAAAAGTTGACTGCATCCTATATAATACTGCTACCAACATAGCAGTATAACACTGCAGTGAACGCAGTCATTACCGCAAGTGCAGCTACATGCGACCTGAAAGGATTGAAAATTCGCTCCCATTCATTGTATTTTACCCTCATTAGGTCATAGAGTCCTGCATGTAAAGGTTTACTGTCAGGTAAATAAACCTTGTGAAGTGGTTGTTTGATTGAAAAGACTTTTAAAAAAAAAGTGACCAGCAGAGGTGTGAAGGAAAGCCCACAGGCTATGGGTCAGTTCTTCCCTACCATTAATGTTGCCATAGGCTAATAGCTCACCTGCTGTACTGGTAATTAGCAGGATTGCAACATCTGCATGGAGCAAGCAGAGCTGCACAACTGCAGAAACTTCACAGTGTGGACTGCAATTTTACAATGTCATTTAGCAGACGCCTTTGTCCAAAGAGACACAGATCCAGGACATGGTGTTAAGGACCTTGCCCAAGGGCTCACACTAGATACTCGTTGTGCCCTGACCACGATACGAACCCACAATCTCTGTAACAAAGTCAGCGATGTTAAGTACTGAGTAATCCAGACACTTGTATGTGTAGTTGATAGTTTATGAAAATATAGGGAATATTTGATTCTGCTACTTTTGCCCCAAATTGTAAAAATAAACTTGGCTTAAAACCGTTATGGCTGCTACAAAAGAGACACTTTTAACTTCCTCTGACTCAAAGTAGAGATTGAAAATACACTGTGGCTTCTAGAAAGCCCACTTTTTATCAATTATTCATTGCTTTACACTTCAACAAAATCTTACATTAGTGGTAAGGTTTTTTTTTTTTTAAGATATATTTTTTGGCTTTTATTGATAGAGGAGGACAGTGGATAGAGTTTTGGGCGTACCCCAAACCACTAGGCCACTTGCGCCCCTTAAAATTATTTTTAAGTGAAAACTTTGATTCTAAAACTTGTCTGACTCGTACAACTGCATGATATGATACCATAAGGTGATTTTTTTGGACACTGAAATGATGTCCAATCAAGAAGAACTAAATCTACATCATGTTTGGTTTCAGACAATCACTGTGTGATGGTTTTAGATTATTAAAAATAATATAATATATGATATGTGATCATGCCGTCTGGCAGAGAACTGATGCCCTAGTTTGTTTTCAATCTTGAGATCTAATGAAGATCATTTAAGAGGACTAAAGAACAGAAACAAAACTCCAGCAGCCTCCCTTTCTAACATTTGTACACACAGTAGTCACCTAAAAAAAAGAAAATGAGCAAAAAGCATGTATGTACATTAAGGCCTTCTTTGTGTTTGTAGCCTTTTCAATAAATCACTAAGATGCCATGTTTAAATTTCAAAATATTCCACTGATTCAGTCCAGTATGGTTAATTTGCAAGGAGTATCTTTAATGTCTTCTGAATGTGATTAAAATATTCATTCTGTAAAACAGATTGACCCTTTTTTCCTGCTAAAGACACTTTAAAGCTGTAAGCGATTAATTTTTATGCCCACAAAAACAACACAACCCGTCAGGGTTGCAATGCCTCCTCGCGCTGCACTCTCACTTGAGGAAAACCAGCAAGGGACAATGCTCCAGCCAATGAGGAGGCTAGCACTCATAGCCAATCATGGCTCAAGTCAGAAAGAGCATTCCTGTTTGACGCTTTAGCATGTGTGCTTCTGCCTCTCAGCTCAGTGAGAAGTTGATACAATGGCGGAGTTGCCAGCAGTCAACGGTCAACGGCTTGTTCAAGCTAAGTTGAAGTGTTCCCTTGCCTGTGATTTGGCCATTGATTTCAGTGCAAAAGCGGAGCAAAATCACTCCACGAGAGCTTTGCCACCATCAGTATTCGATTCAGCAGACATGCACATCCGCGAGGAGGTATGTGAGAAGAGGGGTGGCGCTATGGAGCTCAAATACGGAGAACAGGAAGGGAGGGGGAGTAGAGTTGATTCTACACAGCTCTCATCAAATGTTACATACTCAAGCTTTAAATGCTGTTGCATTTCTAAATTTTTCAGTAGTTGTCCCATAGTTAATGTCATAAATTGTTTTCTAAGGACACAATCTTCCCCAGCAATTACTGAAATTAGTCATAATCAAAAGTTTTCTCAAATCATCAATATTTCATTACTGTTGAAAACTTTGTAAACCATCATTGAGTTTAATTTCTGATGTATTTTGTTTGTGTGTTTCTTCCCTGCAGGATGAATACCAATTCTGCTATCACGCAGCTCTGGAGTATTTAGGAAGCTTTGATCACTATGCAACGTAAAAAGCCATCTCTTCCCCCCCAGAATCCTGTCGCCCCCCTCAACAGTCTCCTGAGCCATAGAAACTTTCAAATTTGAAACAACAACAGCAGATGACGATATCCCCATCGCTAATTCAGATGCACCAACCAGGATCCTACCGTAGATTTTTACCAGAAGACGGCCAACCTACGAGTTCTAGTACAATTCCAATTCGACTAAGAGACCTCGCGGGTGGAAAATTGCCCCTCATCAGGAAAAAAAAAAACCCTCCTCAGGAGAGGAAACAGACATTGTGGCTCAAGCTGTAGGGTGGGAATCGATCAAAGTGTCAGACTGCTTACCTTACCTCAAGTGTTTCAATGTGGAGGACATTGTAAACATTCGTAAACATTTCTCTTCTCAAAAATATCTTCGTGACACAACGGTAACGAGCAACAGAAAATGAAGGAGAAGGCAACAGCAAAAATCAATGAGAGGCAGATGGATGTAGCCAAGATGGCAAGACTTTCTTGCTTTTTTGATATGCCTTGGTGTAAAAGGGGTTCAAGTATTTCTATAAACACATTTTTGTGAGTGGTATCCAGAGAAATGACCAAATTGTGGTTTGCCTGTGTGAACACAAGTGGTTTTCCCCCAAAACTCTGGTAAGACAAAAAAAAATCAAAACAGTGGAATTGTAACTGGCACGAGAACAATCCCATCTGGCATCAATTAAACCTGGAGGTTTTTTTACTCTAATGATATGCATAATTTGTGTGGAAAAGCACTCAATTATAAAAGAATACATCACATAATTGCCTGTACTCAAGCGCAGAGAGCTTAGAGACAGCTCTGCTGGTGATCGAAGGGAAGAAAGCAGCAGCAGCACATATCTTTAGATCGGTTTGTTTCATGAGTTGTGTAATCGTGTAAAATCTCAAGGCAGGTTGTGATGATGAAAAATTACCACAGTGTTTTGAAAATGTGCCCAAGGAGTTACAAGAAAAGCAAGCAGCTGCAGTTTGTTGTTCTTCAGGTGGCAGCCACGTCCCATGATTTTTTACAATCACCCCTCTCTTTGGAACTGTTGCATCATGGGGCTTCGGCACTGACGTGTACTGTTTGGAGACAGAGGTGGTTTTGGAACAGCCAAACAAGGATCGCCGCACAGCTGGGGCTTTCTTTGTGTACAGTGACCAACACTCATCGTCATTGTTTTGGACTTTTTTTGTCTTATGAGGAATAACCTTTTTATTTTCTGTCAAAACCAAACATGCTGCTTATCTCATGTATGCTGTACGTGTGTGACTCTTGAGGGAGCGGAAACTGATGAACTAAAGATGCCAGCTCAGGCGGGCGCGACTGAAAGTGCATCCACATGACAACATCGTCCATCAGTCTTTCCCTGCCCTCCTCTTTCTTTTTGTTTTCCAGGCTTCCTCTATAATCATCATATGAGACACTCGAGAGAGGCAGACGCCTGTACGTCACGTGATTGGCCTTTTAGTTCCACTGTTTGTGTGTTTGGTACCAGGTGCATAAACAAAGTGGTTGGGTTGTTTCTTTTTTTTGGCCTCTGTTTTATAGATGATGTCTCTGTGGGTGCCACAGCAGGACCAGGTGGCCATGTTGAATCTGATGCCATGATGTGATAATGAAATACTTTGGTACTTGCACATCCCTAAGGAGAAAAGAAACTTGAAACAAATACTCCAAAAACATCTGCAGGTTGGATATGAGGCACTGACATGTCTGATTGAAAAAATCCAGCTTTGAAATTTCACTCTGAGATCAGCGCTGTGGTAGAGACGAAGGTTTTCAAATGGTGTGCACAAAAAAAGAAAAACAAAAGTGATGGACAGAACTGTGTGTAATCTCTCTTATTTCCAAAAAAGCCTTATTGTTATTGTAACATTATGAAAACATTAATGTTGTATTATGACGACTTATTTTACATGACATAGTTGACTTTTTATTTTAACTTTTGGTTTTAGTTTTTTAACAGAGATGTTGTATCACCTTTTTTTAAGAAGTTAGCCGGAAAAGATAAATGCTTATTTGTTCATATTACGTTCAAAGACATTCTATTTTTTCACTGTAGAAATGTTAAGTATAACATGTGTGTGCACGTGTGCAGTAGAAACACGCTGCACACTCACACATACATTATATATTTAAATGCAGAATATAAAGATATATCCAAACACTTAGTATTAATTCAATTTTCTCCTCATCATGATTTCTTTTTATACCAGCCAGTGCTCATGTTTCAATGTGACTTTTTATTTGTTTCTTTTTGTAATCTGAGAAGCCGTGTGTGTTTCTCTTGTAAAGCTGAGGTGGACAAACTATGACTAAATCCTCCAAAAATTTAACCTCCACCCTCGGGTGGATCCTGTGCCGATGAGGAGATGCCATTTTTAAAACTTGTTGAGATTTTATCATTCATTTGTAGACATTAGTGTTTTTTCTTTGTTTTTGTTTTTTTTTTTGAGCAACTGTTGAATGATGAACTGGTCTATGAAATAACCAATCAAAACTTTCATAATGAACTTTTTGTTACTATCTATGTCAGCCCAACTTGACGTACTGTACCTTGTATCATCATGTACAGACTATGACCCTCGCAGTTTTTAAGATAATCTTAAAATTTCTTTCCTTTTTTTAAAAACTTATTATTTTCAGACATAAAGAGGTCATCCATTTTGTTAGATATCCACTATGAACTAGAATATACCTGTAAATAAACAAATATATAGATTATATGTATTTGTATCATTTGACCCTCCAGATCTCATATGTTCAAATGGGAACAGAAATCACAAAGATGGAGGTTCTGCTCATATCCGACTTCCCCGGTGTGTAAAGTCTGTTTTCTCTCCTTCTGACATGTTCTTTCTCCAGCCCCGCTCCCCGCTCTTTAATTACCACTCACCTTTTTTCAGACTGTAATTTCCCCTGCCGGCAGTTAAACTGGGAAACAAGCCAGTTCCTGTTCTCACACCTATAGCCTCAATGAGGGCACGAAACCCACAACAGTGAACTACTGGAATAATTTAGCTGAAGATGGAAAGTTAGTCCATTCAACCAACTAACAGTTTGAATTTGTAATTAACCATTAATTCAAGGTCTGCTTACATTCTCATTCTTAATGATCTGGGCCTTTGTACAGGCCAGAAGATAGCATTTTCTTTTTTTTAACCATAAAACTTGAGTAACTACGACATTAATGGAGTCTAAAATTCAGACTAAAATCAAAACTCAGTGAGAAACCAAAACACCCAAAGGCAATTTCACTCATTAAACCTTTCCGATAAACCCTTCCAAGGTGCCCCCCCTCCATCAATGTCATTGGCTGTTGGAGAAATGCAGCTAAACTAAAGGCTATACATGGTTCAGCTGACACGTTTTCCCTCTTGTTGCTTTTTAACACTGTATGGAACCATACTTTGTGTTTTTTTTTTTGTTCAGCCATGTTTCATTGTGGGAAACAGAAAGACATCAGAACTCAATGAAACAAAGCAGTGCGATGCAACCAAGGGAAGACCGAGACAACCAAAAACTTGCTGCAAATTCACATTTCCAGCACGTCATCTCTGAACAGTGGAAACCTTGAGATGTTTCATAACGAACTTAAAAAAAAAGAGACTTTGGGAACTCAAAAAAGACTGGCACCATGGCCCCATGCCAAAACTGAAACCCGTGGAAAAGTCTTTGGAAGCTTGTGCAATGTGTTACTCTTTTGACTTCATGTAAAGATCGTAGACTTTTGAAAAACAGCCGCCAAATTTACTGGAATATGTCGCAGAATATTTGGGGGGATGGGGTCGGGGACTAACAAAAAAACAACACTAACAAAAAATGACGTCAAGAAAAATAGAACATATACAGTATGTACGGACAAAAACGAAAAATAACCCAAACTCAGCAAAATAGTTTTTCCTTTATATGAAGGCCAAGAGCTATCACTTTCAAACTGTTACTTCTAACTGAAACAATAATTGGTTTAAAGCCACTGTGTATGTAGATATGTTGACTTTGTATTAAAGAAATGTTGTCTGAAAAAACTCTTTGTGTCTTTTTTCATTTTAGATTTTTACAAAGAAAGGAGTTCTTTAAGATCCTCATCACAGAGTCATTGTGATGTTTGCCTCAGTCAGTCATTGGTAACACTTTACGAAGTGCTCAGATAATTTTGCGTTGTAACAAGGAATGTAACGCAGTAGTTTTGCAAATAAGTTATTAGTTTTACCCTTTCATGGAAAATCACATCACTGAAAATACCTCCTTTCCCTTTTGTGGTCACGAAATAGAAAAAAGGCTCCACAAAGTGTCTGCACTGTTTCTGTTTCTCTCCTACCTGCTGCCACACAGCTGGGTGTCAGTGGAAAGTAAACAAAACTTATTAAGCAAGTGAGATGGCAGAGGGGTCAGCATTAAAATGTGGAATTGTTTGTAATTTATGAATGAAAGTGGTCGTTGTTGGACTGTGAGTGTATTAACTCTCCTGCATCCCTTAAAAGTGCGACACCCATGTCCCTAAGGGTAAAAATAGCGTCCAGTAAAGACTGCCATAAAAATGTATGTGTTAATGTATCATTCCAATTTTTTTTGTATAAATACAATTGGTAACTTCAGTGCTCACCATATATAATGAATATTATCTGTTTCAAAATTTTAACCCCTTAAATGCCAGTTTTTCGTGATTAGAACTTGAGTTGTGAATCATTTTCAATCAGTTACATGCAAATTTGATTTTTTGAGGGGGTGGAAATATCGGAGTGTCAAAGATTGGCATAAAGATTGTTTTTTAACCATTTTTATTTTTTGGTGTGTAGTGTCAGATTGTACAAATAGAAAAATTTATGTGTTAATGTATCATTCCAATTCTTTTTTTTTTTTTTTAACATTTTTATTTTTGGGGCATTGTTTTACCTTTATTTGATAGAGGAGGACAGTGGATAGAGTCAGAAACAGGGACGAGAGCAGGGGAGAGACATGCAGTAAAGGGCCTCAGGCCAGATTCAAACCTGGGCTGTCCGTATACGAGGAATGCACCTTAAACCATTAGGCCACCTGCGCCCCATTCCAATTTTTTTGTATAAATACTATTAGGAACTTCAGTCCTCACCAAACAAATATTCATTCTTTCAAAATTTTAACCCCTTAAATGCTTGTTTTTTTGTGATTAGTACTTGATTATTTGTCAACCCTCCAGTACTTTGGTTGTGTTGATGCATATGGCATACATTTTGCAAATGGTATGTATTTTGGGATGAATTTTGTTTTTTCAGAAAAAAAAAAAGTCTTTAATTCAATGTGTAAAAAAGTAGTCACACTTGTGTCCCTACGTGTATATTTTTAGCCCACTGGCTCCCATTAAAAGACATTTTTTAATACATAAATGCCAGAGGAAGTGCAGAACTCTTCGGTAATAGCATCAGCAGAGTGTTGGAGACTTTGACGCACCATGCACCCTAGCAGTCGTTGACCACCCTTTGTAGCCAAGTTGCTGTTGCTCCTAAACGCTTCTACTCTCCAATAAAACCACTTACAGTTGACTGTTAATACCCAACAGGGATGAAATTACAAGAACTGTCTTAATGCAAAGGTGGTATCCATCACAGTGCCACACTTGAAGTCACTGAACTCTTCTAAATGACCCATTTTGTATGAAAAATGTTTGCAAACAGAGACTGCATGGCTATGTGCTTGATTGAAACATCTGAATTTAATAATTAACAGGTGTGGCTAAATACATTTGTCTATATATTGTACACACCATACCGCATACTAAGCTAATGGTTAGTGTGCTATTTGCCATACGTGCCATGTATGTCACCACCTCATCATTCACATATTTCCAACCATAGCTTGTGCCAGCTTGTTGGTATCTGACTTTGAATTCAGTGATAAGCAAGCTCATTTTTTTATAACCCTATGTAGTCATTCAAATCTTTATTTACAGGATTCAAAACATGTTTAAGATTACTTTTATGCCACTCATTGGCTGAACAGTATGAGAAAACGTACTCAAAACAATGGCACATTTATCCTTTTCCCTCAAACTACTTACCATAATCATTTTTTTTCAACCAGCAGTGTTTTCCCTCAAGTGGCTATTAAAAAGACTGCAGGTCATGCAGTTTTACACAGCGTCCATAGTCTAATATGCAAAAAGCTGGATAGTTTTCACTAACTACAGCACTTTATCAAGACACTCTTTGTACTTCATCCATTACACTGCTAACTAGCCTGGAAAATCTGTGCTACAAGTGGTTGCAGGACAAGTGATGAAGTACACAGATGGTACACTGGGTTTGTTGATAGTTGGCTTGATTAGCTTCCTGCTCTATTTGTCCACCAGCCTCTCCACAAACAGATCCCTGAGTGTCCCTAAGCCCCTCTTCAAGCTTGATAAATGCCACCCAGACAGGCTGATATTGGAGCAGTGGTAAACCTTCACCTGGTGGTATTTGCTCTCACATCTGTCCTCAAGTGAGCTTCTTCAGATAGCTGATATCCTCAAAGTGGAACAACTGCAAATGAAAGGGAAAAGCTGGTAATACACATTATCCTGTGTTTGCCAAATGAAGCTCAAATGAGAGTCTGCAAATTAGATTCTACTAAGTACCTACATCAGGACAAATAAGAGGAAAGAAGAGCATGCGTGAAGTAATAATCATTCCTGTTTAGACACACAACACAGCAATAAGACAAAGAGATGAAAATGTAAGAGCGTTGTAGTCAGTGTTGGAGGTGTGCAGGCTGTGCAAGGAAATGGTACCATGTCACACTGTTTTCACTTGAGCAAGTTAAAGAGTAAACTGGCTATAAAATAAAGTAGTCCCATGTTAACTGTATGCAGTATGGCACTGTGTAGTTACGGGGTTAACTGGGTGTAAAAAATAGCAGTCTTGTTAGCCACTTCCTGAAAGGTAATTACAAAGTATTTATTGGGACAAAGGCTTCAAAATGTTTCAGATCCTCAGTGTTATCTCTGCTCCTGCTGCAAATTTGTATTAACACATTTACAATGCAAGCTTAATGCTAAATTCTGATGTACTGCTTGGATCCAGTTATTTGTTAGTTTATTTTTTAATTCATTAACTTATTAACTTGTTTTTGTAGGGCTGTTCACATTCATTTTTCAGGGTTATTTTTCTCTTTTTGACCTTTGAATCACAGAACAGACAGAGAGACAGGAGTCAAACCTGCACCAAGTGCAACAAAGACTGTGGTCTCTACATGTGAAGTCTGCTCTACCAAATAAGCTGTACAAGTGCTACACATCATTTTTAAATGTGCCCTATAGTGTGAACAACAGTGGCCAGCACAAACAACAATGAAGGCTTCTTACGCCCGTTTCAGACTGGGAGCGTGACGTGTGCGTCTTGACCGTGACAAGTGTGGATTTTCAGTTTGATTGCATGTTAACAGGTCAGGGCTTTCAGACTGCCTGCATTTCCACCGCGTCTCGCGCAGATGATATGCCCAGCTCAGGCGCAGAGAGTCAAGAGATTCGAAGTCTCGCCTATTTTCTCTGCGCACCGCATGTGGCTGTGGACCATATTAGACTGGAAAATGATAAATGGAGAGCCATATTTACATTGTTGTGTGGCAAATATGCACATAGAATATGTTTACAATGTGTTTCTTGATAACCCTGAGGGAGGCCACAAGCTTAAATGCTCCTGTTTGATAAAATCGTTCTCTAAAGAGCAACTATTAGTGAAGCTTTATGTCTCCACACTGGTTTAATATGTCACAGGAAAGATAAACACCATAGGAATGCTTTTCTGGTTTGTGCTTTTCAAAGTAAAAGCCTGGTTTAGCATTTCTATAGAGAAACTCCATTCACTTGTGCAGAATGCTTTTATTTTGAATAGTTCCCGACAAATTTCCACTGTACACCGAATCAAGTCGCTTTTGGGGGGGTTTATTGAGGTAAAAATTATGAAGGACAGGGCTTTGAGAGCAGGGAGATGCGGCTGACACGCAGAAAGCTCGCGCCCTGTGTGAAAGCCGCACCGGCAGGAGCCAGAGCATACGCTCGCGGCACACACAAGCAGCAAACAAGCTGTCAAGTCTGAAACGGGTGTCACACAGCACCAAGGCCGCCCATAAGGGGGAATAAAGGGCAGAGCTTTCAGGGGCCCAGCCAAATGGGGGGCCAGTGGAGGACAGCAAAATCATGGCCAACTGTAAAGTTCATCTTTGATAACCATATTTAACTTTAACCTGAATAATAACCACTCATTAAAAAAGTAAATGTATCTGTTAATGCTATAGTAAAATATAGCCTTGTAAACCCATTTCTGAAAACAGAATTACATTTTCTGGTAATGTTAACAATGTGGATGGGCACACTGACTAAACCAGAAGGAAAGTATTGTTAGACTTCACAGCTTAGCCATGATCTACACAAATGTCAGCGTGCCAGAGAATAAAGTAGAGTGAACTGAATTTACTCTGAGGGGGAAAATAATCAAATATTTTCAAAAAGAGAAAAAAGTGAAAATTGGGTTGAAAGTAAATTGGCAGAAAAAGTGACAAAAGGCAGAGAGTGGAAAAAATGGGTTTCAAGAGGCAATATTGGATAACAGCTGCAAGAAAGGGTTAAGTAAGGAAAAAAGGGTGGAAATTGGGCAAACAAACTGAAAAGCAGTTAAAAAAGCAAAAATTTGCAGGAAAAAAAGTTGTGAAAAGTGGTTACAGAGACTTAAAATTAGTAAAAGTTACAAAAAATTGGTAAAAAGAGGCTAAAATGGATTAAGAGAGGCAAAAAGAGGCGAAATTGGGCAGAAAATGGTGAAAAGCAGCTAAAATAGTTGCAAAAATTGGTTCAACGTGGCAAAATTGGTTCAAAGAGGCAAAAATGGGACAAAAGCTGTAAAGATGGGTAGAGAATATAAAGAAGGAGCAAAATTTGGTGAAATGTGGCTAAAAAGTGGCAAAATTGAAGCTTTTTAATGTTGTTATAATTTAATTTTTAAATCTATGACAAGTTCCTTTTTCTGTGGTTAAATTCATGCTATAATCTTTGGTCAACCCTCCAGGCAGGTCTGTATCAAATTTGGAGGTCAATTCCCCTTAGTTTAAGAGAGTGGGGAAATCAAAAATGATAACAAAACAGTTTGAATTGCATAATATTGTAATTTTAAAATGCAATAAAAAGGGTGTGATTAATCATGATTAACTACAGAAATTCTGAGATTTATCAGAATTTTTAAAAATTGTCTTCTGACAGCCCTAGTGTAAATGTATTTAAAAAATGCTGTCTTCAGTGGGTTTCAAAGGTGTGTCTGGAAAAATCTGTAAAAAAAAAAAAACTCTTTGATGTACAAAACGCCTAAGTGGATAAACATCAGTAGATTTTATGTCACTCTGTTTTTACATGATATAGGACAGTTTGGTTGTTTTCTAGATATCAAAACTTGTTTCACAAATCTATGGAAAACAACCCAAATGTACACCTTATCATGGAAAACAGAGAGAAATACAATGTGTAGCCAGTTTAGTTTTAATGATGGGCTTGTTTTTTTTCTCTTTGCTCTGTCACAATTTTATTCAAATAAGGTACAAACTTCAATATTCTTTGTGAGGTAAATTTAAAACTTTCAGAAATCTGATAATAATAATAATAACTTTATTTATATAGCACTTTTAAAAGCAAGGTTTTACAAAGTGCTTTCACACTCAGAAAAACAAAGCAGCAAGACAACAAAACACAACAACAAAGACAAAAGTGCACTCAAGGGGACAGAACCTAAACAAGATCAAACCAACTATAGGTTCAGCCCAAACAACAATATTACTGAGATATTAGAAATACAAATCCATGGAAGTCATGAGAGCTTTGATATGTTTCACATGACTACACTTGAGCTGAAACATCCTGGAACATCATTAAAACAAGATTTGATTTGATTTATGAGAAACACTGACATAAATTATTAAGCATTTTAAACCTGGGATAAAGACATAAATTAGTCAATATCTTGAAAAAACAATCAAAATGTTCTCTATGTGTTTTCTTTGTGGGCCTCCGTAACATTTACCTATATACTGTACAATTTATTTCTAACAAGCAGTAGAAAGACATATGTATGGATCATGTTACTCTCCATGTCAGGGATCTGATCTGTTTTTTCAACCCTGATCTTCATGGTTGTTAAATTCACATGAGAATAAGGGGGACGCAATGTGCCATTAAGCCCTTATTATTTGAAGCAGCACTTTGTGCAAACATTGGGAAAATCCTAAGAGTACTGTCATAGATTAAAGGATAATATAGGCAGAATGACAGCCTGTTTCAAGGATGACGTTACTAATTGTCTGCTCAGAGAGCTGCATCTCAGTCCATTCTTTTCTAATAGTGGCAAGCCAACAGAGCGAGTGTGAGGGCAGGCAAGGAAGTGAATTAGGGCGGTGATTATGCAGTGATTCAGACAGCAGCTCATTAGGACCCAGCTAAGCAAGCAATCAACGAATCGATGTGACAGTGGACCCAAAAGCCACAGAAATTTGTAATAAATGGCAAAGCGATAAATTGGATTATCCACAGCCCCGTGGCCAAGCTCCTTCTGTTGCAAATGACAAATCAATCCAATCATGCCATGAGGAAAAAAAAAAAAAAAGCCAAAAGAACCAGAGAAAGTGTCCTTACGCTGCACCAGCAGAGGAGGGGATCCATCTGAGATGTGCCTTGTTAAGGTTGTGGTTTTCCAGAGGTCATTTCTGTATGATATTCAGGGTTCTAAAATATTCATGACACACCATTAGCTGTTTATGGCCACCTTTTATAACAAGAGATTTACCGACATTTGAGCTGTAGCCAGAATACTAAAGGTGTCAGAGGGGTACCATAGCACATGCCTGCTGATTCACAGAGGAGGGGAAAAAACTGCTGTGCATTGAGACTGTGATGATGCAAATGTGCCGCCGAGGAGCAATAATAAATAAATAAAATGTCGAGACAGCAGGATCCCTTCTTACCTCGGGGTGCTCCAAGTACAAGTGATGGATCTACTCCATTTACCTGTCACAACCATGATCCCTGAATGTCACCATCATGACTGCTGAAGAGGAATCACAGGGGGAGAAACACCAGTGACACTGACACATAGACACATAGACACATAGATAAATAGATAGATAGATAGATAGATAGATAGATAGATAGATAGATAGATAGATAGATAGATAGATAGATAGCATGTTAAATGTAACCTCTCTGAACTGTAAATTTGCTTAATTCTTTTTTTTAATACTGAAAAAAATCTGACCTGTTTTATCAAAAGGCTTTGCTGCCATCTGCAGGATATCATGTGCTATGACACCATCAATAAGTGAGAAACCATAAGTTATACATTTACATGTCCATCCATCCATCCATTATCTACATCCCTTGTCCAGATTGTGGTCAAGAAAGGCTGCAGACAATCCTAGCTGTCACTGGACTAGTGGCAGGGTACATCCTGAACTGGTTACTAGTCAATCACAGGGCTGATATACTGAAACAAACAACCAGGTATGCTTACCTTCACAAAAAAAGATGATTTAGAGTCACCGATTAGCCTGATGAGCATGTTTTTGGTCCATGCAAGGAAGCCGGACTACCTGGAGTAAACTCCCACAGTACAAATCTGGAACCTTCTTGCAGAGAGGCTGACCACTGCTCCACCGTGCAGCCAACATCTACGTGGAAATAAAAAGCTTAAATAACAATAAAGTCCACACTCCAAAAAGATACTTTAACTTGCATGACACCGATTGTTTGCAAAGCATTTCTAGTCCCACATTTCTGCCCGCCTCCTCTTGCACACTTTCCTGTTTGAGCATCTGCCAACAGTAAACGCTGGCATTTTAAAACTGTGACTCCTGTGTTTATGCCGTCATGCTGTTATTTCCCATCATCTGTTTTATGCTTCCTCCCATCCTTTTTGTCTCTGTGTTTGCAGCCAGAACTCAACCACTGACTGATTGCTGCTATAAAAACAGGTTCCTGTTGGAGCGAGAAGAAAGGTTACTCTCCCATTTCCCCCTTTAGCTCGCTTGCTCTTTTCACTCACTTGTCTGGCCCTTCTTTTATCTGCCATTACTCTGTCTTTTTGTCTCAGCACTGTAAACCCCCTTCTAGGGGCATTAGTGCAAAATGATACAACCATTTCAGACCCATGGTAAAATATTCCTTAAACACTGGGTGCACTTTAAGGAATTATGGTGCAGATATGCAGAATGGATCAATTCCATGAGGCTAAAAGTTGTGTTATTGGTTCATCCAGCATCAATTATAAACTAACTTTTTAGGGAATGTCTCCTAAGTCTCTCCACTTCCTTAAATTGCATTACTTTATGCTACAGCACCCTAGCAACCATATCATGACCAACATAAGCATGGGAAAATAGTATGATTCATGTCATCCCGCCACATCCGCATGCCTTATGTGGGGCAGCTCTGGCTCAGTCAGTTGTCTTTTAAGTGGAGGGTAGAGGGTTCAATTTCTGCAACTCCTGCAGTCACATTGATGCATCCCAGAGCAAAGCACTTAACCCCTAAATGCTCCCACTACAGGGTCAGTGGTATGTCAATGTGTATAGATGATACGATAAAGGGATATTTCTGTATTTTTGAAGTTGGATCGTATGAGTACTTTGCAATAGTATAGCAACAGCCTCTAGTGATGTCAGTGAGAGTTGCCCCTTTGAGAAGGCCGTGCTGGTTGGTACGGGCTAACCCAACTACCCAACTTAGCTAGTTTAAGGTAAAAAAAAAAAAAAAAGAAAGAAAGAAAGAAATGGGCCAAAAAGCAATTTTGGTTCAATTGTATGCTACATCCAAAAAAAGAAAGAAAAAAAAAGAGTTTTATTTTTCACCCAGAAAGCCTCGGTGTTTGGCACTATTTTGCAGTGTGAGCGTCAGAGGTTGCTTTTCAACCTCTATCTGATCAGCTGTTTTGGGTCTGCAGGCCTTGTCAGAGAAAAAAGTAACAACAAAATTAAGTCAAACTATTTATTTAAGCTCAGTTTTCTACCTCAGTAGCTGACATAACGTAAACATATTGTGCCTGTTGTAGCTTACAGTGCTTAACGAATTTATTAGACCACCTGTAATATTTGTCTCAGAGACCATCCAGCATCATGAAGTGCTTTAATGCGGACTCTTTCATTTTCAGTGAGCTCTCCACGTTTTACCATTTTGAACAGGAATGAGGGATTTCAAACTGAATTCACCCAAATTTGAGCCGGCTCACTGGGTTTCTCTGACAAGTCAGAAATTAATCAAGCATAACATTCAACCACTAAAACTCAGTTTTCTCTTCAGGAATGCAAGTAAATAACTATAATTTGACATAGTAATCAAGAAATAATAATGTGCTTTACTATTTTTTTCAGGGTTTTTGTAAATCAGTCAATTTGAAAATTCATGGATAACAATAATAATTATATTTTAGCATTAAAAATATCAGTTGGGTTAAAGAGCTTCTACATATTGGTGTATTAACCATTGCAGAAACATACAAAATGATTTTGGTAATTACCAATGCTGTTAATTTAGGGCAGCTGTGGCATAAACCTTACTTTGGTTAGGGTTAGGGTGGTCTAATAAATTTGTTTAGCACTGTATCTAATTATAAGCTATTACAAGTAATGTCAAATTTCAACTTTGATACCGATACCAGTTTAGTATCATGATAGCCTACTCAATACTAAAACGATAAATGAAACATGAAACAAAAGTTTGATACTCAGGATGGACTTAAGGGATAGTCACATTTTGGAAATGAGAGTGTGAAAAATACATTCAAAGTTTTACTTATTCCAAATTAACTCCTTTATCTATATTCAATCATTTGGTACTCCATATTTAGTTGTTCTTATACAGTGTAGCTATGCAAAACTAGGAAACTTTTAGGTTAACAAAATAGATTTTTAAAGATATCTTTACTACCTTATTTTATTGCTATTAGATCTGATCTGAATCAAGTGTGATTCTATAAAAAACATTTTATTTTATGGCATTTAATACATAAATGATTAAGTACTTTAGGCCTGCCTTAAACAATGGTACATTACTCTAAAAATCAGATTGATTCCATAAATCTATGAGCAGGCCCTCAACTCTAAAACATGTTAAAAGCCACAGCTTTTTATAGATCCACCGTAACATGTAAGACAAGCTAGTAGCCCTATTGCAAGCTTGTTAGCTATTACAGTTTTGTTGTTTTAGAACTCGTGTTTTACCTGTCAGGTTTTCTTGGCCTACTAGGCAACCGATCTCTTCTACTAGCGGGCTAACCTAGCTTCTTTGCTTACCTGTAGTGTTTTAAACTGGACAGGTCTGTGGTTTTGCCACTGAGGTGCTTGGTGATCTTGTAGGTGTGTGCTGTTGCACCTTCTTTGGCACACATACTCAGTAAATCAGTCATTCAGCATCAGCTGTGGATAATGTAGCACGTTCCATTTAGCTAAGCAGTGAAAGCTGTGATTGGTTGTGATGCCCATCAACTGGTTGCAGCAGGATGTATATGACTTTTGTATCCAGTGGTATGTGCTTAGGCTAAGCTTTATTTATCACAATAAATCCAGAGATAAATAATCTGCACATATTTATGTTTGCTGAGGGCTTCCATATCTCAATGCCCATTTCTACAACCAAATTAAAAGTTGCAACAGGCAGTTATGAACAAATACAATGTAAAACCTGCTTTTTGTCACTCTCTTGTCTTCTATATCCCCCATTAATCTTCATCACGTTTGTCCTCATCTAATCTCTGATTCCATGATGCCCTCTTCCCTCTTTTCATTACCAAGATCTTCTGTCTTTTAGGTTGTCCATGCTCTTGTTCGAGATAGCGATATTAAAAATTGATCATAACTTGTAGCCTACCTCCTGACACAACTTCTGCATGCCGACAAAAAATGACAGCAAACCCTGCTTGTTATTGTTGTTTTAAAATGTAATCAGGAATTGGTGAATTATTAAATCAAAGTGGAGCTTATGCATTATTAAAACTGTTTTTGGTTCCCTTTGGCTGTTGCACGGATCTTTGCGTAGAAGTTAAGTTAATATGTGTGCCCTCGGCATCAGTTCATTTCTGTATTCAGTTTTAAAGCTCATCAATCTTTGCAATTTTTGTGTCACAACTTCTGTTATTTTCCAGGAACATTTCTAGTTCATTATAGTGAGAAAAGGCCTTCTCTGCAGATTTTAAACAATCTTACTAATAAATCTTGAGCATATGGAAATTTTTTCTGTGCCGTTCTTCTCACAACATTCTTCGATGAGGAGTTTGAGTCAGTATATTGAGTGGGATTTTATTCTGGCCTAGTGAGAAGAAAGCCACATTTTTCTTGTTAAGCTTTTTTTGACATATACCCTTACAAGGACAAAGAATGTCTCTGCTTCAAATCGTTGTTAGATAATGACCTGGTTTGGATTTAGAGCCGTCAACAGTCAGGGCCCGCAAACTCCAAAAAGCAGTAAACTTTGTAAGTCTTATATTTCCACAAAGCTGTTCTTCTACAGTCGTTTCTAGAAACTCATTTGGACTTTGGTCTCAAATGTCAGCTAAAACACCCAGTTCATCACCAAAAGGGGCTCGGCGCTGTGGGGATAATGGTGCAGTAATGGGAAACAGAGCAACAGAGTGATGGCAGAGGATAAAACCCTACAGTGCTATCTGCTCTGTGATGCTGCAGAGTGGATTTTACTGTAATGATTACAGATACGTAAAACCATCAGCAGTGTACCCATTAAGGCCTCCTTGTAAACATGTCCATTTGAGCACAATTAAATCACATTTCTGCAGATTGAGGAGCAGAGAAATGACTGAAAAATGAAGGTGAGTATTGTTATTCTGGTTTCTCTGTGCAGGTTGGATACCCTAAACATGGCTTCATCTGTCTGACTTCTAATGCTGGTGTGCAAGAATTTAACAAGAAGATTCAATCAGGGATTTTTTCCTCCTGAAATATTAACTGTTAAAACAAAATATAACTTGTAAGAATGTATTCAGTAATGGCTAAGTCATAGGCAAGTATGCAATAAGTAACCAACAAGTGTGGCAGAAAGTACAAAGTAACTAAGTAAGTATAACTAACTACCAATTCAACTCCATCATGTAGGGGAGAGTGGGGTGAGTTGTGCCAGTTTTTTACTCAAAGTGACTTTATAGTGTGGCAATGACAGTAATGCCTCCAACTTAAGTATGTAAACATATTTCAGGATGTGGTGTATCCCTGGGAACAATCATTTTGGATCTGAAATAAACTGTTTAAAACACATAATTTTCGGAAAAATATTATCAAGATTATTGAAGTAAAACACAACATTTTAATCTCATAAGCTGTAATGCTATATAAAAGCAAGACAAATTCAATACAAAATGAATCATTTAGGGTTTATTTAGATATTGTCACTCAATTAAACTAATGGCATAAGTCATATTTTCCAGTTTTTGGGAAAACACAGAAAACTTAAATACAAAATATTGATATTTGTGAATCATTCCAGGCAAAAAGGCTTTGGCAATAGATGCCTGTTGACGTATGCTGTCTGTCAATTATGCAACATACGAACAGCTAAAGTGATTTAGGCCAATTTCTGAACATCTCATTGTGACTTAGGCCACTTAAAAAACTGAATAAAACTGTTCTATAATAACATAGTGAAAACTCAAAACTAAAATCAGTGTTAGCTAAATTAAACAAATGGCAGGTAAACACTGATGAGGCATGCCCATCTCCTCACTCCTCCAGCCGTTCTTGGCCTTTCTTTGTTGGGTTCTAGGTGTGTAGGTTTCGGTGTGGTTGTGTGGATTTGTTAGGGTGGGTGTGTTGGTGTGTGGGTCGGGGTGAGAGGGTGTGTGGCTTAGGGTCTAGGTCTGTTGGTCTGGGATTTGTGTCTCTGAGTGTGTGGGTCTGCATATGTTGGTCTGGATTTGTGGGTATTTGGGTCTGGTTGTGTGGGTTTCAGGGTTTGGGTGTGTCTGTGGGTCTGGGTTTGTGGGTGTGCCACCGGCACATCTTAAAGGGATACTTCAACATTTTGGCAAATTCTTCCATTGCCATAATTCCTATAGTCTTACTAATAGGTTCGTTACCTTCGGTTGTCGGTGCAAGCTGTTTTCAGATCGGCCGCTGCCGAGTTCGGACCTGCTGTGCCAACTCAATGTTAGCAGACGATATTCCGGCTTTCCCTCATCAAACTCATCAAATACACAATCCAACAACTCCAAAACGCTCTCGTGGACAAGTTGTGACCTGTACATTCACCACACTATGAAATAATCATGGAACATTACAAGACGGAGATGTTTTAAAGCTAAATGCAAAGCCGGAACTACACTCCAGGCATGGCTGCTGCACTGTGTCACTCCGCCCAGTGGTTTACTCAAGAAATAGTTCAGAGAATTTGCTTCATGCGTCATAATGTTACATAATTATACGTTATTATTTCATAGCGTGGTGAATGTGCAGGTCATTCAATAACAACTCCTGTATAATGACATTGTGAGCAGTTAAATACAATTTCTAATTTCTTTCTTAGATTTATCTCAATGTATCTTTGGTTTAAACTTTGAAGTCTAAATAACTAGCAGTATATCAGGTTTAGAGGATAAATTTTATTAATGAATCTATTGTTTGTTCTAATTGGATTTATGAATACATATCAATGCAAGTAACAGTTGAAGAACTTCTTGGTCAAATTGAAAAACCATATTGATCACCTCACAAACCCTTCCTCTCTTCTTACTGGACAGAGTGAGAAGACAATCATCAACTCTCTTTTCTAAATCTTAGTGGGATTACTCTTAAACTCTTCCAACTCTAATGCATCCTTGTTTATATTTCCTTCCTGTAACTCAGGAATGAGACAGAACTAAATTTGTCCCTTATTAAAGTGTCAGAGAGACAATACATTCTAGTATGTACTTATCTTTCTACAGCTCCCCATTTTCATAAGCCATTTTAAAAACAGCGTCAACATAAATCCTTTATTTGAAAGTCTGTCATGCCTTGTAAGTCTAGTGGGATAGCCTCACCAGCTTTAAGCCTGCTATGAACTGTATGACTCACACCTTTCACCTTGGGTAATTGGCCTCTGCTCTATTTGTCCCAACATGCCTGCAAAGATGGATGGGAGAGAAGGGAAAAGAAACCTTCTTTTTCAGCTATTTTTCAGCAGAGCAAAAGAAATCATCAGTGTCTCCTTCAGCGATTCCCGAGGACTTTTTTGTCAAATGTATTGCCACCTTGCTTCAATTTTATTAACAGTGGAATGAGACGGATTTGTCGTGTCTGCGTTGCAGCCATGGAGACGTCTGCCACAGGTATGACCCTCTGGCTGAGTTCAGTCAAGGTTCAGTTCGTTCTTTTTCCCTTATAGCTGTGGTGCTTCACTTTTACAGCTCATTAGAGTAAACATGAAACAACATTTTTAGAGCTGCTGCTTGTAGAGGGCTGTATTTCAGCTACAGATATGGATAAAAGAAAGGGGGAAAAAAGTACTTTGAGCATGTCTGGATTTATTGTATTGCTGTGTGTGTTTCTCTATGTAGTTGTTATAGTTTGATCTTATCATGACAGAACCAAACATTTATCCTCCTTCAACTTCTTTTTACACACGTGAAGTTGCAAATATTTGTGTCTGGGAGCTGTTTTCTGTTACAACAGCAGATAAACTCTTCTGGTTTACAGCTGGAAGCTTCCCTGCAGTAAAACAAGGGTAAACTGAAATGTCCTCCAAGGTAGAAGGTAGTGGTTGACAAACATACTGATTATCAGTAACCGCTTACTGGCTGGTGCACAGTTTTGCACCTGGTTTACACTGGCTAAAATAATATTAAGAACAAAAGATTTTAAAAGGGGCTTACAGTCTGAGTTATGAACACTGATGAAAAATATGATGCAGCATCCTCACAGTATAACTTCCAGTACCACTGAATAATAGCAATGTTAAAGCCAAGATTTAAGGAGTATAATTAACATTCCTTATTGAAGAGAAGACTGGAATTTCAGAAATGTCTTTGAACTGTCAATATATTTTCTTGTGAGGGGTCTGACTGCAGACCGTAGATCTCTGACGCCCCTTCTGGCAGACCACTATGCTGAGATGCTGCAGCCATCAGAATGGAATGATATAGTTTGTCGGTACAATGCTTTAGATGTTTTTTCTTTTAGATTCAACTCTATTCATTAGACAAAGCCTGGCAGCAGGGCTGTATGCGGAGGGCAGGGTTTTAGAAATACCAAGGTCAAAAAATAGAGCTTAAAGGCAGATTTGGGTGCATGCTCTACAGTTTTTTTAGATTTTTAAAGAAGTGGGTGAGTGTCTGACTAAAAACGGCACACATACAAGCAGACACACGACATTAATAGGCTGTGGGCTTACGCTAAATTAACTTGCTGAATGTTGGCTGTCTACTAAATCACACAAAACGTTATCTGTATTTTGTGAATCCATTCTCTTTGCTGAAAGTTTCTTCCTTGAACTTTTGTTTACTGCGGCCTTGGCATCTACCCAAGATAGCATATTAATGACAAGAGCTTGCACTCCATGCTCAATTCACACACACACATTCAATAACGCTCATCAGAGGAGCGACAGAGGAGTGTTTTTGGCATTTTAGTATCTTTGCATTAACCACAGGAATGTAAAGTTATTTTACACCTCAGGAAAATACAGAGGTCCTGACCTCTGTGACCTTGATGCCTGACAGGTACATTCTTGAAATAACAGTATTCCAAACATTAGACTAAGCAACATTTAATAAATATAACTAAAAAAAAGGTTTGACGTCTACTACAGGATGAAATAATGCATGGCTGTTTTAGAAGTAGTTAGGCAAATGGTGGCATGCCTTAGCTTTGTTAGCTTTAGAGCTTCTTCGCTATCTATGTAGTTAACTTATCTATACGTATATGTTACTAACCTTGCAAAGCAGATGGATACACCCATTTCCTTGTTTCTTACTGGCGAATCCACCTTGCAAAGCTCCCATCTGAACCGTTTGGGCCCGGTTAGAAGTGACAGGACCAATCAGCGACAAGGGGCAGTACTTTTAGGCACGGTGGAGTCGTGACGTAAACAGGCAGCAGCAAGAGGCCGGTGCAGTTGGCGGAAGAGCTTAGCGTGGACGCTGCTGAAGTGCCAGTTTTATCAGAACTTGATGACATTTCTTCATGAAAAGAAGAACAAAAACAGCAGTGAGTTGTTTTCTTTTCAAAAACGACAAAAGTCAAGGACTTACATGTCTTTAGTCACCATGTTATTCCTCGGTAGCTGTGCACGCGCAGCTTGATAGCAGCTACATCATGTGTTTTGTTGCTCTGATTGGCCCATAGAGATGTGAAAGACAGAACGTTCATCCAATCACAGTCCGAGTTTTTTTCAAATCCTCTGCCTTTTCCCAAACGTTTCCTATTGAGGCTTTCCCATCCATCTGGCATGTCAGGTTATATGGTTACTTCATGAGCCAATTTAGTTACATTAGCTTCAGCTAATGCTAGCGTATAGCTAAAGGGAGCCACTATTAACATAAATTATTCTGAAATGGATGTACCTTTAGCAAACCTAGCATCTAAAGCTAGCATAGCTTCATTTGCTCAAGCTTATATGTAAGTTAAGTAGCTAAATAAAGTTACCTACCCAGTTCACATAGATAATGTAGCTGTATAAGCTTTAGCCTTAGCTACATTAGCTGTGTTCGAGTGTTTTCACAGAGGGCAAGGTTTTTTCCTGTGAGCAGACAGCTTACTCATCTTTATATTTGCTGATAGGTTTTGTTGGTTTGGTCTTTGGCTTTTAATTTTTGGTAGCCTAACCCTTACCTTTACCTTAACCAGATTTAATCCAATTTTTTTTGTCTACTTTACCTTGTATTTCCGCTCTGACATATGCTGCATTGTTTTTATTAATTTTCTCTCTTAGCACACTGTAGTTAATCATTGAAGTATCTCCCTGGAGCAACAGGGATGTAAATAAGTACACCACAGTGCTGTACTATCTCATTTTAGTTTAAAAAACTAAAACTCAGTGAGCGTTGTCAAAGTCAAAGATTGGGTGTCAATTGTGCTTAAGATCCATAATGGTCCAGAATGAATCTGCAAAATGTTCAGGAAATCACTCTGAGTCCTTTTAAGGTGTTAGACAGAGTATAGTGTTATATCTATTACTAGGATACATGGTGTTTACACACACAGAATGGGTCTGAGAAGGTGAGAGAACAAGGAAGCAGACAGGCTAATTTGCTGAATAGTAGGAAGTGATGCATGCAAACTAAATGTCAATGTTAATGGAGTGTCAGGCTGGTCTGTGGCGAACCATTGGATCCAGTTATCAGGTTATGATCACACAAAGAGACCAATCAAATCGGTATGATGAGATCAGAAGGAGTTCAACGCATGAAGGCAGAGGGCAAGATGCTTCAAGGTCTCTGATGGAGCTTTTGTTAATCTTAAAGTTTCCAAGATGCACCTTTTTGTCTCTCAACCCATTTAACTTTTTAAGGTAAAGAAAGTAGGTTTTGTAAACAGATAAAAAAAATGTGATATGGTTCAAAGGCCAAAATAACCATAACATCGTCACAAGATGTTCTTCCATCAGTCATGTACAGGATTTAGAGAACCTACCACACAAACTTTACAATAGAAACTTTACAATACATAAACATATACAATATGAAATTATATGATACAGTACAATATGAAATGATATGACAAGATATAAAATTCAAGAAATTATGATACTGTAACTTATGATACAATACATTACAATAATATTCAATACAGTGCAGAACAATATTGTGCAATACAACATGATGCAACAGGACATGGTATAACATGGGACAATATACACTATAATACAATAAAAAAAAATACATTACAATAAAATCTGGTATGAAATGATATACAATAAGATGCACTACAATACAATACAACATAGCACATCACCAGACGAACCAACATGGTTTAGTACATCACAATACAATATGATGTGATACAATATGCAACATGATATATGATACACTTTGTTGGGTTCTCACTTAATTGCATTCTTAGATTATCACCATTGTCTTGTAATGAACCCTTTGGTTTATTAATTTGGATACACCCAGTTAGCCACTGCATAAACGAGCAGTTCACTTCACTCAACAGCACCACATTGAGGTTTATGCTTGACTAATCTCTCATTTTGGTTTCCTTGTTTTGGCTGAGGTTTTGTTCACCGAGCTTTTTTTGTGGATCAGGCCAAGACTGTCTTTCAAGGTCTGGGGCTCGTTTTGTTGAGGAATCTATAAAATGTAATTCTGGACTAGAGGATGGAAAGTTTTACGTGTTGGGCAGGATTCAGTTTAGGCAGTGTTTCAGAAAAGATCTGCTTCGTCACTGAGTTACAGCTTTGTCTGTACAAACCTGGATACCCTGTGGTAGTCTGAAGGCAGCAGGGTATTGTGTTTAAACAGATCTTTAAGCAGAGTTTCTGCTATAATGGTCTCAGAAGCTTCCTTGGTAAACTGTTGGTTTAGTTGAGTTGCATGCCGTCCTTTAGTGTGAAGCTTTGTTTTCAGAGTGTTTTATGTTTAATGGTCTGTGTGCCTCCACCTCAAACAGTGGAGAGAGCACTTGACAGGTGACCCAGTTTTTCTTCAACTTTTATTTTATTTAAACTTTTATTTAAATTTTAGTAAACAAATACTGATTACATAATGTGGTTTTGAAAACAACAGAAAAATGTATCAAATATAGCAAGCTTCAATAAAGAGAAATGAGAAAATGGCCTAACCCAGGGGTGTTCAAACTTTTTTCAGTGGGGGCCACAATCAGAAATCTATCAGGATGGTGGGGCCACTTTCATTTACCCACCATGAGGATATTAAAGTTAGTAAAACCAGTCTAATGTAGGTTAAGGTATGCTTTGTAATTAGGCATTCTTAAATGGCTGTTTAATGGCTGACAAGGCAAATAGCCTATCATTTTAAGGATTTTGGGGTGGCCAGTCAGATCTCAGGGGGCCCTGGTCAGCCCTGGATACCACTGGAACTGCACCTGGAACCTCATTGGTGCTGCTTTTGCTGCTGTAATGCATATTCAGTCAAGTAGATGAAGATATAAGTATAATTTTTGTTGCCAATATGTATACCATTTACAGTGCTTTCTCAGTTTTATCAAGAAAAATACATTTGTCTTGACAAAATGTTTGTTTATAGAACAAGCATTCATTTAATTTCAAGAATTTGTTTGAGGGACACATAAATGGCCCCTGAGCTGCGCTTGGCCCCCGGGCCATAGTTTGGACACCCCTGGTCTAACCTTTAACCTCTACCACTGTGATTCAAGAGTCAAAGTGATCCTTTACTTTACTCTTGCCATTAAACAAGCTTTATAGTGCTAAAGAAGGGTATAGCTTCTCTGAGTAATTAAGTGAGTTTTAGGTTAAAATGGGCCAAAAAATAACATTGGTTCCATTGCACACTATATCGAACATTTTTGAACCAAGAAAGCCTCTGTGTTTGGTACTATTTTGCAATGCAAGCTTCAACAACTAGCTACATGCTCTTTTGCCTCAGTTAGCTTTGTCAGAGAAAAAAAACACCATATTAAGCTCAAAAATTGTTTGCAGAAGATAAACATACCGTGCTGACTAAAGCTTGTCTAATTATCAGCAATTAGCGTAATAAGGCAACAGCCTGGATGACAAATTTCCATTCAGCTCATCTGGTTGGAGTCATTTCCTCTAAATTATCTTCAGAAAGCTGAATAAAGTTCTGTAAAAGACTGGCATTTAGTAAGACAGGGAACTCTGGATGGGGAGTGATGCAGGCTGCAGGCATCAGTGAGCCGCTATTTTCGATCAGAAATGTGACGGTAGTAGCTCTCGTAGACATGGGCTCACGGTTTCCAGACCTACACCACCAGGTAAGCGATCCAGTCTCCACTAAAGTTCTTTTGTCTCTCTTTCTTTCCACTGAGTCTCCGTCTGTCAAAATCCTGTGCAGCAGGTCATAAAAGTATCCCCTTGTATCAACATTAAAGGCACATCAGTGTCACTCAACGCAAAATTGCTCATTTAGTGTTGTTTTAGCTTAGTTACCTTTCACTTTCTAAAGTAAGTGGAGCATCCAAAACTTGTCTTTGGTGCCAATAGCCTAGCTTCCCCAGGCACATCCTGTACAAAGGAGTAATGCTCACTGCAATCACCGAAGGCTAATAGCACTACTATAGCCAAGTACCTCAAACAACCCAAGTAAAAATACCAAAATATCCCTTTAGATGTTAGCAGACAACATTTGAACTTGCGCTTATCTTGTGTGACCTACAGAGGATTTTTAAAATATGTATGTTTATCACTCCACCCGTGGTGTACATCATGCAGTTTTATGGTTATCCAGATTGATCAAGCTGCTGCCGCTGAATCAATAATGTCACTAAAGCAACTGCCTACCGACCAGAGCATGTGAGCGGAGTGGAGCGGGAGCGAGCAGGGAGCGCGAGCGGAAGGATTTTGGCCAGAGCACGGAGCGTTTTTTTCAAAAAAGCTGGACCAGCACCTTATCTTGTGCTCCATCCCGCTCCAATTTTGCTTCAGTACCGCTCACACCATGCGTCTGAAGCATGTCTTACCCAGAATGCATCTGTGTATAATTAGCTGCTCAGACGCCCACACTGTTATACTGTAGGCAACTGGACAACAACTCTCCACCATGGACTTTACCAAGTATTTCAGAAAGGATGCAGAGAAACCGAGAAGATGGTAATACCAGATTAACCGCGATAGCGCCTTCATTGCCACTGTGAGAGGATTTACAGACATATCTTTTTTCTTGATCTTTTACGAGATAAGGTGTCTAATTTCTCTCCTATCCAGTGAATGCAATGCACTTCCGTGTTTTCGTTGAGTGAGCAGTGAGTCACTTGATGGGAGCGGGTAGAAATTTGAGTGGAAGGTGGAGCGATAATTAGCAATGGAAATGTACAAAAGACAAAAAAGCTGGTCCGTGTTAATTTTTGAAAGTGATGATTTCGAGCAGTGGGCGTCCAGTCAAGTCACAGAAGTACTGTAGTTTTGTTTGAAGAAGCAATGAATCAGTGAATAAGCAAAGTAGGGGTAAAGGTATAAAGATGTTTGACCAAAATGTTATCATAATCCATCACTGTCAGTCTTAGTTACATAATTGCTGTTTATGAACTCTCTCATGTTGTTCTAACTTGAGAAGTCCAGATTATGGTTGTGATGTGATCCAAAGTAAGCTCTAATTACTGTCGCTTATCACAGAGAACTCGGGGTGTCGGGCAGGTTGCCAAAACTGTTTCTCCATTATGATTTTCCCATACAGAGGATGTCTAGAACATGAGGGTTTCTGGGAACTTGGTTGTATCTAAAAGCATTTGTTAGACTGCGGATGATTGCTTCACAGAACTCCAATGGAAAATATCAACAATCAGTAGGGGAGACTGGGGGCAATTGTAATGGAGCAATTACAACACACTCAATTCCTCCAATTAGAAACAAGCTAGAGTAATGAAACTAACTCTGCACATGCTCAGAAGGACTCTCTCTCTGCCTGCTGGAAAAGAGCGGGAATACTTCCACACCACAGAAGCTGTTTACAAAAAAACTGAATTTAAGGTACAAAAGTTACTTTTGGTTTGACAAATGTTTTTCTTCTGCTGTCTAAAGTTTAGATGACAGTCAAGTCAAACTCTGTTTAAGTTTATCCCTGGCCTTTTGCTAGTAGCCTTGAGAGACTTTATTACGGCTACAGACAGTTCTTGACTGTTGAATCTGAAATTATTTGAATAGATCCATATATAGCAATAATAAAAATGTATTAAGTAGAAAACTATTCTTACTGTGACTTATTAGTGCAATAAGCTTTGATGTGTACATAAATAGATACATCTTTTGCTTTGAATTCATATTACAGCCTACTTGAAATGAGGAATAATAAAACCTTATTGAAAATTAAACCTTGGTAAATTGATGTGATACTGCAGCAGAAAGTTGAATACTTTAGAGCAGCGGTACTCAACCTTATTCTACCCAAGAGCCATATTGTCTTAAAAATACTTCTGTAAGAGCCACATTCCAAAACTGGAGATTTGATAATCAATCTATCCATAGTTGCAATGAAACATTGAATTGGTGAATTATTGTGTTGTTAAATGGGATGAAATAGGCCACATAAATATGTCTGTATAGTGTCAGAAGTAAGGATATTTCACTGATGATAAACATATGTTTGTATTCATGTAAGTTTCACCTAGACTAAAGTCTTTTTAAAATATCAGAGTGTGCCGATTTAGAGCTATGAGATGCTTTTCAAAGAGCTGATGAATCATGGGTGTCTGTTTGGGTATTTATATTTCATATTTTGGACATTTACTGTAGTTCTGTGATTCTGTTAACTTCTTAAAGGGATGCTTTCTATGTTCTTTTTCTCATTACTATTGCTTTAGCTAAAGGGGGAGGGTCCCCATATTAGTCTTTGCCCTGGGCCTCCAAATGGCTAAAGCCAGCCCTGCCTCACACCTGCAGCTCCCCCTCACAAATCGTTCTGCCCAGCCAGTTTGTTGCTTTTATTTTTCTGTTTCTGCCCTTTTGACAGTATTTATCATTAGTATGTCTAAGATCAAATAAACCACCCACTTTTGGACAAGGTTTACTCAATTTTATATTATTTGAAAAAGTGATACATGTGTGTTTGGCTCGTTGATGCATAGCAAAAGTTATCATCAAATGCAAGTATGGGGGAGCATTGGCAGGAAGTGACTGAAAAAAGGTGCTAAAACGAGGGCATTAGAAGCTTAGTTTGAACACAAGACTGCACACCTCTATGAATGACCTTACTGAAGAGATGCGCCACCAGTGAACTTCCTCTGCGCTCTTGTACGCATGTTAGTCCATCCAGCTCGCATCCAATGTTTATAATATACAAGTTTTAATTTGAATTTGGTGGCTAAAGTCTTTCTTCTTTGTGTGGACTTACATTTATTAATATGACTAGTTGCAATGACTCTTTACTGTTGATAGTTTTCATCTTTATAAAGGATTTCGGGAGGATTTTTTTAAAAGTAAGCCTTAAAAGAGCTGCAACTTGTCACTAAAGAGCCACATCCAGCTCGAGAGCCACGGGTTGAGTATCACTGCTTTAGAGTTAACCTTAATTTGAAATATAGAGCGTAAACATGATGTTGTCTCCCATGACGGGGGCAATTGTAACACCCTGTCTACTCTGATTGGACTGAACAAAACAGTCATGTCTTTATGAGTTAAAATTCAGCAATAGCTTTATGGACTAGTGCAAAAATATATGTTTTTTAATATTTAAAAATGGCATGTGTATTTCAAGTAATCTGTGAGTTATGAAAGAAGATGTAAAAATGTTACAATTGCCCCTGGTCTCCCCTACTCTTATCTCAAAGTTCATTTTACACAGTTTAAAATGAAGTAGTTCACATCCATAACCTTGTGCTTAACCAGATTACAATTTTTACCAGTCAATAAAACAGACAAAATAATGATTGTTCCTTTTATGGGCTGTTTGTCATACCTGTACAGAAGGAGTTTAGGTTGTTATATGGGTTTCCCTTATTCAGAAACATTCATTTACATTAGAAACTGGTGCTTAAATGTCATACCAACTACATGAAGACAAAAAACTAGAGGAGGGTAGAAATAAAGATAAAGATAAAGATTACATGGGTTAATATTGCTCAAAATCTGATGTTTTTAAATCAGAACAAAACAGAACAAATAGCATACGTGACTAAAGACTGGGTTATTTGTGAAGAAAGTACACACCATTGAAAAACTGTGGCAACTTTGCAACTCGCCTCAATGTCTTGAATGAATCCCCCAGCAACAAATTTACAATAAAAGCATTGTGAGAAATAGCAAGTAGTTACACTGTATAGATAAAGTGATCAGGCTTTTACTTTGAACAATACAGTGGAAATGCACTGTAACTTAGATGCCAGTCTGGGATAAAGTGACATCGTTTCATTCATGATTTCAAAATTAACCGGTCAGTTAAAAGTTCACCAAAAATATGAGCATGCTCATATACAACACTGACAACATCATCTGTGTCTGTGTTACACGAGGACATAAGCACATTCTCAAGGACACATTATGGCAGGGGTGTCCAACTTTGGCCAAATGCAGCCTGCGGGCCATTTTTGATTGGCCCTCAAATGAATTCTTGAAATTAAATGAATGCTTATTTTGTAAACAAACATTTTGACTAAACAAGTTTGTTTTTCTTGATGATACTGAGACAACACTGTAAATGGTAAACATATTGGCAACCAAAATTATACTTGAATATTGATTTATTTGACTGATTGAATATGGATTACAGCAGCAAAAGCAGCACCTGTTACATTCCAGGCGATACTGTGAGGAGCTGAAGAACCATGTCAATTAACAAGATACAATAATAGTGTCAGATTTAATGTAAAATGACTTCCCTAGTTTTAACAGTCTATTATATGCATAACAGTAATCATGTGGAGTGGACCATAAACTTTAAAATACATTTTTTTATTTGCTTCATAACTTGTCCCCAGCTTTTCTAGTTCATGCCATGACAAAAGCAAACTGGTGATATTTTTTGTTAATTTCTTTGTAATAGAGTACAAGTATTATAAACATTCACTGTTCAAATTTTATTCTTCTTAAAGTCCCTGTAAAGTGATAACAAACAACAACTTTATTTTATGTTTATTGTATGACAGGCCACTGTTTTGAACCACCAGGCTAAAATTCAGTCATGAAAAACATCTTTAAGTTCATAAAATGAAGCTTCGAAATAATGAAAATTGAGGCAGGAAAATCTGCTCTAGGATGGCGTGGGCCACGCCCACTCACGTTAACAACGATCCTTTCAAATTAAAAAAAAAATGCTTCTGATCAGAGTGCAGCTGCCTGGCACTGTGCCAGAGCAGAGAACAGAAGTTGGGGATTATATTTACTGTTTTCTGGCACAAATCTTTCTGTTATGATACTTTTAATGATCTGTGGCTGACAGATTTGGGAAATTTACCTCACAATGAACAGAAACACAACATGTAGCTGGCTGTTTACTTTCAGCAAAGGCAGTGATATCAGCTAACAACAGACTTAATTGAGATGAGCGGCTCGCTGATTTTATACTGTTGTAGCGTTAGGGGGGGCGGGGTAATTCCCCATCAAGACCAGTGATGTCATGGAGTCCTATATCTGCCCTGGTCAAATAATTCAAGCCAGGAAAGAGCTGAACAACTTTCTAACAGTCTAAATCAAAAATTATGTCACATATAGATCTTAGTGATTTCACATGCTTACAGCAACCTTATTCCAACATATCTGGTGTACTTTAAGACACAAAGTTTGACTTTACAGGAACTTCAACATTGTGAGCCACGCTTAACCTTAAAATTAGAAGAAGAAACCAGAATTATTATAATATAAATAAAAGATCTAAATAATTATCTTGCACACGCATAGTAAAATCATGGTAAAATGAATTAATTAAAAAAGGTGGGGTGAGCATATTTGATATTAAAGAGAGAGAAAGCATAATAAAAGAGAGTCAGAATAATTGTTCAGTCTCTTGGTAAAGTGTAATAAGTTGAAGGTTGCCAATTTTAAAAAAAGATCACTGAATTGCTCTTCAGCTCATCCCACATCTTTCCTAGTTTCAGAAAAAAACATTGCATCTGTTTATGACATTTTTACTTTGCTTTCAGACTAGTTACCTTGGCCTCTCTACTAATATTGCCAACAATATTTGAGTCATCTATTTCTCTCTGGTTTAATGCACATTTTTGGCTTGTCTGTGAAAATTCTATTGTTACTAATTTCCTGGTGTCCTTCTATTGTACTGCCATTCCTGCAAGTTTCCTCTTAAAGTGTTTTTGTTTTCCCCAACATGAGCTGAGTTGAAAGTGTCTGGCAGCCATGTGCTACATCTGCCCTGCATATGTCTATCTGCACAGTCAGCTATGTAAACTGTATAAAAAGCAGATTAAACCTGAAAACAAAAAATAAGAACACACATCTGTTGATGGCATGAATAGTTTCTTTTCACTAGTTGCACAACAGTCTCTTATCTAAAGTCACATGTTGTTCACTGCAGCTCAATACACCCTTTGCATAAGGATCATGGTGACAATAGTCGTGCATTAATAATCCCCTGCAAACATAACTGCCACATCACATATTTAACTGGTTTAGTTTGAAGACAATACACCCATGTTTTTTCATAAGTAAAGCACTGGATCATATACGGTGAAGCCACTGCACATTTAACTATCCACCCAAATGTGATTCTCTGCAGAAAGGAGAATACTGACCTCGATTTGACTGAACTTTTTTGCGGCCTCTGGCACAAAACTCCCTCTCACACATGCACAAAATTAGTCCTAAGCTAAACCCAAACATGTGATGCCTTTTACTTCAACTGTCTACCATTTATGAGCTGGTCCTTTACGACGTTGTCTGTTCATTCTCCTGCTCTAAATACCATGTGGTTTAAAGCCCCTCCTCCTTGTACTCAGTGAAGTGAGCTAAAGGAAGCCGTCTTGAGAGAGAGAGATGAGTATCTCAGCAGCTCTAGGAGAGGCAAGAGAGTGGAGATGATTGAGGGTTGCGGTTAAACGTTTGCTGTGGTATTTAATTTAGAGCTTTATGTCTGTCTGATGGGATTTGGAGTTTGTGAAACAATATTCATCTCTTTCTGTGATAATTGCTTGTCTTGTAGTTTTTTATCCAACAAGTGGAAAAGGATGGTTTGGAAGAAACTTCTCAACTGAGCCTCAGCTTGGTCTTTGAGAGCACGTCTGTGGTGGTAAGACAAATTTTGCTCCCTTTTCAACTTTAATGCAAACCTTATTTCAACAAAAAACAAATAAACAGACTTATTTTTATAACAGCCTGACCCCTTTAATTAAAAAAATAATTAAATCACAACTTATATTTGGTAACAAGCACTCAAAAGTTAAAATTTGTCAGCTCACACTTTCATTGTACAGTTACTTCTATGACTTCTGTAACAGCATTGCAGCAGAAGGAGGGTTTTTGCAATATTTTTCCAGGTCATATGGTAAAAGTTGAGTTTTTATCACTTTAATTGTTGTAGTTTTGTTATAATGTTTGTAAATGACCCCTGGAAGGCAGTATATCTTTGTAAAAATATGAACTGTTAATGTGTCATATTCACCTTCTTTTTTAAATCTATTGGAAGAATTAATATTTCCATTTGCTGTGTACTTTAATAGATGGAAGATGTAGAGTAGCTTTGAGTTGATAAATGTGAGCACAGACTTGAAAAAGGAGATCATTCTGTGTCATTCTTTGTATTTACTTCAGTCTGCATGAGCTGGAATTTCTAATGAAATTTTACTCTCTAGGTCATTGCCCCTGGTGTTGAGGATGTGGTTTCTCCCATTGTCCAGGTTAATACCAAATGCAAACATTGTCCAGGCTTCAGCTCTTATTGGTGCAGCACAAGTTTAAATAAACATAGATCAACCACTTTGAGAAAATAGTTTGCTGGAAACTGAGACCTATGTGGTAAAGATGCTGCTTCTTGTATATAGCTGCCACAGATGAACAAACACAACAGCAGACTAGCTGCATCCATGCTCTGTGACATGGCCTTTTCAAAAAACCTTCCTCTGAGGTCAATAATGTTGTATTTATCACTGAGACATTTGCTTATGTCAAAGTTTTAAGTTGTGGAAATACATTTCCGGGTTGACTCAAGTTGAGAGATGAGTTAAAAGAACTCAAAACATTAGAGGTGATAACAAAAAATGTAAGTAAATTTGTTTAGTAGCATTTCATCCACTGTGTAATGTGGTTGGTTCCCACTTATCTTAGGTGGGACTTATCTGACTGAGTCAGTAACTTCACTCATGGTGCAAAGTGTCGAATGCCCTAAGGCATTCTGGAAAAACTCTGCAGATTAAGGGATGATTGCTAAATAATTTGAGTGCAATTACAACAATATACTTAAAATGACTGAAAACTGTTTAATTAAAAAAATGTCCTCTATTAATTCAGAAAAAAAAACCAGAACCAAATTAGCTGTTTTGGATTTTAATGTTACCACGACTCATTTTTTGATCGACCTCCAACTGTTCAGGATTACAGGGAAAGACTGACAGCTGCACTTTAACCTGGAAAGTCTCTTCCACTGAGTTCAGTTACCAATCCTTATCATGTTTAGGATGGTCCCCACAGTCAGGCCTTCCCTTACTGAGTCAGTAACTTCACTTATCGTGCAAAAGTAAAGGCATTTCTAACTGTTCTGTCAGACAGTGTATATAAAGTGAAAAGACTCCCTGTAAGCTTTCTTATCAGGTTATATTCAGGCCTTGACAGCCTTTACCTGTCTCGTCTTTCTGATCGTGATATCAGAGGATGATCGAATCATAAAGATGAAAGGCTTTAACAGTGGGTGGAGCTGATGCTAAACTACTACTAAACTAATGAAGACAAGCAGGATTTGGTTAAAACAGGCTAGCTTTGATTTCGGAGTTTCATTTGTTTACTTCACTGACAGCACAATGCTGGTTACAATTAATAGGCTAAATTTAAAGGATCTTAGCAGGCTGGAATTCTTTGAGTAGATCATGCTCTACTTGCTTTTTTTTCACCAGCAGGGACCACAGGATAGGGGTCCCGTCTTGGGCGTCATTCTGCCAGATCTGATTTCAACAAGACTGTACCCAGAATTAGATGAGACATGGGTGGGGAGAGCAGTTGAGTAGGAAGGAGGTTAATGGATGAGACAAAGGGAGGGGAATAGGTTGAAGAAAAACAGAGTGTGGAGGCGGCTGTATTTAAGTAGGCCTGTCAGGTGATTGAGGATGTGGTTTCACTGTGGCCCTGCTCCTGAATGTTTATTATTTCAAATAAGTGTCTTTCATGCTAATTTGTCCCTGTTACCTTGATAAAATAATGCATAAACAGACAGTATTGACAGCTTTGATAGAATATCGGACTTACAGCGGGCTATTTCCAAGTCAAAACTTCAAATGTTAGCGTAATGTGAAAGCATCCTGACACAAATGATTTTGCACCCACACCTCCTGGTTAGATGTCTGTGGTTTAAACTAGGTAAACCCTCAGACAGACTCACTTCAACAGGATGTATTGATTTTCAGATTCTAACGAGCACTTTTGACTAATGGCATACTCAAAGGTTTTCAGTGTCCCACAAATGCTGGCGCCAACATCTGTTTGTCTCATCATGGCGTTCTCCAGGGGCTGAAATGACCTCATGGTAGTGTTGTTAGCTTTTAGCAGGTCCTCTATCTGATGTTGCTGTCTTTTAGGAAATGTGGCAAGCACATAGAGAGAAGGAATGCTGTTGGAGCTGTGGCATGTCATAATTTTTTTACAAAAAAACATTTGAAATAAGCACACAAAACATCACAGCACAAAAATTGATACATAAATCAGCTAATTGTTGAATCCTAAAGAAGCTAGCATTCAACTGATTTGGCATTTTGCTTCATATGTCCCAAAAACTAACAAAGATCTTACTGCAGGTGTGAATCTTCGGTACATTTTGTAAAACTGATACGAAAACAACTTTAAAGGTTTCATGAGATGTTCTTTAAAAGATTAAAAAAGATATGTAGGGTGAAGCACATTTCCCTACACTGCTAGTTTGTTATTTCCTTTTGACATGTAAACACGTGGGTGGGACAGGCTTTGTTGAAGTGGAGCTCTCAGATGTTTTGTCCTATTTATCTAGGCCACCAGAGTACTAAATATGCAAGGAAAACTGTGCACGGCAGTGATCCACACTTGAAAGTTCATGCATCTGTATATATTATACCAGATGTTGTTATTCTTTTACAGTATGCTCTTCAGTTTCTCATAAATTGTAGTATTACAGATCATTTGGAGAAAAATGAGTGTAACTTTACAATAAATTGTCAAGAACAGACTACAAAAAGGGAGAAATGTTAGTCTGTGCATTATGGGCATCTTTTTAAGAGCTCTTGCTCTCTGTATCAACTAGGGAACTTGTTACCCTGACAGTTAACTGTCATGTGTATCCTACTGTGTATTATTTTTAGAATAAAGTATGCAAGCCAAGCAGTAGAATACAGGACAAAACAGAGACTATCTGGAGATGTGGAAAATTTCCATGTGCATATTTGTCGAACAGATCACTGAACAAATTCTAATATTAGACAAAGACAACCTGAGTAAATACAAAAAGCTGTTTCTAATGTATGATTTCATGTATTAGGAGGAAAAAAGCTATCCAAGCCTACCTGGCCCTATGTATTAGCAGTGATTAATCACATTTTTGGAAAGCTGAGTTCAATTTCACAAGCCACACCCAGGCCTGATTACAGCCAGACCTGTAGGACCAAGAAACCCCTTAAACAGAACCTGTCTGACAAAGTGAAGTAGACTAGATCTCAAGAATCAACACATCATGCTGCCATCTATAGAAATTCAAGAAAAGATGAGGAAGTCACATTTATCATTCTGGAAAGAGTTACAAAGCCATTTCTAAGGCTCTGGGATGCAGGAAACCACGATGAAAGCCATTATCCACAAATGGAGAGAGCTTGTAAAAGTGCTGAACCTTCCCAAGAGTGACTGCCTGACCAAAGTTACCCCAAAAGCACATCGACGACTCATCCAAGAGGTCTCAAAAGAACCCAAAACAAAATCTAAAGATCTGCAGGCCTCCCTTGACTCTATCTAGGTCAATGTTCTTGATTTAAAAATAAGAAATGGGCAAATGGGCAGACTGGGCAAAAATGGCCTCAATGGGAGAGTTTCAAGGCCAAAACCACTGCTGACCAAAAAATCCACAAATACTCATCTCACATTTGTCAAAAAACATCTTGATGATCCCCAAGACTTTGGGAGAAATATTTTGTGGACTGCTCAGACTAAATCTGAACTCTGTCGAAGTTGCATTTCATAAAAAGAACATCACACAACAGTCAAACATGGTGGTTTAGTGTGAAAGTCTGGGGCTGCTTTGCTGAGATTGGCAATCAATTTGTGACCTTAAACTCAGGCACACTTGGGTTATGCAGCAGGTCAATGATCCAAAACACACCAGCAAGTCCACCTCTGAAAAAAAGGTGATAGTTTTGGAGTGACCTCGTCAAAGTCTCGACTTAAATCTGACTGAGCTGCTGTGGCTTGACCTTAAACAGGCTGGTCATGCTCAAACCTTGCAGTGTGGCTGAATTAAAACAACGTCGCTGTTTTGGAGCCATAGCTCCTACATTCAGATGGATTTCTAACCTAATAAAATAAATGGTAACAGGAAGTTTGACTCATTGGTTTTGTTGGTGTCTTGGCTGTATTAGTTTAACTAATTTTTGTATCAAAGAATCTTAAATGATTCATGCAGATGGTTTTAATGGAAAGCCACAGTATAACTGGTTATTATTACATTTTATTCCTTTCCTTAATATATTTCAATAGCATTTATTTTTGAGAAATAACATGTTATGTTTCCTATTTCTGCATTTGTTTTCTACCAGGATGTTGCTCATACCCACATGAAATTGACAAATATTTAGCTGAACAAACATGACGGTTATTCAATTTTTCATATTCAATTTCCACTTCCCGGCCAACCTCTGCTTTTTTGGAAGCGAGGTACAAACAATCTGACTATAAAATTCAGTGTATTGAGGACAAACCACTCGGGACAACATCTTTGACTGATAGTGACAACATGTGTTTACTTCCTGTTAGTGTCTCTGTTAGTATTTTTCACAGAACTGCACTTCCTGCCAGGATATGTCAGCTCTCCTACTCTGTCTATTTCTGTCACTCTCTCCTTCTCAGTCCCATGCTGCCACTGCATGTGTGTGTTAATGTGGCTGTTGTGTATGGGTTGTAGCTGAGCCTTTACATTGACGTTATATGGGTTATGAGGTCATTCTGAAAATGTACTCACTCCATTCTAACTTTCTTTACGTAAAAGCAATAATGTTTGAAAAATGATTATCATTTATCAAAAAGTGGGTCAAATTTTGTTGCAGCTGCAGTGCGTGTGAAGATAGGGGTCAGCCTGACTCCTTGACTCTTAACAGGAATATGTACTCATAAAAAAATTCAGCACTAGTGGTTTTGAATCCAGAAGATTAAACATACAATAACTGCTTCAGGGTTTGGGTAAGGGTAGGATAAGGTTAATGGATGGAGGATCAAGGTTAGGTTAGGATTAAGGGCTTGAGTTGGAGGGTACAGGTTAGGGTTAAAGTTGTGTGTTATGGTTAGTTTTTGGGTAACCTTTAGGTTTAAGGGGTTGGGGGAGTTGGATTTTGGTTTAGGTGAAGTGGGTCCACACTAGAAGATAATCATGTTGATTCTGGGCCAAATACCCCCCTTCCAACCAGACAGCATGGGCCCAATTTGGTTTTAGAAGATTAACATTTTTTATTGCATTTAATCTCAGAATTTCTGTAGTTTATCGCAATTAATTGCACTCCATGTTTGGATACAGAACTGCTTTTATAGGCAGGTCAAATATTTTAACACAAACTTCAGCACACAAAAAGGGACTTATCAGTGTGTAAAAAAAGCCAAATAAAGCATGAGCTTAATGGTGATTTTAAAAATGAGTGCATTAGTTTTGAACCTTGACTAATCGCGATTAATGCAATGAATCTTGACAGCCCTAAATTTTACCCTCCTGTTCTGCGTGCAGCACAGTCAGGGCCACCGATATTTCAAATCACACATATCCAATAATCAGTATTTAAGATCAGAAAGGCTCTTGTGTTCAGAGGAAGCACAGAGGACAGCCAAGCATGCACTCTGTGGATGTTCGGAACGAAATAATAACCAGTCAGGAAGTAAGCTGACTGGAGAGGAAAGCACAACAAACACAGCCATGGCGAGGATAGTAAATGCAAGGCATAAAGTTAGATGACATCAGCAATGCAGGACTGGGGGCCAGTTTAACTCAGTTGGTAGAGCAGGTATACTATTTGGAGCATGTCTTCCCCACTTCTCTCTCTTTCTCAACTGTCTCTATTCATCTGTCCTATCAAAATTAGGGCTAAACAATTCACTAAAATAATCTAATTGCAATTTTACTTCCCAATATTTCAAATGTGATTTAACATGCAATAATTTTTACGTTCCTCATCTTGTGTATTTTTCAGCAAATACAAGCAATAAATCCCTCTATATTATAACCTACATAATATTAGGTTGAATTAACCGGTGCAGTACAGTTTTAAAAAGTATCTGTTCGTGATTATTTTGGATCATATTGCGAATTTGATATCACTTACTATACTGAAGGGAATGATCATTTTAGTCTTTTTCATATTGATGAGGAAAAACATACATAAAGCAAGAAAAGCATATTTTGTAAACCATTCTAAAAAAAAACTTGAATGTTTGCATAATGTGAACAAAATCTCTGCAGCTGCAAAAATGTGTTAAATTGGTATCTTTCAGGTTAAAGAAATATTGTAATTTCTGGGGATTTAATGGGATTTAATCTAGGATTTGCAATTATTGCCCGGTCCTAATCGAAATAAAGACAAAAATACCCCAAATATAATCTTTTAAAAAAAAGGAAAAGGAGAACCAACTTGGTTGGTGGCAACAATGCAAGTGATTACACAACTTATCCAGTAAAACATACCAAAATCAATCTGCCAAAGAGAGGAACTGGTACAAAATTGCTGCCACAGCAGTTGTGTCTGGTAGCTAAAGGTTGTTTATCAGTTAGGATAAGGATTAGTTTTTTAGGTTTGTTTTTTCTTCTGCTGGCCAATTTTTCCTTGCCTTCCCTTTCTTTTAATACAAGTTTTCGTGGATTTTTGTATTGTGTTTCTGCTTTGACCCTCTTACCTAACCAGAATGTCTCAGAATAAACTTTCTCTTTTTTGCTTTTAAGGATGATGATAGAAGTGAAACCCCCCACTCTGGCACTGTCTTTTCATCTTTGATTCATCTGAAAAAATGACCACACAACCACTGACCACCATGAATGCCTCGGCTCAGCCACCCATCAACAACACCCCGCTCTGCTACTCCATCAACAGCCCTCCATTTAAGTACCAGCCTGAAATCGCCCGGGCCTACTTTTCAGCCCTCTTTGGCAGTCTGGGTCTCGTGTCCAATCTCATCGCCTTTGTAGTCCTCCTCAAGTCCTTCCAACGGACTCATAGCCGCTCACGCTCCTCCTTCCTGATCTTCCTGGGTGGCCTGGTGGTCACAGACTTCATGGGTCTTCTGGTCACCAGCTCCATTGTGATCTCCTTCCATGTCACACACTTTAATTGGCGCCATTTAGATCCGCACTGCCACTTCTGTAACTTCATGGGCATGTCCATGGTCTTCTATGGATTGTGCCCACTTCTGCTCAGTGCTGCCATGGCCTTGGAGCGCTTTATTGGCATCAACCGTCCATTTGCACGCTCCAGTATGCCAAAGAGTCGCACAGTCTCCATGGTGCTGATGGTGTGGGTGGTCGCTGGCTGCATATCTTTACTGCCTCTGTTGGGTGTTGGGGGCTACCACATGCAGATGCCCGGTTCCTGGTGTTTCTTCAACATCAGCTCAGAGGGAAATGACCTGATCATGTCCCTGCTCTTCTCTCTGGTTGGGCTGACGAGCATCACTGTGTCATTTCTGCTGAACACTGTGAGCGTTGTGACTTTGATTAAGGTGTGCTGTGGACAGGACAGTTTCCAGCGTCGCAGAGACCACGAAGTGGAGATGATGGTCCAGCTCATCCTCATCATGGTCATTGCTTCTATCTGCTGGTGCCCTCTTTTGGTGAGTTTTTAATTTTCATTAAGTAAATCCTGTTCATATGTTTGCATTCTTACAGATCTGGTTTTGTGGAAAAAATTTTTAAAAACTTAATTCCCGTATAAGTGCTCTATCCTGGTGTTCATGGTCCCTGAATTTACAGTGGCAAACTTTACACTCAACCCTTTTTTAATCATGGGAAAAACAAGTATATGAAACTAGGTCTACCTCATTTACTATCTGAGTGTACCCAATCCTAACCTTGACTGTCCAGCTCTATTTCTTATCCGTTCTGCACTTTATCGTTGTAAACCATAAAGAGGCATCACATGGTCCTAAGCTCCTTACTGTAGCTTTCCCTCTTTATGCCTCATTTCTTCTCAGCAATGCAGATTCCCGACTAGTTGATCTGACTGCCTCCTGGTCTTACCCAGGATCAGAGGGCCCCTTAATACCTCCTCTGAGATGTCACTTCTCAGATTAAAAGCTTGGGTGAAATCAATGCCTTTAAAGGAAATCTCCATCTTATCACAAAGTCAGTAACACATTTGTTTCTTCAACTATTGGTTTTACACTTATTGATGTAACTTCTGATGTCATCAAACAAAAAAATAGCCCAAGATAGCCATATTTGATGTAAATGACCCAAATGAGACAAAGTTGACCCAATGGTGTACCTGGCAGCTTTGGCAGCTTTCTGATTAAACCTTTGACCTATCACATTTTTCACAGCATGACTTTCCAACCAGTTGTGTTTGTTGCCCCACTGGACATATTTTTAGGATAAAGTTACACTTGAAGATTGTGGGAATGACCTACTTAACTAAGATGGCATTGCCTGAGCTAGAAAAAGGCTTATTAAGCTGACCACTGTTTCCTTAAAATCACTATGATCAATGGGCTCTACCTGAGGATTTGCAAAAAGCCTGAAAATACCAAAGCAAAATGAAGAATTCAATCTGGTGTTCATAAAAGGAGAACTGTAGATCAAGACATGCAGACTTTTTAAAATTAACATTTGTGTTTTTTATTTGCATGTATTTCAGCCACACTTCCCAGTCATTCATCTATTTTTTTATTCTAAAGATATGTTCAACAGGTGCTTTGATACACTATATGGAAAGTATAAGGCTGTCTGACCATTACACCAGCAGGGATTTTAATGTCACTGTATTTAAGTAAATGTGCTCTAAAACGGGAAAATAAATAAATAAATAAAAATACCTTTTAGAGTAAAAACAACTCTAAAAAAACATTACTCTGCAAGCAGAGTAAATTTTACTCCAAATATACTGGGACCAAATGTTATATTTTTAGTGTAAAATTTTTTTCAATTTGAATAAAATTTACTCAGGGAAATTTACTGTGTAATTTCATTTAAGAGTCATAAGTTCCTTTTCCCATGTTTATCAAAAAGACAAAAAATGAGATTAATCATGATTAACAGTAGAGATTAAAAAAATCAAATAATCTTTTGACAGCCCTTCTTTCAACATCAAAATAAGGTAGGATCTTTTTATAAGCCTTAAGGTTTTTTTTGTGACACCTGGGCATTTTATTTGTACAGTTATACTCCTGTCTTGTTTTAGTATTATTTCTTATAGCACAAACAAATAAGCAAACTCAGATGAACAAAAAATGTATTCTGTGCAAAGAAACACTAGATTTCTACATTTTGAGAGAAGGTTCACATGTAGCCTCTACAGTTGTGCATTGCCCTCTGGTTAGTGATGCTGCATTGTTCTTCCCACATATTTTTCCTATGGAGTGTCATCCTAAAGCCTTTTTTTATTTAAGTTTAAGTGGAGAGAACAAACAGAAAGAAGTTACTGCACTGTAGATCGGGGCAAAAAGCTGTGGGACAGGGCAAACCATTAGACATCGCCACGAGAGTGCAAAACACAACAATGGCAGCCTACACTTGAAACTTTATTTCATAATTTGTCTAACATAAATGAATCTAGTGTATTGCTTTGTACAGCATACATACAAAAACACTAATAAGGCCAGGTACACAGTAAATTTAACTCTGTAAATTTTACTCAAATTGAATACAATCTTACTCTGAAAAATATAACATTTGACCCCAGTCCATTTAGAGTAAAATTCTCTCTGCTTGCAGAGTAATATTTTCAGAGTTGTTTTTACTCTTAAAAGTGTTTTTATTCAACTCTAAATGATGATTATCTACTCCATTATAATTTATAATGTTTTTTACTCATTATAAAATGATTTCTTCTCCCTATACAAATAGGCAATGCTTTATATAGAGCTGTATCTTACTCTAAATAGATTGACATTCCTCTTCATATAAGCTACAGTTTATTCTAGATAGATAATCCTGCAGCCTTTGCCACCTATAAATGGAGGAACAACAAATGATATTTTTGTGTAAAAATGTGTTTGACTTAGTGTTCTAATATTACAGACCCTGTAAAGTGAAAATAAATCTGTATTTAGGTTTGTTGTATGGCATGCCACTGTGTTATGAACCCCCAGGTCAAATTTCAGTCAAAACATCTCTAAGTTAATGAAATTAAGCATCAAAATCATGAAAAATAGTAAAGCAATAGTAAAATCAAGACGGTGTGGGCATGTCTGTTGAATGAGCTGAAGCCATGCCCACTCTGGAGAAATACAGTCCTCTAAAATTAAAAAAATGCTACGATCTGAATCGAGGAAAGTCCATATTCTAGCTGAAATCTTTGTTATGATACTTTAAATGATCCACAGACCACTGTGGCCAATAGATTTGGCAAATTTACCTCACAATGAACAGAAAAACAGCATTTAACTGACTTGAAACTTTCAATAAAGGCAGTGACTTCAACTAACAACAGACTGGACTGAGATGAACTGCTCAGTGACTTTATATTGCAGTAGAGGGGCAGGGTTATACCCCTGTCATGGAGTCATGACATCATGAGCCCACATATTGGTCCCGCCCGAATTAAACCAAGCCAGGAAAGAGGTGAAAAACTTTCTAACTGTCCCAATCCAGAATTCACCCACATGTAGAGCTCAGTGTTTTCACATGTTTACAGCAACCATATTCCAACTTATAATTGGATAGCAATAGTGTGTTAAGACAGAAACTTTGAATTTCATTTTTCAGGGTTTTTAAAGAAACAATTATGATGAACATATGACAAGGACCCAGGAGCAGAGCACAAGATAAGGTAGTGAGGTTGAAGGAGTTTATTTGACAACAACAATAGTGCAAACGAGGGTGAATGTAGGCTGGTGGTTGGCAGAAGTACTGGCAAAGAGATGGAGCCACTGCAAAAAAGAAAAAAAAGAGGTCCAAATGGAGTTAGACAAGGCAACCAAAAAAAAAGAAAGAAAATTGAATGAAAATTCACTAGATTTGAAGAGGAGACAGGTTACCTGATTTAATGCTGTAGTCTACACTGGTGTCTGAAAGTTCAACACAGGTGAGGAGATCTTGATTGTCAGAGATTAGCTGCAGCTGGGACTCCTAATGAGGTGCAGCCATGATTAACCATGAGTGATGGTGACTGAATTAAAACTCAAGTGGGTATGATTAAAGTTTTACTGTAGCAGAATGTCATCTGTGTTTTTACTCTAATTCAGGGAGTGGCTAAGAGTAAAAACATTCAAAATAAGAGTACATTTGACGATTTTTGAATTAAACTTTTGTAACTCTCCAGATTTTCCTGTGTATGGTCTATATGTCTTAATATGAAGGATGTCCTTTATTCACTGTTATGGTATTTCCTTGTGTATATCTTTGAGCAATTGTGTTTTAATAATAATAATAATAATAATAATTATTATTATTATATATATATATATATATATATCAAGGGTGAAGAATTTGACCAAAAAAACAAACATAAGGGGTTTTAATAGATTAACCCATTATGAGGTAAGGAACCATATATGGTCACTTCAGCAGACTTACTTCATGGTCTCCCGTTGATACAGTAGAATAAGGAGGATTTTTCATAGCCTATCAGTTGAGATAAGTCAACATCAAGGAAGTGACATCACACCATCCAGCCAATCAGCAGTGACCCAGTGTCTCAAACTTCCTGTTTCCTCCAAAACTTGAGAAATGCAGTTTTACATTTCTTTTGGCCTCAAACAAATGACCCTAAAACCATAACTAACCAAGATAGGTTTTGTTTGATTAGGATTTTTTGGCAATGACTGCAATTTTAGCATGGAAAAGTGGAGGAATCATATTTGAACGCACACCCATTTAGGGGTCTAAAATAATGTCTTTATTAAAAAATATAGCCAACTCATCTAGCAGCCACTAAGGGTATTTAAATGACAGATCATTCATCATAATGTAGGACAATACTCTAGAGTGTAGTTAGATGCTGCCACAGGTTTTAGAAAAAAAAACTGTGATCCAGTGATGAATTTTACTAGTTTATAGACATTTTCAAGGTATTAGAAACAAAGGTGTGATTTTTGTTCAATTTTATAACCTTATAATAGTTTTATAATAATAATGTGGTTTATATCTGTTTTATTTTTAACAGTGAGCCTTATTTCTGCTTTAATTAATTAAGACATTTAATATTTGTGCTGTTTTTTTCACATTTTCTGGTAGAATTATACAGAATAATATGTTATATTCATTGTGAAATACAATTTTAGTCAGTTTTACAACAGTATTATAGTTTTATAAACAGTCAAGGAACTATATGTATATGGTCACTTTTTGTCGTGTAAAAATGTTTGTTTTTGTTTTGTTTGTTGTGCACCTTTTTTCTGATCCTTTCATCTTGGATGAAACAGCAGGCTGTGTTTTGTTTCATCCAAGCATGCATTGCAATCTAGAACGCTGTCAGCTCTATTACTTCCAGCAGGAGTCTTCCCAGCTAAAACCGAAAATCTCAGTTTAGGGACTTTAAAGTGAGAACATCTGAGTTAGGAATGAAAAAGGGTCAGTGCTACTTGTTCTCTGCAGCCCTGGCTAACCTCAGCTGTATGACACTTGTGCAGATATTCACTCTGGTGAGCTTGGTGAAGCCTGGTCCTGACAAAGGTGAATCTCTTTTGTTCTACATACGATTTGCCACCTGGAATCAGATATGCGACCCTTGGATTTACATCATGTTCCAAGTGTCTCGACTGAGGCGAGTAAAAAGTAAATCAAACAGACATTTAAAGTTTGCTTCCCTACCGTAACTGCTAACTTTGTGTTGTGATTGGCCAGATATCCCAGCCTAACCTAAACACCTGCCAGTCAAACTTCTGGAAGAACTCATCACAGTTTACATCAAAACCTGCAGCTTTCAAACCATTATCCATAAGCTGAAATGAAGTGGGGGGAGTGTTTAATATCACAATCTCTTCTTTGTTTGGCTGTTGCTACGTTCACTTCATTCCATTCCTTGTGGGTTAATAAACATTTCACTAAATACTTTCAGCCCTTTGTCCTGTGTTTGTCTTTCCCTTGTGCTGGCTTTCATCTCCCCAAACTAACACAGATACTTTCTCAGCATGACCCTGATAACAATCTGCAGATTGGGAAGTTTCTTTGGTTACTGAAACATTTCTTTGAAGCAGAGCTGCGAGAAATCCTCACAGATAAGAGGTAAACATCAAGAAAATCGCTCAGGCTCAGTGATTATGATACTGCTGCCAGATACAACCACTGTAACTTATCTATAGTCAAGCTTAGTTGATAGTCAGAGCTCAAAATAGCCTTTTCCCTTTGAGCTGGAATGCTACCTACTGTGTAAGAGGAAATTAGCCACAAAGTTGACAACTATCCAGGAAAACTGTGGCTCTGGAGCACCTCTGCCTCTGAGAATATTTGCTTTATTAAAACAGTGGTTTGCACATGCATGCAGCAGTTTTGTATTACCATGAAAAGGATTTGGGGAACTGTTTTCTTGTACTGTTGGGATGTAGATCACAGAAGGATTGTGAAACTATCTTAATTTGGAGACAATAAGCAATTTGTCATTCCTATAGGAGATTGTTATCATGTTTGCCCCAGTCCACAAGAGACAGTTGGGCTAATGCTAATAATGCTCTACCTTAAATTTACACAGCTTTACTGAAATAGATGGAAGGATTAGGTTCAAGCAGCTGATATCTCGGGAGGGCTTTGGGAAAATTAGCCCACATATTCTCTCAGTGGACTAAACACATTAGTCATCTGTGATATTGGCCAAATTTATCATCTTTCTCATATCTTATCTAACCACTCTCTTTTACATTTGTTTTCTCTGTTTGCTTTCTATCTCTGTAAACTTCCCTCAACCCCTTCACCTCCAGGTCTTCATTGCAGAAACTGTGCTGTCAGAAAGTCCCCTCCAGATCAGATACCTACTGCTATGGCTCCGCTTCGCCACCTGGAACCAGATCCTGGATCCGTGGGTTTACATCCTGTTTCGCAGGGCGGTTCTCAGGAGACTCTACCCCCGCCTTGACTGGTCTCGGGGTTCCATCATGAGTTTGTACCCATCTCTGAGTGGAACTGTTCGCAGGTTCACTCGTTCTTCATTGGGGAGCACCCTGGGCTCAGATGAAACAGGAGACTCACAGAAATCAAATGTAACAGCGACTTCTGCATTAAAGACAGCAACTCCTTCCCAGTGACTGTCTGGATTTGTGCTGCAGATAGAAGGACATGAACACAAATTTCTGCACCATCTGTGACCAAGACAAGAAGGAAAATTGCACAAAAGATTTCACTAGAAACAATGTTTTTTGTTTTATTGAGAGTGGTCTGGCTGCAGACTGTACATTTCTGACAGCCACTCTCACAGACCGTTGATCTAAGATGCTTTATATCTCAGAGAGGAAGAGCTGTAATTTGCCACTAGAACATATTTCTAGTCTTTATTTTTTAGTTTAAACTTTATACATAGACAGTCTTAAAGTTACATTCATGAAATGACCACATCACAAACATTACAGACAAAGGAAATTTAATAAATACAATAGAGAAAAAAGGTAAGCTGTCTAATCTGACATTAAATTATGTATAGACCCATTTTAGAAGTAGTTACAGTTTAGCTTTAGTTAAACTTTAGCCAAAGCTAACATACCTACTCTAACTATGTAATCAGCATGACTAGCTACATAAGCCAATGTAGCTAAGTTAGCTTTAGTAACATGAGCTTTAGCAAAGGAAGCTGAAACTAATTTAGCTACCTAGAGAAATTATCTCTCTAGCTTACATAGCTGCTTTTGGATCTTAGCTATTTTAGCAACATGGCTCTGTTATCTATAGCTAAGTTAGCTTTAGAAATGTGAGCTTTAGCAATGTGAGCTTTGTCAGTGTGAGCTTTAGCATTGTAAGCTTCAGCAACATGGGCTTTAGCAAATGTAGCCAAAGCTATGTAGATTACATGGATAACTAGCTTGCATTTTGAGAGCTTAGCTTTAGCTACATTACATACTAAGCTCCATTATCTATATCTAAGTTCACTTTAGACACCTGAGCCTTGGCAATGTGAGCTTCAGCAATATAAGCTTTGGCAAAATAAGCTTTAGCAACACAAGCTTTAGCAACATGAGCTTAAGTGAATGTAGCTAAAGATAACGTAGCTAAGTAGATAACATGGATACATAGCTTAAATAGCTACTTTGTGAGCTTGGCTTTAGCTATGCTAACTATGTAAATGCGTTATCTATGGCATAGTTAGCTTTATCAACTTGAGATTTATTAACTTGAGCTTTAGCAAACATAGCTAAAGCTAACTTAGCAACATCAATAAAGAGGATACATAGCTTATGTAGCTGCTTTGTGAGGTAGGCTTTAGCTACATTAGCTACATAGCTCTGCAGCTTTAGAAAAGGAGTTAGTTTTAGCAACATGAGTTTTAGCAAAAGAAGCTAAACCTAACTGAGCTACATCGATAATGTGGATACATAGCTTGCATAGCTGCTATCTGAGCTTAACTTTAGCTATGTTAGCTACGTAGCTGTGTTAGAATGTTTTCATGGAGGACAAGCATTTCTCCTGTAAGCAGACTGTTTTTGCTTTATTAAATGTTCCATAATTAGGTTTTTAACTTTTTAAATTTTGGTATCCTATTTTTCTTTTTCCCTCGCCATAACCATAAACTGGAGTTAAATCCGATTATATTTCAAAAGTTTTAGCACATATTGTCGTTCTGAGATACATCTTTGTCTCAGATGAATGGTCTGTGAGAATGGCCATGAACAGACTGCAGCCAGACTGTCTTGTGGAGTTTTATTAAATAGCATTGATGTCGTTATCAGTATTAGCAAAGACATTTAAATGTACTGTTTATGTAGCCACTTTTCTGAGCACATCAGCCTTGAGGCAAGTTTTAAGCTAAAATTATGTGCTCAATCTTGTATGTGATGTTTTTAAACATGTTCCAATGTAAATGGGACTTTTAATGTGATACTTTATTCTTCATTCTGCATTTTAAGCTCATTCGTACTCCTGTTCAGTTTTTACGTTTTTGAGACTATTTATCCTGAGAGTGTCTGAAGAACCCTTGAATGTAATAGAAATATTAATGGAGCATGTAACACTGAAAGCAGACTGATCCATATCATACAAAAGTACTTGTTGTGTGAAAATGCTTTGAGTAAAATTGAATAATGTTTAGACTGCCCTAGGGCTCCCATAATGGGACTTACTACTTTTTATCATAATGCCTACGTTTCTACTTTGATCACAGGACCCTCTGTCTATATTGAATGGCCTTTTCCAGGTTTTTTTAGAAACAGTATTTCAATTTTGTTGGTGTCTTCGACTGTCAGCTACAAAATGCTACAGTCACCGTATTTATTCGACATGTACTATGGTCACTGGTCACAGTACACAGAAAATTGTTTTGACATTTCCTTTCCTGTATCAGTGATATCTATCACAGATGTTTTTTGTATGAAGATCAAAGATATAAACTTGTATCTTGCTGTAGACATATAAAACTTTATGATCATATTGCAATGATTCATACATACAGTACATATGATTTGTTTTAACTTCAATGACTACTCATTGTTGGACTCAGTTTATTACAAACTTTAAATCTAAGAAAATCACCCAGAATTATAAGCATTACTTCTTAAACTAATACTATTAAAACATAGTAAGACTTCTTCATTTTACTGGATTAACAGTGTCTTTTATGTGTTTTCTGTACAAAGAAACTAGCTCTTTGTTTAAAGAAATGATAATGGGTTTAAGGATGAAACTCCATAGGAAAAGATGTGAGAACAATGCAACCATTTGACATCATTACCCAGAGTGCATTGCACAACTATCACAGCCTACATGTGCAATGTCTTGTTTCATTATGGTTTTTATTTATGGTAAATGACCTCTTTTGGCCCAACTCCAGAGCCCACCAGATGGCCAATGGAGGCCGATAATGTCAGATTATCCTTGTCTTCCTGCTGACCTTTCCTCTGGGCCTTAGTCCAGTATTTGACAGCTGTTTTAAAGATGCATAGAACATATCTGCCTTTCAGTAATGTTTAACTAAAATTGCAAGTACTTGAGAACTAAAAAAGATATTTTATGAGAAAATGACCTGCGAGTCAGAGATGATTTAGTTTTAAAATTCAAGTCAGTCTGATCATTTTGGCAGTTTAATGCTGAAACTTGTAAAGAGAATTATATCAAAATATTGTAATTACATTTACACAGATAAACTGAAGTGAAACTTTCTTTCTCATCTTGATTGCTCAGTCATCCTATTTCCACTGATTCTGCAAATAATTTGTTTTAAACACTGATATCACAATACTCAAAATAAATTATTTTCAATCAGATATCCAGCCAGTAACCAAATAAGTCAAGGAAAATAGCTGAAATATGTCTTGCTTCATCTTGTAATCAGTATTTTTCAGTGGAAATGAAGTGGATGTGTTGAATATACCAGCCTGATTTGTCATGTGATTGTACATCCGAGTATATGAATAGAATAAACGATTTTTTTCCTATTAAAACAAACAGGCTTGACGGTAATTATTTCCAATATTTTTACTTACAATTTAAACAGGGCATCAGTTCCATACATTTGTAGGTTTTAATAAAGAGGAGTAATACTATACAAAGTGTTAACAACAAATCAAACAAAAAGGCAAACTAAACACACGGCATCTTTAATCTGACATTAAAAAAACTCTACAATGCAGCATCAGAAAGTAGCAGCAGTGCACTGAACCAAAGAACAGCTCCAACTTCATCCATTATATTTACATACTGAAACAAACCACAAAAGCCTGCAGAGCCAATGGCAAAAGTGAGTAGTAAGTAAATGTCATAGAAAGGTGTGTCTGAAACCGCATAATATCACAATAAACATACTAAATGTGATGTCACATGTATATATGCAGTACATTCTGAGATCATGGGATTTGAGAAAGCCCTGATTGCCAGCAAGTTTGAGTTTGGAACAGAAGCACATAGGTGGAGCTAAACCAACCCTAAAAACATTGTGGCTCATTGTCTATCCAATGGTGGAGCATCCTGCCATCCAAAAAGCTGCTTAAATATAAAAGTAATCTTACTGTAATACATTTTATATGTGAAGTTACACTCAAATAACTACAGAGCTGCATTAATTAACATGTTTATTGCTGCCTTTATGGTCACATTAGCTTTTTGCTTGGGCTGCAGTGCAGTGGTTAGCATTTTTTTCCCCACAGTAAGGTGGATCCTGGTTTAAATCTTGGTCAGACTGGGTTTCCATGTGTGGGCTCTCACCAGTACACCTGCTTCCTCCTACAATCTAAAGACATGCTCCTTAATTTGTGACTCTTAATTGCCCGTAGGTGTGAGTGTGAGCGTGCCCGCTTGTTTGTCTTTTTATGTCAGCCCTGTGACTGACCGGTGACCAATCCAGGGGTACCCTGCCTCTTCTCCAATGCCAGTCAGGCTTATCCTCTGGTGACCCCAAAGAGGATAAGTAGTGTAGGTATTTGATGGACAGCTTGATGCTAATTTAGCCAATGAAGCTCAGACTGGAGATATCTCAAAGATAAAGCCACTTTATGCAGAGATGATGGGCTGGTAAGTATTGTGGAGCAGCATACTCACAGGTAGCTTCATATGCAGAAGCCTGTTTGAGTATGCAGTAGGGGTGTTTGGTATGTGTTTTCGGGCACCTAAGGCTAGCCTAAGAGGAAACTTTTTTGTTGTGTTAGTTGTGGTTTTGGTTTCACTTTGACAGCTATGATCGTGTGAAAAATTCATCAAGCAGGAAACTTCATTTGGAGATTTTCCCCTGGAGGTTTCTTCTCAGATGATTACTTTTTCAGATGGAAATTTTATCACTATAATGAAACTGATGCTTTTTTTGCAAGTTACATGAGTTATAAATTACAAATGTTATGAAGGACTGATCTCTTAAGCCAATCAGTAAATTGTTTTGCTATAGTAATAGTGAAAACCTGGCTGTGAACATTTTATAACTTGGAAACCAAGAGCAGATCTCAAGCTTGTGAAGGTAATTGAAAATGAAAGATAGCAATGATACAGTCTGACTCAGAGATGACCCTGAAATGTCTCCTTGTTCCCTTCCTGTTTTTCCTGCTGAGGTTTCATCAAGGGACAAAAGTTTACTAAGCTTATCTTACTTCCTTGGTTCCTAGATGTCTGGCTGATTATTTTACACTAATGTTCCTGACACATTGTTCACATATCCTTTACTTAATTATCTATATGAAGAGGAGTATCCAGTAAAACATTGTGTACCAATTACTTAAGAACAAGCCAATTTACTCAAAACATTTTTATTAGGAGATATGGGGCTGCAAAGTCAGAAAATAAATGGTTCTCCAAAACACAAAAAAATTCTTGCAAAAAACAGACAGATACTGTATATGTAGCTAATAAATGTGTTTCCCCTTTGTCTCTACTTTGCATTTATACTTTATTTGATGTATGTTTATTCATTTGAGAGTTATTATGATTATATTCTGTGTGGATTTGTTTTGAATTGGCATTATTTCTGTCATTAAAGCACATCTGAATGAAAATCTCTGGGGCTGTTGTAGTTTTTCTGCCACCTTTAAAAATGATTTTCTGCACAATACATGCAAAATTAATTTCAATGCAATGCATTACAGAGAAATTCTCTGTGTTTTGTGCATATTGTTAATATTCAACATAAACAGAGATGATCTACCTTTGTGCAAATTAGTGGTTTCAAGAGGTAAATAACTGAATTATTGCAATCTATTATTTTTAAAGAGAGCTTGAGGAACTAAGCCCTTTACACCTTATGTATTGGTCTACATTCTCCCGTTCTTTACATCTCCAATAGCTCCCCAAACATCAAACAAGAACACATCAGGGAAAGCAAAGTCTCCCAAAACAGAGTCCAAGGCCTCTGCAAAGTCATCAGGATTCTTCTTGTCTTTTCCTGCTTCCACGATGGTGGTTGCTGCAGAAAATATCAGAAGACAGATATGAAACAAACAAATGGAAACTGTAGCTAGTGAAACAGGCCCCAAAAATGTATTCAAAGGTCCTATTTTAGACTTCTACCCCCCAAAAAAGTTAATAATACAGTCAAAAAGAGTGAAAATTTGTTATGCTTTATCACACAGAGGCTTCCAATACTGGCTTTATCTATAGAAGTCCTGCATTTTAGCATGTAAGAAAAAATAATGACCCACAAATAATGACGTCCAAAAACATACTGTTAAAATGAACAGTTCTCCAACAAAAGCCATGTATTTCAATTGGAATTTGATGGTTGAAGGGCACAGTGGAGCAATAATATATTCAGCTGAAATAATCACATGTAATCCCAAGCTTATAGTACTTTCTATAAGGCTATTATTCCTTTGAATCTGCCTTCATTCAGCATTAGTGTATCTTTATGCAAACTAAAGGACATACTAAGACTTGTTCTGAAAGCCACAGCTTTTCATGGCCAACGTTATCTGGGCTCAAACATTTCTCTCTCCATCACACTTGAAATATTCACTGAAAATATGCAACCCAAATATTGTCACTGTAAGCCCAAACAAACGGGGGGATATGAAGTCATTAACCAATGTCATATCAGGGTTGAAAGAAAGAAATATCCTCTTGGAAGTCAGGCTGTTGACCTTGAAAGTGTGGGAAAGTGCAAACTTGTATTAGGGTTAAATTAAGATACAAATCCATCAAAATCCTAACAATGCAAAGAACTTCCCGCAAAGTGAGGCCTCCTTAATACTCTGACAAAACAATGAAGTATGATTCTTTGAAATACAATGAGGTAATGTAAGTACAAGACTTTTTGCACAAATATCATCTGTCTATTTGAAGGACACAAGAGTAATGCGGGTGGCCTCACCAAGCTCCAGATCTCTGATACCCATGTAGCTCTCCAGCAGGTCATCCACCTTCCTGGTGGCACGTTCTTCAAACTCATTCTGCTGGCAGAGCACAGAGAAAAGACAGAGGTGTGAGTGGAGAAGATGTAGTGTCTTCTTATGCCATAGAATGTAAGAGCCAAGAATGTCACTGGCTACTGTTTATCACTAATATTTCTATTGAATAGATATATCAAACTGTTTAGTCTTTTACAGTAAAATCAACTAAGCTGAATAATACTTGTGGGTGTTAGCCCAAGTGTTTGTCAATTTGTCATTTCTTGAAAACACTTAGCTGAATAATGAAGTGAGTCTGGTATAATGTAGAACATCCTGATTTTAAGTGTAGGAAGTAAGAGTCACTTTGTCTGAAGAGGTCTGTTGCTGCAGAACTAAGAGACATTGTTCAGTAAAAAAATCACAGATATTGTGTCAAAGTGTGTACGTGTTGGGTTGCTTGTGAGTCAGCTGGGGTTGTTTGGTTCAGTTAGGGTCATTTCATTTCCCTCTTGGCTTATTTGAATCTCTGGATGGTTGTTTTAGACATACAGTACTGTGTGAACATGTCCCTGACCGAGAAAACTGAAAGTAAAGTCAGTGACTTGTAGAGCGTGTGAAACTCACCACTTCCTGAACTGTAGCAGCACCCTTAGATCGCAGACGCAGTGTCTCCCTCCCATTCACCATCTTCCCCTCGTTGGATTTGGGTGCTCTGGTCCTCATTCCAATCATGTCTTTACACACATACAACCATGGACTTAAATTAGAGCAAAAACATTTTACAAGGAAGTCCATTTCATCCTATTCAGATGAAAGCTCAATGCATGTTTTAATTATTTGATATTTATGCAAGAAAATTGCTTTGAAAAGGTCTGTTCTGGGCTATGTGGTATGGATTTAAGGACAAAAGTTTCAGGTCTGAACTGCATTTAAATATCGGCATTGACTTACATAACTGTGTAAATATCTGCATATTGTCTGCAAAAATCCAGTGTAGTGCATCTCTACTCTACAGTTGTGGTCACTGTAGCCCATCAGCAAGAAGGTTACTGGCTTGCTTCCTTGCCAGATTCAAATCAACAGACTTTCCATGTTGAGTTTGCATGTTTTCCCCAAGTGTGGGCAGACTCTCTTCAGGTACAAGCTAGGGTTGTCCCAATCAACATTTTTGGCCTCCGATAGTGATCTGATTTTCTAATATTGAATATCTGCCAATACTGAGTCCCGATCCAATACTCATGATTGCCTGGATTAGAATTTCACTTGTTTTTGTTTGCAAAAATAACTGAAGTAAACTGAATAACAAGTAGATATCTGAAACTTATTCCATTTAACTCAGTACAGCCAACATTGTTGTAAAACTCATAAAATCACATTTCTGCTCAGAATGGTGTAATAGCTCTGTTTCACTTTAATCATGTGTCAAAAAAACAAAGTTAAATTTTCACTTAGTGCAGTGTTTGAATTAAACCAGACAATCAAAAATCCACTTAAAAGTGGTCAAAACAGCTGACAGACCTGAGCAGTCAAAAAAACATAACTCAAATATCCGCATTTCCATTTAGAGGTGGTGAAGCGGAGTCAATAATCACACAAACAAATTAATTCAATAAATGAATTTGAAATAAAATTATAATAATATAATTCCACTTAGAAGTGGTAATTAACTTGATTATATTAGTCACAACAAAAACTAAACTCACAAAATTAATTAAAAATATCCCAACTCCACATTAAATTGGTGTAAACAGTTTGATATGAATGGGATCAAAAACATATGAATCATACAGATTCAAAACAACAATCCCTATTAAAAATGCAGCAGCTTAATCTGAGACATGAACCAAAACATTAACACTGCAATGTAACCCAAATATCAAATACAAGGCACTCTTGTTATTTCAGTGCAATTTCTAAAGTGCAACTAGAGCTGAGGAATCACTTTTTCCTCCCTCACTTTTATTTATTTACCCACTGTTACTTTAAAATGAAGTGAAGGTTCTTGTTTAGGAAATCTCGCATCCTCAATGGCCTGCTTTACATGCTCTGCTGTGTGAGACCCACAAAACTTGGGTGCATGTAGTACTGCACGCTTTAACTCAAAGGTGGAGGACTGTGCAGTGAGACTCAGCAGTGACATGGGGCAAACATCACAGCTCCAAATGTCCGTAGTGAAGCTAACGGCAGTGAAGTTGCTTTTTTAAATTCTCTGGTATGCTGTCACGTACTTTGTTGTACAGCTCCGGTAAGCCAGTTTCAGTAATGTAATGTCGAGACGGCAGGGCATGGCGTGGGGCCAAAAGCACAATTCTCCACCACTGAGATGGGCTGGTTGTCCAAAACAATGAATTTGACCACTTTTTCTGTTATCTTTTTGGCCTTATCGCTCCCTCAAGGGTACTTTTCTTTCCTCATAAAGTCCAGAGTGTGTTGCTTTGGTGTAGCTGCTTGTTGCTATAATGAAGTCACCGTATTCCGCTGCATGTTCAGTTTTGAGATGATGGATTAAATTTGTAGCGTTAAATGCAGCTCTGCTGCTACCACCTCATGAAATGGTTGTGTTGCAGATGCCGCAAGAGGCCACTGGACTGTTTTCACTCTTATGTTTAAAGTTTTCACACCGCTGACATTTTAAGCACAGGAATGCTAATGTTGCTACCGCTACTGGTGCATTTACTGCTACAACAGCTCATGTAAATGATCGGCTGGGCTGATTGAATCAAATTACTGATCTCGATTGGGATCGGGACAACCCTGGTACTAGCCTACATCCTCCTAACTTGACATGCCAGATAGACTGTTTCATACATCCATAGATGTACTTCACATTTATCAAGGAAACCTTGCATACAAAGCGCTTAGGAAGAGCAGGACATTTTTAAAAATTCTCTGACGGTAACTGAATGAAAGTTTAAGCTGTCACATTTATTATGGGCTATTCAAAGCAACAAGTCAAAATGACATAGTTAGCACTCACAGCTCAGGTAGTACTCTGAGCTCAACAGGCAGGAGCTGTCATAGTTTCTAAACAGTAAAGCTTGTCGGTGGATTAAACTCATGCCGAGGCCGGTCAGGAGAAGAGCAAAAACATCTTCTCCATCAAGAGCAGCTTTCAGTGTGGCTCTTTGCTCTTGCTTTAACAAAGAAATGTGGCCAAGTTATGATAAAATTGCTGCTAAACTAAAGCTACATCTGAGCTAACTGCTTCACCAGCAGCCATTGTATTGTATATGCCAGCTCACAGTACAACTACTTAACCCTACCTGTAACTATTGCAAACTAATGCCAAAGTAGTTTGGGAGGAGAGCTTTTCTGTCATAAAAAGCTTTCAGTGCTGTTCCTGGCTCTTTGTTTAATAAATAAATGTGGTCCAGTTCTGATAAAACTGCCGCTATACTATAGCTACATCCAAGCTAAACACCACATCTGCTGCAGCCATTACTACCCTCCCCCTGTACAACTAATCCCTGCTACCACCTGGTTATCCTCAAATGACAATGATTAGTCAGGTCTGTGACCAGATCTTGCACCGTTTCAGATTGGAGCTTTCCAAGAGGAATCTGCTGGTTGACAGACATGAAGTCTGGCCAGTCCATCTGCCTTGCAAGGTTCAGCCGGCCACAATAATTACAGACCAATAGGGGAACAAGATATAGTGACATAGTGGATATTAGGCAGTTCATGTAAATAAAATACCTAACGTGAGCTTGAGAGGAAGGCACAGGTGTTACTTACTAATGGTGGAGCCAGCTAGTGATTAAATGACATGATGAAGCTTGTTTGGAGAAGAACAAAAACATCTTTCCCACCAAGAAAAGCTTTCACTGTGGTACTTTGCTCCTCTTTAAATACAGTAATGCTGCTCAGTTTTGATAAAACTGCTGCCATGGCTGCATCCAAACTAATTGCTTTGGCAGCGGTAGCCATTGTTAACCAACAATATGTACAACTCAACCATATCTGTAATTACTCCAAACTCATACTGAGGCCAATTAGGAGAGAGCAGAAACATCCCGCTATAGCTTCAACAGAGCTAACTGCTACAGCAGCAGTAGCAATTTCCAAATCAGTTTGTCACTGTAGTTGAGGCAACTGTGAAGTTAGTTGAGGAAGGATAATGCTATGGTGCTGCTTTTCAGGGCTTGGACTAGGACCCTTATCTCCAGTGAAAGACAGTCTTGATGCTTCAACATACCAATACATTTTGGACAATGCTGTGCTTCCAATTTTGAGGCAACAGTCTGGGGAAGGCCCTTTTTTATTCCAACATATGACACATGACTGTGCGTCAGTGCACAAAGCAAGGACTATAGAGACATGGTTTGATGAGTTCAGTGCAAAAGAATTTGACTGGACTGCAGAGCCCTGACCTCAACCCCAGTTAAGCACCTTTGGGATTGCACTACAGACAAATTCCCTTGAAAACATTCAAAAGTCATGTAAAAAGCCTTCCAGGAAGAATGTAGGCTGTCAGCTGCAAAAAGGGATGTTATTTCCAAATAAAATCATTAGTCATAGCAACAAAGTATGGGTCATCGTTAACAGGAAGTCAGCCACTGACTGTGGATTTAGTTTCCTGTCTGATAAGTGGATTTCTAGGACATCTTTGCTCAGAGCCAGTCTGCTACTGCAACTTAAAAATGTCTGCTTCCTTATTTTCCTTGCTGTGTTCTTAGCCTGGATTAACATGTAGTACACTTTTGACAGGAAAAGCATTCCTCTGAAGGGAAAAGGGAGGAGGGCCTGTCAGGAGGGCTGTCCTGAATATAAGTCACAGGGCAAATGGGAAATGTGGGAAATTTGGCCTCCATAAAATAAAAAGAATATGACAAAATTTGGAGGAAGACACCAAGCCAGCTTCCTGTCACTGACCTACTTTTGGTGCAAGTCCCAGTGAACGAATAATTTGTTTGTGCATTTGAATTCATTACAGATGAATGACTGATATTGAAGTGCCCCTGTGGTTGTCTAGCAACGGGGAAAATATAACAAGAACATTGTGATCAAATATTTACAGTTTCTTTGGCACTGACTGCTGTGTGAATGTAGGGTGTCTGATAAATTGGAGGGCTTTGCATTCTCACTCTCTTTTCCTCTCCTGTGTATGTTTTTCCAATGTTTTAATCACACTGGTATAAAACTTGTATTTTTAAAACGCCTAAACAAATCTGTCCACGAATCTTAGTCCTTTTTAGCTGAATTTTCCTGGGTTTTAATTGTTGGGGTTTGAAATTTGTCATTCAGAGGGAAGAACTGCACCATAAGTCCAAAATTCACACAGATATTAAGTTCAATGATTTCTAATTTGTGAAGACATTTTAAACTACAGCCTTCAAAGTGGTCTATATCTCACTTTGTGGCTTGCTCAGTAAAAGGTGTTCTATCAAATAAACTTTACTTACTCACTATACCAATTCCATGAAAATGTGTATTTTGCTGTAGGTCAACTATAAATTGGACAAACAGCGTTAAAGTACTTCTATTTGGGCAATGGATAAGAAAGTTATTATTTAAAAAAGGGTCCCCTTAAAGGAAAAAAATTGGATGCGTGCATGAATGTCATCCTATTTATGAGGGCTATTTCTGTGCTACAATAACTGGACAAGCTTCATTTTCACATTTGTTGTAATGCTACAAACTAAAACAGACATTTAGATTAAAAAATAATGCTTTGAAGTGTAGTATCTGAGTACACATTAAATCCTTGGTACCGAACCTTAGGGTCTGGGACCCCATAAGGGGGGGGCCAGAGATCTACCAGCTTAATGGTCACTCTACAAGATGAAGCATGAAGGTATATTTGTTAATTTATACATCAGCAGATTTTTCAGTACCAATAATTAGCTTTAAAAGCTAATGTCTGCCAACACCAATATAATGTAGAAAATATGGTGCATCCATATGAAAAATATTTAATTTTGCTTGAACAAAAATACAAATGCACTAAATATTTTTAAGTATAAAAAACTATGAGCAAAATGCTAAAATGCTACTGCTGATCTGACTTTCTACCAAAAAGACTGCTTAGAGCTTATTGCAAGTTTGCATATTGTAAGTATATATTCAGTGTTTCATTCTATTTGCTCCTGAAAATGAGACTAACAATCACAGCAACACACAGTCTTTCAACTAAAGCTTAACAGCACCACCTTAATACTGGTCCATTATAAATGATATGTCTAAAAATGTCCAAGCCAATACTCTCACTACATGTCAGTCTCATTTCTTTCTGCCTTTTTTTCCCTGTTGTGCTGATCAGATATAAAAGTGGTCCAGAGATTGATGAACTCCATCAACCTCTGGGATCAACTGTGGACAACAGAGTCCTTCTGATCAATAATAATGAAGCTTTTTTGCGGTGCATGACAACCATATCTGAAGAAATAGACCCCTGAGGAGGTTTTAGATGCTAATTATATTAAGTAACAGTGTTATGAAATCCACTTCTGCCTTAAACATGTGCTGCTGAGAGCTTTAGATACAAATGACAGCAGATATAGAGAGCTGTCTATTCCAGTGCTATTACAGAGATTTCACTGGTTTGCTTGTCTCTGTAATAGACCATGTTACATAAACATTTTTTTCCACACTTGGCTACTTAGTTAGAGCAGGAATGCAATACAAGGTAAAATACATACAAACAAATGAGTTGCATTTTTTTGCATGATCAGATTTTGTATTCAAAAGTTCATTCTGTAATTACATTTAGGACAGGTTATTGAGACAGTTCCTTTACTCACCAAAGGCCTTCTTAGGCCCGACCAGGCGTAGGGTGAAGGGAATCCCTCTCGGCTGCTCTTTCAGCATCTTTGCCACCTCGTAGTGTCGACACCCCACAATGCTCTGGTCATTGATGGCCTCAATGTGATCACCAACACAAACTGTTTTCAGTCGATCTATGGTGCTGCCTTCTTTTATCCTCTGAAAGAGACAGATTGGAAATTTGAATGTTTAGATATCCACACTGGAGCCTTCTAAAGCATTAAGTGACAGGGCTTTTTTCACAACATTTAATATTTACACTGGGATACATTAAATAGAACAGTTGCTTGGTAATGGCGACTATGATAAAAAGTGTTGACTATTTGCACACCTTGATGAAAGCATATCCAGCGCCGTTGTCTGTGATAGTTAGACCCAATGCATCTTCTGTCTTTGTCACCTCCACCTCTTTGGTTTCTCCTCTGACATGAGCAAAGATGAAGTCCTCCAGTCCGATCTGTCCACCCAGAAGCTTTTGCATGTCCACTTTATGAGAGTTTAGGGTGCAGAACAGGATCTAAAAGGGATCGAGTCTATTGTTAAATCAGCTTCCAGCATGTCAATTAAACTGTAAATTCAATTTAAAACAGAAATGTTTTGTTAGGACACTGTGGATATTGACATCCAATTGAAAATAGCCTTTTAGCACACTGTTCTTGTCTTGTTGTTCTTGCCAATAAGGAATGATCATATTTTACTTGACTACAATAGTTGTGCACTTTTTCCACATCTAAGACAAAGTTGAAACTTCCAAGTTTGGGTTCCTCTCCATTTTTTTTTTTTTTTTTTTTTTTTTTTTGGCACATTGTTGACTTAGAGACAGGTATACTATAACTGTAAAGATGCTGTTAATCAACCTTACTTGTAAATGTTATTTTTTCTTAGTAGGTGATATATTGTTTGAGAAATCAAAACCACTGGTGTCTATGTCTGTTTCTGTCAAGTCACCATGTACCTAGTTTTAATGCAAGTATGCAGTTTGAGCAGCAGAGGGCAGTAGAGGCAAACTATTTCATTCTGCTGTTGTGGCATTTTCTAACAGTTGGTGAATCTCATAACTTCAACCCCTCTGTTGAAGATTTTAACTTGTAAAGCAATTGTAGCTGTAGTGTACAAGTTTATAATAAATGAAGAGTGTCACAAACTGAATAAAAGTAGCTTACAATTAATACACTTAAGAAGACCTTTCTAAATATCGACAAGTTAAACTTCACAGACACAAGTTAGAAAGAATAAACCTATGTCAGCAGAACTTGCACTTTGGCATTGCTTGACTGAACATGCCACTCTCATGTTACATCTTTTAAACTCTGGACTATCACTTTCAAAATGTTGTTTATGTTTTGGAGCTGTGTCTATTTATAATGTGAGACACCCTCCAAGTCCTAAATTTGTTATCCTGAAAGGTTAAAGATCAAGTTTGATTCAGTGATCCAAAGCGGAAATCCCAGATAACCCATTTGAACTATTATCTCTCTGTGAGTAGTTTCTCACAGTAATAGCTTTGGCGAGTGGAAGAGTCTGACTGCAGGCCAAGGTCTTTTCTGGCACTGACTGAGCTGTACGGTAACTTTATGCTGCTGTTCAGTCCACAGTAGGTCTAGCGAGCTGCTGTGCTTCTCACTATCACTACCTGACTGCTGATGTTTTCATGAAAAGTCTTGTATCTAAAAGTCTGACTGCAGTCCAAGGTCATTTAGATATGCACCTTATTGGATCAATTATTAGCTCAAATTATGTCAGAAACCATTCATTATTGGGTAATTAATTGATTTAACCAAAATGAATATAAACACAGAAAAGCCTAATAGATCTTATGAATGTTTATTTAATGGTTAGCTGTCTTATTATGATAGTTTGATTTTATTTTTCAGCCAGATCTTCTCGCAAAGCTAGTATAGTCAGCATTTCTTTCAAAGGAAGGCTGCAACTCTTGCATTATTTATGTCAAATGTTGTTTTTCCTGCTGTTATATTGTTTCAGAATACGTGACGATTACATGAAGACAATAGACAAGAGTGTACCCTTAGTAAGATAAGCACATTCTCTGGAATTAGGAGGCTCTAATTCAATTAGCCAAGAGCACCTGAGAGTCACATACAAACCATGTAAACTGACGTTTTCTTTCTCATACAAATTTAGCTTTTAGAACTTGAATCTTGTTGCATCTGGCCCAAACTTTACATGCATGGCTGGTAGCCACCTGATTTGATCTTCCCTTAATCTCCAGTCATTTATGTTTAACAAGTGGTGCACAGATAGGTAAAGCCTTCATGGTGGCCTTCAAAACAGAACTGATAATTATGAGATAAGGTGAATGTCAAATGGTTATTGTGCTGTCACTGAGTGTGTTACCACAACATAAGAATAGAAGTACATAATAATCATTAACTTCACTTGACAAAAGGCACTTGTAAGATGATTTTTCCAGTCTATAGAAATGTAGTATTGAGTTGCTTATGCAATGCAATACATCTTTTAAATATGCAACAAACTTTTTAGCCCTTGAACCCAAAAATAACAATGCCAGAGACAGGGGACCAGAAGTCGAAAGGAACTAATAATTAAATTTACTCAAAATTTTTTGGGCACTTAAACTTTTGTGAGTACATTCTGAAATCAGTACTTTTACTTATAGTTTAAACCAAACTAACTGTACTTTAACTTGAGTACAAGAGTCTTATACTTTTCCCAACTCTGTTGACTACACAGTAGCATATAACAAGAGAATGACTTTACATCACATCCCAAAATAGCTGTGGTACACAGCAAAAACCGGAGTGTTGATATCTCAGGGTTTAATATTTCTGAGTTGATTTTAACTGCTGTGGATTGTTTGGTCATGTTTCTGGTGGATTGTGTTTGCTCTTGATGTGAGACACATTTGTACCATGAGTGAAGTTATCCACTGAGTTAGGATTTCCATCTGTGACTTTAGGTGCTCTAAAGGACCTATAGAGCATATTCTTCATCAGACTGCATAGCCTTGCCAAGAGGTTGACTGTCTGTTTTGTTCTTGACACAGATTTTTAAGAGTTACTGCTGCTCTGTCATATTAAAAAATATTAAACACTTTCAAAAGTTAAGCTGAACCCAGCAGTTTTCAACCTTTTTTTGCCCAAGGCACACCTGAGGTTGAGCCAAAATCTCAAGGGACACAATGTTTATTTTGATACAAAATCAACTCTTTAAATGATTTTATGGTTAAGGCTGCCCATAAGGGACAATAAAGGGAACGGCTTTCTGAGTCCGAGCCAACGGGGGGATCATGAAGGTCTGTTAAGCTGTGATAACCAATAACCCCAATAATAAACACTCTTATAAAAGCAACAAAAAATAAGTTTTACTTATTTGTGCTTTGGTACCTTTTTATTGGCAGTGTTAAATATACTGAACTAAATAATTAGGAACGTAATGCAACTTCATAGCTAGGCCATGATGTGGGCAAATATCAGGATACCTGAAAACAAAGAGGAAGAAATTTATACAACTTTGATTAAAAAGAACTGAAAAACTGTGACAAGAGACAACAAACAAAAACTGGAAGAAATTGTCAAAAATGGGTTCATGTGGCAAAATTGGTCAAAAAGTGGCCAAACAATGGCAAAAATACATTTAAAGTGATAAAAAGGTGGCAAAATTAGGCAAAAGTAGCCAATTGGGTTACAAGTGGCAGATTAGGGTTAAAAAAAAATCAAGAAAGATGGTTTAGAGGTGCCGGAGAAGATACGATAATGTGCCACAGTTGGCAAAAAAGTGGCAAAAATCAGCAAAAATGGGTTAAAGGTGTCAAAAGAAGTAATTTCAATATCTAAACCCAACAATAGCTTGCCACACTTTTCAGCTCCAAAGTGAGGAAACTGTTAGCCAGGATGCTTGCACCAATGTTTCTGATCCAGCACAAATGCTCTGATATCATCAAAAAATCACAACTGGGGAGGGCTCTTTCATTGTATTTTTTCTGGGGCCCAGCTAATTCTGTGTGCAGACTTGGTTACAGTACTTTTCATGATGGTGTAATAAAACATAAAGTTGTACAAATTCCCAAGGCACACCTGGGCTTGGACCAATATAGACACTTTTAATGTGGTAAATTTATCTATATGAGTTTAATTAACACTCTCAATTAATTTTGCTGTGTATTTTATTTTATTATAGAAGTGCTCATATTTAACTGTACAACTCATCAGTATTCAGAGTAAACTTTAAATCAAATAATTTTCACTTTTAATTGAGTAGATTTATAGACCAGTACTCTTACTAATAATTAATAAATTCTAACCAGAGTAACTTTACTTTTATATGAGTACATTAATCTTGTATTTTTTCCAACTCTGCTGGGAACTCGTTGTCTTCCTGGAAGTGGGGGGTAGGACAGAGAGGGTCACTCAAAAACATTTCCTAGCACTAGCATAATAAAAATGCAAAAAGAACAGAAAAGCCTAATACCTTAACCCATAATATAAATTAGTTGTAAATAAAAGCGTGTTGTCAGTTACATTGGAAGCAGAATGAAAGTAGTTTCCAAGACCCGCACTGAGTGGATATTGTAAATTTAATATCTCACAAGGTAATGTCTTCGTATGACTGTGTCTTTAGAAAGCAACATCCCCCTATACTGCTGTCATGTGCAAACTTACATTGTAAGGATTTGTTTTGTTTTTTTTACACAACTTTTGTTTTGGCAGAAATCTTACCAAATGTTGACTATGGTTTTGTCATAAACTGTACCCATTTTTGGATATTGTATATTTTTTTACTATACAAGAATTTCGATTTTTACATAAAGAAAGGGGTCCCGTGACCTTGAGCTTGGAATCACTGGTCTACTTCTAAAGCAATGCTGTTCCATCCGCTATCAATGTCTCTAACACATTTTCATCTCTCCACTTCAGCACTGCTTTCTAAAGCTGCATTTTTTAAAAGACGTGCCTGTCTTGAAAACAAATTAAGTTGACTCATATATTTTCTTTCTGGTGTCTGCATGAGGGTTTTATCTGTGGCTTTTGGCTGTGTTGAATATAAAGAGAGTATCAGGCTGCAGGGTGGTTTGGTCGGCCCTGACCTACTAAAGAAGAAGTGGCTCGACATTTTCTCAAGGATTCTGGCCTTGTGAGAAGCTGTCAACTTTAACCTGACTGATAACCAAACCTGTTTTCATCACCAATGTAAAGCTTTTTATCCAATAATAGTATGTCTTTGGAATTATTGTGAACTTAAAATTTTCTATGCAATATCCCTACTTTAGTAAGTATCTCTCCATTTTAGATATCCAGAAGATATTAAGATTGACAGGCAGTAATTTAGTGGTTTCTCTTAATGGGAACTCCACCATTCTTACGCACAAGTCATGAGGCATACAGTCAGACGACTAAAACAGCTGTTTTTTAATATGTTAAATGTGACTCTGATGGGGCTCTGCCAAGTGTGACAACGTAATCCTTGTGATGCCATCAGGGGATTAACTTGGAAACTCCATATCAAAGAAAGTCTGTGTTTATAACAGAATTAGATGGTGCTACTGTGAAGCAGGACTATCCAGTTTGAAGAATGTTTAAAGAAAGGAAAATCCATCTCTAGGACTTTTTCTGCCTCTCCAACCTTACTTGCAAATCTTGACAATTTTACAATGAAGTTTATATGAGTTGAAATGAGGCAACACTGCTTTTGATCATATAATGCAATCAAATAGGGCAAAATAGGTACCAAAATCATGACGATCCTATATTAATTTGGAATTTTGAAACGGTGGATCAATATAAGCCCCTATCAACTGTATTTCTATGGGACTTTTACATAAAAACTTGCTCCAAAATAATTTCTAACACTGTAAGTTGTTTTGTTATATTCCACGTGTGGTGTATATTGACTACAGAACATTATCTTGTTATTTGTTTCCATTATTGATCCTGCTTGAGGCCCAGACAAGTGCAAAGTCTGGCAGACAGCAATGAGGCCAAATGGTCTTCAATAGTGCATCATGGAAAAAGCCTTGAGTGGAAACCTTACACCGATTTGCAGTAGGCTTGACAGACCAGAAATGCAACAAAGGAATAGCAGAACGTTTTTACCTCAGTTACTTTTCAAAAATGTGTACATGTAGCTGATTATCTTAATCATATTTACACACATAGCTGTGTTTGTTTTGTACCTCTGATGGGGAGATGTTGAACACTTCAGCTATCTTGGCATATAGCTCTTTGACATTGGTGAATCCGTGGATGCGGCCTGTTGGACTCCCATGGGCCAGCTGTGTGTGGAAGATGAGCCTGGGTCTTGGGTATTCCGGTGGCCCCGGTGGCGGCGGTGAAGGAGGAGGAGGAAGCGGGGGCGCTGTGGGCTCCACACATGCAAGGTTCTGACTCTGATTCTGGGCCTTCTGGTCCTCCAAGGCCTCGGCTCCTGCCGCCTTGGGGTCCTGTGGGCTCATAGCCTCCCCGTTCTGCATCGGGCTTCAGCTCAGGTATGGTCGTCCTCTGAGACGACTGCTCTGGCAAAGAGAAACACCTCGTCCGTCCCCTCTGCTGAGCTGACGAACCAACCAGCCAGCCAGAGCTTTGGGGTGAAGATGAATTAGTGATGAGAGTAGCCTGGTAACCATACCTGGAGGAGGCCAGCCAGACCCTGCTGCTAGAAACCCAACACCTTTAGGGTTGAGGATTGAATGTGTAACACCTGAGCCTCTGCCAGCTCACGCATATAGAATACAAACAAAACACATCAGGTAAAGGTCTCTTAATACAAGAGACACAGTTGATCACCAATATCAGTCTGACTGGGACAAATGTTGCACACACAGCAATGACTATATCAACATCCCTATGAAGTCTTTAAACACATGCATATCTGCAAAATAATGGCCCCTCAGAGATGACCACAGACAATGTCCCAGTGTTACAGGTAAGGTGATATCACAGGAGGGAGGGTGCTCCCCCTTCACTGGCCTCATTAAATGAAACTGGCTGTTGCCTGAGATGTGACCTTTGTGACCCTGTAAACAGCACACATAGAGAATAAGGGAGTTTAACAGAGAAATGTTTTAAGTAGATTCTCTTAATTTGAAAGGGCTTTCCTGTGGAACAATGAGCATGTATACAAACGCCAGGAAAAAAATATATCAATTTCTAAGTAAGGATAATGCTTTTGTGTGTGTCCAACATCAAACTTGCCTGCAGTTGCAAAGCACTGGAATCCAGTCTGTCCATATCTATTGAAAAAAAAACAGGTACAATTACAAGACAGTTGTTTTTTTTGATGCACTTTGCAATAACAGTATGTAGTTCTCAACACTGTTTTCTAGGTTAACAACTTCGGTTCTGGCAAATACCTGTAAAAGTTATTCCAACACATAAGCTCAAAGGTAATACAATAAAACGTTTGTTCACTGTTCCAGGAAACAGGACGACTCTCCCAACAGGAAATAAATCGACTGCACGGAGCAGGACATTCGTTCTTTGGCTAGATACAAGCCATTATGCTGACGGTAAGATAGCAGGTGTATGAGTACAAAATGCTGTTTACCATGTGTTATACCATGGTCTTAGTGAATACTCGTTTCTGATTGGCTCGGAAAATTCCATTGGTGCCAATTAACTTCTGATATATGGACACCTTTCAAACTTCTCAAGTAGTTCCAGTCAAAAAAACATTACACTGTTCCAAATAAATGCACAGCAGTCCATCCATCCATTTTCTATACCTCTTACTCCGTTCCGGGTCGCGGGGAGGGGCTGGAGCCTATCCCAGCTGTCATCGGGCGGGAGGCGGGGTACGCCCTGGACTGGTCACCAGTCAATCGCAGACAGACACATTCTCACACTCACATTCATACCTACGGGCAATTTAGAGTCACCACTTAACCTAATGAGCATGTTAACCTAATGACCATGAAAGGCCATGGCCCTGACTGGGAAGGGAGCCAGCAACCTTCTTGCTGTGAGGCAACAGCGCTAACCCCTGCACCACCATGCCCCCCCATGTGCAACAGTCGTTAGCCATTACTCTGTTAGGAGTAACCATAACAACCTGACACAGTCAGATTTTCTGGTAAGTAAATGTGAAGTTTTCTGAGGACAGAAATGAGCTAATTTTATACAATAATGAGCAATTTAATCATTTCATTTGATTTATTTGGTGCATACGACAACTTTGATGACTGGAACTGGAGGAAAAAATGAAGAGAAACAAGCGGCACAAAGAGTTAACACCGGATGATTTAACTCAACTCAAAGATGAGAAGGATGAAATCAACACAGAGAAAACAACAAAATGGGCGATTACAACACTGAGAAATTTTCTTGCTCAAAAAAGGATGAATACAAACTTTGAAAACTGCCTCGTTGATGTTTTGAATGATACCCTGCGAGAATTTTATGCTGCTGTCCAGTCAATGAAGGCAGACAGGGAGTAGCTACAGCGTTGCCAGCCTGAGGAGCCTGTGGGCCAGCATCAACCATCACTTATTTACGGTTGGCAAAGAATAAATATAATTTACCACAATGATAAACAAATAGACTAGCTAGATAGTTAGCCATGAGTTCCCAAAATTTGCCTCAGGCTTTTCATGGTTAAATGACATCCATCAAATGGGTAGATTAGCCACCCAGTAACTTGTCCCCCAGTAGCCGCCATCTTGCGGTAAAGAAAGGAGGAGGTTTCAAATATTGTAAACGGTGTACATAGCTATAGCAGCTAGCCAGAAATGGACAAAGTGCAATTACATTGTACTCAGGTAAAACTACAGTTATTTGGGCTAAAATTTACTTAAGTAGAAGTAAAAAAAAAATCTGCTCTATAAATCTACTCAAGTAAAAGTAATTCATTTAAAGCAGGGGTTCTCAACCTTGGGGTAGGGACCTCCTTGGGGTCACAAGACACTGAGAGGGGGTCACCAGATGCCTTAAAAAAAACTAAGAATATTTTTTAAGTTACACTGTTGACACTTAACACCAATTTGACCAAATTTTAATCCTTTTTATCACTTTTTATCACCACATAAAACCCATTTTTGTCCATTTTAAACCCTTTCCATCACTTTTTTTCTGCCTGATTTTGCCACTTCTAAACCAGTTCTTGCCACTTTCTGCCTATGTTGCCTCTATCATCCGCTTTTTACACTGCTTTTTGCCCATTTCAACCACCATTAACCCATTTTCTCCAGTTTGTATCAACTGTTCATCCTAGTCCATCTATTTCCACCAACTTTTTGTTCTTAAAAGCCATTTCAGCCACTTTTTGATCCCCTTTTACCACTTTTTGTGCCCATTTTGTCACTTTTATCTAATTTTTGCCACTTTTAACTCATTTATGTTTTTAAAAATCCAATTTCATCATTTGATGCAATGTGGAACCATTCTGTGCCACTAACTGTTATGTGTAATCAAACTACTGGCAAGTTTCATGTTGAAAGAAAACATGGACCATCTCATTTTGACTTTTTAAATCTTTACTGAGTAAGGACGGATGGAGCAAAAATACACGACTGGAAAAGTACCAATACTCCAGTTAAAGTGTCCTGGTCTAAAACTCTACTCAAGTAAAAGTAAAAAATAATTGATTTAAAATTACCTTGAGTACTGAATAGCTACAGAGAAGTTGTACAGTAAATTATGAGCTTTCCTTATTGAAGGGAACAACATGAGAGTATGGATATCCAACCAGTTTGTTGTGCTAGTCAAGCCTCTATAATAAAATAAAATACACAGCAAAATGAATTGAACTCATACAGAGCTAAATTTAGCTCTTGAATGATCTGAAATCATTCTCTTGTTATATGCTAGTGTTTAGTCAACAAAATCAGAAAAGGTACAGGAGTATTGTACTCAAGTTGAAGTACAGTTACCCTGGTTAAAGCTTATTTGAGTAGAAGTAAAGGTACTGATTTCAAAGTGTACTCATAAAAGTACAAGTACCGTAAACACTACTCAATTACAGTACTTTGAGTAAATGTAATTAGTTATTACATTAACATGACTAAAAGTATTTTGTTACTTTCCACCCCTGTAGCTAGCTCAGGTGGAATTGCTTGTAAGTGTCTCAAATTAATGTGCTTTTCATGTGCAGCTGCAAACATAGGTAACAAGGACTCAGTCAAGGGTTAAACATTAAACATTTTTTGAAATAAATGTGACAGAAAAAAATGTTTATTTCTACTTAAAAATGATGAGGGACTTATGTCTTTAATCCCTGAAAGAAATCAAGCGATTAAGACTGAGATGTGATTTAAATAAAAGAGACTGAGAAGCGAAGATCTGAGAAGATTTAGTTTGAGGACTTTACATCCCTCAGCCAATCAGAGTCCAATATTCAATGTTGCAATATATCAACTCCTAGAACCATAATACCAAATACTGGCATCCTTTCTCATTTCTTTGAAGAAAAGCATGTTGTATTGGTTAAATCAAACAGGCAGGTCAATCAGTTTTCCCAAAATAATGTCTGTATGGGCTTATGATGCCATTGAACCAAGGTCCTGGGAATGATAGTTTAACCAATCAGGCAATGACTGAAAGATGTTTCTGTCACGGTCTTTTGTGTCATGACTGGATGAAATATCAAAATACTATCATTTTGCTCTGCTCAGATGATCTTAGAAATTGTATTTGTCTCACTTGGTCCCTTGTGACACGTTGCTCATGCAAATCAAGGAAGCGTTAATGTCAGAACACAAAAGGGTATCTGTCTCTCTGCCTGGATGCTGAAATTCCACAAAAATTACCTTTTTAAATGCCAGCTGGGAATGTGTCATCGCCATCGGGATACCATTGTAATTCCCCCTCAGACAGGAACCCTTTCCAGTGCAGGCATGTGTGCTGTGCATTAAATAAAGGCTATAGATTGTCCCATGGTATACTAAGATGAATGCCAAAATCATCTTCTTTGTCCCCATATTATTGAATTGTTTTTTAATTCATTTTTAAACAGACTAACTTGTATACAAAAATAGACTGTGTGTAAGTAACAGTTAACAGTTGATGACTTCTATGGCACTTTAAAAACAAATACTTTAAACCCTTCTTTGGTGTTCAATCTTGACTGTTTTTCCTCGACAACTGGATTTAACCCTTTTGGGGCAAGGAACCGTATATAGTCTCTTTGGTAGACTTCCTTCTTGGCCCCCCCATTTGGAAGTACAGTAGAACCAGAATTTTTTTTCACAGCCAATCAGTGAAAATTACTGAATATCTTTTTTGGTCCCAAACAAATGGCCCAAAATCATAACTTACCATGATAAGTTGATGAAACTCACAAATCATAAAGATGGATGGTAGTCTTAAATGTTTTGATGGAATTTGTTTCTATAGGACTTCTAGAAATTACTGCAATTTTGGTGTGAAAATGGAAAAACATTTGGACATATGCCTGTTGCTGGAAAATGGTGTCTATGTTGAAATATAGGATTGATTTATCTGGCCATCATACTAAGGGTATTTTCGTGACTAAGAACTTATAATAATGTAGGATAATAGTACTCTACACTGTAGATACATGTTGCCACAGGTTTGTAAATGAGCAAAGAGTTACCCAGTTGTAAATTTTACTCATTTATAGAAATTTAAAGAAATATTAAGATTTTTTGTCATTCCAAGTGGTTTATATCTGTTTTTCTTTTTACTATGAGCCTTATTTCTGCTTAACTTCATTAAGACATTCAATATTTTGCGATTTCTGATGGAATTATAAGGAAAAATAAATGGTAAAAATAGTGGAATATGTGATTTTAGTCAGTTTTCAAACACTGTAACAGTTTTATTATACTTAAACGACACAAATCAGTGACTGTTTTTATTGTAATCCTCATCAGTGCCAACATTCACCTAGTAATTCAGTATTTGTGATTTAATAGGGTTCTTGATGGAGTTATAAGATAAAACTGGCATCTCGCTGTTAGCGTATTCTGAAGCCAGTCTCGTCTTGCCTCCAACAAGTTCAGAATCCTAAGACATCCTCACCAACTCTGATGTCCCTGACCCTGTCAGGAGATACTGTGGCTATCTCAGATGATTCTGTGTGGTTTGACCTGTCTCTGTTTCATGTCCTAATTAATTATTCAAAAGTAAATATGTGTATAAAATAAATATTTTCTATTTGAATATTTTTTAATGTGTACGTAAATACTACTTTGACTTTATATGCATACATTTTTCCATTAATAACATTTTTATAGGCTATTCATGCACTATGGAAACTTTTTTTTTACTCAGAAAAGGGGAAGTGCCCATATATGGTCACTTGGTTGACATTGGTTTTCACCATGATAATGTAAACTATATATAAAAGTGACAAAAGTAAAAAGAAAAAACTCATGGGATGTCCACCAATAATATTCTAGGGCTTCCAGGGCAATGAGTGCCCTATGAATGGTTAAAATACAATGCCATATTATATCATAGGATTTGATAGAAATATGACAGTCTTTTTTGGCACAAATACCAAGGAAATGCACAATAAAATTGCTCCAAAGGTTTTTTTTTAAGTGAAGATTATCACCACAAGCCTTTGGAGCAGCTTCTGGTATGTGAACTTATTTTTCTGTTTTGCTTGATATACTTTTTGGTTCAGCACCCAGTACTCAACTTTATGGGATGTGAGTGCCTTTGAACTTTTTTGAATTCACAATAAAATTGCCTATAAATACCCATGTTTAAGGATAATATCAAGCTAAATAAAACATTCAATGCACAGCTGGGGTACAGTCTGTGACGTACTTTTAAAACCTGCTTCTCAGGCATTCCTGTACACCTGTCCTCAATGTGCAGAGCTGCAGCTGTTTGTACGTCACAGCCTTTTTTATCCAGGCCAAGGTGCTACTTCCCTTCCAAGGACAGAGTGTTTACTCCAGCAGCTGATAATGAAGGTCTCATAAGCAAAACATTCAGTTTGCAGCAGATAACAGTCAGTCCCCAAAGCAAAGGACATCTTACTTTCTCTTCCTGCAGAGACATGGCTGCATGATAACCTCTGTCTATACTTATTCAAAGCAAACAGATGACTAACTTAGACAAGGGCGATAGCATGCCATCTTTGCCAGATAGGTGGCATAGAGTTTTTTAGATTATGCTGATTTGTGCACTTAAAATCAATCTGCTATTTCATACAATAGGAAATTACGCAAGATTAGTATCAGCAGGCTTTCTGACTCTGCAGTGATTATGACACAGAAATAATGAAATTAGTGTCAGTAAATGATAGCTGAAAGAAAGTATTTGTGTGTTTGCAAAGCATATTTAAAATATGACCTTCTTATGCAACTCTCAGCTGATTGGATCTAAATGGATGGTGTGTTTTTCTCTTATTAATATTGAAATCCTTAACAAATATTGACTATTGGAAGAGTGAGCAAATTCACTCTTGTGACTCAAGACCATAGTGTTTGCAAAATGTGAGGTCTTAAAGGGAAATGAAAAAATGTGTAGGTTATTTTATTCACTTTTTCTCATTTCTTCTTGGAACACTATTTTATTCATCAGTTATGGCATGCTGAGTTGAATGTGATTTTCACGTCAATTTCACATCTCACAGACAACAAGAGTGCAAAACAGGGCCTCAAGGACCTTAAATGTCTCTATAACCCATATAAAATTGGGATTAATCAGATGACCTCAAACCAACTGACAAATCTATGAGTGGTGGATCCTTACGTATAGCTCCCACTCCGCGTGATTTTTGATCCAGCTGTCACTGTAATGGAGGAGCACAGAAAGGCCTGACATGCTTTCGCTTCATCGACACCCCCTCATTACATCACAGGCCTCCATAAAAAGCGTGATTTCCTGCTCTCTCTCTTTCCGCTTTGTTTCTGGCAGTGGAGGCGGAAGGAAAGACCGTGAGCAGGCCTCTGAAGGCCTTGCAGACTGTGCGAGGGTGGTGTGTGTGGATGCTGTGTCATGTGGCAGTACACTGCTTCATTTGTTTGGGTGGCGTGGTAGAGCATGAGCTGCCCACTGAAAGGGAGAGGGATTCACTGCTAAGATTTGCATGCCTTTTCTGAACTTATTTATAATAAGGATTTTCTGTGAAAAGAATGAGTGGTGAAATTTTCTGGAGAAAGCTGAGTGAACTAAATGGTTGCTCACTAATTTGTCATGATGTGACGTATTCATGACATCAGTGGCAAACCATAATTAATTGATATAGTCACACTCCCCAAGGATGTTAGTCCATCAGGGTTAAAAACACAAACACGACTATTTTCACTGGAAATATATCAGAACACCTATATATCAAATATTGCTTAATATAAAATTTTGCATTTGATCATTAATTTTGGCTATAGAAATTGAGAAAACGGTTTATCCATTCACAAAAGCAATGCCATGATGTCTTGAATGTTAATTTTCAATAGTGGCCTCACATTTAGACACTTGGGTCAGACACAGAAAACAATACCAAAACTTGTACTCTCCAAAGTATTTATTGTAGAAGGTAGCTTGATCACAATTTTTTTCTTTTCATTTTGCCTTATACACTTCCCTATGGCATCACGTTTTTATTTTCGTCAGCAGCATGCACACAATAATCCAATATGACTTAGGTGGCACCTCAGACTTTGCTCCTATGGCCTTGGTTTACTGATTATACTGTAGGTATGTGACTTTACCATTTGTTGCTGCAGTTGTGTTTTTTTTCCTCGGGTAAGGGGGGAGGTGTGTGAATTGGCCCTTCATTAGCAGCGTACACCAAGCTTGGCTGAAAGGAATTGTTTCATGCTGTGGCATTACAATAAAAGCCACCAGCTGAGCAACTGACCAGCTTTCTGAGTCACTGGCCCAAACTTTCCCTCATAACAAAAGGAAAAAAATTGGCTTATTCGTGTCCTGGCTCATTGAGATACAAAGGATTAAAGTGATTTCCCTTTTCAACACAGTTGGTGATGTCAGCTCTTGCAGTACAACAAACCAGAATACATGTTCATTAGCTTCTTTGAATTGTCACATGCAGTTAAAACCTCAAATTGCTACATACAAATATACTTTATTGTCTTAGATTACACCATGTTTTCTTAATATTAATGCTAGGAAATAGAATTATATTAAGGGTAAAGGTTTAGCTCCCACAGGCTGTAGAAAATCCAGCTTTTTGTTTGAGGATGTAAAGCAGTCTGTAAACAATATAGCTACAGCCCCACCCTGATGTACATTTAAAGTTTATTTCTGTCTGATAAAGAACAGTATGTTGTGGCATGTGTTACTGTTTTGTGAACTGATATGTCTCTTCCCCCATGTTATTCCCACGTGAAATGCTAATTCCACTTGTAAATTATTGATTATAAAGCCTTACACTGGCACAATAATAACACAGGGCCCTCTCTTTAAAGGTCTGAAGAGAAGGACTGCCTCCCCCTTCCATATAAGGAAATGGGCGTTCATCACAAGCCAACTGCCCCGTTCTGATTGGAGAATCGGTCTGACATGACCGTTTTTTCCCAACTCGTCTCCGAAGCTGATTGGTCGGTGGACTTGGTCCGATTTAGGCTCATTATCTTAATCAGCCGTGGATGAAGTGAGGAGAGAAAAGAAGCAGAAGCCAAACAAGAACGGTGGAGTTTGGCGTGGAGCGTCGATTCAGCTCGAACCGACGACCACCGGCGGAGGGAAGAATGCTTGAAAACAAGAGGGAGAGATTGAAAACCTTCCTCAGGAAGATCGACGAGAAGGCCATCGTCAGAATCAAGCACTTCATGAAAGAGAGGTGAGTGGAATGAATGCGGCTAGCTGGACCGCTATCTGCCGGTGAGCTCCATCAACAGGATGGATGCTAACGGTTAGCATTCATCCGTTGACGACAAACATCAAAACGTCAAACATCATTAAACGTCATTAAAGTTGACTAAAATTAACGCCAAATTTTACACAGACCGTGATTATATTTTTTAGGAAGTTGGTGTTATATTTTTTAATAAAATGTGTAAGAGGTGAAAACACGTCTTTTGGCGTTTGCCAAGGCAATGCTAGCAAGCTATCCCTTCGCCTGAACTGAGGAGGTTTGCGTGAAATTTTAATTAAAGTAACGTTAAGGGACATTTACTCACACTGACACTACACAGTTCTTATTCTTAAACAACAGACTGTTATCTCAGACATATGCATCTGAGCCTATCTCTGCCACAATATTGCACATTAGCTTCACCTATAATGTTTAGCACATCCCGTGTTGTTGGTTTAGCTATGGTTTAGCTGACGTTAGTCATTGATTGAACTGTAGATGACCTAAGAGAAGCACCTGACAAGGGTGACATAGTGGGCCTTAAGACCGATTTAGACAGCCCTGGGAGAATTGCTTTCTATTGGTTAATTTAATTACTGTGTTTTGCTGATTTATTGCATTGGACTTCCCATCAAGGATCAGGTTTGACGCCTGCCAAGTTTGACGTTTTCGTTTCTTCGTAAATCATTGTAGGGATGCAGAGCAGGGAGTTGTTGTACACTTCCTTTCCTCATCCAATATTTTACAAGAAAACAATGATTGTCCCACATCATGTGAGTGCTGTTTTTATCTACTTATCTAGTCAAAGCAGTGTAAATAAACAGCACTATATGAGTAGCATCTTCTCTGTCAGTGCCCTATCTTGCTGCGCCATCTTCCCATAAATCATGACTTCATCCACTCGCCTATGTGGGCTGGAGTGGCATCCCTTTTATTTCATCACAATCATGGCTGGTCCTGCCTTGTTAAGATCCAGAGCAGGCCAGTCAGACCAAGGTGCATTTGTACACATGCACACATATATTGTGTTTCCCCCCTTACCCTTAGGGGAACACACACTTATCACACATGGGATGGGGTAGTGTGTGTTTTCTTAGAAAAGCCTATTTTTAGCCCCCATGAGGCGACCACAGGTGGTATATGGTGTTATATAAATGCTCCCTGGTTCTCAGTGTTAGTACTCCTTGTCCTCTGAGCTTTGCTGTTCACTTTCCTCCCCATAGATAGCAATTTGCAGGAGTACCGGCATCCAGCCAACCAGACTGGGCCTCTAGGTTATCAGCATAGCTACAATGTGTCTGTAGCATGGTATGTGGGGAGGATTATCCGTTTCCACAACACACTCATGTACACAGTATATATTGTCTTATGGCAGTGCATTTGCAGTCATTTTAACCTTTCACAAATAGATTGTATCCACTGAAAAGGTTAAAACAGGCAGATAATTGTGTTGTAAGGTAGTGAATTCACAACATCTCAACATTGAATGCTTCAGGTTTGCATTGCACACAGCAGCAATATTTGAGTAACCTTATTTCAACAAAAAGGAACCTGGTACAGCTGCAAATGTTGAAATGTAGGATCCTGGAATAGTCTGGGTGGGGCTGCTTTGCAGGCGTTCTGCTGGCTCCAGGAAGATGTTCCCAGGACAGAGCCTCTATGCCACTGTAGGCAGGGAGGAACGTGTGCCGCTGTGATGGCAGGGGAAAACCATGTAGGTCTAAATTATGAGACGTGCTGCAGGGGCAGAGGAAAAGCCTGAGTTGGAGAACAAAAATACCTCATCTGCTCGACTGTTTATTGCAAAATGAAGGGTTTGGTACTCACCAGCTGGTCAGGGTTGAAGTAATGTGTTGCCTCTGTCAGGGAAGTGCTAATGACTATGTCTCTGCCCCTGTCACAAAGTCAAGAAAAAAAGGGCTATACTCTTCTCAGCTGTTTCACCTTTTGGTGCTGACAGCAGCCTGGTGAATTCCACCAAAAGTAATAGCCACATGGTAGTATAAATTCAGACACATGAGGCTTTTTGAAGGCTTATCTGAAAGCAAGAGTTGGTGCTTGTCTGTGTGTAATGACAGGAGAACGTTTGTTACCTTGTAGACAGGGTGTGTTTAATTTGGTGGTGTGCAAATTTGCTGTCGTAATTTATAAAGAGCTAGGTGTACGGAGATACAGAATGCTTTGCATCTCTGCACCCTGGTGTGCTGCTCACTGAATGCTGAAGTATCTGTAGGAAAATCAGCAGGGAAAAAAAGCAACCCACTCTTCTCTGTTAAGTTTTTTCCCTCGGATGAATTTGCCTCTAGACTGCACAGCATTTTATCACCGCCATTGACACAATGCTTTTGCTTTTTTTTCTTCTCCTAATTAGAAAGCAGGGGGGTTTCTATTCTTTCCAAGAGTAAAAACTCAGTTCAACTACACAATCAGAGAACTGTAAAACCTTATATCCACACCTGGATCTGACCTGAGACATGTCAGAGGTTTAGATGGCTTTAAATTTGCTTTTACCAGGTTATCAAGTCTCCACATGAATGTGCCTTTCATTTTGCTATTCAGATGCTGTTAGCACATGCTTCTCTTGTGAGAAGCTTATATCAACAGACTTTTACTGCTGATTAGGTACAGGCTTCTCTTGTACACTTTTTGAGTGGCCTACTTTCCTTATAACCAATTTAGTGTCAGGTGGGATTTTCAGCCCCCACCACACCACGCCACCCACCCCCCTGCTGCTCACATGCTCAGTCACTGTAAGAACTGAGTCGCCATGAAGAAAGGCCCTCTGTGTGCAGGCGCGGGGGAAGCGGAGGAAGCGATACAGTGTGCACAAGGCCGCATGACTCCCAACACACACACACAGACGTACAAACTCTTAGTCTGTAACACATTTACATAGATACACTCTGTTCCAGTTGGCACACTCACACACGTACAGTTTTTGTGCAGACCAAGGCCTGCCAGGGTGCCACAGACTGCATGTTAATTTGCCATGACCACTGGCTCACTTTTCTGCTCTTCCTGACTGCGTTGTCAAAGAACACTCATGCAGACACGCAATCCATTAAAGAACAATTTACACTGCCTTCTTTAATTTGCTACTTTTGCAGATTCTTTGTTAGTTTGCAGCTATAAATGACACTTTGTTCACATAAAATAGGCCAGAATTAAAGCTTGCTGAACAGTGGTAGTAGTTGTGGCACACTGTGCTAAAACTAGATTAACACCGATTAGGACTCTTTAGATGCTGTGGTGTTTAAATCAGTGATCTGGTTTGCTTGGGTCACAAAAAAAACATCATTTTCTTAACTGCCCCATTCGTAATGTGTTGCTGTTGGAAGCACAGCTGCATAAATGAAGATGTTTTGCTTTGCAGAGTAAACCCTTTTTTGATTGGGTGACGTGGAATCAGCAGTTCACATGACAAAGATGATCCTGGCCTCTCCAGGAGAGGGTGCTCTCACGCCAGCCAGTTCATCTGATCTTATACAGATTAAATGAACATTAAACTTTGTGTCAGACTGGTATGTAATCCTCATGGGGCTTGTGTCCCTTCAGCAGAAATGTGGGCTGTGTGGGAAAGCTCTGACATAAACATCCTATACAGAAGCAGATTTGTCTTAAGGGCACAGGCAGTGAAGACCAGCTGACGTAATGCTGACGCGTGCAGCAGGACTTCTGGGATCATCTCTCGTCTCAAGTAAAACATTCCTGACTCCAAACCTGGAGGAGCTCTTCAGCTGGCTGGAGTGTTTTGTGCCAAACATATACCGTAAGATGATAGTTTATATAACTACACTCATCAACAAGAAAGAAGCATTTACTGCCTTGTTTTATGTTATAAAAGCGCCTGTGTATACATTTTAATGTGGACAAATCAGTTTTTATGGATTGTCAGGAAACCAACCACAGCAGCAATTTGATGTGCCAAAGTAAATTGTACAACAGTGATATTACGTCAGAGTGTCAGCGAGAATTTCCACATGCTTACTCTTTATTGAAATGTCCAATTTCAATTTTGTAACTGGTAGACTCAAGGCTACCCATAAGGGAGGGATAAAGGGGAGAGCTTTCTGGGGTCCAGACAAGCTGGGGGCCCATGGAAGTCAGCAAAATCATGACCCATTAAGAATTTAAGCCCGAACAACCTTATCTTGTTTTTTACCTGAATAATCACTTATCAAAGCAAAAAAAAAAGTGTTTTTAGTATATAGCCTTCTTCCAAATGTAAACCCTGTTTCTTAGACTAGAATTAAAATGGGCTGAAAGTGGCAAATATGTCTTAACAGAGGCAAAAAATGCTGGTGTAAATTGTTTTAAAGGTGGACAAAATGGCTGTAAAGTGGCAGCATGGGCAGAAGTGGTGGTGAAATAGGATAGGCTAGATTGTGTAATAGTGCCAAAAATGGGTTAACAGATGCAAAAAAGGCAGAAAGAGGAAAACACAGGTCATAAATGACCAAAAGGGGCTTTAAAAGTGGCAAAATTGGTGGGGAAAGAGTGATGTAAAGGGGCTAAATTTGTTACATATGGGTAAAAGTGCGCAAAACTGATGAAACGTGGCAAATAAAGGTGTCAGAATTACCTGAAAAAGCTGTTAAAGGGGTTTAAAAGCGGCACAAATAAATAATTTCAACACCTGAACCCAATAATAGCTTGACACTTTTAAGCTCCAAAATAAAGGCACTGTTAGCCAGGATGAATGCTAGCACCATTGCTACTTATCCAACACACATGCATTGATACTATCAATAAATCACAACTGGGGAGGGCCCATTCTCTGGGTGTTTCAGGGGCCCAGCCAATTCTGTGGGCAGGCCTGAATGGACATAAGACCATTTTTATGAAATCTGATATTGTGAAGAGTGCTATTGCTCCTTTTTCAGTCAGGATGCAATCTTATCTTTAGATAAAACAGAGAGTGGCAAACAACTGGGTAGAACAGCTCATGGAAAATCTCATAGAGTATTTACACAAGCAGTGACCATTGAATTTATTGTGACAGGTGAAAGGAAGTGCCCATTATGCACAGAGTTATCTAACCGTCTCAGAAAGAAATGAGCTAAACCTTTTAATTGTTTAGATGTCGTTTGGCACATTTCCTGCATTTTAGGTGAAGGTGTACTGAAACTCTTGTAGTATCACCAAAGGGATTTAGGAAGCCCCATTATGCAATGAAGGTAATATGGTTAAGGGATAAATCAGTGGCCTGTTGAATCTTTGACATAAAGGAGAAAGCTAAGTAACATCTCAATCCAGCACTGACAGTTTATTGTTCTCAGACAGTGCAATTGTTCTGTTTGTAGAAGCTTCACTGTGCTGTTTCCTATTTTTAACTGTTCATTCTGAGGTTCGGTCATAGTACAATTACAGTGAAAATGTGGCAGGTGGTGGAGGTGAAGAGTGATATGCGGTGGCTAATTTGGGACTGATGTCACGAGTGCAGTTTGACTTTATCAGTCTGAGTTTCCTGGACAGTGAGGTCATGGGTATAGAAATAAAATCAATGACAGCTTTCAGCTGAGCTTCATGAATGAAACAAGTGCTACATTAAGAGCACATTACTCTATTCTATTGTCTGTTTTGGTTTTCAGTGAGTATACTCCAACTTCCTTCTATTCAAACATAAATGCTTCCATATAATGGCTCCATTAACATTGTCCACAAAGAGCATGAGCAGAGTATTGTCATGCACTGGCCACTTTAAAAGCCTCCTTCTTTTTGTTATTGAGAATCAGCTGTAGAAAGTTGTTTGCAGGCAACCTGGCAATGTAACACTGACCCCCACCCTCTCTACTCTCTATCCCCCTGCTGTCCTAACTGTTTCCACGACAACTCATGCTAAGCCTCAGAAAGGACAAAGCTTGTGAGGGCTTAAACCCCAACCAGCCGTTTTTGTTTTGTTCTTTTTGCCCTCTTTTTTTCTGTTCCAATTCCTGTGGTGTGACTGACTTCATGTGGAGCTCTTTAGTGCTTTTGAAACTCTACAGAGAGGCAGTCAGACCTTTACACTCTTTTGATTTGGCTGACAGCTCAGGGTCTAAATGCAAAAGGTACAACTACTGTACTCGTTCATTTGGCTGCTTCGTCCAGCAGTGTCTGTGAGCTTTTAGAGATTGTGGAAGAAGAGGAGGAGAAACTGCCATGGAGAGAGGGAAAAGCTTGTTAAATCAACAGGGTGCTGTGGCCAATTGTCAGTGTTCTGAGGATGTGGGAAGGTAAGGTGAACAAATTTAGTTACAGTTCTTTGCGGGCAACATTAACTTGAGAAACAAAGTGATCTAGATTTATTTTTTAACTATGTTTTTTCCCTTGACACGTGAAGGAATGTTGAATTTGTTCAACCTTTTAGTCATACACGAATCATGTGATTTTTCTCATTTCTGTCCATCAGATAGATTATTCATTCTGTGATAAATATCACGTTTCTGGGAAATTAGAGCTGATAGGTAGTCTCAATAAGCCCTTTGTGAGCTAAAAAAAAAAAACGTGCAAGCAAAGTAGTAGTCATGGATGCAGCTTCTGTTACCACTCAGTGCAATAAAGTGATTTTCTGGTCTCAGAAGGTAATAGAACAAATGCAGATAAAAGATAAAGATCACACTGTTACTTACAAGTCTATTGTCTATCACACTGAACATGCTGTCATGTGAGCGCGCTGTTTGTTTGTGCTCTAGTTTTTCCCTTTTGCTGAGACAAATTGTTCTCAGCTGTGTGTCCAGATAAAGGCGCCCCATACCCTCGTGCATGTCCGTTACAATCATCCGCTGCAGAGAATTTGATAAGCCTGTGCTCGGTTGAAATGTCGGCCGTGCTAGGCTTAACATTGATTTTTGTCAGGTGGTGTCACATAGTGCTCCAACAAGGAAGTAGGTCAGGGGTCAAGGCCTCAGTCTGCCCGTTAAACACCCATTTTTAGGTGGGCCAACTCCTGCTAAATAGATACCATTTGATCGACAAGAAACACTGCTTTAAATTTGCACTAAGGTCATTTTATGGGTATGTTTTCTTCCACTTTGGTGGTTTTCCACTTACCTCTACACTGGTTGTCGTCACGCAGTCATTTAACCTTAATGGCTTCAGCCTTGAACCCTTTTGTAGTTTATCAGGATGAGTCAGTTTCCTCCTTTTACTGATATGATTACTGGTTCTTGCAGGTATCTTTCCCACCTGATGTCATGTTTCAAACAACACAATTGCAATAATTATGATAAAACATAAGCTTGCTAAAATAAAGACTATCTCTGTAAGCTCTGTAAACATTTCACTCATAGAAAGGAGTATCTGACAGCCAAAAATGTTTGTATACTGGCATAAACTGCAAATACAGGTTATTAACAAGGGTAAAAAAAAGTAAAGGGATTCAGTCATCACTACTGAACCATTATTACCAAAGAATTGTCTTTATAAATTCAGTTTCCGTGGAAAAATTGTCTTGTTTGAGTTTCTTTGAAATGTAGCCCACATGCCACTGAAACAGCTGAGAGAAGCTCTTGACTTCCTGAGAGTTACAGGAAGAAGCTTCACCATGACCCTGTTAATGGTTACGGTTAGTCCCGAGCGAAGAGAGGAAGTTGTTAAGAAATTCAAACAAATGATAGTCTTTGATTGCTGTCTGTATTGCCCTAACACTGTTAACCCTACAGCTAGTGGAAGTAGGTCAGGTGAGTATGTTTGAACACAAAAGCCTGGTCAATAGTTCAGGGCCATTTCTGAGATCAACTCTTGTTTACTTTATTTACACCAGAAGCCTTGAAAAAAATCATAAAGCCTGCTTTCCACAAGTTTACAGGCTGATTTGGATAATTTATTCAGAAGTTTTTTGTTTTTGTTTTAGATTATTTGCCTTAAGTTTTGTTTCTTCTTAGGGGTACAAAGTACAGAAGCTTACAAGATATCAATACACTTCGCATAGCTTGCAAAAATGATGAATTGTCAAAATGTATCTTGAAAAAAGTGACTTATAATTCAGTTGAATGCATTATATGTTGATATTTTGACTCATAGTCTTCAATATAAGGAAGGTTATCGATATGTGTGGAAATTGAAGTTGCAGTAACAAATAGGAAAACTTGAAGAAGCAGGATGATTGTATTTTTTAAACTTAACAAGCAATGCAGACCTTTTTCTAACAGTCACTGTGACTGGCTGATTACATGCAAGCTATCCCTGATTGGTTGTTGGTTGATTCAGACATGAGAAGTTGGATGGGGGGGGGGGGGGCTGCAGACAGAAACACATTTGTTCAGGTGGTTGAACTTTATTGATTTGCAGGCCTGATACCAATCATTCAAGCTCCTGAGACCAGTTTCCAGTATTTGGAACTGATACTGTGTCAGTGGTACTCAGGATTCAGTGTTGATTGGCTGATTGGGCAGATTATTGCCCAAAGGCTAAATATCAGCCCAGATCATTGTAACGTGTGATTTTTTTCAAAGGAACATATCAGAGGTTGACCACTTTGCCTGTTTCCTGAAGTTGTAACGCATTAATGTCTCATACTGACTGTAATTAAATCTTTTGCTATCTGTAGTTAAAAAGCTCTGTTGAGATCTGCTACAAATGTTATTACAAGGTTTATTTGGCTTTAAAAAAACCTAGGCACCGAAACAGGCTTAAGCTAAAGGTTAAATTGTTTTCATGATGTAAGGCTGTGGCTTGTAACTTTTATCATTAATCAAAGCTGATTACATTGCAGGAAATCATTGAATGTGCGTTCATTGTTGGACTTTTCCTCTGTGACCTTTACTCCCATTACACAGGTGACGCAATAAAAAATGGCAATGAGGCTGTAATGTTAAAAAAAAAAAAAAAAAGTAAATTCTTTCACCTGGGAGTAACTTTAACCAGGACTGAAGCAGAGCTACACTACATGTGCTGTAAGTTATATTTATCTCTGCATACATACTGAATGTACTGTATGAGAATGTATAAGACTTTTAAGGCTGTGTTTTTGTTCTTCTGTCTCCTTGGTACGATTTAGTGCCTGAGGGGAAACACTCACAACGCCACTCCTAGATCAGGCCAGTCTGAGCACCTCACAACTATTTTACTCATTCAGTCCCACACAGAGTTCAGCAGAAAATTCTCCTGCTTTGCCCTCCTAGAACAAATCCCAACAGGACAGGATTTTATACACGGGATAAAGTTTGTCAGTGGAAGATTTTATAGGTCGGGCCTTGTTTTCTCAAACATGCCAGTGCCTGTGTTGTGCTCTGTTGGCTCTGTGTGTACCAGAGAGATTGTGTGTGTGTACGCTGGGCTCTTTCATGCTCGTTTGGCTTGGGGGGGAGTGGTTGAGTTTGACGTCACTCACTACGGAGTGTCACACCATTCTCAACACAAACTGGCTTCCTCTTCAGGCACATTCAAACAGCGACCACAGCTTTTTCTGGCAGGAAGGACTGTCGCTTAAAGGATAACTGCCCCTGGACTTTAAATCTATTGAACTAAGAGGATTTTTTTAATCTCCTTTTTGTACTTTTTTGTTCTGTTGGCATAAGGCCAATCAGTGAGCCTTACAGACAACAGAGCATTTTGATTTTTTTTTTCCTCATAGAAGAAAAGGAAATGCCTACTGTTAGTAGGTATATGAGTTTTCGATCATCAAAGCGATTTAAAATAACCAGGTAAGGCACTGTGAAGCCTGTGTGTTTGTTAAACTTGAATAGTGCTAAGAAGTTTACATTTTTGTGATTGACTTACGCTGAGGACTAGTTTGTTCCGACACAAATCTCAACCTGAAAACGATACTGAGTTGGATACAGGATGTGTTGAATTTCCAGTTGTTGTTGTTCAAGTTGTGTTTTAGGTTTTGGAAAGGCCTTGGCTTTTTAAGAGATCACCAGCCAAAGCAAATCATGCAAACTTTCTTGTTTTTTTACAGTTAACTGTAATTTAATATTTACAAAGGGTTATAACTTCTAGAGCAGTTGCGTGCATGACTTGTAAAGACAGAAGCCCTTATTGTAGACCTGCACTGCTGACGCAACTTCAACAATAAAACTTTCTGTAAAAGTGTAACCTTTCCCAACATATAAAGATAAGCACATTGTTTGGCAAATGTCTGTGTGGTACTCATATAACTTCAAATTTTAGTGTGATTTGAATGATTTATTTCACGAAAGTCCAGAGGAAAACAACCAAATCCTAAACCTTGTATGTCCTGTAAAACACAGAGATTGATTTTGCTGTTCTGTGGTGTCAGATGACACCTTGTAGAAAATACAGTAAGTGACAAGCAGCTTGTCACTTTGTTTCTACAGACATTAAGATTTTTGTTCTCTGTGTGTGTTCCAGCTCTGACTTTCTGTACTTTCACTGGCTGTATGGTTGAAAATCATCAGGAATCATGCTGAGATACATGGTTCCCAGTCCAACTATTCCACATTCTCTTGGGTGTTTACACGTGGAAATAATTTTACAACTTTGTTTTGCATGTAGATAACTCCAATGGGTTTTCTCTCCCCTTTCATCCCCAGCAGCTATCCAGTGGAGAGCAGCGGTGGCGGGCTGCCAGTCAAAGTGAAGAAAAGCAGGAGCAGCTTAAGCAATGGCAGCATCAAGAAGGTGGAGACAAGGAAAGCCTTGAGCTTGGAGGCGGCCCAGCTGGAGATCCAGCAGCAGCACAAAACCCTCACAAGACAAGTAGCAGTCAGGTAAGGTTGATGGAGAAAAGAATGGTAGTTAAATATGTAGGCCATGCCATCTTCTTACTTTTCTTCAAATGACCACATTTATAATGTTCCATAAATATTTGAGAAAGACCCTTAGATTTTTGAACGCGTGTACAATATTATTTCACACTTGAAACGTGTAAAATCATACATTGGTTGCCATAGAGACTTGCAGGTTTAAGTGTACATGTATCACGAGACCGAGCCTAACTCTGAGCGGCTGGTGAGACGTGACACACACATGACCACACAGGCACTACAGACCTGCTGTGTTTTCACATGATTCAAATGTGTGGAGTAGATATGTGATATTTTATTGTGTGAAGAACAAACTTCATCTCAGCTGCTGCCTTTGTGACAGTGTGGTAACCCAGCAGCTAAACCTATATCATTTGTCGTCTGACAAATCAACTTTTGAATTATATTTCTATAGAACAAGAAATGTACAGCCAGTATCGGACAAAAGCCTTATTAGAATACAAATACAGAATACTCCTATTGATTTGTTGGATATTTATTCTACCATTCACAAACCCTGAGGTATAAGCAAACACTTAGTGGCTTAACATGACATGCATGTGATGCCAATTTAAGTATAGGTCACTGATGTAGTTCACTCAGCATATACCACCATACTAAAAGATCAAATCTACCAGCTGTTTTCATTAAATTTTTTTTTTATATTTTTTTATTTTTTTGTAGCAGGTGTTTGTGTATGTATTCAACTTCATATCTCAGTAGCATTATCCTCTCACAGATTTCCTGCTAGACTCACATCTATGCTCTTTCTCTCAGCAGGTCGCAGACATTTGATGTTGAAAGCAAAAGTTTTGAGAGGACGGAGGGCACAGGCACACAAAGTGTAAGTCCACGCTACATTTGAATTTAAGCATTTGAACTTTTAAGGTAAAAATACAGACCTTGACAATGCTTTTAGTCCAACAAAGTGTTCAGTTTGTGTTTATCTAATTAAGTTTTTCAATATTTTTGATATTTAGAGTTTTATGAAGCACAATAAAACATTCCACAAGCTGTTTCCAGACATTCCTAAGAGTGAAGACTTGATACACGGTAGGTTCACTGAAATGAGAGAGAATATGTGTCTCTGTTTAGATTTTATGTGGTTTATTTATTAACTATTTTTATTTCTTCTTTTCCCAGCATATATCTGTGCCCTGCAGAAAGAAGTGCCCTACCATGGTCGGCTCTATGTCACTGACACCCATGTCTGTTTCTACTCCTCAGTTCTACTCAAAGATACAAAGGTGCCTTGGCTCTGCTCTTTACTATCTTTTTATTTTGGTATCACATTTTTCAACCTCAAATCTGTGATACTAATGAGTATTTTAACTTATTTTGTTTTGTAGTGGTTTGTGTTGACCTACAGGAAAAGAATGTACTGACACTAACTTTTAACCATTGACTGTTTGCTCTTACAGCTAGTAATTCCAGTTTCCTGCATCCACATAGTGAAGAAGCAGAACACAGCTTTGCTTGTTCCCAACGCCTTGTCCATCCGCACCACAGAGGGAGATAAGGTCAGCCTCTATCCTCAAACAGGATCTTGAATTAAAACTTGATGAGGCCATAGAGTTCATTTTATAACTAGAATCATTATACAAATGCTTGATTCAATGTATTAAATTGTTCAGGTTCACAGGCAGTCACATGGCTAATTCAGTCCTGCTTTTTTAAATTCCCTCTCTTTAGTTCCTGTTTGTGTCCCTGCGGAATAGAGAATCCTGTTTTCAGCTGCTGCGCTCAGTTTGTCCTCAGATAGAGGTGAGTATCTCTAGATATTTGAAGGTTCTGATGTATTAATTTGCTACATGATAGGCATTTTTATGCATTGCTGGTTATTTTATACTGCTGTTCTGCATTACAAAAAGTAAAAACTGATATTGCTTCATTCCCTAAATTATGTCCTAAGTGTATTGCAAGAAGGTAAATTTGCTTATTACAGAAACTAGATCTTTAAAATTTTGTAATGCAATGAACAAATGGCAGCCACCCCTACTACTGCAACCCTGTTAACATTTAATGTAACAGTAGTTTGATTTACGTCACTGACTCTGAGATTGTAGCCAGTGTAATCCATTTTGATAACTGAGTTTAAGATCATACTATTAACCTTCTTGTTTGTTTGTTTGTTTGTTTTCTCATTTCTATTTGTTCTGGTTATGGTAAAGATCACAATTTTTCACAAAGAAATATTCCATAACTATTTTATTGTACATCCAGAAAGGAGCAGGGAGAAAAATCTAAGTTATCCTGGCCCTCACTCAAAACACACATGTTTAACAGCTGGTCTGCCAAGTCACAATTACTTAGAAACCGATATTACAGTAGTATTCAAATGAGATACAGAATCCATTTCAGAGATGATAATTATTACTACCCTCAAAAGTAAAATAAGACAGAAATAAACATGTGTGTAAATCTTTCTTTATAAGTTCTCTTGCTTAAAATTAAATTTCTTTCTGTTTCTTATCCACTGAACCAAAAACAACTTTTGCACACTTTCTGGTTATAATCCACTTTTGGCTTTAAACATAAATGAGTGTCTGCAACTTAACATGCTTTATGTAGAATTCTAGGTGCTCTTTTCTGCAGAAGAGGTTGCTAATGTATATGTTTCCCCAAATTTCCACTGTCCACCAAAACAAAAGTTGATGAACATATTTAACAGATAGATCTTTCTTTCTTTTGCAGGAGGGAAGCACAAACAGTAGCCCTATCTTCTCCTCTGCTGAGAACAGTTTTGATAAGAGCAAACTTGTGGTACGGAAGACTTTTTTTGTCTTTCTCAATTTAAAATGTCATGAGAGGGCTTTTGCCATTCGAATGTATTGCAGTTTTTTTCATGGGTTTGCATTTTCTTTTGCTGAATTTCTGTCATTCCATCCACTGCTGTTATGGGAGTATTAGGAGTCAACTGGTAGAGCAGTAGGTGGCGCCACTCCTTAAAACACAATAAAATAAAGTGGAATAAAAACAACTTGCATTATGGTTGATAGCCTATATCTTTGGAAGAGGGTAAATATTCAAGACCAGGTTGAAGCTAACGCCACTAGAATGTAGCATCAACTTCTGACTGTTGAAAGAAAATGAAGGGAGATTTATCTCTGGAAGTGGAGAGTTTTGGCCAACTTTTTGTAAAGTTGCTTATACAAGCGTGTTAATCCAGAGACATCATTGTTCATCTGCTTGATGTGTTTTCATCATGAAAACGTAACATTCTATTTTCATTGATTCACCAATTTGTTCACCTTCTTTAAGCATTCAAACGGATTTTTGTGATATTCTTTTTTAACAAATTTGCTGCATTTCCAGTCAGGTCTTTTTATGCGTAATTAGAAAGGGGTATTAAAACTGTTAGAGGGAAGCCTTGCTTAAGTCACATGGCTGAAAAACAATTTCCATTATTCCTTATTCAGGAAACTCCCTGGATGATAATTGCTTGATTAATGTAGGATTGTAATATTATGTCATCTTTTGTTTTGACAGAACTCCAGTCAGTCCAGTTTGGACGACAGCTTTGACCAGTTTGACGGTTCTGAGTCTCGGTCTTTACCAGACCAGCCTCTGCCCAGACCACAAAGAGGTGAGCAGTGGACAAAGTTTGTCATATCTTGCATAACACAAGATACCCTGAACCCAGAATCAACAACAGATATTTCTATGCAAACATAAAGTATAAAGCATCTGCAAGAATTGTTTTGTGAGTAGAGAATGATGTCAGTCTTCACCCTATGGCAGCAAGTGAGAGATGGACGAAAAGCTGTTGAGAGATTGTTTTCATCTTTAGTCTTCATTTCTGGTCTAGCCAGCTGACATGCACATTAGTCAAATGTCTAATGGCAGACTAATGCTGACTTCTCCCCCTTACTCTTCCTGTTTCTTCAGATGCAGTGCCTAATGGGAACGGCTCGGCTTTCAGGGGTCTACACATGCAGCCGAGTGAGAGCTCATCCTCAGAGGAGCTATCAGTATCAGGTATGAGGAAAACATTAGTCAAGCCAAGTCCTGGAGGGCTGTGATGTGCCAGTTTATCAGCCAGTTTATGTAATAAAATGGTTGTGTTCAAACCCAGTTTAGACAGCTGCTGGCTAATAAAATAGAAAGTGTGATTTATAAGATTTCTAAAGCTATTTATTCTTGTGTGTTTTTGCTGAACCTCTACTTTCTGCAGCCATATAGAAAAATACTTACCTTATTGCTTATGCAGTCATTTTTGGCCAAGTGAAATGAATTACAAGACTACTGCACGAGAACTGAAGTATTCATGCTATGCGCCATGTTCTTTCCAGGCTCTGGAGGCTCGTGGGTTTGGAATGTGACAGAAAAGGCCAAGTCCCTGCTGGTTCAGAGAGAGGCCAGCACCCTTAACACTCTACTCTTCATTTACTTGATTTTGTGAGTAGCAATTTTCTCCATCTAGCTCTTTCCTGCTTCTCTCTCCTCCCTCTTTTTGTACTCTTTAGTCCCTTATCTTCCATTGTGCTTATCTAAATCTGCTTCTCAGTGTCAATGTCACACCTGCTCTGGTGGTAGAACTAGGTGATCTTGCAGGATCTCATTACATAAGGGAAAGCCTGCCAACTTTGTATGTGTTTTTGAAACCGAGTATCTGCTAACATAAGAAGTTCTTTTGGCAGTGCGGCGTGGTTATATAAGTGTTGTATGCATTCCTGGTATGCATGGTGTGAAAATACATGCATTGATGAAGAACATTGCACTTACATTTCTGCAACTCAGGGAATTATGGCAAGAAAACAAATGTGACCCCTCATTTCTCTCGTGTTTCAGGGTTGTGCTGCTGCTGCTGTCTTCGGGCTACATTGGTTTACGTATCGTGGCTCTGGAGGAACAGCTGACATCCCTAGGGGCTCTACCTGAGTTCACCTTACAGAGCAGGTGAGCAGTCTTTCTTTCACTTCAGCCTTTTCTTCTTCACGGCTGTCTTTTAAAGAGTATAAAACCCTTGAAGAGTTGTTGACTAAAGAGTTTTAAAAGATGGTGCAAGCAGTCTACCCATTTCATCACTTTTGCTTCACAAATACACTAAAATTTGAGGAAACAACTGTAAAGTCAGTCTTTTTATATTTAATACCCAGACTCACCTTGTGTGTTATGTACCACTCTTATTCTGAGGTTACCATTGTGTACATTGTAAGAGAGGTGCAGTGCTGAGTTTTGAAACCCAGAGATATGTTAGCATTGTAGCACTCCTGGTCCCATCATCTTAGAGTCTATAGAAATTTTAAATAAATTTTATTTTCTTTGTAAGGATTATCTTCTTATGAACAAAACACACAAGTGTCAAACTGGGCTTAGTTTCTGCATTATCCAAAAAGTCATTACAAAAAAGAAACGATTTTGGTTGTTGGAATCTACTTCTTGGCCAACAAAAATATGCCATCCCTTTAACATTATATAAACTAAGATAATTGTAGAAATGATCAAGTAGGCTTGCAGTACAAAAAACACAGAAACTGCTTTATTCATGTAAATAGATAACAGATTATTCATGCCATTAAGAGTAGAGAAAACATCTCTGATGTTGTTGGGTATTTTTGCCAAATGAAGCCTACTAGCTTAATGCATTTCTTTGATAATCACAGTTTACTCAGCTGTATAGTTAGATCGTTCTCTATCAAGGAAACAGAGCATTTTAATTTCTGTTACAGGTGTAGCCTTGCTACTTAGTGACTAAATATTTGAGTATTTTAAGGTGTGTGTTTGCTTTTAGAACACCACTTTCAACTGGTTCCCTTTTGTGTTTTTCCAGGTACCGCCAAGACACATAACACTCAGCGACTGAAGGAGAGATTGGTTGACTCATGACTGGAGGATTATATCATATTATCGGCCTCTTTCAGCGGAAGAAATTTCACGTCCTCAAACTGTGCTCCTGACACGACCGAGGCTTTTGGCTGGAGGAAAAAAACAGCCAACCTGTGCAATTTCAGAGACAATTTGTTATCTTGAAGGGCTACAACTTCCTCCTAGTGCAGTAGATAAATGGACATGCCACGACTTTGTCCCATAGAGCCGAAGCCAAAATGTCCACACACTGCCTGGCTGCAGCGTGTCTGTCGTTGAAACCAAAGCCACAGCGGCTCTAACTTAGCAAAAGGTGCCACACCAGCCAAGTCTGACTGGCACTTTTCTGACAGAAACTGTTCTACATCTGTGAATTTATGTTATCCATCATCTTTCATATACAAACTATTCTTCCTGAGCATGCAGTCTGAACAGGGCTATACCGATCAGCATTAGACCAACGTAGGGCTTCTTATTGCACCTCAACACCAGAGGAGTAGCGCTATGCATAGCCAAAGATGCACACGGTGCACATCTTTTGCATGAGTGCACTAAGATTACTTTTTAGTGATTTTTCTATCTCCCTTTCCTTTAACAGCAGTTTATACAAATCTGTCTCTGTCAAACTCGGGGCATAACTCTTTGATGGTTCTCTAATCAGTTGTGGGTTGAAATGATGATCGCTGTAATCTCAAATCAGATCAGCCCAAAGAGGCTCGACTTTCTCCTGATGGTCTTTTCCTTTCTCTCTTTCTCCAACCAGCAATGATTGCAGTATTATTTCCTCGTCTTTGGCGTGATTTAAATCAGTTTAATGATCAATGTTACGAGGTTCTTTTCCTGTGCAGTCTCAGCTGGATAAATGCATCATCAATGCACAAATATTTAGTACGTTAGGACATGGGGAGGTTGTCTCAGAGGCATCGTTAAGTGTTTATGTACGGCAAGATTAAATTTTAAGTATGTTGATGTGCTGTCTTGCAGGAGAAAGTGCCAACCTCTTTCTAGGACAGGCCTCAAGTGGCATTTCTAGACATTTCAGGTTATCTAAAGTAGCACCATAATGTATTTGTAAGGTTCGTGCATGTGTCTGTAGCACGGACACTTGACTGATTCTTTATGTGCGTTCTCACTCGTAAACCAGAGTAGAGAAATGCTACTACACTTGCTGTAAGGTCCAAAATATTCAACAGCAAAAACAAGTGGTCCCAAAAAGACATTTCAATATGCAACCAATTTATTATGCATGGCAAAAATGTAATTTAACTTTTTTGTGTGCTGTTTTTAAATGGAGCTTGATGTTTGCGGGGAAGGTAATGTGTAGGAAGAAAAAAACAAAGATGTGAATGAAAGAATGGCTCAAGCGAGCTAGCGCACTTTAAAATATGTGTTGTGCCTGTCATAATCCAGGACATGGTGTTTTGGGTTGAGAGGAAATGGCAAAGCTAGCGTTCTGTGGTATCTGACGGTGCTAAGACTCTTTTTTTCTAAAACTAGTTCTCACTCAGGGGTGGTGGGCACTACCTGCCACGTGGTTTTAGGTTGTCATCTCTCCCTTTGTCATTTCAGTGTCGTGTGTGATGGGGTTCACATTTTATCCGTGTTGGCTTTGGTGGCTTTCTTAAATGTCCCTTTGAGAAAGAACACTACTTTAATTGAGTTTCATTCAACTTTAACTGCTCAGCTTCTAAAATGTGCTTTCTTGTTCTTTTTTCACCCATCATACAACCTTTTAAACTAACCAAACGATACATATCCACAGCACAGCTCAAAGATTTAACATCACCCTTACTCTGGAAACTCATCACGAGTTGTAGCGAGTGAGATTACTTTGTCTACATCATGTTTCAGGACGGTAATTTTCTCTTTTGTCAACATGCTATATACAGTACTGTCAGTTCTGATAATCCCCCACCAGGGGGAAGCACACACATTCACTGTCCTTGAATGGACTCGATGCAAGAATCTCAATGAAGAGGGCAGTATTTGTGTGGTTTTGCACTATTCAAAGTGTTGTAAATAATTTTGTATCAATTGTTAATGTCCTTAATTCTACTATGGTCCTATATATATTTATTTGCATTCTGTGTAATTCAAAGTAGTCTCTGTGAGATGGCTTTGCTATTGTTCAAAATAAATCAAATGTTGCGAAGTAAATAATATCGTGTGTGTTGACTCTGAATTATTTTTACTACACAAGAAATGAGTAAGTAAGGCTTGGAACAGGAGGGAAATCGGTATCTTAATCAAACACCAATTCCACCATGACTTTGAGAGCGAACGCAACCAGGACGAAACACACCTGTTACGTCCAGAATCATGAAACACAGGACGTGATGTTAAGCTGTCCGTTGTGCCAATAGGTGGTATGTACTTACCTGGTGGTTCCTTGATGTTAAGAGCATCATTGGAGGTGCATCTCAGATATGGAGGGATGTAAATTTGGGACACATCATCAGTAGTGTACCTTTGAGTCATAGGGTGTTTCAGCCTTTTAAACACTAGACACCCTCATCAAAGGCGGCCAGCTACTGGGTGATCAAGCCTGAGTCTGTGTCCCATGTCCAATCACAAGGTGCACAGATGTTGTTCGCAGGGGGTTCTGTCCTGGGTTCTCAAGTGGGGAAGGGGGTGGTGGTGTTAGTGAGTGGGTCCTCTTGCTGCTGTTCGAGCCCAGCACGGGTCCTTCCGCTTGAGCCATATCCACTGGCCACTCCTTTCGGCTGCTTTGTACACAGATCTAATGATATGCCGCAGAGCCTGTCCATGGCTTCCCAGGTCCTTCAGCAGCCTGATGGTGGAAGAAGCGAAAAATCCTCTGCATCCCACTTCAACTGGACAGACTTTTGTCTTGCATCCTTGTTGTTCTGCGTTGGCTGCTAGTTCTGTGTACCGCAGTTTTTTTCTCTCATAGGCCTCTTATACTGAGTCTTCCCATGGTACTGTGAGTTCTGTGATGTATACAGACCTGAGTGAAGGGGACCAGAGGACCATGTCTGGCCTAAGGGTGGTGGATGCAATCTCAGGTGGAAAGACTAACTGTTGACCAATGTCCACAAGCATCTTCCAGTCACCTGGCTCAGGTGGTCACAACAAAGGAGGGAGACAATACCATGGCAAAGTTTTTAAGAAAGTCTTTATTGTCAAATCAAACCAAATTAAACAAAATTAAGCATTCAAATCAGTAATCAAATTAGGCAGTTTACTATTAAACTGAACTGAACCAAACTAAAGAGTCAGAAATGCCAAATTAGACCAAATTAAACCAAATTACTCAAAGTTACTTCAGATAAGATCAAATTAAATATTTACATCATGAAGTGTGTAAATCAGTAGAGTCAGTAGTGTAGGATGTGCATGAGTGAAGATAATGTGTGTAAATGTTGTAAAATGCAAACGTAACTTAAACCTAATCTGACATAACTAAACCTACGTGTAGTATACCTGTGTGGAGGCCAGGTCAGAGAGAGAGACTGTGTGACTGCAGGAGCTTAAATAACCTCCTCACTCTAAGCACAGGTGTCTGACATTACTCCAATCAAGGAGCTGCACTCACAGACACAGACACTCAGGCTGACAATACCAAACATCATATGTCATGGACATCACACGGGCCATGGCTAGTTGTCCAGTTTGTGGCTTGGTGGAAGGAAGTTTGGAATTTTCCTGTCCCTCCCTGATGAACGCTGGTGCCTTGATGGTATTGTTTGCTCTCAGGGGCAGGGAGTTAGCTGTACTCCCCCTGATCTCAAGTGCTGCTGCCAGGCTCTTGAGGACCTGGTTGTGCCACCAGGTGTAGCGGCCTTGTGTGAGGTTAGTCTTGCAACCGGCCATCATGCGCTTGAGAGATGCTGGACTTGGGCAGAGGGCGCAGGTCGGATCTTCACCATACCACTGGTGGAGGTTCTTTGGTTATGGGAGCACATCGTAGGTGGTTCTGATGATAAAGCTGATGTTGCTTGCCTCCATTTCCCAAAGCTCCCTCCGGCTGAGGTTCCTCTTCTGCAGGCCTTCCCACCGCATCCACTGCCCCTGCTTAACAAGCGAGAAAGCCTTTGCAGTTTCCTCTAGTCAGCGTACCTCCTCTGAGCTGTACATGACCCACGATGTCTCTGTGCCTCAGGGCTGCTGTAGCTTGCTGCACTGCGTCAGATGGTGTCCATTTCCACCCTGTTACCAGGGGCGGTGCAGCATTACTGATGGTCTGATCTCTGGAGTCCTTCAAAGTCATCTGGAGTCTGACTTTGGAGCACTTGTACTCTTCAGTTAGGCTTGCGAGAGGTAGTTCAAGGACCCCTTTGCTGTAGAGACTGATGTTGGAAAGACATCGTGGGACTCTGAGATATTTCTTCATGTATGAAGTCATGGTTCGTTCCATCTTCTCCACTGTTGTTAATGGGACCTTGTAGATGGTGAGTGGCCACATTATCGAGGGGAGGAGTCTGAATTGGAGGCACCAGAGCTTGAGTTTCTCAGGCAGTATAGGGTCTTGTTGATTTTCTTGAGACCGTTGGTGATGTCCTGCCTTAATTGCTGCACTTGATCTTTGTCGCTGAGATTTGCGTTGTACCATCTCCCCAGGCTTTTGACAGGCTGTTCTGACACTGTTGGCATGGGGTCGTCACCAATGCAGAACTTCACGTCTTTAAGCTCTCCCTTGACTATTGAGATGCTTTGTGATTTGTTCAGCTTTATTTGCATCCTGGCCCACTTGATGTTCGCCTGCAACTTTCCAAGTAGCCGCCTGGTGCATGCTGCAGTGGTGGTCAGTGTGGTCATGTCATCCATGTATGCTCAGATGGGTGGGAGGCGGTGTCCGTTCTTAGTTCGCTCACCACCTACCACCCATCTAGAGGCCCTGATGATGACCTCCATGGCCATTGTGAAGGCCAGAGGTGAGATTGTACAGCCAGCCATGATGCCCACCTCCAAGCGCTGCCAAGATGTAGTGAAGCTGGCTGTTGTGAAGAACAGCTGCAGGTCTTGGAAGTAGGCTTTTAAGGGCAGTAATGGATGATGGTACGTGGAAGAAGTTGAAGGATTCCCAGAGGAGGTTATGGGGAACTGAACCAAAGGCATTGGCCAGGTCAAGGAAGATGACATGTAGGTCTCTTTTCTCCCTCTTTGCAGCTTGGATCTGGTGTGCTCCAAGCACACCAGAGAACCCAGGAATGCCAGCTCTCTGCACGGATGTGTCAACGTACTTATTCTTCTCCAAGTAGGTGGACAGCCTCTTTGCTAATACGCTGACAAAGTTTTAATCAAATTCAAATTATGGGTGCTGGTTTAGAGCTAGTAGGACAGCCTTTAATTGCCCCCTGAGGACAAATTAAGTTTTTTTTAATTGAATTGAACTGAATTGAAACGTATACAGAGCCTGCAGTCCTTAAATGCACATTAATCCCCATCCTGGCACTGTTTGGTATACAGATGCATCCTCAATCAATTAGAAGAAATTGGCTCCCAGAAATCTAAATGTTTGAACAGGAATTCATTTTTACCTAAAATGATATCTGCAGAGTCTATAATTAAAATTAAAAGTCTATAATTAAAAGTACCCACAATTTTTTTAATTATTTCCCAAATGTTTCAGTGAAACATTTTCATAAACCCTTAACATTCCAATAAATTTTTCTCCCAAATGTACACGCAAATTTCTATTTTTTTCATGTGAATCCAAACAAATACAATATATCCTCCAAATTAAAATGATGAAAAATTCCCCTAAACATCCAAATGATTTCTCTGATATTTCCATGAAAATTCTTGAAAATTTCAAATGATCACCTCCCCAGTCAGATTCCCCCCCAAAATACAAGTAGATTACCTAAATTTCCATGAAAATACAAAAAATAAATAAATGGATAAATATCAAAGCAAATTGTCCCAAAATATTCTCATCAAATTATTAAAAATCACAACACATTTCGTACAGCTACATGACAGTGCTTGAAAATTTCAAAATAATTTCCCCATTCCCATGAAAATGGGGGGAAAAAATGAATCCAAACAAATTTCCCCCAAAACTTCCAAGGAAACTCACGAATATATGTAAACATATTTGCTATATTTCCTTCAAAAAAAAAAAAAAAAAAAAAAAAAAAAACTTGGAAACTTCCCAGCAAATTCCCCATAAAATCCTAACCCAGTCATTAAAATTTCAATGAATATTTGTGAGCACTTAACAGCAAATTCTCTCAAACTTTTAAACAAATTACTTGAACTTAACTGGACATTCTGGACAATTACCCCCCCCCCAAAAAAAAAAAAAAAAAAAAAAAAATATAAATATATATATATATATATATATATATATATATAAACGACCAGATAGGAAAGCCAAAGGAGATTGGTCCCAGCAGTGCGGTTGTATAGGGTTTCTTCTGTGCAGCATGTAGCACCACCTAGTGGAGAATTTCAGTACCTACACTCAGCTGTAAAGAAATTGACATGATTCAGAAAGGACATTTAAATCTTGATTTGAGGCCTCATTCCCGATGCACACCATACCCAAAGAAATGAGAAAACATCTGTGTTTATTTGAACCACCATCATTTAAATCTTGGGGTTAAAATGACTGGAGTTTAAAATGTAACTTTTATTCATGTTTCCTAGTTTCTCACATTTCATTCATGCCAACTTGTAAAACTTGTAGAACTTGTCATTTTTATTGTAACATAAGCTGATTAAGAAAAAATAAAGGTGAGTTGTTTTGTGATGATAGGGTAAAAAACACTAACTCAAACCAAACTAGATTCCATGATTTCTATTTATTCCATTCTAGATACTCAAAAGCAGCAGCGAAACATGTGGCAACAGTTTTTGAGTGAATCCTCATCTTCAGTGCATTCAGCTGTCAGGGTTGTTTGAAGAAGAAGGTTCTGCTGTGGTCCGCTGGTAAGCACAGAGCTGAAACACACCTGAAGAAAGCATCAAGGTCATATGTATTTGGTTGTTTGGTTTTCAGGAAGTAAGGAACACGGCAGTCTTTAATAAAAAAAATATGGTCAAATTATTGAACTTTGTATCAATACAACTATAAGGCCTGAAACAACAATTAATAGACAGAAAACTTTTGAAGTCTTTTTATTCTTCTTTTTTATTTTTCTGGAGTTCCTATAAAAACTTCTAATATATTTTTCCAAAAGAAAAAAAGGAAGAAATGAATTGCACATTGCCCACACATGAGTTTAGTTTCATATTGTTACATTTTTGGGTGATCATATCACCCAACATATTTGTTACATTTGACATTTCCATGTTTCAAGTTTAAACTTTTTATCCACCCTCTCTTTACTTTCTCTAAAAGTGTACCAAAAATGGCATTATTCTGTATAACATTTCTTGATTGAACAGTTATCGGTGAACATTTAATTGGTAGGAAAAAAAATGAGCAAACATGCCAGCATCCACTTGTGCTTGCTTTTGATTTATAGCAGATTGCACATTGTGTCTTAAATTAAATTAAATTAAATTAAATTGCAAAGAATGATAATTCACCTTTAATACCTACTGCATTTTATTTGATATGTACACTTTTAACAAAATCTGACAATAAAATAAGCCATAAAATAGAATTTTTTAAATCAAAAGTTGCATCAGTCTAGTAAGATTATCTTTGGTGCATCCATTTTTATTTTTGAAATCAGTGAAAATATTCATGAGAAATCACATCTGTGTCACAATTTGTGAAATCCTATGGGGACACTCAATCTTTTTGATTACCTGTAAACTGTGATTTGGCTTTATAGGAATCAAAAAATCAAACTAAAGTATGATTGATAGTTTAATTAAATTAACAAAAAACTGATTTGCATGAATCCAAAACTGTTTTTATGAACCTTGAATAACCATAGAAGTGTTTAAAGTCAAATTCAAAATGTGTGTGTTTGCATGCATCAAAGTGTTGAGATCAATTTACTGATCTGGTTTCTTACCAAAGACAGGACATACAATGTTTCAAGACACACAGCTTTTGTAGTTAAATCAACCTTTTTTCCCCAAGAAATTAATGAAATATATGAAAACTTTAAATACCTGCTGCAAAGGCCAGAATGATGGCCACCCAGCCGATAATATAGGACCAGGAAAAGCGCCAGTCCAAGAAGCGTTTGCCAAAGAATGTGACGGTCACTCCGGTGTAAATGGCCAAAGCCAGCAGAGCAAGAAAACCTGACAGGAGGTTAAGATGAAACTGTAAAAATACACTTCCAAAAATATAATTTTTTATAATTTCAAGCACAATTAAGCTGTCACAATAGGCTTTAAATTATTTTTGCACTAATTTACAATTATTCATCAAAAACAATACCAGATTCCATCCTGAAGCCTCTTTCCACTGATGATGGCAAACACATATTTTACTGACTATTGTGTTCAATACTTTGCTTTTTAACCACTGGGGGGAAGTGTGTTTGCTCATACCAGACAGGACTAGGGCGATGCCTCCTGTACGGACCCTCCTGTTCTTGGTGCCGTTAGTGAAGGCGCTCAGGCCGAGAACAACACCAGCAAAGCAGCTCAGCACAGCCAGCAACATGAAGGCCCGAGTGGCATCCCAGAAGGCTGGACAGACGGACAGAGAAGAGGTCAGTACCACATACACATCACTTACTTTTAGGACTGAGTTTGTCAGCTGTATTTCTATATTGTAACATTTCTTTTTGGATTGTCTTTGAGCACTGTTTGGACAATATCAATGAAGCTATGACGGGCTATGGAAACCCATTTCAGCTTCTTAAAAAAGAAAAAAATTAAGTCAGGCAATTCTACAAAATTTTAAATTAAAAACATCAAAATCAATTATGCGATAGAGTCAAAATTACAAAAAAAAAGTCAAAATTATGAGATATAGCCAAAGTTTCGAGGTAGAAATTCAAAATACTTAGAAAAAGTGAAATTATAATGTATAAAAGGTAAAAATTATGAGATAAATTCAAACTCAGAATATTAAAAGCTGCAATAATGCGATAAAAAGGTACAATTTAATAAAAAGTTGACATTTTCAGAGAAATGTCAAAATTTGGAGATAAAAAGTCATATTTAGGAGATAAAGTCAAAAGCATAAAGTTATCCCCCCCCCCCCCACACACACACACTTTCAAACTTTCACTGTTTTTTCTTCATACAGGTACATCTCAAAAAATTTGAATATCATGAAAAAGTTCAATATTTTTTTTCACTCATTTCTGAAAGTGAAACCCATACATTATATAGACTTGTTACACATAAAGTTAAGTATTTCAAGCCTTTATTTCTTGAAATGTTGATGATTATGGGTTACAGATAAGAAAACCCAAAATTTTGTGTCTCAAGAAATTAGAATATTACATAAGATCAATTAAAAAAAAGGACATTTTAAATAGAAATGTAAGGCTTCTGAAATGTATGTTCATTTCTATGCAGTCAATACTTGGTTGGGCCTCTTTTTGCATGAATTATTGCATCAGTACAGCGTGGCATGGAGGCGATCAGCCTGTGGCACTGCTCAGGTGTAATGGAAGCTGCCTTCAGGTCATCTGCATTGTTGGGTCTGGTGTCTCTCATCTTTCTCTTGATAATACCCCATAGATTCTCTATGGGGTTCAGGTCAGGCCAGTTTGCTGGCCAATCAAGCACAGTAACACCATGGTCATTGAACCAGCTTTTGGTACCTTTGGCAGTGTGGGCAGGTGCCAAGTCCTGCTGGAAAAGGAAATCAGCATCTCCATAAAGCTTGTCAGCAGAAGGAAGTATGAAGTGCTCTAAAATGTCCTGGTAGATGGCTGCGTTGTCTGTGGACTTCAGAAAACACAGAGAACCAACACCAGCAGATGCCATGGCAGCCCAAATCATCACTGACTGTGGAAACTTCACACTCGACTTCAAACAACATGGATTCTGTGCCTCTCCACTCTTCCTCCAGACTCTGGGACCTTGATTTCCAAATGATATGCAAAATTTTCTTTCACCTGAAAAGAGGACTTTGGACCACTGAGCAACAGTCCAGTTCTTTTTCTCCACCGCCCAGGTGAGACACTTCTGACGTCTCTAGTTCAGGAGTGGCTTGACACGAGGAATGCCACATTTGTAGCCCATGTCTATTGGTCTGTGCCTCAGTCCACTCCTTTTGGAGCTCCCCCAAATTCTTGAATGGATTTGGCTTGACAAGCCTCTCAAGGCTGCGGTTATCCCTTATGCTGGTGCACCTTTTCCTACCACACTTTTTCCTTCCACTCAACTTTCTATGAATATGCTTGGATACAGCACTCTGTGAACAACCAGCTTCTTTAGCAATGACTTTTTGTGGCTTACCCTCCTTGTGGAGGGTGTCAGTGACTGTCTTCTGGACATCTGTCAAGTCTGCAGTCTTCCTCATAATTGTGTAGCCTACTGACCCAGACCGAGAGACCATTAAAAGGCTCAGGAAACCTTTGCAGGTGTTTGGAATTCATTAGCTGATTAGGGTGTGACACCATGACTTTCCAATATTGAACTTTATCACAATATTCTAATTTTTTGAGTCCCTGAATTTTGGGTTTTCTTATCTGTAAGCCATAATCATCAACATTTCAAGAAATAAAGGCTTGAAATATTTCACTCTATCAGTCTATATAATATATTGGTTTCACTTTCAGAAATGAGTGACAAAAAATATTGAACTTTTCATGATATTCAAATTTTTTGAGTTGTACCTGTAAGTCGCAGAAATGGGCTTCCATTATAAGCTACTGTAATTTGTGCTGAAAAATATTTTACAGTGTTTCCTCAGTAAACTCCGAATGTGTAAAGTGCCTACATTATTGAAAAAATTTTGGATCGTTAATTTAGTTTCGTTACCTTATTTTCGTCCATATTTTTTCTCTGAAACACTCACCTACAGTTATGGTGTGGGCGTGGCATTTGTGGTTGATGCAGAACCTCCAAAGCCCCTGATTGGCTGAGCTACCCGAGTATCGATACTGCATCCAGAAGTCTGTTGCTGTAGAGACGATAAGTAGCACGAGGGCAGCCACACCGCAGAGTGTGCCTCCTCCTGCTAGGGTATACAGCATCGTGGAGAAGACAGGGAAAAAGCTGTCCGTCTAATCATTCAGCAACTGTACAAGAGAGACAGAACAACTATTTGATTGGTCGAGAGACACTCAATGATTGCAGATACAGAGTACAACAGCACAAGTTTAGCAGTTCAGTTAGGACTCAGAAGTATTGTATCCTTGGAGAGAGATTAATTATTACTATAGTATAAATATGCTCTGGCTAGTCCATGCTTACCATTGTATTCTTCTTGTAAAAGTGATGTATAAAAGCAATATCCCATGCTAGAGAGTGCCATTATACTGAATATCGGCACCACATAACCATAACTTTATCACAGATGTTTAAAAAACATTCTTGAGAGACATCGCTAAAGCTAACAAAGGTCAACATTTCACAAAATAACAACACGTTTTAACCATTCTTCCTCATAGAAATCCAATGTCTCATTCAAAAATCTGTTTTGGGAGGTCCCCATGATTGCTCCACTGACCTGCTTGCCAACTTTTGACTACTTATCTACTTACTCACCTGAGATTGCCGAAAGTGCCTCTACGTGAACACTTTGGTTTCAGAGCAGACAAAAGAGGATTTCTCAAGGATGGACAAAAACTACAAAACCCCCCAAAGAAACAATCTTTTCCACTTTAAACATATTAAAATCAAATCATCTTTTCAAATTCTAAAAGATAACCAGAAGACAGAGATCTGAAATCTGTTACACACATTAAAAAAAAGGTTCACTCTTCAGTGGCAAGGTCAAAATTGGTCATTGCCCAGCAAAGCACTTGAACGAAACAGCTGTATGACAATAAGCATGCCTATCAGGCAGTTCAGAGTCATTGTTCACTGCTAATTCCCCTCTATGCACCACAAATGAATCTGTCAGTACTGAGCAATTGAACTGTCAGCAGTGTTTCTCTCTGTCACACAGCCAGAAAAGCAATGATTTACTCATACACAGTTTAAAACCAGCACTCACGTATCAGCCTTAAATAGCACCCAAACACCAAAATGACATCCAAAGTAGAAATTTACATTGTAGATTTAGTTTGCTTCCTGACGTTGCTCACTATTTTGTAAAACAAAATCTGCAAAAATCTGTGCCCAAGGGCCAGTTTTCAGTGGTAGAAATCTTTCACAACAAAGGTAAAAAAATGAAAAAAACATAGTTCTACATGAACATTAAAAAGATGGTTTAGTGTAAGTTAATTTTTTCTGATACCTCTGTGTTGGCTGGTGTCTCTGCAGGGCTGCTGGCTCTGACAGTGACTCTATCCTTTTTAAGCCCTGTACCCCTGGCTCTCATTGTCCTGCTCACAAAAGAGGGAATGATCGAGTGCAGCATGTGAGTGATGTTAAATCCCCCTAGCTCTTCTCTGTAGTTACCTCCATCCCTCTATCATCCTTCTGTCGCTTTGACCTGGTGCAAATTGCCAGAGGTGGAAAAAAAAGTACACAACCATTGTACTCAAGCAAAAGTAGTTACTATTTATAAAATTTACTTACGTAAAAGTACTGGTCTTAAAATTCTACTTAAGTAAAAGTAAAAAGTGTCTAATTTAGAATTTACTCTGAGTAGCTACTGAGGAGTTGTACTGTAAAATATGAGCTTTCTTAATGGCTGTAACAACAAGAGACTAGATCTTCAACCAGGGTGTTTAGGTAAAGTCACACCTCTATAATAAAAGTAAAAACAGCAAAATAAATAAAAGTAAAAACACAGCAAAATTGACAGTGTTAAATAAACTCATATAGTGTTAAATGTAACAATTTAAAGTGCTTATATTGGTCCACACTACATAAACTACACTTCTGAAAGTGTTGAATATTTTTCAATATGACAGAGCTGCTGTAAGTCTAGAAAATCTGTGGCAAGATGGGTCTACTCTAGTAAATACAAAACAGATAGTCAACCTCATCTCACGGCAATGCATACTGATGGAGAATATGCACTGTGCATCCTTTAGGAACACCTAAAGTCACAGGCAGGAATTAACTCAGCGGATAACTTCACTCATGGTGCAAATGTGCATCATGAGTGAAGTTCCACCAATCCACCAGAAACATGACCAAAAGAACCCCAGCAGGATCACTGTACCACATGCAACATCCAAACACAACTAAACACTTTACCCAAGGGGATGATGGGAGACTCTGCCCCCAGCTTTGAAATCACAATGGGCAGAGCTTAAATGAATCACTCTTTACAGGGTGGAATTAAGATTACACATTGGGAGTAAAAACTCAAAATGTTTAACCTGACATATCAACACCCAGGATTTTGCTTTCTTTTTGTGTTCTCCCAATTTTGTTTTGTTTTCTCCACACACATGCAGGAAAATGAAAAATTTACGTATATTTGTGCATTCTAACACAAAATGACTTACATTAGAGATGAGAGTGATGACACTTCGCATCTTTATTCCATCAGCTCACAAACTTTTTAAAGTTGTAACTTGAACAAATCTTTATTCATAAGCAAGAATAACATGGTAATAACCAGTGACTTTTTTCACAGTTTGAACCACATTGACCTCATGGCAGTTCAATAATTACACAGACATTTAAAAAATAACACCACTTTCAAATGACAGTAATATGGCATTGTGAGTGGCAGATGATGTTAAAAAAATTAGGAATACAACAATCTAACATTCACTCTCTCCTCTACATTACAACCACCAGGTTTCTGCATAGGTGCACAAAAGATAAAATCATTAAAGGATAGGGATGTGCTCTGATTTGTCATTTCACATTGTGCAATCCAACAGCGTTTACCTTAAAGTGCCTCATTTCCCGAGTTTACTCTACATCCTGAAAATTCCCAGAGCTGGTGAGTCCCTGCTTTACATCTATAGTTGGATAAGTGGTGCACTTCAGGGGGCACTGTCAATCCTAAACAGCTCCTGCTTGATGAAATATAGATTGAACTTTCACCACAATTCATTTCCTTTTAATTCAGCTGCACCAGTGAGCTCAGAGTATTTACAGATGAAATGCGCAAAATGCTACAAACCCAGTTTTTAAAACTTTAGCTCCAATGTGAACACATTCCCATAGCTTTCTCCTAGAACGCTAAACAACAATTGTTCCAAAAAAAAAATGACTGGAATTCCAATCATGAACATATGCAAGTGTTTTCAACATCCATCACAGGGGACAACTTTGTTTATACAAGTGTGTACAGTCCCTTTAGGACGATCGTTTTCTGTACAACAGTGACATTACAAACATTTTAAATGGCTAGGCATATGAGAAATTACCAAAATAAAGCTGAAAATAAATAAATAAATCTCTCTGTAAATCCAAGCATCCAAATAGCTCTACAAATGTTACAAAAAGGCACATTATGATATGCATAACAAAGAAACCAGCTCACCTCTCCTATGGAAATAGCAGTACTTTATGTTGCTACTTCAAAAGTGACCCCCATGTTCTGAAATAATGTTGACTAAAATGTAGTCTTGCATGTGTGAGAAAAAAAATATACTAAAGGGTGTGCTTTTTGTGAACTCACTCATGCTTGTCAATACAGGCAATATTGGTCATTTCTATTGTTACCACATCTTTGTTCATCTTTGCTCTGCTTTAAAAAGCCAAAAAGGTTTTAGGTGAACACATACACATAAAAACACACACACCGATTACCACATGAAAGTGAACACTGAGGATTTACATCAAACATCTTTTGTCATTTTTATGGCATTTTGCTCAACTTAAATAAACCGCAAAGCCAAAAACGTGCACTTACTTTCAGAGAGCTGCACTTGCTTAGGCAAATTAACAAAAGACATACACAGTAGTATGGAAACACACTCTCACAAATGCACAACTTTAGAGTGACTGTGATCTCCCCCTAATACACAAAGAAAAGTCACACACAGTTAACTCTGAGCAGCACACAAACAGCTCACTGAATGGATTCACGTCTGCACACAAACACCCCAGCAGTGGCTTTGTTCTTGTGCCTTCTGCTGCTGCTGTCGACGTGTTTACAGAGTGAATATCTCAGGGACCCGGTGCCCAAAGGACCACAGTTCGGTCTGCAGATGAGGAGAGGAAGGTCCGGTCATGAGGGTGCCATCTGCACTGGATCACCTTATCCCAGTGCTCGCCTGCCACAGTCTGAGGGAGGGGCTTTGTGAGGTCACCTGAGGTCAAATTATGAAAAAAAAAAATGTCAGACAGCAGTAGCAAACAGAGAGATAAAGGCCAGACACTAACAGCACTGACTGGCTTATATAAAGAGGCATTTCATATTTAACCTGAGATTATTTTTGGAGCTGGTAAAGAGGTAATCACATTTTAACGTCTTTATTTCAAAACTATTTGTGCACAAAGAATTTGTCTTAAAAACCCCACATGCAGAATGTTTGTCTGTTTTTGTAGAGCTGCTACCTTGAAGGTCACTGATGATGATTTTGTTGTCGTAGGAGCCGGTGAGTAGATGATGTGCTCCGGGCGAGAAGCGCACTGAGCGAATGTCGCTGCCGTGTGGACGGTACGTCTGAACTATGCGACCTCCTTTGATGTCATACAACATGCAGGTGCTGTCCTCCTGACCTGTGGCCAGCAAGCGCCCACTGGGATCCACCGCCACCGAAGCAACTGCACTTCCTGTATGAGGCAGAAACGTGGAACATTTGCAGTGACTGGCTGCAGCTTTCTGCCCGCCTGCAATTAGTTTTTTGATTTTGACTAAGGTTTCACAGAAAAAAAAAAAACAAAACATGAGAATGTGGAAAAAGTATTATATATAAATATTCTTTGGACTGACAAGACAAAAGTTGAACTTTTTGAAAGGTGTGCGTCACATTACATCTGGAATTAAACTAATACAGCATTTTCATAAAAAAGAAAACATCATGCCAACAGTCAAACATTGTGATGGTAGTGTAATAGTCTGAGATTTAAAGATTTAAATCTGATTGAGATGCAGTGGCATGACCTTAAACAGGCCATGCATGCTCAAAAACCCTCCAGAGTGGGCAGAAATTCCTCCACAGCCATGTGAAAGACTCATTGCCAGTTAACACACTTGCTTGCAGTTGTTGCCATCAAGGTTGTAACAATCAGTTATTATGCTTTAGGGGGCAAATTTTCACAACTTTTTTACACAGGGCCAGGTAGGTTGGTTGACTTTTCCTCCTTTATAAATAAAATCATCATTTAAAATCTGCATTTTGTATTTACTGAGGTTATCTTTGTCTAATATCAAAAACTATTTGATGATCGTAAGCATTTAAGTGTGACAAATATGCAAAAATGAAAGAAAAAAGGAAGGTGGCAATGTAAACAATGACTAATGGATGAAGCAACAGAGTCCACTTTAAGATGCATAAATGAGATTTTTTTGCCTTTATGTCAGAGCAAGACTGAGTTCAACACAATCACAATATCAAGGGCGGAGAAGAGATACTGGCAAACAGAAAACATAATGAAGCAGTTTTTTAACGTGCATTGAGCTCGTTCTGGTAAAGTGCTATATAATCTATGCACATGGTGAATTTTTTCTGAAAACATCCTACTGACTTCATGCTTCAACTCACCCCTACTTCAGACAGAAAATATACTAGGAGGCTAGTAGGAAGAATCTAGGTGAAAAACCTGGCTGTTGGCGTTCAGCCAGAAAAATTCTTGAAATTTTCTAATTTTTTTTTTTTTCTAATTTTTTTTTGAGGACTTTGACACCATACTCACTGTACATAACAATTTCATACACTGATAAAATCTTCTCTAATAAGATTTTTTATGTGACTCACCAGAGCCATGCAGAGTTGTGCCCACCACCCGCACACAGCTGGGCACTCGCAGGTCCCAGAACCGAACCGTCTTGTCCTGGGATCCAGACGCAATCATCCATCCTCCCCATGTGTACAGAGTCAGAATGTGACCTGTTCAAACAAAACATTAACATATGATAACTTCACTCTTTTTAATCTGTTCACCACATTGTTACCTCCACCAAGGAGGTTATGTGTTTGGGAGGGTTTGTTAATTTTTCAGTTAGTTAGTTTGTTTGTTAGCAAAATAACTCAAAAAGTTGCGGACGGATTTTGATGAAATGTCAGAAATAGCATAAGGAAGAACTGAGTAGATTTTGGGAATGATCCAGATCACCGTTTTTAAAGGATTCTGTATTACTGGGAGATAGGGGTAATGGCGGAGGTCTGCAATCTCTGAGTGCTTTTCTAGTTTATCTGAGTATTGCTCTCCACATAACTCATTGGTCTTTCATTTACTAAAAAAAATTGCCGTGTTAGTTCCTTAAAAAATATTTATAAAAAATTGCATAAACCATAGTTTCATCATAGATCATTATAATTATCTATTATGTCAGCAAACTGGTTTTCAGAACCTCAGAATTTCCAAACAGAATTGCAAAGGAAGAGCTGTCTCAAATAAATTGATAGAAATACTTGTAGATGGTTCATATCCACCAAGCAGTCTGCTATGGTTCAGTCTCGCTTGTAGAGGCTGAGTTTGCTACGCTCAGTTTAAGGCCCTCCAGTAGCTTTTCATTTGATACCATTTGGCTTTTGTTGCATCTATTAAACACCAACAAAAATGGAAAAAAGTAAACCGTCTCTTAAACAGAAGCCAGCCCCTGTCATCACGCCTTACAAGGAGCTCTTTGCAAATGACAGATCACAACATGTCACAACTTGTATTGAGTTTAGCCATTTTTGGTCTAACCAGCACCCTACAAGGTTTCTTTGCTAAAATGTATTTCACCATTTCCTTTAAAAGCACATCTGAGATTAAATAAAGGAGAAAAGATGTTCAGCTCAGTGCAAAAAGTTGCAGGTTTTGCAGATAGTGTAGCCCCACTCCTTTGGGTTGAATAGGTACACTAAGTACCCCAACATAAGGGTGCTAAAACAGTAGGATGGTACTGATCAATTATTTTCCCATCGTTTGACAGTGGGAATGCAAATAATTAATTGCAGCACCGAACAAAGCTAAACCAGACCGCTTGATGGAAACACAGAAAAAGTTACCAGTGTGTCCGCTCAGGGCATGAAGGCCCTGTCCTCTCTGACAGTCTGTTGTGTAGATGTTACAGTCTCCAGCTCCCGCACTGATCAAGATGGATCCTCCACTCTCAGGGCCCTCCATAAAAGCCAGGTCCCTGATGGTACCATCATGCATGCTGAACTCCAGGTCTGGGCCTGAAACAGAGGTGCACATTCACTACTTCAATATAAGGATAAAGATGAACTCTCTGCTCTCTGTTATTTGTGCTGATATTAACAAAGTTTTACAGAATCACATTGACCAGGCAGCAGAAATTTTACCCTTATTAGGTTTGTAGTCAAACATGTATTTGTTATGTTTAAGTGGAGTTGCTTAAAGACAATTTTAACACACACATGAAAGAACATAAAACAGTACCTGTAGCATTCCAACTGTCTGCATTGAAAGGCAGGACTTTGACATATTTATCGTTGGAGCCTGTAGCCAGCAGCTGTCCACAGTGGCTCCAGGCCACACAGTAGATTGAACCCTTGTGGTGTTTGTTCCTCCTGAACCGCACAACCGGCTGCTTTAGAGCACCAGAACCACTAAATAAGCCAGCAAAAAATAGAGATGAGAAAATATGCAGGACACCATTAGTTGTAGAAGGTTATTATTTTGAGAGAACATTTAAAAAAGTTCTATTTTTTGTCAGAAATGCTTTAAAAAAGGAACACATAAAAAATATCAAAACCATCTTATAGTTTATGTATGGGGGTTCTGCTGAGTTTCTACCTGGGAGTCAGTGTCTCTGGGTAGGCGCAGACTCTCAGGGTTTTGGAGTTGGAGCCAACAGCATAAAGTGCTCCGGCAGGATGAAAAGCCACTGCACGCACTGCCTGTGTGTCCTCAAGTTGGCTCACTTTGACAAACTGTGTTTTGGACTTTCCGAGCTGTGGAGATTTAAAAAAAAACAAAAACAAAAGAAACAGGTCAAGCTATGAACTCCATTTGAATATCGCAAGAAAGCAGGTTAAATAAATTTCATACCAGATATTTCAGGACCAAAGAGGAGCAATGAAATATCCATGAATATAATATTAATTTAGAACTAAAACCGTTTGTTGGCAGTTTGCCTTACCTCTTGTAAGTTTCGTGTCCCAGTGCTGCCAGCATCACCTTGGACTGTTGGACAGGACCCTCTGATCCTCTCTGCACTGCAAAATTAAAATGCACAATAGCTGCTTTAGACACAAATGCTCAAGTATGATTCTAACAAGGAAAAAAAAACTATGAGACCATACAAATTTTGGCCCTAAAACTAGTTAAAAATTTTGAATCCAGGCTGGCCGTTACCTTTTACTTGCTGGAACCGGGGATTCACTGAGGGAGGATAAACCATGACTTCCAGTCTTTAACGGTGTGCTGCTGACCCATCCACCTGGCTTGTCCCTTGGCGGTCCAGTGTCTGGGGTGTGCCGGTTGTTGGTGGCTCTGGGACTAGAGGTGCTGGTGTTCCCTGGCAGCCCGTTTCTCTGCTGGCCCAGATGAGACATCACCTCGTCTCCTCTGTGGTCGATGCCCACATTCATCTCCTCCAACTTCTGAATGGATCTGAACAGAAATTTATTATTCAAATATTATAACTCTTTCAGTTCTATAAAGGACAAAAACAGAGGCAAAGAGGATAGAAATTATACAGCTGAGACACAATTTACTTCAGGCGTCAGATCAGCTTAAGAGAAGTCAGGATATATCAGAAGTCAGAAGTCCACAATTGTCCAAGAGGAGTCCCCAAAATAGCATCCTCATCCTCTGAAACAAATGTGATCTATTCCTCCCATTTCTGGCAATGCCCTCCTTTAATTCTTAGAAATGGACATCCTCTCCATTAAAAAAGACTTTTCCATCCAATACCTGAGATTTGGGGAATTAAGTATGGGTCGTTTGCAGTCACACGATTGCAATGACACATAAAAAGTCAGAAGGGGAACAGGAGGGGAAGAACACTGGTTAGGAATCAATGGCAGTGGAGGAAAGTCTGCATGTTAAAGCTCTAAATGGACCTGTACGCTGCAGTTAACAGAAAAAATGTACAAACACTGGGTCTGATCCCTACACTTTACAGAACTGTGATTTTTCACACAGGTTAACTGATTTGCCTGGTATGGAGGTGAATAATGTCACATATTACTCAGTCCCACAGACCTCCTACTACACATCTAGCCACAAGAGTCCAGAAGGGTTTTGCACTGAGCCAAGAGGCTAGCAGCTTATGACAGCTTTTTAACATTGTTTTATCATAAGTATGTTTTTAATTTAAGCTGTGATATACTATCAAGAAAATGACCCTTATGGGGTAAGCGACCAAGTAATGATGTGCCATTCAAGTGCAAGCTGGTTCTACAAGACGGCCCTTTAGTATGAACAACAGGAGCTGGCTCCTGTAAGAAAGCCAATTTCCTTTCTTTCACCTTTTGTATTAAATAAATATTTAAAAAGCCAAACTAGTACTAAATGAAGTGCTGTTTGGGACCGTCTATTATAAGTGAGCTGTGACAAGTTATCTTGATTTCTCAAAAGAGACCGTCACAACTGCTTGGTTGAACCAAAACTGACCATATGTGAGTGCTGTCTGACTCCGCTCCTCCAAACTTAAGACAGAGCTTTAAATCCATGTCTGCCGCTTAAATTCCTCAGCAAGCCACAGACATGTCTCTTGAGGAATCCTAGCTTATTCTTTTTTGGCAAATCTCTCAAGCTCTTCCAGCTCTTTGATGGTCTTCTGGCATGGACCTTTGTCTTCAGTTCATCCCACTGATTTCCAATGAGATTTAAGTCAGGGCTTTGGTCAGGCCAGTCAATAACATTCACCTTGGTCTTTTGAAGGCAGTTCTTCACCAGGAGCCATGTATGTTTTGGGTTGTTGAGAAAACAACATGACAATGCAGACCCAGTTTTGCTGCTGAGTGCTTGAAGTTTTCTTTCAAAATCTTCTCCTATCCTTCTTTCTTCACGATTCCTTCTACCTTTACAAGATTCCCACTTCCAGATACACTGAAGCATCCCCACACCATAATACTCCTGCCGCCATGTTTCATTGTGAGGACGGTGTTCTTTGAGTTATCCGCCTCTCCCTTCTTTCTCAGAATATAAACTACATCTCTATGGCCAAAGAGCTGTAGTTTGGTCCATCTGAACCAAGGACATGCCTCCAGTATGCAGAATATGTCTCCAGGTTGTCCTTCACATATTTCATTCTGGCTTGAAAGTGTCTCTTCTATACAAGGGGAGTTTTTCTTGGTGTGTAGACCTCTCAATCCATTCCTGTGCAGGGCTCTAGTGATTGTTTTCTCTAAGACATTTCCTTACTTTACTAAGTCATTTACTAGTGTATTGGCAGTTGTTCTGGGGTCTTTAGACACATCTATCACTAGTTTTATTTCCAGATTCATTGAAATCTTTGGCTTCCTACCTCTGCCAGACTTGTTCTGTACTGTGTGGCTCTCTTTGAATTTCTTGATGATACCTCTCCCTGCAGCTCTTGACACTTGGAAATGCTGTAATAAATTTGTATATCCTTCTCCTGCTTTGCGAGCTTCAATAATTCTTTTACTCAAGTCTAAACTGTTTTATTTTGTTTTTGTCATGATGCTTACTCATGCAACAGCTCAAACCCTCACTGAAGCTTTTTTAACTGTGAATTGGAAGATAACACTTTTAACTTGATTTTACAAGCTTTGAGTATTACCAAGTCAAAGCACATCGTTGCACTAGGATGTTTGGAAAAGCTGTGTTAAAAATCCTTGCTCTTTAACAGTAATTGGAAAGTACTTGGGAAAAACTGAACTTTTCACAGGGGAGGCTAATCATTTTGTCCTCATCTGCACATACTACTATTTTCATTATTATCATATCTTTCTTATTGCATCAAGATCCAGGACCTTAAAGTGATAAAAAATGATATAAAATGTTTCTAGACTGATTCTCTCCTCTTCTCTGAGTGTATGGATAGGTATTAAAAGGTAGTTTGTTTTTATCCAATAGAACCAGTATTTTTTTTTTTTCTGGTTTCAGCTCTGTTGCTCACCTGTTCAGGAAGGTCTCAGTGAGGTTGTTTTGGGTACCATCCAGGGGCTTCACTCCTCCCTCCAGCAGCATCTGCTGGTAAAGCTGCCTCTGCTGCTGCTTCTGCTCCAGATGCTGCTGCACACGGAGACGCTGCCTGTAATACTCCTGGATGTGCTCTGTGGAGTCAAGACGCTGCAACAAACACACATACATGAGAAAAACAAACAAGTGTGAAAGGCTTGGTTTGGCAAACCCTGAACTTTGGAGCCTTATCCTGACAGGATTTCTTCTCCATGAGCAGGCCCTGTGACCTGAATGACAGAATATTTATTATTGCTTTTCATTATTCTAGTCAACACTTGGCAGAGCACGCACACATGCAAAAGCACACACATATCACATTATAATAGACAAACTCTCTCCCAAGAGCCACCACTGACAACTCTTCATCTCTCAAGGCCTCGTCCTCCATCATTCGTCCCATAAAAAAGTTTTCAAGGACCTCATCATATCCAGCGGCTCTACAGTATACACACGTACTAACGCACACACTAAGATACACACACAATCCAATCTCAAGCTTCTCCGCTCCTCTAGATGGGACCTGGGATGCATAAAGATGAGCGATGATGGAAGCAGCAGGCCATATTGGGTGTGACCGCACATCAAACCAGATTATCTGCCTCCAGTGTCCCTGACCTCTGCCCTCCTCACTCAGACAGGGGGCAGGAGGGTGCTGGTGCCCCTCAGACAGGTGAGGTGCAGAATTAGGGGAGGATTTATGAGGCAGGTGAGGTGTGGAAATGATGTGGCTCAGAGGTTCATGGGGAATCTGTTCTAAATCTCATAAAATGGGGATGACGACTGTGAAAGAGAGATGGACTAAAAATCTTGTTCTGACTTTGACTCAAGTGACCAGACGGACAAGTGTGGATGTTTTTCTTTTTATAACCTTTGTTGAAGTCATAAAACCAGTTCAGTTCAAGCAACCTTAGGTTGAGATTCTCCAATCTGTCTATAATCTTGTAAAACAAAAGGAATGCCCAAAAACTTAACTTCTCTTTACCTCATTTGTTTCTGTGCTGCAGGGGGGTCCTCCATCTTTTCCAGGAGTCAAAGGGGTGCGTGTGGTGTTGTGCCCCTCCTGACCATGACGCTGCTTCCTGAAGACAGAAAATTATGAATATGAATCCAACATTTTTTTTGGTAAAAAACAGGTATGATTGAAACACCTGTATTCAATGATAAACAGGTGTGGCCAAATACTATTTTCCATTTAGTGTATACAAAATAACAAATTTATTAGACCACCATCCAAAGCAAGGTTTATGCCACAGCTGCCCTAAATTAACAGCATTGGTAATTACCAAAATACACCAATATGTAGAAGCTCTTTAAGCCAAATGATACTTTTAATGCTAAAATATAATTATTATTGTTATCCACGAATTTTCAAATTTATTAATATACAAAAAAATGAAAAAAAGTAAAGCACATTATTATTTCTTGTTTAATATGTCAAATTATAGTTATTTACTTGCATTCCTGAACAGAAAAATGAGTTTTAGTGGTTGAATGTTATGCTTGATTCATTTCTGACTTCTCAGAGAAGCCCAGTGAGCTGGCTCAAATTTGGGTATAAAAAAGTGATTTCAGTTTGAAATACCTCGTTCCTGTTCAAAATGGTAAAATGTGGAGAGCTCACTGAAAATGAAAGAGTCCGCATTGAAGCACTTCATGATGCTGGATGGTCTCTGAGACAAATATTACAGGTGGTCTAATAAATTTGTTAAGCACTGTATGTGCAGTTCATGTTGCAAAGGGTGTTGCATGAGTCAAAAATTTGTAATAAAAAAATTAAAACTGCAACTGTACTTCGAAAAAGCAATCCAAGGCATGCTCAGTTTTGTATGAATTAAAATTCCTTCATTTTACATTGCTCAATACATTTTAAAACAGTTGAACCCTAGACATGTTGAACCCTACTCAGGTCTTTATCAGGGCCACTGTCAGCAGTGGCTGGCACACCTGTGAAGAGTTATATGAATAGTATGTAACACTACATGTGTGTCATATGTGACACTAGAAAGACCCAGCAGTGCTTCCGCCATGCCCAAGTGAAAACTTCCTCTTGGCACTGCACCAATATAAATGCAGCTCTAGATAAAAAGGATTCGACTTCCTTATAAAGGTTTGATGCCAAAATTCCTTGAAGTTTGTTTTAAGGCCTATATTGACGTGCTATGAAAATGAAGGATACTCAGCTCTTTTAAAAGGGAATGCCTTAGGTTGTTTCTATGACTACATGAATCCTGATCCTAAGAGCATCTAAACTAGTATTTTTGAGTTCTGGAAGTGCTTCTTCCAGCATTTTTTATATATCTGAATACTTCATACACCCCAAACATGTAAAAGTTTTATAGCTAACTATGAGAATACATGATCATGATGATTAACTTTGACTTTCAGCTGTGAAACCTCTGGTTATAAATTAACTTCTCATTTTGTACCAGCTGTGCAAATCACTTTTATCCAGCAGGTGGCGCCACAGCAAACCTGTTTTCATTAACAATATGGCCAGTATTCAGTTTACAGTTGTGTTGTCGTTTATCTACTCAAGAGCCCCTATTCCAACAATTTCTAAGGGTTGAAAAATTTATCATTCAACCAAAGCATTCAACACATCTTTTGTAACATTGGTTTCAGCTATTTTTTATTTTTTTAGACAAATAGCTGTGTAGTTACAGAGAGCAAAAGGGGCATTGGTGAGTGATGTTTGCATTGAATAAAATGTTTTTGAATTTATCCATTTTTCCCAGATATCACTGTGATTCCCCCTTTTTGCTTTTTTTACTTGATACTATAAGCAGTCTATAGAGGGATGAGAAGGGAGATGAGTAGGAACAATTATTTGCAGGGACAGGTCCATGTTTTCTACTTTTCACTTCGGAAGATTAAAGAGCATAAATAAATATAAGGTACAGAAAGCAGAATACACAATGAACAATATGCATGCATTATATCAGTCCTTATCCACATGCCTGTGTCTTGAGTAACCCCATAATAGTTTAGTATCTATTGATCCTCCTCCTCCTCCTCTATTGTGAAGGGATCAGGATGCAGCCAGTTTCTAGTTATGGTCTCCTTATCAACAGATTATAGGACTAGCTGTTTCAATAACATACACTTCACCATCAGTACCTGGGTTGAATTTGTTTTTGACGATCAGCTGATTCTATTTTGCTCATGCTGCTCTGCATATCTGTATGAAAAGGCACATTTGATCGAGAACACCAAAATTTTAAATACAGTTTCTTTAAGGTTCTATCATGCAGATTTACAGGCAATTTGGGATTAAAAGGGTATTTTTAGCCACTTTTTTGCTCTCTGGGGTCTGTCCAAAGTGAAGAAACTGCCTGATCAGACTCTGAGAGACAGAGTGTGGGTTTACTGAGGTCTTTGACAGACATTAACCAAAGAGGTAGCAGCTATTCCAAGATGGCCCCTATTACATAAGATTAAAGCATTAAAATCTGATCTTCAGCCCATTTCAGGCTAAAGTATTGGTGCCCAGGGATATTTAATTTACAGCCTAAATGTAGACTAAGTACTGGGATTTTTAATAACACATCATTAGTCCAAGGCTTAAAATTATATTGCATCAATCAGCACTGTGCTGCAGTTAGATATACTTTCTGAAGCTCTGAAAGAAGAGCACTATGTCTCTGTTAAATCAGGGTTAATGGGATTAATAGAGCCACAGACTGTCGTACAACTTGATCTACCATTGGATTGTCATACTGCAGCTTGGACAAGCACATGCTGATGGTTAAAGTTTGGAAACAAATATCTAACTGAAAGCTATTAATACAGGAAATTGTCTATTCTATATCACATTCATTACATTCTCAAGTGTTGAAATTTAGGTATATACCATACTTTTGTCTTTATCTAAATATGTGCAGCTGTAAGTTGACAGCACCCAAGTTTAATTAATTTTCCCAAATCTCTAAATGGATTTGATAAGAAAAGGCTTGAAATGCAGCACGGACTGATGCATGGTTCAGCTATTTAAAATTAAAACAGCCATTGGCAAAATTGCAGATTAACTAAATACATTTAAATACATTTTTTTCTGACTGGTATTTAGACCAAATTTCAGAAGCTAGAAAGTCGAGGCTTAAAATCAAAGGTGACTGAGCATTTCCATCAGAGTCCCTTAACTCTTGAATGACCTCCCCAAGGAGATAAGGCATGAATCAGACAAAATAATTGGCATATCCTCATTCATAAGGCTTTACTAAACCTGTTTCCATTAAACTTGTGCGACTTTATTACTTAATTAAGAAAAGTTCTGAAAGCTACAGTCTTCATTCGGTGACTCAGTTAAAAGATTTAATTTTGCGATCTGTGCCCAATGTCTGTCTTGAGACAGAGTTTCAGGTATGCTGCTCCTGCAGCCTGGAATCTTCTGCAGGAAAATGTCTTGGGGAGCTGGTCACTTCAAAATTTTTTTAAATAGATTAAAGGAATTGGAGGAAGATGGATAAGGTTGTAGATGTTTTGACTAATGACTTTCTGATCTATGACTCAGGAGTTGGTTGTTTGTAGTGTTTCTGTGGCCTTTCTTGGCCAGGAAACTCTTGTCAAGGAGATTCTTAATCTCAATGGCGCTTTCCTGGTTAAATAATTCTAAGTAATATGATGTCTGCATTCTGATGAGGTCTGTGAAGTCTTAGCTGCATAGTATCTTATGATGTCTGAGCTCTAGAGATGTCCTAAGATGTCTCAGTTTGCTTGCTGTCTCATGACATCTGGGTCTTGAAGTCCTGTGAAGCTGTTGGATTGTTATCTTAGCCATTTTTGTTTAGGTTCTTGGGCTGTTTGGATCCTGATGATATTGTTCTGTTATCCTAGTTTTTTGTTGGGTTTTGTTGCTTTGGTCTTGTGTTTCCTTTTGCAAATGTCAAGGCACTTTGTAAACCCTTTTTTTTAAATTGCTGTACAAATAATTTATTTAATCATATTATAATTATAAGTTTGGTTAAAATAAAGATTTGGATCTCTGCTGTCAGTTTGAATATTTGGCAGAATATCTGCAAAAGGCTAAAACATTTTGCTGCACAGATTTATTCCAGTCACAAACTCAAATATAATGTTGAAACCAGAAGTTTACATACACTATATAAAAAGGCACATAAACTTTTTTTTTTTCTCACCGTCTAACATTAAATCAGATTAAACTTTCCTGTTTTTGGTCAGTTAGGATTACCAAAATTATTTCTATTTGCTAAATGCCAGAATAATGAGAAAAGGATTTTTTTTAGACATTTTTTATGACTTTCTTCAAAGTCAGAAGTTTACATACACTAAGATTACTATGCCTTTAAACAATCTGGGAAAGCCCAGATGATGATGTCATGTCTTTGGAAGCCTCTGATAGGTTTATTGACAACATTTGAGTTAATTAGAGGCACACCTGTGGATGTATTTTATTTGAAACACTGCTTCTTTGTGTAACATCATGGGAAAATCAAAAGAAATCGGCCAAGATATCAGGAAGAGAATTGTGGACTTGCACAAGTCTGGTTCATCCTTGGGTGCAATTTCCAGATGCCTGAAGGTGCCACGTTCATCTGTTCAAACAATTATACTCAAGTATAAACACCATGGGAATGTCCAGCCATCATACCGCTCAGGAAGGAGACGGGTTCTGTGTCCCAGAGATGAACGTGCTTTGGTCCGAAAAGTGCATCTCAACCCAAGAAAAAAAAGCAAAAGACCTTGTGAAGATGCTGGCTGAAGCTGGTAAGAGTGTGTCATTATCAACAGTCAAACCAGTCCTGTACCAACATGGGCTGAAAGGCCACTCTCCCAGGAAGAAGCCATTACTCCAAAAGAAACATAAAAAAGCCAGATTACAGTTTGCAAATGCACACAGGGACAAAGACCTTAATTTCTGGAGACATGTTCTGTGGTCTGACGAAACTAAAATAGAACTTTTTGGCCATAATGACCATCGTTACATTTGGAGAAAAAAGGGGGAAGCTTGCAAGCCTGAGAACACCATCCCAACTGTGAAACGTGGGGGTGGCAGCATCATGTTGTGGGGTTGTTTTGCTGCAGGAGGGACTGGTGCACTTCACAAAATAGATGGCATCATGAGGAAGGAACATTATGTGGAAATACTGAAGCAACATCTTAAGACATCAGCCAGGATGTTAAAGCTTGGGCGCAAATGAGTTTTCCAAATGGACAATGACCCTAAGCATACTGCCAAACTGGTTACAAATTGGCTTAAGGATAACAAAGTCAATGTTTTGGAGTGGCCATCACAAAGCCCTGATCTCAATCCCATTGAAAATTTATGGGCAGAGCTGAGAAGGCATGTGCGAGCAAGGCGGCCTACAAACTTGGCTCAGTTACACCAGTTCTGCCAGGAGGAAGGGGCCAAAATTCCTGCAAACTATTGTGAGAAGCTTGTGGAAGCATATCCAAAACGTTTGACCCAAGTCATACAGTTTAAAGGCAATGCTACCAAATACTAATGAAATGTATGTAAACTTCTGACTCTCAAGAAAATAATAAAAAAATTGTCAAAAAATTATCTGTCTCATTATTCTGGCATTTAGCAAATAGAAATAATTTTGGTAATCCTAATTGACCAAAAACAGGAAAAGTTTAATCTGATTTAATGTTAGACGGTGAGAAAAAAAGTTTATGTGCCTTTTTATATAGTGTATGTAAACTTCTGGTTTCAACTGTATATTCCTGTGAGGACAGGGATGATGATGTTTGACATGTACTGTGCACAGCTGCAGACATCTGGACAGTTGAGTACCAAACCTCTGACATACCAAGCCTTTACAACCCTAACATCCCTGTGTGATCACCCACGACCCTTACCTTTCAGGTGAATCATCCTCTTGATGCACATTATTCTCCACCAGGCTCCGACTGAGGGCAGACTTAACATTTGCATCCATGCCTCTCTTTTCTTGGGATGCAAGGCCATGAGACAGACCATCCAAAGCTGGGTTTAAAGATCTGGACATGTAGGTGTCGGCTGAATGAGGCCTCTGGCGGAAGGGTGAGGCAGGGCAGGGGGACAGACGGTTGATCAAAGGAGTGAGGAGGTCGGCATGGCCGGCTTTGCTTGGCTTCACCAGACGGTCGACGTGGATGTTGAGGGTCTTTTGCTCGAAGGCGCAGGAGAAGGCACCCGGAGAGAGGTTCTGCAGCCAGGACAGCAGTGACAAGTCCAGCTCATCACAGCCATTTCCACAGAGTAAATCCACACCAAGCAAGACCTCGCCCTCTGTGATCTCCTCACCTGTTGCCTTACTCTACAAACAAGAGGAGACAGGATCAAATCGTGAAATGTGATGAGAACTTTAAGGTTTTTGGGAAAATGCAGTTCCACATTTGCTATTATTTTTAACCATCATTGATCTCTTTTGGGTTCAAATTTAATACTGTGTAATTTTAGATCACATAAGATTAATCAAATCAGATGAAATATGACAGGGTTCATTTATAGGGTCCACCTATAAATGAATGTCTTCAGATTTAGAGAAACAGTGACACCATGTAACAGCCACTGAAATTTCCTAGTAAGAATTTTATCCTGAGTGTACCTGACAGAACTCGACACAGCATTCATAAAGGATCCCTTTGATGAGCAGCTGGAAAAGACGATTCCCGCTCGCCCTGAAGCCTGCCTCACTCAGCTTCCTGTCCGCAGGGATAAACTCAGCCACCATAGCACAGGCCTCCTCGAAGCAATGGACACGTGCCGTGCTCGGGTTCCAGTCTTTAAACTCTGCGTGGTGGGTGAGGCGCGGCAGGGTGAGGAGGAGGCAAAGCTTACTGTAGTCCTCTTTGGATGGGCAGAACTCCTCCAGACTGTTGAGGCATTTCACTGCTTCTTGCATGGTGAGCTCCAGCTGATAATTAACAGAGGGTAAGTGAGTGAGCAGCTGTTAAGATGGTTTTCTTAGTGTGAGGTTGTATTTTTACAGAATCCCAGTGTCATTTTAACATTGTGTTTTCCCAGCTAGAGCCCCCTTGTTCTCATCTCTTCTAGTAAAACTATTTCAGTGCTCAGACTCAAGGCGTGTCAAACTCAAGGCCCGAGGGCCAAATCCAGCCCGTGGATTGATTGAATCTGGCCCGCAGGATGATCTCCTATTTCTGTATAGGATAACTGGCCCATCAGTATGAGGTCTGCAGATTTCCTCAAGTATAAAAATGTAAACATATCCTTGATGATTTAAGATATCCCTGTTAAGTCATAAAATCTGAAAAAGTAATGAGTAAAAATGTTTAGATAAGAAGTTAGGAATGTGGGAAAATAAATTAATTTGTCTTAAAATTTCATATTTTCAATTTTGCATTCTCACCATTAGAACTCAAACTTTGGATTTTTACTTTTTAATTCGTACTTCGAGCATTTCAACTCGTAATTTGGGCTTCTCATATAATAATTTGAGCTTTAAAAATAATCATTCAGATTTTTAATTCAGATCTTAACCACTTGTTTTGTATTTTATCTCATATTTTCAATTTCAAACTTTGACTTCATTGTCCCATAGTTTGACCTTTAAGACTCACAATTTAAAATTTGAATCATATTTTGATTTTTAATTTCATGATTACAAATTTTATTTTATATTTTGACCTTTTAAACTCATGATTTTGACTTTCTTTCTAATATATTTGCCTTTAAAAAACATCATTTTTCAATTGCAATTTCATGTTTTGCCCTTTTTGAACTAATAAATTTACTTTTCTAAGATTGTGAGCCTTTAAACTTATCTTTTTAACTTTTTAAATGTCAAAATCATTTATCATCAGTGCTAAGTCTTGTATTTCATGTTTTATTACTGGTGAAATGCGGTTGACAGTTTATGGTTAAAAAGGTGACCCTGTTAGGCCTTCAGGTTAGACCTGAATCCAGAATCCAGCCCCTGCTGTGATTGAGTTTGACACCCCTGTCTAAAATCTTTTATTAATTTTATAAATCAGTCAGGGTCAAATAAAAGTTCTCCAAAGCCAAAGTTCTTCTACAAACTTAATAAGATTTTCCTCCAGGATTTTCTGATTTCATTTTGCCCTCTACCTTTACAAGCCTTCCAGGGCCAGCTGCCAAGAAGCATCCCCACAGCATGATGCTGCCACCACTGTGCTTCACAATGGGGACAGTGTGTTTGTGGTGATGTGGAGTGTTAGGTGTCTGGCTAACAGAGGGTCTTGTCTGATGGCCACAAAGCACCATTCTGGTCTCATCAGACCTAAGAACTGTCTTCCACCTGACCATGGATTCTCCCACATGACTACTGGTGAACTCTAGTCAAGATTTAGCACGAGTTTTCCTTAGCAGCGGCTCTTCTTTGACTTATACTTTTCAATAACCTTTTCTCTGAGTTGCTTGGAGTGCTCTTTTGTCTTTATGGTGTAATGGTAGCCAGGAATACTGATTAACTAGTGACTGGACCGTCCAGACACAGGTGTCTTCGTACTACAACCACTTAAGACATATTCACGTCACTCAGGTGATCCCCATTTCCCTGACTGTGAGACTTCTGAAATAATAAATTGTCAAAAAAGCCAATATATACTGACCATGAGTGATCTAATAAATCAATAAAAGGGTAAATCATCAAAGGTGATGAATGATTTATATAGGAGCTGTAGTGTTCTTTCTCCATTTACGTACATTTTGGGGATCTTCAGCAGCAGACATGGCATTATTTACACACAGAGCTTCCAGGAACTTCTGTTTCAGAACAATGTAGCGGAACCTAAAAAATACACAAATTTAAGTTTAAGGAATAATCTTTAATGCACATGAATAATCAACTTTATATGACATATCCATGGGGTTATGATAAGTGGTTGGTGGTAGGTAGGACAGAAAGGCTGTCAGTAACATGACATGATCATGCCACTAGAGTGCTGGGAGTTGACCTAATTTGGTTCCCAAGGCTACCAGTCTCTTGCTTTACTGGCAGGTCCAACTCAGCCCCAAATTCAGAGAACATGATTGAGCCACATAAAACACTTCTTATGATGACAAACAACTAAAATCAGTGTGCTCAATTAAAGAAAATAATCAAAAAAGCTGAATTTCAGTTAAGCCGTCTATTCACTGCATACTGCCGCAAAATGTAATTCTTAAAAAGCCAGTCATACAACCTGTCCTTGAAATGAAAGCTTTGGCCAGAAGCAATAGGACTTTTAAATTATTATGATTTTATCAGGTGAGATTATCCTGCACACAATGTTTCTCTCACCTTTTCTTGTCAAACTTCTCCATTCCTTCTAGAGGTTGAATAAACTGCATCACCTCCTCCCACTGGCCATCCAGAATGAGTTGCCTGTTTAAAGCAGCAAATGAACAATTTTAAAGACACTGAAACCCTCTCAGTCTGACATAAAACCTGCCTGTCCTGGATATTGTAACAATCCCATAACAAACAACAGCACTACAAGTTCCTGTATATCGGAAGGCCATATCTTTTCTAATTTATGACACTACACTCTGCAGTAGTCATACCTGAGGAACAGCATATCATCAGAGTAGAGTCCATTGATTACACCACTTTCCTTCTCTAAAGCCAGCATGCTGATGTGCAGCTTCCTAGAGTTCAGAAAGTCCAGGATGACCTTGATCACCTCTGCCTCCTTGATGCTGATTGTCTCCTCTGCTGTCATGGTTACAGATGTGTTGTGACCTCTTTCAGCTGGCTGAAACACAGAGGAGATAGAAGACATGTTGTTGATAATGCGGCACCCAAAAAGAGTAACGTTCATACATTCATATTGTAGACAAAAGTCTTCCTGCCTCTGCTCTTACACCCTGAAGCTAATTTTAATTGATAAATTGAATTCCAAAAATCATGCTGGTATTAAAAATCTCTCTCCACAGCACTGAGGCTCCTGAAAGTTACCCGAGCTTTCCTACAGGCTTAGACAGAGGACTTCTCTTTATACTTGTCCTGCTGGATCTTAACGCTGCATTTCACACAATTGATCATCACATCCTGTTACACAAGAACACTTAATTGGAATTAAAGGAACAGTATTAAGCTGGTTTCAATCCTATTTATCAGATGGATCACAACTTGTAAATAACAATATGTTCTCTGTGCACAACAGAGTCACTCAGTGATTCAAAGTTTTGATTTCTGCTATCTGATCTGTCAATATTTACATATCTATTTTAGCCAATGTTAATATTGACAAAATATACAGCATCCCTCTCTATATGTGTTTTGACTCGGCCACAAGAACATTAATCTTGTTGTCTTTAAACCATTTCTGTGTAGCTTTCACTGTATGCTCCGGATCACTGTCTTGCTGAAAAATAAAAGTTCTCCAAAGCCATAGTTCTTTTACAGACTGAATATGATTTTCCTGCAGCATTTTCCTATATTCTGTGCATTCATTTTACCCTCTACCTTCACAAGCCTTCCAGAGCCAGCTGCCAAGAAGCATCCCCACAGCATGATGCTGCCACCACCGTGCCTCACAGTGGGGATGGTGTGTTTGTGGTGATGTGCGTTTGTGGTGTCCTGCAAACATAGCGTCAACAACAGCTGCTGCATGCAGAGTCTCTCCCATCTCAGCTGCTGAAGCTTGTAACTCCCTCAGAGTAGTCATAGGTGTCTTGTTGGCCTTTCTTACTAGTCTTCTTCTTGCACGCTCACTGAGTTTGTGAGGTAGCCAGGAATACTAATTAACCAGTGACTGGGCCTTCAAGACACAGTGTCTTTGTACTACAATCACCTGAGACACATCCACTGCACTCAGATGATCCCCATTTCACTTATTGAGAGACTACTACCACTAATTGGCTTGACCTCTGTTAAATTGTTGAATTAGGTCAGTAACTTTAAAGGGGGGTGGGGGGTATTTTTGCAATCACTTTTTTACCTTGCATATTTTTATTCCATCAACAATACTTTGTAGAAAACTGTTTTCACTTTGACAATAAAGAGGTGTTCTGTATTTTTTGTCAAAAAAGCAAAATTATATCAACCATGATTGATTTAACAAATCAATAACATTGAAACATTTTGTTTCCCCAGCCAGAGCTCTCTTGTTGTCATCTCTACTAGTAAAACTATTTTAATATCTTTAGACTAAACAGTGACTACAAAAAGTATTCAGCCCTTGGAAGTTTTACCCTTTTTGTTAATTTTATAAATCAATCATGGTCAAAATAATTTGGCTTTTTTGACAAAAAAAAATCACAAAAATCCTTCAAATTGAAGATAGATTTACAAAGTTATGTCAAGTAAAATAAAAATATGTAATATAAAACAAGTGACTGCAAAAATATTCACCCCCTGAAGTCAGTATTTAGTAGATGCACCTTCGGCTGCAATCACAGCACTGAGTCTGTGTGGATAGGTCTCAATCAGGCTTGCACATCCCGACACTCCAGAACATTAATCTTGTTGTCTTTAAAATGTTTGAAATGCCAAAAAATAAAAAATAAAAAATAAATAAATTATAATAATAATAATTATACCGACCATGATTGATTTATAAAATCAATTAAAGGGTCAAAACTTCCAAGGGGGTGAATACTTTTTACAGCAGCTATATTAGAGGAGGGCTGGGATACAGCTAAGAGAAACATTACTGATGTTTACAGTGACAGATAATGCAAACCTTTTTTTTTGCCAAATGCTTTACATTCTGGACTAATTTCAACTTCTAGAGCAGGTGTTGGCAACTGGAAAACTGGGGGCCAAATGTGATCACCATCCTCACTCATTGTGGCCCAATGTGAAGAAGACATGATAAACATATGCCATAAAAAATGATCAAAAAGGAGGTATCTTAATTATAATCTTTGGTTTTTGGTTATTTTCTTTCTTGTTTGTTTTTGTTTTAACTGTCTTTAAAAAAACTATTTCATAACGTATTTTAAAATACATTTAAAAATTGAAAATAAAAAGGAAGTGCACTATCAAAAAGGTTTTGACGCATTAAAGTAATCATTTAAATGTGCATTTGAGTTTAAATATATAGTATTATATATAGTATGCTTTATTTTGATGAGAGCTATTAATTTGTTCCTTTGTCAAATAATAAATTGATGTCAGAATTTCCTAATATTTTTACAATTTAGCCCTTTGACAGTGGGAATAAAATGCATGTAGCCCTAGTTGTAACCAAAGTTACCCATCCTTTTTATAGGGTGTCCAGCTGTTCAAAACAACGACTTAAAGTGCAAATGCCTTTTGCTCACCACATTTGATGCAGTTAAATGTAAACACTTTTGGTTTTGAGCAGCATCATTTTATAGGGATTTAGGAGGATTATAACTTTACATAAATATCACAATAAGATTTCAGTCACAACAACAAAATTAGAGGTACAGAATACAGTTCTTCTATCCGGACTGTAAACAGTTAACCATAGCAGCATCACATCCTTTCATAACAAGACATGGGGTTCTTTCATTTTGCATGATCCTCTCTCCCTCTGTATGCTTAAGCAGCGACGGGCTGAGGGAGCACTGATGCCCCTGGGTGTCTGTACTGGAGGCAGAGCAGCGGGTGACACCGCCCTGCTCTGTTCCCTCCATCCGTCCAGCTCCGGTCCTGGATCAGCAGGTCTGCGGCCCAAACCTGACAGCCTCAGCACTTTATCTGCGCAAAGACTCACCTTGTTTACTTCAGTGTGAGACAGCACACCAAGAGCACAACAGCCGAAGGGCGGAGTGACATGCAGATACACAGAAGCTATGAGTAATATTTACATCGTTTCCCCTCTACTGTGTAAGGTACCGCGCAATTACACTAAACACCGGTGTTACAAGCTAACACGCCACCGTGAACCAGAGCCAACTCCTCACCTGTCTGCGCCAACAACACGCCGCGTTAAAGCCGCTCCAGTCCGCCAAACGTCAAAGTGTCAACGAAGAAGAGGACAAAAGAGGTGATTTTATGTCAAAGTCCTGAGCAGCGTCTCTCTAGAAAAGGTCCCCCTGCTTTCCTTCTGATACACAGATCGCGGTTGCCATGCGGACCGACGCAGCCGCAAACCACCAATCAACTGTAGTGATGACGCCGCGGTCACACCCAGGGGCGTCACCAGAAACTCGGTGTCCCAGATACACTGTGGGCACCTCCACCAAAAACCAAAGCAATCATGAACAGTGTTTAAGAAAACACTTCCATTATGCTTTACATGTCAGCATAACAGGTTCAAAGAAAGACTTTGAGTCAACACGTTCAAAACACCGTGTAACTGTAGCACAGGCTTTTTAAATTTTGATTTCTCCAGCATCGAGCCAAAACCTCCTATCTCAAAACTCATCACTCTTCAAGGAATTAAAAAAAATGCTGTATTTTATAAATAATTCAACAATGAATGTGCTTAATCAGCATATTTTTGACACTATTGTTGACAAAATTGTTGGAACCCACTGACTGATGGACAGGGTGACCTATAAGACTGATTTATACATATAAATAAATTACATATGTATTGTAGATGTGACTGGGTCACTAATGCCGCCATCTGGAAGTGAAAGACATTCATCATTATTATAACATAGCTTAGTGCAAATTAGTAAGAGGGACCTGGATGCAGCCAAGGACCTCCACTTCATACCGGAAGTATGACAAGCGCCGCCATATCTCGTCTTCTAATATCGGTAGTCACTTAAACTGAACATCTTCTTCAGTGTTTTCTTCATGCATCGCCGCCATATTAATAGAGGAAAGTCCCCCACATGAGGAAATACAAGTAGATGAAAAATATGCAAGTTTTCAGACCAGCAAGCACAGCGATTACATAAGATTAATTTTAATAAATAGATGTATGCTCCAAATTCAAGTATCACTTTGCACAGACATAATATGCAACGGGAGATTGGCTGGCTGGCCGGACGCAAATGTCATTCTGAAAATGTGCACATTGTTGTCTACTGTATTGAATGACGTAGTGGCTTGCCTCTGGCAACTGGCGGCTACGTTGGTGTCTGGTCAGGCAGCCAGTCTCTTGTTGCATGTCTGTGCTCAGTGATATGACCTTCATACAGAGCAGCTAACAAGATCTTGCTTCTATCATTTAAGAAACATCAGCAAACTCAGAGCATTTGTTACACTGACTGAACTTGAAATGATCAGTCACACACTCATCTCATCCTGTGTTGATTATTGTAACAGCCTCTTCACCTCACTCAGTATGTCCGCCATGAACCGGTTATAGTCAGTTCAAATGCTGCTGCTCGTGTACTCACCAGGTCAAACAAACGGTCTCACATCGCTCCCATTCTAAAATCTCTACTGGCTTCCCATTGCTTACAGGATTAGATTTAAAATTCTAACCTTCACTTTTACAGCACTTCACGGTCAGGACCCTGAATACTTAAACAGAACTCATTCACCTGTACCTGCCAACCCATTCACTGAGATCCAACTCTCTCAACCTGCTGACTATTCCAAAGACACATTTTAAAACACGTGGTGACCGAGCTTTTGAGGCCTTCGCACCAAAACTCTGGAACTCTCTGCCCATGTCAATCTGTTGTTCTGACTCGGTCGAGTCATTCAAAAAACAGTTAAACATTCAGACAGGCTTATGGATAATACAATGCTCCTTGTCAATGTACTGTAAATGATAATGTAAATTACTTGGATCATAAATCGATTCATTAAAATTAAAATAAATGTAATGTTATCGCTGTGCTTGTTTAGCCGATAACTTGCGTATTTTTCATCTACTTGTGTTTCCTTATGTGATGAACTTGCCTCTATTAAGAGAAACAATGAAGAAGACGTTCAGTTCAAGTGACTTCCGGTATTAAAAGACGAGATACGGTGGCGATTTTCTTACTTCCGGTGTGAAGTGGAGGTCCTCGGCTGCATCCAGGTACTCTTGAAATTAGCAGTTGGCTAACAGTTGGCTACTTAAAGTAGTATCAGGTCCACTGTCAGCTGTCACTTCACTTAAGTGTCCTTGGGCTACTTTAAAAGCAGTGATGTTTTGCACAAGTAAATACACTATATGGTCAATAGTATTTGCCCGTTTGACCATTACTCCAACAGGTACTGTAATGACATTGTTTTCAAATACATGTACTTTAACAAGGAGTAAGCCCCTCTTTTGAGGCTATGACAGATTCCACTCTTCTTGGAGGGCTTTCCACAAGATTTTGTAGTGTTTTTTTGGGAATTTGTGCCCATTCATTCTCTAAAGCATTTATGAGGTCAGGCACTGATGATGGACAAGAAGGCCTGGCTTGCAATCTCTGTTCCAGTTCATCCCAGGGCCAGTCAATGTCAGGGCCAGTCAAGTTCTTCCCCACCAAACTCATCTCAGACTCACCCATCTGACTGCCGAACAGTGACACATGATTTGTCACTCCACAGAATATGTTTCCTCTGCTCCACAGTCCAGTGTCGGTGTGCTTTACTCCACTCAATCTGATGTTGGTGTTGAACTTGGTAATGTGAGACTTGCATGCAGCTGCTAGGCCATGAAAACTGATTCTATGAAGCTCCTGCTGCACAGTTCTTGTGCTTACATTAATGCCAGTGAATTCAATAATTAACAGGAGAGGCTAAATACTTCTGACCATATAGTGTAGTCACCTCAGGACAAGTAATATTTTTGGTCTCCTCTATGGGTTGTCTTTCTCAGATAGGATTCTGTAGCAGTACAACATGATTTTGTTTGCATGTTTTTAGCACATCCAATTGAACAAAAAACTGGTTTGAAAAAAAAAAATGTTTGAAACACACAAGTGGCACCTAAGGCTAAAACGTCTCTGAAGCTCATGTCATAGGAAGCCTTTCTTACCTGCCAGGGTGATTCAATAAGTGTATGATGTGATGTGAAAGCTATAAGAGAAAGTGAATTATTTTCTCAACATCTGACATCATATGCATGTTGCAAAGCCCCTAAGGAGACATGGGCAGTCAAAAAACTTTAATAAGAACTGAAGAGTCATAACCAAGAACTGAAGAGTCATAACTCTGAAATATCTTTTAAGTATTTTTATTCTTGGCAGTGGCAGCATGCAGACATTTCAACCCAAACTCATAGGGCTACATTGAAGAGATTTGTTTGGAGTTTAGGGATGTCAGGATTAATTGTATTAGTTATAATTAATTAAGGCCCACTATTAGAGCACCAATTTCCTAAAATAGCAATTGTCCACAAGATGTATTCTCTTTTTGGTTAAGCAAGTCCTCTGCTCCATTTCACTTTAAAAATCTCATATAGCTCAGTGGACAAGGCAAAAATCCCCCGCTCCTTGTGTTATTCAACATTTACCTTTTCACTGTCCTTCTATTTCCTTTTCAATCCATAACAAGATCCTTTTTTCTTTGAAAGCAGGTCTGTATCCAAACAGGAAGTCAGTAACCCCTAGTTCAAGGTGCTAAAAAATCCAAGATGACGCAAAACAGTTTTAAATACAAAGTAGTCAAATTTTACAATGCAATCAAAAGGATGTGATTAATCACAATTAACTAAAGAAATTGAAATTAATCAGAGATGATTTTTTTCAACATTTTGTCAGCCCTATGAGTGTGATCCTTTTTTTCAAAGCAGAATGTATTTAAGTTTCTGTTGTGACATGAAACTATCACTTATACACAATAAAGTTTCTACAATTTATGAGAAATTATTTTGCATGCAGTCTCATGTGCATGTTAACCTTTACAGACTTTTTCAGGATCTGGTGCACAGCTGGAGCTTTAGGAACTCCATAGATTGACACTGATCAGAATTACAGTTCTTCTATTAGTCAAAAATGAAATGAATGACTCCAACATGCTTAACCAAGGGTTATCCTCTTTCTTTTTGTAATGATAGATATTTTTGATTTTAGATGATACTGACATACATTTTTTAGGAAGTCATAATAGTGATTTAAGTAGCCTGACTATACATACAGATCTACTGTATGTCCACACAAAAGATATGTAAATAAAACACTTCAGCTTATTGAGGATAATGTAAAAGCTCAATCTAAATGCTGTTTTCTTACACAGAAGCTAATGCTCCAAAATATTTTCTATAAATTTGAGGGGGACAAAGAGAAATACATACTTGTAAGAAACAGATAAATAAATGTTACTCCACCACATCAAACAGTCAGTTAACTATAATTTTATGAATCAAACTGAAACCATAGTTATCTTATCAGCCCTTTCATGCATTCAAATGGAAATGATATTAATTACTCGCAGCCACATAAATGCTGAGGCCATGCTTAACTTTATTAAATGCAAAAATAAAAGATAAAAAATAAAAGAAACAAAAAAAAAGACACGTTCAGCAATACTTTGAATGACAGCACAGCGTCTCACAGACAAAATGAGTCATCATAGTGAAGAGAAATGAGCCCACATGAACACACTGTACAATATTATTACACTTTAAATAATTGTTAACCTTGGCCTGAAGCAGCCAGAAGCAGATGGAAGGATTCATTATGGGCCAATCCATCCATAGAGAAATACTTCCCTAGATTACATTGTCAAAATCATTAACAAGCTCCCTTTTGGTTGTAAATACACCCCAACCCCTAAATCAAAATCAAAGCACCAATTCAGCATCTTTGTGTTTGACAGAAATCATACCTGCAGATTGAGTTGATCTGACACCCAGTGGCAAAAAAGGACATGATACTTACACCCGTGAAACTCTTCACTGAGTCTCTACCCGTATGCAGGAACAAGGATCTGCCCTGTTCTGCTTTGCATTATTTTGTCAAATTCATTTTCTTTAGACTAGACAAAGGAAAACTCAGAAATTTACAGAATTTCTGCCCTACTAAGGGCATGTTGCATCCATAGGTGACAAACAAATATGTTGCTAATGCTTGTTTTTCCACACACTGTTTCAACATGGTTCTCATGTTGAGCAGTAGATGTACAGATGTGTGAAAATGATTAAACCCATTCCAACAGTGTGGCCATTTTCCTCTTACTAAATGCACTATAAAATGTGCTGACTACAATTCGTGTTTACCAGCTGTTTTTTAAGTTCCTTAGATTTCCAAACTTTGTTAGAATGATGGAGCTGTGAACAATTAAATACTTTTTGTCAAAAAGTAACAATTTAATTTTGTATCTAGATATCTAAATGAAGAGGAATACTTGTTCTTGAAAATCTGTTATAGTCCTAAAACTATTGGGTGAGTGTTTAATGTGTGTGATATAATGCAAAAATCCTACATGGTACAGCAGCAGGAAGCTTTTCAAAATAAAAACACAAATACTGAGCTGTATGTATTAGCAGCACAAATGATCTATAACACTGGTTCTCACTCTTTTTAGCTGAGTCATTGTCACTCTGCATAAAAAATCCAAATTCAAATTTGACCCTGAAGAGATTTTTTATGTTTATTCTTCAGTTCTTTGTAAATACTCAAACACATCCCTAGGCTGCGTTAGGGTTATAGGCGTTCACTCTCTAGCACTCATCCAATCCGATTCTGCCACAACCTTGTTTGACCAATCATCATGCACCTGTTATATTTTAAATTCTCTCTTTCAAAGTCAGCCTGTCGTTTCAGTATGGACACTGCAACCCTCCTCCACCCCAGCCACCTCCATTCAGTTAATCAGCATATAGTTCAGATCCACACAGGTCTGTAGGTTTTCTTCCAACAGGTTGAGAACCAGTGATCTAGAGTAAAATCTGCCATCCTTCAAACTCACTTTCTTAAAAAGAGTTGTAAAAAAGCTGAAACCGTTTTGCTTTGTTGAGCTGAACACATATATACTGTGCGGCTAACACTAGCTGTATGCTATTACTTTTTGGCCCTTTGTAGTTTTGCGTACCATAATATACAAACTGCTTTACCCACATACTAAAAACAAAAGGTTCCTCCAAATACAAAAAAATCCCTCTATACATATGCTGTTATACAATCACCTCATTGCACTCGCACTCTAAAAGAAAACGCACATAAGGCCACACATCAACAGAGTAACGCAAACAAAACGTTTCTGTACATGAATTAAAAACATTCAGTGCTTCAGCGTACCTAATCAATGTCCTAGCATTCATACTGTCTCTTTTTTGAAATTTGGCACATAATCGACAAAAAACAACACTCGCACATGCCTTCATTAAAGGATTCAAACATGACAATCTCTAAAAACGTAATAATCATTTACATTATTATTCAACAGTAGCGTACATTCCAGTTGTTCTTTGAGTGCTATCATGTCCAGTCCAGAGTAAGGAGAAAAAAAGGACAGGAATGCAATGAGAAAAAACAAACATAAAAAAACCAAATATGCATTCATCTAACTGGCATTGCAGGTGCTTGAATCTTTATGGATATGTACAGTGAAGTGCAAATTGAAATAGGTTTGTTCCATTTGAAGGGGAAATGATAATCAGGACGTCAAGTTCCATTAGGACTGGGCAGGCACTACTTTTTTCGGGGTAGCTGGCTTCTTGGTCTGCCAGAGGTGGTTGTGGATCGTCACGGCGTCCACACTGGCTGACATGGTCTTGGCTGGTATCTGACTGAACTGCTTCTTGTCCGAGTTGTACTTGTAGAGGCCGTCGATCATCTTGCGCGTGATGCTCTTGGGGCCGATGCCCGCCAGCTTGTTGATCTCCTCCGTCTCGGGGTAGTAGGTGTAGAGGGAGCGGAACTGGCAGCCGCCGTCTCGGAACAGAACCAAGAAATTGTTGGCCTCTGATTTCTCCATTTCCTTTAAAGGTCAGGGGAGAAAAGCTAATTAGATACAGCATGAAGGTCAGACAGACTCAAAGCTTTAGTGAGGAGTTTTTAGTTGGTTAAGAAACAGACTGAAATATATGAGAACACCTCTCTATGACAACCTGAAGCAACAAAGACCGCCAGCAAGAAGAAAGATCATTTCTGTATTATTTTGCCCACAGGGGGTGCCATAATTGACAAAAAGTTTCTCACAGGAACCTATAAACTTTAAGTTTTTCTTTCAATAATGTAGAATGAGTTTACCCACTGATGCCCATTGTCCACTCTGGACCCTGCAAAACTCATTAAATTGTATTTCTTTTTTATTTTTGACAAAGATGTGTATTTTTGAGTCAGAGCATTATCAGATATAGAAGACCTACAATTATTTATAGAACAAAAATGCAAAAAAAAAAACATGTCTCCTTTTTTGACCGACTTAAACAAGTTATAACCACAAATTTTGATCGCAAGGCAACAGAAAAAATGCATTGTTTAATTCAATTCGCAGACCAGGTCTCACTTTTGTACTTCTTTTGATTTTACATCAGCGCCACTTTTCCATGTTTATATCATGTTGAGCAGTTTAGTAAATATGAGATAGTTATGTACATGACTGATCTTTTAAAACAGTGATTCTCAAACAGGCCCCAAGGGGGGTCCCAGAGCTGTTTCTAGTGGGTTGCAAAGGTGCAAGCTCTAAGCAGCATACACATTTTTTAACTCTGTTTTGTCCATTGACCAAGTATATTTTGATTGTTTTCGCAAGATCTAAACTTATTTAATTTTTCTGGGGGTAGCAAAACTTATTAACCTAATTTTAGTGTGTTAATTTCTTAAAATGTCAAGAAAACAACCAAAATTTACACCTTACCATGGGGTATGGGAATAAAACACAGGGTATTCATCCATGTTAGGTTAGGGTTTCTATTATGACATGCTTGTCCTGTCTCTCTGTTCAGTAATGTTTTGATATATACATAGTAAAAACTTTAAGGTTTGTTGCTAAATTAATTTAAGCTGTTGAACATGTGTTGCTCATTCAAGGGGTGTATGTCCTTATTCTAGACCAGCTGAGAACCACTTCTGTTATCATTTTCTGTCTTTGTTACAAAGCAAAACCTAATTTTACTTATTGCCCTTGGTGAGACACAGTATGGAAATAGTTGGTGGGAGGGTTTTAAAATAGACCTCCTCACCCCAAACTGTAAATTCTTAAACAAGTTTACTTGACTAACCTCAATGACGAAGAACCAGGCTTTCCAACTTTACTACTTCTGTTCAACAGTCACTGATTTTGTAAACAGCTGTTGTATAACTATACAGCTGCATATTTTAATGTCTAGTAGTACAACTCATAAGAGAACTTTCATTGTCACACAGCTTAAGCATTACTTGAGTCCAAGCTTTGTTAAAGCTGTTTACACATGCTCATACAAAAATCTCAACACAATTTCAGAAAGACTTCTTCAAACATCTCATACATACACCTCACAGCATTAGTTATCCCAAGGTGTACGAGTTAGACAAAGATACATACTCTCCCAAACGGCACTAAAATGACAGTTTTTTTCTTTCCATCAATGCTTCCTATAGTTCGAAATCTTCACAAAATCGATGAAAAGTGGAGAAGAACAGAGCAGATAAAAAAACTTAATGTAGCAGTGTTCACATACAGTGCTTAATAAATTTATTAGACCACTTGTCATATTTGTCTCAGAGACCATCCGGTATCATGAAGTGCTTTAATGCAGACTCTTTCATTTTCAGTGAGCTCTCCACGTTTTACCATTTTGAACAGGAACGAGGAATTTCAAACTGAATTCACCCAAATTTAAGCCGGCTCACTGGGCTTCTCTGAGAAGTCAGAAATTAATCAAGCATAAAATTCAACCACTAAAACTAATTTTTCTCTTCGGGAATGCAAGTAAATAACTATAATTTAACATATTAATCAAAAAACATTAACGTGCTTTACTATTTTGTCAGTTTTTTGTAAATCAGTAAATTTGAAAATTCATGGATAACAATAATAACTATATTTTAGCATTAAAAATATCATTTGGGTTAAAGAGCTTCTACATATTGGTGTATTAACCATTGCAGAAACATAAAAAATGATTTTGGTAATTACCAATGCTGTTAATTTAGGGCAGCTGTGGCATAAACCTTGCTTTGGTTAGGGTTAGGGTGGTCTAATAGATTTGTTAAGCACTGTATATAAAAAGGGATTGTATGTGCGATATAGTCTATAAAGTCATAAACCAGCAGTGGGACATCAAAGTCTCAGCCCCCTCCAGCTCACTCTTTTAAGTCCTGACCTCATGTATAAAATCTACTAGGCGACTGGCAGGAAAAGGACTGGGTAGAGTCAGAGTGAGTATTTACACATGCAGCTCACTATAAAAACTCCAAGTATCATCAGAAGTCTTAGGCATATTTGAATTGTGCCTATGATCTTTGACTATATCTACTTTTTAAGGATGTATCTTATTTTCAGATCGTTAAAAATATGCAAGAAAGTAGAGGGAGAGACTTTTCTTACATATCATCAAAGTTAACTCAATCCCTCATACAGTTCCTTAAGCTTCCTTCTGCTTACCTCCAGGATCTTGTTCTTTTGGCCCTCATTAACCTTGCCTGCCAGGCAGCAGTGGGCCAGAGCGTTCTGGATGATGTGCTTGTTGGATTTGGCACTGGGCTCCTTGTACAGCTTTGGTCCTGCAAAGAGAACAGAGAAGAGATAACTGGGGATGAGACTGTTGTCATGGCAACTCCTCCAGTTATGTCAAAGAAAAGGCGTCCCTCCCTATTTATACTCTCCATAAATCATTTATGGCGATTTCTACTCTTAGTATATCCATGAGCTGGTGAGTAGACTGACTAAGAATTCAGTTTTTGCTCCAGAAAAACTACAAAGACGGGAATGAAGCTTAAGGATGACTAATATAAGGGAAAAAACCTAAAACAATTGTTAAAGCTGAAGGCATTACCTTGCTAACCTGTGGTATAAATGATATGTCTTTACCTGTGTACTCTGTGTTTGATGTAACAGAGGAGGTTGTGGACGCATTTTCCCAGTCCTTTTCTCCATTCCTGCTGCTGGAGCGGCTCGGAGACAGGAAGCCATCTGCTGAATCTGGCCTAAAAACACCAACATACATACACATAATAAATTAGATCACCTTTGGGCTTTGGTGGTGTTTTTGAACACTCAGCAAATTACACTGTAGGCAGGGCAGGAAACTGCTCAATGTTTTGAAATAGAGTTAAAATTAATCCTTCCAGCCATAACAAAGGAGCAGCACTTGTCAGTATTTCCACCCTGCCTACATCATGTTTGTGTAGATTAATCCTTTACTGCAGAGGAAACTGTGCACTAGCTCAGCAAACAGCTCACTTTCGGTGTTATGTTACAGTACATCCTTGCAGAAAATACCAAAGAAGCAAAGCGTGCAGGCACAGGCAGTGAGTGCAGTGAGGTAAGGTACGGTGGTGCATTTAAGGTCAAAAGAGGTCAATCAATGACACTGCAGCATGTGGCATTTACTTGTCCCTTTTTTATGACTGCAGATGCAATATGTATTCACTTTACATAGTGCATTGGGAATTTCACATTTATTTATAGTGATAAGTGCTTATTTCCCTTGGAATATGCTGCATATATAAATTTATTAATTCTCTATCAGCTATAAGTTGAATTCAATTTAAAAAAAACATTTAAAGTGAGAATTAAACCTTTCAAAAATTGATTGTTCAAATAACAACCCAGGGCAGCACAAGATAATACAAGACATTTTTTTTCGCACGCACAGTTTCCATGTGTTTTCCAGGACTGGGAAATTGGCAACTGTTTTTCAGGTTTTCTAGGACTTGTGGGAACCATGATTGCATTTTCTTAGATTTGTACAACAAAACAGGTCTGTGACTGAGTAGATCTAATCAAGTAACTCTGCTTTGTTTTTTGTCAGGTGCTGAAAAGTCAGAGCAGGGATGTAAAGTAACAAGAGCAAAGCAGCTGAGTAAAAAAAAGAGAAGTGGTAGTTAAGTGGTGAAGCATAGCATTTGAACATAAAGATAAACATAAGAAAATGTGCTGTTTTTGCTATGAGTGCTCATTCAATCCCTGATAAAAACCCAGCGTGCAGGCAGGGCTTCAGAGAGGGATTGGTTTCAGGACAGTGTGAAGTGCCTTAAGGTTTTACCTCCAACTGTGCCAAGAAGAAACTAACCTTCTCCTTCTTAGTTTAGGAGAGCTCAGAAAGTAGAAGAGACCGCCAGAGGCTAAACTAGAACTTCTGGCGTGTATGAAACAGCAGGAAAAGAAGTGTTTAAAGAGGAAAGAGTAAAGAAGAAGTGTTACACCTTAAAAATTGAGTTAGATGGAAAAATCAGCAAGAAATACAACAGTAAAACACCATTGTTAGATACTTATTTCAGAATTTTGGCATTTAAAAAAAAATCATATCCAAGTAGTTTGGACTAGACAGGCTTGTAACCAACAGTCTGATACTAGACACCAAATGCTACATCTTTAATAAGACTTGGAATTCAATTTGGTGAGGGCACCAATTTTCTGCCCTGTTTCATTCAGTACATGCATGCATTTACTCAATACATTATGCATGGATTCATGCTCATCTACAAGGACTAAGAACCTGTAATTCTTTAAGCCCAGAAAACCTGGTTAAAATGAGGAATTATTCACACTATAAGTAGTGTCTCATTTCTGCGTTAGGACCTCAAAATTATCTGAATTTTACCCTTATGATACTGCAACCCATGCACTTAATATGTAAGTATAAGCACAAAAAATTAGCTGTTTAATTCTTTGCTTATTCATTATCATGTCTCCTAAAGTAAGAGACTTTAAAATGTCTTGAAACTTGTAACAGTTATATAAAAACAAAAACATCTCACCTTGGCGCCCTCTTCTCAGAGTGGACACTGTCGCTGTCTCCAAGGTTGAGGGAAGCGAGGGACAAGCTGGAGACTGAAAAGACACGTTGTCGTGAACCTGGATGAAAGATGAGATGTGGCACAGCACGACACGGTTACACAGACACAATGACTAACAACAACACCAGGCTGTCTACTTTGTTTTGTGCCAACCCTGTCACTGAGCAATGCATCTGCAGTGTTAGGACAAAGATCAACCCTGACATCTTGTTGTATACACAGATTTTTTATAGAGATGTTTTGTAATACATGCAAGCAAAAACATGTATTAAAAGAATTATACTGACTGATTTAACTGATATTTAAAAAACATACAAACATACAGTAGTGATGCATTGCTGCAGCTGTTTATGCAGTTTAACTCTGGTAAAATAATTAGAAGACTCTGAATTTAATATAGTTTGATTGTTTTTTGTTGATTTAAACAAATATTAATTTAGATAAGGCAAATCAGATAAAGAGTTTGATACTTCTTTATATAAGAAAATATCTTTTAAGATACGTTTGAATGTGTTAAAATGTGCTTTTGAACCGTTTTGGCACAAAGTAAAGAGGCAGAAGGACACACATTGGACAGATGGGGTGACCATGACCTCTTTGAGAGTGAGTCGTCTCCATGGTTACCTGTAGCAGCTCTGACTGGCGTTTTTGGGGAGTCCACGCTGTCACGATGGATGGACTTGGGCCGCCCCCGCCTTTGTTTGGCCCCGGTGGCTGGTCTAGATTTGATGATCGTGTCCATGTCCTCCATCAGCTTCAGCTGCTTCCTCCTGAGATACTCCTGTTTGATGAATTCCCTCCTCGCCTTGTCTTCCTCCTTCCTGATGCGCTCCTCTTCAGCTTTGAGTCTGTGCAGAGAAGGCACAGGGATGGAAAGGAAAGGAAATCAGTGTAAGCAAATACTGACAGAGTTGAATGTTTAATTGTTATTTAAAAACATTGTTATTAGTCATGTGCATGATTTTCTCTGCTTTACTGTTAGCTTTCACAAATGTGGCTGCTTGTTTATGTCTGCATCAGTTGCACTGTAATTAAAGGTAAAAATGCCTATGACAAATAACTGAAAAATAAATAAATAAATGAATGTAGGTGAACAAATGCTGTAGTTATATGGATGAAAACACACAAATGGACTAAATCAGTATCAAATATTGAAGATTTTTTTTGTTTTATTTATTTTATGAAGCTATAAAGGAATTAAAATTTCTAATCTCAATTTATTGCTGAATTTTTCTGGTTATTTGTGATTAAATCTGAATTCATTTGCATTTCAAGACATTTCTTAAGTCCACATTGACAAAGTAAAGCCATTTTTTTTTACCAGTTCCTTGATTTGGTGATAAAATAAATGCAAAGAGATGCACCATATGATTTTAACCTTTAGATTTACTTGATTGTGTGCTGCACCGTTACAACAGTGGGGTCTGAAACCGTGACAAAGAGGTAGGAGACAGCTTCAAAGTATTTATTCTGTGATTTCTCTAAAAAATGACTTACTGTTGTCCAGTTATCCTCAGTTAATGAGGCAGAATTTATACTTCCTTGCAGTTCCAGTTTATTTTGTTTCCTTGTGCAAGTAACCTAGGGAAACTACAAGATTTTGATTCTTATGCTTTTACTTTGTGATCTGCACTATCTTCAGCTGAGTACTTTACCTCTCGTTCAGGTAAAAAGAAAGTGTATAGCTTCAATTAGATGATGACATTAACTGTGATGAAGCTAATGACAACAGCTAAAGGGAATGAAAAAAGGTACATTTTTGATACCCCAAAATGCAGATTACTTATGACTTGTCTACAGTTTTTTTTAAGTGAAATGAGACCTCAAAGGAGCAGCAGTGTACTTATTTTATATCACTGTGAAAACAGGAAGATGTTAGTTTCACAGTAGCTTAACTATGTGAACAAAATAAGATGTGCTTAATGCAATTGTAATATCCTAATGCTGACAGTCCTTCTTAAAATTCTACATCTTTTGTTTTTGGATAGCAGGTTATATAACATGGCACTGAGACAATCCTTAAATTAATCCTTCAATTAATCAGATTTGCTAAAACAGGACAAACTCTGGATCCTTGGACACTTCTTAATTTTTTTCATTTCTAAAAAATAAATGAAAACATCAAGCCCTACTGTTTTACTTTTTTGAAGAGCAAACTAACAATTTTTCAGTCTAATAGTGTCCTGTTGTAATGTATATTGTTTTTAAGGTTTAAAAAAAGAAGCATGAATAAAAAAAGATACAAAGCAAGAGTAAAAGAAAATTTGGCATTTTTGTTTCAAGCACATTCAAAAAAGGATTGCATATTTATTCATCTGTCTACATTACAATAATATACTTTTGCTAGAATAAACTCAAGTACTCTCATTACTGTACTCCTGTATTAGAGTACTTTGTAGGTGTGTTTGTTTTCCAGGTAAAACAACATACCGAGCTTCCTCCTTCTTCTGCTCCAGCTCAGCCTCCTGCTGCATCTTCCTTTGCTGCGTCTCCTTCTCCCTCCTCATCCTTTTCTCCAGCAGCGCTGCTCTTTTTTGAGCCATGTTCTCCTCGGCCTTTCCATCCTCCTGAGTCATGGAGAAACAATGTCTGTCACTGTTACTGTTCCTCTAAAAATGTTTTAATCTATTTTATCTGGTATAATTAACAAAATAATCCAAATCACGTGCAGTTCACATTAAGGTTAATTTTCCTTTGTTATAAATAAGATGGCAGAAGGGCTACCAAAGGAAATAACAGTGAGCCAGTGAGGGTGCAATCCTCTGTATTATTTATAGACACTTTAAGAATGCACTTCTGCTACTACAGATTTTAATTGGTACTCTCTGTACTATGGGGCCACAGGAAACCATTTCCATTTCTCTTATTGCATGGATATTTGGCAGTCGTGAAGATGGTCTGCATAAAAACTTTTTTTTAAAGCAATGAGAGGAGACTTCAGAAGAATGGTTTGTCTAATGTTAGAGGTCAGACCTTCCACATGCTCTGTATTTTTTGCAAAAGAATCGCACCGTATCCCTAAAACCTAAATACAAAATTCAATCTGAAGTTAGTTGTTCCAGAGAAGGCACAGCAGGCTGATAATTTCAGCACAAACTGCTTCATTTCATGTCAACATGTGCCGCTCATTCCTTATCAGAATTGTCCTTCACAATCTATTCAGTTCTTCTCCAACCCCACATTTCCCCAGCTGTGCCTGAATTATTCACATCAGCCCCAGTTTTATGACCTACATCAAAGCCAGACTACATCTAGCATGCTATCTTACTACTCATGAAAGGGAAGATGACAGTGTTCTCAGTGGGCATGTTTTCCTGAACCATTCATAAGTTCATGGTAAGATTGAGACGAGTTCATCATAACAAACAAAAATAGCTGGATTAGGTTCAGATGCCTTAATATTTCTTCCCAAGCTGTGGTGCTACATTTTTAGTTTTTAAATGGCCAGTCTGCTTACAACAAAGGTCATAGTAGTTTGGGATTTTTTTCTTACTTTTTTAGTTTGTGCTTTTCAGTTTTAGTTTGGTTAAATTCATTTTTATAGCTGGTTTGTTAGTTTAGTTTTTAGCTTGTCAAAAAATGCTTCAATTTAGTTTTGCTTTAAGTTGTTGCATTGCTAGGTGTAGTAACTATAACTGGCAGCGTGTCCTTTGTCTGTGTCAATTTGCACGCCACACTGTTGCTTCAATCATCCTCGATACCTCTCGGAAGATTTCTTGGGTGTACTGGTTTGAAACTGGTGCCATGAAGAAATCATAAATATGAACAGATTTTCTGGCTATGAGCTCGTAAGAGTGAAAGAGCCGGAAAACAACTGGACTTTGTTGAAGCATGCCTCATTATCTCCGCCAAGGAGGTTATGTGATCAGGTGGGTTTGTTCGTTTGTTAGTTTGTTCGTTTGTTAGTTTGTTAGCAACATAACTCAAAAAGTCATGAACAAATTTTCATGAAATTTACAGGAAATGTCAGAAATGGCATTAGGACAAACTGATTAGATTTTGGGACTGATTCGGATCACCGTCTGGATCCAGGAATTTTTTTAAAGGATTCTTTACTATTGGGAGATAGGGCTAATAGCTGAGGTCTGCGCTGTTACCACTTCACACCAGGAGATGGCGGACATGAGTACCTTCAATCCCAGCAGCATGTTTTTGGTATCTTTCTATTCAAAGTTTTGGAGTTTATAGAGTTTGAAAGATGCACACCTGGTTGAGGAGACGAGTCGGAGCTTAACAGAGAGAAAGACTGAATTGTAGCAAGAATACTCACAATGCTGGGAGGAATAGAGGACTATTCCCCCTCTGCCATGACTTTTAGTTGTCTGGTGAGACCATGGGTGAGACTGTCAGTGCATCTGTTGGCTAGGCAGGCAATGCTTCCACCATGACAGTTCACGCGTAGCGAAGCCAATGCTTTGCTTCACCGTGACTCCACCCCACCGGGGAAGGAGTAATTGGCGAATTACGTTTTGGGAGTGATCCGGATCACTGTCTGGATCCAGGAATGTTTTTAAAGGATTCTTTACTGTTTGGAGATAGGGCTAATGGCAGAGGTCTGCGCTCTCTGAGTGCTTTTCTAGTTTTCATTTTAGTTTCATTTAATTTAAAAGGTTTGAACCTTTTAGTTTTCCTTTACTTGTTAGTTTTAGTAAACTAAAATGACCTTGGTTATGACACATGATTTATGAACTGCTTTTTTAATATCATAAATCATCATATTCGCTGTGTTTTGACTTTGTTTGTCTTCAATTCTGCTCTGTAGATTACATCTAGGGTTAAATTTATGCATCTTCAATTTCTTTTGAGGATAACCAAGGTTATGTTATTTATTTTTTGTTGTATTTATTAAATCAAAAGGAATTACCTACATATTTAGACAGTTATTTAGACATTCAGATATTCAAGTTAAAATGAAGTAGTTCAGATAGTTTTGTGTAACAGAGTGAAAGTGCTTTGACTCAACAGCCTACCTTAAAGAAGAAACCACGACACATCTTCTGTTCGTAATCCGACCCTTCCACAGTAACCTGCTGGGTCTCTGAATCATCTTCAAGAGTCAGATCCTCCAGAGGCTTCACCACTGACAGAGGAACCTCAATCAAGCTACTCTTGACTTGACTGGAGACCTCCTGTTTGGGAGGAATCTCTGTAGGTGTCACTGTAAAGGTCTCTACCACAGGATGGGCCAGAACCTCTGGAAATGATGACCCTATTGAAGGTTTGCGATCTGATGGCAGAACTTTCTGGTCAGCTGTTTTTGTGTCAGTAGATTGGCTGTGTACCTCTGTTTCCTGAGGTTTGGCTTTTGAACCTACTTCCGTCTGTTCTCTTTTGTTCTGCAGGCTGGGGGAGCTAGAAAGTGTGTTTGCTACACATATAGTGGTAAGCTCCTTCTCTGGCGAGAGTACTGGCTCAGTCTCCTTGTCTTTATCTTCATTTGAGGCTACTGTTGCTGGTTTGGCTGCTGGTTTCTCCCCCATGTAAACAAGGGAACAGGCTGAGGGCTGGCAGGGGGAAAATCGGCGTAACCTTGGGATGCTATCGACAGACTGGGGGGCCGTTAGGACTCGATTGTAAGGGGCAAGCTTTAGTTCATTAGGGCGAACTGTGCGTGGGTTACGTGAATGAAAGGAGGCAGATTTGCGTTTGATGCTAGTTGGAGAGCGGTGGGTGGAACGAGGGGAGTCGGCTGGAGAAGAAGGTCCTGAGGATCGTGTGACAGCTGCTGCACGACCGTGTTTTTGTGGTGATGGGGTTGTATGTGTAGCGGGGATTACCCACGCTTGCTGATGTTGTTGCTCCCTCATGGCCATGATCACTTCCTGCTGCTGAGCCAGTCGCTGCATCTCAGTCTGAAGAAAAGCTAACGAATGATTGAGCTTCTCTATAGAGCGAGTGTACTCGGTAAGGTCTACCTCGGTTGGCTGAACGTGGCTCGGCCCGCCTTCCTCTACTGCACTGGGTGACTTCGTCCAGCAGGAGGCTGTGCTGCTTTGCTCGGCCCCATCAGGTGTGTCTGCCTTGCTCCTCCCAAATTTAAAAGTAGGACTTGCTGCCTTGCCTTCTCCATCAGTTTTCCCTCCTTCTTCTCCACTAGCAGCACCATCTCCTTTTCTTTTAACCACATTGAGAAACGCTGAGTGGCCCATCTTTTGTCGATGTCGTGTGAAAGCAGCTTCCACTTTCTTCTTCTGTGCTTCAATGGCTTTACGTTTCTCTTCCAGCCTCATCCTCAGCTGTACCATCTCTGTAGCCATGACCTGAGCTGGATCATTAGGTGGCAGTTGCACAGGTGTGGGTGAAGGTTGAGCAGTAAGGGGTGGTGTGGTTTGTTGATGGACAGGGCTGTGCTCAGGAGTTGGGGCCCAAGAGACAGATAATGGAAGGTAACAGTCAGAGCCCTCTGGAGTGATCTTTAGGGAGCTGCTGCTGCCTCTCCCTGAGTCTGGTGCTGATGGATTTGTCTTCCTCATCTTCTGTTCGGCAAAGCTGGTCATCTTCACTCCTGAGGGGGATTTGCTTTGATTACTTGGGCAGGGGCTTGGAGTGTCCATATCAAGGTCCATGTTCACAGAGCAGTCTTTCAGAGAGGAATCCTCATCCAGCATGTCTTCTGTTCGGATATGGATGCCAGTGTCTACCTCGGTGGTGTCTGTGGTGCTCAGAGGCCCTTTGGAGTCTGACTCTGACACTGGCTCCAAGCCACAAGCACCTGCCCTGTGGTCCTGACTGTGCAGAAAGAAACCATTGTTGATCCCTTCCACTGGGGGCCTGTTTGGACTGTGGATAATCTCAAGGGCTTCCTCAATGGAGGGAGTCCGTGCCATGACGCCTCCATGCCCGTTGGGGTACGCTCGCCTACCAGGCTCCACACCAGCCAGGCTGTCTGGGCATCCCTCCTCTTCGATGCCGATACTCTGACCGTTTACTGGCTGGAAGGACAGGTTACGCTTCATTCCTCGGGGAAGGTGCTGGACCCTGAAGCCAGAACCATCATCAGTGCTGACGGACCTGACCATGCCACGCATGGAGGACAGAGGGGTGGGAGCAGAGTCATCTTTGTCGAAGGGGATGTCAAAAGACACTCCATAAGGCCCAGACCTTTAGAAAAAAACAAAAAATAAAAAATAATGATACTTTTTTTGTACTTCTCACACATTTGTTCATGGATATTTTAAAAAATTAAAATCTAACATCTTTTTTTGAAGACATGCAAGCTACTCAGCTCCAACATTTAAAAACATTAAAAATGTAAGATATAAGGTTTGAGGTGGCAGAAAGTTAAAAAAGAGTCTAGTGCAATCATTGCAGTCTGCAGCATTTATGCAAATTAAAAGCAAGGACAAGGGTAAAAGGTTTCTATAGTCGTCAAGGTATATTGTATATGTTACTATTGTTATTGTTATTAAGTCAGACACTCTTTCTATACAGGCTAACATTGCACCATAGGACATTAAAGTAAGCTACGTTTTGATTTTTTTAAGATCAACGCACTATAATGTTATGCACACACATGCTCGCAATCAGCACATGAACTTGGCAGCAAAATTACAAACCTTTTCTCTTTGGGCCAGGTGCCAAGGTTGCCATCAACAAAGGACATTGAGGTTGACCTCTTGATCTCACCTGGATGACACATGAAGGCAGAGAAAACAATAAAAACAGAAATCATATAAATAAGCTACTTTTTCACAGTATTCTTACTCAGTTAAGCAAATTCAGAAAACAAAAAAATTCATACAAAAAGAAAGAAACATCACCTGAGCTCCGAGGCTGGGGTCGGAGAGGCAAACTGCATAATGAGACAGAGAAAGAGAGAGAAGGTGAGAGTAGTTCATGTCATCTGAATTTTTACAGTTCAGCTGAAATTTAGCTAAACACTACCCACTTTTTTATTTTTTAGGGGCTTTTGTGCCTTTATTAGCACAGTGGATAGAGTCAGCACCAGGGATGAAAGAGCAGAGAATGGCAGGCTTTAAAGTGCTTAGAGTCAGGGTCAAACCCAGGCCACCTTTTCTGAGGACTACAGCTTCTGCTCAAGAGCCAAGCAACAGTCAGTAATCACTAACTGACCTGGCAGTCAAACACTACCTACTTTTACATAAACGACTTTATAAAAGGTTTAATTTACATGCATGTGCTTGGTTAAAGGATTATATATGACTATACTGATGTGTTCAAAATTGTTCTTTACTAGTTATATCAGTAACATTGTTAGCTAACATTGTTAGCTATTTGACTGGATTTGATGCCCATTTTTGAGCCCAAGACCCCATGGTGCGTTATATTTTGGATTCTTTACCATTAGTCGTGAAGAAGTGACAGCTTCTTTTAAAGGTTTTTGAGAGCCTCTCATTAACTTAACACAAAATGATAGTAAAAAAAATTTATGATGTCCTGTAGAGCCAAGAAATGCTGATTTTTTAACTGGTGATAATACATCATTGTGCAGATGAGCCAGAACACAGCAGCACATCTGGTCTTCACATTACCCAAGACAGCACACGTCACTCCACTGTTCATCTCCCTACACTAGCACTGAGTTGCAGCTTGCATCAAATTAAAAACTCTAATCACTGGTGACTGTTTACCTGGAATCCCTGATCAAGGTCCCTTTCTACTTTCAGGAGCCCGCTAAAGACCCAGCTCTTTAGAGAACACAATGCATTTACCTTGACTCTTCCCTGCTGTTGTCCCAAGTGGTAGAATGAGCCCCCCAAACAAAGTCTGCTCACAATGTCCCACTTCTGGGGGTTTTGCGCCTAGCTCTTTGTGACTTGGTGCTTTGGTCACTATTAATTGGTGATGACAAGTTAATTGATGGTGATGATGTGAAGTCTTGCATTAATGATTGGTTGTTTCATCGCTGATGTTTATCATTAAAATAAAATAAAATAAGGCTTCTACACACCATTTCCATTGCCTCTAAGACTGCATGGCAGCACTTTCGTCTGACTGGAATTGAAGCACTCAGTGGCATTTACTAATGTTCTTTCCTCCTGTCTAGATATTTGCTTGTATGGTAATTACTCTCTCATGTTTTGAACAAAGACATCTGCTAAATGACACTGTATCATTGTAACTGTGTCCTTGACAAGTAGATTAGTTTGCTCTTTCTTAAAGTGAGATGCTACAAACGCTCGTACCTGCATAGACTTTCAAGCCTCTTATTTGTAAGTTACTTACTTACATCACAACCTCAAGAAAAAGGTTTACTGTATAAGACTGTTCATCTCATGCATTTTTAAAACATTCCATAAATAAAATTAAAATTTTCATGTGCTTATACCACATAAAATTCACATTACATGGTTTCACTTAAAATATCATAGTTTGAACTAGTCTACCTGGGTCTTTCAGGACTCGGGGGTCTTTCCATGAAGCTCCTCTTTGTTGCTTTGGAGATGGGGACGGCTGGGATGCTCTTCAGCAAGGATGGGTGCTCTAAAGGAACACAACAAGGACAAACTGTGTTAACATAATAAAAAAGCAACATCAAACTGTACATTAGTTCTAACACTGTGGAAAAATGCACTTACAGGTAACCTTAAAATATTGATAAAAACAAGCACATCTGAAAAAATCCTTTTAGCACAAGTACAGATAATCTATTGATACTACATTGTTTGAATTTTAGTCTTACCTTTGCCTTCATTGTCCAGCAATCTTGGTTTCACAAAAGATGGCTTCACAACCTCAAACCACCAGAACAGCTCTGCCATGAACACCAGGTAGTTATTCTGAGAAAAAAAAATCAAACAGAAAAATAATAAGTCATTGAATTTCAGTCACTCAGAACAAAAAAAACATCTTAGAAATCTCAAATTTGCAAATTCATCAACACAACACCACTTTCCAGATGATCACCTATTTCTCCAGTAGGTGTCTCTGTCAACCCTTACACAGCACTCAAACAGAGGTGTATAGCTTGAGTCCTCCAGCTGCATATGAATAATTCACCAAAAGTGCCTCATTTTACAGAGAATTCTCTTAAGACAAAGATGCTTCATTGTACAACCAATAGAGGGTTATCTGCAAGGGGATCTACATCCATCTTCTTTCACCTAGGTGTTTAAATAACTAAGCAACATTTGGGTAAATAAAGGGGGCTTTCATCAAGAACAGGTTTACGTGATTAAAATCTTTGTTAGCTCGGCTGATGTGACAAACAACATGGTGTTTACATGCTACATAAGCTCATTTACTAACTACACGGTAATGTTAGTGGTACCTGCGGTGACAGGGAGGAGTGATTAAGGCATTAACCTAATTTATAAAATCGAGGGCAGTTATTTTTTGCTGTTCTCGATCACCCACATGCGATCCACGGGCAAACATGAGTATGATTGGGTAAGACATTTTAAAGGGATCTTTGCCACTGCTCTGTCAGGTAGGGTCCTCTTTAAAATTAGGTCAACATACAGTTGGTGGTCAAACTGCTTAAGGACCTACACGGCAAAATACCAACCAATGCTGTTATTTCCAGGGGTATTATATCTTTTTAGTAACAAGGGAAATAAAATGTCACTGCTACACATAATCATCCAGTCAAAGTTTGTTATGCTGTTAAACAGCAGTAGGTATTTAGTTATCAATGCATGTTTATATTTAAATATTATGGCTATACACGGTTTGGTTTCTCTCTAGTAAAATAAAAAACATTGTTTACAATTTCATGTGAAAAGACCAAGAATGATAAAAAAACCTACAAAGAAAATGTGTTGTAAAGTAAATACAGCCCATGCAGAATTAAATCACTTTCAAATATTCCAGGAATCAGTATTTTATTAGTTATTATGCTATACGGAGTTATTCTTGTGAACATGCCGGCACTCCTTCACAAAAGCACATGTGCATACATATGCAAAACGAGTGCGGCGCAGCAGGGACGACCTTGAGAAAACACGCCCCCTACCCGTCCTCGGTCTATGCTCTTCAGACAAAGACAATGCTGCATGGCTCAGCTCTAAAGATACCTGATTCACCTCATCAGCAACATTTTGCTCTGCCATGCTGCATTCACATCATACCTCCACCACTCATGCCCCGCACCCAGCTATATCCCAAAAGCACAGCAGGAGGGGCAGAAGCAATTAACACCAGAGGCAGTGGTTTCCCATGGGTGTTACTGCACCATTTTACTCCTTTTAGACCTTTCTTTTGTTTTTGCATTACAGCCGTGCTGCAAACGTGTGACAATGTCCATACCTTTTACAGCAACGAGCTGTGAGAAGCTGTAATGCACGTGATTACAAAAGTGTTTAAAGTTAAGCAGAACATGACTTAATTCACCTTTTTAAAGCAGCTATGAACAATAGCTTACTACAGCTACAGCACTCAAAAATCAGTCAGTGTTTCTTGTGCATCATCATCAAAATACCTTTGTTGTAAGATTTCCTTCAATATAAGCTCGTAAAACTCTGAAACTTAATACTGAATACACAAAGCAGTAAAACAACAATGTGATAGTTACCTGTACATATTTTCAGCACATGTAGTATTCCTCCAGTGATTAAGAAGAGATCACCAAGAAAAATAGGAAATAGAAAAGACAAACATCTCCTACAGTCCGCCCAGCAGAGACTGGTGGCAGAAAGCCCAACCTGACTTCCCTCTTTCCATCTGTCTGACTGACTACTACAGACACACCAGGTGTGAGCGTGATCGCTTAATACCCCCAGTCAGCAGTCACACACACTCGCACAGATCCCTACACAACCAACCACAGCACCGCCACCACACCGACCTTCCTGTTGACTGGCACTTGTACCCTCTGCCAGATCTGCAGCACTGCCAGATCCGGCTGTCTGGAGAGTTTAGTGCCAGTCTAAAGATAAAGACAGCAACCTGGTTGGTGATTACAGAGGGAGAGATTGCTGGGTTAAGAAAGGTTAGGGTGGAAGGAGTTAATCTTAACAGCCCACCCTGCATGTGCTTCACATAGACACATTCATGCATAAACAGTGCATTTAAATATAATGGCTATGTAAAGGAGAGGAATGCATGTAGCAGTTCACACATAAACACCCCAGGAATTATCCATCTAAGCAAGAGACTATGCTAAGACACACATTGGGCATTAATGTCAACAATCATTGGACCAGAGGGTTGATTATAGGATCTTAGTCCTGCAGTCTGCCAGACAGACTCACTCCAATCTGGAAAACTCTGCTCTCTTGATTTACCGCCAAGTTCATCAGGCTTACTCCTGAGTTGTTTACAGAAAACCCTTGGCTTACATTACATTTTTTAAAGTAGAAAGACAATCTAAAGAAAAATAAGTTTCCATGCTTCCGTGCATTTCAGTGCAGAAATGTGGCAGTTTCTATGATGTTAAATATTTTAATTCATTGTTCTGAACTTTAACAAGTGGCAGTCCTATCTGAAACCTTAAAATCTTCTTGGGCCCTCAAAAACTCTAATGCAACGATAACATGAGACTCAAAGTATTTAACTCCATATTTTTTCTTCAGAAACAGAGACTTTGTTTAGAGAGACATTAACATTGCTAGAAAAGTGTTTTCAGGATCACAAAGTAAAATTCTAATCTAGTACTGTTCTTATCAATAAAGTCATCTGCTTAGTTATTTAGCAACCATTTTTTCTTTTCTAATATTCATCTCTTTAAGAGTACTTTGTGACTCTGTAAACATTTTCCTAATAACTTGAATGTCTCCAATGGCAATGATCAAATATTATAATCAAAAAGCAAACTGTGTATTTGAGTGTTAATGGAGTGCACACAAACCATGACACTGGTTCTCTATCAAACAAAATAAATGATAAAAGGGTGAAATGAGTTAAATCTTGTGGCTTTTTGTAGGAACAGGGAGTTTTTATGGTTTTTATTTTTGTAAATGGCCCCTCCTGATCCCCCTTTAGTATATCCCTTAAGCCAACACCTCACTGGTTGATCAGTATTTCTGGCTACCATTCCTCTGTAAAGACAAAGGAATACTCCAGGCAACTCAAGAAAAGCTTTTTGAAAAGTATAAGTCAGGGAATGGATATGAAAAAAAACATAAAGGCAATGAACTTGCCCTGGAGTCCATCATCAAGGATTGGAAAGGGGCGTGTATATCTGCCTAGATCAGGCCGTCCTCACAAACTGAGTGACCATGACAACTCTGTAAGAGTTACAAGCTTCAGCAGCTGCTGCCTGGGTTCTTCACGAGTCAAAGCTTTATGGAAGAGTGAGAAAAGAGAAAGCCATTAATGAATAAAATGCAATCTCCCCACTGTGATGCACATTGGTGGCAGCATCATGCTGTGGAGATGCTTTTCTGCAGCCGGACCTGGAAGGCTTGTAAAGGTAGAGGGCAAACTGAATGTTGCAAAATATAGGTGAATCATGGAGGATGATCTTATTCAGGCTGCAAGAGAACTATGGCTTGGGAGAAGATTTATTTTCCAGACCTGAAGCATACAGCCAAAACTACACAGAAAAGGTTTTAAGACAGCAAGGTGAGTGTTCTAGAGAGGCTGAGTCAAAGCCCAGACCTAAACCTAACAAAGAATTTGCAGCTGGACTTAAAAAGGGCTGTTCATGCCAGATCACCAATCAACCTGACAAAGCTTGAGCAGTTTTGCAAAGAAGAATGGAGAAAAATTCAGTGTCCAAATGTGCAAGTCTGATCGAGACTTATCTGCACAGACTCAGAGCTGTGATTGCAGCCAAAGGTACATCTACTAAAAACTGAATATTTATGCAATCACTTAATTTACATGACATGCTTTTTATTTAATTGACATTAGTTTGTAGCAATACATTTTCAATTTGACATTAGAGAGGGTTTTATTTCAGTTTTTCCAAAAGCAAATTAAATTGACCATGACTGATGTATAAAAATCAATAAAAGGGTCGAACATCCAAGTGGGTGAATATTTCTTATAGGCACTGTATTCCTGCAATACATAAAGTGTGCAGGAGTGTACCTACTTGGACTTCCATTTTTCTTGCCATGATATCAAAACAGGTGATGGTTGATATTTTTACTTTTGACAAGAATGGTGTCAAGAGTTTAAGAATCTCATGCACCTGTTTAATTGAAAGCTACATAGCAAAGATGGACATTACCGATATATTTGTGCAGTCAAGACAGTGTTCAACAGTTTGCTCTTGTTTTTTGGTAATATAAAGAAGAATTGACGCTACATGGGGGCCTAGGACTTCTAACATACGGTATATAAGTTAAAAATTAGTTACCTTGACAACCCTAATTCTGACAGTGACGAGAACTGTCAGTACTTGATCCTCTTAACCTGCTGGGGGTCTTTGAGTTTATCTAGAGCAACATTCACTGCAAATCACTGTCACTTAAAGACTAAAAGATCGACTGCAAGTGCAAGTGTTTGATGTTGTCACAAACCTATTTTGGCTCATGTAGCCAAACTTCGGAGAAGAGTTTAGTAGACATAAAACATATTAAAGGCAGCTAATGAAATACAGACTGTATTAATTGCCTTCCTCAAGGCAACCTCAGCATGTCTGGTTCAAACCTAGTTAAAAAATAAACGCTGGCAAAAGCCCAGTGCTGCTGTATTTCATTTCTCCTCCTTAAATCCACAGATGGTAATTTCGATGTGCAGAGAATTAATTAAATGAAGAGCCGCTAAATGGGAGGGCGCTGACGTGATTTACTAGCCTAGAGTCCATTAGGAGAGGATGGCCCCTTAGTGATGTATGCGTCCTATGGCTTTTGGGGGTTGGGTGCTTAAGACTAGTCTATTGTCTTTCAAAGGAAAGTACTAATATATGATGTTTACTTCAACAAGCATATGTTTTAGTTGGATATCTATGTCCAGTCTTTGTTGCAATAAGAGTGAAGGAAAAATATGCTCAGCTCTATTTGGATTATTTGCAGTCCTCGACACATTCAGGCACAAAGACGCAGAAGGAATCCGACATAGAGGTGCTAGACAGACTAGAGTGTGTTTGTGTGTATGTGAGTGGGCAGGATGACGCTCACTTAGCTGTCAAATGTTCATGCTGTGAGGCCTCAGACTCAGCTTCAATTTTCACAACATGCAGACTGATATCTTTTGATTGTAGCTGTTGAAGTGCAGATACCAAACCGTACGGAGCTGGAGCCTCAAGTTTAAACTGAACTGAGGTACTCTAGGGGTTATTCCACCTTTGTGTTGTTGAGTCTAGGTACAGCATTAATGTATGGCCTTTTTAAAATGATTTACTCACTTTTAACTCTGCAGCCCTTCGAAGCTCAGGATAAGTCCGTTTGTTGTTCAGTGGACGGATTAATCAAATCAATTTATTCTGTCTGTGGTAAAAGGTAGAGAACTTTACCTTGTTCCTGTTCCTTAGATGTTATGATCTGTAGACTATGAAGTGAATAATAATGATTATGACAAGTTAAAGGAAACACCACAAGTGTTTTTATTGGATGGTATTTTGTAGTGTTCTGTCTTATTGCTCAGTTTGTTTTGTGCTGTCTCTTTTGCATTAGTGGTGGATTTATGTGTAGTTTGAAGGCCAATCTAGGGACTGACATTGCAAATGGGTTCAGACTGTAAGTGCTGTAATGTGGGCCATTGGTTTACTTGCTTCATACTAGTCCTTCTGCCAGGGGTCATCAACTACATTTGTACAAGGGCCAGCTTTTTCCTTGATGGATGCTTTAGGGGCCAGACTTTCAAATCAACTACAATTAAAAGGCATTTTGGTCTTATTAATATATTTATTTATTTATTTATTTAATTTTTGCCAAATGTATGCCACTTTTAGCCTCTAAAAGTGAGATCAGTCCCTATACCATAACCAGCCACAAGTGGGTAATTGGGATATTTTAGCCCAATAACTTGGGGCCATCATGTTCCCCATCCCTGAGTTTGATACTAATACATTGGGTCCTAACTGGTGATTTGGCACCACCTGTGGACATAACCTCACATCTTGGATTGCCACCTTACCCCTGCAAGCAGTTTTAGACATTATGAATTGCCATATAGAAATAATCTGTCTTGTTGCTGATGGCCTCACTTGCTTTTGTAAGCCTAAAAGGCATCAGTATTAATTTTTGTCTGTTTTGTAACTGTATTAAAACTTCTTACAGGAGCTTTAAGATAAAATCATCACATAGAATCACATCTAAATGAGGGATTAGCTCATTAATGCTGAGCTAAGTGTGATATTTATCAGTGTCTGTACTTCTGTATGCACACTTCAGTGACATGTCTAAACACATCATCAACTCCTTCCCCGCCTTAGCCTCCTCTGAACCCTCTAACTATTTGCAGCTCTCTGTTGGAGTAAAGTGTTATCCCTCCTCCTCATCTCACTCACATCCCCACCCCGCTAAATGTTTCGACTCGGGCTTTATAATAAGGTCTCCATTAGCATGACGGGCCACGACATACACAACATACTGCCTGGAAACTGGGTCAAGGTTACTGAATCTAACCGGTTCTGTGCGCAATTCTGGCTGCACCACTGCTGTCGGGCAATAACTCTGCAGCGCTGGGATTTTATTTTACCCCCTTGTGAAATCAGTGTCAGCAAAATACTGCTGGTATAGGCTGGTTCACACAAGTCAATTATTTCTTTTTTGACACAATATATTAACTTGAGAATTGTAGACTTAGGGTTTGGAGTGCTTTGAGACTGATTTATATATTTCTACATGAGTTTCTATTAATATTATAAAACACTAGGGAAGGAGCTACCTTTATTGCTTGCTTGCTACCATTTTATACATTCTCAGTTGCACAAACTACATGCAAAACCTGCATACTTTTCATTGTGGTACTCTTAGAGGCTGTTTAATCAGAAAAGACTATTGTCTTAAGTCTATAGTTGTTCGTCCTTTCTGTAACCTGTCTACAGTCTTTGCTGAGAACAACAGTTCTCCATCAGAGGACATGCTGAGGCAGAGTCAAAGTCATCCAGACACATCAATGCGCTTTTTTTTTTTTTTTTCCCTACTGCTTATGCGACTCTCACGCTAAATGCAGTGAAGTGGACACACCAAGGACAAATATAAACACTCTGCACAGATGGAAACTTACTCTAAACCACCAGATGAATAGTAGTAAACCATGTTTGAGGTTTGTTTTGCCTTTTTGTGAAGCAGGATAGTGACAGTTGCTGTTTTGCGATGTTGTGGCTTTAGGATTGAAAGGTTCTGCATATATGAGCACAGCTACAACTACATGGCTACAAGCTAATGGGAATCTTTCTCTTTAAGCAATCCATTTATTGCATGAATGAAATCTGTCTCTTTTACTTAAAGTCACATTTCTCAATTCAATAGGAAACTTTAAGACAAGAAAAATAGCTGCTTAGACCCCAAATTTGATGCCGACCAAGTAAAATCCCAAAAATGGAACAGCTAGGAACATAAAACTAGAGGTGTTTTTTTTACAACAAAGAGAACATTTGCTTCCTATTTTAAGCCGGATAGCAATACAGCATTGTGCAGCAAATTTTACCACACTTATTGGACCTGTGCAAATTTTCTGAGAGAAATGGAAACTAGGACAAGGTGGCAATTTTCTGCAGAAAAAAGGTGGGTCCTATTGTAGCAGGGCCTCGGCAGCTTCACACATAAATATGCCAGGAAATTACAACTGATAATCTCACATAAGCAGCCTTGAAACTGCACACAGAGGGTGCACTGACATTGGAAAAGAGATGTTGGTGTGAAGAAAGGACTGGAGGATATGAAAACCAGAAAGGAGAGAAGAGGAGTGAGTCAGTGAAACACAGAGGGCTAAAAACAAAGACTGACAAGAAAAATATGATGGAAAAATTAAAAGGGTAATAGTGGAGCAAGTCAATAAAGACAGGGCACAGGAAAAAGCAACTGGAGAAGGAAATTTAGGGTTAAAAAAGGAAGGGAAATTCAATAAGGAAATGAATAAAGTAAGAAAAGGAAAGAGTGTTTAAAAAAGTACTGAAAAAGCTTATGCAGACATGTAATGACAGGAGGCTGAGCACAGCTCTCGAAGCTTGTGGTGGTGAAGACAGAGAGTTTGGATTGAATGGTTTTTCCACAGCATGACTCACCACACAGGCCTACAGAGACACTCGTTTCTCCTTTCTCATTGGATACCACAACATATGGTTTTCTAATCTGCCTCAACCTCATGAATGAACGACCACACAGATAAAAAACCTTAACATAAGTGCAACTTAACATCTTGATTGGTCCCTAATTTAGTAAATGTGAAAACTAAGACCTCACATCACTCCACGGTTTATGTTAAAGAACCACTACTTGATTAGATTTCATTTGGGGTCATATTTATTCAGATGAGGGTTTTCATACCGGCTACAACTGAGGTTTTTCTCCCTGCTGGCAGACTGTGAGCACATATAAAAACCTACGTTTCAAAAGTCATCTCAGCAGTTTGAGTTCTGACTGAAATTTCTCCAAGACTTCTAAACACTGACTGTAAAAGCAATTTATAGAGGGGAGAACTGTTCTGCAGAGAGAAGCTTTGGACAGCAACCAAACTGTACTGGTACCACGATAGTCATCAAACATTATAAAATCTGGACAATAAATTGTAGTCTCTTTTTTTGGAGTCTCCAAAGAGGCAAGAGGTTTAAGCTGTCCTCCTTCACAATGTGCAGTTTCTTTGCAGCTGTGTCAGTCTTTTAGTTACATCTGTTTTAGCCACATGGAGTTGCACATCTACTAGCTACAGTATGGTATTTGAGCGCTTACAGCTTGCGAGTTGCTCTGCCCTCCTCCCCTTGTCACTTGTCCTTACAGAGGAGAGTTTTCAGTCAAATCAGCACTTTATAAGGTTTATTACTGAACAATCAATTTCCTGTTTTCTTGAAATGCATGGTTCTGACCTAACAAGGGAGAAAAGCAGTTAAAAAGAGGCACCAAACCCTGCCATTCTGGTCTGTGTTGCTGTGCATCCCAGCTGTTCTGAGCAGAGGGGTCCCTGCTAAGAATGCACAGTGAAGTTTTGATTGTGTTGTGGTCTAAGCTGCAGTCATAGCATAGTTAAGCCCAGCTATGCTATTTATCTAGACTACTATCCTTGTCCGAGTACACATGCACAGTGGGAAAATAAATATAGACCGAAGCATGGCCATCTCTGCTATGATAGTTTGGGACATAGATACTTTTAGCTAGTTACGGTGGACTTTTCTTCCTGTTGACCTTGCTAACAAGAGCAAATGAAAAGCAAGTGATAAACAGTTCTTGTAGAACAATGAAAACATGGACAAATTTTAAAGCCCTGGAAATTTTTACACAATATTTACTTTACTTCCGGTGCAAATGTAATGCTTGCTATCCCTCTTGCTTATAGTGATATCTGAAGGCAATGCACAGCCTGCTTTGGTTTGCATTCATGCTTTTAACTTTGAGTTCAAAGCCAAGTGTTGAAACTGTTAAGCATGATCCAGCCTGGTCATACTATGCTGTATAAATGCAGGGTTAAATTAATCTTAAACTGTTTTATCTAAGTGCATTAGTCTGACTTTGAGAAATTCAATCTAGTAAAATATAGGGATGAGTATTGAAATCTGGTACCAGTACTGTTGGTACAGGTACCAACACATCTGATACCTACCTAACCAAATTACATTACCTCACCTATCAATACCTCGTTTTGATACCCCACTACCCCAGTGCAGCCCCCTATCACCCCAAATGAAAGGCAAGAAATATGTTATGTAATTTGTGTGATTTATGTGTTAAGTTATACTGGTTTCATTTTGTTTAGACTGGCATCGGTAAAGATATTTCCTTGAATAATTTACAATACCAATACAGCTTTTATTTTCCTGTTGATTTTTAACACACTTTTTCTTCTGTAAACAGTATCGATTCAGGCACTGTTTAGGCACTGGCAGCGTGTAAAAAGGAAAAAAAACAAGTCTAAAAGTATCACCAGAAGCATTTATGAGAAAGTGTCATTGTAAAAGTCAGAGTTCATAGCTGGAGAAATGCCTGTATTTTGGGAAATCTAATAATGTTAATACAGAAGTTGGAGTCAGTAAAGAGGCGAATTGCAGCATCAAAAATAAACTTGTAATCTGAATGGATCTGAGTCATACCTTCATGGTGGAGGAGGCGTACAGCATGTCCTCCAGGCTGAAGTGGCAGCAGCTGCTCAGGTTGTCTTTGCAGAAGTCCTGAATAAGCTGCAGATTGTAGAGTCGGTCAGCCAGCGTCATGTTCTCCTTCAGACAAACATCTAGAAGTGAAGAGTGAAGAGTGAAGAGTGAAGCCATTGAATGTTAGGGTCAGAGGTCAGCCGGTGTTACTTTGATGTCTGAGGGGCACTTGTTATAAAAAACAAATCTCAGTGGTTTGCTAGTGGTGCCATTGTTTAAGACCAGAGATGTGTATGGGGTGCGATATTGAGGACATGCTTTATAAACATAAGGATGTGTAAATGACCAGCCAATTATGATTGCAGGTCATCAAGCTGTGGGCGGAGCTGCATGAGAGTAAACACTGTGAGTGATCTTTAGTCAGTCTAAATGTTCCACTGAATGATTGTGTTAGTGTCCCACTTACTCAGCAAAATGATGCGATTATGTTGCATCTTTAATCAGTGACTGATCTTTGCTCTATTGAGTGAGACATTAAGGGTGGGGGCATATAAGACAAACCCCACTTTCCCAGTGTAATAGGCATTAAAAACAAACTCTAAAGCCATATTGTGTCCATGCTATACATTTGTGAGAAATAAAACAGAACAAGCTTTACAGAAAAGGCAGTTACTGTGCTCAGGAGACTGCATTTCGAGCTTTGATCCGGGAATAAGCTTTATCAAAGCATGTAATTAAAATGTGCTCTAAAAACAGCTGTTATCTGTTTTATTTACAAAAGGCAGAAACTTCTTTAAGTGCCATGTATTTGAAATTTGCAGGATCTCTTGGCAACATGCTCCAAACCTACAGAACAACCCTCTTCTTACCTTCTAAAGGTAGCAGTTGAGGGCAGTAGAAGTGCAGCAGAGCACCTAAAGCTGAGCCGTCTGTGCTGTCTTTCAGCAGGTTGTCCACAGGGGGGATCCAGGGAACTGGCTGGGTTGTTGTCTGTTCCTTCCTGTAGCGAGCCTACGGGACAGGAAACACATAAATATAAGTCCCAAATACAGTTGGCAACATCACTCTGCCTTCATTTATGTGGCCTACTGAGCCAAACCTGTTTCTTTTTTCCCAGTCATTGAGTACAACTTCAAATTGTGTCACATGTAATCGTAGAGCAGCTGTATCTTTATCTGTATCTCTTTAAAGCAGCACAAACTGCTTTAAAGCAAAGCCAGGCTCCATTAATTTTATTCATGTGTGAAAGTAAGTGAGTCTATCTGGGGCCGAAAACGCTTGAACTGTTGAAAGAAGGAGACATTGTAAGTTGACTGAGAGGCATCGAAACCTCAGGATGACAGAAATCAGTGTTAGAGTAATGAAACTGAATTATTAATTAATTATTCCTACAGACCTTTGTGAGTCCTGGTTGTGAACAATCAAAAAAGTATTCTCTGTATGTTTGGAACTGTTCATGCCACTTCTATATAAAGTAATAAACCACTTTCTGTATGAAAACTTTCAGCGTTTACATATTTTTTAGGTGCATCAACCATAACAGCAACCCTACAGCATTATAAAAACATGACTTTTCCTTAAATAAAACAGTGATTAATATTATTAAGGAGTCTGCAGTAAGAACTGGCACAGGATTTTGGAAATAAGTTCATGCCAAATTCTCCCAGACATCCTTTTTATTATTCAATGAAATAGTAATAAAATTAAGGTTTCATTAATTCTTAGGCTAATCCTTTGGGATCTCTTTGTTGATTTCCCAAGGGTGTCCACTTTCACCGACAAGGATGTTCCCATAAGTGATTACAAGGACATCTGATGGAAAATATAAGCATAAATACGCAAATGCAATCTGTCTGTTTACTTCACTCAACATATCCTTATGCATCAATGCAGATTATGCAGACCGAACAGATTATATAAAACAGGATTTATAATCTAATTCACATTCTGATTAATTGCAGTGGCAAGTAATTACAGCTATTTTTTCAATCTTTACCTTACATTGACTCACAGAAATCACTTCTTTATCTAAACAGGAGCAGAAAGAGAAAATCTGTTCTGTGTAGCAGTCAACACTGTGATGCACACACGTGACAAATGATGGAAATCATCACACAGAGGCAGGGGAGCAGGGACAGTCACTATGGATACACAGATGAAAAAGCAGAGCACTGATTAGTTGACTTACAGGCACAAGCTTCATGTACCACTTGGTTGGCGACTGCAGCAGCACAAGAAAAAAACAGACAAAAAACAACAACAAAGACAAACCTGTTAGTGAGATTAGTTTGTAATGCGATTAGTTATAAAAGGGAAGACATGACAGCAGCGGGGGGATCAAAGGGAGAGAACCTGTGTGTTATTGAGAAGGAGAGAAAAGCAGCCCACACAGACCAAAATAAGCCTGAAATTCTGTCCATCTCTGGATTTTGCTTTTTTGTTCATCCACAGAATAAGGTTTAGTCATCGCCAGACCAAATATAGACTGCTCTGGGGTCACCGTTTCTCTCAAATAAAATGGCACTGCAGCTTAAGTGGAAGCATAACAGAGGAAACGTTTAAAAGCCCGTATGAAACACAAATCTTAATGCAGTCTGTTACAGTTGATAGTTGTAACAGGCTGCATTAAAGAGTGGCTAGACAGATGACTCTCTTCAGTGCTAACACATGAACACTCACATGAAGTTTGCAAAAAACTCCATGTGAAAGCAAAGCGGGCTTTAATGTGTTTTGCACTGCAGAGAGGCTTCTGTCTAGCCAACTCTGCCATAAAGATGGTAGTCCTTCTGGATCTTTGTCCCACGCCACAGGACCTCTGGAGCTCAGTCAGAGTTACCATAAGATTCTTAGTCACCTCTCTTACTAAGGCCCTTCTCCCTTGATTGCTCAGGTCCTTGCTCTTGGAAGAGCCCTGGTTGTGCCAAACTTTCTCCAATTGAGAATTAAGGAGACCTCTGTGCTCTTAGGAAACCTTCAGTGCAGGAGAATTTTTATAGCCTTCCCCAGATCTGTGCCTTGCGACAATTCTGTCTCTGAGCCCTGCAGACAGTTCCTTGGTTTATGCTCTGATATGCATTGCCAGTTGTGAGGTCTTCTGCAGTGAGGTAATATAGGCAGATTTTTGTGGCCAAACATGGGTAGAAATGTTCATATCAGCCCAAACCAATATCATTCTGATCAGACTATGCATTCCTAATAATTAGACCTTTTACTTTATGACAGCTGGGATAGGCTCCAGCCTCCCCCCACCCCACCACCCCCCGACTTGGAATGGAATAAGGGGTATAGAAAATGGATGGATGGATGTGGAAATAATTGTAGTATTTAGTGTGTCCTCATCTTTCTGTTACTGTGATGATCTGCTGAAAAAGAGTAAAGCTAACACGTAGTTCAAAGAGTCATTTTTATGGAACAGAAAACTCTGACTAAACAGACCAGGCTTACCTTCTATCTGCCCGAAATTTCACACCGCCAGGACTGCCATAATATTGAATAAGTATGAATATCATTTGATCTAAATTCTTGTACTATAATTTAGTCAACATTGAGTATTAAATGCACAGAAGAATCAACACAGCTTATATCATCATCATGAGAATAGAATATGCATTTAATGTTTGCTTTATTCTCATGTGTTTTTCAAGATTAACTTTGAGTTTAACTATTTGATAGGAGGACAGTGGATCAAATTGGAAATCAAGGGAGGGGAGAGCGGAAAGGACATGTGGGAATGAAGCCACAGATCAGACTTGAACCTGGGTCACCTACTTAGGGGACTGTGTCTTAACCACAAGGACTTTATACTATTGATTTTGAACAGTGACAAAAGTGACAGCCTACTAGATCTCCAATTATTCTCTAACACCCATGTATTGATACATAAATGACATCTGATGATTCTTAGATTCAATTCAGCTAAATTTTCAGACACTTCATAGCATCCACTTGACTGGGAAACGGACCATTTTCACTAGAAAAGAAGGGCATGTGCTTCAAACCTTTCAGGAAAACAAAAACAATCCCTCTGCATAATTGAAATCCTCCCGTCAGCTATCTGCTGACAATGTAAGCTGGCTCTAAAAGAAGAGAGGCTTGCCCGAGTTAATAGATAATTCCCACACTACCTCGAGAGGCATCAAAGAGCCAAATGTGAGAGCTCCTCAAAGTGGTTTCGCAACTTCAAAGGGGCCTTGACTCGTGAGAAAATGCAGGCGCTTTTTAACGAAATCCCCAAAATAAATAATAGAGACAAAAAAGAAAGAAAAGATCAGTTGTAACTTCAGGATTTTCTTGATGTGATTAGGGCCACAGATCTTAAAATGTTTGAGTCACAGGTAAGAGTCTGATTCAATCAGAGGAACACACCTGACCTAATCTAATGTACGCACATAAGCTAATCAGTCTGATCCATTTGCCTTTCTTAGAAATCTGCCGTATCTCAAAGTTTTTCTGATGTATGTACTTTTAAGTAGGACTTAGTGATGATATCACAAAGGGCACTCACTGTCTGGGACAGAGGGAAACAAACTGCCCTCACCGTGTCTCTCCAGGCAGAGAACTCCCCACAACATGACCTCATAAAGTCAGGACAGATGTACTAGAGATGTTCAACATTTGTCTGACACGAGGGGAGCACAACAGGAGACAGAGCCAGGATGGATCAGAATGAGAGTTATGATTATTTATTTATTTGGCTGACTTTGAAATTCTGTTTCTAGGGTTGGGGCAAAATATTGATATAGCAAATATAATCATTCTGACGTGTGACTCAAGGGCTGCACAGTTAATCCTAGTTTTACTGGTTACTGTGAGAGATTTTTGCTGATATTCAGCCAATACTGATATTGATACTGATATTTAAATGCAGGGATAGGGATCATTAATTTTTATTGATATCGATACTCCTTATCAATATTCCTTATTGATCCGAGTCCTTACCGATACCACTATCAGTGATCTTAGCTGAGTAGTGCTGAGTTAAAATGATTCAGTCTGTCACATTTATTTTATATCCCTTAAATATAAACACATTCTTCAAATTCACAACTGTATTCATTAAAGTTTCTCGTCAAAAACTAAATTTTCCCATTTCTATGTGACATTTGAACATATATAGAATATAGTCATCTAATTTACTGAGGTTACCTGTACGCATCATATTTTCCATCTTTCAGCGAATTAAGTTCACTAATTAACTTCAATTCTGCCAATTCCACCGCAGATATCTACAATGGATTAATACTTTTAACAAACAGGACTTGCTACAAAGGTTTGGGAGCATTTTCCAGCATTTATCTGAGCAGCTGAAGAAGAAAACTGTGCTGAAACAGCTGAAGAGAGTGAAATGACTGCCTCTTACTTTCAGTGCAGCCAGATATGATTACATGCAACTCACAGGTGGTGTCTTTTTTCCTCATGCCAACAGTGGAAGGGACCACATTCTGGTTTAATGTGATGCACAATACTGATGTGCTTTTAGTTTATGTTCCCCATGAAAGAACTGATTTATGTTTTTCCACCTGTTGTATCTTAAGATGACGTTACATCACAGAGCCTTTGAGACTCGATAGCAGTATTGATAAGCTAAAACGTTATTTATTTCCGGGTATCAGAAAAATGCAGATGGGCCGGGTTGCAGTGGCAGCAGCATGCTGTGCCAATCTACCTGTCAATCTAGAGGTCCATTCTACCATCACTCGTGAACAAGACCCCGAGATACTTGAACTCTTTCATTTGGGCCAAAGACACCATTGCCACCTGAAGTGAGTAATCTGTTTTCTGGCAGAGAACTATGGCCTCTGACTTGGAGGTGTTGACCCTGGGCTAACCCTTTAATGTTAGGTTCTTCATCACACTTCATTTCTTTATACTGACCATAGTTGCACATCACATTTTTCTCATGCATGCTGAAGAAAATACTTTGATTAAAAGTAAAAGCATGACTCAATCGTTTATGGCCCAATTTAAAACTATATGGGTCATCTAATTGCATCTATTGGGTTATGTCCTGTAAACTTTTAGTTTGCAATATAAAGTACAAAAAGTAAGGTAATTTGTGTTTGGTAGATTATTTCTTTTTAACAATGCTTCTGGGCAATAAATCTTAAACTGTTGGAAAGCCTGTTTATCTCCCTTTTGAATGGTGCCACTTTTCTAAGGAACGTGTTTGTGGGATGAGCAGCAGAGCTGAGTATGAGGGTTGCACTCCTAAAAAAATCAGCCAAGTTTATACACTAGAAAGAACCAATAGTGCATACAGCTTGAGTTAAATCACCGTGCCAAACACTATTTTGATTTCTGTTTTAATTAAAAAAAAAAAAAAAAAAAAAGCAACATCTAGAAACATTTCCCGAGCAATCTGACTCACCGTGCCACCACTTCTTTCTGCATCTTTGACATAAAGGAGGGTGATCTAACAGAAGTTAACAGGCCAAGAAGTTGACATAAAAGAGAAAGTTGACTGCAGGACAGTGTCTGACAGAGGTGAAAGTATATGAAGAGATTAACAGTGGTAAGAAGTGAAACTGACATCAAATTATGGTTAATAAATACACAAACCCCACACTTGATCTTAACAGGGCATTTTGTACCCTTAAGTTCCACAGATATAGAAAAAATCATTATGATGTAGTTTGTCTTGCAGTATATCAATTAAAAAAGAAGAACCTGCCCCATATTCCTTGCTGATTGTACCTTCTATGTCCTACGTTGTCTGTAAAGACCTACATCAGGAATAACACTGAAGCTCTACTCAACAAAAATCACCACAAAAAAGGAATAAAAATGAAAAACAAAAAGTCATGTAAAGTGGTAAAATAAAAGGCTTTACATGAGGGGACTTTTGAAGGATTCATTAGAACTTGTACGGCCTGTAGATCAATGTGAACTTTTAAAAGGAAGGACTTCTGACAACACGCCTCTCCCCGCAGCTCCACTCTGAGGATGAGTAGAAGGAGATGAAGGCTGTCTACATCTAAAGGGATGATCTAAGATTCAGGGCTAAGCGGGGTCAAACAGAGTCTAAAATCTGTTATAACCACCAATCACACCCCCACAGAGAGGCGCCTTCAGCCATCATCGCCTTACAGAATACACACCACAGTGATGTCTATGTGCCCACACATGCACCCCACCCACTTCCACTTCAATCATCCTGCAACTCTCTCTCTTCCCATCAAAGTTCAAGCTGTGAGGCCAGACATGTCCGGCTGATCTGCAACTTAAAAGGATTAGTCCTCTCTTTTCTGACCTGATGCTGCCTTTTCAGTGTCTCCCACCCCACCCACCTTAACCCTCACTCTTGGGTACAGTGCAGCAGGTTAAAAGAAATAAATACACTGTTGCTCCAGTGAGTTCTTCATGGCTGTCCCAGGAGGGGAAATAGTCTCTGTGAGTCTGTCTGAGACGGAGTCTGCCTGTGTGACTCACACTGCAGTCATCCTGCACAGAAACAAAGGAGGGGGGGGTCCAGCAGGTGGGGGTATATGGAGCCTCTAAGCATTAGCAAAAAACACAAGTTCAGTCCCTATCTTTTGTTGCATCTTTCTTTGTTTTCTTCCTTTTTTTTTTACCTCAAATGTTTTCTCCTCACTTGAACTCAATTTGAGTCAAAAACTACATTGAGACGTTGTCTCTTCGCCTCATTTAGGCCAACCAAACTGTGCTATTGAAGAGCAATGCTAAGTGTTAGGCAAAGTGTGGCACCAGTTCAGTATTACTTTTAGAGCATGCACCCCATGTTACAAGATAGAAACCTCCACTCTTCTAACCCTGTTTCCCTTCTCTCTTCATTGCCTTATCTAAGGCAGACCCTAAAAATATCTCGAAAAAGGAGACAAAGGACGACTAAGGACACTTGTGCTAAGTCTTTGTTTGGCCTGAATAATAAAGTAGAATAAATGAGCGATTTTCTTTGAGTCATAAAGACTTAAAATATTAACATATGCTGCTATTTTTCTAGAAAGTACAGCTACTGTCAGTTTGGCATCTAAGCAATACGATATTTTTAATCTGTTTGCAAATGCAGATCATAATCACTTGGTTTAAAGAGCATCCAGCTCAAATTATTCTCAATATATCCAACAGTAGATCATTTAACATGGCATAGGAGATAGGCTGTTTCACATATCGTTAGCCTCATATCAAAAATACCTGAGTCATTTTAAGGTTTTCGGAAAAAAAGAAAAAACACATTTTGGCAAACACACAGGATTTGTTTTATTTAAACTGTACCAGGAATTTATACCAGATGTGTGAACAAGTGTCTTACAAAAGAAGACATAACAAGGATTAAATAACAAATAAAAGTGGCTTAATGGATAATAAAGATAATATTTAATCAGTTAGATGACTTACTATAGTGATTATGGGCTGTAACAAGCACTCTGATTGGCTGAGGATATAGGCAATAAGGCACAATGAATCAGCAGCACTAAGAGAGTAGAAATAGGCCGATATCACAACTTAGCCAAAAAATGAGTTAAGCTTTTATGCTATGAGGCTAACCATATCCATTGCACTGGATATGTCTCACATCCATCCAGGCAGCCACCTATTGTCTGTGTTTGGGAAGTGCAGAACCTTTGAAAGAAATGTCTGAGGGTGACTGGATTAACATGCTGCCCTTTTCATCATTCCAAAATGTAGAGGGCATGCACAGCCCTAGAGAGTGAACCTGATACAGTCGCTGCTATCCTTGTGAACGATCAGTGGAGCTAGTTGGTGAAACAAACTCATTTTCCTCCGAGAAAAGATTTAAACGTGATTTTTTGTTCTTTATGTTAGTATACAAATGTTTCCAGTTCTGATTAAACTGCTCAGATGTAGCTTTATCTAAATTCATGTGCATACATTTTAGGCATGTCAGGAATGACAAGGATTCATCATTGGGCCTGATGTGCCACAACCAGGAGCAAGAGAGAGAGGGGAGGGTGACCAGAGTCAAGCTCGACACGCTTGTGGCTTGGCTCGCTAGGGTTGGGTATCATTTAGGTTTTTCTGGTACTGGTGCTAAATCAATCAATTTTAGTTTGCATAGCGCCAATTCATAAACCAGTTATCTCAAAGTAGTTAAAGTTATCTCAAGACACTTTATAAAGAGGGCAGGTCTAGACTTGGTTGTGGCCTATTATGATAGACCTGCATTAATCACCATGAGCACAGCACTAGCAGCATTTAGCCCCATTACAATGGCGACATAAACTGTCCCTCTAATGGGCAGGACTGTTGAGTAGACCAGACTCATGCTGAAAGCCCTCTGCTGAATCAACCTTTCATATGGCACCGGTGCCTTGGGCACATTAAACAGCCCCGAAAACGCTACTTTTTGAAGGCTGGTCCCAGAGTGAACAAATATGTGTACGCCACCCTTGCGTCCCTGTGTATACAACCAAGTGCATCATTTCTAAAATGTCACGTCACGTCACGAGTAAGAAAAAAGTTCGCTCCAAAATCTTCTCCTCTATTTCTGGGGCAGGGTTTTGGCGTCACTCACATGCCTGGTACAGATACTACAGCATTTTTGTTATTTTCAGTGGTTTCATGCTTACACAGACATTTATTAAAACAATGCCAAACGAACACTGAATTGCAAGTAATAAAAAAACACAATAATGAATGCAGAGTCATTGTTATAATCTACCAGGCAAGGCTGGAAGCGGTCGTTATGCAACCTCTCTTGTCTGATACGGAAAAACCTTGGAGTCAGACACGAAGTGAATTTTAAAAACTGCCCCAGCTCAACAATGTGCAACGTCACCAACACAATTTATTATTCAAGTTTGCTCAAATTTCACACTCAAAAAGGGATTCAAAAATCATTTTTCCACATAAAATCTTTGATCTCTGAAGACTTTGAGGAGACAAAAACACAGAGGCAGAATCTGTCTTTTAAAAGCAGTTACAGGGCGACAAACTCGCTGATTAAAGGCTTCTTTGATTACTACGAATGAGCAGAACTGCATCATGCAGTGACCAAAACAATCAGCTATGAGCAAGAGGGAGTTACTGTGAGGACACAAAAACCCCCACACGATCAAACCAAGCTGTGTGAGCTGCCATGGGTTAGGCTTGATCCTGAAGGGCTAATTCTAACAGTTCATGAGCAGCCGTGCCTCCGTCAGTGATATTGAGACTACAGCGCTCTCCACGACTCTATTGTAAGTTCAAGCATTCTGCTTTGAAAAAGTTTCCTGGTTCAACAAGCTTTATCAAAGTCTGATGATGAAATGATGTCATATCACTTTTTTGATCCCACTGTGTATTCATGAGGGACAGCTGAGGCATGCAGTGCCGCGTCTGCACACTGACTGGTCGGATCAGCATCAAGCACACAAGTCTGCACAACACTAGGACTGCGGATGGAAACACCACACATAGACACACACTCTGCTCCGTTTCAACCCCTGTAGGCTGAAACACAAGGGACGGAGTTAGCGATGTTTTCCCTTCGGTGACTTGTCAGACTCTCTGAACTTTCCTACAAAGCAGCATCACTGGCAGAGTCGTGTCATGGTGTGTTGACTGTGACGGAAGGAAGGCTAGGAGAGTAGGCATGGCCCAGGAGAAGAGGAGAGGAAGTGTCTGAGTTGAGATCAAGGGCAGGGAAATGTCTAAAAGAGGAAATTAATGGGATGGACAATGGAGGGGTGAACTGCTGCTGCTGATGAATTCAAGCTGAAATCTCCCGTGGTATAATCTAAAGTGTGTTGAGGGGGTTCATGACTTTCAGGGGTCACTGAGGCTTGCTATAAATGCTGCATCACTTAGACAACACACAAAATGCTCACTTTTTCTTAAAAATTGCTGGAAATTAACAAAATGGATGTGAGGGGAAGAATCCAGGCATGAAATATTGTGATAAAACATGAAGAGTGCTAAATAAATGTGAATAAAAATGAGTGCTATAAGTCACATTTTCTATCTTGTGCTTTAAAACTTGTATTTTTAACATGTTTTTTCCAGCAACAAAACCAAACCAAAAACAATGTTTTTATTAATAAAATGGCAAAATGTATCCAAGCCTAGAATGTGCATTTCTTGAACTTCAACTGAATGCATCAAAATTTTTGAAAACACCGGCATTACACTCAGGCCTGCATCCAACAGGTAAAACACACAAATGTTGAGTTAGAAGGCTTTGTTTTTTTAGGAAAAAGTTTACAATGACTACTGTTTAATCTGATATTTATATCTAATTGATCAAATATTTCAGTTTACTTTGCAATTGACCCTGAATTCTAATTAATTATATCCATTATCTTTTTAAATCTGGTAATGTCAGATTTGTAAAATAGGCTTTGTGCAACATCTTACACTTTAACCCTTCCAGGGATGGTAGGGGGTCCCTGGTCTCTAGCTGCATTTCCCTTTCTGTTTTTTTACAAAATGAAAGAAATATTTCTTACATTTCGACTAAGTACAACTGCGCTTTGAATGTGTTTCCACTGAAGGAAGTTTTGGGCATGAGCCTCGTAATTCTGGTAAAATCTCATCTCACGAGAATCCACTGCATGGAAGCTGGATGCTCAAAATCTGTTGCGTGTTGGTGCGGTTATGATTACATCTACAGCGGTTGCCTTGACAATTTTGAGCCAAAGACGAAGGCAACAGATGATAGTTCAGAGGCAAAGTCTGCATGTATGGCAAAAGCCACGTATAAGGGTATAAGTATGTTAAGAGTCTCGGTCTCCTCTTTTTTCCACATGTACTGCGCTATGTTGTCTCTCAGTGAACTGCTCATGTGACACGACATGTTAAGTCCTGTGATGTGTAAATGCGGAAAAAGTGTTTCCATTGCATTTTTGTGATATATTTCTATATGGAAACATTTGAAAAACCTCCAACATAATGTATAAATGACGGTATATTTGAGAGGCTTATCTTCATGAAGGAATAAACATCTCTTGATCTTTGTCAGTAGTCTTTTCAGTAAAATAACTTGTTTAATAAGAGTATCATTTTGTACAAGTTTGAGATCATTTTGCATGTACAGTGCATTCAGAAAGCCAATTTTGGTATGTTGCAGCCTGACAATTTTTTAAATTCATTTTTACCTCATGTATCTACATTCAATACCCCAGCATGAAAAAGTGAAAACAGAATTTTAGAATTTTTTGCAAATTCATGAAAAGTAAAAAATTGGTTGGACGTGATTTGGAAAGGCACACACCTCTCTATAGAAGTCCTCACAGCTGACAATGCATATCAGACCAAGAACCTGATGATCACTTTAAATGAGCTCCAGAGATCCCGAGTGGAGAAGGGACAAAGGTCCAGTAGGACGACCATCACTGCAGCCCTCCACCGATCTGGGCTTATGGTGAAATGGCTGGAAGAGTCTCCTCAGTGCAAGACACACAAAAGCCTGCTTGGAGTTTGCAACAAACTCCACATAAAAAGCAAGCAGTCAGTTTGTATTCCTGTATGCAAGTTTCACAGTGAGAAATGCAATTTTTAAATAAAAGTAAAAGAAAAGAGCTATACAGGGCACTAGTTTAGCTGCACTGGCCGTGGAATCAAATCCTGGTCCCGGTTCTGCTTGGTACATGTCTTCCCACAACTCTCTCTCTCCCCCTATAGTTCCTGTCTCTCTTCAGCTCTCCTATCTGAATAAAGGCAAAAAAAAAAATCCCAAAAAAGAGAAAAGCTATTTATTACTGTTAAGCACACTGATGTCTGCTACATGCAAAAACATTTCCTATAAATGGAAAGCATTTTTATTCTACCAACAGCAGGACTTTCTGCAGCTCAGCATAATTTGTGTATGATTATCCAATGTAAGTAAATCTGGTGATTCAAACACAATCATTACCAACTGCTTCCTTCTGGTCAAATATAAATATATCATTCCTCCTCAGTCTTAACTGAGTCAAACTTTCAACTCTAAACCACTTTTTCTCATTCAATTAGTTTAGGTCAAAAGCATTACTGTATGCTAGTTGAATATATATAAATGACTGTATAAAAATTTTTGAAAGATTACATAAATGATGATCAGATCATTAAATTGCAAACACAAGTTAAGCCACAAGTGCTTTCTTGTCATTTGCCCATACAAATGATGACCTAGCTGTTACATGATTAAATAAAGACAAACACGCTTCTCCATAAACTTCAGCAGGTCCAGAACACACTGTCCATTAAAACCATCATCCAAATTCTCCAACAACTTCACTGGCTGCCAGTCAAATAACATGCAAGATTCTCCTTACATTCAAGACTCTCCATAACTTGTCATCTCTGTACTTCCTGCTTGCTTAACCACTATGGAGTCTCACTTGCCACCCTCAATCTTTAATTCCTTTCCCACAGGCCATCTAATATTTCAACTCTCCTTACTTCCAAATACTGAAAACCCACCTGTAAAAAAAAAGGTTTATTCATTGTAACCACGCCCCTTTCCTGCTGTATATTCAAAATCACTCCTGCTACTTCGGTGCACTGTATATTGTTGCCTTTTATTGCATATTGCTGCCTGATAGTGAGCTGTTTTACCCTTGTTGTATTTATAAGATGAGCCTTAGTGTCCTGAAGGGCACCCATAGATATAAAGTCTTATTATCATAAAGCTGCTATTCGTTTATGTTTTACATAGCTGCTTTTTCATTAATTAAGCCACTGTTTTAAACTGTTTTCCTTAACACAGATTACTCAAATTACTTGAATATTCTTTAATATTCAACACACATGACAATAAATAGGCACAGCCTCTGCACACAGGCCAAACCAGTCTGTCTTCAGCTAAAAATCACTGCTGATACTGTTTAGAGACAGTTATACAACAGATTTGGACGGTGGGCAGCACCCTGACACTGGGGACCTCATCCTAAATTAGATCCAATCTGCTGGTCAAGGCACAAATAAAGATAGTGAAGCTTGTGCATTTGTCAGGGTTGACAAACTGGCAATGATGTAAGAAATGCAGCCTGGCATTCACTCTCTTTCTTATTAAATAAGCAGAGATTTCCAAAGCTCAGACATATGGTTAGTGAGATTTTCCTCAATGCTCGATGCATCAGGGGCTTAAGATTTGTTGAGGAATCTGGCTCCAGACATTTTAAGTGACACTGAATTCTTGGGCTGATATCCGCCAGTGTAAAGGAAAATGTGGTGATAAATCCTTTAAGTGTAACCAAGGACTTCACTCAGCTGGTTTGCAGCAGTCCATCACTGGTGACATCTGTGTGTTCATTTGTGAGTGAAGTGAAGGGATAAGGGAATAAAAGGCAAAGAAACACCAACCCGAGGGCTCCCTGCAGGCTCACTGCTCTGCATCTCCTTCTTCTTTTGCTCCTGCACCAAATAGTCTTTAAGATACTCGTTCACCTAAAAAATAACAAGCAAACAAGATTAATGCTCCTTTAGTTGACAGAATTAATTAACAAGATTCAATATAGAAGCAGGCTATGATTTATTGACCTCATTTTAAGCTCCTTTTTAATACCATATAAAATAATTGCTTTAAGCTCTGACTGTAATTAACTTTGCTGACTGAGTAAATAATGGTCCACAGTAATATTAGAGGGGGAAATTAGTATGGGCAATGATTATAAATGTAATTTGATATGATGGTAAATTATCCAATAAATATGCACAATGAGATTATTGCTTTTGCAATATAATTTAAATAAAATCAAACATATCATAAAGCTGTTGTTATCAGTGTCAATGTCCCATCTGGTTCACTGAGATCAACTTCAAGCACATTTCAGCTGTTAAACTGGTGGATTTGGGACTTCTGGAGCACAGAGGGACTCCAGCAGAGAGCCATATGTCTGACCAGTATGACTCCATGGCCACACCTGTTAGTTATTGTGAGTGTGTGTGTGAAGCTTAAAGCTGGCAGCAGCCCAGTGTTCCTACTAGAAGAATGTAAACAGACTGGACCCTGTAGCACTGCATGAATGAGCTGAAGACATCTACACATGAAGGCCATGTCAAAAAGCATGTGGAGTTTAAAGGGGGAGAGGGTGATTAGCAAGGAGTAAATAAGTTTCCAAATACTGTAGTAATGTCCATGAAACTGAACATTGTCCACTCATAGCTTAAAAATAAATATAACAAATGTACAAATAAGAACATATGTTTGAGCTCCTCCGAGGAACTTTTAGGTTGTGTTGATTTTGGACAAAATTTGTGTGTTTTGACTGAGCTGTCTGGTGCGGTTCAGTATGTTAAACTATGATCTGGCTTGTATCTCCACAAAATATTTGAATAGATTATGAGATAAATGTATACTTTTTCAGAAGAGGTCTGAAGTAGCTAGCAACAGAGGGAAAACAAGATGGCTAATGTGAACAACTCATGCATATCATGTGAAAGAGTAGGTTTTTTGTCACCCACCGTCAGATGTCACCTCCGTCAGGTTTTCTGTCTGACGGTGGTGACAAAAACCTCTAAATGGTCCTAAATGGAGGCTAGAATATAATTGTTGATCACAATAAATACCAATACGATCTATAATGTTTCATTAACCTCTTTTTATCTTTATTTATGTAATTCCTCCTATATTTCTTCCATATCGTCCACCCTAGGGGATGAGGTGTGCCTTCCCTCTCTCATTTCACTATTATGTCATGTTCATTTGGCTTACATCATTTGGGATGCGCATAGTGCACCTACTACCTACCTACATAGCACATAGTATACAATATCCCTTTTAGGCTATGCAACAACAACATTTAACCAAATCTAACATTCACTGTAAGTTTACAGAAGAATATAATGTATTATTTTATGAGTAGGGGGCACTAGATGACAGTTTAAGATGATGTCAGTGGTGCATTGTACATTATTCCTATTAGTAATGAATTTATTTTTTACTATGATGATTTGATATTTGATTACATGGGGATGGGGTACTTATTAATGATATTGCTTCATTGTACCTTATCTTCCTTGAAAAATGTTTATCACAGTGCTCAGGATTGTTATTTTTTGGACCAAATAGTTAAATAAAGTTGTTCAGCAAGAAGCCATTGACTTGAGTGGTATACATTTCAGAATTGTATGTTGTAATGAGGCCACTGTCAGCACAGTCAGATTAGTGTCACCACTGTCAGTTCTAAAGTCACCACTGTCAGAGGGAGTTTTAATTGTTTTAAATGAATATGCTTACAATATGTTTCTTCAGTGCTATTGAGTTGTTAAAGTAATAGTCTCTTTTAATACTATAAAATGTTTGTTAAATAAAAAAGTATTATTTTGTCTATTTAGACTAAAAGTAAATGTTGTATGATGTTAGATCTTTTAAAGTAGTACATGTGAAACAGTATAAAAAATGAACAAAAGTGAATATTCAACATTTAACAGCATATATGTGTACTAAGAATCCCAGATAATGATTTAAAAACTCTAAATACATATTAGACCAAATAAATAAAAAATAATTTGCTTTTTATTGTGTCTGAGGGTGTTGACAAAAATAAAGTAATAACTGGAAAAATGCCTATTTTATAAAAAAAAAAAAAAAACAAAATCAGGAGGTTGCACCGATACATTGCTGAACAGCCAAGACCTTCGCCTATAATGATCAACCTTCAGATTTTGTAATTTGACTTACTTTTTATTTTCAAAATTATAACCTGTTTTATCCAAATTCTCAAGAATCAGTGCACTGTCAGGGTTCATTTAGGTTGCCATGACAACATAAAAGGTTAAAACACCTAACTAATTTACATGGTTGCCAGGTTGTTTAATATTTATTGCAGTCAGAAAATGTCTGCTTTGGTAATGTTTGTAACATTATTGGTCAAGTTATTATTTTACTTATTATTTTGTCTGTAAAGTTCGTCCTGTCAATAATGTTTATCGAGGGTGACGTGACCGGGAAGCTAGCTACTAGGAAGGGCGCTGAGAGAGAAAATCGTGGGTTTTGGCACACAAAACTTCTACACCCACTGTCCTTTTTTGTTCCCTTTCTGTTGGTCATCAGGAAACCTGGTAAATATTGTTTATTTTATTGCTTATGAGTTGTAAATGTTATTTTAAGAGGTATGTCAGACTTAATATGATTTATTGTTTTTCAAACTGTAAATCGTCTTGTTATTTTTTCACGGTGCTCCACACATGCAAATTCTTCAGTGAAGATTAAACGTCGTAGTGGACATCAGTTTGACTTGTGGACTCTTTAATGACCAGCAGTTATATGTCCTATTTGTCCTAGGACAATAAATGTCCACCTTAAATAAACATGTTTTCAAACATTTGTTGTAATGTGAGTACAGAACAAAGAACAAATACATCAAAGTGTATAAAAAAGTCCTATAGCTTTTGGACACTTTAACATGACGATTTAACAAATCACCTTAACCTTACTAGCACTCAGTTCAAAGTTTATAAACCTCAAAAATGGCACAATCAAACATTTATTATGCCCCAGAGAATAGTTTCTTGTGTGCTGTGAGTTCACCTGCACATGTCATATGTTACTACCTTAAGGCATGAGAACAAAGTGTTAACACATAACAGATTTAATGGTATCTAGGTCAGTGTTTTTCACTGTAATATCCTGCAACCCCACTGCGCACTGAAGAATTTCAGAGCTCACGATCTATGAGCTCAACATGGGGGAAATGGCCCTAAGGCTGAGTATCTTCTATATATTGTAGGCATAGCAGTCTGCTCCTTAAACACACTCTTTACAGGGTGACCTATTTCAGTTTAACTATAGATGCTACAATTATTCCTGAAAAAAATACAAACACTGCTCACCTTGTTCATCCAGGTAGTCACTGCATCCTCCGTGTCATAAGGTGTTTCCACCTCAGGGTCGGCGGATGAATACTGACGGATACACGACATTACCTTCTCCACGCTCACCGTCTCCACTGTGTACGCCATCATCAGAGTGTCAATCATCGCCAGGTGAGCACTCTGAAACAGAAAACAGGGCAAAAGAGGTTAATCAGGTACAAAACTTTGCTTGATTCCTGCATATTGTAAAGGGATATTTCAAATATTGTAGCCACTCCACTTGGTCCTTTCCACCTTAGAGTGCATGAGGAGCCTCAGTGCAAGCCTTTAGTCCTGTATCAACACATCAATATAACAAAAGTGCATAGAAATACCACACCTTAAATGTTGATTATATAATAATTGGTATGTTAATTGCAGAAAAGGCTTAAAACTATTGTGGCTCTCGATGGTGTGATATTCTGGCTGAATGGGGAGCAAAGCCTTAAATGATCAGTGATTAATAGTTGTGAAGCGGGACTTTAAATCCCCATCTCTGTTGAGCATCTGAGTCTGCAGTCAAACATTCCCCTGTGGCTGTTGCCCTGGAAACATGTGCATTCATTGCTGGATACCAGACCCATTTTGCTCATCGAGACTGCCAGCCTTTATGAGGCCTGAATAAGACATCTTACTGACAACTCACTTTAACTAATAGACTTAGGGTCCATTATAAGCTGGTTTACAGTTCAGAAAAAAAGTACATCTTTCCATTTAAGGAAACGTTAATACATTAACATGAAGTCTTGAACTAATTTCGTTTTGGTTTGCTGAGTCAGTTTTCAAATCTTAAGTTAACTGACTTAACTGCAGACATAAGGACAAGCTCAACCAAATTTTAAGATTATAATTTTTCAAGCACATACTAAAGATCTGACTAAACATGAGACAAACGCTTGTTGCAGCACTTTCATGGTGGTGATTCAGCAGACAAAAGACCTAACACAATCTTGCATGACCCTAGAAGAGAAAAAAACGGGGCATGATCAATGTTGTCCGCTGGCTGTCCTGGCATGCCTTCTGGTTTGCGATGAAAAACAAAAAAACAAAAGAAAGAAAATGGCTGAAGTCCTGGCTGAGACAATGGTATAGTTGTGCTTATGTTTGCTGTCATCTTTGTGAGCTGTAAAAGTATAAAAAAACACCAGGTTGGTGTCTGGCTATTGTGAGTAGGCTATAGGTTGTTTGCAATCACATGATCCCAAATGTTTATTGGGGTCAGGAAGTGGAGGACAACTATAAGTAATGCATGGGAATGGAGGAAAGGTTTCACTTTAAAGCTCTGAATAGACCTGTGTGCTGCAAGTATTAACAGAAAATTTCTACATACATTAAAACCAATCCTTGCACTTTACAAAACAGTTTTTCCCCACAGGTTAATCGATTTACTTAGAATGGAGGCCATCAATGCCACCATTAGATCATATAGATTATGTGCAGTTTTGTGCAGATTGTAAAATGAAACAATATGGTGAAGAAAAAGCAGATTTTTTTTTTCATTGTAGTGTGCAAAGAAAGATTTCTTTTAGATGCTAGCACTGCAGACTGTGCTAATATTACACTTCGTTAAAACTTCACTGCAGAGCTGTTTTTATTGGATTGATCTATTATTTACATGCAAAAAATCATTTAATCACATACAATTAACTTGCTAGCTATGGACACAGCAGGGTTTGTAGGTTGCACTGATAGATCAACAGGCAAGAACATAAACAAGCACGCAGACTGACGCTGCATCTATTGGATTTTCTTTAGAATTTCACTTGCGATTAAAAATAAAAACAAAAGCAAAAACTAGGCCACAACCTCTTTTTACGAATAAAAGAATTGCAAAAAAAAAACAACAAAAAACAAAAAAAAAACAAGAAACACAATTTACCACCTCACGCAGATCTGCATTTCAGACTTTTCTAAACTTTTAAAAAGCCTGAATTTTGGCTAAAATGATTTATCATTTTTTGATACTTTTAAGACCTTGCATACAACTTGATTTTGAATCATTTCATCGGTTTTGGCTCTAACTAAAGCCATGGATGTTTACTTCTTTAAAAAATTCATAAAAACACAATGAAAGGAAACCTGAATGATCGGTAACCCTTAAGAAATCTCACAGACAGGCCTTAAGTGGGTAATCACTTTAATCTAAGCACCTTTCAGCGTAAAAGGTGCTTTCACAAGTCAGTGATGTTGTGTGTGTTTACACTACTGAGATAGTTGTTCCTTTTTAATAGAAGTCCATTTGATGTTGACATGTCCGTGTCTTTTCCACAAAAAAGGTGTGAGGAAAATGAAAAAGGTTAATAACAAAGTGATAAAACAATAAGAATTAGATTTAAATACAGTCAAAATGAAACTGATCCACTGCTACTATCGGGTACTCAAACTAACATAATGCTTTTTGGTTTATTTAGCCTTTTTATCCCAGGATGTGAGCAAGTGAGTTACGCAACCTTTAAATGTATTTATAAGAGTACAAGACGTCAACAATCATGGCTCACTATCCTTAAGAGGGCACTGATAGCTCATGAAACTTACTGAAATCACTCTATGTGTCTGCCAAAGCAAGGACAGTTGATATGTCGTCATTCTGCAGCGAAGCCTCACAGGAACGAGGATGAGGTGCTGGATGAGATTACAGAGAATGACCAGAGACAGTTGTTCACTCGTCTTTGAGGACTTGCTGCTAATTAGTCCATGCTAACTAGCTATGTTACATCATGAAACAGCTGCTATGTTATGAAAGAGAAGTTCAAAGCAGCAAAGAATAAATCAGAATTAGCATAAAATATTTTTCAAGGTCGAAAGAGACCAATACAGAGCTCCAGCAGCTTTCTTTCTTATATTTCTTCACATACATATCATCTTTTTAGCCAGAAACTGTACCCACATGTCATGGGTACTGAGAGTGGTTCGTTCATTTTGAAAAATATATATCACATCATGGTAGTATAGCTAAGGCCTATACAAATCAACTGTATACAGCGATCTCTCCATTTCTTAACACAATTGAGGGAAGCACCAAATATTTATACTTGAGCAGCAGCTTTTCCATGAGCTCACCCAATTAATCAGCACTAAAGTGAAGAGGCCCCTTGAAAATGTGCACCAGAGACAGAGTATAAAAACAAAGAATTTAAGCACCACTGAAGAGTTTAATGATGGATGTAATGCTGATGAGACTGTGCTGTTCTCTTACTCTAGCAGCTTGTGTCTTTTTCCTGCTAATGTGAGGGCAGAGGAGACCAAGAGAGTTATGCCATAAAGGTTTGCAGTCAAAATCAGATGAATTTTTGCACAAGAAAAACATTTTTACCACCTTGTTGTACCAATTATCATTCAAGATGAGCTTTCTATAAAAGCCAACATCAATATGTAATAGATTTTTTCTCCCGAAACTGTGAAATGCAAAAATGTATAATTGATGTAAGCAATCCATAGAAATGATTTCAGTCTTATTAGCAGCTCAGACTGCAGTTTTAGCTCTTAGATGAATTTCTTGTGTGAAATTGCATTAGCTAAATGCTTAATTTCCACTATCTCTGATCTGGCACCCCTGCAGCAAACCAATTTCATTTAATAATACACTGCTAAGATGTTTCCTGTTGGCCTGCATTTAGCCTGTCCAAACAGTGCAAAACATGATCCTAAAGACACAGGCAGCCAAACACAAACATCCTGTCATCAGTTTTAGGAGCAGAGACAAATCTGGCCTGGACTCCACTGACAAATGAATGACTCAGGGCAAAAGCAATTTTTAAAAGGCCAATGGACAAACGTCATTCCTCAAAGGCCCCTTTTTCTTCCCTCTCCAATGTGAAGTTAAGGTTATTGATAAGCGTCTGCTGTGGTCTGGCGGAAGGAAATGACAACAAGGAGAGCTAATCTTGACTACTGGACCCCAGATGCAGACCTCTAGCCATGTAAGCCTTGACAAAAGGATTTTTTAGCCCTTAAAGTAGAAGGGAACTTTTCTTTCACACTACTGGGGTATGGGGGATTGGGGGTTCAAATCCCAGTCAGATCATGAGGGTCCAGTGTGGATCCTTGGGCAAGGTCCTTAACGTTGGGAATACCTGTCCCAGATGTAAGTCACTTTGGATAAAAGCATTTGTTAAATGGTTGTAAAGGCAGAACATGCAAACTGCACAGAAAGGCCCTGTCTGAGATCTGAACTAGGAACCCCCTTGCTTTGAAGCAACAACGTTACACGCCATGCTAGGGCTGGGCGATTATGGCAAAAATCAAAATCACAATTAATTGAACTTTTTACCTAAATTGAAATAATTGACATGGCAGGTTATGTAAGTTAGAGGCTCTAAATGTCAGATTATTTTCGATTAATTGCCAGCTCTACACCATGCACTTCTTAGGTATTCATTAACTGCTTATTCATGTCTGCTTTAGACTGCTAGCACTGAAAAATAACCCTTCTGATGGTAATGTATTACAGAGCGTTTCAATAGGGACTCAATCATTAGAAATTCATATGGTAGGATTATAATCTGAGGACTGTCAGATATAAACTTGTGTTGACATGATTAGTACATCTGTGTGGAGCATTTCAAGTATTTTGTGTCTCAAAGGACTGTAACATTAAGTGTCACATTTACCCATTTAAACCACATTCACACACTGATAACAGAGACTGCTACATAAACCGCACAACTGCCTGTAATACAGTTTCATTCATGGGAGCAATTTGGGGTTTGGCTGTAACAGCAATGGCTAGGGAACACACATCTTCCCAGCCGGAGGTGTGTTTTAAACCATATTTCACTTGTATTTAGTCCTGGACGATTACTAAAAGAAGACTACGGCTTTGTCTCTCTCAAAGCAGAAACAGTTCACTCTGTCTATTAGAGTCCCCATGCTAGGTTTTTTTTTATCCCTTTACAGGGACTTTAAAGTGAAATGAGACATTAAGGAGCAGTGGTGGACTTATTTTAAATCACAGTGGCTGCATGATTACACTGCAGTAGCTTACCCCAAAATGTGCTGAAAGGGACAATAATGTATGTGAGTTATGGATAGAAAGATAATGCACTATTATGGAAATTAATTGCATCGTATTTACTGTGTTAGTGCTGACCGCCCTAGAAAACAAGTGATGTTTAATCATTTAGCATGTGCATGTTAAATAATTAGAAGTATGGCCATGTTTTAAAACCATTTTGATATAGTCAGATTATGCTTCGACTCGCATTCTACTACTCTAAGATTAGTTTGTGTCACCTTAGTCTTGCAAAAATGCTTTTTGGATTTATTTTGGACTCAGGATAAAGAAAATGTGATATGTGTAACAGCAGAAAAACAGGAACTGTGAGTTTGAACAAATCTGCACTCTTTTGTTGTTAACTTCTAATACACAAAACCCATATTTGTCTCATATAATGCATTTTGTGACACTTCAGTGAAGACATTAAGATGCTTTATGCCCATATTTATGCCATGATATTATTGACATCACTACAGCAAGGCTTCAAAACTGATCAGTAAAACAATTGCTGTAGAAAAGCTGCAAATCTTACAAACAGGCAAAAATACCATATCACGTGACTGTCTGATAAACATGACTGATAACAAATCACATTTAAATATTTATTAACTGACCTTAAAGCAGAGCCTCTGTGTTTGCTAGCTGCACCATAAAAAACGTTACCATCTCGTTCTATGTGAATTAATGTGGAAGATGCCTCTTTAAAGGTCCCCCGCAGTCAGTGTTCATGAATCATGCACATGAGGCAGATAATGTGCTGCAGAAAAAGCATTCAGCAGACGGTCAGGATCAGCTGACCGTGTGTAAATGTCAGCTGAAAGCTAGAAGGAGGCAATATAGAGTTGGAGACGACGGGAGAGAGAAGGAATAGAGGTAGATCTTTCACTGCCCAGAGAAAGAGTTAGCCTTTCTCATTAGAGTAGGGCTGCCTGTCATTTCTTATCAGCTATTTTTCTGTGATTTTCTGTTACATCATGTTTTCTAACCTTTCGACGTATGCTTTCCTTCAGCATCACTTTACTTCATCTTCGTACAGCTTCCTATACCTGAGAGCTGTCTAGCACAACCTCCGCAGAGCAGCTCCACTGAAGCACTCTGGGATCAGATGCTGCATAAGGGGGATACGAGAGGGGAAAATGTTGCTACTTCACTCCATTAGATTAATTTCCCTGGTCCAAAATCCTGCTTCTTCACATCCATACAGTCCATGGCCTTTCCGTGGAACAAAGACCAACATACACACATGCACTTTTTGCTTTCTCATATAAGCTGATTATGTCCACAAATCGTATTTTGATTTCTCACGAGGTAAGAAGAAGCTCCTTCACAGTAATATCCTGTCTTTATTGTGCTTCTACATCGCTGCTTCTTTGTGTTTCCACCTGGGGAGAAAGGAGGGCAAACACTGCTTGTCTTTAATACGGCCTCTCTGTGAAAGGGCGGAGAATAAACCACCATACAAGCCTGATTTACAATCACACAATGGAAGAGAAAAGACGGAAATAACAGCGACTAACACTATGTGATGCATTTCAAATCATTATGGTTTCTTTCCTAAAATCTCTGTTGTATTTGTTTGGAACTGCATGTCACAGCCTGAACCAGGCCCTAAAGGATGCATGGTACTGCTCTGCTTTTATGCTCCTATGAGCTCTCTGGAATAAACACACACTGTCATCTGCAAAAAGGTCTAGACTGACTACAGTAATGTCTTTACCACATCTTACAGTAAAAGCTTGGAGGGCTTCAGTGGGTCATAGCTGGTGCACTCACTGTGTACTTCTTTGACTGGAAGGCAAGGCTTCATTGATTTTTTATGCTATCCTTTAAAATTTTCCAAGAAACTTCCAGAGTAAAAAATGAACATTTACCAAAAAACATAAACTTCTGCACTGCGGATTTCTGGACCTCATCAGGGCTGAGTAAATGATGCTGTAATGAAGCACAGCATGCTTTCAGTATTAAAGCTCCCCTGTCCAGCACCGCGGACTTCCTGCTGGGGCATGATGTAGAAAAACTGACCGTTTCCTCCTTCAGCTACATCCATGCAAACTCAGCTGGACATGGAAAAGCTCTCAGCTGGCCTCTCTATTCAAGGTCAGTACAGTAAAATTGAAAGAAAAGGAGTGAAAAAAGCAATGGCTTTTCTAGCCCTGTTCATAAAATATATGATCCCTGCTTTGATGAGGAATAAAGGATTACACACAAGAAGGCTCAACAGCTGATCTTCATATAAGCAGTGCCAAGTTTTCTTTTATGAACCAAACTATTACCATTTTATTGTGATGATTGATAGCATCAAAAAGTACTGAAATTTTTCTTATATTTAAGAGAGAGAAAGAGAGCCAAAGTGGTTCACTCAAATTCACAAATACTGATATTTCTCAAATCTTTTTGGAGTCTCAGAAGGAGCTGTTTATGTCCCCTGTAGCACCTACGGGCTCAGGATGCTGGGGAGACACGGGTAAAAAAATTAATAAGGGAAGCCGGCACACAAGAATTAATTTATAGTGGAAAAGTTGGAAACCCTGACTAAACTAGTCTAGACTTTGTTATTATTATTATGTGACTATACCTGCTATACCTTGGTAAAAATCAAATCAGGAATTTTTTTTTAGCTATTTAATCAATCATTTGGTCAGTACAAATGCACTTAATAAAGGGGAACTTATGGCATCTTATTGCACTTTCTTCACTTTTGGACATGTGCCCTTTAGGGGGCAATTTATCTGGATTTTTCCACTGAGGGGACACACTGTAGGGCATTTTATCATCTGTCCACCCGAAGGGCATCTTAGAGCTGGGGTTCTCAGACTTTTCAGCCAGAGGGTCCTCCACTGTAGCTGAGGGTAGTTGAAGCGTAGCTGAACCTAGCCATGCATGTGCAGACATCACTTTGATTAGAGCGTAAATCTCCCCAAACGACCACATTCTTATACAACATTTAACAAATATTTTAATAAAAATGGGTAAAATAAACCTTTTGAAATCATTTAAAAACATGCCTTAGTTTTTGAAAGGCATCTGTTAAATCCCTCTAGGTAACCTAAAAAAAAGTTCAGCTTTCAAGAAGTACATCATTCACAGTGCTGCCTATTCAAAGGCGCGTCTTCCTTGCAACTGTAACTTTTTTAAAAACTGCTAAGTTTAGTTTAATGTTGGGTTTTTGTAAATAATGCAATAAAGACTATGTCAGACCTATTTTAGATAACATTTGTTATGAATTGGGGCATAAAGATTAATGGATAGACTGACTGAATGTGATTTAAGGTCACACTCGTTTAAGACAATGGATACCAAAATAGGACTAAGTTTAGTGATAAATCAAAGAACTGAATTGAAGTTAAGAATACATACAAAGCTAAATTATTAATCACATAGCTAATGTTGTGTGTCTTTTATCTATTTCTCCCACAATAGCCTTATAAAGTTGTGGAAACAAAAATCCTTCCCTATTCTGTCCTTTTTTCTCTGCAGTCTTTTGTTTGTGGATGCAGTGATGGCACAATTCCCCTAACAGCTTGCCCAATTGTGAGCGGAAATAAAAATGTTCTCACACACACACACTTCCACATGAGCCTGTGCAGACTTTTGGATGCACAAAATGCCAAAAATAAAAACTGTGAGGTTTGGCATCAGTTGTGGGAGTGGAGCTTTTTTAAACAGCATACCTTCGTCCTCCATATGCTCCAGACCCAAACCAGCAATTATATGGAAACCTCAAAGCTAACCTTAGAACAGTATCTGGGGACAGGATGATGGAAACCAGCCAGTGTGCACCCAGCCTGGAGATATGCCTGCACTGCAAATCCTTCCATCATGTTAAGAGAGGCCCTCAGGATTTACATAAAGGGAAATACCACTCAATTTACAAAAAAATGTGTCAATTTACCAAATGCTTGGACTAAGCAAGTGTCTAAGTTAGTTTGAAAACGACTGAATGTCTTTGTGTAAAAAAAGTTGCTTTATCTCTCTATCCCTTTGTCTCCATTTAACTCTGCGTGAGCTCCCCGTGCCTGCAGCCCAAAGCTGGGCCTCCAACAAAAAGGGCAGTGCTGCAGATTATCTGCAGAGCGTTAGCTAATTTTAACTCTGCTGTTTAGGATCATAACTCTCTGTCTGTGCTTAATATCTACTTATGTGGAGACAAATAGAAAATTAATTGCTGTATTGTTGGTTCTGCCGTGCTTCTATGCACAGTCAAAGATAATAGGAATGCATTGTTCTCTAAATATTGAATGAATTTCAATTATAAATCCATTATTTCTAATATTGTGCAAGTAGAGTATTTCTTGACATGTTTAATTCATAAGTGACACAAAATTGCAGTCAAAATGCATGCCACCCTGGTGTAACCAATGCACAGGCCAGTGTATAAAGGATTTATCCACAATGTCCAAATCTAAAGCAGCATAAAGAAATTACAAACCAAGTGTTATTATAGCCGACTGTTTTTTACATGTGTAATCAGTAATAATGAAAAAGGTGATTTTTTTTTCAATATATCTGCAGGATAAGGATGGTTTGTCACTTAATCCCCTGCTCGACAATCATTAGAGAATTAGACTTTTTTTTTATCAGTATAATGAGCTTACTGTGCTTTCACACCAGAACAAAAGATGTAGCATTACCTGCTGAGGGATTCTGCTTTTTATCTTTTTCTGTGTGTAAAAAGTAAAAGAAATTAAAATGTATAGTGGATAGTAAAATGAATTCACCTTTTTTAGTTAATCTGATGAAGCATGAACCAGAACTGAGTTGAAAACAGTCAAATAAAACCCACATTTTGTGTCTGCTGATACAACACAGGTCAGCAATTTTTTTGGTTTTGAATGCTCAGAGGCGTTTGGACTAATTGAGACCTGTTTCAAGGGTCAAAAGCAGAAGAAACATTCTTACGCCTCAGTGCCTATCAGTTGGATGTAGGCAGCATAACTTAATAATAAACATCCATCCATCCATTTTCTACACCGCTTATCTTGTTTGGAGTTGCGGGGGGCTGGAGCCTACTCCAGCTGTCACTGGGCGAGAGGCGGGGTATGCTCTGGACTGGTTGCCTGCATTTTGGTGCAGGGCAGACATATGGAGACAAACAACCAGGCACGCTCACACTCACACCTACGGGCAATTTAGAGTCATAAATTTACATAACAAGCATGTTTTTGGTGGTGGAAGGAGGCCACTCGGAGAACATGCAAGCTCTGCACAGAAGTGATTTTTTTGCCACAGTTTAACAGCTTAAAGCCTGATTTATGCTTCTGTGTCGCGTTGACGGCGTAGCTACGTGTAGCCCTCTGCATCAACGCGAACCCCTACACGGTAGCCTGATGCGCACCTCCAAAAAATTCTAACTATGTTTCATGGCAACGCAAGGGCTGTGATTGGTCCGCTCAAAATGTCATTTCTTCATCCATGTCCCTCAGTGGGCGGACCAGTGTGGTAAATTCACCCGTTCTCAGCCTCGACTCTGCAAATGTCTTTCCTGTCGCCTGCTCTTCAACATTTGCAACAAAAGAATTTGTTCGTCGATATTGATGAGCTCCAACTCCAAACACACCCGCTCCACCTCGGTCACCATGAAGATAAACAAGGATTCGGGTGTGAAACCACACACACACACAGCCACACCCCCTAACGACATGGTGGTGAATTACAGAACGATGCGTTCCCTCGACGCGGAACTTCGAATGGTCAACGACGGTGTCGCGTCGACGACGTACCTAGGCTGCGTGGTATCATCTCCTTTAATAATCTCCTTAAAGTGTTCATGTTAGTGTTAGCTTCTCTAACAGACAGACAAGAAAGCAGAGGAGATAAAAGACAATGTCTGTATCATTGCGGTGGGCTTGTCCAGTATTATCCACCATTAGCTGTTAGCTTGGATGTTGCAGTAGGACCACTGCAGTTTACTGCAAACTGGAACGCTGTTCTTGTTAAAACCAGAGCAGAAAGCCACACCGACAGCTTGTCTTGTGAGAGTTGTCACAATTGACTCTTATTTTAGCTTTTTGTTATATCAAAACATCCTCATCAGATGTGAAGTTAGTGAAACAGATACAGTCAGACACAGACGTACCTTCGACTGAAGTTTACAAGTTTAAAGGATCACTTTTTGAATTGTTCTTATTGTCATTCTTTGAACAGGTTTAACACTGACTTCTTGAAGTTCAACCTGTCCCAGCTGGTTTGAAAGACATGTCTGAATGCAATTACAGCAACCCATGCTAAAGATGTGGAGAACTGGTGTATCAGTTTGTCTTTAAAACTCTGCTGCTGTTGTCTCTACTGCTGTATTGACTGTCATTACTCATCCACCTCCACAGTGCCTTTACCAAACATTTGAATACTGCTTCTTGCGCCCGCACAGCTGGTGCCTCAAACTGACCCTAGGGTCTTGTAGCAAGTTTGTCTCTGGCCATAGGTTACAATGGCATGATGCTCAATTAAACAAGGCTAATCCTAGGTGCGTGAATTCTTTTTTTGCAGTGGCACCATATCCCGGTCCTTGTTAATATACAGTCCATTAACACACAGACATGCTGACTTGAAAGCTGTATGTGTGTGCTGCATGAGAGCTTGGCAAAATGTAATTTGCAAGCCTTAGCTTTGCATACATTAAGTGAATAAAGAATGGATAAAATACAATATAAAGTAATTTCACCTTAATGCCAGTGTTTCTTCAACACTCTTTGGCCAGCACAAGATGTCAGAAGAGAAAGCAGGGTGTGCTACTGCTTAGCTTCTGTGCTTAGTTGGCTCATGTGTTAGTTATCCCTAAATGAACTTAATGAGGCAACAAACATATCACATCGTTTTTCCTTGGACCTCCCCACATACCTAAGAAAAGCAGAGCCCCCCAGGGCCCAAGAGTGAAGAAAAAGTGACACATTGCCACCAAAAATCAACATAGATTTGAATTGTTTCACTGATAAACCCCTAAAAAGGTCTATGCATGCTCTTCTTATCAAAAGACCTTTGTATAAACTATTTAATAACTGCTTTATCATAGTTTAAGTCAATATCAGCAAATCTAATTTCAGCAGCCTAAGAGTGCACAAAGCCCCCCCCCGATTTTATCATTACCACAGTATGAGCCTTTGAAGTAAACATAGGCAAAGTTTGAATTTATTGCAGTAGAGGAGAGACATTATTTTTATTGAAAAGAGAAATGCTTTTTGGGTATGATCCCTGTGGCGCAGTCAGATGAAGTTCAAGCTATAGACCAGCTCGATTCAGTTACTGCTGTTGCAAAATTCTAATAAAATGCATATTTCTTTAATCATACTGCTATCAGACAGGTTCTGTGTAGCAGAACTTAAGTTACTGTTGAGAAAACCATTCTGCCAGGACATCGCTCTTATTATCCTATTATATTATTATATTATCCTATTATCAACACTTATTATCCTAACACAGAGTCTCATCCCAGTCAGGACAGAGAGGCGACAGGACTCAGGGCATCACACTATGTGCTCACTGCCCACCCATCCATACTGTGCAGCCTGGGAGAAGCCGATGGCATTGAGCGTTACATACTGGCTGTGACTCCACTGAAGCTGTGAGGATGGAAAGTACTTGGATGGGCTTCCCTTCCACCCTGCTGCTTCAGCTTGTCTTTGTTCATAAGAACAAGGACAAGGAAGCCAGTCTGATGTGTAGAAGAATTTTTTAAGCACTGAGGTTAGCTTTCTATACTTCTCCTTATGAACTATTGAGTGTCTGCGCATCCTTCTGTGCCATGCAGTGTTGTAGAAATGTCATCTGCCTGCTTCAGTCAGGCCGCTCAGTTTCCTCTGCCTCACAATGTGGCAGTGCTCTCACAGTTCATGGCTGCACATATGAGCACACACTGTGCTAACGCCATATGCAGGAATAAAGCTCCCCCACTCCCACCTACACACATACACATACACACCCTGCCTACTGGAGTGTAACCATGGAAACGGAGCGCCTGCCCAATAGGGGATGTGATGGAGGCAGCAGAAGAGAGAGAGAAAGAGGAGGAGGAAGTGTATTTCATGTCGATTCATCCAATGCCGCACATGAGCTGATGAATCAACTGTCACACAGTGAACTGACAGTCACTATCTAATATAAATATAATATCAAAGTACTGTGTACTATGTGTTTTTGAGACTTAATTACATATCAAAAATATTCTATCCAAACTGTACAACGAATAAAGACATCTGATTGTTATATACAAGTAACAACCACCTGAATGTGTTTCTTTGCCCTCATATTAAATAGGTAGTATTGATCTGCCACGTGGTGAACAATGCATCTGAAGAATGTATTTACACAAAGGTAGCATGGTTTCAACACGGGCCAAAGAATAAATCTCTTTATGAATAAAGTAGAAGTGAATTTATCCTTTGAATTGAAAGGATCCTTCAGCATTAGTATGCTAAATTTTGCATCTATTGCATCCCTGAGCACTATCCTTTGGATAATAAAAATAGTCAGTTGTGAAATTGTTGCAGCCTGATGCTACAGTTGAAAAAATCATTTCTTTCTCTTATTTATCTATAATTTGTACCCCATTGTAGCAAATTGAAAACAGGATTTTAGACATTTTTGCAACTGTATTAAGAAGGAAAAACTGAAATGTCATATTAACATAATTATTCAGACCTTTTGCAAAACACTTGCAATTTAGCATAGGTATCTGAGATGTTTCTATCCCTTCATTGGAGTCCACCTGAGGTCAACTCAATTGATTAAACGTGATTTGAAAGATACACACCTCTCTACAGAAGGCCTCACAGCTGACAATGCATATCAGAGCAAAAAGCAAGCCATAAGGTCAAAGGAACTGCCTGCAGGGCTCAAGACAGGATGGCTACAAGGTACAGATCTGGAAAAAGCTACAAAAAATCTGCTACACTGAAAGTTCCCAAGAGCAAACTGGCCTCCATAATTGGCACCACAAGGACTCTTCCAAGAGCAGGTCGCCTGGCCAAGCTAACTAATCAGGGAGAAGGGCTCTAGATAGGGAGATGACCAAGAACCGGATGCTCACTCTGAGTGAGCTCCAGAGATCCTGTGTGGAGATGGGACAAAGTTCCAAAAGGACAACCATCATTGCAGCCCTCCACTGATCTGGGCTTATGGCAGAATAGCTAGATGGATACCTCTTCTCAGTGCAAAACAGCCTGTTTGCCTTTCGTGTGTGTGTTTTTTTTTTAAATATAATAATAATTCTATGTTACAATCTGAGGTGGTCCATCCCTTTAAAAGTTTAGCACCGTTTGATTTATCTTGACAAGACTAGATTTACTTTTTCATGCTAACAAAAGACTCAAAGCAGCCTTACAGCTGTGAGGAGCACTTCTGTGCCACTCTACTGTCTACAGTTAAGGACCATAGATACCTGAACAAACTCAGAATACACTCCACTACACACTTAGTTGAAATATATGCATGGACAGATACGCAGGCACATATTCTCACTTATCATCCTGTTTTGTTTTTTTTTTAGCTTTTGTGGCTATTGACGTAACTTGCAACCCACTCACTGTAACATCTCTATAGCAACCAGGCCAGGCTTGAAGTCAGTAAACAGATTCAGAAAGCTAGGTACTATATTTTTATTCAGTCAACTGGTTATGCTGTCTGTCATTAGAGTTTGAAAAATAAACTTTAACAAATGATCTGCAGAACTTTGTTGGAGATTTGACCAAGCAGTTTTCTCTATGTTAATGCAGAAGTAATACTTTGAAAATTACAATGAAGAAACTGAAAGCAATTAAAGCTTTATAATCAGTTTTGGCAATGACATTCTCGCAGCTGTGCTTCACGTGGACTGTAATGTGTAGTGCTAGAATAATATTGTTAGCCCACCTCCACATCCCTCCCTTTCTCTCCCTGAGCACTACAGGTGGAGGACAGTGTCAGCGATGCAGAGCGAGTGTAGGCGACTCAGTGTGGGCGATAACTGCGATTCGGATCCCGTGTCTTCACATGTGGGAATCCGTCACATGGCAGAAAACAGAAGGATGAGTGGGCAAAATAGTGACAGAATAAAGGGAAAGTGGTTTTGGCAGCCTTGTGAAACTGTCAGTAAAAGTGCTCAGTTATGGCATCTGTCAGACAAAACATCAGCATCGTCGAACTCTGCTGCTGACTGACCTACTAAAACTCCCTTCAACATCCCCTTAAAGTTGCTTATTCTGAAAATTCTCATGCAAACTGCTGACTAAAGATAAAAAGCTTAGCTAAAATGCAGTGAAACAGCATTTTATTGCAGTGCAGGAGCTTTTATCCAGAGCAGCTTACAGATAAGGCTGCAGGAAGGTGCTCAGTCTCTCACTGCATCACAGTCTTCAGGAGGAAAACCACAGATAATTTTTCAACAAGGACAGCTTTTCAAATCAGAAAACAAGCTTTAAAAATAGCCTTTATTCTTCCATCTCTGCTCTTCTTGGAGAGGCCAGCCTGGACAGCACTGGCTACGCTTCGATAGATGTTGAAGCAGTTTCTAAATAATAGATTATCCCCCATCTGAGCTGTCCTTCCACAGCACAGCAGGTACGCACGTGAACTGTCTCTGGAGTGTAATGTCCTCAACAGAAAACATCATGGAGCACTGCTGCATCCTTTTAGTGTCTTCTAAAATGACACTGAATCTGATTTACTAACAAAAAAACTAGTATCAGTTAGTTTTCTACAATTAAACCATCAGTATTTATCATATTGGTGCTACAGAGCTGATGCAACAACAAAATGTAAATAAAAATGTTGCAAGAATTAATTAAGCAGTAAGTTGTTAAATGTGTGGGATTTCTTTCTTACAGCTGTGCCAATCTCTCAACAGCACTCACAGCAAAACAGAAAAAACAAGCCAGGGAAGATAGGAGGGTGATTAGGTAGATTGACTGAGACGGGCAAATGAAAGGAAGATGAGGAGAGCAGAAATAAAAAATGCACGAAGAGTGCCGGTTAAAGACCCTGTAAAGTGAAATCCAGAGTTTTTGTCTTAACACACTATATATGTTGGAATATGGTTGCTGTAAACATGTGAAAACACTCAGATCCATATGTGACTGAATTCTGGATTTGGACTGTTGGAAAGTTTTTCACCTAGTGCTACAATATAAAATCACAGAGCAGTTCATCTCAGTACAGTCTGTTGTTAGCTGATGTCACTGCTTTTATTGAAAGTTAACAGTCAGTTTAATGCTGTTTTTCTGTTCATTGTGGGGTAAATTTGCCAAACCTATCCTGATTCGAGCAAGAAAACGGACTCTGTCTCTTCTCTGGCACAGAGTCAGGCAGCTGCACTCTGCCCATAAGGTCAACATTTAGATTGTAATATTTTCAAATCTGAGAAGATCATATTTCTCCTGAGTGGGCGTGGCTTCAGCTCATTCAACAGACACACCCACATCATCCTGGTGCAGAATTCACAGCCTCATTTTTCATGATTTTGAAGCTTAATTTTCTAAACTTACAGATGTTTTATTTGACTTAAATTTTATTCAGGGTTTCATAACGTGGTGATCTGTCATACAACAAACCTAAATACAGATTCATTTTCACTTTACAGGGTCTTTAAGCTCAGCTGGCGGAGCAAGCACCCATACAGACGCTGCAGTCTTTCACACATTGTTCAAAGTATTGACTACCAATCTTGTCACTATTGGGTGCATGTCTTCTCCCACCGTCTCCCTTTCTCCTTTTAGCTGTCCAGCCAATAAAGGCAAAAGGCCTCAAAAATAGTCTTTAAAAGTACACAAAGATGTGGATAAAAGTTGAAGATAAAAGGAGAATGTAGGAATAAAGTTAATGAATGAAAAGGTGAGGAAGGAAGGTGATTTCAGAGATTTCAATTAGGTTAGAAGACAGGCGGGTGAAAAGGAGAGAGATTAAAGAGAAGACAAAGAGAGAGTAAATGTTAAGGTGATGGCCAAAATGGGATGCGTTAAAGTAGGGAAGCAGGATTAAAGGATTAAACATAATGGAAGGTAGAGGGAGGATGGAGAGTGCAATGGCAGAAGGTGCTTTCACACTCCTATGGCAGCTCATTTTTCACATTAACGGCAACTTGCTTGGTCATGCAGATACGTGCAAACACACTGTGGTTCTCTGGAAAACCATTTATGATCTTTGCAGCTAAAATTAATCTCTATAAAGCTATTTAATGGCTTCAAATAAGTCAGGCAGGGTCATGGACCGGGCTGTGATTTCTCTTGCATGTTTGCACTGGCACTCTGAGAATATAACATTGGTTTTTATATTCTAGGTTTTTATGGTATTTTTTTTTTTTGATACTAATTTTTCATATGCAATCTGTATGTTGTTGATTGTTGAAGAGCCCAAGCCACACACTCTGTGGGACAATAAAGTTGATCTTATCTTAGAAAGATGACAACACATATCACACAAAGATGTATGCAAAGAAAATGTACACACAGATCTGTAGTTAGTAAGGCTTTAAATGTCCAAGTCTAAAAGTGATTTTGGGAGATAAGTTTGTTTAAAATGCTTGTTGTATTCACAAAATAAGTGCTCTAAAAGTAAACCCCAACAAAGCTTAAATAACTCTGGAATTAGCATAGGATGGAAATTAAAACCAGCGAGACTCTACAAACAGACTGCAGGCAAACTGTGTACTAATTGTGTCTCAATTGCTATTCACTGAAGCAATAAAGCCTCCTATTGAGACTTTGCCCGACAAATAATGAGGAGCTCTCATTCTCACTCACAAAGTCAAAGAGCTCCAGCACAGAGAGATGGAGAAAAGTGATGAAGATGGGAAGAGATAGATGACAGATCCACAATGGGCAGCAAAGGCCTCAAGGTCTAAGTGGGATTGTACCACTGTTTTCTGTCTGTTTGGATCCCCAGACTGTGTTAAAAATTGGTAAGGGGGTGTGGAAAAATAACACCCTCAGGCTTGCTTGTACAGTTACACAGTTTATCCATTGTTGCTTCCTGTGTTGGTTTTATGTGTTTAATGGGTTGTGGTGGTTTTGAGTTATCTTTTTAACACGTGTGGGTCTTTAAAGCCTTTTTATTTTTATCGGTGGTTATTGCCCATGAAGGAAAAATGGAATTGTCAGACTTTAGTGACCTTTTTTATATACTTGGCAAATTAAAGACTGGATAGAAACATCCCTCTAAGCAACACCAGTGGTTGGCCACTTTCAACTGAATGGGCAAATGTTTGAAAAATATGCCTGCAGAACAACTGCATTGATCCCTCTCAGCAGTAAGCCTGAAGGTCAGTTAATCAAGGTTAACTCAGTGCATTTATTAACAAATTTCTGGCTCTTAACAGCCCACATGCTAAACTCTAAAAAACATAATATCAAAACCAAGGGCAACACCAAAACTGCAAAAAACTATGAGGTTTTCATGTGCAACTTCCTTCTGTATTAAATAGGACTGTCTCAGGTGCATTATTGCAAACTTTAATCAGATTCTGGAAGAAATTAAAATGTGAGAAACATTTTGTGCAATCTATCAATGCAAAAGCTTTTGGTTGCAAATATGAATGATAATCAGTAATTTTTATAAAGCTTCATTACTTCCCAAAACTCAATCAATCATTAAAATTTAGACATTTTAACTTTTTAAATCACCTGACTGATGATATTAAAAGTAAAGACATTGTTGTGTAAATGGAGACAGTTCTTGATGTTCCTGTACCTGGCCTTTCAAGAATGTGCTCTTACCTGACTAAAACAAGTTTAAAAGACACGCTTGGCGGACAGGTGGAATGAGGAAAATTATTATCAACCTGACATATGCCTCAAAGCTGGAGGGAAAGAAACTTAGAGCAGCTATTTGAAATCTACAGCTTGTAAGACTCAAAATAGAGATTAGTTTGAATTATAGAAGAACACTCTGGCTTAGCTATGAACTGAAGTGCTTGCATCCAGACCATAATCTCTTAATCACCTCTGAAGTTCAAAAAGTATTACAAATATCTGACTTACCATTTGAAGAGGCCTCTTTCGTAGGTCCCTCTCGGTCACCAGTCGCTCCTGGTCGGTGACATAGAGTCCTCGCTGAGCCAGTGCCTGAATGACGGCATCATGACCTAGCAGGGGTTTGGCAGTGTCACTCTTAAGGATGAGGCTGCCAGCCCTGCAGTAGAGATCTGCAGAGAGAAGGAGGCTGGCCACAGGAGGTTTCAGATGCTCCTGCTCATACTGGTCTGTGTAGAAGGGGTCCTTTAAATCTGAGGGGATGCTGTCTGCATTGTGGGAAAATAGAAGAAAAGAGATTGCAAACAAGACTTCAATATCATGCCACTTCAGAGGAATTGAAGCAAAAAAAAGTGAAGTTTATGCAACTTCATCATCAAGTCCTCCCTTGTTGAATCTTACATCAAACTCAGGAATCAAAAGGAAAACTAGTAAAACTGAGATGAGGTCAAGATGGTAGCTTGTAAAGCTTTTTAAGATTCTGTGCAGTTTCCTTTCCTTGACAAGTTTGCTTCATTTTTCATCACCATGCTTCGACAATATCTTGACGGGCCACGAGTAGATAGACCTCAGCGTTGCTATAGCAACTGCAGGAGGAGTGGAACCTGATCGATTCATCTAGTGTGTATCTCTGCAGCTTCAAGCTCCCTGGGAACACCTCTCTCAGTGTCTGTTTCATCAAAGAGAGAACCGTCATGTGTGCGCACCTCAGGCAACTCCAAACAAGGGGATAGTCTACAAATAATCAGAAATGTTGCATTCTCCTATTGCTTTTCTTCTGAATCTTCCTGTCTATGCCTCTGTTATGTTTTTTCTTTTCACCACTGATTAAACAATTAAAATGAGATGATGCAGCTGTGTGAAATCATTAAAAAAACATCTGCATACACTCCACTTGCGGCAACTGCAGGAGAAAAGATGTAAATTTTGATTAAAGCCTGTTTGTATGCAGGGAAAACAATGGCACATATGATGACAGCTTTATATTCCTGACACTACTGCCCATCCTCCAACTCAACCCGACCCTCCAACACACCCATAAGCACAAACAAACAATGAATCACCTGCTAAGCCTGACCATTATCACAAGGTCATCTACTGAGTGGCTCCGTTATAATGGGACCTGGAAGCAGATGGTGGCAGTAGCAGGTAGCTACATTAAATGCTTTTCCTAAATGAGCGTGTTATTGATCCAAACAAAGAAATTTATCTTTTCCCCTGCCCTCCACCCTTGTATCCCTCCACAGGGAGGTCAGAGGTCAAGCTAGCCTACAGAACAACATCCTGAAAGCTTTGAGCGTGTCAGCATTTCACTCAGGTAATTTGAACGATTTTTACTTTTACATCTTTTTTAGTATTTCACAATTTCCTGAGCTTAGAAATCCAACAACTAAAGACAAAATCAGTAGTCAGTTAAAATAATTAAACATGCAATTATTGCATCAGGTTTGCATAAATTAAAAAATCTTCTAAATGCTGCTGTTTTGACCTGAATGCACTTTAAAAGAACATCTGTTCAGTATGTGAATGTGAAGAGAATCAAATAATCTTCTCATATTCAAAGAGGACATCTCTGCTCATGAGTAAGACTTGCATTAAACACTAAAAATTTGCACTGTCTCATGGTATTTAATAGCATTTCCAACAGCTGATGCTGCCCGGGCTACATCTTGCATCCACTAGACTATTCTTGATACACTCCTGCAATGGTGTAATGAGGCATATGCATGTGGGGTGCACAGAGCAGCGTAGGCAGAGATCTGGAGATGAGCCCGCTCTCTTTCACTCTCTCTAGAGGGCTGTATTTTTGGAATCAGCCCATTTCTTTCAGGCCTGATTCAAAATACACAGAGGATCTGCAAGGAATCTTGTGTTTGCTGGGCTATTACAATACACTTGAAGGTATAATCTGTTGGCTGCTAGAAAAGAATGCTAATTTATTTTGCACAGCTCAGACTGAAAAAGCTTTGCTGTTTATTCTAGAGCAGATGTCCTTAAACCAATATAAAACTAAAGCTGCTAGAACTGTGTTAACTGTAATAAAAGGAATTAAAGTGACCATATCATGGGTTTTATTTTAGGGCAGGTTCCTGTGAAAACAAATCTATGCAGAGAATCCCAGGTCTAAAAGTTACATTAGTGCCACATATGACTTTGCATTGCAGTTTGATTACCTTTTAATAATTCTTTCTTACAAATATCTATTTGAAATGTATATGATAAAGGAAGTAACCTTTAATAGTACATTTATAAAGATGTACAGAATTCTCCATGGACTGCAAAGCTTCATGTTGTTTTTGGCGAAACTGAGTTACAATATGCATAAAAGATTGCCATGTAGCTTTAACGCTATTAGAAAAAGTTACCTCAATTTGAAGAGAAATGGTTAAACAATGTCTTGGTAAAACCTAACTAAAGGACATACATTTAAATCATGCACGATTATGGTTCTGAATTGTATGTCAGAGCTAACCGATAAAGAAGTCAGAGATCCTTGGTTTCTCAGTTAAGAAAAGGAATCCTTCCTCTGACTCTGGAAGTTGGTAGGTTTAAACATCCCAAAGGACCAGAGACTGTGTGAAGTTAATAACTTAGAAGTTCAACTGATATTTGCACCATGAGTGAAGTCATTAACCGAGCCTAACTCAGTGGATAACGTTGCTCATTGTGCAAACATGTCTCATATCAGAAACAACTAAAATGTTTATGCATATTTTAATATGGAATTGATTATCATGCACATGCCAGAGCTTGTTGTTGGTTTTCTTGTTTACAATGTTTAGTTTTTGATATGTAAACAAACCACAACAAATGTATAAAAAAATTTACTGAATATTTTGTAACGCCTTCTTACATACATAAGTCATTCTTGCGCACTGACTGCACTTAATTTTTTTAAAACCTCTCATGAAGTACTCTGCTTCGGCTACAACTCCTGAGCTGAGATTTCCTAAAACCCACTGCTACAGTAAAAACATTCTCCCTTCAGTGTCAACAAATAGACCTAGGCCTCATTCATAAAAAAGTGAAGCAATCTTGTTCTGCTTCTCTGCTCAGTGACTCCACCTTATCACAGCTCTGCCACCTAGCAAACCATAAATACCATAAGCATGTATTAAGAAGCTTTCCTGCAAACACAAGCTCCCAGTAGTTGTGCCTCTTTTGCTTAAGGGTGAAAAACGATGCTCTTACCATGTGTCAGACGACACCATTTATCACATTTCCACTCTGACGGCTGTGATCTCTCATTTGACGGCAGCTGTTTGCCTCTTCATCAAACACTTCTATAAAATTTTCATACACTTAAAATGTGACTTAAATGTGGTGTTGGTAACACACCAGCATGTCACATGAGGATATGAGATAGAGTTTGACAGTTGTGTTGTTGAAATTGATTGGTTACTGTCACTGTAAATCAATATTACTGTAATTCAGACCAATGAACAGCAGGGGTGATCGTATCAATGCATCAAAACGAAACACCTTTAATTCCAGCATGAGTGAGCCACCATGTTATATCAGCTCTGTCTATGTATCATCCATACCACTCTAGTTAGACCCATTTTAGTTCTAACTGCCATATTGCAAATGCAAGTGGCTCCAGATGTATTGAACTAGGCTATATACAAACAAACCCTGCAGCAATATTCATCCTCTTTCTGATGAAAGATGGTCTTAATCAAGAGTAAAAATCTATTAAGCAGTCCATGTTTTCCAGTAATTTACTTCATAAACAACGATTTGGATTTGGCTGCATTAATGCACATCTGACTCCTTTTCATTGCAGAATAAATTTAACCATGATATGACATCATAAAGTTGATCCAGAATATCCTTTCTTTTTGAACTTTGCATTAAGTCAAGATTAATGAGTGGAAAGCCAATGGAAAAAGCACATCTGAGATGCAATACGGTTTGTTTTTCTTATATTGTCCACACTACATTTAAAGCTCCTGTGAGGGACTTTTAGTTTGTATTAAATTTGGTGCCACCTGTGGACAAAGTGGTGCCTTTCGTCTCATTTCTTATCTTGTCTTACATATGTTTAAGTAGTGTTTTGTGTCAAAAAAACTCCTCCTGCCTTTTTTTTTAGCCGCCAAATATTTCAGTCAGATAGAAAATGTAAACAAAGGAAGCCGTGGTAGTGCAGTTCATCATCTGCAACAGTTTAGCAGATTAGTATCAATAGAAATAACTTATCATGCTAGTGATGGCTGCGTTTGCTTTTGCAGCTCATAAAAAAAAGCATCAGTATCAATTTCAGTCTGTTTCATAACCAGCTAAAAAAACCCTCACATTGGCTTTAAATGCATAAAATGTCTTATATGTGATGCTTTTTACCGAGATTTGGATACTATATCCTGAAGGTGACATCATCTGGGGCACCAACCCCAGTATTTCCACACTGATACTCCCTTTCCATTAAGTGGGACAGCATACTTATTGATCACATCAGAGGAAACTGGTTTTATATGGTCTCTTGGGATGATACATAGTGTATTTCCAATAGGCAATTCATTTGAAATGGTTTGCAGTGTGTAACAAAATACAAAGGTGTTTTTCCCCAGCAAAAGGGTTTAACATTGGTGGAAAATCACAACAGTCTACAGCGAATATTTGTGAAAAATACCGCCTCAGGTGATCAATAATGAGTCCACAGCCTGCCATGTCTCTACAGGACAAGGCAGATGAAGATTGTAACGGCTGTTTCGGTGTTAAATGAGTGTAAAATTCACTAGAAGACTAATACACGTGCATTTTCTTTGGCTTTGCAGTAATTTCGTGAAATACGGAGCAACATTTGTTGAACATACAACAAAAATATTCATGCAGTGTTCATGTGCAGGTACAGTTATGCCCCTACCTGTCCCATAGGCTTTGGACACCAGCCATGTGAAGCTACAACAGATTTTAGCTCTGGAGAAATCATAGTGCTCAAAAGACTTTATTGTCGGAGCAATGAAGCTCTTCCTCGCATCCCTGACGTCCTGAACTTCACCCATATTCCTTCCTCAATTGTTTCTCGAACCCTATGAAGCACTACGACACGGGAGCATCACACTAAAGGAATCTCGTGGAAAACAACAAACGGCTGTAAAATAATGAGACGTAGTATCTTTCTGGACACTATTCACGGGTCTTCTCAGTCATAAAATCTTCGTCTGGCTTCGGGTATTCTTGTAATTCAGTCACGTTTACACAATGAGTCGATGGTCTTGGTGTTTTTCATCCATCCTGCCGCGTACCCGTTGAAATTGGCTTCGTTGGAGCAAACTCGGAAGGTTTCCTTGGAATTCAGAGGGAAATACGCTTTCTTGCCGAAATAAAAGCATAAATATTTCCATTATTTAGGTTCTCTGGGAGTGGACGGCTTCTCCCGTTCATGTCCATGTACCATTGTAAGGATAACCTTTGCGATAGGCATTCCCCCCTTTATTCAGTCTCCTGGTGCCGTGGTGCGGTTTTCCTGCCGCACTGAGGCACTCCAAGCCCTGCACCTTTGATACCCAAAGCGCATGCGCGAAGATTGCCTTCAAATGATGTCGGGAGATTCAACACCTTTTGGAGGAATTTCTTATTTTGGCCGCATACTAAATTCTGATGCTTTTTATTCGGACGTGTGTTATTAAGGACTGGGGTGTATCTTTCCTGAATAATTTCTCTCAAATAATTCCTTCTTTTGAAGCCATAATTCAGCAATCTTACATAACATTAGGCCCACCTCAGGCAAAATGGTTACATTTCCCACGAGTACTTAAATGTACATTAGTCGGGCAAACATCGATGGCTTTTAATAACACATTATGCAGTATGTATCCGCGTGTTGCAACATTTTTGGATGTCAGTATCTGCCTATAAGCCCTAAGAAGAAGCTATCCTTGTGTTCTTCACTTGACGACTTCGTTTAAAAAAATCTGAAAATGAAAATGTTACTAAAGTCGTTTGATTATCCTTTCTTGGGAGTTCAATTAAATTCTCAATCTCAGTACCTCAAACATGAGCTATGAAAAAGAAGATATGCATGGGATGTCTGTAAAATAGCTGAGCACTAATATATATAAAAACTACATTTCCCAACGCGCAAGGCGATACTACGTCATCAGGCGGCGTCGGTAAACGTTTAAACTGTTGGAATATGATGCGTGGAGGTAAAATCGATCGTTTATTATAACAACTCATCTTTATTTCAGCATGCCTGATTCAGTTTTGGCTGAACTGTTGTTTGATTAGAGCTTTTTCGACGTATATTACAAGTTAAAATCTTTAGACTTGTATATTAGAGCAGCTAGGAGAAATATATGCAATATATTACAAATCCATCAGTAGTTGTGTCTGCCTCTGGAGTTTTGACTTTAAGTCTGCACATTATTATTAATTATATGATTATAATTGGTCTAAACACAGATATATCGCTGTTTATGTTTGTATTGAAGCCTTAGGTTCTTTTGCCTTGTTTTCCCACGCTGACGCTAAATTTCTCACAGCTGTCTTTCTGATGTGTGCTTTTGTTTTCATTGTACTGCGTTGTGCAAGTTCATTTTGGAGCAGCAGCACTATATGCGCTTTTTATATTCGCAGATCAATAACCCCGCAAAATGTTTGTGCCCAGAGCTCTGAAAGTGAAGAGACCTGCCCAGACTTCAAGTCAGGTTTTGACCAAGAAGAGTAAGGTAGACCAGGATGAAGGTACTTCATCGATACCTGTTCAAAAAGAGGAAGCATGTGAAGACCCCAAATCACAGAGGGATGGAACAAAAGCTGGTAGAGGCCCAGCAAGTTTGACAGAGAGCTCAGTGTGTGAAGATGTACACGAGTCTGCTTCATGTGATGCAGAGGATGATGAAGAGGAGGAGGAACCTGTTAAATCCTACAAAAAGTATCAAAGATGGCCAGAGCCAGGAGAACCTGTCTGTGTGATGTGTGGTCGATATGGAGAGTACATTTGTGACAGCACGGACAACGATGTTTGCAGTCTTGAGTGCAAAGCCAAACATTTGGCACAAATGGGGATGGGGACTGGGGCAGATGTGTTTAACCGAACAGACAGAAATGAAGGTGAACGGACCCAAACTCATCGGCCAGAAAATGAACTTAGAGGAGTGGGTATAAGTGAAGCAAGCTACTCATATAGAGAAGATCCATTCATATCAGGGTTGACAGATGAGCAGGTGCAGCTGATCAAACAAGAGCTGGGCATTGAAACAGAGGGCAGAGATGTCAGTAGACCCATTGTCGAATTTGAACACTGTGGCTTCCCTGCGACACTGAAAGACAACCTGAAAAAGGCCGGCTATGAGGCTCCAACACCTGTCCAGATGCAGATGGTGCCTGTTGGTCTCACTGGAAGGGATGTGATTGCAAGCGCTGACACAGGCTCAGGGAAGACTGTGGCTTTCCTCTTGCCAGTGGTAGTGAGGGCACTGGAGGTACAGTAATTCTTAAGAAGACTTTTTTTTAAGTTAAGACAAATAATATAATATTTGATGTTAGTACATTAAGAAAAACATGATTAACCACGGCACATGTTTTACTTCTTTAACATCAAGGAAGCCCATTATCTCATTTGAAGTCTTCTGGTTTAAAGGTAAAAGCTAAGATGACAAGTTTCTATATTTATGTGATGGCCATCACAAGACCTTAAACTTTTTTGAACAAAAGTATATACACCTTAGAACAGTAAGCAGGCCTGCCCACAGAATTGGGTGAGCCCCTGAGAAACCTAAAGAATGGGCCATCTCCAGTTGTGATTTATTGGTAATGGCTATGCATGTGTGCTAGATAAGTAGCAATGGTGCAAGCATTCTGGCTACATTATCTCATTTTGGAGCTAAAAATACTTTTATTTTTTGTGTTCTAATGTTAAAATTATGTATTCATTCTACTTTTAAACCCGTTTCACCACTTCTTTCCTTTTGGGCCTTTTGTTTTTAATAATCTTAACCTATTTTTGGTGCTTTTTGCCCTTGTTTTCCACTAATTTCCATTTTGACTAATTTTGCTGCTTTTTGCCAATTTTTTCCATTTTTGTAAATTCATTGCCACATTTGACCCATTTTTCCCCTTTTCTAGATTTTTTTTTTTTGTTGGCATATTAAATGCATTTTTACCACTTTGATTTGACACTTTCAGCCATTTTTTTATTTCCTGTTTTTTTACTCCATTTTGCCACTTTTTAATATTTTCCCACTTTTTGTCAATTTTACCAGATTTTCACTGCTATCTACCCATTTTTTGCCTCTTTTCACCTGTTTTTTTTCCCAATTGTTTGGCCACTTTGTGCCAAATTTTGCCACTTTTTTTGCTACCATCAACCTATTTTTTTGCTGCTTTTTGCCACCCCCCCATATTTAACTAATTTTTACCACTTTTTGGAATCGTTCTCTTGCCACTTTTAACCCATTTTTACATGATTTTTCCATTTTAGACCCTTTTTTGTTTTTTGTCCATTTTAACACGTTAAACCCATTTGTTGCCTCTTTTCACCCATTTTCACCAATGTTTGGCCACTTTTTGCCCACTTCTGCCATTTGTTTTTGCCACTTAAAACCATTTTTTAAACACTTTTCACCCCTTATTGTCTCTTTTTACAATTATTCAGTTCTTTTCTTTTAAAATAGTCTCTGTTTCTTTTACTTTATTTTCTGGCATCCTGATGTTTGTGCACATTATGACATAGCCATGAAATTTACTTTCCTAATCATTAAGTTCAGTTTACCCATCCACACTGTTAACAGTACCAGTAAAAAGGTAACTCTGTTCTACATAGTTTACATTTTTAAGAAGGCTACATTTTGCCTAAACATTAGTAAAAAAGTAAGACATTGTTATCACAGACCTCCATGGGCCACCCATTTGGCTGGGCCCCAGAAAGCTCTCTGGTCTTAACAGTAAGCGACCAGCATATAAGGAGGTGTGGCCGTAAAAAGCTAGTGGTTACTAAAATGTGTTGTTGCTGTTGGATGGAAGCAATGACTATCAATGACCATACTGATTAGTAGAATTTAAAGGGGTTCAACATAATAATATTCACTGAAAAGAAATGGCTCTGGAAATTATTGCATGGAACAAAAAAAAGCAAAAGATCAGGTTTTGATTTCCCTTATTTATTATGCTGAAGAATTCTATTCAACACTCTTAAATGAAGAAAGCTTGAAAGTACCAACTGAAGCAAATTTAGTAGTACCCCCATGATACCTATCTTTAAACTATGTGGTAACCAAAAATCATGCTAAGGTCTGTACAAATTCTGCACATTTGTCCTGAAATTGTCTTCAAGGTGTTTAATTTATTTATTTTCAATTTTCAGAATAAGGTGTTTTTCTTAAGTATCATCCTTGCAGACAGTCTGTGTTTTTATTATTATAATTACTATGAATAATATGCAAAAAAAAAAAAAAATGGCAGGAATAAGAAGCATTACTTTAATCCCTAATTACCTTTTTTCTTGTGACTGTGTTAATTTACCAGACTTTTGTTTCTTTTAGAAACCAGCTCAAAGTATGAGAGGCCCTGTGGCTCTCATCCTGACCCCTACCAGGGAGCTTGCCATTCAGATAGAGAGACAGGCCAAGGAGCTGGTTATGGGCTTCCCTAACATGAGGACTGCACTGCTGGTGGGCGGTATGCCACTTCCTCCGCAGCTCCACCGCCTCAAGAGCAGCATAAAAGTACTGTCTGTGTTTTTGTAGTAATTTCTCCTCCACACAAGCTGTTGTCAGCTTTTCCCTTTGTCACACTCCACTTCTTTTTATTCCTTTAAGATAATCATAGCCACCCCTGGGCGACTGCTTGAGATCTTGAAGCAGAAGGCAGTACAGCTGGATAATGTAAAGGTTGTGGTGGTTGATGAGGTATGAGAAACAATGTTTATACAAGCAATGAAAGGCTTCAAGTGTTAAGAAATGTAGATTGTCTTTGCATCCAATGATCAGTGCCAAAAAATTCTGAGAAAAACCTTCATGTGTGTGGATTTGAATTATTTTGCTAAGGTTAAATGTCATAATAATGAACCAACGATGTTTTCGTTTTAGCAAATATAAACTTGAGTCATATAATATAAAAGCATGTTTTAAAATCAAGTATTTGCCATATAACATTCTGATAGTTTTGCAAGAACCCTGTACTTGGCTGCATGAACTGAGTCAAGTATAAACTTGAGTCCTATTTTGCAGAAAAATCCATATGTGTTTGTGGTTTATTCAACAGGTGGACACCATGTTGAAGATGGGTTTCCAGCAGCAGGTTCTAGAGGTGTTAGAGCAAGTCTCCGAAGAACATCAGACTCTGCTGGCGTCGGCCACCATCCCTAAGGGAACAGAGGAGCTGGCATCCCGATTGGTTCATGACCCTGTGCGTATTGTCATTGGAGAGAAGAATCAGCCTTGTGCCAACGTGAGGCAGATTCTGCTCTGGGTAGAGGAGCCCTCCAAGAAGAAAAAACTGTTTGAGATTGTCAATGTAAGTTTAAGTTTTGATTTTTTTAATAGACTTACATAGGTATTTTTAGGGATGCATTCTCAGCAAGTATTGTTTTTTCTCTAAATCCCTAAAAAAAGAATTGGGGTGGAGTATTACTTTAAGATAATTTGAATGCTCTCTTTACGAAGTCAGCAGTTTTCTCCTGTATAACACCAGGGTTAATTGTACTCTAGTGAAGTAGAAGGTGCTTTTAGAAGCCAAAAAATAAAGTGTTTTCTTTTAGGGTTATAGTGTTTTCTCATGGGATACACACTTGTACCAGCCTGGTATTTTATTTACTGGCTGTTTAAAGGTGGTAATTCCTTAAGCTCTGGAGACCAGTCTCCTTGCTACACCATATTTAGACAGCCATTGCTGCTGTCTGGCCCCCGTCTGGAGGAAATGGGTTGGCCCTGAGCCATGGCTCCACTCCAGGAATCCCAGCAATGGCCTGCACCATTTACACAGGGCAAGACAGGAAGGGTTTGCTTTAGTTTATCCAGTGAAGACCACTGTGTGAGTAACTCGAGCTACATCTTTATGTGGAAGAAGATGGTTTGTTTAAGTAAAGCTATTCCTGACTGCTTTTAATTGAGTCAGCCTTTAATGTAAAACTGCTGCCTCTCAGGAGGGAGACGTGTTGGGTCTTGGAGGACCATTGTGTAATTGGAGGAAAAGTCAACTTGTGTTTTGTGCAACCGAAGAAAACAAAACAAACACACAAAAAATAATTATAGACAGATGCAAGTAATACTTTTAATGGACACTTGTTGTGCCTACAGCCTCTCCCATCTCAGCTGCTGAAGCTTGTAACTCCTTCAGAGTAGTCATAGGTGTCCTGGTGGCCTCTCTCACCAGTCCCCTTCTTGCACGGTCACTCAGTTTGTTAGGGTGGCCTGGTTTAGGCAGATTTACACGTGTCATATCCCTTCCATTACTTGATGATGGGTTTAACTGAACTCCTGGGGGATGCTAAGTGCCTTGGAAATTTTTTGTATCCATCCTCTGACTTGAACTCTACAATAACCTTTTCGCTGAGTTGCTTAGAGTGTTCTTTTGTCTTCATGGTGTAATGGTAGTTATATTTACCATAGTTGATTTATAAAGTCAATAACAAGATAAAACATCCAAGGAGGTCAACATTTTTTTATAGGGACAGTGTGAGGAAAAGTTTGTATGCATCTTTCGCTGCAAAAATGTTCATGCCTAATGCCAGGCTCTGTTACAACACATGGTTAACACTTTGAAGTTGCAGCATACCTAATTAATATACAAAGAGGTGAATGTGACAATTTTTAAGCCTTGCCAGTTAACCTTGTCATGGTATATTTTCCCCTGTGTGCCACATCTATAGAATTGTGACTGCCATCTGCTGGAGGATTTTGAAAATCACCTTCTAGCCCTCTGTTACATAGTAAAACTACCATTTAAAAGGTAGTTAGAATTTCATTGAAAATTAAAAAGTTCTAGACATAGTAGTTTCAACTGCATATAGAGTCATTGCAATGTCTGTTGAATGTATTAATAAAGAAATGTACAATGTGAACAAATAATCTTGACATGTCCCTATGTTTTTCTGTGTGTCTTTTTAGGATAGTAAGCTGTACCATCCTCCAGTGGTTGTGTTTGTCGACTGTAAACTGGGAGCTGATTTGCTGTGTGAGGCGGTCGCCAAGGTTACAGGCCTCAACACTGTGGCAATCCACTCTGACAAGAGCCAATGGGAGCGCAACCGCATCCTCAGGGTGAGATTAGTAACTGCCAGAACAGTAACACAGTCAAGTAAATAAATGGCACTTCTCTAAAAACTGTCAAAGCTTCTGTATAACTTGTAGCTGGAGGATTTTTGTCAGGATGACAGTTTTTATCAGTGCATTAAATGGAGAAGGATTCTGTCAAAACATCAGCTACTGAAGGTAAAACACAACACGAGGAAAAAGGAAAGGGAAAAGGACTTAAGTATAAATAGCTAATTTTGTAATGCCTAAAATGATTCAGGTTCAATGTGAATACTATTCAACTGCCAAAAAAGCAGTTATGACTGAAAGCTCTTGAATAAATTTGTAAACTAACATTAATTCAGGCTCATAAAGTCTTTATCACCCTTTCAAAATGTTTTTTGAAATCATGTGTGGAATAAAAAGGTTCCCACTGCACTGCATTTATTAAGTATTCTGTTTCTTATACCATACTAAGGGGTTGTTAAAGCTGATAACACATTTTATGATTGATCTATGACATTACATTGAAATCTTTTAGGTGCTTTTATTGTTTTAGGCCCCTTTTAACCCAGTAGAGTTTAGAGTTAAACTTGTTTAAATCCTAGACATTATTGTGGTTTCTATGATATGAAAATCCTAATCATGCCTGTATCAATGTCTCATTTTAACCACCAATAGGTGAAATGATGTCCATATTAATGCTGTCAGTCAGTGTTTGGCTTTTACAGTGCTTGACGTGTCTTTCAGTATACACAGTAACACACAGTTGCTCTGTTGTGTGCTCAGGGTCTTCTGGATGGAGCCTTTGAAGTGGTCATCAGTACAGGTGTGCTTGGCAGAGGTCTGGACCTGGTCAATGTAAGACTGGTAGTTAACTTTGACATGCCAAACACAATGGATGAGTATGTTCATCAGGTCAGTATTACCAAGATTTAATTTGCGAGTTTATTCATTGCAAAGTTTTATGTAGTTTTACTGGTATGCCTATCCTGCACTCCAGCCATTATGGAATACATATTAGTCATGTTGACACTTTCAAATAAACAAGCTTCTTTAGAACATTAACAATAAATGGCAGTAACAAAATAACACTTTAGACCATTTAATTACCTTGAATATTAAAAACCTTGTCAGCTTAGTCCAGTTATTCATCATAAATACATTTGTTTAAAAAATAATGTTTTCTTTTCAATTTCCTCTCATCCAGGTGGGCAGAGCAGGTCGGCTGGGACACAGAGGAACAGCCATCACCTTTCTCAACAATAACAACAAGCGTCTGTTCCTCGATGTGGTCAACCGGGTCAAACCCACCGGGTCCATTCTGCCCCCTCAGCTCCTAAACTCTCCCCATCTCCATGAGCAGCAGAGGAGGGAAAAACAGAAGGCCAAGCAAGGGCCTGATGATGTAATGGTCACTAAGAACAATCTATTAGACATCATAAGGAAACATGACCGTCGCAAAAAATAGCACATTTCTTTGATCATACCTGCAATGATGCTGCGAAATGTATGAATGAAATACATGTTTGGTTTTTGTATTTTTCCAATGTCAGGTTGAAATTTTCTTAATAAATACCTTGTTATGATTGTAAGAATTTGTGTTTAAATCATAAACTAGTTTCATCCACTTACAGACAGACTTTTCTTGGTTAACTGTGGTGTGCCATTGGTGACCTTACTGAATCTGTCTTAAGTTGGTGGTATCTTGTAGGTTTCATGGTAAGCATTACCCAGGGGTGTCAGAGGAACTACTTGAGTTATGCTTTCGCCAATATAGTGTTGAAGTTAATTAAAATTGTACAAAATGTCTGATAACTAGGTTTCTAGAGTTCTACAACTTTCTAGAAATCAAACTTCTTAATTCTAGCAGCCCACAATCCTGCCAGAGTGGCATCATCATTAGGCCCTTTTTTGTCACAAAATAGCACGAAAACAAAGCCATGCCTTGCATTGTAAAGTGCAAGTTTTAAGTGTTCCAGTTTTTGTTTTGTGTATATAGGTTAAATAAAACCGGAAATATGATCATCTGAATATTATGTAAAAATTAAATTTACAAATGGGGTACAGTGTTGCATACTGTACAGTACTGGCACTGGTAATTTCTTCATAACTTTGGCATTTTTGTAAGGAAAAAAAATCTCTATATTTCTTCTGTCTGCTGATCATTGTAAAAGATGCAGGCCATATGATTCAATTCCCCTTGTAACTGTTCACATAACATTGTACAGTGGGACAGTTAAAAAACTGAGGAAACACCTATTTACATAACTATGTTTAATTTGCAATACTTGGGATTCCTTCACAGTCTTGGGATTCAAAGAATTCCATAGTCTCCCATGCATACCCATATATATATATTCTTTTCATAATGACGATGATAAACATTTTCGGAGTAGTTAAGGGTTAAGAGGTTGGGTTATGTGTTTCCGTTTAAACTGGGGAGTTTACATCACCTTTTTAACGGCAGAGAGCTAATTTTAGAAAGGGAAAATGAGTAAACTTCCTTCCAAGGACTTAGAGCTGTTCCGGGGAATTTTTTTGGTATATTAACTGTATTCTGGTGCCACCTTGCGCCAGTCTCCGGTATAGACATGACTTGTCCACGCCCTCGTATGACGTCAGACTGCACGAAAATCCAGCCAATCAGCTGCCAGTAACTGTGACGGTTTGAAATTCAAGCGGGCGAAGGCGGAAGAGATGAGAGGATAAAAATATAAAAAAAAGTAGCCTTGTTTGCATGGACATCGCAGTTTTTTTACTCCAATGGATCTATATTTACTTTTAACACATCGAGCTTCACCTTCTAAAGTTTATGGACAATTTATTGTGTTATAGGTAAGGTAACTGCAGCGGAATTGACGTTAACTAGCAAACTGGTATTGGTGTTGTCGTTTCCTTCGTTTCTTCTTTTCCAGAAACCGACAGTCATGTCGTTATTTAGTGTACAAGCTAGAAAGCATACTGCTTACTATGATAGTTTAATGTCAACTTCAACAGCTAGGACACCTGGCAGAGGTGTGATTTCAGAGCGGAAAACGACGGATACGATGCTGGGAAAGAGTGATATTACATCCGGAGAGTCGGGGTTTGAAGTCAGCAGATTATCTGATAAAAGCCGGCAGGTGAACAGGACTTATGTCATATCTACACTGTCAAAGCAGCAGACACCTTACCGCGGCCGGCTTACTCTTCAGAGGAGGTCAAGGAGGAAAACTGGGGCTGAACCAGCGGATAAGACATTAGCTGAAAGCAGCCAGAACAGCACACCAGCCCCGGAGAAAAGACTGACCTTACAGCGCAGGACCAGGACTCCATCTATGGATAAAAGCACGCCCCGCCAGCGTGGGGTCAGCGGCACAGGCTTGCAACAGACACCCAAAGTTCTCAGTGAACCTAATGGCAGGGCTCCAGGTGTATTCAGGTCCATAAGTTTAAAAGAAACTGCACCTAGAAGCAGAGGAAGAGACACTCATGTGGATACCCATGGAAGGTTGGCTCAGAGTAGGACGCCATTCTCTGTGTCTTCATCCATAAGCAGGCAGCTAGAGGACCAGACCCAAACCTTTAAAACCCCCACCAAAAAGACCCCTTTTGAGAAAATCGCCGCCAAGAGAGACGTTTTTGAGCGTTTGGCAGCCAAAGAAGCTCCTAAACCAGTGGTAGTAAAAGTTACAAGTCTAGAGAGACCCAACTCCAGACCACAGCAAGGAGAGGACACCAAACCTGTCCCTGCTCCTCGAGTTAGTAAAGCATCTGCAGGTGTGCAAAAGCCCAACGCAGCTCAGCAGGTGAGGAAGACCTCCACCTCGAGCCAAAAGGGAGAAGTGACACAGACAAGGACATCCACACCTGCCCCAACTTCAACTTTCACAGAGCAGCCTCTGTCCTGTCCCAGTGAGGCCCTGAAGCAGCAGGATTCATTTAAGATGGAAAACAGTGCCGTTACTGTTGCTGTCCGTGTACGCCCTTTTAATGCTAGGTGAGTGGTGACATGTTAGCATTAAGTGAAATCTAAAACTGTCATTCAGTATTTCATTAAAATGCCAATAATGATAGGTGGCACACTACCTTTGACGGATTGTTAATATACAGTGCACCTTTAAGTAGAGTAATTAAGTGTTTCCTTCAAGGTAAGACACAAGGTTTTGAAGTGTTTGGAAAAACGTCAGATATTGTCTCCTTGTCAGTTTGGAGAAGAGGACATGACTGATGAACAAAACCACTTGCTTATTACCATACTGCAAATTATTGCAACTATAGCCTTAATTATCTGATCTGAAATAGGATCTCCAAAGTACAAACAATATACTTTTTTAGGTTTTAAAAGTGATCATATTTATTGTCACATTTTTGCCACCCTTCTCTAAACAATGTTTGTGAACATTCCCGCTCTGTTAAAGGGAGAAGGTGGAGAAAGCATCACAGGTCATCTTCATGAATGGTCAAGAGACTGTTGTCCATCATCCAGACTCCAAACAGAGCTACTCTTTCAGCTATGACTTCTCTTTCTGTTCTGTGGATGAGTGTGACCCCACGTTTGCCAGCCAGCAGACGGTGTATGAAACACTGGCTAAACCTCTGCTGCTTAGGGCCTTCGAAGGGTTCAACACCTGCCTGTTTGCTTATGGACAAACCGGCTCAGGGAAGTCTTACACGTGAGTAGAACTGATGTTGATTAACCAGGCAAAACCATGCACAACTAAACCTATTCCTCTGGAATTTTTTTTTTTATTTATTTAAAAAATGTAACGTGTGTATATTTTTTTGCCACCACGATTGGACTTTCTGTCTAATTTGCTTGAAATGATTGTTGTTTAGGATGATGGGCTTTGGGGAAGAGGAAGGGGTCATCCCACGATTTTGTGAGGAGCTTTTTGCAAGATTGACATCAATGGAAAATGAACAAGTAAAATGCCCCATGCATTCTTTTTCTACTTTATTACTTAATTTATTGTTAGGAGATGTCTTCAGTCCTCCATGTTTTTCAACACAAAGATAAATGTATACATGAATAATCTTTTCACCTCAAAATAATGTATCAAGTAATCACTTTTGGTTATTGTATTTCAGGTCAAATGCCATGTAGAAATGAGCTACTTTGAGGTGTACAATGAGAAGATCCATGACCTGCTGGTTACCAGGGATGAACCAAACCAGAGGAGAATGCCTGTAAGTAGTTTACAGCTGTAAGAAGTACAGTGTTTGAAGATTTTAATGCAAAAATATCCATGGGTTATAATTAGCCATAAAGATGTGATTAAATATCTGCACGTGTTGCACTTCTTTAGAGATGCCATCATTCACAAAATTTTGGAATAAAACTAGTTAAAATCTACAAGTGTTATTCATTTTCATTTCCAGCTAAGAGTGAGGGAACATCCAGTCCATGGCCCCTACGTTGCTGACCTCTCTGCGTGAGAAATCTTTTCATTTCTTCTACTGAATTACTTCTAAAAAAGAACATTTAAAAAGTGCCTTGCAGAGTTGTTCACCTAAGTGTTTTTTTTTTTTTTTTTTTGCAGGAACATTGTGAGCTCTTACAGTGACATTCAGGTAGGTTGAAACAGATATTTTGTTTCCAAGATTATCAAACTTTAGGAGATGCTTTTAGTAAATTTATACAAGTGGTCAGAGTTCAGTTTAACTAAGTGAGGCTAAAAGAATACAGAAATCAAGGTTTGTCTGAATATTAATGTATAGTCACTGCAAAGAGAATGGTGATTAGCATCTAAAATACTTTAATAGTGTGGTGTAAAAAACACCAGTGCTGCCTAAACCCAATGGAGATCGAAAATTAAAAATTCCTTGTCTTCTTCAGGGTTGGCTGAAGCTCGGAAACAAACAGAGAGCAACGGCAGCCACAGGAATGAACGACAAAAGCTCCAGATCTCACTCAGTCTTCACACTAGTGATGACCCAGACTCAGGTATTTCCTCTTAAGGTCTGCCCCAAATAAGCAATAATGACTGATTCCTTTGGCTGAAATATCCATTCTAACCACGCTTGGAAAAAATAAATGTAAAATAAAATCAGTGCAAAGGAATGTTCCAGATTAAACCCTGCAGGTTTTGTGTTTAAGCTCATCTGATCAGTTGTCTTTTGTGTGACTGTACAGACTGAGTTTGTTGAAGGTGAGGAGCATGACCACAGTATTACCAGCCGGATCAACCTGGTGGACCTGGCAGGCAGCGAACGCTGTCGCTCTGCTCAGACAACTGGAGACAGACTCAGGGTATACACACACAAATGCACACTGCTTGAATGCTAGAATATGTTTTTATACATTCAAATCATCATAAAGATTCCCATCAAGTGAAAAAAATATATGTATTTTAGTTTTTTTGTGGGACAGACCACTGTGTTATGAATCACCAGACCAAATTTCAGTCATTAAAAACATCTCTAAGTGTATAATATCAAGCTTCAAAATCATGAAAATTGAGGCAGTAAAATCTGAGCTGAAGCTACATCCACTCAGGAGAAATAAGATTCTCTCAAATTAAAAAAAAAATGCTTCTAATCATAGTTCAGCTGCCTGGCTTTGTGCCTGAACAGAGAAACAGAAGTTGAGGGCTACTTTTTAACTGTCTAAATCAAAAATTTTGCTACACAAAGATCTCAGTGTTTTCACATGTTTACAGAAACCTTATTCCAACATATCAAGTATGTTAGAACAGAAAGTTCTGATTTCACTTTACAGGGACTTTAAGTGAAATTCTCTTTGTGTCTTTCTGTAGAGAACACAACAAACCACCCTATGAGCAAAAACTTTTCTTCTCTGGTTATTTGCTTTTATAAGAGTTCACAAATTTCATACAGTAGCTCGTTTCTAAGGTTCTCATTGACGCACACAGTGAGGACTGGTTATGAAACCGAAAAAGTAGATTTAAATTTGGGTACCAATGTTTTTATATGACCTGAAAAACGCAAACAAGAAATTTAGGAATAGAAAGGACCAGTTATAAATTGTAGATTAAGTTTCAAGTAATCATCAATGACTTTGTTTATATTTTCCATCACAGATTCACAGTGAGTGATCAATTTGACTGTTAATGCCACTTTGTCTTTACAGGAAGGTGCTAGCATTAACAAATCCCTGCTTACCTTGGGAAAGGTCATCTCTGCCCTGTCAGAACAAGCACTGACCAGAAAGAAGGTCTTCATACCGTACCGAGAGTCTGTTCTGACATGGTGAGACGCCACAGCGCTTGTGGACTGAATCTGTTGTAGAACAAGTTGTGCATAACTCTATTTATAATTAGATGATTTTTAATTAGATATGTAAAAAGCTCAGCCAGAGTTTAATGCGATGTATGCACATCTAAGGTGATATTTCAATGACAAAGGGGTGTTTTCGACCATTTCCGTATCTTTACCTTCACAGGCTGTTGAAAGAGAGCCTTGGTGGTAACTCTAAGACGGCGATGATTGCCACGCTGAGTCCAGCAGGCTGCAATGTGGAGGAAAGCCTAAGTACCCTGCGCTATGCTCAGCAGGCCCGCACCATCATTAATGTGGCAAAAGTCAATGAGGACACTAGTGCCAAGTTGATCAGAGGTCAGTAACTCTCCACATGCAGTTATAAGCTCTTTAAATATGCTTATTTCTCATGGTGATATTTTACTAAGCATTAATTGATATGATGATGGGTTTATTGTTTAATTTTGATTTTCCCACTTTATCCTAGTTGTTTTTAAAGGGATTTTGTCTCACAAGCTTCATGTACATATCTGTGGATGTTACCAGTAGTGAAGTAAATGTGGCCAAGGTGAAAGATTACATTAAATGTACAAAAATAAATAATTATAAAATCAGAAACTGCAGTGTTTGACAAAACACCTGCTTAAACAGTTGCCATCCTACACAAAGATATCGCAACAGTATGCCCCTTTTTATGAGGATCACAAATGAAGGCATCTTAGTTGTGTTTTACTGATAGTCCTGGCCTTTCTGCTGTTAATAGTAGCTGCAATAACTGAAATAACATCACAGTATGAAATCGTGTTTTCAAGCTTCAGAAGAATATTTCCCAATATCCCTTTATCCTCACTAATTTACTAAAATGCATATGAAACCTCATTTAGACCATTATCATTCTGTCTCTTCATTGTGTGTCTCTCCATTAGCATTGTCTTCATCTTCCTCTTGTGTTTCTGTCTCACTTGCTATCTTTTTTTTTTTTTTGGCATGCCTGTCTTTCTATTCAAGTCTTGCTCTTGATCTCTTTTGCTCTCTTCTCGCCCACATATCCTCCTGTCTGCCCATCTATCCATCACCAGAATATTCACTACCCAGTTCAATTAAGGCCAGGCCCTAACCTTGCCTCCAGGCCATATTTATGCACTGTCAGCTGCACATGGCGGCTAACTGTCATGCAAGTATTATTTTTCATGAGATGATTGTGCTGCTGTTTGATGTTTTTAGCAGTAAGGGGAGCTCTTGCTGTGGATTTCTCTCACATCACCTGCCAATGTGTGATGCTCAGAGTTACTAAGGCTGTAACAGTACAAGTCAGACATATGTTTTAAGTAAATTATTTTTCACAAAATTACACGCATGATAGGTGTTGAAATCTTCTCTATATCCCTGAGTTTTCACACTCATTTGTGTTCATTTGAGTGGATTTTTCCCCTCTACACACTACATATTTCAGTTTAACACTCTCCCTGAATAAACTTGATATTGCTTTCAGAGTTGAAGGCTGAGGTGGAGAAGCTGCGAGCAGCCCAGATGAGCTCTCAGGGCATCGAGCCAGAGAGGGTCAGGCTGTTCGAGCAGGAGATCACTGCCCTGAGAAACAAACTCTGTCAGCAGGAGAGAGAAATGGTCGAGGCCAACCGGTATGTTCTGTATAACAGCAACACTTTTAGCAAGTTTCTCATTTTATTTATCTGTTGCAAGAAACCCTGATTTGTTGTTAGTGTTGCCATTAATTTTTTTATTATTTTTTAAAGGAATTTAGAGTGAAGGCTGAGGCAGATATCTATATATATCTATATCCCCAAAGTTTCACGCGTATTTTATTGTTTGTTGGAAATCTTAAAGAGGATAGTAGCTGAATTGTATATCAACAGCAATTCTGTGTTTTGATTTTTTTTTGTCTGGCAGGGCATGGAGAGAGAAGCTGGAACAAGCAGAAATCCGCAAACGTGAAGAAACCAAAGAGTTGCAAGTAAATTTCTTTTAACACTTAATTTCCATCTTATACTTACCCTTTAACATTGATGTTACTGTGCCAAGGCTCTTTTGGCACAGCACTACTATAGTCTTTTGTGTGCAGTGCCCCTCTAATGTAACTTTATGTAATGCTGTAATGAGTTTTTCAATTTACACATGCTAATATCAAGAGGTGATTTACTTGTGATTTCAGAAAGTAGGCGTGTCATTCAAAGTGGACAATCGTCTTCCTAATCTGGTGAACCTGAACGAGGATCCTCAGCTGTCTGAAATGCTTCTCTACATGATCAAAGAGGGTCGAACCACAGTGGGGAAGCTCAAGTCGGAGTCCAGCCATGACATCCAACTAACAGGAGCCCTCATTGCTGACCAACATTGGTAAAAAAACAAATAGATTATAAATAAATAACTTACAGAAATAGTTTGAAAACCTAGCATTTTGTGTAAATGGTACTGTTTTACTTATGCCTAATTAAAAAGATGCAGATCTTTGTTACAAAAGGACTTTAAATAACAAGTTATTGTGAGCAAAGCTATTGTTAAGGATCCGTCTTTCTTTTTGCTTCTCCACCAAACAAGAGTCAATGATAGAATAAGCTGTATTGCACTGGCAGAGAAGATTTGGCTTTTTTCCAGAGGTGCAACCCACATACTCAGCTCTGCTGGTCATTCCACAAATGCATGTTCTTTACAAATGTAGCACCATTTAAAAAGGAAATAAACAGGATATCTAACTGTACAAGATTGATTGCCAAGAAGCATTATTTAAAACAAAGAAATAATCAACCAAACACAAATCTCCTTACTTTTTGTTCTAAGTTTATATTTGTATTACTTTTGTCTGTTTTAGTGTTATAAACAACATCCAGGGTACAGTGAGCGTCACTCCCATGGACAACGCCAAAACTTTTGTTAATGGAAACCTTGTGTCAGAATCAACAGTGCTGCACCATGTAAGTACATCATAAAAGACTCATATATTATATGTCTACATGACAGCGGACCAGACATTCAAACCTGTGATTCAAAGTTCTTCACTTAAGGCCTCTTTTTCCTGTGAACTCCTAACAATTTCTTGGCAAAGTTAGAATTTTAAGGTCCTGTAATTTTTCTAGACTTAGCTATCATGCATCTTATAAGGTTGAATATCACTCGAGGAGAAGGAACTGTACAAAATGGTGTCTCTTTCTGGCTCCATATCACATCACATCTCTAATGATGTCTCTGCATTAGTAGAAACTTAATACTGGTAAAGCGGAGTGAAGCACAATGCTCAGCTGAACATGAATGCCCACTGACTTGCAGTGAATGTTTTAAACTTTTACCTGTTGACTCATTGGCTCTCAGCTTTTTGGTACACTTTGCTACACTTTCAGCTACACTTTTGGCTAGAGGTGTGGTTTAATGGATTCCGTCATTTGTGTTCACATTTTCACCCCACTTAGACCATGTATGGAAGTTTTCTGGAGTGCAGAGTATGTGTGAAATGTTTTTATAGAAATATATTTCTTTTCTTAGTATTTCTGTATAATTACACTTCAAGTAAGAGCCATCTTTTGTCATATTGATGAAATTAAATCACCTCTGTGGTTATTGTTTCAAGGGTGACAGGGTGATTCTGGGCGGAGACCACTACTTCCGCTTTAACCATCCAGCAGAGGTGCAGTCTGGGAAGCGGGTGTCATGCTGGACAGGTGCAGGCAATGGCCACAAAGATTTTGAATTTGCCAAAAATGAGCTGCTTGCTGCTCAAAGAGCTCAGTGAGTACAAAATAAAAAAATATGATCCTATTTAAACCAGCCACTCAGGTCTTCATGATCCGACCACATAAAATCAGAGCCCTCCTAAACCATCTTTGTCTGTTCCAGGCTGGAAGCAGAAATTGAGGAAGCCCATTTAAAGGCCAAAGAGGAGATGATGCAGGGAATCCAGATGGCGAAAGAAGTGGCCCAGAAGGAGCTTCTTGACCAGAAGGCTCTTTATGAAGACAAGATCCAAGCCCTGGAGAGAGAGCTGGTACATAAACTTTTAGTGCAAATATGTCTAACCTTTTGTACATCTATCATCTTGTCAGAAGGATTTAACAAACTCTTAATGTAACCTTATCAGAGTGGGGAGAGTGAGCGAAAGCGTCAGCAGGATTTAGACCAGCAAAGGGTGGCCAACCAAATGGCAGAGCTGAAGATGGCAAAGCTGGAGCTGGAGCAGGAGGTGGACACCCACAAGAAACGCCTCCGTCTGCACATGGAAGCCCAGGTGAGCAATATGAGAAAAATAAACTCTTTTTTTTGGATGTTTCATGTTTGTGTATTGGACAGTTATTCCCTGTCAAAAAAAAGGAAAATTACTCACACACTGAGTTGTTGAACTATATGTATAAGTCTGTTTGTATATTTCAATTTTAAGAATATTAAATTTACTGAAGCTCTGATGATGTAAAGATAATCCGTTTCTTTGTCCTTGAAGAGTGTGTTGTAACAGGACCACCAGGTCAGCGGTCAGTACAGTGGCAGTATCCAAGAGAGGAGAATATGAATGTTTAAGTGGATCCAGTTTCATCTTTTGGCATATTTATTTCTTGATCTCCAACTGTAAATCTACTTTAAACCTGGATTATTCCTGCAACTGTAAATGACATCATCTCCTCCATTAGCTCATTCTCATGGCTTCTGATTATCTAAAATGAGCTTGAGAAGCTTAGTGCAATATGCTGACACAGGTTTTTATGTTTAACTGATGGACCATTTGGGATGTGCTCTGAGTCGTCTGGAAGCTTGGCTTCAGGCATAATGTTTTGGCCTGGTGGTTTTTAATACTGTGTATATTACCATGATTCACTCCAGGCAATGGAAGAACACCGTGTGCGTCAGGCGAGGATTGTTGAGGCCCTGGAGGCTGAGAAGAGGAAGATCAGCAAAGAGCTCGAGGAGATACAAAAGAAAAGAGCCCTAAGGGAAAATCACACTCCCAGAAATGGTGAGAGCTTTCAAGTTACTATTGAGAGCATAATGAGGTGAAGAGCCACAGTAACTTCACACCATGCATGAGGAGTTCCAGATGGGTGTGGTAATACTTTCAGCCAGAAACATTAGAGTAGAGAGTTTGCCTGGTCTTCGTAGACATGTGAACTTAACATCAGTTTCAAAGGAGTAGTGAAGCAGGCTGAGACACCACACCACAAATGTGTTAATGTGACATGTAATGCAACTTCATATCTTTTTGGATTAACTACATTTTATTTATTTGTTTTATTTTAAGACAAGCAGCTGCACAGTTAACAAAGGCACAGATGTAAAAACAGAGCAAATGCAATCACAGAAAAACGCATCCAGAGTCACAGATCAGAAACTCGTCAGTCAAAACATCTACAACATGATGCATTTTCCTTTAACGCCTTCAATCTACCTTTAAAAACATTTAAAGAGATCATCTTATTGAATATTAAAACTTCCAGCACCCTTCACATTAATGAAATCACACAAGTATGATTTAGTATAGCCTCTTATATTTAAGGATATGCCATTAGCCTTAGAGTGGATCAGTACATGACGGTGTCATCATCATTTAATGAAAACAATTACAGATTCATTCACAGAGTTTATTTAAAAAAACATAATTTATTAAGTTTTTTTTTTCAATTGCAATATCTTGAATGACACTAGACATTACTTTATTTTAAATCTTTTCTCTAGTCATCCTCTTGCTTCTTTAGTGGTGGAGTACTTTTGAACAGTTCTTACAGGTATAATTCTTACCTTAGATAACTATCATATGATGAAGAGCTTTTGGTTAGTTGAACTCAATGTGCTCTCTATTGCAGTGTCTCCTCAGTGGGATGCCATGAAGCTGTCTCTGATGATTGAGGAGGCCAACAAGATTAGTGCTAAACTGAAGAAAAACACAGTTTTTAGCCGGTATGTAAAAGACAACAAGTGGGATCACCATTGTTCATTTTATGTAGTTTATTTGACAGGACACGAATTGTCCTTATTAAGATAAACTAAAACAGTATGACTCTTTTTTATTGCAGACATGAAAGCTCTGATGATGGGAACCAGGAAAATGGGGGCTTGCTGCAGGTGCGGGTTCAGAACACCAAGCTGGGGATCTCTACTTTCTGGAGCCTGGATAAGTTCCAAAACAATATGGCAGCCATGAGGGAGATTGAGCAGGTATGTCTTCAGACTGTTTCACCTTTCAAGTATTTACTTTTCAAGCAAATTGTTGTGCAAATTCAAATTTTAAAAACGTTTTTGTCCATGGAGGACAACTTTAAAAAAGATCACAATTACATATAAAAATAAGAATAAGTTGATTTAAAAAACATATACAATATAGGCATGTTGATATACAAAATGAACACAGTATATTCAGGTGATTTTGAATACAGGCCTCAAAGATTTTACCAATAAACAAAGCTGCAAAAGAATAATAAAAATTGAGTGATAAGAATGGTTATAGTGCAAGAAGACAATGATCACAAACAGGAATAAATGTAAACATTATTATATGAAATGGACCGATACTTTGTAAGCTGTCTTAATAAATACTTAAAGTAGTGTTTTCTTTTTGAGACTATCTGAAATGGAACTACTCACACTGACAAAAAAAATTCAAGTTTAATATCACTTTTTCACCTTAAGCCCACTTGCCCAACAAGTTAACACATGTTAAAGCCAGTTTTCTCTGTTTTTCCCCCTTGCCTAAAGCTGCAGTTCATGCAGATATTTTTTCAGTGCTGTACTGTTGAGGGTGTTTCCACTTCTCTTTGCCAATTTTCTTAGATCATCTCAAGCTACATCTGATCCTTATGCAAAATGAAACAAGTAGAGGAATGTATGCCTGTTTTAATGGGTTTTTATTTGGATGTATTTGCTTTTTGTTTTTAGAAAAGAGTGATTATTTTGTGTTAAAATCATACACATGTGTTAACCTTAGGGATCTCATCTAGTATAACTCCAAAGGTTGCATTTATGACCGAGCTGATAAACTACCAAAAAGTAAAATAATAATGTTTGAGAAGTGTAGGAGGCTTTGCCTACATGCTTATTTATTTTAAGAAATGGCCACTCTAATAAGCTAATGTATGATGTGTGATGAATGAGGCATAGTCAACCAGCCAGCGGGTCTGTTTCTCATTCTGCATATTCAGAGCCTGACATCACCTCAAGTGCAACTGCCAATTTCCCAGCCATCTGACCTTATTTACAATCCAGAATGAGTTGTTTTATGCCTGACAGAGGGGCGCTGCCTCCCTTTGTTGTGCTTTTCTCATTAAGTTGAGTAAATAAGACCGGGCATGTCATCAGTAGTTCACTCTTCACAGGGGGATCACACCTCTAAAGATGACGATGTGTTTTATGACCCTGATGATGAGTGGGAGCAAGATATATCGGCCTCCTCTGCTTCCACAACCTCCTTTTCACGCCGAAGGTAATTATCCTCCCTACACCTATCCGTCAATCCCTCTTTCAAGTACCTGACATTCATGTGAGGTTTCAGGGACTTAATTGGTATTCTTGTCCAATTACTTGAAATGTGTAGGTAGGCAATTGTTCAGAGACACCTACAGAGTGCGTGTAGGGGTGGAGTGCGTCTACACCAGCAGGGCTCCTGCTGAGCTCAGAGTTTATGCTCTCTTTTAATGTGAAAAATTTCTCAGGCAATGGGATGCATATGGAAAGTTGAAAGGTATGTGTGTGGAACGTGGAAAATCAACAGTTTGGAAGATTTTGCTTATTTTTACAAAGTCCGAGTTTCCACCAATGTGATTTACAACCTATTACATATTTTTGACCTTTAACACATCCTTCTTTGTCTCATGAAAATGTGCTACCCACAGAATATTTCCCTTTATTCTTTTTCCTATGTTTATTCATTTTATTTCCATAAATGGAAGGCCAAAGTGTTCAAAAATGAAAGGGCACTGAGGGTGTCTGTATTTTCACTCTACAACCCACAACCCAAACATACACAGACAAACACAGTGCCTATGTTACATGCAGAACCCCCCACATTTTTCCCTCACATTATTACTATTCTTGTCAAGCATGTTTATGGTGCTCCTGGCTGCCTGAACTACCAGCAGATGCAGCCAGATAAAACATGGCATAGGCTCTGGAGTTCCTTCATTTCTTCTCTCTTTGGCTCCATTAAAGTCATTTCAAGGCTTTATGGCTAAATTCAAAGTTTCTGACTGACCTCCCCTCCCTAACGCTGCCCATAATAATGGAAATGTATTCTGCTGAACTCATTTAACCTTTTAACTCAGGAGGGAGTAATGCATCTTTACAAAATTACTCCAAATCATTTCTAAACGTACTAGTACACTCTTATAATTAGATTATGTAACCATGCTCAGAGATGGTTCATGAGGCCCTGCAAGCATCAGCAGGGGTAAACTTTGTGTGTCCAAGCAAGCCGTAAGTTTATGAACTGGATTAAAGCACTCATATCTACAAACATAATCTGCACATAAAATAACACGCACTATTAAGGGCTACAGCTTTCAGTTGGTGTGATTTTTTTTCAAAAACAATAAGACAAAAGACTGACAGAAGCTTAGACTCTCAGTAGTATTGTAGAATTACACCTGGTGCTGTAATAGACACCACAGCACCTACGTATGTTGTTTAAACATGCATACTAATCATTAATATGATAGTCAAGAATTCTATTACTGCTAGGAAAGTTTTCCTGCATGTCGATCTTCAATTTTAAGATTGATAAATACCAGGAAAACCATATTAAAGAAATCTAACATATTTGCATCAGGAGCAGGAGCTTGTTGAAGAGCAGGAGAATCTCAGGGCGTCTCTATGAGATCCGGGTCCATCCAATTCAGAGCCTTCACAACAGCTCTTCACAGTCGACTGGTAAGGCATGAGAGTGTTTTTTAATATTCACAGCTCAATGGTAGTCATTTGTCTTTGAAACCTTTGTGTGGGGCTATTTTATATAGATTTGAACAATGAAAACATTTTAATTTGATGTTAATTTTTGACATCCGTGTATAACCTTTTGTTTGTGTGAGTCCTGGGGGTCCTCAGCTCCTCTACGATGCAAGTAAGGAAGATTCATAGGAAAAAAGGTTGGGAACCCCTTGGCCTAGGGTATTGTCTGGGTGGCTAATAGGGATCCCACTAGCCCCTGTTAGTCCTGTGGATGTTTCAAGGACCCAAAACCCACCGGCAGTCTCGGCTTCATCAGGAGGGAAAAAGTGAAAAGGCTGGAACAAAAGAAATGCTGTTAAGCTTGGCCTTGGTTTCAGAGCAATACACTTATGTGTCGGCACAAGACATTTGAACTTTTTCTTCATTGAAGTGATTAAGAATTGTTTGTTAGAGTTCTTGAGAATTTGGAAAAAATGGGTAGTGTAAACGCATAGCATTCCGTTTTTGTAGCATGTAGCTGTTTTTTATGTTATGACCTTTTTGCCATCAAATCTAATGTAAGTGGATTTTTTTGCACTAAAATATTTATATTAATTAAAAAATGACTACTCCTATTATATGTTTATTTTTGGCTGAGTTCTTGCATATAATATTTCTAACATTCCACCAGAGAAAATTCTTTTTTTTCTTTTTTAAGATTTATTTTTGGGCTTTTTCATGTCTTTATTTAACAGAGGAAGGACAGTGGATAGAGTTGGAAACAGGGAAGAGAGTTGGAAGAGACACGCAGAAAAGGGCCACAGGCCAGATTTGAACCCTGGGCCGCCCGCGTACATGGGTAGCGCCTCAAACCACTCGACCATCTGCACTCCCAGAAAATACTTAATTTTTATTGATCTAATGGGACATGTCTTCTTATGGTGGCTGCCACTGGTTGTAACTTTGATCCTCAAAGCTCACCCCTCTGATTCTTCCCTGCCCCTAACATGACCCACTATAAATTTCCAGGTTGACTTGAGACCATGCTTGCTGCATTATTGTGATATTGTTTTGATTAAGGGGCCCCTGGTGGCAAAATTTTACATACTGTGCATTTACGCCTTTTGAACAGCCACAGTGCAGAACAACCTGGTTTAAATTTTTTAGTTAAGGAAACAGAAACAGGGTTTTTTAAAAATGTCACACTGTGACTCATTTTGATTTTATGAAGTGAACAATCACAGAATAATTTTTTCCCTGTCCATCTGGAATTCTTCACTGTCTCTGTCTCAGGGCTGATGGGTTCAGCTATGCCACCCTCCACTCATTCCAGTAGCACTGATTCCTCCATGCCTGGCATCTGCAAGGAGCTGATTGGCCAGTCAGTGGCCTGTCTGCGTGGTTGTAGTGGGACAGAAGAGAGCTTGGCAGACAGGTTGGCCTCTGATCTACATAAGGTTTATATGGCGGTTCAGACCATATCTGACTCCTACAACAGCCTGGATGATGACAGTCAGGAGAATGGTGAGGATAATTTAAAACCTCTTTTGTGTATTGGAGGGTTTGCTGGTTAATGGGAATCAAAATAAGTTTAAAAATTAAAGGATCTTTGGTTTATAAAGACTTATTTATATATATATATATATATATATATATATATATATATATATATATATATATATATATATATATATATATATATATATATATATACACTGCTTAACAAATTATTAGACCACCACCCAAAGTAAGGTTTATGCCACAGCTGCCCTAAATTAACAGCATTGGTAATTACCAAAATCATTTTTTTATGTTTCTGCAATGGTTAATACACCAATGTGTAGAACTCTTTAACAGAAATGACATTTTTAATACTGAAATATAAATACTACTGTTATCCATGAATTTTCAAATTTACTGATTTACAAAAAAACTGAAAAAATAGTAAAGCACATTATTATTTCTTGATTAATATGTCAAATTATAGTTATTTACTTCCATCCTGAACAGAAAAATGAGTTTTAGTGGTTGAATGTTATGCTTGATTCATTTCTGACTTCTCAGAGAAGCCCAGTGAGCCGGCTCAAATTTGGGTATAAAAAGGTGAATTCAGTGTGAAATCCCTCATTCCTGTTCAAAATGGTAAAACGTGGAGAGCTCACTGAAAATGAAAGAGTCCGCATTAAAGCACTTCATGATGCTGGATGGTCTCTGAGACAAATATTACAGGTGGTCTAATAAATTTGTTAAGCACTATATATATATCTTTTCCTATCTTTAGGAATGACATTTTAGGAAAAAAAATCCCATTGAATATTATTTTTAACTAGCTTTCTGGGGTTAAAGGAAAAACACAAAAAACTATTGTTTTAGGTATGAGAAGGACATTTTATCATTTTCTAATTTATGTTAGAATTAGATGTTTCAAAATGTGACTATTTAAAAGGCCCAGGAATACTGTGTTCCTTTCTTATTCACTGTGCAGGTGAACCTCACTGTTATGGTTTTCTTTCCCACAGTTTTTATGTGTAACTTGGCGGCCCAGACACAGCTGGTCAAGGCCACCGCAGCCATAGAGAGTGTAGTGTTTGTTACCATGCAGTGGTTGGCCAGCATTAAACCCTCCTTTGGCCTGCTCTACACCGTTGCTGAGGAACTGAAGAGTCAAGTGAAGAAGATGGGAGGATTCTTCCAGCTGCTCATCCAGGTACACACAGTTACTGTGCTTAATGAAAGGCCATGCAGCAACATTTCACTGCTCTTTTCATGGCAATTATTTTTCATGAATTGGCTAAAAAAGTAAAAAAAATCTGACCAGAAAAATGGTTTCACTTTAGTGTGCTTCGGACAGGTTTATCTAATCAGAATTCACAACATTAATTGACGTGTCTTAGCTCTGAGCTGTTTGAGCTCTGTCTATGGAAATGACCAAGCAGAGGGAATTCACAACCTTGAGCCCCAAACAGAACATGAATATATGGAAAATAAATCTAAATTCCTTACCAGTCTCAGCACCTAAACACACAATTTTCTTCTCTCACTCCACATTTCTCACTTTTCCTTCACATTTAAATGTATCTGCTGACCTTTCAGACCATCTCGACCGTTTTGTTGGCTTGCTTGCATTGATTTACTGTTAAATTAATTTTAATTCAGCCTGTTTTTCTGTACTGACTTGATGTTGACAGAAAATGAAAATTTTCTCCCCATCCAGGGTTGTGAATCAGAGATCACATCGATGGTGACGGAGGCGCAGAAGAAGAGCAGTCAGTGTTTGGACGCAGCATTGCTTGCACTTGGCCACCTGGCGGCAATGACAGGCATGCAGCTGAATGCTATGGAGCGGGCTGCCCAAGCCACAGGCAAGGTAACACCAGCATTAATACCGTAGCAGCTACTGTCTCTGTCAAAGCCCTTGGGTTTGCTGTAATCAAGCCTCCACTCCACAATACTGAAGAATGCAATATTAGCTGTGAGGATCTCAAAGCTAGGAAATTATTATGGGGTGGTGAGTTATTGAGCTGAATTTGGATACTGCTTGTTTGAAATGTTGATGAGCAAGTGATGCAGTATCTTAAATTGGGTAGACGCACAGTACTCCATTGCTAAGACTGGTCAAAGTATAATAGGAAAACATGGCGGGACGGATAAAAGTCTGTTATATTGTGCCTCACTCTGTATCACTTAACACTTTTTTTAACACATTGACATACAATTTCGGGCACATATTTATATACTTTTTAATTTACTTTTAACTTTTGCCCTCTTTTTAACAAAAAAAGGGAAAAAGTAATATATTTTGTCTAAAGAATAGTGAACAAGGTGGCTGAACCAAGCAAAAAAGGTTGACTCCCTACAGAAAATACAGAGGATTCCCTTTGCTGGAGACGATATGCCTAACATATCAAACACTAGAAAAAGGTGTAAAACCAACACAGCATTGATCACAAATGACATCAAAAAGTGTGCGGAAGTGCTGACATGACTGCTCTTAGATAATTGTACAGCTATGCCAATGTTGCTTTTGTCTGCCAATTGTAAATTGATCCTGGGTTAAAAAAATAAACATCATTACAGTAATATTTTAAGTAAATATGTGATTTTAAGTTCTAGTAATTGTATTAATTTCCATTTTGTAAAGATTGTGTGCAAAGGTTTGAATGGGCTTTCTTCTCTTCCTTTCTACACGTACATAAAGAGAGCACAGTGCTGCAGAAGATCTGCCTAACATCTTAAATGAAAACTGTGTTTTATTATTCTGTTTAACATATTTCACTTAGACAGCTTTTTTTCTGTGAAAGGAGTCAAATCTGCACACTCACTACCAGATCAATGAAAAATCATTACAGATGTCACCATTTTTGAGAGCGCTACCAAATCCTGGTTTATTTAACAACAAAGCTGAACACGTGTCTAATTTTCTGTAACACTGTCACCGCTAAATGTGTTCTTCCATTTCATGTTGTTTCCAGTTCACTTTTTCTTTTTTTCCTTACAGTTTTAACCTTTTATTCTTATATGGATGATTGTAGCAAACCAGTATTTGCTATATAAACACTGATATTTGCATGGGATGGCAGTTGCCTTTTTGTCATTGTATACTGTATCTACTTCAACATTTATCAAAAGTGAGTGGCCTGTTTGATGATGTTTATGTTGAGAAACATTTCGCTGCTCTAATTTCTTTACTGCTGCTCATGTTCCCAACTCCTGGCTTTGCTCTGCAAAATGTCTTTGTACATATCACACCGACAATAACACAGAAACAGTCAAGATTTTGCAAGACTCTTCTTTCACGTTCTTCAAAGCCTTTCAATCTTAACCAAACAAACTGTTTTGAGTTTTGGCAGTCCTCTTTGAGTGGGAAATCTGTGAAAACAATTTGAGAAAAATGTCAGGACCTGAAAGTCCCAAAACTGTCAGAAAAATATTTGTGAAAGTGATTGTACTCTATTTGGACTGTGCAGCAATGTCTCTGTCTGAGTCCAAATTATTATTATTTTTTTTGTTGTTATTGCATTATGTAGATTTTCAGAGCCAGAGAAATATAATAAAATGTGTTTTTTTTTCATTTATACAGAAATCTATTGTAGTGTGTCTGCTAAAGGGGGCCAATAAAGGGGTTTGCTCCCTTTTAGAGGAGAGCCTCATTATCGCCAGAGAAATGCTGAGAGCGGCTCAGGTGGCTTATCCCAGGAACAAAGTAAGACATCATGACCTCTCTGCAACCTTATCGTATCTGTCTGTCTACCTAATAGATAAATACTACAACACCTACAACTACTTAATCTGTAAATATTTATTATTATCTGTCTCTACTCACAGGACCTGCAGAACCTTAAATCTCGCACGCTTGATTTAGCCCGTGCTCTGCAGAATTTCATGCACTTCCATATTACGGTAAGTTTCAACAGACAAACCATTAACATAGAGGTTAGGGTAATATAGTAAAACAGCTTCTTATGTTTTATTTTCTGCATATTTCAGGCAGTTCTAATTGACTAGATGTTTATATCACCAGGCTCTCAGTACTTTTCCTTTTTAACTTCCTGGAATCATCAGTAGTTTCTTAACCATCATAACTTGTAAAAAGAAATGAAGACTGCTATGTTTTATGTTTTTTATTTTCTTGTTTTGATACTTTTATTGTATACAAATACTGCAAAGAAAAATGAAATTATGAATCCATACAAATACTTATTTGACTTGTCACATGGAATTATTTACAAGGACAATTTAATTAGGCTTGGCATAAACTGACCTAAAAAAAAAAAAACATCAGAAAGCACCCATAGTTCAGAGCTGTAGGTTTTCATGAATAGGCTCTATTGTCTGACAAGACTTTATAGCTCTAAATAAGCATTGAAACCATTAGTTACTTCAGGTAATTCAATTCACTGTAAGTATGTTTTAAAAAGTGTAGTTAAAGTCTATGTCTATTTTTAAAAATGTCGATATAATCTTAATTTTAACAATAAAAATGGTAAATAAAGTGGATTAACAGCAGGCTATCGGGGATCCACAGCTTCATTACAAAAGCTGCTGCTATTAGTCCAGGTAAACTGAGTCTGAAAGACAGAAAACATGCTCTGCAAAGCTTTCATGTAAAGATTAAAAACAATCTTCCATCTTGGCACAGGCTAAAATGCTACAGATTAATACCCACACCCACAGCTGCCCCGTTAAAGATGCCACTCAGCCTTTATTGCTCTTGTAAAGCTCAGTGCTGTGTAGGCTTATCTCTCTGCAGTCGTCCCTTGATGATCGTTCAGGTAATGAATGTGTTGAATGAAGTGCCATCAGTCACGGCTAACAGGCTTGTTTGCCGTTATCTTAGCCACACAAACTAGCTGTTTTTTTGTTAAAGCCTATCATTGACACATATAGGCGCTTGGGCATTTTGCTGCTCACAGTGTTATTGTAGTCAAATAAACCTGAGTTATCGCTCAAGGTGGCTGCCTTCATGTAACCAAGGACTAAACGTGTTTGTTGTTAGCTGTTGATACATCTGTGAACATTATTGTCACTTTTTAGACATCAATGGTTTGTGATGTTTCAGAAAAGAAATTAAGTATTCTTTCAAATGTTTATCAATGTATCACTGCCATACAGTGAATTACTTAATTGAAATGAATTATCTGCAATGTCGACAACAAACTGATTAAACTTGATGGTTAATTTATTTTTAATTTACAAAGCTTTAATAAGTTAAGAGCAGACAAAATATCTTGCATCCAAGACAAGTTGTTGGAAGTATATGGCGTAGCACATCAACATTTCCTCCTGACTTCAGTATTTTGGGAGCAGGCCATTAGGTTTATGTCACAGAAAATGACCAAATCACCATGGAAGCCACATCTTTTCAGTGACATCATTTGCAACTAGGTTTGTGTGTGTTTTTATGTTTCTGTGTCTCTGCTTACAAAAGTCTGTGTGACTTTTGAAACAGGCTACACAAGAGCCGGAACTGAACACGAAAGGATTTCTGGTTAAAATGTTAAGACCGGTTAGGAAAATGCAGCTGAGGAGTATTTGGATGATTAGTGTAGCAAGAAGAGCTGCTCAGTTTTTCTAACAGTGATTTTGTGTTATTTCTATGTTGTCCTCTGGTAATTTTTGAGTGCATTTGTGTTGGTGATGTCATTGTTGGCTGTGTTGTGTTCAGAGCTGTTTATGTGTTCTGTCTTGTATTCATTTTTTGGGTGTGTACATGTTTTCAATCAGGAGAGGCAGACCGACCCAGAGGAGGGGGAAGAGGAGGCCTCAGCTTCCCATTTGCAGAGACTGATGACTACAGCGACTAAGCTGTTCCAGCTGAACCAGGCCATCAGGCAGCTGCATTCCTCTGTGTCCGCGACATTGCAAGGTACCGCTTCTTATATATACACAGCTGGGATGTTAAATTAAAACATTGTGTCCAGGATAACCAATATAAAACAGCAGCTGTGTTCATCCCAATGTCAAAAGCAATGGAAGAAACCACATCAGAACAGTAGAAGATAATCATTTTAGCTAATCTAAACATGATATAAAAGCTGCTCAACTTCAACTGCTGTTATGATCAACTGGTCTTTTCTATTTGATTATTATCTTAGTTGTGAATGCTCATATTAGAATGTTCAGTCTTCTATCAAACATGGCTATTATCAAGAAAAGTTTGAAGGAATATTTCAGTATTTTTGAAGTCGTGGAACTCGCAATATTAGTGGCATTAGCCTCCAGTGATTTCAGTGTGCATTGCTCCTCCTTTAAGATGACTTGCTGGATGTTCTGGCAAGAAAGCTAGGTTATACAGCCTAGGAGGTGGGTAGGCTTTCTCCATGTTATTTTGTCAGTTTTAGGTTGAAACTGGCAAAAACTATTATGCTGGTTCATTCGTACACTATGTTGAATTTCCTTTCAGCATTCTATTTTTCACCCAGAAAGCCTCTGTGTCTGACTATTTTCCAATGCAAGCTTGGGCTACCAGCTACATGCCTTTCCACCTCAGCGTATCCAATCAGCTGTTTAGTGTCTACCAGCTTCATCAGAGAAAACAACACCAACTTAAATAAAACTAGCTATCGCAGCTTGGTGTTCCACTTTAACAGCTGACATGTTATTTTTTATTATGTTAACATTCTGTAGCTTGTCCAACATCAGCCATTAGAAGAATAAAGCAACAGCTATAAACTTACTTGGATGACAAACTTCCATTCAGCTCCTCTCTTCTGTTTTTTAGCCCATTTTTACCTTAAACTAATTTAATTATGCAAAGAGAGTGTACCTGTCTGTTATGCTGTATAGCTGAGCTAAATGCTTCTCAGTGCTGTGCTCAGGGGTGATTAATGTCAGGTCTTTGTGGGTAATATAAAAAAGGGATTTGTGTAGACCTACACTACTTGTGAAGTGTCTTGAGATAACATTTGGTATGAATTTGCGCTATACAAATAGACTGGTTGATCAGTTGCTTGTTCTTATAAAATGAGATGTGATTCACATTCTTATTTTTAGGGTAGTTTTCCTTTCTTTATTTCATAATCATAACCCTACAATGTTTTCAATTTCATGGAGAAAAAGTTCATTTTGAGAACAGTTCCTTGTTGGTCATTAGTTGGCTAAGGCTCAGAATTTCAATGTTTTTTTGTTTTTTTTTTTTTTTAAAAACCCTTAGCCAAACTGATCCAGGTTATTTTTGTCATACCTAACTGTCCTCCTCTTTTTAGGAAAAGACAGAGTCTCTGATCTCAGCAGCTGCATAGAAGCGATCTCTTCCTCTGCCAAGACAGTAGATGAGCAGGTCACTGATCTGTCCAAAGAGGGGTCGTTGGCTCTGGCTTTGCATCTTCCCTCTCATGAGGGTGTCACTGCTGCACGAGATGACCTCCATTCTGCTCTGCAGTCTCTGTTCTTGTCCTGGAACCAAGACGGTGCAGAAGAAAGTAAAAACTCTGCTGCTCCAGATAAGGGCATAGAAGACAAAATCTTAACCAAAGACAGAGCTATCACTCACTGTGCTGTTAAAAATCAAGTTGTGAGTAAGACGGTGTACTCCCTTCCTCCAGGTGTATCATTTAAGGGCAGCTCTCACTGGGTGTGATGGAAATTTATACAAATTCATTTTTTTGTGCTGTGCTCACATTGTGTAAAATTTATTGTAAAAATGAACTGCTTGTATCACAAATAACTTGAGCTAACACTCCTGGTAACAAGTGGGTCATAAAGCGGACAGAGTCTTAACATCCAAGGTGATCATGTATACATTCACAACCTATGCTACTTTCTCAATGTAAAACAGAAATAATAAATGCAGGTTTTCCAAATCTTATAAATATGGTTTTGAGGTTTAAGATGATTTTAGATACATGAACTGGGAACAAAAATGTGTAGAAATAAACAGCCGTTTATGATGTAAAAACACATGTAAGACCAGTTAAAGATTGTAAGGCTAAGTCATTTATTGATGTAGCAGGCCTCCTCTGTTATACATGTTTTTAGGCCATTTGATTTTTTTTTCGCTTGGTTTAAGGCAATTAACTAATATGTCTATATAAGGCAGCTCAGGTCAGGTTTTGTAAAAAAAAAAAAAAGAAAACTTCTTTCTCGTTTCTGCTGTATATAATTTTTTTTTTTTCTGATTTTTTTTTTGCACTCAAATGGAGTTTTGCTCTTTTACGATGTACAACACATACGCTTCTATTTGCACTCAGGAGAATCTTGTAAGGCCTGTTTCTTATCAATTCTTGCACGCTGATTTTTGTCCTTTAAGTCTTTTGTTTCTCTTGTAAAAAAGATAAATATAGTCTCTTTTACCTCTGCAATAAATGACTGTGGCTTAATTGCACAAGGACCCACACCTTTTCATATTGGAACAACTTTACCTCAGAGTACACACCAGGTACAGTATCATCTCTCTTTGTTGCTGAAAAGATCAAATAAATCAATAAGAAATGTTTTAAGTTCTTATTATCACTGTTAGGTTTAATTAAGATGAACTGGGGCTGAAATTCTTAAAATTGCTATTGCTGTTTTTGGAAATTAGAAAAACATTATATCCTGTAATATGTCATCAAGTCCTTGTTGATAAATTTTTGGCTACAGACATTATTCTCTTCACATAATTTTCAGTAATGCACTATTATGCAACAGTTCAGCCTGCTTGGACCATGGTACGCCCATAAGGGCCTCTGGAGGTCCATGAACCCTACTTTTGTTAACCCTCATCTCTATTCGCAGCAGGTTACACCCACTCCTCCTTCCTCAATCCTCCTCCGCATCCTCCTCTCAAGCTGTCAGGAGCAAGCGACGGTCTTCTCTGTGTTGGTGAAGGAGTGAGTGCTCAACTTGAGAAACAAACCCGTGACTTTTTACCGACTCTGTAATTCGAGAAATAAACGGAACGAGAAGTGGTTGGATGCTGCGATTACAGACACGACGAAGTTGGAATGAGAAAACGCGCAAAAAAGTTTATAACGAGACGAATAAATAAGGTAATGCCGATTTCTGGCTTGTTTAGATGACGTAAGAAAATATTAAGTTGTATTTACCTTTTATTCTTGGCTGATAAAAATGTTGTTTTTTTCAGGATGCACTGGTTATTTCCAAATTTAAGTCTTCTTGTAAGTACCTTTTACGTTTATTTTAGTGATATTTTTGAACACTGTGTTGCCGTATTTTACCTTTTCCCGATATATTTTATGTTGTGTGTGAGATTCGCTGTATTAACACACGTTCCTTGAACAGCACGTTATTGTATGACGAAAAAAAATCACAACAGTGGAGATGAAGTTTTAATAGCCAATGCCACATAACTTCACAGATACTTTTGTTTAATGAATAAATGTTAGATTTTTAAGGACGCTATTTCATTACGAATTGTATTGCTGGCTTTTAATTGGTTGTACAGTTAATACAGTAGGCCTACAGACGAGCTGTCTTGAGGCATATAAATTACTGCGCATAGAAAACTGGTGCCAGTGTATGGGGGCGGAGGGGTTTTACTTGTTCATGCCACATCTGTATCGTTCTCCTTTAATGAACGATCAACGAAACTCAAAGATAATAGTACAAAGAATGACATATTTGTATTCATAGTTTTGTAAACAGGGCACAGAAGCATGAACATAAACAACAACTGTTTTGTAAAGTCAGGAAATGGCTTGGAGTAAGATGACTGCACTCTTCGCCTCATATTGCATGAGTTAAGACACCTGTTTGCTTTGCCTCAACTTCTCTTAACTGTACCAAAAGCAGTTTGAAGGGGACATATTTTACCCTTTTAAGACAAGTTTATATTGTTCTCAGAGGTCCCCAAAACATGCCTGGGAAGTTTGTTGCTGAAAAAACATTCTAATATAGGATTTTTGCATGTCTCAAAAGCCTTTGTTTCAGCTCTATTCACAACGAGTCGTTTCTGTGTCTGTGGCCTTAAATAATGAGCTGTCTGACTCCGCCCCTGACCACACCCCTCTCAGGAAGTGGATGTGGCACTTCTGATTTTACAATGTATAGACACTTGTTATGCAAAGTTAAGGACTTGGGATTTAAACCATGAATCTCCCAGACCAAAGTCAGCAGAGTAACCCACTGAGTTATCCAGCATCTCAGCTGGCAGCTGAGAGGAGGATCAGGAGAAGAGGGTAGGGAGCTTTATTCTAGGCAGGGAGGGCCAACCAAACCTGGGGGCGGTGCTTACTCCCCACATGAGATCATGAGGGGAAAATCTGAGAACAGCTTGTTTCAGCACACATTTTCTGAAAGGTGGAGAAAGAGAGGGTGGAAGGGAATGGATTTTTCTGGTATTTTGAGGGGATTGTGGACAGGCCAGGGGCACATATTCTGTTAGAAAAGCCTAAAAACGTGATTTTTTCATGATATGTCCCTTTAAGCTAAAATTGAATTTGTGTTTCAGGTTTGCCTTCACAGCTGTATATCAGGTGAGTGATATTTGGACTTCTCATTTCAGTTTAAAACATTTTTTTGGGACCTTGTCTTACTTAGCAAAACCATTAACCCTGACCCCACAGTAACAACCTCAAAAGGTAGACTTATCAGCATACGCAGAAGCATTAAAGCTAAGTACAAAAAGTAAACTTGGCACAAAAAGTAAGGACTTTTTTGGTAGATCATTTCTTTATTATAACAATGCTTCTTGGCAATAAATCTTATAGTTTTGGAGAGCCTGTTTATTTCCTTTCTAGTGATTCCACCTTTGTAAGGAAGATGCACTTGTGGGATGAACAGCAGAGCTGAGTAAAAAACTTGCCAAATCCCTGCTAATGCCAAACAGCTTATTTTGCTGTCGCGATTGACTCTTGTTTGAGCTTCTGGTCCCCCCAGATGCTCACAATCAGGTGCCTGATTGGCACCTGATTGTGAGCACCTGTGAGCATGGACCCTTTTAAAGTGGTAAGCAATTGATTGCACCCAGGCTATGTTCACACTGCAGTTAGAAGTGACCCGTATCTGATTTTTTGCTCACATGTGACTCGTATCTGATTTTTTTCTGACAGTGAACAGCGCAAGTCACATTGAATCTGACTTTTTCAAATCAGATTCTGGTAACTTTTGTATGTGGTTCTGAATCAGATACATATCTGATCTTTTGGAAGTTGACTGCAGTGTGAACAGGCAAACAAAAAATCTGATCAGAATTGAGCATTAAGGCCTGTAGTGTGAACGTAGCCCAAGAGTCAGCATTCCACGTTTGATCTAGTAAGGCTCGTGCGATAGAGCAACCTTAAGCTGGTGTTCCGCAAAACCAAGTTGCGGCATTATTTGGAGTGAGCCCTGGTACCGTCTCCAAACTGAAGGGAAAGTTTAATATGATAGGGATGTCAGAGACAGTCCGCTAAGTAGGCATCCCAAGAAGACGACACCCCAAGAAGACTGTCTTCACCCTGACAATATGGCCCTCTGCCCAGACAATCCGAACAGACTGCACACAGCCAATCTACAGTCTGATAGGACTGCCAGGAGGCCTGCCATGAGTGCGCTTCACTGTTGGGCCCTTTTGCCCTGGTTTCAGCAACACATTCACTGGAACCTTAACATGTGGAGGAACATTATGTCAAGCGATAATTCCAGATTCTGCCTACGGCAGTTGGATCATAGGGTGAAAGTGTGGAGAACGCTATGCTGATTGCTGCACTGATAGTGACAGTTTTTGGTGGAGGCAGTGTGATGATATGGGGGGGCATCTCCCTCACCGGAAAAATGAGGGTTGTTATCGTTGGAGGCAATCGCAATGCAGCGAGATATGAAATGAGATTCTGCATCCAGTGGTAATCCAATATCCCCACAGTCTGGGACTGAGGTCTATCCTTCAAGATAACACTCGCCAGCAGTGCAGACCTCAGCCTCATTGAACACTTGTGGGATCAGCTTGGGTCTGCTGTTTGTGCCCAACCCAACCACGCTGGCTGACTTGCAACGAATGCTGGTTTAAGAATGGGACGCCATCTCACAGCAGCGTGTGACCAGGCTGGTGACCAGCATGAGGAGATGTGTCAGGCTGTTGTGGCTATGTTTCTTCCACATGCTACTGAGGCTTCTGTTTGTTGAATAAATAAATAGTTAAATTGCCAAGCCAATGTGTCTTGTTTCTTCAGACTTTAATTATCAAATCGACCAAACAAAACCAAACAAGAGTCAATAGCAGAATTGACTGTTTTGCATTGGCAGAGAAGATTTGGCAAATATTTCAGGGGCGCAACCCTCATACTCAGCTTTTCTGCTCATCCCACAAATACATATTCTTAAATGTAGTGCAATTAAAAAGGAAACAAACAGGCTTTCCAAGGGAACAAGGTTTATTGCCAAGAAGTATTTTTACAACAACAAAAAAATCTACCCATCACAAATTTCCTTACTTTTTGTGCTAGGTTTATCTCAAAAAGCTCAATAAGATTTTTAAAACAATAATTGAAAAAAAGAACTTTAATTGATGTAAACTTAATAGCATAATTAAGTTTAACAACACCCCACTTGATAATAAGTGAGAATAAAAGCACATAAAATATTGATGTAAACATATGGCTCTGTAAAATGTTCCTGAGAGGTGCATTTTTATCCCCCTGTTTTATGTTAATTCTCTGCAGGGAAACAAAGGGCATACTGGAAGCTGGAAATACTTCGCTTTTATGCTTTGCTCAGGTTTCGTATTAACGATTAGAATCAAGCAACCAAGTGCAATGACTTTCCAAAATATAAATGAACTATAGACATAGGCATTACTCCACTAAAACGTTAAGAAATAATTTAATAATATGAAACACTTTTGAAACTTTGCTCAAAACTTTGCTCAAAACAAAAACAAATGATGTAAAGTTGTACTCCTCTTGTATCTGCATATAGTTTTCTGCTGTTTGCACTCAGAAGAGTACTCTTCAATAACATGCTGTTGTCACACAGGCACTTGCTCAGGATTTGGCACCTTTTCTTTTATGCACCATATGTACATTACAGGTTTGGATTAGAATGTACCTCACTTCACAGTTATGGAAATACTATTAAAATTTGCAATACATCTGAATGAGGAATTGGCTTGATTTTATGAGAAGTTCAGGTTTTCAACAGTACATTACTTGTCTGTAATAGGTTTAAAGGAAGACTTGGAATATTGACATCATCATTTGGCCGAATAACACCTGGAACATCTTGCTTTTGCTAAATGGCATGAAAAATTGTTTGCTGGAAAAACACTTTACCCTGTGCAACTATATTTTATCTGAACAGGCTTAAAGTCCTCAATCTGTTTACATTAAAGCAGTGTCAGCTGTGTCTAAAGTCAGTCTTTAATTTTTAAGGGGTTCTATCATATAAGTATTTTTCCCCTTTCTTCTGCTTTTCTCTTTGTCAAACAGCCTTTACGTTGGAAACCTTATCCCAGTCACATGATGAATCCTACTATGAGTATGTTCCTGTTCGCTTACAGTGGAACAGAGCAGGAGAAGAGTGTAAACAACGCTCTGGGACCTTAGCCACTGTCTCTAGCCCAACAGAGAAAGAAGAGCTCAACAACTTTTTAAAGTCTTTGTACATCTCTCATCCTGTGTGGATTGCCAGGAAAGTCATGACACATCTCACAAGTAGGTTCTGTCAGCCATTTGTGACATTTTGTATTAACATATTAGTACCCATTTCAAACATATGTCTTTGTGGTTTTTCTTTTGAGATAAATTTATGCAGGCTTACTGACTCAAAAGATAAATAGATACAGGCCTGATGGAGCTTTTAGTAAAGTTGAATATGTTTTAAAGTGATTAAAGGAGAACTATAACCACAATGTGGAATTTTCTGATTAGGTTCAATCTTTTCCAAGTGTTGAGCTAATATTTTCCTTAACAGCGATGCCTCTTTCTTCTGTTTTTGGATGAAACCAAAGGTTTTTCACAGACCCAGATTCTGGAGTTCAATGGGCGCTCGGAAACCAAGTTTGCCCGTCTCAAGCATAAGTTCCCCTCCATGAGTGCAGTGACCGTTTGCACTCGTCTCCACTTTGATCCAAACTGCTTTGGATTTTCCACCATCTTCTCTTATTCCATTCAGTCCTACATTAATGAGTTCCAGCTCCGAGCACACATGATTCAGGGCAAACCCATTCAGCTGGCACTGCTGGTCCACGGTGTTCATGGACCTTATCACGACGCCCTTGACCATGACGGCTTCTGGCACTCAGTCTGTGTTTCTTGGAGCCAGAATGGTGGACACTGGGCACTTTATACTGATGGCTTTGCTTCTGCCAGGGGTGATGGCCTCAACAGTTCGGACAGCATTGGCAGTGATGGACATTTCATTATTGGACAGGAGCAGGACACCTTTGGGGGCTCATTTAAGAAGAATGAGTCATTCTCAGGGAACATCACAGAGCTGCACATATGGGATCGGGTACTGAACAGCAGTGAAATCTACACTATGGAAAAGGAGTGCTCACCCATTTCCTCTGGGCTGGTATTCAAATGGAGTGGAGAAAAAATAGAGTCCTCCCTCCCTAAGATGTGGAGGGACAACCCTTGTCAAGGTAAAATTGCCATTATGCAGCATGATTGGAGACATTCTGTAGATGCTGAAAGCTTAACAAGGTTTTCATCAAGCTTATTCAATAACCTGATACAGGGAAAACAGATATAAAATACTACATTTAAGAAGATAGTAAGGGAAATATAATCCCAAAGTTAAAGAGAATTGTTCAGCATTTCTTTAAATCTGTTTACGGTTTAGCTACTTTGGCTTGAGAGTTGGGTGGAGTTGCTATGAAGAAAAACAACTGCATGGAGACGATTTGGAAAATTATTTTGGACTACTCAGTTTTCCAGTAACATGCCAAAATCAGAACTGGCTTGAGGTTGTAAACTCCATGTATTTGGCATTTCAGGCAGGGTTAAATAAATGCTATGACAGAATTGCAGGTACAAATAGACCAAAATTTACTGGGTATCTTTTTCGTTGCCTTTCTCTCCACACTAATCTCATCTCGATGATGTAATAAGATATTTTATTTGCAACAGTTATTTTGCAGTTTCTCTCCCGGACATCATTGCGTTTAAGTTATAGTCATTTAAATAAATCTGCACTTATAACTGCATTACTTTGCTTTAGATAAGATACCAATAGTTTCTCAGTGACATACCATATTATATATGCCATCATCACTTCATTCAAATCCCTTCAGTTAATGTACATCAAGATGGATTAGCAACAAAAGTTTGACCTGGACATCCTAAACCCTTTTTACATTTTAGCATTCTTTGTCAATCTTTTACACACATAATGGACACACACAGTCACACTCTTAATCCAATGAGCCAAAGCAAATAGGATTTCAATTAGATTAATGGAAGAAAGATACTTGTCTTTAGTTTGCAGCCTGAAAAGAACAGGAAAGATGGTAACCAAGTTGTTACTAGCAGACATTACAGTTTCTAATGATTCTTGTAAATGTTTTGTGACTCACGTCAGTCTGAATCCCACCCTTCAAAACAAACTTCTCCTGTACTGACATCATGCTCCCCAGTGAGCAACGAGAGCCCAAAAAACAGACTCCCCCCTTCTACAGCTAAAAATTGTAAAGAAAAAGCATGGTGGGTTTTTCCTCTCAAATTACTTTCACATACAGCTTACAGTATAGAACTCTACTTGAACCAGGACCAATATTTTATATTCTCTTTCAGCACAATCTCAGCATTATAATTACAACCACATCAGGGGTTTTAGAAAAGAGAAGATGCTACAGCTTTTTATTTGTTTCCTTCTTTAACTAAGACTGAGGTTGTTGAATACTTCTCCTAGGTACAGTCTTTTTCTTAACCCTTTCCTTATGCTATGCTTCACATTTTCCTCACATAAAAATAAGTAAACTCATTCAAGTGAAATAAACCATAGTTTTTTGCAATCAACACAGACTTTCTCTTTGAGAATTACCCTTACTAACATAAGATAGCCCAAAAGCCATATTTGAAAAAATAAAACGGGTTATAAAATATACTGTATGAATTTAGTTTTATATTTCATTGAAAATATTATGGTTTCTAATGAATTCAGCTTGATTCCTCTGAGCTGTTGCTATATTTCTGAGGTGTATAACTATTCATACTACTACACCGCATTCCACATTATTATGCAAATAACATTTTTCACTTATTTTCCTTAATATTAATGCAAATGACAGAATATTTTTCAAGTCATCAGCAGTTAGAGCATAATTCAAATGTTTTTGAACAAACTTCATAATAATAACCATTATTTAAAAAAAAAAAACCCTCAAAATGCACTGTTCCACATTATTAACCAGGCCACAGGTTTCAAGTAATATGGGAAAGAAAAAGGATCTCTCTGCTGCTGAAAAGTGTCAAATAGTGTAATGCCTTGGACAAGGAATGAAAACATTATATATTTCATGAAAAATTAAGTGTGATCACTGTACTGTGAAGAAATTTGTGGCTGATTCAGAGTACAGACAGGCTCATGCAGATAAAAGCATAATGAGGAAGGTTTCTGTCCGACAAATTCATCGAATTAAGAGAGCAGCTGCTAACATGTCATTACAAAGCAGCAAACAGGTATTTGAAGCTGCTGGTGCCTCTGGAGTCCTACCAACCTCAAGGTGTAGGATCCTCCAGAGGCTTGCGGTCATGCATAAACCTACTATTCAGCCACCTCTAACCAATGCTCACAAGCAGAAACGGTTTCATTGGGCCCAGAAATACATGAAGACTCATTTTCAAACAGCCTTGTTGACTGATGAGTGCTGTGCAACCCTGGATGGTCCAGATGGAGGAGTAGTGGATGGTTGATGGATGGCCACCATGTCCCAACAAGGCTATGACATCAGCAAGGATGTGGCCGAGTCATGTTCTGGGCCGGATTCATGAGGAGAGAGCTGGTAGGCCCCTTTAGGGTCCCTGGAGGTGTGAAAATGACCTCGGCAAAGTATATTGAGTTTCTGACCGACCACTTTCTTCCATGGTATGAAAAGAAGAGCAGTGCCTTCTGTAGCAAAATTTTCTTCAAGCATGACAATGCTCCATCTCATGCTGCAAAGAATACCTCTGTGTCATTGGCTGCTATGGGCATCAAAGGAGAGAAACTCATGGTGTGGCCCCCATCCTCCCCTGACCTCAACCCTATTGAGAACCTTTGGAGCATCCTCAAGCTAAAGATCTATGAGGGTGGGAGGCAGTTCACATCAAAACAGCAGCTCTGGGAGGATATTCTGACATCCTGCAAAGAAATTGAAGCAGAAACTCTCCAAAAACTCACAAGTTCAATGGATGCAAGAATAGTGAAGGTGATATCAAAGAAGGGCTCCTATGTTAACATGGAACTTGTCCTGTTAAGATGTTTTGATTGAAATAGCTTTTGATTTTACTAAATATGACCTCCTAATGCTGCAAATTCAATGAATGACCATTTTCAGTTCTTTACAACCTATAAAATCTTTAAAAGCTCTGTTTTGCATAATAATGTGGAACAGTGCATTTTTAGGTTTTTATTTTTAAAAACTAATGGTTATCACTATGAAGTTGGTTCAAAAACATTTGAATTATGCTCTGATGACTGATGACTTGAAAAATATTCTAACTGACATTTGCATTAATATTTAGGAAAATAAGTGAAAAATGTTATTTGCATAATAATGTGGAACGTGGTGTATGGCTTAAATGGCTGTCAGTCTTACCATGACTGTAATCTTGAATATTTTAGAATTAAAGAATTCTTTACCCCTTTTTCCACCAGGAGACATCAACATATTAGAAACTTCAGTCATGGATTCTCAACAGGATGGATATTCTTTGCAGAACCAACTGCTCATCTTTGAGTTATTTCCCAGCTTACAGTCTCAAGAGGATTGTGGCATCTTTGACCCTCTTAATGGGAGCATGAACCTGGCTAAATGTGATTCATTAAGAGAAGCTGTCTGCCAATTCAAAAAAGGTACCAACCATGCTGATACTGCCATTTTTCTACGTCACTCCTTATGTTCTGTGATTAGGGATGCACTGACACCACTTTTTTCAGACCAAGTACAAGTTCTTACAGTGCCTTTTGATGATTTTATGAATCAATCGTGGTCAATATAATTTAGCTTTTAGACAAAACAGATTACAAAAAACCTCTTTAATGTCAAAGGGAAAACAGATTTCTACGAAGTAATGCTGTCCTCCCAAATTGAGTGACTGTGTAAGGAGACTAGTGAGAGGGGCCACCAAGATACCAGTTTACTACTTTGAAGGAGTTACAAGCTTCAGCAGCTGAGATGGAAGAGACTGCTTTATGGAGAGTGACAAAGAGAAAGCCACTGCTGAAGAAAAATCATTATATCTCAACTAGAGTTCACCAATAGGCATGTGGGAGACTCCACGGTCAAATGGGAGAAAATTCTTTTGTCTGATGAGACCAAAATTGTGCTTTTTGTCCATCAGTCAAGACTCTGTTTGGTTGACACCAAACCCTAAACATCACCACAACAAATGCGAGCAAACTACAGCTTGGGGGGGATTTATTTCCCAGCAAGACAATGACCTGAAGCATACAGTGAAAGCTACACAGTCATGGTTTGAAGACAACAATGTGAATGATCTGGAGTGGCTGATTCAAAGCCCAGACCTCAATGAAAAGGGCTGTTCACATTGGATGTGCAAGCCAGATTAAGACCTGTCCACACAGACTCAGTGCTGTGGTTGCAGTCAAAGGTGCATCTACTAAATACTGACTTTGAGGGGGTGAATATCCATGCAGGCATTTATTTTGATTTCATATTTTGTTTTAATTGACATTACTGTGTAGAAACCTGTTTTCATTTAACATTAAAGAGATTTTTTATTGTGTTTTTTGTAATGAAATAAAAATCCAAATTACATTGCTAGTGATTGATTAATAAAATCAATGAAAGGGAAAAACATCCATGGGGGGTAAATACTTTTCATAGGCACTGTATATTTGCATACTCACTGACAGTAGAAATATGACTGCCTAATAGAAGGGATGCATGAATTTGGTCTTTTTTGCTGATATCCAATATGCCAATATTTCCAAATTAATTTTAGCCAAAACTGACATTGAGTTGATGTATAGATGGTCTTCAGACCTAAAACTTCAGTCCTTAAAACAAACTTTAAAGTTTACATGAAAGGGTGAACAAAGAAAAAATAATTCCTTTGAACACACTTTGCAGTTTAAGGAATAAGGATGAACAAAGAAAGAAAAGCTGACATAGGCATGTCGGTCCAGCCGATAACTCTTTGCACTTGAATGAAAATATGGCTGATAACTAAAGCCAATGTACGCCAATTTTCACAGTTGATAAAGGCCAATATTTTCAGGCATTATAACCACAAGGAAAGGTTTAAGCTAATATCCGCCAATACAGCTATGCTGATAATATTGTGAATCCCTACTTAATAATTCCTTTACAGTTCTTAACATTTGTTTGAAAGCTGCCTTTATTTTCATCAGATCTCCTTCATCCCACCTCTTGGCAAGTTAGCAATGCGTAGTTTGAGGTGTGCTCTGCTTTTGTCATCCTTATCTAGTATATTCAAATATTCCCAAACTGCAAACATGGCTCCAAGTTTGCCTGCCTAGCACCTACTCAGATAATTGCAGGCTAGCATCTTGCTGTAAAATAACACAGAGTACAGTATCTGCAGTACAAGTATGAGTACTTAAGCTTGGTATTGGCAGTGGTACCTGATACTGGTTTCAGTATTGGTGCATCCCTAAACCTGATTATTGTGTTTCTTTATCCATCCCATAAAGAATCTATAACATTACTTTGACGCTTCCAGGCACTCAAATTCAATCTATATACTCTGTCAAATGAAGATTTTTGTTGCCAACTAAACATGAGGAAACACACTGAATCTAGTTAAATTTGATAAGCTGTAACATATGATTTTGGTGTAATGAATAAAAATATATTGTATCATATTTGTCTTTTATTTTTGGCAGAAGTCCTGGATAGTATCACTCTACCAAAGACACAGTTCTTCAGTAGACTGAGCAAGAATCCTCTGGCTAAGCCTGTGAGTGTTTTCCAAATGTAACACATAATCAGTTCACTGAACTGATTGACTGATCAACAACGACTCAGCTGAATTGCTGGTGTTCACAAGGAGAGGGTGATGCAAAGGGATAACAGATTAAAAAGTGCTTCTCCTTTATTTATGGTTTATAATTCAGGCTGTGAAATGGAAAGAATGTTTTTCCTATTAATATTAGGATTGTTTGCTTACATTTTTTACATCATCTTTTGATAATTTTGTCAAAAGCATAAGAAATTTCTGTGTAACTTCCATATTACTCTTTGTCAGCACTAACTTGTTGAGTCTATTTCTAGAAAATCCCTTGTGCTTAGTGAGGAGAAGAGCCTGGGTTTTAGCAGCACGACATTGCAAACATCTTTCCCCATCTAATATTAAACAGTGAGCCATGTTGCTTTCCTCAGATGATCGAGGAGCTGAGTGTTAACACGTCCCAGGAGAGAGACCTGACAGCGCTCCAGCAGTTGACCCAAGCTGTTCTGCAAATGTTGGAGGTGGATGGACACAACCTCCTTACATCCAGTGATGTCCACTTCCTCACAAGGATGATTGACATGGATCTGACTGCCCTTGCTAGATCATATTCTGCAGAAGATAACATTTTAGAGCTCATGGTGTCCATTGCTACGAACTACGTGAAAACTGCGAGTGTGATGTTGGAGCCCCACATGGCCCCTTTGTGGATGGGCCTGACGGATGATGGGGTGAGGGAGCAACTCTTGCTTATTTATGAAACCCAAAATGTTTCTTTAATGTAAGACCACTTTTCAAACATGCCCCTATCACAGCAAGGTATTCTTCATCAATTAAATAGAATATCATGGAACATGTGAAGTAGTATTCATCTTTCTACAGCCAGATATGTTATCTTTTCTGTACTATTTTTGTCTTTTTCCCTCTACAGGTCAGCATGGGACCATTCAATGTTGTTGAGAGCATAGATAATCTCCTTAAATCTCTTGCAGACATGCTAGCTGCTGAGGAAAGGGGCTTTACACTTTCTACCAGAAATATAGGTAATACAAACATTCTCACAGAACTGATACCCACATTCAAAAGAAGTGGGGTGCTGTGTAAAACCAGAAAGCAATGATTTGCAAATCTCATAAACCCACATTTTACTCACAATAGATCATAGAAAACATATCAGATATTGAAACAGAAATTTTACTATTTCATGAAAATATGGACAGGGCAACAAAAGCAGCTGGATAGGCATTTTGCAACTGATTATGTTACTTGGCTACACATCAGTAATGTGATCTCTATGTCTGTGTCTGCCAATTTTGCTACTGTCTGCCTTGGCCAGGAAACAGTGTCTAAAAGTTGTGAACAAATTTTATAAAATTATTCCTGAATGTAAAATTAAGGAATATTTGCCTTTGAATAGCTATGAATATAGTTCATAATTTCATCAAAAGATTCAGAGAATCTGGAGAAATTTTGGTGCCCAAGGGACAAAGCCAAAAGTGTATGTTGGTATGCTGCATTATTATGTGATGCATTATGTGTTATTTTTTACACAGAGCCCCAATGATTTTACTCATTCATATCCTTGATGCTCTGACTACATTCTCAAAAGTAGCGTAACGTTTTAAGTGCAGGTATTCCATTTAAGTATAATGTAAATTACTCACAATACCCGAACATTAGTTCATGGGTTGCAAACACAAAATAATATCCTTTGTTTTGCTCAGCCCTACTAGTTTTGTTTTTCAACTGTCACATTTTTTCTCCTGTCTTTTTATTTTGTTTTTCTCTAGATGTTTACATGAAGTGGCAAAAGCTGTCAGAAGACAGCCAAAGTCAAGTCTTTAAGCCATCTAGCATCAGCTCCCATAGCAGTAGCAGCAGTCAGGATGAGCTGGTTATTCCTGACACTGAGCTCCAGAGGGTTCACAGACTTGGTAGGAATTTAGCACACAAGATAATGCACTTGTTTCAGACGTTACCAAAATTAAGAAAATAAAATGCATGCTCACACATTTGAGATAAACAAATCTGATTGTTACAAATATTTATGTACAAGACACTATACTTCACACAGAGGATAGGAATATGAACAAAGCTCATACCTATCATTCCAAGTTTCACAAAGGTTTGTTCTATGATTGTTTTCACTTTTGTCTTATCAGGTTATGAAGAAGTGATGCTGATCCATACCCACTACAGCCATCTGAGCAAAATTGTGTCTGGAGCACATGAGCTACAGCTGATGAACAAAGAGAAGGCAGAAAGGTTTGCTTGGTGTCTTACGTTGCTTCCCAGTGTTTTGCCTTACATGTTAATTACTATTCTGAAAATAAGTCAACAGACAGATACTCGATGCATAAAATAAGCCACATCTCAATTTCATATTTTGTATGCCTGGACTTCTTCTTGGCTGATTATAACTTTCTTTTTTATCTATTTATGCATGTCAGCAGTTCTTCAATCAGTGGAAACCACAACCATTGTTTCACCTGAACACTGGAAGTTATTCCCTTTTTAAAAATGTCTTACAAATTCTCAAATCAATGGAAACATCTGAAGCCTATCCTAATTTTCTCCTCTACTATTTACCTTAAATTGAATATAGCACTGAATGAATGGGTTATTACTTTTAGGGCCTAATGCTAAACAGGACGTCTCCACTGAGTGGAAGCATTTTAGCAAATACATTTATTTCAGGACTTGCTATGCTTTGTCAGATTATTTTTTCTGTCATCTCTTATCATCTGTTATTCTCTATCATCTATTTATTATACATAATGAAGTAGAAGGATTGCATAATTTCATATTCTTTTATAATAGGTAAATAAGGCCAGAGTGAAAAATGTGCCTGTCTACTCAGGTTATGACCACATAATGTGATTGAGCTTAAAATGTCCACATTTTAAAAGATCAGGGGTCATTCAGACAGTGGATACCACTAGTTTTAAAAGAGAGTCTGTCTGTGTTTATGTTTCTTAGAATTGATTAAATTTAAAGTGTTGTCTGCCTTCCCAGAGTTCCTTCGGATCACCTGACTTCTGCCGTCATATCAGCCTCCGTTCGTGATACCTCCAAGGCCCAAACCATCTCTGTGGCAGTCAAGTACACCTTGTCATCATCTCATGTGGTATAGTCCACTCTTTAAAATTCCATTTAGTTTGAAGGTATAGAGAAGCCACAGTAACTGTTGTCTGCAGTACTAGCTGGAAGGTAAAGTAGCTTGAGACTTTTAGGCCAGGTATAAACTTGCAGTTTCACCTTGTGTTTGCCTGCGTCTGGCTGCATCATGAGCATTCTTGTAAATGAACTTGGATATGCACAACATGCTTTGATTTAGGACACCTCTAGAGTGAATACATGGGAGCTCAATCTGTCCACAACTGCCTGATGAGTAGGATGTAAACTACTAAGATGAGGACACTAGAGATGGTTATAATGATGTTAATTCTGAGATGAGAACTAACATGTTAACATCAAGGATCAATAGTAACATCAGGCTGATGACTGGGGGTCAGAACTGCTTTTATCTTCTTCCATCATTTTCATCTGCACATGGGAATAATTCTTGGGGTGTATTGATTTGATTTGTGACTGTATTAAATGGTGACTTTCAGCTAACTGTTTTCAGAGATATGGTTGTTAAAAAAAGACTGAATGGCCTTTTTTTGTTTGTTTTAATGTCACAACATCCTCATCAGAAATGTATTTAATTATTAGTAATAATTTTGATAGCTTGGCTCTATAGCCCCTTTCATGGGACCCAGCTAAAACAACCAAGCATGGACACACTTTACCAGTTACTACTTTGTACAATCACTTTTCCAACTGCAGCATGGGTTTTCATTTAATTATTTTACAGGTTTTAATATTTAGTCACAAAAACAATCATCTGCCCCAGCTAGTTTGATGGACACTTGTCTCTGTATAGTGACAGTTACACATCTTATGTGGAGAATTGTGGACTTGTTTTTTAGATTGTCTTTAATGCGTTCAGCTGCCATCGTTTCTGTTACTGTATTGACCTTCACACCAGTGCTTCTATACTACCTCTACCAAACACGTGAATACTGCATCCGCGTCGTCAGTTTTTGAGTATGTGCCCAGCTGACACATCAGACTGATGCTGGTGATGTGTTTGCATCCACAAACATTAAGTTGGCAGTAGAGCTATTGTTAAGATTTCCCATTTGATAAACTCAACAAATGCAGATTGTTTTCCTCATGCATTTCTGTCCACCAGAAAGCGGCATTCAGCTTTTGCTTGTGATGCTCATGAACTGCTAGAGTCTTAGGAAGTAAATAAAAGAGAGGGAGAACAAGTGCTAACATGTGTCTCATTTTCTAGGTGAAGTATTCCCAGCATGCTACCCCTGTCTGTGCATTTTGGAATTTTGAAAGCATGTAAGTTTGAACAAACACACAAACAATTTGATAAATTATGTGAATGTGGAGGAGACTGATGCTCTAAAACCCAGTTTAGACCAAAGATTTATAATGCAGAAAGACTGTTTTAGAGTGCTGTAGGGGGCAGTTTCAGCTATGTGAACTGAGACGTTACAGTTTAAATCAGGCTCACTAGCAGTGTTGCCTGCGAGTAAGTTTGTCCAGTCACCAACAGCTAGACTTAGACACTTCATGCCTCCCAACAGCCAACCAACACCTCTCAGCCCAGTGAGGTTATGTAATTGCACATAGGCTACAGTATGTGTTATCAAAGGTTATGGCTCACTTGTCCCAAAGAGGTGCTGCATTATCATTCCCACTCCTCCAGTGAAATGCATTCTGGGTAGTTAGTGGTTAATCTGCTTAATAGAGTTGATAACAATTCATGTAAATGACAGAACTGCTTCAGGAGTAACTGAGAAATTGGCAAAAGTTTGGATTTCTCTGATCTCAAGATCAAAGCATTATTTGGCATTAGCCCTTTTGTGTGTTCTGCAGCAACACTCATAGGCGGTTCCAAAGTCTGGATCCTATTTTATTATATGTATGATTTTTTTCCAAAAGCAAAATTGCAACTATAGCAAGTAATTCAGTACCACCGGCCAAATTTCTATAGTCTTTACAGTTACAAGAAAGGCATGGAAAGCAAAACTGGAGACAGAAGCACAGAGAGTTGTTCTGGAAAAGATACATTGTCTTTCTCAGTTGAAGCGGTGTACACATGAAAGCTTCCAGGTTTGCCAGGTAGAGCAGACTGTAATAAGCAGTTGCAAGTAGGCGATTGTTTGGTCTGAACTGGGCTTAAGATAAATGAGTGTTTTATAATCATGCCATTTTGATGCTATGTGTTACATAGATTACAGGGTTTGTAAATCTTCAGAAGTAATACTTCATGCTTTCCCAAGAAAGCACCCAGCTTTCATAAATTGACTGAAGAACAGGATTTGAATGCTTGTGTACTGTGCGGTGCAGGTACAATCAGACCAATAGCTGGTCCAGTGATGGTTGCAGGGTGACCTTCGCCAGCCCTGGTGTCACTTCCTGCCAGTGTAACCATACCACCAACTTTGCAGTGCTGATGAATTACCTGGAGTCGAAGGTACCTCATAAGATGTGTTGTGATGCTTTCATAGAGGTTAAGTGTAGGCTATGGTGAAGGTTAACATTGCTGTTTGAAATGTGACAGTTTTTTCATAGTAATCACTGGTAAAATTTTATGTGAAATTTAGAAATGAGACTGATGGTGCACATCAAGAGTTTAATGTTACTGATGTGAAATCTAAAACCAGATTTGGTTGTTTTACCTCTTAAACTTGGTAAAAGCTTTGTTTTTTCACTTTAACAAACAGTGCCACTCTTAGTGCAACAGTCCTTTTGAAGAATGCATCAAAAGAACATTTCTTAGGTATATAAAAAGCAAAGAACAATAAGTCAAAAAAAATAATGCAAACCATGCAACACATCTTGATTTATTCAGCAATTTCTGGAATTTAGCTGTTAAAAAGAGAACAAAATCAAATGTAAGAATTCTTACTAAGGTCTTTTAGAGGGCTTCAGATACCTCAAACCTATGGTGGGGTTTTAACAACATTCCCTCTATCCCCATTTCTTCTAAACTATTTTTCCTCTCTGTTTCAGTGGAGTCCTGAGGAAGAGCTCATTTTAACCAAGCTGACGTTTATTGGCTGTGGTGCATCTCTGTGTGCGCTCGTGGTGACCTTGATGCTGTTCACTGTACTGGAGTGAGTAGCTGATTTTCTTGTCCCGCTTACCCACGACACCAGCATATCTGTCTTGTCTCTGTCTGTTTGAGCTCATGCAGAATCTACACAGAGGTAATGTTTTTACAGAAGCACAAGAGTTGAATCAAAATCTAAAACCTGGATTTAGAAGATCCCTTGTGCTTAATATCCTGTGCAGCTATTTTGAAACGATAAAAGTTCTGTGTAAAGAACAAACAAATGGTATAGCATTTTGAATAAAATGATGCTTGTTGGAGAAAATGAAACAGGATCAAATGTATAAAAACATGCACAGCAGGTATTTGGTGATGCTTGTAGCCAAAAAAGGATTTTAAAGGACATATTAATGAGTCATTTGGGAATAACCGGATGCACCTTTGGTTTATCAGGGTGAACTGGTAAGCATGGATGTAGTAAAATTGCCTGTGCATTCTTTTGATATGGATATTATCTAAAGTTAGGATTAATAAAAGCATACATTTGCATTACAACGTCAGAAATTCATTGTAAGATCTTGTTGTCGGATTTGGTGTGAAACTCTGTGAAACAGACCAAACAGAGGAAGATAACTTGGGAGCATTTGTGGGCTTGCTGTTGTGAGTATTGACGGGTGTTAATCTAGTAATTACTGTGGTCTACATGTGAGTCCACTCTTAAGGTTTATGGTGCAGTCCTGCAGCCGTTAATTAACATTAGGGTCACTGAGGGATCACATTCAGGTGGAGAGGAGCTGCCCTGACTATTTATGGCTAGCCTGGAATCGGACTGTGCAGCCATGCATTTCACACACTTATTTCTGTATGATGTGCATAAGGTGAAGGTATACGTCCTGAGATGTATCTGTAAGCAAACCAAGAAATAGCGGTGGTCACAAACAGGAGAGCTCGTATAAAATGAGTCTATATAGAAAAAACTCATCAGGAGATAATTTTAAAGTCCCTTGTCTGTTACCAACTTTGAAGAGCAGATATATCAGATTTTAAATTGAATTTTATAGAAACACTCACAGGCAACTGAAATATAGCTGAGATGAAAGCTTTTCCTATTACATTATAAAGCATTGTAAATGTTTATATCCAGAGGAGGTGTAATGTTAGACTTTACAGAACATGAGATATTCAGCCTTCCGTCATAATGTTGATCTGATTTAAGCCTGGCAGATAAAAACATACCGCATGCCACATAGAAACAGTGCTTGAGAATTGCACATGTACGAAATATTAAAATCTATCAAACACATTCTATCTTTGAACCAACAACAGTTAAATAAATAAACGGAAAGCGGATTTGGAATAAGGCTGCAACACAAACTAAGCAATAAAAGCTAATCGAACATAGGTCGTCTTTGTAGCTTTGGTTTTCCGTTAGTAGTCACTGTGGTGATGTGATTACTTGGGCAGCCAGCTCAACAGTCTATCACTGAGATACAGAATGAGTTGTTGATAAAATGCATGAACATTTTTTGCTGTCATGTAGGCATGTTGTCATAACACAATAACTTTTTTTTTTTTTTTTTTTTTTTTTACAATTCCTTATTTAGAGAAAATCAGTCTATCAATTGACACTACCCCCATCTCTATCCACAGTATTCCAAAATCTGACAGGACGTCCATCCATAAGAACCTGTTTATTGCTCTGATCTGTGCCCAGGTGATCCTGCTATGCAGTGGTTCAGCCATTCACAACAAGGTACTGCTCTTGATTTCATTTACCTGACAATTGAAGCTGAATGAGAGACAGTCACATGCAACTTTTTTGCTTAGCATGAAGGGATACTACGTAGTGTATGATTTAACGCAAAACTTAAAAAAGACGTCCAGGTGCATGTTAAAATTGGGAACAACTAAACAAATAGAGGAGAAGACAAGCCTTGAATTTTCCAAGGAGATTTACATTTGTTTGCTGCCTTTTAGCCCATGGTATTCAACTGTTTTTCCAAATGACCACAAACAAAATTCTGAGAATGTGCATTCCTGTTGAGATAAAAATAGCATTTTAATGAAAGAGGGGAATAATATTTTGGATAAATATCAAGTTTAATGTTGAGACATAGTTTTAATAGAAGTTTTGTTCAGCAATGATTGTAAACGCTATTTTTTTCTTAAAAAAAGGGAACAAAAAGCAAAAATAAAATTAAGATAAAAGGACCAGTATTATAAAATGTAATATAATATAATTTTCTCAAGACTCATTTTTATCCATGGTATGTCAATTTGAAGCCTTTAATACATCAAAATATTCATCCTCTTCTAACAGCTATCTAAATGAGACTTTAAATGCAAATCTATACTGAGGCCTCGAGTAAAACAAATGGTTTGGCATCACATAAGTGGTCACTAATGTCCAATCTATCAGCTTGAACACATGGTTTAGTGTTTCAGTGGTCAACCAGTGGTCTGCTGTTGGTTTGACCCTTGGTCCTTTGACCGAAGGTCATGTCAGGGTTGGTTTTACCCTTGAGGGCAGGTGTTCACATGTTGGAAATCCATCACAAAAAGGTTTCACAAACATGTCTCTCCCTCACTCTCTCTGGCTCTCTGGCTCTCTCTCTCTCTCTGTCTGTCTATCTCTCTCTCTCACTCTCTCCCTCTCTCTCTTCCTCTCTCTCTCTCTCTCTCTCTCTCTCTCTCTCTCTATAGATAGATAGATAGATAGATAAAATTACTTAGATTTGATTGATTGTTTCTGTTTAACCCCTTAAAGCCTGAAAACACAAATTATAGCCAGAAAATTCTAATTTTTTGGAACTGAAATGTTCATTTAACTTTCTACTGAAATTGTAATAAATCCAAATTTCCATAAATTTTACAAATATATTTTTAGTATCTCATGTCATTCATTAGGTTTTTTGGTAACTTATAATCCACTTGAGGGCATTTTCATCATTTATTAGATTGTATTCAGAATTTTTTTTGAGTAATTTATGGAGCATATTGATTAGATAGAGGTATCGTAAAACTATGTATCAAATATGTGAACACAGGCGTTAAGGGGTTAACATAAAGCACTTGATATTTCTAGGATTTTGTCTCTTTGTTTTTGTGTCGGCTAGTGAGTCTTTCTTGTCTGCTTTTGTGTAGGGCTGAACGATTTGGGGAAAAAAATCTAATTGTAATTGTTTCCCCCAGTATTGCAATTGCGATTTGATATTATCTCTTAAATTTTTTTTTTCACCAACAAACACAAACAGTAAATCATTCTATATTATAACTAACACAATATTAGATAAAACTAGAGCTGAACAATTTTGAAAAATTTCTTATTGTAATGATTTTGACTCTTATTGCAAATTGTATAGGAATTGGTGTATTGAAGGGAGTTATAATTATTATGTGATTCTCATATTTAATAAGAAAAATTTACAAAAAAGTAGTGTTTTTGTAGACTATTCTAAAAGAAATTGCCTGTTGATGATTGCATGATCTGTAATGCATTACATCTGTGCTGCTAAAAAAAAGTTTTAAAATGTTATTTTGACAAAAATTTCATGCTAAAGGAATACTGTATCTTCTGCAATTTGAAAATTGCACCAGGCCGTAATGCGATCAATTGCCCAGCCCTACTTTTGTGTGCTGCTGCCATTACTGTGCTCATCTGAATTGGAGTTTAGGTATTAAAAGAAAAGTTTGCAAGACAAAATAGAGCCTTGTATAAGTTATGGGCATGAGTGTATCCAGAGTAATGTAAAATGAGCCATCCTCCCACAGGACTTGAATTGAGCTTGAAAGAGGCACTTGATTTAACAATTTTCAAAAAAGTAGATCTTCTGAAATCTAACACGTCTTTCTGCATGTCTGTTTTGGTGTGTTTTAAGGTGGCATGTACGCTTGTGGCAGCGCTGCTTCATCTCTTCTTCATGGCAGCGTTTAGCTGGATGCTGGTGGAGGGTCTGCTGCTCTGGAGCAAGGTGGTCGCAGTAAACTTAAATGAGGATCGACACATGAAATATTATTATCTCATTGGCTGGGGTAAGAGAGTTTAACAACAGCCAATTCACTTTTTCTACTTGTGTTGAGAATAGCTTGGATGTAGCTGAGTTCCAAGTTTTTATTACTCGTTTGCAGACATAAATAAATGAGGTAAATCTATTTCATACACTAATTGTGGGAACAAATTTGAATCTATAGGTTATCTTTCCTTGATGTTTTGGATCAGCTTTTCCTCAGTGGCCTCATATAGTGAGTTCAATATTTGCCTCTCTTATATCTCCTGCTTCATTTATCTTGCCCTTTTTCTTCCTCCTCCTTTTTCTTCTTTACCCCCCTCCCTCTATCCAGGTTTGCCGGTGCTGATCGTTACCATCACACTGGCATCAGCCTCAGGCAAATACTCGGCCGATGGCTACTGCTGGCTGAGTGTCCAGAATGGAATAATCTGGGGCTTCGCTGGTCCTGTCATCTTCATCATCATGGTCAGACAATTAAATCATAATCCTACTGTATAGTCTGTTTATACTGTTTATACAAAGTACAGTGGATAATAAGCAATGCAGTACGTTTTGCCAGACGAAAGATATGTAGTTAAAGTTTGCATTTCTATATTTTTTTGTAATCCATTAAGGAATCTTCGTTTTTGTATTTCTTCTTTTTGTGCTTTTTTCTTGTCTTTGCTCCGCTTTCATTTTATCTCTACAGATTTGACTTCAGCATCTTTCATTTCTGTACCCTTTGCAGGTGAATCTCATGGTACTGACCAGGGTGGTGATCATCACCATCTCCACAGCTAAGAGAAGGTCCATCATGTTGGCCATGGGCACAAGTCCTGTTGAACAAGCCTATGAACAACTGAGGTAAACACCACAAGGGGGCGCCCTTTGTCCTTTTTTTAATTCAAAAATGATTCACTCAGGTCTCAGGCTTTGAACACAACAGACACACTGTCGTTATTCATTGTGAAATAAAAAAGAAGCAAGATTTTATATTAGATTTCTTTTTTGTAAGAAGTCTCAACAGATTAAAAATCTGATTTTTTAGAGTAACGCTGAGGAGATACAAAATTATTCAGATATGTGTATTTGGTTTGTGGGCACAATGAACTGACAGTAATATTCCTCAGGCACTTCAAAAGAATTGATCAAATTAAGCTTTGGAGATTTTTTCATCTTTTTTGTGTAACTTTTAAGTGTGTTGTTATTTTGTAGGACGTTTGTATACACAGTTCAGAAGGAGAGAGAGATGTTGAATACCACTGTAAAATATAATCTTGCAGCAGCTGCAGTATAAAAGGAAAAGCTTTTAAATGTCCTTCAAGACAACCATATTAATTGCGTATTGCCATTCAAGAAATAACCTCAACACACAAACAATGCACGTCCTTCTTTTGCTTGATTGAAAACGACTGTGATTGGTCAAGTGTTGCAGTAGACATTTGCATGCAAAACAGGCAAATACAATCAGAAATGGTTATTGAATGCAATTTAATTGGCTAGTCTTGAACTACTTCAGATATATCAGATGGGCCAGATCTTCTGTAGTATAGGTAAACTTGTCTAGTTTTAATACGTTATTGTTGTTGAACTTAGGCAGTTATGTTGGGTTTTAGGGATTATCACACACTGAAGTCCATCCAGACACACTGTCACTGATGTCTTTTTCCTTTTCTTACTGAATTTTGACTCGAGTATTTACTTTAAAGATTGATAGTTTATTTTGTTTGATATACTACATTCCCCTTGCGAGCTTGTATATGATCCTATCAGTAAAAATCATGTTAAAGTAGATGTTTTTTTCACTCCTTTGGCCCACCAGCACTCACAGTAGGTGCTTTATGAATGTTTTCAAAGCAGGCCTTGAACCAATTGGCACCCCTGGTGGCAGCCTTTGCGGAAACTCAAACACATTCCTCCGCTGAATAAACTAGGGCTCACTGCTCTCCATGTCATACACACACACACAGCTGGTGTGGTTTGGCAGTCACCTGAGCAGGAAGATAATTCCACTCTAAACAGAATTAAGGCAGATTTAAGGTGGGAAGTTGTCACCCCATGAGCTTTTCCAGCCACACAGTGCTGTATATGGAAAAAAACAGCTTGCCAAATTTGGTCAGTTTGGTCCAAAAAGCTGGAAGACAGAGAAACCTCAAATTGAACTCAGGATAATCAGTGAGGAATTTGAATTTTATAAAGAAGACTTTGTTAATTTTGTGTAGTGTCATTTAAGATCACCTCAGTTATCCAGTATGATGTTGAAGTTTTATTATTACTGTAATTTCATGTAAATGCTCTCATCCTTGTGGTGTCGATTGTTTTTTTTGTGTGTGTGTCTTTGACCACAGGGCAGCAGTGAAAGCTGTGTTGGTGTTACTCCCTATTCTTGGCTTGACATGGCTGTGTGGTGTCCTGGTGCCTTTTTCCATTGTGATGGCCTACATCTTCATTCTCCTCAACTCCTTGCAGGTACACACAAACACAGATGTTACCTCTTTTTTTAAAAGATAACTCTTAAAACATGCTCTTATAAAAATTAAAAACAAAAAACAAACAAAAAAAACATGCCCTAATATTAAAGCACCTTTTCCATTAGATTAAAGATTAAAAAAAAGCACCGGTTTGTAGAAATATGCTGTTCAAGCAAAGGTTAATAGTTTTTATTCGATTGAAAATAGATTCACCTTGATCTGTAATCAGACGATTAAAAGAGAGTCAAACATCATCAAGTCAGGGCACTCTATCTGGTCTAATTGTTATCGTTTGGCTGATCTAAGTACCTGGACTCAGAAATGTAGGGTTATGTTTCATTATAGGATGTTTTAATTTAGTTTACATTATTAATTTTCTTCATTAAACTGATGAGTTCATGAATCAAAACTTGCATCACTCTGTACTTAGATGTTAATCTGTCCTTTTCATTCTTTAAACAGCCATCCACCTGTTGGAAGGAAGTTTGTAAACCGTAGTATTCAGTAATGAAACCGCTCTAAAACTTGTGAGCAACTTAAAATATTCTTCAGTAGTTTATAGACTTTAAATGATTCTTCTTCTTCAATGAGAAACAGAAAGGTTTTCCATTATACATTGTAATTCTGCTTTTCTCTCGTGGTTAGGGTACACAGACTGTCAAGGTTTTTATTTGTCAGTGACAAGGCTGAGGCAGAGAGGGGAAAAAAGGGCCTTGGTCTGGCTTGTGTTAAGCAGGTGCTTCATTCTAACAAGGGAAGTCGATTTGTATTGTTTGTTTGATTATTCCTGCTTTTTATATTTAGGGGTCAGCATTATTGCTGTTTTGGGGACTTGTCAGCTTTTATTTTATGCTTTTAGCGCTGAAATTCAGTGTGCTGTTTTGTCACAAGTAATATTTCAGGGAATTATTGCTATTATTGCTATTTGAAAATTGCTACAACTTTGTGGCATGTTGTTTTATATTTTTATCCTGGAAAAGCCTAATACATGTGTAGCCTCATCCCTAGCTGCACTGCAGTAATGAAGGTGGAATAATGTAATTCTCTCGCTGCAAAAAAAAAAATTACCCAGCATCCCCAGCATGTCCAGATCTGCTTCTGTGATTTCTAGTTGTCTTTTAATCAGCTGTATCTTTAATTGAGCTGTATATTTAACGAGAAAATCAATAGAGGTTTTAGCTGCAGCCTGATCATTAAGCGAGGCCCCTCAGTTGCCATAAATAGTTTCTGTTTCCCTCCTCATATCTAATTATATTTTTTCCATGTCGACAATAATTACTACAGAAGGTTTTTCTGGGATCTTGTTATACGACTTCACTGCTTCACATGTAAATACATGAGCTCCTATTCTGTTTCCCATCTGGCCTTTTCTATTGTCCTGTACCCTGTTTATTTGTCTGTCTGTGTGATTCTGTAGACTGATCACAAAGAAAATCTTTTCTGCTGATAATTAGTTAGCACACATTATGTATAAATGCTTTGCAAGAACTGAAATTCAACTGGAAATACTTAGTGCTACTTCAGCTGTATTACACACTGTAGATTGTAGAAGTTGGTTTACATCGTTTGGTCATAGATCCCACACTAAGCAAGAGTATGAGAGTTTATAACCAAAAAAATAAAAATAACAGGCCCTTTCACAAATGTTTGGTGTGTGTGTTGGTTGATGTGTGTTGCTGAGGTTTCTGAGCCGTGTTTGAGGAGATAACCAGCTGCTCTAGCATAATGGCTCTATGCAGTGTGTTTTTTAATAAGCCTAAACAGGTCAGGACACAAGAGGAACCCCGCCAGGCCAAAAGCTGCTTCAATGACACACTCTGTTAACCCCACTGCTCTCTGGTCTGCATGGGGTGTACTGAGACTTCAAATAGGGATCTTCTGGAGAATTTCTATATGTGTGTGGAGGTGAAGAACTTCTGGGCATGGCTTTGGCATTATCCTTCACATTTTACTTTGGTTTTATCATCCTATGAAGTTTCTGATGGTGGTCTGCTGTTCTTTACCTGTTGCTCCATGGTACAACTATGCAAGATGTTTTCTTTTTGCTCCTGTTTATCAAATGTAAAATTTAAGTAGCATTTTATGACTGACAGGGGTTTATTGAAATTAAATCTCCTGACACTATACGGTAGTTAGAGAGAATACAAAGCAAACTGGCTGAAACATGTTTTCATACCTAAAGCTGGTAATGTTACCTCCCAGAAAATCCCAGAAACAGCTGTGCTGTGTTTCTCTTTAGTTCATCTGCACTGAAAAAAGTTTTGAACCTAGATAACCTTAGCAGGAATAGTTTAGGCACTCTGGCAGCATGTAGCATAGGTATGGCAATGCCAATTTCTCTAGTGATATTTCTCTTTTGAGTTCAACCAGATGCGTCGTCACAGAGAAGAGAAGAAAGCCTCCTGATTTTCTGGGATCCTTGGCTTTCCTTTAGCACCACAATGACATAGTCTGTGTTGACACAAAGATAAAACTACAACTTACCATCCAAACATCACATCACATCAACATTGTGGACATATTTGCATTTTAAAAGGGACTTTCAGATTTTAAAAAAACTTGCCGTCTACACTATCATGTTGCATCAAGGACCATTTGTTCCCTATCATTAATGATCAAATAGTGAATTAGCACCCCCATAACAATAAAGCTCAGTGGGCAATTGTCCCTTCCTCCCTAATACCATTGATCTCTTTGGGTCAGGCACAGATTTACAAGTCACACCATAAAAGCTGGTAATAAAGATGATTAAAGATGTGAATCTTAAACACTATTACATGCAAAACTTGACCTATTAGGCAGGAGATTGAAATTAAAAAAACAAGCATAAAAAGTTTTTTAGGAAATCATTTTTTATTTTGGGCTGTTGTATTGTCGATGAAGCCAGCAAAGGCAACATAAAGCTTAAGCGGCAAGCCTTTACTGTTAAATCAATAAAACAGATAATGTTGACAAGTCTTTTTCATTGCACTCCCTGCTCCCCAGCTTGTGCCTGTTCCTGACAGCACTGCCTGAAGTACTTTTGCTCTACATTCTCACCAAGAAGACCTGAGCAAGGGTCTCATCTATAGACGGTGCAGATGCATAAAATGGGGCCTGAAGTTGGCATGCGTTAACCTGGCACGCCAGATGGATGTGTTTCACACATCCATCTGGAAAAACACTCATACACAGCGTTTGGGAGAGGGGAAAGCATTAAAAAAAAAAAAACTCGGGGGGTTATTGGATGAACGTTGTGTCTAGCCACTAACAAGCTGTGCCCCTACCGAAGGAGTAAACTCCATATAGAACTGCATAACGCGAACCATGGCAACTGTAGACATGTCAGTACACGACTTTTGTCATTTTCGAAAAGAAAACAACTCACTGCTGTTCTTTGCTCTTTTAACGAAGACATTTCGTCAAGTTCTGATAAAAGTGGCGATTCAGCAGCATCCACGCTAATGTCTTCTGCCATAATTGCACCGGCGTCTTTTTTGCTGCTTGCTTACGTCATGACTCTGCCGTGCCCGAAAGTACTGCCCTCGTCCCTGATTGGTCCTGTCACTTTCTAACCGGGCCCAAACAGTTCAGACGGGAGCTTTGCAAGATGGATTCGCCAGTGAGAAACACGGAAACGAGCGTAACCATCTGCTTTGCAAGGTTAGACATACATCACTTCCCATGTAAAGTATCTGATCTATAAAAACAGACCTCATACGTACCTGTGAGCAAACTGTGACCCATGCCAATTAATGTTTTGGAGGCAGAGAGAAATTGGCAACATGTATGGTGATTTCACTATACTTAACTTTATTCCATGATCTATGTCGTCATAAGCAGACAGTTTAATTTATACACATGCCAAGTGAGCCATATTCTAATTTCTAAAATGAAAATGTGTAAATATTTGTGTAAAAGAAAAACTGCCACACAGTTTTATTTGATTTCACCTGAGTGGTGATTGCCAGATCATAACTTCATTGTTTAATATAGAAATCCAAACACCAAGAAGCACAAAGCACCACAGTGTCAATACTTTCAAATAAATTTAAAGTATACTGCAAGAAGCACAGACAAGGAGGTGTCTGCTCCACACCGATTACCCTTTGCCATCTTGTTGCTGAACACATCTTTTTGATCTCCATTTATTTAGTCATATTATTGAGCAAAGTGAGCAGATGAAGCCTGGAAAGCTCTCACACAATCATATTATATTCTCAGGATCCGTTGTAGTTCACGTTGTATAAAACATAAATACATAAAAGCCTTTGTACAGTGATCAAACTTTTCTTTTTTATTATCTGTAATGACTGATCAAAAGTCTCTCTAATATCTGACATTATGTGAAGAAATCAGTGAGGGTCCCATCAACAAACAAAAGCTGCAGGTGTGTTGTGATGTATGGTGGATTTTTTGGCACTGCAAGCAGCAACGAGGTGTCAGTGTATTTTTTTTCTTCAGTTTGTGACTGTCCCTTCTCGAACAAACTTCCAGCGAGTGTTATGTTACTACCCTTTCATTCACAAGCATCCCAATTTAAGTGTCAGAAAGTTTTTTCTTTGATTTATAAAAAGAAAATGGCGTGACGATGTGCATAGGCACAGTTTTATAAATCTGAATTATTTTTGGTACGCACCAGCTTTGGGTTTAATATTGACTCTACACACTGTTTTGTAAATAAAACCCAAAGACATTTTAAAACCATGGCACAGGCTCCATTAATCAGGGATTTTAACCTGTTTCATTAACTGATAGAAAATGTGGTGCTGTATAATTAAGAGTAGCATCCAGGACTGTGTTTCATTGTTAAGAAGTTGTTTTTAAAGTTTTTTGGCATCAACTTAACACGAAAACACAGATGCATGATGTTTCTTTCTTAATAATTGTGCCAGTTTTGTGAATTATCTTATCACATCAGTTGTTCATGCAGATAGAAAAAGCTGATGAGATTTTCATATTGCAACTTACAATTCATCAAAAATCCTGTTTCTCCTTGTTTAAAGACACTTCAGAAGCCCCTGTAGTAAAAACCCAAACTATGATTAAAGCATGCCATGTTTAATTTTAATTTAAAACATCAAGATATTATTTCACATAGGGAATTCAGCATTGTATCAAGTTGCAGACAGATTTTGAGTAGGTGTTTTATACCTGATTCGAACTTCCTATTCAGAGCCAGTAGTTTTTATGAACATCTCTACCATAAATACAGGCATGCCTCATCTGCCTCCTTATCAAGCCAGAGATAAATAGCATGGAGAGTGTGTATGTGCATACTATTGTGTAAGAGAGAAGGGGTGCGGGAGGCTCTATGGGTAGCCCATAAATCGCTCCACCCTTTGTCATCCAATCTCTGGGCAATGTCATTCAAAACCTCCTCACTATCCATTACCTAGGTATAATAGGCTCCTGGCCATGCAGTGTCCATCTTATTATTAGCCCATAACTTTAAACTATCAATAACTTAGAGCTGCTGAGGGAGGCGCAAGGGGAGAGAGAAAGGAGGAGGGGGAGAAAACAAAGTAGAGAGGTGAAGGAAGTAAAGGAGTCGGAAAGAAAATGTTAGGGTAACAGTTGTCTACCGCAGTTTGAGTGCAGGCCAGTCCCTGTGGGCTGTTTCGGTACTGTAACTTTGCAAGCAGAAGATTTGTCTGGAATATTTCCTCTGATCTCTGTTATGGCTGTTTGCTGCCTGTGGAGGGCAACCCTGTGCCTTTGTCATTACAGTGTGGAAATATGGAGAAATCAATGGGAGAATTTATTTGAGCTGTTTCATTCATATCCCATTAAGGTCTTTTATATCACGCAATCTGATGACAACAATGGTTTTGATTTTCTTTAGAAATAAGCTGACTGGCAGTTGGCAATATGATTTTTACAGGCATTCATAAAGCTTTAGAAAGGAAATTTATCATTTAACTCAGGGTTGAATATGACTTATGATTACTGTATGTCTGTGAAAAATTGAGCTTTTTTTAAATGTGTTCATTACTTTATAATTATCAGAGAAAATACAGTTTATTGTGTTGAACTGACATCACGTTCTAAGCTTGAAATGGTAACACATTTTAATTGTGGAAAGCAGTTCTCTTTTTGCTTTAGATCCTTTTCAGATAACCAGGATAAATTAATTTGTGCTTTTATCTGTGAAATTATCTTACACTCCATCTGAAAGACCCAGCTCTAAAAAACTTGGAAGCGGTGTAGTATTTGTGAATAGAAGACTGCATTATTGTATTGTATTTTACACAAGTGCAACCCACTAAATTTCCATGACTCAATCTTAAACTCAGGAATTAAAACAGAACATGGATTCACTTCACTGTCCACAGCTGGATTTGACAACCAGAGCAGAGACCAGTTGACTGGAAAAACATCCTTCTACCTGAGGAATTATTTAAACTCAGTATTACAATGTTTTTTTTAAATTGAAATGAAAGCTTCAGCTTCTTTCTTCAATAAACACAAACACAGACACACATGCTTGGCTATTGGAGCATGACATCAGAGTATATCCAAGATATAGATATGATCAATAGCATGTTGCTTTCCTTATTGATTTTTGCCCTATGGGAGATTTGTTGTGTGAGTAAGCAGTGCTTCTACGGCATCTGAAGTGATTGTTGGAAATGGGCTGTTTTTTTCTTTTTCGTTTGTTCTGTGGCTGACTTGCTACAAAAATTAATTTGTGCTGTGAGAGTCAATGAATCTATTCCAAGTTTATCTTAATCTACAGCATGTTTTCATCAATCACCTCTTATATCACTGACAACATCTGGAAGAAAGTGTTTGAACGACCTAAGATAAAACCAGGAAATAATGTTTTAATTCTGTAGTAACATTGCTCAACATTTATACAGTTACAATAGTGAAAATCTTTTTGTTGTAAGTGATCCCATTTGCAAGAGTTGCAGACAAATCTTCACCTAGCTTTCACATGATAAAAACCTTGTAAATTGTTGGTTCAACTGATATTTCAGAGGCCTTTCTTATTTTCCCATGCTGTTTCAGTGTTAAAACTGTCAGTTTTTGCTTGATTGTTGGTAAGCTTTCAGTATCGACCTTCCACAAACCGAAATCATTCGCTAGAGCACGGGTCCCCAAACGTTTCAGGCTATGACCCCCAAAGTAAGACGACCAGACACTGTGGACCCCCGCTGTCTCTGGAGGTGGTTAAAGCCAAGGATGTTGCACAATGCACACATTACTTACGCTTAAGCAAAAATCTCACTAACTGTGATTTTTTTTTCAATTCAGCTCATTTAGGGACATTTTTAGATGGATATGTAACAAATTAAATGATTGTAAAATTTCTCCTCGTTTTTTTGGAAACATCCCACAACCCCCCAATCACCCCCCACCCCCTTAGTGTCTCGTGATCCCCCAGGGGTTCTGACCCCCACTCACCGCGTTTCAAGGTTGAAAGTCTCATCTCATGGCCATGTTTGTATCCCACACCTCTTAACAGGTCACTTTTAAATGGCTGATAATAATTTTGTTTCTACTTTTATTTTCATATTTTTATCTATTTGTCTGTTTATTTTAATTTACATTTTTAAATGGAATACACTTTGGCAGATCTTCGTGATGGCCTTGGTCACATTTGATTCCTATAGTTTGAAGTCATTTGTCGGTGTTAAAGTAGAAAATTAATCACCCTGTGATCATTTCATTTAAAACCACGTCACTGATGTTCATGATTATACCTCCTGGTTTAAGATAAGTCATGATTCCAAAATATTGAGATGCATACAGGATTTTCTTTTCCTCTTTGTTTTTGTAAACAGTTAAACCAACAAAACATCCATGAATGAAGACTGATGACTTTTATAGGGAGGTCTTATTCAGGTATTTAGGCCTTGGTAGGTGGTAGATAAGAGTGAAAACTTCCCCATATACTGTAAGTGGAGGAAAGTGTGCCCTTAATATTACCTTGAGTCAACTTGCAGTTTTTAGGCCCTTGTAAAAGCAGAGTGAAGCCCTCTCGGTTGTTGTTGATCTAGAAAACAGATTAAATCACATGTAAGTGGATCCAGATTGGGGTCTCTGCTTTGCCTAACACTGTCACTTATTAATCAGATGTGATTTGCAGTCGCTGTCTCGTAGCAGTGTGGCTGATGCACCCTAAAAAGCTGGTGCATCAAAATATATTGCCCCTACAAATTATAATTTCAACCTTTACTTTCAGTCTAACCCATAGAGTCCAACAGAGAATAACAGAGTGTTCACTCTTAAATTGGATAGGTAAGAATAACCTGCAATATATTCAGAGAGCAAAAACAAAATAAATAAATTAGATGATGTTTTTGGCTGGCTTGTGTTGAATGTATCTTAGAATTCTCCAAAAGGTGATGGTGGGGGTTGTGTGCCTGTGTCTGTGTGTGATCAGGTACTTCCAGTGTTGAAAATATCATGTCGTATGTTTTTAATACACCGACCACACATATTTAAAATGTGTGTGAGTGTGTAGAGTGTATATGCACTTGTCACCATTAGCCACAGCCCCATACAGCCCAGGGAGTTTAAAGTTATTTCTCATTTGGCAGAAGAAACAAAAACAGCAGAACTTGGATCCAGTTTCCCAGTCAGTCATCTCCAGTCCATTTATCTGGACCTGCACAACCGGCCCATTCAAAGCCACAGTTTTCCTCTCCCGCTTCCCCTGCCTGTTCCTTTTTTCCCAACTGTAGCAAGTTCGAGCAGAGGCTTACCCAGTTTTTACAGATGATAATCCCTCATACTGCTAAATAAGCTGCAGCAGCTCAGATGTCGGCCAGTCTTTACTGTTTTATCGGGAATTATATTTTGCTTCAAAATTTGTTAGAATTACAAGGACTCACTCAGAGCCATCAGTCTGAAAATGAAAAGAACAAGAGTTAAAAAAATGAAAACATGTGCAGTTAAAAGAAAGACAGCCCTTTATCATAGTACAATGATGCTCAAAATCAAAAATAATTTTGTTAGACTGTAAAGGAAAAAACATGTAAGAAGTGTTACTGATTTGAAAGCCCACAAGGATTGCCTACAGAAATAATGATAATGAAAATAATAATAATAATGAAAATTACTTATTCACAAAGTGCCTTTCAAAACCAGAATTGCTTGGTGAGGCTAACAGTAAAAATACATGGGATTAAAACAAACAGAAATGTGATCTTTAACATGTTCAGAAAATCACAGCAAGCAGAAATACATAAAACAAAAAAGAAAAAAAATGTAAATAAAGGTTACTAAAAGTGGCACAATGTTTAAGAGGTCTCAAGTTGAAATAAAGTTTTCAGTAGTTATTTAAAAGTGGAAACAGAGTTGATCTTCCAGCAGGGAATTCCAGTTACCTGCCTGAAAAACAGTGAAAACATCCAAATCAGGGATGAAAAGAAGGACATTTTTTTATCCTTCACTTAAACCCAGTGTTCATCACCTTTCTCACACTATACCAGCACACATACATACAACTGAGCTACACCCTTAAACACAGCAAAGCTCTTGAAATGATAGCATTTTTTTTTTACATTTTGGATTGTTTGAAAAGCAGGAAATATATCTCTTTAACAGAAAAAAAGCTGTTTCTCATCAAACACTGTTCAGAGTTCAAGATATCTCTTTAAAAAAGCTGAGTTTATTGAATTTACAGGAGCGGGGAATTTGATTATTTCTAATATGTTTTATAAAATCTTGTGGCTTTTCTTTATCTAGACCCATGGTTCTTAAGGTGGGGGTCAGGACCAAGGTTATTATAGTTAACTAAAACTAAAATATAAAAATAATTTTAGTTAATGGAAACTAAACAAAGGCGGCTTTACAAATAAAATGAAAACTAAAACTGCATTGTGTGCTTGCAAAACTAACTAAAATGAAATACAATTAGGGACAAAATCTCCTTAGTTTTAGTCTTTGACGCTAGAATACAGCCTGACATGAACACCCAAGCCTGGAAGGAGTAAAATTGCCTGAGTTGATTGAAGACAACTTCACACAATAGTGATTTTAGCTCTTGACTTATATATAAACATTAAGATTTAATAACTAAAGTGGAAAGTGGAGAGCCCTTTTGGTCTCACCCCTCACAGGTATTCCACAATGCCGACAAAACTAAAACTAACAAAAAAACTAATAAAAACTAAACTAAAACGAAGCATTTTTGCAAAAAGAAAAAAAAAAAAAAAAAAAAACTAAAAAAAAAAAAAACTTTAAAAATAACAGTAAAAACTAACTAAAACTAAACTGAAAATTAAAACAAAAGGTGAAAACTAAATAAAAATCAAACTAATGAAAAATAAAAGACTAATATAACCTTGGTCAGGATCCCCTTGAGGCTCATGAGACACTGAACAGGGGTCATCAGATGCTTTCTAAAAAAACGAATCTTTTTAAATAATTTCAAATTGTATATTTTATCAGTTTTTTTTTAATCAAAATATGTAAATATGTAAAAGAACATTGTCAATTGCTGAGAATACACTGCAATCAAAGTAATGTTTTAAGAAATCCTTAAAATGTAATTCTGCACATGAATATTCTTGAATTTGCATGGCTGTGTTGAACTATGCTTCAGCTGCCCTCAGGCACTGTGGGGTCTCTGGTCTTAGGCACCTTTATTTTTGGGGTTGCCAGGGGAAAAGTTGAGAAGCCCTTGTTTAAACAATTACTGTTGCCAAATGTGTTTACAATTGTAACACACTAATTGATAGAAGTTATTTAGTATTCAAATCACTGGCTGATGAAAACACTCTAAATTAAACGAATTATGAATATTTCATTTCTATATACTTTTCCTTCACAGTGTATTAATTATGATTAACACTCAATACAATTTTTTGATTTTGTTTTAAATAAAAAAACTTAAAATGAATCTTACAACCTCTCTGTAATACTACACTTGATCACAAACACATGCGCAGATTTCACAAGATTATCACAAAACTGTTTGAGGACAACAACAACAAAAAAAATGTTTGCTGAAAATATGAAAAACTGCACTGGGGTGATGAAAACTTTAAAGTGAATGTAGTCATAGGTAAAATCATGGAGATTTATTTATAAATCCATATTTTAATTAGTGTCTCAGATAATTATGAGGTGGGGTAGAAAAACAAACAAATAAATGCACGCCTGATTGTTTGCATTCCCATTGCCTAAGAAAATAACTTTCCCTTTGAAAAGAGTCCACTGTTTGCGTTGCATCCTCAATTATCAGCTGCGGCATTAAAACAATATTCAAACAGGATACCAAGGTCAGCACTGACTCCCACCACGCTTCCCTGAGATGGCACTCATAATGAGAATGTAGCACAGCTTCTTAGAGTAGAGTATTTATAGTGTGTTTTGGCTCAACTTGTGCTTATTTTTTCCCCTTTTGTCTCTTTTCATGTCTTTCCATAAAATGACTGTTGTTTTTCATGTTAGTTAGAGCATCATTAACATTGCAGATTTGTTGCACATTTCATAATGCTGTATGTTCACCTACTTGAAGTGAGAATTTCTTATAGACAGAGGCTTAATTGAAGATATTAGCATCAAGGTTTTTGCATGGAGAAGCGTTCGTAAAAATGGTCACCTAAGTACCCTTGAAATTAGCTGAAAAGGAAACGGTGACAGAAGCTGTGAAAAAAATCTGCTTATATTTTCTCCTACAGTAAATATTAAGTCTGTGAGAAAAGAGGTGAAAACAACCAAAAATGAGCAAGAAGCAGCTATAATTTAGATGAGGAAAGACTTTTTGTGGGGGGGTGGAAATACTATCAGAGGGATCAGTTTTTAAAAAGTGGCCTGGGAAAATAAAGCGGTGAGAATAATAGGCTTCCTGTCAAAAGAGGCGAGAGAATTCCTGTCATTGCTCACACCGGCACCCCTAAGACCTTTCCTTGTGTTAAACCCGCTGGCATTTATTTGCCTTAGAATTACCTGCCAGCTCAATTTAGTAATGGCCTGTGTCATAAGAAAGCAAACTATCCACTTTACCCCTGCCCTTCCATACCTGCATGTCTGCACTTGTGTGAGGAAGAGACGGAGGACTTGGAGAGAGATCGTCCCTTTCTGCTTCAAGATTGCGCATTTACAACTTTGTCTGTATTCTGACGTTTTAAACGATAGTGCACGCTTATGTGTTGTATGTGCACGCTGACAGGAATTTTCTCCCATCAGCTGACTCAAAACTTCATGACCTCACTCCTCCACATCCCCTCCACTTCCCTTCATCATCCACCCCACACAGCCGACAGTGTCAGGAACAACTCAGCCACACGAAATTACCCACGTCGAAACAATGACTAGTTCTATTTATAAGTTCACCGCCTTGCCTTTTGTATTGGCTGACACCACTTCACTTAAACACACACTCACACACACTCAAATCAGTGATGGCTGAGGCGACTAGGTAAGGGATAGTCCTGGTTTCTCTTACCCCATTGCCACGCAGCAGCAGATCTGTGGATTTGCTCGGCTTTGATGTATACTTTGCGCGTAATTAGTGAGAACTGGGTCAGCACAGGGCAAGAAAGCAAAACCCTGTTGTTCTTCTAGTGAGTGGGTGGCAGGAGGGGGGTCGGAGGGTGTGGGGGAGAGGGGTGAGAGTGTCGGGAGGTTAAAAGGCTGTCAAATATCAGTTCTAGTTTACATGTGTGGCTTTTTCTTTCTGCTGCGCTGAAGTTAGAGCAAATAAACGCTGTCATTTCTCTTTTTAAATTATTTCAATGGATAGAAATTATGATGTCCTTCTTTTTATCAGAAAGTAGATTAATATAGATCATTTTAAGAATGTTTTTTTAAAGGAGGCACTGTAATTTGAATAAATACTTACCTGCCGTGAGCCAAACTTAGACGAATAGAAGCAGCTAAGTTGATCCCACTAAGTAAAGGTCCACTGTGTCCTGTATTGCTGAGTTGTTTTTATTTACTGCTGTCCATTACTTAATATTGGATAGGGCAGATCCACCTGAGAAAAATGGCATTTCTTTTTTTCTCCGTTTTTCTCCTCTTTTAATTTTTTTTGTCTTTTTTTCTTCTTTCTTCTTTTTGCTTTTTTGTCTTTTATCTTTGGTCTTTTTTTTTTTTGCCTTTTTTTCCCTTTTCTTTCTTTTTGACTTTTCTTCTTTTTCTTTTTTTTTTTAAGTTTTTTTTTTTTTTTTTTAATCCACCTTATTCCTGGGGCCGCTACTGTAAATCTGAATATGGGCGAAACTTCCGGTGCTAAGGCGGACGTTCATAATTACATGTAATTTAATACAGCTCCTGACAATTGATGCTAACTACAAATGACAGTTGTTTGATAGAAATTCACAGCAAATTTGTAAATATTGATATATTTTTGAAATCACATGTTCACATTTTTTTTTTTTGTAAGCTGTAAGTAAATATGGATACTACATTATTCCTGGGGGGTCTACTGCTATGAATGTGGTTGGAACTTCCCATACAGTAGCAATAATAGCAAAACACGATTCTTCCAAGAGATCTCTTAAGTGATTTAGCGTCAACAGTGGTTGTCCTGAAATAAATAAATATTTGCTGCAATAAATACTGCTTCATTTTTGTTAACTCAATAAAGTTAAATGAGCTGAATGTTTAAATAATATTTTCTGTAATGCTCAGTACCTGTTGCTTCGGTCGTGGTACTAATTACGTGACAAAGTTAAATATATGTCTTTAACAACAGTGTTTTAAACATGCTGTTCACTGTTTAAATGCACTTGGGATGTAATTCTTTCAATATTAATTCATCATTAATTCAAAACTTGACATTTACCAAACTGAAGAGCTGACAACTTCAGTCGTGGATAATTTTATTTAATATAATTCCCACATTTAAGAGGGATTAGTTGGTGGAATAAGGATTTCAGCAACCCCACAAACTAGAAATGTTATCTGAAGGTGGTGTCCAAACTCATTTAACAAAACATGATCGTTTACTACTATACTGATATGAAACCAATAAAGTTAGCTAAATATGCTTGTCTAGGTTATCCGAGGTAATGATGTCACTTTGTACTCTTTAGCAGAGGGCAGAGAAATAATAATATTGTCTCGGTTGAGGTGAAGCAGTTGAAAGTTACATATTTTAATGTCCAAATTGCTCTAAAAATCACATCTTGTATTCAATGCAAAGTCCCATTTAGATAGAAGAGACTGGAAGTTGCGCCCATATATCACGCAAAGAATCATGGGGACTAGGAATAAGGTGGATTGAATTTTCTGCACATTTTTGCATACATTAACAAAATCAAAACCCTAAACCTACCTGACACCCAACAATCCCTGATGATCTCAAGCTGTCACTCAAACAGTCAAGTCTGTTACACTAGGTTACAATGTTCTATAAAAAAGGAAAATAAAACAAAGAAAAGACAGGGCCATGATCCCTAACTCCCAACAAAATACTTTTCAGAAAGTGGGGAACACTTTATTTCCACATTTTCAACAATGATTTGTCATAGTCAGCACCATGTTTCACCCCTTCCATTGGTCCAGAGTTTGTAAAACCCACTGACAAATGCAAAGGATGATCAGTACCACTGATATGCAAAAAATGGCCCGTTCTAACCGATAGTTTGCAAAATTATTGGCAGGTGTGTCATAATAAAAAGTACCTCACAGCCAAACCCATTTGTAATTCATTTAAGTTTTGAAACAACATGCAAAGACATTTGAGTTTAAAACAGATATTTATTTATTTGGAAATTAATCTAACTGAAGTGAATTCAAGTCAACAAAAAAGAAATAACAGTCACCCCTTCTAATCATGATAGGGGCCTCTTAAAAGCTTTAATTTATATTACTAGGCCACAATCAGGACAACTACCTGTAAACATGGACAGGTCATTAAGAGACCACGAGGAACAATGTAAATCCCATGCATAGATGATTTATGAGAGTGTGTGGAGATGTGTGGGGAGCAGGGTGGCTACCTGTGTGCTTTATTACCACTACAGTATTGTGTGAAAGTACACAAAATAGCAGCGATGGGAGGTGGAGAACAACAGCTCTGGCAGCAGGACACTGATTGGGATGTTGATGTTGATGTTGATCGTCCCCACTGGCCTCTTGCCCTTCCTGCTGTGGCCCCCGGCTTGTCCCCGACAGATACCCTGGGTTATTTCCTATGCGTGTCAACGCACTCAGATATACACTCTTCCCAGTGAGTGTTTACAGCCACATGCTGATTCCTATTAATCTGCTTCTCGTCGGGACAGGGTGGAGAGGGGATCCTGGTGGGTTTGTGCAGAATGGGGAGGCCACTGAAGTTGGGTAAAACATTCACACACGCAACCTGAAAGCCCTGTCTGACAGATTGCACCAGGCCTGGACTTCTTTTTACACTGAGCAGATGTGGTCTCCCACTTGTTTTCCTTAGTAATTATCCCTCATTAAGTGAAAGCATGTGCCAATCAAACAGCTTGAGAGCGAGAGCAGAGCCTGGGCCAGGGCAGAGAGAGAGAGAGAGAGAGAGAGAGAGAGAGAGAGAGAGAGAGAGAGAGAGAGAGAGAGAGAGAGAGAGAGAGAGAGAGAGAGAGAGAGAGAGAGAGAGAGAGAGAGAGAGAGAGAGAGAGAGAGAGAGAGAGAGAGAGAGAGAGAGAGAGAGAGAGAGAGAGAGAGAGAGAGAGAGAGAGAGAGAGAGAGAGAGAGAGAGAGAGAGAGAGAGAGAGAGAGAGGCAAAGAGACCAATGGCCTCATCTCCAACGTTTTTTCAAGCACAGTGTCATTTCAGAGTCATTACTAGATTAAAGGCAAGTCTGCTGTGCTGTGAGAGAGCTGCAGCAGCTGCGGCACTGGCATTATTATGGCTCATTTGACTTTCTAGTGGTTACAAATTTGATGATTATCACATTTAACACTTGCCATGTTCAATTAGAGCTTAATGCTATGAGGACCTTTCAATCTTAAAATAAGTTTTCCTGTCATTTGCTTCATTGCTGTCAAGTCAGTAGTTATCCTTTAGAGACAGTTAAATATGAAGAATTGGTTTCTCTTTTTAATATTATAGCTTTTTTCATGAAAAAAAGGGAAGGCTTTATGTATGATAAGGTTGTTGTCTACTACAACTTCTCCCAGATATTATTTATCCTTATTCAGGCCTGATCTTTATAGTGAACTGTGTTTTGAATTGTTTTAGCAGTACTACTTTAACTGATTCAATGATGAGTGAAAACCTTATAGTAGCCACAAATTTAGTTTCCCTTGTACAAAGTGATTGATTGAAAAGATTTCATCTTTTTCAGAATCCACTTGCTCCGTAACAAATTTTAGAAGGTGACAAAAAATGAAAGTGGTTCTCGCAACAAAAGGTGGCTGGGACAAAAGAGGCAAGCCTCCTCTAAAATATAAAAGCGAGAAAGAGACAGAAGACAAAAAAAGGGGGGAAAAAACGAAGATATATGAAGTCTTCATGTCGATGAACTACCATTCATTTTCACTTTGAAGTCCTGCGAACCGTAGTGAAGTGTGATTGCATGTGACAGTTGCCGAGTCTGCCGGTTTATCATGATGGATATACCTTGCCGTTGTGGTGGTGCTGTAGCACACATAAACGCACATGTCCACACTGACGCACGCACACACATACACTAATACATGGATACAGACATGCACAGAAGTGGGGTTGTGCAGGTATGTGTGGTAGAAGACAGAAACAGAACCTGAAATGAGACCAGACAATAATAATCACACATTTTTAATTTAGTGTAGTTTTTAAAGCTATAGCCCATTAACAACTTCCTTTCTTTACTTAACTGATTTATTTTGATTTATTTGAGAACATTTACTGAATTATTGAGGCCCTAAAATGAATATTGTTAGACACAAGAGAGGTGCATGGAGTAATTTCTTTCATGATTTTCAATTAAATGTCTTTGTAACAGATTGATGCACTAGATAAAAAACATTTAAATTGACTATCTGTTTAACTGCACCACATTTTTGTATCACAGTAATTTGTCTCCAAAATTTTGCATTCCTTTTTAAATACAAGGTCATAGGTACAAAACTGTAATGTATCTAAAGACTTTGAGTTGACGATTCACACTGCCAAATAAGTGAACAATACACTTTCTCTCTTTCTTTCGCTCTCTTTTCCACTTACGCCTGCATGGACACGCGTTTCACACACTGTGATACACACTCCTTGATTTTGACACATGCCATTAACCTCAGCTCGTCTCACCTCAGCTGGGAAACAGTAGAGCAAAGGCATCACATAATGGTACCTGAAGCAATCTTTTCCTGTTTTGTACCCAAAAGCAACTTGTTCAGACTTTGCATAGTGCTCCATTTGTCATTGTTAGTCAAGGGCACTGCAACACAATCCTGTCAGCAGTGCAATTTTAGGCTTTCTGTTCAAAATTGTTTGCATAAGGTGTGTGCACATGGATCTGTCAGGTGATTTAAATTTTGTTTCATGCCTACAAATGTATGCAAATGAATAACTGGACAAACTAAACACTGGTTCAAAAGAAAGGCCAAGGATAAACAATTTATTGTTTCATGAGAAAAGTGTGCAGCCTGTATGCAAAAGCAGTATCATGATATTTATTTCCAGTTGTTAGATACACTTCTAAAAAGAAAACTGGTAAGCTTACCCCTGCTGTTGCACAGAGCACAAGGGCAAATCTGGTAGTCCATATTACAAAACCCGTTTTTTTTTTTTTTTTGTTACTTTTCCCTTGGGTTGTCTAAGAATGGCTGAGAATGAAATTGCAGTTTGCAGATTGCCCATTGGAGCAATTGTCTTGAATGCCTCACGTTAGTGTGAAAGTGATGGGTTAGCAGTTGTCTATTCCCTTAAATTTCCAATTAGTAACCTCACAGCAACAAAAAATTATATTGTATCTCTCTTTGCTCCCATGGTTTTCTCCTGTCCTCTTCAGTTTTTTTGCTATGTTGGACTTTCCTTGAGCATCAGTTCTTCCTTATGCTAAAATTGCTATTTATAGTGCTTATTTGATTGCTGCAGTTGCATTTATTCTGATAGTCCAAATTTAAATGGTAATATGTCAGTGTGACTGGAAGTGAAAGTTGATAGATATTTCTTGTATTCTTGTTTCAAATACTTTGCCCAGGTGTGGCCATCAAACAGGCCGGGTGGATCAGGCACCGCGGGCTTCTCGAGTCCCTCCTCTTTTTGCATTCTTCATATGGAATGGAAATTAATCAGGCTTTTCCATCAGAGTGGTTTGACTTTGACCAGTAGGGGATTTGCTTTTCCAACGCAACTTAGCAACCTGTTTGAAGGCGCGTCTAGAGCTGATGACACAGCGTTTTGAGTCAATAACAAATAGCGGTGCTTCAATACACGTTTTTTTTGTTCCACCAGAGGACAAAGAGGAACTGTTTGGTTTAGCTGCCCACTCACATCATGCCTGTCCATGCTGTTGTCCTTAGGTATGTCAAAGTTTGGCGCAGTGGTTGCTGCTGTAGAGCAGGACCATTCTGGGGGTGGTGCGGTCGAGCCTGCTGTGGCCAAACTGATGATGGAAAAGTAAATCAGCACGACTTGGTTTGGAGTGGTTGATCAAAGGTTCATAGGTGTAAAGCAGAAAGCCCTCCATAAAAGGATGTGAGTCTCCTCCTCCCTAGTATCAAACTTTGGGATGATCTGTTTATCAATTTTGCCATTAATGCCATGAGATTTCTCAAACTTCACCAACCATGTGTAGATCGTACTCATCATGGCCTCCTTGTCTAGAGCAGTTGTGATGGACCACACAATATTTGGGAAGGTTTTTGTTTTGTCAGTCTGTTTGGGTCGCTGGTTTTCCCTCCATTGGTCATGCCACCAATACCGACCATACTTCATGATTTTAGATACTCAAATCTTGTGAAAAAAGACAGAGTTCAAACCATCAATAAATGGGTCAGGAATCTGAGTGATCAGGAGGGAAGAAAGCTAAAAAAGAGACAGTTGCAGTCATATTTGACAGCTGTACTATAATAATTCTTCATTTCTTTTTGTTTACTATGAAATAGTTAGCACATCTATGTGCATCTCCAGAACACACGTGTAGCTAAAAACCCTGATGTTCAGTGTAACCTAATGTGCCCATATGCACGTGTGTGTCCATGTGTAAAGTTCTCCTAAACCAAACCCAGTCCCCCGGCTGCTGATTCCCAGGACTTCTTCCTCTTCCAAACTTTTTCTCTGTCAGTGGAAAACTATGCAATTAGAAAACACTGTGTGAGATTGACAGCAGAATCACATACAATTTGACAAGGGGGCTCCACAGAAAAGCCTGTTGGATACTTAAGTATTTTTAATTAAACAGCTCTCTGCTCCAGCAGCGTGCTTTCCTCACCAGTTCAAAGAGATCCGCTTTGACCCATGTGTTAAAAGTTTGTATCAGTTTTCCACGGCTATGTTTTGCTTGGCGTCTTAGACACGCAACCCTAAATTGTCTTGTTTAAAAGCTAGTTTGTTTACAGTTCACTCTATTTCTCTTGCTCTCTTTTACCCCCATTACTCTGCCACATGTGCAGAGTGTGATCATGTTCAGGGTGTAGTTCTTCACTCCCAACAGGCCCAGTTTTTGGAAACGCCTCAGAATTGAGTTAATTTTAAAGACATAAACAGAAATGTGTTTAAGCGAATGGAAAGATCCACTTCACAAAGTCCATCACCCCTTCACCCTGCTGCCATTCTGGTTTATTTAAACGTTAAAACAAGTAAAATAGAGTGCTCATCTGTTACTTGGGAGCTTCATCAATAACATTTGTCCACCTGATGTAAAATCGATATGACACACACTGACACAATGCCAGAGCAATGGCAAATGTGCCGTCATTTGTCATCGACTTGCAATAAAGATATGTCAGAATTGATTTTCGCCCCCCCCCCCATCTCTCTCTGCCTCCCCCTCTTCTCCTTTGCTCTTTTGCAGTAGCGGTAATAGAAAAATAAATGAATGCTTTTTTTGACCGAAGTATGGTCAGCCTTGCCAAAGTCAATTAATATTGAAGCAAGGGTTGTAATGATTTGAGGGCTAGCATGTTATGATTTCACTGAAATGCCCTGCCAAAGATGTTAAAAAGTAAAGAAGTGCAATGGATGGCTGGGTAGGTCTAAACTCTAGTGGGAAATGTTTTGTTTTGGCCTCCAATCAATATAGATGTTTTTAACAGTCTTGCACACACTTCCCTTTTTTAGGTTTTCCTTCTAGTTCCATTTCTAGGTTGGCTGGCAGAGTGTTTTGTGTGCTACCGTGAACAAAAAGAGCCTCTATAACCTTGAATTGATAGAGTTTATAGATCCTTAAATCATGTTTAAACTTGATGGAATTGCCCTCTGTGTGTGTGCACTTTTTAGATGGGTGCAATTGTGGGTGAGTTGTCTGTCACCTGCATGATGTTTTATTTTACTGAAAACATGCTGAAAGTAATGTTTAACATGGTATTTATATGTGATCATGATAACAGAGATGTTGAGTTTGATGAACCCCAATCAAATTGAGTCCCATCTTTTGTTCAAGCTCTAGATTTAGTATCTATTACTCATTTGAATTATATCGAAGTCTGTAGTATAAGATGTTGAATATTTTCTGAACTCAAGTGTTAGGGACATTTCTGGTACTTCATTTTGCAAATAGTCATTGTGCAGCCTCATGTGGCTCTACTGTATGTGTGTGTGTTTCATCCTGTGTTCCCTGCGTGTATGTTTGTGTGTCAGATTTGCCATCGCGGTTTGTTGCCGCTGGGCTGTGTGTACCCAAGTTGCGCCGCTGGTAGCGAGCAACATCTGTTTCGGGGTTGTTGTTCCTCTTGGCTGCTTTTCAATTGGATTTCCTCAAGCAGGGCCAAAAGCTGTCACCTCTGCCAGGCTCTGTTAGCAATCACCCCCGGCCCCTATATTAAGTAGGTGGTTCAGGGCTAAGCTAATAACTCTCCCTCCTCTCCTGAGCCATCACACACCAGGACTGGTGTTGCTGCCGGCCTCAGTGTGTGCCTGTTTGTATGTGTGTGTACACACTCTTGAGTTTCTCGATGTAGCTTTAGAGGCAGGCTGGCTGGCTAGGGGGTCCCCTCCTCAATGTGACAGCCCAACAGACTGAATGTGTGGGAAATACACAAGGAGAGTCCTAATAGCTCCTCTCAAAGAATGACTGATCATCTTTCTCTGTTAACGTACAACAGGATGGAAAAAGGAAGAAAACTTTGACCCCAAACCCACCCTCAAACACAGATTATATTCTGTAATGCGTCATAGCAAAGAGAGCTGAGGACAGAGTTTAATGATACTGCATGGACATCATGGCCTTATGTAAATACTGTACAAGTTAAACGATATGGTCAGTCTACTTTAGTTGAGGTGAGTCAGATAAAACTTGTTTGTACTGGATGAAAAGTTTTAGTGAGTTTATCTATGTTTTGTTGGTGTTTAGTTTTTCCACTGAAAACATCCTTGTGCCTCATCTCACGCTTGACTTAAGGAAAGTTTAACTGGGTGTCACAAACTTTTTATTGTGAGGTTTTTACCTCATCAAACTGACAGGGTGGCAGGCTGCCCGTCTACCTGCCTGTCTGTCTGTCGTCACGTCTCACTGCCAGCTTCTCTGGCCAGCTGGAGCAGTTACACCAAGCTGGAGTTGAACTGAAGACCTGCAAAGTATCAACTCCCCGTTTCACAGCTTTGACAGACACTTTGATTTGACATGCCATGAGCAGTTAAAGTGAAAGTTATGTATACATGTTAATTAAACTGTTTATGCGTGGAGGGGTCAGAGACATTAGCAAGCCCCAGTGCAGAAGTGTGAATTTCTTCTTTTTCCCCCATCACAGCATTTTAACCTCTTCTGTCTCTCATTTCCGTAATGATTACCAGGTGCGAGAGCAGGATTTTCCTCCCTTTTTTGGCCAAGCGGGGATGCAGATAGCTCTATTTGTGAAAAGTGTCTCTGTGTGTTTGAATTTAGGCCTGGGTATTTGACGTTTGCTCCAACTTGTTCAAATAGATCTCATTTGTGCAGTTGGTTGACACCAAAGCCTGGAATTCGTAAATGGATGTGGAGGCTGCGGTCTTCAGCAAAGCTGTCGGTCTAATCGAAAGATGTCATTTGTGAAAACTATATTGGTTTTTGATGTAGGGTTAGAAGAGTGTAAATCATTTTAACATTGAGCAGTGGCACGCCCTGGAGTTCTTTTAAAAACTGTGTGGAATATTTGGTTTACAATAGCTTCAATTAAAGTAACCAAACAGATGTTTAATTTTTCAAAGGTTTCTCAGTGTTTATTTGTGTGTACAATGCTGAAATAGGGTGAAACTTTCTCAGGCAGCCAAAAATGTAAATTTTGTACCGTACAAATGTAGGATAGCCATGTGAATCATGTTCTTTACTTTAAGTGCTTGCAACAGCACATTGGCTATGTATACATTTCTTGGTATTTGTGACACTCAGACATTTCAGATCATCAAACAAATTTTGATAATAAAAAAAGATGACCTGAGTAAAGACAAAATGCAGTTTATAAATGATGAATTCATTTATTAAGGGAAAAAGCCATCCAAACCTACCTGGCCCTATGTGAAAAAGTAATTGACCCATAAGAAAATAACTGGTTGTGCCCCCTTGGTGTCAACAACTGCAAGCATGCGTCTGCAATGACTGGCAATGAGTATTTCACATCGCTGTGGAGGGATTTTGGCTCACTCTTCCTTGAAGAATTGTTTTCATTCAGCCATGTTGGAAGGTTTTTGAATATGAATGGCCTGTTGAAGGTCATGCCATTGCATCTCAATTGGATTTTGGTCTTGACTTTGACAATGCCACTCCAAACCCTTTAGTTTATTTGTTGAAGCCATTAGAGGTGGACTTGCTGCTGTTTTTGGAATTTTTGACTTGTAGTATCACCCAACTGTGCTTGGGATTGAGATCACAAAGTGATGACCGGACCTTAAAAAAAAATAAAAAATAAAAAATAAAAAAAATAAATAGTTCCTTTTGGCCTTGGAACTCATTTTTGCCCAGTCTCGTTCTTATTGTTGAATCATGAACAATGGCCTTAACTGAGTCAACTGAGGCCTGCAGGTCTTTACTTGTGGTTTGGGTTCTTGTGTGACCTCCTGCATGAGTCATCAATGTGCTCTTGGAGTAATTTCATTCAGCTGGCCACTCTTGGCTAGGTTCACCACTTCTTCAAGTTTTCCCTGTTTGTGGACAATGGCTGTCCACTGGTTTGCTGGAGTCCCACAGCCTTAGAAATAATTTAATCCTTTGTAGACTGAAAGATGCCAATGACTTTGTTTCTCGTTTTACCAAGAATTTCAATATAACAAAGAGATTTTAATATCCAGTGCCATTGTGAGCAGATTATGTCTTTTTAAAAAAAAATCAAATCAGAAATACCTTTGCTTTATGCAATGCTCCTCTTTCCAAACTCATGCAAAATAGAACGTTTTTTACTGTCTCCACTGAAGTACCCCCTGATGTGAAGTCTTTGGCCACTAGCCACACGAAAAATGTCAGGGACTTCTTTGGTTTTTGGACTCAAGGCACGCAAGACACAATCAATTGACTTGGAAAGCATTTCCTCTTTGGAAAGCTGAGGGAATCTTGCATATTTAACCTTCGTAATCATGCAAAAAAATCCCTTGAAGCCTGTCTATGACATGTAACATCGTGTGTACTGTATGTAAAACTCAGCTGTAATTTATTCCAGTATGACAAAGAAATCTGCTCTTCTAGTTGCTTTTTCCTCACCAAGACAGTCTTCACTCTTCCAACATAGTTGTCATATCTTTACATTTGTTATCCAAGGACATTGTCATAAACTTTCGGTTTCTGAGACTTTTTTTTACCTGCGCTTCTTTACTTTATGCATTTGGGAGGATGACAGAGAAAAGTAAATATTGGTGTTAAAATATATGGGAGGGTGTAAAAGCAGAAGACCATTCACTAAGAATTAGTTATCATTTGAAATACAGGGAGAAAAATAAAACAACTGATGCAATGTGTGTCTGCTTGTGCATTGTATTAAGTGATATAGGATGAAAGAACTGGGGAAAATCAATATCATAATGTAACACAAGTTAAATTTCTGCCTAAGTTCAATATATTGTGTGATTTCAAAAAATACTTTTAGTATGATTATTGTCGTTATTTTTATTATTATTATTATTATTGTTATTATATTTTAGTGTTGCTACAATGTGCGTACAGTCAAAACAAGGAACTTGGTATGCGTGCAATGACTGTTTTGCTATAGAAATGTTATGTTGCTATTAAAACCAGGACAACCTTCACTATTACATGCATAATAAAACAATACGAAAAATTGTGTACCAAGTGCAAAATCTGGCTGATACTCTGAGTTAACGTGCAGCTAGAGCCCAAATCTTCAAATCTTAGTCTTTATTTTAACATATGACAGTTTTATATTACATTTAGTGGTTGTTATGTTTCAGGAAAATTGCACAGATATTTAAAAGTTCATATGGCTATTTCACATCTGTGATTAAAGTAAAACATTGTTTATTTTTTTTCATTTAGTCTAACTATCTCAGGTTTATTGTAGTTGCAGCTTAAAGGTCACAGGTGCAAGCCTTGCAGCTACATCTTCAGCGCCCATCATTCTTGTTATCCATAGACAGTTTTTTTAACATCTGCCTCTTTCCTGTTGGTTCACTCATTGAAATATATTTTCATAAGTACAGGCTATAGCAACCTCTTAAATTATGGAAACTAAGATATTTAATGTAATTTAGGGTTTCTTTTATACAGAGCTTTTTGGAAAACATGCTTACAGAAATGCTGGAGTAAAGCTTTTATTTTGCATACTTTATGCTCTTAGTTGACACTTTTTTAAAATATGAATCACAAGGACAACTGAAGAAGATAAGGTACATTTCTAAAAGAGGGGCTTTCAATATTACCATCAAACTAGGTTGAGCTGAAGTGTCCTGGTTTAATTGAATTTCCTTTAGTTTTAAAGTAAATCACTCCCTGTCTTTGATTTTGCTTTCAGCTGTCTGAGACATAGCTCTCAGACTCAGAGCATCTCAGAGAAGAAGTAGCAGCCTTGTTAATATCAAGAAATGCTATTTTTTGTCTTGTAGTGCAGTGTAGTACATCTCTCTGGGGGGATAATGTTTTTGGTCAAACACACTGTTTGTTGGCTTTAACTTTTTAAACATACAATTGTTCCCTAATTAGCTGGATGCTAATTAATTTATGCTCCCTTGTTTGATGTACAGTATCGCAATACTTTGAAAGCAACTGCGTTCATTGTGTGCATAAATTTGTAGCATTTTCCACTGAGTTCAAAAGAATCAGGACTGGATTTAGAAAAGCACACATGCATTTAAATAATGCGCCCCATTTTTTGTCTCTGTTTGTTTTTAGTGGAAATATTAATGAATTAACATTTTAAACAATCTATCATTATTGTTGTGCTGCCACTTATTTTTAACTCAATTATATTTTAATAGATCATTTTTCCTAATGTGCACAGTATGTTCGCCCCACTTTGTTCCCTACACAACAAAAGATTAATTACAAATAAGATGAATGATCAAAAATATGATAATCAAATTGCAACAGTAAGTAGGAAATTGCAATTCTAATGCAATACAGTAGGGTATGTGTTGCAAATTAACCACCCACTGTCTGTGCTTGGGTATATGTGTGTCTGTGAACATAGTGTCTTACAATAGTATACTTTTCCTTGCATGAAAACTTTTTTAAATTATTCTTTGTGCTCTTATTTGTCAGTCAACTTTTGATTGTTGTTTCCTTTTGTTAATAAGTCAGGTATTACCATACAGTGGCCTTGTTGTCTTTTTATCACTGGCTTGAAATAAGAAGTGCGATAAAACTGCTGGTCTCAGATCTCACCTTGATATTTCTTGTTATGTCTGTTGTCTTCAGCCTGTCAGAGAGCAGCCGAGTTGTCATTTTAAACAGGATGGATGTCGGAAGGTGTCACCTGACAGCCCGACAGGGCAATTCAGTCCCTGGAGGACAGGAGAGGAGCTCGTAGGAGGTGAATGGACAGTAGTATGGGCTAGAGGTCGCCGTTGTCGGCCATCGCCGGCCTGTCACTCTGAATGGGCCCCCAAATCATGTTGTCAATGGTGATGCATCGAGATCTCCCTCTGGCCAAAATTGGATGCTCCAAACTCAACGTGATTGATGCATTGAACCGGGTTGTGTCTGCTGTCCTCAGGATGTGTCCTTACCCCCTTTTAAAGATGAAGCAACACAGACAGACTGAGTGCGGAAAGATAGAGATGTACTTTTAAAAGTTTTTTGTGTTTGTTCTCCAGATCACTTCGACAGAGTTTTGACTTATCAAAGAATCTACTGTATCCACCAACCTTGAAATATATAGGATTTTACCTGCCATTTAATTTTTCTCGGTACATTTTTTTGTGTGGAAGAGTTCAATTGGTGCTCAGAGAATGTTTCTCACAGTTTCCTTTGAGGTGAAGGCATTCGTTATGGCCTGAAGGCGAATGCACAGCTTGTACATTCAATGGATACACAATGGGTTGGAATGAAAAATATCTGTTTTTCTGTGACCAAAAGTGCAGCCTTTATGCATCCAAGGGCATGGCATTCTTGTGCCCAGGGTACTAGCCGTGGAGTTTTGTGAACATGAAATATCTTCTTTTATGTGTCATTTTTTTCATTATGCTCCCTCTGTCTCTCTCTTTCTCCGCTCTCCTCGAATGGTTTTCCTTGATAGCCTCGTCTGGCCTGAGTTGCTCTCTTTATGTGCGCCTGTGTGTCTTTTAATACATGTTTTTGCTCATATTGTCTTTGCTCCTTCACAATTTATGTCTGTGTCCCATATGTTTTTTGAATTTTTTGTGTACCAGTGTACGAGTGTGGGCTTGAACTTGTGTTTTATGTGTGTTTGTTGGCACTCAAGCCTATGTATGTGGGTTTCTGTGTCTAACAGCACAGACTGAACACAGGCACTTGAGATTTTGTATTTCGACAAAGCTGTGTGGAACCTTGGATTTGAGCCTTTGATGGCTTAGAGGGGGCTGGAATGAGGAGCATGAGTATTGTTGAAGAAACAAACGCAACCTGAGCCTCAGTGAGGTGGCCCAGTTTGGAGAAGTTGTACTCTTTTAAGTCCTTAAGTCTTCTTTTTATACTTCTCAGTCTCAGCTCTGTATAGCGGGGATGGTTAGTTTACGTACTAACCTAACCTTTATCATGTCACTTATTACTAGATGTTTTTTAACAGTGAAAAAGAGAGGAAACAACTGTAACAACTTTGTCCTCCTCTTTCTCTCTCCCTTTTTTTCTCCCTCTCCCTTTCTTTGTCTGTGTTTGCAGGGCCTGTTCATCTTCCTGATATATGGGGTGTACAACACAGAGGTAAGTCTGCATTGTGTCTCAAGGCTGTCGGAGTGAATGAGAGAAATGACAAGTTTCTGATGGGCTCCCTGCTTAAAAGCTGGGTGTGTGGGGTGTGTGAGGGGGTTATGTGTGTGGTGTATGTGTGCGATCGTGCATCTGTGGATGAGTGTGAGGGGAGGGGACATCGTTTCCACGCGAGCGTCCCACTGCCCTTCATGCTTGGACTAACTTATATGCATCCGAGTCCGACCATTAAACACTGACACGCCGCCGTTCTCAGCCACTCATTCCTCACCCACATTGGCTAATATTTCACTGCCTCTTTAAGTTTTTAAACTCACGGCCCTCCATTTAGCATCCTGACAAAGTCGCCGGCCGGGGCTCTGAGGGGCCCCGAGCAGTAACCGCAGTACGAAAAAAGAAAAACAGTATGCAACTAACAATATGCAATGAAGGTGTGAGGATATTGAGATGCTGCTTTATTATCATTTAGATACACCTTAGATATGTGAAGACAGACACAATTTAATGCATGAGGCTTTGGTCATGAAATCCCTCTTGGTCAAATGTGACTCAGTCGATATAAATAGGGTTAACACCAGCTTTGAATTTAGAATGTTAAAATACAGCAACGTTTCTCCTTTTTTAAACTTCCTTCCATGTGAGACTTTTAAAAAATAAAGTGAAAATCCAAAAACAGTAAGATTTGTTGCTACTCAAGACCAAAAAATTTCAAAACAATAATTTCTATACCATCTGACAGAGCCTGCATTATGATTTTAAGGTTATTTGAGCTGTAAAGAATCATATTTTAATTCACACTACAGGATAAAAAGTCTTGAATTATTGTGATGGCAAATTCTTAAATCTGTGTAACAAGCTGTCTCCTTTGTGGAAAAAATAAAGTAGAATTTTTGAGTCTGCAGTTTTGATTAATACAAATATGCCTCACCCTTTTACTAGCCTCTGCTTAAATGGACAAGGTCATCCTCACCTTATACATGCAGCTTTTTGAAGAGCTGTTGAGAATGGCTGTTTGTTATTCGTTTCTTCATATGTAATGGGCAATATTATATTCCCCATGTATTTTTTTTTACATATCATTTGTCCAGACTCCCTTAACTTTTTACCATCATCATAATGTGTCTCATGTAACATATGCTTTTTCTCCCCATTTATATTTCCGTATCTACTTCAGAGCATGAAGAGCTGTCCCTGAGTCAGAGGCACAATGTAGAGCCAGAGATGGCTGACCTTTCACTCCGTATAATAAATCAACACTACATTCTTGCTTAAGTGGCTTTTTTTAGTGCTTGGGAATTCATTTTCTTACTCTCAAGATGTCCTTGACCCTTAAGCCTCCACAATTTTTTGAGCACCTCATGTGCTTCAGGTTTTCAAGAAGGCCACACTTTGTTATCATTAAAAAAACAATCTGTTATCATGCTTTTATCCACAGTATTTCTCTATCTTCAGCTTAACCCCTATCAGCTTTTAAGGGGGCCTCCTTTTGTTTTCTGTCACCCTGCTTGCTTTATCTATGTATCTCATACTTCTTTCATGTTTGATGAGGCAACAGCTGGCCCTTTAAGATTTTTTTCTCTCCTAAAGAAGATACAGAGATATTGAAAATCAGTTATCCAAAATTGATGTTGTTCAACTCAGCAAACAATATGGTGAGAGAGAATGTGAGAGGATGAGATTTTACCTGTTGAAGTTAACCAGAACTGATGACTTGGTGATGCAACCCCTCCTCTGATTACACTCTTGGATGCTTAAAGCTGCTCTGAGTCTGCAGGGTGAGGAAAAAAAACTTTGGAAAGTTGTTGCAAGTCGTTAACCTGGTATGATAATTGGTCTTCAGCCATCTGAAGAAGAAGAGTTTCTTTGATATGTTAAAGAAAGGTAAAGTTATTCAGTTCCTGATGGTTAGAGGAGTGCTTCATTCATGAGGCTGTTATCCAGGCTCAGTGATTACAAATATAGAATAGAAGACAGACTTTGTTTGCTGCTATTACACTAAAATGCTGCGTTTTAATTGCTAATTACCTGACAATAGCTTCCCATTATTCACATCAATTAGCTTTTCCTTGGTGGTCACCTTGTAATCCCACGCTTTGATGACCTTTTATTTCCATCAGCTCCAAGGATGTCGGCAGGTGTTGTTGGGTGCGCTGCTTTCATATGGTAATCGTTTAGCACCCATTTACATGGGAAACCACGCTTTGCATCATTGCAAAACCTTGAATGTGCGCAAAACCCCTTTAACACAAAACAATCATCTAAAACAATGCCCTTCCCCTCATTGTCAAATGATTAATTAAGTTGTGTCATGTAATTGCCTCAGCACGCTTGCTGCTTTTGATATCTGTGAAATCCCCAGGACTTACTTCTCCTATTAAATAGTGTTAAGACGATGTCTCGCCAACATCCACGCTGTGTGGAAGACCTTCTGTGGATCTTGTCAGGTATAATATAACTGTATAGAAACATGATGCTGGGGCTGTTGATTCTGCCTTGTCACAGGGCCCTGGCTCTCTTCATTATGTGGCCCTTCAGCATTGGTCCGTATGCAAAACATCCTCTGTATACACATGCTGTCTCAGAGACTGTGTGTGTGCAGCGTGCTGTCATAATTTATAACACGCTGCGACTTAATGAAGCCATAAGCCATAATGCATATTCACTAACGTGGTGGGCTGGGCTGGGACGGGCTGTAGTGATGAGTGCCCAGACGCTACAAATTTACAAAGAGGGCTGACAATATGTACGGACAAAAGCATGGGCGCTCACAAACTCACATACACATATACACACACGTACATGTAAATACAGACGCAGAGGCTACTCAACTACACTACTCCCAAACTGAGTGACTCTTTTTATTCCTAAGATTTTATTTCAACAGATTTTTATCTTGCTATTTTTAATAGTTAATAAAATGACCTGTAACAGATTAAAATTAAGATGCTAAAATATCAAATTACTGCAATTTTTTCAATGGCAGTTGTAACAGTAGAGTAAGTTTTTGCTTTTTATTTAGCAAGTCACTTGATTTATAAACCATAGTCCTGATTAAATAAGGGATCATTATGAAGCCAGTATTACTGTATTTTTTTCCTTTATTGGTGAAAATCAACAGAAAAGATTAATGATTTATGAGACGATCATGAGAGACAGTAAAAAATTAGGAAAAGTAAGAAAAAGCAAAACAAAGCAATAATGTTATAAATTCTAAAACAAACATCAACAACCAAATTAATAGATAATTAAATCAAACATTAAAAAAACAATCAGGACACACAAAAAGATTGCAACACAGACTACCAAGGGAGAATTACAAACAATAATAATATTAATCTTTGTAAATTAAATGTTTTACATTCCTCCTCAAACCTACCTCAAAAGTACAAGGCAGAAAAAATATTAAATGCTTTGATTTGAATAACAAATATCCATCTTCTTTTTATTGCTCCAAATTATCAGTCACATGATCAGTTGAAGTGTTTTTCATGCTGCAATATCATTAAATTTTCTTGGTGAATTCTTGTGCTTCAACCAGTTTAGCATGGAGAGATTTAATTGTCTGATAATTGTCTGTCAGATATAATATTCACAATATTTATATGAAATCTTCTCAAAATAACACAAAATGTTTTAAATTAAAACCTAAAGCTGCTCACTGAAAAGAAGAAAATTGACAAAAAAATAAATGTATAAATAAATGATTTAAGTTATCCTAAAATAAGATATATTGTCTTAGCTGAGTCTTGGCGTTTATTTTCACGGTGTTACAGAAAATTTTATTCTACAGCACACTTATTCTCTAAATTATTCTTTAAGGAATTATTTATAAGCATTTAAATAACACAAGGGTTCATTTAATTTTATGTGAGGAGTATTGCACAAGTTAAAACAAAAATAGTTCGATTAAAAAAAGTAAACTGCAACTGTTTTTCAAAGAAACAGTCCAATGCACACTGTAGAGTTTGTGTAGAATTAAAATGTCTTTGTTTTACATGGTAAGATATATTTAAGAGAAACCTAAAGATGTGTATAGAGGTCTGTTTCAAGTTTCCGTAAATAACTGTACATTTAAAGGTTGTGTTAACTGCATACCTCTAAAATCTATAAAACTCTTGTCTGGTTTTGTGTGTGGTAAATGACGGCATGCAGTACACTGCTTCATCCGGAGTGTAAAAATGTAATCTGTTCTGCTAGGGCGGTCCCTTCTCCTCCAATAGCTCCATTTGTTGGTCCCAGCGCTGTATGCTGACAGATGATAGCTTGAAGTCGTCTCCTTAGTTTGCCAGCTCTATGTGTCACTTTCAAGTCCCATTAGCCACTGGGACATACAAGAACACTTTCTCGCATGTACACCTCCCCTACTGCTTCCAGTGCCTGCAAACTGCTGCTCAGAATTTTTTCTGTTCCTTTATCTTTTCTCCTTTGTCCATTTTAGACTTCTGTGCTTACAAGAGTTTGCTATTATATTTTTATTTATTCATTTCATGAATTTATTGGTTTTAAGCTCTGTGTCAGATAAAGTACATTTATTGCTTTTTCTCCCATTCTCTTTCTGTTTATTTCAGGTTCGGAGCACGGTCAACAGGATCAAGGAGAGGAGAAAAGCGCTTAATTTTTCAGTATGTAATTCTCTTCTCTGTGAGTAAGTGTGTCTCTGAAACACACCAGTGCGACAGACTCAATTTTCCTCACAGGTTTTACTTTAAAAAGAAAAAAATTCAGAGATGAAAAACTGGCCACAAAGCAACACTGTACATCTGCTAGCCTCCCACTGGTTGACAGTCCATGTTAGATGTCCTTATACATCAAACATAGACCTTCCATAATAGCCCCCCTCCCACCCTCGCTCTGCCCATTGCAGCACCTTCATCCCAGCAATGTCAAGCTCTGCGGTGGGTTACAAGTTTCTAATCCAGGACAAGCAGTCCCCTGACATTAAAGTGTCAGGCCAGTATTTATACCTTGTTGGACGCTGCTGTTTGGCCGAGGTGGTGGGATGCTGCATGCGTGCAAGTGTTCGTGTGTGTGTGAGATAGTCTCCACAAAGCACTTTTAAAGTACTTAATAGTCTCCAACACACACGAACCAGCTCAAAGCCTCTCACATACAGACAATTACAGACTCTAGCACATTGACAAACACCTAGTCCCATTGCATTTGCCCCCTCGCTTACACTTCCAAACGCAGATGCAGAGTGCATCTTGTCCCTTATGGCTGATCACATACTGTCGACTCAACGCCACTTTGCCCTGTAACTCTTTGTCCTGCCCCTCCTGCTGCACCCTGACCCAAACATATTCCTCAACATCATGCGCCTGCTTCAAGTCATTGAGGAAGGAATGAAACCATTCCCGACAGCAGATTGATTTTTAAAATATCAGTCTACTCCTATTTCCTTTTGACCCCCCACCTCAGAGATGGACACACTGAGGATGGGAAGAAATGAAATAAATAAATATAAAAATTTAATGTGTCTGTGTGTTGGCCACTTGGGGCTAAAGGGGGGCCCCCTGCCACCAGGTGCAGTCTGATATATTGTCAGCTCATGTTATCAGTGAGGCCCCCCATCTACCGTCATTTTTACTGCTTCCTCTCCCCTCTGTTGGTGGCAATTTTCCAATCTTGCCGGGTTCCGCTACCAGAATGCGTTTTTTAGCCATCACTGCTGCCTGACGGTTTTTAGCTAATGCTATTTTGTGCCATAAATCCTGCTTGAAATACTGTATCTACCTGTCCTTTGGCTAGATAGGAGACATTTGGCTCTAGATGACCGCACATGCCCCTATATATCCCCATGTTGTAAAACATAGGATTGGGTAGCGTGCCTCGCTGGCTGAGGGATAAAGAGGCTTTGGCTGTGTTACTGCATATGGGGTCATTTGAAGATGAATGGCGCTTGTCGGAGATAGAGGGGTTTATGTGTTGTGTTATTTGCAACCATTGAAGGGTTAACCCAATGAGATAATCCTCTTGCAACTGTGATTCAAGCACTACAGTGAGATTTTGAGTTATATCTTTGAAACTTTTATTCTTTGATAAACAACATCACAAGCTGCAAGTACTGAGTCCTGCTAAGTTAAAGACATTGTACAGGTACTTATATTTCAGAAATGCAAGCATGTTCAGGATTATTGGAGGTTGAAAAGATTTTTTTGGGAAAGTCAAAGGACCAGCCTCAAAAGCAGAAACCAGCATTTACTGTTCGAGCTGAGACATTTAAAAAAATATCTAACTGTAATTATTTGGACTCATTTTGCAAGGTTGATATCAATTATTGTATTAAAAATTTTAATGCCGTTCTCATTTTGGTTTAGAGAAGCATAAAAATGAGAAAGTATAATTTTTTGCTACCTATGCATAAAGATTTAATACTTTTGCACGATGTGTAGCGCATATCTAACCTAGCAGATGGATTCGCCCATTTCCTTGTTTCTCAATGGTGAATCCATCTTGCTACCATCTGAGCCATTTGGGCCCGGTTAGAAAGTGACAGGACCAATCAGCGATGAGGGGCAGTACTTTCAGGCACGCCGGAGTCGTGACGTAAGCAAGCAGCAACAGGAGGCCGGTGCAATTATGGCTTAGCATAGATGCTGCTAAAGAGCCAGTTTTATCAGAACTTGACGACATTTCTTCGATAAAAGAAGAACCAAGAACAGCAGTGAGTTGATTTCTTTTCAAAAACGACAAAAGTCATGTACTGACATGTCTATAGTCACCATGGTTCGCGTTATTCCTTGGTAGCTGCGCACGTGCACCTCAGCCGCAGCTATGTCACGTGTTTTGTTGCTCTGATTGGCCCGTAAAGATGCGACAGAACGTTCATCCAGTTACACTCCAGGTGTTTTTCAAATCCTCTGCCCTTTCCCAAATGCTTAGTATTGAAAGTTTTCCAGGTCCATCTGGCTTGTCAGGTTAGCACATATCACTTCTGCCAAAAAAAGTATTGAACTGATATTTTGACACATATTTTACATTAAAAAAGGGTAGGTTAATTAGATTGCTCAGCATTATTCACCGCACATGCAAAATTGCACTCTGTAAGCACACATATGATATTAGCTTTGTAGAAAACCTAAGATTAAAGTATCAAACAAACAGTTTAATCATATATTAATGATATGTTTCTATAGGTACAGTGACATGACACACCTCTATCCTTGAAAACCTCTCGTATAAATTCCACCAAATCTAATCACACACTCTTCCCTTTCATATTCCACTCCTCTGTCGACCTTTTTAGCCTTCTTCCTTGCAGTTGCCCTTTGCATGGGTATGTGTTGCACACAGCCTTTTCAGCCCTGGGGGTGGGGTTTAGTATGCTCACGCACACACACTTTAACCAGTGTAGCCTGCCTGTTTGATACCAAGTACCTCCCGACCCACCCTGACCTCCCTCTTGTACACACACAGCCAGATTGCTTTGTGAAATAAAGCTGTCACTTGCAGGACCCAAATAAAAAACAGCCCCCCCTCAATACTCCATGCCCCTGACACCACTGAAATATAGATATAAATTGAAGGCAGATTAGATTTTTTGATCTTAATTCAAGTTTTGACAACATATAGGGAGATAGGATTGACTAGAACCAGTTTTGGGGCAAAAGATGAAAATAATCGGATTTAAATTTGACTCAAGTGGATGGTTAAATCTAAAAATGTATCGTATCTAATACCACAGGCATAGCCATGAAATAGTGGCATGCGTTTAGTTTTTGTTTAGTCAAATACTGAAAATACTTCTGTATTTCCGTTTATAGGACTCATGGTGAGTGATTTACAGGACGGTGTCATGCAACACAGCATGCATTTTCTTCATACACTTCTCTGTGTGTTAGCCAAATGCACTGAAGCTTGACATAAACAAAACATACTAGCAACAAAAATAGCAGAACCAAGTGTGTGCCATGTGAAGCTTTCCTGGCTGTTAGAAGCACAGTAAGAAGTTTAAGAGGTGCTGGTGCCTGTTTAAGCCCCAGCAGTCTGTTTGAGAACTGTGCAAACAAATAGGCTTTCTCTGATTGTTGTTTATTTTGGTCTGGCTGGGAGATTTATGTGCATGTGGGGTAAGTAGGTCTCTGAATGAAATGATGAAGCAGCTGCTCAGGTTTGTTACAGGAATTGTTTCAAGTTAGATAGAGTAGTCCTAAACTGGTCATGACCTTTATTGATTCTTAATGAGGAGTAGATATCAGATAAACTGTATATTCTCTCTTGTCTGTGAAAACAGTGGTGTATGTAAGTGTCTGTTGGTAGATTTTGTTAAGTGCAAACTAAGGTTGTCACAAAATTTTGAACTTTGATCAGTACCAGTTAAAAAATTGAATATTAAATACCTGTTTCAATGCCACAGCAAAAGAAGTCCTAGAAGAAAGATAATTTTTGTCCTTTCTTGTTTCAAATTAACTATGATAATGATTAATTATGATTGTAATAATAGATATTTTTTCTCCTGTGTTGTTCATTGAGAAACAGTATATAAGAGCACATGCAATGCTTTTTAGAGTAATAAATGTTGAATTAATTCATAGAATAGACAGGATGGACTCATCAGAAACAAACGCTCTAAACAATAAAATAGCAGTGAACAGCATGGCAACTGAAATTTTTAAATCTGTCTTAAAGCACAAACGTGCTGCACTCCTTAATTTAATCCAGTGGTAGTGAGTGAGTTTGCTTGAAAACAAAAAACAAAGAAATAGTGGACAGTACAGCCCCCTTGCCCATCCATCCCCTAGGTCTTAGATTGTTCCCGCTGAACCAGGCTTCGTTTACACAGCAGCTCCACAACTGCCACAGTGTGCATCGTTACTAACTTTACCAGTGTTGGTACTATTATTAACCATTGTGAAAGCTAACGAGCTAGCTTTCACAATGGTTCCCTAATGCAAAATAACCACTAATGTTGTCATAGCTTGTTCCCAGAAGATATGTCAAGATAATTAAGAAAAAATAAAACATTGTTAGTCCACAGGTTAATGAGTGACATTTACTACAAACATAGTAATTCTAATCAACACGACTTACTGCTTTCATGTGAAGGGTTCTGAGTGTTGGGCCATCAGATCTTTAACCAGGTTTTTAGTGTCCTCTCCCTTCTTAAAACTTTTTTGAGGCACCTTTGGTACAACGGCCTCTGCAAATCTGTTGTGTTTCCCTCTGCACCTGCCTCGTACGCAAAATATTGCCACAGAATTCTCCCGTTTTCTTCCTCCACTAACATTACTCTCGGGGTTGATCTTGGTATGTCTTATTAGCCTGCTTCTTCTTGATTAGTGTTTCATTCGTCTTTTTGTTTGAACCTTTGAACCCAGTTGTGTGATGCTGCAGCTGCACAGCAACAGGTTTGTTATCAGTTGATCTTCTCTTTTGCAGCCCTGGGTTGAAATATCTGATCACCAATCTGTTTTTTAAAGTTGTAAAAATAAATCATGGTATCGAAGAGGGACCAAAGTACTTTTTTGTTCCTCAACCTTAGCGCAAACACAAATAAGATTTGTTATGTCACGATGAAACATGTTAATGATACATTTTAACATAAAGTGGAAGAGGAAGTCACAATGAATCTATCAATCCATGATGAAAATGAATTATGCATGCACTTAAGTGCATCACCAACAATCAGTTTAGCAAGTTTAGAGGAACTTGATCTCTTAATTCTCCTTCAGCAGAAATGTGATAAGTGGCTGTGTTCGTCTTAGAAGAAAATGAATCCTACAGTCACCACCTGTAGCTCACACAGCCTTCTTCCTTCCTACAGAACTGTGCCAGCTCCAGACCATCCAGCTCAGTTACCAGCTCTCGGCCTGTCAGTTTCCCCCTGGGAACCAGCCCAAGTCAGGAGGAGGAGACCACCCCAACTGACTCTAGCAGCACCAACAATAACACAGGGAAGGAGGAGGACAAGACCAGAGGTGAGTTTTTACAACAATACCAAACATCTTAAACTGGTTTAAGGCTCCAAATACAATCCGTGTTTACTTGCCATCATATAAAACTCTAGTAATGATACTGATTTGCGGTACTTTGGTGTTTGATTAATGTCTGCTCAAAATGAAAAGCTGTGTAGCTCTTTTTGTTTTCCTAAGCTTCCAGTACAGTAGTTCAGATCTCAGCCTACGGTGATGGTTGTAAAGTACAGACGCACAGCCAATGCTTCCTACCTCCACTTGTCACTTATCATATTTAACTTAGGAGTTTTTTTGCACTCTGTTTCTTTGAATAAATCCTGGATTATGATGTATTAATAATAGGGGGACAGAGCTGTCATAAAGTGGCTCTCCCTGGCTGGTCAGCTTCACTGTGTATCCCAGAATATTTTGCACAGAGAAGCAGCTTTTTGTAATAATTTTAGGGGGGAAAGTTTTCAAAAGCACCAGGTCACATCTGAAGTGTGACGATGGCAATTGCATTTGCAATAGTGCTAGTGCATGTCTCAACATCTTGTTATAGAAATTTGGTCACACCGCAGGATGCAGTCAGCTTTTAGATGAAGGAATACTGATTAAAAATGTATCTTTTCCACGAGGGCTGAATAATGGCAAAAAATTCACAATAAGTTACTGGTCATGGTACATGGGATATGGAAATACTTTACAATACTTTGTATAATTTATTGACAAATAAAGCTGAGCTGAACACTTATTCTGCTTTCTATACATTTATTGATGCAATGGCAGCAAAAATATGAGCCCATTCAAAAGGTTGTTGTTGTTTGAAGTTCCAGCTTGCACACAATGTTGGTACAGAAAAAGTGTCTGATATGAAGTTATAATTTTAACAGACACAAGACTGACAATGAGAATTTTCCCATTAAGATAGTAAAAACTAAATACTCCTTTGCACTTATTCGTAATCCAGGTGAAATATGTGTGTGTTTTAACAGCCCAATCACACAACATATGTTATGGTATGCCCACCTTTGTCATGTTTGTGCAACAATTTGATTATAACTTGTATTTTACTTTACTCTTGCACATACAGTATAATGGACATGAACTTTGTATGTGCACTCAGTTACAGGTTTTTAAGCATACACAGTTAAATGCAGTTAGACACAAACACCTAGCAACAACTTTTATTTTCATTAATGCTACAATATTTTCCTCTGGTTCAATGGTTCACAGAGGTTTGAATTAAACCTGGTTAGTTTGTGGTGCCTTTGATTGTGTTTTTTCATTTTGAAGGCTTTTTAATGCTTAGTTGGCGTTTGTTGATGAAAATGATGAAAGTGGGTGGTCAAAATATAAGAAACACTCCAGCCTTAAAATGATCATGAAGGTGAATCAAGTTTAAGATATGCACTATACTCCCACTGTTTCCTCTCATGCATATCTGCAAGGCATTACTGCAAGGCTTTCTGAAACAGAGCCATGGCTGGCTTATTGAGTAAAATCAGACATCAGAAATCTCCTGTTAAACCTCAACACAAACCAGACACCCTGGCTTCAATCTAGCTGTGACCCATGCTGCACTCAGCAGAGTAAAGAGTCACTTGGTAGTGGAAAAGATTGGAGGCACAACTTTAAAAGCATGGATAGAAAGAAGGAAAAGGTGATCTGCTGTTTTGCTGTGTTCTGTATTTTAAGCCTGGGCTTTGTGCAACCAACTTTGTTTTCTCGGTTTATATGTCATTCACCTTACATTTGTGAAAACTAACTTTCAAGTGAAAAACACACAAGAAAACTGTGTCTGATAAATTGTGTAGGTCGGCCCATGGATGGTGATAATTCCTTCTAGTAGATCATGGTCTTAACAGATTGGTCTTGTTTTTTAATTTTAGCTGTTAACACTTGAGATTGACCTGGTCCTTCTTTATGATAGCTGTATTTTATGACATGAACAATAAGGATTTTTATAAATAATGTACTGTGAGTTATTTTGCCTTGTACCTCCTGTGCACAGTATGATTTACAGTGTATCCTGTGCAGATGATTTGCATGTGTCCCAACACTATTACTGTCTGTTTCATTTGCTCAGTCAGCTGGCTGTTGTTAAACCTGTCTTTACGGTTCATTAGACACTCTTTATAGAAATAATTGGCTATAAGATGATGTTATTCAGACCACTTTAGTCAGCTCCAGACTCAGGTGAGTGAGTGCTAGGAATGGTTTGTTCATACACTGTACACTAATGCTGCTGTATATGTGGTAGCTCTAAATACACTAGAGTTAATCATCATGAAATAACCAAACTGTGACCCAAGCATACAGGAAAGGCGACTGAACATTTGCTTTGATTAAGTATTTATTCAAATCTGTGATGCCATAATAAGTGATTTAGAAGTTGGCGGTTTCTCTGTGCACACATTAAATCAATGAATAACTTTTCCCACATTATCTGAACACCATAACATACCAAGGGTTTTGCTTTATGTGACTTTTTGATCAAATAAGATTTCAACATTAAGAGTGGAAGGAATGGAAAATAATTTTTCAGGACTAGACATTGGTATGGCTGTCAGGGCTAAATATGATATGGTATTTCTTACTATAAAAGCACAAACAGCATAGCCTACAAACAGATGGGGCCTGTGTTTACTACCAATGACCACAACATCTCTTCAGTGATAATGGTAGATTGCATTTACAAGGTCATCCTGTTCTTGGTAGGGCTTGGAGTATTCTGCTTTTGATACCTTTATGCCTTTTCCTTCTCTTTGTTCAAGTTGGTTGGCACAAATATCCGAGGCAGGCGGTGGGTTATGTTGAGAGAACATAGTGAAAATGTGAACAAAGTAAAGCACATATTTGCTGTGAGCACAAGAGAAGGACAAGTGCATAATGATGGGATAAAGAGGACAAGGGGTGAAGTGTGGGTGGGTTTGGATTGAAAGGGGAAGGGTTGTGTGGGTGTTTTTGTGTGTGCATGAGTGTTTAATTCCTGATGAGATGGCCCCACACAATGGCTGAGCTGAAGGTTGCCAGTCCTTTTAAGCAAGAATAATATCCTGGGTCACCAGTGTTACTTCGTGTCATCGTCTTGCTTTATTAAAGCTCCTTTCGCAACAAGCACAAACAGCCACTTAGTTGTCTTTCTTTTATGCTTCATGTTTTGGATTCAAAAGGTCACAGAGTTTTCATTTGAGGTCTCTTTTCAAACTGTTTTGGACTAGGCAGTATTTTTTTTTTAATTTCTCAATGGGCGTGTTTGGATGCTTCATGTCTAATTTGCAGGAGGATTTTATGGTACAATGTGAAGAAACGTTTCCAATGTTTCAAATATTATTGTTTCCCAATTTAAGTAATGCAATTTTTTAAGGTTTGATTTAAATTCAAGCACCTTCAATTTCAGTAAAGGATATGATAGACTGATAAGTTGAGACCATCTGTCCTGTATTTTAGATATAATTAGAGAGGAAACAGTTGTGTGCAACATCATGAAGATCTCCCAAATGTATTGCAGCAAACCTTATTTCTGGTGTCATTACCCGTTTATGTAACCCAACTTGTAGGAACCATATGCCTGCACATTGCTGACATCTGACACTCCTTCCCTTTCCTCTTCTGCTAACATGTGTTTCTCCAAACCCTTGCAATTAGGGGCCTTGCAGATAAAGTAGTGTGGCGGTCTATTGCATTCATCTTCTGCAGATTACAGCCAGATACAATGCTGACACCAACATGGGGTTCACTCCCCGTTAACTATCCACACACCATCCCTTGTCATGCATGTTTAGCCCAGTTCATTGACATGCAACAGGATCTCCCGCTCAAAAGGAAATATTCCCATGTGTAATGACGACACGCATCCAGTAATTTCACCTGGATGCTCGCTGTTAAATCTCTATTAGCAAGTCCACTTTTTTGGGTAGGTATGTGCAATGTCAAAACATTTACAGTCAGTTAAAAAGGATAATATTATGAGTGCAGTTTGATTTATTCGATAACTTTTTGAACACCACTGTCTGACAGTGAAAATGGCTTCTGTGGTAATCGACATCACATTGATAATTACCTCAGCAGAATCACAGGTTCTGTGCTCGTGTGACAGAGCAGTATTTGGCCTCTGAGAAGCACTTCATGTTTAGTGTCTCTCTGATGCAAAGTGATGTGTGCTAATTCTACATCTGCTCAAACCAAACAGGGCTTCAAAGTTCAGCCAAGTCCCAAAAAAACCTCCCTCACTCTGCAAAAATAAAATTTGATACAATTTTCCTGCATCCTTTTTGAATTTTGAGGTGATTGACAAATAAGTGGATATGACTTTGGGGTTGTGTCTGTTTTAGTGTGGATTGAGATTTGGTTGGTTTGCTCGACTGTTTAGAGAATATGGGGCCATGAAATAGGCTCCTGTCATGTGGCTAAAGCTTTTGAGGACTTGATTGTAGCTTCGTAGTGTAAATACCCAAACAAACAGGGAATGGTCAAAATGTGCTGTCGGTTTGCCATGTATTTACATTCCTTTTTCTCTCCCACTCGTTTTCTCTCATTCTCTGCCTCTTGAATCTGTTTTTTTCTCCTTCCTTTATTCCCTCTCTTCCTCTGACATGCAGTCCTTCCATTTCCCTGACTCTTTTGGAGAATTGAGAGTGATTTTTGTCATATTTGTGGTTCTAAGTGTGATGTCTAAACTAGTGAAAATGTGACATGGATTAAGATTTAAATTGTCACTTTAAGCATTCGTCTGCCATTTCTCTTTGCTGTATGAAAAATCTTGGAAATATTCTTAGATCATTTTAAACTCTTTAAACGGCTGCCTTTTCTTCACTTGCACTACGTTCTGGCATTTCAAATTCATCATATCAAATGAAACAAACCCAACATGAAATATTGAGCCCATTTGGTTGTTCTTAAGTGGCTTTAAGCGCAACTGTTTATGCATATTCGCTGAGCCGCTGCAAAGCATCTCAGATTTGTTTTCTGCAGCTGTTCTGCATAACAACGCCACACTATCTCGCACAGGCAAAAGTCTGGTGAAGGGAATCTATTCATAATTCAAAGAAACAACAAGGCACAAGCTGTGGCATTGTCAGATATAACAAATTGAGGAGGAAAAGTGTTGAATTTGTATCTGCTTACTGAGGTTGACTGCATTATACATACTGCAGGTGCCGCTGAGTGCGTGGTAATAGGATATATGATGGATGACCAAGCTGCATAGGCTCCCATTCTTCTGGGTTATTCATCTATTTATCCACTTATTTATTTATTCCTTCACCCAGAGAGACCCTCACATGCTCAGGATTTGCTTAAGGTACGGCTGAACGGGGTTGGCTTGTATGTAAATGGGGCTGATCTCCCTGCGGTCTGGGAACCTTCTGTTGTGCATGTTTCAGGTGAAATGATGTTAGGTGTAATGCTTGCTGGGATGTTGGTGATTTAAGAGGTGCTGCGGTTTGTTTAGTCTTGATGGCTCTTCTTTTATCCAAATTCTTTCATGTGTCATGGATTTTTTTAAAGAGCTACAGTCTGAACTACTAAAGGAAGAGATTGCAGATGTTCTAAAATTTGAAAACATTGAAAGAGACATGGCTCTGTATTTGATTTGTTTGTTAGGTGTCATTGTTAGCCTGTATGTAATAGGGATGCTTGGAGTTAGCCAGCTAAACGGTTATAGCTGGATCCCTTTGTATTCAGCACAAGAATTATGAGTCGGCCAACTATTTATTAAAATTTTTATCACATTAGGTCCTCAATCCTGGGAAGACATTCTGTCTAAAGTGTAGAGCAATCTTACTTGAGATTTTTATAATGACCACTGTTGCTGCCACAATATTCTTTATTACAGTATAAACAACCACTTACTGTTAGCATTGATAGTATTTCATGGGAACAGCTTGGTTGAGCACTTTAGCCCGATTCACACAAGATTAATATTGGACCTCTGGAAATTTGTAATAATCACATAGGATATCTGTATTTTTAGTCCTGTGTGAACCAACCATGTCTGTCATTTGCTGAGTTGAAATTCCAGGTAAAAATACCTACTGTATTTCAGCACAAACAAAGGTCCACAGGTAATCCTAGTCCATGTGAAATTGCATCTCTGTAATTTAGGGTGGTAATTCTTTTTTTTCATGTTTCTTGTGGCTTTTCCTGCTCCAAATTTCATCTTATGTGTTAAAATGACTTTTTTTTTTTTTTACTTACCTTATTTATTTAGCGTTTATTCAAATGCTACTGTTCCTGCGCGCACCGCTGTTGTCTTCACACACACAGTGCTTTTGTTCTTCTACCTACAGTCCATCTATACAAGTGCCTAATCTTATATTAGTATCATTTAGCCATACATGTCATGCACAACACAATTTATGATTTGCAATGTGTCTCTCAACTTTGAGTGGTTAGACTGCAACAGCTGATCTGCATGAGGAGGGTTGTTGTAGCTGCGTAATGATCCCAAATTTATAGAGTGCAGAATAACTTCAACAGCATCAACTGCATATATGTTAAAAGTAACAGGAGAGGTTCATATTTAACATTAGATTAGTCTCATTCTCATTCATTAACGCAGTAGGACCTTGGTCTCAGTTGGTACTCCCCCTGTTACAGGGCAAGTAAATTAAAAAAGATAGAAAGAACAAACCCTGAAACATTCTTTTGTTTAAGAGCTTCTCAGAAACCATTTATGACACTGCTATTACTCACATGTATTGAAAATGCATGCAAACTTGTCCAGACAAACTTTTGCATGTGCACAATCTGGGTTGTGTGTGACTAAATCCCACCCAACCAACCAGCCACTAGCCCACTGTTTGAGTGACAAAAACTACATTTTGTCTACAAAACTCATAGTCTTTTCTGGGAAACCGCAGTCAACCAAGGCATTACAGATAAAAAAAAAGAAGGTATATTATAAGAATATTTGGTTTGATGTAATTGCAGTGGTCAGCCAACCATCACAACGCCAGTTCCACAGGGACTTCTGTGACATAAAGGTAGCATTACCCAACCTTTGATCATGCACAACCATCAGCTAACTGCCCTTCATGTTTAACCCTGCCATTGCTCCCATATCAAAGATGTCACTCAAGGACCTGCATGTGTCCTGTAGGAGGTCAACTCCCATGGGTCAGACTGTCTGACAGTTAACTGCTCTCCCTTCCCGTGTCATCACCCCCTCCTCAACAGAAAGGGGCCACTGCAGTCTATTGTCATTAGGATGCACATGGAAGGAGATGTCATAAAAACATTAATCACAAATCAACGATTTTCTTGTCCTTCATGTGTTTATAATGATTTTTAGACATACACATTTTATCCTTTTTTTATGCAGTAGTCCTAACTCAGGGCTAAAGCAGCCACTACTGCTACTATTGTGCAGCTCTGAACCAACATCTACACCTCTACACCAGCCCTACCCCCAGAACATTTTCCACGGACCTCATCCCAACAGCCCATAGCGACGCACAGCCGACAGCTTACGACAAAGCAAAGTGGGGAAGAGGAAGGGGCTAAGGGGGGGGGAGTCAGGCTGTAGATCAGGGCAGAGAGGATAGCAGCGCGACCAGGAGGTGACAGGGGAATAACATCCCTTTCTCCTCAATCGACAGGGACCATAACTCCTGCCTCTCCAGGGACAGATTGAGAAAGGCAATAGCCCAAGGGGCTGTGAAGCACGGATGCTTAGGAGAATTGAAAGTTAAAAGAAAAACGCAGTTTGCCGATCCACTGCCACTGATTCAGCCGACAGTACCTCTCTTTGCTACTGGAATTTTCTTGTTCTTGTAATTCTTTTTTCAAGATGGCAGTAGAAAGGCCCAAGTGGTGTACTGTCCACGTAATATTTCAAACATTTTATCTCTTGCAATGACAGATAGTACTAGGCCAGTTTTTTTGCACACAGAACTTGAAGTTAATAAGATGAAAAATGTGAAAATAGGGATGGACCTTTCTATTTTTTTATTTTTAAAAAAGGCCAATAAGAGCCTTTAAGGTAGTTTGACTTTTTTCAGTATGTGCTGTCTTTTTTATATAATGCAAGAATATGACATGGCTGTTCACAAGCGACATGATTACCTGCTTCATCTCAGGTACCTTTATTTGGTACTGGATAGAATCCAGTGGCTCCTGTACATGATCTTCTCAAGCACCATGTGAAATCAACCAATTCATTTACTGTAACTGTTTTTTGAAATGAATATGGCCTAAATGCATTTCAGTCTGGACCACTTGGTCAAGAAACACAGGTGAATTTTTGGCTATATAAATATTTCTTTATTAGCAGTTATCAATTAGTACTTATGCCGTTATTTATGTTTGGCAGTGTGGTTGTTCTGGGATTCCCTGCCCTTCCATGAACCCACATGGACAACATTAGGCAGGAAACAACACACGTTCCTGCTCTTTCTGTGCTGATGAGGAAAGCCTAAGGCAGGGGCAGAAGCAGCAAAAATCCAGGGCAGAGCAGGCATAAGTGGAAACAGAATGACGTTGATTAAGTCTAAAGCAGAATAAAGGAGGAGCTGGGGTGGAGGAGGGTTGCAAGAGTAGCTTGCTGAGAGAGTGACAGAGCGTAGCCAGGCAAGAGATGTTTGAATATGGAAGCACGAGAGCGATTAGCCAGTTGCGTGAAATCTGCTGGCTGTCAGCTGATAAGTAACCTTGTAAAGCAGATGGATATGCCTGTTTCCTTGTTTCTGACTGGCGAATCCATCTTGCAAAGCTCCCGTCTGAACCGTTTGGGCCTGGTTAGAAAGCGACAGGACCAATCAGCGACAAGGGAGTCGTGACGTAAGCAAGCAGCAACAAAAGGCCGGTGCAATTATGGCGGCAGAGCTTGGATGCTGCTAAAGCGCCAGTTTCAACAGAACTTGACGACATTTCTTTGTTGACAGAAGAACAGAGAACAGCAGTGAGTTGTTTTCTTTTCAAAAACGACAAAAGTCGTGCCCTAACACGTCTACAGTTGCCATGGTTCTTCTTATTCGCACCTGGGTAACGGCTATGTCATGTGTTTTGTTGTTCTGATTGGCCCATAAAGATGTGACAGACAGAGCGTTCATCCAGTCACACTCCGAGTTTTTTTCAAATCCTCTGCCCTTTCCCAAACACTTAGTATTGAAGGTTTTCCAGATGGATGTATGAAACACATCCATTTGGCATGTCAGTTTAGCTGATAAGGGCTTGCTTGAGATGAGCTACTCTCAATTATAGCAGCGCTTGACTCCATGGCCTGCTTGAACTAATGCTATATGATTGTTTGTACCATACCCTTAGAGCCATTTATTGTAGGTTAATTGAATAGGCTCAAGATGTTACCCAGAGCACATGCGTGTTTCCATACAGCATATTTAACATAATATGTTTTTTTAATTTTTTTTTTCCATGTAGTGATAATACTGTGAAAAAATGCTGAAATATAGGCGACTGTTTGTTATTTCTTTTGCAAATATCAGAGCAGAGATGGGCCTTCAAGGCCAGCGAGGCCTTCTCTCCAGGCCCAGATGTGTCAGATTAGTAACATATTTTATTACCTCCACCAAAAAAGGTTATGTGATCGGGAGGGTTTGTTAGTTGGTTTGTTTGTTAGTTTGTTTGTTTGTTTGTTTGTTAGTTTGTTTGTTAGCAACATAACTCAAAAAATTGTGGACAGATTTTGATGAAATTTTCAGGAAATGTCAGAAATGGCATAAGGAAGATCTGATTAGATTTTGGGAGTGATCCGGATCACCATCTGGTTCCAGGAATATTTTTAAAGGATTCTGTACTATTGGGAGATAGGGCTAATGGCAGAGGTCTGCGCTCTCTGAGTGCTTTAATTGTATCTATTTTCTCATCAGTACTTTATTATGTAGTGATGTTACCAGCCGTTTATTATATTAATTTTGTAGCCACTCTTTCTCCTGGTTATTCTGCTTCCAGGGCAGCTCATTTAAAAAAAAATACAAAGGAATTGCAGCTTTCATTACTTGGATTTTATGTTAGGGTTACAAGGTCAGTTCAGAAAATCTTCCCCAAGGTCTTCAGAATTTCAGCTGAATCCCTCTGAAGTTGAAATAAATGAAGGTAATGTTTTAGTGCAGCAGGCTGTCTGGAATAGGTGGTGATGGTTGTTTTGAATTTGTTCTTTTTACAGTGTTCATGACAAAGATTTCGGCTGTATGTGATGCCCATTCGTTAGGCAGTGTGCTGTCATAATTTTTAATAGTAATAGACCTAAATTCCTGAGGGTTGAAATGGTTTTGCGTATCTGCATGAAGTGTACCTGTAGCTCTGGCTGTTGAGCTTTGAGGTTTCAACTTTACCATAAATCTATGGATATCAAATGAAATAACAGCCTGTAGCTGTGATGTCATGATGATGATGGCACAGGATGGTTTAATTGTGGTAGGATAGCACTGTAAGCCCGTGTATAAAATGCTCTGTAGCCACTGGGTTAGAGTTTTACATGTAACGGTTCAGTAATAGTGAAGCACTGAAATTCACAGTTTGATTGCCATGTGATTGAATAGTGACTTCAGTGTCAGCAGAGAAACCTCACACTTCCCTCTTTATATATTTGATCAATACTCTGTATTTTCCCACTCTATTTTTTCTCCCTCCTCTCCTTTCTTTTTCCTCACTTTAAATCTACTCCTCTTACAGCCTCAGTCCCTTCGATCATCTGTCCTTTTCTACTTTTTTGCTTCTACAATTTCATATTTTCTTCTGCACTCCCTGTCATCTTTCTTCTCTCCATACATGCTCTCTGTCACTTCTCCTCCTCCTTCACAGCCAAATTCTTCTATTAAAGTGGGTGGGAGGGGAAGAAAGCAGTTGAGCAGCAGCTTTTATTGCCTGATCAATTTTACAGTGGCTTATTGAATAGCTTTTAATGCCCTTCTTTATTTTCAGTAGTAACCTGCAGAGTGTCTGCTGCTCCAGGGCTGATGTGATGGCTCGCTAGAGAGAGGGAGACAATAAATTTTAATACATCGTCTCTGGAAAATTACACATGTTTAATCATTGATTTTTATTGGCTCATCATGATAACATTATCCCAGTGGGTTAGGCTCATAAAAGAAAAGAGGCTGAATTAGTTATGGCAATTGGAAGAGGATGGCTGAAAAAACAAAATGATGGCATATTGAAATCCCTTTGTCTATTATACAGTGTATTGATTGGCTCTGTAATACTCTGTTACACACATGGATAATTTGATATGGCCACCATTTAAATGAGTGGAACCTTCTCCACGAGGCCTAGGCTTGAGTGATAAATCAGTTTTATTGATGAATTTGTATTCATGGTTCAGGCTGATTTCAAAAGAGGAAGCTTTAAGATTTCTCAAGGTTCCTCCACAGCTTTCCTTGCACAGTTGAGTACAGGACAGACTGGTCAGAAACACCACTTCAGAATGAAAAACATTAGGATCATTAGTGCACTGGTAGACTTTTCTCTCTCTTCACACATGCATTCTTACAGGTGTACAGTGAAGCGCAGAGGTAGTTCTCTGACTATGCAGTGCTTCCATCACAGACTATACCTGGGTGAACCACCCAGGTAGATTTGCTGACCACAAAGCATGTTTTTTCTGTATCACAGAAAGTTGCCTTCATCAGTTGATATACTAGTGAACAATCTCTGTTTATCTCTGTACTCCATGTGCACCATCTGACACACATGTCCTGCATCCTACTATGTTTGAATAGGGGGTGTAGGTGGCCTGGTGGTTAAAGGCCTGCCCCATGTACGCACGAGGCCCGGGTTCAAATCTGGCCTGTGGCCCTTTCCTGCATGTCTCTCCTCGCTCTCTTGTCCCTGTTTCCGACTCTATCCACTGTCCTCCTCTATCAAATGAAGGCACAAAAAGCCCCCCAAAAATGAAATGAAATTAGATAAATCTTACAATGTTTGAATTGTCTTGATAGGCAAGGTTAACAAAACACATAAAATTACCAATTTTAAATAGGGCAATGTAGCCTGTTTCTTACATGACTGTGCACATTTGACCTTATTTTTTAGATAGCTATGTCATTTGCACTTGGATAGGATTTATATAAATAATTTTGCTGGACATTGATAAAAAAAACGAATCAAGTTTATCACATAAGTATGCTATGATTAATCATGATTATTAATATATTTGAAATGCTACCATTTACTTGCATTTTGGTTTGAGGAAAAAGAACCAAAAGTATGGTAAACTACAGTTTTTACACTTTATTTAACACCTCAGCTGAGTAGTAATAAAATAACAATATCTATACAATATCTTGCTTACAAGATCTTCATTCGCTGAGCTATAATATCCATAAACTGCAAACTTAATCAGCTGACAAACACATCAAGTACAAAATGACTTCAGCTGCTAAGTGAATGTAAACTGCTTGCCTTGATGCCCATCGACTTCCATGATGTTGATAGTCTGCAGTCTTTGGTGACCCATCTAGTGACTGGATTAGCTTGCTTTGTTGTTGCCGTTTTGTTGACAAATCCAGGTCTGCTGCACTCTGCCAGTGTAGCTTGAGGACCAGGGCTTGATCCTGTGTTGACGTTTGTAGTATACTAACACAAAACCTTGGTTTTATCTAAACTTTCATCGGGCAGTCTTTTCAAAATTGACTGTTAAGCAGACCTGGGTCTGTCTCATAAATCATCACTTTCACTTCTTCACCCCAAGGCATGTACATCTGCGCTGGAGGACTACAGGAAGTTGTGGCCAAACTTGTTCATATGATTAATTTGTTTTTTTAATTTTTTTCTACACTTTAAGCTTTCCAAAATAATCATATGCATTAACAGCCTTGATAAATGAAATAAAATAACTTTGTGGAATGCAGATATATGATACAATAAAACACAATGCAATTCTATATGCTGCCAATAATAATAAAGACTAATGAGAATAATGAGAATCTGATGTCATATCAATCAGACATCAGAAACAATTCTGAGGTGAATAACAGAAATACAACATCAGACTGAGGCCAGATCTGAATTCACTGTTACAGACAGTATAATTTATACTAGTTCACAGAAGAGAGATAGATCATACCAAAAGTTAAGGTTCCTGTCAGACTTTCAGTACCTTTAATTTTGTGTTAATGCTGGCATTCACTATAAACAACATATATCTTCTGCTTTACTTACACACTGTTCCTGCATCCCAAACATCCTGCTGACTTAAAATCCCCTCCCCTGTAAATACATTGTGCAGTTTTAAAGACAAGTATACAGCGTGAACTTCAGCCCTTAAAGGGAAATTAATTCTATTCATGTCTTACATATGGGATTTAATTGATAATTTCAAAATGTCTGTGTTATTACAGATGGAAAGTTATATGATTTCAGCAATTTTTTAACTACATTCTTCTTTAGATTATATTTACATAGAAACAATAAATGAATGATCAACAATAACAAGTCAGCAATTGATTAATTAACATTCTGAAAAAAATGCATGCACACTAGCTTGCAGACTGTTCTTATAATAATAATAATAATCTTTAGTTATAGGGCACTTTTTAAAACAGAGTTAAAAAGTGCTTCACAAGAAAAAGAAATGCAATACAAATAAAATACCAGTAATCAGGCAGCAAAGTGGGTACAGGTAAAAAGATCAAGAAATGTCAAACTCAAATAAAATCAGGTAAATAAGAGGAGTTAAAATTCAAAATAAATCCAAAAGGCTCTTCTATAAAAGTATGTCTTAAGAAGAGATTTAAAAGAAGTCACTGACTCAGCCAATCTGATTTCCTCAGGCAGGAAGTTCCAGAGCCTTGGGGCCCTGACTGGAAAAAGCCCTGTCCCCTTTAGATTTCAGCCGGGCCCCTGGGACAACTAGAAGACCCCTGCCTAAGGATCTCAGGGTATGTGCTGGCTCATAAGGGGTTAAAATCTTTAAAATATCTAAAAAAAATCTTCCATAATTGACAGAGTTCTCTCGTTGACTGGCCCTCCAAAGCAGTCATCAGGCTTTGTACTTGCATTATTTGAAGACTGCTTTGGAGGGAGACTTTAAGGGAGGATATGAGTTTTCTTTGATTCTGTTCTTTCAAAATCCCTCATACTCCAGCTGTGTTTGTAAAAATGTTCAACCCAACTTTAAATGATGTTAACCCATTTTTATTTTCAATTAAACCACCTAGAAATTGACCATTAAAAAGATCAAGATAATAAAACAATACACATGCTTGGTAATTGAATTTGTTAAACAGAACTTAGTAAACACTAAAATTGGAAACTACCAGCTGATGTAACAGAAGTACGCATGAACATCTTAAGTTTGGCCGTCTTTACTCTCTGCCATCACCTCAACAACTAGACTGCAAGAAAGGTGAAATTTGAATGTTCCCTGAGATTTATCGACTGCATATAAAAAAATATCAGGATCATTAAGTCCAACTCCACTGCCATCAAGCTGATGAAAGCTGGCAAACACACACCTCATAATACTTGATGTGTGTGCAGGATATGAGTGTGTGTGTATGTGTTTAAGGAATGGGATAAGGTAGATTGACTTCCAATATAAACTGTAGAGGTGTCTACTGATGTCCGTATAGCAGTGCCCTTTGTGTCCCTGCCTGGAAACCTCATTCACTCCTTGTGTATGGTGGAGGAGGAGGGGGCAATGTTTTAGGGTGTGTGTGTGTTAATGCATTCAAAAATACAATATTTGCCTGTTCTTGTGGTTAGAACAGTGAGGGTTACCATCATGTTTGTTTTCAGGTATACTAACGAAGCTTGCAAGTGTAGGAGTTTGTGAAGGTCCACAAGTGTTAGTGACTGTGTTAGGGATCAAATCAGTGGGCCTGTGTACACATGTGTATCCACAAATCTTTCTCTCCCATAATGCATTAAACACACACCTAAACATACTCTGGGGCAGGTTAGCCCTCCTCCACACCGGCACCTGCTCCGCTGAAGGTGAAAGAAGTGCTCACTTGAGCTCATTGAAAAGTAGATGTGACAGTAAATTTTTCAGGCCCTTGTGAGATGGGAGATCTTGTTATAGCAGTCAGGATGGGGGTCAGGGCAGTGGCTGCTTGATGATTGAGGAAAAGAGAAGTAAATTCATTCTGCTTCGGGCACTTTGTCAAGTGCCAGTAGCTTACTGTTGAGAGCCACTCACCCATCACCGTGTTACGGCCCCAGAGGTCACCTCCAGCACCATAAATCTGCCTCGCCTGCTAAACCTACTGCCTTCCCCTGGCTGAGCACGAGCTGGGAGAGAGGCTGCAGCTGCTTCTGCTGCGCCTCATAGTCACTCAAATGAAAAAGGCAGAGGAGAGAATATAGATTCTCCTTTTGATGCTGCTGATGTAGTGAGAGCACGACAGTAGGTGTGCTGTGCAGGAGGGGGGATGTGTATGTTTGGATTATTGCTTGTGTTGTGGGTGAGTGTTTGGAACAGCCTTGCTAATGTGTTTCTAGGACTGATAGTAATTGTTTTTTAATTTTGGTACAATAAGGTTTGTGTTATCAGAGACATGTTTCTGCACCTTTTCAAGACAATTGCACATTTTTTAATGAGTGGTTAAGAAAAGAAAACTTGGGGCAGAGGAAGCATAAAAGGGCTTGTATTGCAAAATTCTCTTCAGATGACAGTGAAGCAACTTTAAGTAATGGCCATATATTATAAAGATGTCTGCATCCTGTTACTCTTTTCACATATTCCCATCAGGATGAATCCACTAAAAATCCTCAAGTAAGTCCAAGGGGAAAAGGAAGTAGTGGTAATGAAGGAGACAGAACTGGACCAGACAGATGAAAAAAGGCAAAAAAGAGAGTAAACAAAGTCAATATATGTGAAATTCTATAAAGCTAACTATTATACCTGAGAGGGCAGGGAAGAGTGCACTTTTTGAATATAGTGTAAAAATGTCCACTGTCTTTTAGAGTTGTGGTAGAAGTATACTTTCTTTGCTTTGCCTCATCGTCTTCCACAGGGTCACACCAAAACCATCATACATAAAACCGTAGGGGATCCTGTTCTCTCTTTCTAAATTGAAAATTGGTATGTCATGAAATTATTGATATCATTTACCATGTGCTAACATTTTTCCAGGATGGTGGTGGAGGACTGAAGTCAGAGGAAGGAAAAATGATCTGTTTCTGGTGTGGTTGCCTGTGTATTTAAATGTATGTCGTTTAAGTGTGTTGTTTTTGTACATGTGTGGGCCCACATGCGTACATATTGTGAGTGATACACTTCTTTCTGATGTGTGTCACTTTGCACCATAATTACATCTGTGTAACTACGTGTGTGCATGCATTTAAACAACTCACACGTGTGTATGCACATAGGTTTCAGGCCTGTAGTGTATGAGTACCAGCCTGCTTTCAATATAGCCTCTTATTAGGTGGTGATTATCCTGCCTGTATCTGGCTTCTTTCAGCCTTTGACTGGATGTTGGAGAGGCCAGGGGCACCTTGGGAAGAAAGGAGTGAAAACTTCCTGAACCGAGGTTCACCCCACACCCTTTTGCTCCGTTGTGCCCCCTCCAAAGTAAAAGAATTATCATACACGCTTGATTTTCAACCCAAAGATGATGAAGATAGAAAGTGAGAGACAGTACACAGCAATGGGTGATCAAAGAGAGTGAGTGAGATGTTATGTCCTGATTGGTTCACAGCTGTTACACTCTAAAGAAGTTAGAAACCAACACCTCTGCATAGACATGAAGTAAGATTAAGGATTTTGTTTGCTCGATGCTGAAGACGCGCCCCTGTCTGCATTACACAGTAAGTGACTGTTTCAGACAGATTAAGATCAGAGGAGAGAGACAGCGATGTCTCGTGGTCCATAAAAGTTTTCTTTTAAATGCAAAAGAGGTGTCAGATGAAGCAGTTCAGGCTAGTCAGTGGATCTGGATGAGGAGGAATAGTGCCAGCTGGGGGCTAAAATAAAGGTTGACAAAACCCTGTAACTCCTCTTTCATTAGTTCCTCATAATCTGCTCTTTTCCTTCTTTCCTCATTAAAATGAGGGAGTAGAGGGAGGTAGAGCATCAGGCCGTGCCATGTGAGGGTGTGTGTTAGCCCAAGTCAGGCCACCTCCCCCTGAGCTCTGTCTCCCCCAGCCTATTGCAAAACTCTCTCTCTCCGTCTGTCTCTTCCAGTTTTTCTCATTTTCTCTTTCGTGCTTTTGCAGGTTTAAGTGTAATGTTTGTACCAGAAATAGTTGTCTTTCTGTAGTTGTAATTATGAGTGGTGTTAGGGAAGGTAGTATCAGCATTGTCACTACCTGGAACTTGCATGTATGGAGCCTGGGTCTGTTGAAGGTGGCTTGCTGTTTAGGCTGTGTGGGCCATGTGTTAAGGAAGGTAAGATCATGATTTTTTGGTGCTGGCATGGTGGGTGGTGAGAGCTGGGGATTCCCACTTAACAGCCCTGGTGAAGTGCTGGTTTCTTGCTACCCATTAGTCTGCAGAGTTGACCTGTGGAGGCAAATAGTAATGGCTTGGGGATTTCTTCACTGCCTGGTGATCCTCTTTGTAGAGCACAAGTATCTTGTGTTTTTTTCAAAAGAATTAGACTAGAGCCCTGCTCTGGACCCTTTTCTTAATCCCGCTCTGGCTGGTTTCTGACTGTTACCACCCGCTCTTGCAGCTGCCTGCACCCGCAACAGGTCTGTCAAATGTAACCTGTATCCTGCGCAGATTCTGACAATTCATTTTAAATATTCAGAATAACAGACAGTGTGATTAGGTAAAGGCAATATTGATATCTCCAATTGAGCACCACTACCCACAGTTTCCTCTCTGAATGAAGGAAACCCTAAGAAAACAACCACATCCTTGTCATGAGTAACGGTGTCACACATGGATAGAAAAAAGCAGGTGGGAGTCTCAGACTGATTTAACTCTTGGTTATAGTTTATAGTCAATGTCAAAGTAATATTTATGGACCTTATTTATGCATTTATCATCATTTACTGTAGTTTAAAGTCATACAGAGGTGGAAATGTTTCCTGATCTCTGGAAAGTTTGTGCATCATAAATACTGTAGCGCACTTCCATCCGCTCACACAGACAGTAGGCTAATTTTTGCTCTATTTATGCTGTGCTGTTACCGTCCTCATCATTAGATGCTTAATGCAATAAGGCCACTTTGCATGGAAAGGGGTGATCTTCCCCAAATGACTGCATAATGGCTCAGCAACTCTGCATGCCAGTGTGTATGGGTGGCTGTAGGCCAACAACACAATATGAGGAGCATTAAAGCTGTGCCTATTTTTTTTTATTTATAAAGTTTTAGTGCACACACTTTTTGTGGAGCTTTAACAAAGCATCACATGGCCCACCTGCCATGTTCAACAGATGCCTATTCAAACATGTTTATGAAGCACCAGCAACTACAGCCGACAAACCAGCAATTAAACTAGGATTTCTCAGTGAATGATTGTAATGGAAATGTGTGACACATCTCCTGATATGTTGTTTAATGTGAGCATGGAGAAGTGCTTAAAAGAGAGCTTACTGTAGGGATTGTGGAGCAGGTGTGTCATCTCACCCAAATATGTTTCCTTATGGGCGTGTTTCAACAAAATCAAGTTGTTTCCCGGCTCTGTCACCTACTCTTACTTGCTCTTGGCAAATGAAACGCATTCAACTTGGGATTGATGTCATTCCCAGCTCTGACTTCCGAGGTAACTGAAATGCAGCAGAAGTCCCAGAATGATGACTCGGCACAGTATTTTGGGATTATGTAGAAAATCTGTACATATTTATTATTTTTTTTTCATGGCACCAGTTTCAAACCAGTTCACCCAAGAACTCTTCTAAGAGGTATCAAGGACAATTGGATTAATGGTATGGTGTGCAAATTGACACAGGCAGACGGACCGACAGACATGCCACCAATTAAAATGTGAGATATACGTTGGATCCCCTTCTCTCAAATGTGTGTTTTAACTTTATTTTAGGTGTAGTTTGTCTGTAGTAATTCTGTTTCTCTTTGAGTGTGCTCTTGGTTACAGGGGGAGGTAGGGAGAGAAAGGGGTGGGTACAAGGTGGGCTACTGTCTGTACAAGTTCAACACAATTGTGTATGTGTTTTTATGTGTATATGATACACTGATATGACATTTAAGCTATACCTTACCTAGCCACTACATATAAAGTTGTTGAGCACTTTTTTGGCACAATTTCTGAATTGTCCATTCAATCCATAAAAAAAAAAAAAAAAAAAAAAAAAAACATCCTCCTACATACCCTGCCTGTTCTATGCTGCAATATTCCTGCTAGAGCAACACCAAATTAAAAACTATCACTACAGCAGTGAAATTATAGTTAATATAATGAGACAAACTAGAAGCAAAAGGCATAAAGTAGACTGGGAGAAAACCGTGTGGCAAATCCAAAGAGCCTTGCTGGGGACTTTGTAAGAGGCCATACATCAGCTGTCACCCAGTGTGCTTCCAAAGAGCCACAACAGAGAAACACAATAGACTGGACAGATGGTCGCAAACAAACTGTAGTTGGTTTGATGCTATTAAAAGCGTTTACCTCATACCAGACGCCAGAAAGTGTAGTGGATGCAATGTGTGATCATTTCAGAATGACTGAATGTGTGTTTATGCGTGTTTTGCTACATCTTCTAGTGTTTCAATAAACCCTCTGGTGTGTGTTGTGAACCTTTTTAGCTTCAATGAGATGTGTATGAATTTGTGTGTGTAGTTGTCTCATAATTAAGTTACAATCAAAGACAACACGTGATGATGAAATACAAACAGTGCAATGATTGATTTGCACTCAGTAGATGCCAGCCAACCCTGCTGGCTGTGACAAACTTTGGCTGATGACCAAGAACCAGACAAATATAATACAGACCCCCCGCTCCCTCCCGCTGAGTCTCTCCCCTTCATTGACTCTCCTAAAGAGCATCTCTGACACCTCAGAATGATGAACTCCTTCAATGCACTGACCTTTCTCCTTCGGACTAGTCACCCGCCCTCCTGCCCTCGCCCATGTAGATGAGACAGAGACAGATGAAGATATTTTGCAATCTGTGTGCATGTGCGAGTGTCAGTGGGATGGTGGGCGGGGGTGTCACAGAGTAACACAGTGAAATTAGTTCTGGTGTTGGTGGATGGCGGCTGACCCACCTTCAGATCAGCAGTCAACCAGGGAGATTAATCCAGACACAGGAGGCCTGCTGGAGAGCAGACATGACAGGCTCTGGGTGAGAGGAGAGAGACAGGCAGGTAGACAGACAGATGGGGCGGGTGGCTTCATGACGATGATATACATACTGAGATAGTGTCCATATATCTATGTGCTTACCTCTAAGGTTTAACATACAGATCATTGGGCTGCTGGAGGCATGAATAATGTGAAGACTAAATGTTTTGCTACAACATGAACCAAATTTTCAATCAACCTTGACTTACTATCATTTTATTTTACTCCATTTTCTCATGATTTTGGTCAATTTTGGCTGTTTCCTAGAGACTTATGACTTATGGGAAAAATTAACTTATGGGAAAACCAGTTTTGTTATCTGAGAAGTAAAAAAATCTACTAAAATTTTTCATCACTGCCAAATCAGTGCTTATTATTAAAAACATCAGACTAATAGAAATGTCTTTGGTCAATCTGATTTTATCACACATTAGCTACTACAGTCTAATGCTACTGATCCCACGGTTCTGGAGCTGCATGCAGCTCTTTTGTAATCAGAAAAACATTTTAAAAAGACAAACACTGTCATTAGTCTATTACCATCAGGTGCATGCGTATGAAGTGGGATGTGCAAGAGAGAGAAAAAGACAACAGCAAAACGTCAGCTGGTGCTACGTCTCTCCTTTAAATTCTTTGATGGAGGTGTTCTGTTACGTGTTCAATTTAAGGCTTTTTATGCTCTTGTTTAAACATTTTTTTTTTTTAACTTCTTCCTGCCAATGCTCTCCCATGCCCATATTTTATGATTACTGTGATACATGTCATCATCAGTTGGCCTCCTTGCTCATGGATGTGAAATATGTCTCCATATAGGTAATTTGATCTTTAATATACTTCTGATAAATAATGCTTAAAGTGCAAACCCACAAAAACCAAAGCTGCAAAATGAGGCTGACTAGAATAAAAGGGGTTATGTGTGAGAGCTCCAGGTGTGTTATATGCATGTGTGCAGGGGTGGTTTTAGTCATTTTCAGGCCCTGGGCAGAGATCAACATGAGGCCTTCCCCCCTTTAGCTGAAAGTACAGTGCATACCCACACAGGAAATACAAAAACCCAAATAGCCAACTGTACTTCATCAACTCTTAGAAGAGCATCAACCCAAAATCATCAGCTCTTAATAATCCAACATGGTTCTAGGTCAGGTGGAACTCTAAGGAAATATGACATATATGTACATTTTTTTGTGAAATATCTGTTCTTCTGCCATAAATCAGACATTTTATGTATTGCTACCCATTTTAACTTTCAGTAATCCACCAGATCATTATTTTAATTTGTCTATGGATCTACCCAACTACAGTGCATTCAGGAAGTATTGAGACCCCCCTCAATTTAAATAACAAAACAGAAAAATGTGAAGGGGATCTGAATACTTTCTGAATGCACTGTTTAAATAGTTTGATAAGAGATGCTGGCTTGAACCTTGCTGTTTGGGCTAGGGATACTCTTCAGGGATCATTCACTCTTGGCAGCTTGTTTACATTTAAGATACGTCTTAAATACTGAAATTTATTTAAACTTGTGCCTACCACTGATTTTGGATTGTGGCTCTTGTATAAGTGTTTTTTTCCACAGTTTTTTGGGGTAGAACAAGGTTGAGTACCACTGGTCTAATGTCTACAGCTTACTCTTCTGGCTGAATAACAAGGAAGCTGAAATTGCAATATTTTCAATACCCTATTATTTCTCACCAGGAATGTTTGGTAAAATTCCTGCTCCTCGTGACAAAACCTTAAAAACATAGAAACTAGGTGAAGCAGGCTTTAAGAGGTAGCAGTCACCAATAAATCAGCTAAATATTCTTGTTTTGACACGTTACTGAGCTAGCTCACTCAAATACAAACAGACAAGCTAGAAAAAAGGTATTAGTCTGAAACCTCTGAAATTGATTTTTACATCAGTGACATACACTCTGTGGATCCAGTTTACATCTTCAATCAGGGATGTCTCTAAAGACACACTTAATTTATTAACAGAAGTCTTTTGAATCTGCAAGATTCTAAATATCGTTGTTGTCCTTGTGTACAGTAAAGGCAGGCTCATAGCTATCATGTTGTATGATTTAAACTTTGGATGCTTCACTTTTGTTCATGTGTTAGTTTTTGGTTGCACATTCTTAGAGCGGAAATATGAGTCATTGCAAACTGTTTCAGAGATGCTTTTCATTGATTAAACAATGGCAAGGCGCCATTGTTATTAAAGAAAGCCTTCCATTGGATCCCAGCAGTCCTGGTGTTTTTCAGCAGTCATCTGGCTTTTGAAGTGTCCTTGAGCAATCCTCACAGTACCTGCTCAGTCATTGTAAGGCAGTCCAGATGAGAGCGTCGGCTAAGTGCCTAAAAAGTAAAATGAGTGTCAGAATTGATGAATACGCCATCGTTAGCCACGCTTGTCTGTCCTCTTTGTTTTCTGCTCTAATTGGCTCCCATTTATAATCCTCCACCTTTGAGCCATCCTTTGTAATACTGTCTTGTTTTCATCTATAATTGGCTGTGTTAGGGGTCACAGGAAGGGGAGAAGTCCTTGGATCACGTTTTATTCTGTTTAAAAAATACTTCACATGGACACTGAGTTACCCCTGTTTAGTTTTTAAGAGTTCACCCTGCACTTTGGAGTACCATGCACCTGCCTGGATCGTGGGTAAATTGAGAAAAATGAGTATTTTTAAACTTCAGTAACAAATCACCAACCCAAGGAGAAGATGTATTAAAGTGATTAATTGCTGAAACCAGCCTTTTTTTTCTTTACATTCTAGAAATTAAAAGAGAATATTGCAGTGAAAATGTGTGGTCTATTCCTTGGATACAATTTTGAAATTTATAAAGAATATTAGTAATTTATGCTTTTTGCTCTAAATGCAGCAATGTTGTTTTTGGGTGCAAACAGCAAATACAACCTTTGCTAAATTCTGCTTTGTTTGGTGCTCGTATCAATATTCATAAAAATATGAAAGAAAATATTAAACATTAAAACAGTTATATATTATGATATAGTATTTGCTTAAAATATGTAAATGATGATAGCTTACATTTAATTAGTGACTGCATCATGACTCTATTTTCCTGCTCAGTGGCGTGCTTCAAGCATGTGTAGTTGTGTGTGGATGTGTGTATTCAGTTGCTTTAAAGGGGAGCTGAGCGCTATGAGACCTAACTGTGCATGCGACTGTGTATATGTCTGTCTTCAGGTCAGCTGTCCATTCCTTCCGGTCCAGAGAGACAAGAAAATCCCTCGAGCCGGACCTCCGAAGGCACTCATCTTCATAGAAAGGTAACTGACCCCTTGCACACAGCGGGGTGTATAAGTCAGTGCTGTGGGTTTTGAGCATTGGGTAAAAGGTCAGTTCAGGGGGTCAACAGCTGCATTTGATCTCTGACCCTAGGACAAAAACAGACTGAAGACAGGGGCTGAGCTGCGACTGTGGCAGGTTGACAAATTCAACAGCAGCAGGCTTATCTAATGTCTTCTGTTGGAGGCATCCAAATAGTTTCTTTAGCTTTAAGTCCTGTTCAGAAAGCACACAAGTGTGAATTATGCCAAATTAATAATGCAGCCTGATTAATTAAAAAAACAACAGACATTTGTACATAATCAAACTTAAAATATAACATAGTATAATATCAATCAAATATAAAATTATCAAATACTACAATGTAAAAAAGGCAGACATGCACTTTTCCCCCCACAACATTGCTACACATCATGAATCAAAATTATATGTGTTTGGCATGAACAGTGTTTCAATCTAAACAGAAAAATCGGTGGTATTGATTAGGGGTGTGACAGGATCTTAGGAGATTGAGACATCACAAGATTTCTCAAAAAGTTAAAATAGTCTTCAAATATCAGTCCATAGACACGGAGAAGCATCTATCATGACAGAAATCTAATGTTTAACTGGAAATCACAGTAGAGGATTACCCCTGACACTTTAAATAGTTTGTTTGGCAAAGAAACTTACTGGTCTGTAATTATTTTGTAACATCCCTGCTTTGGGTTTGATCGTGATCCATGAGTTGATTGAAAATTTATCATCATTGTCATCAGGTGTTAAACAAGTGCACTGCTGTTAAATCCCTGTACAGAGTCTCAGTGAAAAGAATGAAATGTGTTTTTCATAGACTTTCTGTAACTTTGACCCACCTCCACTTTTCCCCATTTTATCTCACCACATCTGTATTTATTATGTAGCTGGTGAATGCATGTGATAAGGCAGACATGTAATTCACAGAAAGATTTCTGTTTTCTGTTTCTAATGTTGATGTCCTTGATAGAGGATAACAAACACCAGTGTAGAAATGATTCAGCCTTTATTATTACAGCCCTTTTCTCATATTTTAAAAGTACTTTCTAATTAAAGATAGTTCAAGTTTATCTAACTATTGTTACTGAAATTGCTGTAGTGGGCACTTAGAAAGAAATTGAGGATGTGATACATCATTGTGATTCATGGTAAAGCTGTTCCATCTGAAGCCCTGTTTATATGCACACACTGAGTCACGGCTAGTGAACACATTCAGTATATAAAGCATTAACATTCATTAGGCCACAGGAGGATTTCTAGTGAAAACATTTTTAGATTAACTTGGGTTGTTTTGCATCTTGTGACTGTTAACAGAACACGACTTTCTTACAGTTATATATTGTATCCAAGTTTTCTTTGAAACAGTCAGCATCTTTCTCATCCGAATATAAAGTCTGATCACAATTTGTGAGCCGAGTGTCTTTGCCACATCCCAAGTGTTAAAATAAAGTTCTTATTTAAACACTTAAATTTGGCTATTTTTTAGCTGTTAATGATATTATTACATACTTAATTTTTTAAAGATATCTCTTTTATATTTAGATATCTTCATCTACTGTTCAAATGCATAATAAAAACAGATAATATTGGTTGTATAAAGCTTTTTTAGGTTTGATCCTTTGGTATTTTCTCAATTTTACAAATAATCCCCTTTTCAAAGTAAACCTCCACTCAGGTCACAGCAGAAGTCCCTTTCTCTCTTGCCCTCTGTCACACACACACATCCTTATACGCTCCCCAATGCTTCACTCACTGCCTCACTGCTGGAAGAAACAGAAGCCTTCAGATTTGAACAGCCTCTCTTCATAGTCTGGTCCCCCTGGTGGCCAGCTTTAGAACTACATCTCACATCAGCCCTTCATCTCTTTCACAGTCTGCTTCAATTAAAGCAACATTTTTAAATAATGTATCCCAAAATGTTTTTTTTTATATGTTTATAGTCAATCAACCTTACAATTAATGATTTTCCTTCACAGACATAAAAAGGAGTTGAGTACATTTTATTATTAACATCTGCTTTTAAGAGATATTGTTTGGCACTAGTGTGTAAACCCTGTTTTGCCTTAGCAAAGCTTAATAGGACAACCCTGCATTTATTATTCATGCAAATAGAGGTCTAGAACCACAATCATGGGCACAAGAGGGTGTATTCAATTTTTAAAGGTTTTATCCTTTTCTCAGAGTGATTTGCACTGATTTTGTGACCAGGGGTGTTGGTTTAATGCCTTTTAAAGTTGCAGATAAATAATCATAATGAGTAAAATGTTGAAAATATAGAAGAATTACTTTATGATGTCATGTTTGAGCCTCTAGTCACTCTAATATTCTCCTTAAAAATTATATATTGAGAAAAGCTAACCAACAGTCTTTTATTTAAGGTACCAATTTAATATTTTTATTCTGTCCAGATATTAGCTATCTTGAGCTTAAAATTAGAAGCAGAATGAGTTAGAATATGTTTTAAAAAATAGGCATTATTCACAACCAAATATCAAAAACCACTGTTTTGTGTCCCTTAACTCTTGATGACAAAGAGAATTGTAAAACTACTAATATTTTTAGAATTATGTTAAACCAAGTGGACAATAAATGCTGGCTTTATCCAAATGACTTCTCAAAGTTCCCCTTTCACATCATTCAACCTTTCACGATTTCCCTGAACTGCTACCATACAAGAATATCCAACTGTCCTACCTTGATGTGATAGAAGCTGACTTTGCTCTCCACCCAGCTTTGTTTTTCTTCGCAGCCGTTGGGTGGTCCGTGTCTCTCGCTCCCTCTATCTCTCTCTCTCTCTCCCTCTCTCAGTCACTGTGAAGTTCACAGCGTCTGTTTCTCTTTGAGTGCTATGAAACCCAGGCACGGTCCGAAATTTAATACCAGAGTATACACAATTAAGTTCACACCAGAGGTTACTGGGTGGAAGTGTGGCCTCACTCTAAAAACGTACGCGAGTCAGTCAGAGGATTGGAGGGTGTGAGTGTTCGTGTGTGGCTGGTTAGTTGGTCAAGGTTAACTAAATGATGTGAGGTGGTGATGTGTGTCTGCTCGGGAAGGGAATCTGGTTTTAAAAATTTTATATATTCTGAGACTCTGTATTGGTGGGCTGTGCTGGCCAAATTAAGGCCCTAAGCAGACTCTGGTATGAGGCCCCCCTACACTGCATGAAGCCCTCCACAATGACTATTTAACTGATCATGTATGGCACCAATCTAAGAAAAACAGATATCTTGAGGGTTAATTTACTAATGGGCAATGCCCAGGTAAAGTTTATGTTTGGTCAACACTGTATGCATTACCCTGATCACATTTATATTATTTTTTCATTCATTTAACCTTCATTTAGCCAGGTTAGTCCTATTCAAGATTTTTTACTAAGGATTTAGAATTATTCAGTGACCAAGATTTGAAGTTTAAAACCAGTCTCCAGGTTATTCCAAGAAAAACGTGCAGAAAACCTAAAAACTTTCTACCTTTGTTCAAACTCTGAGAACAACAAACTGCACAAAGTCAAATCCAGGTTTTGTAATCCGTCCTTTAAGCTTAATAGAGAGGAAAGATAGTCCTAAATTTTGCCCAGAATGCCTTACAAATGAACACGTCCAAGACGACGTGCACTCAAAGAAGTTCAGCTTACTTTAGAATATAAATTACAATGGTGTAAGAAATCCACAGCTTGTGATAAATCCCAGAGCTCCATGATAGACACTGTCCACACAGAAATGAAATTATTCCACATAAACCAAAAACTACCAGGGTCAAAATTAATACCCCCGTGGTGCTAATAGTCAGTGATGTCTCTTTATTGCTGGATAACAGCTTGCAGTCATTTGTTGTAGTTTTCAGCAAGCCTCAGACACGTCTTCTGAGGAATCCCAGCCCTCTCTTCTTTGGCAAATCTCTCAAGCTCCTCCAGATTTGATGGCCTTCTGGCATGGACCTTAGTCTTCAGTTCACCCAAAAGACTCTTAATGGGATTTAAGTCTGGGTTTTGTGCAGGCCACTAAATAACGCTCACTTTGGTCTTCTGAAGGTAGTACTTCACCAGGAGTGACGTATGTTTTGGGTCCTTGTGTTGGAAGAAAGAGCAACAACCCAGACTTAGTCTTGTTGCTGACTGCTTCAGGTTTTCTTTCAAGATCTCCACATATCATTCTTTCTTCATGGTTCCTTTCACCTTGACAGGGTTTCCAGTTCCAGATGCACTGAAGCATCCCCACAGCATAATCCTCCCACCACCATGTCTCGCTGTGGGAAAGGTGTTCTTTGGGTGATACGCCTCTCTCTTCTTTCTCCAAACATCACCAACGTATCTACAGCTAAAGAGCTCTAGTTTAGTTTTATCTGACCAAATCACACACTTCCAGTATTCATAATCCTTCTCCAGGTTGTCCTTAGCATACTTCAGTCTGGCTTGAAGGGTTCTCTTCTGCAAAAGGGGGAGTTTTGGTCTGCAACCTCGCAGTCCATTCCTGTGCAGGGCTCTAGTGATAGTCTTCTTTGAGACTACAGTTCCTGGCTTGGCTAACTCATTCACTAGTGTCTTGGCAGTTGTTCTGGGGTCTTAAAACACATCTCTCACTAGTTTTCTTTCCAGGGTCTTTGAAATCGTTCTCTTCCTACCTCTGCCAGGCTTGGTCTGGACTGTGTGGCTCTCATTGAATGTCTTGAATGTACTTCTCACTCCACTTCTTCACGCTTGGAAACGCTGTGATAACTTTGTATAGCCTTCTCCTTCTTTGTGAGCATCAGCAAATCTTTTTCTCAAGCCTAAACTGATCTCCACTGACAGCTCAAACCCCTTCTGAGGCTTTTATTCTGTGTGTGAACTGGTAAACCACCTTTGGTTTTAACTTGATTTTACAAGCTCTGAGCATCGCAAAGTTAAGGAACATCATTGACTGACAGTGGTTTTGCTATCGCTCAGGCCAGGTCAGTTCTAAAGGGGGATAATAATTTTGACCCTGGAAGTTTTTGGTTTTAGTGAAATACTTGTGTTTCTGTGGGCAAAGTTAAATAATGTAAGCATCCATAATAAAACTAGGATGTTTGGAACAGCTGTGTTAAAAACTCTCCTCTCTGTTTAACAGCACTTGTGAAATACTTGAGGAAAAACTGAAATTTTCATAGGAGGGCTTTTAAGTTAGTCCTCGTGTATTTCCTTGCTGAAGTTTGTTCATAAAAACCTTGGATAATTTGTGTTTTGAAAGTCTGGGATGATCTTTAAGATGAAGAAGCTGAAAACCCTTTAGAAGCAGGTTAAAACTGACATTGTAAAGCAAAAGAAAGTGAGGAATTACTTTTCTAATTGTATTTCTATTTCTATTCTTTTTCCAATCTTCATTGGAAACAGATTTTTTTTTTAATTCAACCTAAGTCAGTGAATCACTATGGGCACTTATTGTTTGTCACACAAAACACTATTCCTGGTTTTGCCCTTCTGAACTCACCCCAGCTGACCCTCCCAGCCTGTCGAGTGTTTCAGTGTTGGATCAGTTCGCCATACCTCCCTCTGTGTACCTTTCACACGCGATGGGGAGCCTCATGACAGGCCAGCTGGAACCTTCACTCCACCCCCCCGACACAAATCCTCCACAGAGACCCTACTGGCCGGCCAGTCTGTCAGTCATACAATGGGAGGGTTATGAACATGTGTGAGTGCGAGTGTTGTTGAGGCTTCCTGTTTTGGCTGTGTGCTTCAGTCCTTCCTGGCAGGATGACTGCTTGTGTCATTTCTGTCAGCTATGGGACCAGCAAGACAAACTGAATATACACTAAACTGATATGTGGATTTTGCAGCTGATATCTTTAATCATTTTTCATGTCAAAACCCATTATCTTATCGTGTTTAATCCAGTGTGGAAATTTGTTGGCAGTTTAGGATGAAATAGTGACTCAAAAGCTGTCCTTAGAAATCCAAACCTCTGAAGGTTCAAAGAAAAGAAAAAGAAAAAAACGTGTTATTTCTCAACCGACTACTTAATGGGACCATTTTTCCCAAAGAAACAATAAACAGACAATAGAAACTAGCTAATGTACAAGTTATTATATTAACCTACAGTGGTCTGGCATACATACCATAAAACTGAAAAAAAAAAGACCATCCCACCTGAGGCCTAAATAAACATCAAGACCTAAAAAATGAAGAACTCCAACACCTGTTCAAGAAAGGCAGAACAATGTTAGTGTATGTACAAGTGTGAGGTTAAAAAGCAGCTGGAGAGAGCAGATGCCCGTTTACTGAGGTTACAGTCCTCGACACACTGGAAGAAGGCTCAGTTTGCCATCCTGGTGCATGTTTGGTGCAAGTCGCTCCACATTTTCTGTCTTTTTTCAGCTTTGGGCAAAAAGAACAAAAAGAGCAGTTAGTGATTCATGTGTGCATATGCTTATCCACACAACATGAGCGTTTTTTTCAGAGTTAACTGCATGATGGTGTGGATAAAGACTAAAGCTGTTTAAACCTCAGCGAGTGGCAGGAGGGACAGGGGAGATTCTGCTGCTTGTGCTGACATTGCAGGTGGAAATAAACCATGAGATTATAGAAAGAAATCTTGTTTTTTTTTCGTCTTTTACGAATTACCTTCTTGTCCACAGACAGCTCAGTGGACAAGTCAAAAGTCATCTGAGCCTTGTGCTGACAATATTTACTTTTCTACTGTCCCCTTAGTCTTTTAAGACCCATAACCAGCTCCTTTTTTCTGTTGTAAATTTCATATTAAAGGGGCTCTATGTAAGATTTTTGCTTTAAAATTTCCCACTTTTGAGTATATAATGGTGCGCACTTTATCCCGATGTGAAGAATGAGGCTCTTTATGTCTTCCTTGTTTGCCTGTATAAGCATGTGGAGTCATTTCTCTGTGAAGGATTCGAGCCGAATTTTCTGCGAAATCTCAACGGAAGTGACGTCGGGTACTACGTAATGCGCGCACCCCCTTGCTCTGTTTATACCTGACAACGGCGTGTTGAATGGAGAAGAGAGAGAGAGAAACGGAATGGAGGAAGCTGCTTCTGCGAGTAAACGACCAGCTAGCTCAGCCCAAACAGCCATGAAAACTCAGCGAAAACATAAAAAAACTAAGATAGTTTTATCTGCTGAAGCCCGTCAAGCTAAAAGAGAGTGTGACCGACGCAGGAGGAAATCAAGGGTAAATATTGGTGGAGCATTTGAGAAATGGAGGGAGCTTCACTCAGCGCTTGGGATAAATACCAATCCAGAGATGGCCTCTTTCTGTTGAAAAGGTAAGGCATCACTCCGGACCATTAAATACAATGTAGTGCTTTATGTTCTATAAAACATATGCTATATCACGTTAGCTTGCTTACGAAGATGCTATCCAAACAACAAGAACGTCACGTTGCTCATTTAGTGTTTTCCGGATAATATTGCATCTTTTCCTTGCTTCCTGGCACTGGACTCAACTTACTGAGTTTATGTTTTAATACTTAGTAAAATATCTTCAAAACATAATTTCAGCCAACTGATATCCTCGATTGAGGCACCATTATCAGAGCTAAGCAATGTTAGCCCTGTTGCTTCTGCTTAACAACTCAACTTCACTTACCTCCTCTGTATACATGATGCAGGTAAATCACCTTGGTCTGCGTGTGTATCAGCTGATAATCCGGTGGCTCATTCATGAGCAAGGAGCACACCATCATGGACGCGCAACACAATATTTTTGTAGTTTGCCTAATGGCCGGCGGTGTCGCTAACACTGGCATTTTTCTAAATCTTGCATAGAGCCCCTTTAAACTCTTTGATCCACCTAAAAAAGCATCAGAAAACAGGAAGTCAATAATCCTTAATTTAAGGAAGTAGAAAAATCCAAAGCCACACAACAATTCAGAATGAAAAATAGTGGAATTTTAAAATGGAATAAAAAGGGTGCAATTCACGAAAGAATTTCTGGGATTCATTGCAATAAAAAATTGTAACCTTTTGAAAGCCCTGGCGAAAGTGCCACATTTGGCCTTCCAAAGAAAGATGAATTTCTCCAAGGAAGAGTCTCTCACTCAAATGGGTACTTTATACAAAGATTAATCTAGCTTGATCTTTAAGAAGATCTGGCTGTTTTTTTTTTATCAGTGTGTAATTACACATCTTACACATACTAATATATATTAACATATGCTTCTATAAATGTTTTAACCACACAAACACATAAAAACACACTCACACAGGCTTTTTCGTGAGAAGTGGTGATGTCTTGGGGGAAACAGCAGTCATGTTCCATTAATCCAAAGCAACCAGTGGTGATTGATCAATTAGCCCCGCTTTAAGCTTGGGCTCAGGCTGATCAATAGCACTGATCATCAGCCAACGGTTTTTCATTAAGACCTGCTGCTCTGCATGAGTAGACTCCATTAGCATAGGCCAAATGGGCTGTGAGGAATGCAAATACTGGAGCGAAAACACACACACACACTAACTCACTCACACATAGATTTGTCCTGCATCTAGTGAGCAACGTTTGAGTCATTATAAGAGTGCTGGAGATCACACACACTTGTGCTCACTTTTAAGCCACAGTCATTTGCCTAATAAATATTATAAATCTGTCTCATGTGCAGAGAGCTGTTTTTATCTTTGGACAGCATTAGACTGCAAAGTCAAAAGTTAATCAGTCTCATTTACACTGTCACCAGGCACTGTAGGTGTAAAAATATGGGAAAAGAAAGGAAAACAACTCTCCCACATCATAGTAAACTAACAACATAGCATGTCTTGGTGGGATATTTTTTGAGATTCTGTGGGTTATGTGTTTAATTTTTTCCATCTTTTTCATTAACCAAAGTAACTGTGTTTGAATGTGTAAATGCAGAGTTGTGGAGCTATTCTGTTGATTTCAAATGTTAAAAATGTAGTGGTAAGATCGTTAGCCTTGTTTAATGAGAAATTAAAAGTCAGTCAGTAAGGCTCTTGTAAATGAGTCTTTCCTTTGACTGTTATGTAACAATAAGCTCTCAGAAGTGTAACTACTACTCAAAGATACATTGGATAAATTGTTAAGTCTTCTTATTTGTTAAAGCAAAAATGGCTGGAAAACATTGTCATAAGTTAAAAATATTTCAGTCAAATTGCGTCTTAAATAGTCTTTACAGTCCCATGATGAGCATGTCTGGTAGTTTTTCTCTCTCATTCATTAGCTGAACAACCGCGGATGTTACTGCACCACAATATTTTTGATCCACAACCCAGTCCCACCCTCGGGATCATCTGTAGCTTAAAATACACAAACAACTGGCCAGCCATCACTGACAGACTCACCTTTCTCACCCTTTCCGAGCCCTCAGTGGGACAGAAAGCCATTGTTTGACTCAAACAATCCTCATTGAATTAAATGAAAGGCTGCATGCCTTGCACAGTGAGTCGATGCATACGGCTGTCATGGGTCCTATCGTTAATGTGCCATCACTGCACCTCACATCCTCGGCAGACACAGGCGGACGCTGAGCTGATTTCCTCCATCTGTAGGTGAGTGTGTGTGCAAGCATGCCTCTGTGTGTGCGTGAGAGCTGCTGACGCTGTAGGACAAATGTAAGAGAAGAGGTTAGAGGGTTGATCATGTTTGTGTTTGTGAGAGAAAAAGATGGTTTTAAATCACTCAACATAAAAAAGATCTGTTACCATTCATACACCCACACACAAAATTGTGTGGCTGGCTAATGTCTTTAGATTAGTCTTTTATCACAGAATTGTATTGCAACAGAATTATTGTATGGATTTTATATTGCCTTTCTTTTTTTATTTGTTTTAAAGTTCTTGACCATTTCAGTACTACGTTAAGCTTCTTACTGTCATTATATTTCCATGTTTAATATCACATCAAAATCACAAAAAACAAATCTGTTATTGCTTAAAAATTGCCTGAAATAATGTCTATCAACAAAAAGTCAATAGTTGTAAGCACATTATTGTAAAAGTAAATATCAGTTAATGTATTTACATACCTACAGTGCCTATAAAAAGTATTCAGCCCCCGGATGTTTTACCCTTTAGTAGATTCTATAAATCAGTCATGGTCAATATGATTTGGCTTTTTTGACAAAAACAAAATTTAAAGACTAAGTGAAAACTTAACCTGACATGCCAGATAGATGTGTGAAACACATCCATCTGGGAAACCTTGATATACAGCGTTTGGGAAAGGGCAGAGCCTTTGAAAAAGAACCGGGGGGATGATTGGATGAATGTTCTGTCTGTCACATCTTTACGGGCCAATCAGAGCAACAAAACACATGACATTGTCGCTGCTACTGAGGTGCCCGTGCGCAGCTACCAAGGAATAAACTCCATATAGAACTGCATAACATGAACCATGGTGACTGTAGACATGTCAGTACACGATTTTGTTGTTTTTGAAAAGAAAACAACTCACTGCTGTTCTTTGTTCTTCTTTTGACAAAGAAACGTCATCAAGTTCTGATGAAACTGGCGCTTTAGCAGCATCCACGCTAAGCTCTTCCACCATAACGCTTATGTCTTGCTTACGTCACAACTCCACTGCGCCTGAAAGTACTGCCCCTTGTCACTGATTGGTCCTGTCACTTTCTAACCGGGTTGAAACGGTTCAGACGGGAGCTTTGCAAGATGGATTCGCCAGTGAGAAACATCTGCTTTGCAAGGTTAGTGAAAACTAGGGTTGGCAATCGAAAATTATATTAAATCTAGGGCTGTCAATAGATTCAAATTTTTAATTGCAATTAATCTCACAAGTCTCATCTAAAACCATATTTTTCTTCCCCTGGGAGCAGGGGGTAAACAGACCTTTAGGAGATGTGATTGGACCAGTCAACAGTCAATATAAAGGCTCAGCGCAGCTGTAGTGCCAGTTCATAGCAGATATAAATAAATGAATAAATCATACAGGCCCAAAAGTGCGTCAGCACACCGGGAAATGCCTGGTATGCCAGATAGCGAGTCCATCCCTGCTAGCAGTGTTGTCTGAGTGTCTCCGTAGTAAACAAACCCAGCATGGAGGGGGCGGCTCTCTGCATTAGCGGTGTGCTCGGCTAGCGAATGGTACGGGCTATTTAAGACTCTATGAACTCCTTGTAACTCAGTTCATGTCGACAGTAGGAGAAAATAACTTCAGTCTTATCTGACATGATCTGAAAGCTGAACCTGTCATTCAAAAATCTCTGTCCTGTATCCATTTCTGCTCGCTTGTACCACAACACGATGGCGACACTTCCTGAGCTGACAAACTACGGGATGGGTCAAGGGTCACACAGAACGCGCATGCCTTAATCATGCGACAAAAAAATTAGCGGCATTAAAAGTAATTTGAGTTAACGCGATATTAATGCGTTAACTTTGACAGCCCTAATTAAATCACAATATGGCCTGCTGCAATTTTCAAATCGCAGAAGTTACAATTTTTACTTAATGTGAAATTTGTGTCAAAATACTTGTTTGAAACTTTTTTGCAGCAAAGATGTTATGCATTACATATTATGCAGTCATTCCAGTACCATTTTATTTAGTCTACAAAAAAATCACACTTTCTTCATTTTTGTACATTTTTCTGATTAAGTATTCACCTCCTTTAAAATCACTGACTGAATTCAACAGAGGTTCAGTCAGTTGGTGCTAGAAATCAGTTAGTGAAATGGGGATCACTTGAGTGCACTGAATATCACTTTTCTCGACTACCATTACGCTATGAAGGCAAAAGAACATGCCAAGCATCTCAGAAAATAGGTTAATCAAAAGTTTAAGTCAGGAGATGGATACAAACAGATTTCCAAGGCACTGAACATTCCCCAGGGTTCAGTTAAATCCCTCATCGAAAAATGGAACGGATACAGCCCATGTATAAATCTGCCTAGATCAGGCTATCTTATAAGCTGAGTGACTGTGCAAGAATGAGACTAGTGAGAGAGGCCACTAAGACACCTACAGTCATGGACAAAAGTATAGGAATGAAAACCAAGCGATCGGCACTCGTGATAAAGTTTTACACTTTTATTAAAAAGAAAAAAAGAGCAGCAGCAAACAAAACGGATGCGTTTCAGCCCGAGGCTTCGCTTGGTTTTCGTTTATTAGTGTTTTTGAGTTGGCATCGATACTCTTCACTCTGTTGAGTTGAGCTCGTCTTCCCCTACAAAAGTATTGGAGCCCCTGGAATTTTTCCAGAAAATACATCTTTTTCCCAGAAATGGTTGCAATTACAAATGTTTCTGGATTTTGGACCACTCTTCTTTTGCAAACTGCTCCAGGTCTCTCAGATTTGAAGGGTGCCTTCTTGCAACAGCAGTTTTTTTAGATCTCTCCGTAGGTGCTGCTGGAACACCCATAATCTCTGACGCAGACCCAGCTTTCTGACACTAGGCCCTACATTGCAGCCCAAAATCTTTTGATAGTCTCCAGATTTCATTATTCCTTGCACACAGTCAAGGCACCCAGTGCCAGAGGCAGCAAAACAACCCCAAAAGATCTTTGAACCTCGACTATGTTTGACTGTAGGTACTGTGTTCTTTTCTTTGTAGGCCTCATTCTGTTTTCTGTCAACAGTAGAATGACGTGCTTTTCCAAAAGCTCTACCTTAGTCTCATCTGTCCACAAAGAAAAAAAAGAAGAAAAAGAAAGAAGATTAGCCACAGTTCCATGGGTTATAAACTTCTTGATCATATTACGCACAGTGGACAAGGGAATGTCAAGATCTCCAGAGATGGTCTTGTAACCTTGAGATTGTTCATCCACTGTTCAAAGCCACTGTTGAGGAAAACTTATATTAAATCTCATCTGTTCTGGAGGACAATTGTTTTCAGTCTGCAAGAGAACTACAGTTTGGGAGAGCATTTATTTTCAAGCAAGACGATGATCTGAAGCATACAGTAAAAGCTACACAGAAATGGTTTAAAGACAACAAGGTGAATGTTCTAGAGTGGCCAAGTGAAAGCCCAGACCTCAATCAATAGAGAATTTGGGCCTGGGCTTGAAAAGTGCTGTTCACAACCAATCACCATGCAACCTGACAGAGCTTGAGCAGTTTTTTCCATAGAAGAATGGAGTAAAATTGCAGTGTCCAGATGTGCAAGCCTGTTTGAGACTTATTCACTCAGACTCAGTGCTGTGATTTCAGCCAAAAGTATGTTTCATCTACTAAATACTAACATGAAGGGGTGAATATTTATGAAGTCACTTATTTATATTACACATTTTTAATTTAACTGACAATACTTTGTTGAGATCTAATTTCACTTTGACATTAAAGACGCTTTTTTGTCTTTTTTTGTCAAGAAAAACCAAATTTATTTGTTTATAATTTATGGATACAGCTTAATTGACTCACAGTTGTAACTTTATTTTTTTCTATGTATTTTCCTCTGTGAGGCCTCCTGTTACCACTGTCGAAAACAATAAGAAAATGCCAGATTTACCATTTGAATACTCTTAAACAGAAAGAATTGAGAATGCAGAAAAATAACAATAGTACTAGAAAACAACTGATGTCTGATATGAGGTTATTGTAGCCACATACACTACGTGAAGCCTAAAATGTTAAAATGAAAAAATCATGTGTGCCTGTATCCCTCTGTGTATTAGCAGAAAGGAAGGGAGTTGGTCGCAGAGATACTGAGGCAGACAGGAAGAGATCATCCCGGTGTAACCATGGCTAAGGTTGAAACCCCTGCCTCCAAAGCCCAAACATAGTACACATGCAGGTTATTGCTCAGACGTTGACATTTGGATGCCAGTGCACACGCAATTTGCATCATGAAATTTTTATCTTCTTCCTGTTGGCCTTTTACCACTCATCTTTTTACTACTTCAGTACTGAATGGCGTCATTTGGACATATTCAACTGTAAACTGTAAGCATTAGATAAATGTTTCAAATGTAAAAGCTAACACATGTCCTCACCTCTTGCTTGGATGTATGCATTAACATTTCCACACACACAATTTTTGAATATATGCTCTTATGTCCAGAGCTTGATGGGTTTTTGTAGAGATTACATGGCAGCAGAATGATGTTTCCGTCAGCTATTGGTGGGTGGGGGTGGTTTGGTGGGTTGGATGGATGGACGGATGACACCCGTATCCATCCCCGCTGGGGAGAGGAAGTCCCTATCAGAACACAACAGGAAAGAGACAGAGCAAAAACAAGCGCTTGTCTTTTTGGACATTAAATCACTTCCTGTAGGGCTCTGGTCTGCTTCCCCACCATTCTTAGCCTCTACCTCTCCTCCCAGTTCATCCACCCAGTCAGCAGGAAGAGAAATTGATCAAGTCTTTTCATCTGTCTGCGCAAAAAGTGCTCTGGTTCCTGTGGGTTTGTCTTTTAGATATTGCAGTGAAAAGTCAAATACCTCATCAATAACTAAGAGAGGAGGCTTGAGACCACACTTAGCAACTGTCTTTCTTCTTTTTTTTTCCTTTAACAAAAATATTTTTTGCTTTAAAGGCAGAATCTGTCACCTCTTGCACAAAACATACATATGTAATGTGCAGCTCACCAATCTGATTTACTGCAGTGACTTGCGATGTGATGAGTACCGTAGGCTGCAAGTGCCATATAAATCCCTGCCCCATGACAGATCACAAGCCCCGAGTCTGGACCTGCAGCTTTGATCTGCATCCAAGAACACAAACAAAGAGACAAAAAGGTTTATCTGTTGCTGGTGCAGGAAAACACCCTTTTTATTGGTGACAGGAAAAGACAATGACCACAGGTTCTTTTGAAAACACAAAAACAGGCCTCACTCTTCCTGGCTTGTCGTTTTTTTTGATGTGATGCTGAACACTTTGATATCAGGCATTTTCAATGAATTTTAAACACACATTTAAAATACTGCACTCCTACAATTGTGTCCTCATCCAGGGCATAGCTGTAAAATATATGACTTCCTTCCTGTAGACAATTTCCTGTTTGTGTCTGAAGTCAGGTCATTAGAGGGGGATAGTGGTCGCTGCCTCATCCACAGTCATCCTTCCCCAGAGGCGACCCCAGCTCTGATGATGCAGGATGCTAAAGAGCCCAGTTTTGTCCTTTTACAAAAAACCTCTTCACCCCATCATCAGTGTTTTCACTTTTTCATTACTAATTGACAGAAGCGCAAAGTTTATCTTCTGTTCTCCTTCTCAGTGCACAGAAAGAGACCATAACGAGTGAAAGAATTTGGGTTGTTCATTCTTTCAGCTTATCCATATTTGCAGTTGGATTAATTATCGCCTCCCAGTTTTCACGGCCAATCATACAGTGCCATGAAAAAATATTTGCCCCCTTTCTGATTCCTGATTTTTTTGCATATTTATCACACTGAAATTTTTTAGATCATGAAACCAATTTTAATATCTCACAAAGACAATCCAAGTAAATACAAAATGCAGTTTCAAAATGATGATTTTATTTAATAAGGGGAAAAAAAGTCCAAACCTATCTGGCCCTATCTGAAAAAGTAATTGCCCCCCCTTGTTAAATTATGAGTCAACTGTGATTAACCACAGTTTTTGGAAAGCTGAGTTCAATTTCCCCGGACACACCCAGGCCTGATCACTGCCAGATTTGTTGAATCAAGAAATCACTTAAATAGAAACTTTCAGACAAAGTGAAGTAGGCTACAACATCTCAAAAAGAAACGCATCATGCCGTGATCCAAAGAAATTCAAGAACAAATGAGAAACAAAGTGATTGAAATCTATCAGTCTGGAAACTGTTACAAAGCCATTTCCAAGGCTTTGGGACTCCAGTGAACCACAGTCGGAGCCATTATCCACAAATGGAGAAAACTGGAAACAGTGGTGAACCTTCCCAGGAGTGGTTGGCTAACCAAAATGACTCCAAGAGCGCAACAATGACTCCATGAAATGGAAGCTGAACTTTTTGGAAGGTGTGCGTCCCGTTACATCCAGTATAAAAATAACACAGAATTTCATAAAAAGAACATCATGCCAACAGCCAAACATGGTGGTTGCAGTGTGATGGTCTGAGGCTGCTTTGCTGCTTCAGGACCTGGACGACTTGCTGTGATTTATGAAACAATGAATTCTGCTGTCTACTAGAAAATACTGAAGGCCAACGTTTGGCCATCAGTTCATGCCCTCAAGCTCAAGCGCTCTTGGGTTATGCAGCCGGACAACGACCCGAAATACAACAGCAAGTCCACCTCTGAATGGCTCAAGAAAAACAAAATTAAGGTTTTGGAAAGGCCAAGTCAAAGTCCTGACTTAGATCCAATTGAGATGCTGTGGTGTGACCTCAAAAATCCTTCAATATGGCTGAATTAAAACTATTCTTCGAAGAGGAAAATTCCTCCACAGCGATGTAAAAGACTCATCACCAATTATTGCAAACGCTTGATTTCAGTTATTGCTGCCAAGAGTGGCACAACCAGTTATTAGCTTCAGGGGTCAATTACTTTTTCCACACAGGGCCAGATAGGTTTGTTTTTTTTCCCATAATAAATAAAATCATAATTTAGAAACTGCGTTTTGTATTCACTTGGGTTGTCTGTGTGAGATATTAAAATTGGTTTGATGATCTGAAACATTTAAGTGTGATAAATATGCAAAAAATCAGGAATCAAAAGGGGGCAAATATTTTTTCATGGCACTGTAGCTCTTTCTCTTAACGCAATGGTGTATTTAAATATGACGTACTTCCCACTAATCCCAGCTTGCATTAATGCTGCTGCTGCTGACAAAGGTTAACGTCCTCCACCCCAGCATCCTCTTTTATGGAATAAGGCTTATTGCACCCTCATGTTCAGATTCATGCTACTATGGATTAATTGCTCTTGAACTAATTTTATTGTATTTAATATGAATTGCTATAATTGTATCTATCCATATAGGGGTTTGTAGCCATGCACTCCCTGGAAAGACAAAGCATGCTGCTTGACTAACCCAGGAAGCATCTTTTGAGCAGAGCCTTCTCTGCCAAGTAAAATTGTATATCTTGTATGCAATAAAATGGTTAAATGTATGATGGGAGTGTCCTGACTGAATGTCCATTATCTATAAAACTCAAAAGAATGACACGTGACCTTTTGTCTCTACTCCCTGGAAAGCTTAAAAAATCCCCAGTGTTTCTGCACTCATATCAATCTTCCTGCAGTGTTTGTTTCATTTTCTGCTGATTTGCCTAACACAGACTGAGACTACTGCACTGAATGTTTAATTTAAGAGCTCGTGTTCCCCTCTGTATGATCTGTGGTAGTGGTGTTAGCATAGACTATCTTTAAGAGGGGGGTCCAGTGCTGGGTCTGGGAGAACTGGGTGGAGCTCATGGAGACTGCCAGGTCTGCGGGCGCAGTCATTAAGATGACTTCTCGGTTTGGAGATGAGAAGGCATGCTCCCCTATCCGTGTTCATTGAAGATGCTCCCCTGCCTGCTTGGAGCATCCATTATTTATGAGTTTTTACAAATTTCAGCTGACATTTTTATCAGTTGTGGATGTCTGTGTCTGATTTGGCTACACTGGGTGTGTCTGTCCTCCCTCCAACAAGATGAACATATTGATCCAGTACCACTTGTTTTTAATAGTGATTTTAATTTTGAGTGTAGGTTTTCTTTCACATGTGCTTACTGTTCTTGCTTCTTCGAACACCAATTTTAAGTGGAAAAAGAAAGCAGTAACAGGTGGTGGGACAAAGAAAAGGCTGTTAATCAATCAAGCCAATTTTTAGGACTTCAGATTTGGGTGTTTTTAAAGTACAGCAGCTTGTCTCATCCCCAAACCTGTTACAAAATTAGACCCTTGTCTGTGCTTTAAGTTCTTCTACTCAATGTCAGTAAATTAAATGTTTTTTTTTCTTCTCTGATGCTGACTCACTCACAGATAAGCATTGATAAGGTAAGTTTAATTTAACACTTAGAAAAGCAAAACAATGCATGGTGCTGAAATGCAAGAATGAACACCATTAAAATGATAAATTAATGTGTGTATGTTTCTATGTTTGTGTGTGTTTGTGCACATGAATGCCTAGCCCATGTCTATCAAGATCCCTCCCTCCTTCATACCACCCTGACCTCGTTTGTCTGTGGCTCAGCCAGTATTGATCCGACTGCTGCCCTGTGCTTTAGTGTTCAGCCTCAGGCTTCACACAGCCTCACCCCATCTTACATCACTCACTTCACATTAGACTCTGAGTTTGATATGCTCTGTTAGGAGCCGGTACACTCCCAAAGAGAGAGCTTGTCAGTTAACAGGAACTCCACCCATAGAGAGTCCACTTGTCAGTTTTAAACAACTTTTCTTCATTTAATATTTTGCAGTTTTTTTAAAGCTGTTATTGAAGAAGAATCTTGATTAGACAGACAAATTCATATTCTTTGTATTCTCTGTCTATGTATATTTTTTAATCATCACAAACTGGCACCACAGCTTTGTCAGATCTAGCCCTACAATCCCAGCACGCTGGTTGATAGCCTTTAACTATGAGGATCTCCAAAGCCGTGCCACGGCTCCAAACAGATGCTGAGGGCAGATCCTCCCTGGGGCCCACAGTCTTCATATTCATGGCAGTGTTTGAGTCTGTGATTCTCATTTATAAGAGCCTCTGTAACAGTGTTAGTGCCGCTTCTGGCAAAGCCTCTTTAGTGTCCTCAGTAGCTAACAGAAACTGCTGCTGTCCCACAGGAGGGACGACAGACTAAATAATCAGTTTCCCATCACAGTGACAATCTGTGAGCAGCTGTTTGTATCTGAAGGCCTGCCAGCGATTGTCCGCAGCTCCCTGAAACAGAGACGGAAAGAAAAAGAGCATAGAGGGGAAAGGATGAAAGGAAAGTTTCTTTCTGCTTGATTCCGTTGTGTTAAGGATTTTGATTTGATCTCACCAACAGACCATGAATATGAAGAACCACGTGCACATTACTTTGATTCATCTGTGGACACAGGCATGTGCACATCAGCAAAACACACAAACACATTGAATTAAAGCTGAATTTTTAGTTTTTGCTATAGAAATGGAGGCAGCACTGTCAAGGATAGATAGTATTTGTTTTAAAAATATGTATATATTTTATGTTTGGCTTCATTTATGAAGCACTGTGCATTAAGACACAAAGCGTGTTTACAGCTTATTGCCGTAAACAAGCACTGCTGTTAAGCGAAGGAAAGATAGTTCAATGACAACTCCTACATAAAGGATGGTATGTAAAAAATGTGTTTTCAAAATGCGATACATCGCGTCTAAGGCGTCTGGTTAACATTGCACATGGCCTTGAACGGAAAGCATTTAATAAAAGCAGCGCAGGGCAGCACATTTTGACACCTAGTACACCTCTTACAAAAGGCATCATCAAATTTGTGTAGTTGTTTTCTCACTCAAATTTGTTCCTGTTGAAAAGTAGCAGCATATTTCCAGCATATATAGCTCATGTTTTTCATATGAAATTTGTGTGTGTGTTTGTGAATGATGGTTGTCCTTTTTCTGTTGGTTCCTCGGCTCTTTGGCTGTTGGTCAGAGCTGAAGCCTTGTCACTATCAGCTGCTTAAGCTAATATTGGAATGACCAGTCTATTATCATAATATATGGTTTTTACTGCTAACTAGCCATATGAATGTGAATAAGATTAGGATGGATGCATAGCCAGGGTAGCCATAAATTTATCTTACTCATTCGTTGCTGCTTTGTGTATTTATCTTCCATCTCTCTTTGTGTGCATCTCCCTCCATGGCTGGCCACACACTAGAAGTTTTTCAAATCTTAAATCATTTTAATAGTGTTGAGACCAGGGGCAATTCTAGGATCAGAGGTTTAGGGGTGCTGAGCTGCCCGGCCAGACAAGATACATTTCACTGTTTTGTACATTTTAACGCAATTTCATTCCCACATTTGTGAAAGAATAACATAACACTGTTTGGGAAAGTCTGTGACTAAACCACCAAATCTGATAAAAGTTATTTAAATGTTGAGCCACAGCAAAAGAGGAATGGATTGGAATCATAAAATAAACATATCATAACCATAATTTCTGGGGGAAGACAGCTCATTTTGATACAGCAGCTCCTCAACATACACATTAACAGTATGCATGTTTCTGGAGTAAACCAGCCCCCTATAGCGAGTACCAAAAATAGACCTTAGACTTATTTTTTGGACTTTTATTTTAAATGCAATGCACAACATGTAAAACACATTATCAGAAATTGACTTTTTCAATCTTGTCTGTATTATATAATATAAATACATAAATAAAAATACACTTAAAAAAGAAAAGTGCTTGAAATCTACATAATAATAATATAATAATAAATAGATTGTATTCAACTAGATGAAAAATGACATAAATATGAAAAAATACTAATAAGAATACTTATATATAAAGTCCTCTCTCTGTTCCTCTCCCTCTTCGTACTGTCAACCAAAAGGCAATTAACCAAACAATGCGTTATATCCCCAATAACAGATATAAACTGATCCAACTTACAACATCATTCTAGATAGACAGACTGTTTGATCTAACACTCTTATCTTAACCTGGCTCTTTTTTTTCTCCAAAAAACAATCTTATATCCATGATGAGACTGTCTATCTGTACACACATGCACACACACACAATAGGGGTTATAATGTTAATGGGCATCCAGTCAGTTAGCTAGTCAGTAGCACCTTGGCTTTATTATTAACACATGCACGTGACACAAAAGCTAGCTTCTCTCATTCCAATTCAAACAGAGGATAGTGGTACTGTCTGACAACCTGTAATGTTTCCTAGCTAGAAAAAACGTCAGCTAGCTCCTACCTAACAACATAAACAGTGATCTACGATTAAATGCAGCAAAAATGAGGACTGGTAATGATAATAATGTGTTGGTACTGAGTAGTCGAAGTGAAGAAATGTGCCACATGTCGTGGTTTAAGCCAGGTACTTACACCACTACTGCATATCACTGGAAGGGAGTGCATTGCTTTGCTTTGCAGCTAGAGCGCTCAGAGCCAGAGACCAGGAGAGGTGGGAGGGATGGGGTGGATCAAACCATTTTTGAGGCGGGGGTGGGGGGATGGCTGCTGTATTTTTGTTGTTAAAATGTATATTACATTTCAACCAAGTACTGTATGGTTTTTACATTTTTCTAGCTTGTTATAAAAGACATACAGTAAAAAAAAAAAAAAATTAAAAAATCTCTCAACTTTTAGGGGTGCTGAGATTCAATTTGGGGGTGCTTCAGAACCCCCAAAAATGGGCTAGAAATGCCTATGGTGGGGACCACAGACATAAGGATATATTTAACCTGTTCTTAATGTTATAATCCACTGAGTGCACATGAGACAACTCAGCCAGACTTTGGGACCACTGGCGACCACAAACCTGCCAACCTGCCAACCACCTCGCCTGATCATGTGACTTGTTGTCACTTGACTGTTTGTGACTGATGTTTACAATTTGAGTTCTGGGGGCCTAAGACGTGATTTGGAACAGTAAAAAAATCATTTTGACGTAACACACTTGATGATTATTCAAAAAAATAATTGTTTGCAATGAGCCTCCACTCAGGATAACCCCCCATGATCGTTAGGGGAGGCAAACCTGACTTCAAATCTGGCTTAAAATCAACTAGTGTGAGACCAACCTATCCCCTCACAACCATGTGGTATATGGCTGTTCAACATAAGTCTGGTTCTGCTTGAGGTGTCCACCTGTTAAAACAAAGTTTTTCCTTGCCACTCTAACTTTGTTAAATGTTGTATTGTGTAAGGGTATATTAATGTTGGATCAATAATATATAAAAGACTATGTTCTAGATCTGCCCTCTTTTTAAAGTGTTATGGGATAACACTTAATAAGAATCAGCACTGAAAAAGTAACAATTTATTGTCAGATATCCAGCTAAATAAAAGATTGTTGTTGACAGGGATGCACGATTTTATCCATTTAACTTAGCCCCTTTCACACTGGAGACACCTGGGGGCAGAGCCACTAAGATTTTTTGTGCTGCACTAATAGCATGGACTTTAGCACTCACATCTGCCCATGCTGCTCCTGTTCTGTCCGACAGCATGATTAAAAGTATTCACTCACCCATCCAAATAATTGAAATCAGGTGTTCCAATCACTTCCATGGCCACAGGTGTATAAAATCAAGCACCTAGGCATGCAGACTGTTTCTACAAACATTTGTGAAAGAATGGGTCCCTCTCAGGAGCTCAGTAAATTCCAGCGTGGTACTGTGATTGGATGCCACCTGTGCAACAAGTCCAGTGGTGAAATTTCCTCGCTTCTGAATATTCCACAGTCAACTGTCAGTGGTATCATAACAAACTGGAAGCGACTGGGAATGACAGCAATTCAGCCACAGTGTAGTAGGCCATGTAAAATGACGGAGCGAGGCCAGCGGATGCTGAGGCGCATAGTGCGCAGAGGTTGCCAACTTTCTGCAGGGTCATTCGCTACAGACCTCCAAACTTCATGTGGCCTTCAGATTAGCTCAAGAACAGTGTGTAGAGAGCTTCATGGAACGGGTTTCCATGGCTGAGCAGCTGCATCCAAACCATACATCACCAAGTGCAATGCAAATTGTCGGATGCAGTGGTTGGTGTGAATGAACTTGACTGGCCTGCACAGAGTCCTGACCTCAACCTAATAGAACACCTTTGGGATGAATTAGAGCAAAGACTGAGAGCCAGGCCTTCTCGTCCAACATCAGAGCGTGACCTCACAAATGCACTTCTGGAAGAATGGTCACAAATTCCCATAAACACTCTCTTAAACCTTGTGGAAAGCCTTCCCAGATGAGTTGAAGCTGTTACAGCTGCAAAAGGTGGACCCGCAGCATATTAATCCCTATAGAGTAAGAATGGGATGTCACATAAGTTCATATGTGAGTAAAGGCAGGTGAGCAAATACTTTTGGCAATATAATGTCTCTTGGACTAATTTTGTACTAGGAATCAAAACATCTCAATGTGCCAAACATGCAGCACGTGCTGTGAGTCATTTCATTGTACAGAACCATAACTACTTATCAAACAAACAGCTTTAGTTAATAGACAACTAATTATATCAGATACAGATAAACTTCCTCTACACTATAAAGTGGTGAGCCTGTCAGTAAACTCTTTCAATGAGCTGATCTATGTAAAGGTGTCTAATATGAATGCGTGCTGCTCTGATGTTGACCTCACTTTCATACATTTTTTTCAACCAGAATAATTTCTTTCTTCTTGAAAGGAGATGACAGGCGCAAATAGCAGCCGAGTAGGATAATTCATAATAACATGTTTCATATATAAAATGTTTGATTCAAAAGTGGATCATACCGAGTTCCTACCGGTCCCATGGTGCATTAATGTTGATAAAAAGTTTATTCTGGGATACACGATAAAAACTGAATGACTGAAGAGGAGAACGGAGATGGGGAGAAATTGTGTCAATTTAACACCTGGTTTTATTCGGTGTTAAATTGCACCACTTTTACAGCCTGTTGCAGTTAGCTCTGGCCTTTGTGGATTAGGTGCTATTTGTAATGAGACTAATTTGCATCTGAGTGGAGCAATTTTGTACTGAATTTTGAATAATCCTCCTCCTGCTCCTCATTTACATTCATGTAAATGGGGCAGGGTGCCGTTTGCTCAGCTGAGCAATTTTGTGTGCAGTTGGTGTGGATATCCCCTTTGTTAGTTCTCTGTGGATCTGACACAATAGTTTTTGCAATTTTCACAGCTGAAAATCATGCAATAAGCTGTACTGTTTTGTAGTGAAATTACCCCTTGGTGTTCTTTACAGATAAAAAAAAGGTACCCATATAATGGTATCAGTTAAAATGAGTGTGGAAATATTGGCCAATCAGCAAAAATACAATATTGTGTATCCCTAGTGGTGGATTTATGTGTCATTACTACTGTAACATTTGACTGTAAGCTGTTAATAAATGTACTATAAATGCACAAGTAGATCAGAAAATGACATAAACATTTATTACCCAGCACACCTACACACTGAAAATTTAGTTTGCTTTTATTCATTCTGAATTAATTCTGTGACACAAAATTTAACTGAAATAAAAGAATGTTATTTAATATCAATAACCATTGATCTGAGGTTTTATTCCTGGTTTTACATATAGAATAAGAAAGTAAGTAAATGGGCACTCTTATAGTCAAGAGCTATATCAGTTTTAAGTATGAAATTCTGTGTATTTAGTCAGATAAACTGCCAGTATGTTGTTGTTCCTATAAAAAAAAGTTTTAAAGTTTTAGAATAAAACTTTATGAGGTAAATAAGCCATCAATGACAGTGTGTGGGTGTTCTTACTCCCTTTAGCCCCTATAGCTTGTTTTTCTCTTCAAGCATTTGTCATTAACACCTTTTTCTATTGAGTGCACAACAGTCTGGTGCCATAATTGACAATAGTATCTTCCAGCAAAATCAGTGAATTTGATCTTTCTGCATGTTCCTTGTGTTACACTGAAGCAGAATTTTTTTTTTTAAGTGTTTAAGGCCAGTTAGACTGTACTGAGACACTTTGAAAACAGTCCCTGATTTTGCCACAAGTTTTTGCTGACTACTACTCAAATATTCAGGGGCTGTGAAATTTGTACAAAAGTTATAAACTATGACCTTTTCATGATTTAATACAACAAAGTGGGTCACACACCTACAACAGTCTGTTATTTTTTTTTCCCAACAAATGAAAAATCATTTAAACAAAATTATAATGATTCTCCTCCTTTTCGTATTGGTATATTAAGTTATTCAGCCAAAGATAATTTTGTTATTGTATACGATACATTTTTGATATACATTTGACCTCGAATTTTAATACATTTTGATGTCAGTCCAAAAATGCAATTATTCCTTTGGATTGAATCGTCTGAAAACATTCTGTAAAGCTCGCCTGCAGCTGATGAACAGTGTTGAGACACTCAGGTTGTCATGTTTTTACAGATGCCACAGACCTCTTTCTTTCTTTTTCTGACACTGTCGAAGTAAAGGTCAAGATTCCACATGCAGTCAAGCATTCACCTTCGCCACTTGGCTGAGGTCTGGCAAGATTAATTCTTTGTGTCTTGCCATCTCTCTGTGTGCCAGGTTCATCTTTCTTACAATAGAGCCAGACAAACACAGGAGAAAAGTGTGTGCTTCAAATTGTGTTTGCGTGTTTGTGTGTGTAGTTTCAAAAGACATTGGTGCAACCGTTTTAACAGGGCGACTCTGTTTGAATTAGATGTTCTAACCCCCCGCTTGCTAAATGGATTTCTGAAGTGGCTGTAGTTGGAGGCTTTCAATCGGATGCAACCTTGAGTCCTTTTTTATGTGAGCTCTGTAGGATTTAAGTGCCGGTATAACATGAGCACGACTGAATGCATGCTCCTCATTTTTTGAAATTGAAAAATCTCCAAAGGCTCTCCCCATTGTGCAGGCAATTAATGGAATGCTGGCAGCGAGGTTCAGGTGCTTAAAAGTTGTATTTTTTCTCTCTCTCGCTCTCTTTTTAATGACTAATAAAGGATAATCATCGTGGAGAAAAAAACATCATAATGCTGTAGGCTTCCTCTTTATGCACAATGATGTATAATGCATGCTTTGAAATGAAACGGCAGCGGCCTTCGAACCATTCCATCTCCAAACCTTAGTGTATTTGTTCTGCATGCCACAGTGAGGCTTTTGCATAACAATAGTGAGTGTTCCCATTAACAATGCTTGCCTATTAATTTGATCTTTACATTTTTAAAGTTTGTCCATCAGGCCACCACACAATAGGTTTCTCAGTTGTGGTTTGGTATAAGCGATTAGAAAGTTGGCTAATTGCCTCTCTGAAGAGTTCCCCTCTTTCTTTTTGGACTTTTTTCTTCACCTGTGAGCCGCAGTCATCAGTCTAAACTCTAACAACAGATAAATAAACCATTTTATCTTTAATAATATCAGTAAAAACTGCAATGTTTATGTTCCTTTTTGCTAAGGACATTTTTAAGAAATAGTGTATTTGAAATCATTTTTGATAGCTGATGCAGCATGAGATTAAAAACTCATGATTTTCATTAGTTCTTGTTTCTGTAATATCAGTCTGAAACATTTACCATTGCCCTTATATTACTACATATTTCATAATCAGGTACAATTACTTAATGTCAATAATTTTACAACTCCTAAATAGTCACATTGTCTCTATTTTGGAAACTAATTGGCCTGAGTTCCAGTCAGAAATTGTAAGAAAGTGCTAAAGCAGCATATTTGCACGGAAATGGATCATTTCTTTTGTGGCAGATTGTTCTAGCTGGGTTATGTTCAAGTCAAGGTCATCTTTATTAAAAGGAGTGAGTCTGTTAAGCAGAGACAGCACAGAGCAGCTGAGTCCAGACCATGAAGTGTGCAGGGTTCTTGCAGATCATTGAAAGTCTTAAATAGCCTTCGATTGCACATTTGAAATTTCAGGCCATAAAATGTCTTCACAAGTCTGATTTTTGAGAGGGTTCAAATTTTAGCAGGCACTTTGTTTAAGACATTATCCAGTCTTTGTTTTCTAGCCAACCTAGCCAATCAATTTCCCTAACATATTGTTGCATAAATATTCTCCAGAATTCAGTGAATTCGGTGTTGGATGTTCTGCATTCCCCAGAGGAGAGATCCAAAATCCTATCTGACTTTGTCTGACTCGCTGTGATTTAATAATCTCAGTACCAAAAAAACTAGTCCAGTTCTCTAACATCTGGGCTAACAAGTTGCCCACTTACAAATTCTTGCAGCCTACCTTTATTTTAAAATGTCTTCTCTGACAAAAGGATATTGTTCCTTTTTAATAGTTAAACTGTTTAGAATCAGCTGAGCAAACCTGATCAGCACCAAAAGTGTGTTGTGATAAATATTAATGTGCTGTATATTGATAGAAAAGAGGCATCAAATGTGCCAGAAGTCATCAAATTGTGGCATATTTGACCTAAAACATTATTTTTCCATATCACATTGACATTCCATAAACAGTTCATTGAATCAGAGAATGAAATCCTGGTCTGGTGTACCCAGAAATATCATTCTACTCATTTTTGACAGTTTACTGTTTTAAAAGTGGTATTATTTTTCCAGTTTCAGGTCTTAAAAAGTCTATAATTTGATTTTTAAAAGCGTATATGAACCTTGAGTGTGAATTCAGCATCATTCCCTGAGAGTGGAGATGATGCAAGCACGTTAAATTGTGTCCAGATATTCTTATTTGTAGAAAGCCATTGATGCCTGATTGGCTTTGCTTATTAATTGATCTGGAACAGACTGGTTTTACCACCGTGTGGCACTGAGCTTGTGCTATTTTATTTAGACTGGCTGTGCTCTTCTCAGGCCTCTTGGGCCTCCAGTCGTGCCTGAAACTGGACTGAATACCAAACTGGCTTATTCTAGTGTTCAGTTGCACGTTTTCTTGCAATCTTGGAACACTTCCAAAAGCTTTTGTTTTTTCTTGTGCCCTCAGTCTCTTTCTCTTTGACTGCGCTTTGACGATGCAGGGAAACATACAAGCACATCTCAGTAAACACGAGTGATGTGGTTCCAGAGTTTAAAAGCTTCACATAACACTGGCAGACACAACTTAGGGCTGTTTGTGCGATGGAAAGGAAAACTTGTTTAGAAACTGACAGCACTGTATCTGTGTGTGTGCGTGAGAGAGAGTGAGAGAGAAACTGTGTGTGTTTGTGTGTTTATGTTGCTTTTGGCAAGTTATTCATTTGTGCTTTTTTTCTTTTTTCTTGCTCTCTGTGTGGTTATCTTTTGAGTCGGTCGGTTTGGAGCTGATGTCCACCTTCGGGGATGCGCATAGCATGCATTTCTGAGTATTTTCACCTGAGGCTGCACTTGTTAGAGTCTGTGGATAAATGTATATACATTATTTATACAAATTCAGGGCGAGTGAAAGCAGGTTTAACACATTTACAGACAGGAGGCCAGGCACTGCAAGCAAAGCTCCAAGTGAGGATTGCATCGCTGTGCGCCGGGGATCGAGCTGGCTTCTCATATGGTTGTGACCAGCATCCTTAATGCAAGAATACTATTATCACCATGACCTTAGTTTTTGCACAAAATCTTTTTGATCCATGCAAATTAAATGAAAAGAAATCGACTGTTAGAAGTGTGGTTTGTCATGACATTTAAGAACATTACATTTTGGTTGTCATATCTGGGTTTTGGCTCATAAATGTAGAAATGTTTAAGGCCTGATCTGGGTATTGGATTTAAGAAACAAGGTCAGCCATTTTACTGGATTTCTGCTTTGAAATTGCAGGTATAATCCTAATATTACTAACCTAAAATATAAGAAAAAGGTTTGGAGGTTTGACCAAGAAATTAAAAGATTGAATGAAATCAGTGGTCAAATATTTGGATGACTGATCGGTCATTTTGGTGATTTTCAAGCAAAATTTGTCAAATATGTGTTGATTAAATTTTCTCAAACGGTAGATTTTTTTTTTTACTTTTTGAAATGATTTGAGTTTTGAACACTTGGTTCAACAGATGACACCATTTTAAGATGTTTTTTTTATAAACTTTCTAGCATTTTATGACTCAAGACTAGTGAATTCATCAGATGGCAGATTAATCAATAGAATAAATAACCTTTTTTTTTTTAGCCCAAATTGAAGCATGCACAACAAAAGATTAACCTTTGATCAGTCAGTCTCATTTGACTTAATGTCTTATAAAATGCAGAATGTGATTGATTTACATTTGTTATTGATTGATTTTGTGCAAAGATGCTGAACCTCTTCCTTTGTCCTCTTCTTATCATTAGATAATTCATTCACATATTGCCACAAAATCCCTTTGTGAGAGTATTAGCAGCTTTCAATAGATAAGAGATATTTAATATGTATTAATACTGGTATTAATTTGTTGAAGGTCAGGGGATGAGCAGAGTCAAAAGTTGACAGAGTGAACAGAACTGCTCTCTAAATTTTAATTGCTTTTGATACAAAACTGTTTTCAATAAAAGGCTCAAAGACCTCATTCAATTGGGTTAATTCAGTCTCTCCACATTAATTCAAAGTTCATTTAATAATATTTTCTATAGTTTTTGGAAGTATTTTGCTATTTAATGAATTCATAATTTATCAAAAGTCACTGCAAATATTAGAAGTGAGATAAAAGACTGAAACAAAAGATGAACATTCAGAACCAAAGCTGCTCGCACACTTCAGAGTGCAAAGAAGAAAGGTCAATGTCGGTTGATGTAACCAGATTTTAACTCACTGAAGCATTGATGAGAAAGAAACTTACATATTTCTGTATTCAAAAGTAGAGCAGCCTGTGTTTAAGGGCATTAAGTGTCACTTTGCCGATAGAGAATATTATCGAGGCATGGGTGACCACATACATGAACTAAAGACAGTTCTATTCTCTTTATGTGATCTCTAACTTACCACTTACCCATCACCTTCTCTCCTCCAGGAGCGTTCTCCCTCAGAGGTGGATGCCTTGCAGGCTGGTTGTAGCCTTCATGTTCCCATGGAGCTGGAGTTTGCGACTTCCTGTTTCCCTCGCAGCTCCACACCTCAAAAAAGCTACGGCCTCGTCTGTGTCGACTGACCTGGCTGCTGACGGTGACTTTAGTTTCGTTGGATTCCTTCCTTAATCACAGTTGGTGAATCGTCATCTGTCATCTTTTTTTCCTGAACTTTAAAAACTTCTGTCGGTTTAAATCACTGAAGAGACATTGGTACGGTTGGGGTTGGGAACCTTCATTCTGGTGTGTATTATTAACAGTCACCCTTGACTCATTCTGCCTTTCACGCTTAGTGATGATTGTTAAGCTGTGCTATTGAATGAAAATCTCAGATTTGTGTTTTTAATCTTAAGTCTTAAGTTTTCACTGAAAATATGTCTCCTCCTGCATTCTGTATATCTGAATATTTCTGGTGTACTCTTCATTCATGGCTTCACATGCTGTACATCTGCTTGTGAGGGTGTTACTGTGTTGTTTGTAAAGTGTGCAGTAACCCTGATTTGAGTATTTGGGCTTACATGTGGCTGGTAAGTGTAAGATATATCATGTAACTGTGATGTCTGTCTTTTTTGATTCAGGTAAACACTCTTTTCACCTACCACCTCCCTTTTTCCTCCCCCTTATACCGTCACATTATTGAATAAAGACCTGAATGGCATGAAACTCTAAGCTGAATGATTTTGCACAGTATCTTGTTTCCACATGAGAAGTTTTATGCGGAAGGACAAAAGTAGAAATAAGCTATTAGTAGGACTATGATGGCCATAGCCAAATTTAAATATAAAATTCTTTAAATATATTTTTAACATAGGGATATATGTGAACACATAAAAAAACACCCCTTTTCCTCATTTCTCTAATCCAGAGGAAGTCCTAGTCACAAGACCTGTTCAAAAAAACAATGTCTCAGCTTTTGAAGATATGATGCACCTGTCCTCTGCATTTTTATCTATCAGCATTTTAAAAACTGCAAACATAACTGAGATTTTTCTCCACAGTCTTATGAGCAAGTTTCCAAATCTATGAGTCACTTTGCAGTTAATCTCTGTTTCCTACATGTAGTTTTACTAAATCATTACTTAAGGGATATTGGAATACTAATGACAAAAATTCCCAACGTGTTATGGAGCCAGACAGTGTGCGAGTAGGAAGCGAGAATCTTGTGTTATAAGCATAATAATTATTTATTGAAATATGAAGAAAAAATTCAATTAGCCTCAGAGAGACACTGAGGGCAAGGGTAGTAAAGATGGTGGTGTGGATGTCAGCGTGAGGGGCAAAAGTCATAGGCAAGTGGACAACAGTGAAATAGTTTTGATGCACTTGTAGCCACATGAACACGTGAATGAAAAAGGTAGTCACTGTTTTAGTCCCTTTAAAGCATTTATCCTGCATACAAATCCACCTCGAAAGCTTCTTTTAAATAACAGATTGGAGCTCAAGCTGAAGCCGAAATGACTGAGAGCTAGTTTTCAGCTAAATGTCTTCCCAAAAAACTCCTGCATAAGGAGGAGCAGTTTTTTCATCTATCATGAAGTTGAGAATTGGACTTTTACAATGACTACATTAATGTGCACCTTTATGCTTGAGGATTTCAAAGGCAGCTGCAGAATCGTCACGCAGACTTAATGGAGTGGTTGATGAAAGATTGTCTGATCTATAGACACAGTTAATGAGGATGTAAGAAAAGAGAGCTTGGGACCAGGGATTTAAGTGAAATTTCTGTACATTGAACACACCGTTGAAGGACTTTAGATAATTCGATATCTAAATTAACAAAATGTGGACAGATAAAAGCATCTTGTAGTGGGAGACAAGTATTAGGACATTTTTAAAAAGCAGTAACAACTACAGTACATGTGAAAAACTCCACATGAAAATAATTTAGAGTGTCTTATTGGAAGAAAAAACAAAACAGTTTTGTTCATGTTGGACACAATACTAAAGTCACAGCTCACAGGGGAAAGATGCCGTCTTTGGTACAAGAGCAAACTGGACAGAATAGCGATGCAGGTTGAAATTCAGTAAGAGGAAATGATGTGGCACAAAATCGTTCACACCTACTTAGTCAAAAAACAATCCAATGTACAGACTTTCATAAACATTAAAAAGACAGAACAAAATTGATAGCAATTAATTTTTTCTTTGAAAAGACATTTCTTTTGCTCCAGACCTGCATCTTTGAACCAAAACAAAACAAGAACATGCTACAGTAGACAAATTTATTCTGGCGTGGACACCTCACGTCATGTAACACAGAGATGGAAACTCAGACGCAATAAATTATCTTCATTATTAAGCGTAACCAGTGACATACTGTACATCAAAAAGGTCAAAGCACTGTAAAATAAAAAGTAAAAAGTTTACAAAAAAAGGTGAAAGTGAAACAGAACCCTTTACAGAAATGCTTAAGAAAAAAACAAATGTTTGAATGCCATCAGACAGAGGAAAAAATTATATCTTAAGTGTGATTCCTTTTTGATTTTAGTGTCTCACGACATAATTTAAGTACTGCTCAAAACAAATATAAAATAAAACACTGTACACACGACAAAGAAAGCAAACCAGAGGGATCTTTTTCATTTTGTTGATTTCATTTTTTTAAGGAAATCATTGCTTTGCAATTTCTGCCTCATCACAGTTCTCTCCCATATGACCACGTGAATGTAAACACCTGTTGAATTACTCTTTTTTAATTTTACAACATTAATACTTTATATATATATTTGTACATATTTCCATTCACATCTGCACGGTTAGCTAGCATGGTAATGAAATAAGGCAAGACTCACATAACTGTGACATCACAAATCTTTTTTTTTCTCTTATAACACTGATTATTAAGGTTTTTGTAATTTCCTTCTTCCGTTCTGCAGCAGGCTTTGGTCTTTCGGACAAAGGCAGGGGTAGATCCTTCTCCGTTTCCAGAATCACGCTTTGTTTTGTTCCAGTTGTGATGGAATAATAAAAAGGGGGAGGGGAGGGGGGTGTTTTTTGCAGGGAAAATGGTCTATAAATACAACTGTTTCCTCTGACATTATTAATTGAATTTATTTAACACTGGTCTTTCTGAGGTACATAGTTTAAGATGGTTCAGGGAGTTGGAATAAGAAAGGGAATCCACAAGGTGACCATGAGGAGCAAATGACGTCCATTACAAGAGAAAAAAAGTCTTATTTTTCTTCTTAATGGCCTGTTTATTATTTTGTTCATTAAAGAATGTTCCTTTTTTAGACCTTTATTTTTTCATTTTCAGTTCTCATTTTTTCAGTCAGGTCAAGCTGCCAGGTGGCATCTCAAAAAACAGACATGACGGTAGGTAGGTAAGAGTCTCTGGCCTGGTTCGATACTTGTCCTTTTGTCTTTACAGTACCAACAACAGCTGGGAGCCGCTTTAACTGAGGGTGCTCACCGGATGATCGTCCACAGAAATAAGCCACAGCTCTAGTCACAAAGCTGTGTGAAAGATGTGCGCTGCCACTCACCTTCCTTTCTCAGCACAAAAAGCTTCCCACAGTGTCACCAGCGCTAAAACACCCAAGGGTTGTTAATTCTTTAAGTTGCAGCCTGCCAGGCTTGATAGTCTGTGCAAGTGGCAACAATTACCTCCCATCTCACAGCAGTTTGTTTCAAGTGTTTTTTGCTTTCAGTACTGTCTGTGTGGTTTAGGAGAAGCTGCTCTTCTTCAGACCTTTCTTTTTAGCATAAAGGGATCAATATGTTGTTTGTGTGTGCACATTACACAGTCAAGTCTTAGCTGGAGGTTCAGTTTGGTGAAAGCATTATTAGGAGTTTTTGCGCTGCAGCAAAACTCTGAAGAATGTCCGCACAGCTGCATTATTGGTAGCATGATCCTCCTCTTAGGCCCTCTTGGCATGTAGCATTTCAATAAGCAAGTTGTTGCAGGGCACGTCCCCATTCAGGTGTTTGTAGTAAAGGTATTCTTCGGCCTGCAGGCTGATGGCTCGGATCTCTGGCAGCCGGAGGAGCAGCTGGCCGAACTTGTCTGTTTGCTGCGGGTAGTTGCACATGACGTAGTCCAGCAGCGCCGCGTTGACTTGCTCCTGGACGCTTTCTACCAGGTGGAAGTTCTCCAGGTTCTTTACATCTACACAAGGAAGCACAAAACAAGGTTAGACAAAATGACACTAAAATATTATTTGGAGGTGTTTCAAGAGTATGAAAAACATGGGACTTCAAGCATGTGCACATTTCTCCTAATTAGCATAAAGACACACCCCTTTTATGCCCATACAAGGGCATTAAACCGCAGTGCTGTGTGCAAGCACAGAAGTCACACAAGAGTGGGAAACTATGTCATTAATGTTAAAATTAAAATAAGCCATAAAAACAATCACAATACTTGAAATACTTTGGTAGTGCTTAAGTGGATGTAGTGTTGCTCCAAATGATATCAAAAGAGGAAGATTTGATTTTATATTTAGCATCAGTAGTGGAGATTTTTCATACCTGGCGCTTAAAGTGATGGAACATTATTTCAGCACATTTAAGCATTTTTTGAAATCACTGTCTTACAATAAAATTTACAACTGATGTGCTAAATTTATTCATGATTTAACATTTTCAGACTGCATGTAAAAGTCATATATTAATGCATGTTTTGTCATATATGCTAAATTGATGAAAATGCAGTAAAACAGAATTAAGTTTTACTTACTTTCATGTAATCTAGCATATTCAAGTGCTAATGAGTGGATAATTAATCATTTTATCCTCTCATATGAGCACTTAAATGTTTAAAGAGTGCTCTAAAGTGTTCTTAGATTTTGTTCTTTGCTAAGAACAAATCACAGATAAAACTTTGGTGAATGTCAGAAGCTTCTTATAAACTAAGAACAAATATGTTCCTAACAATGTATGCTTATTGAGGCCCATTTAAAATATGCCATATAAAAGCCTATATATGCATATATTTGGGGAATAACACCCTTCAGCTTCAGAATAAGTTTCTCAGATTGTATTCCCTCACAAAAATGCAATTAGTGTGTTTAGTTTAAGTACTATTGTGCTCTTTAAATTCATGCTGGTACAAACAAATATTATCTTGTCTTTGAAGTGTCCTTATCATAGGCAAACAGTTGTGGCCACATCTACTCTTACAGTTAAGGCAAGCAGATGCTTAAAATTCCATATTTAAGAACTATGTTCATTGTAACTAACATGTATTGTCTTATTGCTAAGTTAGTTGACTCCATTTGAGCATAAGCTGCCTTCACCTGTCATTTACAACTCAGAATTACAAAATCCTTGCAATTCGCTCGTACTGAAATTTATCAGAGGACAGTTCCACGTAAGAGGTATGGTTGTGGCATATTTTTACTTAAAAAAAAAAAAAAAAGACTTCAAAATGTGCTGCATGATGAAATATGCCCCTCATCTCTTTTCCTCTGAATCATCTCCTGAGACTGCGATGTGGAGGGAATCAGGTAAAGGCAGAAAAAGGCTCTCCTCCTGAGAGATTCATTCCCCAGGAGTCCATGAATTATGTAGGGCAGAGTTACAGCCATATAAGCCCCTCTCTGCTTTTTAATTCGACACCTTTACCATGCTTTATTTCAAAACAAACAAGCTTTTTAGTGGAAATAGTTTTCTTATGAAGTATCACTCAGTAATCGGTTTATCTGAAGGGAGACAATAAAGAACAAATTCAACTTGATGGGAAGTCTTTCTTACACTATTAATTCCTTGTGCAAAATACATTTAGCATCTTTCCAAAATCCTACCTTTGCGCGCAGCTATAAGCACTTTTCCTTGACAATAATAAGCTCACTGGGGAGTTGAGCAGATTATTGCAAGACAAGACAAAAATGTGCTAAATGGATAATGGTGGACAGGAGCGCCGTGTGTACTTGTCATGATTATGAAGCGCAGGGCTGCAGAATATTTAATCAGATAGCTGCTCAGTGTGTATGTGTCTGTGTGATCTTTTATTAATCTGTTTGACCCCAGGTTGAGTGTGCTCACAGCAGGCTAATGTGCAATGACAGAGTCCCTGTGTCTCATTGACACCTCTGGACCATCACATACACACTTAAAAAAAAAAAAAAAACATCTTTCACACCAAATCTTCCTCTCTCAAAGGCACACACTGACAGTAATCTGTGGAAATACACATAATATTTCTCTCTCTCTCTCTCCCACTGTATTCCCATCCCACAAACACACACACACATTTGCACACACCCAATCCACCCACCCAGAGCATTAGGGGGGAAGGAGGGGGAGATAAATCAGCAGCTAATGAGGTCTAGAGAATGAGAAGCAGGTCCTTCAAGGCACTTCCATCTATGATGCACTCTTCCATGCTATTACAATCTGAATGTGTGCGTGTCTGTTTTCTTGTGTTGCTTGTGTATGTATGAGCCGGTGTGCTGCGTGTGCGTGCTCACCCTGACCTCTGGGTGACACGGCGGGGGGCTAAATAAGGCCAAGAGAAGGGCAGGAAAAGGGGGAGGGGGTGTGGCTTGTGACAAAGGAGGCTCCAAACAAACATGACATGTGCTTTTTCCTGCTGCCACTCAGCTGTCTGACCCCCCCATCAGCCTCCTGAACCGCCTCTCACCACCAACACCGATATTCATATAGCCTTACATAAGCTAAGCAAGCGGAGTTTGGGCTTAAGGCTTTAACACACAGACATCCTACGCAGGTCAACAAGAAAGATAAGGCAGTTGTTTTCATCTGGCATTAAAAAATACATTGCAACAACATAAAAGTTTCTGAGATGCTTCAACACTCTTTTACACTTAATGCTGAGATTTGAGAGACTATTTAATGACGCTGCACCATGCTTCCCTCCCCTCTAAATTCACGACTTTTCAGTGTTATTCAGTAAGGTATTAATTGCACGGGATTAGTATTACCTGTAGACCTCCGATAATTGGTGAATTCCCCCCTGATGTCAGTGTTTGGTGCAATGCATTTGCACAGGATAATCAAAGTTTGTAATGTATTCAAATTTACAGACATTTCTGAAGGAAAACATAATGCTGCTGCAGCAATAAAAATGCATGATTTTTTTTTCTTGAAGTCATACAAAAATACAATGACATTGTGTTTTGCAGGTGACAGTACCTTCATGTGTCCTATACATAATGTTAACCAGTTTCCACTAGCTTAAGTGTTTTTTCCCTTCTATATTTATACATACATTAACATTTTAAGACCTAAAAACAAGTGATCTATCTCCTCTAGCTCTTTTATTATTCATCGAGGCCGCATAAGTCACCTGTGCGTACCTGCAGTTAAACAGACAGGAAGAGCAAGAAAGTTGAACATCCCCCTGTTTATGAATGAGTAAGGGAGATGTCTAATGTTAAACATGAACCCATTTTGTTATTAACAGTTTTTGTGCAGTTATACTGTTGAAGTTATTCTGCACTCTATAAATCTGGGCTCATTATTCATCTACAACAACCCTCCTGTGCAAATCAGCTGTGGCAGTCTAACCACTGAATGTTGAGCAACACATTTCAAACCTTAACATATGTTATGTATGAAATGCACATCTAAATAATACTGATATAAGATCAGACACTTGCAGAGAGAAACTGTAGGAAGCAGTAGAAGTGCTGTGCGTATGAAGAGAGCAGCGTATGCGAACATTTGGACAGCAGCATTTGAATAAATAAGCTAAGAAAATTAATCCCATTTTTACAGCTGATGCTGTACTGAAAAAGGAGCACTATTTATAACCTATATGTGTCAAAACTCTGTTGATAATCTCCTACGCAGCCTCTATGATTGTTTTGATCAGAAAAGGGAGCAGGGAAAGCCACACAGACCCTATAAAAATCATAACTGCCACCCTAATTACAGAGATAACGATTCACACTGGATAAGAATTACCTGTGGACCTCTATGTGCGCTGAAACATGGTAGGTACTTTTCCCTGGAATTTTTACTTCACAAATTACAGACGTGGTTGATTCGCATGGGATTAAAATCGCAAACGTCCTGCACGATTATTACAAATTACCAGAGGTCCCTAGGTAATACTAGTCCTGTGCGAATAGGCAATAAGTCAATCTTCCATAAGTAATGTAATGTAATAAATAATGTATTTCATTAATGCTGGTTGAGGCCCCTTCCAAGTCCATGAATAAAGTTATAGTGGAAAGTACTTTTATAGCATTGTGTATGAGACAGTAATGCAGTAATGCTTAATGCTGATTGATATTGTCCATGGCCTTCTGGCTGTAATGTACATATTGAAAAGCTGGCAGAAATTTCTTTGTAGTATTTCAAACATATCCTTTTCAAGATACTTTCTAAAGTGCATAATGCACCGTTTACCACATACACTGAAGAGTTAGATACATTTTGTTAAATAAAAACATCAAACAAAATGACAATAGCTGGTTTATCATTACTTTAGTTGGGCTCCATTTTTGGTCTGATACCAACACCTTGTTAGGCATCTTTACAAAATAATTCTTATTGACCTAACGGTAGAAAATTCTACAAATATTGAACCTATTGTAATTGTTTTGTAAAAGCAAATCTTGTCATGTCTAGGTTACAGTATGAAGTGTAGATTGGAAACAATGCAGGCTGAAAATCATCTTATGCAATGTGTGAATGATACTAATACAGACACGTTTCTGCAGCAAAGGCTAGGTTTATAACAAAACATCTACTGCTGCTTGATAATTCAGAGTTTTCAGAGCCTCTTATGAGTTAGATTTAGTCTGTTTTGTAGCAACATGACAAGGTGATCCCACATCACGGCAGAAACATGAGTGTGGCTATTGTTTCTTGTGCCTGAGAATGTCAGCATAAGAGTGTTTGCATGTAGAGAGGAGTTTTATGTGTGTGTGTGTGTGTGTGTGTCTGGGGGGGGGGGGTCATAGAATTAATACCCAATGTCTATGTCAGGCTAATTAGGGGAAAGTGAGGCAAAAAGACAGCATTTTAATTGCTAATTATTACCAGTGCCCCTTTTGAAAAAATAATGAATGAGGGCTTACAAAAAGAAAAAAAGAAAAAAAACGCAAATGATAATAGTTACATATCAACTCCCATTTGTTAAAACAGTGGGCAACTAAAACCAGACAAAACCAGTGCGGTTGATGGGAAATGTTTCTTAATTCTGTACTGATAAATCAAACAGTGAATTGATTCTAATTTTCTGATCCTTCAAATGCAAGAGAGAGAAGATGGAGTGTAAAGGGAGAGGGATAATATCACAAAAACAAAATCAACATCTGATCAATGGTTCCCAGACAGTGTCAGGTCCGAGCATTAAGTGTGCTAAGCGCTCTCCCCTCTTCCTCCTTTGCCCCCCCTCTTATTCTCTTTCTCTCTCCATTTCATTGTTCAGTCACTGTGGGACTAATTATCAACTTTTTTTCACATAAAACAGCCACAGTTTGTTCCTGCGCCGCGTCTGAATACTCAAATGGAAACCCCGAGGTCCCGCAGAATACATTGTTTCATTTGACGGGCGATCATGCTGAAGCCAGCGAACTAATGCAAGAGCACAAAAACACACACAAATACACATCCATTCTCACTTTCACAGAGCCCCTGAAATCACCGCTGTGCTTTTTAATTAGACTAGATCTGCTCTGTGCTGTGTTTGTGTGTCAGCTTGTGCTTTTCTTTGCTCTTTCACCGCCCCTTACAATCAACCTGCTCAGGGGACAGACACACAGATATTTAGACACACTGCACATTCATGCAAATACTCATGTCGTTGCTTCAGTCTGAGCCCAACCACAGAGTGGATACAGAGATGTGAAAAAAAACTCTGATGAGACAAATAAAAAACATCACTTTGTGTCAGAGTTCACCATCCTCTAAACAAACAAACAGGCATCACTTTGCTTTTGGCTGTAAAAGCCAAAGAGGTGGAATAATACAGCTCTGCAAAACAAAAAAACATGACAATAGACACTAGTTAGAGATTACCTAAAACTTTTATACAACCATTTTACTGGCAGAAATGTAATTATTTAGATAATAGTGATGATACAAGAAATGGGGATATGTGTTATTTAGTAACTTCACACAATCATTGTATGGCAATCCTTTTTTCCATCATGCTTTTTCTAAATAAAACTATTTTCTAGTTCTTATGACACTGCTCTGAATGCAACAGTTAAATATAAAATAACACCATGTCCATATTACTCTGTTATTGCAGCAATCAATAAATCCACTCTCAGTCACATGCTGCCAATTCATTCTGTCTTGCGAACTTCACAACATGTGTTTCCTGCCGGATCCAAAAACAACACATAAAACCCTCAGGTCATAAACGGATATTGAGTCAAGTGCAGTCAGTAAACTCAGCCAATTAAACGTGAGGGGAAGACAAACTGGTCACTTCCTGAATGGGTGGGAATTAAGGGCTCCGCTCCTCCAATAGGGATTTTCACAGCCGTTTATATGAGCCTATCAAAGCCGAGACAGTTTTACTACAGTAGCGGTGCTTCAAAGAGCGAGCAGTTGAACCCATGCTCAGGCCAGTCCTCTTTATGGCACCCTACTGGATTGTTATCAGTTTAACACCATCCGCTACAACTTTATTCATTATTAATCTTCCTTGCAGCATGGCTCCAATCAGAGACAGGGGCGGTGAAAGAGGAGAACCCAGTAACCTTTGATTCTGGGTAGGTTAAAGGGGCCGACTGAGGACCAAGGACCGCCTACTATAGGCAATATGTAGAGTTGCAGACTCACTAGGGGAATGTGTATGTGTGTTTGTGTATGAGTGTTAAAAAACAGAGCAATCAAAGCAAATAAGGTTCATGGGGCGAGGGGCAATGACCACATGGTCATCAGTATCACTTAAGTAGGCTACTATCTGATATACAGTGCATTGCCCTGATATATAACCTGGGCTTTGCATTGGAAAAAAGCAACCTCCTTCACCTCTTATTTTACCCTTGCTCCACTATAGTACATAAACACAAACTCACACTTCTCACCTCAGCTTCCATCAATACTCTGACAGAATTTCATGTGGAAGTGTGTATATGTTTTTTTTCCTCTACAGGAGCCTCTGCTTCCCCATTAGAGTATTTCAGTCCTCATCTATCTGTGCTCGCCAGCAAACAAGTTTCCCTTCTCCCTGGAGCACGCAGCTTCCTTGTTTTGCTCCAAGTCCCATTTGGGGAATTCCTTTTTCTCGGATACTATGCCTCCTTGTTGGAGTGAGTATTAAAAAAAGAGAAATCAGGAGGGGTAAGACTGGAGATGTATGCTCCTTAACATTTAATGGGGCTTCTTTGGGACTTGATACACCAAAGGCTAACAGGATAACTAGCACCATAACTACCCTATCACAGGATACAAGAGGAGCATGTAAAGCTCAATAGGCATTTGTCTTTTTTCTGTTTTATCAGGTGTTTTTTAATCTCTTGAAACAATGACTTGAACTAGAGACAAGCAGCTGTAAAACATGAACATTTGGGGGTTATACTCCAAAAAGGCTGCTGCAATACATAAAACATGATGGAATAAAGATTAGAAAACAAAAGATTGTGGCCCATTATTCTGACAGGGTAAAGACGTGGAGGTTTAAGATACTGCCAAGCGGTTTGGTTGAAGCATACTAATGCCCCTAGGCCAGGACCCACCACTACCTCCCTTATAATAAATCACGACCCATCTTTCCCAAATTTTTCAATCATAACCAAGTGGATTTTTTTGTTTTGTTTTGTTTTGTTTTTACAAAAAATGGAGCAATTTGGACTTGAAATTGAAACAAAAGGTGTACCAGAGGCTTTTAATAGTTTAAGGTCGTGAGATGCCTTCCAAAAAAACTATTATTCCTTCAAAATAAAAGTGACTTTTTGCAACCTGTCTTTTCCAGCCGCACATCTGCAGCTTACTGGAGATGGCGTCGCAGCCCACTTTTTGGGTCCTGACCCACCGGTTGAGAATGATTGCCCCAGGTTATATTGTGAGGTTAGGCTAGGGTTAACGTTGGAGCACTTTATCCAAGACTGAGTAATTCTGTAACTCTTATTTTCATGCAAGAAAAATGTGTTTGATATTATAGGGAATTAGCTTCACAGGGATGTCTCTGTGTATTGGTTATTGCATACCCTCAAAAACATTTTCATAACAGCAATAAACAATCTGTTTTGTCTTAGCTCTTGATGCTCCTGTCAGTTTACTTGCTAAGCTAACAGAATTAAAAAAGAGAGAGAAAAAATCTGATAGCACAATTTGCTGTTTTTTTAAACTAATGTACCAAAGACCTCATTAGGAGCTGCACAGTGACCCTTCATCTTGAAAAGTGACCCTTTATTTCATCAGCATACAATAACATACTGTAGCTCCATGCCCTCAAGCTAACTCGGAGCCCAATGTCCAGAGGCCAAATATCCTCTGCACTAACAATGCATAATATCAGCCCTCCCATGATTCCAGGCTCTGGAAACAGCCCACCAGTGGAAACAGGATTTTGCCAGCGTGTCAGAATAAAGCATGAAGGCTCAATTTCATCAAACTCTCCCTTTAGCCCACTCGGGGCCATACGCCATGCAGCTATAAAAGAGAATTAAGCAGGTCCGGTGCAGTTGGGGATACATTAAGTCAAATCTAAACCTCTCCTTACAACACCGATATTGTTGTTAAGCTAAAAACGCACTGGCTGGCTCAGTTCTGTCGCCCAAGGATGGGTTGGAGGGCTCAGCAGGGCAACAGAGAGAGGCTGAGAGACAGAAAGAGGAAGGAAAATGCGCCTTAGGTCTGATAAAATAAACAACAGAAAAGGTGCTTCAAGTAGGAAAAGACAACCCCCCATTGCCTATGCTGACTGGAAGATGCAGGATATTTATTCTTAGGTGTAATGGGAAACGAATTTACATCCAGTGTCAGATGGTCCTGTCTGTGGCTGTGCTATTATGGACTTAAAGGCTTCAACAGATCAGAAATACTAAGAGTAGGGATGCACATTAAAGAGAGGGATACTGTTTTTTACATTAGTTGTAATAGTTATTTGCTGGCGTATAGTAATAGGGGATTTAAAGTGTTCATGATTAATCTATTAAATTGATATTTCAAGTATTTAAAACAGTCAGAATTTGATTTAATCTTTTTTTAAGTTAAGGAAATCTTTTGCTAGGGTTCAAACTAGGACACTGCAGGCAGAGATTTTTAAGACATGCTAGAAACAATTCAAACACAAGGCACTTAAGGTAAATATAAAAGCTGGTTAAATACTTAATCTTTTTTGCAACCTAGGTTTGCATTAAAGGTGTCACAGTTTATTGAGCTTGAGATACATGAACACCTAGCGTTAGTTCATGCAGGACACGGTAGTCATACGCCCAGCCGTGATCAGCTGACAGCCAGCTGATCCTAATTATTGCCTCCTAGCTCCCACAGCCAATCACAGCTCTTTCTCTTAACACAGCAGTGCATTTAGATATGAAGTACTTCTCATTAATTCTTGTTTGCTTTAATGCTGATGCACCACGTGGCTGCTGCAGGCAAAGCTTAACCTCCTCCACCCCAGCCTCCTCCTTTATAGCTTTAAAGCTTGTTGCACCCTCATATTCAGATTCATGCTACAATGGATTAATTGCTTTTGAACTAATTTTATTGTTTTCATAAGCATTGTCATAAATGTATCCATCCATATTAAGGGGGTTCCTAGCTATTCGCACCCTGGAAAGTCAAAGCATGCTGCTTGTCTAAACCAGGGAGCATCTTTTGAGCAAAGCCTTCTCTGCCAAGTAAAACCGTATATACATTTTGACATAAATGGTTAAATGTATGATAAGAGTGACAATTAATTAAGGTCCAGAGTTAGTACTTTTTTTTCACAATTAATCTTGTGCTTTATTGTCCCTTTCAACACATTTTGGTTAAGACATGTCAGCATCTTCCTGCAGACACAGTGATGTAAAATAAGTCCACTACTGCTCCTTAATGTCTTGTTTCACTTTTAAAAAACTCACAGGCAACTCAGTTTACAAGTCAAAAGTCATCAGAACCTTTATAATAATCTCTTATTTCATTTTCAATCCATAACAACTTCCTTTTTCTGTGGTTATGTTCATGTTATCATCTTCAATCTAGCAATAAAAGCACGTCTGTATCCACACAGGAAATCTGTTACCCTTAGTTTAAGACACTAGATGAATCCAAAATGATACCGTAAGTTTAAAATGTAATTTTAAGGGTTTAATTAATCACAATTAACTTCAAAAATTCAGAGATTAATTGCAATAAAAAAAAATAATCTTTTGATTCTTTATTATGTATGAAAATTTGTTCGTCAACTGCTCTTATTTCTGCTCTTCTAGCTGCCAACTGACTTGAATGTGGCAGAAAAAATCCCATTGTCTCAGCATTATGAAAATCCTCTTGCCAGAGGGATCTGAAGAGACTTGAATCAGCAATGAGCCTGGTGCTTAGCTCTATGTGGTCCCTCTAGTACTCCCTACTCCGCGTCTTATTGCCCCCTTCTTGAGTACCCCTGGAGGCAAAAGTCGACCTCGGACGGTGCCGTACACCCACAGGTCCATGCTCCCTCACCTTCCTTGTACTGTCTGAATTATATGAACAGTTAACTCCCACCTACCCACCTCACCATGCATACACCTTCTAATTATGTAGTTGTACACAGAAAGGCTCAAACTTGATTTACATGCTCAAAAAATATAATTACACAAAGGTGTAATCAGAGGGATTTAATAAGTAATTATATGAAGTAATTTGAATCAATATTGTTTAATCAAGGAAGTGATGCTTTAAAACTTTAACTCTCACTTCATATGGACCTGTCAGCAACAGCAGCAGGAACAGTGTGGGATCTGCGTGTGTGTGTCGCCGCTGTATCAATGCATGCATGTGAACCTCATTTATATTCAGTGCACTTTTGCACCCTGTGGCTAATTACACACAGGGTTTGTTTGGTGGTGGGGGGAGGCTGTTAGGAGTGGAGGGGCATGTCAACCTTTCTTGTTTATGATAAAGTGACAGAAAATCATTGGGGGGTCAAGTACCCCCCTCCAACCCTCCGCTGCCCCAAAAACTCCTGCAGCAGTACAGAAGGTGCCTGGTGTGGGAAGCCTCCCCTTTAATGAGACCATTAAAGGGCCCGTCTCCCCGTCAATAGATTTCTCTCATTCTTTCTCTGACAAATTTGAATTAATAATTCAGTGCCAAGCGCCTGGGGATGTATATTTTCAGCATGAAGGACAGTTAATCCATAGCGTCATTTCCCCCCACTCTCCCTTCTCTCTTCTGCACTCTCTCCTTTTACATCAGCCCCACTCTCCCTCCTTCTTTGCTTTGCTCTCATCTCATTTGATTATGGAAGCCAGCAGGTAGAGCCCGGACTAAAGAAAGACCACGCAGCATGTTTTCCACTTCTTCTCCAACTTCTTTGTTCTCTGTGTGATTTTTGTCCCCTATCATGTGACAAGTGCAGTCAACTTAAGTGCAAATTGGGCTTTAATTTATTCAGAAGTATTGTACAGCATTGGCTATTCTCTCCTCTCCCTCAGGGCTAATGGAAGATGACATGCTTGCACTCTGCTTGTTAAAGCTGAACTTGATTTGGAGTTCTGAGGGTTCTACTGTGCAAAATATGCAGACTTTGAAACACACAATACATGGAAATAAGAGGAAATAAGTAATTTTAAGAAGAAACCACAAGAACGCTTACACTATACAAAAGATACTGTGTGTGGAGTGTATGCCTGTGGTCAGTGGTGCCTGTTTGTATTTTGCATCCACTGTGTTTGGAGAGTTTTACTGGAAAATTCAAGAGACACAATGGGACTGTTTGGTTGTGTTCTCAGTTGGACTCAATTGGCACATTTGGCACAACTTCTGACAAGGAAGGTAAAATGTAAGCACTCTTATGTGTAAAGTCAATGTCAAACAAGTAGTAAGTCTGTTAGGAGGCTCCTAGTTTTATACTGAATAATTTAGCCTGATGTATAACAAAAGTTCAACTGAATTAATGGAATTTATAACCCTTTAATGTTCATATTTCTTTCTGTGATCTTCCTGGAATGTTCCAGGCTGATTTAAGGCATTATTTTAGAGTTGTGGAGTTCTTATCCATGTGCAAGAAAAACACTTGTCATCAATAAGCGCTGTAAAAATTTATAGGCTCACATTGTATGGCATACAGTAGCTACAGTATAGATAACAATGCCAGGTGGCACTGCAACGTAATGCTCTAAAGGCAGCTCACACAGGCCACAACTTGCCCTGACAAATGTCTGGCTGTGCCCTGGAATATACCATTACGTGACGCACAATTTCCTCTATGATAAATGCCCGTGTACTGTAGGTTTGTGTGCATGTAAAGATAAGGATGTTTGATTAATGTCCTCTTGTGTTTCAACATGTGTTGGCTATTTGAACCCAACCGCTCCAAAGCGGCAGTACTGCTGTTTTTTTTTTTTTCTTTTTTACTGCAACACAAGGAAGAGCTATTCTCAACAAGTGTGTGTCTTTGTGTGGACTTACAAGGCTTTGTTTCTTAAAATATCCTTCAGGACAAGACAGAAAAGACAAGAAAGGAGCTGTGGAGGTTCAGGAGTGGGGGTCACAGAGTGGGTGGGGGCTAAATGTAGAGAGAAAGAGAGAGAACAAGAGAGAGCCAGCCAGAGCACCTGTTGGATCATCTGTGCTTTAAAACGTTTAATCACTGTCTCTGGTTACACACACACACACATCACCTTAAAGCTCCGCTGTTCTCTGCCCTGCCAGAAGTATCTTGTAACCACATTGTCTAAAGAAATGCACACACACACAGAAGCTCAAAGAGCAAAGGGACGAGGGTGTATAATCTCATAGCAGCCACCTGACTGCCATATAGCTTACCACCACCATAGTTTAAACACATGCTTCAGCACTGTACACATTCACACAGGAACACAATGGCTGATGATTCACATGCCACACAGTCCTGTAATGCCAGTGGGCTCAGTTTGTGATATTTGGCCTGTGGGCAAATGTAGAAGATTATTTTTACTTCTACTGTAATGGTCAGCATTTTCCATCTATAGACTCTAAAGCCTTTATTTAGAAATCAGCAGCAAATTTCAGGAGTGGAAAGAAACTAATTACATTTACTCAGATAGTTGTGTTTTTGGGTACTTGTACTTTTTTGCATATAGTAATGATTGTCCAGCAAGTAACACTAATGAGACATCATGAGCTTGAACGGCCATAAACACCTTGTCATAAAGATTTGTCTTTGCTGCAGAAATGACAGTGGCAGCAGCTCCAACACTGTAGCTACTACTGAGACATTGATTAGATGAGTTAAGGGCTGTCATTTACATTTACAACTTCACAAATGATTGACGAGGCTAGTGTGTAAAGAGGGGGTCCACCTGATTGGGTTTATATTTATGAACATTTGACCTGTGATACACTAAAAGACTGAGGGGCCAGATCCTCTGTTTTATATGTTTGTATGAGTTATGCGAGTTGTGTGCGTATTAATGTGAACTTTCTCGAGTGTGAAGGAGCGAGACAAAGAGATCAAGGGTTGTGAGAGGTCTGTGGGGAGGGTTGTGTAACTCTCTGCTGCTGTTTGTATGAAATGTGTAAGCAAGGTCGAGGCAGGTGGCCTAATCAATACGCTACATAACTGTGGCAGTTGTTCTTTCCCTGCCTGACATCAATGCTGAAAACCACACATGCAGTCATCATCTTGTCGCCAAGCTGTAAAGCTCTAGCTTGTAGGTGAAACACTGACACTCACTACATTGCCTAAATCAGCTTAGATTTGTTATCTGCCTTCTTAGTTTACGATGATCCCTTCTGACTTTTATATTATCACAATTTCTCTGATGACTACCTTGACCAAATTTGACAGGTTTCCTCTAAAGTAGCTAAAAGCTGGTTGAGGCATTGAGATGGGAGCTAAGATGTGAAATAATAATAAGAAAAACAAATTATTAAGCTGTGTGACAGGTAAAGATAATCGCTTGTCAACAAGTGATTCAAATAAAGAGTGGGATTTTCTGCAGCCAAATGTATGCACAATTTGTTCTCCAAGTCTGTTTTCCTGGACTAATGTGAGCCTGTTCTCCACAGAGCCCTGGGTAGCCCAGGCCTGTCCTCCCTACCCCAAACACACATCCCTCAGCCTTTAATTGGAGAGGAGTAGCAACCTAGCTCGCACAGCGCTGGGACCCAAGCCACGGCCACTGAGAATGCATTAGCATTAGCATTGCAGCGGACCGACCTGTACATAATGATAACCTCAAGCTCTGGCCACTGGGAGCAGCCCCTACTCACGCACACACAAACGCACAAAAATGCACATCGGCACACCCTCCCTGCCCCCGTCTTCCCTGGTACACGCAGTCACGTAAACAAGCGAGTGTAATGCAGCCCCAGCAGTGCGCTGCGAGAAGATCGGTGGAGGAGGAGGGGGAGTAAAATCACTTGCCGCCGTCCGGGTGAAAAGTGTGTGTAATGAACTTCAGTTCCATTGATCGGGACTGAGAGTACAGGACCGGGGGCTGTTTGTCCCAGAAGGGCTGCCGTACCGCTGCTCAGTATCCCCTCATAAATGTTTGAGAAGCCTGAGCTGCTCTGGATCCACGCTACCTGGGTTACAACACATACACATCCAGGTTGATGCTGCTGATGGATGGATGGTAGTGGTGGTGGTTGCAGGGATCGATTGTTATTTAAGCTTGATGACATTTAGGTGTTGAGCTAGAGGTGTGTTTCTGTGCCAAAGTGTCCAAAAGAGTTGAAAAGGCAGGTGTTTCATACTTTTAGAAGTGGAAAAAAATACCTGGCACAGGTTTTCCTGCCTTCCAAGTCTCTGTCGAGGAACAGAACGGATATTTGTAAGCATGCTAATTTGTTTGGCAACCTCTACCCTCCTTTGCTTGAGCCCAAAGCTCTTAGGCCCTCAACTGGCCCCTGGAAGCCCCTATATGCTGTACACATGATTGATATTACTGCAGATATCACTTAGAAAACACCTGATGTTCCATGCGGACCATCCGTACCTCCTTTTGACTGCTAAGTACCAGCTGGCGGGAGGTCCTCTGCGTTATGCAGTCGGTAATAAAAGTTGAACATTGATTTTCTGTAGCAGCTTGTAACTGTTAATGTTGAGACATCAATAGCCAAAGCAAAGCGCTGGTGCCTTAATAGGAGGCTGAGAATGTGTAGGGCGCAAGCAGAGGCTGACTCTAAATCACAGAATCTATCCTTGCCGATCGATAGGACAGTAACTGCAAGTGTCCCTCTGCTTTCCTAATGTTTTATAATAAACTGACAGCCTGTAATAAGGCCAAAGGAGAGGGAGAATGAGAGGGAGGAGGGGAGAGATGGAGGGCAACAGTTTCTCCATAGCTTGTCTATCTTAAATCACCCCACATGGGAGAGCAGGAGAGGGGCAAAAAAAGAGGAAAATGTTCTTTCTTGAGTGGAAAAAACTTTTACAGGGACATGTGTCTGGTTGCACTCACTGCTACAGTAATTAGTGAGTGAACTGAAGGAAAGGAGAATACATTTAGAGAATTTGTCTGATATTGCTTTAGCAGGACAGTGAGTTAAAGTGTTACTAAATCTGCTACAGCACAGATGTCACTATAGTCAGGTGGTGGGGGTGGTGGTGGTGGGGGGCCCTGTTGCTGGGTGTGGATAGTGTGGACCTTTGTAAAGCAATTTCTTCACTTGTGAGGAGGATTGCTGGAAAAAAAAAAAAAAAAACACTGCTGGGTTGATCCCACATTGTTGCAGTTGTGCTGTGAAAACAGTGACTCAGTTTTTCACAGTGTCAATTGCTTTCAATGGCATTTAAATACTTTGGAAAGCCAGGTTTTTGTTCATCTTAATACCTGAAAAAGTGCAGTATTAGTATGACTAGTTCTTAAGATTTTGGAGATCTGAGAAGTTGATAGCTATACTTTTGTATTTTATACAATAATTATTGTTCTTTATTTGACTGTATTAATGAAGGGCTATAGTATACTTAATTATCTGACTATAGCACCATCGTTTGGACTTTGGACTTTCTATCTAGCAGAATGGTGTGAATTTAGTCTTATCACTTATTTATCACATGTTATTAAAGGGGTCTATCAACTTACAAATCCTCATTCAAACAAACGCTCCCATTAAACCTCTTTACTCTCTGATAACTGGCCTTTTTTGAACCAGATAAAGACGTTGTCAGCATAATCACTACATAAATCCATGTAAGAATGTGATAAGATCTCAAACGGGAGAAAAGAAGAAAAGCTTGAGCAGTAAATTGGAGATATACTTTGGAGATTATCTGGGAAATGTTGAAATCCATCAGGAAACTCTCGCATATCTCAGGCGAGATGTAAGGCTAAGGTTACAAGGGGAGAGTAAGGTCAAGGGTGAGGACCAGTAATCCTCAGTAATTCTGCCACCATCACAACTCACCGCAACTGCTGCCTAATGACAGCAGCCTGCAGTGCTGCTAGGTAATAGTGGCAGGCTGGAGACCTGGAGCTTTTATTGCTTGATAAAGTCTGAAAGCCTTTTAGGCAGCCTCATTACGAGGAATTCCCTACAAAGTGGCACCCGCCGTCAGGAGCTGACAGCACGCCATGCTAGATTTCTTAGGCTAAAATTGAAAGAAAATAGGCGACAGTATTAGGTTCATTGCTTTAGGGCACACTCCCACCTATTCCTGATAAGATGAAAGAAAATAAAAGAAAAGTCAGGACACTCAAACATGATTAGCTGGGTTCAGCTCTCCTGTCGGGGACAGAAGTTTGAGTAAATTTTTTGTTTGTTTCCTGCGTCACGAAGATGCCTGATGGAAGCTGATGGTGGTAAAAAGATTTGTTTGAAAGATGAGAGTCCAATACTTTTCAATCAGCACATGTTTACCGAGCACTTCACCAAGTTTTATGATGGAAAAGCACTGGATGTGGTTGCTCCTCATGAATCTTACACATACATTTATAGTCTTACCCCCACTGCAATCACCACTACTGTATTTTCCATTATGGCTGCTATTGCACCAATCCAGGCCCTGAGTATAAAATTTGTGTGACACTTGAATGTAAGTCAGGCATAGGAGCTGCATGTCCAAACACACACTGAAGCCTGTGTTAGGTTCAGGGCTCCAACTGTGTCTAAGCTAAAGAATTTTTTAGGATAGAAGAATTATACTTGACTGTAATAATTACCATAAAAATGTACATAAAAACTTAACTTCTCACATGCAAAACGTCTGCAAACCCCATTTTACTTCTTTATATCTATATGGGACTTAAACTCAGATGAAACCAATGCTCACATCTATTCAGGTACCTTTATTTTCCCTCCTTCAAATACTGTCTACATTTACTGCCATCACATCTCAGTTTTGATGTACTTTTCTCCAAACTACCCTTGACCTACAAAAACACGTTTTACTCTTGTCCCATGATGGGCTGTAAGTCTCCACAATATGAACTGATATCAGCCAACAGTGGAAACAGCATGTTTGTTCTTATACTAAACCTTAGAAGTCCAAAATCAAGCCAGCGTGACGTCATTGTGGGCTATTTTTGTCATATGACAGAATGCAAGCAAAAGGATGTTTTGCATTGAAGTCACTTTATGTGGAAAGTGTGATTTTTAAGCTCTCTTTCAGTTTTTGTTTGATGTCAATAGGTCAAGTGAAACAAGAAATATGATCATTTGAATTTTATATAATAATTTATTTTACACATTTTACACATACTGTACAGGACTTGTACTTGTATTTTTTCATAATTTCAGTTTCATATGTCATTTTTTTAATAGAAAAAAAACCCTTTATAGTTTTTATTATCTAATAATCGTGAAAAAAGTGGAAAAAAAGGCCCCAGAGGGGCGCAAGAATCTGTCTGCTCCGCGGAAGTTAAAATTAGGTTCTCTCACACTATCTGAAATCATGTTAAAATTCTTATGAATAGGTAATACAAAGGTCTTTTGGTAACATCTGTTTTGGGCTTTTTGCTTGGCTTTAAACAATATAAATAATTCAAATTAATATGTATTTTTGTCAGCAATAAGTCACCATTTTTGTGTGTGTCCTGGGGGGGCGCAACTGTTCTTAGATATGTGAAGGGGGGCTTATTAGAAAAGGGTTAGGAAGCATTGGTTTAGTGGACAAAAAAAAGCTTTAGATACATATGTATTCTGTGTGAAAATATTCATTTTTAGTTTGTATATGTAATTTTCTCACTTTAATGTGCAAATTTACATTTTTAAATGTACATTTTTAAATGTCTAACTCTTGAAATGAAGTTTATCACATTTTGATAAATATATCTTTTAAAAAGCAATTGGGGAATTCCATTTTGTTTTTTGTTTTTTTTGTTTTGTTTTTTTTGTTTTGTTTTTGGAGGTTCTGTATATACAGTACAGTAAGTAAGTAAGTATAGTAAGTACATATAAATACAGCAAGCTAAATAGTTTTCATTTCATAAAGTTGAGGTTGTGCTGAGAAAATGAGAAAACATGAGCACGGTAAACATACTCTGAGTGGTTTATATTGTCGAAGAAAATGATCAACATGGAAAAAATTGCCTGTGGACTTTTCAGGGTTAGCAATCACATGAAACTCCATAACATCAGCTTTAGGACTTGTGTCATCTTTGAGTTCTTTGTACCTGTTGTTAGTTTACTGTTTGGCATCTGTGCTGTTCTTTACATCTGTCATTAAGCAAACACTTCCTAAGCAACACTGACTACATTTTGTAAATTCAGGCTGCCCTTTCTGCTCCTGATATTTGCTCATCTCTTCTGAGAGCATGAAACATGGTCCCATTTTATATTGTGCCAAGGCTTCCTTTAGGCAGAGGCACAACACCAACACAAGCACTGTACCTTTACACATATTGATCAGGTCAAAGGTACAGATGATGACTCTATTCTGTTGACTTAAAACACAACAGAGAAAAGCAGGACAAAAAGGGAAAATAGCCTCTTTTATGTTGCTTATAATTAAGCCATAAACAGTTGTTCCAGTTCTATGCTCCAGTATTTGGCGCCTTCATGGTCTCTATGGGTGTAAATATTGATCCGACATTCCCTAATGATGTTAATCAATCCCCGACCAAATTTTAAATGATTCGGTTCGTTTCAGGAAATGAATATTTGCTGGGCTTTTTGAGGTGTTGGGGGGGATGGTGTGCATGAATTAGCTAGCTCCCTTGCTTGCTAACCAGGGATCAGGGCATTGATTCTAAGAAGCCTCGGCTGTTGCTTAATTAGGATGTACCTGTCTGGGAATTATGCTTTTTTTTTTTTTTCATTGTGTGTAAGACAAATGTGCTAGAGAGCTAGTGTTTTTATCAAGGTTAATCACGTTTCTTGTGTTTGTGTTGTCAGCAGATTGGTGTCAGACCTCATGGTGAATAAAACAGAAAAGTCTGCCTTTAGTTTATATCAGGCTATACATGCCAATGAGAGATGCAGCCCTGGGCAGGTGATGTGAGGTCTGTGAAAAAAAAAAGTATGATTATCTCAGCCCAGTTTTGATACTTTTTTAGTTATTTTGAGACACTAGCACAGAGAGACACTCAACAAAATTAAATGACCACAGTTAAAATTTAAAGGACAGAAAAGGGTGGAGGAGAAGTTAAAAGACAGTAGAGTAAGAGATAGATGGTGTTCTAGATGTGGACAAAGACAAATCAGCATCCATGGAGGTAGCAGTGAGGCTGGAGCTGTGATAGATGGAGTCATACAAAGACGGATGTGGAAAGAAAGAGTGAGAAAGAGCAGAGCAATGAAAGAAGAGACAATGCAGAGGAGCAGGATGGACTGTGAGGGATGGAGGGCAGCTGGGGATGGATAGGTGGGTGTCTCTAAACTCCAGCCTCAGAGCCAGACTAATCACTTGACAGACAGCTAAAGTGGTGCTGAGGCAGCTCTTGAATCACGGACTGTCTTGGTTTCTTATGAATGGACAACAATACCGATTTCTGATCACTGACCTGGAGTTAAGAGGAGCAGCCATCACACATTATTTCAGAGTTTATATATTTATTTTGTAGCAGAAATCTGATTTTTTTTGTGAGATAAACTTACTAGTTTGCCTTGTAGTTTACTAAGTTTAGGGTAAGGTACTTAGTATTTGACTCAAATATTTTTTGCCCAATGATCCATTATTCAAGAATAACTGATGACCATTATTGAAATCTTCTATGGGTCCCTGGTAGCTGAGTGGTTTTGTATGCATGCCCCATGAATAGAGGCTGTTGTCCTTGATGCTGGTGGCCTGGGTTTGGATGCTCTTGGCTCCTTTCCTGCATATGATTCCTCAATCTCTCTCCCCAGTTTGCAACACTATCCACTGTCCTATCTCTTAAATTAGTTATCAAATACATCTTAACAAAAGAAAATATCATCTATTGCAGCCTTATCTTATTTAAATCAGTGGTACTCAATTGGTCAGGACCAAAAAGTGGGTCGCGGAGCTGTTTCTAGAGGGTTCCAAAAAGTGCAGGGGGAATAAATTGTCAAAAGTTCCATAAAGAGCTTTTATTTTTTTCTGTAGTTTAAGTTTTCTGACAGTGAAGGGGAAACTAAAAAGTGCTTGACAGATTTTTTTTTTCTGAATTATTCAGAAATTCCAGAGGAATTTATCTGAAAACTTTCAATAATTTTCCATGTAGACTTTTTAGGAAACTTGACTGAAACTTGGAGTTTTCTGTGGGCATTCACTTTATGAAGTTGAAGAAATTTCACAAGCAACTATGAACTTTTTGTAATTTTCTACAGTAATTATTCAGACTTGTTGCAAACCTTTCAGCAGTCTTTTCCAAGAGGTTTCCTGGAATATTTTGGACCTTTTCACTGTAAATATCAGGGTTTTTTTGGGAACTTTCCTGAAAACTTTGGTGGATTTTGTCCGGAATGTGTCCCAGAAACTTTTAGGAGTCTTCTAGTATGATACTTTAAAACTTTGAGGATTTTCTGCACTCTGTTTTTTTTGCCATGTTCCGTACTTTCTGAGGTCCAAACATCACAATGTGTCATTGAATAAATATTACTGGAAAAATAAACTGGGTCATGATTGCTCACTAAAGAGTTGGTGGTGGGACCTGAGGCAAGACCAGGTGAGAACCACTGACTTAAATGATAAAGTCAGAATAAACAGTTTTCATAGAAAACTGCTTTAAAAATGGATAACATGCATTTTATGACTGAGATTCCTGACTAAAGATACTGTCACTTAAATTGCTGTTATCTACAAAATTGGTGTATGGCCTCTTTTTGATCTATTCTAACATTTGCTGATGCATGAGAGGTAACATTTAAATAAACTTAAATATAATCACTAACCTTTACTAAAGAAGAATTGTGAAATAACCTTAATTCTCACTTTTTATCATCTTTTCACTGGTTTTGTTGCCTCTAAAGGCTTCAATATGAGAGTGTTATTTAGCTCTATGTCCACAAATCTGCTCTCCCCGCTGGGAGCATTTACCACCCCGCTCTGCTCTGGCAGCTACTCTGGTTTTCTTCTTGGCTGACGAGGACTGGCAGCGCCTGTCTCACCCAATTACACTGGAGGGGGTCTGACCCACAGAGCTGGGTTAAATGGTAGTTGGCTGAACACTCTCTGACCTCTGTCACTGCATCTGCTCTGCCTGTATGAAATGTGTGTGTTGGTGTATATCAGGCAAACATCGGTTTGATTCTTGGTGAAAGTTGCTAGAAGTTGCTTTTTTTCCTACTATACTATTCATGAATGTGTGTGTGTGTGTGTGTGTGTGTGTGTGTGTGTGTGTGTGTGGGCAGTTTTAAGAAGCATGATATCACAGAACTTTTTGTTAGAACGCCAGGGGTCTTCTCTGATAGTTAACAGCAGGCCAGTACAAACCTATAAACTGAGCTTTTAAAGTGAAGCCAGAGAAAAAGAAGAAAGTATTTTCCTCCACTTTCTTCAGCCTGAATTTGAACTTGTGACCCATTTCTCACCTTTGGGGTCTCATGTCACCTGATCGGATATAAAACAACCTGTCAGTCTTTCTATTAGGCCTTTAGGACTTTTAAAGGAAATCAAAGACCCATTAACAGTGTCCTGACACCACACGACAACCAGCAGTAATCCTTTACTGAACTCTGACTTAGACAGCACTCACTCTTTCCCTCTCCCTCTCTCTCTCTGCCTTTGTGTGTCTCTCAACACCCAACACACACAGTCATTGCTTCTGAGTCTAACAAACACTTAGGAGATCAATGCTCTCAGGGTGATAATCTCCTCCTTAATAGAGGCTGAAAGCCTGTACTTAAGACAAGCAAAGAGTGACAGAGGGCAATGAGAGGAGAGAGAGGGACAGAGAGAAATGATTAAGAAAAAATAAAAAACAAACTAAGAAAAAATAGTTCTCAGGACCCTGAGAATAATCACACCCACTGCTCAAGACAAGTGTCTTCTTGGAGCTCGAATGACATCTATATCCCTGTCTGTATCGACAACTAGCTTAACTAAGAGCTCGCCTGGCAGGGAGGAGGTGACTGAGTGTCCACTGATGGGAAGAAAGAGCTGTAGAGAGAGGACTGTAGACAGAGGGAGAAATACTCAGAAAACTAAAGACACAAACAGAACAATGGAAATGAAAAAGAGAAAGAAATAGACTGAATAAGTACAGCAGGAGTCTGTAGTTGGCAATTTAGGTTAGGACAAAATCAGTTTTAAGTGTGGAGCTGTAAATATTTTTTAAAAGCTTAGACGAGCTTGATTTAAGTGACATTTCTGGAGTATTCTATTACCAAATATCAGACCCATGTGACAGTAAAATAAAAAAGGCAGCTTTGGATTGCAGCTGGGAATAATGGGTTGCTAAACAAGCAAGACTTCAATTAAAGAGACAAGACATGGATTCCTATGCTTAAAACAATGCAAATGTTGACTTTCCTCTTTTAGTTCATCACTCTTTCAGTAATCTTATGTAGATAGTTATGTAAACTAAGTACATTACTCAAGTCACAATAAGCATGTTTGTTAAATAAGGTATTCAAGTTATTACGTAAAACTATCAAACACCCATTAAATGACCTTTTTGTCCTACCTTTTGACATTTTTGGATTGGAGACAGAGAGGAAACAAAGGAGGAGAGAGTGGGACATGACAAGCACCAAATGTTTGCTGATCAGAATTCGAATCAGCAACATCAATCTTTTTCACTCACCTAACCAAGCAATTTATATAAGCCTACCAAAAATGGTAACTTTCTTGTGACATAACAAATATATTGTGACTGGTTTTCATTAAAAACATTATACATGTCATATTTGGAAATAAAATGTGATAAAAATGAAAGCAGCTTGCAGAGGGAGAAATTTGATATCTACATTCTGATGATGTCAATGATGTCTAAGTCTGCATAGTGTCGTATGATGCTTGCACTCTAACTGATGTCCTGTGATGTTTTACTCCTAATTTCCACATAGGACAAGTGCGCTGCGCACCAAAGCACAGCGGGTTTGGTCCAATCTATAGGCGAGCGACCTCACCCACTGGAAGCGAGTCTAGAGCAAAGCGCCGTGGCACGCAGACCTGATCAGCAGGAAGAGATCACGGGAGAACTGCGAGTTAATGCAGGAATAGTATGTCAACAGTGGACTATTTTACCTTTTGGGGTTAATTTATCATCCTTTCTGGTATAAGTCCATGACATTATTGCTTCCACCACTGAGTGAGTACATTAGGAAGTTAAAAGGTTAATGTTTGCTCAAAGGATCTGTGGTTTTATGCAAAATTCTTTGGCTAAGTATCCCCAAAAGTTAACTTTTCCCCACCAATGGCACCGTTGTAGCTCTGTGACCCACTGACCTCTCGGTGACCTTTTGCTCTTGCTGCAGGATGAGGGGTAATGTTGATGTGGTGATGATTTACTATCGGGAGTACGTTCAGTGTGTTTTATTTTGAAAGTACCAGATGTTCTATGCTTGTGACTCCCATAGTTGGCGCTTTTTGAAAGACAGAGAATTTATGAGGTTTGGCAGCGGCCTGCACTGAAAATAGACCTGCAGCATATCTGAAATGAAGTGGAGCGGAGTGGCACTCCAGGCACGCACCGCTGCCGGTCTGGAGTGCCGGCTATGGAAATGCTCTGATAGACTAGAGAGGAAGCGGTGTGCGCCACAGTACAATTCGCCGGCGTTCCGTGGTGCACATGCTGTATATGTAAATTGAAGGTTAGTTTGCATCGCATCTCATGACGTCTAGGTTCTTAATGTCTTATTTTGCTATTGGACTACTATTTGTTACTATTTGTTACTTTTTACTAAATACTATTTAGTCTTTGTCTAGGTTCTTTAACTGTCTGGGTCCTGCTGATGTTGTTGATGTCAATCATCAGACATAACTTATCAAATAAAGAGCCATAAATTTATCAAAATGCAGTCAAAATGGTATGTAAATCAACATATTTTGAGTTCAAGAGCACTGACTAAGCTGTACTTGGACAGTTATTCATGAGCTGTTGTAGCAAATGTACTATCTGAATATTGGTATTACCACAGTGTCATTACACTTATAATGTCAATGTTATTTAAGGATTATGGGTAATGAAGAACAAATAGTTATGCTCACCTGTGCCATAATGAATATGCACCATTAATGTAACTATTAATTTAAAGTATGGCACATGAAATGAAGCTAATAAAATGTTCAAGTGTAATCTTTCAGTGCAGAGCTATTTTCATGCCTCATTTCACTACAATCCTTGCTAATTAAAAGCAGCTGTGTGAACATACACACACATAGAAACATGAACAGCCGTCTGCTTTCTCATTTCCACACATTATGCACCTTCCCTCAGGTAAATGTATGTACAACACACATATCAGTGTTCAGCTGTGTGTCATATTAATCACATCAATCCTAACTCTCTTGGCTTTACATTACTCAACCCCCTCCCTCCCTCCCCCCTCTCTTAACACTGATCCCACTCTACGGCGTCTGTGTCAGGGCTTCTTTTGCGGGAGGCCCGGGCACGCCGGAGAACAGGCACTGCCGGGGGCGATACACATCCCTCAGGTGAGCCTTTCATTATGGATGATGTTTCTGCCAAATTATTTAGACCCTGAGCCCTAGCATCAGCCCCATCATATAAAAAAAAAACTGCACAAACAAACGCATGCATGCACATGGACATAAATACCCCAAAAGCCCCTTTGCACTCCTCCCTATCCCTCCCTCTTTCTTCGCTGAACGTTAATCCTGCCTGATCACCTCTGTGTGTGCGTGGTTTCGCCGAGCTATTCATTAGCCCCTCTTTCTTTGTTTAGAGGAGGTGAACGAGAGAAAGCTCAACCCTTGTGGATTTTAGATGGACAGAGAGAGAGAGGGAGCAAAGAACGAGGTAAATATTCATTATTCTGTATGTGGAGCTTGCAGTGCCATAGAAGGGCCAGGTTGGCAAATTCACCTTTACATGACGGGCTCCGGTTTCATAGAGGTGATGGTCAAGTGTGACTCCTTACAGACCATTTGTTGCAGACTTGTTAGGAAAGAGACCGGGATAACAGTCTCCTGACAGTGTCTGACCTCGGCTTAGAGAGCAACCAGGGGATTTTAACACACTCTCACATACACACATCAGTGTTCCTCTTCTTTTCATCCCTTAACTCATTTGGCTACTTATCCTCCTACCACTCCCTTCCCAGATCCCATGCTGCCCTCTGTCTTCCTATCCTAAGCTCTTTTCCTCCTTCCTTGTCCATCTAAAATGCTTCCCCAATACTTACCTCCCTCTCTCTCTCCACCCATATCCTTTTACCCTTTCCTTCTCTATTCTCCTCAGATGATCCCACAGCTCCCTGCTTTCCTTTCTGACCTGCTGATGCTCACAGAGAGAGAAACAATCCTAGATCCCATCTTACTCCCTACTTTCATCTCTTTTTTTATTCTGAAACTGTATTTGTCTATACAAATCAAAAGAAACAGCTAAATTAAAATAATTTTAAATGCCAGTATTATTTTACATTCAAGACTCTTTCCAAGTATTTTTTTGCCACAATTAAATGGTAGTGCCGATTAAGCTAAATGTTAGAAAGCAAAGCTGTTAAGATTAATACCATTAGTTGCAATTAATTAAGGTCAACAATTAGTGCTCCAGATTTCAATATTTATCATCCCTTTCAACACACTTCAGTTCTGCAGCCACTGTGAAGTAAAATAAGTCTACCACGGGTCTTTAACATCCATTTCACTTCACAAACTCACAAACAGCTGAGTGGACAAGTAAAATCACCCACATCTTGTATTATGGAACATTATTTCCTTTTCGATTCATAACAAGTTCATTTTTCCATGTTAAAATCTTCAGTCTACCTCTAAAAGCAGGTCTCTATCCAAACAGGAAGTTAATTACCTTTAGTCCAAGACAGTAGAAAAATCCAGAATGACACAAAACAGTTTTAAATGCAAGATAGTTGCATTTTAAAGGGTGTGATTAATCACAATTAACTACAGCAATTCTGAGATTAATCATGTTTTGAGTGTTTCAAGCAGTAAAATCTTTATGTGATTCTTAACATTTCTTTACAATCATTTTGCATCAAAGGAAATGTTAATCTCATAGTTGTCTGTAAAAACTTTTCCCATGTTCCTGTTCCAGCAGGGACAGAACTCCCCTCTTCTCTTCCTCCCTCACTTTCTCTTCAGTCCCTTCCTGCCTCCACTCCCACCTCCTGTCCCTTTCCTTCCTTTTCTCCTCTCCTCTCCCTCCTTCCTCCATAGATCTTTTACCACTGCTATGGACCTCTCCTGCCCTCATTCTCTTCCTTCCATTTCCCTCTGCTGTTATCCTTCCTGCTTCTCTCAATTACATTGCATCACATTGAGCCTCATCCTTTAGTTCTATGTTGAGTGCAGATACTAATTTTGGAGGCAGAAATCATTTGTTACAAAATTGTTTTACTCTACACCATGAAAAGTCAGTATCTGTTAACCTTTTACTTTAGCAATTCATCATATCCTCGCTCATATTTTACTTTGTCACCCCTTTATACTGTCCCATTTCAGGGCCCTTGCAGACTCACCCAGGCTGAACAGGACCAGGAACTTGAGACACACAAACTCTCGTTGATCCAGCTGCAGGGACCGTAGCTTGACCACCAGCTCTTGGGCATGGCTTAACAGGTTGTTTAGGGTGGCTCCTGCCTGTGAAGCGATGACTGCATAGTCCACCTAGAATAAGCAGGGAGAGTTGTAAGAACGTTTTCTAAACACATGCTGCTGTCACAGTAGAAGTTTCCACATCAGTATGAGAGAGTACGGCAAAAAAATAAAAGTCCTAGGAACCCAATACTGGGCAATTTCATTTTTAATCACCAAAAATTCTATGCAAAATCCTTCAGGCTGTCTCATTTACACCAAAACACTGGCAATGGTTCTGAAACATTGCAGATGTTTTGTGCATCTTAGTATGAAGGAGTTTGCCTACATTTTTTGTCACACCTGTTTCATGCAGTAGTTGCATTTGTTTTTTGAAACTGAGACAATTTTTTGACATAATCAATAATTAGATAATGCAGGTTGCATCATCTTTAAACAAAGTGTTGTGGTATCAAAAGCTTCCCCTTGTTATTAGTGTTTCTTAATCTGGATATTGGTCCCAAAGAAGTCACTTCTTCAGCTTATCTCCATGCATTTAACCGACAAAATATATCTACTCTCCCTCTGAAAAAGACAAACACTTTTAAAGCACAGGACATCACTAGGCTTTATGTAATGATTTTTTAGTTCTGGTACCTGCTCTACTGCCCTCGACACAGGATCAAATGCTTTATTCTGTCATTCAGACTGTGAGACACTGGCTGGATGTGTTACAAAGAAGCTTGAGGCTGCAGGTTTTTGCAGTTTAACAGTTTTTTATGAGAACATGCTGTGGGCAAAAAGACAGAGCACCGGAGTTCACCTCTGACTGACTGGACCTGAAAGATTTAACTTCTCTCTCTGTTCTCTGTTATACAGCAAAACAAAAACATGCTGAGACACGCAAAAACAAGAGAGATTGATAGATGATAGATAGCTTTCCTATAAAACCATCTTTCTTGGGTCCAACCCATTCACACAAACACACACGCTCCTTTTTTCAGGTGCACTTCATATCTGCAGCCACAGCACATTTGTCTGGGAGGCAAGTCCTTACCTGCCACTCAAAGTAAGCAGGACCATATTAAATTTTTATATTTATTGACAATTCATTACCATAATTGACTGTGGTAGGGTTTCCAGGGAAAGGTAGATGTTGGCGTGCGCAGTTCCTAAAGCTCAGAGAGGAAGAAGGTCCCTCTGAGCCCCCATTTGCAATTAAAAACACCCTTGGATTTGAAATTTATTTATCGTGTAAATAGAATAACTAGAGCCTGTTTTTCACGTCTGAAGATGGAAAGGGTCAAAGACACAATGCATCATGTTTTCCTTTTTCTTTTACTCTCTCCTTCCCTCTTTCTTTCCCTTCTCTTTCCCAGTTTATCCTTAACTCCTTTGTCCCTCTCCCCCCAATCCCGCCTTCCTCCCACCCTCCGAGATGGTAAGAGTTATGACTCGGTGAGCAGCAGACACTGCCCCCCTTCCAAGGTGTCAATCAATTTACATAAAATCAACTGTGCATGAAATAACTTCATTGAAGGATTGGACTGTTGATGGTGATGCCTAGGGTTATTGCCTTCCAGCCTTAAGTAAAAGAGAGGAAAAAAAAGAAAAGAAAAAGACGCTGTAATGTCACTATAGCAGACTTAGCACTAACCCTGGTGACCTGCGTATCAGTCAATCAATCAATACTACTTTATTATCCCTCCTGCAGAGACATGAGGAGTAAATATATGAATAAACCTTCAAATCTTAACCCATCATGAATACAATGAACAATCTTAGCAGGGCATTAAAGATAAATATAGAAGGTGGGATCAGTTTGATGGCTGGAGAGCTTTGATGTGTGTGGAGGATGGGGATGGAAATACCTTGTTTGAAAGCAAAGAATTGGTCCGGCATTGCCTGTTTTTGCATTTCTCCATCATTTGAATTTCATGTTCACCAGAAGCAGTGTGCTATGAAAATATTAGGGATTTTATACTGAAGGCAGGCTGCCAAAATGCAAGGCCAAGCTTAACGATTCAACAGTTCAGTCCAATCGTTGTCATTTCATGTTTGCACGCATTTGTTTAGGCAACTCTTTGCGTTTGATCCCTTGACAGGATGAAGAAAAAAAGGCTTCTCGTCCCTTCAAACTCCCCCCCGAAATTTTTCATGGCCGTTTTTTTCACAGCTGTTGGTGACATAATGACACAGCACTTCAGAGGAAGACATAAAATAGGGGGGAAATCAAAATCAGATTAGCAAGTGAAGAAACATAAAGGAGTCAAAAAGTAACTGACAGCCTACATCTGTAAATGTACAGAGATTTCTTTCTTTCCAAAAAGGCAGCAGAGACCTCAGTGGGACTGACGGGAGAAGAAAAGTGGCTGCATTCAAAGCAAAAAGGGAGAAAAATTTGAACAGGTCCTAGTCAAATTTTGAATAAGAGCCCACAGGTAGCAACATTTCCACAATGCATCCAATAAACTAAAACAATATCCCTTATGAACAAGGATAAGGATGTTTTTTTTAATGCTATATCCTATAAAGTATTGCAACAAGAACTTTAGGATGAAGTGCTACAAATCAAACAGTGAAACACTGATTCATGTCTTTCATTAAACGTATTGTAATAAAATGGAAATATTTAAATACCTGACTTTTATTTAGGGCTCCTGTAGATCCTTAAAAAGTTTTAGATTGCACATGTGAAATGTAATGCCTTAAAAAGTCTTCAAAAGTCGGATTTTATCAGCGAGAGCCATTTAATTTTAGAAAAGCACATTGTCTAAGATACATTCTTTTCAAATTTTTGTTTTCTAGGAAAACTTTTTCGATTTTTATCATCTTCCTCCACAGATTGTTGTATAAATATTCTCCAGAATTTAGTGTTTGATGTTCTAAATTTCCTGAGGGAGGACCATCAGACTGCTCTCTGATTTCATCTGACCCCCCTGTGATTAAATAAACTCTGAACTGTTGTAAAACACTAATCCAGTTCTTTAATCTGGGCTACCAGGTTAAAAATCCTTGCAGCCTACCTTTATTTTAACATGTCCTCCCTGACAGAAAAAGGAAAAAAGTGTTATGCTGTTGTTTAATAGTTAAACTGTTTAGAATCAGCCCAGCACACCTTAAAAATATGTTATAATGAATATCTCCATACAGCATATTGATAGAATAGAGGTATGTTATGTTCCAGAGATCCTCAAATTTGGGCATTTATGGCCATAGACAGTTCATTAAATAAAAATGTCTCTTGTTCCAGGGCAACGAGAAATCTCACACGCCTTTCATTTTGACTGTTTGCAAAAAGTAGTATTAATTTTTCTTAGTTCAGGTCTGAAAAAGTCTAACATTTGATTTTAAAAGCATATAGGAGCTCTGTTTATTGGATAAATTCTCACTGAATTGTCATCCACAAAAGCAGAAACAAATTCAAGGATACTAAATATAACAAGGATGTTTTCTATAGAAGTCAACAAGTCAACAAATGTTATTACTACTAAATTCTTTCTGCCTGTTGTGTCCTCTCATGAAAACCTCCACGCTAACAATATTTATAAAACCGATAAGACAGAGATCTTCTAAACTAAAGAAAAAGCAAAATACAGAGCAATGATGCACAGTGCAGTGTGTTGGCTCAGTCATTATGTGACTGGTTTTTTAAGTGTGTGTAACATATGCTTTAGGTGATGCTGCTGCTGTGTTTTAAATATCCCTGGTGTTATCACTGCGCTGTCACCCCTGGCCAGGCAGAGAATAATAGGAAATAATGAACTGTTTCAGAGCCTCACACACACACCAGCACACATTTCCCTATTGCCACCCCTGCCCCAACACCAGCTGTTCATTAACCAAAGTATGCAAACGAAACCGCCGCCCTGTGCCTCCCCTGATTATCAGCTCCTCCTCCTCCTTGCAGCTCTTGTCCCGTCAAACTGCCTCATCATCTCCTTCTTTCTCCCTCTTTTTCTCTTATTGCCTCTATCTCTCTCTCTCTTTCCATCCTTCTTTTTGCTCCTCTGTGCAATGTTCCTTCTCATTCATAGTCTTCAATACCTCCTCATTTGCTTCTCTGCTTTTCTTTTGACTTCTTCTTCCATTAGTTTTCTTTAATGCTGCACCCATGCTCCATTCATGTCATCCTGCCATCCTGCACCACCTGTTAGCCCAACACTTTTTCTTTTTCTTGGCTCCTATTCCCCCTCGTTTCTTTTATTTCTCTATTAATATTAATTTTTTCATCTTGCTTTGTTTTTTTTTTTTTTCACATATTTTGTGTACATTTGGGCCAAAGCATGCTCTACATTTTTTATTTGACCATGCTTTTGTTTCCCTGTATGACAGACATCTGCTCTGCACGCCCTAAAAAGGCCAGAGTAAAATAAATAATCACACTTAGCCATATTAGTGACCTGTCCACCCACTCACTGTGGGCAAAAAAGTGCTCACTATATTACTGGCATAGCAAGCACTTTGAAAAAAACCCTGCAGAAATTGATTATCCTGGTGACATTAGTTAATATCTATAAGCATAATCTATTTTTAATGAAGCGGCGACTCCTGTGTGGTTCAATGATCAATACAGCTTTAAGGCACATGTTGAGGTGGTGCTGCTGCTGACTCGAGAGATTCTTAGTTGGTGGAAAGAAGTAAAAGAAATAGATGCAAGTCTCACCTGCTGGCCAGTGACCAATAGGATGGAGCCCTCCTTGGCATGCACCACCTGTCTGAAGACGTGGTCGAGGATGAGGAGTTCACTCCAGCAGTTTTGCAGTAGTTTCATCTGATCATCCACCTGGTGAGAAATAAACACATTAGGTCAAATTTAGAATCTCTCTGCTCTTAAAACACTGAAACAACACTCTTCTTTTATATGCAGAATGTAATAAAAGCACAAACTTGAAGCTCACTTCATGCAGTTGTATCCTTATACATTTGTATTAAAGTCTTGGTGGGCTTAGCTGTATGTATTTAAGCTCACAGACAGGTCAATCAGTTGTTTTTCATCCTGAGTCACAAAGCTTTCTCATGTGAACCTCTCCACACTTAAACACTCTGCTACGTGCCTGATACATCAAAGTTGCCAGCTTTATCTGTTTGCTCATTGCCAGCAGTTTCTGACTGATTCCACAGATGATAATGATTAAGTAGCCTATTATTTCTCTCCCACTGAATGCCAGCCGCTGGCTCCCAGGGACCCGCCAGGTGAGCTTGGGTAGCCGACGCAGGTCAATCGGTGGTTCTCTGCACCAAAACAACCCCCTCCATTGTGACTGTTAGCCTCTTCCCAGGCCTGGCTGGGTTAATCATTACTTAACATCGCCAAGCTCAGACAAAAAAGGGCCACATTGAGAAGTGAGGAATGAGGAAAATGTATGAGAGGCTCATTCTTTCTCCTCCTGTTCCCCCCTTTTTCTATCAACAAACATTGTGCTCTTTGTGGTATCACTGGGAATAATGTGTCTCTCTGGGCACACTGCGGTCTTGTGGTGATGTGGATTACTTTGTTGCAGTGTGAGAACTGTCTGTGATGTTCATTGCTAGTGTCACTTGGAGAATGTGGATCGATGTGAAAACTCTGGCACAGGCAGGTGCACCATGAAGTCAGTTTGACAGAAGCTTCTTTTAGTGCTGCCTGAATACTCAGAAATCCATCTGTTGAAGTCTGCATTGGTATTAAATCAGATGAGAACAAACTTTGCTCTGCAGACAAGAACTTTATCACCTTGTACGGCATGGCAAATCTGAAGTCTCCTGCTTGTTAATCAGGATTGTTATGTTTTCTGATTAGAGGCTGCTGTCTGTATCTGTGAGGCAGACATAACAAGATATGCGCCATAACAATGGGCTGAAAAAGCTCAGTCACACACAGTTAGAGGACATAAACAGTCTAAATAACCCAGTATCTGTCTGTTAAAATGCTATGTTTTATTTGTTACAGACAAAAGATGATAAATCTGTAAAATGGTTCTTGTTTGTTTGACTTCTGATCTAATAAAGTTTGAAGGATAAGAAAATTTGTGACCTTCAGGTTGAAAATGACAGCATTTGAGCTCCTATTATTTAATTTGAACTATTTTATGCTGTTCTGAAAAATATTTTATATGTTGTCAGTGAACATTTAGAAGAGACCTGGGCCGAGTGTTGCTGGGTAAAATTTGAAACCACAGAGAGATTAAATCCATGCTACTGAACCATCAGTTTGATGTTTGAAAATGCTGCTTTTTTTTTCTAAAATCTTTTAAATCCAAATATGGGAACATCTTAGGGTGTTCTAAATACACACAAAGAGCAGCGCTGAAAACAAACCTTTTGGGAAACTGCTTCCAGAGGGAAAGTTTTAAGAAACTCCACAGTAGTTTTGCTTAGACTGAGAAACAGAGTTAGGAGTAACATTATTGTGTGCTGTTTGATGTCATTAATGTGCAGTGTAATTCAGGCCTGCCCATAGAATTATCTGGGCCCCTGAAAAACCCAGAGACAGGCCTCTCCCGCGTTTTGATTTATTGATGATATAAATGCATGGGTGTTGGATCAGTAGCATGGGTGCTAGCATCCTGACTAACAGTTATATCATTTTGTAGCTTAAAGTGTATCAAGATATTGGGTTCTGATGTTTCAGTGACTTATTCATGCCACTTTATGACCCACTTTTATCACTTCATCATCATAAAATTTTTGCTATATTTTTTTTCTACTTTTAATCCATTTTTGATGCTTTTTAACCTCTTGTCACCATTTTCTGGCCCCTATTTTGCCTTTCTTAACCAATCTTTGCAGCTTTTATCCCAGTTTCGCCACCTTTAACAAATTTTTGCCACTCTGTAACCACTTTAACACTTTTTCTCCACCACTTTTGCTACTTTTTACTACTTGTCACCATTTTCCAGCCCATTTTTGCCTTTCTTAGCCCCCGTTTGCCCATTTTAATCACTTTTTACCCTCTTTTTTTGCCTTTTTCCTTTGCAGTTATTTCATCATTTTTCACTTAAGATATTACAGTTCCTTCTACTTTATTCTTTGGCACCCTGATGATTGTGCAGATCATGGCTTAGCTATGAAGACTGACATTACCTCTCAATGGTTTAGTCAATGTCCCTGTCATCATTGTTACATGATTAGCAGAAAAAGGTTATGCTGTTTTCAGAAAATGGGTTTACATTTTGAAAAAGGCTACACTGTACTACAGCAAAATAAATACAGTTATTTTTTGTTTCTTGTATTAGAATTGTTACAATTAACAATGATTTTCCTAGGGCCCTGTTTAGCTGGGCCACAGAAAGCCCTCACCTTTATCCTTCCCTGTTGGCGCCTTTAACGTTATTACATTCATTTTAATGGCAATGGCAGTTGTAGCCAAACTTGTGCTGTTTGTAAGTAGACTTTCACACACATACATAGCCACTCTCCCACTATGCTGATGAACAGAGATCCCTGAATGGGCTACAGAGGTCACTGCTGGGGTCATACAGTAATCCAAAAACCGCCAACATCAGTGGTTTTGGATGAGACCAAGTTATGTTGGGAAACTTGAGAATAAAATGGCCACTGCAGAGGAGCGGCATGTCAAGGACATCTTTGTCGTCTCTTGAGTGAGCTGCTTTGCCCACACAGTGAAGGACAGTCTACTGAAGGCATGCTTGCTCTTCACAACACCTTGCAGAGAGCATTTTTACATTTTTATGTGGATCAGGATGTTTTTGGGAATGTATTGTGGGTTGACAAGATTCTTGAAAATGCAAGGAAGAAAACCTCATAATACCTACCTACGTATGTGTGGATTAGGCCTTAATGTAAAGATATATAATAGGGGATATATATGCTTTGAAAGAAAGTATCACCTTCAGGAATCAATCATGTCTCTCTTATCGGTCAAATGTCACAACACAACAAAGCTTCTGTGACCTTTCCTAACATTTCTGACAGTATCATGCACTCTTTCTGTCTCCCTCCTTCTTCTCATACGTCTATTTTTTTGTGGTCCCACACTGAAGGCGTCTCACGCAAAAAATTCAAATGCCTTCATTAAAACCATCAGAAAGAAAGCTCTCAATACTGAGCCCCAATCCTCCTCTCTGTGTTTCACCATCTCCCCTGGAAGCACGTGTCTCACTGTGCATGAGTGTGTGTTGGGACGGATGGACGGGTACATGTAAGACCAGCGCTCTTCAAAGGAGCCCCCCTCTGCATGTCAGCAGTGCTGGCAAGTGTCGGGGTCCTAATCAAAGGGCTGTCCTCACTCTGCCTGCCTGGAAGCCCTTCTCTGACAAGAGGCCCGGGTCATCAAACGGGAGGGGCGGCTCAGAGGGGGCGATAGCTGCTGAGACAAGGGGCTGGGGACCCTCGCCTGGAAGAGGGGGACTGGTGACAGACAGACAGGCAGGCGTGAGGGCGGGCCAGGGGTTGGGGTTCAGTCCACTGACCTTTATAAGTGGCCGCGACACGAGCTGTTTCCCTGACAAGCTTTTCCTTTGCTCTGTCGAATGAGCAACACTCACAGCGCCTGATCTTACAAGAGACCCTCTGAAAACATGAACTTTCTGACATGGAGTCAGCAACAGCCTCATCTTCTGTTTTTACATGCACAAGTATCAAATACTGGAGTGAAAAAGCAGTCAGTGAAACACTGGCTGACATCAAGCGTCTGACAACATTTCTTAATCTGATTTATTCAGTGTGACAGAGCAAAGTTCGAAAGAGCAGTCTTTTGAACTCACCAAGAGCCACAACACAGAGAGTTTATTTAATCTTTCGTTCTTATCTCGCAAACACAGTTGGAAAACGAAGATAACGCTCCCAGTCGCTAATTTACAGTTTCCAGCAATGTTGAGTCAGAAGGAAACAATCCTGTTGTGCTGATATTCCTTTACACTTTCTCACTTCCTTATTCTACTATTGTTAATATTTTGCTAACACTAAGAACCCTGGTATTTGTTTACTCACTCTTAGTGATGGAAAGTCATAATTCTGCTTAATCCAGGCTGCATGAATGAGTTGCTTAGTTTTAGATAACCATAACATAGGAGAAAAGTTGGCAACACTTTATTTGAGTGGGCCCTAATTACCTAGTAATTTAACAGTAACAAGTGGTGTTAACTTGTAATATCTCAAGAATAATGTGGTAATTACATAGTAATAAGTTGGCATTTTACTGAGTAGAAACTTGGAAATATAATGGAAGTATTTCCCTAGTAATAATGTGTGGATTATCAAATAACTCTTCGTAAAATTGTGGCAATTCTATGGTAATTAGGTGGTATTTTACCCCAAATCTAACCCTAATCCCTACCCATACCCCATCTAGGGTATATTTTGGGTTTTTTGGTGCTAAATTAATAGGTTCTAAAATGTACTGATGCTCAACAGGTGCTTGAATCAATTTTTGTGTATTAACAATTGGCAACTGAATAAAATCTGTCTCAAGGAAACAGGTGTAAAGGGGTGCAGGTGGCCTAGTGGTTAAAGGCGCGCCCCATCTACACGGATGGCCCGGGTTTGAATCTGGCCTGAGGCCCTTTACGGCATGTCTCTCCCCCACTCTCACCCCTGTTTCAGACTCTATCCACTGTCTTCACCTATCAAATAAAAGCACAAAAATAAATCTTAAAAAAAAAGAAGAAACAGGTGTAACGTCTACACATCATTTATTTTGTGCCTTTCTTTTAGAGTGGCAGGGATCGTGTTGAGTTGGTGAGGCACCAAAATAAAGCACCAAAATCTATCTTTTAATTCAGTATATCAGATGTGTTGGTACCAGTACTATGGTGGTTTTGGATTTACATACTAATCTCTAACCCTAACCCTTACCCCCCTAATCTAAAAATAAAACATGGAAGATAACTGAATTACTCATCAAGCAACTAACACAGAAAATGATCATCTAAGAAACTGGTTTAATACCACCTTATTACAGAGAACTGCCACAATATTATTAGGGTTTGGATTAAGCTAGAGGGAAAGGGTAAAATACCTTCTAACTACCAAAGGATTACCGCAATATTACAAGGAATTACTTGATAATTAACACATTATTACAAGGTATATACTTCCTTAAAGTTATTAAGTTAATACTTGGTAAATTGCCTACTTATGATGATTACTGGGTGATTACTACCTTATTTTGGGAAATTACCAGATAATTACCACTCATTACTGTAAAATTATAGATGATTTGGCCCACTAAGATAGAGTGCTACCAAAAAGTTCAGTGAACACTGACTTTGTAAGAAGAGGAAAGCTAGAAAATACATGACAAATTCCAAACCAACTCAGGTCGTTCAATCGAAAGAAATTCAATTTTTCACAAAGAAAACTTTGGTCAGATAATTTTCGAATGAACTTCTATGAAGGTGAAGTAGAAATGTTTCCTCCTTTTAAGACAATATTGGATTTTTGTTCAGATTTTAATTTCCTGGAACTCCATGCTCAAGGTTATGAAATTGGTAGGTAGCATTTGCTTGTACAGAAGAAACATGAAAAAGGCCTTTGAGGTGAAATTCTTTCCATAACCATACATTGTTAGTCTTTTTCTGCCTTTGCTGTAGTTTAACAAACCTGTTATGAACTCTTTTCTCAAAATAGGGGCCTAAGTTTGGTTCCTAAAATAATAAAATTTGACAAACCTCAATTTTAGTGTTTGGTAAAGGTTAACTGACTGTGGCTTTACATGAAATGCGCATTTAATTTGTAGTTGAAGAACAAAATCCAGTGTTTATTCACAGAAGACTAAGTGAAAGCATTTTTCACTTTATTACTACTATAAACATAGATGATCCCAAAGTCTCCTCCCATCCTTGGATTCAGCAGGACTCATAAAAATATTAGCTTCTGAGTTCCACACTGATGAAAAAACCACACTCCCCAGAAATCACTTCAAACTGACCTCAAAATCCACATTTAAGGCTACTTTTCAAGGTGTGATCTAGTTAATAATTTAATATCATCACTAGTGTAAGGTTAAAAAAATGAGCCAAAACTATACGCAGGAACTTCTACTTGCAGCAGCCAGCGATGAAAAATACATATCCTCCAAGAAACCAATTTAACACCTTTATGATCGTTCAGGCGAGTGGGATCAATGCCAGGATCAATCGCTTAGCCCATAGCTTTTGTTCAAAACCACCGTCTAAGATTAATGGGATTTTCCAGAGAGAGAGGTAGAAAAAGAAAGCGAGTGTGGGTTAGAGGGGGAATGAAAGTGCCAGACAGGGAATGAGAGAATGAGAAAAGACTTGGGGGAAATTGAGAAAATAAAACATAGTGATTAAGAGCAGATATTCATTCCCTCCATTTCTGGGCAAATGTAAATTAATTGGAAATCGAGCATTCAGACGCTCGCTGACAAAAGTAATGTTTATTCATAGCCCCCTGCTAAGAGTAGAGCAATTATCATGGTGTGTTGAGTCAAAACAGGCCAACGTAGTCCAATCCTTTCCCCCCTTTCTTGTGGCCGGGTTTTTTGGTCGAGTGCCACGAGCATTGTTAAGCTTCGTACGTACGGCGGGCTTTAACGAGAGTACACAGCTGGATCTGATTTTAATAAGTAGTACCATTTTTGATGTGGCCTAATGAACAGATTAATGGAATCTCCTTCTGTGGAGCCTTAATGAATGGAGAGAATCACGCTATTTTTTAACACAGGGGGGAAGAACACACACACAAACACACACTCACTATTATGAAGAACGTGAGTTTATCTGCCTCAAACGACTCGTACATAAACAATAGCTGTGCCTCCATCTTTCCGTCTCCATGCTGGACCACAATCAATGCTGTCTCGGAGTACTACAGGTGAGGTTTGAAGCCGACATCAATGCTCCGCGTCTCTAGCAGCCATCCTTTGGTGCAGTCCTGTCTTGGCATCTGTTCGCCTTGAGCCAAACAGGCCCTGTATTCACCTGGGAACAAGCATTAATTCACCTACAACAGCGCCTGTTGTTCTCCGAGTGTCGCGAACACTTAATTATGCCGTGCTGTTCCAGTTCAGTTTGGTGATTTAATTGAAAAGAGTCTCAGTGTGTGGTTTCATCAGCAAAAATAAAATTCAGTTTAACTAATTGGTCATCAATGTATCTGAAATCATGGCGTGGTTGGAGTTGTCCTGCTTAGGCGCATGCAACCCATGCTGACCTGAGATCAAATCTTACCACCAAACTGTTCTCATTTTTTTTAACAAAACCAAAGGGAGGCGAATCAAAAAGTCACCACTGACGATCTTGTTTTAAATGAAGCAAATGCTTTTCCAGTCCCACTACAAATCCTTTCTGGCAGCCATAACTTTCAAAAGCCACAAATAGAGTTACATGCATTGGAAAAAAAACAACAGAGTGAGTGACAAAATCCCTGGGATGTCCCAGCTATGTGACCTAGTGGGTGGGGGAAGAGGACCATGTCTCGATTCTCTCCTCTCACAAGAGTTTAGTGAGAATAAAAGTTTTATCCCACACCTTACTTCCCCTTAAACCAGCTCCTGTTTACCATGGAAGAGAGTTAATTTGGGCCGCGATGTGATGGCTAGCGAGGTGATAAGAATGCTGGGAAAATGAGCAGGTGGCAAGAGGAGCTGCTCGAGGGGGGCTGAAGAGAGGAATGATAATACTACAGATAAGTAGCAAACCAGCTTCAGTGAACTCTGCTTCCAGCAGGACAGATCGAAGATTAATGCCACAAGAATCTGTTTCTGCATTTTTAAGGAAACCACCAGCCGTTTTTGCTGACTTATGGTAGAGGATCTGCTTAGTGAAGGTTAAACTGGCACAAAAACTTTGAGAAACTGCACAAAAAGAGATTTTTCATTGTTTAACTGGCTTGAGGATATTTTTACAACCTGTACATTCACCTAAATCATAGTTTCTTTATAGTCCATGGCACCTCAAACACTCTCTTTATATCTGACTTAAATTTAGAGCAAAATCTAAGATGTTGCTGTGTTTTCTTAAGCCTCAGTGGTTATTTTAGTCTTGCAACTTGCAAAAAACATTAGACATACTGAGAGACATACAATAAGTCATCAGACTTAACATGAGCTTTATATTCCTCACAATGCTTTGCACTGTAAATGCATGCCATCCATACATGTGACACTATGGTGTATATATCATTGTGTGCACGCTAATCAACATTTCATGTCACTGGCACCTGTTTGTTGGGCGCATGTATCTCTAATCCGGTGTATCAGGTAGTGCAGAATGCCTGTGGGTTTAACTTTGACTGAGTGCACAGAAACTTTAGACTGTTATTATGTCCCTAACCAGCCATAGAGATGCCACACACCATCTGTGAGTTCACAAAATATCACCATTGTCACCAGAAAGGCCTTGTAAGGCTTTCTCCAAGGCTTTGGAGAAAGAAAATCTCCAAGTAATGTTTAGGGAACAAAAATGTTCTTTTGGCATGTGGAATGTGAAAATAAAGTAAAAAATGTTTTTTTGGCATGAACACAATAAGGAAACATATCAATGTTCATTTTGTCAACAAAATATGTTAGTCCACTAGCTTTTCCATGAGGAGGTCTGGACTAAGAATAGCAGAAAATAGATCTTTGGTGATAAAAGCTGTGATGAAAAGTAAGCTTAGTTTTCTTCAAGGAGAGTAAAAGGAGCCTATATTCAGTATATTCATCAGTGTATTTCAAATCAGTTAACTCTCTGAGACCACTGTTGTTGTATACGACAAGAAGAGACACAGGTTAAGATAAGGTGATTAACTTTTAAACCATAAATCGTAAATACTTGCTTTTCCCTCCTGTAGCCTGCTATTGTGCCATTTTAACCACATTATCCATACCTTTGTAGCCCTCAGGGGGTGACTTTCCGGGCTCTTTAGAGATGAGATCCACATCAGTAAATCTGACATTTAATGTCTTTTAATCCATTTTTTTCTTCTGTTAGCAGCTAATGCCGTGACAACCAATGACAGGTTGTTCTGTCGTCATGTCACACTATATCAAACTGCACGTCTTTACTCTTAGATCATATGGTAGACGGCCTGAATAGTTAATGATTTAAGGAAAGAGAGCCTGTGATGTGTCCCTCTGTGTCACTGCATACAGGAACTGCTTTGAATAATGGCTCAAATAAAGGAGCAAAGAAGCGCAAGGACTTTTTTTTGGAAATATGTGAATATTTTGAGGATTTTTTGTTGTCTTTATAAGTGTCAATAATGCAACACACATATTCTTAAAGCCCAGGTTGTCCTGAAAAATGACATTTAGAGCTTAGCTGTGTACCATAGGGTTGATGTCTTACAAGCATTTTAGGACAAAAAGTCCAGGTGAGACAAAATGGGTGAAAATAGCTCAGGGCTTGAAGGGTTAAAAAAGTCCAGAAGCAGTAAATAGGTTCGCTCATATTCATATCGTCATCTATTGGAGATGTGGAAGCTGATGATATTTGTTCTGTGGTTTAGTCCTTTTGTCTAGACCAAAATGACATTCACTGTCAAATCTCAACAATAGAAATACATTTCTCTTTTTTACTCACTTCATTTAAGTATTGAAAACTGGTCAGAGAGACTGTCTGCCCTTGATTACACTGCCAGTAGAATAGCTTTTTATCCATTGTTAACATCTGCAAAGACTACAGCTTATGTTTTTCTTTGAGGAGTTCTTTCTTATTGCTATCACTAAACATAAAGAATCATCTGAATGCAAACCCTTTTTTGTTTTTCTTATGGTTACAGCTCCTCAAAGAGTATTTCTATATCACCGTGTCACATGTGATTCCTGTGCTTTAAACAAGTTTCTCTGACTGTCTTTTGTCAAAGACATTTAGGCCAAACTGTGTCTGTCTCTATTATTTTCTACACCCTTTTAGTCAATCTGTTTTAAATGAATCTGTGAACAATGATACATTGAAACTTACTGTTTGACTGAGAGAAGAGGCTGCTTCACACAAGTAAACGAACACTTGAACGTGTTTGTCAGGAGGATTCTAGTGTGTGCCAACATCTGATCGATACCGCCGCAGCACTGAGATTGATTGGTTCCCACGGTGACTGCATTAACAGAGTCTGGAGGTGGACCTTTGACCCTGTGAACACTCTGCTTTCGATTGGCGATGCTCTTCTCCCCTCTAGTCATCTTCACATCTTCTCATCGGCCCTCACATCCTGACATTCTTCTTCGTCCCAGGCATCGTTTAAAAGGGAAAACAAAAACTCAGCCTGTGATTGGGCATGCTGTCTTTTCCCTCCGTACCCCCTTTCATCCTAAACTGCATCCTTTCGTAGGGAGCCTTTGCCAGACGTGGAGGAAATGAGACATGCCCCTAATACGGTCTTCCTCCTCTGCTTGGGGTTCCCATAACATAGAAGCCATGTAAGGCCAGTACAGACAGGAAATGTAATCCGTGTCTTTTGCACAAACCATTTAAGAAAGAAATATATGAGCTTAGTAGGTACAAGGCTGACTATTTTAAGCACAATTCTAGTCATAACACCCCCCCCCCAAAAAAAAAAGAAAAATCCTGAAATTTGTGGTGTTTGCCTGCTCCTGATCAAGTCAAAGCCCCCCTGAGCCTGTCAGGAATACACTCTTATTCTTTTTATTTGAGTCCAAGACTAATTTCCCTAAGGAGACAAAAAGTGAATCATGTATTTTCTCGTCTGATCTTATAGTCTCATCTCACCCCCTCCAATCCTGTATTGTGTCATCTCGTCTTGTCTCCTCCCATCAGATATCATATTGCATTGCAGCTACTATCATATGTCTCATATCATATCGTATCGTCCCGTCTCAAACAGCCTCGTCTTGTCTCGCCCTATTCCGTCCCATGTCATATATCTCGTATCATATCGGCTCATATCATATCGTATTGTCCCGTTGTATTTTATCATAATTTCTGGTCATATTGTACCTTATCTTCCCATTTCCCATCCTGTATCATCTCACGTGGTATTGTGTTGCCTCACCTCATCTCTTATGGCATAATCATTTTGTCTTGTCCCATCTATTATTGTTTAATATTGTCTCGTTTCGTCTCATCTCGTCTCATCTTGTCTCCTGTCCTGTCCTATCCTATCCACACCCCTCATTTCATTACAGAGCCTACACCAAGACAGCCAGATGAACATGCTGATTGCCCTCCATATTTGTTTTACTCTGAAATCATACTCAATCACGCACATTTCTGTGAGATCTTATCTCTCTGGAGTCCCCACTGAGACATCTTAACCACACATGGCAGGTGTATGGTCCAGCGATCAGCCTTAATTGTCTAGAGTAAGTTAGAACTGTCTGTGTTTTTCCACATCGTTAAAATCAGTGAAGATTTGAAAAGGTTCATAAAGCCAGTCTAAGTCAAACAAACACACATCTGTGAGAATCCACTTAAAGTGTGCCACTTCATTCATGAGGCAGGAAAAACAAAGTATCTCTGTGGGTCTGTGTGTTGCAGCAGGATGAGCGTCTTGCTTTCTCAAGGTCACTGACAATGGTAATAATCCCTTTTATTCTCCATCTGATATTAGCACGGGGATTTGAGGATAAACCAAGCACACTCAAACTTTCGTATTCTGTTTTTACTTGATGTATAAGCAAATGAAAGGTAGCAAAATCAATAAGGCAAGAGTACAGACAACTGAGAGGCCAGATAGCAGTTTCCGTGGCTGTTTTTGCATGCATGCCGTGCTTATTGTTTGCTTTGGCTGTTTTATTTACTGGATATGTAGAAAATCTGACATTTTCAGGCAATTTCTGCACCTTTTATAATTTTAATGGCACATTTAATACATGAGAAGTTAATTTAAATCATCCACATTGAAGAAATGTGAGTTTCCCTTCACCTTTTTAAGATCATAAGTGAGAAACTACTAAATTAAATGAGGCTATGGGAAAAAATAAAAGTAATGTTGCCTTATTTTTGAAGAAAGTTAATCCATTCCATGAGTGCATGGCTTAGAGGGAAATACTTTTCTTTTTGAGAGCTATTGTTTTCAGGATACCTTTAGATGTGGACTTCCTCCCCCTACCACATACACACACTCTCATACTATCTCCATCTCCCACACACAAACATACGTGAAATCTCAGGGCTTAGAGCTAAGAAGCTATCAACTAATTATCAAAAACACAGAGAGGTCCTAATCAATTATTCACATGAACATTAGACCGCTAATACAGATGCAGCCCAGGGAACAGCAGCTCCCAAAAGTAACCCTTCCTCCTTCACTCCAACACATACACACTGATGCAATCATGTAAAAACCTACACATACAAGTGCATGTGCAATATCTATACCTGCACATACAGCCCCCCTGTACACTCCCTTCCCGCCACTCCACTCCATCACAGACAGAGAAAATGCATGCCGTCCAAATGAAAATGAGTTGTGCAAGCAGACTGTCTGTGAGGTTCCTGGCTGGGAGGTACTGATCATAGAACTCCTATTGATCCATCAACACCCCCTCCACCTCACCCTTCCTCCTGGCACCTTACAGACTCCCTGAGCACACACAAAAACACACCAAGAGCTTAATATACCCAGCGATTCCTGAGCATTAAGCCCCAGCCATTGAATTTTCATGCCGTGCAATCATTATTTGAGTTAATGCTGCAATTTATGACTGTGTGTTTGTGTGCAGAGTGTGACGCTGAGGTGAAGGGGGTATAGAGTAAGGACAAGGGGAGGTGAGGGCATATGCATGCCGGTACTGGTGCAGGTTCCTCTGATTGTGTTGGCAAAAGTTGGGTTTTGCAATATATATTCATTAAACAAGTCTGTTACATGAGAAGAAAGAGAGGATTTTGCACATGGGTGTATGTGTTTGCATGGGTGTGCGTCTGTGGGATTCTCATTGACAGATTGTCTGGCCGTCTGTGCGTTAGGAGGAAGAGAAGACAAGAAAGAGAGGAAACAAAGAAGACAACAGGCTAAAGGTTCCCCTCTTTTGTATTATTTAGAACAGCAGACAGTCCTCATTAACTGTCTGAGGCACATATATGCAGTATACCTTAACGCAGCTTGGACGACCCAAGCTGTTTTAAAATGCAGAGACTGATGCAGTGATGCTTTCTGTCTGAGAGAGCGGGGGAGACGCACATTCCCATTAGCGTTCGGGATGGGTGTTTTTTTTTCCTTTTTTTGATGGGGTTGGTGAAGGGGGGGGTTCGGTGGTGGATTTCAGAGCAGACAGCTGTAAATCCAAACATGGCACAGCTCCAGAGATCACAGGGATCACAGCCCTTGATGCACAAATTAAATATCTGAATTAACTAATTGAGCATTTCCGGAGCTTGTGTGATATGTAAACAGTGGAAGTACGAAGAGGACGCTGCATCAAAACCACAACGCCGCAGAACAGATGGAGCCCTGCCTCTCCCTGAAGTGCATCTCCAGGCCTTGTCTGACATGAATGCATCTGTATTAAGAGAAAGACGTCTCTGTGTAGCGCTGCTGGAGCAGAATAAGGCCTAGTGGTGCTGCTCCTGCTGATGGGAAGTGCAGTTCAACATGTGGCCTATAAAAGTTTTGGCCTAAGGGAAGGTGAGACTGCGGCTTGCACCTGAAAACTCTGTCTTGTTTTGTCTTTTGTTAAGCTTCTCTGGTTCATTTCTAGGGGTTTAACAGTGTTGTCGACACCTTTCTCGGCAAGTCTGCTTTCAGCCTATTTGGTTTATTGCTCATCATTGTTTCAGCTTGCTTGAAAAGCCTCTTTTTATCCCCTCTGAAAGGGCGCAATCCATAAAGAACGCAGTCTGTAATGCCTATTATTAGTGCCATGCCTTTATTTCACATGTGTGGAATCATTTATCCCCGGCTCGTGCCAGGTCTGCAGTTATGGCGTTTTGGGAGAACCGAGAAAGAGACTGACAGATTGAGAGGTGAGGAAGAGGGGTAATAAAAATAAAATAAAATAAAAAACCAGTAGAGCGAGAGCAAAAATTAAAACCATAAGAGTAGGGAAGGCTTAGAGCAGCGACAGGGAACAGGTGTCTTTGTCCTACTTTGCTGGTTGGGCTGACGCCATTTTTCTCAGCCGGGTCATTGTTTGGCGTGCGGCCCCATTGAAATTTCTTGCTCGTCGTCACAACACAACCACAATGTCTAGTGTTACCCCTGTGAGCTGCGTGCATCAGTCATCACTGTGCAAATTCAATCACCCGCCTTCCAAGCTGAATATAAATACCCCTCATCTCTTTAAGTGTAAAACTAGCCGGCGAGCTGTCGACTCAGCTCCACCACTGTCTTATCTATTGTCTCCTGGACCTCAGACCCCTCCTCCATGCTTCCCCACTCTCTGTCCAGAATAGACAAGCTGTAAATAAGCATCAGAAATAGACATTGGGGGACAACTGTTGACAAGCGGGTGACGAAAGCAGCAGACATGGGCACAACCTCCAGGCAGGCTGGATTACACACAGATAATTGAGGCCACGCAACATCGGAACATAAGAAGCTGTGGGCACTTTGTGCCTTTTTATTACCTACTTTAGATGAAGCGTTTTTCAGTTTATGGAGCAAAACCTTTTTAATAAGATGTTTTCTATTACAAACTTCTTCAAAAAGAGAATAATCAGCCTCTAAGATTCCTCACTTAAAAGCTAAATCCTACTCTTGATATGATTGTGGTTGTGCTGTCACATTCTTTCTAATATTCACTTTTCAGTCCAGTTTTTCAATCCAGAGCTCACATAGCTTCCACACGTGTAACACAAAAGCTGTCATGTTTTCCTATAATAGTCTATAATGAACTGATTTCAAAATACCTGTTGGTTTCATTTATCAAAGTGAATCTTTTGGGGGTTTTTTTTACCCTTTTTAAAGCTCTGTGTGCTTTGGTGCTCTCCATTTTTCTAACAGTGAGCTTCATTAGAGTGTAAAATAGGAAGATAAATGAGCTGACAGGTTTGCATAGTTTAGTGTGGTGAGTTTAGTTTAGAGGTTGAGGGTCGGCGTAAGGCTGCAGCAGCCACACCTCGTCCCCTCTGACCTCCAGGAAACCTTATAGCCGGGAGCTATTTAGAAGCAAAATGCCGGCACTTCTGTCTGTATATTTACCACCAGTCTGACAACATATCAGCACCCTTCGCTACCAACCCAACCCCTGCCAGTCCACCACCACTAGCAGAGGACTCTGTGAAAGGGTCCCTTTTTAATTCGTCCTTTGTTTCTGCAAACTGCAGGCACCCCTTTTTGCCATGTGGACTCTCTGATGGGAGGCACTTTGGAAAGGTTCCTGCACAAACTGTAGATTTGACATGGCTCATAACTGCGGTACAGCTGAGAGGAGGGAAAGGGAGGGAGAAAGTTGCTTTGTACTTTGCCAGAGTGTGTAAAGTGTCTGCACGCTGCTGAGTTGATTTGTTAGCGGCCCGGTCAACTAAATCAAGTCCCCATATCCACTTTGTTTTCTTTATTTTCTCTGTCTCTCATTCCTACTTCCTCCCTCTCTCTCTCCCTCTCTCTCTCCCTGCTGATTTGACTGACTCTTCGCCAACTTGCGAAAAACAACAAGCGTGTCATTTCGGGGCCATCGAGGCTAACAACACAGCCCAGTCACCTGCGTCAGCGTCTTAACAAGCAGCGTGACCTGCCAATAAAAAAGGCTTTTACCCTGATCATCCTCAAACAAGACTTAAACAAAAACCTGCTTCTTCTCCTACCGAATGCCCAAAGTGCTCACAAATGCGAATCAGGCTGTGTTAACTTGCCTGAAAATGAAAAACTACAGAGGTGGGGGCAATTTCATTCTTTTTTCTGTTTTCTTAGGGCAAGAGAGGTAGAGATGGCTGGAAGCTAAAAAAACAGGCCCTCCTATGTGTTTACCAGTGTGCATAGGCTTGATGCATGCAGTAAAGTCCATCCTTTAACAGCTATAGGCAATAGTATTGCTTCACCTGCTTCCCAGTGTTCATTAAACTTGAGATCCAATGCTCAATCTAGTCAATGGAAAGCTCATGCTTAGAGTCGCTTAAGAAGTAGAAGGAAGAGGAAACATTTAGTGGAGTCCATCACTGCCCGGAGCTCTGTAAACTTGTACCTCATGACAGCCTTTCATCCTTCATCAAAGCAACAAGTGGATGAGCAGACTTTGCTCATGTTAAAACCCTCCCAACCCCCATCGTCTCCTTATAGCTGCCACTCCTCAGGGACAAGCGACCTTAAATCTTCTCTTTTAACAAGTTTCCTGTTCTTCCTTCCGGCCTCCCGCTGTCCCCTGAGGTTGGACCAACTGGACCAATCTAGTGTTTGGAAAAATGTCTTTAAAGCTTAGACTACAACCATCAGGGGACGTGAGGAGGACTTTGGAAAGGCGGGTTTTTGTCAGATCAGTGGCTGCCTGCAGTCAAAATTATAGTCGATGACTTGGCAATCAGAACATGTTGACATTGCAGACTTTGTCAGCGCCAGGAAATAAATTCTATAGATTAACTTAGTTGCCACTGTACGTCATCAAATCAACTGAGAATTGCTTTGTGGCTCGTCATATCAAACTACACACAATGACCTTTTTGTGATAAATAATGAATTACATCTGAAGATAAGGATATAAGATGACATTACATACCTACAATGCTGCGTATGGCATATGATGTAAGCAACCCTGCAGTCTTGCAGGTGGTTTTCTCCACCGCATCTGTAGCATTTTCTAGTGTCCGGCTGGGGATTTAGTCGTGTGTCGCTGACCTTGTTCACCGACCCTGCCGCTCTGTTCCATTTACTACGCTCTTAATGCCACAGTGTCTCTGTTTGCTTATGCAAACTCGGGTGCTTTTTCAAAAGTCAATCCGTCCTCCAACACCAGCATCTGCTGTATTCTGTCTTCATGTATGCCACAGATAAAATTATATCACAACATAATTGTCAACCAGTCACTAAAGTTACAGTCCTGCACCAGCTTTCCTCAGTTCTGCCACATAATCACCCACACTTTGCATATAACTCTGATGCCCTCTGTTGACACTAAGACATGGTAACATTCCACAGTTACTACATAACACAAGGGAAGTCCCAGAATTATGACATTTTAGGATTTTATTGAAAAGCTATACATATTTATGATTTCATTATTGCACCAGATTCAAACTGGTACACCCAAGATGTGTTCTCAGAGGTATAAAGGGCAATGGTGTGGCATGCTAGTCAACACAGACGGACAGACATTTTGCCAATTACAGTAGTAATTTTCTTGTAAGGTAGCAGCAGACAGTGGAAATAGGACTTATCCAAATATCAAACCTTTTGAGATGCATACAAGAAGTCTAAGTTTTATGTGTTTTGGTCGTGCTCCATGGTTCCAATATGTTGCTACAGCACACCTCCCATTCAGAAGTGCCGAACTGCAGCTTTCCAGGTACAGAGCAGCCTCTGTTAAATCAGATTTATGCTCTTTCTGTGACCGACCTCATGCTGTGTATTTTAAAAGGATCCAAAAATCGACTTTTTCCACTTTGTATCGCTAGAATTGACAGAAGAAAAAATTCTGGAGGGCTGATTTACAGTATTTATGAAAAAGAGCGAGTGATGTCTTTCAAAATGGTCAATAATTTATGAATGAAAAGAGGCCTTTGTGAACCCTGACCACATCCCCCTCCCCTTCCCTGCAACTCCCTCTGTCCCCAAAGTCCTGCTCCTTCCCTGTGCTACTGATCAAACAGATATTGTTACCACTAAAATAGCAACTTAAAAAAACACACAGGCGGCCATAAGACCAGCCTGCAGCCTGGGTGAAAGACTGACAGCAGAGAGGAGGGGTTATAGGAAAAGAAAGAAAGGATACAGAGTGAGAGAAAGAAGTTGAATCATATGAAAATGTAAAGGAGTCTCCTGCGACAGAAAATGTGGAGGAATTTTAGGACATAATGCTGTTGCATTCACATCTATGGCTAGGACAATACTGTATATGTATTTTTGTGTGCATGTCAGGGTGGGGGGTGTCATCTATCACTGGACAAATGCTGGGCTGAAGAGGAGGGGTGTTGGTGGAAATGGGGGGTGAGGGTGGGGTTGTCGTCCAGAATGGTCCTGCTCCTCAAATGAAATAATATATCTTTGAAAGCCTACGCCCCGCGCCGGGCGCTGCGCCCATATATCAAGCCCAAGAGCGTCTGGTGGATCCGCTCCAGGCCCATTAACCTTCCACCTGTTCCCCCTTTACACCCCCCCACCCCCCCACCCCCCCACCACCACCACCTCCACCCCCAAACCTACGGTCCTCTTTTCACCCCCTACAAACACCCTCCCCTGTTGTCCTTCACTTTGCCCCCTCTTTTCTTCCTCCTCCTCCTCTTGCCCTTGGTCTTTACCTCTCACAGCCCCTTGTTCATCCTCAGATTTAACCTCACTCTCCTCATTCTTGTTTCTATCCTTCATTATGTCTTTTTATATTCTCCTTCCGTCTCTTTTTTCTTACCTTCAACCCTTCCTGTCTGTGTCTATAACTCTATCTCTTTCATGATCACCCCCTCCACCTCAAAGTTTTCATCTTGCTGTAGACTGTACTTTTTCTCTCTTCTTCTGGTACTCATTTAACTCCACATCCCCCTTCCGCATCCTTCTTTTCTTCCTAATCTTCTTTGATACCCTCTAAAGCAAGTATGCTATGATAAGTGTGTGTGAGAGTGTTTGGGGGGCATAACAGCCTGCCGAATAATTCAAATGCAATGGACCAGGGACACGGTTACAAATCTCTGCCTACTGCACGCAGCCGCCAGCCCCATCACGCTTGCAGTTTGTCAGGACTGGGGGTGTCGGGAGGGGAGGTCGTTGCGAGGTGGGAACCGTTGACCTCTATGACAAGACAGACATTGCAGCCTGAGGCTCTGAATCTGTGTGAGTGTAATGGGACGGTTGTATAGATATACCACTTCCCGGGGTTCACAGATCACACCTAAAACGGCTTATTAATTTCCACTCAGTTATGGGGTGTGAAGGGAAAAAAGAAAAGGTGCTTCAGCGGTCAAAACAGGGCAGGGGTAATACACCCCCCTCTCTTCTCGCAGCACACATACATGGATGTCTGCACGCACTTGCATGCTCCTTGAAATTAAAGCGCTCCTGGATAGGTCATGGAAAAAAACAAGGTGTGTGTACGAGAGGGGAAAAACTAAGAATATAAAAAAAGGGCCTCCAGTCTGAACAGAGCGGGCGGTGTAAATATAATTTCACCAAAGTAAATTCATGTAATATTTATGGATGTAGATGGAGGGGAGGGGAGGTGAGGAGGGGGCTGAGATTATGCAGCAAGGCAGAGTGGGGGCATCAGAGGACCTTACATTATTCACTCAGGTAAATCTATAAGTGGAGAATATTCAGGTGTGAGATGTGAACATCAGACCCCTCCTATGGCACTCCAGGGATCTGTCATAGCCTGTGATTGACTGACAGGCAGACACTCAGGGGAGTCAAAAAAATTAGTAGTGTAGAGGCTGTCAGTGCTGTAAATAATTCTAATGGTTGTGCTGTGTTTTGGGTTGTTGCAGATTTTTGAGCATTTTGAAACTTGACATGAGGAGAATTTATGAACAAGTCCACTGGAAAAAAGAGGTTTTTTAGGTATGAATTGGACTGCTCGATAAAGAAAAGGAAAGACTTGTTTGCATTCCTAAGTTGGATGTGTGTTGTACTGCAACCCCAACTAACTCAGCTGTATTTGACAACGAAGCTTAAGTGAATGTAAACTCTCTCTTTTTTTACTTAATCAAACAACACAGTGCCAGTTGGGCAGGTTAAGATATATTTAAGTTTGTGGTTAAAATGCCATTCTTCATAACAACTAAGTACAAAAATGTAAAAATAAAAGGACTGAATCATTATAAAAGCATTTACACTCATTAAAATAACAGTGAAGAGTAAAAAGGTAGATGTTTAATAACACAAGGTCCAGACTACTTCTCACTTGTCCACTGAGCTGTCTGAGTTTTTTTAAAGTGAAATGAGACTTTATGCAATGGTGGACTTATTTAGCATTGTTGGGGCTGCAGGGAGACCAGTGTTAATTTCATCGACTAAAACTATGACTAAAAATACAGGACAGCCTTCTTTTCCATGACAAAAACTAGACTAAGACTAACAAAAATAGATCTGTGATGACTAAAGCTAACAAAAACTAAATTTAGTTTTCGTCAAGATAACTAAAACTAGACTACAAGGAAATGTAGTTTTTGTTGGACATTCAAAATCCATGATATTTCTCCTTTGTTACCAGGTTTGGTAGGGTGAATAGAACACACTACCATGATCTGGTACCAGATTTAGGAAAGAGAATAAATGCTTGGACTAAAAGTAAAGACTAAAATATGAAGACGTTTTACAGACTAAAACTAGACTAAAATGTTTTGAGTTTTTGACGACTAAAACTAAAAACGATAGAAGTGACTAAAATGTGACTAAAACTAAAATGCATTTCATTTAAAAACTAAAACTAAGACTAAAATTAAAAACAGCTGCCAAAATTAACACTAAAGAAGACGCTGATTTACAAAAGTTTGTTGAAAGAAAAAATAAAGCATGCGATTAATCACAATTAAAATCATTTAGTGCACTAACTTTGGCCCTTGATATTTTTGTGATTAATAGCCCTAGATAGAATGGAAATTAAATTTTTAAAAATTCCACTCCATAGCAGCATTAATCCTTTAAGAAATTAAATTAACTACAATAAAAAAGTTCATTTATTTCTAACACTACACACTAATAGCATTTAACTTTAAAAAAGAGCAATGCCATTGCTGTAGATTGTACTAAATTAGCCAGAATTATCAAGAAATTCTTTGCAATGGAAAAGTCTCATAAACTGTACAGACTCAGTGTCACATGCCACATTATTGCTCCTTTAAAGCTAAACTTCTTTAAGTTTAGATGCTGTCTTGACTGAAGGACTAAATGTTAAGCTAATCTATGGTGAAGCATGGCTTCTACATCTGCATTTTTTATATGTCCTTTTTTGCCTTGTTTTGAAATTGAATAGTTGAAAGCTGAAGTACAAAACCTTCAAGCTGGGTTCTGACTGGGGGCTTGTAGGGGCACAAGACCACCCATAAGGGAAGATAAAGGGGAGAAATTTCTGGGCCTCAGCAAAATAGAGGTCAGCAAGATCATGGTCGATTGTAAAATAAATCTGTGATAACCACATTTTTTTTGCCTGAATAATAACCACTCTTATCAAAGCAACAAATACATTTTTGTATTTATTTATGCTTTAGTATATAGCCTTATTAAAAATGGAAACTTATTTTCTTAAAACAGAGTTAAAATGGGTCAACAGTGGCAACGATGTGTGGGAAAAAAAGGTGGTTTAATGGGATTTTAAAAGTAGCAGAAATGAGTGGTCAAAATGTGTAGAGACAAAAAAATAGGCAGAATGTGGCCAAAATAGGTTAAAAGTGGCAAGAGCCAGTGGAAAAAGGGGTTTAAGGTTGAAAGTGTCAAAAAATGGAACAACAAATAGTAAAACATGATTAAAAAATAGTTGAAGAATATTGAAAATGGGCTAATAGTGGCAAACATTGAGGCAAAAATAAGTTGAAGTGGCAAAAAGAGGCAAAGAAAGTGGGAAATTGGGATTATAAAATGGCAAAAATTGATTAAAAGAGGCAGAAATGGGTTTAAAGTGGTAACAATTAGTGGAAAGGTGGGGAAATGGTATTTTAAAGTAGCAAATTGGTTAAAGTGGCAATAATGTGTTAGAAGTGGCAAAAATGGGCTGCAAAAAAGTGATTAAATGGTTCAAGTGCATCAAAGATGGGTTAAAGTGTCAAAAAATGTACAAGGAGTGGAAAAATGGACAGAAATATATGAAAAGAGGCAAATAAAAGTGGCAAAAAGATTTAAAAAAAAAAAGTGCTTTAAAAAGGGGGTAAAAAGAGGGAAAGATAAATAATTTCAACACCATAGTAAAAGTTTGACACACTTTTCAGCTCCTAAATAAATCAACTATTGGCTACGATTCTGGAATCAATACTGCTGATCCAACACACATGCACTGATTCTGTCAAAAAAAATCACAACTGGGGAGAGCCCGTTCTCTGGGTCTTCAGGGACCCTGCCAAATCTGTGTGCAGGCCTTAGGGGCGTCTGATGAGAATTTGTATTTATGGTTGACCGTACACTCAAACAGACTTATCTGTGTAAATGTTTATGTGCTGGGCTGCACAGTTGATAGAATTTTATTGCCGTTTGATGCTGTACTAGGCCAGTGGACTGGTGGTGCTCCTTCTCTCATTCCATTTAGGAGGTTTTAGAGACTGCTTTCAGGACTTACTGTTGATTCAGAGCAGTGTTAATTTTGTCGACTAAAATAACGATTAAAAATGTTCATCAACTACCTTTATTTCATGAGGAGAACTTGACTAAGATTAGCTAAAAATGGACCTTTGGTGATAAAAGCTCTGAAAGAATTAAGTTCAGTTTTCATCATGGACACTAAAACAGGACTAAAATGTAACTTGGTTTTGTTGGACATTTAAAATCCATGATATGAGAGAGCATGAGCTAAAGGGTTTGGTGACTGTAGCTCTTCTGCTTGTCAGCTTTAGAAAGCAGGGATACATTTCAAAATAAAAATCAGGCTTTAAATGCAAGGGCTTTTTTGGTCTCAAACTTGACTAAAATGTTTTTTATTATAACTATAAAGGGTAGTAATGACTAAAATGGGATTAAAACTAATTGGCATTTTAATCCAAAGAGTAAGGCTAAATTCAAAATATAACACTGACTCAGAGATACCTCATGGAAGCATAGAGTAAGTGAAATATGAATAATAACAGACTCAGAAACATGTTTTTACAGTAATAATGAGCCTCCCAATATAATCTTTCATTGGAAAATTATACAAAAAATCAATTTACAGACTTAACTTGTTATGTCACTGTATCATATATTAAATAGACAGTATTTGCAAAAGTTAAAAAAAAAGGTGTTTATCAAAATGATGGTAATTATATGGTGTGAGCACAGCTCTAGTTAAAGTATAAGCTAAATGCATGCACAGTGAAAGAGCTAGTGCAATATTTCAGTACTATTTAGCCTCTTATATGATCAAGTTTAAACACCTGTTAAATCCTCTCTGTCCTGTCCCATATTCTACATATTTAACTTCACCCCCGTCCTGGCCTTTTGTCCTTCCTGTCTTTGCTTTAATCTGTTTCTCCTCTCCTCAATCACATCACCTTTTAACATTTTCCTCCCGTACTTCTTCCTCTTTGTTACTTCCTCTCCTCTCCGTCACTCTCCTCCGCTCTCTCTGCACATTCCTCCTCCACTCGTCCCCTCTCTCATCTCCCGTCTTTGTTTCACCTCTGTTTCTCCTCGCCTGTCCTTTCCTCTCCCCGGCCATCTGTTTATCCAATATGGCTGCCCCGTCTCAGCTGGGAGCTTTCCCAGGGAACAAGACTTCTAATACAGTTCCTCCTCAACTTAATGGCTCTCAGTTCTGCTTTTGCCATTCCCGCAACATGCAGAGAGACAAAGCAGAGAGGAAAAAAATAAGAGACAGAGAAGCACAGAAACCTGTCTGAGCACCCCCCTCCTCTTAAAAAAAAGAAGAGAAAAAAACCATCCCAGGACGACCAAAGTAAACAGAGAAGCCACCTTTCAAAACGTCATGGCTATTTTCCTTCATACTAGGTTTTTATCTGGTGCACAGACTGAATATGTGGATAAAGTTACAGGCAGTTTTACTTCAGATGGATTCAAACAATATGTCATCTCTAACATTTAAAGTAAGAATCAAGGTCCTACTTCACAGACTGTCAAGCCTGAGCCAGAGGGTTTGGAGGGTTTGAAAGAGATATTTTTATGAAATAAACAAATAAACAAAACAGAAGCCCTTATCTTGTCCTAAGCACCACTTCAGTGCAGCTGCACTTCATAAACTGTCCAGTAGAGCCCTGCTCCCCCTTTTATTTCTGACCATTACTGCCCACTCCTGACATGTACGTCATCAGCCTGCAACATGCAGGCGTGTATCTGTGTAACAATGCTGAATGCTCGCTCCACAGTAAGAGCATTTACACAGTTTTATAGGGTACAAATAATATGCAATCCTTTTGTAAATCTGTCCCCAGCATTTGCAAATTAACGTGTTGTGAGACCAACATTTATCCTCTTTTCCTTGTCATTTGTTTATTCCATCATTGCAAACATACCAGGACCATCAGCTACAGTCAGTTTTTACACAGAGTAAAGCCCCACTCCTCCAAGACTTACACTGCACTGCTATTTATAGTCAGGGACGAAAGTATTGGCACCCCTGGAATTTTTCGAGAAAATACATCATTTCTCCCAGAAGTTGTTGCAATTACAAATGTTTTTAGTATACACATGTTTATTTCCTTTATGTGCATTGAACAACACAAAAAAGCAGAACTGGCTTAATTTTACACAAAACTCAAAAAATGGGCCAGACAAAATTATTGGCACCCTTTTAACACTGCGGGTAAATCATTTTATTTTAAGCATGTGATACTCATTTCAACTCACCTGTGGCAGTAACAGGTGCTGGCAATCTAGAAATCACACCTGAAGCCAGTTGGAATGTATACAAGTTGACTCAACCTTTGTGCTGTGTGCCTGTGTGTGTCACACCAAGCATGGAGAAGAGAAAGAAGGGCTGAGAATTGTCTGAGGACTTAAGAAGCAAAATTGTGGAAAAATATGACCATCTCCAGAGATCCTGAAATTCCTTTGTCCACTGTGGGTAATTTAATCAAGAAGTTTATACCCCATGGAACTGTGACTAATCTCCCTGGATGTGGACAGAAGAGAAAAATTTACATATATATAATACAATGCAGAATAGTTGGAATGGTGGATAAACATCCTCAGTCAACTTCCACACAAATTCAGGCTGTCCTGCAGACTCAGGGTGCAAAAGTGTCAGCTCTGACCATACGTCATCATCTGAATGAGATGAAGTGCTATGGCAGGAGACCGAGGAGAACCCCACTGCTGACAAAGAGACAAAAAAGTCAGACTGGAGTTTGCAAAAATGTACCTGAGTAAGCCTCAATCCTTCTGGGAGAACATTTTGTGGACAGATGAGACTAAGGTAGAGCTTTTTGGAAAAGCACGTCATTCTACTGTTTACAGAAAACAGAATGAGGCCAACAAAGAAAAGAACACAGTACCTACAGTCAAACATGGTGGAGGTTCAAAGATGTTTTGGGTTTATTTTGCTGCCTCTGGCACTGGGTGCCTTGACTGTGTGCAAAGAATCATAAAATCTGGAGACTATCAAAAGATTTTGGGCCGCAATGTAGGGCCTAGTGTCAGAAAACTGGGTCTGCATCAGAGGTCATGGGTGTTCCAGCAGGACAATGACCCAAAACATACCTCAAAAATCATCAAGAAATGGTTGGAGACAAAGCGCTGGAGAGTTCTGAAGTGACCAGTAATGAGCCCAGATCTAAATCCCATTGAACACCTTTGAGAAATCTCAAAATTGCTGTGGCAAGAAGCACTCTTCAAATCTGAGAGACCTGGAGCAGTTTGCAAAAGAAGAGATTTGCCTGTGTTTTTAAAAAAATAATAGTTAATTTTTCTTAGCTGACTCGTAAATCTTGTGGTTTTTGCAGTTTCTAATAGAAACTGCAAACAACTTCCATTTTTTTGGAAAAATGGACAACCCTACCACCCACTAGGCTTGTTATGGACCTGTCTGTCTACAGGAAAAAAGGAAAGCCCCACAATAAAGAGGGGCTGAGCTGCAGACTGTTCATCTGATTGTTCATATCTCAGAAAGGAAGTGCTGTAATTTGCTGGTACAACGTATTTCCAGTTTTAGATTTTTGCTTTTGAATTAAACAAGAAACATCAGGAATCATCAAGAAAATAGAAAAAAAAGTCAGAGGTCTGACAGTATTTATATACAGTATAAATATAAGTGTATATATATAAACTGTTTACTTTCTGAAAAGCCTGAATACACCAGATTATTTAAAACTCTTTTAAAATCTTTTCACTTCCATTGTTGATCAAGCTCTGTTTGTTGCCTGTTGAAAGGGAAAATAAAGTGCACTATGTCCCAACACCAGACACACCCCCTGTTATTAAACAGTGTAGAAAGGAAAACGTGTCCGTGTGTGCATGTTTGGGGGGTTTAGACATCAACATATGAATCATCAATAGTCCCGATTGGCTGCTGAATTTTCCCTCTCATTGTGTTTGCAGAGGCTGGAACAATGGAGGAGAGGGCAGCACTGGCGACAGAGTGAGTCACACACATGCAGACACAAGTTGTCCACTCTCAGATGTGGCACAAACAGGAACATTAGAAGAGCTGCTCTTAGGATGTCTATGTTCTCAGCAACACTGTTTCTGGTTTTTGTTATTTTGTTTACCAGCAGTTTAAACCATGTTAATTAAATCACATAGTATTTGATGATTTTACCTCAGCTATTGTGTGGTGTTTTATATTTTCACTAGACTCATTTTTGTATAATCACTTCATCTTTAAGAGCAAATTCCATTCAGTGTTTCAAGTAAATTACAATGCCGTTTTGCTCCTGTTTGATATCATATGCCTGTTTGGAATCTATGATCAGAGGCCAGTCAAATTATATTATATAAGTTATAACCCCATAGAGTTATCTGTGTCAGTCATCTGTGTCACTCTCATACAATTACTTGAACTGGGTCAATGGCATGACTTAGTGACTTATGGCATATTTTTGTGTCTGAATCTATTATTTCCTCTTAAAAAATCAGTTCACATATCAGTTTATTCTACAAAACCTTCTTTGTTTTAAAACATTGTTAGTATATTTGAATAATGTAAATCATTTCATATTTTGGCACATCAAACCATAAAAATATCAGAGTAAATAAACAGATTACAAACATTGTTAAAGATTACATTTTAATGCAAGAATTCAAATTAAAATACTTTGGCATGCTTTTATGTGTGAAATCTTTGAAATAAACCAATGTTATTAAAATGTATATTTTTATAGTTAGGGAGATAAAGAAACACTTTTGTCCTGGAATTTGGAAGTCACTAAATGTCAGGGTGATGCAACCATAATCAGGTGGCCCAGGGAGGTCAGCAAAATCAAGTTAAGCTGTGATAACTACATTTTATTTTTTTACCTGTTTAATAACTGCTCTTATCAAAGTAACATATTTTTTCATTTATTTATAGCCTTCATAAAATTTTAACCAATAAACACACAGAATTAAATTGGGCTAAAACTGCAAAAATGGACAGAAGAGATAGTAAAATGGGGTCTAAAAAAAGAAGAAGTGGGTTAAAAGTGGCAAAACTGTGTTTCTTATGGCAAAAATTGGCTAATGGGTAAAAAAAAATAGGTGGAAAGTGGCAAAAATGGGTTAAAAGAGATAAAATTGGCATAACTACTGGTGAATTGTGATATAATGTGCAAAAATAGGCATAGAAATATGCAAAAAGAGGAATAATAGTGGCAATTATGCGGCATCAGAGGCAACAAAAGTTAGAAAGAGGCAAACATGGGTTAAAGTGGGAAAAATAAGCATAAAAAGTGGTCAAAAGGGATAAACAGTGGCAATAATGGGGCATCAGCAGCAACAACAGGCGGAAAGAGGAAAAGTGACAAAAACACTGGCAGAAAAGAGCTGGAAAGTGTTTTAAAGACTTTTTAAGTGACAAAAACAGATTGTAGCATCATTTATCATTCATTCTACTCCAGCTGACAATCACGGCCAAGTGAAATGGTGTATAAATCCTTTACAAGTAAAGATAAAAACATTTATTTTCAGTCACAGGTAAGGACTATTATACTTTCCATACATTGGTACAACCAAAGTAAAACTGCCAACATGTTATTTTACCATTGAATTTGTCATTTTATTTTAAGGGTATATGAATCCACTCTCTAACAAGAACAAAAGTGACAACATGTGTCTAAGTATTTGACTATTTAATTTTAAATTAGTTGCAAATGTTTGGTGACGCTATGAATGAAGGCTTATATGTCACTGACCTGTATATTATTATTTATCTTTAGGATATGGCGGTGCTCAGTGCATCTGTTGATCTAAAGACTGAACATTAGCCCCCCTTTGTGCAGTACCATGTTTCTACTTAAGTCAGATAATTCCTACCTTTATCAGACTTTTAAATAATAGCTATTGACTGTTCTGTTAAAGAAATAAACTTTTACATATAACACCAATTAACCTGCATAGTGTCAGATTTGTTAAGGCTCGTCTAGGGGAAAGACGGAAATTTTTCTGTGTAAAGTCAACATTACATATTATAAGTAACTGCTTAAACATTTATTTAGGTGGATTTGTCCTTTAACATGTTGGCAGTTGGCACTGGAGCAAGTCGGAGGTGGGGGTTCATTGCAGGACAGACAGACACAGGGAGGGGAGGGGAGGGGTGGCAGTCCTGTTCTAGCAAATGTCACTGAGAGACAAACACGTGTCTCCCCCCTTAGAACTCACTTAGATACCACCATACGTTTAGAAATAGACACATGCACTCATATATATAAATAGGAGTAATTTCATTTAAAAAAAGAGTAAAGTTTAGACAAATTTGTGGGTAATTGATAACAGTCCAGTGTAAAAATTAAGCAGAGTAAAAACAAAAGTCTTAAATTTTCTCTCTGACAGCATTTAAAGTACACACATTAATATGCTTGTCTACACACACCCCTGTCTACAGCCAGCTCAGAATTTATTAAACAACCTCAAATGATTTGACGCCAGCCCTGCCAAAACTTTCCCTCATCAGCTTTTTGACTGATTTCAAAACCAGTGCACCAGACCTGACTGTTTCTCTTTGTCGATGTGTTAAACCAATCAAAACTGGGATCCAAGGTGTTAGAAATAAACTCACGTCATGCCTCATTCCCAGAAAGACGGAGGAGAGAGAGGCAGCGTGCAATGCTGGAGAAGAATAGGGGGCAGCTCTTTAGAAGGTTCTCCTAATGGCTAAATATTTATGAGTCCCGTGACCGAGGCCAACTTATGGAAACTAAATCTTTAAACACTTTTTTTGGCAGACGCCTCGCTCACACCCTCCCAGCTTGGCTCTATTACCGGAGAAATTCTTTTGTTCTTACGGAGCTAATAATAGCGAGAGGGGCTGTGCGTTATGTGTGTGAGCACTGTCTGTGTCTTAATGTGGGAATGTCTGTGCGTGTCTTTGTGTGTGTGTGAGAGATGAAAGTGTATTTATAGCTTCCTACAGCACCACACCGCTCCTGTGACAAACTTTTTATTCAACTCTGCTTCCTGTCTCTCTCGTTGAAGACTTGACCCCACATCTAAAAGCTACATCTGTATTAACAGGTGGGCTCAAAAACATGATGCTTTTCACTGAATTTAAAAAGTTAGTTAAAATTATGGGACCTATACCTGCAGTAAAATCATTTTAGCATCAGTGGAAATTAATTTCCAACAAATGCAATGAATATATTCCTGTGCATTGTTTGGTGAAGGGCTTGCAGAGACACAACATTTACAGATTTACTCTACAATTTTGATTTCTTACAAACCAAAAAGTTTACTGGTTAGCGTATGCTTGACTGAGGCTGGCTGCATACTAGAACATTTTAAGCCTAATTTTAGGCCCAATTTTTCTCCACCCAATGCAAGGGCATGACCCATTATGAGGCTTGGCCCAACAGATTATTGTGTCAGTACAGTTATTTTACTGCCCCCAATAGAATCACAGCCTCCCTGGTCTGAGCGCTCCTTATCAGTATTAAACTGCATGCTACATTATAAAAAGCCAACTAAGATAGCTCGCTATCATGTCAGAGAGCATAACCACCTGAATGAGGGAAGGATAATATCTTTACCTTTATCATGTTGACATGTTCAGAGAGATTTGAAAATTGTCTCTGGTGTAGCCAACCTTAGTTGCTTGTTATTGCTTCTTTAAAAATGCTTGCCACCTAGGGATATGATCAGTTATGCCATACTGTTGTTTTTTGTTAAAATCAAAGCCTTGCACTAACTAACTTACAGCAACCAAATTTATCTTCAGGATGTTAGTAAAACAAAATGAAGGAGACAGCCTTTGCTGCATGTCTGGTACACATTTCAAGTCCATCTTTACCCTGGCACACAACTAAACAATGGTAACTCTGAGACACCACTGCTCTGTTATAAAAGATATACTTTATTGATCTTTAATATATGAAACCTAGTGTTAGTTCATGCAGGACACTATAATTATAATCATCTAATAGCCAGCTGATACCACTTACTGCCTTCCAGCTCCCACAACCAATCACAGCTCCTTCTCTCAACAGTGGTACATTTAAAAATGACGTACTTCTCACTAATCCCTGCACTGCTGCTGGCAAAGCTTCACCTCCTCCACCCCAGCCTCCTCCTTAAAGGCATAAAGCTGTTGCATCCTCATATTCAGATTCATGCTACTATCAAGGAGTTGCTTCTGATCTATTTTCATTGTGTTCAATACCCATTGTAAATGTATCTATACGGGGGTTTCTAGCCATGCGCTCTCTGAAAAGTCAAAGCGTGCTGCTTGACTAACCCAAGGAGCATCTCATGAGAGGAGCCTTCTCTGCCAAGTAAAACAGTAGATCTATTTGGCAATAAAATGATTGAATGTATGACAAGAGTGTTCCTAAATAAACATTATCTTTAAAGTCAGAGTATACCATGTACTTAGAGTTGTATGTTTCTGAATTACCCAAGATAAAATAATCAATAGAAAAAAATGAGTTTATCTTTATCGTCATAATTATTGGCAACACTGTCTAACTGGTACTAAAAACCAATTCTTATAATGGCTCAGTTCCTTTTACTAGCCCGGCATTGCTGCACAATTTGACTAATAAAAGCAGTTCTCAATGAGGCTACATTCACACCATAGGTTAAAGTGACCTGAATCTAATGTTTTTCCTCGTGTGTGACTCATATTTGTATTTTTGTCTGACAGTGTAAACAGCATAAGTCACTTTCAATCTGACATTTTCAGATCATATTCAGGCCACTTTTATCTGGGGTTTTCATTTCATAGTTGAATGTTCTTTCTTGTGCAAGCTTACAATTTCGCAGTCTTTTGGCTGAATTTTTTCTGTCGTTTTTACCAAGCGCTCACTCATGGTTGATTAATGCTGCTCAAATTATATTACAAAAATTAAGCTAAACCTGCTCTTGATATAAGTGTTCTTACTTTTGTGTTTAACTTGGGGAGATACACATAAAAGTTGATTAATTATTCTTCCAGTCATCAAAGTCTTGCTCAGCAGTCCTTCCAATGAGGAGGAGGAGAGGAGAATGTGTGGGAAAAACTATCAGAGCCACAGCGAACATATTATTTCTCAGTCCCTCTTGTGCTTTAGACAGCTTTTTAAAAAATGCGAAGGAGGGGTTTTGCTCAATTATCTCCTTCACTTGTAAAATACGCCCCTGACTCCTGCCGGACCAATGGGTTGTGTGCAACGGAGACCGTTCTGTGCAGGGGGAGCTTTTTCCTGTATTGAGCTCAGGTCATTTTCTACCTTTGTAACAGGCATGCTGCACAATTCATTTTAAGCTCTGGGTAGTCATTAGGCAAGCATAATGACATTTCATTCAGCAGCAAATCAGGGAGTAACAAACACAAGTGGGTGAGATAATTGAATTAGGATGAGGGTGTGAAAAATAAAGGGACTTCACTATGGAGTAAAAATGATCATTCAAAGTTAATAGGCGAATACACACAATTATTAGCAGTGGCCACACCTACGACAGCTTGTGTGTGTGTAAAGTACCTAGTTAAATGCAAATTCAGATCTGGAAAATGTCAATAACAGGGACACAGCCTGTGCTAAATGTCAACATGCGTTGTTCAAGGACTCTTGTCTGGGCTGTAATTGGCTTCGTTTTTAATATTTCATTCATTTCATGTGTTATTTTCTCCTTTGAAAACACAATAACATTAAATATTAGGAGGTTTTTTTTTGCAACAAGCCCAGGCACATGAATATGCAGCTGAGCCTTTGGCAATGAGGTGTTAAAACAAACAGACAAAAGGAGTCAGACAACAGGAGGAAAAACAGGTGAACGCAGACTAATCAAACACCTTTCATGTCGCTCTGAATATTAACCTTCATTCAGAGAAAATAGAGCCGCAAGCACACACACATTCACAAAATCTCCCTTGGGCTTAGTGATGAATGAGCATGAATTATCACCGTTTTACACTTAGGCATTTGAGGATGGTTAGTTTGGGTCAGCTGGGCTGCTAAAAAAAATCACATAGGACACTGTGTTTATGAGGATACATTTGTAAGACTTGGCATATTGAATCATAAAGTTGAAATGAATAAATATCCATCTAAAGCAGCTAAAAATATCTTAATATAGCAATAATTCAGATCAAAAATCAATTAAGAGTTTGTCTCTATTGTGTCTCTATCTTGTATGCTTGGGTCAGTATTCTGATTTTGTCCGACTAGTATGCTAATGTCCAATATCTCACATCATCACACAGTGTGCTCCCACTTAGATCTGAGGAACACTTCAAGGGGAGATGGGCGGTATTCAGTTCACATAAAACCCCTCACACTAAGACCCTGTTAGTATGAAAAGTGCCTGAAGCTCCTAGTCAAAGTTTTCACAACTCATAGCCAAAATGTGTCACACACAGGGTAAATACGGCCGGCTGCTGCATTTTGATCAGGCAGTGGGACAGACAGTGGTGGCAGCTAAGAACAGACAGCCTCGTGTACTCTGTATTAATGTTGAGCCAGTGCATAAAGAGAGGAAGATTAAAGGCCTGTTGAAGATAAAGGATTGAGCAGATGATGTTCGTGAACTGTGTAAAGTACTGTCAATTATGGATGACAGCATGGTGAAAGACTTGGCATTGAAACAAAATATGGGATAATTTATTAAAGGTTCACAGAGGAGCTGCAAAAGAATTAAGCCCATATAGCTCTGTGCTACCACTACTGAGAGTTAATCGCCAAAAACATGATTATTAGTTAACATTATTATCAGCCTGTAGGGAAGAGGGTTAGGATCAGAAGGGTTTTTTTTTTTAACATGTACCAATGTAAACTAGTCTAGTGGCTGGAGAGGTGCCAGTCAGTCCACTTCTGTCAACTGCTTGGGACATCCCAATATTACAGCACCCTTGCTTTGGTCTATAGGTCCTGTTCGTGCACGTGCACTACATGCCTGTGTGTGTGTGATTAGCGTGCCTCTCAATAACAAAGGTTAAACCTAAAACTCTTCCTCTGGGATCCATAAAGTACAATAAAAACAACCCCAGGTTGTCAAACACAAATGCTTTTTATGATCCTTTTTGGGGTCTCAACAAATGTAGAAAACAGAGTTTTCCCTAACCCCTAACCCCCTAACATAATCATAACCAGGATGCATCACAATGTAGATGTGGACGATTCTGCATCCATTAGAACATAATTGGTACAAACTGACATATAGACCTTCCCTTTGTGCCTGTACCTTTGATAAAGGCTTAATTATAATCACTTTCCCTTTCAGACAGGGCTGCTTTGAATGCCTATCAAGTGTAGTCTTTTTTAAATGGCGCAGCTTTTCTTGTCTTTACAGCAGCACTCATCTCACAAGAATGATGCTGCTCAGCCAATCAAATCCTTTTCAGAATAGCCCTGCATGTGAACATGCAAATACTGAAGAGTCAGTACCAGAGTGCAGACAGAAATGTTGAGATGCAAAGCGGTAAAGGGAAAATTAGAAAGATGATGATGTCAGGGAAGAAGACTTTGTAATCAAGAATGCATGGACTAGTATGGTCCATGGGCAGTTTAAAACCGATGTGTTTTGTATGATTCAGTACTGTCGCAATCATCTAATGTGGCAATGTCAAAGATTAGTACAAGACAAATCTGTAGAGTAATCGTATCATCCAAGGATACTCAAAAGCAATGTTAATTCTGGCAGCTATTTTTAATTTAAGTCTTAGTCTTTTGATTAAAAGTCTTTAAGTTTTAGTCACATTTTAGTCATTCCTACACTTTATAGCTTTAGTTGACAAAAACTAAATTTAGTCCAGATTTGGTGAATTTAAGGACCTTACGTTTTTGTCTTTCCTTTAGTCCAAACATTTATTCTCTTTCCTAAATCTGGAGCCAAATCATGTTCGTACGTTCTAATTACAAAAATTGTGTTCCCTTCCCTCACTTTCTCTGGGAGTTTTAGCATTTTCCAAGGATTGTTTATTTTGTACATCTGTATACAATGCAAAAAATTGTGGCAAAGTTTTGATATTTTGTACTGTGGGGATGTGGATAGTCTGATCATGCAAACCTACCTTTAGTTCCCGGAAGAAGATGCTACTGCGTGCCCACTCCACGATGGAGAAGAGCGTCTGGTCCGCCATCTTGCACATGAGGCCGAAGGTGTTGAGCTTCTCATGCTTGCCCCGGCTGGCCTGCTCCTGCTGCAGGTAGGCCAAGATCTTGGCCTGAACCTGCGGCTCATCTGGCTCACACTTTAGCAGCTCTACGATGAGGTGAGGGAAACTAGGCGGTGAGCCTGACTGGTAAGCGTCAACATAGGCGTAGCCCATAATGGACTCTGGCGAGCTGGTGTATGGGTCTGGGTACTCTGACTTGATGGTGCGTGTACCCTGGAAGTGTCCGTAGGCTGCCTGGTAGCCCTGCAGGCTGCCGGCGTGTGGGGGCATCGCCATGCTTACAGGGGAGGTGACAAAGGGGCTGCGGTCGTAGTCTGTGGGGGGCAGGGCGGTGGCGTGATGATGATGGTGGTGGTGATGGTGGTGGCCGGTGTGGTGGCCTGTGTGGTGGCTCAGCGGCAGGCCTTTTGAGGCGGCTGAGTGAATGTTCTGGATGGCTGAGGAGATTGTGAGGTCAGTGGGTACTGCTTGCATCACCTGAGTCATGGCCTCGATCTTCAGGCCGTTTGCTCGGATCAGCGCCTTCTTCTGCTGCTTTAGGGCACGGTCACGTTTGTACATGGGGCCAAACTTGTTGCGACCCCCACGCATACGGTCTGCTCGCACAGCTGAAAGAGAGACAGAAAGAGATAAACAAGAGACATGAAAATAAGAGGAAGAGTGAGCTTAACAATGTATTTTACAAGTGCTATCAAAATGTTTGATACATTTTGATCAATTAATCACAGGGGAGAAAAATTGAATTTTTAAGCCATTAAAAAGCATATCCTTTCCGGCTTTTTTGTTGCTGTTATCTTTAAATCTACCTGTAATACAATCTTTTACAAATTGATGACATATGTGACTAATTACAGTTAATTAATTGCAATGCCTATAACTAGTGAGATTAGTTTTTTAATTGACTGTCAGCACCATATTTTAGACATTACTCAATCTTGACTGTGTTTATCAAGAAGACATCCTGTTCCACTTTTTCAATCCCATTTTATCACAGTCACACATAAAGCAACTATTAGGAGCCTTCATTTGGTTTCAGTGTTGGCTAACCCTGCAAAGGCAATGGATTGGCCAGATTCCATGTCTATCATCAGGCAGATCCATCTTGCAAAGCTCCGATCTGAAATGTTTGTGCCTGGTCTGAGAACGAACGAACCAATCAGCGTCATTCGAGGAGAATGAGCCTAAAGCTACAGGTGTGGTTGTACTGCAAGCTGGTCATCAATGTCTGCTGCCTGAGAAGCAATCAACTCAGTTAGCTATAGTGGCCTTTTTATCTGAGTTGATCCCTTCTTTATTAAAAAAAAAGCAAAGAACAACACTGAATGCTTTTCTTGACAGGAAACATGCAAAACACTGCTTAGTTGTTGCAATAGCTGGTCGTGCAATATTTCTATATGTGTATTTTTGTCTTTTAGTATCTGTTTATCTCCTTAGTTAAATCTGTTTTCTTTTAAGAACACCAAATTTAAGAGCTCCACATCAATATCATTGGACTCGTACAATGACAATAAAGACAACTGACTTTAGCTTGAGTTTGATTTACCAGCTCTTTCTACTGATAGTGAACAATGATAACGATTGCATGTTCAGCTCATGTTAAGTAGTTTACTCACCAGGGCTATGTATGCTCTATGTTTTGTGTTTGTTTCCTTGAATGGCCAATAATGAATGTGACAGATCATTCATTCAGTCCCCCTCTAAGAACTCTTTCAAAGGCTCTGCCCGTCCCTAACACAGACTACCAGCAGTTGCCCAGATGAGTGTTAAATATATTCCAAGCAATGGATACATAAAACAGTCTATATGGCAGGTCAGGTTAATTTTGACAGCCTCACTATCTCCTTATTCCGTCCTGGACATAGTTGCATAAAATTCCTCTGTAAACAGAAATCCTATCCTGCTGTCTTCAAACTTCTAAATTTCATAGGATGAAAAGCAAGCTGAGGTGCTTCCTGCCTGCATGCAGTAAACTGCTTTGTTGGAATCTGAACTGGTGCCAGTATTGACAGTTATTACAAATAACTACATAGAATTTGGACTCAGTTATGGCCTCGTAGGCTTTTGTAGGTCATTCAGAAGCATCAGTATTGACACATATTGATCAGAATTGTAGTATAAAATGATGTCTGTTTCATAACCGGTTATCCTCACAGAACGTTTAACCTACTCTGCTGTGTTTCGCATTTTTATCTATAAAGAGCAATCCACAACAGAAACAATTACACATTTTATAACCTTAAAAAGACTTACAGTTTTTACAAGGATATACGTATATTTATCAGTACTAAGATCATGAGGAAACAGGCGCAGTAAATGAGATAAACAGAGCTAGGTCACTTTGAAAGAGACATCAGAGCAGATATGCTTTATGAAAAGAACCAACATGCTTTAGAGCAGCAGTTGATTTCACAAGATTGTTTTTAGTGATACCATACTATTCCTTGTTGCATGTGTATGGAATAAGCATTGTGTTTTAAAACTTGTATATAGGGCAAAGGTATTCTTGTAGTGATTACACTTGACATTTACCTGTTGACTCCTAAACCTCACAGGTCTAACAGATAGGGTTGTTACTCATTTACCAGAGACACACACAGCTCAAACACTAAATACTAGCATGGCATCAAAGAAAATTAAAATCCTCTCTCTAAATTCATTTCATTAATCCAGTTTGACTTTGCACTATCTAATAGCGTTATATTTGTTATTGTCCATTTGCAAAAAGGCTAACAATAAGCTTTCTTTTAATTTCAGAAGGACCAAGCATGCCCCCCCCCCCTCCCTTTCCATGTAGGATCCTGCGGTGAAGATCACAACGAGTCTGTGCCGTGGGTATTTCTAATGAACGAGTCGGGCACAAAGTGGAGGGCTACGAGGACCGTGTGTGATCTGGCCGGCTGCTGCCATGGGGAAGCTGCTCTGCTGTCTCCCAGTCGGGGGTAACTGGTGTTAATTATTCATACTTAATTACCTCTTACTCTGACTGCACTCACAGAGCCCAGTGTGCAGCGGAGAACGGACGTCTGGGAGACAACGCTCACTAATACATATGTGTACTATTATACTCTTTGAATTGTATTCTGGAGGGGCTGCCTCTTTTTAAGAAACACATAGATTTATCTGTGTATACAAATGTAGATTTTCCAGTGTAAGAGTCAGTCCACTTTGGCTCATGATGCCTTGACACATGAGTGAAAGAACAGAAGAAGAAACTGAAGAAGGGGCAGGATGGGGGTCTGAGTTTTGGGGTGTGGAGGAACACGCTCATCCAAAACATGCATGCAGAAACACACTCCTAACTGCCTTGGGAGGGATTTTAATGACCTCCGTCACAAAAATGTCTGTCACTGAGAGAGGGAAGACAAGCAGATATGCACAAAAACACACTTTTACACTCCAACACCTATGCGCTGGCTATAACAACACAAAAGCACACTGGAAAACACTGCAAGCATCACACACTGTGGGATCAGAGAGTTTACATACTGATTTCACATACACAATCAGTTCCCAACATGCTCGGGGTCAACTCCAGTGCCCACTTAAGCAGGCTCAGGAATTATCATGACCGCTGAAAAATTGATCAGACATCAAAGACAAAAAAGCAGGAATCATGAGCCGTCAAATGTATCTATTATACATTATTGTAGAGCGACTTTAACTATTAATGATTTCTGCACAACAGTCATTAATGAGCCGAGAAACTAATAGCTAACCCTACTGGGAAAACAAAATTAGGCCCTCACTGCCTTCACGCCTGCCTCTTTGGACCCAGGGACCCCACATCACATCGTGAAAATCAGGGCTGGATAGAGGGGGAGCAACACCAACACCACCACAACACACACTCAGAGACACACAGATTGATTCTAATTAAACAAGGTGATTTGCATGCGTGTAAAATACATTAATATGGGCGGGGGGAGGGGCAGACAGTTTGAGAGATATTAAAGACTATTCAACTTAGATTGTCAAAGTTGTTATGTGACTATGCACCTTAAACGTCTAAAAAATGTAAAAGAAAAAAAAAAGATATATATAAAAATAGCATGGTAAATGTGACCTCTCTAAGGCAGTACAATGTAAGGTTACAATACTTTTTAGTACGCTTTAAATGATACAACCTGTTTTTTTTTTTTATTGTTTTATAGTACTAAAAAGTACTGAAGCTTCAAGAAACTCTCATTTCATAAGACAAGTGCAAACTTGGTAGGTGAAAACAAGAAATTACCCAATATTGATCACCCACTTCTTCATTTGTTGCTGTAGTATCAATGGTTCTCAACTGGTTGAACTTAGGGACTGACCTTCTTAATGAGAAATTGCAACTCAAATTTATTCAAAGATTTATTTTGGGAAGAAAATCTTGCTGTCTCGACCTTACATGGAACAAAGGGTGGGACAAATGGAAAAATGTTTTTAAAAGGGCATTTGGGGTGCAAAAGGCCTAGTGGTTAGGTTGCACCCAGTGTACTCCGGTGGCCCAGATTCAAGTCCAGCTTATGGCTCTTTCCCTGAGTGTCATTCATTACTCACTCTCTCATCTCACCTCCCAGCTCTATACACTGTCCTATCTCCTCAATAAAGGCTAAAACTCCCCAAAATAAAATCTTTCAATAAGAGCATCACCGCCGAAGCCCTGGAGGACACACAGGCATGCATGGGCTACATTTTGTTTCACTAAATTTGCTGTGATAATGCAAATTTTAGTAAGGGAAAACCAGAAATATATTAATGTATTTTTTAACCTTTATTTTAACGTGAAGTCCAACTGGGATTAATTTTTCTATTACAAATATGACATTGACAAAATCAATAAACACCATAAAAAACACACAGCAGGGTTCAACATTTAAAACTGATAATGCAAACATTTTTAAGTCCTGGAAATACATTTTTAAGCCTTTTAATAAAATTTTCTTCACACATATAAATCCCCGTAAGTGATATGATTAACACTCAACATAAAGCAGGATGAGGTTTATTCTCTACAAACACTACCTACTCATGAATAGCACAAAATCAGCAAATGTATGAGATGTGCTGCTTTGTCCACAGGAGGCGCCAAATTGCTGAAGCATTTTTTCTTGCAGAAGCTTTAAAAAGCGTGCCCTGTGACAATATTGTGGCAATTTGGTACACTGTAAAACTGAGGAAGTTGAAAACACCCAAAATATTTGTCAAAACTTATTATGTAAAAGTTTTTAAGAAATGGAAACACATTTTTCAAGAATGACTAAAGATAGAATATATAATTCATATTTCTCATCCACTGCTTTTTTCCTTTGTGTCTTTCACATATTTTAATTTTGAACTATTATGCACTCTAAGTAAGCTAACTTGATGGACTACGAGTAACAAAGACTGAAAGGCACACGATGTCCCAGAAAGTTTTCCTCCGCTGAGTTCAGTGCATCTGAACAGTACATTGCTATGTTGAAATGTTCTCCAACTGAGTGGGTAACTTCACGCATGGTGCAAAAGTGTCCCAAAGGCATTCTGGGATAACTATGCAGATTAAGGGATGATTGTTAAATAATATGACAAAAATTCTTAGAGTAATCAAGTACTGTTTACTTAAAACTAAAAATAGAATAGAGCTGAAATAGCTATTTGGGAACACTTTTTTTCGCTACCTTGTGTTGTTCAGTCTTACAGTGCATCTTTCTTACTACATTCTTTATAATCCTCTTCAGTTTGTAAAGCCATATTGGTGAGTCAAATTTTAATTCTTTTTTAAGGTATGTAGAAAAAAGCAGTTTCCCAAGATCTGTTCCATTTAGGGCTTCCATACATTCAAGGTATATTTTCACATTTTTGTCCTAGGCAATCATTTGTGTCCCACTAAAAACACCTCCAAACCCACATTTGGCCCCAAACCCGTCAGCTGAGAACCACTGATCTATATAATTGATTTGTTACTTTTACTATACTGAAGGTTAGAATGTTAGTATCATGACTACCCCTGTTAAACGTGTATAATTTCTTGCAAAAATGTTTTATAAGTTATAAAAACACAGCAGTTATTGAGTGTCCTGTCATAAAGTGAGTCAAGTGTGTGTTACAAACTTAAACTCACTGGTAGGTCCGTCTGGAGTGCCAAGACAGTGACGTGTTTAGTGTTTGTGGTTTGTGGCATTACAAGCATAAACTGAATAATAAGCCTGGCAGTGACAACCATCCCTGCTGTAAATGCAAACAAGAAAAGCAGCCAGATACAGAAATACTTGCTTTAAAAAGGGAAAAGATTTTAACGCTGCATCCGTAGCCTGATTGGAGACAGCTGTGCAGTGGTGAAAGTTTGCTTGGAAAATTTAAAGAAAAAATGGGTGAAAATGACAAGATGACAATAACAGGGAGAAAGACTATAGTTTCAGTAAATGAGAAAAAACCTCTGTAGGTGTGAACAGACTGAGCTGGGGATATTGTGTGTTAGCAGTGAGGCTTTGGGGCTAAAGCCAGGCTGAAAGGCTAAAAGGCTGACGCTGTCTTCCACTCTGAATTCCCCTGACTTACTGTCTGCGAGCACATCTACACAAAAACACACACAGATTCATAAATCCACAAACTGACCCAGCCTAAACCCTGCTCCTCTTTCCCAAAAGTATACAACATCTCAAACATACAAGCACACAAACACAGTTTCTATGCACATATAGCAGACGCACACTCAGCCCTCAGCGCTTACACCCTCTGATTTATGGTTGTTTAATATACAGGAATATTAAGCGTGCGTAGGTGAGGATCCCTGTCGCCCGCCGGCATATTAATGGGTCCCGCGGAGGCTTGCTGACACCCTGTTTGTCATGTCGGGGCCCCGGCCCCTGCTCTGGATGCGCCCTATCCCATGCACACACATGAATACCTATGATACCTATGCATAAGTAATGGGACAGCTCCCCGGCTTCTAGTGCAGGTACGGGGAGGCTGATGGAAGACAAATCAGGAGGAGGAAGATGGAGAAAGGGAGGAAATAAAAAAGTGGAGGCTGAGGGAGAGAGTGCTACAGAGGGAAGTATAAAAACAGCCAAGAGGTGTCGCTAATTTGTTGACTGAATGGAAGTTGTGATTTTAGATTTAGATAAAAAGGCTAGAAAAAATAGATGCATGTTCCTCTTAAAATATCATTTGTTACCATTTTAGTACCCCGGATGTCATAACCTCAATTTTACTCGGTTCTACTGAAATATTGTGTAATTTCTGCATCATTAAGTTGTACACAGATGAAGCACTGTGCATCTGAACTCCAGTATAAGAGGTACCAATACTTCATCTGGGCTTTAAAGTGATGCAAAAGTGAAGGAAATATTAAGCAGCTCATTGAAGCATATGATGCGAGGCAACTGTTAGCGAGCATAAAAAGAAAATCATACCAGTGGGAGCCGTTCTGCTACGACACGCTTCATCAGCTTTAGTGAATGACGGGCTAATGGGTCAAACCTTAATGGGAAGTTGCCTTTATTATTTTTCTCAGTTAGTCAAATACAGAAGATGTTGGAGAAAAAAGATTTTTAAAGTCTCCATGAGGAGTTTTAAACTGGTTATGAAACGGATTGAAACTATAAATTCTATATCTGTATGAGCAACAAAAGAAAACAAGACCATCAGCGACAAGACAAAACAGATTCAAGCTTTAAAACCCCTGCCACAGTGAAGGTGTCTGCTGACCACAGCAGGGGTTCTAAACCTGGGGGTCGGGACCCCAAGACACTGAGAGGGGGTCCCCAGATGCCTTCCAAAAACCAAAGAATATTTCTAAACTATATATCTACCTTCACCAAGGAGGTTATGTGATCGAGAGGGTTTGTTAGTTTGTTTGTTAGCAACATAACTCAAAAACTTATGGACGGATTTTGATAAAATTTTCAGGAAATGTCAGAAATGGCATAAGGAAGAAATGATTAGATTTTGGGAGTGATCCGGATCACCATCTGGATCCACAATTTTAAAATCTTAGTTTGTTCATGACTATTCTTAAATGTGCACGGCTGTGTTCATCTATGCTTCAACTACCTTCAGCTACAGTTCGGTTCGTGGGCTGAAAAGTTTGAGAACCTCTGGACTTCACTGATGAAGAAACTTTTTTAAAGATTTGTTTTGAGTCTTTAAAGCCTGTAGAGCTGTGGTTCTGAACTGGTTTAGTGTCAGGACCCTGCGCTACTTCCATTATGACATTGCCAGCAAAACTTCTGAAATTTTCAATCATATTTTCATGGTTTTTAAAGAAAAATTGAGCTGTTTGGACTGAAGATGGAAAAAAAAAGACGTAATGAACCAAAAATGAAAGCACATCATTGACTTTTTGCAGCATTTTTTCAACGCACACATCTGCAACCCACTGGAAATTGATTCTTGACCCACTTTTAGGTCTTGACCCACCAGTTGAGAAACAAGGATTTACAGGACAGGACAGTGGATACAGTTGGAAACTGGGTTGACATGTGGGACAGGAGCAGATTAGAACCTGCCCGCTCCAAGGACAACTGCCTCTGCACATGGGGCATACAGACAGAACCAAAAGACTTTTTTTTCTTACATTTTCTACACAAAAAAATCCCCGTTAGTGATATGACTGACTCTCTGAATAGATCATGATGTAATTTATTTCCTACAATCTCTACCTACACAGGGACAGCACAAAAACAGCAAAAATATGAGATGTGCTATTTTGTCCACAGGGGGCGCCAGATCACTGAATCATAGATTCTAACAGGAGCTTTAAAAAGCGTGCTCTGAGACTTAATTGTGGCAATTTGGTACTCTGTAATCCCAGAGAAGTTGAAAATACCCAAAATATTTGTCGTAACTAATCATGTAAAATATTTAAGTGCGGAAATGCATTTTTTGAGTATGACTCAAGTTAAAAAATATGATTTACCTGTTGGTTTCAACAAATTCTAAAGCAATAAAAAGTATCAAAAAGTGCTGCCTAGGACTATTCAGTGTTAAATGAGTTGAAAAAATACAGCAGTTTTTTCATTCCCTTAAAAGTGGCGATTTTGGAGATACAAGGTTTTGGCCTGACACCGGTGATATACTAATTTTGAACAACCATGCTACCCAAAGTAGGCTGATTTAATTATTACAAGTAAAAAAGGCTTAAAGCTGCCCTTTAACCCATATAGTTCTCTTCCACTGAGTTCAGAACGTCATTCTTGCTATGATGAAGTTGGTCCCCACAGGTGGGACTTCTCCAACTAAGTGGGTAACTTCACTCATGGTGCAAAAGTGTCTAATGCACAAAGGCATTCAGGGATAACTATGCAGATTAAGGGATGATTGTCAGACTCATTTATAACTGTTTACTGTCTGGTCTTATAGTGTATTTTTACTTTCATCATATGTCACACAGATAACCCTGATTCTGAAAATAACTTTTTGTCAGAATAAGATAAAATAATTTACTGAAATTGATGCATTTAAATAATTCAGCTCTATTTTTAGGCTACAGGTTGTAAACAGATTTGTGTTTCTACATCTACCAGGTTGCCTTTTGCTCACACTGGATGGAGGTTCATTTATTTGAAAGAAACACTATTAGTATTTGAATGCTACATTCTGTGTCAGTTTGAGTCATTTTTTGGCATTCAGATAACCCTCTGCAGAGGTTTTAGTCACCGTGCAAAAGTACAACTTTGGCTTCAACTGCTTTTTGTTCTGTTATCAGTAACAGATGATAAAACGGATCTCACTGTGGGACTGTGTTAATGTCACACTGTCACTTCACCTTATATCAGGGCCTTGACCTGACTTTAAGCCATCACACTCAATCATCTAGTCAATCAAAATACACACATTTTACTGCCGCCAGTGTCATGAAAACCCTCAAACAATACTCTACTTTTCAACAAACAGGAAGGACACTGAACAAAAGACATGCAAAAGCATACAATCTAAAGTTTCCCTCACATTTTTCATCCACATTTGGTTTCCACTTGAATTCACATGTTGCTACAAGCTGCTGTGTAATGGAATGAAAAGATTGCAGTTACAAAGCACATGACCCAAACCTCCTTTTCCTCTTTCACCGCGACTCTTCCCTTTTTTTTTCAGATCAAACAGCAGCTTCTCCCTCTCGCCTGTGGCCCTCTGACCACCTTTTTGGGCTCCTCATGAATAAATGTATGTGTTTACCAGGAAGAGCCGTGCGTGTGTGTGTGTGTGTGTTTTGAGGGGTGTCAGCTTCTTCTGTACGGGACGTCTTTAGCGGTCGTGGCAGGAGTCACCCACCGCAGCTTCTGGCCCCTGACAGAGCGCTGCAGGGCCCGTCGTGCCCCCGAGCTGAAAGCTACAGCTAGCAAAACAAATCCAACACCCACATCCCCCCTCCCCACTTGTGTCAGCTGGAAAATGACAGGCCGGGACATCGTGCCCAGCGGCCATTCACAATTAACAGCAATTAATTACAGCGCACATGGCAGGTGGAGGGAGAAGAACCCTCCGGAAAGATTTTAGTTAGGCTGTCTTTGCTCTGCTTTCACCCTCCAGAGGTCTTATTTCTTTTACACGTTTACTTTTCTTAACTGTGTGTGAGCTTTCTTTGAGCTTAGGGAGTTTTAATTTGGATTAAATTACAAAAGTGTTAATAATTCTGTTACTTTAGACTGAAACTTTATGAATAAAAAAATATCTTCCACAAAGAGAGCTTAAAACACAAAAATTTCAAACCGTTTTATTTTTCAGATGACCTTCAGGTTGCTTTATTCCAAAATTAGAGATTTGAGTATAAATGTCCCAAATCATGTATGAGAAAATAATTGATTTTAAATGTTATTTTTGAACACTGAAGAATTTTTCTGTCACTTCTGGACAGCCGTGTTTGAACAAGCTCCTGAGCCACGTTCAAATCAAACAAAGAAGCCTGGAAACGTCCGGCCAAAAGTATCAGCATTACCATTCTTGCCCACTGCCAAGTTTAATATTTTATCTATTACCCTGTCTGGCAAGTTTAAGTACAGCGTTGCTACCAGATACCCCCCAACTCCCCTTGACCCCATCTCAAATACTAATAACCAATGCTAGACTAGGAAGAAATTAAAGGTTTCACTCCACAAAGTTTTGGCTTATTTTCTCATGTATACAGATATTACTGAGATGTTCATAGTTAAATGTTAAAATAAATCTCCTTTCATAGAAATGAGAGCAGGGCAGGTCTAACCTTATTTAAGGTGGACATGTCACTTTAGAGAAAATATATTCAAATGTGAATTGATCTTGGAAGTCTATTTTCACTCTTCCTCTCCAAAGAGCCATGATTAACCATAATCACATCTGAATAAATGGACAAAGACAAGCTCTGATTTTTTCAATAATACTATAGTAGAAGTCTTTAAATACCCAGACAGGAGTCCAGAACCTCCAGTTTCAGCCTGCTCCCTCCATGCCTTTCAGTAACAGTAATTGCACAGAAGCATGATGATCCAGAAAAATAAATGATGCAGTGCTCAGAATAAAACAACACAGCCTGGGTGTGCTGCTCCGCTCCTGCAGATATGTACGGCACATTCTAGATCACATTTCAGCAAGCTGTGTTTAATATTAAACTCCAGAATAGACAATATCTGTGCTAAACTATTCATGAAATATGCTTGGAAAAAATCCACATGCGCACTATAAAAGGATATTTTTTCTTTCTAATAAGATATATTGTTCCAGCCTGGATGCTTTTATTGGTGGGATGTAGCTAAATACTTTAACTTAATACAATTCACTTTTTGCTTCATCGTGTAATCCCACAACTTTTGTTGCTACAGAAATTAGTCAACAGTCATTCCCGTTTCAGTCCAGTTCTTGCATCTCATCATTGGCTTACGATTACTTTTAGGATCAATTTCAAAATGTTATTAATCAAATACAAGGCCCTGCATGGCCTGGTCCCTACATGAGCCACTATTCTGACTGTGCATTTGCAGCTGACACTCCTAAACTTTGGAACAAACTTCTTGATAATATCAGGTCTGTTAAATCTGTAGTTTCTTTTAAAAAGCAACTTAAAACTCTTTTTTTTTTCCTTAGGTTTTATCGTTTCTATAATTTCTACCCCCGCTGATGTTGTGTTTGTAATTGAACATATCATTAGCCTCATAGCATAATCACAGAGTCTTTTTTTTTTTTTTTTTTTGCCAAATTGTGATATTTGCCTAACTCTACTCTCCTATGGCTGCTCATTCACTGTGCCTTGTTTCTCTTAAAAAAACCCTTAAAATATGGCTTAGGCAGTTATGCTATGAGGCTAAAGGTATGTTGGCTATGTTATTTATCGTGGGTATGTTTATGTTTGTTTGCTTGTCTACCTGCCCCTTTTGGGATTTGTAAAGCACTTTGTAACTATATGTTTTAAAAAGCGCTATATAAATTAAGTTTATTAATTCTGATATTTACAGAGCAAGGTTATATGTTAAGAACAGACTTTGCTACAAAATAGAGTATATCCCCCAACCATACACGAGGGGTTAACCCTCCAAACCCTGGATTGCCGACCATCCTAAGAGGTATCACATGCATTGATTACAATATCCCAGGATCCACAGGACAGATCTCTGTAGAATGAATTGTGGTCTGATGATTACCTTCAGATCGGCTCCAGGTGCTTATATCCCTTCTAGAACATTTTTAATCCAGGTGCAAAGTGCGTCATTCTCTTTGACACTACAAATCCCAGTGCTAAATCCATGATAATGACTATTTATTATGTTTTTTGCAGTGAAAAACTTAGCAGTGCTGCTATCAGTCCTCCACTTTAACTCCAGAAGTAAATGACAACAGTTTCTTGTCAGCCTGTCAGCTAATTACTAACCTCTAATTTCTTCTCCAGTTGTTTTTTTTGGTGGTAGTGACCAATCAGAGCCAGCCAAGGATCAAAATAGTTATCTGCCAGTTTGGAAAGGTAAGGAAAAAATAGTCCTTTGGCCTAAATAATTAAAATGGGATTTCACATGTGTGCAAAATGTAAATTTCTCTTACAGAGATAGTTGATAGTTTCTGTTGTGTGTTTGTTTGCAAGGTGTTATTTTTTTCCTGATAGACAAGGCCTGTAAGAACTAAATGCAGACGTTTAAAGGTTTCTCATTGTTGTTCTAAGTATGAGTTGTATAAAGTTATATGAGATTCTGTGTCTGTTTTACTCTTTTACTTGTTCTTTCTGATCATATAACTTTTAAAACATTCATCTGACATCCTTGCAGCACACATATTCTGATAGTCCAGGTTGTCCTGAAAAATAGATATCTATATCTTGATTGTGCTGATAAGGGTTGAGATTCTGCAGGTATTTTTGATGTAAAAGAAATATAGGTGGACGAAAAATAGCAAAAACTGGCGTCAGCTACACAAAAGCGCCTATTCTACTCTGAATACACATTCAATAGATGCCATACATTTGTAACTAGTGTCAGCCATCTTTAATGCCTTAAAGGACCCTTATCAAGGCACAGAAATCACAGTAACTGTCCTGCAAAAGGCATATACTCTTTCTCCTTTTTGCAACAAACACAAAAACTTTACCCTGTTAGTTTAATGTGTTTTAATGTGCATGTTAAATATGCAAAAATAGATGCAGCAAACAGCAACATTTTTGGATTTTACATAATTGTGCCATAAGAAAAAAAGTTCAATTAAAGTTTCATATTAAAGTTTTGTAAACCTTTATCTGTACCTTCTAGCTTCATGCCGACGGTGAGGCACTTCTGGAAGCGGCAGTACGGGCAGCGCTTCCTCTGGGTTTTGTCAATCTGGCAGCTCTGGTTCTCTATACATGTGTAGCGCTTGTTGTTCTGGACGGTGCGCTTGAAGAAGCCCTACGGAGAGAAGCAATTAAGACGTCAACCCGCTTGACCCCTCCAATGCCACGGTAATTGGTCCATTCACACTCCCAGACAGATGGAGGGGGACAGCCTTAATGGGTACAAACACTCACACACAAAATATACATAGCAGAGCATGAACACACACTTTATAAATGAAACACATTTTAGTCTCTCTACAAAGTTTTTTCAAAATAATGCTAAAAACTCAGATTTTTTTATTTTTAATAAAATGGCACAAGGACATCAGTCATGAACTTAAATTTATTTTATGCTTTGCATATTTGCTTCACTGGGTCTCTTCTCTGCATAACAAAGATTTAAAATCTTTTTTTTTCTATTAAAATTACTCTACATTTCTTAATATTTTCTGTTCCTGTAAAGACTTTTGAATTTACCAGGAAAGCATCTTTTCAGCACCCTGCTTAATTATTGAAAAATATGAGCACAGCAGCCCAAAAGATCCAATAAATTGTATCCATAATTCACAGTTCCGGGATTACTGAGATTCATACCTGCAACGTGGAATTAATGATAAGCAGCAGCAGGGAAAATCAAACCATGGGGAAGATGGTATTAACGTATTCTAGATCCATAAGCTAGGAGGAGAATCCTTAAACCTGCTCTTTAAAAAAATAAAAATAAAAAAAAGAACGTGCGGCTGTCAATATCTCAGCAAACACAAATTTAATTGACAATCTGCATCGCCTGATGCGTCCAAAAAAATCCAGCACACTCTGTTTTTGATTATCGACTTCTCCGTGCTAAAAAAATATCCATGCTTCAGAAGGAACTTTCTCTCCAATTTTCCATTTAGTGCACAGCATGTGCTATAAATATCTGAACCAAACTGGGTACTAGCGTACTTGAATGACACAATATCAGATCTGGAGATTAAGTGGACAACATCTCAACATCACAGTCTTCATATGACCAAAAAAAAAAGGCAGAAGTGAAGAGATTACTGCAAGCAACATGTTGCAATTAAAGCTAAAAAAAAGTCTAATCTTAGACTTTTTATTACAAACAAGAACAAGATTAGAAATCATCATATAAATCTAAAAATGTGTGCTTTAAAGAGGGTACCAGCTGGAAGCAATGACCAATTTTTCAATGATTGCACCCTCTTAGCAAAAAACAACAACAGGAAATGAATTTACTGCACCTCAGTGCTGGCCTAGCTTTACTCTTATAAATTTCTCTTTCACGTCTGCAGCTTAAAAAAACACAAATTTTAATTTGTATGATGTACACAACACCTTTGACCACTAGTCACTTGCAATGTCATTCTTTAAAAGTTATTAAGCTATCTTTCAATGTTTTCCCAGGTCTGTCACTCAGGATGTTTGTGAGCAATAAAGGACCACGCAGCCCGTCCCAGCTTGTTGTTTTTCTTCCAACAGGTAAGGTTAGGAATGACTGTGTTTACTTTATGTGGCGTAGCATGCTATATGAACTAACTCTGTGTGTGCACGAGGAAAAGGATGTGTATTTGTGTAAATATAGGAGAGGATTACCGGGATTGAAGAATCTTTACTGGTGTGATTCACTCTTTTACACTCATTTCCTGTGTGTGCCTGTGTGTAAACGTGTTTCCTAAGCCCCACAATGAGCACACTCGACTAAAGCTGAAAAATGACCCCGCTTACAGGTTACAAATGAACAAACTAGAGATGACTGAATATTTCCCAAAGGAATGTGAAAATGCTTCATGTAGCCGATAACAAAATCTCAAACTGTTTTCTTTTTAATAGAAAACTCAGAATAGAGTAAAACTGCTATTTTTTCACAGTTGAGGCCATTACCCTCTAGATAAATTATTCTGCCGGTGTGATAACGGATATTTAATGCTAATATCAGCCTGTAACATCAACAAACTGATATATCAGTTCCGCCTTGACAATCCCACTTTCACTGAATAGATTGCATGCATTTTAGAGATAATCAATGATGAGCTGCAGGTGATCAATCAATATTATTCATGTTTCAACAAGGATATGCAGCGCCTCATAAAAGAGCTCTTCATCTACATCCTGCACGCAAACACACACACACATCAGAGCGTCTCATCTAAACTGGGAAGTGTGTTTGTGGTTTGAGCTGAGGCTGAAAACAGCAGAGATGCCACTGACGTCTCCCTTCAAGCAAGTGCTTTGCATCTCAAGGTCAATAATATGGGATCAAATCTATAACATCTGCTTTGAATAATGACCACATAGGCAAGAAATGTGCGCTGCCATCAATACTGCAAGCTGCAATTTTTACACTGAATAGTGTTAACACACAGACATTTGTCTTAGCTTAATTTTGTGCTGACAGCTTTACTGGGCCAACACAAAAACCCTGCTTGTGCCTGTTAGCTCGGCGGTGAGAACAGAGGAAAGAGGCAGAGAGGGACAAACAGGTTGATGATGGAGCTCAAATTAATAGCAGCAACTGTTTGCTTTGCAGTGGCCTCATTATTGCCGTGTGGGAAACAACCGCACAATGCTGACGTTCTCTTTATGAACATGTGATGAGTCTCAAACGGGGGGGGGATACAGGCGTGTGCAAACACAGACTGTATTATTGTGCTTCCACACCTCCTGTGTTTGGTGGGTGCGAATAACACTTTGCATGCTTTTCCACGCTGGCTCCACTTTAGATCACTCTGACACCCACAGGAAAAGTTTGTTAGATCAACTGTCACAACAATATTTGACCCTCGGCCTCGTTGCTTCAGGTTTTCCTGAAACTTTGATGACAAGGAGCTAAATCTTTACAGTGCTGGTGCACATGTGGCACGTCAGTCTGGGCAGGAATGCTGCCTTAATGCATGGCCTGCAAAAAAAATGCATCTGTGTGGAGAAACATGGGTTCCTGCACTAAATTAAAGCAGATGTAGAGCTATCTAAACGCATGTATCAGAGATTTATGGCTGCTTTTTTAAATACTGGTGAAATATTAATACTAGAGTGAAGATTTTTTATCGGAAAAAAAGTCCAGCTTTGCTAAAAATACTGCAGAAACAGAGGTGATGATAAAACAGTTGACCCATTTATAGTCACTGTTAATCACATCATGCTGGGTGCACTGTTGGAATTTCAAAATAAAAGCACTTATAAGTCGACCACATTTAATTAAGATCTCATCACGACAAAAAATATGTTTTGCAAGATTTTAGTGTCAAAAGAGACGTGGGGTCACCACGGGCAAACAACAGACACACATCATTTTCCTGCGTAAAGAGAACACTCACCTTGCAGCTCTCGCAGGTCAGAAGTCCGTAGTGATAGCCTGAAACTTTGTCTCCGCACACGGGACACATCTCGTCCAAGTCTTCGTCATAAGAGTAGTCCATCATTTTTAACTGGGGTGCTGCGGATGAGACACAGAGAGGAGTCTATTTCAGCGCTCACAGATCTCTTTTCCAAATACGCGCGCTCATCCATCAAGGTGAACCACGGGGAGCCACGCACGCGACGTAACTGGATGATTTTTGCCCCCCCTCACAAAGTCATGCCGAACATGTTGAGGATTAATTTAAGGAGGAGAAAACGAGTGAAACTAGATTTTGGACTTAAATGACGTGACTATTTATCCCTCCTTGTTACCTCCTATCCAACACTCTCTGCAGACAGAGGCCAAAATGTATTTTTGTGGAGAAAAAAGGGAAAAAGCGCATGAAAGTGAGCCTCATAAATATGCATGTATCTAAGTCGTGAATTCGCTGGGGGGAAATGGAGAGATATTAGAGTTAAGGATTGGAGGAGAAAATGTTACCGCCCACAGACAAATGAAGACACAGAGAAGCCCTCATCTCTGCAGGCGAGCAGAAAAAAAAAAACATGCAAAAGATACTTGAACCAACATTATTTTTTTCCCCTCTCGAAGAATATCTCATAAAGCTGCAGACCACTTGCTTTGTTTTCTTTTATGTGTTTAGTTATGTAAACGAACGTTTTAAGGGATTTTCTGGAAAAAATAGTCAGTTGAAAAACTTATTAAAATCTGACACAAGGTCTCTTGTTTCAAAATAAAGCAAAGAAGGAAAATTAAAGCAATCAATGCAATTTCTAATAAATTTAAATCAAATTGTATTTAGGAGATCATGAGCCAAAACTCCTAACTATTCACATTCAACCTCTGTATTTGTTGCACACTTTGCCTTGCGCATTACGCATACTTGCACTGATAAGAGTGTTTGTGACAGCGCAAAGCAAACAGCCTGGCTGACATTTACAGCAGTTACAAAAGCATTTATGGTTCTAATCATAAAAAAGCAGAGGATCAAACAGGAAGAGCTCAGTGGATGTGGCTGTAAAAGTGGAAATATTTTGTCAACTAACACACCATCGAAGGCCCTCACACACATTTATTCCTGCCCTACTTCAGAAGCCACTCGTCTTCTCACACAGACTTTTTAATTAGACGTGATTTCTGGTTTGTTAACGCGTCCTCCTGCTGGGAGCCGCGCTGCTTATTCCAGCTGAAGCAACAAGTTCCTCCGAGCTGACGGTTTTTCCCCCCACAGTCCTAAATTTCCGATTTTTTTTTTTTTTTCCTTTTTAAAGTGGCTTAAAGAGAGAATTTAAAAGGCCTGCTGTCATGACGCAAGGCAGTCGCAGACATGGACACATTTAAGCAAAAGGGATCGACGTTATGGGTGCGTTTTGGCTTCATTTTGCAGAAAATTAGGCCGTGAAAACGGACACAAAAATGCAGCCCATATGCACGGAAATAAAGCAAACGAAAAAAAAAAATTGAAAGAATTTTCCAAGTTTGTGCCTCATTTAAAAGCTGTCCGCCTTTGTGGTGCATTTTTTTGTGTATTTGTTAACCACAGGCTTGTATCTAAAGGAATTATTGCGTCCAAGAATCTGGAATCCGTCTGAAAGGTTAATTTTTGATTTGAAAAATGAACAATAAGAGTCGAACCATTCTGCTTGCCTGCTTCATAAAAACAGAGGTGTGTGCAATCTGTGTGTGCATGTTGCATTGCTTTACAAGTTGGAGAAACACACAGGTCAGTCTTATGCAATCTCAACATATATATTTATGTATAAAATGTGTCAGAAACGCTGATCACTCCAAAAAGAGGCTTAAGAGGTCTGCACGTTGGGCTACCTAGTTTTTAGTCCAGCGTAAAAGTAGATAACGGGATCTTTGCGCAGCCACTCCTCGTCTTGTGAGTATAGTGTGTTATCAGCGGCTCATAAAGCACGAGCGGGCTAATTGATTATCTCTGTGAGATGCCAGGAGGGGCACGAGGGCAGACGACTCAGTCCCTCTTTAAACTGATGCTGTTTTAGGAGGCACTTTGAAGAAACGCACCAAGATTAAAACATGACTCAATGTCTGCCGCAGGGAATTTAAATACATGTGCCAAATAGAGTTTTTCTCAATCAAAGCTGCGCATTTTTAAACAGTTTCTGCACAAAATTAATCAAATATCTAAATCAGTTTTTTTCTTAATGATTGGCATCATGACCAAATTAATATATATATATATATATGTAATTTTTTTTTTAATGTAAACTATAGAAGAGTAAGTTTGCGCATTCAAGCTTCAAGACATTTTTGGAACCTGTTTTTGAAATTGCATTGTCAGTTTGGGGTCAAAATAAATAAAATCCATTTATTTTCTCTTACATATAGTGTAATTTCATTATATCATGGAAGCATAAATTAGACCTGAATAAAACAGTTTCATGGACTAAAGTTTTCGAGGTCAGTTAAATGAAATCCTGCTCTGCATTTTTTCTTTTTGTCCTAAAAAGGCATCTCTGACTCTACTATTCTTTGTTTAAAGGCAGATTCACTCATCAACCTTCAATGCCAGTCTTAGCACAGATCCCCTCGGATTTTACGCGCAAGGTGTCCTCACTCTCCAGCCTGGGTGACAGCTGGGTAAAATTATTGTTTGATCAGCAGCCAAACGAAAGAGTGTGACTGTTTGTTGATAAGCATTCAAACATTTATGATTCATGTATGATTTCAAATTGAAGGATTAGAATGACTAAAAATAAGACAAACACCCACGAGTCCATAAATCTTACAAAAACGGTGTCAACAGGCCTTTAAATGAACTTTATTCGAGAGCAGGCCACAAAAAGTCAGCTGTCATTTGCCTGCGCTGTCCCAAAATGTTTCAGGTTAAAGCTGCTCCAAAGTTTGGCTGAGATTTCTGTGCGCACTGTGAGGACTTAAAGTAGGCACAAAACTCTCTGCAGAGGAAACACGCGGTCTGTTTTTTAGTCTTAGGTGATGAAAATGAAGCATAACTCTTACCTTGCATGTTCCTTGGCATGTGCCCCTGTTCCCCATACGATCGAGAGAGTCCCAAGGATTCAGTCTCGACTTTGGGCAGCATGTCAGCGCTGCCGGCCTGAGCTGGAGACTCCGCACCGCTCGGCGGGACACCTGGACGGGAGAGGCAGACGTCCTCACAAACACACCTCTAAATGTCCTGTGAAAAGAGTTTTTTTTTAGCTCTTTGTCTCTAACTTTCTGTCCTTCTTTCCGCCTGCTCCCCAGTTAGCGCACCATGCTCTGGATACGCAGCCTGGTTCAGGCTGTCTCCAACAGATCGCTCAGCATAGCCGGTGTGTCTGTTCTCAGTTAACTAGCTTATTTTCGCATTATTGCGTTACTTCACGGGATCGGAATAATTAAACCAAATACGCACGAGTGGCCCAAAGATACTTTGCGAACAGTTACGCGCGAAGTTTAAGAATCACTCTCCTACTCTGCTGAGTAGACGGCACCGCGTCCGGATTAGAAGACGAAGGTATTTTTCCTTTCAGCTTGTCCGAAAGTCTTTTTGAACGCGTGGCCCATTAAAGCGGGACTGTCAGCGTCACTTTCAGCCTTTAGCAGACGAGTACGCGCCGCCGGGGCCGCCCTCTCCTGTGCGTAAAGTCGGATTCGGTGTGTCGGTCGGACTGTCTGGAGATGTGGAGACCTCTCCTCCTCCTCCTCGAGGCTTTGTTTACTCCGCTCTCTCCAATCCGGGGCGCATGCGGTCGTCTGACATCATCTCTCCCCGGTCCAATCAGGCGAAGAGACCGGCAAACATCGCCTCAAACTCTACACTTCCATCCCTCTAAAATCTCAGCTGTTTAATCCCGTTAATGATGGACTTTAAAAAGCGGAGCGAGAACAAGGAAATCAAGCGAGGTGATGCAACTGGGTGTGAGAGCAGTCTCCCTGCGAGCGCACGGCGCGCAGTGGCAGCGCGCGAGGTGGGTAGATTGGAGCGCGTTAGAGCTGCACATGCACACACTCGGGCGCGAACATGCACTCTCAAAAAAGTAGTTTTTGGGGTTGGGGGTGGTGCTAATCTTTTTAAATCTGCTGCACATATTTTTATAACATTATTTAAATGAACCCAATTATCACATTAAATTTAGCCTGATACTCTGCGTCCAAAAACTCACTGATCTCTAAAAAGTCATAAGAAGTGATCAAATCTATTCTTTCTTTCTTTCTTTCTTTCTTTCTTTTAGGACAATCATATTTTTATAAAATGTGAAGGTGATCGTAAATTCTGCATAAAAGTCATGAAATTGAAAAATGTAAAAAGCCTCTGTGGCTTGTGTGTCTTTGGGTTTCGATGGTTAAATTTTGTGAAAACCGTGAGCAGCTCCGGCCTCAGGCTTCAAACGGCCTTTATTTTCAGATCAAATCAGCCCCCTTACGCGATAAATTATACCTTTGCCTCTGAATAATTATCCCTAATTGGCTGAGCAGGGATCAATTTGTGACCTGACGTCAGACTCAGGCTATTAAGCACACAAAGACATAACAAAATTATGCGTCAAGTCCCCGCAAACGCACACCTATTATAGCCCACGAGGACACACGTAGTGTTACCTTATCGTTGCTTTGAGCAGGGGGAGACTGACAGAGTGTGAGACACGGAGAAGGCACGGGCCAAAAACGAGAGACGCACTTGAAGGGTCGCGGGGGGCGCGCGCAACATACCCAAACGGGTGTGCGCACATGCGCGTATTAGTTTAAAAATGACCTCTTCACAACAGACAGACATCACGATAATTCGCTGTTTTAAAGAGAAATAAATAAAACTTTTTTTTTTTGTTGGAGGAATGCGTATCATGCAAGGTTTGGAGAAAAACTAAAAGAAGGACTTTTGGAATTTGTATCCATCACACCGTTTGGATAAAATCCTCTGCGCACTTTCTTATTTTTTTCCATTTATTTTTAAGAGCTTCTTGTTGAACTTATTCTGAGCTAAATCAGTGTATATTGTTAATTTTTAATTCGAGCTTCCCATCTGACACGACCGCCACATTGTCCTCTGAACCTATTTTGGAAAGCAGCAAAATGAGTCCAAGAATGAATGAAGAATTAAACCACTGCTTCATCTAAAAGGACTGACTCGTTGCACATTAGTTTAACAGAGAATTGCTTTTTATTACAGATTTAAAAATGCCCACACAATACAAGAAACCGTTAAGAATCAAGTAATTAAACCATATTATCATAGCATGAGAATGCAAATGTTATTATCCTATCCAAACTCTTCTGCAAGTATCATTGAAAGCAATCCAGCTGTTGTTTCAGAGATTCAAATATAATTTTGTTTTAATGAGCCTTTATTGCAAACCCAACAGACACTGTGGTGGTTAAATGTGCTCTATGCTGCAATAACAACATCAGAAGCAGTTGTATTAAAAAGGCATAGGCTATGTCAGCACACACAGTAAAAGTCCCCTTTAACATCAGATCCTCTTAGAAATAGTCGGATCCTTTTGTGAAAGTTTCCCCTTATGCTCACCAAAAATGTACCCTAAATGTACCTTATAAGTAACTTTATTACTGGAAATATCCTGTTCTTTATGTAAATATTTCCCTTCACACATTTACTTCACCTCTTTTTCTTCATTTAAAGGGCAAAACAGGTGTGATAACATGTATCTAATGTATGTAACAAAATAAAATCCAATAATTCAAATACACTTGCTGTGAAATTTTATTCTCAAAAATATTATTTTATCAGTGTTCACCCAAACAGCATATAAGCTGATACAGATTCTTTTTATCATCATTTCATGTGCAGCATCAGCCACAATATTGATAGGGTGCAGGAGTCTCCACCAATAAACAGCACTCCCTTAATGCTGGCCTGTGATTGGTTTAAGCTTGGTTACTTGCAGGCACGAAGGCGGAGTCAGCAGAGAGGACAAGTAAGGGGAGGAGGGTTGCAGGTTAGGTTATAAAATGACACAGAGTCTGATAAGACCTTCTCTGGCAAGATAGCAGTACTGGAATGATTAACCTGTATGAGAGAGAGAGAGAGAGAGAGAGAGAGACAGGAAATAAGGCAGGTCAACAGGTTTGAACAGAAAATGTCTAACAACAGACCAACTGTGACAAAAGTGGACTGACTGTGGCCATAGAGATTGAGAACACACACATATGTGCAGGAAGAGAGAGAGAGAGAGAGAGAGAGAGAGAGAGTCAGTAAAATGAAACTTTATTGACACTGAAGCGGTTTACAGTTTCAGGTATAAGTCACATCAAAAGAGAAACAAACTCACACCGACAACATGACTCAAACTTTGGACCAATCCACTGCCACGTTTCTCTCAAACACACACCCCTACACACACACCCCCACACACACACATACAGAGACAGTTTGCCATTACTCTAAGGAAGACAATTGCCTGGGGCCTCATGCTCCAAGGGGCATAAAGATAAAGTCTATTGGTTGTATCAGATATGAGGTATACATCTAAAATTACCTTTAATGATTAAGATGTATATTTTGAATGGAAATAAGGGGAAAGAGTGACTAAATAGACTAAAAAAAGATTGTGATTATCCAAAAAAGTCCCAGAGGAGGAAAAGTGGCCTTAAAGGAAGGTCAGAGACAACACTGACTCGATGGATTACTGTGTGGTCAAATGGCATGCAATAAATGGGAACTAGGAATTAGGTAAGCATGAATGCATTAATTGCGATTAATTAAGGTCCATGATTAGGGCATTAAAAAAAAGATTGTGATTAATTTTATGCTTTATTAACCCTTCAGCACACTTTGATTAAGCCTTTGCAACATCTCCCTGCAGCCACAGTGGTGTGAAATAAGTCCTTAAAAAAACCTCACAGATCCATGAATGGATGAGCCAAAGGTCATCTACCCAAAAATATCAGACATTTACCCTTTTTACTGTTCCTTAGTTATTTTCCTTTTCAATCCATAAATAATTTTTTTCTGTGGTTAAGTTTATGTCATCAATTTAACCAAAGCTGATTGCTTCTTTCAAAATAAAAGCAGGTATCAAAAAGATATTTACCCTTAGCTTAAGACAGTCCAAGAATCCAAAATGAAACAAAAACAATTTTAATAGCTAAGAATTTGAATTTCAGAATGTGAGAAAAAGGAGGGAATCACAATTAACTACAGAAGTCCTGAGATCAATCAAGATTTTAAAAAATTCATTCTCTGATAGACAATCGACCTCCCCAATAAAAATCTGTGATTTGTGGCAGAAGAACAGATATTGCACCAACAGTGAGTATATATACACTATATGGACAAAAGTATTTGGTTACACTGTTAATCGTTGAATTCAGGTGTTTTAATCAGAGCTGTTGCCACAGGTGTATAAAATCAAGCACCTAGACATGCAGTCTCCATCTGCAAACATTTGTAATACAAATGGGTCCTTCTGAAGAGCTCAGCAACTTCTGGTGTGTTACTATTACTTTGCCACCTTTGCTATAACACACTTCATGAAATTTCATTCCTCCTGGCTGAACTTCCACTGGCATTAATGTAAGCACAAAAACTGTGCACAGGGACTTCATGAATGGGTTTCCATGGCAAAGCAACTGCATGCAAGCCTCAAATCACCAGGTCCAATGTCAAGTGTCAGATGAAGTGGTGTAAAGTAGAGGCCCTCAGCTGGTGAGGCATCATGACCCACCACCACCCTCTTTAGAGAGACTGTGACCCAAACCACTCAATTTAAGTCAGTGCTGGAGTTTCGACCCAAAATGGAACATAACATAATTTAAAGTGTTTAGAAAGTACATCATTACAGAAGACATGCATACATCTTGTTTTGCTCCTCCTGACGCAGCATGGACATTTGGTATTTCTCGAGAAGTTTTGTCGTCATCTTGGGAAACCAGCTTTGTTATCCACAGAATAGGAGATAAGAGGAAATATTGAGAAAAATACTGAAATTTAGTTGTCATCATAGGAAACGATAAAATACATGTAAGACTTAAGTGTGTATCCAGTTAGAGCTTCTGTAAATTGATTTTATGCTAGGGACTATTATGCTAGTTGTTTTCCCTGGCACACATATGCTGACCTTGCAAAGCAGATGAATTTGCCAGACTCCATCTCTGTCATCAGGCAAATTCATCTTGAAAAGCTTCAATCCACAACTCTTGTGCTGAACTGCTCACTGTTCAGACCAATCAGCGTGATTTGAGGATGACGAGGTGGCGGCTGTGGGCGGGGTTTAGTTGTAGCTGTGGCCGTTTACAATTGCTGCTCCCAGTGCAGTGATTAGCTCAGATACAGTTCTAGTATGGCATCAGTTTTACCAGAACTTGACCACATTTATGCATAAAACAACACTTAAAGCTTTTCATGATGGCAAAGTTGTTTTTGCTCTCCTGCCGACCTGCTTCAGCATGAGTTTGTGATAGTTACAGGGAGAAAGGGTAAGTTGTTGTGTAAGTGGTTGTATACAACGGCTGCTAGTGGAGTGATTAGCTTGGCCCTACTTTTTGGTCAGACCTGGGCAACATTTCTTTATTTAAACAAGGGCAGAGAGCATCTCTGAAGGCTTTTCATGACATAAAAGATGTTTTTGCTCTTCTCCCAATCTGCTTGGGCATGGGTTTTCCATCGTAACAGTTGGAGCTGTCCATTGTATCCAGTGGCTGCTGCCATGGTAGCTGTTATCTTGGATATAACTGTAGGAAAGTGGCATTTTTATCAGAACTGGACTATATTTCTCTTTAAAACAAGAGCGAAGAGCCACATTGAAAGCTTGTCTCAGCAGAGAAGACAATTTTGCATGTCTCCCAACTGGCCTTGACATCAGTTTTATTCACAGAGAGGCTCCACCGTTAACAATTGTCTGACCTTTCTTGAGCCTGGCAGTTCAAGAGAAGCAATGCATACAATGTAATTTTATTTTGTTGCTTTTAGATGTGGTGAGTTCGAGTTATGTTGGTTATTTGGCAGTTTATATGACAGATTTGGCAATGTCTTTTAGATCTCTAGCTTTGTTACCTGAAAAGAGAAACAAAACATTACGCACACTTGATATGATTACTTTCAGCTAAACCAGGAAGGACCTTTTGTTTTGGCCCTACATATTCCTAAAACTGCCCCTGCACATGCACACAGTCTCACAGATTCAGACTACTTTCATCCCCAACAATGTTGGTTTAAAAAACCATTAACACACAATGAATGATTCTAAGATTAAAAAACCTTTTAATTTAATGAGGAACCTCTGTATGACTGTGTGTTTCTCTGTGTGTAAATGACCATGTGTGAACCCGGTGAAAACAAGTGCGGCATTTCCATGTTGGTTTGTTCTGCATGACGATCTGAACATGTGCGTGTTGAGAGCGTGTGCAAGCGTGTTCATGAATGAGTGTATGTGTGCTTGTAGGACTGATCCGCTCTGATCAAATAACAATAGCCTTGAAAGTGTAACACACACAACATCATTAAATTATAATCAAACACACTTGCTATTCATAACCAGGAAATCACCTCTCCACCCCCACCTGCCTGACACACAAACATTTACACACACAGATACACTATAACACACATCTCCCTCTGTTTTCTGGATTGAAAACAAAATGTAAACAGTCATTTGCTCTAAAAATAGTGCAGCACCCAGTGTACGGAGCGACTAATCATGTAAACATAACAAAGACCATGGAGGTGTGACATAAACACGACATGTCTGATGTAAACAAAACATTAAAAGAGGTGAATGATTAAAGTTGTACTGGTGTTCAGCCTGAACTGTGAAAAGTAAGAGAAGAAGATTATTAGTATAAAGGTTTATATTTTCATTTTATCTGTGTTTTGTTGTCCACTAATTCTAAATATTTGGCCTGACAGCTACATAATGATTTTTGCTTTTATATGCTACAACATAGTTGCATAAGCTTTTTGTCTGCTTTGTTTATGAAAAAAATCGATGTATTTTGGCAAGGCTTTTAACAGAAATTTTAAATGGACGTAAGCCCAAATATGGTTCCTCTGTTTTTCCCACTAAAATTGCAGTAATTGCTAGAAATCCAATGCAAACAAAACCCAACATGACATATAGCACTACCATTCATCTTTATAATGTGTGAGTTGCATCAGCTTTTTATGATTAGTTATGATTTTAGGGCCATTTGTTTGGAACCAAAAGAGATGTAAAACTGCATTTTGCAAGTTCTGCAGGAAACAGGAAGTCTGAGATGCTCTGGGCCACTGCTCATTGGTCAGAGGCTGCGATGTCATGTTCTGTGACGTTGACTGACCTTAACTGATCAGTTGAGAAAAATCACCACAAATCTACTGCATTACAGAGATTATGGGGGAAGTCTACAAATGTGACCGTATATGGTTCTTTGCCCCATAAAGGGTTAATGTAGCTTGTTCTCCAATGTGTGTGAATAAATAAATAAATAAATATCACATGAGCACTTTCTGAAATACCAAATCTCAGTTTGACATTACTGTCATGTGAACAGATTGTCAAAATCAAACTCAAAGCTTATTTTAAGGGCATGGTTTTCTCTCTGAATTTCTACTGTGCCCTAGGTCACCTGTTGTGCCGTTACCTGCCGGTCTGCAGCGCTGAGGATGTAAACAGTCACTGGATCATTGAAGGAAACTGAGTCTGTCAACAGCAAGTGTTGACATTTGGGCTTAGGAGATAAATCTCACAAGGGATCAAACAAAAAGTGACCCCACTGAATGAAGAACAGAGTGTATGTGCGTGTGGGTGTGTTGGTGTGTGTGTGTGTCTGTGTGAGAATGCCTGTTCAAGTAAAGAGAGGTGAGTTTGCTGCAGATATCCTGAAGTGGAAGGGCTCTGATATTATCTGCTAGGTTTGGTTATCTCCAGACTAAAGAAACATAAAAGTGAAGTGAGCTGGACAGCACACATTTTAATCAATTAAACCCCCACAGGGGTAGAACAATGTATAGAATTTATATATAAATAAAGAAATGTACTGAATTATCTTCAGGTGATGCTACAGACAGCAGCTGTAATACTGGTTGTAGAATTTCTGAATAGGTAGGAGATGAGAGGTTAATAAAAAGACTACGGGCTATATGTGACACAGCAGGTCAAGGCTCTGCACTTCCGTGTGTCTGATGAAATGTCAATCAAATCTTAGTGAAGGATGTAGAGAGGATGGCAGAGAGACGGAGTAGAGCAAAAGGAGAGCATCAGAGAAAAGGGAGGTGATAGAGGGTTACCATGTAAATGTTTCTGAAAGAAGAGGAGGAGAAGAGAAGAGGATGAAAGACGAAGACTTAGACAGGGCTAAATGGTTTGTGTACATCTCTGATGTGGATGGAGATGCTGGGGGAGGGTCAGAAGTAAGAGGAGAGAGGAAGCAGACAGGATGCAGAAAGGATGCAGATATAGACATAAAATCACTCTACCTCCTCTGAACAGCCTCTTCTCTCAGTGAGCAGGACTCAAAAACACTAACCTGATTTTTAGATGATTATGTCTGAGGGGGAACAAGCAATTGAAGATCCCTGGATGCATTATGAAGGAATATTTAATTGTAATGCTGCCCACACTCAAGTACAACTCAGAAATAGCGAGAAATAATGCTACTCACACAACAGCTCTGATCAACCACAAGTAACCATATAAGTACCCTCAAAGTACTCACAAGTTACCCTGATGACCACTCAACAGTCACGGAGTTACCCTGATTCAATTTTCAATTCAGTTCAGCTTTATTTGTATAGCACGTTTCATACAAATGTAAACTCAGTATGTTATAAACTGAGTCACCACACTCTAAATGATTTTTTTTTTTAAAACTGATCTTTTCAGTGTGAGAGAACCCACACATGCTATTTTCAAATCCCTGCAGCTGGGTAGGTGTCAGATGAGATGATTAACAGGATGACACTAAAATAGTCTTTGACTACACTTTACAGGGCGAAAATGTCCTATGAGGGAAATGTTTGACTGTTAAAAAAGAAAGAAGGGGGGAGTTTTATATTTAAAAAAATCTTACAAATGTAGAGGACAAAAATCAGCAAAGGGATAAGACTTGCTTTCCCTCTCTCTCACACACACTCTCACATGCAGACACTCACCCTCACACATTTAGAACGACTGCTAGATCCATTAACAGGTCATGTAGCCTCACAGTCATTGTTCATGGCTTCGAATAAGCTTCTATTTTCAAGAGCTATCAGGAGGAACAATAGTACAAGCAGACATTGTCAAGTGTTCAGGTCACAGCATCAAAACAAACACAGGCTGATATCTGAATAGAAACAGTATTTAGGAATGTTGTCATGTGTGCTTTGATTAATTACTCCTCACACCTTATCAGTGTCACTCTTTCTTATCTGTGGACGTTTGTTTTCAGCAGCTAGCGTTAGCATTAGCATCTTCAGGTGAAATTCCTGGGGTAACTGATTGGAGGTGGAGGTTCCTATGAGTGGATGTGGATGCCAAAAACAGCTGCAGAGAACTCATGGCATTGTTCTCATCAGACCTGCATGTACGTTTAACATGGTTAAGGATGTATGTTGTTGTTTCATGTGATGGGATTGTTAGCTGCTGCTGATTGATTTAAGGATGCAAACCTAAGGATATAAAAATATATCCGTGAGAACGGGGCCATTTGGTTTTGTTTTATTTAGATTATTTCATTTTTCTTCATTACCAGCTGAGAAAATTTGTAAGATTTTACTACAACTGTACACAAAAGAAGTATTTAAATGCTCTACAGATTTTGATTTTGGTAAATCTTCATGGTGATGTGGGGCAGTTTGAGCTGAGTATGAGGACATCCCTGGCAGAGGTGCACTTACCCAAACAAACACCTGACTATACAATCTGCCCTCTATTCACATCACTGTTAATATGGGCGACGCTTACGTTGTCAATTAACTACTACTAGTTTATTCTTCTGTCTGAGACACAAACACAGAGTGACCCTGGGGTCAGTGTGCGGTTGGCTGTAACAGTCTGGAGAGTGAGAAAGGATGGACCACTCATACTCTCTCTCACATGCATGCTGACAGAAAGTAGTAGCTGTTCGACTTTGTCCGTGGTCGCTGAGCGGTCAGTTGTGACAGACACATCGTATCCCCTCTGGTTGACCCTTTGCCACTAACACGCACACATACACAGAGAACTGCGCCCAATGGACCATCTCCTCTCCCTTTATCCAACCCCTGTCCCTTTCTACAAACCTGCCACACCATTTACCACCGCGCTAATGACACAGAACAGCTAAAGGATCACAGAAGACGCTCGCACATCTTCACCTCTGCCAAAATGCAAAACACTGAGCTGTCAGCTTCAGTATGGTCTTATTTACAGTTAATGTATTAGTCTGAAAGCTCTGCTACTGTTAGTAATCCTGCAGTACAGAAGAGCCACAAAGTGAAGAATATAGTGGGTTGTTGTTGAGTTTTTTTAGTGCTTTCCATGCCTTTTGTTTGTACGTTCATCTGTCTGAACCTGTGACTCAAGGATGAACAGATTAGATTTTGGAGTTTTAAGGTTGAGGCCTCATGCTCATCCCATACACTAGACAAAAGTCCATCTGACTGTCAGATCAACAGGGACTGTTGTATTCAAATGCATGCCAACAATACTTTAAAATGGAGGCCCTTCTTGGATGGCTTTCCACAAGGTTTTGGAGTAGGAATTTGTGCCCATTCATTCTCCAGAGCATTTATGAGGTCAGGCACTGATGATAGACAAGAAGGCATGGCTCATAATCTCCATTCCAGTTCATCCCAAAGGTCCTTGATTGGGGTTGAGGTCAGGGCTCTGTGTGGGCCAGTCAAGTTCTTCCACACCAAGCTCATCAAGCCATGTCTTTATAGTCCTTGCTTTTTCCACTGGGGTACATTCATGTTGGAATACAAAAGGGTCTTCCATAGACTGTTGCCATATAGTTGGAAGCATAGCATTGTCCAAAATATTTTAGTGTGCTAAAGCATTAAGATTGGCCTTCACTGGAGAAAAGGGGACAAGCCCAAACCCTGAAAAACAGCCCCATACCATTATCCCTCTTCCATCAAACCCAGACTCACCCATCTGACTGCCAAACAGAGGAGCATGATCCATCACTCCACAGAACACGTTTCCACTGCTCCACAGTCCAGTGTCTGTGTGCTTTATACCACTCCATCCGATACTGGGCATTAGACTTTAATTTACCACAGATGGACTCCAATCATGGTGAAGAAATGTCCCAGCAATGATCAAGAGAAATGGGAGGAACTTTAAATGTTTTAATACTTGTGTGATATTTCAATTTTTTTTTTTTATTTTCCATAAACTTAAAAAAATTCAAAATTCTTTTTTCACTTTGTCATGATGAGGTATTGATTTTTAGATAAATGAAAAAAAGGATTAAAAACAATGTAGCATCATGCTGCGACTTAACAAAATTGAAACAAGTGAAGGGAGTTTGAAAACTTTCTGAATGCACCATAGCTCAGGGAGTTTTCTATCAGTCATTCTGGTATTAAAAGCATGTGTCTTGAAGCGAGTTCAGTAGTTTAGGTTTTAACAACATTTGACAAAAAGTGTCAGATTTATTTTGTCTGATGAGATATTATTCATGCTACTTTTAAACCTGTTTCAACACTTTCAACTCTTTTGTGTCAATTCTTGTTGCCACTTTGAGCTTAATTTTGCTGGCTTTTGCCCAGTTTTGCCATTTTTCTTCCACTTTTTTTCCTTTTTTTTTTTTGGCAACTTTTTGACCATTTTTGCCACTTCTTTTTCACTTTCAAACCATTTTTGAAACTTTTTGCCCAATTGTGCCGCTTCTCACTTTGGCAATTTTTTTTTGTCACTTTTATGCCATTTTCATAACCACTTATGACTCTTTTTTGTAGCTTTTTGCCCATTTTTGCCAGTTCTGTTCCCAATTTTTATCTTTTCTGGCCCTTTCTGCCACTTCTTTATTAAATTTTTTACCCATTTTTGTCACTTTACTGCCACTTTGTGCTACTTGTTTCTGCTTTTTTGCTCTCTTGTACCCATCTTTGCTGCCTTTTCGCCCAATTTAAGCATTGTTTTGCCTCTTTTTACACAGTTTCCCACTTTTTGTCCATTTTTGCAATTTTTAAATACTCATTTTGCTGCTTCTTGCCCATTTTTCCGTAACTGTTTAAATATTTTCCACGAAAGTTGTCTAATTTCTTTTTTTCTTTATTTTCTGGACTCCTGATGTTTGTTCACATCATGGCTTGGCTCTGAAGTCCTTTCCTGATCATTTAGTTCAGTGTGCCCATCCACATTTCTAACATTACCAATAAAAAGTTAATTCTGTTTTAATTATCTGGTGTAAAAAGGAGAATTTTGTATTAAGAATGTTGCCATATTGCACCCACTCCTCCGTTACTGTTGTTGTGATGTGAGTATTTGTGACTTGAATACTCCACTACTGCCCCGTTTAAGAGGCTAACACCTCTAATCAATGTGTTGGTATCCATTTGAGCAGCTATTGTGCTGTGCCATTGAGAGAATGGCTAATAAAGCCTAATTGCAGGGCAGAGATCCATAAAGTGAGGCAGGTGAAGAGGCCGAGAGAGCTGCTTTATGGCTTTGGAGGAGTGGGGTGGTGGTGGGCGTTGTTCTTTCATGATAGAGACCCTCTCCAGTCTCTGTGTGGATGTTTACTCACCTCTCTGTAGAGACCTGAGGGTATAATTTTCAGAGATGTGTGTGTGTGTCTTCGTGTGTTTGCGTACCACTCAGTGACAGGCTGAAGAAGAAGGTGATGCTCAGGTCACTTCTTCATTATGACGCAGTCTGTGTGTTTCTGTAGCTGTGAGTGCGCACACTTAATGGAGAGTAAATACAAAGATCCTAACCATTAACTGTGCCATAATGTTTGGTCATGAGGACACCAGGAAACATTATCTATGGTCAGTTCCTCTCTTTGACTGAAGGAATTTACTCCTGGAAATTTATGCTCTTCCCTTTTTAAACCTCTACAACGGAAACAGAGGTCACATGGGAGCATTTGTCACTGATTAATAATGTCACCCAACACTTAAAGCAGGAGATCAATATGTCTCACTGCTAAATATGATTTTTGCCGGTTGAAAAAATGAAGCCATTGTGGGAGTGTAAAAGACTTTGGTTCCATCAGTGTCCATGTGGCCAGCTTTCTTCCCATGCCCCTCTCCTTGGGCCTTCAATGGCCATCTTATCTGGAACAATGCAAAATATCAATAAATATGATTTTAGATTTTTAGTCATCCAGTTGCTGGTAGAGCCTTGTTGTGTGTTTTATCTTTGTAGAGAGGGTGAGTTTTATAGGGTGGAGCCCCTTGTTTGGATTTAATGTGTACTACAGACATTCATGTTGCATTATTTATTGTATTAGTGACATTCTGGAAACCAATTTGTTGACTTTGGGAATGAGTGGACTGAGTAACGGTGTGCCATTAATGAATAAGCCTGTTCTATGAAAGGGCTAATTCTCATTTAAGTGCAGGTTTCCGTTCCTCTATCCTGTGTCGTTATTTAATTCACATTTAAAAAGCCAAACTGTGACCAAATGAAGAGCTGAACAACCAACTCGTCTGAACTCAGCCAATCTGGATCTCTTAAAAGATGGGTGGACTGGATAGACATTAGCTCAGGAAATACAGGAAAGATCAGGGCTTAATGAGTTAAACTATGGCAAAGCTGGTCTTAACAAAATCAGACTGTTTTGTGGAAATGAACCTTACACAAGCATTGTGTGACACCACTCATCCAGGCTTTAGACTGAGGCTTTTTTAACTCCTGCCTGCTGCCGTTTCTCTGTGAGCTTTTTAAACGTTTTTTTCTTTTTTTGCTAAAATATTTCACTAATTCCTGGACGCAAAAGTAACTCGAAATGTTTTTATTTTTGCACTTTGAACACTTGTCACAGTTGTCAACAGCACAAAACATGACCTTTGGGTAGCATCTTTTTATGCAGAAGTGCTTCTGGCTTCCCATCTAGATTCCTCTGCTGCTGCTTGATCTCATCTTAACAGAACCTATATGGAAGTTTCTTTTGCATTTATTTACAGTTTAGTTCAGCTAGTAAGTAAACCAGGCCTCTTACACCCTAAGCAGAGTCATATTAATCATTTGTTATTTGCATTTTCAAGATATTTGTAGACCTTGTACCAACTCAAATCACCATGATAAGCTGTTACACAGATTGATGAGGTGTTTTACTATTTCACTGAGAAAAAATAGTTGATAGGGAGGGCAACATACATACATACAAACAAAAGATTTGACTTGTTTTGAGTGGTGTCTCTTGGTATCAAACGGTGACCCTCAAAAACATGCAAAAACATATTAAGGCGCTCTTATTAATCATATTTAACACCAGACAATTTTAATATGCAGTTATGCATTGCATGACTTAAACGTTAAGAAGTTAGACAATATTCAAAAACACTGTGTTAGAGACTCATACCACTGAGGGCGTTCCATTTTCTCTGTTTTTGTTGGAGCAAGCCTCTTGGCAACAAATGAATCCCTTCAGTCTTTATTTCCCTGGCAGCCACTGCTCTCAGCACCTTTTGACCACACAAGACGTATAGAAGGAAGTGACAACCTGAAGTTTTCAAGATGAAAGCAATGAACGAAAAGAAGATGTGTTCCTGAAACACAATTAAAACAATCAACTTAGAATGCCTGTACATGAAAAAAATAATTCTCCTTATATTTCTGCTCTGAGGTCTGGTAACAATAGATCTAAGACCTGATGAAGTCCCTGAAGGTCACCAGTTACAACAGCAACCACAGCCACACACTGTATGTTGATCCGTCTTTCTTAAACCCCAGATAGCTCAGCCATTAAGCTTATAAAATCATCAGCTTATTGCAAGAGCTGAAAAATGTTACAAACCCATCTGAAATTAATGTAATCATTTACAGTTTTGGCTGACGTGTGGAATGGAGGGAGGAGGTTGGCCAGCAAATTTTCTGACAGAAGTTTGGATGGAGAGTTAAGTTTGGAGTTCACTTTATCCGGATGAAGTCTTTTCTGCATTAAATCATTAAGTCAGCCAGAATGTCTGTCAGTCCAACAGTCAGTGAAGCAGCCATTGAATTCACTGTTTATCTGTTGGTTAGAAATTCAGACCACTAAGATTTAGTAGTTGAACTAACCAGATAGAAGACAACTGTTTGTCAAACAGCTAGCAAAGTACAGCTGGTAAATCAGCTAGTCTTGTAACTAGGTTATTGGTTCTTTGGTTACCCTGCTCTGACTGTCTGCTGAAGCTTGGTAGATGAAGATTCTTATGCCATGGGGGAAGATGTTTGAAGTCTGAAATATAGTGTTTCTCCAGGCTTTGACTGAATGTAGAACAGCAAGTGTGGAGAAAAAGCAGAGCTAATGGAATTAATATACTGTACATATGTATACAGTGCAGTGGAGGGCTGCAGTGATGCTTGTCCTTCTGGAACTTTGTCCCATCTCCACATAAGATCTCTGGAGCTCAGTCAGAGTGACCATCAGGTTCTTGGTTACCTCTCTTACTAAGGCCCTTCTCCTCTGATTGTTCAGTTGGTTGGGCGACCAGCTCTCAGAAGAGTCCTGGTTGTGCCAAACTTCTTCCATTTGAGAATTACGGAGGCCACTGTGCTCTTGGGAACTTTCAGTGCAAAATACTTTTTTTTATAGCCTTCCCCAGATCTGTGCCCTGCAGCAATCCTGTCTCTGAGCTCTGCAGGCAGTTTCTTTGTCCTCAAGGCTTGGTTTTTGCTCTGATATGCATCGTCAGCTGTGAGGCCTTCTATAGAGAGGCCTGACTTGTTCTTAGTTTAGAATGAATCATTAAAGACACATGAATGCTGTCACATTTAGGTGCCGATTTGAAAGGATATAAAAATCCTGTCAAATTACAGGATTTGGAAAATTAATTTTGCATTTATTAGCATTCAGATATGCTTCTTTACAAAAGACACCATACCATACCATTTTTATTTAGTGAGCTGCATTTTTATCAATCTAACAGTTTGATTACATTAAATGATATGCATGAATACAGAGATTAAATATGGCCAATCTTTAATTGGTCTTAACTGCAAAATGTTAAATTGTATACAGTATATAATTTACACTTTATCTTTCCATTAAATACTGATCTAAAACAGTAAAAGCTACCTTCTCGTGAGGGCATTTAATGTGTTAATGTAACATTGCATTATTTAACAATATCATTTTTTTGAATAGATATAAGTTTCTATCAACTCATATTTACTATGAAAAACAAAGACTAACTATTTTCACATCTGGAATGAATCTTCTCTTACTACAGCGTGATGTATGTTCGTTCTTACAACAGCACTGTCAGAACAAGTGATATCAGCTGATCTGTTTTTTGCATGCATATTAAATATCTGCTACTGGTGCTAAATATATGAATAAATCAGTGTGTTTCAGTTTCCAGCAGCACTACATTCACTTAGAATTACCTAAATCTTTTACTTGGAGTCCAGTTTGCAATTGTTTTTCCAGTATATTTAAATTTTGACATTACTGGTTTCTCCCAAACTTTTTTCTTACTTCTTTGTGCCTTCTGTGTTTGCACACAGCCCTGCAGTTTCATACCCTTATAAGGGCACAAAAGGAGCATTTTATATGTTGATTAAGAAAAATGTGCTCAAGCTTCCACCTTATGGAATTTTCAGTTCAAGAACACAGGTTAGCAGTTTGATAAAATATAATTTATCTGCATGTAGCTGAACAAGTTTGAGAGAAATTTTAAGAAGATATTGGTGAATGAGATCCAAAGCTGGTAAACAATGACAGTGAATGAAGATGAAAGTCTTGGCTGCTCTGAAAGGCCCCATAATTGGTCTTTTTCCTCAGGGGCTTGTGACATTTTCAAACTATAGCTGGTGGGTGCCGAGGTGGGTCAGTGGACTGAGTGTTTGCTTAAATTATTGATGAAAAACTACATCTGAAATCTGGCCATTGAACTCTCCAGTCTGCCAAGAGCTCAGTTTGTGGGAGAGATTGTCATTTAGCCAACAATTACACAACCTTTCAGTCATTTGAAGGGTCAGCCAATCAGTCAGCTAGTTAATGAGTTGGTGAGCCAGTCACCAGTCAGTCAGCCATGCAGCTGGCCAGTTAGTCCATCTGGTGGGCTCCAAAGCAGCCAAGTAGGCTTTTTTGTATATTTTTGGAGCTTTACACACAGATGTGTGTTGCATGTGAATGTGCACCAGTGAAACAGAAAGAAGTATGTAGAATGTGTAATTGTCACGGCATAGACGAACAGCACAGCGTGGACATTTGTGTATCTGTATGCACTCCAATGTGGACCACCCATAGGCCTAAAGCATCTCTAGGGGAGGCCTGGATCTGAAGTAATTATGGCCCATGTATGAGGTGGTTTTGTGGCAGGTTGGGGGAGGTGGGGACGGGGTTGCTACACCTGTGAACCCCGTCACTGCAAACCTTAAGCCAGCTCCCTGACATGGGGCCAGGGTGAAAAACTCCCAGCTTTCTCCCTCTTCAAACCCGAGGGAGAAATCTAACACATATGGTTCATATACTTATTCAAACAGAAGTGAAGAAATGTCAAGAAAGAAACCCAGACATGGTTAGAGGAATTAGAAAATTCTAGCTTTCCAGCTGGATAGGGCAGAAGGAGCAATTTTCATAGAAATGTAGGCAGTCCCCCCTGTTGTGGAGATATATAGGAGCTGCCCTTTACTGGGACCCCAGCAGACATAAATGGCGCTTCAATCTCGTCTCATGGCAGAGGGTCTTTTGGTGTTACTGAGGGTTTGGGGCGTTTTACCTCATGTTGATGCCAATAAATCTGTCACCTGATGGAATCAGTCTCCCGGCCCCCAGTCTGAGGTGACAAATTGTGGTTCTGTGTTGAAGGGGGGGGCTGAGGAGTCAGGAGGAAGAGGAAAAGAGGGAGAGAAAAGAAGAAAAAGGGTAAAAAAGAGAGAGGGCGAGAGAAGTGACCTGTCAGCCCAACCCATTTATCATTGGGACAAAATGGTCGCCTTCGTGCTTTTCCGCTGACCAGCTAAAACACCCCGAGGTAAGCAAGTTTTAAAGTGACTCGTAAGTGTGTGTCTCAGGTTTACTTTTTACTTTTTTCTCCTTCACCGCTTTCCTATGAGCTCATCAACATTGCCTGAATTCACCATTTGTTTCTTCAATAATGATTAAAACACTGAGAATCCATGCTTCCTCTGTTTTCATCTGCATGTGTTGCAGATTCTCCCATGGCATCATCTTTTAAGACCACATGGCCAGTTGGAAATACAGTGAGGTCATTTGAGATTGGCGCTAATATAAAGTCAGAAAAGTCGTGTGTGGTATTTATAGAGCGTGGTGAGATGGCCGTCCTTAATTATTATTTTTTCATCCACAGCAGCAGGCCTCATTGTCTGATGCTGTCCAGTTGTGTGTAGCTATTACAAGTTGGCACGCTGTGGACCACATTAATGAGGACCTCCAGTTGGAGCGGTCAGGTAGAGTCGGGCCTGTGGTGGCCAGGAGGCTGACAGATCTGTCCTCTGGAGAAAATGGTGAGCCAGTTTGGGTTTGGCAAGGATGTGAATTAGTGAGTGAGTGTGCATGGGAGCTGTTCTTACTATATGCTTTAATATAGAGACGAAAAGCACACGCAAATGAAAAACATGAATGCAAGCCATTCACATATGTAAAGCCAGACTTGAGCCAGCACACATAGCAGCTCCTTCAAAATAGAAAAGGATGAATAAAGATATTAATGCATGATCTCTGAAGCACTAAGACGAATCTAAGTGGACAATTCACCAAAATTTAAAACCCTTCACAGTGACTAGGGTTGAATTACATGAAAGAAACCCTGGTTACATAGCCATTATGTTGTCCTCATGTTTAGTTAGAGAAAGGCCATTTGGTTAACATTTTTAAATGAAGCTGAAATCAGGCCTGTGTCAGACAAAACCAAGGACATGAAGGGATTATATGACGACTGAAAACCAAAAATAACTTTATAAATGATTGTGTCATTGATCATATTGGGCTCTAAAGTCATTTAGGGTGTTTTCACATCTGAAAGTACAGATCCAAGGTCCAGACCAAGGTTTGTGTTTTTGTTACATTTTATAGATTCGGCTTTTTTGGTTTTGGTGTCACACTGTAATTATTTTAAACAAACTAATAGGCTTTACATGGCAGACCTATGTCATCAGTTACACAGGTTGCTTGTCTCTCCATTAATTGATTGGTTAGTTGGCCGGCGGACGTCTGATGTTAGCACATTGAATGACACACGTAGCTTATATACAGAAAAAAAATAATGAGATAGTCATTTCCATCATCCAATTCTTGTTGATTAACGACTACAACAGTGGGGACTCGAAAAGCAGTACATAAGACTAACACTGCTCATTTCTTCCTACCTCTACTGCTAACTTTTTGTTTGGATGTTCAATAAAAAGTGTTTTTACTAAGCAGTAAACCTCTGTTCTCATTAATAATACAATACAATACAATACAAGAACCTTATTTATATTATATTTATGTATTTTATAATGGATGAGTTTTATACGATGAAGGAGAAAAGCTGTTAAAAGTGGCCTGTCTGCTATGTGCCATGAGCTTCTCAAAGCATTCTGGGATTTCTCACAGCCTTAACCAAGTTTCTCAACTGGTTAGAGCTAAGCAGCACATATCTACCTCTCCACTTGTGGGGCCACACCGTTGCAGGGGTCAGGGGGCCAGACGGTGAAGTTCAGAGTCACAGGGCTGCTGTTTCAATGACTCAACTCCCTGCAGCAGTAAAACAGCATCCTCTTTACTGAAGAATGAAACATTTGCCCTTGCCATGATATCATAAGCTATTATTCCTACCACTGTGATGCCACCGTCAAAAGGATGCATCACTTTAGTTTGCAGACAGAGATTCTAATCAGTGCTGCTGTTTCTGTCTTTGCACACCCTTGTGATGTTCCAAATATATAATTTGAAATGCAGACACTTTGTAAATACAGGATGTGTATTAGCCTAAAGCAACCCATCTGAATAGCATATACTACCCAACAATACGCCTTATATCTCCATTCATGAACAGTGTGTGATGACGGATGGGCTTCAGTGATGGCCTGTCAATAAGCAGCATGGGCAGGAAATAAAGAGACCCCCCCCACCTTTCCCCAATAGGCAGCAACATAAAGAGAGGTGGGGTGGTGGTGAGGGTGGAGTAGCATATAGATCATAGTAACAGCCAATAATAAATGGATCATGCTTCTATGTTTTTAAAGCCAGTGGCAGCTGTATTGAATGGGAAACCTTGTGTGGGGGAGAAAATAGAGGTTTATTGATCAGAGACAGCACGTCGGGGTGGAGTGGTCGGGAGGGTGGGGGGGTTCTGAGGCCCGTCGACCTCCAGGAAAATGATGTTCTCTCTGAGTTTTCTATTTCATAGACAACTAAACCCCCACCCCTCCACACACACTTCAGGTCGCCCACACACCCGAGTCCATTTGCTCTTAACATACATAAACACAGAAGCATACTTCTGAATAGATGGGTGGATAATGAGGAGCCCGTTAGGCTGCGGCCACGTAGAACCACTGCAATAGTAGATTTAAATGTTTGTGTAAAAGGTGAGGTTAAAACGGGGATATTTTTGAACCCGTCTTTGTTATTTTTCTTGTGGTCTAAAAGGCTACAGAGAACTTCAGTAAGTGAAAATTTCCACAGTGAAAAGGGAATCACAATCTAGCTGTGGAAAGAACACCACTCTCCCTCCGTCATTGCCCTCTGTGCAAAATCACTTTTTGTCTTGAAAGTTTGTGTGCTTTTTAGGGAGTGAATACTGGGAAACAGTACAACCAACACAGGACACTTACATGATCACACAGTCTAAGGCAACATATCCCAATACTGAGCCACTGTTTGGTCAGACATGGCTTTTCATCAGTCCTGTTAAATCTTTTCAGTATCACACTGATCCTGGAACGTCACACAGAGACAGTCATGGACATACAATATACAGAAGCTGTTTTTCATTTGAATGATTTGACATGAGAATAGAAATAATCAACCTACAAACCAAAAAACTGACAGAAGAAAGTGATATTTACAAACAATAAAAAGTACAATATTTAAGAAGTAGTCAAACATTACGTTAAATTTGATGAAGATGTCCAAAAATGGGGTGGGAGAAGTAACACCCTATTGAATCCCAATATCGCCACATTAATTATTGAGAATCCAGTTAGTTAAGTTAATTATACATAAAATCAATACATTTCTGTATTTAAACTTTTGGTAGCACTTTATTTTAGTTGCCCCTAATTACCTAGTAATAGTTTTAATAATGATAAAAGTAATTGCAAAAGTAATAATCTAGTAATTTATCAAAAAGGTGGTAATTACCAAGTGATAAGTTGGCATTTTAAGGCAGTATTTACATAGCAATAATGTATTAATTATCATGTAATTTCTGGTAATATTGTTGCAGTTCTCAAGTAAGGGTTAGGTTTTATTGTACCCTAACCCCCTAACCCTAACTCTACCATAACCCCTTTATTTTTTAATTTATTAAATTTTTAATCAGGAGAACCTCATTTGGATTAACCCTTAAAGCCTGTTGTATCATATTTGATACACACTTTTATGATACCTCTATCTAATCAGTATGATCATAAATTATTTAAAAGAAAACTTCCGAATATGATCTGAAAAATTATTTTAAAAATGCCCTCAAGTGGATTATCAGTTACCAATTTACCTAATGTATCAAATGAGATACAATATATATATATATATATATATATATATATATATATATATATATATATATATAACATTTTATGGAACTTTGGATTTTTTTGGATTTTAGTAGAAAGTGAAATAAACATTTCAATTCCCAAAAATTAGAATTTTCTGGCTATAATTTGTGTTTTCAGGTTTTCAGGGGTTTAGAATCTCATTTACAAGAGTGTCCTGGCCAAGACAGGCAGCAGCACAGTCAGAGATATAGACATAAAAAAACAAGCAATTACAATCACAGTAAAAACCAAATCCAGAGTCACAGAGCAGAAAGTCATCAGTCAAAACATCTACAACCTGATACATTATCCTCCAATGCCTTCAATCTACCTTTAAAAAGATTTAAAGAGACTAGCTCCTCAAGATATAAGGTTCTCCTGAAGAAGATTCCAGGCTGCAGGAGCAGCGCACCTGAAACTCTTTTTACCCATCTCAGGCCGGACACAGAGAGCAAAAGCTAATTTTGTGACTGAGTCACAGAGTGAAGACTGTAGCTTCCAGAACTTTTCACATAAATGAGATCACACAAGTATGATGGAAGCAGATTTAGTAAAGCTTTATAAATAAAGACATGCCTATGGTTTAGCCTACGTGTGTTCAAAGAAGGCCAACTAACTCAACCCCTACCCTAACTCTTGTAATATTATGGCAATTCTCTGGTGATTTCTTTATTGTGGCCTACTAGATTAAAGTTGGTCCTCCCTGATTTTGGAGTATTTTTTAGGGTTAGAGAGTTAGGGTTAAATACCACAGGATTACCAGAGAACTGTAATAATATTACAATGAATTACCTGATGATTAATACATTATTAAAAGGTAAATGTTTTCTTTATATTACCATGTTTCAGAGTTATTACTTGGTAAAACGTCAACTTATTCTTGAGAAATTACTAGATAATTACAATTATAACAAAAATGAATTAGTATTTCTTCCTCCACTTATTCTGTATTTCAAAATGTCTAAAGAACACAATGTAAAAAGTGAATGATTGTAAAACTTGCACTCTAGAAAAAAGATACAAAAGTAAGGAAAAACTTCCTCTCAACAGGCAGAAGCCTCCAGCAGAACAAGACTCATGTTAAACAGCTATCTGCTGAAGCTGTGTTTGAGTTTAAAAGGGATCAAGGTAAATGCTGAAAAAGAGAAGAGGGAGATAAAGGACAAAAAGAAGAGGAAGATGCAGTAAGGAAGAAGACAGAGATGAGATGCAGATAAAGGGGGACATGAAGACAGAAGAGGGAGATGCAGAAAAAGAAAAGTGGTGCATGCAGAAAGAGAGTAGAGGGAGATGCAACAAACAAAGGAGATGCAGAACATAAAAGAGATGAAGAGAGAAAATGCAAAAAAAAAAAAAACAACAACAAAAAGGAGATGTAGAAAGAGAGAAGAGGAACATGCAGAAAAAGAAACATAAATGAAGACAGAGAAAAAGGGGACAGAAAAAGAAAAGGGAGATGCAGAAAAGAGAAGGAGGGAGTAAAAAATATTAAGGGGACAAGTTGTTTTCTTAAACGCGAATAGATCATGCTGCACATGAGAGATAACTGTTTAGAATGTAGAAAAGGCAGCATTAGTCATTTTTAAACAGTGATTATTTACAGATAGAAGGAATATTTATATTTCAAATATTTATTTGAAAAATAAATTTGAAATGACAAAATGAAAACATAAGAAATAACCTTGAAACAGCAGGTATGAAAGTCACATCCCTTCATGTTCCTCATGAGAAAGAGGGCCTTAAACTTCTTTTTAAATATTACTTCAGCTCCTCATTCAAAATGCTGCATAATTTTACTCCATGAACAGAAACAAAAACTTTCAAGTGAAACACACATAATTTTGGATTTACATTTTCCTCTGAAACCTCCTTCTTGATGACTGACCAGTTTGTCATTTAAGTTTTACATAAATAATCTTAGATCCATAATGGCCCATCCAATCATCGTATTACTGTTTGGCTCTGAATTTTTGTTCAGATTTTACCCATCATTTGGCCTAAATACTTGACAGAAGAACAGAAACAAAGTCTGAAGTTCTTCGTGTGATTATTTCTCTTTCTTCTCTTCATGATTTGATTGAAGGAATGTACGGCGCTGCTTTCCCTCCATAAAACATTTGACACACTGATGGTGCGGTGATGACTTGATTTGCAGAAATGTTCGTATTTGTTTTCTCAGTTGCCCGCTCCAAGCTCAAATTCCGAAAAGGATTTTCTCTCATTTGTATGTCCTTTCTTTCTCCCCATATTATTTTTCAATCCTTTTCTTTCTCTCGCCCGGTCCAAACCCCAGTCACATGCAGACTCGGTCGTTGACCAATTTAAACAGCGAGGTTTTCGGCAGCTAAACACCAGCTAGCAGGAGTGCTGTGGTCTCTGCAGTACTTTGTCTGTGGCCACACAATTAAGGATTTAGGTGTGGCGATAGGAAGAATGTGGAAATAGGATCCTGGCAGCCCACACCCTACAAACTCTCTGTTTCTTACTTCCATTTTTCTTTGACTTCACCACGTTCCTTCTGTCCTTGTGTGTTTCAGTCTTCATCTCTCACTTCTCTGCCTCTCTTTATATTTGCCCCATCCTTTTCAGTCACTTCCTCCCTCCTGTCTCCCTCTCATTCCCCTTTTCCTCCCATTCTTCCCAATTCCTGTCTTCCCTCTTCTCATCCCATTTAAGCTCATCTCTTGTTTCAGCATGCTTCACAATCACCCAATTTTTCACTATCACCTTACACATCTTCCCCTCTCAGCTCAACAAACCACTCTACAAGTTTTTTGAATTAACGGCACAAATCCGCTTTCCTTCTGCTTCATTTACCCAAAACCTGGACAGAGGAAACAAAAAGTGTAAAGAAGAGGGGAAATGGAGAAAACTTAATGTGCCTTCATGTTAGCTTGAGAAAAACTGAGGGGAAGTCAGAGTTTGCACCGCACTGATTTGAGTGATTACAGAATATTTCACTGCATTTGTTCAGAAGTCATGGCATTTCAAAAACGGGTTTCCTCTTTCAACATTTAATTTCTTATATCCTGAACAAACCCTGCCAAGTCTGGCTGCATCATTAAACCCCTTGCCAAACTTGTCAGATCTTGCCATGCAAAAGGAAGGGAGTGAATATTTATATACTCTATCTGTTTAAAAGTTTTCTCAATGATCGTCTGCAACTGATCTCATCAAATACACTCCCCCTCTTTCTCTCTTTATCGCACATATATACACACTTTAACGAGCCATCTGTATCCTACAACAGCAATGGGAACCTATCCATCAAACAAGACCTCATTGGGGCCTTCCTGTTACATTTTTTTTAAGTCACTCTATGTATAAACAGATGTATGTAGGTTGCTTACTTAAGCTTGTAAGAGTACAAGAGGAAAAAAAAAAATCAAGTCAAAATTCAAGGAACATATTTTTACAATTACACACCTGGTCTGAGTATATATGAGTTATGACTGTGGATACACGTGGACAAATATGTTCATGCACTATAAAATCTGTTTGGCAACATACTATGACATCTAAAATATAAAGAAGAAAACTCTGATGACATAAATATTCACCCCCTTCAAGTCAGTGTTTAGTACATGCACCTTGGCTGCAATCACAGCACTCAGTCTGTATGGGTCAATCTCAGTCAGGATTGCACATCTGTACACTGCAATTTTACTCCATTCTTCTTTGCAAAACTGCTCAATCTCTGTCAGGTTTCATGGGGAGCAGGTATGAACTGCCCTTTTCAAGTCCTAGTACAAATTGGGTCATTGTTTTACCACAAAAAAAAAAAAAAAAAAAAAAAATCTTCTCCTAAGTTGAGATCTCTTACAAACTGAATAAGATTGTCCTCCAGGATTTTCATGTATTTTATTGAATTCATTTTACCCTCTACTTTTAAAAGCCTTCCAGGGCCAGCTGCTGAGAAGCAACCCCACAACATGATGTTGCCACCACTGTGCTTCACAGTAGGTATGGTGTGTTTGTGGTGATGTATAGTGTTTGGTGTCCGCCAAACATAGTGTTTTGTTTTGTCTGATGGACAAAAAGCATCACTTTTGTCTCATCAGACCAAAGAATATTCTCCACTTGATCATGGAGTCTCCCACATGCCTTTTGTTGAGGTCAAGAAATAATAAGTTTTCCTCAAAAGCGGCTTTCTCTTTGCCACTCTCTCATAAAGCTTTGACTGGTGAAGAACCCAGGCAACAGTTGTTGTATGCAGAGTTTCTCCCATCTCAGCTGCTGAAGCTTGAAACTCCTTCAGAGTAGTCATAGGTGTCTTGGTTGCCTCTCTCACCAGTCTTCTTGTACGGTCACTCAGTTTGTGAGGATGGCCTGATCTAGGCAGATTTACACATTCCTTCCATTTCTTGATGATAGATTTAACTGAACTCTGGAGGATGTTCAGTGACTTGGATTTTTTTATGTATCTGCTGTATCCCCTGACTTATACTTTTCAATAACCTGTAATGGTAGCCAGGAATACTAATCAATCAGTGACTGGACCTGACATATACAGATGTCTTTAGACAACAGTCGCTTGAGACACATTCACTGTAGGTGATCCCCCATTTCACTGGTTGTGAGACCACTAGCACCAGTTGGCTGGACCTCTGTTGAACTAGGTCAGACACTTAAAGGGGATGCATATTTATGCAGTCACTTATTTTACCTTACATATTTTTATTCAGTCGACATTACTTTATAGAAATCTGTTTTTACTTTGACACTAAAGAGTTTTTAATTTTTTTGTCAAAAAGCCAAATTATATTGACCATGATTGATTTATAAAATTAATAAAAGGGTAAAACATTTATACTTTTTACAGGCACGCTAGCTGCATAACAATATTTTACCCAAAATTTTAGTGTTTTTCTTGTAATTATTTCCACTGCTTTAATGAGATGATCCACCCACCTCCTCTGGCCACAATTCTTGAATTCAGAAGTCTTTCAAAAAACTGCCAGCAAGTGATTTATTTACAGAAATTAATGAATCACTTATTTTTAAAAATGTGTTTTAATATAGAGAGTGAACAAAAATATGTTTAAAGTGGTGCTTCCAGTCTGATTCACTCTGTGAACACACAGTGAAATACTGCAGTGGGGGATGAGTGAGGAAGAAGGAACATTCAGTTCAATTCAACTTTATTTATATAGCACATTAAAAACAACCATGGTTAACCAAAGTGCTCCACAGTATAAAAGCAAAACAGAAAATAAGAATACACCACTATTACATAGTAAAATTAATAAAAATAGAACATTATACAGTAATAGTAAAAGTAACAGTAACATCTAACATCTAAAATCTGTTGGGATAAAATAATCTCATCCAGAATTGAAAGCGAACGAGAATAGATGAGTTTTTAACAATGTTCTAGAGTTTGAGCAGATCTTACCTGAAAGGGTAAGCTATTCCACAGTTTTGGGGCAGCTACTGCAAAAGCTCGGTCTCCCCTTGTTTTTAGCCTTGTTTTGGGCACATCCATGAGCAGCTGATTGGCAGACCTTGGAGCTCTGGCTGGGGTGTGAACATGAAGCAGTTCACATAAATATGATGGTGCAAAACCATGAAGAGCTTTATGAGCTAACAGAAGAATCTTAAATTCAATCCTGTGGTGGACAGGAAGCCAATGCAGAGAGAGCAGCACTGGAGTAATGTGGTCCCTCTTTTTTGTGCCTGTCATGAGGCGAGCAGCCGCATTTTGGATCAGATGCAAGAGCTGGACTGAGGAGTGATCCAAGCCCACATATAAAGAGTTACAGTAGTCCAATCTAGAAGAAATGAAAGCATGAATCAGTCTCTCTAGGTCTTTGAGAGGGAGATAGGGCTTTACTTTGGCAATTAGCCTGAGTTGAAAGAAGCTGGACTTTACTACAGAAGAGATCTGCTTATCAAATTTAAAAGTTTTATCAAAATAAACACCAAGACTCTTAACTAAGGAACGCACACTACAAGCAAGAGGTCCTAGGGTGCTCGCTAAGTGATCAGGCCGACCAAACACAATGACCTCTGTCTTTATTGTCATTTGAATTTAGAAAGTTCATAGTCATCCATGTTTTAACATCTTTAAGACAGTCAAATAGAGGCTGTAGGCTCGTCTTATTTTTAAATATAATAGGCATGTAGATTTGAACATCGTCAGCAAAGCAATGGAAGGAGACATTATATTTTTTGAAAATAGACCCAAGAGGCAACACAAAAATAGGATTAGGCCCAACACAGAGCCTTGTGGGACACCACTTGTCAGAGTGGCTTTCTCGGATGAGGAAAAATCCCTGAGATGAACAGAGAACATGACACACAATTGCTTACAGGTGGAGAAAAAAAGGAAGTGAATGTTTCAATTGGTCATCTGCTCCAATGCAACTCAGTTTACCAGTGAATATAATGAAGAGCAGTGCAGGCTGTGTGTTGAAAGACTCGTTTTCTCTGAAAGCTCTAAATATTCAGTGCATTGTGATATCATCTGCTCCTCATCCTCACTGCTCTTTCTATCATGAACAATAAAAAGGCCATGCCTGTAATACATGTTTCATTAAGATCTCATCTGAACAGATTTTTTTGAGTTAAAAGCTTTAATATAACAGCCAACTAGTTTATAAAAACGGTGTGGTATAAACCAGGCTCAGGCCCATAAATATAAACAATAGGACAGGATGGGTTGAGCTCAGAGGGAATGTTCATGGGCTCAGGTATAGTCGAGTTAGAAATGTTTCGCCCTGTCTAAGCTCCAAATTTTCTGGTTCACTTGAAGCCTGGTGTTTTTCTGTTTCATGTTTCCAGTCAACAGTTCAGCCAAGGCTTGTTCTTGGTTTCCAGTTAATGGTTAGAAAGGCCACTGTTCCTAATCACTAGTTTGCAGACTGGCTCCCACAGTTCCTTACAAAAATCCAGCGATCCAACCGAATGCTTGTTGTGATTCCCAGTCTGCTCTTACACTGGTGCCTGGTCCTAATTCCAAGATGCCACAGAGGTCTAGCACTGCAGAGCTAGTACCAGACCTGTCTGTTTACAAGTCATGCTTGTTCTTCAGAACTGCTCACATCTCTGGATGACCCCCCTAGTTTTTTTTGTTTGTTTGTTTGTTTGTTTTTTTACTGCAGCTCCACTCTACTGTTCAACCCACTGTCCATCCTGTAATCTTTCCTTTTTCATTATTCAACTCTTTCTACCAGCACTGATCACACCCTTAATTTATCCTACTCTTGTGTCTCGTCTTTGAATTGTTGTAATGGTTTTGAGGTCCAAAATATGCTAGGAATTCAGTGATCCTTGTGCCTTTGATAGCAGTCTTTTAATTCTTCATGTTTACTCAGTCATTCATACAGAGGTGCTACACAAATACAGACAAGATGTCACACATCTAAGTGCAATGATAAAAAAAAAAAACTATTCATGTGTCTTTTATACAACTTCCTTTCTTGAGGCCTAAAAGTACACAGTGACTACCCATATACACCAACCAATGGACACATAACATGAAATCTCAAATGGACTTAAGCTGCTCCCTCCAATTGGATCATTTTTTGATAAATGTTACCAGGAAGAACCATTTCAAAGGAACATTTCAGCCTGGACTAGCAAACTGCTCCAGCTATGACTTATCAAACCCACAACAAGACCATTCTGCCTTTTGACCCATAAACTTTCCCTATTATCCCCTCGACTGTCACCAACTTATGATCCATGCGCCATAAAATCCCTTCATTCATCACCTCCAATTAAATCAATTATCATTCCTGGGATTGGATCCCGACAAATCACGGCGGTCGATGGGCAGGTAGGCTCGGGCCAGTGGGGGCATTCGGACAGGCAAAATGAGACGGCGGACAGATAGAGTCATCCTTCATACTAAGTGGGATTGTCCTGACGCAGGCTGAGATAGACCCCAAGGTGTAATGGACCCTTTTGCCTTGACTTCCTCTGGCCTCAGTGACAGTGTATGGTGGAAAGCAGACCTGGGTCAAACAGTGTCTGAGTAGATTTGAACCAAAGTGAAACAGCTGCCATTATAAAATTAGAAAATGATTTATGGCAAAATGCAATGTGCAATGTCAATATAAAGCTGTATTACAGCCATATTTAAAAGTAATATAAACAAAACATATTTGACTTTGGGTGTAATTTGACTTTTCATGTCCGACCCTCTCTCTGCTGTCCTCCTGATAAAGGCATTTCAAGGATGTTACATTTTTTAATCACTACAATATTGTCCTTCAGCAAGTTATTTGACTTTCCCCGCTGTACAGTGTAAGAGTCTGTAAAGATGGGTCAATATCTTAGAGTTCAGTTTGAAAAAGGACAAGATAAGAAATTCAGCTTTCCCTCCAACCTTAATATTGTTCCCTTCAACTTTGAAGGATTTCAGATATCCCAACTAACTAGTTTTTGGTGCATTGTGAAACAACCACTTGTTATATTTATGCCTGAACAACAAAATTTGTAAATACATTTGAACTTTTAAGGGCCAAGATCTGTCTAATAATTTACAACTCTCCTACTTCAACCTCTGCTCTACTATATTAAACATGGTCTGGTCCACTGGTCCCTAAACCAACCAGCCATGACCCGTTTTTCAGAGTTGGTATCGACCTATTTACAAACTCACATTCCTGTCAAATTTTGTGAGGGCCACACATCTTTCTTGTTAAAGGTTATAACATATCAGGTGGTTTTACTTTTTGCATCAGATAAACTACATAAGATATACAAAAGTATTTGGCCACACTTGTTAATTATGGAGTTCAGGTGTTTCATCAGACTCATGGCCACAGATGTATAAAATCAATCACCTAGCCATGCTGTCTCCATTTACAAATATTTGTGATACAAAATAGTTTGTTCCGAAGAGCTCAGTGACTTCAAGCATGGCACTGTGATGGATGCAACCTTTGACATAAGAGGGTTCATGAATGTCATCCCTTCTGGATATTCCACAGTCCACTGTAAGTGATGTTATGAGAAAGTGGAAGTGTTTAGGAACAACAGCAACTCAACCATGAAGCAGAAAACTACATAAAATTACAGATCAGGGTAAACGACTGCTATACTGGGAGAATGTTACCATTGTGCCAACTGTGAAGTTTGGGGGGAGGGGGTAATGGTATATGGATTGTTTTTCAGGATTTGGGACAAGACAATCTTAATCTTTCAGATGATACCAAGACATTTTGTACAATGCTATGCTTCCAACTCTGGGGCAACAGTTCGGGTAAGGCCTGTTTCTATTCCAATATGACTGTGCCCCAGTGCACAAAGAAGGGACTGTTAAGACATTGATGAGTTTGGTGTGGAAAAAGGCCCACACAGAGCCCTATCCTCAACCCCATTGTGCACCTTTGGGATCAACTGGAATGGATATTGTGAGGCAGGCCTTCTTGTCCACATAAAATGAATCTTGTGGAAAGACTCCAAGAAGGACAATAAAGTTATTTGGCATATTGCTACTGCAGTATTAGCTGGTTCTTATTTCACAAGTCCTAAGAACTTGAATCGTTGTAGTCAAGAAATCCCAAGTGATCTTTGGACAATACCTGATATTCTATCCTGTTTCATAATAACTGGTGGTTTCCCAAAAACGTTACAATTGACATAGACATCAAGATTTCCAAGCTGATGTCTTATACCTATGTGCATTAAATTTACATTTCCATTAAAACAGGAGGACTAGCAGCACTTGAAGATCAGAAGTAAATGAAAATGTAATAAAAAATATCATGAAATTTATTTCCTCCTGTTCAAAACCATGATAAGGTACCTTGTAAGAAGTTTGCATTTTCTGTTGGTTTATAGTTTTTTATCAGTTTACATCCAACTTGTTCAAGAAATATTCTGGGGGAATGGCAGGAGGTCAAAAGGAGACAGACCTTGGTCTTCTTATCTTTTCATGGGAAAGAAGGCAGAGAAACAAACAGACTGAGAAAGACAGGGAGATGAGAACATGTGGGGTAAAAGGGATTTCCTGAAGCAGCGGTATCAATACGTTTAACATGTCCTCTCAGTTTTACTATTGCACCACTGGGGTCCCACCCTCCTTCCCTACATAAAACACATCATCGAGCCCTTTCTTTCCTCAGCAGCTTGCAAAGATGTTGAGGGGTGCTGGTACAGACTCAAGGATGGGAATGATTGCCAAATACTGAGTCGAATCTTCTCTTTAACCTACCTCAGGTAATAATGAAAAGAAAGGAGAGAAAAGACACTAAGACAACCTTAACTATTTAGCTATTTTATATAAGAGCAGAATTCTGCACAGAGAGATGTGCCGTCTATTGTATACAACATCTGAATAGTTTACAGAAATGTTTTCAAAAGTTGAGAAAGGCCCATCTTCCCATGCAAGTTTAAGGGACATACCAACTGCAAGAGCAGAGATTACTACCTAATTTTTCACGATTTTCAAAGCCTGCTTGGAGTCTGCAATTAACTCAACACGAGAACCAAGTGGGCTTTAATTCCGCTGTTAGCCCAGATCAGTTGAGGACTGCAGGGATGGTTGTCTCCTCTCCACACAGGATCTCTGAAGCTCTGTCAGAATGACCATCCAGTTCTTGGTCACCTCTCTTACTAAAGTCCTGCTCCCACGATTGTTCAGTTTGGCTCAGTTTGACTCTGGTTGTGCCAGACTTCTTCCATTTGAGAATTATGGAGGCCACTGTGCTCTTGGGAACCCTCAGTGCAGCAGATTTTTTCCCCAGACCTGTGCTTTGCAACAATCCTGTCTCTGAGCTCAGCAGGCAGTTCCTTGGACCTCATGGCTTGATTTTTGCTCTGATATGCATTGCCAGCTGTGAGGCCTTCTAGAGCAGAAGTTCCCAAACTTTTCAGCCCATGACCCCCAAAATAACCGCATCAGAGACCAGGGACCCCCACCTTCCCTGGAGGTGGTTGAAGCATAGGATGATGCACAAATCATTATGTACAAATGCACATTTTAGGTATTTTTTGTACATTTTACTTATATATAAGCAAAAATGTTTCTTAAAAACAATGTTTTTATTTTAAATTCAACACATTTTAACAATATTTTTACAACAATTTACAAAATTTACTACTTTGAATCATATCAAACTTCTCTGATATTTTTGAAAGCATCCCATGACCACCCTTCAGTGTCTGGCAACCCCCCTTGGTTCCAACCCGCACTTTGTGGAACCATCGTTCTATAGAGAGGTGTGTGCCTTTCCCAATCATGCCCAATCAATTCAATTTTGCACGGGTGGACTCCAATCAAGGTGTAGATAAATCTCAGCAAAGATCCAGAGAAATGAGAGGAAGCTGAGCTAAATTTTGTGTTTTTGCGAAGGGTTGAATACTTTTACAATCTAGTTTTTTTTTAATTATTATTATTAATTTCTATAAATTTAAAAAAATATCTTAAATATCTGTTTTCATTGTGTCATGATGTGGTACTCAGTGTAGATTGATGAGAGTTAAAAACTATTTTTTACTGTAGCATTGGGCTGCAACATAACACAATAGAGAAAAGTGAAGGGGGTCTGAATACTTTCTTGAATGTAGTTTGTATATTTAGCTGGTATAACTTATTTTGTGGGTAAAGAATATGCATATTTCAAATTACTGTAAAAAAACATGCATTTCATCCTTTTTCATACATTTTTTAAACAAATGCTATGTTTAGATATCTACACCTTTATTTGGATGGATCTTTGGTTTTCTGACACATTTACGTCCTGTATGCCAAATCCATGTAAAAACAGTAAAAGCTTGTTATAAAAAAAAAAACAAAAATGACAATGAACTACTACTACTACTAGTACTACTGCTACTACAACTAATGATAATAATTAAAATAATAATAATAATAACAGTTTTTTGCACTTTTAAACAAGGGTCTTCAAAGTTCATTGATTTTCAGAGAATAAAAGAGAAGAAGTGAACACAAATTAGCTGTGTTATCCTTAAAATCCAAGATAACTATTTCAGCTCTATTTTTCTGAGTTGATTAAATACATTTTTAGTTTTAATTAAACAGTACTTTATCATTTTACTCAAAATATTTGACAATCATCTCTTAATTTGTATAATATTCCCAGAATGTCTTGGGGCATCAGACACTTTGGCACTTGAGTGAAGTTGTCTACTCAGTTAGATAAGTCCCACCTGTGGTGATGTACTTTAACATAGAGCACTTTCTTGGTCAAATTGCACCTTTCAATATTTGTTAGTTGTAGATTATCAAATGAGTTTACTTTGGGTGACATGATTGTTCAAAATTAAAAACTTGTGAAAGACACTGGGGAAAATTGTAGTGGATGAAAAATGTGTAAATTATATTTGAACTTGAGTCATTATTAGAAAAAAAAATCCACTTCTTAGAAACTTTTGCATGACCAGTTACGAAAAATATTTTGAGTATTTTTAACTTGTTTGGTTTTACAGTGTACAGCCACTGATAGATGCTTAATAGATGCTTAAAAATTACAAGTTTAATACTTTTCCTGGGTAAAACCCATTATTTTTTATAGTACAGCCATAAATTAAGGTCATTCACAGTCACATTAAGAACTGGAAGATTTTAGTATGTTTCTTTTCTCTCCTTTTTAAATACTTGCTATAGTTGTAAATGTAATTGTTTCCCACCTATTCACTGAAAAAACTTTCAGCCGTGCAGGAGAGAAAGGGATGGAGAGCAAAAGGGGAAAAAGGTTGAAAGACAGAAAGAACAGTTTGAAAATGAAAGAGAAAGAGAGAGAGTGAGAGAGAGAAAAGAAGGAAAGAAAAGGGAGGGAGATTGAGGTTGAGGCCTGTGGTGGATTGTGGGCTGGGGCTGCTGCTGTCTCAGCACAGTCAGCTGGCCGGTCTAGCCTGAGGTGATATGTTTTCCTCAGGAAATATCTGTGGAGGCTAGTGGGTCTCGTACTGGGAGCGCTGCCGGCTGTGAGCGGCCAGGATGGGTGGGGGTTGGGGGGAGCACGGCTGAAGGCTTAGAGCAGCCCCAGGAAAGACTTTCTTCCTGGGGTAAAGCCAGGAGAGAGGCTGGCTGAAACATGGAGCTTAACATGACAGGGCTTTGACCATGTTTCTATGTAAGGTGTAGACTCTGCAGGTGTCGAGTGGTGTAAATAAATTAAACCAAAGGAGTACTTTACTGTGATTGAACAGATTTTCCTTGTTACATTTCTTGGCCGACAGCATTGATAATGTTCTGTAATTTACCGCATATCCAGTATGTTGAACTTACTACCTTTTTCAAATTAAACACATGCATCTGCAGTAAATTCTGCTTATTTTAAACAAAAGTTAAAAGGTTATAGATTTTTCAGTGACATCTGTGCAATCTAACATTGAACAATTGTTTTCAATCATGCACAAGTCTTAAAGCTTACTCAACACATCAACAATGAATTAAATTTTAAAAAGTAATGCAAGGATTTCTCTCATGGAATTCATTTTTGTATATTTCCTATCAAACACTTCATACTAGTATTATGCGGCTCAAACTTGAGCGCAGCAGGACATTCTCAGCACAGAAAAGAACAGCTCTTGCTTTGCTTGGCTAATTGCCAATCAAAAGAAATAAACTTTAAACCGTTCAGATTTGTGGATTTGAAGGTTGCCGTGTCAATGTCTTTTTAAGGGAAGTGTTTATAAGGCCACAATGACCAGTAATCTGCAATTTATGTGCAGTTTTTTTTTTTTTGCCTCTTTGAGAGGTTTGATTAAACATTAACTTTCACTACTGCAAAATGTGCACAAGTTAAAGATAACAAAAAATTAAAAGAGAGTCAGTCGAATCTCTTTGTTGACAAAATGAGACTCCCATTAGTGAGTTGATTAGGTTTAAGAGACACTGAACAATAAATGTCTGATGATCATTTGTTTTCATTTGAAATGATGTGAAACACTCTGCTCCGGGTGTAATTTAAAAGATTTATTTTCATTTGATGAGCCTGAGTATCTACACTATGCAGTATTATCTGTACGATTCAGTGTGTGGTGTCAGTGTCTTACAGGAAGCATTTAAATGGTTTATGAACTATTTCCCTTTGAAATACACATCCAGTAATTCATATAAAGAAGAGAAGGGCTCGACTGTGAGGGCTCTAAGGAGTGTAATTCATATGCTCAGAGGTTTGATCTGTTAAATGTGTATGTTTATGTCCAAAGTGAGCTTTGTGTGTCCTCTGATTCGTGCAAACAGGCTTCTAGGATCTACGTTTGTTGATCACAGAGGGAGAGGATGGGAGATTATGCCTGGATTTCCATGTTTCAAACTTCATCAAACAGCCAGCACAGAGGAATGAAACAGGCTGTATGTGGAGAGAAGCGCACACATAGACACCTAAATACATGCACAACTACACACAAGCACGTGTGTGTAGAAATACCCTCAAATGGGGCGTACTGTACACATTGTCAAGGAAGCATTCCATGTTTGCATTCTGGTATATAATCATAATTTTCATACAGTATAAGAACCATATGAGGAGATGTACACATTCCCAGAGATGCTGTTGAAAGAAAGCAGGTGACACATGTTTGGTTAAGGAGATATTAGAGCCAAGTATCCATGTGTTTTAAAAGTAATTTCAGTGAGTATTTCCTTAGATAATATCAGTCAGTAATGGTCAGACATTCTCTTTAGGGCTGAACATGTGCAGGAGATTGTGATTTTCTTTTATTGCAATTTAATTGCATCTTCCTCATCCCATGTGTTTTCAACAAGCACAAGGAATGAATGATCCTTTATGATAATTAACACAATATTAGAGAGGTTAAACTAGGGTGCTGTACGAACAATAAAACAGAATGCAATGAATTTGAAATCTGATAAACTCATATTTCATTCACAGTAGAACATAAATAACATATCAGATGTTGAAATAGACATATTTTTTCATTTCATGAAAAGTATTAGCTCATTTTGGATTTGATGGCAGCAACACATCTAAAAAAACAAGTAGGGACAGTGCCTTATTCACCATAATGTGTCCTAGGTTATCCAACAGTCCTGGGTCTTTTTTACTGGATTTTTGTTTTATGATACACCAAATGTTTTCTACTGGTGGAAGGTCTGGACTGCAGGCAGCCCAGTTAAGCACCTGGACTTTTCTGCTGTGAAGCCATGCCGTTGTGATGGATGTGATATTTGGTTCAGCATTGTCCTACTGAAATATTCAAGGCCTTCCATGAATGAGACGTTGTCTGGATGGGAGCATATATTGCTCTAAAGCATCTATAAACTGTTCAGCATTGATAGTGCCTTCCCAGATATCTAAGCTACCAATGCCATAGGCACTAATGCAACCCCATAACATCAGGGATGCAGGCTTTGAACTGTGTACTGATAACAGTCCACAGGACCGAGATCAATGGTTTCCAAAAAAGAACTTCAAATTTTGATAATCTGGTCACAGAACAGTTTTCCATTTTGCCTCAGGAGTTTTTAAATGAGCTTTTGCCCTGAGAAGATGCTGGCATATCTTGATAATCTTCACATTTGGCTTCTTCTTTGAATGATACAGCTTTGATTTGCATCTGTTGGCGGCACAGCTGACTGTACAGAATTATGCCTGTTTTTAATGCAGTGACATCTGAGGGCCAGAAAGACTGCGAGTATCCATAACTGACCTTAGGCCTTGTTTCTTTCACACAGAGATTTCTCCAGACCCTCTGAATCTTTTGACATTATGCACTATAGATGGGGGGATGTCCAAAGTCTTCACGATTTTATGTTGAGGAACATTTTTCTGAAATTAATCCACAATTTTTAGATGCAGTTTTAGTGACCCTCTGCCCATCTTTACTTCTGAGAGACTCTGCCTCTTTTAAATGCTCGTTTCCTACCAAGTCATGTTACAGGCTTGTGGCTAGGATTAGTAGCATAATGCTCCTCCAGCTGTTGTTCATCAGTACCACTTACTTTTCCAGTTTTTTGTTGCCCTACTTTTTGAGTTATGTTTGCTGCAATCAAATTCAAAATGAGCCAGTGTTTTCAAAGAAATGGGGAAATGTCTCATTTTCAACATTGGATATGTTGTTTTGGTTCTTTTGTCAATAAAATATGAGTTTATGAGATTTGAAAATCATTGCATTGTGTTTTTATTTATATTTTACACCATGCCACAACTTTCTTTGGTTTGAAGTTGTACTTTATTTCTAGAAATAGAGGCCTTTTATGATTTATACTTTGAAATGAGATGTTTATCTGAGCTTGTGTCAAAGATATTTTTTTGCAGTGTACTTTTACTTCAGTGAGTCACTAACACTTTAAATATGAACGATTTTTGTTGCATTAAATGCCATAAACATGAAATGCCAGTCAAGAATACTAAAGCCTTGTACCTACAGTTTTATTATTCTTAACATTCCTTGATTATTTTTGTTTATGCCGCTATACACTTAAAATCATTCAAATTGGAGAAGTGGAAAAGTTTTTTTTTTGAAGGACTGAACAGTTTAAAGAGTTGGAAACTACAAACTGGAAACCTGCTCTGAGGATTATAGCCAAAGACAAAAAAACTGCTTAGCCAATCGTCAGCTAGTGATTCAGAACCTGAAGACTGGCATTTTTTTTTATCTGTCTGCACAATACTGTAAGTTCACATACATGTCTTCAGCACAATGTGTGTGTATCATTTGCACATTTGTAACCACAGCAATATTACACAGAACTACAAATCAAAAGTCTTGTAATTTCTTTGATTTATTCGTGTGCTTAATGCAGTCCAAATAGAGAACAAAGCTTCATTATTTTCTCTTGCATGTGTCTTGATGTGTAGCTGGTGCCGTTCCTCCTGGTTTTATCTCAGGAAGAGATAGAAAGTCCAAGTCTGCTCTTGATCGATGAGCTCTTGTGCTCAGAGGAAGCAACAAGTGTGTGAACATGTGTTTTGTGTGTGCGTGCTGTGTGTGTGAAGGGAAAGGGGGACAGTTATTTTGGAACCGTCCAGACGGAAATGGGACCGAACCCAGAGAGGATGCAGATATGGTCGTCAACTCGCATACAGACACACAAACACAACACACATATATAACAGTTAACAAATTAAGAATCAGGAGTCAAAATAACTGAGATGTTAGTGGGTAAACATGAAGTTCATACTACCTTATATTTCTGATGAGCTTCATACAAATAAAGTAAAAGGATTTCTGTTTATTTCTCTGATACATTTCTCTCCCTGGCTTCGTCCTTGAGTCAGGCCTATTCAAATATCAGCCCCTGGGCACAGGTACATCAAGCTGCTGTATATGAAACATGATGAATATTACATCATTTTTGTGGGCTTTCAGGGCTATAGGTAGTGTATGTACGATGTTGGTATGGAGGGTGGTGATAGCTATTATTGGCTCTGGGATACCAAAACTAACTGAGATGCCTTCCTGAGGTGTTGTCGGACTAAATGGACAAAACACCACTGGTGAGAGGTTCCCATTTGACAACCATGATGATGTCCTGGATCTTCTGTCGATCTGTCTACAGGGCTGGGGGGGCGGGGCTGAAGGCAGCGGACCCAGCAGTATCAACGTAGGATCTTCCGTTTAAAGCACAATGATGCTTGCAACTAGGACTCTATTTTCATTTGAAGGAAAGCTAAAGAAAGCTAGTTTTTCTGCTCTTCAGTGGGTGAAGCATTGGATATCCATGTTGAACTACACATGCCTTATTTTGGTTCATTCTGCGGTGCATCACCACAGGTCTTAAGAGCTGCTCCAGGCGTGGGTTACTCAGCAACAACATCTACCCCCAGGATTACAGCTTTGTCATAAACCATAGCTGACAGGGTTGCCGGAGATGACAGCGCAGGTACTATAGCAGGTTTTGTTTCTCTGGTTGGCTCCTCATTCATGACTTCACCTTCCAGGGCTGAAGCATCATGGGACACTTCGGCTTGCAGAGTCAGGGCTGGTCCCACGGCAGGTTCTGGTTCAAGACTGAGTTCCTCAACCATGAGCTCAACCTTCAGGGCTGATGTATTATAAATATCTTCAGGTGGAAAGTTTACAGATGTTGTCGGAATTTGTACCATGGCAGGTTCTTGCTCTCTGGTGGGCTCCTCGTTTATTACCCCTACCGCAGGACTGAGAGCAAAGAGCAGAGCAAAAGAAGCTAAAGCAGGTCCATCAGCAGGTTGTGGTTCATGACTGAATTCTTAAATCATGACATTTTCCACCCAGACTAAAGCTTTGTCTTCAGTCAGCAGGGTTACAGAAGCTATTTGGTAGACTGTGATACTGAGGTCCTGAGTCATGAGCTCACTCTACAGGACTTATGCTTTGAAGGAGGCATCACCTACTAGGGTCACTGGAAGTGCTGAAGCTGGTACTGTAGCAGGTTCAAGTTAAAGACAGAGTTCCGAGTATAGATCTCAACTTCCAGGGATGAAGCATCATCAATATCTTGAGCTGGAAAGGGTTTTTAAACTGGAACTTCAGCAGGATTTGGTACAAGAATGAATTCTTAAATCTTGACTTTAGCCTCCAAGAGGCAGAAGGGTCCATCAGTTTGCAGGTCTGTGTGAGTCTGAAGCTCAGACAGCACACAGAAATGCTCCAGTATGACTTCAGTGATGACAGTCAGAGCCTCTGCTTCAAACCAGTTCAGCTTTTTCCTCTGCATGTCTGGAGAGTACATCTGCCAAACCCTCCCATCAATTGAGAGGTCCATGTCATCTCTAATGTACATGGAGAAGGTGACCTGTTGGGGGGTAGAGAAAGAACTGAGACTCTATCCGGAACAGCCTTTGCTACACTGAGAGCCATTTTACAGAGCTGCGGGTATAGAGCATATGACATCAAGTGTTGGGTTTAGGCTTCCAGAATCCTGAAAAACTTTGAGCATCACAGCAATCACACCTCTCTTGAGCACTGAATTTTGGAAACTGTTTCCTCCTGTTCCTGCTCTATCAGATCCTGGCATAATTCCAAGCCTTACTGAGGATCTTGGGATGCTGAAAGGAGTGAGGCATCTTCCCGGTGTGGCTAGCAGGCTTCTGGCTTCAAACTCAGCATCTCTCATTTGCATGCTTGTGTTCACCTCCCACACCAGCTTGACAAGAGGTCTTTATCTTCATCTTTATTTTAGTTTGAAATAAAGTAAAACCATAGCTCTGTCTCTGTTCAGTGGCTATGGCCTTATACAGTGTATGTGTAGCCAAAAAAGACCTAAACAATTAAAAAAGTAGCATTTTTGTGTGAAAATGTAATGACTAGAGATTTCCAATTGTGCAGGCTGTACACAAAGGACATTACTTAAATGAAATAAACATAAAAGATAGATATTAGCATTATTTCTACTGGTAAAGAGAGGGAGGGGCTAACTTGTTCTTTAACTCCCCTGGAAAAGTTATTCTGTGCAAAAAAAGTCATTAAAAGAATAAAAAAATATTCATAATGATTTTCAAACTTTTGTTAAACATAATGATGCTCCATCAACATGGCTGATGCTAATTGTAGAACATGACTAAAGTGTAATTGGACTATTTTTGTAGATCTGTAACATTACGAGCCCCATTAAATATCATGATAAAGATACTGTATTTCAAGAGTATCTCACAGTTTCTAATTTATCAGTTAAACCAAGTATTGGACTGATTCTGTTTTTTTTTTTTTTCTTTTTTTTTGCATGTAGACTTCACGTAGTGTGTCAAAACTACATAGGTGATATGGAGCTTTTAAGTTTGTTCTTCCAAGAAAAGTAGGGAGAGTGGATAATGCCTTGGGTTTCAATATGGACATAGACAAAGATGACACCAAATATGTGAGAAGATGAGGATCCAGAAGAAGGTCCATTGATGAGCCTCACACCTCTCTATAAAAGGCCTATAGATGAAAGCCTGCTCAAAGATTGCAAAAAACTCCAATAGAAAGCCAAAGTTCTTAGACTTTGTCCCATCTCCACACATGATCCTTGGAGCTCAGTCAGAGACGCACCCCATGACCCCAGGTCCATCACTGACGATGTGTCCAGGTTGCACTGTGAGGTGAATCATACAACTTACATTCATTCATTGCAAGCTTATTATATGCAAATCCTGGCTTTATCTTGCACATTTGATTTTTGCGTGGATTTAATGGTATGCATTTTAGGCATCATGGATTTACTGTGCTGAAGGCTGATGTCATTGCTACTGAACAGTATCTGATTTGCAGGTAACCTGGCGCAAAGTTTACCCTGTTAAAATGAAGACAACATACTGAGGTTAAATCACAAAGACTTCTCACAGACTTCGTCAAATGTTGTGTTAATTCCTTTTCATAAAGTCTCTTCTACTGAAACATACATGCATGTACCGTCAAACACACAGGGTGACTCTACAGCCTTAAAAAGAATCTGACCAGTCTGCTCTGAACAGTTTATAAATTAATTTCAGAAATTTTAAACTGTAAAACACCTATACTCAAAATTGAAAACCAGCTGCTTTGGCAAATCAACTTCAAATGAGTTAAAAAGGTGGAACGCCGTGCTTTGGTGTATGATAGCCTGCTATATAGGAGAGATACAAACATTTCCCAGTATCATTTTCTATGTAGGTGGCTAGTATTCTTAGTTCATATGTGTGCGCTACTTTATTTGCCTCAAGAGAGGGGGTCATAAATCTCTGCAAGAAAACTCAAACTGGAGGAGTTTTTCCTCTAAAAATACTCCTGGTTTCCCTTTTCAGGGGTGAGAGGGCTTCACGTGTGGTCTCACCTTAAAGAAAAGGAGTTAATATCACAGCTGGGAGGTGGTGAACCTCGTGGTTAGGGCCAAAAGTGAAACAAAACCTTCCCCACCTTTTGCTCTCAGACTGAAAGATAGATTTTAGCTAACTGCTTTTGAAGGGTGACATAACTTTTAATTCTGCATCTCCCATCATAAGAAAGTCAGCCACTCAGAGTGTTTGCTTGCAGTCAAACCTACCTTCTTTTTTTCCTTTGAGACCCCCCCCTTCAGCATCTCTTCAAAACCAGTCCAGCATCATAAGTGGTGGTCAAACCACAGTGTTTTCACAGGGTGGTTGGTTACACTGTTCTCCTCCCGCGGTTGCTAGACCATGGCAGGGGAAGAAGCTTGTTCAACATGTTTCCCGTTTAAAGAAAAAAACCCTGTTACCTCCCTTCTTCTCCAATACCACCCAAGCATCGGGGATCCTCCTACACCAAGTGGAGGGAGGCAAAATGAATCCTGTGACATCACATGATTTAAACTGCTCCAAATACAGACTGCCAATGTACGCTGCGTGCCCCAAAAAGCGATTCACCTCAAACAGTGGTGGTCCACAATCTGGGATGCATTAAAAATATCCACTGAAAGAAGTACGACTTTGTTCCACAAGACTTTAGAGATGGAATTAGTATTTATATACCAGAAGGTTCTTCTGAGAGTACAGTCTAAACCTAATCACTTCTGCTGTAGTTAGGTTCTTTTTGATTACTATTTTTCACAACTATTGTACAAACTTTGAAAACCTAAAAGCACAATTTTATCTGGATTCTTGGCTTGGCATAGATTTAAGACTGGGATTAAGTGAATTTTGGGTTCTCTCCACAATACAGAACCAGTTATATTAAATAAAGAATTCTAAGCTTGACTGCAATCCCAAGAGAATGTACAGGGATGATACCATGCTAGATGTGTGGTTTCACTGTGAGCTGTGATGGCCATATGTTAGGGTGGGTAAAGTAAAGATTGTCTCTATGTTGGCAAGGTGGGCAGTGAAAGCCAGTGTGGAGGGGGGTGGCTCTGTTCAGCCCTCTGGAGGTGTAATGGGACTAACTGAACAAAACACCAACAAAAGGGGGTTCCTATTTGACAATCCTGGGGAAGTACTGGGTTGTTGCTGTGCATCAGACTGCATGTTGATGTTAAGGGCATACATTGCCTGAAGTATTCACCCCCTTGAATGTTTTACCCTTTTAGTGATTTTATGAATCAGTCATGGTCAAGATGATTTGGCTTTTTTGAAAGAAAACCAGATCAAAGTTTGGACTAAAGTCTAGGCTTTTACCCTGCCACTCCAGAACATTCATCTTGTTGTCTTTAAACCATTTCAATGTAACTTTCATTATACTTCAGGTCATTGACTTACTGGAAAACAAATTTTCTCCTAAGCTGTAGTTCTTTTGCATACTGGGTAAGATTATCCTCCAGGATTTTCCCATGTTTTGCTGTATTCATTTTACCCTCTACCTTTACAAGCCTTTCAAGGCCTGCTGCTGAGAAGCATCCCCACAACATGATGCTGCCACCACCGTGCTTTACAGTGGGGATGGTGTGTTTGTGGTGATGTGCAGTGTTTGGTGTTCGCCAAACATAGCGTCTTGTCTGATGGCCACATAGGGCCATTTTAGTTTCATCAGACCAAAGAACTTTCTCCCATTTTACCTTGGAATATCCTATATGCTTTTTAGTGGCATTTACTTCATCATTCCACTCTGTGACAAACTCTAGTTAATTTTAATATATTTTCGTCAACAGTGGCTTTCTCTTTGCCCCTCTTCCATAAAGCTTTGACTGGTGAAGAACCTGTCCAACAGTTGTTGTATGCAGAGTCTCTCCAATCTCAGCACCTAAAGCTTGTGACTCCTTCAGAGTAGTCATAGGTGTCTTGGCGGCCTCTCTCACTAGTCTCCTTCTCGCACAGTCACTCAGTTTGTAAGGATGTCCTGATCTAGGCAGATTTACACATATGCCATATTCCTTCCATTTTTTGATGATGGATTTCCAGTGCCTTGGAATGATTTGTATCCGTCCCCTGACTCATACTTTTCTATAACCTTATCTCTGTGTTGCTTGGAGTGTTCATTTGTCTTCGTGGTGTAATGGTAGCCAGAAATACTGATTAACCAGTGACTGGATCCTCCAGACACAGCTGTCTTTAGACAACAATCACTTGAGACACATTAACTGAACTCAGGTTATCCTCATCTCAGTAATTGTGAGACTACTAGCATCAATTGGCTGGACCTCTGCTGTTTTTTTTTTGTTTTTTTTTTTTTTGTCAAAAAGCCAAATTATACTGACCATGATTAATTCATAAAATCAATTAAAGAGTAAATCATATTTTTTAATGGCTCTGTATCTGGGTTTTGGGATTTTGTTGCTGAGTGTGTATCCTTTCACCAGTGCATATGTAGTATCTTGTGTTTACTTCAAATATAAACTGGAGTAAAACATTTTTAGGACTGTTTAGTGTTAGTTGTTCCATGAGATATGTTAACTGAAATCACAGAGGAAATAAATGTTAGTCATTCTTTTATGTCAGCAGAAATACTTAAGGCCACCACTGCATAAGTCACTGCACCCTAGTCAAAAAAAGTCTGGCTGTGACACTGGCAATCCCTGCATTAAAGTGTACTTAAAATTAGAAGTATTCATTTGGCTTTAGAGACAATATTATTAGGGTTGCAGTTATTTAAAGACTGTAAGTTAAGATTGCCCAAACATGAGTTGGCTTTGCAACTCTTCTCTGCAATCCAACAAACCCCTTTTTATCCCCATCCCAGCTCACATCAGTGGCAGGTTCCAAACTCCAAACTGGCTTATTTCCACCAGCTTTCTCCTCCTTCAAAATTCATTTGAAGAAGCAGACCTGAAGCCTGAGAGTACTTTCTTTCTTCCTCTCTCTGTGGCATTGTTGAGAACCATGGACTTGCCAGCAGTTCAAAAGTGGATATCTGCCTGTTTTGGCTTCTTGTGGATTTATTTAAGTCCAGTCAGATTTGTGTCCATCCTGGGCAGTGGCCTCCATTTTTATCATGCTCATCCTGGTGAATTTACTGATCTTAGTACCATTTTAATGCACTAATACCCTCCAAGGTGGAGTGTGCAGGCCTACGGAAGAAAATACACTTGTTCTGTTTAGCACTTGTGATACAATGTGGGATGTTCATTCTCTGCAACACCTCAGTGATACAGGCTATGAAGCGATGCAGACATTAAAGCTACACCCCTCCTCCTCGATCCAATCTGTCACTGTGGTTATTACAGTCTTGGCCACAATGGGACTGACCTTCACCAAAACTCAATGGATCTGTGTGACACACACATACCAATCCATCCACAAAATCACCAGGGTGTGCTATTAGCAGGCCCACAGACCGTATCAGCACACTATTTCATGCAAAAAAAAAAATCTCTGAGGATCACAATAACACTTACAGTAAATCCCAGATTTACCCACAAATTAATGTAACATAAAAAGACTACAGATTGCAAGACACACTATATGGACACATAAAACAATGAGCCTCGATTGACACAGGACAATCCAAAGATAATTCTTCTGAAGGAGAAACACACACTATATGGCCAAATTATTTGGTTGCATGACCTGAGGGACTGTAATGACATTGTATTCAAATACATGTAATTTAATAGGGAGTGGCCCCCCCCCCCCCAAGCCATAACAGCCTTAACTCTTCTTGGAAGGCTTTCCACAAGATTTTGTTGTGTTTTTGTGGAAATTTGTGCCCATTCATTCTGTAGAGCATTTATGAGGTGCTGATGTTGGACGAGAAGGCGTGGCTCACAATCATGTTCTAATAGAAAAGGGCCTTCCCCAAACTGTTACCACAAAGTTGAAGGTATAGCATTGTCTAAACTGTGTTGGTATACTGAAGCATTAGGTTTGTTTTTCACTGAAGTTAAGGAGGCTAGCCCAGACCCTGAAAAACAGCCCCATGCTATTTTCCCTCCTCCCACAAACTTCACAGTTGGCACAATGCAGCCAGGCATTGCCTATCTGACTTTGAAACAGAGAACTGTGATTTGTCACGTTTCCCCTGCTCCACAGTCAAGTGTTGGTGTGCTTTGTACCACTCTATCTGACGCTTGGCATTGGACTTGATGATGTGAGGCTAGCTCCTGCTGTACAGTAATGTGGAAATTCAGATCTTAAACTATATGGCATCAGCAGAGTCATTGATCCCGATCTGTGATTTTACATTGTCTTCCAGTTCATGGCTGAGTTGCTGTTCCTAAATGCTTCAACTTTCTATAAACATCACTTGCAGTTGACTGTGGAATATCCAGCAGGGATGAAATTTTACAAATTTTCTCATTTCAAAGGTTCAGCCATCACACTCCCACTCTTGAAGTCACTGAGTTCTGCAGAATGACACATTTGTATCACAAATAGCCTGCATGGCTAGGTATTGGATTTCATACACCTGTGGCAACAGGTCTGATTGAAACACCTGAATTCAATAATTACCAGGAATTGTCAAATATGCTTCCAGATGTGACTGTACTTGCAAGGATTGTCTTTAAAAATGTCTTTAATTCTCAAATGAAAATTCACAAGTTGCAAAACTGAAAGTTTGACTATTTTGCTATCTCAAGTTGTTGAAATGACTATTGAAGTGGAAGCTTGTAAAGCAATTGAAACATATTTTAAGAAACCTTAGAAAAAAATTAAATTCAAGATTTTTTGTCACAATACCATAAATTTAAACCCTGATATGAAGCTATACAATACCAGTTCTTGTTACAGTACTACTGGAACAAAAACAGAAAGTCCTTGGGACCCTACAAAGGGAACTTTTATGTTCTCAATAATACAGAAAAAGCAAGCTAAACAAACTGAAAATATCAGGATTTTTAAAACACATGCTATCAAAATAGTATCCAGTCAGAGAATCATAAGTGTTGACTTCATTCATCTGCTTGGTTAAGGGCTCTAGAGTACATCTCCTACCACTAATTCTAAAACCTTCACTGTGCACAGACCACAAGAAGTTCAAGACCTCTAATCTTTTTATTTGTCTCTTCATTAACATTAAAACGGCTGTAACACCATCATCATAAAAGAGCCCCTTTGCTATTTATTACCACGAGTGCCTGTGACCTCCACACCACAGCTCAGGACGAATTGGTAGGTTCCTCTTACTTGAACGAAGGAAGTCAATTAATTCATAAATACTTTAGCACATTTACAGTAAGTGAGGGGAAGATGGCTATTGATTGATCCCACTAACACAGCAGCCCCCCCCCCCCACCTGCATGTGGAGTACACCTTAATGAAGCTGGGGCTTTTCTTAACCAAGATTAATGCAGACAGAAAACAGAGGAAAACATAATGATTTTTACCAGCAGTTAAGTGGGGAAGGACTTGGAATATGAATTTGCTTGCTGCAGGAAGGATGTCAGGGGCTGGTAATTGGTATCTGATGAGCATTAGAGTTGATAATTTCTAATATTTCAGCGTTAACCAATGTTTTTTCAGGCATGATAAAATAAGGGCTGAATTTACTTCTTTTTTTATTTTTTTTTTATTTTTGTTTTACAGATACTAATTTTGGAGTTAACAGCACAGGGACTTATTAAAAAATAACAAGATGTAGGGTGTTTGGTGGATAAAAGAAAGCCTGGTTAGCTCTGAATCTTCTTTTTTGACCTTTGAGGAAATTTGGTGAAACAGCAGAAAAAGGTGACCTCATTTTAACAGCACTGAGACAGTCACACCTATGGTGACCTGAACAGACCTGAGCACCACAGAACTCAGCACTTCACAGAAGTAATTTCCCCTCTCTCAGTCACAAACAAAAGTGATAATGCAGAATCTGTAAAAGAATATCTTCAAAAGTTAAAAAAAAAGAAGCTTTCCTTCATCTTTCCTATGTCTGTAGGAAAACAAATGCTATATTTCATAGCTGCTTGACAGGGGAACTTGTAATGAACGGATTAATCTTTTAGCTCAGCAGTAGAGGAGAAACCTTTTACAATGGAAACAGCTTTTCCTATCAGGAAAGTCCACGCTCATCTTTCTGTTACTCCTACTTAGGGTTATGAATTACTGGCAGCCCATCAGCAAAGCAATATCTCAATAGAATAAAATATGAATGCACTTTGAAGCCGATTTTATCCCCTTTAAAAAGCCATGCAGATAAATGGACATGTGAAACACTTCTAAGGCTGACTAATGTGGGAAATATTGAGCTAAGTAATTGCAGCTGTTTCATCAATAAGCTGGCTAAAGTAGATCATTACAGTCATATGTGATTAACACACAAGTGGTAGGGTAGGGAGAGGTGGAGGGGCAGATTGGGAAATGGAATAAAACAAGTGTAATACATAATTTACATAGCACAGATTACTGCGGATTAAAAAATGATGAGAGGATACTGATTGAATGTGATGAGCTAACAGTGACCTCAGACTCTGAGCTTGAATTATGTTACCTTTGTGTCATGTTAGAGAAGCCTTTCTGGTCCATTTTTACCAAATGAACTAAAAAGTAACATTAAGACATATCAATTGCCTTCCTGTATTTCTATATTGATAATACTGTTCCATAGACATATTATGATAATGCTCTGCACTTTATACATCTCATAGAGCAGGGTCTAGTTATGGCTTTATTTATCTAGTGTGTTAGGATTTAGCTTTTAAAATACATATGTAAAAATTTTAGATTATTTTCTTACCCTTATACAATTTTCACATAGTAGGACTTATTTATCGCCCTCTTAACAGTGTAATTTTTGTACTTTGTCTCGTTAGCTGTGGTCCTGTCATGTGTATGCCTTTGTCTCTGGTACTTTTATGTATGTTTTGTGTCAGTTTTATGTGGGACAACAGATGGAAATTAGCGACTCGCTAAATCTGGTGCAATCATGTTTTGATTGCCATTGCACACTGTCCCTGGATAAAAATAAACATTAAACATTGGCAACCCAAGAAGATTATAGACGAGGGGCTCTCCTGTGAAACTGCAAAAAACAACAGTCAGCATTATTTTATTTAATCAAAATAAAAAGAAAAAAGTCAAAAACTAAGAGTCCAATCAAAGAAATCAGCTTTAAAATAGCCCACCTTCCCATTCGTAAACCCCTTGACAAACATGACAGTTTAACCACTGTACATACAGCAGTTTGATGGACAATTGATGAACTAAAAACACATCCATACTACAATTCTACAGTCAAATATTGAAATGTAGTTATGTTGAGATAATTTGGTACCAACACAATGTCTTTTTTTAAAACTCAGATGTCAATAAAAACACGACTTGAGTTCCAGCTCTTGGAGTTATGACTTCCTCGTCACAAGAGAGGATCCGTGTGTATAGGAAGTGTCATGCACTGTTGTAGGCTAGGCTGCCCATAAGAGGGGGATAAAGGGGAGAGCTTTCTGGGGCCCTGCCAAACTGAGGGGCCCATGGAGGTCAGCAAGACTATGGACCGTTGTAAAGTTAAGCTGTGATAATAATATTTTATTTATTTCATTAAAATGAATAATAACCACTCTTATCAAAGAAAAAAAGGATTTTATTCATGCTGTTGTAAAAAATTGCCTTTTTAAAAATGCAAACACCTTTTCTTAAAACAAAATTACCTTTTTATGGGTAATGTGCGCTGAACTAAATGATACAAAAGTAGCAAAGTGGTAAAAAAGATTGCAAAAATGGGCAAAAAGCAGCAGAGTGGGTTAAAGTGGCATAAATAGGTAAAAATATAGCAAAAATGGGCTACAAGTGGCACAACAATGTCCAAAACAAGTTAAAAGTTGCAAGACATCAAGGCAAAAATGGTGAAAGAATTGGCAAAATAAGCAAAAATGTGGCATAAAGGTGCAGCATAAAGTTGCAAAAAAATGTCCAAAAGTGTCAAAAGTGAGAAAAAGATCTTGCAGAAATTAGCATAATGTGTCAAAATTACAAAAATGGGCAAGAAAGTGGCAAAAATTGGCTAAAAGGTTGGCAAACAAAAGACAAAAGATGGCAAAAAGGGCAAAGAAGGGTGAAAAAAAAAGGGTGAAATTGGCAAAAAAGGGAAATGCAACAAATATGGTTGCATAAGTGGCATAAAACCAAAGGCAAAAACATTACAGCCATGGGCCAAAAGTGGCTTTAATGGCAGAAATGGGCTGAAAGTGGCGAAACAGGACAAAAGTGGCAAAAAATGGAAAAAATATGTAAAAAGGTCAAAAAGTGGCAAAAAAAGGTGTAAAAATGGGTGAAAAGTGTCAAAAGTGGAAAAAATTGGGTGAAACGGCAAAAACCAACAAAAAAGCAGCAAAAATGTGTTCAAAGTGTCAAAAAGAATTGGCAATGATGGCTGAAAAAAGACACAAAAAAAAAAAAGCTGTCAAGGGTTGAAAAGTAGCACAGATAAAGTTGCAAACATCACAACCCAATAATATTTTGAAACACTTTTCAACCCCCAAACAATGCAACTGTTAGCCAGGACAGTAGCACCAATGTTCCTTATACAACTGTCATTCATTGATATCATCAATTTTAATTCCATTTTCTGGAATTAAAATTATGAAGCATTGTTGTAAATATTTTAGTTTTATCAGGTGTTTAGTACTTGAATAATGTATTAAGAACTATAAATATTTGTTCTTTTATATTGTGACTGTATGTATAGACAGTCTGAGGCTGTATATTCTCCTCAGGGCCCCCGGAGCAATCAGTCCATCAACAGCATTTGAGCTCGGCTAATTTCCCACCCCTCCTCTCCTCCCCTCACTCATTCTTAAGACGGATGCTTTGGGTAATAAGGCTAATCAATACACTTCCTCACAGTCCTCCCAACCCGCCTGGTCCCAGGACATTACCAGCCGTTTGTCATCAGACACGTCACTCGTTCTTATCGGGCATCACAATCTTGTTTGAATGCTGTTGCTGCACCTCGCACAGAGAAACACATACATGCAAAGAATAAGCATAGGTTGGATACATGCAATCATGCAATAATTCTGATTTACTATGCAAGCACACATACACATTCTCATACTGGCAAATGTGAAACCACAATTGCTCTATGCAATGATATCAGACACATTGGAGCACCTGCTGCCTACAGTACATGAAATATTACACACACACTCACGCACACACACCTCCCAGGCAGTGATGAATAGACACATGGGGGCTCTGTGACAGGTTACACATGCACAGCGGTGTCAGGATCTATACGGAGAAATTAATCAACAATGACACCAGCGTCAGCGGCCCCCCTCTCACAGCGTGCAGCTCGACATGCTGTAATTTGCCCTGTATGATTACCCCAGGGTGCTGGGGGTGGGGAGGATTTGCACCCCCATCTTAATTAATTAAGCACTGTGCAGACAGGGAGGTGTCTCCGGAGTCCTGTACAAAAGCACATTTAGTGTGTCGTTACCTGGAGTCCCCTTTTTGTGGAAGTCTCTGAAAAGTTCTGATGATGCACCTTCTGTGGCCTTGTATGTTTTTTTTTCACTTTTCATAGATAAAAGAGAGAATATTCTATATCATTAAAATATGGTGAACAAATTATTTGATTAATAATACATGTGCAAAGCCAGGCTTTTTTAGCATTTAAAATGTACTGATAGATGTTTTTTTATCAGTACAAATTAAATCTTCAGGTCTGTCTTTTATGACACTATCTGTGAAATGTCCTTTCAACAGTCTTATCAGATAATTCATTCAATTTGTAAAGGAACATACTGCTTTAATAAGTATCATAAAGCTCCTGTGAAAAGATTTGACAGAAGTCAATGTTTATTGAAAAGTTGATCTGTGATAACAATATTTTATACGTAACCTGAATAATAACCAGTCTTATCAAGGCAAAAACAACCATTTTTTCCATTTATTTATGTTTTCTTTAATCTTTAAAGATTAAATCCACACTAGTAACTCCAATATTGGACGTCTTTTTGTCTATTTACAATCCAGTTTTTGTTAGTTCCTGTAGTTAGTGGGTTAACCTTTTTGGTAATGTTTACAGTGTAGATGGGTACACTGATGTAAACCATTAGGAAAGTTATGTCAGACTTCATGGCTAAGCTGATGTGCACAAATGTCAGATATCAGAGAATAAAGAAGAAGAAAGTCGAATATTTTCGAGAGAAAATTAATTTAATGACTGCAAAAAGAAGGGGAAAAAAAAGCTGAAAAATGGCATAAAGGTGGCAAAAAAGTGCAGCTCAGGAAATATGACCGCCTCATGTCGCTATGCTTACTCCTATCATCTAACAGCTGCTTCGCATTAATTTGGAACAGCGTAAAGATTTTTTGACTGAACTACTTGAGAAGTTCCATAGGTGTCCATATATCAGAAGTTAATGGACACTGATGAAATTTCCAGAGCCAATCAGAATCGAGTATTCACCAAGACTATGGTATAAAATGAGCTAATTGTTAGCCAGGACGCAAGCACCAATGTGACTGATGTATTGATATCGACCAATAAATCACAGCTTGGGAGGGCTCATTTGCTGTGTTTTTAAGGGGCCTAGACAATTCTGTGGGCAGGCCCAGGTGCCCCCATGTTCTAAAAGAAGGTTAATGATCATAGTTTGCAAAAACCAAAGCATTTTCAACTTCTGCAAGGAACAAACTCATCCACTATGTTAATCACCATGCTTGAGACAATAATGAAGGATGTGTCAGTTATGATTGTCTCAAAGAATAACATTTTGACTCTAATTTTCTTTTCTTTTTTTAAATTTTAGTTTTAATTAATGAAAATGTTCTCTGCACTTTAGTTTGATTTACTCAGTTTTAGTTGAGTGTAATAACGCTGGTGTGTACAGAAGCTGTTGTCCTTGTCGTGGGCAAACTGGGGTTATACTGCAGCTTATACCCATGGCTCTTTTACTGCATGCCATTCCCCAACTTCTTTCCCCAGTTTCCCTCCCTTTCCACTCTTCTATTTAAAATAAAAATGATAAAACTCTAAAAAGAGGGGTAAAAAAGCTGTGACACTGTGACAACCAAACAACTTGTAGGTTTTTTACCTGCGTTTAACTGTCAGCCACTTTTCAGTCAAACAATCCAGGGCATTTAAAGCAGCCCCTCAGCCACACTGTGCCTCTTATCTGGTACAAACCATGTTCATTGGATATCAACAGAAGCACATTTGGTCAGTTACCTGAGTTTTAAGCCAAGAGGTCGGCAGATTGGCTCTCTGGCAGGTTAAGGTAAAAAAATGATCCTTCTCTTTGATTTCCTTTTATTCCCACGAGTCATGTATGCTGATTAGCTATTGGGGGTGGTCCATTTCCCAGAGGAGACAGAGATGGGAGCAGGTTGACAGGACACCATGTGACACTATTGTTTGCCTTCAATAATGACCAGGGGACTCCAGATGATATGGGAGCCTTTGATGGATGACTAATTTATCAGTAGCTGTCGTGGCCTAACGATGGTTAATGATGCCACTGGTGGCTCGTCTGGGGTTAACCATCAAAGGGGAGGTGAAGTGTTTACTGTTGGAAATGTTAAGCGCCTTTTAGTTCAATTTCAATGAAAAAAAGTGTTGCTTTTTGGCAGTACTAAAGTGGGATTTTCTGCAAAATGGTCCTCAAAGAAGATGATTTGCTGCACTGGATGGATAAAGCCCACTTTGTGGGATAGCTAAAACTTTTATTAAGAACTTTCCTTTTGGGATCTGTTTGGAAAAATATTCTCCCTTTATGCTTAGGATTTATGATTATCTCTGCTGATGCCTTAAACATTATACAGACAAACAATGGAGCCATTACTATCTTTCATTAAATGTAGTTTTGGCCAGAGAGCACAAGCAGTAGTAAGAAAACAAAAGGACTTGATGTCTCTGCAGTGTGGAGACCGTTCCTTTCATCATACCATTATTTCAAGGCCTCTGTGTCATTGTTCTTAGCACTGTTCTTTTGAGCTTCTGGACCCCACTGGAAAACAGGTGAGGCAAAACAATCACGCAAACTCCCATCACTCTCTCCACATTCAACAATAACACTCTGACTGTATCTTTCAGTAGCAAACACAAAGCTCACCCCAGCTGAACGCCGCTCCGGAAACAAATACATTGTCGGGGACAGAGCGGGGAAATAAAAGACAGAGGCCAGAGCCTATTGGAAATCGGAAAACAGCCCTTTTCTCCCTTTGAAAGAGCCCCGGCGATGAAAATATGTAATATAAATAAAGCTGTGGACGCTTTGAAAGCCAAAGCCTTCCTTCCTGGCCCGGTCCTCTGCGGGGGGAAACGCCCACTTCTGGGCCCTTGCTCTTAAATTCCCAAAGACCACTCTGTCATCAGGGTCCCAACTGCTGCTTTCAAACACGCGATGGCCAGACTCACTTCCCAGTCTTGCTCTCTCTATCTGCCCAGATCTGAGTCACTTTTGCCCCCTCAGCCCCTTTCAAGTCAAACCCCCTCCCTGGACAGGATCTCTCCTCGTAGTTCAGTCGGCTTAAATACCGCCAGACAAGCTCCAATTATTTCACCCCTGAAGTGTTTGTGGCGAGTGACTGTCAAGACTCAGATCTCTCCGATGGTGCTTCTGATATTGGAACCTGACGGGCGGATGCAAGGAAAGACATAATGACAGATGACTGGCTGATTGGTGACAACTATAAAACAGTTCATTAAAACAGAATAACACACTGTCGGCCTGATTTGATCTCTCTTAACTGTAGTCAGAGAGCTTTGTGTTTACTAAAGGAAACACCTGCTGTTTTATTGAAAGTTTGAGGGACTTTAGTTTGCAGAAATATTTATGTCCTGTGGATAAAGCAATAAACTCAAGTGTACCCTGAACGGATACTTTACAGTAGCATGAAACAAACTATGACTTAAAAATGACCTCTGATAATCAGATAAACTATTCAAAAATCCTTAAAGAATCAGTTTGAAGGATGTTAAGACACTGGACATTCTGGACCTACTGAATGTTACTGTCAGTGTTTTTGCCATTATTAAATGCTAAATTATCTTAACCATTCATTTCTCTAAATTACTTATACAACATTAAAAATGCTCTTAAAACTGAAAGTAATTTTTTGTCATGAAAACTCACAAACCGATATATTTTCTGCATTACTGTAGGTATCCATCAAACAACTGTAAAGTGATACAATGAATTGCATGGGATTAAGATTTGTATCCTGCTAATTCTTTAACGCTTCCCAAGGATTAACAACAGCAGTAATGGAAGAAGGAACACTGTAATTCTTGAGTAAATAATTTTAAAAGTAATCCTATAAGCCAGCAAAGAAAGCAACACTTAAAGCTGGCCTTGAGACAGACTGAAATTAATCCTATTTTAAATAACAAAAGCAAACAAACCAACATTGTCAATACTTATAATTTTGCCTAAATATTGTCATTTTTATATCAATGTCTACTGTGCCAGGAGGTAGGAGTCACTAAGCCTTTCACTTTCTGTACACTTGCTGCACAAAACTTTCACAAAGTGAGAGAAACAAAAAAAGTACAAGCAACAGATAAGAGGTACCCTTTTTGCAAGGCCGCCCATAAGGGGGGATAAAAGGGAGGGCTTTCTTGGGCCCAGCCAAATGGGGGGGCCAATGGAGGTCAGCAAAATCATGGTCTATTGTAGAGTTACGCTGTGATAATATTTTATATTTAACCGGAATAATAACCACGAAGATTTACTTAATTTAGATTTTCTTTAAACAGAATTACCTTTTAATGTTAACAATGTGGATGGGAACACCAGACTAGTAATGTCAGACTTCATAGTTTCTCTATAATGAGCCCAAATATCAGGATGCCAGAAAATAAAGAAGCCAAAACTAAGATAACTGTATTAGAAAAGAAATAAATAATTGTGAAAGGAGACAAGAATGGGTGAAAAGTGGCAAAAAGAAGTGGCAGAAGTTGGAAAAAGATTTTTAAAATGAAAAAAGGGGGTTAAAAGGACAAAAAGCAACAAAAAAATGGCATCAATTGGGTAAAAAGGTGGCAACAATGTGCCAAAAGTGGCTAAAAGAAGTTGCAGAAATGGGAGAAAATAAGCACAAAAGTGGCAAAAGTGAGCATAAACTGCTAAAATGGGTCAAAGGTGGCAAAGTTTGTTAGAAGTTGCCAAAAAAAAAAAAAAAATCCAATTTGACAATTCCAACAACAGAACCTAATAACAGTTTGACACACTTTTCTGCTTCAAAATGAAGTAACTATTAGCCAGGAAGCTAGCACCAATGCTACTAATCCAGCAAACAAGCACTGATATCATCAGTAGATCATAAATGAAGAGGACCCATTCTCATGGTTTTACAGAGGCCCAGTCAGGCTTGTCTCTTCGTCCACACAGGGCTGCACAGATTGTCAAAAGGAATAGTTCCACATAAGACCTTTTATATGCTTTTATTAGATTTTTAAAACCTGTCCTTCTTAATATCTTACATGCCATACTAAAAGACTTCTTTTTTTAATGAGAAACAGAGCTGGGTAAATGTGTATTAATCTGTTAATTGTTGCTTATCTGCGTGAAGTTTCTCATTGATATAATCATGGATGTTCTCTGAAAATGATCTTTTCGATTCAGATTTAGTGAACGTCACTTGTTATGAATAAGCAAACAGCCTCTTTTACTTTAGAGAGCTTATGAAATGACCAGCGAAAAAGCCGGGCTCTGTCCTAGGTGCTTTCATTGAAAAATGCTGCTTCAAATTCATGAAGTTACGTCCTCCCAGAGCTCTGCTAAAATCAGCTACATTTTTTTTCTCTTATTTGTAGATTTGGACCAATCTATGGATTTTTATGGTTGTAATGTCTGAAATTAATCTGTTACTGGAATTGGAATGTGGGGACCCTTCCTGATGCTGCAAAACCATTAATGTTGGAATATTATGACCAGGAGAGTAAAGTAGAGCTCATATGCTATGAAATGACTCTACAAATCATTGTTTTTTGGTGGCCTGCTGTGTTGGCTTGATATTGAAATGGCTGGAGTAACAAGAATCATAGCAAATGTATGGCATGGCACTTACACACAGCTGCTGTGTAAATAATCATTATTATTTGGGCTTGCAAAAGATTTGATTTGATGTGACTAATACACTGTAGGGCCTTTTTAACCAGCATCATTAAAAGATAAGTGGAGAATATTTACCGAGATGACACAGTCCTCCTATATATACTCCTGCACATTCACTGGAGAGCATTTACTCCAGGAAATGCTTGGTTGTTGTGTGTTTATGTGCAATAATGCCCAAAAAACTCCAGTCATACATCAAATTCAGCTTGGGACACAAACTGGGCCCTTGTCTGACCCTCAGTGGAAGGGTCCTTAATGACATCCACCATCTTGGCTCAAATGGGGCAGTGGTTTCCACTGAAGACAAGCCTCTTTGCACTATCTGCTGAGCTGGTGGAGTGCATGGGTCAGGGTGAGAAAACCTGCTGGTCAGCCCAGCGGTCAGCCCTGCAATGAACTCCAGTTAATTGCCACTGACTCCATGTTCTATCTTTTCAGATTTTCTGGTCAGTTCATCAAAGTTTTTTCCCCTGTGTTATTTTTTGCTGTGTCTAGCTCAGAGGTGGTCTGGAAGCAGAGGTTTGAAACCTCAAACCACAAACTTGGACGATGCATGGTCATGTAATAATTTTTGTCCACATAGTATTTAAGGTAGGGCAGCCTACTATATGTTTCAGTGTATGCATCACATGCACAAGAATATACTTTAATTACTGGAGTTATTTTTCAGATTTTTCCAGTTTTTTCCCTAAACTATAGTAATAATTAATCTGCATTCCCCAAAATAAAAAAGTCACAGAAAGGGTCAGTGAAGTCGTACAACTGTGTGCATTCCTTAATAAATGAGAAGACGATCTTTACCCACATGATCTAAAATCAGTGGAGGCAGTGGACTCTTCTTGTTCAAGTTTCCAACATTTGTGTTGGCATTAATACTATTATATTTCACGTATTTGATTTGCAGTTGGTTAGTGCTAAATAGCAGTTATTATTGGCCCTAATAGCACAAAAAGTAAGGACATTTGGCTTAAGTAGATTTTTTTCTTAGTTGTAACAATGCTTCTTGGCAAAATAAACTTTTACTGTTAAAAAGCCTCTTTACTTCCTTTTAAATTATGCCACATTTGTAAGGAACATGCATTTGTGGGATGAGCAGCAGAGCTGAGTATGTAGGTTGTGCCCATGAAAAACTTTCCAGAGCTTCTCTGCCAACACCAAATAGCTTATTCTGCTGTTGCAATTGAATTGTTTTGAGTGTCTGGTACCCCTAGGCGCCGACTATCAGATGCCTGACAGGCTGTCTTCTATAGATTTGCAGCCAAGGTTTGAATGCCCAGATAAGCTGGAGCAGACTGCACGCAACCAGTCTCAGGTCTCATAGGACTGCCAGGAGGCCCTGCCATGACTGCCCTTCGCTGTCAGGCCTGTTTGTGCTGGTGTCAGCAGCACATGCACTGGAACTTGAACATATGGAGGAATGCTATGTTTAGCAGTGAGTCTAGATTCTGCCTATGGCAGTTAGATCTCAGAGTCAAAATGTGGAGAAGACGCGGAGAACACTATGGCAACTGCTGCACCGATTAATGTGTGATGGTGTGGGGCAACATCTCTCTCACTGGAAGAACGAGGCTTGTCATCATTGGAGGGAATCTCAATGTAGAGATATGATATTAAGATGAGATTCTGCAACCAGTGGCAATCCCTTATTTCCACAGTCTGGGACCAAACTCTATCATCCAAGATGACAATGGTCGCCCCTACAGAGCAGGGTTTATCAGAGACTAACTTTGGAGGTGGAGAGGTTGAAATGGCCTGCCAGCAGTCCTGACCTCAACCCACTGAACACTCGTGGGATCAGCTTGGACGTGTTGTTCGTGCCAGAGCGACCAACACAACCACGTTGGCTGATTTGCGACAAATGCTGGTTGAAGAATGGGATGCCATCCCACAGCAGTGTGTGACCAGGCTGGTGACCAGCATGAGTAGGTGGTGCCAGGCTGTTGTGGCTGCGTGTGGTTCTTCCACACAACTCTGAGGCTCCTAAATGAATAAATTGTTAAATTGCCAATATGTCTTGTTTCTTCAGACTGAAATCATCCAATCCACCAAACGCCAAACAAGAGTCAATGGCAGAATAAGCTGTTTAGCAGAGAAGAAATTTTTCATGGGTGCAACCCACATACTCAGCTCTGCTGCTCATCCCACAAATACATGCTCTTTACAAATGTAGCACAAATAAAAGGGAAATAAACAGGCTTTACAATGTTATAAGATTTATTGCCAATGGTATAAGATTTATTGTTGCAACGAAGAAATAATCTACCAAACACAAATGTCCTTATTTTTTGTGGTAAGTTAAAAAATGTCTGCATGTTTCATGAACCTTTTTGGTTATGTTGTTTATGAACCTGTGTATATGCTGCTCCGTCTGGCTGGTTTGTCAGACAGACCAACAAAAAAACAGAAAAAAAGACAATAACTCGAAAGTCCTTTATAGCTTCCTGCAAGAAGAAACCATTAAAGTTGAGCACATTGTCTGGTGGTCTGGCTGCAAATGTGTGAGGAAGCGCATAGTAATCAAGTGAAAGAGGAAAAAAAGCGCTTCGTGAGAAACAGACGTAAATAATGGACCAGGAAGCAGGAGATCAAAGCTTCTGAGTTGGGCCTCCGTTTGTTTTCATACTCACCCAGGCCTCGCAATAAAACACGCAAGAGTCGCACTTCAGAGGGAGGAGGGGGACGCGAGGAAGTGCTGAGAGCGGTTACGTCCCATCCTGAGGATCCCGTGCCACTATCCCCATGTCAGGGAAAGGCGTCAGGTACAGCGGTGTTTACCAGGAAAAGGGACAAGCCGCACAAAAACCCTTTTACATCAGAGGGGACTCTCAGTGGCGAGGAGCCATCATGTTAAACACAGACTGTGTGTTTATAAAAGAACCTTTTCCTTATCTCTTAATGCTACTGTAGGCACTAAACACAATGTGTGCTTTAAATGGCACACTGAGATCAAACTTAAAACTTACAACAGCTTTGTTTGTGTCTGTTTACATGCCTTTAACACGGAGAGATGGCGTCACGGGATTTCTAAGAATTAGCACAGGATGAGTTTACAGCCAAGACAACACAATACAAAACAATACACGCTGTTTGAAAACATTTACTGCTCTCCACTTTTTGTTTCAGTCTGTGTGAAAGAAAACAATAATACATGCCACTGAAGGATGTTTTGATAGTAAAATAGGGCTTGGACAGAATTGTAGATCTTGTCGATTTAATGATAATAAAAGGTTATTTTAAAAAGACATGATCGCTCACTGGAAGATATCTCTGTTTCAGGAAAAGTCTTGATTTAAATTGACATTTATCTCATAAATTGTGATGGTGAAAATATGGCTATATTGGAAAGTCAAAGCACTTGTGTGTGTGGAAGTTTTATGTAAAACAGCGATAAAGCTGCTATGAACATTCAATAATCTTCTACTGAGCATAACGAGTGGCTCATCTTTTTGGAGGTCAAATGCTAAACATGGGCATCCTAGCTGGTTGGTCAGCACATAAATCCCAGAGGTTTTAGGGAAAGATGTCTTTTTTACATAAACTACTTATCTTCCTCCAAGAATACCTGCTCATAAGTGATGCTTATGTCTTTAATATACATGGCCCAAATTCACCTTAACAATACTGAATATTTCTATTGCATATCTGATTTAATACAGAATAAATCAGGTCCAAAAAGAATAAAAGCAAACCATACAGGTTTACAGAAATCAATTAACAAGCCATTTTTTGTTAATTTAATTCATTTATCTAATTGACTATCTTTGGATAGTGCATATAAGTCAACATTTAAGCAATGCACGTCAATGTTTAAATGTCAGAATTAGCCAAATTGCTAAATTTGATCCATACTCAAGATGAAGAAACTGTTTTTTTTCCCAAGATTTTTGTAAAAGGGAGCTAGAATAAAACTATTATATAAACCAATATTTCTGAAATGTTGTCTGTGAGCTGCATTAGCAGAAAAAAAAGTATTTTAAAAAATGCCTGGGGTGCAGATGGTTTAGTTGTTATGTTGAGACCAATGTACGTGGGGTTCAAGTGCAGCCTGTGGCTCCTTTCCCTCAAGTCTCTCCCCCACTCTCTCACCCCTGATGCTACATGGTGGAGCAAAACACACTGCCTGTCTGAAATGGGTGCAAGAGCTTAAAAAAAACCTCTTAAAAAGACATCTACATTAGAAAATGTTTTGGTCAGCACATTTATGTACATTGTATTATTTTTTTTGCTTCAATCAAGAGATTTCAGTTTAGTTTCATGGGTGAAAAATCAGTGGGTTTTTTAGTTTTTGACTCCATGTTACAGGTCTTTGAGGTTTCTTTGTCTATCACAAGAAGCCTTGTTGACTACTGTCGGTGATTTGCAGGGTGCCTACACCTAAATATACATAATATTCTACTATCATGTACTGCAGTGTTAAGAGGTGATGGTCATAGTGTGTTCCTTAGATCACACATAGGTGACTCCATAGTCTCTACTGGCACCATTTGCTCATGTCCACCTCCCTGTCTTACATTGAGGTAATATAGCAATGTCCAGTAAATGTCTTTGTACTATATTCCATTTGTCTGTGTATGACCTCTAAAATCAATAGCATTTTGGCCCCTACTTGACTCTGACCTCAGTCTTTTAATAGTGTTTTGATATGCAGGCAAATTAATTCACCTTAATGGAGTACAGGGGTCAATGGATGTTGATCCCATTTGGACTATAGGCTGGAGTGATTCCATTTAGCTTGCTCTGTTCCTGAAAGGTTGTGCATATGTATGTGTTTGCAGGTGTCAAATAGTGCCGGGCAAACTCACTTTTCTTCACAGGACCCCTGAATGATCCCCATGGGTTCAATCCACAGAAAGTAATTGCTTTATTATGCACAATTTCAAGATTGGACCTGTAACACAGATTAATTATTTTGTCATTACCATGACATCCTGTTATACAAATGTGTAAATATCCATCTAAAGCAGCTGGATTTGTCAACCTCAACTACTTCTATCACTGGCTGCAAATCAACAGTACAGACCGAGCAGGAGGTGCTAGATGGATTCCATGGAGAACAAATTGACATCCAAATAAATTCAAGTTTGGAGAAGCTTTTCAGACTGTGCAGTGAATCTAGCTCACTGCTTCCTCCAGTCCATTCCTATTGATTCCAATCTCTCAGCCTTTTCCAATAAAGCTGGGTTCATGAGTTCATTATTACAAGAATGGAGGTGTAATTGGCTTTCAGGCGTATATGAGGCTATTTGCACTAATCTATCTGGTGGGGAGATGTTAATGGCCACTTTGAATGGCACAGCATGGACCAACTCTGTGCCGTGATCCTGCAGTTTTGGACCTATCATGTCAGTCAATAAGCACATAAAACAGATAAACTGTAAAAAGAAAGGGTTTACTTACATGTGAGGAAGAGCAAAAGGTTTTTTAAGAAGGGAAAATAAGTGACATTGCAAAAGTGATATACAATAAAAGATTAACTAAAAAAAAAAAATAAAAAAATAACCGGACTAGCTTAGGTTGTCAAAAACTTTACATCAGGTGATATATGACCTCTGATTTATGTTATCCCTAAGTGAGGCAGACTATGCAAAAAGTAAATGATATATTATCATAAGTTGCTGCTCTGAAAAAGTTTTCAGGATAAGGCTCAAATAGACTGTCAGCAAGACACTGCTTGAGATGAGAAAAAACCATGTACGTGCAAGATTGAATCATCTGCATAGAAAGTAATTTTTAGAGCTTTGTTGTTATAATGCTATCATTTATAGAAGAAAAGCAGAACTTTAGTTATTTAGTTACCAAAAGAGAGGTAGACCAGTGTTGTAGTCGAGTCCCCAAACCCCGAGTCCAAGTCGAGTCCCGAGTCCCTAGTGTCCAAGTCTGAGTCGAGTGTGAGTCACCAAAGAAAAATCAAAGTTGAGTCCCCATTACCCATGTTTGAGTCCTAGACAAGTCTCTAGTATCTGAAACCTAGAGCCAAATTAAATTAAATGATTAATTATTTTCAAGCCATACCAGCTTTACAAGTGGACTTTCTTCAACTTTTTATTCTAAAGGGCTAGAGGAGCTGTTACAATCTTCATCAACAATATTAGTTATATTAACAGGATTATTTGTTTATTTAGGGTGGAAAAATGAGAGAACATGTTTTTAACTGCACTCATGCTCTACATTTTCTTATACTAAATATTCTTCCTTTAAAATGACTGGATTCACTCAGATTTCTCACTAATAACTAAAATTCCAATTTTCTCCGTGAAACATTTGAACACATTATAAAAAGGTCTCAACTTCGTTCCCCCTTCGATACTTTAAAGTCTGAGTTGACATTAAACACATCATAATTTAACCATATGCCACCTCGTTTAGCTCACTTATCAGCATTACCTCGCCAATGTTAACGCAGATTTCAACATTGGATTACTATTTTTAACTAAGGGGACTCACTACAAGGTTCAAGAGTTTTTATCACGCTGTCTAAGACTGAGGAGGATTACTGTACAGCAGCAACAGCAGCTAATATGATGAGTCTGAGCAGCTGATGGAGATTTTCCATGATACAAAGGTAGGCTGGCTGCATTTCAGTTTAATTTCTTGTAGATTACTGCGGTAAAACAGAGAAGAGCCGCAGTTTTGAACTATCAACCTATCAGCTCCTTTTTCTGTCACCCAGGCTCCCCTGCTCCTCCTCTCTCTCTCCTCTGGTTGTTTTGACAGAGAGCAGGTTAGACTCACGTGAATGCTCATGCAGGTGAACGCACGTGCCAGGCACCGCGTGAACCCTGATCAGTTATGAGGAGTTTTCTCACAAAAACAACGAATATAAAAAAAAAAGTCTTCAGCAAAAAAGGTTCAAGTTCTCCTCTTCACCCTCGAGTCCTGGCGCAGTTACAGCTCGAGTCCGAGTCAAAATCCGAGTCATCACCAATCGAGTACAAGTCAAGTCACGAGTCTGCCAAATCAGGACTCAAGTCGGACTTGAGGCCGAGTCCTAGACTCGAGTACTACAACACTGAGGTAGACATGTAAAATCCTGTGTAGATGCATTATATAGAAATATACAGAGAGACTTCATACAAGTTTAACAATAATTTATTTTACAAATGTTTGAAAATGTGAAATGCTGAATACACTCATCGGGATGTCTTTAAGAACTTGAACAGATAGTGATGCCGACAGCAGGATAGGTAAACCTGGTTGTGGTGATGGGCAGAGCAGGATGAGATGAGTAATGGACTTCTGAAGAGCTTGATCCTGCCACTGATGAGATGAATTGGAGGTGGTGATGAAGGGATGCAGGATGCATGGAGGATTTTGACCTGGACACCGATGAGATTTAATGGAGGTAGCTCGGGTGGAGGAGGGTTGCAGCAGTAGCACTGAAACAACAGAGTGACTTTAAAGGAGAGAAGAGGGTCAACGCAAATAAAGCTGCATTCATCCATTTCTTCTGTTCTAGTTCAAAAGTGGACAAATATATTTTTAAAATAAAATAAAGAATTTTATGAGATGTTTTACCTTGGTTGTACTACCTGAAATGGAAAGTGTACTTGCCCATCTGTGACTGAAAAGAAGTGTTTTTAGCTTTAATTGAAAAGGATTTACAATTCATTTCACTTATAGGTCAGCTGGAGTTAAATGTATGATAAATTGTGCTACAGTTGGTTTTTACCTCTTCATTTTAAAATAGAGAACCCATGATTACAGTGCATCACCGACTTTTAAGAAATTGCAAATTCGGATACAAAAGTTTTTTTGATGATCTTAATTACTTTAAAATGATGCATTTTAATAACTTTAACTTATTACAAAGATTTCAACTATAAAATTAACCCATAAACCCATAACTATAAAATTTGAATTTCTCAAAATTAAAATGTGATTTTTAATAGTATCAGTAATCTGTAACCTTGCAAAGCAGATTGATACACTCGTTTCCTTGTTTCTCACTGGCGAATCTATCTTGCAAAGCTCCCATCTGAACTGTTTGGGCCCGGTTAGAAAGTGACAGGACCAATCAGCTACGAGGGGCAGTACTTTCAGGCGCAACAGAGTTGTGACGTAAACAAGCAGCAACAAGAGCTGGTGCAGTTATGGAGGAAGAGAATAGCGTGGATGCTGCTAAAGAGATGTGACAGACAGAACGTTCACCCAGTCATACTGGTCAGTCATACTGAGTTTTTTCCAAAGCCTCTGCCTTTTCTCGAACATTTCCTACTGAAGCTTTCCCAGATGGATGTGTGAAACACATCCATCTGGCGTGTTTAAAACAAAAAAAAAAAGATATATGCTGTAGTGCACAGCATATATCAATTAATTTAAAAAAAAATAGATTGTGGCACAAAAATATGCACATCATGTCAATGACCAGAGAAAACACTTCAGAATATGACAGCAGTAGGATGATTGGATCAAGAGAAGTTGTGCCAGAATGCGATTGACTCAGAACTTAGAGTAGACACAGATTCCAGCAGATTGCCAGATCAGAAAAACAGAGTGGGGAAAGAGACATGTGTATGAGTGATTATTAATGAACGAAATAATGAATGGAGATGACAGGAGTCTCCCTGCTTTCACTTTGGCTAAGCTTCATAATGATATAGCTTTTCCAGTATAGCTGACTGCCATTGTTGGGCTTCAATGCCTGAATGCAGCCTGAATGCATGACACAAAACATGACGGCATTAAATTTTTTAAATTTAAATTTAATTTTTTTGTGACATGCTTTCTTCAACAATGTCCTCTACACTGAAAAGGTCATGATTTTACAGAAAAGGTCGTGATTTTACAGAGTACAAATCCTTTGGGTGTATCAAGACAAATTGAAACCTGTTTGCATTTTTAATTTGAGATAATTAGAGTCTGGTCATTTCATTTCCCTGATCAATTGAGTATTAATCTAGATTCTTGGCCAAAGATGAATTTGAGGTCACTCTTCAAGATGCTGTTTACACATTTAAATGGAGTGCGCTTACCTTTGGTCAAAGGATCTATTTACACTGTTTACAAAATCTTATAATGGAGTGTTGAAATTACCAGCAAAAAATCAGCTTAATGAACCAGATGCGACTGCTGCACACTCAAACCATTGAAACAATCAGGCATAAAGTGTTAGAGTGGTAACAGGTAAGAGTGTGGGGGTCCTTGCTAAATGCCTATTTGTCATACCTCTGTTGTTTTAAAATCATATACTTCAGAGTTTGTGCTTACATATTTAAAAAATACGAGGATGAGTTAATGGTCTTTTTAAAAATGGGCCAGTAGACAGCAGGTGTTAGTTCACAAAAATATTCCGACAACCAACCTCCTGTTAACTTCTTCACAGAGCGGAAACATCAGGTTTATGTTAGACAGATGCAAGCTAATGACGGCAGCCAGCGCTGCTCTACTTTCCACTGCTAACTGGCAAGATGAAGTCATTTAGAAAGATTCCTGGCTTTTCAGCAGATGGGTAATTTTTTTTTTGGCTGCAGGAGGGCCAAGGGGTTGGATGTTTCAGACAGGGGGAGGAGGAGGAGGAGGTGAGGCAATGGATAGATGGATGAGAGCCGGTGGAGGGAGGCCCAGTCGGTTGTGGAGACTTCCTATGATGAAAAGGTCAGTGGCACCTGTAAATCTGAGCAGCTGGAAGAAGAACGGAGAGAGGGCAGGAAGAGGAAGGAGTTTGGCTGCTAAGCCTGCGCTACACAGCTCCTGCTACTTAACAAACACACTTGCATGCACACAGAGTAGGGTAACAATAATGGTGAGTGTTTTATTGAGCCAGAGTAATTCCGTTTTTAATCAGAATCATGAGCTCAGCTCAAAAAATGCCATAAAGGTCAAAAACTTGCCAAATGCACTCACTTTACAAAAGTGTTAGCTCTCTTAGTGTTCAGTGCCTATAAAAGTATTTACATCCATTGGATGTTTTAAACTTTTATTGATTTTATAAATAAATTATGGTCAAAATAATTAAGCTTTTTTTGACAAAATAATTATAAAAGAAAAATGTAATATCAAACTGAAAACAGATTTCTTCAAAGAAATGCCAAGTCAACAAATATGTGTAATTTAAAAGTGGTTGCAATATGAAGACACCTGTGTCTGGAAGGACCAGTCAAAAGATAATCAGTACTCCTGGCTACCATTACACTATGGAGAAAAAAGAACACCCCAAATGTCTCAGAGGAAATGTTATTGAAAAGTATAAGTAAGGGGCTAGATATAAAAAATCCCAAAGCACCGAACATTCCCCTACGCTTATAATACTGTACGTCCCTACTGGTTCTTCCATGATTACCCACGCCGATGAAATCGGCAGGGTTACGTAAAGGGTTCCGTATTTTTGTGTGTTTCTTTGTTTGTATGTGTACAAGATAACTCGAGAACGGAAAGTCAGATTTTCACCAAACATTCAGGGAATATTGGGATAGTGACAGGGAAGAATCAATTAGATTTTGGTGATGATCCGCACACCCATTCGGTTTTTCTTGGACTTCAAAATTTTGAACACCATAATAATCAATGGGAGCATTCCTTGGTGGCGCTGCTTAGGCGTGGGTCTGCTGCCTCAGAAGGCCATTCTAGTTATTAATGAATTTTGCGAAGTAAACCCCAGATAGTAAGATTATAAATAAGTTGAGACCCTGACCAAACAATGAAAACCAATATCAGGAAAATCAAGTAATACATGAATGAATAAAATACATGAATATGAATACAGGTTCTCTGGGGGCTTCTGTGGGTAGTCAGAGTTTTTTTAGTACATTTTTTCTATAATATTTTATGGCAATTGTAACTGCTTAGTTTCCAGAAGTTTTGCTGCATTGCTAAAATATATTTTCCTCAGAGCCAACATGGCCAGTGCAGCAAGGCAAAAAAAGGTTCACCAATTCCAAATAAAGGAAAGATACATCAGAAGGATCGGGCAGCATTTTAAAAATGTTTCAAGATCAAATTAACAAAAGGGGGGCAAAAGTAAACACACCCATTTTTTAACAAATAATTTCCCTGATGTAAAATTAAACCACACTGTTGAAGCAGGAATGCTTCCACAGAGATAAAATGGTTGATATATTTTAATCAACACCTCACATGTAGAATAGCAAAACACTTCATGTGAATGCAGGTGCAGAAACATGTTTTTATCCAGCTATGGGTGTGGGTGTGTGTGGGTGTGGGTGTGTGTGTGTGTGAGTGCTGCCAGGCTGGATTTACTGCCCACCCCTCCAGGGCAGCCGGGTGGCGATGCGGGGCGAAAAGGCCTGGTCAAGGCTGCTTCCTCCGCCTGTAACCCAGAAGGATACGGCCTGCTGACAGATACCTGCTCTGAGCTGACAGAACACTTCCTCTTCCAAAATACGCTCTCGTTACATTTAGCTGACGCACCGTGACTTCACCAACGCAGAGACGGTTACTGTCATTGATGCAATGAACCTGGGACACATGTGACACAACAACTGCCCTTTAGAAAGGTCACACCAGATGTCCCGGCTTATTTAATCCATTGTATATCTGACAATACGGTTGAATACTGACTAAACAAATACAGCATTAATGGACAATTTTAGAAAATCACTTTACGCACTTTACTTCAAGCCTTAGCATTTTTATGAAATTTAATTTTGTATTTAACCAGTGTTTCTTTTCCTATCATGTACCAAGAAAATTTTACTTCTTCAATTACCAACCACTTTTCAAACATTTTAACAGTTCAATTGCTGAAAAGTATTACAAGAATACAGGTTAGTAGAATTATTGCAGCCACTAGGAAAGTTTAAGAGAGATCAAATGTAAACCTGAGTAAAATGTAAACCACACACACACACACACCCACACACACACACACACACAGTAGCTGGAAACATGATGTACTTCATTTCTAGCTGCTATATTTAATCCCTGGATTGTCCTCTGTGTAAAGACCAAACGGTGGCCACGTTCTTAAGATGCACCCGAGGACAATAGATCCTCTCCATTTTCAGGTATCAGTTGCAAGGAAACAGTCCCTCCTGACCTTTTTCATTTTATGACACAGGACCCACCAACTACCATACAGTTGTCTCTTACGATTAGCCGTAGTGTATGCCCCCCCGTTCCTTGTGTTTTTTTTTTTCTACGGTGTTTCAGACTACGAGCTCTTGGTAATTCAATCCCCCCACAGCGCACTTCAGTGTCATGATGCTTTAGTCTGTCACAGGAGCACATTGGTATTTTGGAAGTAGCATGTGTTTGTCTAAGCGGGGCTCGGGTTTCTTGGTACAACTTGGACTCCACTTGCTTTGGGAACTATGACGGATGGCGACCCCAGCAGCCGCCATATGAACCCCTCCAACCCCCTCCAAAGAACCCTCTCCACACATTCTCATTCTTATTTATTAGTTAGTTACTTGATGGAAGCTGAGTTTACTTCCAGCTGTTTGTCAAGTTTATTATTCCTGGGATGTGTAGAGTTTTCCTGTTCTATGTGTTTTAGTAAAAAAAAAAAAAGAAAATTCTGATTTTGTGACACCTTTTTCGAAACTTTTGGGGTGGTAAGTGCATTTGCAAAAGTTTTGACTGTTGATTGCAAAACACCTTCTGCTTTAAATCAAACTTTTATCTTAATTTAGTTTATTATAAAATGTTCAACGTTGCATTGCAAAAAAGTCTAAAATTACAACATTAAAGTATAATTACCTTACACAGAGTCATCAAGGTTTAAAGTACTGTGATGCGCCGCTCAGCTCCATCCACATTAGTTTTTCTTTTGAACTGATGACTCTATTCAAACATAACTGTAGTCCATGCTGTATATTTACTGAACAGTAAACCAACATTTTGGTTTCATTGACAGATTTTATGTAATGAGGGTGAAAAGCTGCTAAAAGTGGCCTTCCTGGTTCAAGCTATGAGCTGCTTGCAAAGCATTTTTTGTAATGCTTGTAGCACAAACTGGGAGAGGCACTTTTAACAGCTTTTCTCCCTCATAATGTGAAATTCATCCACGAAACAAAAAGGTAATTTTTTCTTTTTGAATACACAGTATGAAGTTAAGTTTTAGAAGTGAGCTGCGGACTGTGTCAGGTCTCTACTCAATAGGGTGTACTTCTTGTGGCAGCAGAAGAATTTAAACCTGACAAAGACGATGATTGTGCACCTCTACACTGCCATCATAGAGTCCGTCTTCACAGCATCGATTACCGTTTGGCACGCTGCAGCCACAGCGAGGGTTAGGAACAAGTGTATCAGCTGCTCTGCAGAGAGGGTAACTAACTACAATCTACCATCTCTCTCTGACCTGTGCGCCTCTAGGATGCTGAGGCATGCAGGTATAAAGTGGCAGTTGACCCCTCTCTCCCCAGACGTGGACTTTTTGAGGCCTTCCCCTCTGGCAGGAGGCTAAGGTCCATCAGGACCAAAACCTCCCTCCACAAGAGCTGTTTCTTCCCGTCTGCTGTCAGTCTCATGAACAGTACTCCGGCCCTCCCCCATAGACCCTCAATGAACCCCAGAACCAACAAACAACAACATGCCATGTTTTAACAAAGTTTATACGATACATCAATGTACAATGGACTTATTTCTACTATTTCAAATGCACACTGTTGTATCCTTATAACATTTTGTGATGTTTCTATTGTGTTTTGTATTTTATTTAGCTAATATATTTTTCTATGATAATCTGTTAAGTTTCTAGCCTCTTGATTTTTTTTTTTTTTTATCAGCTTCCTCTTTTTCTTTTCTGACCTTGAAATGTCTAGTGGGTCCACATCATAGCAGGAGGTGTGGGGTTGGAGTTCTGGGATGAGTTTGACCAACTGAACTCACATACAGCAGAGAATAGCAGTAATCACAGATGGTAACTGGTCACCTCTAGTCTTTGAGGTAAAGCAAAAGTTGTGTTGATTGGATAAACCTGTGATGCCACTCAAAATTTAAAAGGATTGGTTAATTTTGCTGTATGACTTGTGATCGCAACATCCAAACTAACTGAAGAGACTTCCTAAGACAAGGATAAGGACTTAATATGTTTGCAAAGAACATGAATAGATTGTTTAACTGCATGTAAACATGTACCATAAGTCCAATCTTAAGTATAAAAAATGTTGACTGAAAAATTTAACACTTGCATACCAAAAAAGAGAACTTTATAGTTCTTATTTCCTATTGTGGACTTTTGGTCCCCTTAGAGATAAAATGTTTCAGATTAGTCAAGATGGAATCTTTAGTGTGTAAATGAAATGAATCTGCCGTGTTCTGCTTCATTTGATAATTGATAGAGCGGGTTAATTGCCTTGATCAAAGGTCAGCTGATTTAGTATTCTAAGGTTAGTCTGTAGGATTTGAATTGGACACGGTGAATGTTTATAAGATGAAAACCTAATGCAGTCATGGGACTCCGGCCAATTAAGAACATTAAGAATGTTTTATTCCAATCGACAGTGATATTGGCTGCAGACATCCACATTAAGCCTGATGAATATTCATGATATCTCTTCTCTGAGCCGATCGAGCGCATATTAATTTCACAAACGTGTGTCTGGAGTCCAGAGACGTGATCACATTTCCCACTAGCATCAATCCTAATATGCAGATGAATGCTCGTTTCAACCCTGCGCGGGCCGCTGAGGTACATTTCATATTTCATTCATGTGAACAACTGTGAAAAAAAGGGAAGGAAAAGGAAATGGCTAAAACAAACAAAAATACCCACAATGCCCCAGTGTGAACTCTCCAGAGGTTGTGCATAATTACCCTGCGGAGCACCTTACCTGCACACCTCTCGCCGCCTGTCAGCGCTGCATACAGACTCACTGGACCACAGGCGCACACACAGACACACAAACTCTCTTTCCCTCTCACATACACAGTTACATATTCCTCCCTTCTCTTTTTTCTTCCTCACACACTCGCTAACTAACACACACACGCTGATGCGTAGACCGGCGCATCAGCAAAGAGCATTGCGGCTCTGCGGCCGACCGCAGCATCCACTGGGGAGAAATCTTCAGCTCATTTCTGACCCGGGCTGCCGAGGTGTTAATTGCCCTCCTGAGTTGGCAGAATTTTCAGGGTAAAAGGTGCTATCCTTGATGGATCAGCACTGTTGCCACCAGTGACTGATTCTTTCAACTTGGACGTGTACCGTGCATATCCTATATCTCATTAAAAGAGCGAGAGGGGGTTGTTAGGGGGGCTTATGTGTGTAGATGGACCGATTCATTGGCAAATGCACACATAGGCTACTTTTTCATGTAACTAGGAAGCATATAATGGGGCAACTTTGAAATTTAAACATGATTTAAATGGATTTACAAAAGCACATATCTGTTCTTCTTCATATCTGCTATGTTTTGGAGTAAACCCTGTGTAATATGGGTCATGTTCAGAATAAGGCATCTGTGGTTTTCACTGGTATGTTCTTGCATGTAGATTGTTGTTTGTTTCTGTTGTATTTATTTATTGATTTTACTGTAGATGCAGCTAAGAGTGAGTCATACTGAAGTCTGAGGCTTGGCCCCATTTCTAAATTTTAACCACTAATCCTTGTTTTGTACAGTGCTTGACAAATTTATTAGACCACCTGTCATATTTGTCTCAGAGACCATCCAGCATCATGAAGTGCTTTAATGCGGACTCTTTCATTTTCAGTGAGCTCTCCACGTTTTACCATTTTGAACAGGAATGAGGAATTTCAAACTGAATTCACATTTTTATACCCAAATTTGAGCTGGCTCACTGGGTTTCTCTGAGAAGTCAGAAATGAATCAGGCATAAAATTCAACCACTAAAACTCATTTTTTCTGTTCAGGAATGCAAGTAAATAACTATAATTTGACATAGTAATACAGAAATAATAATGTGCTTTACTATTTTTTCAGTTTTTTTGTAAATCAGTAAATTTGAAAATTTATGGATAACAATGATAATTATATTTTAGCATTAAAACTATAATTTGGGTTAAAGAGCTTCTACATATTGGTGTATTAACCATTGCAGAAACATAAAAGATGATTTTGGTGATTACCAACGCTGTTACTTTAGGGCAGCTGTGGCATAAACCTTACTTTGGGTGGTGGTCTAATAAATTTGTGAAGCACTGTATGTCCCCTTAGCCCCTGAAACAGAGTTGCAAATTTTCCCCTACAAAATGGATGGACCCTCCAAGTTCCTGATAGGACCTGAGTAGTTGTTCACAGCACATTATGTAAAGAGGAACAATGACAATACTGGACATTACTACTATGGGTGCTTGTTTGTAATAAAAAGGACCGTAACGCTTTGAAACAACATTAACCCCTTAAAGCCTGTTGTATAATATCTGATACATACTTTAATGACTCCTCTATCTAACCAATGTGATCTTAAATTACTAAAAAAAACTTATGAATACAATCTGAAAAATGATAAAAATAAAAGTGGATTATCAGTTACCAAAAACACCTAATGTATCAAATGAGATACAAAAAATATATATGAAAATAACATAAATATATATGTTAAATTTTATGGAAATTTGGATTTTTTGGATTTCAGTAGAAAGTGAAATAAACATTTCAGTTCCAAAAAATTAGAATTTTCTGGCTATTATTTGTGTTTTCAGGCTTTAATGGGTTGAATAATGTTTCAAATCTTGCCAATGATAGGGATGACGTAGCCCAAACCTAGGAGGATCCAGGGGTCTGCTTCTCTAGTAGGTTTTAGGTCATCATGCAGTCATATGCACTATTTTAAAGCAATCTTTAATACAAATTTAGATTTGAAACACCAACAAAAGTATGCATCTTTGGGCAAAAAATGTTCCACCTTAAAAATACATCCTTTACAGCCAACATCTCAAACTGTGCCCATCATTTTAAACAGGACCTGATCTGGAGAACAGGGAAAAATCCGGGTTTGGCCAGGCTACTTTTGGTGCTGCAAGTGCCAGTGTATAGTGACAGGCCACACTTGTGGATGTAAGCATTCTCCCTCAAAATTATCTTCTTTTTTGTGTATCTTATATACTTTTCTTTGGCCTTAAATAATCTGGGCTTTTGAGAAAATAATTGAGGGTGGCTGTAAGCCACCCCTTCACTCCGCCTATGGTTGGACTAGCACTTCACCCTATTCCTCCATTCCAACAAGAATCTGGGCACCGTAACCCTCAATCTAAACTTGAAAACGGAGTAGGGCTTTGTGGTAGAGGCAAAGGATCGAGCCCGAGACACATTTCCCCAAGGAGATAATGAAGTATTGTGTCATATCACATTTCATCACATTATATTGTCTTGTATCGTTCAGTGTTGTATCCTATCATATAATATTGTATCGTATTGTATCCTAAAAAAATGTAACTTGGTATGGTATCATATACTATTGTATTATATCATATCATACCATATCAATTGTATCATATTGTATCTTTCATGTCACGATGGCCTAACCAACTTTCAAAGCTTTTATCCACAGACCTCAACCTTAATATACCTCATCCCATACTAAACACACTTAACACCTTAATATTTCACTCTGCAGATACAAGATGATTACAGCTGAGAGTAAGCTACCTAAATGTATATTCATGCCTGAAACAACAGAAATTAACTAATAACTTGAATCTGCAGGGCAGCTCAGATTTGCTGGCTCTTAAATGCTGCTTTAAGCAGTTTATTTAATGCAAATATGCTCAGCTGTCTGCGCATGGCAAGCATGATATTATTTGATATTATAATGGTTAAAAGCTTGGGTACTGTTATTTAAACATGTGCCCAGAAAAAGTTTGTTGGATTAACCAGTAAAAATTTCCTTGAAGGGATCCAGGGCTTAAAGACTTTTTCTCCAGCTAAACCAAAATTCAAAACATGCCACAACTAATCATCCACAATAATTAACAAGTCTTGGGGAAATATTTTTAAATCAGTTATAGATATGATATGTAAAGATTTGACCTTAACTAATTTACATCATAAAATAAAACACAGAAAAACCATTCCTTGTTTGACAACAAAAAAAGCAAAATTGTTGAACGTATTAAACGCCTCAGTTTTGTATGAGAATTACACACTCGAGCTCACACACATGCCTCTCCCTTCCAGCGCAGCTCAAAGCCAGGTTTTAGTTTTATTCAGGTTAATCGATGCAAAATGTAAATGGAAACTTGTGTTCACATAATTTGGACAAGCTTCACTCCCTGATCTTCTATTATAGATCGAGACATAAGTGCCTATTTATGAGAGCGTTTCCAAAGGAAATCCACATTCTGCACTAATTAAACTAAAAGTAATTCCTGCCTCCAGTCTATAGACATTTCAGTAATGCAGTGAGGTATATTGTTGGATGTGTCCTTGTAGCGGAGCAGCGAAGCACATTGACAGCCAGGCTTTGGTAAAAATGCTAATTCACTTAAAAGGATGCATTTGTACTGTATGTGTGTACGGGTGTAAGTGAGTTTTAATAAATTCTGTTTAAAAAGTGAAGACTTAACTATTAGACAGATTTCAAGTGTATCAAAGTTTTGTGCAAATTAATTTCATTTGAACATCTTTGCCCTTAAAAAAATGACACCACTAGTAAGAGAAAATGGTCACTTGAAGGTTTGTTTTTCTTCATTTTTTTTTTATCATAACGTGACTTTTGGAGTGTCTCAGTCTACAGTGAGGCAGCTGATATCACATTTTGTTCATTCTTGTCTACTGAATGTACAGCATGTCCATGTGTATGCACTGGGATGTAGTGTTTGATGAACTCATTCACACCATGTGTTCAGTCCGCACAACTGAAGAGGAAATCACTGAGCCTATGAACAACTGCATCCAACACGCACACGGTCAGAGTGTTCCCCAAGCCACACTGGAAACTGCTCTAATAATAGACAACACATTACACAATCTGCCTGCCTTTTTGTCCGTTCATTACACAACACCAACCACTTTAAATCAAACCATCTTAAACGTATGTTTTCAAACCTTTATTGGTGTTGTGTATTTTACTCAAGTGTCTGAAAGTATTGTGAGTCAAGGTAATAAAATGATGTGATCTTTGCAATCTGCATTGTAAAGCTAAATAAAGATTGCAGAAATACTTTCAGTCACACCATGAAAAATATTTTTTGTCAGTGTAAATCATATCCGATCAAGTTGTTTAAATTACATTAAAAGAAATTAAATAATATAAATAACTTAATTATAGTGGATACATATCTATTTTTCCTATTTTATTTAACAACCATAGTTGCAAGACAAATTCATTTAAAGAACTCTACAAAACGACATTGGGTATGTACTGCCAGGTGCGCCTAAGGCTGAAGAGCGTAAGGCTCTGCTCAAGTTCCTAGCATGCCCTTGGGCTTTGTGTTTGTTTTACTAAAAGCAGCATGCTTTGCCTTTCCAGGGAGTGTATAGCTAGAAACCCCCATATGGAATTATGAAAATGCATACTGAATACAAAAAGTGAGTTCAAAAGCAACTAGAAAAGCACTCGGAGAGCGCAGACCTCCGCCATTAGCCCTATCTCCCAATAGTACCAAATCCTTTAAAAATATCCTGGATCCAGACGGTGATCCGGATCACTCCCAAAATCTAATCAGTTCTTCCTTATGCCATTTCTGACTTTTCCTGAAAATTTCATCAAAATAGGTCCATAGGTTTTTGAGTTATGTTGCTAACAAACTAACAAACAAACCCTGCCGATCACATAACCTCCTTGGCGGAGGTAAATTAATTCATAGTAGCATTAATCTGAGAGAGTGCAACAAACTTTATGCTATAAAGGAGGAGGCTGGGGTGGAGGAGGTTAAGCTTTGCCAGCAGCAGCAGCATGGTACAGCAGTATTAATGCAAGCAGGGATTAGTGAGACGTACATCATATTTAAATACACAATCGTGTTGAGAGAAAGAGGTGTGATTGACTGTGGGAGCTGGGAGGCGATAATGGGGATCAGCTGACAATCAGCTGATCACAGCTGGACGTATAACTATGGTGTTCTGCATGAACTAACACTAAGCTTCATTATTACTAATTTTCAGAATATAAGAATTTGTAGAATCTAATTAAAAATGTGAGTTTAAATTTACCCAATTCATTTGAGCATATTGTAGCTGTTTATCAAAATATTCAGTAAAATTTACACAATTAAACTGAGTGCAAATTGTTACATCGATTTCATCAAATAGCTTACAGATAGTTTTTATGGCGCATGCACACTACACATACATAACTGACAGTATCTTCACACAGATTCTGACAAAATCTACAAATGCACAAAAATTCTGCAACTATTCATAAATATAGGAAAGAAAGCATCCAAACCTTTGAGTTACCCAGACATACAAAATCATGTCTTTAAAAGAAACACATAACCTACATTATCAGTTTCATTGTCACATTTTATTATATAACAGATAAACATTTAATGTGTTGTAAACGAGAATAAAATCTAGCTTTAAAAACATCCCAAATGTTTACAGAAATTCTTTCCCAGGAGCGTTGTCAAACATTAACCTTTCCTGTTTTTCTTTCTTTCCTTTTTTCTTTTCCGCCTGTGCCTCTTTTCCTACTTTGACAGGAATGCCCCCTTAACCTTGTCTGGGCATTTTTGAAAACACAGACTCTTTGCAGATGTAACTGGCTCTTATTTGACTAAAATTAACTCAAGTTTAGTTCATTTGGTAAAAGACTGCTTAATTTTGAGTAGGTAAAGAAGAGATATAACATGCTTTACTTTCTTCATAGCAAAACAGTCATGCCTCTAAAAATTTTCGGAACACTGACACACATTCATCAAACATTCATCCAGGCCTTGAGGTTACCTTTTGTCTAATACAATTGATTTAGTGAGAAATTTATCCATGTGTGCAGCCGAGCTTGACAAAATATGAAAAATTGACTGTAAAAATTTAAAGCCTGGTGGGAAAGTTAAGATTTAATTGGGTTTAATTGTCCATTCAGAATCACTCAGTCAACCAACCAGATCTAATTCATTTAATGGAACCATGTTTTACAACATGATATTTCAACTGGAGCCTGTAAGAACCACCTGTTCATTCCATATAAATTAAAGATGTAAAGATTGCATTTTTTCATTAGGAATTCTAAGTGCCTAAATGACAGAAACCCAGAACATTTTCTATTTTTTCAGAGCTTTTTATAGATTATAAAAACAAAATTTGCATCAATTAACAAAAAGAATTTAATCTGGAATTAAAGTGTCAAAATTTCAACAAAGGCTATTTGCCAATCCACTTGAGACCTAAATACGAATGCATCCGCACACACAAGCATGAGAAAATGACAGAGATAAAATGAAGCCAGGTAGACAGCAGCCTCTCTCACACACACAAATACTCACACAGCAGGGGGTCCGTGTGAACCGGGACAGATATATGGCTTCAGGTCTACTCCCAGGCTCTGTGGGCTTTGGGGACTTCACTCACTGGTTTCCAGGCTGTGTGTCTCCCCTGTCACCAGTAAGAAAAAAAGGAAGACTCCAGTAAAACACCTGTTCTACACATCGAGAGAGCAGCCGCTCTGCACGGGTCACGGATCACAATGAACTTTACAGAGAAGTGTACCTGGGAATATGGACAGATTCACTTCTTTCTTCTTATACTGCTGTAGACCTGCATGTATACGTGGAAAACTGCCTCTCCTATTTTCTCTTTAAATGAATTAAAGTTTGGTTTTGTGCAATGTACTTGTTTACTTAATGAAGATGGGATTCAGTCAGGATTCTTTAAGCTTGACTGTAAACACTAAGTGTTTTTCATGTGCAAAACTGAAGATGAATTAAAAGCAACTAATTGACTGCTTACATAGGAACAGGAACAAAACGTAGTTACCTTGAAAGACCTCTAAAAGACAACTTTATTGACAAATATCCCTGTAAAAATGTTCTTAATTTGGTGACTGGAAGATCAGCCATTTAAGATGAGGTAAAGAGAAATAAAAATAACACAATGTAGTAGGCCAGATAGTAAAATAAAGAAATTGAATGGAAATTAGAATTATGGAAACCGTGGCTGTAAAACAAATCTGCATTTTGCTGCAGAAACTGAGCCCCAGTACGACAAAAATAAACCCATAAGGTGACAAATTTACATTTGAGGTGTGTAAAGGAGTCCCTGCTATCTAATAAACATCTCAGCACAGTGAAGTATGTGTTAACAGACTCATTATTGGCCAGGCAGTAAAATGACTTATGTATAGGAACAATGGCACTCCTGCAATTTAGACTGCTTTAAATACACCGGAGCATGGCAGACTCCTTTAAGATCAAAATAGAACAAGACGGACCAGAGGGGATTCAGACAACAGATGTACTGTGATTTCTGAAGGAAACGCCACTTGTTTGGAGTTTTTATTACTAGTTAATCATATTTTGTTTTTGTGGAAATGTTGAAAGATCAAAGAAAACCGTTAAAGACCATTCATTCACTCTCTAAAACCTGCTTTGTAAGATATTTATGTTGTTTTGGACACTTTTCCTCCTAAATGTGTAATGACTAATGCATCACACTTGAATCCACCTCTTAATTGCTGCCATTCCTTCTAAATGAAAATAAGTTAAAACAAGTTAAAAGGTCAGGTTATCAGGGTAAAGAATCTTCTTTGATTTTGTTATACTGAATACAGATAATTAGATAACTTTGAATTACATGAAGCATGCATTTCATAAAACACGGTTAAAGCATGATGACAAAAGTATAAAACATCTGAAAACTGATGTGAGACAGACTGAAGCATGCCTTTCATTTACCAACACAATACTGCCATCTAATGACGCACAGACCACACAGTATGCGGGATGTACATCAGACATTTTCATTTAAAATGAATCGCTCTTCTTCCCATGTCTTTCTCTGTAGAGTGCTATCACTGAATCCATTTTCAAATTTTGGTTCAGTTTTGATGAGGAGGTTAATTAGGGGGAAGTAACTGAGGCGAAAGATGTGGAAGAATGGAACCATATGTAGAAATCTAGTGTGTTTCTTTGCACATACTTTATAAAAAGGACACCAATGTTACTCTAACAAGGTCAATATGTCTTCATATACTGGGTTCCTTTAAAGGCCAGTCATGATGCACATGTGTGTACAGTGTATTCAGAAAGTATCCAGACTCCCTTCCCTTTTTTTAGTTTTATGTTGCAGCCTGATGCTACAATTGTTTCAGTTCATTTTTTTCTCTCATTAAGCTACACTCAGTATCATAATGACTGTGAAAACAGAAGTTTAGATTAAATTTTTATTGAGAATTTAATGGCGTTTCACATTGAGACATGATGAAGGCTCTGAAGCCTTTGTTTAAGGTGCTTAAATATGTGTAATTCTGGACTGGATTGTCCCAACTTAAATAAAACCATGTCATATATAACTACAAAACAAGCTGAAACCTTTCCTTGAGAAAATTTGTTGGAAACATGATCCCACAGTTAGAAATGAGCAACATTAACTTCTACAAAAAAATAAGCACAATAGAAACAGGAAAAACATACAGGTTCCCTTTTGGTTTGTCCAGGACATTAAACATCAATCATGCTAAATAAGTTAACCCATTATTAGTCTGCCTCTATCCGGTATGTGTTTTGTGCTTAAATTACTCTGACCAAAACTTTGCAATTTTCTGATCCCACTGGAAAAAGACTTTTATTACCTCCGCCAAGGAGGTTATGTGATCAGCAGGGTTTGTTAGTTTGTTAGCAACATAACTCAAAAAGTTATGGAAGGATTTTGATGAAATTTTCAGGAAATGTCAGAAATGTCATAGGGAGAACTGATTAGATTTTGGGAGTAATCCAGATCACCGTCTGGATCCAGGGATTTTTTTTAAAGGATTCTTCACTATTGGGAGATAGGGCTAAAGGTGGAGGTCTGCGCTCTCTGAGTGCTTTTCTAATTTTAAAGAGGTTAGAGCACAAAATAAAGTTGGAAGTTTTATGCTGAAGTTAATTGTGTTAACACATCACCAGTTATGAAAGAAGTGTTCATATGTGAAGATTATCTTGATGTACAAAACACAAGTGTCAAAAACCTCATGGAAAAACACACATAGACTTTTTGTCAAAGGAGCCTGTGTGATGCAAACTTCCATGCTGACCTACATAAATACATTATATGGACAAAGTAGGCCCCACCTGCTAATTATTGAAGGCAGCTGTTTCAATCAGACCCAAAATCAAGCACCGAGCCGTGCAGGCTCCATTTCTAAACATTTGCGATACAAAATGGGTCATTTTGAAGAGCTCACTGACTTCAAGTGTGGTACAATGATGGTTGCAACCTTTACAATAAGACAGTTTGTGAAATTTCATCCCTGCTGGATAATACACACTCAGCCACAGGTGATAGTGTTAGAAGTGGAAGTGTTTAGGAACAACAGCTCAGCCGCAAAGTGGAAGACTATGCAAAATCAGCATTGGATAATGAAGTGTAAAGCACACTGACACTGGACTATGGAGCAGCGGACACATGTTCTGTGGAGTGACGAATCACAGTTCTTTGTTTGGCAGTCAGATGGGTGAGTCAGGGTTTGGCAGATGTTGGGAGAATGTTATGTGACTGCAGTGTGCCACCTGTGAAATTCTGTGGATGAGAAATAATGGTATCAGGCTGTTTTTCAAGGTTTGGGCTAGGCCTCTTATTTCCAGTTAAGGGCAGCCATAACACATCAGCATACCAAGACATTTTGGACAATGCTAAGCCTCCAACTTTGTGACAGCAGTCTGGAGAAGGCACGTTTGGGATGCACTGGATCAGAGATTGTATACCAGACCTTCTCATCCAACAGCAGTGCCTGATATAAATGAATGAATGGGCCAAAAAATTGCACAGAAACACTCCAAAATCTTGTGGAAAGCCTTCCAAGAAGAGTTAAAGCTGTCATAGATGCAAAAGGGGGGCAACACAATCTAGCAAAAATACAATCATTATAGATAAATAAATAAAATGTAATTACGGTCCTCTGCTGCAAACTTCGGTGTTTAGTATCAATAGGATGCTGGAGTTTACACAACCTCATGCTGTAATTAACTATCAGCTCTTTCTTTTTGTGGCTGTGGAGTATCATCAGGATCAGTCCAAGAAAATCCATACTTTAGATAGCTATGGTAGTACTTACTCTTTTTCAGCTCACCTCTGAATTCATCCTCGCTCTCTTTAGTTACTAAAAAATCAATCAATGTCGCCCAACACACTGCAGAAGTTAATTGTAAGCCCCCGCCCTACACAAATCCCAAGGCTACAGGACAGCATGAATGGTAGATGGACTTGAGCTTGTAGTGCTTTTCTAGTCGTCTGACTACTCAAAACACTTTTACTCCGCAGGTCACACCCATTCACTCCACATTCACACACTGATGGCGGAGCTATGGAGAATTGGTGTCCATACACCTTGACAGTTTATGTCACCAATGAAGCAGTGGGAGCATATTGGCATTAAGTGTCTTATCCAAGGACACATCGACATGTGACTGTAAGATCTGGGGACCAAACCCACAACTTTCTGACTGTGTGATGACTGACTCTACCTCCTGAACCACAGTTGTCCCAGAAAAGCACAAAACAATACATGTTGATGCTGTGCAACCTGACATGTATTTTGGATGCCAAAATACCTGGTGGAAAAAAATCAAAAGGGGTGCCTCATATCTCAGACAGGAAGTGCTGCATTTGCTGGTTCAAGGTATTTCCAATTATATATATATATATATATATATATATTTTTTTTTTTTTCAACTTTATTCATAAACGAAGTCTGGCAGTTACATTTATGAAATAACAGCATGGCAAACATTTCAGGCTAAGCTACATTTCATAAATACAATCAAAACAAAAAGACAGAGGTCTAATCTGGGATTAAATTATGTATAGACCTGTTTAGGATGTAGTTACAAAAAACTTTGGTTGCTTTAGCTTTGTAAGCTTTATCTAAAGCCAACCTAGCTGGCTAGCTACATAATTACCATTACTACTAAAGCCAATGTAGCTAAGTTAGCTTTAACAGTGTGAGCTTTAGTGAACGTAAATAAAAATAATGTAGCTACGTCTATAACAGAAATATTTTGTTTACATAGCTCATTTGTGAGCTTCACTTTTGCTACATAAGCTAAGTATAGCTCCATTATCTATAGTTAGCATTAGCAATGTGAACTTTAGCAAATAAAGCTAAATCTAACTTAGCTACATTGCCATGTAGCTTATTGATATTAGCTTTAGCTACATTAGCTATGTAGCTACTCTGTGTAGTTTACACAGCTAGTGGAGCTACGCAAGCAACATTTGCTGCTTTAGAATGTTTTCATTCTAACCATTACCTTGACCTTACCTAACCATAAACAGAAGTTTGATTCTATTTTATTTTGAAAGTTTTAGTGCGTTTTTCTGCTCTGAGACATACAGTGTCTCAGAGGTGCAGCCTGTGAGAGTGGCAATCAGAGATGAACAGATGTCCAGACTGTCTTGAAAAAATCACGAGTTGTGAAAAATGACAAGTAGAAAACACACAAATGGTACCAGAAGACTTATGGGTGGCATACATGTCTCATGGGACTGAGACACATTGTTAATTTTGGCAGCTATTTTAAATTTTGGTCTTAGTTTTGGTCTTTAGATGAAATGTATTTTAGTTTTAGTCATATTTCAGTAATTTCTACCCTTTTTAGTTTAAGTCTAGTTGATGAAAACTCAAAAACATTTTAGTCTAGTTTTAGTCCATAAAACATCCTCACATTTTGGTCTTTACTTTTAGTCCAAGCATTTTTTTATTTATTTATTTATTTTTGCCTAAATCTGGTACCAAATCATGGCAGTGTGTTCTATGCACTCTGCCAAACCTGAGGTCCTTGCTCTCTAAAGCTGAGAGGCAGAGCAGAAACAGATGCATTGTATTTTGACAGATTTACTCACAGTGGCAGATTAACACAGATTTTGATGAAAACTAAACTTACTTTTTGTCAATTTTAGTCATCACAGATCTATTTTAGTTAGTCTTAGTCTAGTTTTTGTCATGGAAAAAAAGGCTGTCAGCAAACATGTTAGTCATAGTTTTAGTCGCCGAAATTAACACTGCTGGGACAACACAGATGTAAAATACTTTAGGTTTTGTGCACAAGAGAACAAGACTGCAGTAACTGAGTGGAGGCTCAGTTAACAGGTATGTTAAACTTCCTGAGCTGCTTTGTGACGCAAACTGTATTTTGCTGCAGTAAGTGTAAAGGAAACATAGAAACACAACATTAATAGCTTCTTTGTTTGCACAGTAACCATTCAAAAGCTATATTTCTGTCTAATTTTAGATGTTTTAGACATATAAATACACCAGGAATAAAAGGGTACGTGGGCAAATGTAAATACAAATATGCAAACAAGCATCAAACAGCAATTTTCCCCAAGCACTGCCAAGCGTTGGCTGTAAATTCACATTATTATTCAAGAGGCTGACACACTAACACAGGGACATCACACACAGACACACATATTTACACATATAACAAATGAGAAAAGTGACTCGGTGACCCCGAGCAGTGGGTCGGCGGCAGGTCAGCCACTCACTGGACCGTCCTCCCCTTCATCCCCGTTTTTATTTGCACTGTGATTAAATGTAGATTTGCAGTAATAAAACAGACAGGTCATAGGGCGATAAAAGCTTGAATGAACGTGTGATCTGAAAAAATGTCAAGGGGCCCATAAAAACATGACAGCAGTCCCCAGCCCCATCTTCAAGAAGGACTTTCAATTTTTTCCTTTACTATATGATTATCCATAATTTAGCTGTCATAATTAAAACTTTATTACATATATTGTAAGATGGGTAATATTCATTACATCTTTAAATACGTAATTATTGAAGTGTTCAATACATCTTTTCATGAATGAATTCCCTGTTGTTTTCCTGAGAATCCCTTGAGTGAATTTTTGGCTCTCTGGTGCAGCTGATATCTGTATGTTTTTCAGCAAACCCATCCCCTGGCCTCCTCCTCAATCTGCTCTGCTTCATCCTTCTTTTCTCCAAAGAGACTGTCCCCCTCTCTCTGCCAGGTCCTAAGGGAGCTCGGCCACCCATTGGGGACCCATTACAGAGAGGGGGAGAGGGAGACAGCAGCAGGTCAAATCGCTTTGTGGCCGAGGAGGGCTATCATTTACTGTAATTCAGGTCCTGTCAGGCTGAAGGAGAGAGAAGGTGAAGTGGCGTGGCGTGCCCTGGCTCTCATTTGTCTCCCCACACCCCCACCCCCATCCCCACCACCTATCAGAGACAATGGCTGGCTGGCTGCTGAGTGGGAACATATTACTGTGCTACACTGAGGTATATTTATTTGTCGTAGCCGAGCATTGTTCTATGACATTTTATCTCCGCGGCACTTCATTGACTGACTTATTCCTTACAAAGAGTGAGCAGGGAGGGCTTCACTGCTCCGCTCAAGGATACTTTGACAAGATGCAACTCTTAAAATAAAACCGCTATGTTAAAGCTTTACATTTTGCAACTTGTGACCAAAGGTGACCCGGCTTCAGCCCCAGACGATTATATACTCCATAACAAAATAAAAAAACTCCACAGCAAATGTACGCAATACAGAGTCACAGAGAACATAGTTTATGTATTACAGAGCTGTTTTTACTCAGTATAGTGTTGTATTTAATCCTTTCAGAACTGTTTTCCACACTGTCTAGAGCTGTTCTTCATTTCATATAGAAACATTTTCTACACATTACAGGACTTTATTTTGCTCTCTGTGTAGCGCTATATTTTACTATAAGGATAATTCTCTATCCACTGCCTGCAAAGGGAGGAACAACAAATAAGGTTCTATTAATATTGTACATAGTGTTCTGATACTAAAGAAACAATGTGACAAGCATTGGACAAGGGCCCTGGAGCAGAGCAGGAGGTGAGATAGTAAGGTTAAAGGAGTTTATTTCACAAGAACAAGTGTGCAGATGATGGTGAGAATACTGGCTGGTGGTTGGCAGAAGCACTGGCAGAAAAAGAGGCACTGCAAAAGAGGGGGGCAAGAAGGTGTTAGACAAGGTGTAAAACTTGCTGAAAAATCACCAGTAAAAATCACTTGATTCAAAAGCTGGAGAGGAGCTGGGTTACCTCACTAGAAGCTGTTGTATACTCTGGCATCTGTAGGTTCAGCACAAAGTGATAAAAGGAGAGCTTGATTGCAAAAGATAGCTGCCGCTTTGACGCCTAACAAGCTGCAGCTGTGACAGCCCAGTGCTCCTGCCTTCACCAACCAGCTCGCAGTCTAACTTAAATCAGTAGGCTTTTAAGCTTCAGGGGTATCTGTTTATTGAGGAATCTCTAGTTCTTGTGTAGGCTATTAATTTCACCTGTTTATGTTTAAACTAAAGTGACTACTGGTGCAATGAAGAGGCAAAAGTAAGATAACCTAAAACAGGAATGGCTTTGCATGGTGGCATAGCCAGCAGCATTCTACCTGCTGTTAGGTACCTGGATGAAATCCTTAGAGTACCCATCAGATCTTACACTGGTAAAGTGCGCCCTGATTCCCTCCTGGTGTGGTATGATACCATGCTTCATGTGGCCAGGGTGTATAGACAGTTTTTGGATGTTGACAGAGATGCCACTGATCGGCCCTTTTGTTCCCCTGAACTGGATCCAATTGAGCACTGGGATGTTATAGTATCGGCCTTTCTGATGCCAACGAGTACATCACACACTGTCCAGGATCTAATCCAGATTTGGGGAGAGATCAATCCCACCATCTGCCAGCTTATCAGAAACTTGCCCAGATGTTATAGGCATATCGATTCTTGTAAAAAGCTGCTGTGACAAAATTCATACAGGTTGGATCAGCCTCTTTGATATGCATTCAGCCGTCAATGGGTTGATGATCTGAGTTTCTGTGTCATTTTGTTCTCTAACAATTTGTACTTCTGTGAGGATTTACCTTGAGTAATTTGTTCCTCAAGCTCTTATTTGTGATGTAAGTGTTCTCTCATTTTCATGCGTATAGTGAGTAACTTTCTCAGATCATGAACCCGCTGCTACTCATGGCAGAGTGTTTTGTTTACTCATTTTTGTCCTGTCTGCCAATATTCATCTTCAATTTTATTGTACCCTAAGGGAAATTTGCTTCACAGCCAGACAAAACCATAAAACATAGAAAATGCAGTCACACTACCACAAAGAAAGCTGAAATACATACAATAATAAATCACAGGACAAATGAAAGTAAAGCCATCTTTAAAAGCTTTATCATACACCAGCTGTGAAAAATCAAACGCTTCATACTGAACCCTTTTTTTAATTACTTTGTTTTGGCTTGAGTGATAAATTATTTTTTTTCTGCCTGTTGTATTTGGTCTTTGGTAGTCTGACTATTTGGTTAGAAGCTCAATTTCAGTAATGACCTTTAACCATTCCCTTAATTTCTTTTTTTCATTTGTCTGTATGTAAATAACTTTTGCTACATTATTTTGTACAAGAAGTGCCATCCCCCTTCTTCCTAGCCCTGATGATACTTTGCGTAAAACATCAGCAAACTTCCTATCCTTTCTAATTGGGACTTTGCATAGAAATTAGATGCTAATCCTGATTATTAGAGCAATTTGGAGATTAAATTGAATTACTAAAACAACACTAAATGCTTTAACGCACTTGAGATTAACTCACTTCAGTAAGCCACTGGAACAATGGGTTTTTGCTATTATCATTACTGTACTGGAGGTTCCACCCTCAATTATAGCAACAGGAGACCACCCAGGATTAAGTTTGATACAAAAAAATTGGATTGCTTGACTGATTTTCAATCCATAACAAGTTCATTTTTCCATGGTTAAATGTAAGACATTATTTTTGATGTGCCTTCCTTATTTTCTTTGAAATTAAAGCAGATCTGGATCCAAACATGAAGCCACTTAAGACAGTTGTACAGTTTAAGACAGTATCATATGGCAGCCCGTGTTCTAACCTCTTTTCATCTCCTCAATACCAGGAGAAGATAGCAAAGGTGAGGACAGATTCAACCATGGAATTGGCATCTACTTTGTCAAGAAGAGCCGTGGTAGTGAAATTGTTATCTCAGCCAAGAGGGAGACAACACTTCCTTGTCACAAGTCTATGATAGACAGAGGCCTTAAATCAACACATTAAGACTTTTTATTCTATAAAGTTTTCCTGTGATAAAAAAGTAAATTTCAGTAATGTTCTTAATATTTTACCTTATATATATCCTTTTCTTGAGATAACCACTAGTTCCCTCAAGATAATGCGTTCATTCCTTAAGAAGTTACTAAAATGTCAATGTTACCTTTGGGAGACTGTAGTAAAAAAAAATGTATACATGTCTTTCTGAAACTGAGCACTTTTCAAATATGTTTGTTTCGTCCTGTCTTTTTGTTCAGTTGTCTTTTGTTCAATATAAGGCTCATACAATGTTTTCCATTAAATAAATGTGTGTGGTGGAAATTTTGGGTCACTATTCCTCAGAAGGAGGTGGTGATGGGCCATGACGTCAGACGAGTTAAGAACCCCCACTTTAGACTATGAGCCAATGTGGAGTTTCAGGCTGCAAACCTAAAGTTTTAACTGGATAATCTAAGGTGGTGGCATTAAATATCTATAAAAAAAAAGTAATGTGATTTATCACAGTCCCTGTTCTGATATCATCCTTTTCTATTTTATAACAAGGATAAGTCATGTGTTTACAAGTATTAATTTTTGAATTGTGGATTTTTAAAGACCAAAATAGGCTTCTTGTAAACACCAGACTTGCTAGGAGGACTAATAGGCTACACCCAGATACCCTCTTATTATTCTTCACTGGCTCCTAGTTAATTTCAGAACTAATTTTAAAATTCTAATGATAACTTTTAAAGCACTTTGGTTTTCTCCCCAAATACATCACTGGTCCCTCTCCCCTTATTAGCCTGGTCAAACCCCACTTTCAGTCAGGGCCTCCACTCTCTGGAACAATCTGTCTAAGGAGATCAGACTGACCAATCCCCTATACTCTTTTAAATCTCTCTTTAAAACACATACTTATAGGTTTGCTTTCACAGTGTCTAACCTAGTTTATCTTATTTTATTGATTTTTTTTAAAGGGCTTAAGTTTTATCTGGGTTTCTATTAGTTTTAACTTATTTTTTCCATACCTTCTTCCATTGAGATTTAACCTATCTATTATTTACTGAATGTTTTGGTTATCTATTGAAGTCCTGCTGTTGTAATTCTGTCTTTCTTTATTTCCTTGTATGTCTCTTTTTATGCAGTGAAGCACTTTGTAACTTTGTTCTGAAAATTGCTATATAAATAAAGTTATTATTGTTAATATTGTTAACAACATTATTATGAATCACACGATTTTCCCTCCTTTCTTTATCTCTCTGCCTTATAATTAACCTCACCTCCCAGATTGCTGAGTTACCCTAAACCTTTTTTCTTCTCTTTAAATTAAAAAACTACTTTGAGTTTGCTCTGCAGATGGATATTCTTACCCCATGTTATTAAATTCAATTAAAATCAAGAAATAATGACTCCTGTGATATTCAGTTTCAAAGAGAAGATTATAATATCACAGTTATGAGTCATCATGAGGCTTTAAAACAAGTCTCTGACTGATTCATTCAATGTTTTCCAAAATTAGATTCATTCCCATTGGGTTTCAGTTCTTGAAAAATCTGCAAGGTAAGCTGCTATGATGAAATCTGTCACTAGAGGACAGTATCTTCCTCTTTATTAACATTCAGAGGAGCAAAGGAAACGCCCTGACAGTCAGAGGCCATGAGACCGCTGTGAGAGGATCTCCATTGAAAAATGGAGACAAACAGGTTCAAAATGGATGGGCGTGTCTTTTGAAGATGCTATAATCTATATATAATAAGAGCTCATGGATTAGGCGTTATATTGGACTAAGTTAGGCCTGAGTCAGCAGAGGTTTACTGCTGTGCTTATTGAAACTTCAAAGGTTTTTATTGTGCGTGATAAAACAATTAAAATAGCAAAGAGGCTTCCAGTTACTGTGCCATGATGTTCTGGTCATTTCAGATAATTGCAGGTAATCAGAGAGTGTGCCAGAGAATAAATGATGGGTTGTTCTTGTAACACCCACTCCCTTTTTTGTTGGATAAAGAGGATGGATGAAGCTATCGACCTGCAGGTTTTCCATCTGATGTAAGTACTCTTTGTGCTACAAAATGTGGATCATCAACAGCATGAAAAACCAGCTTTGATGTAAAAAAGAAAAAACACCAAAGAGGGTGTAAGTGCTGCACGTATGGTAGATATAAAAAGAGGTGTGCATTGATGTAAACCACAAATGGACGATTACATTGAGGTATCAACACAAAGACACACAAACCTCCAACACAACAATATGAAGCCTGCATCAAATTACTGTTCAAATCTCATCTTGGCTGACCTGATTTTGAAACAGGCCTAATTTCCAAATGCACCATGGCATTAATGAGCTCTCCCTGAAAATCACAAGTCTTCCACAAGGGGGTGATGTTGGTCTCAGTTTTGAATTTGTGACTTTTTTCCACCCTGTAAATCATCTCATCATTAAATAAAGCCTCACACAAACGCCACAGCAAATCAGTTCGCGTCAGCATTTAAAGAGTCAGATTAGAGCACGGCCTTTTGTCTGAATCCCGCCGTTTAACAGCAACTCACAGAGCGTGGCTGCATCCTCGTCGACATGTTTCGTGAGTCGTCGTGCAAGTCAGGTTTTTCTGTGGATAAAATCAACACGTTCCTGTCCCAAAAATAAGCCCTTCTATGTCTCCGGCTTTGAAATGGGATCTTAAAAACAAGAGCTTGGCCCAGACACACTCTCTAATTAGAGAGGCCCACAGATGCCTGCGTGCTCCCACTCACACACACGCACAGAAACCACACACACACAAATTACAGAAAGAACAAGGAGATCAAAGAGAGGAGCACAGTACAGGAGTTTGTGTATTTACAACACCCCGTCCCAAGAAAAAAGAAATGACAAGAAGCAAGTGTTCTTTTTTCTATGGTGAACTGATGCTGCTTGTGCACTGAATGCCATGAATGCCGTCTCTCCCAGATATTATTGGCACACTCATCAGTTTCTGTGTGCGTGAATGAGCTGCCTGTCATTTTCTATCTATGCGCTTTTTCAGTAATGTGTCACATGATCAGCGAGGCAGCCCTAGCCAGCCTTTATCATGCTAATGTTTTTCAATTTCCCCCCACAAAGAGCATACATAGCCTTGTACAAAAGATGGCTTCAGACGGGCCTGTAACTCTCCGTCTCTGTTTCTTTCCCAAACGCTCGCACTCTGACAGAGTCCCATTTCAGTGGCCAGATACAGTCATTTCTTGTCTGATGCACACACTGACGCATTGAGGTTTTTCTAGTACGCAACCCTGCAAGAAAAAAAAACACACACTAATGCACACACTCGTACTCGTCCTCACAGCTGGGAGCTCCTCTGAATGCGAGCAAGTGGATCTTATCATTGGCACATATGTGGATCCACACACAGAAACACACACAAGCACAAAAGTATGCCACAAAAAGGCCTCTCCATATCCAATTCTGTCAATACCAACCTTTTTCTCTCCTTTCTCCTTCTCTCTCTTTTTCCTCTCTCAGCTGGCTGTCCTTGTTCGCTCCCTAAAAAAGCACATCCTCTTAGCCTGCTAACAAAGCAGCCCAATCAAGACATAAATGTCGTTTTTTGTGTTTTTATTATGTCTCTTTCTCTTGCTCCCTTCCCTCCTCCTTCCTACAAACAATAGTTGCTCATTTATTCTTGTCCGGGTTTGTTCTTTCCACGCAGTCAATATATTAAAACATTATCCCGGTAATTAGTACCGTGTGCGGCTCACTTGCAGAAGCACTGAACCAAGTAAGTGATGTTCTGGAGTCTGTTAGTATAGGGAATAGAATGCAATTCTATGCATGAGTAAAGCACTGATATGTTTGCATTTCATGTTGGTTTTAGCGGCGTTAAATATCTGGATTAGTATTTAATGTGCTGTATTACCAGTTGAGTTATCCACTGTAAATGATTAATAAGTCTAAAACAAACTCAAAGGCAACTTCTGCTTAGAATATTCAGGGCAATCCATTTGTTTTTAAAACAGATGTAAAGTCAAATGTAGGTTTTTGTATTGGGGGGGATTTTAGAACCAGAACACTTAGTCTGCTCCAAAGTACTGCCTGTTAGAGGAAGGTTTATGTCGTCACGGTAACAGGGTTAAATACTGCTTGAGCTGTGCTCATGGTGAATAACACTGGTCTTTATTATAATAGGGTATAGTCTTAGCTATAATATTAATGATTAAGAATGGTCTATTGTAATAGGACACAACAGCGAGTAAGGTCTGCACCTGCCCTCTGTGTAAAGCATCTTAAAATAAACAAAGATTAATTGATTGATTGATTGATAAACAGTAGGGGTGCTCAACTCCTAAAGACATTGACATTTTAGCATGTGTTCAGTGCACCCACCAAAATAAGGACTTTTCTATGTGTATTAATTATTAAATAAGCAACAATTAAACTTCGGTACTTGACTTTTAACCCACAAATATTTTTCATGGAATATGCTGTTTCAACATTTTTTATTTTGCTTGTCATCATCGTTAGGATCTTGATTTGGATAAGAATGATATATGGCATATATGACATTTTTTTTTATTTATTTATAAACTACTTTCAGTGCTTTTCAGAGTGTTGCACATAGAATTGAAAGAATGAAAATAAGACTGGACAATAAGAACATTTAAAAATCTAAAATCATAGTGAAGTAAGTACATTTGAATTGTATAAGCACCTTTCACAGAACACGTTCAAGAATAGGGCTGCAACAACAAATCAATAAAACCAATAAAATCAACAGAAGTGCTGGCAACTAATTTGTTTATCAGTTCTTTTAGTCACGTGATTATAGCACCACTTAGCGTAGGGCAGAGCTGTTTACATCACACCCAGACAGTTGCTAAACTTTAATTCTGCATAGTTTACTAACTTTTATGATAATAATAATCTGATGAGTAGTTGAAAAAATGAAGAGAACTATTTATCAACAAACGTTTCCCATGACGGAGATGAGACGTTAGTGATCTAAAAATAGCTTTCTCTCGTAAAAACTAAAACTCTCATAACCTTTGTTTATTTTCTGTCACAAGACAAGATTGGATAAAAACATCAGTGGTGCAGTGTCCAACGCTCATGTAATCCATGATATTCACCACACTTTGTGTTTTAAATGTGTGTCTAAAATTTGAGCAGGAGAGGAAGGATGAGTACAAGTCACAGTCACAGTTGAACATCATCAGCGTACAAGGAGTATGACACTCCTTTTAATTTGCCTATGACACATCTCAAGGGAAGCATAGAGGAAATATAAAATAGGCCCCAAGACAGATCCTTGATAGAGCAGCGCGTTTAGACAAGAAACAGAAAAATTCCTATTTGACAGGTAGCTAGAAAAAGGCATACTAAAACTATGAAAAAGGACACAAACATCAGGAGTTGCACAATGTTGGTGAACGTAAAAAAAAGACCCGCTCATCAACCATCTTTTCAAGCACCTTTGGGACACTCAAAAGCCCAGTCCACTGGAAAGCATGTGTAGATATGTACAGATTCACCAAATCAGACAAGTATGATGGTGTGATGTCATTCATTATTTAATAAGTTAGAAGCAGCATCTTAAAGTCTGCTCTAAACTGAATGGAAAGCCAATAAAGAGAGGCCAGCACTGGAGTAATGTGCTGATAGCTACTCACTCTGTACCATCCAAAGACCTTGTAAACTTTTTTTTTTTTCTTCTTGCAAACCACTAACTGGTCCAGAGTCAAGAAGCAGGAAATTTGTTGATAACCAGCTCCTAACAGCAGAAAGACGGGCCTCAAGTTTAGTTGTATGGGATCCGCTTTGGAGGACTACCGGCATGTTTAACAGTAAATCATCTGTGTAATATTGAAAAGTGATCCCAAAAGGATGCAAAATTTGACCCAAAGGCGTCAGAGAGAAATCAACAGTGGACCCAATAAAGACCCCTGTGGCACCCCATGCCTAACAGCACAGGACTCAGAGGACACACTGTTGTATAATCTTCGTTGAGATCTCTCTGATAGGAAAGATATCGACCACTAGAGGTCCTGATCTGAGATGCCAAAATAACTCAAGTCTTTCTAACAAAAGTGGTCCACAGTATTTGAAAGCAATGCTTAGATTTAGCAACAGTTAAACAGATGATGCCTCTTAGTCAACAGCCAATAACAAATCATGCATCACATTTGTAAGCTCTGTATCTGTGGCATGATTGGCCCTAAAAGCTGACTGAAGTGAAGCAAAAAGATGAAAAAAAGGCTGGAGACAGGCCTATAATTAGAGTCAGCATCCAAGCCAGGTTTCTTTATCAAGGGTTTAACAGTAGCAGTTTTAAAGCAGTGATGAATGCAAAATAGATAAAAAATAAGGGCCTAATGTGGGCCAAAGCTCTTGAGTAACTAATTACACACTTTTAATTAATACTATGCTTTATTCAAAATTATAGCTAAGAAATTAAACTGTATTCACAAGATACTTGTCAGATTTTAAAATCTGTTATTTACGGGTACTGAGATGAAATGTAGGGTTGCTTCAGTACACCAAAAAGGTCTGAAATCACATGTTTTCTACAATGTGCAACATTTTAGGTAATAAAGGTGAAAGGAAGTGGACTTACAAGCACACAGCTTTCTGACAGTCGACCTAACTGCAGGCTATTGTTGTAATAACAGACACAAATACACCCAGATGCACACATACAAATGCATACCCCATCCCCCTCCCCCCTCCTTTGAATAAATCAACACATGAAGCATATAATTCTCCATGTAGGGGCCATTTAAGGGGGCATTATGGCCCATTTTAAAATCTCATTAGCAGGGCAGCTGCACTTTGCACCCCAAGCTGGTGATTGGGGCTCTCTTTTTGTTTCGGGTTTTGTACTTGGGGCCCACGCCGATAACCCCCTCTCCTTACACCTACCTTCTTACACAGCCATCACTTCCAAAAAAGAAACAGTAGCATGATCAATGGCAAACACAAGTTAAAGTGGGCTCTTTGACGATATTTTCTTGTTCCTTTTATTGGAGGACAATCAGATGTGATGTCTTATAGTCAATGCATGTGGTTTACAGTTAAATTACATTGTTATATTATGCCAGAAATTTCATGTCACAAGAAAACAGAATTTTAAACAACACTATTTTGAAAGCCAAATGAGTTTGGCGATGAATTTACACCAAGACCCAAAAGTAAGAGATATTACTCTGTCATCTGTGCCCTCATCATAATTTAAATCCACATGTTGTAAAGTAACCTGACACGACAGATGAATGTGTTTCACACATCAACACATCCATCTGGGAAAGCTTCAATAGGAAATGTTTGAGAAAAGGCAGAGGCTTTGGAAAAAACTCGGAGTATGATTGGGTGAACGTTCTGTCTGTTACATCTCTACGGGCCAACCAGAGCAACAAAACACATGAAATAGCCGCTATCAAGCTGCGTGTGCGCAGCCACTGAGGAATAACACGAAACATGACAACTATAGACATGTAAGTACTCTACTGTTGTTGTTTTTGAAAAGACCTGCTCTTTGTACTGTTCTTTGTTCTTCTTTTAACGAAGAAATGTCGTCAAATCCTGACAAAACTGGCGCTTTAGCAGCATCCACACTAAGCTCTTCCTCCATAACTGCACCAGCTCTTGCTGCTGCTTGTTTTTGTCATGACTCTGCTGCATCTGAAAGTACTGCCCCTCGTCGCTGATTGGTCCTGTCACTTTCTAACCGACCCCAAACGGTTCAGATGGGAGCTTCGCAAGATGGATTTGCCAGTGAGAAACAAGGAAACAGGCGTATCCATCTGCTTTGCAAGGTTAGTTGTAAAGGGTAAACAAATGCAAATAATGCTCTTTGATTGTTATTGTCAGGACGTATGGCACATGCAACTAAATTCTAGGGTAATTAAATTCATCTTGTTATCATTTAGGCTTTAGTTGTTCCATCTGTGAGGATTCCCATAGTGCAGCACTGCAGCTGCACATGCCATGCCAACTGTTTGTGATCTGTTATTTGGGTGTGCGTCTATTGAATTAAAGTTGCATCTATAATGTTTGTGAAGCACCACCACCCCCTGGTATCATGATAATAAATATGCAGACATACCTAGCAATAAGTCAGGCCAAAGGCAGACACATGGAGGGGGAAAGAGGATACTAGCTGTAGTCATTTTGCAATAATCAATTTCTGCTACAATCATTTTTCTGTTTTGCTTTATTACAAGAGGATGTTGAAAGAGAAACAGCCTCCAGAGGTGTTGACAGGCTGCATTTTCATGAGAACTCATTTTGTTTTAAAATGAGTTTTATTACAAAAGATCTATTCACAGGATTACAAAATATCTGTTTCAAAACAACCTTTAGTGATGCAAAATGAAAGGGAGACTAAATCAAATCACGTCTTCATACTGTCAGTGATTAAAAGCTTTTGACTCACAATGACTGCCTTTATGCTCTGCAACCTTTTAAGGATTGAACCAGCATTTATTTATTGTTTTACAAGTTAAAGAGGCTAAACTCTTAACTATAGCTGTAACTACCACCCTGCTGTTATCTTTTGCTATTTTTACACCATGTTTCCAGCTGGACAAGCAGTGCTAGAACTTGATAAGAAAAGTTTGTGTGAAAATGATAATTTCACACCTTGTCTCAGAGCATTCAGCCAGTTCCCTTTACAAGTATTTTTGGTAAAAAATAAAAGCTCAAACACAGAACTTTATACACCCTGAAGCCTGCTTTAACACCATGGGAGCTTTGTGTAACCACAGACAAACTTTGGAAGCGTGGTAAGGGTAAACATGCGAGGTGGTGGGTGCACACCTTTGGGCATATTTCTGGCACTCTGAATGTACAATATGCAATGAAGGGTGAGGTAAAGTGCCGGTGTTAGCGGGAAAGAAAACAAAACAACAACAAAAAGTCTCTCACTGTCGGAATTATTCAGTGTAGTGTGGAATTTAGCAGGGACTATTTTTACGCTGGGAAAACCTCACAGGCTGTACTTAAAGAGAAGGTCATGTAAGGCAAGATGGAGAGGTGCCATGAATGAGGTTCTGGCAGATGCAAAGCTGTCGTTTTGTCTCTTTTTTCTCTCTCTCTGTTTCCTTTCCTCACTTCCTCTACTTTGTTTCAAAGACTGCTGGTGTCTTTCCACACTCCCTTCTTTTCCCATGTCTCCCAGCTGCGCATGTGTGAAATAGATGATTATGAGAAATCCAAACCTGATGAGCTGTAATCCTTCAAATACATGACATCTGCATCAAACTGTATTTGAGTATTCCTCAGAAGTAAATTAAGTTTTCTATCTTAAAATAGAAATATAAGAATAAATGTTTACTTCGATAACACTGTTCTGTGCCCTGGCTCCCTTGTGTATGCACTGAGTCTACAGCAGGTGGCGGTATGCATGTAGCTGGTTTGCAAACACGCGAAGGAGGAAAAAGAAGAAGAAGCTACCATGCCAACCACTCTGGTCCTGACCTGAGCCAAGACTGTTGATGTTTTATGCTGACAAAGGTGCCCATCCTGCCACTATGGATGTTTTTAATTTCATTTTTTAAGAGGCTAGCAACAACCTCTTTGTACGTCTATGTGTAGCTCAGAGGATAAAACTGTGTGCCCTGCACAGATGCAACTGTATCTGATGTGATTGGAGATGTTTATTGCCTTCACAACTCCACTCGCTGATTACAACTTGCGTTTTTTCAGAAGGGAGTCATAATAACTGACTATTTGTCGACGTGATCCTGATGATTTCCACCGTTTATTGAGAAAAAAAGTGCACAAACTGTTTCACAGAGGAAATAAGTTTTGTTGTTATGCTGATGCCATGTAGCGAATGCAACTCTCTATCCCATATCGATTGCAGTAACATCTCATTTGAACTGTGCCAGAGTCCACATGAACTGTGGCCCAGACCACCACCCCAATTGAGCCTGATGCCCAAGCACGGTTTGCATTCACACTAACCAAAACGAGCCAGACTTTGGGCTCGTGTACCCGTATCTGGGACCTGGATGGTTCACATTGACTAATAACATTATCAGGACATTCATCAGCTGTCAGTCTGTTCTAGTGCTTTATATGGCAAAGCAATCATATCAAGTTAACAGTATTTGAAGTCAGAATAAGGAGAAGTCTGTGCAGTGCTACCATCTATAGTAACACACATGGAGCATCCAACACACTTTAAGCTCCTCTCTGGGTTTCCTTCTCTGATGCAGTGATGAGACAGATGCCAGAAAGGCAACCTGACTGTGGGTCATTCAGGCTACTGAGAGTGACTTAATATTCCACTGGAAAAGACTGATTATAATATCGATAATAATACTTATTTTGACATTGTTTTAACTTAAATAGGTTATTAAAAAAACAAAAATAATAACAAGATCACTTAAGTTTATATTTTGTTACAAATATTTTCTACAGTATGTGATCCCCCTGTGGCAATGAGGGTGAGAAAGTCAAGTGAGGACAAAAGTAAAGCACGAAGCACACCGACACCATTGGACGCACGTCAAAATGACAGCCCCTATTATTTTCTACAAACAAACCCACATCAGCAGTATCAGACCTGCATGGATGCACCGCAGCACTTTAAGCCACTGCTCTATTTCCACAATTGGCCAGCCAGGGCAGTGGGAGAGAAATGTCCTGAGAGAAAAACTGATCTGTATGTCTTGACTGCTGTAGTAGCTGTTCTGTTTGAGAACACAGAAAAGGAAATGTAGTGGTCTTTTGTTCAAGGTGTAGAATAAGTGGGAGGCTTTGGATACTGGTAAAATACCACTGCTCTTATCAATTGTCTCAGTTACCTGGTGAGGCCAGCCCTGACCTGGCTCTCAATTCTGGTATCAACCATCAGTCTAAGCAGTAGCTGGACATAAGTTTGACTGTTGACGTGCTTCTGTCCGTGTGCTTAGAGCAGCTATTTAGAGGCATTATGTGATGCAAGATGATGGTGCAGCACCTGTTTTTAGGCTTAGATTGGAGTGTTTACAGAGCAACAGCAGTGAGCACAAAGAACAGCAGTGAGTTGTTTTTGTTTCAAAAAAGACAAAAGTACTGACATGTTTACAGTTGCCATGAGTCGCGTTATGCAGTTCCCTATGGAGTTAAGTCCCCGGTAGGGGTGCAGCTCGATAGCGGCTAGGTCGCGTGTTTTGTTGCTCTGATTGGCCTGTAAAGATGTGACAGACAGAACGTACATCCAATCACCCTCCGAGTGTTTTTTTCAAAGGCTCTGCCCTTTCCCAAACGCTGTGTATGAGTGGTTTACCAGATGGATGTGTGAAACAAATCCATCTGGCGTGCCAGGTTAAACAAATAAATAAAGAAGGCTAAAACTGGTTTTTACAAGTACATTAATGCGAAATAGTTCTTGCCTGCCAGGGGGTGGTTCCATGAGCATGATATTATTTGAAACCTAGAAATACTGGTGGCCTAAATGATGATTTTACAATAATTGAGACAAATAAGTAAATGCCTTTGTCTGAGTTGTTGCAGCTGTATATCTGCATTAAGCGTGGGCAATTCTTTTGAAATATACTCCACAAAAAACTGCTTTCAAGACTTATTCCTTTATAAACTCCCAAAAATGTTTTCCTGTTTCATGATTTATTTTCATGTATTCTTAAGAAAGTAGTTCCTTTTGCTTTTTAACAAGAGACAAAATCTTTAAGTTCGAGACTGCCTTTCCTTTCTAATTTTCATGAGGATTATGCCTCCTTCTATAGTTGGATAACAAAAACCGTAACTTTTGATGGATGGAAGTGCACTCAGCTGTTTTTTTGCAAAAAACATTAAAGTCACCACTGGTTGTTAATATTGCTACATAAATTCGATAATTACATTCAAATATTTATTTCACTTACTTTAGCAAACACTTAAAAAAAAATTCTCCACACACCTCATAAAGCACATCAAATTTGTGCCCCCATTCCCCTGTAATTTTCAGCATGTCCTTGCCTCGCTGAATGTAGAAAGAGGCAGAACAAGGAGAACATCAGATATCGCTGCGGCTGCCTCCTCCCTACACCAGATCCAGCCAGATCCACTGATAGACAGGAGGCTGACGGGGGAGAGTATACGCCCCAGACAGGATATTAGAATGGACGTTTCCTTCTTCCGTACGCTACAGGCAGGGCCCTCTCCCACTTGTCTTCTCTATAGAAAGACACAAGGAAAAGATAAAGACGTGAGCGGAGCTGACAGGCTGCTGGAGCCTCGCTCTCCTTTGCTGTTTGCATCTCGAGTCGGTTTCTGATTTGATCCTGAGAGCATGATTGTGATTTTTTTTTTTTTTTTTTTTTTTGTGGAAAACAGATGGCAAGGGATGATGCAGATCTCTCATGTCCGAGTTGATAGGAAGCTATTTGATGATGAAGTACAGGATTTTTTTCTTGTTTTAATTTAACCTTTATTTAACTGTGTAGCCCAAGTGAGATAAGGGATCTTTTTATTTTGCCAGACAGGGTCAAGAGAGCCACATCATGATGAATTTATGGATGTAGAAAATAACGAGACAAAATGAAAAAGTCGAGCAATGCCACAGAGAGGAAGAGGAAATGCAAAAAAATCCCAACACAGGGCAAGGTTTAAAGATGTCAAGTCTGCCATCATATGGGCTTTATTTATCTAAGATTAATTCACAGAGAGCAGGATTTACCGACGCTGCTGTGTGGAGCAAGCCAAGATGTGTCTTTCGATTTATTTACCCTATATTCACTGGAGAAAATTATTCATTACACCAGTGGTACTCAACTGTATTCAACCCAAGAGCCACATCTAAGAGTTATTTTGCAGGAGCCACAATCCAAAACATGGGGTTATATCAGTAACATTAAACATAGTAAAATACTTGCATAGTCAAATTGAAACAATGAATTCTTGATTATTGTCTGGTGAAATGGGAAACAATAAATAATAAATGTCTGATTAGTGTCAGAGGAACAGACATGTTTTCTGTAGTGAGTATTTTTATTAAATTGTATTTAAGTTCCACCTGGCCTAGAGACGTTTTCAAATATTGGGATGTACCGATTTATGGTTGGCTGTTAGGGGATTTATATTTCACATTTGACTTAAACAGTACTTCTGTGGCTTTATTAACTTAAAAGAGATTCTTTCGATTTTCTCAGTCATTATTAATGCTTTTAGCTTAAAGGGGGAGGGGCTCACATTGGTCTTTGCTCTGGGCCTCCAATTGACTTAAACCAGCCCTGCATACGCTCACCTGCAGCTCTCCCAAACCTCATCTTGTTCCACCCTGCTTCTTTTAGCTTTAATTATTATGTTCCTACCTTTTTTGACAATATTTATTAGTAGATCATTAGAGATCATATAAGACGCCCGCATTTGGACAAGTCTCACTCGAAATTGCAACACGAGACTGAAGGAAATTGTTGAATTGAGCAGAGAGCATAAAAAGCTTCAGGAAGAACACAAGAAAGAACACCTGCATGAATTAGCTTAGTAAAGCACCACTAGTGTCCCTTTCTCTGCGCTCTCTCTGTCATGCACGTTTCTCTGTCACATGTGCAGCTTTCAATAAAGATTTGTTTAAAAAAAATAAAGATTTACATTTAAATTTTGCAATAAAAGCCTGTCATTTGTTTATAGGGAACACACTGGTGTGACTTGCAATGAATCTTTACTGATGACAGTGTTTAACTATTTTTTTGTTTTGTTTTTTTAAAGAGATTTTTTTTTCTAAATAAACTTTTAAAGAGCTTCAACTGGTCACTAAGGAGCCACTCAAGTGCCAAGGGTTTAGTATCACTGTGTTACTCCGACTTCTGTGTTACTTAACCCTCCACAACCAAAGAGGCAAATTGTTGAAAAAACACCTTTGCAAGAGCTGCAATCCAAAAGTTTCAATCCAATAATTCAAAAAATAAAACATAAATATACGTACAGTGCTTAACAAATTTATTAGACCACCACCCAAAGTAAGGTTTATGCCACAGCTGCCCTAAAGTAACAGCATTGGTAATACCAAAATCATTTTTCATGTTTCTGCAATGGTTAATACACCAATATGTAGAAGCTCTTTAGGCTCTAACTTAGAAAATCGTGCAATTCAGGGATAAGATACTTCAGATGAGTTAAAAAAAAAAAAAGAGAAATTAATGCATTTTAACACTCAGTATCAGTAATGAATACCAGTGATATTTATCTTACATGATCTTCCTTGCACACACAAGGTTGAAATTCACAGACAAAAAATAAAGGTTGACAGTTAAATTTGACATTTAGCCTGCTGTGAAAGTGTGGAAAACACATTGATTGATGTGACTTGAGATGGATCATTTCTGAGGTCAAAATTTCACTTTTTTTAAAGGATTTCTGGGAGAACTATTTTTTCAAGTAAGACTAAAAAGACCCACAAGCCATCACAGAAGAGCCACATGTGGCTCAAAAGCCATACGTTGAGTGTCACTGTCCATCATCCATAATTTCCCCCAAGTATCTAACAATAAAGTTAAACATGCAGCATGACAAAGTTAAGAATGAAAACTCACTTTCATAGGATTTTTGGCATTGGTGAGATCCTATAACAATTTCCAACAGTGACTTCGAGGGAAACCATTCGAACTCTATGATGAACTTTGTCTGACCATCATCCTCATTTTAATTGGCAGCCACTGTATTTAGTTATGAGTGTGTTAGTGCATGCCAGTGCATTCATGCGTCTGCATTAGTGCTTATGCATGCCAGTGGATGGGCATTCCATATGTGTGAGCATGTGTGCATGCATGCATGCGTATTTCATCACACATGACCTACTGTACAACATGCCAAGCGCGCCAGTATGGACATAATTACACTTTAAACATTATTAAAGTTTGCAATACTCTTTAGTAAGCATTACTGAATGATAACTGTCACCTGCATTATTATTATACTATAAATCATATTTATGAATCAAACTAAGGGACATTATGTCTCACTTTGACAATTTTAACCCACTGCTTCTTTATTCTACTGTGACCTCATTAACATGTAAAATGAGTATCCATATGTGCATTTTGTGCCCGTGCATGTGAACTGACACATAATTTATATAGTTTACACACATCCAAGCGTGAATGAATGATGTGAACCGTAACAAGGCAGGCAACATCCTGCAACATATGTCCCGATCGGAGAAACCTTTAGTCCTGTTTGACGCCCCGAATGTCGGCCGTGAATGTAATTCCTCCAGAAAGAGCAGGAACTAATGTATATTTATTGTTTTACCATGTCATAAAAATATTCAAACCACCACACTATAGGGGATAATCATTTTCTGTTACATTTAATGGCATTTTGTGCCGTGGTGGTATGTCAGGAACAGTTCTAGCTTGCTGTAAATTCCGAGTTGAGCCACACAGGGCTAAGGAGATAAAATACATATGGGATTACTATCTGTCGGATGTGGTACAGACTAAAGAGCATGAGTTTAAACAGGGTTGGCGAGAGATTGAATTTATAGCAAAGCACAACTGGCCCCTTCCTTCTCAGTCTCCCTCTCCCTTACTCTCTCTTTATCCCTTACCCTCACTATATGTATGTGAATTGGTAATTGCCTGATACACTGGGAGTTTAATGAGAAAATGTCTGGCAAAGGCAATCACCAGTTCCAGGCTATTTGCTTTCAGCACAGATTATTTCAGTGAGTGAGTGCACCAAATTGGATCATTATGGAGTGGGTTTTATAATGTGAGAATGACAGAGAGCTTTAGAACGAGTAGGCATGATGCTTTCTTATTTAACTCTTTCATTTATTATACGTTCGTTAGTCTGGGGTCAGTCTGAATCCTTTCCTCAGGTTAGGTTTGAGGAAGGTGGCGAAAAGTTTTAAAATAAAGTGATGAATAGAGAAGGTTTAAACGAAGAGAATTCTTTTTTTTATACTTTTATTTTTGCTTTTATTGTTCTGAAATTTCAAATGAAAAAAAAAATCTTGTTAAAGATCCCTTAAAAAACTGTTTATTTAGAAAGTAGCGGACACAAGCAAACAAACAGAAGATATGAGGCACTAGCAAGAGACACTAAATTTCTGCAAAGAAACAATCTTTTTTTTCTGAGCTGATAATAAGAATAAGTGATAAATGTTAATTAATGGCTTGTATTTTCTTTTTACTCTAGGTGTAAGTCAGACTATTTCTTAAGAGAAACGGTGAACATGCATAGGTAAAAGTGTGGGAATTAATTCATAGAAACGCAAATATTGTTGTAGACTAAAACAGTTTTTCACCATGCAATGAAAGCACTCTCTCTCTATCCTCCATCCCTCCTTAACAGCCCTAAAATCAAGCGATCCTAAAGCCTCCCTCAGGCCTGCTTCCACGAGCCAAGACATTTGGGCGGTTGGCACAGTATGGCTCCCATTTCCTATATATGGTACTTTGAACGTATGGCCCAGACTAAATAGACAAAGCGGGTCTATCCAGTGCCAGCAGGGCTCTACATAAACTCCACACCATGTCGATCTTTCCATCCAGAGGAGCGCTGGAAGCTTTCCCAGAGTTACGGTAGGCTGAAGCCGCTGGTGATGACTTCACCCTGAGACGACCTAATTGGGGAACTGTCATGACATTACAGCTAAATCCTCCTTAAATAAAGCTTTGACTTTGAATCATGCTGTGATTTATGGTCGTCGGGAAATGCCTTTTGGGATTTTTTTTCAGATTAAAAGTGTCAGAGGAGGTATTAAAAAGTGAAGAGGAGGGTCTGGTGGCTGATCTGTGAATGGGTAATCACATCTGCAATCCTGGGCTCTGCCACCCAATACTCGCCGCCGAGTCCAAGGTAAACACAGCTGTGAAATGTCCTGAGCGACTGCACAAATAATAAATCTGTACGGGTGCAGTGGGCGGCTGTCGGGCTGTTTCCCCTTCACCCTTCTGTCTGTCCGTCTGTCTGTCTGTCTGTCTGTCTTTTCCCCAGAGGGATAGCAGCAGCGCCCAGAATCAAGAATCCACTGACTGTGTACGAATGAAAGACGGCAGCAAATCAAGATGGATGACAAAAAGAATGACAACACGCAGGCTTCAGAGTTTATTGTGGATTTGGCTCCGTCCATCCATCCACATTTACTCTCAATTTGGACAAGCAGCTTTGTTTGGAGCACTGTGCTGCTAAGAAGTGTGATGAAACATTATGCGACAGAATTCATTCATGTGAGGAAAATACAATGTCCTATTTTTAAATCTCTACACTGCAGATGGAGGTAAGAGGCACTACGCTATGTTACTTCCCCTATGTTACCTTCCCTAGAAGGTTTTTGAAATCAAATTTAGATTTTGCAGATAAAGAACCAGATGCAAATAAGTTAACATGCTTATCCTTAATGCTGGGTCAAACTAAGCCTTCAGGGCTCTCTCCATAGAGCCTAGAACATTCTTCTTGTCACTCTCAATGTTTTTAACTCTTTGCCCAAAGAATAACCTTTTTAATTAGGTCAGCAAGGCACAGATTCGTGTTAATATTCAAATATTAGGGGTCAAAATATAAATATTCAACTTGTCATGGCTCCTTAGGCTGGCTACATACTAACCAATCTGAAGTTTTTGAGGCCAGATTTGCCCTTTCCTCCCTCTACAACTATTAGTGGGAGGAAACCTGATTTGATGCTTGTCACAACTGATTATTTTCCCAAATAGACCTCTAGTATGTGATGTTAATACTATTATTTTACTGCTTGCAATTAGTCAAAGTGGCAGCCTCCAAAAAGAGAGCAGATAACGGCATCAACTGGCTCTTGCGTACTATCACAGCTCACAAACATGAACATACACCATCTTCTCAGAACACAAGCAAGCCACCTAAGGATGCTGACAGTCCTGCATGGTTGCTTTTTCTGAAGTCACTTTTTCGTGAGATCTCACATCTGTGGAATCACCACCTTCAAGTCATAACTACAAATAGCAGGAGTGTGGTCTTGTAAAAAATAAATGGTCATGTGTGGGTTTTCAGAGGATTTCTTTGGTCTCCTACCTATTTAAAACTGGTTATGATGTAAAAATCATCTAGCATGCAGCCAGCCTTAGCAGTAATCTCAAACCCAAACCAAATGTTACTTTTCACATGCATGTAGATGTAAGTTATTCTGAAACATCACTCAGTGAGAAGTTAAGTAGGGGAACACTGATATTACATAAAGTGAACAACCTTTACTCCTTCATTAGAAATATAATTCCTTTGCTAATTGATACCTTTTTTCCCATTGTTTCCATTGCTGTGCTGCAAAATCAGAGCTCAGATAATCATTATGTGAGGAGAGTGAAAGCATCTCATGGCTCTGTATTTCTTCCCCGTCTAAATGTCTGAATTGAAAATGGCATTCATGATATCATAAATATAAATGGAAAGGGACATAATTTGCCAGTACAGCATTTTAGAAGTTTTTTTTTTCTTTATTTAAATCTAATCATCCACAAAGTCTGTCAGTTACATTCATGTGATAAGCACCTTGCAAACATTACAGACTAAGCAACATTTCTTAAATAACACAGAAAAATGGTCAGAGGTCAAATCTGGTATTTATGTATAATTATGTGTAGACCTGTTTTAGAAGTAGTTATGCGACAATGGCTGGCTTTGTACTTGTTGGCTTTTGTACAAGCTAACATAGCTTCCCTAGCTACGTAATTAACATTGCTATGTAAGCTGATGTGGCTAAGTTAGTTTTAGCTAAAGTTTATGATGCAAGAGCGTACCACTGTCCGCTTTACTACTTACAAATTGAGTGTAGTTTTAACAAATGTTGCATAATTTTATTTGTCTTAACAAGCTCTGTTAGCTTTAGCTACATTAGTTATGTAGCTACCCTAGCTACACAGCTAACATAGCTTTGCTATCTTTTGCTTAAGCTATGTTAGAAACATTTTTTATATAGCTAACATAGCTTCGTTAGCTTTAGCCTTAGCTTTGTTTATCTTTTAATGGAGGACAGGACTTGTGGTCCTGTAAAAAGAGAGTTTACTTGGCTTTATTAATCATTTTGTAATTAGGATTCAAAGGTAAGGTGTTTTACTTTTAACCTTTGATATCCTAACCCGTATCTTAACCCTTATCCCTACCAGAAGTTTGATCAGATTTTATTTTGAAAGTTTTATTGTGTATATCCATTCTGTCTTGTGAATAAATGCTGTTAATCAGCATTTTTATCAGCTATCTGCACTGTTTTCTGGGTAAAGTAGATTTTAAACAAGTGTTGTATAAATAAAGAGTATTGTCATATTAAGCATAGTTATTTTTTGAACGGTTTGTAGACTTGAGCTTTCACTTTCTTGAAACTTGTAGTGTATAAGATTAATGATGGGTAACTTTTCCCCACTGCTGATGTTAAAACCCACATGTGGTTCTAGTGTTAAAGTAAAACTTACCATAAAAGGTTAATGAACAATGAAATTTATGGCATAGCTATAACATTACATAGATTGGGGGGGGGGTGGTTCTGTTTATCAAAAACAAAATACAAAGTAAAGAAAATGTATTTTCAGACCATAGTAATAAGCTTTTCCTGTTGAGAATGATATCCTTTTGGGCGTGTTTCTCTCAACTGTAGTTAAAATGAACTCATTAATTGCTGACAAGTGGAAAATAACTTTTATCCAAAACTGTGTTAATTTGTCTCTGTCATTCCAATGGACACACTGAAGGTCACGATCTATTTTTGTAATAGGAGCTGACAATCTACCTTGCCAAAAAATGTCCAAACAAACAAGTAGACTTTCCTCTTTGAAAATAAGTCAAGCTATGCAGGAAGTCTGCTTCAAAGACGAGTGTTAGCCTAAGCCATTCTGTCATGTCTTTGTCACCAAAGTGTGGAAATCTCCTGCAGGGGATTAAGGGCAGGTGTAGGAACATTGACTTTGTCATCCCTTTAACTCGTGTTCTTCTTGTCAAGAGGTGTTGAATGCTTTCTGTCCTGAGGAGTGAGAGCGTTGGAGGAACCAGGGAGTTTTTCCCACTCAGACATCACACACACGCAGGGCTCCAACAGGACACATCAGCACTGTCCATGTCAATAAAGTCAGGTGCAAACAGTGTTTAAAGATTGAGTTTGACCATATTAAACGCTAGATTTCATCTCTGAAATATGCTGATATAAACTCATGCCTGAGGACAGAGCTGTCTGGATCGCTTCCTTATTCACCAAAGTTTCTGACATTAAATAGTTTTAAGGAGAAGCAGAAGCCCCAAGAAATGAAGCAATGAAAGCTAAGGCAGCATATATAGCTGCAACTTGTCGAACTATGACCCATCCATGCATGAGCCTTGTTAAAAAGGAAAAAACAAACCCTTTTCCAATTCTGTAAGAGTTGTATGTTTCCAAACTTTTAGTTCAGCTGGGCTATAATGTCTTGGGGGTTTGAAACAACATATACGAAACTACAGCCAACTGAACACGCCTTTTTCTCAAGAGAATTTACAGGAACGTTTGGAGCCAACAGCGCTTTAACTCCATACATGTACCTGTATCTCAACAACATAGGACTGACCATTCAGGTGCAGAAAAGTGAAGCTAGCTGAACTTGAACAAATAAAACATTTCAGCCCAGAAAAATGAATTTTGTACCTAAAGGTGATGATTCTGTGTCTGTTGTCAGTGAAGATTCATCTTCCAAAGTTCCGATCTGAAACAGCTGTGATCAGTTGTCAGTCAAGGGAAAGGGGTCAGTAGCTACAGGCGGTGTTTAGTTGTACTGCAAGTTGGTAAACAATGGCTGCAGCCAGTGAAGTAATGCACACTTTAGCTTTCGTACAACAACATTTGGAGTCAGAACTGGACAACTTATCTTTATTAAAAGAATCACACTGACAGCTCTTTTATGCAGAAAAGATGTTTTTTTCTTTTTTTTTGCTCTTCTCCAGACAGGCCTGGCCCTTGCTTTTTTTTTTACACAACAGCTTGATTACAGTTATAGTGAACATTATAGAACAAAACTGAAAGAAAAAATTATAAGTCTTGTTAAAAAAAATTCAGCTGACTGCATTCATGCATGCAGCTCAACCTTGTGATGTCAGGAGTGCAGTGTACCTGTGAGAGGGGCTTGAGTCTGAGTGTGAGGGCTGATATAATGAAAGTTGTAGAGGGGATATAATATGGCTTAAGTACAGTTGTTTTAATAAGCTCACCTTCATGAAAGCAAGAAAAGCACAAAACACCCTTCTTGTATCATTCTGTGGGTTTTGCATTTGAGAAATTTGTCTCCTTTGAAGCTACAGAAGAGGATTAAATGACTTAAGATAGAGTGACATGCACATACATACTTCTGAGTAGGGGTATGAGAGAGACTCGTTCTCAGCACTACTCCTGGTTCTACCGAGGAAAATAAAACGTTTGTGTTCTGAAAGTCTTAGAGCGAAAGGTCAGAGGAGCTGATTTCCACCTCAGTGTCAAGGATCCATTTTATTGGTCAAGGCCACTATCTTCGTTTTTCTGCGCCTTTAAATGTACTTTCACACTGGGTTTTGAAGACTTGTGTGGGGGGCACTGTTGTGTTGATTGAGTCACATCCAGAAGTGCTGCTGTGGGTGCAAAACAGCCTCTGGTATTAGCATGTATAAACAGGCTTATAAATGGAGCACTATTTGGCTGTTCATTTTCATCCTCTTAACAGTAAACAAGGCGGAACAGGCCCTGACACCCTCAAATAAATGGAGACCAACGCACGCATATTCGGCGGCAGAGAGGAACCAGGGAGGCTTGTTTGAGTTAAGGTCAATCCTGTTTAGATTGCCTTGGTCCTAGTCCGATTTCTTTCCGCCGCATTTTGTTTGCTGAGCTTTTCTGCGAGGCAAATCATGTATTCATGTATTCTAAGACCTGATGTAATGAATGTGACTGTGTTTGCTTGTGTTGTACGGCTGGTTTTTATGGTGAAGTATGTGTGTATGTGTTTTTTGGATAAGAGGGGTACAAAGGATGCAGCTCAGTGGATGCACTCATACAAATAGACATCCGAGCAGAGCCTTGTGGGTGAAATTATACAATGTACTGTATATCTAAATTTAAAGAGACATAAGTGAATAGGATTGGTTCTGTCATACACAAGTGTTAGTCTCCAGATTGTCTATTTTTTGAGTTGTATTAAATCATCTGAGCTGTAGCTAAGGTCAAACTGGGGATTTTAAGACATGCTTAAGAAACTGGAAAGTGACAGCTGTTCTAGTATCAGTCGACCTTACATTAACCTTACTAAGGCTGTTAAAATATTTAGAAAAGTATCTTTAGACAAGTTGAGTTAATCAAAAAAGGGCAAAGAAGCAAAAGCAGAGGCTGAGGTAAAAAGTAAGAGTCCAACATTGAACAATCAAGGGAATCCTAGACTTTTTCAGTTAATCAGGTCATGGATTTAGGATTTAAAAATCATGGATCCCTAAGTTGCTAATAGCCTGATTAGTCCATCTTAGTCATGCCTTAAAGCTACGGTGAGGAACCGAATGGGAACTCTTATCTCTTTAATGATCTTGTCCGTCCATGCATAAGCAGTGTTTCCTGATAAAACATCTAATCCAACAGTCTTTTAAAAGTCAAACTGTAACTCATTAGGCCTTGGAAGATGAAAAAAGGCTGCTTTGGAAACATTCTGCTCATCTGACACCAGTCTGTTTCATAACAGCTCAAAATTCCACTAGTTCTTTAAGTTTATGGGAAATACAGTGCCTATAAAAAGTATTTACTGATGATGCACTGTCAATAAAATAGCAAAAAAAAAATCCATCTTTAATGTCAAAGTGAAAACATATTGCTACAAAGTCATGTCAATGAAATAGAAGTATGTAATGTAAAACAAGTACAGTGATTGTGTCTCAAGTGATTGTAGTGTAAAGTAGTCTGTGTCTGGAAAGTCCAGTCACTGGTTAATCAATATTTCTGGCTATCATTACACAGTGAAAACAAAAGAACACTCAAAGCAACTCTAAGAAAAAAGCACGAGTCAAGGGATGGATACACATTTTTTTCCATGGTTGAGAACATCCCCTGAAGTTTAGTTAAATCCATCATCATGAAATGGAAGGAATATGACCCATGTGTAAATCTGCCTAGTTTAGCCCATCATCACAAACTGAGTGACTGTGAAAGAACAAGACTAGTGGCACCTGGTGTTCTTGTGTTTCAAAACATGGGCCAGACAAACAGGGCAGGGGGATCTGGCACAGTGTACTTCCAAGAGCACTTCATCATTTTGGATTCCTCGGATGGGATGGAAATAAAGTTCAGCTTAAAGCTACTCTGAAAGAGTTACAGGCCTCAGCAGCTGAGATGGGAGAGAGACTGCATACAACTGTTGTCTGGGTTCTTCACCAGTCAAAGCTTTATGGGAGAGTGGCAAAGAGAAAGCAACTGTTGAGGAAAATTCATATTGAATCAAAAGGCATATGGGAGACTCCATGGTCAAATGGAAGAAAGTGGGGGAAAAAACATGACTAAATGCTATGTTTGGTGGACGCCAAACACTGCACATCACCACAAATACACCATCCCACTGTGAAGCGCATTGGTGGCAGCATCATGCTGTAGGGATGCTTCTCAGCAGCCAGCCCTAGAAAGCTTGTAAAGGTAGAAGGTAAAATTAATGTGGAAAAATATAGAAATATCTTATTCAGTCTGCAAGGATACGGCTTGGAAAAAGATTTATTTTGAGACAAAGCCTAGACCTTGATTTGTGGTTGGGCCTGAAAGGGCTATTCATACCTGTTCCCATTCAGCAGAGTTTGAGCAGTTTTGCAAAGAAGAATGGAGTAAAATTGCAGTGTCCAGATGTTCAAGCCTGATTGAGAGCTATCCACACAGACTCAGTGCTGTGGTTGCAGCCAAAGGTGCATCTACCAAATACTGACTTAAGGGGGTTAATAGTGATGCAGTCACTCATATTATGTTACAAATTTTTATTTTATTGACATTGCTTTGTAGAGATCTATTTTCACTTTGTCATTAAAGAGTTGTTTGTCATATTTTTTTTCAAAAAGCCATATTACATTGACCTTGACTGATTTACTAAATTAATAAAATGTTAAACATCCAAGGGGTTGAAAACTTTTTATAGGCACTGTTAATGCAAAAATGCAGATCTCACATAACAAACCTGAACAAAATAATAAAAAATCCACAGTATCTTATTTTGATGGAATGTGGAGAAATATGAGAAGTCATAACAACCAAAATTATTCCAGATCAGTATAATTTAATTTTGAGCACTAAGGGCCACTAGACAAAGTTCTCCTCATAACAGCACAACACAAAGGCTGAATTGCCTTCAGAGACTAGGAAGAATTATTTTATGCTATTTCACAGTTTGATCTGACACTTTTAGTGATAAACATTTACCGTTTGTCTCCATTAAATGTGGTGTCTTGGTTTGAAATATGCCACATGATACAATAGTATGGGTTGTCAAAATGGCGGACAGGTTATAAATATGACGTCTCCATTCATTAAACGCTATCAGCTGTTTCTGAAGAAGCCATTTAGATGAGCGCTTTGAAGACAATGCAGTATGTCATAGTGATAGGTCCCATCTCAGCTTTTGAGCGCCTCGCTGAAACAAAGACAGGATTAACAGTGTGGATTGAAATGGTAAAGCACACTCAAATACATTTGTTTCTGTAACACGGCACCGTCTCAGCGATCCCTGCGGCGACCTGCTCCCAGTTATATTTATGATGTCGAATTAATCTCACTTAGCACGATGGGCTCTCGAAGAGGGGGCCTCCTTCTGAGTTGGCCGCCGAGCGGGGGATGAGAGAGGGATTGAGGAGAGGAGAGAGAGCGCCGAGCTACCGAGGACTTATTCAAATCCTCCCTCATAGATTAGCAATCGCAGCTTGACAAGCCGCCCTGCAAGTTATTATTTATTTAATTTTTTCCTTTTTTTCTTTTTTTTTTTTTTTTTTTGGAAAATCGAGGCGTTTTCTTACCAACATGTCAGAGACAGGGGGTAATCCGTTTGGAATTTACGAGTGATGAGACAGGAGACAAACTCGCCGGCGTGTCACAGAGCAGCGAGGATGCAGGAAGTAAAATATGCAAATGAGGTGTGCAGGCTTTAAAGCAGCTGTCTGTTTGATTGCTGCTCTCTGGCATTGTTTGCCTTTGATGGATGTAGGCTTTCATTGCAGGGGCCCATTAGGAGAACAAATATTATGATTTATGATGATTACACGGGGCCTTCGATTGTGAATTGATTTGATTTGGTTCTTTACATTATGGTGTGGTATTGCTCTGTAATTTATTATGTAAATAGACTGTTAAAAAAATTAACAAAAATATGTCACTTGAAACAAAATTAGTCTGACAGATAGGTTATGGTGACATAATGAAGGGAAAGAGCTGTTCAAGAAGTGGATTCTAGAAAATATGACAGCTAAACTTCAAACAGCTTTATGGTTTGAAAAGATGCAAATTAAATGTGAACCATAAAGTTATTCCCTGAGAGAAACTACTTTGTCACTGACAATATAATCAAATGAAACAACCATCATTGGTTGCATTGTCCTCTTAAGTTTGCTCTGTGCAGACAGTTTAATTGGACGTCTTAATGTGACTAATTGTTTTTTATTTTTCATTCATGCCTTCATAGCACTGCCAGTTTGGTTTCAACTGAAGCCATGCAAACACGCCTTGTGCTGCAGATAAGATACTTGCAATACACTCTAAATCTGAGTGATCCATCCTATCTGTTCCCCCTAAGCATGATTTATAAAAGGTTATTTTGCCTTTATACTTACAAGGATCCAACGAAGATCTTACTTTAAGCCGTGACCATAAAAATCGAAGTGAATTAAAGTGGTCATGAAAAGTAAAGGAGCAACTCAGGACCAGGACAAGCATCAGATTAAAACAGACTCCGCATTTTCTCTCCTGACCAAGACTTAATCTATTAAGATAATCTTTGTACTCAAACAAACAGAAAGTGACAAGGACTGTCTGAGGGAATAAACAGAGCTTCTTTGTTGCAGCTTCCTCACTGGGACAGTGTTTTAATCACACAAACAAAGCGTGCAAGCGAATACCAGTCACCACTGGCACCTCTCAGTGCAATGAGTTATTCTAATAGAATATGGGGGGATTAGATGCTCATATTGTGTTGAAGAAATAAGTCAGGATGAAAACTTTAAAAGCGTGCTATGTGACATGATATATGATAAGTTATGTTTACTGAAGCACATAAAAAGTGGAGTTTTTGTTGAAGTTTTGATAACTTCAAATAAAACTGACTGTATATATTTACATAAATAAAAGGTTACTTTTGTCATAAACAGAATGAGTTCATTTCCTTTGAATTATTTATATTCTTTGTTTGACTAAATCCTGGTTCAGTTGGTGAGATAAGCTTTGCAGTTGTGCTTTCGTTAATGGGCAGATCAGGACAAAATTAGTGCCCCAATTAGTGACCATATATGGTCCCTCCTTTGTGCCCGTTACCAATTCTTTGTGATACAGTAGAACCAGAAAGATTTTTTTTAGCCAATCAGTGGAGATCAGTCAAGGTCATGGAAAGTGACATCACGGCACCTGACCAATGAGCAGTGCCCCAGAGCATCTCAAACTTCCAGTTTCCTCCAGAACTTGCAAAATGCAGTTTTATGTCTCTTTTGGTTCCAACAAATGCCCCTAATTATGATTTACGTGATTTACGTAGCTCCATTAGCTGTTGAGCTACATACAGTGAATTACAGCTCTATGTAGCTAACAAAGCTAATGCTGCCTTTCACTAACCTCAGAAGTCAGATACTGGAGCTGGGAATGACATTGCACCTGAGTTGAATGGGTGATATTTACTTTGCTACGACTTTGGTCCGAGCTGGAATTCTGAGTTAAGGGCGCATTTGATGACATATCCGGCTGGCAGCTTAGAATTTACGAGTTCAGAGATGTTAATGGAACATACCACAAAGCTCACAAAGCAGCTACATAAGCTGTATATCTACATTAGCAGCATAGCTAAGTTAGCTTTAGCCATGGTTACTAAAGCTCATGTTGCTAAAGCTAACTTAACAACACTGGTTTATGTAGTAATGGTGATTACGTAGCTAGCGTAGCTATGTTAGCTTTAGCTAATGCTAGAAAAGCTAAAGCAAGCCACCTTTCGTGTTACTACATCTAAAATGGGTCTATACATAATTCACCCCAGGGTTAGACCTTTGACCATTTTCTCTATTTTATTTATGAAAAGTTTCTTAGTCTGTAATGTTTGCAATGTAGTAATTTCATGAATGTAACTGCCAGATGTTGTTTATGAATAAATTTGAATTTAAAAACATACTGAAACTGGAAATATGTTGTACCAGCAAATGACGGCACTTTCTTTCAGGGACTTACGGCATTTCAGATGAACGCTCTGTGAGAGTGGCTGTCAGAGATGTACAGTTTGGAGTCAGACCCCTCTCAATAATCTCATCCTTATCTGTTTAGATTAAAACACCCTACAAACACAAAGCACAATTACTACTTATGTACATAATAAAGTAGACATTTGTGCTAGATTTGACAAGTTTTCATCAACACATTCTTGAAATATTTCGTTTGAAAGATTTGAGGTCACAGAGTCCTTGACCTTGTATTTCAAAACTGTTATCCCTTACTCAGTGCGTACATTTGTACAAAGTCTGAAGATAGTCCCTCAAAGGGTTTATTAGGTATCACAGTCACAAGCAAGGGATGAACAGGAGGCGCAATGACTTTGACCTTTACTCCTTGACCTCTGAATCAGTTCATCCATTAGTCAGTTTGCACATTTGGACAAAGGTTGAAGAAAGTACCTCAAAGCATTCTTGAGATATTGTACTCACAAGAATGGCATGAACAGACGGACAGCCGGAAAACACAATGCCTCTGACCTTGGCTTTTGTTGGCATGAAGGCATAAAAAGGCAATAAAGTAGCAAGAAAAAAGTTAAAAGTGAGTACCTTTGCAACTTCATTTGCAAAGGGTTAACAGACAATGAAGGGTTACAAATAAAAAATCACTTCACATTTGTTTTGATGAAATAAGCTATTATGTACAATTAAGGTTAAGTAGGTTGAGAATATTTGTTCACCTTAAATGGTCTCAGTAAACAAACCATCTCATTAAAGCCTGGACCCTTCGCAGAATACGCTGGCATCATTTGGAGGCCTCGGCTCCCTGACATTTATAAATATTTGACAACAGATGAGTGGGCTCCGTGGGATGCCACTCTGAGCACTGCTGACAAGTCTGCTAATAAAGCAAAGGCCATCAGCGGCTCCAGTGTCTGAGGCCACACTCAATATCCAGAGGCTGACAGCAGCTGAAACACGCACACCCCCTGCTGATGCACACGCTTGTGGACACCTTTGCCTTGCACAAAGTCAAACATTTCTACACAAACACATCTCAGCCACACGCTCAAACCTAAAATAACACACAAATATATGCATATGGATTGCTCTGCATGCCAAACCACGCCATCAACAAGTGAGGACTGCTACTGAGAGCCTTTATAGAGTGTGGGAGCCAGTCAACACAATCAATAAGAGAGAAAATGAAAAGCAATTAGACTAACAGTGATTTCAATATTAATCCTCTGTGAGGGAATGCTCCGCTTGCAAATGATCTTCCTGCGTTTGTTGCTACACTTGAGACAAATTGAAGCAAATACTATATCATTATGGTCACGCTGAGGATCTTCACAGTATCCACACTCTCTCCATGAATGATGTCATGCATGTGTGTTTGTGCATGTGTGTATCAGTCTTCTCAGGCAGCTGTTAACATCCCAGGTTTGAATGAGAAACAGGTGGTGGTGCCAAACACATTCTGTTGGCTCAGAGGAGGCATTGAAACAGGGTAATAGCAGACATGTTGGTAATGGAGGCCTAAACATTGCCTGATGAGGTGATTAAGCCTGTTTTCATGTACTGTATGTGTCATTTACTACCATGTTACACTTGAGCAGATACCAGGCAGTCCAACTGTCTGCATAGCCAAACACATGATGTTGTGTATTTAGGAGTCGGATTTCTCTGCTTCTTTTGAAACAGTGAGTTATGAACATGCATACATAGTTGATGAAAAAGCTTTTACCTGTAACACAATAGTTTTCATACATATATAACAAAAGAGAATAAAAAGCAAATCAGCAACATGTGCATCTTATTTGTTACTCACTTTACATAATTGCTCACTCTGAGGTCTTTTGGCCTTACGTTCATCCTTTGCTTTATAGACTTCTTATCCTATACAGGATTTTTTTTTTAACTTTGCACAGAAGTTTACAGTGTCTCAAGGATTGGCTGATTTGATTTGAAGGACATAGATCAAAGGTCAGGGTCATTGAGCACCATGTTCATCACTTTTTTAGGCCATTTTTATGAACATGACAGCTTTAGTAAACTTTAAATATTTTTTCCCTAAACTTTTTCCAAATGGTCCACTGTAACTCAGAGACAGCTGATTTAGAGGTCATAGATCAAAGGTCAAGACAACTGGGACTCATATTCATCCCCTGATTGTGAAGACAAAATCTCAAGACCACTTCAAAGGATTTTCTTCAATTTTGCACAAGCGTTCACAATGACTTCAGGACAACTGGTAAATGGACTTGAACTTGAACTACTGACTTCTACTCTGTGGGTCACACCTACCCATTCACACACTTTTCCTCCATTCACTCCACATTTAACACTAATATACTGACTATGTGGGGCTAAGTGACCTGCCCAAAGATACATCAACATGGGACTGCAGGAGCTGTTGATTGAACTCACAACCTTTCCATTGTGAGACAACCGACTCTTTATACTTAGCCACAGTTGCTCAAAAGGATAAACTGATTAGATTTTGGAGGACAGAGACCAAAGGTCAGGGTCATTGGGCCTCATTTTCGCCTCACTTTCTTTCCAAACCAATTTTTTTGTACGCATAAATTCTCAAACTTGAAGGTTCTCAAACTTTTCAGCCCCAACCCCAAAATAAAGGTGCCAGAAACTGGGGACCCCCTACTGTACCCGAAGGTGGTTGAAGCATAGTTGAACACAGTCATGCAAATTTAAGAATGCTTATATGCAGACTTATAGTTTTAATAGTGTCACCAAAGGACCACATTTTATTTATGTTTTACTAATCCTATGCATATATTTTTCTAAAAATTGATAAAATATTCCATTTAAAACAATTTAAAAAATTCTCTTTGTTCCTTGTAAGGCATCTGATGACACCCTCTTAGTGTCTCACAACCTCCACTTTTAGAACCACTGAACTAAATAGATCTAGGAAGTCATGGATTAGAGCTCAAGACCACTGGGCCACAAGCTCTGATAATGACTTTAAAAGTCAGTTAAAGACTCATCTGTTTAGACAGGCTTTTGGTTAACTGATTTTTCTTTAATGTAATGTGAACTGTTTTTACTGTGTTGTTCTATTGTTGCTATGACTATTGGGTCATGTGGCGATCTCATAATTGTCACTTTTATTCGCTGTATGTTTTTTTTCTTTGTCTGTGTAAAGCACTTTGTGTCTGCTGTCTGTGAAAAGTGCTATATAAATAAACTTTACTTACCTACTTATGCTCATCTCTTTCTCATTTATGTGATATCTGAAGAACACTTTAGAGGATTTTTTTTCAACTTTGCACAAAGATCCTTTCTGTTTCAAGGACAAATTTGTTAGATTTTGAAGGTTGAAGGTCAAAGGTCAGGATCATAAGGCCTCAGGTTATCACATGCCTTCCAGACTTTTTTATTAGCACAATATTTTCACTATGTTTTAAGGAATTTTCTTTAGACTTTGCCAAAATGACTCAATGATGAAATAATTAGATCTTGGAAGTCAGAGATTAAAGACCAATACAACCAAAACTCATGTTCATCCCTTTCTCATCAATACGATACGTGAAGAACACAGAGGGATTTTTTTTCCCAAAATTTCCACCATAATTTAATTACGTAATGATTGGATTTTGGAGGTCAAAGGTTAAGGTCTTAAAGCCCATGTGCAACCTTTGCTTCTGAAAACAATATCTTAAGAACATGTCAAGCTATTTTCTTCAAACTTTGCACAAATATTAATTCTGACTGAAGGATAAACTGGTCATATTTTGGTGGTCATACCTCAAAAGTCAGCATCATCGGGCCTCTTTTTCATCCCTTGCTTCACAGGCCAATCTTGAATATTATATCTAAAGTATGTATGGATGAATTTTCGTCAAGCTGCCAAAATGTCCACTGATTCATATTTAATTTCAGAGGTCAAAGGTCAATGTCTTCGAGCCCATATGCACCCCTTGATTCTGAATACAATATCTCCTAAACATTTGAGAGAAATTTTCTTCAAACTTTGCACAAATGCCCACTCTGACTCAAGGACGAGCTGATGAAATTTAGGAGATACGAGGTCAAAGGTCAAGGTTACAAGCCTGATTTCCATCCCTTTATGATACCTCTGCAAACCACACGACCACAGAAACCACCTTAGCCTTCTTCTTGACCAACCATTGTACTGCCACTGACGATTGTATATCCTATGAAGGCATACAACTGTCAATGTTTCTAACACATATTATGTTGTATAAAAGTTAAGAAGCGTGATTTCTATGAGCTCTTATAATGATTTTTGACTTCTGCTTCCTGTACGTCACCATACATGACAGTTAGCATGTCATCATTTTTTCTGCTTTCATTTCTCAGCTTTGTTTAATCTCCCTGCCTCTTCCTAGTGCTTCTTCTTCCTTTGTTCTTGCCTCCTTCTCTTCTTCTCCTCCTTTTCATTCCTCTATTCTCCTCTCTCTATCCATCTGTATATGTTGCTCCCTGTATGTTGGCACGTGCATCGCTGCCCCCCTGTTGGTTCTTGGCCAGCTCCCCCACTCTTCTCTTCTCTTCTCCTCTCGCTCTTGTTCATCCTCCCCCCATCTTCCTCCTCCCTCTCCTCCTCTTCTTCCTCTTTTCATTTTGCATGTGTGCCAGGGTCCGGGGGGCTCGGCACAGTGTACAGCCCAATGGCCTAAAAGTGAATACTTACGTAATTGCCAACTGTCTCCAATCATTAGGGGCAGCCCTTAAAAAAGACATGCTTCGCCGACAGCTGCGTCCCCTCGCCTTTGCCAGCCTTTCAGATCGCATTTGCTTTAAAGGGCTCGTCCACATTATATTTAACCCCAGAGCACTGTGGATGACGGAGGAAAAGATAGAGGAGGCATACTTTATGCAGTTACGTTCTACAACATGACGTTGGTATTAACACAGGCTATAGATTCTTTGTGAGTTTGATTTACACTGGAGTTAATTGTGTTTACATCTGATATTACAGATTTTGTGGCTTGAACCATAAACACTGGTTTCATCACTGTGCCACAAAATCATTTGAGTAGCATGTGACGCTAAAGTATCTAGGAGTGTAAACAGTTCCACAACATGTCATGTTGCATTTTTGAGGCTCTGAAAATCACAATGATGGGTCTTTTCCTCTTTTTAATGGCATGGAACAAAGTTCAAAACATTTTTACTGCATCTCATTTACATGAGGAGCTCCAGTGTGTTAGCATGTAGGACATCAGATCATGCACTTAAATCAATTTTATAAGCAACAAGGCCTCATCAAGTGCATTTTCAGTGTGCAAAGAAGCCAGAAACAAAGCTTTCTTTTCACTCTCAGTCTTGCATGAATTCACAATAAAAGTCAAAGGTAGAATTTGAGAAATCAAAGTTGAAATGTGCTCAAAAGAGGCTTATTTGTTTACATAAACTACAGACAATTCCCTGCCAGTTCCTGCTGAAACAAACGTACATTTTATTTCCGTGCTTTTCACAGAGACCTCCCACAGTATGGTTAGTGACAGCTGGGTCAGGTCCCCACATATCGGGGACACAGCTGCCCTGCAGACATGTGCTCACACTCACATACACACAGTCTCCATGCACCAGGCAAACAGGAACAGGAAAGCAGAGCATCTGAACAGCCTCGGAGCAGGAACATATGACCACATTTCTGTTGTCATTATATGCAATAAGATTTTTTAAAGTAAGAAACAAAAGAGGTCTTATTTTCCTGTTTGTTCCCATGTGTTTTAGATACATATTCGCCATATGAAATTTTTCAAAGGACCATAAAAGCAGTATGTTTTTGTCATCATAGGAGAGAAGATCAACCATTTCTTTCATGAAGTAATATGTTTGAGATTTAAACTGCTTTGTGTCCCAGAGTGACTTTAATCATCTGCAGTATTTCTGATTTTTTCTAATAATCGGCTTGGATGTTAAAACATGTCAGCATGTTGATTCTCGCTTTGGTCAAGTTTAACAAAAGTTGAAATGTGGTGGTATAAATTTACTGAGTGATTGTTTGTTTTATGCACGTTATCACTGTAAATACACACAACTAAAGTGAGTCTTACTTGATCCTACATATTTCTGGACCACTGTATACTACAAAGGTTACACAACCATTTTCTAATGCAACAAAAAGTTGAGTTCACTCAAAGTTTCAAAAAATAGAAGAAACAGTCATGTGCAAACATTTTAAGCATATAGGGCACTAAGGATTCATCAAGGGGGCCCAATGTGACACAACCCAGGGCTGCCGGGGGGGGGGGGGGGGTGTTCAAGCTTGTCCGAGCGTCGGCATCTCTTTTGTCCAAGTCTTTCCACCTCCGCTAATATGCCCAGAGACCCCTGGCAGTTTTCAGGCCCTTTGGACATCTAAAGCTTGACCAGGGGCTCAAAGTTCACAAGTGGAGCACTTTCAGGTGCGTTTTATGTAATACAAAAAAGGTTAAAATTTCTAAAGCTGGTATCTAATACCCTATTTTGTGCATCTAACCATGACTGATTCAAAAAACCTGTGGTCTTTCAATCATCCCTGAGGTTTGGGACTCTTCACTACACTCCCTCCATTTTTTAAATGATTCTGTTGCCACTTATATAAATGTTGTCAAATGTTAACCCATTTTTATTACTTTTCCCCAACAATTTTATCAAATTTAACACATTTTTGCAACTTAACCCATTTTTTGTCAATTTTAAACCCTTTCCACCCTTTATTTCTGCCTGTTTTTGCCATTCTTAAACCAAATCTTGCAACTCTGTCCCTATTGCTGGCTCTGCTGACACATTATTGCCACTATTAACCCCTTTTACCACTTTTCAAGCCACATTCCCCAATTTGATATACCCATTTATGCCAGGTCCTGATTTTTTTCTGCCTCAGCTAACCCTTTTATGCTAGTTTATATCAATTTTCATCCCATTTCACACATTTTCCACCTATTTTTTCCACTTTAACGTAATTTCAGCTACTTTTGAATTCACTTTTACCATTAAATAAGCCCATTTTTACCTTTTTTGGTTATTTTGCCACGTTTATTTAAATTTTGGCATTTCTAACCATTTCTGCCACTTTTAAAATCCAATTCTACATCTTTCCCACCATGTCTTGCCATTATTAACCAATTTTAGCTGTTTTTATTATATTTTAATTCTGTTTTCAACAAAAAGATTTACATTTTTAAGAGGACTACTTACTACACAAATGAATTAAAATTTGTTTCTTTGGTTAGAGTGGTTATTATTCAGGTTAAATATAAAATACCACAGCTTAACTTTACAATGGACCATGATTTTGCTGGCCCCCAGTTTGGCTGGGCCCCAGAAATGTCTCCCATTTTTCCCCCTGATGGGCGGCCTTGTCTCCACATGACTATACTCTGAATATGCATGGCTGTGTTCAACCACCTTCAGGTGCAGTGGAGGTCCCCAGTCACCTTTATTTTGGGGGTCACAGGCTGAAAAGGTTGAGAACCCCTGGCGTAGAGTAGAATTGCAAAGACAGGTACTTACACAGAACTTTTCCATTTAGTTCAGTCTGTGTCACAAGACACAGTGAAGCTGGAACAGAAAAATCCAGCTTTAGCTGCTTGGACAGCGCAGTTTCATGTCCTTCTTTGTTAGCGGAGCTCACGTTAGCCACACCTGGCCTGCTACCATCATCCCCAGTGTCAAAAGTGGTGTTTTTGGCCGCTAATTTTGTAGAAGCATGTGCCGTTGAGAGATGCTTCATTAGATTAGAGTTGCTTACAACGGACGTGGACAAACACTTTGCTCCGGGACATAATGTACACTTAACATGTACGTTCTTGCCTTTTACCTCAAGGAGAATAAAGTAGTGTCTGTATTTCCACTTTGAAAACACCAACTTTTCCTCCAAACTCGCCATTGCTGCAGCTTACCTCTGATAGTTTGGGTGTGTGCATGTGTGGTTTGTGTGTAAACTCAACACTGCCTCTGATTGGCTTACCATGGCTTACTCTACCTTAGCCAATCATCATCACATATGCGGTTGTCTCGTCCCTCCCTCCTCCCTCACCAAAGAAAAAGATAAACAGTTTTGCAGCTCCTGTGGCTGAGAGCCAAGTCGAATGACAAGAGCTTCAATGAGTAGCTTTAGTTTATAACGCATCCCATTTAATTCTCGGTAATGGTAACAGCATTGTAACGATGGAAATAGTAATTAGTTAGATTACCTGTTACTGAAAAAATAACGCAGTTAGTAACGTCGTTTATTTTAACACCGTTTTTCCCATCACTGGTCCTGCATGAACTAATGTCAAGCTTCATTTATGTTCTTTCTTGTTGTGGGCTGATAGGGAGTTAACCCACATGCACAAGGAAACATACTTAGTTGGCTTTCTGAGCCAAACTGTTTATACCAAATAAAATGCACAATAGTTTTTTTTAACAGGGGGAAATGTGAAAGGAACGCAAAGTTGATTCTTCCACATAGGAGAATCTTTTCCTTTTCCTTCAAAACAATTTCTACAGACTTTTATTTTTTACTTTTCTGAAGTAGAATTTGTCATCTTGTGCATTACCTTGCAATGCATGGGAGTACGTATGTCCAACTAGACTTGAAGCACTTTGTGGCACTTACTGATATTTCCTCTTGTCTAGATCTTTGCTTGTGTTGTACTTACTCTCAGATAAACATTTTTTTGGACAAAAGCATCTGCTAAATGACATTGTAACATTATAACATCTTGGTATAAATATTTTTCTGTGTTTGATAGTTTATTTGACCAGGGCGACACCTTAAACCCTTCTCCTTCCTCTGGTGTATTTTAAAAACAGCACCTGACTCCATCCTTTTATCCATCAAACCACTGTTAGGCTTTGTCATTTGTTTTGCCATCATTCCAGTGGGGTCAACATAACATTGTACAGCAGTTCTGCTGACATCACAGGGATGTGGTGACGCTTGTGGTTGCTGCATCTTCACAACAGCGGTCAGTGTTAGAAAACTTACCGTAAATGATCTGACGGGGTCAACGTTAACTAGAAAGGTGAACACGAAAAAAATCATAATGTAGTTTTTTTGTTGTTTTTGTTAAATAATTGTCGTAAGAGGACATACAATTGAATACTAAGGGCATCTGAATTTATGTTCACAATGATTCCAGTGGTTTTATATTAAAAAAAATCTTAAAAATACATTTCCAAAGAGAGAAATATTAGGGCTTAGACAATGAAGACTTTTTCATAATTGAGGATTTGATATGGGATTTCCTAAGAGTAACTGCTCTTTTATTAAAATTACAAGGTGTTTAAATTGTGCCATCTATTATCAACTTGGCCTAGAAAGTGAATACAAATTTCACAGTCTAACGTCAGAGTGATTCAGAAACACAGTTAGAGTAGATGGAAAATAAAAAAGAGTGAGAGTGAAAGCTAGTGGAACTGGGGATAACCCAGAACTGTTATCTCCCTGCACAGATGTGCAGTACTTATGTTTCTTTAAGCTCACATCTTAAGCCACTTCCTTTCTCATGTTTTAGGTTACAGGTATGAAGAAGTACCTGCTGATGAAAATCGCTTGCTTTTCTGAGACTAAAGGAATGTGTTTTCTTTATTTCAACAGAGGAAAAAAGTGATGTGCGAGTTAGTGTGTCGGTCTGATGGCTTGTCTAAACGGCTCCCTAACAGAAGCTCAGAGGGCCATGAATCAACCATGAAGGATAATCAAATCAAATGCAAATGTGGTTTGTGTGAATTTTTTCTTTTTTCTGTCTCTTGTTCTTGATGCCCTGAGGGGCCCTGTCAGTTGTAAGGGGAGGGTCTGTACATAATGAGGGGTCACGGTTGAGGGGCCCTTTGTAAACATGCTGAGTGGGAGCCCTTTTCTTGAGGACAAGATTGTGGAATTAGTCCAAGACAAAGGGAGGTGTGAGCATGGAGCGCCCTGGACCCCTGCACGCACACACATGAACCAGCTCCGATTACCTTTGTCCCTTTCATTCTCCATCCTTATGCAAACCCCTTTCATTCGGAGGCTGCGTATGGGGAAAAGGGAGCCCATGGGGGGCAAGAGGGGGCTCCCATTTGGCCTTTGGGGTGAAAGCTGTGTTTTGATATCTATTTGCTACAGTTACTGATCTGGGAAAAGCTCCAGAGATAGAATAAAGCAGGATGAATGCATTCTCTGTCCACACCTTTAATCTTTTATATGTTGTCAGGTTGCCATATAGTTTGTTTTATCCTGCTTCTTAGTGTAATAACTCCACATCTTTGACATTATCAACATGTCTCTTTAACATGTAACAAAGGGAAGTTATTCCAAGGTCATATAGACGAGCAAAGAGCTGCAGCACCAAGCTCCGGGTCTTGCTTGATGTCTCACTAACAGTTTGTGCTTTCATCTTTTGCCCGAGGCGTCGTCTTATTCCAAATATTAAAATGTGTAAAATCCACTCTAACTAAAATTTGAGGAATTTTCTCTAACAGCCCTCAGAAATGTAAGAGTTTGAAGGTGACAGACTACAAAGATGTAGCTGGAGTAAAAGTAAGTTGCAAAATATGTCTGTGGTTTTGAGACACAAGGGATTGATGAATCACAGCAGTTTCACGCAGATACTCATTATTTGACTCATAAAGACGGTTCCGAAGGCAAATTGTTTCAAGATATATTGATTTTCTTATTTGTGTTATAATATAAATCATTAAGACAATCACAAAGATCCAAAAAGGAAAGATTATATTTTGAAAAACCATAAAACACACAATAAAGCCATGGCTTATTTCCACTTTCTTTCACCCTTAGACACTTTATAGCCTTTGGAAGTTCGACTGAGGGTTCTTGTGGCATCCATCGTAGTGGGTTTGGTGGAGTGTGTCATGGCCCCTGAGCTGAGGAAACCAGACAATATGTAAAAAAAAAAACATCGAGAGCCTCCCACCTGTCTCTTAAACGTCAGGCGGGACGGTAATTTAAAGTGGGTAGGGTGATTCAAAGTCAACAACAGGTTTCCTAAAACAGCTGAAGTAAACTGAACACAGTTGGAAACACTGAAGGGAGAGTTCATATTACTTTACAGTCACTGGTTCATAAATTCAACCACGCTGCCATTACTGTGTAGAAGATTGTTCTTGGCTACAATATAGATAGCCATGATGTCTCATAAAAATTGCATATGCATTTAAGCATCCTGTTTTTCTTGAATAATATTAGCCTACATCTCTCACAATGAATATGACAATATGTGTAAATTAACACAAATGTAAAAGACATGGCATTTACACAACAGCTAAGACTAAACAGTCATATCATCTGCATTGCATTATCTTTTTTTTTTCACAGCAAAACCAGCAGATTGAATTTTGCAAGATATGTGGATAAAAAAGTGCCCTTAGAGATGTTGCTCTGCTTTATTTTACCATGTCTTCTTGCTTTTTAATAATATTTTTTTCCAGCTTTTTGCCTGATTTTAGGAAGACAAGACAGTGAGTAGAGCAGGAAATTACATGTAGGAGAAAGATTACAATTGGACCTGAAGCTGGGCCACCCATCTGGAAGACTAGGTTCTGCACATGGGACGCAACCCACCAGCTAAGCCATCAGCACTCCAACAAGGGTGAATTATAAAAGCTTGGCAAAGGTAATGGACTGCTAATTCCTTCAAACATATCTGGCTGCAGACCACACATCTCAGACGCCCCTTATTGCAGACCGCTACTGTGAGACACCACATCTGTCAGAACGGTAGTTATGTAATTTGCCGATACAACTTTAGGGATACTCTAATTCAACTTTATTCATAAACAAAGTCCGGCAGAACATTCATGAAATAACCACATAGCAAACATTACAGACTAAGCAATATTTAATAAATATAACAAAAAAGAAGGTCAGAGGTCCTCTCTGGGACTAATAATAATAATAATAACTTTATTTGTATAGAACCTTTTAAAAAACAGAGGTTTACAAAGTGCTTTAACATTAAACAGAGTTACAATTAAGACAAAGCATCAAAACACAAGGAAAAAACACAACAGGAAGGACAACACAACAGGAAGGACTGGTCTAAATTATGTATAGACCAGTTTTACAAGTAGCTATGCAAATGTTGGTCTGATTTAGCTTGCTTTAGCTATGTTAGCTTTAGCTAAAGCAAGCTACATAGTTAATTAAATAAGCCAATGTAGCTACACTAGTAGTGTGTCCAAAATCGCATACTTCTGTACTGAATACTACATTTTTTGAGTGCACATTGTGGATTCAAACTGAGAAGTAGGCTATGCTTAAATGCAGTATAGCCTAGCCTACTTCTAACTCTCTAAAAATGTCCAAGAGTTGAGTGTGGAACAATGAACACAACCTCAATAAACGTTATATTAGTGACATAACAGATATTGTACTGTTAGCATGCTAGCACACTAGCTAACATTAGCATACGCTTGCTAGCTAACATGTTATAAGCAACAGATTTCAGTCAAGAAGAAGGCATTTAAGGCAAAAAATACAAATCACATAAATTCAATAGTGAGTAAAAATAGTTGACAAATGTTGACTTTAATTCTAGGTTTGACTTTGATGAATGTTAGGCAAATAATTTTAAAGGGAGGAGAAGAAGAAAACAGAGGGAACTCATCCGTTGTCACTTCCTGTTAGTGCAAAATGGTGTGCGATTTGAGACAATACTAGCACGATATAATTTAGTACTCTGTACTGCATTTCAGTGTACTGTAAAACAGTATACTGACAGATTTATGTGATTTGAGAGACACTGTAGCTTTCGCTTAGCAACATAGCTATATGAGCTATGTAGGTAATGTAGCTAATGTAGCTAAGCTTTTTTTCCTTTGTAAACAGACTGTTAACTTGGCTTTATTAAATGTTTTTTAATCAGGTTTTGCAGGGAAGATTTTTTACTTTTAACTTGTGGTTTCCTAACCTTTGTCTTACCCTTACCAGAAAACAAATCTGATTTTATTTATAAAGATTTAGTGTGTATTTCTGCTCTGACAGGTATGGTCTTTCACAGTAGTGGTTGGCGAGAGGAGACGTTTGAGATCTTGGATCTACTGTCAGCAGATGCTAACAGCTAACTGAGTTAAAAGTAACCTACTTATGCCCTACAGCTTGTACTAATGTTAGCTAGTGATAGCAGACAGCTGTTTGCTAACTGAAGTGGTGTCCTGCTGTTTTTATGGTAACATAAGATACCTGTGGTACCTTTCCAAACCTAGATAGTGCTACAGTCATTTTTGGTCACAGCTGAAGTGATGATTATTATGGTGACTACAGGCCCGCCTACAGTGGGTCCCTTATAGGCCCAACTGAAGTTATAATCTGTATGTGTTGTTTAATAAGTATTGTTAGGGTTAATTTTAATTTGCTTACATTGAGGATTGCTCAAGTTTTTGCAAACCTTTATAGACTGGGCCCCAGAAAACACACCCCTTTATCCCCTCTTATGAGCGGCCTTTGGTGAAAATGCTTTTCACCAGGATTGTTTCTGGTTCTTGTGTATAGCCTTTGGTACATTTGATATGTTTATAAAGTAGGCTAACTTTAGCATGCTTGTACCATACATTTACTATCCCACATTCTAAGTGGGTTTTCTTAGATAACTTTTTGGTGTTTGATGGTTGGCTGCATCAAAAATGTTGAATGCTAATACCTACTATGATAAAACCAAGTATCCTACAATCGTGCTTTCAATTACAATTTTCTGGCACCCTGCAATAAAATCCACAAACCTTATTTAAAATTTTCCGCTACAAAGACCAAACAATTGAAAAGTACCTTAGTACTGACTGAGCATGGTATAATATCTTTTAAATATTTCTTGTCCTGTTTTTTTCTGCCACCAAGGAAGCCAGGAGCAAAAATTAATTCAGTGTGGCAATTTTAATTCTTGGGAGTTGATTTTAAAAGACAGAAAGATGTCTCTATGCTTTTCACTTCACAAAAAGTTGTTATAACCCCTGATACATTAAAAATACTATATATAATTCATATTAACAAAAGATAATTAAAACAATCATTCATGAAGTCTATGAAGTCTGCAGTCTTCATTCTAATGTACACGAGTTTGCAGGAGAATGCCCCTTTGTGGAAGTCCAGCAATACCACCAATTTATTTTGCATCCAGCTAATATTTAGAGGGGACCACAGCTCATTTGGTACATATAGCTAAACAAAAGCTGACTTTAACAACGTGGCTCGGCTGATTCACATGCAAAGCAGAAGACCCTCTTTCAGAGTCATGTGGAAGAAGGCTTGTGCGTAATTACAGAAGAGGGGTTTCAATAGCATCGTAATTGGAGGCAACGCCCCGGCCCCAGAAAGGGGCCATGGGGCTCTAAACATGTTGAGAGCTTTATTGCAATGAAGTCCTCAGTCTACTACTCTTTAGTAGCCACAATGGAGGCGAGCAGGAAACAATGCTGGGTTAACATGATTGTGCTTGTGTGTTTGACTAGGCCTGGGAGCTCTCTGTTGCCTTTTCTGCTGCGCTCCAAGTGAGGGGGAAGTGAGGCGTACTGATGACAAAAGCGACGGGTGCTTGGGAGCATAAAGGGCCTGGTTAATCACGGCCCTAAACTACAGGAAGTGTCTATTCAATGAAGCCTCAGGCAGCCAAGCAACGATGCAATCTGGGCACCGGGGTGGACCGGGGTTTAGCAGCAGGAAGGTGGCAGCAGAGGAGGAATTGAGTTATGACACATTTCCAGAACAGAGGCTTTTGGTGGGACAGCTGACTTGCTGGAATCGCTTGCCTACCTAACAGCACCATCAGTGTTTACCAGACATGAAGAAATTCAAAATACAGAGTGGTTTTGTCATCTTCACTCATCTTTACACCACCAATCCATTTATATCTTTTCTGACTGCACTGCAGAAATGCATTTTTTCTGCCCTCGCCTTCACCCTTGACCTTCAAACATAACACATTCTAACTTCTTTTCATCTTCACCGCAATGAACAACATGAAGACAGCAGAAGCCGTTTAAAGCAAATGTTTATTACTCCGTTTGGGTGTGCACCCATCCTGACTAACTGCTAAACACATTTTCTGAGCTGAAAAACATTCTAAATATCTTTCTGATTCTGCCAACTTGGGCCCGAGTTTGTGCGACTGAAAATGAATTGCCTGCACCGCACGTTCACAAATGCATCTCTAATGAGTAGTGTCCTACTTGTTCAATTCATTACAGAGATTTTCTGACGCTTTCATCTTGTGCACATGCCTGTGTATGACTACAGACCTTGTGTGTCACATAAGTTGTCCACGTTTTGTATGAATGTGTATGTGTTTGAGAAGAGGAGGGGGCTGGTTTGGTAGTTTTGTACACATCCGTATTATCTCTCGCTGCTCATCCGGCTGAGAAGCTGGCCTTAATTATGAGTGTCTGCCTGAGTCACTAGCATGCTCCCCTACCCACACAAATAGACAGCAACAACAGGCAGCATCTCAAAGGAAAGGCAAGAGTGGTTTCGCTAGTAGCCGGAGGGCAACTTCTCCCTGCCAACCAGATACAAAGGTACGGTGGGCCCACATCCAAATGGATCCCTAGACCCTTTTCCCTTGGGCCTTGTTGACTTCCAATTGCTGTGCAGGGGCTGCCGTTTGGATGAGCTAAATCCATTGTTTATTTTCACAGCCTCTTGGTTAACTGGTTTTGTTCTCCAGTCTTTTTGTAGCCTTTTGAAATCAGCTATATCAAATCAACTTAAAGCTTTGAAATTGAGGCTGAGAGACTGGTTTGGATTTAGGCTGTACGTTTTTCTGAGAAAGTACCTCTATCTAATTCAGACACTGATCATCCCAGAGGCGTTGTACTATATCTTTGCCTGCCTGCTTTGATAGAGTCTTCATGTGTAGGCAATTTCTTTTTTCTCTGCTCGCTCCCATCGCCTGAAACTGTTGAGTCAAATGAAAAACTTTACATGGGAACTGACGGGGCTTCAATTTAACATCTGGAAAAAGCAGGCACAGCCCAGCTTGGGTGGAAGGCGAGTTGAGACTATAAATAAATTCCATACATTTTCTGTGGCCGGAGCCACCCCAGCATGCAAAGAATTTCATTTGATGTTTCCATAAAGTTATAACAAGGCTTGAGTTTCGGCCAAGATATCTTGTTGGTTTCTCACCATTGACAATCTTCCTCAAGCACAATGTTTTAGTAGCTGGCATTGGTCCACTTACAGCTAACAAGACCACCATAAAATTGCAAACTATACTCAGCTGTGTTGTTGAAAGTATATAGAACAGCATTAAGTCAAACATGGTTTCCTTTTACATTTTCCAACCAAAATGTAGCTCTGACTAACTTAAAACAAAGTCAAAACACTCTTTCCAATACCACGCTTCTCAGTCTTTGCTACTAAATAGAGACATATTTAGACATTCTGTCCTCAGGTGAGGGCAGGCATTTCTAGACCACAAGAGGGGTCCTGGTAAGCATCCAAAACATCATTGAATGTCCTGTTTCATCAGTAAAATAACTAAAAATATGTTGAAAAAAACTGAAGATGCTTTGGTTTTTAGAAGGGAGAGCAGAGTTGGAGTTTTCACATAACTACATACTAGCTATTTGTACTAATAGCACAGCTTATGCAGTGTTACAAACTGTCATGTATCAGTCTTAATACTGGCTTTAACAGGGTCCATGCCTCTACTCTTCAATAAATATATTTCAGTAAAGAGCACTCTCATCATACATTAAACCATTTTATAGCAAAATGGATAGACAGTTTTACTTGCTGGAGAAGGCCCTGCTTAAAAGATGTTCCCTGGCTCAGTCAAGCAGCATGCTTCTTCAGGGAGCGCTAGAAACACCCATATGGATGGTTTAATGACTGCTACTGAATACAATAAAATGAGTTCAAATGCAATTAATCCATAGTAGCATGGATCTCAATATGAGGGTGCAACAAGCTTAATGCTATAAAGGAGGTGGCTGGGGTGGAGGTGCTGCTTAAATGTGATGCGGTACGAAATGGTAAAACACATCAGGACACACCTTTTTCTATAAATGTCTGAGTAATCCTCAAGGTCTTTGAGCAAGAGACTAATGTGAAACAACAGCAGTCCCTTTTACCTAGGGAACAATATTATCTGTATGATATTGCTATTGGCAGATATTAGCTTAAAAAGTGAATTATCAGTATCCGCAGATATGAAATTTCCGACCCATATTTACAGCTGATATTTTGGCTTTAAAAATCTGCCTGTATGAGTTGTAAATATTGGCAGTATGAACAAATAAGTTAGTGGCGTTTTAGGCTGACTCAAAAGACCTACATTGGATGAAATCTTTTTCTTTATTGATCATCATCTCTTTAACTTTAAAGTGTGTTTTAAGTACTGGAATGTGTTGATTTGTTCTTTCTTAAATTTGAAATTCTTCGTTTCAAGGACTGAAGTTTTAACTACATTTAAACTGTGCACCCCTCCTTGTCTTTAATCAATTATATCTTTTTTTTTAAGTCATTTCAAGACAATTTTATTTACAGTACTGTGCAGAACTATTAGGCATGACGAGTAAGTTTGCTTGAGGGCATCATCAGGCAGGAGGGAGTATTGGATGCCACTGCATATCAACCAGGGACATGGAAAAAGTAATCTGTTGAAAAAATAACAAAGTCCACACCTTAAGGGCGGAGTCGGGGTGGATGTGGAGAGTAAGCACAGCCTAGGGTACCATCCAGGTGGGTAGTAGAGTTGCTATGAGCCCCTGTTTATTTTGTCACTGTGTTGTTTTACTTTTAAAGGTTAAAAGCATATGTGTTCAGAAATAAAACATATGTATGGTATTTTAGTGTTAATCCTTAAACTGGATATGTTAAGTGAAATCAGACAGGATTAATGTTAATCAGTGCACATACTTCAGGCCAACCCTGCATAAGTCACTGCCACAGCCGGAACACAACAGGCAAAGTCAAAGGCTACACCACTGTTGAGTAACAATGTTATCATCCTGAACAGATGGCTTTCTGGCCACACACCAGATGATGTTCAACTCTTTAACAACTTTTAAAACTCGGGAAACTAAATACATAAGGCCATTTGAAAACAATTTTTCATCTTACAATCCTCTGGGCAAAGAGTTAGGGTTAGGTTTGGCCAGACCATCAGACTTCTGGAGACCACACCTGCCAACCTGCCAGCGACCTCACAGTTAAGATTCCCCACACACGAGATCACACAGAATCTTGTGTGATCCATTATACATGGAAGTCTATCGAAACCCTTGGCTGGCTGTCCTTCAACAACAGGCTGTCCTGGCATCTGTTACAGGTGCTGCAAAAAACATAAAACAAGGAAAAAAATCAGGAAAATCCAGGCTAGAATGAAAGTAAAGTTGGGGGGGGGGGCTGCGAGCCGTAAAACATCCGGCTGGTGACCCTATTGACCCTATCAGGTTGTTGTGGGTATTCCATTGGAGGCATCCTGACGCTTCGTTTTTTTTTTTTTGTTTTGTTTTGTTTTGTTTTGTTTTTTTTACTTTGCAATGTATGTCCACTCTGATTCAAGGATTAACTGGTTAGGATTTGGACATCATAGGTCAAAGGTCAACATGTTTGGGCCTCATGTCCATCTCTTGCTTGTGAACACAATATCTCGAGAACACTTTGAGGGATTTTCATTAAATCTTGCACAAATCTTGGGCACCAGTTTAGCTCAGTGGGTAGAGCAGGCGCCTATGTGCAGGGCAGTAGTCCTTGACGCACTGGTTGCGGTTTGGTGTGTTTTCCCCCCACTCTCTCTCCTCATATTTCCTGTCCCTCTACAGCTGTCCTATCTAATTGATAAAGCCTAAAAATCTAAAAAAAAAAACCCTAAAGAATAAATTAGTTAGATTTTGGAGGTCAAAGGTCAACATTGTTTAGCCTCATTATCATCTCTTGCTTATAACATACACAAATCAGTTTCAGTTGTTATTTATGCCATTGTTTGATGTTGTGATTTACGTATTTTTGTATTTTATGACAGTTTGTGTGTATGCTGTCAGCTTTGTAGCCAAGTACTTTAAAAGTGCTACATATATTAAGACATACTTATGCACTCTCATACAGATTAGTTCTTTTTTAGATATTGAAATTCTTATCATTAATGCCTATCATTTATATTTTTTAGCCTCTCCTTGTGGACACAAAGCAAGCAAACCAGTCTTAAAGATTTTAAAACAAACCATTATGTTTCTCATCCAGAAGTCTCAAACCACTCTTTGCAAATTCTGCTTAAAAGAGAGCAAAAACAGACACTTCTGAACAGATGATTTACCAGAGAGACAGAGCCAAAGTGCAATGATAGTTCAGCAGGCATGGAGTAAGAAAATGGGACAGTGGAGTTTTTCAGATAAGAAATGAGATTCCGAACATGAAATAGCATTACCAATACCACCGTTCTGCCAGCCCCGCATCCCAAAGCCACTGATGCTGTGTTATTACTGCACAGGATGAAGTTCGTTCAGTCAGTCACCCGGTGTGAGGCGGCGGCTGACTTTGCTCGCCCGGCCGCTCCTCTGCTCCTCTCTCACTGCATTAACAGCAGGGAGTAGTCTCCCAAAGCCTGGAAAAGACACACTCCATTAAGTCTCCTGAAGGACCCAGACACCGCTCAGAGACATGATGAGGAGCGAAAAAACAGCACAAAGGAAGCACACAGCACTATCTTTCTGTAAAATCCTGTTTATATGCACAACAAAAATATTCTAGATTATAACTTATAGATGGAAAAGAGCACGAGAAACCTGCACCAGCATTTAGAGAGCTGTCAGAGCATTTACATGAAAAGTAAGTTTTCTGCCAAAGCTTGTTTTGTTTGTGTGAATTAGAATAAAACATTGTTTGCAAGACTCATATAAGCACTTATCTTCCTTTACCTGCATTTATATCATGGCAAATACTCACAAAGAAGGAGAAGAATATGTAAAAATAACCAGCTTGTAAAGAAATGCAAAGATTCATAACACCAGCACAGAAGAATTGTTGCCTATTTTTGGCTGTTGGAGTGCAGAGATGAGATTTATCTTCTAATTCTGACTGAAGGCTCGGCCTCAGCCATCTCTGTGGCTAATTGCATTATTGTGGTCGGTGTGCTTTCAAGTGTTGACTGTGCTTTCTATAAAAGTAGAATAAAATAAATGAATTTATTTTGTTGCACCAGAGGTCTGTGATGTTGATTGAAAAGGCCTTGATGTTGATGTTCCTTAAGAGTATTGCTTTTCTCCTCTAACTACATAAATTCTTAATCCTTTTCCCACCCCTCGACTTCACATGAAAACCCTTTTCTTGCTGTGTTATGAACTGGAGCTGCAGTGCAGGAGGAAATACAGCATCTTCATAATGACCATAGTTGTGTGGATATTGATTTATGTTATTTTTCAGGAGGGACAGAGGCAGCATCAACCTCTTCCTCATCACATGCGATGCATCAAAATAATTGGCAGTGCCCAATTATCCTGTGATCCGTGTATAGGAGCTCTGATGAGCTGCCTGAGAACGAATCAGTAATCAGGAAGCCTTGGGTATGAATCACAGATGTGACACTGCCAGGTCAAAACATTTGATAAAAATAGGGCAGAGCAACTGGCAGAATGGCAAACATACATGGCAGTTGTTTCCAAACTCTTTAAAAATGCCACACTGGAATTCAGCACAGAAAAAATATTCACTGGCAATAAATGTAAGCTAATGTGACCTCAGTAAGGTGCAACAGTAAGTCAGGAAGGCTGTGACCATTCATGCAAGATTCTATAAAAGCATGACGACATGTACCTTTTATGCAAGAGCCATGTGAATATAGCCAAGAAAAAAACACTATACAGCACAGAATCAATACCAGACAATGATGTGTTAATTTTTCAGGTGAGGCAAGTGCACACTGTGTTGAGAAAGGGATGATTCCTGGTCATTCTAAGAGGTAATTGTCAACTGGAGATATAAATTGTGAAAACTCAATGTGGAATAGGTGTAATTTGCCAAATTTTTAGCCAAATATATCTTAATGCACTATTGCATTGCATTTATGAGGCCTGTTCCCCTGACAAGTCTAGCTAAACATGCAGTATCTAGATACTGATAGTTTTTATCTGCAAAAATAGTAAATATAGTATTTTAGACAAGGAAACAACATTTCAAGACACTTAAAGGGATATTTTGATTGTATGAAGTACTTGGCAAAGCAGTGACGTTAGCCTCCAGTGGTTTCAGTGTGCACTGTCTCTTTAAGATGACTTGCTGGCCGTTGCAATGCAACGTTCGACTACATACTCTTCTGCCTCTGTTTATCCGATAAGCTGTTAGTGGCTTCAACAGAGACAACAACAACAACAACAAACTAAACTAAAACTTTTTTTTTTTCAGTTCAGTTTTCCACTTCAACAGCTGCCACACTGTTCAAATGAAGTAGACATATCGTGCTGGCTGTAGTGTGTCTAATTATCAGCTATTTTAAGAAAAAAGTGTCAGCCATTTATCCAACTTACTTGAATGATCCATTCAGCTCTTCTAATCGGGGTCAGTTTCTCTAATTTATCTTTGGAAAGTTAAAGGATGTCCATGAAACACCAGCGTTCACTAAGGCAGGGAACTCTGGATGGGGTGTGATGCAGGCTGCGGGAGTCTGTGAACCACTATCCTTGATCAGAAATGTCCTGGAGAAGTGTTGTAAAGGTCAACTCATGACAGAAAAAGCTCTCCATGATTGTGGACATGGGCTCACAGTTTTAATACCTACACCACCAGGTAACTTGCTGTGTTGCTAACAGCTTTCATCGTTTCTCTCCTCTTGCTTTATTCCTGCTGAGTCACCATCCGTAGAAGTTGTTCCCCTGTGTACTCGGACTCATAAAAATATCTCTGATTCTAAATCGCTCATTGTTAGTTTTCATTAGCTTAGTTTGTTGTGGTTGTCTCTCTAAAAGCCACAGACCAAAACAGCTCATTGGAAGATTACAATAAGCTTGACCGAAAGAGCCTTTTGCTGAAGCATGCATTACAATATAGCTCCAAACACAGACACTCTCTGTGTCACAGTAAAATGCTTCAAAAGTTTTGATAGATTGAGTGTTTGAGACACGGTGTTTTTGGCCATTTTCCCCTAGACCTGGCTAAATTATGAAGAAAAAGTGTGCCTGTCTGCTTGGCTGTATAGCCCAGCTTCCCTGCGGGAACAACCAGCGAGTCTTCTTAAAGGGGCAACACTCACTAAAACCACAGGAGGCTAATGATGCTATTATTGCAAAGTAGCTTGTACGACACAACTTCAAAAATACCAAAATTTCCCTTAAAAATAAAATTCTTGCTACATTTGTACAACTTTTTTACTTTACACTTTTTTTACACTTGTAAGTGGATTAAAGTAAGTCAGTTGAGATATTTTTGACTCAAATTAGGCAAAATAAACTCACTAAGATTTCAGTTTTTGTAGTGTACTACACAAAGTACGTAACAGTTAGCACTGTGTTTGGGGCCAGAGCACTGTGGAACAGGTTTTCATTGAGGATATCCCTTTACTTTTGCTCCACTCAGCTTTCCCTCAACCCTGACTGGTCTCCTGGTCCCTGCTGCTAGAAAGTATCCCCACAGCATGATGCTGCCATCACCATGCTTCTCTGTTAGGATCATATTGGGCAGGTGATGAGCAATGCCTGGCCAAACAGTCCAATCTTGGTTTCATCAGACCAGAGAATCTTGTTTCCCACAGTCCAGGAGTCCTTGAGGTGCTTTTCTTCCAAACTCCATGTGGGCTTTCATGTGTTTTGCACTGAGGAGGCTTCAGTTTAGCCATTCTGCAAAAACAGCCCACATCAATCAGAGCGACCAATGGGTTCTTGGTCGCCCCTTAACAAGGCCCATCGCTACCAGCTCATACAAGGACTTGGATGAGTTTACATTACAATGAGGGAGAAAACCTGATTAAAGTAACCACTGTAATCAAATGTAACAGCTTTTCTTGCTCATTCTGTGACATATTTAGACATTTCAATGTGAAATTTCTTCATATTATACCTTTGAATCTATTTGATTGCCTATAATAACTGATATTAGCCAGCAAAGCAGTTTGTTTTGTTCAAGGACACTATTTCATGGTTTATGCTTGCTACCAAAGACATTTTTTGTTAGTTTAGAGTTTTTGTTGCTTGCTTGCTGTTTCAAGGAAACTATATATCATTGAGAATTTGAACTAACTGACTTACCCTCAGGTCTTTGACCAAATCAATGTGTGTGCCAGCTTCCATTTTTGTCTTTTCTGACCTATTCCTGTGATGGACAGTCAAAAAATCAGCATAAAGAAAGAATCTCCGAAGTCCTAGCCCACAGATGACATGAAACATCAAGAAAAATGTTCAAACACTTCATGGAAGGACATGCTGATAGGTCAAGCTTGAGACAAAGCAGTGAAAACGAATGCCTCCCAACCGTGAAATGTCGCCGCTGTCAATCAACGGGTGAACAAGATTTAGGTTGGCACCGTCCATGTCACAAGGTGGCTTCTGTCTGTGCGGACTTTTCATCAAGCTGCTTCCAAAAGGAACAAATAGTGAACATGGTGACAGACTGCACAGTTCAAAAAACAATCGCTCAAATTGTTTTGGTCTCTTCATGACAATCTGGATCTTTCAGATTGTGCTGATGGAATCATTGCTGTATGATCTGTCTGGTCTGTGTGGGACTTAAACATGATGATGGTCTTCAAAGTAACTTTCCAAGGGTGGAGCAGGTGCTTGGTTCATTTCCCCAAATCAACTGAATGTGAGGAAGAAAGATGAACAGGAGATCCATGTGTGCTTCATGTTTTCATCAGGCATCAGCTAATTAGCATGTTTGAATCATTCTTAGTGGATGCAGTGACCTACTTGGAGGCCTGGATGGGAGGAGTGTTTGCATAAGGATGGCCTGATGGGATATGTCGACAGCATCGGGAAAAGGTGAGACAATAAAAACTGGCCTTGAATGGCTTTGAAAGAAAGTTATGGCTGTGATTTTAAAAGACCATACTCTTAATCCTTGTATTAGGTAATAATTCATAAAATATGAGCTAGAGAAGAAATAAAAATCAGTTGATTTATTAGTCCTGCTGCAACATTTCCAAAGAAAAGCAGGACAGGATGTTTGGGAAATAAAACTGATCTTAGCTCTACACATCAGTGCCATAATTTCCAGCAAGAATAGAAAAGATAGAGTGGGGTTACGACCTAATAAGTCCTGGATTTGGCTCAGTAATTTTAAAAGTAAATAAACTGAAGTAAAAAAATTCATTTGTTTTTATGTTTTAACGCTTTTTAGAAAATTGTGCTGAAAGTGAATGTGGAGTGAATGGAGCGAAAGTGTATGAATGGGAAGCCTCTCCTCAGTGTAAAACACATGAAAATCCCTTTGCTTTTCATGTGGAGTTTTTTGCAAACTCTGAGCAGGCTTTCATGTGTTTTGCACTGAAAGAGGCTTCTGTCTAGTCGCTTTGCAATAGATATTATGTGTGGATCTATGATAGATACATTTTTATCGTTACCATTAACCTACTATGGAAATATTAAAACAGATAGATTTTTAAGCATACTGTATATGGATATTAGGTTCCTACTTACAAAATGTGTAAGAATATAAATAAAATGAAAAGTTGCCTAGAAGTCAAGATAATAATTAAAATGTATCTAATAAATACATCTTCTGGGGTGCAGATGGCCAGTGGTTAGGTTGCATCCCATGTACGCAGACAGTCTGGGGTCATGTCTTAACCCCATTCTCTCATCCCTGTTTTGGACTCTATCCACCATCCTCCACTTCAAATAAAGGCATAAAAAGACCAAAATATATCTTTAAAGACACATCTTTTTCTCTTTAATATATCATTTTTTATGATTATGTCTTTTTTTTATATTTTGCATGATTCATAATCTATACATAATAAGAATTATATCAGATAAATATTTTTTAATCAATTGATATAAAATAGTAATATATAATATTAAGATAATATGAAACACTGTATTATTTTTAATGCTATTACATTTAAATTTTTTATTCTCTTACCCTTGTGCACCAAGAGTGGTGCCACTGTGCCTATCTAACAGTGGCTTTGAGGCAGTTGGATATTTCAAATCAGTGCTATTTTTTACACAACAAGATTGTTATTAGAGTAACATGGTTCTTAGGTGACTTCTACATACATCTCACTGAAAAGTATGCTAAGGACATTTAGTTAAGATAAAGCAGTGACAAGAAAAATACACCCATAGCTTGAACAAAAAATACATCTGAATACATCTATGGGCCAAAAAGGATGCAAACACAGAGAAAACAGGGTAATTCAAAATTCTTGCTTCTTGTCCTTCATCATAACCACTCGATTTTTCTCTCTCTGTAAGAAATAATTCATGTGCTGAGCTCCCTTCTGTATCTCGCCCTTCTCCCCTTACGCTCCTTTGCCACTTGCATCAGTGTTGGACCACACCTATCTTTCTTTAAAGCTCTTATTAATTACTTTCTAATTATGTGTAACCTTAAGGCAGCACAGATGTGAATAAATTTGTTGTCTGGCCTTTTTGCCTCTAAGACTGCACTCAGTGTTGATTATCTTCAGTGTTGCAGAGCTAGAAATAAAGCTCATTCCAGTGCAGCAATTGTCCAAAGTTGCTCCAGTTAAGTCTCTGAATCAAAAAGCATAACACAGCAGTTAACTCTAATTCGTGCAATGCATACAAATAAATATTAGGATTGCCACTGCCTGACCCCCCGTCCAAAAACATTGAATTTTCTTCCAGCGCATTATAAAAACCTATCTGAGATAAATGACAAACTCTGAGCTGCAGCACCAGGGAGGCAGAGGCTACATCAGCTTATGCTTGAGCGAGCATGTAGGCCATACGCCATGGATGCATCGCACACCCTGAGGTGAGTGGAGCAGAGCGTTTTTTTCCCTTTTTTTTTATATATATACACGTCAAGCAAGCTTCACTGCATCCTTGTGACACAACCCCTGCCTCAGAGAGGAGCCAGCCCTGTGCTGAATAAAACGGGCCTGATATCAGCACGAAATATGGTAAAATGTTAAGGATAAGGAGGAACTGGAGGGTAAAGGTGTTCTTATGTAATATTATACAAAAAAAAATGTAAGGACATTTTGCAAGGTGTTGGGGGACAAACTTGAAATTCCTAATAATTTAATTATATATATAAAATGAACTTTCTGAGACATAATATTTTGATAATTTAAGTTATACACCAAACACTGGAGTTGGAAAGACACTTGTAAGTCTCACCAGGGGAGACAAAAGAGAAATGCTTATGCTAACTTGATTTACACCTTAATGTAGAATGAAAAATGATGGTTCATAAAATTTCATCCCTGTTGGACATTCCACAGTCAACTGTGAGTGATATTATTAGAAAGTTGAAGTGTTTAGGAACAACAGCAACTCAGCTTCAAAGTGAAAGACCACTTGTAATCACAAAGTGGGGTCAACAACTGCAACGGTACATGGTGCTTAAAATTGGCAAACACTCCACTGACTCCACAGCTGAAGAGCTCTGAACTTCCACTGGCATTAATGTAAGCACAAAGACTGTGCACAGAGAGCTTCATGGAATAAGTTTCCAAGGTCGACCTGCTGCATAAAAGCCTTACATCACCAAGTCCAATGCTGAGCGTCACACTGGGTGATATAAAGCACCCTGACACTGTACTTAACCTTGCAAAGCAGATGGATACGCCTGTTTCCGTGTATCTCACTGGCAAATCCATCTTGCAAAGCTCCCATCTGAACAGTTTGGGCCCGGTTAGAAAGTGACAGGACCAATAACATCAAGGGGCAGTACTTTTGTATGGAGGACCTAACCTGCCAAAATTAAAAAATAATAAATAAAAGTAAAAAAATTATTAAAGTAAATACAAAAATAAAAAATAAGACAAAAAATTCAATATAAAAAAATTTTAAAAAGTAGAAATAAATACAAAAATAAATATATAAATAGAATTAAATATCAATAAATAAATAAAAGTGCTCTGCTCTCACATTTATTTATTTATTTATTAATATGACACTATCAGCATGAAATGCTTAAGGAAATGTTATTCAAATGAGGGGACAGTTGCCCTCACATTTATTTATTTCATGCTGCAGACACTGTCAGAGTGGAAAAACAGAAGGAAATGTTATTCAAATGAGTGGGCGGTCCTAAGTGTGTCTTGGCTTGAACTGTGCGCCTATTGGTTGATCGACATGAGAGTGCCGAGATCGACTTGGCATGATTCACGGAAGTCTGCTTCCTTAATAACTAGTTTCAGAAGGGAATGAACTGTTCTAAGGCTTCATATTCACAAAACCTCAGCATTCATTTAGTTTCACATCCATCGCGGATAGACCAGGCTGATGTGAGCCTTCAGGCTCTGCTTTGTGTGCTCAAAATCAGGTCCAGATAAACTTCAGAAAACTTGATTTGTGGCCAGATATCAATATCCACAGACCAGGAAACAGTTTGGATCTCCGTCGAGTCCAAATATTTTCGATTTAAGCAGATATTAGTCTGCTTTCCTCCTGTTTTCGCTGCTCCTCACAGAGCAGACTTCCGTGAATCATGCCAAGTAGATCTCGGCACTCACATGTCGATCAACCTATAGGTGCACAGTTCAAGCCAAGACACACTTAGGACCGCCCCCTCGTTAGAAAACATTTCCTTCTGTTTTTCCACTCTGACAGTGTCTGCAGCATAAAATAAATAAATGTGAGAACGACCGCCCCCTCATTTGAATAACATTTCCTTTTGCATTTCATGCTGATAGTGTCTACAGCATGAAATAAATAAATGTGAGAGCAGAGCACTTTTATTTATTTATTTATTGATATTTAATTCTATTTATATATATTTTTTCTATTTATTTCCACTTTTATTTATTTATGTATATTTAATTTTAAGTCTTATTTTTTTGTACTTATTTTTGTATTTATTTATGTATATATTTTTCTATTTTTGTTTTGTTATTTATATTTATTTTCTGTATTTAATTTTTGAGTTTTATTTTTGTTTTTATTTTTACTTTTATGTATTTATTTATTAATTTACTTATTTTTAATTTTGGCAGGTTTGGTCCTCTATACTTTCGGGCACAGCGGAGTCGTAAGCAAGCAGCAACAAGAAGCCAGTGCAATTATGGTGGAGGAGATTAGCGTGGATGCTGCTAAAGCATCAAGTTTTATCAGAACTTGATGACATTTCTTTGTTAAAAGAAGAACAAAGAACAGCAGTGAGTTGTTTTCTTTTCAAAAAAGACAAAAGTCGTGTCATGTCTACAGTCACCATGGTTCGCGTTATGCAGTTCTGTATGGAGTTTACTCCTTTGGTAGGGGCGCAGTGCGGTAACGGCTAGGTCACGTGTTTTGTTGCTCTGATTGGCCTGTAAAGATGTAACAGACAGAACGCCCATCCAATCACCCTCCAAGTTTTTTTTCAAAGGCTCTGCCCTTTCCCAGTTGCTGACTATTAGTGAATTTCTATCCATCTGGCGTGCCAGGTTACACTGGACTGTGAAGCAGTGGAAATGTGTCCTGTGAACTGACGAATCATGTTTCTCTGTTTAGCAGTCAGATGGGCATGTCTGGATTTGGCGGTTGCCGGGAGAGCATTACCTGCTTGACTGCATTGTGAGAACTGTGAAGTTTGGTGAAGGAGGGATAATGGGTGATAATGGTACAAGGCTGTTTTTAGGGTTTGGGCTAGACCCCTTATCTCCATTAAAGGTCAGTCTTAATGTTTCAGCATGCCAAGACACTTGGACAATGCTATGCTTCTGATTTTGTGGTTACAGTTTGGGGAAGGCCCTTTTTTATCCCAACATGACTGTGCCCCAGTGAACAAAGTAAGGACTATAAAGACATGGTTTGATGAGTTCAAACTTGACTAGCTGGCACAGAGCCCTACCCTCAACCCCATCAGCACCTTTGGGATGAACTGGAACAGAGATTGGAGTGTATCGGGGCAGATAAAAGTATCTTTATCAAGGCAGAGCCCAGAGTAGCAGCAATCGAATTGAGTATCCAGTGCCTATAAAAAGTATTCACCTGCTTGAATGTTTTACCCTTTCATTGATTTTACTATTCAATCAATATAACTTGGCTTTTTGACAAAAAAATAATGTCAAGTGAAAACAGATTTCTACAAAGTAATGTCAATTAAAATAAAATATGTAAAGTAAAATAAATGACTACATAAATATTCACCTCCTTTAAAGTGACAGACCTAATTCAACAGAGGTTAAGCCAGTTGGTGCTATTAGTCTCACAGTTAGTGAAATGGGGATCAGCTGAGTGCTGTGAAGTGAAATTAACACAAATATGTAATATAAAATAAATTACGGTGTAAATATTCACCCCCTTCAAGATAGTAATCAGTAGATACACCTTTGGCCGCAATCACACAACTGAGTCTGCATGGATAGGTCTCAGTCAGACCTGCACATCTGGACACTGCATTTTACTCCACAATTCTTTACAAAAATGCTCAAGCTCCATCAGGTTGCATGAGGATCAGGCATGAACAGCCCTTTTCAAGTCCAGCAACAATGTTTGCAATTTTTTCGCTGTATGATTTGGGTCATTGTCTTGCTGAAAAAGAAATCTCCCAAGCAGTAGTTGTCTTGTAGATTGAATATGATTGTCCTCCAGGATTTTCCTACATTTTGCTGCATTCATTTTGCCCTTTAACCTCAGGGGCCTTCCAGGTCTTGGTGCTGAGAAGCATCCCCACAGCATACTGCTGCCACAACTGTGCTTCACAGTGGGGATGGTGTGTTTGTGGTGATGTGTGTGTGTTTGTGTCCACCAAACATACAGTAGTCTCTTGCTGATGACCAAAAAGATTGATTTCCAAATCAATTAAAGGGTAAAAGGGGGGGGGGGGGGGGGGGCTTTTTTTCGGCACAGTAGTTGGATTAGATTTGTTTAATTCTGTTGCTTGGTGACATGAGCTTTCATATCTATTGATAAGAACACACCAATCATGTGTCCTCATTAGAATCCATTGTAAGATTAGATGGAAAATTTGAATATGAAGAAAATCTGAGCTAATTATCCTGCTGCATTGTCAGCACTGAGTGATGTTCAATGAGTTCAAAAAATTGGGATAAGAAGAGGAAGGGGAATAGAAGTGAGGAGGGAGGAGTCAAGAGATCAATCCTTAGTTTGGGATTACGTGTGCTTTGATAACATCCTGCTCCTCACCCACTGCTTTCTCTCAGGGCGAGTGTTTCAAGCCTGCTCCCGGTGAACACATACACACCTACATCTTCACTCATACCTGCAACCCCCATCCGTATAATGCCGTTGGCCAAGTTTACACCTAGCTCTGCCGCCACGCTCTCCAAATGCGATTAGTGTTATCTGAAAGAAGACCAAACTACCTTCATCATCGTGGTTCATCATCATCACATCCATATTCATGCTGTTCAAATCCCCTCTGGAGTAAAACTAAAGGGATTGAAGCACCTGAGAACATGGAGCGCTAAGCAGAGGAGGGAGGACTGCAGATTTCTCTATTGAGGTCACAGCACTGTAGAAAGAAGCAGTTGAAGAGTTTTGCACCATAAAGACAGATCCACCATGGCAAGACAGTGACAACTCTTCTCTGAAAGGAATTAATAGAACATAATTAGAACAAATTAAACTTTAAATGACAGGCAGTGATGTAAGACCTTCCTTTGACAAAATAATCATTTGATGGACAAATACATCCATAATGTTCAAATATATGACAAGATGGGAAATTAATTGCTTCTTGTTCTGTTGCTTTCCACCAATATTGATGTGAATAATTATTTTTTGCTGCTGTAGACATGGAGACAGGTCTTAGGGGTCCAAGCCGCAGAGATCCATGATAGCAAAAAGCCTCTCATGGAACCCAAAACAGTGTGGGGTTTAATTAATCAAGAGCTTTTTTTGCTATGTGCAGCAGCACAGATCAGTTGTGAATGAAAACAAAACAACCTTTCACAGTTACAGGGCTTTAATCTTGGCAATGACACATTTTAAATCTATCATACTGACAGGGTAGTCTCCATTTACAGTAAAAATAAATGTCACACAATGTCGCACTAGTTTCACTCAGATGGTAAAGCAGGGTTAGAGGCTTCTATGTTCATTGCTTTAGTTCCTCTACCAAACAGAACACCATTTTAGTTCAAGCAAAACAAAATTGATATCATAACCATCTAACAGATATATATATATATATATATATATATATATATATATATATATATAATATACTATTATTAGACCAGCTCTCCACATTTTACCATTTTGAACAGGAATGAGGGATTTCAAACTGAATTCACCCAAATTTGAACCGGCTCACTGGGCTTCTCTGAGATGTCAGAAATGAATCAAGCATATCATTCAACCACTAAAACTCATTTTTCTGTTCAGAAATGCAAGTAAATAACTATAATTTGACATATTAATCAAGAAATATTAATGTGCTTTACTATTTTTTCAGTTTTTTGTAAATTCATGGATAAAAATAAAAATTATATATTATATGGATAACAATAATAATTATATTTTAGCATCAAAAATATCATTTGGGTTAAAGAGCTTCTACATATTGGTGTAGCCTATTAACCATTGCAGAAACATAAAAAATGATTTTGGTAATTACCAATGCTGCTAATTTAGGGCAGCTGTGGCATAAACCTTATTTTGGTTAGTGTTAGGGTGGTCTAATAAATTTGTTAAGCACTGAACATGTTCTCTTAACTTTGATAATCAAATAAGCCATGATTAACTGATCAGATTAGAAAATGAAGTTTTGTCTTATGGCACCTGATTAATTTAAATATTGATCTTCACAGAGGTATAAAGTCATGTAAGTATTTTTAATACAAAACTCAAACTTTTCAGCCCTTTAAAAAAATCTATCAGAACATTTCTGTTCCTGTTTTCCTGTATTTTCTTAGTTTCATTTCAAATCTGAGATGAAAGAAAAACTTCTTGTACAACATGAGCAGAAGGCCTGCATGATGTGATGCATGCCCAGTGTGTTTACATTGTTCATTTAAAGGTATGAAGAGAGATGAATTAAGGGTACATATTTGCTCTAACTATTGAGGTTTTATGTCGATCTGCTTTTCTTCATATTCAGTGAAAATATACACATCTGCAAAGAGAAAACTCCTTGTTTCAATCATATATTTTTTCTTGAGAGTTGTGCAGCTGTTATGAACAGTACTGTAATGATATCTATTTCACTGCTGTATTGGGAGCTTGTAGGACGTTTCAAAAGGTTTTACACATCACTAGTGTGTTGATGGCACAGGAAAGTGGTAGTAAAAGTTAGTAGTATTAAGAAATTGAAAATGTAGATGTGTTGATCAAAAAGCCTCTGGTTTATCCTGCGGTACAAATAAAGCCTTTTATTTCCCTTTTTTCTGTTTCAGCACAAAACTACACCCAACGTCTTCTTGATTCTTCATTGTGCTGTCTTGTCTCCCCTACAGTAACGTAAGTTTCCCATCATCCACCACATCGGCCTACCCTCGAAACCACGGCCTCAACGGTTATTCACCACTTCCACCTCCTTTTTCAACATGCGCACGTGGGTGTCAGGGGGCTGTTTGTATCACGCAGCTGCCAAATCATCAGTCAAAACCCTGATAACATCATAACACAGGAAAGAAAGTCAAGAGGGAGACACTAGCTGGCGCTGCTTGATGTGAAGTCAACGTGAGGTTAGGTGTTAGTCTGTCTCTGTGGATGAAACAGATGTTAAGATGGCATGAGGAAACTTTAAAACTTCTTCACTGTGGCTTCTTTATGGAGGTCAGAATGTGCTCAACAGAAAGTTTGTCACCACTACTAATTAACTAAGCTGGATGCACTTACTTTTTTAATACTGAATGTTCACACATTGACTACAGACTTATGGGATAACTCTCAAAGTAAGACACTACAAAATAGAAGTACCTTGAATCTTTGGGCTGATGTTTTTGTTTGGTGGTGTATTGTATCATGAAAAATATGACCAGTGTCGTAGTGGAGTCTGTACCCAAAGAAAATTTCCAAAGACAAAAAAGACTTATTTCTGGAGTCACCAGGTGTCAGAAATCATACTGTGGACAAACACCCTTTGCTGTGTACTGAATAAGGGGTGTAACCATGATCACACCTCTCTGGATAATTGCAGCAATTTTGGAAAATGTACAGCAGCACTTCAAACAACAACAGATGAGTCAGGCTTGTCATAGCAGACAGTTACACCTTCAAAATTCAAAGTTAAAAACGTGACATGATTTAACCTAAATAAAAACATTGTCCTTGTCCTAGTGACTCTTTAGGGTGCTCCTTGTGTTTTCTCCTTCAAGAAACGAAATACAAGTTGGCAAGACTTTTCATAAACCTATACAAGATGTGTTTTTTTCAGGCCCTCAGCCTATTTACCTTAACAGAGCAGGCTTCAATATTTTTACAGAGAAAAGCTAAAAAAAAAAAATGAGCCAGTTTGCTTATTGGCATCACTTGCTATGTAGAATCGGGGTTTAAGAATTGCAATTTTATGCATAACACAGCCCCATAATCTAAAAATATTACCCAGTGAAAGTGAATAGTAAAATCAAACACATATGAAAATGACAGCCGTATGAAATGCACAGAAGTCTGTCGTGTCAGCAAGGAAAGAATTTAAGACAGGATCTGAACTTTGAAAAAAAAAAAAAAGTTAGATTCTCTTCCAAAAATGAAAAAGATTGTAAGACAAGTCACAGTAACCTTATTTTTAAAAGTAGGGGTGGAACTGCATTAAAACATGCAATGGGATACTTTGCAGTGTGCTGCAAATGACACAATTTGTTAGAATCCATCCAGGCAGGTTGTAGTGTTGCCACGAGCCCCTTGCTGTGCTCTGTTGTCCTAAGGGCCCGAAAACCACCGGTGGTCTCCTGGCATATCTCCAGGGGAGAAAAGGCCCAACAAAATGCTGTTGAGCTTGACCTTGACTGCTGAACAACACATATTTATGTTGATGTGTTAAGCTTCACTCTGCAGCCCCCCCTGCTCCACTACTCACACAGTGTGGCACATTGGGTCCTCACTGCTCTACATGCCCAAAACTTGAGCACATGACTGTACACGGCCCGAGCTCATCTGACCTAAAGTGGAAAGTTGTGCAATGGTCTGACTAGTTCACATTTCGAATTGTTTAGTGAAATAATGGCAACTGAGTCTTCTAGGTTCAAGAGGAAAAGGGCCACCCAGACTGTTATCAATACAAACTTCAAAAGCCAGCATCAGTGATGGTGCTGGGCACATTAGTGCCATTAGTGTATTAGTGGGTAACACGTGCATCTGTAATGCATCATTAACACTGAAAGGTACAATCAGGTTCTAGTGTAACATATGCTTCCATCCAGACAATGTAGTTTTCAGGGTAGCCTTGGCATATTTCTTGGGCTCCTGAAAACCCCAGTTGTGAATTATTTATGATATCAATACATGTGTGTTGGATCAGTGGCATTTGTGTGGGAGTCCTGGCAAACAGTTACTCCAATTTAGAGCTGAAAGGTATTTTAAGCTGTTACTAGGTTTTGATATTAGAATAATTTATTTGTGCCACTTTTTAAAAACACTTTGTAACCCCTTTTCACAACTGTTTATGTTCATTTTGCCACTTTTGCACATTTTTTCCACTTTCAAACCCCCCCGCAACCATTTTACCACGTTATCTTGGCATTTTTGCAATCGTTTACCACTTTTAACCCATTTCTGCCATGTATTTGTCCATTTTGACAGCTTAACCCATTTTTTGAAAGTTTTCGCCCTGTTTGGTCACATGGAACACATTTTTGCCACTTTATAACCGCTTTTCATAATTTTTTCCATACATTTTTATTCCTGTTTTAAATTTTTGTAACCAATTTTTGCCTCTTTTAACCTCTTTTCAAAATTCTTTTGCCAATTTTCACCACCTTTAAACCATTTAAGCCACTTTTAACCCATTTTGCCCATTTTTGCAATCATTTGATTATTTTCCCTTAAGCTTTTCCCATTTTTTTCTACTTTATTTTGTGGTATCCTGACATTTTTGCCCATCATAGCTTAGCTATGAAATATGGCATTGCTTTACAAGTGGTTCAGTCAGTGTGCCTATCCTTATTGTTAACATCACCAAAACAAGTAATTCTGTTTTAAGAAAGGGGTTTACATTTTGGGAAAGGCTTTATTCATTTTGTTGCATTGATAAGAGTGGTTATTATTTGGGATAAATATAAAATATGGTTATCATAGCTAAACTTTAAAATGGACCATGAATTTGCAGACCTCCACGGGCTCCCTAATTGGCTGGGCCTCAGAAAGCTCTCCTCTTTATCCCCCCTTATGGGCAGCCTTGCACAAAATACTAAAATGCACAATTGATCAATTTTAGATCTTTACATCAAGCAAGAAAAGGAAAAAAACACTTACAGAAGATTAAAGTCACACTTAAATAGAACTATAACCTGCACCATGTACCAGAGGAAATTAAAAGCAGTCCAGCACTAGTATAGATCTGCTTTTCTTTGAACAGTTTCCATGTAACCGTGTCAATGCTGGAAGGTGAGATACATATACTGAAACTAATTGCTATACTCAAAGTTGTTCAGTTTTTACATTATGCAAATATTTGCTAATTTGTATATAGACTATACATTTGTGTGTACTGCTCCTTTATTCACCTCCTTAATGAAAATCTCCCCTCTAAACCAAAGTCATCTTGACTTCTAACAAGTTTTTAATAATTTTTCCCGAGGCGATAGATGCATATCCGTCCACAATCTAGTTTACCAATCAGCTTATCTAAAGTGCTGCGAGTGAACTTTGTTCACAGACCCGCATGTGCTCCTCCTGTCCCCAACACTACCACTACACCCACTCCCCACCCCTCCACCCTCCTTTTCCCCTGCTCAACTCCTTTCATCACTCCACATCCACAGGGGAGATGTAAAGCTTTTGGAGTAAATCAAGGCTTTCTCCTTCATAAACGCCTGTGCAATTAACTTAGCTCCTCTCACACTGATTTACGGCGGCCATGTTGGAGACAGGAGTCAGCCGGGCCCTCTGGGGTTTCAAAAGAGAGGGCTAGTTGGCAAACTTCCCTCCCTCTCCCTCTATCGCTCTATCCTTTGACACACACATGCTTCAAGCCTTCACACACAGACTCATTCACAGCTGCCTCTCTGAAGAGAAAATGATGGTTGAAAAGGAGGAGAAGAAAAGAGCAGTGAGTGAAACGATGAGGCATAATGGCAGAATGATTGAAAGCGGTTGTGCAAAAGCATGTGACAGACTTCCTATAAAGGTGTTTGCTCAGAGCCAGAACACCAGTTTACACCTTTACAGTTCATATTTTTACCTTAAAGATTAATTCACTGGAGATGTAATGTGAATTCTGCACTGGAAAAATGATTCAAAAGCAACTCAAATCTTGCCATGCATCTTGTACTGTGCCATATGGAAGTGATGCTACACACAGTTAGGAAAAACAACCTCATCATTCTCTTAGTGGTTGGTACAACTCGGAAAATCACGGTTTACTGGTTCACCCAAAATTTTCCCACACACAGACTGGGCCCCTCCCCGTGAGGAAACAACTGCCTTCAGCAGACCCTGTGTGCCAGTATTACAATCAACATCTCAGTGAAAAGTTGACATCCATGATGATAAACTGCAGCAGGTTCAATCTAAAAGAGAAAAAAAGAACAACTATACAGCATAGATGGTGCTGAACATGGCTGTAGCCTTGAAACACCTGCAGATTGGTGGTTTTCTTATGTGAACTGAAACCTGTGAACTTTAAAGCTTGGCACAACACATCACCAGAGAAACCCCTAACTTTACAAAGCCTCATACATAAAGGAAATGCATTAGGCTGCATTGATTGGACAAGGTAATCATCATATGCGATACAGTGACCTTACGCAGACTCTGGTACTGGGCCCTGTGCACTGCATGAAGCCATCTACTTCTGCTTTAGTGTTATCATCAGTAGCTTATTTTTTTTTAATTAAATCGCCTTGAAATATATGATGTCATTATATGTTTTCACCCATGATATGATTTAAAACAGGTGATCTGAACTGTGAAGTTTAACAATCAGAACCAGCATAGAGTTTATGGAGTTAAGGCATTTTATCATAAAAGCCCCTCACAGATGATAAGGCTGTGTGTGGTCTGCCTAAAGGGATCAGCACACCTGATCATAAGTAAGTAGGCTTTGTAAGGTTTCAAAATTTTCCTTAGGTTGAGACTTTTTGAAATCTTGTGTTTAAAAATGATACAATCATCACTATTTTAATGATGGATAGTATCAGCTAGTATGCTTCAAAACACTTGACATCTTTATTCATATTTTCAAGAAAAGCTGCAGCAAGAAAAAGAGAGTACTTCAGAATGAATTTCAAGCTTTTTAGGCTATTCCACAAAAATCTTGGGTTTTAGTTGGGGAATGTAACCTTGCAAAGCAGATGGATATGCCAATTTCCTTGTTTTTCACTGGCGAATCCATCTTGTTAAGCTCCCATCTGAACCGTTTGGGCCCGGTTAGAAAGTGACAGGACCAATCAGTGACGAGGGGCAGTACTTTCAGGCACGGCAGAGTCGTGACGTAAACGAGCAGCAGCAAGAGGCTGGTGCAATTATGCTGGAAGAGCTTCGCATGGATGCTGCTAAAGAGTAAATTTTATCAGAACTTGATGACATTTCTTTACTAAAAGAAAAACAAAGAACAGCAGTGAGTTGTTTTCTTTTCAAAAATGACTCAGTCGAGTACTTACATGTCTATAGTCGCCATGTTTTGCGTTATTCCTGTGTATGCACAGCTCAATAGCTGCTACGTCCTGTGTTTTGTTGCTCTTATTGGCCTGTAGCGATGTGACAGACAGAACAATCATCCAATCACACTGTTTTTTTTCAAAGCCTCAGCCTTTTCTCAAACGTTTTCTATTGAAGCTTTACCAGTTTAAGGCCGTCTGTTTTGTTTTTTGGGGGTTTTTTTTGTCTTGGTGGTACGATAAAATCAAGCATAGTAGTGCTATTATAGGTCTTACGTTTTGTCTAAAGCCTGGCACACACAGATTTATAAAATCTTAACTGGATTTTTAAATGTGAGAGAACTCACACATAGTGTAACGTATTACTGCTGCTAACTTACCTTACTGTTACCTTAAAATAATGCTTGCATCAGGCCAAAACTTGGATCTCCATTTTTCACAATTATACTTTCTTTTCACAAGTCAGTGAGTTTAAAGATTTCTTAAGCACTAAAAAGAGTCAAAAAGATGCTTAACATGGCCATTCAGTGTTAAATGATTTGAAAAATACAACATGTTTTCCATTTCCTGAAAAACTGTGATTTTGGAGATAGGAGGTTTTGGCCTGACGCCAGTGATAATAATCTCTTTTCTGGTGTTACTGTAAATCCAACTACTTGTAAAACAGGAGCACAGAGAAAACAAATCAAATGCCCCTTTTAATGCATGCTTATGTGATGGTCACCGAATAGTGTGAATGATGGCTCAAGTCCATGGTAGAAGGAGAGGGAAGTGGCAAAGTGGTTCAAATACGGTAATCTTTAGATGCGTTGAGATATGCACACCACTTTGGATTTGTTGCACAAAGGGCCAAGAATGTGACACTGAAGTGTAAACTTCAGCCAACATTTAACAACCAACCAAAGCTCGATTTTTTAAAAAGATTTATTTTTGGACTGTTTTGTGTCTTTATTAGAGAGGAGGACAGTGGATAGTCGGAAACAGGGAGAGACATGCAGGAAATAGTGCCACATGCCGGATTCGGACCTGTGCCGCCTGCGTACATGGTGCGCGCCTTAACCACTCAACTACCGGCGTGCCCCATAAAGCTCGATTTTTAACAAGAGCAACAGGGAACCACAAAGGTAGAGATAAATAGACTTGTGGCGGTTAATAATTTGGAGGAAATGCTCCCTACTGTGGCCTTGTTCTTGACATATTTTTCTGTGAGGTGCTGTTTCAGTATGACTTCACCATTTTGTTGTTTGTCACTTTTTTCTAAAGAAACTAGTAATGTGTAATGCTTACTTTTTTGAGTAACTACTCCACAGGGTGACAAATAACTACACATTTAACTGTTTTGTTTTTAAAGCATGTGTGAAAAAAATGGCCAACCCAGCACACCACTCACTTACAGATTCATTTTCCAACATCCAGAGCCTGCACCCAAAAAACTCAAAATCTTGTACAGTCAAACGAAATTTAGAGTAAACAAGCTAATAGTGGTTAGCTGTTTGCTACCTGATACATCCATTATGGTCACAGTTTCAGTCCAACCGGGCAGATCCTATAAACACTTAAGTTGTTGACACTGATCAAAAACTCTATTTGTGGCATTGATATAACTTTTAATTTACAATTACTATCGTTGCCATTGCTGTTTATTATGCTTCCTGCTTTGGCCATCTTGCTCCCTTATTGGCTATTGTTCTGTTCTGCAAAACACACCCATAAGTATTGAACATGTTAACATGCTAAATATTTACCACCTCAAATCCAAGCAGGTTAGAAAGGGTGAGATCACTCTTAACACACCACAGCATCAAGTGTCAAGATAACCTGTAGAACCAACAGATAATCAGGCCTTTGCTGACTTTGGTTGAAAGAGAGAAACCTGGACAAAAAACGGCTTTATTATCTAGGAGTACCTTCCAGGTTTTACACAAATTGGGTTGTTCAGTGATTGTCACCATTGTCAACAACTAAGGAGTGGTCCTGCCAGCACAGAACAGGAAGCTGCAAACATGGCAGACATGGCAGGAAGGTGAAGGAGTTAGCACTTCTCCTGGACTGTGGAAAAGAAGAATAAACTGCTAGTGTACTCCTCAGTTCTCCTCAGGGATACTGAACTGAATCATTATTCTCAGAATTTCAAGGACCCAAGCAATTCCTGTCCACCTTTTTCCTTCTCTACTCTATCATGGTGCTAGGTGGAGGACAGGTCAAAGAAGCGTGCTGGCTCTCTTCAAAACTTCAACATTTGCTTTTTTTCAGTTTACAGCTCAAAAGTTACAGTTGTAAAGTTCCATCATGGTGCATGATAGGAAATAATCTCTTAAGGACTCTGAAAGATCTCCGCTTTAATCGACCTATCAATCAAACTTTATTTGTATAGCACTTCCCATACAAAATAACACAAAGTGCCTCACGTAAAACAAAGGATTAATGGCTTAACCCCCACCTCACAATCGATATACACGAAGGTTGGAAGTATGTCATACATAAAGGACTTGTTCAACACAGACAATGATGAAGTGAGGATCCCCAGATTTGCAGAATCTTATTCTATGAATTAAACTCTCTTAGTTGCTGACATATTGTCTTTAGATGTAACAGGGTGTCTTAGTCTGAGACCAGCATTGTTGTATACAACAAGAAGTGGCATGGGTTACTTAGATGACTTTATGGGACATTCAAAAATTGAATCCACACCAGAAAATCTGATATCAAGTGTCTTTATATCCAATGTGTTTTTATAGCTCATTTTATTCAGATATGACATATTAGAAAGTTTTAAATTTGTACAGTGCTTTGTTCAGCTGAGTTTGTTCTTAATGTGCTCTATAAAGACTAACATACTTGTTTGAAATCACTGAGTTTCACCCACTATTGCAACAAAGTTTAAATTCAGGCATTATCACAACCCCAGCTGATAAGGACGATAGGCTACCAAGATTCCTCCTGTGTTTGTTTTTCATGTTGTCTGGGGAAAAATGCAGGTCACCTGGAAAGAAAGAGGTCAGAAAAAGCAGTAAAGCCCTGTAAACATCACTTCATGGTCCTGTTAGAAGCACGGCAGAGCGTCCTGCTGATGTGCCCTTGAGCATATAAACACTACCATCCTACCTGCACGCTCGGTGTAAGCAGCTTCGGATGAGAGTGTCGGCTAAATGGCTTAAAAGTTAAAAAGAAACACTGACACAGTAAAGTCAGATTTGGTTTCATAATCTTAATCACAGAGAAATGTTTGGAGAAGAACTGTGACAGGTTAAGAAGCTGACTCTGAGGAACTTTTAAAAAGCACAGGAAAAGAGAGATTTTAAAGGCATAGTTCACCAAAACTTATATTTTATTAAGCTTTTAGGTATTTAGAGCAGTCTTCTGTTCTTCTTCTTCTGTTTCACTGACATCTTTCTAATCTGCAGAAGAAGAACAAAGCTGAGAGTATGGTCCATTACTGGAGAGTCTGATAATCTAGTTAGAACTTCTTATATTGTCCTCACAGCTGAGACAGAAAGTTAGATGGGTATTTACTTTCTGTGTTTGATGTGTCTATGAACTTCAGTGGAGTTTCAGCTGACAAGAAGGTTTGCAGACAATGACAGACTCTTCATTTTACACTCAGTTTTTCTTTAAAGGCAGCTTTTTTTTATTTTTGCTGTAATCCTTTGAGTGCTGCTTTTAGACAAGCTGCTATATTTAGCCTGGAAACATCCGTGATTTTAATAATTTATTCCCAAACTGGCCTACAAGGATCAACTCTCACATCCTTCACCGGCTTTGTGCTGTAAGAAGCAACCACAGATCTTCTAGTTTGTCATAATGCTACTCCCAGAACGCCTCTGAATCTATTCAGGACTCTGTTTACTTTAATGCATTTCAGACGTATAGGCCAGGGCCTCTCCCAAAACCTACCCACATTTCCAGGCCCTCTGCACCCCCTTCACTCTCTCTCTCTCTCTCTCACCCACACACCCTGCAGAACTCGGGCCCTGCCCTTGTCTGCCGGCTGCCTGGCTGCACACTGCCTCTATTCTTCCAGGCCACAGATTCTGAGGGTTTGGTGTGTCTGTGTGTTTAAGGGTGTAGTGGTGCGTTCAGTGCACAGAGTGTGCCGTTAAACCAGTGTCTATGTGTGGAAGTGCATCTTAGGCCACAGTTGTGTGTGTTCCAGCGTGTTTTTTCAGAGTGATTATGCTGTTAACATGCAGAAGGGACGAAGGGACGCTCTGCAGATGGGTTTAATGCATGTGGGAGGCTAATGTGCACATGAGGGTTTGCATGTGACAGTGAGAGATACTGCATGCCAGGATGTGAGCAGGAGTATTCAGGCAGATGACCCCCTATAACCCTATTCTTCCCCCCTCAAAACCCCACTCCCCCACCCACCACACCACGCTCAGGCCTGTACTCAATGTTCTCGTAGAGGCCGGCCTGTTGTCTCCTGGCACCACATGTCAGATTGGATGTAAATGGTCATTCTCAAATTATGCCTTTACTTCTGGCTTCATGACTGCAAAATAATAATAATAAAAAATCTTGTCCTATGATTTAAGCCCCCAAGGCAGTGATGGAATAGGCAGTGATTTAAACTAAATGATGAAAACTCAGATTTCACAGTATCACATGTCCAGGCATCTCCTTCAGAGTCACCAATGTTCTTATGTTTGTTTTCTAACACTCAAGCATATGCAATCACCTGTTGGGAAATATGGGACATCTTTTGTGTTTCAACTTTTACCATAATTCCTTCTTGATCCTTCTCATCCAGGTGTTAGTTTGCCTTCCTGCTTCTTCTGGTCATATAAAAGATGTCTTCACAGCACCTTAGGCCTTGGAATTTTCTGTGATGATAACAAAGAAGTATAAAAAGTGAATAACAAACCCTTCAATTCAGTCTAGCAAAGTCGCAACATTAAATATTAACTACTAAAATACTACCTACGGCTCTCGATTCTTGTATTAGCATTATACACATTCTCCTTTTAGCTGTAAAGCCCTTGAGTATAATTATAACATAACAGCTAAACACTGTTAATATGTAAAGTTTACGGCTCCTGTGAGGAGTTTTTCTTTGGTAACTACAACTGCTGCCTCTGTGGAGTATACAAATGAAGAACGGTAAAGGTACAGTAATGAGTAGAGAAGAAAGGCTGGGGTGGTTTCTGTGGTGGTGGGATTTGAAGAAATATAAGCAAGGAATGAACATGAATCTCAGTGTACTTGACCTTCAAAAACGAACGCATTCATCCTCAAGAGATAGTGGACCTTTCTGCAAAGTTTGAAGAAAATCCCTCCTGCAAGGAGTCCCTGGATATTGCTTTCACAAGAACTAATGAGGCCTAATGACCTCGATCACCTCCAAAATGCAACCAGATAATTCTTGAGTCATGCTGGACACCTAGCTAGCTATGTTAGCTATGTAGCTCTGCAATCTATAGCTAAATTAACTCTAGCAATGTGAGCTTTAGCAAATGTAGCTAAAGCCAATTGAACAATGTAGATAGCTTACCTACAGTATGCAGCTTACGTAGCTGCTCTGTGAGCTTAGCTTTAGCTATGTAGCATTGCAGCTACATACTTATGTTAGCTACATAGCTCTGGTAGCTAAAGCTGACATAGCTATGTAGATAACTAATTTGCATAGCTTATGTAGCTGCTTTGTTAGTTTAGCTTTGGTTACATAAGCTACATAGCTTTTTAGCTAAATAGCTATGTTAGCTACATAGCCCTGCTATCTATCACTAAATTAGCTTTAGCAATGTGAGGTTCAACAAATGTAGCTAAAGCCATATAAGCTAAGCAGATGGCATAGATATGTAACTGCTTTGTGAACTTAGCTTCAGCTATGATAGCTACATAGCTCCATTATATCTTACACAGCTAACAGAGGAACATAAGCAACACTGGCTGAGTTGAATGTTTTCACGGAGGGCAACCTTTTGTTCCTGTAAGCATGCTGTTTACTCTGCTTTATCAGTTGTTTTGTATCAGGTTTTGTGGGTCAGGTTTTTGACTTTTTACTTTTAGTATCCTAATCCTTATCTTAACCCTTACCCAAATGCTAGACAGAAGTTAAATCTGATTTTATTTGAGCGTGAATTTCTGTTCTAAGATAAACAGCATCTTAGATGATGAACGGTCTGTAAGAGTGGCCGTCGGAGATAAACAGTCTGCAGACTGTCTTAGAAATTTGTAAAGAAAGGCATTTTTAGTCCACTAGCGGTAATATTTTTATAAGAGGTTTAAATGATATAAAAATTATGGTATAGTCTGCTTCCCTTCATGTAAAATACATCATTATTATTTTGAATGTGTTTTACACCAGGTATAGTAGACTCACTGAATGACATATCTATTGAACTAGCGCATCATCAAACCTAAACAGCATGAAGCGGTGTGTTATGCAGCTGCAGCCCTGAACCTAACGCTACCTTTCCTTTCCACTTCCTGCACCACATGGTCACTAAATCACAGAGACAGGAACATAACAGCAGCTTACCTTTGTGTCAGCCCGCGGCACAGAACACCTTCTCCCTCCCCTCATCTTCTCTTTGTAGACCCTGCCAAACACCGTCAACCCAAATCTCCAACTAACCTGCCTCCTTATGGCAGCCGTCCTCGGAAGGCGGCCGCGGTGGCATGGCAGAGCCACACGGCACCATCTGCTGTAGCCGGGCATGTGGGGGAAGAAGGAGAGAGGGAACAGCTCTGTCATCCTTCATCCAAATCCTTCATTCCATGTCCCGTAGATCAACCCCCCCCCCCCCCCAAACTCCCACCTTTACTCCCTAAAAAAAAAAAAAAAAAAAAAAAAAAACTGATAATTTCAAGGAATCAAGGGTCCCTCAGTGCCTGGATTTATGAACTCTTGCTGTAGTCATAGCAACCATGTGCAACTTTGTATTTGAAGAGGGGGTGTTTGGGTGGGGTGGGTGCTGATAGCGTGTGTGTGTGTGTGTGTGAAGAAGAGGCATTGTTGTATTGGTATTCAGGGTGTCAGCAAACCAGAGTAATTGCTGGGTCTTTATAAAGGGGAAGAGGTAAAAGCTTGTCTGGGGGGGGGGGGTTGCAACTCTCCAAATATTCCCTGCACACAGCTGCAGGGAATAAACACTCACTCTGTTTATATTGCCCATGGAGGGAAATTATTTTTATAATTTTTCCTGGCATAAAATTGATGGAAGGGTCAATTCAATTTGGCTGGGAGCAAAGTAAGACATGGTATGGCATCGATGCTTCCTTTCCCTGAAATGTGCAAAGATAGAAGTTAGCTAGCATTTACCGACCACCCCGCGCTAACACAGCTATATCATATGCCACATGTAAATCAGGGAAACATAATGTTTGTGATCTGTTTACTGCCTCCCTGACTGTGTATCTGTGGCTCACTCCAGGATGTATATATCTGCTTTCAGCCTCTTATCAGGCGCTCGCAGTGTTCCCTGTAAAGCACAGACTCAACCACTATAGAGACGTACTAGCTGCAAAAGACTGCAAGAGAGAGAGAGCAAGAGAGAGAGAGGGGGGATGGAGGAAAAAAAAAAACTCCTGACACCTCAGACTCCACTTCACAGCCAGTGAAGGAAGAAAGTGAGCGAGCCGCTAAGCCTTCCCTCCCCACTGCCGCCTGCAAGGTGGAGATATTACCGTTCACATTTGGACAGATGCAAGGATCCCACTGTGGTGCGTGTTTGCGTGTGGATATGAGGTTAAGGCCTTTAACTACAACAGAGATTTCTTCATTTATTAAATGTCCATTACTGTTTGATCTTTTTCCCTGACACATTTGTATTCGGAGGTTATTTTGCAGTGATTCAGAACATATCCAGTTGAGGTTACTGTTTGCCTCCCTGCAGGAGAGCTTGTAGGGAACAATGCACGGATGCCGACTTTTACGTATCCCGAATGGTCAATTTCAAGAGCCTATAAACAGTTTTGTTACGGCCATATTTTCTAAATGCACCGCAGGATTATTTCTGAGTGTGAGCTTTCAAAGGCTATACGATAGAGCTGCTACGGGGGAACAAAACAAACAAACTGCAAGAGACAGGGGCCCTGTTGGGTGTAATACTGTGTACTTAGAGAAGAGCGGGACAATAATAGCATAATCAAACATGACATGATCTTATTGCCCCCATAATGTCAACTCCTGATCGCAAACATCCAAAACCACAGCCGAAGAAAGCAGCCAAGCAGAGAACAAAATATCACAGTGTGCACAAGGCAAGGAAAGGAGAAAGTGCTAAAATAAATACTCCAAAAACAGCTGCAGTCAGCATATAAAGCCACACAAAATGGATAACTAGGAGGAAGTCTGAGTGACTTGTCCAAACCCCAGTCTCATGTCTTATGCACTTTCATGTTGCATTATATTTAATTATAGATCATACCGGGGCAGCCCTTAACAGGGCCGGCTGCCTCACAGGTACAAACAGCTGAATAATTCAGCAGCCGGCGTGTAGGATAGGATGTGGTGTGAGTGCAACGAGAGAATAAGCTCACTGTTATTCAAGCCTCAGCTCCATCTTGCTTCAGGACAAAATGGAGATTCAGGGAGGTTAAATGGCAGATTTTTTACAAGCTTGTGCAGCAGCCAGGACATCTTTGCCCAGAAAGATACCAGTGTTTTAGTTTACAAGAGCAGGATGAGGTTTCTTTTTATTGCAGGTACAAATCATTTATCCAGGAATCACCTGCAGAACAGGAAAAGAGGCAATAATCTATGTCATTGTTTTTACACTGAGCAGTTTTATTACAAGCTGACAGTCGTCTGCTATCATGTTCAACCAAACCCATTACTGTTATCTGTCTTTTATTCTGTGTCTGTTTCTTTCTAACACATTATGACAAAGCAGGAGCAGGTGGTGCTGTAAATAAAAAGGAATCTACAAGGTGGCAGAGAAGATGGTTGTCTCTGTTACTCTCTTTATAGCAGTAGTTAATGGAGCTGAATGTAATGACAAATCAGGTGACACTCGAGTGCTGTAATCCACTTGCTGCCTCCAGGACACTTTAATTAATCTGTTCATCATTAATCATCATTAAGTTTGTAACATTAATTTACAAAGTGTACATTGATTTAAGAAATGCTTATTGAAACATTTAACTTCCAGTAAAATTGGTTGATATTGTCTTTTCTTAATTTTAATTCACTTGTATTGTGTGTAATGCTGGTCATGGAAGGAGAGAAAGAAAGTCTGGGAAAGATTTTGTCGATTTTCAGTAAAGATGCGTCATTTTGAGTTCTTTGAGTCATTATGGCCTCTTAAAAACACAAATCTATTGACATTGCCAAATGTTACCTTGGTTATTTTTAATTATATTCTAACATGTCATGAAATCAGGGATTGGAAGAGTACAAGAACAATGTACTTAAGTAAAAGTACAGTTACTTGGGTTACATTTTATTTAATTGGAAGGAAAATATAAATATTCCCAAGGAAAATGTAAATGTTAACTGAAGTTTAATGTAGTAGTCTTGCAGTTAGTGAAATGAGGATTACCTGAGTGTAGTGATTGTGAAGAAAACTCGAATAGAGCTCGCCAAAAGGTATGTGGGAGACTCCGTGGTCAAGTCAAAGACGGTTTTTTGGTTTATGAGACCAGAATTGTGCTTTTTGGTCATCAGACAAGACGCATTACCACAAACACACCATATCCACTGTGAAGCACAGTGGTGGCAGCATTATGCTGTGGGGATACTTCTTGGCAGCTTGCCCTGGCAGGCTTGTAAAGGTAGAGGGTAAAATGAATACTGCAAAATACAGGAAAATCTGGAAGGACAGTCAAATTCAGTCTACAAGGGAACTACTACTTGGGAAAAGAGTTATCTTCCAGCAAGACAATGACCTGAAGCATACAGCGAAATCTACATAGAAGTGGTTTAGACAACAAGACAACAAGGTGAATGTTCTGGAGTGGCTGAGTCAAAGACCAGACTTCAGTGCAATAGAGAATTTGTCGGTAGACTTGAAAAGGGCAGTTCATGCCCAATCCCCATGCAACCTGACGGAGGTACAAAGAAGAACAGAGTAAAATTGTAGTGTCCAGATGCACAAGCTTGATTGATCTATCTACACAGACTCAGTGCTGTGATGACAGCCAAAGGTGACTCTACTAAATAATAGGGTGAATATTTATGCAGTCACTTATTTTATATTCCACATTTTTAATTGACATTTACCAAAATTGTATTTTGTCTAAATTGACATTTTAAACATCATTATTGGCCCTTTTTTTCATAGTCAGCCTGTCCTTAAAAATTGTAAGGTGAGTTGTATACACAATACATGCACATATTCATGAGGAAATAAAATGACTGACAGCATGGTGCACTGAAGATGTTTGCAAGAATACCCTTTGCCTGTGTTTACATTGATTCAAACGTATGTAGAGTTAACATATCCAGAATAGTGATCATCATTATGTCATTATTAACTGGCTTAATAAAGCCTTTTCCAAAACCAAATGGACGATGTCACAGAGACTATGTAAATGTTTTACAGAGTCCATGGGTCATGCAGAATGCTGCTTCTTTCACTCGTATTAATGTTCAGTCAACCTTGTTGCCTCTGTAAAAATATTCAGTGATCAAGACAGAGATACTCTGTGTAGATTCTTGAACTCACAGAACTATCATTTTCAATTTTGAGTCCTATGAATTTTATTTTAACTGTGAGATATTTTACTTTCTAATCCAATTTTAACCTACAGAAGAGCATTAAGGCCAGAATTGAAGGAAAAACAGATGCACTTTAGAGTACAAATTTCTACTAAGAAAAAGTTCAAGAATAAAATCAAAATATAGAGAATAAACTTGAAATACTGTTTCAAGATTAAAGTTGCAATGCCAAAAAAAGTAAAAATGCCAAGAATAAAATACAAATTTTGAAAAAAAAGTTGAAATACAATAAAAAAAAGTCAAAATTTTGAGATTAAAGTCAACCATTATTAGTCCATAACAAACAGCCTTACATAAATGAACTCATGAAACCATACTTCAGAAATGAATTTAATGACCATGAGATGTTCTCTCCTTTGGCTCATACATACAGGGTAGTTGTGTAAGATCAGTAGTTTGAAATGGTCTGTTACTTAATTATCAAAATTTCAATGTTTTTCTTGACATTTCAACTTTAATCTTAAAAAATATTTCATACTTGAAACAGAATGTAAAATTTTATTCTCTCTTCTGGATCCTTTAACACTTTGTCCAAGATAAAATTATGTAATAGTTGTCTGACATTTTTACCATTTTCTTACAGTTTTTAGTAGACACAAACTTATATGCCCAGCGTCCCTTGCCCTGATCTTGGATTGTGTTGTAAGAATTGTAAGTAATGTAAAAAATGGTTTTCTTCTGCTTACTTTGATCAGTCTAGAACACTGATCATCAACTGGTGGCCCTGGGGCCAAATCAGGCTCCCCAAAGCTTCCTTTCTGGCCCCCAGAAGATTATTAAATTCAGAAAAGCAGGAAAAGAAAATGCTGTCCGTTTAGGAGTATCTTTGGCTTTAAATGTCTGCAGCTGTTAAATCCAACCCAAAAGCAATTAACAGTCAAACAGTTTTAGAATGACTTCACATTTGATATATCTATATTTTTTACAGAATTTCAGCTGTAAATATGAAAAAAATGTGCTAAAACTGGCAAAAATGGCCAGATAAAGTGGTGAAAAGGAGTTAAAGAGTGGCTAAAATGGGCGAGAAGTGTCTGAAAGGGTTGTGGAGTGGCACACAGGGACAGAAACTTTCAGGAAAAATGGTGAAAACAGGTTAAAATGTGATGAAACATCAGAATAAAAGGAAAAAGGGTCAAAAAGTACATCAAAAATGGGTTCAAAGTGGCAAAAATGGTGAAAAAAGTAATGAAAAGTGGAAAAAATAGACAAAAAGAGGCAAAAATTGATAAGAGTGGCACAAATGGCAAGACAGGCAAGAAAAGTGGTTAAAAGAAGTTATAGAATGGCAAAAAAAATTGGGTTAAAATTGGCAAAATGGTGCAAAAATAGCCAATAGTAAAGTAGTGAAGAGGCCCACAGAATTGACAGATGCCCAGCAAATTCTATGGGCATGCCTGTCTCTTTGTGGTCTATGGCATTATAGATCGGGATAGATCTCACTGGTAAGGCCTAAAAATGTCCAGTGTTTTGAAAGAAATAAAAATACTAATAAAATAATATGTTAATCAGAACAAAATATTGATTTAGTTTTTCTTTATTTGGAAGTCCGGCCCCCAGAGACTCTGTCAAGACTAAATTTGGCCCTTGTGCAAATATACTTGATGAAAATAAATGTACACCCTGCAGCCTCTTTAGCATTAGCAATGAAATGAGCTACTGAGACCAAAACTATTTTTTTTAATCGGTTTAGATATGTTTATTCGTGTTGCGTTTTAACACAGGGTCTTATGGTGCTTTCTTGGCTTTGCAACCAGCCTCCAGTGGACACTTGAGGAACTACAGCTTTTGCAGCTCCACTTTGGCTATTCTCTGCAAATGAAAAAAATGAATGACTGCACAACAGCATAATAAAGCCCTTTTGCACACAGTGGCTCTTCTTTTCTGCTGTTGTTTAATATCTTAACTTTAGATGAAAGCTATAGTGTGACAACTTTTATATAGCTTTAACTTTAAAGTGAAAATGTTTGTAAGAGATGTTTCAGTTTAGTTGACAAAGAAAATCCAGTCAACACTGTAGCAACACTGTAGTATTACAGTTTTACTGTACAGGCACTATTTGTAAAAGTAGGCTACAAGCACAATATCCGAATAAAGCAGATGCCTGTAGTAGCGTTTTAATGTTTCCAGCTGCTGTCTCTGCTGACTGTGTTGAAAGGCAGCTTTGGATTCACAGCAGGAGTCAGGAGAGGTGGGAATGTGTTCTGCACTCCTCAGTGATTCCTGCTGAAAGTTTACAATGAAAAGAAAAACTTTGGATTATCCCAGCTATCGTTTCTCCCAACAAGGTAGGCTGAAATGTTTGGGATTTTACTCCATTGTGGGTAAAAATCCAGGTCAGATCTGTAGTGAAACTTTTCTGGGATTTGCAACTGAAAAATCCTAACATGTAATGTTTTTTTTTTTTCAGTTTGACTTATCTGTTCAAATCACTTAAATACACAAAATCCATGAGTAAGGGGATAGTCAATGAAATGTTGAAGGAAGAGGAAAATAAGAAAGGTTTCAGTTAGTGCGTGAGAAAATAAAGATAGTTCATGAGACATGTAGTTAAGAGGAAGACATGCAGATGGGGGGTTGTGTGGGTGGGGTGACAGAATGAGAAAGCAGGGGGAGCGAGAGGAGTGGATGCAATGAACAGGAAGCATCCGGAATGAATTCCCAGAGATGGCCACGCATGGCTGGGCTGAACTGGCCTGGATCCGGGGAGGTGCAGGCTGGGTTGGGGGAGGTTGAGAGGCTCCTGCACGTCCAGCTGGACACGGAGAGAGAGACAGAAAGACGACAGAGAGAAAAAGAGAGGGGGGGGGGGAGTGAGAGAGAGGCCCCCGGGCACCGACAGGTGTAGCCCTCCACTCCAGCTGAGGCCTCGCAGCTGACCTGGATCTCTGGATATTTCCCTCAACATCTATGTCTCTCTTCATCTCTGTTTCTCCCCCCCTAATCAAAACAAATGCTTCAGCTCAGTGGAAATACACATGACAAGCTACGGTTTGTTCTCTGTTTGCAATCTTTCTTTTAACAAGGCAAGGCTCTGAAACAAGCAGCACCGACTCCAAACGCCTTGAGTTAAAAGTTAGCATCCTTTAGTGTCTCTCTTCATGCTTCATACATCTTATTGCAGATAATTATTGTTACCTGATGCACATAAAGTAGCAGCAAACACACACTTGACAAGGCAGTTAGCTTTCCAGAGTAAAAGTTTTGTTAAGTTGCTCTCCAAAGCAGTTCCTTTAAAGATCAAACACAAAAGCAGCATGCATCTACAATAAAAGTATTAAAAAGAGTCTTCCAGTGTATTCGCACTCATGAAAGCATGCGTCGGAGAAAAACAGCTTTATTACTGGTAATTGTGTCAAAGTTATCGATGGTAAGCAACAGGAAATCCAAGATGACATGAAATATGTTCTTTGCGGGATTTAAACACAATTAAATGACTTCCATTTCTAAATTGAACACCAGAGAATCACTAAATCTAACAACTTTGCAGGAATTTAGCTTGATGCAGCAGTTTTTTTTTGGATATAAGCATTTAAGAGTAACACATACTCATGTTGCAAACTCCGAACTCAAAACCTTAAAACCACATCTCTCATAAACACTGCTATCCAAAGACAAAGGAATTCCTACAGCTAACATGTGTCTCTAGCTTTACATGGAGCATAAATAAAATGTGGTTGAGTTTTACTTGTTCTTACTCTTAATGCTTCAACTCTCACTGCGAAGATGCACTTGGCAAAAGCTGGTTACATGTGCAATATTAGTTTCATCCAATTAAAGTCACTCTGATTGGGGAGTCCAAATTCATGGTTTAAGGCTCATTTATGCATTACATTTGAAAAGCATGCAGACACAGACAGAGATTTCTGTTTCTGCGTTCATTTTGTCTGTATTTCTGCACATTCTCAAAAACGTCCAGGCCCAAAGATTGCAGTACCACCATCAATTGTGGGGGCAGTGTTGAGCAAAGCAGCCAAAACGTAAAGTCAGCGCAGCAAAACACAACAAAGAAGAATCATTTCTAAAACAATTTTCGGTTATAGTGTGAGTTGTTAGAAACAACAAACAAATACAGCGAGTTGTGGAGCTTGGTGTGAGACAGCCAAATATAGATTCATAGTTAGTAGGTAATGAGTGAGTAACTAATCAATAGTTAAGCATTACTTAACAAACAGAGGTGGAAAAAGTATCCAATTATTGTACTCAAGTAACAGTATACTTACTCTGGTAAGAATTTGCTTAAGTAGAGATAAAAGTACTGGTCCATAAATCTACTCAAGTAAAAGTCTTAACTTATAGTTTACTTTAAGTACTGAGTAGCTACTGAGGGGTTGTGTGATAAAATATCGCTGGATAACTTCACTTGTGGTGCAAATGTGTCTCACATCGAGAGGAAAAAAAAAAAAACAAGAAGAAGAAATCAACAGAACCCCAGCAGGGATCACTGCACAACAGGCAACATCCAAACACAGCTAAACACAGCTAAACACACTGCCCAAGGGCATGATGGGCAACTCAACCCACACATCCCCCCAGATTTGAAATCACAATGGTTGAGCTTAGATCAACTATTTATGGAGTTGTACCAACAATGGTGGATTGACATTGTCAAATTACTCTAACATTGAAGGAAACTTCACTTAGAATGGATTTAAAATTACACTTCGGGAGTACAAATCAACCCTGAAATGTTTAACCAAGATATCAACGCTCCAGTTTTTGCTGTTTTGGGATGTGACGTGGAATCATTCTCTCGCTATGTACTACTATGTAGTCAACAGAGGTGGAAAAAGTACAAGAGTATTGTACTCAAGTAAAAGTACAGTTACTCTGAACTTGCTTAAGTAGTAAAATGACTGATTTTGAAATGTACTCAGAATAGTACAATTACCCCAAAAGAGTTACTTGATTACAGTAATTTGAGCAAATGTAATTAGTTTCTGTCCACCACTGCAAATAAAAGATACACAAATATAGAATAATTAGTAGGTAACAGATGTATAACTAACTACTCATTAACCATTGACAAATGAGTAACTAACTACTAGTTAACTGTTAATGTATGAGTAACTATGTTTGCTGCCGACTAACCATGCACAATTTGAGTACCTGATCTATTTAACTTATGTTTAACTAATGCTTCACTAGTAGCTATTTATTCATTCATTATTGGTTAACTAGCAGTAAGTTATACATTTATGGCCTACTAACTATGCGAAACTTGAGTACCATATTTATGTTGTGGGTGACTCATAGTTAACAAGTAGTTAGTTTTACATTTGATGATGATAACTAAGTTTAGATACTCATTTTTTACCTACTACAAAATGTGTAAACCTTATTTATTTGTCAAGTAATGGTTAATCAATGGTTTTACCAGTAGTTATTTAATAATTTGTTCAGATTAACTTGCTGTTAGTTACTTATTTATTACCTACTATGCATTCAAAATGTGTGTACCTTATTATAAAGTGTAACTGATGTATCATTTGAAACTCATGGGTCTATTTTCTTATGTAAAGGGAACATAAATGAGCCTTTACATGGAGAGTAAAAATGTGATCTGCTTAAGCATTTAGACATGTGATGAGCTGTCCAGATGGTCGCTCAATCAGAAACAGATGATGAAGCTGTTTGTCATTGTACTAAAATAAAATAAAAATCAGCTCTTACTTGTGAGAAATCGATTTCTCTTCAGGTTAAACTCAAAGCGGACAGCAACAACCAATGATGCAGTCTGGTATTAATAAAGTACAACAAGCAAAGCATGTGTTTTTTCTTTTCAGTGAGTTTATATAAGACATCGAGGTTTATCAGAACTGATATTATGCTGTGTGTTCATATAATCGGACATGAGAGGCAGGCGGGCGTCTGTCAGGCATGCAAACAGAATGACATGAAAGGGGCGGAGGATGTGTCACTTTTTGTCTTTATATCAGTCTACGTGTTGTTCTACATATACACAGTGCCAATGAAAATGCAGAGGAGAGCATACTGGTGGACAGAAAACACAATGAACCAGTTTTATGACATGTGCCATTGCAGGATATGAACATCATCACACCTCCCACCCACTTGTGATGATTTTTCCTGAATATTTCCTGCTGTGTTTGCACCAGCTCTCCCAAACTTCACGTGAAGAGTTTACCAGGAAGAATCCTGGAGAAAGTTTGAATGAAATATTCTGCTGTTTGCATTCACACATGCAGCTCGCACCAAAAATGTCAGTTTTCAGGAGTTTTGTGCACACATGAATGGGGCTAAAAAACTAAACCTTCCCACTACATCTGACCTTCCCATTTTTTAATCCAATATAAGAGCGTCATACCTCTGAGGAGGCAATTTCACTTATTCATAGTTAATAATTTGAATTATCCTTCAAAACTAAAGTGATCATTATTAGTATGCTTAAATGAGACACATTCCAGGAAAAGCTTACTGTCTATTACTTGAATGGTTTCAGAGACAAACATCATACAGAGCACAAGCCTGCCTCATTGTCCCCAATTCATGCGCTATTATAATATAATCATATTTTATACAAGGAATTATCCCTCCAGTCTCAACAACATCTTTCTACCAATTAGTGTTCTATCATCCTCCTAACCTTTTTTGTCATGTTCTGTTATTTGAAACATCAACCCGATTAAAAGTAGCCTGGCATTAATTTAATTTGCCTCGCCCGCTCGTTACGTGAGGCGACTCTTAACATGATGAGTAAATGAGTATTCCAATATGACATGTTAAAATGATAAGGTCAGGCATGCTGCACAGAGAGAGCCCATTTTCTGTCATTCAACAAAGGCCCAGATTACACTCATGTTAAATAAACAATGAATTAGAGCGAGTGAGCAGGAACAGATTGATTTGCTGTTAGCAGCACGGCAATTAATCTTACACTGCAAATGAGGGTACGGAAAAAATACAGAGAATGAAAAAAATAATACAATGAGCACCATTGTGAGAGCAGCATTGTTTCATGTCATTGTTAAATGTACTGAGTGTAATGTACTGTTCTTATTACATGCCATGTCTCTTACTGCTTCACAGGGTTTCATACTTTTTCTTAAATTGTATTTTTCTTGTAAGGAGTGCGAGAACGTGCAAATTGGATAATTTTATTTGTCTGCTGTGCAAGTTTTTGTGAGAAAAGAGGCAGATAAATCTATTCGTCACTCATTTTGAGATTCTTTCTCTCACTTTGGCAATAATTTGGGGAAAATCAAGATGTCAGAGTTCAGTTGTAGATCAAATTAGTTTTTCGAAAAAGGTTTGTTATTTATTTGTGCCATGTAAATTTTTCTTTAGAGTTGTACCATTTATTTTTCCATTTCTCAAGAGGAAACATATCTTCACACACTTCTGTGAGCATTTGGCATCAAACTGCACAACTTTTACCCTGACAGGGATGCCAATTTTGTCAGAGCTTGTATATTTGACATTTTGTGCAAGCATGCATATTTGTGCATCCTTGTTTGCTCCCAAACACACTCAAATCCCAGAAACCCACCCTCTCCGTCACTTCAACACACATACGTGTACACTCATGTGGATATTATCAGTCGTGCTCAGCTGAGGCTCCAGGCCTGTCCGGTCCCCATGGCGTAGCAGTGACCAGGGGAGGAAGAGCTTATCTCGCCCCCCGGCCCCTCCCTCGGCCCCTCGCATTGGCTCTGTGAGCCGGGAGGCAGATGCCATGCGGGCCCCCAGTGTGGCGTGTTTCTGCGGCCAAAGCGTGTCGCGTTGAATGCTTAAGGGACGGGCTTTTTGAACCAGACAGTCCATCCTGTCTCTGTGTTTGTGTGGAAATGTGAGTGTGGTTGCAGGCCACACAGCAGATGGAGGTAAAGGCTTTTAGTATGACCAACTCCCTCTGGCCCACCTGGACCAGATCAGAGCATTTGGTGCTCACGCACACATGCATGCACATGCACACAGACCTAAACCGTCTGCAGTCCCCTGATGATAATAAATGTGACTGAATTAAAACCAGGTGAAGTGTTCCAGGATTATTTGCTTCCTTTAAATTCATGCGGACGTGATCAGTGGGTGTTTAATCACTTACTGATGGAGATGAGTGTAATGAAGATGATCACTACAGAGATAAATGGGGGGTGCTGTATGAGGCAGTGACAGCATGTTTTTAACCTAAATTCCCACTGTTTTTCAAGCTGATTTAAGATAATATGAGCGCAATGTTCTCACCATAATCTCCATTCATAACAAACTATCTCATTGAAATGGAGAGGAAGACAAAGACGAGAACAGGTGTTTTTGGAACGCTCAAGCAGGGAAAGAAAATCAAAATGAATTTTAAAGAGGCGAGGTTAACGGCTTCGAAAAGCTCCTTTCGTCTCAGCGAATTATGCTAAGTGTTCACAAAACATTGGTCTAAATATAGGGGCTGGAACGCGCTGCAGATTAGCTCACACAGTGATGGGTCTATAAGACGACGGCGCAGAGCTGTCTTCTCTCTCTGAGTGGCACGGCTTTGAACCCCACTGCTCAAATTTTTCCTCCACAGTGGATAGAAATCTGCAAATGTTCGTGTGTAACCTATTAGCCTGTCTGTGTATCATCGAACTCTAACCAAGGGTGAATATTTTTTTCTGTGCTCCGAGTAAATCCTATGTGTTTGCTTGAAACCGCTGACGTATGAGGCAGGGCACTGCGGTAGAGTGAAAATGACGCTAGTGGAGTTCATTTGAGAGCGAGAGCACCTTCCTCTTGGCTCTTTAAAGGCATCAAAGACAGTCTGACATTTTAGCTCTTGGGGCTAACTATATCCTCGAGGTAGCAACCCCCTCGAAAACACAGAACGGTTCAACTTGAGTCCCGGTTTTTGGCAAAGACAGCCATGCTCTAATAGTCTTGCCTTTGATGTACAATCACACATGCGCATGTCTACCGCTCGCACAGGCACAATACATTTGCTGAGATAAAGTGACTGCAGTGTATGACCCATTTTGCAGAGGCAGGGTTTTACTTTCATAACGACAGGGTGCGTATGAATGCCTAACCAGAATCTTACACCGGGATGATGCAGCACGACAGGCTTTTAAATCTTGAAAAAGATGTGCTAGGCTGGTTTCTAGTAAAAGTGCGACTGACACAAGTCTGGTCATAATGCCGTTAGCTGTATTCCCTCTGGGTGACGGGCGAGGCGATGACGAAAGTATTCACAAGTGGCGAGAAAAGGGGGAAGCTTTGTCTAGAGTCAAAGAAATTCAAACTTCAGTTGAGGGGATGTGTTGTGAAACATATTTCTTGTTCTTTAAGCATGGTGACAAGCTTCAAAAAACCTCTCAACACGCTCCTCAAGCAGTTAATAATCATTGTTTCACGGTGTTGAAGAAGCGAGGCGAAGATAATGTTTTGTGCAGAGATAACGCGCTGCCTTATTCCTGCCGCCTCGCGTTAACGCACGAGACAAATGGAATGGGCGCATCGCCTTGGAGCCATCCACATGAGGGTGTCTGCCGTGAAGAGAAGTGAAGTGGAGGAGGAGGACAAAGGGGGGAGGGGGGCAAGTGCCACAAAAATTCGTGGAGCGGCTGCTCGACCCTCGCGGCGCATCACGGCAGCAGTCAAGTGAATGTGAAAACAAGAGAAAGCTTTGCGGAATATTGATTTAATGCCGCAGCCTGTGCCGTGGAAGATGCGCGCTCCAGATTACGTGCGCTCTATTTCCCACCCATACAGAACCTTGAATTCATCTGCCTCCACACTCTAGAGAACCAGAGAGACGAGGAGAGGATGTTCTTTTATGTGCTGTTGCCCTCTGTGAAGTCCAACTGTGTGGATAACCAAGGTGGAGACACAAAAGAGGGGAGACTGGCATAAATATGTAAAACATATCATGCTCCCACTGTTCCTATACATGTTTAAGTGACTGTCAAGGGATCGTCTTTCCCACTACATCTCACCTTTAGCATACATGCCTTCCTTTAAATTAGCTCCCTGACTTATGAATAATGAATTGGCTTCAGAGCTTCTAAGAATCAAAGAATGATCAAATGATTGAAAGGTTGGTTTAGGTCTGAGCACCTTTAACCACATTGTAACACCAAAATGTCAGTGACTTTTGTGTTGTTTTCATATTATTAGTTATTAAAACTACTCATTAAGTTTTTATCCTTGTTTTGATTATTAATAACTCTATTCCTTGACAGTATTTATAGCTGTCTTGTTGAGTTTCTTACTAGTTCACTTCCTTTATCCACCCAAGGGGGTCCGTAAAGGGGGATAAAGGGGAGAGCTTTCTGGAGCCCAGTTAATTTGGGGGCCGATGGGTGTCAGCAAAATCATGGTGCATTGTAAAGTTACCCTGTGATAATCATATATTACTTTTAACTTGAATAATAACCTTTCTTATCAAAGCAACAAAAAATAAATTCTATTTATGCTGTAGTACAATGTTGCCTTTTTTCAATGTAAACACCTTTTCTTTAAACAGAAATACTTTTTTTATTGGAAATATTAACAATGTGGGTGGGCACACTAAACTAAATGATTGGGAAAGTAATTTCTTACTTTGGAGCTCAGCCATGATGTGCACAAACATCAGGATGCCAAAACCTAAAGTAGAAGAAAAGAAGCAAAAATGGGTGAAAAGTGGCATAAATCATTTAAAAGAACAAAAAAGGGCAAAATGCTGAAAAAAGGATTTAAATTGGCACAACTGGGTTAAAAGTGGTAAAAAAGTGACAAAAATGAGAGAAAGTGGCAAAAATGTGCAAAAGGCTTAAAATATGTGATAAAAGTGGCAAAAAATGGTAGCATGAATATATAATTTCATCAGCACCCGAAAATAGATTGACACGCTTTACAGCTCCAAAATGAGGTAACTATTAGCCAGGACGCTAGCGCCAATGCTACTTATCCAACACACATACATTGATACCATCGATTATCACAACTGGGGAGGGCCCATTCTCGGGGTTTTTCAAGGGCCCTGCAAATTCTGTGGGCAGGCCTGGATCCACCTACAGCGGTTCATAATCCAGCAAATAATCCTGGAAGTCAGCTCATTAAACATCAGTGTGAATCAACCATAAAAAATATGTTTATAATTGCAATTTTTATAATGTAGCTGCATAAATTGTGTAATGCATGTTGATGGATTTGTAGTTTAGAGTGAACGCAAATGCATTATTTCCACCTTTTAGGTTATTTTACAGAAAACCATTGCTAAACCTCTATCTATTTACAGTGCTTGGATGAGGGACCTACCACATACTATCTTCCACAAAACCTAACCACCACTTTAAATCTGTTCATAGCACGTATTATGCCCTTTAATAAAATGAAAGCACTACCATCTCCTAATTGTACGCCCTGATAACTTTATCGGCACTTTTCTTCATATGGTTTGGCAGTGCCCGGAGTTGCAGATTTCTGGAGGAGAATTTGCAACATATCATCACGTACATTGGCCAAACTCAATCCATTCTCACCAAATGTTCTTCTGCTTAATTTAGAGCGTGGGTGGGTGGGTGTAGGTTGGATGTGGTGCATTTCATTTTACTTATTCATATACATAGTATGGCTATAACACAATGAGACTGCACTTATGAGGATAAAACCACGTGGTTAACAGTCACACCCAGTGTTATATATTAAAGGTCAGGCATTCACGCACAGCTGCTGTAAGTTCCAATAAGTGACATCTTTAGTTCACTGATAGCTAGTGATTGAAGTGCACATGGTTTGCTAAGGCATCTGAAAATTATTAGTTTAAGAGTTGAGCAACAAATTAACGTGAAATTTTTGGTGAAATTGAATGAAACAGCAACCAGATCTTTTGGTACGTTAACTTGAGGTGCATGGAGAACACTGTATGTCACGTGTGTTTGAATGGGACAAAAGATTTTCTGAAGGCAGAGAGCGTGTTCAAGATGATGAATGTTCTGGGCACCCATGCGTATCAAAAACTTCTGAAACCTTTTAACAAACACAAATCATTCAAAATGATCTATGACTCAGTATAAGAAATGGTCTCCACTGATAAAGATACAGTTCATAAAATTTTGCATGAAAATTTGAATGTGACAGAAATGTGTGTCAAAACCTCTGAAAACCTCTGAGTCCTGATCAAAGGGGAAAACGCAGGTAAATTTATGGAGACATTTTGGCACAAACTGAAGTAAACTTGGGACAAACTTGAGTCAGTGCATTGGAAAACACCGTCGTCACCAATGATTAAAAAAGGACGACAAAGCAAGTCCATCATGTTTGAAAGCAGCAACTGCTATGCATGACGGTAAATATTAAGGGGCTAGTGAGCATCGGTTGTTCACTACTTTTCAAAATGTGTTGTGGGATAGAGTGGGTGCACTATATAGTGAATAACAATGCTCACTCAGAATTCGGACACCACTACAAAATGGCGTATTTACTATACGGTGCACTACATAGTGAATAGGGAGTGACTTCTGACACAGCCATTGAAAAATGTTAATGGTCAATACAATTGTATTACAGCATTAGTCTGATTTTTGATAGCCACACCTCGTATTTGTGTTCTGATGATCAAGAGCAGAGCCTGTCTTGGTTTTGCTTGCTATTTGTTTTGGCCTGCTATGCATATATCCTCTGTTTGATATTGCTGCTCATGTATGCAAACAATCCCTCTCTCCTGTATGTTGGTTTCTAATGTGAAACAACACTATGCTTTAACTTTTGTGAATTTTCATTTAAATAATAAAAAATGATCACAAAAAACACTTGCAAAAGTAAAAATAATGATACAAAATTAAGAGTTTAGTTTTATTTGGAAGAGGACTGCCTTAAAATGTTATACTATAATGTTTCCAATGTAAAATGGGAACTTTAATTTCTCAATTTCAGATGTTTCTTCCAACTTAATCAACATTTTGATTCTTCACAAATATAAAACACCCTTCTCCTTATGATCTGCCTCCTGTATAAACTGTTATCTACAGTGTTCTGATGTTAATTGAAAGACTCACCACATGCTTTCATTCATTCCTCTTTTTTCCTCAGAGAGGAAACAGAACGTGCTCCTTCCTCCTCGCTTCCTTCAGTGTAACTCTGACAAAAGGAAATAAATAAAAAAAATAAAAATATACAGAAGGATCTGTGGAACAATTTGTTACTTTCTCGCTGCCCCCTCCCCACCAAACCCCCCACTTTGGCTGCTGAAAATTATAAACAGTGCGCCGCACTCACATTCTTGCGCACAGCCAAGTGAGGAGGCGCCTCCGCTGCCGTCCTGGGCCAATGGCGCACGGAGCTACATTATCATACTGATCCCCGGCTGGCCAATGGCGCGCGCCTGCCCGGCTCACATGACGTCTTTCTGTGCGCTCCCTCTCCTCTCAGCGCTCAATCCCGGCGAGTGCAGGCATCACTGAAGACCTGACACCGGCGGAACCGGACGTCCACCGCTGTCCTCCGCAGAATGAACCAGGTGTTATCTTTATGCAAACTTTTATCGCCTCGACATGAAGGTGATCGCCTCGTCCGTGAGAATGTCGCTGCTTCGCCGGAGGAACAGACTTTTTCCGTGTCGAGACGAAGTGAGAGGCGCAGGGGCGAGACAATAACGCCCAGAAGTTATTGAAATGAATAGTAAGTAAATGATTTTGGTTGTATTTCTTCTTCTACGCTTTTATTTTTGAGTATTATAGTTAAAACTGTAGTTACGTTCTTCGTCTTAATTCGTATAGGACTTTTAAACGTGTGGCTGCATGTGCCACTTTAACGCTGTCATTTTTATTTACGTTTAACGCTTAATTCACCATTTAAAACACTCTCCAGCCTCAAATCACTAGCTATTTGATGCCTGAACCATCCTTGAGTTTCTATTTCGTCTGTCGACATTCTTCGTGCGTCTCGGTGAATGTTCTCGCTGTGGATGTGTGGCTGGCTGTCTGAGCGCAGCGCCATAGCATGAAATATAGATAAAAAGCACACGGTAAACCCGCTGACCCCAGCCAGGCAGCCTGTGCAACCGGTCCACACGGCTCAATGAGGACAATTAGGGGGGGGCAAAGGGAGAGAGAGAGAGAGAGAGAGCGAGCGAGGGAGGGAGAAAATGGAGTACTTGAAGCGCACTAAAGCGGGGCTGCACTTCACTTCAACCCGCCAGGCTAAGCAGGATAAGGATGGATCTTCAATAACCTTATGTGACATGAAGGATGGCCATACTATAAAGAAGGAAAATATTCTCAAGTTTGTGCTGCTGGAAAAAAAAGGGCAAACTGCAATTTTCCCCTAAGCTCCTCAAAACAAACATTTATGTCAGACTCTCTGAGGTCATGTCAATCACTGAACCCTTTTATTGATTGGAAATTAGGGGTGAGTGGGGTCAAAGGAGGAGGAAAGGTGGGAGGAGAGGGGTGCAAATTTTATGTGTACATGTGAGAGTCAAAGCTAAAACGTGTGCCCTCTGATTTTCCGTGATTTCTGCACAATCAGAGGGAAAGAAAGAGCAAGGCGGAGGGTGGTGGTGGAGGGGGGGAACCGGGGCCATTTGATGTTTTGAAAGGCTTCAGATGGCTTTAATTAGGACCTATAAAATCTGTCTGCCCTGTTCTCTGAGGCGGCGTACTGGAGAAGGGAGGGGAACTGACAAAAAAAAAAAAAGAAAAAAAGAAAAAAAAAAACAAAAGAAAAAGCAAACCGACACAGAAAGTCACTTCTGCAAAGGATTGTCTAATCAAAATTTTATAAGCCTCCTTTTTTTCTTCCACCCACCCTCCCCTCCTTGATGCTGGTGGTATGTAGGCAGCCCTCCTATTCCCTCTTTGTCTGGCTGCTGTGTTATCTACACCCCCCCCCCTTCCATCCTCCCACCACACTCAACCTAACTACCGCCTACAGTCGCCCGGGCTCAGACACCTGAACGCTAGACATAATGATCAAGAGAAGTTCCTGTCTGTCTGGGGCACAAGCCAGTTGTTTTAGCTTTTCTTCTTCTACTCTTTTTTTCTCCACATGCTGACCTGGCGGGCCCTCCCTTTAACTCCGGCTCTTAGTTTCATGCCTGTATGTGTGTCACACTTTCTTTGCTTCCTATATGGATCTTGGATGGAGTGTGGGTGACTCACGCAGCTGCAATACTCACACTCATGAGGAAACATCAAAGACTTCTTATGTGTGTGAGAGAGAGAGGGAGATTTCAGCTATGCTGCTCTGGCGAGCGTCTGCAAGATTATAGGTATGAGGTTGTGCCCTGTAGTTATTTTATTTTTTCAATTTTGCTCATAAAGTTGATGTTTCTGCACTGTGTTTGATGGCTGCTTTTACGTGTTGAATTAATGTTATTACTTTTAAGATAGAGGAGAACCACTTAGAGGTAAATGTTTGACTTGTTTTGAAGTATTTTTAACTTGGCGATAGAAGGCCGCAGTTTTATTTTGAAACTCAAAAAGATGACCCAAAAAATGACATTTTGCCTTTTGAAATGAGAAATAACTGCATCTGCTGAACTTTGGAAACATATCAAATCTTTTCCTGTCTACAGATACAACTTTTATTTGTATGAAAGGATTTAATTGAGGCCTTAAGTTGCAGTCTGGCGCCTTTACTTCGGCGGTGGGCATTTTTGACTAGGCTTAAAGCTGAGGTGTCCTCTGAAGTTAGGCAAAAAGGAAATACAAAAGACTAATTTGAATCTGGAGTTGTTAAAAACGCCTCGGTATGTGCTTTCTTTGACAGACAAATTCATCTCTAAGAGTGTCTTTCTTTTGTGTCTTTGTTTTCCCAACGTGTGTTGGTTAGGGATTACATCATTTTGCTGCTGCTGGGTTAGCTAGATAATAAGCTAGCTTGCTTGATGGAAAATGGCTGTTCGCAGTAGAGTCTTTGTTCTTATCTTTGCTTGACAACACTGAAAATTGGTTCAAGTACAGTGGCGTGTAATGCTTTTCTGTTTCTAATCATTTTTAATGTGCACTCTGCGTTGTTTTTCTCAATATTTGACAAACTTGTTTGTTTTGGAGATTATCCCTTAACAGCTGGAATAGGGCTCCCTGTGAACCTTTAACCCTGTAATCTGCTCAGATACCACGTTATGGAGAACAAGTGTTGGTAACATTTGCACAGGGCTTCTGCCCAAATCCTGCCTCTTGTTTGTGTGTGTTTTCTGGGAGCTGACTGTGTATCATGGCATCAAGGAGATTGAGGATGTCTCTTCCCCTGCCACCACCCTTTGAAGGGGGAAGTAATAAAATGCTCAATGGGTGCAACAAGCTGTTCTGAGGCTTTCTACCTGGAGATGAATAGGAGGCCCCTCCATAACGAAGGGGGAGAAGAGGACATTTTATTGGAGGCTGAGGATGTGGGGGGATGCGCTATGGCTTATAGACACTTGGTGTGAAATAGTCCAGTTGAACCAGTTTACAGGAAAGTGCCGTCTGCTCAGAGTAATTATTATTTGAGGTAGCAAAAGGCATCATTTTCTAAATCGCTAATCTGTCAAAATGTTTGAGCAAAAACGATTAAAATCTGCTAAGGTTTAAGTAGGTCAAAAGGGTGTTTTGTAAACATTAACAAATTGTCCTGTTAAATCCCATTTGAAGTAAAATACGAGATAATACAACATCCATGATAATGACATTGGACAATCACAAAGCCACAGATTAGGATTTTCAGTAACCAGATTTATGCGTGAAGGAGTGAAGTCATGGTCAGGAATGTAAATGGCGGAGTCATTCAATTACCGCTGTGCCCTTTCCTGGGAAAAGTCCCCAGCCGTGAAGAGGTTAATTGTTTTTGAATCTCCATCCGAGGGGAGAAAATGGGCGAACGGGAGGGATAATTGAGCCGCCGATAGTTGAGTGGATTATGGATTACTGCGCCTTTCCAAAGGAGAAAAGAAAAGGAGGTGAACGAGAGATGAAGTAGAGGAGTTTGGAAAAAAAAAAAAAAGGAGGAGGGGGGTGTGAAAGGCCCCGTGTTGTGGATGCAGCCGCAGGGGTCGTCTGGCCTTCTGAAGGGGAACGAGGAGAACTTCAATCCTGTTTAGCCCTGCGAGGTGACCCTTGACCCCTTCGCATGCTCCTCCCTGCTCCAGGTGCAAGCCCTCACTGCTAGAAGCTCCCACACAGACACGCATGCTACAGGCTAATTTTTCACAGCTAAAGCATGGATCCTTTTCACATCCTATTGTAAAAGGTTAAAGACCCAAGCCTCGCTTGTTGGGCTTCTTTTTCCTCCTCTGTTGTATTTCTCCCCAAGAAAATGTCTGCCTTTAAACCCAGGCGAAAAAGAGATGATCTGACATGGTGCAATAATCTTAGGAGTGTTAATCAGAGGGATGTCACGTATAATTACTTCAGTGTTTGATAATGCAACCACGAACCACCTCGGGCCATGAGTGAAAGTTTCCCTGATGCTATTAATGGGCGTTAATAAAATTCAAGAAACCCCGGATGGAACGAGTCCTTCTGCATGGCCCGCTGGTTAAAGCACTGTAAGGTTAATGAACCAATTTACATACTTTCTGCTGCCATCTGGGCGGAGTGACGAGGCAGATGCTCACCACTCTGTACTGTTGCGTTTGTGCTGTTCAACACGGAGGAATGTGACGGGTCCTTGGAGGTCGATGAGCACATTTTGACGTTAAGCCTGTGGCCAGAAACAGTCATGGGTGAACCGAAAATCAATACTGCTTAAAGGTCTACGGTAAGTAGACTGCTTTAGTAAAATGTATGGAATCAAATTTAACCCAGTCATGACGGGGTGAATAGGCATCAAATTCTTCCAGCACTTGCTATTGCCAAAGTGTGGATAATATCCTGGCTCTTCCCCTTAGACAAGAAATATCAGTGCAAAGGGAGTCATCTGCCCCCTTAGGTGACGAGAAACTCCACAAGAACCATGACCCCCAGGACCTTGGGGGATGGGATTAGCGTCCGTCCGCCTCTTTGCCAACCTCATCTGGGTGATCACATTACAAATAGAGCATCCTTGTAGTGCTCTTTTCGCTGAGGAACACAATGAGGTTTGTCGGTGATCAATAAAGCAGTGTGAAAGCAGGGGGATATGCTTAAAAAAATCAAAGGCGCTGGCTGGCGTTGCCATCATCTGCTGGAATCAGATAAGGGAAGCCGGGCCTTGGAGGAAAGGTTGCTCGGTCCCAGGGCTGACGGATATTCCTCCTGCTGGCACACATGCAGACTGATTTCATCTGGAAAACCACGACATTTCTGCATCTTTCCGGCCCCTATAAATGTGGAAGAAGAGCTGAAGGGTGGATGGGTAAAAATGGTGAATAATATATAATCCCTGCAGCGTGTATGGGGAGAAAATACAGAGCTATTCCTCTAACCCCTCTGTTGTCCTCCATGGGTGATGGCTTTTACCTCATGCTTCACTTACACGATTTAAAGAAAATAAAATCACCCCGGTTTTAGTTTGACAATGTGTCAGAGCTGCTGCGAGTGTTTGTCTCAGATTAGCTCTTTGTGCCACTAGGAAAGATGGAAAATGGGTGGAGGGGGGTCAGGGATGGGAGAACAATACTGCTGCGATCCCAGTTGAAAGAAATCATTTGCACAATTTTATGAAAGCTGTATTTGTCCGGTCGGATGGTTCTATCAAAGCCTTGCAGCCACGGTGGAACGTGATTTAAATGACGGGTGAGCTACAAAGCCGGCAGGATGTCGGGTTAGAGTCATTTCTCAGATGAACGCTCTCCAGGTAAAGGCAGATAATGCGCTCTCGAGTCTTCCTTTTCTCTTTTTTAAAGAAGTCTAATTTCTACAGATGGCTCTGAGCTGACACCAGTACTGCTGTTCTCAGAGCTTAGCTTGTACAACATTTATGTGCTGAAGATGAAAAGACATCATCCTCAGAAAAGCAGCGATTTTCTCTAAAGCATTACCGTTTATTTCTAATTTCTTCCTGTCTTCTAAGACTCTGACTTTTCCAACTTTAAAACCAGGGAGATACTTGTGAAGGTCGAGAGTTCAGGTAAGTTGAAAGCAGAAGTAAAAAGATTCAAATGTGATTTCCTAGCCCGAAACCTGCTGTTAACTAGCAGTGCAGATAAAAGGAGATTTGCCGCTACCCATTTTTGTTGTCTTCACTCTCAGAACCCCCTCCAGTACTTCCTGGTGACTCACTTCTTTCCGAGCCATTTATGCTCAAAAACTTCCTAAGGATGAAGCAAACATATTCTGTGTTTTTATCGTCGATGAGGGACCATTGGGCATAATGAAGTTCTGTTTCCCAGCATGAGTTTGGGAGGCTCATGATTACAAATGCTCTTCTCATTGTCTCCCATCATCTCCTGCCTAATTGAAGACAATATAACGAGACAATGGGGTCTCGCTCATCACTCTGCATCAATGGCATGCTCTGTGGAACGTGCCAGTCTGTTCAAAGAGGGAGGGGTTGTGCGTATGCGCGCCTGTATGGACACTTGAATGCACTCGAGCTTGTTTAATTTGGACCAAGAAGATGGACAATTAAACTACAGCTCCCGGGGGGGTTGTTCATTTTTGGTCAGCTTCCCCACTTCTAGGCCGCCCGCCCATGTAAACGCTCCTGGATGTGTCTGGGTCATGCACAAGGGGGTTGAGGGTGAGGCGGGAAGGGGAATTGGGGGTGGGGGTCTGCCGATGTCTCAGATGATTAGGACAGCCAAGTGGGGAGAGTCCCTCAGCGCCTCGCCCCCTTCACCTCCCTAATATGCTCTGAATAAGTCCCCCTCCGCTGTGCGTTTGTTGTGGGCTTTGGCGGGAGGTGGGGGGGGATTATGTCTGGCCATGGTTTAGGAGTGTTTGTCATCTGCCCCCTCGAGGCCTGCACTGGCTCCTTTGTCTGAGCGTGAGGCGTCGGTACAATGTCAAATCACACAATGTGCCCCAGCAACCGGAGCATCTTGGGTGAGATGGGAGAGGGATTTCATGTCTGGATTATTATTTTCAGATTCTTAAAGCTCCTGTGAAGATTTTAAGGCTGGTAACAAAATAGTCTGAAATTAATACTGATGCCTTTATATGACCTGCAAAAGCAAATAAGACTGTCTTTGACTAGACTGGATATATCTTTATGCTGTTTTTATTTCCTGAAACCTCCTGAAGAGGGTAGACGACAGATAAAGCTGCTAGCATGCTGTCGAAGCGCACTTTTTCCATGACAAAGATTTATATGAAATAAAGGATTATATTGTGTCAGGGGTCATCAACTATATTAGTACAAGCGCTAGCTTTTTATGTTGGCACACACTGAAATAAACTTAAGTAAAACATTTAAGTATTTCTTTTTTTTTTTGCAATAGCAGTAAGATCAGTCCCCATTGCCTTCTAATGCCAGTATAGGGGTTCTTTAAAATATATTTCACCTACATATTTCTGAGGCTGCCATGTCACAGAAAAAACTGCAGATTTAATCAGGACTGGACTGATAATCATGTTATATATACAGCGTGGCTTTCTGATAAAAAAAAAAAAAGTCCACATATCAAGTCATTCCTGAACTGTTCCAATGTTGTTTTGTCAATACTTTTGACAATCCAAACATTCAGAAAATGTTTACCATGCTCATGTTTGGTATTGTTTCTTTCAGCAAACAACTTCAACATTAGGACTTTTTAAAGTATATATTTTTTTACTTTAACTTGCTGTTTATATATAGGACCTCCAAAAACACACATACACAAAAATAAAATCAAAAAAAGTAAAAAAAAAAAAAAAAAAACTGAATTAAAATTGAAGTTGTCATTTCAAGATTTAGAAATTAAGAAAAAGGTGTAAACTTGCACATAAAAGTAGTAAAATTACATGTTTAAAGTTCAAAACAAACAGCTTATACAAAAGTATGTGTTTATAGACGTTTTTTGTCCACTAAACAATGCCTAAGTTTAAAATAGTTTTTGCACAAAAGCAAACCGATAATAATATGGTGTTCTTTTCACTACAAGAATGAAGGCGTTTCCCAAGAAGTGCTAATTATACATAAATGTATAAGTGAGCCAAAATGAAGCTAAATGTAGAAAAATACAACTATATACATAGACGTTTTTTCCCCCATTAACTGTCCCTCTGTAAAATATTTTGTGTAAACAATTAAGAGGATTACATAGACTGCACTATAAGGAATAAATGATATGTGGTAGTAAAAATATATGGATTTGTTTTTCCTGTGTGGAACACTGTAAACCATATGTTTTATTAATTTTTTTTTATTTTAATTTTTTTTAGCCTTTTTGATTCATTTTAAACAGAAGCAGGTGTACATCCTCATGTATCATTGAAATTTTCTGAATTCACAATTACAATCAACAGAGGTACACAAAACATTATAAAACAAACTTGCAACTATCTTTTCATCTTAGTTTCAAACCCCAAACCCTCCCCTTCATCATGGGTCTTTCTCTGCAGTAACAAATTGATTGAAAAAGAAAGGACAAAAAAATGATTATATATATATATATAAAGATCAAATTAATAAATAATTCCATATTTCATTCTCATATCAAGGATGAAGAGAGAAAAAAAAATATAAATACATACGTATTAATGCTAGCACAGATAGCAATATAACAGTTACATCATAAGGTATGTTACATATGTTATATTAATTTTTATATCAAATTCAAAAGAACGTATTTCATGCCCGAATTGACTTGTTGACACCAAACAAAAACTGAAAGAGAACTTAGGAATCACATCTTCCACACAAAGTGATCACAATGCAACATGTGACTTTGTTTTCATGCTGTTACGTGACAAATATAGCAAATAATGACATACGCCAGCGTGATCATGGACTCTTGTGGTTCAACAGATAACCCCTAAAAACCCACACATGTTTTTCCTCCTTACATTTTCTGAATTTAATCATCTTTTGGGGGTCAGATGTGGCCCCCTGGACTGTCGGTTGATGATCAGTGTTGTTTTATAGGTCAGGATTGGCGAAGGTGTCTGTCAGCAGGAGTCACCGAAATCACTTAAAAATGAACTCTGAAGTTCCTCAAAGGGGCTTTAATTTTTGGGTTTAGAATGAATATAGAACTAAACTAGTTTGAATCAGTGAAAGTGGCATATTTGGCATATTTTAGCCCCAAGTTCAATTCATAGCAGAGGTGGAAAGTAACTTATTACATTTACTCAAATTACTGTAATTAAGTCATTTTTTGGGGTACTTGTACTTTTTGATTACATCTTGAAATCAATATTTTTACCTTTACTTAACTGGGTAACTGTACTTTTACTTACTCTTGTACTTTTTCTACCTCTGTTGACTACTCAGCAGCACATAGAGAGAATGATTACACATTAGATCCAGCAACAGCTGTTTTTTTAAATTTTATTATAAAGGTGTGACTTTACCTGAACAATGTGGTTGGAGACCCGTATTCTCTTGTTATTGTCAATAAGGAAAGACCATGAATTGACTTTACAACTCCTCAGTAGCTACTTAGGCTGTACGATTTGGGAAAATAATCTATTTGGGTCTTCTTTTGGCAAACGTGTGGTGTAAACATCAGTATGAAGGTCAGAAACACATAGGGCTGAGTATTTAAAAAAAATGTAATTGTGATTTTTTTACTCGTATTACAAGTTCAGTATGAATTCTTGTATTGAAGGGAATGATCAGTTTAATTCATTCTCATGTTTGATAAGAGAATTGTCTGCAAAATGAAGCAAAGTAGGATTTTTTTTGCAAACTAGTTAAAAAATAACTTAAAAAGCTGTATTAAACTGGTACTTTAAAAAGAATTCAGATTAGAGAAATATTGCAACTTCTGCACTATGAAAATTAAAGTAGGACATATTGCAATTAAATAATTTTTTTTTTACAGTTTCCCAGCCCTAGTAGCCTTTACTTGAGTAGATTAAACCAGTAGTTTAACTTTTACTGAAGTAAATTTTGTCCAGTCACTGTACTTTAATTGAAGTACAGTAGTCTGACTGTACTGTAGACTGTACTCTATCCACCTCTGTTTAATAACTTAAAAATGTCCCATTATCACTCTACATACATGACTTTTTGTTGGTCCTACAATGTTGTCAGATTAAAGCACATTTCTTGTATGAATACGCAGTAAAATTAAACCCCAAGTGCTGACATTCATCATTCAGGGGGAGGAAAAATAAACAGCAGCAGACGAAGCAATGCTCATTTCTCTTCAGAGAAAATAATTAACCAGAATGCTTTGCAGCCACAGCTTGCATCTCAGCTAATCTATGACTGCAAGTGTGAGAAATCCATCAAACTCTTTAACAGCTTTTTTTCTTAATTTGAACAATGAGTCACAATGGCATTGTTTGTTCCCCAGTTTTACTACGCTTCCACTAATGTTCTCTGGGTGTGTGAAGGATGCTTAAAGCATCTAGTAACAGAACAGTAACATAAGGACACCATTAAAGGAAGTATACAACACTATTTGCAACACTTGACAGATAAATAATGTTTGGAAATCATTAAAAAAGATCACTGAAACAGAAGTCAAACACTATGACTGAATTCATCTTTAAAAGTTGCTTCAAATCAGTTTCTATACACTAGCTTGTTTGATGCCTGTGTCATGTGTAACTCAGTTGAATGGTCTCAGAGGTGTTTCTATCGTTCCACACAGTGCATCTTTGTATGAAATTTGGAAGAAAGATTCATTCATCTCCACACAATGGCTATCAAAGAGGGCACTGAGCCCTTGCCAAATATCACAAGTTACATTGAGACCAACCCGAATGTCCTCTCTGCATACTGAGGAGGTGAAAACTGAATGACTGATAACAGCTCTGGAGGATTTAGACGCTGCGGGAGAAAACAGCTTCTGTGGCTTTGCATTCAAGTCACTTGGCCATTTAAAGCACCAGGAAATGACACACATTCTTCTTTCCCAGTAACAAAATAAACCCAAAACGTAGCTTCTGACTATTCCTGAATAATTATGTCTCCAATTTGTATATACTTGGCTGTAAATTGTCATATGAAATTATATGGTTATGATTTCTCTGTCCCTTGGGGACCATTTTTATCAAATTCAGGCCTTAAATACATTTGACCTTGTGGCAAAGCATGCTGGTATTCTTCTATAATGACTGCAAAAATACACTGCTCTGGTATATGTTTAAAGTTGAAAACCAAGATTCTGTTGTAAAATCTGAAGGGTTTGGGAAAAAATCTGTAAAGGATTGTAATTCACACCCATATTGCATCTATAAAGACTAAATGCCATACTCTTTGTGGTCTGTTTTGGCTTTTATGCCATTATTCTGATAGGACAGTGGATAGAGTTGAGATCCAGGAGAGAGAGTGGGGAATGACATGATAAAGGAGGCACAGGCTGGATTTGAACCTGTGCCACCTGCTTCAAGAACAATAGCCACTGTACATGTGAGGCAGGAACAACACCACCAGTTTTGCAAGAGTATTCAGAACTCCTGTGAGGAGATTTTATTTGGTTGATCAACACTCAAAAGTACTGTAACATCTTTGTAACCCACAAAATGAAACCAAAAAAATCAGTGAAAAGGGCGACTTTTCCTGCAACTTTATGATTTAATTTCTGAACCACTACTGCTGGGTACCGTAAAGTCCATAATATAAATCACCCTGTTACATAAGCTGCAGTCTGCTCTTTGGATTCTCCTAAGAAGAAAAAGGTTTTAAGTGTCCTCCTCGGTGGTGATTTCCATTTTGTTCATTAGTCCACAATGTACAGTTTCTGTGCAGCTATGTTGCTCTTGTAACACCATCTGATTTCGCCACATGATGCACCAAACTTGTGCATCTACCAGCTGCAGTATGGTAGTGGCGCTCTCAGCTCTGCCCTGGTCTACAAGTCATTCGTCCTAACTGAGAAGTGTTTTCAGTCACATCAGCACTCCCTGGTTACAGTTACTAAAGATAGACCAAAATTGTTTTTTATGGCTGATAATGATAGAGTATGTGACTGATAAATGATATTTGAAATCCATCTGCATTTGTTATAACAAACAAACTGCACTACTAATTTGCATCAGCCTGCCATTAATAATCTGCCAGGCCAGTAATTGCTCTATCCCTGACAGATACACTAACAGTGTAGTTCCTGTTTTCTTTAAATATTACCTAATGAGTTGGAAAAGCGGTTAAAAAGTGGCGCCAAACCCTGCTAGGCTGGTCTGTGTCATTTATTCCAGCACGTTCTGAGCAGAAAAGCATCCACTATGAATGGGATACTATTCATTCGTGTTAGGTTTCATGTAGTGACAGGGGCAGCTGCATGCACTTGCAGTAATGGTGTTGCATGTCTTACTCAAGCCACCTTTGGGAAGATTAAAAAATGCCTTAAAAGTGCCACTTATACACAGGATTTTACAGAAAGTGTCACATTAAGGTGTTTAATTGAACACTATTGAAACAGCCTTTCTTTATGTAACTCTGACGGGGTCGCTAGTCATTCAAAAGGATGACTTATAGAGATAAACACCTGAGCATTCTTGCATTCACATTCACACCTAAGGACAATTAAAAGTCTCAAGTTAACCTAACAGCATGCTTTTCACATGTGGGCAATAACTAGGGTATCAAGAGAGACCCCACAGCCACCGAAAAACTTCAAGACAGCCTGGCTGCAGATCTCTGACAGCGTATGTCTCAGAATGGATGTGCCGTGATTTACTGGTACAATGCATTCCCATTGAAAAAAAAAATTCAACTATTCATAAACAAACTCTTGCAATTACATTCATTAAATAACTGCATTGCAAACATTACAGACTAAGCAATATTTCAGAGATAAAATAGAGAAAAAGGTCAGAGGTCTAATCCAGGATTAAATTATGTATAGACCCATTTAGGAAGTAGTTACAGAAACTGTTTCTTTTTTTTAGCTTAGTTAGCTTTAGCTAAACATAACATAGCTACACTGGCTACTTAACGTAACAACATTTCAATGAAGCTAAGTTAGTTTTAGCAACATGAGCTTTTGCAAACGTAGCCAAAGCTAACTTAGCTACATTGAGAACATAGCGACATAACTTACATACCAGTAGCTGCCTTGTAAGCTTAGCTTTAGCTACGTAGCTACATAAGCTGTGCTTGCTGCATTGGAATGTTTTGATGGACAAGCTTTTGTCCTTTAGGACGAGCTTGTGTCTGTAAGCCGACTGTTTACTTGGCTTTATTAGACAAGATTTTGCAGGTCAAGTTTCTGACTTTTGGTATCCTGTTACCTTAACCCTTATCCCAGCCTTAATTCAAAGTTTAATACAACTTTATTTTGAAAGTTTTAGAGTGTATTTCTGTTCTCAGAAGAACTGTCGGTGAGAGTGGCTGTTAGAGATGTACAGTCACTAGCCAGGCCCCTCTCAAAAACATGGAAACAAAATCTGCAAAGATTGTTTAGCCAACAGGGGGCACCAGTATCAACACAAACCTAAAGTACTGCTTTTATTACTCATAACACAACTTGTAAAAACACCTTTTAATCTCAGTTTCTTTCAAGTCAAACCTGCTGCTACTTCTGACTCGTGCGAGTACACCTAAATGACTAATCACATCCCCATTACTCGTCACTATATCCGACTGCTCACAGTGCACACCCCCCATTGGTTTCTGTACTCTGAAGATGATTAATACACTAGGAAGAGGAGTTCTGATGACACCCAATGAGCTAATTCAGCCCATAACAGCCTTGTCTTACGAGTAGCAGTTAAACATGTCTCTCTCACAGACGTTTTCGGTGTTTCACACTTTGCAGAAAACATTTCAAACAAAGAAAATAAGTGAAGTGCTCAGTGACGTCTTTCCCACTTCATTTGAATGTGCCTGAAGGTGTATTAAATCTGTTTTCATAAAGTTCCTTGAATAATCCCTCGAGTTTTTCAAGCTGTGGTTTTAAGGACTGTAGATAGACACATCAATGGATGTTAATGTTTGCAGGGGTGAGGGTGCAAGTAATTACAGTTGTGTGCATGTGTGTGAGTGTAATTGAGTTTTCCAGGGTTCTTGGTGAAAGTCTCTTCTGACCAGCGGAAATGTGTTCTGTGGTGCTATTTTTAGACATGTGTTACATTGTGGAAAATGGAGAGATGTTGGTTTATCAAAGCAGTCTCAGTGTGATAGCAGCAGATATTAAACCTTTCCAAAATTAGTCACAACCGAGAGTGAAGTTAAAAAATGATGGAATTTGATTGAATTTTGGTTAAAGGGAGAAAAACATGAATTCAAAGAGTCCATTATGAGTCTTTTGTTGCATCCTTCAGACGCACAAAGGAGGTTGTAGGAAGTTGGGGTTAATACTCAGGCAAATACATCAGTCTATGCAAAACATCTATCAAATGCCGTCTTTTTTTTCTCTGTTTCAAGAAAGCAAATCATGTGCAGATGATCTCTGTGTGGGCAGGAAGCCTTGAAGGTTTGCATCATGTCTGCCACGCTCTCCCCGAGGGCATTCTCCCAGCCTCCTAACATGCAAACGCACTTACACACAGACACGCAAGCTACCGTTTTTTTCCCTAACAGCACGGCAGGAGCCTGTCTTCATCTGTCCTATTGATTGATGAAGCAGGCACAGCGGGGCATCCGGGGGAGAGGCAGAAGTCTAAAGCTTAGACTGAGAGGAGCATCATCATCGACTGGCTCTGTCATGTTCTCCCTGTGTCTGTCACAGCAAACTCTGCATACTGAGAGACATGACACAGGCATCACATCATGGCTCACAATTACACACATACACTCACATAATCAATTAGCATGGCCTAGCTGTGCAGGCGCCTGAGCCGGACAGGCGTTTTCTATAAACATAATGTTTGTAGATTAGTCGGGGTTAATGATCCGACTCCCTCTTGGGCTGCCGCCGTGTCTGTGTGTGCACATGTGTGTTTTTGGCTAAGGGGAAAAGGCGCTGCTCTACCGTGCTGTCTCCCTTACTTCCAAATGCCCCAGGCGCCATTACAAGAGCGGTATTTATGCTATTAGAGAACTGGCTTTGGCGTGCTAGCGCTGTTACCAGAACGAAAAGCTAAAATTATATTCCATCTAACCTCAGTGGGCAGGTCTGCTGTTTTCTTTGCATAAATGAGAAATTACAATTTGTATACTTGGAGGCTATTTTTGTGAGACGCCCATTGGAATATCACGCACGCTATTTCTGAAAGCTGAAGAAAAAGTTTATGTGTTTATTCTTTGAAAAAAAAAAAAACAGATATTTTTTCTCTCTCTTTGCCGTCTTTGGTGTTTAAAATTACTTTCTTAAACCAGAATAGTCGTCTGCAAACAACTTTTCCCTCAACTCTCAGGAGTCAGTGGGTTCAGTGAGGATGTAACCCCTCCAACCTAACCCATAAAACAGTGAAAAACCCCTCTCACATAGCGCTGAATAGACACTAAAGTACAGGAATGAAAGAAAGAATGACTGAAAAGTGACTGTAAGACCCCAACCCCATCGCTCTTCCCCCCCCGTGCGTTTTCCTCCATCCTCCATCGTCCCCTCCCTTCCTCCTCCTCTTCTCTCCTCCGGCGTTCCTGTCGAGGCATGCCTCCGTCCCCGCCAACCAGCATCGTCCGGGGCAGGGCGACGGGGGCAAAAAAAGACATGAGGGGGGTTAGGGGCAAACAAAGGAGCACTGTTGCTGCCTCGCTGGGTTTTTTCTCTTTTAGGGAGGGTCGGGGTGCAGACGGAGCGAGAGTGTGACTGAGGAGGTTTTATCATTAAGAATAGAGATTAAAATGAATGGGAGGGTAGCGGGGGTGTCTGTTCTGTTCACAGTAATAAAGAGGACAAGCAGTGCCAGTCATTTTTTTTCTTCTTCACAAACACAAACAGGTTGCACACTAAGCAATGCTGCAGTTGGTGTGGGTGTGAAAATAGGCGAAGGACAGGGCGGGGGGGTGTTTCATTGTTTTGTGCCTATTGTACAATATTTGCTTAACCCTCATGCTTTATCAGTGCAGCTGTACAATACAAATGAGATGGCTGAAAAGTGTGTGCATTTTTGTGTGTGTGTGTGTGCGCCATGGCGGCTGACACAGCTGTTAGCAATTTCATCAGTGTACTGTAAGACGCCCCCCTACTCACACAAACACACATAAGTGCTGTCAATTTAAGCAGCAGTGAAGATACGATAAAATCATTTTCTAAATAGCGTAATTACAAGTCAACTTAGGCCACGCAGCAAGAATTGAAACAGTACCTCACAATGCATTAAAAAATCAATCAAAATTGACCATTTAAAGATTATTTGGGGGCTTTTGCCTTGATTGTGATAGGGCAGTTGAAAAGAGAGGAAATACCAGGAGATAGAATGAGGGAAGACATGCACCAAACTGTGCCGGGATGGGGAATCGACCCTATGACCAGTGAGTCAAAGACTGAAGCCTCTGCTCCACAAACTGAGACAAAATGGCATCCAAATATCGAAAACTGAAATCAGTTTCACAAAAGCATACTCATTTCTAAATGAGCAGAGTGTGTTCTGTGCTTTGAGCTGCTCTTGTTTGGCATCAGTAGCAGAACGGTGGAGTGTTTTTTTTACTTCTGAGTGGCAGGGTAGACATGGGAAATGGCAAACACAAAAACTAAAATCACAACATGTTACCAAGCCTGTTTTTATGAAACTGGATGCATGATATCAGTATCAGCAGATATAAAAATTTCTGCCTACATTTCCAACTGGCAAATCGGCTTATATCAGAATTAAATATCAGAATTAAATATCAGCCTTATGTACGAATAAGTTCATGGAGTTTTGGCTGGATGAACAGACTGAAGTCTAAGTTTTAGATTGTGTTTTAAAGACTGAGGTTTGTTTCTTTGTTCATCCTCAAACTTTAACTTTCTTAGACCAACGTTGTCATATACAACAAAAGGAGTCACAGATTATTTAAAGTTGACTAACTTCTAAACCATAAGTCTTGCCATGCACTTTCTTCTCCTTTGAAAGCCCTGTTTCACTGTTCTAATGATGCTATCCACTGCAACTTGGGTGACTTTCCAGGGTCATAAAGAATAAATCCACACCGATAACTCCAATACTGAATGTTTAATATCTACTTTTTAATCAATTTTAAATCCGTTCTTCTGCTGGCTTGGCATTAGCCACCATCTTGAGTTTCCAAAACAGATGTTACAGATGTCAAATGGGCTGCGACAACCAATGGCAGGTTTCCGTTATCACGTCATGTTTTGTCAAACAGGATCTTTGTATACACTTAGAAACTGGAGCCTGATTGGCTCATAAAAGTGAGGAAAAAGAGATTGACAGCCGGAAATGTGGCCGTCAATGTCTCTGCAGACAGGAACAGCTTTGAATAATTCTAGAAAAGTGCAAGGACTTTTTTCTTTATAAGTATTTGAATGTTTTGAAGACTTTTTGTTACAGAATGATTATTTTTTCACTTTTTAGTCTCTAAGGGATGGTAGAACCGGTTTATGTTAAAAAAAGTCTTTGTCATTATTATTAACTGTGTGTCACACAAAAAAAATTGAATTTTAATATCTGTTTAGTATTTTCTTCTGTCTTTTAAGTCCCATAACATTTTAAAAATTTAAGTGACTGAACTGAAACACACATATCCTTAAAGCCCAGGTTGTCCTGAAAAAAAATATGTACAGAGCTTGACTGTGCTCCACAGGGTTCATGTTTAACAAGCCTTTTAAGACAACAGTCCAGGTGAGACAAAATAGTTAAAAAAGCTTAGGGTCGAGGGGATAGGTGTGTTCTTAGGCAGTCGTTGTCAGCTGGTTGGGCATCAGGACCCACGCTGACCACCTAAAGAGAAATCACGGCCCGGAGTTTTGAAAATGTTTAACCACTCAAGTTTATTTAATAAAATTTGGACCCCAAATAGACAAACAACTTACTGAACTAAGAGACAAGACAAAAGAACCTGTTTAAAAGTATGTCATTACAGAAGGGTGCATCTTGTGTTACTCTATTTTACAGAGACAGCATGGAAATTTGGCAATTTTTGCAGGAATTTCCTTGTCATCTTGGGAAAACCAGCAGTGTTACGCAAAGAAAGCAGATAAATAAGTAGAAAGCTTCAGACAAATGCTGTAAGTTACTCATAATCATAGAAAAATGTTAAAAATATGTATCAATTTACCCTATGTCCACTTGGGGCTTGTGTATGTAGAATTTCTGCCCTATATTTTTTTTGCATAACACACATTCCAAACCCCCTAGAAAGAGTTCATCACCCACTTTTGAGTCCCGACCCTCCAGTTGAAACCACTGATTTTAAGCTTGAAGGTTTTGGTCTTCACTAGATACAGGTCTGGTGACAGAAAAAAGTCCATCTTTTTACTCATTGTTTGGTATTGGTACCAGCCAAGGTGAATTTGAAAATCAGCATATGGGATTCTGGCAAAAATCCAACATTGTGCCTAAAGAAAAATGACAAAACAGGAAATATTGCGGTTATACTGTCATAGAATTAAAAGGATCCTACTGACTCATGTCTGCAAGAATAAGAAACAGTCAAAAATAAATCTAAAAATAGAATCATAAACTCAGTATCATGTGTTTTGGATGGCAAATAAGGTACATAGTCATATCCTGAGCTCTCATACAGCTAATAAGGAGCATATCTCTGGTGTGTGGCCAAAACCTCATATCTCCATTTTTTCATGATTTTAAATTTTTCATCAATCAGTGCTGTAAGTCACCCTTTTCATCTGTCAGTAGGTTTTAACTATTTTAAAGCAATAAAAAGAGTTTAAAAAAATGCTGACTACGACCATTCAGTGTTGAATTAATTCAAAAATACAGCATTTCTTTCAATCCCTGAAAATTGGTGGTTTTGGAGATACAAGGTTTTGGCCCAACGGCATTGATATGGAACATACTATGGCTTTTATTTGCCTCTGGTTGCCAGTCGGTGCCGCCTATCCCCCATCAGGACCTTCTTCTCTCTTTCTTGGGGATACAGTGATTACAGTCTTTGAGGAAAAATAGTGATATAGCATCATCATCCTGTATTGTCTGATACAGTCAAGTCATCACTAGTGCCAAACACTGATGCTTTACTCAAACTATTACTGTGATGTGAACAGATTTTCTGGACAGTATGACTCTTGGTGTTTCTGGGGCTGTTTATATTTACCATGTAATCACATATAAGGATGCATTATTGTATAATTACCTTGCAGTGTATGGATTATTCCAGAATCACTGAATTGTGATATACCATGGGCTGTGTATTGCCAATCATGTCATTTCCTCTTACTGGGCGAATATTTCTTTCTTTCTCAAGTTTTAGGTTCCTCAAAACTTTAGATAAAGAAGGAAGTAACAAAATATGCCTTAACTTTACATTTTGGTGTCTAAATCTGCTCATTTAACGCATAAACTGCATTCAGTTGTAATCTCCACACCCATCTTGTTCACACATTCCTTCCACATGCTGAGCAAGAACCTGTTTTGAAAGATAACTGAATTTTAGAGGCAATAACCGGAATCCCACCGGCCCCTAAACTCTATGAATGGAGTGTTTTATTTCTTTATTTTCCTTGATGTGTGCGGTGCCTGTGGAGATAACTCCATTCCTTTCAAACAGTTTGGTAATGGTTCGTTTCCCCTCTGTGTCCTTTTCCATTTCAGGTCATGAAAGGAGCTGGCACGAGAAATAGCAGAAGAAACAGAACGAGCGTTAGCAGCTGTAGCCTTCACTGCAGAGAGGAATGAAGGGAAGCAATGAAGAGATGATAAAGAGAGGTAAGAGAGCTCTGTTCGCCCCGGGGTGCTACATTGTCTCTTGTGTCTCTCTGCCCTTCGCCCTGTTTGCCTGAGTCATCTGTGTACCTGGGTGGGTTTGGTGTTTGCATGGGACTGTGTTTTTGTTATATGTTTGAATATGGCTTTGTTTGATGTTGTGTGCGAGTTTTCCTGGCATGGAGCCGCAGCCGCCAGGTGAGAAACGACCATTCTGTCTGAGTCACCTGCTGCATCCTCAACTTCTTTGTTGTCTTTTCCTCTTCTTCTTTTGTCAATTTTTCCACCCTTAGTCATGTGTCCTGTCTTGTAAATCCAACAGTTCTAGTCATTTATACATATGCAGATACATATATCTTAACTTTTTATAATAAGATGTGGAAAGTTGAATGAAATTAGACTTTAACAGGGGACTAAATTTGTTGTATTGAAGATTTTATTTGGCATCACATTTTAATTATCATTTAAATCAGTGGTTATCAACTTATCTAGCCTCAGGACCTACCAGCCGCTCCTTAAGGAGAAATTGTAGCCCATATTTCTGCAAATTTTCAACCACTTAAATGTCTTTAATGAAAACTGTTGCAGTGTGGACCATATATAGAACAAGATAAATGATTAAACAGAGTGACAGGACTAAAAAACTGTCTGGTTGTTTTTAAGAGATCACGAGAAATTAACACATTATCATGGGAAACCAGCATTGGTTTTTCAAGGTAAGAAGATAATGTTTGTCCACTTAGGGCTTCCGTACATAATAGACTTTTTACCCCAATATTTTTCTTTCTAGGCACACATTCAGATGCTGCTGAAAACAATTTCACAACCCACTTGAGAGGAGTCTGGCTGCAGACTGGCTACTCTCACAGACTGTTCATGTGAGACATTGTCTCTTTAAGAGTGGAAATACACGCTGAAACTTTTGAAATAAAGTTCTGTTTAGGGTTAGGGTAAGGGTTAAGGTCATTGCTATGATACCAAATGTTAAAAGTCAAAAACCTGACCTGCAAAACCTGATTACAAAACCAGTTTTTACTCTAGAAATAAACTGGTTTACGGCCTGGTTCAAAAAAACAAACGTGTCTCATAAGCTAGTGTCTTCATGTGCTCCCACTGTACCGGGGTGAATTTTTTTTGTATCAAAATCGTTTAGATTACATTTAAGAAAAACCTCACTGCGGACTGATTGGTGCGTCTCATTTGATTGACAGATAGCGCGACAGACAGAAGCTACATTTCTGTCAACCAGAATGCTAGCTAGCTAGCTGACAGGAAGACGCGCTTAGTGGGCGGGCAGTTAGGTTGATCTAAAGTTCGGTTGAGACCGCAATTTCAATATGGAAGCCACTGTGGACTGGCTTCAAGTACTGTTTGAGTCTGCTTATTGTAAGCAGACGGCCGACGTCACACAGAGTTTGTCCAGTTCTTTCTACAGTCATTCGAGTGAACAGTCTGCTCACAGGAAAAAAGCTCATCTCCCATTAAAAAATTCTAACGCAGCAAGCAAAGCTTATGTAGCTCTGTTGGCTGCATAGTCTACGTAGATAATTAAGCTATTGCACAACCAAGCTTACAGAGCAGCTTAAAAAGCTGAGAAACATATCCACTAATCTGTGTTATATCTTGAACGAAAACCATTTAGGTTTACCTCAGAAAAGTCAGACACTGTATATTAATATGATTTTTTTTGTATTACATTTATACTTTTAACTTAACCCAGTGTATTAAGATGTTTTAAAGTAAATAGAGTTGGCTTCATCTGTGTTTGAAATGCACAAATGTACAAATCTGGGCCAAAGCCCATTCTGATTTTTAAAATTACAGTTTAGCTGATGGTCTTTTTCACTTCTTTTGGTATAACACTCTCACAGTGCCAATATTATCTCTCATTTGAGCACAAAAACAAATTAGAGTTTGTCCAACAGGTCATAATTTCTGCCTAATAATATGTCTCCTCTCTGAATCAGCTGTTAGGTGTGAATTCAGCATTTAATTAATACAACACAACAGATTAATATCTGTGAATAAGATATTGGCCATTACCAATGTTAAATCGATGCATCTGTGCATCCCTCATCTGTCTTGATCCTATTGGCTCCATATCCTTATCATTACTGCATCCTGCAGTATGAAACCCCACCTGATGTTAAAACCTGCTCTCTTTTGTATCAGAACACAAGGAAACCATCTCCTGCTTAAAGCTGTGATCTCTTCTCTCTAGCATCCATTAAAATATAAAAAATCCAGTATTTCAGAGATGCAGGGAGTCAAAAAATAAAACCATTACCTCTGAGAAGAGCATCGCCAGAAGGCAAAAAACACGGGAGTTAAAACTGGGAAAAGAGCCACCTTATTGTCTCGGCTGTGTTTCAGCGGGTTCCCAAAGTGAGCGGTCTCTCAGAGAGTCACACTCTCTCTGTGAGGCTGGGAGAGGCACTAAATCATTTTCTACCATGCAGGCAGGCACGGCCACAATGGCTGCCACCGTGCTCAGATAGGATGGACGGTTTAAGAAGAGTCACAGTGAGAAGGAGAAAAAATGTTTTTCTCAGTCCTCTCCACAGACTCTTTTCTTATGAGACTCTTTAACCTCAACCCCTGTTGAAAGGTTAATAGCTGTGATTTGTATTTTTTCTTTCTCTCTAAAAGCCTTTTTTGGATAAAGTCCAGTTTTTTTTTTACATTTCAACATGAATGATCCATCACAGTACATGCAGGGGATTCTGATAAGTCTTTTACCCCACAATCCTCCATTGTAATTTTTACTGTGGACTTTAAAACACAGATGTTCGTCAGTTTCTGCTTTTCTTTACTGAAAAAAACCCTCTCCTTTTTCGTCACTATTTTTTCTCTCTCTAAGCATCTCTTCTTCTATGACCTCTATCTTACATTAACTTGGCAGAAGAGGGCACAAATTCAATTCAGCTCATTTCAGTTCACCTCAACTCACTTCATAACAACCCAGTCGAACTCAATTCTCTCTTCTGGAGCTCTCCCTCACTGTCTCGTACTCACACTCATTTATTTTCAGTCTAACTGAGCCGTGCAATCTTCTGTCTTCTCTCACATTTTTAAATCCCTTCAGTTCTTTCTCTCTTGAGCGACTTGAGCTCTGGAAAGTAGTCAAACTTCAGTTGCATGGACCCAGTCTTTACGGCGCACATCTACACAGAAAATAAAGGGAATTCCACCTTTTTTAAACCCATGAGGAGATAGTAATGATGAGTATTAGGGCGGTTGTTTGGGTGTGGATTTGGAGATTTGGAAACTACCCTCCAAAGATAGTCTATTTTGGGAATTTGTCATAGTTCAAATCTCTCTTAGATCAACCAAATTGAGCAAGAAAAAAGTCTTCTGTTAAAGGAAATGGTTTTGAACTCCTTTGAAGAAAAATTTCCTTCGTTTTCTTTCATCATTCTCATGATGGATGTGCCATTTATCAACCAAATGGGACTGCTGAAGTCACATGTTGTACAACTACACACAACCCCATTGTTTTTGGCTCTGGTCAAATGATGCAAGTGTCGTCTAGGGGAAGAAAGAAAGGAAAAAGGTGGAGGATGTTGTAAGCAAGTAACCAGACATGCGATTTCTCTTTCTTCTCCCCTCCCCCTTTTATTTTTCCTCCCGAGTGTGTCTGTCCTCAGCTCTGGAGGAAGACGCTCTTTCAGGAGCAGCCAAGTCTGTCTAAGCTGGACTTAAAAAGCTGAGAGACTCGAGAACTGCTTCTCTCTTTTTTCGGGTGTCCATTTGTGCAGCCGGAGGCAGGGGTTGCGAGGCTGAAGCCACAGCATGTCACACGGTTTCATATTTCAAGAAGCACGTATGAGAAAATGACAGGCAAATGAGTCACTCCGTCAAGTCATATTGATTCACTGCAGGACTCAGGGACAAGGCGAGTAATTGTCAGTTTCACGCTCACACTAAATAACAGCCAGCTGATGGACGATGGGTTACAATGATGGGGTATAATCAGCTGGGGAACGGGCATAAAAGCCTGATGGACAAGTGTCGAAAATGGTAACGTTCGTGTCCTCACAAAGGGACACGTAGACGACAGAAAGCTCCCTCCTTCTCCTGAACAGACACCCGTCAACCAGCAGAGGATTAAAGATCAGAACGAGAGCTTTTATGGAGTTTAAACCCACAATGAGAGAGCGATAAGCACAAGGGGGCAGAGATAGAAAAATTAAAGACAAATCAAAGAGTGTGGGAATCAATAAGAGAGAAAAATGGATGCTGGTGCCGAAGATTTCAAAGTGGGAACATTATCTGTGAGAAAGGGAACCAAAAAGGGGAGAGATAGTAGAAGAAGAAAAAAGGGGATGAGTGCCAATGGAGCGATGCCTCTAATGTCTTTATAAGGTCATAAAATTATGCACTTCCTGGCCTCTCTCTAATTGCTGTAAGGGGAAGAGACAGGATGAAGGCAAAGGGATGGGGGGGGGTCGACTCTACCTGCCTACTAAATGAGGCCTCTAAATCCTGTCTGCTTGGCCTCGAGGGGCTTCTGTTGGATTGCTTTGCCAGCAACATGGACGCAAAGACAGAACGACTCAAGAAAAGTCTACACTTCCTTGTTCTTTATTGTTCTTTTACTTGAGATTAAAACTCAGAAAGAGAGATGAGTGCACAAAAAAGGATAGATGTAAGGTAAAGGGACGTTCAGTACTGTAATGATCCCCTTAGAGTTCTCTTTGCAAGAAAATAAAGGTGAATGAAGAATGACAGAGTTAAGGGGAAACAGGACTTTAGGCTATTCCTCACAATAACTACTTGAAAATAAAGCTGAGAAAGAAAGCACAGAAATAAAAAAAAAAGTCAAGGGGAGAGGATTTTATTGACTCAGCGGGAATCGAGCGTAGAAATAGCTACGCTCTCCCCCAAAGGAGCCGTATGCTGAACTCCTGAAAATGTGAGAAGTAACGCTTGCCTTCACTGGAAAAGAAAACATTTTCATTTCATAAACTGCTTGTCTAAGAGACCCCGCTCCCACCTCTAACCCTGGAATCAGCACAGTAGAGCCTTCAGAGGCAAGGCTTCATTTTATTACTATGTGGAAAGAAGAAAAAGGGCACAGATTTACCCAAATCTACATCCAACTTACCTTCAAATGTACTTTAATGTAAAATATTAGAACTTGGATGAGACGTTTGACAGCAGGAAGGGTCTTTTGAAATGATCTGGAGTATGATACCTTATCCTTGCCAAAAAAGAAAAGCTTTTAACTAAATCCAGATATTCCTGTATTTAGGATATGTAGATGTCTGGAGATGTGAGGGATGTACATCTGGGTAGAATTGTAGAATAAAAAATTAAAAAAAGTCTTCAACAAAATAAAACAATGCCATCATTTCTGTCTTTCTACCTTCAGTAACTAACTCAATTTATTAAATGCTTACTATCATTATGACAGCAGCAGTGCCAAATAGTAGAAAAAGTCACTCTGAGTGTCACTCTTAGTGTTTAATCACCTGGATATATAAAATTGATTTTAATAATTCAACTTTAATTCCTTTAATTCCGAAGTGACACTGCAATCCAGAATCTGACAGTTTGATGTTGCTAATATTCCCAATAAAACACACTTACTCAACAAAATCTGTCATCAGTGTTAACAGTCAAATTAACACTATCAAGAGTTACTACTGACTGTTTTACAGTGGCTTTATGGGGCCACACCACAGAGTGATGATTTGGCTTTTTGGAGAGTTGGTACCTTAACACTTTTTAAGTTTCATTATTGACTCTTTAACACTTACTAGTAGGGGTGTCAGAAAATATCAATACACTAAAATATTGCAGTATTTCACAGTGAGATACTGTAATGATATTCAAAATGCTGTATCAATATTTTACCAAAAAATAATTTACTTTGTTGGTGCAGTGGGTTTGTGGTGTAATTTCAACCCCAGACCTCTAGTTGGCATCACACATTCCTCCAACTCCTCCCTCTTGTCCTCTGCTCAGACAACGGGATCACTCGAGGCTTCCTGTCGCTCGTGCCAATCCAGCAGAGCTGCAGGCTGCAGCCAGTCATGCTGTCTTCTGCTGTGTTCAAAGCAGATATGTGGACTTATTTTGTCTTCCAAAACATTAAAGACAGTGCAAACTTAGATAAAAGTTTTGCGAGACATATCATGCCAGAGGGAAATACTCAGACAACACAACAAATTCTGCAAGCTCACAGCCAGATATCATAGGAATAGCATTACAGCTAATGGCTAATGTGATAAGTAGACATGCAAACTGATATAAGAAGAAACATAAAAGACTGGAGTACATTCACTCTATATTGCTTTTTCTGTTTCCCTTTTCTCAAAAAAGGGAAAAATCATGCAAGCAATTTAATTCATCACAGCGAAAGAGGAATATTTAAAGAAAAAGCTTTACTACTATGTATATGTATCATATCACCTGATTCTTACAAATACACAGCCCGACTACCCTTTCTGGTACAACACTTCTTGCCACAGGCAGGAAGTCAGTAACTTAGTGGACAGTTTCATTCATGGTGTAGAAGTGTCTAACAACAACAATCCACCAGAAACACAAGCTAAGGAATCCTAGCAGTCATCACTGTGCAACAGGCAACTTCCAAACACATCTAAACACACAAACAAATCTAAATACAAATATATCGTAAAACATCTAAAATACTTTGCCCAAGAGCATGATGGGAAAACTGTCCCACCCCCCACCCCCCGCTCCAAGATTTGAAATGGCATTGGGCAGAGCTTAGATCACACTGAAATTTCAGTATTCTGGTTTTTGCTTTGTACCTTTAACTCTTCTGTGGAAAAACTTTTGAGTCGGTTTGATTTTGGCGCCCCCTGTGGACAAAGTGGTACCTCCTGTCTCTTTGATAATTTTGTCCTGTGCTGATGCAAGAAGCGTCTTTAGGAAATATCTAATATTTCATCATTTTGAGCATCACATGTATCAGAAATCTTCGTCATAGAAAGTGGTGGTGTGAAGGACCATTAATCCCTCCATCTAAGGCCTGAAAAAGTAGTACCACATAGACAGTCAGTCAATATGCTGATCTAGTTTCCTTTAGATCATAAAGGGATGTCAGTGTTCATTTTAATCTTTTTCTTAGCAAGCTTAAGTCTCCTCATAGGACCTTTAAATGTTTTGAATGATACAGTTTATCCATGATAGACATTAAAACTCATCATTGCCTGCACACCTTTTCTCTGTATGCCTTGTATTCAGAGTAAATGCCCATTTCAGGCATAGTGGTTTTGTTTCCCCTGTGTTAATTTTTATCTTGTGTTGCTGACTTATGCTGAGTTCACAAGCTGAGCGCCTAACTTTCAGCTTATTTTGATGGCAGTGGTAGCAGGGATGCATTGTTGCTCAACTTGCCACGCTGCAGAAGCTGTATAACAGTAGCAGGGTTTTATCGGTGATGGAGAGAATGAAAAGGAGTCAAAGGCAGCCCCTGAAGCTTTCCATAATTCGTCCCGCGAGGAGACAAAGGCCCGCATTCACTGCTGGGTGTCGATAAGACCTATCATTAGTCTGCCATTGGAGGTATTACAAACACACACTAAAACACTCATATAAACACAGAGTGCAGTGGGGTACTTATTCCTGTACCCATTCTTTTTCTCTCTTTTCCACATACACACGCGTAAATATTCCTATGCGTGCCAGAGAAGGGAGAAAGAAGCAGCCAGGCTCGACTGAATCGAATAAAGGCAGAGGAGTGGACCCCCTGCTGTTTTCCCATCACAGCAGAATTCACTCAGTTTCACATGTTACACACACTACCATACCTCCTATCCATGTGTCTCTCTACAAATATACATATCTCATGCTACAATGCTGACAATAAAGAATGCACACAACCTTGAAATTGATGTTTACATGCTCCTCTTTTCTTGTATGTGACAAAGAAGTTAAACATTAAAAGCAGCAGTTCTTTTACAGGAGTCATATATTCTATGCCTGTCTTAAAGGAGTTTTTAGTTTATTGTTTAACAGAATAGAATTTATAATAATGTCTCTTTGTTGTCTATAAAAGCAAGATAGACAATCAGGAAAAATACTTACCATTTCTCTTTAGTTACTTTTTTAGCCTAGCCAAGGCTAGGCCTTGCAGCTGAGTTTTTCCCTTCCGTTTTTTTTTTTACAGTTAAATGAAAGTAGGATGTGACTCTACAACCAGGGCTGCCAGTAAGAGGGATAAGCTTTCTGGGGCCCAGCCAAATGGGGGGCCCATGGAGGTCAGCAAAATCATGGCCCATTGTAAAGTTAAGCTGTGATAACCATATTTTTTTAACCTGAATAATAACCAGTCTCATCTAAGGAAAAAAAAAATTATTTATGCCATAGTATATAGCCCTCTACTAAATGTCAAGCCTTCTCTTAGAATCAAAAGGGGTTAAAAGTGGCAAAATGGGTTTAACGTGGCAAAAATGGGTGTAGCAAATAGTGAAATGTGTTTCAAATTGGTGTAAAAAAAGTGGTGAAAAGGAGTTAATAGAAGCAAAAGTGGGTCGACAGATGCAACATGAGTGGCAACAATAAGTTAAAGGTGGCAAAAACGGCCAGTAAAGTGGACAGGGTTTAGAGTTGGCAAAAAAGCTTAAAAGTGGCAAAAATGGCCAGAAAAGGTGGTGAAATTGGATTAAAATGTGGCAGTAATGGGTTAAAATTTGCAAAAATAGTTTAAAAGGGGCAATAGTGGGTTTAAGTCGCAAAAAATAGAAGAAAGAATGTGTATAGGATTTACCAGAGGTTAAAATGGGTGGCAAAAATTGACATAGAAAATGGTGAAATATGGCAAAAATTAGAAAAAAATGGACAAAAAAGTGATGAAAGGGGTTAACAGCAGAGGCAGCATAAGCAGTAAAAATGGGTTTAAAGTGGCAAAGTTTGGCAGAAAAAAGGAAACGTTTTGCAAGCTGGGAAAATGGACAAAAATGGCAGAAATGAGCAGAAAAGGTGGGGAAATGTGATCAAAAGTGGCAGAAATGGGTTAACAGATGCCACACTGGGTTAAGAATGGCAAAATAGATGGGAAAAAACTTAATGAAAATGGGAAAAAAAGACCCCAAAAAAGTTAAATAATTGTGCAAAATTGATGAAAAGTGGCAAAAATGGGCAGGAAAGGTGGTTTTAAGGGGTTAAAAGTAAACAAATTAATGATTTAAGCATCAGGACTCAACTGTTAGCCAGGACACATGCTAGCACCAATGCTACTGATCCAACACACATTCATTGATACTATCAATAAATCAGAACTGGGAAGAGCCCATTCTCTGAGTTTGTCAGGGACCCAGCCAACTCTGTGGGCAGGCCTGACCATGACACTATTAAACATGAACAGGACAGACATGGTTATTAAAGATGTGCTGCTCGGTCAACAAAGGACACCAAAATCAACCCGAATCAAATTTTTCTATCAGGAGCTTTAATGTAACACTGCTTTTATTGAGCTTTCTGACACAGTAATGATAAAGCTGGCTGCTTTTTTGGCTGCAAATGTCATTTACTTAACTGATTTGTGGTGTAAAATGTTTCCAGCAGTAAAGAACACAAGCAGACAAATGAATCACACATGTTTAAATGCAGTGAAGAGGCCAAGGAGGCTGGCAGTTGTCTGGATGATAGAACTCCTTGTTTACAGAAATAATCTCAGAGTTAATGTAGTATTGACTTATTGATGATAAAACGCTACATGTAGCACATTTACTTAACAAGACAGGAGTAAAATTAGGTGCAAGAAGAGGAGGTGTTCTATCAGGGTCTTCCTTTTGTGTGTCTTTGTGTTGTTTGTGGTGCACACTGCTGTCAGCGCTCTAAGTAGATGATGGACCGTAGCTCGTATTCCCATTCCCTCTCATTAGCTCGCTCCCCCCGAGAATATATGAGGTTACTTACCTTCCCATGCACCGAGTTTCCCGGCCAAATGCCAAGAGTTAGCTCAGGGTCATTAGCCACGCTGCTTGGAACAAATGGCCTTCGATAGCATCTCAGCTAAAACACAACAAGAGCAGATTAACCCCTCGATCTTTGGAGGATAGCGCGTTGAAAGCATTAGAAAGGAAGGCGATAGAAGTGATGGCCTTATTTTTTCATTTGTAGCATTCTCTGTCTTAAATTCGGTCTTCCATGTGTTTTTGCAGCAGATTTTAAGAGTCCTCCTTTTTCTAAGGCCTTGGAATCTCATAGCAGCTCAACATCACAGTTGTTTGCCTGAAAACAAAAACCGCAGAGAGAAAAGTGGGCAAAGGATCAAAGCCCAAGGAGGATTTGTCTGGCAGATAGTCACTAGGGTCCTGCCTGTGTAGACTCCCTCCTCCTCCTCTCTCCCTCTTTATGTCTCTCTATCAGCACACCACTAGGTCGCCCCGTCACAACAATGCCAGCTTGAAAATTATAGATCATGAAAAAGAAGAGTGCAGTCACAACAACCTCCTCCCTGAAGCAGACGCCTCCTTGTATCACTGTGCAGGTGTGTGTATGCGCTGTCTTGTTTTTCCCATTTCTTTCATCTATTTCTGTGCAGGTTTTGATATTATTGGTACTTAATCCCACCTCTTTTGATATGGTAAACAATTTACCACATGATTTTTACATGCTGCCAATGTTGTTATCAAAAGAGAAAGCCTTTAAAGTCTGGTATCGCTTAAGGCTTCAGGAGGAGAAAAATCCAACAATAAACAATATAAAATCAGATTGCCTCAGTAACCTCAGTGAAAAATAACTCCTAAATGGGTTTATTTCCATCTAGGGTCAATGTGTTCACCAAAAAGTTCTTTCCATAAGGCTTGGTGAGGTTTGTGGCCTCTTCATGAAGGGGGGTTGCTTAGATGTCTGTTTTGGGCAAAAAGACACGCCCAGAGGATGGATATAATTAAAACTAGTGACTTTTTTTTTCTTCAATAAGGAGGGTGTTTGGGTAACTGCTCTGGGTGGTCTAGCTCTACATGTCTGTACTAGTTTTATTACAAACAGGCACAATATGGTACAAACGCAGACGTATCCTGACAAAGCACAAAGATGAGTGTGGGTTAGTGTTCAGACATAAAAGGTAAAGAAACAAAGACTACTTGTTTCCTGTATTCTTATTGGTTGTTTGAATATTGCATACTAGAGTTCTTTATTTATCAAAAAAGCATAAATGATCAAAGTAAACAAACAACTCATTAATTTACAAAGTGAACCTTGTGAATCATACTAAAGACTTCAGCAACCTTTAAAACCAGGCTGTTGTTTGCATTAATATAACACTGAAAAAAGAGAATTGTTGGATAAAATTTTAAAAAAGACACACATAATTAGATTAATTTTATCCAGCTCAAACAAACAAGCTGTATTAATGCGGTTCCTTTGAGTCAAATGTATTTATTAATTTGATTTCTTCCACATTGAAAATGTTGGCGCAACTTAGATTTAATGCAAGTCAGCTCAAAGTTTACATAAATTTCCACTCAGTTAATTACTTTAACCTACACTGTAAAACTGAACAAGTTTAAAATACTTACTTTTTTGTTGTTGAAACTGATTACGTCAAAGTTTTTAGGTAGTGGAAATGAATTTCTTGAGTAGACTCAAGTTAAAGTATATAATTAGTGCTGCAATCCCTGATTAGTTAATGGAGCTCGAAATATTAAAGGCAGCTGATTGAATAGAAAAATTAAAGTAAATGGAAAAAAGTTAGTTTAGTAGCAGGTAATTAACCATTTTAAGTTATATCAACTGAAGTGTACTCATACATTTATGTTGGGTTAACTTTTTAAAGTTAAACTACACTATGGAAACTTTCCTACACTTAAAAACTTTAATCAAATCCAACTCAGACCAACATATTTAAGTATTTTCTTTAACCTTTATGTTCTTCATCCACTGCGTTTTTCCTTATTTCTATCACATAAATTCATCTTAAAAACTTATGCCACTAAAGAGACAGATGTCCTCCTCCATCATGTTTAGTGTACCACCCCGTTGTGTTTTGTGGTTGCCCCCCACAGGCTGGACTTGTCTAACCAAGCCAGTAACTTCCCTCATGGTGCAAAAGTGCCCAATGCCCAGAGGCATTCTGGGAAAACTCTTCAGTGAAGCCCATGTGGTCCAGCAAAGGCAAACTGTTATCTATTTAGGGTTGTTAAGATTCCAGTAATTTGAATTTCAGTGTAAAACTAAAACAAAAAACTAAAAATCTCAATCATTTTGATACCTGTTTTGCAACTGCAGTACTGGAATATAAACTTATACTTTGGCTCCAGCGTGTTTACTAACCCTCTAAAACTTTCATTGTTAACCACTCAAATAGCTGTGTGTCTTTAGGGATACATTCACTGACACACCTCGTGATCTGTTGAGCCCTCACTCTGTGGGGAAGTGGAATTGTGAACACTTCCCTAAGAGTCTTTGACCTGGCTGAATTCTGCTCCTCGTATCTTTGTGAATCTTTTCAGGATGATGATTTGCCAAGTTGCTCCTCATGTTACCCGTATTTCCAACCATCACAGTCTGGCAGTGTCTACATATTGTTTTTGTTTGTCCACCAGTTTCTCTCTTTTCCTATTTCTTGACATTGGGAAACCAAAATGCTTCCACACATCAGATTTAAAAGTTGCTTTAGCCTCCACAATTTCAAAATGTTCTCACTCGGTTCTGCTTCACTACTTGTAGCATGCACTGTTTTTGCTCTGTTAGATCAAGCCAGTGAGTTGAGTGCAAAGGATGATGGGTACGCAAGGGCCACTGGTAACTGTAGCTCCCACTTCCCTTCCACTAAAAAAACACTACACTTTTAGACGCGTCCACAATATTGAGACGCTTCTGTCAGTGCGATACCGCAAAAACTGACAGTACAGTTACATCTCTACTGCTTATGTTAACTACATTCTGCAACCAACTTCACACCAAATTGCAGCTGTGATGGTTTCTTAAATAAATAGTTCTTCATTTTAACTATTTACAGTGTTTTCTCAACTACAGAGTAATCGACTTAACACACTTCTGGTATGCATTTAATTCGACGTCAAATTATTAATCTAGGAAAATCACTAATAGCATTTTATTCAGGCACCAGTGAAAGTAATGGAAACATATTATTTAAGAGTAGAAGTCATGTGGAGCCTTCAACTTGACATAGATGAATGACAAGTTGGATATTTGAAAATCAAGCCCCAACCCTAGGAAGCACAAGTGTGTGTGTTGTATGGCTGTTCTGTAATTTTTCACAGGCATAAGTGCACATTTTAAGCTTTTATGCTAAGGAAGGAATGGTTATGATTTATAAATTAGAGTTCACTTAGAGGATGTTGGAAACATTTAACAAGAAATGGTGACCTTTCGAGTTACTTTTTTTAATCTGTCTGTGCCACCTTCCTAGTAAGACAAACCAGTTTGTCCAATTTAATGCATGTACATGTAGCAGTTCTCTGTTTCCCCCTTGTCTGTTCTTACAATACTGATTTACAGTAAGATAGCTGTGTGTTAGACATTTTCTCATTTATTATTGAGGCTGCACAGGTAGAGGAGTGGGGCTCATTTTATCCTTCATTGTTAACTTTTTATTTTTCTAGTGTTTTCTCTTTTGCTTTATCGCTGTGTTTGACTAAGTTATTTTCAGTTAGGAAAAGTGGAAATACTAATCTCTTGATTTTGTATGCTAAACCAAAAACTTCAACCAATATAACATGGAAAATAAATCCAAGTTTCCGGGACTTAATTATCTCTTCCCACCCAGCTTGTATTGATTAATATAAAAGTTAAACCCATCAGACTGCCTGACAAATTCTCTCTTATTTAATGCAATTAGAATTAAAGTGTAAATTACAAGAGACTTCCTTTACTTCATGGCAAAAAAGCAAGTCAGTCCCACAACAAGGCCTTTTCAAGCACTCAGCCCTGATTAACAGTATCTTCTCGTTAACACATAAACACCCTGTACCATCAAACGTTCAAATGTTCGTTAATTTGCAACCTTTTTTTTTTTTTTCCGTTCGCGTGAATCGGCTCATTTAGCCGGCAGAGAGAACACAGATTTTATTGTTGCTTTCTGTTTTGAAGAGGGGGGCTAAACACATGGGTGGTCCTGGGATCTCTCTCTCTTTTTTCTTTTTGATGTACTGAGCAGCACATGGATCTGTTAATGAGAGTGTAAATTGGTGACTTCGTGCCGGGACCTTAATGATGGAGTCGCCCTCCCTGGTCTCTGCAAGTCTGCTCACTGGGGCAGAGGAAAAGAGAGGAATAATGGAGGAGGAGGCGGTTAGAAAAACATAGTAGGGAGGAACGTAAGCATAGAAGAGAGTACTAAGTGTAGGATACATTAGCTTTGAAAGACGGAAATAGTAAATTGCATGTATTTTCTGGCAGGAGCAGGCAGTCGAGTAGAGAGAAGGGGGAGAAAAAACGAAGGGGCAGTTCTTAAGCAGCATAAAAGGTTTAATTTCTCCTTCAACTGTGGCAAGCAGCTTTCCTGTGCTGCCCCGTTTCACTGTATTTAACATCAAAGTGGAGTATGAACAATCGAGGCAATTTTTCATCTAGCCAAGGTCAATCATTGTTCCTTCTCTATGAATGTAGATCCGGCTGAGCGGAGTTCAGAGGAGCCATAATTCACTGGCAGGACTATTTTAGCAAAGCCACCTTTATGCAACCTTTTAGAGAAAATTTCTTCTCTTGGTGGGAGTTTTCTTTTGCAGGAAGGTTTTTCGAGGTTGTAAAAGTAATTTCTAGGAATTTTCAGGTCCATTTATTAGGGGGGGGGCTTGTGTTATTTTTGCAGGGGATTTATGCTCGAGCTGTGTCTAGACAGCTTTTAATAATAAATGAGATTCACTTCATGCAATATGAAAGAAAAAACTGGCTTATTTGAGCTGGAAGACTACATGTTTTTAAAAAAAATGTGTTTTAAATTTAGCTTGAGATTTAGTTGTTACCGATCCAACATTCCTTGTATTTGACCACATACTGTACATAGCTTCCTTTACAGAGCACTTTTAGATTTAGTGAAAAGATTTTTTTCCTGTTTCATCCAAGAGCCAGACCTTCTTTCTTTCTTTTTTAAGATCAAATTGTTCTTGAAGGAAAGACACTGAAAAGGACTCTGAGGGACCACAAACAGCATGGTGCTCAAAGACATCATTAATACAGCCAAAGCGGATTAAAATGCATTGATGAATATGGCTTCCAAAGAACTTTAATGTGCTTATTGACCACAAATGAACTCGTAGCTTTCAGGGCGCACAGTGTGACTCATTATTAGTCACAATGGGAGACTGAACGGCACTCGAATCAAAGAAAACATCAGGGCATGCAGAGAACAACCATGACTGACTAATGGAGAACCGTGATGGGATTCCTAACTACTGCAACAACAGCTACCATAGACCTAATCTATGCTTTGATTTTTTTTAGACATTTGAAAAGTGACCTAATTCGAATCAAAGTGAATAGAGTTACGATAAGGGCCGTAAAAAGGTTAAACCATCTCACTGAAATGTTTATATGAAGACTGGATTAGGTTCTTTTAGATGTAGAAGACAAGCAGTTTTATTTTGGAATTTAACAATATCAAGCAATACATTACAATTGAAACAATTTAATAAAATATATATGGCTGCTCTTTTCTTAACCAACAGAGGGCGCTATCTAGTTGCAGTGTTGCTCTTCTACATGTAAAGAAAATACATATTTCTTAGTTACTTTAAAACCCAGAAATCAAAAAGTATTACTTGTAGGTATTATATTACTATTTTTATTCCTATAATTAGGGCTGTGAAATGGTTTTGCACCATTTATAATATTGCTTTTTCTGCTTAAGAAATAAAGCACATGAAAAAGAAATGACCCAAAACAAGTTTTGCTTTCTTTTAATCAATTTCATTTCACAAAAGTAACCTCAGTTTCCCTTTTGGGGTTAAGGTAAAGCTGCAGTTCGGTTTGGTACGCTAAACCCCAAAATAGTTTGCGTTTCCACAGACACCCATGCTCTCACTTGGTGGGCAGGCTGTAAAAGCACGCATGTCACAGACAGCGTGAGTCTGCTGGTCCAACCGCAGAGTTTTAGAAAGAATGAGTGACAGAAATCAGTAGGGAATAAGCAGTAAACAGCTTTATTTGAGCTGAAATTGCTTTTCAAAAAAATAACTACATTTTAATGATGTTAACTGCTGTCAGTAGAGATTCTCAGCTGATGGAATATGTGTACAGAGACGGTTTAGTCGTAACGCTACGTCAATATGTGAATATATCTAGTCTATAACAGTTCATATGACAAAATGTGAAAGTTTAGAGCTGTACTGTGGGGATTTGCTTCATTAAAAATAAAGTAAAAGTTAAGCTTGTGTTAAAATCAAACTAGATTAAGTCAGAAATCCTAGGTGCGTTGATCTCGTTTTGAAATAGTCTGCAGCCTGAAGTTTTACAAACTTGTCCAACAACCACGGAGCGATGTTTTCACCAGTTTCCCAACATAAGAAGTAGATTAATAACTAGTTACAGATGAGAATGAACTGTTCTAAGCCTTCGTAAACACAAAACTTAAACATCAATTTAGTTTCTCATCCATCGCGAATGGATCAGGTTGATGTGAGCCTTTGGGCACTGCTTTGTGTACTTAAAATCAGGTCCGGATAAATTTAAGGAAACTTGATTTGTGGCCAGATACTAATATCCATAGACTAGGAAACAGTTTGGATCTCTGTCGAGTCCAAATATTTTCCATTTAGGCAGATATTAGTCTGTTTTTTTCCAGTTTTTGCCCACTTCTTACAGCGCAGACTTCCGTGTTTGCAGCCTGGAGGCGAGCAGCTGAGTCGCTGACGTGACGTCAGTGCAGCCCCTATTGTTGTGTGTGTAGCTCCACCTTTTTGGTATGGATAGGTAAGATTGGTACCCCTACGGAAGGGTGCCGAAAAGTGGGACGGTACGGGTCGTTTTTTTGGGACCCTTTCTAACTTTTGCTCTATGGAAACGCAAAACAATGCGTGCCGTTCCGCACCGAACTGAGCCGGACTGCTTGGTGGAAACGACCTATATGTGACTTAAGCAAGTAAACAAGTCCTCCAGAACAACGTTGGTTATTTATTTTTTTACATTTAACTGCTGGTCATCTTTGCAACTGAATCAGTGTCATATGAATATTTTCACCATGGTGACAAAAACTAGTTTGATTATAATTTTTGACAAAAAAAAAAGATCCAGAATGAGTGTTAAGTAGGGGTGAATGATTTGGAAAAAAAATAATCTAATTGCTATTTTTTTTTCCCCCAGTATTGCAATTGGACTTGAGCTAGCGCTTTTGTAGTCATCTGACTACTCAAAGTGCTTTACACCAAAGGTCAAGCCTACCCATTCACACCCTTTCACTGCATTCACTCCACATTCACACACTGATGACAGAGTTTGCTGTGGATATTTGGCTATCAGTAGTAGCTAATCCCATTCAAATGCATCCATACACATTTACATGCACTGACAAAGCAGTGTAAGTAAATGAGGTTGAGTGTCTTGCCTAAGGACAGATGGAAGTGTGACGCAGGAGCTTGGGATCGAACCCACAACCCTCCTATTGTGAGACGACTGACACTACCTACTGAGCCACAGACACCCAAATTGCAGTTTAATATGTGATTACTTATTAATTTTCCAGTCTTGCATATCTTTCAACAAGCACAGGCAATACAAAATTCTATATTTTAAACATCAAACTATTGGATTGAACTAAGGCTGAATCATTTGAGAAAAAAAAGTCTTTTGAGTTATTACAAATTCAATATGTACTGTTGTCTGGAAGGGAGTGATCATTTTTTTCATTCTCATTTTGATTGAGAAAAAGATGCATCCAAAAATAACATCTAGGGCATATATAAACAAGGACATTGCAATTTAATCTAAATTTCTATATTTTCCTAAAATTGGACTTATTGAGAAAACAGTTATCAACCAGCCCTACTGATAAGCAGTTGATTGATCTTGAAATAAAAAAAGCTTTAATTTCTGAAGAAAACTATGGCAAAGCAATGTAATGCAAGAATAAAATGTATATTAAGAAAGTGTTTTTAACCTCATATCTATGTAAAAAACTGTATCATGAGATGAGTGGGTCGTTGCATCACTCTTTTAAATAAAGTTAAGCTTAAAACTAGAAAAAATTGTGTACATTTTCATTATTTTAATGAACTGTAATTGACCAAATAATTAGTTGATTGACCATAAACTATCACAGACTCAAGGTCCAGATAATAAACAACACAACACATTAAAACAAAGCACAAGACAAACAAGTTTTCATAAAGGCTTAATGAAAGTTCATAAATGGAATTTGGAATATGGAAAAATTAGTTTACACTTAAAAGGGGTATCTGTACCAATGCTTCCATCATGGTAACACGTATCTAACAGTACTGTATTTGATGTTGGTAGGTGGAATTAAGTCAGCAGACACATTTCTACACAAGATTTCTTAAAACAGCATGCAGTTTTATCTCATTCAGTTACAAACATCTCACTTGCACTGCACCATCTTGGTGTCTTCAGTAATAATCTCAGCAAAAACTAGACGTAGTAGTAGATATTGTATCTTCAATCACACTGACGCCCTTATAATCCTGTAAGTTTTCTGGTCATGTCTGTACTTCTCTGACAAATAAATAAATAAATGAATAGAATTTCATAGAGAAAATGTTAAAAACATAGATGAGTCATGTTAAAAGCAAGTTAAGTAACATCCTAAATGAGGTTTTCTTGAATACCAGGAAGGTTTCTTGCTATATCTCCAGGTTTTACACATTTTTTCTCCATTCCCCTCCGGTCATCTTAAGATGTTGTACTCAGGGATTCTTTTTGATAATTCATTCTGTCTCAGCGCACATCACTCTGAGATTCAGCACGCTGGTGTGTACGTCAGACTCACAAATCTATATAATGCATTAGAGTCAGTGCTGTCAGTATCCCCCAGCTCTTTATTGTGTTTAGGGCACCACAGAAAAGCACGTCAGTGACGCTCGGGTTTATTAGAAGAGACATAACATCCATCCAAACGCGCAATCACTGTGTATCTGATGCTACAAGCTGCAAAGAGGCTTCAAAAACCCGCTCCATATGTTTGTCTTAGTGTGGCTCTTGTTCTTCAGGCATCTGTTCTTTTTTTCCCATAATCCACCTAGCCTGTGTCTAAACTTTTTTTCTCCTCAAGATGAATCATGTGTTAATGTACACACACTGCGGCTCCTTGTTGTTTCACGAGACCACCCAGAGTGTATGTAGGAATGCCGTTGTGAGTGGGCTTGCTCTACGTATAAAATCATGTGTGAAGAATTAGAACAGCTAATGCTGCTTCACACACATCAGTCAGCTCTGATGAATAATTTAAGTGTACATCCCCGGTGTGTGTTTGACATTTTAATAACACGCTTTACCAAACAACACCTGAATTTATGCCGTTGCTTTCTTCTCTGTTTGTTTTCTGCCCAGGTCCAGACACGAAGGAGGCACACACGCACACTCGCTCACGCACGCTCCGGCACCGAGGGTCTGTCTGTGGTCTACCACCAGCCTGACTATTTCACATGCACATTCATCGAGGCCTGTTAGGGTAAGAATCAAAGACCACCGAGTCTGGTGGATGATAATGGTGTTAATGTTAGAAAACAAACTGATTTCTTGTATTAGATTAAAGCAAATATTATTTTGCATTCAAGAGTTGGTTAATTGGCTAAAAATGAACGTTTCTTATCAAATTTCTCATTTGTAAAGCAGTGTTCATTTACTCTGCCATTTTACAGTGAAAGTAAATGCGTGTGTCAGTTTCATGTGTTGTGCACGCACAAAGCCTACTTGAGCTTTTTTCTATTTCCATCCATCAAAACCAATCTCCCCAAGTCAACTTTAACAGCCGAACCACATATCCCACAAACCCCCATATCCACGCCTACCCACCCCCCTTTTATACCCACCCTGCGCCCCTCCCAGGCTTCCCAGCATCCTGCTTCGCCCTCCATCTTAAAAAAACACGCATGCTGAAATTATAACATGTGAGACGGCATTGTGGGAAGCCCTTCCCTCTCTCTCTCTCTCTCTCTCTCTCTCTCTCTCTCTCTCTCTCTCTCTCTCTCTCTCTCTCCTTCTCTCCCTCCCTCGCTGCGTTCGCCTTCTTAGTCCCTGCTTATCTTTTTCTCATTCACATACTGTTTGGGATGAGTCCATGCGGAGTTCATTTTGACTTTCATTAAACTAACAAACAGCAGCCAATGTTAATTTTTTTATCTACGGATACAGACACTGAAGTTCAGACTGAGGCCAATAAGGTATTTATGGAGTTCTAAATAAGACTGGCCTGTGTATTGGTTCTGTTTTTTTTATTTTTAGGCTTCATGAATTACATTAAGGTGGATAATTTGTCCTTTATTGCACCTCTATTAAATGTTCAGAATTAGGGCTGTCAGCATTAATGCATTAAACACAATTAATAAGGCCCACCATCAGTGCATTAGTCTTTTTTAAATTGCACTTAGTCACATGTTTATTGCCCGTTTTAGCACGCTTTGGTTAAGCCACTGCAGGGTCACCCTGCAACCACAGTGATGTAAAATCAGTACACCTCTGCTCCTTAAGGTTTTATTTCACTTTATAAACTCAGACAGCTCAGTGGACAAGTCAAAGGTTATCTGCACCAAGAGTTATCAAACATTTACCTTTTTAACCATTACCACTTGAATCTTTTTAAGTCCATTACAAAGTCTTCTTTTTGCAGTTAAGCACGTGTCATAATCTTTGATCTACAATAAGTTCTCTGTTTTCTTCTTTTAAATAAAAGGTGTGTTTCCAAACAGGAAGTCAACTATCCTGAGTTGAAGACAGTAAATAGAACAAAATGGGGAGATTTATTGCAATTAACTACAGATAATCTGCATCATCATAATTTAAAAGTTTGCTTGACAGCCTTATACTGAACACAATACACTGCCAAATCTCCAAATATGTAAATTTTATGCTGCTAAACTATACAATTGATTCCAATTAATTAATCACATCGGTGAAAAATGTGATTAAAAATGTTAAAATAGTCAAACTCTGATTACATCACACAAATGGTTTAAGTAGCTTTGTAACTTTTATTGGATCACTTAAAAATTCTCTGTGCCCTTTAAAAAAAATAATTCTATGGATAAAATCCATATTTAAAAGATTAACACCATCCTAGATTGACTAGTAAGTGGATAATCTGTCCTTGGTCTGAACTTCGCCTGTTTCAAAAGCTAATAGAAAGTTTTGATGCCATTTAGAAAAATGTCCTTTCTGATTGTTGTGTTACCATTATCTTTAAATCAACCAGTAATGAAATCTGTCTCAAATTATTGAAATATGTGGTGGATTGTGATTTATTAATTACAAAGCCAGTAATTAATTAGATTTTTTTTTTTAAATAAAGCCACCATACATTTTAAAGGCCACATTCATATAAAACATCTTATTTTGAGAAATTACTAGCAAAAAAAAAAAGAAAACAAGGCCTGAACTGCCAGGTAGAAAAAATAGTTGTCAATCAGCAAGCAAAATTGAATTTTCTTTAAATACTTAGAATGAGCAACTCAGTACTTCTTTTTTGCTTGCAGGATCTTGAGAAAGGAACGGGTTCATTTATAGCGTAGGGTAAGGCGTAAGGTTTCTGTCGAGTTGTGTGGCATTTTGAAGTTAAGCTATTTGCATTGAAAACTTTTTTGTTTCATTTTGGATGTTTTTATTACTGTCTTCAACTCAGGGTTTTCAACTTCTTGTTTGGATAAGACCTGTTTTTATTTTGAAGGAATCAAGGAACTTCAGGTAGATCAGACATCATGACATGAACTTAGACATGGCAAAAGGAACTTTTTCTGGATTGAAAAGCAAATAAGAGAGAAGTATGAAAGGTAAATGTATGATAACGCAAGGTGCAGATGACTTTGACTTGTTGACTGAGCTGTCTGAGTTTTTTTTTTAAGTGAAATGAAACTAAAGATGCAGCGGTGAGGTGCCAGTTTAGCTCAGTTGGTAGAGCAGGCGCCCATATACACAGGTTTAAGTCCTCAGCGCACTACTTGTGGGGTTGATTCCAGGTCTCACTGCTGTTTTTTTGTGCATGTCTTCCCCCACTCTCTCTCAACATATTTGCTATTTCTCTTCAGCTGTCCTATTACAATAAAGGCAAAGCCCCCAAAATTTTGATAATAAAAAAGATGTGCTGGTGGACTTATTTTCCATAAATGTGTTTGCAGGCAGATGTTGCAGAGGCTTAACCAAAATGTGCTGAAAGGGACAATAGCATGTGATTAATCCTGTTTTTTAAAAAAATTATGTGCAAATGTTGGACCTTAATTGTGATTAAGGCATTAATGCTAACAGCCCTAGCTGTGTTACAATGGATTGAATGAGTCTGAGTCAGTAGTGTTTCATTGTATATTAACAATTCAGGTTAAAAGCCCTTGAAGTTTCGCCCTTCTAAAGGACAGCAACTTTATAATGTGCCGTTATTTCTACAACATTCTATAGAATGTAGACTCTACAGAGTCCAGCTGACAAAGCATCAACGTGAAAATCAGTGCAAAAATATTCATCTTTGAGAAGCAGCGAGTAAAATATTTTATCCTAGTGGTGTAAATGTGTGTAAAATAAATGAACACACAATGAAAAGTAGAAATTTTAGGGTTTCTGCTCGTATGAGAGTGACTTAAACCAGAGAGCAGCCCCACCCTCCTGGTTTCCAGCTCGGTCTAACTGAAGGCACCTCCCTCACTGCCTCCATGTTACTAACCAGCTGTAATGATATACTCCATCAGTTTGGCTTTGGCTGCGCGGGGCAAGGCTTGGTTAACAGCCGGGGCCGAGATGCTGCACGCGAGTTTGTGTGTGTATGTGTGTTATGGCGGCTATTAAAGCACTTGAGAATCAGAGAGGAAAAGGACTCGTGCTGCTAATGGATGTGTCTATTGATGTTCCCATTTAGCAGCACACTGTAAACGATAGGGCAATGATTGTGTTGGAGACGGAAGGAGGTGGAGGTGGAAGAGGAGTGGAGAGGAGAAGAGAGCTGGTTTGGCTGGGCGATGATAATGACAAGGAAGGTTATTATTTGGCACCCTGCGGAGTTCTCCCTCTCTGCTTTCTGTGTTTGAGAGAGAGAGAGAGGGCGAGAGGCACTTTTCCTCCATCCCTCTCTCTTGCTCTTGTCGCTCTTTCTGCCTATTGGCTATTATTCTCTCCTCGCTTTCCTCCTCAGTCCGCTCCTCTCTCATGACATTACTCTCTGCTGCTAGTTTACATCCAACACTACATCCACCTTTATTTCTCAATGGCGCCTGTTTTTCTTTTTTTATTTACAGTGCAGTGAAAGCGGGGGAAAAAACAGAATAATGCATTAGAGGTGGTAAAATGGTTTCTTGTTATAAAATTTTCAGTATGGCACGCTGCCCTTGAAATATTGATTCACCCACCAGTAGATATTTTTTTTCTCTCCCAGCTGTGTGTGTGTGTGTGTGCTGTCAGGTTCAATCAGCGTGTGTGTGATGAATATGAATACAGTCAGCCTGCCTGCAGCTTTGGCAGGAGACCACCTCCAGCTGGACTTCAGACCCCTACTCAAGTGTGTCCGTGTATGTGTGTGCTGTGCGAGCATGGTCGTACATGTCAGGATGCATCTGTCAGCGCTGTGACAACCTGGGGATGAAATCAAGAAAAATATACAACATAATACGATTGATCGCAACACGATGCATCCCACGGCATCTTTTATTACTGTCGATAGTTATTTATGGACACAAAGAGCCTCTGTGTAGTGAAAGAATTGAATTAAAGGATGTTTTTAGGGGAGGTTTTTACATTTGAGTGTTAAAGTCTCTCCCATTTCTTCCAATTACCGTTTTTCCACTCTCTGTGTTTTAAGTAATTTTTTTTCAGCATATGGGGCAAGGAACCATATATGGCCATTTCAATACTTTCTCTGTGGCCTCCCACCAACTCTCTATGATACAGTAGAACCAGACTGATTTTTCTTAGCCAATCAATGATCAGTCAATGCCACAGAAAGTGACTTTTTGGAAACATTTTTTTTTTTTTTACCATAAACAGGCAAGGAACCATATATGGTTATGTCATTGACCTTAAGTTTCATCATATTAATGTAAAATAAATACATAAAAGTTGCAAAAGTAAAAAAAAAAGTCATGGGATGTCAACCATTAACATTCTAGGGCTTAAATTTTGAATTTCCAAGTATTTCAATGAGTGCTCAATAAAGGGTTAAAGTCCCTCTCCCTTTCTTTCTCTGTCTGTGTATGTCTTTAATCGCAGGCCGGCAGATGAAGAAAGAGATGCCATTCCAGCTGTGAGGAGACGGAAGAAGTCACCACACTCACACATACACACACGTACAAAAACACACGCATAGAGCCGGAGGAGCGTGAGCAGGTGAGCATTAAGTCAGGCAGCTAAACCGATCACGTCGCAGTATGATATCTGCAGACAGGCAGACAGAGGAGGCTGGTCTGTACCTGCAGGCAAAGAGCAACAACTCCAGGCACCCTCGCCAGGAATTTCCTCCCCCCTCCTGACACAGAGAAAGAGAGAGAGAAAGACACGCTAAGCTATAGCGAGAGCAGTTCACCCAGTATTGATTAGACACCAGCTGGAAAATATGTCGCTAAATAATTTTTTTACTATGAGACAAAGCTTTTTTACTTTTTGTGATAGGAGGCAGTAAAGACGCTGAAGACATAATAAGACCTTCAGCGATTAAGCTTCTTGTGTAGAGATTTCAAGAGTTTGGAGGCTCAATATTTTTGTCTCTTCAGTTTTGCAGCCTTTCAGAACCCTCAGATCTTTATTCCTTATAAAAAGCTTTAGACACAGTGCCTTTGCATTTAAAACAACTTCAATATTAGATGTTCTTTAATTAAATGATCATAAAAGTTTCAACAACACAGTAATTCAACTAGTTATGAAAATTTAGGATTTTGGATTATTTAAAGACATTGAGAATCTTAGTCATTTGTATTTCAGTTTACCTGTATTTAGACACACAGAAATAAGTAGTTTTTTCTCCTATCATCTTCCACACTTTATCATACAGAATCTCTAAGCAGACAGGCATACTTTATCCATCATGATGAGTAAATGTCTCAAGAGATCAACTAATTTCTTGTAATCTCCATTTAGTAATGCTTAATTTTCCAATATTAAGGCATTTCCTTTCATTTATCTTGCTACTTACCATTTCAGTAGGCATTGTCTTATGTTACTGTCTTCCTATGAAGAGCATTTTAACACAAAGCAACATTTTGCTTTTTTTTTTCTTAAAAATCAAAGAAAATGTGAAACGGTTAATAAAAAAATAGAAAGAGTAAGAGGACATGCATCCATACATCATACAAAGGCTGGAAAGCTCAGTGGGTTACATCGCTGACTGTGGTGTAGGAGATCAATGATTCAAATCCAAGTCAGGGCATGATCAGCATCCATTGTGGGCCCTTGACTGCCTTATACTACTGCTGTGTAGTACCCCTGTACCCCTGTGTTTTATATTTATGGAATGTCAATAGAAAGAACAGCGTTGGGGGCTTGCCACACATGAACCCAACTTCTAAACTGGCTATGATCTAAAAAAAAAAAAAATCACAGATAAGCAACCAATACTTGATGTGATTGTGATTGTCCATTCCTAAATGGCCAGTGTTAATTTCATACAGATTCGGTACATGCTTTAATATAAATAAACCAGATTTAGGGGCTTAGTCATTTCTATAAGCAGGCCTGCCCCATGCCTTTTTTCATGGCCTCTGTATTTTCTTCAGCATAATGGTGATAGGGAGACATTAGTGTAAGACTACTATTAATATATGAATATTATTATGAACAGGGTGGAGAAAAAAAAAAATCTGAAAATAAATAAAAAGGAAAAAGCTAGTTCCGATATGCGTACACCTATGTTTAGCCCATCGTTGTCCATTAACTCTGACCAATGAAAGGAAATCCTTCAATATAAAGGAACAGCTCACGTTCACACGCTACTGTGATATCAAATGCAGACGCTTCTTTTGTTATTTCAGAGTCATCCGATCACCTCCTGTATGATTTTTCTCCCTGGAATTATGAGGCTTCGCTGACAGCATCCACTGTGCTAATTGTGAAACTTTGACAGTATCCGTTTCTCAAACTTGTTCTGCTAGTTTGCTTTTGTTAGCAGCTTTGCCATCTTTGTTTTTTAAAAAAGTTTTTTATAGCTTCCTTTCATTCACAGTCTGCCCAGCATATGTGGCCTTTATCTGTGGTGTCCTGTGTCACATTCAGACTGATTTCCCTCTGGGGAGATGCCCTGTTCGGTTGTGGTTTTCTGCTGAACGGCGTCAGTGAGCAACTGTCGGTTATAGTATTGCTCAAGACGAAAAACAGGGCTAAGTAAAAGAGGAAGACCTTTCAGTTCAACACTGATTTTTTTTAGTATTTTATCACCCGTCAGTTTGACAAACTTGCTTCACTTCTTTTGACTGAAGTTGTGTCGATCATTTCGGCTGATCTTCCATTTTTAGGATTACCATTTTCTCTCAAGTTGCTTTCTTCTTTTTATATTTAGTCATAAAAATGCCTCCTGCAATTTTTACAAGTCACAACTTACCCCCCTCATCCACTAATCTAAAAATGATTCAGTGGTTAAATGTCAGGGCTGTCCATGCCATTAAGGCCAGCATGTTTGACGGAAGGACACCCTTGCTCACCCTCTCTTTCTCTCCTCCTTTCTCTGTCTCATCTTATTCCTCTCGCTCTCCCTTCTCCTTCCTGCCCCCCCTCCCCACCCCACCCACCCACCCACACAGCCCAGGCTGGTTTGAGGGGCTGATGTGCAGACCTTGTCATTCAGATTAGGGCCACATTGTCAGCTCAGGGCCCTTCCTCTCTCGCTCTCTCTCTTTAGTTGCGTGTCCCGGATCTTTCTTCCTACTGTCACCCTCTCATCCCGCGGCCAGAGAAGACCTTATAAAGCAACATTCCTTCTCATCCACTTCTGTCAATTCCAACGCTGTCACTCAAATCAGGGTTCGGGAGAGTGGATAGAGAGGGAGGACAGAGGCCGAGTTAGCGGTGTCGCTCCCAGCAAGGACTGTGCTTTTTGGTCCTAGCTGGTGTGAGGTGTCCGTGGGTAGTTTTTTCTTTTTGAATTGAGGTATTTTCAGTTATGAGGATTTTTTTTTTTTTTTGTATTTGCAAGCAAGTTGACAAGCCTTTCAAAGAAATGACAAAGGTAGAAGCAGCTCTTGTGATCCAAAGAAGAGAAGAAAAGTCTTTGCTGTCAGGCGTGTTGAAGAGATTTAGACTTTGAAAAAAGTTCAAATAGCAACTCAGATTCATTTGTCTGAATAGAAAGAGCTATCAGAGTTGATGTATTATTTTTAAAACTGCTTTCTGCGTGGAATGAGTATTTGAGATTTCCACATAATCTTAGTCACCACTCTTTAAAACAGTCCACATGTTTATCATCCGACCACATCTTGACTCACTGCCACAGTTTTATTGTCGAGTCCGATCTAATTGCTACTGTGCTTTTCCCCCCTCATGATGAACAACAATGATTCAGCAGTGAGTAAAAACCCTTCCTGCAACATGGCTGATAGTTTCTTTACTGGAAAAAAACAGTCTCAGGCCGTATCATAGCGAAACAACAGATGCTATTGATCAGGGTAAGTTAACAGTTTCATGCTGGGTGTCTTCCTCATCGTACACCTTGCATGAAAACCCTCGAGGCATGCTGCGTCTCTAGAGGACGCTTGCTGAGCTTCAGAGCAGCATAATGTATGAAGACTAGCTGCAGCCTGCACACAGGTGCTGTGAGTACTGAAACCCTGCTATGAGTCAGGAGTTTCAAGATGACTTCCCTCTTTTAACTGCTGCTTATGGGAGGACAGCTCCAATTCACTGAGATTGGCTTTTCTCTCATATAAGCGTGTGACTGTGAAGTTAAAAGTGAGTGCAACCCCCATACATTGTAAAGAAAGCCAGTCTGACTGCTCTAACAAGGTCTGTGCTATTTGTTCTTACCAACTGGTGCTTTTTCTTTGTTATTCACTGTTATATTTCCATGATGACTCACAAGTAGGATTGTCAACATCAGTGCATTAATTGCATGTTCTAATTAAGGTCCTTATTTTTTTTTGCAAGTTTTGTCTTTTTCAGCTCACTTTGTCAAGCGATTGCAGCATCTCCCTGCAGCCACAGTGATGTAAAAGAAGTCACCACTGCTCCTTTATGTTTCTTTCACTTTTAAAAAAAAATATCTAATCTGAGTGTCAAAAGACATCTGCACCATGTGATATCAAATATTTCACTTTTTACTGCTATTTTATTTCCTCTTTATCTGTAACTAGTTCCTTTTTCCATTGTCCATGTAATAATCTAAAACCAACTAATGTTTTATTTCAAAATAAAAGCAGCCCTGTATCCAAACAGGAAGACAGGAAGTAGCCCTTAGTTTAAATTTGTACAAAAATCAAAAAGAAAACAAAATGGTGTAAATAGAAAAAAATCAAAATACAACATTTAAAAATCTAAAAATTTAAAACTCTAAAGAAGATAATAATGAAAAATAATTGAAATTCTGAGATTAATCACAATTAAAGAAATTAATTATGTGACAGTCTCTGTTCCAATATTTCGATTTAATATGCACTTACATTTTAAGTTCCTTATCTTCAGAATCAGAACTGACTCTTATTGCCAAGTACATTTTCACATACAAGGAATTTGACTTTGTGTTTGGTGCAAAACAAGTAACAGGAGAACAGAAATAGTAAGTGGCTAATAAAAATAAAATGACAGACTATATATATATATATATATATATATATATATATATATATATATATATATATATATGTTGTACCGATGTACAGGTTGAATGGTGCACAGTGCATTTTTTTATCTAGATGAGTTATAAAGTTATAAACAGTCGAGACAGTCTAGTAAGTGTTAATGTAGCACATAAGTCTACTTAAACATGCATTATTCTGTCTGTTGGTTCTGAGGTTCAGTGAGTCTGTGGGAGGAGGGGGAGGGACGGAGTACTGTTCATTAAACTGACAGCATAGGGGAAGAAACTGTTCTTGTGGCCGGAGGTACCAGTGGACCTCAGCCTCCTGCTAGAGAGGAGGGCTTCAAAAAGTCAATGTCTGGGGGCATACATGTACAGGTGTTATGTATTTTCAACAAACACAAACAATAAATCACTCTATATTATAACTGACACAACATTTGATAGATTAAACTAGGGCAACAATTTTGAAAAGCCTATACAATTGTGATCATTTTGACACAAATTCAATGTGAAGTGTCGTTATGAAGGGAACAGCCAATTCATATCATTCTAATTCTGATTAAGAAAAAAAAACAAGAAAAGTGGGAGGTTTTTAAACTACTGTGGGAAGAAAAATACCACTTGAATGTTTGCATGATGTGTAAAGCAGTAGTTCCCAGCTGTTTTCCTCTGAGTTTTAGGTCTGAACTACACTTGAATATCCAAAATTCATTTGCATATTGGATATCAGCAACAATCCAATATTGTGCATCCCTAGATTTATTACGAACTGAAATAAAATGCGTTTTCATTAATTGATTCCATCTCATGTATGTGAAATCAAAAACTGTCGAAAAAAATTGATAAAATCATACAGTGAAAGTAAATGCATCACCCAAAAAGCTATTTGCATGTAATTCAAACAGTGTATTTATGCCCAAGTACAGTGTTGAAATGTAAATACTGAATTTAAATTTCAACATCTGTAATTGTCTGATAAAGGCTCTCCCAGTGGCCTTACAGCTCAGGGGATAAAAGAAGAGTATAAGAGTTGAAGCCTCTCCATCTACCCAGAGACCTACTCCCTCTGCATCTCTAAGCAGACTGTCATCCCTGGTCACCATCAGGTCTGTGCTCACCCCAGTGAACATTCAACGCTGTCGGTGAGTTTGTGCTAAATTGAAAAAACCATCGACCGTTGATTGTACCCTGTGGCCGGTCATTGTCTCCCAGTGTCTGAAAACTTAGAAAAGGTAAAAAAAAAAGCACAAAGAAACCTACACATGATCATTTGAAGAGTACAGCATCTGTCCTCCACAAACAAACAAACCAAAAAATACCTCCATCTTCCAAACCACAACAAAAGGTCACAATCAACATTCATTGCTGTCGGTGGGTTTAACTGTGTGGAAGAGCTCACTGAACGATGAATGCAACTGTGTCCCAGATTTCATCCCCACGTCAAAAGGAATGCTGTCACGATATGCTGATGATGGCGTTATTTATTTCTCAGCCTGTCCCATGCCTTCACCCCCCTCTGACAACAGGCGCACACAGGCAGTGTGAATTGACAGGCAGTTCAGATTGCATCTTGATCACGCACTGCGGGGCGGAGGGGTCCCAGCAGCAGAAGAAGAGGAAGATGAAAAAGATGTAAGAGATGTTTGAAAGAAAATGACCTTTAAAGGAATATAAACAGAATATATGGCTTACTTTGCATCTGGAGTCTGATAAATGATTTATTTGTTAATATGACATTAAAAAATAAACCCAGAGAATATGTTTTATACAAGCAGATGTATTCAAAGCGACCTTTTGGAGGAAAAGAGGTTTTATTCATTGAAATGTATGACTTTATTCTAAAGACATTTGACTAAACCATTCAAAATTCTCTACAAACATGCTTCAGCGTGATTACTTTTTAATGCTAAGTTAATATTTAATATATTAACACATTTTATTAGCTTAGTAACCTTTTCAGGAAGCATCAAGTTGTATGTCTTTAAATTTCATAGTGTGATCTTCATGCTCTGTTAAATTTATTGTATTTTAACAAATAAATTGTCACTATTTAAGCCCTTAGTGGTTTTGGTCTTCACTGTTTATTTGTTGTGTATGTGATTTGGTTTAGTGCAAAACTATTGTTTATCCTTTAAAATTTCATCAGTAAAATCGTCTATTATAAATTAACGCATCTGATAAAAAAAATGGCATACTTCTTTTGATTTAAATAAGAAATTAAAAGTCTTTTTGAGTCTTTTTTTTCTATATTTTTTCACATGGATAACTCATTTAGATTGTAAAGCAAACATACTATAGTGAATGTAGTAAACAAATACGTTTTCTAAAAATAAAGGATTTTTAAAAATTAAAAACCTCCAGTACAGTTAAGATAGAAAGAAAAGATGGCAAACCCATCCTGTCAGTCTTTCAGCACAATAAAAATGAAACTGATGATGACAAACTATTTTTGGTCCAACTCATTCTCTACTTTACTCCTGGTGAGAATTTAACTGCTTTAAATTTTTGCTTGAATTCCCTAGGAGCTTAATGTAGACTTGACTACACTGTATTAAAAAGACTGATACCTTTCCTAGCATTTAGATTAAGTTTTTATTTCTATAAACATATGTAATTTGTCCTGTGATTTAAGTAAAAGGTATATAAAATAAAACTAGCAGCTTATCCAGCTTCCCTTATGAGAACAGATTGACCGATACCTTTTCAAAAATGTCACAAAGGCAGCAAATCATACATGGATGAGTTTAATTCAACAATGAAATTGTAAAGTAATATTTTGAGATGCCTTGGCCTCTATCATTTAAATCCATGAAGCTTTTCACAGCATTCCTACACACTTTTAAAAATCAAACTGAAGACTTTTTAAGACAAGAACTGAGAAAAATTAATACCACTTTTTACACAGTAAAAAATACATAAAAAAGAAAGGCATAGAGGATTTCTAAGTATACCAGACCAGGGCCGAATTTTCTAATCTAATGAACTGTATATTAAATGTCTAGTCATAAAATTTTTTGGGGGTCACAAAAGCCCAAATTTGATGACTTCTGGCACACTCAATACCTTTATTCTATCAATATCCCTAATAGTGATATTTATCAGCATCAGCAGCACATCTGCTGATATTTAGAAGGTGAACTGAGCTTTTTCTAAACAACTTAACTATTAAAAAGCAGAACAAGGCTTTTTGTGGGGGAAAACCTGTAAAAAAAAAAAAAAAAAGCGGGGGGGGGGGGGTTACATGGATTAGTGGGCAACCTGGTAACCCACAGAGCAAGACTAGTGTTTTACAACAGTACAGCAGTGTCTTACATAAGTACAGAGTATATTTGATCACAGTGAGCCAGATGTAATAAAGGAAGGTTCTAGGGGTCCTCTCCCAGGAAATCCATCACTGAATTCTGGAGAATTATGCAACAATCTGTGGAAGTCGTTAATAAAAATTGTACAAGGTTGGCTAGAAAACAAAGACTTGATGTCTTAATCAAAGTGCCTTCTGAAATTTAAGAACTCTCACTGGTAAAATTGAGACTTTTTAAGGCCCTACATTTTAAATGTGCAACTTTAGACTATTTAAGACTTTTCAAGTATGGAAGGAACCCTGATTTCAGGAGAGTTTACACCTTTTTTACAGCTGTAGATGGGTTAAATCCATAAATAGTAAACATATATCCATGTATGACAAGCTACATGCTAGGTTTCATTGTCTGTTTTGCCTGTGGCATTCAGCTCTGTAAGGAAAGTACCTGTACAGTGGTTTAACCAAAAGTGTTGATTCTCAATGATAACCACCGCTTGACCAGCAGAAATGAAAATAATGCTAGTGCGTATGGAGAGCCCCTGTTCAGTATCATTTATGCAGCACATCTTTAAGCTAATGCAGATCTGTTTTCAGAGATGAGGCATGACAATTTTTTCAATATGCTGTTTCAGGACTTTTCTTCTGCTTTGTTTTCTGCACATTTAAGACCATTCACTAAAAAACACAAAATTGTGAAATGGCTGTTTGCAAAAGACTGGCTGAGAAATGCAGCCCTGCTCAGTCAAGAAATGTCATGTTTGCTGTTCAGGAGTGCATTCATTGTGTTGTATAAAAACCACAATGATGCTTGTAAGAAAAAACTACATCTAACCCACAGCAAGTAGCTGTGGATGTATGAAACTAAATGAGTCATAGTAACAGTAACAGATGATCATTGTTCTTGAATTAGACATGCGTCATTTAGCATGAAAAAGAGTCAAGTCATTTCTGCAAAGCCAGCTTCATAGAACACTAAAGAATGAATACAGGCAACTCAAGCTTGTTTGCAAAATGATCCAATGAGAAGATTATTTCTCAGGGTCTGACAGACTGGGTTTGAGAATATTTCACATAAAGCTCATCATTACAGGGCTCCGCTGGGTCTCTACAGTCTTTAAAGTCAGATTTTAAAGTGTTGGGTAATAAAATGCCTTTTTTTTTAACTAAGTCAAACAACAGTCTTCAACTGTTTTAAGTTTTGGATGGCACTTTTAGACATGTCTGATTTTTTTTTCAAATCTGTCTTGTGGCATTATATGATTTGTCTTTTCTTGTGGATTTGCCTGTTTATGCAATAACTGGTGGGAACAAATTACACAGGAAAAAAAAGAAAATGTGGGGAATAAAGTTCAAGAAAATTCAGTTTCATTCTTCTACTTCAATAGGAGTAATGCATGGCAGAGGAAAACAATGATTTATTTGAGGCAACTTGCAAGAATTGCATAAATAAATAAACAAATTAAATAAAAAAAATAGGGAAATTATAAAATGACCCTGTGATGCAGAAATAATTATTTTACCTTCTTATAAAAAGTCCTGAAATCCTTAAATTCAATTCTAAGTTGTGCATAAACACTGCCTCTTTATTCAATTTTGTGGCTTTTTGCCTTTATTTTGACAGGACAGCTGAAGAGAAACAGGAAATATGGAGGGAGATAATGGGAAACCGTGTGCCAAACAAGGATCAGGATTCAATCCTATGATTAGTGCATCAAGGACTGTAGCATCTATATTTGGGTACCTGCTCTACCAACTAAACTAAACTGGTGCCCCATTCTTCCATCTTTAAACATTTTGTTCACATATACCAATAAATAGCTTTTGGGTTCTCGGTGGACAAAGACACCATACATTTACAGGGTTCCTACACTTTCAACAACCAAATGTAAGACTTTTCAGACCTTTTTTTAAGATCTGAGCAGAGAGAGAGAAATACTTTTTTTTCTGTGTGGCAAATGGTCAAAAATAAAAGGCAAGTTAGATTTCTCAGTACACTGGACAGAGCTGAATTATCTGGTTTAATGCACTCTTAAAAAATGGACAACTGATAAGACAGATCTCTTTGTCATAAACACCAAATTTGGTTATTTCTGGCACATTTAATGCCTTTTTTTCTATCAATATACAGTAGAGCGATGTTTATCATAACATAAACAACAAGCGTATACTCAGAAGGGAGTGATTCAAATCAAATATATATGAAAACAAAGACTGTATAAGACACATGCAAAATACTATCTAAAATTTAAGACCACTCACCAGTAAAAATAAGTCTTTTTAAGGTCTTAGATTTAAAAAGTCCAATTTAATACTTTTTTAAGGATCTGCAGGAGCAATAATTTAGACTTAAAAGCAAAAATAATTACCTCTTTGTCCACTAGAGGGACACCAAAGAACAGGACAGAGGAGTCATCCAGCTCAGCTTTGACAGTTGTTTTTTTACTGTATTTACTAGTACATGAATGCAAAATAAAGGAATAAAACAATACAGCCGCATAAGAAAGGTTTTTGAAAAAAGAAAAACATACTTACAAAAGCCCATAAGAAATATCACACATGATGGAATAACTTAATGCAGTAAAGAAAAAGCCTGAGTTAATCTCTGAGAGGACCTCACTGGAGGAAAAATTATAGTAAATCTAGGCCCAATCATAATAGAAATAATGGTGTAAGTGCATTCATTTGAGTAAAACTTTGATTTCCTGTTGCAATAATAAGTAAACATACTGGTTGTTTTTCTGATCTGCTGATCTCTTGCAGATGTTTTTTTTCCACAGGAGGCTTTGGACTTTTAAAAATGTATTTCTTAAATATAAAATTGTGCTTTCAAATGTTTTGCTAATGCTTTTTCTGTGAAATGAATATGTACAGCTCACACATAATGTACCATGAGTTTCACCCCGAGGACATACTGAATGTGTTTTTTTTTTTCCAGTTGAAGTGCTGAATATTAATGTTTCCAACATGAGAGGAGAAAGAGGATTATTTCTTGTATTTTCATTTACTTGACTGATCAACCACATTTTATGGATAATGACCAAGGTATTTTCTTGAACATAGTGATGTGAGCTAAGAAACTAGTTCTACATCCAAGGGGACAGTCAACCAATCTTCTTCTTGCTGTAAATAAAGATGTTTTATGAAGACATTTGGATGTCCTTATTTCATGTCTAATTTGGAAAACACTACAAAAAATGTACATGAATGCAAAAGCACTGACTACTACTAGAAACTCATCTCATCAGCCCGCTTGCAATGCTTTTGTTTAACAGGAATTTAAGGTGAAGCAGGAAAAATGGTAATCAAACCATGTAAACACATATCATCAGATTATATACATTAGAGATTCTATAGCTAAACACTTGATGAAGGTTTGATCTACAACAATAATCATGATAAGTACCAGTAACTTTTTTTTTTTTGTTACCCTTAAATGTCTCTTTTTTTGTCACTACCCCTGCCAACCTCCTGGTGGAATCCACTTTTTTAATCATGGAGGTATGTTAAATGTGAGACCAAATAATTGAATTATACTTGAATTGATTTGAAATGTGCCTTGAATCTTTTTTAAAAGAATAATTTACCACAGCAGCTTAGTCCTGAGTCCTTCTAGGAACTTTTGTTTTACGGTTGACTTCTAAAAGACCTGCTGTCTCTCTAATGATTTTAACATTATGTTAATAACAACTGATCTTTTTAAGCTTTCTTTGTTGCAAGTCCTCAGAATCTAAAATTGGAAGTGAGCAAACGATCTTAACTGACAAGATCAAAGAGTCATTCACTGATTAACTGTATTTGTCAGAGGGATGGTTAGTTAGAGTTCAATAACAAAAGAAATGCTGGTGATCAGCTTATAAAATGTTGGTGTTGTGATGCCAACCAAACACATGAGATTACCTCGTATTTTCAAATAGTGATTTTCCCTTTGAGTGGCTGCTGTTTACCAACCCTCCATTAGGGGGCACTACTGTCTGATGTCAGCTGGTCTGAGCTGCCTCTCACCCTCAGCCAGGAAGATCTGCATGGCTCGGTAGAGCAGGTGGACGCCAAGCTCCCGTTTCCTCTTCACTTGCCAGTTTGACACCACGCCATAAAAATCCCCTCGCTTCTGATTGGTCAGCATCTTCAACCCTGGGAGAAGAGAACTAATAAGGTTATTGACATAACAGGTTGGCATTATATCTATGTTTGTTGCATTATTTCTGTTTGTTTATAGTTTTTCCATAAATAACCACGGGCTCAAACAGCTTGTGTCAAAACTGGTAGGGCAAAACTACAGTCTACACAAATGTATAGCTGATAAAGAGTGTATACAGAAAATCTGACATTAAACTGACTACATTTTAATACCTTTTTAAAGATCCTTTTATACATTTTAAAAGCCTATTGCATTATTAGATTTATAATCTGTTACATTAATGACACAGTAGTCCATCTGTTATGTGCTGACTAAGGGATAAAAATGTGACATCAAAAGAAAATGCCAGTAGTATTTCTTGTTGTAGTATAAGAAATGCTATGCACTGATGGATAAATAGCCCAGAATATAAACAAGTGTGCAGACTGACGTCAGCTCAGGTGGAGTTCCATCAGACTCTCACTTGTGATTAAAACTAAAATAAAAGCAGAAAAAATAGCCTACAATCTCGTTTGACAAATCTAAAAAAAAAAAACAGCTACAAAATTTCGGACCTTGTGGTCTTGCATTCAGGTTGTAATACCTTTCAGACGCCCTCATTTTGCTACAACTTTTAAAACTTTTTACGATCCTGCATATACCCTGAAATAAAATAAAAAACAGTCTGGGTAGCGTGTGAATTCACCTTATGTACAATAAAGATATACTGGCAAAATTCTCATTTCATTATCCATTTGTAGTACAACTAATGCGAGCCTCAAATCTGACTAGCCCGACTATCGATGCCATACAAGTACATTGTAGAAAAAAAGTTTCTCTTTTGCCTTTGATTTCTGTTGTCTTATATTGCTCCGAGACTTAGTCACAATCCAGCTGGCTGCTAACTTCTGACGTGGCACAAATGCTAGTGATACTAGCACTGACAGACCCAGTGCTAGTATTACACTGGGCACAAGCTTCACCGCAAAGCTGCCTTTTGTTTAAAAAAAAAAAAGTTCTCAGGTACAGGGCTCAGCCGTGGCTCCAACTTCTCAGAAAACTTGCATTCAAGAGTCATTTAACACTCACATGACTCACTCACAGACTTACTACAAACGTGCTACCAAAAGGCAAAGTAAGGCTTTGAGGACGCACTGACAGCTGAGTGGGACAAAAAATAAGTGCATAAAATAATGTCAAATTTGGCGTTCCAAGAAAAATCTCTCCTGTAGTTATAACAAAATATTGAAAACAAAAGCAGAAAACCTATCCTACAACCCCTTTAGAATATAAATGAATAAATATAAAAAGTTACAAAATTTAAGACCTTATATTCTTGCATTTAAGACTTTTTAATACTTTTTAGAAGCCCTAATTTTGGCTAAATTGTTATAGCAACTTTTAATACTTTTAATCACCCCATTGACACCCTGTGATAAAATAAAATACGGTTATTCCTGACATGGTACTTTTTTAAAAAATGCAATAGAAATCGTAAGCAACTGTTACTGCATGCTGTTTTAAAGAAGATAACATTAAGAAAAAAGTTGCTTCATCAACTGATGTCATTATTGTGTGAAAGAAAATTCAAATCCATCAAATATCTACAAGATAATGTGATGCTTAAATGGTAGCTTTCTGATCATACTTTTAAAAGGCAACAACAACAGCAAGTTTAATTCAAAACTAAACTTTAGGCTGTTGATTAATGCTTTTCTGGCTCTAATGCTTTTCTGGCTCTAACCATCTTTCTCTTTCAGCTCATCATATGTGTTGACAGTTTTAAAAATGGTGTAAAGTAAGATGAAGCAGTCATATTATTAATTTGCTATATTACCAAAACATTTCTAATAATTGAAGGGAAGTGCAGTGACAGGGAGGTTAAATGTAGTAGATAAGTAGACTAGGGGTGTGTATTTAAACAAAACTAGATAAGTCCTCACTTTTACCTCCTCTCTTACTCACCGATGGCCTCCACCATGCAGGCCTCTCTTGTGTACGCCTCCACTGGGATGACGTTCTGGAAACAGTGCAGGGAAATGACACCCTGCTCAGCGCTCCACACCTGGAGGATCTGCTGCACTTTAGGGCACAATTTCTGTCACACAGATATGAAAGGTAAATAGTTATATCAGTAGTTTACATCATAAATCTATCAGGTTACAGTGAATAAATGAGACAGCTCCACTTTACCTTGGAGGTCTTGTCTCCTCTGTAGTACTCTAAAGCTTCATACAGATGACTGTAGGGGCGGGAACGTTTCCCTTTGCCCACATAAAATATACTGTGGATGAATGTCTGGAAACACTCGTGTGGAGTCATGGTGTGACTGCGGAATGGGAGGTTTTTTGTTACTCTGAAAGAGGAGAAAACAAAAATCAGGTCTGGTGAGACTGTAACAGAAGTGTGAGAAAGTAAAACTCATTTGGTAACAAGTCAGTGATTTTACAGAGTGTTTATCCATGTGTCCAGGTTTATCTGTTTTTGTGACAAGGTACGGATGAAGACAAAATTATTAGCCCCTCTATGAAAATGCCCTTTTCAAAAGGCATTTCCTAAGTGCTGTTAAACAGACTAAAGAATTTTTACACAGCTTTTCCAAACACCCTAGTTTCATTTGGATGCTTACATTATTTTACTCTACAAACAGAAACATTATTTCACAAAAATCAAAAACTCCCAGGGTCTTACTTATTAGCCCACCTAAAGCTAATAGTTAGTTGTGCCTCCTTTTTGCTGGATTACAGCCTGCAGTCATTTGTTGAAGTTTTCAATAAGTCCTAGACACATCTCCCGAGGAATCCCATCCCATTATTCTTAGGCCAATCTCTCAAGCTCCTCCAGATTTGATGAAAGACAAAGTGACAGCCCATACCAATTTTGCTGCCGACTGCTTGATGTTTTCTTTACATATCCTTTTTTCATGATCTTTCCATTTTCCCATTTCAAATACTCCCCCTTCTAAATATTGGCCTCAATAATCATCCAGGCTGATAATAGGTCTACCCCTAGGCTTTCTTCTGCTGCCAGGCTTGTGTGGCTCTCTTTGGATTTCTTGATACATCTTAATCCAGTTCTTGACACTTGGAGACACTGATGATTTTGTAAATCCTTATCCTGCTTTGTGAGCTTAAACAATTCTTTTTCTCAAGTTTAAACTGATTTAGTGTTTTTTTTTTTGTTTTTGTTTTTTTTGCCATGATGCTTTCTCCAGTGACAGCTCAAATCCTTACTGGAGTTTTAAACTGTGTTAACTCGAAGATAGCCTTCAGTTTTAACTTCATTTTACAAGCTTTGAACATTACAAAGTTAAAGCACATCATTGCAAAAAAGTGGTTTGTGCTATGACTCAAGAAAAAGGTCAGTTCTAAAGGGGGTTGATATTTTCGACCCTGGTAGTTTTTGGTTTTTGTAAAATAATTGTGTTTCTGTGTGCAAAGTGAAATAATGTCAGCATCCAAAATAAAACTAAGATGTTTGCAAAAGCTGTGTTAAAAACTCTCTGCTCTGTTTAACAGCACTTGGGAAATACTTTTGTAATTTTCATAGGGGGAAAAATAATGTGTTTTTTTTTTTTTTTCAATAAAGTAAGATTATGTTGCTGTCTTTACAAAAACAAAGCAAATTAATCACTTTCTTATCAGGTTTTAGAATATTTTGAGTGATATTATTTATCAATGCTAAGCTGACTGACTCATACAGCAACCTACTTACAATCTTAATGGGGCAAAAAGAGTAGTCTAGAAACGTATAAAAAACCCAAAAAAGAAAAATCAACAGGGCTGAATCAAGCTTGTTTAAGCTAAGGAAGTCTGATAAAGGGTGATATTATAAAGAGCATATTCTACTGCTTCTGTACAAACATATTCAATGAGAAATAAGTAAAAGAAGAATATGTCACATTAGAGGTCCTTGTGCAATCTAGTTTTTCTTTCTCAGAGCTTGGAACATGAAACAGAAGAAAGATTCATACAAATCATCTCAACAGACCTTGGATCAAGCAGCAGATAGTTAAAACTTGACTTGATGACGCCCTCCCTCCACTTCCTGTTTTGATCTGGTTGGTCAAACTGCTGGCAGAGAGCTTGCTCGTCCGCATGGCAATATGGCAGCTCGAAGGTCCTCAAAGCCCGACTCAGCTCTGGACTGTAACCTAAATCTATCAAATATAAGACGGGAAGAGGAAAAAATGTCTGCTTTATTGAGAATAATGATGAGCAAAATTCTGATAAGTTTATTAGTATGCATCATTCGTTCAGTGGTTCTAATCTAATCCGCCCACCGAGTGATTGCAGAGCTTCAGTACAAATAATGAGTTTCATTTTAGATTTTCATGCTTCATTATGAGAGTAATTTAACAGTCAACTGAAAAACCCTTTATTACTAATTCACAAAGTAAATGAGCAAGTTCTTTAGTTGAAGCAATTGCATTAAAAAAAGCATTTTTCTTCATCTTTACCTTTTGCACTCTTCCTGTCTCACCCAAAATCTGCTCCCTGTAGAAGCCTGAGTTAAAGCAGTACAATCCTTACCTCACTATAGCTAAAGCTAGGTAAGTATTTGTCATTAACTTCAATTTTTATGTTACCTGTTTTTGAATGATCTGACTGCTTCTGCTGGCGCGGTGACTGTGAGTTTGACTCCTGCAGCAGGCGGTGAAGTCTTCTCATGTACGTCGGTCTGGTTCGGCTGCTGATGGGGCCTGGACTCTCCCCAAACTCTGTCAGCCTCAACCTCAGCTCCTTATCAGTCATCCCTCTGGTCTCCAGGAGTAAACTCTCCTCTTCCTTTTCCTCCTCTTCCACCTTAATCTGAGGTCTTTGGTTTTCCTTCCCTCTGTCCTTTATCATGTCTGTCTGCATGGAGCGCCAGTCGTAGATTATGGTCTCCTCACCGCTGCTGCTGGTGGTGCTCATACTGGAGCTGAGAGAGGTGTTGGCTGTAGGTGGGACATGAGTCTCAATCAGCTTGTGGCCCTGTTCTGTATCAGTATAAAGGTACTCCACTGGCTCATCCAGATCCTGAATGACTGGTCGACCTCCGGGGGTGTAAGACAGGTTAGCTAGGTGCTGCGGTCTGCGGCAGCTTGACAGCCGGCTCATGCTGTACCTTGGGGTGCATCCAGTGCCTGGGGTACAAGGAAGGTCAGAGTCTTCAATGGATCTCCTTGGAGAAAAATAGCTGGAGCTGGATGACGATGATGCAGATTCTGGCTGGGAGCTATAGTCCTCCGTGATCGACACATCATCATTTTTAGGGCTGTCTTCTTTGTCCTCAGGAGAAGGTTTATTGTTGGTTTTCTTTGTTGTTGCTTCATCTGAGCTTGTCAGATCATCAGTCAGGAAAGCACCACCTTCTGCAAGATTCTGACTTTGCATGGCGAGGATAATTTCAGCAAGGTTTTTTTCATACCCATCCACTGAAGAGTTTGGATCCTTCTCTAGCACGACTGTGTCCGACAAAGTCTGTGATTCAGAAATAGAGTCAGTGACACTCTTAGGGAGGATGAGAGTGTCAGCTTGGCTGTGACTAATGCTTGAACCTGCCCTGAGGGTGCTGGACTGTGTGTCCTGGGAATCAGCAGGAAAGGGGTCTCCTCCAGTGCTGCTGTCGGAGTAGGATGGTGTACAGCAAATTGCACGTGGTGAACAGTGAAACTCTTCACTGCCCTGAGATCTTGGTGTCTGATGGCGGGTTCGAATCGGCGTGGGGAGGGTCTCTTCAAACAGAGCTGAAGTGGAGAGGAGACTCTCTGGGGTTTTGCTTGTTCTCAGGGAGCAGCGGCTCAACCTGGAGCGAGTCCGGCCTGTTACAAAAGGACTCGGTGTGAATGTAAGATTCAAGTCTTCCTGTAATGCTGCGTTTTTTGCTTCTGGCTTATCAACACCTTTCCTTGAGGAGTCTAAAACTGGGAAGTTACATGCCTCATAAACATCATTATTGTGCTTTTTTGCTTGTGACAAAACCAGATTTTCCTGCGTGCTTCCTGGAATTGTACTGATCTGGGGATCAGTTTGAACAGGTGGATGATTCCCTCCTAAACTTTCCAAACAAGACTCTGCAGAATTACAAATCTTATCACTTTCAGCACCAGGAGAGACCTCCTCTACCTCAGAAGGTATGAGATGTCCCGGGTGAAGAGAAGCTCCCAGAGCACTAGTGTAGTGGTCACTATCACAGCTGCTATAATGACTACTACCACTGCTGCTGCCGACATGTTCAGAGGCCGGTTGTTCTTTTAAATCCACCTGCTCTTCCTTTACAGTCTCACCCTCCTCTTCATCATCACTTTCCTCCAAAACACACTGACTGATGACTGTTTTCTCCATCTCCTCCTCTGTGCTCTCGCTGCTCTCCCTGCAGAAAACATAAACGTGATCCGGTGATGTGACATCAATACCCTGCTTATGTAAAACAGTGGCCATGCGCTCTGAATCCAGGAAACCAGAGTATTCAGACAGGTCGAAAGGTAACTTTGTGGTGCACCAGCTGCCATCAATAGCAGGCTGTCGTTTGGGGGATTCAGCACTGAAAACAGGGAAATATTCATCCACATCTCTAAAGCTCACGCTCTTACGACTCGCTCGCCTGGAATGGAAAGCTGGGAGAGTGTCTCTTCTGGAGGGGGAGATGTTGCTATCATACATTAGCACATCCTCCTCCTTAAGGATCGGCATTGCAACCGCAGATCCCACTGCAGACATGCGAGTGCTTGATAGTAAAGAAGGACCTTCAGGAGCCCAATGTGAGGAGGAGATGTTCAAGTCCTGGCAGTAACTTTTCCTACTGTCCATGTCAGAGAGTCTGTTGTATGACAGTCCTCTGCAGCTTGGCCTCACATTCATGTGAGATATGTTGAAAAATGACGACCGCCTTGTGCTGCTCAGTGCAGCCTCACCAAAGTCACTTATCATAGAAGATTGTGAGCAGAAGCTGTAGTCTGATTCAGGATAGCTGGAGGTGTCTGTTTGGTCTGAATACACAGCTGTAGGGAAAATAGGAGACATATACATTAGTTCTTACAAAAGATGACCACAAGTCACTCATGACAAAATTAAACTCTAAATTATGTGATCTAGTCTTTATATACTGTCAGACAGTTTTGCAGAGGAGTTTTTATCCTCCAAATGAAAATTATGACCTACTGTACATGTTCTTGCTGGAAATACAAACAGTGTTGAGCAGAGATGTTGTTTCTATTACTACATGTATTTCTAAGGCAGAGTATAAAGTGCAATGCATTAAACACACTTTTAAGCTTATGGATCAAAAAGAAATAAACGTCAGTCCATAAAAAGAGACTTTAACAAGGATGAACAAAGAAAAAGACTTAAGCTGACATAAGTTCTGATGGTTCTATCTAAAACTCAACAAAATTTGTCTTACATATGGCCAATGTTGCAGCACTTACAGGAAGATATCAACAGTCAATATATTGGTTGTAAAATGGCAGAAATCTTTATATCTGCATTACCTATAATTTACATTTTAAGCTATTATCTGCCCATATTGATACTTGCTGATAATATTGTGCATAGGAATTATTACTATTCTTTAATTATTCTAAAGGCAAAGAGACTTTCTTACAATACTGGAATTGAGGCAAGTCATCATCTTCTGTATCCACTGAGCTTGCCTGATATTCCTGAAGCAGCTGGGCACATTTTCGATTCTCCTGCTGCTCTGCCAGCTGATCAGGTGTATTCCCTTCCTGCAAGATACAGATAGCATAATAAAGAGATAAATGGCAGATAGGAACAACAAAAAGAGCGTTATTCAATTAAACTATCACTAAAGATGGTTGAAAATTTGAGTTGGTACAGTATCTCTTTTAAAAACGTTTACTTGATGAAAACTTGCACATTCAATATGTTGCTAAAAAGCTGAAGGTTTTACTGGGATTTTACTCAGAAACTAGTCCTGTTTCCCCTTACGTGGCAAAAAGAGGCTATCAGAGTCAAGCTATGTTTACCCACTCATGATTAAGGTGATGCCTCTGCTCAAAGTCTTTATATACTAGACAATGTCTGTCATTGAGCACTGAGAATTATCACAAACTGTGGATATCTAACTCAACATTTTACTTTAGGATCTAAAGTCAGCTGGTTTGTTTTAAGTATATTTCGTCTTTACAAAGTGATTCTGGGATATTTCTGGACTTCCTATTCTCTCTTTTAATCTTCAAGGACAGAATCCTTAATCTTTTTTTGTATGAAATTGTGCAATTTGTTGTTCCCAAAGTCAAAACGGAGTTGGGAAAGAGAGCTTTTAGGTTTTCTGTACCTTTAACTTGTGTTGATTCACAGACTGATATTAAACTGCAAAACTTGGTTACCCTCAATTTTTTAAAATACCTGAAAGGTCTTAAATCCAAACTTTATTATGCACCTATTCTGATCATTTATCACTGCTCTTATCATTTAACATAAACTGTATGAGTCTGAGTGGTTTTGTACTTGAAACACTGTGTTGTTGCTATTCTTGGTCCCCCTTAAAAGAGACCTATGATCTTAATGGGACAAAACTGGCTAAATCAACTACACTAAATAAAGATTACATTAAATGAATAAACAAAAAGTGTTAGTGAGTCACAGATTAGTAGGTATTTTGCCATCGTACAGGTGTTGTCTTAAAATTATTTCCACATTTAAACCATTTCATGGATTATTTAAAAATGCATGTCCATGTGCCAAGTATGTAACTAATTGATATTTTGTATTTGCTAAAATGCATACAACCGTATCCATGCACATCTTTTACAATAAATGAAAAAAGTCTTACATTATCTTTGTTGTTTGGGTTCCCTCCATTAATCAAAAGCAGCTTTAGGTTTTGATAACACCCCCACAGCGCAGCAATGTGCAGAGGAGTCAGACCCTCTGATGACCTAAGGGGAGAAACAAAAACATGTACATTACATACACAAAAAGTCATAAACATCATGTGTTTTATTTCACAGTGTATTGTGTTACTATGTTTTAGACAGATCATAACAATATAGGCTTTCTTTAAGACAAAGTTTCTGTGGACAAAAATAAAAAAACAAAATCCATATGCACTTGCTGCATTTTTCAAAAGAATCTACAGGAAAAAAATCCAAATTTAAATAAAACAAAAGGTTTTTTTAAAAAAGATTTTAAAAACTATACCGAACATTGGGGTCTGCTCCATATTGCAACAACATTTTCAAGCAGCGAGTGTTCTTCTCAGTCTCTTTTCCAGCAGCCAGGTGTATTGCAGCAACCCCTTTACTTCCCACCAGGTGAGGACATGCACCCTCTGAAAGAAGCAGCTGCACAGATCTGCCAAACAAAAAGATTATTTTATTATCATAAGACCTTTAGTGTCGTACTGTAGTATTTACTGTATTTTCACTGTGCTGAAACAAAAAGGCTCAAAACTGTACAGCTATGCAAATACCAAGCAAGATGATAAAACTTATTACTTCATGAGATTGTGTTCCACATCAGGATATTGCTGTAGGATGTGGTGTGTCTGCTTGTCACAATTTTTCATATAGATTTTTTGTGTCAATTATATATATTTTCAATAAACTTTATAACAACATTTTTGGGCAAAGCACAAGAGGCCAAAAAGCATAGTTTATTTAAAGTAGCTAAAAGAGTCAGGTATGTTTTTATATTATTATTATTAGATGTTGTAACAGGTACAACAAAGAGAAAGACTAATGCTGACAGAGATACGTTGGTCTGATCTAAAACTCCACAAACTTAATCATCCATAAGGCCAACATTTATAGCCAATATATCTGTTGGAAATAATACCTTTCAAGATAATATTTGCTGATACCAATATTGAGATGCACCATAGTATAGCTATGATTTCAGTATCGGCATATATAAGCTTAAAAGGGAATTATTCATAGATATGAAATATGTCTGCCAATATTTACAGCAGAAATTGTGGCTACAAGAATCTTCCTATACCAGCTATTGGCTGTAGTAACAATAAGTTAGTGGAGTTTTAGGCTGGACCAACAGACCTGCTTCAGATGAAGGATTTATCTTCATTCATCATCATTCCTTATACTTTAAAGAGCTTATTAATGACTAAAATTGTCTATTTGTTCATCTTCAGACTTTAAATTGTGTGTTTTAATGACTCGTGCTTTAGTTGTAACTACATTTAAAAATCGGTATCAGTATCAATTCATAAATTTTGGCAAAAAAAATTAACATGAATCCCTAACCAATATAATGCCAATAATATCGTACATCCCTAACAATAACCATATAATAAAGTTCAAACAATCTATGTAAGGAACAACAAGTAATGAAACAAATAAGATGTTGTTAACATTATGACAGCAGATACTAGTTTATCATTTTATTTTAAAATGCTTACTAAATCAAGACACAACACTGCGATCATCAGGAGTCAAGGCTCTGAGGATTTTAAGACTCCAGCTCGACATATACTCAGTACGAAAGTAATAACACATGAGCAACATCACTCACGACACTTAATTTGATATAACTGGTATATCAGGTTAAACAATCTCCAGATGGTGAGATAAGTCGCCTCTGGCAGTCTATAAAATCAAACGCTGGTCAGGAGCTGTAGCACGTTTACAACATCAGACATGTCTGGACATGACAAAGAGAGAAGGGGCTGAGCATCACCTCGGTTCTCCATCCTTCACAGCCTTACAAAGCTGACTTTCGAGCCTCTTCGTTTTCCGGTCCATCTCCAGCGTTGTCCTTTTGTGTAACTTCAGTCATTTATCCGTATCTTCTTAATTAACCCATGGTTGAGACCAAGATGTCAAGCTTTTTAAAGTGAAACTTTAAGTTAAGGCTAGCTAGCGCTGCTAATGGCGTTTAAGTAGCGAATGAAACCTTTCAGAGCCGGTATAATTACCCCTGTTCCTTAAGTGAAGTACGCAGCAGTCAGTGATTATTATTCAAAGTTATCAAAGTGCATTTTATCATTAAGGCTATCTTTGTTTACAAGTAGCAGCACGACAATAATTGTTGAATTTCCCTCCAAGTAGACAGACAATCCTTCTTACGTGCAAGAAGGCGGAAGTCCCGCCTTCGCATGTGTCTGATTGGACACAGCTATCATTTCAACCAATCAACAGAGACCTAAGTAAAACTGTACAACAGTAAATGGCTTGCATTGAGAACTGGTTTAATCGATACTGAACTTAGGTGGTCTTTGCCTCGATTATCTCATCAGCACCCTCTTTTTTTTTGTTCAAATCAAAGCTGTGGTTTCTTCTACTTAACACTGGCCTTCATTGCACCTTTTCAGACACTTTTTTTAACATGACTCAGAATATTGTACAAGTCAAGAACTAGATTTTCTGGTCAGTATAATTCTGATAGGGATACATAAAAAAGTGAGGCTTTCTATGGCAATGACATGGTAATTTTAGACGTGTAAAGTGGAAATGTAAGAGAGAAAACAGTTAGACTATATGGTATGGTTTTAGGCATTAAAGGGCAAATGATCTATGAAAAAGCAAAGATTTTAACTGCGAGTGTTGTCTAAAATTACCTGAAAATCAGCCATTTATTAAAACAATTTCAAAATAATGACACACATATTAGCATATGAATAAATTCCAGAGCATGGAACAAGTCTTGGCTTCATAATAACACAAACATTTTAATAATAAAAAAGGTAATCCAAACAACAGAAAATTAACGGCAGTGATCTCAAAGTTGTGCGACTATACAGCTCGTAATTCCACAGTGGAAGGATAACATGGAAAATAATTTATTTTTCAACCAAAATATCAGAAAGCACAAGTTTTTTCAAGGTCAGGACAATAATTCCCTAGAGGCTGTTATCTCAGACGGAGCAGAGGGAGAGGAGGAGGAGACCCAGCAGGACGAGCAGCAGGCTGGGGTGGAGTGGTGAAGCGTGGCTGGGTGGGGGCAGTTTGCAGTCCACGTAGGGTTCCAGGCAGGCAGCATAAGCCATGGCGTGAGCGATGTAGCTCTGTTCCTGGACCCCATGGAAGATGTGGGACATGGGGCCCTTAGCAAAAATGGCTACGTCCTCTATGCCGTGAGTCTCCGAGTCAAGAGGTACGGGGGCCTGTTGCATGTAATCATTACCCGCTGATGAAGAATGAGACAAAGAGACATTTTACATACATGGGGAATGTAAAGTAGAACATTTGGCAAAATTATGGAGTTTAAAACAGTCTGACATCAAGAAACTATATACTGTTCCAACAGATCAGTGGTTCTCAACTAATTTTCAATGGACTGATTTTATCAAATGGCACACATTGCAGTTTGAACCTTATATGGAACCAAACATACTGTGACTTGACAAAGAGACAGGACAATGCAAACAGAAGCCTTGGGAGAAAAGGCAAGCTTATATTTAATCTATTCAGTTTCTGGGGATAGCATATACATTTTGATTTTTCAAGAGATCTAAAAGAAATAACATATTATCATGGAACTTTTTACTTTCAAGCAATTTTGGGCACTAGTTGAGATTCACAGAACCAGGACTGACCATGTGTGCCACACTTTTATTTGTTTCTGATATCAAAAACATTTATTTATGCCATTTCAACCCCTTTCACCATTTTTCTAACCATGTTTGCCTCTTTTAACTTATTCCTGACAGTTTTTGCCATATTTTGCCTCTTTCAACCATTTTTGTGTCACTTTTACTCACCTTTGGCCTGTTATACCCATTTTTAAACCAATTTTAGCCAGTTTTCACCTTGTTTCCTGCTAATCTACCTCTGTTTTCGCTTTTAAGCCATTTCCCTAATTTCAACCAATTTTTGTCACTGTTAGACTAATTTTTAGTATGTTTAATCCCAAGTTTGCCTTTTCCCTCACTTTTTGCCCCTTCAAACCAATTTTGCCGCTTTAGAACCACTTTTTACCTCTTTTAACCCATTTGACCCCTTTTCACCACTTTATCTGCTGCTTTTTACCCAGTGTGACCACTTTCAAACCATTTTTCCTGCCATTTTTTGAAGAATTTTCAATTATTTATGCCTCTTTTCACCCTTTTTTGCCCTTTCAACCCATTTTTGCCACTTTTTGAATAATTTTCACCACTTTTTCTATGTATATATATCACTTTTGAAAAATTTTTTGCTATTCTGTAGCCCCCTTTTCTGCAGATTTGCCTCTTCTTGCCTTTAACCATTGTTTTTTGTTTTCAATCCATTTTTGCCACTTTTTGAACAATTTTCACCACATTTTCTGCTTCTTTTAACCCAGTTTAAATTTATTTGACCTCCGGCATCTTGTTTTTTGTGCACATTATTGCTTAGCTTTGAAGTCTGACATAGGTCAGAAAACTCGACCCTTTCCCCCTCCTATGGGCAGCCTTGAACAGCACTAGAGTCTAAGCTTAGGATTGCAGTAAACATAAACTTGCTTTTCAATTAATTCATTGGGATGTAAACAATTATCAACGTCCAAATGGTCATTTAAAGTTAATAAAAAGCAGTAAAAACAAGTTTGTTTTTTTGTACAAAGGTGATTTTTGGTAAGAATCCATGCCACTCTAAAGATTATAAAATAACTAAATGGATGTATTTCAGATTATACTTTTTGTAAAATGAAGTAACAATTTTCTCCTTTTGTTTTTTAGTCTGAAAAAGTTTAATTCGCTGTTATCATCCTCATGCCCCTGAGCTCTATCTTACTCATATTTTTTGACTATATAATGTACTAAATTTAAATTTTTTAGCTAATATTGACACATTAGTAATCAAATACTAAGGAAGTAGTATATTATGCTACTAAGAAAAGCCTTTATTAGTTTTTGAGCGTGTAACACTTTCTGTAAGTGATTGGGTGGGGGTTCATCTTCTTTTGTACTCTTTTTTTAAATGTGACTACATTCACAACTCTTTGTGTTTCTTTGGCAGTTTTCCTGCTGCACCACAAGATGGAGCTACTTCATCACATGGCCCACTCAAAGATTCTCATTGTTCACCTACTTGAGATAGTTTCATTCACATCAGGGCGAGTGCCATTGGCAATCTGGTATCCTGGTCCATTTCCATAACTAGCCATGGTGAAGTGTTTGTTGTCATCAGCTAGTACTCGAGACACCCCTGTATAATCAGAGAATAAATACAGGTTTGTTCACCTTTAAAACACTTGACAGTTTTTACTTTTTATCATTAAACCTCTCTTTAAAATTCTGAGTTTAAATTTACCCAAAACTGGGTTTCCTCTCCCTGAATATCCTCCGAGGGCAAAGACATGGGAGTGGTCTGCAGTGACCACAGTCAGGGTGTCCAGCTCACTGGTAAGCTCAGCGGCTCGTCCGATGGACCGGTCAAACTCTACCGTCTCGTGGAGGGATTTTTTGGCCTGTCCTGCATGGTGAGCATGGTCAATTCTCCCACTTAAAGTGAAAGAGAACAACTTTCTGATGAGCATTTATTGGATATCTTTTATACAAAATCAATTCATTTTTTATCATTTTTATCCAACATTTTTACAGATAAATGCAACAAAATAGTCAAATCTCATTTTCAGTTTGACAAAAACAAATACACTGTGTAATTATATGCCTCTAATTTAAAAATGTGTTTTTGTTTTTTTATCCTGTGAAAATATCTATGACAAATATTATGTCTTATGCTGCCTGTGAAATAGCTGCTGCAAGAAATACACTTATCTTCCACAAAGAGGAAAAATCCCTTTGGATTTTTGCTGAGAATTTTAATTGCTTTTTCCACCATCTCAGTCAGGGAAGGGTCCATGGCTGGATCACGTTCTAACTCGTAGCGACAATCTTTGGGCTCAAAGAGGCCTGAAAGCAGGGAAAAACAGACACAGAGCAATTTAAAGATGCTCCAGTACACTTCAAGTAGAGTTCATGGTGTAAGTACAAAGATATGAATGAATGTGCAGCTTGAATTTTTCTGCAAAACATAAAGATACTTTTGTTATTGCTCTCAATTGCAAAGTGAGCCAGTAAAAAGAAAGCTGTTTGCTTTTCACTTCTAACACTTTTCACCATCCATTTTCAAAAAGCCAGTTTAATGGCTTATCCACACACAAAGCACTAGTCTATTTGGAAATTTCTTGTCATGGAAATAAATTAATGACGTACTATTAAAATTGAATAAATTCTGACTGTTCTTAGGAATGTATTTTATTCATAAAAACATTAAAATATGAGACACTTGAAGATAGGTTAAGTTGGTCTTTGTCTGTTGTCCAGTAAAGTACATCAGTGAATTAAACAGTTCCTCTTACCGATCAGGAAGTCTGTATTTGCAGGGTCGACAGCATCAAAGTCCTTTTTATTCCAAACATATTTTGCGTTCTGTAGAAATTGACACCGAAACAACAAATATAAACAAACCAATTTACACTCAAACCCAAAGTGGATGATGAATGGTGAAATCGATCATTTACCGCTTTGTTTTTTAACCACTCTGCAACAAGATTTTGTCCGTCATTCCTATCTCCTGTAAAAGATGCATACTCTGGGTCCTTCATGGTTTTGGGGAACATGTATTGACGGCCTCCACCAAGAACGACCTGGAATGAGAGACATGGTGATAACTCTGCAGATTTGATACTCTAGACTATTTTAATTTGAGTAGTGATGGAAAAAGTGATGTCTCTACTCATACTCTTGTATATAACTTATCAGTAGGGCTGAAGACCTTGGTATGATGTCACAATGTGGGGTGGTCCTGACAAGGCACTTACTGTATTCTATAAAAATGTGTGTAAAACTGACTGACTTATACTTTGAACCTTTTATAGATCACTCATTGAAATACTTTGAAATTCAAAATTTGAGCCCTAGAATGTTATTGGTAAACATCGCATGACTTTTTAAAAATTTTGTCACTTTTCTATATACTTTACATTATTATGGTAAAAATTACGGTCAACAAAGTGGCCACAGTAGGTTCCTTTGGGGGATCCTCTGTCACCACAGTTTAAGAAAACAACTAAAAGGCTTACATTTATCTCTGTGTTGTGAACCAGTTGGTAGGCGATGTCCCGGCAGCCATTTTTGACAGCCTCTTCGGTTAGGTCAGAGTCGGAGTACCAGCCTCGGTTTGCAGAGTGAGCATAGGTTGCAGCAGGAGAGGCATGTTGCACTCGAGTTGTGGTGACAACTCCCACAGATTTTCCTAAAACAAACAGAGACATAACATGGTTTTTCAATGTCTACATTGTAAAGAGCAAATGTAATTTATCTGTCTTTATCTATATCATTATCAACGATAAAGGAAGAGATTAAACAGAATAAGATGCTGTTTAAAGTGTAGCTGAGCTTGATTTGGGGAAGCCTGCCAAGTCAAACCCCCCTAGGATTTAGATGGTTGTGGTCCTACTCCTGACTCTTTGCTATGAGCACCCCTGGACATACCTGCTAGCTTAGCACGGTGCAGAATTGACTTGACTTCCTTCCCTTTGGAAGCACTGCAGTTGTACCTTGGGGTGGCAGCAGAGACCCCAATGGTACCATAGTTTGCTTTCACACCACATAAGTATGCAGTTGCTGTGCCAGCACTGTCTGGCATCTGCTGGTCCACATTGTACGTCTGCAGGAGGACGAACACAACCACACACTTGAGCACAAACAGTGATCACTTCTGCCTTCAGCAGGTATCATTAGTATTCATTCATGATGATAGTTAAAGCAGAAAAGATAGTTTTGAGAGAGCATGAGAGATATCTCCATTGAAACAAAAGTATGTGCTGACCTTAGACAGTGCCACATGAGGGAAAGTATCCATAACCAGATTGCTTTCCTCCCCCGATTTTCCTGCCAGCTGTCCTTTAAGGATCCTTGCAGCAGTCACCGTCGTGATTCCCATACCTGTGAGCAGGTGGAAACACACCTGAGTGTTAGGCAACTCCTGTCAGGCCGATACAGAGCTGCTATTGTGCTCCACAAACTACATGAGGGTCAGCTGATATGAGAGGTTAAAAGGTGCTGAATGACATTTCACTTATTAACATCATAAATGGTAGTAAGTTGTGGTAAACACATTAATATTACACATTTTTGTTCAAACAGTAGTTTTTAAAGATATATTTCATTGCAATCTACCATGCTTAACAAATTTATTAGACCACCTTAACCCTAACCAAAGTAAGGTTTACGCCACAGCTGCTCTAAATTAACAGCATTGGTAATTACCAAAATCATATTTTATGTTTCTGCAATGGTTAACACACCAATATGTAGAAGCTCTTTAACCCAAACGATATTTTTAATGCCAAAATATAATTATTATTGTTATCCATGATTTTACAAATTTACTGATTAACAAAAAAGCTGAAAAAAATAGTAAAGCACATTAATATTTCTGTATTAATATGTCAGATTATAGTTATTTACTTGCATTCCTGAACAGAAAAATGAGTTTTAGTGGTTTAATGTTATGCTTGATTTATTTCTGACTTCTCAGAGAAGCCCAGTGAGCCGGCTCAACTTTGGGTGAATTTAGTTTGAAATCCCTCATTCCTGTTCAAAATGGTAAAACGCAGAGAGCTCACTGAAAATGAAAGAGTCTGCATTAAAGCACTTCATGATGCTGGATGGTCTCTGAGACAAATATGACAGGTGGTCTAATAAATTTGTTAAGCACTGTATGTCAATAAGCTCAGCTCCACCTTTTGTTAGGATTGTCTGTACATATTTTTCAACAAGGATACATTATCAAACACGTTAACTACAAACAGTGAAAATCTATGAAAAATGTCCCGTATTTTTATTGTGTTAGAGCTAAGAAACACACCATGCCTTTGTTTGTGCACTTACAAAAATCTTTTACTTGTTCTGCTACGATTATGTAGAACTTCACAGATTTAAAGGTATCATTGTGGTCCTGTAGTTGACATTAAGATTTTAAACATTCAAGAATATCTTGTGTTTTTTCTCAAGTCAGACAGATTGTAAATCAAAAATAACACTGTAAAATGCTTAAACAAAAATGTCCTTCTGCGGAATAGAAAAAAGATGGACAACACCTTTCCAGAGAAACTTATTGAGACTGTGAAATCATCAAGAATAGTTTTATGAACATGCAATTCAGTGATAAATTTTACCAGTCAATCTTTAACACTTATAAACTGATAATATCTTCAATGTGCTGTTATCAGCATGAATGTCTGTTTGGGTCAAGGCTAGACTAAGTCCATAAATCTTTATTGTGGCTTTTAATTGTAATTAATAAGGTGGAGTTTCCTGATGCAGAGCTTGGAGCAGGGTAAAAACACAAGAAAGGAAAACCTACTGATAACTTTATCTGTGTGTGAGGTAAAGGGTCATGGCTAGGACATATGAGGTGTAAAGTTAACTCATATTTGTTCCAATTTATTGGTAACGTGACAACATCCAGTGTTTAAAAATAAAATAAAAAAAAACTGCAGTTCCTACAGTGTCCACTTGAGGCTGGCTCTAGTGTCACAATCCATTACAGTCCATATAAAGATGCCCTTTTTCAAACAGCAGCAGAGCCCATTACAAAAATGGTTTGGTCTTTATAGCTCATTTTAATGTATTTTTTAACTGATCCTTAAGATCATTTTAAAGCTGAGAGTTATAAAAGTGTAGGCATGATAAGGCAGCTTTCACAAACAGGTGGACTATTGTCGCTAAATCTAGTCACTGACTTTAAACTGTCAGCTCTGTTCCCATTATTTACAATATGCTGGGGGAGTTGACAAGCTAGACAGGGCTGTCTCAGCAGCCAAGACCTTCAAGATATTCTACAGGAATTCTCAAAATCTTGCCTTTGACCTGACAGGCTGGACAGAGTGTTTCATAAAAATTGCATTGATATATTTCACATTCATCTGGGAAACCTCCCATTCAAAGTTTTTGGGAAGGGCAGGACTGTTCAAAAATTTCTCAGAAGGTGACTGGATAAACTTTCTGTCTGTCACATTCATGATGGGCCAATCAGACCAAAGATACAAAATGAGTTAGTAGACATGTGCAGCTCCAGTGCTAACCTGAGCTACAGGGTAGCACTACATAGAATTGCAAAGCTTGGCAATGGCTAAAATTCCTGCCAAAGCCTATCAGGAAACATCTTCTCAACTTGTTTTAATATTCCCACCGGTAACAATCACAAACTCATAACAAAAAGATTGTCAGAAGAGCAAAAACATCTTCTCTGACACAAAAAGCGTTCAGGTTCTTTGCTCTTGTTTTAATAAAGAAATGTGGTCCAGTCCTGATAAAACTGGCTTTACTAACCACCACACCAGCCATTGCTAACAGCTTGCAGTTCAACTAAACTCCGCCCATTGCTACTGCATCGTTCTCTTCAAATGAAGCAGATTTGTCCAGGGCAAACGTTGTGGATTGGAGCTTTGCAAGATGGATTTGCCTGATGACAGACTGGCAAATCCATCTGCTTTGCAAGGTTATGTTGCCTTGGGAATTTTCTGAAATTTCTGAACTCTTCTTTATAAAATTTTAATGGGTGCTTTGGGGGATTTTTCCCAGGGAGTGTAAAAATTTTAGAATTTGTTCAGAAATGTTAGGAATCTTCCTGGGAGGTTTCAAATTTTCTCAGGAATGTTTGTTTTTTACTTTCTGAAATTTCTTTCAAATTTCTCCTCTGATTTTTTTTTCTGTTTTTTTTTTTAAATGCAGGAATTTTCCCTCAGACATTATCCATACAATATTGACCAGGAATTTTTAGAAACTTTTCTAGGAATTCTCCCCTGGGAGTTTTGGGGGCTTTGGGAAGTTTCTCCGAGAATGTTTTTTCATTTCTGAATTTTCTCAAAAGTCTGGAATTTTACACTGAAAGTTTATTATGGATTTGTCAAGGATTTTTTCCAGGGAGTTTTCAAATACTTTGAGGAAGTTTCTTTGGACCTTTTGTGGGATATCTACCCACTTCAACTTCATCGCTGTCTTACTTAGAGTCAGCACTTTTACTATGACAACCATCATTTGGCTTTGTAACACCTGTTCAGAGACTAATGGGGAACATCTCTGAGACTACATCCATGTTTTATGAAGCCTACATGGAAAAGTGTTCACTTTACTTTTACACAGCATCAAAACAGAAAAAGCCTCAGCCAGACCCGATAAGTATATTAGATATTTGTTTACCAATCACCCTACTATCTTATTGTATTCTTGGAGGTAAAACTAATCTAGATGCATAAAGGTGACTGAAACTTTAGCAGTGCACCGTGAACTTATCTGAACTCTGTAGTGTTTCACCTTCTTTGGTGCTCTGATCCTTCAGAGAGAAACAGGAGGAAATAGCTGCATGAAAAGCGGCTTTGGTTTAGCCTCAGCTCACTGTGTTATACTTGGCTTTTTAGCTGTTGTAACTGCTGGTGTTCTCAGCGTTGGCCGTCTACCCAAAACCTCCTCTCTTTGGGGGAACATAGTGCATATTCCCTCACTATTGGTAAGTTATACCAGGGGGTTCTCATCCTTTCAGCCTGAAACCCCCAAAATGACAGGACCAGACCAGAGACTGGGGACCCCACTTGTCCCTAGAGGAGGTTGAAACATATAATGTTGCACACAGCTGCTCAGGCACAATCACTAAAAGTTCTTTCCCAACCCTGACATATGAACAAAACAAAAGGACAGGACGGCCCCTACCCCACCCCACCCCACCCAGGTGTCCCGACTCCCAATATGGGAACCATTGAGCCATACTGTCAAGTTCCGATGGTGGTTCTCCAGACTTTACAGAAACTATGATATCTCACCATCCCCCAGGAACATGATGAGGTTCTTGGCTTGGTGCAAATTCCGCTGTGCATTGAGGGCGCTGTGAAGAGCATCCCTCGCCTGGTTGTTCCAGTAGCTCGCTTCAAGCTCTTCATCTACAAATCAGAAAATGTACAGTTAGCCACTGTCATTATCAGATAAGCTTTAACACTTTTTAAAATCATATTAGGTGGTGCTTAAATCTTAGCTTATTTACACAAACAGATCTATTAGGATCAATTCTTACATAAGTGCTTCTATAAGTAGTAAAATGAGTAGTCATAAAGGTGATGCAATTTTCCCATTAGTGGAAAGTCACAAGATACCATGGTTATTAACAGATAAAAGAACCTCAGGCTGATAATGAGACCTTGTACTGTTTGATATATTGGTCATATAATATTGAAAATGGCAGAGGCAATCCAATGAAGTTTCAGATTTAGACACATTTAATATTACTGTAAGAATAATCATCAACATTTAAAAAAGACAAGACCAGCCAAGCACAATATCAAACTCTTGTCACTTCTTGCTTTGCCTCCTCAAATTTCGTAATGATTGTGTTTTCCAGAAGTATAATTTTGTGCTTAAAATACACTTGCAAACGTGTAATGTCACACCAGATCTAAAACTTTTGTCCAACAGCAAAAACATAACAGATAAAAGATCCTTACCTGAATAAGAAAAAGACAAATGCGCTGAAATGAAAAGCAGTAATCCGGTATAAAGAAGTGTATGTTTGCAGGCCATGGTGCCGAATATTTAATTAGAAAATATGAAATAAAGCCCCTGAGAACAGGAGTGCATGTCCACACAGTCACGTCTCTTTATAGCTGCAGTGAAGGAGCAAAGGGCACATGAAGGAGCCTTTCAACGTGAGCCACAGGTTATATACAACACACACACGCACGGGGACACACGCACATGCATGTACTCATGCAGGACAAAGTCAATTTATTGGTGAAACAAACATGTCTTGATTACTTTTATGGGTATCTTTTATGGTTCTTGATTACTTATGTTTGAGTGTGGGAATTGACGTGTCAGGTTATCAGGCTGGCTATATATCTTTGAATTAGTGCATTATTCCAACAGTGTGGTGTGAATAAAATTGATTATCAGAAGGTGCATAGGGCTGACAAAGTTAGGTGAAACTGAATTTCTGTTTTTTCCCCCACCTCTAACTGCCTTATTCCTGGGGGTGCTAATCGTAAGATAGAGTTATGGGTGGAGTTTCCGGTAGCGTTTGTAGGAAAAAAACAGTTTCTCTCAGTGGCTACCTTTGTGGCTATCCACTAAAGGCAGCTGTTATCAAAGAAACACTTTAAAAGTTAAATTTTCTGAAGTGTTTTTAGAGATTTGATACCCATTGCTCCACTTGCAGGTGCACTAATAACCAGACAAGCCAGCCAATCAGTGGAGATGAGTCTACATCATGCCAGAACGTTTCAAAATTCACGTTTCCTTAAGAGCTTGCAAAGTGCAGTTAACATTTCTCCCCTGTCCCACACCAACATCTCTTACATCGTAACTAACCAAGGTAACCTGACAAAATTCACACACTATTTAGGTGAGCAGTTGTGCTAAATGCTGAGAAAAGATATGTTTTTATAAGATTTGATTAAATTGAAAGTTTGAGTGAAAAATTGAGGCACCTTCTTGATTATATGCCTTTTTAGGATAAGTGGCAAAGTGTCTATTGTATGACTTTAGAAGAGTGCATTAGATGTTGCCACAGGTTTAACATTCAGTGATCCAGTGATAAATTTAATGCATTTGTAGAAAATGTCAAGGTAGAAATAATTAAATCTGTGTCATTTTGGTCAGTTTTATAGCCTTCAACAGTGTTATTATTCTTACATGGCATATGTATACCATTTCATGTATTTTAACGTAAGCAATATTACTGCTAAAATTAATATAGTAATTAAATATTCATGATTTTTGGGGGGGTTTTCTGACGGAATTATAAGGAACAACCACTATTATTATACAGCTTCTTAAAACCTCCAAGACAGTCTGACTGCATACTGTACTTCTCTGACAGACACTCTCATTGACCGTTCATCTGAGATGCCGTCTCTTTCAGAACAGAAATAAAACGTCTGAAAAAGAATCAGATTAAACTTCCAATTAGGGTTAGGGTTAAGGTAAGGGTTGGCATACCTAAACTCAAAGTTTAAAAGCTGATCTGCAAAACCTAATTACCAAATGAAGTCTACAGTCTGCTTACAGGAAAAAGCACGTCCTCCATGACAACATTCCAACACAGCAAGCGTAGCTTATTTAGCTTACATAGCTATGTAGGTTAAGCTAAGCTCACTAAACAGCTATGGTTTGGTAAATTCGCCACTTAGTTGAGTTAGCGACATTTGCTAAAGCTCACATTGTTAATGCTGACTTAGCTACATAGGTTCAAGCAGTGGTTTTGATTACGTAGTAGTTGGCCATTTCCACAGCATCAAAAAAGGACATTTTGCAGCATTTTGTGAAGCAAGAATAATGGCAACAATTGCTCTTGTGTTTGTCTGTGATAGAATGTCTATCACTGGCCCCCTTTCCTTTGGTACCAATGTCCACATCACATTGGCAAAGAGTACAATGAGAATGTAAGTCATCTTTGCAGCTCAGAGCAATAAATGAGTTTCTTTGACCATTCCAGATTGAATAAGGACTGTCTTTTTGGCATGCCAACATTCTGTTAACCGGACGACATGACATACTTAGCTAGCACTTTGGGGCTTGTTTACGTTTTCAACCGGTGATTTCAGATAATCATTTGACACCGCTTTCAGCCAGTCATATTTTTTGGCCAATCTTTCGTTAGACCAAAAGTACAGCGTTGGAGAATATACTGCGTTACACTCAGGTGCGACTCCAAAAGGAGGACAAATAAGCATCTGGGTTGAAGCTGCGCCAAGATGCCGGACAGTGTATTCAAATTCAGGACTGTTGGGCCTAATGCCAGGCACATGGCCACCTATGCTAATGTAAGTGTGTTAGCTTAAGCTAAAGCTAATGAAGCTAAAGCAAGCCACGGTGGGCTGCCGCCTAAATGGATCTTTGCACAATTTAATCCCAGATTAGACATCTGAGCTTTTGTTGTTTGGTTATTTCATAAATCTTACTGCCAGACTTTGCTGAATTTGTTTTTTTCTTCTTTTTTTTTTTAAGTATGGCATTTCCTTTCTGAGATATATTGAGTCTGAGATGAATGGTTTGTGAGAGTGGCTGTCAGAGATGTACAGTCTTCAGCCAGACCTCTCTCCTACCCCGTCATGTCTTGACCCTGAAATTTGCCGTTTATGAAACTAAGATTAAAAACAAAAGGTAAATATTTGATTCTTCTGTGACAGTTGGACAAGGCTTTAGGTAAGTATCCATAATAAAATTTATGAAAGCTTTAACTAAGCTTGTTTTAAGTTTGACAGTGGTGAGCCAAGTTAGCTGACTTTTTTGCATACTGTACATTTATTTAAAATCACTGTAGACCATTAGCCATCAGCTAACAGCATAGCAACGAACTAAAAACCCAAGTGTAGTGATTTAAAGTACACCAGGTCATATTTCCTTAACAAATCACGGCTGACCTTATGATTATGTAAATACTGATACAGGAGATAATAAATTAAGTAGTGATGCAAGATAAGTATTTTTTTGAACGATACCGATAATTTCCTAATCTTGATGGCCGATAACTGATAATAACTGATCTTTTTTTTTCAGTACATTTAACAAAAGAAGTTTATTTGATTATTTATGCACATTGGGGGAAAGAAGGGGTTAATATGTAGTGAGCAAAGATATTTAGCCTATAACTAATTCTAACTAATATCATTTGTGTTTTTCAAAAAACAAAGAACTATTCTGACTTTTTATTTGTTATTATAGTTAACGTTTTGTTTTAGTTAAACATTTGTGTACAAAGTACAACATAAACAAACAACTTATATATGTTTTCCAGCTTTCCCTTGAAATGAATTTAAGTATCTTGACAAATGGTAAAATTTGACATTTCAATAAATTAAACAAGAATTCAGCTGACTTATGTCAAATCAGACATAAAACCAAATGATAACAGGCTGCCAGGCTTAACAAACGGAGATGCTTGGGGGTCTGTTTTTTTTTTTTTTTTTTCCTTTTTGCTGCTTAAGTCAGAATTAAAGAAAACTGATGTTTTACATAAAGATTAAAATTATGCACTGACATAAGTAATATCAGAAAAAGGTTAAAAATGTGGTCTATGGCTGAACTTCTGTTCCTAATGTCGATCAGACTGAATGAAACCACATCAAACATAGCAGTTGAAATTTTCGGTGGATCGGGAGACTGTCAGACTGATTTTGTTATTATAATGTTGCACCTTTTGCTCTGGCAAACTTTCTGCAGTTTCCAATGCCTGCTGAATCAGCAATCTGCCTGGTATTAGCCTTTGGCTTGGTCCTAATGCCTGCAGCTAAGGCTAGCGGCTACTGCCACGTCATTTTAACATCATTTGGAGGGCAAATTCTACAAACGCTGTCGCGTTATCCTCCCCGTAAATACTGAATAACTCCACCGTGTTGTTAGCCTCTTAGCACTGAGGATGCTTCCTCTTCTTCTCTGGTGCTTAACAGTGGGTCTCGTACTGTGGCGCCACCTAATGTTTCAGAATGTGTAGTCTCACGAGAAAAAAAAACCTTTATTACTGGTGGATTTTATCAGTTAATATTTTATTATCGGGACAATAAAAATATGTAAAATATATGCAATGTCGGCCGATAATTTATCAGTACTGATAATTATTGTGCATCCCTAAAATTTAGCTAAATATGCTTGGCTATGTTATCTGAGGCCATTTCTTTATATTTCCCTACCGTCCAGGGATAGTAGAGGGCAGAAGAAAAATCATATCCTGGCTGGAGTTTAACAGTTGACATTCACACATTTTAATCTCTGAATTGCTCTAATAATCAGGATAAGCATCTCATTACTGTGTAAAACTCCATTTCAATAGTCAGAGACAGAAGGCCCAGTGTTATTGTCTAAGACAGAAGTCCAGCCCATAATTCACACATAGTTTCTTCAAAGGTGCAAGAACAATGTGGATAACTTATTTTTCTATCTTTTGTTTCTCTTTGATTCTGATTATTTTCTTTTTCTGGTCCACAAACTCATTTGTCATGTATTGCATTGTCATGCACTCGGTTATCACAATTTCAAACTGTTAAACAAAACATAAACACGTACGTAAATCACTTATTTTACATCTTTTCTAATGTGTTTTCATTTTAGTGTCTGTTAGTTCAGCGGAGGTTTATGCACAGCTGATGTAAGACACCCAGCAGCTACCTCAGTCATTATTGTCTTACAGCCACCATAAAGCATTTAATGACAGTGATGATTGCTCTGCTTTATGATACCATGCATACATCATGTGTAGCTAAAAATATCTCTCCCTTCACACCTAAGTCCACACGGTTTTCTTACTGAGCAGCCATTATATGAACTGTGGAAATATTAATTGACCTATGTGTCTGTCTGTGTGTGCAGGTGGGCCAGACTGAACATCTGTGTGAGGCTTTTACAGCTGTGTGGGTAAAAATCACTGACGGCCCTGTGGCTCACACAAACCATTACAAGGTCATGGTGTTACGTTGGAATCAGCATCTGGACTTTTACTGAAAATATGTAAAATCAGCAAGTCTTCTTAAAAGAGACTGGGAACAGACAAATAAAGAGTTATCATGAATCCTCAGCAAATTAAATCCAATATATCACAGAGGAATGACAAAGCATTTGACTTCTGTTACAATTATAGAATGAAAGAATTTGTAAAGCAGGTCAGTTTCTTTGAAATTCCTGATGACTGGAAATGTTTTCTGATATGAAATTGTAACAAGGATGAATCTTTAAGCTGGGTTACTGAAATATTAAGGGGGGAAGGAGCAAAAATGTTTGGTGTCCCTACAGGGACAAGGTGTGCAACACCAACCTGACATAAAAACAGCTTTTTGATATTTTTACAAAATGTAAAATAAGTCAGCCCTGTGCTTTAAAATCTGATGGTCTGTTCAGAATGTGTGATCAATCAATGGCCCTCATTTATCAATGTGGTGTGTAAACCAGCTGAGATTTAGGTGTGGAGAAAATTCTTATGACAAGGTCCATGTGGGATTAATGAACAGTGTAGCTGGCCAATCACAGTGTACGAATGAGCAGGTGTTGATAAATGTGGCCGCTGAAAACAATCAGCATCTAAGTAACATTCCTCAATATAATCACGGTTCGGCTGGCCTCACTGGCTACGAGTTTACAAACATTTTGTCAAATTCACGAGGGGCCAATCAGGGCGACAAGACAGAATAAGGTTCTACACAGGTGCAACTACAGAAGAATCATTAGCTAAACAGGCAAACTCTGCCGTGCTGCATAAACAGTTGAGCATCAAGTGGAAAAAATGTATGCTGAGACCACAGAGCAAGAATGTCTTCTCTTCCAAGAAAAGCTTATGGCTCTTTGCTCATCTTTAAATAAAGAAATGTGCCATATTTCTGATAAAAATGCCGCTTTTACTGCTAATCCCTTCAGCAGGAGCAGTTATTATGTATACCATCATACAGTAGAACTCAACCTCCCAAGTAATGGTTGCAAGCCCATGCTGCAGCAGCAGGTCAGGAGAAGTAAGAAAACATTTATGTCTTGTAAAGCTTTTGGTGTTGCTCTATTCTTTCTATCTGATTTCAATGTGTAAATTATGCTAATGTGGCTACCTTGGAGCTAATCACTCCACCAACAGCCTTACTAACTCACACCACCTTACAGTGTGGTTCTTTGCTCTTTAATTCATGAAGCAATGTGGTGCAATTCTAATGATACTGAAGCTACATCCAAGCTAATTGCTATACACTGGGCACAGCCACTGCTACTGGCTTTCAGTACTAAACCCCGCCTGTAGCTTCCACCTCATTCTCCTCAAATTACACTGATTGGTCCAAACTGTGTTCAGTGCAACACAAATGGCGAGGATTGGAGCGTTTCAAGATGGATTTGCCTGATGACAGACTGGCAAATCCATCTGCTCTGCAGGGAGTGGAAGGATCAGCTGCTTGATACGGGAATGGCAGCTGTGCTTTTATGAGCAACTGGAGCATTTTCCCAGGCCTGATCAGGCCCCGCATACTGGGTGCTCAGATATGCTCCAATACCTTACCTGTCTGATATGTTAGGTGATTTTATGACTGTTAAAAGACTCAAAATAAAGCCACAAAGTGCGTAAAGTTGCAGTCATGTTGTCCTTGTATTTCTCCATTGCGCTGACAGCAAGTGTCTTGTAAACAGTGTATATTTTACAATGAGATGATGATGTATCCTTGTTCATGCCTGTATGGCTTACAGCAATGTGAGAGAAGGTCAGTGGGGTAGTGGTGAGGGGGGCATATGTGCTAAAGCATGGTTTGGGGCAGCTGGCCCTAGTGCCCTAAGATCTAAGATGGGCATACGACAGTCATGGCAGAATGTCAGCTTATGCTGTGCATCTGAATTGCTTATGACGCACAACCATCACACACAATTTATATGCTCACACTGTACAGTCCAACCTGCCCAACCTGAGTGCCCACACTGTACGAGTGAGGTCAGTGTGGACTGTGACAGAAATCCACAGTTTCTTTTTTAAAAAAGTCTTACACACTAAGGGTGAACTGTTTCCAGTCATATCCTCTCCCTGTCTCCCTCTTCAGCTATCTCTCTCTCTATCCCACACACACACCAACAGCATCACATCCGTGTCAGCTGCAGGTTCGCGGTATAGGAATATTTCCTGTTCGTGTATTTCCTTTATCATAGTGGGGGTGCATCAGAAAGTCATTCCAGCTGTTTTCATGGTAATGTAGGACGTGGTCTGACAGTTAACAAAAGAAAAATTATCCCTAAGTTGTTTACTTTGCTTGTGTTTCTGCTCTCACTGTGAAGTTTCTGGAGTCGTATGACCAAAATATCAAATATTCCAAATGACGCCCAACCTGACTGAAAGTCAACCCAACTTCAAAGTGAGTAGTGCGACTCAAAATTCGTGGCTGAATTGCACAGTGTATACTCGGCTTTAGGAAACTAAAAATGTGAATGTACACCTCCCACGTTAGCCTGCATGGCCTGAATTTGTATCACAACCTTTAATTATTGCATAACTGGATAACTCCCTTGAATCAAATTCTTGAATTGATTAAAGGGCCAAGGCTAAATGCTTGGCTTTTATTTCATGTGCCTAGCCCAACCAACAATAACATTACAGATAGACACAGTTTTTAACAGATGTTCTATTTGGAAGAGAATAGAAAAAGTTTATTTGAATCCTGAAAATTTGCAAACATGGTATAAAAATACATTTAGAATATTTGTTCCTGAAATACATTCATGTATAAACCACAGAGATTAAAGAGAACACGTTTACTGTTTGAAAACAAATAAAAATACAAATTTGGAAAAAAAAAAAAATGTATAAACTCCTGAAAGAGGTACAGCATCTATATTATTTCCTGTAAGGTCTGTTGGTGCCTCAGCTTGCATGGCCCGCTCAGGTGTCTTTTACCAACATTCAGTTACAATTGTGTATGTAAACAGTTGTTTGTCCTGTCAGTACTGTACAACTTGTTTCATTTCAAGTTATTCTGGATAAAATAGCAGACTAATGTTTAATGATTAAACAACAGCCCTTAGCAAAGTTTAATAGCTCTGAGTGTCAAAAAAAGAAATAAGAAGATGAACGAATCTACCTAATAAAATGAGTTAGTGCAAGTTTGTAGTCATGTTGCATGTTTCAAACTCTATAACTGCCACTGGCTCCATAATGGTTCAGCTGAAAGCATTTTTTAAAAGGCCTATGTGTGGGTGAGATCACGTTTGCATATTCGCCTATGTTCTAGCAAGCAGTATTGGCCTGTTTGATCATTTGGGAGCCACATACACTGCCAAATACACTTTATGTTTAAGATGTAAGTGTTAATTTATCTGCTACATATGTTACATATGTAAATCCCAGCATCAAGTGTGTCTGTGAATACAGTGAGGGAGTGTGTGTGTTAGGTGTCTGTATTGCTGCGTGCATATAATGTTTTTGTAAAAGGATGTTCATGTGTTTTTCTTGGGGTCATCTGAGGAGCCAGAGGAGTCCCAGCAGGCCCAACAGGAGGCTAGAAGATTTGTTCACACATCCATTGTTGGTGTGGGAATGAGGGTGAGGAGGGCAGTTCGTGTAGGGTTCTAAACAGGCAGCATACGCCATGACGTGTGCTACATAGTTCTGCTCTTTGACCCCATGGAACAGGTGAGCCATCGGGCCTTTCGCGTAGATGGCCACGTCCTCCCCGCCATGCGTCTCAGCATCCAGTGGGACTGCTGCCTGCTGCATGTACTCCTCATCATCTGGAGGCAATAAGCAGAGAGCAGGGAGTCATTAGATCAAAAATGTTAGGGAAATGTTGGCTTGTGTCTTGCATCTGGGGCACTTCACTTAGCTCGTTAATTCTAGGGCGAACCTTTGCAGGTACCACAGGTAACCACTCTTCCTCTATCTCCACTTTTACCTATGGTGTACCACAAGCTTCTGTTTTAGGTCAGATTTTATTTTGTATTCATATGCTGACCCTTGGCAAAATTATCCAGCGCCACAAAGTCTCCTTTCACTGCTATACAGATGACACACCAATTTATCTGCTCCTGAGACCTATAGACCCTGCAGCCAAGCTGTTCTCAGAGACTGTCTAAATGATATCAACTACTGAATAGTTTAGAATTTTCTTCAACTCAACTCAACTCAACTCAACTCAAAATCTTAAATAATATTTCTTAACACTCAAGACTCCACCCACCTCATGAAATCCTACCTTGGTACCCTCTCAGAAAACAGACCCACAGCCAGAAATCTTAGAGTGGTATTTGATCCAGACCTCACCTTCACAACCCATATCTGTAAAGTTGTCCAGTCATGCTTTTTCCATATCCAAACCATTGCCTAAATAAAAACAATACCCAGTCAGACCTTGAATAAATAATCCATGCCCTCATCTTCTAAAGACTTGACCACTGTACCTCTCTCCTCTCTGGTATCAATAAAAAAAATCCCTCTTTTGCTTACAGCTTGTTCAAAATACAGCAGCTACACTTTGGATTGGTTTCAACTGATGACATCCCATCAACCCAGTTTTAGCTTCGCTAGATTGGCTCCCTATAAGTCTTAGAATTGATTTAAAGATTTTACTTATAACTTTTAGAACCATTTTGCTCCAAGCTACTTAACAGAACTTTTGACCCTCCATGAGCCAGTCCTGCAGCCTCAGATCCTCCAGCAGGGGCAGGTCATTCCAAAGTCGAGACTTTAAACTTAAGGTGCCCCTTGACTTTGGAATAACCCTCCCAAGGAGATAAGGCATGCTTAAATCCCCTCTTAAAACTAATATTTATAGACTTGCTTTTATGTCATTTCATCTCATGTCTTTTACTGTTTCTTCCCTCTTTTGGTCAGTTTACTCTCTTTTAAATGTTCTACTTCTTTCTGCAGTTTTATCTGCAAACTTCTTTGACTGCTATTCTCTGCTCAGTATTTTATGCTTGGTTTGATTTTTATTGTTTCTATGTCTTTACTACTCCTATTTAATTTTAGAGCTTTAACCCAGTCCCTTCACTTGTATTCGTACCTCTTTTTGCTTTTAACTCCCCTTTTACCTGATTATTATTATTATTGTTGCTATTATTATCTTACAATTTCTAGCATCCTCAATTTTGCATTCTGATGTATTAATCTTTACACATTTTAATTGTTTTCATTCTATTCCTACAGTTCTGATTTCTACTCTACTGTGTCTCTTTCTAATATTTTAAATGCCCTAAAATCTCTGGCTCTTGGGTCTAGTTTATATGTAGTTGGGTTCCTGCATTGCCTGGACTCATCAAGGTTATTCTGGGTTTTTTTCTGGGCCTTTATTTTTATCCTGGAGTTCTTTTCTGTGTTTTTACAATGTTTTTCTTAGTTAATATGTCCACATCTATTTTTACAAGTCCTAGACAAATGAAGTTATTCTTATAATTATTATTATTGTATTATCAGTTACAACCCATATTCCATATGAGTTGGGACACTTTAGTTTTAATTGAGATAGCATAGAAATAATATATCACATGTTGAAACTGATAAATGTAATTGTTTTTGGAAAATAATATGCCCAATTTGAATTTCATGCCAATCAAATGTTTCAAAAAAGTTGGGACAATGGCAACAAAAAGTCAGTAGATTGAAAAAGAACTCTTTCTACCTTTTTGCTATTCTTAACAAGAATGACGTTTAGATCAACTTCATTCTGTATACTTTATCGAAGCATTATAGACGTCACTGGTAGCCTGCAGTCCTATGTCAACATCTCAAGGCATATTTTCTTAAAAGAAATGGGATAGCCTACCTTACCTACTTTGAAATTATATGCCTTTTAGCATTTAACACATCGTTCATTAGATTACTCTGGTTTACCTTTGTATTCAGTTCAAATATCACCCACAACAGAGAGAATGTCAGGATGACATTCTTCTCATGGTTGTTTCTGTGGCATTTGTGTTCTGCATAAAATGGTGTTTTGCAAATCTTCTATAATTTAAGTAATGAAACTTGATTGCAACATTTCCAAACATTAAACATAATTTGAGTTTGTTTTGATTGAACAACTGTATTTACTGCTTCACTTTTCTCAAGTGAAGGGTACTGAGTGATTACATGCCATTTATCCTCCCCAAAACAAGCATACAATCCAAGAAAACAAGAAGATTGCAGCCTTTGCAGCACTCACGATCGTGTCTTTGTAGTTTTGTGGATTTATTGTTGCAAAAATCTCTTGCAGTCCTTCATTCTCGTTGTCTCCACGTGGACTCACGAAGTCTTAGAAATGAATACCTCACTTGTAATTGCATGTTTACTTAAGGTGACAGATGAGTCGTGCCGAGACACAGCCACTGTTTCCAAAAACATCAAGTGACGCCAGTCCACTCAAAAAGAAAAAATGGGGGGTTTAAAAGGTAACTCATCCTTGAAGAGAGAGATTTCCACCTTTAAGTATACACTCTCATGCAATGACTAAAGCGAATGGTGCAGAACAAGAGGGGGCGGGACTGGATAACTGCTGTTAACTGTTCCGCAAAGAAGTAGAAATAGCTTTTTTGAGCACAGTTACACGTACTCAGCACAATGAATTCCATAAACATCATGTTTCATCTTTGCTTTCTAGTGAAAAGCACAGGCATGAGTCAGCCGAAACCACATCACTTCACACTGTCTGAACATACATCAGGACAGACAAGCGGCACATCTGAAACACATTAGTTTGTGCTTACAGTAATCCACCATTGTGATGTTCCCTCTGGTTCCATTTATGTGCACATAACCAGGGCCGTTTGCATAGAGGATGCTGGTGAAAGGCATTCTGTCATCGGCTTTCTTTGGTGCCAGACCTGTTTGACAAGTAATGGAAAAGAGGGACAGTAATAATATGTTGGACACCATATAATTTAATACAGAGGCAACATGAGCACACAGTCATATATTTCATGAGACAAATTGAAATGTCAAACTTTTAAAAAGTCAGTTACATTACTAAAAAGGTTTTTTTTTTTTTTTGCATCACCTATATATGATTTTTTTTTTTTTTTTTTTTTTACGGGGGGTAGATTGTATGCATTCAAGTATTTGTGCCTTAAAACTTACCAAAGATGGGATTCCCTCTTGGTGTATTACCACCAAAGGTGAAGACATGAGAGTGGTCTGCAGTCACCACAGTGAGCGTCTCAGACTCCCTGGTCAGCTGTGCAGCTCTCTGAATGGCTCGGTCAAACATCACAGCCTCAGTCAGTGCTAGTTTAGCGATGCCGTCATGGTGGCCATGATCAATTCTCCCTCGTGAAAGAGACATGCACAAAATAAAAGAATAAGACTTTGGACGTAACCTTTTACAACTCCACACAACTCACTATGTTCTTCTATACATTTGCTTTACCTTACATTCTACAGATGGTCTGTCTAAAAAAGTCTTACAAACAAGAACAAACCATGAATGAAATGTAATCTGTATTAAGCCATGAGGTTTAAATGAAAATTTTTTTACATGATACCAATAAGGACATGTTTTATCAGAAGTCTATTGATATGGCACTCATCTTCCACAAACAGGAAGTATCCCTTAGGATTCTTGCTTAGGATTCGAATGGCCTTCTCCGTCATCTCCACTATAGAGGGGTCTCGTGTGCTGTTACGGAAAACCTCGAACCTCATGTCCTTTGGCTCAAACAGACCTGGAACCACCAAGAAACATAAATTGTTTTAAAAGGGCTGTAGAATTTAAATTTAATTTAATTTTACTCAGCGATATGGCTGTTCAGACACATTTCTGCTCTTCCTATGCCAGTAAGGAAAGCCTGAGACAGGGAGAGAAGCAGCAAAAACCCAGAGCAAGGATGACATTGGTTAAGTGCGGGGCAGAATTAAGGAAGAGCTGGGGTGGAGGAGGGTTGCAAGAGCGGCAGAGTGTAGCCAGATAGAGCAGTTTTAATGAGGCAGCCTGAGTGCGATTAGCCAATAGAGTGCTTAGAGCAAATCAGCTAGCCATCAGCTGATAAGGGCTTGTGTGAGTCTCGATTTCACATTGGACACCAGAAGATTTTGATCTTTGATCTGTCTTTGTTTCTGTTGTGACATCCAAATGGTAGGGTCAGACCAACAACAACCATGGCATATAGTCATAGTCACTTAAAACACCTTTATTCTCCATTCTGACACTTGGTTTAAGCTTTGGCACCTCATCTTGACCATCTCTTCCTTCCTAAATGCACTGGTTGGTGCCATGATGACATGGCTGACTAGACATTTGTGTTAATGAGTAGGTATACCAATTAAAGTAATTGTTGAGTTTAGTAAGACGATGGATCTGCCCGTTTCAGTGTTTCTCACTGGCGAATCCATTTTGCAAATCTCCCATCTGAACCATTTGGGCCTGGTTAGAAAGTGACAGGACCAATCAGCAACGTGGGGTGGTATTTTCGGGCGCCGTTGAGTCGTGACGTAAGCAAGCAGCAAGAAGCCGGTGCAGTTATGGAGGAAGACATTAGTGTGGATGCTGCTAAAGCGCCAGTTTTATGAGAACTTGACGACATCTCTTCATTAAAGGAAGAACGAAGAACGGCACTGAGTTGTTATCTATTCAAAAATATAAAAGTCCAGTACTGACATGTCTATAATGGCCATGGTTCCCGTTATGCTGTTCTATATGGGGTTTATTCCTCGGTAGCAGCGCACATGCACCTCGGTAGCGGCTACGATGTCACATGCTCTGATTGGCCTGTAAAGATGTGACAGACAAAACGTTCATCTAATCACCCACCGAGTTCTTTTTCAAAGGTTCTGCCCTTTGCCAAATGCTGGCTATCAGAGGTTTTCCCTATGGATGTGTAAAACAAATCCATCTGGTGTCTCAGGTTAAAAAATCCAATACTCCGGATAATAACAATTCTTTATCAGTATCACTGTCATCATCACAGGGAGGAACCACCGTTTGGTTTTTATTGCTGCAGTTTATGGTGATAATAGCAGCTTACTGTGAGTTTCCAGCGTATCATTCTGACTACTTGACATGCCTGTAAATATGCACGCTGACCTTACAGGAATCCCCCTATTTTGTTTCATAACTGTGATAAAGCGTTTATCTTTCAGTCTGTTATCTGTGTCCTATTATGAGTCATTGCATGTTGTAATTTTCTACCAGTCTTCATGTTATGTTACTGTTTAAGTGTGTGCTTCTGTGCTGTAAATGTGTATTTTGTGCATTACAGTAGTTTGTTATCAACATGTAAGCTGTAAACACATCTATACCCACCCATGAGCCGATCAGTAGTCTTAACATTTATTTCGTCAAACTCTTTCCTGTGCCAAACATAGTGAGACTTCTTTTTCTGTAATACAGAGCAGAAAACAGATTAATCTCATGTGACTCATATTTTGGATTACATGCAAATATCCAACAGATGTGTAAAGTAATCTTACTGGTTTAGCTTTAAGCCAAACGTCAATTAGGTTCCTCTTGTCCTTGCGGTCCCCCTTGCGAGAGTTGGAGGTGGGGTACTCAGGGTCTGGGGTGCCTTTAGGTGTCATGTACATCCTTCCTCCTCCTAAAATTACCTAAGAGGTTACACCAGATAGAAACGTTAAACTTAGAGTACATTAAATGGCCCACAAAAGCCAGTTTTATAAATTGTCATAATAATACATTACTAAAGCTCTCACAGAATGGCTCATTCTACAGCCTTAATTATAGATCTTTAAATTTTATGAATTAATCATGGTCAATAACAAATGAGTTGTGACATCTTGAAACACTTTCAATGGATCAAAGTCATCATGCACTCAATGCACTTTACAACTAAAATGTTTCATAATCATAAACCTGGATTATTCTCAGTAGTATACTGTAAGCTTAATCGCTTCTTATCTAAACAATCATATTTACTATGACTGTAGATAAGCATTATATAGCATTATCATATATTTTATTATGCAAGGAGCCATCTAGGATTCTACAGTGACCTCTTTGAACTTGGTCTGATATTCTTTTATGTTGTTGCCAACAGTAATTTTTCTTACATACATCAATATCAAAGTTGGTGACCAGCTGTGTTGCGATGTCCACACAGCCTTGTCTGCGAGCGCTGGATGGGAGATCTGCATCACTGTACCAGCTGCGGCTGACGGAGTGGGCGTATGCAGCGGCTGGAGAGGCATGCTGGACACGGGTGGTGGTTATCACACCAACCGATTTACCTAAACAATGCAGAGACACAGCCACACCAGAAGATAAACCGTTAGTGCAATCACAATAGTTTCAATACAAAAGAAACAACTTTATGCTGTTTTGTCCTTCTTGACAAAGCAATGAAGCCTCATAGTGGAAGACGTGGAGGGCAAGAGTGTAGCTTATAGCCCTTTGGAAAAAGTTTATCACCATGGAAACAAGTTCATTTATAGATGCTTTATGTTGGATTCTTGGCAAGCCGTGTGTTTTTTCCAGCCTGATTGCCAAGAATTATTTTCAAAAGGCCAATAACTTTGACTAACGCTGCTTTTTGTCTCCAACTTTTAAAGTTTTACTTTAACAATGAACAAACCCTCCTATAAATATATGATAAAACTTTGTGGGATCATTAAAAAGTCTGATTGTGCCTATGGTACCCTTTCATGCTGTGGGCTTACATTAAGCAAAAAGCATAAATGTGCAAAATAAGACAAAGCAAATGCATGCCAGCCATCTAGCTGTGGATAATATTTCTATAGGAGCACTGACATAGCGTGGGTCCCAGAGTCAAAAACATTAATATATATATGGACAAAAGTATTTGGACACCTGCCAGTAAACCAATAGGTAATGTAATGGCATTGTAAACAAATACATGTACTTTAAAATTGCCCCCCCTCTAGTGCAGCTATAAGACATTGTCCAAAATTTCTTGGTATTGTGACTCTTTGTGTTTACTTTTTGATTATTTTCCATAGTGATTGGGGTGTTGTCATGTTTTGCATTTTCTGTGTAGTTTTGGAGGATGTTCGTGTGTTGTTTTTTTTTTTTTTTTTGTGTCACGCTGGTGGGAGTGGTTAAGAGGCACTGGGGCCCTGCACCTACACAGCTGCAGGTCATTTGAAGTAATCAGTACCTTATTATATGCTTTAGGCTGAAGCAGAGCAAGTGCCAGAGTGTGCCTCCACCAGAGGGGCTTAAACTCTAGCCCTGTCTTCAAAGAGTTTTACGACTTTTATGAACATTTATGTATGGAACTAACCTTGTTTTCTTGTTTTAACTTAACTTGTTTTCCTTTTTCTCCAGTGCCTCCAGTCTACTTCCAGTACCTCTTTCACCTCACCAGCCTGCTTCTTCAGTGAAACAAATGAACCTCCATTTAACCCCTATGTGCTACAATAAAACTACATGTTTTCCAAAAATCTACATCTGTGTCTCACTCCTGGGTCCAGTCTCAAGTTAAAACATCACAGGTGTATGTTGAAGCATTGAGAACGCCCTTCACTGAAGAAAAGAGGCCTAGTCCAAATCTGAAAAACAGCCCCATTCCATTGTCCCTCCTCCACCAAACTTCACAGTTGGCACAATGCAATGAGGTAGGTAACGTTCACCCGGCATCCGCCAAACCCAGACTTTCCCATCTGACTGCAAAATGGAGAAGTATGTGTCCAGCGTTGGTGTGCTTTACACCACTCCATCCAACACTTCGCATTGGACTCAGCGATGTGAGGCTTACATTGAGCTGCTTGGCCCCATTCCATGAAGCTCCCACCACACAGTTTTTGTGCTTAGATTTCTGCCAGTGGAAGCAAGGAACTCTTCAGCTATGGAATCAGACATGCACTTTTGCTGTCGTTGAGCCTGCTTTGCGATTTTATGTGGTCTTACGCTTGATGGCTGAGTTGCTGTTGCTCCTAAACTCTTCCACTTTCTAATAGTATCACGTACAGTTGACTGTGGAATATCTAGCAGGGATGAACCTTCACAAACTTTCTTATTGCAAAGGTGGCATCCATCCCAGTACCATGCTTGAAGTCACTGAGCTCTCCAGAACGACACATTTTGTATCATATATGTACGTTGCAAATAGACACAGCATGGCTAGGCGCTTGATTCTATACACCTGTGGCAATGGGTGTAATTGAAACACACCCGTTGCCCCTTTTGTGCATCACAGATACTTTTGTCCATATAGTATGCATTTATACTGTAGTGTGTTTCTGACTGTAAACTCCCCTCTTCTTAAAATGATATAAGCCTTTAGTTTTTAAATCAATGTGGCATGTGGGCCCATTGGACAAGGGCAGTGATATCAGTTTATATAGCCACACTAAGTCCTTCAGCCTTTTTCTTTGTCCATTATAACTCAAACAGAGGCAAGACCAGGAAGTTAATATCAATCGGGGGCTAGTGCTAATGCTAAAAGATCCATTGTGCATGCATAGGTAATGTTAAATGGCATCTTCCATTTCCTAAGCCTATCCATTTCTGGGGGTGGGCCTGGTACTGTGTGCACTTTATGTAGATGAGCACAAACAAACAATGGTGAACACTGGCCAGTGAGCGTGATCTCTTATTAAGACCTGTTCTGGACATTGGACTGTAACTGTTGAACTGAAGCAGTGCTTATCACATGATTGTTTTATTCCTCACACAGGGCTCAATATATTCCCATTTGATATCTAGAGATAAGAACTCAAGCCAGCTAAACTTTCCATCACACATTACGCCCACACCTTGAAGTAATTTAGTGTCCTTACCTTGTGCTTTAGCACGTCGTAGCACTGAATAAACCTCGTTTCCAAAGGTGGTGTTACACTCATAGGCTACCGCTTTAGCGCTTAGCCCAACTGTCTTAGCATTAGCTTTCACCCCACAGTGGTAGGCTGTGGCTGTGCTAGCACTGTCTGCTACCTGTTTATCCACGCTGTAGGTCTGTGAAGAAGAGAATAGAAACAAATGTAAAGACAGGAGGGGAAATAAACACATTTATCCATCTTTTAAGTTACATTAAATCTGTTTACAATGCCCCAACTATGTGAGCATTTTAGTTCAGTGTTTATTTTAGCTAAATCCCTTTAACTCTTTTCATGCAGTGGTTTCAGTTGTTGAGCTGGAGAAGGAGGATATGTGGCAAGATAAAACATGTTAAGAACCAGACCAATATAAACACATGCACAGGCCTAAGTGAGGGATAACAAACCCAAGGGTACAAGTATGTGGTTACTCTCATTGTCAGACATGCACGCAATAAACTACTAAAGCAGTGGGCTGGGGTGTTTTTGCAAATGACTGATGAACTTTGGGTCACCAGTGTTATATATGCAGTCACCTTTGACAGGGCCACGTAAGGGAAGGTATCCATGGCCAGCATGGTCTCCTCCCCGGACCTACCCTCCATCTGACCTCTCAGGATTCGTGCTGCTGACACCGTGGACACGCCCATCCCTGGAAGACAATGATTGACAGGTGAAGGTTCACTGAAATCATCTGACAAGATATTTGTAGCTTCTTTAGCTCTGACTGTCAATTGATGTATTGAATGCCATATTAAAATGACAAAAATATTTAATGTAAAATAAGTTACTGCATAAATTTTCCCCCCTTTTAAGTGACCGACCCAATTCAACAGAGGTCCAGCCAAGTGATGCTAATAAAATAGGGATAAACTGAATGCAGTGAATTTATCTCAAGTGATTGTAGTATAAAGACTCCTGTGGTAATAAGTATTCCTGGCTACCATTACACCATGAAGACAAAAGAACACTCCAAGCAACTCAGAGAAAAGGCTATTGAAAAGTATAAGTCAGCAGATTGATAAAAACAAAAGTTCAGTTAAATCCATCATCAAGAAATGGTGGGATAGGGCAGATGTGTGAATCTACCAGGACACCTATGACTACTCTGAAGGTGTTACAAGCTTCAGCAGCTGAGATGAGAGACACTGGATATGACAACTGTTGCCTGGGTTCTTTATAAGTCAGTGCTTTATGGGAGAGTAAAAAGGAGAAAGCCACTGTTGAAGGAAACTCATATTAAATCTCAACTAGCTACACCTTGCCAAAAGGCATGTGAGAGACTCCATGGTCAAGTGGAAGAAAGTTTTTTGGTCTGCTGAGCCCAAAATGGTGCTTTTTGGCCATCAGACAAGACTCAAGGCGAACACTTCACATCAGCACAATCACACAGCTGTGAAGCACAGAGGGTGACAGCATCATGCTGCACCTGCTTAGCATTTGTGCTCATCAACTTCCGATTCAAAGTTCAAGCACAAAATGCCTTTGTCTGGCTGACAGTACAGTACTAAGAAATTAGCAAGCAGCTAATCAGCTGAATGTCAGTGAAAATAGAGACAAACTTTCTCAGTGCATTTCATACTTTGTTTACTTTTATCTTAAATCCAACAAATGCTATACCACTATGGTAACATTCAAAGGCAAACATGCAGCCTCTGTTATGCTTAGAATTTAATGCTGCTCAACTGAAAGGTCAAAGCCCAGCACAGAGACAGTGGGGCATGCACAGAATGCCCAGTCCAGTCTAATCTGTTTGATGTGTATGCAAGCATAGTGAAATCCCCAAGCAATATGCGTGTTAGTCCGATTTTAAGAAATTCAATTTAGTACGATTATAGCCACACTAACATATCTGCATGCATTCTAAAAGTCTAGTTTAATTGGACTAACACAAATGATTCAACGTTGTCAACTTGAAAGTAAATGTGCCAACTGATTTAGAAGTATAATTACTTACTGGATGTCTGAGCATTATGGGAAGGTTTATGTTTTCTAATTTCTCCAAGCCACTTCAAGCATCCTCAGTTGAGGTTGAAAACATTTTTAAAAGCTAGCCCAGAAATATGAAAAGGTTTGTTTGAAAGGCTTTGACTGTTAATGCCAAACTCGGGGGATAAAAATGACTCAGTAATTCTCAGAGCAAACAAGGGCAAATAAAGCCAAGGCCATTAACATCAACCTAATCCCAGAATGGATAGGACATTTACATCATGTTGTTCCTTCTTCAAACAAAATAATGGAGCAGATCAACAGTGACTCTACTGGGCAATAGTTCAGACCATTATTGGATGAAATGAAATAAACATTAAGATATGCCATGTCTCTTGTCAAATGTTACATAAAACATACTGTATAAACCCCTTTGATCACCTCCATTAGCTAGTATTGGATTTCACCTCTGACTTTGTTAACCATACTTTATGGTGTCATGTCATTGTGAGGCACCCAACTCTCATCACAGCCATAAAACTCAGAGGGCAGGGCACCACTGGAGAGATGCTCATAGGGAATTCAGCCCGACCACCCACGAGTGTGACCCAATATGCCTGATTTAAAGCAGATATTCTAGTAGTTGACAAGGAAAACACTGTAAGCCTATGTGCTTTTAAACAACTCCACATATGAAAACTACTCTGATGCCTAACCAGCTGTAAATAAACCACACGTTACAGTTAATATGACCGTTTCTCGAACCAAATCCAATCCAGATGGAAGCTTTAGTCATTTGGAACGAGTTGTCCCTGGATGCCACAATACACTGTTACAGTAAAAGGCATTTAGCTTGTCAGGAGAAGAGCCGTCACTAAGGCCAGAAAATGTTACAATATGCCAAAAAAGCAGTGGTTGAGAACGGTGACAGATAATGTGGAATAACAAACTAACATGCAATCTTTTTAAGGAAGATAATTGCACTCATTATTTACTTCCAGCTGAATGTCACACGTTAATTTAGCTTTGCAACACTGATCCCTTCTTTGGAAGAAAAATCCACACCACAATCCCAATTCATGGACTCCAAAAATGCCGCTATGAAAGTTCAAGTTGTCACACATCAGATAAAATGAGGCTGTGACCTCATGGTACAGTTCATAAGACAAAACACAGAAAAAATGTACAAAATTGCAACATGTAGACACAAGGAACTGTAAAGTCAGGTGATAATCTGATTTTTTTTAGATAAAGCATTGAAGTGTAGACTCTTAAAAGAAACTGAATTCTGTGGATAATTAGTTTATTGATTGACTGACTACTGGTTTTCCTTGCGGTGGAAAAAGATATATTAATTCCTCCCTTTTATGGTTTTAAAACTCCTTTAAAGAATTTTCTGTTTGTGTTGATTTTACCCCAATCTCTTTGGTTTCTTAGAAAAGTTCCCACCCCAACCAGAGTCAAAAAAATTTCCAGCATAAAAAAAAATCAATCTGATATCACACAATGAAAGGGTTTTACTTTTCCTTCCTTGGCTGTGTCCGGATGCCTGATTAGTATAATCTTCCCAGGACTTTAGGTCGTGGTGGAAACATAGACAACAGCAGCCACAGGAACCATCAGTTCCTCGAAGAGAAGTTCCTTGAACTAAATAGTAACTGGCACTGTTGGTCAAAAAGCACCTACACATATCACTTTCTGTAAATTCTAACACACAAAAATGTGCGGGGGGGGGGGGACTTTTGACTCGAACCCAGCGGTAGCATTACCAAGATAGTCTGGCTGCAGATCATAGATCTCAGATGACCCCCTTGCAGACCACTACTATGGAACGCTGCCTCTGTCAGGATAGAAATACATACTGAAACTTTCAAAATAAAATCAGATTAAACTTAATGCAAGGTAAGGGTTAATATAAGGTTTAGGATACCAAAAGGTAAAAGACGAGAACCCGTTTTGCAAACCCTAAACAATGCATTTGATAAAGCAGATTGAACAGTCTGCTTACAGGAAAAAAGCTTGTCTTCCATTAAAACCCTCTAACACAGCTAATGTAGCTAATAGCTTATAAAGGCATGTTAGCTACGTTAGCTCTGTAGGTAACATAACTACATAGCTAACATGGCAAAAGATGATAAAGTTACATTGTCTATGTTATATTATGTTACATTTGCTAAAGCTAGACCTGTTTTATAAGTAGTTACGTGTACTGTGGCTCGCTTTAGCTTCTTTAGCTTAGCTACACTGGCTAATATAAAATGTTAACTACATAGCTTTAGCATAGCTATATTAGCTTATGGTGAGCTTACATAGCAGAAGCAAGCCACTGTTTTCATAACGTCTTCTAAAATGGGTCTATTCATATTCTTTTATCCCAGATTAAAACATCTGACCCATTTTTCTGTTTTATTTAGGAAATGTTGCCTGTCTGTAATATTTGCAATGTCATTTTAATTAATGTAATGGCCAGACTTTGTTTTTAAATAAAGTTGAATTTAGAAAAAAAAATCTAAAACAGGAACTGCCTTGTACTGGTAAATTACATCATTTTTGACAGACTTAGTATCTCACAGCATCTAAGGCATGAGTCCTGCAGCCAGACCCCTACCAGGACACACAAAACACAAGATGATAAAGCCAATTTTAGGCCTAATCCCCTCCTTCTGACCAAAGTAGGCAAAGGCCCAACTATCAGATGGTTCTGAAGATGATCTTGCCCGGTTTTCCTGTAGCATGTGTTGCGTTAAGAGTGATAAACCTCACCGATATGCTCACAAGACAATTCAGGTTGCACCAGCTTGAAATTGGAAATATTAATTCGATATTTAGTATCAGAAGTTTTGTTGTGTGGAGGGAATAGACTGCTAAGCATGCGCTCTGTGGATTGCCTAGTAGTAAAAGTAGCCAATCAGGAATCAACATGATGAAAGAAGACAGTCATGTAAGATACCATTATGGAACAAACAAGGAGAGGGGTTGGACTGAAATTGTATCTGCAATGGATAGCTAACAGCCACATATAGCTTGTTTAAAGTTGTGTTTGACTGCACAAGACTTTGAGTTTTGCGAACACTGGCTGCTTCTGATTGAATCTTTTAGTGTGCAGTGTGCCTGCCTTTGTTGGTGATCTCACTGGACACCACACTGGAAAAACAAATATGAGGGCCCAATGTTAAATAGTTAGATAAACAAGTTTTCACAGCTGATTTGAGTTAAGGTGCCCAACTCAATACTTTATGTTGCCACTTATATGACACAACATGCATAGCTGAAAATGTTGAGTTGGCTTGAAATTTTACATTAAAAACAATGCGTATAAGTTGGCTCAACTTTTATCTATAAGTTCACTTGGTATATATGCTACATGGTTTAAGAAACTCAGTATAATGTGTTGGGTTGGGTTTTTAAAGCACACTATAAAACAAAACTGTTGAATCTGTCATTATTTGTTATAAAGTGAGGGTTCTCTTACAACTTCAAAAGTGAATTAAGGTTGTTTTTAAATGATGTGTCTGCCAGGCTCAAGTCTTATTGAAATATCATAATTTCAGTCAGTTTTATTTTCATCTAAAAATTCCACACAGGAGCTTTAAAATCCCACTGTTTCAGCCTTCCTATATCAGTAATCACTCATAAATGTCTAAAGTCCATCTAAGCAAAACCAATCAAACTATACAAAGGACATCAAGGTTTATTCAGTTTCTTGGACTCCAACAAATCTAGACACCTAATGTTCTCCCACAAACACAGTCTGCCTTTTCAAGTCTGTTTTCCTAAAACCACTTTGAGCTGAGCAAACACTCTAACTGAACACACTTGAGCATTGTCTTGCAGTATATAATTACCTCTGTTTGTCATCAGGCTATGAATAGTAATTTTTTCCTGCTCAAACTTCAACCACAGCCGAGTCAGCTGTGAATGTACGGTTTAACAGATTCCCCTCTGTTGGCGTGACCTACCGTCACCGAGGAACAGAATGATGTTCTTGGCCTGGTGATCCCGGGGGCGGAGCTTCAGCGCAGCATCCAGCGTTGCTCTGGCCTGAGCATCCCAGTAGGATGGTTCCCTCTCCAGCTCGTACAGTTCTGCTCAGTGCAGACACGAAAAAGGTAGAGAGTGAGAAGGGTGGAAATGGGCAGAACTTGGAGATTTCACAGCTCTAGAACCAGGTATGTGTTTTTGCTGGTGGAGATGCTTCTAGTGAAGTCAAGCTTGTCTTTAAAAGCTTCTCCTGACACTTTGAATTACTTGGCCTGGGGTTGGACGAGAAAGGAAGTTTCGCAAGAGGTGTCAAATGAAAGAAAAGCAAAAAGGACACTTGGGTTCTGTCCGTTCTTGCCCCCAAGAGGTTCCCAGTAAACGAGGATGAGAAGGAAAATTCCTCCAGCCACAAAACAAGGGAAAGACAAACAGTCCATCCATTTGTACAAACAGGTAGACAGGTAAAAATATACTTGTGCACACTTTTGTGTATCTAGCTGTTACACCTACACACCTGCTTCAGTGCTCAAACACTCACCCTTTCAGCAGGTTTAGGTTACCTGCCTGAGGCGTCCATTTTTCTGACCACAAAATGCCACAAATATCCCAACAGCAGACGGCAATAATAGCTCTGTCATCTCCTCACCTTGGCTTTCCAAAGCGGCCCGGCCAACAGCCAACAGTAAGGGGCCAAGAAGGATGAGCAGGAGACTGGGGGCCCTGCAGTGTGGCAACTGCATCTCTAATCCAAGCAGAGGTAGAGCACAGCAAAACCAACAGGCGGAGGCACCGGCGCTCACAGTACGTGTGGCTGCTGAGACCTCCGGCCCTGCCTTTTTAAAGCCCCACTGGGTGTGTAGCGAGGAAGGGCCAACACCAGCTCATAGGCTCAGAGCCACAAAGGAGGGAAGAGAGAGTGTGAGAGAAAGAGGAAGAGCCAGGGGAGAGAGCAAGAGAGAGAGAGAGAGAGAGAGACACTGGGACCACACAAGAGCACTGAAGCATGGCAGCCCCTCTACTCACTTTGATTCCTAAAAAAGGCACCGCCCCCGTTTTATTGTTTAAAAAGGTTGCTTTAATTTAGGTCTTCCTCTTTTCCCTGGTTCTCCCACTCTGAAGTGTGCCTGATAGAAATTTGAATGCCTCTTTGATGTGGTAATTGTATAATGACTCTTTTGATGCTTCAGTCTCTTACAGGGAGAGAAAAAAAAGGTACCCAATTTGTGTTGGCATCCATTACGATCCAAATCATAACTGTCTCTTTCCATTTCTTTCCCCCCATCTTCTGGAAAACAGTCCAAGAGAGGAAAGGAAATGATGTCCAACCTATTCTTGCAAATAAAATGATTGAGTCTTGATGTGCTCTGCTTTTCATGACAGGAAAAATGGTCACATTTCCATTTCCCCTTCACTGAATTTATGCATTTAAAAAGACCCCAATATTTTCCCCTCCTTTACCAAGTCGACTTGGCTAGTTTCTCTGTGGGAAGTGAAGCGGGTTTAGCATTTTTCTTCACTGAGGTAGTGGAGACCGCCTGCAGAATAAAAATGTCTCCTACGCAAACACAACAGTTAATGTGTGAAATGAAGTGAGTTGGGGCCAACTTTGTTCCACCCCGGTCAGAAGAATCAAATTCAAACGGCTCTCGCCTCGTGGACCCGCAAGGCTGAATCTCGTTACAAGTCAGAGCTCTGGAAGATTTCTCTCTGCTAACCACTCACCCATTGCCAACAGGGGTGTGCAGTTAGTCACATGTGCCTAATCAAGACTGTAATAAAATCATAGCAGCGATCTGGGTAAAGAGGCCTCACATGATGCGGCCCACACCGCATGAACTGGAAATACCAGCGGTGAGGTGCAAGAGCAAAGAAAACTTGTGGGGGCAAGTCTGCCTGTCCGTTTGTTATGGGTCTGCCCCTGAGAGAAAGTCGAGCTAATGCTGGGAAAGCCAAATTGGTTTCCTGCACAAGACAAGTGTAAACACCTGGTGGCTGTTTTAGGTCTCAGCATGGATCATCCATCCACCCAAAGGTGCTTAGAAGCTTTTGTTGGCTGATTGCACACCAAGCTTGAATGCTTGTGGGAATGCGGTGAACTCTTGAGAATTAGAGGGCAAATGTAAACAAAGCAGAGTACGTCAAGAAATGTAATCCCACTGTATACTCCATATACGTTTCAGAGGCATCAACATCCAACATCAATCCTAGTGGCCACCATTAAATCCACACTTTTTATTCACCCTTACAAAAAGAGGTATGATTTAAGACCCTTCTCTAGGAAAGATGAAGCCCATCTGAACAAACCATTAAACAGGAGCAAGAGCCCTTTATAACATTATGTTGTAAATATCTTTTTATATTTAAGCAAGCAAATCAATAATTTCTGAATAATGATTCAATGACAGGATGCATCTTTCTTATATGTTTCAAAAAACCACTGAAGTTAATAATGCAAACGTATTTTTTGGTCACCAGTATTTATTTTAAGGCTTAGCTGACTTAGCATCAGTGAAGGACTCAGAGCAGTTATAGTTACCCTCTGCCTACCAGTATAATGGTTTAAGCAGTAAAATATGGTTTAACAATAATGAGTAGACTTATGGTATGTTAGGTGGAAGATATTTCTTGTTTTTCATTGGTTGAGTTGTTTAGCAGGAGGACTAATCACTTGAAAGGACCTTAATGTGATAAATTCTCTTAAGGAGCTGAGGATCCCTTCATGCCTGGTCCTAAAACCACAAACAATAGGAGGTTATAAGTTGTATATAGGGCTCTTAAATTATTTAAACAAATTTAATCTTGATTAATCTTGGAATTTCCGTAGGTCATCATGATCAACCTCCTGTTTTCATTGTTTTATTTTTTTTGCTTTATATACATGCTTTTATTTTGAAAGAAAATCACAGATTATGACATGAACCTAACCACGGAAAAATGAACTTGTTATGGATTAAAACAAAATAAGGGAACAGATATAAGGAAAATGTTTGGTAACACAAGGTGAATACATCTTTTGATTTGCCCACTCAGCTTTCTGCAAGATTGTTTAATAGAAATGAGCCATTAAGGAGCAGTGGTGGACTTATTTGACATCATTGCATCTTAACCAAAGTGTGCTAAAATGGACAATAAAGCATCCAATTATGCACAACAGCCCCAATGATATCTCTATATAAATAAAAGAAATGCTGTCATATGTTAATGTTTGTACATATACAACTAAGTATTAGAGATCAAACTTTCTTTATTGAGATCAAAGCCTTTTATGTGTCTTTACTCCTTAAGGAAATCAGTGATTACTATCAGCAATGAACCGAACTAGATGAATGAATACAGTAATAAAATCCCTGGCCTGTGATTGTGAACAAGTGTGTAAGGGATATTTATAGTGTAGCAGATGGTGATTTGTGTTTACTACTGACATCATCAAGCAGAAGAAGCATACAGTGGGAGGGAAGTGAGCATCATCATGTACCGTGTTAAAACAGATTTCCTGTTCGACTGACCGAATAAAAAAGCACCTGTTCATGAATCTCAACATGATCGAGACTGGTAAAGAGTTTATTTTCTTATAATGAAGACTACACCTATTTAAACGCAGAGCATTTATTAGTATTGAAACTGCCATGAGGAACATCTTCAAGGCTTAAGGCTGTCCACCCCTGAGGACAAAGCAGTCTTTGATTCATTTCTTTCAACAATCAAATGTAACACTTACAGTGGATTGTTGTTATTTAAATGTTAAGATTTTCTCTCACACATACCTGGCAGGAACATTTTTGAGACCTGAAGCATTATTATATAGAAACAGTTAATCCTCTGATTGATGTTCTTGTGTGTTTATTAGGTTATGAAAGGCATTACAATAGACTTAGGACAAAAGGAAAGGAAATTTGTGTTTGGTAGATTTTTTCTTTGTTGTAACAATTTCTTGGCAATAAATCTTGTATACAGGAATTGAGGATTTGCTGGAATTCACTTTATATAAATTGGTGTCTTGACCTCTCTGAGTAAGAAAACTAACACTTTCTCTCCTTTTTAAAATAGTTTATTTTCTTAAATAATGCTTTTTGTTTACTAAATCTGGAAAAAAATATTTATAACTTTGGTAGGAGGCTAAGTGTGACCTAAATGGTTGAGATAATTTCATTAAAAGTGCAGAATCCAAGTTCTATACTACTCTTTTAAGACAAAAGACAAAAAGACAGCTGGATAAACTTGTCCCTTGACTTTATTTTGCAGGGTTTGATGCAGTCTCTTTGGGATTCTTGATGAAAATCACTCCTGTCATCTCAGTTTCTCCCACGTGTTGAGAAACTGAATAATGACCAAGTGTGTAATCTTAAATGGAGTGGGAAAAGACATTTGAAAGAAAAACAAGGTTAAAAATTGCCTAAACATGGAAGGAAAACCATGTTAATGGAAGTGGGAGTATAAAAAAAGGTTTCTTTGAGGGTTTCCCTGCATGGAAGACCTAAAACAGATCTTTTTAAAGTGTATAGAAATATACACTGGTTTTACGCTTGCACACCTACCTCTTCAAACACACAAACACTCCCTCATTCCAGCATCTGGAACCTGAGTCATACTCCCCTAAAAGTAAATTAGAAATGTAACACTCCCTTCTGCTCCCCCTCCTCTCTGCTCATGAGCGCCTTTTCCTATAGATCCTGTAAATTACAGTGGTAGGGGAGATTTTGCGTCTAGATTACAACTCATGAGAGGAAATGTTTAGGTTCAGGTTGTCAAAGCGAGGATGTACGTGTGGGTGGTGCCAGACCACACAGCTATAGTTTCAAAGAACGAGAAAGAGACGTTTTTTATGACTTCTTTAAGACAGCCTTTTAAGGAAGATATGACAAAGATACGGGAGTGAAGAGAGAGTTTTGGAGACGCAGAGATTCAGACATCCAGAGGGGAAAGAAGAGACGGACAGCGCTGGTGGAACAGTTAAAATACATATGCAATAGTGCCTGTGATCTATTTTGGCCTTGTTACAAATATGCATCCCCCTCCTCCTTACAACACAGAGTGACATCCACAAGACAGATGCAGAATATATCCAGATCAATTTTAGTAAAGACTATAAATGATGTAACCTCAGTTTATGTGAAGCTCCGGAGACTGAGACCCCATCTCGGAACAGTCAGATGGTACTCATAAAAGTCTTTTTTACTGCAGCCATGCCACTCAATTGGGGGACAATTAGAAGAGACCCACGACCTGACTAAGGACGGCTACGGCGAGAGATAGCTACCTCGACATCAAACAGTCTGTCGGCTTTGAGAAGTAGCCCCTTGGAGCTTATAATTGGACTCGTAAAGAAAACATGGAGAACATGTTTACCCTTATTAAGCTGCAGTGTGTTTTTGTGCATGCGGGTAGAATGGTGCTTGAGTAAATTAACATTTACAAAGCGAAAGAGCACCCAAGAAAAGTCGCTAACGGGTGAGATTGGGTGTGTATATGCATGTTTGAAAGCAAACATGCCTCTCTGCCTCTGTGATGTGTTATAATTGTCCACGGTTTGTTATGTCTGACTTCAGACCTAAATGTTATGACATGGAAAAAAGTAAATTGCGGCACAGTCATAGCCAGGCTCCACTTTTACTGTGTGCATTGAAGAATATATTGCATTTGACATCATGTCATAAAAGTATGCTTTCATGGGTGCATTCTGACCACATCAAATATTTGCTTATGGCTGCTAGTTTGCTACTGTGCACCCTTATTTCTCACTGTCTTAGCAACATCACAAATAAAAAAGTCTGACTCACCTGCACAGCCACATCCGCTGAGGAGAAGTAAGCTTATCAACAACATCATGACTTAGGCACTTATTCCTTTGCTTCTTTTTCTTCTGCTTCCCTCCAAGTGCCCTGTGATTGCTGCATTTACCTCCTCCTGCAAGGCAAAGCTTCACACCTCCAAGGTATCCAAGAGGTAATATAAACAAAAAGTTATTTCCCTCCCACCTCTAACATTTGTAGCCTTGGCTCGCATCTTTTGTTTGAGGCAGATCCAGAGAAGCAGAGGGGAGAAAGCCCACCTATTTGGACTCACAACACAAATCAGCACACCAGCAGCACTCACCTTTTTACCGGTTTGCGTCAGAAAACATCCATCAAATCAGAGAGCGGGCCCATTTCCCTCCCCACGCTGCCCATCTACTTCCCCGACAAGGCATCGAATCAAAGTGTTTTCTCTCTCTGTCCTTTGTGGACACATGTCTGTCAGCAGCTCGCACAGGTTGAGGCTTTGTAGTTTGCTGCAGGAAACATTTGAATTGGTTTCAGAGGAGCCAAAGTGGGACAAGGGGTTTATGGAACGCAGGGAAATAAACAAAAGATGCACCACAACACAACAGGCATGTGTAAATAAACTTGGAACAATGATCTGAATGTTGACTCAAAACCAGGGTCATGCAGAAGGACAGAAAAGAAGAAACTCAGGAGAGATGCATTCGTATTCAGGATGGTCAAGCTTGGATCTGATGGGAGAAAACAAGACTTAATCAACACGCACAACTGTGGGGTACCTGTCTCGCATTCCTCGCCTTCCGCTCAGCTAAGCACTCTGCTTAGCCCAGATCTCCCTCACATCAAAGAGCTCTCATTACAGGAGCCATCACACATGCACAGAAAAAGGTTTGGGGAGGGAGAAACAGAGAGCCAGGGGGAGAAAGGGAGGTGAAAGAGAGCAGCCACACTTCTTCTGCATGCAGAGTTATCATTCAAAACAAATCTATTCCAGCTGCTATTTGTTTCACTGGACAAGTCCTTGAGCGACACCGGGAAGAAACTCAAAAAAACTTTCTCAATCAGCACACAAAACATTTCCAAACTATTGTTTTGATATCAAGACAAGGAAGACAAAGATAATGAATTCTTATTATTCAAAGAGTCCATTTATCATCAGCCATTTTCCTTTGACATCACACCAAGGAAGAGAAGTGGCTTCTGTCTGAGATCCAGGTAGCCTAAGGCTGGATATATACACTAAAGAGACTCCATTTGTGAACATTCAGGTCGTTCTGAAGAGCTCATAAATTTGACGGATGCCACCTTTGCAAGAAGACAGTTCTGAAAATTTAATTCCTGCTGCATATCCCACAGTCAACTGTAAGTGATATTAGAAATTGGAAGCATATAGGAACAACAGAAAGTCAGCCACAAAGCAGAAGACCACGTTAAATCACAGCAGGGTCAACGACTGCAAAGGACCATGGTGCATGAAAGTAAAACACTCTACTGGTTCCATAGCATTAAGGTTAAGCACAGAACCCGGTCTACCAAGTCTAATGCTAATGGATGGAGTGGTGTAAAGAACCTCGACACTGGACTGTGGAGCAGTGGAAACATGTTCTGTGGAGTGACCAATCATGCTTCTCTGTTTGACAGTCTGGGTTTGGTGGATGCCAGGACGTTACCTGTGTGACTGCATTGTGCCAATTGTGAAGTTTGCTGGAGAAGGAATAATGGTATGGGGCTGTTATTTGTGGTTTGCACCTTCAGAATTTCTATGTATTTAAATGGAAAATGTGAACAGAGCTAACATCTTTTGTGCTATTCAACCAAAGCAGTCTAGATAATAGCTGCAGTGGAAAAATAATGGATACAATATAGTGTAACTGCTTCATATCTGACTCTTGATCCTCTTCTCCAAGGCTTTTGTTACCCTACCAACAGGAAAGCATAGTTCCCTTCCTCCTCACGGCCACCCAGGCGTGATGCTCAAGCTTGTGGGGGGAACATTGTGTCAGGTGGTGAGGTTGGGAGACTCCGCGACTGGCGCTTGAGGTCAGACTGGGGTTTATTTTCCTAGGCAGGCCTGTGTCCAAAAACATCCTCCACAGCATGCTCAGTGTCCGCCAGGTGCTGACCAGACAGAGCCTCTTAGGGGATGGACAGCTCCATTCATTTAACTGGTTTTTATTCATTTTCATCTCCAGTTTAGCATTCTGGTCACACACTAATGCATGGATAAACAATAAGGCATAGTGTTGATATTGAGGATCAGACTGGACCACCCAGGCGACTTCATACAGCAGATAATTTTTAGAATTCACAGAGTATTAAGTACACATTCAGCACCAATAGTGACCTAAATGCTCTGCAACAACATGACCTTGCCTTAGGTTGAATCTTGCTGTTGCACAACAGATGAGAGAGAATTATAAAACAAATGTTTCATGACATGTTCAACCCTCACTGATTGGGAAGGAACAATACAGAGAAACATACTTCTGTTATTTTAAATATTTTCCTTTTTTTTCTTTTAACAACATTTTTACTGCTTTTGGCACCTGTCGTGTCATTCAAACGTCACTGGAGCTTCCACAGCTCAGTTCTCAATCAGCACTAGTGGCATCCACCATTTTTATGCTTCTAGATTAAAACAGCAAATAGAGCGCAAAGGATGATGGGTACGCAAGGGCTTATGGCAGGGGTGTCTAAACTATTGTCCAGAGGCCAAATGTAACCTGCAGTCCATTTTTTATTGGCAGGGAGCACAGTCTTAAAATGAAAAGAAATATGGACCACATTAAAACTAACATGCTAATTCTCTAAACAAACATTTTGACAATTTGAATTTAATGATGTGGGGGTTTTGTAGCTAATTACGAGAACACTGTAAATAGTAAACATGTTACCAACCAAAATGATAACAATATCTTGATTAATTATGCTCTGATGGATTAGCGCAGCAAATAGCAATTCCAATGGCTATCTAGTGGTGGAGTCAATGAAGCTGGGGCTGACCAGGGCCCCCTGAAATCTTAAAATCCTTGAAATGATTGTATATTTGCCTTGTCAGCCATTAGCTAGCCATTTAAGCATGCCCAATCACTAAGCATATCTTAACCTGCATTATACTGGTTTAATAACTTCAATGTAGCCCAGGCCAGCTGCTCCTCTTTACCTGCCTTTTTAGCTGTCATAAAGTTCACGGATTCTTGTGACAGTAGTTTCCGTAGGTGTTCTGTGGTACGGGTCATCCGAGGCGACCTGGACGTCTTAAAGCCCCTTGTCATCAGCGATGTCCACGGTCTGCAGTCTCCTATTAGCGATCGCATTAGTTAGCTTAGATGTTGCCATTTTAGGAACTTAACTGGGTCTGGACTGTGCCGATGTAGCTTGACGTTATGACTTGACCCTGTGTTGTTGTTAGCGTCTTTGCTAACAATAGCAACATTAGCTATCATGGCTTGATCCCGTGGTGTTGTTTGTGTCTTTGCTAACATTAGCAAAGATGCGTTTTGCTTGGAGGTGGTACTTCAGACTCGTTGTGCTTTACTGTAAAGACAGTTCAGGCAGTATGTACACACAACTTGTGTTTCATCTAGAATTCCATTAGGCAGCTTTTTAAATCAAAATTTGGCGTGAAGCAGACTGGGTCTGTCTCCTCACTCATCACTGCTGGCTGCGTTTGACCCACCTTTAACCTTTTCACCCCAGGGATGTAAACATTCACTCAGGAGAACTACAGGAGGAAGTTGTGGTCAAACTTGGTCATATCATTAAATTGCGTTATTATTTTTTTAACACATTAAGATTTCCGGATTAATCACAAGCGTTAACACGCTAATATTAACAGGCCTAATTTGAAACCATCACATGTCCATGGCGAGATTGAGAAGCCTCTGCTATCGGGATACTGCAAGATTAACAATTTCTCTGGAGTCATGGCTGGAGTGACAGGTACAAGGCAGTGCAGAAAATATAAGTCTCATTAGGGTCTGGCAATTAATCTAAAATTAGATTAAATCGCAATATGGCCTAATGCAATTTTCAAATTGCAAAAGGTGGAATATTTCTTTGACCTGACATTTTTGTAAAAAATACCAGTTTAAAATTATTTTTGCAGAAGAGAAGTTATGCATGACATATGATGCAATCATTCAGGTGCCATCTTCATTTTTGTTCATTTTTCTTATTAAATATAAGAATAACAAAAACCTTTCAATGCAATAATTCATTTCTTATTTGCAATACAAGTCAAAATCATCAGAATTAGACACTAAAAGAATTGTTCAGCTGTTGTTTAGGAATAAAAGAAATTAAGGAATAGTCCCATATCAAATTGCTATTGCAATATTGAGGAAAATAAATTGCAATTAGATTATTTTCCAAAATCATTCAGCCCTAATTCTCATCCTATAATAATATTTTGCTGGATCCCTTTAGCATGAAGCAGTACTTACTAAATTCATGATTTATTCATCAAAGTTCTTGAAATGACTTTAAAAAAAGTTTTTTTTTTCTGGCGTAAATTGTTTTTTACTGTGGCTCATATCTGAAACTTCAGAGTTTAAGGTAAAAAAAAGGACAAAGTTCAGCTGAGGCAGGTGTACTGGTTTTGCTTAAAACTACAGATACCGTTTCATGCAAACTGCTAATATTTACTAGACAATTTGTTTTAAGCCCAAGCATGATTTGAGCCTAAAAGTCCAGTGTGTTCAAACAATGTGAGTGCTTCCTTGGCTGTGGCATAGATGGAAGAGGTGAGCTTCAGCATGGTTTGATTCACAAGCCCAGATGCCCAGACGTTCAATCAGTACAAACGTTACTCCTGACACTCATTTAAACAGTCAGTGTTAGTGTTGTGATGCTATATTTCTCCTTGGTCTTGTAAACTGTGTGTGTTATATTACGACAGCTAGGCTTGGGGCAATGTGAGTGCAGGCCTGAGTGAAAGCTTGTGAGTGCATGGGACAAAGATGCTTTAGCACAGTACCATGCAACATGACATAGTGTGAGTGTGCCTTCAGACTATGAGTTCAACACATGCTTGATCCAGGATCAGGATAGTCTGGTAACCTGACACGCCAGATAGACCGTTTCATATATCCATTGCATAGATATATTTCACTTTCATCAGGGAAAACTCCTACAGAGAGCATTTGGGAAGGGCAGGACTTTTCAAAAAAATTCCCAGAAGGTGATTGGACCAGTGTTCTGTCTATCACATTCATTATGGGTCAATCAGAGTGACAAGACACAATGACGATGCATGCATACCCAGCTCCAGGAAGCTGGACAGGCAAACATTACTGTATCTATCAACACTGAAGCATGATGTCGATAAAACTCATGCAGAGGCCAGTCGGGAGAAGACGTGTCCTCAAACACGAGGAGCTTACAGTGTGGCTCTTTGCTAAGCGCTACCTGCTTACTGTACAAGTACCACTCTAGCTCACTTAGCCCTATGTATGTTCCAACATCATCGCTGTAAAGTCTTTGTCCTATTTCATGAATCTGAGTTAAACTTCTGTGGGGTTAAAAACATTGAAACTGTATTCATATAAATACAGAAAAGGCTTTAACACATCTGAAAAACATCCCATCTACCTTAACACTCTCCTGCTCCTTTCTCAGTTTCTCAGTTTCTGTATGTTAATGTAGTTTAGGTGCCATCTGGTCACCATCCTGAGAGGAAAAACTTAAAGAAATATATTGTGTAAAGCTGTTGTTTGAAGCCACATCTTCAACATGTGTTTGTGGTACAATGCTGTGAATAATGGATCTGAATAATGCATGCAAACTCTGGCAAACACGTAAAGATGTGAAGACATCTTGGAGTATCAAAGTAAAGCATTGATTGTTTTGGACTTCGGTTTCTAACTTCACTCATTTGTACATGGACAAATCTTTCTTAAAGCCATCTTGATGAAATCCACATTTGTGTTTAAAGGCTGTGAGTCATGCCAGCTGGAGAATTTCATGAATTGGAGAAAGATAAAAAGTCTATCTTGGTTACAATCCTCCTGATTTTGCACTACTGTCATTTTTATGTTTTATAAGCACTGTTGTCTCATTATGGTTGAGTAATGTCAGAATTTTCTGTCTCTGAGAAAGTTATTCTGTCGCCAAGATCCAGTTGCGCCATTATAAATACCCTTACTGGAAATATTTAACCGTGTAACCACTTTAAAATTGTGCCTCTGTCAAGTAACAATCACATAATAATGGCTGATATATCTCACTTTCTTCTATCTATAAATATCCATCAAATGGAATAAAAATATAAAAACATGTCAATAATGATAATAATAGTAGTAAGTTTATTTATGTAGCACCTTTCAAGAACAGAAAAGTCACAAAGTGCTTTACAAAGAGATAAAAATGACCTGAAGCTACCATGAAGAGACTTTAGCTGGTTTTAAAACAGATGAGAAATAACACTGATGTCTCTTTATGATCCACAAAAGCAAATGAGACCATCAGCCACAAGATTGATTCCATCAAAGTGTTTAGCTGCAACTTGCCAAACAGTCCTATTTTCTTAAATTTTCCCCAACAAATATACTTGAAGAGTGATTTATTTGATTGCAAACGAAAACAGGATGGAAATTTTGTTTGAAAACTCCTGATGAGCGTGCACAGGAAGGTATAAACAAAGATATATTTGTGTATTTAGACCTCTTTCTGGTATGTAAAATTATAAACTCTGAGGTATAGATTTATAGCCTATCCTAAGAAGTGGCATTGATTCTTTTTTCATAATTAGCTGGCATATTTCACTAACAACTGCATATCTTCAGAGCTTTATTGGATGACATTCATGAAGGGAGATTCAGGTAAGAAAGGAAGAAAAGTATAGAAACAGAGGAATGTTTTTCCTCAGTCTTAATCTTTGTTAGGGAGGCTTATGTGATATGTGCAGGGAGCTTGTGAGCCAGCCTGTCATCGGCTACCAATAAGGTCCTCTTTAAAGGCCCAGTCCGTTTCTAACAAGAGGAAGAAGAGAAAGAAATACTTCTACTTTCTGAGGGGAGATACATATTTTTTTCTCATTTGTACATTTGTGTGTATTCCTTTGTGCAGCATGTTCAATGACAAACAATCCCATGAACATGCATCAGTGGAGAGAAGTCACCCTCAATTTCCACAGGCTGTTCCTGCTGTGTTCTGGCTGTGCCATGGTTTTGCAACACCCGATGGAGCATACCCTTGTTTACTGGATCCATTTCTGAAGCAAAGTGAAGCACAGTCCAGCACAGCCCGGAACAGTTGGATCATGGGAATAAAGACAACCATGTACACACAGTTACTTTGCTTTGCTAATTTGCTGTTCATGTGCTTCCTGTGTTGACATTTTGTTTACATGGTGATGGGATATCTCACGGTCCGTTTGTGTCTGGTGTTTTATTTAGAAATTTGTTTGGATGTTAAGTGCCTTTCTGTGTCTGACTTTCTGTTTGGGTAGATCTCTGTTCAGCTTGACGCATCCTGGCAGCAGCTCAGCTGAAAATAGACTCAGCAAAAACTGGAGTAATGACATCTCAGGGTTATCTCAGGGATGTGTGGGTGCTTTCCCCATCATGCCCTTGGGCAGAGTGTTTAGATGTATTTGGATGCCTGTTTTACAGTGATCACTGCTGGGTTCTTCTACTCCTGTTTCTGGTAGATTGCTGTTGTTTCTTGATGTGAGACATATTTGCGAAGTGAAGTTATCCACTGAATTAAAGTTCCCACCTGTGACTTTAGGTGGTCCTAAAGGACACATAGAGCATGTTCCTCATTAGTCTGCATCATCTTGCTATGAGGTTGACTCTCCGATTTGCTCTTGCCGGAGGAGACCCACTTTGCCACAGATTTTCAAGAGTTAGTGCAGCTCTGTCATGTTAAAAAATATTAACACTTTCAAAGTGTAGTTTAACCTCTATGGCCTACCATAAAAGGCAAAACAAAAATAGAATGAAATTGTGCTTACTTTGCAAAAAGAAAGAATGTTTATAAAAATTAAATTACAGTAGTGCAATCAAATCTTCTGTGTGCCAGACACTTGATCATACATATGTTTGCAGAAGACCAAGTTGAAACAATAACAAGTGCGACCCCTGCAAGAAAACAATGCAAGGTTTGTGCAGACAAACGGCATCATCATCATACGTTATCACAAACACATAAAGTAGGAAGTGCTGTGAAAGACAGTGGCCTGGATTATATCATAGCATATTGTTTTTGATGTGTGTGTTTTTACTGCATTTCTGCAAAATAAGGAAGGATATTTCAGGAAGGAAACAGTACTCTGGGACACAATGAATGTGTGGTATATAAATTTTACTCCTCTGGTTTTATATGCAAAAAGAATTAGTGGGCCATTACATTTGGTTGCAATTCTACCCGTGGTTAAAGATAGATATGCAATGGGAGTGCCGGTGCTCCCGCAGGTTTTAAAGGGCTACCTAGATGTAGTGTTGACAAACATAGACACTTCTCAAGTGTTAAATTTAACTAAACATGAGTTTGGTTGACAATAACAATTTTGCTGTATATTTAACTTCATTATAGAGGTGTGGCTTTACCTGAACAACCTGGTTGGAGATGTTTTCTGTTTTTTTTATGAAATGTTGTTCGGTCTGTAATGTTTGCAGTGTGGTTATTTCATGTGGGTACCTGCCAGACATTTTTATGAATAAAGTTGAATTAAATGTAAAAAACAGGGGATAGGCTACATCCGCAGATTTCGAAACTTCCATCTTTACAGATGCAACTATCCCACAGTAGTGGTCTGAGAAAGAGGGTGTCTGAGATCTGCAGTCTACAGCCAGACACCTCTAAGAAATGATGGTTCAGAGTTAAAGGGTGTCGGAGTGTCAATGCAGTCGGGGGGGTGGGGGGGTATGTCTTGCTCAAGGGCACTTCAGCAGTGCTCAGGGAGTGAATGTGCACAATTTCCAGCAACCACACAAATGTCAGTATGTTTGTCAACACTAATGTCTTTAATGTTGTTTCTAAAATAACTCAGTAAATAAGGTTAAAGTGATCTTATCTGAGACACAAACTATGACTCAAAGACACAACTTGATTTAGGGCTTAACAAAAGAAAGAGCTAAATCATTGTATATGTAGGTGAAAGCACAGGTCATAAGACTTAAAGCTAAAGCTTGTAAAAAGACATCTGGAATAACAGTTTCAGATTACTCTGAGTCAAACTGTATAAAGTGGATGTAACCTGATATATACAGTAAATTAACAGCCCTCATCCCTCTCAGACTGCTGGTATGCACTTCTTCCACTGTGTTGGTGTAGACTGACCAAAGACTAAATGTTTTAAACTGGTGGTTGCGTGTTATGCAGATTTCTGTCTTGGTTTTGAAGTTCACATGCTTACAAGTCCGAGTGATAGTGTGTCATTTGTTGTTTTCTGTGTCTTCACTGCCATAGCAGTCCCAGCTTATGCCTGTCAGCATTCAATCACTGTTTAACCAAAGCATGTCTCTCCTTTGGAGTGTTCTTTGCACCGTCCAGTGGCTGAGAAGTGCATTAAACTTTTTCTCTCCTGTAAAGATGTCATCATGCAGCCAACACCTACACAGGTTTACTTTGTTTTAATCTCTCACCTGTGGCCGTAAAGCGAAGAGATAAACTGTTGGACTGTGTAAACCTTGTTAAATATCTAATGCTTCTTAACATGCTCAGATATGAGGGACTGAAGTTTGTTACAGTGCCCTGAAAAGGCTTTACATAACTGCTATATAGGTTAAGGAAATACCAATTACATCAAGGTTTAACAAGACAAATCCAGTGCAACTTTCTAAGTCACCGTTTAAAGATGTCATGGCAGGAATTGCCATGACATCTGTGTGGTACAAAACTGTATTTCCTTCAAAAACAGTCATGTGTTTTAAAGCATGTGAGGTGGCTGAAAAAGCAGAGGAAAAAGGTGAGGTGTGACAGATCAAAGTCCTCCTGCTGAGCGGAGTGAGGCAGCTTATCGCGAGGCATCATTGGATTAGGCAACACTGACTGCAGTATTATCCGTTTTTTATCATAAACAAAGTTGTATTAATCCTGGCAGAATGGTCACTGAGGCAGATGGCACGATCAAAAGACCATGACTGAGATTGAGTATGTGTCTGTGTTTCTGTGTGTCTCTCAGTCACAGACACGATGATGAGGGCATGTCTGGGGGCCCTGCATCTGTCGACATTTTCCATCTGCCACAGTCTGACTCTGGCTGCCTTCAATTAACCCCTAACAAAAACCACAACTGCTTTACTGGGAAAGCAATCAAGCACGGGGGCAAATATTGTTTTTGAAAAGTCCTCAGTATTTTTAATAGGGCAACTTGATGCATGGAATCCCTCAAAATCAGGGCATTGCACAACATGCATAGAAAACAGGTTTTTAATATTATCCACTGAGTGATTGTGATACATTTCCAGCTTGTGGCATCGCACTATTTGGTGATGAACATTTGTTGTGTTAGAGGACATGAAACGGATGTGAAATAATTAATGTCTTTCATTTTTTCCCTTGCTTTCTTCTTCTTTGATTATGTGTTTATTGTGCTCGTTCCACCCTCCTATTTGCCCTATAGATGAGCGGGGCGTCCACTGTTTTGCTGTCGATACAGATTTAATATACACTTTAACAGTAGCTGCCTCTTAACTGAACTATATTACAGTTTATTCCAAACACTCATGTGCCTTGTGCTTTGCAAGGCTGTGATTTTATTTGATGTGTAGGATTAGGAGAAGGTTGTGATTTATTTTTTTCTGCTTTCTTTTCTTTTCCAAAGAGAATAATGTGGCCAATGCATCGGTAACAACCATATAGACAAAACACAGAACCATTCAGGTGACTGAATGAAAGTTATGAAGATTTATACTGTTATTCAGATGTAGCCATATAAGGTAATTGCAGTTTTTTCCCCTCTTAAAGCATTATGACCTGAAATAGTACTCACTTTTAGGCCTTCGTTGCAAAACGAAATGTTTAAAAAGAAAATAGGCACAACACAAATTTAAAATAAAGTATTCAGGTGTGTGATATATAATGGCAATGTTTTTTTTCTCCTCTAGACTCGTAGCTAAAATACTTTTTAAGAACTATTGTTAAAGGGGCAACTGCTTTTGGTCAAGGCGTTGCATTTCGTCTAACCCCTGTCCAGCAGGTGGCGGTAATGTGAAAGAACTCAGGTTTGCCGACCTCCATTGTCTGAGTAAAAATAGAAAACGGAACTTGTAGTTTCTACAGGAAGTGTTTCCTACCGACACTGTTAGGGGGAAAAGAGTTAAAAAATTGCGCGCTAACGGCAGATTAATTGTAACTTTTCGGCTTTTATGTTGTGGAAAGTGAAATGGCTGACCCAGGTAAGTGTTCATGTTTAACGAGGTTAATATTTTGTATTTTGATGCGTCGTTATCTTTACAACTGTAAGAATCAAAACCACTAAGTGATGCTAATAACGTTAGCATATGTTAAACACACACAGAAAAACCGTAGAATAATGTCATTTAATTGTCTTCAGACTTTACCGAAATTATTTTTAGTGTAGTTCTTTCTTCATGTCTTCATAATACATCAATTTAAAATTGAAACATTGTATTATAATGCTAGCTTTTTCCAAAATTCAAGCATTAACCTTACCTGTCTTCATTTGCCAGCAGAGCTTCTCTGGATTGTTCTAAACAGAGAAATATAGCATTAGAAAACAAACGAGTATGCTCTATGCAGCATGTAAATCTCATGAGTACACATAGTCCTTTAAATGGATATTAATGTGAAGACCTATGTTTAGCATTATTATAGGCTATATAATATATATATTACTACCTGAAACACTGAAACCCTTTATCTGTTGTATCTTTAATTTAACTATAATCTCTTTCTACTGTTATTTCTCAGGGCCAAATAAGGACAACATCAGAGCTGGATGCAAGAAATGTGGATATCGTAAGTAAAGCTTTGACCCACAGACATGATACTTGCCTGTTTTTATGGCTGTATTTGGTCAGTTATTGGAAGGAGAGAAGAGCTTTATATTACTAATGTGGTTGAAAAATGTGGATGATTTACGGTCAATGCAGACTTTATAGGCTTTCGTTGCGTGGGAGGAAATAAGAATCTCTGTAAAGATGTTGGAAGACAATAATCTAATCTCACTTAAGTCCTTAACCATTAAATTGAGAAGGGTTCGGGTTGCAGTAAGGAGATTCGAGATCCACCATGGACATCATGTTTTGATCTTTGTTTTTTTTTTCTTTTGTAATTGCCACATATTAAGTTTTAAGTTGTTTATTTTTCCCTTTGTCACTGTGTTTTTAAATTCTTCTGTGAAGCACTTGGAATTGTATTGTTGCTGAAATGTGCTATACAAAGATACATGCTTAAAGTGTGTTGTAAAGCTGATGGAAAAAATCTAAAGATCAAGCTCCTTCAAATGCACCTACATACTTATTAAAACTGATGCTACTGGAGATTTTGATCAAGATGATGCTGATGATTTCAGTTTGGCTGCTGTAGTTGTATTCAAGACAGCATATTAAGACTCTGCTTCTGTTCATCCTGTGCATTTCCTCTATGCAAAACCTGGAAGTATCTGTATCCAGTCAGACTTGACGCTGTGTATTAGCACTTCCTGACATTGTTCGCTCCCTTCCAGATCCTTGCTCTTGTTTTACTCACTCTCAGATGTCTTACACTCTAGAGAAAAGTGTCTGCTAATTGAAACTGTAACATTGTAAAGCTTTTCAAAGTGACGTCAACAGTTCTTACTATCTGTGTCGATCTTAAAAACCTGACACTTATGTATACAAATTTGCCGAACTATTCTTTCATGTGTTAAAATTTTACAGCTGGCCATTTGACCTTTGAGTGCCGAAACTTTGTCAGGGTTGACCCACAGAAAGACATTGTTCTGGACGTAAGCAGCACCAGTAGTGAGGAGAGTGAGGAAGACTTCACTGCAGCTCAGCGAAATGAGAAGCTGAGGCGAGGTGTCCAGAATCGCAGAGGTAAGAAATTATGATCCTGTAAACCTGACTTAAAAATAATCAATAAACCCAATAATGTGATAAATTGTTAAGACATTGCTTCATTGTAAAAATAAGAACAGAATGTATTTTCACAGTGCATTTCCGTGACAGTGCTGTTACAAACTCAGCTGCTTTACGCCTCAAGAAATCCATGTTGGTTCTTTGACAGCATGATATTTTCATGTTCACATCTTTTGGTTTGCATTGGGGGAGTGTGTGAGAGCCCTGCATAGTGGGAGCCTCACATATACAGTGCTGTGCACCCCACTGGCTATGATGATCCCATTTTGCTCTTTAATATATCTGGTACATATCTGGGAAAGATGGGGAATTTTCACGCTTTGACACGGCACTGTGAATCAGCCCAAAGATGAGCAGATGGTTTCAGCAGTGACAGTTATGGAAGCTGAAACTTTGTTACTCAATTTTTATTGATATTTCCCCAAACCAGGACATGAGTACCTAATTTTGTTCTCCTCATGTGCCACATGTTGTAGGATGAAAATAATGCTCCTTGGGTTCTGAAAACCAACACTACTCCAGTTACACGTGTCTGGTCTTTTCTGTCTTCAATTTCGAGTAGGTTCTGATGATGACAGAAAAAAGCGACGCAAGCAGAAGAAGAGCAGAGATAGATCGTCAAGAAAGAGGTAATCTTTTTCTTCTTTTTTGTTTTGTCTGCATTGGGCTGTAGCCCTTGTCTGTGGATGCCTGCTCTACCAACTAAGCTAAACCAGCACCATATCGTTTGTCTTAAATTAAACTTTTTGTACTTTTTTCCCCCTAGGTCTGCATCATCATCGAGTGATGGGGGGACCACAAAGAAGAAAAAGAAATGCAGCAGATCTTGCTCATCTGATGAAGATGAGAGGAGAAAGAAAAAGAAACTGAAAAGCCACAAGAAGAAGAGCAAAAAGCACAAAAGGGAAAACGAGAAGAATCACAAGAAGAAACAGAAGAAGAAGAAACATGAATCATCATCCTCCTCTTCCTCAAGCTCCAGTGAATCCTCAGACAGTGACTGAGACAAATAAACTGTACAGGGTGCAGTGGTTTCAACATGTTTATCCTCCAGTACATGACAGTGTGATGTACAGACATTGTGACAGTGAGGCATCTCATCCGGTCCAAAACAAGTCACACCCTGTTTAGACTGTGCATTAACACGGACTAAGTGGGCATTCTGATACCAAGTGGTAATCCTTGCAACTTTGTGTAGACACACTTCAATGCATCCTGAAGACTGTTTGATATCCAATTGCTCAAAATGCACAGAGGTGGTCTCCCTCCCAGACCACCTCCAGCTGACGTGATCTGTGGTATTCTGCTTGTCAACAAAAACATGGTTTTGTGATGGGTACTGCAACCCTTCTTTGAGATCCAGATTAATTGGCTTGGCTTAGTAATAAGAGGTGGTCTGTTGTTTCCAAAACAGGTCTTCATTTAGTACCATTTTGGCTTTTTTATGTCTACTAGACAACAAAACGGTAATAAAAGTAAACAGACTTTCAAACATGAGCTGGCTTCTTTTGTTCACATCAGCTCATCTGTGAAGAACACATCATGGCTTCCACATAAAACCTTGTCTTGAATTTTCATTTCAGTTTCACCAGTACCCCACAGGATGCACTGGCTAAGTAGTGTATCAACATGTTCTTTTAAAGCTTTCATGACAGGTAAAAACATAGAAGAAAGAGGCACTACTAGCCTTTTAGCTCATGGCTAATTTGCCCCCATTCATTGGAATGCCAATGGCTTCATTTCTCACAGCATGCCAGGATATAAGAGCCATAAAAATGATGTATGCATTTTGTTTGCATAAAAGAAAGGAAAGTGAGTTCTAAAATCAGGTTGTCACTAAAGACAAATTGTTAATGCATAGTAGGCATGCATAAAGTGTTGCACTTAGTATCTGAATGCCCAAAAAGGATTGTTAATGCATTGCATAAACAACCTCCTTTTTTGTAGACAAAGATTTGAATGAGTTAGTATCTTAAATATCTTTGTAGAGTACTCCAGCACTCAAGAGTTTTTCACTGTCATGCAAACTAAAACAAAATTCTGTTGTCAGCTCGAAAAACTGGATTGTGTTTTGAGAAGTTTTTTTTTAAAACAGATAGTTCTTAAGTAGTCTATTTCAGTGGTCCTCATCTACAGGTACATCTAAAAAAAATTAGAATATCACGAAAAAGTTTGATATTTTTGGTCACTCATTTCAGAAAGTGAAACCCATATATTATATAGACTCACTGCACGTAGAGTGAAATATTTCAAGCCATTATCTGTAAGCCATAATCATCAACACTTCAAGAAATAAAGGCTTGAAATATTTCACTTTATGTGTAATGAGTCTATATAATATATGGGTTTCACTGTCTGAAATGAGTGACCAAAAATATTGAACTTTTTCATGATATTCTAATTTGTTTTTAGATGTACCTGTAGTCTAGTCTCAGGACCCACAACTATCTCCTTGATGAGAAATGGTTGAACCCAAAAATGTTCAACCAGTCAAATTTTTTCAATGAGAAATCTAGCCATTTTGACCTTAGAACAAAACATGATTGAACAAAGAAAGTGGGCTAAAAAAAACATGTTTGGAGGCTTTTTATGCCTTTATTGATAGAGGAGGACAGTGGATAGAAGGGGAGAGACGCAGGAAAGAAGACGCGGGCCAGACTTGAACCTGGGCCACCTGTGTTCTTGGGCTGGAAAACCCCCAGACCTGTTTAAAAAGTGCACATTACAGAAGCCCAGGGAGGACATGCATGAAAACATTTTACAGTACTTATTTGCACATGATAATTTGTAAAATAAATTCCTTATAATTTTAAGATATAAAGAAATGAACATACAAAAAACAACTTTATCAATAATCAAGGAATTTAGGGGAAAAAAGTGGTAAATCATTTTTACAAAACTATTCCATAAAATAGATGTGAAATATGACTGTGCTTTGTTCTGCCTCTGGGAGGGGTATCTCAACAACTCAAGCCATTTTTTCCTCCTGCTCTACAGTATCCAAAAACAAAACCAAAGAGATGTTGACATCTCAAAAACAGGCCAAAATTTAGTTACTAGCTTTATCTTTTTTAATCATTTAAACATGATTCCTTTCACATCTGTGGAAGAACAAAATATGAAAACAGTTACAAACTGTATTTTTAGAATAATCTCACATTTAAATACTGATCTTATTTTGTCCATGTTATTTTTCAAACAAATATATATTTACATCAACTGATCTCATTTTTATAAAGGTTGATTTTAAAGTAGTTACTGACCTCCAGCATACTGAGACATGGCAGAAATAACAGAAAGTAATGATTGGAGAACTGCTGTTGTTTGACAGAAAGGGGAAATTGGAAGTCTTAATTCCTGTAGGGGGCAGCAACGTTCTTTTAAATGCAGCTTACTGAGCTGCTGCAGAGAGATGAGGGACTATGATATTGGAAATTTAAACATGAAAGATAACAGAAACTTCGAGCAAAAACAGATCAATTTAAATCTATCAGAAAATACCCTAATATGTATTGTTTATTGGTATACATAAATATATTATTGTCATTTAATGCTGTTTGTAGAGTTTATAGGCCAGGGATCATCAACTACATTTGTACAAGGGACAGATTTTGACCTGGCAGGTGCTTTGGGGGCCAGACTTTCAAATTAACTGAAATAAATATTTTGTTCCAAATACATATTGTATTGATATTTGTATTTTCTCTGAAGGTGTGGGGGGCTGGATGTTGATGATCACTATTATTGGCACGATACTACCAACCTGAGCGAGCAGACTGGTCTGAGATTTTCAAGAAGAAAACATGAAATAGGTCTCTAAAGCCCTTGTATTCCTTTTTAGCACCTTCCCTACACAGTTGACATTTTAAAAGCTCTTTAAAGGAACAAAAAAGACGTCAGTACCAAAATACACATCTGCAAAATACATTCATATCAAAAAGCAAATCCTTAAACCATTTTAAAAAAATGTATCTGAAAACAATCTGCTGAGGAAAGCCCACATTTTAGAAGCTCATATCTTGGTAGTATTTATCTTTACCCCACCCAGTGGTTAATGTAGGAGTGATGTAAAAATGTCTTGTTTTGTTCTCCAGACAGAGAAACTGACTTAAAGACAGATTCCTGAGTAGATCACTGTCTAATGCCATCATTGGAGGAAAAAAGACCTTCCAAAAGAAGAAACTGTGAGGCTCTAGAGCAGGGGTGTCAAACTTTATTACAGCAGGGATTCTGAATTAAGGTCTGACCTGAGAGCCTGAAAGGGTCAACATTTAACCATAAACTATCAACCTCATTTTCACCAGTGATGAATTATGAGACATGATTTGGAGATTTAAAAAAATTCTAGATGAAGTTTAAAGACTCCAGATCTGAGACAAAAAGGCAACCTTTTAGTTCAAAAGGTCAAAATATTAAAAGTCATAATAATGTTTACAAAGGCAGATTTCTGGGATAGAAAGTCAGACTCATGGGTTTAAAAAGGTCAAAATATGAGATAAAACTCATAATCCTGAGTTTAAATGGTCAAAATATGATTTAATATTTTAAGTCATAATTGTGAGATGCAAAATTCAAAATATTAAATGCAAACGAATTAATTAATTTTCCACATTCTTGACTTTTTATCTTCAGGTTCCTGATCAGATTACTGGCTTATGGTTCAATCGAGAAGTGTGAAGACTGCACATCAGGAGTTGCTGATTAGCTCTGGAGGAAAATTCTTGTCTCAGTAAACAGAACTGTTTCCACACGACCAGGTTTGAATTCCAGCAGAGCTGATGTCCTCTTTGACTTAGCCGGTCCCTAGAAGGGTTTTTTTCCCCCATGTAGCATTAATATCACAGTTATTTTTGTATGACTGTAACACTGAAAACGTTCCCAGATTCATCGGTAAATTGACTTGAGCATGTAAAGAGGTTTTCTTGTGACACGCCTACCCATTCATACCACATTTCATACACTCGTGGCAGAGTTTGTTATGGAGCTTTGGCCATCAGGACTAGCTATTCACTCATGCATCTGTACACATTTGCACGAAACAACAATGGGAGAAAATTGGGGTAAAGCGTCTTGCCCAAGGACATGTGACTGCAGGAGCTGAGGATCAAACCCACAACCTTCCAACTGTGAGGTAACCAACTCTACCTACTGAGGTCCAGTTGTCCCAGGGTATGATGAAATTTCAAAGTTTTGAACTCCAAGAAAATATTTTCAGGGTTGGTAAGCAATCAAACTACTTTAAATTAGGTTCCCCAAAAAATTAGATTAGCTTTGCGCTGTGTATAGTTTACTTGGATTTGAAATAACTTTGCATTGCAATGTCATCATTTTAGCAATGTCTTCTGATTACTCTATTATAATCAGATCATACCAATGCATTGTACTCAGGTTACTCATATACATCCCTCTCTAGTATCAAAGAGAGTTTTTTAATAGATTTGCTGACTAATGAATATATATTGAAGCAAAAAGTCTCCACCATAAAAGCAACAGGTGAGTTGCTCAGTAAGACCATAACCTCATCCATTAGAGCCTACTGGCAACATCAGGATTGAATCCTGGCCAAACGGATCTCTGCTTCAGCCTCTCTGGCTCCTGAGTAATATTTTTTGTGCTTGCAGGGTAAATGTCAGTGATGTAGAACTCCATCTTCTTTAAATTCTACAGAAAGAGTCTTTTGATTAGATTACTGGTTAAAGCTACAGGAGTGTCCTTAAGAAGCAATGGTCATTTGGCCCAGTTCAGAAACCATGGGCAGCATCAGGTTTGAATTTAATCACCTTCACTTTCTTTTAGCCGTTATCCTGCTGTCCTTCCCACTTATAGTAAATGTATTGTCACGTCTGGTCTGTAGATAATTACAAGATAAATACTACTCTATCCGAACACTCTCACACATGAAGATGAATCTGTAGAGCAGTGGCCACATATTTTATAAAAACTCTCTCATTTAATACATTTTAACAGAATCAGTAAACCTAAATCAAAGCTTTCTTATCCCTAGATGTTGAAGAGGAACATCATAAGGCTATGCTCAAATGTTGGATGCTCAAGTGTATGATGAGTACAAACTGAACCACCTTCAGAGAGGAAAACCTCCTAATCTCATAACCTCCATGCTGTCAGTATCACAATCTGCGGCTAAGACATTAAAAAAGACACAGTGCCTCAAAAACCTCACAGTCTGAGGATCTTTGGAAAGACCTGTGACAGATGTTTATATCTGTGCCATTAATTTCACTTTGCCTTGGGGAAGGGGATCTTTTGAAACATCTGCAGCACCCTCAAAGCTAAACGCATGACTGCTGAGAAGAACCCAGCATTGTGACATTTCTCTCTTTATCTTTTTGAGGAACGGAGGGTAGGTTCCCCATTTTAAACTAACTGTAAGCCAAGCCAGTAACAGTTGATTCTTGGGAGGTGGAAATACATTATTAGTGCTGGGAATGATAAAGAAATCTGACTCAGAAGATGTTATTAGTTAGAAAAACTAATATTGCCCCATTATAGTGCTTTAATTCTTCATTTTGAAGATCACAGTTGTTAATAGAAATGTGCTGGACACAATCAAGTTTCCATTGGACTCTATTGCTACATGCGTAACAGAATGTGGCCGTAGTGATCAAGCAGCGAACAATAAGCAAATATGTACAGTCTATGTTTACCTGGTTTAAGGCACATGGAACATTACTTCACATCATCAGGTAATCTATTATAACTGTTTATGATAATTATTTTGTGTTGGACTCTAAATTCTGATTTGATTCATTCATTTGATTTGTGAGAGAGAGGAAAAGTGCTTGCCATAGCTAAGATATCTGCTAAAAATGGTGAACTCCGTGTATAAAGCTTGTTAAATTTACAGCTTTTTAGAGAGAGAATAAAAAGAAGGCATGTGTGCCAAGGGCCACAGTATAAGGAATTAGAAACAAAGACATAATTTGATCATACGTTTGAATGTGACTCAGTTTACCAGTGATGTTTGTGAACAATACAGCAACTATAAAATCACTTCCAGTGTCCCTGACATAAAAGCTGAGTTTTCTTACTGGGTTATTGGTAAAAGACAGTTTAATGCAGCTCATGTAAAGGCACAATGCTTCACTCACCAATGTTCAGTTCTTGGTCTGAACTCAAGTTGTGTAATGTGAGTTTTAATCCCTTTGTTGTAATACCACTGAAGGTGTATCTGCTCAGGTGTTAGTGATATTACTCGGTATGATCTGCTGTATGATGATGTGACAGACTGTGATTGAGGGTAGGCCAAAGAGTTCACAGGAGTGGTTTTTCCAGTGGTTTTTGTGGTTGTGTCTGAGAATCACTGCAATATTTTCTTACCTAAGCTTGTACATTTTAATTGGTTTATTCTTTAATATTTAATATTAGCTGATACACAGTCAAATTCCCTTTATATTTAAGCATAGCTGGCCAACAAAGCAGATTCTGTTTAAAAAAACCTTCTAGAATATATCTATCTACTGAAGTCTTCCTTAGTATTTGTGGTGTTAGCCTGCAAGCATTCTCTATTCCCCTCCCTTTCTCTCACTTCCTTTTGTTACCAGTAAATGGGTAAGAGGACATTTGGTGTAAGTAGGTGTGGGTATGTCAGAATTGATGCCCTGTAACTTCTCTTATGGTTGGTATTTTTTGAGCATGGTTAAACAAACTTATCTGACAGTATTTAAAATTTTGACTTCAACACATTTCTTACTCTTGTAAGATGCTTATTTTATGCACAAATTACCCTGCATCTTGCAGATAGAAGGCAATGTTGGGTTTCCTGTGGCTTTAACACCATGCACTGTTAGTGCTGGCATTTTAACATATATTTTAGAGATGTTGTAAAGTCACATAGAAGAAACTTGGAGGGCAGGAAACTTCATAATTACCCAGATGGTAGGAGGACGAGTCGATAAGTGGGAGCAAATGAAGTCAAAGGAGTGCTGCCATGCGCAGCCACACAGAGAAAACCATATGCTGTTTGCATAAGACAACAGCTAGGTTTTCCTGTTTTCATCAGCTCATTGACTTTTATTGAGCCTGTTGGGCTGAAGAAAAGCAGAGAGCAAATGGGACTCCTCTGAGCCATTTAAATGAAAATGAGATGGTCAATCTCATCTTTTCGAACGCTTTGCTGTGGAAAAACAGCGATTCAGCCTTCATGTAAACGTCTTTGAGGCATTAATCTCAAACTTAGTCGAGATTATTTTTGCAAATTGGCTGACCAGAATGACTGAGCCATAGGAGTAAATGATGTCTCATTAACATGAGGTGCATTTTCAATTTGTTTATATAGCTCAAGTAGCTGACTTTCAGGCTTGTGTGGGTGGCTTGATTGCTGCTGCACCAGTGTCTGTTTTTAACCTTTCTAGGGAATTTGAGCACATGATTTTTCTTTCCAGTAACGCCCTGTAGCAGCATCACACTCAGTTACTTTCATCCAACCAGGGAGCGACCCAGTACAACCACAGTCTCCAACTGAAGCCAGTGCACATCTCCACTGGAGATACAGTCAGATGTTTGGCTTAGTGGCACCGCTGCAGAACAAGGAAGGTGAATTCTGTTAAATCACTTAGCTGGGGAATTCAAACTTGCAACCCTCAAGATGCAAGTCTTCTTCTCTAAACCCTAGGCCGCTACCGCTACATAGCAAAGCATAACATATTCCCAGGAATAAAATGAAAACTCCTTATGCTGCACTTTGGTGGGAACAACCCAAGCTGAGAGATGGCGCCGGTTTTGTGTCTGTAACCACTGTTGAAATATTATTTCAGAGGCAAGCCATCCCTGCATCTTGGAGCACAGTGAGCACAGCACTTGAAAAACGCATTAAGGCCAAGGGGCAAGTTGGAGGCTATACATTTGCTACCAATTTAGTCGCTGCATCTTAGATTTCCTTCTCCTCTTCCTCTCCTGGCCCAGAAAGCAGCCCTAATGTAGTAAATGACCTCTAGGATAAATAGACAGCAGGCTGCGTGACCCCAGCCATCAAAAACGGAGGCTGTAATAAATACTACATTGCTGTACAGGAAGCGTGTTTAGACATTCTCCCAAAAACCTGCAGGGAAAGAAAACTAAAGGGGGCGAGTGGGGTGAGTCTGTGTTCACCGCTCTCCCTTTGGTCAGAACCTTTTTTTCCGAGGTCTGTTATTACCGGCCTAGTTCCTGGGTTCCCATTCAGAGAGGAGCTTGTTCATATAAACGCTGAGGTTTTGAGGCATCCCTGGACTGACTGGGTGGCTTTCACCAGGGAATTAGCACAGGGTCGCATTGGATCACGATCAGTGGGCCTTCTTCGGCTAACCTGTGTTGGAGGGGGCTGCTTGTGGAGGTGGTGGTGGTGAGGACAAGTTTCCTGGCTCTGGAATATGGGTCAGTCAGAACCCAGGGACGTGTAGGCCTTGGTCCTGTAAATCATGGATCCTTCTAAATGCTTTTTTACTCTACTCAATCATTTTATTTTACCAACATTTTCCAGATAAGTCCTGATGAGAATAGGAATCTCCCCTTTGTGTGACAGAGTTTGTCTTTTTATAGAGCTGGAGGAAGTCCAGTGGATGAAAGAGTTCAGCAGCCACATACTGAAGTATACGAGGAAAGCTGGTAAGATGGAGCAGTTTAAGGTTGGAGAAGAAATGCATTAATGGTATTGGTTACTTATGTTATAAAACCTTGAAAGAGGTCATTATAGTGATTCAGAAATTAACCTGTGAAATAGAGCTGAAGGCGATAATAAGCTGTCAATTTATGGCCTTTAACAGTACTACAACAAATCACTGTAGGAAGTTGGTCTGTGGAAATTCCATTCTTTAAATATCATCATACAAATATGATTATATTAATATATGCTATATAACTTAGAGCTAATCCAATTATCCTGCAGGTGTCACATTTTAAAATCACTTCTCTTTCTTCCACGGTCTTTTTTTCAGTGCAACAACTGCAACCATCCTCCTCCCCAGCCGACTCTGTTATAGTGTCCAGGTCAAGCTCCTCTGTGCATCCTGCATCCCATCATCGCTACTTCCAAGCATCTCATCAGTGTCTGGGTTAATCTGCTCCTCAGAAGTCTCTTGGTCATCTTATCCTACTCTTTCCGTCACCACCAGTGTCTAGACTCCACTGGGCGGTATCCTATTCCTGTCCTGTCCCCTTCACTAACCCTTCAAGTTCATAAAGACATCACGATGGAGTCTATATGCCAAAGACATTTCACATTTCCAAACACTGCCAAACACTTCCAAACTTGTAAAATAAATCATTGTTAAACTTGTTTGAAGTCTCTCCCGATTGATATGATTATATGGTGACATGATGGCATATTAGACAACTGGTCAGCAGTTGCCAGGAAGGACTCCTGCCTTGCCTCCGTAGGACCCGACTTAGAAGGATGCTGTGGAGGAAGGATCCTAGACTTTGAGAAACAGCATCAGTCCTGCAGGCCATCTGGTATGTTGTGTCTTCCATTAAGGGAGAAAAGAGTCTTGAGCAGTCTTGAACTGAGCTAAGAGGCTAGCTGTTCCCCTTTAACATGTAAAAAAGTCCTAATTTTGTCACAGACATGTTTTTAATTGAAACAGTGATATGCTACCATTCAAATTAACCTTTGTACCTTTTTGTAAATGAGCCTGTGCTACTAAACGGCTCTTTAAAGAGGGGGTATTATACTTTGCCGATTTTTAAAACATAAATATAAAGTCACAATGTTGGGTGTCCATACTTCACATATGCAAATTTTCAAACCGCAAGATAAACGTATGTTGAAGAAAATCTTGGAATTGGAGTGTAAACTGATGAAAATGGTTCATTGGGAATCTCTCCAAGCTCTTCCGGAGACAAGATTTCAATGGAGCGAACTGATGAGGTCATCGCAATAAGATCTCCTGACTGGTTCATCTGTGCTGCCGGCAAAGCGTAACAGACTGCCATTGAGTCCTGCCGCCGGCCAGCCTCCGGAAAATCGGCCAGTCGGAGGACAGCAGGTCTGGGGGGTGTTAAAGTGACAACAGCAAAAACGAAGCGTTTCAGATGGAGGTTAAAATAAGGGTTTTTCAGGACACCAGTGTGAGAAACATGAGCTTTTTGAGCTGTAAATCATGTGAAGTTACTATGTGGGTATCAGAGAGATGTGTTAAACCTTGAAAAAAGGCGTAATACCCCTACTTTAATGTGAGCCACCATAGCTAGCTCCTGTTTGAGTGCCAGTTTCCTTTCCGCCATCCTTTGTTGCTATTTAATCCACATGTAAAAAGCCAAACGGTTACCAAATAAGCAGTTTGGAAGCTAAACAACTAGCTCTGCTTATGTGAGCCAAATGATGTGGATCTCATAAAAGAAATGGATTTCCCATCCCAACAAGCATGACTGGACGGACATTGGCTGAAGAGAAGATGGCATGATCAGGGCTTAATGTGCTAGTCTACGGCAGAACTGTACTTATCTAAACTGGACCATTTTGTGAAAATGGATCACAAGCACACGACATGACACAGCTCATCTAAACATTAGCCGCCTTGCTGCCATTTCACTGAGAGGTTTTAGAAACTTTAGATTTTTTCCAGAAAAAAAGTTTTTTTCTGTGAGGAGCTGGGGTGGAGTAGGGTTGCAAAAAGGGGCTTGCAGAAGGAGCAGCAAAGTGCAGCCAGGCTCGAGTTTAAATGTGGCAGCAAGAGTGCAATTAGCCAATAGCAGGCTAAGAGCAAGTCAGCTAGCCATCAGCTGATGAGAGCTTGCATGAGATCAGCTGATCTCAATTATGGCAAAGCTAACTCTGTGGCTGCCTGAACTAAAGCTATACACTCAATTTTGTTGATACCATTTTATTACATTTAGCATTGGTATATAAAACACTAAAGAGTAATTCAAGCATTAGATCATTGTTGTTCAATGTCCTTTTAATATCAGGTCCCACCTCCACCCATAGCCCTTCATCCAACAGGGGAAGTCTCCCCCTGTAGTACACGTGTAAATAGGCAAGCCATGAGAAGAATGCATTGCTGCATATTCACTTTAATAGATGAAAATGTACTGCAGGAGTATTTCATTCTTTAGATTCATGTTTTCTGTCTCAGGGAAAAAAAAATCACTGTTCTATCCTTCTGTCAGTGTCAGACACACTGTGTCTGATGTATTTTAGATCATCCTAGTTTAATTCAAGAACACAACATTTATTTAAGTATGCAGCCTCTTTTCATGGCAGTCCATGAAAGAGTTTGGATTTCTTATTTTATAGCATTTAATTCTTCATTTGTAAGCTTTATAGAAAAACAGGTAAGTGATAGAACTGTGTCCGGTTTTCTTTATGTGTCCCAACACAGAGACGATGCCTCTCACCCTGAGCTTGAAACCACTGTGTAGTGTAAAAGTTGCATTCTCTGACCCATCCATGTGTCCCTCTGAAGTCCAGAAGGTGGCAGGAGTGTCACTGCTCACAGTCCACCAGCTGAGGTTCCAGCCTGCCCGGCAGCTTCAGCACCAAAGCCCATCCTCTCTACTCCTCTGATGACGATAGACGGTTTTTACGTGTCCCGAACATCAGGCATATGTGGCTTTTTCAAAGTCGAGCGACATGGTGTCATCTCTGAGCCGGGGCACATCTGCTCACTCTTACTCCGGGTTCAGTGTTCTTTCCACTGCACATTTATATGGAAAGTGTTGTGTGCCTTTGTTCTGTTCTGTGGGGGGTTTGCTGTCCTTTTGTTAGAAAAAGACATAAAACAGGGACAGAGAGGCACATGATGGCTCGAGCATGATGGGCATGGTTATTCTTTGTCCTCTTACATTTTTTTTCTTTCTGTTGATGGAAAAGTTGATCATGAGACAGAAAAAAGAAAAGTAGCACAGATGCCATCATAGTTTTCAGGACAGAGTCTGTTAGCTACTTCAAGTGATGTTGAAGGTGTTTAGTGATGCCCAACCAGTCTTTTAGAGGTTTTCACAAGAGTATGACATTTTTAGAAAATCCCATGCATGTTCTCAGCACTTTACTGTCTATTTTTACATATTTGGGAAAATTTTCTTGGCAAATAATGTCATGTTCTGGCCTGGGAGCTCCTCTACTCAGCTGCAGCAGATGCATGGTCAGTGCCTTGCTTAGCAGCACCTTAACTGTGGTTTTGTAAGTGAGTAGAGTGCAGTTTTTTTTCCACCGACAGTTCCCCAGCTGGTACAAGACACAAACCAGAAACCCTCTTGTCACCATGTTTCTGCTCTTTAGCAGTTCTTTGGAGTGGTTTGTTATTAAGTGCTTTGCTTTAGGCCATCCTGACAGTCGACATAACACAGATTTTAAACCGGCAGCTCTTCAACGTGTTTGTTATTGGGAGTTTTTATTGAATGGTTACTACGGAATTTAGGGGACACATTTGCAAAGAGGTTTATTTTCCAACCTGATCTCTATTTTATCCCCAGAATAATGCCCTCTGGTGGTGTTTAAACCAAGTGTTCAGTCTCAGCACTTCACTTGCCACTCCCTGAAATGATGTTGACCTTGTGATTGGAAAAGGAAGGCCATCGTGGTCAATAATGATGTCTTTTGTAAAGTTGTCTTAAATCCAAAGCTTCAATGACTGAAATCATGCCTCATTATTGCTGAAAAACTGTTTTCAGAAATGGGAAAAGAGATAACCTGACTTTTTACCCCAAGGTAAAAGGCCAGGTTCTTTCATCGTAGTGTTTTATAGTTTCTTTTTTCTGCTCCTTCATGACTCTACCAAATTGTTTCTTCCAAAGTGCAGTATCTGGCCCATAAACTGCCAAAGCTCCCAGGGCTGAATGAGCAGACGTCTGTAATTGTCTAGGTGGTCGGGTGTGTGTAGGATTGGAAAAGAAAAAAAGAGGAGATTGTGAAGGAAGAAGGAGAAGGGAAAGCCTATTAAGCAGAAGGAGGAAAGTAGGTCCTGCGTGGGTGTGTTTTAACATTTAAAGCTAGCGTTTATTCAAAGGATCAATTATTCATTCAGGCTTGTGTTTAGCCTTCAGCTCTGAACATCAATGCAGCCTATATTCTGTCAATTAAATGGCGTTTTCTGTGTTAATGACCTTTTTTCTTAGCAGTATCACAGAGCCCAGTTCACTAGGAATATCATTTTTTCCTCTGAGAATGTTTCCTTTTTTTGAATGATTTGTGTTTTCAAACATATAAAACAATCCTAAACTTCTCCAGACATTTTCTAGGTGCCCTTAATGTTTAAATGCAAACAACCAATGTTTTCACCCCGAATGCACCTGTAGTCCTTTTAGTAGCCAATGAGCCAATGTGTTCTTTGACAAGAAAATCATGTGATTTGTAGTAAAACTATTTATCTTTATTTGCAGTTAATAATTTGTACTTATTATATTTGCTGCTGTGGCTGTTCTGGGAACCCCCCTGCCCTTCCACAAGCCTTCGTGGAAAGCATCAAGCGGGACCAGCAACACATTCCTACCTTTCCTTCGCCTACAAGGAAAGCCTGAGCCAGCAGGCATCAATGACAACAGAATGACATTGATTAAGTCAGAAGCAGAATAAAGGAGGAGCTGGGGTGGAGGAAGGTTGCAAAAAGCGGTTAGGCAGCAAAGCATAGCCAGGTTCAATATGGACGCATAAGTGCGATAAGCCAGTAGTGTGCTGTCAGCTGATTAGGGCTTGCATGAGACCAGCTGTTCTCACTTTTATGGCAACACTCGACTCTGTGGCCTGCTAATGCTGTATACTTGAGCTGTTGTTACAATTACTATTTTTTAGTACATTTAGCACTGATATATAAAACAGTCTTTAAAGTGTGAGATTGTGTTAGGTTATTGTACTGTTAACATCAGGTTTTGCCTCCTGCGGCCCCTCCCACCCATAGCCCTTCATTCAACAGGGAAAGTCTCCCCCTGTTGTTAACAGGCAAGCTTAAAGAGCTTTTCCAATCAAAGATGGAAAGATGGCCATACATCCATGAGAAGTTGTCTGACTTTTACCTGGGTTAAAATTGAGCCCTTGTCCTTCTCGCTTCTCACTAATGTAGCTTTTCATTCCTTTTTCTTTTTTTCCAAGCTTTCTCCTGACTGAAGTATTTGATCACAGAAATAACAAGCAGAGACACTCAATGCTGCCCAGCTTACATTTGATACTTTTGTACGTTTTCTAATTGCAAGTGAATAACTCGCCCAGTACTGCCTCTCAGATCAGTCGAGTATTGTCATTTTTCATTCATGACTTCAAACAGACCATTTGTAAGATTTGGTAAGGAGCATAACCACAGAGACAGTGGTAACCAGAGATGTTTTCTCAGTTATTCCCTCCTGGATTTGGGTATAACCACACCTGCAGCGCATGGGAAAAGCAGAGAAAGGGAAAAGTACAGTGAGAGAGACAGAGATTAAAAAAAAGAAGGAGGGGCTGAAGAGATGAATGAGATTTAGACTGGAGAGGATGAGAAAAAAATTAAAGATAATACAGAGTCAGAGAGTTTATACTGACAGTGAAAGCCACAGGGTCTGCACAAATGTTGCCAACATGTTTCTATAATTCAGACAGTGTGTAGGGATATATTGGGAAAGTTGTGGAATGTTAAAAAAAACAGGATAGTAAGTAGGTTAATTGGTTAGCAGGTGCTGGTACCATGATTGGGTATAAAAGGGAGAACTCCTGAAAGGCTCAGATGTTAAGAACCCACGATGGCATTGAGTACTCCACTTTTACAATGTGAGCTTGGGGACACCTCAGAAAACCATTGTCAGATAGTACAGTCACCCTGCATCCTGTATACGTAGCTTGAGACCTTGCCATGTGAAGGGAAAACATCCAGAAGTGCCTTCTCTCAACCTGAGCTCATCTAAGATGGACTTCTTGTCTTTTTTTGTCGTGTGCTTCTGTTTGTGTGGTACTTGTTCCATGGTTCAGTCAGGCCTGAAGGCCAAAAAATGGAAACGTGTGAATGGTCTGACAAGTCAACATTTCTAATATTTTCAATGGTCGTGGAGCCCTCTAGACTAAAGAAGAATCCAAATTATCAATGCAGAGTTTAAAAGCCAGTATATGAGATGTGTAGGGGTGTATTATTGCCCATGGCATGGGTTACTTGCACATCTGTGAGGGTACGATTAATACTGAGAGGCACATACAGGTTTTGGAGCATCATATGCTGTCTAGATGATGTCGATTTCAGGGGAATCCTTATTTCATCAAGACAATACAAAAGACACATTCTGCACAGGTAACAACAGCATGGCTTTGCAGTAAGCGTGCGGGTGCTAGACTGACTGGCATTCAGTCTAGAACTGCCTCCCATTGAAAATGTATGGTGCAACGTCAAGCACAAATATGTCAAAGGAAATTTTTGAGCAACTCCAGGTGTATATCAGGGAAGAATTGAGAGAGCAAAGGAGGGGGGTTGACTGGCTGCTCAGTATGACTAAGGAGCTAAATAGTAAACCAAAATTGGATGCTCTTGGAAAACAGGGGGAAAAACTGTCAAAAAGGGATCACACCACAAATGTTTGTAAGCCCTGAAGAAGACCAGTTTGGTCAAAACATGTTGGCTTTTAATGATTTGGCCATTACAATAAAGGCTTTTTAGTATTTCCTTCCTCATTTGCACTTTGTCGTGTTTGGAGTGCCTGGTTTTCTCCCCTTTTTTGAAGAATTGAGAGAGTTCCACTTTGACATTAAATATCTTACCTCTGTGCTGTATTCAGTTGGTTGAAAAGGATTTGCAAATAACTTTTGCTTTTATTCATATTTTACATAACGTCCCAACTTTTTCAGAACTGGGGTTTGTAATTGTGCACGTACAAACCATGAGATCACCCACATACACCCTTTTGGTACTTCTATAACTTCAGCATTGGAGATTTCCACTCATAATACCAAAGACCGACAAAAACATGGCCACTGTCTCCAAATTAGATTGGCTGACTAATTCATCTGATTCTTCTACTGTTCTGTCTAAGAATAATTAGACACTCACTGTTCATGTTTGATGACTATTAGAGTGACATAAAATACATGTTTTATTCATGTTTCACTCTCACATATTGAAAATATATCCACTTGAATCTGCCTAGTTCCATGTTTTTCTTCCTCTTCTTTGATGATTTAAGTGAAAACCTTTGTGTTTAGAATGATAACCCAAAAACATTGAAGTGATTCAGCTCGACTTTTCCACTTCACCTGTCAAGACAAAAAGAACTACAGGTATCAGGTTACTGGACGCACTTTGCAGAGGTGAAAAATACATAAACAAACACCTCCTCACTTGACATCAGTCTTCATTGACTGTTTGTGCTATTAAGCTGTTGCAACATGGAAGAGCGAGGGCTTACTGTAGACATTCAGGTGCCAATTCAGAGCGGATGTGGAGAGACTGTGGGCGTATTACTAATAAAAGGTTTCCTTGGACATGAATGACCCACTTTTTGTGATGTAGTGTGGTTTAGACTTGATAAAGTAGTTATAATTGGAAGGCACTGAGAGGAAATAGATGGGCCAGTAGAGACAAAGGAAAGAAATTGAACCTGACCTCTTTGGGACTTGTGTTTCAAATGTTAACATTCAACTTCTGGTCTTAACTTTCACTTGTTGCCATTATCTTGTTCTAATGGGTCTCTGTCGCTGGGCTAACTTCCCTATTGACCTTTATTAAGTTTCTTCCATTTCATTCTACATTTATGGCCTTTTGTTTTGAGTTTTCCATTGTTTGTTATGCAGAGTTTATGGTGAATATATTTCACATCCATCTGGGCAACAGTCCAGATTGTTCTTGTGATCCTATAAAAAAACGGAGAATGACTGGACAAATGTTCTGTCCAGTCTCTTTCATTACAGGCCAGTCAGTGCATAAAACCACCCCAAAAAACATAAACAACCATAGAATGTAGTAGGCCGACACTGTCTAGGCAAACTATGTAACGCAAGCTCAACAGGCAGCTGATATTGTTGTTAACTAGTTAAACCATTTAGTAATCTTACATTTAATTTATTAAAGGATATAAAGCATCCTTCCAAGGCACCCCCCCCAAAAGGTTCAACTTCATGATAACATTAAAAAGACTTGGGGATCATCAGAATGTCGTTTGGCAAATGTGAGACGAGCTTTTGTGTTCTTTTCGGTCAGCAGTTGTTTTGGCCTTAGATGCCTTTTTTGCCCGGTCTCTTTCTTATTGTTGAATCATGAACATTGACCTTGTCTGACTCAAGTGAGTCCGGCAGGTCTTTAAATGTTTTTTTCTGGGTTCTCTTTTTACCTCCTTGATAAGTCGGCAGTGCACTCTTGGAGTAATTTTGCTAGGCTGGCCACTCCTGGGAAGATTAACCACTGTTATGAGTTTTCTCCATTTGTGGATAATGGCTCTCACCCTGGTTGTCTGGAGACAATGACTTTGTTTCTCATCTGTTCTTGAATTTCTTTAGTCACAGTTAATTCATGATTTAACTAAGGGGGGATTACTTTTACACATTAAGCTAGGTAAGTTTAGATGGCTTTTTATCATCATTTAAAGCTCTGCATGTTGTATTTACTGGGGTTATCTTTGTCTAATATCAAAATTTGTAAGATGATCTGAAACCTTTACAAATGTATAAAAACATAAGAAACCAGAAAGGGGGCAGATATTTTTTTCATGGCACTATATTTTGCCCATGGTCAAACTGATTTGAGATACAAGGATCAGATCAGGGTATCCATACTTTGAACATGCAAGTACAGTTGAGTATGACATTAAGAATGGCAGGTTTTGTTGGGATTTGACAGCTATACCTGAGAGTCTGGATATTGCTTGAAAACAGGAGTTAAGCTTTCATTCTAGAGGAATAAAATGTACAGAAAGTATGTAGCTGAATATAAATAATAAAGTCTAAGTCATGTATAAAGTGTGACAGGATAAAACTTTTATGACAGTGGCAACAGCTTAAGCTAAGCTTAAGTTAAATAACTTTGAGTGGATGAGAGTAAAAGTGATAAATAAAAGTGAGTGTGAGTCATTAAAGTACAGATAAATATATAAAGCCTTTAAGAGTCCTGAGTGACACTTCTCTTCCAACTTTTACTGGAAGGTTGATGTTTGAAATGTAAGGGTTTGCAACCAGAGAAAACTTTAAATATTGTTAGCTTGCAGAGGTTTGAATTGAATGCATTGCTCTGGATTTAAACATGCACTAGTTTGACTTCTTTAACTGGTAGGTGATCTGAAACAAGAATTAGTCAGGCTGGTCTGGCTGTACCGTACCAGAACTGAGTAGGAGAACACTGTGGTTACAGCTCAGCTGCTAGGAAGATGAGGTTGGTCTGACCACAGGATCCAAAATCCAAGCACTTCATTACATGTAAACTTAACGTTCTGTTCACTTAATCCACTCATGGTTCCTTCATTTCAGATGGTCAATAAATATTTCATGTATTAAAATTTTGTTACGTTTAATTCATCATATCTACATATGATGTGGTGTATCCCAACAGGTTAGGCAGCAAAAATAACATAGGCTATGGGCAACAATCCAACCTCATTCTTATGACTTATTCTGCATCTTCTTTTGTCAGTTAATAGTAATAACTCAGTGTATGTGTCAGGAAATTTTCTGTAGGAACCAATTACAAACCTGAGTGTGTTTAAAGTTAACCCAGAGGGGTAACCACCAGAATCATCAACTATTAAATGGAAGAGTGGGTAACAAATTAAAAAGGTAGAAAGCAAAACTAAGAGCTCTGGAGCATTGATACTTTATTGTTCAACATGTCGGATTTGATTTTTATTGCCAAATTGTAATTTAAAGTCAATTGTGAGTGAGATGACTTTCTGTTTTGGAGTTAATTGGGGGTACAGTTTTACCATGATGCCCTTGGGCAGAGTGCTTAGATGTATCACTACCTAGTTACCCAAATGTTCACTTTGTCAAAACAATCAATCGAACTATGTCATGTTGCAAGCCGTGCTGAAGAATGGTTCTGAAACCAATCTTGATAGTTTGACAAGCATTCATCCACTAAAGGTGAGCAGTCTTTTCTTTTTTTTTCTTTTTTGTTACATTATTTTTCACTAAATATAGACACCTACACACACCCTATCAGCAATGACTCCCTCACTCATGGTGCAAAACATTTCCCATTAAAACATGAACTAATGAACAACACATGCATACTTATCAACTAGCAATGCAACATGAACATTATAGAACAGTAAAATAACACGTTCTATCCTACAAAGCAATCCCAGAAGTCCCTGCTCCAGGTGACGGCTGTATCGCCTCAATAGGATTGTATAAATGCCATTTATCCACTGACTTTACTTGACAATAACATCCTCTTTGATTTGTTAATAGTGGAAAATGTTGCCTTTTTTGGTCAAAACTTGTTCACTTTCCTCCTAAAACTCTTAAATATGTGTTTTTTTACATGTAGTATGCTCTAATCAAGTATCGATTGATTTGGGCTTCATAAACATCCGTTGCACGAGCACACATGCTGATTTTTAAAGCCAGACTGTAGTTAACTGTGCCCAGAAGCAGCTGAGTCGCGTTTGTGGAACGAGTTGAGGCTTAAGTGGAAGTTGTAGCTAGTTTAAATCAGGTTAATTTAGGAAAGCTCAACCTTTGTCAGTTATCCCCCTGGGGGTACAAGAAGCACAAAAGATCTGGCAGAGAAGATCTGGCAAATTTTTCTTGGGTGCAACCCCCATACTCAGCTCTGCTGCTCATCGCACAAATGCATGTTTCTTAAAAATGTGGCAGCATTTAAAATGGAAATAAACAGGCTTTCCAACAGTGTAAGATTTATGGCCAAGAAGCAGTTTTACAGCAAAGAAATAATCTACCAAACACACAGATCCTTACTTTATGTGCCAAGTTTAGAAATGCTTGTGCAGACATTAACGCTTAAGCAACAGAAGAAAACACCGAGATGCTTTCACTATCTCTGATGGTGAGATAATGAGTCAGCATAGGAGCCCATGAGTGTAAGCTTTCCACACCTGGCCCTTATCACAGTCAATCAGCCACACACACCTGACTCTGCACTGAGTTGATTCCCTCACTAACCCTGCAGTGAGCAGCAGGAGCAAGTGCCTTCTTGGTGACTTGTATTTTCAATGTAGGTTGATCCAAAAGCAAAAGTATACATATTGAAATACCAGTGTTTTGGAAAAGGTCACTGTAACTGGAAACCAAAGCAGTCAATCTTACCTTTATTTATACTCCTTTCTTCCCAAAATCTATTTAAACTATTTCAAATTGCTGATGTCACTCTTTTGACCACATCAACAGTTTGAACTTTGGGAGTCACACAGCTAACTCATACTTAAAAGAGATGCAAGTACTTAGTGAGGGCCCCTGGAATCAAAAGATCAAACCTTCTTCCCTTGGATCCCTGCTTTGATAGATTGGAGTAGATTTCAAAGTAGCTGGGTGAGGGAGTCATTTCCTTTAAGCAAGACCAAGCAAATTGGTGACCATTTGACAGAATCTCTGATCTTAATTGAAGTAGTGGATATTGTTGTGACTTCAGTAAGTGACATTGAAAAGAAGTTTAAACAGAGTGCATGAGGAAATGATCAGGGATTTCAACATGGGGCTTCCTGTTAAGACATCCCATTTCTGAAATCATTGTCCATCATTGTTGTTGTTCAAGACTAACAGTGTCACACCACGATGAAGACTTGATGGGGTCATAATGTCAAAAGTTTACCAGGGTTGGTCAAATCTGGTGACTTCAAACTTGAATGGAGAAAAACTGACACTATTTATATTTTAAGAGCATCAAATAAGGCCATGATGACACACTCAATGTATCATACAATACACACTTATGATGCTGGGTTCATGAAATGATTTTTTTCATGTTTAAATAAGGGTGTAAGTAACTGAAGTTCAAACTTTAGAAAGGAGAGTGTCCTATAAAACATTCAATCATGATGCTTTCATTTGGCTTATTTTCTGCCTGTCACTTACAGCACCAATAAAGTTATCCACCCCCTTGGATGTTTTACCCTTTTTATTGATTTTATAAATAAATCATGGTCAACATAATTAGGCTTTTTTTTTTTACATAAATGGCACAAAAGCCCCTCCTTCATGTCAAAGTGAAATCAGATTTCTACAAAACAATGTCAATTAAAGAGAAATATGGAATGTGAAATAAGTGACTGCATAAATATTCACCCCCTTAATTGAGTATTTAGTAGACATCTTTGGCTGCAATAACACTGCTGAGTCTGTGTGGATAGGTCTCAATCAGGCTTTCACATCTTGACAGTGCAATTTTACTCCATTCTTTTTTGCAAAGCCACAAATTCACTATTGAATTGAGGTGTGAGACTTGACACAGAACATTCACCTTGTTGTCTTTAAACCATTTCTGTCTAGCTTTTGCAGTATGGTATAGGTCATTGTCTTGCTGTAAAATAAATTTTCTCCCAATCTGTTGTTCTCTTGCAGACTGAATAAGATCACTGCATTCATTTTAACCTCTGTGGAACAGACCGCCCCCACAAGGCCTTTTAGCCATTTTAACACAGTAATTAACACATTAAAACAGATACATCCTGCTCTATCCTTCGCTGCTGCTGGTTTTCTTCCCCCTCTCTCTCCAAACTATCAGTGTCAGACTCCGGATCTAACACGTACGGACGTATATCAAAATTTGCCGTATTTTACTCAGTCAGACCGGTTCATTCAAAGTTTTCAAGTACTAGCATAACAACTTTAGCCACATTAGAGGGGGTGGGCACAAAACATTGAGTCCTGCTGCCAGCCAGCCTCCGGATAATCAGCCATGACTGCACTCAGGTGATCCCCATTTCACTAATTGTGAGACTACTAGCAGCAGTAGCACCACAATTAGTACTGGCTTTACCTCTGTTCAATTAGGTCAGTCATTTTTAAGGGATGGATATTTATTAAATGGCTTATTTTACATTGTATTTGTAGAAATGTGTTCTTACTTTGACATTAAAGAGGGATTTTTTTCTGTAATTTTTTTTGTAAAAAAAGCCAAATTATATTGACCATAACTGATTTTTAAAATCAATATAAGAAAACAAAGATCCAAAGGACTGAATACTTTTTACAAGCACTGTAGTTTGTAAAAAAAAAACACCAAGCTGTACATCTACCTTTGAAAGTGTTGACTCTTTTGTCATTCAGCAGCCTAATTTACTGCTCATAATCTGTAACACTACTGCTTAACAGAAATACAAGACATGATCATCTTAATAGCCCTTTATTATGTTTATAATCTGGCAGTAACCTGTGTAAGGGGAATGCTTTATTGCGCACAGGCTGTGTGTAATTATTTATGATTCCTTAAAATGACTGTGGCATATAGCGATGGCAGATGGCAATTTGAAATGACAAATAAAGAAAACACGCTGAAATGGTCAGAAAATATAAAGCAGAATATTGTCTAGGTGCGGCATCTATTTGTGGGAAACACTGGTGTTATATCATTCACTCAAAAAAGCTAGTGTCTTAATGTGTTTATTCATCTACAAATGAAAAAGATATGAGGACCTTAAAATAAGTCAAAGGTATGTTAACTAATGTTAGATTTCTTTACACAATTAAAACATCCAGTGTGTGTTCAGTTCTTCCAACTGTGCTACAAGGCACTGATAAATCACTAGAATCAAACACAATCCTTAATGTGATTCAAACCATGTTTTTTTTTTCTATATTTACAAGTTGCCCAAGAAGTTTATTCTTAAGTCTGTACCCTAAAAGTGAGTAAATCATCAAAAATAATTTAGTAAAAATATTGATTTTCAGAGCTAAGGTATCAGACTTATCAAGGATGACTTTAGCTCCCCTAATTTTACCTCCTTAAGTTTTTTGTCACCAGCTCAACAAGGTCTTTGGTGTATAAAAATTAAAATCTTTAGAAGTGTTCCAGTTTAGTTCTTATAAATTGAGACAGGAAGTGCATCTTAATTTCTACTCCCACACAGTACGTTATGGTTCTGTAGGGTTTGGGTGGATCAAGGAAGAAGTTAAGGTCATTGTCAAACCCTTGGATAGCAAAGGTTATGATCTGCCCATTTCAAACAAAGGCAGCTGAGTCATATTTGAGGAAATGGTGACTGACAGAAGGACATGAGACTAAAGTGCGTAACAGTAAAACACTGACTGTAACCCCAAACAATGATTTCATCAGGAAGAGGGCGGTGGTGCTCTGTCGCTCTAGACCCTCATTAATGTCAAATAGTTTGATTCAATTTAATATTGCTTTTAATAACAAGGAAGTTTTACTTGCAGAAAGTAAATAATAAAAAAAACATTTAAAAAATCAGAGATATCCTCAAAGCACTGGTCTTAGATTTGATGTGAGGTAAGCCAGGTGTCAGGGGTTTGACATAGTGTTCCAGACTGTTAAAAGAAATAGTCAAAAATCAGTAACAATAAGAGTACATGTTCTTAGAGGAAATCTTTCAAAAGCAATCCTGAAGCATGTGTAAGAGGATCAAAATATTGAACAGTAAAGGTTAACTATGAACTTCAACATCCAACTAATAAAATAAACCCTCTAAGAATTCCAAGAAACTTCTCTATAAATCTTTTAAGGACACTTGTTTTCTATGGGTTTTTATCCTAAGAACTAAACAGTAAAAGCCTACTTTGGCCCACATTGTACCTATTGTAGTTAGGCCAGGGTCTTTTCACAAGTGTCTGGGATGAAATCCAAGGTAGAAGCACCCCTCCCCCTCCTTTGTTATGGCACATTTTATGTGAGTTTTTAACAAAGCTCTTAAAATATGTTTTTATTTCACGCAAGGATATGATCTCGAATTAACTTTCCTGGATCAGTGCTCCATTATTTCTGCTTTCCCGACCAGAGACGGGCATGTTCATTAATGGATTTGTACACACAGGATGAGTTTATTGCATCAGACTTTCCCACGTTCCATTAGCCCTTAAAAATAAATTTCATACCACAGGAATCCAAGTGTTTGATAGATGAGAGTGTCAACATTTGAAACACATATATACTGCATCAGTGTTATGGTATATGGTAGCATAGGTGCATAGAAGAACACATATGAGCTCCTTTTGATATGAGTTAAATCGAAAGAAAGATCGGGCATGCTTTTGGTTTCTTCAAGAAGTCAGCCAGGACATCAGGAACCTAAGATTTTCGATGATACCTTATATTAGTGTACCTCAAAATGAGTGCAGATCTCAGACACCCTCTTACAGACCTCTACTGTGGGACACCACATCTGTCAGGATAGAAGTCTTGCTAGTACAACATATTTCCTGTTTTAAAAGTATTTTCTTTGAATTCAACTGTATTCATAAACAAATTCTGGCTGTTGCATCCATAAATACCCACACTGCAAACATTACAGGCTAAGCAGCATTTCATAGACAAAACAGAGTAAAGGTAAGAGACCAAATTATGTGAAGACCCATTTTAGAGGTAGTTACTGTATGTGAACAGTGGCTTGGTGTGCTTGCTTTAGCATTAGCTAAGGCTAACATAGCTATGCTAGCTACATAGTTAACATTACTATCTAAGCCAGTGTAGCTACATTAGCTTTAGCAATGTGAGCAACTGTAGCTAATGCTAATGTAGCTATGTGAACTACATAGTTAACATAGCTATGTAGCTTTGTTAGCTTTAGCAAACATGCAAAAACAAGCAGACTGTTCAGAAAGCTTTATTAAATGTTTTCTAATCAGGTTTTGCAGGTCCAATTCTTTACTTTTAACTTTTGGACGCTAAATCCTTACCCTAATGCTAACTGGAAGTTTAACAATGTTATATTGGATTTCCATTCTGAGAGAACGTGTGTCTGAGAGCTGTGGTCTGCAGCCAGACTGTCCTGTGTTAAGCTACAATATGTAAAAGTGTTGCCATGAAATGTCAATCTTTATTATTTTATAACTCTTATGCTATGATTGAGGTCCTACATTTTCTCAAATATGTCCAACCAGAATTCTTAATTTTATTGTTGTAATGGGACATGTCTTGTTCTAACTGCTGCCATGATGAAACCACTGAGACACGCACAACTCGTCTATTGTTGCCATGGAAAGGTTGCATGTTACAATAGGTAGTATGCTGCTCCATAATGCAGTGGAAACTGCTACCAGAAGCTGCTGTTCTATTGCTGCATGTTGGTATGTTTTTGGGCTGCTTTCTTGTGATGGACCAGGATTACTCACTGCCAATTGCCCAAACTTACTGCCAGAACATGGAGCTCCTCCACTAGCATGAAAGAATTCTTATGTGGGAGAAAAGCTGTTAAACATGTTCCTTCTGGTTTGTATCTTCAAGTGATCCTAGAACGCTTCGGAAGTTGCTTACAACCTAACCCAGGATCGCCACTATGAAAAGTTTCTCAGATTCATCAATGAAACTTAAACAATAGTTTACTGTTTAAAGGGCCAAGAATTCAACAAGTTACGAGGAGCAACTGTACCCATCTGTAGCACTGTTTAGCCAGCTAGAGCTCTGAAAAACCTCTCCTTAAAGGGGCAACAAAGACAAGACAAAGATCTCTTATGGCTAATATGATCACTGTTATCAAGTACCTTATACAACCAAACTTAGAAAATGCTGAATTATCCCTTTAAGGAGTGAGTTGATTTCCTCGTGTGGTCAGAGGAGAGCCACCGCATAACAGCGTCCTCTTAGTTAAGAAGCATTACTTGGTCCTTGATAAAGCTTTTGTCTCACCCACCCATCACAAACAACTCACACACCTTGTTCTCATTAACCTGGGGCTTCTATGTTCATCATAGACTCAATATTTGTCTAGCTTTCCATCTACAATGCCAGAGAACAAAGGCTTTCCATGACTGCCTTGGGAAAGTGAACAAGTATTTAGGAATTTTTTTCCTAGCAAGTTGTAAAATGGATTACTTCAGACTTTCTAAGCGCTTTCATTTAACGAATTTGTCTTCCTAATCTCTGCAATCTCTGATCTCTGAATGATTAGTCAAAATGAATACCATGGAAGGGAGACTCCTTGCCCTTTATTCATCTGGTTTGTTCTCCTTCCTCCTACTATGGACCAACAAGCGAAACATGATCAGGGATTTCCATCTTGGTAAGATGACACAGATGCCCTTGTGAAATCCCCTTGTATGATAAGTGACATCATTGGTTCTGTTATGATGTCAATCTCCCGGATGTAGTTATGGGACAGGCACTCATCAAGGGTTCACTATCTAATTATAGCTGAGTATTACCATGACTGTCATCCGGATACGATGGGTGATTCCCAAATGCAATCCCACCATTAGCAGCATCAAATTAGCCTGCTAGCTCTCAGCTAAACATAAATCCCAACCTGAGCACCCCAAGTTGAAAATGAGAAGGCAAATCATTCTTCATATGTCTGTATCACACTGCAGCGTCCATTCTTGGAGATTTATTACAGGTCCAATTGCTTTTCAACCTTTCCAGGACCCCTAGTAAATCATCAGACGAAGGTTTGACTTCACAACTAATGAGAAGAGAGGTAGGAATTATGTCATTTGAAAGTGGCTCAGAGTTGTTGACTGGGAAGCCTCAGTGGCCCACTAAAACATAGGAGGGCAAGAGAAATACAACAGCCAAAAGACAGATGGGCAGGCCTGCAGTGCGTCAGCTTCTGTACTTCCTGAACTGTGGGAAACCCCTTCACAACATCCTGAGGATTCCCTGCTAGCGTTTACCTGCCCAGCACTTTGCTGCTTTTATTGTGAGATCCCATCTTAAAACTACTACGCTTGTTTCTATTTTTGGGGGGCCCATACTGGGCTTGGTATTACAACGTTGCAACCAAAATAACTCAATAAAGTTTAAGTGGGAAAGTTTTATACCTATGCGGCTCTTGTGTGGTCTCCTTTTCATGATAAGGGCCAAATTTTCCACTCAAGCTCTGGAAACTCAAACGGCAACTCAAGCTCCACCATAACTTTCAGAGGAGTTACTTGATACTGGGCCAAGTTTCTGGAGAAAAAGCTGCTACTGGGAATTTCTGCAAGCAGATATGCTAAATAGACAGAGAAAAAGTTCTCTTGACTCCTACAAATTCCATATGGTGTCAGATACTGTGATTTCTCAATTTTATGCAGAAGGATCACAATCTTTCACATTTGCACGGTCTTTTGCAATCAAGTTGTTGTTTGCGCCAGTTTTTGTTTCTATTAAAACTTCATCATATATTATTTTTTGTACATGTACTAATGATCTAGTGATGCTTGCATTATGTGTGGTCACTGATTGGCCATCCCAAGATTCAAAATCATAATTGGCTATGTGTTTTGTCATAGGTAAGACTTATATTTTGTGTTTTTGTGTTGCAGGATGCTTGCAGGTCTTTGTGTTACACATTTTCCTTTTGTTAGTACAGAAAGTTTGAATTCTTACATTTCCCCTAGAGTCCTCAAAAAAGAAACCAAGCAGACTCAGAATAAGTTGTCATTTGGTTGTGTGACTTCAAAAAGTCATATAGTTATAGATACATATGTAGATAAACAGCAGTGAGATAGACAGTAGATATGGATGTATAAATATAGATACAGTAGATCAAAATTCCCCCAAAATTGGGGCATTTTGTAGAATGCAAATAAAAATAGAATGTAATAATTTTCAAATCTCCTGAATCTAACCTGTATCTTATCAAAATAGAACACTGACATCATATCAGATATTGAAACTTAGACATTTTACCATTTCATGAAAAATATTAGCTCATTTTAAATTTGATGGCAGCAACACATCTAAAAAAGTAGGGACAGGGCCATGTTTACAAAAGTGAAGCATCCCCTCTTTTTTTTTTTTTTTTTTTTTTTTTTTTTACATCATTCTGTAAACATCTGGGAAGTGAGGAGACCAGTTGTTGGTGTTAGAGGAATGTTGTTCAGTCTTAGTCTGATGTAGCTGCTCATCAGTCCTGGGTCTTCTTTACCAGATTTTTTTGTTTTATGATGCTCAAAAGTTTGTATTGGTCAAAGTTCTGGACTGCAGGCAGGCCGGTTCAGCATTGTACTTTTCCACTGTGAAGCCTGTTGAGATGGATGTGGTTTAGATTTATATTGTTTAAATATGCAAGGCCTTCCCCAAGAGGGATGTCTGGATTAGAGCATAGGTTGCTCTTAAACCTCCATATACTTTTCAGTATTGATAGTGCCATCCAGATGTGTAAACTGCCTGCACCATAGGCATTAATGCAACCCATACCATCAGAGATGTAACATTTTGAACTGTGCTCTGATAACAAGTTGGGTGGTGCCTCTGCTCTTTCAGCACAGCTCCTATGGTTTCCAAAAATAATTTCAAATTTTGATATATCTGACCATAGAACAGTTTTCCATTTTACCTCAGTCCATTTTAAATGAGCTGAGATAACAGCGACGTTTCTGGATTGTGTTCACGTGTGGCTTCTTCTTTGCATGATAAAGCTTTAACTTGCATTTGTGGATGGCGTAGTGAACTGTGTTGACAGACAGTTATTTCTGGAAGTGTTCCTGAGCCCCTGCACTGATTTCTTGTTCAGAATCATGCCTGTTTTTAATACAGTGTCACCTGAGGGCCAGAAGATCACAAGCATCCAGTACTGACCTTGCATAGAGATTTCTTCAGACTCTCAGAATCTTTTGATGACGTTGTATACTTCAGATGGTGGGATATTGAAACCGGAGGAAAAATGTTCAGTACACACTTTATTCTGTGGGACCTCATTTTGATTACCAAGACAATAATTTATAGTGTGCAGAAATGCCACTGAGATGCAGAGGTAAGGACTTGTAACACTGTTTATTTTGACGTGTCTTAACCTGCTTACTATAACAGCAGATCAGAGAGGGAGGATAGATAAAAGCATCTGAGGTCTATTACCATCAAATTAACAGGCCTCTTAACGTCAATCACATCTTGGCACCATACACAAAGGATAAACTCCCTCTTTAAACAGTTTCTCCGACAGGTATAATTACATAACCATATATTTATCTGTTATCAAATAAACGGGAAATAGAGAATGTTGATTGCAGGTTAATTGTTATTTCTTGTGCATGAAAAGGTGGCCAAGATTCTCCCTAAGGACATGTTGAGATTGATGGTAAGCTCAGCCTTTTAAACTTTATATCAACATTAAAAAAGACACAAAAGAGCTGGATCAAAGCTGTGCTTCAAGGCTGTGATCCAATTGGCTGTTCAAAAGCTGCACTCCTGTTGGCTGGATGGAAGCTATGCTCCAGTTGGCCTGAAGAAATCTGCATTCCTATTGGCTGGTTGGAAGCTGTGTTCTAATGGCAGTTTCAAGGCTGAACTTATTATGTCTGGAAGAAACCTTGCTCCCATTGGCTGGATCAAAGCAGTGCTCCCACATTGCCTGAATGAAAGCTGTGACCCCATTAGCTGTTCAAAAAGCTGCAGTCCCATTGCCTTGACCAGAGTTGCATTTCTATTGACTAGTTGAAAGCTGTGCTCCTATGGCTGTTTCAAGGCTAAACTTCTAATGGCTTAATGAAACCTATGCTCCCCTTGGCTGGATCAAAGCTCGGCTCCCATATTGTCTAGATGAAGGCTGTGATACTATTGACTGTTCCAAAGCTGCAAAACAATTGGTCGTATGACAGCTGCATTCCTTTTTGCAAGATGAAAGCTCTGCTATCATTGGCAGGGTAAAAGTCATGATCCTGTAGGATTGTTCCAAAGCTGCACTCCTATATTCTGGATAAGAACCACAAATTGGCTGGATGAAAGCTGAGCTCCAATTGGCTGTTTTATACAGTAGCTGCACTCCTATTGGCCAGATGAAAGCTATACTCTTGTTGGCTAGAGAAAAGATGCACTCCTGTGGTCTGGATGAGAACTGCATTCCTATTGGCCGGATGCAAGCTACATTCCTGAGGCTGGCTGAATGCTGCATTCCCACTGGCTGCATGAAAGTTGTGCTCCTTTTTGCTTAATGAGAGCTGTGTTCCTATTGGCTGCTTAAAAGCTGCACTCCAATTGACTGACACAAAATTTTACTTAAGACTGTTTAAGAAAATTCATCATTTTTTAAGTTTAAATAATTGCAAACATGACACTTGATTTTTTTCAGTGTTTATCAACTTGATTTATGTGTTAGCACTGAGCTAACAAACTGACATTTAAATATCACCTGTGAGAAAACTAATCACTGGTAGTAATTAAGATTTCATTCTTATCAATCAAAGTGACTCTAAATAGTAATTTTACATGAAATCCATATCTCAGTTATCCACTCTTGCAGTAGAGCCCAGGACTAACATTAAAAACTGTATCTCAGACCCCCAAAAGTGTTTTAAAGTCAAAATCTGTACATAACATCTTTGCGTTTTAATTCTCTTTGTTTAATTGCTGATAGCAATGGAAGGACAGTATCTACATATGTGTATTTTACTGACACATTACTGTCTGAAGATATTTAATAGCTTAATAAATAAGATATATTTTACTACTGCTCTGGTATTGATTAGTATCAAGTTATATTCAGCTACACAGCACTAAGTTGTAATATAATGCCACATGTGCTTAGTTTTCCTACACTGTATCCATAGCAGGAGATATTTGAGCCAAAGCAAAACAGTCAAATGCTAAAGCAGACCTGTACCTCATGCATTCCTCCAATCCAACTGCATTTGTTTTGATTGCCTTCAAAAAATAAAATAAAGTAAAATACAGGCCACATTCTATTTTAGATCTTCTTCCTTTTCCATTTGTGGCGCTAACTTTTGCCACAAGTTTGATTTGGAAAACAGCCCTGTAGCTGTTTTCACCCACAACAAGCGGATGTGTTTCAGGAGGCAAGAGGGCTCTCAAGACAATAATCCTAGTGGTTTTTTGATAACACTTATGGAGCATTTTTTTTCTTATTGATGAGATCAGCATTAAAAGAGATAAATCCTGTACTTTTCAAAGTCAGAGACTCAGTGTTTCTGTCCAGGCTCTCCACACCTAGCAGTAAGCTTGTAGTTACCCGATTGACTGTGACTGCTGCCTACAATTCCTCTATTCTGCCTCAGCCTGTGGGGGGTATTGATAGGCTACACAAAAAGGGCAGTGTTTCCACTCTTGTTATCGTCAAAGCTTTCCACTACCAGTCATACCCGTTCGATTGTCAGGCTTCATAAAATCTAAGCTTGTATCATCTATATACCTGGAGTTGGCCAAGCATATGAAATATGACAAAGAATTGAAAAATACTCCCAGGGGCAGACGATTTCTGACGTGCCAATGTTGTTTGCTCCAAAGCGCTCAGAGGGGTAAAATCTTGGCTTCAAGCTGGACTTTGTGCCTAGGTTGCAGCAGTAATTACTATACATATATTCATAAAGTGCTTTGTTTTTTGAAGGTAGAGTATGCGCTGTGAGCTACAGACTTATTGGATGGCACTCAGAGCTGCTGCTGGGGGTTCAGGTTGCCAAAGAAATTAGCATTCCCTTCTGAAAAGCCTTTTGGTTTGAAATATGCCCCCAAAGCACCCTAGCTTACCTCATCCAAAGAGGAGGTACACACTTAGGTTGTTATAGTTAACTGAAACTAAATAAATAACTACAACTAAAATCCAAAAATCATTTTAGTTAACTGAAACTTAATAAAAATTAAGCTTTACAAAAAATCCCTAAAACTAACTAAAACTGTATAGTGCACTTACAAAACTAACTAAAAAAAAAATAAAAATGGGGGCAAAATATCCTAAGTTTTAGTCTTTGACACAACCATACTGACTGGCACCTACACACAAGTCTGGTGAGTGTAAAATTGCCTGATCTGATTGGTTAAGACTTCACACAGTGGTAGTTTTATTCAAAAATCATCATTAAGTAAATAAAATGATAATTGAAGAGTAGCTTGTTTTAATATGTTTTTAAAAATGTATGACGCTCACTCAACCTCAACATCTATCCATAAAAACTAAAACTAACACTAAAACTAATAAAAACTAAACTAAAATGAAGCATTTTTGCAAAAAAAAAAAAAACTAAACTAAACTAACAAACCAGCAGTCAAAACTAATAAAAACTAAATGAAATCGAACACAGAAAGTGAAAACAAAATAGAAATAAAAACTAATGAAAAATCCAAAACTATCATAACCTTGGTACACACACACATAGACACACACAGTGCATTCAAAAGTGAGCCATTTAAAACACTGTAGAGATACAGTGCATGAAAGTGAGCATGTACAAAACTTCTCCAAGGGTTGCAACATTATAGATGACTGCTGTCTGCTAACGCAATGACTGCTGCAAAGTCTTCAAATTGCACAATGTCCTTTTGTCATCACAGGAAAGGGAAGGGATGGGGATTGTCCACATTGTTTGCACTAAAGAATGATTGAGCCTATGATTAAGGTTTTTTAACATACATCATTTTATGAAAGGCTTCCTTAAATGATGACATCCTCAGATCTCACATAACTGTTTGAACAGGTGAAAAAATAGTAAGCATCCTCTGAGGTAAGCAGCTAGACAAATTGGGTTAACAGGAAATGTAAGGTTATTACGAAAGCTAGGATTTTCATACAAGTAAAACATCTAACTATTTAGATTCCTGTTTTGATACCACGGCAACAAAAGTGGAATTTGTAGGCACACATCAGGTAACTTCTTGTTTTCAATTATTAAATACAATGGAAATATCTGGGTTCTCAATCTTGGAGCCCATTGGCAATCATGATCTGATGGATGATATATAGCTATCGGAATAGATGGTAATTTATTAGTAACTCTGGTGAAGACTGCAGTTATTATTAAATCACTTGGAAGACATCCTTTCTGTTTGTTCTTGTCTGAAACATTTAACTTCACTATTTCTTGGTTTGTGACATCTAAAAGTAGCACTGGTTCCTCTAGCTTCTCAGTATAGTAGAAAGTCATACAGTGGCTTCAATCTGGCTTAGTGAAGGTATACACCTGAATTATAAAGATTTTTTTCTTTTCATGAACTGACAGTAAAGGGGAATCAAAAACACAACATCACACTTAAAATTTGTAAAAAGTTTTTAAAAATTAAGCTTTCTTGAGGTTGTTCTAAAGAGGAGGAAAATAGAAGATCTTCGTGAAATGCAGGTCTTATCTGTCATCGTCAAAGCTTTACGGAGGCCATGACAACCAAAAGCTGTACAGTTTTCACAATAGCATTAAGCAGATGTGTAGACTGAGACACATTTTTGACCCGTAATGGAAATCTTTAGACTCTAGCTGCACTTAAATGCAGAAAAAAATGCTACATTTGTAAAACCCTTAAATTGAGATTTGGTTACTTTGTCATTTTCGATGCATTTGTGCATTAAAGATGCATCTCCTACTTCCCTCTTTCTTCCAATGCTTCCCTTTTGTCCGCATCTCATTTTTCTCTTTTTCTGCAACCCCACCTTCTCTCTTTCTGCATCTCCTTCTCTTTTTTTCTGCGTTCTCTCTGCAACCATCCTTTCATATTTCTGCATCTCCATCTTCCAATTTTCTGCATCTACTTTTCTCTTATTTTTCTGCATCTCCTTCTCCCTTCTCTCTGAATCTCCTTTTTCTCTTTCTTTGCATTTCCCCTCTCTCTTTTTGTGCATCTATTCTCCACCTCTATCCCTGCATCTCATTCTTCTCTCTTTCTACGTTTACTTCTTTTTTTCTACATGCCCTTCTTCCTTTTTCTTGTGCATCTTTTGATTTGGGGTTTTCTTTCAATATCAATGCCCTGTTTGCTTTATAATCAAGTGTCATAATCATTTATGCATGCAGAAATACGCACACAATATGACAAAACAGTTAAAAATGTACAAGCTTATGAAGAGTTTTTATTATAATGGCATTGAATTTCTCTTTTATATTCAGGGGTCAACATCAGCATCAGCAGTGACCTCAGCGTAAAGAACTGCTAACACAAAGGCTTGTTGAAGCAAGTGTGATGATGCACACACTCTGCTCAATAAAGACAGAGATGACTCTGCAGTTTGTGCAACAAGTGCTTACAGTATGTACACAGAGACTCTTTTGTAGCCCTGATTGATGACCTTCCATCATGACAGACCTCACTCTGTCAGGTGTTGCAATGGGATCAGGGATATTGCATTGATTCAATAAAAACCACAGAGATGTATGCTGAATGTTTAACAGTTAAGCTAGGGCTCTGTTCTGTCTGCTCTGTAAAGTCACTGAAGTGGAGGTGAAACCTTTTCTTGCACCTTTCCTTTTCACATGCCTGAAGGGAGTGAACTTTTGCATATAAAATCTAGTTTAGCCTTGTTGATTAAATTAGTCGTTGCATGATTGAGTCTCAAAGTCCCACATCAGTCAGACCAAGCACAAAGAAAAATGCCAAAAGCACACAGTCAAAAGGCAGGGTCTGCCCGACCTCTGATATGAGGAGCCATAGATATTCCCAGCACGCACCTCTTCACAAAAGGAAACGGGGGAAGAATCCCAGCCTCTTTTACTTGAGGACCACTTGGTACAAAACAAGGCGACCAATAAAAATGAATGCCAAAAAGGAAGGAAAAGGGGCGAAAAAGTAGAGAATGGGGTAAAACAGCCATTGACACGCTGCACCAGACTGAGAGAAAGTGTCATTGTTTGGAGCTTTTTGTTTGGGACAGCAGGGGAAGGTTTCCAGCAAGGACTGGAGCACATCACATGCTTTGCTTACACCAATGAAAGAGCAGAAGGAGAGCCAAAACTCTGCCTGAACGACTTTAAAAGTCTTTGAAGTCAAATAAAGCCACCTCATCGATCACTAATTCAAAGGACTTTTTTCTCCTTTCTGCCTCTCGTTCTTTTCACACTTGAAGCTTTTGTTAATTGTACAAGTGAACCTGTTATAAGGCTCCTTCACTTCCCTTGAAGGAAGTCAAAACACACTTTCAGATACCCAAATTTCGTGAATTTGGCATCTTAGAGTGAGCTAATTAACATGTTATCATTTACGGAAACTCAAAATGATGTCACTCATCTAGCTTAACTTTTTTTTTTTAGTTACAAGAAAGTTTTTGTTGTCTAATGAAGGAAAGGGTTTTTTTTTTCTAACATGGAAATTTGTAAGGTGTAAGAGGCCTGTCAAGTGAAAACTGAGTGTCTTAATGATCTGATAAATCTTTAACTAAACAATTATTTCATGATGAGTCCCAGCTGTGCTTAAAGGACCAAACAAAATGTCGGTTGGCAGTTTAAGTATTTAACACATAACTTTGACCACAGTTACATTTTTTTCATCACATGTAAGACTTATCAATGAAACACACAGGACTGACACTGATAATATAAGGAAACACACTGAAATACAGATTTTCTCTCTCATGAAACATGTTACATAGACCAAGAATACATAAACCTTCTCAGTAACAAGGCACCAGGCCTCAGTGAGATACTCTGAGATACTGAAAGCCCTGGACATTGGCTGTCCTGGCTGACATGTCGCTTCAATGTTGTGTGAAAGTCTGCGACAGTACCTGTAGAGTAGCAGACCGAAGTGGTGGTTCCCATTTTTAAAAAGGGGGACCAGAGGTTGTGCCCGAATTATTGGGTTATCACACTACTTAGTGTCCTGGGAAAGTTTACTCTGGAAAGGAGACTCCAGTCCATTGTTGAACGTTGGATACAGGAGGAACAATGCTGATTCTGCCCTGGCAATGGTTTGCTTATCCACTTACGTTTGGTGAAGGCTTATGATCATGTCCCAAGGGGGCTACTGGGTCCTGCAGCTGCTGTGGTGGCCTCTGCCAGGGCCGCCCCTTATCTCCGGTTCTATTTGTGATTTTCATGGATAGGATCTCGAGGAGGGTTTTGGGGGCCTCAGAATTTCAACTCTGCTTTTAGCAGATGAGGTGTTTGTGTCAGGATGATATGGTGTGAAAAGTGGTCAGGATGCAGGTCAGCACCTCCAAGTCTGAGGCAGTGGTTCCCTGCCCGAAAACAGTGGATTGCTCCACTGTGCTCCACACAGGAGGGGCTGAGCCATAAGGGAAAGCTCTCAATTTACCATCAATTTTCACCCCAACTCTCACCTACGGTCTTGGACTCTGGATAACTACTGAAAGAATGACATTCCAAGTTCAAACGATTGAAATGAGATTCTTCGGATGGTGTCTAGGCTCAGCCTTACAGACAGGGTGATGTGCTTGATCATCTGGATGGAACTTAAAGAAGAGGTGCTGCTCCTTCCCATTGAAATGAGCCATCTTCACACATCTTTCTGGAAGATTTCCCAAGTGGCTCATGTAGCTCGTATTTCCCATCAAGTGTGTCACCCCAGTCTGCAAACTGTTGTTTGTGTGTCTCCTGTACTTACTCCTTTCTCATTTCTTGACACCGGGAAAGCAAAGTGCTTCCAGGCATCAGATTTTAAAGTTGCTGGAGCTTCCACAATCTCAAAAACGTCACTCTCTCGGGTCTCTGAACAGACAGAATCTGCCTCGCCTATTGTAGCATCTACCGTTTTCTTGCTGCAAGCCAGCAAGTGAAGTGCAAGGGATGATGGGTGCACAAAATTATTGAATATTCAAATTATTGAATAAATCAATGCAGTTTCTGTTTTCTTAACATAAATAAAGACAAGGACATAAACCCACTAAAACAATTTTAGATTATCCCTCTGGATTGGAGGAACAGTTTTTGCAGACTCAAGGAAAATTCATCCAATTTGCCATTGAGGGGAAAGACGGGGACACTGAGCTATGATCTAATACTTTCCATACTTCCTCTTTGACAATCGTCTCACAGGACCACAGCCAAAGATTTGACCAGTTTTAGAAAACCATTTTTAGAAAGTCTTAAGTGGCACCTGAATTACACAATAAGCCAAGCGGATGCAGTGGCTTGAATTAATTTGCAGTGGCTTTAGCAAAGTAACAGCTCCTTGGCCCTTAGCTGATGACCTTGACCGGGCTGTTCACAGTTAATTACTTAAGTCATGTTTTGGTAAACCTGAACCTCTAATCACTCTCACTCACTCTGCCTCGCTCTCTCTCCATTTCCATCCCTGCTCTGTGATTCTATTTCCCCCTGCCTGTGGTTTCTTGCTCTCTTCCCCTCTTCACTGTTACTATAGTTTTGTGAGTGCTCCCCCAGCCCTCCCCCCTCCATCCCCCATTTCCGCTGGTGCGAGATGTTGGTAGGAGAGCTCAGCCAAGGGTCACTGGTGTACTCTTGCGAGCTCCGTCCCAGTGCACCCTTTTTTACTCTCTCTCTCTCTTCATCTTTTATCATGATCATCTTCAAAGATCAGAGAAATTTCACCCTTAATCACCAGCAGCCGGACTACTGAGGACACACACCGTCCTCCTGCTTGTGTAACACATCCTACAGGTGACAAACCCCCTGATCAATCCTAGGCTAAAACGATACCAGCATCCACTCATCTCAACTGTTCTCGGTAAATCCACATCAAACCTCTTGAACTCAAATATCAAAGTCTGGATCTCTTTTAATGTGCCATTGAGGCAAGGTGCTGAGAAAACTTTCATACAGGCCATAGCTACACTATATGGACTAAAGTATTTGGCTGTCTGACCATTTTACCAATAGGGACTGTAATGACATCTTATTCAAATACATGTACTTTAATATGGAGTTGCCCTCCTCTCTTCCTGAAAGACTTTCCAAAAGATTTTGAAGTGTTTCCATGGTATTCTTTGCCTATTCATTCTGTAGAACTGTTGGAAATAGAAAAAGGCCTTCCTTGAACTGTTGCCACAAAGTTGGAAGCAAAGTATTGAAGATTACAAGAAGATTACAGAAAACTGACACAAACTTTATTCTAGTTGCCCTTCTGGTTGTTCACCGCATTAGATTTAAGAACATATGGTGTATGCATTTCCTGTTGGTGGTAAAGGAGCATCAGACTTTGCTGTAAAAGCCATAAAAAGCTCAGTAGCTTCTGCAGCACGAACACAACCCTGTATTCCGCCATTATTGTTTTGGCCAGACCTGCACAGTCATGTTAAGAGCACTATGCTATGTGTGACGTAATCATTTCAAGAAAGATGCGGTGGGCCGTCCACACGGAGAGGAAACGGTAGTCGTTTATGGATTTATGCACTCTGGGACCTGTTTTCAAAAAGTATCGTTTACAGTCACCCAAAACGCTGTTTTCGTGAGGATGAAACACCAATACGACAAAGAACTTTTGCGTATACGCCTGAATTAGTTTCCGAGTGGACGGGGCCTCAGACTCTGTCTGCCAAACAGAAAAGTGTGATACGTCACTCCACAGAACAAGTTTCCACTACTCCACAGTCGGTGTGCTTTACATCACTCCATCCAGTGATTGTCATTGGACTTGATGATGTGAGGCTTGCATGCGGCCGGCTGACCATGGAAACCCACCCGTGAAGCTTCTGCCGTTGTGGTTACATTATTGCCAGTGGAAGTTCAGAACTCTTCAGCTAGGGACCGTGTGGCTTGGTAGCCGTTGACCCCGTCCTTTGATTTTATGTGGTCTTCTGCCTTCTGGCTGAGTTGCTGTTGTTACTAAACACTTCCATTTTCTAATAACATCATTTACAGTTGACTGTGACTTATCCAAAAAAGAGGAAATTTCACAATTTACTGCTTTGTGATCTCCTAATATGACACAGTGACCACTATAATGGACCAAAACATTTGTATAGTCTGACCTCAAATTTATGTTTAAACTTAAGTCTCTAATCATTGCTTCTTAGATTGCAGTTACTTGAAAAACAACATTATTTCACATATTTTTTTCTCTCTGTAAAGACGGAAAAACATTTTAATTGATAGTAATTTATTTAGACCTCTTTCTAATGTTTATGCTATGACAAATGCTAAAGGAAAGAGGCTCTCTGTCATATTATGATGCTTTAAAGTATATAAAGAGATTGGCTTTATGCTGCTGTGAGACTTTGGGGAATCACTATTTGGCCACGTGATTATTGGTTTGATTTAGTCAATTAATCTGTTGCCAGATGGCTCGGGGATCACCATATGGGTAAATACAATGAACTCTGGAAAGTTTAGACAACCACTATGAGATGTTTAAAGGTCAATTTGATGTACTTTTCCAACACTGACAGTTTACCTGAGGCTATCACAGTTGTCCTTCTGCTGTAAATATCAGCCATCTGCTACATCAAACAAAATGCTGAATAAAGTTTCCCTTCATTTGTGAAATTAAAAGGCTTCATTTCCATAACCCATCTTGACTGCTTGAAAGAGCGAACCAACAGGCCTCCTTTCAATGGAAAATTCTGGCATAAGAATTACAATTTGATTTGTGACATTTTCTCCATATATGAAGGAACTAGTTGTTAGCATATTTAAAGATCAAACATCTGAAGACATTTTTGTCTCGGCTTTTGCTGTCAAAGGCTGTTACACAACACAAAACATACCAAATACACAAGGAACACATGGCAAGCACGCCGTTTTCTTGTCTAATTGTTCCTTGCTTGATCCAATCCATCGTGCTTGGCCACCATGAAAGAGGTTCCGATATACTTATTTCTGCTCTAAAGGTTGACAAGAGAACACAAAACTGGAAACCTGTTTCTGAAATCATGCTGTGGCTGATGTGATTTCATACCACATGAAACATATCTGCAGTTTTTACCATGAAACAAAATCAAATAATGTTTTAAATATGTAGATTTCAGTTTCAAATTTTTGTATTTTACCATCCACCAGAAAATAATCGTGCTACTTGACTGTTAATTTATTAGATTTATTTCTTCAAGACCTATATCAGTTTAAGATCATGATAGATAGATAGATAGATAGATAGATAGATAGATAGATAGATAGATAGATAGATAGATAGATGGATAGATCCTGATTTATTTATTTATTTTTACCATGTTAACTAAATTTCAAGGTCAGCCATCTGTTAGCATTGATACTCTGCTTTTAGTGACAATGGTAATACAAAATATCCAGGTCTACAGGGTCAGATCTGGGAGTTACTTTTACAATTGGATAATTACCTCAAGTAGTCAAAGTCATCCATGAGGGGGGAGAAAAAAAAGGAAAGAGCTTTCTAGGGCCCAGCCAAACTGGTGGCTCATAGATGTCAGCAATATCATGATCCACTGAAGAATTAAGCTGTGAAAACCTTTTCCTTTCAACCTGAATAACAACCACTCGTACCAAAGCAAAAAAACATGAGCTTTATTTATTCATGCTGTTTTACAAGATGTAAATTTGAAATGTGAATTTCTGGCTAGAATTTGAGGTATCAGGCTTTAAAGGGTTAACTATATGGATAGGCGCATTGACTAAACTATCAGTAAAATAATGTCAGACTTAAGAGCTATGTCAGTAAGCCAGACAATAAAACAGAAAAATTGAACAATTTAAATAATTAAATTATTGTGAAAAGTGACAAAACTGGGTTAAAATTGGGAAAAAAGTGGCAAAAATGGCTTAAATTGGCAAAAAGAAGTGACAAAAATGGGCAAAAAGCAGCAAAAACAGGTTAAATGTCAAGAAAAGATCAGAATGAGTTTAAGAGTGAAAAAACGGGTTAAAGTGTCAAAAAGTGGGAAAAAGCAGAAAAAATAAGTTAAGTGGCAAAAAACAAGCGTCAGTGCAAAATGGGTTAAAAGTGGAAGAAAAATTTTGAAAAACCAGCAAAGGTCGGTTAAAATGCGCAAGAAAAAGAAGCAAAAATAGGTGGAAAATGTGGTGAAAATGCGTTAAAAAGTGGCATCAGAACACATCAGACATCAGAACCTAATAATAGTTTTATACATTTTTTCAGCTCCGAACTGAATTTACAGTTAGCTAGGATGCTAACACCAATGCTACTGATCTAATACACATGCACTGAAATCACTAATAGACACAACTACAGAGGGCCCACTATCTGGGTTTTTCAGGGGCCCAGCCAACTCTGTGAGCAGACTTGCAATTACAAATTGTGCTCTTTTTTTCAAATCCTTTTTTTCTGACAGTACAACTAGGGGAAGCCCATATTTTTATTTTTATTTTTCTATTTATTTATTTTTAAAATGGGACCGTTCGTATTAATGAACATTTACACGTAAATACGAGACATACGTATTAGCCATACAGCTAATTTCCATCTCGAGTCCCATTGGCAGGTTAAAAAAAAAAGAAAAAAGAAAACAGAGATAAACAAAAAGGAAAAAAAAAAAAACAAGCAACAACACATAGTGCACATGAACAGACAAAAGCAGGGGGACCGAGGCAAGCCACCAAGCATTAATGATTGAACATTTGCGCATGATTATATTGCAAATATCCCTTTGTTGCTATTACACATATCCCTCAATCATTGTTGCACATTGTTATACTACACATACCCATCTGTCAATATTACATATACCCCTCTGTCACTGTTACACAAGATTCCATATGACTCCTGTGGATGCAAGTGCAATGTAAAGCCTGTAAACCCTAAAACAAAATGTAGTTATAGGACTTATTATGTATCTCTTATTATTGACAAAAGCTGATCTAAGCAGCTGCACTCGTTTCTCCAAGTCTGAGGATATTCTAAGCTCCAGTTTTGTTTATCTGGTCTGATAACATGGTTTCACAACAATAGGTGGACAGAAGTGTGCATATGTTTGGGAGAGAGAGAGAGTGTTGTGGAGTAATCAGTGTACCAGTTGTGCTGTAATAGCTCACATCTGTCTGTAACAGAGTTTAAAACATGGACCCCTCAGAAATCATCCACTAACATCAGTGACTCAGGTCTTACCTACAGCCCTGTCTGACCATAAGTTCAGTGATGTTCCTGTGATTAGGTACATTTTGATTTACTCAGCCATGACTTTATTTATGATTTCATACAACACTGTTTCAGAGATATGATGCATGAGAAATTGCCAACCCACATTTGTATATGTGTGGTCGAGGGCATTACTGCACTCTCAGACTTTAATTTTCTGCAGGGATACACTTGCTTCAGCAATGATATCATACTGACTGGCAGGAAATCAAACAGCTTTGATAACGGCTGTAATTGTAGCTTTAACGCTGCGGCAGAGATTAGGGTATTTCACTGCTGTGTTTGATAAGATTATGGTACGTGCGTTATCCAGCATCTCTTTTGGCTGAGCTCGCAATTTTGAGAACAGGTTTGATGTTGAGTGCTTAAAGTTGATTAAGAAAGAAAAATCGACTCAAAAACAAGCAGACACATAAAAACATGCATGCATACACTCACGTAGCACATGTGCATGTATACATCAAACTCTGAGTGTCTATGCCTCATGCAGTCTCTAGACCGGCAGGTTTCATTAAAATTCTCCTCAATAAAACAAAAAAACATAAATTATGTCATTTATGAGCAACTTATCACATCAAGCTCTTTATGTGTATCTCAATCATCCTTGACCACTACCATCATCTGATAGGAACAAAAAGATGCTTCTGTCAGTACTTACATCTCTACGCCTTCTAAAAGCAGAGTCACACCATCCAAAAGTCATTAAACCAAACCAGAAACTTGGCACCAGCTGCACACACGGTTGTTACACATTCCACTTGCTCAGAAAACTGTTAATGCCCTCACAGGTTGAATTATAGTCCAGCATGACATCTGAGGACATGCTCCAGGTTTCACTCAACACATCGTAAAACTTTGTGAAGCTACAAATTTGAAAATTTCAGCCGGGACAATTTCAGGCTAAGTCACCATTAAGTGAGAGCTCTTTAGCATGGGTCATTTGCATTTTGTCATAGTTATAAATAGACATTTTGGGTGCTCTGCAGCCAGCATGCCCATAAATAGGAACAATAGATTGACTTGATGGATGCCAGCGCATGCAAAACCAATCAGTCAGGATAATTAGAGCCATTGTTCTTTCCTTCACACCTCCAAACACAGCTATGGGATTGCCTGGAGCAATCATTTCTGAGTTCTCTGTTACGGAAATCTAGCTGTATTCTCAGACTATAGACGAGTGTATGCATAAAGGTTTTCATCTGCGTCACTGACAGCTGTACCAGAGGAAATTGTTCATGTATTTTTAGCAATGTGAACTCAAAAAGTAGAGAAAAAGCAGAAAAACACTGACTTTTTACAGGTTTTTCCACTTGTTCTTTTTAACACTACAAAGACCATGGCAGGCATTTTGACTGTTTTCACTTTTTTATAAGTATAACTTCACTGAATTAAAAGTTACAATGCCGCTGGTCCCTGACTTTTCATAAAAGTGTCTGTGTTTTAATTTAAAATGTTATTTTAACAAATTGTATAAAAAGCAGAGAAAATGCAACCCTTCAAAAGGCCGTAAGCAGTCATTTTGATGCTGCGGATTTTGCTGCAGTTGAATTGATCCATTTTTCTACAGTGGCAGCTGCATCTCTGTTGCTTGGCAGCATTCATTTTTTTTCACAGAGTAAGCTCCCCGTTGGACCAATTTTAGATTGTAAGCAGTTTAATTAAACTAGGCTGAGGAGGTTTAAGGCGGTTATTAGTAAGGATAAATCTGCCGCTCTGTGATGCTAATCAAAGGCTGGTTTGAATGACAGTTTCAGGGGTGACTATACTAACCTCTAAATTCCATCGGATACGTGTTCAGTCCTTCTCCACTCCATCCTGGCAATGGAGGAGATAGGTTTCGGTTTAGTCAATGAGGGTGCTTCCAGCAGCTTCGCTGCAGTATATCTCTGCTCTCTTACAGCCAGTGGTGTAGTGGTAGGGTAGGGTTAGGGTTAGGGTTAGGAAGTGGGTATACTTTTAATTTTACAGTGGAGATAGTCTATGGTGACTAAAAAATAAGTGGGTATACCTTGCACTACACCACTGGTCTCAGCTCCAGCAGTCCAGAGCACTCTGCGGCAGATAAGCAGGACTTCCCTTTTTCAGTTCAGCACAGAGAAGATTGAGCAAGGCAACCGAATTAAAACATCAGATTAAAAATATTCTGTGTTGGAGCCAGACAAAGGCCAGATCATATTTCACTTTACTACATCAAGAAAACATCATAATGGGGCATAGCTGAGTCCAAAGTCTAAAAGTCAGAGTGACAAGAAGAATAGATAAAGTTTATCTATATCACACTACTCAAACATATAGTAAATCAATTAAGCACATTTATTTATAATTAGGTTACTTACTCATGGCAGGAGTACGGTGGGGCGTGTAGTCAAACTGCAGTGCAGTTGTGATGAAATAGAGACGGACCAAGTGGAAGTCCAAGGTGAGACATCACCTCTATCCAGCTGTCATGGAGAGACACATTAGAAAACACTGTTTTGGCTGTCATCAACACATTTAATCATAGTTTTAAAAACCAAATATACCTCATGATTTACAAAACAAAGCTCATTACTTTAGTACAGAGAAGTACAACTAAGCATGCAATATTAGCATTGATTAAAACATCAAATTCAAGTCACGGATGGGAGCATATTCTGGTTTGGCACTTTGCCATGTCAACCTTGGTTCTGTACTGCTCTGGCCCCCTGATGGCGGGTCCTGGACACCTAGTATGTGGTGAACTGGATGAGACCCGGGAAAGCACTCCAAGTGCCCGTGAAAGTGCAGCTGCCATTCCTGTATCAGGCAGCTGACCCTTCCCATGACACATGGTATAACCAAAGATACCCAAAGATGTGCCAATGAGAAGCTGTCACAAAGGAGTCCAGCTGGCATCTCTGGCCATCAGTCAACATCCAGGCCTCACAAGAGAATAGCAAGACCGGAAAGACCAACGACAGAAAAACTCAGACTTTCACACGCACGCTCAGGTAATGGGAACGTCACACTGTTTTGCCCAGCACACCCATCGCCCCATGTTCAGGTAAGTCTGTGGTTGATCTCAGCTTTGCAGTCAGCAGATCGATGCATTAGGCTGGTGAACTGCCATGCTCTCACCATTCACAGACACAGATTCAATGGTAGCATCCAAGGCATTGTCAAATGTGTGGATCTTTGTTTTGGCCAAGGAGACGTGCATTCCCAACCCTTCAGCAAGTTAAGAGCCCCCACAAGGGCATCTACAGTCTCCACAAGGATCACAGCACAATCAGCACAGTCACTACCCCTGTTACCTGCCCCATTATCCGGTCCATACAGGTACCGAAGAGTGGGGTCAAGACACACCCCTGCTTTCACAGCACTGTCTATACCAGAATATAGGGCAGACATCAGCAGGATGTCAACACACAAAAAAAAAAAAAAAAAAAAAAAATTAAAAATGTGATCATTTAAGCAATGATAAATTAAAGTACAATTTGATGTAGCAGGTTTCTTTTGCCATGTTGCTTTAGCTTGTAACATTTCTTCTTGGTGTAGCTTTGATGTAGTGAAACTTAATTTGACAGCATTCACTGATAACATAAAAATCTTATTCACAAAAAACTGAACAAAGGCTCTGCATTGTGAAAATACTGCTAAAAATGATATCAGGTGATAACAGCACAGCAGTGTGTATTAGAAAAAGTCCAAACTCCCTGGTGATCAGGATAATTCCAACCCTGAAATACACTTTTTTTTTAATATTTTGTTTATGATACTTAGATATTATTATTTAATTGTAAAAGGGGTTTAAAATGGACTTTTTCATCTTCAAATCAGATACAATCATTTATTATTTTCTTGTTTTGAGAGTTTTAGATGAGTTACCTATTGCAAATATAGGTGATTTTGTGTTGAGTGATTATGGTTTGCTGTATGTGTTGACAAATAAGATTGAAAATGTCTACATGAACGAGTTAACCCAGATTCACACATACACACCAAAAATATACATAAAAAAGCAAAAACTACTGCTCATTCTTCAATAAATTCGCCTCATTTTTTACGACTTTCTAATTCAAAGATCAAAACTAAAGAAAGCTAGCCTTCCTCACATTTGCTGCACCACCTTTTGTTCTCCTGTAATTAAACAGGTGGGTGGCAGGAGGCGATGTGCTGGTGGGAGGTTAATGCCTGGACAACAATGACCTGAAATGCACACTGACCCTTATCATACGCAAACACACATCGGCTCTCCTCTCACACTGCAGGCGGCCCTCTCTGATGTCACTGTGACGGCATTCCCCTCTTCCATTTGTCAGCGCAAGGCATCGTGGGAGTGATCTATGTTATCTGGGGGCAACACCTCCTGTGAATCTTCTGCCAATCTCTCTTACAAAAGGCTAGAGTAGGATGTTCATCTTACACTTTTTAATGTGAAGTTTTATATTAAAGTGTGCGTGAGTTAGCGATCTCTCCAATCCCTGACTCACCATGCTCCTCGTTGGTGCCCTTGCAGCCATTTACCTCAGCAGTCTCTGGAGGGTGGGGGGTCCCTGGATGGCAATGCCTTGGATTTATTCTGGGGACTCGACTATTATTCATCTTCGCTCATTCCAGATAGGCAGCCTTTTAAAGGTTAATTGCACTGGCTAATTGCTCTCCCTCCCTCTTTCTAACGAGGGTGCACTCCTCAATGATGTCATTGAGTGGACGAACCAAAATACCTCTCCAACTACTTTGGCCATGGCTCCTCACTCTAGAAGGGCACAGCAATGTCTAATCTGTTTTTGCTGAGGAGAAGGTTGCTTTCGTAATGTGAGTGAAATTGATTGCAAGCAAAAACAGTTTTTCCTCTACCTGTGTAGTTTAACGAATTATCCTCAAAAAGGTCTGCATGATATTTTTAAAGGCTTATAATAATGTCAAAGAAAAAATACATGCCCATTAGCAAGCATAACTCAGACAGAATCAGCTGCAGCCAGTGTTCCTTTGAGGTATGCATCCATTAGACTCTTCTTCTATTACTTGTGTATGGTTGCCAACAAAGGTAAACAATACACACAAGTAGAAATGACATTCATTAGGGCAAAAGAGCTGCAAATTCAGAAACAGCTGAAAAAGTTCAAAACAAGTGCAACAGTGAAAACACACAGCAGATGAAAAATCATATTTAATCACACTCTCTGCTTTTAATAAAAACGACACTTTGCCCTTACAGGAATGAAGTATTTCATGCAGCATATATCTAAATGCAGATGTAACCTGCATGACTTTCTCTTACCTTGTGATGTATTTGCAAAATGTTCACTAAAATGTTTGTTTTTGACCTTGCATCATTTCTGAATTTGGTGTGACTGTGGCCCAGTTGCAGAGTCCATCGCCTTTAAACCAAAAGGTTGGGGGGCTATCTCCAGCTTTTGAGCGGCAATGCATTTAATATTCAGACCCCCGTCAAATTTTTCATTTTTCGTATGTTGCAGCCTGATGCTATGGTTGAAAATGTATCTTTAACCTCATTAATTGACACTTAGAACCTATCATGACAAAGCGAAAACAGAATTTAAGAAATGTTTGCAAGTTTATTAAAAAAACATCTCCTGTTCTTTGCTGAGATGTTTCTACACATTGACTGGAGTCCACCTGTGCTCAATTAAACTGATTGGACATGTCTTGGAAATGCACACACCTCTCTATGAAGGCCTCACAGCTGACAATGCATATCAGAGCAAAAACCAAGCCATGAGGACAAAGGGGCAGCCTGCAGAGCTCAGAGGCAGGATTGTTGTAAGGCACAGACCTGTGGAAAGCTACAAAAAAATCTGCGGCACAGTGGCCTCAATAATTCTCAGATGGAAGAGGTTTGGACTCTTCCAATAGCAAACTGAGTAATTGAAATGTAAGAGGAAGTGTCACGGATTACGGGGAAAAACTCAAAAGGGAGGACCCAAAATGCAGATAAAATAAAGAACTGATTTAATTAAACAAAATGACTTACTTGAAACAAAAAAACAGGAATCAAAATCAACTAAACAAAATCCTAAAGAAGCATGAGGAGAGATCACGAGGAGTAGCATGGGCAAAGACATCAACAATGAACCGACACAGACACAGAGAGACGCAGAGCTTATATACACAGGTAGTGATTAACAATGGCGGACAGGTGTGGACAATCAGACACAGGTGAAACTGGTGAAGGATAATCAAAGTGGAGGGAAACTCAGGCAGGAAGCAAAACTGGAATCACACACAAGGGAAGGCAACTACAAAATAAAACAGGAAACATGGAACCTAACACAAGAAGCACACAAGGACTGAAAACTGGACACAAGAAGCTAAACTACAGAAACACTGAAAACACAGGAGGATACAAAGAACCAAGGAGGGAAACTCAAACACAGGGAGTAAAACTAAAACATGAAACAACAAAACAAGAAGCACAGGGAAACTTAACATGAAACAGGGAATTAACTAAACATAAAACACAAGGAGCAAAAACTGAACATGAAACAGGGAAATAAACTAGACATGAAATACATGGAGTACTACACATGAAACACAAGGGATGTAAAACTAAACATGAAACACAGGGAATTACTTAATACAATAAAAAACTAGACACATGAAAATAAAAAAAGCCCAAAATACACAGAAACACAAAAACTATATAAAACACGAAATGAACTGAACTAAACACGAAAAGCTGAACAAAGGAAACACAAGGGCTACAGATAACATCTAAGAACTAAACCTAATACAAAGTCAAACTAGAAATCGCAGAATTCACAAAGGAAAACCATAGGAAAACTCAGAAACATAATAAACCAAACCCTGGGTCATGACAGGAAGGCCCAGGTTCAGGTCCAGCCTGTGGCTTTTTTACCACATGTCATTCCCCACTCTGTCATCCATATTTCTGGCTCTATCCACTGTTCTATTTCTCCAATTAAGGCAAAAAAACACCAAAATTAATTGAAAAAAAAAAAAAAAAATCACCACATGTGAGCCAGTATTGAACCACAGACTGGATTATGTAAACACGGGAAGAGGCATTGTGATGAGGCTTGAACACTTCTAGTACACAACTGAAGTTGAGCTCCTCTACTACCTTATATCTGCATGTAGCCTTGAAACAGTGGATCCCAATCTTTTCTCATCTTTAAGCATATTTATCATATTCATGTTTTCTTAATGGAAATAACCCCTTTGAAATACTTTGATTTAAACAACACCATGACAAAATAAATGTCATTTCAAGAATCCTCTGACTCACATTAATTGTAAATCTTGGCCTGTCAGTCCCTCCAGTTAAAAGCTATCTCTTACTTGAGCTGGGCACAAACCCAGTGGACCTTTCAGTATCATTTAGTTATACCAATAAAGACTTTTAAGATCTGTGGTTCTTAAAAAACATTTATGGCTCAGTAAATGAAACACCTTTCATTTAATTGGATTCCCTCATAGCTTCCTGTTGTTCACTTCTTATCTATTCCAATAAAGGTCAGCATACCTTCGCAGACTTTATCCCACACATACAGCTAGTTAAAGGGTTAGAAATGGCAATAACAACAGAAAACACAACTTTTTGCCATAAATCACATCCAATGTAATTGTAAACCCTTAAATCCTGATGCAATATCTCCATATTACACCATTTTCTCATATCTGTGAAACTTTCTCCTTATTCATAAAGTCTGACCTGATAATCAACCCCCTCAGCGAGGCACTCTTTTGAACTGTGCCAATGTGTTGAAACTATGGAATATGTTGCCTTGTTTCGTACGGCACATTGTTTAGATGTCCAAGTAAGGCTATATAATAGCTCCTGCCATCTACATTCAGCATCTTGAGCAGAGACAAAAAATCTGCTGTGGTCACAGGAAGTAAATAAATTCCTGAGAGTGAAGCCATTTGTGAAATGCGTTTGTGTTTTTGGCCTAGCTGCATCAAGATCCTCTGCTACTGCCTTTTCATTAAAAAATCAATGGCTAATACCATTATCTCATTGCAAGCTGGCAAATGTCACAGTGCTGGTTTGGGTTAAAGAACTGGGCCTGGGATCAAATTCACTGCCCACACTGGCTTGAACAAGTTCAAGGGAATAAAATAGAATAAGGGCAACTCAAATATCACTGATTCCTTGGCCTTACCTGGGAGGTTCCCAAGAACGAAGTACATAACTCCTCTGGAAGTGCATTAATGCATTGGGGGATAAGAAGTAAAAACTGTCATTTGATATTAAACTTGTACAGCTCCTGTTTCCCAGGTGCTTCTAGGGAAATGAGTATGCAGTATCCATTTATGATGGTCATAAAGAGGAGAGAACCCTGATGGGACTCTCCCCTTGAGGATGATGTTATGCCCCATTACTAGTCACCACATCAATTCCTCAGACAACTGCGCCTTCCCGTGTCAGGCAGCGGGTTGGCCTAATGCCTAAGACCTCATGTTTGCTTTCCACCAATGTGAGTAAGTATATAAACAGCCATACGTACGTATACTTCACGTGCCAAAATAGTCTATACATTTGCGGACATGTAGGGTGATAGTAAAAACTCAGTGCTAAAAATGAAGACATGGTGGCTGTTTAGAAGAATTTGGATGTCAAACCTGGGATGGGTTTGTCCAGAAGGTAGAGCCAGCAATACTTACTATATCTATCTATCAGATGGTTGATCCCTGGATCTCACGCTGGATGTCTTTGGGGAAGACACTGAACTCCAAGATACTCCTAATTGGCTACCAAGCACCATGTGTGGCTATTAAGGTCAACAGAATCATAAGATCACACTTCACTTACCATCAACCACATCCGAACAGATTACCAGTTAAGTGACTTGTCCCACTATAGACCTTTTGCAGGCACATGACTTCACTACTGTGACACCAGCCATTACAATGGACGGCAGAAGTATCGCTATTAATATCAGGCTGCTATGCATTTATAAGATAATTGTGTTCATGGTGTAGTTGGGAGCCAATAAAATAACAGAAAGAAACATGAATCAGCCAACTTAACGAATGTCAGTGACTTTGTTTGAGAGCACCCCTGAGGTTACTCAACTCATTTGACTTAGTAACTTGCTAAGACTGGTACCCAGGGAGAGTTCTTAAAGCATGGCCTACCTAAGCCTTGATGCTTTGTATCTGTTGATGCAAATCTGTATTTATTTATTTTATTAAAGTGTCAAAATTCGCTCATTAGACTACACAATGAGGTATGCTTGTGTACTGTGCCTTTAATATCTTCATCAGCTGAAAGTCACCAGTTAGCAGGGTCATGTTTAACATTAACATTTGCTAGCATTAGCATTAGCCCATTCAGTGCTTGAGATGTTGCTTTGGAAAATGCTTTGGAAAATTATTTGTAAGCATCTAATGCTGGTATTTACAGCTTTATCTGCATTTTTGTACAAAATGTATGGTAAACAGCTGGGAATTTGTGGATGGAGTAGGGTAATTAGCAATAACCAGTAAGAAACATGTCCTTTTTGCTGTCCAAGTGGGGGCAGGATCATTTGTGTGCTCTGTGAGAACTAAGGATCTGTAAATGAAGAACAAGACTGATGATGTCAGAAGTGTGCTGATTTCTGTCTGTAATCTAAGCAACACTGCCCGTTGTTTCTCTGTGGCAGTGTGGTCCAACTACAATCTCTCTCAAAGTTTAAAACGATATCACATCTCTCTTTACATTTGAACTGCTGGCAAGAGAAGTCAGTGCACCAGATTCATCGCTGTTGAGGTGTTACCCCTAAAATGTCTTTTACACAAAGAGGCAGTCACTGATTATGGTGCTAAAACAGCAAAGACTGCTTTATTAGTGGCTAGATTCTGACAAATTGAGTCTGATTATTTCTTCTGCATCACCACTTTATTAGAAGGCCAGAATTATAATGTTGTTTAACACTAGAACTCAATTTTTGTTACTTGCCTGGATATATAAGTTAACGATCACAAAAAAATCAAACAAGTAACACCAGTAAATGAAAAATAACATTGTTTACATGTCATCATGGGCTTTGTCAGTTTTGTTATCACCAGATGCAGGATGGATAAGCCCAGATCCCAAGGAATTGACTGATATTTTCTTTTTTTTAATGGAAAAACTGAGGAAAATTAAATACTAGGGCCTCCATACATCATAGACTCTTTGCCACATTTCTTTTCACACACACATTTATGACCAACTGAAAACATGTTCTGACAGTTGGTAGTACACTGAATAAAACTGGCTTTGTGGTGTTCAGTGGTGTTTGTAAACTCAAATCCAGCCATTTTTCAGTGAAATGTGAATATTTACACAGTGCTGTGCTTTGTTCATGTATGAGTGAGAATCAGCTGTAAATGTTACACAGAGAGTAACTGTTCACTGTCTTTCGATCAGTTCTGCTGTCTAGATCTAAATTAAATTTAGGTTGACATCTTGAAGAAGTGGTAATATACATCATGGCTGACTAACAACCCAGCAGGCCTAAGCTGTGCGTCACAGTCAACAAGGTGTCTGGGTCTTATAACAGCCAAAATTACTGACCATCTGCTCCTAGTTTTATGTACTTTCAATTCTCTTGAAAATTAAACTCAATCTCAAGGTCATAACATTGCATTTATGTCGTATACTCGGATCAAAACTGATTACTCACAACTTTGAATTGTGGTTGATCTTGATGTTGTCTCAGGTACTTTGGGTAATCACACAATGAGTGTTGCTGTTTTGTCAGAGCTACACTTCGTAGAAAACATGAGTGTCTGGCACTGAAATAAGACACACTTAGTTTGTGGTGTAGCAGATGGTTATGATGAATAAGCATGCTGACTTTTTTTTATTTTTTTTTTTAATTGTTTTTTGGGCCTTTCGCCTTTATTCGGATAGAACAGCAGAAGAGAGACAGGAAATATTGGGAGAGAGAATGGGGGAGAGACATGCACCAAACAGCACCAGGATGGGGAATTGACCCTGCAAACAGTGCGTCAAGGATTACAGCCTCTGTATATAGGCATCTAAACTGGCATCCGACACGATATTTTAAAATAGGAGTGTTAGGTGGGAAAACAGCTTTAGCTAAATTAACATAGCTACCCTAGTTTCATAATAAACTTTACTACATAAGCCAATGAAGTTAAGTTAGCTTTAGCAGCATCAGCTTGAGCAAATGTAGATAACGTACGTACCTTACATAGCTGCTTTATGAGCTTAACGTTAGCTATGTTAGTTACATAGCTCTGTTATCAATTGCTGAGTTAGCTTTAGCAACATAAGCTTTAGCAAATTTAGTTAAAGCTAACTTATAAAAGCAGATAACATTGATATGTAGCTTACCTAGCTGTTTTGTGAGCTTAGGTTTAGCTTAACTATGTAGCTTTGTTGCTTATGCAGCTAACGGAGCTACATTTGCTGCATTAGAATGTTTTCATAGGGGACAAGATTTTTCCTGTCAGCAGACTGTTAAGTTTGCTTTATTAAACATTTTGTAATCAGGTTTTGCAGGTCTGTTTTTAACTTTTGGTGTCCTAACCCTTACCTCAACCCTAAACAGAAGTTTAATCTGATTTTCTTTCCAAAGTTTTAGAGTGTATTTAATTTCTGAGAGATACAGCATCTCAGATGTGAATGTGGCTGTCAGATATGAACGGTCTGCAGCCAGACTGTCTTGAAAAGCTCTGCACAGTACCGTATGTAAAACAGAACATTAACCAATCATTTACTTAATAATTTTAGATCATTTATTAGAATTAATGACTATTTGGATATTAAATCATGTCCCAGCCCTAAACTCAGTACAGTTGATATTTATCCTGAGAAAAAATTAAAGAAAATGACAAAAAAACTTTCCATTTTGCCTAAAAAAACTCCACATGAAGGCATCATGTCTGCCACATTACACATAACACGAATCACGTATCTCTGCTACAGACAAAATAATTATAAACTCCATAGGACTAAATGACACCCACAATCAGGACATTTATTAAACGTGACAGTGGCCTTATTATTGTACAAGCAGTCTCCATGTTTTACCAGTGGACCCTCCCAGTAAAACCAACACGATCAAACAGCAGAAAGGGGTCATGTGGACATGTTCCAAAACATTGTTAGCACCGGCCTGCCACTGTTCCAAAGCTCTCTGAGATTAGATTGGGCAGGTAGCTCCATGGAAACACATGATTAGGTTTAGGGGCCGCAAGGTTAGAAAAAGGTAACGTTGCAACTAAAAACCCGATGTGACCAAAAGTTAAGACCTGTGAGGTTTTTTCCCAGGGAGGGAACAGGATGGGAATGGCAGAGATGGCCTATTATTGCTATAAATCCCCCAAAACACAGCGTAGGAAATGATTTATGTGCATAAATCTGCCTAGTGGGGAAAAGATGGAGGATCACGTTACTGTTTCTGTGTTTGTGCATCTGGGGTTCACGGGTGGTGCGTAACAGATCCCAGTGTACACACCTAAGGTTTTGCGTGGGTTGGCAGAGACATCTTTCAGATCATCAGACTGTTTATCCTGCATATTCAGTGATTAGTGGAAGCAGCCTAAGTTTGTAGAAAAATATATCACTTTTTGATGCAACTGTTCGTGTCAGTTCTGAGGTGATATCAAACAGATGACAGGTGTTTAAGAAAGGGGTCGACTTGGAAAGGGCTCAGGGGTTGTTATGCAATGAAATATCAGATTAGGATGAGGGGTTTCCTGAGGTTTTTAAGGTTAAGAGGGCTTCTAAGCTGAAGTTGCGAGTCTGAGGAAAAAAGCGTTAAAAATACATGAAGCAAAGCAAATTATGTATTCTCCATTTCACTTGTGCTACATTTCTATTCAGTTATTTTTGCAAAAGAGTCCACTCATGTATGCAACTAAAATTACCCTCATTCATGCCATAGAAGTAAATTACATTGATTAGGTTTCAGATAAAAAAGGACTTACATTGCATCTGTGCTACATGACTTTGCCAGCATGCTTGTGATTGCTAGTTTGTAAGGATTTGCTTGGATGCAGTCATCTCTGCTTCAGATTTCCATCATTTTTAGCACTAACCCTTTTTCCTCTTCCATTTTTACTGCTTTACTCAAGAAGTCGCTGCAATTTATAGTGTAGCAGAGCAGCCCCTGGCAATCAGCTGTAAGTTTCAACTAACTTGGCCTTAGGCAAATGCCAATAAAATATCATGTGTTCAAATGTAACATCAAGAAAAAGATCATTCTGTTTTGATGGGAAACTTAAATAATTTTAGCTGTGAAGATGAGCAATGTGTTTGATATTTCAGTAACATAAAATGGATATAACCAATGGAATAATAACATTTTAAACTTTGTAACTCCAGCTCTACTCAGATCATACCACTTGTTAAAAATGTACTATCATTTTGCCTTTCCAACAAACAATGAAAAAAAGGTCGGTAGTTGTATCAATATTGGTATAATTATCAATAAATGAATGAATGAATTAATACAATAACAATCTCCATCCCTAGTTTTCACTCTAGGGCTTGCTCAGATCCATTTTGCTTTCATGGTTTAGATAAGTTATTACCATAATTAATCCGAAGTGCATCTGCTGACTCTTTTCAGAGGTTCACTGCATCACCCTGACAACTGGTGTGATTTTATATCCTTAAGTGGTCACCTCAGGAGGAAATCCAGATTTTTAAATGGTTCCACTGAGTCAACAGGAATGGAAGAACTTGGTGTTGTTGGGCCATTGTACGTGGAATAAATGTATTGCAGCGGGTGGAAGCATTTAACTTAAATACTGCACTGCTTAGTTTACCACCCATTTGTCAAAACAAGGAAAAGCACAATGAGGCTCTACAGAGGGTAAAGAGGTCAGTACCCAAGCTGCAAAGCAAAGAGGAGACTATTTCAAACTTTTGACACTGACCAAGCAAAACTAAACAACATGAATTATTGAACTGATCTCAATGAAGAATCATTATGAGAAGAACAACCAGGCAATCAGGTAGATGACATTTAGTTGGCAATAGATAGCAATAATTTCAAAGCTCCTAATCTTTGACAACAGCTCATACATTTAATTAATGTGCATTTGTCTGACGTTTAACATTATTAATTTTAGAAGCCAACCATCTGACCAAATTGTCTTACTTGAATCATCTGGAAATTCTGCTCATATATCCAATTCTTAAATGGATGATAATGCTTAATCTGAAGGTAATGGCTGTAATTAAGTTATTAGAAGAACTATTTGAGGTTGTTATTCAGCGTTGGTGGTGGAGAGCCTCTCCCTGGATCCCCATGGCTATGTGACACCATCCCTCCATCCTTTTTAGGTGCTATTTCTTATTATCCTTAGATTCTTCACTCACACTGAAGACCTCCTTGCCTCTCAGTGTGTTTGCGTACCACTTTGTTTTGGTCATGCACAGTACGGAAAAATAGAGTCGTCCATGGATGGAATGTGATCAGATGTAAATCCCTCAGGAGGGGAGAAATCTTTCACAGCAGGCAAATATAGCAGGGAAGAGGAAAACCACGAAAGGGAAGACAATGGAAGATTCAAACGATGCATTTTTGTATAATGGGTCTCATTAGGAGGAAGGAATTTTTGGGTACAGACTTTAAAAATGTATCTGTGATCTGATGCCTTTGTCAGTATAATAGATTTGCCACCATGTGTATTTAATAGGAAATTTAAGGGGAAATCGGGGTTGTATAAGGTACTTGGAAATACTATGCACTAGTTAAGGGGAGGCCAACCAGTGAGACTCTGTAAGTTAAAGAATGGACAGAGTGGTGACACAAATGACTGGTTATACAGGGTATTCACTGTTGTCACGCTTCACCAGACTATCAAGCCTGGCTGTCTTCAATGGGAGAAACAGCAAAAACGAGAGTAAAACAGATTAAAACTGCAAAAAATTGGGAAGATTCGGACTCAACAGAGACCCATACTGTTTACTCATTACACAATGAACTGTGGACACTGACAAAGCCTGAATCATGTTTCCTGGCATTGATATTTACATGATTTTAAAGCAGCAGAAGATCACAAAGCAGAGCCTGATGGGACATACAGTATAACATTACATTTTTGGGTAACTATTAAGTTTTAGATCAGTTGTTTCCCAATAATTGCGTGATCCATTTGCTTCTTTTCCTGACTTAGAGAGGGATTACAACCAAGTCCCACATGGGTCAAGTGCCAGAATATGGGCTCCTGGGACTGCTGTGGCAAGCCATGAGATTCTTGTATAACCAAAGTGACCTGGGGCGTCCATCATGGCTGTGCTGTAGTTTGACTGCATGCCTTGCTGTCCGTCAACACCCACTGACTGTGCTTTCAGTCCACAGCACGTACAGCACTAATCTTGCAAAACAGATGGATATGCCCATTTCCATGTTTCTCACTGGTGAATCCATCTTGCAAAGCTCCCGTCTGAACTGTTTTGGCCCAGTTAGAAAGTGACAGGACCAATCATCGACAAGGGGCAGTACTTTCAGGTGCGGCAGAGTCGTGATGTAAGCAAGCAGCAACAAGAGGCTGGTGCCATTATGGCGGAAGACATTAGCGTGGATGCTGCTAAGGCACCCATTTTATCAGAACTTGACAACGTTTCTTCATTAGAAGAAGAACAAAGAACAGCAGTGAGTTGTTTTCTTTTCAAAAACTACAAAAGTTGTGTACTGACATGTCTATAGTCGCCATGGTTTGCTATATGCTATTCCCTATGGAGTTTATTCCTCGGGAGCGGCGCATTAGCACTACGGTAGTGGCTACGTCACGTGTTTTGTTGCTCTGATTGGCCTGTAAAGATGTGACAGACAGAACGTTCATCCAATCACCCTCTGATTTTCTTTCAAAGGCTCTGCTCTTTCCTAAACGCTATATGTTGAAGTTAGTACAGCACTGCCTAACTGCTCAACCCGCAAGACTATGGAGTTCAGCGGGTATCCAAGAACCATGCCTGGCCATGAGAGAAAAACTCTACTGAAGTGCAACAAAAGATAACAAACACATGTAAAGCTATTTTTCCAAACTGCAGGACTTGGAGGGTGGATTTGTTTGGATTGATTCTTTTTTTCGGTCTTTCATGTGGATATTTTTGCTTCTACCATGGGTAAGTCACCTTTCTATAAATAAACGTGCTTCCACTTGTCCTTGCACTGACCTGTTGACTCTGGGCTCAGCTACACCCCGTTATGATGTTTTGTCGATGTAGTAAAGTAAGATATGATCTGGCATTTGTCTGGTGTCAACACAGAGTCATCGTTTCTGCTCTGTTGCTGTGATGGAGCAGAGATGGACCGAACACTATCTGGTGGAATTTTGGGGTGAGACTTGTGTTCACATCCTACTAGGCACAAAGTCGGACACATTCCAAGTGCATGTCCGCCTGCCTCATATCCCTGATTCTGTTTGTGATGTGAAAGGACAGGATCTCGAAGCATAGCCAGTGGGGGGAGGGTTGTCTGTTGGGTGACCTCAGAATTTTATCCCTGCTTTTTGCTGATGATGTGGTTCTGTTGACTTCCTCAGGGTCCTTCAGCATGTGCTGGGGCAGTTTTTAGCTGAGTTCATAGCAGTTAGGATGAGGGTCAGCACTTCTAAATCTGAGGTATGTCAGGGTTTCAGGTGAGGGCACAATGGAGCATGAGATTGACTGGTGGATTGGTGCAGCTTTGGCAGTATTGCAGACATTTTGCACCAGGCCACTGAGGTGAAGAGGGAGCTGTGCCACAAGGCAAAGCTCTTAATTTACTGGTAGATCTTTGTTCAAAACATCACCTTTGGTCATTAGCTGTCATGAATGACCGGAGCATGAGATTATGGATACAAGTAGTCGTAATGAGATTGCTCAGGAGGGTGGCTGGGCTCAGCCTTAGAGATAGGGTGAGGAGCACAGATATCCAGAGGGAGCTGGAAGTAGAGCTGCTGCTCCTTCATCTCAAAAGGAGTCATTTGTCACTTGTCTTACAGGTGCGTCCAACTAGGAGGAGACCCTGGGGTAGACCCTGAACTTGGAGGGATCATGTATTTTGTCTGGCCTGGGAACACCTTGGAATCCCTCAGGAAGGGCTGGAAGAGGTTGCTGGGGAGAGGGATGTCCGAGAACACTTTCCACATTTTCCAGCTACCGCACCAATGGGCACAACAATTCAACTCGCATTTACAAAGAGAGAAAGAGAAAAGACTAAAGGGTTTCTAGTTTCCTTTGTTAGTGTCTGATCCAACATCTCACATTGCTGTATTAAGCACAGTCCTTACTGGTGGGGTCATTTCAACACATTCAAATTGGAAATAAACATACAAAGGCTATTTACGAGGAACATTTCTATTTATCAAACAAGTGAGCTTACAGTGAACCGATGGAGGGAGTGAAATTAAATCAACGCCTCTAGGGTAGAAAACAGTGACTCAGTCCTGCAGTGTAGTAACGCAGCATTAAAATGAACCATTGACACAAACTAATGGAATGACTTAACCTGTTTATGGGGAAAGTGCAGTCGAGGATAAACATGACAAGGAAAATCTGTAACAATGTCTGGTATTTGTTTACTACACAAAATCAAATCATCTGTTTCCTCTGTAATAATGTTAACAGCAGGGAAAGAGTACGCAGGCTCCTCTACTGTGTAGGCCTTAAGTAGCTGCCTAAAATCACTCACTATAAACTGATTTATTTGATTTCTAGCCAAGCCAAATTATATATGTTAACGATGTAAAATCAGAAAATGGTATGGCAAATAATTACTTTAAATATCTGAGAGGAAGGAGGTCACTGATTGAAACAAAGAAATGTATTTAAAACAGCTGAGTTATTCCTTATGTTCCATTGTCATAAGCTCCAGGTAAATATATTACCTGCTGTGTTAAATAGCTAGCAAACATAATCTTAAATTCTTCAGTCTTTCTGTGTTAGCAAGAAAAAACTATGGATGTAATGAATTGAAATTTTTAACACCAGAAGGTAGACCAGCGAGAACCAATGCCTTCTGTCAGTATGATATCCTAACAGACCCATCAGGTAGCTATATAAACCTGCTGTTAAATATTTAAAGGTTATTGTTGCTGTTGATATCATTTCTTCTTTCACCAGAGGTCTATTTTATGGAAACTGTGAGACCCTAGAATCCCTGTTAGGCAGAGCGCAGCTCATTTTAGAGCAGTTGGATTCATGAGTTTAAAAGATCATGCAGGAAGACAGAGAAAAACACACTAACAGCATGTTACTTTGTTTGACATCAGTTTACTGTTTTTTGAAAGTCTCAGTGCAAACTTTGATAGAGATATAAAGAATATTCAGAAAGTATTCAGACCCCCTTCACTTCTTTCAGTTTTATGTTGCTGCCTGATGCTGAAATGGTTTAAATTCCTTTCCTCTCGCATTAATCTACACTTAGTACCCGCAGTGAAAACATCATTTTGACAATGTTAACAAGGAGTTCAGTCAGAGTGACCATCAGGCACTTACTTGGTCACCTCTCATACTAAGACTCTTCTCCCCCTATTGCTTAGTTTGGCTGGGTGACCAGCTCTTGGAAGAGTCCTGGTTGTGCCAAGCTTCTTCCATTTGAGAATTTTGGAGGCCACTGTGCTCTTGGGAACCTTCAGTGCAGCAGAAGGTTTTTTTTTTGCAGATATGAGCCTTACACCAATCCTGTTTCTGAGCTCTGCAGGCAGATCTTTTGACCTCATAGCTTGTTTTTTCCTCTGATATGCATTGTCAGCTGTGAGGCCTTCTATAGAGGGGTGTATGCTTTTCAAACTCATGCCTAATCAATTTAATTTACCACAGGTGATTCCAGTCAAGGTGTAGAAACATCTGTGCAAAGATCCAGAGAAATGGGAGGAACCTAAGCTAAATTTTAGGTGTTAATGCAAAGGCTCTGAAAGTTATGTCAATGCAATATTCATTTTTTAATTTTTAATAAAAAATGGAAACTGTGCCATTCTAATGATGCTATCCTTGCCTTTGTAGCCCTTATGGAGGCTTTAATGGTAAGCCTGGAACTTGTGTGACTTTCTTGGGGTATTTTAAAGATCAAATCCACACCAGTAACTCCAACATTGAACATCTTTTACCACCATCTGCTGTCTTTTTCAGCTAGCCATCATTTTTAATCACACCATGCTGTGTGACAGGTAGTGACAACCAATGGCAGGCTGTTTCGTTGTTGCATCATGATGTATCAAACTGCACGTTTTTACACTTAGATCATGTAGGAGACAGCCTGAATATCTCATATTGGGGAGAACAAGAGACAGAGAGCCTGTGATGTTGCCCTCTGTGTCACTGCAGACAGGAACTGCTCTGATTATGGCACAAGTAGAGCCAATACAAACAAAGGGAAGGACTTTTTTGTAAATATGTGAATATTTTTACCTTTTTTTGTCACAGAAAGATTATTCTTTTCCTTTTTGGTCCCAGGAGAACAAGTTTGTGCAAGAAGGACTTAGTTATTATTGTTTACTGTGTGTCACATACAAATCTTTGAGTTTTAATTTCACTTTAGCTTTTTCTTTTGTCTTTATAGTCCCATAACTTTTTAAAAATTTGAGTGACATTACTGCAGCGCACATCTTCTTCTTCTTGACCTTTTTTCTCAATTCATCATGTGACGATGTGCGTCCAACTAAGACAGTTCCAGATGACAACAAACACTGTTACACCCCTAGTACTATTAACTAATCCAATATATATACATCCATAGACAATTCCACACCACTGACGCAGCAGTGGGAGCAATTTGGAGTTAAGAGTCTTGCCTGAGGACACATGACTTCAGGAGCTGGGGATCAAACTCCCTCCCTGTTCAGACAACTGACTCCGCTCACTGAATTGTGATATCAAATTACTGCATTATGATTTATTTTCAAGACCTATAAAGAAGTCCTTGGTTCTTCGTTTACAATATGAAAATTCAAATACAAATTTGATTTAGACTGGACAGCCGTGAAAATAACTTTTGAAACATGGTGATTCATCAGGGTGCTACCTGCATGACTTACTGTCTACTGTTACTGTGACAAATTCATTTGAAATAACATTCATCATCTTTGACGTAATCATTTCTCTGTAAGTTTAAATTGGAAAAACAAATTCACTCCAATGAATCAACTTTCGGTGTTTTCTCCTCGGACTATAGGTCAGTATAAGAGTCTCAGACGTTGAACTTTACATTTGATCTGAGAAACAATGAAAACCCTCCCTTTCCTGGCCTGGAAAGGACGTCGTGTCAGCAAGATGAACTCAAAGACTTCAAAGCTCCCAAGTGTGAGAGGAAGAAAAGAGGAAATGAAGAGAGCTCATGTTACATGAGGGAGTATGAGGAGACGTGATGCAGTTTCTGCTGTGTTAAATGATAACCGTCTCATCTTGTTGAACATCCAAATTTTGTGTTCTTATCCAGAGGGACTTTTGATGAGTAAGCACGTAGTCTGTCTTGTCTTGCTGCAGGGAACTTACGCAATGCAACAAAAAATGAACTCTAATCTTTAGAACTCACTGTTAACCCTTTGCCAGATACACATTTACCCTTATTCCAGTTCAGTTTTATCTATTCAGGCCTGAAAAATCATTGAGGATTGCCGTGAGCATAAAAAAAATTCACATCACAGTGTAAATGTTCTCAAATCACAAGGACATTTACGTATCAACTCAAAGCTAACATCCATTTCACCCACCAGTGGCACCCACCAGGAGCTCCTGCACAGTGATTTCACACAACACTAATCACAGCTGTACCACGTTGGTCTTTGATGTCTCATTAAGGCAACTGCGAGGGAAAACAGGTTGAATAGCGAGCGAGAGAAAGGAGAGAAAAATAACATTCTGCCCGTGCACTTGGGGGGGAAAAAAGTTCAACACTGTACAGACCCTGAGAGCACCGTGTGCCTTACTTTCCGCAGGACCACCTAAAAAGTTGCTCTACAAACTAAGAACACTCTGAGAAAACTCAGGAGTTTTCATTAAAGGACAACGCCCTTGCCATGTGCTCATCAGGTTCACTCTGAGCAGGGAACATTCACGCCGAGCCCGAACGGTACCCAGGTTTTCACACGATTTACTTGTAGTCAATCATAGTCGTGTAGGGGATTGACTCTGCCTGTTTCAATTGCCTCACTCATTGACATAGCTCAGTATGATGAGTGAATATAAAGCCAGAGTAATGCGACTGATCCTCTGTGTGACTTTACCAAGACGGCGCTAACATCCTTCTCATCCCTGCACTTCTTTTCTTAGCAGAATAGCTGTGTTTACACTGCGCAGATGGCTAATCTAACGCCGCTCCACACTCTCACCGAGCCCGCTCCAAGACTAACATTATGAAACGAGCGGCACAAATTACTATCAAAATAGAGGACTGCTTTAAAATAAACCCAGCTGATTTTACATTTACTGAAATATTAGTTCATCTGAGCCCCCTTCCACATTTTTTTTGCAACCACAATCTCTCTCTTTCTTTTCTTCACCTTTTCAGTAGAAAATCTAATGTAAACATCTGATCAGAGTCTGTATTTTTTCTGGTGAGCGGCTGAGGTAATGTTTCCTTTTCTCAAAAGATCAAACAGCACCGTTAGTGCACGGCCTGTTGGGTAATCTGCTCAGCCTATAGACACCCCAACATACACTGTATTAATGATGTGCAATGTCTTAATGTAGTATTTTACAGCAAGAATAAAACTGAAGTAAAAAAATGTGTGCTTGTTCAGTCATTGCCATTGACAAGTACATAGTCATACGTATTTTTTTCTCTTTCCTCGTCCCGAAGTTTTCTTACCTCTGTCATTCCTGCTTTGTCTACAGTTGGTCCTCCTTACATCACCATAGATTGGTACATTAACTGCAAACACTGGCATATTATAACTTTGCCATTCTTTGAGTGTGGGACGGCTGATGATAAATCATAAGAGTGTCAAGAAATATTGGGACATGAATCTGGGGATGCGTGAAAGAGGTTTAAAGATAAACCTGGTTCCTCTATTCAGTGGCTTACTTTGCAATCTTGGGACCCAAAAAGAACACAGGCATGGGGGCTCTCCACATCCATTACTCTCCCCTTTTAAAATTCTTATTAAAAAAAGGAGCTACTTGTTACTTTTCCTTTAACCAGTCTTCCCACAGCGATGATGTAAGGACGTCTGAGACTGTATTAAAAAAAAAGGAAAACCTTGTCATAGATCATGTCTAGGGTAGACATCCCTGCACTTCACATCTTCACTGAGCTCTTTCAGGAATTCAATAGAGGGTGGGATCCCACGTTTGCTCATCCAGCTGATGTCTATATTCTGGTACAGAGAGTGCTGTGAGTGCTTCCCAGTCCCCTGTATGGATTGGATAGTGGGGCAGGTAACAGGGGCAGGAGACTGTGGAGTGTCATTTGGCCATGTCCAGATCACGGATCAGGACATTACTGATGATCCTTGTGGAGACTGTAGATGTACCTATGGGGGCTCTTAACTTGCTGATGGAGGAGACTGAAGCATTGGGAATGAATGTCTCCTGGGATGCTGCCATTGAATCTGTGAATGGTGAGAGCGTGGAAGTGCACTCCACCTACCTTGGCAGCGTATTCCATTGATCCACTGATGGCGAAACTGAGATCAGCCACAGACTTGGACTTGTTGGGCGATGGGTTGGCTAAGCAGGACAGTGTGGTGCTCTCGGTATCTGAGCATAGAGACGAAAGTCTGAGTCTTTCAGTCCTTGGTCCTCCCAGTCGCTATACTCTTGTAAGGCCTGGACGTTGACTGATGGCTAGAAAACTTCTAGTTGGCACATTTTCAGGTATCGTTGACAAGATAGTGTGTCTAATGCAGACATCCTCAGGAGAGCAGGGATGGGAAGAGTCAGCTGCCTGATATGGGAATCTTAATAGAGCCATCGCCACATGCCTGATCATATTTAAGTTAAAATTTGGATTGATGGAGAGGGTAAGCAGCACACAATGTGAGTTTTTTTTTTTTTTTTTTTTTTTGCTGTGTTTTTCTCACGCTAAAGGGGTAGTTTCTGCTGTTGTGTATCTTTGTGTATCTTTGTTGTGTATCATTTTTCCCAACTGTTCTACACTAGTTGTCACATCATTAGACTTTATTAACTTAGACAAGACTTTATTGCCATTCAGTATATACAGACAGTGAAAAAATAAACAGAATATTAAAATTCTGAATCAATAACAAAATCAATCATGTATCTAAAAATGTTAACTATATTACATTCTCAAAATAAGTAAAAAAAAATGTACAGCAGCATGTGTTCAGAGAAACAGTCCATTCTAGGGTAACTGAGTTCAACAGTCTGATTGCCTGGGGGAAGAAGCTGTTCAAAAATCTGTCTGCTTTGCTCTTGAACCTCTTTCCAAAGGTTAGTAGGGAAAACAGTCCATGGCGGGGATAGGTGGAGTCTCTGATGATGATGTGTGCTCTGCTTAGGCAACACTCTTTGTCCCGAATATGAGGAAGTGAAGTCCTAGTAATCTACTCCGCTGTCGTCACCACTTCCAGAAGGGACTTCCAGTCTTAAGCACTGCAGTCTGCCACCAGACCAGACAAGCATAAAACTGGTCAGTACTCTCTCTGTTGTGTCTCTGTAGAGAGTGGTGAGGTTGAGGGGGGAGGAGGGATGCTCTCCTCATCCTGTGCAGGAAATGCATGCACTGCAGAGCTCCTTTCACCAGAGCTGTAGTGTGAAGTGACCAGGTCAGGCTGTGCTGTTATGTCATTCATGTACTTCAAGATGTTATAAGTAGTAAAGTTGGCACAGCAGTTGTGGGTCATCAGGTGAAGGTGGAACATATTTTTGGTATTCAAATGAGTATGATAACCAGTTTACTAAACTTAAATCAAAATTCAAAATGAGAAAACTCTATTTGGTGCAACAGATCAAAAATCTCATAGTCTGAATTAAATGAAAGATTTTTTGTCATGTATCTGATTTGTTTCCTGGTTAGCTAAAGAAAACAGATGTTTGCAAAATCCTGTTTCTATTTCTCAACTTGCCATGATTCAAACTGTGTATTTAACAGTGCTGCAAATCAAACTATAACTCTGTGAATATTAATATGCATATTAAAAACTTAGAATATCATGAAAAAGTGAGACTTCTATTTATTCTAGATTCATCATTACAAAGGGAAATATTTCAAGTCTTTTTTTCTTTTATTTTGATGAATACAGCTCACAGAGGTTGCTCTGATAGCAGCTTTCATCTCATCTGTATTGCTGAGTCTGGTGTCTCTCATCTTCCTCTTGATATTTCCCCAGAGATTCTCTGAGGTTCAGGTCAGGCCAGATGACTGGCCAATAAACCATAGTCAGCAAACCAGTTTTTGGTAGTTTTGACTTCATTGTAGGCAGGTGCCGAGTCCTGCTGGAAAAGAAAATCAGTATCGCCATAAAGATTCACAGCAGATGGAAGCATGAAGTGCTCTAAAATCTCTAGACAGTTGACTCTGGACTTGATAAAACACAGTGGACCAGCACCAGCAGATTACATGGCATCTTAAACCATCACTGACCATGAAAAATGAAAACACTGGACTGCAAACACCTTGGATTCTGTGCCTCTCTGATCTTCCTCCAGACTCTGGGACCTTGATTTCCAAATAAATGCAAAATTTAGTTTAATCTGAAAATAGGTTTGGACCACTGAGCAACAGTCCAGCTCTTTTTTGCCTTAGCCAGGTGAGTCTCTAATGTCATTGTCTGTGGTGCAGGACTGGCTTGAAACACCTGTCGCCCTTTTCCTGGACCCGTCTTAGTGTGGTGACTCTTCATACACTGACTCCAGCCTCAGTCCACTCCTTGTGAAGCTCTTGAATCTGCTTTGTTCGACAATCCTCTAAAGGCTGAGCTCATCACTGTTGCTTGTGCACCTTTTCTTACTACATTTTTTACTTCCAGTCAACTTTCCATAAAAATGCATTGTTACAGCCTCTGAGGACAGCCTGCCCTTTCAGCAGTGGCCCTCTGTGGCTCACCCTCTTTGTAGAGGATGGCAATGATTGTCTTCTGGGCAGTAATCAAGTCAGCAGTCTTCCCCATGATTGTGGATGTGTGCACTAAACCAGAGTGAGGGAATGAAGGCTCAGGAAACCTTTGCATATTGGATTTTTTTTTTTTAATACAACATTCTAAAATTTTGAGATCCTAGATTTTTGATTTTTGTGAGCTGTAACCTATAACCATGAGGATTAAAACAGAGTCTTGAAATGTTTTACATTTTTATGAAATGCACTTGTACACTATATGCACATTGCTAAAATTCCAATAGTTATACAAACAGATAAACATCAACATCTTCTTTTTTTTGGTTGACAGTATTCTTTAAAAATCTGTCATTTTAAAGCTTAATCATTCAAATAACAGTATTTGAAATGCTATATCAGGGACATCAGCTTTAAAAAGAAACCACAAATACAGCTCTGTAATCCATTTTTGGATCAGTTTTTTCCATGGGTTTAAAAACCTATGAGGGTTGGGCCCTTTGTGTGAATGATACAAATAAAACGATAAATCAGTCAATACTTGCAGCTAACCCAGATAAAGAAATGATGCTCAAGGTGGACAGATATTCCATGAAAAGTTGTGGCAACCAGAGAAAGATCAGTGTCTTTCAGGAAAGCCTGATGTTGGAACTTTAACATGCTTTGGTCCTGTAAAAATGTACCAAATCAAGTTAAGGCACAGGATAAATCCATTTCACACAAGCAACAAGTTTCAGAATCTGTTGCTGTAAAACTGTTATGACCAAAAAGGCACCAACTAACCAGCAAGTAAACCTTTAACCCTTTGACTGAGAGCTGAACCAAAGTGTAAATAAAGGTACCATACCATACCTGTTTCCCATATAAGAAACCCTCATGTAGCAGATTCCATTACAGCAGGGATTAAGTTGTTTCCTCAGCCAATCAGATTGAGGAATTACCTCTGGCTAAAAGATATTTAACAGGGTTGACACAATTCTATGGCTTGTCAAATTGCATTAAATTTCAACTGTGAGGTGGCTACTTTTTAAGATGCTAAAAATATATAGTGGCTTGGTAAGTGGAAAGTTATTTTGGGACACAGCAAAATAGAAAAATACAACAAATTGAATTCATACTTTCCATTTTTTGCCCTGCTGCCACGGATAAGAAAACCAGGAACCCAGACCATGACTAAAGTGGAAGGGTATCATATAACCGAACTGTCTGCTTTACAAATGAAGCTTTGTGTGTTTGCATGTTGCCCAGATACAGAACAGTAGGGCCGGCGAGTTCTTTGCAAGGCAGTCGGGAAATGGTCACATTTTTGCACTAAGAAAAAGTAACATTTTGCAAAGTGCAGACCCCCTTTTGCTTGATGGAAAAATGTGTAGCAACTTGCCATAATTATGTTCTAAAAATAAATGTATGTCAATCTCCCAGGTTATTTCTGTCGGACAACATCTTCTGGTTTTTTGATAAATTAAAGTGGTGGCGCCAGAGGAAATGGTGGAGGGAAGTGGAGCCACTTTTAGGTTTAGTAACCGAGCTGTAACACTAACACCAAATCATTTTTGGTGATGAGCTGGTGGTAAGGTCATCATGGAGGAATTTCTAATTTAAAAGGACCAGAGTGGCATCATGGGAAAAGGAACAGACTGGTCATTGATGTTTATCGGATCTAGAGGAGCTGAAAGTCACAGCAGATACATTTGTTGTTACACCTGTGAGGAATTAGTTCACTTGTTCCTGGTGTCATGGCAACATAGCATAATGGTGCAAAAACATATAATAAATTAAGCAGCTTATTACTGTTGCTTTTATGCCTGTAGTTAAACTGATCTTTTTGCATATGCACAGTTTAAGTGTTGTATAATCATGTCTCTCTTGTGATAGAGTCATTGAATTTATATTTAATTAATGCATCCATGGAAGAAATGGAATTAAATCAAAGTATGAGACTGACATAGAGATGATTTATTAAGACTCTTGAAGAAAACTCTTTGAACTTTGCACAAATGTCCACTCTCACTTATGGATGTGTCAAACATCAGACTCAAGGATAAACTCATCAGATTTTGGTGGTCAAGGCCATTGAGCCTGACATTCATCCCTTGCAGCCCTTTTTCTTTACCCACCCAAGATACACAATATCTTAAACTCAATTACCATGCTTAGAAATATGACCATCAGGCAGTAGTTGTGCTTTTATATAGTTTAATCACTAGTGGCAGCTTCTCCTTCTACTATCACTCTGCCAAGCCAAACCCAGCAAGTGTTGCATCGAATACGAAATCCATTTAGCAAACTGTCCTTTCCAATCAGTTCATTATGTTGGACTTATCCTCAAATTGCCACAGGATGTGTTTCTGGAGCGATGCAAAGTTGAGCGTAGCCCTGAGCAGCTGGAGACGAGAGATAACAAAATAGTGTGAGAACTGCAAGAGTAAAAGACAGATTACTTTGCCTTTATGACGTTTGGCCCCCTGTGATCAGAAGCATTCATCTGTGATGAATGAGGGTGAGACTCTGATAATGAAACGCTTGTCAGGTTTTTAAAAGTTACTATTAAAACATTTTCATAGAAGTTAGTAAAATATGGCTCACCATGTATGCATAAAAATGAAACTATCCTGACTGCATTTAGAGAATGTAACTGTTTCAGATGCATCATAGACAAATCAGTTTCAAACCAGTTTCAAAAGTTCTCAGTGCAGTGGTCATGGGATTGATTCCTATTTGGTGCATGCCCCTCCCCCTTTTCTTTCCTTATGTTTCCTGTCTCTCTTCAGCTGCGCTATCCAAATAAATGCAAAAAATTGCAAAATATAATCTTCAAAAAAGAAAAACCATACAGAAACATTGTGGTTGTGAGTAAAATTGCACTCGATTCCTACCCTCTGTCTCTTTTATAGTGAGCTGTCTCTAGTGGACTGTGCTGTGAGCTTCTCTTGGCACAACTTAAAACTGTATTGGACATTACTCAGGGAAACTTGCTGCCAAGGACATGTGTCCCCTATATCAGTGGTTCTCAACTGGTCTGGCCTCAGGACCCACCAGTCTGTCTCATGACAAATAGGGACCCAAGTTTCCAAAAAAAAATTTAACAACGCATGTTTACTTGATTGAATATATTGCAGTTAGGAGCATGATTGGACCAAAACACCTGATACGAAAAAGAAAAAGGGACAAAAGTGACAAATGTTACACCCTCTTTTCCCATCATTATGTGTCAATTGTTGCCAATTTTCCAGAGAACTTGTGAAATTACTTCATTATCATGGGAAAAGTAGCTATTTATTGCAAGAAGAGGAGATAAATTTGTTGAAATTTTGATCAAACATTTAAATTTAGCCAATTTCACAGAAAAACAGGGTTGAATAAAAGGTATTGATGCATGTCCAATAAGGACTTCAGGACTTTTGCCACCAAATTTTTTCAGACACCTATTTGCAACCCACTGAAAACTGCTCCACGACCCACTTTTTCAGTCAGCCACCAGATGAGAACCACTGCCCAATACTATCTATAATAGGCCAAGGACCAATAATTAGTGGTGGGCATATCGATCCTAAAGTATCGATATTTACAAAGTACTCATTTGGTATTGAGTACTTTTTAAAAGTATCAATATTAAATGGGTACTTTGAAAAAACGTCTAACCATGCACTGTTTGTTTGCAGTCACTCTTGTCTGTCTGTTATGCCAAAAATTTGCTGTTTTCCGTGTCATGTGACTTTGGCGACCAATCTGATAGAGCAAACGCACACATACACACTCAAGGCATCAGCACGCACACACGGTTATTCAGAGTCCACATGTCTGTATCAAACTGGAGAGAACGGCAGAAATAAACTGCTGCAGCTCTGTGGAATAACTTTCCACGAAAACGCGAAGGTGAGTCAGCATTTCCAGTGTCTGACAAGTTTTTATCTCAAAGTTATAAAAACTGATGCATGAACAGGATGTTAGAGTCATGTCTAACCTGCACCGCTCACTTTCCAACTAAAGACATAGATGGTGTTTTTCATCGAGCCAAAGCCACAGCTAGTGCCGTTAGTCATAAAAACCAGGAAAGAAAGAAGTTCTGTAGCTGACTCTGCCATTAATTTTAATTGACTTTGAGAGTGTACTTCTAAATCTGTTCCTCTTTATTACTGTTTACTAGTTTTTCTCCTATAATTTGACTGCCTTTGCCAAAAGTTTAGAAAGTTGTTTGCAGCACTTTCTCAAACCACACATTGAATAGTCCATGGATTAATTATTAATTAATTAATTTAAACAGTCTAACCATTAGGTACAGTGGGGAAACAAAATAGATAAAAACAAGTCCCATATTACAAAAAATATATATTTTAAGTTAACATCCTGCTTTGAAATATGTTTTACCCCAAATACTTAGTTGATAGTTAAAGGTAACTCGGAAAAGAATTAGTTCTATTTATTAAGACTGATAAATAAATGATAGATTATGCTTTTTGAGTTTTTATTGGCCTTATTCATATCAATTTAATAATTATGTATACTGCTGCTTTTATAAGTAAAAAGTATCGGTGTCCAGTATCGGTATCGGTGATATTGGTCCTGTATTTACTTGGTATCAGATAATAGATAATTCATGGCCATCTTACTATACCAAATGCATTTTAAACAAATATTAAAAAGGACTTGAACCAGCAACCCTACAATTCCTAACCCAAGTCTTTGCAGACAAACTACTGGGAGAAGAAGGTAATTTCAAAAATTTGAGAAACAGAATTCTCTTTTTTTTTTCTATATCTGCTTAAAGCTCCATCATCATTTTAATGATTTTTTTAAATTCAAAATTTAACTTCTGGGTTTGCAGTGCAGGTCTCACAGCAGCTTCCTGTACTCACAGTTGGACAGGGCCTTTCTATGAAGAGTTTCTGTATTCTCCCTGTGCATGTGTTGGTTCCTCTCCGGGTGCTCCAGCTCTTTCTCACAGTCCAAAGAGCTAGTCATTAGGTTAATTTGTCTCTCTTAATTGCCTGTGGGTGTGATTTGATTGTGCCTGGTTTTCTGTCTCTACATGTCAGCTCTGTGATTGATTGGTGACCACTTCAGGATGTACCCCCCTCCCTCCCAATGACAGCTGGGATTGGCTCTAGCCTCCTGTAACCCCAAACTGGATAAGCAGTGAATAATAGATGGACAGATCTAACTTCCAGTTCATAGAAGGAGCTCAACACCATCCTGTAGACTTGTTTATTAGCTCAGTCCGACTTGAGAAAAACAGTTTAACTCACCTCACACGTAACATGTACTGTCACCTATCATGAGTCAGGCAGCTTCTGGAGAAAACAACATACAAGAAAATCTGATTACACACTGATATGCAGCTATAATTAAGCATCTCTGAGGGAGTGGCGGTATACCTGGAATGCCTCCCAAATGGAAGTGATGCTGGGAGCATCATCAGTATGGCGCCATAATGATTCTAACACCGGGCTTTATTCCGGCTGTTACCATAGCAGAGTCTGGTTCCATACAGCAGGCAATTACTCAAGAGACAGAGACTGACCAGAACAGATAAAGGAGAGGCAGAGAAAGAAAGTGAGATGGATAGAAAAATAAAAGACAAAGGAAAAAGAGACACTCACACATTGATGGTGATCAACAGACTAACTGATCTTTTTATCAACGGTCCAAGTGCACTGGGTCATGGAGCTATGAGACACATTTTAAGAGTGATAATGACTCATTCAGTACAGTCTAAGGAACAACTTTTAAGGAGTGCAAATAAAATTGTTTGATATTTTATATAGAGTAAAACATTTTTACAAGGAACAGAATAATGTATCCTATTGTCCCCTTAGCTTCACCACCTCCACAAAGTCAGCTCTTGTAAGTTCCAATTAACTGAATAACAAACCAACTAATGCCAAGAAACCCAACAAGATAAGAAAATACCAGCAGTGAAAGGTTCCTGCCCTTACAAACAGTTTCACAGAGTCATAGTCATGATTGGAGGGATGTTTGGGCATTGGTCTTTACTTTAAGGAGGATTTTTTAGGATTTTTTCCCATCCAGCTTTATGATTGACTAGTTGGTGGATTTTAGATTTTATAAGAAAAAAAATCAAGTAAAAGTTTTTTTTTTTTTTCATTTAACTTAATGGTTGACCAGTTAGTGGATTTAGAATAAAAAAAAACACTCCAGAAACTTTTCCAGTCATAAAATGTTTTTTTTTTTTTTTATAATGATTTTTTTTCTTATTGTATTTACAGTAGTTTCATTTGATGATGGATATAAAGTGTGAAAGCTCTTACTTCAAAAAAGGTATCACAAAACCCGTATCAGTTGGGTTGAAGAGCAGGACCGAGATGATGTAGGTCATGTTTTCTGCTGTTTAGTAATAAAGATAGATAGAAATGCTGATAAGCAGCCTTATTTGATGGCATATTTATACTTTAAGCTAGGCGGCTTCTATTGGCACCAGTCTGCAGTTATCTAGTTCGGTTGGTCCTTTTGACCCTTCCAGCCCCCACAGGGAAACCTACCGGTGCCCCACATAGGGAGTGGGGGGGGCATTACATCACCCTAGCTCAAGGCCACTGTGAGTTTAGAAGTGTACGCTGAGTCAGGCTGACATCATGCCAGACTTTCATCCTCCTGGTAGCACTGCCCTCGACCCCCCACACTCCCGTCCTCCTTTCCTACCTGATTGCTTTCTTCTTGGTCTCGGAGGCTTCCATCTGTCAGCAATCATCTGCCCTTCAAACCCTGGACTGGGCCATTGTCGGCCAATTGGCCCCACCTGTCAGTAATCTTCCCCATAAGGCAGCGGCGCTGTTTGTGAATCGTGTCCGCCACTTGTTTCCCCTCCGATGCTAATCACCTGTTTGTTGTGAATTCCCAGTTCAATACATGTTGGAGACACTGTGCGGGTCTGTTTTGGGGTGAGATCAAACAACATAATGATCATGATGGAGACGAAAGATACTCAAAGAAAGCTTTTAAATGGCAGAAATTACACTGGACAACATGTTTTCTTCATTTAAGAGCAACATGAGATCTGATTTTTTCTTTTACTTGAATTTACATCAACAGTTAAAACAAATCAAAGTGAAGAGAGCCACTAGAAGCACTTTCCATGTAAAAGACAATAAAAGCTAAGCTGATGGAAGTACAGCAGATGCAGTAAAAAATCAAAAAATCTATGCTATATTTCTAGCATTTCATGGCACAATTTTCTCAGAGGGAAAGTTTCTAACCCTAAAATGACACTAAATGGCATTTTTTCATTTTCACACTCACCCAGAGGTTGCTAGCCATTTTTTTACCTGTATTTTTCATTGCACAGTCAATAAAAGAAAAATGTAATTTGAAGTAAAATATATTTCAGAATATGTTGCCTTTAAAAAATAACTGGAGCCTATGAAAGATAGTCTGATGTAAATTTCTTGAATTATTTATTTAAATGACAAAAAAGAAACTTCTTTTGCTACCAAGCAAAGCAGGGCAACTTTTTTATAGAACATCTAACTTAGATGTAGCCATTCCAAGTGCTTTACAGAGCCTAAAATCAAAGCACCAACATCAAAAGGCATAGAATAGAAACAAGATACTGAAATACAAGGCATATCAAAATGCTAGATCAGAAAATAATACATGTTTTTACCTGAAACTTCTTAAAATTTGGGGTGTACAGATTTTTGCCAATATCGGATATGTTGTTGTTTCCGAATTTAGCAGATACTGATGGCTCTTTTTATTTAAAAAATAATGATACTTAAAAAATAGCAAAGAAAAAAAACCAAGTGCCTCATGTGCAAAGAGAGGCTGAGTCAAACAGAGTTGAGATAAGAGCGAGGAAGTAGATGGTCTGGTAGCTGTTAAGGTTTGGGGCTTTACTTCAAATGCTCATAGTGGGCCCGTTGAGTGTGTGGCGCCCTTGGTATCCAACTATACCTGAAGATACCTTTTTATTTTTGGCCAATATATGGCTCATTCTGTTGAATATATACAGCTGATTTATCTGCCAATACCAATGTGTCAACTTTGAACCCTTCAACCCCTATATTTTAATCGCTTTGTTTCGCCTGGACTTTATATCTTGAAAAGCTTGTAAAACATCAGCCCCTGAGGTGCACCCCTTGGTCCTCCTACTCTTACTGTACTTGTCAATGCCTGGATGTTAACTGATGGCCAGAGCTGCCAACTGGACACCTTTGTGACAACTTCTCTTTAGTGCATTTTTGGGTATAGTTGGCAAGACTATCTGTCTGATGGGACAGGTCAGCTGCCAGATACGGAAACGGCAGCTACGCTTTTATGGGCGCCTGCTGGGCTTTGGCACTGGGTGCCCAGGACCTCGTGGGCTGGTCCTGATGCCATTGGCAACCACATGTGTTGTGGAGGGGCCATCTGGGAGGATACCTGTAGAGATGGGCATGGGCCTGGAGGATGGCCATCAGGAGGCTAGAGTACTGCAGGACCACATTTGATGCAGTGAAGTGCTGAACCAGCATATGCTCCCATACCTGACCTGGCCTTATTTTAGAATATGAGTAAGTGACAGCATGTAAAAACAAAAGCACCAAAAAGTGATCCCTGTAATAACATTAACTGGTAGAATCAAAGTTTTAACTATTTATTAAACTTAATCCTGCACAGAAGCTGGAGTTCTGAATGGGTTTCTTAACTTTTAAACTGTCTCCCTAATCTTAAACACATTCTGTTGTTTTCACTTTGAAACAAGAATAAAAAGAAAGACATCAGTGAAACATAAACCATCAAATTCATACAAACTCAATTCCTTTTCCCACAGCTATTCCACACTGGGAATCTATTTTGAGCAGTCGAATTACTGCGGAGTGTTTCATAAAGTGCAAATTAATTCTGCATGCAGAGAAACACTTCTGCTTTTACCCCAAAACCCACAGGTATTGGTCTTGGATATCCTACTTGGCTGAAGGGGAACCAGCAGAACTGTGCTCTGAGAGGTTACGTCATTATTTGAGCACCCACTGAGGTGCAGCTTGGTGTACAGAAGTGGGTTTGATATATTTTGTTTATAAAGAGGGAAAGATGGATGGGCTTAAAAGGAAATAAGCGTTTTTCTTCTTTTGCTTTTAAATGGATTTACTTAATCTTACACAACCCTTAGACCTGGTTGACTTTTTTAATGAGTAAAAAATAAATGAGCACTTGAATCCTCCTGACTGAGGAGGTTCATAGACTCATTTAACAAGAGTGAATGCAGAAAACTAATTACGCAATTAATGTTAACACAAAATGCTGCTGACGTGCTTCTGTTTTTCCGTTTCTTCACTGGCGTCACTCATTTCACACACTCTACCATGACATTATTCTGCTCACAAAACTTTGAAGTCCAGCCCATATCTGAAGGTTTTGACTTTCCCACATTTAATCATAAACAACTACTCATTTCTGTGCTTTGCTGAACATGAACAAGCACAATGCCAAACGAGTAAAGCCTCAAATAATGAGGAAAGTGCATTCATAAAACTTGCTAAGCATCTGGGAGTGGTTGTGGAGGATGAGGCATCATCAAGGGGTCTTTGGCATGGGGCGACTAGTTTGGAAACGCATTCTTTCCAACATCCAGAACAAAAACAAAACAAAACAAGTGCTCCAGCACTATTACAGGCTCACTGGGAAACACCTCCATAAACAGTCGCCTCATGAGCATTAGCACACCAAGAAGCTCTCTGTTCAAACCATGACCAGAAAGGTTTCTGGGTTTTACAGGTTACAATGGTTTTCATTTGAAAAGTGGCAATGGCACAACGGGGAGACCCATTTCATTAACTTTGATCACATTCAAATGTTTTGGTAAATAAAGTTTAACAGCCTAAGTGTGCTTGCTTCCTTCACTGCTGGAAATGCTAAGCAGGCTTTTAGTATCTATAATGAAATGCTGTTTGACTTTTATCAGTTTAATAAAGGCCTGTTAAAATCCTCATGTGGAGGATTTAAATGGTTTGCTCTCTACTTACTCTGCTAAACAAGAAGATTACTGAGACGGAGTTTGTCTAATATTCAGTCCCTATTTATCCTGGTGTGTTTCTCCCACTGGTCTCTGAGAGAGACAGACGAAACACACTAATGTGAATAAGGGCTGAGGAGCGTCATGTCAACAATGCCTTGCTCAAGGGCGACTCTCTAATACGTACTGACAGAGTGGAAAGGACTGCCTGTTCCTGTCCCCGTCCCTGATTTTCCAGGCTGCTCATGAAGCAACACATGACCTTTACAGTTACCAGCTGTTTTATCTTTCTATCCTTATGATATATTGAGTAATCACAGAGCAGAAAAGCCAACTGTTTTTCTTCTTCTGTGCTCTTTTATGTGTTTGTTTATTGCCTATAGTTATTCACTGGGACTCTGTTTCTCAGATGGTAATAAGTTCCACTCAGTAGCTCAGTTAATGGCTGTTTGATGCTATCATGTCCTTACAGAGTGTGTGTAGATTTCTTCTGGCACTGAACCCATCAGTATCTAAATACACAATATATGAGAAAATCTGCCTGTCATATTCATTTTTCTGTCTTTTTTCTTGAAATCTTTGCGTTTTATTGAAATTACAACAGTACCACTGAAAATGGAGAAAGAGTATTCAAAATACAGAATATTTATTTCTTCAAAGTTTATTTTCACAGAAGGGATACAAAGCAAATAATCTACGCGCTTCTAGCCAAAGCTAATTCCTAATGTCTATTCTGAGATAGGCGTCTAAAATACATAACACAAAAAAACTGTATCAAAAGTCCCAACAATAACAAGGCACAATGCAGGAGACATATTCAATAAAACATCTTAAACCAAGCTCACAGGACGGAGTCCTCTTTACAAAAGAAAAAAAAAAAAAATTGTGATTTTTGAGGTTTTTGAGGAAATATAATCATTTAAATTTGACAAAAAAAAAACTAATTTTACACATGGGGCAAACGCTACAGAACTAGTGCTGGTAACTCCACAACTTCTGCATCTTGAATCCATTACTTGTGGGGTGAGAGAGTTATCGTGTACAAATACTACACAGAATTTGACAAACAAGAGTGGAAAAAATACCTCTAACTTTAATTGGATTTTTCTGAACCTTGGCTAGATTACACATCTTTGTATGTTTCATTTGCTGTGTGGAAATCCTTCACAGTCCAGTAGTGCAAAAATGCCATATTATTTTCTGTATGTAAATTATTTTATACATTGTTTAGAGAACAAAAATTGATATATTTTGTGTAAAAATATTCACTTTCAGCTCCATTTATGTATTTTACAACTTTAATGTATACGTTTACAAAATATTTAAAATTTTCAATTTGTGATGTGTCAAGATTAATCACATTCATTGTGATTAACTACGAACTACAGTCAGTACACTACAGTCTTTTTTTAATCGCAATTAATGGCATGCTCTAATGTCCCTTTCAACAAACTTTGTTAACCCACTGCAGTGTCTCTCTGCAGCCACAGTGATATAAAATAAATCCACCGCTGCTCCTTAATGTTGTGTTTCACTTTGAAAAACCCACTGACCACTAGACAGGTCAGAAGTCATTTTCACCTTGCAATATCAAACTGTTCCCTTTTAACGGTTGTCTTATTTCCCTTCAATCCATAACAAGTTCGTTTTTTAGTGGTTAAGTCCAAACGGTGTCAATTACCCTAAGTCAACGCCAGTGAAAAACCTAAAATTGACACAAAAACAGTTTTAAATGCAAAATAGGGGACTTTTAGAATGCAATAAAAGGGGGGTGATTTGTTGTGATTAACTACAGGAATCCTGAGATTAATCTCCCTTAAAATGTTTTATCCTTTGACAGGCATAAGATAATTTTACAAAATCCTTTTTATGATCTTTTGTATTTTTTGCATTAAACGAAAACCAAACATGAGCATGGTAAACATTTCAAAATAAAATGTAATGTACAAATGTGACTCATATTTTCAAAAGGAATATTTTGACAAAATGCCTTTGAATTTCTAAGGGTTACAAAAATTGAGTTTTAACTTACTATAGAAGGATCCAGTTCAGACATTAGCAACAAAGTGAACCTGAAGTTTCTTATTTTCTCTCAGAAACAAAGCAGGTCTATATTTGTGTATCTTTGTCAAAGACAGTACAAAGATAAACAAAAAATTAACAAAGAATATGACCTGCATTAAAGTAAAACGGAGATTAATTGCAGTTAACTATGAAAATTCTAAGATTAATCCTAATTAAACTTTCAATTGCTTGACAGACATTATTATCATTATTAAGTTTATTTGAAAGATTTTTTTTTATCTAAGCATGCAATCAATCAAATGACGCATTTCATGAATGCAGTAGCATTAGCTGCATACATGCACACACAATCTTAAAATCAGTATAACAAACCAGAACACTAAAAAAATTTCAAACTTCACAACAAATGTTAACATGTTCCAAGTGTTTTTATTTTAAACAATATAAAACATTTTGGGTCGTTAACATGTTGAGGAAAATTGGAAAGGAATCTATGATGTACCGGAGCATAAATCCATGTATTCTATTTCACTCTTCTTGATGTCTCAACACATCACTGTCATTATACTGGGATAAAAATTGTGTTTTCATTTCTCCAGATCATGAGTAAACAACTAAAATTTAACCATCAACGTAACATCAAAGAATAAAATAAAATGTGTTTTAAGCAAATCCTGTCAGGCCTCCTGTCATTATGTGCTTACGAAGCATGCTTGTTTGTCTTGTCCCTTAGTTTGGCCATTTTAAGGGCCAAATTGCAACATTATATCAAGAACATGAGTGGTTAAAAATGTACAAAAATGTCCAGAATATCCTATTTTCATTTCACAACATTCTGTTTTCCTTTTCACTATACTGCCTTAATAAGAAACACATTTGCTTTAATAAATCAAATAAAAGACTGACCCACCAGCGTCATCACAAGACGTGTTAATTGTAAGTAGACACATCCATTTAAAGAACATAGTGACATTGAAAGCAACACAACAAAAGGCCCTCATGAGTCTCAAGGAAGTGGAGCAAGCAGATAACGACCCCGTGGCTCGGAAAGCTTTGTCCTCCACCCCCCCTCTGTTCACACCCAAGACCTTCTGACTTTGTGTTATGGATGGTTGGATAATGAGGGTGAGGGTGGATCAACTCATTCATGGCCTTTATCATGAGCTGCCATGCTGCAATCTTAAAGATACAACTTATCACAGGGCTGGAGACACCAAACCCCTGGAATACTGTGTCTGTTAATCACCATTGTCAGGAAAAAAGCCCTAAAATAGCCAGAGATGCTACAGGTGGTTGCCAGCGAAATGTTACATTTTACTATGCATTGAATAAAATATTTTTTATTAATTATTAGTGGTGTTCCTATGATGTTAACCACTAATTTTCAAGTAAAATCAAATTTTATAATATATATGTTATTTTTCAATATTACATTATAATCGCTGATTATAATATATATAAAATCGAGATTAAATGAAGAGAGGAAAGCTCAGAAAACATGGGGCAGAGGTGGCCGTGTGGTTAAGGTGCGCCCCACATGTGCGGATGGCCCAGGTTTGAATCCGGCTTGGGGCCCTTTGCCACATTTCTCTTCCCCACTTTCATCCCTGTTTCCAACTCTATTCACTGTCCTCCTCTATCAAAATAAAGGCACAAAAATGCCCAAAATAAACCTGAAAAAAAAGAACGTTCAGAAAACATAAGAAAGCAGTCACAATGGAGTACAACGTATTTAACAGTAAATCAGGGATCATGGTGTCACGGGGAGCGGGAGGGTCTGTCTGCTCTGAAGTTGTTCAAATTAGGTTCACTCAAACTATCTGAAATCATGACAAAACTCACATGATTGGATCATATTGTCTTCTGGTAATACCTTTTGTGTTTTGGCTATTTTGTTTGGCTTAAAATTATGAAAAAAATGGCGAAAATCACTCAGTCCTCCTTGCAGGTTACCATCTACAGTTTAATTTGGCACTACTTTTATCATACTTAATTTTCTGGTTAATAACACTGCCAATATTGCTCTGTGATATGAAATGCTAACCATTGCACTGTGCTGGTTTACATCTGGGCAGTACAGCAGTGTGGCAGGGGCCAGGGCAAGGAGCAGTGGCGGCTGGTGCATTTTTCTATGGGGGGGCTACAACAAAATCCCAATTTGATGTGTTATGTATGTAAGGTACATCAAAAGATGTCACTACACCGAGAGTTCGGTTAAATTAATATGCCTTTTTTACATCTGCATTTGTTTGGTTGGTTAACAAATATTAAAATAAGATGGCTATAGTATGGGTCATCAGCAGCCACAGTAGCTAACTCTAATCACAGTCAACTTACATTTTTAACTTCTCACACATCATCAAGTCAATACATGAAAAAAATGATGTTAAATAGCTGATTGAATGTTTATTTTATATAGAAAAATTTACAAAAAGCAAAAGGTGCAAGTAGTCACAGTTTCAACAGTGACTGGTTGAAAAAAATATATATATACCAGACCTGAATGCAGCAAAAATGCTTAAACCCACAAAACTATTATTGACTGATTGGTCACACCTTTGTTGCTTCATCCTGATATCTGGCCGGTCAGGTCCAAGCTCTTCTTTGTCCTCCTTTCAAAACACCTCATTCTTAAACACTCAACTGAGTTTTCTCATTGCATTTTGCTAACTGTCTTCCTAGCATCTCTTTATGAGCTAACCAACGAACACAGGCGAAATATCTTGCACAAAGTCAGTATTTACCCCGACGGTGCATGACTTCTTCTGTGTGTCTCAAATTACGAAGCGTTTCTCTCTGCTGCCACCTGTTGGCGTCTGGCAGTGGTTAGTGATAATGCCTTCAGGTCGCAGTCATGTTGCGCCCAGAGGGCTGCTATCTCTTGTACTGAAGAGGAGCGAATGCACACATGCAGCCTTAAAACAGCAGAGAATGGAAGGCTCCAGGCGCAGGAGCCTACCGCCCCAGAGAGGAAACGAGTGAACAGGAAGTAAAGGCAAACGCTTAGAATGTTCGTGATCTACTGATTTATTGCACGTTACACATTTAAATCTTTTAATAAATCATCTTTATGCAGTGCACAATAGAGTTTATCTATGTTCATATAAATTTATTGATATTTAAAGCAAATATTTAAAAAATTATTTAATGAACTTAAGATCTGTCCTCTCTTTGTGGAGAGTCATGGGGGGGCGGCACCCTAGCACCCCCTATTGACCAGCCGCCACTGGCAAGGAGGCAAATAATAACCATGCCATGCTACCGACCAGTGCATGCATGTATATTTAGGGCCTTTCAGGGGCCCAGCCATTTCTGTAGGCATGCCTGCTTAGAAACTACACAAATATCAACCATCTTTAACTGACTTAATATAAATCAGTCTATCAATTACTGATACCATCTTTTTGTAGTTCTACCTTACAGTGCTCTTGAAGTTTTACTAGTTGAATATCTTTGCCTTGCAGCCTCCTCAGTCTCAAAACAATCAGCTTTTTCCACGTGTTTTGCTCAAATTTCCAACACACTTTACGGTTACCCTTAATGACTTGATTATTTGTCTTCTCATATCAAAAACAGACTTCAACCCGACAAATTCTTTGCCATGGAAGCAAAAGGGGGCTCCTTTAAGGCTGCTTCTAATCTTAGATAGGTTATTAAGACAGAAAAGCGCTGGTATCAATTAAAAAGCACTACAGACTTCACACCAAGGGGAGTGTGCTTTGAAGTGCTACTTATCTTACTGAACTTATACCTCATGCCCATTCTTTCTGTTGTTAAATAATGTTCCCCTCAAAGTAAGCTACCTGAGCCTGAAAATGACTAAGTCCTCCGTATTTCTGAGAAATGCATAGTGTGCAATGAGACAATACAGGCCACGTACACACTGACACATCTCACCACACAGGCAGCAGCAGGATACAACAATTTCCGCATGCTGCAACCAATGAACCAATAAAGAAGCACGCATTTCTGAAGTCCTCCATAAAAGACATCAATTAAAAGCATGAATCATTATTTCCTCAGTGCCACTGTTGCCCATTAAAGACAGGGATGGAGACAAAGAGCACAGCTGGCAGGAAGCAAACTGATAAAACCAACATGGCAACAGAGAATGTGTCTGAGAGCCACAAGGTTTTACTGAAGGGAGCATCTCCAGTCAAGGCCTGCTAAAAGATTTTGTATATATTATTCACTTCTGATGAAGAAATATAAGAAAGCCTCTCCTGACTCCACTACTGGGGGCATGAGGATGAAGAGGATGGTGACATACTGCATGTATGTGCTAGGCCAGCCATAAGGGGGTGAAGGGGAGAGTTTTCAGGGGGCCATCATAGTCTATTCTAGTTTGAGACGGAAATGTTGTAGTTAAACTGTGATTACCACATTTAACCTGAATAATAATAATAATAATAATAACAATCTTATCAAAGCAATGCAAAAATGTATTTTATTTTGTAATTCTGTAGTACAATATAACCTTTTTCAAAATGTAAATCCCTCAAAACAAATTATCGTTTTATTGGTAATGTTAACAATTCGGATGGGTACACTGAAATAAATGCTTAGGAAAATAATGTCAACTTCATAGCTTGGCCATAATATGCACAAACGTCAGGATGCCAGAAAATACAGTAGAAAAAACAAACTCTTTAATGGAAAATCCAATCCAGTCCAAATTTATTTATAAAGCACATTTAAAAAAGACCTGAAAGCGACAAAAAATGGCTGAAGTGGCAAGAAAAAAATGGGCAAAGGCTGTAAAAATGGGCTTAAAGTGAAAATAAAGGTGTCAAAAACAGACCACATTTGACAAAATGACAAAAAAATGTTTAAAATTGGAAAAAAGGTGGCAATTTTTGGCACACAAAATGGCAAAAATTGGTTTAAAGTGGCAAAAGAGCAAAAGGGGTAAAAAATAAAGAACGGGGCAAGAAGGGGCAGAATTATATAAAAACTGGGAAAAAAACATGGCAAAAAATGTAAAGAATTGGTTTAAGTGGAAAAAAGCAGTGCCAAAACTGGGCCAAAAGTGTCAAAAATAGGTTCAAATGGGGCAGGCAGATGTGGCAAAAATGAGCCACAAAAATGGGTAATAGTGGCAAATAAGTTACAAAAAGTGGACAAAATGAGTTAAAGTTGGAAAACATGGGCAAAAAGCAGCAAAAACCTTGGTTAAAAGTGGCACAATGCCCAATAAGGGACAGGCATTGCAAACTAGTTTAAGCTATAAATGCTGTTGTGTTGTGGCAATGGTTTGCTTGCTTCCTGCATACCCATATACAAATAAACATAAAAACAAATAAAGGAGTGTAAAAAAAGGGGAAAAAAAAACAGCAAAAAATTAGTTAAAAGTAGCAAGAAGAAATGTCAAAAATGGCCAAAAAGCAGCAAAAATCAGTTAAGAATGGCAAATAAGTCAACAACAAGAGCAAAATGCAACAAAAAAACAGATTAAAAGTGGCACAACCAAGTGACAAAAAAACAAAAATTGGCAATCATTTGGAAGAATTCAATTTAAATCTACAAAATTAATGCAAAAAAACAATAAAAATTATATAAAAGTGGCAAAAGGAAGTGGCAAAACTGGGGAGATAAAGCAGCAAAGTGGGTTCAAGGTTTCAAACATAGTAACAAACAATGAAGACGAAGTGGAAAACAAGGGCAAGAAGCAGCCAAAAAAATAATAATAATAATAATTGAAATGGCAAAATAAGTGGCAAATATGGTAGAAACAGTGGTGAAATGGGATAAAAAATAGGACAGATGCTGCTGATCCAACACAAACGCATTAATATCATAAATAAATCCGATCTGGGGAGGGCCCATTCTTTGGGGTTTGCAGGAGCCCAGCCAATCTTGTGGGCAGGCCTGTGTAAGTGTTACAAACAAGCTTCTTTGATATGACATCACAAGGACCTTTTAAGTGCTAGTATCACAGCACAGAAGGTCACTGAGTTTGCTTAAACACTATACTGTACAGTGAGAATTTTCTGGTAACTATTAGAGGGAAACAATCATGGCTTCAGGCTTCAGTTCTGGCCAATTTGACTTCCATGCAAATCTCTATTCCATGCATGCAAATCATGGGCAACCCCATGCTGGACTGAAACGCAGCAACTGTCCAAAGAGCAAACACTGTTAAACACAAACCATTTGCAAGGGAAAAACGGAATCCCCTGTAAAATGGAGTAAACTGCTGACTCTATAATAAACAATTGGCAGGTAAGGGCCAAACATTGCACGAAAGTGCTTGGAAAGAATTCTAACATTTAAAAACCTGCAGTGTTTGTGTGTGTGCTTCCTTTTTTTACTCAAGCCTTCCCTAAATTAAGTATCTAAAGTGAGTGCCACTGGAACATGTAAACACAGAGCAGTGGAAGCCTCTCAAATGCCACCAGATCTGGAAGTAAATTCTCCCATTCTCTCAAAGTACTGAAGGGGTTTCAGGGAGAGGAGGGGTTTTTAGGCTCTTAAAGTGGAAAATTCAACAAGGAGGCACCCCTTGTCAAAAACATAATGAGCAAAGAAATGAGCAAAGAGAGGTTGTTGTGTATGTTGGGGGGGTTTGGAAATATGTAATAATCCAAAGGAATCCCCCAGTGCTTTCAGGGTTAGACTACGACTTAAAATCCTTCTCCAGCAACAGAATAACAAAAAATAAAGAAAACATCCAGGATTACTGAAAACTGTATCTTTGAAATGTTTCAAAAACATGTATCTAAAATAGCTGCATTTTAAATTACGTAGAATACGGCCATGCAGGCCTAAAATAAAGGACCTATTCATGATCACAGAGAGCAAATATAACCTACATACTGCTAAGCTAGGGGGTTGAATCTTGCCACAGGGGTAACCTGATATCAAGACATCACATGGACATGTCACCACCTGTTAGTACTCATATCTTAAGTACACATTCGGTATAATTTAGTTTCTTTTGTCATACTTTCTGCCACTGCTGTTGGGTAATATTTTCTCCTGATAAAGGACTGATTGTCAAAGAGGGCAGGTAATGTAAGGAAAACCTGGGTGTCATTACAACTGGACCTTAAAATAGGCCCGTTACAAGAGTGTGAATGAAATACATATTGAGAAATATGCTAATTCCATATGTGAAGGAAATAGATTTCACATATGTGCCATATTAGTTTAATATATTTCACCAGTGAATTTGTGCCTCAGGGGCCAAAGGAGTCATTGCACCGGTCAGACTAGCAGCCAGTACTCAGTCATGCATGTGAATGTAACTTCTGACATACAGTAAGAGTATTGCGTATTCATCACCTATCTATCAGGATAAGAAATACTTGACTGATGGTCATTAAATAAAAGTAAAGCATTGTTAAACTCCCATGTTGGACTCCAGACTGTTGATCAACAGAATATATATAGAGAATATTATAGAAAACTGATCAAAGTGGATTTCCATTTCCAAAACAACCAACTCTCCTTTGTTATATATTCCAAAAATGCAAGTGCTTTTAGAATAGTGTGAGTGCACACATCTACAGTCATGTGCATAAGTTTCATGCATGTAGGATCAGTGGTTTTGGTGCCCTTGGGACATCCAAAGCACCCCCAGGGATTCGGGCAACCCTCCTGCCCGCCCAGTCATTATCCTAGGCCCTGATCACTCCTGATCACATTCACCCCTTACTCCACCCTGAAGTCGTGGACTTTGTTATCCCATACCCCTGGTGATATGCAAGGACACCCAGAGCACAACCAGGGTTGTGTCAATCTTCCTTCCTGTCAGATGGGGCCCTCAGGCTGCTTTATTGCTACTTGCTTCGGCCTCAATTTTTGACCCAAACATAGCAAAAGTTCTGGACAGTACTGTGTAAAGTTAAGGACCTGTGCTCACAGCTGTTGTCTTTGTACTGGTATTGCTTATTTTCAATACAAAATCAGTGTAATTGAGCTTTTACATCACTGCATCCTGAGCACAAAACTGCCCTTGGTGTCAGCTGTTCTTTGTCATCACGCACAGCCTTAAATGAAAATTTTCAGGATTGCATGAGTGAAAAGGGCACTGTATTTTCTCATGTTTTATAGGTGATAAATAAAAAAATAAATTAAATGTATTCACACAAAGCCATGCGAAGATGAGCATATGTAATACAGAGGAAAGCACTGGTCTACTTATGTAACTGTAGTGTTGTTATCCAATGTGTGGAAATGCTCGACTAAACACCAATTTAAACCAATGCCAATGAAGAGTGAGCTGTAGAACAGCTTCTCATTTACTGTAAAATTGCCCACATGAACAGGATGGTGAAAACTGCTTCTAAAGACATAAAACCATTCAGCATATGCTGGGGTTACATATAAATTGCAGCTTACATTTAAATGAAACAAAACTAAAAATGATAGAAACATATTCTTAAACTACCCAGTGATATACATTGTCTAACACCTCAATAATAAAATTAATCACTCACAGCATTGCCTGTCTGATGTTTCACAGTAGATGGTAATGGATTATCCTCAGCATACCCCATCCATCTGAGCTTGCTGAAACTAGTGATGGTTCGTTGGTGAAAGAGACTCTTCTACATGAACGATAAGAGCTGGATCCAGTTTGAGAGTCGTTTCACATCATTATTACTATTACCAATTTTGTTTTTATACAGATTGTGTCTGTGTGTTATTTGATTGATTAGTAGGGATGATATTTTATACTCTACCACAGGCACACCACGCAATAAGGACTTATGTTTGATGGTGTAACATTAATGTTTTATTTTAGGTGTGTCATACAGCCCAGCCAATGAGCAGATCTCATCTAACCCACAATGTGTGTTTTGGGGAGACAGTACATTCTGAGAAATAATTACATGATATGTTAAAAACTGAGCATAGTTAGAGTAAAATGGCTGCCCAGATATCAATCATGTTATGATATTGCTAAAATTAGTGGGTCAATTGTAGCCAAACTGGTACTCGAATGAGGAGCCGTTTGGAAGCCAAAAGAGCCGGCTCTTTTTGCTGAACTGAACCAAATGATCCAGATCACCGAAAAGAGTCGTAATTCCCATCACTAGCTGAAACAGTTAAATAATCCCCAACAAAACAAAGCCAGCCCTCAAGGGTTACAAAACCCTCAAAACCTGTGCCTCAACAGCAAGTGAGCATCAAACAGTGTGTCCCAAATCTCACAACATTACACACTCACTGTCCATGCTGCATCAATTAAAAACTTAATAAAAACTTAACTTCAGTCTCTGACAAGAAGTGTGATGGAACTATTTGAATACAGAAAAGCAGAAATGTAGAGCTTTGTATTGATGAGCCTTTGAAGGCTGTGCGCTGAATATTTTTTTTCTCTAAGAACAATATTTGAAATACAGATATGGATGTCATTAACGCAAAAGGGGGAAAACATTGCTCATCACCTGCTAACCCTTTCCTCCCCCTCTCTTCCCTCATATATCATGTCCTGCCAAGATTATAAAGGGAAATTTGAAACAGCAGCAGCTGACCACAGTGCTGTACAATGAAAAAAGAAACTATAATACTGGTTATTTTGAATTACACATACAAAACTGAAAAAGGGAAATAACACATAAAATGCCTCTGCAGGATCAGGGCATCCAAATCTAACATGTAAAATGTCTTGCAACTTGAGAAGTGGCATGAAAGGAGGGAGTTCTAAATGTGGGAAGAAGGCTTCTCCACACATGAGGGGCCATGACTAAGCAATCACGGTCACTTCTGCATGATAAGAACAAGGGCCTGCCAAGTGGCAGGTCTGAGGAGTCTGGTGGTTATGTAAGGGCTCAGGTCACTCATATATGGGGGCTCTTGTCAGGGCTTTAAAAACAAACAATGCAATCTCGTAATTAATCCTGAAACCAACTGGGAGCCAGTGCAGGGAGGCTGAAACAGACTTCGATAATTCCGCCTTCTGTAAACTTGCAGCAGCAGATGGGACAGGGACTATCAACTGATACCAACACACAGGGAAATACAATTATCTAGCCAGGAATATATAAAAACATGGATCACTTGAAGGAAATAATTCGTTTTGACTTTTAAATGGCTCTGAAATATGCAGCAAAAGTTGATTTGGTTCTTGTTTCTATGTCATATTTTACCAAACAATGTCTTTCATTGGGTTTAAAAAAATGTGTACAACATTTGGCCATATGCAGCATTCTTGAGTGGGTGGCAGGACTAATGGTTGGGGAGGGAGGGGTCCACATGTAAAAAAGTATGAAACATGTTTGAGCCTCTAAGTGCGATATAAACAGACCAAAAGAAAGGGTTGTCCCATTAGTGTGAGGACTGAGCTGAGAACAACAAACTCAGAAGGGGTTTGACTGCACTCTTTTTAAGACAGTCAATACTTAGAGATATTTTAAATTTGGATAACTATATGAATGCTATATAAATATTTAAAGTGTAGCATATTATAGCCTTAACAGTGAAATAATCACTAATGTAAATAAAGGCTGTCTTTTCTAGACACTGCTGGTTTCAATAATGAAATACATGTTTTTAGAAATAGTGAATCTTGTCAGTGATGGTGTTGTTTGCTTTTTTAGTTAATGAGAAGCATTTTTATTAATTTCAGTCTGTATTATAAACACCTAAAACTCCTCAAACCTGTTTGCACTCAAAGAAACAGGGAGCACTACCTTAGCATTAAGTGCAGGCAGATTTTAAGCTTGACGAGAAATTTCCTTCTTGAAGGTTGTATGGAACAAATTACAGCGGCCTGTAATGCCCCCTGATCCTGAAGATATTCTAAGGCTCTTTAGCCTGATGAGGTTCTTGGATCTCAAACATGACGCAGACAAGCGCAAAGGACTGACCTGTGTTCATGTCGTCTTTGTACTTCTGGTTTCAAGGAAAACACAACAGCCAGTCACACAAACACCACAGCAGATAAGACAAACAGAGGCAGTACCTGTTGAATGAGTCATCAACATGAGCCCAAAGGGAAGTCTCAGTGAATCAGCGCTAATTTTCCCATCAGTGCTAATAATGTCCTCACTACTAAGAGTTCAGTCGTACTGAAGTTCCCCCTTAGTGGGGTGTTTTGGTGTCTGAGGTCATATCCTTAAAGGAATTAAGGGCAGGCCCATGCCCCAAACTCCACATTGAGATGCATTGATCTCACTTAGCCAAAGGCAAGTGTACAAGGTTGTGACAGAGAGTGGCTTACAGTTTCACAGTTTTCAGGAAAAAGGGAGAAAGGGGTAACAGCTGCTGTTAGAGGAGATGTAAAAAGACGAGTCAGACTCTTTCTAGAAGTTGAAAATTCCACTTGTATCTGTTTTTATTTGCCCAGTTTTCAGTAGAATGCATCAATTTAACTGTATACTTAAAAAAATTGATAAATAATAAATAATTTTAAATGTACATTGCTGGTTAAATTGACATTTTTGGCATATTTAATCATTTTTAGATTTCTAAATCTGCATTTAACAATAAAAACCTACATCAACAGACAAATCAGCATCTCAAATCATGGGAAACACTCAAGAGTGATTGTCTTTATCTAGGTCTACAGCTGAGTGATTACAAAGCATATTGTAAGTAATGCTGCGTGGCACGGCCCCAGTACATTAGAGTTGGATGAAGCCTTTTGATGTTTCCTCTTATCAGCTGTTGAGATTTTTCAGGATTCCCACACGTCATCCCCTGCCTTTTGTATTTCCTCTCCTCTTGCAGTGCATGTGCATTAGATGGACACTAATTTGTGTGAATTGCTCTGTAATTAGGCCTTTCTCTTGTACAGCTACAGTCGCTGACAGCTGCATGTGCTTCCAAAGCTACATGCTTATATGTCCCTTTGAGACAATCGTTTTTCAAATCAGGTAATTAGAGCAATTAGCCACATTGTACCTAATTACCTGCTGTCTTTTAGCCTAATGATATTACTTACAAACACTCCTTACAGGGAGATAGAGCCACTTAGTGAGCCTCCAACTCACTGAAGGTGTTCAGGCCGAAGGATGAGAGCATGCCAGCTGTTCAGCAGACCGCAGGCTCATGGTTTCAAATACCTCTGCCAGGTTTCTAGACTTATGATGGCATCAGTGGTGGATTTATCGTAGGCTTTAAATGTCACAGCCAGACACAATGGAAAAGAATAATGGCTCATAGACAAACAGATTATTCTCTCTGCTGTAAATTTCCCATTTCAATTGATAAACGAGCACTGTAATTAATAAAGAGACAAGCCAAAGCTTACGGATTAGAATCTTACCTAGAAAAGTTGGCGTAATACAGCAGAAAGCTGGAGAGACATGTGAAATTAAGAACAATAATGGCACCGCTGTTTAATTATCTTTGTATCCAAAGGCACACTGTTATTCCTACCATCTCAGCAGCTCTAGTCATACTTGTATGCCTCTTTTCGTTGGGTATGTTAAGAACATTTCAGCTTGAGAAAAGGTTATTCAACTTCAACAGAGCAAGGGTTATTTACTTATTTTACCAGTCATAATGTGCAGTTGACAAGCCAGGCTATGCTTTCATACTCTGCAACTCTTTTGCAGAGGATTTTGAATCCTCCTACCCATCATTTACCACAGAAGAACTATCTCTTTTTAATCAGTCCTGCAGCCACATTCTTGATAACATTGCCCCCCTCAAACGAAAATAATGCAAACCAAAGTCCTCTCCATGGCTCAATGAACATACTAGAGCTATTAGGCGCAACTGCAGAAAAGCAGAGCGAAAATGGCGTAAGGAAGGATGGCGAGAGATAGCTAATTCCCCCTGGATCTGTGTCTTTGTTTCCTCCTTGTTTTATGTTCGACCCATTTTGTGTGTGTGTTTTTCTGTCTGAGATCATTATTGTCCCCCTGACCTATCACACTGTAAGTTGGTGTGCACGTGGTATGCCCATATGCACTTCCACACTTATGGGTATGTCACTATTATGTTGTCTATGTTATGTCTTAAACACACTTGCAACATCATGATGTTTTCCTTGGTGTTTTTAAATAACTCTGTTCAAAATTTCCTGTACAGCACTTTGGTACAAACTCTGTTTGTTTTGACAGTGTTCTATAAATAAAGTTGACCTTGACCTTGACCTTGATAAGTGAGAAACAGAAATGGCTGTTTAAAGTGTTTGGACTGTGTTGCTAGGCTGACAGTGTTAGCTTAAAGGACAAGACTGCAGTTTTTGACTGAGAGCTGAGGAAGTGACAGGATAATAACCCCTCAAAAACGCCCTGTAGAGCAACCATATCCTGACCTGATGTCATCACCGTTCGAGACCAAATATTTGAAAACAAGACTCCTTTAAATCACTGAATATTGTGATTTTATTTTACTATTTTGGTAGACAGAAAGATTTAGACTATCATATTCTTTTAGAACTTCTTTTCCAGTTTAACAAATACTGCTTTAATGGCAGTACTGCTGAAGTTAGCTGCAACCATAGATCAAGGAATCAAAGACCGAGAAAAAGAAAATCTCTAAAGCTTTACACCTTATGAATTAACAGGACAGTCTGGCTGCAGATGGTTCATCTTGGATGGCCACCATCACAGACCGCATTTCTCAGACGGGAAATATGCACTAAAGCTTTAAATGAAATCAAATCAAACTTTTGTTAAAGGGAAAGTGTTGGATAACAGATAGGATACCAAAAGTTAAAAACCTGACCATAAAAACCTGATTTCAAAAGTCTAATAAAGTCAAGTAAACAGTCTGCTTACATGAAAAGTCGTCCATTAAAACATTCTACAGCAGCTAGAGTAGCTTACAGAGCTCCGTTATCTGTGTGAGCTAATGGAGCGGTGTAGAGCTTAGCTAAAGCTAAACTCACAAAGCAGCTATCTACATTATCTATGTAGCTAAGTTAGCTTAAGTTACATTTGCTGAAGCTCACGCTGCTAAAGCCAACTTAGCAATGAATAACAGAACTATGTAACTAACATAGCTCCTGACTGAAGCAAAAAAGAAACACCTGTTTAACAGGTGATATATGATGTAATCCCAGATTAGACCTCTGACCTTTATCTCTATATTATATGAATGCTGCTTAGTAAGTAATGCTTGTAATGTGGTTATTTCATGAATGTAACTGCCAGACTTTGTTCATGAATCAAGTTAAATTTAAACTGGAAAATATGGCAAATTATGGCACTTTCTGAGATAAACAGTATCTCAGATGAATGGTCTGTAAGAGTGGCCATCAAATGAAGGGTCTGCTGCCAGACTCCTCATCGATTTAAATCCATAATTATAATAATGGGGTGAGATTTCAGCTCATTCTATGTGGAGGAACTGTTTACAACACATGGCCATTACAAAAAATTTGTATGCCCTTCTTAAACGTTTTGGGATCCTTCCTTCCCTTCTTCGTGTCGTTTCCTTGCATCTTAGCTCCACCCAGCAAGGAACTGAAAGAAAGATATGAGGAAGAGACAGGAGGATAGAGGAGGTGCAAATGAGAAATCCATCACTTCATAGCATCTGTCTGAACAATGTGTATTTGTTACTTGAAATGATTTTCCAGAGGCACACTCCAAATGAAGTGTTTTGAGAAATCTCCTTGAATGGTTCCTTTACGTTGTTTTTACATTTGCTTTGTAAAGTTGTTGTAAAGGAAGGGTGACTTTTTTGTTAAAATGACAATTTTTTCAGCACCAAGGGAAGCAGAAGTACCTCAAAGCACACTGTGAGTTAAAGCGATACTGGGTCTTCTGCCTGGTCAGGACGGGCCTTTAACAAATCATTATGAGAGAGGAGTTTTGATGTAATCGTCCTTCAATCTAAAGGGGGCCGGCTCACACAAAGCCAGGAGGTCTTATAATCTTCATCTACTGGGAAAAGACCTCTGCCAGACTTTTCATCTTCTTTTTTATCAAGCCTGTAATTTACTCTGAACTCTTGGTAATTGAGAGCACTGGTCACTACACTTTAAAAAATGAAGAGAAAGCAAAGGGACTCAATTACATGCTCCTTAAATAACAGCTGAAAGGTCTCAAGCAACATTCGGTCAGTAGGAAACAAACCTTCTTCAAAAACTTTTCAGGACTCCCGTCACAGGACCCCCCCATCACTCCACAAAGAGAGGACAGATATTAAGATCATTGAATAGATTTTTTAAACATTTGCTTAATATAGATAAACTCTATCATTCACTGTATAAAGATGATTTATTAAGATATTAAAATGTATAATGTGCAATAAATCAGTAGATCACATTCTACACATTTGCTTTACTTCCTGTTCACTCATTCCCTCCCTGGGGTGCTGGGCTCCTGCGCCCACAGCCTTCCATTGACTGCAGTTAGAGGCTGCCTATGGGCATTTGCTCCTCTTCAGTACAAGAGATAGGAGCCCTGTGGGCGCAACATGACTGTGCCCCCGAAGGGATCACCACCAACCACTCACCAGATGCCAACAGGTGGCAGCAGAGAAATATACTTCGTTATTTGAGACACACAGAGGAAGTCATAAATCTCTGGCTTTCTGCCAGAAACTGCACCAGCGTTTGTTGTCTATTTCATGGAGAGATGCTGGGAAGACAGCTAGCAAAATACAAAGAAAACCTCAGAGGAGTGTTTAAGAATAAGGCGTTTAGAGAGGAGGACATTGGAGGAGAAACTCCAATTGAAGAGCTTGGACCTGACCGGCCAGATATCAGGATGGAACAACAAAGCTGTGACAGAGGGAGAAAGTACACTGATGGCTTATTAGGCTAATAATAACATAAGTAAGTAAATCAATCAATAAATAATAGTTTTGTGTGTTTAAACATTTTTGCTGCATTCAGGTCTGGCATTTATATTTTTTACTCAACCAGCCACTACTGAAGCAGTGACTACTTGCCCCTTACGTCTTTTGTAAAGTCCATATTTAGAATAAATATTCAATTAGCACTTCAACATGATATTGTCATGTACTGAGTTGATTTATGATAACGTGTGACAAGTTAAAATTTAAGTTGACTCTAGTAAGAGTTAGTTACTTGTGGCTGCTGCCTACCCTTATTACAGCCATCTTATATATCAAATTATATATTATATATAAAATTATATTATTATTAATACTATTTGTTCACCAACCAAACAAATGCAGATGTAAAAAAGTCATATTAATATGACTTAATTCACTTTGTAGTAACATCTTTTGATGTACCTTAAAAACATAACATATCAAACTGGTATTTTGTTGTAGCCCCCCTGAAGAAAAATGCACCAGCCACCACTGACTCCCGTTAAACTTTTTGTTCAGGGACCCTTTCATTTTTAGATTGTAGTGTAGAGTGTAGGCTCCCTGCCGACAAAAAGAGAGAAAGTGAGGGTATGGAAGTAATTATTGAGCTGTTTTTTTATGCCAAAGTACCCCTATCACACTTACAACACTATATAAACTATTATCATGAATAGGTCTGTCAGTTAAAGATTATATTGCACTTTTACTGTTGCTTATTTTCTTATTTTTCCAGCAAATGACTAAGAACATTGGCTATCATAAGGCAATAGTTTTTTGATTTTGATTTTTGCATTGTGATAGATTGTTGGCTTGACATTTAGTTCTAAATTAAGACTAAGATCTTTCTTTTCCAGCCTGCTTTAATCAGCCCAGACCTTTACACTCTTGTTCTGTGAGTTGTTTCCAGTTTACTCTGACATGTTTGTAGTTCATGTTACAAATTCTGGAGTTTTCCTTTCTGTCTCGCATCCCTGCAAGCATGAAATTCAGTCATCTCTCCTTTTGGAATCACATTTGTAGATATGATGTGAATGCAATGAATCATGGAGATTACACAGACGGAAACAAGAATATTGTCATGGTAGGAAGTGGGGGCAGCAGTGGAAGGACCCAAACACAGAGAGCAGGAACATGAGCAGAAACTTTTACAGATTTCAGGAAATAATCCTGAGTCCATTACATGTAATCCATCACAGTAGGAATCTGTTGCAGGGAGGGTTTCCTAGAGGGCTAGATAATATGAAAGATAATACAATGCCATGGAGGGTGAGGAGCTGCTTCATTACATGTGTAAATAAAGTGCTTGTAATGAAGCACACAAGACCAGTGAATTTTCATGATTTCCTGCTGAGATCACAAGTCCACTTAACCCAACATGATGCAGAAATTTTGCTGGGGGCTGGTAGAAAAAGTTGAGGTAAGTCTGGGTGAAAAAATTTCCTTCAACTTGCAGCTGACCACAAAAATGTCAGAAATGATCAGGAGCTGTTATATAATGAATATAAATGAATGTAGATGCAAATACACCTCATTGAATATTACAATGCCTGGAGTTATGTTTACTAATATGTACGTATGTTATTATACTGTATGCACATTCGTTTAGGCATTTATATACCCCCCCACCTTATCCTTGATCACCTGAGCTTAGGCCTCGTCCACACGGAAACGAAAACGATTTATTGGCATTTCGTTTTGAAAAAGTTTTCCATAAAGACGGGACTGTTTAGGAAATATCCGCCTAAGCACAGATTCACTGAAACAACTGAAAATGCTGTGGTGCATATGCCAAGCCTGTACACGGTGCTGTAATGCTGCCACGGAAATGCACCAAAAGAGAGAAGAAGATCACAGAAAACTGACACAAACTTTCTTCTAGTTGCTGTTCTGGCTGTTCTCCGAGTTGGATTTAAGAACATATGGTGTGTGTGTGTTTCACGGAGGTGGTAAAGGAGCATCAGATTTTGCTGTAAAAGCCATAACAAGCTCTGTAGCTTCTGCAGCATGAACACAACCCTGTATTCCGCCATTGTTGTTTTATCCGGACCCGTGCAGGCATCTTAAGAGAGCTACGCTATGTGTGACATAATCATTTCAAGAAAGTTGCGGTTAGCCTTCCACATGGAAACGAAATGGTAGTTGTTCATGGATTTGTGCACTCTGGTACCTGTTTTCAAAAAGTATCGTTTACAGTCACCCAAAACGCTGTTTCCGTGTGGATGAAACACTGATATGACAAAAACTTTTGTCTACACTCCTGAATTTGTCTCCAAGTGGACGGGGCCTTAGAGAAAATCTACACCATGATCATGTTTATGGATTTAGCTCTGCTTTTAACACAATAATCCCAGCTCTCCTACAGGACAAGCCACATGCTGTGAACACAGACCATCTGGGGATCTGGTACATTCAGAACAACTGAAGTGTTGGAGTAACGCTGCCTCTTTGACTCCTCAATTTCTACTGTGGATCCTCTCCAACTCCAGGGAACCATCATCACCCAGGACCTCAAGTTGGAGCTGAACATCAGCTCCCTCAGCAAGAAAGCCCAACAGAGGATGTACCTTCTTCAACAGCAGAAGAAATTCAACCAGTTGAAGGCAAATAATGGTGCACTTTTGCACCACCGTCACTGAGTCCATCCTCTCAGGTCACTACTATGCGGCCATTGCTAAGGACACGACACACACACATTGTTTGCTCTGCAGATGGGATGACTGGCTGCATCTCTTCGTGTCCTGTACATCTTCCGGGCACTGAGGTAAGCAGGTCAAATTTTGGCTGACCCCTCTCATGCAGACACGGACAGAAGCTGTGGTCTATCAGGACCAAAAATGTATTCCAAGACAAAAAGTTTCTTCCCCTCTGCTGCAGCCCCACCCCCACCCCCAATATGGCACAGACTCCCACACATCCCTAGAGTCAGTGAGCATGCTGTTGAGGCTAAACTAGATTTTATTACAATAATGCATATGTAAGATATTTGCATTGTGACTTAATCATAAATACATCTGCACATCTGTAAAGCTCCTTCATTGCAGGTTGAGCACATACTTTTAACATTCCCTATATTTTGTTTTATACTTTTGTATTGCTTTTATATGTAATTTGTCTTAGTCTATGAAAATTTCCAGCCACCAGAGCTACTACTGTTTTTATAGCCTCTTGCAAATTTTCATCTACACAAAAAGAACATTTCTGATTGTTTTTCACCACACACCAAATCACATGCTTTGTATGCAGACTTGTCCTTAGCAATTAAACCTTATTCCAGTTCTCTTTGTTTTTATGTTGGTGCTACCTCTCATTCTGGGGTCTTTCTCTGTCTGCCCATTTTAATGATGCGAAAAAGGAAAACTTAAATTGCAAAGCTCTTGGTTATTTGCATGTGAGAAGTCATTACGGGAGCATACATGAATAAAAACGTAAGTTCTGTGAAGATGAAAACTACAGGCAGCAGTTAATGACCCAGATGCAGACAGAAGTGACATACTGCTGACTTTAACTTTTAACCAAAGCCATGCTGGCAAAAATAATTAAACAGGGCTGACGAAGGAATAATAAGGGAATATGATGGGTACAAATGCAGAGACACTGATAAAGATGTGAGTTTAGGAAACTGCTAGAAAGTTGAGCAAAGATGAAACAGGTGCAAAGCAGGTGGTTGAGCCAGGTTAAAGGGAGGAAAGTTTGAGAACCCTACTAGGGAATTTAAAGGCAGCACTTGTAAAAGGAGCATTAAGATGAGGCTGACAATGTAGAAAGGTAGGGAGATGAATTAAGATCTAAGGTAATTTTTGACTAATGGCTGAAAATATCTTTGGTAAAGTTTTATGTACACTCATAATTTCCCTGTCATCATTTTGGAAGATACCATGAGCCAATTGGACACGAGCAGATCCAAAGATTTTACAGCAAATAAATATTAAAGACTTATTTTCAAGCCCTGGCAAAAGACACAAGAATGTGACCCAGACATAATACTGTAGACATGCTTGTTCTTCCTGAATGTGTCGACAAACAAGTAGGCCTACAGGAATATTGGACTCCTGATCAGATGAGCTGGAGTTTAAAGTGTAAGTGAACCCCCAGCTAAGAGATAACTCCACCCACTTCAGAAATGTGAAAAATGCACAAAATATGGGCAGTTTGGTACTGAGAGGAGGGAGGGGAAAAGGGCAGGGTTTTCTCGTGGAGTCCCCTGAAGCAGGCTGTAGAGTGGTGGTGGACCGTGGTGGTCCTGGACACTACCTGTCTGGGCCGTTTGCCCCAGCAGCGGCGTTAAGCCTGATTTATGCTTCTGCATCGCGTTGATGCCTTACCCACACCGTCGTTGACCATTAAAGTTCTGCGTCAAGGGAACTCGTCTCTCTGCAATTCACCGCCATGCTGCTAGAGGGGTGTGGGTGTCATTCCGAATCCTTGTTTATCTTCCGGTTATGGCGACCCAGGTGGAGCGGGTGTGTTTGGAGTTGGAGCTCATCAATATCGATGAACAAATCTTTTGTTGCAAATGTTGAAGCGCAGGCGACAGGAAAGACATTTGCGGAGTTGGTCTGTATGACCACTAAACGAGTCGAGGCTGAGAACGGGTGAAATTTACCACACTGCTTCGCCCACTGAGGAACCTGGATGGAGAAATGACGTTTTGAGCGGACCAATCACAGCCCCTGCAGTCCGTGTCGCTGCGTAGTTAGGATTTTTTGTAGGTGCGCGTCAGGCTATGGCATAGGGGTTCGTGTCGACGCAGAGGGCTACACGTAGCTATGCCGTTGACGCGACGCAGAAGCATAAATCAGGCTTAACTAAAGCCGGAGCCGAGGCAGTGCAGGTGCAAAGTTGGTTAGAGGCGGTAATATTCTACCTCTGATATAAATTTCGTGACGTATCGATCATATAATTTGGGTTTATTTATTTACTGTTTAAATAGAATGAAAAATCTGCCTGTGCTATTTAAATGGAATGTGTAAAATACTGTGTTGCACCATTTAAAGTGCAGGTCAGAGTGACACCAAAAGATAGTTTTATTTAGTCCACATAAGGAGTTTCATTCACTTGAACGATGACAGAAAATTTGTGAGTAAATTAAACATATTGCTTTAGAACCTCTACTAAAACTGTGAAACTTTTTTGGTTCGGCTTTAACCGTGAATTATTAATCTGACCTTTATTTTACAGCCACAGCTTTCACCTGTTGTCATTTTTTCCTGTTTGAATCACTGCTGACACCTTAGAAGTTATCACAACACGAGCTGTGCCTGTCTGGACTGATGAGTTAGAGTTTGGAGGTCATGCAGGAGCTTGAACGCGGTCCCTGCTCTCTGACTGTCATTCTTTATGGGGCTGAGTTAAAAGGAAGCTTTTCTTTTGTCAAATACTTCCAGAGGACTGATCTCACGCTCTAATGTGACAGCTTCTTAAATTAATGCTTTTCTAATAATATAGCAGGTGCTTATACTGTAATATAGCCAACAGGATGCCTGGTTGCATTGTAAGTCTGCGGCCATCTCTCTGGCTCACTTTTAGAGACATCTGAGGTCACTCCGTCATCAAATGCTAAATGCCCTACAGTTTGAGGGCTTGGTTTGCTGGCCATTATTCATACCACTGAATAAGCTGTGATAAAGTGTTCCTCAACCACACTCTCACACACACATTTCCTCTTTAAATGACTGTGGGACGCTGAAAGATGTGGCCCGGTCGGTGCAAAGCTACTCTCAGGCTTGGAGTAAAAATAGCACTCCAACCTTTCTTCCAGTTTTGCGGGGAAGGAAACGGGTAGTGTTCACCTAATGGCAAGCACAGAGACTGTCGTCATGGGAGTATGAACAGGGAATTCGTGTCACCGTTCCCTTCCTGTTGGCCGGGCCAAGAGCAGACCTTAAACCCCAAGATAAGAACTTTAAGCAGTCCCAGCTCGACTTTATTGCTGCAGCCTAATGCAAAAACCAAAGCTCTTAATAAGCAGAAACTTTGCTTCCTTGTGGTACCCAGGCAGCTGGCCATTTCTCCTTTACCCATCTCATCAACAAAAAGTGACAGGGAAGGAGGCTTTCCTAGAAATCTTAGAAAGGTCGCCAAGGGGAAAGCCTCAGCCTGTGTTACATTAAGGACATCTGCCTTTTTTGGCAGCTGACAAAAGCCAAGGAAAGATGCGACTAATGACAATTTAAGATTCCAACACAAAGAACATTTACCCAAAGACTTACCTTCATTACTTCCATGGTAGGCCCGAGGTTGGATTATCTAACAAGTTTACGTTTAGCGTAGAAATACATCATGTCTTAGTGACTCATTAGTTACTCAGTGGATGGCAGGAATGGTAACCATAAACACAGGCACATTGTTTGGGTTCGGGCAATGTGTTCCTTCATCAATGCTCCCTTTAAGAATCCACGCAGTGTTTACTGGAGAGATTAGTTTGGACATATTTTTATTCTTGTTAAAATCACACACTTGAAAGTAATGTCAGACATATTGTTTAAAGCTTGCTGCCACATATTCCGATTTAATCCCACACATTGGTAAAAGTAGCCACACTCTGAAATATCACAATCACTCACTCCTCACATATGGAAAATAAGCTATAATACACAAAAAAACATTTAAAAAACTATAGTTTTAATAATGCATGACATTTAAAATGAAGATACAGAGACAACAAGCTTTAGATTAAAGTCATTTTAAGACAGTTTATAGTCATCACATAAGAAATAACTTTCTGAATGCCTTTCAACACTTCCCAGGGAAGATCACATCAACAGGCAAGGCAAATCTGTGACCATTGTAAGTACAAGTTAACATTCCTTATATAAAACTGAAATCCACATTTGGATTTACGAAAGTAGTGCCCATTGGTGACACCAGTCTTGTGTCTTAGTCTCAGACTCTTGAGGAAAAATATCAAGAGCCAAAGCAAATGTCTTCCAAAAGGGAAAATCTGATCTTTGATTATGATTGGTTGCATAATAAGCAGTAAACCATTCATGGTGTTCTTGTTTTCATTTTTATTTTGAGACTATGTGAAAGTAAGATCACAAATCTTCATTAACAGGAACCATAAGGCTTCTTTCATCTATCAGGCAAAACAAAGAGATCATCTAATCTGACTTAGACCTTAAATCCATCTTTTAATCTTTTTACTAGATTTTGAAATCAATGTTTTTTGCATTTAAAACTGTTTTTGTGGTCAGTGACTCAATACACAGCAAAATCATCAATGTTAATTCAACTCCTGTTAAATTTACAGGTGCCTAGATGAATTAACGCTTCGGAAAGTGTTAATTATGTAACTCTTATATTTTCAATTTTTAACACTCAGTGTTGATTTTTTTTTTACATATTAACCCTCTGAGACTGACATCATATGCGACAAGAAGAGACACAGGTTATCAAAAGTTAAATCACTTTTGAACCCTAAATAGAAGCCATAAATAGAAGCCATTTTTTCCTCTGGAAGCCCGCAACTGGGCCGTTCTAATGACACTCTCCATACCTTTGTAGTCCTTGCAGATTGATCGTTTCTTCTGCTAGAGGTTAAGGCTGTCTGACATAATGTATCCCACAATGCATTGTGACGACCCTAACCCATAGAGAGCAAGCGAGACAGATAGCCTGTGATGTGGCCCTCTGTGTCACTGCAGACAGGAATTGCTTTGAATAAAGGCACAAATAGAGCAAATACAAAGAAAAACATTGTTTTGTAAATTTGTGAACATTTTGAAGACTTTCTGTCACAGAAGGATTTTTTTCCTTCACTTTTTGGTCCCCAGGAGATGGGAGAACAAATTTGTGCAATTTTTGTCTACATAGCCCCGTAACTTGTGAAAAAAGAGGATGTTCAGAGCTTGACACCACAGGGTCGATGTTTTACAAGTCTTTTAAGACAGCAAGTCCTGGAGAGAGAAAATGATTAATAATAGCTTAGACTTCAGAGGGTATATTTTAACTCTACATTGTGTTATTTCCTTTCACTTTGCGTGTAAATTTTATTTATTTACAACTAAAAAAGCAGACCTCTGCCATTAACCCTACCTCCCAATAGTAACGAATCCTTTAAAATGTTCCTGGATCCAGACAGTGGTCTGGATCACTCCCAAAATCTAATCAGTTCTTCCTTATACCACTTCTGACATTTTTGTCAGAAAGTCCATAACTGTTTGAGTTATGTTGCTAACAAACAAACCCTGCCGATCACATAACCTCCTTGGTGGAGGTAATAAACTTAAACATAATGCAGAGCAATAATCATACCTGAATGTGAGTTTGTACCAATCACAAAGCAACAACATGCTCGCCAATGATGCACCCCCCATTTCCACAGGCAGGAATTGACTAACTTTGTCGATAACTTCACTCGTGGTGCAAAAGCTTCTGACAACAAAAACAACAACAAATCACCAAAAACATGAACAAAGACACCCCAGCAGTGATTTCTGTGCAATATCCAAACACATCAAAAACAGATCTAAACCCTCTGCCCAAGGGCATGATAGGAAAACTCTGCCCACATCAACCAAGATTTGAAATGACAGTGGGCAGAGTTTCAATCAGTTGACTCCCTACAGAATTAGAGTAACACTCAATGGATTAACACTGTCAAATAACTCTGACACGGAAGACCATTTAACAAAGAATGGAGCTAAAATTTTTGGAGTTAAACTCAACTCTGAAAGTTTAACACTGAAAATTGAACACTCCTGTTTTTGCTATGTATCATACAAATGCATATCAAATCACACCATGCACAACAGTGCAGGAACTTAACACCACCAGCAAGTTGGTGTGACATTTTCCCTCTCAAAATAATCAGTAAGAGGTGATAACAAAAACTAATGAGTCTGAGAGAAGCTTTAAGTGGCTGTTGCTCTGTGCGGTGTGCCGCATGCTTTTTAATACGGCACTCTGAGGTCAAGAACAGCACACCTGGGACACAGGATACACTGAAAGAGGAAGTGGCCCCCCGCCAAAGAAAGCAATAGAAATTTCCAGCTAATTCACCAGTCTGCTAAGACATCCCATCCCCCATTCTCCTACAGGGCTCTTTCATTTGTGAGAGATGAAGCCAGTGTCCATAACTGAATGTTTTGATGGTGTCAAACAATATATACAAGAGATACTCCAATCGCTGGTGCTATATGCCGCTTACCTTGTAATAAACCTGTCTTTTATGGACCCCTCATGGATAATTCTGCTCTTCTGTGTCTGTGATATATCACAGAATTGTTAAGGCATGTTATTTTAGAGTGAAAACACAAACAGAAGTGGTACATTGCTGCTAATCAGATTTGTTGGTATTATAGTATTCCCTTTCAGTATTTTGCACAGCCAATCATAGATAAATCTGGATCATATACATTTATTTTGCAGTATTTGATGTTTTCAAAGTAGCATCCTGTAACTTCTGATCGTAGGTGATATGTTTAGAGTAAGTGCAAGAATTCAGTTGTGTAACCTAATGGTTAAAAAAAACTAAAAAACTAGGTATCATCTGCAACTTAGATCACATAATAGTCATTATGATGTGATTTGCAAACCCTCCATTTCATTGCTTTTCCAATATTCAGCTGTTATGCCGCAGACGTAGAATTGCCTCCAAGTGAATATGGCTATTATTCTGCATGCACTGGTAGGGGAGGGAAAACATTGTGTCTCCTTGGCTTATCTCATGAAGTGTAAAATCACCACAGGCAGGTTAGTTAGAGGCACACTCCTCCCTGAGATTCCATTAAAATATCTCATCTCTTCGACAGATTCTATCTTTGAATGTCCAGTTTGTTATTCCATTGCCTGCACCCATTTCCACATGTGGCAACCGGACATAACAACGTTCATCTGTTACGACACAAACCCACAGGTTGAATTCCAACTGCATGTCCAATAAAATTACTATTCAGATTTTTATAGACTATATCTGTGCAGGCCATTTGTTTTAATGAAAGTGCTTTGTTTTTATGGCTTGCTGGTATTTTAACGCTTATTGAACTTCTGTTATGTTGTGTCATACTGTTTCATTGTGTGGTTGTGTATTTATTCCCCTCAAGGTTTCGTCAGTGTATCAGTATTCGGCTTTATTTTTCCATGTAACCTTCTGTAATGGAGACAGTGTTAATATGGGTTGTGTTTCTTCTCCAAATTGGTTTGTTTACATGAAAACTTGCATCTTTTTTCAGTGGTTTGACATGTTAACATGCAGAAAAGGATGTTCAATCATGTTGATTGATCTGAGATGGTTATCACCTGAAATGATACTAAAGACGAATGTTTAAACCAGTTGTTCTTCCAGTGGTACCAAGTGTCTGATTAAGATACTGTAACATGTGTACCATGTAATTATCTAGTGGTATTTAGGTATTTTGTTCGGTAACAGACCTGGGAATGGGGACCATCTAGTAGTTTTGGTTCCACAGTTACCTGTTTACCCCTTGATGAAAAAAAAGATTTATAGAATCTGTTGGAGTTTCAGACTGCAAGAAGCAGTTGCAAATCTGTCTACAGGGGTTGATGTGCAACATAATCTTAACCTTTTGAGGCCCTGCATGAACATATGAGACCATTACAAGTTGGCTGTCTCACAAGATAGTTGTATAGCTATCAGAATTTTTTTTAAATTGTGCAGATTTCCATTGTTAAATAATTTGCTTGAAGTGTGTTGGGGGAAATTGCTTTAAAACTGTCAGGAATTTTCAATTAAAATTTAGGGGATATGTTTCAGCATTTTATTTGAAGTTATGTCCAGATTTGCTCCGAAGTGGTTTGGTATTTTCATAGGAAATAGGGGAATTTATTTGTAGATGTTCGGGGTTTTGATTAGAAATGTTGGGGGAGGGAATATCTTTTGACACTTTTTTCTAAATGTTAATGGAAATTTTAGGGAATTTATTGGTTAATGCCTGGCAAATTGACAGAAATGTTTGGATTCAAGACGATCCATTAATTCTTGAGAAAATACTTCAAAATTTTGGCAAAAAACCCCCTCATTTTTTTAGATTATAAAGTTGATAAGTTAAACTTTGAAGCAAATCACCCATCTTGTTTAATCAGCAAATCAAACTCCTGAATTACAAATACATGTCCTAAATTTCCTTGAAAATGCCTGTGCATTTTCAAACAGATACTTACCAAACTCATTTGTGCATGCAAGGTCTCAGGAGGTTAAGCTAAATGATCATCGTCCAAGCCAATTTCATTCCAGTTCAAATTAACATCTCAAAAATTTGATGCTGTGCATTGACATAATTTTCTTTATTTACTCAAAATATTTCATTTTAAAGTGGCCTTAAAAATGCAAGTAGTGTATTAATTTATTTTTTGCATTACAGAGTAGTGGCATCAGTTTTATCAGCCTTCAAAGCTTTCTGCCAGAGAGCTTTTTGTGAGATTTATACACTAAAACATCTTGGCTTGTTAAGGACAAAATGTGGTATATGAAAAGATGGTACATAAGAGAATTTTTGGCTGACCTCTGAGGTCAGTCCTACACATGCCAATGTCCTTGTCTGAGTAAGTAAGTAACTGACTGAGTGAGTGACATTAATTTATAAGCCTTACAATACAGAGTTGCATTTATTTGTACTGAATGCTGTCCGTCGTGGCTGCCTCTACTGTGTTAACTAGAGCCATACATACAGAGTTGCGCTGTGGGCTGGATTTACTTGTGCTGAAAGCTCTCTAATGGCTGCCCCCACTGCTCTAAATACCTCAGATATAGCTATAGCCTCTGTTTAACCAGAAGTGGACCACATTTCTGTATGAAACAGAATAAAAGTACCCTATAAGCTTTTCATGTTGGGAAAGACGTTTTCACTCTTCTGCTGACCTGCTATGGCATGAGTATGTGATAGTTGAGGGGGAAAAGGTAACTTGTGTAAATGCTTGTGTATGCTGGCTGCTTGTGGAGCGATTAGCTGTGACTAAGTCACAGCAGCTCTTAGTAAAAACTGGACATTTCTTGATTAAAACAAGACAGCAACACTAAAAGCCTTCTGTAACAGAAAGGGTGTTTTTGCTCTTCTGTCAAACCGCTTCAGCGCAAGAGTGTGATAGTTAAAAGGGAAAGGGCTACTTGTTGTGCTTGTATACAACTGCTGTTAGCCAAACGTTAGCTTGGCCTTAGCCAGACCAACACTTTTCGTCATTACAGTTAGTGCTGATAGCAACACGGAAAGCTTTCTGCAACAGAAAATGAGGTTGTCACTCTTCTGCTGCCTCGCTTTGGCATGATTACATTATAGTTATGGAGGGAGGGGTTAGTTTTTGTATACAGCTAATGAGTTGTTGTGTCCAAGCTAATGATTCCACTAGCAGGCCTGTCATCAGCTGGGACTGAGCCACAGTGGAGCTTTTGTCTGAACCAGACATGTCTCATCCAAACAAGTGCAGAGAGCAACACTGACAGCTTTCTGGGACTGAAAAAAATGTTCTCTCTCTACTTCCGGTCTGTTTCGGCATGGCTTTCCAATCATGGCAGTGGGCTTGTCTCGCATTGTCCAGCGATAGATGTTAGCTTGGATGTCACTGTAGGACCGCTGCTGTTTACTCCGGAGTGGACTGCTGTTGAACTCGTGATTTGAGACTCCTGCACAACCTTCGTTTTTAAATTTTTCTATCATGATCTCCTGTCACCCTGTCACTCTTTCTCCTATTGTCCCTTTCTCTTTGATGTTTGTGAGTCTTTTACGCAGCAGCGTTGGCTGCTCTCCTCTCATCCTTGTCTGCTTTTATGCTAACACACACAAACGCGACATTCACGCACACACCTACACTGAAACGCACGGTAACATGTCGGTAGTGTAGACTTCAGGCTTCTACCTGATGAGGGCAAAGTTTCAGAATACTGGAGGATCAACAGCAGAAATTTCTCCTCTTAAATCTCCTCTGTGACCACGGAGGACCAGCACGTCAGCGCTGTGTGTGTGCGCTCCAGCTGCGTCTGAGCCAAGGGTGTGTGCTATGTTAAACAATATTTGGTAAATATTCCCTTAATACTATATGTTTATGGAGAACAAATAAATGTTAAAATCTCCGCAACTGCGTTGTTAAGAGAACGCTATACCTAACAGATATAAAAAAGGATAGGAACACTAAAGTAGAAATTCAGCCCTAATTTTACACATATAAAGACCCTTACACACCTGTCTGAGGAGAATTAGAAATGTTCATGAAACCTGCTGCAGTTTTTATTTTATTTTTGAATAAACAGTTCATTAACAGAGTTTTATTGTTAGTATAAACTTACTACCATTAAAGACTTATCTGACAAAAAACATTTAATCTCCAGTGACTCAGTTTCTGTCACTATCAGTGACGTCTGACACATATACAGAGAAGAGCTTTATTAAGAGGAGAGAAAGAGAGAGAGAGGACAGCATGTAGCTATGTACATTTAAGTAGCCACAATAAATTTGGCTCACAAAAAATAACAATAATGACAAAATCACTCTGCCAGTCAGGCATTTCAACAGGAATCCCAGATAGTTGCGGTCAGCCATATACTAGGTTTTAACCTAGTCTTGTTGAAAAAAGCGTGATGTAATGCTTTTAGCATAACCAACATTATTCATGTTTTTTCTCTCTTGCTGAAACCAGGTTGTCACCACAAAATCTGGCAGACATTAGCAGCGGCAGGTTATCTCAAGAGGAAGCAAAGGAAGAAAAAAGTCTGCGGCAAGATGACGTAAAAGGGCTATTATTTTGTGCATAAACTATCAAAGAGGTCTGTGATTCTCCACCACTGAACCATTGTTTCGGTTCCTGATGTGAAAGGTTTTGGTGGAGTGTTTCCTGTCCTCTATCTTCCAAGGAGGGAAACCCAAACAATTTGCTGTTACTGAGCAAACTTTGACTGAGGACCTCTGACTGTGACTCACTAGGCTTAAAAATATTGTATGACCTTGATTGTAGGTGGATTCTAAATTGGGGTGGAAACCAACATCAATCCCGCTCGTGATAATTAAATGAAGTGTATTTTGCAGTAAACTGACAAATTGAAATGAGCTTTGGAGGAAAGAGCCAGCAATGACTCTTACTTGTCACACAGCTGTTTCCTCTTTGACTAAACAATCAAATCCCTGACTGAATGAGTATGATAAAGTACATTAGTTTACTGTACAGGAAGCTCCTTATGCTGAAGTTTGCTTTCACTTTAAACTTACAGGAATACAGCTCATGTCTGCTGTTTCTGAAGAGTCTTACCCCACCCACTCTTATCATGTACTAATCAAATAAAAACCTAGTCATTTTCCAGAACACTGTGGTGAGAAGATGACTACCCCATAATCGCATCCTGTGATGAGATAATTTACTCTGAGCCCGATCAAGTGCTTTTAATCCTTGTTACTTCCAAAATCTGTTTAAGACAAAGCAAATGTGAAAGAGAGGGTGGTAGTGTGGTTGAAAGCACTAAAGCTTTGTTAGCAGTGACAGCCAGTTTGTTAACCCTCACGGTAAAGTCAACCTAAATTCATGGCTTGGTATGTCCATCTAACTGGACCACTAGCCTTGTCCCAGTATACAAGCACCAGGGTTTCTTGATGGGAGCATGTCTGATTCTGCTATAGTAGGTGGGTAAATGCTTCCTTTTCCACAGTTACTGTGAAGTTACTGAAGTATTCACCTCCATGGATGTTTTACTCTTTTATTGATTTGATCAATTGATCATGGTCAATATAATTTGGCTTTTGTGAAAAAAGATCATCTTTACTGTCAAAGTGAAAACATATTTCTACAAAGTAATTCCAAATAAACAAAAATTTGCAATGTATAAGTGACTTCATGAATATTCACCCCCTTTAAGATGACCAACCTAATTGAACAGAGGTCCAGCCAACTGGTGCCAGTAGTCTCACGATAGTCAAATGAGGATCACCTGAATGCAGTGAATGTGTCTCAAGTGACTATAAAGACACCTGTAACTGGAAGGTCTGGTCACTGGTCAATCAGTATTTCTGGCAACCATTACACCATGAAGACAAAAGAACACTCCAAGCAACTCAGAGAAAAGGCTGTTGACAGGTAGAAGTCAGGGGAGGGATACAAAAAAATCCAAGGCACTGAGCATCCCCCAGAGTTCAGTTAAATCCATCATCAAGAAATGGAAAGAATAAGGCACATGTGTAAATCTGCCTAGATCAGGCCGTCCTCATGAAGTGACAAGAAGGAGACTGGTGAGAGAGACCACCAAGACACCTACTCTGAAGGAGTTGCAAGCTTCAGCAGCTGAGATGGGAGAGACTCTGCATACAACTACTGTCACCCAGGTTCTTCACCAGTCAGAACTTTATGAGAGAGTGGCAAAGAGAAAGTCACTGTTAAGAAGACCACAAACACACCATCCCCACTGTGAAGTACACAGTACACTGTGAAGATGCTTCTCTGCAGCCAGCCCTGGAAGGCTTGTGAAGGTAGAGGGTAGAATGAATGCCGCAAAATACAGGACAATTGTGGAGGACAATGTCATTCAGTCTGCAAGAGAACTAAATTTATTTTCCAGCAAGACAATAACCAGAAGCATACAGTGAAAGCTACACTGAAATGGTTTAATGACAACAAAGTAAATTTTCTGGAATGGCAAAGTCAAGGCTCAGATGCTCAATTCAATTTAGAATTTGTGGCTGGGCCTGAAAAGGGGTTGGTCACACCAGATCCCCATGCAACCTGACAGAGCTCAAACAGTTTTGCAAAGAAGAATGGAGTAAAGTTGCAGTGTCCAGATGTGCAAACCTGTTTGAGACCTATCCACACAGACTCAGGGCTGTGATTGCAGCCAAAGGTGATTCTACTAAATACTGACTTGGAGGGGGTGAGTATTAATGCAGTCGCTTAATTTTACATTTCATGTTTTTTTATTTAATTGACATTAATTTTTTGAAATCTGTTTTCACTTTGACAATCATTTCAGCTTAGCAAGATGGGTCCGCTTGATGACAGATATGGAATCTGTCAATCCACTGGCTTTGAAAGGTTAGACTGACACAATAATACAAATTTTTCTAACTGAATTTGGACTTACTAAGGGTTCTTCTCTTGGACATTTTATGTTTTATTGAGTCTTTGGTTGTGGGAAGTAAGGAATGGTATAATGTAAATAAAGAGTATCACCTGCTTGATCAACCAGTTCTCTGGATTTCAGTTTACCACAGCGCATTACTTTACCACAAGTTCTTGCTATTCCAAAGTTATAAACAGATTGATAATGAAATTCCCAAAAGGTAATTTTTCCCAAGCATGCTTTTTCTCAACACCCTCCATGCCACTCACCACCCCATCACTCACCACCACTACTGCCAGCTACTGTGCGTATTTGTGTGTCTCTGAGAGTTTGTGTGGCTGGGTATGTGGGGCTGAACACAAACGTAATTGGAGTTGAGCGCTGTTCTCTGAAGTACATTAGCACAGAGCCTACAGTGTACCAGGTTCCACAGAGGGCAACACAGCTGCACAAAAACAGGTATATGGAAAACTAAGCTGATAGAAAACAGAGACATCTGAACTGAACAACAAGGAGGGGCCTCTGCTGGAACAGGGGGTCTCCAACCATGATTGGGGACCACCTCGAAACAGGCCCACAGAATCCAGCAGGAAGAAAAGTTGATCTCAAGCCAGTGTACTACAAGATTTCTGTTTCTCTACACCGAAGGACTGTTACAGCATGCAAGGAGAAAAAACAAGGCTACATCTTGACTCAGCGGTTTGAATATGACATGAAAAATGGCAACAGACTGATATTCTTTTGTTTTCTTTGCCTAAGGGATGTGTGGAGTATCACCATGTAAATAAACTTTTTTTTGACTCACAGTTTGCGTCAGTGTTTGATAAAAGGAAGGATATGCTGTGATAGTGACAATAATGTCCTGAAAGCAAGCAGTGTGGACCTTTATCATTTAGGCAGGTGGTAATTGTTTGCAATTAGATTTATAGGTTACTGAAATCAAAGAACCACATATTCTATTATGTAGAGCCAAGATCTTAGAAGTCAACATAGTGTTTTTACCAATTTAAAGTCATATTTTGTTGCCTCTATACAAATATACTTCCTGCATCCATTTGGCTGCATGCCATAAAATTAATCATCTATCTTTAACACAGCTATGCCCAAAATCATACTCTTTCTTTACTTACCAAGGAGTTCTATGTAGAGTACTAATGGTGCAGACATTGGCACTTTAAAAACTAGAACTACCATCTATCTGGTGGCTATACAGCTTCTCGAGGTAACCAGTGGCTGGATGACAAAAGTACAGTCATGGGTCAAAAGGAGGGGCTATAGTGTTTTCTGTGATTAGTAGGTATATAATAGGCAAGGGTTGACTGAATCCAGTGGCCTTGACCATCTACCTTCATAATACACTATATGGACAAAAGTATTTGGCCAACCTGTTAATTGTTGAATTCAGGTGTTTCAATCATACCTATCAATCAAGCACCTAACCATGCTGTTTCCATTTGCAAACATTTGTGATACAAAATGGGTCGTTTTGAAGAGCTCAGTGACTTGAGGCATGGTTTATGAATTTCAACTCTGCTGCATATTCCATAGTCAACTGTAAGTGATGTTATTAGAAAGTGGAAGCATTTAGGAGCAACAGCAACTCAGCCATAAAATAGAAGACCGTGTAAAATTGCAGAGTAGGTTCAACGACTGCTAAGGCACATGGTGCATAAACATTGACAACCCTCTGCTGAAGAGTTCTGAACTTCTGTTGCATTAATGTAAGCACAAAAACTGCAGCAGGAGCTTCATGAAATGGGTTTCCGTGGCCGAGCGGCTGCATGCATGCATCACATCAGCACACTGGCACTGGACTGTGGAGAAGTGGAAGCATGTTCTGTGGAGTAACAAATCACACTTCTCTGTTTGGCAGTCAGAGGCATAGATATCTATAATAAAGGCCTTTATTATAGATATCTATGGTCAGAGGGGCATGTCTGGATTTAGCAGATGCCAGGAGAACGATACTTGCCTGACTGCACTGTGCCAACTGTGAAGTTTGTTTGGAGGAGGGATAATGCGATGTGCCTGTTTTTCAGAGTTTGGGCTAGGCCCCCTTACTCCAGTGAAGGGCAATCTTAATGCTTCAGCATACCAAGACATTTTGAACAAAACTATGCTTCCAACTTTGTGGCAACAGTTTGGGGAAGACTCTTTTCCATTCCAGCATGACTGTGGCCCAACAAGCAAGAACTATAAAGACATGGGTTGGTGAGTTCAGTGTGAAAGAACTCGACTTGCCCTGACCTCAACTCCACTGATCACCTTTGGGATGAACTGGAACAGAGATTGCGTGCCAGGCCTTATTATCCAGCATTACAGTCTCTGTTGATCACATGGTTGAATACTTTCATAGTGTTTATGACATTTACGATGAATGCACACAAGCCTTTTGACCTCCAAAATCTTATCAGTTCATCCTTGGTTCATTTTGAATATTCATGCAAAGTTTGAAAGAAATCCCTCAAAGCATTTATTAGATATTGCATTCACAAGCAAGGGGTGAACATGAGAATCAGTGGCCTGGACCTCAAACTTCAAATCAGTTCATTCTTGATTTAGAGTGGATGTTTCCACAAAGTTTAAAGAAAACCCCTCAAAGTATTCTGAAGATATAGCTTTCCTAAGAAAGGCCTGGATGAGGCCCAGTAAATCTCAAAATCAAATCAGATTATCCTTGAGTCAGGGTAAACATCCAGCTACTACAGGGAACTAGATCGCTGCCACTTGCAAATTGTGTCACCATATGAAAATCATGTTTCAGAGATTAACCAACAACCCAAAAAGTCAGGATGTCTAAGTCTATCCTAAACATTGCTTTCTTTGGGGATAATATCATACCTTTTAATGTGGCTGAGCCAGGAATCTCTTTCTGAATGAACTCTGACCTTGCTACTCTTTGTTACCAGTTCATGTTTGTGTTTCAGACAAGGTCATTAAAGTTGTATTACTACTTGTCTTTCACACCGTCTATTCCATTCTTATTTGCAAAAGACCTGGGGAAGACTGGGAATGATGCTAGGTTTTCAGCATCCATGCTTGTTTTCTTCCCAATCGAGAGAAATATGTATAAAATGGAGACGTACAGCCCACTTATTCATGGATGCTCCACTGGCAACAACGGGTAATTCCAAGGAAAGGAAATCACAGCACAAACTGCACTGACAATTGAACACTGAGAAATTTAGTGCAGGAAAACCACAGCAATGAATCCTTCACACTAAAGATATCCCAGCTTGACAAAATAAGGACCGTATGTATTACCTCTTGAACTTTTAACCAGATGAGCCCAAAGGACACAAATGAAGTACATTTCTTTCAGCATGTTATATCATCATCTCTGCCATAACCATACAATCATGAAACCAGAGGGCAGCAACACATTTGTGATTACACACATGTGGTAGCGATTAAGCTCATGCCAGTCCGGCTAGCCTCTTGTGGCTAGACATTGTGGTAGTCACTGAAGTCATAGTGCCAAGTATGGTTAGTGTCACAGCAGATGATCTGAACCTGACGCAGCAATGTCTTCTCAGAATGAGTGCAGAAACCTTCAGCTAATCTGCATGGCTTTGTGCCGGGTGGTGGTGAAGTTGGATTAGACTAATATCATTGTCTGAGTAACAATTTCCAAACATTTTTATGAGCAGTTCGATGAGCTTTTTCCTGCTGTCTATTTTCCTGCCTAAAGGTTGTGGCTAACCAAGGAGGGTGGGGCCAGAGGGTTTGATTTCTTTGCGACAGGCTCTGAGTCAATTGAAGTGATGCAGGCTGACATATTAATCCAAGAACAGGGCTGAATACGTGCTGATCTGCAGAGAGGCACTAACATATCTTCTCATTATAAAGCCTTCCTCTTGAGGAAAAAAAATCCAACAAAGTATTTCTAGAAGAGAGATTATGGGAAAAAGACGAACAGCAACGTCTTGTTAGCTTTATACTTACCTACAAGTCATCTGTTGCAAAAATATGCAAGTAATCCTCTTCACTTGGGCATTATCTTCCTGAAAACATGGACTGGCCAACCCAGAACCAAAGTGACTGCCTTAGCTTCTTGTTTTAATTGGCCAATAAGCCCACCTAGATTAATGAAATTCTGGCCTTCTATCATTGCATCCAAGCCCTGATCTGCTGTCCTGCAACCTGCCTTGACCTTCGGTCTGCTCATTCAACTTAAGGCCTCCTTCTCCACCTTTAACAGGGCTCTACTCGGTGTTCCTAAACAACCTCATGTGACGTCTGAAACCTGGCCCTTGAGGGAGGCTCTGTCACAGTCTATCACCCTGTTCCTCCTCATCTGTCAAATGACCACTCTCAAAGGATCCCTGCCAGTCTTAGGACCTGTGTCTAAAGATAGTGGTTGTTGCACTGTCACAACCTCAGCTTCAGAGTGCTTCTTACTAGTTTTTAGTGCTTATTATTCTTATAATAATTATTGACATTCAAAAAATTATTTATTAACATTAATAAATAATGGGCATTACCAAACAGGGGACAACAATCAAAAATGAGCAAAAATCAGTCAGGGTTAGGGTTAGGGTTAGGAAGCAGCGCAGTAGAAGGCAGCCTCCTTGGGGATGGAATGGCCCAGAGGAGATGGTAACAGGGGATTATATTGCCTGTGCCTCTTCAAAAGGACCACTTTGATTTTGCCTTGTGTCCTCCAATGACAGAGAGAAGTGTCCTTTTTACACCTTGGTGTGAAGTGCTGCGAGGGTTGCTGGGATGATGACTCCTTCCATTTTTATGGCTTTTAATTAAAAAAAAAATAAATTCTTCCAAACTACTACAGTACAACTCCAGCTTCATTGTCACAAAGGCAGTTACTGATCCCAGCACGTGGTTCTTTTCTTTAGGTCTGTTTTGAATAGCACAGTGAGCTTAGTATTTTCCTTTTTTTAGGCCATGTGGCTAGGAAACATTGAAACAATGTAATGGAATCCTGTCTTGGCATTAGCAACAGCTCTAGAATCTCAACCTTAAAACATGAGCTACATCAGTTCCTCGTCTATTGTTGTTGACCAAGCTCATATCAGAAGTTCTCAACTGAGAATATACTAAGTGCAGACCAAAATCAGATGACACATGAGCATTTTTGTGCTGAGGACAGTGAGTATCGAAAACACTGGACTACAGTGGTTTGTATGTACAATGGACCTCAACCTTTCCACCAACTATACCCTGACTCTCCTGTCTTCACTAACACCATTCACCTCGGAGTCACTCTGCTTAAACATCACATTTTTCCTAAGGTTACCAACTGATTTTCACATTCTGCCTAGTTGCATTTCTTTGTTTTCATTGCTTTTGTGGTTTTACTTTGTAGGGATCTGCCTCCCTGTTTCTTGTTGACTGTTTGTCTGCCAACATTTCTACCTTCCTGTAAGTCAGCAAATCCCCAATAAACTGCAAAAGTCTAACTTAAACCGCTGTACTTGGGTCACAGATTTCTCTCTGCCCTATCAGTCTTGATAGCATGGCTTGAATTTTTCAATTCAGTTTCACTTTATAGGTGATTACCAGCATGGCATTAAGAACTACTTTCTCAATAAATGCAAAACAATTTTAATTTAACCCCATAAAGCTGTGACAACTGAGATATTTCTTGCCTCTCTTCCTATAATGTTTGTTTTCCTTCTCTTAAATGAGAGGAAATTTACCAAATTGCCAGAATGTGGAGACAAACAGGAAAAGGTTTCCCCCTTTTAAAGACAACCAGATTTTCAGTGAGTCATTTTAAAACAACAGGAGCTGCCAAAATCGTTACTAAAGCAACATTAACACCTCAGGTAAGCTTTGTTCTCCGACTTCAAGTCGTTGTTACAAGAAATATTTCTGCAGCATCTCGCACATTCAAGTTTTAAGGGAAAGAAATCAGTAAAAGCACCCCTGGAAGCTGTGGAGGGCAACTTTCAGGAAAATGCATCTCACACATTTATCTCAAAAATGAAAAAAAGGGAATGGAAAGGGAATGGAGGAATTAAGGCTGATTACACCTAGAAACTGTTCACAAAACAAACCACAGAGGGGGAAGTTATAACTCGGTATGGTGGCAAGTTTCCTGTATCCAGACCTATCGTTCAACTCTCTGTCACAAACTTCTAAACAATGTCAGCTGGTAAAACGGAAAGTTTGTATCAGTGCTGTTCAGTCTCAGTTGTTATCATTGATTCGTGCTCTGACTCTGAATAATACCGCCATGCCCCGTGTGACCCCTCCTTGGCTTATTTGTTTACATTTGTTTATTTGGAAAGTGATGCTGATCCAATTTCCACTTTCACATTCTAAGAACAAATGACAAAACTTGTTCCCGAATTAGCAAAGAACCATCTGAACTCTGTTACCCACTTATTCTGCTGGTTCGTATACTCTTAACTGGATGTTTAAAAGCATACGCCGCTTAGATCTTTGGTTGTTGATGTTATATTGTGTTATAGATTGGCAGGTCTTTAGGTTTTGGATAAAATATGGAATTCTAGTTGCTGATCTTCCATCACCTTAATAGGTGAAACTTCTGTGCATGTCTATGCCTAGCACAATGCCTCTATTCATCTCTCAAACTTACTCACAAACTATGTTCTGACATCAATCCAAAATCTGGCCGAGATGACTTCCTTTTGAACAATGCCTTTCAGATTAATGTTAGTCAAGAGCAGTGTTATCTAAACTAATAGTCTTGCTCTTTATGACACCAGGCCTTTTATTTTCTGCCAAATTGCACCAGTCAGACGCCTTTGGGGTGTTTCTCTCTACTCAAAGGGCCACTATTGGGTTTCCAGCCCCTAATATAGTTCATATCAACATCCCCACCCAGAACAAATGGTCTACCTCAGATGACTCTCAAAACAGATCACACAGGATGAGTCCAGATCTCCAACCGTGCTTCCTATAACCTCTGCTAGGAAAGAAGAAAAGAAGACATAGAAGAGGACGAAACAACTTATCTACTGCCCAAGACAGAAATCAGAAATCCATCCCCTTCTCTCGACTTTTTTTAAACCACATAAGCAATGAAACAACACCAAATGTCTGCTGTCTTGGGATTTCTGCTTTTGCTTTGGTGTCATTGTGAGCAACAAGCGAAGCAGCGAGCTGTCCATCATGTTGTTCTTTACATGAAATGAAGGAGTCAGTACGAAGAAGAAGGCGAGCCCAAATGGAAGCAAGAGACTATGATGTGTTGCCATGGTTACACAGACAGCAAGGGATAGGTATTGAAATTTATTTGAATGTAAGTCATATGCATATATCTGTAAATCATTACCCTTCATGCTACCTCCTACCTTTTGTCCCTAAATTGGTCCGCTTTACTTTCACACTGTGCCTGGTTTCATTTGGAAGCGAACCAAGACCGCTGTTTTTAAACAGACCCTGGTTAACTTGTTTTGTCCACAACAGAGTCTGAATGAGCTTTTACACCATTCCAAATGAATCAGACTTCCTGGAGAAACGGACCAGGGTTCATGTAAAGTGGACCAAATAGCTCTGGTATGAAAGTGACTTAGTCACACAATGATGCAATGTTGCCTGAAGGATTGAAAGTCACTGGCATTTAATGCTTCCCCTCACATGCAGAGATTTCTCTAGATTCTCTGGATCTTTTGATGACATTGTGCTCTGTAGATGGTAAAATCTCTGAATTATTTGTAGTTAAATTCCTGTCTGGTGAACTATTTGCCCATGCAGTCTTCCACAAAATAGAGGACATTTTGCCAATGACTGTGAATGACTGAGACTTTCAGGAGAACTGCTTTTAAACTACATCATGGTGGTATCAGTTGTTACAGCTTGTAGCGTCACATTATGTAATAATGCTGCATTATGTAATAACCCTAACCATAAGACTTAGTGTGGGCTCCAAGGTATGCCCTACCCAACTACCTTGCCCTAACTAACCGCTTAGTGACTTATGCCTAAACCTAACCCCCCTTCAGGGCTCTAGACTTAACACCTAACCTTAACCCTAGGACTTAAGGTGGGCTCCAGGGTATACCCTACTACCTTACCCTATCCCTAACAGCTTAGTGGCTCACAAAATGCAGCGTTATTACATAATGAATAGAAAATTTATTACATTACATAAAGCGGCGTTATTACATAATGTGGCGCTACACAGCTTAACCTACTTACCTGTGGAATGTTCAGGATGTTTTTAAAATATTCCACAACTTTTACAGTCTTTTCTGTTCCAACTTTTTTGGAGTGAGTTGCAGCCTAAAATTCAGAAAGAAAAGAAATTTATCAGCTTGAACATTAAAAATTGTGACTTTATGTTGTATTAAGTTAAATAATTGAAAATTATATGCAACTCAATGTATTCTTGCTTAGAAATTTGTGTGGTGTAAGGCCAGCATAACCAAGTATAAGACCTATCTTCCCAATGAAGGCTGTTGGCTTCCTCTCTTCCCTCATTTATTCCTCCCCAGACACCAATCTGTCATAGCTTACCCAGAAAATTTGAGGTTCTTTGGTTCACCAGCTGAGGCTTGACTCAGCAAATGAAATTATTTAAAAATGTCTGAACTGTAGAACTGCAAATTCTGTCTGAACAAAAGTGACTGTGCACAAATGGGCAGACTTACAGGTCTGTCAGTCAAGGGAAGAGACAGATAGAGAATTAGAGTACTGAAAAGGAGCAGCATCTCCCTCAGGGAGGATACATCAGGGCAGGAGACAACATGGCAAAAGCAGCAGCAACACTCGAAGAACATGGCAGACTGCCAGGAGTAGTTTGGCGGACCTCGGCTGACACAGCACTTCACTGCAGCAGCCACACAAGCTTTCTTTGGTTAAGGCTTACGGGGCTTTGCGCTGAGACAAGCTCCCTCTGCCTTCTGCATGTAAACAGTGCTCACACATCAATACTGGATGCAGTCAGACATGACAGTACTCTTGCAAAGCCAATATGTACACACTTGAGAAGTCTATATTAAGCTTGTAAAGCACCATGCAAACACAAGGCATGCTGCCATATAAACACAACCCCTGCCAGACCAAACAGTATTAGACAGACCACACAGAAACACACAGTGCACACCCCAACATGTGATCTTGTTAGGACTTTCATGTATTGCACTCTTAACCAAACTCTAAATCTTTCTTTGTCCCTTCAATGCCAAAACGCAATCTGTTCCCTAACACCCCCCACCCCCAAAAAATGTGAGGAAACTCAAAGTTGCTCGCATAAAGTCGTCTAAGTAGAGAGTATTATAAGCTCAAGTACAGACATAATGTAAACTTTAAAAATGTCTCGCACACAACAAAGAACAATACATGTATTCTTTGCAGTGGCAACTGCAGTGTCTGCTGATGTTCTCTGTCACAATCCCAACCTGACGTCCTTGGACACCGCACACCTGCATTTAATCACATCCTTGTCTCCATCCCACCTGATGAGGAGCCCCGTCAAGAGTTTGTCTTGTGACTTTGCATGCATAAATGAAAGTCTGTTTATTGAGCAAATGACCAGTTTAATCATCACAGATGAGCAGTGGCTGAAATATTTTTCAAATAAATATTCATCACATACATACAGGATTGGGCAGAACTTTTAGGCATGTTTGTACTAAAAATTTAGGTTAGAATAAGGTGGGAAACAGCAAGTAAGCCCTCCTAAGGATACCATCGGGTAGGAAGGAGGACTGACACAACCCCAGTTGTGCTCTGGGTGTCCTTGCGTACTACCTGGGGAATGGAAAAATACCAGGGGTGAAAAGGCCCAGACAAAAGAGATGAAGTTGAGCTCAACCTTGGCTGCAAGCGACACACATGTGTCAACATGTGTTGAGCCTGACTGTGATTGATATTCTACCTTTGTTAATGTACTCTATCTGTAATGATTAGATGCAGCTCTAACTTGGATATGGTTGCTGATTTGTAAAAGAATGCTATATGGACTCTAACCCATTCCAGGATTTTCCAGAATAATGAAAAGTGATCCACTAATCAGTCAGAGAAGCCAAAGTATTGATACGATATTATTACCTTGCAAAGCCAAAGGATTAATGATTGGTCCATGTCTGTCGTCAGGCTGATCAATCTTGCAGGCCTCAATCTGAAACATTTCTGCCTAGTCTGAGAATGACCAGACCAATCAGCATCATTTGAGGAGGACCAATTGGTAGCTTTGGGTAGGGTTAACTTGTAGAATAGGCCAGTAAATCAGGACGACCAGAGATTACCTTGGATTTAGCCATGGCGGCAGTTTTAATAACAAAGAAATTTAACAAGTTTTCTTTTTCTGTGGTTAATGCCATGTCAAAATCTTCGCTCTACCTATAACAACAGATCCGTGCGAATTTTATCTGATTCGGACACAAATTTTGAGTCCAGCTGGTAGTCTCGTCGACTTTTAGTAGGATCATGTGTCGCTTGTCAAGCAGTGAACAAGGGGATACAACAGCCAACCACGACTGGACTGTGGCTAAACCAGCTGCTCGCAACTTGTAGGATCAATTTCTGGCATGTTTGATAATTGGTTGTATGACTGCTCATACTCCCAAGGTGAGGGCAGATCCATGAGCAGAATCCGCAACTTTGAGATATTTTTTCTTTTGTAAATTGTCATACAACATCCGAAATCACCATGAAAACAGCAGGAATGACTTTCTAATGCCCGCCCCACCATAATAAAGGAAATAGCAGGAAATAAGCCTATCCATGGACTAGTCCAGGTGACATGGATGGCGATGTGTTAGTAACAGAGCGTGAGGATAGAACTTTAACCTCAGTTTGTGGGACTTTTTCAAAGTACACTCCATAGATTTTCTCTCACTGTCTGTACGGACTTCACTCATATTTAGTGCTTTCAGATAGACATGGTTCTGGTTCTGGCTCCGTTCTGGAGTCTCAGAACCTTGGTGCTTTCTGGTGAGCCAGCCCACGTTCACACCTGTTAAAGCTGAACCAAAGTGGGTGGAGATGATGGACATGTATTACCACGTCCAGCTCCACTTTTGCCGAAGTCTGTCTTGCTGTCCTGGTTTTCCTTCTACAGTTTCTTGAATTAATTCATTATTTGGTCTGGTGTTCAGGTGAACCCAGCCTTCGCCATCTCTTTCGCAAGTTCGGCATATAACTTGCCCCTCTTTGTACTACTCTCCAGCTTCACCTGGAATTCTGTCAATGCCCAGATCATAACCAAACATTCTGTCTCCCCAGCAGATGACTTTTTCTCCATTTTCTTCTCGTCTTTACAACCTAGAAAGTGATACACCCACTGATGATGCCCCATTCCCAAGAAAGAACCAACTATTTTTGGTTCCAGCTGAAAAATTTTCAGGTTCAGAAACAATTTCTTCTCAGTTTGAACGCGCTGTCCGGTTCAAAACTAGGTTTACTAACCAGAACTGCCACGGAGTCCTGCCAGTCTGAAAGGCCAAACCCTTAAAATACACCAGATACGTCTGCGCTCCATCACGGCTGCAGTTTGACGCTGCAGTTTGACTGCATGCCCTGCCGTCCATCAACACCCACTTTAAGACAGTGGAATAATCCCAAATGACACAAAAACTGTTTTAACTGCAAAATAGGGGCATTCTATCATGGAACAAAAATGATGCGACTAATTGTGATTGACTAGAGAAATTCTGCAGCAAGTGTTTGAGATTCAATGGTTTATCAACTTCTATTGTTTCCCTGGAATGTCTATACCAGTGGGTTTTAACCTTTTTGCCCAAGGCACACCTAAGCTCAATCCAAAATCTTTAATGCACGCCATGTTGATATCCATACAATAGCAAATAGCCTCTTTGAAACATGTTAAGTTGTTATACAGTTTCGGTAATGATGTAGTTGTAAAAATTCTCATGGCACACCTAGACTTGCCTCTTGCCACACCATCTGAGAACCACTGGTCAATACATCAACCTGCCAGTCATTAGTTATGTCCTAAAGACCCTCCTGGGGGATCCAGTTCCCAGTGTACGGTCCTAGGTTACATCCATATCCTTGTCCTGTTTATGGTTCATGTCTTAAATTGACTTTCCAGACATACTGTCCTGATATAGCTATCTGTGACTCATCCCAGTACAGATGCTAAAACCGTACCCTTAAAGTCCAGACCCCCTATCAAAGAACTTATACTGGCAGGACGCTGTGATGGTAGTCAATCTTTCCAGGTTCTCTGGTCCAAATGGCTGAGTTACAGATGCACAGCAATGCACTTTCTGAGAAATAAAGAGAGCCTGCTGCTGCCTGTTCATCATATCTAAATCACTAATGATGTGTATTACATCATTCTCCAGAATATTTAAATAGAAGTCGAACAGATTTGGAATATTTGATTCTTAATATTTCATTTTGTCAATGCATGTTTCCATCAGGCTTGTAAAAAGTGGACTAAACACTCTACTGCAAGAACTAAAGGAGGTCAGATCTAAGAGACTGTACTTGAAAAGAAAAGGATATTTTTGTTGAAATTCTTATTTACATGTGTGTTTTTTTTAAGTGAAAGCAAGAATGAATATGGATTCATGTTCAAGCAATTAATTATCTGTATGCAAACCATGGCTGAGACTGACACACAATTAACACATAGTGTAATTTAAGTGTATTATGAGGTTGAAAATCTACAGCAGCCATTGTGGCTACTTCTCTTCAGTAGGCATGACAAGACAGGACTAAGATTTGTTTCAGTGGTGTTAAAAACACCGTTTGATGCCTGACAGCTTTATACTGTATGAGTTTGTTAATAGGGATATCAAATAACTGTGCTATTTGTTGAAACAAGACAGATGGCGACATGTCATTGGGATATATTTATGATGACAGTAATATTTCCTCCACTGTAAGTAGGTGCATTTCCAAGAAGTCTAGAGACTAATTGCTTTGCTGTGACCTGGGTTCAACCCAAACAGTGCACACATTGTGATGAACACAGAAAGTACAAGTCCTCCTCGTCCTTTCCGGTTATTAATTCTGCTATCCCCTAAACTCCTTTAATGGCATCAATCTCAGAGTTAAATGGAAAGTCTACTGTAAATACTCAAGTTAAACGCAAACTATCACTGCGGTGGCAGTCTTTTAAATGAGCTGTTTAAAATCACATCCGATGTCTCTGAAGAAGTTTCTTCTGGCCCTAGAGAGATAATATTTTCACTACCTGGCATTCTTCTATCAGATAATGATTGCAACATTATAGCTCCAAGGCAGAAGCTATGGCTGTGTTGCAGCAGTGTATTTGGAAATAGGGTTGCTTACTCTGAACAAGAAACGTTTTTGATTAAAGCTCAGATCATGACATTTTGGATCAGCATCTTCTCTGTGGTAACTTTTCCGACATCCAAGGCCATCCATAATAGGGGATAAAAGGGAGAGCTTTCTGGGGGCCAGCCAAACTGGGGGCCCACAGAGGTTAGCAAAATCATTATTAGTTGTTCAGTTGAGCTGTGATAACTGTACTTTATTTTTAACCTGAATAATAACCACTCTTATTAAAATAGTTTTATTTATCACACGTCGGTACAATATAGCCTTCTTAAAAATGTAAACCACTTAAAACAGATTTATCTTTTTATTGGTAATGTTAACAATATGGATGGGCATACTGAACTTCATGATTAGGAAAGTAATTTCAACTTAATTGCTAAGCCATAATGTGCACATTCATCAGGATGCTAAAAATAAAGAACAAAAAACTGAGAAAACTTTGATAGAAAAGAATTGAAGAATTGCAAGAATACGATAGAAAAGAAATTAAAAGAGAAGAAAAAAGAAAAGAAAGAAAAAATGGGTATAAGTGGCAAAAATGGGTTGGAACAATAAAGTCAAACAATGGCAAAAAGGGTGAAAAGTGGCAGAAAAGTGTCGAGAATGGGTTAAAAGTGATAAAAAATGTGGCAAAAATAGCCAAAAGAAGCAAAAATGCTTAGGGTGAAAAATAATCAAGAAAAATGTGTTATGAGTGGCAAAAAGAAGTGGCAAATATGGGCTACAACTGGAAAAGGGCAAAAATGGGGTAAATGTGGCAAAAATGAATTAAAAGTGGCATAAAAGTGGAACACAAGGGCAAAAGCAGAAAATACGGATTTAAAGTTGCAAGAAGTGGTGGCCAAATGGGCAAAACCCAACAAAAAAAGGGCCAAAAGTGGCAAAAAGTGGCTAAAATGGGTTAAGGTAAAAAAAAAAGATGGGTAAAACATGACAAAGACAAACAAAAAGGCATTTTCATCATTGTTAATTTTGTCAAATTAAATCCAGGTTACAATTTCATTGCTGAGGAATTAAAAATCCTGTCGGCACCCAATTTTACAGACTATACAGGAAAAAAAAGAATAAAAACAGTTTATGCATACAAATTTGGGACACAGTGTGTATTAAAAAGTTCACAAAAAGTCAAGAATTGTTTTTATATAATGTGATTCTGTTCTCCAGCTAGCTGCTAACATAAACTCTATTAAAGGTGACATGGCCAGTTTGCCGGTGAGGTCAAGAAAGCTAAAATTATCCCAGAAGGACAAAGGAGCAATGCTGTCACCAAACTGCTTCATTCATGGCTAATTACATGCAAAGGAGGCTAACCTCTCTAAAGTTGGACACTATCCAGTGCTGCACAGTTTGAGGACAAAAAAAAAAATCATCCCTGTCCAGTGCTCACTGCCAGCTGCTAGAGCAGCGACAAATGATGGCAGTAATTTAAGGAAAAGCTCCTCCCAGATGTGAGTGCAGCTAAAGGTCTTGCTTTTACAACCACCAGCTCAACGTCCAACCAAAGGTTTCCCTTCCGTTCCACAAGTATATTACTTATTTGGAGAACCTAATAACGATCATTCAGGGCGGTAGGGTGGCCTTGTGGTTGCAGTGACCATCCCATCATGTAAAGGACAAGGGTTCAATTGCAGTAACAGCCGTAAGTCCTGGCCAGATGCCCTACAGCAAGAGGCTGAAACCACTCACCCTGTCACCGAAAGTCACTCAGTGTATGACTGTTCACCACATGTTAACATGCTCTGAATTAAGTGGAGTGTTTTTTAAATTTTCATATTAAACTCGGAACGTCAGACCCTGAAAAAACACTGTGACTCATGGAGCAGATAAACACGCAAAAAGATTTTTTTTTTTTGCAAAGCATGCGGTCACTTAACAATAATACCACATCTCATTGATGAGAAAGACACACGTCGTGGAATTAGAATTGACTGTCAGCTAAGAAGAATAAGAACAATATAGGCATGAGTGTTTGGGTTAAAGGAGATAAAGTCTTTAGAGTACGGAGCTCAGTGTCACTCAGGAACAAAAATAATGAAAGCAGGCATAATCTCAACACATACTTTCAAATGGCTCTGATACTGTATATATGTGGGAAAATGAGAGACTTGTGAAGAGCATACATGTCTATTCAGCCTATATTGACACAGTTTGTTGTCAATATTCACCTGATGCAGCCCCAACCACTAGACCCACTACTGCTCTGATGCAGTTATCTACTTACACTCCAGTTATTATGACAACCTTTCACAGAACAAACAAGTCGCATAATAAAGATACTCCAATGGAAAGTTTGACTCAAATTAGATACTAGTTATGGCTGTTTTCCTGAAAATATGCACCAAGTATGACTAGTAACTCTAAGCTTACACAGCTTCCAGTGACTCAATGCATTGCCATGACAGTCACTGGACATCAAAAGAAAATCAGAAGTATGAGGCAGTAGCTACAGGCAGAGTGTAAATTAAGCTCAGATGTGGCTTTAGTTTAGTGGCAGTTTTATCAAAGCTGGACATTTCTTTATTAAATAAAGAGCTAAGTACAATACTGCAAGTTTTATGATGGATGATGGATGATCATTCATCTCTGCCTCAGCATGACTTTGGGATAGTTATGGGAGAGTTTAACTGTACAGTAGGCCAGTGTACACAATGGCTGCCACAGGTGTAACTACAGCAGATGAGCGATACCAATGTTTTTAATTCAATACCATACCGATACTTTTTGATGTAATTTTATCAATACTGATACCGATACCAATACTTTTGAAAAAAGAATAAAATATTGGCCTTGCAAACTTTCAAAAGTTACACATTTCAGGCAGTTAAAAAGGCGTGTGCAGGTCATTCAGAAATTCATTTAGGGGGAAAAGTCAATTAAATTACAATGTTTAAGCAGGTAAAAAAATTAAAAATAAATAAACTATAATCATAGCACAAACCTGTATATACAATTATAATATCTACATAAGAACCAATTCCTTTTCTTTTTTTAGATTCAGATAGATGGGTTAGCCATATACACACTAATTTGAAACAAAAATGTAAGAAATACAAGTCATCAAAGATTTTAACGAAATATTTACCTTAAGTTTCTACAATTTGGTCTTTATATATTTTATGGTATTGGCATGTGATCTCAGTATTCTTACAATTTTGAAATTTACTTAGGGACCACATTGAGTGAAAAGACAGCCAGGTTCACATCACAGACTAAAATGTCTTCATATGTGAGCGAGTGGAGTTGCTGAAATCTGTTACTCATTAATGATCGGTCCTCACAGTCACATGGTACGGCCGGATCGACATGTCCGATTGGTCCTCAAAGCCATGTGACACAAACAAGCAGGTGAGGCATGTTTGATTGGTCTCCAAATTCACGTGACACGGATGCAGTAAAGCCAAAACAGTCTGGAAGAGAGAGAGGCAGGGAGGCACTCGGTGGAGAAGCGGTGGCGAGAAGTATTTTATAGTACTCATTTGGTATCGATACTTCGCTAAAGGGATCGATACCAAAAGAGTACTTGGTAAATATCGATATATTGATACTTTAGTATCGATCCTCCCACCACTATAGATGTAGTAATATGATCTGGTTGCACAAATTTACAATGCTACACCATCTGGGAACAACTGAATTACACAAAAACATACTAAAATTAATATTTTGGAGTATACATTTCAGCTATATCAGCCTTATGTTGATTAAAGCAATATACTGTAGCAAATCCAAAACTTTTTGTACCTGTTATTTTTCATTCTTACAACAAATTATCCCAAAAAACATGCATGAAACAAAAGCACAGTAAGAAAATATCAGATATACTTCAGATTTTGTTTTTTCAAAGAGGCTGTTCAATTTTTCCATAATTGTATAGTCATAGTAATCACACACGGTTGGTTGTGTAAATTCCCCGCGGCACACCAAGACTTGCCTTTGAGAAACACTGAGCTACAGCATAGGGGCAGTCATACATCAGAACTTGACCACATTTCTTTATTAAAACAAGTGCAAAGAGCCCAGATAAAAGCGTGTTTTTAAAACTTAAAAGTAAATTTAAATTTGAACAGATGACACAGCCTTAAACAGCACAACACTTTGGCATTTTGGGAGCTCTTCTCTGCAGATTACAAGGCAAAGCATTATCATATATTTCTCTTCTCTGTCCGTATACACTGCTGATTAATTGACTGAAAATATTGTTTGAAATTGTTGATTCGCTTTTTAAACTTTTCCATTAACTTTTAAACTATTATGCCACTAATATCCTGCAATCCTATTGATTTGGTTTGAAATTATGCCTCCCCTCATAAACCCCAAACCCACCAGTAAAATCAGTTGTCTGTCCACATAATCACCCCTATTATTTTCTATCAACAAACCCACACCAGCAGCAGCCAGCTTGAGCAGGCTCTCCAGTCTGGTGTCAAGCTCCTGGGGTCTCATTTATAAATGTTGCGTTGGCACAAAACAGAGCCAGAAGTTGGCGTGTAAAGGATGCCATCTATAAGAAACAGACATGATGGTAAAATGTGCACACCTGTATGCAAACTCTGACGCATGCGTACGAATGTTTTGGAGGAAGAGGGAAATTGGTGACACAAAAGGTGAGGTAGTGAATTGAGGCCAGTTTGTCTATTAATAACCTGACAAGCCAGATCTGGAACACCACAGCGTTTGGAAAAGGGCAGAGCCTTTGCAAAAAACTTGGAGGGTGATTGGATGAACGTTGTTTCCATCACATCTTTACAGGCCAATCAGAGCAACAAAACATGTGACCTTGTAGCCGCTACTGAGGTGCGCTACACCACTACCGAGGAATAAACTCCATAGAGAACAGCGTAACGCGAACTGAAACTAAAAGATATTTCATCTAAAGACTATGACTGAAATTATAAATACCTGCCAAAATTAACACTGAAATGTAAGCTTGTAAAGGTTGGGCAAGGAGGTAGATTTGCATATGCACAAATCCAAGTTGATCTGGATTTATAAAAAGAAATGTGTGAAGATGTGCATGGGCACAGTTTAATAAATCTAAATTATTTTTGGCACAAGCCATTTCTGAGGTTTCGGCCCACAGTCCAGCGGAGTGATTTGGGCTTTAACCTGTTAAGCCTGAGCCTGTTTTATTAGGCTACTGCTTGAAATTTCCAGCCCATCTTTAAATGAGCATAACTCTGTAACTACAAGGTCTATTTGAATGATCAAGGTACCATTATGAAGAGGACACTTGTGAAATTTATTCAGAAGTGTAAATATGTGTATTTATGTTACTGGATCAGAGAGAATCAAGTTGGCAAATGAAGAATTTCATTTATGCCTAATTTTTTTTTTTGGCAATTTTAGCATATATATCTCATAGAAATAATGCAGTTGAAGTCCAAATATCTCCACTAGGCCAAAGCACCACATTTTTACATTACCTCTTTCATATTTTATGCCATTAGAGGTTTATCAGGACAAAATAAGAGGGATTTTAGTTAAAAATATTTAGGCGAAATCACCTCTTCTGAGTTCTCTTGATTTTTCACATGGCAGAGATTGTGCCAAATTGTGCCCAATTTGACACAATCTCTGCCATGTGAGAATTCACAGGTACCACACTTTTTTTTTTTTTTATCATATGCCATTATAGGTGGTACTTCATCATGGAATTCTTTTTTTCCCCTCTCAAACCACCCAGATCTCCATATAGTTCCCTTTCAAAGGAAGTCTTACAAAGGAACTAACGTCTGACACGAAGAGAAGCAGATTTATTTCCAATGGCACAAAAAACAACACAAAATAAAGTGCAGAAAACTAAAAGAAACTGTTCAAACAAATCGAAACTGCACAAACATGACCAGAATTTTCAGCAGAAGCTGGCCTTTTAAATAAGACCATGTTTGTGTCTGTAGTACCAGGCACCATCCCATAGGGGGCAGAAGTGTCTGACTACATAGCACTATGGCCACTTTAATATGTGGTCATTGATTTGAGTCCTTTTTGAGTTGGATGTGGTGTAGGTGAAAATGGTATTTTTTGGCTTGTAGCCAAGCTTCTTATGTTTAATTTGATGTGTAACATGACTATTTTTGTGCAAAAATAGAGTGCATAGAGCAAGGTTGTTTGGATCAAGGCAAGCAGGACGAAATTTGGTCCCGCTAGGGCCTAAGGGGTTAAATTGCAGGTGGTAATTCAAGGTTTAGGATTATCATGTATTTTAGGGAGTAGCAGGTGTTGGCCAATCAGATTTTGATGAATGGTGGGGTTTGGGGGTTATGCTTCCCCAGGTCAGGTCACCCCTGCTTGTGGCTACTGATGGTTTCTTGAATAAGTGTTTCCCATAATGTTGAGAAAGTTTTATTCTAGTTAGATCTGAATGGATTTTTTTTATTTCAGCAAAGGTGCTGGTATGTTACTGCTGCTGTAATGTCTCCAGGGAGGATTGTAAACCTGGACAGCCAGAGGTGATACTGACTCAGCAACAGCAAAATAAACTGAGATGATAAGTACTTTGATTCCTACAAGTTTTCTGCAAGTCAGAATATGTGTCAACCTAAACTAGATTGACAGGCATTGAGCAACAGGTTAATCATTACACATCAAAAGCCAAGCAAAGGAGTGTGGAATACATTTTTAGAAAGGCAAGATTAATATCTACCTGTTATCACAGCGCCAGCAAAATGCCACAATATAATTCTAAAGCCTAAGGGCATTGAAGTGACGGGGAGAAATATATTAAAAGTAATGATTACAAGAATGCTTTCAACATTTCACAAGTAATAGGCTGGAAACCATTCAAAATTATGATCTGGCTCTTTTCGATAATTCATTTCAAGGCAAACACTAATTCAGTGTTCACATGCCCACAGCAGAGGCTAAATGAGGATAAAGGTAACCAAAGAACTGCCACACTTCAAGTAGTGAATTGTTTTTTTATGGCAGCTACTGTGTGCACATTCAAGAGGCCCAGTGTATGACTATACTGTGATGCAGATCATCTGTAAAGTGTCCTAGAGCAATGTGAACGCAGGGATTTTCATCAGTAGTGCCTTGAAGTTGGTAAAAACTACTGCATTTTGTATCCACCAATCACAAACATTGCAGAATGTGATTTTAGACATAATTAGATTATATAAACAATTGCAAAACACAAGATGGACTCATGGAAGAACAGTCATGATGCATGAGTTGGACAATTACTGCATACCATTGATACACGGAACATCACTCTCTCCTGTTGATTCTTGCCTTTTATCTGTTTGTTGTTTTAGTAACAAATCCTCCAGATTAGACACTAATGAAGAAAAGCTGACAAATGCGTACAGAAAAGGGGTGAAAGGAAATGCAGATTGGGAAATGTGAGTTGGGCCCACGCCCTTTGATATAATCCCTCTTTCGTGGACTTTGTGGCCATTACCAGTCCCTAATTTGATTCCACCGTATGATTTTGGAACAATCAGGACCAGGCTTGTCTTCAAGGGTGACTGGTAAAACCCAGTCAACGGAAAAGTCAGTCTGCATAGCAACATGGAGAAGACGCAGAAACAAGTGCAGACCACCGCCAGAAACATGAGGCGCCAACAGACCTGAATATGTGCACACTTGTAGCTGCTAGAATGAATGAAAACTGGGAAAAAACCAAAGACAAATCCTCCAACTGACAAGCAAAGGAGTGTGGGATAGCTTCTGCCACCACTTCTTTTCAATGAAGAGAGCTATCTTACAGTAGAGAAGCATGGCAGTGCAATATGTGAATCTCTCTGAAGCTAGTTAGAACATGATGGAAACTTGTCCCTCATCCTCACTACCGTGGCCAGTTTAACAGCTTTTCCATGGGAACGCTCCCCAGTGTACCCAAGCTGTAGGACAGGAGCCAAGAGATGCAGGGTTTGAATGTGGGATAGGGCAAGCCTACATTAGGCTGGTGATCCCAGCGTGGTGGTAAACCTCTGTGTGCTTCACTCCTTCCTACTGTAAAAGCCTGGTGAAGGCGTCAGGCCTGGCTTTAGAAGAGAAAGTCTTCTGCCCCTCCCAGGCAAAATATTGTACCTCCAACATGAGGCTAAAACAGAATCATATACTCTGTCCAACACAATTTCAACCAGCTTTCAGTGCTCCAAGTGATGCCTTTTCCTAACACTACTTACAGTAGTTTCTTGATTCATCATTCTGAATAAGAATTAAAAACATTTTTCTTTTTGTATACGTTGCACAGTGTGAATTTGCTTAATGAAGTGGAAGCACATTCTAGAATGCATAAATTGCAAGGTAAAAGTCAGACACGTTCCCGATGCATGTTGGTCTCCACCAGGGCTGCCCCTTGTCACCAATCCTGTTTGTGATTTTAATGGACAGGATCTCAAAGCACAGTCGGGGAGGAGGGTTTCTGGTCGGGGAACCTCAGAATTTCATCTCTGCTGTTTGCAGATGACGTGGCTCTGTTGGCCCTCTCAGCTAGGGACCTCCAGCGGGCAGTGGAGCTGTTTGCAGCTGAGTACGGGGCGGCCTCCATATCTGAGGCCATGGTCCTCTGTCAGAAAACGGCGGGTTGGGGTCTTTGCCCCAATAAAAGGAGTTCAAGTATCTCCAGGTCTTGTTCACAAGTGAGGGTGGAATGGACAGTGAGATTGACAGGCAGATTGGTGCAGTATCAGGAGCAAAGCCTTCGATTTACCAGTCAATTGTGTTCCAAACTTCACCTATAGGGTCATGAACTCTATGTGATGACCAAAAGAATGAGATTCTAGATACAAGCATTCAAAATGAGATTCCTCGGTAGGGTTGCAGGCCTCAGGTTTGGAGATAGGGTGAGGAGCTCGGACATCCATCAAAGTAGAGCCGCTGCCTCTTCACACCGAAAGGAGCCAGTTGAGGTGGTTTAAAGCATCTGATCAGGATGTCTTCCAGGCATGTTCAACGAGGAGGAGGCCTGGGGCAGACCCAGAACTTGCTGAAGGAATTTTTATCCCATATGGCCTGGGAACACCTCCAAATCCCTCAGGAGGAATTGGAAAACATGCTGGGGAGAAGGATGTTTGAGTTGACACTTCACCAGCTGCCACTGTGACTGGGCCTCAAATTAGGGATACACAGATTGGAAGGATGGACTTACTGTGATTAATGTATTAATTCTGACAACCCCTGTTGTAACAACGGGCGTAAAGAATAAAGGGGTATACTGATAAGCAGTGTTGGAGGTAACATTTACAACTCAAGTAATCCTGTTATTAGTTACATTTTCATAAAAGTAATCTGTTACTGAAAGAAAAATCCCAAATTGCACACGGTGGACTTTGCTGAATGAAATAAAAATTATCGAACAGGAAAACTGGTTGAACCGATTTTTTGTTCTGGGAGAGGCCCAAAACCAGACTGTTACCTAAAATCTGGATTATACATTAAGTACAGTCCATTTAATGAATCAGTTAGGTGGCCATTACTTACCCTGTTGTCTGAATGAAAAATGCATCCCGATGAAGAATTCTTAGCTCTTTCATCTTGTTGTCCATTGGGCTGCTCGGTTCTAACTCCACCCTAGGTGGCTTTAGCGGTCATGATCTTAAACCCTATCCTGATGACTTCACATGCTGTTTAATGGCTTGTTTGTGGTTAATAGTCAATTAAATGGTAAGTTATTGAGGATGGGAAAATTTGTGATTCAGTACACCAGTCAGATATTTAACATAATGTCTAAAAAAGACTGCTCAGCAGTCTGTCTGTGGCTGTTTTTGACCTCTGGACAACAGTTCAGCATGACAGGTCATTGTAAGATTACGATGCAATTTATTCACAGCAAGTCTATAGTGCAGCATGTGACAGAAGTTTATGTGAACTGTGCTTAATGCTGCTTGACAGCGGCCCAAGTTTGCCTTTAATGTGGCAACTGAGGCGCTCTTTCTCTGAGCTTGAGTTTCTTTCTTCAATCCTCTCTCATTTTAGGCTCTGCTGTAGAGGCGTAGTGGCTGTAAAAAGATCTTTATTGAATTAGCTCCTGACTGTAAAGTTAACTGCCATCAAGCTTTTCCTCAGGTCTTAGGCCAACAGGTTCCTCTTGATGTGTACAGGTCCCAGACCTCTGCCTTTGTGTGCAGTCATACAGATATAAATGAGGCTTTGGTTCTGCTTGATCATACAATTAAACACAAAAAACTAGATTAAACAGTGTCACATCTGCAGGCTCCTGCAAGATTACATCAATGCATATTAAATGAAACCTGAGGCTAAAAGAGTTTATGAGACCAATCCAGACTCCAAAACAATTTGAATATGATGCATTCATCAACACAAACACTTTTACGCTAAAGAACACAAAATGTACGAAATATGCAAATCGCTCACATACTGTAAATAAAAAGAGTCTGTATTCTGCTCTGTACTGACTTACTCATTATAGACCTGTGTGGCCTTTGCGCAGGTCTACCAAACTTGACGTCAGAAGTCACCCACTAAATAGGAGGCACATGGGAGGCACATGAAGGTTATTTTGAAAACACCACCGCCACATTTGCTTGGTTTTTTCACCACGCCACCTGTCAAGTGTTTCATCTGGTTTGAAATTGCTCTGGTCTGTAAGTGACTTTCACGGCTTCAGGTGGCAGCTAGACTCCTAAAAGCCGGTTTAAGAGAAAGGCAAAACCATAATGGCACCTCATTTCCAGTCATCCAGAGCATACTGGTACTTCTCCAACAGAGACAGTCTGGTATCAGCATTGGCTATGGGTGATGTGAAGAAAAAAATATATTTCAGTGATATAAGTGGTAGTATTGACAAAAGTGATTGATATATGGGGATACTAGAATATTTTCTCAAAAACTGAGGACAGGGGGAACATTTTATGAAAAGAGAAATCTATTCTCCACATTGGTCATTTCTGCTTATGTCATGCTTTTATTTTAAGTATTAAGTTACTATAATTTAGGTTTTAAGATCTACCTTGGGTCTTGCACTTGTAACCATTTACTACTTTACAGTTAACAAGATCCTGAAAAGACATTTCATGGTGAGAATGCATAGGAACATTTGTCCAAATTAGGAAGTGATGACCAATACTTACAACACTGTTTATACACAAACATCTGTACATCTCATGACAGTTCCTTTGGATAGAACAGCATGCCTTCAGCCACACACAAAGAAAATCATCGATCTGCATGGTTAAATATTATGGAGTACACCGCAGGTCAGTGACATTTTCTTGCTCAGCTCCAGCTTGCAGTCATTTCTTTTAGGAGGCACCTCCTCGCAGTCAGCCTTAAGACCATCTATAACGATAAACAAAGATATCATTGTCAATTTATTAAGTTTGTTAACTGCTATGTACTTGATGCAAGCATAGTCAAAGCTTAGTAGCCTAGCAAAGGCTAACACTAACACGTTCATTGTTATGAATCAAAACGTCTTTGACAATTACCTGTCTTCTCAAACATAGTTGCCGTTCCCTGTGACTCAGACGAAGACGGATAGCCTGTAGCAGTTGTTTAATTTTTGGCTCTGGATCTTTATGCAGGCTTGCAAAGCCAGGTTAATGACTTGCACGCATTCGATAAACTCCTCCATTGTAGCTTTGATTACTTCCGCATGGCGCAAGCGTCCTTGGGTAAAATGCAGTGACGTACTGACGTTCTAAGGTGACGCAATGATGTGGCTCCAACTTGGCTCCTTGCCGATGGAAAACCAAACCAGTTCTTATGAAGAATGTGATTAGAACCAACTAAGCTCTGGCACTAGCACCAGCACCAAACGAGCACCTGGTTCTTTTGATGGAAAAGGGGTATTAGAAAGCACTCAAACAACACAGTCCCTACCATACCCAAGCAAGCTTGAGCCCTCAAGCCCCCTAAAGGCCTGGACAAAATAAATGCTGCCAAGCTTGACCTTTGCTGCCAAGTGACACTTCACTCTGCCCCCCAAATTAATTTGAATGACTTGATTTATGATCAAAATTCACATATCACTGAGCACAGACATATTATGGCAGATTGGCTGGCTGGTGGGACGTCAACTTTGCCACCATTTTGCCAGAGCCAGGTACGCTATGTAAAGCAATAAAATAGAGCAGGAAATTGTAAGTGTTCGGAAGAAAAAGCTCAAACGATCATGTTAAATGGATTTTATTTGAATCATTTATATGCAATGATCAATATTAATTTAAGAACTGATTGTAAAACACAAAAGCAGAAAGCTTTCTTCCAAGTTTCAGGTTAATCATGGCAGGAGTCTTGGTTCTTGCACAGGATGTATGCATTTTGGTGATATAGTACACAATATGTGTGTTTTACATGCAAATGTGTTCATTGTGGGTTAATTTTTTGGCCATAAATCACAAACCAACACAGTGTGGTTTTTGGTCTCTACATCCAGCTTCATATCACATCACAGTGGCTTCTCCCTCTTCTGCTGGGGTTTATTTAATCTTTGAAGAGCCCGGTAATTTTACTGTCAAAGCTCTTTGCTTGGTGACTCATTTGAAGTAACCCCTGGGTAGAAAACGTCAGTTAGATGCCCTCAAACACTTATTCAAGCCTTTGAATTTCCTTTGTGGTCGTCCTGACACACATTCTTTGTTGTTTTTCTTCTGGAGTGAAATAGTGACCTCACGTGAAGCGTCTGCAGCTCTGGATTTGTAGTTCAGCTGATGTTGGATTACATCACTTCTTTCAAAACGAGTTTGTCCTCAGACGTTACGACAAAAGTGACTTAATATCTATTTGTCTCTCACAGGAGGAAGTAGTTTTAGTCCAAGGTCAACTAATTGCATCACACCTCTTTGTCTTGGCTGGCTCTATTTTAATGACATTGCGTTGTTTGCTATGTATGTATCAATGGTGTCATTAAACTCTGTAATGCGCCACCAAATTAGGTGTCCTTCAGGAAGGGTGTGGCCCTCAAACATCCAAAACAGTCCCAACAATGGTTCAAATTATCACCAATTATATAACATTGTGTGTGATTTGTTCAGTGGCACGGATGCTGCAGAGGAGGTGAGCAGCAGGCACACATGTCACTCTGTTGTGTGCGCACAGACAGCTGTTAGCAGTTGCAAAACCATGAATAACATATTTTACATCCATGTGACTCACATTGAGTTATAAAAGAAATTACTCATAAATTAGATATTGTGGGAATACTGTTCTCAAATAAAAAATATAATTGGGGAAACAGTGTGTTACAGTGTTTCAGAGCAGTGGCGTTTGTCTCGCACTTCATTTAAAGCCAAGCAATTTGTTTGGATCCAAGATCATATATCTGCGATGAAATATCCATGTTTCCATGTGGTTTTGTCGCAGCATGTGTCACCCAAACCCCAAACACGCGTCTTTCCACATGGTTTGAAAAGCACAAGAGACACAGCAGTGTTCAAGAGGCTTAGAGAAACATTTAGCCACAAACTATGCAAGGCAAGGCTGTGAACACTGAAATAAATCTTTTCATACAGTCTTCATCTTATTCATTCATACAATTTATAGATGTTACTGCAACATTGGTGATGGCATTAATAGTGGGGGGGATTTAAAAGTGAGCATTCTTATTTGGATAATTTTAATATTATGCAATGAGGACAAACAGGCCATCATGCAGATATTATTGGCCCAGTGTTTGCGGATGTTAACAATTTGTGCACAAACCCAATAAAAAAAAGCCAGACTGCATTGCTTGTGACCCAGAAAACAAAACAAAAAAACCCCTGACCAAAATAGCTTTTGACTCAAGAACATCCTTCATATGTTCCTTTTGTTGTAAATCCACATTGGAATATTTTGCAACTGGCATGGCAATACACCATGAGCACAAAAGATGACACTAAGGAGACAATTATTAAAAGACACACGAACATTAGAAAAATATGAGTTGTGCTGGAGCAAACAGGGAACAGTCAACAATGTACTCTTAAAACGTATTTTAGCATGCCTGGAATTTAACCATTTAACCAAGTGTGAGGATTTTTGTACTCATCCAAACATCTGCTCAAAAATCCTCAGTATATTGTGGATATGGAATTACAATAAAACATAAAAACAGTAGTGCATGTTTGGAACAGGCAGTAAAACTCTATTGTTCAGATGAATATATTCCACTCGTGGCTTCTTCTTCTTTTATATTTGACTTCATGCATGAGCAACGCTGAACAATACTTGTAAGGAAAATGTAATCTGTTAAGCTCTTACACCTGCATCTTTGATTCTGTGACACATTCTTGTGAATAAATAAACCTAGAGGCATTGATGTTACATAACAGTTGCCTCCATACACAGCCTTTTTAAAGTGGAGCTTTTATGCCTCCTTTTCCAGGCTGAACTGATGAGGGACCTTTGCTACTCCACCACTGATTTGGGCACACCAAATATTTGCTGTTGGTCTGCAGTGTATAATGCATGAGGGTAGAATGGTCATATGAAGTTGTTCTCCTGCACTGCCATCAATGGCAGTGATGAAGACATAACGGGGGTAGGCAGTGGCTTTGTTATATGTGGGAGGCAGCAGGTCAGAGCAGTGCTGCGTACAAGTCTAAAGTGTTTGTGCATGTGTAGCTGCCACTGCTATTGCAACTTTTAAATCAATGTTAAATTGAAATACTCTGAATGACAGCAGCTGAGAGAGAGACCACGAGGATGCTGACTTAGCAGAAGCAATGAGACTCAACAGTCATCCAAAAATACATATCAGGTCAGATCAGGTATGGAGGCAAATGCCAGTCTTGTACTGCTCTGGCCAACTGATGGCCATCCTCCAGGTCCAGGTATCCTCCCAGCCGCCCCCTCTGCAACACATGTAGGCGCGCATGGTGTCCGGACCAGCCCATTGGGTCCTGGGCCCCTGGTGAGCTGGATCCGGCCTGGGAAAGCAAACCAGGTGCCCGTAAAAGCGCAGCTATTGTTCCTGTATCAAGCAGCTGACTCTTCCCATCCCTGCTCTCCTGAGCACATCAGCATTAGACACATGGTTTTGCCAACGATGCCCAAAATTACACCAAGGAGACATTGGCACGAAAGAGTCAAGCTGGTGCCTCTGGCCACCAGTCAACGTCCTGGACTCACAAGAGTGAAGTAAGACCAGGAGGACCAAGAACTGAAAGACTGGTCACACTGTCTTGCTGAGCGAACCCATCGCCCCATGCATGAATCCAAGTCTGCAGTTGATCTCAGCCATGCTGAATTACGCTGCCAAGGTAGGTAAACCATCCTACACGTGTTCTTTAAAGAAACTACCATTATTCAACTAATCTTGGTTGAATAAAATTTGGTTGGTAACAATATTTTATAGCATGCTGAAACTATAAGTGTCATTTTTGTCTCTGCTTTTTGATTGGCTGTAGAACCAACACCTAAAAAAACATAACATAAGGAAGAACAATTAACCTCTCAGAAAAAAATATATTATTGACCCGGTTATATGTGTGTACATAATTCTTAGGTATCCATCCCTCACCATTGAAGACAGGCTTGTTGTTGGCTCATTTGAAAGTCTTCAGAGCACTTGTGTGAAAAGCATTAAAACTCCCCATGCAATAAAACTGTTATTTATAGGACCATAACAGCCTTGTAGTTTGTCTTACACAAACCCCAGAGGAGGAACAGAGACACTCAATCCTTACATACACAGCTACTGCAGCACACGACCACGCCACTGATTCATACGGGCTCCTGATGCAAAACAGTCAAAATGCCTGTTTTATCCCTCGACCACATGAAAGTGAAATGATTGATCAAAAATTTGGCAGATAAAGTGTGAGAGAGAAAGAACAGAGCAAAAAATGGTGCCCTCCATAACCTGTGTGATGTCATCTGGAAAAGCGTGTAACACTGTTAAGTTTCACCGAAAAAGACAAACTTGTGACACAACACATGTGGAATTAAGGAAGAATGTGTCACTCACTTGTTAAAAGTTAAAATTAAAGAATTAGCAACTGGAGAAAAATGTTGTGTTAAGAGCAGAAACGGCGCCACAGACCCAAGGTCACTAGAGTTCAGCAGTTTCACAGTGATAATGTTGTGAAGATAAAGTTCATTGCAGATAGAAGAAGAAATGTGGTGGTTACAACTTTGATTCATTTTAACTACAGGTATCAATGTAAAAGGAAAACACTGGTCAGTTTATAAAGACATCTCTGTATTACTACCTTTGGTCTTGCATGGGTATGCATGGGACACCACTGCGTCTCACCTGATGACTGGTGTTGCTTCACCTCATGGCTTCAAAAGCTGCACAAAGCATTTGGGAAAGGGCAGAGGCTTTGAAAAAAAACTCGGAGGGTGATTGGATGAGCATTCTGTCCGTCACATCTTTACCAATCATAGCAACAAAACGTGACATTGTAGGAGTAAATCCACAGAAAATGCATAACGTGAACTATGGCAACTGTAGACATGTCAATACAAGACTTTTGTCGTTTATGAAAAGAAAACAACTCCCTGCTGTTCTTTGCTCCTCTTTTAACGAAGAAATGTCATTAAGTTCTGATAAAAATTACGCTTTAGCAGCACCCTCGCTTACGTCTTCCGCCATAATTGCGCCGGCCTCTTGGTTGCTGCTTGCTTACATCACGACTCCACCGCACCCGAAAGTACTGCCCCTGGTCGCTGACTGGTCCTGTCACTCTCTAACCGGCCCAAACAGTTCAGACGGGAGCTTTGCAAGATAGATTTGCCAGTGAGAAACACGGAAATGGGCGTATCCATCTGCTTTGCGAGGTAAGTTAAAAGTCACATATTGTGTAAAATAAACTTTTTCAGGCTTTGCAAACAAAGATATGTGACCATGGCCTGTCCACAATCCCCCCCAAGAATCAGAAAAATCCTTCCCCTGCTCTTTCTCCACCTTTCAGAAAATGTGTGCTGAAACAAGCCGTTCTCAGATTTTCCCCTCATGATGTCGTGCGGGGAGTTAGCACTGCCCCCAGGTTAGGTTGGCCCTCTCTGCTTGGAAGAAAGTCTCACCCTCCTCTCCTCTCAAGAGAACCACATCAATTAAGCCACATTCATTTCCTGAGAGGGGTGTGGTCAGGAGCAGAGTCAGACAGCTCATCAACATTTAAAGCTACAGACACAGAAACAGCTTGTTCTAAGCAGGGCTGAAACAGAGGGGTGTTTAAGGCATGCAAAAATCCAATACTGGAGTGTTTTTTCAAGAAACAAACCTCACAGGCATGTTTTGTGGACCTCTGAGATCAATATAAACTTGTTTTATTGGGATAAAATATGTGACCTTCAACAGGGTTAGTGAGGTGTTGAAACTTGCACATAAACAAATCAGAAATTTTCCACCTGATTTTTTTCCAGGTGTTGTACTGTCATTTGTACTGCAGAGCCATGCTGTTGTAACTGTTGCAGAATATGACTTAGTACTGCCTTGCTGAAATAAGCAGGGATGACCATGAAAAAGATTTCAACTGGTTAGAAGTATATGTGCCTCCAAAGTCTGTATTTCTAAGTACTATTGGTGCTTTCACAGATGTGCAAGTTACCCATGCAGTGAGCACTAATACACCACTGCATCATCACACATGCTGGCTTTTCAATCTTGCATTAATAACAATCTGGATGGTCTTTTTCCTCTTTACCCTGGAGGACCCGATGGCCATTTTCCCCCAAACAACTTGAAATGTTGTCTTATCACACCACATCACACTTTTCTGTTTCAGGTCAGTCCATTTTACTCAGAGAAGAATATAAAATACAATAAATACAATGAAATTAGTTCAAAAGTGATCCATAGAAGTATGTAACTCAATAATGTGGGTGATTGGCACTCTTCTTTTGAGCAGAAGCTCAAAACAAGAGTCAACAACAACAGCAAAATAAGCTGTTTGGCATTGGCAGACAAGATTCAGCACATTTATCATGAGCACAACCACACACTCAGCTCCACTGCTCATCCTACAAATGCTTGTTCCTTATGAATGTGACACCATTTGAAAGGAAAATAAACAGGTAAAAGAAGAATTATTGTTACAACAAATAAATAATAAACCAAACACAAACATTCTTACTTTTTGTGCAAAAATTATCAAATAAGATGTGCAGGTACATTTCTCCTTGCTGAATTTGTCCCTTCACTCTGAGACATCACCTGTGCTGTAAGGTAGAGCACTGCCTTCTCTCAGCAGGTGAAAATGTAGAAACATGCCCATGTGTTAAATGGAGCAACATATTGGTGGAAAAGATTATTTTGCATGTTCAGTAAACTTTCTTTGAGTTAATAAAATCAGCTCTATTCTTACCTTTTGTTATACAGACCTAGTTCATACACATGTATGCACCGTTAGAAGTTTAATTCTTCTTGCAAAATCCTTCACAATGAAAGTCATGTCAACATAGTATTTTCATATCAGTGAATGTGTGGCTTGCTGCATACTTTGCTGGGGGACACAGCACATAACTGTTTTCCAGGTCAAGAGCTTTACACCTGTTGTTGTGTTTCATGCCTGTGAATATTCTTCCAAGAGGGTAATTTATTCAACACCAGGCAGTCAAGTGAAGAAAAAAAGGAGTTGGGTATTTAGTATGAGCAGCGATAATCACCATGACTGAACAGAGCAGAGTGAAAGAATGTGAACAACTAAAAGACCATCCAATCAGAGAATTATGGGAAAGATGGTGAGTTGACTTGTTAGGGAATTAATTCTTTGAAGTGCTGTACAAAGACAGAAAGTGCAAAATAAACAACAATGCTGAAGGACAACTCATGGATACATTAAGGTTGGAGAGACAGAATAATGCTTCTGGGAACAGATCTTACAACATAGATGTGTTAAAAGATGGGAAGCGTTGTTTGTTTTAAGTGTGTATAAGATGAAAACGAGGCTGCTGAGTGATGATAACTTGTTATTACAATCAAGGCCAGGTACTGTCTATTCATCAAGGATTCCCTCCCAAGAATCCATCCATCCTTCGCTCAGATGCATGACTATTGATTGGAACAGTGCAACATCACTTCCTGTTCTCCAGAGAGAACACGTCCCTGTTTGGGTGAAAATAAGCCCAGTTTCTAAATGGCAGTATATTAGAAAACAATGGCAGTATGCAATCTAACACTATTGCGTTCTGTTTTGTGCACTTCGTGATTGAAACATAACATGTTTGTTACCCTTGATGAAAGTGTGTAAAAGACACCTGTGTCTCTGTGACCCAAACTTGAGAGGATTATAGCGGTGAAACGTCGGACTGTAATTGTGTTTCTAATGACTTCAGGATAGAGATTGCTCTGCATCCTCGCATCTAACAAGATTAAAGTGTCACATAAAGTATGTGATGTTGATTTATGACATCTGCGGTCACAAGATGGGGCCATTTGTCCAGTTTGATCGAGAGCATCCGAACTGACACCTACAACTTTGTTACATAAGATGCCAATCATTATTCTGAAATGTATTTGTTAGATTTATTTTGGGGCCTTTTTTTGCCTTTATTAGAGAAAGATAGGGCAGGGGAAAGAGTCAGAAAGAGTGAGCTTGTCTGGCGATGGGATAATGTTCCAGAGGGACAACCATCACTGCACCCCTCCAATATCTAAGCTTAAGGCAGAGTGGCCAGAGTGAAAGCCTCTCCTCAGTGCAAAACAGCCGAAAACCCATGTGGTGTTTAGCGAGTTTATTGCAGACTCCAAGTGGGGCTTTCGTGTGTTTTGCACTAAGGAGAGGCTTCTAACTCTGCCATAAGCCCACAGTGGTGATGAGCTGCAGTGATGGTTGTCCTTCTGGAATTTTGTCCCGTCTCCACACAGAATCTCTGGAGCTCAGTCAGAGCAGCCATCAGGTTCTTGGTCACCTCTCTTACTAGGCCCTTCTTCCCCAATTGCTCAGTTTGACCAGGCGACTAGCTCTTGTGCCAGACTTTTTGACAGATTTTTTGTAGCCTTCATCAGATCTGTGCCTGACAATCCCGTCTCTGAGCTTTGCACGCAGGTCCTTTGACCTCATGGCTTGGTTTTTGCTCTGAAATGTATCATCAGCTGTTAGGCCTTCTATAAATGCTTTTCCAAATCATGTACAATCAGTTTAATTTAATACAGGTGGACTCCAAACAAGACGTAGAAACATCTCAGCAACAATCAAGAGAAATAGGAGGAGTTGGGGCTATATTCCATGTGTTTTTGTGAAGGGCCTGCACTTAGGTCAATGTGATATTTCAGTTTTTTATTTTTAATTGATTTGCAAAAATGTCTAAAATTCTGCTTTCATTTCATCATTATGGGATACTGGGTGTAGATTAATAAGAATAAAATGTATTTTTGTACTGTAGCATGAGGCTGCAACATAACAAAGGGGGGGCAATTTTTCCACTGAGGGTCAAATACTGAGAAATATAAGGATGCTGTTATTAGTTGTTGTGATTAGTTTTTTTTTCTGTTTTGTTATTTGCTGCTATTAACTGTTTGGCATGGATGAAGACATTCTTATTTTGGTTATCAATATCTTTTCCATTTATATTTTCATCTCAATTTAGTCCAAAAAAAAAAAAAAAACATGTCAGTGAATTCTTCTTTTCAGGATGTTTGTTTACAGAAAAAATGGACCACTAGCTGCCGTTGAACCACAGGCCATAGCTTGGACACCCCTGCTTTATAGTAAATGATTATCGATGTCAGTCAAGCCCTGCTGTAGCAAAGGGAGAGAGCAGAGAGTCCATTGTTTGGTGTTAATCTGGCTTCAGTATATCAGTATGTTGGTCAAACTAGTAAATGTTACTATGAAAACCATGCCTTTGCTGTCATCACCTCTGCCAGGTAATTTAGAGCAAATCTCATACACTGTCAAGATGCAACCTTTAAGTCTGGGAGAAATCAAACAGCAGGATGAGAACGGTTCATCACAGAAAATAAAGGGCTTATTGGGTCTCATATTTCTTTTGCCTAATCTCTTTCCAGCCTTTAGGAAACATGATTAATGACTACTCTGAACAGGACGGTATTGATCCAGTAAACACGTAGCAATAAGAGGTATTCTCTTTTCGGCACAGCAAATACTGCCACTGTGTGTTCCAAAACAGACGGTGCTGCTTGTGAGATTGTATCTCTTCTCTGTACACTGCTGCAGATTCTCTTCACACTGTAAAAAACATCACAGTTCAGCTACTTTTTCCTCTTACGTACACATTTTTTAACTGGATGACACCATAGTATGTGAAGCTTGTCTCCAAACATTGACTAGGTAAGGTGCTAACTTATTTTTGAAGTTTTACCATTTTCTGGATTAATTAGTTAAATTTCACACAAGGCAAATGCAAGTAAACCATCGGACTGTACTGAATTCATGATAGATTTTATGTTAAGAGTTGAATTGGAATATAATATTACATGTCCCTAGAGTTATTGTAGACCAACCCAACAGTGCTGAGCTTATTTAACTTATTCAGTATTATATATTTATATAATATTTTGATTTATTTTATTTTTGCTTGTTTTATTTTCTTGTTTTTTATTATTTTTATTTAATGTATTATTATTATTATTATTTTCTATTATTATTATTGTTTTATTTATTATTTTCTTTATTTATTTTGTATTGATTTCATTTTCTGGTTGTATTTTTGTTATTTTTTATTTTATTTATTTTATTCTACAGTTGTTATTCTTTTTTTTTATAATTTTTTATTTATTTTATTTTCTGTTTTAATTGTTCTATTGTAGCTTGTTCTATTTTCCTTTTTTCATTATTTGTATATTATTATTATTTTGCTTTGGTAGAATGGTCCTAACCATTCGTGCTAATAAAGCTCTTTTTTTTAACCTTTTTGAACTTTTGTATAAGAAAATAGCAACTTTACTTTGGGGGGGGGTAAATTAAATAATTTCTTCACTGCAAAGTATTGCATATTGTTTTTTTGTTTGTTTGTTTTTGTTTTTGTTTTTTTGTTTTTTTTTTTGTTTTTTTTTTTGTTTTGTTTTGTTTTTTTATAAAAGGTGTCTTTCAGCTCATTTAAAAGGTCTTTTTCCAGTCTTTCTAATGCTTTATAAGTCTTTAAACTGGGTATTTTTGGCAGTATGTAATCTTTTTTTTAGAGTTCCTGCAGCACTGCAACAAACTTATTTTTATTTGACCAGGTTTTAAAGCTTGAGTCATGGACCTTTAGTCTGAAGATACAACAAAGTGAATAAACCACAAAGTGAACAAACCACAATCACCAACCCTCTAATAGTAGTTTGAAAATCAATACAAAAACATATTTCTGGGTGGACATTTGAGTGGATATTACATGGGTCTTCTGTTTTTTGAACTAGGAGAACTGTGACTCTGTTGCCTAATGTAATAGGAATGACCAGTGGGAGTCCCAGTCATCCTCTTTATTGTGTGGGCAGGTGGCTGTCTGAGCAGACACACGCATCCATGGAGACCTCAGTCTTCATATTTATCATGAGAGGCTGTTCTGGTGCCTCCTGATTTCCCAAAGCTCTGAATGGAATCAAATATCACAAGAGCCACAAAACAACAGCATTGATTACAAGTAATCTCACGACGTGTGGGATTTTAAAATGTCCTTAAAACGAAGTTTCATTCTCTGTCGTGTCAGCCATCCTATTCGTTAACTTGATAGTGGAGGATCTCATCACTCCACAATCCTTCATTAAACGCTTTGCGCACAATTGCGTTAATGTGAGGCATGATGTTTTTCAGCGCAAAAAATAGGAAGACAGATCCTATCAGCCACCAGTAATTCAGCTTCGTGACTAGTTTTAACTTTTTTCTTTTATTTATGTGGGTGATGTTGCTGCCGTGTGCCAAATACATCCATTATTTGGTGCGTTATTCATGTACAACTTCACTTGCTTGAACATTTTTGGAACTAAAATTGTTCTCTTCATATTTGAATTTTCTCCTCTTCTGTATAGAAAAACGTCATCTCCACTCTTCCAGTTGAATCAGACTTGTTAAGATGTTCCGCAGGGCAGTCGGCTGGCATCTTTGAGGTCATTTCTCTGCCAAAGTCGCTCTTCAGCTCCTGACGCGCAGCCTTTTGAAACCACCTTCAATTTCAAGCTGCTGCACTTCAGCCAGAGGTCTGAGAAATAAGAAACGGGGCATTTTGATAGCTCATAGCCTATCTCATTTCCTCCGAAGCCCCGATGACCGGAGCTTGTATCATTGAATTAATCCCTGGCATGACGTGCTCAGAGGCAGGTAGAGAAAACAGGGAGTTGGCGAGGAAGGAAGGACCATTACGCAGGTTTTCATGACATCACCATGGGCTGGCTATAAAGCGGTGAGGAGTAATCCACAGAGTTAGAGGAGCACTTGAGGAGCTTTGGAGTAAAGGACGGACCGAAGTCTCTTATGTTGAACAGCTGATTGGCTGCTGCTTCCGTCCCTCTTTGTGAACTCCAGCGCGGAGGAAACCCTTAAAGAATACGAGACTGTTCAAAATGAACTTGTCGTACTTGGTGGCGTGTGGACTTATGGTCACCCTGCTTTCAGTGAGGACGAGCGCAAAACCTTTAACACAAGCGCAGCAGAAGGTGAGAGTAACCAACTTTTATCCTTAGTAATTTAAATGTATTTGTTATCAAACTGAACTGTGAGCCGAATGATGGTGGAGTGAACAGCTGTTCTGTGGGGCCAGCGTTTTACGCGTCATAATTCGTCATTTCAGTCATGCTTAGCAACTCAGCAACTAATATTCCCCTGAAGTCTGGATCTCAAACATTCAAACTAATGTTTCTGTTACTTTTTGGCATAAAGAGACCACATTTTTTATATTTAATCACGCCAGAAAAAAACATCTAAAACATTTTGCTTCAGTTCTTTGATTTCGCTTGAATCAGTCACTCTAGATATTTAGGATCCTAGATTAAAGCGTGCCAAAAAAGTCAAAACCTTTTGCCCAAACTGTTGAAATACTACATTAAAGTGGTGTTCTTTCAATGCATGAAAAGATTTAACAAGATAAACATGTTCATTTTTTTAGTACGTCTTTTCCAAATATTGGAAGAAATAAGAAACCAAACAGTTTGTGCGTAAAATCGCAATTACGCACAGAATTTGCCAGTAGAATCGTCCACATAACGTTGTATCATGAGGTTAAGTGTTTGTTTTTGATAGAGTTTGGGTTGAAAAGGTAGAAATAAAGAATTAATCTGGCTTCAAGTTGATGCCACAGTCTGCGTTCAGACTGCAGGAGCGGACCCCAGGCACCTGCTTTAAGGATTTAAGACGCCAATGAGATCTTCTGAGTTGGAGCTGAAATGCAAGGTTTTAGTCGAGGACCTTCAACACCATGTGTTTTTACTGATCAAACTTGACCCCATAGTGTGTAGAAGTAGAGCACTGTTAATAGTTTATCTCACGGCTGACGCAAGCAGTGTTTGAAAACTGTCTCTCTGCTCAACAAGTCACTGAAAGCATGCGTTTTGATTTTTTTGATGTTTGCATGATGTATTTTTTTCAAAACGACTGTTTATTTTTGTTCCAGTCTCTTAGAAGTTTGCTGGGCGAGGAGCTGGCGGAGTTTCTGGAGTCGGAGGAGAGGGAGAGGAGGCTAGACGCGGTGCGCTCTCGGATACGGTTACTGCGAGATTTACGCATGGACACCCGGGCCAGAGGAATGTGGGCTCGTCTCCTTAATGACCAACCTGCACCCAGGAAACACAAATCCGGAAACAAGAAAGGGGGAACCACGTCGCGGAGTGGCTGCTTCGGACATAAGATGGACAGGATAGGAACCATCAGTGGGATGGGGTGCTAGGGATGGAGCAGCGCTGTGACGGTGAGTTTCATCAGTCACGGTCTCACTCTGCATAAAGATATATTGTGCGTATCATGCCATTAGATGACAAATAGTTAAAATTGGTAAAATAAGAAGCAAAGGGGCAACGAGGGGGGGCAAAAAGGAAGAGACACCCAATATTTACATTTGTTTTGTAAATTGCCATGTTGAAGATTGAAGTCAGTCTTGTATAAGGTTAACCACTGAAAAACAAGGGAGGAAGGAACAGAAGAATGAGGGGGAGTTTAGGAGGGAAAACAGATAGAATAAGGACAGAACAATAAAAAAATAGGATGTCAGAGTCAGGTTATTGTTCATCTTGAAGACAGACTTGTGAAAGTGTGAGCCAGTGAGGTTTACCATAAATGTTTAAAAAGAATCAGATGTTAGCGTTGGATAATGCACAATTCAGCAATCAGACAGTAATGAAATAGATGATTGCATCCTGTTAGGTGAATTCACATGGATCATCTCAATGTAAAACATCAGATTATGTTCTGCACATTGACTTTAATCATTATGATTAATCTTAGCTACCTTGCTGAGTTTTCATTCATAGAAATTTGGGCTGATTTCAAATAATAATGAATAAAAATGTCCTGAATATCACCAAAGCTGGACCTTTAGTCTGCAGTGCTCCCTCCTCAGACAGGAACCCCCCTCTTGCCAGCAGGAAAGCCCACTCACACTGATGTTTTGGAAACCATCCAGCGGGTGTTTAGGAAGTCCACTCATACTCGTGCACATAATCATGTACGATTCCGTCTGCTTCATCCAAAAACAAGTAGCATAAATCAGGTTTATGACAAAAAAGAGAGAAGAGGGAGAGATGTTGAGGGAGGAAGGGATTCAGGCAGGCAAAAACACAAACACATTATAAACACACAACACCCTGCGGTGGCCTGAATCTTTCTGGGAAAGCCATTCTCCTTTACAGAGTGATTTTAACAAAAACAACAAAGGGGCTGCAGTGGTGAATGAAGTAATGAGGAAGCAAGGTGACGCACAATTAGTCCTAAGGCTTGAGGCCTTATTGTGGTTGTGGCAAACTGTGAAGTCCTGACGGGGGGGGGTGTAAGTGGATGTGGTTTTCATCAGCTGACACCCGTCTCTCCTCTCATGGGCCAGCAGTGTGTAATAAATGTGGAGGATGGGTTCGACATGTGTTGTTAGAGATTAGATGTTTAACTGAGGAGTCAGAGCAACGTTAGCTTAGCATAAAGCCAAAGAGGATGAGGGGACATGTGGAGATTCACAAACCTTTGCAGCTAAATTCATAAACAAATGGTATAAATAGAATTGTCTCTAATTTTGTGTTTCTTTTCTTTCTCCAGATCTCTGGACAATGGTTTTGGAAAACCACGTTCGTTTGCTCTCACCTGAGCAACAACAAAAGAAAGAAAAACTCACCAAGAGACAGATTTTTGGTACGAGTCACCACGACCAGCAAAAACAAAGACTGACACGACAATGCTACAACCCTTCATATAAATATGTATGTATAATAATATGCAGGCATATATGCATATCGACATATGTGTATACCATACAAGTGGTCAACAGACACACATCACAGATTCATACCACGAGACGGCGGACAAAGGTGTAAAAACTACAAACCGCAAAGCTGTATATTGTTGCTGCTGCTGTACATTCTTGTACTTCATCTCTTCCTGCATAAATGTATTTATGTTTAAAAAAAACTATTTATATGTTTATAAAAAGAGATATTTATAAATATGAGTTTTATTTATGTAACATTTGGAAAATGGATGCAAACTGCAGGTCAATTCTGTTTGTAACTTTTTTCTTTTGTCGCAAATAGTTGTAAATGTTTTCAAAAATGATAAAAAGAACATTCCATGTGCAATTGCATGAAGACTCTAAGGTTTTTATGTTTCACTGACCGTGGTTTATTCTAGTTATTTCTGCATGCTGGTTGAAATATTTAGAATAAGTGGTGTTATGTCGCTTATCAGGACGCTAGATAGGGCTGTGGATTTCTTAGATGAAACAGGAGTTGAGATTTTCAGAAGGTTTGGGTAACAGCACACAGGGCCACATCACCAACACTAGGGCTGCCATCTTTAGTGCGTAAAGGAGATATATAGTCAGGCTTGATTAGGTATTATAGAGGTAAATTAAGACAGTGCCACTTCTGAAGGTGGTGCAGAAGAATGTTTCAAGCTTATTTAGCTAACAGAAGATATCATTTGGGCAAAGTCTAAGTTAAAATGTAATGATTTGGTGCTCATTTGATGCAAAAAACCTAAGACTATGTCCTTGAATCACAGGTGGAAAAAGTACATGACTATTGTACTCAAGTAAAAGCAGTTACTCTGGTGAAAACTGGCCTCAGTAAAAGTACTGGTCTATGAATCTACTCAAGCAAAAGTAAAAAGTATGAAATTCAAAGTTTAATGTAAGTATTGATTGGCTACTGAGGAGTCTGACAGTAAAATATTAACTTTCCTTATTGCCAAGAAAAAAAAGGACCACCTAAAGTCACAGGTGGAAACTCAGTGGATAACTTCACCCATGGTGAAAATGTGTCTCAAATCAAAAACAAAAGAACCCAGCAGTTTAAAACTGCTCAGAAATGTTTGACACTGAGATATCAACATCAGTTTTGCTTTGTATGACAGCTGTTTCAGGATGTGATGTGGAATCATTCTCTCTGTGTAGTCAACATAAGTGGAAAAAGAACAGAAGTATTGTATGCAATTAAAAGCACAGTAACTCTGATTAAAACATACTAAAAAAGTATTGATTTCAAAATGTACTCAAAAAAGTACAAGCACTTGAATTCTGTTTATTTCACAAATCACCAACCCTGTAAACATGAGTTATTGGGAGTAAGAGTCAGAGGTGACACCTTCATGATGTTCTAATCATCCAGACTTTTAAAATAAGAAGATGGCGTTATACTTGGGAGCTCAGGAGATATTGAGTTTCTTTTTGCTTTCTCAGAATGATTTTAGGTTTCTGTTTCTATCTGAACAAAATGAAACCAGATTAAAACTTTACTTTTACCACCTTGGTTTTCAAGGGCAGTATTAAAAACAATCTTTGCTGACATATCAATCACAGGAAATTACAAATTTCTAAAGAGAGAAAACTGTTATACAAAGCATACAAAACAAGTTGTACATTTTTATTTGAAGATTTTCAAGGCGGAATTGCACTACTAACCTCCATCACTAGAGGGCAGCATAGAAGCTTAAAAATAAGACACCTGTTGCATTCACAGTGGTCCTCATGTAAAAACTGACAGAAATGTCACTTTTAACAGCTTAATGGATACACAGTGATGTAATGTTATTTTCATATGCAGTGCTTTACACATGAAAATGTAATTTTCCATGATTAACAGATCTCTCTGTATCCCAAAGACATTTATACCAACTCCACAAAAACATATTCTCTTATCGACAGACGAGCTCTTTTCCAGTGTTTGTTACATCGTCATGTTTCCACCACAAACCTCTGCCAGTCTTCCTTAGAGGAGTTACATCATGTTGCTGTACAGTTTCTCATCAGCTTGATCTTATGTGCATGGTTGGACAGAACCACCACGCCCCCTGCTGGCGGACAGCTTCTTCAGGAGGAGTGGGGCAACATGTAAGACCCCCATCCTGGTTTACAGTCCAATGGGGCCTTTTTTTGGAAATTACTTGTAAAATACTACCTAACCACCAGGGAATTGCTCCAGTATAATGAAGGTTAGGGTTAGACGGTTGGGATAAAATACCACTTTTACCAGACAATCACCTCAATATTATGAGGAATTACTTGATAATATATATATATATATATATATATATATATATATATATATATATATATTATACTTGGTAAATACTTCCTTAGTGTAAGCAAGCTATAACTTGGTTAAATGTCAACTGATAAGAAGGTAATACCACCTTAATCAGACCACATTCACATTTTTTTAATTTATTTTTATTTATTTATTTTTATTTATTTATTTATTTATTTTTTGCCATTTTGTCATGTTGCAGCCTGACAATTGTTTAGATCCATTTTTTTCTCTCATTAATCTACACTCAGTACCCCATAATGACAAAGTGAAACAGAATCTTTGAGGTTTTTTTTGCAAGTTTATCAAAAAGAAAAACTGAAATATCATCATTGACATACTTAGTGTCAGACTGAACTGTTTGGTTTCAATTCTGAACATTATGTCTTCAGAAAACCAGGCCCTGCTTATTGATATCCCAATACCATCCTAACACTGAAGCTGGGTGGTGGTAGTATGATGCAGTGGAGGTATTTTTCACCAGCAGGGACTGGGAGACTGGTCAGCGTTGAGGTAAAGCTCTGTCTGAGGACCTAAGTGCTGTTCTGCAGCACTTAGGTCCTCAGACGGGACTGAAGACCTAACACAGGCGTGGCTTAGGAACAACTCTGTGAATGTCCTAGAGTTGCCCACCTGTAGCATTGACTTGAACCCTGTTGAACATCTCTGGAGACCTGAAAACAGCTGTCCACTGATGGTCTCTGTCCAATCTGAATGAGCTTGAGAGGATCTGGAAAGAAGAGTGGCAGAAAATCCCCCAGTCCAGGTGTGCAAAGCTTGTTGCATCATATTCAAAAACTGCTGCCAGAGGTGCTTCAACTGAGTAAAGAGTCTGAATGCTGAGTTTTTCTTTAAAATAAATTTGCAAAAATTGCAAAAGTTCTGTTTTCCTTTTGTCATGAAGGGATACTGAGTGTAGATTACTGAGAAACAAATGAATTTAAAGGAGTTTAGCATCGGGCTGCAACATAACAAAATGGAAAAAGTGAAGGGGGTCTGAGAGTTTATGAATGGACTATATAATATATATATGAAGTGAACAGTGAATTAGCACAGACCACAAACAAGGAAGTGCTCCAATTAGCACTGAACAAACAAAAAGGCATCAAACGTCTCACAATGTTCATGTCGAAACAGAAGTTACTGAGATCACAAAAGCCTGAGAGAGGAAAAGAAGCATGATGAAACCTGTCAGACATAGGGAAAAGCTTTTCACAAACTAGAAAAGAGTAATAGGATAACTGCTAAAAGCATCTACCAGTAAATAGAAAATATTCAACACCTGTGTGCAATGTCAACAGTGTGAGCTTTTTCAAAACTGGAAGATGTGCCTGAAGAGACTTTTTAATAAGCTGTATCAAAGAGCAGGGTGTGAAGATAAATAAGATGACAGTTTCTCAATGGTTGGATGACAGCGGTGACATATAGGACATGATGTTGTAGGATCTTTTATACACTTCCCCTATAATGTTCCCTTACATCATGATAGATAAAATAACATAAAACATGACTGGAATCAACCTGACCACCTGGAACATCTGTACTGAGGCTCTTATCGTATCTTAAGCATTTTCTTGTAATGCTTTATCATTTCAGCTTTATGAAAACATTTCACCAACCATTTTCTTGCTGTTATTGCTGTTTCCTCATGTCCTGGTTTACACTGGATAATCTTTAACACTTTGTAGAAGAAGAAGAAAAAAACTTGCAGCAATTACCATACACATAAAACTGCTCGACAATACCAGCTCTACTCTTGAAAATATTGTAGGGGTCTTTTGTTTCATCCAATCTATGTCCAAGCTAAAGCTTTATGAAGACATTGAGAATTTCTAAAACGACTGCAGTCATAAAGTCATTACAGCAGACAAATATTTATTTCCATTAGGAATGATGCAGACTTTGGCATAAAATTGCTGACACTTTAAGAAACATTAAGATTAACTACAGTTTGCTTTTACCAACACTTAACAGCGGAGACTAAATCTTACTGTGGTCCATTTTTGGGCAGTAGCCAATGTGTATTTCTCTGTGATATAGAGAATCCCTTCTGACATAAAATCCATGGATGAATCTTTTGACTCAGGGTATCACCAGGAATTCTTGGCCCCCTTAAAAGATATCACTTGCGGGCCCGACAAACCAAGCCAACCCCATGCATTTACTAAATCTACATCACTGTTACTCTTCAGACCCATTACATGGTCTAAATAACACTAACTTTGTACAACATCCTAAAAATGAGGGATCAACCATAATATGTTACTGCATCAATGCTACTCGGCATGGAGGCAATCAGTCCGTGGCACTGCTGGGCTGTTATGAAGCCCAGGTTGCTCTGATAGCAGCCTTCAGCTCGTCTGTATTGTTGAGTCTGGTGTCTCCCATCTTCCTTTTGAAATTTCTCCAGAGATTCTCTACTGGGTTCAGGTCAGGCCTTTTGGCTGGCAGTCAGCAAACCAGTTTCTGGTAGTTTTGGCTTCACTGTGGGCAGAAGCTAAGTCCTGCTGGAAAAGGAAATCGATATCTTCATAAAGTGTCTCAGCAGATGGAAGCATGAAGTGCTCTAAAATCCTCTGGTAGATGGCTGACAGCAATGATTCTGGACTTGATAAAACACAATAGATGAAATAACACCTCAACCCATCACTGACTGTGGAAACTGAAAACACTGGACTTCAAGCACTTTGGATTCTGTGCCTCTCTGATCTTCCTCCAGACTCAAGGACCTTGATGTCCAAATGAACTGCTGTGAATAGTGAGAGCATGGAAGTTGGAGAGCATTTCACCTAATTTGGCAGCTTAATCCATCGACTGTGAGGCTGAGCTCAGCCGCAGACTTGGTCTTGTGCATGGGGCAGGTTTCACTGAGCAAGGCGTGGCATTCCCAGTATCTGAGCATGTGGACATAAGTAAAGAGTCTTTAAGTCATTGGTCCTCCTGGTCTTACAATACTCTTGTAAAGCCTGGATGTTGACTGATTGCCAGAGGCGCTGGTGAGACTCCTTTTTGACAACATCTCTTCGGTGCATCTTTGAGTATCATTGGCAAGACTGTGTCTAATGTTGATGTTCTCAGGAGAACGGGGATGGAAGGATCAGCTGCCTTATGCAGGAATTGCAGCTGTGCTTTTATGGGCACCTGGCCTGATCCAGCTCACCGCATACTGGGTGCCCAAGACCCAGTGAGCTGGTCCAAACACCAGGTGGTTCAGGAGTGTCTGCAACACTAGGAACATGACACTTATACCCCATTTCCTGGACACGTCTGTTTGTTTGCTCTTGATCCACTGACTCCAGCCTCAGTCAGATCTTTGTGAAGCTCCCCTAAGTTCTTGAATCTGATTCGTTTGACAGCCCTCTGAGGGCTACTCTCATCACTGCCACTTTTGCACTTTTTCTTACAACACATTTCCCTGTTTCAGCTCAGGAAACCTTTGACGGCGTTTGAGTTAATTAGCTGATTAAAGCTCTTTTGAGGACTGAAGAAATTGACAAGAAAAAAAATTTCCAAAACAAGTGGATTTTTGATTTCACAAATCTAGAATATATCAGTTTAACTTTATGAGTTGAATTAAGGGAAAGGAACTTTATCAAGATATTCAAAATGTTTGAGATGCCCCTTTTTGCTTTGACAAGTATCCTTTATTTCAGGGGACTTGCATCAGGCTGTTTTCTGGATCTGATGTCAGTTGAATGTCAGGATCATAAATTAGTCCATTTTCAGGTTTTAAAACATTTTAATGTTGGGAACTAATGTTTGTCAAAATTCTTGTTTTGCCAACCAGTTGCTGGGATTCAAAGCCAGTTCCACATTAAATGTGACATCTACATCTTACATCCTTTCAACATTTCACATCAATCCAACTTCAGGCTTTGATCTCAGCCCAACATCAGAATCTGGTGTCAGCTTTTACCATTCAAGGTCCAATGCAAGATCTGACATGAATCTAATGACAGCTTTTGATGCCAACGCAATTTAAGGTTTCTAAAGGGGTATTTCAGTATTTCTGAAGTTGAGTTGTATGAGGTAACTAGCGGTAGAAGTGGCATTAGCCTCCAGTGGTTTGATTAAGAAGGACTCGCTGGTTGTACCAGTCAGGAAGCTAGGGTATGTACAGTGTAACAGATGGGTACAGTCTCTCCTCAGAATTTAGTGAGGTTTTTTGATAAAAGATGCACCATAAAACAATGTTGGCTCAAATGTACACACAATCAAAAACTTTTGAAGCATTTTACTTTACACCCAGAAAGACTCTTTTTTTGTCACTATTTCGGAACGCAAGAGAACGTAACCAGTAGCCAAAGCCTGCATTGCAAAATAGTGATAAAAAAGTTGTCAGTAGCGCGTACGTATGAGCCAACATTGTTGTGTGACCAATTTTTTACCAAAAACTTGCTAAATTCCACAGAGAAACTGTACCCATCTGTTGTGCTGTATATCCTAGCTTCCTAGCTGGTACAACCAGTGAACCCTTCTTAAAGGAGCAACGCTCACTGAAATCACTGGCAGCTAATGTCAGTTCTACTGCTGGTTACCTCATATGACTCAGCTTCACAAATACTGAAATATCCCTTTAAGTCAGCCCAGTGAGGGGATGCAATATCAGTTCCATATTAGTTGGGACTTCTATCTAAAGTCAAGTCAGGACATCAGGAAATTAAAGTAGAGTAACTATTTAGGCAATCTGATTAGAGTAACCTGGTTCCAATGTTGAAGTAATCTGATTACAAAGCAGCTATACTGCTATTCATATAGATAAAATCAAAAGGAATCTTATGTACAAGTATCTGTTACAACAGTAAAAACAATCTGATTTGTAGAAGCTGTCTGAGTAAAATTTTGAATTACTTTTGAAATACTTTAAAATCTTTACTTGAATGTTTAAGTAGTACCATAAATTTTCAAGAAATTTTTTCCTGGGAATATTCTGGAAATCTTCTAACACACTTGTGGAATTTTTCAGGATAATTTTTACAGAAAATTAAGGGATTTTTTTTCAAGGACTTTTTGAACAATTTCTTCCATGAGGCTAAGATTTTTTAAGGATTTTTTTTTTTTGAATATTCACCTTAAAAAGTAAAAATGTATCATGCTGCAAGCAAAAGAGAAATCTTGAAGAAAAAAACCTCAAACATGTGTCTGACAATGTGAATTGTTAAGAATAAGCTTGCCACATTTCCTACTGAGTCATTCTGCTTCTGATTCTTGGTGGGATTTTGTCACATCCTAGTGAAGGCACTGGCCAGTGATTTTATCAAGAACCTTTCTGTAACTTAATTTGACATGTCTAAAAAGAAGTCATATTTGCATTACTGTGACATGAGTACTGTGAGCAAGCAAAAAGGAAAACTGTAGGAGCAGACAGGCCAAAGTCGGCACTGGCCAGTGTTGAGGCATGAACCCAGGACTAGATGCAAGTCAGTCCAACATCAGTTTGAGACATCATACGATGGCAGGACCTCAGGCAGATGTCGGGATTGAACACTCCAACATCAGGTTTGAATGTAGGCCAATTGTTGGGGTCTGACCTCACAACGTCAGGTTTTGATGTCAGCCCAGTATGGGGATCTGACATCAGTCCAATTTTAGGGTTTGATGTCAGACATGTCAGGTTTTATGTCAAACCAGTGTGGAAATTTGACATCAGTTCAATGTCATGTTTTGATGTGAGCCCAACACCAGGATTTGATGTCAGTTCACTGCCATGTTTGATGATAAATCTCATAATCATGACTTTGGACTTTTTCCCTTTGATATTTCTACTTATTTACTTTTTTTACTGGCAGCAATGGGCTTCCATGGCCAGGATAGATTTCATGTAAGGGCACTTTATTTCACTAAAGGCTGATGAATATCAACAGCATTGACTTAAATAAAATGAATGGTCAGTAAACATATCTCATATGGCTTGTTTCTGTTTTGTGGCTCAACTGATGATGTATAGCACCTCCCTATAAATCAGAAAAGTGAGTCACTATGAAAGAACCATACAACAAACAACTCAAAAATATTGGGTCACAATACAGAGGAAAAAAAGAAAAAAGGATAAAAGCAACACAAAATATGGTCAAAGATAATAAATGCTGCATAGAAGTAAAGTAACAAAAGAAAACTAAAGAAAAGGAAAAAAGAAGAGATAAAAGCAATGGATATAAGAATAAGATAACGTGGGGAGGTTAAAAACAATACAGCCTGCTCATGGGTTGGATAATTCACTTCCCACATTGAAATAAATAAGCAATCTAAAGCAATGCTGCCTCTGTGTGGTGCTGAGGCTTAATTGCTCAAAATGTGCTATACTCCATTGGCTGACAAGAGCCAAGGCTGTTCAGTACAAACACTCCAGGGATGACTAAAATATGAATAAAGGAGTCACAATTGCCACAAAATAGGTCATGTGGTAAGATTTTCTGAATTTTGAAAGCATTCTCATTTACATTATATCATAGACACTGGGTCTTTGTTGGAAAGTTTTGTGAAATTTTCTAAAAATTCATAACATCTACTCAAGTCTTCAAAAAGGAGACAGCTTTAATATTTTATCCAAGTACTTTTTTTATTATCAGTGCCATGACAAGCAATAAAAAATAATAATGGTGTTACACATGAAGAAGGTAACACCAGTGACAATTTTTTCAGAAACAAAAACATTTTACAAAAAGGCTGCTGCATGATATCAAACCACATGTTGACAATCAGGATACACCAACAAAATGATATATAATCTGTTTTTAATCGATTTTGTATAATTTCCTGAAACAAGGGGGGACACCAGTGACGCTGTCTAAAAGCTTCATGTAAAATCAGGAGATCATTTTGAACAGTTTCTAAAATGTTGAAGGGTCAGTGGGCTAATCCTGGGCATTTCCTCATAGATCATTAAGAAAGAGGCACAGGAAGTCAAGTGATACCATCAGCATGATTTTAATTTTAAAATTAACAATCTTTTTTTTAATATGGTAACACCAGTGACATGACTCAGGAATAATTGCAGTCATGATATAATTCAATATATCTATTCCAAATTTTGTTGTTTCTTGTCTTTTTAATTATCTGATGGCCATACATTTTTGTTTTTAAATGGCAGAAAAAATACATTTTGACCACAAAGTTCTGCCCTCACCCTCTATACATGGCCATGGGGACATGCACCTTTGTGGTGGTTGGCATCTGTAACTGGTTTAAGTTTAAAACTATAAAATAATTTATTACTTTATTATAAAAGATTCTTATTCTTTTTTTCCTAGTGAAATAATTCAGTAAAGGCTACAACCAGAAAAATGCACGTTTCCGTAGAATAGCCCTGCTTTGTACAGCTGGTTACGCCACTGTGTTTTTGGCTGCATGTTGCAGATGGGTGACGACAACTGGTTCAAACCACGTGGTTGTTATAAACAGCTGCATGGGACATAAAGAAGCTTTGTCCCAAGTGGCTAGTAAACATATGGAAATGTAAGGTTGGGGGAGAAGTCGACTATTCTCGTTTGTTTATTATGATTATTATTGTTATTTAAAAAAACACTTAGTTTGTAATGACTAACATTAGTAAGAGACCACCATTTGACAATTTAAATATGATACATTTTAGTATTTATAAGGCAAAACTATTTTTAGTAGCTTTGACAACAACGCTTTATGTTTGCTATCATACATTAGTTCAAAACTAGAAAAAAAACGTACGTCTCGTGAAGTCATAAATTCACTTGACTTGTCTGTGTAGGCGAGGCGTGGGCACGAGGCAAATGTCTCTACTCGTGATTGGTGGAAGCGGTAATGTGGGCGGGGTGGCGTGAACGCGCAGAGCAGGAGAGTAACGAGCGCGGCTTCGTCTTATCTGTCTTTCCTGTCCAATGTCCCACCGAGTAGGCTGAGCCACGTGTATGCAGTAGCGTTTCGCTTGTCTTCAAACGTCCAATTTCTTGTGTTTCATAGGAACACAATAAAGCACCATGGTGAAGTTAGCAAAGGTAAGAAAAGCGCCATTAATTTTTTTAGTGTCAAAGTGTGTGCGTTTGTGACAGAAAGCTGTGTTTACGCATGAGGCCTTTACGGAGAAGTTGCTGCGTTTGTTAGAGAAAAACGGAACTGACGCTGGTGCTTAATGTATGCACATGTCCCACAGCTAATGCTACCAGCATGTTAATGACCTAATTCTCTAAAGTGTACCTAGTCGAAATGGCATGGTATAAACGCACTCGTGACGTTAATCTTTCATTTCTTATTAAAGGAGATCGGCCATGTTTGTACTGGATGTGGGTTTTTGGCCTGCTAACGCTTACATTGCACACAAGATGGCATTCATGCGCGCACTCGATTTTAGCATGGATTTTAGAGTTACAGGGACGAGATAGTGGATTAAATGGCATGCGGTACAAGCTAGCCTACTAATGCCAACGTTTAATGGTGATTTGTAGGCAAAGCTGAAATGTGTTCACCATGTTGGCTAACGTCGCTGGCACAAAATTAGCATTGACGCGGTGTTTATTTGCCAATATTAAACTGTGAAGCATATAATCACTCAAATCTTCGACACAGTAAGAATTAATAACAAAGTTTGCAACTGAAGGTTGGAAATGAGAGCCTATGTAGGAAAGGAAATAGGCTGTTTGCTGTTAGGCGTGCGTTAAATGCGTGTTTGCCGATTGCAAATTAGCCAACATGCTAACAGCACTACCTCCTGAGCTCCACGTGGGTTGTGCGCCTGCTCTAAAGTGACACACGAGGTGGAAACCTAAGGCAGAGAGATCGTGTTATCACCCAGTCACAGCTATCACTAGTGGCGGAATGTTTTAAATCAACGGGAATGAATTTTTTGAATGATTAAATTATTGTAAAAGCATGTATTTGGGTTCTTTACTCGTAGGTAAATACCTCACACTGTAAACCCCCACCCCCACCCCCCGTCGTTAAACTCGTTAGTAGTATGTCTGGATAGTTCTAACTCTGGGATTTATCTGTAGCAAAACGTGATTTTAAAAGAGTTTTAAATCTTTGTTTCCTTTTATCCACAGGCAGCAAATAAGCCAGTAACTCAGAAGAAAAAAGCCCCTCCACCCCCTAAAGAAGTGGAGGAATCTAGTGAAGAGGACAGTAGTGAAGAGGAAGAAGAGGTACGATGTCTTTAAGTGTGTTGTAGTCCTAAGATTACTATTATTATGAAAGATTGGGATTTTAAATTTGTTTACAATGATTATTTTTACAGATGCCTCCCCCTAAAGCAGCGAAGAAAACCATACCAGCCAAAGCTGCCCCAGTTGTCAAAAATGGCGCTGTTGCCAAAAAAGCAGAAAGTGATGATGATGACGATGATGACGACGATGATTCTGGTAGGAAATTACATTTTATTCTTCCACAGCTTCCTACCACACTTTTTCCTTCCGCTTAACTTTCTTTGAATGTGCCTGGATAGAGCACTCTGTGAACAAGCAGCTTCTTTAGCAATGACCTTTTGTGGCTTACCCTCCCTCTGGAGGGTGTCAATGACTGTCTTCTGGACATCTGTCAGGTCTAAAGTCTTCCCCATGATTGTGTAGTTTACTGACCCAGATCGAGAGACCATTAAAAGGCTCAGGAAACCTTTGCATGTGTTTTGAGTTAATTAGCTGGTTAGGGTGTGACACCATGACTTTCCAATATTGAACTTTTTCACAATATTCTAATTTTCTGAGAGACTGAATTTTGGGTTTTCATTATCTGTAAGCCATAATCATCAACATTTCAAGAAATAAAGGCTTGAAATATTTCACTGTGTATTGAGTCTATATAATATATGGGTTTCACTTTCTAAAATGAGTGACACAATATACTGAACTTTTTCATGATATTCTAATTTTTTGAGATGCACCTGTATAATGGTACAATACATAATTTGAAAAACTTGGAGAAACTGACAGATGTGTTGTATTAACGTTGTTTACTAACCATGTAGCCAAAGGAACCATCTCATGCTACGGTATTTTATAAAGAACTAGGTCAGCACAAGGAGATGCTGAGATTTTGGCCTCTAAAAGAGTATTTTAAAGAATATAAAGAATCAGTCAGCATGCTGAGTTATTAAAATTAGAGTACTGGAAATGGAGTGACTTGCCTGTCTACTGTGAGAAATGGTGCAGCTGTTAGTAGCTCCATGCTGCTCTGTGATGAAGAAAAGCTTCTAGCACTGCAGCCTCTTGCGTGCTTTCTTAAAACCTTGAAACTTTGTCCTGTACTGATAATTGCTTGTTAATTAGCCGTTCAGTACTATAATGAAAATGATGCTTGTTTTAACCAAAGTCAGATGTCAGATAAACATGTTGACACATTAATCCCAGACATGGATACGTCTTTAGTAATAATTAGACATGTTTTAAGGTCTTTTCTTTGTTAATCTACCTACAGAGGAGGAGTCTGAAGAGGAGGCCCCCCCACCTAAAAAGACCCCTGCCAAAGCAACACCGGCTAAACCAGCAGCCAAGGCGGCCCCTGCAAAGGCTGAGGAGTCAGATGATGATGAGGATGATGATGATGACGATGATGATGATGGTAAGATCTGCATTGCAAATGGCTGTAGATGGTTTGGTATGTTAAGGTCTTCTGTACAAATGATTTATACTTCCAAATCCTTGGTAAATACGATACGCACCCTCCATTTCTTGGCATATATGAGGTTGTTTAGTACTCATGTGTGTAATGTACGGAGGAAAAGGAAATGCAGTGCTATGTCTTCGGTGCCGGTGTGTGATGAATCGTCTGCCGGTTCTATCCTCAATCGCTGCGACATTCTCACCTTTTAATGACTCATGTTGGAAACTGAATAGAATTTGCATGTTATTCTCTGAATTAGTGTTACTTCTAAGGTATGAAAACATTTTTTGTGTGCTTTGTTTAGATGACTCTGAAGAAGAAGCCCCACCTCCTAAGAAAGCAGCCAAGCCTGCTGCAAAGCCTCCAGTGAAAGCTGCTCCTGCAGAGGAGTCCTCTGATGAAGATGATGATGACGATGATGACTCAGAGGAAGAGGCCCCACCTCCAAAAAAGGCTGCCCCAGCCAAACCAGCTGCAAAGGCTGCCAAAGAGGAGTCTGATGATGATGACGATGAAGATGATGATGAAGATGGTATGAAACCTCTGTCTCTTTTTCGTAGAAACCGCTTCTTCATTGGCGTTGTCCAATGAAGCGGCTGGATTGTGAGCTACTTGCTGTATATGATGATCAACAAGGGACTTAATACTGATTGTATGATGTCACCTTTTAAACTGTCTGATATAGGTGAATGAAAGATCATGGTTATATATTTTGCACATGACTTTGTTCATGTTTACAATGATGTTTGTCTCTGCAGACTCTGAAGAGGAGATGGACACGACTCCTGCCCCAGCAAAGGCAAAGAAAGCAGGCATGGTGAAGGCCAAGGAAGAGTCAGAGGAGGACGATGACGACGACGATGATGATGATGATGATGACGATGAGGAGGACGAAGGTGAATTAACTTGAATGGCAACTCAATCTTGATTTTTTTTTTTTTTTTTTTTTAGTTTTAGAAATTCACATATGGCAGTGTTATTAAGTAGACCTCATTATTTGATTATTGCGTTTTTATTTTATTTTTAAAGCTTTAAAATGCATTATAAAATGCACAAGTTGGGAAAATGCCATTGAAAAAGATCTAGAAAAGGCAAATTGAAACAGATGTGCAGAATTTTAAAAAAGCCACCGGCTGAACCATCTTCTCCTGTTTTGTCCCCCTGCTCTTACACTGGTTCATGACGGACTCCAAAATAATGCTTCCATTGAATACACAGTAGAATATGTGAGGTTGCATTTTTCTAGACACTGAAGATGGGTTTCTTGATTAATAGTGGTGTAAAGATAATCCAATATGGATTGGTTAACTTATCTTGACGTCAGTGGTCCGAGTGCATTGGCCTGCGGAGCCCTGGATCGGTAAAAATGCGGCATGAACTGGTCTTTGGACCGGTTTTAATGTTAGAGATTGGTTGATTGAGGCTCTGCTGCTTGTTCTCATAGCCCGTTCCACCATGCTCTGGCTCAGCGTCTGTAATCTCGCTGTGACCTTTACCTTTAAACGACATAGGTGCTAGCCATAGATATCAAGACAAATCCCTATCTATGGGTGCTTGCTAGGTAGCTGGATGTGTTTCATGTGGACTGTATATGAAGGAAGAATAACTTTAGAAATGTTGGTATGCTTTGGAGAAAAGCGATTAAGAACTACGGCAGCTCATAAATCTCACCTGTTGAGAAGTTTAGTTTAGTAAAGTTTAGCTAAGATACTAACGCTAAACGTAGCACAAACAGACCTGGACATAAACACTTTTCTGAGTTAAAACTCGGAGAAGTCTTTAGCTATCACAACAGCCCCGTATATTCACGGGGTTTACAACCATAACGTGTTGTTGGGAGTGATTGATTTGGTGACATAATCAATATATCTGAGCCAACTGATATGATATTAAACAGAGAGGACTTTACTGAGCTGGAGGTCAGCTGTTCTCCAGTGTAGAAATTCAAGAATGGAAACAATCAAGAACAGTCGGATACAAGGAGAAAGGAAATAACCATGTTTTTGCCATGTGTAGACTGAATACTCACATTAAGAGGAATTATGAAAGGAAAAAAATGTGTAGAAAGCTGTTTTAATTTGGCTGTTTTCAATATTATTGTAACCCCTTGTTCTCCTGTACTAGCAGACACACAGCTCTGTCTATCCAAATCTCCTTGTGACTTAAAATTTGTTTTAATTTGTGCTTCTTGGGAAAATTTGATATTTAGTTTGTACTGTTATTGGGGTTAATAATGCTAAGGAAGTTACAAGTACAGAAGGACGGACAAGTACCAGTAAAAACTCATTTTAATAATTATCTCCCAATTTAATGTCAAAGTAAGACATCTGGGTGTGATGAAAACTTTCTTAAACATAATTTCAGAATGTTAGCAGAGAAGGCCTGGCATTTAGTCTGTTTTATAAATAAGATCAAATAAACTTAGATTTTTATGAAACTATCTTGTTTTCCCTTTTTTGCTCATTTTTGTTAAAGCAAAAAGTTAAGTTGATTCTATAATCAGATTGCACCTGATCGGATCGGACCAAATTGTTTTGTATTTTAATGAATCATCAGTGAATCGAATTGTCTTGAAGGAGCGATTCACACCCCTACTTATTAACCATAGCAAACATGTAAATTCATGTTAAAACTTAAGTCATGTTCTGTAGTCTTAATCTATTTGTGGGATTTTTACAAATCAACATATCTGCTTGAACAGCACCCCCAGTGACTCCCTCTAAGAGGAAGGCAGAGAGCAAGAAGGACACCCCTCCTGCTAAGAAGGCAAAGTCAGATGGTGAAGGTAAGAATCTCTAATCTGTCCAGCGATTTTACTTCTCAGTTTTATGATGATCAACAAGGGACTTAATACTGATGTGTGATGTCACCTTTATTTGTCTGAATATCCAAACAGTAATAGAAAGAGTTTGACTTTCAGAGGCTAGCAATGACACTCAATGGAATTGTTCTGTCCCATCTACCAGGTTTCTGTCTATTTGTTGGGAACTTGAACTCCAACAAAGATTTTGAAGAAATCAAAGGCTCTTTAAGAAAATTCTTCTCCAAGAACGACCTCGAGGTTGTTGATGTCAGGTTAGGTGGATCCAAGTAAGTATTCCATTAAATGCATATATATATCTGACCCTTTCTTTTCTTTTTGTTAGTGGAAATATCAGGGGGTGCCATCTTTTCTCTTATCTATTACTAATACCTGAAATCTTGGGTGTTGTGCTAACATGCATACCAATCCAGGATCAACAAAAACAGTTTAAAAGGCATGGTAGTAGAATTTCAAAATGCAACATAAAAGGAGATAGCAATCAGAAATGTTGTAGTTAATCACAATCTCAGGATTTTTAATCATTTGTCCACTTTAAATGCACTGTCATCTGTTTCTCAAAAATTAGGCTATTTTATTAGCAGTGATGATCCAGTTTCATCATAGGATATTTAAGTTTACATCCAAGGTAAATTTGAGTAGTTTAAATTCTCACGGATGCTTTTTACAACATTTCATTAAGCAATTGATTGATTAATCTTGGGGAGTGGACTGTCTCCTGTCATTAATCTTACCATTGACTTAACATTGAATCACCCTTTGACAGTGAAGTCAGTGTTGGAATGCAACTTGGCTTTTGCTTGAAGTGACTTTCTGTGGGAGGTTGTCTCGGAGCAGAAATGTCTAACTGTGACTTGCCTTAACAGGAGATTTGGTTATGTGGACTTTGCATCTGAGGAGGACATGCAGAAAGCTCTGGAGCTGAACGGCAAAAAGGTCATGGGTCAGGAGGTGAAGTTGGACAAGCCCAGAAGCAAAGATGGCTCACAGGAGGGCAAGAAAGGTAAACATAGCTTCCATTCCAGTGAGATTGTTACATTACATATTTGCATTGATATCTGTCCTGGAGAAAAAAAAAAGATATTGACAGTTGTCATGAAATCAACAGTGAAAAATAATTACCATACACACCCTCCATTTCTTGGCATACTTGAGGTTGTTTAGTACTCGTGTATGTAATGTACGGAGGAAAATAAAAATGCAGTGCTATGTCTTCGGTGCCGGTGTGTGATGTATCATCTGCCGGTTCTATCCTCAATCGCTGCGACATTCTCGCCTTTTAGATCCTTAAAGGTTTAAAGGTTTATTTCCCTTAAAGGGTCTCTTAAAAAGTGCATATTAGACAACTCACTTTAACTAAAATTGACATTTTTCCCCACAGAGAGAGATGCAAGGACCCTTTTTGTAAAAAATCTTCCCTTCTCTGCGACTGCCGACGACCTGAAGGAACTCTTTGAAGATGCAGTTGATGTCAGGTTACCTCCAGGCCAGAACGGTTCAAACAGAGGGTAAGAACAAACACACAGTTGTGCTTTTGTTTATGCAAAATGGAGAGATTACACAAGGAAAACTTGACCTGGCCCTACGTTGAAGAAGGCCAGTTGTCACAACTTATCAATTCTGCAAGCTGTAGCTGTTAGCCGCATCATTACTGTTCCCTTGTAACTATAAATGTACTTTGCAAATTAGGACTGACTGATTCAGGAGAATGTAATTGAGATTTTTTTCCCTTCAACATTGCGATTTATTCTGCAGTTGTTTAAGTTCCTCATTTTGTGTATTCTTCAACAAACATAAGTAATAAATTGTTGTATATTATAACCTGGGCTGAATGATTTTGAAAAATATGTAGTTGTGATTAATATGACTAGTATGAGTTGCTGTGTTGAAGGGAATTTTTTGTCATTCTAGTTTTGATAGAGAAAAATGTACACAACATAAGAAAACAGGCTTTTTTTTGGCAACTATTCAAAGCAAACTACACTTGAATGTCTGCATTATGTGTAGGGCATAGCTCCCTGCTGCATAGAAGTTTGAATTTTGTTTCTTTACACACATTTAGGTTAAAGAAATATTGCACCTTCTGTGATGTGAAAATTGCAGCAGACCATTTTGCAACTATTTGTAAATCTTGATTATTTGCTCAGCCCCAGTGCAAATACACCAGAACTACTGTTGGCAGTTTATCTTTTTGCAGGAGAAGTAACTCTTTTTCTCTTGACAGCATTGCCTACATAGAGTTCAAAACCGAGGCTGAAGCAGAGAAAATGCTGGAGGAGGCTCAGGGAGCAGACGTACAGGGGAGGTCTATCATGATCGACTATGTTGGAGAGAAGAGTCAGAAAGGAGCCAAGGTGGCAGGTAAGATCTCAAATTCTGTTAATGTTAACTAGAAGCAGGATTTAAGTATTCATACATGATTTATTAATTGAATTTTTTTTATTTTAGTCCATTTAAGTGTTGACTTTCCAGTTTTGTCATTCAATCATTGCTTTGTAGGTTATGGAGATAGTTGAGATGTAAAATTGTCGCTCCATTCTTGGATCCCTCTCTCATGTCTTCTCTTAACTCCTCTCTGTGCAGCATCAGGAGCAGCTTGTAAAACACTGGTAGTGAATAATCTGGCCTTCAGTGCCACTGAGGAAGTCCTTCAGTCCACATTTGAGAAGGCTGTTTCTATCAGAATCCCACAGAGAGACGGCAGACCTAAAGGGTAAATATCCATTATTGTATCGATGGTAGTTTCTTGTTCTTCAAAATCAAGGATCTTAAATCACAAAGTGTTTACCTTCTCATGAGCTCCTCTTAATCTTACCCATGATTCTGCATGGATTCGCACGAGAAGCAGAGCCAATGCTCAGTTAGAACCGGCTCGCCCAACACTCATGTGGGTGCTGCCTATGTCTGCTGTGCAACAAATAGAAATGTGTTTTTAATCTCTTCTAAATCTCCTCCATGGTTGAACTTTTCCCCCAGATATCTCCTTTTCTCCTTCTCTAATAGTAATCCTCTTTCTTTAGTTTTGCTTTTCTAGAGTTTGAGAGCACAGAGGATGCTAAAGACGCTCTGGAGAACCTCAACAACACAGACATTGAAGGCCGATCAATCAGACTGGAGTACAGTCAGAACAGCGGCGGCAGAGATGGAGGCAGGGGAAACTCAGGTCAGTCGTGTGGACATTAATTGAACTGCCTTCATAGATACTTAAGTGGCAGAGCAGACGCGAGTGTTTAGTTTGTTAGAAGAGCCAGATGTGATGAAAACCTGACCTCCTGAATCTCTGTGAGGAATCAAAGATAGTCAAGTCCTGATCTGGCCTTTGCTCTTTAGTCACTGATCATTTCATTACCCAGATGAGGAATAGAGGTGACTGAAATCTAAACAGAAGCTCTCGTATTAAATATTATTCTCTTCCAGGTCCAACAAAAACCCTCTTCGTCAAAGGGCTCTCTGAAGACACAACAGATCAAACCCTGAAGGAAGCGTTTGAGGGCGCTTCAGCAGCCAGGATAGTCACAGACAGAGACACCGGGTCATCTAAAGGGTGAGTTAGTGTGATTATAGATGTTCCCTGTGGCTGTGTTCTTCTCGTGAGCACCGCTCTGTCCAGTAGTGACAGTGCACGGATTCGCATGAGAAGTAGAAAAACCTCGCAGTTAAACAGGCAACTTCCTTTGGTGGTCTTTGCCCATGTCTGATGTGAAACAAATTAATAAACAAAAGCTGATATAAAGTTGTAGTTATTTAATGCAATCTAGCTTAAAATATCAGTATGTATTATGTGACTTGTTCTTTATTTTAACTACTTTTTGTCTCTATAGGTTTTTACTTGTAGCGTATAGTTGCTATCAGCTGCTAAATGTTATTTAGTCTTACTGAAGTAAACTTGTCTCTTTCTTCTGCCTTTTGTAGTTTTGGCTTTGTGGACTTCGATAGCGAGGAGGACTGCAAGGCAGCAAAGGAGGCCATGGATGACGGCGAGATTGATGGTTGCAAGGTCACCCTCGACTACGCCAAGCCCAAGGGTGAAGGCGGCTTCCGAGGAGGCAGAGGCGGTGGATTTGGCGGCGGATTTGGTGGCCGTGGCGGCGGCAGAGGACGTGGTGGTTTCGGTGGCTTTGGCGGCCGTGGTGGAGGCAGAGGAGGAGGAAGGGGAGGCCCTCGCGGAGGACGAGGTGGCCGTGGTGGCTTTGGAGGTAAGGAATTAAAGATGTTGTGATTAGAAAAGAATCTTTTTTTTTTTCTCTCTCTTCTCAAACAGTCTGACGATATTTCATGCCGTGGACCACATTTTGATACATGACCTTCCATGGAGAGCTGACTGTTTTTGCTCTTTGATAGTGATGGCTTGTAAACTAAGTTGTCTTTGTTCTCATTTCAGGTGGAAGAGGAGGTGGTGGTGGATTTGGTGCTAAACCCCAGGGGAAGAAAATCAAGTTTGACGACTAAATCCTTAGTCTGTTTTACTTTTTGAATGGACTCTGGTTTCATCTTTTTTCAGAGCTTTTGGACATTCCAGAAAGCGTAATTGATATATATTTAACTGTTAATGGGCATTTTAGCCCTTTATTTAGATCCTTCAAACCTCCCCCTACCCTCCTGTGCCAGACTGGTACGTCAGACCTTCTCAGCTCGAGTGCTACACGTTAGCACTGAATGTCCCTAATGCAAACCTGCACCTCTCATCCTTGTTAGCTCTCTTGCTTTTCTGAAGGAGTAAAAAGGAAAAGGTTTGCTGTGAAAAATCTGCTTGTCTTTGTCAGATACATTGTGTAAATTTAAACAGTTTGTATGATTTTCATTTTACCTTTTGTAAAAAAAAAAAAGAAACCCTTGTATCCATATGTTTTTGTTTTTATTTTGTTTGTCGTTTAGTTTGCTTTAGGTGCCAAGTTTTACTGTAATGTGCAAAGCATATTTTGATAGAAGATTTGAGTCGGTGTTCTAGAGTTGGTTAAGAAAAATGGCAAAGATGTTCTGTCATGGTTGTTTGATGGGGCACAGTCAGTGTCTGAGTCACAGCGGAGGAAATGCCTCTCGTCTATGTAACATAAAATATTTGTAGTGCATTGACTAATTTTTCCCATCTGAGAATCTGAAGATTTTCATGTGATAAAATAAAATCTTGTAGGTGGTGATTTTTAAATGTCTGTCCTCATTGCACACATGTCAGTCTGAATTATTAAGTATCTGCAGGACCCTCAGGGCTGAAATGTTCATGGATACAGAGCTGTTGAACACAAGGATCAAATACTCTACATTTACTGAGACACCAAGATAGTGGAAATGAGTCGATCTTTATGAGGTCTTTGAGTACTGCCTGATGTTATAGCTGGAAAGGAGCCCATGGATAATGTTGGTGTTCAATACCAACATGATATAAGATCTCTTACAACCTGTCAAAGATTTTCTTCAACTATGTGAGAAATTTGTAATTGTGGAATGTATTTCGGCTGTTAATGCTAGTAAATGCAAGAAGTAGACAATCTGAAGTGCTCTCCGGTGAATTTCTTTTCTCAATTTGTCCTTTATATCTGTGGTTCCTCAGATATTATGAAGGGTTAGGACCCAAAAGTGCCTCTCATAGCCATTTTCAGTGGGTCATGGATGAATGCCTGGGAAAAAAGTGACAAGAAGTGTGAGTACTTTTACTTTAAAAGAAATGCCTCAATCCCAAGACCCTAATGCCTCTGGACATTTTGGGTCCTGATGCCAAAGCAGATGAAAACCACTGCTTTATTTATTGCCATCAGATTCACAAATAAAGGTTAGCTATGGAACTAAAATAAAACTGCAGCAAAGCTAAATAAAATGATACCAAAAGTATTTTTGCACAAAACAAATGTAGCAAATAACTGTGCAGGGTGACTTATTCTTTTATTCAAACTTTACAAAATCCACCATGGGTCCATTTACCAAACAGGCGCAGCTATTAGAATCTATATTTTTCTGTGTTTTTGTCTTCAGACACTTTCATTCCTGAACCTCATCCTGCCTTCGATGAACTTTCACAGTGAGCCTTGCTACATAGTACAACTGCATCTCAGAAAATTTAAATGTTAACCAGTTCATTTAATCCAAAATGTTAAACATGCACATGTTCTAGATTTGTTGTACATAAAGGGAAATGCTTCAAGACCTTTTTAGTTTTATTCTTGATGATTACAGCTCACAAAAATCCACCATGTCAAAATATTAGAATATGGAAAAGTCAATTTGCAAAGGTTTCCTGAGCCTTTATTTTCTCACTCTGGTTCAGTATACACAACTGCAAGCATGATGATGACTGCTGACTTGACAGTTGTCCAAAGGATAATTATTGACCCTCCACAAGGAGGGTAAGCCACAGAAGGTCACTGCTGAAAGGGTAGGATGTTCTCAGAGGTTGTATTAAAGCATATTCATGGAAAGTTGACTGGAGACGAAAATAGTGGTTAAGAAAAGTAGCAAGCTCAGCCTTCAGAGGACTGACAAACAAAGCAGATACAAGAACCCTAGAAGAGCTTTACATGGAGTGGACTGAAGCTGGAGTTAGCGGATCAAGAGCCATCACATGCAGACATGTACAGGAAATGGGCAACAAATGTCATGTTCTCAGTGTTGAGCCCATCCTGGACCACAGACAGTGTCTCACCTGGGCTAAGGAGAAAAAGAACCGGACTGTTGCTCAGTGGTTCAAAGTCCCGTTTTCCAATGAAAGTGAATTTACCAGTTAATTTGGACATTAAGGTCCTTGAGTCTGGAGGAAGATCAGAGAGGCACAGAATCCAAAGTGCTTGAAGTCCAGGGTTTTCAGTTTCCACAGTCAGGGATGGGTTGAGGTACCATGTCATTTGCTGCTCTTTGACCACTGCTCTTTATTAAATCCAGAGTCAAAGCTTTCAGCCAGCTACAAGGAGATTTTAGGTCATGCCATGCTCCCATCTGCTGAGAAGCTTTCAGAGATACTGCTTTCCTTGTCCAGCAGGACTTGATAACTAACCAAAGTGACACCAAAACTACTATAAACTGGTTTGCTGATCATGTTATTACTGTGTTTGATTGGCCAGGCAACTGGCCTGGTTTGAACCCCATAGAGAACCCCTTTACTATTGTAAAGAGGAAGATGAGAGATACCACACTCAGTACCTGCTGAAGGCTGCTGTCAGAGCAACTTTGGCTTCATAATACCCCAGCAGTGCCACAGATTGGTTGGTTCTATGCCACATAAGCATAATTCTCCAGGTCAACATTTCTGTAACAAATACTTTATTTTTGTAATATTCATATTTGAGATAGTGGATTTTTGTGAGCTTAAAGCTGTAATCATCAACATTAAAACAGTCTAGGAATATTTTACTTTGTGGGTGTGAAATCTAGAGTGTATTGCTTTTTCATGATATTCTAATTTATTGAGATGCACCTGTGTATCTGATTCAGGACAACCCTCCCATATTCCACCAGGTGGCAGTCTTCTTCAGGTAGCCTTTCAGCACTCACTGTGTGAGTCTTGTGAATGCTTCATTGATAACCATACATACAGATTAGGTTCACAGCAGGGATATTTACATGGATTTTGATAGAACATACAAACAATATGTAAAAAGCCCAACAGTTCGGAGACAGGAGACTTGAGTGTTATTCTGCTATTACAAGGCAAAGCCACATGTTCAAATGGCCCAGCTCAGGCTACTTTTAACTGGTATCCAGATGATGGGCTGTGATATAGCAACTCCTAAAGTTAGAAGCTATTATTAACAGGTTGTATAAAAAAACACATATGCTATTCAAATTCTGGTCAGAGCCGCTGCCCTCTCAGGCATTATTGTGTCTTGTATAACAGTGATCCTGAGCTGCTGTGTGTGCAGCTCTCTCATGTCAGTGACACCAGCAGACGGGAGACAGCAGTCTGCTGTCATCCTGCGGCCTTGGAAGCTGAACAGGGATCTTTGTTTGTGAAGGTGCCTGGGTGGGAGGCCCTGATGATGGCACCACTGAATACCTCCATTTAGAGATTTGTCGCCCCCCGTCTTGTATGGTGACGGAGGTCATGCTAGCTTTTCTCTGTGGCGTTATGTCAGCTGTCTAGAATGACCTGTGTGCTTTCTTGTCTAATGCGCTAACCTTGAAGTGCTTTTGTGCACTTCTAACAATGTAGGAGCCAGTAGAGAGAAACAGATTCATTTTTTTACCTTTTATTTTTGACTGAAGCATATAAATACACAAGTCTAGATTTCTTATTAAAACTTGGAACAGGCTCAATACAGCATTGTGATGAGGAGGGAAGACTGAGACTAACTCTTTATCTCATTTGCTTAGTGGCTGCTCTAAATAGGCCTCTCTTTAAATGCGAGTATAGTGCACAGAGTCCTCTTCACAATGGATCTTTGTCAAGTCCATGGTGTCCTATAGCACAGATGTACTGTGAAGTTGCATTGCCTTGGCCTGTTTTCCAGAGTGACAGTCAGGGATTACACTGTCCTCTTACACTGTGAGGGGATAAAAAAAGAATGCATTGTTTTCTCTCTTCCTGGATGTCCAACATTAGGAAGAAAACTGTCTATGGACTGTGACATATTTGCAAGTTTGTTTTGGTTTTAACAGTGGCATTCATGTATTTATTTGCATATTTTATAAACCCATATCTGTTTGGTCATTTTTTTTTTTTTGCCTGGGCTCATATAAAATAAGTTTGAGGAAGTCATGCTTAATTTTTCTTTACCTGAGAATATTGAACATGAAAAAAGAAGTATTTCTTTTAACACATTGTTACCAACTTTTAAGATGTTAAGGGAGCTTTAGACCTGCCCTTATATAGATGTTGTCCTCTGCGTGGATCCAGGCTATTTAAACAGACTCTATTTTCACAGAGGAAAAAAGAATATTAAAGCCAAAAGAAAAACAATTTATAATCCCAAATGAAGCCATTTCTGGTAATTTTTTTCTGAAAGTATGCATGCTTTTTATGTCTTTAACTGCATGCTGATGGAAAAGATCAACTGTCTGTAAATGTAGGAATGTTCATTTTAATTTTAGCCCAAGCAACAGCATTCCCACCATCAGCCATGCCAACAACGGTCCTCTGGAGAGGCCTTTGAAGAAAAATAGAGGGCTGGTGTGAAAGCTCAAAGCCCCTTCTAGCCGACCTGTTGACCATGCTGACATCAAACACTTTCTCCAATTAGTGTCAACAAATGTGCTGCAGGTCTTCAGGCAGGTTGGGGAAACTGGGAGTGTATTCAAATATCAGCACCTGAGTGGGAGATTTACAGTAAATGGCAGCCAGTTTAAACTGATGAAGTACTGACAGTTATTCTGCTTACAAATCCAGTGGTTTTCCCCTCTTACCTGGTTCTTCTATAGAAAAAAGATAAGATTTTACTTCATGACTGCAGAGCATCAGTTGTGTTTCCTTAATTTTTCATGCAGTGTCCTCATGTTGGATGTGGGTTTTAGTCCTCTGTCTTCTTACAGTTGTTCTGGTCTCAGCTTTGAGGAAGTGGTTCAGACATGAATCATCTCTTATTGTTAATGTGTCTCTCAAACAGCAGCTGTACATTACACACTGACCATTAAAATGTCATAATGTATATCACAAGCATTACAATGTACTTCCTGACAAACAGCTGAAAGTGCTACAAGTTATAAAATTTGAATCAGAGCAGCATCCTGGAGATTACATGTCTGATTTCCTTTGTATATCTTTATTCTAAATAATCTATTCCTGTAGTAGGAGGCTGTTATATGAACTTTCTGAAAGCTTAGTTGCAGCGATGTCAGCTTGATTTATAACAAGCTACACTGTAAAACCGAACAAGTTGAAAATACTGTAAATATCTATTGTAACTATAAGGTAAAAATTTTTAAGTAGTGGAAAAAGTATTTTGAATATGAACTGAGTTAAAATATAGAATTTGCATGTTTCTCATCCATTAATTTTCCCTCATGTCTTTCACATATTTCAATTTTGAACAATCATGCCACTCAAGGTAGGCCAGTTTAATTGATTACAGCACGTAACACGTGTTTAGAGTTTCCCAGTCGGATTGAGCATCATTTGTTGTGCTGTGTACTAAGGAATACTGTGGCCGGTCACAACATGACTACAGCCTGACCAGATGCGGCCAACATGTCGGATGGATTTCTGGCATGTTTGATATTTGCGTACAACTCCAGACAACTCCCACCATGAGAGCAGAATCCTCAACTGTGGGGCCTTTTTGTCCTGTGTAAACTGTCAGACAGTATATTAAATCATAATGATAGTAGAGGAAATGCACCCCCCCGCAAGACTATAATAAAGGAAATAAATGAGCAGGAAATATTCCTACCACTTCATTCATGGTGCAAAAGTGTCTAATGCCTAAAGGCATTCTGGGAAATGTATGCAGATTAGGGAATGATTTTTTTGAGTACAATGACAAAAATATTTTGTGTTCACTTCAAACTAAAAATGTGTTCTATCAGCTCAGAGAAATGGAGCTGAAATAGCTATTTTGGATTTGTGGGTTAACACGTGAGCTGCACGGCAGCACAGGGGTTAGCGCTGTTGCCTCACAGCAATATGGTCGCTGGTTCGCTTCCTGGTCAGGGCCTTTCTGTGCGGATTTTGCATGTTCTCCCCATGCACTTCTCTGCGGGTGCTCCAGCTTCCTCCACCACCAAAAACATGCATTAGTGACTCTAAAATTGGCTGTGAGTGTGAGCGTGCCTGGTTGTCTGTCTTTGTATGTCAACCCCGGGGATTGACTGGCAAACAGTCCAGGGTGTACCCTGCCTCTCGCCCAATGATAGCTGGGATAGGCTCCATTCTGCTTTTTTGGCTAAGCTCCAGCTTTATTTTTAGCATGCATATCAAAAGTAGGTAAAATGAAACTATTACAAATATTATTTTGTTTAGTGTCATTAAAGGACAAAAGCTGACATCAGGATAGTTTGAATATTTACTCTAGTTATTCAAGCTACCTTTTCTTTAAATTTGCTTGTTGCATATTTTAGATTTATTCAATCCGTCAACCCCTCATTCATACCCTGGTGTACACAGCAGACCACCACAACCAAAAACACTGAAAGTATACTTAGTTGAAAATTTAATCACAGCTTCCTGTAAAGAATATTGAATGTCCGTTGCCTACTTCTATTTTTGCAAAGCAAAGACAAGGCAAGCTAACAACCAGATTCATATTTAGCATTCAAAAATGTAAGAACAAGACCCATGAAATTATAGAAAAAGAATATTATTTTCTAATCTCAGCACATCCATTCCCTGTCATTTGTGTCTTCAGGACAAGAGATGAATTGAAATTATGTGGAATATTTCATAACGCGATGCAATGACCCTCTGTGTTTCTTTTACTGTGGGACTTTCCAATCGGATTCACCTCCAACAATAACTTCCTGGTCAACCCCCCCTCTTCACACCTCCATGTAAACAGTATAGGACCCCCAGGACCCAAAACAACAAAGGAATTTGATCTGCTGACTTACAGCTTCTTTAAGGTAATCTGAGGTTTAGGTTAAGCTAACCACATTTAGCCTAAGGGCAAGAAAAATACTTAATCTGTCAATCAAAGCAGACCTTTTTGTGATTCCTGTCTTCATTACAAAGATAGGCTCTAAGTGAGTCTGACTACCTGTGATAACTCTGTTAACCTCGCTGGAGATGAAAACACTTCTCATCCACATTCAAATGGTTTATTGACCCCCAGCCCCCTAAACAGCTAGTGATGTGTCATCCATGAACAAGCTGGTTCAAAGAGCTGGATCTTCTATGAGAACAATGGGATCTGGATCTCATCCAATTTTTTTTTTTTTTTTTTGCCCTGTTTGTTTTTTGATTGAAAGAATAGAAACTTGAAATCACATCAGAGTTGAACTAATACTGATGGGTCAACACTGTCAAATTACTCCAACACTGAAGATAATTTCCCTCAGAATGGAGTTAAAATTACAACTTTGGAAGTTAAGAGAGTATTGTGCAGAAGTACAGATACTCTGGTTAGACGTACTTAAGTAGAAGTAAAAATACTGATTTCAAAATGTACTCAAAAAAGTACTAGCACCCAAAGAACCTATTCAGTGACAGTAATTTGAGTGAATGCAGTTGGTTGCACTAAGGACTCATGCTTGATGGTGTAACAAAGTTTTATTTTTTTATTTCCCTTAATTTTATTTTTTAAAATGTATTCCCAAATAAGTGCATACAAACAAACATTTGCAAACAAACATTTAAATGGGTAGCAAGATGTGGTGTTGATTTACAAGATCATATACATTTAATAAACATTAAAAAGAGACAACAAATTGCAAAATAAAAGTTGAGGTGGGAAAAAAATAAAAACAATCAAACAAAAATTATTATGATAATAAAAAAAAATAAGTAGAGAGATAATAGCAAGAAAGACAGGAAAAAGGCAAACAAGATAAAACAGTGTAGCAAAAAATAATCTAGAATGAAACAGAGTGACATATTTGATAGGCATTTCATGTGTTTGTTTTGGTATTTTTCCTTTGAGGTTCATATAGATTTCCATATAAAAAAATCCCTAAAATTTATTTTTCCCCTTCTCCTCCTTGTGAACAAGCCTTTGTTTGCTTATGCTGTGGCATTAACTCAAGTTTTATACCAAGGGGGTCATACACCCTAGCCATAGGGTTCATCTGACCCTCTAGGTGTTTTTAAGGACATTAAATATTTTAGAAAATAAATACTTGAGATTTTATTAATTCATAAAATATCAAGCACAGTTGGAGTCATATACCAGTGCAAATATTAATCATAGCTTTGCTAAATTTGGCTGATACAATAAAGCCAAAGTGGCACAAGAAACTAAGAGCTGTTTGCGAGCCAAAAGAGCTGGCTTTTCTTGATGAGCTGAGCCAAATGATTCAGATCACTTAAAAGAGGCGAAATTCCCATCACTGCAAACAACAATTAGGACACGATCAGCTGAGCAGCTGCTAATTTAATCTTAGCAGTGTGAGAGACATAGTGCACAATGGTATAAAATGAATTAATCACTCCAATGAATGTGCAATTACAGATGATTATGTTGATAGGGAAGCTCTAGATCACACAAAGAGGAGAGTTAAAGAGATACACTTTTTAAAGCTTTGCCTCTGTGTTGGTGCAGTGTGCCCTTCATGAAACACAATATAGAGAAGATCCAGTTTGATGACAGTATTTGTCTTTGTCCAGAAAGATACTGAAAACAAGATTTTTTTTTTCGTTCCATGATGAAGTGTTTGTGTTTTAGTCTGATAAATACCTTCTCAGTGAACGGGCAGTAGCAGTCTTAGCAATTCTTGTAGGTGTAAAGACACCCAGTATGTGACAGTGACACTCTGTCATACCCAGTCAGAGCTGAGGAGTATGTACAGTTGTTCTCTGAATCAGAGAAAAAAATTCTTGGTGATATACAGTATGTACTACACCAAATAAGATTATTGAAGAACTTTGAGTCAGATACTTGAGACATGATATTCTGCACACATTTTCTGCTGTGGTCCTTTAAATTTAAAACGTGTGCGTTATGCAGGTGACAGATCTGAAATGTTATCTCACTGATGTAGAGAGGGCAGATAAAGGTGCTCCTGGGTTAAGTTGCTCAACATTTAATAATAAACACTACTTATGGTATGAGTGCACCTTTCATGGACGTTTGAGCACGTGTTTTCTCTACTGTGTGGTTCTGTAACTGATACTCACATGTCAACATTTAACACTATTGTTGGCTGACTTATGAGGATTTTCACATAGATGTTTAACGCAGATAAGGACAAACACAAAACAGCCAATCTAGGACACATACTCCAAGACAAATGTATTGTCAAGATGTTTATTTACAAAATGTACATTTCATCTTTTACAGAAATATATACACCATATAGACAGCCATCACCCACTACAACATTCAGCTTTATAATCATCATTAATATCCTATCTGATGCTTTAAATTAAATACAAGACCCCCACATTTGGCCCCTTTTATTTGGGTGCACTTAAATTAATTAGTCATATACTTGTACCAGCAATAGTTTTAGTTCACAGTGTCATTGAAAACCCTCTACCCCGTTCACGTCAAGTATATCAGCACATTCAGCATACAAGTTTTTCAGTAGTAAAGGAGTGGTAGACATCCTGGTCAAGTCAGTCATATTACCAAAAAAAAGAGTGCAAGGACATCTATGATATGCAAAGTGATTCAACTCTGACTTTGGGAACATGTACTGAAACTAATAACAAAGGGTGTCATGATTAAACGTTCAGGAGAAAAGTTGATAAAAGGGACAGCTCTGGACCAGATTGCTGAGGTAGAGAAAGCCATTTATTTCTAGAAGCCCTTTCATGTTACATGGCATACTGGTCCAAGTGACGGCAGTGTAAAAGGACAAACCCAGGATGCTACAGGTTGGTCAGCATGTGCAATGGCTTTTAAAGATGGGACCCAGATAAACAAACAGCCCTGAAATTTGCAGATCAATTTAAACATTAGTTCCCAGGAAACAAAGCATCTTGTTTGCCAGTTTACCCTAAAATATTTGATGTTTCCACATTAAAGGGGGTTTTCAGTTCTGTTGAAATGGGGCTCCAAGCCCATGGAAAACCCCCACTTCTATTTTTGGCATCAGATTAAATATTTCCCAGTAAGCCAAACAAATTGAGCAAGTTTATCTGTCATGATCTGTTTGCCACTTTCAAAACACATTTTACTTCACCATTTTAAATTGTTTACACATAAATTGCTCCTCTATTGAAAGTGACTTATAATTGTGTTAAGCATTGGTTTCCAGGTCAATGGATAATCATCTATCCTTACATTTTCTAGATCAAACTAAGCACTGATTCCCAATAAGGGCAACAGCTAAAGCAAACTGCACAGTCATATCTCTGCAACTTTTCCAAGTGGCAAACACATTACTGGGTCCTTTGTCGAGTGGGTTCCTGGAAAATGGAAAACACCATGCATTTAAAAACCAAACAGAAGAGCAAATAAGGGTGTCTGCTGTTAGGCGGAGATGATAGGGGATTGACTTAAGTAGAATCCAGTGAAGACCTCGGCTATCAATCTGACTAGTTTGTTCGGCCCCCTGTTCCCCATATCGCACCCACTGATGCAGCAGCCAAACTTTGGTTTTTGGCTCTTCAATCTACCAGTTGAAAGAGCAAGTCCTTCAAATACCAGTATAAATACCCGTTTCTAAAACAACCATTAAAAACTCTATAAGTTACTTAGCTTTTAGGAAAACTCATTACTGCACTCAAACAGCAAACTCATTGTCCATGGTCCATTTCCATATCCATATTGATTCGACTGAGAAGTTCACCAAGGCGCAGCTCATCTTTTTGCTGTCCTTACCTTGTGTTCCCATCGAAGCTATAGGATCTCCACTTTCTGTGAGCAAACCAGGTCACTGTTGACCAGATTCCACATGTGCATAAGGTCCGACGGGAGCAGTTTGTGTACCACAATCATGCTCTTGAAGAAACAAGGTTCTTGATTCAACTTACTTTGCTTATTTTTGACCAAGCCAAACGTCTTAAAGGCATTGTGTTTTATAGGAGTGACTTGAAGCACCTCTAAACACATACCCAGGAAGACATCATCAATGGGGTATAGCTCCAGGGTATCAGCCACCCAGTGAAGCCTCCTTGCCAAGGTTCCATCCATTAGGAAACCCCCTCCTCCTGCATACGGAGGGTAGTTTGGCTTACTATACAGAGCCTGGGGGATGTAGTATTTGTTTTCCTTCCTACGTATTGGCACGGCCTTGAAGATCACATCTCCAACAAAGAGGTCCTTGGAGTGGCTGCTGCTCTCTAGAAACTCAAAGATGTTCTCCACGCTGACAAAGACATCATCATCACCCTTGAAAATGTAGCGCACGCCAGGGCAGTAGATGTTGAACCACTTGAGGAAGTGAGTCTCCTTGAGCGTGAGGTTGAAGAAGCTATCCAGGAAGTCCCACTGGAGGATGTCCCCGTAGATGTAGTCCTCAAACTCAACTAACTTCTGATGGTTCACTCTCTCTGCTTCATTGGAGGGTTTGCCAATAAGGAAGAGGGTCTTTATCCTCTTGCCGTCGATGACCTGCTCTTTGCCCCAGGTTTTTCGGATCACCTCTCTGCGATCATGTTGCGTTGCCACAGACTTTATCACCATGAGCAAATAAATGTCTCCTTTGCACTTCTCTGGGTGGTTGAGAAGCATAGGGAAGTAACGGCAGTGTCGATACAGCAGGAACTGCTTGAAATTTGGCTCCAGGCTCTTGAACCAGTCCTGACTTGAAATGTTGGGGTTGGCGCTACAGTTGGTGCTGGTTACATCCCACGTTTTGAGGCTGTTCAAGTCAGTAGTTGGGGGCTCCTTTGTAGTGGCACTAGACTTGGATGCCAGCTTGTTTTTGCTGGCCTTCCAGAAACTTTTAAACCCTAGGTAGGAGTCGGTCTTCTCTTCAAGGGCAGCTCCAGATTCTGCTTCATTGGACACATCCATGCGAGCCTGCCTTTCAAGTTCAAAAGGAGCCCCCATGTTGATGGTTCCTCTCTGGACAACAGTAAGTGCCACCACAGCCAGGAAAAACATGACGCTCACCCTCTTGTACACCCTCCAGCGATCTCTGTTGTTCATCCTGGGTGAAGACAAAGAACACAGTGAGCTCTAGAGCAAAAAGACATCCAACTCAGACTGCCAGAAAGCACTAAAAAATAAATATCATTTTGGAGTGCTTAGAATGAGATCACTGCCATAAAGGTATACTGCATAGTCATTGTTGACACTGTGAGTCAATAAGTGTAAAAATCACCTGCTCAGGATGAAACATGGACTGGAACTATTGTGTAGAGGAGTATAAAAGTTAAAAGAAAGATTAGGGCACCAAATGAAGCCCCTTTGTGTAAGTCTGTCAGTGAAGGAAATGCAGCAGCCTTGTTAGGCTTGTAACTGCACAATTTTCATAATGGTGTAAAAATTGGGTAAATCACACAAACATAAATTATCCCCTATACGTTAAGCCACATTTGGCAAGAAAATCAAAGGATGACAATCCTAACAGGCTTCAACATGCCTACATCTTACATTTGCTGTTTTATGTATAGCCAGCAAAGATTTGCCTAAGGGAGGTTGTCATTCTCCTGTGTCCCTGCCTGCTTCTTCTGCAACACGATTTTTACATGTCATCACATAAAAACAGATGGCAATCTTAAAGGCAAATATCCTCGCATGAGTTGCTGTAGCTTTCTTATTATTTTCCCTTTTATTGTTTCCTTCGTTTTTAACCCTATAATAACAGTATGATAAAGGAGGGCTTGACACATTTTATTGAAGGAGTGACAGGTGGAATGTGCTTGGAGAGTGAAGTAACTTCTGGAACTTCAAATCTTCATATTTCTAGCATGTCGTGCCAGGGCTCGTTACATTCACGACCCCTGAGACACTCCCCATGTGGGCCCCCTACCTTTGAAGGTGAATAATTCCCCCAAAAAACACAAGAAGCGTTAATTCCGCTACCAAACTAATCCGAAACAACCCTTTTGACGGCATCTAGTCTTGCACCGTTGTTGCCTACCCTGTTGATAATAAAAATAACTTAAAAAAAAAACAAACAAGCTAGGCGGCTAAAACCAAAGCAAAAAAAGGACTGCGTCATTTAAATTTAACACTATAAGCGTGTATCATCATTTAGCAGCTTATTTTATCTCTACTCAGTATCTTTACAGCATCACCTCCATGATGAAAATGCGGGTTCTCTCATGTGCTCTACTCTTTATCGTCATTACGCCATTAAACTCTTGATAGGCATTAAACTCGTTTTTATTTGAAATGTTGCTGAAACGAGTGAATAATGAGATTTAAGGTCAGGCTATCGAAACAAAAGACGGTTACCCAAACCAGATAATCCTGTCGCAACATTAACCAATTATAAATCGAGCAAAAATGCTGAAATACTTGTTTTAAAAGAATGACACTTACATTTTCTCTCGCGCGTGAGACTCCTTGTGTTGCCTGGAGACGTTTAAACCAATTTAAAAAAAAGGATTTTGAGCCCAGAAAAAAGTTGAAAGCCTTGCGTTATGTTTCCTTCGTTTTTGGACAAACGTGTGAAATAATGCTTTCCATTGAAATAGTTCCGTCTTTGCTCTGAGAAAAGGAGAAGTGGATCTTTTTTTTTTTTTTTTTTTTTTTTTTTGCTTGTTACTACAGATGTGTGTGATATGCTGTCCTTAAGGTCTGCTCTCCCTTTCTCGCTCACGCTGAGCTCCGCTTTTAAAGGCGCGGCTGCAGTTACGTAGAGAGCACGTACACGCACGAGACGAGGATGAATGGGTACAGGGTGGGTGTAGGCGTCCGCCCAGGACTGGACTTAATCCACTGGTTTACTATGATAAGGCGACGCTTGATTTATTTTGTTTCCTCTACGTCATAAAATAAAATAGCCTAACAAGACAATCATTTTTTTTTTATTATACAGAAGAAGGATATCCTGGGATAAAGTGAAAGCTATTACAAAAAAAAAAAAAAAAAAAAAAAACAGGCTTTAGAAACAATAGGTCAGGTCTGGCATTTTAGGCTCTAGCTATTTATTGAGCCTGAGTGTCAAACATCTTCCCTCGGCTGTTTGGCTCTGTTGAAGGTTTTATCACTTAAAAGTTAATAAGTGTTTTCTTATTGCTGGATAAGACTGAATCACTGTAAGTGATATCTCAAGGCCGCAGACTACAAAAAAGTTTCCAGGATCAGATAGAAGGTGAAGAACTGCTTCAAAGCGTAGAAGTCATAAATTGGATTGCTTTCATGTAATCTTTCTATCTTTGATTAGAGATTTATTATGAAAGACCTTACTGGCTGGGCCTTACCACATTATCCTGAGAGCACAAGTCTTGCTTTCATGTACAAGTTCATCAAAAAAAAAAAAAAACAAACAAAAAAAAAAAATCTTGAAAAAGTTCAATATTTTTAGTCACTCATTTCAGAAAGTGAAACCCATATTTTATATAGACTCATTACACACAGAGTGAAATATTTCAAGCCTTCATTTCTTGAAATGTTGATGATTATGGCTTAGAGATAACGAAAACCCAAAATTTAGTGTCTCAGAAAATTGGAATACTACACAAGATCAATAAAAAAGAATATTTTAAACAGAAATGTAAGACTTCTGAAAAGTATGTTCATTTCTATGCACTCAATACTTGGTTGGGCCTCTTTTTGCATGAATTACTGCATCAATGCAGCATGGCATGGCGATCAATCTGTGGCACTGCTCAGGCGTAATGGAAGCCAAGGTTGCTTTGATAGCGGCCTTCAGCTCATCTGCATTGTTGGGTCTGGTGTCTCTCATCTTCCTCTTGACAATACCCCATAGATTCTCTATGGGGTTCAGGTCAGGCCAGTTTGCTGGCCAATCAAGCACAGTAACACCATGGTCATTGAACCAGCTTTTGGTACCTTTGGCAGTTTGGGCAGGTGCCAAGTCCTGCTGGAAAATGAAATCAGCATCTCCATAAAGCTTGTCAGCAGAAGGAAGCATAAAGTGCTCTAAAATGTCCTGGTAGATGGCTGCGTTGACTGTGGACTTCAGAAAACACAGTGGACCAACACCAGCAGATGCCATGGCAGCCTAAATCATCACTGACTGTGGAAACTTCATTCAGGATGAATGTCATGTCCTGGTAAGGTGGAAGCTCAAGCATGTTTTCAGAGTTTTCTGGGGCAAAGCCAAATTGGGGGCCAGCAAAAATCATAGTCCCTTTTTAAAGTTAAACCATGATAACCATGTTTACACTTTAACCTGAATAATAACCACTCTTATCAAAATAACATAAATAACTAAATATACTTATGATGCAGTACAATATAGTCTTTATTAAAATATAAACCCCTTTTTAAAAACAGAATTGCCCTTTATTGGTAATGTTGACAATGTGGATGGGCATTACTGAACCATGCTTAAAAAGTAATGTCAGACTTCCGGATTCAGGCCATAATGTGCAAAAACATAAAGATGCCAGAAAAAAAAAAATTATTGTGAATGGAGTCCAAAAAAAGGAGTGGCATAAAGGGGGAAAAGCAGCAAAAAGGTGGCTTATAAGGGCCAAAGAAAAAAATAGCAGCAAAAATTGATTACATGTGGCAAACAGTGGCAAAATGTGTGAAAACTTACAAAAATGGTTGCAAAAAAAAGGTCAAAAGCACCACCAATAGGTTACAGATGAAAAAAGCAAAGGTAAAACTGGGAAGAAAGCAGAGAAATTGGTAAAAATTGCAAATATGGGTTGGGGGGTTAAAAGTGTCATAAAAGTGGTAAAAATATGGGAAAAAGTTGCAGAAATGGGACAAAAGTGGTGAAAACATGATTAAAAGTAGCACAAATGGGTTAAGAGTGGCATAAAGAAATTGCGCCAATAGGAGGAAGGGGCAAAATGTGTATTTAAAATTGGGTGAAAAGCAGCAATGACGGATTGAAAGGGGCAAGAAAAAATTGCACAAAGGGGCAAAAGCAGCAAAAATCGATCCAATATGGCAAAGAGTGGCAAAAATGGGCAAAAAGTTGTAAAATGGGTTCAAAGTGGTTAAAAAATATCATAAAGCAGAATCAGTTTGTTAATAGTGTCATAAAAGTGGCAAAAGTGGTTAAAAGTGCATGGCAAAAGTGGACAAAAGTGATAAAAAATGGGCAAAAAGCAGCAAAAATACATGGATTATAATGATATATATATATATGTTTTAAATATTTTAACCCAATAATAGCTTGCCAAACATTTCAGCTCCAAAGTGAGGTCCCCCTTAGCCAGTAGCCTAGCACCAATGCTACTCATCCAGCACACATTCATTGATATCATCAATAAATTACATGGCTGGCTAGATCATACTACAGCATGAAAAGTGTCCATATCAGTATTTCCACTTCTTTGCATCATAATTGGATAAGAATTATAACTTATTACACTGTGTCAACAAGAACAGATTTATACACTTAAGAAAACATTATTCTGACTGTACCAAACATGGTACTTTTCACCACTGTTGCTCCAAAGTTGTTCACACAGGCAGAACAAAATCGGTCAAACAACTTTATACAAACCTGATTATATAACAGTAACTACCCTCTCTTCATGCTATGTCCTGGAGCTGAAGGAGGACTTTCAGAAAAGCCAGAGAAACATAAATGTCCAGTCTTATGTTACATAACTGTAAAGGTCAAGATAGAACTCACACAAAGACTGTCAACATAAAGAGAATGACACTGCTGTACTTGTCCTCCAGGTAGAGGTGCACTGCTGCTTCTATTACCGTGTATTTGAACCTCTTCTAACATGCAGCTAACACAGTGTTACAGCGCCTCTACTTCTGTCATATGTTTATTTTCATTTTATTTGCCATCATGGCTGTACAGATTATATCTTACTCAAACTAAACTAAATGCCTACCTTAATTGCTAAATAAAAATCTGTGTTTTACTCTTTAGTGTGTCAGGCCACACAGCAAAGCCCTGTGTTTAAGTCTGCATCCTCATTCAGCACCACAGATAGCATTACAGTTGATCTATATTCTTGGTATTCATGAAGAGATGTAAACACTCACATCTGCTTCATGTGCATTCACTCTGTTAGCTCTTTTTATGCACATTTGCTGCTTGGTTTGGACTCAAGTAAACCATATGTGGCTCATTTCATACTTACAGGGATGCAGTCCAAAGAGGAATGACAGATGTAGAATAAAATCAGATAGTCAGTAATAGGTTAAGGTTCAAATAAATACAGTTGAATAAAGAGAGAAAAGAAATAAATCGATTTTCATGAAAGCTGGATAAAACAAAGTAAACACCTGAGATAAAACTAATATGAAAACAATACTGATGTTGACCAAAGTCAAAATGATTCCAAATCTAAAGCCAGAAAACAGTGTTAACATATTTTTCATATAATCCTCCAGTCTCTCACTTATTTGAAACTTTCTAATCTTTGAAATGAGTACACTGTAGGCTATAGATGTTTTACATCTGCCATCACTGCGTCCTTCCTGCCCAAGCCTGGGCACATTTCTTACTGGGTACCAATGCTAAATAAATACTCTTGCTCACGAACTCCTGGCGGTAATCTGTGTAGTGCACATTTCCTACATGGAAAGTTTGGAAAGCTTTAATGACAATATATTAAGTATATTTAAAGATTTATTTTGGGCTTTTTGTGCCTTTATTTGATAGTAGAGGACAGTGGATAGAGTTGGAAACAGGGATAAGAGAGCAGGGAGAGACAAGTGGGAAAAGGCCACAGGCCAAATTCGAACCCAGGTCACCCAAGTACATGGGGCAAGCCTTAAACCACTAGGACATCCGCGCCTCAATATTTCAGTATTTAATGCAAATCATTTTATGAAGAATGAAACAGCATCTTCTTTTGCAATGTCTAACAGAAGCACTGAATAGGCTAATGTTTATGCTATTAAAAGTTGGTGTTGCAGTTTGAAACATAACCCTTTTTACCAATGAATACCAACCAAATGAGCTGTTGACAACAGAGAGACCATACACTATTAAATTAATGCCTGGTGAGCACATTTTGATTTTTTAACTAAACAAAGATGTATTTATGTGGACGATTTTAGGCATCAAGGCTTTAGCATGATTTTTATCATTGCCTGTGTAAGAAATGGCTTTTTTGGTCCAGTATTCTTTGTATGAACCCTTGAGGTCACTCAACTCTTTTGACGGTTACTGACATTTGTTTTTAGTAAGCTTATTCTGTTAAAATACTTTATGTTACTTTTAAGGCTCTTAGATATGCATCCAATATAATTAATGACCTAAACACAGAGGTGGAGAAAAGTACAAGACTACTGTACTCAATAGAAGTACAATTGCTCTGGTTTTAATTCACCAAAGTGAAAGTAAAAGTACTGGTCTATAAAGCTACACAGTAAAAGTAAAAAGTATCTGTTTTAAAGTTTACTTTTGGTACTGAGTGGCTACTGAGGAGTAGAACAGTATAATATGATCTTTCTTTAAATCCAGTAACAACAAGAGAATAGATCTGACCAGGTTGTTTAGGTAAAATCACACCTAATAATAAAATTGAATACACAGCAAAACTGACAGCGTTGGTTAAACTCATTTAAAGTTGAATTTTACACTTCAGAAGTATGTTAATTGGTCCACACTGCAAAAGTTAAAAAGCACATTTGAAAGTTTAAATCTTTTACTGCAGAGCTGCAATAACTCTTGAAAATCTGTGATGAGGTGGGTCTCTGTCAAGAACAGAGCAGAGAGTCGCCCTCGTAGCAAGGCAATGCACACTCATGAAAAATATGCACCATGCATCCTTTAAGATCACCTAAAGTCAGTTGATAACCCTAATGCAGTTGATAAATTCACTCATGGTGCAAATGTGTCTCATACCAAAAAACAACAATCCACCAGAAACATAACCAAAAGAACCCCAGCGAGATCACTGTGAGACATGAAACACCCAGATACAACTAAACAGATACAAAACTCATCCAAACACCCTGCCCAAGGGCATGATGGGAAACTCTGCCCACACAACCATCCTGATTTCAAATTGCAACGGGTCAAGCTTGAAGTAAACCTCTTTTCTTGAAACAGAATTCACTTTTTTATTGGTGATGTTGACAATGTTGATGGGTTACAGACCTAAACAATTAGCAAAGTAATGTCAGACTTTATTGCAAGGCCGTAATGCACACAAACAAAGAAGGGCCAATGGCGAAAAGTGGCTCAAATGCACAGAAAGCAGCAAAAAGCAGGAAAAAAAATAGCATAAAGCAGCAAAAGTAGGTGTAAAGTAGCAAAAAAGAGGACAAACAGGAGAATTTATTAAAAGTGGTAAAAGAAGTAACAAAAATGGGTTGAACCAGTGGATAAAAGGGGTTAAAAAGTAATATGAATAAATACTCCTACTTCAGCTCCAAAATAAGGTAACTGTTAGCCTGGATGCTAGCACCAATGATCCAACACACAAGAATTGACATCATCAATAAATCACAACTGGGGAGGGCCCATTGACTGGGTTTTTAGAGGCCCAGCTAATGCTGTGTTCAGCCCAGTTGTCTGTCCATACCTTAGCTTTAAAAATATTTTAAATGTCAAAACCACAGAAATGAACAGGCGGGGCATGAAAAGACACAAGGTGTGAATAATTGCCTTTTTCCTTTATGATAATACAATGGAAAATTAATGGGGTAGAATAATACCTTTAGGTAAATATTAACCCTTGTAGTGTTGGCACAGCCTGAATAGCTAACAGAGATTTAATGGTGTGCTTAACTATCAAGGATATTATTCGGACACACAGAGTACTTCCTGTTGACGTCATGCAACAGGTCCTGGTTTAAACAAGCACACAAGACTCACAGAGCAAACTCCAGTGGTTTATATAAGCTCCCAGGCCTTTTACTGCCGTTGTTTAACTAAAGATTTGATATCAATAACAACCAATAAAAGAGACAGTTTTATATGCCAGCTACAGTTTGAAAAAATAATACAGGAAGTTTAACATATTTGATGACAGATTTAATCAAAAGCAATCAGATTAGATTTAAGCAGACTTTAACTGCGAAAAGTCTAACATAAATACAAATGAGAAATAACTCTAATGCTGTACAGCTGTCAACACCACAGCCCTAGTTAACCATTTCTGAGGTAAACTTCCGGTTCTTTATGGTCTGAGGAAAGAACAACAAAACATCTCTCGGTGCTACAAAACAGGATTTTTCAATGTGAACCACAGCTGTGATCCAAAAATCTCTCCTTCCTCTCCTTCTCTCTCCATTTCCTGGATACAACCAGCCATCCTTCTCGGGGACATGTGCATCCTGTTGCCTGCTGGTCGTGTTTTTTCCCGTTTTGATTTTTTTTTCCTCTCTGTGGATTCAGGCTCTGCGAGTGCTGAGGACGCGTGAATTGGCGACAGATACCGCAGCCCCTCAGATTTCCCCTTTGTCACTGAGAGCAACAGCCAACAGAGAGAAGTGAGCCAAGTGAAAGCATTTATCCATCAGTTTTAGAATGTGTATAGATTAATGTCCTATGACTTATGTTTGTATATTTTTACGTCTTTAAGTAATCTTTAATGTAAAAAGTTAGATCAAGGAAATTGTTTTTTCATTTTGACATGTTTTGACCTCTGAATTCCCGCACTCTTCCTCTGCAATGTTGCTCTGATGCTTTAAACCTGATTAAGATCATTACTGCAAAAGTGAAAAAAGGAGCACCCTCTAAACAATAAACCTCTTAAGGTGCACGACAAATAAGACTTACTGGGAATGAGACGTGAAAGATGCTGAGGAAGACCATGAGTCAAAACGCATCTGTTGTGCCTGGCTTTGATAAAACTGCTTAAAAGGACATTTTTTGAGTGCTGACGTCTCGTTTCCAGTAAGATCGTCATAGCAACATGACAGTAACATTAACAGTACTGCAGGCTGTAACTGTATGGTGCCTTTAAAAAAATATTCCTGAAGCATGGTGGTGGCAGCATCATGCTGTGGGGATGTTTCTCAGCGGCCAGCCTGTAAGGCTTTTTAAAATAGCGGGTAAAATGAACATGGCACATAATAGGAAAATCCTTGAGGACAGTCTTATTCAGTCTGCAAGAGAACTACAGCTTGGGAGAAGTTTTTTTTCCAGTTAGAAGATGATCCGAAGCATATAGCAAAAGCTATAAAAGATTAAGTACTTTTTACACTATTTATCAGAAAAGTAAGCAATTTTATGCATAATTTCATCTTTTTAAAACATGAAGTTTCACAAGAATTTTTTTCTAAATTATCACATTATAAATTTTGACCTAAGATACCATCTGAGGACCAGTATGCAATTTAACACAATCCACACACACATGCAAACTGCTGACACAATCTGACACGTTGGAAATGACTACAGGATGACTAAAAAGCAAAATCAAGAAAAGAGAAATGCATAACGAGATCACTGAGAGTCAGAAACACATCTTTTTGTCAATGAAAAATGGGCTGTTCTTCTCCAACTAAAGTCCAAAGTTTATATGATAAATGAGCTCCTGTTCTGTTCGTTTAGAAATAGGAGTAGAGGTGTCGTCGTTAATGGTTGAAATTACTTATTTAAAATGCATGCCTGCCAACTTCACTTAATGAGTGATTATTTTGCCAGGAATTTCTTCCTGTTTTTCTCCACTTTCTGCTGAAGTCAAATGAAGAATGTGGGAGTTAAAGTGAGCCTGAGGGTCGAAGCGTTGGTGTCATCAGAAAAAGAGACAGTTGATAAAAAATGGGAAAAACCTTGCAGCTGCTTTAGCCTCAGAGGAAGTCTGTGCTAATCCTCGCTGGGTTTTACACACCTGAGGGACTTGGGAGAGGATTACCTTTGGTTTGTCTGACTCTTGACTTGAATGAGCGAGCCTTAGAAAGCTCATTTGCCCCTCCTCCTCTGGAGAAGAAGAAGAAGTGAGAGGCCCTGGCCGCTAACTTCTCTGTCACCATAAAAGAATTCACTGCTGGGAAAGAAAAAAGTGGCTTGCGGGGATCTTTTTTCTTCCCCCTCCATCTTTTCCACTTAGCTGTCAACTGAGGATGTTTGTGGTAGAACAAAGGTGAAACCATCAGCCTGTGGTATGAATCCTCCTGTCAGCTGTGGCTATAAGTAAATACCTGCCATGCTGAGGCCTCCTGTGAGTTTAGTAAATACAAACCAGCACAAAGCTACAAAGGACAACCTGTAACACCCCTCAGCACGCCACTGTGTTGTTTCTTTATGCTTTGCAAAATTTTCCCTCTCCGGTCTCTAATGAGGCTTAAGAAGTGCTGACACACCTTCCTGTTTTTCTTCTAACACATTACTGATTTAGATCTATTTATGTGCGCCACAGGCAAAGTCACAGAAAAGATATTAATGATTTACATGAAGTTATTTTAGGAAACCTGTTGTGTTGGTTGGATGACTACTGCATCGTAGCATGAAGGTGTTCTACATACAATATATTGCACTGTAAGTATTCAATCACCCATCCAAATAATTGACATCAGGTGTTCCAGTCACTTCCATGACCACAGGTGTATAAAACCAAGCACCTAGGCCTGCAGACTGTCTCTACAAACATTTGTGAAAGAATGGGTTGCTCTCAGGAGCTCAGTGAATTACAGCATGGTACAGTGACAGGATGCCACCTGTGCAACAAGTCCAGTTGTGAAATTTCCTCGCTCCTAAATATTCCACAGTCAACTGTCAGTGGTATCATAATGAAGTGGAAGCCACTGGGAATGACAGCAACTCAGCCACGAAGTGGTTGGCCACGTAAAATGACGGAGGGGGTCAGTGGATGCTGAGGCGCATAGTGCGCAGAGGTTGCCAATTTTCTGCAGAGTCAATCACTACAGACCTCCAAACTTCATGTGACCTTCAGATTAGCTCAAGAACAGTACGTAGAGAGATTCATGGAATGGGTTTCCATGGCCAAGCAGCTCAATCCAAGCTATACATCACCAAGTGCAATGCAAAGTGTGGGATGCAGTGGTATAAAGCACCAGTACATAAAGACAACTTGATGGAGTCTGTCCACCAAATAACTTCACATTTCCAAACATTTCCAAAATTGTAAAATGGACATGACTTGAAAAGGCACGCGCCTCTCTATAAAAGGCCTCATAGCTGACAGTGCATGGCTAAAACCAAGCCATGAGGTCAAAGGAACAGCCTGCAGAGCTCAGAGACATGGTGCAAGGTATAGGCTACAAAAATATGCTGCATTGAAGATTCCCAAGAGCTCCATAATTCTCAAATGGGGAAGTTTGACAAAGCCAGGACTCTTCCAAGAGCTGGTGGAGAAGGTTCAGTAAGAGTTCTTGGACAATCTGTTCAAATGCAGTCTGCATTTATCATAGTTGTCAGTCATGTGACTTTGCAGAGGTCTGGAGGCCGCTTAACTCTCCATTTCAACATGTTTACATCACCCCCCCCCCCAAAAAAAAAAAAAAAAAAAAAAATTGAAACAAAACAAAAAAACAAACAAAACAAAACAAAACAAAACAAAACAAAAAACTGAGGTACTAATTCAAACAAGTTTTTAGTGCACTGGACCCTTATATACCACTTCTTAAATTGCCAAAATAAGAATAGTCCAAGCAATGGCTTTGCTTCAGTGATGTTTATGGACTAGTATATCTACAATGGAGGAGAATCCTTTTCCTGACACAGGTACTGAGATAAGTCTTCAAAAGTTCTGTATGCAGGAGAGTGATGTAGCTGCCATCTGCATCAATGATTATTCTATAATACCCCTCCTGTTGAAGAATGAGCAGCCCTTCCACTGGCATTCAGAGTGTCAAACAAAGCATGCAAACCCACAGTTTGGATCTGGTCTGGTGTAAACACAGAAAAACGCTAGGTGCATTCATGCTAAAAGTTAATGGATAGTTTTTAAGGACATTCCTGGAAGGTCAAAAATGTAAAAGGTGAATTCCAAATAAGCTTTAGGCTCTGTTTGTTTGATTAGTTGCCTCTCTGACCTTATTAAATACCCAACTCACTACCAAGAATGTCTTCTGTCAATATGTCGTGCAGTTTCAAACAAGTGTTTAATTTAGCTGGGAGCACTCAATAATAAAACTTGACCAAACATGGCCTTGATGGAAAGAAACAACCTCAAGTGTTTCCAGCTATAGAGCAGTCGTGAGGGTCAGTTTTATCTATCTGTTTAAAAGAAGCGGTCAAGAGGAAACAGGAGGTTCAGGAGACAGTGACACTGAAACACTCTCTTCTTGGTTGGCGTCCCCTTTTATCAGAGGAGCACATGGCTGTCTGCTGATAAACACATCTGAGAAGGGTGCCAGTTATCCTGGTGAAATTAGAGGATGATGGAGGTCTAAGTGTCTACAAGTAAAAATAATTAGTTTTTAGTTCTAAGTTTTTAAAATGAAAGCATTTTGTCACAAATCAACTGTACAGATATGAGAATATAGTGAGTGTTAACATGGCTCCAGAGTGAGTTCATAAACAGGTTGATTTATTAACTAAAGCAGGTTTTACAGTAATCTAGGTGAAGGTTGACTTAATAAATAAACCTTTTGTTATGAGTCGGAAATGACTTCCTGTCTGAACTTCGTCCCTTTGCTAATAGTTGTAATGCAAATCTACCTCTGTTCACTCGTTCAAATATTACATAACTGTTGATCTGAAACTGACATGTGACAGGACAAGCTACAGTCATAGAAAAAAGTATTGCCCCCCCTGGAATTTTACCAGAAAATACACCATTTCTCCCAGAAATTGTTGCAATTACAAATGTTCTTGGTACACAGATGTTTATTTTCTTTATGTGCATTGGAACAAGACAAAAAAGCAGAAGAAAAAAAGCCAAAAATTGACATAATTTTACACAAAACTCAAAGAGGGGCTGGACAGAATGGTTGGCACCCTTTGAAACTGTGGGTAAAGCATTTTATTTCAAGCATGTGATGCTCATTTAAACTCACCTGTGGCAAGCCACAGGTGCTGGCAATCACACCTGAAGCAAGTTAGAATGTATAAAAGTTGACTCAACCTTTGTGTTGTGTGCCTGTGTGTGTCACACCAAGCATGGAGAAGAGAAAGAAGAGTCGAGAATTGTCTGAGGACTTAAGAAGCAAAATTGTGGAAAAATATGAACAATCTCAAGGTTACAAGACAATCTGCAGAGATCTAGAAATTCCTTTGTCCACTGTGTGTAATATAATCAAGAAGTTTATAATCCATGGAACTGTGGCTAATCTCCCTGGACATGGATTGAAGAGAAAAATTGACAAAAGAATGCAACACAGGATAGTTGGAATAGTGGATAAACATCCTCAGTCACCTTCCACACAAATTTAGGCTGTCCTGCAGACTCAGGGAGCAAAAGTGTCAGCTCGAACCATACGTCGTCATCTGAATGAGATAAAGCGCTATGGCAGGAGACTGAGGAGAACCCCACTGCTGACAAAGAGACATAAAAAAGCCAGACTGGAGTTTGCAGAAATGTACCTGAGTAAGCCTCAATCCTTCTGGGAGAACATTTTGTGGACAGATGAGACTAAGGTAGAGCTTTTTGGAAAAGCACGTCATTCTACTGTTTACAGAAAATGGAATGAGGCCAACAAAGAAAAGAACACAGTACCTACAGTCAAACATGGTGGAGGTTCAAAGATGTTTTGGGGTTGTTTTGCTGCCTCTGGCACTGGGTACCTTGACTATGTGCAAGGAATCATGAAATCTGGAGACTATCGAAAGATTTTGGGCCGCAATGTAGGGCCTAGTGTCAGAAAACTGGGTCTGCATCCGAGGTCATGGGTGTTCCAGCAGGACAATGACCTAAAACATACTTCAAAAAGTACCAAGAAATGGTTGGAGACAAAGCGCTGGAGAGTTCTGAAGTGACCAGCAATGAGTCTGGATCTAAATCCCATTAAACACTTGTGGAAAGATGTCAAAATTGCTGTTGCAAGAAGGCACCCTTCAAATCTGAGACCTGGAGCAGTTTGCAAAAGATAAGTGGTCCAAAATTCCAGTTGAGAGGTGTAAGAAGCATGTTCATGGATAAAGGAAGTGATTGGTTTCAGTTATTTTCTCCCAAGGGTGTGCAAACCAGATATTAAGTTGAGGGTGCCAACAATTTTGTCTGGCCCATTTTTGAGTTTTGTGTAAAATTATCAACCTTGTCTTTTTTCTTCTGTTTTTTTTTTATTTTTGTTGTTCCAATGCACATAAAGGAAATAAACGTGTAAACCAAAAACATTTTAATTGCAACAATTTCTGGGAGAAAGGGTGTATTTTCTGGAAACTTTCCAGGGGTGCCAATACTTTCGTCTATGATTGTATATTCCAATCTACTGAATGGACAAAATTGTCATTTTCCTTAGACTATTGGTAATTTCTTTTAAAAGGTGCACTTCTTTGGACCTTGGGAGGCATCATCCATATATTTACGGATAAACAGACATCAGTCACACACAAAAGTGGATACGAGGGGCTATTTTCAGGCACCTGACTGAAAACGTATTTAAATATTCCATGGGCTTTGAGGTGATGGAACCAAAACTGCTGAAATGCAAACACAGCAATGGATTTTAGGTCTTCTTACTGCTCGACTCCTTCGTTGTGACAGAGCTCCTCTTTGAGACAGGGCTTTTTGGATAACAAAACAAGCAGAATTTTACCAATAATCTTCATGTCAACTTCAATAATATTTGCCTAAAATCAAAGTTGAATTTTGGAGCAACTGAGTTCTTCGAACCCTAGAAGATTTGCCTATTTTCTTGCTTTATCATCCAGCTTTTTACACAGTACAGTCCCTTCACAGCTTATGTTGGTACTGCTTTTGTTAAACATGGCAAATGGTGCAGTAAGACCAGAGAATAATTAGACAAATGGGAATCCCTCCACTAGAACAAAGCCCTTGAAATGGTTTGATATTTTTCCAGATCTGCGAGCCTCACCCCCTCGTCTTTATCCAATCTTTTGTTTTGATAGAAAGCAGCAGCTTCCTCTGTGTCATCATTGCAGCTGGACGGTACGAGTGTGGCTCAACTCAGTGCTATGCGGTCACCTGGCTGCAAGTGCGTCAGTGTGTCATGCGGGGGGTGTTTCCTCACATTGTGCCGTGGCTTGCTGGCAGAGTGCAAAGTGTTAAACGCTGAATCTGTCATCTTTTCAGGGACCATGTTAGTTTAAAAGATATGCAGCTTAAAGTAGCTGTTTCATTCTTGTAGCATTTGTTTCAGAGAGGAGCTGACTGACCATGTATGTGTCGTTAAAGAAGTATTTTTGAAAGACATGTCTACATGTCATGATAGGACAGGTAGAGGATTTATTGAACTTTTAATGGTGGCTCTTGTTTACTGTATTCCAGTGTGAATTAACATAAAATGCCTACAGATGTACTGAACCCTTGGATGTTCTACGCTTTGATTATATACATCAGTCATGGTCAATGTAATTTATCTTTTTTGACACAAAACCCAAACATAAAACCCCTTTAAGTGTCAAAGTAAAAACAGGTTTCTACAAAATAGGGTCAATTAAATAAAAACTATGAAATGTAAAATAAGTGACTGCATAAATATTCACCTTGTTCAAGTCAGTATTTAGTAGATGCATCTTTGGCTGCAATCACAGCACTGAGTTTCTGTGGATAGGTCTCAAACAGGCTAGCACATCTGGACACTGCAATTGTACTCCATTCTTCTTTGGAAAACTGCTCAAGCTCTGTCAGGTTGAAGGGGGGTCGGGCATGAACAGCCCTTTTCGAGTCCAGCCACAAATTATCTATTGTATTGAGGTCTGGGCTTTGACTCAGCCACTCCAGGACCTTCACCTTGTTGTCTTTAAACCACTGTTGTGTAGCTTTCACTGTATGCTTCAGGTCATTGTCTTGCTGGAAAATAAAAATCTCCCAAGCTGTAGTTCTCCTGAAATGAATAAGATTGTCCTCCAGGATTCCGATATTTTGTTGCATTCATTTTACCCTCTACCTTTCCAAGCCGGCTGTTGAGAAGCATCCCTACAGCATGATGCTGCCACCACCATGCTTTGCAGTGGGGATGGTGTGTTGTAGTGATGTGCAGTGTTTGGTTACAGTCGAACATAGCATCTTGTCTGATGGGCAAAAAGCATTATTTTGATCTAATTCAGACAAAACAACTGTCTGCCACTCGACCACGGAGTCTACCACATACCTTTTGGTGAACTCTAGGCAAGATTTAATCAGAGTTTTTAACAGCGGTTTTCTCTTTGCCACTCTCCCATTAAGCTTTTACTTGTGAAGAACCCAGACAACAGTCATAAACAGAGTCTCTCCTATCTCAGCTGCTGAAGCTTGTAACTCCCTCAGAGTAGTCAGTGGTGTCTTGGTAGACTCTCTCACCAGTCATCTTCTTGCACGGTCACTCAATTAGTGAGGACGGCCTGATGTAGCAGATTTACACATGTGCCATATTCCTTCCATTTCTTGATGATGAATTTAACTGAAATCCGGGGGATGTTCAGTGCCTTAGTTTTTTTTTTTTTTTAATCCCCCGACTTATTCTTTTCAATAATATTTTCTCTGTGTTGCTTTGAGTGTTCTTTTGTCTTCATGGTGTAATGGTAGCCAGAAATACTGATAAACCAGTGACTGGGTGTTCCAGACACAGGTGTCTTTATTCTACAATCACTTGAGACACATTCACTGCACTCAGGTGATCCTCATGTCACTGTTAGACTACTAGTACCAATTTTGGGACCTCTATTGAAATAGGTTAGTCACTTTAAAAGAGGCAAATATTTATGCAATGACTTTTTTACATTACATATTTTTGTTGAATTGACATTATTTTGCAGAAATCTGTCTTCAATATGATATTAAATAGTTTTTGTGTGGGTGAACACTTTTTATAGGCACTGCCACCATCCACAAAAACTAAAAGACTTTCATAAAATTCTGCCCTCATTATTAGGTTTACACTAACACCTGCTCTTACTTACTGTCTACACCTGGCCATGACAAGAGAAAGGGGAACTGTTGTGTTGGTTGTTCAGGAATAAAGAACAATAAGGGAACTTTGCCAACCACAATAATTTGGATTGCAAATAACTCGATTGGGTTAACAGAAGGCTGTCTTGTCTAGTTACCCCTAAGCCATGAAACCACAATTTTATCATGATAGACCAGTGTTCCCCAACCATTTTCCCTTGGAGCCCCCCTTACATGCACCTAAGAAAAGCAGTGCCAACCCAGGACCCAAGAGAGAGGAAAAAGTGACACACTGCTGCTAAAAATCAACAAAGATTTGAATTGTTTCACTGATAAAACCCTAAAAAGAGGCCTATGCATGCTTTTCTTATCTAAAGACCTTTGAATAAACTACTTAAGAACTGTTTTATCATGGTTTTAGTCAACATTTGCAAGTTTGGTTTTGCCGGCCTCAAAGAAGACAAAGCCTTGCCCCCCCCCCCGAGATCTTTGGTGCAGCCCCTGGGGGGTCCTGGACCCCAGGTTGGGAACCAAGGGGATAGACAAACATTTGTATTTTGAAAGTCAAAGTTGTGGCAAGCATGACTGTCATGGACTTTACATTAAAGGGGAAAAGATTTTTTTCACATGACTGTCTGCTATCCAAATATGTACCTGTTTCCTGAATGATGACATAGCAAACTAGCCACAATGCGTTACTATGTGTCAAAGCAATCTTCAGACTGAAGTTCTGGAGGAAAGGGGCTTTTAATTTGTAGTAGTATTAAGCTTGATTTGTCATTAATTCATTAAGAATAATAATGGAGTCATGTAGGGTGAAGGGTGGCCATTTGGTGAGGGTGCAGCTGACTGGTGAGTTATCTATCAATTAAGAACATTTGGATATTTTCCTGCTGCTAACACAAATAATGTTTTCTTTGCACCATGCTACACAAAGACATGCCTGCAACACTATGTTGGCATGATATGACGACCAACGACTGACAGGAATCATGTAATGGGAGCTAATTTGTTATTCAAAACTAAATTGGGGATCTTTGAAGCAAAAAAATCCTTTAACATGTCATCATATGTAATAATCCACGGATGAGATTGTACCAAAATCAGGTGACATGTCACATTTATTTAAAACTACTTTAAGTATCAAAATCACCTACTACAAAAATACATTACAACCAAACTGCAGCACTCGACACAGAAGAACCAAATATAACCACATCTGGACAACAGTGCAAATGTCCAGTGACACCAATTATGGATTTAAGACACACAGATTCAAGTTATTTGGATTATATCATTTTAACAACAATAAGCAGTTCAATGTCTTAAAAACATGCACCAGCCTGACATTTCAAGCCAAGACCTGAGTCTTTTTGTAAACATTCCTGGAGTTAAAAAAGCAGCTACTCTGATATGAGATGTTTTAAAGTGAAGCTGGTGTGATTATTTGTTCATGTGGAAGGACATTTTCGACCCAGGTCACAAATCTTTGTTTAAGATGAAATTCAGACAGTTACAGATTTGAATCCCTTTTTGTAACATCTGTATAAGTAACTGAAAGACAAAAATGCGAACCTATCTGTGTTGTATTACTGGAATCCTTTGTTAAACATACAGAAAGGCAGTGAGAATTGGAGCACACTTAAATCTATACAGCTGAGCTGGGAATCATTCCTAAGATATCTTGTAAAACATTAAGTTTTTCCTTTCTGAAGGATGCTGCATGTATTAAGGTGTGCCATCATCTGAGGGCTGTGATTATTGTCTGACCTCAGATCTTGTTGCAGAAGAAGTCTGTACTACAGCGGGGGGGGGAGACAAAAAATGCAGAGCAACAATCCTTCACATTGTTTAAGCTCCTCCTCCTCCTCCTGCTGCCGATCCTCAACCATCTCTGATGCTCTGACCCTGTTTGCAACCTGGGGGGATGATGTTACAGGAAGCCTGATGCTCTGGGGGAGATAGCACTACTCCACGGTGACAGCTCCCTCTTCACCTCCTCTTTGACTGGCTGCCTGCAGAAGGAAACAGAAAAGGGAGAGAAGTGGGTGGGCAGGGCAAACGACAGTGGGTTGAGTGGGCAGAATGGGAAGTATTGGTAAAAAAGAAGTAATTTAAGATTTTTCTGCCAATACATGTGTCCAGGGGTTAGGTATTATTAGGATGTTTTCTGATACTGGTACTAAACTGACATTTCAAAAACTGTATTTGTGCCTGAACGTTGTCTGAAACTACGCTTTTAAGAAAATATAGAAATAAAAGATAATGACTGCTAAGTCAACTCTGAACTTCAATATGCGCACTACATTAACTTAAAAAAAACACATAACAAATTCCCATAACAAATAAAACCTTGTAATACCTGATAATATGATAATATGACTATTTAATATGTTATTTAATGGCCTGTCGGCCAATCATGATGCTCCAATTTCTTCTACTATTGTTTTCTTGGAGGTAGCAACTGATCAAGGCTAGCAAAAGAGAAACAAGAGACAACAAAGTTATCTGCCACTCTGGAAAGAAAAGAAAAAAAAAACGGTCTTCTATCATTTATCTACTACGGAGATTAATGATAGTGTTAGTTTCCTTTGTGTTAGATGGAAAGTTGCTGTTTTTTTCCCCCGGTAGACAGGGCATGCAGGAACTATACAGATGTTTTCATTGTTGACCTGTGTGTATTTTGTATTAAGTTCTATGAGATTCAATTTCCATTTTGTTCTTAAAAGGTTTATTTATTCTCTATGCAATGTATGAAAAGAGATCAGTGTGTTATAAACGTGACAACCATCGTTGCCCTTATACTTAAATGTGTCTGTTATGCTGGAGTGGACACTGAAAAACTAATCCACTTGAGATAGCTGTCTCATGGACCAACACAACTACTTTGATGTTGCTCCATCTATCCCATAGACGTGTACCCTATAGAATGAACAGTCAGTCCTCTGCCCAGGTGTGCATTTGCAGTTCACTTGTACTTCATCCTTTGGTTTTGCTACTCTAGGTTAAACTGTTGGCTACATTGCTGGCCCCAACACTGGCCCCATGATTGGCTGTGGTATTGCAACCAGGCATGAAAATCACTCACCTTTCGGCAAAATTCGCCGGTTTGAAACCAAAATAGGTGGCCTACGTGAATTGTGTAGCTCCGATGAGAATTTTTTTTTTTTTTAGGGGGGTATGGACAGGACATGGAGGTATACCAGAGATTATCAGTGAACTGCGAACATGTGCACGAGCCTGAAGGAAGCCTTGAATTCGATAAAAACATTCACTCTACAAGCGCAAGAGCATGGAAATATTAGCGCGAAGGACCTCGAATGACCAGTTTTTTCTCTGGGATGGTAGGGGAATACTGCTACCTGATTGGTTTGTGAAGTGTACAAGCAGTTCGCTCGGGTAGACCAATGCATTTGGAAGCTGAAAAGAAGACGCCTCACCAATTTGGAAAGTGGAATATAGCTAATGTTAGTTGCCTGACTGAATTTGGTGAGTGATGGTTTCAATAATTTCAATATTTTCTGGTATATCTCAGTTACCAAGGAACTCTGTTGACATTGGCTTAATGTTAGCTACAGGTAATATATCACTAGAAGAATTAAAGCTTGCTGAAAGAGGCATCGTGTCATTGATGCATAATGTTGGCTAACACAGCAGGAGAGATAACCAGGGCGTGACATTTACACCCGCCAACTAGCCAAATGCAGGTGGATTTCGGCCATGGCGGGTAGCAGCGTGTCTCTAACTAGCCACGATGGTGGGTGGAATTTATTAGTGTCCCAACTAATACTTCACTCTGACCGTGCTTGTCTGTTAGCCATTATGATTTAGGCTTGTTACAGAGAGGCCTTCCGCATATAAAGACTCAAATTTCCATCCAGAATAACTGGAAAGTGGCTGGTCTCTTCATGCGTTTTTATGCAGCGCCAAGGGCTTTGATGCAGTATGACACACAAACGCAACACTCACGCACATTTACTGACACACACGCTAACATGCTGGTAATGTACACTGAAGGTTTCTTTCTGTTTAGAGAAAATGTTTCAGAATGTTGAGGATAAATTCAGACCTGAACTTTCTCTTTCTGCTTTAAAGAGCCTCACTGTCCATGGAGGATCAGCGCGTCCGTGCCGTTTGTGTGTGTGTGCTCCAGCTGTGTGTCTCTGTCGCTCGTGCGAGCCAGGGCGAGCAGTGTGTCTGAATATTATTCGATTAATACTCCATTTATATTCCTTCTTTGTTGTGGGCGATCAAAACAATAAAACCTCCACAAATGCGTGCATAATTGAAACGCCATTAAAACCTTTGATACGTTTTTATTTTGATTTGCCATATAATAATTAACGGATATAAAAGACGAGAGAAACTCTGAAACTTTGAATCAGTTAACTGAGGCAGTGATAAACAGAGACAGAAGGATAAAAGCCTGTAACTGTCCACTTAGGAGTCAAAGAGAATTCAACTAAACAGCGATTTTTTTGCTTTTAATATTAAACATCAGACAGTACAGTTAATAATAATAATAATAATAATAATAATAATAATAATAATAATAATACATTTTATTTAAGGGTGCCTTTCATGACACTCAAGGTTACCTTACAAAAAGTACAAAAAGGTGCATTAAAATACGCATAAAAATAGGAATAAAAACAAACAGTAATACAATAGACAATGCAAAAGATCAGAGGGAGTAGGAGAGTTTGAACAGATGGATTTTGAGTCTGGTTTTAAAGAGGGGTAGGGAGTCAGTGTTGCGGAGGTCAGGGGGGAGTGAGTTCCATAACTGGGGAGCCGAGCGGCTGAATGCTCGGCCCCCCATGGTGACGAAGCGAGCAGAGGGGACAGAGAGATGGACAGAGGAAGAGGATCAGAGGGTACGGGTAGGTATAGAAATGTTAATGAGGTCAGAGAGGTATGGAGGGGCGAGGTTGTGGATGGCTTTGTATGTGTGGAGCAGGATTTTGTATTGAATGCAGTATGTGATGGGGAGCCAGTGGAGCTGCTGCAGGATGGGTGGGATGTGATGAGTGGAGGGTGTCCTAGAAATGATACGAGCTGCTGAGTTCTGAAGCAGATGAAGTTTATGGAGGATTTTCTGGGGGAGACCAAACAGAAGGGAGTTGCAATAATCGAGACGGGAGGTTGTTTAATGTTCTCCAAATGTGAGCTTCATGCACCAAATATATGTCATCTATTATTTAAACAGATAATTTAATTAATTTTAGAAACACATATGAAGACATTTCCACCATACAGTTTAAAGTAGAATATAGCAGAGGACAGGAGGTTTGAAACTTAACATTCTCTGGTGGAGATTTGTCAGAGTGAAAATTAGAAATGTTCTTGTAATCTGCTGTAGTTTTTTCTGCAAAACAGCCAATTAACAGTATTTTATCAATAGCATAAACTTAATATCCATTGAAGAAAATAAAAATGTAAGAGCCTTGACTCTTAGATGACTGTCTCTAACAGTGAAGAATGACACACATCTCTATAGTGTGCTGTGTAGGGAGAAGTGCTTTATTAAGAGGAGAGCTGATATTGATCATATTGATGAGGGAAGGTAAAACATGTGTGTCATATCATGCCCTTTGTACCAAATTTGGCATATAGCTCATAGTTTCCAAACAACAAAATTGTGGTTAGTGGAAATACCGAGTGGCTTGTAAGTTTGCAAAACCACTAGCCACTGTGGCTTGTCAGCAAAAAGTTAATGTCAAGCCCTGGAGATAATGCGTAGCTATCTTAACAAGCTGACTACACTAAAGTTGTGCTGTTGTGCATTTCATGAGAGAAGTTGTCAGTCTCATTTCTTATAAAGCATAATGTGACCATGTATAGATAGATGCTTTATTATACATTTATACTGTCTTGTAATACTGCTTGATTTTTCTCTCAAAATGCATCAGATTGATGCTTTTAAATATGAAATATTCAAAATCTTCTTATGGGGGAGCATGCCCCCGGACCCCCCTAGAGGAGTCATATCCTTCTCACCTTTTTCACCCCTGACCCGTTTTCGTGCCTGTGCAACGTTTGGACTGTATCTGTAAGCTTTGAACAAATGAAAAACAGACGGATAAACGCAGAGTATGGTCCGTCTGTATCCTTTTCATAAATTAGCCTTTACTTGATATTTCCTGCCTTATAACTTTTGATATATTCATCTGCCATCCGTGCAGCACACATATTCTGATTGATAATTTTGTCCTGAATAATTAATGTCTATATCTTGATTGTGCTTAAAAGGGTTGAGATTCTACAGGCATTTTTGCATAAAAGATGCAAGTGGACAAGAAATAGCAGCTGGCTTGGGGTTCCAAGGGTTGAAGGTCCATATGAATCATGAAGTTGAAAATTGCTGTAATACATGATGATTTGCCATATGTGTACACACCATGCCCCCCCTTAAGTCAGGGCCTGCCCCCTCAACCACAACGTCTAGGGTTCGCCCTGCAGAGGAGGCTGTTTTTATTTTTTGAAGTTGTTTTTTTCTTACCTACTCTGTGAATAAAGACAAGTTCTGATTTCCCCTTTACATTCCACAGCCAAAGCCAGAATGACAGTAACAACTGCTACAATTCTTCCACTTTCTCTGACTGCTTGGAAACCTTGCAGGGATCTCTCATCACTTAAATTCCACCTTGTCAACACGACTAGAGTGGGATAATGCTGTTTTTCCATCCTCTCATCATGGAGAGGGAGCAGTGACTCCCATCTTTGTTAGCAGTAGTTGAGTGGGGGGTCATTTACAAAAATGGCTTCCCTATCTTGCCCCAATCAAAGTAGTGGCTCTCTCAGTCTTAAATTTTGTTTTTCTTAGCAGCTGAATCCACCAAGCAGCAAATATCAGACATCATACAGCCTTACAGTCAGTACAAGCTGCCTTCCTGAGACAAAAATTAAAAGAAAGTTTCATAAGAAAAACAGAAGCTGAAAGGAATGGAAAAGCAATAAACTCTAAGATGTAAAGTAATCATCTTGTTTGTCATTCCATGCACACCTGCTTATCAACCTTTAACTAAAACCACAATCACCTGATTCCATTGTGAGTCAGTCATTGTAAACTACAATCATAGCACACATTCATGCTGGAGGAAGTGGTAGCTTGAACCAACCATTAGGTCCTGTTGTAAGATGTATTGTAAGAGCAGCTGGCAGAAGAGCCGGAGGTAATCATTCATCAAATGCGATTAAGATGTATGAGAGCATAAAGAGATTTTATCTTCCAACTAAGAGCACCAGAGCATCTGACCAGGGCATCTTCTCTGCAGAGTCTCAAGTTATATGCTTTAGATGTTAAGGAGGCAGCGGATGAATATGTTGCTAGGGTTTGGGATGGGCAAATGACAGTTTATATTCATATACTTTTGGGGATCTGGTATGGTTTCAAATATCAGATACTTTGAAATTACAAGTTTAGATGCTTCAAAACATGTCAAAGCTATGGTATTCATGGGATAAATAAAGGCAACTGGGTGTAAGAATCAAAGTGTTATGTAAGAGCCTCAAAATAAAGAAATGGCAGATTTTGTTTCAGAATTCCTGTAAAAACTACGGAAATCTATGTGTGTAACTCAAGATGTGAGCTTGGGGGAAACTGCTGCAGTGTGATTTGTCGTCTTAGAGAAAATTCCACCTTTGTCAGTTCTTGTGTGATTGTAAGTCTGCTTTTGTTTTCAGAACAACTGAAGTGGGGAATTCTTGTAAAACCAGTTTGTCGAAGCTGCCATTTAGTAGTGTGTCGGAGGAGTTTATGGTCACCCGGGCGAGAGAGGTACTGCTCTACAGAGACTCCAGTGACATCAGCGAGTTGATGGGAGCAGTGGCTTCTGGACGGGCAGGGCTCAGCAGCAACCCAAGACCCCGCTACAACAAGGTCGGGGGGAAGGAAAGACGCCAGTTGATCTAGGAGGAGGTCCGAGCAGGGGTGGAGGAAGCCCGCTGCAGTAGAACAGTAGGGATGCGGCAACAGGGGGCATGGACTCGATGGGAACAGGCAGCAGACCGACAGATCTCGTGGACGGACCTATGGAAGTTGGAGCCACACTGGATCAAGTTCCTTATCCAGTCAGTCTACGATGTCCTCCCTAGCCCATCCAACCTCTTCCGCTGTGGCCTGGCAGACACTCCACAGTGCCCACTATGTCAGAAAGGAGGCACGCTGGAGCACATTCTGTGCTGTTGCCCAAAAGCCCTTGGACAGGGGCGCTACCATTGGCGGCACAACCAGGTACTAAAGGTCATTGCAGAGGTAGTTAGTTCAGGAATCTCGCGCAGTAGACAGCAGCAACCAGCACCAGCCAGCAGCAGCCAGTGAGGCAGGCCATTGCTTTTGTCAGCGCAGGGGAGAAGCCACGGCAGTGCTCGAGCCAAACAGGAGGGCTGCTCGCAACGGCTCGGGACTGGCAGCTGAAGGTCGACCTAGGGAGACAGCTCAAGTTCCCAGAGACCATCGCAGTGACCACACTCAGGCCAGACATGGTTCTGGTCTCTGAAACAACAAGACAAGTGGTCCTGCTGGAGCTGACTGTTCCCTGGGAGGACCGGATGGAGGAGGCCTATGAGAGGAAGAGAGCCAAGTACGAGGAGCTGGCAGATGAGTGTCGGAGCAGGGGATGGCGGACCCGGTGCATCCCCATAGAGGCTGGGTGCAGAGGCTTCGCTGGCCAGTGTCTTGTCAGGGCTCTCAAGTTGCTGGGACTTAAAGGACCGCACAACAGGAAGGCCATCAAGAACATCACCGATGCCACAGAAAAGGCATCGAGATGGCTGTGGATCAAGCGGGGGGGATCCATGGACCACTCTTGCTTCTCAGACACAAGTCAGGACTTGATCACCCCGGCTGGGTCAACTGGGCGAGGGTGTATGATGTCGAAAGACCCGAAACACCTGAGGACCCCAGGAACATCACTGAGGATGTGTCTGAGTTGCACCAAAAGGTGTTTGTCAAAGCAAAGTAAGGAGTGGGGACATTTCAGTAGTCAGGGGAGTGTGAGAAACAGAGGAAAGTATGAACTAGCACAAATTAAAGTATGGAAGAACTATCATCATCAAAACTGTTGTTTTCTGACACTAGAACAGTTTAAGGAAAAGTAAACAATCAACTACACACCATTAATACAAAGGCTATTATTGGATATTGTAATGGGCTACTGTTTAATTTCCATAGTTCGTGTGAACCATTATTGGGTGCTGCAAATAAATGCTAATTCTCCTTGGGGTATACATAGAAGACTCTATTATATATCAAGAAAAAGGCTCTTTGATTTTTCACATTTTCAGTGCTCTTATTACTTACCTGTGGTAAAGTTTCTTCCTTTGTTATATTTCATGGTTAGTTAGATTGTTAAGCAGGATTTGATCCAAACAACCAATACCTTGAAAAAAGAAACATCTGATGTTTCTTAGCCCAATTTGACATTCTGAAAAGAACTGGACCCATTTCCTGCTGGTTAACATCCAAAGTGTCTCAAAGAGCAGACAAAGTAACCAAGCAGAGCAGACAGTTGCCATCGTCGACTTGCCTACCTCCACTGTGTTGTCCCCCTCCTCCTGTTGAGCCAGCAGAGCTTGGCCGGCTACTCTGCTGTGGCTCTGACTGGGAGAACTGGGGTGCCAGAGTCAGACCTCGAGCCTGGCTGGCACTGTTCCGGCTGGTTGGCGTGTCAGGCGTACGGGGAATCTTGGGTTGGCTTTCAAATGCAGGACAATAACCATCACTAATGGATGAAAGGGATAAAAAGTGGAAAGGAAAAATTATCAGGTCTGCACCATAGAATAACAAATAATACATCCATACCAGCCTTTCGAGACAAGACATTAGTAGTTTTTATTGACTACTTAGCTGACTCACCTGCTTTCTGTAAGAACAGAGGTCATTCTTTAAACTGAAGAGACACTATGATCCAGGACAGATCTCATTTCACAGATGGTTTTATAGCACTGAAATCATGGCAGCTCCATACATAGTACATGGGGATCAGTACACTGATAGTACATCAGCCTTGTACAAGCCTATGACACCTGATCGTAACTGAGCTGAAATCTCCACCTCTGATGATAGTATGGCAAAACGGCCTATCAATACTATCATGGTATCAAGAGGGGACAGTTATCAGTAGGGTAATCAATACCAAAAAGACTCAAGTTAACAACTCAATATGATCATATCATGATATCATACATAAGATGATTTATTTTTGTTATTTTTCAACCTACAAATTGCTGGTTTTGGCACTTTAAGGCACTTTCAAAATTCTAAGAAAATCGTACAGAATGACAGACACTCCCCCTGTATTAAGTGCAAACTGTTGGAACTCCTTCCTTTCAGTCCAGCTTATACTACAAAACTCCAGCCACATTGTAATTTTTCTAATTTCAAGTCAAAAATATTTTATTTCACTTTTAAAACCACATCCCACAGGTCAGGTCCAAATAAAAATCTCACATCAAGGGTACAAAACAAATACAAAACAAGTATCAAGGATCAAGTATTTTTTTGTTGAATGTCTACACCTAAACTATTTTGTAAATATTATTTCTAGACACAAAGTGAATTTAGCTAACCCACTGGCAGATATTTGATTGTTTTGGTCTAGTCTGTCCAATCTAGGATGTAACTCGTCCTGGTATATCAGCTGCTTTCTTCTTTTTTGGAGTCTATTAAAAAAAGAAAGGTTTAATTTGCCCTCCTGTGTGATATCTTTTTTCAGCTAGCTCAAAACAATTTGAGCTGCTGTGCCCTCTATTAGTGCCATCTGCTTTTACTGTATGGATTCTACTGCCAGCATCTAATGGCAATAGCACAGTTATTAAGTTCTCAGCCTCCAGTTACTGTCGTACCACTCCTCCTCTGATGTCAATGAATCAGAATCTTTTCAGTCTAACCAACATTACACAAAGTTTATTCACTTGATAGTATACTCACCATTTTCTTTAAATGCAAGGTTATGACCTAATGAGGGAGAAAAGTGGTTAAAACATGGAACCAACCCCTGCCAATCTGTTTAGTGGTGTTATGTATCCAAGCATGTTCCTGAGGTATCCTGAGATATGATGTTTATCTGGGCTTGTTAGATGAATTTGGTAGGGGTGGGAGAAAAAAATCAATACAGCATAGTATCGCGATATTTTGTCTTGTGATAGATCGTATCGTCTCGTCCACCAAGTATCCATTTTTTAAAATTAATTGCTAATATGAACTGAAATCTATGATCTTGGAAATAAAATCAATTGTCCAGTGAGGTCAGCAGAGTTGACGGTCATAGAGCAGGAGAAAGTTAGGACAACAAACATGGAAGCACCAGGTGAAGGACATTAAGAATGCAACCATGGCAGGAATAATATGGACATGACACATGAGGTTTGCAAGAAGTGCTAAATGAAAATAAGATACTGCAGAAATATGACAAACATAAGGGCAAGACTACTGCTAAATCAGCTAAACGGTTGAACAAAAAGGTAAAGATCGCAATATAATCGAATCGCGACCCAAGTATTGTGATAATATCGTATCGTGGGGTCTCTAGTGATTCCCAACCCTAGAATTTGTCAAGTGTGGCTTATAATAAGCTTAATTAGATATTTTTCAGGGTTGTCAAAAGATTGCATTTTTAATCACAATTAATCTCTGAATTTCTGAAGTTAACTCTAATTTATCACACTCTTTCTATCGCATTTTAAAATTCCACTATTAACAATTTAATGTCATTTTAGATTTTTCTACTGTCTTAAACTAGGGGTAATGGAATCCTTGTTTAGACACAGACTTATTTTTTTGGTAGATCGCAGATTAACTTAACTGTGGAAAAGTATACTTGTTATGGGTTGAAAACGAAATAAGAGAACATTAAAAAGGTTCAGATGACTGACTTGTTTAATGAGCTGTCTGTAAATTTTTCAGCAGGAGCAGTTTTGGACTTCTTTGCATCACTGTGGCTGCAGGTAGAGTCTGACATGCCTTCACTAAAGTGTACTGAAAGGGACAATAATGCATTCATTGTAATTTTAAAAATTAGCGCACTAATTGTGGACCTTGAAAAATCACAATTGCCTTGATCAATCTTGACGGTCCTCATTTATCTACAAATACACTTGAATGGATTTATTGTTTTTGGAGGATACACATCCTTACATTTTAAGCTAACTGGATAAATAAACTTCTCTTTTTGATGCAGATTACATAATATTTGGTGGTTTATTTACCATCACAATGTTTTACTTGTATCAGTGCATAAGAAGCAGACGTTATTAACACAGATGAAAAATGCATGTTAAAAGTGAATCTGAGACACTGGATGTTCTGGATTTGGATTAGTCAGGTGAATCTGGCAAATGTGGCTTATAATATTGTAATTAGATATTTCTGACCCAAGATTAGACAAACACACATGCCTGGATTTGAGTTTTTGCAGTACACACATCCTTACATTTTAAGCTAATGGGATAAATAAATGCCCTGAGAACACTATTTCCACAGCTGTTTTCATTATGCTCACATTACTTTAACACTAGATAATATTTACACACCATTGTTGATTCTTTGATACAGATTACATAATATTTGGTGGTCTATTTACAACAATTCTTGGTAGAGGAGAAAGGCTCTATTGTGTTGCTGAGAGGGTGATCTGTAGTTGTGTGTCTGGAAGTCTGAGAAACAGTATCACAATGAATAAATGACTCCTCTGCCTCCAGTCAGAAACAGTGAGGGCCCAAACTCTGCTTATCAGCCAGGAGCCGAATGACCCACATCCTGTGAAGCAATCCTATACCATAATAGACGGATGGGTTTCACTCGATTCATTCTTGTTTCTACTCTCAGGAGTTACATTGGCTCCAACATCCCTGATATCATCAAGTATAACTGAATGTTGCAGACGATTACAAGATTGTCTAGTAACTTAAAAGTGAAGGCAAACATAGAAAATCTCTTTGCTAAGTTTCAATCCATGTATATATATATATTAAAGAGTTTGCCCTGAAATCTCCTTTTACTAAAAAAAGTCTCCAAACTGGCTCGACATGCTGAAGTCTGTATTGTGAAGGTGTTTTACGTTCCTGGGGGGTGCAGTATGGAGGGAGAACTCAGGCGGTTTCCTGGGACTCATTACTCTTGGCGGGATTCAGGAGTCAAGTTCCTCTGAGATTTAAAGGAGAGGAGAAGCAGGGGAGCTCCGACTGAATGGGTCCCTTTGTGGATGCTGCTCGTTTAAACGCATGTCACAGTCTCACAGACCAGCTTGGCTGTGCTGAGTCACCCGTCGGTGTGCAGCAACACTCCTGCCAGCTCTCTCCACAGCCACACAAATACACTGACATGCAACTCAGGGTTCACCTCAGCTGACTTGCACTGTTTATCTTTTTATCACCACGTCTTACACTGGTTTAGTGCCTTTTATGAGAGAAAAAAATTAACTGACTGACATTTATGATGATTATAAAAGACTAAAATACTGCACCTTTATGGATTTATGGTTGTGTTCAGACAATGCCTTTGTTTTTTTTTTTTTGTTCTTTTTTTGAAGATTTATTTTTGGGCCTTTATTAGAGAGACGAGGACAGTGGAGACTTGGAAACAGGGAATAGAGTGGGGAGAGACATGCAGTAAAGAGCCACGGGCCGGATTCGAACCCAGGCTGTCCGCGTACATGGTGCGCGCCTTAAACCATGAGACCATCTGTGCGCCCGCCTTTGTTTTTGAAATGACTTTCATCATTGCCTGTGTTAGATCTGAACAGCTTATTTCAGACTACTACAGTTCATTATAGTAGGGTAAGACTGACACGAACATGTCATGATTTCAACAACATAACAATCTTTAGTTGCAACCATGAACAATATCATTCCATACATATGGCAACATCAACAAACTCACTTTTTCAGTTTTAAAATTGTACAAGATTCTCCCTTTATGCTATCTGTTTGTCTACAAAGTTAACATATGTGAGTTAGTTTACCTGTCAGAGTGTCCATTGTGATCTGCCTGGGACCGTTCTTTCCTGGCAGCCCCTTCATACAGACCGTCCAATTCTGATTCCTGGGACAACCGGCCACATTCAGAATCTGAATAACAAAGAGAACGACGTTCAGCTCATGTCTTATCTGTAACACATTCTGTAGCTTTTAAACAAGCCATTATCAAACATTTTCCTTTTCCCTGTTCCCTGATTTCTTTTTCAATCCATAACAAGTCAATTTTATCCATGGTTATGTTCATGTCATAATCTTGAGTGTACCCAAGTTGCTTATTTTCTTTCAAAATAAAAGCAGGTCTTTATTCAGCCAGGATGTCAACCACCCTTTATTTAAGACAGTACATACACCTAAAATGAAACAAAATCAGTTTTGAATATGCATAGTGGAATTTCAAACAGATACAGTAAAGATTAACAACCATTAAGTACATAAATTCTGAGATTGATAAAAAACATTTTTTAATCATTTGATGGTCTTACAGTGTTAATTTTTGGGAACTAAAATATGACTATAATGTTTTTTTCTATTGACATTATTCCCAGAGGAAGATAAGAATAAGATTAGCTAAAAAATAGATCTTTGATCATGATAACTCTCACAAGTTAAATTAAGGAGACAAAAGCGAGACTAAAATGTTAGTGCTGGACAGTTAGACATTCAAATTAAGAATGGTCCAAGGCACCTCTTTCCCGATTTGGCTGAATGCAAATTTAAATGTCCTTCAACTGACGAGTCTAAACAGTCAAATTCAACATAGGGTCAATTTTGTCATCAGGTATGATGTGAGCCTGATTTACTCTGGGGACCATGGCTAACATTAGTGGCTAGCTCTGCCAGCTTTTGTTTGTCTTTGCAGATTAAAATCATGCTTTAATTAGAGGCCTCTTTTGCTTCTGTTGAGTAGGTATATATATGAGTATAACCCTTGACAACCTACATACCCCTTTATTTCCATTTTCTACTTAAAACAAACAGTCATACTGCATTGTTCATGCTACATGTTAACTGCTAAGCTTTCCAAATTTATGACCAATAAAGTTATGGGGGAAAGCTATGACAGGAAGGCAGCAGCCATTAACTGAAGTTGAGTGGCTTCTAGTGGCGGGAGGCTTCATTACAGTTTAAAAGAGCATTAGACAGGGATTTCAGCTCGTGTTTGACAGGTAATTAGTGTAACCAACTCGTAAATCTTGCTTCAGCTAATTTGATACATAAATTCAACTGTTTAACCATTGAACCATCCCTTATTCAAAATCCATCATGTCTTCACTGTGAAAATAATCTGTCAGATTACCAGCAGTGATGAGGCAAGAGAACATTTAAGGTACCGTATGCCACTATTTTCTGCAGTATATTTCAAAGTAACTCAAATATTGACAATGTGAATGACATTGTTGTATGATTGTTTCACATTTATATTAATTTACAAAATGGATAATTAGACTAGTTACAAGAAAATAAGTGGCTTGACTTAAGCAGGGCATACACTGTGCGTCTTTCGTCCGATTCAGCCATGAATTTTAAGTCGCACGACTCACTTTGAAGTCGGGCCGACTTTCAGTCGGATCGGGCATTGTTTGTAATGGTGTGTACAGGGGCACACGGCTGACCACAGCCTGACTACGACAAGCTGCTCCTGACTGGTTGGAAGGACTTCTGGCATGTTTGATATTTTGCTCATACAACTTCAGACACCCCCACAGTCAGAGCAGAAATGCGAGCAGAATAAGCAAATTTGGGGTATTGTTTTCCTTTGTAAACTGTCGGACGACGTCCTAAATTACCATGACAACAGCTGGAATGACTTTCTGATGCACCCCCAATCCCACTATGATAAAGGAAATACACAAGCAGGAAATATTCCTACGCGTGGACCTGCAGCTGACACGGATGGTGATGCTGTTTGTGTGTCTGGGATAGAGAGTGGGAGAGAGAGAGGATATGACTGGAAACACTTTACCCTCAGTGTGTGAGACTTTTTAAAAAGGAAATTCTACAGATTTTTGTCACAGTCTGTCCTGACTTCACTCGTACAGTGAGAGCTCTCAAGTTGTACACGAACATTGAACCGTTGAGTTGACATTCTGCCACGAGTGTCATACGGTCGGTTTGAAATTACACAGTGTACACCCAGCTTTAAAGTAAAGGTTCAAATCTAAGAACTTTTTATTTACTAAAATTGGACTAAAATGTCTCAAGCACTCGTTGACTAAAACTAGATTAAAACTTTCAAGAATGAAAATGACCAAAATGAGACTACATCATAAGGATATTTTAGTCTAAAGACTAAGCCCGAAACTACAACTAAAAGAGCTGCCAAAACTATCTGCTGTCATAATTCTGACATGAACTAACCACTGATCAGCACTTTGAAGGGAAATATAAAAGTCAACATATAAAAATAGCAGAAATTGTATATCTTATAAATAGATACCTTATTTTGCTATGATTGATAGATATTTTACATTACTTTTTGAAAAACTGCTATTGATCTTTAAATCTTTGTAAACAGCCTCCACCCACCAATGCTGTGACGCAGGGAGTCAGCTGTGCTGGGGCGACTGCCAGAGCGTGTTGGAGGTCGAGAGTTGTGTTGGGAAGGTGGGAGGCTCCCTCCTTCAACGCCCTGACTGCCGGATCGATAATCCCTACACATGACACAAACATACATATGTTTCAGGTTTAATATGATTTTAGAACAGGACATTCACACTAGTAGAGCGAATCATTTTCTTCCTCACCTTAAAACTTTTATCTAAATAACCATGGTTATACATAGCTCCAATATGATACATACATATTGATTTGTAGTTTGTTCTAATACCAGTGTACCAGTTCCTGGCTGTAATTTGATGCCCCATATCTCTAAGGTCATGTCATGTTAGGGACACCAATCCTACACAGCTTTCATATCATCACTTAACAATAATACTCTCTCCTTTGTAGTTTGCCTTACAATTTCTAGCCTTTCAGCTCTAAAAGGTTCCAGTTTGTCCCCCTCACCTTCTGGTGACTTACTTAAATGAACAATTCCATGAGTTTGATTAATGATAGTACCTCGTCCTATTCTCTCTTTGACCCACTGAACTAGTTTGAATGGCTGTGGGGTGCACATTGTCAAAATGTACAACAAGCTGCCTGTCCTGTTGAAAAAAGATCCACCTGGGAATAAAGGGCACTAGACACCAATAATCTTTATCTGAGTTAAGTATTCCCAGATATTTTCCAAACAGTGTAAATCTAACTCTTTATTGTGACTGCACAGAACATGACCACAGCATCTTGAGCATGAAAACTAAACTGATCCTGCACCCTTCTTGCCAATATAATGGATTAGGCATGAATTTTAGTCTAGAAAATAGGACAGTGTGTGTTTAATTTTACAATATGTAAGTACCCAATTAAGGACTTACTTAGTTGAATCGTGACTAATTGTTGTTTTTTCGACTTACTGATCCAAATTCTCCTTATTAACATAAGAGACAACCCATTTATCATAACAATCATAACTATTTGGCCTCTATACTTAAGACAACAATTCATTTCATGTCATGACTTTTTCCTCACCCAGTCTGTATCATGGTAGCTACCCATTTACAATACAGAAGGGAAACTGCTTGATGATCTTGATGGGTAATTTTGAGAACTGCATCAAAGTCATAAAAAGGTGTTATTAATACCAAGATAAGATATTAAGTCATATTTTATTTGGAGAAAAACAGTTAAACCCATATTAGAGAAATATAAAAATTAAACAGAGAGCACCCCTAAATAGCTGGACTGGAAAAATTCTTGTTTCATAAGATGGTGTTTGACTGTCAAACTGGCAGTTGAATAAGGCTCTTTATAATGAATCATTAAGTACTTAAATATTTGGGGTAATCCCTAGTGTTTAAACTCACCCTGTATTGACATTGCGATGAGAACTTGGGGTGACTGGCCGTTGTAGGGGTTCATCAACACATGGCAGCTGCTGAGGGGTCATCTTCCTCTTTACTTTTGCCATGTTGGTCATGATCTATGCAAAAAAAAAAAAACCTTTTTCATTCCTAAGAATGTTAATGTTTGTCCATATTATAGGAAGGATCTGGATTTCACTCATGCTTATCAAACTTTAATTATTGCTGAAATTTAGCACTAGCATTAAAAAATCTTAGTTCATGAGAAGTTACAGTCTGATGTCTTTTGGCATGCACATAGGACAGTACAATCAAGGTATCAACTTCTTGCACTGACTAACTCTGCACAACAGGAACAATCACCAAATCTCAAGATAGTAACATGCACAGCTTGCACAGAAGAAACTTGCCACCTCAGTGGGAGTAGTTTAACTATCATGACCTTTTTTAGGTAACTGTGAAGTGCATGTATAGGAGTGTACAGAGAATGTGTGTTTTGCACTTACGCCCAGGTATTCGGTTGTGAGCAGACTCTCCCCACACAGCTCCCTGGGCTGTGGTTGGAGAACTTCTTCTATATCAAGGTCTGCCTCCATCAAATCCTCCTGTCACAAGTCAGTGATAGGAAATCAGATAAAAAAAAAGACACAAACCAACAGATACGGCAATAAAATAATCAGAAGGAAGATAGGTTGAGAAAATTATGTGAAGAAGCAGTACACGTTCAAAATCCTGGTGATGTGACAATTGAATAAATGGTTAGCTTGGAAAAAAATAGATTTTTTTGGTATAGCCAAGAGATACTCAATGGGGTTCAGGCCAGATCAATTGGCTGGCCAATCAGTAATACCGGGGCCAGCAAACCAGTTTCTGTTAGTTCTGGCTTCACTGAGGGTGGGTGCCAAGTCCCACTGGAAAAGGAAATCAGCATCTCCATAAAGCTTCTCAGCAGATGGAAGCATGAAGTGCTCTGAAATCTCCTGGTAGACAGTTGACACGATTGACTCTGGACTTAATAAAGAGACCAACAGCAGCAGATGATATGGCACTGCAAATCATCACCGACTGTGAAACTGTCACACTGGGTTCCAAGCACCTTAGATTCTGTGCCTCTGATCTTCCTTCAGACTTTGGGACCCTGATTTCCAAATGAAATTTAAAATTTTGCTTCATCAGAAAACAGGACTTTGGACCACTGAGCAACAGTCTAGTTGTTTTCTCTTGAGACCAGGCGAGAAGTTCATGATGCTGTCCATGGTTCAAGATTGGCTCGACACTGAGTACACTACACTTGTAGCCCATTTCCTGGACACATCTGTGTGTGGTGTCTCTTGATCCACCGACTCCAGCCTCAGTCGGCTCTGTGTGAAGCTCACCTAAAGCTCTTGAATCTGCTTTGTTTGCTGATCCTCTGAAGGTTGAGCTCATTCCTGCTGCTTGTGCTCTTTTTCTCACCACACTTTCTCCTTCCAGTCAGATTTCCATGAATATGCTTTGAAACAGCCTGCCCTTTCAGAAGTGACCTTTTGTGGCTTACACTCCTTGTGAAGGGTGTCTGATTGTCTTCTTGAGACCAGTCAAGTCAGCAGTCTTCCCCATGACTGCAGTTGTGTATACTGAACCAGACTGAGAGTGAAGGCTAAGGGAAACTGTAAATTGGACATTTTCACAATATTCTAATACTTTAAGATAGTGTTTTTTTGTATTTTGTGAGCTGTAAGCTTTACTCATCAAGAATATGACAAAAGAATCTTGAAACGCTTTACTTTGTTTGGATGAATCTAAAATATATATAAAAGTTAACTTTTTAAGTTAATTAAGGGAAAAATGAACATATACATGGCATTCTAAATATTTAGATGCACCTGTATATGCGCTTACTTTGGTTTTGGGGTCATTTGTGAAACACAGTAGTGTAAGAACTGGTTAAAAGAATGCCTGGCACCCCGTCACAACAATACAACCAGTGTAGTCTACATGTATTGTACCCTTAAAGCCATTGTAAATGGACTGGATAGCAGCTACAAGCACACCTCGTCTAAGATCAAAAGGAAATAGAATAAGGGCACTCACACTCCAAAATTGTTACTTGACCATGAGGGGAGCAAGGGCACACACACACTCCACATGCATACATCCACTTCACCTCTAGTCATTCCCTGCTTTAACTTGCTACCATCTACGAACCTTATCTGGATAACCCACTTTACCATTGAATCCAATCTGCCAGGCCCATCACCCCCTCTGTGCACTCATGTGCATGCACAAACACACAGGCGGGAGACACCCAATATCTGTGTCATGCTGAGATTGCCATCTACAAGTTTGGGAAAGGTGTCACATATGAGGTGTCCTTTTCTAGCTGCCCTTCCTCTCATCCTCATTTTTCATCCATACCTTGTTTCTTTTGTTGGTCTAGGTCCGTTGATGTTCTGCTATAGAAAGTGGTGTCATGGGTTAAACTGATTTTGACAATAAAAAAACAAAACTTACCATGGCTACAAACTCAAAAACCCTCTTGTTCTTATATTGAGGAATCCCTCTCTTTTAAGCTTGCTACATGTGAAAAAAGGTTGCTACAAAAAATAAACAATAAGAGTAGTTGCTTCTACTTCCATGCTTCTGATCTATAAAATGATGTTTTATATGTGCATCCATCTTCTGGGATACTGTGTATCATTGAGCACTGAAGTTTATACATCAAATTTCCAAACCATAACTCAGCATTGTACTCACTATGATCAAGTTAGCCAGCCACTCATGAGCAAAGTCATTGGCATATCCTTAATCCATCTGCTTCCAACATATTTGTGTAATTTTAATCATGTAAAAAGTGCTGGAAGCTCTATTCTTCCCTCAATTGGGGGGCAGCCTCTTGACATATTTTAAAAAGCAGATTAAAGGCCCTGGAGAAAGATGTTTCAGCTTGCAGATGCTCTGACTAATGATTTCCTGCTCTGTGACTCAGGATTGGTTGATCTGTGTTTGTAACTGCTCTATGTTTGCTGTTGTCATCTTGATAAATCTGCTGCTGCCTGTTTTGGCTGGGATACTCTGGTAAATAAGGAGGCTTTCCTGGTTAAGAAATGCAATATAGATTCATGTCTAAATGGGTTAATTAAGAAGGTGAAGGGCAACAGTTTATTATGTTCAAACAGCTTGAATGAAGGACTTACATCGTTGTCCTCCTCCTCTTCTTCATCATCCGACTCTGGACCCTCTTCTTCAGCTGAATGGAGGATTAAACACAACGGCAACAGTTCAATAAACAAAAGCAAATGGTACTACTTGATGTTACACTGCAATATGTATTTATAAAGACATTTACAGTGTCAATACAGATACAAGGAGTGAACTTTAATGTTGAGTTTTTCAAGATATCTAAAAAAAAATGAAATGGATAAAGTAACATCTACTGTCCTTAATTTTTTTTTATGCTTGTTATTCTTAAATCTTCAAACAGAGCCAGGTAATTCTTTATAAATTAAGAAAGTTAATCATGTCTATAGAGGAGTACTCCCTCATAATTTAGAATTCAACTGACCTGAGTTCAGCTGTTTAATGATGAACTCAATCTGTCTGTTAAGGTCTGGGTTCTGCTCCTTGCTGTAGCAGCGGAGGATCTCCTCTACACTCTACAAACATGGGAGAAAAACACATCATACCATGTACTCAGAATGGATAAGAAAAGAATCAAATAGAAAATACTTTGTCAACTTTACATGCCATGCAAAGGCAGAAATTTGGGTTGCTTGTGTAAATAAATGCCATTTCTATACACAAACACATTTAAACCATTAAACAAACTTAAAATGCATCAAGTACAAAGTAGAAACGGAATAAACTACAAATACTGCTTCATAATTTTATGCCTATATTATATAATATGCCTCCAAGGCTGCCCAATAGGGAAGATAAATCTATTTATGCTGTAGTACAGTATATTCTCTTTTCAAAATGAAAACCTCTTATCTTGTAACAAAATTGCTTGTTTAGGTAATGATGGCTTGTATGGGCACACTGATGTAAACTATGAGGAAAGTAATGTCAGACTTCATGGCTAAGCTGATGTACCTGAACATTAGGGTGCCAGAGAATAAAGTAGAAGGATCTGAAATAACTTCGAAGGAAAATTAATTAAAAATCTGGACGATAGGCAAAAAAAAAAGCTAAAAATTGGATAAAGTGCCAAATGAGCAGTGAAAAGTAGTTGCAGAGTGGAAAAAAATGGGATTAGAGTGCAGTGGCTGAGTCATATGACCGTGAACACCTGCTGTTTCCTCTCCAAACACAGCCCTTGTGGTGACATAAGAAGACAAATGCAGAACGACAACACAAACTGTGTCTGTTTCCTGTGAGCAGGTGAGGACATTTCTTCTATCTCACCATCTCTTTGGCTTCCTGTCTCACAGAGGGAATACACAGGATACTGTAGAGGGCTCCATTCACATACGGACGAATCTGAGGAAAGCAAAGTCACACAGATGCAAACAGCCTTCTTATTATATCATATTCTTATGACCTCAAGCCAAAGATGTTTTTTGTTCTTTTAAACAGCTGGTATGAACATGCAAGAGCAAGTAAAAATGGATATGACAAGGAAAGAATGCACTAGGGGTAGATATTTCATAGACATGATTTATGTCATTCTATGTAACGCTGTAATAATCCTAACAGTAATGGGATGGCAGTATTTTAAAAACAATTTAACTGCCCTCCAGAATTGCTCACAACCTTCTATAAAACTGCATGAAGATACTGTTGTTTGTTTTACCGACTTGCATGTAGTTGTAACTCATTTCTGTTGGAGCTGCCAACGTTCTGGAGGGCATCATAAGGTTTTCAACAAGCCTCGATGTGCCTGATTTGGTTACAGAAGTTTTGGCTTTGGGGTTTAACAGGTGGCAAAGATTTACTCATAAATTTGTGCCAATTTTCCATTTGATTAAAGGTTAAAGTGAATGATCTTGTGCTGTGTATATCAACCTTAAAAATGAGTCAGAATCTCACAATAATGCATGTTAACATATGACATGTTAGCTGTGTAACTTCTTCGATTGTGTTGTATGTGGGACTTTCATCCATTGTGCATGTAAAATCTATGTGCAAGTGTTGACAGATGTGTGAATCACCTCATGGTTCTCATGTCCAAGAAGGTCAGTTAGAACCTTTAGCACATGCTTGGCGTTCTCTGCACACTTCCTTTTGCCTGCACATACACAGACATCCAAACACACACAAAGACACAGAAACATACACACACAATTAACAGTTCTTTCTGCAAATGCTCAAATGTAAACATGCTGTTTGTTAGAAAATTAATAATGTGATCTGTCTCTTATTCTTCCCTGTTTTCTTGTATCTTTCTTTTGAATAATAATAAAACCACTAGTAAATCAGATGCAGCGTAATATTTAAGTACTGCTGTCATTTCAAAAACAGGCCTCAGGCTACTCAGACACAAAAAGGGAGAGTGTCTGTGTGCATGGTGTATGTGCAGTAAACTAAAGATGACATAAACAAAGATACACTCCAGATATGATGTAAAAGAAAACAAGAGAGAAGAAGAGTGCATCCATATTGTGGTCAGGAGAAGCTGTAAATAATCAAATCTGTTAAGTATGCAAACCCGAACAATTATGTCCTTTCTCTACCCATAATAAAATCATCTAATAGGACACTGTTAAAGAGAATTTTTGTGGCTTTTAAAGGTATCAAGTTGATCTATGCCTGCATCCAGACTATTTATACGTTCTGATTTCTTCATATTGTCTTGGGTGGACTTAAAACACATCCTACTGAGATATAACAGGGACAGTTAAAGTGGAGACAAATTTTAAAACTTATTGGCATGTGCTTGTGTCTTTGTTTGTTATCTGCCTGTGCCTCACTCTAACCTTTTGTTCGTAGACACAGGTTCATGAGAAGAGCAGCAGAGTACTCCAGGGTGTAGTCACTCAAGCAGTCTGAATCCTGCAGCTCGTCCACCAGCCAGCGAATCAGGTCATCTGCTATCATAGAGGTCTGCTGACCCCTCCTGATAAAACATGAGGAAAAATTATTGATTGAGCAGAAACAAAGCTGTTTGATTTAAGATCTAAATGTTTTTTTTTTTAACTGATTTTTATGATCTGTCTTGGAACAGGCTGTTCTGTGCCCTGCTGGTGACTGGTTATTCAATCAAGAGGCTTAAGGCTGGCCACACACTAGATGATTTTCAAATCTTAAACGAGACCACAGAAATAAGGACAATTTTTTAATATGATTTTTTAATACAACAACTCAGCCAGGCTGTGAGACCACCAAGACCGCATACCTGTTGACCTGCCAGCGACCTCGCCTGATCACATGAACTCAGAAGAATAACAAACATGTATGTCTATCAATACCAGAGGTGGGAGAAAGTCATTGTTTTGCAAGTCTCAAGTAAGTCTCATGTCTTTAATCCCAAGTCTCAAGCCAAGTCTCAAGTAAAGACGTGCAAGTCCAAGTCAAGTCTCAAATAAGGACAAGACAAGTCGAGTCAAATCCAAAGTCATAGTCTTGAAATTTTCGAGTCCTTACAAGTCATAAGCACTTTTTACCAAATAAAATGCCATTTTAACAATGTAACAATCTATCAAATTTGACAAATACAATGAAGGCATTTTGAATTGTTTTATTTGTTTTTAATGAAATAAGACCAGTGTGACAGAACTTAATCACACAGAAAAAGAGTGTTGACATAGCATTCAGGACATAATCAGTGCTAAGTGGTGCAACAACAAATGAACTTCTGATGACGTTGTACAGTCATTTTAACTCATCTAATGTGAGTGTGTGTGTGTCTGTGTGGTGAGTGTGTGTATATGTATAGGTGTGTGAGTGGATATGTGGATATGTGTTTGTGTGTGGTTGTAAGTGAATGTGTTTGACTGGTCAGCATCAGGTTTAAGGTGTTATAACCAGTTCTTAACCTCAAGTTATGTGTTATGTGTTAAGTTATAAGACCTCAAGTTATGTGAACACAATGACTGCCTCCTAGTGAATAAACAAAAAAAAAGAGCTGATGAATCATGGGTGTCTGTTTGGGTATTTATATTTCATATTTTGACATTTACTGTAGTTCTGTGACTCTGTTAACTTAAAGTTATGCTTTCTATTTTTTCCTCTCATTATTATTGCTTTTAGCTAAAGGGGGAGGGTCCCCATATTTGTCTTTGCCCTGGGCCTGCAAATGGCTTAAACTGGCCCTGCCTCATACCTGCAGCTCCCCCTCACAAATCGTTCTGTCCTGCCAGATTGTTGCTTCATTTTTCTGTTTCTGCCCTTCTGACAGTATTTATCACTGGTACGTTTAAGATCAAATAAAACACCCATGTTTGGACAAGTTTTTCTCAATTTTACATTATTTCAAAATGTGTTCTCTGTGTGTTTGGCTCGTTGATGATGACGTGCATCGTAAAAGTCATCATCAAACAGGAGTATGGGAGAGCATCGGTAGGGAGTGACTGAAGAAATGTGTTAAAACGAGGGCATTAGAAGCTTCAATTTGAACACAAGATAGCACACCTCTATGAATTAACTTTACGAAGACACGCGCCACCAGCGGACTTCCTCTTTGCTCTTTTACGCACGTTCCTCCATCCAGCGCGCATCCAACGGTAATAATACACAAGTTTTCATTTGAATTTGAAAGTTGAAGTCTGTCTTCTTTGTGTGGACTTATATTTATATATGATTTCGGGAGGATTTTTTTAAAGTAAGACTTAAAAGAGCTGTAACTGGTCACTAAAGAGCCACATGCGGCTCGAGAGCCACGGGTTGAGTATCATTGCGTTAGTTTGAATGGGGGCACATTTTACTCAACACACTCACTGAAAATCTCAAGTATTTTCAAGTCATCCGACTAAAGTCCGAGTCATCAAGGCTACGACACGATTTGGAACAGCAAAACAAATGTGTTGACACCACACAAATGAGTCTTATTCAGACAACTTGTCATTTGTGATGAGGCTCAACTTGGGATACATTGTGGGGTTGGGGAGGCAAATCTTACTTCAGAGAGGGCTTAAAATCCTGTAGTGTGTGGTCAGCCTTACAGAAGCTTTTAGACATTTAAAAGCATACCTGAGACTTAGTTTCTGTAGAGCCACTAGTACATTCTCTCTAGTCAGAGATTCTTTTTCCTCTGCCCTGAGAGCCTCTGTCAGAAGTTTGAGAAGAATGGGAATCTGGGAGAGGTAAACACGGCCTGTAAACATCAACAGAAGCATAGGATTATTACCAAAAGAGAGGAAAAAGCCATAAGTTGATCAGCAGAAATATCCCAAAGAATTGTTTGCATAACTGAAATAGACTTAATTCCATTAGCTGTGTCCTTCTTTCCTCTTAAGTTTGAGAATTAGTTTGACAACATACCCAAATTACACTTTAAATTTACTTGATTTTAAGTGTGATCAGGATAGCTCTAAATTTAGCAGTGCTAATGAATGGGAGATAGTTAACACTAATGTAAGGGTCTGACATAGTGCTATAGTCTGTGAGTCAACTGTTCCCTGGGAGGATTCTATGGAGGAATTGTATAAAAGGAAAAAGCATAGATATGAAGATTTAGAAGCAGAAGCTGAACAACTAGGATGGAGAGTTAGGGTTTGTCTGGTAGAAGTGGGATGTGAAGGGGTTGCAGTAAAGTCAGCAGTCAGGAGAAATAATGCCCTCATCTAAATGAGGGAGTAGGGGGAGGTAGAGATCAAGCCCAGTCAAGCAGGGGTAAGAGCTAGCCCCAGTCAAGGAGCCTTATTGCGTCTTTTTGTGTTTGGAGCTTTGATTGTTGCTAGGGTAGGTAGCATTGTCACTATCTGGAGCCTGGGTCTGTTGAAGGTGGCAATGCTCTACTATGCTTGAGATCACTACTCAGCCTTCCTGAGGAGTCATGGGACTAACTGAACAAAACACCAGCGAAGGGGGGTTCCTACTTGAGAACAATGGTGAAGTACTGTCTTCTTGCTTCCCATTGGCCTACAGGGTTAACTTGTTAAGACCAATATTAAGGGCTTAACTGGAGTATTGCATCTCTGTACTGAGCGCTTATCTTTTTAGTAGGGCACAAGTATCTTGTTTTTTACTTCAGAGTAGACAAATGACCTCTTGGGAGGAAGCACAACACAATACCAACACTATTTAACTTCATGTTACTGCCACTGTAATAAGGGTGATCATTAGAGGCAAAACCAAAGTAAAGATATGACAAAAACTGGAGTTCTGCCATTACTCCATGTCTCCAAATGCATCCAGGGAAAAATGATATGACTCAAATTCTAAGTAATAATGATGCTGAAGGAATTGTTATATCTGAGCACTTACCCTCTGCAAGGGAAGCAAATGCATTGATGAGTTGAGCCATGTACTGGCGGACAAGCTCGTTCTTTGATCTCATTAAATGAAGCACGGTTTTCTATGAAAAAGATTAAAAGCATTAGGATAATGCAGAACTACATCTCTTGAAATTAGGTACAGTTGTTTACCAGTTATTTACTTAAAATTACCATAACTTAATGCTGACATTTCAACATTTTTCAAACAGCATTCTCCAGCTCAGGTTTCTGTACTAAATGTTCTTTACAGTAGTAATATATTGCTCTGCCATTGTCAAGCAGAACTTTTTGAACAAGGTTTAATTTGACACGCCACCTCTACTATAGTGGCTCTATACAGTGGTTTATTTTAGATTTGGCTCAGAGCACCATGCTAAGTACGAAGACAAAGAGCTCAGGTGTGAGGTGAGGATCGCTTACTTCTTTCACTAAAGGCTTTCTTTCTTAAATGTGGCGCCCTAAGGCTAAAGGCCAGTGTTAGGAAATGTGACAAGAAAATAATAGGAAAGAAAAAACAATAAGGCATGTGAGACAGACATGTGGCTCTTAGGCCTTTGAAAGCTGTTTTAGAGGATGAAATTTGGAATATAACCTGTCTTTTATAATCTTGCCTTTTGTTAAACAAGAAAAGGAAATAGTTCAAGAGAATACAACTGAACATGAGGCTGGAAACGTGCCATAAGTTATCTTTAATCAGACTGTAGAGTTATTGGACAAGTTTTTTTGTTCAGATGATCAGTATATTTACAAGCACAGCGAAGTTGAACAACTGCTTAACCTTGATTGGGATCTTCAACTGAACTCCCACTATACACACACGGGGTATACTGATAAGTGACACAAGAATGCCAACTCAGCTATGGTAGCAATTGACATGCCGTCTTTCAGCTGGTTACTATTTGGTCTGGCACTAAAAAGTTAGCAAGCAGCTAACTAGTTGAATGATAAGTGGTTAAAATATGGACAACTTCACTGCTCTGTAAATTTCTTACATACCCTAGACTTTCTTTTTGAATAATAATGATGCACTTTATCCCTCTATTTTAATGGTTATGTCCAAAGGCAGATGACAATGCTACTCCTGCTATGTTTAGTATTTACGCTGTTTGACATCCAGGCCAAAGCTTGGTGCAGAGGCCGTGGAGCATGCTTAGAATGCCTTGTCCAGTTTGGGTCTGACTGAGATGCATACACAAAAGACAAAATCCCTATCCCAATCCCTAATCCAACTGAATAGGTGTGTAAGTCAGACTTCAAGGAATTCAGTTTAGTACGATTTCAGTTGGACCAACATGTTCACAAGCATTTCATAAGTCCAATTTTAGGTGGATTACCACAATAATTTGACTTTATCCAACTGCATGTAAATCACAATGAATGCATTTTTAGTACAATATTCAAATAGTTGGAGACTGATGTAAAGACAGTTTGATCTTTTCAGTATAAGCTTGTGAAAACTAAGATTTGTTAGAACATAGTACTGTATTTTAAGTTGGTGAGTTTGCACAGTTTAATTTTCAGAATTTTGTGGCTCAAAGGAAATAACTTAAATTTGACATCAACAGACTCAAAGGTTAACTGTGACACGTTTCTGGTTGAAATGTAAAAAAACAATATCACAGAGGTGTACAGAAACTACAGAAATCTTATATAATATTACTGCAGTTAAATCAATTGAGGGCAAGCAGAAAAAGAACCTATGTGCACCCAGTATAGAGCAAATTCAGCAGCTCAAGCCTGTGCTAAGTAAGCACCAGGGGATTAATTAACCAGTGAAGCACAAGAAGCTACGTTCTGCTTTGGCCCTGACAGTTACATATGTGGAAAAAGAAACAAACAAAAAAATGCAATTTCAGTTCATGTTAGTAGAAATGTGTAAAACTGTTAAAATAACTTATTAATAGGGTTAAAAACACATTAGAATACAGTTGCTTTAGAGCTGTTTATCAATGGTCCCACCTGTTTTGTGTTGTAGCGCTCCAGCAGGTCATTACTGATGTAAGCCTGAAGCACTGTGTCCCTCTGTTCACCAGGGAGTGAGCGAGTCAGTCTCTAAAAATGTATACAAAAACATGCTATTACTGAATTAACAAAAAAATCACATGCATAGAAAATAAGAACTGTATTCTTTTTTAATTATGCTCATAAATTGTGGCATTAATTAGCTGTCCAATGTAAAAGCTTTTAACCTTCTTTTCCTTACCACAATATGAAATTGTGGCTTGTCAGTAAAATACTACTTTCTGTAAAAATGTCTGTAAACAAAACATAAATGTCAGCAAAAAGGAAATATATGTATTTTATCAGCCTGTAGTAACAATGACAAAGAGTTAGAATCATTTCTAACATAGAAAATATTTTTGTACTCCGACCAACTGTATGAGAAGGTTCTGACTGCAGACCGTTCACCTCTGACAGCCACTCTCACAGACTGTTCATCTGAGACACCGAATATCTCAGAAAGGAAGTGTTGTAATTTACCGGTACAGTGTATTTCTAGTATTTGACTTTTTTTTTTTTTTTTAAGATTTATTTTTGGGCCTTTATTTGATAGAGGAAGGACAGTGGATAAACTTGGAAACAGGGAAGAAAGTGGGGAGAGACATGCGGTAAAGAGCCACAGGCCGAATTCGAACCCGGGCCACCCGCGTACATGGGTAGCGCCTTAAACCACTTGACCATCTGCGCTCCCTTTGATGTTTTTTTAATTCAACTTCATTTGTAAACAAAGTCTGGCAGTTATAGTCATAAAATAACAACACTGTAAACATTGCACACTAAACAACATTTCATAATTAAGATAGAGAAAAAGGCCAGAGGTCTATTTGGGGATCAAATTATGTATAGACCCATTTTAGAGGTAGCTACATGAACGGTGGCTCACTTTCGCTTTGTTAGCTTTAGCAACATGAACTTTAGCAATGAGCTTTAGCAACCAGAGCTATAGCAAACATAGCTACAGCTAATGTAGCTATGTAGATAGCTACATAGCTGCTTTGTGAGCTTATTAGCTACATGAGCTATGTAGCTCCATTATCTATAGCTAAGTTAGTTTAGCAATGTGAGCTTTAGAAAAGGTATTTAAAGCTAACTTAGCTATCCATACGTGGCTTATGTAGTTTCTTTGAAATCTAAGCTTTAGCTATGTTGCTCTGTTTCCTGTGTAGCTTATGCAATGGAGCTGCGTTAGAAATGCTTGCTGCGTTAGAATGTTTTCTTAGGGGACAAGCTTTTTTCCTGTAAGCAGACTGTTTACTGGGCTTAAATACATGTTTTGTTATTAGGTTTTGCAGGTTAGGCTTGTAATCCCACCTTTACCTTCAGCTTCACCCTAACCCTAAATGGAAATTCAATTTATTTTGAACGTTTTAGTGTGTATTTCTGTTCTGAGATGTCAGTGTCTCAGATGAATGGTCTGTGAAAGTGGCCATCAGAGATGAATGTTCTGCAGCCAGACTGTTATGTGGGGAGACATCTGAAGCCAGACAGTTTTGGAACTGTACTATCCTTAAATATTTCATCTCATTTTGGTTCCAAATTACAGGAATTTTTTAACAAATGCTTCACTCAGGGTCACCAATTTTTCGGATTTCTGCCATTTTGTTAATATGCAAGTTTTGTTGAGTTCTTCACATTTGCTGTTAAATTTCAAATCTTGCACTAAAAGATGGGTATGATCAGCAAATAGTTTAAAAGAAAAGCAACATGTGTTGATTACAGCTTTAAAACAATACATGCAAAAAGGTATGGTAAATAAGAATATAGAAACTTACCCAGCGCAGTGCCTGAAGCAACAGGGACTTCAGTCGGTCTGGACCGTCACACAAGTCTTTCTTAAGTTTCTCATAGTCCAGAGAGGGCAGCATTGGCACCTCTTTGGATCTCCTGAAGATGAGAAAATGTTGGCAAACTTGTATAGGTACATATAAACAGAATATTGGGCTTTACTTTTAAATTGAAGACTTACGGTGGTGCAATGGACGCTCGTAGCATCGAGGAAGCCTAAAAGAGGTTGAAAATTCATAAGAGACAAAAAGGAACAGCATTTTTTTTTCAATCGTGTGGTCTGACACAAATTTTTACTACACTTTCACTATAAAGTGTTGCTATCATAAGACATGCAGTAGTTCATCTTACATCATCTTTGGCATAGGATCCCTCTACTTACCCAAAATAAGTTTTGTAACTAAAACATTTAAGTTGGCTGCAGTCTCCCATGATTATTATGCTGTGGACATGCGTACATCATGCTGGGGTTACATGCTGTCATACTTATTAGAGTATTGTTTGGCAACATGCCCATGCAGTCAGTAACAAGAATGTTAAGTTTAGTCAGGTATTAAGAAGGTACCATGAAGAGGCAGTTAGTTACTTTCAGAGTAGATATACTAGAGGTCTGATTGCTGTTCTAACAAGCTGCGCTTCCACCAAGTGGTCTGGTTCAGTTCAGTCTGGTATGGTATGTAATTGATTCTCGGCGGTCAAATGTCACTAACAATTACTGTTATGAGGCACCCTACTCTTTTTGACACCCTTCCAGGGTACCTCCCTGATAGGACAGAACTGCAGTCAGCTGATTACTTCACATCCTTGTGTGATGAGGCTAATAATGAACAAACATACAGTGCCTATAAAAAATATTCACCCCATTGGAGGTTGTACCCTTTTATCGATTTTAGAAATCAATCATGGCCAAAATATTTTGGCTTTTCAAACAAAAAACCTTTGTCAGAGTTAAATTACCACAAAGTAATGCCATTTAAATATAAATATGTAATGGAAAATATGTGACTGCATAAAGACTCACCCCTTTTAAAGTGACCGACCTAATTTAACAGAAGTCCAGCCAATCGGTCCTAGTAGTCTCACCTATTGGTGAAATGGGGATTACCTGACTGCGGTGAATGTGTCTCAAGTGATTCCTGTGTCTGGAAGCTCCATTAATTGGTTAACCAGTATTCCTGGCTACCATTACATCATGAAGAAGTAAGAACACTCCAAACAATTCAGAGAAAATGTTACTGAAAAGTGAAAGTCAGGGGATGGATAAAAACACAATTGATTACAAGGTTACAATGTCATTTAACAGACGCTTTTCTCCAAAGAGATGCAAATCTGACAGGTAGACAGGTGTTCCAGGAGTAAAGGATAAAACTGGATATTGATGCACCTAGCAGTTTTGCAGGGGTAGTTTTGCAAAGAAGAATGGAGTAAAATTACAGAGTCCAGATGTGCAAGTCTGGTTGAGATCTATCCACAAAGACTCAGATTTGTTATTTGATTGACAATGCAATATAGAAATCTGGGCTCACTCGACATTAAAGAGTTTTTTTGTTATTGTCTTTTGCCAAAAAAGTCTAAATTTCATTGACCATTATTGATTTATTAAATCAATAAAAGGGTGAAATATCCAAGGGGATAAACACTTTTTATAGACATACATATGCAAACGTGTCATGTTTCGAACTGAGTCGGACAGCTTTTCTCCCTTGTATTATCATAAATTTGTAACAGCAAACAGGGGGTTTGACTGAAATGACAACTCAGTTGAGGACAACAGGTTATTAGCTGCAGTGATATGTCATTTGCAAATGAGCTGGTGCTGTCTCTTTTATGTGAGCTGGTTTTTATGTGAGCTGTTGTTTGATTGACATAAAAAGCCTATATATTATTATATGAAGAAGCTGATTCTGTAAAAGGAAAAAATATCCATCCCTACAAGTGAAGCTAGAGGGACATCGGCTGTGGAATCACAAGCAAAATCAGGTGTACCGTACCAAACTGTAACACAAATCAGACTGTTCGGTGGACATGCACAACTAGAGACAACAACACTCACAGTTCTGAGTAGACCTATGAGTAATTATATAGTTGGTGTGAGCGTGTGGAAGAAGAGTGAAAGAACTACTTATTAGAAAGTAGTTTTCAGCAATTGAAAGGGGATTTGAGTGCTGAAATCCAATCTAAAGCCTGGGTAGTTAGGCCTATAACAGGAGCAGTGTAAGGTCAGGGGAGTGATCCATGTCGTCTGAGCTATCAGGTGGTCTGGCCACATTTTTGCTTTGAGGTGTAGTGGGTACAGCGGAAGTGGAGGAGAACACAGATACCTGGATTCATTCCCAAATTCCGTTCTGTCTCAACATTTCAGTGCTTAAAGAATGCTGAAGGGCAAGGGGACATGTTTCCCTGAGACATTTGACACTGGGGTTCCCGGACCCTCGAGGAGCAGAGAGTGTGACAGCTAGGCATAAGCACAGCCAAATGTCTTCCTCTGTTTCAGTCTATCACCAGGAAAGCCCCACACCTACTGAAGTACAAAGAGTGGGGTCAAACAAAAATGATTTATCCAGCAGATTTTTTGCTGGTCACCTAAACAAAGGCTTGACCTGAATTCAATAACAATGAACAGTTTACATAAGTGATTCCTTTACTCTCTGCACCTTTTTAACGTGTCTTCTCACCTTGTAGTCTTTCGTGACCACGGGGACAACCGAGGGCCGTCTATTGTTCATGTTATTGTTTAAGTAGACAGCTCTGCTCCCTGTCTCATATAGGTTTTCCCCCTGCAGCAAGATTATCCAGAGCAGAGCAGCAAAAAAATCGTCCAATGGGGATGACTTTAGATTTATGTAGTGATGAGTGGTATAGTTGCTTGTTTATGTAAGAGCAAATCTGGTCTGTAAGCTCTCAGTTACAGCTCAGGCAAATCTTTTATCATTCAACAAGGACGATTGTGGTAACCTTTAGTCAAATTATGGTAGATAATGTCTCTGATTGTTTCAATTTCTTCTAATTTCCCACACACCAGTTGAGAGATTGACCTTACCATTGGATTTCTTAAATAACTTCCCAACCTTGAGTGTCTGCCTATCATACATTTAATGGTCACGGTACTCATAAGTGTCCTGATTGTGTCTTCTCAGACAACTGTAATTCAATCACTGGTCCTTGACAACCTGAGCGTGAGAGTGTGTGCCTGTTGTTTTGGCCATTCTTTTGTCTGTCTAAACTCTTTAAAAAACTGGACCGTTGAACAAACGATAAGGGGAGAAAACTGAAACGGCCAGCATTTTACCTTAAAAAAGAAGACTGACAACCAATAAGGCGCGCTGAGAGGATGAACAATAACCACAGTGGCCTTTGAGAACCTACAAATTTAATGATGAGGTACGCCCTCAAAGAGACGCTCTTGTTTGGGCTTAACAAGTGGCCTCACAAAAGAGGTCATTCTTACAACAAAAGAGGCCAAACATCTCTTTAAACTGGGACAATCTAGCAGAAACCACAAAAAATGACAGGGATAAAGCAGGAGAAGAATAAAGGCAGGTCAAAAATGTATACATGTAGAAAAATGGGGGGGGGGGGGGCAAACATGACAAGAAGGGGTCAAAGAGTAGACAGGAGAGACATGGCAGCGAAGCACAAGCAAGGTGAATATGGGGACTTACGTGATAGAGAGTAAAGATGGAAAATGTATGAAACTTACATAGCCATCATCATAGGGACTCATAGAGTAATAGCCCTTTGTGGACAACAGCATCACAAGCACAAACACAAACACACAGAAAAAAGTTTTAAGTTCAAAACAGAAGAACCAAGATTACAGAAAGCTGAGATAAACAGCAAAATGGAGGCAACTGACAGCAAGCATGACTTACTGGGTTTGAGGATATCTATATTTCCACCTGCCTCTTGATGTTACGCTTAAGTGGCTCTTACATAAGATCCTCAAAAAAACAACTTGACAAAGGGCAGTTGGTACGAATCCATGGTAAACAATATAAGCATAAGGATGTCAGCACTTGTGATAAGGCTTGCCTGACTTACCCAGTCTATTAGGTAACTTGGCGGAAACTATTAAAAAAAAGTCACACCTACATTTGTCTCTGAAATGCTGACAATAACCTCTGACTTAATGCATTCCTGACCTTCAGCTGCAGTGAATTTTTCCAATTAAAAGTCATATACTTCATTGCTTGTGCTGACATCTTAAAGCTTTGAGTACATCTCCTTTGGCCTTCAATAAACAATTTGACAAATTTTGATTCTAATTGATGAAATCAAAGTTGCTTTTCAAAAGCAGTTGAGTGTGACTGATAGCTGCAATGGTCCATGCCCTGCATTGAGAGTAATGCTATATTTAGCTTCGCAATTATCCTTCCATATCTGGGTGTATTACTGCAAAACCAGGATCTGGTCAGCTTCTTCCAGGATACAAACTGCATAGTGTGTGGGATCAGTCGGACAAAGGGACATCTAATAACAAATAAACCCTCCTTTCATAGAACCCTTTGCAAACACAGTCGATTTTGTTTGACTTGAGGAGTAAAAAGGTCTGTGATGTCACCTAAAGTTTGAGGTGTAGATAAACAATCAAGTGTGGAAGGACAGCCTGACCACCTACCAGTCTAGGATGTCAGCTATGAGGCCAGGAAAGGAAAGGGAAGGTTTTTGATGCCACTGTGACGGGCGAAATACTGTTAGTGCAGTGCTCATGGTGATTAACAATGGTCTTATTATAATAGGCCACAACAGAGAGTAGACCTAGACCTAGATCTACACCTACCCTCTTTTTAAAGTGTCTTAAGATAGCTTCAGTTATGAATTGGCACTAAACAAAGAAATACTGATTGATTGCACAGGCGAGTAGCCAGGGTTATCAACAAATTTCTTGCCAGTTTACTCTGCTAAGACAATAATGATAATTATTGGACAAGTGAGACTGAGTTATTGGTTTGATCATTTAAATTGGCCTCTTAATTCTGTCCCTACTATTTATTGCAGGGACAGAATTAAGAATCACAGTGATTCTACCAGACCATTTTGTTAGATTTTCATGGGACAAGAGTGACAACAGTAATCTGTTTTTTCACCTCAGAATTATTGCCTTGATAAGACCTCTGCATCTGCTTAATTGCCAAAAATAGTTTTCAAGGTCTATAGATGGTTCAAAATACTTAAGCTAATTTTTTGTATTAATGCACATATTACTCTGGTGCTAGCCTCTCTTCAGTGGCTTCCTATTTAGACTAATACTGACTTTAAGGTGCTGCTGCTAACTTATGAAGTTGTAAATGTATCAGTTACACATGACTGATCTGGTGAACACATACACTCATGGACAAAAGTATTGGCACCCCTGGAATTTTTCCAGACAATTCTTGGCTCTTTCTCTTCTCCATGCTTGGTGTGACACACACAGGCACACAGCACAAAGGTTGAGTTAATTTTTATACATTCTAACTGGCTTCAGGTGTGATTTCTAGATTGCCAGCACCTGTTACTTGCCACAGGTGAGTTTAAATGAGCATCACATGCTTGGAATAAAATGATTTACCCGCAGTTTTAAACGGGTGCCAACAATTCTGTCCAGCCCATCTTTGAATTTTGTGTAAAACTACGTCAATTTTTGGCTTTTTTCTTCTGCTTTTTTCTGTTGCTCCAATGCACATAAAGGAAATAAACATGTGTATACCAAAAACATTTGTAATTGCAACAATTTCTGGGAGAAATTGTGTATTTTCTGGAAACTTTCCAGGGGTGCCAATACTTTTGTCCATGACTGTATATGCCTGCATGTGATGTGCACTTCCATGGGAGTGATAAATGTGAAAGAAAGACCACTAATATTATTGCCCAGTCTTGCCCTAGATATTAGAGACCCACTTGTTTACTCTTGCATGTGAGTCTTGAGTCGTTTGTTCATTTTGGTGACATTTTTTCATGAAAATTAAATGTTGTATTATCAATTATCAGTTATCATTTATTTATCATTAAATCTTTCAGAACATCCTGCTCTGGCTTCCCACTTCCCGTGGACTGATGCCCCCTTATTAAAATGTTCCAAAGAGCACCTTAAGGTTGTGTATTGTGTCACTCTTCTACCAGAGGAAGTGTTCTGTGGGCTCTCACTCACAGTGCCTGGTCTGGTAAAGTCAGTGCTCTGCACCACGCTCTGCCTCATCTGACTGCTGAACAGGCGAACGCACACACTCTGCAGGTACTCTGGGGAGATCTGCAAAAACACAACAAGCCCCTTGGGCTTTAAAAATTCTGTTCACAACGGCAGTAGAGTTACCTGTAAAACTAATATATCATCTTGTGTCAAAGTAAGTTTGGATATTTAAGATGCACACATATTTGTTTTAGATTTACAATGTTTGTAGAGGGTTTGTTAGTATAAGTGTTTAATTACAATTATTAGCTTTACACGTGTTAAATACTTATATAAGCACTTAGTGGAAGTTGTGTTGTCAGTGTCATGATTGTGCCTGTCCTTGCATTCAGTGCATGCAGCCTATGTGTTTATGTGTGTGTCTGTGCGCCCAACAATCAAGCATAGTTACCATTTTTCCGCTGATGGTTGCCTCCAATGAGTCGACCAGCTCAGCAGTGATCCCAATCAGGTTGTGGTAGTCTGCCTGCATCTTGTTGTACTTCCGCACATAGCTGATGATGCGCCGGTCTGATTCAACCAGTTGGAGCTGTAACTGTTGTATGGTGTCTGTGATAACACAAACAGACAGATAATGGTATCATGAAGAACTCTTTCTTTTAACTTATGGTAATTATCATGTAGAAGTCTCACTTAATAGAACACAAAATTGAAACGGTGGATGTTAATCAATCTTTAAAAATCAGCAAACTAATATTTCCAATGTTGATATAGTCTTTAAGGGTGCATATACTTATTAACTTTTCTAAAATTTAGTCTAATGTCAATTATTACACCAACATAACTTGTTGTCTTGTGTGTCTGACACAACTCTTGGGCAAAGATAGCATTATATCTATCCTGTAGAATAACTCAAGCTATCACAGAAAAAAATAATAATAATCAAGGATTTCATTCCAGTCAGAGGATAAAAAAACAAGACATGGTTATAATGATTAATAATTCTTATAAATAAAGAAATATACACACTCAAAGTTGTAGAATATTTTGACCCTTTCAGACTTCGGTGGGTGGGTGAAAAGTTTTCGTGTCTTGGCATTATGTGTCAAAACACATAATGGAACACAAAAAATTTTAACTGTTCCAAAAATCAAAAAGGACCCAGTACTGACAACTAAAAACAGCTGTACTAAATTCTGAAGTTAGCCTACACATAATGGATATGATTTGATTTGGGGACAGATATAATTGCAACATAATGCTGGGGGAGATTGTTTGAAATGGATAATTACCTTTAGCAGTCCGCCCTCCCTCTTTCTGTGTGACGTCTGTAAAGGAATACACTCTAGCACTGACTGGACATTTATAAAACATTTTAATCCATACTTGCTATCTTTTCCAAAGCTCTCCTCCAGAGTTGCCACTTTGTTAGAAAAATACAAAATACAACACAATTCAAAATACAAACACTGTATTTCAAACATCCTGTTTAAGGAGGGGTGTATGTCAGAGTATCATATGATGAATGAAGTCTTATTGTTCACTGTTATTGCGTGAAGAGATTTACGTGTTGACCTAGGAACAATATCAGCTTATTTCAAGGGAGGGATACATCTCTTGTTGAAACCTTTGCTTAAACAAGCTAAGCTGTCAATCTTTGTGTTTTCATGACTAAGGTGGACAGGTTACATTAGGATATCTTCATCAAGATATTTTTTTAAATGTCAAGTTAACAAGTGACTAACCCACTGTAAATTTTCTTGTGTCGATATGTGGTGTCAGCTGCACATTTCAGAGTTTGCAGCACATTGAAAAATGTTATATATGTAATATACAGTGCCTATATTAAGTATTTACCCCCTTGGATGTTTTACCCTTTTATTGATTTAATAAATAAGTCATGGGCAATATAATTTTGGCTTGATTGACAAAATAATTAACAAAAAACTCTGGAAACTGCAATTGTACGCCAATCTTCTTTGCAAAACTGTTCAAATTCTGTCAGGTTGCATGGGGATTGGGGGTGAACAGCCCTTTTCAATTCCAGCCACAAATTCTCTATTGAAATGAGGTCTGGGCTTTAAGTCCGCCACTTCAGAACATTTACCTTGTTGTCTTCAAACTCTGAAGCTTTTGTTGTATGCTTTGGGTCATTCTCTTGCTGGAAAATAAATCTTCTCCCAAGCCATAGTTCTCTTGCAGATTGTCCTTTAGGACAAGCCTTCCAGCGCTGGCTGCAGAGGAGCATCCCCACAGCATGATGCTGCCATCACCATGCTTTGCAGTGGAGATGGTGTGTTTGTGGTGATGTGCAGTGTTTGGTGTCCGCCAAACATAGCGTCTTACAAAAGCACAACATTTTGATGGCCAAAAAGAACCATTTTGGTCTCGTCAGACCAAAGAACTTTCTCCCAATCGACCATGGACTCCCCCACATGCCTTTTGGCAAACTCTAGCTAAGATGTGATATGAGTTTTCTTCAACAGTGACTTTCTCTTTGCCACTCTCCCATAAATCTTTGCCTGGTGAAGAATCAGGCAACAGTTGTTAAAGCTGGCGCTATAGTTGCTCAGCTGCTGAAGCTTGTAACTCCTTCAGAGTAGTCACAGGTGTCTTTGTGGCCTCTCTCACTAGTCTCCTTCTTGCATGGTCACTTAGTTTGTGAAGAAAGCCCGATCTAGGCAGATTTACATATGTGCCATATTCCTGCCATTTCTCGATGATGGATTTAACTGAACTCCAGGGGATGTTCAGTGCCTCCGATTGTTTTGTATCCATCCCCTGACTTACACTTTTCAATAATCTTTTCTCTGAGTTGTTTGGAGTGTTCTTTTGTCTTCACGGTGTAATTGTAGCCAGGAATACCGATGAACCAGTGATTGGATCTTTCAGACAAAGGTGTCTTTATACTATCATCACTTTTGATGCATTCACTGCACACAGGTGATCCCCATTTCAACAATTCTGAGACTACTAGCACCAAATGGCTGGAACTCTGTTGAATTAGGTCAGTTACTTTAAAAGGGGTAAATATCTAAGCAATTTTACAAACATATTTTTTTTAACTGACATTACTTTTTTGTTATCTTTTTTCACTTTGAAATTAAGAGTTTTTTTGTAACTCTTTTTTGTCAAAAAAGCCAAATTATATTGACCACAATTGATTTATATAAAATCAGTATAAGGGTAAAACATCTAAGGGATGAATACTTTTAATGAAACTGTATGCTGCTCTATCTCCTCTTCATAAATATTGACACAAAGGCAAAATTACACATCTTCACTATAGTACTTTTTATATCAAGGTCATGAGAGTAAATCATGATGAAGGATACATATAAGCTGAGCAGCCTTGGTGTGTTGGACGGCTTTAGTGTCACTGACAAAAACTGCTTCAGCTTCTCCTTCAAGTGTGGTATCCAGGAATCCTAAATACACATAATGAAAGTTTGAGAAAACAGAGCTACACCTAATTCTAACAAGTAGGCAATTTGCCATACTTAGCAAAATACCTGGAAAAGATCTTTGAAGGAGGGATGGATGGTGGGGTTAGGAACAAAAGGCAAGGCATAGTAAGGCAGAAACTTTGTGGTCTGGCTCAATGCTGCTCCTCTAGTCTCCAGGTACTGCTTGAAGTAGGAAATTCGCTCCTCAAACTCTGCTTGGTCCTAAAGACAGATTCAATCATTGGTTGATTTCAAGTTTATAACACAATATCAGCTGAAAAAAACCTTTAAATCCCTGTTATGTAGGTTTATCATAGATGTTAGAAATTATTGTCTCTATTGTGCAACAATTGCATCATAGATGACCCAGTGACAAAAAAGCTTATAGCACAGCTTAGTGGACACACTGAATTATAGCACACTATGATTTTCAGCTGCAGGGCAAGCAGGGCTATATATACTTTTTTTTTTTTTACTGATATTAACACAATTCTTGCAATCTCAGTAAAAAAAAAATCATTCAAACAAGAAACAAGAAAAAAAACAAAAAACAAAGTTGAAATCATCTACTTACATGTCTGCCGGGGTGTGTCCTCAGTGGGTAGATAGTGAAGTGGATATGGAGGAAGAACTCCAGGCTCTGAGCCTCGGCGTCTGTGTCTCTTACCTCAGAAGGAATATTGTCTGCCCATAGTTCAAAGAACACTTTGTGGTCTCCATCATCAAAAGAACTTAGCAAGTCTTTCTGGAAATGTCCAGGACAAGAAGAGTGGGTAAAGGATAATAACAATTTGAATGTTTTTGGTCATTTTATTTACAAATTAAACAATATTAATTAACAGACAGATATGTGTAAGGCCCATACAAAGAAACTGTAGAGAAGTTTGCTTTAAAACAAGTGAGTTTGATAGTCTTAATTCTCTAACCCCATTTTTAAGGTAGCAAAAACTAAGTGGCAAAATCTGAGATGCATTTGAAATATGCTTTTAATTTTTTCCACTCTTCCTGGCTATCTCAACTGAGCACTTACAGGAACAACAGGTAACAATACATGTATAACTTACCTGAATGATTAGAGTCTTTGAGTCTCTGAGAGCACTTCCTTGAGGCTTTGAGACCAGCTTCCCTTTGCATTTGCATTCCTTGTCAAAACTGTGAACAGTCTCGTCAAAGTCCTCAAATTTAAGGAACTACAAAAGACAAAAGAAAGAAAAGCAGTACTCTCACAGTAAAAATGGATAAGTATTATCTATATTAGCATGTATTTCGAGTGAGCTGTACATCCTGTTCGGCCCCAGTAGAACTGCATGTGTACACAGGTTTATAAGCATAATACTCTGTGTGCATTCTCAAAATTAGCTTTCTTTACCTCTTTTATCATCCCAAGGAGATCAGCCTCTGTTGCCAGGATGTCTCCCATCCTGGCTGTCCCTCTGGAAGTCATGTGGGTGTCCAACACCTTCAAACCTCTCAACGACAGTTAAACTTACATTTACCAACGTTTGTACTCCCATAGAGCATGCTGCCGAGTCTGCAAACAGAGGACAGTATTTGACACTGTAAATGGCTACAGATCCTCATTGCGAAATCTCTCCATGCTCAGTATCGTATATCACTGAACTTTAAAACTGGGGGAAAACTGCGTAACCGTTGTATTGCTGAATCGTTAATTAATTTGGCCATGTTTAGCATCTTGAACCAAATATTGCTGACATTTCTGGAGTTGTAAACCCTAAAGTGAACACATATTTTAATCCCTGCTTTTGAACTGTAAAACGGTCTTTTACAGTGAATTTAACAGACACCAACTTTGGCGAGTAGAACAAGCTAGTACTAGCTGTCAAGCTACACAACCGTTTACAGACGTTATAAGAATATCCAGCGTACCTCATTTGCGCATGATTCACCCCAGGTTTACGTGGTTGTACATTCTTTAACGTGTTTATCTATTACTGAAACAAAAACAATTAATTTCGACGAAGACTTGTGGTCTTTAAGTGCATCTACGTTAGCCTTTCTGGCAGCCGTTAGCTAGCAACGGTACACAGATGGGACGCTAAAACACCTAGCAACCAAGGGCTGAGAAATTGGGGCTGGAAAGCGGACAGAAATGCCGTAAATGATGACACCACTGAACTTAAACATTTCCGCTTGCTTTAATTCTGAGAGACTGCTCTGATATTTGAAACTGTTTCAACTAACACACTGAGATCTCTAGGGAAAATTTGCTTAAATTATATCTTTGGTTAAGTTAAGAGCGTGCAAAGAGCCGTATTATTCCACTATTGTAATACAGGCATATTGCTAAAACGCTTAAATTTTTCTAATGTAATTTCTATCTGGCACTGAAAAACAAAAATCGCTTTTCACACCAACATTAATTTAAGATACTCCCATAGCGCTTCTGCTACTTACTCCAGCACAGTAGGCGGCAGTATGCAGCTGCATGACAATATGATCCCGGATGGAGTTCGCAGGTCAAAGGTTGCGCACATTGTTCCTGCGCGGTAGTCTGTGTGAAAGACTGATGAATGAAGTGTTCTCCAATAATACATCTGACGAACATTACAAACGAGTCGGTAAATAAAGAAACAGGGACTTCTGCGTTTTTCTACGCACTATATAAGAAACACAGTCCTATTTAAGGTAAACCCTGATTATTGTGTGTACATAATGAGCTGAGGCTAACTAGCTTGATTAGTAGACAGTGCTGGAGTTGTATGTAAACGCTGTGTAGAGATGTGACCCGTTTAACTTCCGCTAAATCAACGATATAAGACGGCAACATTGGTATTTGGGTACAGGTTATGAATAATTTTAGCACAACGCAATACCACATTACTAACAAACTTAGAATATTCGCTTTGGTCAGTTTTTAGTTTACATTCTTTGAGGCTCGTCCTCTTGTTTTTATCTTATTGTAACACCCTGTATGTCAGGACTTTTAAGCTTTTACGATTGCAGCCAAACATTTCCATGCATGTCGGTTGATTTATTGACCTGCTTCACTGATATCTACTTTTCCTTTTTGTATTCACAGTTCAGATTTAAATAAAGATGGCTGGGATTCTTTTTGAAGATATCTTCGATGTAAAGGATATCGATCCCGATGGGAAAAAGTTTGACAGAGGTATGCGATATGCTTATCTATCATGGTTAAAGGGTAAAAGTAAAACGCGATTTCACCTGCTAACAATCATTTGCCATTGTAGCAGCTTATTGGTTACATAAGATATTTTAATTTATATTTTTTAATGATGTATCATGTGTCATTTCTGTTTACTTCCCTGTTGCTGCAGTGTCTCGTCTGCATTGTGAAAGTGAATCTTTCAAGATGGACCTCATCTTGGATGTGAACATTCAGATCTATCCTGTTGATCTTGGTGAGGAGTAACTCACATTGCATATATTATGTTCAGAATAAATCAAGTATATTCTCATTTCCATTACAATACATTTTCAAACATCTTTTTCTGTTTCACACCTTTAGATTTTTAATTTTCAATTGAATATTTAGTTTGATCACTTGCTCCGTCATCATTTGACTTTTGTTTACAATTTCTATCCAAAGTAAGCAATGAAAATTATACCTAATTTCATTCATTTACCACCTATGTTTGCATTTGTAAAGGTGACAAGTTCAGATTGGTAATTGCCAGCACTTTATATGAAGATGGAACACCAGATGATGGAGAGTACAATCCTCAGGATGACCGACCATCTAGGTAACCTATTCTGGCTTCACATGTTGATAACTAAAATAGGTTATTTGGCGTGTATTTTATTAGAGATGGGCAGTTAATTTTTCAGTTCCGATCTGGTTCAAATATATATATGTACTTATACTGATTAGGGATGAGCATCGAATTCTGGTACCAACATGGTACTACATTGGATACCTACTGTATATCACAGGTTCAAATACCTCATTTTGGTACCCCAGTTAACCCGAAGCAACCTCCTACCATGGAAGGCACAAAACATGTTATGTGACTGTTAACTTGTTTTATTTCAGCAGAGCATAAATATTTGGTAATTTTGCTGTCCAGAGAACTGTCTCTGCTCTGTTCATGTCCTCCTAACAAGAATACAGTCACACTGATTAGCACATTAGCTTCATTGCTTGTCTCTGATGAAACCCCTTCTGAATTTTGTTTGAGCCTTTTAGATACCTAAGTCATCCATCCACAGAATTGAGCTTGGGTCATGAATGGGCCGGCTCAGAGTAGAGTCAGGCTGGATTTTTTTGGTGCTGCAATAGTGCCTTGTGTATACTTTGCTATGTGTGCCTTTGCATGTCCTTTGAGGTATTTTCACTGATTTGGAGTTGTGCTTTAATGTTTCTAATTTTTTCAGAGCGGACCAGTTTGATTATGTGATGTATGGGAAAGTTTACAAGATCGAGGGTGACGAGACCTCAACAGAAGCAGCCACACGCCTGTGAGTGATACATCTTGGTTTAAATGTACTTAAAATTGTTATTCTGTTTATAAATGGGCTCTGCCTTGGTCTATATATTAAAATAATCACTGTCTGAATAATGACATGTGTGAATGCATTTTTTATAAATATATAATATTAATTTAAATGACCACTGACACATCTGTTTGAAAATGTATCAAAATGGTTTTATACTGGCAGTGTATACTGATATTATTTTGAATTTTAAATGTATTCTGGTGACCATTTTAAAGTTTTTTTATATATATATATATTCATCCAACATTTCTATTGAATAAAATCTAATATGCCATAAAAGGAGCACTACTGTAGATGGCTTTTAGTTTGATTATCACCTGTGAAGTGATCCTATGTAAAATATCCAGCAGCACGTTTGATTCATTGAAAATTCACCCTTAAAATATTTTTTGTGAGTGTAAAATGTTGTTTTTTATTAGCTCATACTCTGTCTACCAGCTGTATTTTAACTGTGTATTTTCTCCTTTCAGCTCTGCCTATGTGTCTTATGGCGGCCTCCTCATGAGGCTGCAGGGAGATGCCAACAATCTTCATGGCTTTGAGGTGGATTCCAGGGTCTACCTCCTCATGAAGAAACTGGCCTTCTAAAACCCAACTCAGATCATCCACTTAACCAGGTCCCTCCTCTGCCCCAAATCAACCTCATATTTACACAGAACTGTTGGCATTGTCTTTTCCAAGACTGGACACATGACCAGAGCAGCTCACATTGGCTGATAGAAAACATTTGTTATTTTTATAATCATTGTTACAGAATCTTCCCTCAAAGGAAAAGGACTACACATTAAAGACTGTGACACTGAAAAGCTGCTGCAACTTCCAATTTCTGGCAAACTGTAAATAAAGATTTCTTTTATAAAAAAAATAATCAGTGCCCTTCAATCACACTACCAGCATTTTTTGTACTCTTATCTACTTTGTAAATCAGGAAATAGAAAGGTGCCCCTTCACACATTCTGAATACCTTTTTTGTATTGTTCAACAACAATAGTAGTTTTATGTCTAAAACCGTTTCTCAATATTTGGACTGTAGGTAAGCTGTGTGCTATGGCAAACAGGGAAGGCGAGGGATTTATTGTGAAACTGAGCCTGGCTTAGCCATGTTACTTATACACGTTTGTATTAGTAACTTATTAATCACTGTATATGTATGAATACAACATTTTTATGCAATAACCAGGATATGAAGTACTGACATGTCCAGTAAGTGTATATCCCACAAGGGTTTAAGTCCCTTTACACTCTGCCTTTAAAAACAGCCAAACGAAACAATGAACCATTTTGCAACATTCCTGTCCAGAAATGATTTTAAAGACTTAATCCATAGTTTCAGTCAGATCTGCCCACAGTGAAAATGTTCAGTCCAGTGTCAAACAGAAGGTACTTGTTTCCCTTTCTGTTGGAATTTCAAAACTTAAGACTGCTATGATGAGTCGACTAACAACAGAAGTGTAAAATAATACCTTATATTGAAAATGTCCTTTTGGAAATCAATGATGAACAGGATTCTGTATCTATGAGGCACTTTTAGGCCTTCACCTCTACTTTGTTTCCTCCTATTTAAACCTGCTGGCTCATGCTTCACAAACATAAACACACCCAAGATTTAGCAGTCTGATTGTAATAAAAACATTCAGCTTGAAGACAAATACCGGAAAATATTTTCCACCTCAGATAAGTGTAAAAACTTGAATATGTTTTTAAATGCCAGTAAACTAAAATGTGGCCTCTCAGAGGAGATATTAAATTAAGGGGGAAGAGGCAGCTTTTTTGTGCAACACAGACTTCTCTGTCTATGATAATGGATGTCACAGGGTTGAGTGGGACACAGCAGATGACTCACACAGGAAAAGGCTAGTACTTTCCCATTTTTATTCACTAGCAACAGGGAAACGTAGATGACAGTAAAGCTGTCCAACATGTATAAAACAAGTTTTTGTGTACACTGTGTTTTTAGGACACATTAGGAGGCTCACTGTAAATACCAACTCGAACTAGTAAACTGCAGTTTTGGTTAAGACTATGAGAGATGTGATACATTTACCCAGGCCTGCACATAGAATAGACTGTGCCCCTCAAAAACCCAGAGAACGAGCCCTTCCTAGTTGGGATTTATCAATGATATCAATGCATGTGTGTTGGACCACTGGTGCTAACATCCTGGCTAACAGTAAGCTCATTTTGGAGCTGAGAAGTGTGTCAAACTATCATTGGGTTGTGATGTTGAAATTATTTTCCATGCTATTATTTGACTGATTTTCTGCCCATTTTTGTAATTTTTTACACATTTTGCCGCTGCTCACAGTTTAACTCATACTCATACTCATATAGCCTATTTAAGCCACTTTTACCCATTTTCTACCCATTTTTGTAACTTTTTTGTTGACTTTAACCCATTTTAGCCTTGTTTTACCCATTTCTGCCAATTTCAACCCATTTTTCACTTCTAGTCATTTTATAACTCTTATTGGCAACTTTTAACAAATTTTGTTAATTTTTGCTGCTTGTAACCAGTTTTTTTTGTCACTTAAAACCTGTGTTTTGCATCTTTTTGCCTATTTTGCCACCTTTTTATTACAACTTTATCCCATTTTTCCTTTTTTATGCCGTTTTACCATTTTTGCCACATCACTTTTTTCATTTTTTACTCATTTTTGTCACGTTTACCTAAATTTGCTATTTCTTTAAGCCACCTTTCCCCTTATTGACTTAGATATAATATTCATATATTATTATTATACATAATATTCTTATATTATGTCTATGCTCATTGCTGCGTTTTGCACATCTTTGCCACTTTGAACCTTTTTTTTTGCTGCTCTTAACCACTTTGCCACTTGTTTTGTCCATTTTTGCCACTTCTAACCAATGTTTTGCTTCTTTGTGACCCACTTCTGCATTCCATTTAAGTTGTTTCTGCTTTTTCTGCCTATTTTCTGGCATCCTAAAATTTGTTCACAATAGCTCAGCTATGAAGTCTGACATTACCTTCCATTGGTTCCATCTGCTCATCCATATTACCAAAAAAGGTAATCCTGTTATAGGGTTGCATTTAACACAGATGCAACTAAAAATAAAATGATATGATAGACTGTAGATGTTGCTGTGAAAATACTTTTTTTTTTACCATACTAAATTAAAATTATAATAGTATGTGGTTATTTTCAGATTTAGATGCTCTTTCTGCTTCGTTGCCAACAAAGGGCAGAAAACTAGTTTGATCGTGAAACTCAGAGTATCCATGGTTTGAAGGATTCGTCAGAGAAGATACTTGATGCGGTCATAAATGTAAACGAATTAATTAGGGAGGGTTCAGTGTTTGGATTTGTTCCCGGATTTATTCGTGTCCACCGGAAGTGATGTAGCTGGATTAAAGTGCGCAGGAGCGTCGCGGGGACGCTCACTTGTGCAATGTTTGCAAGGCTGGTTTGGTTCCTCAAGCTTTACCTGCTCGGGGTGTTTACTGCTGTTCGCTGACAAGACCCAATATAGGAAAGGAAGCAGTTTTGATTTGTGTGTTTCTCTAAATCGCCGTGACGCCTTTAGCAACATGCTGGTGTTTAGTGTGCGCCTGTATGTGGCTCTAATTGGAAGCACTGCTCTTGAGATTATATCAGCTGTAGCTCTTTCAGTGACTCAAGAATGAACATGTATCCTGTGGAATAATGGCGATTAGTCAAAGTAAAGGAAGTTGATCTTAGCTGACAAATACGATGGATAATCGACGGAAAAAGAAGCTGACATTCTTCACCATCGGGCTTATGTTTCTGCTGAGCGGGATCGAATATGGTAAAATCTATTTTGGATTATTATTGTTTCACAAACAGCTGTTTCACTTCAGCTAACTATCCTTATATAAATGGCTAAAAGGTTATAAATAAATCACTGTTCATTCATCCTTATTGACATATTCCACTTCTTTTACTAAATTATTCCGGGCAAGATAAAGCTATTTCTAAAGTAAATTTACATTTACTTTTGAGTAGTCATTGGTTTAAGTTAGTCTGACACACCTTATTTTGTTTTAAGAGCACATACTGTTCTTAAAAGTTTCTGGTATGGCAGTGAAGGAGCCTTTGACATTCTCACTTCTTCATTTGTTTGCATGTTCACGAGATTATCTGGGTAAATGCTTTTGCAAGAGTTCCACCCTGGACAATAGCCTAGATGGGCAGGGATGACATAAAATGCAACCCCACCTGTCCTGTTATTATGTTGTTTTTCTTTTCTTTTTTTTTTTTTTAACCAAGCCTACAGCAGGCAATCTTTTAATGCTATCTCCGCACCAGCAGTGGTATTTAGTTATTTCTATAAAGTTTAAGATGTACTGAGTCTTGCTACATAGATACAACCAGTGCAATTTGTCTTTGTTTTATGTATATATACAGGTACATCTAAAAAAATTTAGAATATCATGAAAAAGTTCGGTATTTTTTGTCACTCTTTTCAGAAAGTGAAACCCATATATTATAAAGACTCATTACACATAGACTGAAAAATTTCAAGCCTTTATTTCTTGAAAACTCAAAATTAAGTGGCTCAGAAAAATTAGAATATTGTGAAAAAGTTCAATATTGGAAATTCATGGTGTCACACCCTAATCAGCTAATTAACTCAAAACACCTGCAAAGGTTTCCTGAGCCTTTAAATGGTCTCTCAGTGGGTCAGTAGGCTACACAATCATTGGGAAGACTGCAGACTTGACAGATGTCCAGAAGACAGTCATTGACACCCTCCACAAGGAGGGTGAGCCACAAAAGGTCGTTGCTAAAGAAGCTGGTTGTTCACAGAGTGCTGTATCCAAGCATATTCATAGAAAGTTGAGTGGGAGGAAAAAGTGTGGTAGGAAAAGGGATAACCACAGCCTTGAGAGGACTGTCAAGCAAAATCCATTCAAGAATTTGGAGGAGCTTCACAAGGAGTGGACTGAGGCTGAAGTCAGCACATCAAGAGCCACTACGCACAGACGAATCCTAGACATGGGCTACAAATGTGGCATTCCTCTTGTCAAGCCACTCCTGAACCAGACAACGTCAGAAGCGTCTCACCTGGGCTGTGGAGAAAAAGAACTGGACTGTTGCTCAGTGGTCCAAAAACCTCTTTTCAGATGAAAGTACATTTTGCATGTCATTTGGAAATCAAGGTCCCAGAGTCTGGCGGAAGAGTGGAGAGGCAGAGAATCCACTTTGCTTGAAGTCCAGTGTGAAGTTTCCACAGTCAGTGATGATTCGGGCTGCCATGGCATCTGCTGGTGTTGGTCCACTGTGTTTTCTGAAGTCCACAGACAATGCAGCCATCTACCAGGATATTTTAGAGCACTTTATGCTTCCTTCTGCTGACAAGCTTTATGGAGATGCTGATTTCGTTTTCCACACTGCCAAAGGTACCAAAAGCTGGTTCAGTGACCATGGTGTTACTGTGCTTGATTGATCAGCAAACTGGCCTGACCTGAACCCCATAGAGAATCTATGGGGTATTGTTAAGATGAAGATGAGAGACACCAGACCCAACAATGCAGATGACCTGAAGGCTGATCGCCTCCATGCCACGCTGCATTGATGCAATAATTCATGCAAAAGGAGGCCCAACCAAGTATTGAGTGCATAGAAATGAACATGCTTTTCAGAAGTCTGACATTTCTGTTTAAAATATCCTTTTCTATTGATCTTATGTAGTTAATATTCTAATTTTCTGAGACACTGAATTTTGGGTTTTCATTATCTGTATGTCTAATCATCAAAATTTCAAGAAATAACAACTTGAAATCATTCTATGTGTAATGAGTCTATACAATATATGGGTTTCACTTTCTAAAATGAGTGGCAAAAATATAGAACTTTTCATCATATTCTAATTTTTTTAGATGTACCTAGCCAAGATCAGGCCATGTGCATCACATCCAATTGTAGCTCATATTTACCTGCTGGAGTGCAAGATTAAATGTACATGAACTTTTAACAGTCATACATCTTGACTTCTCTGTTAGGGAGATTTCCGTGAATGAATTCCCCTTTGGAATTTTCTGAGAGCACGCTTCATTATGAGTCATCTGACCCAAGAATTGAATTTGCATTGTATTGGCTCAGCACTATTGTTTATAAGATAACACTGGAGGCACTGACAAGAGTCTCCACTGCTGCTAGGCTAAACTTGTGCTGACACATAAATGATCTTTACTAGCACTAATAAAAAAACAAAAGTTAAACACGGAATTAAAACATGAAATATCTTCAGAGCTCCTTTTTACCCACATCTTGACTTCATGTAGCTTATCCCTTTTAAATATTTATTCATGTCAGAATCCATGTCCTGCCAAATACAGATGCAACTCCAAAAATTAAAATATCATGATAAAGTTCTTTTTTTTTCCTGAAAGTTAAATCTGCCAAGATTTTTTTTTGTTTTAATATTAATGATCACAGCTTACAGCTCACAAAAATCAAAAATCTACTATCTCAAGATTTCATAATATCACAAACAGTCCGTAAAAGCATTGGTCAACAGAAATGTTGGCCTTTTGGAAACTGTGCTCATTGGAGCTCATTTTGCACAAGTTACTTCAGTGGAAATGGCATGGAGACAATCTGTCCGTGGCACTGCTTAGGTGTTATGAAGCACAGGCTGCACTGATTGCAGCTTTCAGCTCGTCTGTATCGTTGAGTCTTGTGTCTCTCAACTTCCTCTTGACATTACCTCAGAGATTCTCTACAGGTTTCAGGTCAGGCCAGTTAGCTGGTGAATCAAGCACAGTAAAACCATGGCCAGCAAACCAGTTTCCGGTGATTTTGGCTTCACTTTGTGCAGGTGACAAGTCCTGCTGGAAAAGAAAATCAGCATCTCCATAAAGCTTGATGTAAATAATGGGGAAAAATGAACTTTTTCTGGACATTCTAATTTTCTGAGATGCACCTGTACATACTTTATGTCAGGAAGCTCTTGCTCTTGGTAATTAGGTTAATTGTCATAACTTATTGCATAATGCACTTATGGTTATCAAAGTAAAAAACTGGGACTTCTGCCTGGTGGTCATTGCCTCCACAAGGTATAAAACTATTGGACAAGTGAAAGTAAAGTGGTTGGTCAAGAATAAGGGCTGTGCTTGTTTTTTTTTTTTTTTCGTATTGTGATTGGTGGAAATCTTTGAAAGTGTAGGTACTTGTTTAGTAATACACTTAGGATTTCAGTGCTAGTTAAGTGTACGGGGATCATACAAATAAGGAACTTTGTTCTCCACAATCTGATAAATTATCCCTCAAGTGAAAGTGTAGGTTTGTGCCAAAAATCCATGATTGCAGTCTTGAAATACCCAGCCCACAAGATTTGAGATTACACTGCATTGACTTTGTGTGTCCGAAATGTATTTAAATCATTCTTGAGTCAGGGTGGACATTTCTGCAAAGTTTGAAGAAAATCCCTCAAAGCATTTTTGAGATATCATTTAAAAAGAATAAAAGAACGTGAAGCCCAATGACCCCCCCCCCCCCCCAAAATCGAATCAGTTCAATAATGTGTCAGAGTGGACCTGTGTGCAAAGTTTGAAGGAAATCCTGTAAAACACATGAGTGAAGGGAGACAGACAACCAAAAAAAAAAAACACAATACCGCAGGCTTTTGCTATGGAGGCCTAAAAAAGCTGCACTAGCCTCTGGTAACAGTCACAGGAGGGCACAGAGGAGTCATAAAGTTTTACTAAACAGAGGGAAGATGCCATAGAGATGCAGCCTAGGTGATAATGCCATACAAAAGCCCAGCAGAGGTAACTGGGGTTCATTTGCTTTATCGTCATCTTCAGCCTTTATTTAAACCCAGAGGATCATTGCGGTTTCCCTCATTTACACTGATGATGAGTTTACTCAGATGTGTCAGCATAGCTGAATAAGGTGGTTTTGATAGTCAACAATTTAATGTGTTGTCACATTCAAGCACAAGAAATTCAAACTTTTTTCAATGAATTCTCTTTACTTCTGTCTCCACAGCTGTGATATTGCCCACAATATGGAGGTACTTGCAGACTTTGAACGCAGCACCGTACTTTCTGGGTTTGGCCCTGTCTGCATTCAGCCTCAGTGGTCTCCTGTCAGGTCCGCTGTTTGGCCATTGGTCTGACAGAACAGGAACTACAAAGAAGATCATCTTGTTTGCCAACCTTTTTGAGATAGTTGGTGAGTACTTGACCTAAAACTAAATTGGTTGTTTTAATTTGGTGTTATTTATGTGGATCCCTCACTTTTTTTTTCTAACTCTCCAGGTAATTTCATGTACTTTATGGGTTTCTCCAAATGGCTGTTACTGTCAAGCAGACTGGTGGCAGGTGAGTGTGTACTAAATGATACTGAATTGTATCAGTTTAAAGCTGTTAAGCCTGTAGAATACTAACTAAAATGTAGCTAAAATGGACTTTAAATGCTGGGAACCATTGATTTATACATAATATTTCAGGACTGCTTGTTACTCATGAAGTCTGTGTTTTTCTCAGGCATTGGCACGGGTGCTGGCTCAGCTATCTTTGGCTTCCTGACCAGAAGCACTTCCCCTGAGGATCGAGCAACAGTGTTTGCGGCTGTCATGGCATGTCGACAAGCTGGCCTCCTGATTGGTCAGCACTCCACTCCTTTCTAATGACAAATGCTACTGAATAATAGAGTTAAATTCTTTGTCTGTCATTTAGCTTCATGTTTCTTCTCTGTTTGTGACACAGGTCCAGCATTTAACATTTTCCTGAGGCTGTGTGATTTCAGTATGGGCCCTTTTGTGGTCAATAAATATACTTCACCAGGGGTAAGCTCCTACATTTGGCAGTTTCCACATTTTACATATATATATTTTTTTTAACTTTTCACATTTTTATCCAAAAGTCATAACACTCATTTCCCACCCCCTACAGTTGTTTATGTGCCTACTGTGGCTTCTCCTTCAACTGGTAGTGATCTTCATGTACTGGGATCTACCACCTCTAGATAGAGGAAAGGCCAATGTGAATTCAACAAGTCATAACAAAGAGGAGGAGAGTGAGCAAGGGCTTGCAGAAGATGAGAACGATGAGGAAAAGCCACTCATGCACTCCCAGGAACTGATGGGCTCCTACGGCTCAGTGGTGACAAGTAACTCCCAGTTAAACAACAACTGTGCCGTCTCCAGTGCCACACTCAATCATATTTCTCCACCCCTCTCTCCTGAGCCAACCGAGCCCAATGAGTCCTCCAACCCCTTTAAGAATTTCAGTATATCAAGAGGTGAGTTTTTGACTGTTGATCTGATTTAAGTGATTTTACTGTTTAAATAGACTTAAACTGGGTTTTTATTGCGTTAATATATATATATATTATGTTGGTTTGACACTTCTGTCAGAGTTTACTTTGATACAAAGGTAAGTGAATAATGATCAAATCTTGCAGATGACAAGCCACCATAGTCAGAGGACTGCCATTTTCATGTTACATTAGTTAAGGGTGGGAAGTTCAAATGCTGTCAAAATGGCTTACTGCTGTTTTACATATTTTCAAGTCTATTCAAAGTGAGGAGTTCTTTTTAATAGCATTCTTTCTTGAGTAATAGTAAAAGTCTTGGGAGACATAAAACCTACTTTCACAGTAATAATATTACCGAGGGACTTCTAGTAATTTGTGATAATCTTGCAGGACGTTTGTGTTTTTAATCCCATGCAAATTGACCATGTCTGTCATTGCAGAGTAAAAATTCCAGGGCAAATTACCTACCATATTTCTGCAGACACATCGCTGCACGGGTGATACTAATCCTGTGTGAACTGGCATCTCTGTAATTTAGGGTGGTAATTGTGTGCTTTTTACAGAAACTCTGGTCGTCTGTATGCATAGGACACATAAAGACAACGCCACCCGCAGAATGCATTGTGCACGACATTGCATTTTTTTGTATAAACTTTAGAAATAAAAATTCACTATTTAATTGCTGCAGCCAATCTGCGCTATCATGTTTTCATTCAGAAATGTCTCTAAATGTGAGTATATTACAGTCCTCACTTATCCCTTGTGAATGTACCACACCAAACACTGACATTGGGGGGTAATTCAGAAATTATCAGTGGCCCTAAAGTAACACTACTCTTGTGCAAATATTGCTACAGGGCCATAATTCAGGTTATGAATATTTTTTTTACCAGCTACCAATAGACAATAGCAACTGGTAGCAGTGTTGGCTTGAAAGTTCAAGCCAACACTGCTGTTTGATTATAGGCTCTATAGTTGTAAAAGTGTAAATTCCTACCTTGTAGGTGAGTATAAAGTGAAGTGGAAATCCTGAGAGACATGATAACATGATCACCCATTAGCTACTGTTAGACAACAGCTAATGTTAGCATCAAGCACGCCAAGCTAACATAAAACTCTAATCAGGGCTACCAAAATTACATGTTTACTAGACTATTTGATTACACAAAGAAATATGTCAAAAATTGAACACAAATTAACCACAGTTCATGACTGTCCACATTAACTGTAAACTTGATGAAAGCCTACAGGGCCAGTTCTAGGTGAAACAGGGTAGGGGATAGGGTTGGAGGGTTAGGGTTAGGGTGAACCACTACTGAATTACCAGATAATTCCGACAATATTACGAGGAATTACTAGGTAAATAATTCCTCAATATAACCGAAGTATTACTTAGTAAAATGTGAACTTTTTACTAGGTAATTGCCACCTTATTCTTGAGAAATTACTAGATAATTACACTTATTACTCAAAAAAATACTAGGTAATTAGTAGTGTTGTAGTACTCAAGAATGATCTTGGTCTCAAGACCAGCTTCAGGACCATATTTTGAATGTCTTGGTCTTGTCTCGTACTCAAGAGCATTTGTGCATTTCACCTGACAAATCTGGATAAACATCTCATTTTCAGATGTTTAGAATAATTCCAGACTTGTCAGTGGCTTTTAAATACATACAAGGATTTATTTTTTACAAGAAGTTACTTGAACAAATTTTTTATAATTTGAAATGTTTGCATGTTGTACTTTGAAAGAGTTACAGACATCTTGTTTTTTATCTGTCAAATGTATTTTAAAACACTAAAATTAAAGAGAGAATGCTCTTTCACTGTGCAAACTTGTAATGGTTTTTAAATTTGATTTTTATGGTCTTCGTCTTGACTCAGTCTCGACCCCCAAAAGTCTTGGTCTTGTCTTGGTCTTGGGGCACTCTGGTCTCAGGCAAGTCTTTGTCTTGGATAGTGTGGTTTCGTGTACAACACTAATAATTAGGGCCTGCTAAAATAAAGTGCAACCAAAGTGAGCACTCAACAACATCCTAGGTTGTTAGGTTTGACCATGTGTTTCACAGTCCAACTGAAAAGGTGTAAATTTGATGTGTTTCCACCAAGCAGTCTGGTTTGTTTCGGTACAATTTGCTAATTCCCAACTCGTGATAATGGAAACACAACTAACTGTGTACTGCACCAAACAGAACTGATTCCGATTTCTTAAAGGAAATGCACCATAAAAATTCCCAGCAAACATCATAAGTACTGTACAGCACTTTAACAAAACAATGGTAATGCTAGTTAACTACAAACTAATGTTGCACAGCTAACTGCTGAGACACAGTTAGCTGTTGTGATACAACAGTTTGCAAATACCTTGTTTAATCTGAAATATGGTACCATTAACCTCTTGATTTTCACAGTTCACACTATTGTCAGTTGCTGATCTAGTAATAACTAGCGAGTAGCTACCAGCAGTATTACTTTTGAGCTGTATTAAAGCTGTATGCATTGAGTTGTGCATCATAGAAAAATTGCCTCATTGAGAATATGTGGATGACTTTGAGTATCAATAATAAACATAGTACTTTGTACCTGACCTCATCTTTTAATCTGCAGAGTTCCTGAGAGAAGAGGTGGTTGTCCTGCTGGCTGCTCAGTTCATCACCCTTTTCAATCAGACCGCACTGGAGGTAGAGCAAATACACAGAGACGCAAACACTAACACGTGGATATCATTTGATTCAGTAAAAAAATCTCTTTTTCTAAAGTAGCTGAAATGCCCTCTAAATATTGTGTCAATTCTGTCCTCAGACTATGGTGACTCCAATGACACAGAGGTACTTTGGTTATGGAGAGCTGGAGAACAGCGTGATGTACTGTCTCTGTGGTGTCGAGGTGATCGCTGGCTTCCTGTTTGTGCGCTGGCTGAGTCGGCGTGTTGCTGAGCGGGTGGTCCTGGCCATCGGTCTGACCATCTGTAACATCTCTGGTGTCTGGTGCCTCATCTTCTTGGCAAACCCTATAGGTCAGACAGCATAAACCAAGTCATCACACACACAGATTTACACCAACAGTAGCTGATTCAACCACAAAAATGATCATACAGTCAGAGAGTCAGAAAAATAATTTACCCCCTCAGTTAAAAGTGTTAAATCTGATTTGAAATTGGCTGTTGAATGTTAATTTATCCAGTGTTTTATTTTCTTTCTTTTTTTTTTTTTTTTTTATAGGTGGGTTTCCATGGCAGCTGACGGAGTTCATCATTGGAGTGTTTTTGCAGGTTTTAGGTTTGCCATTTGTAGCTGTGGCTCAGGTTTCCCTTTTCTCCAAAGTTACTGCTGAGAAAACACAAGGTGAGAAATTGTGCCCTTTAGTGGAGAACATGGCACATTGCATACTGAGTATTCAATTTCTATAGCTTCATTTTCCAAACAAGTCATTGTAGCTCCTAAATTGAGAGGTTAGAAATAAGTGTCCCAAATATGGGTTGCACGTGTAAGACAATCCTTTCAATATCCTGTGATGTTGAAATTGTTTAATTATTCTTGTGTCTTGCTTGCAGGTTTCAGTCAGGGAGTGCGACGGTCAGTGGGAGGTCTGGCCACCATCCTGGGCCCTCTGTGGGCTGGTGGTCTCACAGAGAACATGTACATCATGATGGGGGTGATGATGGCACTGCTGGCTATGCTAACGGTATGCAAAATCAGGTGTACCGTGATTAAAACAAACAAAAATAAAACCATGGTGGGCTGTTCCTACACATCTCTGTGGAGGACCTGCAAAATTGTGGCTTACACCAAACAGCTCCGTAGAGAAAGGGAGTGCAATAAATCCCTCTAAAAGCAAGGGTATGCTACTCATGGTTTACTGGCCATGTGCAGTGCTGTGTTGTTTGTCATGGAACCATGACCATCGTTACAAACATGGACCATCAAACTGAGACAGACATTTAATATCATTATACAGGAATATCTGACTAGTTAAAATCATGCTTTGATATGTGGCCTATTTTCACTTGGGTTGAGTAGTTATATGCGTGTTCAACCCTCGATAGCCTACATACCACTTTATTTTACATTTACTACTTAAAAAACAGTCACTCCACGCTGTTCCTATTACATGCTAACTGCTAAGCTTCTCATATTTATGTCCGGTGAGTGCTGTGAGGAAAGCTCAGACAGGAAGGCAGTGGCCATTCACTGATGCTACAGTGGCTTCTAGTAGCGGGAGGTTCATTACAGTTTAAAGATTATTAGACTGGGATTTCAAGTCCATGTTTATAAAAAAAATTATAGGTAATTAGTTTAACCTACTCCCCAGACATGGTCACCACACCCCATAATCCAACACGATGTGACTTAGGTTCCTGAGCCCTATAACGCAACTACAGGGAGAGTCCCTGACTAGGCAGGAAAAATGAGGAAAAAAAACACATGAAACAAGTTTAAGTCTTTGAGTGACCCATAAAAACCTTTAGGAAGCACTGTCCAGTCAGTGTGAACACTGCGCTGAGATCAACAAATCCAGAGGCAGTTTGACCTTGCTCTTTTTAAAGAAATTAATCAGAAAAATAGCTATAGGATATCTCTGATATCTGCGTTATCCTTTAAAGATTCATACCGTACTTTTATAAAGATTAAACTGTGGTCAGTATCAGATATACTGTTTAAAAATTGGTAAATGTTTTAGTGTCATTGTAAATGGGTGTATTGGGCTGTTGCAAAAGCCAAGCAGCTTATGTAAATACAAGTTAAAGAGTGAAAATCGTATTTAAAAAGTGAGAGAAATGCCACCAATGAAGTGTAAAGTAAGCAGTTTCTCCCAATTTGGAGGAAATTTAATATCTTACATACCTTTGTTCCCACTAATACTGATGTTATATCATAGTTTTCTTGAGAGAGAATTTTTATCTCAAAGATTTATGCTGCACTTTATATTCTACACCTCTATGGTAGATGTTCCTTTACCAAGGAGTCCCACCACAAATAGGCTTAGTTTGACCCTAGTTTGGGTAAAATCTTGAATGGAAAAAATTTGGCAGGAGTCCTAGCATTTTTGGAATTATCGTGGTGCACAAATACAACCAGATTTTATTAAAATGAGCCTCCCCGTAGTTCCTTTTTGTTACATTACATAATAGGCACAAATAAGTCTTTGTCACACTTCCAAATTTGTGTTCTTTCTTAAAGATTTACTGTGTAGAAAAAGTTGTAGATATTAAATGTTGATTTCTGAAACAAAGGCGCATTGACATTTTGATTCCCTAGGTTCCTCTCTCTCTCTCTATTAGGTCACTGTTTCCAGTCGTGATAATGATTTTTATTTGATTAAAACAAACTGTTTTCCCTAACTCCTCACCATGTGCTTGCATTTATAATAAAAAATGTGTATCATTATCCTCCACATGCACAAGACAAGGGGGTATGTAATGGTTCAAGTCCATCCCCATAATTAATGTAAAAGTGGGCCATTATTGTTTCTCTGTTTTTTTAGCAGTGGTAATCTAATGGGAACAAAAAAGGAACAAACAAACCACAGAAAAGGGTTTAAAGTTAGGAAAAGGAAATGTGAGTTGACATCTTATAGCCAGCAGCTCCTCTGGCATTTTGAAACAAACAAGCACAACAAAATAGTTGTAATGCCTGTAATGAAGCGTGTGTAAACCACAGCCAGGCAAGCAAATATTTTCAAGATCAGTGAGAAAGAGGAAAACAAAATAGTTTGTCTGTTACTGAAGGACTCAGTGCTTGCACTTCTAAAAAGGTAAAAAGACGTCCACCTTGAGCATCGTTTTTTTCCAAATTGGCCCCAAGAGGATCAGTTCTGTGTTTTGTTTGCTTCTCTGGATTTACAGGCTGACTCTGAAACAGGAGTTCAGGATTACTGCATCCAAACCATAAAATCAGTCAGTTTTCAGGACTCACTTTATAACTCAGTGAAGTAAAGTGCTTGTTGAAACACAGACTTTTTAAAACACTGGTATAGTCTCTGACATCATCCATTGGTTTCTGAGGAGCTGTTTTTGTTTGTTCTCTTGATGGTATTTGCCCTGTTTGAAATACTATCTCAGCCTTTTTCTTATCAGTTTTGTAAGAAGATAAAGCTAAGGCTACTGTCCACTTTCCAATCTAAATAAAGGAAAGAAGACTTGCTTAATATATAACAATAAAAATGAGGGTCCTAGTGTATCAGGGCTGTCAGAAAGGCAGAATAAAAATGACCCAAGTCTTTTTTCAAGGGGTGGAAAGTAACTAATTACATTTACTCAAAATTCTGTAATTGAGTAGTTTTTGAGTGCTCGTTCTCTTTTTGAGCACAAAGCAATAGAGATTTCACATCACATCCAAAAACAGCTGTTAGAAATTTCATAATTAATTCTAACTATTGGGCTTCTTTTGTTTTTTATTTTTGCACCATGAGTGATATTATCCACTGAATTAGAGTTTCCGTCTGTGACTTTGGATGGATGCATAGAGCATATACTTCATCAATATGCATTGCCTTGCTATTAGGTGGACTGTTTCTCTGTTTTGTTCTTGCCAGAGGAGGCCCACCTAACGGTAAATTATTTTTACTCAAGCAAATTTTAAACAGAGAAACTGTAATTTTACTTGAGTACAAAAGTTGTGTACTTCACCCTCCGCTGCTTTTTCAGAATTGTGAGATATCCTGATATATATTGATATATTTGGCAAGCATTGTCATTGTTGTTCATTTCTGTGTACTGTATGTTTGTTTTAAAGAGAAATGGAGAGGTCATAGATATGCTTAAATCTTTTTAATATCTGTTTTAACCTAATATCCTTTATTACAGTTGATGCTGGCTTTTTCATATGAGCGACTGGTTGCGCCAACTGCAGAAGTACACGAGGATGACCCTGAGAACTGTGGCCAACCAGCAATCAGCTGATACAGAGTGAGAAACAGAAGGTAGCTCTAACACTTAATGATCATGAGGTGAAACAGAGATATTATCTTTGTAGATGACATTATACACAGTCATGTAGCTGGATTCTGGTTGTTGGGATCCTATGATTTGTAATACACAGCAAGCTTATTCTCATTCAGACCTATCAATAAGTCATAGAAGTCATTAGTTTGCATTTTCAGGCAGGTTTCAGGATTTAAGTAGCAGCTTTATGTACAGTCTTTCTGTGCCTTAAACTGTATTATGATTTAAGGTTTTAAAAAATACTTTATTGGCATGAAAAATTCAGTTATCTCATTGCCAAAGCTGTACAAAACAATTAATACAATTATAATTCTAAGGTGGAAATTATTCCAGAAGATATAGGCTATATGCTTAGTAATTCAACATACAGCTAATCTGTATGGCAGGTTTGATCATTCAAAGTGTTAATTCTGTTGTTTTTTCCTCTCTGCCAGTGCATGATGGGAGTCTCCCAATCCTGCCCCTGACCGTCCATCCTCACTTTCACTTTCTGCGTTGGGACCATCATGCAGGGTGAAAACACACTCTAGCAGCTCACATCTCACCCTCTCCTGAGTGCTCACCTGAAGCTTGAACCTGTCAGTTTTTTGGTTGCAGAGGCCGGTTAAAGTACTGATCTGGTGTAAATGTATATTTCCTATGGAAATATCAAATCCTGCTGACCCAATGTGAGCAGACTTTGAATGAAGACAGAGCTCATCCTTTCATGTTCTACACAGAATACTGAGTTGTGCATCACACATTTAGCTTGTTTTTGTGCATGTGCAATACGAATATTGCAGTTAAAGAATTGTTCTGTTAAGGAACATTATATAATAGATTCATCCTTTATGCTTGAGATATATTTTTGGAAAAGACGCATTCAACATATGCATCAGCTAACTGAAATAAAAAATGGTTGACACTAACCAAAGAAATGTTTTAATCTGTAATAGCTATGTTTTGTAGAAAAGCAGAATTTATGGTCCCTTTAAAGGGAAATACTGAAGTTACTGTTCACCTTCATGATAGATCATTTAAATCACAACTTTTCAAAGTCTGATAGAGCCCTTGTTGACCACATGGAATTATTTACAGAACAAAATAGGGAGTTTATTTGTTTTTTCCTTTAGTTGTATTTCTTCACTTCAGTCCTTGACTGTGTGCTGTGTTAATACCTTAAATATTCTTGCGCCAGTAGTATGTCATTTCAATGTCAAAATTGTTATTAACACTAAAGTGGGTTTAACATTTGAAACGTAGCAGTAATGTATTTATCTTAGGAACACTAAGTGCACATTGCTTTGAAATTAAGATTGTTAAAAATTAAGAAAGGTTGTTTCACAACAAAATCTACCAACTAGTCATTCTTTTTGATATTACAAATAAAAAATCCAAACCTTGTATATTTAAAACACATCACTTTTATTAATCATGAATGAAAAACGGCACATTCTTGCACATTCTATACTGATGTAGGATCCCTTTTTAACACTAGTGGGCGCTCCAACTCTTTGTAACAAAGCTAATTCTTCTCAGGACTTTTTGCCCAGCCTTGATGTGTGCTGTCAATCTCAGTGAAACTCACAAGGCTGAGCAGTTTGATCAATGAAAAAGCTTGATCAATATTTTAATTTGGACAAAGCTGTAATAAGATTATGTTTAGTATTTTTTTTTGTATCTTTTTTTGTTTGTTTGGTTGTTATGTTTTTTTTTAAACTCCCAAAGACCAGAAGTACTTGGAAAAACAATGGGTATTTATTGTTTATTTGTTTTATATTTATTTATAAGTTATGTTTTTGGCACCTAACATGTTCATTAACCTCATTTACTCATTGTCACAATACAAGATAAAGATAAGATAAAGAAACAGCATCGGCCTGTGGTAATTCTTTTGAGATGCAGTGTGTGTGTGAGTGTACAATTGTTATGAAAAAAAAAACAATTCAGACATTTTACTTACATCTGATAAAATATATAAAAATTAAGGAAATTTAAATTTAATTTTTCTCATTTAAATTCACTTTCTGGGAGGTTAAATAATAATAATAATAAAATAATAGCTTTACATTGAAAATATCAACTTAGAAAGACTCATTAAAACGCAGAAATATAAAAAGCTAGAATCAGAATAAAAACCCAGAATAACCTAGACAGATCCAGGCAACACAGGAACCCAACTACATAAAAAGAGACCTAAAGACCAGGGATGCAAGAGCATTTAAGATATTAGGAAAAGACGAAATAAAATAGCAATCAATGAACAGAATAAAAAATTGAGAATACGATGATTAAAAAGCTAGGAACTGTATGATATTGTAATGATAATAGAAATAAAATAAAGCAAGTAAAACATATAAGAATACAGAATAATATTATGCATGTATACAAGTTCAAAGAAAGAACACTTGCATTTTGAGGAATTTTAATTAATTGATGTGATTGAAGACATGAACTTGTGCTTATGCCTTCAAAGACATTGGCTAAAGGAGGATAAGTTATATAGATTATTTTTGGGGAAAAAAATACAAATTTTAAAACTTTATTACAGTCTATAATCTGACACTTTATTGACAAACTATCAGATCTAAATGTTTTTAAATACATTTTTTAATTGCCATTTTGGTAAATGTCTATTTTAACTCTATATTAAATACTTGTAGTCTTTTATTTAAAGTATTTATTAAAAATTACATTTTGATGTGGTCTTGCATATTAAAATAATTTCTTTATTTCGAAATTTAGAGTTAGGTATAGATAAGATTACGAGGCTCCTACTAAGGATTGTTTTTTAAAGAAAGCAATATATAATATGAGAATTTCTGAATGTTTCACTCAGAAACAATTTAGTACATTTAAGCAGAATTATATAAAGGTGATTTATGATTTAAATATGTTAATATTAAAATGAAAATATTTACACTTAGTATAAATAAAACATTTTTTTAAAAAGGAAATGTTTTGAGTTGCCTTAGCAAACTATAGTTGTCATTTAAGAGTTTCAATAAAAAATACAAATTACACTAAGCACAAAGAATTAAACCTACTTTGAAAATACTTTTTATGTTTAAAATTTAATTATACAATTTTTTTTTCTCAGGACAGATGAAAATATTTTGTTTAGTGGTATATAGAATACATTTTTATGAAGGGCTTGATATTTATATTTAGATTCAAAATGATGTTTTTCAGCATCTGTTTTGAGTCTGTTTTGGTTCTGCATTGAATTTTAATCCATCTTAAATGAGCATTTAATCAAAATATTTAAAAAATTAATTCAGCATTTTCTTAACTTCTAATTACCTGAATCTGTAAGGTTTGTACAAAGGAAAAATATTGGAAGTAATTTGGATGGGTTTGAATTTTTATATGGAATTTGGATGATGTGAAATTTCCCCTTTTTATTGTTTGATGGATTTTAGACCTTTATGTGATTTTAGTGTTGAGAATTCTTCATAAAAGAATGAATAAGAATCAGATTTGTGAAGCTTCTTTTCATGACTTAAGTTTCAGTGATTTTCTGTGCAAAGCTCCCGCTGGGTGCTGCTGTGACACCGCCAACGTGACCAGTAAGTAGGGCGTAGTCAACATTTTTCTCACCGGTGACGACGTTGTCTGCCTGGTGATGTGGTAGCGAGGGGGCGTGGCCTCACAGAGCTGAACTCTACATGAACCTGTTTTGATATTGGGCGGGGCTGACTTATAAATGTTATGACACAGGGCCAGTTACAGAGATATTTTGGGGATTTGCTTTTTTTTTTTCTTTAACTGGCTCCCCAACCCCCCCAACATACACCCACTGTACACACACAGCCCGCAGCTGCAGTCTGACCGAACAGCGACCCTGCGTATCAGGGTCAGAGTCGGAGAACACGTCGTGTGTCATATCAACTGTAGTTGTCAGGGTAAGTTTGGTGAGCTTTGCTCGTCCTCCTTCTTCACCAATCACAGGGATTGGTTACAAGGCATATCTGCCAAATTCCACGATGGCACTGGACGTGAACTTTTGGTGAACCGTTTTTTTTTTTTCTCAACAGGAGAGGGCAGCGAGGGCAGAACAGTGGGACTACAGTGTGGGTTTTTTTTTTGTTTTGTTTTCATAATCTCATTCCCTAGGCCTTATCACTGATTGGATTTGTGAACGTGTTGGGATAAATTTGGATGATGCATTGTGACACCAGGGTTTATGGGACATGGCAGATTACTCTAACATGCATATTTTACAGGCAGCACTGTAGCATCAGCAGCCACTCCTTCAACATATCTCCTTCCCCTTTCAGGTGCACTCTACAAGACCCCTACGATGTTCACGGGACAACTTAGCAGTTCAAGAATAAATACCATCAACTGGGTCATTATTAGACTTTCATGAAGGTAGCTGAGCAGGGTAATAAATGGACAGAAGTGCTCTCTAACCTGAACTTTGGTGCTTTTGAGCCACCAAGCATATGAAATATTCATTTTGTGCACTGGTGTCAAGGATTCTTAATGTTTTTGCAAAAACAGCTCAGGCTACACTCCAATCAAAACGGTGGCATCTACAGAAACCTGTGAAAGTATGTGAGTGTCCCTTTATGGGTCGCACTTGAATTCTGCGTTAATAATACATGTGTCACTCCAGAGAGGTGCGACATCTCGAAAGTGAGATGGTTACGGAAAAGGAAAAGGCAGAGTGCTTAAGGTGTTGTATAATGGAGGAGTAAAAGGATGCACTAGGAGAGAAAGTTTGGCCTTAAATTGGAGATGATGTCACATCAAAGTTCGACTTCAGACCTCTCTCTGTGGTTGAAAAGGTCATCTGAAGAGGCTGTTGAACTCCTCCAGAAAAGCTTTATTTCTATCACCCAGGGCTGTGTGACACGCAGCAGATTCATTCCTCTTCTTCATGGGTCCTCACAGGAAAGCTTGGTTGTGTAACGCTTCTTCTGACTGAATGAATAATTAAGTGTGCGTAGCCTTTAGCCGGGGCACCCTGGGCTGTGTTGTGCAAGCAGCTAGCCAGCTGCTATCGCTTTTGAGGGTTCTGTTTTGCCAATTAGGTCACGCTTCAGTCATCTTCAGTGGAAGTTTTTCTTCTAACAACATCATCCCTCTCTCTTTGATCTGAAAACATTGTACACTTACTGTGGATTTGTAATTCTGATGGTGACCTCCTGACATCTTACTGCTTCTGTTTCAAGTCCTGACCTGTGTGGTCTATGAGGCTGGAGGGATTAGGGATACTTAATGTCACGTTTTACACCTTCTCAAACTCTTTTATCTGGCTGCTTATCTAACTTTAATGAAACATTTCTCATTACTGCTTGCCTGTTAGCGGTGATGGATTGGCATAAAAAAGCCCCTGGCACTTTCAACCAACCAGCCCCATTTTTCCCAAAACCAGCACCAATCCAAATGATCAAAAAGCTTAGAATCACTCAAAATGTACAGGAGAGACGCATGCAAAATCAGTTTAGTGCCATATGCAACACATTATGTCTGCTTTTGGGATAAGCAGTGTACACAGTGCATTTTATTGATGATTTCATGAGTTAGTGGGCTTTTGGGAATAACTAAAGCTTTGTTTGTAGGACCCTTACCTTCATCAAGTCTATATCATTGGACGTTGTAAAAATCTCAAGATTCTTGTTTTTATAAGACGACCAGGTTTTATTATTTGGGAATACAAGAGGAATTACTCCAAACAGCCAAATGGTGTAGTCGACATAAAGTTAGGCTAATCTCAAATGTTTTCCAGCTTCATCAAACTCATTTCTTCATTAAAACGTTGAGATACAAGGCTGCTCATTAGGGAGGATAAAGAGGAGAGCTTTCTGGCGCCCAGCCAAATTGGGTGGCCCATGGAGGTCAGGAAAACCACGGTCCATTGTAAAGTTAAGGCCTGATAATTACATTTTATTTTTAACCTGAATAATCACCACTCTTACCAAAGATTTTTTTTAAATGAATGTTATTTATTTATGCTTTAGTACAATATAGTCTTTCTAAAAGTATGAACATATTTTCTTGAAACAGAATTAACTTTTTCTGAAAGATGTTGATAATTTGTGGCAAAGTGGCAAAAGGGATAGATCTGCCATGGCAAAAATGGCCAGAAACTGTGGGAGAAATGGGTTTAAAGTGGCTTAAGAGGTAAAAACTGCCACAAAGAAAGTGAAAAGAATGGGCGGGAAGCAGCAGAAATTGATAAAAAGTTGTAAAAATTGATAGAGAGTGGCAGAAAAAGGATAAAATTGCCAAAAAGAAAGTGGCAAAAATGGGCCTAAAGTATCATATCATTTCAAAATGTTTTCTTAATTCTCCATAATCCATGATTTCTGAAGGACACATTTAGCAATTGTCCATTTGCTGACTTACTTGCTAATCTTTGTGATTGCTATTCTTCTTAATGTTTTTGCTTGCCGGAAATACATATCCAAGGTTATATGCTAAGAAAACTGTTGATTTCGGGGTATAATCCTTGAATTTAAAGGGCCAGGGGTCATTGGAATATTTTTGTTGCCTTTTAAAATCCTTCCCATTAAAAAGTCCTACCGTGTTGCCAAACACAGTAAAACACTGTATTCATATATTTTTTCACCGTGTAGAATCCTGGCTCTAAGTCATGGCTGCCCATGGGGGGGGGGGGATAAAGACTGCATTCTGGGCCCCAGTCTTATGGAGGGACCTATAGAGGCTGACAAAACCGTGATTGAATCCTAAAAGAAATGAAACCAAATCATTATTTAAAAAAAAAAAACATGTTGTATATTAAAGCAGAAAAGAAGTAAAGTGTAGTTATTGTTTCCTCAGTAAAAATGCAGCCTGTTTCACAATATAAACCCCATTTCTTTAAAATGGTTAAAGCCTTTTTTTTTTTCTTTTTTTTTTTTTTGTGAAGGTAACAGTAGGTTGGCCATTAAACTGTTAAGCCTGTAATTTGGATTATGCATTACCACGTGAAGACCTGCAAAAAGTTGAGATGCTAAAAGAGAAAGGTTAAGTAAAGGAAGGAGCTGGCTCTCACATTTGACCATGAAAATAGTTTGGTAACAGGCTTCTCTCTCAGTCATGCCTAAATCTAACCAGAGCCTGATAAGAAAAGAAAAAAAATTCAAGCCAAAAGGCCAGGGAACCTTTTGCAGGGCCTTTCTGGGGCCCAGCCATCCCTTTGTTTTTAATAGCACTGCTACCACTATTTTGATGCAGTTAGATGGAGCTAAAGCTAGCTGTTAGCTACCAGCAGGTGGATTGTTGCAAATATAGCAATTGAAAAATAGAATTACAAAAGCTTTATAGATTTATTTGAAATTTTAGGGGAATATGTTGCATATTATTGGGCAATCGTTGGACGATGTAAGTTATAACCAAAGATGCCAATATGGGGGGAACCGATGAAAGCCAGAAAAAACAACATCTAAATTTCCTAGATAAAAACATATTTTAATTCAAACCAAAATACTCACCATATTTATCTAACCAAGAAAACATCCTAGAGATTTAAAAATCTCTTTTTTAGGTGTCCTAGGCCTGGCATAGTCAGGCAGCAGCAGTTAAGTCAAGATACAAAATTAAAATTCATTATTATGTCTTTCATTGTTAATATTAATAACTGTGAGATCTCTTCTTGTAATATCATTTAAAATATCATAATCACATTTTTCTGCTTTTTCAAATAATTAACTGTTCATCATAAAATATTTACAGCTCAAAACCATATTTTGTAGATCAACGTGCTTTAAATTTTCTTAAACATTTATTTCTAACATATGCTATGCATAACAAAGCTGCATGCTATGTGTATTAGTTTGGTACTTTATTTAATAGGCCCCATTTTACCTAGCAATTTTATAGAAATAAGTGTTAGCATCCCAATATTTCTCAAAAATAAGATGGTATTTACCTTGTAATAAACTGGCATTTTAATAATAACTTAAAAAAATATGGAATTATTAAGGAACTATTTCCTAGTAATGATTTACTAATAATCTGGTACTTCCTTGTAATATTGTGGCAATTCTCTGATGATTAGGTTGCATTTTACCCTTACCCCATAACCCTAAAAATATTTTTAATTATTCAGGAAGGACTCACTTTCATTTAGTGAGTTAATTTCGTTAAACACCACCTAATTACCAGAGAATTGCCCCAATGTTACAAGGAAATACATCATTACTAGTTAAATACTTACTTAATATTACCAAATTACTGCTTGGTTAAATGCCAACTTTTTACTAGGTAATTACCACCTTTTTCTTGAGGAATTACGACAAATTTACTTCTGAGAACTAGAAACTGACACGGTAAATAGGGCCCACTAAAATGAAGTGCTAACCATAGTTTTTACTTACATCAGTAGGCCTAAAACAAACAAATATAATTAAAAAAAAAACTATGGCTTACACTTTTTACTAACTTGTCAGTGATAAAGTGTGATTTTAATATTAATATAATCATATATAAAGTATTCAAAAAATTAAAATCAAAGCATGAAATATATTAATAAACTTTGAAAAAAATTTTGCTCATGACACAAGCTAATATGATTAGCCATGCTAGCAGATTTTTGCTAACTCCCTATGGAAGACAGATCTGGGTAATGTTACTCTGAATGAAGGCCGCCCACAACACGGAAAAGAAAAAATTTCTGGTCTAGCTGCATGAGGAAGCCACTGCAAAATTACATTCTTTTGTTAACCAATTTAATTTCTTTACTGATGTACTCACCATTTTTATCAATACAACAAAAATACACATTTTATTTTATTGTTGCTATTGTAAAATTTAGCCTGCTTCTAAATTTGATTTCTTTTCCTTAAAGTGGTACATCTGAAAGCTTTCTGCCACTTAAAAAGAAAAAAAAATATGAAAGTCAGGGTATTCTGAAAAAAATCCTTTATTTGAAATTATGATAGTGACTCATTATTAAAAGATAAAAAGGCAAAATTACAAGGTAGATAGTTATATTTAGAAGATAGAAAGTCATATTTATGACATTAAAACAGCAAAAATATGAGATAAAAAGTCATGAATTCTCATAATTTCCACTTGATTTCAAAACTATGACTTTTTATGCAATAATCTAGACTTTTTGTCTCATAAAGTTTTTTATTTACTTTTTTGGGGCGTTGGCCAATGGCGCTCATTCATTTGGCTAGTAAAGTCAGATGTTATAGCCATGCAATAATGTATACAAAAGAATCAGAACTGATAAGTTCCCATGGTACATTTGATTTAAAAATAGCAACACCTAAAGGAAGCAAATGTTATCTAGGAGGCTAGAACCAACTCTTTTACATCCGCTATTGTTGCAAACGGACTTGTATATATAGTTAATATGTCTTATTAGAGCTTTTACATATCTAAATTTCAATTTTTTTTTTTTAGTTTTTACTCTTATATGACTGAACGTGTATGACTGAATCAAATCTGCAGAGGGCCCATTCACTGGACTTTTCAGGGGCCTTGTCATTTCTGTGAGCAGCCCTGGTTATATGCACTCAAAAAACTTAGTTTATCAATCTTCACTTTGTTATTGCAGAATCACCCAATGGAACCCCACATTATATTTTTACCATATTGTTCTGATTTTGATGAGAGCATGAAAGTAATATCGCTGTGGCTTTTTACTCAAGTTCATAGAGCTTGCTTCCAATATTTTTTTAATGTCCTCTTTTCTTCTACATCACTGCTTTTCTGTCACACAGCCTTCAGAAAACCTCCAAATATTGTTTTCTCCTACCACAAACTTTGTCTGCACACTTCTCCGCTGCTTTCATTACGACCACAACCATCACCCGCCCACGCAACCTCCATGTTCCATCCACCCTCATCTGTCCCCTCTGCTCCAAGAACAGAGATTACAGGCCCATCTGTATCTCCAGAGCCAGGCCAGAGCTAAGCCGATGGGAGCCCTGCTCAGCAAGGCACCGCCGCAATTGTTAACCCTGATTAACTTGATGTGTCGCTCGGTGGAGGGAACAGTGTGAAAATCAAGCCAGAGCCGTGACCCAGTGCCCTGCCGCTGAACCGAGGGGGAATTGGGCAAAGGACCTGGGGAGGGTGGATGAGAAAAAAAAGGAGGAGCGAAAACAGAATAAAAAGAGAGACAGAGCGATGGCAAGGAGATTAAGACACCTAAGATTGCACAAGATGAATAGATACATGCATGTAAATATCTCTCTTTGTTCTAGTGCAGTGAAAGCAGACTGTCAGTTATCATATAGACTCCAGCTATACAACATAAATTGACCCAACTTTTAGTTGCCCTCTTTGTGCAGCATTAAAGATTCAGTTCTAACTACTAGAGTGAGGTCATCTATCCTCCACAAAGAGGACAGAGTAGACATTTGCTGCATGGTATGAACTGGAGCATAGAGTAAAGATGAGGCAATATGGAAATGCATGCTCTGTAAATTAAGATTTCATTCATGTCTTTATCCCCAAGGCACGGCAGACTTTTTCTTGTTCTGCATTTGCTTTCCTTTTATCACGATAACAAATTCAGATGCAATCTTTTCTTGTAAAACAGAATTAATGTCATCCCTCGGTTGCTCTGGCATATTTAAGAGTTAAATAATTAAAGGCAATAAAACTCAATGTCAGATAACATATGAACTTTCTCCATATGCATGGATATGATACAACCCCCGCCTTATTAAACCATCCCCATGGTGTGGATAATGCTTTATTATATGCTTTTCATTTTGATGGCCTTTGTGTGATTCCTCACAGAAAAGCCTTAGGACTATTACTGTTTGAAAATAACAATGCAGTTTATGGATCTAGTTTGCTTCCTGGACATGCATCTCTGCCGGTGACTCAAATTGAAAGGTCAGCTCAGACCGCATGTCAACATTAATGCCAGCTTTGATATTGTGTTCATGACATACTGTATTGTTGGAGTGAGCTGGCAGCAAACCATCAGGCATACTGCCTGCAGGATTTTATCCTGTGTGTTTGAATACCAGCTGAATGTTAAAGCACCAAAAGTTGAACATATTTAGTGCGCCTTTATATGACATTGTTTAATCTGCATCTAGATAGATAGATGTTTAACCCTTTAATCAGTATCCCTGGCTACCATTACACCATGATGGCAAAAGAACACTCCAAGCAACTCAGTGAAAAGGTTATGAATAGCATGCTTTCCCTTTAACATTAAAGAGGGTTTTTGTATTTTTTTAATCAAAATAGCCAAATTACATTGACCATGATTGAATCATGCAATCAATAAAAGAATAAAACATCAAAGTTAGTAATTTTTTGGGGACGCTGTAGTTCAGGAATCATTTTAACAGAAGCAATCTGGCAAAATCACACTGACAATAGCTATGGTATTTTAATCTAGGACTTGTGAAATACAAAGAGCTGCTCATTCCACAGAAAAAAATAATTAATATAAATAAATGTCCATAAATGTAACATGCATCCATACATTTTAATTCACTCCATTTCCAGTGATAAAACATTTCAGCTGCCTCTAGATCCTGACCTATAAGGGGATATAAAGGGGAAAGTTTTCTTGGTTTCTGCCACATGTGGAGCCCAAGGAGGTCAGCAAAAACCTGGTCCATCGTAAATTAAAGCAATAATAAAATACTTGACACCTTTCTTTAAATCCTATGGGATTTTTTAGGCAAGGTCAACTTCACGAGCTGGCTCACAGAACATAACTATTAGTCAGTGTTGGACTCTGTATAGCCATGACTGGGCCTGGAAATATGTTAGGATTCTGGAAAAATGAGGGGAAGAAAGCGAGGAGCAATACAATAATATCTTGTTTAAATTCTTTCTACTACAGCTTCAGACCTGATCTGTGAGGCTAGTACTTCTGTTGCTGATCCACGCATTAATACGATTTATTCACATTTGAAAAGGACCCTATAACTCAGCCAATGAGGGGAACAGCATTTTCTGTGGGGAGCTTGCTTGTTATCTCAGGACATCTGCGGACCCAAGGCTGACAGGCATCCAAAAGATTAATCAAGAAAAAACATCACAATGGGTTAATTTCTGTTGTGTTTTGAAGATCTTAAGCATTGACTCATTATCAATGAAAACTAACGTTGTTATAGACACAAAGATAGATTGTGTGCTGTGAAAAATGAACAACCTCTTGTCATCACAAGGAAATCGAGGAAATACAGTTGTTTTGCCACTGAGGGCTCCTGAATAAATGTGCCAGACAGAGCTCTGTGTTTAAGCACGTCATGTCAAGAATCATTGAAGCCAGCTGTCAGAATGACCCTGTGACACTTCCTCCACCATTACCTCACAGCTCCACTGCAGCAGTGTTTGTCAGAGCACAAACAAATGTGATGTCTGAAAGAACATGACACTTTTGTTAAAATTTTTTTCTCCAACTCTGTCATCTTAAGCACTCAAATAAAAAGAGGAAGATGGTTGAAGGGAAATATCAATAATGGAAATATTCATTTGTGACATTTCTAGTTATTTCATTTTATTTCATTTTCAAATTCAAGGCCTAAATGCCAAAAATCCATCCATCCATCCAACCCTTTTCTACACTGCTTATCCTGTATCCTGGATCACAGAGCTGACTCCTAAGAATCCCCCTACTTATATCTCAAAAGTAGAATGTAGAGAAATGTAGAGATTTTATATAGACCTCCTTAAGGTGCCTTATGACCTACCTTCTCTAGCAGATAAAGGAAGGATGCAATCTTTGATTTCTTGGTTTAGCTTTTGATATAACTGGTCATGCAATTTAAATGATCATCTTAAAAAAAACTTGATTGGTATAAAGGGCACTGCATGTGGCTTTGCAATCACCATAGATAACTTCTGATCCTTCAAGTCTACCATTACCTGTGGTGTACCACAAGGTTGTGTTTTAGGCCCAATTTTGTTGTCAATTTATTATGCTGCCTCATGGCCAAATTATTTAGCACCACAAAGTCTCCTTTGGGAACGGTGTGTGACTTAAGCCCCTCAATTGGAACACACTTTAATGAAGTTATGCTGTCATGCTATCTTCAATTACAAAACATTGGCAAAATAAAACCAATAAGCCCCGAATCAGGTCTTGAAAAACCCTTGCATGCCCTCATTCACTCCAGACCTGACTGTTGCAACTCCCTTTTCTCCTGTATTAACCAAAAGCACTTTCTAGCCTCCGTCTAGTGAAGAATGCAGCACCTACAGGCTTTGTTTTAACACATGGCATCACATCATGCCCAGTTTTAAAGTATGTATTGGTCCTGCTTCAAGCTAGGTTACAGAATCCTGAACCCCCTTATGAAGCAGCCTGCAGCCCCAGAGGAGGTCTTCTGGTCGTACAACCAGAACTTTTCAGAGGATCTTTAAGATCAGGTCTTAAAACTAATTTTTATAGACTTGCTTTAAGGTGATATTCTTTGTTCTTTTCCTGTCTTTTCCCTGTTTAATGTACTAAGTTTATCTTATTTTTTCTGTTTATGGTTGTTATGCTCTCAATGCTTTTTTCTTTTCATTTTTTACTGTTTATCTCTATTAATTGCTTTGATTGTATATTTTTTGATATGGAAAAAATGTCAGGAATAACTCTAAAGGAAAAATAATTGTTACATAAAGGCAAAAGTACCCAACAAAAGGTTAAACAAGGCAAAAATAGGATAAAGCAGCAAATATGGGTAAAGAAAAGAAAAAAGTCAAAAGGGGGTTGAAAAATTGTGAAAAGCAGTTAAAAAGTGGCAAAAATTGGTTCAACATGGAAACAAATGTAGCATTATGCTCAGAAACATTGATGAAGAGCTTAAGAAGTGGAACAAAAAAAAAAAAAAAAAATCGAACCCTACAATGGCTAAACACACTTTTAAGCTCCAAAATGAAGAAACTTTTAGCCAGGATACTAGCACCAATGCCACTGATCCAACACACATGCATTGATATCATCAATAAATCACAATTGGAGAGGGGCCATTTTGTGGGCAGGCCTGGCTGTTATTTGGGGGCTTTTCTGTTGGGTTCTGTTCCTAAGTATTTGTGTTCTGATGCCTTGCTCTTATGTATACCTCAACTTATGTCAAAGCACTTTAAAATGCCCTGTTTAAAAGTCCTATACAAATACAGTTATTATTATACATCATATTATTATTAAAATATATTTACTAAAACAACTAATCTAATCGTGTCATAAGACTATACTATAACCATTTTTTTTAAAAAAAGCTATTTAAATTCAAAGCATTTTAGTCTTACTCTTTATACAGGAAGGTGTAAAACACTTCACAGTTGAAACAAAGCTCTCAGTATCAGCCAAGGGATGTTTTTATGTATTGATGCACTTCAGTGAAATAATACCTTTGCACAATCTCAGAGACATCCCCAAACAAACTCTGAGATAATGACACGTTGAACCCTGCAACAACCCCAAACAAGCCCCTCCCTCCCTCTCTGCAGCTCCTGGCCATTTCTCCTTTGACCTAATAATTAAGCTGCTTTTGGTTTTATAAGTTCAGAAGCAGCTTTACCAACCTGCAGTGACAAATCTCTCTGCTCTGAAGCGTGAATCTCTGCTACTGTCTTACCCGTAATGCATGGATGCTTCCCCGCTCCCTTGTTAAAGTCCAAAATCTTTTATCATCCGTCTTAGAAAGTAATCCTACTCAGCCAGTCATTATAAACAGTCGAATGCTGAGCAGGTTTTATAAGCTGTTTTTTTTTTATTATATTTATGACAGAAAATGATTCAACTTTTTACATTCAAATGATATACATAGAGGTAAAAAAGGCAGCCCATGAAATATAACATTTTTATTGCAGCATTAAAATGTTTGATAAACAGCTGAATCATCTTTAAAAGATAGAAATTCTCCATACCAAATAGTTAAGGGGTAAGTGGGCTAATTGGTGAGACATAACTCTCTCCAGGATTGCTGTATGTGAAATACTAACAATGAATAGCTACCTCTATTTTATATAATGATTCCAGCTTTTTCACTGTAACTTTAAATTTTGGTGATGTATTGATTTTTAGTATTGATAGCCCTTCCAATTATAGGAGATACCCTAGCTTTTATCATATAAATAGATAAAATGCAGTGCCTGTAAAATGTATTCACCCCTTGGATGTTTTACCCTTTTATTGATTTTATAAATCAATCATGGTCAATATCATCTGGCTTTTACAACAAAAAACAAAACCCTTTGATTTCAAAGTGAAGCATATTTCTACAAAGTATTGACAACTGAATAAAAAAATATATAATCTAAAAAAGTGACTGCATGAGTCAGCCTTAAGTAGATACACCTTTGGCTGTAATCACAGCGCTGAGTCTGTGTGGATAGGTCTCAATCAGACTTGAGCATGTGGAAACTGCAATTTTACTTCATTATTCTTTGATAACTGCTCAAGGTTTAGGAGGTTGCACAGGGATAGGGCGTGAACAGCCCTTTGCGTGTCCAGCCATATTTCGCCGCATTCATTTTACCCTCTAACTCTACAAGCCTTCCAGGGCCGGCTGCCAAGAAGCATCCCCACAGAATGATGCTGCACCACCCTGCTTCACGGTGGGGATAGTGTGTTTGTGGTGATGTCCAGTGTTTGATTGTCTGATGGCACCATTTTGGTTTCATCTGATCAAAGAACTTTCTTCCACTTGACCTTGGAGTCTCCCACATGCCTTTTGGTGAACTCTAGTTGAGATTTAATATAAGTTTTCTTCTACAGTTTCTTTCTGAGTCTCTCCCAGCTCAGCTGCTGGACAGCCTGCTCTAGACAGACTTACACATGTGCCACTCCTTCCATTTCTTGATGATGGATTTAACTGAACTCCACTGTCCAATGACTTGGGAATTTTTTGGATTGTTCTTTTGTCTTCATGGTGTAATGGTAGCCAGGAATGCTGGTGAAGCAGTGAGTGGACCTTCCAGACATAGGTGTCTTTATACTACAATCACATTTACTACACTCAGATGATCCCAGTTGACCTCTGTTGAATTAGGTTAAATGGATCGAATATTTAGTCACTTATTTTACATTACATATTTTTATTTGATTGCTATTACTGTGTTAAAATCTGTTTTCACTTTGATATTTTTTGCCATCTTTTGTCAAAAATTCAAAATTATATTGACCATGATTGATTTATGAAATCAGTAAAAGAGTAAAACATCTAGAGGGTGAATACTTTTTTGTAGGTACTGTATAGGTCCTCACACTTTGCATTTTTGATGCACTAGCCTAACTAAGCTGTTATTCTTTTCATTTTTGTGCTAGAACTTTTTGGCCTGATGTTTCTGCATTCCTTTCTGTCCTAAAGGTGTGATCCCACCCTCAGCATAACAAATAGTTAACGACAACCCTCTGAATGTGAGACCCTGGTTTGTGCAGTTTTTGGACGTGCATGTTCCTCAGCCTGCTTGGGTTAGATGTGGTGGACATTAAGAGAAACAGACAGGGAAGGCAGGGGTGTGGGTGGAGGTAGAGAATTTGTGAAGCTGGAGCCTGTGAGGAGGCTGGAGGACCCTTACAGTAAGAAAGCAGAGTCCTGGGACTTTGTAGCTGTGCGAAGCAGTGACCCAGGATTAAGCGCAGTGGACGGTAGCAGTTTGATTTGATCGGCTGGTGCTGTGTTGTTAAATCACTCATTAAATCCAATTAGGAGGAGGTGGAGGGAGACAGAGCGGAGGGTGAGTAGGGGCCGATAGAGCTTTGGTCTTACTGTGCCTCGGGAAGGTTGCGTGCCAAGCTGAGCAGGTGACAAAACTCCAGCTCTGAACTCCCGACCTCGCCGTGGGACTCCCCACTTTTTTTTTTTCTTTTTTGCTCCTTTTCACCGTCCTTCTTCTCGGCCGCCCACACACCGCTTTACCCTGCCACCTCTCCATCTCTGTGAGGTGTGAGGTTGCTGGACATCCTCTGACTCGGCTGACACGTCAAAGAGTAACACAATCAATCTGACAAGACTGACATGCAAATTACACTGTCAAGCCAATTAATGTCTTATCAAATTAAAGAGGAACTGCTGTTGACTGTGGCCCAAAGACTCAGGAAAGTGAAAAATAAAACACCACACAATTTCACTGAATTACACTGCCCTACTGCACCATTAACTTTTACAAACTTTCTTTGAAAACTTTGCTTTTAAACAATCATGGACAAATGCCCTCATCTTGTCTGATTTAATCATACATCCAAATTTTCCCCAAAGTTGGCATTTATCCTCACCCACAGCTTAACCTTCTTCTGTTTTAGTCTGAATATTTTAGTGCAATGGTTTGGAGGCACAAACAAATGAGAGACTTTGACATCTTACTCACTCATTTTTTGATGTCTCATTTGGTTTGTTGATTTGTGATTTGTTCACTCTCATTTGTGTCTCAACTCTGTCACAACACTGCTGCTCCGATGCACATTGTTTTTCCATCTCCTGTTCCCCTGTTTGTACCTCATCTATGATTCATATTCACGTCACTATGTGACTGGCATTTCTAATCCAAATCTTCTGCTCTTTAGCACAGGTGACTTGATACTCAAAAACCTTATAAACTTTGTCAATGGAAAAGATTTGACGCGTGGTTAATTATTAAAAACATTTCCCTAACATGTACCCAAGACTGTCCATAAGGGGGGAGAGCTTTCTGGGGCCCAGCTAAATGGGGGCCCCATGAAGGTCAGGAAAACCTGAATAATAACTACTCTTAGAAACATTTGGAAAGTAATGATAGACCTCGTAGCTAAGCCATGATGTGAACAAACATCATAGTGGGAGGGGGGTCTCTGAGTTCCTGGAGTGTTCTTTTGTCCTCATGGTGTAATGGTAGCCAGGGATACTGATTGACCAGTGACTGGTGATTGGACCTTCCTGATACCGGCGTAGACAAGTGTAGTAATGTATGACATGAAATGTATAAAAGTGGCAAAAATGAGTTAAGAAATGAAAGAAGAGGCAACATTGGATGGAAAATGGTGTAAAATGGCCACAAAGTGGCAAAAAGGGTTAAAAGTGGAAAACATGTAGAAAGTATGTAGGAAAAAATGTTTTGAAACATGGATAAAAAGGGGCTTAAAATGGGCATGGATAAGTTATTTGAACATTATAACCTAGTAATAGCTTGATTAAATTTTCAGCTCCAAGATTAGGTAACTGTTAACATCAGTAAATCACAACTGGCCACTGAAACACACAGGAGCTTTAAATATTCTTCAAGCACTGTGAGAAGCTCACTTAAAAGGAAAAAAAATCATAACAATACTTCTGTACATTTTTGTTAAGCCTCCTATTATTTATTTCTTTTGGAAAAGTATTCCAATCTCCTTTTCAATTCCTCAGAGAAGGATTTTGAAAATGTAAAGCCCTAAGTCCATCCAGCAGAAATTTAAATTAATATGAAAAAATAAAAAGATAAAGTTAATTGCCATGAAGTGTTTTTTCCCCCATGTTTTAATATTTGTGTTTTCTATTTCAACATACATTTAACTTTATAGAAGGGATGAAAACTGCAGTACATTTCTAGGGAAAGCTAAATAGAAATGTTCCCAAATACTTTTTTCTAATTCCTGTCAGAATGAAAACTAGGTCTTTTATCCCTGGTGGGAATTTTGGTTTACACTGTAACAGTAAATAAAATATTTTCTAATATATGACATTCATTTAAAATCAAATAAGAAATGTGAATAAGATAAGAATTCAGTATGGAACTGAAATATTTCAGTAATTTATAAGCCCTCATATCCAACTTGAATATAACAGATAATCTGATATTTGGTAGCTCCATTTAAAATAAAATAGAATCTAAAGATTAGCTTAAGTCCTGGTGCATGTTTGTGGAATATCTCTATAAAAAAAAAAAAGAAAAAAGAAAAAAAAACAAATGTCTGCTACTTTGAGTAAAATAAGGGTTTATGAAAAGTACATAGATAGATAATGGCTATTAAGATAAGATAAGATAAGATAAGATAAGATAAGATAAGATAAGATAAGATAAGATATTCCTTTATAAGTCCCACAAGGGGAAATTCCATATTTACAGCAGCAAGAGTGATGTAAACAAAGCACGCAATTTGACACATAGAACAATGAATAAAGTAAGAAGAACATGCTGTTAGAACAATTAATAAATACATAGTAGGAAATATATAAATAACTTACAAATTAAAAAAAGATACAAACGGTATTCACAGCTGGTATGTACATGTTGGACATATTCTAATCAGTTAACTGCAACTAGCTGCATCTTTTATATGGCTTGATGTAACTACAGAATTAACTCAGTAGAAATAGTTTAGCTCTAAATTTGAGTTAAAAAATCTAAAAACATGAGGTAATATGTCATCAAATAAGTCTTTGATTTGACTGCTATAAATGCCAACTAAACTCCTCTCTGATTTACATGCTGGTCTCCATCAGATAAGTCAAGTTATAGATTTGACTTTTGTTATCAGTTTCTCTTTCAAACATGGTTAAATTGCCCTATAATATAAAAATAATTGACACATTTTTGTATGATGGCGTTACATTCATGTGTTCCACTTTCAAAATGATCTACAACTAGTGTTAGTGTTCAGTTATGAATGGATAAATAAATAATGAAAAGGTTAAGACCAGAGGAACACCTCGTCACACTCATTCATCCATTTCTACGTTAGCCCATTACTCATGTTAAACTTTATTTTTGACAACTTCTGCAACAAAATTCTGTTGCCTTCCTTTCTTGATTAAATGGAGGGAAACCAGGTTGGTGCTTAAGCCAGAACTTCAAAATTAAAGCAAGGATGATATGTTCAGCTACAGTCATGTTACCAAAAGAACAAAAGAGCTGTTGTTGCAGCAAAAATCTCAACCCATCTTGGCTCAATAAGGTTATTTTTCCTTTGAAATCTATTAAATCCACATTAAGGAAATCTTCTTAATGACTTTTAAATGTAAGATAATTTACTTTGAAAATATTAGCTTTATAATTTGACTGTTTGTTATCCGATGTTTTTATCCATCAAATATTGCAACATGTCTGGAAAAGGTTTTTCACCAAATTTCCCATTAAAGTTTGACATTAAAATGTAATCTAAGTATTTGGACCTTTTTGAGTGCGTATGGTTTCAGTTAAACAAATCTGCCTTTATAAGCTCCCTTACTTTATGTCCTGTAGTTAATTTTACATTATCCATGGTCTTATCTTGGTAATCCATTTATGATGTTTTAGTTCTTCTCATGTATCACAGAGTCATTTTATCACAAACTGTAAAAGGTTCAGTCTTGATTTTGCCCGTGCTCTCCTCTGTCTATGTGCAGACATTTACAGGTTCGTCCTGGGGCTGTATGCAGACTATACTGGCTCTTCTATCTTTAAAATCCTCTGTTGAAATGACTTTTTTATGGCCTCTGGAGCTGCTCTGGTTATCCGTCCCTCAGGTCAGACTGAGTTACTGTGGGTAGAAAGTTTCAGGTTCTCTTTCTACTTATAGGAGCCACGCAGAAAGGATTTAAAAGTCTAGAGTGTCTCTTGATGGATTTAAACTAATGGTGAAGATTTAAAGGCAAAGTTAAGATTATTTATTGATTTTATTTAAATGTAATATTGAGCTACATTTGCCCGTGAGCTTTCAGAACTCTTGTCAGTAATTTTTTTTGACTGATGTACCGTTATAGAGACAATGAATTTGCTGAACAGGTTTTTATTTAAATAATGATTATTTTTTCAGTCATGCACTTCATCATATTTTTAATTTCACATCAGAAGTTGTGAATCAGTAAATTTCTCATCTCTGCTGGTGGATTTAATTTGACTGTGAAATGAGTTCTACACACTCTCCTGCCTGATTAGCAAATTACTGAATTTAAATCTGAAGTGATAGAAATTTAAATAAAACAAAAATTGGAAGACAGCATTTCCATCCCTCCTCACTACATTAAATATATGATTTTCAAGCATGTATATTATGACTCTTTGTCCCGAGTCAATATATTTATCATTCTTGCCCCTGCATTTCTATCTTAATCTTTGTTGAAACTAAATAAAAACTTCAATACAAATCCAAATGTCATAAAAAACTGACACGTACATCCTGTATGATCATCAGAAAATTCATAAGGCTTAATTTCTTGTAAACCACGTCATAAAATTAATTTTCACATCAATGAAATCATTCAACATTAATTTCTTAAAAGGTTAACATCCACAGAAATAATAATACAAGGCTTTAAGCTAAAAACAATTTGTGAGGCATGCCTTTTCATTTTATTTTACCATTTGAATAAAAAAAAATTATAGTAGGGCCAAAGAAGCAGCATAGAAAATTAAAAAAAAAAACCCACTTACAACAATAACAGTTTAAAAGGATAGCATGAGAAAATCACAATGATTTAACACAGACTTTTAAATTCATACTGGCCAAGTGAAAACCTACAATTATCCATCACCACAGCCTTTAATAATGAAATATCAAATTAGACACAATAACTAGCAACATATAACATAAAATTGATTTCCTATTTTAAATTTTATTGTATTTTTTTTTTTACTGTCAGCCAATCTATAGATATTTAACAGTAAAATGCAGACTATATTCCATAAGGAAGTGTTACACGAGGAGCCTCTGCTCAAACTATATCAATGGTTTTTGATAATATCACAATCATAAACTGTTCTTTTTTGTGTTTCTGGTTTATTAACCTTTTGTTTTATTTTTGAAAAGTTGTAATATTTTACCAAGAGTAACTTTACTTTTTTTTTGTTTGAAATATTTTTATTAAAGAAATCGAATCTTCATATAGCATCCACAAAAGCATTTTGCTTTTTCCTTTACATACAAAAAAAAAAATTATCCAGGCCTGGCATAATTAATGAAATGAATAAGTCCTTTCATCCTTAGTAGTAGGCAGAAAACAAAAAACAAAAAACAAAAACAAAATCATATATATATATACACATACATACATACGTACACACATATATACACAAATGCATACATACATACATACATATACACATACATACCCACATACATATACATAAAGTCTTCTTATCTATGTACAAAGTGAACAACAGAACAATAACAAACTGTTCTCATCCCAACCCCAACCTCAACCCACCCCTGGAGTGTCACCTGAACCTATATCTGCAAAGCCAAGTGGATTATTCAACTCTGCAAAAAGGAGACCAATGGGTGCCAAATCTTCTCAAATTTATCCAATTTGTCTTTGAGAATGAATCTAATTCTTTCTAAATGAAGTGTGTCCGTCAATTCAGTCAACCACAATTTGATAGTAGGCACTTCTTTCTTCTTCCAAAATAAAAGAATAAGTTTCTTGGCAGTGATAAGCCCATATGACAGAAGATTCTGTTGAACTACCTGTAAGCCTTTTAGTTCTTCTGCTACTCCCATAATAATCAATAGTGGATCAGGTTTAATCTCCACCCCAAAAATCTTTGAAAAAAATTTAAAGATTCCAATCCAAAAATTCTGCAGCCTTGGGCACAGGGCATAACTGTGTGTCAAAGTCGCTTCCGTTAAGTTGCATTTATCACAGCCAGGTGAAATGTCAGGAAATATTTTGTGTAGCTTCGACTTTGAGTAGTGCAGTCTGTGCAAAATTTTGAATTGTATTAGACAATGACGAGCATTTATAGAGCATGCATGCACGTATTTCAGGCTTTTGTTCCAGGTATCCTCCGATAGCTGTTTACCCAGTTCTGCCTCCCATACTGCCTTAAGGGTGTCTGTGTTTTTGGGGGCTATATCCTGAAATGTACAATACAGGCCGGATATTATATTCTCAGACCCAGCCAGACTTTTTAAACAGTTATCCAATTTGTCTGGCCCTGCATTTTCAAGCCAGTAAATATGCTCTCACGTAGCTCCTAACCTGCAGATATTTAAAAAGTCTTGGTGCAGTAGGGCATATCTGTGCTTTAACTGTTGAAATGATGCAAAGACCCTCCACGTACAAATCTCCAACCTTACATATTCCCAAGTCTCTCCATCCAAGAAATGCACCATCCAAGTTGGAAGGAGCAAAAGAGGATTAGCTACTATAGGGAGTAAGAAGGACATGGCCCTCAGCTTGAAATATTTAGTAATTTGTTTCCATATACGTATGGTATTATGAATAACTGGATTGCTATGGTAACTATGTTTACTTATTGATATAGGTGACAGGATAATTGCACCGATGGTGAAAGGTAAACAATCCTCCTTTCCATCTCTAACCCACTGGGTAGCACTGCTGTATCATCTAACCAGTATGCAATGGAACAACATTGGCAGCCCAATAATAATACAAAAATTGGGCAAAGCCAGCCCTCCTGAGTCTTAGGTTTACAAAGGTGTGCTTTGCCAATTCTGTGCAATTTATATCCCCACACAAAGTCGAGAACAATAGAATCTAAACGTTTGAAGAATGCTTTAGATATAAATACAGGAATATTCTGGAAGAGATACAGCAACTGTGGGAGGAAAATCATCTTAATAGCATTTGTTCTTCCTATAAGAGAGATAGGAGTGTACTCCAGAATTGAATATTATTATGAAGCTTTCCTATTAGGGGATCGAAGTTGGCCTTAAATAATGAATTACAATTTTTTGTAACAACTATTCCCAAATATGTAATCCTCTCTTCTGTTATCCTAAAGGGAACCTGTTGGAGCCACTCAGAATCCATAAGATGAATTGGCATGAGCTCGCTCTTAGCCCAATTCACTCTATACCCAGAAAATGATCCAAACTGATTAATCACAGACAAAATTGAAGTAACTGAAATTTTTGGTTGAGATATGAAAAGGAGGATATCATCAGCATACAAACATATTTTATTAACCGTGTATTTTGTGTTATATCCATGGATTTCAGGATGTAATCGGATTCTTTCGTCAAGATGTTCTATTGCTAGCGCAAAGAGTAGAGGGCTTAAAGCACAGCCTTGTCTTGTCCCTCTAAACAATTTAAAATTAGGAGAACAAGTCTGGTTGGTCAGTATTTTAGCCAAGGGATTTTTATATAATAATCTTATCCATGAAATGAAATTATTGCCAAGTTGAAATTTATGAAGAACTGCAAATAAATATGGCCATTCAACCTGGTCAAAGGCCTTTTCAGCATCTAGAGATAGCACTGCAAGGTCTTTTCAGGAAAGCGTGTGGAATATATAACATTAAATAGTCGTAAGTTAAAATATGAATGTCTTTGAGGAATAAATCCTGTCTGGTCTGGATGCACCAGCTTTCCTATCATAGTACTAAGTCTTTTAGCCAAAGTCTTTGTAAGGATCTTTTGATCTGTATTAAGCAAAGATACAGGTCTATAGGACCCGACTTCTTCTAGGTCCTTTCCTTTTTTTGGAATTAGAATTATAGTTGCCTCACTTAGCGTCTGGGGAAGCTCTCCACCTACAAACGCATGCCCATACATCCTGTTTAAATAAGGTACTAATAATTTGTTAAACTTCTTATAAAATTCATTACTAAAGCCATCCGGCCCTGGGCTCTTGCCATTTTTTAGTGATTTTATTGTTTCTGTTATTTCCCCACAAGTCAATTCAGAGCCTAAGTAGTCATGATCTGTTTGATTTAACGTTGGGAGTTTACATTCCTCTAGAAATTCCTGCATAACCTCTGGTGTTGCCCTCACTTGGGAGGAGTATAATCTCTCATAGAACTGCTGAAATCTTTCATTAATTTTTAAATGGGAGGTTAGCAATTCTCCTGTGTCTGATTTTATTCTATGAATTGTACGTTCATTCTCTAAATTGCGTAACTGTCTTGCTAGCAGTTTATTCGGTTTATCTCCGAATTCAAAATATTTCTGCTTTGCAAAAACAAAGGCTTTACTAATTTTTGCAGAGTATCTTATTTAGTTTGTATTTAAGGGTTAAAATCTTATTAAATTTGGCTAAAGAAGGGCACTGTGCATTTTCTGCGTCAAGTCTGTGTATCTGGGCTTCTAAATCCAACTGTTCTGCCTTGGCATGTTTCCGTTTTGATGCTTGGAATGAGATAATACACCCTCTTAAATAAACTTTCAGAGTCTCCCACAATACTGACGGTGTAGTCTCAGGTTTTTCATTCGTTTCATAAAATAAATTTATATGTCTTTCAATATAGTCACAGAATCCAGCATCAGTTAAAAGTTGTGGATTAAACCTCCAACTTCTCTGATTAGGGGGTATATCACATAAATTTAAAGAGAATGTAACGGGAGAATGATCAGAGATAATGATATTATGATATCTGGCATTTCCAGAGTACGGCAACAGTTTTCCATCTACAAGAAAATAGTCTATTCTGGTATAACTATTATGGACGGGTGAATGAAAAGAATAGTCCCTGCCTGTTGGATTGAAAATCCTCCATACATCACATAGATTCATATTCCCAATGTACGAATTCAGAAATTGACTTGCATTGGAGGGGGTCATTGAATGCACAGATGATTTGTCCAGATGGTAATCTAGAACACAGTTAAAATCGCCCCCAATAATCAAATTAGTAGTGGCCACATCCGCAAATAGCCCAAACACCTTCATATAGAATTCAGGATCCTCCTGATTAGGCCCATAAATATTTAACAGTGTAATGGTTTTAGAATGCAAGTCTCGTACCACCCAAACAAGTAGCACCTCCTTATCAGCTACAGTGAGTTGATGTCTAAAGGGAACTCCTTTCTTAATAATGATCGCTACACCTCTAGTTTTAAAAGGGAAAGATGAGTGATAAACTTGGCTAATCCATTTACATCTGAGTCTCAGATGTGAGTCTCTCTTTAAATGGGTTTCCTGCATAAATATAATCCCTGCTTTCAAAGACTTTAAATGTGCCAGCACCTTGCCCCTTTTAACAGGTTCATTTACCCCTTTAACATTCCAGGAACAGAATATCACCTCACCCATATTCCCCTTTGATGTACTTGAATCATCCGGTGTCATATTGGTACATCACACACTTGTCTGTCAGGTAACACTCCTCCCCACCCTCCCCTGCCCCCTTATTCTGAACAACTAACCCAGAAAACCACTGCATTGTGTGTTACTCCTAGAGTACAACACAATCTCACTCCTGGAGGACTATATAAACTAAAATGTCAAACAGGATAAAATAATAATAATAATATCAAATAAAGATCACCTCCTTATTTATCTCCAGACAGTCTAGGTGTCAATTCACAGTTACAAAACACAAAAAGCAGCTCTACAGAATTGAAATGTAATCAACAAAACAGGACACCGGCTGCATTGCCCTTATGGGGTTTTATGAAGTAAAATAATACTAATAATACTGATAAGTTAAACTTATTGGGGAAAAACTGAAATTAGGAGTCTTGCTAGTAGCACAGTGACAGCACAGTAACAGAAATGTGCTGCAGTTGTGAACCCACTACTTCAGTAACAACCGGAGTCCATCTTAAACCGTAGTATGTGTCTTTCACCAAAATGACTTAGGTGTGGGGTGTGGATAACTATTATATGTAGTGCGTGCATTACCGTCCAGCTCTGATCACCCCGGTCCGAAATGTTTCTCAGCATAAGCCAAGGCCTTCTTTGGATCTGTAAACATAAGCTCCATACCATTGTGGGTCACTCTTAACTTTGCTGGATATGCAATTCCAAACCTGACCCCGGGCTTGTCCCGGAGAAGCTTCCTGACTGGAGTGAAAGCCGCACGCGCCCTGGCAACATCATAGGGGAGATCTCTAAACATCTGGATCCGCTGTCCTCGGTACTTTAGCTCCTTCTTGTTAGAAATCTTGCGAAGAATATCATCAAAGATGTGCCCATGATGAATCTTTAGAATCATGTGCCGCGGTGGCTCGTCATCTCCTTGGCGTTTCCTGATCGCTCTGTGGGCTCGGTCCAGCACTGGTTTTTCCTCTAGTTCCAGCACCTCCTTGAGTAGACCCGCAGCAAAATCCCTGGCGGGTTGTCCATGCTCCATCCCCTCCTTCACACCCGCGATCCTCAGATTTTGTCTCTTAGAGCGCCCCTCTAGATCCAGACATTTATCGTTCAGTTGGTTGACTTTGTTCGTGAGGCGTTTAACTTGCGTTTCCAACTCCGCCATAATGTCCGTTGTGCGTGAGGCTGATTGTTCCAGTCCATTCAGTGTTTCCGCTTGCAACCCGGTTTGGGTTTGTAGCTTAGCAATGTTAGCATCAGTTTCTGTACGTAAAGCGGCAATTTCAGCTCTCAGAGTAACCGAAACGTCCGCAATCCTTTCATCTATCTTGTCACAAATATCAGTTTTTATAGTATGTAGCTCAGAGCGTAAAGAAGCTATAGCCGCTAACACCACGCTCTCGTTGGGGTCATATTCACTTGTCTCGTCTTCCTCCTCCTCAGGCAAGGTCGAGGCTCCACCTGGGCCTTCATCCACAGAGTCACCCCTCGTCCTGCTCTTTCCCCGCCTTGAGTGCGGCATTTTAAATTTGTAGAGAAGTTGATGCCCCGAGCGTATACTGTTTGGAACTTTAAGGATGAATATCAAAAAACGCCCGTGTTTTGATGAAAATAGAAGATTTAAGTCGAAATTCACGAGAGCTGCCTCAGGTGCATCTCACCCGTCCATCGCGCCCCCTAGTGTCCTCTTCATAACTTTACTTTTTAAATCAAACATGTCACAATAAGAAATTATATCTTCATTGTTAGTTTAAGTAAAAAATGAGTAAATGTTTGGATAAATGAATATAGTTTCTGAAATAATAATGTATAATTATGTGACATCACGACACATGAAGCAAATACTCGGAACTATTTCTTGGGTAAACTACTGGGTGGAGTGACACAGTGCAGCAGCCATGTCTGGATTGTAGTTCCAGCTTTGCATTTAGCTTTAAAACATCTCCGTCTCATAATGTTCTGTGATTATTTCATAGCGTGGTGAATGTGCAGGTCACAACTTGTCCACGAGAGCATTTTGGAGTTGTTGGATTGTGTATTTGATGAGTTTGATGAGGGAAAGCCGGAATACCATAAGACTCCATTGCATTGGCAGAGCAGCTCCTAACTCAGCAGCGCCGGTCTAAAAACAGCTTGCATTGACAACTAAAGGTAACAAACCTATTATTAAGACTATAGGGATTATGGCAATGGACGAATTTGCCAAACTGTTGAAGTATCTCTTTAATATCATCTAAGTCTAATGCAAAGTTGTCCAAAAAAAAAGGTCAAAGGTGTCATAATGATTGACCTTTTAACAAAGATGACTCAAAATGATAAAAAAAAAGATGAATAGTACATGGAGTGTCTAGTGGTTAGACTAGAAGGTCCCTAAGTTTGCAATCCAGCTTGTCTATGTATGAAATGCATTTACAAATGTACAAGTGAAAGTTCATATAACTAAGGCATTTAAAAAAGCTTGTCTGAGTAGAAAAAGTTTGTTGTTGTTTTTAATCAACTGATAATCTCAAATGTAAGTTATCTCTAACTTTTCAGACCTAACATGTTAACAATATAAAACAGCTGGTTGGTTATCATCCCAACATTATAGGTACGCCACTTATCTTGTACCAATATTATTATAATATTATTAGGGCTGTCAGCATTACTGCATTAACTGATATTAGTAAAGGTAAATCATTCTAGTATTACATTTTTTTCATCACAATTAATGGCAAACGTTATCAGCCCTTTCAGCAAACTCTAACTGAGCCACTGCAGCGACTCATTTTACTTAAAAAATAAAATAAAAACAGAGAAAGCTTGGTGGACAAGTCAAGTCATCTACACCCTGTGTTATCAAACATTTCAATTTTTGTTGTTCATTTATTTCCTTTCCAATCCATAGCAAATTCCTCTTTCCCTGGTTCAGTTCATGTCACCATCTTTAGTCTGCCCAGTGTTTCTTATTTTACTTAAAAACTAAAGCAGGTCTCTATCCAAACAGGAAGCTGATTATCCTAAGCTTAAGACACCACAAAAATCCAAAATATCTAAAATAAGAAACAGCGTTATTTTAAAATGCAACAAAAGGGAGATATTTATGATTGACAATGAAAATCTGAGATTTATCACAACTATAGACAGCAGCCCTAAATATTATTTGTTTATAAGTTTTCTATTTTTTCTTCTCTTCCTGTCTTTTGTTTTATTCAAACAGCTCAATTATTTTAAAAAGAAGCTTAGAAAGAAAAGACTGATTTATACTTCTGCATTAAATCTATGCCTAGCTGTGTTGTAGTGTAAACCATGTGTTTCCCAACCAGTTTTCCTTGGAGCCTCCTCTATACCTAACAAAAGTGGACCCTCCCCAGGCCCCAGGAGATAAGAAAAAGTAGCACACTGCCATCAAAAATCAATATAGATTTTAATTGTTTCACTGATAAAACCCTAGAAAGGTCTATGCATGATTTCTCATCAAAAGACCTTTGTATAAACTACTCAGGAACTGCTTTATCATGGTTTTAGTCAGTATTTGCAAATCTAATTTTGGCCGCCTCAGAGCAGACAAAGTCTCGCACCCCCCGGGGGTCCCAGACCCCAGGTTGGGAACCAATGGTGTAGACCAGAGGCTCCCAAACTTTTCATCCCTCAAAACAAACAATGCCAGAGATGGAAAACCCCTTTTCTGCACATTTCAGAAAAGTCATGTGCAGACTTACATTATTAGGATTTTTTTGAACATTTGATTTCAGCATAAATCCCATCAAATGACTATATTTTTTATTTTAAATCAAACTAATTTTATGTAGATTTTTATATAATGTGGGTAAAATATGGAATTTTAAATAATTAAAAAGATGTTCTCTGTATTTTGGAAAGCACCTTGCAACCCTCCTCTTAGTGTCTCATAACCCCCAAGGGGTCCAGACCACAACTTTGGGAACCAAAGACAGACACCGTTGTGAGGAGCACTACATACAGTAGTACACTGCAATTTTTATGTCACACTTCCTGCTTCTTTTGAAAGAGAGTAGACATCAGCTGTTGAGCCAGATAAACCAGAGGACAGGGGGATTTCTCCTGGACTTTGTCTGGCCACAGAGAGAAACATGGATGAGGAAATGCACATCTGATTTTTTCAGATGCTGGTAATTTGATTTGACTAATGACATCATCATCTGCAGCCATTTATCCCACACCAAGTCTACAGAAACTATGCCTTAAGATAAACTCAGAGATTTGCAGTCACCCAGTGCTGCCCAGTGGACCAGTCACAGGGATTGTGGTCTGAGTCATTCCAACTAACAGCTGTGCTTTGGCAGAGGTGTGCTTTGGGCATGCTGCAACATAGATGCAACACAGGAGAGTGTTCCTGCCTTCTGTCCAATAGCTCAAAATAGAACAATCTTTATCTGTTTTAACCTCAGTGCAAGGCTGAAAAGTTTGAGATTCTCAATTGTGTTGTTTACTCAAAGAGTGCTGCTTTTCCTGTGATGATGAATCAATTTCTCAAGATCTCGAGATACCAGCCTTTTCACTCCCAGGTAACAAGACAAGAAGGCCAAATTCTTGAGAAAGCAATCAAAATGTACATTATCCTGAAAAGATATCACAAAATAAAGTGTATAGATGCATGCCCTCTCGTGGCTTTTGCATTCTTCTGTATTCAGAGTATAAAAAGGAATCCTTCAGGGTTTTCAGACGTCTTTCTGCGTGTGTAATGGACCTTACAGTTAACATTTACTTAGTCATGGAGGTGGAGCAGGTTAACAGCAATAATGTCGCCCGCCTTCGGTCAGTGTTAGTATAAAAACAGAGTGCAGGGAACTAAATGCCACTCAGCTGAACTCTTCACCCTGTGTTTTTGCAGACGGCGCTCGGTTTGTCCTTTTTTAAACAGCTGCCAGCGAGCGAGATAGAGACAAAGGTGGTCTGTGGAGGTCTGGGATCAGTGAGCAGCAGGGTCAAGGTGGAAGCAGTGTCTCACAGTAGATGTAAAGAGAAAGGAGGCTGAGCTCAGTTTGCCTTTAACAGATGGCTCGCTGCCCTAGTTACACTGCAGCTATCAGGAAGTCCTCCAGGCCTTCGGTGTCACAATAAAAGTCAGCAGTGCCCTTTTGTTGACCTCTGCTTTTCGGTGCCACGTTCTCCTGAAGGATCATGATCCTCAGGCTCGCGACTTCTTCCAGACTGACAAAATCCACCCCATGTATAACAATAAAGACGAGTTTCTGTGCATTTTTAAATTAACGCCTGGCCTTCTTTTCCAATAAAGATGGCCGACAGTGACAGTCATGCCAAAATTCTTTGTCAGTCCTTAAAGAAACATAAAAAATCCTGCCCAAAAGGATCCCAGTCTCAGACAAGACAACAGCTTTGACACTGATGTATCATGTCTCAGTGGTTCAGACGTGGATGTCAGCCTGCCAGGGCTTGATGCAGCGCAGGCAACCAGCCAACAGAGGTACATGAGGAACAAGGTGGAGGGGGGAGAAGGGGGAGGATGGACCTATTTAAAAACAATCCTATCTGTGGATCCACTGTGGGCTAAACAAAGGATTGGGTCTCATTAAGATAAGAGTCCACGACAGCAGACCAGTCGTTAGATGAAAACGTCGTCAAGGAGGCCGCCAGGAGGCAATGGCCCATCTTTCTCTCTCTCTAAATAGCCAAGTGTGTTTCCCATGCATCATACGTCTCTGCTCACACTGAGCATGCTCATCATGGGCTTCTATCCATTTCTCTTCATCACGCCAATGTTGCTGTCGGTCATGTGTGTATGTTCCGAGTGGGAAAGCAAGGAGAAACATTACAGCATGAGGCAGATGTTTTCGACGTGTGCAACAGAGCAGAAGTTTGGCGGATAGGACAACTTCATATAAGCTTGTTTTTGCAAATAAAAACTCATTTATGTTGTCTGAGTCAGTTTGTTCATAACAGAGGTAATAAAAGAGTTTAAGGCCACTTTTTTGGTGAAATTCCTGAACATGAACATATATTTTATTGGCTTCCTGTGGCACTTTTTTTTTTTTTTTTTTTTGCATCATTTTCATTTTTCTCACCAGCGGTTTATGAGATTAAATCAAGACCATTTGAAAAAAAAAAAAAATAGGATTTTTCTGAAACTATACTTTAATTATGTATTTAGTTCCCATAAAACCAAGCCATTAAAATAAGTTACATACAAAGGTAGCCTGTTTCCAGTTAAGCTGCAAATCAATGTCTGATGAAAAATATGGAAATCATTTTGTTTTACTTTTGTTTTAATTGATGAGGGTGTAAAATAAATTAATTCCAAACACAACCAGAGTTTTCCCACCCTTTTCTGCATAAAGAATAGCATGTATCTAAGGCAGAGGTTACTTTTCATTGCATGAAGGCATATAATGGTATAGCACGTTTTACCATTATACAGGGGTGGAAAGTAACTAATCACATTTACTGAAATTACTGTCATTAAGTAGGTTTTGGGTACTAAATCAGTACTTTTACTGCTACTTAAGTAAGTTTAACCAGAGTAACTGCACTTGAGTAAAATAGTCTTGTTCTTTTACCACCTCTGTTGACTAAAGAGAAAGAACGATCCCAAATCACCTCCAAAAACAGCTGTTGTTCTCTGTCATGCCTTTGGACAAAGTATTCAGTCGTTGTTTTGTGTGTTTAGTTGTTTCTGGATTTTGCCTGTTGTACTGCTTGGGTTCTTTTGCTCATGTTTCTGGATTGTTATTGTTTTTGCTATAAGACACACATTTGCACCATTAGTGAAGTTTTCAACTGAGTCAGAGATCCCATCTGTGATTAGGTGCTCCTAAAGAATGCATAGAGCATATTCTTCATCGCTATGCATTGCCTTGCCATCACCAACAGTCTGGTTGGAGATCTATTCTCTTGTTGTTCTTGCCAGTAAGGAAAGATCATATTCTACTGTACAACTCCTTTATCCACCTCCTTGACCTTAAGATGCAGCCACTATATCATCTACTTATTTGTGAATTCTGTGCTCTTTCTGTAAATATTCCTTAATTTAGGATGGATAAAACCTTTTTCTTATTCTATCTCATGAGAAAAGTATCTAAAATGATTTTCAGCGATTAAGACAACTATTTAGCAAGTTAACAAGGGGCTAAGAGATAATAAAAGTTACCCTAAATTAGGACTGTCAAATGACGGAAATTTTCTTTTGTGATCAATCACAGAATTTCTGTCATAGCTTGTGATAAATCTCAACATTTGAAAAAAAAATCCACTGTTTTGCATTTAATCTGTTTTTGCTTCATTTTGGATTTTTGTCTTGAACTAAGAGTGGCAGACTTCCTGTTTGGATACAGGCCTTCTTCTTTATGAAAGAAATGGGGGAACTTTGGGTAGGTAAAGATTATTTCATGAACTTAACCAGGGAAAAAGGGAGGGTCAATATTTTGGTGAAAAGAATGTATCCTTTGAGTATCCTTTATTATTTGGTGTCCTTTTTTTTTAAATCAACTGTGGCTGCAGGGAGACACTGTACTGGATTAACCAAAGTGTCCTGAAAGGGACAATTAAGCATGTGATAAATGCAGTTTTAAAAAACTTACTATTTATGGACCTTAATTCATTACAAGTTATGCATTAATGCTGAAAGTCCTAATCCAGGGGTGTCAAACTCAATCACAGCAGGGGCCGGGTTCTGGATTCAGGTCTAATCTGAGGGCCTAACAGGGTCACCTTTTTAATCATAAACTGTCAACTTCATTTCACCAGTAATAAAATATGAAAAAAACGTAGCACTGATGATAAATGATGTTGAAATTTAAAAAGTTAAAAAGATATTTTTAAAGGCTCACAGTCTGAGAAAAGTAAAGCTATTGGTTCAAAAAGGTCAAAACATGAAATTGTAATTGAAAAATAAAAATTTTAAAGGAAAATATATTAGAAAAAAAGTCAAAATCATGAGTTTAAAAGGTCAAAATATGAAATAAAATTTGTAATCATGAAATTAAAAGTCAAAATATGATTCAAAATTTAAAATTTTGAGTCTTAAACATAAAAACTATGGGATTATGAAGTCAAAGTTAGGAGTTGAAAATATGAGATAATATACAAAATGAAAAAGTCAAAATATGACTTAGATTTTAAAATGTGAATCTTAAAGCTCAAAATATTATACAAGAAATCAAAATTATGCTTTGAAATGCGCAAAGTACAAAATAAAAAGTCAATATCTTAAGTTTAATTTCTTTTCCCACATTCCTGACTCCTATCTAGTTATTTTTACTCCTTATATTTTCAGATTTTTATGACTTAAAAGAGATATCTGAAATCATCAAGGATATGTTTACATTTTTATTCTTGAGGAAATCTGCAGACCTCATACTGATGGGCCAATTATAACAGAAGTATCATATAATCTTGCAGACCAGATTGATTTGTTCCATGGGCCGGATTTGGCTCCCGGGCCTTTAGTTTGACACCCCTGTCCTAATCCAAATAGAGTTTAATTATCAAAAAAAAAAAAAAAAAAAACTCCCCAGGGTCTAACAGCAAGGTCCACGCCCCTCAGGGAGCCCTAAAATGTCTTCATATAAATCACATAATAGTTATAAACACACTGAAACAGTGAATTGAGGGAATATCGTGGTAAATGGCATATAATGAATAAAACTGCATGCTTTGTGACAGAGGAACAGATATTGCACTGGTAGTGAGCATGTATATTTGTCATTTATGTGTTACACCTGGCCTGGAGACATGTTGAAATATTAAGATGTTGAGTTAAGATGTACTTCTAAGAGTTGATCAGTAGGTACTGTTGGTTTATATTTCAGATTTGCAACTGGAAGGAGTGGCAGCCAGCATGTTTTATAAATGAGTCATAGCTGGAAGAAAATCTTGGCCTGAGAGCAGAAATAAAAACTTTGATAGGGGTCTTAGTGGACCCTGACATTGTCAGGAGATCTCTGAGTTGAGACTACATAGTTATTGATATAATGGCCTCTGCAATGATGTCATCAATCAAGACTGTCTTTAATTAAACAGAAACATTCTAGATGTGTAAAACTGAATCCATTACTTACATGAATATTTATGCATCACCTTATATAGCCAGAATACTCTGAGCTCTCTGCAAAATGTCATGTACCTCCCTCCCCCGTGTGTGAATACTTCTCTGACTCTTACCACAATGTAAAAGGAAGTGATGCTTCCAAATAGTGTTCACTTGTTACCATCCCTGTTTGCAGAAAAAAAAGTCACTATAGGAACAAGTGACAATAAATATACATCTAATGAAAATACTGAGCAAATAAACACAAAGAACATGCTCTTCTTCTTACAACCATTAAAATCAACTGTTAAGTTGCTTTTGTTGATCAGAAAAAAATAATTAATTTATTTAATAAAATCATGTCCCATCAAAACACAGTTTCTTGTTGTTTTGTTTTACAAGGCTAAATTATTATTTACATTATTAGTAAAATGAACATATTTGAAGCCACAGAACATATTGTATTATATTGTGATCAGCTTAAAAAAGCCCCCAAAGATGACTCACAGTGAAACACTTTTTTAAGACATGAAACTTAGGCATGAATTACATGGCATAGTAACCGATGAGCCTGGACGCACCTTGCACCTGCACATAAAGATAAATTAAGAGGCAAAGGCTTGAAAGACAAACAGTTTTAAGGCCACTTATGAAGGATCTGTTTCAACAGCCATCAGGTCAGTCAGCAGTTTGTTCTAGAGGACATCGCCATAGTGACTAAATGCACCAGACTCTTCAGACTTGGTGTTAATTTTAGGTACAAGGGACAAAACTGCATCATTACAAAAGCCCTGGGAGGACATGAATGCATTTATTTAGTTTTTTTCTCCATCTCCCATGATACCATGTTAATTTAGGTTGTTTTTATGAGAGTTTAAGGAATAAATACATTATCATGGGGAGACCAGCTCTGTTGTCCCAAGATAAAGACATTAGTGAGCTGAGATATTGAAAAAAACAACAAAATGTGCAGGTTATCATGGCAAAATGGAGTACAGCAAAATAGATGGATGTGTCCACTGAGAGCTTCTGTACATTAGAGATCTTTTTTTGCCACATTTTGTCAGAACAGCTCTACAAGCCACCCATCAGATGAGAACCAAAGGCCTAAAAAGTTGAATGGTGATAAATATGCTACCCGGAAAAAAAAAAAAAAAAAAAAAAAAAAATACATAAGAAGTGAATCAGTGTTTTTTTTTTTTTTTGTCTCTCATTAAATTCTGTAATTGTGTTGAATATTTTGTTGCAAAAGTTATTTTATATATAAATATATTCAGAATCAAAATCAGAATTGAGTTTTATTGCCAAGTACATTTTCACATACCAGGAAGTTGGCTTGGTGTTTGGTGCAAAACAAATAACATAGTGGAAAAAGAAAATATTAAGAGGCTAGAAACTTAAATAAATTGTCCTAGAAAAAATATAGCAGTAATATTAAAATATAAGATATGGTATGGACATCACTTAAGCATGCACAGAGTTGCAAAAGGAGAATCTGTGCAGGTATAGGTCATGGTGCAACTTTTCTAAATTAGTGTAACCCAGTGTGCAGCTGTAACAGAAGGAATAAAGTCCAGAGTGTGTTATTGTAACACATATAGTCTTATTAAACATGCATTATTTTCCATTTCTGAGTTTCAGTGAGAGTCTGTGGGGGGAGGGCTGGAGTACTGTTCAGACAGCTGACAATTTTAACATTTAAAATTATGAATTAATAATCTGGATAATGCATACAATACCTCTTTACAATGGCAAAATTAATGGTATAGATTGTGCTCTTCAATTATGTCTACCATAGTTCCTGTATATTTATATCTACTGATACTTCTACATGTTGAATTTTTAACAGATGTATGAAGTTATTTAATCAAGAATAAAAAGTATACTGATACAATCACCTATAACATAGAAACATATTTCTACATTTATGTAGTCATCAATATAACAACTGTTGGTTAAAAAATAAAGATAACTTTTATCAAAAGAAAAATAAGACTGGATTAAAATGTTTAATTGGATAGTAAAGACTCCATATGAAGTGACTAAAAAGTCATAAAGTTCTGTCAAATTATTTATCCATAAGCTTCTTAACATTATGTGGTAGGAAATAAAAAAAAATTACAAAAAAATCAAAAAGAGTAACAGAATTTAAATTAAATAGAAAATTCATTCATTGGTAAAAATAGAAGTCCCATAGACAGTTATTTTTCATTTAATTGAAAAACATTTATATTTAGAATAAAACATGTACTGTAAATGTTTCTTCTCTTTCCGGCAGCAGTGCACAGACTCTAAACAGCAGAGCCTGAGAGCCAGACAGCTCTGTCCGATGATGCTGAGGATGCTCCAAACTCACAAACAAAGCTCCTGACTCATGTAGTACATCCGACACGACTCTGAGCGTTATCATGAGAGAATAAAAAGGAGCTTAGCGTAAACTCAGACACCATGAACTCTGAATGACACAGGGTTCACACAGAGGTTATTGGTTCAAATTAGCAGAAAGATCCTCAGGGAAAGACTGGGTCTTTTTGTTAGAGTTCAGCTGTATGACCACTAGGGGGCAGTGTAATACCTTGTGATGTGTTGTTGAAAGCAGGAGTGGAATGAATGAGTCCAGGTAGAGAGAGTGAGAGAGAGATGACCCTGTGATGAACTGTAAATCTGCAGAGAGCTCAGCAGGGCAGCGCTGACTGGTTCGATGCCAACGCTCCACCTGGGAGGAGAACAGCGACGATAATGCATCTTTGTGCCTCAGAGTTTTATCCATGAATTAAAGCCAAACAAAGGCAGAGTTTAAATACACTGCTATGAATTAACATTCACTGTAGATATGTGAAAAGATATCAGAGTATGTTTAAGGTAAGAGGAGACCATTTTGATATGAATGGACTCACTGCAGGGAGAAAGGTGCTCTGAGGGCTTTCTATGTGCTGTGGGGACTTTCCTTTGAGGTGTCCTGGAATTTAAAATGAGTTTTATACATTTTGCAATCAGTGCTTTAGACATACGGTTGAAATTCAGCTATTGTGCTAATTTAAGCATATTAATTTTGCTGTGTACTACTCATACAATGATTAATGTGCACTTCTGCCTCAGATAAAATACAAGAATAACTAAATAAAAGTTACTGAAGCAACAAAAGTGACAAAAAAGTCTCATAATCATTACAAATCTGTATTTATTTAAACATTTGAGAGCATTTCTGGCATTTAATTTAATTATTTTAAAGATTTTTACATTTTATTTCAGACACAAAAATACATACACAACCATCATTATATGCCACTAAAATACTGTAAAAAAACTAACTAGTAAAATGCCTCTCCTCATATGCACATTTGCAATAATTAATGTAAACTATCTTAAATCATCTCATCTACTTCATGTAAATCTGCTCACATCCTCACATATTTTATTCTTCTGATCATGTCTAGTCAGCATCTTTTACACACCTTACAACCACGCTATCAGGTACATGTTCTCATATACACTCAAAAAAATCCTAACAAGAGCTTGTACAAATTTAAATTTTAATCATTTTATACATTTTCAGTTGAATTATTTTTTGTTTTATATGTTTAATTCCTAGACACTGAGAGCAAAGCTAACCAGAGTGAAATTCCTTGTTGTGTAAGCAAACTTGGCCAACAAAGTTGATTCAGATTGATGTTGTGATAAAGTCTCAGAAGAATGAGGTAGGAAAACAGCTAACAACAATCCTAACTAACTAAATAAAAACAATAAAATAAAAAAATGATACACTGAAAAATATTTACACACAGATTAAAAAGAAAAACAAATGTTGAAATGTATTTGATCCTTTAAAAGTTATACAAAAAAAAGACAAAACAAAACAAAACTGTATATACAGTGAGTAAAGTCATATGGAATAAAATGTTGATTAAAAACAGAAGAAAAGCCTTAGTCCATGGTGCCCTATAAAAATAATCTTATTTCAAACCAAACATAAACATTTAAATTAGTTCCATAAATTTTTTTGATCAAGTTTGATTTATTAATCACAGGGTAAAAAAAAAATCATCAATCAGTCACTCACACTCTGATGCCAACACATCTAAGGTAGCTTTGTAACTTTGATTGAAACACATAAAAACTCTCTGTGCTCTTAATCTTTAGAAGTTTATGTATAAAAGCAATATTCTATAGACTAACACAAACCTTGATTGACTAGTGAGTGGACAATCTGTCCTTGTCTCCACTTCTCTCATTTCAAAAAGGAATAAAAAGTTTTGATGCCATGTCCTTTCTGATAGTTCTGTTACAATTATTATCAAATCCACCAGTACAGCAGTCTTTCTCAAATTATCAACACGAGTGTTAACTATGATTTAATAATTACAAAGCCTATAATTAAATAATTAATTATGATGATGATGATGATGATGATGATGATGATTATTATTATTGTTGTTGTTGTTGTTGTTGTTGTTGTTGTTGTTGTTATTATTATTATTATTATTATTATTATTATTATTATTATTTTAATAAAGTGACAGCACTTTTTTAAAACATCATGGTTGGGTGTTTTAATAAGAATTGCTCCCTGATATAAGATACTATTATTCTCCTGAGTAAAGCATTTCTACTCAAAAGACAACAAAAAATATAATTTTTAAACATGGTTTTTTGTTCAGGACTGTTTTCATTCAAGAAAAAAAAAAGAATCTATAAGTTTTTAATGATACTATTCAGCCCTGTCTAATGCTTTGGTCCCAAGACTGTCACACGAATGAATGTTCAGCAGTCACAGTGTCAGAACTATCACTGCAGTGTCACAGACCTCCAATGTGTCTGTAAATACAATTATTATTTCATGGACATATTTAGTCATGACATCCCCTCATTTGTAATGAACATGACGTTGTAATATAAATACTTTGAATAAAAAAACAGCAACTTTATTTGTTTAGAAATTCTAAAAAGATGGGCTTTAAAGTTACTTTAACATAATTATGTTCAAAAGCCTACATAAGAACACATCATAACTACAAACAGCCAGGGTGGAAATATCAAATTACATTTACTCAAATCACTGTCATTGACTTGGCTTTTTGGGGTGTATTTGTACTTTTTACACAAGTATGTTTTAAGCAAAGTAACTGTACCTTTACTGGTGTACTGTAGTGTTTTTCCATCTCTCTTGACTGCACAGTAACACATAGAGAAAGAAAATGAGTCCACATCACATCCCAAAACAGTTCTTGTATTTTACTTCATAAAGGTACCTGAAAAAGCCGGTCAGAGATCCATGTTTTCATGTTGTTATTGCCAGTAAGGAGAGTTTATATTTCACTGTACAATCCCTCAGTAGCTAGACAATAAATCTAAATGTTGATCAAATCACAACATGTCCTCTGTAATTTTCAAATCACAGAAGTTGCAACCTTCTTTTTTACCTGAAATGTGTCAATAAAGCTGTTTCATACATTTTTTGCAGCAGAGATGTTGTGCTTTACACACCAGGCAAACATTGAAGCATCATTTTTTTCTAGAATATTTTGGGGAAAAAAGCCCTAGCTTTTCTTGTTTTTGAAATTGTCTTATTTTCTTATTTAAAATGAGAATATCATATAAATGAGCATTCCTGTCAATACAACAAATGACACTGCATCTGCAATATGACTCAAAATAACGGCAGTAAAATGTTTTTGTAAAAAATTGTTTAGCCCCAGTTTTTATGATTATTGCTAACAAGGTCTTTAGTTAAACAAATGAGTAAATATACTACTGTAATCAAAGTAGATAAATAAAGACTGATTTACTGAGTGACTGGCTGAAAGACTGATTCATTCATCATGTTTTATCATCCTAACATAAAGGCCTGGCCTACAAGAAAATAACAGTTTAATTCATCCGATATTGTGTTGGTTATAATATAGAATTATTTGTTGAAAAATACATAAGATGAGGAACTTCAAAAATAATTGCATGACAAATTGCAAATACAATATCGGGAAGAAAAAAAAAACATGCAAAAAGATTATTTTCCCCAAATTGTTCAGCCTTTGTTATGACTCAGAACTCAGTAAGTAAACTTTAAAATAAACACTTTGAACTTTTACTGAAGTAGATTTAAACCAGAGAACTGTAGTTTTACTGAAGTACAATAGCAGTCCACTCTTTCCACCCCTGCAAACAACACAAAAAGAAAAAAGAGGTGGGAAAACAACCACACCATGCAGCAAGAAAACTTCAACCAAAAAAGAAATAAATGAATAAGAACAAAGATATAAATAAAAATAAAAAGTAATGAAATATAGAGCAACACGTGTACCCAGCTACACAAGACTAGGAGGACAAAGAGGACCAAAGGTGTAAGATGATATCAGCAATTCAAATAGATAGAAACAATAAGAAATAAATAAGAACAGAAAAAAACAATAAAAGAGGGAGAACTTAAAAAATAATGTAAGAGAAATAAAATCAAATGAGACAGAAAGAATAATAAAAACACAAAGTTCAAATACTAGCAACACAAGCAATAAAAGGAAGTGAAGAATTATAAAAATACAAGCATCTGCATGAATAAATGCAATAAAATAAAAGCTAAAAGATTACAGAAAGAAATTTAGGATAATGTTGGAATAAAGCAACCCGGGGGATCAAAAAGCAGCAAGACAAAGACAAAGATATTTAAAAAAGAAAATGTAAAATAAAAGCAAAAGCAGAGTAAGAGATGACTTGACAGCTGCTGCTGATTTTGCCCCCTAAACAGGATGGTTTGAACAGGGGCTCCTGAGCATTTCAGCCTGTGACCCTAAAAATAACAGTGCCAGAGACCGGGGACCCCCACCATCCCTGGAGGTGGTTAATGTTGCAGGAAGCATTGTGCACAAATGGACATTTTTGGTCGGTTTTGTTCACATTACTTACGTTTAAGCATAAATCTCACTTAATAACTATGGTTTTATTTTAAATTGAGCTAATTTTAAGGATTATTTTTTCAAAAACAGATAAAATATACCCCTTGACATCATTTTAAATTACTCTCTGAAAGCATCTCATCACCCCTACCACCACCTCAGACCAAGAACCACTGAGTCTGAGGTTTCACCATGGTGAAAAGCACTGCCACCTTAAATCTTAAGCATATTTGTTACATTACAACATAATTGATCAGTATGTTTATTACAACATCTTTTGCACTCCTCACTACTGCACTGTTGTATGATGTTGATTTGTTATAGTGCTTGTAAATTGTGAACAAACTTGACTAGAGTCTTTCTATGTTTCCACACAACTGCCCAGTAAAGCTGATTATAATAATCATGGATTAATTTCAGTGTAACCATGCAGATCTCCATGATGGAGCCATTTCCTTCTGAGTTTTAGGGTGTGGTTCATCATGCTAGCATGGGGCTAGCTCAAGGTCTTGTCCGCTGCGTTGTGTTCATACTCATTCCTGCAGATGAACACATCCAACATTTTCTTAACAGATTAAACGGGACGATTTAAACCTTCTGCTGCCAGATCACTTCTCCAAACAACCCCTTAGCCTGTCTTTTTTCTTCTTCCACTTTCCCTGGACTTTTTATTTAACCCCCTTTATTTTGGCTCGCTTCCTCACTTATTTCTCCATCTCTTTATTTAATTTCCTTACAAAAGCCAGGACCGGGAGGCTCATGATTAGGCTGCCACTAATTGGTATCAGATTGACAGGTTTTGGATCAGTCCTGTGCTGACCAGAGCCAAAGCATTGCTCACAGAGAGAACCCAAGTGTGTCGAGCCGTTTGGCCCCAAACATCAGTTTCTCGTACGGGCCTGCCATCACGCACTGCAGTGCCGTGGGGGCCAGACAAAGCTCCAAGCAGCACACATGTATGACAGCTTTTATGTGTGAGCCAAACTCTGATCAGAGGCCCTTCATATTGACACCTTTCATGGTTTGTTAGCACCTTGACAGTGAAGAAGCGGGACAGCTGAGACGTCTGAAAGAAGCGGAGGCGTGGAAAGTAGACTGAGGTTAGGGGAGGCCGAGCGGACATGGGGATTAGGGAAACCAGGGGTCTGCTTGCCATATTTTCTGCCTTCGCCTCTAGACACCGAAGCTCACACGCTTAGACTCATGCACAAAAATATAAACAGAAAATGCAGACATACATTTGTTCTTGTCACTGCTAATACACTCTGTCAGGGAGCAGTGTGTTTTCTGTTTTTTTATTTCTAAGTGAAGGGGGAATTTTTTGATTGGCCATGCCACGGAATTTGTTTTGGCAAGGCACCCGCGGTTTGTTTCGACTTTATCGCAGTGACACGAGCTGGCAGACTGTGCAGGGCAGTGGGTTGTGGTTGGGTGGACAGCAATGCTGCACAGATGACAGCGGTAACAAGGGAAACACCATGAAAAAATAAAAAAGCAACAAAAGCAGAAAAAGAAAGTCTGGAGACACCTGCAGGCTCATAGCATCAGCCCTCCACTGAGGGACAACCCCAGCCAAGAAAACAAGGTCATACGTGGCTGAAAGACGGTGTAAGCGAGTGGATAGATAGCATGCCCACTGCAGTACACAGACTTCCCAGAAGCAAACACTTGGGACGCTGCCATTGGATATGAGACAGCACCCACAAGGGCTTTCCTTCCAATAGCCTGACAGTTCTCCAAAGTCAAACGCTTGGCAGCTTCGGCACCACCCTTATTTTGCTTAACCCCTTATTTAACCTGACAAGATCAGCAGGAACATGCTTGTTTATGACAAAGGCCTCAGGGGGGAATGCGGGAGGGGGGATGAGTTCACAACCACCATGTCATACCCTTGAGGCTCACACTAACAGCATATCTTTCAGAAAAATCTGCCTACTAGACTTGATCTAGTGCTCATGTTACCTCTATGCTTCCATTGCTTTTAAATCTGACAAATTTAGTTTATCAATGCTGCTAAAGAGCACCAAAGGAACAAGATATTTAAGACACAATGGTCAGAAGCCTTGATCTTAACCTAGCTCAACTTAAACAGCTGATATTTTATCATATGTTTGTTTTGTAAACCTGCATTAGTCAGGTATAAGTTGACTGTGTTGTTGCCATTGTATTTCAGTCTTAAAACTGCAACATGTTATAGTGATACAAGGTTATTTCAAGAAAGAAAGAAAAAAAAAGGCTAAGGCTAAGTTCTGTCAGAGTTCATGAAGACTACTATTACTACTGGTAGAGAGCAGTCAAAAAAACATGAATATTTATTCATAAGAGTGCATTGCATCACTTATTCATTCTGCAGATCCTTGGAGTTTGCTAGATGAGAAGAAGAAGAAGCACTTTTCCAAACTCACTATCATCACACACTTCCTCACCACGTCCCCCTGGAGTTGCTGTCCACAGTTTTGAAGAGCAGATCCTGCTCTCATCTGTTACCCCACTGTCGCCCTTCTTTATTGCCCTGTCTTAAAATGTCTAAAAAATTTCAGGTAGACTGCCAATGAAACCTTGCTGCTTGCTGGAATTCAGGAGGAAGGAAATGACTTTAAGAGGAGAACACTGAAATGGTAGATGAAACAAGAATGTCCAGTGCTATGATGAATTTTTGCCTTAAAATAGCTCAACAGTACCAACTTTTTTGCTGCTCTGGTTCTGGAAGTACATTTCCCCATTCCAATCCTCTAATGATGTTTCAAAATCACAAGAACAGTGTGGGTGCAGACATAACATCACTGATGACCACTCTTACTGACTGTTCATCTGAGATGCCGTCTCTTTCAGAGTGGAAGTACCGTATTTTGCTGGTAAAACACATTTCCAGTTTTAGATTAAAAAAAATATATATATATTCATAAACAAAGTCCTGCAGTTAAATCCATGAAATAAACACATTACAAACATTACAGACTGAGCAACATTTCATCTCATGTTTCATTTTCATGAAACAGAGAAAAAGGTCAGAGGTTTTATCTGGGATTAAACTATTAATAGACCCACTTTAGAAGTACTGTAGTTACGCAGTAAAAAGTGGCTTGATTTAGCTTCTTTAGCTTTAGCTAAAGTTAACATAGCTAAACTGGCCAAATAATAAACATTACTACACAAACCAATGTAGATAAATCAGCTTTAACAATGTGAGCTTTAGCTAACATAGCTCAAGCTAATGTAGATATGTAGAAAACATGGCTCAGCTATGTAACTAAAGTTACTACAAAAGCCAGCTGCTTTGTGAGCTCACCTTTAGCCACATTATCTACCTTAGCTATTTAGCAACATTAGCTACATAGCTTTGTTATCTATGTAGCGACGTAAGCTTCACTAGAATGTTTCATGGAGGACAAGCTTTTTTTCCTGTAAGCAGGCTGTTTACTCACCTTGCATAGCAGATGGATACGCCCATTCCCATGTTTCTTACTGGCGGATCCATCTTGCAAAGCTCCCGTCTGAACTGTTTGTGCCCGGTTAGAAAGTGACAGGACCAATCATTGTCGAGGGGCAGTACTTTCGGGCGTGTCAAAGTCATGACGTAAGCAAGTGGCAACAAGAGCCCGCAAGAGAGAATGAGAGGTGCAATCATGCCGCAAGACATTAGCATGGATGCTGCTAAAGCGCCAGTTTTGTCACAACTTGACGAAATTTCTTTGTTAAAGGAAGAACAAAGAACAGCAGTGGGTTGTTTTCGTTTCAAAAAACAACAAAAGTCGTGTACTGACATGTCTACAGTCGCCATGGTTTGCGTTATACAGTTCCCTGTGGAGTTTAGTCCTCAGTAGGGGCGCAGCTCGATAGCGGCTACGTCATGTGTTTTGTTGCTCTAATTGGCCCGGTGTGACAGACAGAATGTTCATCCAATCACACTCCGAGATTTTTTTCAAAGGTTCTGCCTTTTCCCAAACGCTGTGTATGAGTGGTATTCCAGGTTAGCTGTTTACTTGACTTTATTCAACATTTCACAATTGGGTTTTGCAGGTCAAGTTTTAAACTTCTTACACTTTTATAACCTTACCCTTACTTTAACCCAACCCTAACCCTAAATGGAAGTTTAATCCATTTAATTTTTAATTTTTTAGCTTGTACTTCTATTCTGCAGGGGTGTCTCAGATGAACGGTCTGTGAGAGTGACCATCCAGAGATGTCTGGTCTTCAGCCAGACCCCTCTCCACAACCCTTGTATCAACATTTTTAATCCTAGAGGTTCAGGAGTGTGTTAAAGAACTGCACATTCCACAATCTATTGTGATTCCTTTTATTATTTGCTAATGAAAGCTTTTCAAACTGTGCATGGACTTCTATCTACATTTTTCATTGTTGTAGTATCTGTGTTGTTGATAATGACTAAACCATTTGGAGAGTATTGCCAGACTTCATTGCTAGGCCATGATCTGCACAAACGCCAAACTCCACATAAGTTATCAACGACTGATATAACTTGAGGGAAAAATTTATGAAATGGTGCCAAAAAAAAAGACAAAAACTGGCAAAAATGCGTTAAAAGTGACAAAAAATGTATGGGAAAAGTGTTGGAAAGTGGTTACAGTGTGGCAAAATGGATTATAAGGAGCAAAATTGGGTGGGAAAATGGTGAAGCACAGTCAAAGAGTGGCAAAAATGGGTAAAAAGTGGCAAGGATGGACTAAAATTGATAAAGTGGTAAAAATTGGTTGGGACAGTTATGAAAAGCAGTTAAAAAGTGGCAAGAATATGTCATTTTAACATTGAAACCTAGAAATAGCTTGACATAGTTTTAAGCTCCAAAATGACTGTTAGCCAGGGTGCTAGCACAAATGCTTCTGATCCAACACATGCACTGATATCATCAATAGATCACAACTGGGAAGGGCTCATTCTCTGGGTTTTTCAGGGGGGGGGGCTAGCCAAGTCCGTGGGCAGGCCTGGACAAAAACAATGGGGATTTTATTTCGGTCACAGTTCTGAGCTTTATTTCAGTGCTTCCTGCAGTCTGGCAAAATCACTATATCAAACATATGATTAACTTGAGAGCAGAGAACATAAACAAGCAATTTCTTTTTATTTACATGTAGTTTGCATCACATAGCACCAGATGCCGAATATTAACGCCATAATCCCATTTGATTTATCCCATTTTCTTGAATTTGCTGGGACTCAACCTGACTTTCTTTGATTTCTTTCTGGATGGAGTTTGGGTGGTTAATGTGGATATTTGCATTCACTTGATAGTGTAAGGAACTGTTCAGTTTTGAGTGAGGTGAAAGACACTATGATGCCTTTAACAACCACTAGGAGTAGAAGTTAGAGCCTCATGTAAATGGAAAGGATTTGGAACTGTCATTGAGATGAGTTTAGCCTGAAATGGGTGGAAATATTTGGGATTTGTATTTTAGTTGACCAGAAAACTTTTTGGACAAATGAAGCAGGGAATGCACACGTCCAAAAACTTTGTAATAAAGATCTAAGCCAAAAGAGAAATCCAAGAAAAGCGTATTTCCAGCAAGTGATGATAAAGATAAAGATCTCCACTGGATGGAAAAGCTGTTCTGTTACTTTACTGGGATCGATCTGCACAGTGATTCAATCTTTTGTCAGTTTTTTAAACTGCCCCAGAAATCCCTGCATTGCACAATACTGAAGAAGAGAGAAAGTATTGAACTTTGGGGTTTGCATTGTTAACCTGGCTATCAGCATAACATATAACATATACCGAGCAGTTTTTGGAAATTAAAACCCTACGTAAATGTAATTTGTTGTTAAGTTTTAAGTCTGCCCTTGTATTTAGCAAGAAAACTCTTATATTTCACCAGTGCTGCAGAAATGAGGCATGTCGTTACTTCATAAACTTCACACTAACCCTCTATGGCATGTTACTTGTAGCAGCTTTTTTATTTCAAACCTCCATCAGATAACACAAAAATACAAATCAGGAACTTTGATTTTAAGGGACAAGTGATAACGCAGAGAGGAAAGTATAAGGGGGAAAATCATTTTTTAAAATGTATCATTTCCACTTGTTTTGACTGACAGTCATCTCGCCTGCTCTTTAATTAAGCCAAAGTGAGGTCAGAAAGATATGCTATGCCACTCTTTAAAAGCTTTTTGTGGAAATACAATCCTGTGACCATCGCACGAAGCTGCAGTCACCTTATCCTCGCTCTGTGCCCCATGGCAGCCCTCTCATACTCTGAACCCAGTCCAAACACAACAACCAGGGACTGTACACAGCATGGGGAAAAACTGATACGATGTGATCCCTCTTTTCTCTCTTGTCACCATTGTAGCCCCCCCCCTTTCCCCCCTGCTGGCACATCCAATCAAATTAAGAGTGGATGTAAAGGAAGGGAATTGCAGTCATGGGGCCCCCTGAAGTAGAAAGCGACTGGAGAAGGGAATTTCTAGGCAGCCCTTCAACTCTTCTGCTCTTCGTAATCCCTGGTAGAAACTGAAGAGAGGAAGAAAGGGCATCGTCTGTCACCCAAAGACGTTACAATAACAGAAAGAAAACCAACCAGCCTTAAACACCAAAACCCTTCCATAATCTTGGCGACGGAGGGAGGCCTTTGGAACAAGTGACAAGACTGGTGTGTGTATTCATCTGTGTGTGGACAGCCCAACAGCTCCACTCATGGGTAACAGATGGTGCCTTATCATTGGCCAGGATTGGCGGCGCAGCACACATTCCTAGACGTGCCGGTAATGCCTTTTGTGATGTTCACTTAATGCTAACTTCACGTAGAATTACACACCAATTTACGTCCAGAGCTTACATTATGCATTATCATCACTGGAGTCATCAGATGGATCACGCTGGGGGGCATTTTCTCAGGTAATTGTTGTCTAATAATTTGACAAGCTATTACACCTTCCTGTGTGCCTTTTTTTTTTTTTTAAATCTACACATCTCTGTTAGCAAATGCTAGCACCAGCATGAATCATCTGCAAGTCATACAAATGCCCTCCCTCACCTGGCTGCTCCTTAAAGCTGGCCTTTTAGCAGCTTCCCCTCCTCCTCCACCCTTTTAATAATGCCCTTTTATTCTTGAACACATTATTAAACACTGTCACTCAGGCTAAATACCAGGAATAGTTGGATAAGAGCCGAAACAAGAGTAGGGAGGAGGGGGGATAAAAAGAAGAGGGTGCATGGAGTACTGTGAGTGATGGATCGGTTTGAGTCCATAAACGTGGGTGTTGTGAGTAGAGAGAGAAAGGTAAAAAGCTGGGAGGCTGAAGGAAGGTTGGAAGGAGGCCAAATGCATTATGGTCGGGGTGAGGAGTTCACGCTGGAGTGCAGCAGGGGGGCCGGTGTTCGCTCTGGCAGCACATTGTGATGGCTGGTCAGCGTGGATGATGACTGACAGCTGGTATAACCGACTGGGTGATTGACAAATGCAGTGGGCATGTAGGAGTCTGCGGGTGGATGATGGTGGGGATGATGTCCTGTGTGTTTCTGAGCAGGTGTGTATTCTCTCTGGGGTAGGAACATGTGTTTGAGTGCATGTATTTGTCTGGATGCAGTCATGACTGTGGAGTTCAGCTTCTCTCAAACACATCTGGAATTATTTTTGCAAGAGAGAACTTTAAGGTAATGTAACACATGTTCTGGCAGCTTTAGTGAAGTTTTGATGAATGCTAGTTTTTCATCCTGATGGTATGGAGCATGGATTTCCTTCATTAGTAAGACATTTTGGATAATGTGCTATTTGTGCTAGCTTGCTGAGTGCTGGATGGGGAGATTACCTTTTTGTCTGCACTCTTACTGTAAAACTAGAGACCAGAGAAGACTGCAACAAGACTGATAAATTGCCATCAGTTAACCTGCATCTCTCTAGAAACCATCCCCACAGTAAACTGTGGACTGTAAAAAGACATTATTTTATTTATCTGGTGAAAAAAGCTGGCTCTGTGGTTGGAATCAAGCTGAACTCATTGGAGGATGAGGTGGAGAGATGCACAATGAAGAAGGTGGAGGCCATTCTGAGGAACATGGATCATCCACTTCATATCTCCCTAAATGACCAAAGAAACAATGGTGGTGGACGGCTCCTATCCCTGTGCTGCTGGACAGAAAGATTTAGAAAATTTTTCATTCTATCAGCAATTAGACTTGATAATTCTACCGTAAACAGATGAGCGAGACTTCAGACAATTGAATTTCCCTGCGGGGATAAATAAAGTTATTTTATATTTATTTATTATTATTATTATCTTAATTAATCTATTTATTTATTTACTATAAAGAAATTTGTATTAGTAATTTTAAACAAACATAATGAAAGCTTCGAGCAGTTTGCAAAAGAAGAGTGGTCCAAAATTCCAGTTGAGAGGTGTAAGAAGCTTGTGGATGGTTGTAGGAAGATATTGGTTTCAGTTATTTTTTCCCAAGGGTGTGCAACCAAATATTAAGTTGAGGGTGCCAGTAATTTTGTCCGGCCCATTTTTTGAGTTTTGTGTAAAATTATGTCAATTTTGTCTTTTCTCTTCAGATTTTTTTTTTTGTTGTTCCAATAATGGAATTAAATGTGTATACCAAAAACATTTGTAATTGCAACAATTTCTGGGAGAAATGGTGTATTTTCTGGAAAAATTCCAGGGGTGCCAATACTTTCGTCCATGACTGTAATATGTAATTATTCACTATTCATTATTAATTTAAGCTGTATCACAAAAATCACAATCCTGCACCGGGCTCCTAAATACTGTCGGGTTTATTTTACTCAATTGAATGTGATGCTACAAATCCTGAGGCAGGTCTATTTAAGCAGGGTACTCTTGTAACACTTATCCTTTCTCAAGTTAGCGTTAAACACACAAGGGGGAAATTTTCCAAAAAATAGAAAACCTTTATGTAAAGAATATTCAACAATGAAATAAACAACAACTCTGAATAAATGTAATCAATAAATCTCTCCACAGAACATAATAAATTCAATGCGATTCACATTTAATTAAAATATATAATAATGACAACAGTCACCCACTTCTAATACAAATAAATATACAGGGAATATTTCTTTTTAACTGTACAAAGAATACCTGCCATTTTCCATCGTTACATTCAGTACCATATGTTGACACATAATATGCCACCCATTGATCACTCATGAGACTCAGGTTCTTTTCACTGATGTTTATTTTGTATCTTGATAACACTGCAGAGCTAAAAATACAAACAAATAAATACAAACAGACAAAAAGTGAATGAACTTACTTAACTTACTTAAATCAATACATTCTTCATAAAAGAAAACTTTCATATTATAACAAATGTTCACATAATCAAATGCAAACAAATACACTGACCACTTTGCCTGCTTGCAACGAATGGGAGGGGTTAGCATGAATGCTCTTGAAGAATCTTTTGACTTCTGAACACGATAAACACATCTTTCATTAGTTAATATTACCTTGTACACAATCTTGTGCTTTCCAACATATATCTCATTAAACTACTGTACTTACTTTCTTAAAGCACACAATGCCTTCACAATAAACTTCTGACTGCTTCTTGACAGAAGAACGTGGGTCTGCTGCCAGCATGTATACCAAAACAGGAAAAAGCAAGACAAATAACTTAAACTTACAAATCAGAGTGCCACCAAGACAAGTGGTCAAACGCTGTAATTGCACCAAATAGCTGACAGTTTTAACTGTGCTTCATATAAAGTGTATGAATGTGGAGTAAACATATAAAATAGTTTTTTAAATCATGAAAGCACTAGATCCATAGGAAAAGTAAATTAATGACTGCATTTACACATAAACTCATTTTAATTTACTTTTTTGGTGACACTGTCACACATGCTACAAGTTAATTGGGCATATTTTGGGCCATGTTTCCCCCTTTAGACAAAAGTCCCAATTTTGACAGTTTCAAATGACTACCTACAGCTCACAGTATCTCACCAGGTTTTCCTGTGGTGTGATACAAGTAAAATGATTCAAGAGTGAGGGATGGTAACCTTGCAAAGCCGATGGATGGCCAGATTTCATGTCTGTCATCAGACAGACCCACCTTGCAAAACTTCAGTCTCGTATAATTGTGCCTGGTCTGTGAAAGACTTGACCAATCAGCACATTTGAGTAGAATGAGGCAATGGCTATTGGTAGGTTTAGTTATACTGCAAGCTGGTAAACAATGGTGCCTGGCTGCTTGTTGAGCTCACATTATATAGATCACTACCTGGGGCTGTGCATACCCACTATAAGTATATGTTCTGTTGCTCCAATTGACCTGTAATGAATGTGACAGATAGAACTTTCATCCAATCGCCTTCTGAGATTTTTTCAAAGATTCTTTCCCCTTCCAAACACAGGCTGAGTGAGTTTGCCCTGATGGATGTGAAACATATCCCATGCAATGAACAGCATAGTCATCCATCGATCCATTATTTCTAATGCTTATCCCATTTGGGGTCGCAAGGAGCTGGAGCCACTCCAGCTGGGAGGTATTGGCCTGACTGCTAGCCATTCACAGGGCTAACTTGTAGAAATAGTCAAGCATTCACACCTCCACTCAGAGCTACGGGCAATTTAGAGTCACAAATTAACCTAATGAGCACGTCTTTGTACTGTGGGAGGGAGCTGGAGGGAACCCACGCACGCATGGGGAGAACATGCACATAGAAGGCTCTGTCCAACAGAGATTCAAACCAGGAACATTTTTATTGCAAGGTGATCGCCACTGCAAAACCATGCATGTATGAAATGTCGTTAAAAATTAATATTATGATATGATATCCTGTTGTGTGTGGGGAAATTGCAGTGTAAATTTGGACAATCAGCTTTCACACAATCTAATGCTCAAATGACCCCTCAGTTTAGCTAAATCTCAATTGAAGCTTGTTTGAATTCCTCAATATAGAATATCAAATACAGCATGTGATGGTACCAGTTTAGCAATGAAACTGGAAGAAGCTTAATGCAGCAATAATCCAGTAGTTCCACATACATTGCTGACACAATGACTGATGACACTATCAAAGCGACCTTGTTTTGATATTTAATAGCCCGAGTGCCCCCCTGTGAGAGACAAAGCACATGAGTGGGCTTAACTCGGGCTGCGATGGGCTTAGCCTACTGGTTACTGTGAGGAGTGACGGGCTGATGGGAAAATTTGTTTTCAAAGCACTGTAAGAGTAGCCACAGTTTGCTGATGTCACCATGAGTGAAGAACACACACACATACGCATACACACAAGGATCACCTGCCTGGAGACAGGGTGGATTATGGGGAATTAGAGGGAGCACTGTGTGACTTGGCACAGAAACTGGGGGTCCTGTTGTTGTCGGCACAGGGTCTGAAATGGTGCCAAAGCACACTGACACTCTCTTACAATGAAGAGCACACGGATGACTGAGAAAGACACCGAGAGAAGGCAAAGAGGACAGGCTTGTGCCGACTCCTGCAAACTGTGCACCGTATGAAACACATCTACAGACACAGGCGCACATAAATAGTTCAACATTTAACACATCAGGGCACACGGAGCAGCTCCCAGCAGTGTGAGTGTGCCCCTTATCCAACAGTAGCAACTGTAACAATGACAAGGCTTAGCAGTGCAACAGTAGCCCCCCTGCAGATTGACATACGAGACTTCTGTTCACACAGAGCGACCATTCACAGCCCCAGGCCTTGATAACTCACTTTTAGCCAACACTAACCTGCAGCTGTGCAGTGTTATAATTAACACAGAGGCCTTTACATGAAATGTCAACCTTATCCAGGCTTTTACTGACAAGCATAGCCAGCTAATGTAAACTGTAAAATGTGTCTGACGCTATGTTTTTGAGTTAAAGAGTACAGTTGTCTTACATTAAGCTTTGTATGAGGAATAACCCCAACTTCATGTGTTGCCAGTTTGGATGATAAGCACAGAAAAGGACTTGAACAGTTAATCTGGTAACAAAAAAGAGAAAGAAACATTTTTATTGTTGACAATTTCTGGACTTTAATTAAGATCTAGCAAAGATCAGCTGAGGTCAGCAAAGTACCAGGTTTATGCAGGATCCAGGCTTAGATGCTCACGGTAAAACCTCCCTCCTGCTCTCATCTGACCCCTCTTCCAATCAGATGGGCTTCACACCTAAGAGGTCTATGGTAGACCATAGACCTCGAAGTGGTCCTTACACTTCGGTCCTCACTGAGCGCTTTCAGGAATTCAATCGAGAGTTGCTTGCAGCTTATTCTAGTCTTCAACTCGATTAGTAAAGATGCCTTCTAGAGGATTCTGAAGCAAACTGGGACCCCAGATTTGCTCATCCAGGTGATGTCTACCCTATATTCTGGTACTAAGAGTGCTGTGAAGTGTGGTCGCTCCACCTCTGACCTCTCCCCAGTTGATTCAGGGGTGAGGCAGGGTTGTGTGTTAGCCCCTATGATCTTCAGTGCCTGTATGGACTGGATAATGGGCCAGGTAACAGGGATTTGGAGATGTCTTGGATGCTGCCATTGAATCTGTGTCTGTGAATGGTAAGAGCATGGAAGTTGTGGAGCAGGTCACCTATCTTGGCAGCGTAATCCATCGATCGGCTAACTGCGAGGCTGAAGTCAACAGCAGACTATGACTTATGCATTGGACAATGGATTCACTGAGCAGACAGTGTGGTATTCCCGGTTTCTAAGCATGCAGACAAAAGTCAGTCATTCAGTCCTTAGTCCTTCCGGTCTTACTATACTCTTGTGACGCCTTGACGCTGATTGATGGCTAGTACCACTGAACTCCTTTGCGACAGCTTTAGCACATTTTTTGGGTATGGTTAGCAAGACTGTGTGTCTAATACCGATGTGCTAAGGAGAGCAGAGATGGGAAGAGTCAGCTGCCTGTTGGGAATTGCAGCTGCACTTTAAGGGCAGCTGGCATGCTTTCCCAGGCCTGATCCATCTGATCCTTCAGATGCCAGGGACAACCATGTTCCTCGTGGAGGGGGCAGCTTGGAAGATACCTGGATAGATGGGACATTGGCCCAGTGCAGGCCTGGAGGAGGGCAATCAGGAGGCCATAGCAGTGCAGGACCAAGGGTGAAGTGGCAAAGTGCTAAACCAACATATGATATTATACCTGAAATCACCCGAAAGATCAACTATCATTAAAGTTTGTTAATCAGTATAACTTGACTGGAGTTGCTAAATTGATACAAAGAAAAATTACAAACTTCTCAAATAGTAGTAACAGACTTAAATTCACAAAAAGAAGAAGGGGGTTGATTTTCCTCATCATTATTAACAATCAATCTTACTATAACATTTTTTGTATGAACAAATGAAGATACTTTATAAGGTGTAAGCCAAACAACTGGAAGTATGAACAGAATAATAGCTTGGCCAATTCCATTAGCAAGCATCCATTTCCCTAAATAATCTTAACTCAAGGAGTACTGATTTTATTTACCAAAACCTTTAAAGTGCATTTTATTGTCCTTAATCATGAAACTACTTTTCCTAGTTGAGATCAGACCTTCTGTTTCTCTGTGTTGTTTTGCAATGGATCAGCTCCCAAAAATGACAGAAATTTGCCCCTTCTTAGGCTTAGATATTTATAGTAACTATGTAATAAAAAGTCGAAGTATTTTGCCTCTGATTTGAACGTTATTGATTCATCCTTTCACAGAAGTTGTAAGAAAATAAAGCAGCATCTGATCAGCGCTGACATTCATTACATCTCAGCCTTGAGTATGATGGTGCTGTTAGATAACAGTTTATAGACCCAACAATAACAATAAAACAATATAGACTGTAATTTTTTGCTCCACCAACTTAATAGTTTCACAATTGAACTGAAACTGGAAAGCACCCAAAACGTTCTCCTGCACTCTTGCTACTCTAGTTCATGGATACCCCAGGCCAACTGCTAATTTAATAAACTTTTATATGTACATACTGATTTATGATGCACAATTTAATAGTAGTCTTTTAATGACCCAGAGGTACCAGCTAGATTAATTAAGACAAACTCAGTCTGAAATGTTTACTTACAGATTTAGGTAAAATAGGCCAGGAGCCGAGTCCAGCCCTCTGGGTGCTTTTTTCTACCTAAGTCATCACAAATTGATAATTCTAAACTCAGGGGCTGTTTGGTGTAAGCATAACCAGACTTATGCCAAACTGTGCTGGGGTAGTAGAGTGAGCAAAATACAGAGAAGAGGAAGAGGAAAATGCAGAAATAAAAAAGAGAGGAGGAACAGAAAGAGAGAAGAGTGAGCTGCAGAAAGCAGGAAAATAAGCAGAGCAGCAACAATAAATAAGACTGATTTATGGTTGTCCTGGTCAAAAATAGATCTAAAAACTTGATTTCAGTCAAGGCAGCCCATAAGGGAGGATAAAGGGGAGAGCTTTCTGGGGCCCTGCCATATTGGGGCCCATGGAGATCATGAAAATCATGGTCCATTGTAGAGTTAATCTGTAGTAACTTTATTTTGTGCCTGATTGTTCATTTGAACTTGAATAATAACCACGCTTAAGAAGAAAAAATGACTACATTTGATTATGCTGCAGTGCTGTATAACTTGTTTTTGTCCAAAATGTAAACCCCTTTTCTAGAAACAGAATTACTTTTTGGGGTAATATTAACAATGTGGATAGGCACATTGACTAAACTATTTGGAAAGAAACGTTGGACTTCATAAGCAAAAAAGGTCTGCAAAAAAGTCAGGGTGCCAGAGGAGCAACTGGCAGGGGGTGGAAGGGACCTAAAACACTTAAGTGGAAAAAATATTTTCAAAAACAAAGAAAGGCTAACATTGGCAAAATTGGGTTAAAAGTGGCAAAAAAAAAAACAAAAACAAAAAAAACTGGTGGGGGAAAAAATGGTGAACAGTGGCTACAGAGTGGCATTAATGGGCTGAAAGAGGCAAAAAAAAGGGATACAAGCTTCAAAAATGGGTTAAGAAAGGCAAAAGAGGGACAAAAAAATTGTTACAAAGCGGCAAAGGTGGGTTAAAGGTGGGAAAAAACTTGGAAAGCAAAAAAGGGGCAACATTTTGGATGAAAATGATGAAAAACTGTTAAGACGAGGAAAAAGTGGGTTGAAGAAAAAAACAGGACAGCAAAAGAGGAGCAAAATTGGGATGAAAATGGTGAAAAACAGATAAAAAGTGGGAAAGGTGGGTTTAAGGTGGAAAAAACATCGGAGATAATAGAAAAAACTTGGCAAAAATTTGGTAAAAATTGACGAAGGGGTTTAAAGGGGTTTAAAACTTGTACGGGACAAGGGATTTGAACATCAGAAGAACCCATTAACAGCTTGACACACTTTTCAGCTTCAAAATGAAGTAACTGTTAGCTGAGGCGCTAGCACCAATGCTACTGATCCAACACACAAACTATAATTTTATGAATAAATCACATTTGTAGAGGGTCCATTCACCTGGGTTTTCAGGGGCCCAGCCAGTTGTGTGGGCAGGCTGGATTTTTGTGATAATGTGAAAGTATGTGAAAAATTAGCCGCAGGGGCCATGTCTGATAGAAACCTGAGCATTTCAATTTTAGCATTATCAACTAAGATGATGATGATGGGTTTAACAGGATGGTTTTACTCTCCTTCTACAGAAGCTTATACTACATTAGAGGATAAATGCTTTAAAATGAATCTTATTAATATTTTGCTTTGAATGTAGAACAGCAATACACACAAATAGTGTCCAGGGAAAAAATCTAAGAATGTTCTACATCAGCACTCATTTACTGCCAATCAGAATACATGGTTGGCACTCATTTCACTGGAAGTCTGGACCAACACAATGTTGGCATTTTTAAAAATGTTACTGTTTCTGAATGGAGAAAAGAAAATACATGAAACCAGGTTATCCCTGCACTCTCATTTGACCTGGAGTTGAACCTCTCTCTACACACAGCATTCAAAGTTGTAAAACACACATGGCATCCACAGTGGGGAATTGAACCCTAGAGACACAGTGGGCTGTGCAGTAACACTGAAAATAAGTAAACAGACAATGCGCTGCTGCTGGATGCTAGTCACGTGCAGAAACACACATACATCAAACTGTACATGCGTGTGACCTACATTCATGTACGTGTCATATGTATTGTAAAAATTACACAAAAGCAGCTCTCAGGAATCAGGTGATGTTGGAAATATGGGGGAAACACACAGCTGTAGAGGAGGTAAAACCACACAGACTCGCACACTTACAGTACAGCACATTATTCATATCTCTCACACCCCCTGCCAGTTGTCAGTCACTGCCTTTGAGCGCAGGGCCTTAGGGACCAGATTAAATCCTTCTGGAGACAGGATGACGGGTACAGAGGCCTGTGCTGAACACACACATAGAAAAAGACTCAGTGAATGACGGCATATACTCTAACCATCTCTACGTGATGAAACTCCGAGTCCTTTGATGAGATCTCATGACAGATTTGCAAGATGACACAACTTTTTCTCTCATAAAATAAATGAATTACCTGTCATTCCACTACCTCAGCTCATAATAAGGAACACTACATGTTTAAAAAGCCCCAAAATCCTGATTTATAGTAAGTAACAAACAAAGTAGAATGTTTAAACTTTAATTCGACTGTTACCAAAGCCAGAGAGAAAATTAAAAGCCCGTCAGTAAATATTTAGTGGAGATTGCCTGCAAATAATGAGCGACAAAATAATATGGGATCATAAACATTTCATTGCCTTGGCCTCTGGGGGAAATTGAACCAAATGGCTGATTTAGTCTTTATCTTTGTAATATAACTAGTGAAAAATGAGTGTCTCATTGTTGTGTGTTGCCATGCGTGACAAACCCCTCGTTTATTCCCCAGTCAATGATATACTGACATAACACAAAACAGTTCTGCATGTTTGTTCCCACTCTTTAAATAGCACTATACCTACGTGTAATGAAAGCGCATTGAAAGGCCAGTATGGTGGCGGTATTATCAGGTGGTTTGGGTAACTAAATACATGAAATTGCCCATTTGCTGTGTTGCATTTCTCCACTGGCTGTTAACAAAGTGTTGGCAGCTGCAGATGAGTTATGGGCATATTTTAGAGGATACTTTGTCTCTACAAAGAGACCACAGCTCAGCAAACTGCAGTGAAAGCCAGAGTCTCTGGACTACAGAATGGGAGTTATGCACAGGCAAAACAGATGGTGATGAGATGGTTTAAGTTTTTTAGGCACAGCAATTCCAAGATTTCTTATGTGCTCTTTTGTTGCCGGCATCAACTGTCTTCCTGGCTCTGCTGCGAGTGGACGAAGCAGCTGTGATAATACTGCAGTGACAGAATTATGAAGGGTTTATGACCTGGTTGCTGCAGGGAAATTTGACTGGATACTGTAGGCTTGGTGAGTCATGACCATAAACGATAATAATTAAATTATGAATTTAATTTGTATGGCACCGTGTAAAACACACAGTTACAAAAATTTCTCACACACAGGAGAGGGTGCACCAGCAAAAACCCAAAGACAAATACGCAGATGAATAAGAGCTCAGGAAGTTTGTCATGTACAGTGGTGCCAGGACAGAAAGGGCTTTATGAGTAATTAATACAGTTTTAAATTGTATTTTGTACTGAACTGGAAGCTAATGAAAGAGGGCGAGGATCAGGTTGATGCCACTGACAACTAGTCTTTGTTAATAACCTAGCAGATGCATTTTGGACCTCTTACAGAAGTGCAATAGAGGAGTGAGTGATGCCGGAGAAGTTACACTAATCTTAGCAAGAAAACATTGGGGTTTGTACCAGAGGTGGCCTGCTTCGTAGTCAACATATGAATAATTTTGGCATACATCTCAACTGAAAGAAGCAGGACTGAAACCTTTGGTAAAATGAGGCTCATAATTCAAATGTTGGTTGGTCAGAACACAACGATACTAGTAGTCTTGATAGTACTGTCAAGAGTCCAGAATAATGACTGACAATCTTATTGAAATAATCAGGGAACAGACTTTAGGGTTTGAATGAAAAGTACAGCTGTGTATCATCTGCATACAGTTGTAAGCGGTTTGACTGTAGAGGTGTGCAGTTTTTTATAGCTCACGATTAGATTCAAAATAGGGCTGTCAGCATTACTGCATTAATTGTTGGGATGTAATGTAACTAAATCTCACTTAATACCTTGATAACACATCCATGGTTCAGTATTTATACTGGTATTAAAGAAAACCCTTAAGAGCAACAAATGATGATTTAAAAAAAATGACGTACACACTTTGAATATTATATTATGTGCAAAAAAGTGCCGTAGGTGTGTGTTAGGCTTAAAATATTATGTAAATGTTTTGGATCCAGTGTTTTACTTTTTAAAACCTTCATTGTCCTCCACTGGAAATAGCTGTTGGTCTTAAGCGATATCTTCACTGAAACACCTTATGATCTGTTGAGTCCTCATCCTTTTGTGGGAAAGTGGGATTGTGAATGCTTCCATAAGAGTCTTTTGGCCTGGCTGGATCCTGCTCCTCATATCTTCACGAATATTTTCAGGTTCCTCATGTTACTCATATTTCATCAAGTGAGACACTTCTGTCTCACCGTGATACTGCAAAATTAACAATAATTTTACATTTCTAATAGATTTTGATGTGATTAAGGTCCATCATTAGTGCCACCATTTTCTTTTGCATTAATAAATATATATAGTGTTTATATAAGTCGCATTAATAGCATGCTTTTTTGTCCCATTCAGCACCCTTTGTTTGAGCCACTGCAGCTACAGTGGTGAAAGATAAGCCCACCACTGCTCCTTAAGGTCTCCTTTCACTTTAAAAACCCCACGGATAATTCAGTGAATGGAACAAAAGTCATCTACACCTTATATCATTAAACATTAACCCTTATTTCATTTTCAATCCAGTACAAATTCCTTTTCCTTAATAAAATAAAATAAAATAAAATTTAAAATGACCTTAATCATGATGGAATAAAAATCTCTAATCTCTGTATGCTTTTTGGAACTCTATGTAAACCTCAATGATTTTCAAGATTTAGATAAAGGTTGCTGTATTCTTTTTAAAAAAATTTCTTAGTTTAATGCAACAACATCAAAACACAAAGGAAAACATAAAACAAAAGTGACATTAATCCATGCGTACATTGCTGATTATTTTCATATGAATAACAATTGAGTGCCTACACCAGCTAAATATATATTGGTCAAAACCTGCCATAGAAAAAATGTCATGATCACAGATTACAGCTGTCAATGTGTATGAGAAAAGGTCTCTTTAAACAGACATTGGATGTTGTCATTTTGAATGTTTGTTAATATTTCACTGATAGATCCCTAAAGGAATGGTCAGCAGTTGCTGTTGGTCCTCTTAGCTCAACTCCGGGTGGTGGTGTTTGATAAGAGCACAGGCTGTTGACTCGTCTATGTTCATTTAGCAGACTTAGCATATTGAATACATCTGCTCAGGCTTCTACCTACCTGGGGGATTGTTGAATCAACAATGCTCCCTGATGCTTTTCTTTAATGAAAAGAGACTGTGTGAATGTCTTACTGCTCCACAGACAGTACAGGGAGTACTTTGGCATGTTGGACACAGATTTACATGACCCAAAGCTAACACTGATAGTGTTTACGGTGAGACAACACAACCCGTGCAGAAAAGGCATGCAGGAAGATTGCTTTCTCAAACTGGCTGCCAGTAAAAATGTACTGAGGACAGAAAGAAATTACATCATAAATATATATATATATATGCTTTTTTGTGATTCTGGTGTTAATGGATTTTTGTTACAAAACCTTTAACCCTTTGAGAGGAAGGCACACTTAAAAGGGGTGACGACTTTATAACCATGCATGAAGACCAACAAGGGCAGTCACTATGTTGGAAATGTTGTATGAAAATGACCTTCGGTCAATTTAAACAGGCAAACAGTTAATGCATATTGGGCCTTGAACCTTGTGACAAATATAGGTACTTCAAACTTGCCTGTGAATCAACTCAGCCTGCCCGTTATAATGCACATTTATGCAAAACCGTTAACCATAATTAAATTGGGTCAAAATTGCATTTTAATTTGAGTGATAACAGGCATTTAGGGCTTTTTGAGCTACCCCCAGGTGGACAGTCAAGGAACTGCATTTTTTTTTTTTTTTTTTTTTTGCTCTTCAGTTCTAACTTCATATTTCAACATTAAAGATCGCTGCTTTATCTCCCCTTGCTTTGCCACATCATTGCAGTATGTCTGTAAATTCAGTTTAACTTGTTTAGTGACAAAAATTCCAGCATATGCATGCGGTCTTTGTTGCTATCCTTAACTGGAAACAGCTAAAGGGGCATATTGGGTAAGATGACACATTTCATCTGCTCAAACCCAATGGTTGCTGTGGGAGCAGGAAAACATTTTATTGACAGATGACATAACGTTATGGATACCCCCCACCCCCCACCACCCCCTTTTTCTCTCAGATGAAAAGTATGCTGCAGATTGATGGCAGCAACATCCAAAAAATCCTCCATTTTCTCACCCAACAAGCATTAACTGAAGTGCTCCCTGAAGAGGGAACTAGCTGTCAAAGATACTTATGTGCCAATATATTTATGGCACTTATGGCAGCATGTTCCTCCAGGGGAAGAGAAATAGTCTGAACATTTAAACTTGCATTTTTTCTTTAGTACATAGTGTTATAGTCATTTGAATGTCTTAGACTTCCAGCTCTCTGGCGTCCTTGGCTCTGGTATCAGTACCATCCAACTCCAGCATTATTATGTTTTTGATGAACAGGCCATTCGGGCACAGTCCAGACTCAAGGACACAGCACATCTATCTGCCATCTGTCAGCGACTTGTCACATGGCTGCCGTAATTACACAAGTGTAAATACAGCCAGGAGACAGTGCTTTGACGGCTGAATGAGATCTATGAGATCTGTGTGTGGTGTAGTCCGGTTTGTCTCAAAGATTCTCTCCCAGGAAGTGATCCCAGCTTTACAGGATGATCCAGGCCTCCAAACTTTACCTCCTTAACATTGCCTGTTGTTTGGGTCTTGAACTCAAGGGCAGGCTGGGATTTGGGATTTAGATGGAGGATGTAGAGATTTAAACCCTGCATAAGCAAAAAGAACCCCTTGTCTAAGGTTAAAGTGTGGTGGGATTTTCTTAAAGGAAATCATGACTTGTTTCTAGAGGCATTTTCTGCTCTCACAAGGCAACCAAATGGTCAAAGAGCCAATGAATGAAGATGAAGAGAGGATGTTTTTTATGCATGAAGCATCTTTGACCAGATAACCTATGGGAAACAATTCACAGAAGCAATAAAAAGGCTTTTAAACCAGTTGAAGAAGATCAAGGAAACAGACATTTGACTCTCATGCTCAGCAGGGTGGGGGGGGTGAATCACCTAAAAATCTTCCAGCCTGAACGCTCCATTTTAGATTGCAGATAAATTCTTTATCTTTATGTGTCGGCGGTAGTAAAAGATTAAAGTTGTCTGCATTCAGAGCGGGTCAAGTCTAGGTGGTCTGACTTCACAGACCCCACACACATTGAGGAACACTGACTCCTCTTCCTTTCAAAATAAACCTCACTGAGAAAGCTCTGTTTATTTCAATGATTACAGCAGATTGTAGCTTTTAGTCTACAAGTCTGGGAAGCTTTGTAAAGCACATTTTTTAACATCCAAACTCAAGACAACTGACTTGAATGAAGCATTTAAGCTTATCTTGAAACTGACTGATAAATATTGGAAGGTCTTTTACAGTTTTTGTGTGATTTATATGGAGAAGTGTATCACTTTGATGATGGTTCTGTATTGAGTATTGTGATATTAAGATTGTATTGACATGAAGTGAAAACCTGAGTATTGTCTCAACACGAGGCCTGTAGATGTTCAGCACTGCTGTCTCACAACAAAACAAAACTTTTCTTTGGCTAAACCTCCACTGTCCTGCACTACTTCCCCTCCTCTCCCATTATATTGAGTGCATCCATTTGTAAGACTGATTTCCATTCATATACGCAGGCCACCGCTGATTTAGTTCTTATTTCTTTGAGATATTTCTGGCCAAAGTTTTCTGTTAGGAAAGTCCCTTGGTTCTCCTTGAATTGTACTCTTGAGATGAATCTGCTGTTGGGTTTTTACATACAGCATCTCTGGGGGGATGATGGTTAAAGTGGAAAAGGGTTGAAAAATACATGTATGAAACTTGTTTGAGTCTCTGAGGGAAACATTAAGAAGCTGATTAAACCATAAAAATAGAGCTGAGAACAACAAAGCCTGAGGGAGTTTAACTTCATTTTTGAAGAAAATCATGATCAAATTACACTATTAGTTCCAACATAATCAGTATCCTCTGTTTCAATGTTTAGACTGTAACACATTATACCTGAAGTTATTGTGCTTGGTCCAAATTACAGAGCCAGTGAATAGCTACACTATCATATCAGCATGTAGACATGCTGTAAATAGATCTGTTTCATCAAGGGACATCCATCAACTCCTATGTTAGACTAAAATAATGGTTCCCAACCTGGGGTTCAGGCACCCCTGACAGGAGAGCCAAGGATCTAAGGGGGGTGCAGGACCCTGTCTGCTCTGTTGTTTTCAAAATTAGATGTAAATGTATTTCTATTTAAATCATGATTTGAAACATAATGTTCAAATATGAGAACCAGCCTAAAAGATAGAAACAAATAATAACAAATAAAGGGAGTCTGCTAATTTTTAAGCAAAAATGTCACATTTTTGTGGAAAAGTTTTATATTTTTTGAGATCACCAAGTTGTATATTTACAAAACAACAAACTCAAACTCTGCATTTCTAAGTCTAAAAAGTCAAACATTAATGAGAAAAGGAAAAAAAAAAACAATTTCTGTGTTTCAAAAGTCGTAAGTTTTGACTTAGAATTTCCAAAATTGCAAATGTAAGTTCAAAAAATGACAAGAAACAAACAGAAAACAGTGGTTGGATTATTGGCTTTAGAACCTCAAAAATACTAATAGGTTTTGGTTCATATGCGTTTACAGCTGTTAAAGTAGAACCTTTTTTTCCATAAATTTATAACTTTTAATACGAGAGAATTTGAAGTTTGTTTGTCAAAATTAACGATCCTCTTATTCAGTCTTTTTTAAGAGTGGCACTTATACATGGTTGAAATAGTGGATAGTTTATCCACTAAGTTTTACCATGCAAAGCTGAAAGACCAGATTCTATGTCTGTCATCAGACGGCTCAATCTTACAATGAAGCTGAAACATTTGTTCCTAGTCTGAGAACGGCCGCACCAATCAGCATCATGTAGAGAGAATGAGGTGTCTATTAATGTGGTTTTGTTGTAATGCAAGCCTTAAAGTAACAGCTGCCAGTGAAGATGCCAGATTAGCATGGTTGAAGCAGCAGTGGCAGTTTTATAACAACTTAACAAGATTTCATCAGTAAAAGAAGAGCAAAGAAACTGAATGCTTTTCTTAGTGGAGATGTTTTTGCTCTTCCTTTGATTGGCTTCTGCAAGAATTGGATTTATCAACTTGCTCCACTGATAGTGAACAATGATACTGGCTGCCTGTAGAGCTTCTGTTATGTAGTTTACCCCCTAGGGCAGCGCACTTCTACTACATCATCTGTTTTGTTGCTCTGACTGGCCAATAGTGACTGTGACAGACGGAAACTTTGTCTAACTATCCTCCTGGAATTTTTGTTAGGTTTTGCCCTTCCCAAACACTGTTTATGAACTGTCGCTCATATGGATGAAAAGTATATCCCATTTACACATGAACTGCAGCTATTAGTTGTTTTAATTGTGGCTTCTTCTTATTATAGCACTAATGAGGTCAAAGAATAGCATATCAGTGGTTGTCTTGAACAGTCTTGATGGAAAATCAAGAGTCTGGCCAGTCTGAGTCTGCCAGACTCAGTCTGCCAGAAAAAAAGTGGAGGAAACTTTAAAAATTACATGGAAAACAATTACACAATTGTGAAAAAAAAATGCAAAAATAGGTTAAAAGCGGCAAAAAGAAATGGCATGGGCAAAAAGTGGAAAAAATGGGAAGAAAGCAGCAAAAGTGGAACAAAAGTGCCAAAAGGAAAGTGGCAAAAATATGGTTAAAAAGAAATGGCAAAAGGGGCAATAAATAGAAAAAGTAGTATAAAGTGGCAAAATTAGCTAAGATGATTAGCAAATAAGGTGAAAATTGGTTAAAAAGTGGCACGAATTATTCATTCATTCATCACTCAGAATTGTTTGAAGCAAATTTCAAAAATGAGGAAACTGTTAGCCGAGGTGCTAGCACCAGTGCTACTGGCCCAACACAAATGCATTGATAAATCCCAACTGGGGTGGGCCAATTCACTGGGTTTCTCAGGGGCCCTGTGGGCAGCTTTGTATTAGGGTATGGAAAACAGTCAGCCTACAGGTCAGGTAAGCCCCATTTATCTGAAAGCTGGATTCCACAGTGAGTCTGGTTTTGCAAGTCTATTGTCTTTTAAAAAGGGAGTTTTTCCTTGCCACTGTTGTCAAGTGTAATCTGATAGGGGATTCACATTAAGCACCTGAAAAAACACCAAGTTGTCAGGGTTGGCAGAATTCAGAAGGTTAAAGAAAAGGCACAGGATGGTTTGACTAAGAGCATCTGCACTGTAACAACACATTTCTTTTTAAAATGTTCACATTGTGCCTTTTTCTCCGCTCATGCTAGTGAACCTACATTTACCTTCAACATTGTCTCCAATGGTATGCATTCTTACACTGACATGTATCCACTGACACACCACACTGTTTCACACTCTACCACCCTAATTATTTTAAATTCCTAACTCCATCAATAAATGCTGACTCATCGGTCTCTCAGCTCATTTTTATCCTGCAGAATCTCCTCCCTGCTTTCTCCTTGCTCCTCTCCTCTCTCCCACTGCGATCCTCACCTCTCTCGTCCTTTTCCTTCTCCTCCTCCTCCCAATAACTCTTAAATTTTTAGAAATTACCTACCCCACCATCAGCTCCTCGTCTCTTCCGTCGCCCCCCCCCCCCCGAGGTTGTTTACCAGAAACTGCTGATTGCTGACCCAGCAGCCCCTCTGTCTCCCCACCGTCCGCATTTGAGCCGTGAGAGGCCGGCGAGGGCAAGCAAGGGAAACTTAGACGTCTTAACCTTAATCTGATGGAGGTTTTCCTTAGACAGCTTTTTACTGTTATTGTGTATTTGTTGCATTGCTAATCCGGCTAAATTGTCCGAGTCCTCGTTGCGGTTTGGAGACTGACGGGTCAGACTCATAAGTCCTGCCTGAATTGCAAATAGAAACCTGTGATCAGCAGAGTGTAATGAATTTAAAGTGCCTTATTTAGAGGGTTTTTGTCTTGATGCTGAGCAGGCCTTTCATGATGTTAAAGTGACATCAATGTCTCTATTTAGTAACCACTAGTAACACACCAAATAAAAAAGACCAGCAAAGCATGCCAGACCAGGTAGACATAAAAAGAAAATCTAAGCTATTGAAAATATTCAACTAAAAAGGCAAGTGATAAAAAATGACCCTAAAGATCCAATAGGGGCTGCAGCCCAAACTAACAAAACTCAGCAATATAGACGTGCATGGGAAAAAAAAAATAAGCAGCAAGTAAACTGCTTGGATTTCAACATGAAAAAGACAAAATCCTGAAAAAGGAGTCAGAGAGAGAAAGAGAACAGGAACATAACACTAATACACAAAAAAAGTGAACACAAACTCATAACAAGAAAAAACAAAGACCCACGGTGATTCCCCCAGAACAAAACAAGCCATTTTGGAAGTGGACGACTGCAAGAAGAGAAGGTATAGCTCAGGGCTGAGAGGAGTGCCATAAGAGCAGCTGAAAGAGTAACAATAACAACAACCGTAGCCCCTGAGAGCTTTCTCTGAGCAAGCCTGAATAATTCATGAGCACAAAACAATGAAAAATAAATATTTAAATATAGTATATTGAAAGATTTAACAATTAAATGATGCACTCTTTTTCAAGAAAAGCCTCCTGTGCATATCAAATGAACACAGACATTTCAGGAGTGTGCTGTTTGGAGAGGGCTTCCAGTATTACAGCCGCAGATGTGAAGCTATCCCATAGTGCAACAGTGCTTTCAACTTCTTAGACCCTGCATGAACATGAGGATTACAGCTTGACTTTCCTACGACAGAGTAATTTCTTCTACAAGAATTTTAGAGATAATTGACAAGTATGTCAATTAAAGTCACCATACCTCTTTTCACTACTGTTTCCAGACATTTTTGTTATAATTTTCAATTTTTAACTAATTTTTTGACACTTTTTAACCACTTTTCACCATTTCCCACCCAATTTTGCCCCCTTATTTGCCTGTCAAAACTCATTTTTGCAACTTTTTACCCAACTTTGCCTTTTGTTTGAAAGATATTATTTGGGCCTTTTTGCTCTTTTAACCCTTTTGTTGCTCACTTTTTAACCTCCTTTCACCATTTCCCACACAATTTCCCCATTTTCTGCCTGTCTCAACCAATTTTTGCTGGTTTCATCTCATTTTGACATCTTTTAACCCATTTTTGCCTTTTTTAAAAGATACTTTTGGGCTTGTTAACTCTATTTAAACAGGGCAACTAAAGAGAGACAGGAAATACGGCAAAAGACAGAGACAAGAATGGGAATTGACCCTGCAACCAGTGGATGGGGGACCCCAGCCTCTGCTCATGGGCGACAACACCACCAACTGAGCCAAAATGACTCCTATTTTTTTGGGGCATTTTCGTGGGAATTTGTGAAATGTTTGCTATTTTATATACTAGATTTGATTTTTGTAGAGGAATCTGTCTTTTTTGTTTTTCATAGAAACTTGGTACACCTATAATTTTTTTGAATGTATGAATTTTGGACAGGACGACTTACCATAAATTCAGAACTTCTGCTCAAAATTTTCTTCGTACTTAGCCCTCAGCTGTCCTTGTGGTCCAGCATCAAAATGACTCCCCCATCTCTAACTCAATGACTGACATCATTTCTGGCTATTTCTGCAGAACCAGGACCCATAGGCAGCGCCAGGGTTGGGCTTGGGGTGCTCCAGCTACCCCTAGGATCATCAGAGCACCCCCATAGCAACCCCAAAAAATGTTTGTTTCATTATGTTTTTCTTGTTTAATTTAATTTTTATTAAAAATGTTAGTTATACACATAACAAACAAAAATAAAGAATATTTTTTTAATAAAAGAAAATCAATAGTTGAAATTTGCACGTGATTAAATCCAGCCAATGGCGCAGCAGTCATGTAACCTTTGACCCGACGCTTCTCTTCAGATAGTGTACGACGTTTTTGCTAGCTTGATTGTGGTGTGTACGGTGCAGAGATGGATGGTTTCGTTTATCATAAACGTGAACGGGTGGATGAAACTGTTTCAGAGTGTGGGAAAGCAAGTCAGGCTAGCTCTGTTTTGGTGGCTGATGAAAATCGAGAGGCGCCAGGAACCGAGCCGGACCAAAAAGAGGATGAAGAAGGGCAACCGCCAGCGCTCTCCACTGACAAGTCTGGTCTTGCAGATGACATTAGCTCTCAGTCATGCAAGGGTCCAAGGTGGCCTGTACTGCAAAAACACCCTCCAAGGCCGTTCGGCAATCAGCAGAGGAGTTTTAACAAAAGCTGGATGGATCAGTACATATGGCTGCAACAGAGTGTCCAAAGACGACGTGTTCTGCTTTACCTCTCGGCATTTCTTGAAACAGAGCCACAGATTTCACATTGAGCCAGCTTTTACCAGCAAGATCAAGAACAAATCATTGATGCCTTCGGCCTTAACTATAATAACCGGAGGATTGTTTTATCATGAAGACATCAAAAGGTAAGAGCGTGTTTTTCCGGCTGCATTGTGTTGATGAATAAGATTTGAGGATCAAGGCACCTATTTTGAACCTATTTATATCTTTATGCTCATTTATATTATGGATGTAACATGAAATGAGCCTGTTGTTGATTTTAAGGCTGCAGTCTTGTTAATTGGCAGCAGAATTTGGTTGATTTTTGTAACTGAGTCTGGAGTGCGCGTGCGTAAAATGCAGCTGTTTCACGGCACTGTCACAGGCTCAGTTGTTGCTTATTTTTGATCAAGAGTCTTGTATTGAGGTAAGATTGTACATGGACTTTCAGGTGAATATTACATTTTAACATAGACCCTTTAATTCTCGCTGAACGGGTGTTAAATACAAACATGTGCGTGTGTGCATAGGTGTTTGTGCGTCATGGGCCGTGGTTGTGCATGAAAGCATGAATTTTAGCGCACCATCAGTGATGTGGTTAGCACCCTGTACCACCTGCAAAAAAATGTCTGGCGCCAGTGTAAGGACCTGCAGGAGATATTTTGGTCAAAACTCCTGTTAAAAGACAAGGCTAAGCTTTTGACTTATCAGGTCCTACAGATCCCAAACAAGTGAGAGGAACTAAAAATGCTTTCACAACGAAAGTTAAGTAGTTGATTTGAAGAACAGATGCACAGACGGCCTACTTGTATGATTTTAAAGTGTGATTGTGAATATGCAGGGTGCTTCAGCTTTTATTATTTACAGGTGCCAAGAAATTATAATGGTTCTCTTTTGGATTCCTTGTGCAAAAAGGTGATATTTGATATTATTTTTTTTATATAAAAACTAAGGGATAAACAGTTTCAGCTGTGAAGATTTTGTTGTGTTCTTCATGGCTGAAATCTGTGCTGCTTCAGATCACCACTACAAATCAAGGCTGTCAGCTTTGCGCTGAAGAAATGAATCTTTCTAATTGAATGAACATGTTGACTTGACTATAGTCATTAAATCCCCTTCTCAACACTATATCTCTGTTTAGGCTTTTATAGACTTTTATAGACTCAAACATCCTGCTGCTGTGTGCGCAGAAAACCTTTTGGCTAGACGGCCGAGCTGCAACTGGCAGCCGGCGGTAATGAATTCTATTAAATCATTCCCTCTCTCTTATTAGGACCACATTAGAAGAGGCCAAAATCTGGAGCAAAGTACACAGAAAAGAGGAAAAACAAACCACTCCACACAGAATGGATCGGCCCTTTTTTTATTCATTATGGTGGAAGTGGAAACAGGCTGCTCTTTTATTGGCTGTCAGCTCCCAGCCCACTGCAGCAGGCAAACAGAGACATGAAAAGAAGCGTATAGAGGGGGACATTTCAGTATTGAGGAGTTAGAGAGGCTCATCCGGACGTCCTGGGTGAAGGATGAGAAAGGATGAGAAGAGGGAGAGGGGTTAGTGTGTGTATGTGTGAGCCTTTTCAAATGTGTATGCATTTTAATGGGAACCTTTTTGTTGCTTAAGTGTGCGCATGTATGGGGAGATTCTTGAGTTGATGTGAGTAATGTGATTTTTTTAGTGTTTATAAATGAGCGTCAGGATGCAGCAGTTGGAACACTATGCAGGCCTGCTATCATCAATTTTCGCCTACATGCTGCCAGAAAAGATAATGTGATAGCCGCTCTCTGTACAACATTTTCCAGATTAGATATGGACGACACTAAAGTGTGTCATTTTTAATGTTTCTGGACATGTGTATGTGCTGCACAAGCTAATCTGGCTAGTGAACAGATTGTGATTCAGACATTCGCATATACATACTTTTTTTTTCTCAGATAAAGACGAGTTTACATTTTTTCTCAGGAGGTGAGTAAGTGGGTGGCCAGCAGCGGGAACTTTTCATGCTTTAACATATTTCTTTAAAATGAATATGCTGTGCTATATTTAATGGTTTCACTAGGAACAGATTCAAAGGGAATTCTACATGAAATTTGTTTTTTTATTTTTACAACTGTTTCTGTGTAATTAACTTGTGCGATCCTCTTTTTCTCAGCACTTCTTGTTTTTCGAAGAACTGTTGTCTAAGTAAGTTGTCAGCCCACATGACATATCCCCATATGTTTTTGTTGCTAAAACAGATGCTAAAATGATGTCCCAGCTGGCTTTGTTGATAACGACACTTAAAGCATTAAAAAAGCCAGGTTAAAGCACTAGAGCTGTTGTAATTGTGATCATGTCTAAAAATGTGGTCTTATCCAATATACAGGACATAAAATATGAAAAAACATCGCTGACTACGAAGTTGCACACACACACACACACCCCCACCCACCCCCACACCCCCCCCCACACACACACACACACTTTTTTTTTTTTTTTTTTTTTTTTTACAGCCTCCGCGTTTCTTGGAGAGATTGTCAGAAGATTTTGGTGTGTTTCTGTGGCAATTTGTGTAGCATTTAGGCCTGGTTCCCAATCTCCATTCCAGTCCATCAAGACTCCATGCGGGGCAAGTTCTTCCACACCAAACTTATCAAACCAAGTCTATAGAGTCCTTGCTTGATGCACTGGGGCACAGCCATGTTGTAATAGAAAAAAAAATAGAATAGAATAGGAAAAACCTTCCCTAAACTGTTGCCACAAAGTCGGAAGCATAGCATTGTCTAAAAATGTCTTGGTATGCTGAAGTATTAAGATTACCCTTCACTGGAGATAAGGGGTCCAGCCCAGGTCCCAGTGGCATCAAGCCAAGCAAGTCCACTCAGACATCTTTTTCCCCAGCAACACTTTCCAGCTCTTCCTAGGGGATTCCATGGCGTTCCCAGGCCAGGTGAGATTCATAATCTCTTCAGTGATGCCTGGGTCTATCCTGGGGTCTCCTTCCAGTTTTATGTGCCTGGAAAACCTCTACACCGGGGCATCTTGATTTGGGGGTGTCTGAACCACCTCAACTGGCTGTTCTCCAGGCGAAGAAGCAGCAGTTCTACCTCAAGCTCCCTCTGGATGTCCGAGCTCCTCACCCTATCTCTAAGGCAGACCAGACACCCTCCTGAGGAATCTCATTTTGACCAGTTGAAGGTGATGACTGTCATCCCGAACACTTCACACTCAGCTACAAACCATCCCACAGCCCCCTGTAGGTCCCCAGCTGAGGAAGCCAACAGAACCACATCATCTGCGAAAAGCAGACATGGAGTTCTAAGGTCACCCATCCCAAAGCCCTCCTCCATCCCTGCGCCTCGATATCCTGTCCATGAAAATCACAAACAGAATCAAAGACAAGGGGCAGCTCTAGTGGAGGCCAACATACACCAAGAACGGATTCTGTGCCTGGGATGTGAACACAGCTGTCACTTTGGTTATACATGGACCTGATGGTGGCCCCAGGACCCCATATTCCTGCAGTCACCACCATGGGACACAGTTGTTAGCCTTCTTCAAGTCCCCAAAACTCATGTACCCAGATGAGCAAACTCCCATGCTCTGAGCGCACTCTCTGGCCCCCCTTTTTAAAAACAGGAACCAACCCCCTGGTCTACCACTCCACAGGTACTGTCCCAGTCTTCCACATGACAGTGAAAAGGCGTGTCAACCATGACAGCCCTAGGACTTCCAGGGCCTTCAGCATCTCAGGGGCAATCTTATCTACATCTGATGCCTAGAAAAACAGCCCGAAACCATTATCCCATTTAACTTGGTGTTGTGAGGCTTGCATGCAGCTGGTTGACCATGGAAACCCATTCCATTAAACTGCCGTGGACAGTTTTAGTGTTTACATTGATGCCAGTTGAAGTTCTGAGCATTGGTGACCTTTGTGCACCATGCACTTAGCAGTCGTTGACCCCACTCTGTGATTCTATGTGGTCTTTCACTTTGTTGCATCCAGTGGCATCCATCACAGTATCATGCTTGAAGTCACTGAGCTCTCCATCGTTTTTAAGTCTTTGGTTATGCACTTGTAGAGTTTTTGCTGTTTTGACTCTGCTTCTTTTTCTTGAATAAGATTTATCTTCAGTAGCACTTGTGTGACAGTTATGTATAAGATTTATTGTAAATCCAACTCTCTCTTGCATGAGAGTGTACAAGTGAGAGTTTGTTTCTTTGTTTATAAGACAAAATGCTCACTGGAGTAAGAGCGCATGGAGGGGAGCTTGAAAACAAACAAAAACAAAAGATTTATGTCTCTCAGCTCCAGTGTAATTTAAATGCATGAGCACTAACTGAAACTTAAACTGTTGAGAAGTTGCACAGCATGTGTGTGTGCAACACGCACAGCAGAAGTCGATGTGGGCCCATGTTTGCAGCACATCATCCAAATTTTAGGAACACTTTGCACTACAGACTGGACCAACCGACTGTATAGTGCCAATTCACAACCAAAGTTGTCTCAAGACACCTTATAAAGTTGGGACGTCGACACTGTACTCTTTCATATATTATTTGTTTAGTTACAGTGGCAAGGTAAACCTCCTCTTTACAGGGCAGAAACCTTTTTTTTGTCAGACTATGCAATTGGCCAATTTGATCTTGTCTTGGCAGACAGCCTGGCCACACTACAAGTGAGACTACAACCGCTCATCATATGCTAATATCACCACAGTCTCCACAAATGTGTGCTGTATTAATTTTTTGATATATTTTACACCTGTTATTTATTTTGCACTTTTCACAAAATAATATAGTTGTCAGACCTTTATTATTTTAATGATGCCATGTATGGCACAATGAAATAACCCCAATCAAAAAAAAAGTAACAGAACTTGAGATATGAATGTATTAACATGTCAAGAAAATAAGCCAAATCACTCTGGTAGATGATGGTACAAGATAAAGATCATGCTCTATTATTGGTAGGTGACAGGATAACCGATGTTGACATCAGTCAGGGTGTCATCCTGGATGACAATGCACGAAAAATTCTGATATGCTAGTCTTGTTGAATTGTGGACGTGGGGCATCTTGGATGCATCATTAATTATATTACACTACTAGAGCGTTTGTCACTCCTGACACTCATATTTGGGTATTTAACGATGAGCTGCAACGCTGCCATTGGGCCCTCAAGATAGGAGCGCATGCAGACCACTCCTCATTTTAAACAAACACAGCTGTTGATGGTTACTGGATGTGTGTGCTCGGCAGGTACATTAGGTGGTAGAAGAGACACCTGCACTGCTCACCAAGATGCTCTTTGCTGGTTATGAAATAGGGCATGGTAATTTACTGTATAGCTTAAGATAAGTATAGAAGTTCAGATGTGACCAAAGTATTAGTATAGATATATTAATCAATGAAACTATTAAATATAAAAAAGAAAGGCATTGAAACAGTAAGAATGATGTATACAAATGCTGAAAGAGTTGGAACATTATAAGCAGAGATTATCAAGATCAAGATCTGAAAATAAAACATTGAATTCTCTTAGTGGTATTAATGTGGGCAGCTTAAAATGGAGCAAAATCCAAGTAACGGAAAACAGATCCTCCTTTTTCTTGGTGATAGAGCTGTCAACAGGAATGAATCTTCGTGCAGAGGGATAAAGTGCATCTCATAGTTTTGGAATAGTGCTGGCAATCTGTCCATGAGTATTATCATCATAATCTTGAACAGAAAGGAAAACTGTTTCAGTGGTTATTTTACAAGTAAATAGTAGGAAACAAGATTTGTTTCTAAAAACTAAACCCAGCTGTTGTCAGGGTTTAGACAGAAGATTTTCAGTAGAAATGAAAAAAAGAAAAACTTGACCAGGGCTGAACTGATTCCTTGAATAATTCAAGTGACTGGATTCAAATTATCTGCCTCGACGCTTTGCTTAAATCAGTCATGTATCCAGATATGTCCGTGGTATAAGCTTGGATGTCGCGCTGTGTCACATGGCGTGTTGTGTTTTGCACAGACGGTTATTTGTGTGGCACAATGTATTTGTTTTCACTGTTATTATAACATAACATGCAGTAAAGATTATGCACTGTGCTGAGGGAAGAGAAAGAAGATGATGCATTCAAGTTGACAGACACTCGTCCTGCTGCATTTTTTACGCATCCACTGGCTGTGGAATAACGGCAGATACGGCACTATGCCAGCGTTGTAGCCATGTTTTATTGTAAAGAAGGTTAAATAAAGAAAAACGTTTTCTATGGAGAGTGAAAAGCCTTTACCGGGTTAAAGTACGCAGATCTCCGAGATCCCACTCGCTCATAGGAGACAGCAGTCAGTTTATGTCTGCAGACGTCAGTGTGTTTTATAAACTTCACAGATTGACCTGACCATTTTACAGAAGAGAGACAAGCTTCATGATTCAAGCCTGGTTCTTGTGCTTTCTCTCTCTCTCTCTCTCTCTCTCTCTCTGTCTTCTACGTGCGCATGTCATACATTTTTTTCTGACTGATTTAAAATTCAGCATCCGCACATCTTTGTTACAATGTACGTTTTTTTCAAAATCCTTTGGCACCCTGGAGCATTTCATAAGAGTACATTTTGAGGATTAAATGCCAGTCAAATGGAATTGTTATTGCCACAAAGGGTGACTGAGACAGAGAGAGCAAAGAGGTCAGAGTTCATCATCATGCAGTCAGGATTCAGTAGATCACGGATGCAGCTTTATACTTAAAAAAACTTGTTCCCAGGTCCAGATATGGTGTTAAAAAGTCCCAGTGGATCAAACAAAAATGTGGTTGCAAAAATTAAAAAGTGAACACCCTTTGAAAAATAGGTTAAATTCCTGTAATGTAAAAGCCCAGCTTTCAAACCTCATCAGACCATTGTGTGAATAATGGAGATTTATTTCTTGCTATAACGTGAAACATTACACTAATGCTTAAAGTAGAGGGCGTTAACATGGTTGTGTCTTTTTACCTTACTGACAATGTGAAAAATAAAACTAAAATACCTAATAACTATATAAGAAATAAAGTATTGGCAGCCAGAATTTCCTGGGAAAGGATCCCTAAACCCCAATTATGGCATAATCTAATCTGGAATTACTGAACTCCCTTTCCTTTTAACTTTAATAAAAGTAAGTTTTCATCAGAACTATTTTAGATATTTTGTTTAGATAACTTTTTAATACCTATTTTTAATTCACAGGTAGTCCATTTAAGGGACCCATCTAATTTTCTCATTTGCCTAGTACTATTTCTCTTGAAAAAAAAAAAAGTAAAAGTGATAGGTTAAAAAAATGCAATATTGCAAGATTAAACCAACAGAGTACTCGATTACAAAAAGAATCGAATACTGCAGCCCTAAACTTGACTCAGGTTTACCTGCTGGAAATGTTCCTGACCTGCCAGCAGAGAAGATAACTAAACATAAAGTTGTATTTCAAAAGCATCATTTGCTTTAGTGTGAAAATGCTTTTGTTCTACAACTACTGCCATAAAGTGACTAAGTTATATGAATGCCATTTTTGGAGTCCTCACCTTTTACTCTTGTTTTGCCAACATGGCCGCCACAGAAGCCTTCAGCCGAAACACCTCACCTGTGTAAAGCCTTTAACACTCAGAAGCAATGAAATGCCTTTCCTGATTTTCTTTTTCTCCCTGAACCTGAGCCCCAATCACTTCATTGATCTATTTCTGTGACCCATGTGTCTTTTATTGTGCCCTGATCCTGACTTACTATATTACTTGAAGACATGTGGCAGACCTGCGTGCACTTAGCTCTGCAGAAGTCCTAGTATACTCCTTCCATTTGCCTGCAGAGATTGAGTAATCAAGCTTACAAAGCAGCCATGAAGAATGAGACAACAAAGACCGTCCCTGTTCAATTCAATTATCTTTCATCCCCGTCTTGCCTCAGCATATCCCCTAAAACGTTTCTGATATTGTCCATCTCCCTCGCTCTGCACTAAACCCACAATCTCTCTCTCACGTTCACAGCCTCTCTTTTATTCTCTCTCTTCCACACAATAGCTCTCCTCAGCCCGGGTCCTGTTTGATGTAAGACTCCGAACACTGAGGCCTCCCTTCTCTCCCTCTGTCGCTCCTTTAATTCCCCTTAAAAATTCACTCGATTTATTTATCTGTACCGCAGAATCCGCTGAGGTTCACTCATCACCCACCCGTCTGAGCTTGTCCCCTCTGTGCCCTTCTTGGTGATAACGGGAGCAGGCAGCGGTCCATCACCACCTCCCACTCAGGCCAGGACCAGGACTGTGTGATTGACAGAGCCCCACTGACTTAGCTATGTTTCCAGTTTCTCCTCGGTGCCTCCTTCCCTTCCATCTTAACTATTATTCTTCTTCAACACTACTATCATCTAGGATCCATCAATGCTGGCTTATTCTAAACTTCCCACTTATTGGAATTTCAATAAATCTATAGAATTCCAGTTAAAATGCACTTGAACCATAATGAAACACAAGTTTAGTCTCTTTCTGAAGCTACATCATCAGACATTCCTGCTCATGTGTTTATGATTTTAGCATTCTTCATTTGAACAAAGGTTTATCAAAAGACTAGACTTAAAAGAAGCTGACCTCCACGGATTTATAAAAGGATCATAGGCTAGACATCTTTATTATAGTTTTATGTAAGAGCTCAGTGCACTTATTTGATTCTGGAATTGAAGGCTAAGAGCTGACTCAGTGTTCTTGTTTTGCTTTAAAGAAATCATATTAAAATGCTCTTTACTGACCTGAAGTTCCCTTTCCAACTTATATGGCTCAAACATTCTTTCAAAAAAATAAATTACATTAAAAAAGGGTCAAAGATACATATGAATATTCTCATGGGTTTTCAAAACGTGTATCAGAGGTGGAACCACTTGTTTACTGGTATGAAAAACAGCCTGTAAGATAGAAATGGATTAAAATGTATTTGAGGTGTAACAATTAAGCACACGCCTCTCGGCCCTTTCCGGTGTAGAATCAGTCCTTGTCATATACCAGTGGTTCTTAACATGGGGGTCACTAAACACTGAGAGGGGATCACCAGATGCCTTAAAAAATACCAAGAATATTTTAAAAAGGATTTTTAACTGCAACTAACTAAAATAGTTGTAGATGACATTTTTGCTGAAATGAAAGTCATGTTTCAAAAATCTGTTTAAAGTAAGTGCACACATGCCTGCCAACAGAAGTAGCTGGTCCCCTGACAAACCCAGTTGTGATTTTTTGATGATATTAATGCATGTGTGTTTAATCACTAACATTGGTGCTAGCATCCTGGGTAACAATTTCCTCATTTTGGAGCTGAAAAGTGTGTCAAACTATTTCTGGGTTCAAATGTTGGACGTATCTATTTGGGCCCCCTCTTATCAACTTTTCCTTGACACATTTTACCCTGTTTTCTTCACTTTTTCCCAACAATTTTGCCACTTTAAATCTTATTCTGCCACTCTGTAATCCCAGTTCACCACAGTTTTCTGCCCATTTCTTCTTTTAAACCCATTCCACCTATTTTTCTGACTGTTTTTTCACTTCTTAACCAATTAATGCCACTTTCCACTTTTTGAGAACACCTATATTAAGGATGGCGGATGAGTATTTGGTTACTTGAGTACTCATCATGGCCATCATTACTGTAGTAATGTTTCATTATTGTACACTATGTGCACACTGTTTTAAACTGCATTATTTTGACTGATTTGGCGTTATATGTGTACTTGAAATTCCTTGAGTCCTTTTCTGTATAGAAATGTTGTCCAGGTCTATGTGTGCTAACCTTGCAAAGCAGATGGATACGCATGTTTCCGTGTTTCTTACTGGCGAATCCAACTTGCAAAGCTCCTGTCTGAACCGTTTGACAGGACAACTCAGCGCCGAGGGGCAGTACTTTCGGGTGTGGCGGAGTCGTGACGTAAACAAGCAGCAGCAAGAGACTGGTGCCATTATGGCGGAAGACATTAGTGTGGATGCTGCTAAAGTGCCAGTTTTATACGAACTTGATGACATTTCTTCGTTAAAAGAAGAACAAAGAACACCAGTGAGTTGTTTTTGTTTTTTGTTTCAAAAACGAAAATAGAGGTGTACTGACATGTCGCCATGGTTTGCGTTATGCAGTTCTATATGGAGTTTATTCCCGGTAGCTGTGACGACGTCACATGTTTTGTTGCTCTGACTGGCCTGTAAAGATGTGACAGAACCTTCATCCAATGTTTTTCAAAGGCGCTGCCCTTTCCCTAATGCTGTATATCAGAGGTTTTCCAGATGGATGTGTGAAACAGTTCCATCTGGCATGTCAGGTTACATGTGTGCTGCATACACACAGATATCTTCGTTGATCACCATTGCTTACAGGATTGCAATTCAACTAAACTACACCCATAGGCCTCTTTCTCTTTAAATGATGCTCATTGGTCAGGTGGTTCTCCAACTGAAAACAAACATTTCAGAGTAAAGCTTATCAAGATGGATCAACCTGATGACGGACATAGAGTTTGTCCAATCCATTGCCTTTGTAAGTCTACCTTTGGCTCAGAGAGATAGATGGAGATCATTGGACCCATCCGTTGATGCTGACTTTCTGAATCTCTTGAATGCACATGCTATGCTTTTTTAGGTGATTGCATAAAACTTTCTCTTGCACACACAATACCGTCTTCTGAACATGACTCTTTCTAGCGCTCAGGGGATTGTTTCTGGTGTGCCAGAGATGCTTTTTCTGTCATTTTCCTGTCCATGACTGTTTAAAGGTTACATACAAATAAAATGTAGTATTAGATTTTTATTTTTAGGAACAAGAAACTTCCAACTATGGAAGCAAATACAGACTAAACCTCTGCATGTTAAAGCTTTAATCTCTCACTTTTGTGCTTCTAAAGTGCAACACACAGATACACACAATCTCCAACACACGTTATTGAAATCTTTCCCCCACATCCCAACCCTTGAGCTGATCCCTTGGCTGGTTGGCTTTGCTGTAAGTGATGTGTTTACGGTGAGGTCTTTAGCCCAATACACTACAGCACACAGATCTTAATTCCAAAGATGGCTGTATCTGCTCTGGGACTCCATGTGTGTACTGTGTGTGCTAGCGGATGCACGTGGGTTTGTTTTTCATGCCTCTTGGTTTGTGCATGTATATCCACGGCCACTTCACTGGTGCCATCTGTCTTTGACTGCAGAGTTTACAACTCACACAAGTTGTCTCCATCAAAAGTCCATCTCATGCCGATTGTCCACCTGTGCTCTGCTTATGTAATGTGCATTTGTACACTGCCTCAGATCATTTTTGGTAATGGCCGCCCATTCCAGGCAGATCGGCACTGACAAGTGTAATCTATCTGTGCAGCAGCAGCTACCATAATGCACTGCAATGCCTTTACAGTCAGAGCAGAGTCAAAATGTTTTTACTCTGTCTTTGGACTCTAATGACATGACTCTTTAAAATATTTGACCTGTGATAGAAACTAGCTAGGGCAGATGTGGAAACTTATATTAAATTTGAGTTGGTAAATACAAGTGGAGGATTGGTTGATATCATTCCATCACAGAGGAAGTGAACGCCTGGAGTCATCACTGGGGGAGAATCCCATTTTCTAAATGTCCCGACAGATTGCTGATTGAGTTGCTTGGCCAAAGAAGATGGCAACACTTACGATATAAAATGTTTGAGTGCTTTTCTCAGCCTCCCTCTGCATTCCCTCAGCAGCATTTCATTTACTGTCTGCTTTTCTGGAAGCACATGTCCCTTGGCTAAATATTTCACTCAGTTTCAGATGACAGCGGCCATGCAGCACCTCCTGTTTTCACCGTGTATCGTCTTACCCATAATACAAAAAATATGTGCCGATGAAAACAGCCTTTCAGTTGTTTTGTCTTTAGAGGACGTACAGCAAGAAAACTCAAGAAACTAAAGGAACACACACGTATACATAAACCACTTTCACAACAGTGCACAGTGATGCACCACTCCCTGCAAAGTTATCTGATGACACCAGGGAGCCATGATGTTTGTTATTCATGCTGGAGAATCAGATCGGAGGAGACATCTGTTCGCCTCCTAAACATTTTTTGATATAGAAAAGTCAGAAAGGTCACAGATTTCTCTCTGCAGAGGCTGTCATCTCTGAGCTGTGATCATATTTCAGCACCCTCACATTCAAACACAAAACAAAATAATCTCACAGTTTGAGTCAAAACTCAGAGGGCAGAATACGGAGAAATAGTTTTTCTGGGTTTCTTTATCAAATTATGTGTATTAACATCACGACGATGAGCACATTCCACTTTAACATGCACTGTCATTGCTGTTCAGCTGCTTATTGGACAAAAATGTAATAAATTAGAGTTGTAACTTATGGCTTCAGTGATATAACTTGTGGAGACTTTTTAAATAAGTGAAAAGGACACGAATTATGTTTCCTTTCTCGTATAACTTCTTGTTTTCACAAGTGTTTTGATTCTTCAGGGAGGGCGAACCGCACAATGGAAAACTGGACCTCTCTCAGAGAGCATTAAGGCCAAAATCAATATATTAAGTTCCTGTTACAATTGCAGACTTTCCTGCTGCAGAGAAAACTAAGGGCTCCATTTTTAGTAGTTTAAAGGACACCTTCAACCTTATCTTGTTTATGCATTTTTTTAGGGGTTTAACAGATTGCCAATTGGTGTGACTTCCTGCTCAATGCTTTATCTGTTAAAAAAAAGACAATAAATGTTGTAATGCTGTGAAGAAATAGAAGTAAAACCACAAAAACTATTACTGGGTTGGATGCCAAAGGTGCTTCTCCTTACAAATAGAAATACTGGAGAAAATACTCAATACACAACTGAAAGTAACATTATGGGTAAAGATTGCAATGAAGTTTAGCGTCAGTTCAAGCAGGAAGATTGTTTCATTTCCATTCATCCTTTATAGTTAATTATCACTCATTCTTTTGTCTCCATTTCCCTCCTCTGTTCTCCTGCTCTCATAATCAGGTTGTATGGGCGTCTTATCACTTAAACTGAGTCAATCCTGTTCTGCCACAACCTCCCTTGATCCAATCATCCCACTGCTGCCATATTTTAAAATCTTTTCCCCACTCGTCCACAGTCAGTCTGCTGCAACCCTCCTCCACCCCAGCTACCTCCATTACATGTCATTGGCTTTCAGGTCTGGCTCCTTTGCTGTATCCTGCATCCTTTCATTGCCACCTCCAAATCATGTCATTAGTGTCTAGTCAAGCTCCTCAGACGTCATTATCTATCCACCTCCTTCCATCACCGACAACCAGTGTATCAACGAGGCTGAGGTCAACCGCAGACTTGGACTTGGACTCTTGTGAGGCCTGGATGTTGACTGATGACCAGACTGATGGCCTTTATTTGCCAAACACATTTCACATTTTCAAACATTTCCAAACTTGTAAAATAAATAATTGTTAAACATGTATTAAGCCACTTATTGAACTGTATGAACCCTAAGAAAATTATGTTGCTTGGTTTTTACAAAGTTCAGGAAACAAGAAGCACAAAAGAGCATCAAACATGGTGTACAGAAACATAGAGGAAGTAGTGCTGTAAAGTCTTAAAGTGGATCAGGGTCAAGTTCAATGAAACTTTGCCAAAAAGAGGGTAAAAATCTAAATGACTGGTTAAACAGCTCAGTTAAACAGTAACGGTTTTTATAGACATTTGTATAGTTGAAAATCACATTGAACTAACGTTCTTTTTCAGGCTTATACTGCTGAAGTGAGCACAAGCAGCGGCTGTAGCCGGAACTTGCATTCTTCTGTTGGATTAAAAGGTGAACTGTGCTACTCTAGGATGTCACAGATATAGAAATGACAGTGTTCGTAAGAAGACATAAATACCGCATAGAAAAGGGAAATCTTGCCTTTAAGAAGTTTGGGGCAACTGGCCGCGTCACCAGAATTTCTGAGACATTCATGCCATTCTCACCATCTATTACAGACAATGATTGTTGATTGGTTACAATATCAGCAATTCAGAAACAAACACATTCTATTCATGAAAGCTTAAGGTAGTGGCAACACTTGTAATGAGATCATATGTGAGCATTTTTAACAACTTTAAAGCTCCTTATAACTTATGAACTAAGCCTTGTTGGATGGACCTTGATCAAATTTCTATAAGGATCTTTGAAATGTATTCTACTATACCAGATATTTCGTCACTTTACAGTTAAGGCTGACACTAATAGGGCTCAACAGTGTGGATCTAGAAGAAAAAACCCATTCCTTTTCTCCATAGCTGGTTTGACTGTTGGACATATTTTCAGAAGTATCCAAGTTAGACTTATCAGGATCTACATGGGTGCAAAACAATGGTATGTTTGTAAGAAATCAGCCTTGTTTAAGGAAAAACACAGTTTATTCACACTCTAAGCCAAAAATACCACCATTTTTGAGTGTCCCAGTGATGTCTCTGATTGGCTCGGTCTGCGGTCTCGGTTCAGTTGGACAGGTGTACATAATAAAGTGGTCGGTGAGTCTATATGTATACAGAACAAAGTAAAATCTTTCCAGTACAAGTCACCTTTTCATGGATGCTATATGGAGCGACCTGAAACAATCTGAGCTGATTTCTTTTGGGATTTAAGAGTACGTTTTCTAAGGACCGAAAAATATTATTTTTGGTCATTATGACTGCTTCTTAAATCTGTTCCTGATGTCACTTAGAATACTCAAGTTACATGTTGTGTTTTATACGTTATAGCTTTCTGGTTAACTGATTTGTCTTGTGTGATATCTCTGTGTCTTATTGAATAATTTATGTGATGCTATTACTGTTGTTTTGCTGTGTAGCTGTGTTGAAGTAATATGACGTGTGAACCACTGACTCTCTCTTGTACGGCTGAGGAGAGTTGAGGTTGTCACAGATGTTTGATGGGCTCAGTTGAGGGAGAAAATGATTTACAGTATATGAAATTATTCGGGGTGACGTCTCTTTTTTGTGCCCATAAAAATATGTCTCTTCTTTGCCATTTTTTTCAATGAGCCAAGTTGTGTTATTCCTGGAAACAAACTTATGTCTGTTGCCAGCTCGAGCTCTGCATCTGAAACTGTTTAACTCAATTTGAATCTGCCGGACATATGCACGCACGCACACACAGACGCACAGCGCATAAACATACAAATTGGCACATATGTTCATGCACACATACAGACCTGCAGAGCTTGCACATTTGGAGTCACACACACATAAGAAACAACAGCCTGATTCGAATCAGCAGACGAGGCAGATTGCCGAATGAAAACCTGTCACTAGTGAGGAACCGCATAGTCCAGACAGAAAGACAGACAGGCAGGCAGAGAGACAGGCAGGCAGATGACAGAATGTGCTCGTTTCCCTGTTCCTCGCCAAGCTGTACAGCTGTCACTGCCAAGTCGGAACAAACGATTTAAAACCCAAAAATGAACTGTCAGTAAACAACAGGGATGAGCAGAGTTTTAGTGGACAGATCTGACGTGGGAATAGAACTGAAAATAAAAGCTGTCTTTCATTATAGTTTCTCATCTTAAAGCCTCACTCAGTCCTACTATATACAAACCTGCCGAAATTCACAGTACAGTTTCCTCAGTTACTGCATCAACTGGAAAAGGCCTTTACTGATTTAAGTGTCTGTACGAGTTATAGTTATTAAAGAGGAAAGTATCAGCTGAAAAAACAGAGAGGGAGCACAAGGTCATTGAAATGTGTTGCTGCTTATTGCATCAACTTCCACTAAAGTACGAAGCTATCAGCTTTATGGTCATGAATGATTTTAGGTGATTTTTAAAATCTTGGACAGAGTTGCTGTTTTAGTGGAGGCGGAACCATTTGTTTGCAGCTGGGGAGGGCATTTCAGGTGCACACACATCCCTCAGCTGTCCGCTCCATGCTCAGTGATTCTCCAGAGCTTTCAGAGGTGAAACCCAGGAGAAAGGCTGCTGCCTTTGGAGAGCTGCTGCCTACCTAAACCCACATTCAAAGCCAGGCACTGTCACACTTCCAGCAGGAAAACACATCTGCTAATCTATTTACTGTAAAGACGCTGAGACAAACTCACACAGTTAGTCAGGATATTTAGTGCATTTTCCCATAAGCTAGCATTACATGTTTGATATCAACAGATGTTATACGATCTGCAGATACATTTTCCTCCATTCATTGAGATAGCATAAACAAAAAAGATACCCAGTTGTTACAACATGTGCACTAAGTTGTAGTTAAACTGACATTGAGTTTGAAGTCACCATGAACAGCTGCTAATAGTTTTAGTTTGAATAGTCAGGCAGCAGGCACAATTCATCTCTCTTCATCCTTTTTTCAGTAAGAACTGATACAAAAGGTTTGAGTTTGAACTCAGATCTCAGCATTTTTAATCCTTATGATAGAGGATTTTTTATTTTAGATTACCTCACAGGCAAAAGTGGCAACAGTTAGAAATCAAGCCCTTTTTTTACTCTCTTTACTTTAAACTTCTGCACAGCAACTGTATATACATGTTATTATTCAGAATCTTAAACTAGAATGTTGATAAACTTATCAAAAAATCAGGGAAACATTGTAATTATGACGTTTGCTGTAGGGTAACATTATGTCTAATTAATTTGTTGTTAAATAGTAATCGAGATAGAATGTCAAATGACCAACTGAGCAATGCTGTTAATATTAAGCAGTTAAAGGTGAAGAAGAAATAACACTTTTCAAATTGGATCATTGACCTACCAACTGGTTTTAGTAAAAACAACAACAACAACAACAACAAAAAAAAAAAAACAGAAAATAAGCAAATAAACTGAAAACAAAAAGGGAACACCTAAAGAACATATGTGAAATTTGAAAATTAAATGAATATAATAAGAAGAACTAATAAACTCAGTCACACGTGGTTTCAAAAAAATTCTGAAACCACATTTTTAAACATCAGAATAAAAACTGTCAGTGCTAAATTTTCTTTCCTGCTGTGTTTAGACATTCTGTCTTTTAAATTGTAAAACCATGTCATTCATCATATCTGTGACTAATGGATTTTCTGACTTAAAAAACAGCTCTTTAAAACTTTTGGAAACATCTCTGTGTGTTTGAACAGCATAAGTTTAAACCTGATACCATTACAGAAGGAATGTTTTTTTTAAACACACTCATTTCAGTCATCAGGCTAAGCATGTTACCACTGCACAGACTGCAGGTTTGATTCACACATGCTCACTAGTCAAAGATAGCGCTCACAAGTTCCAGTCAAAGACAACTTTTAACATATTTTTTCTCGATGGCATTGATATGAACAAATGGACATATTAGATAAGAACTCAAATGAAAAATAAAAATAATATTTTGATAACTTCTAGTCTGCATGGTTTCATCTTGTTCACCAAAGCTGATTGTATGAATGCCCTAGGAGCAGGGGAGGAGCCAGATGTGTTAAATATCGGGGGGATTCCCAAGGATACTTTTGCTTATCTAACATTTGTTTGCAATTTTTTATTCAGTTTTGAGCAAAGGTGAATTATATTAAATGCCCAAGATCTTTTGCATCACATGGGAAAAAAGAAGCTATTTGACCAAAAAAAAAAAAAAAAAAAGTTTAAACATTATTGCATCATATTTTTTTTGTACTCTATAACTGTGCTAAAAGTGTCTGTCATTTTAAAATCATGATACACCATGTTGTTTGAAGTTTTATTTTTTATTTTTTGGCATAGGTAGGGTGGGAATATGTCTAAAAGTTTACAATTAAAACTTTGCATGTCCAAACAAAGAACATGCAATGCAACGTATGGGAATACAGATATTCATTTATTCACAAAAGTGTTGAATACTGTACTTCTGGAGAATATCAAATGTACTTTTATAATGAAGTGAGTTCATAAGTCCTTAAAGGCAAAGAATTATAATATCAAAATCAGAATCAGCTTTATTGGACAAGTATGCTTACACATTACAGAATTTGACTCCGGTTAGCTATGCTTTCAATGTACAGGAATTAAAAACATCAAATATGAAAATAAATAAAACTGATAAAAGTATAAAAAGGCTTAAGATGTACATTTTATAATCTCTTGTTAGGTATTTTTTCTAGGTTGCAAGAGTACTGACAAGGTCATCATAACACTAAGCAATATGCTTTTAACCAACATGAGAGATTCTAGTTTTTTAAGAAAACATTCGGGCTTTAGCCCCATAAGCCACTCCCTCACTACGCCTATGCCTAGGAAGTGTTTTTCCAAGCATAACTCCTGGGAATGGACAAAAGTGGTGTGATTTTTAAAGATATTCCAAAATGACAGACTTTCTGTTTAGATTTCACCACAATTATGATGTACTTTTTGAAAGTCTCAGGATGATGAATATGTCTGCTAAACTTAATCTTCTAGATTAACATGCTTCAGAAGGTTGCATGTCAAATATATATATTTAATGTTTTTTAATGTTTCCTGATACACCTGTAAAGTTGTGTGACTTTATGAGCATGTTACGTTTATAAAAAGTCAGATGAAAGATAGAAATGATGGATTTCAATTAGGTCCTAACACCACTGAGGTCAGTGCTTGGGCCCTAATAAAATACAAACAAGCAACAGGAGAATTACCTTGTAACACTGAACTGTAGTTAAATATTCAAGAGTGCCAGTTATGTTAAATTTGATAACATTTGGTTTAATGCAGCTGGACTGAAAAATCAAGAGCAGCAAACTGTTGCTTTCTTTAGACCAACTTTATTGTCCAGTTTTAAACAGCCTGTTTGAATAAAGTGAACTCTGCCTCTTTTTTCACTCAGTTGTATTTAATGAAGTTATGGCACATTAATTCTGTTACTCTCAGTATCAATTTGATATTTATAAAACTTTATTAATTTCACACTTTTTATTAACTTTCCAGCCGTTTTGAAATTGAAATGGTGGTTGATTCAATTTTTCCTAGCTCTGCCTCTTTTCCCAACATGCGTACGCCACATGAGAAAGCTTAATCTATCTAAAGTCGTACCATATGCCCCTGTTTACTCTCCAAATCCATCTTTCCTCATGATATGGTTGGCATAGAACGAGTCTGGGGCTTTATTTGCTCAATTTAGCAAATCTGCAAGTGACATTTTTGAAACACACACTAGCACTTTGTTTCATAATTTCACAGTCGAGCTAAAATAATGTGAGGAAAGACAACAATACAGTTCTTTTGTGGGACAAGTGAAATCTGTTTGTGTATGCGAGGTACATAGGTACTAAAAACACAAGGGTGAGTTGTGTGTGCGTTCATACATAGTGTAGGAAAAGCAGAGAACCTGCAGCTAAAATAATTGGAGCCATTCATTAAGCCAGAACCAAAGCCAGATTGTGTCAGCTCCCTTGATCTGAATTTAATCAGGAGGAAAAAAACCACCCTCCTCCACCACCCCTCCTTCCCCGCTCATTCCACCGTCCAGCCGAGATCCAAGGACTCGCAATGAACCCTGCGTCGAGAGCCTCGTCTTAATTAGTCCATTGTTTCTGCGCGGCCCAGCATGCAACTCTCTGAGCAAAGAGCTTCATGGGAGTTTGTTCAAGCTGTCACCTGGGGCAAACTTTACTTACCCCAAACTTCCCCCTCCCCGTCCTCTACTGTACACAGACATATTTCCATTTCTGCGTCTCTCCCCTGGCTGACAGATATGAGTTAGGACAGACGGATGGACGCGTAACGCTATCAAGGGTTTCAATCTGCTTTTCAAGCATTGAGGGGAGGCAGAAGGGGGGAGGGAATCGAATCAGAGATGTGATTGTTTTAGGCTGTGTTCACACACTGCAAGACGTCATGCTCGACTAAAAATCGCTGCCTCTTTCATTGTCTACATGTTTCTGGTTGCTTAGTTATCTGACACTTTCTTCAGTGGCAGTTTGAATTACACTACTTTTGTCTTAATAAACAGTGCCTCTCAACTGGTGAAATAAGAATTAAGCTGCAAAAAGGACACCATTACAGAAAGGCATGCATGCATACACTTTATTTTACTCCAGTTATCCAGCACGCAATTTTTCGTGGGAAAATCAGCTTTTCGTCTAGAGAAAGGCAATAAATTAGTTGAAATACATAATCACAGGTTAAGTAATGATAATAAAATGTATGGACATACTTCGGGCTTCCATACATCACAGACTTTTAGCCCAATTATTTTTCCAGGCGCACATCTGGGACTCACTGGAAACAGCTTCAAGGCCCACCAGTCGATAGCTTCTGCACTAAAGGGACAGTATGCTATTTTATATATGTTAGTTTTACGGTGTACAACAGTTTTAATGTCTTCCTGTACATGTACAGTGCTTAACAAATTTATTCGACCACCTGTCTCAGAGACAATCCAGCATCATGAAGTGCTTTAATGCGAACTCTTTCATTTGCAGTGAGCTCTCCACATTTTAACATTTTGAACAGAAATGAGGAATTTCAAACTGAATTCACCTTTTTAGACCCTGGGGTTCTCTGAGATGTCAGAAATAAATCAGGCAAAATATTCAACCACTAAAACTATTTTTTCTGTTCAGGAATGCAAGTAAATAACTATAATTTGACATATTAATCAATAAATAATAATGTTCTTTACAATTTTTTCAGTTTTTTTGGTAAATCAGTAAATTTGAGAATTCATGTATAACAATAATAATTCTATTTTAGCATTAAAAATATCATTTGGGTTAAAGACCCTCTACATATTGGTGTATTAACCATTGCAGAAACATAAAAAATGGTTTTGGTTTTACCAATTTTTACCAGTGCTGTTAATTTAGGGCAGCTGTGGCATAAACCTTTCTTTGGGTGGTGGTCGAATACATTTGTTAAGCACTGTATGTACTGGACATTTTATTTCCATAGTTCCTCCCTCTGCAGTAAAGTACTGTGTGATACTTGTATTTCTCACTTTAGTCCCATATTTTTATGTCATGTATTTCTCTGTGCTGTATTTCATGTCCATCTCTTACTATGAATGTTAAGGACCTTGCAAACCAGATGCGTTTTTCCCCTACAAATAAATTGCACAACATTTTATTTTACAAGCATGCAGCAGGTAATTTCACCATGCAAAATCAAGGCAAATAATTTTTTGAACAATGTTTGATTTTTTTCGAAGTTTTGCTCTCAACAGGCACACATACCAATGTAACCAATCAAAACACTCATCTTTACCCATGGCAGAAGAGTTAAAGCAGACAGAGGATCAAAACCTGCTATGCATAACACCAAACAATGTTTTCTCCTTCTTGTACACCTTCTTTGTCTCTAGCCAGCGGCAAGTTATTTTTGTCTTTAAAGGTACAGTGCTTAACAAATTTATTAGACCACCACCCAAAGTAAGGTTTATGCCAAGCTGCCCTGAACTAACAGCATTAGTAATTACCAAAATCATTTTTTATGTTTCTGCAATGGTTAATACGCCAATATGTAGAAGCTCTTTAACCTAAATGATATTTTTAATGCTAAAATATAATTATTGTTGTTATCTATGAATTTTCAAATTTGCTGATTTACAAAAAAACTGAAAAAATAGTAAAGCACATTAATATTTCTTGATTAATGATGATTAATGTCAAATTATAGTTATTTACTTGCATTCCTGAACAGAAAAATTAGTTTTAGTGGTTGAATGTTATGCTTGATTTATTTCTGACATCTCACAGAAGCCCAGTGAGCAAGCTCAAATTTGGGTCTAAAAAGGGGAATTCAGTTTGAAATTCCTCATTCCTGTTCAAAATAGTAAAACGTGGAGAGCTCACTGCAAATGAAAGAGCCCGCATTAAAGCACTTCATGATGCTGGATTGTCTCTGAGACAAATATGACAGGTGGTCTAATAAATTTGTTAAGCACTGCACATTTTGTAAAATTGGGGCATATTAGCGACATTTAACAGTCAGATTCAAGGTTGCAATGCTCACCTCTGGTGTTAGCTGTGGGAACCATTGGAATAATGGAAAAATGGGTTTCTGTTATTTGATCACTTCTGAATGGAAGTCCATTTCCGCAACTTAAAAAAAGAAAAATGTGGAAGTTAAGCAAAAACATCCTAAGTCATAGTTATGTGATTAAAAGTCGAAATTATGATTTTTTTGAAGAATTGCCTTACTTTCACATTTTTTGTTTGGCAGAAATGGGCTTCCATATTTCTGTGATACAGAAGAAACCTGCAAAAAACAATGATCCAAGATGGCTTAGTCCATGGAGGCAACCCTCCCTATGAATGAATAAAAGGCTTATTGTAAGTTAAGTTAGTTAAGTTAGTTGATTAGAATCAAAAACAATTATGTATTCAGGTGATTAAACATTAATGTAGATAGGCCTATTTGTATTATGTTTCATTTTACCAAGTTGTACTGCTAAATGCTACTAGGCTAAATATTACACACTGCACCTTTAATGTGATACCATGTAGCCTGGTAAAATAGAGAGACAGGCAGCATTACACATGTCTATGTGAACGGAAATGTGCTACACACACAGATACCTGTTGCTCCCTTCATAGTTGCACTAATGACCAGACAACATTAAATATTTCTTTAACAGTTGGGTTGTTTTCTGTCTGAATGAATCAGGGACGTCATTCTACATAAATTCATATGGAACTTAAAATTTAGAGACCTGGCCAAGTAAATCATGGATATGAATGAAAATACATCAGAAGAGTAACAGAGCATCCAGAAACTAAAGAGAGCAATGTTGAGGCTCTGACTGGGCTCTACATCTGTTTCAAATTATAAAAGATAGTATTCTACTTCCTTTAACAATACGATTGCTTTTATTACTATTTAAATACTGACATGGAGCTAATAAAGTTAGCTACGAACACCTGTGTGTTCATTTTCTGAGGCAGTTTCTTCATGTCGTCCTCCAATTCCTTGATAGTAGAAGGAAGAGGATTACTTACATGATCCTGTTTGGGTGTAACAGATGTCGTTCTGACATTTTCTGTCTCTGAATCACTCTAGTAATCAGAGTAAGCGTCTCATTACTATGGAAAATGCTGAAAGTAACACCCAAACCTCATGCGAAGTATTATGGGAACTAGGAAAAAAATGGGCAAGAGCAACTTCAACAGCCACACTTCCTCCCTAGGGGATAAGAAAAAGTATTTTGACATCAACTTGATTAAAAAGGGATTCTGGTGCTTCCCATTTTTGCACAAATTTCTTGAATTTTCTGATTTCCAAGCAAGAGTTGTCTGGGTCATGCTTTTTTAGTTCTCTGGGATATCTAGTGACATAAGTGGAGTTGTTGGCGCTTCTTTCTATCAGCTTGTTTTCCTTATCCTAGTTTCGTATTGATCCTTCTTAAAGTTAAAGAGCAGATATGCAAAAGCGGCGTATAACTGAGGCCATTTTTCTGATGCAGGATAGGTTTCTAAAAAATATGGGGCAAAAATTAAAAGCATACACACTTCTGCACAACACCACTGGTGATATTATACACCTTAACTAAGAATTTGAGAACTGTAGTAAATAGCTTAACACTGTTTTTAAGGTCAATAGCCATTTAGTTTTTAAAAATGTTGTAGAACTCTAAGTAAAACAGTAATAAATCCACTCTTAGACCACCTGTATTCATGTAGTCATCCTAAATTTTGTTCAAAAGTGGCAAATGCCTCAATTCTTCACCTTGAATTATTTCTAAATCTGTAGACCAGATTCAAACTTACTGTGAAACGCCAAGGTTTTCATAAATGTCACGTTACTAGTGCTCTTAATAGTGGGAAACTGCAGCATCTAACTGTGTGTAGTTTTGATTTGTAAAAAAAATGTCACAACATGAACTTTTACCTTGATTATTCTGCTTTGAAGACATCAGACCTTGATCACATGTTAGTGAAAACCAGTGACAGCCGGAGCCTCGCTGTGAAAGAAGCTCGAACTGAAGAGTGCTCCTCGTGTGTGCTTTCCAAAAAATCAGAAGAAAGCGAAGGCCCCAAAAGACAAAAGGAGAGCCACTCACTCTCTGTCCATTCCTCTCCAACTTCCAAGCAAGAGGCATCAACCTCTTAATTTATTATGGGAGAAGAAACGTGCTGAACATCTTGAATGTGCGTCACAGGCATTGTCGGACAAAGAGAACTTGAGAGCGGAGCACTCCAGATTTAACAGTTAAGGCATAAAGGGCGTTTTTGTCTAAATAAACCAGTAATTACACTCCAGACTGAAGGATTTCCGCTGCTGTTTGATCTCTGTAAATTGATATAATTTGCCTGCATAATAAAAAAGGGAACAGGCTCAGATGTACTGTAGAATGACGGTTATTGATGACATTTGAGATTAGGCATGCTTAATTACACTCACCACTGCTTTAACGCCACGTCCGGCACCGCGCTGTTGACTGTGGCGTTCAGGCAGTGCACTGATCACTCAGACAGATTACCACTTCATACGTGTCATATATTGGTCAGGACTTGTTTCCTGGCTTCAGTGTTCATTACTGTACAGGGCTGTGTTTGAGAAAGCTTTCAGAGTTTGATGTCCTGGGAGCTCTCACCTGATCTACACCAATAGGGGGAGCTGTAGCATTTCTAATTGCAATACAAAGGTGGAGAAAATATAATCTTTTTTGCCTTTATCCTAAAAAATGTGCTTTTATTTTGAATAACTTAAACAAGAAAAGAAAACTGTGTGGTTATTGTCCTTTTCCAAATTAAATTTAAGCCTCATACTTGAAGTTTAGTGTCTGACTTTAGGAAAATGATGTTGGGATTTTCCAGCTGCCTTTTTTTCTTTATCTGCATACTAAAACCTGTGTATTTTCAATCACTTCACATTAAAAAAGCATCATCATGCCCCTATTTTTCAGCCTCATGTTGCAGGGAAATAAATGTCTTACTTAAGGGAAAATGGTGCTCAAATCTTAAGGTTTGAATATATTTGAGAGGCACTCAGATGAACTAAAGTTTGTATAGAAAGAGGTCATAATGTATCAAAAACTAATGTCCATCAAAAAGATATTCATAAAACTTTCCCCATCATTAAATTTCAAGCCTTTAATCTCCATGCGCTGGCAGGATATATGGGCTGAAACTGGACTGCATAAAATTGAGCCTGATTAAATTAAATGAAATGTAGCTCATTCATTTATTACAGCTTGATCACATTAATGGCAATGGACAGTTAAATTCTTAATCTCCCATCCCTTACATTATTAACGGAATGCATGGATCATCAAATCAATTAGTGATGATAACGATAACATTGCCAAATGATAGCTTTTGATCAATTACAGGGTGGACAGTGCAGATTAATGGGATGAATTAATGGTCACCGAGGCTGCTTCTATCCACTGAAATCCTACATTCACTCTTTGTGTTCATCTCTGTTACAAGTTCAGTTAAAGCAGATAGCGTCTCCCAGAGAGGTCACAAGTTAAAGACGAGAATGAACAAACATGTGCTTAAAATCAGCAGTGTGACCGGTTCAAATGATCTCCAACAAGACACTGTATGCCTATGTTTTCTCACTGTAAGTCACTTATATAACACTATTATCTTAAGAGACAAACAATGGCATTCCTTTGAGTGCAGATTTAATTTGCTTTCTAATTTTAAGGTCATGCCTGTTATTTGCTCCCTTGCAGCTTGAAAACTGGAGTATCCTTGTGTAAAGGGTGTTTTAACTATTTTCCCTGTTTGTTTTTAATGTTTTATCAGTTTTCATTTAACCTTTGAAATACTATTCATATCTCAAGTTTTGTCCTGATAGAGATGTTTAGCGTAGAGTGCTGCAGGAATGACGCACTTTTGAAAGCTACAGATTCCATCAACTATTGCTGATCTTTGCTGAAAATAAGCTAGAAAGTTAATGACATTAGTAATCTGTCATTCGTGAATGAGCTGGTACATAGAGCTGGTTCTCTCATGTGAACAATAAGATCCAGATTCAATTTGAGAGCTGTTTTATCATCTTATTATTATAATTCTTATTAGTGCTTCAACACCAACCTTGAAGTACTTGCACTGTAAAACCAAACAAGTTGAAACTGCTCAAAATTTTTGTTGAAACTGATTACATCAAAATCTTTAAACGATGGAAACAAATTTTTCCAGTTATGGTTACTCACACATTAATTTTACTTTCCTTTGCTTAAAAATTCAGTTTAAATCAAACCCAAAACAGTCCCTGTCATAAAGCTATGTGGTCTTCATCCACAGCAATTATCCCTTTTTTCTATCACATACTATAATCTTGAACATTAATGCCACCCAAGGTGGTCCGATTTAAGGGACTACAAGTGCCATTAAGTGAAAAGTGCACAGTGAACCAGGACTTCCTCATCCATTATGTTTAATATACTATCTACTGTGTATCATAGTTGCTCCATACAGGCTGGACTTCTCTCACTGAGTGAGTTACTTCTCTCATGGTGCAAAATTGTCCCATTCCTAAAGGCATTCTGGGTACAATGACAAAAAATGCTTCGAATGATTGAGTACTATTTACTTAAAACTAAAATGTATTCAATCAACCCAGAAAAATAGAGCTGAAATTACTATTTTGGATTTTTAAGTTTACACAACTTAGTTTTTTTTTTTTTTTAACAACCTTCAACTGTTCAGTCCTGCAGTGTGTATCTGTGGGTATTATTATAGTTTTTGTCCAAACAACTGCTAGAAGTAACAATCATTCTTCTCAGCCTCAGGACCAGGACCGTCCAAAGCATTGAAAGGTTCAAAAGATTCTGATCAGTACTACAAACCACAACTGAAAATTGTCATAAATATATGCAAATGACCTGAGTTGATGTTTACGAGCACCTATGAATTACTAAAGGCATGCACAATAAACTTCACTGAAAGTACAAGACTGGCAGCTTTCAGACCAACACAGATCATCAGGCCCTCTCTTACAGACACTCCCTTCATAAATATAAATATAAAGCCATCTCTGATGCACAAGAGGCACAAAACACACTGAATAATACACATAACTAAAATAACACAAGGTGTACCAAAACTTAAACACAAGTAAGTGAACAAAGCTGGCAGCTTTTAGACTGACTGAGATCAACGGGCCCAGATGATCTCAGTCAGGGTAAATAAACAGCCATCCCTGATTCACACATGGAACAAAACTAATATAAGTCCCACGAATGCTTTAATACCACTGAAAGTACAATGTTGGCAGCTTTCAGACCAAATATCACTGCAGAAAAGGACTGTAAGATCTCTGTAAATTGTCAGCATGGAACTAAAGTTTTGCATTTGGTAACAAACCATGACTGGATAAAACTGATACATTTTTGAATGTCAACCATGTGTTTGTTTATACCTACACAAAATCAAGTAGGAGAGAGGGGGTGTGTGCAGCAGCCACAGGGTTGCCGTTGCAGTGCTGTTATCTCATGTGTACATCTGCTTGTTTGAATGAGAGCTGACTCAAATAGAAAAGAAAATGTTCACTTCTTAACTTTATGTAATGAGTTAAATGTCATAGTGAACATATGGACTTATCAGCCGCTCGAAAAGTCATGGCAAACTAGAAAAACATATGGAATGATTACTTGAAAAAAAGAGGTTTTTGCTTACATTTCGAATAGTCCAATTTACATACAGCTAGTGAATGAAATAACATAAAATATCTTTATCTCAAACGTGTGATGGGTGCAGGATTTAGATTCCATTAGGTGGCATTTACTAGTTTTTGGCCAGTGTAACATTTAACTGTAATAAAGACATACTGTAACGATGTCCAACTCAAATACACATCAATTACCAAATAAATAGTGAATAATGATATTGTACATTATGAAACATATTAACGTGTTGTCAAGACAGATTTGATATGAATTTAAAGTCATTCTACTACAACCTACTTTATTTGTGTGGCTACAGTACTTTCTGGTCATGTCTGAGGTTTCTTTATCGGTGCAAGGCAGCACATGGCTAATTTAGGGTGTAGAGTATCCAAGGAATCTAAGCAGAGGCAAATTTTCACCTCTAGTAGACGATATATTCTATTTAATCACTTACCTACATAAGCTATTTTTATATGCCTCTTTAATGTTTGTCCTTGTGCTGCTTTACCATGCATTCATTCTGTTCTTGTCTTGTCACACAACTCTTATTATGTGATTAGTATTTATTTTTTTAATGGCTACAATACTTTGTCTGTTTTTTGAGTAACCATGTTGTGTTGTAAAGAATTTTAATGATGTAATGAATTTTGATATTAGTAACAAATTCCAGCAGATTATGATAATTTCGTGATTTTGTATCAATGTCCTGTTTTATTTAGTGCACTATTTGCTCCATATCATGAGTGTCTTCATGTTATAAAGTCCTTTTTTTGGCATTTCTCTTGATAGTAATTTGAATGCAAAGCACTAATTTTTTTTACAAGGACATGGTGGTTTTTATTTTGTCACTTTCTTTCAAACATGGACTGAAAATTAGAAAAAAAAATCTGGTTGAAAATTTTCCTTTTTTCCAAAATGTGCATACCAACAGAACAATATAGCTGAAATAGCATTCATAGAATCCACATTTTTATATCTAGTCTTGAATGAGATCCTGCATACCCTCCCTCGGTCGATATTGTCAAGTAAATGTAGTGTGTGAGCCCAGGGCGAGAGCACCTCTCTCACCTCCTGGCTGTGCTGGAAAGAAGGAGGTGAGGGGAGCCACAGAGGAGGAGATAACACAGACAACAGAGCAAACCACAGCTGCAGGGACAGGGATTTGTTTGAAACCAGAAAACGGTCTTATCAGAAGCCAAGAAGTTATTTTAAACCTAAAGGGGGTGTCTGGAGAGAACTCCTCAAACTACAGGAAAGGGGTTTTATGGTAAGAAGAGTCTTGTATATTCCTGATCAGCCAGACAACCTTGAGTGTTTCCTTTGAAATTATTTAAAAAACTGACACTGTGTAATTTGTTAAAATTATAAATTGATTTGAAAAGTATGCCCTCTCTTTCTGTGTTTCTCTTTTCTTTGAAAGGAGAAGCTGTCTGTAAGGAAATGTCCTTGATTTATTCTGGCTTGTTACTGTAAACTGCTTTAACCAGGGAGATGATTTTAGCACTTTCAGAGTTTGACTGTTTCTGCTTGATAAATCACACATTAGGTTGTGTTCTTCTGTACCTTCCCCCATTTTGGTTATAAGATATGCATTTGATTATTCCAGCTTCTTAAGGTACTCCGTAAAATTATGTTGAGAAATTATTTTTGGCCTTTTATGAAATAGAGAAATTTAAACTTCTGACAATATTATTAAAAAGTATGCACAAAAACATGACTTAAGTAGTAATTTACACATGCAGTGTTTGATCATAGCTGTAAAATGTTATATCAAGAATTTGAGTTCTGAATCTGTTGGAGTTTTATGATTACTTGTTTAAAACAATAAAAAAGAGTTTTTAGACATCGACCTTGTTTTTTTAAAAGATGTCCCCTCATTTTAAAGTGTAATGCTTTGGAATAGATGTATGTTTTTATCAAATGATAGTCTCAAACCCCCAAGCCCCCATTATATTATTTTTTTTTAACTTATCTGAAATCCCTAGTTTTCTCATTACAGCATGATGCATGTCCTTTCTAAAGAAAGCACCCTCTAAACCAGTGATATCCAATTTATGTTTGTATATTTAATATCCACTAAGATCTAATTCTTCCTTTTTTGTGTTATTTGGAGTATAACTACATCCACTTAAGAAATATCAAAGTCTTATAGTTGGTTTTATGATTTATTTAACCTCTACATTACTTATATCTTATCTCACTTCTGTGTGCCTTTCTGTCTGAGCACACAGTTTTTATATATCCTTATTTGGGCATAAAAAGGGTGTTCGCCTTTGCTAATTAGGAGCTTACAAGCACTAGGCATTCATCAACGTAAGAACACAGGTGACAACATTTCAGCAGTTTAAGAAGATTGTAAGCATATTCTGCCATTACCAACATATGTACTCATTTGCTACAACATGGTAAATATGGCTCTCTATCATTTTCCGGTCTGTTTTGGCTGATAACTAGTGGAAAATATAGGCAAGACCTTGATTCTCTCAATTCTCTGCACCTGAGATGTTTGAATCAGGTGTAAGAGACACCCTGCTCACGCAGGCAGTCTTAAAGCCTTGACTTCTTTACATGCAAGTGAACTGAGAATCAAGTTGTGTCACTGCCAAGACATGTGTCTCCAGTCTGAAATGGGCTTAAACTCTCTTAAGAACAAATTAAAAAAAAATCTGAGGAAGCTATCGGTGAATGAGGCCCATTGTGAGGAGATAACCACCTGTGTTTGTTTAAGAGTGGTGAAGAACATGTTAATTTGACACCTTTTACATCTGTCATCCAAATTCATTGGTATAAATGTCACAAAAAAGACAACAGGTGTTAAAAAGTGACCTTAGGTATACCCTTTTTTATGGATTTGGTAATAGTTGGAACCACCACATAAATACTTTATGATTACAAGGTGTTGAACCTACTTTGATCTTTTACCTCATCAAACTGTTTGAAGAAACTAAAAACATTAACTTATTTGCATTTTGCTACATCAAAAGGCTTACAAAGTCTTTGATGGCAGGTGTGGTAAACAATTCAAACTTTAAAGTTTCTTTCAACCTTTACTGTTTGAATAAACACTGTTGTTATGGTTATTATTTTAATCAATTATAAGTTAATGTAATGTGCAAAAGAAATATATAATTATTGTTTGAAAAGTTATACTTCAAAAGAAATTATTATAAATATTGTGCTAGGCAAGCTACATAGATGTTTTACCCCCAGTTTGAGGCTTGTCACAACAGATTATTTGTCCAAATAATCCTCAACTGTGTGGTATCATTTCAATTATTAGCAACATTCCACATCAGGGAAAGTGGATATCTAGATATCTAGTTTGATTTTGGAGAGCTTGTAGACCGGGTAGTGTTGCCAGCCTGGGGTACTTTCACAGCTCAAAAATTTAAACACGACTATGCTATCTCCCTCAGTCAGGATATTGTCCACATGGCAGTTTCAGACTGGGTGCACTGTGGTCACGTTCCAGCTGCGTCAAGGCTTGGTTTCATTTCACCTGACAAGTCAGGGCCTTCAGACTGCCTGTGGTAGCACAGCATCTCAAATGCCGTTAATCTAGAGAATAGGAGGCTCGCCTATTAACGGTGAGCCCTGTTCACCTAGTTTGAGCAAATATAGAATATGTTTGGGATGTGTTTCTTGATGGCCCCGATGAAGGCCACAAGCCAAAACATGTTTTTCTAATAAAGTTGTTCTCTAAACTTCAACTCTTGCTGGAGCTTTCTTTTTTATATATCAGTGGAATATGCCACATGGACGATAAACACGGTACGATTACACTTTTGGTTTGTGCTTTTCAAAGTAAAAGCCCGGTTCGCATTTCGATGGAGAAACTTGCCTCATTCATACAGCCCCCCCCCCCCCCCTTTTTTTTTTTTTGGCAGAGTTAGACGCTGAATCAAGTCACTAGCAGGGTAATTTACTGAAGTAAAACCAGAAAGACAGGGCTGTGACCAGGGCCAGACTGGGAAGAAAATTTGGGCCTGGGACATTTTTGGCCTGAAACAGCCCCACACAACAGGTTGAATATGATGTAGCTGTATACTTGATTAACTACCTTGTGGTCACAGGTGAGAATGGCCTTAATATATTATAATAATACATATAATAGCAAATTAATCACACGTTACATTTTTATCTACTTTTAATAATATGAGTGCTTAATATTGATTGAAAATACTTGGACAGGCCTTCTTGGACTGGGATAAAGTCTGAATTCTGGACTTTTCCTTATAATGGAGGACTTTCATGGTATGTTAAGAAGACTTAACCATCTCTTCATTAATATCCTTCGTTTTAGGACTAAAAGTACCTGCATAACAAAATAAAATGAGAATAATAGTTAAGACAAAAAGAGAATTATAAAACTTAGAATAAAGAATAACAAAAAGCAATGTATCTCTTTAAACAATTGTGTGCACAAAAAAGAAAATGCTCTGATGGCACTAACATACCTTGATATTTTGATTTATTTCAGAGAATATGTTTGATCTTAAGCTCCTGATTGTGACCACAACTATCTTTGATGTTCACCACACCTGCCATCAAAGAGCATGTGGGCTCATTTATGTGCCAAATATATAAATATTTGCTTGTTGAAGATCAAAGAGGAGTTAAATAGCCTATTGCTAATGTAATTGGTTGGGGGGCGGGGGGTGCACAGGTGGTCTTGTTTGTTTAACAGTTTCCACCACTAGAATGCCTGAACAGGCAGTGTGTTCTGCAACATTAAACTTTAAGTAAGAGGATAATTTATAATGACCTCATGACGGTGTGTTTTTTTCTTTCAGTACAAACACACATACACAACCCCACTAATACGTCTCATGTTAGTGTTTCCTGATACTTCTCCATCATCACAAACTGCTTTCCTTATCCATCTCTCCCTCAGCCTCATAGCTATATTCCCCCTGGTGCCACAATCGCTCACCTAACCACTAGACCTGTATCATAAATCTTTCCCACCCCCTACATCACTATCTTCACCACCCATTTTACTTCCCCTCCTGCTAACAGCCAGCAAAAGCCCTATTAACCCTTTGCCAGGCTCTATATTGTTGTTGAATAATTGAGATAGCCTCCTACCACAGTGAAAAGGCCTCTAAATAATGAATAAGAAAAGGCGTCTTCTAAAGGTGGAAGAGCCCAGTGAATTATTCAGAGGGCAAATCTGTAGTAAAGACACCTGTTGCATGGAAAGAGAGAGATCTCAGCAGCACTGCTGTTAAGTCTTGCATCAGGTTTCTACGTGTATATACTACAGTGGAAAGAAGAGAAAGCTGTTTATGTTCTGAAGAGGAAAATAAAAGGGCACTGCCATTATTATAGCTGATGACAGTCCCTCAGAAGTAAAGACAAGCAGAGGTTCACCAATCTGCAACAAGCTGTATCATCAAGTTGTATCATGGCAAGAAGGAGCTACATGTAAACACAAGCCTTAAATACCACTGTCTTCTCTGGGCCAAAGCTCATTTAAAATGGACTGAGGTAAAATGGAAAACTGTTCTGTGGTCAGAGGAAATTTGAAATTCTTTTTTTCTTTTAAACCTCCAGCGCCATGTCCTGTAGACTAAAGAGGAAAGGACCATGCCGCTTGTTATCAGTGTACAGTTCAAAAGCCTGCATGTCTGATGGTATGAGGTTGTTTTAGTGCCTGTGGCATTGACAGCTTACACATCTGGAAAGGCAATATCAATGCTGAAAAGCTTGGCTTTGCAGTGGAAGAGTCCAGGTACTGAATTGGTCTGCCTGCAGTATCCTACACATGACAAGAATGTTACAACATTCCTCTTCCAAAACTCCAGCGCCTGGCCTCCTCACTTCCCAGACGTTTACAGACTGTTGTCAAAAGAAGAGAAGATGCTACACAGTAGTGAACGTGACCCTTTCCCCAATTTTTTTTTAATACGTTGCTGCCATGAAATTCAAATTAAGGCAGTATTTTTCTATAAAATGTTAAAATGTCTCAGTCTCAACATCTGATTGTTTATGTTCTACTGTTAATAAAATATGGGTTTGTGAGATTTGCAAATCAATGCATTCCATTTTATTTGCATTTTACAAAGCACACCAACTTGGGGTCGTTATATTTTCTACATGTATTTTTTAAATTTTTATTTCTCAAAGCACAATAACAGAGAACATTTTAAAGGTAACAGCACAGCTTATGAGACTGAAAGTTAAATTGCAAACTCACAACGTTAATGGCTATTTAAGAGCTATTTAAGAAACAGAAGAAAGTGACTGTATTCAACACCTCTTTAGTATTACTTTTGTAGTCAAGGTGGGTACATTTTCAAACACTTCCTCAGAGAAAAGTTGGGACTTAAAACCAAAACATTATTGATCTGTTGTTATTAAAAAATCTATCTTTTAAAAGTCAGCAGGTGCATAAAGTCACAATTTCCATTCTGAAGAGGATAAGATATTCTTTATTTATCCCTTTTGAGGAAATTCAATTTTTACACTCTTTTGTTGGAAGACCCTACTCACTTGTAGGCTGAAATACATGCACATTCACATGCACATGCATGCACAGGATCTTAAGGAGATGCACTAAATGAGAGGTGTCATGTCAGGAGAACTGAACAAAAATCATAATTGATGAATATTCAATGTGACCAATGAATATGTGAAAAAGTCTTTCTGCAAGAAGTTGCAGAAGAAGTTTCTTCGGATGGTAAATTTTCTAAAAAGAAAAAAGACCATTAGACGGAAAATGACTGAGTTGCTTAAGACACAACCACGGAATACAACCGGAGCCTCTATAACCGATCTGTATGGGTCAGTATACATAAACTACAACTTCAGTAAAATATTGCATGATAAAATACTGTTGACAATAAAGACATGGGCTGAATGACTAAACTGGATTTTTAAGCTGTGTTCACTTTTTTGACGTTATCGTGTACAAGGAAGTTGGGAAATTTTGCAAGATGGGCCTCCACAGAGGCTAATGCTAAGGAGTCCCTTGCCCCTTGAAGCAGAGTAAACCAGAGGTTTTTGTCATAGGTTAAGATGCAGAGAAACTTTAGACATTTACTGAACATTTATTTACTTGCTAATTCTATTGGCCTTATAGTTAGGTGGCCCAGGTTCAAGTCTGACCTGTGGCTTCTTTGCAGGGATGGAAAGTAACTAATCACATTTACTCAGATTACTGTGACTTGAGTAGTTTTTTGAAGTTGCTTGTACTTTTTGGAGGTTATTTTGAAATTGTTACCTTTACTTCCACTTAAGTAGATCTCAATCAGAGTAACTGTACTTTTACTTGAGTGCAGTACTCTTGTTTTGTTCTCACCTCTGTTGAGTCTGTCTCTGAATGATTCCACATCACATCCCAAAACAGCTGTTGGACACAACAAAAAGTGGAGAGTTGATTTCTCAGGGTTAAACATTTCAGAGTTGATCTCCAAAAGTGTTATTTTAAGTGAGTTGCTCTTCAGTGTTTGGTGGTCTGCAAATGAGTTTGACAGTTTCCCTGCCATCTTGCAGGAAAATATTACAGCCAGACTGTCTGTAGTTTGATAGAATTTTTCAGGAGTGAATTTGAAAACAGAAGATTTGTGAATACATGTTATGAGAGCAGTCAGTGCAACGAAACACTTGAGTTGTGGGCCAGAGAGCTGAACAAAAAGCCAAGGAGTAGTTATGTATAAAGAGAATATTTCCAGCACTCCAATGAGCAACCACATCATTGTAAAATTGTTTTTATATTGTTGTGATATAATCAGATGTAATCTTTAGTAAGATACTCTGATAACTTTGCTTGGAAACAAGTCAACTTGAAAATGAAGTTAAGCAATGAATTTCAGTGAAGTAGATCAAGTTCAAAAGTGCAGTGTTCCTATCCTCTAGATTTGACAAAGGTGATAACAGTTGCAGTAGGGAGGACAGATGAGAAAATAAATGTTTGGAGCAGCTTTGTCGTTGTATCCCCTGTGGTGAAGCAGAGAGCAGATCTCAGTCTGGGGTCACAGCCACCGCTGAGAACACACCTGGCAGTACAGATGCAGTCATTTCTCCACCAGAGAATGATGCACTGAGTGTGTGTGAGCGTCACTGTGTATTCTGGCGGGGGGGGGGGAGATAAAGTGACAGAGAAACAGAGGGAGGAATGTGTGTGTCATTGTTGGAAGAAGGTGAACGGCGAAAAACTCAAAGTGTTTGATTATGCGTGTTTGCTGAATATTCAAATGCAAGACGAGGCTCAGAAAACAGCTTGTGTAAAAAAAAAAAAGTGAAGGTAAAGGAAAGGCACTGGAGACTTTACCTTTACTAATGTGTTATAGAAATAATGTTCTTTTAGGATACAAGATATTTGCAAGTTTAAGAGATAAGTTTCTTTCTTGTGTATTGTATAAAAATATTGCTTACAGTTGAATAGGTAGGCTTAACAATGAGAATGTAAAGAATTATTAATCTCTTTAATTCTTAAAGAGGAGTTTCAAACAAAATAGATAGTTGTTACCATATTATAACCTGCTATATCTACAGGTTTTAATGCATGACACTTGGCCTAAATATGATCAAAACATAAGATGAGTTACCTGTGTCAAAGTGAAAAAAGATTCCTACAAAGTGATGCCGATGAAATAAAAATGTATAATGTAAAATAAGTGATCAGACACCTTTTGTGGGTGTGGGTGGGACAGCTGCAATCACAACACCGAGTCTGTGTGGATACATCTCAGTCAGGCGTGCACATCTGGACATTGCAATTTTACTCCATACTTCTTTACAAAACTGCTAAAGCTCTGTCAGATTGCACAGGGATCGGGTGTGAGCAGTTCTTTTCATGCCTGGCTACAAATTCTCAATTGGACTGGGGTCTGGGATTGACTCAGCCACTTCAGAACATTCACCTTGTTGTCTTTAAACCATTTCTATGTCACTTTCGCTGTATGCTTCGGGTCATTGTCTTAATGGAAAAAAGTTTCTTCCAAGCTGTAGTTCTCTTGCATATTGATTAAGATTGTCCTCCAGGATTTTTCTATATTTTGCTGCAATCATTTTACTCTCTACGTTTACAAGCCTGCTAAGGCCAGCTGCCAAAGAAGTGTCCCCACAGCATGATGCTGCTACCACCATGCTTCACAGTGGAGATGGTGTGTTTGTGGTGATGTAAAGTGTTTGCTGTCTGCTGAACTTGGCATCTTGTGTGATGGCAAAAAAGCACCATTTTGGTTAGGGTACCAAAAAAAAACACTTGACCATGGAGTCTCCTACATGTCTTTTGACAAACTCCAATCCAGATTTTATATGAGTTTTCTTGAACAGTGGCTTTCTCTTTACCACTATCCCATAAAGCTTTGACTGGTGAAGAACCCGGGCAACAGTTGGCGTATGCAGAGTCTCTCCCATCTCAGCTGCTGAAGCGTGTTACTCCTTCAGAGTAGTCATAGGTGTTGCTTGGAGTGTTCTTTTGTCTTAATGGTGCAATGGTAGCCAGGAATACTGATTAAGTATTGACTGGACATTGTCGTCTTTATACTACAATCACTTGAGAGACATTCACTTCACTCAGGTGATCCCCATTTCACTAATTGTGAGACTACTAGCACTGTCAATTTAATGGGGGTAGTATTGGTGTAGTCTCTTATTTTACCTTACATAATTTGGTGAATTGACATTTGGGTTTTTGTATTTTTTGTTATAAATTTGGCCTACGGTAGAGTTTTGGACTCTACTGACCAATTGCAATAAATCTTGTTAATGACTTCATCGTATCTGCCTCAGTGTGAGTTGGCAGGCAAAAACACGTGTTTTTTTCCCTCAAAATCTGACGGCCGTACCGTAACTAAGTCAGTGTGCTGTCTATCAGCCTGCCTGGGGCATTAACACAAGCTGAGTGCTGCTTTGGCTGGTCTCAGAGCCCAGCACTGCAGCTCTTCCTCTTACAACAGCATAAACAACCGTTTAAAAGTCTATTTTAACTTATGACTTTATTTTCTAAGTCCACAGTGAGTCAAAGATCCAGACTGCGATGTTAAATGAGATCAGAAAAGCAGCTGTAAACCGTCATCCGTCGAAGGGGGGCCTAGCAGAAAAAGTTCAGGAACCACTGTTCTAAAACAAGATAAATATGGCTCTGTTATTTGGCTCTGTTGTTATTTTTTTGTTTAATTTGGCCAAGAAAGTGCATGGTTTGTGGTAAACAAAAAAAAAAGAAATAATAGGTGAGACCTTGATTCTCTAGATTCTATGAATTGGGCTTGTAGGCCACATGAGACAAGGCACTCATGCTGGCACTCTATGAGCCCTGACTTGTGCATGCTGAAATAGAAATGAGGCCATCACACAGCCTTCACGTGTTTTCATCAAACTTTAACATGGCAGTAAATTGATTTTTTCCAAATCTCCATGTTGATTTTTTTCCAAATCTCCTTTCATAGTCACAAATTACTACGGATGCGTCTAACACAATTACAGTACACTCTCCAACTATTTCTTCCCTGTGTATTTTCTTCCTTTTCCTCACCCCCACCCTCCTCTGGAGGATCTAAATCAGGGCGCACTTAACCCTTGTCACCAGACTCACGGTTGACATCAACACAGGGCGAGTGAGAGGGGATCCGGTTCAGCACCTTGTGGCACTCCACCGCCACCAGCTACAGTTCCAGGTCAGTCGTCACAGATGTCACAGGACATTTTAATGGAAAAGAGGTAAATTATTGATATGGTGATATTCCAGGAGCAGGAGGTCTTCCTGTTTTGCTGTGCAAATGTGAATGCCCATTGTGAGAGAACAAAATGGTGCCAACGGCTAGATGGTGGACAGACACAAAGACTTTGACATTTAATCTCATTTAACAAGCTTAAACAAGCTCTTATTAGATTTTTTCATTAAAAACTAAACACAGAAAATCAGACATTTTGCTGTTTATCTTACATACTGTCTTAAACAATTCCTACTTAAATATTTCTAACCGAATAAGACACGAACTGATCTAATGATATTCCTCCTATACTATGCTAACAGGTGTCTCAGTCACACAGAGAACAGTGAGACCTGTTTTGCTAAGTGCTACCAAGTGTGAGCCTGTCAGTTAGACCGCGGTTGGTGGGGAATGCTGATTATCTGTGTGACCTGCATTGTTACAGCCATAGCCTTGTGCTGTTTTGCAGCCCATTCTGAGTCTTCACACTTGTTCTCATTCATAATGAATACGGATGGGGCTGCAATATTAATAAGGCTCAGAGCCGTGGGCGCTGGGTTTATTTAAGGATTCAGATTATGAGGACAATGGAGGTGACACCATCTTCGTGTGAGCGTGAAAGGATGTAGTCATGTTTTCATTCACATTTAATTTCTATAAAAGTCGCAGGATTGAATCTCCGCCTGTAATGGCCTGTCTGAGTGACCTTTGGAAAGATACTGAGCACTAGCCTGTTTATTTTTTCACAGACACTAATTCAAATCATTAGAAACTTTTAACACCTGGATAGAGACACAAAAATTGTTGAGGAGTTTTGTTCACTTAATAAAAGAGTCATGACAAGTTAAATCTTAGCATATCATATAGGCCACATTTATGCATTTGGCTGTTCATTTATGCAACAACATTTTGGGCTCCTTAAAACTGAAAGTTTTGAAATGGGTTCCAGGGTGAAAACTTGTAAAAACACCAACTTTTATGTTGTCAGGTAAATTACCAATATGGAGTTCTCTCTGAAAACAGACTTGTATGGATGCACAGAGGTGTACTTGCGAGTCACGTTTGTGCAGCTCACTCACAGTCAACGTTTTCTTGAAGTTCACTTGCTGTTGTTGAGGATCACCTTGTTGTTCATCCACACCATGTAAATTTTTTTTTGTATTTATACACCTCATTGCTCTGTCCCAGGCGGCATATGTGTCCATGTTTGCACTTTCATTACAAAGTTGTGATTAGTGAAATTAGTGATTTCTACCTAGACAGTTGATACCAAAAAAAGGCTATTTTTTGAGCTGTTTACAACTATGCCAGGCTTTCAAAAGTGCAAAAATATAGACATTCTGTTTTTTTTTTTTTAAAGATTTGTTTTTGGGTCTTTATTCGATAGAGGAGGACAGTGGATAGACTCGGAAACAGGGATGAGAGTGGGAGTGAGACATGGGCCACAGAGCTATTCAATCCTTGGCCCACTTTTTCCTGAATAGGATGATAAACTGATACATGGTTTACATTTTTCCCTTGGGTCATTTCATATTCATACTGCAATATAGCAGGCCAAAGTATGCACCAACATCTGGTGTCTTGGTGCAAATGCGTAGGTAAAAAATTAATGCAATGCATAGGCTGGTATTTACAATTTGCATTCACAACTCTTATTAGCTACATGAACTCCCTATGAAAGGAGTTGTTTGTTGATTTGGAGCAGCAAAGAGGTCAAATTGCTCATTGACATTTCGACAGAAAGGCATATTCGTCCAAAGTTTGACTCCCTTCATAAAACTATAGACATAACAAATGCAGCATATGAACAAAACTGCTTTCAGGGTTGGTTGAAGGGCTGGTGGGTTGATTGTGTTCTCGCTACAAAGTTACTGCTCAAGGATTGAATTAAAGAGATCCCAAACTCTTCCAAGTAATCTTGGCTCACTTTTGTTGTTGCAAAACAGTTCGATGATCACATATGTCTAAATGAACTGGGCCAAAGAGGCAATAGCCTCTCCTTTTGCTTCCATAATGACATAAAGGGCCCTCTAGCCACATTTCCAATCTCAACAGTGAGTATTCATCAACATCAAGGGGGCAATGCATCCAGATTGCCTCAAAGTGCTCCTCCCTGTGGTGGCACAAAGGCCTTTGTGACATAGACTGCGTTTACATGGACTTAAGTATCCTGGTTTCTGTCTGTTTTTTTTTTGAGTATCCTGGTTTCTCTTTGTGCAGGAACATGTCTTCAGAAACTGGGATATTACAGTATCCTGGTTTTGAGAAACCCGGTTTTACTACCTTGAGAACTCCAAAAGAAAACAGGATACTGTGCCATGTATACGCAGTGTCACGTTTTCTGGCTGCTCTAGACTACCTGCGCAGGCGCGACTTTAAATTTAACTTCATTTAACTTCAGATACTGTAAATACTGTATCTGTGTGGCAGAGAATGAATTGATCCGCTCTGCCAAAGAGAGTTACAGCTGAGCGGCTGTATCTGCAGCGCATCAGTCTGTGAACTGACGGCAGTTTTGTGTCAAAACGCCCTCATGTTTAGTAAAACGTGAACAGAACAGTTTAATTTTTCAGCCATGAATGAAACATGAGCATAGTTTACTGTGGTGACAGAGAATGTCCGCTCACACCATGAGTTACTGGGAATTGGAGCTCTGTGAGCTGAAGATGGAAAGACGGCACTCGGTAAGCATCCTGCACAGTGTGTCAGTGCTTCCCAGTCCTAAACTTTAGAAACGATGACTCTTCCGGTGTACTTTTCAAAGTAAGAGCATAACCTTTTTCAGGGCCCCCTTTGAGCTGCCCCCATTTTAACAGACTTTTATTTTGAAGTCGTTTCCAGGACAGTTATTTAGTTAAGTTAGTCAACTGCAAGTTGCTTCGCTCTTTCTTAGCATCTCTGCCAAACTTTGGTAGTGTTTAATGATAATAATTAGCCTAATAAGCCTAATAGTGATAATAATTAGAAGTATCAAGTTATATTAAGCTTATTTATCTGAGATCTCCCTTTCACTCCTTGCCATCCTCTTAGTCTCTTTTCTGCAGATGCTATCTGTGAGCAAATGTTCTTAATATAAACAAGATTTTTTTTTTCTCTCACGTTGTTAGAACGAGGTGGATACCTTTTCTGCAACGTGTTGTTGGCATTAACTGTGTTAAACCCAAAATAACAGTGATCTAATTTTTCTCAAATTTCAAGCTTACCTCATCTGGTGTTGTAAAATAACATCACAACTCTCTGCACAGATATGATTCAGTGATCATAAACCGGGATACTAGTTTTTCTCATGTATACAGGAATAAGAATAACTTGGTTTCTCTGTGTGTATTCACAGTATCCAGAATATGATGAAAATGGAGTTGAGTTTGAGTTTGACCCCACATCATTCCTTTTTCTCTAGCATTTCAGTCAACTTATAGGACTGATGAGAAGCATTTTGCAGCTTCCTAGCTTGTATTTTCCCAACCACATATGGTGTATTGCTGATAAATCACATTAGATAAGGGGCTCTGAGAGCAACAAGACAGTTTAGAGTGTGAAAAAGTGCTATAAATTAAAGTTGATGCAACTGATGCATGCAAGTGAGCCGTATCTTATTTGAATAAAATTAGAACTTATCTTTAGAAAGCTCTTGAGGAAAAATAATGTGGAGGCACGGCTTAGAAAAACTGCTGCTTAAAAGTAAGAGTTTTGGCAGTGTTGGTTATGTGTTCTTTTTGAATAGTAAAAGAACAAATAATGAGTCATTTAGGGATGCTTCCCAGGAAACATATCCACAGATTCAGTTGCAGTAACCATTGCAATATGAATAAGAACAGTAGCCATGTAACTTAGAGGTAACGTTCAACATTTGACTGTTTGGACATAGCATGCATAGCATTGGTAGCATACATTTGGAGAGTGTAATTTGGTGTATTCTGTTCCTATTTCTGGCAAGGATGCATGTTTGAGAGGGATTACCTTATTCTGCTTCCTCCTGTAGTAGGGATACACTGGTTGCCAAGGTTTTTGTGGCTGCCATGTTCTGCATCCTGTCTTTGCCAGAAATGTTTGAGAAAAATTGCTAAAATGATTTCTTCTTGTCAACACAGCTCTAAGGATTTTGGAGATTTATTGACAACATGGAACTTTAATCCTTCATGGAATGTCATCTAAAACATCTTCTCCTGTCCCTCAGAATGATATTTTGTTATTCATTTGCTCGGTGTCAAGCCAAATAAAGAATTTATTGTGATTGAATTTTGTGTAAATTTTAGTGTCTGTTGAATTTTATTGCATACATTTATACCTTTGCCTGGTCCCAATGAGCCAGTGCTTTCTTAGAGCTTCATGATTTCTGTGTACAGTGTACATAAAAAAAAAAAAAAAAAAAAAAAAAAATTAACCGTGGTCAATTTTATTTGGCTTTTTGACAAAAAAAAAAATCGTAATGTCAAAGTGAAAACAGATTTCTACAAAGTAGTGTCAATTAAGAAATATTAAAGGTAAAATACTTGCATTAACACCTGAGTGAAGTGAATTTGCCTCAAGCAATTCTAGCATAAAGGCTGGTTAATCAGTATTCCTGGCTACCATTACACCATGAAGACAGAAGAACACTAAAACAACTCAGAGAAAAGGTGAGTGAAAAGTGTAAGTCAGGGGATAGGTACAATTAAAAAAAAAAGAAAATCCAAGACACTAAGGCTGTAAATGCTACTCTTTGAAACCAGGTCCCAGATTGAAAAAATCTGTATACGCCTACCGTTTTGTCTCTGTGTGGACGGCCAACCGCACCTTTCTTGAAACCATCATGTTATACATAGTATAGCCCACTTAAGCTGCATGTACGGATCCAGTCAAAACAACAATGGTGGAATACAAGGTTGGGTTCGTGCTGCAAGAATTAGCGACACAGAGGACTAATAAAAAAAAAAAAAAAACCTTAAAAGGGGATAAAAAAGATGTTCAATATTGGAGGTACTGGTGTAGAGTTACTCTTAAAATGCCCCTGAATGTCACGCAAGAAAGCACGGATAGTGCCGTAAAAACGGCATGCTGCAAGAGGAAAAAAGTGGCTACGATGTTTGGCTTAAAAGTTGTTTATCATTAAATAAACTTGAAATCATTGACACGCCAAGAACAAATCCCTGTGCTGCTTTACAACTGCAGGAGGCAGACTAATGGCGTTACAGTGCCACTTACAGGCTTGGCATATATAATACAGCGTTTTCAGTCGTTTTCAGTGGTTCCATGCTTAGGCGGATATTTCCTGAAATGATTACGTGTTTAGGGAAAACTTTTTCAAAATGAAATTGAAATAAATAGTTTTTGTGTCCGCATGGACACGGCCTGAACTTCCCCCAGAGTTCAGTTAAATCCATCATCAAGAAATGGGAGGAATATGGCACGTGTAAATCTGCCTAGATCAGGCCAACCTCACAAACTGAGTAACTGTGTAAGAAGGAGACCAGTGAAAGAGGTCACAAGGACACCTATGACTACTCTGAAGGAGTAACAAGCTTCAGCAGCTGAGATGGGAGAGACTGCAGACAACAACTACTGCCAGGTTTCTTCACCAGTCAAAGCTTTATGTAAGAGTGGCAAAGAGAAAGCCACTGTTGAAGAAAACTCATTAAATGTCAATTAGAGTTCACGAAAAGGCATGTAGGAGGCATGTAAGTTCTTCTGATGGGACCAAAATGGTGCTTTATGTGCTGTTAGTCAAGACGCTGTGTGGCAGACACCAAACACTGCACATCACCACAAACACACCATCCCCACTGTGAAACATGGTGGTGGCCGCATCATGCTGTGGGGATGCTTCTTGGCAGCTGGCCCTGGAAGGCTTGTAAACTTAGAGAGTAAAATGAATGCTGCAGAACTTCTTATTCAGTCTGCAAGAGAACTACACCTTGGAAGATTTATTTTCCAGCAACACTATGACCTGAAGCATACAGCGAAAGCTCCACAGAAATGGTTCAATATTCTGGAGTAATGGTGAATATTCTGGAGCCAAGTCAAGCCAAGACCTTAATACTATTGAGAATTTGTGGCTGGACTTGAAAAAGGACTGTTCATGCCCCCATCTCCATGCATCCTGACAGAGCTTGAGCAGTTTTACAAAGAAGAATTGGGTAAAATTGCAGTGTCCAGATGTGCAAGCCTGATTGAGACCTATCCACACAGACTCAGTGCTGTGATGGCGCTAAAAGGTGCATCTACTAAATACTGACATGAAGGGGTGAAAATTTCTGCAGTCACTTCTTTTAAATTACACCTTTCTATGAAACTGACATTACTTTGTAGAAATCAGTTTTCAGTCTGACATTAAAGAGTGTTTTTGTCATTTTTGTCAAAACAGCTAGATGATATTGACTATGATTGATTTATAAAATCAATAAAAGGGTAAAACATCTAAGGGGTTAATACTTTTTATAGGCACTGTATGTACAGTCAGGTTTGGCCATGCTGTTTTTGATGGTGACCACTACACTGACATTTAATAATTCAGTCTGTTTGATTTCAAGAAGGAAGAAAGAGAGAGCACTTCAAAACATTTCAGAGCAAGGACTTTTGACTGTCTTTGATGGTGAAGAACTTCAGTTTTTGCACAGCTCCAAACAGGTACTTCACCCAGGATAAACGTACATTCACATTCAAACAATGCATGCGGCTGAATGACACTTCAGCTTTGAGATACCACTTTGAGGGTCATGTCCTCACATGGTGTCCCATTTTCTCTTGACAGCATTTTCAGGCATTGTTATCAGATTCTAGTGTAACATGCATAAGATTCCATAACAGCATTTTTTTCCATGTTTCCAACAAATCACAGCTTGCGAACTCAAGGTGGGATGTCAAATCCAATAAATGTGTGCAACTATCAGATCCATTACTTCAGGAAATCAGAGACAACATTTATTGAGGAGAGTTTCAGTCAATTTCCATCCTGGACTTTTTTTTTTCCTCTTAACCCAAATCTTGATTTAATTCAAACTAGCCAAGGTTAGTGTCCTTGCCAGTGAAGGGTATTGGTTCCAGAGATTAGCCTGCAAACAGAGCTGACGTCATGGCCTTTTCAGTCAGAGAGCCTCTTTTGTTGGACAGAGGCTTACGAGGGACTTTACCCAAATGTTACAAACACTTAGCCATGGGTATTACAGAAATGCATCCCATGTGTTACCCATTTTAAAGGAAAAAGAAATCCAGAGGGGAAATTTGTCCCTCTATTATATGCTAGATTTTGCATTTAAGACTCTTTGGGTGAGGCTGATATGCAAAGATGTGGAAACAAGGATCCGTTTTACCATAAATGTACTATGTGTGTACAAACCTGGGGCGTCCACACTTTTAACTGAGGGCCACATGCTGAGAAACACAAGGATAATGGGCCAGCATTGATACGTTAGTGTACTGAAGCTAGTCAAACCAGTTCAGTGCCAATTCAACCAATTCAAGTTATGTTTGGTAGACTGATAAAAGAAAAATACCAGACAGAATACATTACAGCTTTTCAATAAGGGCAACAAGACAAATAGACAGTTATTGTTAGGGATTTTGGGTGGCCTATTAGATTTCAGCAGGGGCTGGTCAGCTCTGGCTACCATTACCATACTTGCGGTCATGGTGAGAATAATGCTCTTTTCAGCAGAGTTTACCTCCACATTTAGATGCAAAACAAGAGTGAATGGCACAAAGCTGCTGGACTTTATTTGAGTGTTAGTGGTTTAAAGATTCTAGTGATATGGCTTGTAAATTGGACCTTGAAACAGAGGAGATAGCAGAGCAAATGCGAACAACTTGTGCTGATAATTGCTGCAGTATCCTTTTAGTTTTTATTCATAAGGATTCATAAGAATCCATAAATCAATGTCATTTTGGTTGTTGGTATGTTAACCATTAACGTTTCTGCCTCAATTTAACCATGGAAAAAGCTAAACTTGTCAAAGTGTTTGTTTGCAGAATTAACACAGTGCCCATTGAAATTTGGAAGTGATACAGTCAAGCTCAAGCCTCTTTTTATAACATGCAGTGTTGGGCAAGTTACTGAAAAATAGTAACTAGTTACAAGTACTAGTTACTAGAGTTACTACTTTGTAAAAGTAACTAGTTACTTTGAAAAGTAACTCAGACTTTTTTTTCTTTGTTCCTCATTATTGCACACATTACATTAATTCGTATTGTTGTGGTCATGCGAGAGGAAATAACTCTAATGTCATATAACACTGTAGCCATAATCATTATGTTGGAAAGTGGTGAAACAGTAGAACACACTAGAAATGTTTCTCAACTTTTGACAGCGTTAACGCATGTGCACACTGTTTAAGAAGTCTAAAATAGCTATACTCTATTGGTAGTGTACAAATTAAATCCCAGCTGCTCTCTAAATGTCGGTCTCTAAAAAGACGGTTCTCTTTAGTCTTATCTGTTTTTTTTTCTCATTATTTCTCTGAAGGCAGTGGACTCTACAGCTTATATCAGAAGCGTGTCTTCAACAACATTCCTTGCTATCAGGCTGTTTAGTGCTTCCTTGGTGACACTGTGCGGCTGGGGGTGACTCAAAATCCAGACGTGGTTGTTTGAATGGAGTGGCTCCTCCTTGGCCTGCCCAGCTAATGTGAGTTGTACCTGCGTTACCGTTGTTTGTAGCATCCGGCTCTCTGGAAACTAGTACAGCTGAAGCATGTTGTTAAACTCAGTACTTCTTGAGGTTGGAATAACTGCTCTTGGTGGTGGACAGGTTTATTCCCCTATTGTTTTTCGTCCTTTATCCCGAGGAGGGAAAAGTAATGCTCGTATTTCGAAGACAGAGAGCTCACGCTCAAGTGCTCTGCTATGATGTGTGTGCATGCTTCAGTGCCTGTGTTTGTTTGTGTTTCTGCAGAGGCCATTCTCTATCACAGGATGCTGATGGTTCCGTTACGTCGTCCGCCGAACCAGATGTTTACTAACCTTCATCAACGACTTGTCAGTTGTAAAAGTATCGAGCAACGAGCAAGGTTTTAATAGTTTGGGATTTTTCATTAGTTTTTATTTCTATTTCGTTTTCTGTGTTCAATTTCAGTTTAGTTTTTATTAGTTTTGACTGCTGGTTTGTTAGTTTAGTTTAGTTTATATTTTGCAAAAATGCTTCGTGTTAGTTTAGTTTTTATTCGTTTTAGTATTAGTTTTAGTTTTTTACAGATAGATGTAGAGGCTGAGTAGCGTCATACATTAGTAAAAACATATTAAGACAGGCTATTTTTCAATTATCATATTATTTACTTAATGATGATGTTTGAACACAACTCCAGACATAAACTACCACTGTGTGAAGTCCTAACCAATCAGATCAAGCAATTTTACACTCCCCAGACTTGTGTTAGGTGCCGTTCAGTATGGTTTTGTCAAAGACTAAAACTAGTCTAAGTTCTGTTGCTCCTAAACACTTCAACTTTCCAGTAATATTACTTATAGTTGACTGTGGGATATCCAGCAGGGATGAAATTCCAAGAGCCATGTTATTTTAAATCCATCACAGTACAACACCTGAGGACATTAAGCTTTTCGGAATGACCCATTTGGGGCACAAATGTTTGCAAATATAGACTGCATGGCTAGGTGTTTGATTTTTTACACCTGTGGCAACAGGTCTGACTGAAACAGGTGACCTAAATCATTAACAAGTGTGGCTAAATACTTTTGTTCATATAGTGTGCTTGGTGACTGGTATTGAAAATTCAGAGTTAAACCTGGGTGAATAACCCAGCTGTTTGTAGTAACTTTTGGAAGCAAGAAACTTTCAGGCGTTCTGTGCAGTGTAAATAGGGCGTTATACCGGCCAGCATTCAAAAGCAGAAATTTGGAGGTAAACCCTGAGCAAGCATTGCATTATCATTGCTGTAATTCCTTAGAGCCTTTTCTTGGACTGTAGAGCAACTTCCTGTTCCACCATAACATATCGGATCAGTTATGGAACATGACCTGGCTGGCAAAACAGAGAAGTTATACAGCTGTAGAATTAAAACAATCCCAATAGAGGGTTGAATGGCGGGTGAAGGAGCTGCTTAGACCCCACTGGACTTTCGCTTAAGCTGTTTACAGAGAAGCTTTGATTTCTAGTGTCTCCGGTGTCTAAATGGGTGGATGAGAGTACAGGATTATGTGACATTTTACCACAAACTTGGACAGCACATCTGACTTTGAAAAATAATAAATGAATGGTTTGACTAAATGTTATGGCATCAAGCCGTTGTTTTGATTGAGTTTGGGATTTTATCCTCTAAAGCCTCTTGTTCCCACTTTGGCATGCCTAAAAATCTTATGAAGTTAATGCTTGTAGGGTATTATGTTGTCCTTTATGGACTTGAACTGACACAGTTCTTGATAAAGTGCAGACCCTAAAGACTCGTCTCGTCTATTTGTCTATTCTTGACCGGAGATTGTTCATTTAAGCCTCTGAGACATCAGATATGGTCAGCTGTGTTTAATAGAGTGGCCGGATTATCTTAAAAGAACAATTTCCAACTGGTTGAAGGAAACCAATTTAATGTTTACAACTTCATGAGGACATCCAGAGTAAACCATCCTCTGATTCCTCTTAGCTTCTTTAAAGTAGATCCCTGATCCACTGCCTTGTTTCCAGCAGATCGATGGTGGTTGAAGAGTTCATTATCCTAGACGAATCCATATGCTCCTCTGCCATTTCTCCTGCCATTTTTCTCATCCATTCTTTGCTCTGTGTTTTAATTGGCTCTCCGTCATCAGTCATCTCAGCTGCACTTGTTCTTTTATCCACTCTGTCGTTCCAGTCTAATGACACAAAGGCTAATTTTACACCCACCAGTCGTTCCGTTTAATTACTGACTGTCCAGACTCCTCCAGCTCAATCAATAACAACCGTACCGAGATGGAGAAAAGCTTTGGGAGAAAAATGTACGTGGGGCATTTGATTAGGAAAGAGGAAAGAAGATTCTTCATGTCAGTGTGGATAGAAAAATAGCAGAAGAGCAGGTAGCTAATTGGTTACCTGGACAGATCACTAATGTACTGTATCCAAGGCTTGTGACAATAATACATTTGGGCAGCACTGAATTATTTTGAAATACTCAAAGCCTGCCAGTGAAGTGAGATAATCTCACATCACATGCAATCTACTCTAAAGATGTATATCCTTTTCTGGAATCCCCCATACTTTTCTCTCACTTTGAAGGAAAATGTTCAAGGTTCTCACATGATAGGCAGTTCTGTTTCTTTCTGCCAAAAAAAACTGGTTGATATTACTTCATCTCCATTTTTGAAAGGCAGCTGTATTTTGAGTCCTAAGGGAAAATTGAATTTTACTGATACTCAGTAATGCACAAGAATGGAACCCTCTCATCTGGTGATGCCTTAGGGAGGAATGGCACACTGTTCAGAGCCTTGGGTTTAGCCAGTGTTTGTTGATATGAACTTCCTGTTAAGACTTCTTTGTATTAGGCTGCAACAAACGCTGATTTCAACCATCATTGAATCGGATGATAATTTTCCTGATTAACTGATGAATCTGTTTCGTGGGGGGCGGAGTCCCTTATTAAAAAAATTTAACATGGATATTCCAAAGCTGTCAACATAATGTTGGAGTTTAAATGTCTTTATTCCAAAAACTAAAACAAAACATTTTTTGAGTTCTGTTCAATTAAATAACTTGACCATTCCACAGAATAAACACAAAAAAATATAAACAATTATTTTTTAAAATTAAAATATTTTCTATGTTATTACTTTGCCTCCCTCCTTCCAAACAGACATTTTAAGAACACTTTAAGATCATACTAATGACAACAGCCTGAAGATATGATTTGGATGACAGACCCTTATAGTGGGATTCTGCTTTTATTACATTCTCTTGCAATCATTTTATCCCAGAGAAGCCACAGGTCAGCCTCAGCCTCTTAAAGTTATTGATATTATGATAACTTATGACCATTTATCACTCACGTATTCAACAAACTAACGTTAGTTTGTTGATGCTTGTTGTCAGACTAACCTGCACTCATGGACGGTCACACAGACTCTCTCTGTCACACAGACACACAGACCCAACAGCCATGTGACTGCAGCTCAAGCTTTGCCTCCTCTCTTCTGTGTTAGCGAACATTTAGAACACAAAGTGAGGCAAATATCATGGATTACATGAGCGCCTGACAGTCCAGCACAATTGTTTTTATCCAGTCTTGTTCCGCTGGAGTTTTTACGACAACGAGCTATTTTTAGATCACTAGCCTCTCATCTCTGTCCTGAGACACAGTTGACGATGAATGCATCTACTTAATTTTTCTGCTAATCACCGGAATATAATCAGAGGAGTACTAAACCAAGCCAATGTAAAGTTTATCAGCTGTCTGCGTGTGATGTAAACAGCTCTGTGTCACGCCAAGTGATGTCATATTCATGCGACACAATGAATCGACACATAAATTTGTTGGCAACTTTTTAAATTAGCGATTTTTATTGATTTTAGTGATTTGTTGTTGCAGCCCTGCTTTGTATGTGCATTGCCATTAGCTGTGTCAAAATGAAAAACCAGCATTCTTTGAAGGACTTACCTCCAATTTCCATTAGGGGTGTGAATCTCTCCTTCTTAAGATGATTCAATTCACTGACGATTCATTAAAATACAGAACGATTCAGTCTGATTCGATTCAGTTTGGTTTGATTCAGTCTGGTACAATCTGTTTAGAGGATTCAAATAACTTTTTGCTTTAACAAAAATTATAAAAAAAAAAAGAGGTACAGTCATGGACGAAAGTATTGGCACCCCTGGAATTTTTTTTCCTGAAAATACACCATTTCTCCCAGAAATTGTTGCAATTACAAATGTTTTTGGTATAGATGTGTTTATTGCCTTTATGTGCATTGGAACAACAACAACAACAAAAAAAGAAAAAAAAAATCAGAAGAAAAAAGACAATATTGACACAATTTTACACAAAACTCAAAAAATGGGCCGGACAAAATTATTGGCACCCTTTTAAAATTGTGGGTAAATCATTTTATTTCAAGCATGTGATGCTCATTTAAACTCACCTGTGGCAGCAACAGGTGCTGGCAATCTAGAAATCACACCTGAAGCCAGTTAGAATGTATAAAACTTGACTCAACCTTTGTGGTGTGTGCCTGTGTGTGTCACACCAAGCATGGAGAAGAGAAAGAAGAGCCAAGAATTGTCTGAGGACTTAGAAAGCAAAATTGTGGAAAAATATGAAAAATCTCAAGGTTTCTCCAGAGATCTTAAAATTCCTTTGTCCACTGTGCGTAATATAAGCAAGAAGTTTACAACCATTGAACTGTGGCTAATCTCCCTGGATGTGGATGGAAGAGAAAAACTGACAAAAGAATGCAACACAGGATAGTTGGAATGATGGATAAACATCCTCAGTCACCTTCCACACAAATTCAGGCTGTCCTGCAGACTCAGGGAGCAAAAGTGTCAGCTCGAATGAGATGAAGTGCTATGGCAGGAGACCGAGGAGAACCCCACTGCTGACAGAGAGACATAAAAAAGCCAGACTGGAGTTTGCAAAAATGTACCTGAGTAAGCCTCAATCCTTCTGGGAGAACATTTTGTGGACAGATGAGACTAAGGTAGAGCTTTTTGGAAAAGCACGTCATTCCACTGTTGACAGAAAACAGAATGAGGCCTACAAAGAAAAGAACACAGTACCTACAGTCAAACATGGTGGAGGTTCAAAGATGTTTTGGGTTTATTTTGCTGCCTCTGGCACTGGGTGCCTTGACTGTGTGCAAGGAATCATGAAATCTGGAGACTATCAAAAGATTTTGGGCCGCAATGTAGGGCCTAGTGTCAGAAAGCTGGGTCTGCGTCAGAGGTCATGGGTGTTCCAGCAGGACAATGACCTGAATTATACCTCAAAAAACATCAAGAAATGGCTGGAGACAAAGCGCTGGAGAGTTCTGAAGTGGCCCGCAATGAGTCCAGATCTAAATCCCATTGAACACCTGTGAAGATATTTTAAAATTGCTGTTGCAAGAAGGCACCCTTCAAATCTGAGATACCCGGAGCAGTTTGCAAAAGAGGAGTGTTCCAAGGGTGTGCCAGCCAGATATTAAGTTGAGGGTGCCAATAATTTTGTCTGGCCCATTTTTTGAGTTTTGTGTAAGATTATGTCAATTTTGTCTTTTTTCTTCTGATTTTTTGTGTTGTTCCAATGCACATAAAGGAAATAAAAATGTGTATACCAAAAACATTTGTAATTGCAACAATTTCTGGGAGAAGTGGTGTATTTTCTGGAAAAATTCCAGGGGTGCCAGTTCTTTTGTCTATGACTGTAAGTAAGATAATTTTATAATAATCTCAACAGATTTCAACTTATTTATAAAAGAGCCTGCCAGGCCTCCTGTGCTAACATTATGAAATAATGTTTGAGAACGTTTTTATCACACATGTGCCCAGGTGTCTCACTTTGTCAGTACGTTGGGAGATGAATTATTAAATGAGTTTCTACTGCTACATACATGTTGGTCCTTCTATTCTTGTAACTTCCTTAGCATTATTAATCCCAAAAATGGTAAAAAATTAATATCACATTTTCCAAAGAAGCATAAATTTAGCCAGGTCCCAGAAAACTATCCTCTTTATCCCCCCTTACGGATACCCTTGACTCACAGTTGTTATCAAAGATTGAGTCATGCAGCCCAATACAGTACCGTATGTGAGTATTGTATCATCTGTTAGACATCATCTCCTTACTGAAGATAACTGATTATTAGGATGAATAGTCTGGAGTCTCTGAGACTGTAACTGGCCCTCTAACTGTCGTACGTATATTGAACAGTTAGAAAAATACAATATGTGGGAGTTAAAAGATAGATGAAAATATTACAAAAGTTCAGTAAAAGTTGGATGGATATTAGTCTGCAGCAAAGTGCACGTCACAGTGAGCTATATGCACCAGTCTGGGAAGTCTCACTTTATTACACGCTAAGTGGAAATGTGATTGATTTGACTGGTGTTTTAATGCAATAGCCCTTCTCCTCTAGTTAATCTCAGCTGTAAACACAAGAGATGAATGGCATTTGACACAGGATTCATGAATCAGCGTTTAAGTAGTCATCCAGATTTATTAGATTCAAATCAGGGTTACCCAGCAAGCAAGGACACAGTGTTATATGTGTAATCTGATGAGAAAATCAAATAAGGTTTAGCCGTCTCTGTGCTAGCCAGATGTAGTCCGTGCAATAGGGTCAGGGAAATTTATTATTAAAGGTGAGTCCTTTGGAGTCAACAGAAGACGACCTACAGCCACTCGAACGTGTGGGCGTGAGGCCTGAGTGTCTACAGGCAGAAAGCAATTGGAGACAACCAATCAGCAGAGTCAGTGGAAGGCGCCCGGTTATTGGCGACCAATAGGAAATGGTGTGCCGGGGCAGGGCTGGGAAGTGATGGTGGAACTGAGTGGCTGTGGCAGCGCTAATGGTAAGTGAGAGGTAATTAGAGAGAAAAGACTCATGTGCGGCTCTCCATCCGGCGAACAGAGCAGAGAGCCAGGCTCCCCACCGCCTCATTTATCATCATCTGCTTAGCAGGCGGCTCAGAGTCAGGACAAACAGAACAAACCCCCTCCATCTTTCTCCTTCTCTCAGCCTCTCTGGTGTACCTTTTTATCTTTCGTCACTTTCATCCCTCACTACTTATACTATGTAATGTACTACCATCTCTCTTTCATTCTCTACAATCTAACTTTTGTATCCAGGTGTTAAATTCTTTATCATTCTTGTGCATTTGTTTCCCTTTGCCACCTGCCATATATTTAATTTCCTTCACTTTTTCTTGCTGTCTAAATGCAGTATTTAAATTTTGGCTACCATAAGATTTCTCCTTCTCTATTTACTACTTTTTGCATCACTTTCACATTTACATATATTCTGTTTTTGTCCAACTCATCTATTTTCAATACACTTCACCTTCATTGGTTGGTGAGTTCCACTCTTCATTTCTGCATTGCAATTTTCTCTTTTTCTGTTTCCCATCATTCCCACCACCACCTCTCTGTGACCCTAGATGTTTTTCATTTTTCCCCTTTCTGCTCCAATTTGTCTCTTCATTCTTTTAACGGATGCTATTTTTTATTGGCCAGGTTCCCAACTCTAAATCATTTCGTTAAATGCCATTTTTCTACTTTTGTGCAGCTCATTTTTCTTTCTAAGTATCCCAAGTAGGTGTGAGCTGATCACTGTCATGTTGATCATCTCCACCAGCAGGACCATGCTGGCTATCTCGCCAAAACTTGAGGAAAATGAGTAATGAGATGCAGAATACAAACGGACCACAAGAAATGGAAAACAATAAACTTGGACAAAACAAGTTGGCGTCTGCAACCCAATAGATGAATGGATTGTTTCAGGCTGTTGGCAGTTTTACTCCTGAGAGATGCATGAATATGTAACCGGAATGACTTCACCGCCAAAAACCCAATGCATCTCCTCTGAAAGATGTATGATAGATGGAAAATGTAATGTTAATCTCTGTCACGATGAGTCAGCAAAAGAAGTCGCCTGACTTCACCGACTGGCTTAAATCCATCAGCATTTGCACCTCTGTTCAGTGTGGACTTCCCCTTAATTAATTAGTTCCCTTGTACAACAGCAACAACATGACAAGACCCTGGCAGGGATACAGGCAAAAACACAGCCAATATCGATAATTGGCTGCAACAGGTGACAGAGAAAAATGGAGCAAGACAAGAAGAGGGGGAAAAAAAGTACAAGACATGGACATAACTCCAGGGTGTGACGTGCAAACAGAACTAATTTGTAGCAGAAAGTAATTTGTATCACTCATGACTGGCGGCAGTTGTTGGAGAAACGGGGCGCAGATACACTCAGGTACCCCAATTTATCACTTCAACACTCCCTTCCTCCATGTGCCACTTGGATATCTCACATTGCCCTTATTTCTGTTCTGCCACTGCAAAGCTAGGCTGAAATGTAGAATTGTGTCAACAAGAACAGTTTGAGAAAACAATAAAAAAAATCAGACTTGTGATCCTACCTCACATATTCCAACTTGTCATTGTTATGGCTCTTTTTATTGTTTCTCTGCCATACATTTGTCATTTTGTTTTCATACACAGTCATGTCAGAAGAGGTTAATAATATAGGCCATGAAATGCAAGTACTTCCTTCTGTCTTTCCTCCCCTTCTTCAACTGTATCATGTCTGTATAGCATGACATTCCTGGAAAGGAACCAACTACTTTAATATCATGAGGTGGTATAGTTGGCTTCTATGACAGTCTTATAATGCCATATTATTACAAGTGAAAACAGATTTCTACAAAGTAATTTCAATTAAACAAAAATATGTAATATAAAATAAGTGATCCCCTATTCGGTGCTAGTAGTCACACAACTATAATGTCTCAAGTGATTGTAGTATAAAGACACCTGTGTCTGAAAGGCCCAGTCACCAGTTCATCAGTATCCTTGGCTATCATTATACCATGAAGACGAAAGAACACTACAAGCAATTCAGAGGAGAGGTTATTGAAAGTATAAGTCAGGGAATGGATAGAAAAAAAAAAAAAACATTTCCAAGGCACTGAACATTCCCTAAAGTTTATGTAAATCTGGTTAGATCAGGCCAACCTCACAAACTAAGTGGAGACTTGTGAGAGAGGCCATCACGACACTTTTGACTACTCTGCAGAAGTTACAAGCTTCAGCAGCTGAGATGGGAGAGACTCTTTGCCTGGGTTCTTCACCTGTCAAAACTTAATGGGAGAGTGGCAAAGAGAAAACCATTTTTAAAGAAAACTCATTATATGTCGACGAGAGTTCACCTAAAGGCATGCTGGAGACTCCATGGTCAAGTGTTCTTTGGTCTGATGAGTCATAAATGGTGCTTTTTGGCCGTCATCAGACAAGATGCTATGTTTGGCAGACACCATACACTTCACATCACCACAAACACACCAACTCCACTGTGAAGCATGGTGATGGCAGCATCATGCTGTGGGGATGCTTCTCAGCAGCCAGCCATTGAAGGCATGTAAAGATAGGGGTTAAAATAAATGTGGCAAAATATAGGAAAGTCCTGGAGGACAATCTTATTCAGTCTGGAAGAGAACCATGGCTTGGAAGAATGTTTATTTTCCAGCAAGACAATAACCTGAAGTATACAGCTACACTGAAGTGGTTTAAAGACCACAAGGTTAATGTTCTGGAATGGCTGAGACAAAGCTAAGACCTCAGTTGATCCCCATGTGACCTGACAGAGCTTGAGCAGTTTTACAAAGAAGAATGGAGTAGAATTTCAGTGTCCAGGTGTGCAAGCCTGGTTGAGACCTATCAGCCTCAGACTCAGTGCTGTGATTGCAGTCAAAGGTGCATCTACTAAATATTTATTTTACATTACATATGTTTATTTAATTGGCACGCCTGTAGAAATCAGTTTTCAGATGTGTAAAACTTTTTCACAATTAAACAAATTGCATTTAACACTGTGTTCATTCATTTTCCTGTTCTTTTTCCTTGCAGGGTTTTGTCTTTATATTTGATTTCATCGTCATTTATGGCTGTTTTCTTATCAACACCTGCTCTAGTCTGAACATCGACTAGATCTGACCCACCCTGTATCGTCCCTCACTGTCATGACAGAGAGCTGCACTCAGCACTGATTAAAGCTGCACCAATGTGAAAGCATGTGACAGGCCACCACTACGGCTGTCACCTCTAACATAGGGGGGCAGAATGAGGTGATAGAAGTACACTGACATGTAACCCTCACTGATGACATTTTATAGTGTGATAATGTGGGACTCCCAAATAGAAAAAATGCTCTAGTTGATCTGCACGATTGACTGCCACAGAGGGCCAGTAAGCCTTTAAACCCTTTGTTTTGGGAGTAGCAGTGGTAGTGTTCAACTATCATTACCAGCGGCTGTTGAGAAATTATTCTCAGATAGTAACTGACCCTGACTCAGAAGAAAAAAAAATATAGATCAATATTTTCACTGTCAGTAGGCATGGGCAGTATCCACTTTTTAACACTGCCATATGCTCCCCAAATTTGATTTGGGTATACGGTTTTACATGCCGCACGAGTTTTTATGCACCGGTATGTATGTGCCAAATTGGTCCGACATCATTAAAAGAAATTCTGTCATCACCTCTCAAGCATCTTCACACACAGACACGTGGTGCTGCTCTTGGAATGGACACCCACTCTAAAGGCATTTTTTAAAATAAACGTGCTTTTTTTACGCAGTACTCTCTTCATGACGGTAATTAAGCAATAACATGGCTATTTATTAATACCCTGGCATATGGTATTACAGCTCATTCCTAGCTGGAAGTAAATTTAAGTTGAAGCCTTTCACACCTTACAGGTAAGCAGAGACACGTCAGGATGCAATCATCCTTGGTCTCATTGTTTCCTCTCTCTTTCTCGCTCTCTCGCTCTCTTTCTCTCCAGGTCTCTGTGCGTAATAACTAATCTATATGACCTCTTTATCCTATTATACAAGGATAAATAAATTTAAAAAAAAATCCACGACTCTTATTATACAGTATCTACGAGTGTGAATCCATGTCCTGTGTGCTTCAAAACAGATAAAGATCAGCCTTAACTTTTCATATCTGTGTTGTGCAGCCTGGTGAACCCTGTTGCTGCGAGTTTACTTTGTAGGAAGCTTATAAAAAGTTACGGACCACTTAAGGGAAGCTCACAAAGCAGCTATGTTAATAACCTATCTACGCAATCTGCGTAGCTTGGTTAGCTTAATACATATTTGCTAAAGATCACATTGCTACAGCTGCCTTAGCCATAGATAACAGAGCTATGTAGCTACATAGCTAATTTAGCTAAAGCCAAGCTCAAAACAGCTATGTAGGTTCGGTACATTATCTACCCTGCTATGTTTGCTTTAGCTACATTTGCTAAAGCTGACATTACTACAGCTGCCTTAGCCATAGATAACAGCACTATGTAGCTACATAGTTAATTAAGGTAGAGCTAAGACCAAAAAGGAGTTATGTAAGTTAGGTACGTTATCTGACTTGCTATGTTAGCTTTGGCTGCTTTTGCCAAAGCTCATGTTACTAAAGCTAACTTAGCTACACTTATGTTGTTATGTTTATTATTAAGCTGGTGTAGCTATGCTAGCTTTAACTAAAGCTAACATAACAACAGTGGGCCACATAATCAAATCCCAGAATAAAGCTCTGATCTTTTCCTCTATTTTATTGATGAAAAGTTACTTGGTCTGTAATTTTTGCAGTGGTTATTTCATGAATGTAACTGCCAGAATATGTTTGTAAATACAATTAAATTAACACAAAAAAGAAAAAAGCTGAATATTTTGCTTTTTGGCTACCAATACTTGTGTTGTTGTTGTTGTCACTGTTGTTGTTTTAAGTAGTGGGGGTTTGTGTGTCTGATGTAGTTGTAGTAACAGAAATAGTAGTAATAATAAAAGTACACTGTTTACAGATTTATGCAGTGTGCAGGAACTATACATCTGCAGCTGTGCAGCTGGTTGTGTACAGTGCTTAACAAATTTATTAGACCACCTGTCATATTCGTCTCGGAGATCATCCAGCATCATGAAGTGCTTTATTGCAGACTCTTTCATTTTCGGTGAGCTCTCCACGTTTTACCATTTTGAACAGGAATGAGGAATTTCACACTGAATTCACCTTTTTATACCCAAATTTGAGCTGGCTCACGGGGCTTTTCTGAGATGTCAGAAGTTAATCAGGCATAACATTCAAGCACTAAACTAATTCTTCTGTTCAAGAATGCAAGTAAATAACTACAATTTGACATATTAATCAAGAAATATTAATGTGCTTTACTATTTTTCAGTTTTTTTGTAAATCAGTAAATTTGAAAATTCATGGATAACAATAATTATTATATTTTAGCATTAAAAATATCATTTGGGTCGAAGAGCTTCTACATATTGGTGTATTAACCATTGCAGAAACATAAAAAATTATTTTGGTAATTATCAGTGCTGGTAATTTAGGGCAGCTGTGGCATAAACCTTACTTTGGGTGGTGATCTAATAAATTTGTTAAGCACTGTATATCTATATCATGTAGGCCTGTACTGTTTATTTTTATTTATTTATTTATTTATTTTACCAGAACCAACAATGTTGATGAAGAGAAATTTTCATCATGTTGTAAGTTGAACTTTATTGAAAATGTTCTGCAGATGCTGATTTATCACTCTCTCTTTTCTCAGTATATCCACATCTAAACCCTGCTATTTCACCCACTGTAGTGTGACAGGATGTGCATATATGGAAAGAAATAGTGAAATGGAGGAAAACAGGAAGTATCTTACATTTACTGTATGTAACATTGTTTATGGGGCTTCTGATAAAACACGTGATCGTAGCACCCTGTTGGAGAATACCTGTTTAAGCATGCCTCGAGATGGCCCACACAGCTGCAGGGGAGGTGCATCATATAAACTGTAGAGGGTGGCCTCATACCTCAGGCGTGGATGGTTACACATGATTTAAGGATTTAACCCTCAGCTTGTACTGATAATGTGCAAGAAATACAAAGTAAAATGATTGGGCACAAGTCTCAAACCTTGAGTCTAGGTTGAGTCTGAAGTCTTGAAGGGACAATTCCAAGTCAAGTCTCAAATCACAACTGTGTGCTACCCAAATCAGAATTTCAGAGTGATGAAAATCCCAGCAATGAGTAAAGCTGAAAAAAAAAAACCCAATAGAATTGAAAGCACCAACAACAATTCAGTCACAGGACCATTTTTTCAGCTAATGAAGCAAACCTTACTGATACCAAGTGATCACTCATTTAAGATTCTAAATGCAAAGTTGACAGACTTTGCCAAGAGCCTCTCACTTATCAGCCGCCTTATCAAAGCCTAATAGCTACTGTAAATGTGCTCATATAAGTTGGCAGGCATTCATTTGGAAAATGGCTGTCTTAATCTATATTTCATCAACTAGACTGAAGATATTAATAGTAGATATTCTTATTAGGCCTTAAATCTCATCAAGTCTCCTGATGTGAAACTTATGGTAAGAGACTTCAATGATCCGCAGAATGTGTATTCATGATGATTTATTCCATCTAGTTCCCTTTTGTCTATACTTCGGCCTGCAGAGTGCAGAAAGTGTGTTCAGCAGCTGTGTACTGTTTTCATGCCTCTTCTTTCTGCATGCATTGGGACACATAAATAAAGCTATTAGCTTGTGTAAAGCTTATGAAACACACAACTGGCTCATGAGTGGAGTAAGCACAGATGGCTCTCAGATCAAGGCCTTAAGGTACCGTCGTCCTGGATCCAAGAATGGCAGCCTGTTCCAATCTGGCTGAAACTGATAAAGTCTTCAATGAGCTGAGTGACTTCATGGCTGCATTACAATGCTGCAGGAGTTTGGCTTAATCTATGCGATGTGCTCCAGTTGAAGAATGGTCCCATACTTAATTGTCAGTAAGATAAGTTTAATGTCCCGGAAGATTCTCTCAAAGAGCAAGTGTAAAAAAGGAGATGAAGACCTGTACAGCACAGACTAAATTAGAGTCAGTCAAGAGGCTGCATGGTAAATGACTGGCAAGAAGAGATAACATATTCTACATCTTTAAATCAGAAGAAGCTGGCAGAGCTGAATCAGACAAAAATGTGAGGCCTAGAAAATGCTCCCAGGTGGAGTTGGGTCTATCGCTATACCCCCTAACCTAACTTTTTTTCCCTGTTCTTTTTCCCTTTTCCTCTGCCTCTGCTTATCTACAGTCACACCTCTCTCCCATCTTGAACACTTATCTCTTCCCCCAGTGTGCGTCATGCATCCCCAGCCTTGTTGAAGATAAGACATTACATGGCAAGATTCTCCCGTTTACCCGAGATTTCACACACACTGCTGATTCCTGCAGACGGCCATCTTGGTCCTCGTCCTGCACAGGATGTTCGATCCTATCCCAGCCATGCAGGGTTTGTTTGTGCAGCCGTGTGCCACCTATCGACTCTCTTTTGGGATGTCTTTGATATGGCAGAATGGTGTCTTGGGAGCATTTCAAGCAGGGGCAGAAGGTGTGTCTGCAGTAACAACAAACTTAAAGATTTTTGTGTCGATATTGTCGATAATAAAGCACAATGTATTCGCACCAATGGTCCTTTAAACCTCTATAAAAACTTTTAAAAGAAAAAAAACTTTCTAAATTAGGGGACAAAGGCGCTCTCGGCACCAACAGCTGAATTATGTACCCATACAAAGTAATGTCAATTGACATTACTTTGTATGGGTACATACAAAGTAATGTCATTTGACATTACTTTGTATTGGTACATACAAAGTAATGTCAATTGACCAAAATGTGTGTGGGTGCATAAATATTCCCTTCTTGAAAGTGACCAACCTAATTCAACAAAGGTCCAGTTAATTGGTATCTGTAGTTTCATATTTAATGAAATGGGGATCACCTGAGTGCAGTAAATGTGTCTCAAGTGATTGTAGTATGAAGACACCTGTGTCTGGAAGGTCTAGTCACTGGTCATTCAGTATTCCTTGCTACCATTTTACCATGAAGACAAAAGAACACTCCAAGCAACTCAGAGAAAAGGTGACTGAAAAGTATAAGTCGGGGGGTGGATCCAAAATAATTCCAAGGCACTGAACATTCCCCAAAGTTCAGCTAAACCTGTCATCAAGAAATAAAAGGAATATGACACATGTGTAAATCTGGCTGGATCTGGCCGTCCTCACAAACTTAGTGGAGACTTGTGAGAGAGGCCACCAAGACACCTTTGACTACTCTGAGGGAGTTACAAGCTTCAGCAGCTGAGATGAGAGAGACTCTGCATAAAACAACTGTTGCCAGGGTTCTTCACCAGTCAAAGCTTTATGGGAGAATGGTAAAAAAAAAAAAAAGCCACTGTTGAAGAAACCTCATATTAAATCTTGACTCAATTCGCTAAAAGGCATGTAGGAGACTCCAAGTTCTTTGGTCTGATGAGACAAAAATAGTGCTTTTTGACAGTCAGACAAGACCCTATGTCTGGTGGACACTAAATACTGCACATAACCTATGGTGGCAGCATTATGCTGTGGGGATGCTTCTCAGCAGTTGGCCCCAGAAGGCTTGTAAAGGTAGAAGTTAAAATGAATGCTGCGAAATACAGGAAAATCCTGGAGGACAATGTGTTTTCACTTTGAGATTAAAGAGGATTTATTGCAACTTTCTGTTAAAAAAGCCAAATAATAACGACTTGACAATGACTGATTTATAAAGTCAATAAAAGGGTAAACCATCCAACGGGTCAAAATGTTTTATTATGTATTCTTCCAAGGAATTAACATCAATCTATTTAAGCTATTCCTTTTATGAGACTCTCAGAACTTCTTTTTTTCACTTTCACTTGCTTAACAGCTTTTAGAATTTCTCTCCTAAAGAAATAAAAGAAACAGTAAAAGCAGACCTCCCATGAAGATCTGATTTAAAAGCTCAGTGATAATAAAACAATGCAGTTAAATGTGATCACAGAAACAATGGAACAAATTCCTTTGCAGTAGTAGCTTGGCCCTATCTGATTGTGGCCCTGCAAGGATGGGAAAGAATATATCAGGGTGGTACATGTTGAGATGGCTTCCTCCTCCCACATCCATTCGGAGATAAGGAAGTGATGACACTCTCTGGGTAACAAAGGATAGAGAAAAGGAAATTGGAAAAAGGAGGGGGAAATACCATATAAGAGCAAAATATCTTGGATGGTCCTCTTTGAGATATTGCTCTATGGTGGCCTTGGAATGGTATTAGATTTGATTTCTGGGCTGTGATTGTTTAATAGTAGCACCTATTTGTTGCCTTTTCTTCTGGGTTTACCCTCTGCTTTCTTTGTTTGTTTTCCCTGGTAACACATTTAATCTTTGAGTGCTCAAAAAAAAAAAAAAAAAAAATCCCACTGAACCAACTGAGGGGTTAACGACTTGCTCAAGGGCTCCTCAATTATTTGTACAGGGAAAAGAATGTATGACTCACTCGCTCCCTCCTTTTCCATCCGTGCATTTCCCTGCAGATGTGCGCTTCCAAACTGAAAAACATTTTTCTCCAACCTTAGTTTTACCAACTTATTTTTTATTTTTTTTGCTAATCCCACTTATGAACAGACAGGTCTTAAAACATAACCTGTCTGGTGCTGTTCTCAAAAGACCATCAAATTATAATGGATCACACAAGCAGGAGAGAAATGTCCACAGTGTTGAGTAAGGCCCTACTTTAATCACATCACTGAAAAAAGCAAGGAAAGTTTGGTGTAGTCCTCCACACTGGATCCTTTGCAAAGTTTCTCCTCTTGTTTTCTAGGTCTCTTGAGGTAATAGACCTGTCGCTGCAGTAATAATGATGAATCTCCACTGTCTGGACCAGCAGAGGAGGGGAGATGGCCCCAAAATATGGATGCAAGTGGCTGGTGGATTGTGGAACTGGGAGTGGAGGAAACACAAAAATTACCACTGCACTGTGGAGTTATAAATCAAAGGGAAACTCACCAGTAGAAAAAATGACTGCCACAGTTTAGCATAAGATGCTATTAGCATTAAAAAGTCCCGGTCAGAACAAGATTAACATTCCCTCAGATCCCATTCAACACTTCCTCTTAAAAGGCGTCGTGACAGCAGTGTTTGGGTGGTACCCGTCACACATCCTCCCTTCCCTGTCCCAACAGCTCAACACTTAATTACACCTCTGCCATGTGTTTAATAGTGCAATTATTCCTTAGTGACAACATCACATTTCATTTTGGCTTTTTATTAAAGCACAGATATTCTTCATCCTCAGGGAAGTGTTGGAGAAAAATATAAGGCTTTAATAATCTGATCTCAGGTCTGTATGAATTGCACACAGCTGTGTTTCGTCCTCAACCTGCAGTCCAGGGCGAGATTTTCCACTTGGTTTCAGCTGTAAATTCATGCCTGCAATGCAGCAGTGAAGTGTCACTGGAGTTGGTGGTTTATGTCTTGAAAAACAAATGACTGATCTTTCACAACGCACATGTGGTATCACCACTGAAGCAGTTTATTGACAAAGCCAACACAGAAAAGACAAGGTGACAGGGTAGAGGTCTAGAGCATTCTTCTACTTTTACTACCTTACTGCCTTTAGATGCACAGAGATAGAGATTGTAGAGTCTTACAGTGAGAAAAATATACATCAAGGTTATCTGGAGGTCACTTCTTATTGAAGAAGTCTTCAGTCTCTGATAATGAATTCTTACTCTGATTATTTTGATACCATATCATCACATATCTGATATTTCCAATAAGTAAAAGAAATTCATTCCTTTTTTCATACGTGACTAAAATATGATGAAGTCTGGGCACAGAGATGCACAAAACATCTCTGAAGATAGACTATAAGTTGTATTAAAAGGTATATTTGCAAACTTTGAAGCCCTTGACATAGCAGTTATATCCTTGCTAAATATTTAACGAAGTCATGAGTCTCTTAAAGGAGTGAAGTCAAACTCCCTCTGTATTTGTTGCTCTCAGTTCTGTTTTATTCTGGCAGGGCACTCTTCCTTTAGTTTGCTGATGTTAAGCTCAGATGCTCACATCCCTCTCTATCATTTAGTCTTGGCATTATCAATGGAGAAAGAGAGATGTCTCCTCCCACTTAGGGGTGCTGTTTATGGAACAAAAATAACAGTTTTGACACAATAGTGCAATTTAAAGAGGAGCAACAGATTTTCCGAATTGAAGAAATAAGCCCTGAATCAGCTTGAGTTTGCATATCAGGATTGGGATCAGTCTAAGAGTGGTTTCCACCGACTGACAGCGGATCAGAGCACAGCACTTTGCAAATGGAGGCAAGAGATCATGGTAGAACTGTGAATTCACACTGGAATAGTATATTAACAACAGATTACTCTGCCTGTTTGAGGTTGATTTGCTGTCCATTTTGAAATCATTCTGTGATTGTTTGCTCCTATGGGTGGGTACAATAAGGAAAGGATGTGCTGTGCTATATAAAATTCTGTGGTTTTCCTCAAAACTTAACTTTCTTCATACATGGTGTTGTGTCACTTCTGTGACCCTCTGACTGAATGATGACTTGTGGCTTGTGCCACTGGATGGGACTTAATGACGATAAAGTAAATAGATTGACAATTGTAACAGTGCATTGTGTTGTATTTTGAGACTGAGAGGATGCTTTGCACATTCTTCCTCCAGTTTGGATAGATCTGTTCTACCTGGATTTAAATGTTTTGGCAGTGGTCTCCATTGAAAAATAGGCCTTGTTAAGATGTCAATGGTGCTTCTGGCATATGCCAGCGATGGACCAGAGAACAAGCTTTGGAATGGAAAAATTGAATAGAGAGGGAGTGATATGCTCTGGAGTTGTGTGTTGATCATTTTACAGTAGGAGAACGTGGAATCAGTACATAGCAGCTGTAGCTCAAAAGTAGTCTTGCTGTCTGATGGCTGTGGGTTCAATCCCCAGATCCTGCAGCATGTAAAAGGATATGGATGCATTTGAATGGGATTAGCCAATTCTCTATAGCAAACTCTGCCATCAGTGTGTGACTGTGGAATGGGTAAGGTGTGACCTGCAGTGTAAAAGTGCTTTTAGTTGTCAGATGACTAGTGAAGCACTATACAACCTCAAGTTCATTTACCATTCAGTTTGAGGGTTAGCCTGCGGCAGCATTTTCCAGAACTGAAATTAGCCATATGGAAGTAATTATTTTTATTGCTGATGGTCTCAATTGCTTTTACAAGTAGATAAATGAATTAAACATTTGTGTTAGTCCATAAGAGTTAAAAACTTCCCAAAGAAGCTTGAATTTGTACTGTCTCCTTTTTTTCCTCATAGTTTGAATGACTAAGATCACACATGATTGTAATTAACACTGCTTTTCCTGTTTGGGTTTATTTCAGCTGTCATTGGGTGAGAGGCGGGGTACACCATGGACTAGTTGCTGGTTTAAATGTCAGGATTGAAATATAGAATTGCCAATTCACCATGGAGCTCTGTAGGAAGAAGCCAGAGGACCCAGAGAGGGAACATGCAAACCTGCACAGAAAGGCCCTGGTCACGTTTTGAACCAGGATCCTACTTGATGTGAGGCAACAGTGCTGCTGTGCAGCCCTTTGCAAAAGTCAGTACTAGAGGAGACTGCTAGAGGACTTCGTCACTTGAAAGTACATTTGGATACTTTCCAAAAGAGGGAGAAGAAGAAGACATATTTATTAATGCCTTTGGGAAATTTCAGTTATTTTTACTCAGTTGTTGAAATGCTGCACACATAGACCAGGAATTCACACATGCACTAACAGGATCCTATGGATGTGTGCTTATGAGAGATGAGAGACAGCCTGCACACAAAGGGAGCCCAAGCAGTTTGCTTTGCTTAAGGGCACATTTGCAGTTCTTAGGAAGTGAAGTAACACCTCTCCAGCAACATGCCACAATTCTTAACTTTGGCCCAACTGAGGATCTGAACTGGTGACCGTTAGGTTCCCAGCCCAAGTCCTGTCATTGAGCCTTTTAATTCTTCTTTTATTTTGACCTTTTCTTCTATTTTTCCATTCGTCCTTCTGACTTTGCCTCATATCAGGTCTTAAATCATAACATCAGTCTGTTCACCCTTTCATCATTGCTGTTTGCACACATACCCCTTTTCCTCTCCTCTGTACAACCACTCAAGTAGGAATATGTATTCTGCTCCCCACCCGCCACTGGCTGCTCTCTGACTTTGTGCGCCGTTAAATCTTACTGTAATGTGCTGACCCGGAACAGATGCAGTCGACCTATATACAGTAAACTGTGAGTGAGCAGCTTCCATCTGCAATAGCAATCTGGTACCGCTGTGTCCTTTTGAGCTCTGCAATCTCTCCACGGCTGCTCCTGTTGCTTTCAGTTCGCTTCACACTTTGGGAACCGGACTGCAGATCAACTGGCAGAAATGGCTTTCTTTGCTGTCGTCTGGACTGATGCAGAATAGCCTCGGGCCTTGACCTTTCTGGCAGGGAGTGAACTGTCAAGTCTGGTTACGTTTTAGTAGTCCTGTGTCAGTACAAGACACTCCTAAGTGTGCTGATTGTGACATCATCTGGCAGACATCCCTGGCCCGTGGTTTCATCAGAGGTCTTTAGGGCTGACCTTTACAGCCAAATCATCCGATGAAGATATTTGGCCCTTGGAAGAATCCTAATGAATTTGGCTTGTTTAGGTCCCAGGAAATACCAAAGCAGACAGCTGCTTCTGAAGCAATTGTTCACAGACAATTGAGTCATTTCTGGTCAAATGCTCAAGCCACTTAAGTGATCATTAACCTCACCTCACACAACTTTCTTCCTCTGTTGCCTCAGGTCAATGAATAGCAGAGCATCTCCCCCTTAGGCTACCACAACAGGAACCATTGAATAAATGGGAACTGTGCAAATGTTTGCAAAGCACTGTTCTCCACGCTCCTGTCTGTTCCAGTGGTGAGATTTAGCCAACAAGAATAAAGCTGCAGAGATATGAGACACAATTAGCACAATACCCTTCAAGCAAATGGCTCTTTAATCTAAACCGTGAGTGTATTTGGACTCAAAGCTAGATCAAAGATGGGTTGGCCACTACTTCGTCAATTCTGCGCTTCAGGCAGCGGCAGGTATGTTGGGAATTTTGCAGCCCTGTATCAGTGAACAGTGGAGCGTGACCTGTCTTTGTGATAGGATCTCTGTGTTCTTGGTGGGTAATTGGGCTCCAGGGCTATGGATAAGAGGTGCAGATAGGAGGAGAGATGTAGCTCATCAAAAGACGTGGAAGGCTGAAAGACAGGTGAGGGAAAACACCCAAAGTAGATGTGTCTTTTTCTGAAAAGTTTGATCATGTATCTTAGACAGTGTTAGGAAAAGGTGGAGTGGACGGACCCTAGAGCATGCTTTGGTTGGGCCTTGTTAGGATTTGTAAGTAGGGATGTTCCGATACCATTTTTTCCTTGCCGATACGATTCTGATACCAAGATGAATTTTTTCATGATATTCAAATTTTTTGAGATATACCTGTACTTGAATGTACCTGTACTTGAATTCCTTCACTTGGAGCAGAGACTCACTCCCCACTTGGAAGAGATCATTTCACTGTTTTCTGGCAGAGAACTATAACCTCGGACTTGGAGTTGCCGACTCAAAGTGTTCAAAGAGTGAAGATTTAAAAAAAAAATAAAAAATAAATAAATCTCAACATTTCTCCCTTTTACCCTCAGTCATGAACAAAACCCTGAAATACTTGAATTCCTTCACCTGAGGAACAGACTCACTCCCCCCAAGAATTGGAGAAACAGGGAGTTGGAGAGGATCTGGGCCACTGCTCATTGTTCAGATGATGTGATGTCACTTCCTGTGATGCTGACTGATCTCAACTGATTGGCTGATCATAGAAAAATGGAGGGCATCTACTGAAGTGACCATATATGTTTCCTTGCCCTGTAAAGAGTTAAAAGGAAGTAAAATCTCTGAGATTGCTTTCGTTTGAAGTCTGACCAGGCTGAAAAAAGAGCCCTTGCATTATAGTTGCTTGGTTGCTGTAGCACTCTCAATGTATGGCATCAATATTTCAGTCAGGCCCATTCTCAAGGGCAGTCATGATTAAATCCGACTGATAAAATAAATATTAGAATGGCACCGACACATGCATAGACAGGGGTGTAATGATTAATCGGGGCACCCAAGGCCTAACCTTAGTAACCCCAAGGCTGCAGCAAGAGTCCTGCATTAGGCATGCAGCCACATAACCTTGCACTTCAGCCGTTCTCCCTCTCAACCCACTCACCTGTCTTCCAGCTGCACCTGTTTTGCCATTCCGGGCATTCATCGCTATTCCAATCATGTTTCTTTTCCTTCCTAAGTCACCTCACCTCCCACTGTATGTGCTTGGGAGAATGTGTGTGAATTTATATATTTATATACACATGTGCTGCACAGAGGAGGAAAAGACGAAGCATGTTTACAGCTTTCCTCCGGGCTCATTTTAGAAGGAGTTTCTCCTCCAATCTAATCTTCATCTAATATTGCTAAGGTGGCCGCCTGTCTACGTAATATTGCTGAGCCGCATTGCCCACGAGGCCCATAGGGAACTCTCATTGTTTTATTACAGATCTGGGCCCTCTGTCTCTGGCTATGGTAATAGGCTGTCCTTGGGTGTTTTTTATGGCAGGTTACCCATTTGTTCAGAAATGCCACATAGGACCCATTGGAACACAAACTGGAGGGAAGGGTGAATGTTAATCGCTTATTAATATGGTATATTAAAATGATTCAAACTGAATATGAGTGCTGGAAATGTTTATTTGTGCCAATAGACGGGGGAAAAACAGGAGAAAGAAAAGCTGACAAAACCAGTTAGTGTCCAACAATTCAAGTATTACATCTTGGGTCGGGCAAGCGTCCAACTGCAATCTCCAACTGGTTATTTTATCATTGTGAGGCATTAGGTCTGTCATCCAATTGGCCAATATATGCCTTGGCAAGTTTCCAAACCTGATATGCTGGCAGTGAATTGGTCTAAAAGCCCCCATTCACTGCTATTTAGATAGCACTCTGCCTGGCAGGTCTGGCCTTTCCACCCCATCTGGGGTATAACTGTCACGGCCAGCTTACCTCCAGCCGGAGGGGGTCCAAGTGAGAGACATACAGGAGAAAAAAAAGAGGACAAGGAGGACGAGGAGAAGCAGAGCGAAGGTTGTTTAAGAATGCCGCTCAGGTTTTCAATCGGTGCGAGGAGGGGCCTCTTTGGGATGACAGAGTGTCTGGCCGATCTGGCGGGAAAGCCAACCAAAATGTGGGGATGGGATGGTTGCCGGGTTGCTGAGGGAGGATGCAAGTGATGGATGGCGGTTGTTAGACGCAGTAATTGTGTTCAGGTAATTGACCCCGCTCCCTCCCCCTTTTTTCCTGCTCTCTTCTTGGTGAGCCAAGCACTCCATCTCTCTTTCACTGGTGTTCCACAGATGGGAGAAAACATCAGCAAAGAGAGACCAGTTCCAGGCTTTGGCAGCCAACTTGATAAGGATTTTTTAAGCTTTTACTTAAGCGCCCTCGTGGCAGCGTCTCATCTTACACTCTGCTGTCATTCAGGATGACTCAAGATGAATGCAACAGAATAAATAGCCCAATATTAAACATCACCTAGATTTAAGTGTACAAGCCAGGTGTCTTTTGAAAAACTGTGTCAGCCAGATGAAAACAAAGAATATGGAGCAGAATGTATCAGAAGTGTCATGAGCATTGCTTGCAACCAAGAAAGTAGTTCATTCAAACAATTGGATTTTTCTATATCTCATCTCTTCAGACGATTGGAGCTTTAAAGTAACATATAATTAGGAGCATGACTGATCTTACGGACAGACGGGATCATTGCAGCTGCTTGCAGGAGGCTAAAGTCCAGCCTCAATGCCATCTCTTTTACCTATTGTTAGGTGGACCAAAGCTAGTTTGAGATAGCATCCTTAATATGGTAGTGTCTATCTCTGGGCTTTAAAGATTCATTTCAGAAACCAATGGCTGACATCACTGAGACTACACTTGGCCACATACTCCAATCATTTGCATACAGAGGAAAAAATCCACACTAAACCACACCAAGTGTTCTGAATGTGTTGTAGATTTTGATGGGAGAATATCTGATTGATACTGGTATCTGAAAAAAAAAAAAAAAAGTCCTTTACCCGGTATCCTTCCAAGCCTGGGCCAGTTTTCCAAAAAAATACTGGAGCCTCAGCAAATGCAAATAAAGCAAATAAATGTTTCACTGGAGTGAATCAAGGTATTTCCATAACACGGTGATTTTAGGATCAGATATCAAAGGGTGCAAAGCTCAGGTATGAAGATGAAGCTAGCATGAGCTAGCAAGAAACACGGCTTTACTTTCTATTAGTTTTTCTTTAGATATATTATTGGGCTTTTTATGCCTTCATTCATAAAGGAAGAAATAGGATAGAGTAGGAATCGGGGGGGGGGGGGGTGTGCCACAGGCTGCTAAATAAGAGGAGGCCAGTATGTTAAGCAGCTGCTGATTATTTAAAACATGTTTCATGTGAACACATGAAGACCCCAAGATACCTGAATTCCTTCACTCGTGGCAGAGACTCATTCCCCATCGGAAGAGATCATTCCACTGTTTTTGGACTTGGAGGTTCTGACTCAAAGCATTCAAAATGTGAAAATGAAAATATATTTCATTCTTAAGCTACTTTGTGTCCCGGAAATAGAGAAATACTTAATAAAAACCCCAGAGTTACAGCAGCAGGCAGAAATTTAAAAGCCTCCATGTAACGCCTGAAAAAAACTGAAACAACTTTGTAACTCAGTGTGAAAAAGACTGAAAACAAAACGGGTGGTGATGTGTTTGTCATGACCTCCATCAGCCCAGTCCAAGTTTGCAGATCTGTTGTCAGTCCTTAAATAAGACAATATTTTAGTTACCACAAAATAAATGTTCTTGAAGTTGTTGTCTGTGCCTATCTCCTGTGGCTGTAAGGAAGCTGCTGTTGAAAGTGATGTGTAATTGCGGCTATCTTCACAGTAATCAACTGTTTTAACATTTATGATAGCCACATATCAGTCTATTTCTACAGGCATGTAAATGGTAAAAGCCTGTCATCACCACAGCGAAGCACACTTTCACCTTTAAGGCCAATGATAAAGCCAATCTCCCCCCCTTGAGTGCCAGCGAAGCAGCGCCTAAAACGGAGAAGGATTGTCATGGCTTGATACGGAGGAGGTGATGATGTACTTCCCTCTTCATGCATCAGCAGATTATGGCAGCATTCATCACTGGTCCCAGACCCTGTGCTAATAATCAGCTGGGTATATCTCAATCCACAAGCTCTGATTTATGCCGAGCTCTGCAGTAGGGTGACAAGTTTTTAAACGGAGCGGCACAATGTAAATCATAACCTCAGTGAGCGCCGAGTCGATGGGTTCACGCTGAGAGATGTGAGCTACTCAGTTCTACGTGCAAACAAACACTTCTCTTTGGAGTAATATCTGCAAAGAACAGTGTGCTTTATAGCAAAGATGACTTACCTGCTAGTTGCACTGGAAATTCTAGTTGAATTTGCAAAACGATGGTATTTTGTGACTTCTTAAAATTAGTAGAAAGTTTTCCTAGTGTGACAGCTCCGCTAACAGGAAACCTACGTGATTATTTTGATGCTAAAAATGTCTCTCATGAGTTTTTTTCTTCTCTGTTTTAACAGCCGCTTCCACAACACTCTCCAATCTCACCTTTTAGCACCATGCAATAAAAAAAGCCAATGTCACCCCGCTAACTCAGGCTGTAAACTATGCTGCCACAACTTTCAAATCCACTGCTCTGTTGGGGCTGGAGCATGATGACATCATTGTGCGTCATCCAATCAGGGAGCAGATGAGGCCCCATGTTGTTTAACCTTGCTGGTGCTGATTCACAGTGTTGATGCTGAGAAGTAAGTGGGTGTGTAATGTCCATAGTTTATTGCAGTTGTCCTTCTCTTGCTCTCTGGTGAGGATAGAACAGTGAAGGAGACAGGTGAAGTTCTCCACTCACTAAAAATGTCCTTGAATTCTCCTTTTGTTATTTTCAAAATCTTATGTTTAACTTTTGAAATAAGTCTTTTTGTTTTAATTGGGCTCTTATTAGTAACACGTTTTGATAGCAGGCTGGATATTCAGTGATAAATGTGTCAGTATTTGATTGTATGAAGGTCAGCCTTTCATTTTAGTAAGTGAGCAGTGAGACTGACTTGGGTGCAATCAGGCCCACCCACAGAATTGGCTGGGGTCATGAAAAACCCAGAGAATGGGCCCTCCCCTGTTGTGATTGATTGATGATATTGATGTATGTGTGTTGGATCAGTGGCATTGGTGCTAGCTATCCACACTAACAGTTACTTCATTTTGTATTTAAGTTATTTGTGCCACTTTTTAACCACTTTTAATACATTTTTAGGTCTTTTTTTTCCCAATTTCATTTGACACCTTTCATCATTTTTATGCAGTTTCTTGCAAATTTTGTCTCTTTTTACACATTTTTGCCACATGTAAACCCCTTTTCATCACTCTTTCCCCACCCGTTTTTTTGCTCTGTTAACCCATTTTTTCCCCTTTCTCCTATTTTTTGCCTCTTTTCATCCATTTTGCCCCTTTGAATCCTATTTTACCAAGTTGTCTGCGCGTTTTACCTCATTTAACCCCTTTTTGCCCCATTCCATCTTCTGTTTTCCTCTGTTAACCCATTTTTCACTTTACCTACCTATTTTTTCACTTTTTACCAATTTATGCCACGTGAAATCCATTTTTGCATCTCTTAACCCTCTTTTGCCCCTTTTAATCCTGTTTTACCACTCTCTGCCTATTGCACAGCATTTTAACTAGTTTGCCACATTTTGGAACACTTTCCACCACTTTTCTGCCCATTTTGCCTCTTTCACCCATGTTGCCACCCCTTTTTTACCCATTATTTCCATTTTAGACCCATTTTCCCTCAGTAAACCCATTTTTACCATTGTTTTCCATCTGTGAACCATATTCTTCCCCTTTCATTCCTATTCTACTGCCTTTCCTGCACATTTTGCCAATTATTGAACCTTTTCCACCCCTTTTTCTGCCCATTTTACCTCATTTAACCCCTTTATGCCACTTCCTGCCTTTTTTTGACTCTGTTATTCCATTTTTGCCTATGTCTACCTATTTGACACCCATTTTTTTTCCACTTTTTACCATTTTTTTGCCAATTGATAGAATTTTCCCCCTTTTCTGCCTAATGTGCAGATTTTTGCCATTTTGCTGCTTTTCTGAACCCCTCTCCACCACCTTCCCTGCCTATTCTGCCCCTGTAAACCCATTTTTGCTTATTTTTGTCTTATGTTCCCCATAATTAACAGTTTCTGCCTCTACAAACCCCCCCTTTTTTTAAACATCCTTTTATGCCTATTTTTCCACATTTCACTCTTTGTTATGTTCACTTTTGCCACATAACCTCTTTTCACCACCTTTTCTGCTTGTTTTTACTTTTTTTTGCCATTTTTGTGGCTTTCCACCTGTCTTATGCTTCAGTGAACTGATTTTTGCCACATTTAACTTTTCAACCAGTTTTCAGAAAAGGAGTTTACATTTTGAAGGAGGCTATATACTACGAAATAAATAAATAATGTGTTGCTTTGATAATAGTGGTAGTTATTCAGGTAAAATAAAGCAACAGGATTATCAAAGCTTAACTTTACAATTTTATGGGCTCCCCATTTTGCTAGGCTCCTGAAAGCACACCCCTTTATCTCCCTCATGGGAGGACTTGGGTGCAATAATGTACAACATATTCAGTGGCCTCTAACATCCCTGATTTAACACAAAAATGACATAAAAAATGTCCCATTTGTCGTTTTCACTGCTGGAATTGACATGAAAGGTGACTGATCTAATGAAAATATCCCTGAGCTGAATTGAAATGTGATTAACATCAAATCAGGAAAAACTTAGCCATAATTGAACATGGATAAATCTGGACTCTTCTTCGGTCAAGGTCAGGTTTTTTCAAGGTCTCCTCTAAACTCCATCCTGTAATGATTTTTTCAACATATTATGGTCTTCCTCCTCTAGCCCTTGGTCCATCTCAACACCTCTAAATGAGGTCACATTAAAAGAGCCACTACACATTCTCAAAGATAAAGTGAAATTCAATGACCCCACAGAAAGTAACAATCACCAGCATCTTCAATGACATGCTTTTATCCCACATTCCCAACCCTCCCTTTATTCCAATATCTGGCCCTGCGTCACATCAACACACTCCCAGATGTATTAAATAGAAATCAGCGCTTGATTACGGGTCTTGTAATGATCATTTGGGTCAGCTAATATCTGACAGTGTGTCCAGGCTGGCCGCCACAGTGGAATTCCTTCCATTTGACATGGCTGTGACTCCATTAGCCAAAGTGTTAGGAGTAAATGATGGTGTGGAGGGCTTAGCAGTGTCAGAGACCCACTCAGATCTGCCAGACTCCATTGATTAAATCACAGAGTAAAGGATGGAGTGGGCCAGGCACCCCAGGTGTATTTCATCCAACCAAGTCACAGTCTGTCTTTGAAAACACTGGCATGTCACTTCTCAGGGAGAAACTTTCTCCAGCACTGCTATGCTCAAGTGTGTATAGGAATGTTTGATCAGATATACACACACAAACATGTGTTTTTTTTTGTTGTTGTTTTTTTTTTTGGCATTTAGTAAGAACTGAATTTTGTGTGGGACATTCATATAGTTTTCAGAAAGTTTTCTGAAAAAAGCGGAATAAACTGATTGCTAGACATTTCCTGAATTGTTCTCTTGGAATATTCTGGAAATGTAAATTTTTTTTTTTTTTTTTGAGATCTGTTGTAGAAATGGACTCTATTGAGTGCATCTTAATCAGAAATGTTTGGAAGTTCCCGGCAGAAAATTTTAAAGAAATGTTCAGAATTTATTTATTTTTCAGCCTTTAGTGTATGCTGAGTGAGGGATTCATATAGTCTCCGAATGTTTTTCTGGGAACTTTGAGAATTGCAGGATTTTGGCTTTTGCTGAAATTTTTGATTTTTCCTGCAGTAATTCAGGATTTTTCCAGATTCTTCAAAAATTCCCCTGAAAATTTTGGGGCAATTTTGATTCTGATATTTTCTAAATAATTTCTGCTGGACAACTTTTGAATTGTTTTTTAGGGAATTTCCTGGAAATTTTGACTGTTTTCTCTCAGAGCTATTGTAGAAATGTTTTTAGAGATTTTATTGAAAATAAATTTTAAAAAATTTGAGGACGTTTTCATTAAAACAGTTGTCAGAACGTTTTTGGAAAAAAAATGTTGTCTGAAATTTGTGGAATTTTTTGTGGATTTTTTTTTTTTTTTTGGTGTTTCCTTAAACTCTGGGAATTTTCTAGAAAAAAAGGCTGTTTTTAGAAACCTACCTGTATTTTTAAAGGAATTTTATGCAGGATTTTTTTTTGTATTAACTGTGCAGCTGTGTACTGTGTGGGCCATTTTCAAAATGTTAAAATGTTTTTCTGGGAACTGAAAATTACGGGAATTTTTGGCTGAAATTTTGGAATCTTTCCACAAAAAATCGGAATCATTCCAGGATATTTTTTTCTAAAATTGTCACTAAAAGTTAGAGGAATATTTCTTTTGATTTTTTTATAAGTTTTGGGTTTACATTTTCTGAATTGCTGTTTAAGAGTAATCTGGACCTGTCATCTGTTTTTTCTTTATATATGGTAGAAATTTTTGCAGGATTTTTAAAATGCATATTAGACATTTTCCCAACCCTATTGGAGACATTTTCATCTAAAGTGTTTGGAAACCTATCAAAAAATTTTAGGAAATTTTTTGGGGGAGATTGCAGATTTTTTCAGGATTTTTTTGGATTTGTTTAAATCTGGGGACTTTTCTTTCTTTTTCAAACCAATTATTTCCTGGAAAAATAATGCTATTTCCGGAAACTTACCTGAATCTGTTTTAAGGAATTTTCAGAGAAATCATGGGTATTCCCTCTGGAATTTTTTGAGAATATTTAACTGGAGTTCTTCTTAACTTCAGGGAATGATCTTCAACGTCAGCCCATGAACAGTCAAAACATATGCTTTGGCAATGTTACCAAAACAAACATGGTAACCCCAGTGAGCTCTTGGACGCTTTCTTTAACGCTTCAAAAACGTTGTTATCCTGTAAAGATGAAATAAGGAACTGAAGCCATTAGACTTGGCTCTTTGTGTCGTTTCTTTCCATGAATTAATATTAAGTTAGAAATAATAAAATAAATTGTTATTGAGCTCTAATAACCATCACACAAATACAAACAGCTAGAGAAGCTACAGCACCAGTCTGTGAGAACAGTGAGAAGTGGGAATTATTGAACAATTGCAAGCCAACAAGTGACTCATGGTGGAAATAAATGAGAGTTTTCAGTCATGGATTTAACAAAATTTGTTGATTAAATGGAGCAGAAATATTTCCGGTACCATCTATCATCCATCCTTTAGAGTGAGCTTTGACATTTGTGTTTAAGGTGAAAACCTTTGGGGCGGAAAATGACTGATAAAAACCAGGCAGCCTGATGGATTAAATGATGACATGATAATTTCAAGGGCAGCTTAATAAAATGACTCACATAAACATACTTTTCTCACATAGTAATGCACATGGATATGTGCGTCTCTACTTTTCCATGCATTGAAAACCAACCCTAGATGTGGAGTAGTTCAGCCAAACGTCTAAACAGTGAAGCTTTGTGAAAAAAAAGCTTGCGTGCAAACGTAAGTTAATAAGGGCAAATAAATTGAGTCTTTCCATTCACATCCAATAAGAGCGCTGCGCTCACAGCTTAGCATGCACGGCGTTATTTCTGCACTAACTGTAACAAAAACACGTGGGTATGCATGCATACACACAATTTGGAAGAGAACAGTAACGTCTTTCATGTGCTCACCTCGTGGGAGTCATGTAAAAAATTGGCAGGACATGGCCTCTAAATACCTTAGAGAGCAGTCACCATACACCGCAGCATCCCACGCTCTCCCTAACACCCAGTGTCCAAACATAAAGCTTTAACCCCATCATCAAGTGCTCTCCACTTAGATCACAGCTCAACGTGTTCCTAGTCCTGAATAGGATGAGTGTGAAGAGGCTAAAAGTGTCAGGAGCTGGTTTACATTCAGGCTCAGGCTTTAATCCCCTTTGTCCTGTCCAGGCTGGAGGTGCTTTTCTAATGTTTTGGTGCAGTGTTACTCTGCACTCTCCTTGGTTTCCTGTTTTCTTGAACTCTGCCTTCACTGATTCTCTAAAGTCCGCTGGAGGACCTGCTTCTGTCTTTTGACTCAGCAGGGATGCTGCTTCAAGGGGAATGTCTGTACATGGAGGGATGGGCTCTGTGAGGTAACAAAAAGCTTAAAGAATCTAACCTATAAATAAAAAAAAAATCAGAACTTTCCATGACCTCTAACAGCATGGTGCCTCTCATGGACAGGATAAGTTTGTTTAGTGCCAGGGGGGTGGGTGGGTAATGGTCTCACTTTTTTCCTCTTTAGCAGTCAAGTATCTTGATGTAGTGTTCCCTGGCTACTCTCTAAACCTCTCTCTCCTCTCTAGTCATAACTCTGGGTGGATAAGAGCCTCTGCTAAATACCTAAAATGTGAATTAACAGAGTAGTTTGCTTGGGGACAGGTGGAAGAAATAGTCCCCATGGATTCAGACTTTATCTAGAGAGAGAACATTATCTTCAAGGGCAGCGCATATGTGAGTATACACCCCACAGGCAGAGACAGCCATTATTATCTCTACATTTAGGCCCTAATAAATACTTATCATAAGCCATGCAGGCCTGTACTTGAATGATAAAGAATGCATTTAAAGTATTCCTCACGAACGTGTAAGATCACTCCACTGATATAAGAGGCATGTTGATAATGTTCCTCATTTTGTTTTACTTCTGTTGAAATTCCTCTTTGGAATAGTTCCATGATTGAAGTAGGGCATCACCATCAGACTGTATGCTAAGAACGTTATCCGTCTGGATCTATCAGGTTCAGTTAAGGCAAGTCATTTATAGAAAGCATGTCTGTTCTTTGAATGATGATACAGATCACTGTCTGGTTTTTCGCAGAGGAAGAAGTCATAGTTAACGTTTTTTTTTTCCTTCTTCATTTGTTCTTCTTTTTTAACACATAATTTTTTCACAAATTGGAAAACTTATAGTTCCTAATGGACCTGTAGGAAAAGCAATAGAGTGCAACTCATTTAAGGTGTAAAAGGTGACTTAAATCCAGTAGATGTCACTCTGAAGCACCAGTCTGACAGACCAGAACAAACTCCCACAGCAAACAAGCCCCCCCTCCTCCCCATCTGCTCCCTTGATTTCAGACTGATTACAGCCATTAGCAGGACTCTCCATTCAGGCATGCAACCTAAAGTTGGTCTGGTTGTTTCTGCTTGTTGTTGGACAACAGAAGATCTTTATTTTTGGTTGCAAAGTCCATTGTTTGTCCTTGAGTTGTATTCTTGTAAGTATACTCTGCCATTGTTATCCTATGTAGCTTATCATGTACCTTGTGGTCCTTAATAGATCTGTCATTGTTGACCTGTTACAGTTGAATGAAGGTTACGGTAGAAATAGGTGAGCTGGCTCTGGCTGCCTCCTGTTTTTCTGTTTCTCTTGTGTCCCCTCCCTCTGTCTGTCTTTGCAAGTGTTAGTGTACCATGCCCCCCTACAATCAGCTATCAAGCACCTGGCTGGAATACCACAATGTAGAGTCCAACTTTAGACTTCTAGAAGTTACTCCTCTGTTCTCAGCAGCTTTACACAGAACAACAGATCTCATCGTCACACATGTAGATCAAGAACATGGTCAGTGAAGTTTAAATCATTCAAAGATCATTACTGATCCTTCACACTAAAGCAGAGAATTTCAACCTAACATGGGGGAAATAAAGGCTCACACAAACATCCCTTTACACTTAGAGGACTCACAACAGGATGATACACTAAAGGGTTAGAGAATTACATTTATTAAATTATTAGAAGTTGACACTTTTGCAGCATCTTGATTGCTTTTTTTTTTTTTTGTTAAATTTGGCGTTTATTTACAGTTCCAATCGATCGTTTCAGTAAGTTTCGTTTTCTCCAAATACTTTCACTTTCAAGCAGGAGCTGAGTGTGGATAGGAGAGGGGGTAAACGGACCTTTCGGAGATGTGATCGGACCAGTCAACAGTCAACTCCAGCACAGCTGTAGTGCTGGTTCATAGCAGATATAAGTAATGAACAAATCATTATTTATTCTAAAAATCATTATTATAAATCACAAAAAGTGAGTTGGCCCACCGGGAAATGCTAGATAGAGAGTCCATCCTTGCTTGCAGTGTTGTCTGAGCATCTCCATTGTAAACAATCCAGCATGGCTGGGGGGGGGGGCGCTCTAAGTTGGCGGTGTGCTTGGCCAGCGAGTGGTACGGGCTATTTAAGACTCTACGAACTCCTGGTAACTCCGTTCATGTCAACAGTAGGAGAAAATAACTTCAGTCTTATCTGGCATGACCTCAAAGCTCAGCCTGCGTTCAAAAGTCTCTGTCCTTTATCGCTTTCTGCTCACGTGCACTGCATCATGACAGCGCCGCTTCCTGATCTGGCAAACTACAGGATGGGTTGAGGGTCACACAGAACGCACATGCATTAATCGTGGGACAAAAATAATAGTGGCGTTGAAAATACTTTGAGTTAACGCAATATTAACGCGTTAACTTCGACAGCCCTTGTCAAAGTTAAAGCGTTAACGTGACAGCCCCCCCCATACACACACACACACACACCTTTCAGCTGTTCTCATTTTCCCCTCATGACCTCATGTGGGGAGTTAGCACCACCCCAGGTTTGGTTGGCCCTCCCCGCCTAGAAGAAAGTTCTGCCCTGTGGATGTTCTGCCACATCCATTTAGCCACATCCATTTCCTGAGAGGGGCGTGGCCAGGGGCGGAGTCAGACAGCTCAGTAACATTTAAAGCCACAGACACAGAAACAGCTCATTCTGATCAGGGCTGAAACAGAGGGTTTTATAGACATGCAAATATCCAATACTGGAGTGTTTTTTTTTTCAGCATAAAACTTCACAGGCATGTTTTGGGGACCTCTGAGAACAATATAAACTTGTCTTAAAGGGTAAAATGTGTCCTCTTTAAAGCAAACAAATGAACAATTTGCTCGAGCTGAAAAAAAATCTGTTTATCTCGACAGTAAAACATGATTCTTGTTTGTAAGCCATACATTATGAGAAATCAGAACAACTATATATAATCCTTTTTCAGTTTTTCAGTTCACACTGATACTCAACATATCTTTTTTAATCAACACAATCTGTGCCCCTTCACTCCCCAGCAAGAGTAAATCTCCATGCAACAGAAGACAGAACAACAAGCTGAAGCAAACCAGCCAGTTTGGGCTCTGGCTGCTTAGCTTAGCACGGCTTAGCTCTGCCTGATGCAGCACTATCAGGGCCGACACATTGGTTGGTCACTACACCTGCTGTTCCCAGCTGTGCCAGCAACGGTCTCACCTCTGCCAGGTGTTTCCAGGACCTGCTGAGCCTCTAGTACCACTTCCCAAAACAGAGCCACACACTGAGAAAAAAGGTTTAATACAGTGGAAAGGAAAGGGAGAAGAGAGAAGTTTTTAGGGGTGTTACTTACTCTTCAGCTTTGTATGGTTGTGAATAGTTTTAAGCTGTGTGAAAGCGCTGTGCGTGTCATTGGCAAAAAGCCCACCAGACGGATCGATGATGAGGAGTTGCTGCTGCAGCAGCCAAGCTAGACATGCCCTGATTTAATTTGCCCGCTCTGCAAAGATGAGGTTAACTCTTCGATATGGATGCCAGCGTGCATGACACGAATCACATACTCTCTGTTCTGTCTCTGAATGGTATTATTTATTCCTTTCATGTAGTAAATCAACATATAAGAGACATTTATGAGTAAATGCTTCCAGCAATGAGTTCTCTCATTGACACAAGGAATAATACATGACAATCAAACAGAGAGGCTCAAGATTTCAGCTGAGGTGATCAAATTAAATTTTTTTTCACTTCATTTTACAATAGAAAACTAGAACTACTTCCTGGCTGTTATGCCTCTGTAGTCGGTATATAACTGCCTGACAGTGGAAGTAGAGTGTTGGATCAAGAATATGGAATGGTATGATGAACATGAGGCCTGATGACCTTGATCTTTGACCTTAAAGGTCTAATCAGTACAAACCTGGCACGCCCGTTTCAAATATCCATTGAATGGATATATTTCACATTCATCTGGGAAACCTCCTAAATAAAGTCATTGGGAAGGGAAGGACTTTTCAAAAAAAATTTGGGAAGGTGATTGGACAAACGGTCTGTCATATTTGATGGGCCAATCAGAGCAAGAGGGCAAAATGAGATATTAGACATGTGCAGCTTTAATGCTAATCGAAGCTATACAGGCTAGTGCTGCCATAATGTTTGAACGATAAAGCTTAAAATCAAGGCCGAAAACAATTGTGACACATGCAAAAACAACAAAGCAACTCTTCACAGAAGATGGAAGCCTATTTCTGAAAGTCCCACCCTCCCTTTAATTCTTAACAAATCAGGGCCGTCCCATAACACGACAAACATAACTACTAATGCTCTGTGATAAGTCAAGGTTTTGAAATAAAACAGAGCTAATGTTCTTCAGATGCCTCTGAAAGCTGTCTTTTTGTGCTGGATGTGGTTACAGCAATAATTCCCCAAAGGTTAGATACACACAGAACACCACCAGAGAGACGACGACAGTGGGATACACAGCGAGCTCAGATTTCTCCTATAAAGCATCTATTTATAGACCGTCTGAAACAGATCAGCCTCAGGTGACTAAAAAATGGAACAAAAACTTTGGAGTAGAAATAAAAATAGAGAAAAGAGTTAGAGTAAGTGAGCACTCTCCTGCAAATAGCTACAGCAGAGAGTAATTGCGACTGTATTGTGAGAAATTGGAAACCAAAGCCAGGCTTTTACACTTCAATAAAGACATTCATGAAGCCAACTTTTCCTGTAGGCAAAGGTTTAATAGCCTGAAGTGCTTTCCTTTCAGGTGAATGCGCTTGTTCTAACAGGTGCTTAATAATGGACGGGGAATGTGGTGGAAATAGGGATACAAGCCTGAGCCACTGTAAGCAGGTACACCAAACACAATAGGATTAGAGAGTAGATTGATCCCGGCTTTGTGTGCCGCCGTTTGGCCAGATTACCACAGCCACCTTTCTATTGTGTGAAAATTGGACAGAAATTTGTTTTCAATTTTGCCTGCTGCTTGAATTGCATTTGGGGCATGCCTGTTGGTGTGTGTGTGTGTGTGTGTGGGTGAGAGAGACAGAGGAGAGGGAGAAATGTACCGTGATGTGCACTCTACAATTTCACAGGATTAAACAGTTTGCGCAAGATAATTTTGTTGTGACACAAAATCATCTGTATTAACCTGGCTGGTGTGGAACATTGGGAGATGTTTGCATGCACGCTGACTTCAACTAAATAGAGATGTTCTGAATATCAGTGTGTGTCCGGGTAGTCCTCTAAAACCTCAGAGTTATGCGTCACATTTTTAGTCATTGTTACCTGTTTCATTATTTAGGTATAAAATGACAACATCCTTAACAGAACTACAAATTTTAAAGTTGAAAAAAAAAAAAGCTAATATATCAAAACTAAATAACAGCTTGTTTTTTGAGGTACCGTTGTAGCCTAGCATAATGTTACACTATGTCCTAAGAGCATACAAGCAGCAGATATTGCCCTGTATCCATGCTTACTGTGCCCACTGTACCCATGAAATATTCAGTTTTCTGCCTGGTAAATTTCAGTTTACCCCTTGTTGATTGTGTGATATCTTGTGCTTTTATTTTGAATGTGGGGACACAGAAATGAAGCTCAGTGTTAGTTCATGCAGGACACAGTTGTCATACGCCCAGCCGTGATCAGCTGACGGGCAGCTGATCTCAGCTCCCACAGCCAATCACAGCTCTTTTCCTCAACACAGCGTTCCATTTGATTATGACATGCTTCTCACCAAACCCTGCTAGCATTAATGCTGATGCATCACACTGCTGCTGCTAGCAAAACTTAACCTCCTCCACCCCAGCTACCTCCTTTATAGCATAAAGCCATACTCATTTTCAGCCCTTCAATTTTCCAGGTTTATACAGTTAAATAGTTTGGAGTAAATCACTTCTCTTCTTGTTGTTGGTCTAAAGGGTTTGCCTCAGTTAGCACACACAAAATGACATTTAAAATAAAAGTATTTATCAAAATCTGTAGAATCTTTAAACTTTGTGTTTGTTAGATAAAATGTTAAGATATGAGAGTGCTTCATGAGTAAAGCAGGCCTAATTATTCATTACACCAGAATTTATTCTGGGAGATCAGACTGATCTTTGGCATATCAATTGGAAGAGATAACGGTCTTCTCTTCCTTGCAGCCTCTCTCCATGATGAGACTGATAAGACATCTGTATTATTACATAAAAATCATGCCTGAACCATCTCATCCTGCACTCAACCCTCTCGACATTACCTGATTTAACTCCTTTAATGTGCAGGAGTCGTGTCGCGTATTGAAAAGGCTCAGCATGCTGCACATATCCATCCCCTTTTACCCCATCTTCCTATTATTATTTGAATTGCATTGGACTGTGGTGACTGAGAATTGGAAACGGGAGGGCAAAGCGGGACCACCTCAGTCCCAGTATTTTAGGCACAGTTCTGCCTCAGTGAGCCGGGCTGATTGGGATGCAGCGGGGTCTCTCCCTTTCTCTGCCTCCTGCTCTCTCTCATCCCGTGTCTCTAGTTCTGCCCGGCCTGAAACAGACATTCTGATGAAAAACAGAGGGGGTGAGAGTGTTTATGAAGGCAGGGCACATTCAGGGAAAAACACACACTCTCACAGGTTATATATGACTTGTGTTTCTGTGTGGTGCATACCAACAATACTCTGATGTGCACTAAGTGGAGTTTCTTACAATCCCAGACTTCTAACACAGCTCCAATGCAGTTTCAAAAAATGAAGTTAAATTTCAGCATCACTGTCAGACTTTAGTTTGCAGCCAATAGGTAGACTGGGGAGGAAAAATGAATGGTTTAAGAAAGATATGTTAATTTTATTTGTTTGCCTCTCTGTTTTCTGAAAACACTGAACTCGTATGTGTGCACTGTAATGACAGTAAAGGCTTATCTGTAATTCAACATCAACTCACCATTTAAAGCTCCTTTTAAGTGTTGACTTTGGTGAGCTCTGTGGATAAAATCAAACATTTTATCTCTTATTGGTTTTCCACCTCAAATGACTTTTCTTTATCCATGGTGCTATATCAGCTCTGTGACCTTCTAAGAGAACTAAAGCTTGTGCCCCAGATATAATGATGATTTATAAGTGATCGTACTACTGCCAATGCAGTTTGGGATTTTTTTTTCAATTAAACTTTATTCATAAACAAAATGAGCAGTTACAATCATAAAATAAACATGACTGGTGGCTTGCTTTAGCCTTAGTATTTTAGCTAAAGCTAATATAGCTATGCTAGTAATTAACAATACTGCATAAGTGAATGTAGCTAAGTTAGCTTTAGAAACATGAGCTTTAGCAAACATCTCTAAAGCTTACCTAGCTACATAGATAACATACCTATGTAGCTGAAATAGCTGTTTCATGAGCTTAGCTTTAGCTATGTTAGCTAAGTAGCTATTTAGGCAACACAGCTACTTTATCTATTGCTAAGTTAGCTTTAGCCATTTGAGCTTTTTCAAACATAGCTAAAGCTAATTTAGCTATGAAAATAATGTAGATGTCGTAGCTGCTTTGTGAGCTTAGCTTTAGTGCTGTTTTCAATGTAGCTTATGCAGCTAACGGAGCTATGTAAGCTACCCTGGATGTCTAGAATTTTTTTCATGAAGGATGAGCTTTTTTCTGTAAGCAGACTGTTTACTGTTTTGTAATCAGTTTTTTTACTTTAAACTTCTGGTATCCTAACCATTACCTTAACCCTTACCCTTACCGTAAATGGAAGTTTTATATGATTTTCTTTCAGAAGTTTTAGCCTCTTTTTCCATTCTGAGATATACGGCGTCTCAGATGAATGACTGTGAGAGTGGCTGTCATAAATGAATGGGCTGCTGCCAGACTGTCTTAATGAAAATAGACCTGGTGCATATCTCAAGGGGGGTTGTGTTTCTAGAACACACCAAAGATGGACCAAAGTACGTGCAGTGGAGTTGCAAAGACCGACTGGCAATTAGCTTCCCAGTGCGAAGAGATTGCTGCAGATCACTGCACAGACAGAGTATGTGGAATTTAGGGGTAAGTATTACAGAATGTGAGCAGTAAATCAGCCACTTCTAATTTGCCATAAACTGAGTGATTTTTGAATAGCTTCAGATCTCATACAGTGTTTGATTTTTGATGGCTGCACTTGTAGTCATGACAGCACATGTCCAGAATTTCCCCTCTGGGGATCAGTGCTGTCTTGTCTTACATATTAGTGCTTCATACTGATATACTGGTTTCACTGGTATACACCGCAGCCAACTTTTAGGTGAAAAATTAGGGATTAGAATTATCTCTACACCAGATTTTACAGTAAACTCTCTCTGTTAAAATGTCAAATGTGCAACTACAATGACTCTTAGGCATTAAAAATATTTTAAAGGTTGTTTTTGCTTATCGAGCCATCATTTCAGGTAATTCTAAAAGAAATCTAATTGCCAATCTTGTTGCTGATGGTCTTAGTAATATAGAAGTAGCAATATCAATCTCAAACTGTTCCGTAACATGCTAAAAACTCATAAAAGATGCTTCTGTCGAACTGGATGCATTAAACTCAAGAAAAAGAGCAGGAAATAAGGGGGAAAAGGCCAATAGCCAAAATAGAAAGGTTTAGAAAACAGACAAAAATATGCATCCACATGGGACCCCTGAGATCTAATTTGTCTCCAAGAAATGGATTTGGATGTAGTAAATGACAAGAAAGTAATTTGAATAAAGCCATCCACACTGATGGTAAACATCATTCTCCAGTCTTGTAAGGATCTATCAGATCTGTGTTTTTCAAAGTGGGGGTACTCAGGTGCTAAGGGATCCCAGAATGTTTGAAGGAATAGAGGGGGAATAAAATAAAAACCAGCTAATGACATTTTTATGTCATTCACATTTAAAATGATGTCTTTTGAGATGTAACTAATTATGGACTTCTAAAATGAATATGTCTTTTTTTCATATCGGTCATTCGATTTGAGAAATAACAAAACAAAAAACATACTGAATGAAAGTGATGAATGAGAGAAAAAAAAAAAAGATTTATATGAAACATAAATGCCATTTACAAAAAAGACAGGAAGTGAAATGAATGATCCATATGAGTATTAACCGCCCTGTTGTACTCGGGTCAAAATGACTCATTATTGTGTTTAACAGTGGAGAAAAATCCCCTTAATTATTATTGTTATTATTATTATTATTATTATTATTATTATTTAATTTATTATTATTATTATTTTTTTTTTCAAAAGATTGGATGACTTTATTCATGTTTTCATGTAAGCTGTATAAAAAAATGGCCTATTGTCTATAGGTCAAAATGGCCCAACAGTTGAAATCACAGACACAGAGTCAGTTTCATACCACAAAAATATGACAGTGCTTTAGTCTGACTAAGCATGAATAAACATGACGAGACAGTTTACCGATGGAGTGCACTGCCTGTGATTGGCCCAGACACTGTGTCAGGTCAGTTATGGGAGCGTATGCTGCAAGTAAAACTGTCGATCCAATTTGCTACCAAATGGTGAAACATATGACGAGTGTTTCTGACTGATATGCTATAATATCATATACGCTACTATAAACTAAACTAATCTGCTTTTTCAATCAACTAAACTTTTTCCCTATAGAGAGAGGCAGTGCATATTTGTTAAGTCTTTCTTCTTTTCTGCTACAGACTTTCTTTTTCCCTTTGGCTCCTTGAAACTAAGAGCATTTCAATTGTTGGGTATTAAAGTTAACATTGGTGTTGAATCAAAATTACAGCCATTGTGGCTGCAGGAGGACTAATCCAACGACAAATATTAAATCAATACGACACAAAGACACACAAGGCTTGTTCTTTTGTTTTAAAGCAGCAGAGTCACTTTTGTCCTCATCCTTCACAGCCTCTCTTTCTCTATCAGACTCTTTAGTCACTGCTGCCCTCTTGTCTGGTCTTGCTATCCAAGCTCGATATCACTCTGCCAGCTCTTTTGATTCTCTTTTCTTCAAGGTTTACTGGACACTGGAGTAAGCAACTTGTGGCCAGAGAATGAAGTGGGATTAAACGGAGTAAAGATCGCCTCTGTGCACCTTTTCTTCAGCTTTATTTTCAAGGCTTTAGAAGTGACTGAGGGCTAGTTTCACTGTCTTGTCGATGTTTTCTGATGCAGCCCAAGCCATGTTAAGGTGTTTTTTTTTTTTGTTTTTTGACTTTTTCCAAGTTCTGAAGTGTTTTCTGGCTCTTTTTGGTTCTTGAGTTAAGCCCCTCCCACTTCCTCTTGATCTTTAAGCCTCCATGTCTCCATGTTTTCTGGACTCAGCCAAGCATACGCTGAAGATTAACCACATATTGTTCTGTTTGTGTTTGTGATTGTCTCTAGGTAGCCTTGTATACGTTTGGGAGAACAAAAACACCATCTGAGCATGTCCAGGATTACCATCATCTCCATGGCAACTGCCTCCCCCTCCACCACCTCCTGCTCTTTCTCCTCTCTCTCTCCCTCTATGTGGGTAATCTGTGGCGCTCGCTCTGACAGCGGCGCCCACTCGTTCATCTCCCATCCCTGCCACAAAATCTGAATTCTGAGATTGCAAAAGGAGTCGTAAACAAGATTGACTGCAGCTCTGTGTATTGATCCTATGCTCCAACGTGCTCATATGATTTGTAATATCCCCCCTGAATCTCTATCTCAAATAGCAGCACTCAACGGTCGGGCCACACAGAGACAAGGCAAATTATGATGGGACAGGAATCTATTTCTACTAGATTAAGCTTCTCATTCCAGAGAGTTTAAAAAACAACACATACCTGGAATAAAACACAGATTAAGTTATAAAACCTTCAAGAGAAACCAAATCATTGAGCTCTTTATGTTAAGTAACAATGGGCATGTGTTGTAAGTCTGTTTTACAACTGAAAACTGGGTTGTTAACCATCAGAGTGAATTAAAACAATAAGAAAATCCTTTCATGTAAAGAATTTCAAAATCATGGAAAATGAAGCAGTTATCTATGTTCAATACATCTTTGCCCCTGACCCCCTAGCCATACCCCTTTATTATGTGCATTCATGTCTATGGCATGATGTCTTGATTCTTACTGGAATGGAAGGGTAGGGTGAACTTCTAAGGGTAAATAACCCTTGAAACCAAGGCGGTCTGGCTGCAGACTCCAGATGTCAGACCACTTCTGTAACAACTTCTTTTCCTTTGTCAGAACAGAAATACTTGCTAAAACTTCCATCCATCCTTCCATCCATTTTCTTCCAAAGCTATCAATTTACCAGTCGATCTTCATTCCAACCCTCACCTATGGGCATGAGCTTTGGGTTATGAGCAAAAGAATGAGATCGTAGATTCAAGCAGTCGAAATGTGATTCCTCAGGAGAGTGTCTGGTCTCAGCTTTAGAGAGGAGGGTGAGGAGCTTGAACATCCAGAGGGCTCTCAAAGTAGAGCCGTTACTTTGTTTCCTTGAAAGGAGCTACTTGAGTTCGTTCGGGCATCTGGTCAGGATGCCTCCTGGTCACCTCCTGTGAAGTTCTTCCGGGCACGTCCACCTGTAGACCCTGGGGTAGATCCAGGACTTGCTGAAGGGATTATGTATCTCGTCTGGCCTGGGAATGCCTCTGATCCTGGAAGAGCTGGGAAGTGCTGGGACTTAGTCAGTCTGCTGCCACTGCAACACTAAAACTTTCAAAATAAAATCAGATTAAACTTCCGGTTAGGGTAAGGCTAACCCCTTGTTTCCACATACAGTGCTTAACAAATTTATTAGACCACCCTAACCCTAACCAAAGTAAGGTTTATGCCACAGCTGCCCTAAATTAACAACATTGGTAATTACCAAAATCATTGTTTATGTTTCTGCAATGGTTAATACACCAATACGTAGAAGCTCTTTAACCCAAATGATATTTTTAATGCTAAAATAGAATTGTTATTGTTATCCATGAATTTTCAAATTTACTGATTGACAAAAAAACTGAAAAAATAGTAAAGCACATTAATATGTCTTGATTAATATGTCAAATTATAGTTATTTACTTACATTCCTGAACAGAAAAAATAGTTTTAGTGGTTGAATGTTATGCTTGATTAATTTCTGACTTCTCAGAGAAGCCCAGTGAGCCGGCTCAAATTTGGGTGCATTCAGTTTGAAATTCCTCATATCTGTTCAAAATGGTAAAACGTGGAGAGCTCACTGAAAATGAAAGAGTCCGCATTAAAGCACTTCATGATACTGGATGGTCTTTGAGACAAATACGACAGGTGGTCTAATAAATTTGTTAAGCACTGTATGGTTATGGAGATAAGTCAACCAGAAGTCAATTCATTGCTTTTGGAATCTCCATGTTGTCCGACCTGCCAGCGAAACTACCCTTTGTAACTTTATTGTCTAGAATGTGCCACAAGTAAATTGAAAAAATGTAATTTTTGTGGTTGATTTCGAAGCGACCATATAGCAGTGTGCTATAGCTGACCAAGCTGCCAACTAGAAAGCTGGCTACGACGACTCGTATTTATCAGCTTGATATGAAATGCAGTCAGAGTACAACTATGATATGAAATAAATCAGGATTTATCATTTGATATGAAGTGCTGTAAGATTGTTTGGTAGTGCCAGATCAGATATATTTAAACATTTAAGCAAACAGTTGGAAGATATATATATATATATATATATATATATATATATATATATATATATATATCAATTTACTTTTAACATATAAATGAAGATGGGGGGGTGGGGGGGTGGATGGAAACCTTTTAGGTGGGCTAACACCATAACTCAGCTGAACATAGATTTCAGTCTACAGCACATTTTTTTCCAACATTAAAAGTTTTCTAAAGGACAGTTTCTGACTTTGCTTTACACACAAGATTTAAGGTGCCACTAATAAAACTGCAGTGTCCTGTTTCCAGCTGAAATTCTGCTTCTTTGCAGCCCCTTTATGAACAAAATATTCAAAAAAATTCCCCTATTCCTTTAGCCTTTGTTTTCTTGATATACTGGTGTCTGAAATATAATATTAAGAATGTAAAAGCCCCATGAGTAATATAGGAAAAACAACAACAAAATGATCAAAAAGAAATAGAGGCAGATAAAAGCTTCAGATTCATCAAAATGAAGTAAAAAACAAGTTTGAGACCCCCCCACGCAAAAAAAAAAAAAAAACATGAAGATAGCTAAGTTCAAGAGTTGAATGTTGCATCATCCTTTTTGTCTGGATTGTTTGGTGGTACTAAGTTTAATTAATTTTGTTCCTTTCAGCTTTTGCCTCTCAGGTTTAACAGTTATTGCTTAATTGTGAAAAAACATCCCAGATCAGGGGAAAACATACAGTTTCTGTTCAAAAAACAGAGTTTTTCTTGATGTATGTGAAGTCAAACGGCAGTTTTTCCACAAGAGAGTGCATGAGTCTCCCTGTGACATTTCTCAGATATGTTCACTGACATGAGACAAACAGCCTTTTCTGCAGTGTGTTGTGACAATTTGGTTTTGGCCGGTGACCCAGGAGTTTGATTTGTCATTCTCTGATAACAATGTGTGTGTGCTTTCAGCATAATTGCTGCTATACATGAGACAGAGAGGAGAAAGAACGAGCTGTATGCTCATTTCCAAGTCTGAATTCCACAGTAAACGCCGCTTTTTTCCCATCCTTCCCTTTCTTTTGGTCATGCTTCCTCTCCCCTTATTACCATGTTTACAAGTTGCTGGCAGCTGAAAAAGCCACGTTGGCTTCGGTAGCGACGGCACGGAAAAATAAAGGGAAGGAATTTTTGAAAACATGTCAGTGAGTGCGCTGTTATAAGAGGATCAGACATGCAAGAGTGGAATTGGGCCCTTAAGTGTTCCAAAAGAGAATAAAGGGCGAATTATCATTTAATCCCAGCCTGGTCAGTACAAGGATGAGGATGAGAGGAGAGCAGGAGGATTCATTTGTGCTACAAAAAGGATATGAGATAGTAGGGATGGTGTCAGACAAAGGTTTGAGGCGTGGGATGCAGTGGCGTGGCCAGAATCTTTGCACTGGGGTGGCCACTGGGAAACTGACATATTCAGTTTGGGCGTGTTGTTTATGCACACACATATACACACATTCACAAACCTATAAAAATCTGTATTCAATTAATTTACCATTCCTTTGGCTAGAATTAAAAACAAACCACCATTCACAACACATCCAGCCACCACACACGTTTTATGAAACTTTCATAAGTCCCCATGAGAACGAGGACTGAGAGTTCTGTTCCACATCACGAATCACATCAACAAGGGATTACTTCACAAACAGCGTGGAACAGGAACAAAGACAACAAGAGAAACTGTTTAAATGTAGAAATGGGAACATGAAGGGGTGGATCCAGGGGATGTACTCAGCTCCTCTTAGCATCTCACTGGCCGCCAAAAGCGCCTGAAATTCAAAACTAAATTATATATTGCTACTTCCATAGTCTTTTGTAAGAATTAACTCTTTGGACTGAGTTGCAACAGGTTGCTAGTAAGTTCACTTGCATTTTAAAAATGTCAGCTCTCTCTGATAGCACTTCGCAATGGGATTTTTAAACAAACATCTGCCCCCATGCTCCTGTATAAGTCAACCAGTATGTTTACATGCAAGCTATGCGTTCATCTACACCAGTGGTTCCCAGCCTTTTTCTATGGTTATACAAGCTCATGTCCACTTACCGTTTACATCCCTTTTTATTGTTTTTATTAACAAAATCCCGACATAATAGGCCTATACACACTTGTTCTTGATAAAAGATCTACATTTAAACTATCCATTATTTTGAAGGTGTACAAGGGCCACTCTTGAAAAATAATAATAAAAAGGATCTGTTAATTTCAAGAAAAACTTGAGATTCTCAAGTTTAAAAAGTCATTGGAAAAGATACAAATTTTTGTCTTTAAAAGTTGAAAATATGCATGAACTGAAACTAAGACTCTTTGAAATTAAGGAAAAAAGTAAAAAATCCAACCATTGTTTTCTGTTGGTTATTGGGATATTTTTGACATTACATTGTAGTGAATTTAGAGTTTTGAAAACTTTAAATTTTTAAGTTTTTAATTGAACACTTTTTAAACTCAGAAAATTTAAAGTTTTTCTCACAAATTTCTCACTTTTTAGACTTAGAAATTCAGAGTTTGAGTTTGTTATTTTGTAAACATGTAATTTTGTAATCACAAAAGTTTTGATTTTCTTCCCAAAGACTGACATGTTTACTTTAAAATTGAACCAATTCTCTTTACTTTAATTATCTTTAAGGTTTACATTTTACATTATGATCCTAATCATCTTTTTTTTGTGCATCTTTTTTTGGTAACATCAGAGCACACAGGGTCCCTATCTCCTTTGACTCTCAAAATAAAAAGTTGCTCCCACTGCTTTTAGGTGGTATGTAAATCGGTATGGATGCATCTGAATGAGATTAGCTAATACTGATGGTCAGTTCTCCACAGCAAACTCTGCCATCAGTGTGTTAGATGAGTGACTGGAGTGAAAGGGTGTGAATGGGTAGGTGTGATCTGCGGTGTAAAAGTGCTGTAAGTAGTCCGATGACTAGAAAAGCACTCAAGCTCAAGGCCATTTACCATAAAATTCCACTGTGCTGGAGTTTTTAGATCTGGTTTCCCCCTTTTCTAAAGGAAATCCCCAGATTCTTGAATCATGTCTTGATTTCATTGCTCACAGATGCTGTCCTTTAATGGTTTCAGTTATACACTATATTGCCAAAAGTCTTCACTCACCCATCCAAATAATTGAAATTAGGTGTTCCAATCACTTCCATGGCCACAGGTGTATAAAATCAAGCACCTAGGCATGCAGACTGTTCGTGAATTCCAGCATGGTACTATGATAGGTTGCCACCTGTGCAACAAGTCCAGTGGTGAAATTTCCTCACTCCTAAATATTCCACAGCCAACTGTCAGTGATATTATAACAAAGTGGAAGCGATTGGGAACGACGGCAACTCAGCCACGAAGTGGTAGGCCATGTAAAATGAGGGATTATGGTGTGGGGTTGTTTTTCAGGAGCTGGGCTTGGCCCCTTAGTTCCAGTGAAAGGAACTCTGAATGCTTTAGCATACCAAGAGATTTTGGACAATTCCATGCCCCCAACTTTTTGGGAACAGTTTGGGGATGGTCCCTTCCTGTTCCAACATGACTGTGCACCAGTGCACAAAGCAAAGTCCATAAAGACATGGATGAGAGAGTTTGGTGTGGATGAACTTGACTGGCCTGCACAGAGTCCTGACCTCAACCCGATAGAACACCTTTGGGATGAATTAGAGTGGAGACTGAGAGCCAGGCCTTCTCATCTAACATCAGTGTGTGACCTCACAAATGCGCTTTTGGAAGAATGGTCAAAAATTCCCATAAACACACTCCTAAACCTTGTGGAAAGCCTTCCCAGAAGAGTTGAAGCTGTTATAGCTACAAAGGGTGGACTGATGTCATGTTAAACCCGATGGATTAAGAATGGGATGTCACTGAAGTTCATATGTGAGTCAAGGCAGGTGAGCGAATACTTTTGGCAATATAGTGTACCTGTCAGTAATCTCTTTCTCCTGCATTCTGGCTTTCATTGCTCATTCTTTTCCTTGGATCCATTTTCAAAAGGCATAGCTCTTTACTTTTTTATTGTTTTGCTGATGACCTACACAATTTTCTATCTATGAAAAACAAATACAAATCCCACACAAGCCTTGCAGAATTTGTGAAAATGTGTTGGTGCTTTCTTTTTGTTGTTGTTGTTGTTGTTGTTGTTTTTTAATAATAGTAATTCTTAATGTTGGTGTAATTAGCTGGTCAAGAATGTGGCTGTTCAACTTCAAGTCAAATTCAAGTCAGCTTCAGGATCCAGTTTAAGATTTTTTAACTTGAATAACTTGAAACCTTCTTATTGGTCTTAGTTGTTGCACCAGGATGCTTCAGTCAGAGTACAGAAGTTAAACAGACGTTTTTAAATGTTTGAACATGCAGGCTTAAAACCTGAAGTGACCAGGCATTGTTGTGAAACAGTTTACTGAACTGCTCAGTCCACTGAAAATTTTAAAGTAGCTTAAGATTTACCTCTTTCCACTGGTTTTTAACACAAATTGAGCATGACATTTTGATATTTTATTTTAGATGCTTTAACTGACTAATTTTATCTGCTTTTGTAATTTGTACTAAGCTGGAAGAGCACTTTGGCCAACTGAGGTTGTTTGAAATGCGCTATATAAATAAGCCTTGACTTGACTTGACATCTGGGTCAAGGCCCTGTGGACTGTGGTGCATCCACATAATGCCCTGGCCAGTTTGGGACCAACTGAGGTGTATGCATACAAGAGTACTCATCCACCAACTGCATTATCAAGATATATCTTACTTTGAGAAATTCAATTTTGTGCCATTTCTAGTCAGACTCACATGCTAACTTGTATTTTAGCTCTGTTTGGATTAACACAATAGATTGATATTGATTAAACCAAGCAGTAAATTACATTAAATACTGGTTGTATCTGATTTTATTAACATCACACAAACATACTGATTGCACCCCAGTCAAATAAAGTCACGTATGTCAGTTCACATTTGAATTTTACGGTCTATCTAATTATAATTATAGTAAGATTTACTATCTGATTCCTTGGGAAGGCTCTGAAGTTCAATACAGCTGTTCTGCAGTAGCATGCAGCTAAGCAGAAATAATCTAACGGTCTTTCCTTAGACATTTAACAGCACTCGAACCAAAACAGCTTTAAATGTTTTACTTTGCAAACATCACCCAAAGGAGTCTCACCTCTTTCTAAATATTTGATCAAACTTTGACTCCAGCAGTAACTTCAGGAAAAGAGCCAAACAGAAACAGAGTAGGATGAGCTGGGAAACTGGACCTCACTCACCTGTAGATCACAAACCACACACGATGAGAAGTTGTGTTTGATTTCAACAATGACAACACATAAATTTAAAGCCTTTTCTTCCAGCAGTGCGTAGTCTTTCTATTTTTTAACAGTATCTAAGGCCTTCTGTTCAGTGTCATGCCTGAGAAAGCAGATACTGTCTGTAGAATACATTCAGTTATCATGAACTGTACATCATCACTTTCTGCATTGTGCACACAAACAGCTGGCTTGCATTCATTTGCAGAATAACCAAATGTCACAACACTGCTCTGAATAAGTTAAACATGATAGACTGTAATGCAGCGAGATAAGTAGAAGTAATGCATCTGACTGAGTGCAGGCCTGTTTGTTTCATTAGGAGAAAGCTGAGGAGATAAAGGCAGAGAGGCTATGTGTGTGTATGAGTGTGTGGATCCTCCACTGAGTACCTCACTCCTGAACATAAAACATAACTGAGGAGCACGCTGTGATACCCACTGTCAAAATAAATAGATGTGGACTTGACTCTTATTTCCTCTATAGGGAAGCCATTGTAAACAATAAAAGAAAGCTCTGTTTGATCAGGGAAGTAAAGCTTTTCCCTTCACAGACACATACACATGTGCTCCCTCTAGTTACGCCGAGGCTGCTCTTGCGTGACCAGAAATACGTCCGAGGAGACAAATGAGCAAGAGATGCAGGTGCTCCAGCAACAACAAGGTAAATCTTCAGCTGCCTGTGATGACTTACAGGTCTCTTAACATGCAGCTGCAGGTCCCCCCCTCAATACAATATCTCCATCAGAGAAATATTCATGAAGGTGAAGAATCGCCGCTTGTGTGTATACAACAATTCACCTCTGAAGGGGGTAACTGCTCGGCTATTTTCTTTTCTTGATGTATTCTAAAAATTTATGAATAGCTTTCCAGATGTGGCAGAAATGCAACATGGGTAATCATTTTAGATGCGGCAACATAAGGTTATCAAACTCCTGAAAACAGCAGCTATCAATTATTGCATATTTGCATTTTTGGAATAGGCCTCAACTGAATAAAAAAGGTCATCTCAAGGTCAAACTTTTGTCCTAAAACAAATAAAGTAAATAAATAATAAAAATCAGAGATGGAATTATGTGTTCAAAATGCGTGACTTACTTAGGCAGTAGCTTCTTGCTGTTAACTTTGGAGACATGGACCTGGTTACATCCACAGTGTCGGCTTTAACATTCAGCACAGAATCGGCTGTGCTTTCTGTCACTGAGAAGCTCACACATATTTTGTTTTCGCACAGATCCTCCCTTTTCAACTGTTTGCCTCGTCACCTAAAGGGGAAAGAGGGATAGCCCTGCACATTCAGTGGCATCACAATGTTTTAGTTTTGTTGCAGGAGTAAAATTAAGGAGAGTTACTTATTATTCCTTGAAATTCCTGTCTATCACAAGTTTACTTCCAAAAGAAATATGCAGAATTCAGGCTGTGTTTCATGCTGTTTTCACAGAAACCCTGTGTGCCACTTTTTAACCACACCAGGCGTTCCTGAGCAACCTCTAGATTAGTAATTTTAACTGTTCAAGACCAACCACCACCTCCTTAATGACAAACCTTAACCCAAATTTCAAGTATTTTTCAATCATAACCAAATGTTTCTATGAAAAATTGGCAAGTTTGGACTTGACATGGAACAAAAGATGTGATGAAACAAAAAGATGGAGACATATCCTTCAAAATAAATGCTTATAGACTTTTTGCCACATGTTCTTTCCAGGCACACAGCCATGACAAACTGAAAATGGCTTTGCCATCCACTTTTGGGTCTTTTCCTGCCAATTAGGAACCAAGGCTCTAGATAATGCTTGTATAACAAATGCACACCATAGTCCTTCTCAGGCACATGAGTACCACTGCACTATATTTGCTCAAAGTATGTGTTGTCTGTTTTCAGCACAGCCCTTTGCCTGTTTGCATCAATCCTGACAGAGTGAACACATTGACCCGCACAGGAAGTTAGGAAAAGGATCCTTTTTTTGTTCAATTTCAAAATAAAACACAGCATACGGACTCCGTATCATGTATCTATGTATGTATAAAAAAACAAAAACAAAAAAAACAAAAAACAAAAAACAAACAAACAAAAAAAAAAAAAAACTACATAAACAACGTATATTTTAGGTACTCTGCCTTAAACTCTACACGGCAGCACTTGCGTCCAATTGAACCTGAAGCACTTGATGGCACTTACTGATGTTGTTTCTTCTTGTCTAGATCATTGCTTGTGTTGTTCTTGCTCTCAAATGTACGTCGCTTTGGAGAAAAGCGTCTGCTAAATGACATTGTAACATTGTAACATGTATCTTATCAATATATTTAAACCTTGAGTCGAAACAGGCTCTAAATGCACTGTTGCATATTTCTCTCTTTATGTCTGTGTGATCTTGTAGTTCTCCTGTGATCACTTGCTAAGTAAAACCACAGCAGAATAGGGCACATGTGGTTCCAGTGTAATCTGCATGCCTGATTATTCTGTTGTGTGGAACCACAGAGCATATTTGCTCACCATTATGTGTTAATCTTCCAAGACAGAGGCCTGAGCAACTCTATTCTCTGTCTTTTTTGAAATTTTACATCCCTTCATCACTATTTTTAGATAAACAACATATGAGATAGAGATAAAGTCTTGAGGTCTTTGTGTATTTCAATATTTCGGGGTGATTAAAAGTCACCACAAACTGCAAAGCAAATTGAACTTACAGCTCAGCACAAGACAAAGCAAAGAGTGAGAGACAGACTCCTGGGACTGATGCATTGTGTCGGCCTGCTCACCGTTTCTCCTTGGCTGATTAGACGCCATTGGCAGAATCTTTTTTCTGCACTTCAATTTAAAATTTTCAAACCCCTGCTCATGGTGTATTACCATTATCACTAACTGTGAGACTCCATCGAGCCGTCTGGTACCTGTGGACATGCGTGGAAATTGCTGCAAAATGCTAGTCTAAATGTAAATGGACCTGGGTAATTGTTATCTTTTGTGAGTAGAACTTTTCTCATTGACTGCTCTTTTTTTGGCTATTCTGATATATATTTTCTTATTCATCATAATATGAATTTAATGCCCGAGACGCGTGTTGAAATAGGGTCATGAAACCTGTTCAAATGCATTCCTGACTCTCTAACCCCTGTTTTTGTAAGTGCCTTCAATTTGAGCCAAGTAATAAAAACACTATTGTTTCTGAGGAACCTTTACAAAATATTACATTGTGTTTAATGATGTTTCACATTATTCGCCGTGGTAATAACCTTTCTCTTGTTTTGTTTGACTCTGCATCACCCAATATGAAACAAAGCCCTGTTCAAATACTTCCCAAGGATCTTCTCTTTCTTTGGCAGTACCTGTGTCCCCATCTGCTCTCGATTTGTTCAACACTGACAGAATCCTGGATGCTCTAACATCAGGATTTTTGGGATGTTAATAAATGTGAAATTAATTGTCAACCCTGAGACATGACTGCACATTTAAAGAGAATGGGAGGAGAATTTCCAGACAAGCATTTATAGGATGGCTTTGGAATCTTTGATGTGATATATGCTAGACTTAAACATGCTTTTAAAAATGTCATGGATTTAGATCATAATTACATTTACTCTTGGACCCTGTGAGTCAGGTCTGTTTCATTCCTTTAACCCTTTTATACTGCAGAGGTTAACTTTAATCTTTCTGTGTCTTTTTATTCTCTGAGGTTCAAACACACCTCAGAGCACCACCATCTCCCTGTGTGACATGCTTCATGCGCCGAAGGATCCACCTCTGATAAGCAAACCCCCTCCACACCACCAACACCACCTCCTCCAAAAACTGATTTCAGGTCTCCAAAGCAGAACTGTCCACAGAGGACTATCTCCACAAAGCTGCTACGCATGAGCTGGTCAGCTGTCTCATTGATCTGCCTTTCCTCACAGTCCAGCCCGGGCGTTCGCTCTTGTTTGCTACGCTTTAGTGCGTCCACTTTGGAAAACATCACCCGTGGGAGAGGTTGAGGAGATTCAAAAACAAAAAAAAAAAAAAAAAAAAGAAAAACTCTCCATATAACAAACTTTGTAATCTCCTTTGGGCGCTGCACGGTGATGTCATCAAATAAGATGGAAATGCTTGCATGCTATGCAGGGAAAATGAGCGCAGCTTTACGTACGGTGCAATGCACAGTGAAGTGAAAGAGGCTAATCTTGCACTGATGCTTGCACATGTGTCAGTGTGGGTGTGTGTGTGAGTGCGAACATGTACTGCAGATAAGTGAAAGCATGCATGCTATTTAGTGTCACGCAAATGCTCCCTGCTGTATAGATTCCATCATCAGCATCATGCTGGGACTCTTGTATTCCCCCTTGCATGTCCAAGACACTCAAGCACAAACCATTTGTCTTTTTTATTGGAATGACATGAAAACAGATCTCAAATTATTATGTCAAAGGCAATGATGCTTCTTGGATAAGACATATTCAAGACCTAAAATGACTGGGTCAGACTGTTTTTTTGTGCGTTTTTTTATGACTGCTCTTCCTGAGGATTTTTAATCCATCAATCAGAATAGGGAAATCATCCAGACCATTTTAAAACCCCTGTTCCCTCCTTTGTGGGTTATTGGAGGACAACAACATGCCCCTCCTGCCTTATTGTGAGGTAGCATTGAAACCTTGTGCCTCTATGGCTCCGTAGGGAGGATGTTGTTGCAGTTTTCAATGTTTTCTACTGGGGCAAAGGAGCTTTTTGTGGCTTAAGAATAATATTTATGAAATGGAATAGCTGCATGGTGGGAAAAGGGGTGAGTCATGCTTCTAGTGGGGGTGTGAAAATGAGTGCGGTGGTGGCACTGGTAGGGAATTGGATGGATTAGTTGCTTCACTGGTTTATTCCCATTAACATTTGTCCCTCTGGCATAAACCATGACTCCAAGTGTTTGTGACCCATTCATATTCAAAGATATTGTACTTGATTAGATTGCCATCCCAAGTTTGGTCATAGCAAAACCACCTCTTCCTTGTATTAAAGACATGGTCTGTCCTCCCAAATGTTGCCCACCACTTTCTCAGGCAATACTCAGGAAGTGGTGCTTGGTGAATCAATTTTATACCACCTACAAAGGGTAGGGTGTATGTTCTTTCCAGTCATTTCATGGTTTTTCAGAGGAAAAGAAAATATGAGGCTCATCATTTTCCCAAAACCTCAAAGGTATAAAAAAATCTGAGTGACCTCAAATATGAACACAAACACAATTATTGTCTTGTGTCAGCAGCTGCTGGGCTTTAAGGATGGAATCACTGACTAGCCTTTTATTATTTCCCTTCCATCCATTAGGGTTAGCATCTATAGTTTCTTCAAAAAAGGAACATCCTTGAAATTCAAGACAGTCTGGCTTCAGTCTTCCTCTGTCAGTCCCCTCTCCTATGTCAGGTACTAAGTGAAACTTGGTAACAATGGACCAAAACTTTGTAGTTTGCCTGATTACATCTAATGTTGATCGAAGGGTTAGAGTTGGGGTAGTGTTAGTTGTAAATGCACAGGTAATACACAATGGGTGCATGAAAAAAAAAGGGTATGAGAGGAGAGGATATCATTCAAGAGGTCTCTGGGCTGCAGTGATATCAGAGGGTGGGTCATTGCTGCCATCAACTATATAAGAGTAGATGTTTCACTTCAGGCCTGGAGAGGTCTTACTCAAAGAGCTTTTAACAACACAGGTCTCACCTACTGTACCCATTCACACCCATAATGGGGTTATCAGTTTTAGCTAATCCCATTTGTATGCATCCATACCCATTTAAACGCCACCAACAAAGCAGTGAGAGCAAATTGGGGTTGAGTGGCTTGCAACCTTCCAATTGCAGGCAAACGACTCTACCTACTGAGCCACAGTCACTCATGCAGTTTCAGTGCAACTGTGGAACTCTCTCCAGTACGATCTGTTTTTGCCATGTGGAGTTTACACTCCTGCGATAGCTACCAGACCAGTAGCTGAGCTCTCAGCATACAGTGACGTTGATAGATGTGAAACATGGACCCACAGCATGTGGGTAGTTCTGTTTACCTCTGCTGGCCACTTGTTGATTACTTAGTATTGACAATGAAACCAATGCTCCACACCAGTGGACCACCATTCTCTTTAAATGTATGATCATGATCTATGAGGAAAAAGAACAAAAAGAATAATGTCATCAGCCTGTTCTGCATCACTATGTATCACACCACATTCTGGTTAGCAAGGCGGTTGCTTGCAAGCCGATCATTGATCACCAATCATCTATGAGTGAAATTAGCAATACTAATCAGATTTTCTTTTGATACCATACTGTGCAGAACGCTTAGCCATGTTTGAGCCAGAAATTGAAGTAAGGCGTAGATGATGTGAGTAAGCCATATGAGGGCACCGTTGGGTGGTAATGACGATTGACACAAACCCAGTTGTGCTCTGGATATCTTTGCTATTACCAAAGGCATGGGGAATTAATCTATTGAAAAAATAACAAAAAACTGTGGTCGGTCTCCGGGCATATTAACATGAGTGAAAAGGCCTGGACAAAAGAAACGGTGACGAGCCTCACCTTGGCTGTCACACGTGTGCCAACCTTGATTTGGACAGCTAGTAACAGAAGTGATGCTATAACATTCAATTCTCAAAGCTGACATTATTTTGAAGCAGCTCAGTAGACACAAACTTATAGCCACGCCATATAAAGACAGTATGAAAGGTTAAGGTGCATGGAGAGTATCAAGGCTGAAAATGCCAGTAAAGAGACTCAAGAAGTACCATGTTGTGAGTTGTCTGAGGCCCCTGCTCGTGCTCATGGGATGCCACTGGGTAACTTTCATTCTCATGCAACTATTATTAGCTCCAAATTAAGCAGACATTCTTATGCTGAGGATTCTTTTCAGAAACTATCTCGCCCCATGGGTGCATAGGCTTTGATTTGATTAAACTTGATCCCTGGCTCTCAAATGTCATTTAAGGCTCCTGGCGTCAGTATTATCAGTGTCATCAAGCAGACACAAAATGGGCACTTTTGTTGCATTTGCTGGCTGGTGAAGTTAAAGGTCAGAGCTCATTGTTGTTTCTGTTGTCAGCTAAGTTCTGCATACTTGATTTTATCTCACAAGGCTGGCTGTAATCTCCCGAGTCAACCCTGTAAGACACAGACGCCCACTATATGAAACTAAGGAAATCAATCTATGTTTACTGATAAGTGACAGGAACTGAAGTGTGTCATTGACCCTAACAGCTGCTCTATTTGTCAAAGGAGAGCTGTGTGCGATGTCCATGGCCAAACCTCTCAGAGGAGGGTTAGTCTCTGGGCCGAGGATTTAAGATGTGATAAGGTAATTGCTCGATGTTTAGACAGAGGTATCATTGGTCCTCCATCTCCAGTTTGCTGTCAGAGAGGTTAACGACCAGGAGCCCAGACAGTGATTAAACATTTATATAGGACATCTAACCCCTTATATATCAAATGATCTCTGCTGTATAGGCCCCTGACTGTTCAGCTCATCTTACAGCTCTTCCAAAATCCTGCAGCCCTCATCAGCCTCCTCTGAGTCCAGACCTTCACTGCACACATGGGAACTGTAACCGTCTGGACCTTGCTTGTACTTTTTCATCATCTTTCTGGAATGATATAGCGAGCATTTTCAGACAATATGGGTCGGGGCTGCTCAGGCCTTAAAAATGGAATATTACACACATAAAACTGAAAAAGCCCCCACCCCCACCCCCCCTCCTGGATTCTGTGCGTATATGAGAGGAGTCCTTTCAACAGAGGACAACTGCTTTAGCTGCTGTGGTGGTAAAAAGCTGCGTTCACCATTACTTCTCCATTCAAAAAACTTGGATCTTTCAACTGTTATGAGCCACAGTTTGTCAGCCAACATTACCAAGGAAGCAGAACCATTTTTACCAGCTTCCTGACATGTTGAAAAGCCTAATCCAGGGAGGCTTTTATAAGCTTTTAAACTGATTGACCATATCGTCACAGCTCCGGATGCTCCTTCCAGAGCAATGGGTTTTATATGCGGGAGTTGGCCACAGAAATAAGGGTGTGAGGTTACCGTTTCACCACGGGGCAAACCGATTCTTTGCCATGCCTTCTCCCCTGCTGGTTTGACCTCTTAATTTGTATAATGCATTTAGAAACAAAGCCAAGACACTATAAAGACTTTTACTTGCCCTCATGCTCTCCCTTGCAATCTACTCTCTAAATTGAAGGAAGTAGGAGAATAGAAAGATGGATCAATAAATCCTTACCAGCAGTGGGCCCTGTAGCAAAGCTTCTCTGCCACATCCTGTAATAGCCGTTCCCACAAGACCTTTCACCTGCTACCTTCCTCATCTGCTCTTCATTGTCTCCCAGAGTTTCTCATTGGTGTAACTACGGCACATGTGGAAACAAGCGAAGAACAGCAAATGTTTTGCGGCTAATCGTTACTGCCTTAAGGCGCCAAGATAGGAATAAGCTGACACTTAATCTGGCATGTAGCCACTGGCCTTGTATGTACTTATATTGTTCTCCAGTTGTTCTGCTCTTGTCTCCAGGGAGCTTTTCCATCCCTGATATGAACCTCAGGGTGTCTTTTAAAGATGATATTCCAGAGATCGATATGAACCACTGTGGTCATTGGGGACATGGCCCTATTTGGAACAAGTGGGGCGTTGTGTAGACTATGGGGTGAGCTATGGGTAGTCAAACCACATGACAGGCTTCAGGCGCTGGTCTGGTTCCAATTTCAGATAAATAAATCACAGCTTAATACCTGTCTCATAATTCCCCCAATGCATCTGTGACTGGAATACAGGCTGGGACAAGGGATAAAACTGAATGTGCACTGCATCTCAAGAAAAAGAAAGTGAAAAAGAGAGACAGTGGTGGGGGTGGTAGCTTTGGATTAGCAGCCAAACACTAGTGCTGGCAGACAGAAAGGAAGGATCTGTCTCCCCCCTCCCAGTCTCATCTGTCCTTCCAAGGATAGAAGACGAGGATTGGGTTTCTCTGATTAGAAGATTGTACAGGCTGACGCGCCGGGACAAAGGATGGGCAAGCCTTGTTGGATGTAACCCAAGATGGTAGCCAGTCTCCAGGTTAATTGTTGGGATTAGAGAGACAGGTGTTCGTGCCATGTCGGGGGGACGAGTTACACTTCCAGCACAGTTATTGATGGACGTTTCAGCGTGGCGTGAAATCGCAACATTAAACACTATTGTGTTCCTCTGTAAGCATCTTTGGATGCACTTAGAGGCAATCTTATACGTCTTTAGCATCCTCATACGTGTATCGACCTGCACTCCAATGAAGACATCATCAAGTTTTGTCTTACTAGAGCTAATTTACGTTCGCCTTATAGCATTTACTCTCCGTGACAAGAGAGCATTGTCCTGATCAGAAAGGCTAATGTTTTGGGAAGGAGAGGATTAAGATAAATCTCTAATTTGCAGCATCTTTTAGGACGGTTGTTTACACAAGCCTTGGAGATTAGCCTGAAGCAAACACATGCTCAATTAAAAAGTGAAGATAAAGTTGCAGTGGGGGTCCAAATACTTGCAGAGAGCAAATAAACAAAACAGGGTGCCACAATTACAGGCATTAAGTGAAGGGGCAATTAACCCTTTATAGGACAAGGAACCATGTATGGTTACTTCAGTTGACTTCCTTTGTGGCCTCCCCCCAACTCTCTGTGATACAGTAGACTGATTTCTCTCAGCCAATCAGTGGAGATCAGTCATTGTCACAGAGAGTCACATTACACCATCCGACAAATCAGCAGTGGCGTCTCAAACTTCCTGTTTCCTCCAGAACTCAAATGTAGTTTTACGTCTCTTTTGGTCCCAAATAAATGGCCCCAAACATCACAACTAAACACGATAGGTAAATTAAACCCAAGCATTTTAAAGTTTACTGGTAGTGCTAATTGTCATGATAAGTTTTGTTTTTAGGATTTCTAACAATTACTTAAAATTAGTGTAAAAAATGTAGGAGCCATATTTGAACATACGCCTCTTTTAGGGGTAGAAAATGCTGTCCATATTAATATATCCATCTAGCAGTTAAACTAAAGGTATATTTTCTTGACAAATAACCTATAATGTAGGATGATAACAGGAGTTATTTTTGGTGAGTTTTATAAATGTGTTACAGTTTTATTATACTTATGTGGTTTGTCTCAGTTTTTGTTTTTGGCTGTGAGCCTGATTTCTGCTCAAATTAATTCAGATAGTTATTATTATTTATGATGTTTAAGTTTTTTTGGTGGTATTATAAAGAAAAAACTGGGGCCAAGCAGCACTGAAGGGTGATACTGGGTGTTGCATTTTGCTTAAGCACAGCAGAGACCAATAAGATCCTCCCAGGACTGTCATTAAATAAAATAATGAGCATGGTACACTTTGTATATGAGGTAATACTGGCTGTCAACAATATGCTTCGTCCAGTGGGCGGCACTATAGAAAACAATAAAATTAAAATTTTAATGTGTAAAGGGCAGACACTGATCATATATATGAAATTTGAAGTAAATCAGATGTTTCATATTTATTTCAACTTCCTGTGAAAATGGGGAGACATTGAAACACTCGCCATTGCCAGTGAGACAACCTTTAATGAAACATTTCTGTGTTGTGGATAATTACGGAGGCCTTTCTTTCAAAACCAGAGCTTAATAGGTTCAGTACAGTAAGATGAATGACCCATTTGTGTCACTTTCTGTTGCCATTAGAGGAGGCTATGATGAGATCTTTGTATGTAGGTGGGTTCAGTGTCATCCTGTTTCATTTGGAATTTAAGTCATTTAGTACCATCACAAATGCCTTATTTTGAAACTGAGATGACTTCCTGTTGGGATTTGGACATGGGTCCAAAAGACTTTTTTGTAGGAGTGATGATGATCCATATGCAGACCAAAAGTTATAAGCCTAGGTTGAAGAGTTTGGGGTTGGCTGAATTATTGAAGTTGGTTTTGAGGTAGAAATCAAAATTTAAAGGTGAACATTTCCAACTATCAGAAGGGGGCACTGTGACAAAGTGATGATTAAATTGATGCATGAATGTTTTCAGGATCAAAATGTGATCATCACTGTGAAGTTTGGTGATGACTGACATAAGCACTAAGAGTGGTGTATAATTATTTGCCCTGGAATACAACAAAAATAGAAAATCTCTCTTGCACTTGCTCTTGTCTCTAAAATCTGAGTTAACCTGATGAAATGTAAAACATCTTAAACTTGTGAATCAGCTAAAAATGCCTTAATTTGACCAAAAATTATTTGTAGTGTGTTTCCTATACATCTCAGGAGATATATAGCTTTTACCCAGTTTTATATTTCATGTTTGGGGTTTGTGTGGTCCCCTGTGCAATGAACTTGCATGATTCCACTATCAGATAAAAATGTCCACAAATTTCTGGAAGGTTTAGGGACTTTATAAGCCTTACTTTTTAGGTAATAGGGTTCTCATTCTGAGGATGATGCTTTGGCCCAAATAAATGAAATAAATAGTGAAATATGAGATTTTAGTCAGTTTTTTTTTAAGTGGCAGTTTTTATCTTATGAGTCACATCACCTCTAAAATTCACTCAGCAAATAAAGGCCTTCACTTGTTGTTGTCTGGTTTATCACCAACATTGGTAAAGATATTGCACTCAACTATATCTTTCTAGAAACCCCAGTTTTTGAGCAACAGCAGATGCCTCGGATGTTTTTGTTGAAACTTATCCATTTCTGAAAGGCCTCTGTACTTAGTAACTATGACGACCAGGCTTCCACTTCATCCTCACCTGTAACTAAACACCTGAACAAAGCCTGCGAAAGAAAACCGTGACCAGGCTACAAAGAGGCCATTTGGTCAAGCTGAACTAGCACAATGCCTGAGGGTCCTGCTCTGCTTTACAGCGACGTCTGGCTATGTTTCCTCCTTCATTCCCTTCCTCTGTTACAAACCCTTCATTTTCCCAACCTCTGCCTATTTTCCTGTATACCTCCTCTCTTTCCAAGATCCAGTGAATGCCACTGACCCTTGCTAAGAGAAGGTTGACAGCAATGAAACACAGCCACAATCCTCTCTACACCTCAGCTGGATGGTATGGATTTGGAATCTGTAAGCAGAAAAAAAAGGAGAAAGAGTCTCATTCAGTGTCACTGGCAGCTGCTTCTCCTTCTATGCCTTGGTTCTGCCTGTCTTTCACCCCACTGGTCCCGTATGGGCCTTTTAAAACTTCATAACAGGTTTACAGCATGGCAGATTCATTTAACATTACATTACACCACAGGAGCCATGCCCGCTGGCTCTAAACCGAGGGAAGAAAAGAAAAATGACAGAAAGTGATGTGGCTGTGGACCAGAACTCTCAACCCACTCAGAAACAAGTGGCTCTGTGTTCCTCTGAAGCTCACAATGGAAGCCTGAGCTACATGTTGATAATCCCTGCCGTGTTTTATGTGCTCATTAAGTATGGATTCATAATCGTGTTAAAAGCTTGCTGGGATGAGCCAACACAACGAGGAAGGAGGCGGAGCATTTGTGTAAACAAGCACCTCACGTTAGCTCATCTTTCATTGCGAGGGCCTTGTCCAGGGAGTTGATTATATAGCTCTGGTTTAATGAATGAATAATGAAGATAGTGGTATACTTATCACATGTCAGTATTTACATGTATGTGTGGGTTTAGCTCTTCCAGGAGTGGTGTGTTGACAGCAGATGAGAGCCACTTTGTTGAGGCTTTTATCAAGGGTATTACAGATGCACAAATACACTCTTATGACAGGTAATCACTTTTGTGTGAGATTTCCTTTATTGCATTAACGCCAGCTTTTAATATGACGCAATAAAATTCAATACTAGCACAAAAAAAAGCCTGATTCCACACCTCTGGCACGGTGTCAAAAAAGCTGAATAAGATATGCTTATTAGAGGGATGTACAGTGTTGAATTTCAATGGATGTATCTTCTGTGGGTGAAGCTAATAAACTGGTGACTGGGTGTCATCAATCTGTTACATAATACGATAATACTGGGAAGGAGGGGAAATTATTAAAGAAATCTAAAGCCCCTTTTACACTGGCTGTTAAGGCAGGACTTTAACTTTGCAAAGCCAATCGATTGACCACCTTCCATGTCTGTCTCACAAAGCCTGAATCTAAAATGTTTGTTCCTGGTCAGACAATGAATGGACCAATCAGTGTCATTTGAGGAAAACAAGGCAGTAGCCATGGGTATAGTATTGCTGTACTGCAAGCCTGTCAGCAATGACTTACTGTCACAAGCTTGCTGTGTGTACTCCCTGTGTCTCTGTAGTCTGTGCACAACTACCATATCATAGTTAGGCTTGTCCATAGAGTTAGCTGGGCCCCTGAAAAACCCAGCCAATGGGCCCTCCCCAGCTGTGATTTATTAATAATAGTATGTGTTGGAAAAATAGCATAATAGCCCACATCCTGGCTAACGGTTACTTAATTTTGGAGCTCAAAGGAGTGTCAAGCTATTATTAGGTTCTGATATTCAAATCATCCATTAGTGTCACTTTTTGACCCCTTTTCATCACTGTTTCCAACATTTTTTGCCAAATTTGTTTCCCTGTTAACCCATTGTTGCCCCTTTTTACCTTTTTTTTTGCCACCTTTAAACCACTTTTCACCATATTCCACCCATTTTGCCCCTTTTTAAACCCAAATTTGCCTGTTTTAACCCTTTTGACACTTTTAACAATTTTTGGCCACTCTTTAGTCACTTTCCATCACTCATTTCAATTTTTATCACTTTTAACCATTTTAACATTTTTCATTCATTTTTGCCCCTTTTTTCTGCTTTTCACCGATTTTTCCCCCTCTTTAACCACTTTTCACTATATTCCACCCATTTATGCCCCTTTTAAACCCAAATTTGACTCTTTTAACCCATTTTTGATACTCTAGAATCACTTTTCACCATTTATTTCTTCCAATACATCACTTTTAACCACTTTAACATTTTTCACCCCATTTATACCGTTTCACTTTTTAACCCACAGTTGCTGCTTTTATCCCAGTTTTGCCACTCTTAACCACTATTCACCACTTATTTCTGCTAGTTCCTCACTTTTAACCACTTTTCAACAGTTTTCGCCCATTTTTGAACCTTTATGACCTTTTGCCTTTGAACCCACAATTGCTGCTTTTATCCCTTCTTTTGCCACTCTTATCTTTTCACCTTGTATTTTTGCCAGTTGTTGTCACTTGTTTCCCATTTAGCCAATTCTGGCCTTTATTGTGCAGCGATTTATTTTTTTCCCATTGAAGTTGTTGCAACTCCCTCATCATAATTCTCTGGTATCGTGCAGATCATAGCTTAGATTTGAATTCTGACATTACTTTCCACATGGTTGAACCAATGTGCCCATCCACATTTTTAACCTTACAAGTAAAAAAGTAGTTCTATTTTAAGAAATGGGGTTTACATTTTGAAATGCTATTTTGTACTGCAACATAAACAAATAAATAAAATTGATTTTTTTATGCTTTGATAAGGGTGGTTATTGATGTTAAATATCAGATATGGCTATCACAGCTTAACTTTAGGGACCATGATTTTGCTGACCTCAATGGCTCCCTTATTTGGCTGGGCCTCAGAGGGTTCTCCCCTTCATCCCCCCTTATGGGCGGCCTTGGTCATAGGTCTTGTCACCCTGAGTGGCTGATAGTGAAAGTAACATACAGAACATCCATCCAATCACCCTCTGAGATTCTGTTGAAAGGTTATGGTTTTCTCAGAGACTGAGCTGTCCCCATGAAAGAAAGAGTCTTTCTGGTGCATCAGGTTGGACTTTAATGAGCCTGTTATGCAACACTGCCATAGAAATATAATGGTAAGAAAACATCGTCCTGCCACTGAAAAAGTAACAATGGCATAACTTTTATGGGCAAAGGTGTCAGTCTGAAATGGTGGAGCCAACAGGGTCACACATATGTGTGACATCCTATGATGTTTAATTTGTGCAACTAATGACTGGGAAAGAAGAGTTGCTATAGTTTGCCAACAATCATATCACTTTGGTCAAAAAGAAAAAATATTTATTTTATCCGCCCAGCCATTCTGTCTCCCACTTGAGAATGGTACATGACGTGCACTAAACAACATCTGGCAACATATGACGAGGGGGTTCCACCTCTGTATGGGAATGCTGCTCTTCCAGCTGAGCTAAATAAATGCACTAAGCTGTTATTAATGTATAACAGAGTAGAAATGGCTACAAAATAAGCATAAAATCGGCATCACAAAAAAAAAGCTGTAACCTTATGTGCTCCCCCCAACTTCTCACTCCTCGGTGCCTCTAAGGACATTCTTTAGCTTATGAACTTTCTCGAACACCCCTATCTGATTTTTCATGCTCAGAAATTCCCATTTTCCTCATATCTGATAGGCGTTTGACAGCTATGAGCCTGGTAATGATTGGTCGAGAGAGAGGCTCTGTTTAACAGGCGATCAGTATGCTCAGTGATGGGTGAGGATTCCATTAGGGGGAAATTAGGGAACTCAAGAATAGGAGTAGCAATAACGGCTGATATTAGACCTCTAAATCATCCGGCTCTCCAACCTTATAGCTGCCCAATCCTTCCCTTCTGCCCCTTTCTCTCCACTTCTTCCTCTCTCTCCCACGTGCTCTTGTCTCTGAGACCTTGTCAGATTGAGAGAGCTCAATCAGTCAGCTTGTTCTCTGAGGACTACTGGCAGAGCTGTTGATAAATCAGGGCCTACTCTCACTCGGCACCAAAACACACAGAGACGAGGACACTATCTACTCTGTCTTGACCAGGGACTTGTGTTATTAATTTTGCAGAGAGTCCTCAGAGAGCCTCAAGGCTGCTGGGGACTGTGCATGTCCTTTTATGTGTATGGGTGTCTCTGTGCGAGTGTAAATGTGTCAGCAGACAGACTAAGATATGTAACTTGTGGGGAAAATGTCAAGAGTTTCATCTTAAAGTAAGTCAACAACGACACTAGTGACATGTTCACATAAAGACAGAATTGGACAAAATTATTTAACTATTTCTGCTGTGTCTGACAGTTTACCTGGATCAGTGTTTCCCTAAGTTTAGGCTGGGAGGTACATCAGGATGATTAGCAATAAATAAAGCCAATAAACCTCATTTTAGACTGAAATTATCTTTTAAAACAATAGTCCCAGAATCAAGTAAACACATTCAGATGTTTTAACTTTCTTGTTACCATTTTATCATTTATTTTGTATGGACTGGAGTCATGGTTTAACTGGTGTTGGATTAACTGGTGGCCCTCTGCTAAATATTCTACAAGGGCACATCATGATTTTAAGAAATTATCAGTGCCTTTTGAGGTAATGATATTTCTAGGAGGTCACAGAGTACCATATACTCTTGGAACCCCAAGCCAGTTTTTGCTATTTTTGGTCTCCTTGTAGTTTTTATGCAAAAAAGTTAGCGTCCGTAGATCGGCAAAAAGTTTAGCTTGCAATCACAGCTCAATCCACGGGTATCTGTGTAACAGTTCCTACAAAATTGTAACAACACATAGGTAACCACCTGGGATCATCCGTGGTCCAGCGGAGGGTTAAGGAGGTGAATATATGAAAAAACAATGAAGGTGACTTTATGGATGCCTGCTTAAAACATAATAAATGATATGGGCTTGTTAAATGTACTTTGCGACTCTGTAAAGGTGTTGGTATTAATGTTAATGCCTCTTTAAAGTAATTCTCTGTGTTCAGTAAAAGTGTGGAGGTCTAAACTTTAAATCTCATGTTATGGTTGTATGAGGGTCTGGGTGGTCCCCAGAAAATTTTCAGGTTTCAGTTTCGGCTATGGCATACACAAGCTAAGGAAAGGCTACTCTAGATTAGTCCAGACACCTTTTGGAGACAAATTTGACATTTTTCATCTTTTTCAGTGTGCCAAATGTGATTTGAAATATTGGGCTAACCTCAAAGATCCATCCAAAAAAATTTCAACTTTCTCCCTGCATATTCTTATTCTAAAACTGCTGGAGATTAGACCACTAATATCTACATCACTACTTGTACCATACTTGGATCTCCGCTTTGCTTAAATACACATGAGCTAAAGTGACAGTTGTAATGAGTGCCACATAACAAACAAGTTTTATGTCTTGTGTGACGACACTGCAGAAGACCCCATGGGTGTTTGGAGTGGCCTTTGACTCCAAGTTCGCTTTTGTCTGAACAAGACCCTTTGGTTCAGGTCAGTGAGCATACAAGCGCCACGACAAAGCAGTAACACTTAGCAAATGCAACTCTCTGCGGGTTCCCTTAATGCTGTCACATGCATGACATGGCAGACATCCAGAGCAGATAGAGCCGGCCCATCCTACCCAGATGATGTCTGACAGGGACACGGCAGTCACAGCTCATAGACTGTGCAGGTGTGAATGAACTGTAGCATCAATATTTACTCACATCATGGATGGACACTATGTAACATTGGCGTTAGTGTATCTCGTAAAATACTGTACCTGATTGGTCTCTAAGCTCTTTCACTTGAACTATAAACACTAACAGGTAAGATGCTATTCATACAAATATAAGTTTGGTATTGATTTGATGGATATATCATGAAATGTGAATAATAACAACTGTAAGTGTAATAATTGTCACGAAAACCCTCAAATCACACCACATCCCCCTGAAGCTTGAGGGGGGATCAGGCCTTAAATTGTGTGGAGCCTGCCTTTTATTTCTGGCATGGCTACAAACTCATCGAGAAAACTAGAACAATGAACCAACTTCAAAAGTGAGGTTACTGGTTCACAGGAAAAATATAGACCTTATCTGTGGCTCCTCTAGTTCTTCTTCCCTCATTTCAGCTATCTTTAAGATAGAAGACGATATCCAATAAACAGCTCATGCATCATGCCTGATACCAAACTCTGGCTGTGAAACTCTAATGAGGTGACTAGATAATAAAGTCAGCTGTTTAAAGAGCATATACTATATCACCTCCCCTATGGCTGCTACAATGTGTAATCCTCTTTATCCCTGTATGAGGACACCACTGGAAGAGGGGTTTAATTCCCATCATAATGCGTGATTCTAGTTTAACCTAATAACGGCTCATGTATAAGAAGGAATATTGTTCAACTGGGCTAAACTGACGACATTTCCAGGCTAAACCTCACCCCTGTGACATCTAAAAGTGTCCCAGTTATTCCAGGCCCACAGTAAAGGCAGGTAAAAGCTGAATACCACAAATACAGCTGAATTCAAGTAGTCATAAATTAGTTACATGTTGAAAAAAATCTCTTTTTGAGCTCAGAGACAGCATGCAAATATTCAGGAATTGACTTTGGCTTTTATTACTAAAGCTTTTTTTTTTGTTCTTGAGCTGAAGCGTATCCTGACCTGAGGGGAGACTTTTAATAGTGTGAGTAGAGAAACACATTTTAAACCGCTGCAAATGCAATTGAGGAGGAAGAATTTGATTAAGAGGGTGGTAATCGAGTCAGTGTGCCATAACCAGAGGCCTCGGTGCTGTGATCTGCAGTTGCGCAAGTGTAACAAGAGTGAATTTAACACCCGGCGTGGGCTTTTTGTTAATCCAGCTCTGTAATTTAGTCCTTCCTCCCCCATCTTTCAATTATCATTATCAGGAAATGAAGTGAGGCCTGAGAGGCTCTGCTAGAGCAAAGTTTTTAAATACAAGAACCAAAGGGATGTGTTTTCATCTCTATTAAAGAGGACTTTCAACAGTCCTGCCGTCACATCAGCAGCTCCTCTTTCTGCTCACATAAATGGTTATGGAGGGAAATTCTGACCTTGTTTCTGTATGACAGTCATTTGTGGAGCAGTCAGTGCTGCATGCTTGTATGTATGCATGGCACTACTCTAATAAAGTCAAGCTGATGGAAGTATAAAAGGGTATATTGTATGAATATAGATACAGGGCCAAAATCTAGACTATTAGCTCACATAATGTCTCAAAAAGTAACCTTGATTTACCCTCCTAAGACCCTGCATGTACATATGAGAACATTACATTTTGGCTTTCCCACTACATAGTCATAATTTATGCTTTTAGTATTTTTGAAATAATTGTCCAAGTTTCAGAAATTTGCTTGAAATGTTGGAAAAATTTGCTATGACATTTTAAGGAATTTAGTGTGATAAGTTTGTATATTCGGGAGAAATTCACCGGAAATTTTGTGGGAAATTGATTTGAAAGTTTTTGTATTTTCACAGAAATTTGGGAAATTTGTTTGGATGTTTGGATGTGCTTGGAAATGTTTGAGCATTTTCATGGAACTTTGGGTAGTTAGATTTTATTTTTGGGGAAAATTTCCTTTGAACTCCTGTGGATTTTTGTGAAAATTTTGGAAAATTTTCTGTTAGTTTTTAGGAATTTGATAAGAAGTTTGGGGTTGGGGTGATCCATGATATTTTTCTTCCATTTTCATGGAATTTCGTTGAATGTATTTGCAGTTTTTTGGGAAATGTATTAAACATTTTTGGGGGAATTTGCTTGGAATATTTTTCTGTTTTCACAGGAATTTGGGAAATTTGTTTGGATGTTTGGACAGATTTGATTGGAAATTTCCAGGCATTTTCATGTAAATTTGGGAAATGTATACGTACATTTTGGGAGATAGACTTGAATTTTGTGAAGTAATTTAATGAAATGAAAATTTGGCAGGGTGTCCCTTGATGTTTTTAAATTTTGGAGATTTTATTACAAATTTTATGAGGAATTTGCTTTAAAAATTGGGGGAATTTGGTTGATAACTTTAGGAAAAGACATGGCATTTTACAAAAAAAAAAATTGTGGAATGTGTAGACTTCATTATGAAATGTCACTAAAACATTTGGGGAATATTTAAAAAAAAAAAAATTGGAGACTTTTTATGGGATACTGGTCAAATGTTTAGAATTTTCACAGAAAATTTTTGTAATTTATTTAGAATTTTAGGAACGTTGTGGGGATTTCGGAAATGAAAATTATCTAAAAAAATTCAGAACTTTTAATGGACATTCGTATTGATGCTTGGCTTTAACTAGTCCCTGTGGTCCATCATCAGAGAATGTTTAAAATGAGTCCTTCATCCATAAATGACTAACATAATTTTCTGACTGGCTGACATGCTGAAATGCTCCAAAATTGATCCAGTCTTGTTTTTTCTGCAGAAACAGGTCCTACAGGAGATTTGTTAACATCATTTTTTTATAATACCAATTATCTGTTTGCAGGGCTTTTAAAGTTATCAGGTCCTACTCATCCTGAATGAGCTGGAAAAATTTAAAAATGCTCTCTAAACAAAAGCTCAGGTGTTCGGAGGGAAAGCATACAGACATTTTTGTTGTTTGTTAAATGCACCTTCAATGATTTTTGTGTGAAAAATCTGAAAATCTTACCAGACTTTACATGCAAAGTCCAAAGGCAACATACTAATTTATTTTCTCACTGCTAGTTTAGAGTTTCACTGGAACAATTAGGCTAATTCTAACCTCAGGCATTTCCTTCTCAGCACCTGCTAACACCTTTCACTGCAAGTCATTGTTAATAAGCTTCCCTGATGGTCTAACTTATGATAAAATGCAGCATGGCTGAGCCGGGTTCACTGGGGCCAATCGTTAAAGAGATGAAATCAACTCCTCTGGGAGCTCAGGAGACTTAAATTGCTCTTTTAATTCATTAACAAGCAGATGTAGACCATCCATATTCAGCTCCCAATGGAGATGCACCAACCATAGGCAGGGGTTAAAGGGTATTCTGCAGAGGAAGCCAGCAGCTCGCTGACCCATCTCTCATCATCAGGCTCTCTGTGTGGGTGCCATCAATCAGGCTTCTCAGAAGGGCTCATCCTAATTGTGGCTTGGGTGTTCATCAAATATGGATAGAGACTTCCCAGTAATGTCTTAATTACTTAAGAAGAGGATGGCTCTTCACTCCGATCAGCCTGTCTGGGCCTGAAGGCAGCGGGAGTCAACTCAAGGAACGGAAAGATCTCTCAACCTGTTCTCCTGCTTCCTCTGTTTCAACCTCCATTCTGTCTGCATCGATCTCATCAGCATGGAAGCTCGCTGACAGGAAATCAATCTGAGAGTCTCCTTAATAAAGCCCTACATTCATTCCACTTCCTCTCTACCCAGCATGCTTCTGACTGTAGCTGGCACGGTCTACAGAATCTGTACTTGGAAAACCTGGAAGACACATCCACTGCTTATCTGGAGAAAGTGTCTTTCTTCAAAATTCAGATGGGCTGATGCATTCAAAGTTTGAAATTTTTGTCCTTTTCCCCTCAAAAATAAAAACAAAGGTCATTTGATGATTACCTAGGAAAGGGCATCAGACCTGTTTGTCCAATGTGACAAATATGATTATAAAATAGCACAAACTGTATTCAGACCGCATGACTAATGCCATACAACAGGTGGACTGGGCTAAGTAATCCTATTAGTTGCAGATGTGCTCACACCATGCTCTGCACCTAATGAATTGCTAGCTTTGCCTAATTTGTTGCCATGACAACCCCTGGTTTCCAGGGAGCTTGTTGGCAGGCTCGATGTTTTAATTGATGTGCTTAATTGATGATTCACAGCTTCTTGTTTTTGTGTGAATACATCTCAACACACATTACTTTTTCCTTTATTTTCCAGTGACTGCTGCTTTTACAACAGAGGCCAAGGCTGGCAAATGATCCACAGCCACAAATGTGGTAATCATGACAAATCCCCAAATAAACAAAATACAGTGACAATGCACTGTTACTCTATGTTTCTTGTAGATTCATTAAATCGCTAAAATTCAAAACATATTTGCAACCATAGAGAGTAAATGAAGATGGACGGAGCAATAGCTGCCTGCGAGTGAAGCCAAAATGTGTAGAAGCCCTGTAACTCGATGCCTACAGCACAGATTGTGTTACCTGACGGGACAAAAGTCAAACTAATTTAAACACATGAAATAAATACTTGTCACAACACAGATGCTGTCTGATTCTCAGCTATTATATTTGAACTTTAAACTGGTAGCTTCATTTATGGACACTTCATCTGCCTTCTTGTGATAACAAACACACATTAGAATTATCAGTGTCCTCTCATGATGGCTTAACCTGACAACCTGGAAAATCACCCATACACAGTGTTTGGAAAAGGGCAGAACCTCGGAAAAAAAATTTGGTGGATGATTGGATAAACGCTTTGTCTGTCGCATCTTTACGGGCCAATCAGAGCAACAAAACATGTGATGTCGCCGCTACTGAGCTGCGCGCCTGCGCCCCTACCGAAGGAGTAAGCTCCATAGAGAACTGCATAACGTCACCAACTATGGCTACTATAGACATGTTAGTACACGACTTTTGTCGTTTTTGAAAAGAAAACAACTCACCGCTGTTCTTTGTTATTTTTTAATGAAGAAATGTCGTCAAGTTCTGATAAAACTGGCACTTTAGCAGCATCCACGCTAATGTCCTCTGCCACAGTTGCACTGGCCTTGTGTTGCTGCTCGCTTATGTCATGACTCTGCCGCGCTCAAAGTACTGCCCCTCGACACTGATTGGTCCAGTCATTTTCTAGCTGGGCCCAAAGCAGTTCAGGTGGGAGCTTTGCAAGATGGATTCGCCAGTGAGAAACACGGAAACGGGCGAATCCATCTGCTTTGCAAGGTTAACGATGGCCATCCAGACCAAAATGTTCTACAGCCTGACTGTTAAGACAAAACTGTTCAAGGTTCAAAAACTAAAAGTTTTATGATTGAAACTTGTTTATTTATAAAGTTTGATATGGCTGCACATTTTAAAAGTTTTATTAACATTAAAAAGCCATAACACAGCTAAACAGCAAGTACCTGTTTGAGGACACTGGGATTTAAAGTCAGGAAATATAGCTTAGGCAGATTTTGAAAAACACTAACTGTTTTCGAGATTTTTAAAGATTTTTTGGGGGAATTTCTATGAAAATATTCAGAAATCAATATGGATTTTTTTAAGGGAATCTTTTATTTAAATGTTTATGCTTTTGATGAAGTTTCATCAAAATATTTAGAGTACATTTCACTGTGAACTTTTGTTTGTAAAGCATTTTAGTTTCTCTAAATTTCAATTTACTTTTCAATTTCAATTTCAATTTGCTTTATAGGCATGAACAGATCAGTAACCGCCAATGCAGTGTAAAAAATAAAAAATGCCTTAAATATTTACACATAATATAAATTTACATATCAAATAATTCCACAATTAATCAATGTATAATGTATAATAAAAAAAGATTTATTCGATAAACAATATGACAAATGCACTCTTTATTCGTATGTTTGTGGAGTTATATACAGTGCAAAACATTAATAGTCAATGAAAAATCTAATTCATTTTGACTAAAGGCATTTTTATTATTAAGTTGAAAATTTAGTTTCTGTCACTATTTTGGAATCAGTAGAGCATGATAAGTTTAAAAGTTCAGCCTCATCTTATGACAGGATTTCTTTTTTTTTTTTTTTTTTGCCAAGAATGATGTCCACAGTTCTCCTGAAGGATCAGTTTTACTGCAGATGTTCAGAAGAGTTGGCCAGGTGTTCCGTCCTTTGGGGTCTTTAGTCAATAAAAATGGTGTTATTTATTGAGAGAGGGAGTGGGGAGTCATTTTGATGATGGACCAAGCATGAACAGAACTTCCACCAAAAGTTCTGAATTTCTCTGATATTTTCCTTTCCATAATCCCACCAAGTCCCCTAAAATAAAAGAATGTGCCCTAAAATTTCAAAGTATCACATTAGAAGTATACCAAAATGTCTTTAATCTTAAGGAGTTGTTTGCTATTTTATGTAAAGGAAATAATGATGCAGGTGATGAACAAGTGGTGCCTCAAAATTTGTGTGATTTTAACATTATTGAATTCTTAAAGGTAAGTAGATAGACTGTTTCTTTTGAAAAAGTCATTTTCTGTTGGGACAGAAAGCTGTGCTAGTTAGCATGCAAAACAAAACAGAACTCAGAAAACTGGTACACATTTCTAAAACAGAATAGAAACTGCTCATATAATAAATCAGACAAAAATATATATAATCACCTAACACTTTAACCTTGTACTTATGTAGAGGTAAAGGTAAGGGGTCTTGTTGTTTATTTAAGATGTTTAGTTGTCGAGTTACTGCAAAAGAAATAGAGTGACAGTAAAGCATTATGAAGTAACATATCACTCCCAGCAGTGATTATTATTTTGCTGAATTATATAAGTGTTGATTTTCTTAGCAGTTTTGTTTCTATTTATCATTTGATTGTAAAACCATGACTGACAGCATTTGCTCGAACAGGATAAGTGGAGTAGGGGAGGAAATGCAGCTTAAAATGTCATAAATAAAAAAAATACTGTCACATAACTTCGTAACAGTGAGTGTTTGCTCTCAACTAACCTGGAAACTGCTCTGCTATTTCTGCTATCCAGGGTTCTTCCCAGATCAACATGTCAGCTCCCATCATTTTAGCTTCACTGTTGTACAATGAAAGGAGATGCATATGCATTGCCGATGTTGTCCATATTAGTCTACAACCAATGTTATGAGCACTGTTAAATGAGATTCAGTAGGGTCATTTTAGCCAATATAATTCGTATATTCTGAGGCAAAGTAGCAGCTAGTTCTAAATGTTCCCATCCTTTTTGACTTTAACCATCCTGTCATGCTTAAGTCGGGTCTGTTGGCCCACACAAACTTCAGGTGGGACCAGTAAACCAGCCATCAAAAGCCAGTGTGTGTCCGCCTTTTGCCCCGAGGTCAAGGGGTGAAAGCGACTTAGTGGTATTTCTCTGCTTCCCTGCTGAAAATCCCCCTTGGAAAATCCAGATAATCCCTCATCTCTGTTGCTCAAAATGCTGCAACTCACAAACATGTCCACAAACAAACACCAACACATGGTAGACAGACATACCATGAGTAAACACACATTGAGTGCATGTGTACACTGAAACGGTAAGTAAGCACACGCACACCAACAAACACAGATGCTAAACCCAGGCCCCAGCTAACCACGATGCGGATAATCTCCTTTATCTAGCCGAGCAGTGCTCACCAGGTCAACTCCCAGATTACCCTTCTGCGTCTCTGTGTGTGTTTTTGCGCGCTTGTGTGCACAACACTTATCTTCTGGTGAATGTTTGTTTGCCAACACGATGCTGCTGCCACCAAAAAGCTGAGATTAACTTCCAGCAGGGTCACATCTCTGCATTCACATGGAAACTTCTGCACTCCATTTTTCATCTCCTGGTGTGTCTCCTTTTAAGAGGCCTGGTGTACTTTGATGACTGTTCCTCACAGGAACATTGCAGAATTTCTTATTCTTTTTAATCACTCAAGCCAAACCATGTTCAGATTTTCCAGACAGGCGTCCTCTTGCAGTCATGAGGAGAAAGAAAAGTCTGAGTAAAATATGAAAAGAAGAGAAACGCTTTCTTAGATTTCACCTGCAGCTCACCTCATTAGAGGATGGGTTTGACCTTGGTGTCATCAGCTGATGACCTTTTCTCAGCGTTGGTGGGGGATTAGAGAGAACTGGCTCTAACTTTAAACTAAGCCAGATCACCACTGATCCAACCATTTGCTGTACATGATTTGCTATGATTGGATCATTTAATTTATATAATTACTTTCTTAAATCTGATAAATGTAAGGTTGAAGATATTTCCTTTTCCTCTTTCTGTTTTTTAAAACTATGTTTATCATTCAGGAACACTCTTGTAATACATTTACCCATTTTTTTTCACAATTGATATGCAGTTTTACTTGGTGGAAAAGGTTAGTCAAGCAGCATGCTTTGACTTTCCAGGGAATACATAGCTAGAAACCCCCGTATTGATAGATACATTAATTTATGACAATGTTTATGAATGAAATAAAATTAGTTCAAAAGCATTTAATCCTTTGCATGAATCTGAATATGAGGGTGAAGCAAGCTTTCTGCTATAAAGGAGATGGCTGGGGTGGAGGAGCTTAAGCTTTGCTAGCAGCAGCAGTAGCATCAACATTATTGCAATCAGGGGATTAGTGAGAAGAACGTCATATCTAAATGGACCGCTGTGTTGAGAGAAAGAGCTGTGATTTGCTGTGGGAGCTGGGAGAATGAACAAACCCCAAACGTCATTTATCCATAATAAATGTATATTGTTCCTTGAAAGATTAAAGAACAGACGAGTCACTGACACAGTTACAGCCTTGGTCCACTAAAGGAACACTTGTTTTGTGAATTTCACAGAGTTTTTCACTGACAGTGTTGTCAGGTTAGTCGTCTCATGGTGCTTCATATTTCCTCGGTTAGGTGTGCTTGAGTTTGCTCTATATGTTTTATGTCTTATTTTTTTCAGGAATTTTCTTAAAGACAACATTAAAACAATTTAAAATAATCATGCCCCGGTGTTCACAGAACCTCTAGACATGGACATTGCATCCTTAAAAAGGCAAGCCGGATTAGTTGGTGCTCTGCTGTAATTGTAAACAAAGTTGACATCAGTCAAACCACTTCTTGATTTGGATTGGTCAGTGTATTTTTATCGACAGCAGATTCTTAAAAAAAACTGTTTCCCAATCACTGTTAAAAACTGAAAACAAAACAAGGAAAGAACATGTCTGGCTCTTTCTGGCAGTTCATGTTGAATTAGGAATCTAAAAACCGAAAACAAAAATCAAACCATTTTTCATTTTCTGTTTTCAGTTGTTCTTACTTGGTTTTACAGAAAGAATTGAAATCAATGAGAAAAAGTTCATTTCATCTTATTGTTTTTATGTTTTAATTAAAAATGGAAGATCAAATAACAGAACATAGGAAATTTAACATTCTTTTCTTCCTGTATGTGTGACCTGCTGCAGGGGTTCTGTAAAAAAGAATGTTACATCACTGGTGTTTCAATCTTTGACCGTTTTTTATCAGAACATTAAAACAATAAGATGAAATTAACTTTTTCTCATCTATTTAATTGTTTCTGTAAAACCCAGAAAGAACAACTGAAAACAGAAAATGAAAAATGGTATTTTTGTTTTTGAATCTCATTTCTCATGGTAAGATCCTCAGTTGTGATACTGGCTCATTTATTTCAGTGTATTTAATTTATCTAACCTTTATTTAACCAGGTTAGTCCCATAAAGATCAAAGATATCTTTTTGAAGGGAGACCTGGCAAAGAATGGCAGCAGTTTCAACAGAAAACGAGGTTGTCGCTCTTCTGTCCCGCTTTGGCATGTGATAGTAAACAGTGAATGAGTTGTTGTGTCCCAGCTAATGACCCTAGCAGGCCTGTCATCAGCTGAGACTGAGCCGCAGCGGAGCTTTTGTCTGAACCAGACAACGTGTCTAAATCCAAACAAGCGCAGAGAGCAACACTGAAAGCTTTCTGCGACTGGAAAAAAGGTTCTCGCTCTACTCCCGGTCTGTTTCGGCATGGCTTTCCAATCATGGCGGTGGGCTTGTCCAGCATTGTCCGCCGTCAGCTGTTAGCTTGGATGTCGCTGTAAGACCTCGACCGCTGTTCTTGAAACCGAAGCACAGAGCCACACCGACCGTTTGTCTTGTGCAGAGAATATATTTCGTGATTTGAAACTCCTGCACAATGTTTGGCTTTTAATTGCACACACTGATGAAATCGGCAGGGGGTTACGTAAAGGGTTCTGTATCTTTGTTTGTTTCTTTGTTTGTATGTGTACAAGATAACTCGAGAACGGAAAGTCGGATCTTCACCAAACTTTCAGGGAATATTGGGATAGTGACAGGGAAGAATCGATTAGATTTTGGCGATGATCTGCACACTCATTCGTTTTTTCTCAGATTTCTAATTTTGAACACCATAGTATGGGAGCGTGAGTTCCTCGGTGGCGCTGCTTAGGCGTGGGTCTGCCACCTCAGACGGCCATTCTACTTTTTACTGGAGAATAAACAGCATAACTTTCTCCTCTTAAAGCTCCTCTCTGACCAGTGTGTCAGTGTTGTGTGTGTGCGCTCCAGCTGAGTGTCTGTGTCGCCCGCGTGAGCCAAGGGTGTGCACTACGTTAAAAAAAAATGTTATAAATTCCCTTAATACTGTATGTTTATGGGGAACAAATTTATGTTAAAATCTCTGCATTTGTGTTGTTAAGAGAACGCTATACTTAAACGTTAAGCATGTCTTTATTTGCAGGGAATATGATAAATGTGCTGTTTATAGATAATTAACGGATATAAAAAAACAATAGGAACACTGAAGTAGAAATTCAGCTTAATTTTACACATATAAAGACCCTTACACACCTGTCTGAGGAGAATTAGAAATGTTCATGAAACCTGCTGCAGCTTTTATTTTATTTTAGAATAAACAGTTCATTAACAGAGTTAGTGTTTTGTTGTTGGTATAAACTACCATTAAAGACTTATATCTGAAAAAAAACATTTAATCTCCAGTGACAATGTCTCTCTCAACAGTGAAGTCTGACACATACAGAGAAGAGCTTTATTAAAAGGAGAGACAGAGAGAGTGAGAGGACAGCATGTAGCTATGTACGTTTAAGTAGCCATAATAAATTTGGCTCAAAAAATATCAATAATGACAAAATCCAGTGCCAGTGCAGAGCAACCTGTCCTGGATATTTTACCTTTCAGTTTAATCAAATATGTGAATGCCAGATAGAGGAATCTTAAACATTAAGCTACTTTACTGAACCATGCTGGAGTTTCTTCTGTCGACTGTGATTAACTACAGAAGAAGAAAAAGTCTACTCTTAATCGTGTAGCCGCCGAGCTTTACTGAGAACCTAATCTTATTAATTTTTTATCTTTTTAATTAGAATGTGGACAAGTGTTTTCTTCTGCCAGAATATCCTCTTTCCTTCATGTACATTGGCTAATATCTTTTAATTGAGCTTTACTCACAGGGCATTGTGAAAAACCATGTTTTTATTTCATTTCTTGCATTTTATTTCAAAGGAATCTTGGCCAGTATTTATGTTCAGCGGTCATGTGTGGATCACAGAGGCACTTGTGTGGGAGAACTCTGAAAAACAAATGAGACTGTATGTGTCAAAGGTCCTTGGCTTTGATCACTATGGAGAATGAATGTGCCAGTGGAGCTGACAGCATCTACAGGGGGCGCTGTGGATGTGCAGTTAGAGGGTGTCGAATCAAAAGGAATCACTCCAACCATCGTGCTCCCAATCACTGCTAATTACTGGTCCGTGACTCAATTAGGTGAGTGATTAATGGCTTTCCAGAGAGATGTGGAAGGATTCAATTACAAACAACACACAGCGACAAACCACTGCTAGCATCATCTGTGTTCACAGTGAGGACAGAAATGAGTCAAACGCTGTATGCCAGCTTACATTGCTACATTTAAGGCAACATTTACTTTGCAGCTGCTCCAGTTTAAATCAGTAAAATTTGTGCAAATGCTCTCTTACAGTATGTCCTGCTGCTATGAACTCTTCATAGGATCATGGAGGGGAAATGTCTCAAGATCTGGGGGAGTCTGGCACTTTCTCGTCTGAGGAGAGTTTTTTGGATTAAAAAAACCCATGATAAAGGAAAAATCTCAGCAGGCCAAAACTCTGTCTGCGCTCCTCCCCAGCTCCCACCCTTGTGTATCAAACAAAATGACGTTTGAAAGAGAGCAGAGGAGGAGTGGGCAGATGAAGGGAGGTGCTGGAAGGGAGAGGGCAGGGAGGTAGCCGCAGAACCATCTGGCTCCAGGAGACGGATTTCACTGAATTTCTCTCTCTCTCAGGAAATCAGAAATACCTTCAGCGCATGCAGACAGACAAGAAAATATGCAGAACCTGTTATGTATTAGTCCAATATTAAACAAATGTTATCTATTTTTGTATGCAAAGGAGAGCAGTGCAAGTCTGACCTGCTGCTGAAACTCATCAACATGTGTCTATGATACAGTCTTTTACAAACAGTCTCAAAAATGGTGCAACGAGGCTAAAAAGAAGGGGAATATTTGGGTTTAATTGTGGTTTGCTGTCACTAGGTGAAGAAGCATCACCTGGAGGTAGGGGTGGACGATATATTGAGTATACTCAATGTATCGTGGATTTTGCCATGCACAATGTATAAAATGACTATACGGCATGTGTTTGCATGCCAATGCATGGTCAGTATCCATTTCCCGCTGGAGTTTCGCTTCCCCCATTGTACCTGAATGCATCTCTTACAGCAGAGAGCTCACTGCCCCCGCCCATCCAGAAACCCCTCCTCTGCACGTGTGCGTTTTTGTATCAGCGGAGGAGATAGGAGGTAAACACTATGGGTAAACAGAGCAGCATGGTGCATTAGTGGCTAGTTAGCAGCGTTCAGAGACGGACTACGAGAAACACAATGGGTCTGTCATCTGTCAGGAGTTCAGCTTTAAAAAGGAAGAGGTTGAAATCACGCAGTAATCGTTAAAATACGCCGCAAGATGACTCCAAGATAACATAGCAGTAACACAACACGTCGCTAAACACATGATATGACATGAGCCCAGTGTTGTTGAAAAGACAGGAATTAAAAAATTGCATAAAAACACTTAACCCAGAAACTGCTCCAGCATTTATCAGCACAGATAACAGACTAATATAATCACAGCTGTGAGCCTGAATAAAGGGAGTAGACTGCAGGGTTTTAGCCATCGGCTGCATGCAGGATTGGTGAGTTTTGTGAAGGTTTGCTTCACCCTTAATAAGAAGAGGAAGAATTTTATAAACAACAATAGTACACATAACACACAAAACATTTTAGGACTGTCCATACACTATAAAAGACAAAGTATTTCACAATTTATGTATGTTTGATTTATCAGTAAAAGTTTGAATGAAGTCCTTTTCAAAATAAAACAGTGCTAAATTTGACTTTATATTGATTTTATTAGAAATCCAATAGAATAGTCTATTTTAATCACAAAACTAGTGTCATTTGGCACTGAATTTAACATTTTACAGCCACTTAGAGGACATTTCAAAGTATCAAGATATACATCGTGTATTGGGATATAGCAAAAATATATCGGGATATAAATTTTAGGCCATATCGCTCAGCTCTACCTGGAGGAGATAATGCATCAGTATGCTGGGCTGTGTGGTTACTCCAACATCACCTCAGGGTGCTCTGTGTCAGCTCAGACTGTTACAGCAACCATCCCATCACTCACCTTTGACACACATACTGACATATTCTACTAAGCTCATACCAACATGTAACAGCGCTTAGATAACCATGACAGAGCTCATATTGGACTGAATCTTTCCTTTGTTTCACAGACAGATTTGAATGACAGTCTGTTGTTTCTCTTCTCACACTTGAACTCATCACTAATCCAACATTTATTGAAAAATAGTTAAACACTTGAAGCGTGAAAACACACAAACTCTGACATGACCTGAAATGATTTGTGTCATAGTGACTCTAACAGCCTGTTGTTGGGTGACAGTCATGTGGCACTGCTTAAGACAAAGCTTGCTTTTCTTGCCTTTCTCCTTCTTTGTGCTTTACAAATGTTAATGTTTTATCAATTTATATGGTTTAGGTACATTTGGTCCGTCCTGCATTTTAACAACAATATTATCTTGAATATATTGCAAATATAGATGTTAATAAAGACTGAAAATCAGGAAATGGCACTGCAGAGCATGCATCATGGGTAGGACTAAACACAGAATTGGCTGGGCCCCTGAAAAACCTGGTGAATAACCCTGCCTAGTTGTGATTTATGGATGACATCAGTGCATGTAGTAGTAGTAGTGCTTGCTTGCTATCAATTACCATATTTTTTAGATGAAAAATGAGTCAAGTTTTTATCTGTTTCTGATGTTCAAATTACTTAACCCCGTTCCATTACTGTTTCCACCCATTTTTTACAAATCTGGATGCAGTTGACCCTTTTTGCCAGTTTTCACTGCTATTGCTGCCAATTTTCATCACTTTGTGCCTGTTTTTGTCTCTGTAACTCATGGTTCCCACTTTTGCTCATTTTTGACACCCTTAACTCACATTTGCCCCTTTTTTTTACCCTTTTTCATCACAGTTTCCACCCATTCTTGCCAAATTTGTTCACATTTGACCTATTTTTTGCCTCTTTTAACCAATTCTGCCATTTGTTTCCCTTTTTTGCCACTTTAAACTAATTTTTGCTACTTTTTAACCCCTTTTCGGTATTAAAGCTGCCATTTTTTGTGAATTTGTACTTATTTTTGCCTCTGTAACCCATGTTCGCCTCTTTAACCAATTTTTGCTACCATTTATTGCTTTTTACTGTTTTGCTGTAAGTTTTTTGCCACTTTGAGCCCATTTTTGCCTCTGGAACCCGCTGTTGCCGCTTCACCTATTTCTGCAACTTTTTGCCTGTTTTTGACACCCTTTTTTTAACTGCTTTTCTGCCCATTCCCCCCCCCCCCCCCCCCCTTTTTTGGACTTTCTTAACCCAATTTTGCCACTGTTATCACCCTTGTGCTTCTTGAAACCAATTTTTTACACATTCTTGGCCTCTTGTAACCACTTAACCACTTTTTTCCTGTCAGTCTTGATCCATTTTTGCCCATTTTCATATTTTTTTGTCTTGGTCAACCCTTTTTTGTCAATGTTTCCATTCTCACTGATAACATTACCAAAAAGGTAATTCTGTTTTAAGAAAAGGAGTTTACATTTGAAAAAGGCTAAATTTGGCAGAAAAAATAAAATTCATTTTTGTTGCTGTGGTTATTATTCAGGTTGAAAATAAAATATAGTTAGCACAGATTACCTTTACAATAGACCATGATTTTCCTGACCTGGATTGCCCCCCCCACTTGGCTGGGCCCCAAAAAGCTCTCCCCTTTATCCCCCCTTATGGGCGGCCTTGATCATGGTTTACTTACGTCGTTATAAATTCTTGTTTTCTCATTCACCGTTGTGTTTTAGATGCAAAAGAGAACTGGCCTGTCTTGAATCCATGCCGACTCAGACATTGGTATGTTTGTGTTTACAAAGCCATTCTGGGAAGAAATCCCACCTACTAATCCTCTTTCGTAATCTTCAAGGTTGGAAATCACAACCCTCTTTCTCAGGGTATTGGGCAATTTGTTATTCCTAAAGTCTGACCTGAAATAGGAGAGGCTCTTTAGAGGTTTTCTTCATCTACTGCGTGAAAAACAAAAACTATGGACAGAACTTAATTTACAAAACCAATCAGACCTCTGTTTTTTTCAGTTTTTAAATCAGAGGTTAAGACAGTTTAGTCCAGGGTTGCTGGCAGATCTTTTTAATACTGATAATTTACTTGCTTCTTGCTGTTGTTTTTAAATAGAAAAAAATGTTAAAGATGAATATATTGATACAAAATAATGTGGTTTTGTCATCTCAAAGCTTTTCAAGTAGCATGTTAACACACGGACTAACTTGACCCAACTTTGGGAACCAAAGTAGCCTACTTTGGTTAAGCTGCTGCAACATCTTCCTGCAGCCACAGTGGTGCAAAATAAGTATTTCACTGCTCCCTAATTTCTCTTTTAAAACTCACAGGCAGCTCAGCAGACAAGCCAAAAGCCATCTGCACCTTGTGTTATCAGCCTTTCTTTTTCTTTTACCATTTCTTTATTTTCTTCTCAAACCATAAAGAGTTAGCTCAATTGGTTGACGGCTATTGTCCACAGTGCACTGGTTGAGGGTCGATTCCTGGTTCCATGTTTGGTGCATGTCTTTCCCCACTCTCTCTCTCTCTCTCTCTCTCTGTATTTCCTGTTGCTCTTTGGCTGTCCTATCAAAATAAAAACCAAAAATCCCCCAAAATAATCACAAATGTTCATTGGTTTTAGCCACATTTTAGTAATTTCTACTTTTATTTTTAGTTTTATTGTAGTTTTAGTTGGTGAAATCATGATTACACTAGTCTTAACTTTTAGTTACATTTCTTATATTTACCTGAGTCTGGTCCCAAATCATACTTGTGTGTTCTATGCGCTCTGCAAAACCTGGGATCCATGCTTTTTACAGTTGTGAGGCAGAAGTACTACAGATTCATTGTGTTTGACTATGTTAAAATATCATTTATCAAATGCTTTTCTTCCAAAGCAATAAACAATAGACCGGTAGACAGGTGTTCATGGCGTTAAGGACATTGCCCAAGGGCCCACACTGAATAGTGACCAGGCTTTGAACCCCCAGTCTCCCATACCGAATTCACAGTAAACCACTGACCTATTCAGCTCTTTTGACATATTCTCTTACGGTAGAGAAATCCCATGGATTTTGAATGTCTGATGAAAACTGAATCAGATTTTCATCTTGTTTTGTCAGTAATCAAAGATCTATTTCAGTCTGGTCTCAGTCTTGTCTTATTCAATTGTAAATCATCTAACATTTTTATTCATAGTTTTGGTTGATGAAATCAACACTGGTGGCTCCCAGGCCTCATGTAGGTATCATGCCAAGGCAATCAGATAGTCGGGATATTTGGTCGGACATTGGAGAGTAAAAACAGAGCCAGAGGTAAGAAACACCTTTAAAAGCCAAAGTTGCACACTTTTTGATCAATTAATTTTTATCTGCTATTGGTAGAATAAAACATAGATGTGGACAAATATCAGCCTTGATAATAGGCAGGGCTGATAATCGGTCAGCCCTTACTTTCTGTGTAGTCGCCCAGATTCTGTAGTTGCTGCTGGGTCTCCTTATCCAGTCATTTTGGTTCTCTTAACCCACTTTCTTGTGGCCTTTGAAATTCTTTAAAAGAGTGTTTTTTTAGTCTCCCTAGAGTTTTGGGTTTTAGTCAACTGCTTGGAAGCCTAAGTTCCTCCTTTTTCTTGGTGCTACTGGGAATGGAAGCCTTTTAGTTTGGGTTTATTCTGTGTAAATTTCCCCCCTCCTAATTAATCATTCCTGGTTTCAGTGGTTAGCCTTGTGGGGTAAATTTAAGAAACTCAGAGTCCGTAACTGCGTCCCACTAGCCTGCTTCCTGACAGGTCTGTTTCTAAATAAGCTAGTTACTAGTCATTGTTGATGCAAAAATAACACAAGAAAGCCTCAGCATCTCTAATTTGGTAGGTTAAACTAAGGACTGTTTCCAGTAAGGTATTTTGGGTACATTTCCAGAAAACTATTTCCCCATTTTAGATTTTGTTTAAAGGGCTGTCCCTTGAACAGATTTCAGTGTATTTATATCTGTGATAGTAAAACAGCAACAGCGTGTCAGAGGTAAAGAAAAAGTCTTCCCAGAGCAGATCCAGGACAACATTGCATGCTTGCATGTCTTAGCCCTCATTTCCCTCTAATTCAATCTTTGAATGAGGGACAGTCTTCTCTCAGCACCTTCACTGTATTCACAGATTTCTATTTTTGTTTCTACAATAACTCCTGAACTCTACAGATCAACAAGACTGTGCTCATTACTAAGCAACAGATTAAAAAATTTCCCCCAGGCAGCCTCAGTCTATCTTTCTTCCATACTAACACATCCCTCTTGATTCTTCTCTTTAAAAAATGGTAACTTCTTAGTGTGTAGGGAAGAACAGTGAAGAGAGCTACCAAAAACACCTTTCATACAAACACGAACCCTTTAAAAGGACACAAATGTTGCCAAAGGCAAAATTAGAGAGGATAAGCAGTGTGGTGAGACAAAATAACAGGTCCAAAGATACCTGAAACCTTAACTGCAATATGGGGTGCCAACTGACGCAGCCACACACCCCCAAAATCCATCAGTCATAATATTTAGCCTTTACTTGTACTCTGTTTGGTGTTCTTTCCCTTCTCTCATCCTCACATGTCTTGCCAGCAAATGCTCATTGGTAACACAGTGTCTAATTTGACGAATGGTCCACTGAAATATTCCTTTGGAAGGAAAATGTAAGACACACACATAGAGGAAGCTTCCAAAGACACTGAGGCAGCAGTGATGTATGGTCAGATATCAGGCCCTCATGCTCACCAGAGACCACAGAGAACATGTCAGCTCTAACAAACACCAGTGGAAATTGGCATACAGATCTTCCCCCAATTCAGGCTTGAATCTGTATCCTTCTCTACAGACTTTTACAGGACTTTGTCACGCTTTAGTTTGACATCAGCTTCTGTTTCCAGCAGATGGCCAACATGTCTAGTGCAGTCCTACAACTGAACTGCTCTCAGATGAGGTCAAGTGTTAAAGCCAAAGTTACAGGGTCTGGCAAAAGTTATATCTTCTTGAAAGTTGCACCCTTTTACAAAAAACACAAAGAGTTATCTAAAGATTGTATCAGCTTACTTGTTGAGGATCACAAGCCAAACAGAAGTTCATGTAAACACAGCAGGCTCCTTGAGGTTTCTCTCAATTGGCTGTTTCAAATTTTCAATGTTTCCATGGGGTAAAACTCTCTGGACCCCAATAAATGTTAACAGAACAGAACTGTTTATGTGACTAAAGGCTCGTAACCTTTCACTAAATGGTTGTTCAACAACAAAACTACAGGATTACTAATAGTAAAAATGTAAAGAAACTGTCACAATCTTAACTAACAAACAAGTGAAACTGATTTTTTCTTGAGATAAAAATGCTATTATTATCATATTATTCTACTGCTGACTATGCAGATGATAAATTGATTTATCCTAAACCTGCGTCCAATTTCAGACCAGGCACTGCTTAATCATCTTCTGTATCTTTTTGCAAAAGATACAATAATCTAGAAAAAAATTGTAGCTTTTTTTTTTTGCAGATAATACACTGATTTATCCAAAAATAGCATCCTTTTGCAGATGACACATTGATATATCCAAAGGCTGCAATTACTGGCAGATGATATACTGATTTATCCCAAAATTGCAACTTTGTGCAGATAATACACTGATTTATCCAAAAATAGCATCCTTTTGCAGATGATACACTGATTTATCCAAATTTTGTATCTTTCTGCAGATATTATACTGATTCATCCAAAATTTGCATCTTTGTGCAGGAATTTTCTTTTTTGCAAATAGTACGATTTTTCAAAAAAAGCATTGTTTTGCAGAGGATATGCCTCTTTATCCAAAAGAGGCCTATTTTTTCAGATGAAACTGAAAAAGAGAAATGCATCTTCCTGCAGATGATACACCTTTTTCAACAATGTTCATTTTTTTGCCAGTGATGCATTGATTTATCCAAAGTTGCATATTTTTGCAGATGACACACTGATTTATCCAAAAGTTGCTTCTTTTTGCAGATTATACACAAATTGATCCCACATTGAACCCTGTCCACATCAGCCTAACTATAATGTGTCTCTTCCTGTGTCCAGGAAATGTACTTAGTTGTAAGCAGAAAATATCTAGAAAGATGAGTGTGGGAGTCCATAGGCTCCCAGCAGGTCACTTTTTAGAGAGATGGAATGGAAGAGCAGCATTGATGGTGCAATATCTTACCTGTCAAAAGAAAGGCCTGGGCTTTCTCCTCTTGATTTCCAGTCACCCTCCCTCTTCCTCATTTTCCCCTCTGCTAAGGATGTACATGTATCTGTGCAGACTGGTCCGATTTATGACTATGTGGATATAAGAATCAAATGGATGGCCTGCATGTGTTCTTTATTTATGGCCAACACAAATGAAAAGTGAGCTCATCCTCTCCCACTTGGTTTCTCCACTGCTCACTTTCTCTCACCATGTGCAACCACCTCCCAGTTTCTTACACAGAAGCATCTGGAAAGAGTTATGGTCACCAGTGGACCACAAGAAAGGTAAGTGTCTGCCCCCGTTAGACCATACAGACTCAGAGAAGATGTTGCAAACAAGGCACACACTGGGTGTCCGTAAGATTCAGAAGAAGAGAAGGTACTACCTGCTGTTTCATAGTTAGTGGTGACAACAATCAGCATGTTAACATGCACAGTTAAACTGAGCAGTATGGCTTTAATAGGCCATTTCACTGGACTACTTCCTGAAGACTCCACTACAGTAGATGGCAATATTCCTCCATTCATGCCAACAATCTCCATGATGACTGTTCCTTCACAGAGAAAACAGTCAATTAACATGGTAGCAAGCAACATTGCATGATAAATGGTGGAGACATGGACAGTTTCACAGTTCTGTACATTTTGTACGACACAAGATAATCTGTGTGGTTCTCACTCTGGAACTCCCCATGTTGATACCCTCATCTTATTTTCTTTCCAGCTTTCTGTCACACATTTGTTATGTTTTACTTATGGGTTTAGATCCAGCGCAGTAACTATAGAGGGGGGATTTCCAAATTTTACTATGCCAATGACTCTATAGCATTACTCTCTAGAGGGGGCTCCCGCTTTCAAAATTTAGTAAAGTGCTTGTACAAATGGCAAATATCAAAAATTAAAGATACAACTTCTTGATGTGTTTCTTTACTTTGATTAAGAACAAATACATGTGTTATCTGTGACTGAAAGTAGATAAGAGATTAAAGTAAACTGAAAGATTGGCAAAGAAAAGAATACATCCTGTAACTGATCAAATAACAAAGATAAGTAAGCCTACTAAGATATCATTGCCAAATGTAATGCTCCAAGTTGATTTTGACACCCCCCCCCCCCCAATTTTCCTACCTGTTCCCTCAGCGACCACATACCCTTTGTGACCCAGTTTGGGATCTAATTGAGGTGTATACTTGCAAGATTTTTAGTTTGTTTTATTCATCAAGGGACAGTGTGCAATGACATTGATAAGTCATACATATGTAGTAAATAAAGAAAAGGTTGCACCAGATTTAGTGAGTCTCTAATTTCCATCTGTAATCCCACATACACTGATGCAAGACATAAAACTCCCACATAGCAAGGACGTCTGACAAGACAAAGTACATGAAAAACATGGCTGAACAAAACAGGAAACAAAAAATAAATCCTACTCTATATAAACTGTTCAAAAGTAGATTGCCAACAAGAGAAGATAGAACAAGAAAGAAAAATGCATCACTTAGATGAAATGTATCCATCACTACTAACAAAAACAAGCCAGATGAGGAAACAGAATGATGAACTGTGTTCCTAGCTATAAGACATTATGTTGTCGCCTCTCCGTTGTGACGAACTCTCAGAATGGCCTCCTTATCTATTTCAGTATCCTTATCAGTATCAGTGCACTCAGACGTTTGTACGCACAGTGTGTACAGAATTACGGCTGGCAGTGCCACTGTTGCACCCCATGTATGCGGGCAGACCCTGTTCAAGTCTGGCCTTTAGCTCATATCATCCTCCAATTTTTCATCACTGTTTTTGGCTCTGTCTACTGTCCTATATCTCAAATTAAGGCAAAAAAAATCCTTAAAGTAAAATAGTCATTTTAAATACATTTAAAGAATATTTAAACTGATTGATGCTAGGTGCTGAGGCCTAAAACAATAGAAAAATAATACTACTTTTTAGTTTTTTAACAGTATGTACCATATTCACAATTATGTATAAATTTCTAACATGAATGCAATGGGCACACAAATCCATAACAATGTTTACATTCTTGCATAAAGCAAACAAGCAAAAACAACAATCACAGCAAAACTAACAAACAAAAATGACAATATGTCAAGCACATCTCATTCCAATATCTTGAAAAGGGAACATAAGTAATGAGCATCAAATATCTCTTTGCAATATCTCTCTGCAAAGTGCTTCCAGATAGGGACTCCAAATGAAACTGAATCCCTTTACATTATTATTAATTCTGTAAATTACTTGTTCAAATGAAGCAACTCTTTCCAGCTCATCCCTCCATTCCCCAAAACTGGTTTTATCTCTTGATATAAGTTATTCAGTGGGTTATAAGAAGTGGAAAAGCATTATTATAAAGTGAGCAGGATGCAGTAGCAGCATTATAAAAAAAAAAAGACACAGAGGCAGTAGTTAAATTTCAACCTGACCAAGATACGAGAGTAGCATTATGAAGTTGTCTAAAAGCAGTAGCTACTTTATAGCTTGACCACGATACAGCAGGAGGGACCAGGATGCAAAGGGGAACAAAAAACTAACCAAGATCCAAGAGTAGCATTATGAGCTAGTCGCTACACCGTAAAAGACCAAGATGACATATTAACATCAAGAAATCATGAAGATATATTAGCTGTGTGACTAACTGTCCAGGATATAAAAGCTACATTATAATGTGATACTAGAGAGGATTCCTTACTCCACAGAGAAAGCTGCAGGTGCACCAATAGAAAGTAGTGGGTGCTAAAATGAGCAGCATATAGGCGTGTCATAACCTGACATGCCAGATGGATTTGTTTCACACATCCATCTAAAAAGCCTCTGATAGACAGAGTTTGGGAAAAAGCAGAGCCTTTACAAAAAAATCAGAGGGTCATAAGATGAACGTTCTGTCTGTCACATCTTTACAGGCCAATCAGAGCAACAAAACATGTGACGCTGTAGCCGCTACCGAGGTGCATGTGTGGCGCTACCAAGGAATGAACTCCATATAGAACAGCATAATGCGAACCATGGTGACTTTAGACATGTCAGTACACGACTTTTGTCGTTTTTTTAATAGAAAGCAGCTCGGTGCCGTTCTTTGTTCTTCTTTTAACAAAGTTATGTTTGGATAAAAACTGGCGCTTTAGCAACAACCACGCTAATGTGTTCCGCCATAACTGCACCGGCTTCTTGTTGCTGCTTGCTTACATCACGACTCCACCATGCCTGAAAGTACTGCTCCTGGTCGCTGATTGGTCCTGTCACTTTCTAACCGAGCTCAAACGGTTCAGATGGGAGCTTTGCAAGATGGTTTCGCCAGTGAGAAACACAGAACGAGCGGATCCATCTTCTTTGCAAGGTTAGGTGTGTCACCTATACGTCAACATATAGGTGTCAGTCCGTATGATTTTAGTCATGTTTTCATGTATTTAAAAGCCAATCTTTAGTCACAGGTTCACAATCAATCAACATGTTTTAACATCATGGAAACACAAATGTCTTCTGTAGGTGTGCTTGCAATGTGCCAAAATGTCAATCCTTTTTAAGTTTATCTGTCTTCTTTTTATAAAAATCTTCTTTTTCCCATAGATTTCCCTTAACACTGAAAAATGTGAATTCTACAAATGTTTACAATATAGTATATTTAATAATGACAGTGCAGCAAGCAGCCTCAGCACAAGACTATCAGTGTCTGTCTCATAAAAGCCAGTCAACCATAATAAATAATATAATTCTTTGGGCTTTGAATAATTTGTTTCTCCTCCACAATACATTAGAATTAAAAATGGGTTGTGCAGTGTTTAAGGGTGACCGTTCAAGCAGAACTGTAGTGAAGATATGGGGTTGTAAAAAATGAAGGTAGACTGCAGGAATCCCACTTTTCCACTGGGAGAACTTTTTTTTCCTTTAGAGATCCCCTCTGTCTGATAAGAGAAACAAAATTACAGAGCAAAATTAATTAAGATCCAGCAAGACGATTACTGGATTAGTCTGGTATTAATTGAAACTGTGACAAAGACCATCTATCACAAAGATTGGGACGCTTCTCGGACTCTTGTGTTGAAGAAATCATAACAAGAAGGAGTTATCATTAGAAATCATGTGTTCTTGTGATAGAGGTGAAAAAATACTGAATCAACTAAAGTTGAGACAAAAACTCTCACATTATAAAACTTGGAAGTTTAAATTTCCAAATTACTTCCTGACACTAGTTCTTTGCATGTTCAGACACACAAAGACTCCGGATCCTGTCTGCTACCCCACTCTTTAAAAATAGATATCAACATTCTCTTTCTTTTTTAGCTATTTTGGGGTTTAGGTTTTCTTTGCCAGCTAACACTTCAAATGCAACACCTTCAGATTTGCAACCAGGAGGGGGGAAGCAGTGTTAGCATAGCCGTGGGGGTTAGTAGGCTGCTTTTTTTTTCTCCCCCTCATTCTTCCCCCAGAATCCACCATGTGGGATCAGTGCCTTGTGTGTAACTGATGGAAAAGACTGCGATTAACTCGAGAGAAGCCCTCCCAGAGCATAACAGGCACATCAGGTCTGCCTGTCTCTACAGCCTTCAGGCTGTAGAAGTCCAATAAAGGTAATCCCTCCTCAACAACACGCACGCTTGAGTGGATGGTTTAGTGTCTTTTGGCAGACGTGGATGGTGGGCTGATAGGAAGGTATGGATTTGACCAGGATGAGGTCATTGTTTACCTGCAGAGGTTGTAATGAAGTAGTGTTGTGCTGCAGGGAGGAACTGTTAGTATTAGAGAGGCATTTCTAAACCTGGACTGTCGTCCTCAGTCTTATCTGTCTCACATTCCATCTTTTTCCTTAAGTGTATGTGAGGGTTTATATGTTTGGAAGAGAGAGAGATTATACCCATATGTGCACGCTGTGTATGTTTCTGTTAGGATCCAGGTAGAAGTCAGATAGCCAGCACCATCACTCACACCAACAGTGAGTCTTCGACTTTGCTGAGCCTTTACTCTCTGAGATAAGGCTTCGGATCCCTTTGGCTCTGCAGTTTGATCAATCTGCAGATTTACAGCCACCACCGCAGCACACTGATGAAGCATAAGAGCAGTAAATTGTGCTCCCCTCATAGAAAACTCTCCTCTCTATCTCTCTCATGTATTAATGTAACACCCTTGAAATCTAGCCTTTCTAGTTTCGGTGGAATAACTAGCTAGTGGCTGATCTTAATCAGCCGAGACTTGTTCCTTTCTATGTTTCTGTTCACATTACCATTTTTTCACCCATTTGCCGTACATCTAAAACTTCCCTGAAATTGCACAATTTCTCATTTACATCTTTAAATGTCAGTGCCGATCTGTCAGGCGCTCAGCAAGACTCTGTCTAGCCCTCTGAGCAGCTAAGTGAATTTTCACTGATATGTGATGCTCATCACGATTTGAATGGCTGAGCTTTTCTATCCTGTATTCACATTCATAACCCATATCCTTCCTTTCTCATGCTTCTCTTAATAACTTTTAATGTGCTGCATTTGGACTCTTTTTCTGCCTTATTCATAAATTTTTGACCGTCGTTCCTGGCCTCACTGCCAACATAAGAAAGAAATTAGATCTTTCACTAGCAAGACAGCCTTGGCACTTCTTCAAATCTGGATTTGCCTAATTTAGAACAGGATTTTGACCTAATTTTGTAGTCAGAATGACGCCATTGAGATAGTTCCCCCTGCTGAGTCATCACAAATACACTGACAAAATCTGACACCTGCCGAGCTTCTTTCAAGTGCGGGAGGAAAACATAGGCTCCTTCAGTTCTTTTTCACTTTCTTTTATGATTCTGCAGAGGAAGTACACACCTGACTGGGGCTGCAAATGCCTCTCCCCTCGGGCTGTTACTTGAGACATGATAAAGTCTCCCGAGTCTCAAAGGCATAGAGGTGGTGAAGCAAGCACAAAGCCTGTATCCCATACTCGGGCAGTGAGGGAGGGGGTAAAAGGATAAAGGGGGGAGCTTAATGGCAACCTGTCTGACCTCCTGGCCCTACTTTGTTGGAGGGAGGAACCAGAGGTACCTGACTGAGGCTCCATTCAGAAGCAATAAAAGCACAAAGTTTGGATATCCGACATGTGGTTCGAATTTCTCCCATCTTTATGACCACTGAGTGAAGCTCCTTTGCAAAGGTAGACTATACAAAGAATTACTTCTGCTTCTTTTGCACTTTTTTATGTATCTACCAACCAGATAGGTCTTATTTTGTTACTACTTGCAAATTAATGCTTTATATAAAGGAACAGAACAACTTTGATACCACACTTTTCTGTTTTTATTCCTTAAATATCAAGCAGTTACAGAGCAAACTAATCTAAGGCAGCCCCTGACAAACCCAGAGAACAAGCCCTGTTCAGTTGGGATTTTTTGCTGATATCAGTGCATGTGTGATGGATCAGTAGCATTGGTGCTAGCATCCTGGCTAATAGTTACTTCATTTTGGAGCAGAAAGTGTGTCAAAGTTTATTGTGTATTGGTTTCTGGTATTGATTATTTAATTGTGCCACTTTTAAACAGTTTTTCACCACTGTTTCAATCATTTACGCAGCTACTGTTTGCCACTTATAAATTTTGCCCACTTAATAGCCTTTTTTGCCTCTTTTTTTTCTTTTTTACCATTTTGCCACCTCTTTACCCATTTTCATCTCACTTTCCTTCCCATTTTGCCACTTCAAACACTTTTTTGCCACTATCAACCCATTTTTGCTACTTTAAGAATCCCATTCACTACCTTTTCCATCATTTTTTGCCACTATTAGACCATTTTTCAAACTCCTTTTCAGCACCTTAACTGCCCATTTTTTTCCCTTACTGCTAATTTTTGCGGTTCTTTTTCCACCTTTAAGCAATTTTGTAACTTTTTAAACCTTTTCTGCAACTTTTTCTGCCTGTTTTTGCCACCATTAACTGATTTCTGTCCACTTTCCACCCTGTTGTTTCTGTTAACCAGTTTTTTGCCACTTTTATTCCCCTTTGACCCCTTAACTCCCTTAGCTTTGACTCTTTATGCCCATTTCTGCCAATTTTCAACACATTTCACTATTTGTTACATCCATTTTTGTAACTTTTCTTTACTTTTCCCATCCCATATTGCCATTTAAACACATTTTTAAAATCCCTCTTTTGAAATGCCATTCACTACCTTTCCCACTAATTTTTGCCATTTTTAACCTGTTTTTGTCACTTTTTATCCCCTTTTCACCAATTTGCTGCCTATTTTTGCCACTTTCTGCTAACTTTTGCCTCTGTTAACCCATTATTGCCACTTTTAGACAGCTTTTGCCACTTTTTAAAACCTACTTAAATACTACTTAAACCCTTTCCTCCACTTTTTCTGCCCAATTTGCCCTTGTTAACCCATTTTTTTGTGCAAATTTTAACCACATTTCACTTTTTGTTACTCCCATTTATGTCACTTTAAACCCATTCTGCCTAGTTCTTTTTTTTATTTTGCCTCTGTTGTGTCATTTCTGCCACTATTAACCAATTTCTTGCCCTCTTTCCCCCTACCTTGTCCTTGTTATCCCATTGTTGCCACTATTAACCCCTTTTTATCACTTTTTAAGGCCCATTTTTACCCATTTTAACCAAATTACACTATTCGTATTGCCCATTTTTTTCCACTTTAAATCCATTTTTCCACTTTCCACACATTTTTTGTCTCTGTATCGTAGTTTTGCTACTTTTAAACTATTTTTGTCAGGTTCCACCTATTGTTGGCACTGTTAATCCATCTTTTGTCACTATTAACCCCTTGTCACCACTTTTTATGCCCATTTTTGCCCATTTTAACCACATTTCACTATTTTTTGCCACTGTGCACCTATATTTTATGCTTCTGTTTTATCTTGTTTGACAATTTTAATCCATTTTATTGTTTAAACAAAAGAGGTTCTGTTTTGAAGGGAACCATATACTATGGCACAAACTAATTAAAAAAAAAAAAAAAAAAAAGTTGCTTTGATAGAAGGGTTGAGTATTCAGGTTGAAAAAATAGTTATCATAGATTAACACTGAAATGGACCATGATTTTGCTGACCTCCATGGGCCTCTTATTTGGCTGGGCCCTATAAAGCTCTCCCCTTTATCCCCCCTTATGGGCAGCCTTGGGTGGTGGTTAAGATCATTACTCCTGGTACAAGGCCGACATCTGAGGCCCAGAGCAGGATAAAAACACTCTGATCTCCTTCCCACATCTGATACACTCTTGGAACTTTCCCTGAGCAGACAGATTCCTACTGATGGTGGATCAAACAAACATGAGTTTATCCTTATTTCCTCCCATCATAAGCACCCCTCCTCTTTGTGTTCAGAACACTGACAAAGTAAAATCTCTTTTCTCTGACATGGGTACATCCTGCTCGTTAAGTCTCATGTGTATTAAGTGCCAATGGCCGTCTGGCCTCACCAGACATTCCAACGAGAGTAAAAGAACAGAGACTCTCTCCTGCTTGTTTTGTTTGCTCTGCACTTACCGCCCTATAGGGGGAGCCATGACCTCACGTTCCTGTTGTTCAACCATCCCTCTGTTTCAGCTCTTCTGCTGCTCTGCTTCACATTCACTTTGAGAGTTTTTTCTTAAAAATAACTTCAGGTTCAGGCTCCAGCCCCTGTGAATACATCAGAAAAACAGAATACACTTTGATCAAGTGCAATGTATCTTCAAGAGCGACAAAGCAGGACAGATGGGCAACAACATACAGCAGGTAATGATATGTGATTTATGTGCTTTTGTCTCTACAATGGGCTTCAGCTGCAGAGTAATGGGGATCACTGTCACTCAATCTGACTGCTGCTTTGTGGAAACTAAAATATGTGGCACTACATGGCTAACAGATGCAGTATCTCCAGAGTTTGTGCTTGTAAACCACTTTAGCCATTTTGGACCAAAAACAAGAACCAAACTCCATTATGGGGTCACACATCAAACCATTATTTAGAAGTTTAGATCGCCTGTTACATTTTTGTTTGATGCAAAATACATAAAAGAATTAGACTATTTTACATTTTGGCATGCATCAAATCGCTTTAACATTCAAAAACACCTTTTATTCAATCTCTGTGTGTCTATCTTTATTTGTATGGTGCCAATTCATGACAAATGTTATTATAAGACACTAAGAAGAAGCTGGTCTAGGTCATACTCTTAAATTTATTGTTTACAAAGTCCCAGTATTAATCCACCATGAGTAAATAATGATAATGACATCAATTACTTCAATCCGAAACAATAGATTCACTGAACATGTGACGGACTTTAGACAATCTGTTTGCACTGCAGCTTGCAGTGCACAGCACTCGAGCACTGAAAACAGACAATGTCTGTGTGCATGTATAAGAGCATAAGGCTGAATGCCATCGAGGATACACTGTTCCTCTGACCCTGTTTGAGCCGCAGGGCAAATACATCAGCCATGTGCTCTGAATAAACAACATAAAGAAGGGGGATATTCAATGGGTCTCTGTTTCCCAGAGATAAGTGTGGCTTCAACACAGAGGCATCAAATATGGTGTGAAAAAAAGAAGGATTTTGATTTTTTTTTTTTTTTTTTGGCCTGACCCAGAGATTTTCCATGACCGGGGAGTGATGCGCTTCATGGCTAGGGCGACATAAGGCTATTGGCAGGATGTTGGTTTGTTGTTTGTGGAACGTCATGCAAGGGAAAGTGTTTGGCCTGAGGCGAGGTTCACATCTGCATGTCTTTGATTCTGTGCTTCTGTTCATTCACATGTTGGGTCTGGGGTCAGCTGTGCAGTTCAGTCCTTAAAGACCCTGTAAATTGAAAATTAAATCTGGATTTAGGTTTGTTGTATGACAGGTCAATATGTTCTGAACCCCTAAATCAAAATTCAGTCTAATAAAACATCTACAAGTTTATTAAATTATGCTATAAAATCATGAAAAGTTAGTCAGTAAAATCTGCTCTAGGATGGTGTGGGAGTGTCTGTTGAATGAGCTGAAGTTGCGCCCACTCAGGAGAAATACGATTCTCTCAAATTTAAAAAAAAAAAAAAAAAAAAAAATTTCAAGCTGAATGTTGACCTATGATCAGAGAGCAGATGCTTGCCTCTGTGCTAGAGAAGAGACAAAGTCCATTTTCTGGCTCAAATCTGTGTCATGATGCTTTAAATGATCCATAGACCACTGTGGCTGATATATTTGTTTCCGTGTTTATTTCTTTAACTGATATTCTGTTAACTTTTAATAAAGGCAGTGACATCAGCTCACAATAGACTGTACTGAGATGAACTGCTCTGTGACTTTAAATTGTAGTGTTAGAGGGGCGGGGTCATTCCGTAATGTGGGCTTGTGACATTTTGAGTCCACATATTTGCCCCGCAAAATTAAACCAACTCAGAAAAGAGGTGAAAAACTTTGTAACAGTCTCAATCCAAAATTCAGTCACATGTAGATCTCAGTGTTTTCATGTGTTTACAGCAACCATAATCCAACATGTCGAGTCTGTTAAGACAAAAACTTTGGATTTCACTTTACAGGGTCTTTAAACAGCGCGCAATGCAATAACTATAGCTGGACAATTAACATTAGCTATGACACAGGGGCATGCACACTACTGCCAAATTTAGCAAAATGTCCATTTTGCATTACCTAATTATTCATGAAGTAGAGTATCCAGCCAAAACTCACTGGATTTTAGCTTCTTTAATTGAGTGTTTAAAGACACGTCATATCTAGATGAGTTTTGCCATATCTTCTCTTATTAACTGTGCAGCCCGTAAGAAGGAAAGCTTTCTGGGGCTCAGCAGAAGGAGGGGTCCCACAGAGATTAATATAACATGCTTTGTCTTATATTTAAGTAATTCTGACCAAATTTGATCCCAAAACTCCAAAAGTAAATCATGTACATTACTGTTAGTCCAGTAGTGCCAGACTGTTAGCCAAGCCAGAACTTGCACAAAAATTGAGACGCCAAAAAGAAATGACAAGAAAATTGGGTAACACTTTATTTGAAAGGGTATGCATAAGACTGACATGACACCTGTCATTCACATAGAATGTTGTTATTAAGTGCCATTCAGTCAGGTATGTTAGCTTCAATGCAATAAATCAAGAGCATGTCCACTTCTAGAGCCACATAGGTGAAAACATGATCTTACCCCACTCTCTCCTGTTGTTTCCAGTCTTCATGACAGCTGGCTACAGCCTTAACTTACTGTACAAGGAAGCAAAAAAGAACCAAACAATATCGACTTTGCATTAAAGGTGACATAATTCATTCAGTGACACTTAAAGACAACATAAAAGTTCATAAAGCCTCCCTCTGTGAATGGCAGGTGTCATGTCAGTTTTAGGCATACTCCCCAAATAAAGTGTTACTGAAAATTGCTGGCTAGAGGTATTCAAACCTAACAATAGCTTTTTTCAGACTTGTTTACTACAAGCTCCAAAAGCTGATCAGAGAAAGGGCAAAAGTGTCAATTACTTGTCAATTAGAGACTTGTGCTAACACCAGTCATCTAGGGAAAGCCCCATTTTCTGAGCTTTCAGCATCCCAGCCATTTCTGAGGGCGGGCCTCCTCATTAACTTAGTGATGTTTCAATTAAAATAGAGTGGGATGGCATGGTGTCTTTGCAAATGTTGTGGTCTGATGTGGTGGAAGTTTTCCAAAAGAGAAGTAAAGAGGAGAAACTTTGTGGATTTTGAAGGTTCTTTACAGATGAGGTCAGGTGGCAATAGAGAACACCCCTTGGGGGGAAAGTAGTGATTTCTACAGAAACACTACTAAAATGGCTGTGTCTTGAGCTGTTTATGCCAAGCAGTCAAAGTATGAAATTATACACTTCTTAATTCTTGAGCTACTTTTGTGGCCCGAAACTAGTGAAACATTTAGGCAAAAAATGAAGAAAAGTTTTTTTTTTTTTTTAAAGTCACAGAGACATGGCAGCAGGCAGGAATTTAAAAAAAAAACACTCTGTCTAAAGCCTGGACAACAGCTCAGTTTTGTCATGTTTTAGAACATTAAACTCTGATCCAACCAGTTTTCTCAGTTGATGTCTGTCTCATAGACCTCCAGCCTTGCTTGTTGTGATGGGAAATCCATCTCTTTTAAGAGATTCAGATCATTTGGCTCAGCTCAGTAGAGCTGGTTGTTTGGCTCTCAAACATCTCTTCATTTGCTAACAGTTTGGCTTTTAAATGTGGATTCAATAATAGCAATCGATGAAGGAAAAGAAACAGGCACTCAAATGAGAGCTAGCCACCAAAGCTAACATAAAAGAGACGCACATCATCACTCAGTCACTTACCCACTAAGTACAAACTTTCCTCCAGTCTGCTTTATTCCTCACGGCTGTCCTCCACTTCCTTACCCCTCACAGTAGGGGTGTAACGGTATTTGTATTTGTCCCCTGCTGTCACGCTACGGGCGTCACGGTTCGGTGCACGCAGTAATACGACGAATACGTCTGAGTGAGAATTAAAAAAAATTGAGTTTTCACTTCAATCCGGGTGACGGCAATGAGCCTAAAAGCTGCCAGCAACCGTCATTACAGAAGAGGGAGCAGTTACAAAAATAAAAGAAGAAGAGTGGTGGCGCATGTGGTTAGAAGAGCCGCCAGCTTTGTTTAAATCACCCATATAGCAATGGTGCTCTGGCTCTATGAATCATATTAACTTTACCTTCAGCCTCGGAGGAATGAGAGAGGGACTCTGCAGCTGTGTCATATCCTTAGATTTAACCTCTTTATCCTCCAAGATGGGCTGTGAAAAGTTCTTCCAAACTTTGTAGTAGGTACCAGTGGTTAAAAAAGTAGCCCAGTGCTGAAGTCCGTGTTGAAATCGGCAGAAAAAGACGCTAATTTCCATACTTAACAAGCTAACTCGTGGTTGTGTGATGATGCATTCAAGTTAGCTGGGAAAGTTTAGCTTTTAAAGAATGGGTATAAATATGTCAATATATCAATGAAAATAACCTAGTTATTCAAACGTATTTATTTATTAATATTTTTAATCACTGAAGAACTTTTGGAGGTAGGTCGCAACATTACTTATAATTTAAATGTAATTTTTTCAGCCTGTTTATTTTAATACAATTTAATTAAAGAATTAAAATGAAATTGTACTTATTCGCCTCAATCACTGTACCGAAAACATACTGAACCGTGACTTCAAAACCAAGGTAAGTACTGAACTGAAATTTTTCTGTACCGTTACACCCCTACCTCACAGGCATTCTGGATCACATGAAACAACCTGTTGCACTTGTGCAAGTGGACACACCGACCAAGCATCAGGAATGGCAATGAGGCTTTTATCCCTTAGTGTCTTTAAGAAACTGTGGGGCAAGACGTTTTAAAATTGACCCTGCTGTGTGTGTATAAATCCAGAAAAACTGCTCCAGCTGATTCTCTTTCTCTTACTTTGTCTTTTAGAAAATTTTCATCACAATTTAGCTTTGTTAGCAGGATAAGAGCAGGAGAAGCAGCTTTCTAGTAAGAGTAAATTCTACTGTTTTTTGCCTTTTGAATAATGGTTGATTCTGAGAAAAGACCAGTGTGGGATTAAAAAAAAGGGACAAGGTCACAAATAGTTTTTCCATCACACATGATTACACGAAAAACAATGTCTCATGAACAGTAAGTTGGCTATAATCAAACACCAGTTAGTCAGGTAATCATGCAATAACTTCAGCAACATAACTGAACTGTTTAATGATGAGTTTTGTTTGATAATGCAACATAAAAGTTCAATCCAGCAGGTAACCAACATTCAGACACCAGCAGGTCAGCGCTGGATAATTCTGAAATACGTAGTTATTTCATTTGTCTCCAGTTCTTTGAAATGCTTGATTCCCACAACATCAGCTCATGGAATCATAGCTGGGTTTGGAAAAATCTTAGCCATACAGAATGATCTGTTAAAGAATGGGCTGGTACGACATTGAAATGTTTAGATCAGGGGTGTCAAAATCATTCACAGCAGGGGCCGGATGCTGGATTCAGGTCTAATCTGAGGGCCTAACAGGGTCACCTTTTCAACCATAAACTGTCAACTTCATTTCACCAGTAATAAAATATGAAAAAACAAACAAACAAACAAACAAAAAACGTAGCACTGATGATAAATTATGTTGAAATTTAAAAAGTTCAAAAGATAAGTTTAAAGGCTCACAGTCTGAGAAAAGTAAATCTGTTAGTTCAAAAATGTCAACACATGAAATTAAAATAGAAAAATAACATTTTTTAAAGGCAAATATATTAGAAAGAAAGTCAAAATCATGAGTTTAAAAGGTCAAAATATAAAATTAACCATAAAATTAATAGTCAAAATATGACTCCAATTTTTAAATTTTGAGTCTAAAATGTCAAAACTATGGGATTATGAAGTCAAAGTTAGGAGTTGAAAATATGAGATAATATTCAAAAGTGTTGGTTGAAAAGGTCAAAATATGACTAAAATTTTAAAATTATGAATCTTAAACTTCAAAATATTATATAAGAAATAAAAAATATGCTTTGAAATGCTCAAAATATGAAATAAAAAGTCAAAATCTTAAGTTCCCACATTCTTGACTTCCTATCTAATTTATTTTTACTCCTTACATTTTCAGAATTTATGACTTAACAGGGATGTCTTCAATCATCAAAGATAAATTTACATTTTAATTCTTGAGGAAATCTGCAGACCTCATACTGATGGGCCAGTTATAACAGAAATATCATATAATCTTGTAGACCAGATTTATCTGTTCCACGGGCAAGGTTTGGCCCCCAAGCCTTGAGTTTGACACCCCTGGTATAGATGATATTACACTGTCAAAAGCAACATCCATTTTACTCATAAACATTGAGTTGAAATTACTCGGTTCTTCTTAACCTGTTCTAAATACTTATTATAAACAAGTTAATTGTACTTCTTGACCATATCAGCAAAGGGCTCAATTTACTTAAGTTTACTTAGTTTAGCTGATAGAACTTATTTCAATTTTAAGTGAACAGTACTCAAACAATTTGAGTATTTTTTGTTATAACTCATATTATTTGAGTTACGGCAAATCTGCAGTTTTCCCAGAATGCCTTTGGGCACTAAACCTTTATGCACTCTGTTTGCTGCAGCTGTCTTTGCTAGGACACTTTTGAAAAAGAGATTTTTAATCTCAATGAGGTTTTCTCCTGGTTAAAAAAAGGTGAAATCAGATGAATAAATAAAATGCACCACGAGTGAGGTTACTGTCTCAGTTAAAGATTTCCCATCCATAGGGGACATTGCCACTGTTATCAGCATCAATGAAAGTTGTATGGCACACTGTCATTAATGAAGTGGGTCGCCAACAGCCATTGTTGCAATTGGTGGCACAAGATAGTCCACCTTAGGTGAAATAATGACTTACAAAACTTTTACAGAGAGTACTAGCTGATGTTCTAAGGTAATCAGTTATCTAAGATGTTTTGAGTGCTATGAACTTATCAGTGTTTACAATGCACTAAAAATGTTAAGTATTGCACACTCTAAGTAGATGATTTAGGCTAAGTCCTGCAAACTTAAATTAACATTTGAATCTCAGTTTTGAGAACTTAAAATAATTGATTTTAAACTAGTAGTGAATACTTAAATAGTTCAAGTAGAACAAGTACTGCACACTACTAACAAACAAGTTTTTTAAACTCACAAAAATCAAGTGTAGTTTACTTGTTATTTTTGAGGCAACGACTTTCCATAATTTTTTTAAGTAAGCTCAACTAATTTTTTCTTACAGTGTAGGGAAAGGTTTCAGTCATCAAAAGAAAAGGACACAAACTTTTCTAGAGTAAGAAAATGGTAAAGGCATACGACATAAACCAGTAGACCCAGACCCATGCCATACCCTCTCTATCACCCTCTGTTCCCTCTCTGTCACTCAGTATTATTGTCCATTATTGATTAATGGCCAAAAATGAAATATGCTGCTTACCTATGTCCACTTTCATCCACTTCATATAGACCAGAATGTCCAAATTGTCCCTGAAAGGTCATATTTAACTTAATTCAAAACTATATTAGATTTAACCAAAAGGGTTGCCATCCCATGGATTCCAGCTTTGAACTCAAAGAAACTCTCTGTTCTACGCATTTGTTTATTCCTGATTTCTTAGAACTAACAAACGGCTAAAGTTCATTTAAAGACGTTTAGTTCAATTTTACCTCAGTGTGACTTTGCATGCAATTATCTCAGTGTTTCCTGAGGTTTTGTGCTATTTTAGAAATAAGATTTGCTCATGTATGCACATATAGAAATGCAGTGTCGAGGATTAAAGGGGGGGTGGGGTCTTTGTACAGAAAATAGACAACATGCCAGCTAGCTCTTTCTGAATTGCACCGTGATGGGAAACAAAGGACAGGCTCTGTGACTCATCTGCTCATATCGTTTTCACATTTATACTGGTAAAACATCCATTTACCCTGTCGTTGACCTCTGAGTAATAATGGCAAATCCTCATTCAAACAACTGAATATGCACCAACACATTAAAACATACACATGATCATACTCTATGCAAATTCAAACAGGCATTTGTGTACTTATTAGCACTGCACATGCCTCCATTTGACCAGGCAAACACTGATGATTGTCCAAACTTGGTGAAAAAAAAAAAGTCTAATTGCCACAGCTGGGTGTTTGTATCTGCCTGCTAACAGAGGGAGAAGGTCCTCCCTCATTACTCTGGCAGAGCAAGGCTGCTTTATCTAGTATCTGGCCCATTTTAAATGCTTGCCTATTTTTAAATGGGTTTCCTACGCTGAGCCTTGTTAGCAGCAAAGAGCGTAATCTCTCACTAGGCTTCCCTTACATGCTTTCTAACGACCTCAGTCTCTCTCTGTCTCTCTCATGTATTGCCTGGCTTTCTCCTTCCTTGTTGTTGCCTCAGATAATTAATGAATGGGAGACAATGTGTTGCTTCTTTCTGCATGTCAAATAGAGTACATGCAACACATAGAAATGTGAATACATCTATATAAACTTGGTATAAGCCTTTAAATAGATAAACAGAAAAGCAGGATAACTCTTATTATCCATGGTTAGGTTTGACAGTATGGGTGTAACGGTGTATGGATTCATCCCATATTGTCATGGTTCAGATGTAGTGTCACGTGGCTCATGAAAAAAAAAAAACCATCTGATATTTACACCCTAATCAAGGTAGTCATTATTCTAACCATTATTAAAGAACAAATAAAGAGGAAGAAGAAGCAAAAGCATTTGAAGGCAGAGAGGGTTGAAAACATTATAGCTAATACATATAAAGGCTACGTGCACATATGTAGAAGAAGAGCCCATCCTAGTTATAAGTGCTCAGGCCTTGTGGCTATACTCATAAGCCAGTACATGGTCTTTTACTGTTGTACATGAGCAGTGATTATGCACACGTGTGACTGGACCTCCAGTGAAAGCTTTACCTTACACTTAATGAATCATAAACATGATATTATTCAATATTTAATGAATGCACTACAGGTTACTGTTGGTTCCAAACACCTTTAGATAGAAAAAATGTAACTCACATTACTGCCAGCTCAAAATAAAATAAAGAAACCTATATATCAAGGACATTTTTCTTAACAGTAACAGACAGGTTGTAACTCAGATCATAATGTGCTGTACCAGTCCTGCCCACAGAATTGGTTTGGCCCCTGAAAAAAAGCATCATTTTGCCTCTGTTAGCACTTTAAACCTGTGTTTGCCATGTTGTGCCCATTGCCTTATTATAATTGCTTTTCACCATTTTTATCTGACAATTTTTATCCTTTTTGCCTTTCTAGGCCCATTTTTGCAGCATTTGGCCCATTTCTGCCACTTTAAACCCATTTCACCACTTATTTCTGCCCATTTTTAGAACTTTTTGCATATTTTTGCCTCTTGTTGCCACATTAAAGGAATTTTTGCAGTTTTTGCCCATTTTTGCCACTTTTTAACCGCTTTTCACCATTTTTCTCTGCTTGTTTTTTCCCCTTTTTGCCTTTTAAGGCCAAATTAGGCTTAGGTAATTCTGTTTTATGAAAAGGGATTTGTATTTTGAAAAATGCTATATTATACTACAGCACAAATAAATAAATGTTTTTTTTGTTGTTGTTTCTTTGATATGAGTTGTTTAGAGCTGCAGTAATCGATTCTTTTTGTATTCCAGGATTTTATCGATCCTTCTGCTGATTAATCGAGTACTCTAATAAGTAATATTGCATTTTTTTAATCAGTCACTTTTGCTTTTCCAGGAGAAGTAGTACTAGATAAATGAGAAAAGAAGCTGGGCTCCTCAAATAAAGTACTTCTACATTAAAAATTGGTATTTACAGGTTCTCTAAAGAAAATATATTTTACAAAGTGCAATGAAGTTCTGATGGATATTTACATTTCTTACAGTTACAAGGAAAGGAATTTAAATAATTACTTTAGATTTTGCCAGATTTGCTTAAACTTTATTTCTTCTAATGTAGTTTATTTCTATTTTCCAATTTGTCATTAAAGTAAAGGGACACTTAATCATTTGAAAATCCTCTATTGCATGCAGAAAGCTAATATTTCACATTATAGCAAGAATAAAGCTCCATCATTCACACAGTGGTCTGATGATGTCTCAAAGGAGAACCTTTAGATTACATGAATATGGTCTATTTTTAAAGGGTGTTCACTTTTAATTTTTGCATGTTTTTGTTTGGGAGTTAATCAACCGTAAAAATATGACCTTTTAAGACCAGCCACTGACATGGAGAACACATTTAAAGGGATAAAGCTGCTTCTATGACCTGTTGAATCCTGGCTATATGATGATGAACTTTGACCTATTTAGTCTTGGTTCCTCATTTTATGTATTTTTCAACAAGTTCAAGCAACAAATCATTCCATATTATATCCTACATTCAGCCAGGACATTCATACATTTAACCATTTTATTGCAAAGTGGATCGACTAGATTTTTATTTGGCAGAGAAGACTCTGCTCAAAAGATGCTCCCTGGGTCAGTCAAGCAGCTGCTTTGACTTTGCAGGGAGTACATGGCTAGATATCCCCGTAAAGATAAACACAAAGCTTCATCAGTTTTAGATAGAATTAACTAATTATTTTTGCTTATTTGCAAATTTGTTGTCATTTGCTTTATTAAAGGGTGTTGTCACAGTCTCATCTTGATTAAGAAAAACATACATAAAACACAAAAAGGAAGATTTTTGTAAACCACTATAAAAAATTGCACTCTTGGGTGCGCCGGTAGTCGAGTGGTTAAGGCACATGCCATATACACTGGCGACCTGGTTTCGAATCCGACCCGTGGCACTATTTCCTGCATGTCTCTCCCCGCTCTCTCCCCTGTTTCCGACTCTATCCACTGTACTATCAAATAAAGGCCAAAAATAAATCTTTGGGGAAAATTGCACACTTGAATGTTTGCATAATCTGCATAAAATCTCTGCTGCTGCAAAAATTTGATTTATTAAACTTGTATTTTGACATATTTCAAGTCAAAGAAATATTGCAACTTGTGCAATTTGCAAATTGCAGCAGACCATACTGCAATTTAATGTAATTTGCGATTAATTGCCCAGCCCTAAACCACACCCACTAAAGTTTTAAACAGCAGCCATCACTCATGGACAGTCACGGCTGCAGCTCGTTAGGTGTCCCAGCTGCAGATAATCACTGACAATTAACATCTCCTCATCTGTGTTGCACTTCCAGACACCAGTGTCCTACAGCTTTTAGTCAGGTAACAGACACGTGCACAGACACACATTATTCCAGATGAGAACACATTTGATGATCACTTTCACCATGCAGTAAAACACCATAAAATATGCAAAGCAGCCTCTTATCAGCACCACTGACAGCAGCTAAAGACCACCTCAGCCTAGTTAAAAAAAAAAAAAAAAACATATTGGAAATGGCTCCACTTGGCAACTTATGATGCATATCTGATCACAAACCAACTATACCAACTATACTACCCTAAATTCAAATTCCATTCCATTTCATATCAAAGAGGAATTCCAACCTGCTAGTGTCCTGATACAGCATGTGCCCCAGCGCAGCCTTGCTGTCTATAGTTACACCTCTGCATAAGTTGAGAGCTCATTTTCCATAGTAGCTGACAGAGTTGCAAACACCATAGCAGATGGCATTAAAAGAGCTACACAGCTGCACAGAGGCTGCATGTTGTGGACTTAGTGTCTCACTGATAACAATTTAAACCTTTTTTTAACCTCAGGAAGACCCTTTAAAAAGAACGCCTCTCATATTACAGTACTTGAGATGACAAAAGAATTTCCACATTTTCCAACTTCCTTCACTGATGTCTTACTGTCTCTTTTTCTCTTTCTCATGTTTTCCTCTACCCACAACAATCAGCCTTCTTCTTTTTCTTGCTTTGCCTCTTAAATGCCTCTACCGCCCTCCTTCACATGGTGTAGGGGAAACTTGGCCGCCACCCAATTCCCAGGCAATGCTTTGCAATTGCATTTTGTCAGTGGTAGTAAACAAAAATCCTTATTGAAACACGAGTTCATCCTTTTGCTTCTGGTTATCACTGCATCCTGAATATGCGAGCAGGATCTGCATACAGTAACTCACCATACAAGTGTTCTCAGAATGGCTTCATCTCCATTGCATTTGCATACGTTTCACTGTATTGCCTTTGTGCGGGAGCCTAAAAACGGTGCATGGAGCGTTTATGTCTCAAGTGCTCACATACCTCACTGGTACATCTCCACATTTGCATGTCTGACAATTGGCTGCGAGGAATCTGCTGTGAAGGACAGTGTCTTTGTCTTTTGGAGGGAACTCATTAAGTGTGCAGGCGTTTGCCCCATCCTCTTTAGTGCTTACTCCGTCAACACCATTTGTGCATTTCATTTTTCACGCCTGCTCTTTCACTTCTCTCACTCTGCATCACCCCCTCCCTACCCCACCCCTCCGTCAACCTCAGCACGCCTCTTGCTGTTTTCCCCCCCTTCCCCTCCGCCCACTTACCCCTCTCGTTCTCACTCAGCTCGTCTTGGACCGGTGCAAATCTAGAGCTTTCAGCTGCAAGGGCTGATATTTCTGAAGCCAAGTAACACATACATTTATGTTTCAAGCATCCATGACTGTGACGGACATGTATATAATGTTATCAGACTCTGTCAGACATGCCAGCTCTCTGCTGTTGTTCATTTCAAAGCTATTTAACTTGTCAGGCCCGTGTGTGCTGGAGACCTACAGTGGCTCTAGCCTGTACCATGACTCTCATTTTGCAGGTGTTGACACACTACTGCACATGAATAAGAAACAGGTTTTATATTCAGATTCAAGGTATTTAGCTGATATTTTCATCCAGAGTGACTTACAAAGAAGGAGCAGCATGGGGGGCTGTCAGTGTCATACAGAAGGTAGCAAACTTCAGCTTCTTGTGTGGTGAATCTGTGACATTTCTGATGTGGGATTTCTCTCTAAGGCACTGAAAATTCAGCACAGCGAGAAGCTACATAAAATATCTACATTAAATGTAGCGCAATGATACAGATAAAGCAAAACATCTTGTTTTATTGTAAAAGTCTCCAAGTTCATTGTTCCAAACCCATAGGGGGTAAAAATCTGTCTTTATCTGATAATGAGCTCCCTCAGACGTTCCCTCTCTTTGCTCCAGTTGAAGGAATCTCTTGCTCTTTGAGTTTACAACCAATCACTGCCTCATGAGCCCTGTTCCCACATCACATCATTTCCCACCATCCTTGGAGACGATGTCTCGCTTTGAAAATGGTAACATTTCAATCGCACAGTGTCAATGTCTCAACCTTTCACTTTTTTTTCTCACAGATTTTAAATGGCAGTCAGATGTGACTGAAACACTTGAGCGCATGGAAATCACAAGAGAGCTAACTAAAATGAGCTCTACTGTGGCAAAGTTTCACTAAAATAAGCAAATTATGTCTCTTCAACAGATTTTTTCTTTTAAGTATTAATTAGTCACAAGTCTCTTGCCAGGACTTTAGAGGAACAGGGTTAAAATCAGCACATGCAATGTCCTTAATCACCCCATCTTGATTAATAAAACACACATCAGAGACTTCAAGAAATGATAAGCCACTTAGCAGGGGTGAAATAATCAATGTCTAACAGCTGAACAAAGAAAAGGCTAAACTAGTTGTCTTCAGCTCTGCAGTAGAAAGATTTAAAGTCAGTGAGTCATTGACAAAATATAACAATGAAGCCTTTAAATTGGGGTAATCATGGACTCAGCAGAGCTTGGGACAGTTAATCAAATATTAGATATTGTTAAATAATTTTTCCCCATAACCAAGAATTTAACAAGGTAATTACTATTACACCATGAAGACAAAAGAACGCTTCAAGCAACCCAGACAAAATGTTATTGAAAGGTAGAATTCATCAAACTTGCAAAGCAGATGGATACGCCCGTTTCTGTGTTTCTCACTGGCGAATCCATCTTGCAAAACTCCCGTCTGGGAGCTGGGCCTGGTTAGAAAGTGACAGGACCAATCAGCAACGTGGGCGGTGCTTTCGGGCACGGTGAAGCCGTGATGTAAGCAAGCAGCGACAGAAGGACAGAACAGCAGTGAGTTGTTTTCTTTTCAAGAACGACAGAAGTCATTGTCTGACATGTCTATAGTCGCCATGGTTTGCGTTACGCAGTTCTGTATGGAGTTCATTCCTCGGTAGCCGTGCACGCGCACCTTGGTAGCGGCTACAATGTCACGTGTTTTGTTGCTCTGTCTGGCCCATAAAGATGTGACAGGCAGAACGTTCATTCAATCACCCCCCGGGTTTTTTCCCAAATGCTGTATATCGGAGGTTTCCCAGATGGATGTTTGAAACACATCCATCTGGCACGTCAGGTTAAGAAGTCAGGGGATGGAACTGAACATCACCCGGGGTTTCGTTAAATTCAAGCTTCAGCAGCTGAGATGGGAGAGACTCTGCATACAACTACAGATACCTGGGTTCTTCACCAGTCAAAGCATTATGGGAGAGTGGCATAGCCACTGGTGAAGAAAACTCTAGAGTTTGCCAAAAGGCATGTGGGAGACTTCATTCAATTGAAGAAAGTTCTTTGGTATGATGAGACCAAAATGGTTATTTTTGGCCATCAGACAAGATGCTATGTTTGGTGGACACCAAACACTGCACATCACCACAAACACACAATGGTGTGTTTGTGGTGATGCCACCACTGTGAAGCAGGGTGGTGGCAGCATTATGCAGTAGGGATGCTTCTCAGCAGCCAGCCCTGGAAGGTTTGTGCTCCAGGGTGAGTGAGTCAATTCACAGACCTCATTTCAATAGAGAAATCGAAAAAAGCTGTTCATAAAGGTGCCTCTACTAAATACTGACTTTAAGGGGGTGAATATTTATGCAGTCACTTATTACCTTACATTTTATTTAATGGACATTTTTGTAAGTTTTTTTTTTTAACAAAAAAGCCCAATTATATTGACCATGATTGATTAATAAAGCCAATAAAAGGGTAAAACACCCAAGGGGGTCAATACTTTATATTGGCACTGTTTTCACGCGTTACCTCAAAATAACAATAATGGATTTGTATAATTATAAGTTAATTTATACTCATCTTGCAAAAATGACTGAAATTCTCTTATTTATTAAAGGGAAACCAACGTTTTTCTTTTAGGTGAAGATAAGTAAGTCAATACAGAAATCAGATGAAATTTACACATAATCACAAGAAAACAAAGGTAAGATACATTGATGTACAGTTGCTAGAAAAAGTATGTGAACCCTTTGAGATTTCTTGGATTTCTGCATAAATTGGTCATCAAATGTGTTCCGATCTTCATCTAATTCACAACAATAGACAAACACAGTCTGCTTAAACTGATACTGCACAAAAAATGATATGTTTTATGTTTTTATTGAACAAAACATGTAAACATTCACAGTGCAGGGTGGAAAAAGTATGTGAACCCCTAGGCTAATGACTGGTTGACCCTCCGTCGGCAGCAATAACCTCAACCAAACGTTTCCTGTAGTTGCAGATCAGACCTGCACAACGGTCAAGAGGAATTTTGGACCATTCCTCTTTACAAAACTGTTTCAGTTCAGCAATATTATTCGGTTGTCTGGTGTGCATCGCTCTCAGTGTTACTTTTTAAATTCTATTATAAACCCATGAGGTTTTCTGCAGCCACAGGGATGATTTAGACCTATATCCTGTAAAAACAGCTGCTGAACTAACCTTTGTTTTGCACCTTTCGTTGTTTCTAACTCTGAGCTCATAATCCATAGATTTTATCATAAGCCGAATGTTTTCCATCACAGATGTACCTCAAATTAAACACTCCAAAGTTGCCCATACTCAGTGTCAGAGGTGGATTAGGTAGTGCTCTCTGTTATAGTGTTCTCACTTCAGGTTTGAGGACAACACAGTGTGTTTTGCTGTGTTGGTGCAGATCCAAAGCCGCTCTTCAAAATTAAACTGTGGAAAAGCCCCACTGTCAACATTGGCTTAGCTAGTGCCACTGGCAAATAGGGTCGGATGTGCAAAAGTCACCTTGACAGTTTCCACAACAGTGCTGTCATTGGTAGACGGTGGTGTCATCCAAATAGATGGTGGGTGTTAAGTGCGTTAAAGGACATCACACACGGTCCAGAGGAGACACTGCAAATGTTGAAACAGAGCAAGCAAAACAGAGGCAACACAGCGTTTCACCTGTTTCTGCAAGCATGATATCGTCATTTTTATGCACTCTTTGTGTGCATGTAATGACGTGCTTGCTTGCTTTTTTATATTTTCTTTTCAAGGGCATTTTGTATTGGAAGGTAGGTAGGTAGGTTACAGCCACAAGAATAAATTGAATGATATTGGTTTTGCACCCAAACCTCTTAAGTCCCCCCCACCCTCCCCTGCCTGACTCGATACGCACCGCTTCTCACAAAAGGGAATTAGTGATTTACCTACACTACTACAATGCAATGCACATGTTGAGCTGACAGATTTAGCGACTCTCGCCAACAGGATTTTTCATCTTATGCACTTCATTCTTCCTTGTAAAAAGTTCCCTGTCATATTAACTTGGGTTGCACTGACATAATAAACTGTGACAGCATCTGTGATGAATGATGCTCCAGTCACAACCTGAAATTTTCACTGTTTACAATTCCTTAGAGGCAGTTTTGCTACATAAATCATAATCTGTGTATACCCGAAATGAAAAAATCAAACGGGAGACACGGTGTCTCTCGCCGACACTGTCATGCCAATTTAGCAGGATAATCTGACAACATATCTGAATTATGACGCTGTAATGTTTTTATAAGATTCATAATTTTCCCCACAATTCAAATTTGATCATGTCTGCAAAAAGAGCTCAACCACAACTGCCAAAACAGTTGACACAAAACACAAACACAGCTGACTCTAAATGTCTACAAGAAAATTGTTTTTACAAAAGTGGTGCACAGTAGATGTTAAATAGGGCGATAGAGGCTTTCTAGACTGTGTTTGATTTTAAAATTAGAAACAGTGACCCTTATCTTCATGTGTGCTTCAAAATTAGCCAGGGAAAGTCTCGTCTTTAACCTACAAATGTTCCCAATGCTCACTCTGTAATAGCATTGAGTTCCCAGAGAGTCCTATTGGACTTGTGTTTGGCAGGGGGGCTATTGATTTCATTAAGAAGACGTGTGGAGCACATTACAGAATGATGACTGCTTCATGGGAGGTCAACAAGAAATCAATATGAAATTATATTACAGCGTCGACCGGCTGGGGTAAGGCCAGCTACCACGCACCACTGCCAATACCGGAGTGGAAAACGAGGGAAGGATTTTTCCTGCAGGAATTTCATGTGGGAGGGAAACATAGTGTAGGTAATAAAAGAACTGAGGATTAACCGTGGCCTTGTCTGTCAGAGGGAGACAGACCACGCTGAACTGGACTCTTAGACCAAAGAAGCTACATTCCTACTGAGAGTCTCTTTCTCAACACTTTACCCGCTGGCTAAATTGTGAAAGAAGGATGGCAAATGTTTCAAGATATCATGTAATGGTGGAGATGAAAATATTTCAGCACAAAGCACGTATTGTGTTCTGTAAAGAGACACTGGGGTTTGAAAACCATCCTAAAATGCCCAAGCCAGACAAAAGTGTAAACCAATATTTATCAAAGTCAACACTGAAGGTGTAACAATTCAACACAACACCTATCCTTGCAACAAAATGTACTGTTTTTCATCCACTCGTACAACTTTAATGTGTGACACAGTCTGAATTATTTCTTGTGTCAGAGGCACTCTCTATAAAATATACAAAACAAAGACAAGATACAAACATACAAGGGCATATTCTGGGCACAGCTCATAGTCTGTGGTGCACAGTTAAGCTAAACAACCTGAGCTTTAAGAATATATGTGCTTGGATTTTTAAAAAAGTAATTGGACTTTAAAGAAAAAGGAAAAAAAAAAAAGACTTGAATATTTTTATGTGTAACACACAGTGAACAATAAAGACTGTTTTGTGCAGACTTGTTCTCCCATTTCTTTGCCACCAAAAAGTGATCAGATAAACATTCTGTGGCTAAAAGTCTTTAAAATGTTTACAAAAAAATTATTGCACTCTTGCTAGCTGTATTAGTGCCATTATTCAGAGCAGTTCCTGTCTGCAGAGCTACAGAGGGCCACATCACACGCTCTCTGTCTCTTTTTGTCTCCATTATGAGTCATTCAGGCAATCTTCTCCAGTGTGTAAGTGTTTACATATGCGCTGTATTGCAAAGCATGCCATTGGTTGTCACAGCCCATGTGACATCTATTTTGGGAACTCAAAATGGTGGCTCATGCTAAGCTAACAGAGGAAACGATGGAAAATGTATTTAAAAATACGATTTAAAAAACTGTTAAATATCAGAGTTACTGATGTGGATTTGATCTCTGAAGACCCTGGGAAGTTCTAGCCTTGCTGGAAAAACTACTATAAGAGCTACGACGGTGTGGATAGTGTCACTAGAATGGTACAAACGAGGGCTTCCAGAGGAGAATTCAAAAGATGTTTATCTTCAATAACCCCTGTCTCATCTTGTCGTATACGACAACGTCAGTCATAGGGGGTTAATGACAGTTGTTTTTTTCCAAATTGCCTGTCCTCAGACTTTTGGAAGGGTTAAAGCAACTGAAATACACAGTTTATTTATGTATGAATTAATTTAATTATATATCTACCTCAGCAAATGTAAAACACCTCTCCTTATAATGGTATGGGCTTTTTTCATTTGTTTTAAATTATGTTAACTTTATAGATGATCCATGCAACGTAACTATTACCCAAAGTCTCTGTAAAGTGAAATCCAAAATGTGTGAGTTGAAATACTAGAAATGTTGGAATGAGGTTGCTGTAACAAGTAGAAGCACTGAGATCTAACTGTGACTGATTTTTTTTTTTTAATTTTTTATTGAGACTGTTAAAAAAGTACTCACATTTTTCCTGGCTTGGTTTTGTTTTGTTTGACCAGGGCAAATATAGGAGCCCATGACATCACTTGTCTTGATGGAGAATTACCCCGCCCCCCTAACACTATAATGATATAAATTCACCAAGCAGTTCATCCCGGTACAGTCTGTTGTTGGTTGATGTCACTGCATTAATCAAAAGTTAACAGCCAGCTAATGTAAAGGAGAGATTTGTGCCAGAAAACAGTACATTTAATCCCCAATGTCTGTCTCTCTGCTCTGACTCAGAGCCAGGCAGCTGCGCTCTGATCAGAAGCTTTTATTAAACTTGAGAGGATCGTATTCTTTGTGAGTGGGTGTGGCTTCAACTCATTAAACTGACACGCCCGTAGAGCAGATTTTACTGCCTATTTGTCTTGATTTTGAAGCTTATTTTAATAAACTTAAAGATGTACTGTATTTCACAACTGAAATTTGGCCTGGTGGTTCATAACACAGTGGCCTGTCATATAACAAGCCTTAAAATACAGATTTTTCTTTATCTCTTTACAGGAACTTGAGTTTTGGACTCTACAGCCATGCCAGGATATAAAAATATGAGACACTGAAAATGAATGGAAGAAAAGGAGGTGCATGACCTTAACAATAACATGTTCACAAAGTCTTTTCTACTTCATCTTCAAAGCTGATCTGAGTCTGGCCTCAGGGAACGACTAGCGCTAATGTTTCTGATCCCTGCATTGATATCATTAGATCATATCTGAAGAGGGTCTATTGTAGGGCCTATGATAGGACTAGCAAATTTCTGTGGGTGGGCCTCTACTTTTGCGGTGCAAACAGTTTTCTTTTTTTGCAATGTTTTGAACTTGTTCTTAACTTGCTGTGTTTCCAGTCCATTTTCTTATACTCTTGGAAACCAGTGGCATTTTTCTGCCTAGGGTCCATGTGGTTTACCTTTTTTTTTTTTTTTTTTTAATGCCTATAGAATCTCAACCTTTTTAAGTCCAATCGAGTTATAGACATCTGTTTTTTTTTTCAGGAAAATCTGGACTATGTGTGCTGCAAGAATGGCAGATGGATCCAAGTTATATGGCTAGAAAGACCAAGTTAGAGACAAAACAGAAAGTGAATCTCATAGAACTTCCTACGGATCCCACACAGATCAACAATGAAGCCTTTTCATATCTTTATGTAGTTTCTAAAGGCCTTGCCTATTCCAAGAATAAACAAAAACTTTCTAATAAACCTACAGAAAAGATCACTATTATTTATCGCCATAAAACCAATTCCAATTTTGCACTAATTTGGAATTCCAGCGTAAAAAATTCTAATTAACCCCAATGTTAGGAGCCCAGACATCCTCATTTCATTATTTGGGCCATGGGCAACTAATTTTTTTTCTAACTTTACAGCTTGCAGATAACTATCTTGTCTCTTTTTGTTTTTTTTTCTTTGACTAGCCCTGATTGGTCGCTATCACCAAGAAAACCAGAAAAGCACTCTGAGAGCACAAACCTCTGCCATTAGCCCTATCCCCTTCCCAGTGGGGCGGAGACACAGTGAGGCAAAGCTTTGCCTCAGTGGGGCGGAGACACAGTGAGGCAAAGCTTTGGCTTTGTTACATGTAGAAGTCATGGCAGAGGGTGAATATTGCTCTATTCCTCCCAGCATTGTGAGTGTTCTTGCTACAATTCACTGTCTTTCTCTCTGTTACCCTCCGACTCATCTCCTCGACCGGGCATGCGTCTTTCAAACTCTATGCACTCCAAAACTTTTAATAAGTCACTCATGTCCACCATCTCCTGGTGTAAAGTGGTAACAGCGCAGACCACCGCCATTAGCCCTATCTCCCAATAGTCCAGAATCCTTAAAAAAATTCCTGGATCCAGACGGTGATTTGGATCAGTCCCAGAATCTAATCAGTTCTTTCTTATGCCATTTGTGACATTTTCTGAAAATTTCATGAAAATCCGTCTGTGACTTTTTGAGTTATGTTGATACAAACTAACAAACTAACAAACCCTGCTGATCACATAACCTCCTTGGCGGAGGTAATTATGGGGATTTTTAGTTTTAAAGCTCTGAACAAACACCACCAGAGGTGCATATGACCTTAACAATAACAAGTTAAAGTCTTTTCTACTTCAGCTTCAAACCTGATCTGATATCATTAAATCACATCTGAGGAGGGGGCCTATGATGGGACTAGCAATTTCTTGGGACAGGCCTTTTGATGCACCAATTTTCCACTTCAAACAGTTTTTCTTTTTGCAATATCTGGTGTTTTGCACTTAATTGGGAGGGTTTTCAGTCATTTTCTTATACCCCACCTGGTCCTGACAGCAGCAGAGCTTGTTGTTTTTTTTTACTCTCAAAGTTGAACACATTTGTCAGGATTGAAACATTTTACCTAAACAGCCACACTTTTAACATTTTCAGTCAATGATTGAACACAGCAGAGTGTTGAAGACAAAGACAGACTGAAAATATATTCAAATCCATCCTCCCTCCCCCCATGCTGGATACCGCCGTACTCTCATGTGGAGCAGAGGAAAACCCTGATCATTAATATAATATCCTCCCCCACATGGGTGTTAACACTAAAGCACTGATAAAAAAGACATTTGATAGAAAATGTCTGACCTCTTTAAAATGTCTCGCTCCAGGTCTTTCGTGTCTCTAAAATGTGGTCTTATACTAATAGAGTTCATACTCGCAGTTTTCTGTCTGTGCCGGGGTTCCCTCTACTACTGCTGCTGTGCTGTATCATTAAACACTACTGTATAATTTATTGATGCCCTACATTCCATACACTGCTACTTTCTAATGCATAGATTTTGTTGCACTGCACTTTACCATACTATTGAGCTGAATGAATAATAGAGGAGTGTTTGGCTTCATCAGACAATGGTGGAGAACCAACAACACAATAAAAAGGCTGATTATTGTGGGGAAAGATCAGGCAGGAGCCAAAGCACGGCGTATTCCAAGGGGACACAATGCAGACTGCCGCTTCTGTATAAAGAATGCTGTGTTTTATTTTCCTTTATTTTTTTGTGTAACATTTTGGCAGGGTTGGAGGATGCACAAAAGAGTAGCTGTGGGATGGATTTATCCTATGTTTTATTGTTTGCAAACCAAACAAAAGCAGAGTTGGTGTGCTGAAGGCTTGACTTGTGTAGTCGAGAAACCAAAAAAGCCAGGTCAACGTAAAAAAAAACAAAAAACAAAACAAAACAAAACAAAAAAAAAAAACATGAATTTGTGGAGGCTCTGCAACCCTTGGCTGGCAAACACGAAGTGAGTTTATGCAAATGAGCGTGCAGAGTAAGGGCTAATGAGTTTTATCAAAGCTGATGCTGTAACCGTGGGAGGCATGGTTTAGTTGGCTTCGGAGGAACCAAAATAAGTGTCAGGAGAAGCGTGCCCCTGCCTGATGATTTATACCTGCTTATCTGAAGACTGAGATCTACTAACGTGGAGTTTCTGTGAAAGACCTTGATGATGGAAGATTAATTACAGTGTAAATTAATTCTGATTTAATTACTTTTCTACTAGACATTATTAAAGCATTGGAAAAACTAGCAAGTTCTCAATTAAAACATGTCTATTTGTACTTAAATTTTCATACTGTAGAATTAGATTCTGATTATTATAATACAGTGTTTGTTATAGGTTAATTAAAGTCTTATTAAAATTAAACTTTTTATCTAGTTGAGCCAAGCCTTTGTTTCCACATGGATCTCTGCTGGTGGGAATTCTGAGTAAAGGTATATTCAAGTACTAGGGAGGGGAATTTTAGGGCTTAAGCCATTTCACCAATGAAGCCATGAAGTCTCCGTTAAGAGGAAAAAGGAGCAGAGTGAATGACAAGTTAATTGGCGGAATCTGTAGACCTCAGGGTCTGGTCCTGATGTGGAGGCCAGACAGGGTGGGATGGTATGCCGGCTAATCCCCCTCTGTCTCCCCCCACTTCTGGTGAGGGACCGGCTCCCCAGACCTGTTCATGTGAGTACCTTAACAATCTGATTGTTCTAGCTCCCTGTCCCAGTCTCACAAAGGCTGAGTCAGTATTTTACTCTGACTAAATGGCCTTTGGCATGAACTCTTTGGTTTATTGACATCAAAGGAAAAATGTCTCACTGCCAGCTTTGGAATAATTGCCTATTTTTTCACATGGCACCTTAATTTGTGGCCATCAGTGGTTACAGTACAAACCGCTCATTCATCATTTTTTTAAAGACACTGGCCTCGCATATTGCTTTAAAAAGTTTCAGCACTAAAATACATTGGACTGACTGATTTATTGGAAAAGTCTAAAACATGATAAAGGGAGTTCCATCTGTGTCGCAGGCACAGGAATACGACTACAATTCACAAACTACAGCAAAAATCTGAGTTAACGGGAAATAGACTATTTTGTTGTTAAACCTTATAACTAAACAAAATGTTTGATTGCTTAATACTAAGCTTATTCCAAAGTCATGATTAAATATGCGGACCACACAGCATATTACAAATGATTGGTTTAAAGAGTAACCAAACCCTCAGACCATTTTTCAGCTGAAAAATCACAGCATTTCACAGTTCCTGCAAATCCTTGAAAAAGTCATAAAAAGTCTTAAATGGGACTTTTAAATTTAAGGCCAATAAAGGTCTTATTTTTACTAGTAAGTGGTCTTAAATTTTAGAGGACACTTTGACTTAGATGTGTCTCTATCCAGTATTTGTTGTCGTTACACATTTATTTGACTTTAACATTTTTTAGTATATGTTTATTGCATACGTCATGATGAATGCCACTAAAATACTTTTGTACAAATTTGGATGTTTATGACCATGAAATCTCTTTGTCCTGTATCAGTCGACATTTTATTAGCAGCCCTGCTCCAGTGTACCAATACATTTCACATTTCATTTCTGACCATTTTCTACAAAGAAAGTGGTATTATTATTTTTTCTCTGCTCAGGTGTTTAAAAGGTTTTACAAAGTCTTAAAAAAGATTTTTTTTTTTTTTTTACATTTGTAGGAACCCTAGTATGTAAATCGGAATGAAGTAATGCTGTTGATCAAGTCAGGTCAAATCCCGATCAAGCCTCCATTTATCACAGCCTAGGCTCAGTGAGTTAGACAAAGAGGGAGACCATACAGTTTTAAAGAGATGTGGATGGTAATTTGTCGAAAACTGTGTGGATAGTTTACCAATCAATTTACTGATACCAAGACTGCCTATTGGCTGCTGAACCAGGTAACCAAACAAACAAAGAGAGCAGGCTGTCACACTATCAACTTCAGGGTATTAAGTATTTGAATTTTTCTCATTGTGATAGAAATACACAGCAACCGTCCTAATAAACTGAAATCCAGATTTTTATTTTTTCTACTAGCTGATGCAGTGCCAGCTTCCGTCACCAAACCCTATAAAAACTGAGTCACCTGACTCACTGTGAATATCCACTGTCTCAGCACTTGCTGCTGATGCACATCAGTTGAAACTCTTGGCTTTAGTCATCATTTAAAAGGTAGGCAAATTTTGTTTTCAAAGCTAAACACCTATGAAGATGTTCCGTATCTTAAGGGAATAACAAATACACACCAAACATGAAGCTTAGGGGTCAGTGCCTGGGTAGAATAACCTAAAGCACTACAACATTGTAAATCATGCTGCTCTTTTTGATTTGATAAACATGAGCCTTGGTGTTGAAAATTTAAGCCAATGCAAAAGCAAAAAAAAAACAAAAAAAAAAACAAAAAAAAAACCTGCAATTCCTTCAGCATCCATAGGTGACTGACTGCAAAAGCCAGAATTACTTACTGTGTCCCATTTTATAACGCCAGTTTTCAAAGTGGAGATGAACATGTTAACAGTCTGGTTCAAAAGCGGTTTTGGTCTATTTAGCTCTTTTCAACTCCACTTCTTTGCCTCTTGTAGATCGGCTTTGAAAGTTGGTTGGAGAAAGCATTTCCACTATGGTGATTGCCATCACTGGCCTTCACAAAGCCTCCAGAACCAATTTGTAATATCACTGACATCCATGTTGTCTACAGTCCATCGCTCCTGCCTAGAAAATGTGCTCCATATTTACCTCCATTAATGGACAGAAAATCCCAAAGCGTGTTCTCAATGCCCCGCTGAGACACAGAAAGATGCCATGATGTGATTCTTCATTAAATGGAAGGTAATGGATAATAGATGATGGTTTATATTACCCTGATCTATGAATAATTCACACATCTTTAACTGGATCACTTGTTTGGCCTCAATTAAACCATAGGCACCATGTAATTATAAGCATCTCTGCACATTAGAAGCATCTACTGTTAGCATGAGGAAGCATGATTATTAGGGTGAAAGGCTCAGCTAATATGGATGGGAGTCACTTGGATAAAGAGAAAAATCCCCCTCCCCAGGCATCTCAAACATTGTGTTGTGTATGTTATTGCTTCCCCTGCTCTTATTTATCTACATTTTCTCTATTTGGATTTTTTGATTATTCCACTTACCTGTACATGTCACTTTTAGGCTAAATAAGTGGCCCAAAAAAGTTTTTTTTTTTTTTTTTTGACTGTCTCCCAGCTTAGAAAAGAAATCAAGGTATGCCCTCCAACCTAAACAGAACATGTCTTGGGTCTAAACTGCATTTTGGTTCATGGAGAAATTAACATAGCCTCCACTTTCTCTTTTAAGAAATCTAATTTCAATGTGCCTGAACTTGCACGGCAACCTGGAAATAAGAGAAAGGCTGTATTTAGCTTTAAAATTTTTCATAACAGTCTATAGGAAACAGAAAGGAAGTGTCCAAGGAGAGCTGGTAGCACACAGACTACCATTACTACAAATAAAACCTGTTAGTCATTCATCATAATTTAGTTACTTAGCCCTATTTTCCACACCTGGGTGCCCAGCTTGCCATTAATGTCAGCTGCTCACCAATACAAGGCAGGGAGACACTCTAGAAAATCCAGTCTGACACTTCAGCTCCTCGCTTTGGAGATTAGAGATTCATATTTCAGTTACAGACGTTAGCTTTTCAACCTGCATGACCAATAAAGTTCCCCATACCTGGAGACTAACTTTAGAGGGAATGGGTTCTTAGACTTACAGTAACATCAGTTTAAATTTTTAAAAACACATTGTCAAGGATGGCTTTAAAGCAGGAGTAAGGGTTCTCTCTTGTAAGGACATTAAAACAAAAGACTTAAATACAGCATGGCTGTATTTTTTTCAACATAGGCATGCCTTACAAAATCACAGCTGCCTAATACACTACAAAATCATAAACAACTACTCTTCAGAACAAAATATGACAGCTGGAGCCTGCCAACAATGGGAAAACTTACATAGGCCATGGTCCATACCTCATACGTTCAGACTATTCAAACTAAATGTTTGGGTTGGATTGAGAATATACTTTCCAAATTCACAATGCAATTTTGTATATTGACAAATCCCCGGATGTTGAAGCTCGAAACAGGAAACACTGTACAAAGATTACAAGCAGTTTTCAGACTATTTAAAAGTAGAGCTCACCATGTGCTAAATAACACTATAATGGCAACCTAGGTGTGATGATAATACAAACATTTATTGTTCTTGAATCACATCCAGCCCATGGTTGCACTAGGTTGTTGCTAGCTTAGCCACCAAAGCTCAAACCGAAAGTATGTATATGTTAAAATCACAAGATGACAGGTATTTATGGTAACTCCAGTTGATTTTTCTTCTTATGTAATGAAACAATGTCAGACTTTGCAAAAAAATCTTGTCCTATCTTGGCTGAACCCAAGAAAAACCTCCTTGGAAATGAGTGGGCTTGAGGATGCATGTCATGTGTCGCCAAGTGAATGTGTCAACCTACACAGAACATGTGAGAAAAATTCTGACATGCCAGCATTGTCAAATTGTGGTTGCGGGGCATCTACAAGACATCATTGCTTAAGCCATTTTACAAGAGTGTCTGTCTTCCTGATGGTCTTATTCAAGCTCAATATTTGATGATGAGCTTGGATGATCCAGTCTTTCAAAAATCTCGATAAATGCGTGAAGTCTAGCACAGTGGTTCGCAACAGGTAGGTTGGGACCCAAAAGTGGGTCACAAAGCCCTTTTCAGTGGGTTACAGATGGATGCCTGGGAAAAGAAATGCGCCAAATTGTCTGTGAGACTCTATAAAACATTTATGTTTTGTCCTGTTTTATTTTTTTTTGTTACACCTTTTGTACTGTCTTAGGCCTAAGCTTTGTTATTTTTTATTGAATATATCCAACTGACCAAAAAATCTCAAAAATTTGGGTCGCAATCGTCCTTGAGGAGTTGATGGTGGGTCCTGTGACTCAACCAATTGAGAATCACTGGTCTAGTAGATCCAGATTCAGATGATAACTTAGTTTGTAGTAGTATGTAGTCATAGTGCATCTCAAAAGCTTAGAATATCATGAAAACATTTTATTATATTTATTTATGTATTTATTTTTTTGCTGTGAATGCAATTTAAAAAGTCAGTCCTTCATATATTCTGTATTCCTTTTATACAGAGTGAAATGTTTTAACACTTTTTTTTGTTTTAAACATGAAAATTACAGCTTACATCTCATGAAAATCTAAACCCACTATCTCAAAATATTAGAATATTGTGAAAAACTTCAATTTGCAAAGGTTTCCTGAGCCTTTATTCTTTCATTCTGGTTCAATTCACACAATCACATTCATGGAGAAGACTGCTGACTTGACAAACGTCCAGAAGACGTGCAAGTGTTGTGTTCTTAGTGTGGTGCGACTTCTGAACCACAGTCAAAGTCATCGGCATCCCACACTGACTAAGGAGAAAAAGAAATGGGCCATTTTTCAGTGGTCCAAAGTCCTGTTTTCAGATGAAACTATCAGATGCATTTCATTTGGAAATCAAGGTCCTAGAGTCTGGAGGATGATCAGAGCAGCACAGAATCCAAGGTGCTTCAAGTCCAGCATTTTCATTTTCCACACTCAGTGATGGTTCGTGTTTTACCAAGTCCAGAATCAATGCTGTCAGCTGTCTAATGGGAGATTTTAGAGACTTCATTCTCCTATCTGCTGATAAGCTTTGTGATGATACTGATTTCCTTTTTCAGAAGGACTTAGACCTGCCCACGGGGAAGCCAAAACCAGGGACTGGTTTGCTGACCATGGTGTTACTGTGTTTGATTGGCCAGCCAACTGGACCAATCCTGAACCTCATAGAGAATCTCTGGGAAAATGTTGAGAGGAAGATGAGGGACACCAGAGTCAACAAAACAGATGAGCTGAAGGCTGCTATCAGAGCAACCTGGGCTTCATAACACCCCAGCAGTGCCACGGACTGATTGGCTACGTGCCACGTCACATGGATGCAATTTATTGAGCAAAAGGAGCTCCAACTGATTGCTGAGTACATAAAATAATTTTCCCATGTGGTCAACAAATACTTCAGTCCTTTAATTTGGTTAGTGTTCTGTAATGTAAAAGCATCATTCAGTCCTAATTAACACAACCAGGGCTTCACATATCTTTAAAACCGGGTCAATGTTGTTACTTTATTCCTATAAATAAATGCGTAACCTGCTTATATTCAGGAAGATAAGGGAAATCAAACCATAGATCCACTGTTACACAGTTCTTCTAATGCAAACAGTTTTCATTAAAACATTACACAGCGACAGCACTGATATCCACTTTAAGGTTTTAAGCAGACACATAAAAATATGTCAATCTGTATATTTAATTAAAGTACCATCTTCTTCTCTGAGTCTAAAGAGGGATACATTGAGCAAATAAACAGCTTGAGGTCTACCAATGTCTGTACATACTAAATGAGCAACATCAAGGAAATCTGCATGCATATAAGCGACGCCACCAGGCCAGCTTTATATTAATTTCACATTTATATTCATATCATGCCCCCAAGGGCATGTCTAAGCAGGATCCCACCACAGGGGGTAGAGAGGGGTGGGGAACATGCCTCTGAATCAACATCTCAAAGTGTTAGAGTTAAAGCATCTCAAAGAGTGAGTGTTAAAATTGTAAACATATACATATGCCAGAGGGAGTGATGGTTGTTCATACTAATGATATTCAATAATCAAAGTGAATACTCTCAGCTGTGCCGCACCAATATGCTATGACATCTTAGTGCTAGAGTTGTCTGTTTTAATCAAGCAAACACTGATTGAAAACTTGCTGGATATGTAGCTTTAGTTTGCTTATACAGCAGTATTTGAAGCTTAAAATGTGTCTTTGTTTTACTTTGCAATAACTGCACCTGTTCAATGTTCTCTTTTTTTGGTGGTTTATAGAAAGTTGTTAAAAAATGATGCAGAATTAATGTCGAAGCCTTGGACATGAAAGTTCAATTCGTGATCACCAATGCACTGAGAGCTTTTCTTGTTTGCAAAAAAGTGAAATGATAATGATTTAACAAATTGTGTCACGTCTGATTTGTAGTGTGAAGACAGAGTCACGAAACTCAATATAAATGAACAGGCGAGTATAAGCAAAGCCATTTAAAGATATCATTTGACTTTGAATCCATGCAGACCTTGGACACTATGACTAATACAGTAAGTGTTCATGCTTACACAGAAAAGGAAATAAGCTGACTAAATCTTGAAGATGCACTATGTTATATAACATAGGCTTTAAAATGCAGTGTTAGAGAACAGATAATCACAGGGACTGCATAGAGCTTGAAGTAGTTGATACTAAATGACCGTATTTTCTCTGACATATGAAGGTGAAATCGAATACTCTTTCTAGCTATTTAGCATTAATGGTAAATTGACTTGTATAGCACTTTTCTAGTCATCTGACAACACAAACTGGGAGACCCTGGGGCTTATCCATGAATTGCTGGAAGAATTATAAATCCCACCTGGTCTGGGAATGTCTCAGAATCTCAGAAGAGCTGGAAAATGATGCTGGGCAGATGGATGTCTGAGTTGACTTGCTTAGCCTTTGCCCCGGATAAGCTGAAGAAAATGGATGGACGAAGACTCTGGGAATGAGTGGGCTTCAGTATGCATGTCATTGTCGCCAAGTGAAGGTGTCAACCTACACAGAACATGCGAGAAAAATTCTGACATGCCAGCATTGTCAAATTGTGGTTGTGGCCCATTGATGAGACATCACTGAAAAGTGTGTCAAGCTTTTACTTGGTTCTAACTTATTTGTGCCACTTTTTAACCAATTTTCATCACTATTTTTTCCCCAGTTTTCCCAGTTGACCTTTTTTTTATTTTTAAAAGAATTTATTAGAGAGATAAAGGACTGTGGATTTTTTTCCCACCCATTTGTGACCATTTTTAGCCTTTTTTGACAATTTATTACAACTAGTGAGCACTTTTTCCACTCATCTTGTACCCTTTCTAGCCTTTCTTAATGAATTTTTTCCACTTTTTTCAAGTGCTGCTTCTTTGAACCAATTTTTGCCACTGTTTAACTTTCTTTTCACAATTTTTTCACCAATGTGTTAACCCACGTTTGCCTTTTTTGACCAATATTTGCCACTTTTATCAAAAAATGTTGCTTCTTTAAATCATCTTTTTTCCACTTTTTACTAATTTTTTCCAATAATTTTTCCAACTTTCTTAAACATTTTTTAAACCATATCATCATCTGAGCTTTCCTGAGCTTTACCCTGCCACTCCAAAGTCTGGGGGTTATTGGTCGCTCATGTTAATGTGATTTCTGTCTGAAGCTCAGTCTGTTGTCTTTACTTTCCCACTGCCTCTTGCCCAAAAACACATGTCCACACACAGAAAAACCAAACAAAACACATGCTCCTGAGAGCTGATTTAGTGTACTGTTAAATCGGCTTCTGTTCTGCTGCGGTGCAGAAATAAACAAGTCTCACCACGCCTCCTCACTCAGAGAATTTCAAGGCCACGTTTTAATTGAAATGCTCAAGTGGGCCATTACATTTTGTGTAGGAGGCAGGGAAGAATAATCAGAATTCACGTACTCCATTCAAAGTGATGACTCAGACGCCTTGACTAATGGTATTTATCTGGCAGTCCAGTGAGAAACAGCATTATTAGTAAATCATACTGACTTCTTTATGTTTGTAATGATTGTTCATTAACTGTTAAACACTGGCACATTTAAATTAGTCCTTACTGTTGGTACAACTAAACTTTATTGGTTCTAATTTGTTGAGTACATTTTTGGACCCATGCTTTGGGAGCACACACAAAAACAAGAGCAAAACAACATTTCCCGTATGGAGAGCATGAACTCCTCATCTTTTCCCCCAACTCATTCACACTGATAAACTATCTCCTGTGCATACCTCTAATCTCAGACTGTAAAGGGCAGAGCAATTTTGCTGTAATGGTAGTAAATCAGTAGAAGAAAGTGATATATGTGCGTTACTGAAACAAAGAGAGGGGAGTAAGAGGTGGAGCGGCAAGGTTTCATCAGTGTTAGACAAGTGTTGACATGTCACGGAGCTGAAAGAACAGGCAGCGCTTTGCTATTTCCAGCCTCTCGTTGAGATAAGATGGACAGGGGAGTCTCTGAAGCGTATCTGAATGATAGACCAAATGGAGTCTTCCCACACTCATTGGGCATGCTCATATGATAATCACTGGTAGATTAACATGAGGAGTTGACAGAAAACAAGCTCAAAGTTTCCAAGTTATCAGCTCTACATTTAAAGTTTGGTGAATTTCAATCAAAGCCACTTCAGTGGGTTCAGTTTTCATTTTGCAGGTTATTTCTTTGAGGGATTACTTTGCTTTTTAACCTTAAAACACACCAGTAATGGGCATATTCAATAGTTATCCCACCCCCTAACTTTGAACACAGTCATTTAAGCTCCTCTACACACTGAGATACCCTTACATAGTGTTTCCTGTTAACCCCTGGAGGCCAACTGTGCAGTAGGTATGGCTCCTAAGATGGATTAAACCGCAATTGTTGAGGCAGAGGGCTCCAGATCCTGTGGTTATGTATTCACAAGACGCCCACCTTCCCTGTGATTGAGGACAGTGGGTATCTATCCAGGGCTTTCTCCATGTGGGCCCTATCAGCCCCCAGAAAGACCATCAAAGATTGCAGTTTCATTTTACCCAGATTGTCTTTTCACATCTTTTGTGTGCAAACAAAAAGAAGAATAGGACTTTAAGCACAGGGGCAGAGCACACTGGGTCCCTCTCACACCAAAGGGGAAAACTGGGCTGTGCAGCAGCTCTGCATTCCTGATGGGGAACTTTAAACTCACACAAAAATAGTTGTGTTGTAGGATGCACTGCTTTTAATTGTCTTTGGATATTACACTCCATCGTGATGACTTGATGTACTCAGACACTGGTAGTGGTGTTGATTAGGGATGCAGAATCAGAAAAATGCTGATGAACTGAATAGAGGCGGCTGGGGTGGAGGAGGGTTGCAGTGTCAACACTGAAACAACAGGCTGACTGTGAAAGAATGACAGATTTAAAATATGACAGGTGCATGATGATTGGACAAACAAGGCTGTGCCAGAGTCTGATTAGTTAAGCTAAGAGAGCAAATGCCCAGATAATCAGCTGATCACCAGAGTAGAAGGAGAGAAAAAGAATGAAAGAAAGGGAGGTAAGAGTGAGTGGTGACTAATGGATGAGTAGAAACAGTCCTCCTAGTTTGTAGCCTACTCACAGGTCATAGCAGGGACAGAATTAAAAAGTTGTTCTCTATCTCTCCAACTTGTTTCAGCGCTATAACGGATGAGTGTGTGTTGTATGAAGCTCTCTGACAGGATGGATCCGGGGGATTTGAAAGGCGTGACAGAGCCACAGGCTGGCAATATGAAACAATTTCCCACGTTCTACAAATTTTTGCAGTCAAGGCAAATACAAACGCAACTGACTCAGTGTGCAAATTCCAAGTGCGTGATGTTTTTTTCGGATTACGACTCCAGTGGAGCAGACAAACACGCACAGCTCGAGAGTGCAGCCTTTACACAACTTGTTATCAGCTATGGTCTTCAAACTACAACATCTTGATATTAAAATATCCTCAAAACTGTGTGTGATATCTTAAATGGTGCAGGTCATAGTTGCTTGCTTAAAGACAGGGATTGTTGTTCAAAGTTTGTTTTGTTGAATATAAGTTTAGAAATGCTGCTTCATTAGTTAAACACAAGTAATAAAATCATATTGAATTATATCATATTACAGATAAATGAATAGAAAAGAAAATTATAATGATGGATTGTAAAATGGCATAACAGAATTTTTCCAACCCTTTCCGTCAAAATGACGGACAACAAAAAAGTCCAGCTCAACCTCTGATGCAGAGTCTGTCCTATCTCAGCTGCTGGAGCTTGTAACTCCTTCAGAGTAGTCATAGGTGTCTTGGTGGACTCTCTCACTAGTCTCTTTGTTGCACAATCACTCAGTTTTGGAGGGTGGCTTGGCCGATTTACACATGTGCCATATTCCTTCCATTTCTTGATGATGGAACTCAGGAGGATGTTTAATTCCTAGGATTTTTTTCAATCATCCCCTGACTTCTACTTTTCAATAACCATTTCTCTGAGTTGCTTGGAGTGTTCTGTTGTCTTCATGGTGTAATGGTAGTGACTAGATTTTCAACACACATGTTTTTATACTGCAATAGCTCAAGACATAGTTGCTGCACTCAGATGAATCCCATTTCAGTCAACTGTGAGACTACAGCACCAACTGGCTGGACTTCTGTAGAATTAGGTCATTTTAAAGGAGGGAGACTATTTTTTTTGTTTAATTGGCATTTCTTTGTAGTAACATGTTTTCGCTTTGACAATAAGGACGATTTTTCTTTGTCAAAATGCCAAATTATATAATCCTGACTAAATCAGATGAAAAGGCTAAAAAAATCCAAGGGGTTGAATAGTCTTTTGTATAAGCACTGTAAATAAGTGGCCTATTTTGTTGGGATCTTGTCAATTTAAATTATTAAAATGTATTTTTAATTTCTCCAGCTGGGCCCTGGGGGAGCTTAGCTTTTCTTAGATACAGGTAGGGGGGTTCCTAAGGGAAAAAGGTTGGTGTCTGCTCTACCTACTGAGGTGTACTGGTGCCCTTTTCCCCAAATTTTTACCAAAATGTTGTGAAAATCAATGTATTTGCCAGCCCTTCAGTTGAGTCTTGTCTCAGAGAAAAATACTGACAAGAAAGATGCTGAGATAGAACTAAATGTCCAGTTTTTCAAGACAATCCTCCCTCCCTGATAGACACAGAGAAAAATGAAACAGCCAGCTGACATTCTGATATCTTGTGTTTCTGGATGGGGAAGCATTTTCTGTTAGGGTCAGTTTGCTTTACATCCCCTCAGTGGGTGTGGGTCACAAAGTATGGCCCGCTACACTCCACTGCAGGGTTCTCCATGAACGTGCAATTATGATGGCATGCTTGGCTGTGCACAATTAAGCCTGCTGACTGTATCACATGGCCAGACAATAAACTAACTATTGTATAATATTATACAACAGCAAGACCTAGGTATCTGATTGGATGAGAGGCGTTCCATGAATTCTGATAAAGAGCACAACATTTCTTGGACTTTTTCAGTGTGTATCAGTCGGCCTCAGCCAGGTATTTTAACCAGTCAGGAAAGTATGTAAACCAAGGGGGACAACTGTCAAGTCAGCAGTCTTCTCCATAACTCTAGCCTACTGAACCAGACTGAGAGACCATCTAGAGGAACAGGAAACATTTGTAGGTGTTTTGAGGTGATAAGCTAATTAGGGCATGCCTTCATCAGCTTACAATTTTAAACTTTTTCTCAATATTTATAGGATTCTGAATATTCTGATTTAGATGCACCTGTATATCCCCATCTGTACCATTTGCATAAAAGTAATAAAAAAGGCAGTTTTTCCCTGAAAGATTTCACGTCCTATTTATGAAACTCCTGTCTAAATTTTCTACAGAATTAACTTGTGATTCATATCCTACATATGGATCTACACTGGTATGCAGTCAGTGCTGCTGTGTTGCCTGTGGGCTAAGGACACTAAGTGTTTGAGGATATTACTAAGAAGCAATACTGTTCCTTTGTTGGGATAAAACACTACCATGTGTGAAAGTGTATTCATCTGAGTATAAATGACTAAAATGTTCCCCTAAATGAGCCCATGAGGCATGAACTCCTAGGGGCTAAGTAACACCACAGATGGCGTGGACTGTCAAAGAGATGTCATACACACGTGAGGAGTCGATGTATGTGCGATAGACTGCATAACTGCCTCTGTGTGTGTGCATACGGTTCACTGCAATAATGCAGTGTGGATGAACTGCAGGAGATGGGTTAATGACTCAATGCAGAAAGGTCAGCTGCAGGGCAGGCGTGTGATTGCAGCAGTTTAGTGTATGTGTGTGTTTACAAGTGAATCGACAACTCAAGTCAAACTTCCACATGGGCTTTCACTGATTATCAGGGTGTTATTGCTTTCCATGCTTCTGGAAGAACTACTCTGAAATACACCGTGAATATACACAGAGAGGATCATGCCTTAAAGGCTCTAAACAAACTGACCTTTGGCAAACTCAAGCTAGACCTGGAAAATCTCTGCACACTACAATTTACTGTAAACAGTGTGAATGCCTTTAAGCAAACAGTGAGATCTGGAGCCAGATTGTCTTTACATATCCAGACATTTTCTCCTATTGAGAGAAAATGGTTCAGGTTTATGCTATACCAAACATCTATAACATTTTGTAATTGGCAATGTATAAAAATTCAGAAAATTAAAAGGATAAGGGCTGTTAAGGTTAATGCATTAACACTAATCTCGAAATCTTAGTGTGTAAAAAAGAAAACTCAAATACATCATATGACCAAGTTTGACAACATCTGCCTCCCGTAGTCCTCCAGTGCGGATGTTTACGTGCCTGGGGGTGAAGAGGTGACTGTCGGGGCAAACAAAACCAGCAGTGATGAGTGAGGAGACAGACTCAGGGCTTCTTAATGGCAAATTTAAATCAAAATTTCAATTAGTCAAGATACACTGGCGGAGTGCAGCAGACCTGGATTTGTCGACAAAATGAAAACAACTGTGCTAACTAATGCAATGACTAAATGGATCTCCAAAGACTGCAGACCATCAACATTGTTGAAGACAAGGGGCTTCAAGGCAGGCATTTTACATCCACTCTGCAGCAGAAGATATTTTGTACTTGATGTGTTAGTCTGTTGATTAGGTTTGCAGTTTTTTTTTTTTTTTTTTTTCTTTTTGTATTATTGCTCACCAAATTAAGAAATTGTAATTTACAAACCATTACAATTAAGTGGAGATGTTAAAAAAGTTTGAAAACTCTTGTTCATGAGCTATTTCTTTATTTGACCACCATACTTGTCCTCCTTTTATCTAAAACCGAAATGCAAATAAATGGTAGTATTTCAAATGTATGATTTATTATGATGAATCACATCATATTTATTTGACTAACTTGATTTTTTAAAATCAGTTAACAGTGTGCATTAACAGTTTATAGTGTTAATACTTAAATATTTTATTGCGTAGCCATGTGGAGCAATCATTGTATTCAATGCATAGCTGTAAAAGCTAAATCTTCCAAAATAAAGTAAAATAAATGAAAAACTTGAGTCTTGATCTTGCTCTCTTATGGCAGCCTTTCTGACCAGATGGTTTGTTTCTCAGTGTCTTCAAAAACAGTCAGAAACTACAGTTGGAAAATATGGCTTTGGTTTAAGTTGGGTTAGGTTTAGGCACAGAAACAAGATTTTAAATGTTAAGAAAACAATGTGGTATGGGTTAAAATGTCATCTTTGCTGAGGTTATTGGGCCTTCGTCATTGTGGTTCCAACAAGGTACTGAAACAATCACACAAAAACCACGCCAGCTTGCTCCTTTGCACCAATCATTACTACTAAAGCTGTGCATGTGAATAAAACACATGGCTTGTGTTTAAAAAAAATAAAAATAAAACAAATGATAAAATAACAAAAAAAGACGGATTAGAACTTTTAGCACCAGCTTCTTATAATGAATATTTAGGCTGGATTCATAAAGTGTTTCAAGGCTTTTGCCCACATTAAAACTATGGAAATTAGTCTAAATAGACACCATCTAATTTGCAAAACTAAACGAGTCCCCCTGTCTAAGCTAAACCACCATAGTGCAAATAGTATCTAACTCCAATACATATTGGCCACATGCTTCCAGCTTGTCAGGCTTGGTGGTAACTGGGCCACAGCTTCATGAGGTGGCACTCGCAAACTTTCCAGTGGTCAGCAAAACAAATTGACTCAATTTTACTAAAAAAAAAAAGAAGAGGAAGAAGAAGAAAAATCAGGGGCACAGATGGACCAGTGGTTTGGTCGTGCCCCATGTTGCAGGCAGCCTTGGGCTTGTGTCCGACCTGTGGCTCTTATGCCAAATGTCACCCCCCCATCCCTGTTTCTACCTTTACCCACTGTCTTGTCTCTCCAATATAGAAAGAAAAGGCCCCGAAATAAACCTTAAAAATTAATTATCTGCTTAAAGGTTTGAAAATATTACTTTGACATTATTATTATCAATATAACCAAGTGTGAAAAAGTCATCAGCACTTCATCCATATTTGTGGAGACCATCTGGAGCTGTTATAGATAAAGAGGAAGCAAGCTCCACTGAAGGAGGAAGATTTTTTTTAAACAGCGAGACTCATGTCACCTTTTTCTGGCTTTAAATTAAAACAACAAAATCTTCCTCCACCCAACCCCCCCCCAATTTATCATCATTATGATTAGTAAATTGTTGCCAATTAGCAGGAGAGTGCAGCTCTTTGCAGGGTAAGTGTTCAGATTTCTACTCTTCACATTCAGATGTAGAACAAGAAACTGGAAACTTTTTGGACGTTTATGCCTGAGTACCATTAGCACTATATGCTTTGTGAATTCAACCTTTTGACAGAGCACATAGCTGGAGCAAATTATGCACAACTTTGGTGCAAATAACAACTTCTTAGTAACTTTAAGGTGTCTGTACTGATTAGAATATTGTATATTTTCTATGTGCTTTTAGTTTTATCAGTTTTTAATGGATTGATTTGCTACTTAATCTTTCATCTATGTTTTTTTCTTAGACGGTGTTGGTAGGCTGTAAATGACACAGGGATGTGACATTTTCATACAGAATCATCTTGGGGATTTTCTGCCTTTATTGCAGATGGAACAGTACATAGTAAGAAACTACAAAGAGATAGAGGGAGCTTCTGGGGAATAAAGTGCAGTGAAGGAGCCACAGGCCAGACTTGATCCACATATTGTCACAAATGTTGAGGGAAACAGCCTCACTACATGGGGGCTTTGAACAAAACCGCTTGGCTAAAAGTTCCCCAGGCAGAGATATTTTAATGTTGGTTGACATAACTATGGTTCAGTCAGAAACATTCTTGTCATACATTTCACTGCTCCAAAAATAGATACACAGTTTTACTTGGTGGAGGAGGTGCTGCTCAAAACATACTCTCTGGGTTAGTCAAACAGCATGGTTTCACTTTCCAGGGAGTGCAATCCTAGAAACCCCCATATGAATAGATACATTTTTTGACAATGCGTATAGAATAAAATAAACTTAGTTCAAAAGTAATTAATTGTAGCATGAATCTGAATATGAGGGTGCAACAAGCTTTTTGCTATAAAGGAGGAGGCTGGGGTGGAGGAGGTGAAGCTTTGCCAGCAACAGCAGCAGCAGCATTAATACAAGCAGGGATTAGTGAGAAGTAAGTCCTATTTAGATACACCACTGTGTTGAGATAAAGAACTGTGATTGGCTGTGGGAGCTGGGAGGTGATAATTAGGATCAGCTGACCATTTTAGACTTCTGCTTTATCAATCCCATTAAACATGACTTTATTTCAGATGCATTTAATTAAAGAAAATACGTTCAATGTGTAAAATAAAGCAAATGACTTGATCTTTAGAGGAAGGCAGTATGACAAAGAGTTATGTCAATGACATATCCAGCAGTCCACTTGCTGGAAAAAAATATTTTGTTTAATTTCTGAGAAAAATATTTAAAATTCCATTTCACATTCATGGAAAATATCCATCCATAGTCTGTAAAATCTTTCGTGCACCTGTCTGCCATCGATCCACCTAGTTGGCTTCTAGACAAGGTCCCACAAGGTTTTCTCATCCTCACTACTCTTAGGATAGCAGCAGATTTGGTGATGTAGAATATGCCAATCTCAGCTTTCCTCCCTGCCCTCTTTTTTCTCTTTCTTCACAAATCTGACCTTAATGTATTTTCTCCAGGAAAGCTGGGGGCTACATGCAGGTTTCCGACTGGATTGAAATTTACTGGCAGTTTCAACAAAGCCATTTACTCTCTACTAACAACATCCAAGAGCAGAATCTTTTTCCATTTACCTTTACAGGAATGCCTCATTTGGTCTCACAGATTTATAAGTTCTCATATGCTCTCAGTGTGGTCCAAATCTCCTCTATCTAAATCCAAACACAGAAACTGATTTGAGACATCTCGCTCTAAATGAAGCACATAATCAATCAAAGGGTGTAATAACGTCAAGGTCTACTAACAGTGCCTGAATGAGTGAATGCATTCCTGCATATTTGTGTCTAAGGCACTGAGAGAAACACAAACTTCAGGAAAGTGGAAGGGAAATAAGGGGTTGAAGAGACAACAGAACATCATGTGTAGTTTAAAAAAGGAGGAAAATAAGGAAGGCACGCTGGGAAAGAGGGGTTAAGGAGGAAAGCTATCAGTGACTCTATCCCCAGACATTTCCACTGCTGTATCTGTGCCTTGTCTGTGAAGAGACGAGGTGCCTGGACATGGCATTCCCCGGGAAGAGAGGAGATTAACATTCCTAGGATGCTACAGTACGGGGCGTTATGAGAGAGGTGGTCCCATGGGAGATCACCTATAGCAGGATGTAATGGAGAGGAGGGGAGAAAATGTGATTACTCGCCATTTAACATAGGAAATACAGAATGACAGAGATGTGAGAATAAGTGAATTCAGCTACTGTTGAAAAAGGCAGTTTTTCCTCCCATACCTCAATTGATGTCTTTTTTGTCCATTTAGCTTTGATTGCTCAATCCTTGGGTGGTTACCTTACAAATTAATCACTTGACAATTGCTAAGTACACTTTTCTTTTCCTGGGAAAAAAGCCACTGTATAATTTAATTTCCCAGCCCTGCTCAGCTGGGTTTGGTTGAATCACTAAAACAGTTGTGAATCAGTGAGTTTAAAGGGAAGAAGGGGTGCACTGAAGACTGTCAGACTGAAATATGGGTGTTTGAATGGGAAGTGTTTTGACATACAATACCACACAGAGCTGGCCATAGTTTGCATATGTGTGTCTGATGACAGGACAGCCACTGTCTGTCAATCTGGCCTCCCACTATTTCCTGTGAGCTGCTCTGTGCCTGCAGGACAAAACGCCCCTTCTGTGACTCTGTGTGCACTTTGTCAGCAGAAGTTCTGTGATATGTGTCCTTTACAAATTAAAAAAAATCCTCTTTGTTGCCCAAATGAAGACATCTTACTGTTAATGTGAGCTTGATTTTGGTCCCTAAGGTTTAAAACTTGATTGAGGACCTTTTTTGCCTAATGGGGACATTTGGCTCATCACTAATCTCTATCTACAGGTTCTGCTAATTGACTACAAAAAGCCCGAAGGTAGGCTCTTCGACTTCATTCATTGTTTTTTGAAGGAGAATTATGAAGCCTGATGATGGCAGATGCAGTATTAGATAACAGGCAAAAAGGTGGGGTTGAGACAGCCCTTGTGCCTCCTCCAATCAGGCTAAAAGCACTTTTTAGTACCAGCATTAAAGGGGACATTTTAATGTGGACCTGATGGGGATTCCTTGGCTTTTGGAGCCAGTCTCAAGTGGACACTCGAGGAACTTTGTTTTGTTTAGTTTTGAGCTCCCATACTGGCCTCATATTTCACTAACTGGAGGTTGTAGCCTGGAATTAGAATCTTTAGAGTAGGGGTGCACGACAGGACAATCCTAGATTGTGAAGAAATAGAATGTATCGGCATTCTGCTAAAGCTGAGCGATTGGTAGAATCACATTCTACTTGACTAGATCTACGCTCACTCATACCTTCCTCTTCTGTCTCAGCGGAGCAGAGATTAATGGCTACAAAGAAAACTGAAACTTAGGATTTCATCCTGAAAAAGAACCCTGACTGGCCCATATGGAACTGCTTCAAGCTTTCCTAACCATCAGGGTACAAGGAAAAGGCTTTTGTACAATATGCACAAATTTTGCAGACCTTTTTGACAATCTCCAGAGAAAATATCCAGAGAGTCATACAAGTAAGAGACCAGAGACACGCCCACAGTCAGAACCGTAATCTTCATTGCATATCCATGTATCACAGAGACTGAGTCCTGTTGTTTTAATTGTCACAGTCAATATTTTCTGCCCTCTCTGGGATTTACCAAGTTATTACCTCTCCACACAAGGCTTAACCTGCCGAGATAATGGAATCACAAATGAAACTTTGTAATGTTGGAGTCTTTGTTATGGAGGGATGTGGTGATGTCTATGATGACTGGACGTCGTTATCCAAACATGAACGCTTCTTTGAGTCTTTTGGCCTGGCCAGATCCTACTGCTAGCATATTCATGAATCTTTTCGGGGTGATGATTTGCCAAGTGCAAGACCTATTTTACTTTTCAGACTGTCTAGATATTATTTTTGTGTGTCCGTCACCTTTCTCCTTTGTTGCTCAGTTCTCCCTTGCCACTTGTAGCATCCACTATTTTTGCGCTGCAAGTGGAGTGCAAAGGATGATGGGTACACAATGGCCATGGATAACTGAAGTTCCCATGTCCCATGGCTCTGTTTCACTAAAAAAAGTATGTCATTGTATCATGTTTTTGATAGCCAACATCTAGCATTTTATGTCCTTGCTGCTTGCTGGGCAGTAATCAGAAAAACTGTTTGAAAATCTCAGTATTGAATGTCCTAGAATTAACCACAATGTACAAAATGATATGATCAGGACATTTGCGTGGTTCAAGTTTTTCTTTTGCATTGATGCTGGGGTTCTCCACAAGGCATAACAAGATGTCTCGCTGTTGTAACTTTGGCTATGCACTCTTGACCCACCAACCCGACACTGAGTATGGATCAGGAAAACTCACCCCATTGCTTAGGGTTAGCTTTTGACAGTAAGACAACTTTTCTATACTACCAAAAACCCTGAAATAATGGGAGAAGGGATACAGATGGTGCAAAATGTCTATTGGAACTGACCACAAGCTATCGCTAGCTGATTTTAAGCAACCGGATGGGCTCGACAGCGGTGCTCTTTAGACTAGTATTGTCCACTAGAGCTTCAAAAGGCATTGGCATCATTTACATCAATGAAGGTTTGGTTAATACCTTTAGATAGACATCTCTTTCTTAAGTATCCCTCCTGGGAAATTGTTTCTAAAAAAAAAATGATGCCATTCTTGCTTCTCTATATGCTTGTCAGGCTGTGAAAAGGAATCTTTATGACTTACCTGTTGCTTCACCAGAAGTCCCAGAAATGTGCTCTTCACTTCCAGAGGCTATAGTCAGATATTAGCAGATAGGTTCCAAAATTGGCTCTTTGCTTATTCAAAGACAGACTGATGGATGAGTTTTAGTTTCAGGGTTAAGGTTAGGCTTTAATGGAAGTAAAGTATGCAGTGTTGATGCCCATGGGTTGGTCAAAGAGCTTAAAATGTACATCATTATGTGAATGACTATTCTTACAGGCATGGAAGCTATTATTTGTCAGTGCATTTTCCCTAGAGTATCTCTGCCGAGATGAATATGCACGTCTTCCTCTCTCTGCCTCTGTTCATTTTTGAGTGTAGTGCTTTATGTAAGTATGACTTTGTGTGTGTGTCTGGTTTCATAGTGTGTGGGTGTAGAGATGACATAGGCTGTCAAGCTGTAAAGCACTGTGAGGAGTCAGGGGAGGCATGGGTCTGTTCTCAGATGCTTCCCTCTGTGACCCCGGACCATCATAAATCTCCTAATTCCCTCATTCCAGTGTCAAACAGGGCGACGCTCTCATGTGCTGGAAATTCCCCCATTCTCAATCGCTAAAGGACAACTTTTACAGTAGCTCAACAACCACAGCTCGGCCTCTGTGGGGCTGTTATGATCTGACTGAGACATAATGGTACTAGTTACTATATCAACAAATAAACCTTTGTCTTGTTGTGTTGCTTCCATGTGCTGCCACCTATAAATGCTCAAGGGCAGGGTATTTTGAAAAAAATGGGATGAGCAGGTGCATTTCTTAAACCAAAGCCTGGAAAAAAAAAAAAAACAATAAAGGCAAATACAGCATCAGCTTGACATATTTTACTGGTAGTTCATTATAAGGTGGTATGTTTGGCACATATGAAGGCTGGATTTATGTGAAGGGGCCATAGTCCTACCACATATGAGCACCAGTTACAAGGAACGTGTAAAGGATAGTTTTAAAAGACACCATCCTGCATTCTGAATGGATGTGTGTTTGCAGCACAGGTAAAGTCTCTATTTATCAGCAGATAATGTGGCACTAAAAGCGTTGTGTTTTCCTCTTGCAACTACCAAAGAGGCCAGTTAATTTAACAGCAAGAGCTTGCACAACACATTCTAATTAATGCCTCTAGTCGTTTGGGCCCAAAATGCCCAGTTTTGTGGAATACTAAATGTATTTTAGGATGCTGCTCTGTCATTAAAACATGGACTGGAGTCAGGAGGATTATTATCTAATGATCAGTACATAGATTAAAGGTTAGGAAAACAGACTGACTGGAATTGCTGAGTGGATTCAATGCAAAACATAAGGAAGTACTCTAAAAAGGATGGCCATCATATTTCCCATAGGATAGATAAAAAAGTATCAGTTTTGTTAATGGAAATTGACAGAAGTATCTTCAAATGAATGCTCTTGCAAGAAGATGAAAAACAAGAAGACAGAAAACATGAACACATAGAAGGCAAAAAACAAGAAGGAAAGCAAGAAGATGCAGAGGATTTAAAAACAAGAAGATGAGGAACATACAGGAGTTTAAAAAAAAAACAACAAAAAGGATAAGACAAAAACAAGAAGACCATAAAGAAGAAGAAGCAGAAAATGAAATAAAGATGTGGAAGACAGAAAACAAGATGTGGAAGACAAAGGAGACAATTAACAAGAAGAGAGGACAACAGGAAGAAATAGAAAATGCAAAAACAGAAAGATGCAGAAGATGCAGATGACAAAGAAGACAAAAACAAGGAGCCACAAATGATGAAAAACAAGAAGATTCAGAAGACATATGAGATGAAAAACAGGAAGACAGACAGCATGGTGAACGAAAAGATGCAGAGGATAAAAAACAAAAACACAAAAGATGCAGCAGGTGCAAGACAAGAAGATACAGAAGACAATCACTAAAAGATTCAGAAGATGAAAAACAAGAGGGCATAGAAGATAAACAAAAAGATGCAGATGATAAAAACAGGAGGACACAGGAGATAAAGAAGAAGAAGAAAAAGGAAAACAGAAGATGGAAATCAAGATGCAGAAGATGTAAAACAAGAGGACGCATGAGATGATAAACAAGAAGAGGCAGAAGATACAGAAGAAGAAAACAAGAGGACGCAGAGGATACGGAAAACTAAAAACAAGATGACAGAGCATGAAGAACAAGAAGATGCAAAAGACTTAGAACAAGAAGATGCAGAAGACAGAAGACAAAAAACAAGAAGATGCAGAAGATGAAGAATAGGAAGATGTGGAAAGCAAGAAAAAAAAAACGAAGAAGACACAGAGGATGCACAAACAGGAAGGAACAAGAAGATGCAGAAGACACAAAAGATGAAAAACCAGAAGATTCAGAAGACTTTGCAAAGTAGAGGTTGGCAAGGTTGCATGGTTTCAAAATATGCAGTTATTAGTTGAATATAAATCCTCTGAGCTGTAACATTGCAGCTTCCTAAAGCTACTGAACCAAGTACTCCAGCTAAACTGATGCCGTACCAGTAGCAGAACACCATGTCAACTTTCTAGAAAGCAGTGCACTTCCAGTTTCTTTTCTGTCAATGTGTACAATAAATCACCCACTTATGTGTGATTGACAGGCTTTCAACCTGAGGATTAGCAAAGGGACTACCATGAAATGTTGCTTTCCCAGACAACCACAGTCTTAAAAGGCCCAAAAACTGATGAAAAGTAAAGACCTGTTAAAAAAAAGAAAGACTGCAGCAACAAAGAGTCAGGAAATGAGGGGGGGGTTGCGTGATTGAGAGTGACATCCCAGAGCTCATGTTCCAACAAGATTTGCTGTTTTAATTTAAACTCAATTAATTCTAGTGTAAGAGGAGCAACACTTTGTAACATGTGGTATTAATGGGGCAGCTTCAGGACTCATATACCTGTTAACAGTGATCGCTATCACCGCTCCATGTATGCTTTATTTGCTCTGGGATTTGATCAGGAGTACTCCATCCTGCAGCCCCGTGAGACCCTGGCGGTCAGGGAACTGCTTTCCTCTCATGCTCCTGCTGCATTTATTAGCCCGATTCATGAGGACTTGTGTGGAGATTTACTGCTCACTTCATCTTGAAAGCTTTTTTATTGTCGTAATGTTAACCCAGAAAGAATATACTAAGTCCTGATGTGGGTGTATTTCATATGCAGGGGGGCTTGTCTTCAGATTCAAACCCTTTGGTTTCTAATATGCACATAAGATGAATGGCAGACACATACCATTAAACCTACAGGCACACACAGACATACACTTTAAATCCCCCTTGAGGCGATATAGCACAGCTTCCTTAGGTCTGAGGGATTAAAACCAAGGATTAATAAACATGTTACTTTGTAGTTTGGGGATTAACCCTCTTTCTTCTACCATTAATGGCATATGCACTACCATTATAATGAATATGTGCTAATTGTGGGCGAATTACACACCAAGACAGGGTCAGTGAAAGTGAGATTCAAAGGCCGCCCAATGCATACTTATTCTGCTCTTCATTTCCAGCCCTTAGGCATCACATCTCCCAAACTTCAGAGGAATTTGCTGTGTAATGGCATGATAGGAGAGCTGAAGGAGGCGTATTAGAGGCTGGATTGGGAGGAGGCGCCAGGAGGTGTGAGGCAAGGAGAGTCATCTCTATTTCTTTTAAACAGTCCCATTTTTGACAGCTCTCTCTTCCTGAGGCCCACCTCTGCCCAGGTAGCAGCTTCTGCAGGATCAACGGGGAAAGTTTTTTTATTTTTTTTATTTGGTTGAAAGGGCTCCGAGGGGGGAATAAATTTGACAAAGGAGTTCATAGTGTGGAATTTAAAATGCCAGTGAATCGGGGTGAGGAATTGGGTGTGGAGGGTGAAGTGGTGTGGGGGTGCGAGGGAAGCGTAAATAGAGCAAGCCCTCTGGGGCGGCTGTCTCCTCAAAGCTGATCCCACCGAGTTTAATCCTTGACATCACGTGAGTAAAATCCCAATGCTGCCGCTCCTTTCTCCTCCAGACGGAGGCTGGATGAGTGTTTTATCAGCCCGAGGATGGATGTGGCGCAGCACATCAGAGAGTTCCTGCCTCGGTGCTTGCTCTGCATTTTCCTGAATATGATATTGGGCATGGAATGGGCAGATAAGGTCAAGAACAGAGGTTTCATTTTAGCTGTCAGAGGAAGGCCATATTTCAGGTTGTAAAGCACACCTGATATAACTCTTAAAAGCTTTTTCACGGTCTTATTCATGGGATACACTACAGATTCTTTTGTTTTAACTCAGGCTTCTTGTGTGGGACCCATAAAAATGTGAAGCATATTTGTGAACACTCAGATCTTGAATCTTCTTTTTCCCTTGAATTCGACACATATTTGTGTTCAAAAAGTACCTGAAAAAATGTAGTATGTTTATTTGTGAACAAAAAAAAAAAAAAAAAGAGTAAAAAGCAAACCAAAAGCAATGTACTTGCAGCTTTGGCCTTGCACACAGTACAAGATAATCATGCCGATTTTGAGTTGGATTCCCCCCTCATGACCAAAGTCAGCAAGGACCTGATTATCTGATGGTTCTAGACTATTGTGACAGATATTCCTGTGGTATTAGGTGTATAAAGAGTTATTTTTCCCTCTACAATGTGCTCTAAAGATGATTGCAACCACTTTAACTTGAAATTGTATTAAGGTTAAATATTTATGATCATAAATCCTGTTGTGTTGGGACAACAGCTAATCAGGTATGAGAAGACTTGTTACCTGGAGTGGAACAGTAGCCAACCAGGAAGCAAGCTGACCAAAGGAGGAAACACAGCAACCACAGCTGTAGCGACAATAGTAAACGTGAATCACAAAGTTAGATGGGCATCAGGAATGGAGGATGAACTTGCCGGGCAACAACTCATGTTCATACATGTTCTGTAAAACATTCTGCAGTCCAGCTGACAAAGACATGAGCTAGACCAAAACAGCTACCACAGTGAATGCAGCAGGTAGCTAACAGCTAGCTACATTTAGCTTGTTTACTGCAGAGATGACTCTGCTGTTTGACTTGTGTTGTTGCCATAAATTAACAAGTTTTTAGTTCATTTATGACACCTATCTGATTTTATACTTCATGTTCACCATTGTTGCCATGACTGTGTTTGTTGTGCTTCCTCAATCAGTCAGCTTGCTACCTGATTGGCTGTTGATACGTTTCGTGAAATAATCCTGCTTATGTTTGCTAGGCTGTCCTTGGTGCTCACCCTACACAACAGGATTTTTGATCTTAAATATATGTTTAACACACTCTAAAAATGGACAGTTGAAGGTTGTTAAAAACTTGAGCTGATAGAACACATTTTTAGTTTTAAGAGAACAGTGCTCAATCAATTTAATAGTTTTTTGTAATTGTACTCAAATTGTCTGACAATCATCCCTTGATCTGAGTTTGAGCATTAGACACTTTAGCACCATTAGTGAAGTTACTGACTCGGTTAGGGAAGACCTACCTGTTGAGAGCCACATTAAGTATTAGATGTTCTTAATGAAATGTAGTTTTTCATTGGATTACATGATTGTTAGTGTTTCATTGGATGTGTGATAGGTGACTGGGAATGGCATACATATGATTTGCTTGCTTCAAGTCAAGATGGATTGAAGTGGTGACATTCTTGTGAGTCTTTGTATGTGTCCTCAACCCATGGCTTCCAGGTCTCCTTTCTTTTCCTTGAAAATATAAATAAGACCTCCTGAAAAAATACAGCTTGACAACTGGAACAGCTTAATAACTAAACTCTAACCTCTCAACACCAGACTTCAGACGAATCACATGTCAGCCACAGTCCACTGTGACGAGTGTTTTAGTGGGACTTTCTCTTGGCATAGTTTAGATCTTATAGCCGGCACTCTTTGTTTGGACATGCATAACAACCCCTGCCAGTGCTAACCAGCATTTCAACCTTAGAGTACACTTGTCCTGTTTGCCAAGCCCAAATAAACATAATATCTAAGGTACAGCAGGTTGCTACTGCTCTCCCCTCAAGCCATTTACTGTTAAAGCCAAAGCAGCCCCATTCAGGTCCGGCCATCAAAGAGCAGAGATTAACGGCAGAGTTAATGACTAAACGTGGACAAACAGTGGCCTTTATTTCTTTGCTCCACTCCCACACAGGTGCACTCAGCTACACTCCAGGTGCACTGATCTCATCTGCACGAGACAGTGCAACCTAACAAATCCAGATTAAAGTTAATCTAGAACATGTCAAAACATCTGTCACTGTGTGGCAATCCAGGATATACATCAAAAACATCTGTCAAAAAGGTCATTCACCAAGAGCACAATTCACAAAGGAGCAAACTTTGTAAAGATTCAGCCTGGTTAGGTTGGATTAGTTTACTAGACCGTTATTTTGACATAAATGTTAAATATAACTGCACATGTTTTGTAACTAGCCAAATGCATTAAAAAATGTAGTGGAAATAAGTGCATATAGTACTGGAGATATATTAAAATATGCGAGAAACTAAATAATTTGTTTAAAACAAGCAAATTAAAGCAAGAGATTGTTAGACTTAAATAAAGCATGAAGGCAACTGTATCTGAAAGACCTACAAGACCCTGAGATTGTTAACCCAGTCTAGAGTTCAGTTTTGCAGGGCAACAACCTTCTTTTCTTTTCAAGCAGTTGAGGTCAGTTTGGACCTTCAAGGCTTTCTCTGCAGTCCTAACTCATTTTGAGAGTTTGAGAGTTGTTTTACCATTGAAATATTTTAAAGACAGAACATCATCAATTTGAAAATTGACTTGTACACGAATAAGAAGTGACATCGAAATAAATCAGTCAGAATTTGAAATGTTCTGACTGAAACACCCTTGGGCCTGCTAGAAGGTGTTTGGTGGTGCCTATCAAACAATAAAAATACAACAGTACAATAGAATATGTATGCATTCTGTCCTGCTGTGCATGCTAGACTTAACGCTGGCTAATACTAGCATAGTGACTGTAAGCTTGTGGTCCATTTTCTAGAAGATGTTTACAGCAGAAAAAAGAAATATGCGAAAGGGAGAGACCAAGCTGTGAGCTGGAAGGGTTCACACAGGCAGGAAAATGCTTTGTTATAACTAACCAAAGCTAGTTATGACCCATATGGCTGGCAAATGGTAAGACTTGAATAACACAAACTTTATGTTAGTCATACTTGCTGAAACAACTCATGGATTTTGTCTGGTGTTGTGGTTTAAGTGAGATGTTTTCGTTTCTATATTTTGCTTTTCTGTTGGTGTAATGATTATGGCTTAAAATGTGCAGCATGTTTTAGATGTAATGACTGATTGTGATTTGTCAAATCAACCAAAAATAAAAGTGTGTTTGCATATTTTCAACTACCAGAGCTGTTCAAGTTCTGGCTATATTGTGTTGAATGGAGATTTTTCTATGTAAAATGATGATGTGATGTCTTAGGGCGTGACAAACATGGGAGCTTGTGGTGCAGTCACCAGATCAAGCTCACCACAGTGAGCTTGATCAGGCCCAGGAAAGCACAGCTGCTGTTCCTGTATCAAGCAGGTGAACCTTCCAATCCCTGCTCACCTTAATGCATCAGCATTAGACACATGGTCTTGCCAAGGATACCAAAAGGATTCCAGCCAGTGCCTCTGGCCATCAGTCAACATCCAGGCCTTACAAGACAACAGTCAGACCGGAAGGACGAAGGACCAAAAGACAGACTTTTGTTTGCATGCTCAGATACTGGGAATGCCACACGGTCTTGCTCAGCAAACCCATCACCCCCTGGGCAAGTCCATGTCTGGATTTGATCTGAGCCTTGCAGTCAGCGAATCGATAGATTATGCTGCCAGGGTAGGGGAACTGCTCTACAAGAGCGAAGTTGCAGCTTTTCAAGGTGTGTGGTTGTTACTATGGAGAACTCAATGATTTGGTAGTAGTGATTAATTTCAAGCCAATGTCAGCACACCAAATTATCATGCACTTCCATGGTGTAGCAGTATGAAGCAAAATAACAAACACTGATCGAACAGAGAACATACAACCTGTCAGCCATGTCTCTTTTAAAGCTTTTAGCATATTTTAAATGTAAGAAAGTACACAACAGGTTTTCACAAAACAATAAACAACAACTCTGGTACTTTTGGTGCAGGTAAAAACAGCTGTAAATACTTCTCCTTGTCTGAGATGACAACTCAAGGCTCAACTTCCAGGTTTAGTTAACTTTTGCTATTCAAGGTGACGGTCGTAACTGCACAGTCTTAGGTCCTTAGCAAAGAAATATGGACAGAGATTGTGTATAATGTAGAAATGACAAAGGAACCCCCCACCCAAAGGCAGCTACTTGCTGATATCTTTAAAGTGATAGTTTTGACCTAAACCTTTACCATGGTCTCTAATGTAAAGTGACACAAGCCATCCTCTCTGTTCATATCTCTACCAAGCACAGCTGAAATGTCACAACACAAATGCTCTAGCTGAGAAAGTCACCCATCTGCTTGTCGTCGGAGGCCATACAGCTCCTCAGTTGCATCAAATAGCTCGTTCAGCACAGTTTAGCAGCAAAAGGACAAGAACCGAACATATCTGCAAAATCCATATAACAATTTCCCTGATGTCCCTGATGGCAGATGGCATTTTATCACAGTGACAGCCTCCTTGACTGGATGTGGAGATAGTGTTATTACAGTTAGAATAGAAAACTCAAAAGGGCTGCTTCTTCCGTGTGTCAGGTAAAATGGTTAATGTTTCACTTTCACCCGAGGATCATCACACATGTTCATTCTGAACACTGATGGATAGTGTGATTCAGTTCATCATCATTATCTTTGCAGTGGGCTAGATTGTGGAGAACTTGGGAGCTGGAGGGCCATTTATAATTCACCTTGAGATGAACACAATGACAGAAGGGAAGCAGTACACCTTGATGATATTAGCGTCCATTGTCGCGCGTGGCTTAATGGCTACTCAAACAGGATATTGACCCAAGCAAAGCATGCCTGCCCGGCTTTATGATTCTTATCAGAATGAATGAAGCTGTGGATCCCGCTGAGAGGGATACTTTAGCCATCCATTCATAGTCATTCATCACCGAGGCGGGAAGTGAGATTCCTATATCCATTAGGGGAAGATAGATTCACAGTTCCCTCGTGGCCATTTAAGTAAGCGAGAACGTCCATAGGAGGTCAAGTCTTGAAATAGCCTTGAACCTACCTTGAGATCTCAAATCATTTATTCTATACGAGTTGAAACACCTTGTTTGAGGGAAGTTGTGGCCTTGTGTGTGTGTGTTTTTTTTAAAGGAACCATTTAAAGTTAAAATAAAAACACCTTTAACTGAGAGATTAAATTGCAGATTCATGAATCAAACAGCTATCTGAAAAATTTCAAATACCAGTTGGCAAGGTCAGTAAATCCCACTTTTTTCCATGTTATTTCTTCTCCACAATGACACATTTCTTGATCATGAAAAGAGCCATTAAACCAAGTCCATGATAGATTTGATTTTCACCTTGTTTTCTGATCATTTCTTTACTCTGTGCCCTTGCATTTTTTCCCTTTTCATCAATAAACCAGAACTCATTTTTAAGCACCTTTCCTCAGAGGCTCTAAAATGAAAGACGGACCTTTTTCTTAGCCAAAAACACTTTGATCATCTCAATACAAGCCTTTAAAATGACTTTTCTCATTAAGCCATTGGGGCAGTCGCAACCCTACAATCAAAAAAAGCATATTGCAGTTTTGGTCTCAGAGGGAAGGATTGCTGAAACAAACAGCATCTGCTATTGATTGAATTACTTCCATGAATAAATAGATTTGTCTGGATTAGGGAATGAGGCCAGCTCAGAATGTTTAATGACTTTAGTCAATTGGCTTTTTACAAGAAAAGTCAGGACTTCTCTTTTTAGAGATTTTGATATTGCCTCTGTTACTTAAGAGGTCAAGGATTGCATCTGAAAGCTTGTCAAAAATGTCTACGTAATAGGAATGAGGTAATATCTCTGAGCTTGTTGCCAATGCTTCAACAGCTCATCAGGGTAAGAAAACCTCAAACAGAAAGTTCTTTTTCAATATTCTTTATTTCCAACTCTGATTTAATACATACATGTGCTTGGCCTAAGCTACTTCAGATCCCCTCCTGTCTAGACTCTTGAATGATCACGTGAATATGAATCTCATATGGCCTTGTTTGCCTTGAAACTCCTGAGACAGCTCCTACTGTAACAGCAAGTGAGACTGACAGTCCCTTTTATTGAGTGTCAGTCCATCATACAGAAAACAAAAGTTGAATAGTGGGTTCATTACACTTGATGGTAATGTGCACACTCTCATCTCTTTGTTATGAGCATTCTGGTTTTCAGTTCCTGTGGAGAGGGCGAGCACCCACTGGTGTGACATATATCTCGCTGTGGGGGAAGGAGGCCGTCAGAATATAATCCCATTAGAGAAAGACTGCTCACGACAAAAGGAGGAAGAGGAGCCAAAGCATTGTACTTTGTCGCATCCAAAGTCATGTGTAGGTTTACCTTCAATGTTAGAGTCTTAGGTCCTGAATTTAGGTCATGCTGAGAGAAAGTGTTGACTGGAGAAGTTCTTTGATTTTAATTTTTGTATTTTACGCTCTTGAAGGAACATTTTCTGATTTTTCAATGAATTAGAGCAAAAATATGCAACCGCAAAACCCTTGTTACCCTTTTTCAGCACCATACAACTTTGGGATGAAACCATAGTTCTCATTAGAGAAGTGCATAGGGCTCTTAATGCATCAGTTCATACTTTAGCCTTCAGCTAAAAAGAAGCCAGTTCAGCCTGTTTTAGTACTGTTAGTTCCAATGACTCAGCCTATGACAGAAGAGGACAGTGACAGATGAAACTGAGAAGAAAAAAAGAGAGCAACTACACAAGAAGCGGGGCAAAAAGTGTCTGCAAAGCGGACGTCCCTGCATGTACTTTCCTAACAAATTGTGACAATGTCATTATCCAGTTTATTGTCATTAGAAGGCTTTACTGGGTGCAGAAACTCATTTTGCTCAACTTACACCTGTGGTCTGTATAGAAATCAGTTCTATTTTATACCAAATTTTGTTTCTTTGTCAATCTCAAGTAAGTTTGCAACCTCACAAACTTATCTCAAGTAGTCATTAAGCTATTGACTGTAGACACAAAGCAATGTCGGGTTTTTAAGCCAAGTTTTGTTTTTTGTTATGACATTAATCATTATTATTATAATTATTAATATAAACAAACGGAATTATTAATCAAGATGAATGGGACACCAATCTGGAGATAGGAAACAACAACAACAACAAAAATGGTCATAGAGTTAAGATTTTAATAATTATAATAATGTTATTTAATAAATATTGATATTTAAATAAATTGAAAATAAGCTGAGCACTTTTATCACCTTCGACCCCCTGCAGTATGGTGGACATTTTAGTACATCCTCAGGTCTGAGAGTGAGGTGTTAGGTGTCATATGAAAAAGCACCAGGTCTCAAGAAAAAAGGCACCAGGAAAAAAGGCGTCAGAAAAAAAGGCATCAGGAAAGAAAGTGTCAGGAAAAACGGCATCAGACTAAAGGCCTCAGGAAACACACTTAACTATGGTTATACAGCATTATAGTCATGTAATAATTAATTATAAGTATGCTTATAATAAATTATAAAGCATTATAGAGAGAGGGGCATAGAAAAATGTTACCCACCTGTTTTCCTGAGACCTGACATCTTTGTCCTGACACCATTTTTCTTGAGGCCTTTTTTCCTGATGCCTTGTCTTCTGACACCTCTTTTCAGAGACCTGACACCTTTTTTTGGAGGCTTTTTTCTGATGCCTTTTTTCATAAGACCTGACACCTTTTTTCCTGAAACCTGACGCCTTTTTCTGGTGCCTTTTCTCCTGACGCCATTTTTCCTGAGATCTGATGCCATTTTTCTTCATGCCTTTTTCCCTTAGACCTGACGCCTTTTTCCTGACAACTTTTCTCCTGATGCATTTTTTCCTGCACCTGATGCTTTTTCATATGACACCTGACACCTCACTCTGAGCTCCGAGGATGTCCTAAAATGTACACCGTACTGCAGAGTCTTCTCAGGTCCTTCTCCTATCAGAGAGGGTGCTGCAAAGGATCCTGTGAATATTTATGGGTCTCTAGTTCTCATTTTACTGCCTATTTTTGCCGAGAGATGCACGTAGCTTATGGAAAATAAAGATGAGCCTTTAATCCTCAAGTTTCCCTGTGCTCATGCTGGCAGTCTGAAAAGCCCTGGCATGCTGGCATGCACTAAGAAATAAAGATCAAGCCAGAAGCCACATGTATCCATGACAGCACCATGTGTGTTTTATGACAATGCAGCTGCTCTGAGAGAACTTCGATGGACACCAACGCTCGCCAAATTATACTCAAACTCGGCTGTTGCTGTCTTTTCTGGACCTAAAGTACAGGTAAATGTGATGTCAGAGGCTTTAAAAAGCTAAAAAAAACTCTAACTGTAAAGGATATGCAGGGATGAGTGCTGGAAAACTCTATTTTGAAATTCTCCCCTGGGACTCCCCACCTCACCCTCAGCGACTCTCTTGCCTTTGTCAAACCTTCGCCCCTGTGTCTGCCAGCATGTGTTTGTGTTTGTGTGAGTGTCTGTGTGTTTTTGACAGCCACTTTCTCAGACGCCTCCTCGCCTCTGCTCCTCTGTTGGCATGGTGAGCGAGCAGCGGGAAGCCTTCACTCCAATTTGCCATCGTTTGTCATCACTTGCCCCTGTGACACAGACTCACACACACGTATATACACACACCGCTGTCTACTTTCTAAGACATGCCGACACTGGCGACCCTGTGACAGAAGTTTTGGCCTGCTCCATGCTCCCCATTGCTCCGCTTTGCCATCTGTGATTTAAATACTGAAGCCAGACTTTACAAAGCTCAGTGTAAATCAGCAGCTGTGACTGTAGCAAAAGCAGATCTTCTAACAAAAAGGTGTCTTGATTAACTTATGTGAATTTCTAGCAATACATGATTACAGTTCTTCATTGTATTTTTTCATTACTTTAACTGCATACACAGGTGAAGCTTGCAGCCAACAGTGTGTCAAACATGTGCTATAGTCCTTAAGGTTAAATACCAAATTTCATATGTAAATGAAACCAAAAAATATAGATGCTTTGAACATAGCTAAAACAAGTGAATAACATAACTTTAAATTATTAGCCCATATATAGGCAGTTTTTCCCCTAAGCCATATGTTCAGCAACTATTAGGAGGCTATTTGATTCTGAGAGGTATTCAAGCAATCATTTCTTTCAATGAGAAAGACAAAAGTTACTTAAGTTTTTTGTTACTAAAGCAAGACTAAATTGCCAGTGCTGGACTGTTGGACATTCTAAACCCATGGTATTTCTCCACTGGATCAGCTGTAGATCGGTAGGTAGAGTGGGTCGTTGGAGGGTTTTGGGTTCAGTCACCAGCATGTCCTCCCAAATTGTTGATATTTCCTTGGTCAACCTAACCCCAATTTGCTCCTGTGTGAAAGCAAAGCAGGCTTTCACACAGGAGCAAACTGGGACCAGCTCTTGGAAGAGTCCTGTTTATGCCAAACTTCTCCCATTTGAGAATCATGGGCGCCATGTGCTTTTGGGAACCATAAGAGCAGCAGATTTTTTTTAGCCTTCCCCAGGTCTGTACCTTGCAACAATCCTGTCTCTGAGCTCTGCTGGCAGTTCCTTTGACCTCATGGCTTTGTTTTTACTCTGATATGCATTGTCAGGTGTGAGGCCTCCTATAGAGAGGTGTGTGTCTTTCCAAATCATGTCTGATCAATTAATTTATTACGGGTGTACCCCAAACAAGGTGTAGAAACATCTCAGCAATGATTGAGAGAAATAGGAGGAGACTGAGCTAAATTTCAAGTGTGTTGGCAAAGGATTTGAATACTTATGTCAGTGTGGTATTTCAGTTTTATATTTTTTTCATAAATTTGAAAATTCTAAAATTCTGTTTTCACTTTCCAGGGTGGCGTTCTGAGTGTAGATTAATGAGAATATTTTTTTTTTTTTTTCAAATATAGAATCAGGCTGCAACATAAGACAAATGAAAAAGGGAAGGGTGTCTAAATACTTACTGATTTCTCTATAGGTGCAAAGGAGCAGTCTTTCCTTTTAATAATTGCATAATAAAGGATCTACTCATCCTTATTAGTCATCAGTATTCACCTTCTCTTTTCACTTGACATCTAATTTATGCTGGAAAGTGGCCCATAAACGTTTATAATGTTCTACTATACTATACTATACTATACTATACTATACTGTGTTTAATACTGTTATTTTCACTCATTAAGTCTTATTAACCATAATTAATAAGGGACAAAGGGATATATAAACTGTTCCAAATACCAGGTAAGTGCTACTTGGTGAACTAAAATCCAATAATCAGTGTATCAGTCTTGTTAGCATTAATACAGATCTTAAAAGTTTCTTACAAACCAACAATAAATGTGTTCATTTACCATGTTAAGTAACTCTTATAAAGTCAAATTAATGTTAATACACATCTTATAGGGGTTTATTGCAGGTAAATTAATTGTTTACAAGTTGAAAAAAAACATTTACATGTCTTGTAGGCAAAAACAAATTTGTTAATTATGATTATTAACACACATTGACTTATTTATGTTGTGAAGAATCTTAAAAGGTCTTGTAAGTGTGTTATCAACTATGAATTCATGAATTCCTGCCTATTAAAACAACCTTTAAATAAGGTGTTGTCCAAAATACAAATCAAAACAGTATTGCTTACAGTTTGCTTTGCCCTATAAAAAACGACACACTCTTAGTGACATCCCCCATTGGTGTAATCATGTTTATGGTCTGTGTGATCATTTTAGCATGGGTGTTAAAGAGGCTCTCTAGGCTTTAGAAGCCAGCCTCAAGTGGTCATTTTAAGAACTGCACTGCACAGCTGTGGTAATTGCTTGGTTCTACCCATGCTGGATGTTTTTGAAAGGATTACCAATAAATAACAACTCATATTGCACCAGAAACAAAAAAACAAATCAATGCTCAAGACAATTAATTGGGTTGAATCCGATTTTTTCAGTAATTTGTGTTAAGCAATCCTTCAATACTTCGACATCCTGCATGCAACAGTTCTCTTTTTCCTCTGTCAGCTCAGTTTTGATGGTTTAAAATAACTGCACGGACTTTCAGTCCACAGTAGTTAAATAATGAGGCACAATATGAACTGAGCAACCCTCCAGCTCTGTATCTAATTGTGGACTGGAACCTTGTAGAGATCTTATGTTTCAAGACAGTAATTAGGACAGAGACAAAGGTCTCATTAAGCAAATTACCTTGTTGCAGAGAAGTCAGGGTTAAAGCCTTCACTAGCTGAGCTGCCATTTTTCCTAATGATCATGGATCATCAGGACAATCCAAGAGGTCCCAGCATCACACATTTATCCCAGTCTTTTACTAATTTAGACTTTCATTTTACAAAAATCTGACCCATTGTGTTAAAATATTCAGATTTATTTAACAGACTAAAGAATCTTTCTATCCTGATTATTTACCAGAGCACATGATATGAAGATTTTCTGTCCTTTCCATTTGTGGGTTAAATTTCTCTCATTTCGTTCCACTAAATCTAACAAAAATAAGACACCCTATCTGGTCATGAATCCAACCAAGACACCCCATGGTGTGGATTCATTTTGTTGATGGATGATGCTAGAGAGGACTCAGGAGGGAAGTTGGAAGTGGATTCTGTCTATTATTTGGGGCCCTGCGTTCTGGCTGATCGCTGGCATGGTCAGTTGGTGCTCCTGCCTGTTGGGGAAGGCTGAGCCAGAACCCTGGTATGGGCAGTAAGTTTGTTGACGTGAGGGCTCAATGCCATCTGGGCACATGGATTGATGAGATGACGGCCATAACTCTCTGTATACTTCAGATAGACAGGAAGATGCCCCTCGTCCCCGCTGTGGTGGCGACACCAAACCCCAGTGCTAAAGATGAATGGTTTCCAGTTCTTTGCACAGCCACTACTGGTTTCCTCATATGGACCAGGAAGTGGAAAACAAAGCTGGTTTCCAGTAGGATTTGAGTTGTTACTTTCACATTTACAAAGAAATCTGGCCATTGGCCACAAACTCATTATGGTCTCATCCAGGTCCAACACTCCCACCTGCCAAGTGCCAAATGCTGGTGGAATTTGCTTTTGCGGGATAAATCAGTGGGGTTCCTCTGTCACACTGGTCCAGGAGTTCCTGAGATGGTAACACTGGAACGATTTGGTGATAAACAGGGGATTCAAGAAACACTTGTGAAAGTTATTATATTAATGTGGGAAATAACAAACACTGGTGTATTAAATTACACCACATGCAATTCGGGACAGCCTGTCTTCAGCAATATGAGGGCCGAGACACTATGGCTTTGTCCTGATTCCTGATATGATTTTGTCATGATTCTTCAGTGCCAGTTAATGATGGCATATGATGTTTATGATATGATAGTATTGATACCTGTGATTTTCTTCCTTTATAAGTAGAAACAATTGTAAAACCCTAGGTAAGAGGATATCATGAGTGATATTTCCTTGAGCAAATCACATGTCAGTCAGTCTTTGCCATTTTGCCATCTTTTTCTCACTATCTTTCATATACTAAGCTGCAAAATGCAGGTCCACTAATCCCACAAATTCACTTTCTATTATCACTCTATGACCTTCTATCAAGCATTTTTCTTTTTTATCTGGGCAGTACCTAGAGCGGTGACAATAGTGCCTAAACAGACAAAAGTTGGGTGCGAGCTACCCTCAAGCAATACCAGCTGGCTAACCATAGCTAATGCTACCAGGATAGCAGCTTTCATATAGTAACATATTCACTAACTTAGAACAAATGCCCAGAGAACATGGGATGAAAACACCAGGTTACACTTTATGTAGCTGGTTTCCTGAAAAAAAAAATCCTAAATGTTTGTAAAATAAGTTGATACACTGGTAAGTTAATATCCAACCTGCTCACAGTGAGAAAGACTTATGAAACTGAACATTTACAGAAGTAAGAGCAAGTCTCCATTGGTTACCTTCCCTCTGTTGGTTTGAAGGATTAATTCAATTCCTTTACTAGCTGGTTCAGTCAGAGACTGATGGGGGAGAGTTATAACTTAATTGATAACCTAAAGACTCTGCTTTGAGAAAATAAGGTGTGCATTGTCTCTTTTGGCTGCTCAAATCAAGTCAGGTCAGGTATGGGAGCATATGCTGATTTGGCACTTCACTGCACCAATCCTGGTGTTGTATTGCTCAGGCCCCCAATGACCATCCTCCAGGCTTGCACCAGGCCCTTGCCCCATCTCTCCAGGGATCCTCCAAGCTGCCCCCTTCACAATGTACACAGTCGTCCTTGGTGTCTGGACCAGCCCACCAGGTCCTAGGCACCCAGCATGCAGTGAGCTGGATCAGGCCTTAAGAAGTACTAGGTGCCTGTTAAAGCACAGGCAGCTGACCCTTCCAATCCCAACTCTCCTGAGCATGTCAGCATTAAACACACAGTCTTGCAAATGATACCCAGCCAAAGCTAAGCTGTCACAAAAGAGTCCAGTAGGCCCCTCTGTTCATCAGTCAACTTCCAGGTCCAGAGTATAGTAAGACTGGAAGGACCAAGGACCAAAGACTCGTGTCTGCATGCTGAGATACTAGGAGCTCCACACTGTCTTGCTCAGCGAACCCATCGTCCCATGGGCGAGTCCAAATCTGTGGTTGATCTCGGCCACGCAGTCAGTGAATCCATGTATTATGCTGCCATTGTAGGTGAACTGTATTAAAAATTTTATGCTCTCACCATTCACAGATACAGATTTGATGGCAGCATCCAAGGCATCCCCAAATGGATCTTTATTTTGGCCCATGAGACTTGCACTCCCAACACTTCAGTTGCCCCACAAGGACATCTACAGTCTCCACAAGGATCACAGCACCAGCAAGGTCCAGATTGATTATCTAGTCTCTTGACCTGTAGTAGGTGTATCCAACAAACATACACCCACTTCAGACAAGGAAGTAATGGCAATCCCAAGCAGAGCCAGCTCCCCCGACATTGCAGGTATGCATGAGGCCTCCTGAAGAGAAGTCACAATCCAGCTCCTGACTTGTTATGCTAACCAGCTGGATGAACCATTCTTGAAGTGGTTGGTGTTAACATCAGTCTGTCACCACCACCCCCCAGTCAGTCAGATCAGCTGTGGTCCCTGTTATTCACAACTCTAACCCTTGATATCATCAAAGGGGAAGAACTATTAAAAAAAAAAAAAAAAAAAATATATATATATATATATATATATATGTACAATGTGTGCCCATAAATAAATGAGCTATTCAAAACAATCTTATCGTGTAAATCGGGCTTTACACATGCCTCTTTCTGCAACCAGATACACATTTTAGTATGGGAATTCTGGGGCTTTTGCAGCCACCTCTAGTGGACACTCAAGGAACTGCAGTATAACAACTTCCACATTTGATTAATTTTTCAACACCCGAAGTTGAAGCTCGGTCTTAACCTTTGTTTTGTGGCATCATAGTCAGAGTCAGGTACCTCCAAAATACCTTTTTGATTGTTTGAGACCACTGATAAATTAATTACAGATTATTCAGTACAAAACTGTTGTTTTTAATCATGTAGAAGTATTCCTATAGCGCGTTAAAGTTGTGTCATGAGGCTATGAAATTCAATACTGAACTAATCTTAGGCATGTTTCTCTGATTAACCAAGTTATTATAGCTTATTTTAATGTTTAATGCTGACCCAGATTATTTGAATGATGGGATGAAAATCTAAATATTTTGTATTTATAGTAAGTGGTCAGTGAATAATGCATTTGCTTAGCTTGGAGTATAGGAGAAGTGAGGAATGTGGGATATCAGGGTTGTAGATCAGGCAGTCTGCTGCTGCTGCAACAAAAACGTACTCTCTCCTTACTGAACAGAGTCCCATTTAAGACTTGCTGATTACATCTGTGAACAGAGCAGTTACAATTAGATGTGTGTTACTGATAAGCTGGCAACAAGTGGTTAAAGTAACTGATACTCTAAACTGGATGCACCATTTAGCATTCACTTTAAGATGCATTGTTCAGTGTTGATATTTTCTCTTAAATGCAATCTAAAACATCTGCAAAGATCCCTGGGGCAGCTCACTTTAGGTTATCATTGTCTTAACCCTTGCTGAATCATTTTACAAAGGAAAAAGAATTTAAACAACCGAATGTGTTAGAGAAGCTGACCACTGAATCCAGCAAATAATATAATCAGTCTGGATGTGTGTTTTTATGGCTTGAAATGTTTTTTCTCTCGTTACTTACAAATGTATGTGCTGCAAAGTGTGTCCCAGCAGAATCAAATAATGCAAAATGGTAGCAGGACACAGTAGACAAAAAGAATGCTCTCAAAAATAGATGACTTTGTCTAACATTTTGTTCCAACCTTTGAAAAATTGTTCAAAGATTTACTCTCTGCAGGGATGAAAATGTACCATAAATTCTGAAGGACAATTGCTCAGTGATGATAAATAATTAGTTGTGCACACCCAGACTAGATAGGCAGGTCCCTCCATTTTTTATTTTATTTGATTTAATTCCCTTTGTTTTGCATAGACACATTAGGATTAATTACATCTATGATGCAATACTATTTTATTCAATTTGATATATGAATCATTATACTTCCCTTTAGACAATACTATTTGAAACAATTCAATATGACACTCAATGTAGTAGTAAGAGTCGATTGTCTAACAACTGGTAGGTCATGGTTCAATCCTCAGCTCCTAAAGTCACACGTTGATGTGCCCTTGGACTGGGCTAGTATAATAACGATGGCCATCCTACGTAGCAGCCTTTGCCATCAGTGTGCGAATATGGAGTGAATGGGTATGAAAAAGTGTTTAAGTCACAAAGGCACTTTCATCAATGTGCCATTACCATGTTAGATAATATACAATACAATATTATATGATATGATACAATGAGATGTGATACACTATGACCAGATCCTGATCGCGTGCATCGCATTGGAGCTGATTTGGCAATTTGGTCCCATCTGATCATTTACATCAGCTGTCATAAACAGAGCACATTTTGCAGCTGGCTGTAAACGTGTGAGCAAGACAACAAAGCAGCAGTAGCAACATTAGCAATCCTGTAGCTGAAATGTCAGTGGTATGAATATTCTTCTAGCCTGAGAGTAAAAACACTCTAACAGCCACTTACAGCATCTGTAACACGACTGTTTCATGAGGTGGTAACAGCAGGGCTGTGATTGATACGATTCGTTTGATCCACCATCTCCAACTAAACATGCAGCAGAATACGGTGACTTCACAATAGCAACAGAGACGGCTGCTACACTGAAGCAACAAACTCTGGACTTTAAGAGTAAAGATACATACCCTGGAGAGAGCGATCAGGAAAAGAAGATCATAGGAAAGGTGATGGAGATGCTGGTTTATAATAAGAGTGAGGGAGGAAAAATTTATGAAGCAGCTCCAGCTGTGTTTTGGAAATCTCACTGTGATAACAAGAGTGCCTTGTATTTGATATTCATATTTTACTGCAGTAATAGTAAGTGTTTTAGTTCATGTCTCAGATTAAGCTGCAACTTTTTAACAGGGATTGTTGTTCTGAATCTGTCTGGTTTAGTTAATCGTGGGTCGACTCAAGTCAAACTGTGTACACAACTTTAAAGTGGAGCTGGGATGTTTTGATTTCACTTTTTTTAAATGATTAATACAGTCAAGCTAATTATACCACTTCTCAGTGGGATTGTAATATTTCACTTTCATTTATTTAAATTATTACCTCCGCCAAGGAGGTTATGTGACCGGCAGGGTTTCTTAGTTTGTTTGTTAGTTTGTTTGTTAGCAACATAACTCAAAAAGTTATGGAAGAATTTTGATGACATTTTTAGGAAATGTCAGAAATGGCATAAGGAAGAACTGATTAAATTTTGGGACTGATCTAGATCACAGTCTGGATCCAGGAATTTTCAAAGGATTCTGTACTATTGGGAGGGCTAATGGCAGAGGTCTGTGCTCTCCGAGTGCTTTTCTAATTTGTCACTGCAATTGTTGAAGCTCTTTACATCTGTAAGTAGAACTCAAGTTATTTGAATTCACTTTTTTTGAATTCCTGTTTTTGACTGCTCAGGTCTGTCAGCTGTTTTGATTCTGGTCTGATTTAATTCAAACACTGCACATCTCTATTTTTGACTAATTATTTAAGTGAAACAGAGCTTTTACACCATTCTGAGTTGAAATTTGATAGTAAGGTTTTTTTTGTTTGTTTTTGTTTTTGTTTTTTTACCCCAATGTTAGCTGTACTAAGTTAAATGGAATATGCTTGATACATCTAGTAGTTATTCTGTTTACTGGAGTTATTTTTGTAAATAAAAAAAACTGAAACTGTGATCTCGGTAGATACTCAATATTTTAAAAACTGGATCAAGATCAGAGGCCAAAAATGCTGATCAGGACATCCCTTGTGTTTTTTTTTTGTATGTCAATAATATGATACTGCATGACATGATATGATACAGTGCTATATTTTGCCCCCTTTGGAAGTGTGAGTTAGACTCCAAGTGCAGCTTCATATCACTGCAGGGCAGCACTACTTGAAAGTATCCATCGTCATGAACCTATTGCACATGTTACAGGTCATATAGATAATTAATGTGTGGAGGTAAAGTTAAAATCTTTGCTATCGTCGTCACACTTCACACAGGAATGCTGATGCAGAACTTTCGTTGGCTTTCAGGTTGGCTCACCCCTCACTCTCATTGTTTTCTTCCCTTTATTCTTCCTTTCTCTGTGTTCCCTCAGTGTTTAGTCCACATCCACAGAAACTGTCAGGGTGCTACCACCTTGACCCACTCTGCCTTTATGTGTAACTCTGCTGTTCAATGAGATTAACCTTCTAAAAACGTCGCCTCCATTTTACAATGCTCTGCAGAAGAATGTCAGCTTAACTCCTGTAATGTAAATGAGATGAAAAAGTTGCAAAAAAAAAAGTAATCTGCATCCTCACCTCACCTCTCCAGAACCTGTGCTTGTGCCCATTATTCATATGCTCCAAACATTACAGCACTGGGATGCTAATGCAGTCTCATAGCCTGTGCCCAGTATTTAAGCCTTCACACTCATACTTTGCCGGGGCCTTGATTAAATTTGTTGCCCCAGCCATCCGGCTGCCGGCTGCCAGATGACTGTGAATATGAATGAGAGTCTAACATTGAATGTTGCAAGGCTCTGTCCTTGCTTTTCCTTTCTTGTAGGCTCATTATCCTGCTTGGCTCCCTCTTTAACTTCTTTTCACTTTACTGTCTCTGTCTTTACTTAAAGTTGTCAGCGCTGACTTCCACATGTTAATGAATCACACTGCAGCATGCATACAAACATGCTGATGGATCAAACCGCTGAGCTGGTGCCCTTTGCTATTTTGAAAAGTATGCAAGATTTAAAGAGGATTCACCTAAAACTGGTCAACAACTTTCCCTTTTTATTGACTAAAATAATTCTAAGTGTGCTTGACAATTATCATAAAGTGCATTTGGGAGCTTTAGGCACCAGTGGCTCCAAATAACAATGGGAGGTAATTGGAAAATGTAAACTTCAGCATATTAAACGGCTTCCAGCATCCTCATAATTATCAGCTGAGGCAGCTTGCAACAAAAGGGACCTTGGAGGCAAAATATTGCATGTGGTTGAGTCCAGCTTCTGTTTTGGGAGGGAAGAGGCACTCTATTCTTAGTCCTCCCAAGTTGTGGTTTATCTCTCTTTCTCTGGGTGAAGAGGTAGATTCACTGGAAACAGTTTTTTATTTGCAGTGGCAAATCAATGGTGGAATTTTAACTCATCTCAGACTCAAGGACAGCCTTGGAAATATAACTGTAAAGTAGAAATACACAAAACTGTTTTATTGATTTCTAGGTGCTTGAATTAAGTGAGCATTATTATGGCAGTTCCTACTAAATCAACTATGAACTGTCATCAGCTTCATTTTTTTTTTCTAAAGTAAGTTATTTTATTGAGAAAAGTTGTTTTATTTTCAGTATTTCAGCAATATAATCTGGGCAAGCTCCTACTGCAGCATTTTTACCGCTGGCAAAAAGGTCATGTTTTTGCTGCACTTTTTATAAGTCAGAGGCATTATAGACAAAACTACTGGCTGGAACTTTAGCAGAAGGGTGAAGCATGGGCCAAGGAAATAACTGAAGTTTCTGACTCATGGAGAAGCACTTTTAGTAGATCCAACTTTTCTTGCTGTTTTTTTTCTGAAGTACTCAGTGGCATAGAAATTATTTCTTGAATACTACATATTGAACTTCATGAAAGGCTTACATGTTCAACTTGTTGTCACAGCCTAGATAATCTCACATTAACACCATAATAAACATTTCTGATTTTCAAAGCGCCTGAAATGATTACAGTTTGAAGTAAACACAAGACTCTTGAGTTCTACTTAAAGGAAATAGGCTTAGTGTAAATATCTCTAAGCCCAGTTATGCCTTCAGTATAAGCCCTTACATCTCAACCTTGCAGACTAAAGGGTAGAAAAAGTCAACACTTAGCCAGGGTTTTCAAGTGGAAACTCTGCTTTGTTGGTGTTTTGTTCATTTTTCCATGCCACCTTGAAACCCCTTCTGAGTCATTTCTGAGTATAAGCTGTATGCTTTGGGTCTTCTACCAAGCCATAGTTCTCTTGCAGACTGAATAAGACTGTCCTGCAGGATTTTACGATATTTTGCGGCATTTATTTTACCTACCTTAACAAGCTTTCCAGGGCCAGCTGCGGAGAAGCATCCCCATAGCATGATGCTGCCACTGTACTTTTCTGTCCTCTTCTCTCAGAGTTGCTTGGAGTGTTCTTTTGTCTTCATGGTGTAATGGTAGCCAGGAATAATGATTAACCTTCCAGACACAGGTGTCTTTATACTAAAATCACTTGAGACACATTCTCTGCACTCAGGTGATCCCCATTTCACTAATTGTAAGACTGCTAGAACCAATTGGCTAGAGCTCTGTTGAATTAGTTCAGTCTTTTTAAAGGGGGTGAATATTTATGCAGTCACAGCTTAGATACCAGCCCCTTAATGAGGTGTACTTTTATTTTAAATATTTTGTACACTTTGCAGCTATAAAGGTATATCCATACTGATTGTGCTTGCTGATCTTCTCATTTAAAAGACTGGGTTCTTTGTCCTGGCAAAGTTTCTGTGCTTGTCAAATTAACGACTTGGTTTGAATGCAGAATTGTCTTCTCTGATTAACCATGGGATGTTTTAGACAAGCAAAATGAGCTAATGTGATCAGTAACGTTTGTTTTTTTAAATTTCTTAAAATTACTACACCACTGTTATCAGAGCCTGAAAACGATTTATTGCTTTTGTTTCCTATCCTGAAATCTGACTTGGCTGCAAAACCATAATACAGTCACACACACACAAATAAACAAAGCACACAGGAGTGTGGGGCCCAGCCTCCCTTCGTCAGCGGGGCCTCTGTCAGTATTGACAGGCTGTGGACCTGGACTGACTACAGACAGACAAACTCAGGGAGGAGGAGGAGACGCCTGGCTCTGCCAAGCGCCATGGCTGGACAACTGTCTAAGGTCCTGCAGTGTGAGAAAGTCCTGTGTGGCATCCCTGGAAACAAACCAAACACTAGACTCTATTCTATATTCAGAATTTTGGCAATTTGTCCAAAGAGAGAAACAAAAGATAAACAAACAGTATGGTGTTATTGGGATAAAAATGATCCAAACTGAATAAACACGTGTGCAGTGATGATTTGATTAAGTGAGTCACTTTTCTCAGCCGGTTATACTTGGTAATTCAAAAAGTACCACTTCTGAGTTTTTTTTCATGCACTTTGACATGAACAAATAAATACATAAGCAGTTTTACTATTGGGAAAAGGAGGGCAATTACCAGAGGCTTTACACACCAATGGGCCCAAAAACACAAGCAGAAGTGCACATCAAATTTGAAGTATCACACTGCGTCATTAATTAAAATGTGCATTTAGAATTTAAATAAGGTACCCAGAGTGCATAAAATAGCCTCAAAACAGAGTTTGATGGACCCAAAAAAATTCCTGGAAAGGTCTCCTGCACCTCCTCCTGAGTTCAAGCCCTTTTAAAAGCTCCACTGTGCCTTTATATTGAGCAAATTATTGCCAGTTAGATCTATTTAGAATTATCAGACCCTTAAAACAGAGGATACCTGTGTGGTAAAATAGCATCAAATAAGAGGGAAAAATAAATATATACTACTTAATACTAAAATGAAACTAAATAAATATAGTTAGGCATATTATAGGTAAAATATATGACATTGTGTTTATTGACATAGCTAATATGCTTCCGGGTCACTGCTTGTGTGGTGACCGGTGGCTCAGAGAGCAGCCGTTGTATGTTTCTTATGTCGTTTTAGAGTCCGTGTACGTGTAATGTTGAATGTGTTTTTTGTCCCAAATACCTTGGACTATCTGTAGTGACTGTGTGACAGACTCACAGAGGGCAGAGTCTTTTTTGCCATGTGCTGCTTAATGTTGTGCTGAAACACGTAAGCCAAGTTGAAATAATATAAGAACAAAGTAGACACCCTGGCGACTCAACTCTCACCTTAAGCAGGGAAGAGGTGGTGGGTGCCCTCAAGAAAACCAAATGCAACACTGCCACTGGATTGGACAGTATATGTGGGCGGACCCTTATGCACTGTACAGAGCAGCTGGGGGTGTGCTCCAGCAACTGTTCCAGTCTTCCATAAACTGCAGCACAGTGTCACAGATGTGGAAACATTCCACAGTTATTCCAATCCCGAAGAAGGGCTCCACAAAGGTTTTGAACGATCTAAGGCCTGTGGCCCTGACCTCACTTATGATGAAGGCTATGGAGAGGATCGTTAAAAGTTGCATCACAAAGATTGTTGATCCTTTGATGGACCCACTCAAGTTCACATACAGAGCTGGCAGGGGAGTAGATGATGCCAAGTCACTCATCTTGGAGACCATGCACAAACATTTGGAAACCCCCAACTCCATTGCCAGGCTCCTGTTTGCTGACTTTTCTTCAGCATTTAACACCATGCAGCCACATATCCTCACTGGGAAGCTAACATCTTGCTTTCATCTAGACCATCAGCTCACTCTCCGGATTATTGACTTTTTAACCAACCAGTTTCAGAGGGTGCTGGTTAATAGTTCTTATTCAGATATCCTGCACACCTCCACTGGCTCCCTGCAGGGCTGTGTCTTGTCTCCTTTGCTCTACATCCTCTACACTGATGACTGTAGGTCCACTCGGCCTAACTGTCATCTTGTAAAATTTGCTGATGATACAGTCCTGCTCTCTCTGCTTCCTGCCTCCGCACTACACCACAGCCCTGTTCTGCAGGAGTTTGTCACCTGGCGTCTTGAGCTGAACACTAAGAAGACTGAAAAAGTCACTCTCCAACAAGCAGAGAAAGCTGGCAGAGGCTGTCACCACCACCATTCAGCGGGAGCCAGTGAAGGTTGTGGATGAATACAGGTACCTAGGCACAATTTTCAACAGCTCCCTGAAGTTTTCCTGCAACGCCAAGTAGATTCTCAAGAGATCCCATCAAAGACAATATTTACTCAGATACTTTGGGGTTCATCCAAGCATCCTAATGACTTTTTTACCACTCCATCATTGAAAGTGTGCTCTCCTTCTCATTGGTTCCATTCAATCAGCCTGCAAAACCGGACACGCCTTCATACCATCACAAAAGTCTGCTCCAAAATCATTGGACGTCCTGTTACAGCTCCGTCTGCTCTTTGTGATCAACAGACTATTCATACTGCTCTCAGGATACTCCACGATCTCTCACACATTCTTCACTCTGTGTTTGAGTGGCTACTGTCAGGCCCCAGACTGCGTTGTCCAGGCTGCAGGACTCAAAGAAGGAGAGCTACCACAGCAGTCCAGCTCCTAAACTCTAACCCATCTGTACTACAGTATCATATTGATGCTCTCTCCCATAATAGACAGTTGTCCTCTTGCACTGACTGCACATAGCAGTTTGTTTTAAATGTTGGATGTCTGTCTCTGTGCCTTTTAATTGCCCTTCAGGGACAATAAAGTGTTTTGAATTGAAGTGAATATTGAATACATCCTAACTATCATTATCTACACTGCTACCATTTGGGGTCATAAGGGGTTGATGCCAATCCCAGCAGTCCTCACTAAGAAGACAGGTTACACACTGGGCTAGTCACCAGTCAATCACAATGCAAACATATAGAGACAAACAACCCGGCACACTCATATTTGCACCTACGGGCAATTTAGAGCACCAGAGGGAGGGCTGCAGTGATGGTTGTCCTTCTGGAACTTTGTCTCATCTCCACACAGGATTTCTGGAGCTCAGTCAGAGTGACCATTAAGTTCTTGGTCACCTCTCTTACTAAGTCCCTTCTCCCTCAATTTGCTCAGTTTGGCTGGGTAACCAGCTCATGGGTGATTCCTGGTTGTGCCAAATTTCTTCCATTTGAGAATTATGGAAGCCACTGTGTTCTTGGGAGCCTTCAGTGCAGCAGAATTTTTTTGGTAGCCTTCCCCACATCTGTGGCTTGCGGTGATCAGTTTAATTTACCACAGGTGGACTCAAATCAAGGTGTAGAAACATCTCAGCAAAGATTTTGATAAAGGGGAGGAACTTGAGCTAAATTTCAAGTATTTTTTGCAAAGGGTCTGCATACTTATGAAAATTGTGATATGTGATATTTCAGTTTTTTATATTTTTAATTAATATGCTAATTAGAAAAAACCCTTTTGATGATGGAGTAGATTATTGAGAACTTAAGTATATTTTTTGACTGCTCAGGCTACATCATAACAAAATCAAAAAGGTGAAGATGGTCTGAATACTTTCTGAATGACTAGTATATGATATCTAACTCCTGTGCTTTTCCAATCAGCTTCACCCCGACAGCATGCTGAAAATTTACCAGGGTGCTGGCAGAAAAAAAAAAACAGTTGGATAAAGTTTGGGTGACAAGTTAAGCTATTTGCATTCACATGTTCACCCTGAAAAACTTTTTGACCTTTTGCACTCTGGCCAACATTTTTGGACTTCTGTGAGTAGGACAAAATTTCTGCTTCTGGGACAATAAAGACAACCTGAGTCTGAACTTCAGGAAGTATTCAGAAATTTTGTGCAAGTATGAAGGTGCCAATACTTCTAATTTTTTCATGTGTACTCCTTCTGATCCACCCCGATAAGCCGTGCTTATGCACCGTGCCACATGGGGAAATAGATGGCCCTACTTACTCGGAGACATTATGGCACGGTGATGGAGTTCAAGTGGAAGAGTATATTTAAAAGAGAACCTACAGACTTTAAAAACAGCTTTGTAACTTAACAGATATAAGAACCTATTATAAATGGAGATCAGTGAAACAGCTGCCTTGGGTCAGACCACTGAGGGTGGAATGAAAGAGAAGGAGAAGCAGAAGGATGAAGGAAAGCTGTCTCTGGTGTGACATCTACCAGATATCTACTGTACCTGGAAACTCTCATATGATACCTTTAATAGAAATTATTTCTTGCTAAAGAGAGGACATAATTTGTGCTCCCTGCCTACATTTGATCGCGGCCTTAAATTTGTGCAAATTTAATACCAGATGTGTATTGTGGCGACAGAATACAGGCTGCATCTGGTTTGCCTATCACAATAAAGTAACCTGTTTTAAGCGTTAAGTTTATAGTGTATCTATTATCAAACTGACTTTATGCCTGCTGATGTGCTCTACTGGAGCATGCACAGTCTACTGGGCATGAATACATCCATTATGGCTTATTGAAACTGATTATTTGTCAATAAATGTGACCTGGTTGAACCATTTCAAGGTCGCTCTGGTCGCTGCAGAGATAATGAGGTTAAACTGCCTGATTTGCCTGAGGAAGTGCTGACCACACAACTGACTGGAGGGGGGTAAGGGCCATTATTAATGTGATCCAGGTTCAGGTTAGATACCCGTCATAAAATAGATCGCTCTCTACAGTGGGCAAATGCAGGATAAATAGTAGGAAGGTCAGAGGACAAGTCAGCCTCATATTACTTTCAGCCTGGTCCTTATATTCTTCTGTATTTGTTAAAAAGCCATGCAGGCTCCCTGTGGCTCCGTGCCACACATGCTGTAAGTGTTAAGGAAACTACACACAGTTGCCTCCAGCTAAGAGAGGCCCCCGGGGATCAGGCCTTAGTCTGCCCACATGGAGATAGGGAATACCATAAAGCTAAATGGATAACAAATGAGAAAACATAGGCAAGGATTTATGAAGTGCTGAAACACTCCCCACCATTCCTACAAAAAAAAGAAAAAAAAAAATCCAACCATGCTGGATGGGGGAATGAAAAATCACTGTGGAAGGTGAAAGATAGAGAAAATAGAGAGAAGGATGGCCTGCCAGAAGAGAAAAAACATTTCCTCACAGTCTTGACTTTAAGATGACAAGAGTAGGGGAAGAGCAAAGTACTTTCTCCCAAGCACCCACTCATCAGAATCCAGCTATTACTAATGTCAAAGTGCTTTCATGGGTCGTTATGAGCCAGACATGTTGTCAGGGCCCTCTAGAGTCTTTGCTATTCAAGCTCCACCAATTTACCTCAAAATTTATTGCTCAGGAAAGGACTAACATATACTTAATACAGATTGGAATGTCCCCCTACATTCAATATACTTCCCAGACCTGATTGGATATCATGTATCAGCTTCCTAGATTTAAATCTGATTATTTTTTACACAGTAAAGTCTCCTGTCTCCTGCGTCTGGAGATCCCATGTATTTATTCAGATGTCAGACTGGAAAGCAGGTGTTTTCTCATATCACAAAGGAAACCTTGCCAGATACAAAGACACAGTTAGGCCCACGTAACCCAGAGCTTTTCATCATCTCCTAATTGGCCCATCTGCAGTCCAGACAGGCTGGACTCGCTTGAGCAGCTCGTCTCATTGGGTTGTATCACTCCCGATGCCCTCTGCAGTCTTGGAATGACCCCTATGTGTGGCATATGAAGTTTTTCTATTTCAATTTTTTCTCATACAAATTCCTTCTCTGGTTGAATCACCTTTGGAAGACAGTCACTGAAGGTATCCAGAAAATAACGCTGTGTTAAGCCGACAGGCTTCAGACAAGGTTATGTCAACACACAGTTTACATATGAGCTGTCGGTGACTGATTTAAGTCAAGCTCCCCTGAAAGTTTCTTGCAGGTATCCAGATGTGGCTCCAGCATCTGTCTGCTTGAATATAGCTTGCAATAGAAATGAGTAGTGATCCATAAAAAATGACTTTTACACAGTCCAGACAGACAACTTCAACCTTTGTGTCTGATATGTGCTGGACAGGTATTTTGCTCTGGGGTCATGTTTATCTTGGATTTAACATCCATTCTGGGCATTCAGTTGACTGCACTTAGTATGGGCATCCATGATATGTGTGACATCTTGATATGCCTTCAGTGATGCCCTGCAATCAGAACTCCCTTGCCTGCTTCTAATGCAAAGATTAGCTCATGCATTATGACTATGGCTATCAGGCTTACTGTGGTTTATTAACATCAGTAGCTGTTAGCAATATGAATGAGCATGTATGAATTAGTCCTGAGCCTAAAGGCTAGTGGTGCCTCTTGCACAGCTTTTCTCCCTCATTTTGTCTAAACATGTTTAACAGGGAAATTGTGACATATCACAGGGCAAATAAACCTTGTGGGGTGTGGGTTACATTTATAATAACTCAATTCAAGACAAGCCAAGAGGGAGTCATGATGTGTCATTTGGAAGCAAGTCAGTTCCAAGAGCTGAATCTTTTCTGTGACTTGTGGACATGTTCCTGTTTGACAGATGCTTTCCTTTGTTCCCATTTTAGTTCTTGTTTAGTAGCCTACTAATTAGGAGCCAAAATGGTACCAAATGAAAAGCCATTTGGAGGCCAAAAAGCTGGCTCTTCTTGCTGAGTCAATTAAAATGATCAGCATCTCTAAAAGAATCAGTAAAGTGCCATGTGAAGTGATGCATGCCTCTTCACTACATGCTTCATGCTTCACTACATGATGCATGCTTCTTCACTACCAAGGATTATCCCCTAGTATCCAAATGCCTGAAATGAATGTTAATCCGTGCAAGGTATGAATAGCATCTTTCTGTACTGATCCCTCGTCGACCCACGTTGTCATACATGACTAGAAGAGACACAGGTTATCTAAAGTTAACTAACTTTTAAACCATAAATTGTAACCTCTTTTTCCCCACATTGAAACTTGTCAATTTGCCATTCTAATGACATTATCAATGATTTTGTAGCTCTTATAGCAGCTTTTCTTGTGAGCCTGGAACTTGGGTGACTTTCTGTGGTATTCAGAGATTAAATCAGCGTCAGTATGACCGATATAAGACATCTTTTCATCTGTTCTTTAACAGCTTTCAGTAGTTTCTGCAGCTAGCATGCTAACCACCATATTATATCCCAAAATGCTCTGTGATAGGCTGTGACAACTAATGCCAGGCTGTTCCACTGTCACATCGTGCTGTGCCAAACAAGCAGGAGATGGGCTGAATAGCTTAAAATGGAGAGAAAGAGAGACAGAGAGCCTGTAATGTGGCCCCCTGTGACACTGCAGACAGGAACTGTTTTGAATAATGACTCAAAAACAGCCAATGCAAGAACGCATAATGGCTTTTTTTTTTTAAATATGTGAATATTTTGAAGACTTTATTTTGTCACAGAATGAATATTTTATCACTTTTTAGTCCCTGAGAGATAAAATGAGCACATTTGTGCAACAAGATTCTTAGTAATTATTGTTTACTGTGTCACACATAAAAATGTGAGATTTTTAACTTCCATTCAGTTTTTTTCTTTTGTCTTTAGTCACATTGCATTTTTAGAATTTCAGTTACATTACTGCAACACAGATATTTTTTAAGCCAACTTGTCCAGAGAAAAAAAAAAGACTCTTTGGTGCTTGACTGACCACAGGGTTGATGTTTTGCAAGCTTTTTAAGACAATAAGTCAAGATAAAACAAAATGGTCAAAAATAGCTTAGGGCTTGGAGAGTTAATTAAGACACGGCGGTTCATATCCTCATCAAAAATTCAATATATATCATTTATAATTATAAAGCCAAAGAAAATAGTACAATGACATGGATGGAATCACAAGGAATGAGGCTTATGCATGCACTTTATGGAACTAACACTACACATCATCATCATCATCATCACTTAAACTATTCTGGATGATGTGACTTGAATATCTAACTTTCCTTCCAAACTAAGAGTTTATATCAAAGTAGAGAACTGAGGAAAGTTGTGTCACTCTGAAGCAACCAAAGCCCTGTATGAGAAAAAGCCTAAAGAAAAGATCAAATAATTATAATTCTTTCCCTAATAAAGGAAATTTGGCAAAACTTGAATGTCTACTGTAGTTAAAATTTGAAAAATTACTTTTTAAGGGTCAGTCTTTACCCATATGTTGGAATACCTGTCAAAAGGGGTCAGGGTACACACTTAATATGAGTATGAATACTTTTCTGACAGCAGCAGTTAGTTTCACTTTTCAAGCCTTGATCATCAGTAATAGAGACACTTTCAGTCTAATTAGAAATGTTAAGGTCAACATGCTCAAGTTGTTAGTAAGCCCACTGTTACATAGAGAGGGGAGTCTTTCTGTATAATAAAACTGGGGAAAAAAGAATAAAGAAACCCAACTCTTTTAGTGAGTTTAAGTTGTGTTGCTGCTCTTCAGCAGGACTCTGCCACCAGGAACTCATACATTTTAAAATTTAGGGCACGCTTACTTTGGTTTGTAGTTTGGAATATGTTCTCTGTTAATTAGCAGCATTAATGTAAGCTCCTACATCTCTGATCATCCGTCTTGTCAGTGTGGCCTGCAGAGACACTTTAGTCTTCCTAGAGTATAGCTCTTAGATGTTGGGCTTTGATTTTCTCAGTTTTATCAAGCACTTGTGAGGCTGACCTTGCAGTAACAGCGAACTCCCCAAAGGACACAGTCTGGTCTGAAGCCCTCTCCTCTTGCCAGCCTGTTCCCCATTGGACTGTGTGGCTGCACAGGCAGCTAGATTGTCTTCACAGCTCCAGCCATTTTCCCATGTTGGGTCCTTTTTGTGTTTAGGAGTCTCCTCGTTTATCTTTATCGATATCAAAGGTGGCTCCCTGCTCTAATCAATTTTCGCAGGAGCTCTTGATGCTTTTGGGCTAACAGGAATCAATTGAGTTGCAAAGAGCCCTGTGTCTCCCCCTCTCGCTGATTCTCTCTGCTTCACACATTTCCTCATGGCACTGTGAGCCTGTGCCTGATCTCCATTCAGACTGCACTCCTAATCGCCTCATTTGAGAAAATGGAGCAATCGGGCCCATTTTCCTTGCTGCTTCGCTATTGATGATTCAGACACGGGTCCATGGTGCACTGCTAGACAGTGATGTGTATCGTCATTCTGTCTACATCCATTCACCAGTATCTGTAGTGGTTCAGAACGACTGTGATTCAAAATCCAATTTCTCAGTGCATGATGGGAAATGTACATAGTTAAAGGGCTAATTAGCCATTTTTTGTTGCATGATCCCATGATATGAGACAGTGAGTGTGGTAGTGGAGGGAAAAGTGGGACTGAAACCCACTGTCCCAGTGTGGACAGGGCCCTTATTGGGTCTGAAAAACTACATTTTTTCATTTTACTTATTTATTCTATTGTATTTATGTTTTTTTTCTATGTAAGCATGAGGGGCATGGTTCTGTCATATCTGTCATAATAAGAAAAAAAAAAGTCAAATAGATTGAAATGATTCTTTCTTAACTCTAAACTCCCACCAATACTACTACAGCAAACAGCGTTCTAAAGAGATGGGGGAAGTAACTAATTATATTAATTAATAAATACATTTTGAAATTAGCATTTTCACTTTTACTTAACTAAATTTTAACCAGAGTAACTGTACTTTTACTTGAGTTGAAAAACTCTTGCACTTTTTCCACCTCTGCTGACTACTCAGTAGCCGATAGAGAGAGAATGATTCCACATCACATCCCAAAACAGCTGTTGTACAGCTGCAAAACTGGAGTGTTGATATCTCACTGTCAAACACTTCAGAGTTGATTTTTAGTGCTAAAATGTAATTTTAAATCTATTCTTAGTGAAATGGTCTATGATTGGATGAAACTCATGGAAGGTGTGCACTTCAGTACATGCTTGGAATGAGCTGCTTCTCGTATAGTGTGATTTTTAATCACGTGACAGTAATACCATATAATGTGGTAAAATCTGGGGAAGATTTAACAGTATTAAAAACTGGATACCGCCCAGTCCCAGTGGATTATCATTAGTGATTCAGGTTTCTGTCAAAGCTTAACCATCTGTTCAATGTCTGTGGCAAATAATTGCTCTGCAGCAGCGATGTTTATGAAAATCTGTGCTTTCTAAACTTGTATATTTGACCTCTTTGCAGTTTCAGTTACACAGTGACCTCCAGCAGTTTTGGTCTCCAAATGAATCCCTAATTAATTTTTATTTGAAGAGTTTTCAGGGTGTACCACAAAGTTTTAGCTGTTAAATGTAATCAGTTGAAAAAGCTGAGTTTTAACCCTTTCATCCCTAAGCCCTTCTCCAGTGTTCAAGCTAGAAAACATACCCAAATACCACTGAATATTTCTGCAACTACAAGGTCTACATGAATAAGCTTGGCATAAATGTAAAGATAACTCTTTAAAGATTTCAGCAGATGTGTAAAAATCCCTGGAGAAGTTACTGGGACTGAGTTACTGAAGAGGGAAAATAGCAGAAATTAAAGATTTATTTTGTCCACCTAAAAAAAAAATCACTTTTAGTGTAAATATCTCCAGTGAAATGCCAAGGCAAGGTTTCTGAGATTAAAACGACGTGTCACATGACCATATCCGTGCATATTTAGACTGCTCCATGTGTCTTACAGGAGAAGGAGGGGCTGCCCCTGATAACAGGGGTCTCTAGGGATGAAAGGGTTAAGGTTCACATATTATGCGAAATACACTTTTTCAGGCTTTTCTAACAGTTCTCAGATTTTCTCCTCATCATGTCATGTGGGGGGGTCAGCACCGCTCCTAGGTTGGTTCCCTGCTTGGAAGAAAGTTTCCCCCTCTTTCCTGATAGGAGAGCCACATCCACTATGCCACATCCATTTTCTAAGAAGGGCGGAGTCAGACAGCTCATTAACATTTAAAGCCACAGACACAGAAACAGCTTGTTCTGAGCGGGGCTGAAAGAGATTGGTTTTTTAGACATGAAAACATCCAATACTAATGTTTTTTCAGCAACAAACTTCCAAGGCATGTTTAGGGGACCTTTGAGACCAATATAAATTTGTCTTAAAGGGGTAAAATATATACCTTTACAATGCAGAGGAGAATGTAATCCAGTGAGTTTGATACCTGATTTAATACCATGGCAACAAAAATGGATGTTCCAGATAACCCAAGCATACCCTGCACACCATCAGAATTGCAGAAATACTTTGGAATCATTTTAATTTTGCAGTGTTTTGATTCTCATTCCATATTTTTCACTTTCATCTATGCAGGAGTGTAATGGATGTTGCAGGGGAGGCTGAGGTTGTGTGGCCTGATGTGATATCTATTCACAGGGCCCAGAAATTCTTGTGACGCCCCTGCGTGGCACGTTTTACAAGTGGCATGCTGCAGAGAAACTATTTGACCTGGACAGTTTGAAATGTTTGATTGATTATGTGTGTAGCGACCATGCAGATGTCTGCATGTTCTATCTGTGGTAAAATCCTTTAAAACCTGACCCCTGCATGAATCCAGCATTGTCCACAGGCCAGGGAAGGGGATGCAGGGATAAAGATCTGAGGGGCCAGGGGGATGCTCAAAGTGCCAGCATGAGGAGAATTTGATACTGAATCTAGAGCTGCTGCACAGTAGAGGAAATATAGGGGGGCTTAGGGACCTGACAGAGACATAATTCAATATAGCCTCAGGAAAGACGGAAGGTGAAAAAAAATACACATGCGCTCAGACGCATGAGAAACAGCTACACATACTGTTATACTCAGTACCATTGAGAAAGACTTATGAGCATTCTCTGTTGGTTATCGGGGTCAAGATGTACACTGCAGGAACCAAATTGTTGCAGTCATGAAAAGCCGTCCAGTAGAGCTTTACTTCTCCTCCTGCAGTGACAATAAGCTTCACGTCAAAGAACATGACTGATTATTTTCACAGGAGCCTCTAAGGTTACTTTGGCGATAAAAGGCGTGATGAGCAAGCAGACTATCTGAGTTGTTGCTCCAGCAGAGTAAAGCCAATACACTTCTGCCCAATCCCCCTCTGCAGACCAGATGGATCTACAGTACAGGAAAAAATCTGGTGCATTATGGATGAAGGAGGACTGAGCTGTTTGTCTGGCAGGGTCCAGCAACAGACTGTGTTGATGATAGGAGAACATCCAGGAGATAAAACATGCATTTGTGGCAAGCTGCCAGACATGTATAGGGTTAACACATGTTCTAATGGCATTACTGCGTTAATCAAAGCTCCTCGACAGATCAGATATTCAAAGTGAGGCTAGCAGTTCATAAGTAGCAGCTGTGTACTGAAGTTACAGCGTGACTTAAGCATCATAATAGGAGAGTTTTTGGTCAACATATTAGGCTTAATTAACAACAGTTACCCACACAGACTGAATAAAAAAGGAGACAAACAACCAAAGTGAGGCTAAAACATTTGGAGCGCCCTCTGCTGACAGGCTGCAGTATAGATCTAAAGCCTCCATGTTAACAGATGGGACATGTAACAAACTAAGGAAAAAAAGACAAAGGTCAGTATAGAGATTAATGCATTTATGCTGACAAACTCACTCATTAGTTAGTTTTATTAAGGAATTTAACATAAGGAGGGAGAAAAGCTGTTAAGAAGAGGTGATGCCTTCTAGCTCCGGGCTGCCAGCTCCTTGCAAAGATTTCAAGGATAACATCAAGTGCAAAAGCTGGAAGGCCTCACCACTCTTTAACAGATTTCTCCCTCAACATGTAAAGTTTTTCTATGGAACTCAAACGGTTGTTTAGGGATAAGTGAGTATACTGAATAGAGTGTGGCTTTTAAACTCCTTTAAAACTCGAAACTGGATCGAAACATCAGTCCTCTGCACCCGATTAAACTGCAGTAAGTGATTCCTGTGCTTCAGTTTCTTCCTTGGATTTGCCTGTGAGATTAACCTTTGTAAGATAAAATGTTGTTGCTTTGATAAATGTTACTATTCCAGTTAAATGTATAATATGGTTAGCACAGATCAGCTTCACAATGGACCATGATTTTGCTGACCTTCTTATGGGCCCCTCATTTGGCTGGGCCCCAGAGAGCTCTCCTCTTTATCCCCCCTTATGAGCAGCCTTGTCTAAAGGACTAAACATTTTTGGTGCCAGCTGAGACAAATGAGTTAAAGTGTTTTTTTCTTTTCCTGTTATGGTTAAATTAGATCAACACATAAGTATTTCAAGCAAAAAAAAGTACATTTTTAGAAATAAGACACTTCCTTGTAGCACAATAAGTTGACCCTCAATAGAGACAGCAGTACTGACAGTGGCCTCAGCCAACTTAAGCTGGATACCTCTGATATGGCACTGACAATTATGGTATAAAAGTTATTTAAAAATATATATAAATCAAATGTAGAGTGTGATCAGGTTAATTAGATCTTTTAAGCCTTACTTAATGATCATCATTGATAGTAAAGGTTTTGCTACATGAATTATGACCTCTAATTATACATGCAAACATCTTCACAGCCATGTTTTCAACACAAATATTTTTCTTCTCAAGCAGTGCTGTGACAGCCCAACAAAGATCTCTGCACACTTGCCCATTCCCCTGATGTGAGGGATGAGAGGGGGCAGACGGGGCACCAGTCAATCTCTCCCTCAAAGGAACATCAGGCCCTCGCAGTGTTTGCAGGCACTTAGAAGTTCTGGCCTGACCTTTCAACTGTGCTCTAATTACATTCATGTCCTGGGGTCGGCAGCGACCACAAAACAACCCGTCGTCTTTTATGAACTCACCACTGGGACATTGTCCCAACCGCCCGTCACCTGGGCTCTTGGCTGCCCCCGACGATCCCCTCCCGCCGTTCTCCCAGTATGTGAACGGAGCGGCTCCCGTTCAGCAATGCCACGGTTCTTTCTGCTCAGGCATCTGGCTCTTTTCACATGTCAGCCATATTGGCTCAAAACAGGGGACCTTACCCGACTGGAGGTTAGTGGGTGTCAGGAAGGCGAGCGGAGTGGGCTTGGAGGTGGTCAGCAGCCAACCCGTGTCAGGCCCCATCAGCTCAGTGTGGGCATCTATAAAGGCAGCCGACATCTTTCATGGCCAGCAGGCTTTAGAGGATCCAGGCTGGGATTTCTGCCCAGCCAAAGGCTTCCTGCTCTCCCGAAATGCTTCACTGCACCCACTTTCTTTTCTAATCTAAAGGGCCCTGTGTGGTGGTGAGAGAGAACAACCTCAGCGGAGTGGATTTTTCTGAGGCTGAATTGATTGACACTGAGGTTTTGGTGATGAGCTATAATGTAATTTTGTTGCCTGAGACTCGTCTTTGTGTGTTCTTGTGCGGTCAGCATAAAATTTCCCCTCTGCTTTATCAGCTATTAGCTTTATACGCATGATTTATAATGCTATGCAACTTTATCACTCAAAACAAAGAGCAGATGACAGTCCCACACCACAACGAGCACTATTTCTAATTAGCGACATCTAAATAAGCGATTCTGCCGTTAGGGGCAAGTTATGACCGGCCGTTTCAGTCCACTGCTTTTCATTGAAATGCTGGTGGCAGCAGGCTCTATCTCATACTGTTATTTTTTTATGACTGTCAAGACGCTGTGATCCGTGAAACTGGCAGCGATGGGTCCACACTGAGGAGTCACAGGGAGTCAACGCAGATGGACTCCTCTATGAAAAGGTCAGGAGGAGAAAAATTGAGTGGAAGGTTTCTTAGGGGGGTTCATCAAATGAGTAAAATTGGTTTCTAGCAGCCCTGTGAACATAATAATAGATACCCCACACGGTGTCATCAAAGTTTGCAGTGAGAAGGCAGGAGATGAGGAATGATGAAGTAGGGGAGAGGTGTGAAAATTAGCCTTTGGCTAACATGAAAGTTGGGGTTATAACAGGCATACACAGGGGGCAAAGAGAATGGAACTGAAGTTAAAGGGGAAAAGTCAGCATGATAAGGAGAATTTACTGCAAAAAAATCCTTGTAAAGGTTTAAACATTGTGTGGATGATAGTCTACACCAGCCTTTTACAAACTTAAGTATGCTGCCGCCCAAAGTGGAACCTGAAAATATTGGCTGCACCTAAACCCTTGTACAACTACAACATGAGATTGACACTTTATAACCTCCATATTTTTAAAAAATGCAGAGAATCATTCTTTAGAGATATTAACAATATTGGAAGGGAAGCCTTTTCAGAGTCAGAAAGTTTAAAGACGCCCCTGTGTTTATGTTTTTAGCAGGCATCTTAAAAGTCACCTATATATTCTTTTTTAATACCAGTCTCTTCAAATGTACTCTGTGACCATACAAATGCTTTCTTAATAACCTTAATATCTCTAAAGGCACTGAATATGTCTTATAATCACAATGTGCCATAGCAGAGTATTTGACAGAGTCATCAGGTAATACAGCACCAGTTAAACCATGACACTGGTTCTACATACAATACAAGATAAATGATAAAAAGTTTACATGGGAGTTAAATATTTCTTTTAATAAGTATCATTATAATTTAAGACATGATTTTAATTTTTTAAATGTAGTGTAATGTTTTTATGAATTGCAATGGCTCCCCTGGTGGCCCTGGAGGTGGAGAATCCTGGGCCGCAAAAAAATTTATCTGAATTGATAACTATGGACCTGAGGCAGCTTCACTTGGTAACAGGCTATTGCATCAAGTTCATTTAAATCAAAGTAACAAGTTATATGAAGTTATCTTGAGTTGAATAAACTTAATTCAGTTGTGTGTTACATTTTCTTTTCCTAGTAGGTCCACAGTTTTCCTTTTGGAGTGTGCCCTAGTGTAGCAAAGTAGCAAGAACAGTTATGAGGCTCTGACTTGTGTGCAGAAAGGCACTGACTTTAGGATAAACATTTATAATACAAAATATAATACCAAACAATAAGAAAGGTGAAACTTTTTTTCCTGGTTTGCACCATTTTGCAAACTGAGAACCTTTACCTCTAGTCAGCCCTGCCCACAGAATTGGCTGGGCCCTGCAGTGAATGGGGCCTCCCCAGTTTTATTGATATCAATGCATTTGTCTTCGTATCAGTAGCATTTTTGCTAGCGTCCTTGCTAACAGTGGAGCTGAAAAGTATTATTGGGCTGGGCTATCTAAATGACTCATCCATGCCACTTTTTAACCCATTTTCATGACTGATCCCAACCGTTTTCTCCAAATTTTCCATATTTGAACATTTTTGCCTCTTTCAGTCATTTTTTTTCTATTTTTTTTTTAGTCCATTTCAACAACTTTGAACCTATTCTTGCTACTTTTAACTGCCTTTCACTGTTTTAGCTATCCATTTTTTTCCCCTTTTTGCCCATTTTTGACACCTTCAATCTACTTTTTAACCATTTTCTGCCCATTTTCAACACTTTTTTTTTTTTACCTGTCTTAACCGATTTCTGTCATTTTTTATCCCTTTTTTTTACTTTCTACTCATGTTTTGCCACTCTTTGAGCAAATTTTCTAATATTTTGTAACACTTTTAACTTTTTTTTTTCCAGTTTTCACAGATGTTTTGTCTATTTTGTGAATATTTAATTATATATACCTTCAAGTTATTCCAGTTCTTTCTACTTTACTCAGTGGCATCTTGATATTTGTGCTCATCATGGCTTATCTCTGAAGTCTAGCATTACTTTCCCCATGGTTTAGTTAATGTGCCCATCCACATTGTTCACATTACCAAAAAAGGAAATTCTGTGTCAAGAAGAAGGCTTTATATTTTGAAAAGGCTATAGCCTCTACTACTACTGCATTAAAAAAGTAATGTTTTTGTATCTTTGATAGGATTATTTTTACAATGGACCATGATTTTCCTCACGGCCTCCCATTTGGCTGGCCCCCAGAAAGCTCTCCCCCTTATCCCCCATTATTGACGGCTTTGTCTCTGGTAAGTATTCAGCTGTGTAATGATGTTTTCAGTAGAGTTTTGAATGTAGGGCATTAACTTGAAGTGAAATATCCATGTTCTTTTTCATCATTTATTTGAAACTGAAGAAAGAAGAATAGAAGATGGCCTGTCATATATATTTATCTCACCCAAACTAGCCTTGTCCAAGAAAAATGTAAGGTTTAAAAAATGGGTGCCCCCCTCAGATTTAACTGGCATGATGGTTTCATAAGGAATGTGAGATGTGTCAATCTAATGATGGCAGTAATGATAAGGACAAATATGATCATTTGACTGGTCCTGATTTGGAGTCTGAGACCAAAGCAGACTGAATGAAAATGTGTTAATGGCAGACAAAAGACCAAGACCTTCCAACAGGTGTCATGAGTCTGGCCCTGTTCTACAATTTGACTTATTCATTAATTCCTTATATTCTTTTAGAGAAAAGCTAACATACTGACCTCTACTACAACTACAAAAGAACCCCTGCCTGTGCCATGCTCTCCTTTCATCATTGGCACAGATATCCAATCAATCAGACACATTGTATTAAACATGACTTGGATCCCTTTGTGGACAATAGAAATTTAATCCATCGTAGCCACAGGATGTGAAATAATGCTGCGGTGTCTCTTTCATGTTAGATTCCTCCTTTTTTTTTCCTTTGGCAAGGGAGTGGATCACATTTTTGCTGTGTGATATGAGACTCTGCTTAGAGGCTACAGTATTATTTTGAAACGTATTTTAATAGTACCCTGTGGATCTCAGACAGAGTCCCTGTGGGTGCAGAAAGGAGGAGAATCGGATCGTTTAGTGGGACAGCCCAATTGGAAACAAGCCGTGTTGAATCAGAGACAATGTCTAAATTTGTTTTATCTAGTGGTGTGGGTGATGTGTGCTAACTGAGGGTAAAAATACTAATCTTTCACTTCTAGTCCTTTCACAAATTCCTCTAGTTTAAGGCGTAAAGAGAAGAACTAACAAAGAAACAGAAATAAAAAAAACTGTCTACGGGCTTTGAAGAAATATAGACAGTACAATACTCACTTTTAATTCTCTCTTCTTAATTGTTATTTAGCTAAAAGGGAATTAAAGTGTCTGCATACATAGTTTGAATCTTGGTGCTTTCCATAGTTTGAAGCAGCCTTAGTTAATGGGAAGAAAAAGTCTGTTAATTAAGGCCCCTTTATGAAAAAGCAATGAATATTAATAGAGGAGAGAAGCCATTTAAATCCTTGTTACCCCGAGTTTCCTTGCCGACACTCCCATAGTAAATTGCACCCGTTCATTATGTTATTTTCCCTATCAGCCATTTCACTTGGGGAATCTCGACACATTGTTGTGGTGTTACGGGAAAGAATGAAAATAGATTGTTGCTTAATTAATCAGAGACCACTTAATTACTTGACTTTACAGGCTTCCAACAAAACCTGGTAAACACGAGGGAAACATCAAGATCTACTCTCTTTCAGGCCTCTTAATGGAAGAATTATACCATAATCTCAGTCAATGCTAAAGAGTCGCCATGTATCAAGCTTTCTAATTCCCCTGTGAATAGTTTAAGTACCGTCTGGCACAAATTAAAGCATTGTTTACTATATAAATCAGGAAACTTCTTAAGTAGTCAACAGCAGCACTTCAATAACCTCCAGATTTAAAAGAAGAAACAGAAACCGCTATCTCTACTGACATTATTTTCTGTTATCTATTAGAAAAAATGAATCTGAAATCACTTAGTGCATTTAAACAAGGAACAAATTTAACCTTGACAGTTCTATTCTAATTGGTCTCCTGTTGAGTGTATTTAAATGTTATTCTTTCTTTTTTAGAATAATGTTTTATTCGTTTTATCTGCAGATGAAACGAAATTCTGTTGGGAGAGCTCTTTTGAAAATTGTTGTTTTGGCAAAAATGTTTTTTTTTTTTTTACTTAGAATTGAATAATTACAAGCACTTAAAAATAAATTTAACATTTCCCATAATGAATGTGTTAAGATGAATGATAAATTTTTCCATTTATATTGAAAATACACTTAAGAGCACACATTCTTTAAGGACCATTTAAAAATAGAATAATGCTGTAAATGATTTTATGGATATGACTCTCAAAAAAAGTGTTTTTAAAACTGAATATAGAATATATATTTTCAACGCTTGTGCAGACAGGACCTGCATAATTTTTCCACTTGTTTGCCACTTTCAACCCATTTGATCCCATTTTGCTACTTTCTCAACTAATTTGGCCACTTTAACCAATTTTGTCATTTTTTACAGACATTTGGCACTCTTTAACCTTTTTTGCTATATACATACATACATACATACACACACACACACATATATATATATATATATATATATATATATAAGCTCTGCTTAACAAATTTATTAGACCACCACCCAAAGTAAGGTTTATGCCACAGCTGCCCTATATAAACAGCATTGGTAAAAACTGGTAAAACCAAAATCATTTTTTATGTTTCTGCAGTGGTAATTATTGTTGTTATCCATTAATTTTCAAATTTACTGATTTACAAAAAAAAACAAAAAAAAAAACTGAAAAAATAGTAAAGCACATTAATATTTCTTGAATAATATGTCAAATTATAGTTATTTACTTGCATTCCCGAAGAGAAAAATGAGATTTAGTGGTTGAATGTTATGCTTGATTAATTTCTGACTTCTCAGAGAAGCCCAGTGAGCCGGCTCAAATTTGGGTATAAAAAGGTGAATTCAGTTTGAAATTCCTCATTCCTGTCCAAAATGGTCCAAAGCTCACTAAAAATGAAAGAGTCCGCATTAAAGCACCTAATGATGCTTTTTAACCCTTTTTCACCATTTTCTCAGCCAATTTGGCCATTTTTTACAGACTTTTGCCACTTTCATACAATTTGATCTTTTCTTGTCACTTTTAGCCCATTTATGTCACCCTCCTAAACCCTTCTAAACTACATTTTGCCACTTCCTCTAACAATGTTGCCATTGCATAGACTTTTTGCACTCTTAACATTTTTTGCCAATTATAACTAATATAACCACTTTTTCTTGCAACTTTTTAACCTCTTTTCACCACATTTTCTGCCCATTTTTTCGCCACTTTCAAACCATTTTGACTTATTTTTGTCAATTTCAAGCCATTTTGTCCACCTTTTCCATTTTTAACCAACTTTGGCCACTTTTTGCCACTTTCTAAACCTATTCCACCACTTTCTCTGCCTATTTGGTCAGTTTCTAAACAATTTTGCCATTTCGTACAGACATTTGCCACTCAAAACCCCTTTTGCCACTTTTTAACCCATTGCTGCTGATATTGTGCCCTTTTTAATCCTTTTGCTTTTCTTGTAATTATCTAATCATTTATTCCCTTCATGTTGTCTCAGTTTCTTATTCTTTATTTCCTGGCTTCCTAAAATTTGTGCCCATTATGGCTGAGCTATTACATTACTTTCAAAATGGTTTGGTTCAATTTACTCATCCACATCCATTACTAATGGCTGTCCTCCACTTCCTGACCCCTAAGGGACATTCGTGCGCCATCAAGTGACTGCTAAGGACCTATACCACATACATGGTCCTTTGCTTGTAGTGCACTGCTTTTCTGTTTGGGTCTTCAGGCTTTAAAAGTGATTTTTTTTCACCGTAAAAAGTTCAGCAGATGGAGACTCAACAGGATTGAAAGAGAGAGGAAACTTCTACGGAAAACTGGAGCACAGGAGGATTCCAACTTACCAGGTGGTGCATGCATGTAGACTGTGAGCCCATATTCACACACCCAGAGATCTACGAGTGGCACTTGGTTCAAACAGTAGTTAAGGATTTCTCTGGATCAGAGGAAACCATCGGCTCACATATGCCTGCAATCTGCAGCACTAAGAACTCCCTGCAATAATGAATGTTGATGATTCACAGAGCTCCTAAAAATTCCACAAAATGAATAAAAAATCCAGAAGAGCTGAATGGAAGTCCATGCATGTTGTTGAAGAGGAAGGTTTTAGTGCAATGTCATTGATTTGTTGCTTTAAAAGATCTCTTACTGGGGTGCAGTGGGACCAAAATTACAGTATAATCATCAGTTTACCTTGCAGAAACTCTGAAATGTTATAGACCCAAACATCTAATAAGTGCAGTGCTGGCAGAGGAAAACATATGTGTTGTATCAAAAAGGACTAAAAATACCTTGCAACCAAAAACTAGAGCACAGTGAATTTTTCCAATATAGATGATCCTGTACAATTTAATGTGAAACATTCCTGTCTGCACAGCCACATAGCTTAGCTTCTTTGCCTGCACTCCAGCCAGTCTCTATATAGAGCCATTGACAACTACCTCATACAGCCCCTATTTTAAAAACACTGAACTTTCCTTTTATACCTAATTGCTTTTGTTTCAGAATGATCAAAAGGAGTCGACACTTGGCTGGTGTTTGTGTTGGTATTTGTATCTGGAGATTTGCTCCTAATTTCCTTTCAAAGTAATAAAAGCACAAACGTTAGCCATGTCAATAAAAACACAAGGTAATTGTCTCAAATAGCATTTCACAAGAAAGCTCTACAAAAATGCTCATCTTGTTTGTTTTGAAAAGAAAAATTGTAAAGTGTATTGGGACACCCCCACCCACTTATCTGTAGCCGGGACGCTGACAGCGCCTACACCCACTTAGTCTTGTGTGTCGGCTTGTTTGGCAGCATGTCACATTCCTGGCTACACCCTAAGGTGGGGAGCGAAAGATGAGACGGAGACAGAAACAGGAGACCGCCGATGAAAGATGGGGCAGGAGGTTAGTGAATGGGATACATGATCAATCTGAGATATAAAACCCATTCACTGTCATATCAGCTGTTTGTAACATCAGTACGTGCAAACTGCTTTAGATAGGGGCATCAGTGGCCAGCATGTTATGGTCAGAGGTGTTTATGCATTCAGCCTCATAATGGAAATGATGTGATGAGGACGAGAGTGGCAGTGATGATTGGATAAACAGCAATGATAACTTTGCTGATATGATGTCTACAGCTGAATTTTATTTAAAAAAAAGATAATGGTTGATTTGTGACTAAAATGATTCTTTTATTTCAATACAGAGAGAGATGTTGTAGTATCTTATATCTTTTAAAGAAAATGATATTGGGGTAAATATCTTGAAAAATGAGTCCCTGGTCAGGCTGTAGATGTCCCAAGGGCCTGGAAGCTACCAGCTTTCTTTGGCCGTGTTACCAGGAGTCAAAGGCCCTGACAAAAGAGATGCCGTCAAGCTTGACCTTGGCTTGCTGAGCGACACACATCCGTTAACATATGTCAAGTCTCTCCTCCACAGTCGGTCTGTTGTTTCAATAAAACCCTCCTCCACCCCAGCCACCTCCATTATGTCTCATTGGTTTTCAGGTCCAGCTTCTTCATGCCATCCTACATCCTTTCATCACCACTTCCAACTCATCTCATCTGTGTTTGGGTCAAACACCTTAGAAGTCCATTCATCATCTTATCCTACTCCTCACATCACCACCACCAGTGTCTGGACTCCATAGGGGAGTGTCCTATCCTGATGTCAGCCCCACTTCCCCTTTAAGTTTGTAAAGACATCACAATAGAGTCTATTCGCTGAAGACATTTCACATTCTGAACAGAGGCTGAATATGCAGCCGGACGTTAGCAGCTTTTTTTTTAGTTGCTGAATCTTCATTGGTTATGTTCATTGCTAGACTCAACTCAAACAAACACACTGGGCCATCATTAAGTCTGAATGTGGGATTCTGGGAAACAAAGTAAGTCCTGATTCTAGCATATTCACTACATTTGCATTTGTTAGCATGCACAGCACACTAAATCCTTGTGGTGTGATTCTGTATCTGTGAGTGTTTGGTTGTGTTTTCGGTCAATAAAGCAGTGAACAGAGAGCGTGCCGTCATCACGCATCAGTATTAGCTGATAAAGGCACTTGGGGCCCCTCTGCCATGTATCATTAATGAGTTAGCACATGCCGCGCCACTGCTGCAGCTGCACGCCAGCAGCCCAGGCAGGGTGTGTGTGGGTGGAGTGTGCGAGGGGGAGGGAGGAGGGGAGTTATAACACCTGCCTCTCAACTCGCCTGGGCTCAGTCTTGGCTCCGTTCCACGCTGGGGTCAGCTTGTCTGCTAATCTGCTAATATGGTGGATATAATTGCGATTGAATGGTCGGCGGCGTCGTGTGTCCGGGGGAAGCAGTTGCTCTTCCCCGCTGCCAATGTTGTGATACCCAATCAGCGGCAATCAGCGCCATCGAACCGATCAGACTAATGGAATCGGATGGGTTTTAATTCACACACACCTGGCTGTTTTGTGTGTTTGTGTGTGTGCTTGGCAAATATGTGCATGCATTTAAATGTTTCTGCACCTGTCAGTAGAGCTCTCTCTTGAGGATTTGCATATAAAATTGTGAGTTTTCCTGTTTCTATATTGTTAGATTTGTGCTTCAGTGATTGCACAGACATCATCAAGTGCCTGTCTCCATGTGTAAATGTGCTTTTTGTGTCTGTAACTGTCAGTCTGTCTGAGAATGAACAAGTGCCTCTTATATCTTTATGTATATTTCAGTTTTAACAAGCTTGTCTGCATCTTTGTAGTCCTCCAATAAAAGCCCAAATACAGCATGTCCCATGTCTGGGTGTGCTAAGCACGTCTGTGTCAGTTTTGGTGCGTTCCTTTGTGTTAAGGTCCTTGTCTGCCGGTGTCTGCCTGCTCGCTTGTGTGCATATGTGCCCCTTTGTGTGTCTGAGCCAGCACCATGAATCAGTGGAGTTGGCCACAGCAGAGACGAGCAAAGCAGGATTAAGAGCATCCTCATTCTGGCGAGACAGGAGCCTCAGTTACTCTTGGGGGACTCGGCAAGAGAGAGAGAAGAAGAGAAGAGAGAAGAAACCCTCCACCTCCTTCTCCTCCTCCTCTTCCTTCTTCTACTCCTGTCATCTCCTCCTGTCGCACAGTGCTGCACCCTCCAGCTCTCTGCTTCTTCTTCTTCTCTCCACTCACTACGTCTCTCGCTTTCTTCTCTTCTTCTTTATCGGTCCTGTCTCATTCCGCCCCCCTTTTTTCTATCTCTCAACTGAAGCTGCTCCTAATTTCTCTCCTCTCGCTCCCTCTGTCTCCGCAGCCCTGGCACAGGGGTATGGCAGACGGCCCTTTTGTGAAGTTCAAGGCTGTGTGGAGATTTTGGCGGGTTCCAGGAGGTTCATTAAGACAGCCTTTTACATGAAGAGATCTGTGCATCTCTGAGGAGAGGAAACAGGACCCACTACACATTTGGGGAGTACTGACCTTTTATTAAAACTGAAATTTTATTTTCAACAGGACAGTGCAGCATAATTTTACACTGTTGACTATATTAAAAGCCCCATTTAAACATCCCTCTTGATGTAATTGCTCTAGGTTTCAGGATGAAACAAATAGAAAACAGTGAAAAACAATTTTAATGATATTCTGCTGTATGTTTAAAGCTACAAGAAGAAGTTAGAATTTTATTTCAAGTTAAGTTCTTACCATTAACTATTTATGAAATTGGACCACATATCTCTATCTACTTATATTGTACTAAAGTAAAGCCAAAGTACCCCTGCAGAGGCTAAATATATTGTACTGGACATGCTGTAGCTGTAATATAAATAAAAATTGCCATTAAATGTTGATATATATACAATAGTTTGCATATATTTTGCTTCACAGTAAGTTGGCATGTATTGCCATCATCAGTGTTGAGTGTAACATAGTGCAAAGTAACGCATTATCATGTTATGTTAGTCTGTAACGCAGTGATGTAACGTGTTACTGCTGCTAGCTTAGTAATGGCATTACATTTACTATAAAATAATAATCTCGTTTCTTACTTCCTGTAAGTCATCCAACTTTGTGTAAAACAGGAGCATGTAGAAAATGAATAAAGCATCCCTTTTGCGTGCTCATGCAACATCACCTGATCCCGGTGATTGACATGTTGCATAACCTTAACGCATAACTTGTTACCAAATGAAGCATTTTTGAAGAAGATCCACAGTATTTTAAGATCTCAGAGCCACATTTTGCACAAAAACTTAAATGTACTCAAAAGTAGATTGTAAATTTGCAGATTCAGCCTGCAGTCAGCGCAGAGCTAGTCTCTGCACCCTGAATCACATCTTGACTGGATGTCCAAGAGCACTTGCAGATGGACGCTACAGGTGAAGGCACGACAAAATCCTCACAGAGATCACCAAGTAGATCAAGCTGCAGAGAGTCGATGCCAATAAACAGCAGGCACCATCACCCAGATGCATGACCTTCCAAACTGAGGGCAGCAAGGTTCCCAAGGCGAGGACACCAAACAACCCGTCCATCTGACTGGGAGTTGCATGTGGACCTCAGGAGGAAGCTGGTCTTTCCGCAGGAGGCGGTGGTCACCACCGCCTCCTGCGGGACATGATCCTTCTCTCGAGAAGTTCACTGACCATCATCATAGCAGAATTAACAGTGCCCTGGGAAGATAGACTAGCCATCTCCCACCAGCTAAAGAAGGCCAGGACCTGATTGATGAGGCTGGCATCAAAGGATGGCACGCAGCCTTATTCCTGATGGAGATTGGCTCTCGAGGCTTCCCTGCAACATCAGTGTGCTATTTCTTGCAAAAGATGGATCCTAAGCAACTGCGGAAGGCCATTGGGGAGATAGCCACAGCAGCCGAGACGAGTTCCTGGTGGTTGTGACTGTCAAGGAGTCGCAGCTGGAACCCCTCTGCAGATGAAGGCTAACTCAACCTTCGCTGCCACACTCAGGAGAGGTGTACAGGTTAAGGGGTGAAACACCTGTGACCCTGAGATACCTGCTAAGGATTCAGAAGGGGTTTCCAGCAACACAAGTATGTTTTTTTTTTGTTTGTTTGTTTTTTCTCACAGAGTTCCACCATGAAATTGGTCTTCAACTTGCCACATCCCTAGTTGCTCCTGCAGTCTCTGCTTGTAGCAAAGCACTCAACGACACACATCCGTTAACTCAAATGACTCACTCCAAAAAATTATTAAAATAGAAGTTAAATGTGATGAGACATCTCAGAAAAAAATGGGAACAAAAGCACAGACTGTTTCACTGTAAAAAACTTAAACAGTTTTTAGTGAACAAATAATGAAGTACTGGGTCCACTAATACTATGCTATAAGCATGTTTAGTTAACTTAACGGCAACATTAAGTATTAAGTTGGGCCCCACTACTTAAACAGCAGTGAACCTTGTTATTGCTATTTTACATTAGGCCCTCAACAGTGTTGTTGCACCTGAGACAAGAAACAAGCTTAATCAGCATGTACCACATAAGGTTTCCCCCTATAATTGCTAAAAATTGCAAATTACTGCTTACTTTGTAAAATGGAAAATGAAGACATTTTGAAGTTTTGAAGCCAGTCAGCAGGAGGACCCTTATATGGTTTGACTTCAGTTCGTGGCAGCTGTCTCTCTGTCCATCTTAATATACAATCCCTTGTTCATATCTTGCCAAGTATTCCTGACCTCATAGGTGGCAGTATAATTGTCTTTATATTCAACCCTAACTGTCATCATTGGTATGTCCCACAGTCGCACAATGAATATGTCTGAATGGACAACAAGGCAAACACACTGTCTCTATGTACTTTCCAACCCAGGTGACGGTATTGCCCCTTAAACAACTTGAACTGTGCCTTAAAATCTGTGATGTGAACTCGGCTCTGTGAACCTTTTTCAGCAACCAAACTTTTTCAAATCAAAGGTCTTTTTTTAGTCTCTTTCAATAGGAAAAGCTAGAAACAGACAGAGAACTTGACCAAGTGTTTTATGTTCAGATTCAGCAGCTGGTTCATTATCAGTCAGTGGAGCAGCGCCAGATCACTGTCAAATCACAAATACCAAGATATATGATTTGTAACTGTGAGAAAGACTGTTGAAATTGCACAGATGAACTTTGTTGTCATCCAAAACTTGTAATGGATGGTGCTCCTCTCCAGAGGTTTTACAGCTGGGTGAGTAAATTCAAATACATGTTTGGAAAAAAAACAAGATTTGCATTTATCCGATCCTTAAGAGGGCCAAAATCTCTCAATGACAATCAGACCAATACAAAACCTCCCACATTCTCTCTCAAACAGTCAAATGAACACGCTGGATAAAATAAACATTAAAGCATGCAGACACCAAAAGCAACAAACAAGATAAAAGAATGGAAAAAAGCCAGATCCAAACATTTCCAGGAATCCACAGACTCGCATACAAATATCATCTATTTACACTGTCACCGCTTTATTCACACACTTGTCAGATGACATGAGTATCTCCAGATGTGAGCGGCTCTGACAAATACTCGCATATGTTAAACAAGCGGCCGCTCACTTTGAAGTCTTGTTGAACAGGCTCTCACACTTCACAACAGACACTTTGTCACACTCGAGCTGATGCTCCAGTATTTGGTCATGCAGCATGAACACAAGTATACAAACACAGGAACACTCATGTTAAATAAATAGATGCATAGATCACATTTCTTACTTTTCAATTAGACCTTCTTGGGAGGCAAAGGCCTTCAGCGTCCATCAGTTTGCTACCAGTGCATCTGAAAGAAAAGAAGGTATAAAAAGAAGAAAAAACCATCTTTGGAACCAAAGGGAGTGTCTTCCCCTACTTTTGTATTCTCATATTTTCTCCTCTGACTAACTAGGAGGTTGTCTTTTGGTCTTGGTTTGAGTTTCACTCAGCCTTCTTCCCTCTGAAACTCTCCCCGATCGTGTGGACATTCAATCACGCTCCTGTCTTTCCGTCTGTCTCTCACCGTGTCCATCTGTCTCGCTTTAAGCCTTATATTCTTTTACCAGATTCCATATGGCGGCAGCGTGGTAACACAAGATGTTTTTTGCCCATGCATGTGACAATGTAATTTATGTGGATAAAGCACGACGACCTCAGAGCCAGGGCAACTTGCGAGTTTTTGATTAACTGCCCAGCCTACTGTTTGGATTCACAGCAGTAGGGAAAGGGGGAAATTTCACTTTAAACCAGTCTGGATTTTACTCTCAGGGGTTCTTTATTGGAATTCATCTTGAAATGAAGCCTCAGTTTGCAAGGCCTTTTTTAAAGTCCAACACAATATGCAGTCAAAGCTTGGCTGTAAAACCGTGCATTTATTTAGCGGGGGGTGGGGGGTTGTTATAGCATTGCTCCTGATGGCCCTAGTGGATGCTGGTGATTGTTTTGAATAGGCAATATATCAGAGGCAATTGCCCTGTAATGTAATTGGCTGATAATGGTATCATGACATCATCTGCAACCCTCCCTTGTGCAGGACTGGGAATCCAGTTTATAGTGCATGGGGTATTGTGCATAGACAGAGGGTAAATGGAATTAAGTCTTTGCTGGTAACAGTAAAATTTATCCACTTAGCGTACGTAAGAATAAGCATTTCCATAAAGAAAGGCAAGCAAGCCATCTAAAATGTTTACTTTGTATCTTTATAATGGAATTTCTTATCATTATGCCCCTGGATAGCTTTATCTCATACAGGTATTGTCTAGGCCTGGTGAAAGTGGCAACCTATGGTGCTTAAAAAAATAGGAAAATGTGCAAAAAAGTTCTTTGAGTGTCCTCTTGAGGCATGCTGCAGAAGCCCATCCATAACAAAATGCTCAGAAGAATTAGAAAAGTATACTGCCTGGTGAACAAAGAAGTTTTAGTCTGAGAATCTCATATCTTTAGTGGTACTGCACTGATGAGGGACTTTTTTATAATTCATCTGTTGAATATTTAGGCTAAGGGTTATGCACATATGGCTGATCTGACAGACAGCTCCTTGTTTCCTGCTAGGTTGCCCTTTGGTTATGTAGAGGTAGCATTTCCAGTATGGCAAATGCCTTTGTAAGGCTTCAAAACCTAGACAGAGGAACCAATCGGTGATATAAGTGTGAACTTAACAATGTCCAATAGTCTATAATAAAAATTCAACTAATTTTGAGACAAAGTATTATGTGAAAGTACCAACTGACAGCAGTTAGGAACAAGTAGAGGCTATAATGGAAATCAAAGCTGCAAAATAATAGAAATCAGTCATTCCTGTTCCAGCGCCAGTTCAAAGGTGAGACTGTTACACCCTTCTAATACCTTGTTATTAATGACAGTTGCCGCAGAGGTCGATTTATCCCACTGCAGGCAAAGGGGGCAGTAACAAAGGCATAACACTGCCAGAACAGTGCCAAAGAAAGGTGTCTGTTTCAAGAATCAGCTTGCCAAGTTTGACTAATCTGGATAGGACCTGTGCAATAGGGCAACTTCAAGCTGGTGTTCTGCAAAAACAAGTTTTGGCATGTGGCAAGTTTCATATATTTCAGAGACAGGTTGAGAAGTGGGCATCCCAAGAAGACAACAGCCCAAGGAGACTGATTTCTCACCCTGTCAGCACTTGGGAACCATGGGCTGTCTTCTACAGATTTGCAGTCAAGGTTTGCAGGACAACATGGCCGACGGCTCTCTGCCCAGAAGTTCCGGAACAGACTGAGTACAGCCAATCCGGTCTTCATGGGGCTGCCAGGAGGCCTGCCATGACTGTCCTTCAGCATCAGGCCTATTTGCACTGGTGTTGCACTGGAACCTGAACATGTGGAGGAACATTATGTTCAGCGATGAGTCCAGTCCAGAGTTCTGCTGACGGGAAAACAGAGAACACAGTGATTGCTGCACTGATAGAGTAACGTCTTTGGTGGAGGCAGTGTGATGGTGCGAGCTGGCATCCCCCTCACTGTAAAAACGAGGCTTGTCATCATTGGTGGCAATCTCAATGTAGAGAGATATCAAGATGAGATTCTGCAACCGGTGGCGCTCCTGTTTCTTCACAGTCTGGGACTGAACTCTATCCTCCAAGATGACAATGTCACTGTGTAAATGTAAATGTTAATGTAGCCTCAGTGATTTGACCAACTGGCTGCCGAGGGTGACTTTTGAAGCCAGTCAAATGCAGTGGCCCAGTGGAAATGATATATCAACTTAACAGCCAAATACCAGGCAAGGCGTTGTAGCTGGGGTGGGTGTAAGTCCCCATCCAACAGCACTAACTAACTGGCTAACTTCGATAGGTACCCCCAGAACCAAAAGGCTTTTACCTTTCCCCCCTTGTTATAGATGGTTTCCTACTAGTTTTTGGACTTGTAGTGGGATTCAGAGAAGCGGCAAGTATTGTAGTCGAGGTACTGGAAATCATATGTGGTTGGAATGAATTGACTACAAGTATTACACATGTCGATGGGCGTTTTCTTGAAGAAAGAAAAAACTTCTAATCATCACATTACTCTTCCTGAAAACTGTGATTTAGGAAAAACATATAAAGAAAAATGATGTGCAGGCTAATGAGATTAACCACGGTACAACAGAACGGAGTCGCCTAAATGTTTAATTGCAGTTCCTGTAGCAGCGAACTCCTCTGCCTCTGTGTGCTGGACTGTAACTGGAGTTCTCTCTCTAATTGAATGAGATAGCCTGAAGCATGAGTCATGGGTCACAAGTTCAACCAACTGTCACCTCTTTGGCCATAACTCTCTCCATCTAGCCAGTTCCTTCACTCCTCTTCCTTGCCTCAGAGATATCATTTTATAAAGCTGAACAGACAGGGCATTATTGATCCGTGACACTTCAAGAAAAATAGATGCTCTGCTGTGCTGACTCTCTACCCCAGCTAGCAAAGGCTGATCACTGTTTGCTGCTTTCACCTCTCCCCTCGACTTTCTTATTGTGCTTTCACTCTTATTCAGCTCATGTGCAGCCAAGCACATGAAGAAAGACCAAGGCTGCAGAGCTGGTTAAAAAAGGAGCGAGTGGGCAGAGTAGAATTGAAAGCACACCTGACGCAGCCAGAAGATTGCAGACCTTACGATTTGTAATAACCACTGAGCAATTGGCCTTTAATTTCCTTCCATTGAGTGAGTTATTTGCGGCTTGGATGGAGGGAACTGGAAATAAGGAGAAATAAAACTTCTGAGAGATTGGCCCCACAATAATTTGCAGTATAAAGACAAAGAAGTGAATGCGGGCATAAAGAGGAAACTATCCCGTGCTAGAGGGAGAGAGAGAAAGTGTATGCGTGAGAGGGAGCCAGACAGAGAGTTAAAGGGCTTATCCTGTCATTGTGGAAGTCGGCAGGGACAGCACAAGAGGTCTCGGGGCAATTGCTTTATGGTTAGCAGCAGCCGCCCACCCTACGCCTCCCCTCAGTCCCTCTCGGCCTCCCTTTGAAACACCCTGCTCGCCTAAGCCTCTTGTCACAGGTGAAGGAGTTGCGGAATAATTACCTCCGTTGCTCAGATGCGAGCTCTCCTTTTTTCTTCACCGAATGCGTTTCAAACATTCATTTTCGTGTTCATTTCACTTCAGCCCAGGAGAGAACACCTGCCGTGACTCTGAGCTACTGTGTTTTTTTCTTCCCGGGGTCCCTATAACTTTGCCATTCCCCCACTTGATAGTTCCTTCAGTTCAGAGGTAATTACATCTTAACGTTTAACTTGATAGGATGTGAGGATGGCTGAATGGAAATGAGAAGGGGTGGCCAGGTGGAAAAGAGCCAATTTCTTAGCAGGTTGGGAGCAAATCTTTTTCTCTCATGGCACATTCAAAGTCAAGGGGGGACCCGATGACTAAATAGCTTGTCTGCATGCTTGTGAGTGTGTATTTCAATTGTCTATGTGTGCACAGTGTTATTTTAAACTCTACATGAGACACTGAAGGAGGACCCCATTATTTAGCTGTTTATAAAAAGACACCATGTCATTCTAGGAATATTGAAAGAAAGATAGTTTTGCCTTAATGTGTCCAAATACCTTTTTATTCACTTCAGTTTGAACCTTCAATTCATGATGCAGTACATACCAGTAACTGTTCAAACCAGCTTGGATAGATAACCCAGTGGCAGCTCCCATTGACAACTCAAGCTAATGCGGAATAGCAGAACTGCAAATCCTTAAGAGTCCACTTGGGGCAAACTTAGGTGCCTTAGCTGACTGAGATGGTGCGGGCAAATAGTAAGGGAGCTAACCCTTCACATTACAACACAGTAGGTTATCCTACTTCACCTGTTTTTTGTATCACTTATTCATCCTATGGGTGACTATACTTTCTGCTTAGGCTTCTCCACCCACCTACTCAGAATTTTCGATGGAACAAAATAGATCAGGGGCAAAATTTCTATTTTCAGCCTTGAGACTAAACAGAATTAATACGTTTCATTTGTCCTTTCTGCACCTTGAATAGCACCTTAACTCACAGGCCCACACAAACAGCCAGAATAGTTCATTTTTTAAAAGTTAGCAAGATACAAAGGCTTTCTGAAAATAAACTTTAAACTCCAGTTTGATACTGCACTCCACAACAAAAGCTAAACCTGTCACGAGGTTCAGGAAAAAAAACTCAAAAGGGAGGACCTAAATGCAGATAAAACTGAAGGATTTAATTAAACAAACTAAAGTCCAGGAAAAGGCAACTGAGGATCACGAGGAAAAGCCATTAACAAAACTTACTTAAAACAAAGTCCAACAAAAGCAAAATCCACAGGGAGCACGAGGAGAAAACACTGAGATTAACACGAGGAAGCACGAGGAGTAACAAGGACGGGGAAGACATATGCAATAAACCGACACAGACACAGGGAGACACAGAGCTTATATACACAGGGAGTGATTAACAATGGCAGACAGGTGTGGACAATCAGACACAGGTGAAACTGGTGAAGGATAATCAAAGTGGAGGGAAACTCAGGCAGGAAGCAAAACTGGAATAACACACAAGGGAAGGCATCTACAAAATAAAACAGGAAACATGGAACCTAACACAAGGACTGAAAACTGAACACAAGAAGCAAAACTACAGAAACACTGAAAACACAGGAGGATACAAAGAACCAAGGAGTGAAACTCAAACACAGGGAGTAAAACTAAACATGAGACATAGGAATTAACCAAACATGAAACACAGGGAATGTAAAACTAACATGAAGCAGGGAATTACTAAACATGAAACACGAGGAGTAAAACTAGACATGAAACAAGGAATAACTAGACATAAAATACAAGGAGTAACTAAACATAAAACACAGGGAATAACCTAAACATGAAGCACAGAATAACTAGACATGAAATACAAGGAGTGATAAAACATAAAACTCAAGAAGTAACTAAATACTAGAAACAGGAAAATACTACACAAGAAACACGAGGGCTAAAGAAAACTCCTAATAAACTCCAAACCTAATACAAGATCAAACTAGAAATCACAGAATTCACAAAGGATAACCATAGGAAAACTCAGAAACATAATAAATCAAAACCTGGATCATGACAAAACCTTGGCTATCAATCCAGTTGAAAACCTGCTGTGGGCTTGATACTCCCTGAAGTGTGCACATTTAAAAATTAGAATTTAGAATTAAAAAAACAAAAAAATATCTAAATAAATGGGAGAATTCCTGGTGAGCCAGGCTGGACTGAATTGAGAAAATAATTCTTACATTTTTTAAACATCTTTGTGTCAGTAGTAGTGCCAGCCTCTGGTATTGAGCTCAGTACGGGCTAGCTCTTGTTCTACAATGTGTAAACCACTGCACATGATTAAATTAGTTCCAGATTATCTTAATCGGAACGCTAAATGTAACCTTTAATGCTTTAAAAAAAAAGATTATTTGAACATCATTATAATGAATATACTAAATCCACAATTATGTTTATTCATTAAAATGTTGAAGGCTAAAGTGGGCTAGTCTGAGCCATGAAACTCCAGAACAGCTGAATGCTGCTTAACCTTTCAGAAAAGTTGCATCCTTCTTTGGTGCATGCTAAGGGCCACCTCTGGCTAAAATGGGGCCCTAAGCAGACTCTGGTATAAAGCCCCCACTACACTTCAAGAAGTCAACCACCCTATTAGCATGCATTAGCTTGGGACATCATTTTCAACATTGTCACCGCCTTAAAGACCCTGTAAAGTGAAATCCAAAGTTTTGTCTTAACAGACTAGATATTTTGGAAACATGTGAAAACACTAAGATCTACATGTGACTGAATTTTGGATTGAGACTGTTAGAAAGTTTTTCACCTCTTTGCTGGATTGGTTTAATGTGGGCGGGGCAAATATGTGGACTCGAGATGTCACAAGCCCACAGTAGGGAATGACCCCGCCCCTTTAACACTACTATATAAAGTCACAGAGCAGTTCATTTCAGTACAGTCTGTTGTTAGCTGATGTCACTGCCTTTATTAAAAGTTAAGTTAATTAAATAAATTTGGTAAATATAAATAAATATATCAGCCACAGTGGTCTTTGGATCATTTAAAGCACCACAACAGAGATTTGAGCCAGAAAACTGACATTGTCTCTTCTCTAGCACAGAGCCAGGCATCTGCTCTCTGATCCTAGGTCAACACTCAGATTATAACATTTTGGGCTAGGCTTCAGCTTTTCAACAGACACCCTCACACCATCTTAGAGCAGATTATACTGCCTCATTTTTCATGATTTTAAACCTTAATTTTATAAACTTAGAGATGGTTTATTAGACTGAATTTTGATTTAGGAGTTCATAACATATTGACCTGTCATACAACAAACCTAAATCCAGATTTAATTTTCACTTTACAGGGTCTTGAAGGCTTTAGAAGAGTGCTACAAAAACCTACTGGTGATGACACTGAGTCTACAACCTTGAATGCGGCTATGGCTTTAAGACTGTCCTCAATGGTTTCAAGGGAGCTATGCATCACTGTGATCAATATTAGATGATCTTCAGTGAAAGTTTGTGAATGCATGAAAGGAAAAATAAAGATAAAAAGAAAGAAAAAAGTTGCTTGTGATACCGTACCGTGCACTGGAAACCTTTTACAATATCTCCCAACCCTTTGCTCTGACGTGACCACCTCCTCCCACACAGCGTATTTTTAAAAAAGAAAATCCTACTTCTTTTATCCAACTCTCCCTCCTCTGCTTCTTTGACCTTGTAGCCGTCCTCCTTTATTTTACTTCTCATTTCTCTACCTACATGTGTCCCACTTACTATCCCTCTATTTATCCTTCACATTCATCGTATTTATGCATCCTCTGCATACCCACTCAGACCTCAGTCACCTCTCATGAACTTGTTCATTGAGCATTGGATCAAACTGCAGTTTGAAGCAATATTCTTTCTGTGTGCTAACACTAGGTTGACATTTTACACAACTACATGAGAATGGAAAGAATTGACATGATCTTACTGAGAGTGAAAGAGTCATGAATGAGCCCACCTATGTTCTGCCGTCCTATGAAGTCTTCTTTGAAGGGCATGGTAGAAATTTCTAAAGCTATGAGATGTGATTGTGAGAGTTCAGTGTAATTCTATACATTTAGTTGGCAAGCAGCCTGAGAATTATGAAAGTTTTTCATGAGAGCCATGCTTGTCTTCACATAAGTCACACTACACTAAATAGATATCACTAGTTTCCATTACAGTATCTTCATGTAACATGCAGTATAAGCTTTTTTACATTCTGTTCTTCATGACAACAATGAACAACAATCTTTTAACAAGAGTGTCAGTATGCAGAACCTGCACTTCATCAGGCTTCTTAAGCCTCTCTGAATACAGTGCTGTTCCCCACAGGGCCTAATTTACAACATCTACTCCAGGCTGTAGTCCTACAGACTTCATTGCTCCTGACAATTCTCTATTGCCTATACTGTTACTTCTATGTTTCCATAGGAAGAAAAAAATCACTCAGTTGGTATATGTATGTGTATGTAGTATGTGTGGAACTGTCAGTCTAACGCCACCATTTCATGCACACAATGCAGAAATCACACACAGCAGTGTACACTCCATCCTGACAAAGTGAAAACAGAATATTAGATTTTTCAAATTTATCTAAAACAAAGGAATTATCACAATAACAAAAGTATTCAGAACCTTTGCAAAAACACTCCATATTTAGCTCAGGTTCCTCCCATTTCTCTGGGAACCGGTGGTAAGATATAATGATCAGACATGATTTTGAAAGGAACATGCCTCTCTAGAAGGCCTCACAGCTGCTGATGCATACTAGAGGAAAAACCAAGCCATAAAGTCAAACTGCTTGCAGAGCTCACAATTGTTGCAAGGTCCTCCATAATTCTCCAAATGGAAGAAGTTTGGCACAACCAGGACTCTTGCAAGAGCTGGTTGCCCATCCAAACTGAGAAATCGGGGGAGAAGGACTTTAGTAGGAGAGCTGCTCAGTCACTCTGACCGAGCTCCAGAGATCCTGTGTGGAGATGGGACAAAGTTCCAAAAGGACAACCATCACTGCAGCCCTCCACTGATCTGGGCTTACAGCAAAGTTGCTAGGTGGAGGGCTCTCAGTGGGCCAAACTCTTTGTAAAAGAGTTGCATGCCTTTCCAAATCATGCCAAATTAAATTATTTTACCTCAAATGGACCTCAATCAAGTTGAAAAAACATTTCTGCAAAGAGCAAGAGAAATGGGAGGAACCTGAGCTAAAGTTCAAGTCTTGATGCAAAGGGTCTGAATACTTAAATCAATGTGATATTTCAGTTTATTATTGGGCTGGGGTGGAAGAGTGCATAGTTGGCAGTGTAAGCTCACATTGCAAAATGTGCCAAACACAGAGGCTTTCTGGATGAAAAACAAAATGCCTCATTTTGTACAACAGAGCCAGCATTGTTTTTTCCCCCATTTTAACCTTATACTCCTTAAAGTGTAAGTGAACACCCAGCTCTGAGCTAACTCTGCCCACTTCAAAATTTCAAAAGATGCACAGAAAGTGAGCAGATTGGTACTGAGAGGAGGGAGGGGAGAAGGACGTGTTTCTTTTTTAAATGGACAGGGTTTTCCAGATGAAGCGGAAGTGACACTGACTCCCCTTGCCGGAAAGTTATACAGAGTCCCGCAGCACTGCTGCCTCAGAGTGATCTTTTGAGGTGGAGGATTTTTCCTCTCCAGAGTCCCCTGAAGCAGGCTGTGGAGTGGTGGTGGACCATGATGGTCCTGAGCACTACCTGTTGCAGCCAGCTGCGTTACTAAAGCTGGAAGCTCTCGGAGCTGAAGCAGTGGGGGGCAGGAGAGGATAGAATTGGTCTCTAAATGGTAAAGTCAGTTAGAGGCAGCAACATTCTACCTTTTATATAGAGTTTGTGATGTAGAATCGTGACATAAGCCCTACCTTTTCAGAAAAGATTTTTCAAAGCAGATGTCTGTTTGAGCTAATTGAAAGTCGTAAAATGTAGACTTTTATCAGTTTGGTGCAAATGTCAGAAATAACACCAGCATTGATATGTTTTAACATAGTTCAGTCAAATACCTGACTGTACAGCTGAAAAAAATGTTAGTGTTCAATGCTTCTTTAATTACATGGAGAAACCATACCTGTCTGCTATGCTGTGTATCCTAGCTTCTCCAAATGTGACCTTTTTGAAGGGGCAGTGCTTACTGACATCACTGGAGGCTAATGCCATTACTACTACCAACTACCACATACAACCTAACTTAAAAAATACTGAAATATCCCTTTGAGTGCTCTGGCTTGACTTAACTGTGCATGCATGTAAACATACTGACTACTGCACTATTAATAGATCCCTGTAGCACTTGAAGTGATATCAGTGACCGAATGCTTCTTCCACCTGCAAACTCTACTGAGCTGTGACCCCAAACCGAGGCACAACCTAATTGTATAATTGTATATTCACTGCTACACTGCTGCACAGCTATATTTATATCATAAGTCTGGTATGTAACTGCTCATCATGCTCATGAATCTGCTTCATAATGTTCTCTGCATACCTGTTACCAAAAAATATGCCGAATTAGTGTTGGCATAAAGAGGAAAAAACACAAGCTTGTGTCAGACTCCATTACTTCGTCCATCCTGTTGAATTTCTATATCATTGTTTTTACCTCCTGAGATCACCTGCATCCCTCCTGTCCATACAGGAAATTTTATGCAGTGAGAGACAAGTGTGAATGAGCAACTCAAAAGAATTTTAGGATCAGACTGTCCTTAAATGTATGTGTAAAAACAACTTAATAGTTGAAAGATTTATTCCAAGCTGCGCCAGTTGTGGATCTTGGTATACGTTGGATGGGTTAACAACTCTTTTATGTCCCTAGTTTATGATGGCAGGATGAAGGAAGAGGAGACCCCAGCTTTGCAGATTTGAGTCAGAGATAAGCAGCCAGGTCCCTCCTTAAAAATTCTAACTGCATAATGGAAGGCATGCCCCTTTATGGACAAGCAGCTGGAATACCCCAGTAGACAGCAGAGGTAAATCTTTCAGTCATAAAACCTCTTTATTTGGCCATTTTAAGTAAGCAACATAACTCAAATCTCCAACTTCCAGTGAGAACTTGTTCCACAGATGGTTTTATCTTTTGAGATTCTGTTTCACAGGGTTCATGCAGAAAAAGATTAAGTGTTGAATTGCTCTGGGGGTTGCAAAGGTTGGAGGGTTACATGGTTTGAGTTGTGGTGGAAATAAAGAAACAGGGCTTAATGGATGTTAAGCACATGCTTATTTGTCTGGGTTAGGGTTTTCAAATCTCAATCCACTTAAACAAAATGATAGCTGGCTATTACAGTTACATGAGTTTGTCAAGATGGGACCAACAGCTGACCTTTAAATGAAGCTATTATCTATGAAATGTCAATAACATGTCTCAAAAGACTGACATAACAGGACATGGGAAAAATCCAGGTTGCATAACAATAAATCTGGAATGTTCTTTGTTGTGGTGATTCTCAAAATGCCACCATAACTACTGAAGGAATTTTATAGTCAATTTATTTACACTGTATGGCCAAAAGTTTTCTCTCACCCATCCAAGTATTTGAAATCAGGTGTTCCAGTCACTTCCATGGCCACAGGTGTATAAAATTAAGCCCTAGTCATGCAGACTGTTTCTACAAACATTTGTGAAAGAATGGGTCACTCTCAGGAGCTCAGTGAATTCCAGCATGGTACTGTGATAGGATGCCACCTGTGCAACAAGTCCAGTTGTGAAATTTCCTCGCTCCTAAATATTCCACAGTCAACTGTCAGTGGTGTTATAACAAAGTGGAAGTGATTTGGAATGACAGCAACTCAGCCATGAAGTGGTAGACCATGTTAAATGACAGAGTGGGGTCAGTGGATGCTGGGGCGCATAGTGCGCAGAGGTTGTCAACTTTCTGCAGTCAATCGCTACGGACCTCCAAACTTCATGTGGCCTTCAGATTAGCTCAAGATTAGCTGGGTTTGGCGGTTGCCAGGAGAATGGTGCTTGTCTGACTGCATTGTGCCAAGTGTAAAGTTTGGTGGAGGGGGGATTATGGTATGGGGTTGTTCCTCAGGAGCTGGGCTTGGCCCCTTAGTTCCAGTGAAAGGAACTCTGAATGCTTCAGCATACCAAGAGATTTTGGACAATTCCATGCTCCCAACTTTGTGGGAACAGTTTGGGGATGCCCCCTTCCTGTTTTAACATGACTGTGCACCAGTGCACAAAGCAAGGTCCATAAAGACATGGATGAGAGAGTTTGGTGTGGATGAACTTGACTGGCCTGCACAGAGTCCTGACCTCAACCCAATAGAACACCTTTGGGATGAATTTGAGCAACACAACTCACTGTGGTCATACAGGGACCTGATGGCTCACTGCACCGGCCCCCTCATTGTCGCAGTACCCCCCACATGACCGCTGAAGTACACAATCATAAGTCTTCTCCAAGACTACAAAAACACATAGACTTGATGAGCAAACTCTTATGTCCCTCCTGTCCTGGAAGGGCAAAGATTTTATAGTGTTTTTTCATAGATTTTAGGTTTAAATTGATACACTGTAAGCCTGAGAAAATACTGTTTTGCTCTAAACAGCTTGTCTGTTTCAACATCAGAGGTGACTAAATGTGTTGGCCTTGTCCTCACTTGTCATTCCAGCATTACCATGCCTGGTTAAAGACCCCAGTATGAGCTCCTTGTTCCGATGACAGACGAAAGGGCAAGTCAAGTCTCCCACAGCTCCTGAAGGACAAAAGCCAGTCATAATAAGTCAAGGCTGATCCCTGGACCCTGGGCCCCTGCAACAAGGAAGACAAAGCATTGGGTTCTTTTCACAAAAGGCAACTTATTACAGCCGAGAGCCTCACGTTGCTACATTGTCAATCAAACTCTTGTCCTTACGGGGAAGCAGGGCTGGCCTGTTTTTCTTTACTTAATTTGAGGAAATCAAAAGTATTTTTTCTCTTCTACTCTCCCATACCTACTGCTCAAGCACTCTCTATCCCATTCACTTTTTCTAACTTTCTCATTACTTCCACTTGCTCCCTCCTCTCCAATTACAGAGTGGTCTTTCATCTCCATGGCCAAGGAATGGAGTGATAGGATCAGGAGGAAGAGTGAAGAAAGAGGCTTTGTTGCCCTTTACCTCCCCCCTCTGATACCCCACCCTGGCCTTCTAATAACCCCAGGGGCACTCAGGTCACCCTGAGATTGTGATTTACACAGTTTCGGCTCTGTGATGCTGCATTAAGATAAAATGCACTATATTTTTACACTCTACTAATCTAACGGACTGATAGGCACATCACATAAATAATTCTAACACCAACCAGCTACCCCACTCCATTGAAATCCCCCAAAATTGTTTGAAATCCCTTTTTTCTCACTGCAATTGATACGTTGTTGCAGAGTTATATTCAACATTAAAAGCACATTTACAAGTTGTGTTTGCCTTGAGAATCCATGGCATTGTTGCAACCAAGGAATTACAGAGTCCAAAGGGTCATGCTTTAGAGAAACACAATGCATGGCTTTAAAGCATCAATTGGGGTTTTTCTCGCCTTCTGGATTTTCTGGCATATTTGAAAGACCAAGTCCTTGGTTGGTATCTTAATGTCGTCCTTGGGTTTATGGAGGCTTACTCTCTTTTTAGCTCTTCTGCCCCACAAGTCCCCACTAATCTGTTGCTGTGATTTTCTTGGCGAAGCTTTCTGATGACATTGAAGGGAATGGAGCCAGACAACAAACACCAACAAAGTGGTAATGCTACCCATGTCTGAGTGGATCGTACCTTTGGCACGTTCCTCTTAAAAACTTGGAGCATCCATTTTTGCCATATTGGCAGGTGGTGACCTAAAAGGAGATATGGGTGCACATAAGTCAAGCTCCTTTGTGCAAATGATATTCACTTTGTTCCAATTTGTCCCAGGATAGTTGCCTGGGTCTGCACAAGCTAGGAAATTTGAGTTCTCCCTGGGCTCCCCAGAGCCAGGGCCTTTCCCAGGAGCACAGCCCCCCACAGGGTTAGGATAATTAGGCCAGGTGAATAGGCCAGCAGCCTGCTTACAGTGGGGCCTTGTTCCCTGATGTAACATGGCCCATTGTCTCAGGACTGGGGTTGGAGGGGAAGGTTTCATTCAGGAAATGGATCAGGGGATGGGACTTTAATTAGAGCCACCATAATTGAGTATAATGCAACCGTAATTGAAGATTCACTAAAAGGAGGGATTGGAGCAATGTCCGGCGTAATGGAGTGTCCTATGCAAGTTTATATCACCGAGAGAATGCAGTCATTCCACTGCAGAATAAATAACATCTGGCTCGTGATTGGAGCAATTTGCATGCCTCAAGAACTGGCGAAAAAGACAATGTTTCTGTTCATATGCAAATACTGTCTTTCAACATATTTGCCTGGAAGAATGACTGTACTACAAGCATGTTAAAAACATGGCTGGAGAGGGACCAAAGAGCCAAATGTGTTGGAAAATATGGATGCGTTCTGTATTGCTGGCCATGCCCATCTTTGTCTACCCCGTACTGTCTTCCCCTGGCCTGTAGCTGTGCTCCAGCCTGTTTTTTCTCTGGTGCACAGAGCTGCTACAGGCAAGATAAGGCTGGTCTCCCCGAGTTAGGGCTTAGCATAATCCCTCTTCCTTCCTAAGAAAAAAAAAAAAACAGTGCTGAGGCTCATCAACACACAGCTGAAGAAGAGAGGGGAAAGTGATGGAGAAAGAGAGGGGAGACAGGAATGCAGGACGCAGAAAGGGTAACGAGGGAAGGGAGAGTGAAAGCAAGGGTAGGGGGAAGAGGGAATATAGTAAGACTGCTGCCACGCATTTAATAAAATTCCACCGGGGCATGAAAGAAGTACAAAGGAATGCGCTTGTGCAGTGGCAGAGGCATTGGAGGAAAGGGGAGGAGCCGTTTTGCGTTCCCCGTGATCAGAGTGTGAGCTAATCCTTTGACAAGGGGGTCTGGGGAAACCCAATCCTGATGCCCAAAGGCCTGACATGCCTAAAGCTGGCATCCCAACTCTAGTGGCAGGATACAGACAATGTGTCTGAGAGCCGGTGCCATTTACTGCCTTGGAAAAAGCTGGCATGAGCATGGCGGTTCAAAGATGGGGTACAGACAGAGCCATCTCTACCGTCACAAAAGAAACTGTCTGTTGTAACTATAGATAAAACAGCTTAGCGCTTAGTGGGTGTGTTGAAGGGTAGATAGATGGATTGATACATGCTCAAGGGTAGATGAATGGATTTGAGGCATACTCAGTCATATCAGACGTGGAAGTAGAGTTGGCAGGATGACCAAGGTACAGGCGCTTCATTGTAAGTCACACTACTGCTCTATTTTTCGCTCTTGTGAGGCAACATAGAAGAAAGCAAAACAACAAAGAGCAGTTGTCACTTGTCATCTTGATCACCTAGAATCAAGGGCTGTGAGACTCAAACACAAACCAAACGAAACCCAAAGAAAACGGCAATAGTGGTGTTCTTATCAAAATGATACATCAGCATTGCTTTGACACAAGGTTACAATTCTCTAGGAAAAAAAATCATCCAGGGTTTTTTGTCCTTTTTTCCTGTCTTGTTTTCTGAGCCAACCATCCCATTTACTTTGAAAACAAAAGAACAAATACTCCAAATGATTCGTCCGAAGAATAAAGGAGAGCACAATGAGATCTGGCAGGTGTGACACCGTGTGACAAGTTCCCTTGACTTTCCAAAGTCAGGCTGAATTCCAGGAGGTAAAACATCATTACAGAAGAGAAAAAGAGCTGCAATGGGTTTGACACCTCGGTAATGGTCTGTGATTGAAGCAATAGCAAGGAAACCATTTTCTGGTAATCTGGCACAAAGCAAAAACACAACTGCACTGCCCGTTTCATCTTGTTGTAACAGGGTTTAGAGCTCAAGGAGAGAAAAGGGAACATACAGTAAAGCCAACATGTTATTGAAGCAGTCTCACTGACAAACTGGTGTTTTGGTGACTGACATCTTTTTGAGAGTTAAGTTTTTAGCATCACCAGCCACTCTGCACTCTAATATTGAATATGTTTTTTGCTGTGCTACTTAATTTGAATTTATAGCCTTAGTCCAGGCATGACACAAAGTCGAACACTGCCCATATAATTGAGATCAGCTGATGGCCAGATAAGTCTTTCTAAGCATGTTATTGGTTAATCGCACTCATGCCGCCATATTTTAACTGCTCTAGCCTGGCTATGCTTTGCTGCTCCCTCTGCAAGCTGCTTTCCGCAACCCGCCTCCACCCCAGCTCCTCCTATTTTGTGCTTCCAACTCAATCAGAGGTGTTGTGTTGTCTTTCACGCTTGCTCTGCTCTGGGTTTTTTTTTTTGCTGCTTCTCTCCCTGCCTCTAGCTTTCTGTGTAGGTAAAAGTAAAGCAGGAGGGATCCCAGAGTAGCCCCATTGCCAAATATAAATAACAGCAGTAAGTTCAAACCAATAACTGCTAATAAAGAAAAATATTTTTTACTGCAAATCATGTGTGTTTCTTGACAAAGTGGTCCTGACTGAAATGTCTTCCACACAACAGCAGATCTTGATAAAACTTTGAATAAATAAATAGCATCTCACTCCCTCTGACATCTGAAGACAATCTTCCAGGAACTTCAGTCCCAGACAGATTTTGCAAAGACTGGGCACCTTTCGGGATCCCTACTGCAAGTCTACAACTAGATTATTTTATGACTTATTTCCCATCATGCACATTGTTGTTACTACAACTCAACTTTTCAGCAGAAAATCAAAAAGCAGAAGAAACTGGTCGAGTTGTGGAGAGAGAAAGACCCCCCTTTATGATGTGTCCCTCTGTCCTCCCCTGTACAACAATAGAGTAGAGCAGAGGTGGAAAGAAATTGCCACAACCCTCAAAATCTCTGATGAGTAAGCTATAGCTATAACTGCAGCCCTTAAAATACAGCGAATAACGATTCATGTCACTGGGGAATCTCTCCTGTAAGTATGATACAACAAGCTATAGGATACTCACTGGAGACTTCAAGGGTCACGGCAATATCTGTGCACTTTTTTTCCTTCTCCATTTCAATGCTGTACATCAGAGGGACATCATGTCGATGAAACATACTTGCTCCCTGAATAACTCCATCAGTTCCTTCTCCTTTTGCACAGTTTAGGAGAACTGAACATTCCTTTGTCCCCCCACCACTAGTTTGCAGCTTCCTAGGCTAGAATATTTAGGCTAAACAGCAGTATTTGATTCTATAGGCCCCGATTTAGCTCTGTTGATAGAGCAGGAGCCCGAAAACAGAGGCTGAATGATTTCCGGGCTTGGCAATGTTTGGTGCAAATCTTCCCCTATTCCTCTCCCCAATGTTCCTCTTCAGCTGCCCTATCAGAATAAAGGCAAAAAGAACAAAAAAATTATCTTTAAGAAAAAATAAAATCATGCTATGAATTCTGGAAATTATTACTCATGTTGTTTTAAATAACTTTACATGGGAACTTTCGCCCGGCAGACACTCCTCTTCCCTCCATCAGCTGTGCTTGTAAGCAGGCTCTATACTAGCTAATACATGGAAAATAGTTTTGTTGAGAGAAGTACTGTTTTCAGCAGATATCTTTGCTAATGTATGGCTGAGCTACCTCAGCATTTTTGCGTTTATACCCAGTGCTTAAAGCGGGCCAGCACACATTAATACGCAGTACTGGCACTTCTAAATTTTGCCCCTCTGGTGTACCGGGACTTCTTTCCGTGTATTGGCTCTTCTAATCAGTTGCTGTTACCCTCTCCTGTCTTCTCCACAGCTGACAGCTTTAATGGATGATTCATGACAGCATCTAAATAGATGCATTCTGTAACTGTGATATTTTCATCTGTACATAAATCCAGGTGAACTCACCTGCCATTGTTGGAGGGAAACCAGAGATTTAATGGTTAACCTCTCCTGGACAGTGACTCAGAACACAAGCGGTACTGTGTCCGCCAAGGAGCTTGATGACACCTGTTCGTACTGCCGCTGAATGAGACATCAACAATAATAATATTCAATAATGGTATTCAAATTGAATGACCAGACTGTTGGTCAAAAGATCAAGGGCTGTAGTTTTCCTCCAAGAACAGCTGACTTACTGGCAAAGACATAAAGCCTGGATATATGACGGCAAAGTCAGCTCACAGACAGAGCTGAGACTCAGGGTGTCAGTGAGAAGAGGGGCTGATTAATCTCTACATTTGGTGCTGACAAGGAAATACTATTAAATTCACTATTAGATATTTCTATTTCATTTGAGAGCCTGTTTTCTTTTTATGTATATAATTTTGTTTTACTTTTTATGATGTAATTTTATATTTCATGTCGTGTTTTTTAAGATTTATTTTAGGGCTTGTTGCCTTTATTTGGAGAGGACAGGATGGTGGATGGTGTAGGGAATCATGAAGAGAGAGTCAGGAATAGTGGGAGTATGAATGAACAGCAATAGGCTTACTGACCACAAAATAATCTATTTAAAATCCTGAGTCTAATTGAGAAATAGCATTTTATTTTTCTTATTTTACTTATTTCTTTGTACATTAAAAATATCCATATACAAATCATGTATTGCAATTCAGCTAAACTGAGAAGATATGATTTTTATTCAGTGTCATCCAAATTAGTTCTGGGACTGTGTGACACTTTGACATCTGGTAATTAAGGAGAGCACTGCTCCGCTCATAACACTGTTTATACCAGCCGTGAAATTGCACTACACTTATGCTAAACAATGAAAAACAACTCAAAAGTGCCCCCTTGGATGCCGTTATGGTACATAAAAGATGATGAATAACCCTCCAGGATGCCCTACCAGTGGACGAAAATTAAAATGCTCTTCAGTGTGCCTTCTCAAGCCTGCCACACACATAAAGATTTTTAAATCCTAACCAATTTTGTCAATGGGAGAGACCCCAAACAGGGCAACAACTAATCAGATTTTCCAGTTTTGTTCCTATGGGGTGTGGTGTAAAACAAGAGGATGAACACAGCACACACACACTAACAGATACAGTTCACTGACTACCAGAGTCTTGGTCTGATCTCATCTCTCAAAACACCAAATCTCGTGTGTTCAAACACGACTTTAGAGTGAAGAAGCTTCTGTGATTAGATGTTAGCTCCCTCCTTTGTCAATTGCCTTGTTTTACAATACTCATTTTGTTGCTACAAATCAAAAGTTGCTCCTCTATTTCTGTAGCATTTAACTTTATTTTTCTATCATTGCCATAGCTTTTTTTGGTTTTATTTTCTCCTTCAGTCAGCCTACGTCTTGATTGGCAATTGCTCCGTTCAATGCTTGTGTCTGCTCAGCTGTTCTTGATGCTCACCATACACAACAGGATTTTTGGTTGTAAATACGCCTATAACGTCTATAATATTTACAATCTCCAGTCAGAGCGCCTCAGGTCGAAGAGGGAAAAAAATCACAGGATAATATAGTAAAGTAATCTTAAGGACCATCTGATAATCAGGCCTTTGCTGACTTTGATCAGAAGGGAGGATTCAGCCCAACATTCGGCACAATTATTGTGTAGCGTGTGGCCTGCTTTAGTTGACAAACATGATAAAGTGCCATCCAGGCTTGCTACAAGTGGACAAAACTTGAAAAAAAAAACCTCTTAGCTGCCATACCAGTAGGCAAAAGATCCTAAAGTGCTCTTTTGGGTGTCATCTCGATGGACAAAATGTAATTAAATGTCCCCTAAGATGCTGCTCCCTTGGATGAAATGCGAATGAGTGCCCCCAAGATGCCCTCTCATTGGACAAAATGAGATAAACATCCCTTTTCTACCCTGAATAAGCTTCTCAGTATAAAGTTCATTTTAACTGACATCCTCACTTGTGAAATAAAGGTCTAAATCGTTCAAAACTCCTTGCCTTTTTTCCATTAAATATGTGAAAACCTTTTGGGCCCCGGGTGCCTTTAAATAATTTTCACCCCTGTCCCTGAAACATCCTGAGTCTGCCAATGATGCAACATCATTATCTAAGGGAATCACTCTCAGCAGGAATCATCTAGCCTACTGTTACACGTCATAAAGATACTGAAAAAAAAAAAACAGAAATTCATGTGAGAAAAGGTCAACTTTCAAACTGTGAGAAGAAAGAAGCCATGAGGTGTCTGCATATCCGTACTGTCATGTGCACATCAGTGAATGTGCAGCACTGCCCTTCTTGTAGAAACAGATTAATTGCACAATAACTTAAAAATTTTGCCACTTTAAATTGAGGGACTGTGAGACTTTTCAATGGAACGACTGTTGTAGATCAACCCGTTTTAAGCTGTTAAAAATTTCAGCTCATCTTCTCACGACTCTTTGGTCAGAACTTGGCTGTGCCAAACAACTGAGATCATGGGAGTGTGCCCCTACTCTCAAAAAACTCTCATGATTTCATTCCAACATTGGAATTGGTTGGTGACTTTGAAATTGCTTGAAAGGTTGTGTGGTGTGCGGCCACTAGAAGACTACAAAGGGACTCTGTTGAGAAAGCAAGTAAGGAAAAATGTGTTGGAGACTGGTGAGACTCAAATATATCTTGTGTTGGCATTTAAAAAAGGCTTTCACGTAATGTTCCTGTCTTACAATGGCACTAAATCTCATTAAGTGAAAAAACAAAACATTGTGGGACATCATGTTAGCAAAATATACAGCTGATTTCATTTTGGAGAAGCTGAAAAGGAAGAAGAAAACAAAACAAAAAAAACTCGGCAAAGATCGACTTTGCAGTGTATCATGGTGTTAATCATTTTGTGAAATGGAACCCTAAATTAAATTCAGATGAGATGAATGTTTTAATCAATTGGCAATCTGGGGCTGACATCAGATTGATTGAGAATGTTTCATTATCAACATACATTTCCCACTGTCTGGAGCCTTATGCTGATTTTCATTTGTGGCAAAGCATGCCACATGCCCGCTGAAGATGTTGACAATTAACGAGACTGACGATACAGCTATTAATCATGTCACCCTAGTCTGTTTTGTTTTTCAGCTGCAGTGTGTGGTATGGCTATGTGTGTATGTATGGGAATGTCCTTGGCCCTATGATAGCACGCCTTCATTTCAGCTAAAATGAGTGTGTTTGCATCTGTGATGAGAGGAAAGCGTGCACATGAAAGGATTACTGATGACTTTTGTCTGAAGAGGAGTCGGAAAAAATGTCAGTGGAAAAAAATAGAATAGGAAGCGTAAAAAAGATGCCTACGGTAATGAAAAAATGCTTTCTTTCTGAGGGTTTATGTGGTTGTATTCTATTTTAATGAATTCATGATCTGGGTACGCAGTCTGTCGTGAATCTTTGTCTTCCAACTGCCACTGAACTATAAAAAAATCTTGTTATTTCTCTTAAGAAAGGTCTGGAACTGCTGTTTGTTTGATGTTCTCTGTTTACAGTCTGCTCAAACACAAGCAACAATAAAGCAGAGTCATATTTTACAATCATACAATGATAAAAGACATTAAATTAGAAACAGGAAGGTTGGAAGTGACATCCCTCCTTAAATCTCTTTTGGAACTGAACTCCATATTGTTTATATTAATGTCACTCACTGTTAGCATAATAGAGCTGTAACAGTATAACCTGATTGGGTGCGACAAGGCTATTATATTATCAAGAAACGTTTCCCACAGTCAGGAGCTTTAGTTAACCTTTTTTGAGCATTTACTACCAGGAATGCAGGCATTCAGACTCTATCAAAGATAGTGTTCAAACTCCAATGCTGTTTTCTGACAGAGACAGAAAAAACTCAATGGCTAAATAACAAAATATCCTGAAAATCAACAATATTTGTATATGATAGAGGTAAGAATCCCAGTGTATCTCACAATACCATATAATACAATGTGTTGCACTGTGATATTATTCAATGCAATACGATATGTCGCAATACAATGAATAGTGTTATAAGATATGATATGATACAATATGACAAGATATGATCTGACATGATTCGATACAAAACGATACTTTATTATGTTATTATACCTTGCAAAACATTAAAATTTCAGCCTATACTATACGATGCAACATGATACATTACAATACTATGCAATGCAGTAAGATACATTACAATAGGATGTGATACAATGCGATATGATGCAATTCAATGTGATGTTGTAAAATATGATACTATCTGATATAATATGCTTCAACAAAATTGGTTACTAACTATATGAAATGACACAGTACTGTTTGATATGTTACATGTCCCAAAACATACCACTATGATGCTATACTGTATTATACAATACAATACCAAGCAAAATCACAAGATGTGAGTCTTCGTGATACCATATAAAACATGCAATGCAATATGATATTATACCAATTGACAGGTATGATGGGATACTATATGATATGTTTTGACATGTTGCTATACATAACAACATGCTGTTACTGTACAGTACAAAATGCTAAAATGATATATTGCATTGCATATCTCATCACAATAGAATGCAATGCCGTATGATGTGATAGAATACCATCTGATATATATGATACAATGCTAAACAATACAGTCTGATACAATATGAAATAACACTATAAGATATTATTCTATATAAGTTATTTGTTGTAAGACATTACAATATGGCATGTCGTACTATGCTGTTCACTACAATACAAAATGATATGATGCGATGCCCTATGATAACATGTGTTGCAATATGAAACAGTACAATATGATATGATACAAAAGCATATGATACAATACTATATAATAAGACCAAATACAATGCACTGCTGTCATTTGAACAACACCTCATTAACAAGTCCATGGTAAGGTATTTATTGTGGTATCAAAAATAAACTCTAAAACAACAAAAGAGGACTTGAAAAAAGTGGTGTTGACATTTATGAAACTTTATTAAACTACTTTGTAAGGTACAATATAGTTTTGCATTGGGCTTAAATATATATAAACTTATACCTTGACTGTCTAAAACCTTCGTTGTCCACCACTGAAAATAGCTGTAGGTCTTTGGCAATATATTCACCAGTATAGGCTACACCTCGTGATCTGCTGAGCCCTTGCGCTGTTATGGGATGTGATTGCTTTTTAAGAGTCTTTAGGCTTGGCTGGATTCTGCTCCCAGGGTGATGATTTGCCAGGTGCCTCCTAATGTTACTAGTATTTCCCATCAGGTGTTTCACCCCAGTCTGGCGAGTGTCTGCATGTTGTTTTTTGTTTGTCTGTCACCTTTTCTCCTTTCTCATTTGTTGACACAGGAAACTAAAATGCTTCCACAGAGTTAAAAGTCACAGGAGTCTCTGCAGTCTCATGAGTATTCCACTGCCACTTGTAGCATCTGCCATCTTCATGCTGTCATGTGCAGCGGATGATGGGTATTTAAGGGCAACTGGTAATGAGTTCTCACTTCCTTTGCTGTGCTCCAAACTATACTTTTTGCCCTGAAGAGCTATTGTTGGGCACCTGTCCACATTGATACTGAGATGCTTCTGTCACCTCAAAATAAATCATATCATATGATGCAATACAAAAAAAAATACAATACAACATGATGCGACACAACACGATGATGCAGTATGATATGATGTGATGTTGTTTGACAAAATATGATAATATGCTATTGGATATGATACTGTATGTTACAATACAATACAATACCCTATCATGCCAAATAATGTGACACAATACATAATGCATTGCCAACAATAGTTAAAACATAATGATACAATTATTCAATAACTAATGTGTTGCCAGATAATTACATTATTACAGGAAACATAATAATTAGGAATGCCTTCAACTCTACCAGTTTATATTTCACAGGTCAGGATGACATTATGTTGCTATATCAATATTTTTTCCACCCCTAGGAACAGTTGGAAGATATGAATCAAATATTCCTGGAGAAGCCATGATGAGCTTCCTTTACAGTTATTATTTTTCACTATTCAGCACTCATGAATAAAAAAAGGGAAAACTCTCGAACTGGCAAAGATGCCAGCTTCTTCACCCACTGTAGCCTCGGGAGGCCAGAATGCATAGCATAATGTGTTACTTTTTCTTGAACCTCTGCCCCTCTTTATTGCCCTCTCCACCCACACAAATAACGGAGAGCCAAATTGAAACAAGATTTTGCGCAATGTTTCAAAAAACATTTTTGGAAATGTGGTGAATCACTGCAAGCGATATAGATACATTCATCTTTACCTGGAGAGGTTCAGAGATACTCTTCATTGCTGAGGGGGTGAATGGAGTCCTGCATGGGGCTTAAATCACTGGAAAAGTATATCTGATCCTCTTGTTAGTAATTTTTCTTTGCAGAATGTTGTAGAAATGCAGGATAATCTGTTCATGATTTTTATCAGGTGATTTTCTTTAAAGAGTCATGGTAAAGACTGTCTTATCAACTGTCTTATCTCAAACGGAGTAAATCTGTGTATTGCACTTCACTGTGAGGCTGTAGGGAAGGGATCTCGATACAATGGTCCGTGCAAACTGGGGCTTGAGGTTAATTTTTAATTGGCATGCAGCAAATTCTGAAAAAGTAAAATATGGCCCACATTCAAACATGAAACTTCTGCTTGAAGAAAAATAAATGCAGTCAATAAAAACTGACGCAACAAAATTGTGGCAAAAATACACCTTTATCATCATATTGTTATTGAGGGAAAGTTACATCATCATTTGCCCTGCTACTTACTCCATGTTGATTGATAGATTCACATGCATGATTATCATTAATGTTTACAGTGGGATAGGGCTTTCTAATCATCTGACAAATGATATTGACATCCATTCACCCACATGATTAGGAAAAATAAGACATAAATGTGGCATCCACATCTCAGATTTTCTACAACTGTTTGGACTAAAGATTAGAGAAGGGCCAAGCCGGATTTGTTGTCTTGCCAGTCGACAGTCTTGGCTCCAGTAGAACCTGATCTGAATGCAAAGCTCCCCAGGAGAGCCATTGTGTCTGTCTAGCAGGAAAGCCTGAATCTGTTCAAAGTCTGAGTGTGGGATTACTGATCCCAAGGGTTACTAATCAGCATTTGATCTAGAAGTTAATCAACATACAAGATATCCAAAATCAGTTAAATCAATCGCCTTTTGTTTTAAGAAAGTGAGAATATATCATAGTTACTGTAAATGCTTTTAGGTAAGATCATTTAACCTACCACATTTTTCAGTATTTTACCATACGTGCTCACATTAATTATTGATAAAAACACAATTTGTAATATTTTTTGGCTTCCTACACCAAGGGAAAGACCCTGCAAATGAAAATATGATAAGAAGCATATTTTTTTCTTTTTTGTCACATTTTTGCTGGACAAAATGTCATGTCTACTTTTGACAGTAGTTTCATTTTTTTTTTCAGTTTTGGATAAAACTTGTTTGGCAAGAACATTATTTGTTAATACTAGATGTTTTACAGTGCTTATATAAAGTAACCACCCCCTTAGTTATTTTAACCTTTTATTGATTTTCTAAATTAATCATGGTCGAGATAATTTTGGCTTATTGACAAAAAAAGTCAAGGTAAAAACAAACAATTTCTACACATAAATGTCAGAGTCTCTCCCATCTAAACTGCTGAAGCTTGTTAATAAGTGTCTTGTGGCCTCTCTCACTAGTTTCTTGTTTGCTGTCTTCCTTCTCAGTCTGTGAGGACGACCTGATCTAGGCAGATTTACACATGTGCCATTTTCCTTCCATTTCTTGATGATGGATTCCACAGAACTCTGGGGAATGTTCAGAGCTCAGAAAAACTTTTCATATCCATCTCCTGACTTATTCCTGTCAAAAACACCTTCTCTGAGTTGTTTGGAGTATTCCTTTGCTTTCATGGTGTAATTGTAGCTAGGAAAACTGATTAACCAATAACTGAACCTTCTAGACACATCTGTCTTTATACTATAATCACCTGCGACACATTCAATTCACTCAGGTGATCCGCATTTCACTCATTGTGAGACTACTAGCACCAATTGGCCGGACCTCTGTTGAATTAGGTCAGACACTTTAGAGGGGGTGAATATTTATGCAAATACTTATTTTAACTTATATATTTTCATTTCATTGATATTACTGCCTAGAAATCTATTTTTGCTTTGACTTTACTTTGAGTTTTTTTTGTCTGAAAAGCCAAATTCTTTGACTATGACTGATTTATAAAATCAATAAAATGGTAAAACATCCAGGGAGTGAATACTTTTTAAAGGCACTGTACAGTGTGTTTCCTCTAAAAACAGTTCAGTGTCATTTAAAACAAAAACAGAATATGTGTCCTGAGTAGCACGTCTGCATCATCCCCATGGCGTGCAAACTTTGAACAGACCAATCAGACATCCACTTCCAGACTGGGTCCCGACATGAAAAAAGCTTTTCTGAAAACTGTCATTCTCTCTTTTAAGCAAACACTGACACACATTTAAATGCTGGGCACTAAGCCAACCTAAACATTTATTAAAATGTGGCAAAGAAAGCCAGCCACGTGATAGGGAGGACTCCTGACAGCTCTTCCAGGTGTGGGAATAAAAAAATACAAAAACAGGCTCAACTGCTGATGCACTCTATAATTAGCACGTCAGAGTGATTGAAGTGGAGGCAACACTCGCCCTGCCAGTGCACAGGTTACAAAGAAAAAGAAGTTATGTGGGAACACCTTGAGCTTTTAATAGATCATTAAGTCATTTTTAAGAGTGAAGCTCAAAACTACAACCAAACTTTTTGAAGTCATGATATAGAGCTTGGCTTGTTTTTTCTTTTTCTTTTTTGTCTTATCCCTTTTAAGTCCCTCCTCGTGTCAATCAGTGTTCCAAAGAAAGCTAACTGTAAATAAATGAAAGCCACATTAAGATACTGTTAGCTAAATATATCTGTTATAGTTGAACTTTTACTTTCAAAGTAAACTTTTCTTTTTGGACAAAAATGAATGTTAGTAGTGAGTGACTGCAGTAACAGTAATCATTCTCATATTTTATTTTGTTTTCAGAAAAAAATCCCTTTGAAGTCTTTACTTTTGATTGACTAATTATGGACTTAAAGCAGTGAATCGAGCTTGAACTTCTTCTATATTCTTATACGTCACTCTGGATAAGCTCGAATCCTTACACAAAGATTTAAAGTGCAACTAATTACTTGGAAAGTTGTCGAAGTTTTTATGAAATCACAGGATGATACTGACAGCTCATGGATGCTGGCTTTAAACAAACAAAGAAATACCAAGGGTTTTAATCCTAGCTTAAGGTCATGGATCCACAACACACAGCACAGGTGTGGATCCATTGTGGGTCTTGTTGGGAAAAGTTCCCAGTCTGATCACACAGGGATTGCATGTTGGCAATGTGTGCAAACCTTCCTGGGGTGAAGGTGACACCCAAGAGGAGAGGCTTAAGCCTGGTGGGCTGGGACTGGGTGCTGACTCTGCATACTTGGATTGTGGAGCACATCAGGGGGGTAATTGGTGAAGGATCCTATTCAGGCACATTCTCCGGAAAGAAATTCAGCATGTTGAAATTCTGAATCACAAACATGATATTTCAAGTAATTCTAAAAAGCTTAAGTAGCAGAAGGTATGTGTTGTTTTAAATATATGACATGATACTATTTGATTTATTACAATACAAAACAATGCCAAAGAGTCCAATAAACAATACAATATAAAACAAAGGATGGAGTTTAGATACAAAACACTGATAAAATATGATAGTATAATATGAAGTATGATATGTTTTGAAGGGATAGAAAGCAACACAATATGATACAATGTTAAAGATTATGTCTCCCTGCAACCACAGTGATGTAAAGCAAGTTCTCCACTACTCCTAAAGGTCTAATTTCACTTTAAAGAACTCACAGAAAGCTCAGTGGACAAATCATTGCAACTTCTTATAAACTTTTTACATTTTTACTGGTACCTTAGTTTCTTTTTCATGTCATTGTTGTGGATAAGTTTAGGTTATTAGTTTATTTGATAGGGGCCATGCAAAACAAAACTGTTAAGCCAGAGTTATCTACAAAGCTAATTTATATCTGTGGTCCCTGGGTAGGAAGATGTAAAAAATATACAAAACAATGATAAAAACAAACATGCTAGCAATCAATCCAAACTCAACAATAGTACATCACTAAAAACAACAGATTTAAAATTACATTTCATTGTCTTTAAGACTGATGCATTCAGAGGACTAAATCAGTGATAACATGATTGTTTTTCCTTGAGCCATGATTGCAGTTTACTTTTAAAAAACACTGAGGTTTGAGGTTTGTGGTTGAGGTTTGAGGCTTGTACAGTCTCTGATATGGGCAGGAATCGAGTTCCACTTTTCTGCTGCTCTGACTGAAAATGCAGACTGTCCAAACGCAGTTTTCCTAAGTTTAGTAAAACAGTCTATTTTTGCTGATGACCTGGTCTCCCAAAGATTGTTCCTGCAGAGTAACACACATTGTTTAAGTGGTGGTGGGGCTTGATCATGAATTAATTTATACATAAGACACATATCTGCATAACAAAGGAAACTGTTAAAGGTCATTAAGTTGTATTTCTTAATGATATTACAATAGTGATCTCCCCAAAGTTCATCATTGTCTTCTAAAATGTTGATTACCCTTAGTTTAACACAGTTTAAACCTGAAATGGAACATAAAAACACATTAATGCAAAATTTTGCAAATTAAAAGGAAGCTTAGTTATGGTTAGCTACAGAAATTCTGGGATTGGGGTGCAGATGGCCTAGTGGTTTAAGGTGCACCCCATGTACGCGGGCGGCCCGGGTTGGAATCCGGCCTGTGGCCCTTTCCCACAAGTCTCTCCCTGCTCTCTTGTCCCTGTCTCTAACTCTATCGACTGCCCCCCTCTATTAAATAAAGACTTAAAAAGGCCCAAAATAAAAGAAAAAAAGAAAGAAATTCTAAAATTTGCAGTGATTAAAATTTTCAATCATTTGACAGCCCTAAATATGATGCATTATTAAAATAGGACACCAAACAGTTCTAAAACTAAGTTATGAAACATTATAAAGTAAACCTGCAATCCACTGACAGACAGGGGAGCAAATACTAACAGAAGCACACATACAGTATATCGTATTGTGAATTGCCTATAATGCACAAGATCAACATTCTTACTAGAACACAACAGTAAGTGGTTTAGTAAAGGGTTTGAGCTTGTGTTTATATTGGCTAAATAAGCAGCTGTAACAAAAATAAGATTAAATATTTTTTTCTAGTGGACTTGTTGTAGAAAAGCTGTGCCTGAATCAGAGAGTTTAAAGAACAGTGCGATTTGAATATGTTGTTGCATCACTTCTGTATCATATATTCTAGCTTTTCTAGAAGGTCTTGGATCAGTATTTGAATTTTATCAAAATTCAAGCATGCTCTCTTTATTTCTCTAACTGCCCCACACAAGCTCACACACACACAGACACGTACAGAAAATTGCTACTAAGAGGAAAGACCCCTCAGGATCTTTCGTCTGTCTCCCACCTCTCACCTGTCTTAGTGATAAATTGGACACATCTGGCTTTTCCCTGAGGGCTGGTGGCCACTGTGTGCTTGCCAGCAGCTTCTGCCTGCTTCAACCCAATCTTTCATCTGTGCTAGCAAAACGAAGGAAAAAAGAAAACCTTGGATTCTCTGTGGTTACGAGTGTCAAGAAATGTATTTTACCACCCCCTCCTCTGTGTTAGGAAACAAATTGATAGCCAGCTTGTTGTGACAGCAGCTAGTCCTAACTTCCTGGCCTGTGAAGCGGTCTGTTCATTTGGGCAGGGGGTTGCTACCATGGCTGGGAGCTGAACCCAGGCTTGTGTCGAGGGTTAAGTGCTTTGAGCTGTGAGTACAGGAAGCCAGATGAGTCGGCTTCATATGTCTCCTTCATCCTAAACCAGAACGCCGCCGATCGACCCGCTGTGTGTCGGTTATGACAAATGATAATCACCACGCTGCTGCCTTCTTGTCAGTCATGCACAAATAAAACTGAACAGTAAGGGCTTTTATTGTGTAGGAATAAGAACAGATCTCCACCACCTCAATCCATCTTCCTGCAATCCCTCATTTTTCAGATATTACCCAAAAAAAGGAAAATTATTTTTCTTCAGCTGACACATTTTATCATGCCCTAACTACACTGTAAATTATGCATCTGGTTTGTCGCTCATTATTTCTACGTAGTGTTGTAACAAAAGGAGTGTTCTCAGGCCAAATGTCTTTCTTTCTCTGCGTCTGCCATTTTCTTTTCCATCCCTCTGTTTTGCCTGCTTACACTGAACTTATCAGCATCATTACAGAGTCTAAATCCACTATCACAGAGCTGAAGCAATGACAACAACTACGTCTTGTGTTGGAGGGCGAACTGACAGGATTTACACAGACATTCTCTGATCACTGGGAATTAAGATCAAAAATATGCTTATTGGGGGGCTTACAGCGCTAGCATGTTTCTGTGATTGGGTGGAGGGGTAAAATGGAATTATTCATACACATGTGTAGGCTTAGGGTGCATAGGAGGAAGACTTTACTGCATAGCATGCACTAGTAAATGATTTGTATATTCATGAAATTAAAGCTTTTTAAAGCACATTTCAGTATTTCTGCATATTTGTATATGTTTACAAGTCAAAACTGGTGTTTTTGACAGTTGACAAACTTCTATAAATGAAACTATTAATATTACCACAGTATTCTCAATGTAGGAGGCAAGGCTGCAGTCTCTTTTAAGCTTGATTTGTGCTTCTGCGTTTAATCCATGCTCTAGGCCACATAGCCCCCAACCTAGGCAGAGACACATGTACCCTGGCGTGCATCGTCTTAAAAAATGTAACTACATGCCAAAATAACGAAGACAACAAGCTTTGTAACTGAGCCGATGAGCAGCATCAGGTGGCTGCCAGTGTCTCAAGGATTTCTACAAGCATATTCTGTATGCTGATAAATGTATAGATGACAATACAATGAGTAAAAACTTTAAAAAGTGTAATTCCTCATCCATGTTTCTCTCAGTTGAAGAACACTTGCAAAAAAATCCCACCATCCTCTACCTCAGCCGAATCATTGTCTCTTCTCTTCTTTGCAGTATAACCTGCTGCTGCTCAGTAGCTATTGATCAGCTCCAACTCCAACATCAATTGCCATGGTTACTGTACACAAGCAAGCAGGCAAGAACTGTAAATACATTACTGCACGCCTATCTAGGTGGCAGTAACACTCATAACTGTTTGATAACTGCTGTTCAGCAGCTAAGCAGAGGCAGGCACAACAAAGCACACAAAGAAGGAAAGTTGCATGCAGTAGCAAAAGAAGCAGAACTGCTCCTGCTGCAAGACCCTCCAGCTTCTTATTGTCACCTCCACTTCTCCATGCTGCTTCTGGGTGTGAAAGCAGAGGGAGTTAAAGACATAACCAAAGCTAACACATTTTAAAGGCTAAATGCAGGTACTGTATGCAGAAGAAGAGAACACCAGCTACAAGTCTGCATTTTAGTGCATTGCTCAGGTTCCATGACAACATACCACCCTGTGTTTACATGAGCTTGTCAATGTAATTTTGTTACAAACCTGAGTCTTGATTTTTGCACATGCAATGGCTATTTACTAACAACCATGTAACATGTCATGGCACACTTCATAAATCATAAACATGATACATAGCTCTAAAATGCCAATATTTTAATTGGCCTTTCTCTTTTTCACTCTTTTTATGATTACAAATCAGGAGATAGTAGGCTATTTATTTCTCTGTTGCTTTTTATTTTGCACGTTTTTTTTTTTGTTTGTTTGTTTTATTCTTTGTCTTTCTCTATCAATACACTGTTGGCTGTACCAGCTAGTACAGGTAGTTCTAAATAACATTAGATGTAACAATTTATGAAGCTGCTGTCAGTTAAAAGTAATAAATAAGAATCTCAAATTATAAATCCAGGACTTCATATTAATTTATTTTCCTGATGAACCAAACCTGTACCGCAGCCCCTTTGCCTAGCCAACATGTCTATGTGGGCCTTATATTGTTTTGTTTGCAGTCTTCAAATATGTGTCTCAAGTAGGTTTGTCTGCAGGTTTTATGGTGGCCCCACCTGTGATTGCCTATGTGGACTTATACCTTTACAGGACTAATAGAGGCCCCATCTCTTGAGATCCAAGACAGATCCAAACTGAAGTCCACATGGGCAATCATAGGTGAGGACACCATGGAAATCATGGACATATCCACTTAGGACCTTTATTTGAAGCCCACATATAACCCATGTGGAGCCCATTTTCATTTATCATTTCATTTCATTTTATCATTCATTTTCAACATTAGGAGTTGGCAATCTTAAAGGCACAGTACACTTGTTTAGTGAGCTTTGGAGGTGAAAAGCTGTTAAAAAAGGTATCAGCCTGATCTGCATTGTTATATTTACTTTTTACAATATAATGGAGGCTGCACTAGCAGCACTAATACAGTATTTGACTAAGCTTTAGATAGATAATTTTGCCATAACAATACTTCTTCCTGAATTTTTGTACTGATATATTCGTCACAGGTGTGTTTAGGATTGAAAAAAGTATTTGAAGTTTTTCTTATAAACCACAATATAAGGTATTCTTAAAAAATACTGTAGTACAATACAACATCTATTGGGTCTACAATACAACATGCAAGCCCTTCTGATCCCACAATCCTCATTTACAAGGGATTATTCCTAAAATGTAGGATGTAAAACTGAAAAAATGCTGATTTTTTTTTCTCTTTTTGCATTAATCAAACTATATGGAAGCAACCGAGCAAGACAAAGACAACACGCTGCTGATGAATATAAGCATTGTTCGGTCAAGTGAGCGCTGTGATAAAAAAAAAAAAAAAAAAAAAGTGTTTTCATGGTCTAAGTAAAGGAACAGTGCCATCACATTGACAGAATCATCCATATTCATGAGCTTTCTTCAAGAGGAAAAAAAAGGACACAAATCTGAATATAGCAATGAAAATTACAAATGCATGAGATTTCTTAATACTACCACCTCTTTCTCTCTCTCTTCCAACCTAATCCTCTGTTTCCCTCTTTCCCTTGTGTTTTCTTGCTTACTCATTTGGTCAAACTCTTCCCTCTGTAGCTCGGTCTAATTGCCCATTTTATCCTGCAGTACAGTCAGTCAGTACTCTGTCATTGTACCAGTGACATTTGGATGTTTCAGCTACTTATGTGTACAGCATCCATCACTCCTCCAGGCTTGGTTTCACTCTGTTTGGACATGTCAAGCTTAAAACAACAGAACTGCAACCTGAGATATTATTGTGAAGGGTGCAAACATACAAGTGTCATGATGGGTTTTGTTTAACTGAATGACAACATGATTAGAATGAAACAGGAGAATAGTAAACACACCAGTTATATGGATACTTGTTCTTTTACTGTGGCAGTGTTTTAATATGAAGTAGCTCTCAAGAAGTGCTTCATCTAGTTCACTTATTTTTCATTACATGTTTTTATTTCATTGATATTTCTTCGTAGATATGCAGTCAAACCAGCACTCAAGGGTAACAGTGAAACTAACAGTATGCTTCCTGTTTTCTTAACAATTATGGCCTATAACAAGAAAGAAAAGCCCACCGGTCTGGTTTGTAGGGTTATGTTTACCAGCCAGCACGTTCTAAGCAGTGAAGCAGCTTTTTCAATACACAACGAAGGGGTGAGTTTTCAAATGTGTTAGGTCTAACACAGCTTTTGACAGTGGAAGCTGCAAGCACTTGTAGTTATAATGTTGCACGTTAGCACTTGATAATGGTATACAATTCACCTTGATAAGCAAGCTGGAGCCCAGAGAGTATCACATGCACTCTCAACAGAGAAAGTTCCTCTCTGAGGGGGAATAGAACCAGGAACCTCCTTACTGTGAAGCGACAGTGCTAACCCCTGTACTGTTACACAGTCCCTCATAAACTACCTGAATTACTGATACATATAAATGAGAACTAAATGTATAGGAAGTATTTTCAACATACAGTCACATCAGTCATTAAAAAGTAGTATGTGACAGGATCAACCACCAATGTTGTCAGACATTGATAAAACAATGCTTTGAATTTGATCTATACAAAAGTTTATTGTTTCTTTACATGTATTATTTCCAGTGGTGTAATTTAACATATAAAGTAACATTTAGTGAAGCTTATGCTCGGCACAGTAGTCTTAGGAGGTCCATTTAAACAGGATATCCTTCCCACTGATTCCTGCTTCACCAATGCTTATCACATTAAACTGCTGCTGGCAAAGCTTTACCTCCTCCACCCCAGCCTCCTCCTTTCTAGCCTAAAGCTTTTGTTGCCCCCCTCAAATTCACTTTCTTGCCACTACTGAGTAGACTGCTGCCAAATGAAATTTAATTGTATTTGAAAGGGAATTAGATTTATTTGTCTATATGGGAGTTACAGTGTGCTGCCTGGAAAGTTAAAGCATGATGCTTGATGTACCCAGTATCTTTTGAGCAGAGACTTCAACAACTGATTACATCTATGACTGAAGTTTTCTTAAATAAACTGTGAATAAAATTACTTTGTTTTAACGATTAAGTCATTTCTTGAGTATCTGCATCTCACGTGAGTTTATATATTTATTGTTACATTTCTATACAAGTCTACAGCTGGCATACATGCAAAGGTTTTGTTTAAGTTTTACTGTGATAATGACTCAATTATAGTTGTTTTCTTGTAATCTTAACTGATTTGTGAGGTTATTTTGGGATTACAACACTGATTTTCCTGAGACCTTGAGAATGTGACTAAAATTCACTCATTATCAGTGGAAAAGCAAAATTTTATCCCAAGGTAAAGTCATAAATAAGTCCAGATCTTGAGAAACACCTTGAAATTATGATATGGAAAAACTGAGTAGGATAGATGTATGGATTTACATCTCCATTCATTTTCCCTCAGAATCTTTGTAACTTAGAAGAAAAACCAGCGGAAATGTTATTGCACTAAGATGTCAATTATATTTTTAAAACAAGTTTTAATTAAACAGCAACCAAGAAGCATTACTGCCAAATGTAGCTGGCAGTAATGCATCATTGTTAATGCCACAACTGGTATAAGAAGCAACTTTAATTGCATACATACATGCAACAAGTATGGCTTAAGTATGGCAGGATAGGCATACAGTTCAGTATGACCACCATAAATAGCCTTGTGTTCATGCCACAAAAGGCCAAAAGTACTCAGCTTTTTAATGTACTGCAAAGTCTTTGCAGTTGCACACAATAGGCTGCCATTTTTTTGACTCCCAGTGGGAAAACAAACATTACATTAAGACGGATTGGCTGTGTCTGATGCATTTAACTCCATCTGCTGCATTATTGGCCACAGCTATTGATTTTCCTTTCATGATATGGAGATTCATTCACACAGGAGTGACCATCCGAGCCCTGATAACTTTTTAACCTTGAGAAATATGCATGCCCAGGCAGTCCACAGAGTGTGTTGTGTCCAGAACTAAATTGATGAACTGGCATGCATTAGCATAGTTGGAGTTTTCCCCCCAGGGAGCGCCTTAAGCTTGAAGCAGCTCTCTCCCTATCTTTGCTTGCTGCTGTTTTTGTGAGTGTGCATGTGTCCGTGCGCACGCCACTGTGCTGGAGAAAGACACCTACTCGTATATGTGTGTGCGTGCCCGGGGCCCCTCTTGTGCAGGTGGGCGGATGCGTGTAAGCCTGTCAAGAGCACTTGGAGAGGAGCTGCCAAGGTGAGAGAGAGACTGACCCTGGCCACCTGTCCCTGACACCCACCCTGCTGCTCTTTCTCTCTTTCTCTTTCACTCCCCACCCTGTGTGAGCACAATCCTCCCTTTACACACAGCTATTGCTCTTTACACAGGTGATTGATTGAGCCAGATAGCTCAGGCATTTCAAGCTGAAGGGGGGGTGAATAAGTGGGTGGCAGCACCTCTGTCCCAGCTTAGTCAGGTCTGACCGAGAGACAAGCAGACAACACCTGCATCCGGCTGTGGCGTCACCTGACTAACGTCAAACCAAAAACAGCCCAGCACTAAGAGTTTCCTACTTTTCTCATACTTAATCATGCATCATTAACAGCAGTGATTCAGAGCTGAGTGAGAGAATTTGCAGTGATTATATATGAGACAGCAGATTCACATCTAAAGTTAGCGTGCAAGGACAGGTTCCTGAAACACATTCTGATGATTTGTTTTTGCAACAGGAGCTTCATTTTTCTTCCTTCTTCTCATCTACAACAGGAGGTTTGTCTGTCAACTACCAGTCACGGTGATTTCCATCAATTTTTTTCCCCGTCTCTTCCACCTAGTTTCCGAGCTCAAAGAGCCTTGTTGACATGAAATGGGGTGAATCCTTGCTGGATGAAAGGGAATACCTTGTCTGGTTTTGCGGAACAACACAGGGTCGGTCACCGCTTCTCCAAAAACTCTGCAGACTTGGCATGAAAACGGCCACCCCCACACTCAGCCCTCTGTGTTTATGCGTCTCGGAGACTTGTGAAAATAAACACTCTCGCTGGCAGCTGAAGCACCGTCAGCTCAGTGCCACAGAGTGATTAAACACATTTTTTGGATTCATTTTAGAGGATATAAATCACAAAAGCAAACAGAGTTTTAAAGGGGTTTGTCCTTACAAATACAAAACAAAATGGAGCTGCTTCCTTGGTTTGCCAAAGGCATTAGTGATATCTCCTGGAAAAAATCCTATTCTATTGCTCAATTACTCTTTCCCTTTTGTTCTGAAGTCACACAGGAATTTAAAACACCCTGCACAGAGCAGTACGGGAGCCCTAAGAGGACATGAATCCATATGGTTTATTTTATTCAATTTTCCCTGTGATAACAAGTACATTTCCGTTGCTCCTCAAGATCTTGACTTATTTATCTCATATAACAACTCTGGTTTTCCAATGATAACATGCTATCTTTTTCTTTTTTTTTTTTTTTTTATCTTTTAACTTATTATAGAGACACCGGCATTACTATTTTGATATGACAATTAAAAAGTAGGAAAGATCTCAAGAAAACAACTAGCACTAGGGCTGTAAGCATCACTGAAGGGCGCTCGCAACCTGGTGCATTTTGGGGTGGTTTGCAACAATACTGAAAGAACATGTGGATCTTCCCAGGAATGTTATTAATTTAAAAAAAAAAAAAAAAAAAAACAGTTTCTTGCACTTTTATATATGAGGTAGTACTGGCTGTCAACACTAGGTGTCAGTATGATAAAGCAAAATGGTAATCTGTAGGTGTGGTCCAGCCAAGACTAAATATTTATCCTATACATTTCAAGGCAGGTACAACATCCTTATTGGCTTCCTACAGTAGGTGGCATTACAGCAAAACCATGAAATTAACATTTAAATACGTTAAAGGACAGACCTTGATAATACATGAGAAATTTGGAAGCAATCAGATGTTTGGCATGACAGTCACACCAATTTATGGACTGAGGTGTTAAAAGAAAGGAAAGAAGTCAGGTAAGTAGGGAGTTTACCAATGAGCGCTCTGTAAATCAACAGGATACTGAGCTGCTTTCTACACTGACTTAACAAGGGCCAGCCTACAGAGTGTTACAGGTCACAATGATGAGCATGAAAACTATCACCAGTAATAAAGTGAAGAGCTCAGTGATATATGGTATCCAATAGCTTCAAAACAGAAGCAGCTGCAGGATGTCTCCATAATCTAAAACTGGCAGTATTATCACCGGACAATATTTTTTCTTTTTCTTATTTGACAGGCAGAATTTATTCCTGTACAGAAAACCAAGTTGTGACCTTAGTTTCCTAATTAAATTTGAGATGTGAGACCTAAAAGACAGATCTTGATCTAGCCATACACCCAAATACTATATTGGGTATAGTATTGTATCATCTGCATAAAGATGCATAAAGATCACTTTCATTTTTCTGCAATGTTATTAATCTATTATGTAAATAGAAGCAGACCCAAAATGGATCCCTGGGGAATTCCTTTGCTGATCACCTCTGAAGGTAGACCTTACATCGTCTGCAACAATTGCTTGAGTCCTGTTTGTAAAATAATTTTGAAACCAAATACATGCAGTCTCATCAACACCAACTTTAGAAAGCTTACATTACAGAACTGAGTGGTCAACTGTGTCAAACGCTGTTGACAGATCAATAAACATGGCAACACATTTCTGATCTTTATGAACTGAAGTGACAATGTCATTTATGACAAGAGATACTGCTGAAATTGTATCGTGACTTGATTTTAACCCTAATTGATGGGGGGAAAGAATGTTATTTGAAGATAGGTATACGGGTTGATGATCAACCAATGATTCCAATACTGATCGAGGAAAGTTTAGAGATGGGACGGTAGTTGTTGATTTCACCTGGGTCACCCTTTTTGAATAGGTAAAATATGTGCTGCTTTCCAAATATCAGGCATAATCCCAGTCCGAAGACTCATATTAAAAACATGAGTGACAGGTTTGACAATTAAACTAGGGGGTGGTTGGTCTTCTTTCATGGATTTCTTATTATTCAAGGAGAGTGAAGAGTTGAGTACATCTTTTTCTCTAAATTCTCTAAAGAAAAAGAAGCTCCATGATCATAAGTTTAGGTGTAAGGGTTTGGAGGGCTTGAATGATTGAAGTTAGTTTTGGAAATTTTAAACTGTCAGAGGGGGTCACTGGGTAAAAGTACTGAATGTGTTTAGGATCAATATGTGATCATCCTTGTGAAGTTTGATGATGTCTGACAGAAGCACTGCAGAGTTGTAAATAATTATTTGACCTGGAACACAGCAAAAATAACAGAAAAACAGTTTTTCAACTTTGGCCCTGGCCATCGCCTCACCCTATGGTGAGAACTCGAGCTTTTGGTGGATTTTTATCTCTAAATAGTCTAGAATTAACAAAAAAGAAAGAAAAAAAAATGCAATCAACCTAATGAAATAGTTCCAGTGTGATGGACTTGCACAAACTACTGGAATACGTTAATTTCCACTGGGGGACAATTTTCTGGAAGGTTTTGGGGCATGTTAAGGCCCCCAAATTAGCATTTTATTTGCCAAAATAATACTAGTAATAATAATTCATTTTAAATTCAATAGGGTGCTTGCCTACAAAGGTTGGTGCTCAGGCCCTAATTAGCCTGTTATTGCAGTAAAATGTAGTTCAAAATGTAAATATGCGTATTCCCTTAGGACTTATTTGTGCACAAAGAAATGAAAAGATCCCATTAACTGCACAAACATGATTCATGCCACTCCTAAACTCATCTTTCAAAGGTGGAGAGCTTTACCGTCTGCCCTCTGATCGTTCCGTCTTCATTTAATCAGGTAATCCAATAAAAGTGCCTTGATGGGCTCGGCTAAAGTGGCGTCTTACCTCTATTAATTTAACTTAGCATACATCACTGTGGCACATGTTAATAAATAACCCCAAAAACAGAGGAATTGAATGATTATTAGAAAGAAAGATAGCTTGGGACCATCGAATTATTCAAGGGAATGTTTGTAATGTAAAATATTAATCACTGGATTGCATATGGAGGATTTCACTGTGAAGTGACTGCACATTTATGTGGCAGAGTCTCACCGTCATGTTATTTAGAAGTAGAAAACTGCCACTGTTCATCCTCGCAGCTAACTCCATATATCAGTGACCTTTCTATAACTTTTACTAAATTCTCTTCTAAAAGTCAGTTGTTGTATACCACGGACTGAAACAAACTACTTTGTTTGACATTGTCTGATGGCGTAGGCGTGCTGTCAATACTGAGTTAAACTCTCATGAGGCAGAGCAGTAACAAACTGATTTTATATGAAATATATTCAGGTCATTGGAAGTCAACATTCAAACTGTCTCTGTCTCATTTAAATCTGTGTTTGAGCCATTAAGCTGATGGAAATCACTTACAGTAAGTGTTGAGTTGGAGGAGAGCAAAGGTAAAAACACTGCCAGGACAAAACAGACAGAAATGAGAGTGATATTTTATGTGGCTGCAGTGAAGAAGAGAAGTGCCTTATGGAACCGCTGCAGGGGGAAAAGAAGGTTCATCCACACGTGTTTTCATTTTTTTAAGGGATTTTGTTGGATAACCAGTCAACACTCGGTCAATCCACTGGAGAACTTAAGTACTTTTCTCAAGGGTGCTCCAACTATAGCTGCTGGAAGAAGAGAAAAACATGTCATGCTTTGTTAACAAGTCAACTCTCTCATATGATCCAGATTCAGAACAATGACTTTTCAACCAAGGATGCTCAGTGTCTTTTTTAGATTTTAAAATTTGGGCTTTTTATGCCTCTATTGTAGGTAGGACAGTAGGTTAAGCAAGAAATGGGGGCGAGAGAATGGGGGAAGGAAGAGTGATTTCAGTTGACTGCAAATGATATTTTACCAATGTTTGTAGAAATCTATTCTTTAGATTAGTTTAATTGAAAATAAAACTATTGGCATGGGGTGAGATTAATCTTGACATAAAAAGTAATGTTTAAAAATACTGAAAATGTCTAAACTTGCATGTGACAGCAATAATGTAGGGCCCTGCTGCTCTTAAAACACACACAGTCATTTCTGGGTTTTATTAGAGTAACTAAACCCACAGACCATTGCTTTCATAAGGCCCTTTTTACATGGGGATTTGGTGGTACTGTGATCTGGTGCCAACTTTCATCATAACAGAGCTCAACAGTCACAGTCCATTTTTCTCACCACCGTTACCTCCACTAGTAGCAGCTGAAGTGGCTGTGACACTCATGGATTGTGGGTAATGTAGTGCTGAAACAAAATCAAAAATGTCCTTCAATGTCCTCTACATGAGCATACGTCATTGTTTCCCTGTTTAAGCCATCTTTTACTAAAAATGAAGACTGAATTTACTATTAGTGGCAAACACAGAAGTTTTGCAGGTGAAGAAGGGATCGACCAATCAGATGTGCCATGGTGATACAGCAGCATCAGGTAGCTTTTGGTAAGTCTACCTCGAATGTAACCTGGCACTTCTGGAAAACCACTCATACACAGCATTCGGGAAAGGGCGAGGCCTTTGATAAAAACTTGGAGTGTGACTGGATGACTGTTCTGTCTGACACAACTTCATGGGCCAATCAGAGCAACAAAACACATGACCACTATCGAGCTGCGCCAATACCGAGGACTAAACTCCATAGGGAACTGAATAACGCAAACCATGGCGACTGTAGACATGTCAGTACATGACTTTTGTCGTTTTTGAAAGGAAACAACTCACTGCTGTTCTTTGTTGTTCTTTTAACAAAGAAATTTTGTCAAGTTCTGATGAAATTGGTGCTTTAGCAGCATCCACACTAATGTCTTCCACCATAATTGCACCGGTCTTTTGTTGCTGCTTGCTTACATCAGGACTCCACCGCACCTGAAAGTACTGCCCCTCGTCACTAACTGGTCCTGTCACTTTCCAACCGGGCCCAAACTGTTCAGACGGGAGCTTTGCAAGATGGATTCGCCAGTGAGAAACACGGAAACGGGCGTAGCCATCGGCTATGCAAGGTTACTTTGAATGGTTATCACTAGGGATGTAAGGATATCAGCATTTTTGGCCTTCGATCCCAATCTATTGAGTATCTACCGAGTCTGAGTCTGATACTCATATTTGCCTAGATTACAGTGTCAATGGTTTATGTTGACAAAAACAACTTACGTATATTAGTCACAACAAAAACTGTGTGACCTATAAGGAAAGGATCAAAAACGAATGAATCAAACATATTTGAAACAGCAATCCCTATTAAAATGGAGCAGCTTAATTTCAAGAAATGAATGGAAACACTTACTATTAATGCAGTAAAACCTGAATATCAAATGCAGGACACTCTTATTATCATATGATATTGATAGTGTGACATTTCTGTAGTTCAACTGAAACTTTTCCTCCCTCACTATCATTTCACTTACTGTTAACCTTAAAATGCAGTGAAGGTTCTCTTTAGTTGCTATAGTGAAGTCACTGTTGCATGTTTAGTTCTGAGCTGTAGGATCAAATTGGTAGCATTAAATGCAGCCCTGCTGCTATCACCTCATGAAACGGTCGTGCTACAGATGCTACAAGTGGCTGTTTGACTAGAGTCACTCTCAAGCTTGAAGTATTTTCATACTGCTGACATTTTAGCCATGGGATTGCTATGTGCTATCGCTGCTCTGTTGTCTTCCTCGTGGACGGCACAAATTGTGCTCTGTTTATGACAGCTGACATAAATGATCAGCTGGGCTGATCGGATCAAATTGCAGATCTCAGTCGATTAAAAAATGCTTATGTTGGCTCCAATTCAAATCAGGAGCAGGACACCCCTGGTAATGGCATTATGACAGATAATCATATCTCAAAAGCAGCATGTGTCTTATCTCAGCCCTTTCCATGATGAGCCTTTCCCAAAAATGGGTGCCATGGCACCATGGGATGCCCTCTGTCATCATCAGGGGTGCCTTTAAAATGCTTTCTATACAGTATAACCAAGATTTATCATGAATATGTGGATCATCAGCTTTCCCTGCACATATAATCAAAATAGTCTCATTTGCTCCTGAAATTATATAAATGTAGTCATGCATTTCTCTTTTTCTTCAGTTTGGCACGTGTTTATGGAGTGAGAAATGCATTAAAGTGTGTTTTTAAGGTCTACACACCACAACACATTTCAGCCAAGGTGTTTAAATAGTCGAATGCGATTGCCTCAAAATGTGTCTTATTAATTTTATTACAATATAAATCCATGGGCAGTCATAAGGATATAGAATGTTTGTTTTTAATTACTTTTTTGACAGGGATGACTTAAGATTTTTCAAAATTTGTAATGGTACCTTTTCAAAATTTGTAATGGTACCTTGACATAAAAAAGGATGAGAAATGCTGTTGTAAAGGCATTTTTTTGGAAATTCTATGGTATATGTACCTCACTTGAATCTCTTGGGTTTGGTTACTCTTAAAATACTTGTCCCTTACAGTCAATGCATGGAGGTGACTCGTATTCTGCTTTAAGCCTTTTCAAAATGACTATGGAAAGGTTTGCTGTTGTTTTCTTCTGTATTGTTTTTGATACCTGTGTTGAGAAAGACCTTTTAAAAAGCATGGCTATGTACAACATCATCACCTCAAAGGACAGTAGGCGTCCCCACTCTCTGGCACTGTTATTTTGGAAGTCACAGCCTTAGAAGTTCATGATCCTTTGCACCTGTTAGTAGCACCCTGGTGTCTTCTTAACAAAGCATAAAAACAGTCCTTTATATAGAAGAGAAAACAAAAGGTCATGTTAGCTACACTCCTGATAACTTAGTGGTCCGGTGAATTCTGTAGGTCACAAAGACTTGGACATTATTATTTACAGAGGACTTAACAGGTCTGATGAAATTTGTTAGCAAGAAAACATGCTGGTGATGTCAGAGATTAAACATTATGTTTATTATTCAAATCCGACCGTCCTGCCATTGACAATGACCTGGAAACTTTGACTGTTTATTTATTGTATTACACAGCAGCAGCCAAAGCTGACAAGCAAAAAGTAAACAAACAGTGTTCGGAAAATATTCAACACAAATCTGTATGGCAAAGATGAGGCTGGGGACAAGGCCTGAATGTCACATCTGGATGAATAAAGTCAGAATGATTCTGATACATCAGTGGAACTCAGCAACATGAGTTCAAGCTTTTATCTAAACTTGTGTCTACAGCGCATACAATAATATAAGTTTAAGAGAATAAATGAGAACATATTAGTAAAACAACGATAGACTTTTCTTTTACTTAGGTAGGCCCACAAGGGGTGCAGAATTATGCAGGGCTGTAATGAAGAGACCCTTTCCGTCTCACATCATTGTGTCTAATTTAACTGCTAACATACAAATATCTAAGAAATTATATTTAACTGTGAATCTTTCATCCTTGGGAGTCCATGCAAAATAAGTCTTAATTATCAACCAGGCGTACCCAAAATAAACTGGATGCTGTGTTTGATCCATTTGGAGTAAAAGGAATGCAAGGAGTCTTGTAAAGGTAATACTCATCAAACTGCCAGACTCAGTGTCAGTGCTGCTGGTATTGACTAATCTAACTAAAACCAAAAGATTTTTTGTCCTGCCTGAACTGTTTTGTGAAACAGAGGCCTGCTGCTTACTGCAGCTGAGAGGTCTTAGATGGAAAACTTAACTGGACCAAAAATGAAGCCTCATAGTTCAGGCTCAAAGCTGATAACAATAGAAGCTGCTCCTGAATGCTTCAGAGCACAGACATCATCTTAGGCTCTATGGAAAGGTAACACTTGGATGATTCCTGCCCTGTATGCAGAATCACTAAGGAAAGTCCCAACTGGTCAAATTTGGAGTCATTCTCATGGTTTAGCATGGAAAAAGAAGCTTGCAAGGTACAACTATTAATAAGGCTGGGTATTTACGCACAACTGCAGTAAGTTTACAGTAAGTGACGTCATTGGTTTACTGCTAGCTACTGATTGACGGGCATGTGTTTTTGTGAAGGCATCAGAAAATGATTAGTTTAAAAGTGAAGCAACAAAGTCACAATTTAAAGTAACACCAAAGAAAATGTGCCACAATGAAGACAAAAAGCAAACAAACAAAATATGGCCTAAAATAGTGATCTGATAAACATAAGTCCTGCCCCTGACAGGGCAAGAGCCAATCCTAGATAAGATTTTTGTAATGGCACCTGGGATGGTCAAATTTCAAGGGGGCCCTCGGCCACTCCAGGTGCCACATTGTTGATGCACACCTGCCTAACTATTTCACTGTAGAGATAAACATAACCATCATCTTTGATTGCTACTGGGCTTGTTTTTTTTTTTAAGAACTTGCTGCAGAGTTAAGGCTTTAAATCTCTCCATCTTTCTGAGTCAACATTTTTCCACACTGCACTCAGCTTATTTGAGTTTTGTGCCCTACCCACTCAAAGCAAAAAAAACATCCTGATCTTCACTATAGATGCACCGTTCTCTAAACCTGTGATACTTCACACAGCCTAAACCCACAGCCTGGCACTCAACTTCTACATTAAAGCACAATGGGCTAGCCCATTTCATCACTTATTCATTTTGGCTAACAGCATCGTCTACAGGGAGTCCATGATCCTCTGGTCCAGAGAGATGCACTTCACCCACAAAAGCCTCTCTTTACTCCTACAAATTGCATCTTTGTGAAGGAACGTGGACAGGCCATTTTGTCACAAACACGGCTGTTGGCTCTTCAGGGACTGTCTTGGACTTGTAATTGACTCTGAGATACTGTCCCTGCCACGTCCCCCTTTTTTCCCCAGCCGGGGGTGTGGAGTGTAAGTAGCACAGAGCTGAGTTGTGGAAGACCAGGGTTGGATTAAGAGGCTGGTGCAGTGAACACCATTAGGGCTGCTAAGACCCGATGGCTCTCTGGTGGGAGAGCCGCTCTAAATGGACTTGCACGGTGGCATTTTAGCATCGTGCTCCTAAGGGACTGTGACATTTGTGCTTTTAGACCTGTCTCTCAGTCTTCTCAGAGTCCTCAATATAGAGGGTCAGTGGTATATTTGAAATATACATTTTGTGGCGAAAGTACCAGATTTTAGACTAGAGTGATAGTGTAGGATTTTTCTCTTTATCTGTAAATGCTTTTAACCTCTATCTCTGGCTATTAGAAATTATTACCTTCAATTCAGAGCTTAATTTTTGTAGTTTGAATGAAAAGTTGAAAAAGACAGCTGAATTCAGATACACTTTCTTTCTCTGTAGATACTAAAAGGACTTATATGAGGCAATTTCCTTCTTCTTTAAAACATTAGTATTCAATAAAAAAGAAATACTCCAATCTCCAAACAAGTTTCTCGTGTCTTAAAAGTCCGGTCATTGGTTAATCAGCATTCCTGGCTACCATTATACCATGAAGACAAAGAACACCTCAAGCAACTCGGAGAAAAGGTTATTGAACAGTGTAAGTCAGGAGATGGATACAAAAAAACCTGGCACAGAACATCCGAACAAGACACATAGGTGTCTTGGTGGCCTCCCACCAGGACACCTATGATTACTCTGGAAGAGTTACAAGCTTCAGTAGTTGAGATGAGAAAGGCTCTGCTCACAACAACTGTTTCCCAGGTTCTGAAAACTCATATTAAATATGACTGAAGTTCATCAAAGGCATGTGGCAGACTCTAGGATCAAGTGGGAGAAAGTTCTTTGGTCTGATGAGACCAAATGGGTGCTTTCTACCCATCAGACACCAAAAACTGCATATTACCACTAACACACCAGCCCAACTGTGGCAGCATCATGCTGTGGGGCTGCTTCTTGGCAGCCAGCCCTGGAAGGCTTGAAAAGGTAGAGGGTAAAATCAGTGCATCGAAATATAAGAAAATATGGACAACTCATTCAGTCTGCAAGAGAACTATGGCTTGACAATGACCTGAAGCATACAGCGAAAGCTACACAGAAATGGTTCAAAGACAACAAGTGTTCTGCAGTGGCCGAGTCAAAGCCCAGACCTCAATCAAATACAGAACTTGTGGCTGGACTCGAAAAGAGCTATTTGTTTGTATGTAAAAACCAATCAGATTATTAGCAATGGGAGCATGGTTGTCATTATGGTAGAGTGTGTTCCACTTGTTTTCAATGGCTAAATGGACTGTTTTTCCTGCATAAGCTAAAGTCTGCTGATACATGATTGGCCAGCAGTACTTGGTCCACAAATGTACTACACACAGAAACCAGAACACCTCCCATATCAAAAGACAAAGCCTGGCTAAAAGATTTCTTAATTTCTTCTATAATCTATAAATTGAGAGCCTCAGTCAAATTCATTTCATGTGTTATGAAAAAGCTGCAGTTGTCCCCTTGATGTAAAAATGGGAGTTTACTTTTCCTCAGAGAAGGTAATAGGTGAATGTACAGTCCTGTGATATACAGTGAGGTTTAGACAGCTTAACACTTTTTATAAAAGTGAGGTGCATTAAATCAGAGGATTCTCCTTTTAGGGGAAAGAAAGGAGTGAGACTGTCAGCCTTGAGATGCCTGTTGTCAAGGAGGATTTGAATTCACCAAGGACAGAACGAGAAAGAGTGAGCTTCTTACAGTCACTTTTTTTTCAGGAGGCCATCTCATTTCCATCAGGGTAAAAACTTATATACTACATACTGCAAGAGTAATCGGATTTAGAGAAACTTTTGTGCTACTTATTAAAGTGAAAAAGAGGGGGAGGTGATGGGAAAATTGGTTAAAATGCAACAATATTAAACGTATTCAAGACTGTAGAATGCCTGAATTATTTAATTGTTTTATTCTAGTTAACAGAAATTTGTGTGGTGTTATTGTGTAGGCGTGTGTACACAAGTGTGCATTCATACGTGTCAGAGGAGGAGATGCTGCGTGGTTGACCTCTTGCTGGCAGCTGAACAGGTGAGCTGTGTTGCTGCCTCATTATATTCGGCACTGCAGAGCTTGGCCTGCAGAAACTGACACACAGCAACATGCATGGGCACTCATATTCACATACTAATATATATTTATATTTCTATCTGGCTTACTTCCTCAGCACACAACACACACAACTTGCTGATGGAATAGACCTCATGCCCTCATTTCCTCCTGAAAACTCATATCCATTATTCTGTGTCTACTCAGCAGGTCAATGCACCCATGCCTAAGCTGAAATATTCTGTCTGTTATGAGCTCACACTTTCTGAATTAATGTCTTTCAACTGTTTGGCTTTGCCTTGTACAGGCATTTCAGATTATCAGTCTGTTGGAAACTTTGGCGTAGATATGAATAAACATGGACCCATTCTATCTTACTATTTTTGGTTGGTTATCATCGCTGGTGCTTTTGAAAATACATATTTACCACATATCAATGTACATGACATGACCTTAATTGAAAACCAAGCATCCACATTGAAAGTCTCAAAGTATTTTCTTATGTTATCATTGAAATGAATACTTGAGTCTTATTATATGGTTGTATGAGGGTTTCGGTGGGCCCCAGATGGTTTTCAGGTTTGAAATGGGGCAACAAGCATACTTCAATTTGGGAAAGGCTGGGGCAGGAATTGAGGTAGAGAAAGATGGGATTGATAGAGCTGAAGGTCATACTCAAACTTAGGCTGGCTGTTTGGAGGTCCATAGTCTCTGTTCATGGGGAACAACTTGACCGTGTGGCTCTCTGCTTTCAAGGTTTCTTGGAAACTTTATAACTGTGCTTCTTTCTGTCTTCGCCATGACGCTCTTAGAGAAGAGATTTTTAATCTCAATAAACTTTCCCTCGGTTAAATCAAAGTGAGATGGGAATTAAAAGACTGTGGTGGTTCAAATTTTTAGCTACATGTTCGCTGATAGCAGGATAAAAAAAAAAGTTCCAGTTTTTGTCTGCTGCTGCCAGGGTCACTGTAACTGGTGGGACTATAAAGAATGATGCACACACGGCATCCATATATGTTCTGTCTGCGCCATTATTTTACCAAATCAGACACCTCGTATCCTACCTCTGTGGATCTGCTTCTGAAGCCAGTTGCTCTGGGCGGCTGTGGTCGCTTTGCCTTTTCAAGGTTCATTTGCCAGTAACTTGGTGCTTGACTTGATATATATTGTTGCAGTCTCTACATAGGGTTGCATCTAAAATAGATCAGATGATCTTTGTGTTCCTGTCTTCTTGACTGCATAAAGTGGCTTGGACCAGGACAGACTCAGCAGAGTGGAATGGCGCTTCTGGCACATATCTTTCTACTATGCAGTCGAAAGATGAGCACTGACCAGAGAGCACTATTAGCTATCAGTGTGTGGCACAGAGGGAATGCACCATACACATGGCATGCTGTGAGATCTGCTAGTCAGAATTTTGAGTAGAAAGTATGCACCTTATCTGCAGGATTAACAATCCATTTTCTTGTGAACGCTTGGAAGAGTTCTCCTGTTGATACTTTTGGTGTTTATGTGTCCTGTGGTGGTGTAAATGTTAGGCTTAGAATAACTTGAGTAGCCTTGTGAAGAGTGCAACACGAAAGTTAATTTAAAACATTTCAGAAGTGTACAAATGTAGTTATTACATTTAATTTAGCTCTTTAACCACCATGGTCTGTAATTGAATTTAACTTTAATTTTACACTAAGAATGAAAAATAACTAGGAATTTCAGCAAAGTCTTACCATCATATTGAAAGCGACATTGGAAATAGAGTTTAATGTGATTGTATCAACAATAAGCAGAAGCCTAATGAGTGATTTTACCAGATTTTCTTGTCTGCAGCTGGTTTTGAATGATATGAAAGCTTTCCTCTTCAGCTGATTACATCCCCAAACCAGCAGGACTGCTACTGTGTGTGTATCTGTAGCTTGTAATATGAAAAGCACAGCCCCAAAGTGGAGCGCTATTATGCATAATGATCCATTGTGGTTATCTTGATGGAATCATTCTCAACCAACACTGGGCTGCTGAGAAATAATCGAAACAGATTTTCCTTTTAAGTTGTAACTACACAGTGTTCAGTATCAGTTTTTCTCTCTAAATGATGTAGTATTTATACCTGCAATTTAATATGATACAGAAACAATTTACAAATGGTTTAATTCCACTTAAATGTCAAATTACAGCAGTGCAAAGTGTTTGTGATTGCACATTTGACTGGGAGAAAAAGACGCCCTTGAAAATGGGAGAAAATGACTTTACATGTCTCCTTAGCTGGGCTCCAGGCTTTACTGCGGGACACTAACAGCTTCAGTTTCTGGCAGCCCTCCTCGAATGCCTCCTGATCAATATTCTCACCTGTCATTCAAAGTGAGAGTTTGAAGCAAGAGCCTGAATGTCAATACAATCCCACAATCAGAACCATATGCTCAACAGCATGCATCTGTTCCAGATTCTCAAACTATGTTTGAAAGCGGCTCCATGAGCAGTGGAGGACAAATTCTGCAACTGCATTTCATCACCGTGTATTTATTTCACTTTTTATCGTGGGAACTTATAGCCTTTTAAGTTGGCCCCCATTGGTACTCTTCTGACTGGATGAAAGGCCGTATGAATTTGTCTTTGCAAATCCTCTGAGAAAAGTTGAATATCTGCATGCATGGTTCTGTTTTGTTGAATTGGGCCAATAAAGCACAACAGACACACACACACACACACACCCCCACACACACACACACACACTGTGAGACTATTCTTCAGTACTTGTTGATATATCCACCAAGAAATGCCTTTAAATGAATGGTATCGATTTGTTCAGCTTGTTCAGCAGAGCAGAGCGCCATTGGAGGCTATTTGAATGGAAGTCAGCTCCCTTTAACAGGCACAGTCTGCCTGCTCCTCCGCCGTGGCCTCCCTGCCTGTTATTGGCATGCTACGCTTATTGATGTCTCCGACGTATGCTTTGATTTCTCCTCCGTCTGGAAACTCTGCAGCGTCTAAAACTTTTAATCGGTTGCCTTCTTGTAGCCAGGGTGATTAGGAGGACTTTAAAGAGTGCAGTAAACTTTGTCTAACCCTTTCACAAAGCTAAAATTGAAATAACACGGCGCTAAAGTGTAAGTTAATTAGAGAGGTTTGGATGGAATTTAACTCAAGTAAAGCTGCTGTGATGAACTTTCTGGTTTGTTACAATGGCAAACCCCTGTGTACAAAGCAGTATCTCTGTCTGATTTGTTCTGTAGATATGCAAGTTATGCTTAAATATCACTCAATTAAGTAGGAAATTAAACAAAAGGCTGTTTTGGCAGAGAGCAGTTTGCAAAGTTGTCTCAGGATAGGTATCAGACTATGGGGTAGTAGTTTCATATATTAAAAGTACTACATAGATCAGGGAAGCGATTAACATTACACAAAAAAGCAGGATAACCCTTTCATAAACTTAACACAAAAAGTAAAGAAGTTTGTGTTTGGTGGATTATTTCTTTGTTTGAACAATACCTCCTGGCAACAAATCTTATATCATTGGAAAGCCTGTTTATTTCTCTTTAATGGTGCCACATTTGTAAGGAACATATGTTTGTGAGATGAGCAGCAGAGACGAGTATGTAGGTTGCACCCACGAAAAATTAGGTGCAGCAATCAGCATAATGTCCTCTGTAACTTCTCTTCAATTTCACCCAATGATCCAACTGCCATAAGCATAATCTGGACTCTCTGCTGAACATAATGTTCCTTGTGCAGTGTGCCGTGTGTTGAAACCAGCACAAACAGATCTGACTTTAAAGGGCAGTCATGGCAGCCCTATGAGATTAGACACTGCCTACTGCCGGCTATATCGTCCCGCCAATCTGGATTGCAGGTCTGTAAACAGCATATGGTTAGGAAACGGTCTTCTTTGGACACCCTGTCTTTGACATCCCCCGTTATGTGGAATTTGGCCTTCAGTTTGGAGATGGTACTAGGGCTCACTCCAAATAATGCTGCAGCTTGGTTTTGCACACACCAGCTTCAAGTTGCTCTATTGCACAGGCCCTATCCAGATCAGTCACATGGCATGCCAATTCTTGGAGCAGACACCTACCAACCACTGTAGCAGGGTCCGTGCTCACAGATGCTGACAATCAGGTGCAAATCAGGAACCTGATTGTCAGCACCTTAGTGCACCAGGAGCTCAAAACAAGAGTCAATAACAACAGCAAAATAAGCTGTTTGGCATTGACAGAGAAGATCTGGAACATTTTTCCACGGGTGCAACCCATATACTCAGCTCTGCTGCTCATCCCAGGAATCCATGTTCCTTACAAATTTTGCACCATTTAAAAGGTAACTAAACAGGCTTTCCAGTGGTATAAGATGTGTTGCCAAGAAGCACTGTTACAACAAAGATATAGTCTACCAAACACAAACTTTCTTACCTTTTATGCTAAGTTCTGGTACGTTCCCAGGTACATTTAGCCTACAAATTAATTTTATATCAAGGGTCATTTCTGCTTTAAGCCACTTTAGATGTGCAAATGGCACATTTTACTAAGATGTCATCACTTTAACCAAGCTCTATTTCAGCAGTTATACAAACTGTATGTATACATACTGAATCCTTGCCCTAATGCCGACTGTTTTTGGACATGAAATATTAGTGGAAATACTAGTTTTGTTTTCTTCACTTGCAACAATAGGGAAAAATGGTAACACTTTAGTTTAGTGGGCCCTAACTACCTAGTAATCATACAATAATAAGTGGTCATATTATGGAAGTATTAAATTAGTAATACTGCTTTAATTCTAAGTAATTCCTTGTAACATTTTGGCAGTTCTTTTGTTCTGAGGTGGTATTTTGCCCTAACCCTAACCTCCAATCCTAACCCCTAACCCTAAACTTAAAAATTACTTGATAATTTTGTAGGAATGACTCACTTTAATTTAGTGGGCCACAAAAAGAAATGACTAGGGAATTATTAAGCAACCTTTACAGAAAATTATCATCTTGTTTCTTAGAAATTACTTGGTAATGTACCATCTTATTAACAGAGAATTTCCACAATGTTAATAGGTGAATACTTTCTTAATTTTCCAAGTTATATCATAAATGCACAGCCAGAAGATAAACACAAACAGCTGACATGGCTCACTGCTGTCAGTTTTAAAAGTAATTTAGTTCAAGCTATAACCAAAGCTAATTGTGTGATACTTGATTCCAGGCTATCCCAAACTGCATGATGTTGACAAGAAAGTTCTTCTGAAATTTGTTCTTACAATTATCTATAATTCTTTTGGATCTTCTGTTCACATCAGAGGATCTAGACCTAGATAATTATGGAAGAATTCAGTAGAGGTCTGTCAGGCCTTGTTTGGAGGCCTTACTATTTTGTGGAAGTGTAACTTTTCCGTTAACAAAACATTATTATTGTTAAAGAAACATATTAATTTGAATGATCTGAGTTGAGTTTTATCATCAGCATCAAATTCTTAATTCATTGGGCTTCTTTCAATCATGAATAAGCCTGAGGAATTTAGCACAGGCCTGCTGTGTCCTTGGTTACAAACTCTGGTAATAGAAAGCACGCTTGGAATAAATGTGGAATTAAAACAAGATCAACTAATCAGAATTTGAAATGTGGTGATCGGAGCGCCCTTAGGCCCTGCTGGAAGGGCCCCGGTGGTTTCAGAGTTATTAACCAATAAACTTTAACTGCCATGGAGCAGAAATGCTAGACTGCAAGTAAGAATGACAGCTAATCTTGAGCCAACGTTGTGGCTCATTTGCTTCTGAAACCACATTCAAGAAGAAGTTTCCAAGATTAAAAAGCAGGGTGAAATGGAAAGACCAAGACTGAAGTTGAATGGTCTCACATCAGCATAGAGCTAAATAAGATGTTGGCCATTAGGCTGTCATCTTCATTTCTCTCTTTCAAAAATGCTTTTATTTCCTACTTTTGTTGTGTTTGGTGTGGCTGATGTTCTGATTTGGCCGTGTTGTGTTTCAACAAAAAGGGGATACTCTGTGCATGGTCATCAATCTGACCATTGAAGTCCACAGTCCATCAATGAAACAATCACATCCCTGAGAAATAATGTTGTTTCTAGCGTATACAGAGGCATCAATATTAAATTCAGTCCATTCAGACCCTCCTTAAAGGTCACAATTGGAGCTTTGGCCAAAATGCATCTTCTGTAGCTACAGAAAGGTACAAAAATGTGTTTAGTTCCACTCTGGATAAAGAAACAGCAAGTGTTTTCACTGGCGACAAAAAGAGGAATGTGTCTATGGGTACAAATAGGTGAAGGGAGTTTGGGAGTGTGGCTCTGGGAGGTTTGTTGGCTCTAAGTGGGCTTTTGAGTCAAGAACAAGAGCTCTCTAATCACCAGCTAACAAGCAAATGGACAAACATGTGGCCACGACGCTGCTCTGTTTGTAAATATTTAAGCTGGGGGGTTGTAAAAGGAGATTGAGGAGACTGCTGGGGGGCACCATTAAGACTGTTAACACAAACCAACCCCCCAACGCGTATTTCACCAAACCCCACCAGCAAAAATGACGCCACACCCTACCCCCCATTCTTCTTCTTTACATCCAAATATCTGTGACCCAGAACCCCCACAACCTCTGAATGGTCTTTAAAGAAAGCTGTCAGTCTTCCAAAGTTAAGGGCAGCCACTTTAGGGATGGGGTTAACAGAGGTGAAGGGTCTAAAGGTTAACTGCGGCTCTTTGGGCTGAAACGGACTTTGATGACAAGTTGTGCTGCTCATGTGGAGGTCAAACAGACGTTGCAGGAGCTGTGGGATATTTGTCACTGTGACTGCAGGATTTGTTGAAGGCAGAGGAGGGAAATCCTTGAATTAAACTTTTTTATATTTTGCCTGAATTTATGTCAAAGTGTTAAGGTCGCAAACCTCATGTCTAATGATATAGTTCCTACAAAAAGCATTCACCCCCTTGAATGTTTTACACTGTTGTTCTGATAAATCAACCATGGTCGATATAATTTGGCTTTTTTTTTTACCAAAAATGCCAAAAACTCTTTAATGTCTGAGTGAAACCAGATTTCTAATTCAGAGGTCCAGCCAATTGGTGCTAGTAGACACACAATTAGAGACGTTCCTATTTAGTAGATGCACCTTTGGCTGCAGTCGCACAGAGCTTTCCACACAGAGTCTGTATCTTTTCAAGCCTTTCAGGGCTGGCTGCAGAGAAGCATCCCCACAGCATGATGCTCCCACCATTGTGCTTCACAGTGGAGATGGTGTGTTTGTGGTGATGTGCAGCTTTTGGTGTCTGCCAAGTATAATATCTCGTCTGATGGCCTAAACACACAATTTTAGACTCATCAGGCCAAAGAACTTTCTCCCACTTGACCATGGAGTTTCCCACATGCCTTTTGTCGAGCTCTAGTCTAAATTTAATCTCACTTTACTTCAGCATGCCACTTTCACATAAATCTTTGACTGGTGAAGATTTAACTGAATTCTGGGGGGATGTTCAGCGCCTAGAATAATTTAAGTCCCAACCCCCTTCACCATTTTCACCATTCACCATTTTCTGAGTTGCTTAGAGTGTTCTTTAGTTTTCATGGTGTAATGGTAGCCAGGAATACTGATTAACCAGTGGACCTTCCAGACACAGGTGTCTTTATGCTGCAATCACTTGAGACACATCTCTAGTATTACCACTCTACTTCTCTTCACTCCCTCAAATGAAGGCATAAAACACAAAAAATAAATCTTAAACATTCCTTGTTCTTTAGTCTTAAAAATGAGGATTTCCACAAAAACATGTGACCCTGGGGTCTGTCTTTACAGATATCTTCAAGATTGTAATGCTGCCTTTCAATGATGCCACATTTCTCCTTCCTTAAACCAGAAATAATTAGGGCAGATAATTAATTTAAATGTTAAGGGGGTAATTGCTGTGATAACTATTACCATTATCTTTTTAATAAAAACTGCACACAAACATCTCCTAAAGCATGGCCTTTGAGTATTGATGGGCCATTTGTGGACAGCCTTAACTGCATTATATGTCTCCCCATTACTTGCCTGACCTCATTCTGGCTTTGGGACAACATTATTCATGTGCTGGTGCCGGAGGAGAGGAAGAGAAAGAGAGATGAGGCCTGTGGGGGGAAATGGTGTGAATGTGTGCGTGTGGAAGTAACAGAGGTCTGCCGAATTACCATCAATAACCCACCTTTCCTCCTAGTCCATAAAGAGGGGAGGGGAGGTGGGAGGAAGGGGGGTATGGGAGTGAAGGCAGAGTGACAGGGGGGCTTCAGCAGGGTCAGAGAGGGGCAAATGTGGAAAAAAAGGTCCAAATGCTATTTTTAAGCTCTTCTTTCCTCTCCTCACCACAGCTTGGGGTAATTTAAGAGTGTCTAAAGCCAGACTGTGTGCGAGAGAAGAAGCATTCATCACCTGAAAAAGACATTGGTGTTCACAAGGAAAGAAGGATGAGGACCCTAAGAGAGGCAGGAGGGAGGGGGAGAGAGGGCAGGACGATAGGTTGAGGAAGAAGGAGGCACCACTGGCTCAGACACTCCTCATTGACATTTATGTTTCTTTGTCTATTTGGGAGTCTAAAGATGTAATTTCATAATTTCATGATGCACGACTTAATTAATATTATTCACTACAGCACAAGAGCAGAAAGGCCAATCAAAAACTTCAACCATAGTTTTATCCAACAGAACTGTACCCAGACAGACATGAGGAGTCGAGATAAATTCAATTTGATGCTTTTATTAATGAAATTTATTTTACCTTAATGAAACTCATACTGAACTCATGATAACAAATACACGCTAGACCATTTAATGGGAACCCTTTTTCCTTCAAAGGAGCCTTTGAAGCGTCTTATGAAGCATAACATTTTTACTCAGTCCATGAGTGCACTCCTGTCCACAACAGCATGTGTCTCCATGTTTGTTTGTGACATTTTCTTTACAGAAAAAATGCAGTTCAAATTTTAAGCATTTTAGTATCCTAAGAGTGTGGGTCATCTGCTGAAAAATGGCAGTTCTCATCCATGTCCATTCTTCATCACCACTAATCAAAATTAGGAGGGATCAGACATTTATTGTGAAATATTGTGAGCACTACAAAAGTGCTCTCTTGGATGCCCCATGGTAGATAAACATGAAAAAGTGCCCTCTCTGTTGACAAAATATGATAAAGTGCCCCCAGAGTGCCTTTTCTGTAGACATCATGAGATAAAATGCCCTAAAAGAGTACACATTTGTAGTGTATTTGATTATTCCTTGTCTGTTTTTTTAATAGAGACGTAGTTTCTTTAATCTTAAAAAACTACACAGCAGGTGCCCTTTGTATTTTTTCACCCCTGACCCTTAAACATCTTGAGTCCACCATTTGTCTATCAAATGAGGCTGTCCTTCAGAAAAACACTTCTTCCTGGACAAATTAAACAAATGTTGTGCAGAAAGGTCTTACATTGTGCCATAGAAAAGGTTTAAATGTTCCTCCCATTTGGCAGTTAATGGTGCAAATGCTGCACATACAGGTTTGAACACAGAGCGTCTGTCGGTAGCCATTTATTAAATTCAAATAATAGGCCAGTGTTATTTGAAAGAGTAACACATACAGTATGTTTATTAACAAAAACACTGATAAATATTCTGGATCTTTGGTATTTGGAGGGGGGTGGCATAACCCTTCTAAGCCCCCTGGCTACTGACCGGTAATGGGTGTCATCCAGATGGAATTCTTGTATCAGTCAGGGATATTCTTTCAGCTTTTGACTCGTGGTTTGAGTCATGACCTGAGAATTTTTGGGTCTTGAGCTGCTGCTAAAGCAAAAACTCAATTCCTTTCCATTGCTTTTCATATTTTCCTCATAATATTTCCTTGAAATAGAACATACAGTAAGAATATAAAACTATGAATGCAACTACTAAGAGAAAGAAAACTTGTGTGACTGTGCAACCATAAGCACTGGTGGAAGCAGCACGATGTCTTTGGTGGTGCCAAAACAAAAGTGCAATCAATGGACACAGGCTTCTCAATATGAAACTTTGAAGTAAATCACAAAAAATAACCTTTTTCTTGATGTTCTTATTTTTGAAATTGCACCTGTGAATCATTTCAGTAGCTCCCTTTAGGGTCACTGGGTCTATTACTGTTTACTTCCCTTTCAAAGTTTTCCTTACATAATGTTTACATTCTAATAAACTCAATATATATATATATATATATTTAAAACTATTGATTTTTATTTATGATGTATGTAAATTGTATCACACAGGTTAAATCCAAAATAAAGCAACATTCCCATGACTTGACATAATCTGAGTACTTTTTAAGCTGGCATTCCAGTTATATGAATAAAAACAAAACCCAAAATCCTGGGAATCCAGGTTACATTTTTTTCAGTGTTACAGCTGATATTTTGGGGTCAGATACAGTTGTTCTTGCACGTGGCACCCTTAAAAAAATCCTGTTTGTACAGCAGTATAGTGTTCAGCATGAGGCCCTGTGCTGTGAGGCTATCCTGACACAGCAGTTGTCAGTTATATTTCAGCTGTCAAATCTTGACATACAGCCCCTCGCACATCAGTACAGCCCTCGATAGAGAAAAGGAGATAACCTCACTTGTCAATTCCTGCTCACCTGTCTATTTCAGGATGTCAGGTACACGGTAGATAGAGGGGCCTCGTGAGTCTGCAGTAGAAGAATGTCCCAGAGGCTGCCTTCTAGTTACACAGCAAATTAAAACATGTCATACAAATGTTAGGAGCTCCGAAACTAGTCATGCAGAGGGCTGTGATTCCCACTAAAACACTGCGTGTCATGATTAATTCTTTTTGTTATTTGCATGCATGCATGACTGGTTTGAACAGGCTAGGAAATAACAGGAGTGTTGGTGCACAACTCGGATTCAAGGCTATACATGATTTATTTTCTTAGAATGAGCCCTTTAACCCTGTGAATGTTTACAGATTTAAATCATAATAGTTGAAAGTTCAATTTCTGCCAGGTTTTATGAGTGTATTATCCACAAGAGAGAGATTTCCCTGGGCCATGTAAGAACTAAGAAAGGATATTACTGATGATTAGAGGCACTTTGTTGGAATGGGTGCCACTTTAGCCTGGCAGGAATCATAGTAGAAGCCAAAAACTAGCCAAATAATATGGTACTTTGGGGATTCCTGTCCATCTAAAGAAGACTGCCTGAATTCAGAGAGACCACAGCCCAGACCTCCTGGGGAAAATACACCCATGTGTAGCTTGTTGGCTGTGACCTGTAACCTGCTCTTGTGCACCACAATCCTTAATCCCAAATGCCTAATCTGACACACCCTATGACCTGACGCTGGCTTTTAATCTGGCTGAGGTATAAACAAACAAAGCTCAATGTCAATCCCTCTATCTGTTGTCCACTTTCTATTCTGGGCACATGGGGAGTGAAATGGTATAGTGGTGCAGTTAAAAAGTGTAGAAAAGGAAAAAGGGAAAGGCTGACATGGATAAAGTTGAGGTTGAAAGTTGCCTCATGTTGTGTCATGTTCTTGTTTGTGCCTCTCTCTCTCTTAGTCTAATTAGAAAGTGGGTCTTGGCTCCCTCTCTGGCAGCACAGTGTTAACTTAATGCAGCGTGAAAAAATCATTATGCCACTCTACAGATGGGCCCAGCCATGCAGGGGAAACTTTGCGCTCCCTTCAGAGAGCCAGTTTTCAAACAGGGGCACCATTAAAACTGAGGCCCGACCATTTAGCAATGTTGAAGATGCGTAGCAGGGCAACAAGGGTAATGGGAGAGAGAGGGATGGAGACAACAGGAGAATGAAAGCATGAGTCATAAAGAGCAAGCAAAGCAGGGAAAGATTAAGAAATTAAAGCCTGACATAAGAGAGACCAATGGTTAAGCTAAGTTTACTCAACAGCAAAGGGGAATGAAAGAAGGTTTCTAATGGGTTCAGATTCTCACTATGTCTGCCACCCCAACGAAAACATTTAGTCTTTCTTTTGTGGTACTAAAAAGAGGTCAAGGTCTGTGTTTGATTCCCACCCAAATCCACATATTGATCTTTGTTATAAATCCTTCAAAGCAGCTAAGGAGGGGAGGAGAAATCCTCAGTTTTCTCACAAACACCATCTCCTTTGTCAGCCCTCCTTGCTTTCTGAGATTCTCCTGAAACATTACTTCTGTGAGAGATAGAGGGCGGGAAATCAAAGACAGTAAAACTGTAATAAATCACAAAGTGCCCTGCAGCAAGAAATAATAAAAACAGAATCCTTTGAAGGTTGGGGCAGATGGCGGCTTCATGATAACCTTTTCACCCTTGTGCCCTTGGGGTCTGAACAGGCAAAAAGCATGTAAACATGTTTTATTACAGCATAAAACTCCAAGGAGGTCGCAGCATGTCTGCTACTCCTTTAGGGCTTTCATTTGCCAGGAAGGCATGCTCTCTGAGCTCTTAAATGCGATGGCCATAAACATGTATGACTAAGTGGATTTTAATGGCAAAAAGGTTAGCCAGTAATGGACCGATTGGTGAATCAGATTTAGCTCCTAGGAGTCTCACCATTGGCAAAACTCCAAGTAATGGAATATAAGATGATGTTGACCTCTCTCTTTAGTAAATATTATGCTTTTGAAAGGAGAAAATGTATTATTGGCAAAGACCTAGCATACCTCATTTAAAATGGTTTGACGTTTTGAATTCAGTAAACTCTTTAGTATGGCCATGACTAAAGCTTTACACCTGATATCCCTTAGTATATCTGTATATCAGATGACCATTTAAAACTTTGAAAATAAGACTAATGTAGACATACTGTACTTGCTCTTGTGTATGGCCAGGTTGTTAAACAATGTTTCATGTAAGAATGTGATTGCCTGCACAGAAGCTTTGCTGACTGTGAAATGAGAAAAGGTCTGATATGACAGAACTTTGCCACATTGAACTGATAATTGAACACATAATTTTAAATACCACTTAACTTCATTTTGCTATCAATTTAAAACTTTTGTTTAACTATAATATGTTAACTTTCCAAAGAATAAACTGGGCTCCTGATAAAAAAACCCAGTGAAATTACTAGTGATGGGAATTATGGTTCTTTTCGGTGATCTGGCTCATTTGGCTCAGCTCAGCAAAAACAGCCGACTCTTTTGGCTATCAATCAGCTCTTCATTTGGGTACCAGTCTGGCTTCATTTGATGTGCCACTTTTAGAAATGTCATAACATCTGACTGATATTTGGGCAGGTATTTTACTCCAACTATGCTCAAATTTTAAAATTGATGAAAATATCATGTGATAATTTTTTAAAATGTCAGATGAAATCTGCTCATTGGCTGGGCTGTATGACACACCTAAAACACATGCTACACAATCAAACACCAACCATTAATGCATGGTGTGTCTGTGATAGAGGACATAAAATCCCCCCGACTAATCAATCAAATAACACAGACACACACAATCTATCTAAAAATAGCCTACATTTGGTTATAGTAATAATGGTATGAAACAGCTCTCAAAGGGATCCTGCTCTTGATGTTCATGTGGAAGATCCGGCTCTTTCAACCGGCTCGTTCACGAATAACCCATCACTAGGAATTACCTCATTTTTACCTGAAAAGTTTGTCAAACTATTACTGGGTCCTGATGTTGATATTAAATATTTGAGATATTTTTAAACACCATTTTTTCTTCTTCTAACCTATTTTTGGATTAGAAAGGGCACGTCTAGATTGTGCTCTATTGTGGCCGATGATAATAAAGACCAGCGTTAATCACCATGAGCACAGCAGCAGAATAATACAGTGGATTAATGTAATACAACTAAATACACATATTTTACTTTTTATAACATGTCAATACTTCTTTAACATTTTCCATTAGTGTACTCTTTAATATTATACAAACCTCTGGCAACATGTAGCTACACCATAGAGTACTATTACCCTACATATAATGAGTAATTTGTATTGCCAGATAAACTGGGTGTATTATCACGCATGAACCTATTTTTTTTCCCCATTTAATTAGCAAGAATTGCTAGAACGCTTAAGCAAAAACAACACCTATCATGACATTTAGCACTGTTATTTACATTTATAATGTGACTTTCATGAACTTACTATGGTTAGTTATGATGTTAGGGCCACTGGTTTTGGACTGAAAGTCATGTAAAACTGCATTTTGTGAGTTCTGCAAGTTTTAGATGTCCTGGGCCATTGCTGATTGGTCAGCTGTGATGTTATTCGTCAGGATGTTGACTAATCTCCACTGATTGGCTCAGAAAAATCATACTAGGTCTACAGTATTACAGAGTCGGGGGGAGGGGGAGATGATATAATTTTTCAGTTTCTTTTTAAGCATTACTACACACACTTCAGAGCTAAGTACAGTATTTCTTAGATTTGGAGTCAAGTGTTGATTTGATTGATTTTATGGTTTACTTTAGACTTAACTGACATCTCACTACTTCTCATCTCACTTCTGTATGCCTTCTTTGCACACAGTCCAATAGTTGTATGCCCTTATATGGGCATTAGAGGGATGTTTCTCTTTGCTGATCAGGAAAAAAGTGCACAAGCTTCCAGCTTACATGCAAATAGTATTCAACAATTTAAGAATGCTGGAATAGACAGTTAAGCAGTTTGAGAACACATCGTGAATCTGAGATAGGCTTCTCTTAGAAACGTTCTTAAGAACACATTTAAGATAAATTTTAAGAAGATATTAGTGAATGAGGCCCATTGTTTCATGCGTTTTAGAAAAGTTTGATTGAACTAAATTCTTAGCAGCCAATGCTTAACTGTCCATCTGTCATGGCCTTGAGACACCAGTGTGCTTGAGAAAGACCCAGGATGTAAACCAGTTCACAGGACTCTGACACATTTATTACCCACTTGTTTCTACAAGAGTCATGTTTCTGGCATTTTACTGCATTTGTTTCAAGACACAAGGCCACGTAATTCCTCTGATGCTGACCATGAGAAATGCTTTCAGACTAAACAATCCAGTAAAGAGTTGTTGATCAGTCATAAAATGCAGTCTAAGACTGTTTGGGAAAGTAATGGTTTCCTGACCTGAGCAGTTATCAGAGGAGGTATAGATTTAAATATGATATGGATATGAAGTTAAGCAGTTTAGACATTAAAACTTTAAATAATGTTCTGACCACCAACTATGATCAGCAGTTTGCTTTGTTTTTTCGTCTTGAAAAAGTTATGAACCACTTGGTGCCTTATTTCATGGTCAACTGCAAGCTTTTAGCAATCATCCCTCCCTCAATCTGCAATCGCTGCATCTAAATATATGAGTTTCCCCATTTGTAATTCTCTGCCGGCAAATGCAACACTAAATCCCTGATAACAAAGTTAAAATCATTAGTGATGATATCACAAGACGAAACCACCATGGAGAAGAAAACATCCCAAAGCCCCAAACAATTATGGACATATCGCATATAATCGCCATGTAAATAGAGGCAGGAATGCAGCGTGACTGCATTCTGATACACATCTCAAGAAGTCAAATCCCACATACACAGCAAGAGGCAGATACAACACAGCTCTATAAACTCAAAATCTGCAGTTTCAGCCAAGGCACGCTTCATGGCGGTCGGTCTGGACTCAGTCCATTTCAGGTACAAAGGGTTTGCTCAGCCCCTGGACTCTGTCACACCATTGTCTCCTAGTTAACCTTTGTTTTATGTCCCAGTGTTCCATTACACATGTGCTGAGATGGAGTAGAGAAGCCAGTCAGGGGAGTGGTTGACATTTTGGTGGTTGTTAAGGTTTAAACAGCTCGACAGCCACAGGCAGTAGATTGAAAATGGAGGCTCAGTCTGAACTGGGACGACACAGAAGTCATTTTCAAGCAATTCACATGGCATCCCTCTGCATGCATAAGTGACGAGACCTTTTGGAAATACTTAAATGGGAAATGCCAACTCTTAACTCTACCTGTGAGTGCCTGTGAAGATGAAAGGATAAGTCACTGTGAAATTCCATGATATAACTTCCTTATCAGGGCTTGTAGCAAAGCATCTCCCTCATTTTTCACTCACTTCTCAAAAACTGTGAAGCATTCTCCACCTTGTTGGAGATTAGCACGGAACGAACCACTCTGATTCAAAAGAATCAATGAAAAATGCAACAAAAGCAGCAATAATGCAGACGTTTATGACGATTCCTCTCTGGAGGACTCTTACAAACCAGCATTTATCACAAACCTCCGCTGTCTTTAATCCATTTAGAGCAAACAGCCACATCAGCTTTTCCACTCTGTATGAATAATGAGGCCTGTTATGCTCGTTCACTTAGTGAAACAAAACAGAAATCAAACAGAAGCGATGCAGATCCCTGACAGCATGGCTGGCCCTGTTATCAGGTCTCACTTCTGTACTATCTGATCCATCATTGGCTCACACCCCCACAGACATCCTCCACCTGGGTCCCCGGAAACCTTTTATTTATTCTTCCTCAGCTCTGTTGATGAATGGATGGAAACAAGGTGGATGAATTAATAACTGTTAGCACGATGATAATGGCGGCCGGAGCCAAAGCGTTATTGATGACTCAATCAAAGGTGGCCAACCTCCAGCCAGAATCGCTGTTTCATAATTAGTTGCTGCTTTGTAAAATTGCATTTCATCCTCTGCCAAATAAGCCCAGTGGTTGACAGCTAATATTTAAGGCTCTTCCTTCTTTCTTTCTGCAGAGGTCATTTTGCTTTGGTGATGCATAAAGCAGATTTATCTAATTCTACAGCTTGAGCTCGGGTTTTAATGAAAGAAATATATTATTTATTTCTCGCTCACAGGTTTTTGTCCTTGCTTTTCTTATTCCTTTTGAAAGCAGGAAGCTAAGTATTGCTGGTATGGCTTCAGTTGGTGGAGACACACAAGTCTGAGTCTAAATCTTTATGCACAAACTGGCGTCCTTGGGTTTAGTAGCAACAGTGGACAACATATGCCACAGTTACAAGTCTGTCTCTATTTTCTCTTTACATTTACCAGAAAATAATAGAAACTGCAAGCCCTTCAGATAAGAAAATACATTCTTGAATAATTGCTATCCATTTCTAGTGTTTTGGATTTAAACCTTTATCTTGTCTTACTTATTTCTTTATTTGACCATATTGGTAGCACTTCATTCTGGTGGGCCCTAATTACCAAGTAATTTCATCGTATTAAGTGGTAACTAGTAATTTTTCAAGGATAAGGTGGTAAAGTAATATGTTGGCATTACACCAAGTAATAACTCTGTAAGGAAGTATTTACCAAGTAATAATATCAAGTAATTCTTTCTAACATTGTGGCAATTGTCCCTTTTTCTTGGCCCTTTATTCAAACAGTCTGGCCGATGGCCCAGACAGGGAGGGCCATTGTAGTTCCCCCGACATCACCCTAACCCTAATCCTTGTAATATTGTGCCAATTCTCTGGTAAGTAGGTGTTAATTTACCCTAACACCAACCCTCTAACCCAAACCCTAATTCCCATAATACTGTGGCAATAACCAACCCCAGCCTCTTAGATCACCTTAAATGTTCCCTACCCAATTAAACATAACCATTTGGAGATTAGGATAAAAACCCTAACATTACTGAAGTCACAGTAAACGTCAATATGCCAACAATCCTCAGACACTAAACACAATTAAAAAAGTACCTCAAAATTCTGATGAGACATGGGACTCACACTGGGTCTTGATTGGACCAAGTGGGCCAACCTGGCAGAGGAAGTCTAGTGATTGGAGGCTGAATCTCGACGATAACAGGGTAGACACTACTGATGACTAAGTCCTGAAATTCCAGTCTTTAATTCTCCAAGTATACACATTTCAATACAAAACAATAACCAATCACCAACCAACGTAATGTTCAATCTAAACATTAAAAACAAAACACAATCAAAACTGGACCAATTACCAAGTGCCCTGCTTTTGATGCTGCAAACTCACCCACGATGAATTCTCATCTCCTGATTCCTACTTAACTTCTTCTCTCCTTGCAGGTAATCTGCGTGAATGTCTGGGTATCTGCGTAGGTTCTCAGTCATCCATTCCCATCTGTTTCGGCGATGGCCTGGATAGGGAGGGTTATTGTATCTTTCCTAAGCCTACCTTAACCCCAACCCTTGTTATACTGTAGCAGTTCTCTTGTAATTAGGTGGTAATTTGCCAGGTTATTTCTAAGAAATAAGAGGATCATTTTTTTCTTTGAAAGTTTTTGATAATTACCGGACAATTTTTTTTATTTTTGTCCACCCTATTAAAGTGAGTCTTTTATGAAAAAAAAATCAAGTCATTTTTAGAGCTGGGGTTAGGGCTAGGGTTAGGGGGGAAAGGTTGGGGTTTGGATAAAATTTCCCCTACTTCCAGAGAATTGCCACAATATTACAAGAATTTATTTAATACCTAATACATTATAACACCTAAGTAGGTAATTAGGGCCCTTTAAATAAAGTGTTACCTTAACATTTAAAGAACAAGTTTAACTATAGCTCTAAAATATAAAGGACTCAAAGAATAGAGAAATCCTTCACCCCAGCTTACCTTTATTTAGTTTAATGTCTGTGCTTGGAAATGAATGACCTATCAATCATGTAGTGTCCACACACCGTTCTGAAACAGCTCATGTTTGGACAGGTGTGTATGGCTGCACACAGGTCTGTGTATGTGTGTGTGTTTGCCTTCTCTATTGGCCTATAAAATAAAGAGGTCTTTGACACCCTGGCCTAAGGTTCAGACAGTATCTTTACAAACTTTTTCTCCTTTCTTTGAGAGAATCTTTATCAAGCAGCTCACCTTGTTTGTCTTCCTTTCACGGTAAGCCAGGTCATCAGGTTAGAGGGTTAAAGACACCTAAAGAGCCAACCTTGAAGAAATGTTGAACTCTGGTGGAACCTTGGTTTTTACAGCCTCTTGGTTAAAAGAGTTGAAAACATACCATGCTCTCTTTACAGTTTGCTTCTGTGTGTGGGAAACAGGAAACACGAGACTTTTATTATCTCTGTCTTTTATCTTCTTTCACCCACTTAGAGCATTTGCCTATGAGTGGTAAATTTACTATTTCCTCCTTTTAGTTTGCACACTGGCTTATGTCTACTCTCTATCAGAGGGCATATCAAACTCCCATGAGTCGACGTAGTACTAAACTATAGCATATTTTATGTCTTGCAATATACTTTGTTTGCATTTATGCACTTCCTCTTTAAATGAAGATGTGGAAAAAGAGAACTCATAGATCACACTCCCATCTGAAGCTGACAGACATTACATAGACTTTCTTGAGATACTGACCAGGAAACTAAACAGGCCAATGTCCAGTCAGAGTGACTTAGCACTGTCTTTGGTAATGGTTACACTTTCATTACAACTTTTTTTTTCTAATTCAAAACCAAACCCCAGAAAAAGTGTTTGTTACAGACAAACAATAAGTTCCCCACTGAGTTATGATACTAAAAGGTCATCTGTCTGTTTAAAAAGAAAATCTGTCTAAAAGTGGCCTTCCTAGTTAAATCTGAACCAGGAAGGCCAATTTTAACAGTTTTCCCCCTCCTTATCCATCCATGAACTGAGTAAAGGTTATTTTGCTATTTAATAAAACACCTTATGATGTGTAGTTTCCATAGAAAGAGTCCTCAACTTGAAACAAGTAGGCAACTGAGCTCAACAGTCAACTTTAGTGTTTTCAGTGGCAGCCTGCTGTGGCTTAATGAGTATTTGTCACAAATATTTTTGCTAATATTGTCACAGTTATGCCTGTGTCTGGTTCAACATTGAAAAAAAGCAGTTAGATATTTATCCATACCAACCTTTTAATTGTATTGTATTATTGTATTATTGTATAATTGTAACATATTCATGACTTATCTAATACTAAGGAACTTTAACATCATTTGAATTCAACAGTTTTCTTCCATAAAACCTGAATGAAGAGTTCTCGATCCTTAACTACAGTCATTGCAAGGTATCCTCTTGAAAACAGGACCTACTGAGATACAAGCTAACTAGCTAGCTCTTTAGCATTACATACATTAATGACCTTTTCCTCCCCTCTAATCTGCTGTTGTCTTTTTCACTCATAGGCATTGGAAAAGTTGCCATCTGCCATAGTGGGAAATTTTCCTTGTGAGCCGGTCGAGGGGATTTTCAGGAACTTGTACATAGGTATAAAAGACAGTGCATAAATCCAAGGTGGTGGGTGAAATGATGGTGTCATAACCTTGCCAAGCAGATGGATTCCCCCGTTTCCATGTTTCTCACTGGTTATTCCATCTTGCACAGCTCCCATCTGAACAGACTGGGCCCTATAAGAAAGTGATAGGACCAATCAGCATGGTTTGAGGAGTAAGAGGCAGTACTTCCCAGCGTGATGGAGTTGTGACATAAGCAAGTAGCGACAAGAGGCCAGCGCAATTATGGCGGAAGAGATTAGCATGGATGCTGCTATAGCGGCAGTTTTATAACAGTGGTTCTCAAACTGGGGTCCAGGGACCCCTGGGGGTCCACGAGCCACAGCTTGGGGGTCCGCAAAATAATTTAAAATAAATTTTTAGAGTAATTCCATGTCATTAAAAAGCAAATAAATACATACAGGGACCACAGTGCCACAAAACAACCATACTAAACCAATGAGTCCCACATAAGTCAGCTTTGGGCCAATAAAAACTCAGATATGATTGTGAGATATCACGTAAATCTATCACTCATCATGCATCAGTCATTTTGCTGAGGACACATTTGGTGTGCAGGTCCAGCTAGCAACAATAGATAAATATTTAAGAGTGTCTACTTCATCAAGTAATGCTAGGCCCTAAACCAGCGAAACTGAGAAAATATGAAGACAGCTATCTGGAGTTTGGTTTTATTGAGAACAGCGACGGAACACTAAAATCTTCATGTGCAGCCAAGCAATCCGCCAAGCTAAAGTGTCATCTAATCACAAAGCATGCAGAGTTTAAGGACAAAACTGCGTTTTTTTTTCCGACAAAAGGTGAGGAATACATTCGCCAGAATACACGAATGGCGAACCTGACTAACCTGACACGCCAGATGGATTTGTTTCACACATTCATCTGGGAAAGCTTCAATAGGAAACGTTTGAGAAAAGGCATGGGCTTTCAAAAAAACTCGGAGTGTGATTGGATGAACGTTCTGTCTATCACATCTCTACGGGCCAATAAGAGCAACAAAACACGTGACGTAGCTGCTATTGAGCTGCGCGTGCGCAGCTAGTGAGGAATAACACGAAACATGGGGACTACAGACATGTATGACTTTTGTCATTTTTGAAAAGAAAAAAACTCACTGCTGTTCTTTGTTCTTCTTTTAACGAAGAAATGTTGTCAAGTCCTGATAAAACTGGCACTTTAGCAACATCCACGCTAATCTCTTCCTCCATGACAGCACCAGCTCTTGCTGCTGCTTGTTTACATCACGACTCCGCGGCATCTGAAAGTACTGCCCCTCGTTGATCATTGGTCCTGTCACTTTCTAACCGGGCCCAAACGGTTCAGATGGGAGCTTTGCAAGATGGATTTGCCAGTAAAAAACAAGGAAACGGGCATATCCATCTGCTTTGCAAGGTTAGAACCTGACCACAACCTCAGAGAAAGCACAGAAGGCTTCTTATTTGGCTGCTCAAAGGGTTACAAAAAGTAAGCAGCCACACTCAATAGGACAAGAGCTTGTATTTAGGTTGAAGAATTTAAACTACAGCATCTAGCAGTACAAATGGCAGTTAGCATATGTTTAATCAGTGTGATGGTTATGTGGGAGTCCTTGGAAAATGTTCTGCCCTGTAAGGGATCCCTAGCCACCAAAAGTTTGACAACCCCTGTTTTATAAGAACTTTATGAAATTTCTTCATTATCATTAAAAGAAGAACAAAGAACAGCACTGACTTCTTTTCTTTGCAAAAACACCAACAGTTGTGAACTGACATGTTTACAGTCGCCAGGGTTCCCGTTATGCAGTTCTCTATGGAGTTTACTCCTTGGTAGCCGGTATGATGTCACGTGTTTTGTTGCTCTGATTGTCCCGTAAAGATGTGACAGACAAAACGTTCATCCAATCACCCTCTGATTTTTTTTTTTTTCAAAGGCTCTGCCCTTTCCCAAACACTGTCTATGGGAGGCTGTCCAGATGGATGTGTGAAACACATTCATCTGAGGTGTCAGGTTAATTGTGTCCGACATATAATGATTTTTTGAATGTATATTTATTTGGGTCTCGTTGCCTTTTTTATAGACAGGAAAGTGAATAGAGTTGGAAAGAGGGAATGAAATGCAGTGAAAAAGCCACAGGCCTCACTTGATCTCAGGCCAACCACAAACATGGTGAAAAGCACATGATGGCAAGCGAAATACTATATAGGAGCTGTATTTTGTGAACAAAAACTATCCAAGTTGCACACCACTCTCAATATAAATGTCACCTCCCTTGCCGTCTTGCTTAAGGTGAATTTCCTGAATATTCCCTGAACATTAATGGTTTACTCTGACTTAAATTTTGCTATAAGTCAAGGTGAATTCAGGATTATATTCACTCATCAGGAGTTTTCCATGTGTGAAACTCCATCTTGCTCTCATTTCTTGCTGTTATTTCCTGCCATACAATACAGACTGAAAACCTGTCCATCTGTTATGTTCTTGCATCATACTATCACTGTGTTTAGGATGGTGTTTTTAGCACATATTTGTCAGATGTGGCCAAAGAAAGAGCAAAGCAGACACTCAGCCAAAGACAGAACCATGCAAATAGACATCATAGATGTTAGTCAGTACATTTTTGTACTGGGGGCAGTTATGTACTCATGTTGTTGGCTGCTTTCAGCGCTACTTATATCCAAATCAAACCTCTCCCAATCATTCTGTTACATGTTAATATGGAATCAATTAGCACCCTCTTAGCTAATTTCAGTGGGACTTTAAGTGATAAAGAGGGAATGCTGGAAAAAGTGAGTAAAGTATTTGTTAGATTCTGAGAAACTGGGTGCAAAACTGTTTTGTTGGAATATAAAGTATTAAAAAATAGCAGTAAAAATAAATATTTAACCATAGTCATCACAAAAGGCCTTGACTTTTCTCTGTGAGCTGGTAGTCCACTTACTTTCAGCAGTGTTTTATTTCCATGTCAGCAGACACTTGTCCGTCTCCCAGGGAAAGACGCCTCAACCCAAATACCAGATGCTGACCCTGACTCTGCCTTTGTCTCATCCCTTAGTTTGTGTTGCACCACTTCCTCCCACTGCTAGCACCCTGCAGCTTATATTATGTTTATAACAGCCCCAGTGTTGCTAGACTCACACAAATACACACAAAATCTTATCTGCTGCCTACTGTTTTAAGCATCTTGCTCTAGCTGTAAGAGCTCGCCTGGAAAGAGACGCAACAGTTGTGTTCCATTAGGATGACACTGAATGTGTGGTGCTTACTGTATGTGTTGCATATGCCTCATTGTCTTTTACTGTACTGTGTGTATCTTTGTGTCACAACTTCCCCTGCTGTTTTGAATGTGCCACTTCTTTTTATCACCATTTTAAATAGTTGTCATACTAAGACAGATCACCAAATGACTGCTGGCTGTTGTTTAAAGCCATTACACCCTAGAGCACATGAAAAACCTATCAGTTTTAAATTTCTTTCCAGAAATGTACATGTATATCCCACTTGCTATCATAAATACGTTCAGATATTGTCAACTGGTGAAACCTGAAATGCATCATGAAATGGTTAACCCAGGATGTCCGAGGGGCAGGGGTGAAGCTAATTCAAAAGGCACTTGCTGTATGTGGTGGGGAAACAGTGCACAAAACATGTCATACATTTATGAAAATTTATGTTGAAAAAGTTAAAAACCAGGAAACTCTTCACTCCTATAATCAAACAGATGAGGAATTATGAACTATTTAGCTGTTTATGTCACAAAAATACACAAGTGAAGACATCAGGGAAAAATTAACTTTATACCAAGGAGCTTGGTCAGGGAAAGGGTATTCAATGTGCTGGATTCAGGGCAGAGTTTGTCGTTTGACCTTGTTTGAGTCAGCTGGGATGTCCCTTTCAATTGATAGCAGTACAGTGTGCTCAATTTTTGATGAAGCAGCAACCTCTGATGTTGTTTTGTTGCACTTCTGCATAACTGCAAATTAATGAGTCTTTCATAGCTGGCTTAATAAGCAGAAGTTACATTGGCCTGCCGCCAACCACAAATTCTCCATAGGACTAAGGTCTGAGCTTTGACTCAGCTGCTCCAGAACATTCACCTTGTTGTTGTGAACCCATTTCTGTGTAGCTTTGGCTGTATGCTTTAGGTCATTGTGTGAAAATAAATCTTCTCCCAAGCCATAGTTCTCTTGCAGACTAAGTTAATCCTCCAGGATTTTCCGGTATTTTGCCACATTCATTTCATCCTCTATCTTTAAAAACCTTCCAGGGCTGGCTGCAGAGAAGCATCCCCACAGCATGATGCTGCCACTAGTGTGCTTCACAGTGGGCATGGTGTGTTTGTAGTGAAGTGCAGTGTTTGGTGTCCACAAAACATAGTGTCTTGTCTGATGGCCAAAAAGTAACATTTTGGTCTCATCAGATGAAAGGACTTTCTTCCACTTGACCATGAAGTCTCCCACATGTCTTTTGGTGAACTCAACAGTTGCTTTCTCTTTACCAATCTCCCATAAAGATTTGACCCGTGGAGAACCTGGGCAACAGTTGTTGTATGCAGATGTGCCATATTCATTCCATTTCTCAATGATGGATCTAACTGAACTCAGAGGGGTGTTCAGTGCCTTGGATTTTTTTTAATATATTCTTCCCCGACTTATACTTTTCAATAACATTTTCTGTAAGTTGCTTGGAGTGTTCTTTTGTCTTCATGGTGTAATGGTAGACAGGAATACTAATAAACCAATGACTGGACCTTCTAGACACAGGTGTCTTTATACTACAATCACTTGAGACATATTTACTGCACTTGCACTCGCACTAGCATGATTTGGCTAGACCTCTGTTAAACTGGAATTTAAAGGGGTTAATTTTTATGTAATCACTTATTTTACACTCCACATTGTTATCTTATTGGCATTACTTTTTGGAAGTCTGTTTTTTCTTTGATAATAGAGTTTTTGTTTTGAATGAATGAATGAATGAATGAATGAATGAATGACAGGCTGGTGAGTTGTAGCTACTTTGCCTGGCCACAGCTCCTAAACTGAAAAGTTTGGTAGCATGAAAACAGCTTACAACAGTTTCAATGTCATTCTTTGTTTTGAAGTGTATTTATAAATTATTTACTCCAGCTACGTATAAAAAGTTCAGATATCCAAATATTTGTCATCAAATTATGGCTAATTTGTTGTATAAAAGTATCTAGTTAATGTCTATTCCTACTTGTTTTTGATAGAACTGATAAAAATGTTCATTTATAGTTGTAACTAAAGGTTATTAAACTGCAGCATAGTTAGAAATCCTTTTAACTCACTCTCAAGTTTAGATTGAATAAAAAAAAAAAGTAAAATTACTGCTTTTTTGGAATATTTTTTTTACGGTCACTTAACAACATGAATACAATTCATTTTCTCAGCAGCAGCAAAACACACCTTTCTGGACAAACACAAATAGCTGCACCCCACCGATGTGTTTTTAACACTACTTCCTTTTACAGACTTTGTAGCCAGCATGTTGTTTTTACATCCGTGTGTGACAGTGTGAGTGGAATGAGAGTACTTATCTTTTTCTGTGCCAGCACTTCCACTTTAAAGCTGTATTTAGATACCTGGGTTTTTTCCGGTGCGCGGCTGATGACACTGTGATGTCTTTCCACCCACGCCTGACCCGCCCTGACTCACACAGGAGCTGCTAACAGATAACTGTGGGAGAGCCGCACAGATAGTCTTCACTGGCTCCACTTAGCCGGGCTGACACATCGAGCTGCAGACTGACTGAACATCCACAGCGGAGTTGAGTGCATTACTGTAAATATCACAAGGTCAGTTTTACTGCTGAGGTTATGTGAATACAAAAAGTTTACCGGAGATTGTTCATGGTCACTTTCACAAAGTGTCGGACTTGAATCATGTTTGTTTTCTCTTTTTCAAATCTCACCACTGTTCTGGGACTTTGACTCAGCTTTTGTTTTGTAGCTCAAATGTATTTTTTTCATTGTGTCCATGTTTATTTCTATTCCCCCTTGTGTATGGGGGAGGCAGCGTTAAATATTCACCAAGTTCTTGTGTAAATGACCAAAAAATAGATATCCCATGTCATAAATATGATACTTTAAGTAGAGATTTTACGTATTTAGAGCAGCAGCACTGCATACATTTACATTCCAATATTAAATCCTCAGCCCATTGTCCGACAGCATCCGGAACAATGGCAGGGACCACCTCCAACAAAAGGCTCACTTTCAGCCAGTGGGAACAGAGAGAATGAAAAACATATCTCCTCCTCCCAATGCTGCTTAATTCCCCCCTGCCACACACACCGCCCTCCCTTCACTGGAGTCCTGCAGTTCTTGGGGAAGAGGGGATTTTGCTCCGCTCTTTCCAGATGACCTCCTCTAAACTTGGGTCCCAGGCTTAGCTCACAGGAGGAACACAAGGGGGAACACTGTTGCAAATTTGTCACCCAGAGTGTTAAAATTCCCCCAGGAATGTTAATCTGACCAGTCGTCCCAGCAAACACACACACTTCAGTAATCCTCGACCACATCGCTTAAGAAGGATTTGGTTGTCCAGCACTGCTACTTGTATTAAGACTGTATAACTCCTCTGTTAGCCCCAAACTTGGAGCAGCTCTCCAGACTGAAACACCAGGAAGAGCTGCACAAGTTATTGTCTACATTTGTGATGAATTAAAAGTTAAGGAAAAATTATGTGAGCAGCTAGTTTTTGGCACTGCTGCTTTCTAAAAACATTTAATTACTTCCCATCTGTGATGCTTTTGATTTATGGTAAATCTCATAAAAAGGGAAATGATGAGGGTCACTGCAAAATGAGATATTCAGTATGTGGAGAAAGTCACTCCCATTAAAGCTTTGCCTTTTCAAAGTAGAAACACTGAATGAAAATGTAATTACTTTTTAATGGTTGTGAGAGTGGCAATGATTTTTTTAACTAAGTATTTTTACTGTGAAATAATTTAGCAAAAATAAACTTTATACAAGAAGCATTTTTCTTACTTTGAACATTGGTATCCACATGAGAAACCCTACAGCTCCATTGCTTTTAAATACTCCCACACAATTTAAAACTGGATTAATTCATATTAAAATGTATTAATGGGATTAGTTTGATCAGGTATTTATGTCATTTACTTATTTGCTGAAGCAAAAATTTGTAACTACTACAGTGCATTCAGAAAGTTTTCAGACCCCCTTTTTTCAATTTTGTTAATTTTCAGCATGATGCTACAATTTTAAAAATAAAAACAATTTTATTCTCATTTATCTACACTCAGTAACCCATCATGACAAAGTGGAAACAGAGTTCTAAATTTCTGCAGATGAATTGCTTTTAATTAATTTATGCACAAAAAAAAAAATCAGTTTTCACTTTGTCAGTATGGGTTACTGAGTGTAAGTAAATGACAATTAAAAAAAAAAAAAAAAAAAAATATATATATATATATATATATATATAGTATGTAGCATCAGGCTTCAACAGAGCAAAGTGGAAAAAATTTAAGAAGTTTTAAATATGTTCTGAATGCACTGTATATCAAAGTGACCCTTCACCAAGTCCCTCCCTAGAACAACCTCTGTCCAATCCTACAGAGCAAGTGTAAGTATGATGGAAGGCATGTCAACCTTTCAGCAGTAGCTATGCTGAAGCAGTGTGCTTATGGGACCTAGAAAACTGACAGAAAATAATTCTAATGTTAAGATGGGAAGCTGATTTTTTTTTGCTTTCCCAAAGCTGACTAAAAAAATCAATAACAGGGATGTTAGATATGAGTAATAGATTTTAAGCTGAAGCAAAATTAGATTAAAATCTCATATGTTGACATACCCTTTTGTCCTAGACCAGTGTCATTCCGTTTGTCCTGTCTGGATCACGTTTTTCTGTCCAAACCTGCAGACGCCACATTGAAACTCAGCATTTTAATTAAATGGAAGTCTTACCATTGACGATAGTCCAGTGTTAAGGCCTTTGCATGAATCCATGCATTTCATCCGAAATTTTCAACTGCTAAAAAGACAAACGATCTCATGTTGCTCCATTCATGTTTGCACACTGTCGAAACTTAGTCCATCTTTTTTGTTTTCTGTAACAGGTTCTTTTTTTTTTTGCTTTTTTTTTTTTTTTTGCATCAGTCGAAGTCATTGAAATGGGGGATAGATAACTGAACAACATCTGCTGCTCCCTTGTCACTTGTGCACTTCTCCTCCCTCTCCTTCATATCAAAACCGCACTTTAAACCCCATGATTCGCCATATAACAAAGACTGAATTAAAAAGTTGCTCACCATCTTTCAACCTGGCACAGTGCAGTCGCGAAGCTCTCTGTCAGAATAATAGACTGTAGAAAGAATTGGACAAACCCTGTATGACAACAGCTGTCTGCTTACAATAGGCGAACTCAAACAGCTCTTGAAGCCAATCCACAGTGGCTTCCATATTGAAATTGTTGTCTCAACCAAACTTTGGAACAACCTAACGGTCAGCCCACTAAGTTCCACTTCCTCTCGGCTCGCTAGTTAGCATTCTGGTTGACAGAAACATAGCTTCTGCCTGTCAAGCTATCTGACAGATGCGCCAATCAGTCCACAGTGAGGTTTTTCCTATCTAAACCATTGTGGTACACTTGGCCATAACTGTTTGTTTCTAGTCTTCGAAGTCAAGTAACTTACTGCACAGGCCAAAGCTCATGCTTGTCCCGGTCAGCTGCTGGTTCGTCACTTATATAGTTGAGCATAGCAACAGTTGCTGTGTCAGTCGACAGGTACATGCAATGCTGTGAAGGGTCATAAGCACTTTCTGTTCATCTTATTATGAGAATATTCATGACTTTCAACATTTTTGTTGTCTAGACTTCATAGAAATATAAAAGAGACTGTGTGTATTTATTTGTCTGTGTTCCCTCTAAATGAGTTAATGTTTACTAGCAGAAACGTTTCCTCTGGTTAGAATTTTTCTTTCTTGTTTCATTTCCCTGTATCCATCCTCAGCATCACACCGAGCGAGAAACAGGAGGAGACTCGGGGCTTTTTAACTTCTTGACCTTCAGACATGATTGAATCTGTTCTGCTGCCAAGCCAGACAAAAGGCTTCTGAAAGCAAAGAGTCAGCTCATGACTTGGCCTTCATGTAGCCACAGACAGGGAGAGAGGGAGGAAGGGGAGGGGGGGGGGAGATGGAGATGGGAGAAAGAGCAATCAAGCCATGCACAACATTTATTTATTCAAACTGTCCATCTGCTGTGTAGCTGAAGCTTGGCTTGCGTACAGCACACATACGCACCCTCATTCAAACACGAGCGTGCACACACCTGCTTTTGTCCTAACCATTCACATGCACACGCACATTCTTCCTGGAACCCAAGCACCAAACGCTGCTCGAGTATTAATCCATTATTGCTCTCACAAATCTAGTTCCCCATACTAAGACTTCTCCTGCTATTGATGTTTGTATTTGTCAGCATATTTTACACAAATGCATTTGAAAAATGAGTCTAAACATAATTACATGCATTGAAAGGATCCAATAAAAGCCTTTCTTTTATCCACAGCTTTAACACTGGCCTGGACATCTATACTGTGACATCTGGAGTGTCCTTTAACTTTAAATTCACAGCCTCCAACAAATACACTATAAATGCAATATCTGTATTTTTATTTACTCATTGTTATTTTTAGATTTAACTGTTGGAGTAAAAGAAAAAATGTACATCTAAAGGTTTTTCACCCAGATTAACAGCAGGTAAGAGTAGTGAGTCTTGATACTAAAGTATTGACATATCAAAACTTACAAAGTACTCTTTTGGTACTGATCACTCTAACCAAATATCGATACCAAATGACTACTTTAAAATATAGCTTACCACTTCACCTCGAGTGCTTCCCTGTCTCTCTCAGCCAGAATGTGTTGCCTTCACTGCTTGCCAAGGTCACGTGACTTTAGAGACCAATCGGACATATCTATCCTACCGTACCATGTGACTTTGGGGACCAATCACACACAAGTAACAAGTCTCAGCAGCTCTACTCGGGTATATGAACTCGGCATCCTTCTCACTCAATAAGCCTCCAAGTCAATTTCAAAATTATAAGAAAATATATAAAAAGTAATATGAGGCTACATGTAAATACCACAAAATATATGAAGACCAAATTGTAGAAAAATAAAAAGTTAATATTTCTATGAAAATCTTTGATTACTTGTATTTCTCGAATTTTTAAAAAAGAAAATAAATTTTATTTAACTTTTTTGCTCTAATTATTTATTTTTGTGTATTTTGATTTAATTTAAGTTTTCAAATTGAAGTAAATTTAAATTTAAGTTAATGGAAGTAAATACATTTCTGAATGACCAGGATAGATCATTTAATTTGCCTGAAATGTGTACCTTTTAAAGGACTGATAGTCCAGTATTTTATTCTTTCTAAAAGTGTCCTTATCAGTTTAAATTAATTCAAAAAGTATCGACATGGTATCAAATTTTGAAAAAAATGGTATCGCCCACCCTTGGTCGGATTCCCTGTGGTTCACTGTGGTTCTCTTTTTCTGTCTCTTTCTGACACCTTCCAGGTCAAGGAAAAGTGGATAGAAAAGGATTTACGGGGTAATTTTTTGGACTTCTGGAACAAACGTCTAGTCCAGCAACTGTCTCCTCACCTCCCAGATGTTAACAGACTGTTAACAAAAGAGGGATTGATGACAATGGCCCTGTCCCTGTTTTTTTTTTTAGGTGTTTTGCTTCCAACACATTCAGAATAAACTTATATTTTACACAAAATAGTAAAATGCCTCAGCTTCAACATCTGATATGTTGTTTATGTTTATTGTGAATTAAAAATAGGTATATGAGGTTTGCAAATTTATTGCTGTTTTTATTTCAATTTTGGGGCCTAAATTTTATACAGTGCCCAAACTTTTAGGGTTGCATATGGATGTAGGGCTTCTGTAGATCATAGACTTTATGCTACTTATGCCATTTTTTATTTCTGACCAATGTGAACAGCCCAACGACCCACTTTTGAGTCCCAATCCGTGATTTGAGAATAACCGCCTTCAGCACCAGCTAGCTGCTGCCAACCGATTAAAGAAGCTTCCAGGTTCATGACCCAGGCTTTAAAAGTGAGACACTAGACAGTTATATCTGCCAGTCAACCTTGTTGTTAAAGCAAGAGGAGAAAATTTAATACTTAACTACCCGAGGGGGTTTGTATTTAAAACATAAAAATAAATTCATCATATTCAGTACTCTTCAAAGCTTTGTGTTGAGCTTCAACCTCTGAAGATAACAGATGAATTTCCAACTCAAAGGAGAAAATCCACCACTGGCTTTGGCTGTTTTCTGACATACCTAATCGTCAATAGTGATTCATGACTGACATGAATCTCAAATGAAGCTGACAGCCCCTCAAAGGGATGTGAATAGTCAGGTGAGAGGAAGTCACCCATACCGTCAGTGTTCCTGAGTCCACACGGCTCGAGGTAGTGATGAGAGAAGATTGTATGGGAGGCAGCTGTGCAGGCGTGGGTCTATAAACATTTATGACATGGTGACCCGGTACAGTGTTGATGTGTCAATGCTCCTCTTTTGTGTTATCACTCGACCGTTCAGTCACTTTGATGATGATTTGCTTCCTTGTTTGACAGCTGCGTTGTCAGAGCTGGTGCTGAAAACAGGGAATGCTGCAACAAACACGAGTGGTGTGAATAAAATGAGGGATTATGCTTTCATGAGTCTATGACGTTTGCACTTGTTCGTGTATAGACACATACATGACTACTGTGTCAGTCAGGCAAACATACAAAGAGGTGTGAAGGATGACACTGTCAAACACAGCATGTAAACAGAGAGCTGCCTCTAAATCAATCTTACACATAAAGGTGTACAAATAGAAAAGTCAGCCGCATACCTCTTGTTCTGGATGTATTGTTATAACTCATTGAATTAAGATAACATGTCACTATTATCATTCTGTAAAGATATCCAACAGTTACAGCTGATTTTAACACTAAAATAACATGATTTTCAACAACTAGTTTTCTGAGTTGATCCAACTTTTGTTCAATCAGTTTTTCAAGGGCCTGTGCGATGTGCATGAAGTCAGCTGCTATAACCAAATGCAAGATTATCCCCTGTTTTTTTGTTTTGTTTTGTGTTGTTTTTTTTTTAGCTTTCTTGAGCATTTATCTAATTGTTTTAGGGCTGCAACTATAACTGGTGATGCCTGGTGACTGTAGTCCTGATGACAGAAGCAGAGCAAAGAAGAAAGCTTAGGAATGTCCGGTGGGATTTGCAAGGAGGGAGTGGTTGGAGTGAGTGAATGGCTTTAACAAATGGGGAACATTTAATCAAAAGACTGCTTTTCATGTCTGATGAATTTTAATCTTGCATTACTTGTCTTGGAAGTTAAACTCTTGTGACAACAATAAGCCCTCTTCATGTTTCATAGAATAAAAAATACTCAATATGCCATCATGACAAAGTGAAAATGCCTTTTTTTTTTATTTAAAAAAAAATAAAAAGCTAAAATATCACAATAATATAAGTACCCATACCCTTTACTCAGAGCTTATTTAAAGCACCTTTGGCAACAATCACTGCCTCAAGTCTTTTGAATATGATGTAAAGAGCTTTGCACACCTGGATTGCTGATTTTCTGCAATTCCTCTTTCCAAATCCTCTCAAGCTCAGTCAGGTTGGATAGGGACTGTCAGTGCAACAATGTTCAGCTCTCTCCAGAGATCTTTGAAAGGGTTCAAGCCAGGGCTCTGGCTGGGCCACTCTAAGACATTTACAGACTCCTGTGTCATCTTGGCTATTTGCCTAGGGTCATTGTCATGTTGGAAAGCGAACATCCCCACAGCATGATGTTGCCACCACCGTGCTTTATTGTTTGGATGGTATTGGGCAGGTGATGAGCTGTGCCTGGTTTCCTTTAGACATGACATTTAGAGTTGAAGCCAATTAGTTCAATCTTGGTTTCATCAGACCAGAGAATCTTGTTTCTCAGAGCATCCTTTAGGTGCTTTGTTGCAAACTCCAAGCAGATTTTATGTGTTTTGCACAGAGAAGAGGCTTCTGTCCAGCCACTAAAATACTAAAAATATTTTATGCAGAAATGGAAGAATTATATAAGAACACATGATTTAGCATTAATGCGCAAAATCTACCTGCATCATAGCATCATAGTAGGGCTACTACTCTGATAAGCATAGTAAAAAACTGTAACCTTGCAAAGCAGATAGATGCACTCATTTCCGTGTTTCTCACTGGCAAACATATCTTGCAAAGCTCCCATCTGAACCATTTATGCCCGGTTAGAAAGTGACAGGACCAATCATCGACGAGGGGCAGTACTTTCAGGTGAGGCGGAGTCATGACGTAAACAAGCAGCAAAAAGAGGCCGGTGCAATTATGGCAGAGGACATTAGCATGGATGCTGCTAAAGCACCAGTTTTATCAGAACATGATGACATTTCTTTGTTAAAAGAAGAACAAAGATCAGTATTGAGTTGTTTTCTTTATAAAAAATGACAAAAGTCATGTCTACAGTCGCCATGGAGTTTACTCCTTCGGTAGGGGCCCAGCTACGTCACGTGTTTTGTTGCTCTGATTGGCTTGTAAAGATGTGACAGAACGTTCATCCAATCACCCTCCGAGGCTCTGCTCTTTCCCAAACACTGTCTATAAGTGGTTTTCCATCTGGTGTGTCAGCTTAATTGTGTCTGACATATAATTATTTTTTTTATGTATATTTATTTGGAATCAAAACTGGGAATCAGTTAAAATATCATTATTTACCTTCCTTTTCTCTGAAGGTTCACTATTGGTCTGCCTTTGCAAAATGGACTGCCACCTTCCCCTGTTGATGCCACCAGCCTGAATGAAGTATATTCAGATTTAATCAGAAGTATCAGATGTGCTTTGATTGAAGGTGGTGGCGGTGTCGGAGGGGAAATGGACGGATAGTTTTACAAGAAAAGACGAAACCTGGCAGCGCTGCCGGGCAGTACGTGCTGATATCCCTGATGAAATGTTCTGAGAGAGCATGCAGTTATTACCCCAGCGGATGTTATTGTACAAAACTGAAGACGGGTAATGAAATGATGTATGGTCTTTTACTGAACAGGGCAGGTGTGTGTCTGTGTGAGCACTTGTATGTCTGTTAGCAAATGTGTGTTAAAAGAGGAACCAGGTGGCACCATCTGCCTGACAGCGGCAACAAAAGATGATGAGATTGTGTCCGAGAGGAAATCTACTTGTGTTTGCCCTGTGTGCCCTCCCGGCTCCATCTTTAACACGTGGATACACACTCACATGAAAACACACATGGTGGCTCTTCCACTCGTCACCTTTTAGCTCTCAGAGGAGGGTGGGCCGGTCGGGGCCGGACATGGAAGGGAAATACACAAGAAAGCAATTTGTTAGGAGTCGATGGTGTCACCTTATTGCTTAGTTTCTCTTTTGTTTTCTGGGCAGCTCAGGATGAAAGAGAGAGGAGAGAGAGAACTGGCAAGTGCTTCAACAAGAGGGGGGGTACTGGGAGGGCGGACAGACTTACAGCTTGTCCTAGCAGTTCCTGGACCGAGTGACTCTTTGTTTGACACCTTGGCTGAAAATGGAGCTCCACCAGGCACGTCCGCTGCTGGCTGACAAAGTGCGTATCCTGTCTCCGTCAGCCCACCTCTCTTTGAGCCGCTGGTTAGGAGGGTGAGGAACAAACCTGGGAGAGAAAGGGGAGGAAGACAAAGTGGCAAAGAGAGGGAGAATGACAGAGCAAGAGCATTGAGGAAGGAATGTATCAAGTTCACCCATTCCTGCCAAAAGACCTGAAGCTTGCTTGCATTATTGGCATTTTTCATCTCCAGATCCTCGACACCGGCGTCCAGGTTGCCAGATGCTTCCTTGCAGATCTCCAGTTTCACTTAGAGAAGAGGTCTTTGTCCTCAAACTGGAGATCTGTGGCACGCTCGTCTCGTACCCCAGACTGAAACCGTGCACAGGATGGAGTTACTGTCCTCCGCCAAGTGTACACAGTAACATAATAGCACTAAGGAGTTCTCTTATTGACATTTATTTCAATTTATTACAGCTTCAGGAATCATGTCAAGTCACACTGTTTCACTTAAAGCTGCCACTCACATAATTGTCAAAGACGGAGAGGGGCTAAAGAAAGAAAATAACAGACAGATGGCATGTTGTGTGTCATGGAGGCCTCAGCAGATGTTTACTTCTGGGGAAGGAGAAAAACGTGACAAGCCATCTCAAGGCTCTTGTTGTGTGGGGCCAATGGGAGTGGGACCAAATTGAGTTAACATATATTAGCATTGCTTCCTCTATGACAGGCCAGCCCTACTTTCCTAATTATTCGCAGATCAATCTCAATCCACAAAAGGCCCGTTTCTGCACACTTTCTGAAGCTTAGGAAAATATGAGATCTTTTGAAAACAATCCCACATTTTTTCATTTAGCTCTGCTCTTAGAAGGGTGAAAGAGGAAATGTTGTTTTTTTTCTTTTCAGAGGGGCAGAAAGTCAACCGTGACAAATAGAGCATATCTTCTGCATCATTACATCTGTACTTCAGGTCTGCTTCACAGATTTATGAACAGGACAAGCTTGTTGTAGCTGTCTTTCCTTTCCACTTGTTATCAGCTTCCTCTTCATGCTTGTCTCTGTGCTCTTTAACATGTGACTTGCTGGAATTCAGGCCTTTGCTTGGTCAGATGGGTCATATGTTGCATCACAAGCGTGAACTTCTACAGACTGGTTCATGTTTTTAAGCAAAGCAATTTAATTAAAAATTCAACACCCCTATCTTCACTTTTATGGACTTGTTTAACTAATTTAACACAATGTCAGGGACTGTCTAAACATAGAATCAAGAAAGAGAAGTTGAAAACTGCTTTAAAAGCTTTTTGCATCATTGTTGCCCTGTGAGTGCCTTTGCTTTAATGCTCCCATGAGGAGTTTTTTTCACTGGTAAATTGATATTCATGCTCCTATGACCTAAATCAATCAGCATTGGCAGTTTTACCATTAGGCAAAGGTAAGCAATGGCCTGAGGTCTCCTGCCTCAAGGAGCCACAAGATATAGTCACTGTAGATTAGAAAAGCTATATAGAGGGTTTGCACTGATGTCACTTTAACCCTATAGAACCCAGCGTAGCGCCAACGCTACGATAAGCGTATCCATTTTTGATTGGCGGTAGATTTGAAACCGGATAAGATAGATCGATTATTCTTTTTGCATATAAAAACTGGGGAGTTACACTAACATTTCACACATTCACCATGTTTCAGAGCGCTTTTTCATAGCAGTGATGGGTTTGTTAAAATACACAATAAAACACACATAACAAAAATCTTTATAAACGAGACTGCGGGTATTTGCAGCACTTCCTACGTTGAAATAAATGTCATCATGTTGTGGGCATGACCTGTCACATGAGTCTTAAATGTCCCTACCTCATAGGCTTCCCACCCCAACAACAGAAAGTGGTGTATTTTCCTGGGAGTTGTATTTTTTTTCCGCAGAAAACATTGAAGAACTTAGCCTGCACACATACTCGCCCCCGCTCTCATTTCACCCCTACTTTTTAACAAAAACACTCAGACACACAACCCACACACACCAGACATCCGTCACACACACTTTTGACACACTTCCACACATATGTAGTTATGGATTCGTAAAACCCCCGTCATGCCAAACAGTTTTAGAGTTGACTTGAAGCTTTCAAACTAATTACAGCGTTGGATGAAGAGTCCAACTACTCATCTAGCTCGTTTTTTTTTTTAAAGGTTACAAAATTGACTATATCTCAAAAAGCAAGTTATGTACAGACTCAAAATAAATTTCCTGTGGTTCCAAAGGATATTGTGCAACTTTTTTACATTTACAAATTTGAGGGATACAGCTGTGCAATTTCTGTATATAAAAAAATTTTGGATATAAAAAAACAAAAATGATTTTTTTTTTTTTTAGGTTTATTGCACTTTAAGCAATTTATTGTATTAAAGACATAAGTCAATACATATTAAAACTTGGGATATAAGGGTTATATTGATGTAAAGCAAATAAACATACTCCCAAAAATGGCACTACAGTATGTAAAAATTTAAGAATATGTCCCGGCGGACTTGCATAATCGTAAGTTTTAAAGGGTTAAGTGTGCAACAAGTTGGCTCAGCCAGGCTGATTGGTAAAATGGCCTGAAACACTGCTGTCAGAGGGCTAGACTGTTTCCTAAAGACACAGTGGGCCATTTACATTGATATGGACCTGATCTCAAGCACACAAAGCAGAGCTTGAAGGCACACATAAGTGTGGTTCCTTTGTGATAGATGTGAAACTGAATTAACTTCGGCCAGTCTGTATAAAAATCACTCTGTGGTTGTTAAATCTGCAAAATTCCAAGTGTATATCATTGAACTTTACTGGCAGGATATATCAGGATAATCATGATTACAGACACAATGTTTGACTGCGGATTAGGGCCAACCTAAAGATTAACAAAAGAGAGAATCTGTCAATTTTGGAGCAAAAAAAAGTGAAATTTGGGGGGATGATGAAAGTTTGGGATCATATAGTTGTATATTTACAAGGAAGCAAACTTAGAGTTTCAGAGTGTACAAAGTCAGGTATTTAACAGAAAAAATAAAAAATTCCCAGTATAAAAAGTCTTAAATTTTGGCATTATAAAGTCAAATATTTGAAGTTTTTGAAAATCATAAATTTACTACATTGTAAAGTCAGAAATTTACAAGAAACCAATTTTAAAACAGGTGTTGGATTTTTCGACTTTTCTTTATAATCTAAAAAATTCTAAATTTTGTTCATGTACATTTACAACTTTTTGAGTAAAAAAAAAAAAAAAAATTCCCCATAAACAACTTTTTAAACCTGACAGTTTAAAATGTAGTTTACTCTTGATAATAAACAGCTTCTCTTATTATTATTGTTTCTTCTAGACTGGCCCTAATAGACTGTTGTAATAATGGATAGTTTTATAGATCTGTCAAGAAGAAGTGTATGTCAGCCTATTATGTTAGGATTTAGTCAGTGAAAACAATTGAAATTCTGTTTAATTTTTCTGTTTTTTGGTCCTGGGGGGAGTGGCTAGGCTGTTTTAATTTGAAGTGGAAAAAAATTTGAAAATGGGAAACAAGCGTCGAAATGGGTTAAAGGTGGCAGTAAGTGGTGGAAATGGGTCAAAAGGTGTAAGAAATTCCCGAAAAAGAGGTGAAAAATGGCCAAAAGTGAAAAAGGCAAAAAGTGGCAAAAAATGAGCAAAAGGTAAAAATTATTATGGCAAAAATGGGCCAAAAGTAGAAAAAAAGATGCTAAAATGGGTTAAAATATTAAAAAGTGGCAAAAATTATTAAAAAGTGCCAAAAAGTTGTAAAATTGGGTAAAGTGTGCATAAAAGTAGCAAAAAGATGTTAAAATGGCTGCAATGGCTTAAAGTGGCAAATGGAGGAAATGGATTTAAAGTAGCAAAAAGGCGGTGAAAATTGGTTCTATAAAAATGCTTGGAAAAAAGTAGTGAATATGTGTGTAAATTTGAATAAATACGATTTAACAATTTCAACATCACACAGTATGACCCACTTTACAGTTATGAAGTAACTGTGAGCCAGGATGCTAGCATGAATGCTACTGATCCAACACACATGCATTAAAATGGTATAAATCCCAACCTGGGAGGAGCCATTTGCTCGTTTTTTAGTGGCTCAGCCAATTCTGTTGGCAGGCCTGTAGTTACTCTTCTTCCTCTGTGCATTAAAATGTCAAATTATTGAGGAGAAAAAAACAAGTTTCTAGAAATAAACTGTCATCATTCATTATAAGGTGGAGGTGAAGATGGTTTTTAGGTTGGGAGAAGGCAGGAACTTTTGAACATCAAACTGTCTCATGCCTGTGTCATTGTCTAAATTTACTTATTATAATGTAAATGTGTTTGTTCATTCAGTGTACATAAAACACCAAGCTCGCAACCTTAACGTACACTTGAGCTAATGCACTGTAAGGTTTTTACAGATAAGTCTGAAACATGCTGCAAAAAAACTTAATTCATTTTTTAAGCTTTCAAACACAATTTACATCCTTTTACATTTTTTATATTTTGCAATGTTTTTTGTTCAACATAATTTAGTAACAGAAATTGTGTCTTATGTTTTTATGAATTTATTTATCTTATCCGCTCTCGTATTAGTGCTATTAGTGCAAGTCCATTTTTACTGTGCTTGTGCATGTTGCGAATATGCAGCACAAACCTTGCACATTATTTTCTTATCTTTTTGACTGTCAAGCTATTGAACACAAGTTGTAGTAAAGGATGGCATGCCTGTTTGTTTCTCTCTCTCTTTTCCTTGAACAGTTAGTGATATTTTGGATGCATTTTATTTGATTTGTGGACAATGTATTGTGTTACAACCATTTGGTTTTGAAGTAAATACAAAAGAACATTGGGAAATTTGGAACTGTTTAAAAGGGCTAAATCTTGTTATCCAATGAAGGGGAGGCCCGTTGCAACATTTCATTTCCACATCTAAATTAAGTCACTGTACTCCATGTACTTTGTTCGCAGGCAAAGGTTGTCTGACAAAACAGAGCTTTGAGAAGAAAATCAAATCTAGATCTGAGATTCCAGTCAGGAGTTTGAAATGGGTGTGTACATGTGTGCACCAATGAGAGTGAAAGAGCATGTTGTTTACGGCAGAGGCTTGTCATGCTGCACGTGTCCATGCATGTCAAAGGGAAGCACATATGTGAAAGCATGTAAAACACTAATTTCCTCCCCAGTGAAGAAAGAAAAAGTGAAGCCAAAGCCATTTCCTCTCACTTCAGTGACCAGCCCTGACCGTTACCCTGTGTTAGGACCAGACCCTGCAGTAATAATAGCACCACAAGCCTCAGAGTGCGTGATCGCTGTGATGACATACTGAGGCACGAAAGCTGTTGCCAAATTGGGCATTGACCTTCAAGGGATTTCCCAGGGTTATTTCTACTAAGGAAATAAACAAACATTTTTATTTGGCTGTTCAGAGGGATGGCAGCAAAATAATAGAGGCCAGTGAGTCATGTGGTGAAAGCCACTAACAGACATAACAAACATACCCACACGGGCACAGTCAAGGCCTTGGCATGACGACCAGTCGAAGCACAGAGAGTTTAAAAATCACTGTGATCACACCAGATGTTCATACATCATGAAACAAAAGACCAAATAAAGCCATAACACTCTAGGGTGATGGTTTGACATTAAAATGTCTGGTTGTAAACATTTCTATCCTTCAAACATTTTAATTAGCTACATATAGCTATAGTGATGAGCCTTTACTTACTGGTGCATCTCAATAAGTGAAACTATTGAGCAAAGTCTTTTTTTCTTTTAACTGTAATGATTATGGCTTATAGCTAATAAAACCCCAAATTTTAGTGAGCCATGGGACTGAAATATTGTGAAAAATGTCAGTGTTGTAAACTAATGGTAACACATTCTAATCAGCTTATTAACTTGAAACGCCTGCAAAGGTTTCCCAAGCCTTTAAATGGTCTCTCAGTGTGGTTCAGCAGGCTACCTAATCATGGGGAAGTCTGCTGACTTGACAGTTGTCCAGGATACAGTCACTGACACCCTCCACTAGGAGGGTAAGCCACAGAAGGTCATTGCTAAAGAATCAGTGTTCACATGGAAAGTGTGGTAGAAAGATGCACAAGCAAGAGAGATATTTGCAGCCCAATTGAAAACCCATTTAAACTTACATGAAGCTTAGCTTAAGTACAGTCGGGAAGACTATACTCCACCCTGGTTCATCTCTGCACTATTTCATGCACTCCCTCACTCATGCTCTCTCAGTTACATAACAATCAGCTGTTCACATCACTTGGTCACACCTATCCAATAGCACTGCCCCACTCCCTTACTGTTAGCCTATCATACCGATGGTGTCCCTCTTTGAATTGAATTACCAAAATAAATCAACTATTCCACAGTATTCTAATTTGTTGAGATGCACCTGTCTTATGCAGGGAATGAAAATTAATCTCTGTATTACCTACAGTAGCAAAGACAACATCAGCAAAGAGACTGTTTCTATAAAGGCATTTTTTTTATGTCATTGGTCAGTTTCCAGTCAGCAGAACAGAGATGCTTCGAAGGTGCACTCACATTAGGCCCTGTACAATGCTGAGGCATGTTTGTCGCCCCCCCTCCCCCCACCAAGTCCCCCAGTCCCCCACTGGCCTGCACTCATGTTCCAATCCCAACTCGGCCTGAGCACGGAAATGCCGTCATGTCATAATGACACAAACAAAAGTCGATGCAGGATCTCAAATAGTCGGCACACTGGAGAAAACATCACAATGCAAAGGCTCACCTCTTCTATCCATGCCAGGACCAAGGGAGTGTGCTGTACCTGACTGCAGGACAGAGCACTCACACTAATCAATCTTTAGAGCATTAGTGTGCTTTGGTATGGTATTGCCTAATCTGAGTCCACACCTTATTTATAATCACAAAGTGTTTTTTCATGGAGAAAACTATTAAGGCAAAAGTTCCTCACAGAAAGAGTTAAAAAAAAAGGGGAAAATAATAAAAGCAAACAATTTAAAGGAAAAATTGACTTTTGGGGAGTGTACTGCACTTTTTTATCTAAAAGTATGAATCAAAAGCTTCTGAATTACAGGTATATGTTTAAACTATATCAGGTTGCAGTTAGAAAACATGCTTGCTGCCAGCTGGAGGAAAGGAGTAATGATTAGAGGCAGTTTTCACTTTGGATAAATGAATATTTTCCTCAGTTTTGAAGTTTCATAAATTATCTGCAGTGTCAGTACAAACTGACCTGCCAATAACCTCTCCTAATGTTCAAGATTCTGTCCCAATGATGAAGTGAGAATACACCAAATACTACTTTAACTTAACTCACAAATTGCCGACATATCTTCAATTACAGCGGTGACATTACCTCCACCATTGTTCAACAGCAAACGCTCATTTACAGCATGGTTTTCTGTAGCCAGTGTGTTATTTTCCTTGTGCTTTCTTTGTGCGGACCTAGTTTTGTAATTTGCTAAATCTGCAGATGACAGGTTGTGCTATAAATCCTTGAGAAGGCATTCTTGTTGTGTTTTCTTCAACTGCTCTCATCACTGCAAATGAGTCTGAAGTGAATCAAGTTGCAAGTTATTTGTAAAGTCTGATGGTTGAGTTTGGGCTCAAAATAATATCACATATTTTTCTCTGCTCATATGAGACATGCAGGGGGAACTTCATAAGAATAGATTTTGGCAGCTACAAGCTCAACAGACTGCCACAATTTAGCCCACCATCTCCTCTATGTAAAGGTCCAGTTTACAAAGCGGACTGCGCTCAGGATATTTAAGCAAAAACATGCCCACTAAGTTGATCTGCTCTGTGCAGTTTACTTCTGCTTGTGGAGTCAGGCTGTCAGAATTTCCCACTGTGTTCCCTCTTACCTACAGAGCTCATCCAGACTGCCCTAGACTGAACAACCCCCCTTATTATATTAATGGCAGTAATGTCAAAGCAATATTGATTGACTAAATATACAGTTAATTTATTTCAGGTCAAAGAGCAGTGAAAGTTCTTTTGAATCATTGAAAGTTTCTGCGACACATCTTTTGATTTCTGTGGCGCAATAACCACCAACTCACCAGGCAAAGATTTCAGTTGACAATAGTTACCGTTTGTGCTTTTTTGGCTGTTCATTGACAGCAACAGCATTTTGGGTACCTGAAAATTAAGACTTGGAAACAGGTTACAAAGTGAAAACTTTGAAAAAAGAACTATCTTTGTGCCAAATGCCTGTATGGAGTGCCTGAATGTAGACTGGAGACTGAATGTACATGCGCCTTGTGATTCCTTGTGATAGCCAGTAGGTAAACTACTATAACAATGGCTGACCAACTCTATTGGTTCTGTTCACTCTGTCTTTATTTTCTTTGTGCGTACTTGCTTTGCATTTTAGGATAACATGAAGAAAGAACCCCGCAGAGGTGAAAAAGTACACGACTATTGTATTCAGGTAAAAGTACAGATATTCTAGTTAAAATGTACTTATGGTAGGCAAACGTACTGGTCTATAAATCTACTCAAATAAAAGTAAAAAAAATCTTTAACGTTTATTTCAAGTATTGAATACTTAGTGGCTACTGAGGAATATTGACAAGAACAACAAGAGAATACATTTCCAACCAGATTGTTTAGGTAAAGTCACACCTTTATAACAAAGTCAAATACACAGGAATTCACAGTGGTAATCAAACATATATTGGGAGCACAGATGGCCCATTGGTAACCTGCGCACCATGGCTGCCCAGGTTCAAATCCTGCCTGCTGGCCCTTTCACCACATGTTATTCCTCACTCTCTCATCCTCATTTCTGGCTCTGTCCACTGTCCTATCCCTCTAAAAATGCATGGCTCTAATTTATGAATAGGACCGTTTTTGAAGTTCAGCTTGTTTGCTCTGCAGTTCAATGCAGTGCATTCACACCTGTGCTTGCACTCTTAAAATTAAACACCATCCTTTTGTCTTTTTTGCACAAGTTCATCGAACAGTATTGTCATGCACTACTATGCCGTACATCAGATTGTACACATTGTTTGCAAATCCCTGTAAAACATTCAAGACAAGTTCTATGCATCTTAATGCAAAAAGCTTTTATTTTGGTAGTAACTTTGTTTTCATCAGTGTGTTTCTCTGCAAACAATTCCCCACAATACAGTTCATCCACACACTCGGCATGGTGAAGTAACTGGTATTTATCCCGGGTCAATGACTTCAAATGCGGTGAGGGGAAGTCGATTAAACACGGGTCATTGCAATTGCACTATGTTGCTGCTATCATTACAGGATAATGAACATGCTAATGGACGTGGAGTGAGGAGAGAGATGGTGAGGAGGATAAGATGGTGAGGGACCTCTGCTATAATGCTTATACTTTACATTTCCCCAGCTTTGATTGAAAAAAGTAATTTCTTTAGGATGTACCTGCAGGCAACATAAGCGGTATGAGATATCTGTGATGATTAAGTAGAAAACATGAGAATGACAGACCTTTCCGTTAGTTTAGATGATGGTTAATGTGTGACACAGATAAAAAAAAAAAAACTTTACTCCCTAAATGTTAACAGATTATTAGTTTAACCAACGTGGTTTTGTTGTGCTAGTCAGTCTGGTTAAGTGAGTCAGTCACCCACCGACGTAACTAGACTGTAAATGACGCCACAGGCCACTGACATCATTCTGTGGTAATCCTTTAGACCTCAGCCATCTGCAGACAGCCACATGAAATGTCTGGTCTCAAAGGGGAAGACATTCTTTTGGTTGCTTGGATTTGAATCGGCCCAAAGTAAAGTCACAGGTACACTTTTAGACATTTTTGGATTCTCTTGTGCCAAGCAAAATAAGGTGCTTTGGTCTCGAAGCATTATTGGAAGAAATACAATGAAAACACTTTAAATTCCAACTTTAATGCTGACTTGTTCTGACCAAAAAGAGCCTTTGCGAATTGAGGAATTTCAGCTGCAAATTAGTCTCAGTTTTTCATTTCTTCTACTTTGGGTTTGTTTAAATGCCTCCAATGCTGTTACTTAAATGATCATTTGATTTCTAATGAGTTTATTTGTCATTTTGTTATGTTGTCAGTCTCCACGCCTCCATCTCATTTCATCCAGCAACAACCATACCAACATTTGCCATCTCTCTCCTTCCCTCTCTTTCCTTTGCATCCTGCCAGCTCCAGACTCACTGTAGTGGAACGGCGCTTTACGTCGGCTCTTTTGCTTCCTCTTCTTCTTCCTCTCTGTATTGCAGAGGGCCTTAATTGCTGGTCTCTAGCACAAACACACAGAGCTGCTTTATCTCTAGCCGGCCACACCACGCTTCAACAGACAGCCTAGCGACTGCAGCCTCCACAGTTCAACCCCACCCCCCCACCCCCCCATACCCTCTGCATACACCACAACCAATCTTAAAAGGCTCCAATTAAACCATTACTGTAAGGAATGGAGAGGAAGTGAGAGCGGGGAAAGGGAGGCAGCAGGGGAAGAAAAATTAGGCTGCGAAAGACAGAGGATGCATCAAAGAGAGTGAGAGGAAGAGCTGGAGATAAATAGGAAATTAAGAATTGTTTTGCCATGCGGGGAAAAAATAAAGCCACAGGGAGGCAAAATATAAAGAAAGCGTATAAACAGCATGAGATTTCTCGCTATTGCAGAAGACAGATCCACGCCTGTAGCAGCAGACTGTGTATGACGCTGCAGACACAAGGAAGGAAAGGAGAGGAGATACTGAGGTGGTGATTTACACTCCTGTTCGTCTTGGTGTCCATGGAGCCTGAGGGTGAAAGGAAATGGCAGAAGGCACGTGGAGATAAGAGTCTTTGTTCTACGGAGGTGTAGAGATCGTTACATTCCACTAGATAGCCTTACACTCCTGTCTGGCCTGGACGACTGGAAATGAAAGCATACAAGTAACTGTCTGAGGTGGCCAGACACCATGTTTCATTAAGTTTTCATGTGGTGAGCGCCCTTGGCTATTTTTCAGGGGCACTCTGTGCAAATACCCACTGAAAACATCTTTTAATAGTTGCCAGCTATTAAGATGCAGGAAGACAGATATTGTTATGTTTGGAGAGAGCCAAGCCAGCTGGTTCTCTTTGTGTCCAGTTTGTACAAGAAGATATCTGACTTCTGCCATAGGATTACATTTAATGGTCGAATGAGGCTGTCATTATCAAATTTGGTGTCGATTTAGATGTTGCATCTTAAGGCAAATTATAAAATATTCACATTACAACAAATATGGAAAGCAGGATGAAAAAAAAGGTTTAAAAAGTTTTAACAAAGGTATATAGAGGTATATATTTAAAAACATACATTTTTAAATCTAGATGGTAATTCGGGGGGGGGGGGGATTCAGGTTTACTGATTTGATACTTTATTCAACACACATAAACCATTAAAGGATGTGGCTCTGGTGGCTCATCAAAGTTCAATGTTTCGCCATATAACAGAAAGTTACTATTTTTTAAAACATACAAGGTGAAAACTGTCTTAGGGGAATTGGTTTTATTATGGACCACTTCTCAACATATTTGTATGGCAGTATTAAATATCAGTCATAGTGCCACCTGTTGGTGAGACCTATTGAAACATTCATGACAAAATTCAGTGTATTACTCTGGCATTTACACCGTGTGCTCCCACTTCATGTTGTGTTAAAAAGACATGACAGTTCAGAGCTGTTAAACTTTTCTGGGTCTGATGGACTTTACTGTGGCAGCCCATTTTGACACTGGGTCATGACCCTGACATGCATCCAACCCTGACATGCACAAAAGTAGAGCCCATAGAGTGCTGCTTGTAGCCCTGGTGTCTGTTTTGTTTTTCATAAATATATATTTCCAGGCAAAACAGAATGCTACTACCAAGAACTATGATACCTATTTTACACAAGGCAACAGGCCTTGCAAGTGCATACATTCACCCTAAGGTGGTAGACTTCAGATATAACAGGCTGAGGGCAGGGTTGGGTCAAGCATTGGTCATTATGACACAGAATGTCTCATTCTCCAGCCATGCCAAGGCATTTCCCTAGTATCAAGGCCTTTCATCCCTAAATGGCTTGATGGGCAACAGGTCAAGCTGAAAACACTGAGCTGCTCAGTCAAAGAAAATCCCCACTAGTGGGAGACATTATAGGCTATAATGCTCCTCAGTGGAATTGTATTGTTGTGTTTTTTCCTTCCACTAGCAGCCTTGTATCATAAGGTTTTGGTGTAATGGAGATACAGGATATAAGGAAATGGATGGAATGACTAATGGGAAATGAATAAGCTTTGGCTGTCTGTCTGTGTATGGAGGAAGGTGGGGAATCAGGGGCCACCCTTGGGCCTTTTGCAGTGTGTGTTGGAGAAAGGAGGGGTGGGGGGTTAAGGATAGAAGGCAAGATAAGATAAGAATGACAGTGGAGGGTGGGGTTTTTTAATTGTGTTTATCCAGAGGCTTTGTGGCTCCTGTGAGTGTGTGTTAGTGTGTGCATGTGCTCCTAGGGGAAGCACCTCTGTGGGTCAACATAGCCCTGGGAGTCATCCCAAACTCAGTTTGACACCAGGGAGACGGATCACTGTTGAGAGAGGCGGAGGACCAACACACACAGGACGTTCAGCGGTCTTTGTTAGCATCCTGTCCCCCTTCTCCTTCAATAGCATACATCAGGAGGAGAAAGACGAACGAGGTTCACCCCCTAACTAAACACAAAATCACCCCCTTGTGTATTTTTAACTCCACAGATGCAGCAATTTCCACCCACCCGCCAATTCATTCAGGCAATACGGGACCGCTGTAGGCACTGACAAGCTAAAACACCATCCCCGGTTCTGTTAATAGCAAAAAACACCCTGCTAATGGACAGAATGGTTTATTACCACTTCAATCACTCCTGACATGTGTATAGCTAGTCTTTGTGTTGGCCTCCTGTTTCGCAGAGGCCATTAAAGTAGCCATCTTCTAGGCTGGGGGTGGGCAGGTAGAACAGTCCCTCTCTAATGCAACTCATACATAACCTGTAAGCTGTTAGGAGGTCACCACCCTTAGGCAGAGATGGATGATAATGCCTTCTATTGCCTCAGTTAAGTGTTTCTGTCTTATCACTTATCTGCTGTTGTTTTTGATACTGTGGACGTACAATTTAGACTGTTAACTCCCAGGACAAAACTATAGTCTATCTTTGTCCCTGCTTCCATACAAGTGCGTTTAAGATAGATAGATAGATAGATAGATAGATAGATAGATAGATAGATAGATAGATAGATAGATTGATTGATTTCCCTAACATTTACCTTTTTACTGTTCCTAACTTCCTTTTCAATCCTTAAAAGTTCTGTGATAAAGGTCATGTTATAAACTTAGATCTATCTATCTCTTCTAATTACCCATAGTTTAAAAGAAAGAAAAACATGTTTTGAGTGAGAAATAGAAGAATTTTAAAATGGAGGAAAAGGGTTTGGATTAGTCATGATTAACCACAGAAAATGTGGGATTAATTGTAAAAAACTATAATCTTTTGCCATCCCTAGTTTAAATACATAACTTGTTAACTTGTAGAGCACCTGAACCCCAGAGTTTAAGCTGAATTAAAAATAAAACATTGCTTTAGAACATGATGGAAAGGCTTAAGAGGTAGCCCTCATCAGCCATAACATCAATCAGACTATGCTGCTTTTTAAATTTGATGATTAGCCATAATATCACAACTATTCAAGGCAAACTTACCATGAGCTATACGGCATTAGCCACAATTGTAGGGTATCACAGCAACATTTTTGATTGGGGAGCCATGAATATTGGCTGTCACCTGCTACAAGTGAAGTTAAAGGTTGGGGAAAAAGTAGACTGTAATTGTTGAGCTCTGAGGTGCCAACAGAAATTGAAGAGAACTAAATCAGCCAATAGACATTTTTCAAAAAATAAAATTAAATTAAATTAAAAAAATAAGATGAAGAAATAGGGATGTGTGTAGCCAAAGTCTAAAATGGTTAACTTTGTTTATCAAATAAGCTACAGCAAGACGTACGAGTTGGTCAAACCAAATCCCTATCATTTTTTTATAAACACAGGCTATAGTTCCAGTCTGAAATGCTCTTCTAACCTGTGATGAACCTCCCACCACTAGAAGCAACTCTAGCTTCAGTTAATGGCCGCTGCCTTCTTGTCTGAGCTCCCCCCCAGTACTTCAAATATGAGAAACTCAGAAGTTAGTGTGTAGTAGGAAAAACATGGAATGACAATTTTTTTAAGTAATAAATAGCAACTAGAAAAGCACTCGGAGAGTGCAGACCTCCGCCATTAGCCCTATGTCACAATAGTAAAGAATCCTTTAAAAAATTCAGATCCAGATCACTCCCAAAATCTAATCAGTTCTTCCTTATGCCATTTGTGACATTTCCTGAAAATTTCATCAAAATCCATCCAACTTTTTATGTTGCTAACAAACAAACTAACAAAGTAACAAACCCTGCCAATCACATAACCTCCTTGGCAGAGGTAATAAAGTGGTATGAAGAGTGTCGAGGGTTTAACTAACATAACTATTCAACTGAAGTGAAAAGAGGCCACATATCAAAGCATGATCTGCAAAGAGGAATGAAGGCTGGCAGAGCTAGCTGCCAATGTTAGCCACGTTGTACAGAGTATACCAGGGTCACATCATACCTGCTGAAACAATGACCCTTTGAGGAATTTGGCTGTTTTCTAAGCATTTTCTCCTTTTAAGGCCAGTGGATTAAACACAAATTAAATGAGCTGAATGGGGAAATATACACTTGGGAATATCCCTAGAAGTCAACAGCTAGCAGGCAGTTGCTATGCAATTCTTTTAACACAAAGTGTAGAACCAGTGTCACGGGGGGGGGTTAGCGGACCATGCAACTCACAGCTGACCAGCTTTTGCACTGAATCCCAAAATTGACACTTTTCTTGATGTTAAGATTGCGAAGCATATTAGGCCTCAGGGTCAACTGTGAATACAACACATCATGTGAAAGTACCACACACGTCTGACAACACTGCAGAGTGTACTGACTGCTTTCAAATATGCCCTGACATTGGACGCCTCCCCTATGATGTGTGAAAAATCTTTCTCCACTCTGAGAAGCATATTTCTAGACCACAGATGTACAATGCTCCACAAAAGAAAGCCCTAGCTTGCATTTTAAAGAGACCTGACCTGAAAATGCACAACAGAGGAGAAGAAACTGTTCTTCGGTGGTTCAGCACCAAAACTCGCTGCCTCCAGCTATGTTAAATGTAAAAATAACATGATTGCTTGGGCTTCATGATTAATTAAAAGGTTTAACGATGTTTGAAGTTCATTCAAAATGATGATGCATTAAAGCGCCCATGGCAGTGTGTGCATATGATGGGCAGATGACAAGTGAGGGAGAAATGTAAAGCATAGAGTTGTGGCTTTCATATGGGCTGTGGCACAGTGCTTTGCTTGCATGAAATATGAAATTTGCAGCATGTTTTGAAGTGATGCTGGCTTTGTTGTAAATGGCAACATATGACAGCTATGAAAGGCAGTCTTTGCCACCCAGTGGACTCTCTTGATAAGGATGGATATTCTAATCTTTGACCCATTATGGACTGTCGAAAACCCTTTTCACTTGTGTTGTTCTTGAATTTAGAAAGAAAAAAAAAAAAACAGGGTCACCTGCCCAGAAAATTTCCTGACTTGCTTGTTCACTCTTGTCCCTCACAAAAAGAAGTCAACCTGCTCTTCAAGCAAGGAGAAGTGTGTGGGGGGAATACAGGGTAATATGCGTGGAAAATTCAGGCTAAAGAATGGGATGAATATTTTACTTATTTTCTTTCACACATGCAGCTTGCCCTGAAAAATTATAAGGACCTTTCAGTTGTGAAAAGAGATGCTATTATAAAACATAGCATGCACAGTTACAAACAGCCAGGCTCCTCAGCATTCATCATTTTTATTCTCAATATGAACAGAGGTCTCTCCGTTTAAAAACTTAATGTCCCTGCTGCCACTTCAGACTCATTGAGAGGCAAGTTTATCATGACAAGAGTATAAAGATGTCGGCAATAACGGGTACAATACTCTGCTGGGTATGCACAGGTGGCTCAATATAAACAATAATTAGATTATTAGAACAACAATGGAGTAGACAACAAAGAACTGTACTGCACATATTGTGAGGAGAAGGGCTGGGTCTATAACTAGTCAAACCAGAAACACTGTCACTGACATCTAAAAGATCAAGTGTCTCATGAAAGGAAATGACTCTGCCTATGAGTCAGGTATGCCGTGTCATTTCTCTGTGGGCTTTTAGAAATTAAAAGAAGAAGATTGAATAGACTGCTATTGTCAAACTCCTAGCCAAACCACAGGAAAGGAATGCTTTAGAAAGTAGGTTGGCATTCAGAGGATGGCCTGAAATGAATTCACTTGAATGCATGTGGTACTGTACTGATGCTAGGTCAAACAGTATCAAAGCGAGGTCATACAGTACATTTAGAAAGTATTCAGCCCATTAATGTTTTACCGTTGGCTTTATAAATCAATCATTGTCAATATAATTTGGCTTTCTCTCCCCAACAAATGCAAAACAACTCTTTAATATCAAAGTGAAAACAGATTTCTCCAAAGTAATGTCAATTAAATAGAAACATGTAATATAAAATAAGTGACAGCACAAATATTCAACCTCTTTAAAGTGACTGGCCTAATTCAACAGAGGTCTTGCCATTTGGTGCTAACAGACTCACATTAGTAAAATGGGGATCACCTGAGTGAAGTGAATGTGTCTCAAGCAATTGTAATGTAAAGACACCTGTGTCTGGAAGGTCCAACCAGTGGTTAATTTGTATTTTTGGTTACCATTACACCATAAAAACAAAAGAACACTCTAAGCACTTCGAAGAAAAGTTTAAGTCAGAGGATGGATACAAAAAAAGTTTCTAAGAAACTGAACATCCCCTGGAGTTCATTAAATCCATCATCAAGAAATGGCAGGAATATGGCACGTTTGAATCTGCCTAGATCAGGCCGTCCTCACAAACTGAGTGGCCGTGCAAGGAGACTAGTGAAAGGCCACCAACACACCTAAATGACTACTCTGAAGGAGTTAAAAGCTTCAGTAGCTGAGATGGGAGAGACTCTCCATATAATAACTGTTGCCCAGGTTGTTCACTAGTCAAAGCTGTATAGGAGAGTAGAAAAGAGATTAATCTAGACTATAGTTCACCAAAAGGGATGTGGCTCCATGGTCAAGTAGACAAAAGTCCTTTGGTCTGATGAGACCAAAATGGTGCTGTTTAGCCATCAGACAAGACACTATGTTTGGCAGACACCAAACACTTCACAATACCACAAACACATCACTCAACCTTTAAAAAGCATGGTGGCGGCAGCATCATGCTGTGGGCATGCTTCTGGGCAGCTGGCCCTGGAAGGCTTGTGAAAGTAGGGAGTGAAATGAATACAGGGAATATATGAAAATCCTGTGGTACAATCTTATTCTGTCTGCAGGCTTTGGAGAATATTTATTTTCCAGCGAGACAATGACCCAAAACATACAGCGAAAGCTCAGCACAGAAATGGTTTTAATACAACAAGGTGAGAGTTCTGGAGTGGCAGAGTCAAAGCCCAGACCCCAATCACATGACTTCACGGCTGGACTTTAAACGGGTATATCACGCCTGATCTCTTTGCAACCTGACAGAGCTTGAGCAGTTTTGCAAAGAAGAATGGAGTAAAATTGCAGTATCCAGATGTGCAAGCCTGATTGAGACCTGTCCACACAGACTCAGTGCTAAGATCGCAGCCAAAGGTTGCAATCACAGCAGTCACCCCCTTCAAGTCATCGACTAAATACTGACTTGAGGGGGGGTATTTATGCAGCCACTTATTTTAATTGACATTAATGTGTAGAAGTCTCTTTTCAAATTGATATTAGAGAGTTTTTTGTCAAAAAAGTCAAATTATTAATTTATAAAATCATTACATGCCTAAAACATCCAAGGGAGTGAATATTTTTTATACACTGTACAGGATGCCACTGCTTGAGTGGTTATACCCAAAGTCTCACTTCTAACTTCTATATCAAAGTCCTCAGCGTAATAATCTACCCTTATCCAAATCCTGGAATGACATCAAATAGAAATAAAGTTATTATGATCTGGAAACACATACAATTTTTAATAACTGAGCCTTTAAACTTATTGATTGATTTTCTGGATTTCTGCTTCAGTAAAGTACTTCATTCATGTCTGCACAGAAAAAGTGGCTTAACTGGGGCTGTAATTTACAAGCTTTTGTAGAGGGAACCAGAGCAAATAGATGTGATTAAGATTGTAGATCACAGAGTTCATATAAGATCATGCATCAAGTGGATGAATCAAATTTCGAGGATTTAAGTGAAAAGACTCATTTTAAATCATCCACTAAAGTGAGATTTGTATAAAAATATCCAAATATGGTCCTGGTACGGCAATAATGAGTCAGTAAAGGAATGTTATGAAATGACTGTAAACAGATGTAGCACACTAGGGATTGAGGTGAAAAGCCTTTAACCACCTCCTATAACAAAAGAAATGCACCCTGTACCCTCCAGGGGTTTAAGAGAGCTGTGAAGCTGTCCCAACCTGTCTGCAGTTCCCAGCACTGATAGTCTGATAACACAAACATGTACACACATTCCAGTAAGTGCTGAAAAAGGAGGTCTATCATTAAAGGTTAATTAGCACCGAGGAAATACGGCAACAAAGATGCTGATTCAAGTATGTCACAACTAAAGCTGTTAATACATTAAAAAAACAATCAAGTTAATCACATCACTATGCTGTGATTAGTCATGATTATTCGCCGCATTTTTCAAAATAGTATTAGTATATATTTTTTTTTATACATTTTAAGATTTTTAAACTTTCTTATTGTCAAGTGTTTTATTTTCATTCTCTTAATTCTATGTACAGCACTTTGAAAGTGCTTTATTAAAACATTATTACTTATAAATTATATCTATTACATACTACCATTTACTTGCATTTTTGTTTCAGATAAAAGAAATAAAAGTATGGTTTTTGAATAAAGAAATATTGAACAAACTGTAGTTTTTAAACTTTAACATCTCAGCTTCGTTGTAATGGTTTGTAAATTCTCCTCGTAGGTGTTCTGTGTTACAGGTCACCTAAGGTGATCTGGCAATCTCGAAGCCCCTTGTCGTTCACGACGTTGATTGTCTGCGGTCTTTGGCGAGCCATTACCGATCCCATTAGTTAACTTGGACGTTGTCGTTTTGTAGACAAATCCAGGTCTACTGGACTTCACTGGTGTAGCTTGACTACCATGGCTTGATCCTGTGTTGTTGTTAGCGTCGTTGCAAATATTAGCAAAGATGCGCTTTGCCCGAAAGTGGTACTTCAGACTTGTTATGCTTTGGTGTAAAGACAGTTCATCACTGCAGTATGTACACACAGTTTACTTTCTATCTCAACTTTTATTCGCCTGAGTTTTAAAAGGAAACTGCTGTTAACAAACCTGCGTCTGTCTCCTCACTCATCAGTGCTGGCTGTGTCTGACCCACCTGTCACCTCTTCACCCCCAGGCACATAAACATCCATGCTGGGGGACTATGGGAGCAAGCTGTGGCCAAATTTAGTCATATGATTAAAATGCATTATTTTTCTAATGCGTTAAGGTTTCAAGATTAATTACAAGCGTTAACGCGTTAACATTAACAGCCCTAGTCACAACCCCTAATGCATCTCATCCTTAATGTGCATATCCAGTCATATCCTTACGAATAAAGGTTAACTTTTAGCAAAGTTACTTATAGAAATCGGAGACTCCACCTGAAGCAAACAAAGAGCAAGTAATGGGATTAATGTTGGACTCACAATCTCCATGTATTTATGAAGACTGGTTCTCTCTTCACTGATGGGTATGATCAGTGTGTTCCCTCGCTAACTCTGCCTATCCTACAAAAAAGGACATCAGCCTTCCAAGTTAACAAATGAACAAAACCAGCTAGCTTCTGGAGTCTCATTGTGCTTTGGGTGCAGACTAAACGGAGGAGTTAAAGATTCTATCTTTGATAACAATTGGATTACAGTCTGCAAATTGCAGTCTAATTATTTTGTAATTACCGGGTCTGCTTAAGATAATAATGGAGTGTGCTAATGTGGCAGTGGGGAAACTCAACAAAACAGGGAGAAAAAGAGGTATAATTATGCAGTAGAGTGACATTAACATTTTGGAAGACAGCTACTATTGCATATGGTAAAAACATAATTGTGTACAGTTTTGGTAATGTACTCAGGATGCACACTAGAAGATAATGAAACCAATTCTGGCCCTGATTCCCTGTTTTTAGAAAATAAAAGATTTTTAATGGTTCTAAAGATTTCACATTTTCCTGTATATATCAGTTTATATATAAAGTGACTAAAACCATAAAGATTTTCCTCATCAAAAACACATTAAAGTTTACTTGTACAACTTCCAACCCAAAATTGCAATTGTAGCCATCACTGACATAAAGTTTTCTGGTAACACTAAATAATAACTACATGGCATTTATAACAAGTTACTTGTGCTTATTAGTGCATCAGTAAAGGATTATAGTAAGGGTTAGGTTTAGGGAAAGCTCCCATAAAAAGTGTTTGAGAAGAGCAGAGCAGAACTTTTTAAGAAATTCTTGGAAGGTGATTGGACAAGCATTCTGTCGGTCAAATTCATGACAGCAAGACATAATGAGGTATTTGATATACATAGCTCCAGAGTTAACCTCAGCTATAAAGTCTAGCCCTGCCATAGTATTTAAATGACAGAGCTTATTGGTGTTTAAAATTCATTTTGAGGCATAGCGGGTGTTTTCCTCAGTACTGATTGGTCACAACTGTTTTCGGTCCAGGACAAACAATGTAGAATTGAGCTTTCAAGATGGATTTGCCTGATGCCACAGATGTTGTCTAGATGCTTTGCAAGGTTAACGTGGCTTTTCCATGTGACTTTTGGCGGTACCGTTCAAAACCAAGCCATGCCTACTTACTTTTCCATCACCAGTTTGGCTGTGCCAGGTTACATTGCGCTGCGTCCGGAATGGTCCTAATCTGGAGCAGGGCTCAAGTGCACCTGCCCTGCCTCTAAGCCTGCCTTGGTGATGTCACAGCGGTCCATAATCATTCAGGGATGCCTCGCAGGCATGTTTAGGCTGCAACCGCTGCACCATCTTTGAAATACCAGTCAGATTACCTATGGGACAAGAAACAATGGGTGCCCCTCTTCACCTTGATGGAACAAAACAATGCTTACTGAAGCACAGGTATTTAACATCATTGACTCAAAAGCTCTAGACCTGCCCTCAAATGGGTGGAAAAGCAAATCCCTGCCATGCTGGACTGCTATGCCGAGTCAAACCAAGTAGAGCTGCTCAATGTAATGGAAAAGCCCTATAAGAGAGTGGGGTATAACATATAAAAATGGGGCCACATGTCAACCCAGGGTATCTTCTGTGCATGAAGTGAAGGGACATGACCACTAGGCTATCACTTAATGAAGTACTTGCATCCATGAATACAAATTAAATAAACACTGAAAAATGCTTTATAAATGATGTGTATGTTTATATCAATGCATCAAAAAATCATTTTAGCTTATAAATGACAAAGCCTATGGACTAATAATTAAGCTTTACAGATGATGAGTTAATGTTTCCCCATGCTTTTCTAATGCTCAGTAGTGCATAGTTATCATAAATGCGACCAAAAATCCTTTAAGCATGCACAGTTCTGCAGTTTAATTTGCCCATTTGTATGTTAAAGCTCATAGCATGCATGCCAATATCAAATGTTCAGATGCAGAGGTGCAGAGCTGATATGCTTGCTTGTCCTTGTGAACTTCACAGGAGTTTATAAGACATAAGACATGCTAACCTCATAAATTATTCTAAAGTACATCTCTGAGATCAATCTTGTTTAAATAACTCAAAGCTCTCAGTCTAGATTTGGCATAGAAATAAACCACTATAGAAAAGGATTCTTGGATGTTTGACTTTATTTCACAAGCTAACAAATCTGACCAAGAGTAACAGGACTGCTCAACTCATTAAGCAGCTGCAAAATTGAAAGACCATGATTTTCATTGAGTTTGTGAAATGAGTCAAGAGCATTCAATGGGAGCAAGAAAGGAAATGAAATAATGTTGCAAATGAGGCAGAAATATTAATAAAAATATGATCCAGCCTTGGAATAACATGGATAATTGACATTTGACATTGAAGAGGAGGTCCACTTGTGAATCTCAGCAGATACTGTTTAATAATTCAACATCATTTTCTTCTGTTTTCACAGAGGAGCAATGCCCTGCCTTTAGCAATCGTGGAAAGTACTCGTTATTTCCTGCCAACATTTTGACCGTAATTGCACTACTTTGTCTAATTTACTCATTTTGAGGTGAGAACAAAACTGTATCAACAAGGTCTCGGGCTGTGTCACTCCTTTTTTCACGCCTCAACCTGAACCCTAACACCATGTGTCGGCCTTTAATTTGCTCTTCTGTGGGAGGCGAGATTGGAGGGCGTACTCTGGGGGAAATCGATGGGAAAATGGGATGGAATCTGCTGAGTGGATCAGAGCGAATGGAGTCAGCTCTCATGGGCATAAAGGGGGAACATTGGAATGAGAAAGTCTGGACAGTGTTTTTAACTTCCTCCAGGAGGCCGAGGACAGCAACGTGATCTCTAGAATCCCTTTGTGGAATGTGTGGGCAAGATTAATTTCTTCTTATTCCAAACTGATCACATCTTCGCCAACTCATTTGCAGCTTATTCCTCATAAAACAGCACCGGTTATTCTAAATATGGGAGCTCCTGTTTTAAAAAGGGAGTTTTACTGTAAGTGTGCTTGTGGGGTGAAATAGTTCCTTTTAGCTCTTGTTGTTGTAGAGGGCAAACACCTTGTCTAGATAGTTGTGGTGGGTGTGGTAGCATTTTGTTTTTCTTTTACAGATGATTATTATTATGATTATTTTACAGATCTCCAAAGTCCATCTGTACTCTAATTAAACATTTAGTTTCTGAGAGCGGTCTCAGTGGAAGTCCAGCATGTAACTCAATTAAAGCTTGTTTAGCAGGGCACTGAAACCAAGGAAATGGCTGTACAACAGTGGGTCTTTATCTCTGTATTAAAACATTACTGGAGTCAATTCATCCCTGGTATGTTAATGGGTGTTTGAGGTACAGTAAAGACTGTTGGCGCTGCTGAAGCAAAACAACTTCAGTTATAGAGTGTGTTTTGGCTTGCGTGGAAGGAAGGTTGGCTGATCAAATAACACTTTTACTGAATTCCAGGTACAGTATGGTCCAATCTTAAATTTCTGTCATGTAATGACTTACAGGTGAACCTATGTATACAAGGCCGTCTGTAAGGGAGGATAAAGGGGAGAGCTTTCTGGGGCCCAGTAAATGGGTGGCCAAAGGAGGTCAGGAAAATCATGGTCCATTATAAAGTTAATCTTTGATAACCATATTTTATTTATAAGCAGAATAATAACCACTCTTATCACAGCAATGAAAAATATTATTTATTTATTTACTCATGCTGTAGGACATTATAGCCTTTTAAAAACGCACACCCTTTTCCTTTTCATAGAACACATTGTTTCACATTGTTAACATTACCTTTGGCAATGTTAACAATGTGGATCCGCACATTGAACTTAACCATTTAGACAGACTTCAGCTAAGCCATAATGTGCATAAACGTCAGCATACCAGATAATGAAGTAGAAGGAACTGAAATATCCCTAAGAAAAAAATTAATTTAATCACTGCAAAAAGGGACAAAAAAGCTGGAAATATCAAAAATGGATCAAAAGTGGCAAAACTTGACTGAAAACAACGAGTGAAAAGAGGTAACAGCGTGGGAAAAATGGGTTTAAAGAGACACAAAAATGGGATCAGTTGAAGAACGGGACAAGGAAGGCTAAAAGTGGCAAAAGTTGCAGGGAAAAAATGGTGAAAAGCAGATAAAAAGTGCAAATAATGTGTTAAAACTGCCAAAAAATAAAGCAAAAAGTGGAAAATATAAGTTGAAAGAGACAAAAATAGGATAGCAGCAAAAAATGGGCTATGAAAGCCAAAAGGGTGAAAATGGGCTCAAAAAAGGTCAAAAGCAGTTAAAAGGTGGGTTGTAAATGGGTTAAAAGTTGCAGAATTAGAGAAAAATGCTGCAAAATGGGCTTAAAGAGACAAAAATGGGATAGCAGCAAAAATGGGGCAATGAAAGGGGGCAAAAATGAGCAGGTAAAATATGGTGAAAAGCAGTTGAAAACTGAAAAAAAAAGGATTATAAGGGGCAAACACTGAGTAAAAAGCTGCCAAAACGGAGACAACAATAGGATGGCAATATAAATGTGGCAAGGAAGGCCAAAAGGCAAAAAAATGGGCAGAGTGGTGAAAAGCAGTTAAAAATTTGGTTGAAAATGGGTGAAAAGTTGCAAAAATAGAGCAAAAAGCTGCAAAAATGGGATAACAGTAAAAATTGGCTAAGGAAGGTAAAAAGGGGCAAAAATAGTGAAAAAAGTGCCAAAAATAGAATAAAAGTGGCAAAAACTGGTTGAAAGTGGCAACAGTGGGTTACAAAGACAATAATATACAAAAGGCTTGGGTTTAAAGAAGCAAAACAGTGAGGGAAACTGGTATCAAAGTGGCATAAATAGGTAAGTTCATACTTTTCATCTCCAAAGTGAGGTAACTGTTTGCCAGGATGCTAGCACCAATGCTACTGATCCAGCACACATGCACTGGTATCATTTATAAATCACAACTGTGGAGTGTCCATTTGCTGGATTTTTCCGGGTCCAAGGCAATGCTGTGGGCAGGCCTGTCCAGGCCTGTAACGGAACTATTTCCACGTCTTTTATTTTTTCAAAGCAAATTGCCCCTCTCTTTCCCCTTGAAATGACCCAAACCTTTTTGCGCTGGACAGAGCAGAAGATTATCCCCAATTAGCCGGCGAAGTGTGCGAGCTGCCATAACAAGCTCTCTCTCTCTCTGTCATCAGACGGTGTGTCATCATCTCTGCCCACCACTACAACGCTGGACGCCCTGTGATGTGCTGTCGTCTGCTAAGCCTGTCAGTGTCACAGCAACCCTGTCGTATGTCTAAGCCCCTGCCAGCCAGACACACGGCACTGTCACAGAATCGTTTGTAGCTCTCATTTTTCCTCACAGCATTTATTCCTTTCTCTCTCAAGATTTTACTGTCTCCTCCTCCCTCCAAAACACTCTCCGGTAAGTCAGTATTGAGTCAATTTCTTGCAAACATGCATATTTTGAGGAAAAAACACCTTTTTTGCTAATTTTAGCCTCTAGTGTAAAGGATTGTTGGTTACAGTGCAGCAAAGCAAACCGCAGCTCTCTTTTACAGAAGCTTTGTAGATTTGACAGCTTTGCTGGTCTGTTTGTCATTTTGTAATGCTGACAGTAATTCTGCATTTCAACTTAAGACACAATAATAATGGGTTCAGCTCAGTCGCACAGACTCTGATGGCATGTGGTTAATGAAGCTTTCCCAATGAGAACCAGCTCAGCTCAGAGCTCCACCAATTTGGGATATTTAAAATAGCACAGATACTAATGTTTATACTCAACATTTAAGACACTCTGTCTCCTGGTAAGTACAATAATTTATCCATCCGCCAGCTCCATCCTTAGGGGTAAATGTAATACTTGCATTACTTTAAGTCATTTGTGCTAACATTATATTTAAGTGTGCAGACATGGTAAATAAAGAGTGGTATCATCATTATTTGGTACGCTGATAGAATGTTCATATCTCATACAAAGTGGATTCCTTGTATTTGAGCTGCACTGTTGTTATTAAAAAGTTTGGAAAAGAATTTAATTTGTTCCATTAGTAACAAATTTCTCTTTTAATGACAAACTCGGACCTTTATTTTTCCCACTCCATCAGTGTGTTAAATATTAACTAGCTTAACCTTGTCCTCTCAGCAATGAATGTAAGAGACATTCATACATAGAACTTTGGGTCATTCACTGGAAAAATCATGAATTTTATTGATGTAACCTTAATTTATTTAAGTCTGAAATATCACTTGGATTTCCTCCATTTACAGTGATATCATGGAATAAAAATGCACTAAACAAACAAACAAAGGATGGTTTTCAGTTAGAACACACTGTGATGAAATGGTTTGAAATAGGGCTGTAAGCATTGCTGCATAGATCATGATTAATAAAGGTCCATAATCAGTGCATTACTTTTTAAAAGTATGAGTAATTTCATGCTTTATTGCCCCTTTCAGAACATGTTGGTTGAGCCACAGTTTCAGTTTTAAATAAATCACAGACGGATCAACAGAGTCAAAATTTATCTGCTCCTTGTGTTATCAAACATTTACTTTTTTGCCGTGTCCTTTTTCCTTTTCAAGGTAGGTTATGTTAATGCCGTAATCTTCAATCTACCCTATGTTGATTATTGTCTTTCAAAAAAAAGTGAATGAATATCCAAAGAGGAAGTCAGTTACCCTTAGTTCAACACAGAAACGTTTTAGATGAAAACAGTGGAATTCTAAAATGTAACAAGGCTATTCCTAAGGCTATTTTTCACCATGTTGTCTCACCTGGACTTGTCTTGAAAAGCTTGTAAAACATCGACCCTGCAGTGCAAAGTAAAGTTTTAAACATCCTTTTATCAGGACAACCTGGGCTTTAAGAATATGTGCACTTCAGTAATGTCACTTGAATTAAAAAAAAAAAAAAGTTATGTGACTATAAGGACAAAAGACAAAGCTATAAGGAAATTTTAACTCAAGCATTTTCATGTGTGACACACAGTCAATTATAATGACTAAGACTTTTTTTGTACAGTCTTGTTCTACCATCCTTTTGGGACCAAAAGTGAAAAAATTATCATTCCATCAAAAGTCATCAAAATATTTACAAATTTCCAAAAAAAATCCCTGTGCTTCTTTGTATTGGCTCTGTTTGTGCCATTATTCAAAATAAGAGACTGGTCTCAAGACCACAGTTTGAATGTTTTGGTCTTGTCTCTGATTTGACAGCATTTTACTGGGTCTTGTGTCAGTCTCAGACTGGTTGGACTTGGGATTTTCTATCAAGACTTGTCAAGACCACCAGACCACCATTGCCTCACTATTCTTCATTAATGTCAAAAATAACCTTAATAAGGAGAAGCCCTTGCTAAAAACAACAAATATCTGCAATTCATGTGTATTCCCTAACTCCTGGTGACGACTGCAACCCTCTCTGTGTGCAACAGAGTGACAACAAACTAAAATTGGACAGTGCTCTTTTACAGTTCAACTTTGTGATGATTTTTATAATTGATTTCTATGATTGTGGTTTTGTCGCCGTCTCAGCTGGGTCTCAGTCTCTCGGTCTCAGTCCCAAAAAGTCTTGATCTTGTTTTGGTCTTGGTGCAACTCTAGTCTCGGGTAGTACAAAACGATAAAGGATGATTTTCAGTTAGAATATGCTATGGTGAAATCATTTCAAATGGGGCTGTCAGCATGAATGCATTAACCATGATACATTTTGATTCATAATTCATGCATTTGTGTTTTTACTTGCAGTTAATCTTGTGCCTTATTGTCCCTTCCAGGTCACTTTGGTTAAGCCACTGTAATGTCTCCCTGCAGCAACTGTGATGTGAATAAGTCCACCACTGCCCCAATGTCTCCTTTCACTTAAAAAAAAAAAAAAAAAAAATCACAGTTACCTCATTGGGGTCATCTGTATATAATCAAACATCCCCTTTTACTGTTGTCCTTTTTTAGTCCATAACAAGCTATTTTTTTCTGTGGTTAAGTTTATGCCATAAGCTTCAATCTACCAAAAATTAATTGTTGTCTTTTCAAAATAAAAGTAAGTCTGTGTCCAAAGAGGAAGACAATCCCTCTTTAGTTTAAAACAGAGAGAAAATTTAAATGCAAAATAGTGGAATTCAAAAATGTCAGAAAAGGTGTCATTCTCCCCGACTAACTACAGAAATTCTGAGATTCATTATGATTAAAAGTTTTAATAATTTGACAGCCATAGTGGGAAATCACTGTCAATCTTGAAACTGTGTTGTAAATTATTCCACATTTTCAGAAAAGTTTCAGTCAAATGTTGCACATTCAGAGTAAACCCTTGGGACTTGAAGCATTAAACAGTAAGGAGAGCGACTTTTATAGAGTTCAGTGGTCCAGTTCAGCGTAGATGTTATACACGATGGCATATGTCCAGAACACCAGAGATGGTACTGTGAAAGGGTCTGAGGCCAGACTGATGAGGGCCAAGGACAGAATGATTTATAGATTTTGCAATCATAAGCCAATACAGACCACCAACCTAGATCACAGTGATAACTCTAATCAGAAACTTTCATGTGTAAGTCTGCCAAAAGTAAACTGTTGTGTAAAGTTAATTTGAAAAATGTGTCTAATGGACTGCCACTATGTTCCAATTCTTTTACCTCTACAGTCTAAGTCAAACCAGCTATTTGCTTCCATCAAAGCAGCTGACCTGCCTGAAACTTACTGTATGTCCCACTTAAAGTCATTACAGCGATGACATTACTGCTTTAACGATACTCCCCTATACTCTGAGGCGAGCCCCTAATGATCAAACTGGAACAGTACATAAACTTGTAAAAGCACTCAACACTGCACTTAATAACTAGCTGAGTTTCTTTAGAGGCTTTATAAAGCCACGCTAAACAGACACTGTCTCCATTTCTCACGCAACAACGGGATGCTAATTATTCCAGCATTGTGCTACGGAGCAGGCTGCAGTATGGGTGTTCACAGTATGGGAGCTCCTTTGATGTCGCAAATCTGTCCACTCTTCAGCCTCAGACTGCAGACTACTAATGATTATTTGGCTCAGGGTGAGTTAGTCATTCCTCTACACTCTCATGAAATAAGGAAACTGCAAGACAAACAGGTTTGTGACACACACCTTTTGAAAATACCGTGTTATTGCGTGCACTTTTATACTGTACATGTATTTATAGATGAATGCACCTTACTTGTTCTAACACAATGATAGAGATCTACCAGTGCAGATACGATTATTCACATCAGTACCAGCAAGACCAGTATTCATAGCTTTCACATCAAAAAACGCTAATGGAACAGTTTCCGTTGCCACCGATGGATTCCTTTTTTCTTTAACCAGTGTTAATTTTGCCAGCTATTTTTAATTTCAGTCTTAGTTTTAGTCTTTAAATGAAATGCCCTTTCTTTTTAGTCACATTTTAGTAATTTCTATCCTTTTTAGTTTTATTCTAGTTTTAGTTGGCGGAAATTCAAAGCATTATAGTCTCGTTTTAGTCCATAAAAAGTCCTCACTTTTAGTCTTTACTTTTAGTTTATTCTCTTGCCTAAATCTGGTACCAAATCATGGTAGTCTGTTCTCTGCACCCTGCCAAACCTGGGGTCCCTGCTTTCTACAGCTGAGAGGCAGAATAGATACAGCTGCATTGTTTTTTGACAGATTTACCCACAGTGGAGAAACATCACAGATTTTGAATGTCCGACAAATACTAAATTACATTTTAGTCTAGTTTTAGTCATCTTGATGAAAACAAAACTTAGTTTTTGTCAGCTTTAGTCATCACAGATCTATTTTTGTTATTTTTTGTCTAGGAAAATAAGGCTGTCGACGAACATGTTTAGTCATAGTTTTAGTGGATAAAATTAACACTGTTTTGAACAAAAGAAAGTTGCTGCTTGACCAATGGGGAGACAATCCCAGATTATACCTCTACAGACTCAAACCAAAGGAAACCAAGACAGGAGCAAAAACTAGCTCAATTGTTAGATGATCTGCTGTCTCTATAAGTTTCAATAGGCAGTAGCACCAGACCTGGGCAGAATATAACTGCCTTTTTTACTAACAGCTTGACTGACAGTGATTGCTAGTTCTGCAAAGAAACGTGAAATATCTAATGTTAGGTAGTTAGCACTCATCTATGATCTGATGATGAAAAATCTCTTGCCCTTCACTTCCCAAACAGCAGCTTTATTTACCCAAACACATACAACAGTCCATATGGTGGAAGACATTAATTCAGATGGCTGTGTAATACAAACAATACTCCACTGCTGCAGATATACTGGTCGGCTCCCCCAGGTATCCTGGCATCTACTTAGATAACCTGTTTCGCTGTGAAACAAAGGTTGTATTTTTTAACGCTGGCTCAGCATGTTTTGTGTCAATCAGAAGATCATAATATGTTTATCAGGTTGTTTTTTGCGAGCACAATCCAGTATAGGCTGTCAGCCTGAAACGGTAATTTCTCTACTAAGTTCAAATCTAAACTTACCTGTCTGGAGCAGACTGCCAAGAAGATTTTAGGGAGGACTGAAAACCTCGCCCTGCAGTCCACCTATGCGCCATCTGTTCTCAAGCAAGCACAGCTAGTTTTGTCTGATACATCTCACATCTTCCACCCCAGCTATGAACTTTTACAGTCTGGTAGACGATACAGAGTCATCATCATTTGTCTTAGCCATTTCTATGAGAATCTTGTGAAGTTTGCATGTGCAATATGTGGGTTATGTGGCTGCATCTTTTTTGACATGTACGACTCTGTTTTCATGTGAATTATTGTTGCTATTGTTCAGAATCTGGTAGCTTAATGTGCAGCACTTGGAGTCCAAGACAAATTTCCCTAAGGAGACGAAAACGTGTATCATCTCATCTTATGTTGACTTGTACTGCAATAAAGTGTATCATATTGCATTGTCTTGTATTGTTATTTAATAAAGTGTAATGCATTGTGTCATATCATACCGTATAGTAATATACCATATCATATTGTATAATATTGTACTGTAAAAATGTGTAATGTATTGCGTCATATTGTACCGTACTGTAATAAAGTGTATCATATTATATCTTATTGTACTGGCATGTTAATAACCACAATGTAAAGTTTTGGTTGGCAGTCCTTTGATTATAGTAATTTTGCCAAGTATCTCGGATGCTTTGTGTCCAAAGTGCCCACAACTCAAAGTTTAAATCAGTTGTTCTGGTGGATTGTGACCCATAATTGGCTTACAGAGCCCAAATGTATGCCAATAAAGTAGTGAATGCCAAAAAGTCTATGAAGCTCTTTTAAAATATTTTTTCCTGTCTCTTTGTTTTGACACATTATTTGAATATTGGCTGATGTCATAGCTGTAATATTTATAATTAAATAAATCTGACTGGTGGAAAAATATCAGAAACTTGGGTTGCAATTTCTCACTCAGTAAGGTGGTTGTGGGGCCCTTTTTAAAGGCCTCTGTGTCAGTCATGTGACTGAAGTGATAAATTAGCCTTCATGCCTACCAGAAAAGTGGTACTGGTAAGTCCAGGGGTAGCTAAGGGCATCATTCTTGTACAATGAAAATATTGTTCTTCAAACAACTTACTGCAAATCACATTGTATCATGGCACGTTCCCATGATTTGCTGATTTTTGGGTTAAATTCATTTAGCCCACAGGCTGTTGACTTGTGACCAATGACAGAAAGAGCAGGGGCTAAGAGACTAACTTACCATCTTCGACATAAGAAACACTGTGAAGTAGGATAATGTCTTCATTTAAAATAACCATGATCACATTGCTAATTCTGTTAACCTGAGTGGCATACTGCATGTGCTAGCATCAGGCTAACAAACTAAGATGTACATTTATTAAAACAAGCAAAATGACACAAATGAGTGTTTGTTCAACAAATAAGTTTTTTAAATCACAGCGAGTCAGAAAAGAGTCAGAAAAACTGTGCATTGAAACTTTTGTGATGCTGACATGAGTTGATGCAAATGCATTTAAGGTGTGAAAAGCACAATGGCAGTGCTAAAATTGTAAACACTTAGTGAGTTTAATCTTACAAAGTGTGTTGTGTTTCCACCTGTAAAAAAAACCATGGTAACCCGTGGTCTTTGCTGCTCTGTGCAGTGCAGTGTGCTTTGTTAAGTGACACTTAAAGGATGTCTGTGAGCCTCCCTTCCTGTCAGAGCCAGCCATCCACTTGAGACTCAAGTACCAACACACATTTCACACTACCACCCAAAATAACCCTATGGCAGACTGGAGAGTGACCAAGCTAGGAGCTGCCATTTCCAGGGAAGTGTCTGAGATAACCACGGCACAAACACTGTGGAGATGTAAACATTTTGGCCTGTAGTGTTTCACTAAGTTATTTCTCCATTAGCTGCAAAAGCTTTAAACTTTAATTAAACTTTCTGCTTCCCCTCCATCTAAGAGAAATGAATATATATTATTCTAAACTGTCTGCTGAGAATGGGCCCACTGGTGAATGGCAGTGTTTTGAAGTGCTACTACAAGTGCATAATCAGTACCGTCAGCTTGAAGAATGGCTCTGTATCACATTAGCCGGTGGCGGTCGTGTTGTAAAAAAAATGAAAAATCCCCTTTTCGAGGGTTATTCAGGGGCTGTAGAATACTGTACCAGCTGCAGGCAAGTGGACCGCTGCAGTCTCACTTTGCCGTCAGCCTCTCAATTGAATTACTCTAATGTTTTATCCAGCACTGTTCCCCCTGCTTGTAATGAAATTAATGCCACTTTAATTTGCATCACCCTCTTGTTAAGTCTCGAGCTGCAGAATGAATGTGGCGTTGTTTGACTGCAGGACACGCCTGAGAAAAACAACACTCGGACTTGCAGACTGCATGTGATAACTGACTTGTAAATGGATCTTTTAAAGTGTCTCTCAAAGATGGTGAAATTGTTTCAGATGTGTGGTCAGCTGGATTTTTGCACTATTTCTCGACACCAGTGGTTGCATCATGCATCCATTAGTTTCTAGGATGTTACCAAAAAAAAGATTCCTATCACTGGTGGTGCATGCTTAACTTAAGGTCTATCATACACCCCGACTGAGTCTCAAATATTCCGCTGAATCATTCAGTGTGAACATCAATGTTACAACTTTGCCGTATTCATGCTTGCAAAGGCAGCAGCTCATTGATCATCCTGCTCTCTTTCATCATGGCATCAGTCTTTCAAAACAGCAGGGAAAATATGCATTTTCAATGCACAACGAGCAGAGCTATTACTCCACATGCTGACAACCAATCAGTTCCACTAGTGTGTTTTCTGTCTTCAAATGGAGGAGATGCTCAATAAAATGAAAAGATAACCAGGTGTATGGATCTGGATGTCAAAGCTTTAGTAAAAAGGTTTAGTTAAAAAAATAAATAAAAGACAGCATGTCTGAAAGCTATGTATGTGCATTCTTCATAACTTGTGCTACAACTTAAAATAACCAGGGTTTCACAAACAAGGCAAATGTACTGTAAAAAAATGACTAATAGCACTTTGTTACAGTACTAAATGATTTTCTGCAAGTATCTTTAATTTACTAAAGTTTCTATATTTATTTCAACCACTTTCACTTCATAAAATGCCTGAGTCTACTTGACACATTTGCACAAGAAGTCTCTGTAAGTATTGATCTTGCAAATGGCAAGAAATGACAGGATTATGGCCTTGTGCTGTCCTTACAAACCTATTAGAAGGAGACTAGTGAGAGAGGCCACAAAGACACCTATGACTGCTCTGAAGGAGTAACAAGCTTCAGCTGCTGAAATGGGAGAGACTTTGCATACAACAACTGTTCCCTTGGTTCTTCACCAGTCAAAGCTTTATAGAAGAGTGGCAAAGAGAAAACCACTGTTGAAGAAAACCGATTAAATCTCAGCTAGTGTTCACCAAAAGGCATGTAGGAGACTCCATGGTCATGTGGAAGAAAGTTCTTCGGTCTGATGAGACCAAAATAATGCTTTTTGACCATCAGAGAAAACTCTATGGTTGGTGGTAATCAGACCCTGCACATCACCACAAACACACCATCCCTGTGAAACATGGTGGTGGCTGCATCGCAGTGAGGATGCTTCTCGGCAGCAAAATATGGTAAAATTCTGGAGGAAAATCTTCACAGAAATGGTTTAAAGACAACAAAGTGAATGTTCTGGAGTGGCCGAGTCAAAGCCCAGACTTCAATCCAATAGAGAATTTGGGGCTGGACTTGAAAAAGGCTGTTCACGCCCCATCACTGTGCAAACTGACAGAGCTTGAGCAGCTTCGCAAAAAAGATGGGAGTAAAATTACAGTGCAAGCCTGATTGAGACCTATCCACACTAACTCAGTGCTGTGATTGTAGCCAAACGTGTATCTCCTAAATTACTGACTTGGGGGGTGGGGGAATATTTATGCAGCCACTTATTTTACATTACATACAGTGCTTAACAAATTTATCAGACCACCTGTCATTTGTCTCAGAGACCATCCAGCATCATGAAGTGCTTTAATGCGGACTCTTTCATTTTCAGTGAGCTCTCCACATTTTACCATTTTGAACAGGAATGAGGGATTTCAAACTGAATTCACCCAAATTTGAGCTGGCTCACTGGGCTTCTCTGAGAAGTCAGAAATTAATCAAGCATAACATCCAACCACTAAAACTCATTTTTCTGTTTAGGAATGCAAGTAAATAACTATAATTTGACATAGTAATCAAGAAATAATAATGTGCTTTACTATTTTTTCAGTTTTTTTGTAAATCAGTAAATTTGAAAATTCATGGATAACAATAATAATTATATTTTAGCATTAAACACATATTGGTGTATTAACCATTGCAGAAACATAAAAAAGGATTTTGGTAATTACCAATGCTGTTAATTTAGGGCAGCTGTGGCATAAACCTTACTTTGGTTAGGGTTAATAATTTGTTAAGCACTGTACATTTATGAATTTGACATTACTTTGTGGAAATCTGTTTTCACTTTGACATCAAAGAGGTTTATTGTATTTTTTGTCCATAAAGGCAAATGATATTTACCATAAGTGATTTATAAAATCAATATAAGATTAACATATCCAAGGGAGTGAATACTTTTTATAGGCACTGTACCTGTATTTTCTCTCATGAGCTTCCTGGTACTTCATGTGCCAATGATGTAATACCCAAACAGAAAGTCATGAGCATGAGAGTCTATTCAGCCATCTCCTTTGTGGCTATACAGAAAGATATAGACAGCAATGTAAGACAAGGCTCTAAGCTGTGCAGAGAAGCTAAAAGCTCCATCAGTTAGAGATCTGGAGGAGTCTTCCAGATCCTGGCTACCTATCAAATAATTCAACTAGTCAGAAAGGGCGTATTCAGGCTCCTCAGAATGATACACTGCAGACATCTGCTTCTGTTATCTTTTTTCCCATAATTCTCCACTTCATCTGTTTACCTGCATCTTTCAAAACTGATAACACCCCTCACTTAAATACACACTTAAACCTGCTGATCACTGACTTCAGTTTGTTTCATGTAGTTAATTGGAATTCTGTCAATCCAGTTTCATCCACACTTACCTTTCTCTCACTTTCTAAGCCTTTATTTCCCCTAAGGCCACAAATTTAAATGTATTTATGCCTCAACCTGGTACACTTCAGGTATCGCTGCCATCTTTTAAACCTCCATTTCAGTTTTCACTGGGGCGCAGCAGAACTAAATTAATTACAAAACGTACAGGGAAACCCCCACACGTCCTCTTTCTAGAAAGTCTGATGACAGGAGGGAGGGCTTTGTATTTCAAGTTAAACTTTTAATTGAAAGTGAGGGAACAAAAGGAGTGATTTTTGTTGAATAAATCTTCTAAGTTTTCTGTAATCCACTTCTGAGCAACAACTTATTAAAATATGCTTAGTAAAAGTTTACATTAGCTTATGCAACACTCCGTCTGTCTATAGATCCTTATAAAACATGTCACATCCTCAGTGAACGCTTCATCTATTTTAATGAATGGACACAATTGAGGTTTGAGGATTGTTCTCGAAGGGGAGCTTTCGATGGCATTTGTTTGCTTAATTAAATCATGAGAGCCATCTCGAGTGTGACAGGTGAGCAAAACAGACGGCCGAGGGTTTCTTCCCTGAATCCCACTGAGACGCTTGGATCCAGAAGCCTGGCACTAATGATTTCATTAACATGGCTAACAGGGCATCGGTACACCTGTTCACAGGCGTTCCAGCAGATACCTCTGTAACCTTGAGACAACGGTTCGAGGCCCCTGCCAACACTCTTTTTGTTTTATGACTGCTGTCTCAGCCCGTGTGCGGTTTTACTAAAAGCTACCGTGTGCGTGCCTTTGACTTTTTCCTCTACGCTCCTCTCGCATATGTGCTCTTCTGAGGTGAAATATCTCCTTGTGTTTTGTGCCAAAGTGTCAGCGGTATCAGTGAGCTACACTGAGAAGGTGTCAATGTAATGTTTGTTTTTGAAAAGAATAACCCTTAAATGCTAAATCCATGTTTAATGTCTCTCCAGCTGAGTCTAGGTGGAACATTTGCACATAATTCTTTTTCTTTCAGCTTTCTTGGAAAGGCAGATGTGAGGACTTTTCCACATAAAAGAAGCAAAAGTACATTTTCTTGCATATTTCATCGAGGAAGATCTGACTGTTTCAGGAAAAATCACACCTCTGTAGCCCTGTGGGAGGATCTCAAACAAATCATTTGCATAAGAGGTCTGACCCTTGTTTTTTTTTTTTTTTTAACAACAGTTGAAGCTCTTAAATTAAGCAGCTGAATTTTCTCTGATCCTCCTGTATTTCACAGTGATGTCTCACATTGCTCTCCTCAGCTCCATCAGTCTCTCTGGAACCCTTTTCTCACATTATCTGCATGCTTTAACGGTCTGTAACTTGTCAAAAGGCCCTATCTGTCTGCTCTCCCACTCATCTGATAGCCTCTCTGCTGCCCCCCCCTTTCCTGCCTCAGACTGTGATTGATAACCCCTGAGCCCCCCACCCGACTGAACTGTCTGCACAGGTGGATATCATTAAGGAATGAAAAATTAATCCTATCCTCCAACCTTTGTATAACCTGCACTGTTGCACTCTATGAATCCTAATTCTTACAAATACAACAAATATTTACATGTGTGCAAATATATATCAATGTGTCATATATGGCTGCAGGTAATATCCACAAGGTCGCACATACAGTGCATTTGCACAAAATATATGATGGAATCTGATTTAAAAGAGAAGTTTGACACTTTGGAAATCTTTTGAGTATCCATAATGCTGAAAGTAAGATAACAAAGGCTATATCTCTAAAAAGTGTCTGTATAATGAATAAAAATCTATGACATGCAGCCGGTAAGCTTAGCTTTGCTAAAAATGGTAAAAGAGGATAAATGGCCAGCCTGGCTCCGTCTCAAGGTCAGCTTCTTCCCTGAGTTTGCCAGGAAACCATCACAAAGACATGTTGTTTGCCAATGTTGTTGATATTATTTAGCTTTTGACAGTTTGCAGGCTAGCTAATCATTTTATCCAGGTCATTATTTTTCACCTTTTCTGGGTAAGATCAGATAAAGGGACATTGCCTGAATTACTGAATTTTTCCTTTATTTGGACAAAAATGCCAGTATGACAAGATTCACTTATTTTACCATAATAACTAAATGATTACCACTTTTAGATAGCAACAATAACAGAAAAACAAAGTGTATTTTCTATTTTTCCACTAAGGAGGCTGTTATTTAATGATAATGTTCGGCTCTAATGTGATTACACTCACTAGCAAGTGGAGGAGCATATATGGACAGAAGTATTTCGCCACACCTGTTAATCCTTGAATTCAAGTGTTTCAATCAGACCTGTTGTCATCTCACAGGTGTGTAACCTCAAGCTCCTAGCCATTCAGTCTACATTTGCAAACCTTTTTGAAACAAGTGGGTCGTTCTGAGCTCAGTGACTTCAAGGGTGGTACTGTGATATGCCACCTTTGCAATAAGATGGTTTGTGAAATTTCATCCCTGCTGATATTCCACTTTCAAATGTCAGTGGTATCATTAGAAACTGGAAGCATGTAGGAACAACAGCTTATTGGGCCGTTGTTGACTTTGGTCAGAAGGGGGGATCAGGCCCAAAAACTGGCCAATTATATAGAGTTTACCCAGCTTTCAACAGAAAGCTTTCTAGTCGTGTATTCTGTCAGTTTTCAAACCAGCAGATGTTGTGGTGAGACGCTTCCTTACCAATGGCTTGTCAATGTTCTATTTATCCTGTTTGCCTACAAAGCTAAGCTAGTTTACAGACATGTTACTAATTTGGAATAAAAAATTACCATTTTAAGTCAAGTTTTTATTCTTCACCCTAGTTGGGCATTTAAACATATACAACCAACAAACTCTGAATTTAACTAACACTTCCAGAACTTTTTCCTGATAAATAAAACTCAGCTCAGTATCTGTATGTTGTCCTCCTTCATGTCTACCTGCTGTCAGTAAAGAGAACAAAACCCAGACACTGTGTCCTACTTTGTCCAGCTCTTATGCACAGAGCCCCATTGCTCATAAAAAGAGGCTGCAGACAAGTATCAGTAAGCATTTCTTTGCGGTATGATATGAAAGGAAGTGTATATTTCTGCCAAGTTTTAGTTTGCAGTTATGATTATGTGAATAAAAAATCAAATGATGATGGGTACTGGTCATCAGAAAAAAATGGTCTACATTTGTAACAATTCTGTTTTGTGGCACTTTTTTCAGTATTTCAAATTGTAGGCCATAGCAAAGGAACATTTTTGCCAATGCCGTATCATTTCCACTGAAATCCAACCTTTCGTCTCTCTACAGTGTAGCAACATTTTTTAACAGGGTTAAAAGCTCACTGAACATCCTGAGGGAACAGTGGAACTTCCAACTTGATGTTATCAGCTCAGGGTATAAAACCAGCACTTGGTATGACTATCATGGTTTTCACAGCAGGCTCACAGAGAGACCAAACTCAACCTGGAGAGCAGATCAGACCCCGGCTGCTGTGTTTTTTTGTGAATCCAGCTGTGCCGTAAGAGCAAAGTAAGTCATACATCTCAGAACAAACCCAGTATTCAGGAGTGGCACTGGTCTTGTGTTAGATCCTCGCTGATATGGGTCCATAACAGGCTCTCTTTATCATAAACACACATGCACAGACATACAGTCGCCCATGTCTCCACAGCTACTCCTTCACCGCCCATGTACACACACACATACTATCTCCGCAGTCAGCTGAGATCTTGTAACAGAACAAACATTGTCCGGCAGACTACCTTTAGAGGACAGGGAAGATATGTGCAGCCCCTTGTGAAAGGCCTATTATTTTAATAGGCCCTTGTGTTTTCCCAGACGCTAAGGTTGCAGTAGAATAACGAAGGCTTTAGCACTGGAGATAAGACAAAGAAAGTAGATTACAAGGGGAGCTCAGTGTACGTTTGTATAACCTGTGTATAGACAACTGTGGTCGATGTAAGAGAGATTAACGTGTCTAAATATTGTACTAAGTCTTTGGAGTGGCCTCGAAACGCCTTGCTATATCATTACACCGTATGAAAAAACACCATAGCTTCCAAAGAAATGCTGCATAATGCATAATCGTATTACTCAAGGGCTGGAGCAACTTTGTTCCCATCTGTATCTGACTAACTTCCCTTTGATCCTGATTAATTGATCCCTGTTCAAACATAAGCAAAGCACTACTGCTGATTCCCACTTTTCAAACTCTAAACCCAAATTTAGACCACAGTATAAGCCAAAGATATGGCTTTGACTCCCTGACACTTCGGAAGGCAAGATGTCAGGGTTGTCTGGAGTTATCTGCAGCTGCAGGGCCCTCCCCAGGCAACTACCCCAGCCATTTATCAGGCAAGGAAAGAGACAAGGGAGGAACCAAAAAGGGAGGATAAAGGAGGAGTGATGGGGGTGTTTGCCAAGGTCCAGGTTCACTACTTCTTCTGTTTGACTTGGCCCACTGATGAGAACATCAATGTTTAATTTCTGGCCATTATAGTCCTCTCTTTTACAATAAAATCATGTTGAAAATATGCTGATGTGGGGTCATGAGTGTGCTGTTTTGCATCAAAAGCTCTAAAATTTGCCAGACTTTAACTCCCGGGAGCATGTTATTAATTTTGAAACTTTTACTCATCCAGAAAGAATTCTCACTAAACTGTCTCTTATGTGTTTCATTAACAGTAATGATGCTGGTGATTATTAGGGGAGCTATAGGGGGCTGAATTGTTTTTAACTGGAGAAATACCCATCACAAATAACATTGCAACAGAACAATTAACGTTAGGTCCAGTCAGGAATGGGAGCATGTGCTGGTCTGGCACCTTGCCGCATCTACCTTGGTCCTGTAATGCTCTGGTCCTTCTAATGGCTGTTGTCCTGTGCCAGGCCCATGCCTGATCTCCCCAGGTATCCTCCCAGCTGCCCCCTCAATGAAGCATGTGGTGGTCCCCAGCATCTGGACCAGCCCACTGGGTCCTGGGCACCCAATACGCAATGCAGCTGCCATTCTCTTACTAAGCAGCTGTCCCTTCCCATCCATGCTCTCTTGAGCACGTCAGCATTAGACACATAGTCTTGCCAGCAATACCCAAAAATGTGCCAAAGAAATCTTGTCACAATGGAGTCCAGCCACAGCTCTGGCCATCAGTCAACATCCAGGCCTTACAAGAGAATTGTAAGATCAGGAGGACCAGGGGCCGAAAGACTTAGGCTTTTGTCCACATGCTCAGATAACAGGAAGGCCACACCGTCTTGTTCAGAAAACCCATCACCTCATGCACAAATCCAATGGCCAATCCCATTTCTACCCCTTAGCCCTTCCCCTTCGTCTACCCCTTCCCTTTGCCCCTTGAAACAGAGTGGTAAGGGAAGGGGTGAAAACCTCCCCTTGAGAAAAGAGACGCCACTTGATTGCAGTTCATCTTCACACATTGCTGTTAAACAGCTGCATCATCGGAGGTGTCTATAAAGCTTTGCTGATCTCGTTCATATTGCGATGATCTTCTCCACTTGTTTATAGAATAATAACCCTCGTTTACATGTGTAGACACCAAAAATACATTAAACTTCAATCCTCAGTGGCTAAAGATTGAATATAAGAAAATACAACTGTTGTGTTTTCTATAATCATTATGCTGAAAATATTTTTTCATTTATGTGCCTCCTTTGTAGTCTGTTGTGCCATTTCGCAGTTGAACGCCGTGCATGGAGGGGAAATTCATCATACCCCTTGGTTTCAAGTGAGGTCCTAAAAAATCGTCGTTTCAAGGGCTATGTAACCCTTGGCCCTTAGCCCTATCCCTCGATTCAAAAGAGAATTGGGACACCACTTCACCTGACGTGAACGCGCAAAACCAATGGGTAGGGCTAAGATAAGGGCTAAAGGGTAGAAATGGGATTCATCCCAGGTCTACAGTTGATTCCAGCTTTGCAGGCAGCAGATCGATGGATTACACTGCCAAGGTAGGTGAACTGCTTGGCAACTTCTGCACTCTCACCATTCACAGACACAGATTCAGTAGCAGCATCCAAGGCATCCATAAATGCCTGGATCTTTGTTTTGGCCCAGGAGATGTGCATTCTCAATGCTTCAGCCTCCTTGCTGAGCAAGTTAAGAGCCCCCACGAGGATTTCTACAGCCTCTGCAAGGATCATAGCATCATCAGCAAATTCCAGATCAGTGATCTGGACTTTTTAGAATCACCCGTCCAACTACTAAAAGAGTGTTAAGTGTCAGAATCATTACATCTCAATGATCTTCAAATTGACCGCCCTGTTCTTTGTTCCAGTGTTTAAACCCCAGTGGAAATCAGATGAAAATTAGGCTACTAAGCACAATATATTTGGACAATTCAGCTTAAAAACAAGGAACTCCTCTTTGGCCAACAGACCTTATTGATTGACAGTGAGCCCTAAACCCTCCTACAAATGGGTTTTATTCAAATCAAGCAATTATTTCCTGCCAAGCAGGCCGCCCCTGTGGTGTGTACGTTGCAGTTTGTGGGGTCTATATTTAAGGTTGCTCATTTAGAGAACAGTGACCCCTGTCGAGTCATACTCTCCCAGTTGGATAGTAAATCTAGTTGGTGTCTTTCAGGATGCTAATTTATGTGTCCCTGCTGGCAGCTTAAGCTCTGCTCCCTTTTGATTCGGCAACACCACCAGCTGGTGTGTCCCCACTCTCCCTGAATGCAACATTGTCTGTGGAGCGCTGGAAAAAAGTGTTTTGCGTTAAGAACCTGTCCCTGATCCTGACAGAAGTGTGGGCCAAATGGGTCCAGATTAAGCAGTGGCCTAATGTCTCTTTAGAAACATGAAGACAGTCTCTGTCACATGCAGTGTTACACTGGAGGTTTACTGCACGACCATGCTTACTTATCTCAGGGTCATACAGCTGAGCCTCTGATAGAAAAAACTGAGTTCAGCCCAGGTTTCCAGTACAGGTACTATTTTCTTTGAGCTGTTTTGTGGTTATATTCCTCTTGGCTTTGCAGCTCACCTCTATTTATCTGAGATATACACCCTTAATTTGTCTGCTGATAAATGCCTTTTAAAGAGGCAGGCAGCTCTATGTGGTGCAGCACAATTACACTGGCCTTACAGCGGGCATATTCAGCAGTTTCCCAGCTACATTCTAATATCACAGTGAGTAACATCAAAACAAATATCCCTCTATCCAGCAGTCATTAATTGTGAGGGCGCAGTCTGAGCTGTCTTATTATCAGATGTCTTTAGTCACACAGTGGGACGATGCCTTCTTATAGGCTAACACCAGCACACTGGAGCTGACAGACTAGAGTAAATACAGGATGTTAATGCCAGAGTCTGCATCATATTCTGAGTCTGTAGAAATGCTGTAAAACACTAAGATTCGTAGTAAGCAGTGAATGTAGATAGATGACTTGGTTTATATTGTCCAGTGTTGCCTGGATTTCTATGCATATTTAATTATTTTCAAGTAAATCAATAAGATATTGTGATTGTCTTTGATAGTTTAGTGTTTGTTTTTTAAGTAGAAAATAATCCAATCAGAAAATTACTTGTAATTTTTCAATTTCTTACTGGTCTATGACCTTGACATAAAGTGTCTGAGTCATTGTGTTGGTGTTTTTTTCTCATAGACAATGTAGTAGGCTGCTGAATGTCAAATATTTCAATAAAGAAGCTCTAAGCATACATGAACATCACTGACAAAAGTATTAAACCATACCCTTTAATTACTGAATATGGTAAAGGTTAAGGTAATAGCTAGGATACCAGAATTTAAAAGTGAACAAAAAAAAAAAAGAAGCCTGACCTGCAAACCCCGATTACAAAACATTTAATAAAGCCAGGCACACAGTCTGAAAACAGGAAAAAAGCTCGTCCTCTATGAAAACGTTCTAGCACAGCCAGCGTGGTAGAGCTCTGTTAGCTACGTAGCTACCATTACTCAAGCAAATACCATAAAGCTATGTAAGTTACATTTCTACCTTATCTGCATGGCTACAGTGCTTAACAAATTTATTAGACCACCTGTCATATTGTCTCAAAGACCATCCAGCATCATGGAGTGCTTTAATGCGGACTCTTCCATTTTCAGTGAGCTCTCCAAGTTTTACCATTTTGAACAGGAATGAGGAATTTCAAACTGAATTCACCCAAATTTGAGCCGGCTCACTGAGTTTCTCTGAAAAGTCAGAAATGAATCAAGCATAACATTCAACCACTAAAACTAATTTTTCTGTTCAGGAATGCAAGTAAATAACTATAATTTGACATATTAATCAAGAAATATTAATGTGCTTTACTATATTTTCAGTTTTTTTGTAAATCAGTAAATTTGAAAATTCATGGATAACAATAATAATTATATTTTAGCATTAAAACTATAATTTTGGTTAAAGAGCCTCTACATATTGGTGTATTAACCACTGCAGAAACATAAAAAATGATTTTGGTAATTACCAATGCTGTTAATTTAGGGCAGCTGTGGTATAAACCTTACTTTGGTTAGGGTTAGGGTGGTCTAATAAATTTGTTAAACACTATGCGTTAACTCAAGCTGCACTGGCTTAAGCTCAAGTTGCTAAAGCTAACTTAGCTATAGATAGAATAGCTATGTAGCTAATTTGGATAATTAAGCTACATTGGCTAATGTTGTAACTTTAACAAAGTAACAAGTGTAGCTATTTTAGCTTTAGCTAAAGCTAACATAACTAAAGTGAGCCACTGTTCATGTAACTACTTCAAAACCAGATAAAGCTTACTAAGCTACACTGGTTTATGTAGTAATCTTTATTATATAGCTAGCATACTAGAGTGAGCCACTGTTTGGGTAACTCCTAAAACAGGTCTATACATAATGTAATCCTGGATTAGACCTCTGACCTTTTTCTTTATTGTTTTATGAAATGTAGCTGCCAGACTTTGCTTATCAATAAAGTTGAATTTAAAAAATCTAAAACTAGAAATATGTTGTAAATTTCAGCACTTACTCTCTGAGATATTTGATGTCTCAGATGAAAAGTCAGGGATGCACAATTGGAAGCCAGAGCCCTTTTAAATTAATGGGCACAAATTCCCACAATAAATGCCAGAGTCTTGTAGAAAGCCTTCCAAGAGTTGTAGATTTTATAGCTGAAAAAAGGGGACCAAGTCCAGCATACCTTTGTCCATATATTTCATTTTACTTCTTTTTCTATAATAATGAGGAATTTTCTGTCAGTTTCTGGGGATCTCAGCCTTTTTATTTGTTATCTAGGGACATCATTGGTATTTTTTCAGTAAAAACAACTTCATTTTCGATATATCTCAAGAAAAATGACTTTGATTATCTTGGTTACAAAAAAACAGAGGTTTTTTTTTTATCCTAAGTGAACTAGATAATTAAGTCACAGTGTTGAGAAAACATCCAGAATTCCTTTGTCATTGTGGGAAGACCCAGTTAAATAAAATGTATGGACAATTGTCCTGGTAAAGCTTCCATATCCAATGTTTTTTCAGTTTTTTTATGTAAGTAATGAAAGCTTATTCATGGTGCTTCTTACAAATAACGATATTCCTTATTACTATGCATGAACATGAGATGGCATGACGAACTGAAAGCAAAAAAAGAAGTGGCCTCCCGAGCCACATACATAAATATTTGCAAAGTTTAAAACACAACAGAAACTTTGGAAAAATCACAGTTCATCCAGAGTTTGTTAATGATACTATTCAACATTTAATATAATGGCTTTAAAAATGTCCACAAACAACATCTGTATTTCAGCTCACTCCCAAAATTGTAAAACAGCCTGTTTCCGCAATGTGCTTATCCCTTACATGAATGTGTGCATCTGTCAGAATATAAACCAATGCCTCCTGACAGGTGGTTGTTGAATATGAATGTGTCAGAAAGGATTATGTTGATGACTTCACAGTCAGGCAGTCTGCATGTGTTGCCCTGTAATTCCTCAGTCTCAGTGAGCTGTATGTTAAACTTCAGACCGACTGCCTCTTTTCTTATTAGAGGCACAGACAGATAGAAATCTTGCATCACAGCTCTTAGATTAGGCATGGCCGCCTATTTTGTTCAGTGACGGTCATTTTAGCAGAGCTCTACAGGGCCAATTTAGTAGATTCTTTTTAATATAAGAGCCAAAGAATGCATGCAGATACAAGAGTATATACCACCAACTTTTCTGAGGACTTACACAGGCAGGAGGCTTAAAAACGGAAATAAAAATGCGCTCTGAAATCAGTTATTCTGGCCTTAACAGTTGGCTCTCAGCTCCAAGTTAAAGGCATTTAGCAGAAAAACAAATTCAAGCCCCTTAGGTATGTGCATACATGAGTACTACGTGTATTTACAACATGAATGCAGCTATTACTCTCAATTTTAGGGCTAATTATGCACACTAACTCATGCTCTTGCTACGGAAAGTACCCCAGCATGTAAGGGCAGGATTTCAACAAACCTGATTTGTGGTTGTTAAGACACAGGTTAGTTGTTAAAGTAGATAAAAGTGGAACTTTGGTTCCTGAGAGTTTAAGCATCATTTTATTCAGCTTTCTTCTAGAATAAAACAGAAAAAAGACAGTTTTGGAGCCCCAGGAGACCTCTAATTTCTTTCTGGCTCTTTTTTTCATAGAATATTAGGAAAAAATGCTCACATATCTTACTTAAGATTATGTATTGATAAAAACAACACATACAATTACAAAGATGACACTACCAACTAGTTTGTTTTACAGTACTGTATTTTCATTTAAACTGCAAAAAAAAAAAAAAAAAAAAAAAAAAAAACAGTATATTTGGCTTCTATTTTTGGGAGCATGTTTGAAAAACGGGTTACACTTTATTTTAGTAGGTCTTAATTACCTAGTACTTTTTTATTGTTATAAGTGTGATTACCTTCACCACTAATAAATCGGCTTTTAACAAGTAATAACTAGAATATGGGAGATGTGGTAAAGAAGTGAATCATCTTATTTCTGAATAATTGCTCAGTAAAATGCCACCTTATTACCAGAGAATTGCCACAATATTATGAGGGTGAGGGTAAGGCTGAGTGTAAGAGTTAGAGGGTCAGAGTAAAATACTACCTAATTACCAGAGAACTGCCATAATATTACAAGGGTTGGGGTTAGAGGGTTACGTTAAAATATCAACTAATTACCAGCGAATTGGCTCAATTTTATGAATAATTACTTGGTTATTAATACATCAAATTCTACCTTGAAATTACAGAGTTATTACATGGTAAAACACCAACTTATTACTAGGTTAATACTATCTAATTCTGAAGAAACTACTCAATGATTACAATCATTACTATTAGTATAATAGGTTATTAGGGCCCACAAAAATAGTGTTGCCAAGAAATGAGCTGTACATTATAACAAACCAAGAATGTTTAATACTTAAACTAGTAAGTTACATTAGTAAATATTGTTTTAGGCTGGACTCAAATTCATGGCTTAATTGATTTATCTTTTTAAGTCCAGCCCTTATCTGCTGTTGTACTGTATATATTCAACAACACAATCAAACACGTTTATACCAAATACAACACATTAATTTTGTTAGATGACTGATAGTGTGAAATCCTTTTTTAATTTAACCTTTATTTAGCCACTTTAGTCCCACTGAGATCAGAATTCTCCTTTTATCAGAGACTAGACCAATAATGGCAGCAACACACTGTTTCAAAGACAAAATCACTCAAACTCATAGAGAACACATGAAGTAAGTTATAGGCACAATAATCAAACATAATTAAAACACAAAGGTACCTGAATAAAAAAAAAAACAGGACTATAAAGACAAAAGAAAATCTAGATGGAAATATAAAATTAAAGATTTTTATGTGTGACCCACAGTAAACGATAATGACTATGACTTGTTTTTTGCACAAATTTGTTTTAAGTCCTTGGAACCAAAAAAAATGAAAGAAAAATAAAAAAGGAGAAGAAGAAAACATTCTTTAAGAAAAAAAAGTCTTCAAAAATTTCACATATTTAAAAAAATTTATTGTGCTTTTTTTTTTTTTTAATATAGGCCGTTGAGTCATTATTCAAAGCAGTTCCTGTCTGCAGTGACACAGAGGGCCACATCCGTGGCTCTCTGTCTTTCTCTCCATAATGAGCTATTCAGGCTGTCTCCACCATGATCTGCCCTGTCAAACATGACCAGTTTGACAGAGCATGCCTGCCTTGGTTGTCCCACAGTATTGTGGGATACAATATGGTGGTTAGCATACTAAGCTACTTGCAGAAATAATCAAAAATTGATTAAACAGTTGGTAATTTGATATCAGAGTTACTGGTGTGGGTTTAATCTTTAAATAAACAAGAAAGTCAACCAGTTTCTAGGCTCACGAGAAAACTTTCATTAAGGGCTATGAAGGTTTGGATAGCATCATTAGATTGATACAATGACAAGGTTCATTGGGTAAAAAACCTAAGTGGCTATGATTTATGGTTCAAAAGCTTTTTAACTTTACAATAACCTGTGTCTTCAGCTATGTTCACACTGCAAGTCTTCATGCTCAATTCTGATCTTTTCTCCGATCTGATTTTTTTGTTGTTTGCCTGTTCACACTGCAGTCAACTTCCAAAAGATCAGACACGTATCTGAGTCAGAATCACATCCAAAAGTGGGCTTTCAGAAAAAAATCAGATACAAGTCACATGTGGGCAAAAAAAATCTGATTCAGGTCACTTTTAACTACAGTGTGAAAGTTGCCTTCTTGATGTGTATGTCAGTATAAGAGGGTTCAGGGTCACTACATTTTGCAGTTTAAAATCAGTCTGCAAACCGATCTAAGAAAGAGATAAATAAATCCCTAAAGCTGTGCGTACTTGAAACAGTCTAGCCAACGATAAGGTACAAAGTACAACAATGAGTAAGAAATCTTGTTTGTAATACAACTTCAGTGTACCAAGATATACAATGTCCAGTATATGGAAACCCTAAGCAGAGGCTAGAAACTTACACATCACCAAAATTTGAGAACAGGTGGAAAGCTAAACTATACTAGCCTCATCTGACATACAAGGAGAAACAACATGTTTGTCTTTAAATTCGTATTAGAAGAAGATACGTGCCAAATTTCTCCACCATCTCTTGTCGGTGTTCAAGGACAATGGTCTTTTTGCTGTTCTTGAATATGTAAAGAACATAGCAACATAACACAGCAGATCTTGTACTAAGTAAATTACATTTTGAGGATTTGCAAAAGCTTGTGCAGGCCTGGTTGCAGAACAGTAAATGGCGGTGTCATCAGCATAAGGATGAAGCATATCCTGTCCAGTACAATTATAGTTAAACATAGTGGTCCAAAAACTCAATTTGAGGTACTCCCTTGTGAATCTGTGGAACCTCAGAGGTCCCACCCTCTAAGTGAACCTCTAAATATGAATAAAAAGTTAGGAAGAAAAAGCAAAGTTGTGCTTAACAACCACAATAAGTTGATAACTGAAAGGAAATGTTCTTGATGCTGATGTTGAATGCCAAATTTTAAGAATGTTTTAAGCAACCAGTATGAAGGTAATGCCACACTAACTAATATCACTGTTGGATGGCTGTGGTTTCAAAATACAGACACCCATTACCTATCACTCCCCCACAACACCCAGTGAGTTGTGGCAAATTACCAAAAAGACTGTATCTCTTCAACGCCTGCTTGCTTACAGCGTTTGGTCTCTTTGAATATTTTTACAAAGAGGACCATCTAAATCTGCTTCATATGCAAAGTGACATGAATTTGTTGGGATACGATGCTATGATTTCCATTATGTATCATAATGTAACAGAGGAAGTTAATATTTTTTTTTCTTTTAGCTCTAACAGAAAATGCATATTGAAACATCTACCCATTCTCTATCACATTTACTGTAAATAATTGTGTCAAATATGCCAAATCCACATATTACACCCCTGGAGCATATGTGGGCTGGAAATAGCATGTGGAATGAATAGGGCAATGATCACAAGACACAGTTAAAGGGCAGATACAAAGGTTGATCCAGCAGGATGTGATCAAACCGACATTTGAAGATAACAACCATGTGGGAGAGAAAGGATCATCAAACAGTGAGGCATTGTTCAGATGCTTCAGTTAAAAAAGGGGACTACTTATACAGACATCTGCATGTCTAAACAGGTTTGATTTTATCTAACAATACGTATGGTGGACTGTTATATCTCTTCACAGTCTGTCATACAGGAGAGATAAAGCTGTGTTTTTCAGTGAGGAAGTTTAAAAATATTCTCATATTCCAGAGATTTGTTGAGTTAAAATTGAATCTACAGTCTTTTATTGTCACAGCTGTACACAAAAACTGCACAAAACCTCAAAGGTGGACTCAGAGTCCACACCTTGAACCTGGGATCCATTGATGTTACGTATGGATGGACACGTGCCATGGGAGGACAGTACAGTAAAGGCAGCACTATCAGATCAAACAAGAGCACAAGTCTTTGTGTGCGTTCCAGGGTGTCAGAACAGCAAAGACAGCAACAAGCAGAGAGAAGGTAAACACAACAACAAAGGATACCTCACCATAAGAAACTCAGAATGAGTCAAACTGGGGCCAACATAAAGAAACTACAGTCATTATCAGGCTGTGTGTGAACTCAGGGTCAACAATGAGCAGTGGATGCAGTTAATTTACTGTAAGGACAAAACTAAATGGATTTACGTTGACTTATGTGGGCCTTTATGTTAAGTTGTATCCTAATGCTTAGTTTATTGGGTTTGTGTAATGACAAACTTAATAATGGCAAAAATGAATGAGCGTTTATTGACCTGTGCTTGCTTTGCCTCAAAGATATGTATGCCATTGTTATGACAAGACATGCATGGAAGGAGCATTAAACCGTCTTTAAAAAAGGATATTGTGTATTAAAGGCTAAAAAGATTACCTTTGAGATTATATGAAGATATCAAAACACAAATATTGTAAACATAAATATGCTAATTACAGATGGCCTGTCATCATACTTTATGAACAGATAGGGTCTTTTACAGGACATGTAGATCATATTTAAAAGATAAGATGCAATTTTATCTGAAATCTTTTGTAGTCTGAAAACTCCTTTAAGGGACTGGGTAGACTGTATCGCTTTTGGTGCCTTCTGAGAAAGGGGTAATGCATCTCTTTGCAGAGTCAAGCTCATCACATGTCAAACCACATGTGTTGCTCAGCAGCCAAGGCCAAGCTCAAGCACTGGTGGTTTTCAGGCCCTTGAGACATCAACAGCACAACCAGGGGTTCGTGGCAACCCTACTGCCCAGCATACAGTTCCCTTGGCTTTGCTTACTAGCCATATTTAACCCTTGCCCCGCCCTAAAGGGGTGGACATGGGATTTTTTTTTTAATTGATTATTCCTCCATGCTCCATTCAAACATGGGATTATGGGTTTACTCAGCAAGATAGTGTGGTGTTCCCGGTATCGGAGCAGGAAGATGAAAGTCTTTTGTCTGTGGTCCTCGCTGTCTTACTATACAGTACACCTGTGAGTCTTGGGCACTGACCAATGGCTAGACTGGACTCCTTTTTTGAAAACTCTTTGTGACACATTTTTAGGTATTGTTGGCAAGACCGTGTGTCAAATACTGACATGGTCAGGACATTGGCAATGGGGAGGGTCAGCTGCTTGATTTAGGGATGGCAATTGTTTTAGAGCCACTTGCCGTGCTTTCCAGTGCTTGATCCAGCTCACCACTTGGTACCTGGGACCAAGTAGGCTGGTCCAGACGCCAGAGGCGATCTCATGTGTCATGATGGGGTCAGCTTGGTGGATTCCTGGAGAGATGGGGCATTGCCCTGGAACAGGTGGCCATCAGGAGGCCAAAGCATGAAAGACCGAGGCCTTCCATACCTGACTTGAGCTTCCCTCGCCACTGTAACAAGGCTAAATACTGCTAGTGCTGAGCTCATGGTGATTGGCTTTTGTCGTTATAATAACAGGCTACATCAAAGAGTATGGTCTTATGGATAACTTCAGGTTTGCTGGAAAAATGTTTTGTGAGGTCACATTGGTGTTTAAGCCCATATCCGAGTACACATGGTATCAAAGTCTCATATCATTTGGTCTATGCAGACACAAGTGTACTGTGCTTGGGTACTGTTCCTGAGACTGATTGAAAGGTGCGGGCATGATGGACTAGGCAAGCGCATACTCAGGAGATGAGAATGCAACTATGCCCAAGTTTAGGAAACCCAACAAAAAGCAGGATTATAAATACAATTGTACTTTTTTTGGTCTCTTTAAAAACCGTTGTATCTGTGCAGCACAGACCAATATCACCTTCTTTGCTGCACTTCAGCTGTGGATTTAGAAAGAGTGTTGTTTAGGTTCATGAAAACAATAAATACATCCATAATAACCTGTAAGCTGAACTTTATTGTCTGATATGAGCATAAACTCATGCTGATATGTGTGGTGGAAGTTTGGAAGGCATAAAAACCCAAAGCAAGTGAAGATTTCAAAGTTCTTGGTATGTTTTAAGCCATAAATACTTTCTTCACCCTCCCCCATGAACCCTGAGGAAATCATTTCTTGGCAACAGTTTTATGATGTATAATCTTTCCTTTTAAGAGTCTGAATGCTTCCAAACAAGGACTGAAAAACACCACCATTACTTCTGCCTTGTTTTCCAGTCACATATCTTATCCACTATCTGGCCTTTGTCTGCATTGTTTTTCATTTTGAAACTGTTTGTCTTATCACAGCCGTAATGCTACAGTGCATACCTGCATGTTCCTTGGCAACAGATCTCTATCAAATAACAGCTCTATCCTGTCTCACCCTCCCCTCCACTTTCCCAGATGCGATTCCCTCTAACCCGCATTAGTTTGTAAATCTCTCACCACATCATAGTACAGTAGCCATGTAAAGGAACGAGGCAGGGTGGGGGTGCAGGGAGGCAGATAGAAGGATGGATGGAGAATACGGAGGTCGTCCTGAGCGATGACAGCTGTCCACACCTATTCGGGACAACAACCGTCATGTTTACAGGAAACCTGTTTGACCTGCTGTTCAAATGTGTGGTTCACAAACATTTCTGGTGAATGATCTGAAAAGGTCTGATCTCCCTCAGTGGCTTCTTTTTTCAGTTTGCCTCATCCTGGTATTTCTGTCCATCAATCATCAACAAGGATCGTGCAAATGAAACAAACACATGTCAAACAAAACCGTTCCCACAACCATGTCCTCGCCTACACTCAATGCTGTAGATGCAAGAACAAAAGACCATTAGAGTGACATGTTAGACGGTAAGGAAAAGAATATACTTGCAGAAAAATTTTTAAAAGATAAGCTACAGCTTGAATTTTTTCTGCCAATGGAGGCCACCGTGTTGAAGTAACGACTCTGTAGCAGAGGCATGTATGTTACAGCGAGTTCAGCACACCCATGGTGTCTTTCCATTATCTGGCTTTGCGAACCTGACAAAGGAGCAGCAGCCACATGATGATGGTTATCATCTAGATAAGTAAAACCCGAGTCATGTGGATTTTGCAGCAAATGATCACTTATGTACTTGACAAAGTCTGCCATCAGCGGATCATCATTTTTGACAAACTGAGGACAAAATTTTAAGACAAGTAAAAACATGCAGTTACACTGACAAATGTTGGAAGAACTTGCACAAAACATTGCTGGTGGTCTGGATGTAAAAATTAAAGCTATAACTTAGTCATTAGTGCAAAAATCATTATTAATATCATGTATAATAGATCGGCTAAGAGTTTTGGCCAATGTGCATCTTCACTGGAATTTCAAAAAATGCCTCACAGACAGGGCTGAGATGGAGATGAGTAAGATACCCCCTCTCACTCTTTAGTACGTCCCAATCAGACACAACATCAGTCAGTCTATGCGACTTTTGCAGATACGATTATCAGTCTAAGGCAGACTTACCACATGCCACCACAGGCCACCTGGGAGTGAAACAATGACCCTGTAGATGACATAAGTTTGTACACGATCAACCTGAATTTTATTAAAACTTTTTTTATTGGGGTAAGAACTACACTACTCACAATCCTTGGGCATTTTCACACTTGATCTGGTATGAACCATGAATCCTTTTGTTACATTGCTGAATAACAACATCAAGTTTGGTCTGTGCTCACATTTTGGCATTGGTCTCAGTGAGGGGCATAGCAAGCTGTTTTCATCTATTACTCAATCTCAGATTGTATTATTTTACTATTATCTTATAATCATTAGACACATTATGGGGACAAAAGTGTTAAGCTATCTGACCATTACACAGACAATATCTGAAAGAGCACTGCACTCCAAAAAAATGTACATTAATATGGAATTGGCCCTCCTTTTGCAGTTAAAACAGCCTACATTTTTCTCAGAAGACTTTCCACAAGATTTTGGAGTGTTTCTGTGGGAATTTTGTGCCCATTCATTCTGTAGGGCATTCATGAAGTCAGGCACTGTTCTTGGATGAGAAGGCCTGACTCACAATCTCCATTCCAATTGACCTATGGCTAAGCCACGCCCCCTCCACTCACTCGGACAAACAATGAACATTCAGTGACAGACGCTACTGCAGGTATCACAGTAGGAGACATTTCACAGGAGGTCATTGATGATTTTTGGAGACTAAAAGATCACATACCATCTAGAAGTCACCAAAAGGGTCTAAACTACACATTGGAGGGATACATTAATCATTTTATTGTCGAGAAGGTCGATAAAAAGCTTCAGTTACAAGCCAAAATTTACAGGTCCCAGTTCAAACGTGATAAACCGCATCTCTTTGCCATCACAATCTCAGACCACAAGATAGAGGATCAGCATCAAAGTGCCACTGAAGTTCAGGTTTTTGGCTCAGAATATGAGAAAAATATAACGGCCTTTTTACCATCTTTTCTTTTTTTCCATGCTTAGTTGATGTTGTGGTCTACAGCACAACTGTATCCAAAGAAGACACTTTTTTCGGTTTAGATGTGGCTTAGGAAAGGGTAAAAAAATACACTCCGTTGCCCAGCCCCTCAGGATACCTTGTGTTGGAGTCGCATGCACCCCATGAACACAGTTTGCCCATTTTTAAACTTAAAATCTCAAAAAAAAAAAAAAAACCTCAGAAAACCAGACAAAAACTGACTTTCTCCTATTCATTTCAATGGACGTCCAGGTAGCAGTTGTCCAAGTGTACGGAATGGCTATAGGCACTGTGATTGGCTCATCGTGTTTGAGGGCGGGACTTAGCCATAGGTCAATTAATCACAAAGGTGCTAGATGGGGTTGACATCAGGGTTCTGTGCAGGCCAGTCAAGCTCTTCCACATCAAATCATGTCTTTGTGGTCCTTGCTTTGCACACTGAGGCACAGTCATGTTGGGACAGAAAAGGGCCTTCCTCAAACTGTTGCCATGGAGTTGTAATCATCGCATTGTCCAAAATGTCTTGGTATGTCGAAGCATTAAGACTGCCTTTTACTGGAGAAAAGGGGCCTAGCCCAAACCCTGAAAAACAGCGCTATACCATTATCCCTCATCCACCAAACTTCAGTTAGTGCAATGCAGCTACTGCAATTACATTTCCACTATGGAACCAGTAGAGCATTGGTGACTTTTACACAACATGAGCCTTGGATGTCATTAACTCCACACTATGATTGGCACGGCCGTTTGGGAAACACTGTTGTACCCAAATGCTGAGGCTTGGAGTGAAGTTACTCTTTAAATTGTTTTGTCAATGTGGAGTTTCATAGAGTCAGTGATCTAATATTTACAAAAAGTTAATGAAGTGGTAAGTGGCTTGTAAAACTGAGCATGATAACAACAACAAAAAAAATCTTTCTTTTTTTTTTTTTTGCACAAAAACTAAAAGGCTTCAGAGCTTTTACAATCAGCTGACAGACATCTATGATCAAGTGATGTGATTGGTCAGTGGGGAGAGTTTCACACCAGTTGAACTCTTATCCTGAATAATCTGCTCTCTAGCAGGGCTTTTTGGTGTTTGGGTGCTTTTGGTGCAGATGAAATAAAAGCTACTCTCTCATTTGTGTGATGACACACAGAGGCACATGTGCATGTAGTTTTAGACTGGAATACTATTCCTATGATAGTGTATAAACAAAAGGTCAAACCAACTTAAAATGACTCATTTAAATCACATGTTTATTACCTGGATTCAAACCTAATTTTGATGTGATGTCATTAAATCTGAAATAAAAAAGGAGAATTTGAATGTCTTTCCCATAAAGTCCTCACTGACTGCTCTTTCTTTATTTAGACATACAAGACTTTGATTTCCGAAGTCCAACAAGTATTATAGAATTAGAAAGAACTAAAGACAAAATACTCCCTTAAGAATACTGTCTATCCCTCATTCATACATTCACTATAGTTTTCTTCTGCTGTCTCCTGAGCTCCTGTATTTCATTGCCATCAAGAGCACAGTATCTCCAACAGTGACACCCCACATTGTTAAAGAGCATCATCTAATCTTCCTAACATGAAACAGGAGTGTTATTTTGTTGTGTAGTGCAGCTGAGGGCTCTGCAATGACTGTCATGAGGCTCATTTGTCTTGATAAATTTCCTGTTTTGAATGAGGATTAAAAGATACTCCATGCTCTTAATTTGCTTTTTCACTCAAACGGTTGGAGCTCAGTGAACAGTGATTGAAGGGTTTCATTCAAAAGGGAATGAGTCATGATGGTGATGATTAATATTAACTCACTGTGCTCAAAAGAAGAGGAGAACTGGCTGTAGAGTATACAATTGATACTAAATAAAAAGATTAAAATAAATGAAGTAATTATGGTGGTGATGTGGTGGGATAGATGTCTGTTGATAAGCAGGTCTGCAGAGGATTTTATGAGGTTGAAACCTAATGTGAAAGGTGGCAAGCCAATGCAAAGAAAAAATCAGATGTTTTTGTTTTGACTTGCATTCTGAGAAAGCAACTGACAAGAGTGAGGTCTGGCTGCAGACTTCACATTTCTGATGGCCATTCTCACAGACTGTTAATCTGAACATTGGTGTCATTAAATAAATAACCACAATACAACCATTACAGTCTCAGCAACAATTCATAAATAAATTAAATTGTTTTTTTTCCTTTTTTTTTCTACATTATAAAATACAATGAAGGTGCTGCACACGGACTTGCTGTGCCATGTCCTTAAAGGGTAAAGGGGTAGAGAGGATGGATTGCCTTGATTCTATAACTGTCATCTGGCCCATCCATCTTGCAAAACTTGGGTCGGAAATGTTTGCACCCTGTCTAAGATTGACTAGACTCATCAGCATACTTTGAGGAAAACAAGGCACCAGTCAGTAAACAATAACCACCAGTGAAGTGATTTGATTGGAAGTAGCGGCAAAAATCTAGCTTTTGTTGGGCATCAAGCTTTTGTGGTAGAAAAGATGTTTTTTCTCTTATCCCAACCATCCTCTGTATAAGTTTGCAGTATCTACATGTGGGGTTTAGTTGTACTACAAGCCAGAAAACAATGGCTGCTTGTGGGTGAAGTGGTTAGCTTGGATGTAGCTAGTAATAGTTTTATCAAAACGGGAGAACATTTTTGAGTTTGATTCAAGAACTGGCTCCACTGAGAGTGAACAGTGATGGCAGATACCTGTCAAGCTCACTTATGAAGTTTACTACCCAGGGCTGTGCAAGTGTCTTAAGACAAATGTTTCAAATGTATTGGTCTGTGAATGTGATGGACTGAATGTTTGTCCAATCCAAAGTTTTTCAAAGGTTTCCCCTTCCAAAACCATCTATCAATAGTTGCCCAGTGACTGTGAAATACAACTCTTGTAATGAATATGAAACAGTCTATCTTGCTTGCCAGGTTACAAATAACAGGCACAAGCATCTTACTAATGAGGAAAAGGTATTTATGAATTTAAGAACCCAGGAGTAATATAATTCTAATGAATATATTTTGCAAATTATTGAATTATTTTTTTTAATGAGGTCAGTTGTACTCAAAATTCTCTACCAAGCCATGCTGATCATCAAAATGACACCACAAAAACAAGCAGTCATTAAACTAAGTTTTAAAATATCTGATTTGAGAAGAATCAAACATTAACAAATTATTCCCACACCGTTTTTAGGAAGCATCTTTTACAGATTACAGATAGCACTTTGAGGTTAGATTTGTCGCAGATTAGTCTACCTCAGTGATGTCGTGATGTTTGCCCACTTATCTTTCAGTTCCATGGAGTATACCCACTTCTAAATCCCCTCTGATGTACATCATTCAGTAATATGCTGCTGGGACCCATCTCACTTTGCCTCTAATTGGCTAGTGCTTGTTAATTGCCTCTATTGGTTTGGGTAGTTATATCAGGACAAGCCAGTCAGAGGTTCAGTTGGGTCATACTTTGTGATTTTGTGGAATATCTTACAATGAGAACACAGTTCCCCGTGCTTCTTTCTATCAGCTTGCTTCCCTCATCTTAATTTTATGTTGGTCCATATTACCTGAAGTCAAGCAGCAGAAGCTGAGTTTCAGTGTGCAAATGCAAGAGGCCTGTTTTGGGGTTTACTCAACATGCAAGAGCAGTCTGTAACACAAATGATCTAATATAATAAATGTGGGACATAAATTAAGAATATACTTTTGCAGGAGCCATTACACCCCTGGTCTGGATTTTTTATTTTTTTATTTTATTTTTTTTTAAATAAATGTCATGAAGAACATTTTGTGTGTCAGCTCAAGTTTGATTGTGATGATCCAGTCAAATTTTGGGTAGATTTGTGAGATTGCCTGACAATTCAATTTTGACTAATCAGATTCTTTGCTGCAATAAGTATATTTCCACAGTGTTAGTTCAAACTACATTAATCATGGATCAGGCTGTCCTTATTCCAGTGTTGGGGTTTTAATTTTAGGTTTTGGTTATTGTTTAATGATCAAAAAATATTATCATTATTATTTTAAACACAAATGAATAAAATTATTAATCAAATTAATAAATAATGGGGCACCACCCAGGAAACAGGGAACAACAGCCAAAAGGAACAAAAATCAGTCTCAGAATTAAGATTTAAGAATTTAGATTACAGTATTATTATTATTATTTAATAAATATTGGTATTAAAGTAAATTGAAGGTGTGAGACTGTAGATTGAACCACTCAACCAGCAGAAATATCTTAGTGTACATGCCTAATAACCTCACTGCCCCTCTTTAAAGGACACTTAAACAAATAACTATTATAAAACTCATTAACAACAAAACAGAATATTTACGAAGCAAAAAGAGTAGGCGTATGTGTGTTTCTGTGTGAGAAAGGGGGAAACAAGGGAGATAGAAAGAAAATGTCTGATGCACATGTGGTTTCACATGTGACTTCAAAGATGGTGGACATACAACAAAGAAAGCTCCCTGGTGAGGCTAAGGGGTCTACAATGTCAGTATGGTCACCTCATGCCACAGAAACCCAGTGCCTGGACTTTAATTCTGGCAGTCACAAATGGTTATGCAGATGAAGGCACTGTACTGGATATAAATGGACACAGCAAAGCAAATCAACACATAAGCAGGGATAATAAGACAATAAATGCAGCTTTCAACGAATGCAAATGAAATGCTTCGTACAGCCATTTTTGTCAAGCCTCTTACTTGTGATCACAGTGTGTGATTAGTCTGATGTCAAAGATCTGGAAGTGAACAGAGGTTAGTTTATTAACATCTCTTCCACGGTTCCAACAAGTGAAAAGTCTTGTGGCATCAAATATCAGCCTTAGGATGAAAGTAGGGCTCCTATCGTCTTTGGGGCAGTGGTAGAAGAATTGTGTGTCCTTTTTTGGATACCTGTGAGCTTCTACAAATCTGTTTCTTGAATGGGGGGGGGGGGCTTTTGCTACCTTCAGAGCATGGACTGTAAACTTTATTCATTTTCTGTGTTTTAATTTTGGTACAAATACAATGCAAGCAATCCCACATACTTACAGTCGTCTGTCCAAAGACAGACAACTAAATGATTTATGCTTTGCCACACATCTATGCTTTGCAACTTCTGGGTCAAAGTCACAGAATGCCTTGTCCAGTTTAGCAGAATGTTTTACATTCAACACTATGGCCACAAGTACTAAAAGTACTATTCAACCTGAGTTATCCTTTATGGTCCATCCTTCTGTTTGATATAAATTGCTCCCATCAGGAAAAAAGTGACAGCTGCAGACTAGGAGAAATAAGAGGAGGGAGAGTATAAGATAGAGAGAATAAAACATAGTCTCTTGTATCGCCTTAAGCAATACATCTCCCAGGAGAGGAGGCGCTGACAACAAGAAGATAGAGGGAGAGAGACAGAGCAGGAGACAGGGAGAGAGGGAGGAGTGAGAAAGGCAGTCACCTGCTACAGGCATGAGAGGTATGGAGATGAGAACACCGAATACTCCGACATTTCACATCACTCACACAGTCATCTTCACATAAGTGCAAAATCACCAACATCAGCTGCATACAGAATGAGTGGAGTAACACTTTGCACCAAGCGGGTCACTCATGGTTATTCATAGAGAGGCCTCTACGGGAAATTAGTGCAAACTCTCTACTTCTGTGGTGGAGAAAATTCTGCATTCACATCTGTTTGATGCAGCTCCTTTTAGATTTTAGCCTCAGCAGATATAAGTTATGGGAGAAAAGTTAACTTGTATCAAGGTTCTTGATTTTACTGAATTCATTAAATTCATTTAATGTCATCAAATCCAGTGAAATTCAAATGGTGTAGTAGTTTTAAGAGCCTGTCATTTGGCAGGGTAAAAATAGAAAACAGCTGTGTCACTCATAATTTTAATTTAATAAGAATGGAATTGGTTTGATTACTTCATTTTATCTCATCTACATCTACAACTCATTTATATCCCCACTGTCTTCACTTTAGCCATGCTCTGGAAGGCTGTAACTTCTTCCAGGTCAATCTTATAATGGAATCTTATAATGAAAGGTCTAAATTTTGGTGTGTCTAATAAGTCCCCTTGGAAAGGCTGGAACAAATGAGATCAGCTAATATGGGGGTGAAGAATTTAAATCATGCATTAATGGCATTAATGGAAACTGAATTTACCTCAAGTACACAGAAACGACCCTCCCCAGATGCCATTTAATAGTAATGCACATCAGATCTGTAGCTTTAGTGCTAGCCTCATGGTTAGCATCTACCTCCTGAGCCTGGCTCCAGTCAGCTTTGGAGAGAACCAAATAAAAATTAAATGCTCAAGGTCTTAGGCTGGCTACACTGGCATTACGGTCCTAGTCCAATAGGTCTATCCACATTATTATTATGAAAAAGAGGTTCATACCATTTTAAGAAGAGGGGGTTTATATTACTGTAAAACTGTGGCTGGGTCCCTCTGAGTGGGGAGTTAGTCTTTGCCTTGGGTGAAGGAGTTCAAGTACCTCGGGGTCTTGTTGACGAGTGAGGGTAAAAGAGATTATGAGATTGATAGGCGGATTGATGCAGTGTCAGCAGTTACTGGGGGTCGTGCTGGTCAGTTGTGTTGAAGAGGGAGCTGAACCAGAAGGCAAAGCTTCTGATTTACTGGTCAATCTAACTCCCAGCCCTCACTTATGGTCACAAACTTTGGGTAGTGACATAAAAAAAATGGGATGAGATATAAGCTGCTGAAATTAGAGGGTGGCTAGAGTTAAGGTGAGGCGTTTGGTGGAGGAAACTAAAAGTAGAGCCACTGCTCCTTTGCATCGAAAGGAACCAGTCAAGGTAATTCATGCGTCTGATCAGGATGCCTCCTGGGCGCCTCCCTTTGGAGGTCTTCCAGGCACATCTGGCTTGGAGGAGACCTCAGGGAAGACTGAGAATGCACTGGAGGGCTTAAATGTCCTGTCTGGTGTGGAAATGCCTCAGGATCCCCCAGAAGGTGTTGGGAAGTGTTGCTGGGAATATAGGTTTGCATTAAATGTTAAACATTGCTTAAATGTAGGATAGACCATGTCTTTGCTATCCCTAATAGGCCTCTCCATTACTCTGGGCCCCAGAAAGCTTGATCTGTTTTCCTCCCTTATAGGCACCCTTGCCTGGAGTTTTGTGTTCTATACTCAAATCTATAAAAACATCTGTCTTTTCTTCTATGAAAGTATTAGTACTCTTTGTGTTAAAGCTTAACCCAGGTATGGCTGCTATCGATAGACTTGTAGGTCCTGACCCTCATGTGCTAAAACAGTAAAGATGAGAAAATTATTCTTCATAACTTCATAACCATATTTCAACATTTCAAGTGTGTTAAGAGAAAAACTTTCCCTTTACTGGGTCTTTAAGACTTGAGATGCCAAGAAATTACAATTTAACACATCTGTTTCTATTAAATCTGTGAATGATATCCATAGATTATTTTGGTTGTTGTTGTTTCTGTTGTGTCTGGTTTGGAGTGAGATTAAGATGATCAGACAGCCTGCTCACGAACCAGTTAAGCTGAAAGATGTTGATCAGCTCAGTGGGAGGTAAAATTGAAAGTCAGACAGGTACAGGTTTGTTGGCTTTTTTGGACAGGAACGCCAAGTATGGAAGGAGCAAGTTCACAAACAAAAAAGCAGCAGGCTGTTGATTGTTAATTAACTGCTGTGGGTGTCTACAGTGGAACATTTGAGGTATATTCAAACTTATTCTTCTTGCAAATCAGCTAGATATCAGTGCTTTTAGTTGCAATTTCCTAATAAATTACATAAATAATGGTCACTTATATAAAAAAAAAAAAAAAAATTGAAAAATGCAGTCATCTGCTTAGTCTTTAGATCACATCACTTAAAGTAGATGCCTTTTACTCGCAGTTTCAGCTGTCTAATACCTCAAACCAGCTCTTTACTTGTCATCTATATTTATGACAAATCTGAAAAGACTTCACTGCACCACTTTGCTCTTAAATGTGTCATTATGGCTCTTTGAGAGTGCAACAGCATCTGAAGAATGCAGGCGGCTGACTTGGTTTTCTGCACACGTCTTGAGTGACACTTGCAGATTGACACTGACTGACTGTGCCTCCGGGAGACTAGCAAAGGGTGTGAACCTCTGAGTGCCGGTGTGAGTGTGTCTGTTTGAACATGAGTTCCATGGTGACAAAAGCGCAGATGTGTGGTTGAGACTGTCAGAGCATTCCTGTCCTTCAAGGTGGTTGAGTCTGTTTATCTGTAAAAACCTGTCACATTCAGTGGATCAAGCATATTTGGTAGATACATTTGGTTAACACAGTGCTGATTCCTCAGAAATCATATTGAAGGGAAAATGCAAAAGTTCTGATGCTGATCGGCAAAGATGTGCAGCAGTGCAATAGCAAGTAAAGGTGTCCACGCACTAGATGATTTTAAAATCTTAGACTATTTTAAAACATGGGAGTAGAGGCATAAGGACGGTTTCAAATGATTTTGCATCTTACGGTCCTCTGAACAGATAGTGCGAGACTTCACACCTGCTGACCTGCCAGCAACCACACAGCGAGGATTCCTCACACACAAGATCTTACAGAAAGTTGCATGATGAAACACAGCTTCAGAAGAAAAACAAACATGGAAGACTACTGAACTCCTTGGGCAGCTGTCCTGGCATGTAGCACATGAAAATCATATAGTATGTGGCCAGCCTTACAGACACAACACAAACAATTACAACCACAGATCATCCAATGCTGAGCCACAGAGCAGAGTCAAGCATCTACAACCTGCTTCATGGGAGGATTTTAGAATCAAATCTTAACCTCCCATTCCATATACAACGACTGTGTTACGGTCCTCTGGTGAAACACACAGCAGAGCAAATCCCTCACTCTCTGGTCAATCTCAGCAGTTCCTCAGCCTGCACTCTGGTCCAGCTCTGGCGTATCCCAGAAGTGCCACACCGCTTTGTGGAGATACACTGCAGGTCTATCTTTGGCGCTGCTAGACTGTGTCAGTCCACATAGAGCAGATCGATCCAAACAGCCAAACAAGGTGTAAAGTATCTAATAAATTTCAAAACACAGCACAATGCACAGACCTCCAATCATAAATCATCACTATATCAACATTACGTCTCATTTTGCAGCACGAGCAAAAGGTCATCAGGAGGTCACTGAGCTACAACAGCGCCATTGACAAGTAAAGCTAACTTTGAGGTGAAAAACCACTGAATTTTACACAAGTTGTGAAGATCCTTTGTAGCAAACATTAACCTTTAACCTTCATAATGAACTCACCCATGGCAGAAGCAATAAAATCATGGAATCATGTCGAAATCAACCCCAAAAAGCAAGCTAGCAGAGATAATGGTTATCTCTGCCCTCTTGTCTCAGGCTGATAAGGGCTGGGATGTACAGCGCTTCAGACATGCTTCCAGTGTGCAGGGTCGCTCACCTTTGGTCGGAACAAAACCATGGCACTGCGGAGCACGGTGCAACCGGTGCATGTGGGGTGCTCAGCTCCGAAAGACATCTTTGCAAGTGTCCAGTGCACCTGCCAATATACGTATGTCTCTGAACAGGTGCTATCTTCCTACGTCCATCATTAATTAAATCACCAATAACATGGGTGTCACCCCATATTTTTTTTTTATTAACAAAGTTTGCTGTGGTCCGTCATACTGTACATAGCAGCCGTCATCACTGTTTGGCATGTTTGTCTACCTCCCACAGATCACCAGAGATTTTTTTAAAAGCTGTGGTGATAGTTAATAAATAGGCCAATGCCTTCAATTAAAAAAAAAAAAAATCAGTAATTTAGTCCTCATTTTCTGCCACTCTGTTATCACTGTGGTCTTCTTCATGTATGCAAAAAATAGGCTACTTTCACATTCAGGTTGAATCTATTAGGCTTAAAAGATATTTACATGATACCTGCCATTTTTTTAAACAAACTGGCCAATGCCATTGTTATTTTTATTGGTGCTGAGATGAAATTTAAGTGCTTCAGCACCCCTGAATTGGTCCAAAATCTCTACATCTGTCTCCATGTTTGAAATTTTACTGTGAGCTATACTTCCCACTGCTGTGAAATGCTAATCAATACAAAGAACCACCCGTCAGCACATTCAAAATAAAAGCCTAGATTTTACACTGTCAAAGGGGTAAACTGAAATTTACAGAACAGACAGCACGTGGACAGCAAGCAATTGATGTTGCGTGGTGTGATGGCATATCAGACGCTAACACACGATGTAATGTGGGTTCAAAATCACCCTATGTGAAAATTCACACAATTATCTCCAAAGTGACAACCTCAGCTGAGTTATCCCTTCTGTTGTAAATTTGTAAAAGAGCATTATTCTCAAAATTTCTATTTTTTCCTATTCCACTTTTATCAAACCATGTAGGATCTAGCTCTGTTGTTTCAAATGTCTCAACAGACAAGTAAAAAAAAAAAGAAAAAAAAAAAGAAAGAAAATCAGATTTCTAAGAGACACCCTTTTTTGTCATGTGGTTTTTGTGTTGTGATTTAAAAAATTACAGCACCCTGACATGTTTTCCCCCACAATAACCACAGCAAGAATGCTCTGCTTTGTTCCCCAGCCAAGCCTTTCAGGTAACTATGCAGTCACACACAGACATAAACAGACCTTGAATGTTGCAGACATGGATGCAAACACAGACACAGAGAAGAGGGCCATGCAGACGCACTTCAGAGGGAGAGCAGCTCCATTCAGTAAATCAATTCAGAGAACAAGAGAACAAGTTTATTCATGTGTGAACTTAACAGGACAAAACTGTGGATGGAAAATACAGAATATTTATTAGCTTATATGTGCTGAAATGACCTTTTATAGTTAGTGTTAGAGCTGCTAGGCTAAAGGGACAAGTTTTTCTCCCCATCAAACTGGAATGGAATTGTACAAAAGCTTAAGCTAAAAGGGACATTTTCTTAGCTCAAGACCTTTAAATGACTGCAAGACGAGCCTCCAACCTTGGCAAGGTTAATCAGTTTAGTATGTGAGGCCAGTCTGGCTACACTTTAGTCCTTGTACACCATGTGCTACAGGTGTTCTGTGAAGTTTCTGACCTCTTGTAGTACAAACAGTATGGCATGCACCTGAAGACACATGCGTATGCATGCAGATGATCAGCTTAACTGCATCTCAGATAAGGAAGAATATGCACTCAGTGGGCTTGTTAACAATTAAAGATGTAAAGAAACTCATTGTGGTGAATAAGGCCAAATTAAAATGAAAGATTTATTTGTTTACATGTGTTCTGCAGAGTTCCTTTAATAACAATGGCATGTTTTAGATTGAAGCCTAACAGTGAGTACAAAGCCAAGAGCAGCTGAAAAATAATATATGATTGAACTGCTTTATAAGGATGCAGTGTTTCCTTAACAAAAGTGAGTGTTAAAGAGAGATTCTCTTTTCTTCAACAGTAGCTTTCTCTCTGCCACTCTCCCATAAAAGCTTTGACTGGTGAAGAACCCTGGACAGTTATATGCAGAGTCTTTCCTTTCTCAGCTGCTGAAGCTTGTAACTCCTTCAGAGGAGTCTCCTTCTTGCACAGTCAGGTTGAGGATGGCCTGATCCAGGCAGACTTACATGGGCCATATCCCTTCCATTTCTTGATGATGGATTTAATTGAATTGTTTTTTGTTTTGTTTTTTGTTTTGTTTTGTTTTGCATCCAGGCCCTGACTTGTACTTTTCAATAACCTTTTCTCTGAAGTGGGTATTTGGAGAGTTCTTTGGAGAGTTTTTCTTCATGGTGTAATGGTAGCCAGGAATACTAATCAACCAGTGACTGGACCTTCCAGACACAAGTGGTTATAGGTCTTTATACTACAATCACGTGAGACACATTCACTGTATTCAGATGATCCCCATTTGACTAAATGTGAGACTACTAGCACTGATTAGCTGGACTTCTGTTAAATTAAGTCACTCACTTTAAAGGGGGTGAACATTTTTGCAAACACTTATTTTACCTTGCATAATTTTATGTAATTGACATTACTTTGTAGGTATCTGTTTTCACTTTGAAAATTAAAAAAAAAATCCAGATTATATTGACCATGATTGATTTATAAAATCAATGAAGTTGAATGCAGTTGTTATGATCTTCATATTTCATGCTGTCTAAGTGTCTCTCTGACATTGATTACTACAGTGTTGGCTTGGAACAGAGCTGTTATTAAAACCATTATCACTACAGCATAACTTGAATGAAATTTTACAGGAAATCATAAAGCAGGCTTTATTTAAAAATAAATATAAATATGTAGGCTAAAGTTCTGGAATTTTTAAAACTTAACTTCATACTAATGCTTTAATATTTCCTGCAGTGGCTGGTAACCTCACAAGGTCGTTTTTGAGTGTGCGTATACCAGCACTCACACACATCCGAGATAATACACACACAGTCATGCATGGACACACACACCTTGCCCAGAGCCAGTGCGGTCCAATTATAGGAAGAACCCAAAGTCCTGCTACATCAAAATGAGGAGGAGAGGATTAAGACCAGGGAAGGAGGGAGGGCAGCAGTGAACTGGCAAGCAACTTTCTGACAGGCCCTTCAAGCATCATCCTGCTCTGACTGCCTGGGCATGTACTGGTGCAACCTGTTTGTGTATGTGTGGTTGGGGTAAGCTTAATCATGGGCTCCACTTGTCATAATCTGCTTCCTGTACTCTGGGCTGCCAGACCTACATGTATTTGGATTTTCTAGGTCACAACAGTTCAGGGAAACAGCAGCCAGAGGAAGCTGTCAATATGTCGGCAAACATACCTTGAGTGCCAGTCAATCATTGAGGCTTACGGATGAATGATTTGAGAGTTAGATTAAGCTCTGTTGCTGTTAATGCTTTTAATGAATGCATATTTAGTCATCATGTTTCACTTTGAAAATATTCATTAACATGGACAGATTTATTGCGTCTCAAGTAATCTTGATTGCAAATGTCTCCACAGCAAATGTCTGAGTTCATCTGAACCAATTTCCTAGAGAGCAAACCACATAGTGTTTGCTGCATTTTAAACACGACTTCATGCATGCTTGAGGTGCAAAGGCTATCCCTCACTCACTTATACAAACAGGTTCACACACAGTCATGCACACAACAGTTTATTTATGTATTTTTCCGCGCCGGGAACAGATGGCCAGTTTCATGAGCGTGTTTGTGAACTCCTGGGTTGGGTCAATCAAACCCTTTTATGAGGGTAGAAGAGAAGGGAGAGTGAGAGGGTACATAAAGGTAGAGGATAAACACAAGCAAATCAGCCTCTTGTTTATTCACAGTACTTTCAGCATTTAGCCTCTAAAGAATGCTTCTATTCTGAATCAAAATAGGTTTAATTAGCGCAGGGCAAACTTCACATTCATCTAAGAAGAGGTTTAACTGACTTCACAATCAGACTCTGATTCATAGAGATTAGCCGGTTAATTCTAATACAACACTAACACCAATGCCAATGAAATGACTTTTTGAATAGGAGTCAGTGTAAATATTTGTTATCACTCTTGCCTACATTTCATGTCTACAGTCAGTGCAATATTCAGCTGCTAGGTTATTAACCCACAGTGGCCATCATTCCCATATCTCTCCAGTTCTTGGATCCCTTCATTGACTTTCACTTGAGTTAAGAAGAATTACGGGCCTATATTCTAGCGCCGCTTACTCCAGAAATCTAATCAGGGCTTTGAAATGGCTCTACATTCAAATTTTCTGTCTAGATGTGAGTGTTCATTAGCACTGGCAGCTCATTAACTTTAGAAAAGTTGTGTGCATAATGCCAGGTCTGCAGAATCTGTAGTTTTGTTTAAACTGCTGCTTAAAACTCGTTTTAAAAGGAAGCATTTGATAATCTCTGTCTGCTTGTGTATTATACTTGTGTAATTGATGTACAATACATGCATTTTCCTCTCCCATGTCCTTACTCTGTGATTTGTGCAACACTTTGTAACTGTGTGTTTTACAAAAATGTTAAATAAGTCAAGTTTATGGTTGCTACTATTATTGTTATTATTTGAAGCCAGGTGCTGGCAGGCATAGACATAATATACATCAATCCTGCACTGACTGGCTGGCTGTATGTCAGTGTCGCCGCCATATTGCGAGAGGCAGGTCAGCTATGTAAGACAATAGAAGTAGATGAGAAATACTAAGCACAAATGATCATATTGAATTGATTTAAATAAATTGTTTTATACTTAATGATCCATGATAATAAGTACTGATAATGAAAACCACAGAGACAAAAAATATACAAGATTTTATGAGTCAACACAGAAGCAGAATCGACTTTGTTATATTTTAGAGCTACCAGGACTTTTGCAGCCAACCTCAGGTGGACGCTTGCACTTCTATACTGACTTCTTTTTTTGACTTAACAGGTTACGGTTTGTTTCAAACAGAAAGAAAGTCAGACACAAAGCATTTAGATAAGTTTGGGTAGAGCAGAAGCTCTTACAACAGGGGTGTCAAACTTACAGCCACTTCTTGCCTGCCAGCAGGCAGGCAAGAACATACGATTTAATTTTATGTCAACAAGAAGTGCAATTATGGTCTTGATCAGTTACCTTTAAACGGGACATTGTTTATAAATCCTGTCGAATATTTAACTCCAGGTCTCATCAAATGGTAAAAAATCCTCTCATAACGATCAAACAGATTCTTTATAACTGAACATTTAATCCTAATCTGGACACAGCCTGTCCTATGACATGAGAGGTCAGCATTTTTATTCTTGGTGCAGCGCTAAAAACCATCGGAAATGGTCCCGTTCATGACACGTGCGCAGATGTCAGGGGGATTCAGAGACAAGCCGAAGAATGATTGTTAGGGCTCCGACATGTGCTTTAAAGTCAAGTTTTCACTCAGCAGGTGAGGGTTTGTAGCAGTTTGAGCAGTAATAACGCAGCATTCTGGAATAAATCTCCACAGGATCCTCATCTCTCTCTCTCTCTCTCTCTCTCTCTCTCTTCTCTCCCCTCTTTTGTATCACTCATCTCCTCCCTGAACTCTGTCAGCTGATCCCAGGCCAGGTGAAATAAGGATCAGATCAGATTTTGTGAACAGGTTGCCATTTGTTTAATAATGTGTAATTATAATGAATATTCCGGTCTCGTAAATTTAGCATCAGTGGGTCTAAAAAACAATAAAAATCTGAACAGAATTACCATATAAAACAAGGACAGAATATTAAAGCCTAACCTGTTAAGATCACTTGCAAGTAGCAGTCTAAAGTAGCTAATATACTCCTGTATGTGTGTGGGTTTATGTTATGTCAGGGGCCGCATTTGCAATTCAGCCCCTGACCCAAAATGGGTTTGCCACCCTTGCCTTAGAAGCATTTGTACCAACATGCAATGCAACAGAGGCAGAACAGACAGAGGGATGGGCCGAGCAGTAAAATCTTTGGTGCAGCCCTATGATGACAGATGGTATGGGAATTTTCTCCTCAACATTGTAACACTTACTGAGTGATATATGAGTTGTTCTAACTTTGTGAGTTGACAAATGTCCTTAAAAGGCCAGTTGATGGTGACATTTGTCTTATCTGTAGGCAAGCGCCACAAGCAAAGTGCAAAACTCTGTATGGGCAGACCTTGGCTTTTCTTACCATGACTCCCTCTGTGAATTATGAGTTTAGAATCAGAATCAGCATTATTGGCCAAGCATGCTTAGAGAGCAAGGCATCTGACTCCAGTTAGCTTTGCTCTCAGTGTCAGGAGACCAAATGTTATTTAAAAAAAAGTGTTTTAAGCTTGTTGAATTTAACTAGGGAAAAAGCCCAATAGGGAGAGTTTCCTGTGATGGTTTGTACAGTTTTATTCCAGCAGTCAAACAGACCATTTAGATTAGAGTTAAACCTCAGGCGAGGATCCAGCAGCATATTCCAGACTTGCCGTACCACAGGTAATGAAAGCCCAGTGTGCTTCTCCCTCTCCCTAATGAGAGTTCACCTTAAATTTGGCTCTTGATCTCAGAGACAATAGCTTGTTAGAGCTTACTCTGAACATTTTTACCCAGCGTGAGCTTTCTCTTTACTCTAAAACACTTAAACCTGAGAAACAGTGGTTGTAATTAGTGCATTTGGTTCAATGTGAACCAGGGCATAGGCTGTGGTTGAAAGTTCCAGGTGGAATTATTGATTTAAAATGAGTCAGAGGTTTCATGATTGTTCCCCTAACATGCTTCCAATGATGGCATGGCGAAGGGCATCCTAGATTGTGCAATGACTTGACTTGTGCAATTTTTGTCCTCTCCAAAATTTAAATCTGGGCATGGAGAAACAACAGCGGCATTTCAAGACAGTAAAAAGCCCGATAACATCTTTAAATATTTACTGTTGGGGTTTCATCATTTCAGAACTGCTCTTTACTTCTTTTAAAAGAAAATATCCCATTAACTAACATATAACTTTATGTAGTTATCCAGCTCTCTCCTTTATGACACAAACCCAAACTAAAACCAGTCACAAAAAAGCAAAACAACATTGTTAATTACCTTCTATTTGGTTAATGATAATTGCCTCATACAGTGTGTTTGTTGACCAATTAGTGGAACAATGTTTTTGGTGCTTGAGTGGTTCAATAGAGAAGAGTATAATTGTTACAGCATAGTGTTTGTGAATTTGGAAGTTGCAGTGTTATGTAACTTGATTTGCTTTATTGTGCCATCCAAAATAATGGGGGGTAAAAACAATAGTGACATAATTATAATAATAGAAATGACAGGACAGGGGCATGATCGATAGGGACTGACAAAAAGGCAGGGTGCTAAACATCAGTCCAGGCAGGAATACAAGGCCACAATGGGAATATATGGCACAAAGTCCCACTGTATGTTACAGCAGTGGTTCCCAGACTTGTCAATGCATGCCCCCAAAATAACAGAGCCAGAGACTCAGGACCCCCTATTGGCATGTAATGTTGCACAGCCACACAAAGTATTAAAATGGTCTTTCCCAATACTGGCATAAGACAATGAAAGAATACTTGCAAAAAGGAAATTATTATTGAAAGTAATTTGTTGTAAGAATGACCAGAAGCAGCAGGAAAACAATATACTATTTCATTGTTGTCATGTGCAAACTGACAATTTAGGGATTTTTAATATTTATTGCCATTCAACCATAAATCTCTCCTAATAACTTTGGTTTTATTTTAAATTATATATTATGTATATTTAATTTTATTTAATATTTAATTTCCTGACCCTTACTTTGAGAACTACTGTGTTACAGTGTAATAGGGCAGCTTCATTCTGTGAGATTGTGTCTGTCTTGCTTCTGTTTCTTGGGTTTCTTTTTTTTTTTGTTTTTTTTTCTGTCGCTATGTGCCATTATTCTGGTTTCCTTTTGACCTCTGTCTGTGTTGAGGAGCAGAAGTCCTTGAGACAGCTTAGAAATATTCATAGCCCAGTAAATGTGCAGATAAACTGACATAAGAAACAAGTGATGTATGGGCACTTTAGCCCATTTATTAAAGGCTTTTTCACTTCTTCAATACAGTGTGCCTTAGTTTTTTCTGGTTATGACTCTTTTTACCCTAAACAAAATACAAGTCTAACCTTTCCCCCTTTTTATTACAAGTAGAACTATTCAAAGAAAGACCAAAAATATTTGAACATTTTCTTATACAAAAGACATTTATAACTGTACCCCACCAAACATACGGTATATGACTGGAATTTTCCATTTGCCCTCCATATCCCAATATCTTGACATTAAATTTTCTTTGCATTCCTATCTCAGTGTCCCCATTGTTGAATACGGTCAAGGTGGAGTCCAGTGGTAAACTTTTGGCCCCATTGTAAGCATACACTGCAAATAAGTGGTCCACAACATAAAAGAAAAACAAACAAACAAAAAAAAAACTTTACTTTCAAAAACATCAAAACAATACTAGAATGTTTTCTTAACATGTAGAAGCAATTCCAAAGTCTTTAATGAATGTATGTTTTTGTTTTTATAATCGTAATGTTCCTCTAAGTAAAAAGAAGTAGCAACAGCTGTGTAAGCACCTACTTTGCCCACTTATACTGTCACTAGTCTTGATGTGAGTGGAAGTTAACCAGCAACTTAAGTACCACAAGTTTGCCTCTGACAATTCCAGCACTTGCAAGCTGCCACAAGGCTTGGATAACATTATTTTCCCATCTTTGCTGCTTTGACTAGGCAGTGTTTACTACATTGTACTTTTTGGCTGCTGGATGCTGCTGTCAGAACCAAGTGGGTTGTGTTTGTGTGTGTCAAGGGCTTTCTAGTAGTTTGTATCTCCCAAGGTTGTGTCTTTGGGGAAAACACTGGGAGAAGACAATCCCTCTGAGTCTCCCATGCACACAAACACTTGGCCATACAACTGTGTCGCTTCAAGGGATGGACCGGTAGTGCTTGTGCAAGGGGGAAAAGATGCCAAAGGATCACGGGACTTGGTGCAGTGCAAACTTTGTAAGACTTTGCAGTAGACATAGAAAGAAAGAACTGACCGTAACAAGGGCAGGTTGTGGTGATGAACACAGATCGAAAATGGAAAAAACAAAGGAGGGAAGGTAGTAAATGGCCTTGAGGTTTTATGATCCCGGAGGGCCAAATTTGCTAAATGGAAGTTCTTGCTGCAGTACACGGTGTCTGTGAAATTGCTTCCCTTGAGACGTGATGCCTGTAAATGTCACCATCCTCGCGGGGCTCACATCTTCACACAGCAGGAAGGACCTGCCATTGGCTCGGGGTCAGACCTTGGTGGAGATGACCTGTCTGCACCCTGCCTCGGCTTGTTCACGCCTTACCTCTATCTCATATTCCTCTCCGTCTGCGTCTTCCACCCCACCCCCGTTTCACTTTTGCAAACTCTTCCCTTTTACACTTTCTTCTTACTCTGCCCTCCTTGTCCTTGTTGCCATGGCTACTGCCTCCTTTGAATGAGGTGGGGAGGCAGGAGGAGTGATGGAAGATACTGGGGCCTATGTTACTCCTGCCATTCATCATTGTCCTTCCCTCTCGCCTCTTAAATCTTTATCTCTTTCAAGTCTTCAATTAACCGCTGCAGAGGGAAAGTCATGCTGAAACAGCGCCAGCTTTGTGCTGTCTTGCTGTTTTGATTGTCCGGTTTTTGTTTACCTCCATTCAGAGAGAAGGAGGAGAATAAAAGACCTCGGAAAAACTGCCAATTTTTGATGGTGATAATTATACAGGACGTTTCCAGTGCAAGGGGGCATTTTAAATCCTAATTGGGTCTGAACCTTTGTTTTGAGGCTATAATGAGAAAGATAACACCAGGTGATCCTGGTAGGCTAAAGTAGGTATGAGTTATTGAGGGAAGATGAGGTAGGAAGCAAGTCCAGAGGAACAAAGCTCATGAAATGCATGGGAGAGTAAGACAGGGGAACAGCAAAGGCGGAACAAGAAAGAGGAAAAGGGATGTGCAAGTCTGTGATGCAGATCAAAGTCTAGGTGATACCGAGGGAGGGAAGGAGGGGAAGGAGTGAGGCCTGTAAAAAGAAAAGGGCAGTGATCAAAGAAGAGATGAGGCGATGGAGGAGGTAAGGAAAGAGAGAGGGAGATATACAGTAGTTGGTGCCATGGCAACTTTATTGTTTCGTGCCCTATATTTATGGGAATGTGTCTTCCTTTATGATCTCTTCCCCTTTTTTTTTTTTTTTTAGCCTGGCAGATGCATTCACACACCCATCCTCCCATCCAGCCACCCACACACAAACAAACCGTCACCCTGTTTCATGCCAGCTTTCAACCGCCGAGCAGGGGGAAGCACCACGGCCATAAAAGATGTGGTCACACAGCGCCTCACAACTCTGCCTTGTTATCTTGACCACATTCAAAAAAACCGTCAACTGATGCTGCAGGTGCCATACGGCCTCCCTGCATTACCTCATTTGCCGTGCTTGCCTGACTAATGAACACGCACCGGCAGAGGCCGGAGCAAAGGAGCAGCAGGAAAGTTTAAATACATGTGTCTCCAGCACAGCAGCAGAGGAAGTTATTTACATAATGCCTCCCTGATTACCAATCTCCCCGGCTTACATGTGCTTTTATGTGCTAGTCTTGTGGGTGAGGTGAGGGAGAAGAGAAAAGAGTAACAAGAGCAAGATAGTGATTTCCTGTGTAGTGGTGCGATGGGCTAATGAGATATTAATTTGCAACCTTGACTTTCATGGCCTTGGGATGCAGAGATCAAAGGGAGAGGATTTGTTTTTCCAGACGCGGGAGGTGTGGAACAAATCTTGTTTCCTTCCATTTTTGGTTACACTAATTTTTATAAATTCTGTGTTTTTTTTATTGTGCAAATTTGTATACAGATCAGAGTTGCTGGGTTGTCTGAATGGGAGCAGTAAAAGAGTCCAGCACAGGCATTTATCTCCAGTTTTTACATATAACAGACACAAATAGAGTGCTGCTATTAGGTCCAGTTGTGGTCAAATTTGAGTCAAAGTGTTGCCTTTAACCTTTTAAATCCTGCTGCTGTGCTTCTCTAATTTTTTAAATAAACCAGTTGTCAGAATATCGCTTCTAACCTGAGGTTTCTTGACTAAAGACTGACCTTGTTTAAAAACAGATGGGATTTTTTCTCCCTCAACTGATTTAAAAGACAGCTATTCTGAATGCTTAGAAAAAAAAACTGCTTATCCAGACAGAAACACGCCTCTTACCGTCTTTACACTCTTTTTTCCCAAACATCAAGCATCACCCTGAGGCAGACACAGCTATCAAAGCTTTACTTTAAATAAATAAAAAAAAAAACATATATTCCCAACTTTAGTCAAGTGTTGATTTCATAAAGGATCTCCTGACTTTGCTGTATTAGCATATTTGCAGGTTAATGTCTGTATGACTACATGACAAAAATATCAACTCAGGCCCCATTTTCTTTATTTTCAATCAAGACATTTGAGAGTTTAGAGGTAAAAAATATAAGAAAAAAATGAATGACAATGATTACAGAAGATACAAGGATAGAGAAACTTCTACTTATTGAGACTCAGTGGAAGAAAAAGGGCTACTGTTGTCAGAAATGGTACATCACAACACTTCTTCTGGACATTTCTGGTCGAGGATAGCGGCTCGCAGACTCTTGCAGCCTGCATCAATCCCCATCCAGAGTTCCCTGCCTTACCGAATGTCAGTGTTTTACAGACCCTTTTCAACTTTCTGAAGGTAAATTATAGAAACTGACCAGGAGTACTGAATGGAAATTTGTCATCTAGGTACATGTATGGCTGTTACTTTATTCTCCTAATGACTGATAACTAGACAAATGCAGCCTGTAGCTATTTTTACTTTATGAAACCATTGTGTCAGCTGTTGAAGTGGAAAACTGAGCTGAAATAACAAGTTTAAGCTTGGCATGTTGCTATTTCCTCTGAAGGAGCACGCAAATCCAAACATCTGTTCAGATACTCTGAGGCGGAAGAGCACATAGCTGATTTCCTAAATATGTTTCACAAAATAGCACCAAACACAGAGGCTTTCTGCCTGAAAACTAGAATGTTTCAAAATTGTTGATGCAGCAACTCCATACCGATTCACCTTGCTTCTCCAAGCATGTCCTGTTTAAAGGGGCAATACTCATTAAAATCACTGGAGGCTGATGGCACTACCATTGCCAAGTTCCTTAAACAACCCAACTACAAAAACACTGAAATACCCCTGTAAAACAAACGCATCTTCAAGTCTTATTAAAAAAGAAAAGAAAAAAAAAATCCAATAGAGAGGCATGATTCACCAAGTTCACATTTTCATGGATATTTCTTGTTGCTTTTATCAGCTTTGAGGAGTCTTTAGTACTTTTGTACACTAGAGAAAAGTCCTTATATGATGAGCTATATGATTTCACACACTCTTGATCAGCTCTGGGCTTCACCTGCATCAGGTGTGTTGTGCTCACATGATGCTTTCTTGTAACCTTGCAAAGCAGATGGATACGCCCGCTTCCTTGTTTTTCACTGGCGAATCCATCTTGCAAAGCTCCCACCTGAACAGTTTGGGCCTGGTTAGATTGTGACAGAACCAATCAGCGATGAGGGGCAGTACTTTCAGGCGTGGCAGAGTCGTGACATAAACAAGCAGCAGCAAGAGGCCGGTGCAGTTATGGTGGAAGAGCTTAGCGTGGATGCTGCTAAAGTGCCAGTTTTATCAGAATTTGACAACATTTCTTCATTAAAAGAAGAAAAAAGAACAGCAGTGAGTTGTTTTCTTTTCAAAAATGACAAAAGCCGAGTACTTACATGTCTGTAGTTGCCATGTTTCGCGTTATTCCCTGGTAGCTGTGCACACGCAGCTCGATAGCAGCTACGTCAAGTGTTTTGCTGCTCTGATTGGCCCGTAAAGATCCGAGCTCCAAGCTTTTTTCTAACCCTCCCTTTTCCCAAACGTTTCCTATTGAAGCTTTCCTGGATGGATGTGTGAAACACATCCATCTAGCATGTCAGGTTAGCTTTCTTGTGCATCACTATGAATACAATAGCACACAGGTCATGCTTACCTTTGTGGCCTGTCGAAAATGCCGGACATCTTCAATGCTTCCCATTCCTCAATGTAGTGAGTTTATCTGTATTTCAAATGTGCATTTGTGCACTTCCAAAAATGAAACTTATCTTAGCAGGATTTGCAGCTCTTTTTGTATAACATGACGTGCATGACAGAGCTGTGATCAATTGACAGGTGTCATTTGACTGACGTGATCAGAACAAGACTGGCTACTTACTGTGCCAGATGATCTGATCCAGAATCAGTAAAGGGACATCTAGATAAGTAACAACTAATATGGGACAGTTGACAGTTCTACATTCCTGTCATTTACTGTATCTATGGCACAATTTGTCGTAACAATCCAGTTACAGATGTGAGTTTACAGCAAGACTTTCCACCAAAGATACCCCACAAATCAGTTACACCAACTGTACACATGGACTTAAATGCTGACAATAGAAAAACTTGTTCTCCAGAATGTAGAGTGAGTCCTTCTGTGGCCGCTCGCGTGCCTTGTTTTATTGCATTTATTCGAGTTGAACCTTTAGCCATGACTTAACCAGGTTGTAACTCTAATGACATTTGCAGAACACACAACCTCAGGATACATGAGAAACGGAGTTAAGAAGGGGATTCCCATCCACTATAAATAGAGCTAGAGCTAAGATAGATTCGGTTATTTACTTTATCTATGTCATATGAGACCATATGTGACTTTGTGCTCATCTTTGGTGATCACCCCTTCATACATACACACATCCAGACACACATACCGGGTGACACTTCTACCCAGCAGCTGAACACCTTGTCACATTTGCAGACAGTCAGAAGAGAACATAACTCACAAAGGGCACTGGGGGCCCAGCCTTGGCCTAGAGGTTAGATGGCCCCAGAGTTGCTGAGCTTCTCTTTACACTTCTTATGAATGATGCATGGCTGGCTGGCTGGGGTCCGGTGTAGCATGGGGTGAGAGAGAGAGAGGGAGAGGCAGCAGCCATAGAGGCAAATCAGCATTGATCAAGGGTGCTACAATTACACTGAGCTCAGCTAGTTCCTTCCAGTGGGTGCCCCTAGGAGTGGAGGAAATGGCCTTGGCAGGATGAAAAAGCCTTGTTGTGTGTGTCTGAGTGGGAGTATGAGGGGTGGTGTTAGGCAGTTGAGGGATCCTTCAGCTGTAACACTGGAATATCTGAAAGTGTAGAGAATACAGTTCATAGCTTTGAATTTGTACTAGGAATTTCTTTATGGGAGTACGATCCCACAGCTCTGTGCAGTCCAGTTATCCAGTTATCTTTTTTTATCACTATCAATTGGTTAACTCATACAAAGGCATAGCTAAGTTACCAGCCTACATTTTTACACAGATGGCGCTCAGATATATCTGTTATTACCCAAGTGAATTATATCGTTATTTACAAAGGTCAACAGGCAAGCCAGTAGGGCAAGGCCGGATTAATCATTAGGGCAACCGGGCAATTGCCCAGGGGCCAACGGCAGTGGCCGCATAACCATACTGCAAACTTCCAACCCTATCAATATGATTGCTCAGTGCTTCACATAATCTTGTCCTCTAGTACTCACTGTAGTTTTCACACAGTGGCACTAGTGGCACTGTGAGCTGATATACCCCTCCTCACTGACCAGGGGGCATGGGGCGGGTCTTCAACTGACCACTCTTGGATATTTATGGACATTTAGACCAGCCTACACAAGAGTGTGTGCTACATTTGTTATACTTATTCTGTGGTTTGGGGTGCAATAAGTGCTTTAGGATTTAGTAGGCAGCAGAATTTTGGTGGGTGGGGGGTGGGGGGGGGTTGAAAGACCTTGCCCAGGGGCATTTCAATGTCTTAATCTGGCCCTGCAGTAGGGGCCCCCAGAAAAGCTAAAAAAATAACAGCATTAGCTTCAAATTTGCAAATTTGGCAATGACAGCTGGAAAAGGCCCTAAAGGGCCCCCACCTCATCTCTGACCATTGATGTGCTGCAGAGAGTCACATACATGACTTTGCAAAGCCAATGGATTGGCCAGATTCCATGTCTGTCATTAGACAGACCCATCATACAAAGTTCAGATCTAAAGGTTAGAGCCCAATCTTAGAATTGACCTATCAGTGTCATTTGAAGAAAACAAGGGAGTAAGGCATGGTTTAGTTGACTGCAAGCTGAAAAACAAAGGCTGCAAGTAAAGCAACAAGCTCTGATAAACCTATAGTGGCAGTTTTTATTGGAACTGGACGACATTTCTTTATTAGAAGAGGAACAAAGAACAATGCAGAAAGCTTTACTTGGAGAAGATGATGTTAATGCCTATATCCCAACTGGCTTGGGTAAGCGTTTGATACATCAACTGGCTCCACTGGTAGTAAAATATGTTCGCGACTACCTGTTGAGCTCACTTTCTTTAGTTAACTAAACTCTGATTGGCTCGTTATAAATGTGACAGACGGGATATTTGTCCAGTCTTCATCTAAGATTTTTTTCAAAGGTTCTGCCCTTCCCAAACCCAAATTTTAGGTCTAAAACAACTCCTGAACCATAGACAATGTCATCAGCGTTTTACCTGGGCTAAGGAGAAAAGAATTGGACCGCTACTCATTGGTCCAAAGCCCTGTTTTTAGATGAAAGTAAATTTTAAATTTCATTTCAAAATCAAGGTCCCAGAGTCTGGAGGATGATCGTACAGGCAAAGAATCCAAGGTGCTTGATGCCCAGGGTTTTCAGTTTCCACAGTCAGTGATGGTTTAGGGTGCCATGTCATCTGCTGCTGTTGGTTCACTGTGTTTTATCAAGTCCAAAGTCAACGCTGTCAGCCATCTACCAAGAGATTTTAGAGCACTTCATGCTTCCATCTGCTAAGAGCCTTCATGGAGATACTGATTTCCTTTTCCAGCAGGACTTGGCACCTGGGAAGCCAAAATGACCAGAAACTGGTTTACTGACCACAGTATTACTGGCCTGACCTGACCCTCTTAGAGAATCTCTGGGGAAATGTCAAAAGGAAGATGAGAGATGCCAGACTCAATGACAGCTGAGTTGAAGGCTGCTATCAGAGCAACCTGAGCTTCATAACACCCCAGCAGTGCCACGGACTGATGGCTCCATGCTACACCACATAAAAACAGTGAATTGTGCAAAAGGAGCTCCATCCAAGTACTGACTGCATAAATGAGCATGATTTTTCAGAGGATCATCATTTCTGCATTAGATATCCTTTTCTGGACTAGTGTTTTGAAATGTTCTTATATGTTGAGATAGTGGATTTATAATTTCTGAGAGCTGTAAGCCATAATCATCAACATTAAAACAAAAAAGTCATGAAATATTTAACTTTATATATATTACTTTTTTAGATGCACCTGTATATACTATCAGGTTATCACAAACAAAAAAATGAAGAATTATTCATCCAAAAGTGAAAAAAGACAAACAAGATACAAAGACAGTGGTAAGTAAAGCAGAAAACAATTATTGATGATGATCTGCTAGTCTAGCCTTGACTGCTAGAAGTGACACTTTATTTAATCATTTATTAAGTTTTTAGTTATCTTCAATTTTCATAATTTGAATTTACAGAGTTTTCATTTTTTTATATTTATACTGGAGAATAATATAAATGTTAACTAAGTCATTTTTTGTGCCAGATGACATAGTGGTGATGAATGCCAGTCGGAAGCACCCCATATGAATTTTTGCCTGGAGCCCTAACAGACTCTTGAATTGCCATCAGTTATTTAGATCATGATTATTCATTTCTAAAACAATTACTTTACTCAATGATGTTGTAATTTTTCCTGCAGCAGAGACGTGGTATTGCAGTGCCTAAAATGGGAGTAGGTGACAGGGATGAAGTAGGATAAGGGGGGTAAGGGTGGGAGGGTAAAAGAGAGTGAGGTGTGAGATAAAAGGGTGGGATGGGAGGAATGCAAGAGGGAAGAGGAAAGGTGATACGGCGGGCCTGGGAGTCGACAGATTGATGGATGGCTTTGCTGCAGATGGATACTGAGCAGAAACAGAGCTTTAAAAACACACTTTAAAACACACACATGCATCATACACACACATTAAGGGTGCGTTACCAAAAAAACTGCACCAATTGGTTCACACTGGCAAAAAACAATCACACTGGCAAGGAAACAGCCAGACACTCTTATCCAATAGTGGCATTCAGGTGCAGACAGTTAACCCATCACACTCCATTTATCTCCCTCTCTAACATTCCCACACACATTATTAATATGCGTCATGCAGCTTGGGGTAGAGCGCTGACTAATAACTGTAAACAAGCATCACCATGGGGCCCATCATACAACCCAGTAATGGTTATTACCATCATCGCTCTTCCTCTGATTATCTCGGCCTGTTGTTAGAGCAGAGTTCCCAGCCAAGTTTACCACTGGCATTGTAGAAACACTCTAGACCCCTCTCCATTTCGCTCATTTACATCCACAGCAACATCTGCTTGCAAGGTGTCACCACTATGGGGTTGCATTAAGGATTTCAAGCTCATCTTCTATAAAAGAAACAAAAAATAATGCTCTGCTGAGGTATCTGTATCAAGCAGAAGCTTACTCACCAACCCAGGAATGTTCCCATCTGTTGATGTGTTGTAGTGCAAGATGGTGGCAACTGTGTAACATGAGTGTTCAGTAACTGCATGGGGAGAAAGGGCTTGTGGGCTGTGCTCAAATGCCAAGGAAGTGTGTATGTTAACACAACATAAAGCAGCTGTGAAACTGCATGGAGCTGGACGTATCTGATTCTAAGACCAAATTTAAAGTTTGATTCTGCATGTTTTGGATAAGGGCTCCTTATTACATTCTTTTATTTTCTTTTTAGATCCTCAAAGAAAGTGTCAGTGCGTTTTTACTTTTTCTCTTTTAAACTAGGAAAGCTGTAGGTCAGAGGGAGGAGGAAAGCATGATTTATCTCATCTTTGTTCCATATTTCTCCCTCTAAATATGCCGTCCTAGCAATCAGAGACATTCTATCTGTGCTTCGTTTCTTTTTTTTGACTGTCCTTGGACTAGGAGGGTGCACTTTATTCTATTTATTACTCAGTGCAGTAATGCCTCTGCACGGCGTGGCTCAATCAATACTCATACTATTTGATGATGTGCTGAGAAGAAGGTGTTACAGTGTACAAATATATAGCCAAGCAATTAGGTTACTCACTGCCTGTATTACGCTGTCACACATATTGATAACTTTGTAATGCATCATTATGTGCATCTGTAAGAGCCAAACCAAGGGGGTTGTGATGCAAGACAGAGTTTCTATATGATTACGTGAGACATTTGTGATTCTAATCTGATACATCAGACAGGTGATGACTGTTACCCAGGCTTGCCCAAAAAACAGCTGGGCCCTTGAAAAAGCAGTGAATGGGCCTTTACCAGTTGAGATTTATGTGCCATTGCATGTGTGTTGGATCAGCACAATTGCTCCTAGCATCTTGGCTAAATCATTAGTTAACTGTGATTAACCAGAGTTCTTGGAAAGCTGAGTTCAGTTTCACTGGCCACACCTAGGCCTGATTACAACCAGATTTGTTGAATCAAGAAATCACTTAAATAGAAACTTTCAGACAAAGTGAAGTAGGCAAGAAGATCTCAAAAAGAAACGCATCATGCCACGATCCGAAGAAATTCAAGAACAAGTGAGAAACAAAGTGATTGAAATCTATCAGTCTGGAAAAGATTACTAAGCTAATTCCAAGGCTTTGGGACTCCAGCGAACCACAGTCAGAGCCATTATCCACAAATGGAGAAAACTGGGAACAGTGGTGAACCTTCCCAGGAGTGGTCAGCCAACCAAAATTACTCAAAGAGTGCAGCAAAGACTCATCCAGGAGGTCAAATGAGAACCCAGAACGACATCCAAAGAACTGCAGGCCTCACTGGCCTCAGTTAAGGTCAGAATTCATGACTCAACCATAAGAATGACACTGGTTATCGTCATCACCAGTTATCACAACCGCTTGATTTAAGTTGTTGCTGCCAAGGGTGGCACAACCAGTTATTAGGTTCAGGGGGCAATTACTTTTTCACACAGGGCCAGATAGGTTTTTGGATAGATTTGTCCCCCTTAATAAATACAATCATCATTTAGAAACTGCAAGAAACTACATTTTCCATTTACTTGGGTTGTGTTTGTGAGATATAAACATTGGTTTGACCAGAGTGGAGTCAGAGTGTACCAAGGTCGGCCTTCAGCTAAATGCCAAGAAAACTCGAGGTAATCACATATAACATCCCATTGGAGCATCCACCTCTGACAACTACAACAGAAAGTGCTCCTCTGAAGGAAGTAAAGGACTTCAAATACCTGGGCTCATGGGTCAACTCAACTGAGCAAGATCTTAAAGTGAGGAAGGCGCTTGCATGGAGGGCCCTGAACGGCATGGCCAGCGTATGGAGCTCCAGCCTCTCTGAACAGATCAAGCTCAGCTTCTTCTATGCAACGGTTGAATCTGTTCTCCTGTATGGCAGCGAGTGCTGGACCCTGAAACCCACCCTGCAGAAGTCTCTAGACGGGTGCTACACCAGGATGTTGCATGCAGTACTTAACATCAGCAAGAGTGAACATGTTACCAATGAGAATCTGTACAAAGTAACACCAAGGGTGAGCGAGAAAATAGCTGCCAAGAGGATGAGACTAGAAGGACACTGCCAAAGACATCAGGAACTGCCAGCTAGCAAATTGGTGCTATGGGAACCAACACATGGGCACCGGTCACGAGGTCGTCCCACAATAACACACATGGATGTACTCAAAAAAGACATAGGAGTGCAAAGTACTGAGGAGCTGGCTAGATGTATGGAGAACCGGGATGACTGGAAGCGAAGATGGAGGGCTTGTCTGAGGACGACCTAGTAGTTGATGATCCAAAACATTTAAGTGTGATAAATATCCAAAAAAATTAGGAATCAGAAAGGGGGCAAATACTTTTTCACAGCAATGTATCATCGTTTCACACTGAGGTAGCTCATGGTAGGTCCTTAGATGGTAATGACGTCATGGCTCATAAATCTCAAGGGTAGTATCAACTGAAAATGATGTTCAGTCAGGAGCACTTTGTCAAGAATCACATATAATATTCGGTAGTAAATATCTCTTTTTCAGCAGTTAGTGATTTACACTGACTGTGGTATGTTCCTGCCTTTCCTGTGCCGACAAGGAAAGCCTGAGGCAGATGGAGAAGCAGCAAAAAAAACAAGAGCAGAGTAGACATCAATGACAACAGAATGATATTAAGTCAGAAGCAGAATAAAGGAGGAGCTGGGGTGGAAGAGGGTTGCAAAAGCGGCTTGCAGAGGGAACAGCAAAGCGTAGCAAGGCTAGAGCAGTTTTAATAAGGCAGCACGAGTGTGATTAGCCAGTAACGTGCCCAGAGTGAGTCAACTGGTCGTTAGTTGGCGAGGGCTTGCATGAGATCAGTAGATCTCAATTATATGGCAGCGCTTGACTCAGTGGCCTGCCTGAACTGATGCTGAATGCTCAATTTGTGGCTAGCGGAGTGGGTGTGTCTTATCCTCTCTCCCCCTCAGCTCTGTTTTTTACTTTGTAAAAGGCATTTTTTGAAATTCCAGGATTGATGCACCTTAACTGGAACTGTGGGATTTAGTTACTCTTCAAAGAGTAGTTTTGAAAATTAAGTACAGTTCAAATTGGGGCAGAAAAAGTGCCAGTCATAGAAAGAGTAAGATTGGGAGAAATGTATTAGTTTGCATTTTTATCGAAGAATAGTCAGTACAAAGCCTAAGGCTGTCTTTCTGGTTCATTATACAACAAGTTGAACCTTTATTGGCCTCCTTTTTCAAACCTCTTCTCCATTGCAGCTTTGGACCACATTTTCCTGCTTAACCAAGAAATTAATGGCCCTTTGGTCATGGAGGCTCCGGATAATAAACTCATTCACTGTAAATTAATTAGCAAACATAACAGCAGACAGTTAGAGGGAATTATGGAAATTGTGGCATGCATACATAATAGCCCATCTATAGTGAGCTAATGCTGCATATATAATAGGAATGGTTAATGTTGTCCAATGAGGCAAACAACCCCTTAAAGCACATTGGGGTCTTTATATAACTGATATGCATTTGTTTTTTGTACGGTTTTTCTATTCAGTTAAGGAGAATATCCAGCTTCTGCAGGGATGTCAGGGTCAACTACAGAATTGTTATTAGCTTGGAGATATTCTTGTACATGGACACCTTAGTGGAGCCGAGCCATGTCAAACTTTGGGCTCTTTACTCCTGCCCTTGTTTTTTGCAAAAAAGTTAGTGGAGAGCTCATGGAAACACAGCAAGGGCTATAAACTGGACAACGATGCAAACCCACACTGATAACTCCCACTCACCCACCACTCTTTCTCTGCCCACTGAACTCTTACCATTAAAATGCAAGTCATCTATATTTTTTCTGGACACCTCTCTTGGCTTGTTCCCTCAGAGGAATAGTGGACCGAAGACTGAGCACAGTTGATTATGCATCAGATATTTCCTCCCACACAGTGAATACAAAGAAAGCAAGGACGTGTTTATTATTCAATAATGCTTGCTTTCAATGCTGGATCTAAAGGGACGTTTGTAGATGGAATTCTTCAACACTTATGTTGTTAATTTTTCCACACGTCAGTATAAATGGGTTACAGTTTCATCTTGTCTGTGATTCTGTGTTTACAGCAGGAAATCTAAAATATGCCGATCAAGGATATAATAATTTGATTTTTCATTAGTTTCTATTTTTATTTAGTTTTCACTATTTGTGTTCGATTTCACTTCAGTTTTGATTAGTTTTTACAGCTGGTTTGTTAGTTTAGTTTTTATGTTGCAAAAATTCTTCATTTTAGTTTAGTTTTTATCAGTTTTAGAGTTAGTTTTAGTTTTTTTATGGATAGAAGAGTGTCATACATTTTTAAAAACACATTTAAACAGGCGACTCTTCGAAAACAACTCCAAACACAAAACTATCACTATGTGAAGTCTTAACCAACCAGATCAGGCAATTTTACACTCCCCAGACTTGGGTGTTGATGGTTGTGTCAAAGACTAAAACTAAGGATATTTTGTCTCCATTTTATTTTATTTTAGTTTTTGTTCGTTTTTGTTTTTTTGCTAAACTTAGGTTAATTTATTTTCAGTTAACTAAATTGATTTTTGAATTTTAGTTATTTAGTTAGCTTTATTTATCTATAACAACCTTGGTGCAGATTCCAGTTATTGTTGGAGTTCAATTCAAGAATTGAAGGTTTGGTGCTGTGCTCGTCTCAGCTGTTTGCCATTCTTGATTTTCTCTTTAAAAGCAACACAGTTTTGTCATATCTAAGCTTTAAACACCTGATGAAACTCCCATCCAACATCTTTTATGCTTCTATGTACACAGACTTTACAGCTTTTCCTTGTCTTTGCTTTCATCTCCACCAGTAGCAGCTCACTTTATAATGGATTAAAACAGCAAGTGAACCAGAAGCCACACTTACTCAAGATGATGAATAACAATGCTTTCTACTTGACATAAATACATAAGATAAAATTAATTGCTTATATGAACAGCCCCCCAAGAGACAGAAAAACAGTGAAAACCCATTACTGGACCACAGTGGCAACATGAAACACATATAGCCAGCTTGTTTCTGCTCAGTGTTCTGAGAAATGTCTGTTACAGATTTACATGTTCACATGTACACAAATGTATGTGACACAAAAGCATGCAATTACTTAAGATGTGCGCACTATGATGCAGAAAATTATGCGCTTATGATCCCCATAGTGTACTTAACATTTAAATTAGTCTGAGCAGCATGCAGATTCTGTTGCAGTGACTAATGCAGCACAAACAAAGTGAATACATGAACGCTATATAAGTCAGCACAAACTTTAAAGAGAGAATGGATGGTTGTCTGAAGCAACTTTACAGCCTTACCTGGACTTAGACAGTGCCCCATGTGTTTTCCATATTGACACCAAAAGGTAATTAACACAGCAAACCCTGATAAGAACCATCTGTAGGATTAACAAACACTCTCTCTGGGAGCTAAGTAAGACCTCCCATTCCATTAGGGAGGTAAACTTAAAGTGTGTCTTCACTTTTCTCCTGCCAGCTCAGGTCATAAAACCTCCACAGACAGACTCACAAGCTTTTTTAACAAAGTCTCTGTCGACCCAGAACAGTTTTTAGGGAGTAGAGAACATTTGCTTTTAAAACATTTTATGGTGTTTATGGTATGAGGTGCACTAAAAACAGCTGATAGGGTTTAAATCAGTCCCAACCCTGATTTTTGTGTGTTTCAACTAAAGCCCTGAACATCTGTTACCTAATTGCTGTTGATTAACTGAATGTATGTGTAAAACTAAAGTCGAATTGTTCCTTTAAGGCAGTTGTTCCCAGCTGGTCTAGCCATTTGACCCAGCAACACCTCTGTAATAAGATATCCCAACCCAAATTTCCAATAATTTTGAACCACTAGAATTGATTTAATAAAACATAAATGCATGAAATCATTTTTAATCACTCTGCGTTGTGGTGATAATCCTAAGTAAATGTAATATGATTAGGGCCCGAGCACTGGCCTTGCAGCGAGGACCTTATTGTTTTTAGATATTATAATATTGGCTATTGTCTGCTTTTTGGTGGGCCTAAACATGCCTCTAAAGTCCCACAAAACCTTCCAGAAAATTGTCCCCAGTGGAAATTTTGTCTGGTAGTGGAATTGTGCAAGTCCATTGCACAGGGGCCCCAAACGAGAGATAGGGCACTGGCTTAGAGCTGTGTGCATGAAAATTGGTACACATATGTATCATGATTAGATACAAAAAAAAAGTCTTGGACCATCCTCTAAAGTGTACAGGAAGGAACGAGCCCAAGCCAAAACTCTGTTAGTCGGAGAGCAGAATCTGGTATTTTGTGTAGTCTAGGTCTGGTTTTGCTATAGTTCAGACACTGTTGTCACACACTTGGGCCAGATTTGGGCCGTTGTTCTCTTCCCAAATGTGGGCCACATCTTTGCTGTTCATCTGGCCCATATCTGAGCCAAAGGGCTGTTGCTTTCAGGATAACCAAGGGAAAACAGGTTTCTTCAAGATATTTCTATCCAAGCCAACAGGGTAATCAAGTCAAGAAAGTCAAGTGAAACAGAATTAAATAAGCATTTCTGCCTTTGGCTTCTTTGGTGTCACAATTTTTTTTTTCCAGGACCCATCTTTACAACCCATTTTTGGGTCCTTAATCACCAGCTGAAAACCTCTTTTTCAAGTTAGCTCCACCAACACCTCTAACTGCACTGTCATGTCCATTTTTCATATATTGTAAAATGTGCTCTAACAGCCTGTTGTTGCAATAAATTATAAGAAATTTCCCCTTTCAGACAATAGCATCTGTAAGCAGGCATCCATCCAGTGAATGACTGCGCTGTGATATATATAAATGAGTATAAATAATAGAAGAAGTTTGTGAGAATAACCCATTAGGCATTGAAGTCTTTTAAGTTTCCAACAATACGACTCACAGTCCATTACTGCCTGGAAATAGAGGTCTGTTCTGTGTTTGCTCCAGAGTTTTATCTTTGATCAAACATATATCTTTAGTGACTCCCTGTCAGTAATGTTAGCTTATCAAAACATCTTGACATACCTGTGCTGGCCAAAACATTTCTGCAGACTTTTACTCACAGCAGCTGTTGGACTCTGTAGCCTTTCACACCACCTGCAACCATTCAGAAAAGAGAAGCACATGAAAAATTTAGTCACGGTGAATAGCAGCAGTAGAGAGGAATTGACTCCTTTTGTGAAAGTGTGTATTTAAGTGTGTTTGTATATGTATTTTCCTCTGTGTGATATTAAAGTGTTAACACATCTGTGTGTGCACACCGCTCCCATTCTTTATCAGTTTGTTTGATTGATTATCCGGCAGCCTCTCGGCACCTTTTTGCTTTCCTATCTATCACTCTCTTTCCTCTTCACACACATACACACACGCACCTATGTACACAAGCCGTATAGGGGGATGAAGGAGGCCCAGCTAACAGCATATTAGCCACCTGTGGGCAAGCCCAGTGCCGTGTAAATACCCGGGAGAGAGGGGGGATGAGCTGTGGCGCCCTGTCAGCCCTAATCTGGGAAGACACCTAATCTCCGCAATCCCCCATGGAGCCTTTTCCATCACTCCCAGATGGATAGAAATATACCTGAAGGAACGCAATTGGCAGCGTTACTGTAGGGGATTCCAGAAAATAGTCTGGGCAACAACGAGCCTCAAAGGCCAGATCAGAGGATTAATTTATTAAAGCTAGAGTCAGCGTGTATTCTGTGGATTACATTGTAATGAGTCTCTTCTTTTTGAAGAGCATCATTAATCAGTTTGGCTGAAGGTCCACATTTTAAGACTGTATCTTTTCATCTTTTCAAGTTTTAATGAAAAGACTAAATGATCCTTCACAGTTTAACCACATCAACACCTTCACTGTTTTATCCTACACACATTGTGGTGACTAAGATCAAGAACTTTTACCTATTCGCTAAGTGAACAGAGGTTAGAGAAGATATACCATTGTAATTAAAAAAACTACAGCATTGAAATCTGCTCTGTACTTATTTTGACATCCAATCAATTATGATTCAGTTAGGTGTCATGTTAATAAAAGCCTTTATCCTTGTGGGGAAGCTGAAATCATAGCGCTAATTCTTTGAATAGATAGAAGGACATGTCATCAGAATACATAGATATAATTTCTACACTGAACTCATTTGTTTGGACAAATCTCATCTTTTAAGTATGGAAATGTACCATAGGCATTTTTAAGTAAGCAGTGTGTTTTCATTTTTTTTTTTTTTTTGGATATATATATATATATATATATATTTTTTTTCAACTCACATTACTATTTGAGGGCTTACTTTTGTGCATACAATCTCTTGCCCATATGGTTTATAAAAACCCAAATGCTTTAGTTTATTGTATGTTTTGTATAATGTGGATGAATAGTACAGGTGCATCTAAATATTTGAATATCATGAAAAAGTTATTTTTTTCCTCAATTAATTCAAGAAGTAAAACTTCCATATATTCTAGATTCCTCTCATACAAAGTGAAATATTTCAAGACTTTCTTTGTTGTTTTAATGTTTATTACGTAATACAGGTCACTAAAATCTGAGATCTACTATCCTGAAATATAATAATATCACAAAAAAACAGTCAAAAAATATTTTTAATACAGAAATGTTGACCTTATGGAAAACTGTCCTCATTTATGCAATTGGTAATTGCTGTAGCTGATTTTGTGCAAATTAATGCATCTATGCAACACAGCATGGAGGCAATCAGTCCATGGCACTGTTGGGGTGTTATGAAGTTTAAAGTCTCTCATCTTCCTTTTGACATTTCCCCAGAGACTCTCTACAAGGTTCAGGTCAGGCCAGTTGGTTGGCCAGTCAAGCATAATAATACCTATCATTAAACCGGTTTCTGGTAGTTTTGGCTTCCCAAGTGCCAAGTCCTGCTGGAAAAGGAAACCAGTATCTCCATGAAGGCTCTCTGCAGATGGAAGTATGGAAGTGCTCTAAAATCTCCTGGTGGATGATTTACAGTGTTGACTCTGTTGATAAAGCTCAGTGGACCAACAACAGCACCCTAAACCATCACTGACTGTGGAAACTGAGAACACCGGAGTCCAAGTCCAAGTCCAAATGAAATTTAAAATTTACTTACATCTGAAAACAGGACTTTGGACCACTGAGCAGTTCTTTTTCTCCCTCTCTGACCAGATGAGAAGCTTGATATCATGTCTGTGGTTAAGGATTAGCTTGATGTTAAGACACTTGTGGTCCATTTCCTAGACCTGTCTATGTGTGGTGGTTCTTGATCCACTACCTCCAGCCTTAGTCAGATCCTTATGAAGATTCTCTGAGTTCTTGAACCTGTTTTGTTCGACAACCTCCTGAAGGCTTAGCTCATCCTTGTTTCTTATGCACCTTTTTATACCACACTTTTCCCTTCCAGTCAACTTTCCATGAAAATGTTTTTACACAGCCTCTGAGAACAGCCTGCCCTTTCAGCAGTGACCTTCTGTGGCTTACCCTCTTTGTGAAGAGTATAAATGATTGTCTTCTGGACAAGAGTCAAGTCAGCAGGCTTCCCACTGATTGTGATTGTGTGTACTGAACCAGAGTGAGGGAATGAAGGCTCAGGAAACCTTTGAAAATTAGACTTCTCCACAATATTCTAATATTTTCAGACAGTTTATTTAGATTTTCATTAACTGTAAGCCATAATCATCATGATTAAAACAAAACAAGTCTTAGAATATTTTGCCTTGTATGAGATGAGTCTAGAACTCGTAAAAGTTCAACTTTCTGAAGTAAATAAAAAAAAAGGACTTTTACATGACATTCTGTCTTTTTTCTATGCACATCCTTAGCAACTAGCAGCAGTCAGTGTCTTCCCTCCTGATGTAAATGGCATCCTTGACTCATACCCAAGAATTTCAATATTTTCATGTTGATCAAAAAACGAGTAGGAGTTAGTGTAAGAGACAATAAATAATAAATTCCTCTGAATTTGATCCTTGTGCATGCTTGACTCTTTCACCAAGAAACAGGTTCAGTCTGCAAAGATGGACCTTTAATAATTCAATGGACTGTTAGCGAAGGACATCTAAACACTGGTCTGAACATTCTGTTGAAATGACTGGCCAGGAGAAAAATGGTAGAGACCCATGGTTTGTATTGGAATGAGCACTTTTCTGTGGAAGTGGGTTTGAGCTGAACCTCAACCCTCATCCAGTTACTCACACCCAAATGTTACTAATAGCAAGGCTGCACTTCAAACAGCACTCAAAAGGTGATTGGGGAGGGGAGGAAAAAACAGCAAGCAATTTGCATTTTGAAGCACTGCTCTGGCAGGTGGAGTGCTAATGAACAATTCTATGATCCATTAATCGGGATCTCGTTTGTACATGGCCGTCATCGCAAAGTGGCACTTGAGTTGGCATGTTTGTGTGGCTCCATCAGGAGGGTTAATGGAGACAATAGGACTAATCAGTCTAAAGCAAACAGCTCTTCTGTGGTTTAAACTCAGTGAAGGCCTGTTAAGATGCTGAGTTTAAATGAATCATTGTGTGCCAACTTCAGAACAAAATGACATGTGTTGAAGCTCTTAATGTAAATCCAGACTTAAAGAGTTGGCAGTTGGAAAGATTTAGTCCAGACTGTGTCTCCCATTAATAAAAAAGTGTCATCATGCTGTACTAACAATAAGGCAATAGAGGCTTTTTTTGTAGTCATATTGTTTCTATCATATAAACATATTACCTATTGTTTAATATATATTCTACTGTATCCTGTCCTAAATCCCTATTTGAACACTTTATGCACTAGTAAAACAATGTATGAGCCCTGTTTTTTTACAGTGCTTGGATTTTTTTTCCTTTTTATTGATTTTATATATCAGTCATTATGAAAATAATTTGGCTTTTTTTTTCCTTTTCTTTTGGACAAAAAAAAATCTTTAATGTCAAAGTGAAAACATATTTCTTCAAAGTAATAGCAATAAAATAAAAATATTAAATGTACAATAAGTGACTGCATAAATATTCACTCCTTTCAAGTCAGTATGTTGTAGATGCACCTTTGGCTGAATTTAAGGCAATGAGTCAGTGTGAATAGGTCTCAATCAGACACTGCAATTTTACTCCATTCTTCCTAGCAAACTGCTCAAGCTCTGTCAGGCTGCATAGGAGTGGGCATAGACAGCCACAAATTCTCTGTTGGATTGAGGCAGACTCGGCCAATCCAGAACCATCACCTTGTCTTTTGCTGTGTAGTTTTTGCTGTATGCTTTGGGTCACTGTCTTGCTGGAAAATAAATCTTCTCACAAGCTGCAGACTGAATAAGATTGTCCCCAACAGAGTTCATTTTGACAGCTATTTTTAATTTTTGTCTCAGTCTAACTCTTTAGATAAAATGCCTTTTAGTTTTAGTCACAAATTAGTCATTCGAGCCAGATTTAAGTCTACGAAAACTCAAAAACATATTACCCGAATCGGGTACCAAATTATGTTTGTGTGTTCTATACCCTGCCACACCTGCCTTCTACAGCTGAGAGGCGTGATATCTACAGACGCATTGTATTTTGAAAGATGTATCCATAATAGAGGAATATCATGGATTTTTTATGTCTGGCAAAAACTAAATCGTGGTCTAATTTTAGTCATCTTGACAAAAACTATTTTAATTTTGTTCAGTTTTAATCAGCCAATAGGTATTTTTGGCCGGTCTTAGTCTAGTGTTTCTCATGGAAAAAGGCTGCTGATGAACATTTTTCTTCATATTTTTAGCTGACAAAATGAACACTGGTCCGCATGGATTTTCCTATATTTGCTACATTCATTGTACCCTCTGCCTTTACAAGCCTTCCAGGGCTGGCTGCTGAGAAGCATCCCCACAGCATGATGCTGCCACTACTGTGCTTCACAGTGGGGATGAGGTGTTTGGGGTGATGTGACGTGTTTGGTGTCCGCCAAACATAACATCTTGTCTAATGGCCTAAAAACATCATTTTGGTCCGATCAGAACATTCTTCCCTTTGCCTAAGGAGTCTCCCACATGCCTTTTGGTGAACTCTAGGAGATCTAATATGAGTTTTTCTCAACAGTGGTTTTCTCTTTGCCACTGTCCCATAAAGCTTAGACTGGTGATGAACCTGGGAAGAGTTTCATCTCAGCTACAAAAACTTGTGCCATATTCCATTTCCATTTCTTGATGAAAGATTCAACTGAACACTGGATGTTCAGTACTTTGAACATTTTTTGTATCCATTCCCTGACGTTTACTTTTCAATAACCTTGTCTCTGAGTTGCTTGGAGTACTTAATCTGCCAGTTAACATTAAATCCCTTTTTTCATTTCTCTCACTTTGAATTAGGTTGCAAAAACCTGTTATAGCAATCAAGCCATATGGGATCATAATGTTCTTTATCGCAATATTTCATACCCTAACATACTGTATTTGATTATAAATCATACGCATCATATGGCATTGAATTGTTTTGTAACATATCATATCGTGTTAAAAAGTATCATATAAGATTTCAGTATCTTCGGTATCTTATCCAAAGTCATGTTATGTGCTTGTTTAAGCACAGTAAAGATTATGTTAATCCTTTTTACTTTATTGGGTTATATTACATTGTCATGGCATAACAGCCAGAGAGCTTTCAATATCTTGTCATGTCGTATCATATCACATGGTATCGTAATGTCCTTCTATAAACATTCAACACACCTGTTAGATAATATTTGATCCTGTCTTATTCTGAACCAGCTTATAAAGCCTAATGCTGACATAATGTACACTTTAAACTTTGTCCTTTTACCTCCTTTATCCCCATCCATCACAGATAATGCTGCACATTTAATTCACCCTATCTCATATAATCTACCACTTTCTCAGAGCTAGCACTCTTCCATTTGTCCTCTCCTCATGGGACAACACGTTGAAAATCTTATCAAACAATGACTATTCTCTGATATGTAGGGCATCTTTTAACCACTATAGAGAATTGAGATGTCAAGGAAGATTACAATGTTGGCTAACAATGGCACATACAAAGCAGGAGACACACACCTTGGTGTCTTGTTGCTCAACATAAAGGAGGAGCACAGAGACATGATGGCCAAGCCTTAACCTTCATCTTATTAGGTAACCAGAGCCAGATGGTTGGAGGTGAAAAACTGTGACTGGTGAAAATGATGGCTGCCAGTAATGAGTAACAGAAGAAAGTCTGAGACACTCTGTGAAAAATGCAGCAGAAATTACATTTATAGTAAAGGAAACTTAATTTTAGCAGGATGTGTATATGAAAGATTAATTCATTTTTTTGAGGTGAAATAAAAAAGATACTTGAACTCCAGGTCATAATCAAAATAACAGAAATAACTGCAAGGGCCCTCACACCCAGGTGCATGTAGAGGTGTGTCGTAACTATGGATGTGTAGCAATAGTCTGGTGTTAGCAACTCGTACAGTCTGCATTACCATAGAGAGACCATGTAGATCCTTCCAGGATTTTCATTTAATCCAAAATAATCAGCATATTGCACTTTATATATGAGATAGAACTAGCTGTCAACAGTAGGTGGCAGTATGACAACGTAAGAGGCTAATATGTAAATGTGATCAGACCAGGACTGAGATTTATCATGTAAAATTAAATGAAGATAGGGTATTTGATGTTGGAGGTGTTGGCTTACAGTATGTAGAGGAGCAGACTATGATCCTATACCAACATGTGAGATTTGAAGCCAGTCAGATGTTTCATATGAGAGTTACAGTGACTTCCTGTCAAATGGCGAGAAATAGAAATTCTTGCCATCACCAGTGAAGCGTCCCTCAATGATACATGTCTGTGTTATGAAATACAGAGACCTTTATTTCACAATCTAAGGTTAATAAGTTCAGCACTGTTAAAGGAATTCATGTTTGCACATGTGCATGTTCAGTATGATACTGTTGTGTTGCCAGAAATTTTTGAAGAACACACACTAGCCAATACACAAGTTATTACAGGTTAAAGTCAATTAGAGCCATAAAAATAGCCTTATTTTGAAACTGAGATGACGCCAGTGGACTTCTTTGGGTATGGGCCCAGTAGGCTTTTTAGTAGGACTAGTGATGGTCCATTTGCAGACCTAAACTTATCACATTAGGTTGAATGTTGTGCAGGAGCTGACTGTTTGAAGTGTAGGAGGGGAAAATATCATAATCCAAATATTGGGGTCATATTGTGGCCCCACCGGAAGGTGAAAACTCAAGCTTTTGATAACTTTAGATGTCAAACTTGTCCAAAACCAGCTAAAAAAATCTGACGTCTATCAGATGAGATCCCTTGAACTAGTTTGTTAAAATGTGAAACCTGTAAAACATCCAAAAATAGCCAAAATTTGACCTTTACCCTTTATGATACCACTTCCAGTTCATATTTTTAACAGACAGTAATTCAGTTTATTGTTTGTCTGGATTTGATGCATATGTTCACAAATTTATATGTATCCAGCTCAAACTTTGAAACTTTGGGTCTGAGGTCATGGCTCTGGTCCTATGGTTATTATCATTGTGTTTTAAAAATTCATATGTCACTGGAAAAAAGGACTGATATCATTTAATAGGGTTTCAAAATAAGACACAGGAAACCTTTTAACCTTGTAAATTAGCTTGACAATACAAAGCTATCACTGTAATTGCCCTGTAGTTATTATGCACTGCCTGCATTTCCACCTCACACAGTGAACCATACATTTATGTCTTGGGTATTATATAAACACTTGGTAGGGGGTGAGACTTAATGAGAAGAGACCTGTTAGCTATGCTGCTGAATGATTTATAGTCATGATGAAGATTACGGCCTGTTAAGTTACCCATGACTTGCAACATAGGACAGTAGAAACTTATCAGAGGGCACTGTTTTATTTTGATTTGATGCTCAATGTTTCATCATTTGTGTTTGTCTTATTTCATGTAAATAAAGTGAGCATGTGTACATGTCAAATCAGTGTAATTGAGGATGAAAAAATCATGAAACTAAAGAAAAGTCTGTCTGAAACAGGACATGGCAGGCAATGAGTGCTCATCAGATTCCCCCATATGGGAATTAAACCAGCATCAGTGCCCTTTGTGTACAGACTAGATTTTCCGCTTCACCATCCCTCCTCTCTGTCATGTGGTAAATACTTGAATGAGGTCCCAGTGTTCGTCATGTGTCCCCTCCAACTGATGCGCACTGATATGCAAAATGGCAGCGATCTACTCTGGAGACAAAAAGGGAGACAAAGCAAATGTCAAACTGTGCTCCTCTGTACTGGGACTGGGGCTTGTGGGGTGCAGAGGCGGGGGCGTGTTGGTGTCATGGGGAGGTTATGCAAAATTTCCGTATGTGCGTGCATGTCTGTTTGCTGGTGAGGGCTTAAGTGTGCAAGCAGATGTGCTTGGTGTACTTATGCATGGGTGCATGTGTTTGTATATGCAATTATCAGCTTCATCAGACATTACCTTGTCACAACTATCCCCCCATCCCTGTAAAACACACATGTCTCACAAGGCTTGATACTTAATGCATGGCGGGGTTGGGCGGGGGGGGGGTCTGGTGTGACTGTGGGGCCCTAAGCCGGTTAATGACGCCGGGCACCAGAAGCCCCACAGATGGCTAATCTAACCATTGTCTTCCCCACCCAGCCCCTCCGCACAAACTCCCATCCCATTGGCCCCCCATGCAGCATGCTACTGTTTACCCCTATTCTAACCAATTCTAATCCTGTTTAGCAACATTCTCAGAACTCTGAATGGCCTTTCCCCCCTACCCTCTCCCCTCTCCTTTCTCTCTGTGCTCCTCTTTTGTTTTTTCAAATGATAAAATGGGACGGCTGGGCGAAGAGGGGCCTCGGTTTATACTCACTTGTGTTAAAAAGGACAGATAGGGCCACTGGGGAAGAGGAGGGGAGGGAGCGGGGATGAAAGCAAGAGGGAGGCTGGGAAGACCTTGGAATGTTCAGGGTTTCTTTCAAGGCGAGTTCATGCCCCAGCTAATTAACGATTATGCTTCATAGTTCTTGCATACACTAATATGCTGGGATGATGGATATGGTGCTGACATCTTCAGCCTCCTGATGCTGCTCCCGGAGCCTCCCTCTTTTTTTTTTTCTTGAAAAGGCTGTGACTCTTATTTGGCTATGTTAATCTGAGCCCCAGTCTGGTGGACCGATATTCCCTTTCTCTCTATCAGAAGGGTGGAGTATGGCATCTATGTTGCATATAAAAAGGCCTCACTTTTAATGCCACTGCATGCAAAATGAGACTCACATGCAAACACAATGGCTGCCTGTAACCTCTACCAAAGCGAGAATGTCATAAAGCCGCCTAGAGAGGATCAGTGGATGGGGCCCGTTTGTTCACATTGCCCTCTCTGCTAGCCTTTTTACTTTTGTTTTCATACATATCAAAGCATTTTTCAGCGCGTTTTTTGCCTAGCCTGCTAATATGACACATTGCCGTTTATACTGATTTGAATAAGTGGATAAGGGGGCACAAAGGCCCACGCAGACTAGGGAATGACTCAAAACTCTTTCATCGACCGTTGAAAAAGACATTGTGACTGTCGACCTATTCGCCGACTTCCACAGGCGTTTCAACAGAGCTGGGAGATTACAGGCGACGAAAGAATCCACTTAACAGGTTTTGTTTTGTACGTCTATCTTTTCTTCTCCTCCTATTTGCTCAGCAGCAGACCTATGAAAAGGGGAAATTTACGCAAATGGGATTGCTGTCTATCTGTTGCGACAAGGTATTGGCACGCTATGACTTCAAAGACCGATGAAGGCTTTGATGTGCAGCTTGAGTGAGACACCTGTTTTTTTTTTTTTCTTGTCATGATAATTGTTTAACACACTGACACTTAACACCATGGTGAATGACAGACTTGGATTTGGGGAACATGACAATTGGTTTGGGTCACAAAATCCTCGTATCCAGTGACATAGTAGGAGGAAGCACTCCAGGAACAACAAACGGCAACTTACTGGGAATTTTTGGCCTGGAAATTCCCTAAAATGGGAAAGAAGAGCTAAACAGTGTGTTTCTAGAAGTAAAATTCCCATTCTTTTTCTCAGTAGCCAAGCCATTTTGTTATTTTGTATAGTATCAAAGTTAGACTTATCACAGGCTACCTGAGAGTGGAGTATACGCTATAGGAGACAGAAGTTTTTAAGACATTAACCTCTTTTTGAAAAAAAAGAAAAAAAAAAGGTTTATTTGTGATGTCAGCCAAAAATACTACAATACTGGGCGCTCAGATGGATTAGTGGTTTAAGGCGTGATCCATATACGCAGGCAGCCTGGGTTCGAATCTGGCCTATGGCTCTTTGCCGCTCTCCCGCTCTCTTCCCCGTGTCCAACTCTATCCACTGTCCTCTATCCAATAACAGCACAAAACGTCCAAAAATAAATCTTTAAAAGAAAAAAAAATACTATAGTACCAACAATCTCCATGCTGCTGTAGTGTTAAGAAATATAAACTCAAACTATGATGAATCATAGCATAATTATCCAAATATAAACACTAAAAAAAAGATATGCTTTGAAAAAAGGTACATCTGTGGTTTAAAAGCTTAAGAAACTATCCTTAACAGGTAATAAAATGAATCCCAGTGAATTGTGGGATATGTAGTTCCTTCATCCTTGTAGCGTATTTTTTATACAGCTTTGTACCTTTGCCTTCTTTCTGATTTTGAATGCCATTTTCATTGCAAATTTTAAATAGTCGTGAGAACTCAGGTAGCTGGTTATTGATTCATTAATGAAAAGTGTTGTTATAAGGATTTTTGCAATGTGTCAATGGAGGATTTGAACACTGATTTTCACTTACGGAACCAGAGCCACCAAAAAGTTGGTAGATACAGTTGAGCTCTATTGTTATTTATGTGTTCAATTGAAAAAAAAAAAAAAAACATTAACACATCCTTTCCTTTGATTTACTTCTGTTATCTTTCAGTTGTGAGTGTTGCTGTGGTAACAGATACTTCTCCGGAAAAAGAGTTCTGTTAAAAGTATAAGTTTGGACCCCTTTCTATGCATCACTTTTAATTTGCACTTTTGGCTCGTGCATAAGAAAGTCTGAATGGAAATGCTGCAAAATCAAAATACCTCAGTATACTGCAAAAATATTTTCACGTCTGAGGGAGGTGAAAGCTTGCCATGGATAAAGGAAAGTGTGATCTTTGCAATGGAAACACACTGAGCAAATAAAAAAAGACATCTTTGGATTAACATGCTAGAGTAAGCACCTAGGACTGTTACTAGAACTCTTAAGAGCACATAGTTTAGAAAAAGTTGTTCAAAACTTGTTATTTCTGCAGATAAAACTCCTCACTACTTTCCAAATCTAAAGGTGCTGCTCCACTCAGAGGCAGACCTGACCATTAGGAAAAGGTAGGCAGTCGTCTGGGGTGCTTGATTACTTGAGGCTCTGTGAAGACATAATTAACTTAACCCTTTCTCCCACACCAGCCGGTATTCTGGATATTTAGAATTTCAAGGGCTTATTAGAAGTGCAAAATATGGAAATAATATGTCTATAACATGTTAGACACACTATTAATTAGCACTGAATGCATTAAAATACTGGATAAAGAAACTGAAAATGAAGTACATAAGGCTGAAAGGGCAAAGGAAATACAAAAAATTACATTTTTATACTTTCTATAGTGATTGAATTTGTTTAACTGTTTCTTTTTTTTTAACAGTCCGTTCTCTACAACCATTTGCACTGGTAGCACTGATTTATCGATTGAATGGATGGTATGTCCTACTCCACTAAAGTAAGCCCAGCTGCATTGTCTAGGTGTAAAATGTATATTTGTACAAAGTCTGTGAAGCTAAAGCATGGATGTGTTTTTATTAAATACCATTGAAGTTTGACTAATACAGTGATTAGACTTTTTTATATTATGAACATGCTGAGTGATTTTCCTTTGGTATGATTTTTTTTTCTTTTAGTTGGTAATACTAGAGTGTATAGGCAATTGGAATAAACAAATATTGTCCAAGCATCTATAATTTTCCCTTTAAGAGCCTTGTGAAATGCTGCTCAGATCATTAAGAAAACCTATTAGAAGCCTACCTCGTTATTCACTCTAAGATACTGAAAGTTTCCTCAGGCGTTCTTGTTGTTTAAGAGTTTTCTATGTGAAGATGACGGGGTGACCCGATGTCTGCTTCAGACAATCTGCAGCCATAATTGTGACTCCTCCGTCTCGTCTGTAAGATGAAAATAAAACAGTATTATGTTTCTGACCTCCAGACAAACAAAAACACTCCCTACTGCTCTCAAGTGAAAACTCTTGAAGCATTTCTAGCATTCAACTCCTGTTCTCTCCTTTTTATACTGCATTTGCTTTTTTTTTTTTTCCAAAAGACCTTACAGTTCTGAAAATGAGTGCATGTTTAGTATGGGTGGCAAATGCTCTAATTTAAACCCTGCATTAATTAAATCTCTTCCTGTTATTTTTTCCCTGCTCTAACACAACTCAACCTTAAATTGGAGAGACAGGGACTCTATGCTGAGTAATAATTCTAAATTTGGCAGCATGGGACTGTAAAGCTATTCAAGACAGATTAATCCAGATTTGTGTTTTGTGATATTAATGCTTTACAAAATTTGCAATTAATCACAAAGCAAGTTTTAATATCCGATGTTGATCTTGGATTATCGTCTTCTTAATAAAATATGTTGCTTTGCTGAGTGAGATTTTATTGTATTACTGAATGCAATAGTTTCTTTTTTCCAACCATGCATATTTGAATACATGTTACACAAGCATACAATACCAGTTTATAGCTTAAAAGGAATAAAAGCTGAAGTGGGCTTTCCGTTCAAGCCTGGAGAGCAAGGAAGTTGAATGGATGCCAATGAATAATAACTATTTATTCCTTTTTATTATCTAGTTGAGGCACTGATTTGGTTCACATTTCAAAAATATGAGGTTAGATAACTATTTTATTCATGTAAATGTCTCTATAAAGATTATAATGAAGAATTTGCTTTTCATAAGTTGGATGTTATGAAATTCCAACTTTCCCCTCTTTGAAACTGCAGTATTAAATCATGTCAAACTGCTTTGCCTTCCAGTAGAAGTGTTTTTTCAGCATTCTGTTAGCAATTTATAGTGCCTATAAAAAGTTTTACTCTTTATTGATTTAATCGATCATGGTCAATATTTTTGGGCTTCTGACAAAACTCTCTCTTAAATGTCAAATCAGAAACAGATTTTTACAAAGGAATGTTAATTAAACAAAAGAATGTTTTGCATAAAAGTGATTGCATAAGTATTGACCCCCTTTAAAATGACTGACCTATTTCAACAGAGTTCATGCCAAGTGGTGCTAGCAGTCTCACAGTTAGTGAGATGGGGGATCACCTGCAGAGCCGACCCTAGCCATTTGCTTCCCCGGGGGACGTTCAGTGCTTTAACATCACCAGTGAAGAACGCCACCAGTGAAAGCTTAATGGGAAACTGGAAAAGAGATGAAATCTGGACTACAGTTCGCAAAAAGGCATGTGGAGGACTCCATGTTCAAGCAGGATCTTTGGTCTGATGAGACCAGAATGGTGCTTTTAGGTCATCAGACAACACGTTATGATGCAGCACATCACCACAAACACACCATCCCCACTTTGAAGCATGGTGGTTGCAGCATCATGCTGTGGGGATGCTTCTCAGCAGCAAAAGCTACACAGAAATGGTTTAAAGACAACAAGGAGAATGTTCTGGAGTGGTTGAGTCAAAGCTCAGACCTCAATCCAATTAAGAATTTGAGGCAGGACTGCCTGATCCCTGTGCAACCTGACAGAATTCGAGTAGTTTTGCAAAAAAGAATGGAGTAGAATTGCAGTGTCCAGATGTGAAAGGCTGATTGAGACCTGTCTACTCAGACTCAGTGCTGTCATTGCAGCCAAAGGTGACTCCACTAAATACTGACGGGGGGAGTATTTTTGCAGTCACTTTTTTAATATATTTTTGTTAATTTACATTGGTTTGTCAAAATCTGTTGTCACTTTGACATGAAAGAGTTTTTTGTAACATTCATTTTTCAGAAAAGTTCAAATCAAATTGACCAGGATTAATTTATAAAATAAATAAAAGGGTCAAACATCCAAGGGGTGAATACTATTTATAGGCACTGTCATAGTATTAATCATTCTAAAATTTTACAGTCCAGTCTACCACTACTCAGGTATCCCACCATGACTTATGTCAACAACAATGGCTGCTCAGCAGCATCAGCAGCATGATACTACAGTATGGTTTCTGATCTGAGCATGAAGAAGGTTCCAGCACAAAGAGAAGCTCTGTTCCCCTGCTGATGAGCCAGCACAAACTGCCAGTCCCCTCACTGAATCATTCCCCTAGTAAATGTCCTTCACCATCGGCTTTTATGCAGCGCGGCTCCCTCCCCCAGACTGCAGGCACTGTAAACGGCAAGCAGGGTCAGAGTAATTGAAATCATTAATCGTGTTTTATTCCACTTTGGGGCAAAGTAAGCTTGAATTGGAAAGAGGTAGGTAATGGCTCTGGATAATGTAGCAGTCTTTGAAGGAGGCGAATGAAACAATATTGAGTTGTATAGAATATTGAGTTTCAAAGGTGGATTAGTTGTACATCAGGTACTATTATGCTGTCATTATAAAATCTTTGATTTATCTTTTGGAATTAATGTCATGGTGTATTTATTTATGGCTTTTTATTACGACTACAGACACAAATAGAAAGGAGAACACAGTCCCTCAAATACATTTTCCATTATCATAAATACAAAACTGGGCTGTTTTCCTGCACAGCTGTCAAACAATGAAACACTGACAACACAAGACAAGCAAACAAAGAAAGGAAAGCCAGTAACCAGCTTTGCCTCATACTACAAAGGTGATTTTTCTTGTTAGCCATGTGATTTCCCATCTAACTTTATTAAAGACATCCTTTCAATATTCTGTTCACATTTTGCTCCAGTTCCTAAAGGCTGTACTGGTAACAACTATCATATGTCTAGACCAGACAGGGCAAAGGTGACTGTATAGTTGATTGCATGTCCATAGAGCAGAACACCCTGAGGTGCAAGGGCACAAAATGTCCTGCACACCCTGGGAGCTGAACGGCATGCTGACCTCTGGCGCCACGCTCCCAGTTTTGCTTTCACCTTGTGATGTTCCCCCACTGGTGGAGACATGCCAACAGTGTCAGCTCATGTCTGACCTGTCTCCACCTCAACCTGTCTCCAATTTCAACATCAATACGCTCACTTGAAGAGGACTCTAAATATGGTGGCACACGATTTCCCTCGAAAGCAGCTCTTGATAGAAGTTTTCTCTGTCTTTAATGATGGCACAGGATCATTACCATCTTTGTTTTTCAAGACATATTAGAAAAATTACGAGGATGTTAATAATTAGGTATAAAATCAGTCATATTCCCAGTTAAATTCTTTTTGTTGTTGTCAAGGTTTGAGAATGTTTAAGGGAGATTTCTGAAAATGTGCCCTAAAGTTGTCCAGAATTTTAGATGGAAATTTTCATGAAACATTCATAATTTTCATGAAACATTCATAATCATCCCCAAGGTGGAGAAAAACTCCAAAAATATTCAACAAATTTCCTGTTTACCCTTTCAGGTTTTTTTCCCTTTTTTTTTTTTTAAACATACTTGTTCATTGCTGATTCTCTATTCCTCCACCCTTCTTCTCAGAGCATCCCTTTCTCCTTTCATTCTTCCTGTTCACATTTTTCTCAATTTTTTTCCCAATAGCATGGAAATTTAGTAATTTTTCTGAATCCCTATTCATCTTAGGAAAATCAGCTTTGTTATCCAGGAAATTAAGATAAGTTGAAATCTTGACAAAAAGACTATCATCTTAAGAAAACCTAAAAATTGCATAGATACTCTGTATCTCCACTTGGAATTTTATTCACCTTATCTTTTACTGCACATATGGCTGGATAGCTCAGTGGTTTGCATTGCTGACTGTGGTATGGGAGATTGGGGATTTGAAACCCAGTTAGAGCATGAGTGTCCAGTGTAGGTCCTTGGTAACACCAGGAACATCTGTCCCAAATATAAGTCTCTTTGGATAAAAGCGTCTGCTAAATGGCATTGTAAAATATTTTTTCTTGGAATACATTCCTGACCCACTGTAAACAGATTTGCAACCTGCTTTTAGGTCCCGACCCACCCCTTTAGAATCAGAGACTTAACCCCTTCCCCAACAGTAAACCAAGGGTTAATCTAGTTTTGTTTTGAAATTTTTTGCGTGTATTCCCCTTCTGATATATGCAGTCTAAGATGAAGGGTCTGGAGGACAGGCCATCAAAAATGAACGGTCTGCAGCCTACAGGATGCAGGATAAACCCTTACACCAATGTGCCGCTCGTCAGTCTTTGGTTTTTAGGGGCTGGTGTCCTGTCTATTACTTTACAGCAGCTCAAAACCAAGTTTTTGATACATCTAGTGAAGGCAGGACCACTCCAGTTGTTCCCAGCTGGGCTTGAAACCCTGAACCTTTGGAGTGCTAAGCACTACACCAGGAACCAAACTTCCCCACCAATCATCTTATTCTAGGAAAATCTGTACCTCCTTTTCTTCTGAATGCCACTACCACATCCAAATCTGATCTCAATCAAGATTTATTAACCATCTTTAGTACAACTAAAAGCTTCTAATCATTCAAAACAATTAAAATGATTAATTACAAACTACTTTTAAACTATCTTAACGAAGACAAATTTACAATTAGGGTTGCTTTGGGAACACATAAGCCTATGAACCCATCCCCTCTGCTCTCTAACCAACATGGTACAGTCTGTCTGTCTACAAAGACCATTGGTACCTTCTAAGGTACTTTTGACACATCAAAGCTCTTTCCCCTTGGTTTTCTCCTTCAATGTTTTTATGCCCGGCTTTTGCTAGCTACAATGCAATCTAAATTTAACCAGACTTCTCTATTTGTGTAAATTTCTTCTATAACCTGTATTAAATATCACAGCTTAACATTAGCCAAGGAGTCACTCAGAGGATATTTCTCCTTTCCACTTCACTTTTTTACTTGTTTCATATATTAGTCTTTGTTACTTTGAACTTAACTGAGCAGGTAGAATAGAATGTGTGAAATGCTGCTAAGGCTACATATTGTAACCCTAGCTCTATGCAACCATGTTTCTCGTCATTAGTAACTTTTGAGAAGCCAAAGTAAACTTGTGAAAGTCATAGATTAGAATTTAACATATCATTCATCTCCCCTTTTTTTAATCCATAACCACAAGCAGAACACAACTTGACTAAAAACATTAACATCCTCTGATCATTATTTTAATAGCTTTGTGGTAAGGTTGGGCGTGTGTTGATTACTGGCCCGGGGCTCAGAGAGGATGTGGCTCCATCCTGCTGTTCCAAGGCAAGCTGATCGCCTCAGGACAGGGCACAGCATGCCTGTATGCATGCTGACAGTTTGTGCCACAGCTGGGCAAGCTTTAAGCACTAAGTGAAGATTGAATAGGATTGCTTTTTCTCCCATCATGCCAGCTGGCGCACCTGTCCTTATCAGGTTAACCAGCTTAGGACAGGTTAAATTGTGCTCTCTCACTGGCACAGAAGAGGAGTTGAACAGCAAAGGTGACAAAGGAGGGTGACAGCTGCTTTTGAAGGGCAGGTTTCTTTTTAGCTGTCTAAAAAGATTGTCATTGTCCTCTAGTTTGTTGTGCATGATTGCCTTTTCCAGACAGCCTTGCTCAGATATCAGTAGAATTGAAGTTTGACTCGTATTTCTATAGGTTTTACATGATAAATGCAAATGATAAATGCCAACTCAAACTGTAAAACCATACCGCTTTCCTATCTGATTTGTACATTAAATCCACCTCATGCTTTACATCAAAATACAAATGTGTATCCTTAGTTTGTACCAACCAATATATATGCAGGTGCATAACCAATGCCCATATATTTTTCAAACACCATTGTGGATAAAAACTCATAAATCTCCTGTGATGAATTTAATTGATTGAACTGAAGTGATGCAAATCAATTACTTGAGGGAGAGGAGCGTGATGGCAGCCAGAGTTAGTTGTGTCAACAGTTGTGTCACTCAAGGTCAAGCCTGAAGACATCTCTTTTTTCAGGCCTTTGTACCTCTGGTGATATGACCAGAGACCACTGGCAGTTTTTGGTGGGCCCTTGGGACATCCAAAGCACAATCAGGGGCTCATGATGACCCTACTACACACCCGGATGGTACCTAAGGCCATGCTTATTCACCACAGGCCCCCATGAATCTCCCCTTAAGGTGTGGACTTTGTTATTTTTTCAAAAGAGTATTAGATGGATGGATGGACAGACGGATATATAGAGCACTTTAAAAGCTTTAAGTATAATGCTAATGTACTGTAGAAGCCTCACCCCATAATCTGCCCCTAATGCTAAGCCCTATCCCTGCGTATTGCTAGTTCCTGTCTAGAGATGTGTGTTTCCCAATTAATTTTGTAAAGAAGGGGTAGGATGATGTGTTAGAGCTACATGGTCTCTTTAAACAGAAACTTTCCAGAAGCATGCTCCAAACGAAGTGTTGTGGGAATTCTCCCAGAATGCCTTGAGAATCTTTCGCTAGACTTGAAAATGACTACTAATGACATATCAGGAACTTGAAGGGTCATCCCATTTCATAGGGGATGTTTTCACCACTACCCTTTTGTAACAGTTTCAAAGGGCAAGGGAGGGAGGTTTGAGGCACTCATAATCAGGGGTTTGGGGTAAAAGTTAGACATGGGACTTTAGGCTCATTTATGCTCTACACACACATGAAAATAGATCTGTTGTCATACAGAAATAAAACAAAGCCCCCCCTAACCTTGACAACCTTCAAACCTCACTCAAATTAACTTTAACTCTCACTGATCATAGGTGAATACAAATGATCTTTAAAAAGGGCCAAAGAGGCATTCCAATCCCTCACAAGGTTAAATATTTTTTATACTTACTGATGAATCCCATCAGATTGTAATATATTTCTGACAGAGTAGTCCGAATAGACTTTCTCCTGAACAGCAATTATGTGACTAAACTCCTTCCCAGAGGTGTGTGAACTCATTTTGCAGCTTGATTGAAAGCTATTCATCACATCTGGCAGTATTGTGAACGAACATGTGCCACATCTCAAAAGAAAAATCCACTTTTCAGAATAAAGTAAAGCAGTCTGCATTTACTGAGCAAGGCAAGGTAAAGGCCTTCTAGCTTTCAATCGGCCAAACACTTGATACTTAGAGGATAAAAACAATCTAAACTGGCTTACTGCAGGTGTATTGATGGTGACGGTGACATTGGGATGTACTTGTCTCTCTAGTCATGGTCATGAACCGGTGCCACATCGAGGGGCTGTCCTTACTTCTACATCTTATGTGGTGTGGTAGAGGTGATATATAAGACACTCTGCCTGCAGGAGGATTAGAAACCGTCAAAATTGTAGTAATGTATTCCATTTCATTCTGAAAAAACCCTGGAACCAGACCCCTGCAACCACATTGGTAAACAACCTGATGACAATACCTCACAGTACAATTAAAAATTAGTACTAATAAGTGATAAACTGATGGGACAAATAGTAATGCATAATCTGTATAACCAGCAGAAGAAGGTCATAATATCAGAAAAACATTTGGCTTTTGGTGTGAGGTTAATTTGACTTTTTTTATATTTACATATTTATATAGGACAGTTCATTGGAGAGAAGCAGGGGTAAGAGAGTGTAATATGCTTTAACCAGCTGTGGATGGTGGATGAGGGCCCAGCCAAATGGAGGTCAGCAAAATCATGGTCAATTGTAAAGTTAACCTGTTATTACCATATTTTTTTTTATTTTATTTGAATTGTAACCACTCATCGAAAACAAACAAACAAACAAACAAAAAAACTTTATTTAGTTACGCTGCAGTACAATATAGTAAATGGGTGGTCAGAAGTGGTGGAGAGTGGTTACAGAGTGTCAGAAATGGGTTAAAAGACCCATGAAATTCAATAACAGCAGCATAAATGGGATAAGAAAGGCAACACAGGGAAAACATGGGCAAAAAAATGGTGAAAAGTGGTTAAAAAGTGGCAAACATTGGAAAAAGTGGCAAAAGGGGGGTAAAAGGGGCAAAAATGAAATAGGTGTAGCAAAATGGGTTAGAAGAGACAAAAGTTGGATAACAGTGGCAAAAATGGCTCAAAGGTTTTGAAAGTAGATTGAAATTTTTTTAAAAGTGGCAGAAATTGGTCAAAAAGTGCCAAAAATGGGTGGACAGAAATGGTGAAAGGTGGTTATAAAGAGGTGGAAATGGATAAAACGTGGCAAAAATTGAAAAGAAGTGGACAAAGATTTAAAAAGAAAAAAATAATAAAAGCAAAAAATTGGATTAGAAAGGCAAATCATTGGCAAAAATGGGCAAAGAATGGTGAAAAGTGACCAAAAAAAAATTGTAAAATGTGGCAAAAATAGGCAAGAATTGGCAAAATGGGCTAAGCATGGCAACAGTGTGTTTGGGGGTAGAAAAAAATGCAAAAAGATGCAAAAATTAAAGACTAAAGCAGTTAAAATGGGTTTAAAACGTAGCAAAATAGGTCAAAAATGGAAACAGTAATTAGGGGTAAAATTGGTAAAAAGTGGGAAAACTGTGGCAAAAATGGGCGGAAACGATGATAATAATAGCTTGTCACACTTGATCACAAACCTGCTAAATTTCTTTAAAAAAAACAACAACAACAACAACAAAAAAAAAACATTTCTTTTCCTGCGATTAAATTCAAGAATTGAAATGGTAGATAAAGCTCTGTAATACTATGGGGGTAAACCTGTTATGGTAGTTTTGGCTTCACTGTGAGCAGGTGCCAAGTCCTGCTGGAAAAGGAAATCAGTATCTCTGTAAAGCTTCTCAGCAGATGGAAACATGAAGAGCTCTTAAATCTCCTGGTGGATGGTGGATGGCTGACAGCATCAACTCTGGGCTTGATAAAGCACAGTGGACCAACAGCAGCAGATGACATGGAACCCCAAACCATCACTAACTTTGGAAACTGAAAACACTGGACTTCAAGCACCTTAGATTCTGTGCCTTTCTTATCTTCCTCCAGACTCTGGGACCTTGATTTCGAAATGAAATTAAAAATGTACTTTCATCTGAAAACAGGACTTTGGACCACTGAGCAACAGTCCTGCTCTTTTTCCTCTGAGATGCTGATGACGCCCGTGGTTCAGGATTGGCTTGACACTACCTCCAGCCTTAGTCCACTCTTTGTGAAAGTCCCCTACATTCTTGAATCTGTTTTGTTTGACAATCCTCTGAAGGCTAAGCCCATCACTGTTGCTTGTGCTCCTTTTCCTACCACACTTTGTGCTTTGACACAGCCTCTGAGAACAGCCTGCCCCTTCAGCAGTGACCTTCTGTAGCTTACTGTCCTTGTAAAGGGTGTTATTGATTGTCCTTTGGACAACATTCAATTTCGGAGTCTTTTCCATGATTGTGGTTGTGTGTACTGAACCAAATGAGAGATTGAAGGCCCAGGAAACCTTTGCTAATTGGACTTTTCCACAGTTTTCTAATATTTTGATATAGTGGATTTTTGATTGTAATGAGCTGTAAGCTGTAATCATCAAGATTAAAACAAAACAAAAAAAGTCTTGGAATATTTCACTTTGTTTAAGATGAAACAAGTAAATCACAGGAAAAAACAAACTTTTCTATGATATTCCATTTTTTTTTAGATGCATCTGTATGCTCATGTTCTTACTCAGAACTTAAAAACCAAACTGTTCAGTTTACCTAAAACATACATCTCTACAATAATCATTTTAATTCATTGAGTTCAGACACAAAAGTGTTGAATTTACATCATATTCATTTAAATCAAAATAGTGGGAAGAGATTTTGAATTGACGTCATGTGGAAGTGGGCTTCCTACATTCAAAATACATGAGATTTATTTTGTAAAGATTCAGTCTGTTTTGTTTTTCCCCTGTGAATTATGTTAGCTTTTATGCATGTTGAGATTGTGTTTCTTAATTTAGTAAAAGTAAATATACTTAACTTAGTGATACCAGCTCTGACAGTGAAGCATATTCCAGTTGCTGATGAGTTTGTGTTCATTTGACAAAGAGTTAGGATGTGAACCAGATGATACACTATTAAAGTCCCTCTCCAGCAAGTGGAAGGATAATGCAAAGAAACCCAGCATTGCACAGTTACTCTTCTAGGTGTAATGAAATGCATGGACACATTATTTTTCTTGCAGAGTAAATACAAAGGCAGTAAGGCTTTGAAGCATATCCTTTGTCTGCAGGTATCCCTGTGGAAGAGGACAAAGGAGGAGGGAAAACATGATGAGAGCAGGAACAGCACGGCTTTGTATAAAACCTACAGTACATCATAATTTTTCACCAGAGCTGAACTCACTGACCACTCTTTGACCTCTGTAGAAGGGGGCAGATGGAGATGAGGATTAAAAGGAAGGCAACAGACTAGGGAGGGGCGCTAAAGGCACAGCGGATCAAAGCAAAACACAACAAGAGGGGAGAGCAGTGAGAAATTAGCGTCCCTTTTTAGAGCTAAGCTGCGTTTTTTTTTCCTCTCTATACGCCATAACAAAGACGTATTACCATAATCACCGCTTCTCCACTATCATCAAATCGATTCAATTCCCCTCCACTGTGCTCAAAGTCCTTTGGGAGAAACATCAGTATCTTTGTGTTCAAGGTGAAGCGTGCATGCTCCTGTGTGTAGGAATGCATGTGTTTTGTGCATGCTTCAAGTGGAGACGGGGGGAATGTTCTCTGGCAGAGGCAATAAAGTCTGGTAATAATCAGCAGTCCGGTGAGGTGTGTGTCCTGAGAAAAAAAGCAGCTCTGCCGGTAACCACAGCCACATTACTTTGACTACACAACAGCGAGTTAACAGTGAGAGAATTGAGCTTTTGACCAGAGGGGCCGACAGTTCAAACCGATTTTCTGTGTCTAAACAGGAAGGTGTACAAGATGTCTGCTTGCTTCTCAAACGCACCCTGTCATTACGGGTTTTCCACCCTTGAGCGAGGAGATGTGACAGAAAGAGCGATTTATTAAGCGGTGGTGCAAAAATGATCCATGTGGGTTGGTTATCAAAAATATTTTAGATCTGATCCTGCCAAGAAATAAATGACCCTATCACTCTTTGACTCAATTCAAAAGGAATGTTTACGATTTGAGCATTTTTGTACCTTGTTATTTGGTGCTGTTTTTCACAGTAGACATAGTAAGTAGACGTCATAGCTGGAGTTCCAAGAAAGCCTCTAAAAGAGATGGAAAGAGACACTCTTGCTTTATAAAAATGACATTGAGGATGTTTTCTTGCAATATATCTATAAGCTGCTGGCATTGTACATTACAAGTATTCCCCAGGAAACATACTTTTTGATGATAATTGCATTCTAGAATGATCCTTTCTAAATTTTCATAAAGTAGTTTATGTTTAACTTTCTGACCTTGGAATATATTTGATGTAAGTAACATTAACTCATATTTCTGCATAGCTTTTCCATGTTGTTGATCTTTTTTTGAGTAGTTTTAATATAACCTGTGTATATTTTGTCATTATGCATGATATTATTGTGATGTCATCAGTATCAGCAGATGTTAGCTTTAAAACTTAAGAATCTGTATCCGCAGATATTGAAATTTCTTGATACTGATAATCGACTAAAATATTGTCATACTGGATATCTGCAAAAATCATCCAAATATTCATTACATTTTAAAAAACATCATTTTCTGTAAAGTTGGAGAAGGATTCCACATTAAATACAAAAATCAGCTTTTTCACATCTGGAGGCTGCAATTTTACTCCTTTCTTCTTTGCTCTACTGCTCAAGCTCTGTCAGGTGCACAGGGATCGGGCATAAACAGCCATTTTCAAGTCCAGCCACAAATTCTCTATTGGATTGAGGTCTGGGCTTTGACTTCACCACTGCAGAACATTCACCTTGATGTCTTTAAACCATTTCTGTGTAGCTTTTTCTTTTCATTTTCCAGCAAAAATGCTTTGGCATTTTTGCTGGAAAATAAATCTTATCCCAAATAAATAAATCTTCTCCCAAGCTGTAGTTTCTTTTGCAAACTGAGTAAGATTGTCCTCCAGGATTTTCTTATATTTTGCTGCGTTCATATTACCCTCTATCTTTACAAGCCTTCCAGGGCTGGCTGTCAAGAAGCATCCCAACAGCATGATGCTGCATCCACCATGATTCACAGTGGGGATGGTGTATATAGTGACGTGCAGTGTCTGGCGTCCACTAAACATAGTCTTGTCTGATGGCCAAAAAACACCATTTGGTCTCATCACACCAAAAATCTTCCTTCCACTTGATCATGAAGTGTCCTACATGTTTTTTTATTGAACTGTAGTCCAGATTTTAATTATTATCATCATTTTTTTTAAGTGTCTTTCTCCTTGCCACTCTCCATAAAGCTTTGACTAATGAAGAATCCGGGCAACGTTTGTTGTATGCAGAGTCTCTCCAATCTCATCTTAAGCTTATAACTCCTTCATCATAGTCATAGGTGTCTTGGTGGCCTCTCTCACTAGTCTCCCTCTTGCAAGGTCACTCAGTTTGTGATGATGGATTTATCTGTATTCCAGATGATGTTCAGTGACTTGAAAATGTTTTTGTATCAATCCCCTGACTTATACTTTTCAATAACCATTTCTCTGAATCATTTAGAGTGTTCTTTTGTCTTCATGTGTAATGGTAGCCAGGGATACTGATTACTGACTGGACCTTACAGACACATGTGTCTTTATACTACAGTCACTTGAGACACATCCACTGCTGGTGATCCCAGTTTTATTGATTGTGTGACTACGAGCATCAATTGGCTGGACCTCTGTTGAATTAGGTCAGTCACTTTAAAGGGGGTAGATATTTATGCAATCACTTTGTAGAAATATTTTTTCACTTTGACATTACACACTATTTTTTGGTCTAAAAGCCAGATTATATTGTTGATGATTGACTTATAACCTTAGTAAAAGGGTACTAATACTTTTTGCATATTGCTTGTATATTGCATTCAACTTAAATTCTTAAAACAAACAGCAAAATGATCTTTTAAAACTCTGAACATATTGACAGCCAAGATGTGGACTACTGCAAAAGCATGATACCCATAGTGAGGGGTTTAACATGAAAAATCATAATGAAATATAATGAAATTTTCCCCTTTGTAAAATCATTTTCATGAGGTGCAGGTGCTCACTGTGCACATAATGTGCAAGCCGAAGAGATAGTCATTGGATTATGCTGTGTCTGTGCATGCCTTCCAACTGTCTGCCATGCCTCTCAGGCTGTGTGATGGTTTTTATCACATCACACGGGACCACTGGAGCATGTGCGGTAGGAGGTGTGCTTGTATTGTTGTTGTCATGCATGTCTGGATTTTTTTTTTCTTAAACCTGCCGCTAATCCTTTTTTCTGCTCTCGTCAGGGGAGGATGGTGTTCATATGTCAACACAGCAAAACCGTCTCTTCTGAAGACACGCACACTTCTGCAGCTGAGTGTGAGGACATGAAAAGTAAACATGCACAGCCAGAGGTATGACCACACACAGTCATAGTCATCTACGGATACACAGGGTGCCTCGTAGAGGTGTAACCATGAGAGGAAGGCTAAAATCACAACCTGTGTAGTTCAACAAACATGTTTGACTTAAGAATAAGAGATTGTGAAGAAGCTGATATGCAAAATTCACTGGCTTCCTTTTATTCTAACTCCGAATGCTGCCAAAGCTATAGCTCAAACTCACTGGCTTTGTAATTAAAGCTTCCTCTGCTTTTGCAAACCAATACGGTATACTCTTAATCATCAAGTGTAGGATTAAGGGGAGGAGGATTAAGGGTAGAGGAGAACACACAGGACATCACGGCTGTTGAAATGCTCTTCCAGCCATTTTCCTTCCTCGCTGAAGTTTTCTTTCTCCTTTATCAACATCTTCCCTGATAATGCTGCAGCACAAATTAGCACATTCCAATCTTATTATAGAGGCTGAGTTTATGGGCAGCCTTTGATGTGTGGAGCATCGTTTTTATTTCACATTTTCCATGTGTTTAATATGACGGCTCTAACGATGTAGAATGTAATGAGAGGTAATTGCCAGCGCTAACTATGCTTCTATCGAAAGCCTTTATTGTTCTTTATTGGACACCATTTACACTCTGATAGCGCACTCTGCTAAATTAGGCTTGATGCAAATCTTTGTTAATGAGCGATATGTGAGCACTGTGTGTTTAGGCCCGCCTCACTACAGCTATTAAACACAGAGCTCAGTGGTGTAGCATGAGGGCAACTATCCCTACAGCGTGAATGTCTGATTGGTTTATTTAAATCTGTGTCTAGTTAAACAGAATGATGGCTTCTCTGTTTACCAGCTGTCCTACATTTCGCTTTCACAACTGCCCTCCTCCTCCTCAGAAAAGAGGACACATTTTTACCCAAGATGCATCACGATCTGGCCTTTGTATGACCCTGTTCGCCATGATGCGAACGTCTGGCCGCGGGCGGGGTCACATATCGGTCACTTCCGTCCAATCAGAAGCTTCTGCTATAGAGGGGCTGGCTGTGGTAGGTGGGAAGTGAGCTGAGGTAGTGACGCGAACGAGTGTCTGCAACAAATGTAACGCTGATTTTAAAAGTCCGACATAACATGGTCGCTCCTAATCTGTGAAATTGGACGGCGTCCCACTTTTTCGTGATTCGTGTTATTTTATCGGACAAAGAACTCTTTGGATTTCCCGCTGTGTTTAGCTTACACTCAAGCTGCACTTTCTTACCCCACGCCTTTGTTTCCTGACAACTCTGGGCGACTCGTCCTGTTTACAGGTCATTGGCGGTGCAGGGAGGTGAAGCCAAGTTCGTAACGAATTGACACTTGGTTCCACACAAAAACACCTCGCTTGCCTACGAAGCCACACAGCTGCACGGCCCACTGGAATGTTGGCACATTATCTAACACCCCCCACCGCCTCACCTTTGTCTGGCTGCCACCTGAAATTAGACTGCTTCACTTTGGCCTCGTTAGAGGTCCTTAGTGAGGTCAGGGGGTAAGACCGGACACCCCACGGTAGATTTAAATGTATTTAACAGATTTAAATTCAGATTTTTGTGGAGATATTTTGAGCATGCAAGGGAGTGTGTCTATAAAAAAGAAAAAAAAAAAACAACTTTTCTTTTGTCTTCTGGAAAATCAGTTCAAATTTTTGACAGTTTTTTAAAACATTAATATACAATCATTAAATAAATGTGGGTTCTTCTGTATTTATTCAGGATATAATGGCCTAATATTACATTTTTATTATCTTTACTATCTTGACTGTCAAATTTCATTCTTACTTAAATCTGACAATACTACCCGGAGTACCTTAAGTTGGTTTAATGATTTCTTTTCTTTTTTTTTTTGGGAGGGGGGGTCATCATTTTCTTCTTTGGCTGACTGCATATTAACAATATTATCTAACTGCTTTATGCTGTGAATTTGGGTGTCCTTTGTTCGAAACTATTCAACGTGCCTAAATGCAAAGAAAAGAATTGTTCTGTCATCCACGTCAACATTTCTCTGGAACAGACAGAATGAAATTAATTCCCACAATATACATAATTTATGTAGGCCTATTTATTTATACATGACATTTATTATAGGGGACAGTGTACATTAATGAACATGGACATGTAAATGTGCCAAATTGTAGCCATAGGTTAATGTCCATCTGTAGGTTGAAGGTACACATGTAAAACTCATCAAGCATGTACATGAAAAAATTAAAAACTAGTTTCACGATAAAAATACAAAACTGATTCATGCTGTTTAAGTTTAATAAAACTGTGATACTGTTGTAAAATTGACTTAATCACATATATTTCACATAATATTACTTTTTTTTATAATTACAACAGAAAATGTAAAAATCAACACAAAAACTAAATTATCTAAATTAATGTAAGCAGAAATAAGGCCAGGAGTAAAAATAAAAACTGATATGAACCACGTAAATGTAATAAAACTTTTTATAAAGTTATATAACTGACTAAAACTTGTGGCTTATTTATTAATTATGATTTGAAAATGTCTATAAATCAGCCAAATTTACCAATGGATCACTCTTTATTTTTTTACAAATATGTGGCAACATTCACCTACATCATAGAGTACTATTATCCTACATTATGATGAGTTATTTTCAAGAAAATAACCTAAGTGTGGTTGCTAGATGAAACCGCTAGATACCATTTCACACCTGTAAATGGGCATATGTCCAAACATGGTTCCTCCATTTTCCCACTAAATTTCAGTAAATGCTAGAAATTCTACACAAACAAACCTATCATGATATTCATTTCTACTACTCATCTTTATAATGTGTGAGTTTCATCAGCTTATCGTGGTCATTCATGATGTTAGGGACATTAGTTTGGGACCAAAAGAGACGGAAAACTGCATTTTGTGAGTTCTGGAAGAAACGGTAAGTTTGGCCGCTGCTGATGGATAGTTAGTGTGATGTCACTTTCCCGGATGTTGACTGATCTCCACTGTTCGGCTGAGAAAAATCATTCTGGTTCTACTATAACACAGACAGATGAGAAGTGGCCACAAAGGAAGTTGACCACAGTGACCCTATATGATTCCTGGCCCCATAAAGGGTTAATGAACTTAATCAATTAGGAAATCACATTGAAAAACATACATGTTTATTTCAGTTAAAAATGAATGCTCATTTTGGGGTGCTCCATTTAGAATAAAATGGCACAAATGTGGCTGACAGGTAGAATATGTTAACATCCTGAGATGTACAATTGTGGACACACAATGATTCAATCCTTCTCTGACTTGTGAAGAGAGAAAACCTTGTCTTCTCTCCATATAGAGAGATAAGGCAGGAGCTGGGAATGAGCTTCTTTTCAACTCCATCTTTTTTCTGGTCCTTTCAAACCTCCTCTTACATACGGGACTGTTTTTCCATCCGTAAATCAAGGACAGTGGGGAGGACGAGGTGTGATTGCTTTCACACCCAGGAAGTAATCACAGCAGACCTGCCAGTGCTCTGATTAAGACTGATAAATATCGACAAGCAGTTAATGACATGTCAGGCAGGAACAAGGCCCTTCCCTTCATGCCTTCCGATGACACCAGTAGAGAGTTGGAAAAATGACCCAGACTTGGCAATGTCATGGTAGTCTTTCAGCAAAGCATAAACTATTAATTATCAGTGGTTGGTGAGCAAAATATTATGGATGCTGGGCTGGGTTATTCCCATAAAAGAAATAGTGGCCAACAGATGTTTGCTGGGATATTATACTTCATAATTACATTAGCTAAAGTGAGACTGATTATTGTGAAGTTTTATTCGGTACACCAACTCTTTTCAGTTGTCAGCAAACACAACTGAAGGCAGCTGTCTATAAGATCGTTTAAAGCAATTAAAAATATATGTATTAAAAATGACTTCCATGATTTTTTTTTAAATATATTTAAATTTATCATTGAGTTTAAGGCAATAAAATCCAATTCAAGAAGGGACAGATTGACGTCAAATATGTTTACTGTTAGTATGATGACACAACACTATTTTTTCTCTAAAGCAAACATTCCTGAAGCCTCCTGCAAACACCACACTGCATAAAATTCAAATAAAGGCATGCAAACACAAGCCTGCTAGATGTCTGCTGAACTATAATGAGGTTATGTTCTCAGTAGGGTGCTGGAAGAAAGTAAATTCATTATCTCACCGAGCATCATGTATGCATTGTCGTACGTGTGAGCTCCATTCCCCTGAGCAGCAGGCTAACGTCAGTGCGGTTTCATGCTAGACCATGTGATTTATGCACCACTGTGCTGGCATTACGCTCTGTTTAAAGTAAATTAAGGCTCTATCTTGATAACAGCAGCCACGAGGACATCTTATCTCTCCACAGCAGCGTTTTGATGTTCTTGTTCAATGGCCCCGCTGTACCTGAAGGCCGCTGCACCGCTTGCATCTGATAGATTCCCACCAACTGTCCTGCTCTGACCGTGAACTCCAGGTCACCCTTATGGTTTTCCCGGGTGCAGTCCTGTCGAATCGTGTTCCTCTGGCAGACGTGCTCAACTCATCAGACAGAAAGACTGTGCAGCTGCACCCAAACACCCAACAATAGGATGCTTGTTCTGGGACAGCAAAGGTCGGGTCCCCTTTTTGGGGGATGTGGGTGATGTGAACGGATGGTCAAATATTTCAGGGGTTTTGCAATTGGATAATCTGTTAGGATGTTTCTCCGAATGGCAGCAGATTTCAAAGACGTTTGGAGAAGTTAAAACTCATGTTTCTAGTTTACAAAAAAGCATTTTTATTATTTATTTAAATGATGGCAAGCCACATGGGACAGACACATCTCTGTGGATCCTGGATCCAAACAAATAAGCATAAAAAAACATTTATATTTAACACTATAAAGACAATAGCAGTCTTTTTTGGCTGTTTTTACTTTAACAATTCTTATAACTTTACTGAATTAAAAATACTGACTTGTTCCTGACTTGTCTTGAAAATGTCAGTTTATTAATTATACATGTAATTTATACAAATTTCACTGAAAGCTAAAAAAATTTAAACTAATTTGACTAAGAACAATGGATGTCCAAACAATGGCCTGGGGGCCAAATGTGGCCTTCTGTTCATTTTTGAACACATGGGTTAAACAGGGGATTGCCGTTTTTAACAAACAACACTTGCTAGAGTTTAGGAGCACTTTTCAGTGCTGATCTGAGCAGATGGGGGAGAAAACTGACCTGTAGCAGTGAGTACATGCTACTCCCAACACAGCCAGAGCCTCATTTTGGTTTAACTTGTTTCATGATGCCAATGTTCCTTGAATATACTTCCCTCTTTAAGAACTTATGTAGGCCTATGATTTAGCATCAGTGATGAGATAAAATAGCATTACATTGCATGCGAAATTCTATAACAGTACTGGTAAGTTAAAATGTTATCATCTTTCATGTTTTGAAAAATATAGAAGCGGGTATTTATGTACCCAGATTTGGATCTATAACCTGGAATAAATCCTCTGAGATGAGGAGTTTGTAATCTTACCCTTAGCATAAATACCCTAAGAAACCTCTAATGTCAGAAAATCCTGTTGCTGCTGCTGTCAATGTACTGTTATGTCTTTTGTATGATCTCTATGTATTTTATTGTTTTGCTATTGTTGGACAGACTTTGAAGGAATTCATCCTGCGTAGCCGTAGTTTGACATCCTAACCCTACATCAACATCAATCTGACACCTACCAATAGTTGAGCATTTGTTCTGACCTTTGTATCATCATTGACCAGAGTGACATAAAACGAGTCCTTACTTTTCTCCCACTGGGGATTTATGTGTACCTTTAGCAATTTCCTGACATTTTATCACATCAATACCTCAAGTGCTATTTGGAGGAGAGCCGGTCCATATTGCCCCCTTCTTTATACATCGGGACATAATTGTATCATAATTGACAGCTAACATAATGTAGAGCACTTCTATGATTTACTCTCTCTCTCTGAGTCTACAGTCTTGGAGACAGTTGTGTTATGGGGACCAGAGTCTTGTCACTTAGTCTGACTTGATGCCAGGGTGAACAACCAAAGAAATCATGTAGTTTGAGCTGGCCTTTAGATGGCACTAAAATAAGTCCTATCTAATGTTATACTTGAACTTCTATTGCGATTTCCTGGTCGTCTGAGTACTCAGAGTGGTTTTACAACACAGGTCAACCTACCCATTCACTCTACATCCCTACACTAATGGCAGAGGTAATTGTAGGGAATTTGCCATCAGTATTTGCTGATCCCATTCAAATGCATCTATACACATTTACATGCAACCAGCGCAGCAGTGGGAGGAAACTGGGGTTACGTGCCTTGCCCAAAGACACATTAACATGCGGCTGCAGGAGCTGGAGATCAGACCCATAACCTTCTGATTGCAAGTTGACCAACTCTACTGAGCCGCTGGGGACACACAATGCATGTAAGAAAAGCCCCCCTCCGTCTCATATTTTTCAGGTTTAGATGTTATGTAAGTAAATTCCCAACTGTGTCCTGTCAATGGAGAAAAAGGCAGAAATCTATACTACATTTAAAACTAATTTAGAAAAGCTCTCAGAGAGTGCAGACCTCTGCCTTTAGCCCTATCTCCCACTAGTACAGAATCCTTCAAAAAATTCCTGGATCCAGACGGTGATCCAGATCACTCCCAAAATCTAATCAGTTCTTCCTCACGCCATCTCTGACTTTTCCTGAAAATTTCATTAAAATCTGTCCACAACTTTTTGAGTTATGTTGCTAACAAACTAACTAACTAACAAACCCTGCTGATCACATAACCTCCTTGGCAGAGGTAATAATATTAAACTAATGCTGGATATAAATAGTCTCTAAGTTGGTTCATGTGTTCAGAAATTTACATAAATTTATAAATAAAAATGTGGAAAGGCAAAGGTGGTGGTGTTGGATGGGGGTGCTGAACAAGCTTAGCTAATCAAGCATTAGTTTTAATTAGCATTGCCATGACGGAAGGCAAAAGAATATAACACCAAAAAAAAGTGACTTGTGACACGCTGAGACTGACACAGATGTCCAGAGGAAATGCAATTTACGGAAAGTTAATGACACATTTCTAAAAACTTAGCCAATTCTCATCATGCATTTTCTAACTTTTTTTTTTTTTTTTTTGCTCTGTGAGAGCGTTTTATTGAACCTTTAAATAAGAGAGGGAAACAAATGTCCACACACCCAACCCAACGTAGGCACACACACATATTTCTTTGTTGAAAGTATTTGCCAATTAGCAAGTGGGGCTGGAGTGGTAATTAGGCTTTCCAGTCGGCTGGTGTCTGTGTACAGCTTAGCTGAGACAGGTCCGAAGCTAAACGCCTCACTATTTGTCCAGCAATTATGTCAGGTCCCCATGTCACAGTACAGACGTGACCAATTAGCTGTGCCAAACCAAAGTGAAAGAGAGGGATTATGGCGGAGGAGATGGGAGAGGATGAAAAAGTAGACAGAGGACGGCTGTGGGGGTGTTAGCGGGGAGGGGGGGTGGATGAGGGGGAGTGAGGGATAGTCTGCAGGGAATAAGAGAGAATAAAGGGAGATACAGTTTGGTTTTGGAAATGAGGCAAAGGCAGGGTGAGGAGGCTGTAAGGGAGCGGATTTCTTCCTTTTTCTTTTGCTGTGTGATCGTGTTCTGCATTGATCCTCCTCCTGACCGACATGTGACTAAGACATGCTAATGTGTAACAATATTTATGCTAACGCTGCCTCACTGACCGAGTAGGGATAAGAAATTGATCTTAATTGACGTCTCAATAATTCTCTCTGGCATGGTACGACATATTTTGATAAAACACGCCAGCATACAATCAATATTCTCCCGCTTGGAGTAATGTGACACAGTGTCAACAGCCGTAGGAAAGTATGCAGTGCTCTAGTTCATCTTGGCATGTGTCCATATTTGCTTCAACCTGACAGATTACACTATTGTATCGAGCAGTGAAGGAGCCGCTGCTAGTCAAAACAACTCAAAAACTGTAAAATGGTCCTCAGTCTGTCCTGGATACATGTCTTAACTGTGGCTAATCTAATTTTATTACAGTCTGCTTGATTTCATTATGGAAAATACAGACTAGATAGAAGAAATGTAGGTTTATGAAGTGCTGCTGAACCTTCATTATGTGATCCCATCATCTGGCAACAACAGTGAAGGACAAGAAGCTGTGAAAGTCACTGAGATTTGAGATTAAATGTACTCTGTCTGCTGCAGTGCAAAAAGAACCCAAATAATCCTTAGTTGAAACTTCACTGAGTGCATCTTGGGGGGAGCGTTTCGAAAATATCTGCTCTACCCAGACACCGAGACCACCCGATGCAAGGCTCCGTATTTAATTGGACAGGGAGAGAGAGAAGAGGCGAGCCAGGGGACAGGCAGAGGGGAGGATGAGGTAGAATCTATGATCTGAGCATCTTTCCCCTCCTTTTTTTTTTTAAAGCTGGAAAACAAGACTGCTGGCTCGACGCCTGCAGAGATGAGTGGAGCTAGTATAAATTAGCAAGCTTGAAAGACAATATGAGGAGCTTTAGTGTTGCATGGTCGTGACACAGCTCCACTGGGGATTGCGAACTTTTTGATTAGATTGTTGCGACGTGGATTGCAAATCTGTGAAGCTGAAGGCAAATCAACTCATTTTTGAATGCAACTTTTGAGGAAATATATCTTATTTTGAATTTTTTGTTGGTATTTGACTCCTTTTTCCAGCTAAATTTGGGACTTCAGAATGATGGTGTTTAACTCATAGAAACAAGTTCAATAACGGAGGAGAACTTGGCCACTGAAGGAGGTTTAGAAATAGATGAACTCTGGGTACCTTCTCCCAAGGATCAATATCCATTCATCAGGTGCCTGTAGCTATAAAGATGAAAGACAGCGTAACAAAAAATATCTTTTTCTACAGACACTGTTACTCTAAATGTCCTCAGGCTTTTCCAGGACGGGGGGAATAATGCAACCTCAACCTGTCTGAAAAACAAGCATCAAATCAGAGTGCTTTGGATGAAAAATGAATGTTTCCTGTTTGCAGGTGCGCTGAGGACGTTAATACAAACATGCAGAGGTAAATCTAGGGGGGTGGTATGTTTATGCTGAGCAGATTGCTATCTAAGCTCAGGATTTGGTGCTGCTTTTAGAAAGAATTGCTAATATGCAAACTGTATAAAAACTACATGAAGTGCTGGTAATTATTGAGCAAGCAAGAGATGGCCACAAGTGATAAGCAATGAAATAGAAAGCGTTCATCTTGGGTTGTTAGTTTCTGAGAGAACATCAAGACAACTACAATTCCTATCAAAAGTATTCATCCCCTTGGATCCCCTTTTGTTGATTTTATTTTATTATTTTTTTTACAATAAAGCCTCTTTAATGTTAGTGAAAGCAGATTTCTACAAAGTATTTTCAATTAAATAAAAATATGTGATGTAAAATAATGGACTGCATAAATGTTCACCCCCTTCAAGTATGCATTTAGTAGATGCACCTTTGGCTGCATTTTTACCCTCTACCTTTACTAGCCTTTCAGGACTGGCTGCCGAAAGCATGATGCTGCCACCCTCGTGCTTTACAGTGGGGATGGACTGAAGATTTTGCTTCTACTTGACCATGGAGTCTCCCACATGCCTTCTGGTGATCTCTAGTCAAGATTTAATCTGAGTTTTCTTCAATGAAGCTTTCTCTTTGCCACTAAAGCTTTGACTGGTGAAGAACCCGGGCAACAGTTGTTGTATGCAGAGTCTCTCCCATCACAGCTGCTGAAGCTTGTAACTTCCTCAGAGTAGTCATAGGTGTCTTGGTGGTCTCTCTCACTAATCTCCTTTTTGCACGGTCACTCAGTTTGTGAAGACAGCCTGATCAGGACAGATTTACACGTGCCATATTTTTTGCATTTTTAATGATGTATTTAACTGAACTCTCATGGATATTTTTTGCATCCATCCCCTGACTACTACGTTTCAATAATCCTTTCTCTGAGTTTCCTTGAGTGTTCTTTTGTCCTCATGGTGCAATGGTAGCCAGGAATACTGATTAACCAGTGACTGGACCTTCCAGACTCAGGTGTCTTTATACTGCACTCACTCGAGACTCATTCACAGCACTCAGATGATCCCGATTTTACCAACTGTGAAACTACGAGCACCAATTGGCTGGACCTCTGTTGAGTTACGTAGATCACTTTACATGGGCTAATTTTTTTGTGCAATCACTTGTTTTACTTTATCATTATTTTTTTTTATTTAATTGACATTACTTCGTACAAATCTGGTTTCACACTGACATTAAAGAGTTTTTTTTTTGTAACTTTTTTTTTTCAGAAAAGCCAAATTATTTTGACAATGACTGATTTATAAAATCAATAAAAGGGTAAAACAACCAAGGGAGTAAATGCTTTAAATGCTGGCTTTCATGGATTCATCAAAATACAACATAAAGACTCAGTCAGAGATCAGTTCAAATTTCTTAAATAATTTAATTGCAAAAGGGTCTTTTAAAAATATTTCTACAAGAATGCATCATCATTTTTTTTAGTAATTTGTTGTGTATGTTTGCACCATTAAATACATCTTAATGCTTTTCAAAGAGGAATTAACAATTGCATTTTTCAACTTTATCCCACCCCCCTCCCACTTCACTATACATGTACAGTACTCTCTAAAACTTCCTTGCAAGAAGAGGGGGTTTGCAAAAGTGACAAAAAAGATGTGTGGAGTGAGCTTGTTAGAAGACAGAAGAAGAAAAAACAGAAATGAGTATATTTATTTAAAACAGATAACTGAAAAAAGTTAGGTTGTGTAAGTAAAAGGGGTATTTAGGGAGGAGGGGGTGTATTGTCTGTATGATCTTAGAGGATGGTAAAAAAGGGGAAGAAAGGAATGTTGGGCTTGTTTAAATCTAGTTGGCACACGTAGAGAAAACCACATTTGACAAAGCCTGAACTCTGCAAATCAAAGTATTTCTGTATAAAATGGCAATCCTTTTATTTCATACACTCACACACACAAACATAACAGTCCATCTTAATTTCAGCAGAAAGATGAGCAAGAAAAAAAACACACAAAAAGAGTGTGTTCCTGTCCTCTCTGTGAATGTTGAGAATTAAACACACCAATGGACGTGTGAAAAATCCACTAAGGAGATAAATGGTTTGCAGTTGATGTGGTGGCAGTTTAATCGTTTTAAAATGTGCAACAGTGCCAGTCGAGCTCATCACTCACGGCTGGTTGACTTTGGTGAACACAAATCCAGACCCCAGTGCGCCATGTGCACCTCATCAATAGTTCATGCAAGCTCCAAAGCACTGCCATTTTTCATGAGTGGGAATGTCTGCCATCTGATTGTGTTTAGCTCCCCATATGCCCCCCTTCTTTACTCTCATGCTCATCAATTGTGTCTTTTTTGGTGTCATGTGCGACTCTGCAACAGTGGAGTTTACCGACTGATTAAATAATTGAGCCGAGTGCAGGAAAAGTGAATGTATACTCCTGGGAGACTTTGGGTAAAAGCGAGCTTCTGATTGCATTAATTCTGCTCTTTTTGCCATCTCCAATTGCAGTCAGAGTTTTCTAATCAAAATACAGTTTTTCTTTAGAGGTAAACAAACTAATTCTGCTGAAAAATATGAAGCAACATTTGCTCATTTAACAGGCACTTTCATCACTTTCAGCATTATGACAGATTCGCTCAAATCTAAACTGACACTTTGATGAAAAATAAAGAAATACTTTGAGTTTCCAACGGTAAAATTACTCAGTGGTGTCCTGCAACTGTTCCAGGTTAGTACACCCTTTGCAGAGGACAAGCAGGAGTGTACGTGGAATAAGATGAAACAAGATAAAATGGGGAACACATTGTGGTTTTGCATAATCTCCTCCATGACTTTTGAAGGGACTTAAGAGAGGCTGACAAAAGTAATATGGGAAGACACTGCATGGCTGCTAACATCACGCTATCATTACACATCTAACTAATAGTATTCACATATTGCATTGATCAGCTCCAACCCAAACAATATGGGGACTTCATGGAAGATCATCTTTTAATGCGCCACCTCATAGGGAAGTCTAAATATCATAGTCTCCAAGATGCAGCTGCTATCATTTAGGATGAGGGGGGGGGCTGCAGATTTTGTGTCTGTCTGTGTGCCCAGGCTGTTGATCCTGCACTGTACTAATCATGCAGCAGCCCAAGCTGAGACAGGATGATTGCAGGCCAGACAGGAAATGAAGAGAGATAATGATAGGTCAGCACTGCCGTATGTCTGCGCTCGCTGCATGCGCATATCCTCCCAATGCCAGATCGGCTGCTGCATTAATCAACCTGACAGAAAAAGACCAATAGGTTTCTATTCTGACAGGTTTGATTGTGTGATGAAGGAGGCAAAGATGGTTTTCTCATGATTGGCAGATAGGCTGCTTCATGAACAGTCCTCCATAAGATGTGTTGGGAAGGTTCTATCATTAGATGGTTATTACATAAAATTATAATACAGGGAAACAACCATTTCAAGATGAAAACAATGTGCTTGGAAGACTATTTGTAACAGCTCAGTGCCTTACAAATGCTCTGTGTGTTGAATGAGAATGGATTTTGGAAGCTTAACAGCCATTTAAGGTGTCACATGCACACAATCTTAAACACTCACAACAATGGACGGAGCAAAAGGGCGACACATTTAGAATTTAACACAAGTGATGTGAATCTCCTCTTCTTTCAAAATCCCCCCTTCCTATTTTGCTTTCTGTTAATTTCACTCTGAGTCAAACATTTCACAACAGCACTTCCATTTTTTTGTCAAAACACCATTTTTTTCTTTTGTTATTTATCATATTTTTGTTACAAAACATGTACAGGCTGTTTAGAACAACAACAAAAATACAATATCCAATTTATATGCCATTTCTTTTAGTTTAATAGTCATCAATTCATTGGGTGAATCCTCTCTTCCCTCTGATTGTTCCAAGTCCATATTCCCAGATGGGACAGTCCATCTGGGTGTAGGTTGTGGGGGGGCTGGGTAGGGGGTTAAAGGTGAGGTACAAATAAATACATAGGGCAGGATATCAAGAAATTAAAACAAGAAATTTGATTATTTCTAAATCCAGGTAATAGTAAGTAGAAAGTAAGGTGTCCGTCTGGGTTTCTCTGTTTCTGCATGATGCATATATATATAATTCTATATATATATGTATGTTCGTCCTAAGTTCATTTTTTGGATTCAGTAAAAAAGAAGGTTTAACAGTTGTCCACAGAATATAGCGTAATTGTTTCAGATATATTTGCTCCTTGACACGGTTCAGTTCATGCGTTAATTCTCCACGGTGGCAAACAGCGGAAGCCGTATTGTACAGTATACTCGTGTGCAACTTTGACACACCCACACATCCAAGCACGCCGAATCACAGATACACTCACACATGCGCACACGCACGTACAAAAAAACACACAAAAAAAGGCCAAGTGGTCTTTCTCTAGTGTTGCCACAGTCCTTGTCTCCACTTCATCACAGGAAAGTGTCCAGTGGGGGGTTCTCAGGTTTGACCGGCCGTTTTGAAAGCACAAAATCTCCCCAAAAAAAAAAAGTGTAAGAAAGCCAAAAAGGAAGGGAAAAATTGCTGTGTGGACAAACAGAAAAAAAAAACATTTTTATGTGTGACAACACAGTTGATGAAAAGGTGATCCCAAGCTGTGGAGCAATCCTGAGTCACGTCAGGTCAAGAGATGGTTGAAGAGGTCTCAGCAGCCTAAACGTCCAGAAATTTTGGCTGCCCACCTCTGAACTCTGTCATCCTCCAGACCTTAGACCTCAGCCAGTCTTTTCTTCCTCCCCCTTCATCAGCAAGTGCCATTATAGATAACACACCTTCAATATGAAGATGGAGAATGACACACATGTGCATGGTAAATAATCAGGAAAAGGACTGTCCTCTATGTCCCCTGGGTCCAAAACACCTCCACTTTTTCACAGCAGGGTGTCCATTTCTCACTTTGTCCATCAAAGCTGGGTAGAGAGGTGAAGGTGCATGAGGATCAGAGGGTGACACTTCAGTTACAGGGCTAAGGCCAACCTCACTAAAAACACACATGCATGCAAATGCAACCTACACCAGAGCTGGTGTGGCACGCATGATGGGATATCAGGGGGGCTAACTCCTCTTCCTTTCAAAGATACACAAAATCTGATTGGATGGTGACAGATCAATGATGAATTACAAAAACAAAGCAGGAACAGGTATGGAAGTGGTAGTGACATAACGAAAATTAAAGTCAGAGGCACTGCAAGCCAGTTTCAAAGCATCTAATTGGCAGAGTTGGGTCAGGCAGCTAGGGTTTTTCCAATGGCTCTCTCTGGCACAGTTCCTCCCCCCTTTTTTCCTGTCTGGTTGTCCTTTATATTTCTAGTGCGTCGGTGTGTTTGTCCAGCCTCTCACACCTGGACAGGAAGTGTTTGGTTCATCTGTAGTCTCATGTCCTGAATGCTACCAAGAATCTTCTTCTGATGGCCAGCCAACGTCACCCCTATCCGCAGCAAGTCTCTGTGGAGGGAGAATAAAAAGGAACAAAAATAAGAACAGGTGGCTGGGTTATAAAAAGAAGCGGACAAGCACTGCATGTCCAATTTCACTTTTCATTCAAAAGTAAACACCCTAACAGGCAAAGGGCAGAGAAGCAGGCTGGTAGCCACCTATAAAAGGGCTAACAGAGCGTAAGTCAACAAAATGCACATTCCCCTCCAGTGAATCCTGCTCTTAATGCGTATACTTCTGTTACCAGACAGGTGGGCGAGAGAAGGGGAGTCACATGGCTATAATGTGATAGTTAATGATTAAAGAGGATACTATGCCACTGTTCGGCAGCTGGCAGACTTTCACAGAGTTCAGAGCAGCCTGCCAGGAACAGGGAAGCAGAAAATCTTCCTTTTTCAGTAAGATACTAGACTGATTACCCAGTACGGAGCCTGTCATTCATGCTTTAGAATCACTCTGTGAAATCAGCTTAAACTTAACACTGAAGCACAACATTCCTCAGTGCTTAAACACATCCAAGAAAACCTACGGCAAATAAGACTGAGGAGTGTAAATGAGTCTTTTAACTAGAGGCTACCAAGAGCTATAGTAGGATTTTGTTAGAGTATGTTAAGGACTTTGACCACAGTAAGAAAATACAAATGTGTTAACATCCTCTAAGGGCCTGGAGAACACACCTGCTTTGGCCGTCATTACCGTAACGACCATGTTAGTTTAAACCTCTATTAATAATAATACAATGTGAACCCTCTGTCTGATTTCCTTACTTCATGGCTGGAAAAGAGCACTGCGTCTGGGGTGGTGATTAGCTGATTGAAGGGGCTCTATAAAACTGTGTGCCCTCTCCATTTAGTCACACACACACACACACACAAACAGTGGATAATCTAATATCACACACAGACGGCATACACTCTGCTTGTCTCAATGACTCTGTAGTACCATTTGTACTACAAAAGTGTGTAGCTACACAAAAACCCACACTGCACATCCATCCTCTCCAAAAGCTAAATAAGGTAGCATCACAGCAATTTCTCACAAATAAATGGTGTTTTTCTGTTTTTTCATATTGCGCCGTCCCCATCAGTGCAGCGATGGAGGATGAAATGATAATAAATGGGTACCATTAGAGGAATTACTGGCCATTAAGGGCAACAGAGAGCCACGGTACAGAATACCTGTCAGCCTAGCCAAATTGAAACAAATCACCCCCACCTCCATCTCCTATTATGCTGCTAATGAGGATAATTTATTTATCATTATAATCCTAATTCCTTTATTTGATCATCACTGGCCCTCCAATTTCCATGATTTCTATTACATCATTTCCTGTTTGTAAACACAGTAGAAGATGGGTGGGTGGTCAAGGTTAACTGGCAAACAGGTCAAGTAAACAAATGTGAGCGCTTGCTAAAAATACTAAAGGGATGTTCAATTTGGGGGTTTGTTGATTGCAGTGTTTTTATTTTTGACAGCTATTTACAGTTTTATTCTTAGTTTAAAGGATTTTTGATCATTTCTACCCTTTAAAGTTTTTTGTCTTTGAGAACAAGAAAACATTTTGGTCCAGTTTAAGTTCATAAAAGATGATAATATTTTTGTCCTCTTTGCCTGAATCTGGTGCCAAATCATACTTTAGTGGTTTATGTTGCCTCCAAAACCTGGGATTCCTGCTTTCTACAGCAAAGAGTCAGAGGAACTACAGGTTTGTTTTGTTTTGATGAATTTTCATACAGTGGAGAAATATCATGGATACCGAATGCCCTCCATCTACATAACATTTTGGTCCCTGTGACGAAAACTAAACTTACTTTTTACTAGAGTTTTTGTCTTTTGTAAGAGTTTAATCTTAAACATTGTTCGCACGGGATTAGTACCTGTAGACCTTTGATAATATACCCCCTGATGTCAGTGTTTGGTGTGGTACAACCACACAGGATTTGTGAAGTCTGTAATGAACTCAACTTTATGAAATGAAAACACAAAGATGCTACAAAACTGCAGCACAGAAAACACAAGGTCAAAATTGACTACAAAAGTTCATACAAAAAAACTGCATTGTTCTGCAGGCTATATTTCCTGCATGTGCCCTTTACTGTTAACCAGAGTTTCCACTGGACAACATACACTTAAGTGTTTTTTCCTCTCTCTATATATTTATTTTAACTTTTTTTTTAGATATGTAGCAAGCTGTATATTACTAATAAACTATTGAATTATCTCCTCTAACTCTCCCAATATGCTTCAAGGTTGCTATAGTCACCTGTGCATATCTGCTGCCGATCAAAACAGAGGAAGAGAGAGAAAGTCCCTCTCATTAATGGATGAGAAAGGGAGACGTCTTATGTCAAATATGAATCTCTCCTGTTACTTTTAACAGTTTTTATGAAGTTGATGTTATTGATGTTATTCTGTGCTCTATAAATTTTGGGATCATTACGCATCCCCAAAAGCCCTCCCCTGCGCAGATCTGCTGTTGTAGCCAAATTACTGAATACTAAGCGACACATTAATGTAAATTTTGTTATGTAGTTTCAAATGTACAGCTAAATAATACTAACATAAGACTAGGCAATTGTAAAAAGAAGCAATGGATGGCAGATTAAAGGTGCTGTGTGTATTAAGAGAGCAGCAGTGAATGCCCATAGATTTGGACACTGAAGTTTAAATAAATAAGTAAGACAAAGCCATTTTTACTAATAAGATGAAATTAAGTGGAAGAGAAGCACTATTAATAACCTGTATGTGTCAAAAGTTTGTTAACAGTCTCCTACATGCCTCCATCATTTTTTCAATCAGAAAAAAGCATAATTACCACCCTAAATCCCAGAGCTACTGATTCTCATGGGATTAGTATCACCTGGACCTATGTATGTGCTAAACAATTATAACTCCACAAATTACAGGCATGGATGATTTGCAAGGGATTAAAAATACAGACATCCTGGGCGATTATCACAAATTACCAGAGGTCTCTCTTGGTAATACTAATCCTGTGCAATGGGGCTTTATTCTTGTCTTTCTCATGGAATAAAGGTTGTAGACATACATTTTTTGTCATAGTTTTAGTCTGCAAAATCAACACTGACTGTGTCTGTTTCAACCACTTGTGAATGTGATTTTACAACCTCCTCCTGATAAAAACAGCCCAGATTGGTCAGTTATGTGTTGAAATACAGGAAGAGCAAGGAGGACTTTGTGGTTTTTGCACTCCTGCATAATCTCCTGTGTGCCTTTTGACAAGTTTTGTTGCAAGAAAATCACAAATTTTCTTAACGTAAAACTAGTGTTAATACAATAAAACAAGCATGAATACTGACATAGAAAAACACAATACATACTGCTTCCTATTTTCAAGGCATAATTTATCTCCAAACATTACAATTGCCTATCCGAGACATCTGCTAAACGTACTAGTAGAGTAAAATATGTTTTCCCTCCTTTATATTAGTCATTTGATGAGCCTAATCAGAGCCACTTTTCCTCATCTTATCAAGTTTGATTAGACACACAACTATTTTTATTCCCTGAAGGTCAATCTTTATATCACTAATTTGACTCTCAGACTCATCCTAGTCAATCACTGCGGGCCTGATTAGCCGAATCCACTCCCTCTCCACTCACTCTGCTGTCATCTGGGCCACCAGGTCAAAGGAAGCAAATCCGGCGTTGACGAAGTTGTCACGGTAGCGGCTCATCTTGATGGCGTCCAGCCAGTCCCCCACAGTGGTGAAAGTGGTATAGTCTGGTACACAGCGGTCAAGCAAGGGCTGGGATACCCTACATTGGAGAGCAGGGGTGGAGGAAGAGAAACAGAGAGAGAGAGAGGGTGTTAAGGTCGTCAATCTACTGCCTCTAACGGCTCAACCTCACCCCCAAACGCCCCCCGCTGAGCGCCACCTCTCCATCTCTCCTCCTCTCCTCTCCTCTCCCCTTCTCTCCCCTCTCCTCTCCTCCACATGTACGGAGTTGTGTGCAGGGGGTTGGGGGGGGTTGCTTATTTGGGATGGGGCGGGGGCTTTTTAAACTGTGGAGAGACTGGCTGGAGGCTTGGGTGGTGGAAGCTGGCGCTGCAGCTGGTAAGGCTTGGGTGGTTTTTTTTTTTCATAGAACAGATGTCAGATCAGTTCTTGAATGATGACTCAGCATATTGTCATTTACGAGGAACCAAATCACACTTACATTGAGGGAATAAATCTAAATCAGTGCTATTAATAAACAACAGGTGCCAGAGTAAACATGTGGGCTGTTTCTAAGTCAAGGATGCATTTAATTGGCAGCATCTGTGATTTAAGAATGCAGAATGTCCAACATTTACAGTCACAGTGCTCATGGAAACCATGGAAATATCTGCTTTTGGTGTGTTATTTTTGGGTTTCATCTAAAAACGAATCTACTGGTAATCCAATTTGGAATGGATGAACCATCTTCATATGTCTGTATATCTACAAAATGGTTTGGATCTAATAGAAAAAAATTTGATTTCTTTGTCTTCTGGTCAACTTATATCAGAATAGGCCCATGTGAGCCAAACTAAAAGGTATAGAAGAATTATCCCAGGGTTTGTAAAAGCCCTGAGACAAAGCTTGGTTGGCTTGACACAGAGATTTATGCCTGACAATCCCACAAAGGGTATAAGACTTTTGGGAAAAAGGTTCTCGACAATGAAGAACTTTCTGTGGAATTTAAACAAAAGTGGTCTTCATGAGTTTTTGCACTGATGTTGCATGATGCTTGCAACATGAAAGGATCATTTGCATGTGCATTTGTTTGTATATCAATTTAATATGTGTAACAGGTGCATGTTTGTTCTGAAAATGTGTTTTGCATGTTCCTGTGCACCTGTTGACAGCCCAAAAAGTCTTTCCAATGAAAGAGCAAACCCCTTGTTCTGATCAATGCTGCAGATAGGGAGGCCACCTTGGGAGTTTTAATAAAACTGTGCTACAACTCAAAGTGAAGTGGAGCGGATGAAGAAGAAGTGGAGGTGGAGGTGGAGAGGGGAAGGAGGGGTAGGCAGGGAGGTGAAGGAGGAGAAACAGATGAGGGAGCGAGTGAAGTGAAAGAACACCACTGTCTTCCCTCCTCTCTGCTCGGCTGATCCCTGTCATCCTTTTTGATGGCATTAGATTCATTAACAATTAAAAGAGGAATGGAGAGAGAAAAGAGGGAGAAAAGAGAAAAAGGCATGGGGAGTTAATAACAGTGATACAGAGGCTCCATTGAGTGGTGTAGATGGAGTGATTTTTAATAAGGCCTGCGCTTCGGAGCCCAAGGCCTCGGGCCGTCGTTAACACCAGACTCTGGCTTCTCTTAATGGAGTATTGTTAGTGTTCCCTCACTAAAGCTGGCTTCAAAAAGGTCCACGCCGATGCTGGCCACATGTGAGCTACAGGCAGAGATGATTTTGTATGCTTGCTGGTGGAACAGTTACAGAGCAGGCATGGTTCAAGGTCAGCGGTTGGGACTTTTGCAGTCTCACCAGGGTTAAGTTTGTTAGAGAACTCTACAACTCTAAGAAGAAGAGTGGATATGATTCAGTTTTAAGCCTTATTTCTGCATTTTCCATAAAAAAATTAGATAGAAATGTGGCACAGATGGCCTAGTGGTTAGTAGCGATGAGTATCAAAATCCAATACCAGTACCAACACATCTGATACCTAGCTATCCAAATTAAAAAAGACATTGATACTACATTTAGATACCCTGCCACCCCAAATAAAAGGAAAAATATATGTAATGGGATTTGTATGATTTTAAGTTGAGATACACCAGTTTCCTTTTCTTATCCCATGTTTGATTGGCCTCTTATAAAACTAGAATCATCTATGATACACAGACAGCTTTTTATTCTTCCCTGACTCTCAACACACTTTGTTCTTTCAAAAGTATCGATTCAGGCACTGTTTAAGTACTGGCACTGTATAAGAAGTATCGATTTAGCACTGGTATCAGAAAAAACTTAAACGATTCCAGCCCTAGAGGTTAGGTTAGGTTAGCCCCGTGTACATGGGTGACACCGGGTTCAAGTCCGCCTGCAGCCTCTTTTCTCCATTTCTCATCCCTATTTGCAACTCGATCCACTTCCTCACAAATAAAGGAATAAGGAGTCTCAAAAATATATCTAAAAAAATAGACAGAAATGATTTGAGTAAAGCCTTAACTTAATTTCTCCCTAAACCTGAAATCCACATTGCCCCAGTGCAGCCACTCAAAGAACAAAAGAGCCAAATGACTTTTACACCAGACAGTGTTAGCTAACCTCCAGCCACCCTTCAATGGCAGCCAGGATGACAGTCTCATCTCTCACTCTTCCCTTGTTAGGTTTGTCGGCAGGAGGCCACCTCTCCGCTGGCCCGTTTAAAATCTCGTTAGTGGCTAATTAAAAGGCGCTCCCAACTCTTTTTGCATCGCCCTAATCGAGCTAATTAACCGCAAGCTTAATCTTCCAAGAACGTCACTTCGGTAGCCAACCGAGACCTTGCTTTCCCTCATGAGCCCAAACCAGGATTGTCTGTAGCCCTCCCTCAAGACAGTAAGACCCTGTTGCAGGGACAGATAGGTAGGTCACCCACACCCCCACTCACTGTCTCTCCAACTCTGCCACCTTCTATTCTTCGAACTCTTTCCAAGAAACAGGTTGTAGAGAGAGAGAGAGAGGCTAAATGTAGATGTGACATCATTGATCGAGCTCCCGGTTGGCAGGGGAGTTGCTTTAAGGGCTTTATTGAGCGATGGTAATTTGGATTTGCATAATGGCCCTGGCTGCATTTGTGAGAACTAGAGAGTTGCAAGCGAAGAAATTTGCACTTTATAGGTGTTAAGAGATTGTTACAGCTGAGTCAGAGTGGCTCGCAAACGCCATATCAACTTGGATATGGAATATTTGCACAGAGGAAATTATTATTGCCTAATGAAATGGCTCGGCCAGTGCTCTAGCGGCTAGAAAGTCAAGCATGTTCTTGTGATAAACTAATGACCTTATTACTGCAATCCATCAGTGGAGTCCTGCAGGTCTACTCTAATGTTTGATTTAAGAAAACTAGAGAAGATTTTTTAGAAAGCCAGCAGCACAAATATTATAATGATATGGTTGTAATTAGACATTAATGCCCCTCAGAAAACCATCTAATAAAACTTAACAAGGACCTCCAGGGAACCAAGATCAAAGTTATACTCCACTTTCATACTAAAAGTTCCACCAAAAATACATATCACATAAATTTGCTCTAATCTTTGCATGGCAGGACTCTCCGTTGTCACTGACACTTTTTGTATTCCAACTTACCCAGTGGACTGTGTGCTGTTGGTGACCACCTTAAGGCTGGCAGCATTACGAATAAGCTTATCCAGCGTGGCCACAATCTGGGTGAATTTTGGTCGCAGATTCCTCTCCTTCACCCAGCAGTCCAACATGAGCTGGTGCAGCGCCGTGGGGCAGTCCATGGGTGGGGGCAGTCGGTAGTCCTGCTCCACCGCATTTATCACCTGGTGGAGGGACAACAAAGAAATCAGAATCATTTCTAGTCGCAGAGGCTGGCATACAGTGAGGATGAGCAATACAGGGAGAGTGATCGGTCAATTCAAAGAGCAGGTGAGCTGTAACAGAAGATGAGGAAAAAGCTGGGAGAGTCAGAGATAAATAGGAAAAATGCTTTAGGGAATACATAGAAATAAAAGCTGGAAAAAGATTATCTTTGAGTGGTGGTGGTGGGTGGATTTGAAGAGAGAGAATGGCTTTTAGACAGTGAAAGCTTAAGTGGGTAGAATCTATTATAATTTTAAATATCTACATTTATTATCTTGAAATGCAAAATGCTACCGCTGCTGCTGAATTTTTCAGCAGAACAGCCCTCTTTACAAATCTATCTAGATTTACTCTGCATATATTAAATGACACAAAGCACACTAATATCAGCTTACATCTTGATTGCTCATGTCCCAGTACGGCCGTTCGCCGTACGACATCACTTCCCACATGACGATACCATAGCTCCACACATCGCTGGCTGAGGTGAACTTCCTGTAGGCAATCGCCTCGGGAGCTGTCCAGCGGATGGGGATCTTTCCTCCCTGTGGATATGCGAATGAGTAGGTGAGCATGAAATACTGGAGGGATGGAGCACAAACACAGAGTCACAGACATACAAGAGGAAGAGAGAGGGTGAGAAAAAACACAGTCTAAGGGAAATGTCGATGCACAACACAAGGGTGCATGCGACCCAAACGCCACATACACACAAGGTTAGTAACACAGTTACAGAAAATGACAAGTACGAACATGAGGGGTTATAATATTTAATGTGCTACTAATTGTACTTTTCAACATCAATATATCATCATTTTATCCCTAGTTAACCCTTCAAAAGGCACTTGTTGAAATACTTGGAAATAATATTTAAGCCCTACACTTTTGTAAATGTTTGTGTTTTTTTTGTTTTTTTTTTTAATGGTGAAAATCAAGGTCAGACACAGCAGTGGTTCTCAAACTAGGGTCCAGGGGTCCACAAAATAATCTTAAATAAATTATTATTTATTAGTAATGCCATGTCATTAAAAGCAATTAAATACTTATAAGGACTACAGCCCCACAAAACAACCATACTAAACCAATGAGTCCCACATAAGTCAGCTTTGGGCCAATAAAAACTTAGATATGATTGTGAGATATCACGTAAATCTATCACTCGTCATGCATCAGCCATTTTGCTGAGGACACATTTGGTGTGCAGGTCCAGGTAGCAAAAATGGATAAATATTTAAGAGCATCCACTTCATTAAGTAATGCTAGGCCCAAACCAGCTAAACTGAGAAAATATGAAGACAGCTATCTGGAGTTTGGTTTTATTAAGAACAGCGATGGAAAACCAAAATGTGTTGTTTGTCTTCATGTGCAGCGATGCAGCCCACCAAGCTAAAGTGTCAGCTGATCACAAAGCATGCAGAGTTTAAGGACAAAACGTTTTTTTTTTTTGTTTGTTTGTTTGTTTGTTTTCAATGAAAGGTGAGGAATACATCCGCCAGAATACACGAATGGCGAACCTGACCACAACATCAGAAAAAGCACAGAGCGCTTCTTATTTGGCTGCTCAAAGGGTCGCAAAAAGTAAGAAGCTATACTCAATAGGACAAGAGCTTGTATTTAGGTTGAAGAGTTTAAAATACAGCATCTAGTAGTACAAATAGCAGTTAGCATATGTTTAATCAGTGCATGTCCAAATATATTTCCTCCATTTTTCATTTCTGGCACTAAAAGAGACATAAAACTGCATTTTTTTTTTAGGTTTACAGAAAACAGGAAGTTTGAGACACTCTAGGCCACTGCTGATTGGTCATACGATGTGATGTCACTTTCTATGATGTTGACTGATCTATAAAAGACATTCTAGCGCTACTGTATCACAGAGAGTTGTGGGAGGGCCACGATGGAAGTCAACTGAAGTGACATTAAATAACAAGGTAACCAACAGGGATGTATGGGTTTAGTCAACTAAATGTCATCCTGGCTAGTCAATAGTAAAATCTGTACATGTTGGCTAGCATTTCCATTCAAATATCATGTACAAGTTCTATATAACATTTAAGACAGGACCCCAGTTTTTAGCCGGGGCTAGAGCCGTAGACTGGATTAGTTTCCCTACTGCCAAGACGTAAAACAAGCACAGTTGGCATCTTGTAATGCAGTGCAGTTTAAAAATATTTTGAACTGGGGAATAGAGACTAATTGGATGTGAGCCATGTCAGGTTATGCTGGCGTATCAACCATAGCATGCAGCATAGGTCTGTTCATGTTAACCTACAAGGAGGACTGCAGACTGGTAGTACAAAGATGGCTGATGTTGATTTTGACTGTTTCCTGAGTTTTATTAACTCTAGAGTAGTTTGTTAGTCTGAGTTTAAATTTGCATTTTCTTGACTTTGACTTTATTTAGGTTAATCAAAGTTAGTTAGTTCGTTAATCCGAGTATCAATCTGCCTGAGGTCATCAAACATAAGCTTGCATAGTCATTAGGGTTCCCAGGCTTGTGTTATGTCAGTTTCCCACTAAATGCAAGAATTAACTCCCTGAGCAACCTTTCTGTTGCTGCACTAACAGCACAGAGAAGAAGAAGTAGAAGAATCTTTCACTCAGCTTAAATGACCTGTTTTAAGGTCTGACATGGGTACATATTCAGAAAAGTCTATTTGCTCTGGAAGGAAAGAGACATTTTTCCTGTTTAAAAAGTCAATAAACCTAGAGAACTCAAACTTCCTTTTTGTTTATACAGTATGTCTGAGGCTGAGCTCTTGCTCATTCATGATGACTGAACCTTGCCTTTACCTAACCTCCTTTGCCAATTTTTCAAGTTTGGTCATGTAGGATTAAGAGCCTGAGTTATTCAATTACATCAGACATCCGATTAATTTGTCAGGGAACAATCTTGTTTCATTTCTGGCAATCTGCTCAAAAGTACAAGCAGAAACATGTCCTGAGAAATTTCTCTACAAAGTAAAATGTGTGTTCAAAACAGTCACTTTGAAGATATTCTTGGAACCAAAAATGCCACAAATTCTTCTCTTTTCTTATTTTATGCAACATCTCCTAATTCTCAAATTCAGTCTATAATAATGTGTTTACACCAAAGTGTTTTTGCAAAGTCATAAATTAATCATGATTTATTGATGTTAAAATGTGAAATGCAGCACCTTTAAACATTGACAATTCAAACATGAGTACACAAACACATAAACTACACATGGGTATGTATGTCTGACTCACCAGGGAGCTGGTGTAAGTGGGGTCTGTGGGGTCATCCTCGAGGAAACGAGATAGGCCGAAATCAGACACCTTGCACACCAGATTACTGTTGACTAAGATGTTTCGGGCTGCCAAGTCTCGGTGCACGTAGTTCATGTCTGACAGGTACTTCATACCTGCTGCGATGCCGCGCAGCATGCCAACCAGCTGGATCACTGTGAACTGCCCGTCATTGAGCTGGCAGAGGTAGAGAGAGAATGAAAGGGATAAATTGGACGGTAGATCAAGGTTGAATATTCAAAGAAATAAATATTTATGTTTGTACCCCTTTCTACCTTGATTTGTCTGACCTCTACTCTGTTTTCTTTGGCTCTACAAGTACTTTATGTCCTCTTGCATCATGTTAAGTCTTTTTCAGCTCTATCTACACATACCGTATTTATCTCTCTTCTATATCTCCCTGTATCAGTCTTCTTTTCACTGCAGACAATGTATGATGTGACTTTGATACTTTGATTCATTTCAGGCTGAGCTCTCTTTAAATGTCACCAATTGCCTGAATGCAGCATTTGCCAGATATCCTTTTTAAGCTCTGCAACAGAGTTCAAAAAGGCCTTTCAAGGGTTGGAAAGAAGTGAAATAACTCAAAACAAGATCAATCAGATCTGGATGGGCTCATTTTCTTGATAGTGCATTACTGATACAATCTAAAAATGAATCTTTTTTTAACTTCAAGCTAACCAGAGATCATTTAAGAGGCGTCTGGCTGCAGACCTCTATGGTGGGGGAGTTTGGGCTCATATACTGCAGACCTCAACATAGGATGACCTCCACAATGGGGCAGGAAGTGACGTACTAACCCTTGTTGGGTTTTTCCTTAGTTTGTGGTGTTATTTTTAATCTCATTCCCCTCCCCCTTACCCTAAACCTAACCTTTAGGGCTTGGGTACCTGACCTTAACCCTCTTTGGGTTTTCCTTAGTTTGTGGTGAGTTATTCAGAAAATAGCCTCTCTAACCTAAGCAGAAATATACATCATTCAGTAAGTCATCTTTTTGTGAGTCATGTCTTTGTGTATCAGATTTACTTACCCTTAAGAAAGAGTCCAGTGCTCCATTTTCCATGAACTCTGTCACAATCATGACAGGCCGACTCTTTGTTACCACACCTTCCAGGCGGATGATGTTGGGGTGGTCAAACTGACCCATGATGGAAGCCTCAGACAAGAAGTCCCGCCTCTGGCGATCAGTGTAGCCCACCTTGAGAGTCTTTATGGCTACGATGATCTCTCTGCGCCCGGGAAGCTTTAGGCGACCACGACACACCTCCCCAAACTCTCCTGCGAGAGCCAAGGCAAGACAGCAGGAGAAAAAAAAGAAAAAAGAGGAATAGGAGAGATGGGAGGAGAGTGAGAGAAAGAGGGAGGGGAGAGAGGCATGACGGAAGAGTGGAGGAGAGTGGGGGAAAAGAGGGGAGAGGGTACAGTTAACTGGTTAGAACCAAGGAGCCAGGGAAGGGTAGCAGGGAAGTGGAACAGGGAGAGGACTGCAAGAAAAGCCAGGACTTCAGGCCAGTGTCAATGGATGGTGGTGGTAAGTGGAGCATTCAGTGACTTTGAGCTGTTAAGCTATGGATTAAAAGAAAAGCATGACGACTGTGAGGCATGATGACGGAGTGTAAGGAGATGGAAAAATGATTGCTAATAAAAATGGGAAAAGCAGGGTGATGTGGTAATAGGTTTGAAGGGGACAAGGGGGGGGGGGTAAAAATCAGTGGGGCGTTGCTAAGCTTCAGAAGGGCTGGCGTAGCGGGCACAGGAAGAGGAGATAGGAGGAGAAAGAAGCTTTGGTGTTTTTGGGGTTGTGGATGCTTTACGTTTAGAGTCTACACCAAGCGTGTGCACGAATGCAGTGTGATGAAAGCGTTGTATCATTGACATAGGAGCAGAGGTGACAAAAGTGAGGGATGTCAGGGTTGAGAGGGTGAGGAATGGAGGAATGGGAGGGATGGATTTAGGAAGGGGGGGAATGAGGGGGACAGGAAGGACAGGGGTTCAGGGTTTGTCACTTTAAAGGCGAATGCTGGGGAGCGACGGGTTTCAAGTAGTAGCCTCAGCAGTAGAAGAGCTCTCGTGGTGGTAGTAGTAGCAGTAGTAATGGTAGTAGCAGAAGCAGTAGTTCAGACTCCCATCTCTGCCATCACAACGTCTTCCAAACAATGCTAAGAAAACTCAACCGCATTTGGCACAAGTCCTGCAGCTTTTGAGCAGATATATATTACTATCAAGAGAATCAAAATCATAAATATCACTATCTACAACATCAAATGTTATGGAGGGATTCTAAGGGAGGGGACACATGGACATAGTGAAAACAGTGCCAGGAACAGAGGTCAAATGGAGTGATCCAGTAGAAGCACTCTTTAATAAAGAGGTTCTGGAGACACTTAAGAGTGGACAGAGTAAGGGACAGCCAATCCTGGAAACTTTAACATCTTACACCCCGTCCAGACAGGATTTAACTTGAGGGAAATTAAGACGCTCTGCTTTTTTTTTTCTTGGTTATCATGAATGGCTTTGTAAACCTAATATACTCTCTTTGCTTCAATCTACACCCATCAGGCATAACATTATGACCACCTGCCTTATATTATATGTGTCCCCCTTTTGCTGCCAAAACAGCCCTGACCCATCAAGGCATGGACTCCACTGGGCCCCGCAAGGTGTGCTGTGGTATCTGGCACCAAGATGTTAGCAGCAGATCCTTTTAGTCCTGTGAGTTGCAAGGTGGATCAGACTTTTTTGTCCACACATCCCACAGATGCTCGACTGGTTTGAGATCTGGGGAGTCTGGAGGCCAAGTCAACACCTCAAACGCGGTTTGGGCTCCTCAAACCATTCCTGAACCATTTTTGCTTTGTGGCAGGGTGCATTATGTTGCTGAGAGAGGCCACAGCCATCACAGACTACCGTTTCCATGAAAGGTTGTACATGGTCTGCAACATTGCTTAGGTAGGTGGTACATGTCAAAGTAACATCCACATGGATGGCAAAATTTCCCAGCAGAAAACCGCCCAAAGCATCATATGGCCTCCGCCAGCTGGCCTTCTTCCCACAGTGCATCCTGGTGCCATGTGTTTCACAGGTAAGCGGAGCACACACACACACATGGCCATCTACGTGATATAAAAGAAAATGTGATTCGTCAGACCAGTCCACCTTCTTCTATTGTTCCGTGGTCCAGTTCTGAAGCTCACATGCCCATTGTTGGTACTTTCAGCGGTGGACAGCGGTTAGCACCCTGACTGGTCTGGGGCTATGCGGCCACAAATGCAACAACCAGCAATGCACTGTGTATTGTAACACTTTCCTATCAGAACCAGCATAACTTCTTTAGCAATTTGAGCTACAGTAGCTCATCGGTTGGATCAAACCACACAGGCCAGCCTTTGCTCCAATGAGCCCTGGCCGCCCATGACCCTGTTTCTGGTTCCCCACTGTTCCTTCCTTGGACCACTTTTGATAGATACTGACCACTGCAGACCAGGATCACCTCACCACAGCTGCAGTTTTGGAGGTGCTCTGACTCAGTCACCTAGTCATCACAATTTGTCCCTTGTCAAACTCACTTAAATCCCTACACTTGTCCATTCTTCTTGCTTCTAACACATCAACTTTGAGGACAAAAAGTTCACTTGTTGGGATATATATATCCCACCCACCAACAGGTGATGAAGAGATAATCAGTGCTATTCACTTCACCTTTCAGTGGTCATAATGTTTTGCCTGATTGGTGTATTTAACAATTCAAGAACCCTATCTTCAGCACATTTGGTAAGCCTTATATCCCCCCTGGTTCTCCAATGACAAATTATGGTCATTAACCAAGACTTAAGTCTTATAGAAAGACCTCAGCTATGGATGGTTGTAGAATTTCAAAATTGAAAATTGGGGAAATTCAGATGCAAATACTCAGAGAAACATCTTGAGTCTATCTGTCACGAAGGTTAAAAATGGGCTGCAAACAAGTGTGCCAAAAAATAATAAGGCTGGAAGAGATAACAAAAAAAAGCACATTTGCATTTGGAGAGGATTAAACTTCTCTAGAGGAACAAATCCTGTCTGTATGGAGATGTAGACTTGCATTGTCCAGACTCTGCTTACATTAAATTCAAGACCAACTTTTAATCAGTTAGAAATGAATGCTGATTCCAACTTATTTCAACCAAATGAATGTCCTCACACTGCATCCGTCTTGTTCCAGGATTGAGGTTTTTTTTAAGGATTTAGGTGGAATGATAAACCTGTAGAACAAAATGTTTAACATCTACTCCAAAATCAATGTAGGAGTGGTAGGACTGTGAGTCTAACTAACTAAAAGAGGACACACTAGTAATGTTTGAACATAGGAGAGTGCTGGAGATGTCTGTAAGACTAGGAAAAAAGGGGGGGGTTTCCTAAAAGGTGACGAGTGTGGGAGGGGTGGGAGCAAGGAGAGGGCTAGCGATGATTTGAGTGAAAGTACCGCTTGGTGTGAAGTCCTCTAACGGTATGGCCTGGAGGTGACTAGCAGTCTTCCCCCTGTAGCTCAGGAGCTTTGGTGGGTTACCTGCGCCAATGACCTCCTCGATCTTCACGCAGGACACGTCTATCTCCTTGGCAAACTCGCGCACTGCCTCATTGGGGTCCTCGTAGGTGAAGGGGTCAATGTAGACCTTCATTCCCGGCGTTACTATAGGGGATTCAGTGGCAAGAACAGGAAAGTGAATACATGCCATCAAACACAATTTCAACAACAGATTTCAGTATGGGACGCTCTGCTTTATTAGTAAAGAATATGTAATTTTCAGGTTGAGGCATAGGAAAACAGCACTTGGTGTTTGAAAAATGCTAAAAGGAAAGGCATCTTAGCAAAGAGACTTACTGTACTGCTGCAGTTTCTCTGTGTACTCAGACTCTGAGCCGTTTCTCTGCTTTCTGTAGAGAGAGATGAAAACAAAAACTTAGTCATGTGGACTCGACGCAGCAGGGTGCAAGTACTGGAAAGAACAAAGACACATGGAGAAAACAGATCCCTAATAATGTCTGCAAAAACGTAACCACAGTACAGTGTGGCTTGGTAAAGATGTCTCTGCTTTAGGAATACAAGGTAGATGAAGACTGGATCAATGCCTGTCGGTAAAATGATTCATACTTGGGGACTGCAACACAACTCTAAACAAAAGGATATCATCCCATTGTGTGAAGCAGCAAGAGAGAGATTCACCCGTGGTACCTCCAAAACTGAGCAGACGAGACAAAAGCAGACTCAAACTGCAAACTCAGCTGTCTCGCCGTATTTGCCCTGTAGACACCTAGTGCTCATTTTATTCAAACTGCTTATTTTCTTCTCCTGGACTTCACTCTAGCTATTTTGCCTTCCATTTTCAGCCTATAATTTTTATTTAACTTATGTTTCATAGTTTGTGTGTCCTCATGCATGTGTACAAAGATGATGACAGGGCAAGGGGGCTGGGATGTCGGAATTACATGTTAATGTGCTTCCTTTGTTGTCTAACCAGTAACCAGGGCAATAATACCCGATGGTGATTTGCATCTTATTTCAAATTCTAATTCTGATCCGGAATATGCTGTAGCTCTGTGTTGTGTATTATGACTATTTTCTCTGTCTACTGTGGCTGTCAAAGCAGTGGCTAAGCCAAGACCCTGAGAGAGACACAATGTAGTGGTGTGAAAATAGAAGAGAGGGTAGAGGCAGGAGGGAGCAGGAGAGGAGGGGAGCCAGGGAGATTATTATTCAGTCTAGTGTGACTGATGCCCACGCTTGTCAGCCACAGCCTGAACTGGCTTGTGGAGGGAACCCAGTGAGCGCCAGTCAGCGGTGGGTGCCAACCTTTCACACCTATATACGCACAAGCACTGCATTTTCAGCCTGACAAATGAGTGGTATAAGGATAAAAAAAGTGTGGTTAGACTCAGCTGAAGCAGTGTCAGACTTTCTGAAAGGTCTGAGCAGCCGCTCCCATCTTCCCACTCAATTGGGCCCAGCAGACAGGGGTGCATCTGGGGTTCTTTGTGGTCGGGAAACTGCACAGATGATTTTGAGTGCTGGGCCATGAGGGCAGGCCTATCAGGCCTAACAGCTGCTCCACCATGCTGTGTCCAGTGAGCAAAGTAGCATTTTGGCCAAAGCTTTTTACTACTCGCACATCCAGAATGCTAATCTGAAATTCACTGGCCTCACAGGTGGCACAGGCATCCGCAGAGGCTATTCTGGGGTGGTTTGGAGGACATGCAAACAAAGCTGACATTTGAAGGCATCTTTACTTTTTTAACTCAAAGGGAAATTTTTCCATGAGATGTTTTTGCAAGTCCTTGCTGTTAGAACAAATTCTTCGAGACAGACAAAAGTAAATGAGTCAGCGTAGAAATGTTTTACCAAGCTGTTTTTTGCAGTTGATCACGCTCGGTCTTTCACAAGTTTGGGCTTTTTGAGCAGCGGATTGGAAGTTATTTATTTACCTGAGGCAGACAATAGCTATGACCACAACTGCGATGATGAAGACCAAGATGGTGGTGGCTGATCCAACAATGAGTGGCAACTGCTCCTGCCATGGCTTTGGAGGGTCAGCTGAAGTAAAGACAGGAAAGTGGTCACTCAGGGAGCTTTAACTACATAAACCAATACCAGCTGCAAACCACTAATTTAAAATAGCATTCACTTCACATGCAAAACCATACACATGTGCTCTTTAGTGGTGATAGATGTTTTAAAATTTGTCTTCAATATGACAAGGCATATGTGCAGCAACATGAAGGCAGATTTCTCAACTGATGTCAAAGAAATGGAAGAGCCCACCAAACCAAAAGTCTATTAGGATTTCTGTTCTTTTGTCCCAGAAAATAGTCATAGTAGCTCCTCTGTCCATAAGCTTTTGAGCCCCAATTATGTTCATAAGCTTATGCAGCACTTTTAAAGAGGTATTGCTTCTAAGCTCCAAATATCCCAACATATCCCTAGGTAATGAAAGTACGTATTGGATTGACATACTTTGCAGGTTGGTGCTGAAGTCTGCTGGGCTGCTGTAACGGCCGTAACCGGCCACAGTTCGGGCACGGACCTGCACCACATAAGGAGTACCAGCCTTGAGACCTTCGATGCGGGCGTTGCTTCTTTGGGCAGTCATGGTGTGAGCAATGGCTTCACCCTGATCCTACAGAGAAAGAAACAGTCAGTAATCAAAAGAGCCATCACCAGATGTCTGGGACAATAGCCAGAAAGAGAGGGGAATTGAACAAGAGCAATTGTGCTTTAATCCGACAGGAGAAAGACAAAACAACAACAGTAGACATAAAGAGAGCCTTTATGTTCTTCCTGAGGCAGATCAAATCTCAAGTTTCTGGACACCATAGCAATTACAGAAAACTTTTTAATGTATGCAACTGGAAAAGAGCAGAAGGAGAAATGGTGCAGAAAAGGGCAGAGAATAATATAAATACAGGTGATTGAGAGGAAATGGAGAAAAAGCTAAGCAAGGGCAAAATGAGAGGATGATCACACAGGCTCAGATTCAAAACTTTTCTATGTGCAACCATGTGTTTATCGGCAGAAGCATTGCTTTCCACACTCAAAGAAACAGATTTAATAGAAACCATGCAATCATTGAAATTGGATCAAATTAGAGGAGTTGACTTACATTGCCACTCACCTTCTCATGGTATTTAATCTCATAATCCAGAATGATGCCGTTGGGTTTCTCTGGGGGTAGCCAGGACAGGCTCATGGTGCTCGCCGTGGCTGCCATCAGGTGGACTGTGGGCACTGCGGATGGAGCTACATAGTGGGGAAAATTGAAAAAAACTGTGTTTTTGATTGTTTTCTGTGTTATGTCTTTACAAATTCAAAGCCATTTGTTTATCTGCACAAGCCTAAATAAAAAAGTCTTAGCCTCTGGTCTTTATGAAAGCTTCACCCAGTCATTAGTATGCAGACCCATGCCTCATTAATGCTTGAATACTCCCTCCCTGAGATCTTTGGGGAGGGAGGAAAGTCTAATTCTCCTGTGATGAGAGAATCTAAATACAAAACTGATGGATAAATCTCTGGGACATTAAATTTCCTAAACTTAAGACCACATTGAAGCAAGTCTGAAAATAGATAGATACTAAAATGTATACAAAATGAACTGCTGCTCTATGAGAAATCATGTTTAATATACTTGACAAAAATGTTGAGTTGATGCTTAAGAAAATTTGTTCACTACTCAACTGCTATGCAATTTATATTATTTGCAAATTATGTAGAAGTATAAGACTGCATGCCTTGGTACTAGGACACAAACATTGCAGAAGAGCATAAAACACTGGCCCGCCACCCACCTGAGCTTTTTATGCTCTGTTCACATGTGCCTATTAATGGCAAAGTGCCATCTGCCTCCCTGTCTCCCTTTGCTCTTTTTAAGTTCAGGCTTGTTCCATACCTCTGACTCACCACCTCCCCGCTGTTTACACCAGCCCTTTGTTTCAGCTTTACTGTCTATCTCTGTCAGTATCTTCCCTTTAAAAGTAAAGTTGCATGTTTGTTTTTCTACTTGCACAACCACCCGCTTTCCATAAAACTTTAGACTCCAAACTATCCATCTGTATCTTTTCTTCAATCTTTTTAATCCCCACTTTTTATTCCTTTGATCCTCTCTCTTGCATTTACTTTCTTCTTCTGCTGTCTGTTTATGTCCAGACATCCTTCTGTTTCTCCCTCTATATGCTCCTCAAACCTTCCCTTTCCTCGTCTTCCCTCCCACGCCAGCTCCATCCACCAAGGCCCTCCCTGTCTCTTTTTTTCCTCTGAAGACAATGCTTCCTGGGCAGATCCCCTGGTTACTCCAGCCAGGGGATTAGGGGCCCTGCTCTGGGAGAAGACGTTGGAGTAACCATGGAGGTGGCCTCAGGGGCTTAGCACCGCCCTCGTATTTATTTAGATTCTTAAAAGGTGAATGCACATGCAGGGATGGTTTGGGGACTACACCAAGGGATAATCTGATCACAGTTGATGTGCTCTTGCCCCATCCTTTCCCCTCACCCCTCTCTTTCTCTGCAGCTGACTGACCCCAAGCACCCTGGATGGACAGCCGTCCCTGTCAGCTCAGTGCCCAGACCCTTCGTAAAACAATGAGCCCCTCACATGAGGCCCTGTAGGGTCTTTGGGCCCTAGACCCACAAACAGAAGGCATTTCTAAAACATCTTTCAGGAGCAGGAATTCAAGGCCAGAGGTTAGAAGGACAAGGCCAGAGAGAGAAGAGAGGGATGACGGGAGAGGGAGAAAGGGATAATCCTTGGTGTTGTTTAAGCCTGCAGATATAGCAAACTTAACATAGCCACTAAACACAGCCACGGCCTGAGAGGACCTCAACAAGCAGAACTCACAGAAGTGTAGCGAGCCCAGCAGTGGTTGGTAGACCTACTTAACCGTGACGCTAAAATGCCATTTTATTTTTGTATTAAAAGGCACACAACAATGATGTAGCTTACCATTACTGCGCAAAATCATTCTGCAGGGTTTCTGTACATGAAAATTTTAATCTCTGCAATGATTGCTACATTGGCCTAGTTACTGTTGTTGCTGTGGGCTGGAGGAGTGGTGGGTTGGAAGCAGTGGGCAGCTCAAATACTGAGGGTTCAACACTTTGAATACACACTGCCTCGCTATTGCTATTTGCAGCCGTGTTAGTACAGAGCATGCTGTGGGCGTGTGAAAAAGGTCTCTTTTTCTAAGCTCATTCAGAAGAATGTCTTCTTTCTCAATCCCTGTTCAAAGGGAATATATGTAACACACTCCTACATGCATTCAAGAAATTGATCTCTACTTCTGAAGCGCAGAAGGCATCATCTGTCATTTTTTTCCACTGTTTTCTAGCCTTTGACAGCTGGCAGCGCCTACAAGTTGAGTTCAGATCTCTGACATGCAGCCATGAGGCTGCAGCTTCACCTACCTGCTTGATTCGTGGTGATGTTCACTGTCGAGAACTGGGGTGTGTACGGGCTCTTGTTGGAGACACCATTCACTGCTTGGATCTCGAAGCTGTACTGAGTGTGGGCTTGTAGGTTACGGACTGCCACCCTGCGCTGGGTCAGGCCCAAGTGGCGCGGCGAGATGTCGACGTTGTCGTCGCACCTTGAGCACATCCCCCTCTCTGGCAGGCACTTCTTACAGATGACATTGTAAAAGATGTCTTCCCGGCCGCCTAGGTCACGTGGCTCACTCCATTCCAGTACGAGCGAGGTTTCATTCACGCTGGAGATGACACTGCGTGGTGCAGAGGGAACAGCTAAAAAAAATAGGAGAGGTAAAGCATGGATGAGATGAGGAAAATAGGTTTGGAATAGGAATGAATTTAATCTCCATGCACAATAGGTGTAAAGAAATTTGTCTTGTCGGTGGCACAGAGACACACTGACAATACTGAGAGATTCATATTGCAAAAGGCAGTTTACATACCATTATTCACACATGCATTAATTATTTCTCAGCTGCTATCAACACAATTGTGTGCTGTGGTATTGGTGAATATTTAATGCATTAACAAGACATATTTTCTTCCACATAACAAGAGATTGTAGCAGCAGTTCTCCAGAAAAAAAAAGAGGACAGGAGTTCAAATTTGAATTGCATGCTCATTCCCACTCTGCGAGTCTATGTGTGTAAACTGCTGGGGGGGAACGTGCAAGACAAACTATTGGCAGAGCCTTGGCAATTCTTATCCAATTACCGCTGCCTTATCTCTCGTTGCACTGAGGGAGAATCAGCCCCCCACCCCAGCAACACAAAAACAGATCTTCTTCTCTCTTCACTAGCGAATGAATTAGCTCCTGCGTGTGTGTTTTCTCTTAGCAAGTGCACTGCTGCTAGAAAAATTCCTGCACTGTCTATCTGTAAAGAGACAGCAGCATTGGGAACAAATAGGCCTTGTAGTGAGGCAGGCGGTGGAGGGGGATGGGTTAGGATGATAACATTTTGGGATAACGCCGGGAAAGCAAGCAGATTTGTTCTGTGTGGTGTGGTGGGAACACGCTCCTCAGAGCATTTATCACCAATTGAGGGCACAATTCAAGTCTGAGAAAACACATAAAATTGTTTTATTTCCTCCAATACATGTTATGACTGTCTAATTATGAGCTATAAAACCCATTTCAGTATTTTGACAAAGAAGACATGCAGAGGTCTGGATTTCTAAGAGAATTGCTATGATGTTTCGTTATTCATGAAGATGTGAGGCAGTAAAGCGCAATGAATCTGAACTTACTGGTGCAAGGGGAGTCTGGAGAATCAGTGTCAGAGCGGTAGTAACCGTTTCGACAGGAGCAGACACTTGATGCCCCTGAGCTGGCACGGCTGTTGGCTGGACATGGCAGGCAGAAGCCGTCTCCCTGTTTGGACTTGAAGGTGCCAGGGCTGCAAGCTTTTGAAAAAGAGGGAAAAACAGGGATAAACATATAAGTAAAGACGTTATCCGATGTTGGAGTTAAAGGAATGCACAGTATTTACAGTCACATTATCTGAATAGGCAGTAGGCGTTCATCTGGAGTTAAACATTTAGGTGTATTTGGCTTGTTTTTGTGGTCTGTGGTGCACATGATTTGTTCCCCCCCATTATGGAAAGTGTATTTGCAGCTAACCTAAATAGAAAAGGTTTCCTCAGCAGCATGTAGCTTTTAGCATAAACTCAAGCTCAAATGATAGACTATCACCCGCATAACACATACAACCCTTCTGGCATGCTGCTCACATCTGAATTCAGTCTCTTATAGAATGCACATGTAAATATAAACAGAGAGAATCACTTCAGACATGCTGATGTGTTTGCATACATGGTGCTGTGGAAACTGGGATGCGAGTTATTTCCGTACATGCACATCAGTACCATCAATAACATCCCTCATCCTGACTAAAGCCATTATTGAATCACTGGTGCCCATATTGATATTTTAATTTCAAAATGACAGTACCCTGAAGATTTCCCCGCCAGTTAATGCACCCTGTCATCACTTTATGACCAAAGAAGAGGGTTGGTTAAAGAAAATGAAGATAGTGATAATAGTGGAGGTGAAAGGAAAGTCAAACCAACCCTTTGCTTTAACTCGAAGGACAGACGTACTCTGTGCAAATCATGAACATCGTGCACTGTTTGTGCATTTCGGGCCACTAAGCCAGTGGATTTCAACAGGTGAGTCAGACCCAAAAGTGGGTCGTGAAGCTGTTTTTAGTGGGTCACAAGGGCGTACCTTAAAAAACTGTAGGACGAAGTCCATGATGTTCCTTGTATAGGAACATTACAGTGGCTAATGCTATGCCCAGTATCAGCGCCCTGGTAGTCGAGTGGTTAAGGCGCATGCCATACACGTAGGCAACCCGGGTTCGAATCTGGCCCATGGTACTATTTCCTGCATGTCTCTCCCTGCTCTCTTCCCTGTTTCCAACTCTATCCATTGTCCTATCCAATAGAGGCAAAAAGGCCAAAAATAAATCTTAAAAAAAAAAAAGATGTCAAGTATCAGAGTTACCACTCTAAATTTAATCTTTAAAGACCCCTGAATTTCACTAGTTCCAGGCTCGCTAGAGAAGCATCAGTAAGAGCTCTGAAGGCATGAATAGCATCATTAGAACAGCAAAACAAAGGACCTCCAGAGGGAAAGTAAAGTAAGTGGCTACAATTTATGGTTAAAAACTTAATTAACTTTTTGTAACCTGTGTCTCTTCTTGTATACGACAACGTTTTACTCAGAGGGTTAAGATACTGTCTGACAGTTTACAAAGAAAAAAAAAAATGCCCCAAAGTTGGAGATTTTGTTTGTGGCTCTGCTCTGATTAAGCAAATGTGTGCAGTCTTATGAAAAAAATAAAATGCCATTAATCCATCCAACCAGTGGAGAGGACCTAGTCAGGTCTTGGTTGACTGTACACTGAATGACAACAGATGGCTGAACGTCGTTCCAACTTCCAAGTGAGTTATGTGACTCAAAATTTTTGTCTGAATTGGCTGAAAATTGCACAGTATATATCTGGCAATAGGTGGCATTGTACACCCCAGTTAATCAAGTGTTAATTTTCACTATATAATTGTCCCCACGTATATGACAGATTGCTGTATTATGATGTGACAACATATCAAAATGTATTGGATTGTATAATGCTGTATCTTTTCCCTACCCTGACACTCATACACCATCATGTCTCTCAACTGAGTACTGTTCTTACTAATAAAATGCTCTCAAAGCACAATATGTCTGCATCCTTCTGATGCTCTTTTCCTATACGGACCTTTGTAGAACTATATTCAATGTTTTTTACATAAGCTGGTTCTTCTAGTGTTGATCACATGAAAACACTGCTAGCCTTTGTTAATGTCCTATCTCCATTTATAGCAACTGTTAGGCCGTTTATAACTCAGCTGATAAGTTGCAAATGCACTGGGAAACACTTACAGGGGCTCTGTGAACCACAACGCCATGGCAGGCTCCATATCTTTGATAAACAGTCTCGTTAAAAGATGAATGAGTTTGCCGCAGTGCTTAATAAAAAGACAGGAGCGGGCAAGACAGTCAAAGTTTACAGGGACCTGCTGATTGGCTGACCCACTAGTGCTTTAGCCCATCAAAGTCAAGGCCGCAGCTCTGTGTTTGTCCTCCTGAATGATAATCATCGCCACAGCTCCCACATTCGTTCTGTTGTGAAGAAAAAAACAAGGTTGGAGGTCAAATCTACAGCAGACTGCTTCCTGCTCCTGCTGTTGTCCAGTTTTTGAAAGGTCAATATTAGCACAATCGGCTAGTTAACTGGACCGTGTACATTAGCACTGAGTGTATTTGTTCTTCCACCATTAATCAGAGTCATCCACACCTCTGGCTAACAGAAGAAGCTGTTGATAAAGAGATAAGAAATGACCCTGAGTTCTACCAGGTGGGATAACCGCTTCTTGTATTTGGCATCCTGACCTATACAGGTTCATTTGAGTTCACACAGCAAAAGTAAACTAAAAAGCCAGTCCTCATCTGGCTGGGGATGTGAGTATTGGTTTTGAACATGTTAGCCTAATGAAGGATGTTGAGGGAAAAGCTTTTTTTTTCCAGTAAGGGGCTGAAAGTGCTGATCAATCACTTCCAGTGAGTAAAGGGGTCATCCTCTTTCTTTCATCCATTTTCCCCTTAGAGGGACGGCTGAAGAATGAGGAAGAAAGAGAGACAAGGGGCTGGAGAAAAAGGGAGGGAGAGGTGGAAGAGGTGGAGGCATTGAAAATGTTAATCCTGCAGGCGTTTTCCCCCCCGTTCCCCTCTCATTCCCCTGTGTCTTATCCTCTCATGCAGAACATAGAGCTTAAGGAACTGATTAGAATGTATGCTGAAATTGGAAAGTGTGGAGCATGAAGGGAAAAAGTAAAGACTATTGGGGTGAAAAATGCGCAGCAAATGACTGGAAAAGGAAAAAAAAAACCCTCATCAATTAATATTAATGCAGACATTCTTACAGTTACTCCAGTGGCGTATTAATGAGAGCAATGGATTCCAAATTAGGAAGGAGTGGGAGAAGGGGAGAAAGGCAATGGTGGTGGTAGGGGCGTGACAAAATATCAATATGGCAATATTTCGTTGTCTTTCTTGTCCGACGCAACTATAGACTTACTAGAACCATATAGATATTTTATTTTTTAAATTGTACGACTGGTAAATAGGGATGGGTATTGTTTGGGTTTTTTCCAACACTGGCCTGAATCAATACTTTTGAGAGGAAAAAAAGTGTGTTGAAAATTGGCGGAATTGGAAGACTAAACGCAGTCTGGGTATAAGGAACATCTGTCAGTCGAACATGGGAATTAGCAAAGGAAACTGGTGTAACTTAACACATAAATCAGACAACTTCCAGAGCAATTTTCTTGCCTTTCATTTGGGTAGTGAGGTATTGAAATGTATCGATATGCATTTTAATTTGGTCCAGTGGGTATCGGATGTTTTAGTTCCTGTACCATGACGGTAACTGATTTTGATTTTGATACTCATCCCAAGTGTTAAATGAGTTTTGGGCCAGTTTGACTCATCACATCACTATTTCATGAATCTTCATAGTGGCAACTATGTCATGTATGAGTAGAGTACCAGTGACAGTGGAATAAAAGACAAAGAAAAAGACTGATTTGATTCATTTTGCATTCTTTAGTTTAACAGATATTGTGATGTTTCATTATATGAAAGTCTTGCTATATGTTATTTATTGTAGAATCACTTTTTCATTGTATAGTTGATAATGTGGGCCAGGTAATGTATCAAAACATCATATTATGACTTGCCATGTGCTTTCCACCCCTAGCTGGTGAGACAGAAGTGGATATTCCACGTTCAACTAAAGATATAAATCAGAAAATATAAGCGCTATGGCAAGTACATGCAGTGGATTAAACTAGTTGGAGAGGTTGGACCTGAGAAGAGGTGAAGAGAGGCAGATTTATGGCTTGTGGTTTCCAGCGCAGCTTGATTAGAGAGCGTTTTATCAGGGCCCGCTCGCCACGGCTTTAACCTTGAGCTGCCAGGAACAAACAAATGACTTTTAACAATACACACCAGCCTCTAGATTTACCCTCAAATCTACACGCTCTGTCTTGAACTGCACACAAAGATATTCAGTGCACATTAAGGGCTTTATCAAAGGCCTGATCACCACTGTAACCAAAATGTCTTCCAACCTCATCACTCAAGAAGAATGAGCCTCCTGAACCCAGTCAGGCAAGGATGATGCACAAAACATACATAAACTGTCCATGCTCAGACACCTCCAACTCAACCCTCTAGATCAATATCCCTGCCAGCGCACCTGTCTACCGCTCATTCTGCCATCTCCTTTTGACCTGAGCCTAATTTTACGCCCCCGTACCCCTCAACACACACGCATTTTCCCATTTATCCTTCCCCATCCTCCTGCTGTCACCTGCACTCCATTTCAGCTGAGACCTTGCTGTTTAAATTCACCTTGCTCTCAACCTCTGTGAACCCGTCATGTTTTCCATCAGACCTGAAACCATCATAGAGCCTTGGAGCTTGCAGAGGAAAACAGCCTCCCCTGCATTTCCATTTATTTAGCAACCAGCTGCCAGGCAAAACTGAGGTCAGAGGGGTGAACAGTCACCTGCTGACACTGTCATCTAGTGTGTATTATTCTACCTTGTAGTGGTTGGATTAATGTGTCAAAGAATACAGGGCATATAAATAGCTCATAATAATGTGGCAGCAGGACAATCTAGTGATAGAGGCTGTAAGCTGTGGCCAAAACAATACCGATTCAATCTCATTGTGTCCACAACAGTCTTGAGTCTTGAGGCGTCCTTCAGCAACTACTGATATGTTGTATTACACTCCACATTGAAGCCTGTGATGCAATGCACCTTAAATGCAAATGTGACTTGTCTCAGCTGTAAAAAATGCAATAAATAATGAAGCGCTGAAGGGTAATCCCTTCAATCCCACCACCATTTTCAGAAAGGTAAGGAAGACAAACCCACTGATTTTCCCTTAGTCACTTTTGTGAACAAAATGCTAAAAAAACAAAAAAAATGCCTCTAAATTTCAATTCATCCACCATCACTGACTCTTGAGTCATAAACCCCTAGAATGACTAAAGGTATGTGTTGTGGAAACACTCACCTTGACATTGTGTATCCTTCATGGCTGGTTCAAAACCAGCTGAGCACGTGCAAGCCCCTACGGGAACCATCCACTCGCCATCTCCGTTGCAATAAAGCTTTAGTGGAACAGACACCTCCAGAGCATTGGGGACACATGTTCCAGGCGCAATGACCAAGGACGTTGCCTCAGCCCCAGTCGCTGTCTCTGGGAAAACTGCAAAATTGGCAATAGTGGTGGAACACTTCTTGTAAAAAACCCTTACCGAGATAAGGGACATACAAGCACCAAGGTCCTGGAAGGCCAAGTAGAACCCAGCTTTGGACAACGGCCCGAAACTTCTCACTTTCGTGTTTACTCGACCAGACTCGAGCATAGAAAAGCTCTCATCTGGGGCAATAGTGTCCACCTTCACATAAGGGTTCTCCATCCAGAAAGGACTGGTTGCTGTGGCCGAGTCTGAGTCCGACTCGTAGTAGAACAGGTTGAAGGTCTCTTTGCAGGAACCTGGGATGTTTGGAATGCTGTTGCAGTCACGTACTGTGAATTTCATCTCCACGTATACTCGTAGTACATCCTTTCGTGGGATAAAGTCACTACGTAGCCAGTTATTCTGGTTCATCTCTCGTACATTGCAGACTTGATAAGTCCGAATGGGGTTCATGGCGTCATCGTAGCCACTCACCTCTTCCCACTGAAAAACAAGAAAAGACACAAACATATTAGTTGTCATCTTTGACAGATTTAGTTCGACAAATGTCTTGACTGCCTCATTTCTGGCACAGTCATCCATCCATCCAATCCAGGTGCTTCTTACAACTTTCCTATAGGATACAGCATTACGGCAGACACAAGGTCAGCCCCTCTTCCATGTGGAGTCCCCCAGGCATCCATACTTGGCCCAATTGATTTTTCATTGTATATGCTCCCCCTGGGGTCCTTTTTTTTTAATATGACATTTCTTTTCCTTTCTATGCTGATGATTCACAGCTGTATTTACCACTCAAAGTTAGAGCTTTAAACCCCTTGGGCTGTCTCCTGGACTGTCTTAGAGACATTAAAGCCTGGGTGGCCTTTAATTGTCTAAAGCTCAAGAAGAGAAAAAGAGAGTTCTTGTTTTTGGACTCCATGGAGACTGCACTGGCCCCAGTACAGATCTGTCCCTTCTCGACACCTTTCTAAAAGGCCCATCTTTGGCTTTTATCCAAGGTTAAGTTTTTTTTTTTTTTTTTTTTTTTTTTTTTATCCTTCAATGATTTTGAGAAGGTTATGCAAGCTTTTATCACAGCTCACCTTGATTATTGTAATGCACTTTATTCTGGTGCCAGCCAAGCCTTTCTTAATTGTCCTTGGTGGCTCATCTTTTAACTGGTAAACGCAAATATGACCACATTTCTCCAATTTTAGTGTCTCTTCACTGGCTTCCTGTGCATTTAGGATCAATTTTGAAATTTTATTATGGACGTACACATTTTTTAAATGGGCTGGTACCTTCCTATCTCTCTGACCTTTAAAATCCTGATACTTCACCATGGACACTCAGATCCACCGATCAGTTGCTTCTGCCTGTCCAGGGGTTTGGATTGGACTGGACTGGATACTTAACAAACTTTCAAGGTAAAGAAAAAATGAAAGAAACAAGGCAAAGGTTATGGCCTAAGGAAAAGAAGCAAATGCTCTTTCCTTTTTTTGGGGTATATTCAATTTACTCTCTTGCTTTTGCCATGCTACGCCTTTCATCTCTGGTTATTGTAGCGAAAAGCCAGGGACAGGAACTGCAAATTCATCACAATTACAGCAACCTGTCACCTCCCCGCCACAGAGCCACCACAGCGTGTTTACCTCATATCTGTTTGGGAGTAGCAGCCACATTGCTTCACAACCAATTACGCTTCAATTACAGAGCAATGATCGCAACGTCCTCTAATAAAGACGCCGGTTAACCTTCATGCTTCTGTGTTTTTTTACACTCCTCTTACATCTTTCAATGCTACCATGGTACCCAGGGGGTGTATTACTTGGGATAAAATGGGATTAATTTTTCTAAACTTTGATTACCAGCTTCATTAAATGAGTGCAAGCAAAGTAGACTGTAAAAGCTTTCTTTGAGACATTGTAATCTAATGCATTTTCAATCTGGAATGAGGACACCACGATTAAATCATTTCACTTCAAATAGCGATTCCTGTGTGTATAGCATATCTTTGTGAGCGTACATGTGTGCTAAGGGATGTGCTCCCCTTTCCTATCACAGAAATGGAGTACATTTAGTTTTTAACTAAGCCAAGGCTCTTGCAACTTTATTTGCATAGAGCCTTTCAAATACAAAGCCAAATCAAACTGTTTTGCATAAGGCTTGGCAGGGCCTTAAAAAATTTTAAAGACAAAGAGAATGGAAATTAAATGAAGCAAAATACAATCAAAGGAGTCAAACTCAAGGTGTAGTCATAAATGATAAACAGGATACTACTCTACATGTGTCATTGGATTTTGATGGTGCTCAACATAGTGTCCACAGCAACATTAAAATACAAATACCAAGAAATGAAGTCTAGCGTTAGTTCATACAGGGCACAGTAGTCATACACCCAGCCATGATCAGCTGATGGCCAGCTGATCCTAATTATCGCACCCACAGCCAATCAAAGCTCTTTATCCAAACACAGTGATGTATTTATATATGACGTACTATTGATTGCATTAATGCTGATGCACCACGCTGCTTCCGGCAAAGCTTAACTTCCTCTACCCCAGCCTCCTCCTTTATAGCATAAAGCTTGTTGCACCCTCATATTCACATTTATGCAACTATGGATTAATTGAATTTGAAAAAAAATGGATTGTATTCAATACCCATTGTCATGAATGTATCTATGCATATGAGGTTTCTAGCCATGCTCTCTCTGGGATGTCAAAGCATGCTGCTTGACTAACCCAGAGCAGAGCCTTCTCCACAAAGTCAAACTATACATCCATTTAGCAAAAAAAAAAAAAAAAAAAAAAGTTAAATGTATGACAAAAGTGTTCCTGACTGTAAAATAATTTTGTGAAAATAATATTTCAAGACCAAAGTTTGTCACAGAATATTTGACTGTCTCTAAACTCGAGCATGAAAACACAAATTTGTTTCCAGTTGTTTCCATTACAGCTCTGAGCATCTTAATTAAGGATGATATGGATGTGGTGGAGACAGGGCTATTCATCCAAGACCCTGGAGGCTGTGATGGAGAGAGAGCAAGAATGGGCGTACTTCTAATGCAGTGGCATTAAAACGATGGCCCGACGAGAGAGCAAAGGAGGAGGCGACCAGAGGGAATCGATAATCACCAGCCAGGTCAATGGGATGGCTAAAAGCATGAAGTGTCAATGGGTATTTAGTTTGCTATAATAAATCACCCACCACTAAAGAGCAACGCAGCCAAGTGTTTGTGCGTGTGTTAAGATGTTTGCCTGAGTGTCTTTTAGCTATGTATATATATGTGTAGGTGTGTTTCACAGTGTCTGTGTCTGTGTGTGTCTTTAGAGAGAGGTCATCCCCTCTGAGATACGCACCACTGGCCAAACATTCTCAGCGCCTGCTTACCAAGCCTGAATGAATTAAGTAGGTCATGTGAAAAAGGGTCAAGTTTCTTGGCATCGATTTCTAACATGATGAATCGTTATGCAAGATTTGCAATCCACTCCATTTTCTCTTTGTCCTTTCCAATCAAAGCTTTAAATTTAACTTAAAGATGACAGAGAACAATGACTGTGACGCACTTAAACCCTCCGTGAAGGTCCAAAAGTCCTGATGGGACAACTTATGTGGAAAGTTTGGGCAGAAGTAAGACACTGAGAAGCAAACTATAAATATGAAAAGAGGCATTCAGTTTTTTTTTCTAGGGATTTTTACTAACATTTTGCAAAGTTATTTGTTGTTTTGCCTGTAAATCCTATCTAACATTAACTGTTAGCAGCCTCAGCTGGCCAGTTGAGCTTATTATTATTAGGATTTTGCCTGAGGCGGATCCAGACTTTATTGGGATAGCCGTACTGGGGTACTGCCTTATTGAAGGTGGCATTAAGTTTATGTGGACACAAGCTCAGTGATGATGAGCATTTATTTACCCATCCCATCAACACTAATCATATAAGTTTAGTTACTAACTTTTAAGGATGATGCAAGGGAACTGGTCGTCTCGTGGTTATGTCAATGCGCCTTATATGCAGAGGCCCTCAAAACAAATCCAACCTGTTGGCCCAGTTTCTAAATCTATCCAGGGTGCTATCTTTCTAATAATGGCACAAAAACTAGGGATGCACTGATACTGCTTATACCAAGTAGGGGCTACTATATGATGTAACAAACAGTATGAGCCTCAAATAAGTGAACAAAAGTCCCACCTCTGACAACGCACATAGTAAATCATAATTTAGTTTTTGTGGATAGCCAGCCAGACCAACCTTGGATCCCCCCCTAACAAAAACTGAATAGTTTTAGTGCCAGAAAATCCACACCTATGGCAATAACAGTCCTTTCATTTGTGTTTGTTGTTGGTATGAGTAAGCTCTCCAGGGCTAATTTTTAAGACATCTTGGCTTGTTCATAACATGTATTATCATGCTTGAGATCTCTGCAAGCAGACAGTGATACAGCAACAATAATTATTATCTCCACAGACAAACTAACCTGGTATATTGTTATTAGTGAGGGTGTCATTCCTAGTCTAAGAGGAGCCATACTGTAAAGTGGAATTCCCCCTTTATAACACAACTGCTTTAGGAGATAAATGATACAGTGTAGGGGAAAATATATGAAAAAGAGGGAAATGGAACTGAGAATACAGGGGAAGAACAGAAGTGCAGCTTAAGAAAAAAGTTGACATGCACACACACACACATGCCTAAACATGGATTTGAAAGGCTCACAGGTGCTACAGACTACAGACATGAAACTGATGTATGCATATACCAAAGAGGAATACATGAACACACATGAATCCTTCAGTCATTGTACGTGAAAGCAAGGCACTCATCAACTCAATACTAACTGAATGTAACCCTACAAACTTTACTTAATGCCTTCCCACTTACACCCAGGGTGGCTGCATTCATATAGTAGCACCTACATGCAGGTCGTCTCTGGTTTCATTGTCAAAAATAGACACAGCTTATGCTCCTTCTGAGCAGCTTTTTATCTGTTGCTTTATCTGTGTTGTGCAACCCTCGGAAACAAGAAAGCGTCGCTGTGACTCACACTTGGCTGGACAGCATCCCTGGGAGAGTGTCTGTAGTCTGTGAGTGGGTCTATTTCTAAGAGTTTTTCTTGGAAATTGATTTTGTTTACTCTTATAGGCCCTCTCGCTCTGTATGGCTGTTTCTCTGGATTTCATTTTATCCCTGTCTTACAGCTTTCCTTCTCTCTTTCCGCTGTCTCTGTTTGCTGTTTTGTTGCTTTATTCTGAAACGGCATCAGTTCCTCTTAAGCACTCAGCACCCCGGATAAAAAAAAGGCTGCAAAGTTTTGTTTCAGGACCTCAAAGGCATACAAATACACATACATTGTGCAACAAAGGGGAAGAATAAAAAGAGGAAAATGGTGGAAAGATAACTCTGGGACAACCACCGTCTGTTGTAGAACAAAAAAGAAAGGGGAGAAACTTCTCTCCAGTGGAGTTGGGCGGTAATGTGGAGTGCAAAAGGCTCTCGACTGTATGTATATCTCTGAAAAGGAGCATCTGTTGCAGGCTTGCTTGGAAAAGAAACTGGGAGGCATTTTTTAGCTCCTGTGCCATTCTGTATAGGACCGGTGGGAGCATCTCTGCAGCATTGTAGCTTAATGAGGAGGAGTGGGGGCATATGGAGGAAAAAGAAGATCGGCGGTTGGGAGGAGGGGCGGAAGGAGGGCACAGAAGGCTGCAAAGGGGGTTTGTCCTACTGATTGTTGCAGCTGAGGTGGCTTGTGTGCCTGGCTTCATTAGTGCTTAGTTACTTGGAAGTAAAGGATGGGGAGAAGACAAGAGGGCGAGCGACTTTCGAACAGCTGGGGTGGACTCTCCCTGCCAGAGTGTTGTGGTACGAAAACAAAATGTAAAAAATGGGGGCCCAACTTTGAAAACACAAGGTCCAAGTCAGAGGGCCACACAAAGGGGAGGGGAGGGGCGCCAGGGGTCTTTGAAGTCTATCTGAGGAAGGGTCAAGACTCTTTCTACCCCTCTTTAGGCCTTTGTGGCAGCCACATGGGAAAGCAAGAAGAGGCTGTCACTGGCACTTTGTCTGCAGTAGATTTGGATGCCTGGATGTGCAATAGGTCAACAGCAAGAAATATTTTAGAGTTTAAAAGGATTAGTTCATGAGGAAACTGATGTTTTTCACATGTTTTAAGTGCGCTGAGGCATGAGGAAGGGAACATCTGCGACTGGGCGGGTCGGTGAAATTGGATTGCAGTGTATCTTTTTTGCTTACTAAAAAGCGCAACCTGATGAATCCTAAAACATATCCTGTTGAGTGACCTCCTAATAAAAGCATAGATGTAGTAAGTAGGGAATTTACCTTGCAAAGCCACAAATTGTCGATCAATATCAACATTTTTCATCTAATTTCATTTCAAACCGTTATTTATTCTCGGAAGGATATTGAGGTATCCCTCATTTCCAGTATCGTCGAGATTACAAGCACATTAGAACAAGCAAGAAAAAACAACAGTCATATACAATCAGTCAAAACCAGCAGAAATCAATTAAAACAATCACAATTGAAAACAAAATGACTGGAAACCAAGGTCTTAAACTCTGCAAGAGAGGGTAGGACTTCAATCTTTAGAGTTTGTTGGAGTTTGTTCCATGAGCTTGGAGCATCGAAGGAAAATGCAGTTTTACCAAGTTCAGTAAAGCCTGAGGAACTTTTAAGAACTAACCAATCAGTGGAGCGGGTCATGTGAGAGCTTGAACTCCACTCCAACAAGTCTAAGATGTAAGGTGGTAGTTTTCCAATGAAGGCTTAAAAAATGTATAAAAACCACCTGCTTTCAAGGGAAGGCCAACCAACCTTCTCATATAGGACACAATGATGAGTGCTGTATTTATCACCAGTTATAAATCTAAGAGCGGAGTGACAGACAGTGTCCAAGGGCCTGAGCGTTGAAGCTGCTGCATGCCTTTAAATTACATCGCCATAATCAATAACTGAGAGGAGCACAGTTTCAACTGTTCTCTTTCTACAAGACAATGGAAAACTTGATTTATTTCTGTAAAGGAAGACAATTTTCTGCCTCAGCTTGGAGGTCAAAGAGTTCACATGAAACTTAAAGCAAAAGTCCTCATTAAGCCACATGCCAAGATATTTATACTCTGACTCAATTTCTGAGCCATTTACAGTATATATGTGCAAATCATCAAAATCACGCTTTCTGGCTCTGGAAAACAACATGAATTTTGTTTTACTTGCGTTAAGTACAAGTTTATGATTTATTAAAAAGTCCTGTACAGAATTAAATACCAGCTGCAAGTTTTTGACAGCTAATTGTACAGAGTCAGCCACACAATACAGGTGGTTTCCAAAATAGGTGGTTGCCCAAATGGACGTGAGGCTGGATGTGTCACTGTGTCATGTATCAGGTCAGCAGTGAATTGCAAAAAAAAAAAAAACATGCATTTATGTTCTTATAAATCAGTGCTACTCTATGCAAACACACTTACCCCACTCTCAGGGTGTGCAGTCCAGGCTAATTCTGTCGTGGCCCACTTCGTGTCCATAAGCGTCTCTGTAAGCGGAAGAAGAGAGAAAGCGGTCAGACAAAGACAAACAGTAACAAACAAGATCAATAGAACCTTCAATAGTTTTACAACAACGTCATAAAAGTTGTTTTGCCGGCGAGATAAGAAGATTTAACCCTAGCTGTTAACTCGTTGAATGAGTCAGTGTCAGAAAAGCGCGGGCTGAGAGCTCTGTAAGACACAATCAGACAGGAAGAGCTGTATGTCTGCATGTGACAGGAACAAGAGATGGTGGGGGAGCCAGGCAGAGATCTAGGTGGGTGATCCATGAGGTATTGTGTGACATTTTATAGCAGCTCCTTGTTTGGCTAATTAGTCTCAATTAGACGTTTGCTTTTATGCAGGGGAAAGGAAACAACAGTCTCGGTCTCACTAGGGAACGGTTCCGCTTCCAACAGGGCGCTGCGGGACACACACAATTGACACAGGCACACACATGCAGCAAGTAACAGGTTGTAAAACTCAAGAAGATATACAACCCAGCAGAAGGCTTCAATGTAGAGAGGGGTGATAAAAGTTGGTGTCACAAAAGAGGCGCTCTTGAGTGGAACAGGGGTCAATACAATTCAATTGGTTTCACTTTTTTTGCAATACTTGAGCATAATCGCACTTCTGCCTAACTTCCTTCTTAGCACACTAAAAAATAGCACAGACATGATACAGACAAAATGGTGGACAATGATCTCTTTTGAAAACCCCTTTTCTCCTTCTCACTTTCCACTCTCTTGTTTCTACTGGCAGAGACGGCCTCTTTGTCAGAGCAAGGGAGGAAGACTATAAATGCTGAGTCTTTTACTACCTGGCGCTCAAGGCGCAGTACGCAGTCACCGTTATTATCTCAACCACTGTGCTGTTCTACAAGATAGTAAAAGATGATGAAACGGGCACTGCCAGTGAGTGAGCGTGCACTGTCCCTTGTCAGGGAGAGATGTGCCATTTTTTTCCTGCAACAGTTGCAGCGAGATGAACTGATAGTCGCACTGTATCTCTGAGATTTTCTCTCTTTTATTCTTTCATCTTAAAAAGTGAGCTGACAGGAAACAGGACTTGAGAGAAGAATAAAGGAGTAAATCTTAGGATTTCACTCTCCTTTCTCCAAATACCTGCTGCTGCATTCAGGTGTACCGACAGTGACAGACACCCCAGAATGACCCCTTTTGAGCACCTATGTGAAAACAGCAGCTGGAAATTCCCACTAAAGCACACCTCCTTTGTGCTTCAAATGACGTCTCCAGCATGCCTATTGCAACGGTGAGGTAACATGACTTCTGAGAGAGTTCAAGCCAAAGGGAGACAGCTATTGAGCAAAAAAAACATACAACCAGATTTTAAATGTAGCTTTGGCTCAGTGGTCTCACAAAAAATGGTCTGGATCTTCCCTGTGAGCCAGTTCATGCATGAGATCTGTCTCTGGGAGTGGCTCAAGGAGCTGGTTCAGCACAGGGTCAAATCCAGCTCTCAATCTTTGCCATTAACACTTCTTTTCTCACTGTCAGCAGTGGCAGATGTAGCATTTTTGGGGCCCTGGGCGAACACAGGCATGGGCCCCTCAACATCAATCAAGAAGAGTTATTATAAAATTGTCTGTTAAATACCAGTTACACTAAATTACTTGTTTTGGTGGTTTAAAAATGAAAAGGGTACAAAGCTTTAATTCACACAAATATTGTCATTTTTTATATTCTATTAATTGAAGCTTTAATGCCACCTAACATTACAAAGTTTTCTTCATATTTTGCACGTTTAATGTGTGGTTACCCCTTAAAGTCCCTTTAAAGTAAAATACTGAAGACTGTACCAGAAAACAGTAAATTTAATCCCCAACTTCTGTCTCTCTGCTCTGGCACAGAGCCAGGCAGTTGTGCTTTGATCAGAAGCATTTTTTTTTAGAACTTTAGAGGATTGTATTTCTCCTGAGTGGGTGTGACTTCAGTTCATTCAACAGATAAGCCTACACCATCCTAGAGCAGACTTTACTGCCTCATTTTTCATGATTTTGAAGCTTGATTTGATAAACTCAGAGATGTTTTTTTATGACTGAAATTTGGTCTGGGGGACCCCTAGTAGTCAGGGGCCCTGGCAACTGCCCACCTCTGCCTAATGGTAAAGTCCACCTCTGCCTATCAGTTGCTGATTTCTCCTGTGCTTACAGTGTCAAACTTTGACAAAACATCAGGAATATAGTCACCTTTTGCCAAACACTCTCCTTGCAATAAGCCATATGTGTCACTCAAGCAAATAAGAGCCTACAAGTGTTTTTATCTCCGAAACTGTGTCAGTATATATTAGCTGTGGGACTTCCCCTGACTCACTCAGTGACAGTGTGTGATTTGGGACCTGTTACCTACAGCTACACAGGCAGGTAAGCCAGTGTGGCTGGGAAAATGATACACCTCAGCTGCCTGCTGTTTATTGTTATGACTGGGCCGTGTGTATGGCTGGTTTGTCGGCTTGTCATTAGGGCTGACCTTGCTGAAAATGACAACACAGTGAAACACAATGACAGACCGGGAGGGGGGAGTCAAAGAGCAGAAAGGGGGAGACGGATGAGAGAGAAAGAACGAGAGCTGGAGAGTAGAAAGACAGATATGCAAAACGTACATACAGCTGCACAGTCTGACTCAGTGATTTAAACAGTGGGTCATTCGGGAGCGTATGTGCGGCAGTAACCCTTCCCTTCTCGCTGCATCTGCATTGTTTAACCTCAACATGTCAGTGTGTGTGTATTGTGCAAAGCCCTGTATTGTGCCCAAAGTGGAGCACCAATCCTGAGTCAATGGGGCAAAGCAAAAGCCCTGATTGACCCCAGCCTAACCCGGCCGCTCCCTCTCCGTCTGCGTGCCCGTTTGTCTCTGCATTTGTACCACTGTGAATAACACATCAGGTTATAGAGGTGCTCTGTAATATTCATGGCTGTACAGCAAATCCAGGCACCTGCACAGTCACACACAAAAAAACACACCTACACGAAGGAAACAAAATAAACTGGATAATAAAGAGCTAAGTGCCCACGCACAAAGCAGCCGTTTTTCGTACGCTAAACTGAATAACTCGTGCTTTGTTGGTGATAAATGATGACAGGAAGGCAGAGTAAGACAGATTAAAGTGAGTAAGGTATTTTTTTAAAGAAACAAACACCCAAAGCTTGTAAGACCATGCTGGCAGTTTGCCTAATGGGACAGGTTGAGAAAGCGAGGAAACAAAAATAGGCTGGAGAAAAACCAGAAGGACGGGTTGTGGGAGAAACTGTGTGACAATGAGACCCTCCCCTGTCCACAGAAAGTTGTTTGTTTGCCTGTTGGCTCTTTAACTTCATACTGTAAGGGTAAAAAAAATCAGAGAAAAGGTACAGAGCTAACCTAGGCAATATAACGTAAAATTACCTGTCTATAACACACACAGAGAAGAATGCAGACAATTATTTCAGCTTTTTCTCATCATTCCTGCACTTTTGTTCACCACTTTCACTCTCTTTTTACTCAGAAATTTTAATCTTATTCCTCATTCTGCTCTTTCGCTTCCCTGTTTTTTGTGCTGATCTCTATACTATCTATGCTACTGCATCCGTGTTTTCATGCTGTGCTGTGATGGATGTGACGTGCGGCTAAGAGGGGAATGTTTTTCAACCCCCCACAGCTCACAAAGACTGTTCAATTAGCAAGTCACTGTTTGAGTAAGCTTACGATTGCTTTAGGAAAGTGTTATTTACGATGCAGGTCAAATGCACCTGGGATCAGCATAACAAACGCAGGGGAGAAAATGTCACTGACATTTGTTTTCTCTGCTTGATTGTGTGAGGAAAACTGCCAGAATACAGACAGGCTCAAAGAGCTCATACGCAGGCAAATATGTGTACATGCACATACACACGAATAAACTCACGCACAAAAAGCCAACCCCTACACTCTAATCCCGTAATGACAGGGCAGGCCTAATAACAGAGGAGGGCACTGAGGCATTCGTCCCTATGGCCGCATCTAACTCACACTCACATGCACACACACAGCAGAGTTACAAGCCTTTTAAAATATTTCTTTGTTCAAACAAGTAGACTTCTTAAAAGAAAAAAAAGGACAGAAAAAGGAAAAGAGGAAGAAAGGCTATTATTGAGAGGGAGGAATGTGGAGTTGTTTCACAGAGCTAAGTCCTTAGGTTGCAAGGAGCAGACAGGTGAGGGATTTAGCTTGGATCTCACCGCGACTGCTTTGAGCTTTTTAGCATGCTCTTCTTTGTTAGCGTGACCCCGCCAGATGACAACTGAAAGATAGCCGAACCCAAGCCTCGGGGAGCTAAAAGATGTGTCTGGACAACCTTGAAGACATGATTGTTATGGCAAAGAAAATGTTACCTTCAAGATTTTTTGTTGAGCTTTCTGTTAGCTGAAAGCCTTGTTTCCACATACACAAGAAAGTTACTTTTTTAAAAGATGAATAGAAATCTGATTAAAAAAAACTACCTGTAGCCAGGGGAGGAGGAAAAATTAGTCATTTTTTCCCAATCAGTAGCTTGGGATATGTGTTAGGGGAATTACAAAGAAATAAACAGGACTAAAGGTGTTCCCACACCTGAAAGTCTGGACCAAGATTTGCATTTTTTTACATTGTATACATTTGGTTTGATTGGTTTTGGTTTCACACTGTAACTATGGCAAACAGAATAACAGACTTTAAATGACAAGCCTACATGATGAGTTGGCCCCTAATAACCTTGTCAGAGCCCATGTGCCTCCACTGCTCATTTTGTTTTGGTGTCGGTTTTGACATTAATTCAAACCAACTGATAAATCATTTCTTATTTCATAACAAAGTATTTAATCTGACAGTATTTTATATCAAGCTGATAAATCTGACTCTTCTTAGCCTGTTAGCTAGTTAGCAGCCTGTAAGTTAGCACACTGCCAAACGGGCTCTCTAAAATCCACCACAAAAGTGGATCACATACGAAAATATTATGTGGGGGAGAGGAGTTTCACAGGCACGTCAGTTATCAGAGATTCCCATACGAATGAATTTACTTTCTTTGACTTGCCTCTGAAACTACACCTAAGTGGAAATGAAGCATAACTCCCAACACAAAATGGCTTCTTCTTATGTTAGCATTATCTGCTATGTTACAGACATGTGATGACAGAAGGATTGTTTTCAGCAAGGAAAAGTGATGGGGAAAATAATTTAAAACTTTCAAACCCCCTCATGACTCCTTCCCTGAAATACTTCCCTACAGGCTCCCTGCTAGTTAATTATCTTCTCCCCACCTCTTTTCCGAGCTGCTTTTGTTGTGTTCTTCTACAGTCAAACAGACTGAGCACATGGCAACCTGGCATGGGGTAACCACTCCATTAAAATACTATGCTGCCTGGTTGCCAAACACTTGAGCCTCTGTTTAGCCACAGAAAACACTGAAATGTGTCAACATTGAGAGCGAGGACCCCACGCTCAACTTATTAGCGCTATTAGCCTGATTGCTTTGTGCGCTAGCTTTGTTCCCTCCGCTTTTGTCATCCAGCATGAAGCAGAGGAAGAGAAAGAGGAAGAGGAGAGAGGCAGAAAAAAAGAGAGCAGAAGGAGAGATGCTATTCAAATTCAAATCGTCCGAGCAGCCTTTTTACCTTTGTGCGGGGCCAGAGTGCCATGATTAGGAGAAGTCCCCTCCATTTTATGGCCAGACTTCCCCTTCAGCACCCACACACATACACACTCACAGTCACAGTAATTGGTTGCTGTGACATGGACGGGCCAAGGAGGTGATTCCTCTGTGGAATTCCTAAACGGACCCATGACAAAGTTCCCCCCTCCCCAGAAGCACACACGCACATTTCCCCCTGCTACCACTCACTGTCAGTCATCCCACAATGGCTGTCACACAAGAGGTTTGTCCTGTGTGTGCTAACAGGGTTGCACCGTTGATGCCTCGGAAATAAGCTCTCTTTCTACCTTTTATGTCCCTTGACTCCTAATTTTTTTTTTTTTTCTCACTCTGTCTTACTCATCATCTCTCCCGATGTAGAAGTCTAATGAATGCTAGTCTTTGCCCTCTGTGTTTGTCAATGGCCCCCTCCTCGCCCTCAATTATTTTTCCCTCGTCAAAAGATACCTCAAGGCACAATGCTATTTGTGCTCCAACAGTGTGCCTTTTTTTTTTTTTAATCGGCCAGCCGCTTGGCTTTTTCATTTCAATATAAGACAAGCAGCTCTTACCCGATGACACTAAGTCTTGTCATAAATTTAAAAAAAAAACTGTTTTCTCAGTCAGTCTGAGGTAGCAAAATGGAAAAAATATAAAAGCTTTGAACACAGAAAGAAATCTGAGCTAAAGCATTTACTTTGTGAAATTACAAAAATGTGCAAGAGTTTCTGCAGCAATCAAGGTTTGTATTGCTTCTTTTCATGCAGTCTAGTCTAGTTCCTGTACAGCTGATGGAATGGGCCTCTTTGTCTTTACCCCTTTCCTTCTTTTTTCTCCTCTCACTCATTTGTGGCCCCCTCTCTTTTTACCCCTCCCTGTCCCCTTCTCTCACTACCTCCCCTAATTACAAAGCACAGAGGATCTGAAGAACAGGTAGGCCTTAGGGCAGCTGTCTACAAAACCAGGTGTGCCTCTATATGTGTGTAAATACACATACGTCAGCATTAGTGTTTCTGGCTGGGTGTGTGAGCATGTTTGCATGTTCCAACTTTTTATTGAATGTATGCCTGTTTAAGTCATCAGTGTATGTGTACATGTAGGTTGTTAGAAATGAAGCTTGTTTATGTATCGTCCATAAAACCTTTGCTCACGCTCCTCTAAAATAGTGGTTCTCAACTGACGGGTCAGGACCCAAAGGTGGGTTGCTTGCCTGAAAGCAGCTGGAGACAGGATTTGATGCTGCACACTCCCTGTATCAGTTCCGCCCATGCCTTCGTGGTGATTGGCTGTTAACTGTGTGACATCAGAGCGGTAAGATGTTATTTTTAGGCAGGACATTTGTTGAGACTGTAGAGTGTGGATAAAAAAAAGCCAGAGGGGAAGACACACTTTGCAGTGGTGCCAAAGCAGCTTATTGCTGAATGATTGATTTGATCGATAATAGATCAAAGTAAAAAACAATACAGATTATTGTCTAAATGCCGAATATCTGCATCAATATTGGTCAGGCCAATAATTAGGAGGAGCTTTTAGATGCTTATTAAACTGGCTGGAATAAACACTGATGCGTCTTTCTGAGCTGTAATTGTTAATGAGACCATTACTGACAAGGATTGTAAATTCTATTCAGTTATTTTAAGTGGCTGAATCAGACGCCCCTGGGTAGGTGTAAAGTAATGTGCGTCATCATGCCTAACATATAACAGCATTTACTTTAATTTTCACCACAAAGATTCTCAACAAAAAGACACATTTGACTGCAAAGAATAGAAAGATTTCTTTTCTTTCCATATTTAGTTAATAAACAGTTACACATGCACAGGACAACATCAGAAAAGAGATACCACTTTGTCCACAGGTGGCACCAAATAGAAAGTCCCTAACAGGAGCTTTAAATTCACAAAAAAAATTTCTGTTTTATTTTGAAGGAAAAGTTAAAGTAAGGGCATTTTCTAACTACTTGCCCCAGTCTCATTAGTCTAAGAGTGCATGTGTGTTCATGTCTGTGTGAACGCACTAATTCTCTCCTTTTACTTCTCCTACTTCCTTGTTAACCCGTCAACCTCTCACCCTGCCTCAGACCCTGCATTCACAGCTGCTTGCTTTGTCCTCTGGGTTCATTAAATCAGTCCTTGTTCTGTTGTTATTCAATAAGTTGTCATCAACAGTGATGACATTACATAAATGCACACATTCTCAGTTATTGGTTGAAGCATTAGCACTTGTTTTATTGGCGATTTACACTTTGTCACGAGCACTACAGATTACCCTCAAATATCAGATTCTTGAAAGGTTTGATGGTATCTTTGATAGTGTCGGCATTTTATCAGGAATGCCATCACAGCTGTTCATGTACCTTGAACTAATCAGCATTTTTTTTTCATTGTTTGCCTTTAAATGCAAATGCTGATGTAATAACAGCACAGCAGATTGCTCGTGACACGCCACCTATTTTACAGCTGACTGATGTGGTGTTTTCCGCTGAGCACTTCAGCTGCAGCTTTGAACTTGCAACCTTTTACTTACCGCTTCATTTCCCATACTGTTAGGGCTGCACTTAACATTTTGCTCTCCGAAGGGAATTTGAAAGCTTTTGTTCACCTCCAGAACATTCCACATTTATCTTTATGTCTCTGCACGGCCATCTTCACGTGCTTCTGCTGCTCTGTCAAAACTGCTGACTCCTGCGAACTAATAACAGAGTTCAGGGCCTTCGTCTGAGAAGTCCTAACCACTTTGTTGTTTCTTTTTATTACAGTCCTGCCTCGCTGCGTGACATGAAGTTTACTGGGTTTCATTCCCCACCAAAATAATCCTCTGAAGGAGTCATCCCAGACCCTGCTGATTTATGACACTGAGATGTTTGGCCTTGTCATGTGGAATCTAATTAGACCTGCCAGTGCTTTAACTCACCTCTTACTGGAAAACCACGCATGGGGCAAAATATCTGATTCTGACATCACTGGAAATGGAAATAAACATACCTACACTGACGGTAAATGAGGGTTTTATTAAATTAAAAGTGTGATTTTTAAACCATTTGAGCAAAACTACAAAGAGTTGTTTCATAATTGCGTTAATTTTAAAAGGTTTGCTGTCTTATTTACCACTTAAACCAGCTTGGAAAGGCATGTTCCTCATTTGCGAGTGATTATGTTAAGGGCATCATGTGTTCCTGTGTTTAACCACCACCAGGAAACGGGCACACAACCAGATTTCTGCAGGGACATGGGATGTTTACATCACCTGGCATGGAAACTATTGCCTCAACTTTAACTATAAATGAAGTGATTTTTCTCTCACAATCCTTTCTGGAAATGCTCCCACTCCCTGTATTTTACTGCATTTCATAACTCAGACAGGGGATATATGTATATTTTTTCCTCGCATTAAATAGTGTCACATGGTGACAGTAAACACCGTTTAAGCATAACACTGTAGTTATGAATTAGGCTGCTAAATCCAGGCGCGTGGTGACTTGTGTGGTGTGCCTCTGCGTGCGACGCCGAGATGCCATCATCTGATTTCTTGGCAAATGACTCAGCCAACTGCGACTGAAAAATGCAAACAAGCAACCGTGGAGCAGGTTCTCTTCTGCCCCAAGGATCTGCATATGGAAATATGGATCAACTTGTCGAGTTTTGTGGGTATTTGTGCGAGTGTGTGTTTGCATTAGTCAGAGTGAGAAAGCAAGCGAGACAGAGTAATTTGGCTGTCTATTCGCGTGTGTATTTGTGTATGATAGAGTGTGCCTGCATGTCACTCCAGCTGTTGATTTCACCTCACACTCCCCGGGGGGGATGGCAGTACCTGGAATAGGATTCATATTTAAAGCACAATATAGTGTAACTGCAACCTCAGCAGGCTCTGATTGATTTTCCAGTCTGCCACGCAGATGAAAGGCGAACGAATGCGCCACACATGAACACACGTAGGTGCATATTTTACGTCTTGGCTTGTATGAAAATATTTCTTTGGCACATAGCAAAATAAGAGGCAGGAAGCACGCCTCCTGACATCAAATCCACTATTACCTTGCTTTCAACTGGGACTATTTATAGCAAACAGTGTGAAAACTGCACTCTGTCATTTATTCGGGCAATACCTTCCTTTGAATGCGGGGGTTCAAAGCCTTGCTCAAGGGCATGGCAGTGAAACTATGGAAAGAAAATGTGCATTTACTTGTCTATGATATAAACATATAGAAAAAGGACACCAAGAAAATTCTTTTTTTTTTTCAAAGTAAGGCAGCAACTGAATGATAATATTCCACATCACCTAAAACAGATAATAGTCTTTTTATCAGCCTATCCCGTATTCCATGTTCTTTGGCATTTACTTAAGTCTTGTCTCTGATGTTCAACAATGGCCTCATTATATGTTCATCTACAAAGAGAAAGGAATAAAAGGAATAAAAAGGGGGGCGGTGGAGTAATTTACTCTGCAAGATAAATCAGTGCCAGTATTCTTTGATTTAACTGCTTTGTCTGGCCAAACCTGCAGACTGCTCTGATGACTCTGGTGGATATGGCTGATGAACAAACAGCGCTCGGTAGCTTTAAATACTGATAAGGTACGTGTGAGGACACGCGTAATAAATATTAAGTGCCTAAAAGGTCAAACAACAAGACGAAAAGATACATCATGATTTAATTAGGATTGAAATGGCTTCCTTCTCAGTCAACTGTGTCATTTAAATGTTAGAATAATCAAAAAATGTTAATTTAATTAAAGCATCCATGTTTACACACATAAATTGTATCTATCTATTAATCTAAGATAACAGCATCCCTTCATTATGGTTCTCTGTGCTTGTGTCTGAGTAGAAATTCACCTGGCGCCTCTGTCTCTCTGGAGGATTTTGGGTATTAGCGGTGCAGGCTAACATTGTGACAGGTGAGTGTCAGGGCTCGCTAGACTCATCCAAGTCACATTTAGCACGTCAGGTCTGCCAATGGAGTTTTGACAGCCAACAATCTGCCCTTATGCTTTGCCTTCAACGACCCTTACAGCAGTCACATTTTCACTCATTCCGTGTCCTTTAGAGAGCAAAGACTTTCTCAGAGACTTTACAGAAACTACGTTGTTTCTTTAAGATCACAGGTCCATCACCATAGTCAGTATGTGTCAATAACTGAATGAACGATTTGCTTTACAGAGAAAGTCAGGCTCTGTATGATCACTGAGTGGATGTCACACCGAGGAAAAGTGGTGTTGCACTGGAATTAAAATGTTGGAACATCCACAGTAAACAAAGAAAATGTGCCAACAGTGTTCGACACAGGCCTGCTCACAGATTTGGCTCCACTATCAACCCATTTTCCTGTTTTTTATGCCTATTTTTCTCATCTTTTGCCACTTTCAACTCATTTTTACTTTTTTTGCCTGTTTTATTCCCATTTTTGCCACTTTTTTGCAACCTTTAACCCAACTTCACCACTTTTATCCCAGATTTTCTACTTTTGACATTTTTTTTAACATCTTTTAACTTTTTTTGCCCCTTCTTGCCCATTTCTGCCACTTTTTTTTCCTACTTTATGCAGAACTTAGTTTTTTTTTGCCACTTTGCAATGATTTTTGCTGCTTTTGACCTATTTGTGCTTCTTTTTTCCACTTTAAACCAATTTTTTGCCTGTTTTAAGCAAGTTTGCTGTCCCATCCAGCACATTTGTTGTCACTTTCAACCCATTTTTACAATTTTTATGCCCATTGTTGTCATCTTTTGTACCACTTTTAACCCATTTTTCCCAGTTTTCACTCTTTTTTGCCTCTTTCACAATTATTTAAATATTTTCCATTAAAACTAGCATCCTGATGTTTGTGCAAATTATTGCTTAGCTATGAAGTCTGATACTACTTTCCTAATCATTTAGTTCAGAGTGCCCATTCACATTGTTAATATTACCAATAAAAAAAGTAATTCTTTTTCAAGAGAAGGGGTTTACCTCTGTATTACAGCATAAATAGATTAAATTCATTTGTTAGTTGTTAGATAAGAGTGGTTATTATTTGGGTTAAAAATTAAACATGCTTATCATAGCTTCACTTTACAATGGACTATGATTTTGCTGACCCCTGTGGGCCCCATGGATATCATTGCTTCTGCATTTTCACTCTATTTATTCCCAGCCTTATACAGCCACAACACTAAGGAAAGAACTCCTTAATATAGGTCTATTTGTTGAGATAAGTGAGGTAGAGGCGAGTGGAACGAGACTGAAAGACAGGAGAGAGATTCCCAGTTTTGGGTGTGGCGGCTGGAAAAAAAATGTCATTCAGCACGCAGTCATTTATCCCAGCGTTGCTTCAAAGTCTCCACAGTGCCACAAAAGCAGATAGAGAGGAAAAGGGAAGAGTAGGAGTCAAGGAAAGAAGTGCGGAATTAAAAGAAAGTAATTTAAAAGGAGGGTTAGGCGCAAAGCAGGAGAAAGAGATGGGAATGAAAGGCATGAGGAGCCAGGAAGGTAACAAAGAGGGGGGAGCAGGAGGGAGGGACGAACACAGAGGAGAGAAAAAAGGAGTGAGAGGAGAGGATGGAGAGCTGGTACGCACTCTCTTGTATTCCCAGCAGCCCCTGTGCTTCTTTCATTGCCACTGTGTTTTTGGCATGCTGACATGCAGCGGCCTTCAGAGACTGTGTGTAGATGTCTGGGTGTTTGTGTGCGTCTGCCTGAAGTGTCTGTGTTTAACATGCAGCCTGATGGGAACTGTTTTCACTCGTTGCCTCACTGTAGCTCAGCAGGGTATCGTCTATTTCACTGCTGTCCTTTTCCTCTACAACAGCTTAGCACCAGACAGCAGGGGAGATAGCAGCACATATTCCCAGACCACATATATGAAAACATGATGGCAGCAACCTGCCCTTGGGGAGCTATGTGGGAATTTCAATGGAAACATTTCATCAGTACTGATTATGTTTGTGTGTACATATGCACAGTCACCTGTTTGGATGCTGATTATCTGAGTGTTGCAGAGGCACTGGAAGCCCAAATGCACAATCTTTTGTTCAATAGCTGGGCTATTGTGCTCTCGATGAAGTCATTTTGTGAGTGTGCAGTAACCTCACAGCTCTAATAGCAGGTTTGAGGCAGTTTTTGTGCAGGCAAGTCAATCACAAGGGAGCACAACCCTGCACTGTACTCACTTACAATGATAATATATACGAATTATGCATGATACACAGATAAATCAAAACTATTATCAAGACTGGGACACAAACTAGCAAACACACTCACAAATCCTGTTTGTTCACGGGGGGTGTAGCCTAGAAAGCGCTGGAACCATTGAATAAAAGCCGTGCCTTTTTGAATGGCTGAGCAGCACAAGAAAAGGGCTTAGCACCCGGCTTTGCCATTCTGTTTCAATGGCCACTGAGTCTCCCTCACAAACACATATCCTCTCTCTCTCTCTCTCTCTCTCTCTCTCTGTGCCTCTCTGCAATGTGTCCCTCAATACAGTCTCTCCTAATACAGTCATCTGCCAACATATCAGATCACCTTACAATGCACTTCCCATGCCGCATGTAATGATTGTGCTGAATCTAATTAAAGATGGCTACTTCCTGCTACACCCGGAACAGCTGCCCGTGTGTCTGCAGCCCCACATTTTCCGCATGCCAGTGGCCTCCAATTACTTTCAAACAGTTTAAAAAATACTGCGGTGGTACAAAACCAAAAGTCTTTGAGGTTTACTTGTTTCTTTTCTGCTTCTCCTCGGAAACTAGAACAGACAGGGTAAACATAAAAAAAAAAAAAAAAAAAACAGATCCAAAATAGGAACTGGGGACTACCCTATTAAAATGAGATCCGGCTAGACGTAGTAAAAGCTGTCTTTTGGCTCATCGAGCAACCACTCATGATTTATGAAGATGTTGTAAGGTAATTATCAAGTCAATTATCACCGCCAGTCATGTTAATTTCCCAGGTATGCCCTCGTTTACCTATCAGCGAGGAAAAAAAAGGGTGGGAAAAAAGAAAAAAGGCAGATGGGGAGTTTAAGTAGATGAGTAATTATACACTTCCCCTCCGCCGACGCACATGCACGTCACTCTCCTCTCTTTTTGAAAGGGAGAATAAGGCGATCCAGGTGACACAGAAACCCCACAGGGAGGCTTTGCTTCTCACACCATCTCGTTAAGCAGACAGAGGGCTTGTTACAGTTTACCTGCCTGCCCGCACATTAGCCATTCAGGTCAAAGACACGCAGAACAAAAGGGAGGTTAGGGCAGTTGGAGTCAGGAATGCAGCCTGCCAGGTCAGGGCTCTGCGGGCCTGTGCGACTGAGACGCTCTCACACATGCACACACCCTTTCGCTTCATAAATCCATACAGACAAAGGTCGCATAAAAACGCAGATATCTCCGTCTCAGTACCCTCACTTCCAAAGAATTCAGGGAGTGGCACTTTATGTAAAACCATTAAAATCCTAATGTGGCAAGCTACATTGCAAATACAAACAGGAACAACAACCCCGGATGGACTCCAACAACAGATGCTGTTTATCAAACACTGGGCACGGTAAACCAGGCAGGTCACTCGGTTTTGTCCTTTCTTTTTAAATCCTTCCTTCCTTTCTTTTATTTCCCTTTGTCCCTACTTTGTGACCGAGTCCCTCATTTACACATGCAACTGCTTTCTTTTTTTAATCCTCCTTTGGTGTGTGTACAGGCCCTAACTAACCAAGAATCTTTAAGGCTTTGGAGGGAAGTAGTTAAAAGTTTTTAACACGAAGCAGCGTTGCTCTCTTGCGTGACAAAGCGGCATGCAGCCTCATTTGTTGTTCTCTTTTCATTCTTTGCATTTTCAACACCAGTTAATGGTCTATAATGACAAACAGCGACAGATTTACTACTTAAAAAAGGCTGTGTATTTATTTTCTAGGCCATGCTTTTACTTAATATTTGAGGCAAATGGCGGAAGATAAACCTGCCTGAGAGTAAAAGCTGCAGAGGGGAGCTCATTATTATTTATGGCTATTTTGCTTCTCACTGCCACAAAGAGCTGTGTGAGATTAATCATGGTGATCTGTTTTGGAGCGGGGTCTCTCTGTCTCTCTTGTATACACTGTGCATCTTTCCTCTGAGACTTATGTCGAACCTGCATTCTTAATCGGCACTGAGATAATTAATCTAACACTTGGCTGATGTAATAAGTTGACATGTTAGACCTCCTCTGAGCAAATGGACGTTTGCCTTTTTAGTAGCTGAAAGCGTCTGTAATGAAGCATTCAAAAGAGGCAGAGAGAGCGTCAGACGAATGTACAGGCGCACGAATGCTCTTATCCACTCTACCTTACATTTACATTTTAAGCACTTAGCTCCTTGAAAAGTTGCCTCTTCTACGTTAGCTCAGATGTCTTGATTGCTTACTTTGCAAGATGACGTGAGAAAATGCACACATCGGCGACAGGATTCTGACTACAAATGCTGCAAAACCTTCATGTGACTGCAGCCGTATGAGTCAAATTAAAGGAAATAAATACCCAAGGATAAGGGGTAGATGTTTCTGGCTTTCTGGCTGCACTGTAGTCAAAAACATGTTTTTTCAAAGGCATTAGTATAATTATCTTAATAAACAAAATCACTGCTGTGAGGGTTGGCAACCTGTAACCCTCCCAAAACACACTTCACATTTTAAGCCACATAGATTCCAGGCTGTATGACTTTACAGTACAAATGGGGATTGATTTTATGACATTTATACAGCAAACAATACAAAACAGTGTTCGACTGCCACAGAAAGATGTTCCAAATATACTCTTGGTTTGGTATTTTTTTATGTTTACTCTTAAAACAAATAAGAAGGGTGGAGGCAGATCAAATCTACACCTTATTTTAACATATAAACTGCTACAATACTTCAGGACTGCCCACAGAATTGGCTGGGCCTGGTGAATGGGCCCTTCCCAGTAGTGATTTATTGATGATATCAATGCACATGTGTTGGATCAGAAGGATTGGTGCTAGCCCCCAGGCTAAAGCTTATTTATTCATGATGCTTTTTGACCCTATTTTATGACTGTTTCCGCCCATTTTACCACATTTGCTTCCACATAACACCCATTTTTTCCACTTTTAACCATTTTTTAAAGCAACCATGTTGCAAATTTGAACCCATTTTACCACTTTAATTCATATTTGCCTCTTTTTAATAGCTTTTCATCCATTTTTTCCACCAATTTTAGCCCCCTTTATTCTTTCCTTATCCATATTTGCTACTTTATCCAAATGTTTTGCCGCATTTAACCTTTTTTTTTTTTTTTTTTATCAATTTTAACCCATTTTATTTTATTTGCATTTATTTTTCAATTATTTTCATGGCTTAGCTATGAAGTCTTATACTACTTTTCCAAAAGGTTTACTTCAATGTGCCCGTCCATATTGTTTACATTAACAAAAAAGGTAATCCCATTTTAAGAAAGGGTATAGATTTTGAAAATGCTGTATTATACAACATCATATTTTTTTGTTGTTGCTTTGGTAAGAGTGGTTATTATTCAGGTTAATTATAAAATATGGTTATCAAGTGTTAACATTACAATGCACTGGGATTTTCTTCATGGGCCCCCCAGGTGGCTGGGCCTCAGAAAGCTCTACACCCTTTATCCCCCCTTATGGGCAGTCTTGGTTCTTCACAAACCACCAGAGAAGATGCAAATAAAATGGTAGCAACAGTAATAGGGTAGAGGAAGTTGCATCTGCAGGCTCAGCCCAGCTCAGCAGTATCTGGTCATTTCCATGGTCAGGGATTTATGGAGGTCCCAAACCTTATTACATATTCATGTATTTAACCTGTAGAGAAACCACTCGATAGATAGCCACAGCACAGTCCATGCTCTGGGCAATTAAAAGGAACTGATAGATGGACAAACAGACAGAAAGACATCCAAGGCCGCCTTGGTACATGTGGCATAGGGGGCTTCAGAGGCCCACTTCAATTACATAAAGACCTCTGTGTATTGGAACTGCACATGAAGGACCCAGGCAGCAACACCAGAGGGAGACGGAATAAACCATACAGCAGTAAGTAGCACACACATATGGAGTCAAATGAGTGAAACAGTCAGACTAGCAAGGACACACGCATTGACCCAATAGACAAAGACACACATACACAAACAGAAAGTCAGCCTGTCGTCGTCACAGTAAGATGGATGTCTAAATAATTGCACCATGATTACAGAACCGCCTGCATCAACGATCCACGCTCAAGGACCCTTACACACTTCAGCAGGCCTGAAAAACCCAGAGCCAGCTGACTGGGCCAGAGTTTATGCCTCGTCTCCTCTTTCATTTGAAGGTGTCCTGTTGTCCTTAAAGCACCTGAACAGCAGCATAAATCTGAGAAAATGAGAGGAGGAAAGAGATGCAGTCCAAACAAGATGAAAGGTGGGATAAGGTCTGATGGGTTGAATTAATGATGAGGATGACAAATGAGATATGAAGCAGGGATTTAAATATCTTCTTTTGGCTTATTTTGATATAAACTGTCGATTTTTCTCTGTCTACCTCCATCCCTCTGTCTTTGCTCCTGGGACATGTAGGAGGACTATAGGCTGCCCTGGCTAATGTATTATTCACCCCTCATTGATGTGTAACTAAACCTGGCAGTTTGGAGGGAGCAGGGTGTCACCAATTACCCCCACACCACCACTGCCTACACACATAAAGGCACACAAAAGTAGCCCTAGCCACAAGGCCGCCAGCCACCAATTGATTTTAGTGCTGACACTCAGTGTGTGCCTGACATATACACACATGAACACAAACATTTCCCATCATGAATAGTGCACATCCATTTGTGCGCCTCTGTGTGCGTAGAGGGGTGCAGAAGGTCATTTGAGAATTGCAATGAGGACACAAAAGTATTATAAGAAAGCTACATTATCACTAGAAAACACCTGCGGCTGTGTTGTGTTTGGGTGATTGTGTGAATGTGTGAGAATATGTGACTTTCATGATTTGGTGGTTCAAGTCAAATAAATGTAAAATTAGGGCTGCCAGCATTAATGCATTAATTACAACTAAGGTCCATAATGAGTGCAGTGATTTTTGAAATTGTGATAAATAACATGTTTTATTGTTCTTTTAAGCAAACTTTGGTTAGGCCATTGCTACATCTCCAGGTGGTGCAAAATTAATAAAAAAATCTGCCTCAATGTTTCATTTCACTTCAATTCAAGTCCGGCCCAAGGCTCCTTTCCTGCATTTCTTTCCTCCACTCTCTCATTCCTGTGTCTGATTCTATCCAATGCCCCCTCTTTAAATAAAGGCACCCCCCCCCCCAAAAAAAAATCTATAAAAAAGAAGCAAGTTAATGCAAAATGATGGACTTACTTAAATTACTGTAACTGAGTAGTACTTTTAGTAACTGTACTTTTACTTGTGTACAACACTCTTGTATTTGGTGAAATAATGATTCCACATCCCATCCCATCATAGCTATTGCACACATCAGAAAAAGGAGCATTGATATCACTAGGATAAATATTTCACAGTTGATTTTAACTCTCAAAGTTTAATTTTAACCTCATTCTAAGTGAAATGGTCTGTAGTGTTGCAGTTATTTGACAGTTTTGATCTACCAGTGTCAGTTCAACTTTGTAGAGTCAACTGATATAAGCTCCGTCCACTAGGATTTCAAATCTGGGGGGACTGGGTGGGTGTTCCCCATCATGCCTGGGGCAGAGATTTTAGTTGTGTTTGGGTGTTTCTTGTTGCACGGTGGGCTTTGAGCTCTATTGGTCAGGTTTCTGTTGGATTGATGTTAGACACTTTTCCACCATGGGTGAAGTTATCTAGTGAGTTAGAGTTTTCACCTGTGACTTAAGGTGCTCCTAAAGGGGGCAAAATGCATATTTTTTATCAGTATGCAGTCCCTTCACCTTACCACAGATTCTCAAGATTTATGAAAAATCTGTTGTACTTAGAAATATTTAACACTTTCAAAATGTAACTATATAAAGTGTGGACTAGTATAGGTACTTTTAAAGTGTAACATTTAACTCTTTGAGTTTAATAAAACTGACATTTGTTCCGTGTATTTTCATTTTTTATAGAGAAGAGGAATGGAAAGGTCTTATTTTACTGTACAACTACCCAGTAGCTACTCAGTACCTAAAGTGAACTTTATAAAATACTTTACTTGTACTTGAGTACAATTGTTTTGTACTTTTTCCAGTTAATCAGCTAAAAGGGGCAATGAAGTAGAGCCAGGTTTCTCTTTACGGTCCTCTCTGTCTTTTTGAAACATCCATGCACAAACAGAAACTCATGGGTGCATTCCAGTCAACACAAATGAGGGGAAATCTGCCATGCAATGGTTAACTTTTCCTAACTCAAGTTTTCCCCACCTACCCAACCTGCCTCATTGTGATCCTTATAACACAGCCGCTGGCGAACAGGGCTAGTTAAAAAATAACGATCCCAATGTTTATGCCTAAGCTCACCCATTAGCTCAAGTGTTCAGCTGGGCCTAGTTCTGTTGTGGCCTGTGGCGATACAGTCTGAAGGGAATAAACAACAACGAGTTGCAGGTTTGTTTTTCTGCAAGGACTAGGGACATGGGAAACAGAATGCTCCAAAAATATCTGTTTGTTTCCATCCCGCTAAAATGCGCTCCATCTACCTTGAGCACACACAAAAAAAAAAACCACACCAAACAAGACCTCTTGGTGGTCCGAGAGAGCTAGGTGGGGTTGGTAATGCTCCAACCACAGGGTGTGGATCAGCACTGACCTGATTAGTCATCGGCCCTGACCCTGAACCAGCCTGAGTGGGTAGAATACAGATGAATCCCCAGGGCTGTTGGCCAGTAAATCTGACTCGGGAACAGTGTTTATGGGATTCAAACCACACCACACAAGGCCACAGCGGATGGGCTCACTGGCCTGGGCAGTGACTTCATTAAAAGGAAGAGGAAAAAGCTTTTGGGCAGGGTGTTTGTAGGACCAATTGGTAGTTCCAGTAATTAAAAGATTGTGTGTGCAGCAGTGATGTCAACATCATTCAAAAAGGTGTTATGAAGTCACCAGCACACATCTGTTGTTTTTCCGTGCTTGTGAAAACCCCTTGTTTAAAGAGGATACATATATCAATAAATCATGGGTGAGTTAATTCTGCAAAACCCTTGCTGCTCTGGGAAAGCGTTAATATTTCAGCATGAAGCCTCCCGATCTGTTCCTTCAGGTGCTCTTCCATATGTAATGACTGTTGAGGCTCGATACATCCAGGCTGCTCTATCCTTGGGTTAATGAACAGGTGAGGAATTACTAAGACAGACGGAGATGGAAATTGATTTTTTTAAGTGTTGCCTCATTATCCCATGTGGGGCACTTTATCCAGTACCACAGAAACACAACACCAGTTGGTGTGGTTTGTGTAACGTCAAGGTCGCATGGGTGTTATGGTTCCGTGTGGGCAAATGACTGAATGGGGGGGTCGGCGGCCTGAATTGAGATTGTATGGATTGTCTGGAAGCTGAGCCATTAGTGAGGGACTAATTAGGAGGAACCAAGTGGTCTCCAGTACCGGTCGAAGCCAAGATTCATAAATAAGTAAGTGTAGGGGCAGCTTGGTCGCTTAATTAACAAAGCGTGAAAAAAGGGCGTGAATCCCAAGTGGCGCCAGCCCAATCTGGTTGCAAGGATTGGCTATCGGCACCAATCCTGTCCATCTTGGTGGCATTGATTGATGGCAAGCCAAATTGAATCTCTAATCATCACTACCCTTTTATATCCTCCCCCGTGGGAGTTTACAGAGGCCAAAAGTGGCTCAGGGGCTAATGCTTTTGTATCCCTCTTCTGACACTAGCGGCATAAAAATTGCAACCTCCTGCACAACCCCGCCCCCCTGGCTCACTTGACCATCACCATCTGGTCAGGGGTTATCTGACCCCCGTGTGTGTTCTCGCTCACACTTTTATGTCTCAGCCGATTGTTTTCACACTCTAAGCTGTTTGGCTGAGGTATTTAAAACCCAGACACCTCACGCAACTCCCACTTAGACACCCTCTGCCACCTAAAGCAACATATTGTATTACAGCGCTCTTCTCTTTTCTGTTTAGTAGGCGTTCCTTCTGCTCTAATCTCTTTTTATTGTCCAAGCTGTCATGTTCTGCAGAAGAAGCCAAGGGCGACAATGACTTTGCTGAAAGAAAAGTGCATGTCAGAACTGTCATGTAAGGAAATGTTTCAGCCGGTGGAATGAGGGGAGATTTGCTATGCCTTTCAAGTGCAGACTTCCCTCTCCCAATACACAATAGGGAAGTCATCTTGACACTCAAGACCTTATCAAGTAGTGGGCAACAACAAAGGGTCCCCAAGCAGTAAATAGCATCTGTCTCCCAGCTGCTTACTCTTTCTGTTGGGGTTTTGATATCACAAGGACGTGAGATAAGCGCAAAGGGAAAATAATACTGCAATTAGTACGTACTGTAACCGTGATAAGCTGGGGTCACTGAAGAGGGGCAAGGGGGCAGAACGATGGACAAAAAGGACAGGATGAAAGAAGAAAGGATGGGGATGACAGTTAAAAAGGTTGGGTGAAGAGATCATTGGCTGAGAGCAAGGCTGGGAAAGGAGTAAAGCTGAAGAAGTGACAGCAAGATGAAGAAAGGGAAGGTAAACAGCGTATAAAAGGAGGCTTTGTCTGCTGAGGATTTTTGTTAATGCCCACCTTTTTTGGTGGAAAGCCATGAAACATTTGGTTCTTCCTCTCTGGAAAGAAAGCGCCAAGCTGTCTGGCTGGCACAATACCGACGGGGACCTTGAAGTTGGTGGTACCTGATTAACCTGAGTTAAACCTGCAGAGCAATTATACAACCTTAGACCTCCTTTCAACAAATGACAATAAAACCTTTTGGGCCATATTAATCACTGACCCTTTCAGTCAAATGACACCATCCTTTGTTCCTGTTAATAAGCACATTTAACAAGGCTCTAGGCTCCTCAAACATTTAACTAAGAGCAGGTCACTGAAAGACAATGCTCTGCTATCTGTAAGCCTGCTATCACAGCTCATATGAAATATGTGTTTACTCGAACACTCCCTCCTCCTTTTTCTCAAGTCTAATTATTTCATTCCATCTGCCATTGACTCACCCATTCTGACACTATCGGAGACTGCATCTTGAAATTGTCACACAACATTTCAATTGATCGGCACCGGCTTGCTTGTCATATTCATTAAAAACCACTGGCAGATTCCTTCCAGGCTCCATCAAAGCCAAGACCGTTCATCTGGGACCAATGTGGATATATGTGCGAGAATGAGAAAGACTGAGGATCTAAAATAGTGAAAGGTGCTATTGAAATGCATCTCCCTTCCCAGGCACTCTCCTGTGTCTGGGATGCAGCTGCATGGTGTGAAAGGGGAAGTTTGCACGACAGGTTGGTAGAAAGTTTCCAAGTCAAGAGATAACTATGGTGGCCTGGAAGTGTAATACATAATTACAATGTATGAAACACTTTTTAAAGCTTGAAACTTATTTTCATTAACCAAATTTAACAAAAAAAAATGTACAAAAGACTGATCACTTAAACATAAGATGACACAAATTTACAAGTTGTAGAACACTTTTAACAATTCTGAAAAAAATATACAAACAACAGAAAAAGGATGTACCAAATGCAGGAAGTGACCCAAATTTGGAGTTTTATAAAAGTGCTCCAGACATAATTTTGTTTCAGAGTTTGTACATTTGTTTCAAGTTTTGCAAGTGCTTCAGACTTTGGAATGTCGTATCTGACTTTGTAAATTTGTTTTAGGTTTTGTGAAAGTTATTCAGACTTTGTAAATTTGTGTCAAGTTTTGTTTAAAGTGCCTTAGACTTTGTTATTTTGTATCGGACATTGTTAAATTTGTCCCGAGTTTTGCTAAAATGTTTCAAATTTTGCTATTTTGTTTCAGATATTGTTAAATATGTTTCAAGTTTTGTACAAGTGTTTAAGACTTCGAAATGTTGTATTAGGCTTTTTTGTAAATTTAAGCTGTAAAATATAGATTTGTCTTGTTATTTGTAAAAGTGTTTTGCTAATGTAAATTTAATTTTTAAACTCTAATTATTTTTAATGTTAATTTGTTTTATCACATTTGAAATCGTGTGTTTAATGTAAATTAATTTCAAGCTTTGTAAAAGTGTCTCATATATTTAATTTTCTATTGCACTTCCAGGCCACCGTAGATGGACCTTAGATTGATCTCAGTCTCAGAAGTTCTGCACCACTTTCTTCTCAACCCCAACGTGGCTGACCTTGACTTCCTGCAGCCTCTGTCCTGTCTCTCTCAACACCTTTTAAAATGAAGTGACTGGCCGATAGACAGAACTAAGTGGCTTTTTAAAAATGAAAACCCCTCTTTTCTTGCCTCCTTCTCTCATTCATGGCCTCACTCACACAAAGCTCAAACTTTGAGAGGCTCATTACCTGATAACCTTTCTGACTTTGAGTCAGTAGGTGGAGGGAGGAACATGGCCAGAGTTGAACCAACCACATGCATGACTCAGGTAGCCAGTATATGGGGCAATTTATACCCAGTGGCACAAAAAAAGGGCATCCCTGTAAGTGGATGGCTGAAAATCCACCTCCTGCTATCTGCATCCTTCCCGTGATGATGGATTCCACGGTGCTAACACGCCAGTCTTGCAAAGGTAAAAGAAAGGTCAGATACTGTGAATAAATTCTAGGAGAAGACATCGTGCCTTCTTGATCTTTTTTTAATCCCTTCTCTCTCTTTCATTTCACACTCATATACACACCCCCAGCTACACACCATCAAAACACCACATTTCTGGGGGACCAAAGCGGATGAGAAATGAGGAGTCTTTGAACTGCCAGGATGTTTCAAGCCCCCTTCTTCTCTTCCCCGATCTTTGAGCTCCCCTGCTGCTCTGTTGGGACGGTGGAGAAAAGGGGGCTGATCGATGAGGTTTGACAGCGATGAAATGAATGGAACCAGCTGATTGATTCATTAGCAGAGAGGTGACTGGATGTGGATATGGTCATGTGATCTGACCCTAAGAAGCGGGTGGGTGCGATATTGGGGGAGGGAGGGTCGAGAGCATGTGTATTGGGCGGAGGTAATGTGCGTATGCATGTGTACCGCTATATGGTTAAGCAACTGTCACCATTCATGTGTGTTAAGTGTGTGTGTGAGTGGAGAGGTCAGAAGGGATTTCCATAGGGTGTGAGAGGGGAAAGGGAAGCTGTTTATGGCCTGACTTGGCACAGAGGGAGGGGATCGGCCCTATATTGTCCTGTGCTTTCATCTGGTTCATTGCAATTAGTCTTTCAAAGTGCTCATTTGTCAAATCCCTGGTACAATCACAGCTCACAAACAGCATGTCACAGAATGTGCATTTATGTTAATTTACTGAAAAATTGGGCAGGTTGACCTTAAGATAGAACAAAATGTGTAAAGGAACAAAGAAATGAAGACACATCCTTCAAAATAAAAGCATATCATGGACATGGACTGCTTTTTTCCAGGCACACATTCGCAACCTACTGAAAATGGCTTTGTGACCCACTTTTGGGTCCTTACTCACCAGTTGAAAACCCCTGATTTAAGAGATCAAGTTTAGGATTAGATGAAAAATGGACCTCTGTAAAAACAAAACAACCCTGAAACTTAATAATGTCCATCTCATGAGGTTTCCCTGTTGAATTAATTTAAAGCAGATTTAAAAGTGAGTGCTTAAAGCTCCTGTAGGGACTTTCCAGGTTGATGATATTAAAGATGAATTATAGCAACACAGAAAATTAAAGCCCTTTCTTAAAGCAAAACAGCACTGAAAAATAAGAGATTACCCTTTTAGATAAAGCTTTAATTAGAATAAATGTAAAAATATAATTACTTAAAGCTGCTGTGAGGATTTTTTTTAGTTAATGTTAAAAAAAAGTTACAGGAACAAGAAGAAAAGACATACTTTGTGAAAACAAAACAGCCTTAAAAGTTAACGTCATTCATCTCAAAGGAGCTTCTGGTTAAATTAAGCATACTAACACAAATTTAAAGCTTAAAGCTCCCATCATAAGCTTTCCTGTTTGTTGCATTAAAAACATACCATAGGAACAAAGATGTAAATAGTCCTCTGCAACGCTAAAACCTACAGGTTTTATCTTAAAGGCTCCCTGTTTAGTTCAAGCTTCAAATCAAGGAAATTCAAACATATTAAAGCTCCTGTGAGAAGGTTTGGTTGATTTTGGTGACCCTTTTGGAAAAAGCAGGTAAATCAGTCTTTTTTCAAAATCTTGTCTGGTTCATTCAGACTTCTTAAATATCTAAAATGCTATTCATATTAAATCTTAGGCATCCTGTTCATTCACTCGGTATGACACCTACCCTGTGGCAGGGTTTTAAAGGCACAGAACAACTATGTAGGAATAATCAGTCGTCATCCCTATGGTTTTATCTGCTGTTCTAAGTCATACGGTAGTACCAGGATTGAATTCAGTCCTTTTCATGACTTGTATAAAACCCCTCACAGGAGCTTTAAACTGCTGCAGAAGTCCACGTCTCATTATAACAAAAATCCTCTAGAGAATAAACTTTTCTCCAGAGTTGGACCTACAGCTCTGTTGACTGACTGAAGCTGATGGCAAACACATGGGGTGGCCTCCCATCCCTTCATCTGCCTGCTGCTGTAAACACACTTTATTAGTGTATCTTCACACTCACACACCACTTTATAGCTCTCTGCCATCTACCAAATGGACAGGTGTTAGGGCAATCTGAAGAACAAAAGCAACACCTCCACATTTGCTAAATTGCTCTCCTTTGTAATCATTTGACCTTCCTTCAGTTGCTGTTTTATTATTGTACTCTCTTGAACATAAAAATCACTGTGTCAATGTATTTCAACCTGAGATAAGGTTAAATAAATGCTCCCAACAGCTGCCTGTGTCTCCAGGAGCCTGCAGCGTGGAACCATGGGGATTATGTAAATATCTTGACAAAAGGTCATGTGTGATTGGTGCTGCTGCCACTGAAATGTCTTGGATTTGATGTGTGCGCGAGGGCCAAGCCGTGTGGAAGAGGGCGCGTTTAAGATGTTCAGAGTAAATTTTAGTGCACTGTCGATAAGAGAGCAGGGGTCTGGTTAAACCTGCTGCTGTTCTCAAGAAGACAAAAAGGGAGAGGGAGAAATATTTAATAGATGTGGGGAGCCCTTTTCTTGCCTGCGGGGCTTTTGAAGTGTAGATGAAGTGCAGGTGGCGAGTGTTTTTGACACTGAGGATGAGAAGCGGGGTGGGATAAGGTGTGCCGGCGGCCTTCCGCTGCACTCTTCACTGGAAAACTCACATAAAGGGAAATATACACTGCTGAATGCTCACATGCATTATTGCGATGGACATTTGAGCCAATACATCAGTCATGACTTCAGTCATTGAAGCTGTTACTATCATCAAACATCAGATTGGCAAAACTGAAAGAACCAAGCATCCAGCTATGGTTAACCTCAACAAAGAGAGTTTCTCCAGCTGTCTTTCCTTCTTATAAGACCAGCAAAGGCTAAAAACCAGGTGATGTGGCCTTTCCCCGCTCCTTGAGGCAAACCATTTTACAGCAGCCTCCAGACACATGTAACCGGCTATTTCTTAAAGAAAAATATCAAAGATCTCTTTCTGCTCCATCGGCAAAATTTGTTACAAGGGTCTGCAGCTCGTAAAGAAGTGGTGGGAGGAGGCTCTGAGGTGGATCAAACTGCTGCCAGGAGACGTCCACCCCCTTTAAACTCCACCCTGCCTCTACTGCGCTCGCCAAGAAGCATAATGGCCGCCGCCTGTCGTTCTTCATAAGCGCTCCAGTTACTGTATGCAAATAGTAACTGCCCTGATATGCAAGCTGCCCAAAGACGACAAAAAGAAGTGAGCGAACATCTCTGACCCAGTCTCCGACTGTGCCCCTGACCCGGCCTGTTTGTGTTAGTTTTTATGTGTCAGCGAGCCGTGGAAAGTTGCACAGTTGGTCTATCTAAATATACACATCCTCTTTCAATGTATTTTGATTCACCACTGGAAAAGGATAACCCCTGGAGCTTGATTGTGTTAGGAGGGCTATTGTTGAGAAGGAACAAGACTTTGCAAGCCTTTGGGAGTGGCCCCCCTCCCTAAAAATCCAGCCATATATACCCCCGCTTTTCACCTCCGGATTGGGGTCACAGGATGTGGGTGGAAAAGCCCAGCAGGTCCAGGATCTGTTAGAATCTGGACAGTTTGACACATGGTAGTTTCAGCTGCACTTTATGGACATTTGGTGCTGACAGAGCCTGTAAAAACTAACTCTGATGGGCATAAGTTTTATGATTAACATTTCATCCGTATTTTGAAAGCCATTTACAGGTTTGTGAGAAAAATACACTGTCTGGCAAAGAGAGCAGTGTGAAATACCCATCATACAGCCACACAGACCAGAGATGCTCTTGCAGTATAACATTAGTTGGTTCCAGATAAAGTTAAACCATCATAAGTTCACATTTTTTACTCCAGGAAGGAAGAAAATCATCAGGAATAAATTGGATCTGGTTCTTTTGTCTGGTCTGAATTTTTAAAGTGAACTTTGTTAAAGAAAGGCTTAGATATACAGCGCATTCAGAAAGTATTTAGACATTTTCTTGTGTTGCAGCCTGATGCCACAGTCAAAAAATTCATTTGTATTCTCATTAATCTTCTCTCAGTACTCTATAATGCCAAAGTGAAAACAGAATTTTAGATATTTGGCAAATATATTAAAAAAAAAACTGAAATGTCACATTTGAGTTTGCAAACACTTCATGTGAAAGCTGAGTAGGCTTTCATGTGCTTTGCACAGAGGAAAGGCTTCTGTTTAGCCAATCTGCCATAAAGCCCACATCAGTGGAGGGCTGCAGTGATGGATGTCCCTCTGAAACTTTGTCCCATCTCCACACATGATCTCTGGAGCTCAGTCAGAACGACCATCAGGTTCTTGGTCACCCTTCTCACCCGTTGCTCAGTTTTGCCGGGCGACCGGCTCTTGGAAGGGTCCTGGTTGCGCAAAACCTCTTCCATGTGAGAATTACAGAGGCCACTGTGTTAATGTAGCCTTCCCCAGATCTGTGCCTTGCAAAAATCATGTCTCTGAGCTCTGCAGGCAGTTCCTTTGACCTCATGGCTTGGTTTTTCTTTTGGTATGCTTTGCTAAGTTGCTAAGCACTTGAGCTCAATTTCAAGTGTTTTATAAAGGGTCTAAATACTAATGTTAGAGTGACATTTCAGTTTTTTTATATTTCAAATATTTGCAAAAAAATGTGGAATTCTGTTTCCATTTTGTCATGATGGAGTACTAAATGTGTAGGTTAATGAGAATGAAAATGAAATTTTTCAACTGTAGCAGCAGGCTGCAACATAAAACACGTGAAAAAAGTGAAGGGGATCTGAATACTTTCTGAATGCACTGTATCTTATTGATCACAGGGACTTTTTTATATTTCTCATTTATTTAACCATGAAATGCCTTATTGAGATTATCAACATCTCATCTAAGTCAGAAGACCTGCAGCAGCAGATTCTACCCAGCATGCAAGCGTTACAAACAGAGAAAATGGCATATAAAGGGTAAAGATTCCTGCTGTCATATCCATTTTTAAAGCCAATCCACCTTTACTTGAAGATTATTAAAACCCTGAACTATACCCAACAAACACTCACTAACCCCTGTGACACACTTCTATCTCCCATTTGCACCAACCAACTTGCTTTCCCCGTGATCACAAAATCTCTCCCTCACTCTTCCTCCCCTCCCTGTGGCCTGTGTGTGTGTATCGCTCTCTCTTGTTCTGCTCGACTGACTACAGACACCAGCAGTGTGTGTAAATGCAGCAGGGCAGGCCCAGACACATTGGCCCTCCTCTGCTCTGCTCGCTCTCGACAGTGTGTGTCAAAAAAACCTGCCACCCCCAAGGCCCCTCTGTCGGATGCCAGGATGGACTGCTCACAGGCGGATGCCTTACACATCCACACACAAGCTGCAAACACATGGACAGCTTTGAAAATTGTAAAAGGAATATTCTAGGAAGGTTCTTATAAAGCTGAGATTGGCTTATTTTTCTCCTGAGCACAACGATTTCACTTTAAATCACTGACAACAGTGGTAATAGACGGGAAAGGGCTGCTTTAAGCACAACAAACCACTGTATACTTACAGTATTTTACATAAAAGAAAGCTTCAGTTGCTACATGCATATGTTGTGCTTGCACTTAACCATTCCTGTCTTTTACCACTATTAGAATACAGAGCTAGGTCCAAACAACAGCTTTAACTCTTATAATCCATACCAGCTAAAAAAAGACATGTAAAGGTCACTTTAAAAAACTACAAAGTCATTATTCCTCTATTATTAACATCATTTCACACATATTTCTCTCACAGCAGACGTTTTCTGCAGGTTTAACATTCTGTCTATCCTGTTTGTTAAGCTTCAAATGCTACTTGTAAAGCCCTAAATAAACAATACAGCAGACATGACTTGACAGCACCCCTGAGTCATATTTGTCTCATATTGGATAAAAACTCCACATCCTAGAGCGACAGAATCCAATCGAAGTTTACAACATCCGCATTTTCATTATTTCCACTGGTCATCCTGTCCCGTCCACTTCCTGGTGTGCGAAGGCCCCAGCAGGCCGGACACGGCTGCTGCTCGCCTTCCATGTGAAATTCCAGCTCGGTGAATCTTTCCGAGCTGCCATATGAGCCATGAACCATCGGTGGGTGCACATGAGCACTCCCGCAGGCCCGATGCATCTGTAAAATCTGTCAACTCTGCTGTTCTCAGGGTTTCTGGTCCAAATCTGCCCCCGACCACAACACCTCAGTCACTCACTCACTCACTGCACCCCCACCTCCCCCAGTGCCATCCCACCCTGACTACCAACATGTCGTCATCCGCTCCCCCCTTCTTCCTGAGCGCCTTAGGCCAATCTGAACCTAAGTCACTGTACATCTGTTCAACATGGCTGCCGCTGAGCGTTTGACCTATAGAGACGGGCTGTGCTGCCTGACGAGGTCAAATCTACTATGAAATGGTCCTATTGTTCCTTCTTATTTGTGTTGATTTTTGAATGTAGGTATGCATTTATTAAGATATGTGAATTTTGATACCAGTCTCTGCTACTGTGCCATTAAGGCTGGTACAGAAAGGTCAAAGGCACAGCCAGTCTTTAAAGAAAATGAAAATGAGGTGGACATGTTACATGTTAATGATGCCTTTTTTTATAGTACTTCTATAGTACTAGTAGTTCAGTCAATTAGAAAAATAAATCTAATAAATTCTAAGCTTGAAATAAATTCATTAAATATGTGAATAATTTGAGATGGATTGCATTACTGGTACATTATAAAGAGAATAGTAATAAAACAGTCAGAAAGGACATGTTTCTGAAAGTCATTAAACTTTCTATTAGCTTTGAAAACAGAAGAGGTGGAGACCGAGGTTGGATTGTCCGTTTGGTAGTGAATCTAGGATGGTGTTAATCTCTAAAATATGGATCTTATCTCTGAGATTATGCATATGAAAATCACATCAAAGTTTTACGTGTCCCAAATGAAGTTACAAAGTTATTTTAGACAGTTGTGTGATGGTATCAGAGTCCGATTAATCAGCGCACATTTTTTAATTGCGTTTTCCACCCCCTGATTAATTAATCGAAATTAATCGAAAGTTTTGGCGCAATTATTTTATTCATTGATATAATTATAAGAGGGGGAGAAAAAACAAGGTTAAGTACCTAAAAATAATTACTGCATATTTGCTAATTAACAGGATATATTTTTAAACAATATATAGACAAATATTTTAATTATCATTATTAAAAAATGCAAATGTTTGTATATTTATAGAGAATAATAAATAAAGCATTGTAATATTGTGCCTATTCCTGATAATAATAATTATAATAATTAAAATAATAATTATATATATATATATATATATATATATATATAAAATCGTCTTTTTTTATTCATGCTGAATATCTGCCTGGTATGCATACGTGGCAATTTGCACCGGAGGCGGAGTCATCCTTCACTCAGCCAATTGATCAGAGGCTCATTGATGAATATCCTTGTGAACTGGTAATTGCTTCTCGCGCCTTGACTGGGAAGCAGTCGCGCGCATCAGACCTGAGTGTGGTTTAAAAGGGCTGAGCTGAGCTGATTCGCTCAATCGATGTGACCGCATCAACTGACACTTTGAACATCACACAGAGGTGTGAGTTGTGTACGTGCATCTACATGACGGTCTGTTTACACCTGTGCAAGCTCTGGTTTATAAGATGTCGTGAAAAGTGTGGATTTGTGACGAATAAATAGAAATTATTCAGCAAATTATCGTTTTTCAGATGATAGATAGATAGATAGATAGATAGATAGATAGATAGATAGATAGACAGATGGATAGATTTCACATTTTGCTGACCTTCCTAAAACCATCAGGATTGATTCATTGGCTCAACTGCCACAGTGACTTTGCTTTTATTTTGCTAATTCACTTTCACGCCTCTTTAGTGCGTTTCCACTCCGCCTCTGAATGCTCTGCGTGATTGCCACCATAGAGCCACTAATAGTTCCCTTTGTCCATTCACTTGTCACTCTAAATCCATTTGCTTAGTAGTTTGCCTTTGAATGTAACGTAGAGGACCTCCTAAAGTAAAGTTTGAACGCAGCAGCCTGATGGTGAGCCCTGCTGGGGCCACGTAGACTCAAATGACGCCTGCACGGAGGCCTAAGTGTGCCGGACATAATGCCCGTAGTTTGAGTTTTTTTAATTGCTGTTGTTGTGATTTAGCAAAAGGGGAGTCTCCTGAACCAAATTAAGAAAGGGTCTGGAATTGACTTTATGACAAATGTTAAAATGATGTCACTTAAATATCAGTTCATGCACATTTCACATGATTGCAACTTCATTGTAAGAAACATCACTATTTTCCTTATGCATTTGATTGAATGTTAAATAAATAGTACAGTAAAGTTCCCCCTAAAATAAGCTTAGATTGCGTTTGGGGTCGTTTTTTCCTCGTGTTAATCAACTGTAAATAATCATTTAAAGACCTAAATCCCAGCCGTTTATGATTCCTCTCGGCATAAGTCTGATTATCTTGGTAATCAAGTAATTTAAAAAAACGAAGAGGGGACATACTCTGCTTCACAAAAAGACCCTAGGAGAATAAATCACGTGAGCGAGTTTGAGGAGAAATGTGCCAACTGCAAACAGGCACAGGAAAGCTCCTGTGGAGGTGTGATCTCACCCACGTAAAAACATAAACATGTGCGCTTCAAAGGCGCTGCTTGTGCGTAATCTCTCCCCAAAACACACACCGCCATAAATAAATAAAAAAAGAGTATGCAGAGCTGGTGGGGGAACCCTGAGCTGTGACCATAAAAGCCCATTTGTCTTCGTTTGGACTGAAAATGAGTCCAGGTGAGAGCTTTCAGTGGAAGCTGTCTTAAATGTTTTTTGGCTGAAGCGCAAGCATTACCAAGTCTGTGTTTTTGTCATAATAAAAACACGCCAAACTTTTTTTTTTATTTTGCACAACTCTTTACAGTTTTGACAACTTCTGTGGAAAGTTGGTGCGCCTAAAACTCCCCCGGAGTGTGAATAACAAACACAAAACAGCATTTTTTTTTTCTGCCAGCATCCTTCACCATATAATAAAGGATCCGTTTAAACTCGGATAAATTGCATTGATGTAGGTTTACAGCCCTTTGGCTGGGCCTGAATATAATTATGGTGCCTGTTCGTGTCTTTTGTCAGTGCTTCCTCCCTTCATCACGAGTAATTTACACCCAACACTAACCACAGCGGCTGTGCGCCACACAGGACTGTCATCGGCGCAATTTGTCTCCCCAGCACACTGAGCGGCCTCAAGTTCAACAGCCACGGCCCTCTGACACCCGAGGAGGCCAGAGTCTGACCCAAGAAGCATCAACGACCAATTTATCATAATGAAAATTAAAACAGAACTGAACTGAAACTGAATTAAAGTGGCATAGTTTACGCACTATAAAGTGTTTAAGTAAGTTTAGAAACTTTCTCATTTCAAAGATATGGCACATGATTTTAAAATTACGCATCACATTATGGCACAAACGATTTCCTCTCTTTTATGGTCTTCATTTAAGCCACGTAAAAGCAACCAATAAGATGCATGGGGTGAGGTTTTAAAGATCATACATTATTGTTATGCGCTGTGGTAACGCATGATTCCCTGGACCGTAATAAAATAATTAAATCAAACTTAACTAAACAAAAGTGAAGGCGTGGGTTTTTACTACAGCATCCCTATTTAAGGGACGGATGTGAACAAGTAAAGAAGGAGGGAAAAGAGGGCGAAAGAGGGAAAGAAAACATGAATTCATTAAGAGTCTGTCCCCAGGCGGTGTGACCCTGAGACCCGGGGAGAGACGCACGGTGGGACCGAGGAAACTTCCTCAGCAGGCCGCTTGTTCCTCCTTAAATCTCCATAACCCCACACATCCCAAAAAGAAGCCCCAGCTGCGACCATAAATCACCCTGCTGTATTAAAAAGCTTTGCTAAAAATCCCCACATAGGTCGGTCAGGCGCAATTTATGGCATCACTTTTGTAGGGAAAAGATTTTGTTCTAACCGTTCGTGTCTACTTGAAGCCTGTGCGTGCGCGTGAGCTACTGAGATCAAGAAAACACCAAGCTCTCTCCACCTCTCTGTTTCCCCTTTATCTACCTTTGGAAGCCCCCAGCTTGTGCACAACAAGAATCCACTCATCCATTCAAGCCATGTGTTTTAAGTCAGTGGTTCCCAACTGGGGTCCGGTGACCTGCAGGGGTCACAGAGAGCTGTCCGGGGGAGGCCCAGGCAAAATAAAGAACTAGGGTTTCAAAATAATTTTGTTCAGAAGACGTAGATGTAAGAAAGGTGTAATTCAAGCCAGGTTTACCAGAGAGGGGTTGGTAATTAATGCAAGGCTTTATTCAGCAACTTTTCAACTGCAACTAAGTTCATTTTGTTGTCATCGTGTCTCTTATCATGACCTACTTCTATCTGGCAGTTATTACAAGTCTGCCAATAAAACTATAAATTTCATCAGATAAGCTCCACGCTGGACCTGACTGAGGAAACGCGTGGTTTAAGATGCAATTTGATCAGAAAAAGTGATTTCATTAAGAGTTCAAGCAGCAATGCGATCTGTTCTCAGACTGTAACAGGCCTGCGGAGGTTTTCTCATATTAGGGTCAGGGCTCAGGAAAATCTAGAGACTTGAAATCAAATTAGCACTCTCCAGTGTCGAACCAGGCTGCAAAACATACATTTATTTTAATTCAAACCGTTTATAAGAAGGAAAATTACGCCACAGTATGATCATGCAAAATGGTTTCATTGTTACTGGTTGCGTTGTGAGTATTCACTGTTTTACGCACGGTGCATAACTGATGTTTTTGTTTAATTTCAAACCCCTCTATATGAGGAGAAAATTGCAGCTCAAAGTAAAAGCTGCCCTAATAATAAATGTCCGTTTCAAGCCCCTATTAGGCGTTTTATGATGAGACAAACTCCAGAGACTTGCAGCGGGCAGGTTGAGAAACAAACCGACAGAGAAAGGCGTTAACTGAGCCACTGGCCCACTGTCCTACTTTTCCTACTGGCATCTCGAGCCTTCGCCGGAGCTCCAGCCGTCATACAGTGTCAAGCTTCGGGGCTCCTTTCAACCTTATTTCCACTCTTCAGTATTCTCACAGAGCAGAGAGAAAGATTTAGAAATAAAGTAGAGAAGTGGGAGGCTGCCTCGCTGGGGGGGGGGGGGCTGCTAGAATTTCGCATCGATTTTTACGCACGGCAAACATCAACACTCAGCTTAAACAGATGGCTTTGTTATTGGAAGCGACTGCTATGAATTATAAGTGCAGGCAATCAATCGATGCAACTAAAATGTCGCGTAAACATGAGTTAAAAAGAGATAAACGCAAAGAAAAAGACTTCTTTTACATTCAATATTTGACTATTCTGATATTTTTGGTTAAATAAAAAAAAACAATCAGCCAGTTTCAACAGCGAAATTCTGCAAACATACACCATTTTATGGCTTTCTTGAGTTTTTACTTTGACCTTACACTGCTAGTCCACATGTCAAAGGCCACCACTCACTCAGCCCTAAAATACACGCAGCCGACCTGAGGGAAAGTGTCTGATGGGGGTCTTGGAGCCGCGGCTCCCCGATGAGATACAGTGCTGAGCTAATTTCCCCTTAGTGACGAATAAAGCACTAAAGCTGATCCAACAAAAAAAGAATACACAACTACACTATTGAAATGGATGAGCTTTGGTTCACGCGCATAACAATTGTGTGGTGAAACCTGCGCCGGCCACAGCGCCCGGCTGCGTAAAGCCAATAATGCCTTTAAAAATCCCGAAAAGAAGCCAGATGGCCACTTTGGGGATGAAATCTGGTTTTTAAATCGAGGACAGCGAATACTGAAGAATTTGGGGAGACAGGAGCCTCACCCGCTGCGGCGCCCATGCCGCCTTAGACAGGCAGGCATGGGTGCCGTCTGACAAAAATACGCTTTAGGCATCCTGCAGAAGAAGATCCAAAAAAGATGGGATTTCTTACCTTCGACGGCGGACACCACAGGCAGCAAGAGGCTGCATAACAGCAGAAAGTAATCCATTGTCATAAAGCGTTCAGGTCGGACATGTAAATAGACCCACGATAGGGAGAGAGGAGGGAATAGCCTACAATCCTGGGCGACACTCCACGCACCCAGTCCTCCTGTCCCGTCCCAGTCCCAGTCCTGGTCCCAGCGGTGTCAAACCCACAGGAACTATTCACCTCCCATTCACCAAAACGCGACCAGGTGTGCGCTCGGTGAAAATAACACTCCTTTGCATAAATGTGTGAATAAATCGTCTCCCTTTTTTTTTTCTGCGAACTCCAAAACGTGCCTGCTTAAACCAGAGAGAAGGCAGTGCGCTCAAGTCACCCAGTCCTTTCCCCTCGCGTGGAGCAGAGCAGCTGAAAACAGGTAGTCCAGTCCAGGGTCACCATTCGGAGAATATTTCCAGCAATGTGTCGTTTATGGAAGAAAAGAAGAAGTAGCAGCGCTCACAAGGAGATCCAAAGACTTTCTCTGTGGTCACAGAAGCGCAGGCACAGACAGTCGCTCTTGTAGCAGAACCATGGTGTGTAAGTCCCACATAAGCATGTGCGCTCTCACATGCGTCCACGACCAAGTGGCGTATTCCTTAATAAGAAGAAAGAGCCGCGCGGTTTGCAGATATTTATTCCCTGAGCGAATTGATCAGCTTTGGCTGCTGCGTGTGAAGCGTCTGTCTGTTTGCTGTCGCTCTGCTCTAGCTGTACTGGTATGTACGGAGCTCAGGGCTGAGCAAGAATAACGGAGAGAGAGAGAGAGAGAGAGAGAGAGAGACGGGGGGCACCAGCAGGAGGAGGGGTTACGGTTAAAGCAGCTGCATTGAAAATAAAATGTCTACTTGATAATCACTGAGTAAAATCAATAATAACCTATTTATAAAAAATTTTCTCCTTTTCCATGAGAATCTTTATTCCGCATGTCTCACCAAAATATCTGCACTAAAGGATCTTCTCCTAAGCAGACTCAATAAAAAAAAAAAAACATGTTTTATGACAAAAAAATGATTTTAAATATCTTCATGATGACTTTAAAATATCATTTTTTTTATTTTCTAGTATGTGACAGCTCTCTATAAATGCCTTAGCTGTCAGGCTGGTGTGTTTTCATGTAAAAATGACTCGATCTCTCAGTGCAGCGTGGCACTCAGCCTCTCCTCTTCCATGAACACACACGGACGCACAGCGCCTCCCTGCGGGTTGCGCAATTTGGATGCAAAGGAGAGGAAGTTATTCCTGTGCTGCTGCTTTAATTAAACCAACATTCCTACTAAAATGTGCTATATATGTAAATATAAGCAGTACAAAACAGAAGTAGATTCATACAATAGTGAGGCAACTTCCTTCTTTAAAAATAAGAGCGTGCGTAATCGTCATGGATCAAACTCATCTGTTCAGATGAGCAGAACATGTAACTGCAAAGTTGTTCAATGCATTGCCTTTTGAGATATATGATCTCAATAACTGCGCAAAAAGATATCTAGTAATGTGTTTTTTCTCTTTGCAAGATAACAGACAGACTTCCTCTCTCCTCTTTTAGATACATTTAAGAGTTACGCATCTGTCACGACCGCATTTTACAGCCTTCCCCCTTCATTTGTCCGTGGTCTTGTTCCAGCCTAGTGTGCGCTTCAGTCCTCTAAAAGAAAACAGTTGACAAGGCCAAACAATCTAATGACAAAATTTGCACTCTAGTGCACAATGCAGCCTTATCTGTGACTTTTTATTTAGAGAAAAACGCTTTCTTTTGCACATTATTCAGTTTTAGAGCGTCATTATGGGCTTTAAATTGCTGTTTGGTGAGTCATATTAAATCCTGTGATCTACACTACAGCTGACAAAATAAAAGCCCCTTGTAACTCAGCACATAGCCCTTATATTTATGCAAAAGCAATTCTCCAGTAATTTTAAAAAATGAATAAGTGCTGAGCAACATTTTGTCCATCATGTTGAGTTTAATGTAGTAATAAGAGACAGTCAGATATATAGAACATGTCCAGAGAAGGCAGGCAGAGCTGTGAGCTCAGCACAGTCAGCATTAATACAGCACAGATACTGAAGTCCACTCCATTATTAATTATGTTGAATATTGATGTGTTCACTGCTGTATTTGGAGATAAGAAGGAAGCGAGGAGCTGAACACGGCTCCTCAAATAAAGTTATTAAAGTCAATGTAAATGATGTGCAGTATGGAATCAGGCTCCTGCTCTTTATTTTATCCTGCACGCAGAGAAATAACAGTTAGGTTGACACAATGGAATTTGTCACTCATTCAGCAAAGAATATAAAGAAAAGTTGAATGTGTGCTAAGAGGAAACCAGTCCTGTAAAATGTCAGAGCGAAGCCAAATGTGAGTTGGTGTAAAGTTGAAAGGTGATTGGATGTCATTTCCTGAGAGGTGAAGGCAGACACACGAGCTCTGATGTGGCTCTCTGTTTTACGGTGGAGTTACTGTCACACATTTGTCGGTGTACTAATAGAATCAAAAGAACTTTCAGGGTGATCTGGCTTATTATTAGATTAAAGTGCAACAGTGGTGGGAATCATGATTGTTAAACTTTTCAATACTGTTTTTGATAGCATGAGCTTTAAGAACAATAGAGAAGTAACAAACTTATTTCAGAGGAGATGTGTGTAGGAGAGGAATGAATGCATTAAAGTTGAAAAAAATGTAAAAAAAAAAATGAAAAATAATAAATATGCAGGGTGCCTAAAACATCTGTTTATAAAACCATGGTGTCTAAATGGGTATATGCTTGGATTTTTATGAGTAAAATATAAGCAAATTAGATTTGTCAGAATTATTAAAATATTATAACTTGCATTTGCTTAAATGAGATTTGGCAGGTTTCATGCCTGCACTTGTGGTTAGGGGTGGAAATGTTTTAACTCCTGATTTTAAAATGGTAAATAATTCAAGGGAAGCTTCATTTTAAAGAGGTTTTGAATACTTTGTTGTTGAACAATGAACTGAAATGTCCTTAACTGCTGAATGAACAGTGTGTAAATGTTGCAGTGCATTATGTGAGCTGGTGTGACCAGAGAAGAACCTCAAACACCACACCACGACTGGCACGACTGTCTGCACATTAAAAATAAGATTTATGATAGAACTTCTGCATTTCTGCCCATCATTTCAAAGTTAAACCCAGTTTTTTAATATTATTTTTTGGGGCATTTTGCCTTTATTTGATAGGACAGTTGAAGAGAGACAGGAAACACTGGGAGAGAGAACACCACATATGTGCCAAGACCAGGACTCGATCCTGCAGCCAGTGCAGTGAGAACTAAAGCCTCGGAATATGGGCGCCTGCTCTGCCTACTGAGCTAAACTAGAACCTTATTTGCCAGTTCTATTTTGTTCTCTAATTATTATTATTACCAATTTGTACATTGCTTTGGCAATGAAACAGATTATGTTTTCCATGCCAAGAAGGCCAATCAAAATTGAATCAGATTTTGATATAATTCTGCCTTCAGAATGGAATCATTTAATTAGCTAAAAAGTTGTGACACTTGTAGAACTGACCTTAGTTTAAACTTTAGATTAAAAACTTTGTTGATGAAGAGCAGAGAAACAAAAAAAAAACACTTTCCAAATATTAGTATTTGACCACATATGGTTCCTGGCCCCATAAAGGGTTAGATTAAGAAGAATGCAGTAAAATAGAATTAAAAATTCTATTTTATTGTGGATAGTGAATTAGCCTATTGGGCTCCAGGCTGTTCATGAAAAAAGTATCCCAGACCAACGTGTTAAATGAGAGTGTTGAGATGTGCTCCCTCATATCTATCAATAACTTTAATAATTGTTTAAAATCACAGTTTTTGAAAGACAGAAAAAGACAGCAAAACAGAGAGACAATAAAAAATATAATAAATTCTAAAAGCAGTATAGCACTGATTTATAATTTTCTGGGTTGAAAGAAAAAGTGTAGATAAACAGTGTAGTGGTATTATAATCTCTGTAGGTAGAAGAACAGTACACTGGGAATATTGTCTTCGAACAGTCTTTTGTATTTCTTTCCCATGTTGATGTCTGTTCTGCTTTTCAGTGATAGCGCTCTGTAACAGTAGTCGTTCTAACAGAACATATTTTAAGAATGAATTGTCTAATTATTTTCAACTGAAAGTGCTGCCTTTATAGTTGGAAAACTTGAACATTAAGTGTAATAACAGTTTAAAATAAAAAAAAAAATTAGTTGCTGACATGTAAAACATAAAGAAATGATATATACACAGGGAAGAAGAGAAAATGATATTCTACAGAACTTTTGGTATACTGTAAATGTTGGCTGGCGTTTAAGAAACACAACAGCCAAAAAGAGTTTTTGAAAAAAAACCCTCAACAACAAGAGGCTGAAGAAAGGCCTAAATCGTCCGTCAGATTTTGATTGAACTCTCACTGACATAAAATTGTCTAATTCCCCTCTGAATTTCTGTCACAAGACATAGCCTGTTTGAAAGGAAAATTATTTTCTAAGTGAAGCGAGCGACACGGGTAAGAGGATCCGTGGCGGCTTCAAAGCAGACGCTCTCGTTTGTTGCCAAAACCACTGCAGCCCCGGCTCTCCTGCCCGGCTGCCATTACAGGGCAACCAGAAGCACACGGAGTTCACATCGGCCACCTCTGCTTCTCCTCTCCGCTTCTGCCTACTCTTTAAAGGAAATGAGCTAGAAAGACTTTAGAGCAACTCTGTCAAGAAAAGAAAACATGGATTTTAGTCGGGGGGTCTGTTACACCTTTGAAGGTCTCTTCCAGGAGATCACAAGGAGAAAAAATCTTGGTCTTTGATAAACAAAAGATTAGCTGGGGTAAGCCTCTGAGAATTCCCAAACCCCCAACTGTTTGCCGATGTGAAGAAGAAAGTGTGTCAAACCATAAATATGGGCTCTATATAAACCAACACACTGAAGGAGGGGGACGTCTTCTCAATGAATGGAACGTCCACATTAATAAATCAACAGTTGTGCATTTAAAAGCAAGGCTTTGGTTTTTACAAACTTATGGAGCAGGTTTATTTTTCTACATTTATCGTGTGTATCTCTGGGCTTTGGTTTGACCGTTGTGAATTTTCTCGTCTATGAATGGCAGCAGTAAAACTGTTCATACATTTCTGTTATTATAGGAACACTGTAAAGGGCAGAAACGGTTGTGAAAACATCAACCTGCTGCTTATTTCTGCACTCACTGCATTGTTTTTCATAGGGCTAGCCATAACCATCAGCTATAAAGAAAAGGTCCAGCTCTAACAACTGCCCTTATCTTCACCCTATAATCCTTCCAGAGGAGGATATTTCTACTGTTCTTGACACGTACCTTATACCAGCAGTTTCGTCCTAAAGCACCGGCTGATCTGGTTTGGAGTCCAGCAATTGTTGCAGCCTAAAACCAGGATCAGAAAGACACAAAATGCATTTCATTCCTAAAGAAAAGTTTGTAGATTTCTCACAGTTTTGATTTCTGCAGTATTTTAAGCATGGACATGGATACAATGTCTTGCCTTACTTGTATCTTTAAGAAGAAGCAATAACCAATTTGTTGGCCTTGTTTGAATAGCAGTTCATTAAACTTGTTACCACGGTTTCCTAAATGCTAAGGATCACGGACAAATGAATGATTCCATATCACATCCAAAATTTGCTGGTGAATTGCTTAAATTATAACAGTGTTAAATACAGTAAAGTGGTTGGATATTCATTTTCTTTAAAGGGGACATATTGCGCAAAAATCACTTTTTCAGGCTTTTCTAACAAAAATATGTGCCCCTGGCCTGTCAACAATCAAATTTGCTTTCTATCTTTACTAAAGTAGCTTCATAGATGCACTAGCTATGCTAATGCTCAAAGTTAGCGAGCGTTAACATACTGTAAAGTCTAACTTAAGACAGAGTTTATGCTTCATTGACATTTATGGTGGTGCACCAGCTGAAATAGCTCCAAAGCAGTTAAAGGTTATAACTGAAGGGACCGTACACACAGAGAGACAAGTTTAGGAGTATCCGCTAAAGTATTTTATCGTATTTTGCGTTTCAGCCACACAGAACAGGCATTGTGGAGCTCAAAAACACTACTTTTTGGTCCCAGAGTGAACAAATCCGTCCCCAGGTGTACAACCAAGCGCATCTTTCCTGAAAAGATAACATCATAGCCCACTTAGCCCGTATGCACATGCCCAGCCAACAACAGCAATAATGACCAATTACAGGATTGAGTTTGCGTCTTCTGCTCCTCCACAACCTCTCAGAGGTCATGGACAACAAGCATACACCACATGTTAGTATAGGTCCACACAATGGACCTATACTAACATACGCCACATGTTAGTATAGGTCCATTGTGTAGTGCAACCAGAGCAACAGCTAGGAGAAAGTTTTGAGTAAGAGAAAAGTTTTGGGTATGCTTTCTCCATAATCTTCTTCTCTGTTTTTGGTGCATTTCTCGTAGCAGCGTTACAGCACCACTTACATGCCTGTTGTATAAACTACGGCATTTTCAGTTGTTTTCAGTGGTGTCATGCTTACGTAGACACTTCTTGAAACAATGCCATGTTTACGGAAATACGTCCTTTTTGTCTCCGTGTGGACAAAGCCTAAATCTTATGTTTAGAAAGTTTAAAGTTATCCATAAAATATGATTGTTATGGTGTATGATTGAGAAAAGGGAGAACACGGAGGATGAGGAGGAGCAGAGGGTTTTATAGGCTGATGCTGCAGTGCATTTTCTGTTTAGCTCATTTCCTCCAGAAATGTATGTTCACTTTTTTCACTCCCGTTTTTTGTTTTCCATGAGCAGAGAGTATCTCATCTACCCAGTAGTAGAAGGTTTTATCATTTAATTGAACTGTTATTTTATACTAGTGGTAGATTAAGGTAGTTATGGTTATTTTCACCAAATCATAGTAGTTTGCCATATTTTAGATACATTTTTGTGTGTTTGTTCTCTACTGTCAGCTGGCAGAAGTTGCTGTCCTTGATCTCAGATGCCCTCTCCTGCAGACTGCTGCTGTGAGACACTGTCTCTGTCAGAGCAGAAGTACCGTAATTTGCCTATACAACATATTTCCAGTTTTAGAATTTTTTTAGGATATTTTATTCATAAACAAAGTCTAGCAGTTACCTTTGTGAAATAACCACATTGCAAGCACTGCAAACTAAACAAAACTTTATAAATAAAACAGAGAAAAGCAAGCAGACTGTTTACTCGGCTTCATTAAACTTTTTGTAATCAGCTTTTGCAGGTATGGTTTTTGTCTCAGTCTGTGAGAGAACCTTTCATCCCTGTGGTGCAACCAAACAATCGCACAACTTAAGAAACTAATTTGTTTAAATGCAGTACATTTTACACCACAACTGAAGACAGAACCAACGTTGCTGGTGCAACAGGCCACTACTATTTTACCTCTGCATAGTAAAATGTAACACCTTAATACCTTAATTTAGTACCTGTACTTTTACTAGAGTTTAATTTTCTTCGGCTCTTTCTAGCCTTGCTTTACACACACACATACTGTAAACAGACACAGTGGAATGGTCCATTAAAAGCTCCAGAGGAGCACCTGGCCTGCATTAGAAACTCAATAAGTAAAGTGGCAGACATTTTACTGCCACATGGAAATTTCTCAAGCTTACACCTTGTGAGCCCTTGCCAGACCTTCACAAACCTCATCCATCCATCCTCCCACTCATCTTGTACATGATTTCAGCATCTCTGCTTTTGTTTTTTAATGCATGTCACACAGGCACAAACATGCGCTATCAAATTTCTCAATCCTTATGTCCTTCAGAAATCACATCCCCAGACACAGACATTGAAAGTTGGCCCCTTTAGCATGCATAAAACTCTGTCAGCGCTCACACACTATATATGTAGCTCTTGTGTCTGGGTATGGTCTAATAGCAGCACTAATGTGATGTGAGTGTGAGGGGATCGCTTTACTCTCGCAATATTAAGGGAATGGTGAGCCGCTGGTTATGTTAGAGTGTCTTTTGACTTGTGTGTGTGTGTGTTTTGTGTATCTAAGTGTGTACATGTGTGAGAGAGAGGGGGAACAGGCAAAGAGGACTGGTAGAGCGGGTGGAGGAGGTGGAGTTGCTGGTGGGTTGCTCTGGAGAATCTCACAAGGGCTCAAAGCTGGAATCCAGGCATTGAGGAGGTGTGTAGGAGAAAAGGGGGGCTGTTTACAAGATTTTTAGGCATGGGGAAGGGTTTGGGGGTCTAATCCTAAAGGCCTTCACCACTGACCGAGCACTTAACACAGGATCCCAGATGCAGCCCTGGCTGAACCCCCTCAAGACCACCGTCATCCACCCTCATACCTAACACACATCCACCGTCTGGCCTCCAGCTCCAGTCCTGCTGCAGTAAATCACCACCTCCTTACCAACCCCCACCACCAACAACACCCCAAACTTGTGCCACAAACAGCTACTGTCTGTCTCTGGTGAGTATCTCCCACCTTTCAGCACCTCCTCTACCTCACCGAGAAAAGATATACCTCGCTGTCTCTGCCGTCTGCAGATTTATGACTCACCCTTCCATCACCTCGACCCTAGCATCTTTGTGCCGACATGCAGACAGACAGGCAGTCATAGATAGACGCATTCATACGTGTGAGAGGATCACCGTGTCTCGCAGGCAAACACATACGCAGCTGACAAACAGCCTGAGCAGGCACGCAAATTACACGCTGTATGGACTAAAGGTGAGAGAAATAACCTTTCACCAATATGTCAGGGTTACGCAGAGGAACATGGACAGAAACAGACAGTTTCGGGTTTACAGGTTGAGTTGGTGGAAGAGTGATTACATTCCCTTTAAACTTTGAACTGAGGTTTAGTTTCAGGGCTCAGAAGAAGGTTTAGTAGCACGTAATTTCTAGGTGGTCATAACTTATTCATAATTTAAATTTTTACTAAGTAATAACTTGGTAATATTAACAGAGTATTTACCTATGAATGATGTATTAATCATCCTGGAGTTCCTCTAAATACTGCTGTAGTTCTCTGGAACTTAGGTGGCATTTTACCAAGTCATTTCTTTGAAATGAGATCACAGTTTTCTATATAAGCTGAGATCATATGCCACAACCAGTGCCTTTTCCTAAACTTAACCTGCTGTCAGCAATGTTTATTTTGTCCACTTAGAGTATAACTTTTTAACATAGGGAGGCAAAACTAAGACTGGCTAAAAATGAATCTTTGATAATAAAACTGTGACCAACAGTAAATATGTGTGCATAAAACACAAGATGAGATGGAGTGAGAGAGCAGTCAAGGTTTGTCAGAATTTTCTTCAGCATTTTTAAAAGTAATTTAAAAATTGATAGTGCCATAATATCATTGTTTAAAGTTTAAATTCATTTTACAGCGTGGCTAATAAAATTAGTTCAAAGAAAATAATGGTTTTGACTGAAAATAAAGACTAAAATAGAAGGACTTTTACTGACTGAAACTAAACAATAACTTTCAAACTGAAAATGACTAAAATGTGAATAAAACCAAAGGGTATTTTAATCTAAAGACTTCTAAGCTATCAAAAACATCATCATCATCATCATCATCATTATTATTACTAGTAGTAGTAGTGTTAATTATAACAGCAACAACAACAACAACAACAATAATAATAATAATAATAACTTTATTTTAACTGCACCTTTAAAAACAGAGGTTTAGAAAGTGCTTTGAGAATGAGCATATTCCTAAATAAGCCTTAAAAATATCCCAAGTATGAGAGCACAACAAGAAAGGCAGAACCTCAACACTGAAAACACCCATGGAATCAGTCAACATTGCAACCCCAACATCATAATAACCCAACAGATACATTTTAAAACCCAAGATCATATCATCTTAGAAAAACATCACAATAACCCAGAAACAAAAAAAAAAAAAAAAAAAAAAAAAAAAAAAAGAAAGAAAATATATAAGATGAAAAACAATGAAAACCCAGAACAACCAAGACAAGTCCAGGCAACACGGGAACCCAAGGACCAGGGATTTAAGAGTATATACAAATACAGAATAGAACAGAACTCAAAACAGTAAAAACAGATAAAAACAGTTAAACAACATGTGGAAATAAATAAACCACAATACAAAAAATTCAAACTAGAAACTGTAAATAACAATAACAATATAATAAAATAATAGTAGTAGTAGTAATAATAATAATAGTAATAATAATTATTATTATTATATCTGATACAGGTTGTTATGAAGATATACAGAGGTATTAAAAATCAAATTAATAAAATACAGAGTCAAGCAGAGTAGACATAACAGCTTTAAGATAAAATGATGATATTTAGGAGGGAGTCTAAAATTTAAATGGAGAAATTTAAACCAAAAGAGGGGGGAGACAGTAAAAAAACAAAAAAGTCTTTAAAAATGAGTTTTAAGAAGTGACTTAAAGGAGGCAACTGAATCTGCACACCTTATCCTCTCAGGCAGGTCGTATCACCTGTAGTTCAAAGTCTCGACTTTGGAACGACCAGAAGGCTCCCAACTGAGGATCTGAGCCTGCAGGCTGGCTCATAGGGGGTTTAAAGTTCTGCTAAGTAGCTTGGAGCCAGACCCTTAAATGCTTTGAAAGTAATGAGTAAAATCTTAAAAATCAGTTCTAAAACTTGCAGAGGGACAATGTAAGGAAGCTAAAACTGGGGTGATGTGATGCTGTCCATTAAAACCAGTAAGCCGCTGCATTCTGAACTAGCTGGAGGCCTAATATGATATCACAGGTTAACTTGCTTTAACCCAACTAGCAAAACAGATGAAACAAAAATGATGAGAAACCCTGTGTTTATAAAAGAAAGAAAAAAGATAACTAAGATTCTTTCAGTCAAGAGTATTGCATGGTTCCATTGTTGTGATATAAAACCATCAGTCTGCTCAAACTGAGAGCATTACATCATCTGCATAGATGTAGACATCTTCTGCCAATCAGCTGAACTTTTGATGGGAACGTTTTTTTTTTTTTTTTCTTTTTTTATCCAACAAAAAGTTATTTTAAAATTTATTAGGGGCTTTTTATGCCTGTATAATAAAGGAAGTCAGCTGATAGAGTCAGAAACATGACGAGAGAGAGGAAAATGACGCATAGGAAATGAGCTAAACATTGGCCATTGTCTTAGTTGGTGGTCATCTGTGCCCTTTTCAAGAATTTTTAACTCAGTAGGGAAGGCAGGCTTTAGACCCCATGGAGTTAACCTTACATTAAAGTTACATAACCATGGAGATTCACAGCTGCAGTGCTCTGGGACAAGATAAAGTGAAAGCTCTTGCTTCAGTCAGAGCACACATTTGGAGGCCTAAGGTGGGTGTCAATAGGATCAGATCCGTTTAGGTGGGAGTCAACCCCAGCAGGGAAACCACAGATGCACCTAACTGACCTCTGTTAGTCTCCAGGGTTTTGCTCAGCCCCTGCCTTAGCCGTATTGTCACACTGTGTACCCATTCATCCCCTGTGCTAAGACTGCTGTTAACACTATTTCTACCATAAAATGTGTCACCTGTTAATGTACTCGAGCCCATATCCATTAATGCTATTTTTGTGCTGCATTGCCCATTTTCTGTGCAAATTCAGGGCAGTTCAGCATTTTTATACCCAGCATCCTGAATGCAAAAGCATCCTCAGTGTCAGCTTTTTCTTGTCGCTGAACTCTTAGCACTGTCAGTGGAAAAAAGGTAAAGTTTTGGAACACCTTCACTGTCTCCCTAGATGACCAATCAAACTCAAGATGGAGTAGGGCTTCTGATATCAGCTTTTTCAACAGCAGTAAGACATGTCTCCCCAAGGGTCCAATTTAAAGGTTTGTATACTGCCAGTGTCAAAACAGGATTCCTTTAATTTAATTATATGTTTTCTTGGTGATATTTCAACAATTAAATGAAAATATTGAGCACACAGACCTAACAGTCTCTACCAAGGGAAGCAGAATTTATCTTACATTATCTGGCAGCAGTAAATGTCAGGGAGAAGGTGCTTTTCCTGCACATTTGCAGCTAATTCTGTTTGTGTGATTTGTTTGAGACTTCTTAGAATGTCTCTGTTTCTGAATTTGCAGCCTGTTTCTCCTAATGGAAATCATTTGGTCTGTCACATACATATCTCACCTTCTCTAATCATTCATTTTAATCAACTAGTTTCCAAAATGGGCACAGTCTTCACTCAGAAGTGCTTGCTAAAAGTCACACATGCAAGCATACATCATTCCCTCTTCTTAAGCCTTAATTTGTCAAGCATGTTTCCTTTGCCTGCTCTTTGCCACCATGCCCCTGCTCGCTGTATTTTTTCTGGCCTCAGTGGCAGAACAGGTAGGGGAAGGTCGGGGCAGGTGACAACACAAACTGTATGCTTCAGAGCTTTTCTGATAACACAATGGAAAAAAACCTGTCTTGCAATGTTGCTACCATCATTACCGTTGTAAATGCATGGCTGCATGGCCTTCCCAGTGTGCAACCTGCTCCCTGGGTACACTTCCTTTTACTTGTATCCTTTTATTGAATTATTAATCAGTCATGGTCAATATGATTTGGCTTTTTTGACCAAAAAAGAATTTACAAAAGAAGCCTCTTTAATGTCGGAGTGAAAACACCTGTGTCTGGAAGGTCCAGTCACTGGCTAATTAGTATTCCTGGCTGCCATTACACCATGAAGACAAAAGAACACTCAACACATCTCAGAGAAAAGGCTATTGAAGAGTGTAAGTCAGGGGATGGATACAAAAATATTTCCAAGGCACTGAACATCCCCAAGAGTTCAGTTAAATCCATCATCAGAAAAAATGAAGGAATATGGCTTATATGTAAATCTGCCTATACAGGCTGTCCTCACAAACTGAGAGACAGTGAAAGAAGAAGACTAGTGAGAGTGGCCACAAAGACACCTATGACTACTCTGAAAGAGTTACAAGCTTCAGCAGCTGAGATGGGAGAGACTCTGCACACAACAACTACCTGGGTTCTTCATGGCAGTGGCAGCAACATGCTGTGGGGATGCTTCTCATTGAAAGAGAAAAAACAGTGATCGTTTTGACGTTGAAGATATTTTTTGTTCTTGTTTTAGTCCAAAAAAGCCAAAATATATTGACCTTGACAGATTTTTTAAATCAATTAAAGGGTAAAACATCTAAGGGAGTTAACCCTTTTCATAGACACTGTATATTACAGTTTTTTCCCTGCTTCCTTACATCCACAGCTGAGTTTGAAACATCTTAAAGTTCAACCCTTGGGAGAGAAATTACTTAAGAATTTAAACTTTTCTAAAAGTTTGTGTCTTGTCAGTAGAATGCACAGTAGATTTTATATTTCTCAGAGGGAGACCACTTATACTTCAATAACTCAATGTTTTGAAGAAAATGTGCCAATGACAAATACCCAAAGACAAAGTCCCAACAGTGAAGAAAAAAAGGAGGCTCATGCAGGAACTGTCTGACGTCGGCTAATAATCAAAGGTGCAGGATGAATAATCACCAGTTCTGGTCCAATAACAGAATGATTGATTGGCCCAAAGCCCCTCACTGTCTGAGATAACATTGTTCAAAGTGTCCAAACACAATGTCAACACTGTGCCTCCCTTATGGGCGCCGTTCTTCCTCCATACCAAGAAACCCTCCGTTGATCTTTGACCCTTCAGCATGTCCAGCTGCAGATTGCAATCTTCCATGCAGTGTTGGGCCCTTATGGTTTCCAGCAGAGGCAAACAGTGGCAGATGCTCTCTTCTGTAGGTTATTGGAGGTCACTATGAACAACGCTCAAAAAACAAGACAGGAAATTCAGCTTATAAACAGTCCTGGAGGGATTTTCAACAGCATTACATTCTGTAAGAGCATTGTAACTGCTGCACTCTACATCATTTGGAAGACTGAACTGAGGCCATTGACGGATGCAGAGGTTAATAGCTAGCTGCGTCAGCATTTTATGAGCATCAAATGACAACAAATCGTCCCTGTCTAGTTACTGTCAGTCAGGTGAAAAGGGATTTTCTTCTCCCCCAGTGTCCAGTTCTGCTTCCACTCTCCCAGAGGTAGTTAGTCATGACAAAGTTTCTAACCACAAAAGCACATGGTTTCAGTTTAGCGCTTGCTACCATTCAACATGGTTCCTATCCGGTTGCTCTCTCTCTTTGCACGATCACAGCACTTGTATACGATGTGTCATGACCCAAAAGCTGCGTAATGGGAAGCAGAAAGCCTTAACCACCACCACCTCAAAATCTGAACATCCAATAGGAAATGTCAACCACATCTTTGGGGAAAATATTTCTAATGACTCTGCCCTTATGAATAAAGGACTCTTTGATTCGTCTTAAATGGTACAAATGCCTCTTAATGTGTGTGGACTATTTTGCAGATTTGGGACTTGTTCAGTGTATCAGCTGGTCACTTGGTTAGCTGGCTGTGACTGTAGAGCTTGTTGGAAAAGGGCAGACATGGCAGGACTGTGTAAGACTGTAGTCATTCACTGTGTATGTGTGTGAGTGTGTTTATGTGCAAGCCCAGCCCTGATGACTACAGTGTGTGTGGGTGTGAGGTGGTCTGTGTAAGAGGGCATGTGCATGCTAAGAGCTTATTACCTTAGTGCATTATTACCTTTGCATGCTCTTTAACAGGTCAGGTTTGTCACACAGAGACAAAAGACTTCATAAGATGTTAAATCCTACAGTGCATGGTTGGTAAAAATAAGAAGTCACATGGCTCACTGCATCCTAATCATCTGGTTTCTGCTTCCTGAATTAAAAAAAAAAAAAACAACATCAAATTAAATATATATACATCAAGTTAACTAAATATTTTTGTATATACAGAGAAAGAAATATGCCCCATCACTTAGGACAAGGTAAGAGGTACCAGAAGAGAAGAAAATAATGGTGTATTTTGTTTAAGGTTTTAATATTTTCCTTCAGTATAACTAGTTTGTTAGATAATATACCATAGTAAATAGTAAAATCAGTCTATTCTAACCATACTGGGAAAAGGCTCCACTACAAGCTAATTCCTTTCATTCAAAGTAGGCTACATCAGTATTTCCATTACTATGATCTTCAAGTACTTAAAGAATTAATACTGTGGAAATTAATTCTGTGTGAGTATTTGATTATTTAATCAATTTGACTATGCATTGAAAAAGCAACAAATTGCATCTTGCAATTTATCGTATGAGTTTTGAAAAACTGCCAAACAACCTGCTGCTTTTCTGATATTTTGCTTTATTTAGGCCTATTAAGCTGAAGAAAGATAATTTCCCTTCAGCCTCCTTTAAAAGGTAATACCACCATTTTTTTTTATCTATTTATTTATTTATTGTGATACAACAAAGATAGAGGAATTAAGTATGCAAGTTTATAACTGAAGAAGAACATAAAAAAGATATGAGTTGTCAATTTGACTGCAACAATGAAATATTAACCCTTTAATGTGGACTATCTGAAGTCCTGGGTGTAGGTCCAAAAACTAAACATACCAGAAATCGGATTTTTCAATCTTGAAGTTTATTGGATGCAGTAAAACACAGTATTAAAGCCTGTATAAAACAGGGAAACAGAGTTTCTTTCAAATATAGATAAAAGAAAGACTTGGGTCAAAAACTATCTGAGCGCCAGCTGGGGACAACTTAAGCAGAGAAAGTTCCATCGCATGTCTTTGCAATAACAGCAGAACAGTGTCATGTTCATATGACTGATCTGTCTTTACTGATTTTTTTCAGTTTATGCGTAAATATGGCCCCTGTGAGTACTGGATCACATGAAAGTCTAGCCATAGATGAAACACTCATAACCATTCTGCAGTTTCACAGTTGTCTTAGCTTCAACTAAACTTGAGACAAACAAGGCAGAGTACGTGTATTGTTTGGCTTCAGGGCTCTGACGTGTCTGTGCACTTACATATGATTACATCATCAGTATTTGGGAGCTACTAGGCTGCAACTCATAACAGTTCATGTTATGACTCACAACAAGCAATGCTGTCATTGATACAAGGAGGATTGTTTTGCATGTAGTCACCATATTATTAAGTCTGGTATCAGAGGAAACAGCCACTATAAGCAGTAATCATAGAACGATTTTCAGTGAACGGGGTCAACTTCTTCTCATCTTGCCTGTTTTGGGACTGTCATGTATCTTTGTGTAAATATCTTTACCTCCTGTTTAGAAGACATGTTCAGTTGTTTTGCATCCTTCTATCTTTTAAAACACTTAAACTTCCACCCAGTGCCTTAACCTCCTGAGACCTGAGCTTTAGTTTGGAATGCATTTTTGGTTTCTCCCAGTTTCCCCGTTTACATCTGTCAGTGGCTTAAACAAATTTTAAAGCAATAAAAAGTGTCAAAAAGAGGCTGACAATGCCCATTCAGTGGTGTTGTGGTAAAGACCACATGATCCAAGGACAAGACATGCCCAGTACAAGAGTGCACAAGACCAAGACCAAGACTTTAGGTGGATGAGGCAAAGACAAGACCATAAAAATCAATTTAAAAAATGAAATTACTCATGAATGTGTTGTATTAGAAGGTGCGTATCCTTATTATCACATAATGGCATTGAAGAATAGCATATCAATGGTGGTCATGAACGGTCTTGATGGAAAATCCTGAGTAAGGCCAGTCTGATACTGAGACAAGACCGAGTAAAAATGCCCTCAATTCCAAGACAAGACCAAAACATTCAAAACATGTTCTCGAGTACTACAACACTATTATGCAGTGTTAAATTTATTGAAAAATACAATGTTCTTATCATTCTTTAAATGTGGTGATTTTGGAGATACAAGGTTTTGGCCTGATACCAGCATTATTTTGTTTAAGTAGGACCTGGTGAGTTTAAAAAAGGAATTAACAGAATTTCTTGGAAATTGCCTTTTCTAAAAACTACACAAATTCCCTAAAATTTCAAGAAATTGCCTAAATTTCTGAGAAAATTCTAGACATATTTCGAAGTATCCCACAAAATTAACAAAAAAACGTGAAAAATACCATGAAGCCAAAGCATACAATATTACATTTACCCCAAAATCTCTATAAATTCCTGAAAATTTTCAAAGTTCCCAAATTTCAATGTAATTACTCCCATAATTTTATGAAAATGGCAAATCATCCACATATCCAAAAAGATTATCTGAAATTTCCATGAGAATTCTCGAAAACTGTAAAACCACGCCACCTTCAATTTCTCAATTAAATTAACAAAAATTACAAATCAGTTTTCATGACCAGGCCCCAAAATTCCCAAATTTTCCCAAACATGCAAACAACTTTCCCAAATTTGCATGAAAATGCAAAAAAAAAAACAAAAAAAACAAAAAAAAAGAAACAAAACAAATTAACCCCAAAACATAAAATGACTGCCTCCAGAATATAAAAAAACAAATCCCATAAATTGTCATAAAAATACTGGGAAATTTCCAATAAAATTCTCCAGAATATTCAAAGAGCAAGTTTCAAGAAGTCACTATAATTTCTATGAAACATTACAAGTACCCAAAATTTCGTGAGAACATTCCCAAAATGTTTCATTGAAACGTAATCACAAAGACTAAACATTCTTATCGGAATTTCTGAAAAAAAAAAAAAAAAAAAAAAAAAATCCAAGTAAATTCCATAAAATTCACAAGCAAAATTCCCAGATTTCAATGAAATCACCCCAAATTTTCTGGCAAATTTACAGACATTTTTCCCAAAATTTCATGAAAATGACAGAAACAAGGACATATCAATAAAAATTATTTTACAAATACATTTCCATGAAAAGAACGAAGAATTTCCAAACAAATTTCCCCTAAAAACATCCAAACAACTTTCTCAAATCTGCATGAAAATACAAAAAAATAAAAAATAAAAAATAAAAAAAATCAAAGCAAACTTTCCTAAGACTTTTTATGAATGTCTCCCTAAAAAATAAAAATAAATCCTGACATTTTCATGAAAACACTGGAAAATTTCCAAGCAAATCCCTGATCTATCCAAAGAGCAAATTGTCCCTACATTTTAAGCAATTTACTTCAACTTTGATGGGCATTCCAATAATTGCAAATATTATTACTGTGATGTAGGATAGCCAAAATGATATGTGCATGCAGGGTCTTAGAAGGTTAATGCTCACAAAATCTAAGCTATAAGTCTGCAGCTGGTTGTGTTGGATTAAATTTAAAGTTTGGAATTTTGTTTCTAACTTCCTTTCTCCACTCATGCATGCTGAGACAACCATAAGAGGGGAACAGCAACATGCCTGGCACAGAGAGTAATTCAGTAAAGCAAATATGTAATCCAAGAATGCACGGCCATGCACAGTCAAGGCTGCACAGTCTGCACATGGCAGAAGGGCTGAATGTTGTGCAGTTGTGCAGGCGCGCTCAGTAACACATGACTGTAACCAACAACCATTTGACAGACAGCGACACGCAGGAGGTGGCCGGGTTAACCACTTTCCAATTCCCCATGACATCTTCATGACGCACAGGTTGACTATGAAAACATTAAACATCACTGGTTTGGAAGTGATATCGTCCTGCCATTTACTTTCTAATTTTAAAAAAAGCATTGCATGCAGAAGAAAACAGGAAACGTAAAGGCTGTACTGTTTTTTTTTTCATGGGTGCAACCTATACTGACATAATTCAACATTAATATGACACTAAGTATGCATGCTTGAATGCATGCATGCACAGACACATAGACGTGTTATGAATGTGTAGACTTTTCCCTCTAAAGCAGCCCCACCCATTATCCTCCATGGCACAGATAAACACACACACAGAGGGAAACAGTTGCACTGCCAGCTTCAACCCACACACACACCACCCTAACCACCATTCAGCCGCCTTATGCCCGCCGTTGATACAAACAGACAACGCTAAGACGCGCTGCCAAGAAGCAATCAGTCAGAAGGAGTGCCTCAGTGATTTGTTATGAGCAGGTGCTGTGAAGAATTGACAGGCGATGTTTTATCTCGACAGAATGAATTTACAGCCAGTAAATTGATAGTAGACATAATGAAACAATAAAAATGTCCGCAGAGCCAGTCGGGACAAGGTGCTCTGTGATTTCATGCATAAGTGTGTGTGCATGTGTTGTGCGTGTGTCAATTTACCAACCCATCATTACATGCTCTCATTCATGCCCCATTGTTTTCTTAACTGATAAGGAAGTGCTTGAGCTGTTTGCAAACAGAGTGCCAACAATGAGGGACAATAGAGCTATTCAAAAACCCTGAATGAAGGAGACAGAGGTTAGAAAAAGCAGGGGTGGAAAGTCACTGATTGCACGTACTCAAATTACTGTAATCAGTAATTTGTTTTTCTTTTGATACTTGTACTTTCTTGAGTACATTTTGAAATCAGTAACTTTACTTCTACCTGAGTAACCTTGAACTGGAGTAAATGTAACTTTACTTGAGTACAATAGTCTAGCACTTTCCCACCTGTGTTGACTACACAGTAGCACATAGAAAGAGAATGATTCCACATCACAACCCAGTGTAGTTTTAACTATTCTGAGTGAAAAGGTCTTCAGTGATGGGGTTATTTGGCAGTATTGTTCCACTCTGCAATAAGTCAATTTATCAAAGCTTTGCTCACTGGGATTTCAAATCTGGGGGTATGTGTGGGCAGAGTTCCCCATCATGCCCTTGGGCAGAGTTAAGATATATTGTATATGTCTTTAGTTGTGTTTGCACATTGCCTGTTGTACAGTGATCCCTGCTGGGGTTGTATTTTGATGTGATTCACATTTGCACCATGAATGATGCTATCTACTGAGTTAGGGTTCCTGCTTGTAACTTTAGGTGTTCCTAAAGGACGCATAATTTGTATTCTTCATCATTATACTTTCCCTCTTGATGAAGTTGACATCCCGCTTTGTTCTTGCCAGAGGAGACTCACTTTGCCTCCGATTTTCAAAAGTTACTACAGCTCTGTCATATTGTAAAACACTTTCAAAAGTGCAGTTTAAAGAAATGTGTGTTTGTTAGATTATTTCTTTGTTATAACAATGCTTCTTGGCAATAAATCTCTTACTGCTGGAAAGTCTGTTTATTTCCTTTTTAAATAGTGCCACATTTGTAAGGAACATGCAATTGTGGGATGAGCAGCAGAGCTGAGCATGTGGGTCGCACCTATGAAAAAAAGGCAAATCTTCTCTGCCAATGCCAAACTGCTTATTCTGCCATTGACTCTTGTTTGGTTTCATTTGGTAGATATGATGATGAAAGTCTGAAGACATATTTGCTTTTTAACAATTTATTCTTTTATTTTATTTAACAAACAGGAGCCTCAGTACTGTGTGTAAAAACCATACACAGCCACAACAGCCTGGCACCTCCTCCTCAGGCTGGTCACCAGCCTGGTCACACACTGCTGTGGATGGCATCCCATTCTTCAACCAGCATGTGTCACAAGTTAGCCAGAGTAGTTGTTTTGGTCACTCTGGCATGAACAGCATGTCTAAGGTGATCCAACAAGTGTTTCAATGGGGTTCAGGTCAGGACTGCTGGCATGCCATTCCATCATCTTTACTTGCAAATTCTGGAGGTAGTCTCTGATAAACCTTGATCTGCATTGGCAGAGAAGATATGGCACAACCCACATACTCAGCTCTGCTGCTCATCCCGCAAATGCATGTTCCTTACAAAAGTGGCACCATTTAAAAGAAAAATAGGCTTTCCAAAAGTACAAGACTGATTGCCAAGAGGCATTGTTAATACAAAGAAAACATCTATGAAACACAAATTTACTTACTTTTTGTGCTAAGTTAACATGTGTATCAAAATAAACAGTACTGAAGTATTCAATCTAACTACTGTATATTTGAGTTTAACAAGCACTGCCAGTTTTTTTTTTATGGAGTTGTAACTTTACCTGAACAGCCTGACTGGAGATCTATTCTCATGTTGCCAATAAGATAAGATTGTATTTTTCTCAATACTTTGATAAAGTGAACTTTAATACTCTTTACTTTCACTTGAATAGATTTATAGACCAGTACTTCTGCATTTACTTAAGTCCATTTGAACCAGAGTAACTGTACTTTTATTTGAGAACAATATTTGTGTACTTTTTCCCACCTCTGATTAAAGGAAAGAGAAAAGCAGAGAGTGTGTTTGAGTGTGATTATGTGGTTTGTGGGGATAATGAATGGTTGCTATTCAAACAAACAAATGTCCCAAAAGTGGTTCATTTTCTTCATTGTTGCACTATATCATGTCGCCCTGCTGCAAGTCATCATAAGGTGTTTAGTGACTTTACCCATTGCTCTCTTTATACCTCCACCCCTACCTCGACCCCCACACACAGGTCTGTCACCCGTGGCGCTGTGAGTGATCTCTGTATGGACGCTGGCGAGCATCTGGTCTTTTTCCCTTCTCAGTCGCTGAAATGTAAACACCCCAGTTGCCTGGATTTGCCAAATGAGCACCTGGTATTTCAAAGTGGCCTCCTGGCTGTGACTTTTTTTTCTATTCAAGTCGGGGCTGTTCTGCATTATGTAGACATACACACAAGCATGCTCGCACGCACTCCCGCTGTTGTTCCCCGCAAATGTAGAGAGGGAGCGGAGACGCGGGGTGAGACAGGCCAGCAGGCCCACACACGCACACCCACACACACTTTGACACAGCTACTTCAGCTAAAAAAAATGCATGCTTACACACTCTGTCATTCCCTCACCTGGCCTTGTGTTTAGTCTGTAGTGAGTGTAATGGTATACGGTAGGATTACTGTGACCCTCTGAGGTGCTGCAGCGCAGCGGCTTGGTGTGTGTCAAGACTGTCTGTCCTTGTCCCTGAGGGCTGCTGCGACTTGTCATCATAACAGTTCGCCACGCAGAGCTAAGCCAGATCCCAAGCCTTCACACTGTTAATCTGAGAAGAAAAGGGGTCATCCTACTGAATATTCAAGGCAAAAATAGAAAAGAAAATGTCATTTCATAGTGTCAGAAAGAAGGCTATTTTCTTTTCTCCTTAGTGTGGCTACCTGCTCGGAACAGAATCAGTTTTAAAGTCTGTCCATAAGCCACTACATGTGTTGGCCCCCTCCTACATCTCTGAACTCCTGTTCCCATATCATCCTGGCAGATAACTGCGGTCATCTGACTAAAGACTTCTGTCTGTCCAGAAAACCAGGACTAAAAGTTTTGGAGATGGGGCCTTTTCCATCTGTGTCCCAAAACTCTTGAACTCTTTTCCCCCTGTAGCCGATTCTCAACAACTCTTGAGATCTTCAAGAGTCATCTCAGACTTATTTTTGCTCATTAGCTTTTATTTTTCCCTAACTAAACAAACTCAGGTTCCTTTCCTAAAGTATTATCGTCTTCACACTGGATCTGTTATTTTTGGATGTGTTTTTTTCAGATCCGTAATCTGAAAAAAAAAAAAGAAATCTCTTACTAGAACCTTGCACACTGAATCCGTTGCGTTTCTATTTGCATTCACTGTGAAAATTCTTAGAATATAGCAAATTGTTTCGTACTGCGATGCAGCAGGCGCAGTTTTAAATCATCACTCAATGACTTGGACTGATGCTTAAATTTGCATGAAATTGAACCTGTTCTGAAAAAAAAAGAAACAAAAATGTTGGCATCAATGTGCAAACACAATTAAGACAACATGAGCTTGCTTTTCTTTTTCAACATGCAATAAATTTAGAAAAAAATTGACTTTTTGCAACAGCCTTTGGTTTTGTTATGCATTTAAATCCCATTTTACCAATCTTTATTACTCCTGATTTTACTGCTTTTCTTCTTTACTTGTCTTTCCATCTGTTAATGTCATTTATATGTACTCTATAAAGCACTGTGCTGTGCGTAGATTGCTATATAAATAAAGTTTATTTAATTTGGTTTGGCCTGTAACCATTTGATTTCAGTTTGATTCATTTTGATGTTAATTAATTCAGGCCCATTCTCAAAACATTGCTCTGAGAAAACATGTGGCCAAGCTTACAAAATTCACTGCTCACTGGAGAATGAGGTACCCAAACATTCAAAGAACTAAATCACACTGATTTCAGGAATTTACATTTTGGAAAAATTTACAGCACAAAGAACATCTCCATTAAGATTGCACCAGACACATACAATGTTATGTGGAGGTTTGAACGACTTCAAATGAGATTGAATGCAGTCACATGCTCATGCTGCTGCTCCCTGTGCACAGACCATGCACAGCGCGTAGGGCCTCGGCATCTGTGGGGGTCTAGCTTTGAGCAAATTTTCTCTCTCTCTCTCTCTCTCTCTCCAAGAGGATCTGGCTGCAGACCTCTATGGTGGGGAGACCTTGATTATAGGTACATTACCAAAGCCAGAGCTAGAATGGCGTGATGAATGACATACATTTTCCACTCTGGACACATGCTTTAATGCCCATATGCGCTTTTGTCTATATTGGCTGATTATGAGCTATTATTCAAAGCAGTTCCTGTCTGCAGAGACACAGAGGACCGCATCACAGGCTCCCTGTTTCTTTTTTCCTTCATTATAAGCCATTCAGGGTGTCTCCTCAAGTTCATAAGGGTATATGCACATGCTGTTTGGCAAAGCACGCTACACAGTGATGCAGGGGTTAGTGCTGTTTTGTTACAGCAGGAAGGTTTCTGATCTTCCTGTGTGGAATTTGCATGTTGTCCGTGCATGTGTGGGTTCTCTCCGGGTTTTCCAGCTTCCTCCCACCACTAAAGACATGTTCATTAGATTAATTGATGAGTCTAAATTAACCATAGGTGTGTGTATGAGTGTGCCTGGTTGTCTGTCTGAGTATGTAAGCCCTGCAACTGGCTGGCGACAAGTTTGGGGTGTACCCCGCCTCTCACCCAGGGCTCCACACCTCCGCAACCACGAATGGGATAAGCGGTGTAGACAATGGATGGATGGATGTTTGGCATAGCATGACATGATGACCAAAGGTGACATCTATTTTGGGAATTCAAGATGGTGGCTAATGCTAAGCTTGCGTGAGATATGACCGAAAATTAATTAAAAATGAATCAAAAAGGCATTCAATATCAGAATCAGTGGTGTGGATTTAATCTTAAGAGACCCTGGAAAGTCACCTAAGTCCCAGGTTTGCTAGATCCACTACTTTAAGGGCTATGAAAGAGTGAATAACTTCATTAGAAGAGTTAAAAAATAGGGCTTTCAGAGGGGGAGAAAGTAAGTGGCTACAACTGATGGTTAAAAGGTTATTTTACTTTTAATAAGGTCTGCGTGGTAAGTCTTTGTTGTTGATGTAATGTAACTCAGAATTGCTATCTCAGGCTGTATAACGAAGTGCAAATACATTGCATTATTGATTTTTTGAAATTATACTTTTTGGACCCCCTTTAAAACAAGATGATTCATTTTAAGGGGCTGTCCCTTCAATAAAAAATTTCAAATAATTTTGTGGGTGAGTAAGTAGCGTTGGTGTTGGTGTGGGGGGGCCCTTAGCAACTACTGTTTGCTAAGGGCCTCATTTTGGCCAGAGGCAGCCCTGCAAATGCTTGTCAAACAACACATGGTAATATCATACTTACAAAACGCGCATGACTTATCATTCAGTTATTTTCTAGCATTATCTGTAAGTCATTAGTTTCTATTAGCGTTCTTCAAAACTTCTTGTCTTTGTACCCTTTTGTTCCTTCATTACAAAGCTGCATATTTTCCATGCAGATATGCACACCCCTGCTGTTCTAATATCTGCTAACAGGCCTAATGTCCCCCTCCTACCCCCTCTGCTTCCTTATTTTACCCACTTTCTCTTCACTTTCTGTTATTTATTTATTTATTTATTTAACAAAATAGCAAAGAGAGAGGAGAGACTGATAAAAATGTGCTCAGGTTTTTTTTTTTTTTTTTTTTACAGTTCTGGGGACTTAGTGCCCTGCACCATAAAGGAGGATGCATTCCAGTGTGGTTTAATTGCTCATTATTTTGTTTATGGTCACACTTGCCAAGCTGCCTCTTGGCTGGATTTTATTTAGAAAAAATAAAATGTCTGGGAACAGTATTTTTGTGCTTTTTTTGCCAGAACAAGAAAAAAAGAAAAACGCTGCAAACAAGAACAGCAATAGACACTACAAAACAAGCAAAAATCAACATTGAATGTCATTTTGAACACCTGCAATAGTTCACAATATGCACTCACTTGAGACTGTACTGCAGCCTGAATAAAAAAAATCTACCAGCGTCATCTCCATTTAGCCTGGGGAACCTTTACCTTCATCCCAAACCCTTTCCTAAATTGGGAAAATGTTGTCTTGTTGTATTGCTGATTTGCAGCGTGGTGCTTTAGGGGTTGATTCACACGCATGTGACAACTTAGTAAGTCATGTCACTGCATGCCTCAGCACTGACAGTGTATGTCCAACATGGGCTGTCTGTCATTGTTACACTCTGATACATCCTGGCCTACACCCACACAGACCTGGATGAGTCATAGGAAGTAAGGTGTCTCTTTTTGGTTCTCAATCAGCAGTTTGGCAGACGAGTCTTAGTTGTGTTTATCATGAATGTGTGAGCATTTGTGCTGATATGTGCTTACTAGACTGGATAGAAAAAATTTGGTTCAGTGTTAAACAATCTGTTCAGTGGGGAAGGTGCCATACATCAAAGTATGTTCTTAAGCGTGAATTCTTGTAGGTACTTCTGCATGTGCGTGAGTATCCTGACATGTTTCAGTGAGCAAAACGACACTCTTCCCCCCTCTTATGCTTTCAGGAACCTTTCCACGAGGGACTGTGATACTCTCCTCCAACCACTTCACACAAAAAAGTGGTGTTCTTGTCTTTTTAGTGAATCCCTGCTTTCTCAACTGGCTGCATCCACCAGGGAAACACAACACAATCTACAGACAAGCCTGAGAAACACCCTGACAAAACCGACTACAAACAGCAAGCACAGCTACAGAAATGCTGATAACGTCAGTCTTCTGTTTTCATCTCTTCTCCCTTGTCTCTATCTGCGACTGTGGTATCAGTCATTGTTTGGCACTTTCTGCTGTTCTGTGTGAATGTTCAGAAGTATCCCATGGGTGCTGATGGGAGAAAAGTACTTGCATCACATCATATGGATTCTAAAAGATTGCAGGACCTTCAGCTCTTCTCCCTGCCAGACAAAAACCCTCCTTTGTTTCCCTTATCCTCGCCTTTCGTTATTCTCTCTTCTAAAAAAAATGTACTTGAACCTCGTGGTCGCTGGGGGCAAAGGTGCTCTAGATTAAAAAGAACTTTGCAAATTGAATTCACACTTGATGAAACAAACAGATTTGCATGTGTCTACCCACCTGAGACGGGTTTGGCCAGCTCCAGGCGACGAACTGTCCCACCTCTGAACACGGTAATGCGCTCAACTAATTAATGGGCTGTTATTGGAGAAATGTGTCAACGAGTTTGAGGTGAGTCGATATAGAGCGCCGCGACCCTGGTCCAATAAAAGGTTGAGGTCCTTGATAATGGGATGGAACTGGGTCATTTCTTAACCTTGTGGAAGTTTCCTCACTCAGTTAACTTTTGTCTCAATCTACATCGTTCACATCTCGGAGAGTAAAAAGGGATTTTAGCCCAGTCTAGCCTCAGGTCGTTCTTGTCAATAGGCCTACATCCTCATTTCTTTGTATTATGGTGGCAATATGTAAAGTATTCAGGCTGCTTTGAAGCCATATTGTGGTGACAGCTGTGCATTCGAGTTGACAGCTGAGTCTATTATCCCCTTCCTTTTTTCATCAAAGGACATGTTTCCTCACATTACATCAACTTAGAAATCACAGTGATATGCTGAGGCAATAAGTATGTTAGAATTCTCCGCGCTCTCTTTTGTACATTTATGTGATACATTTCCTTCATTTGTTGCCCTTTGGTCCCAGCTGGTGGTGTTGTTTTATGATGTACTATTTCAGTAATGGTCCAGGCCACACACCACTTCAACAGGGCCGCTTTTCCTTGGTCTTTATTGCAGCCTCCCTGCTGGTTGCCAACAGAGGTCATCGGAGAGATCGCTTGGTCCGGCGACCACGGATAAACCCTCCTCTCATCCAGGGCATGATGGGTAGGCTCACAGGAGCAAGAGTGGGCAGACAGGCTGACGCTTTCCTCCCCCTTGCTGTCCCTTTAGCTATTCGCCAGACGGGGGTCCCAGCCAAACAGGAATTTCACACCCTATTGACAATGTGGCTTCTGTCAGCTGCTGCTCCAGCACCCATTACCGGGCTCATCCTTTCTTCCGTTCCTTCCCTGTTTCCTTCTCCGTCCATCTCTTGTTTTAATCCTTCAGCTGTAAAGGTTGTTGAAAGAAAAGCAGTATCCGGGTTTTTTAAATCAAGGATCAATTGTTGGTTGGGGTGTGTGGTTAAGGGTGGGGCTTTGTTGTGTCAAGGTGCTCTGTTGGTTTAGGGGGAGGAGGTTGTCGAGGGTCAGTGTTCAGAAGAGACAAAATAAGAAGTCATGTGACCTCACTCGCAGCAGTTTCCCAAAAGAGCACTCAATTATAGTCCTCAGGATGATTTATGCGTGGCAAATATCACTGAGGAAGCTTGTTTATCAGCCACTTGTAAAAGAGGGTTTGTCCCTCACACTAACTTTCCAATCCAAGTTCAGACAGTAATTTGACCAGTAAGGCTTTCACATCTCACAGTCATCCAGCCTTCTCATGAAGGTGTTAGCCTCTCTGAGTTTGCCTGAAATGTAAAAGCATGGGTATGAATGTTTAGGAATGTAGATTGATGATGTTTAAGAGGAACTTCACCGCAGGCTGAAAAGCTGTGTTTGTCTGCCCTCTCTCCTCTCAAGATGTTTCGAGCATGTTTCACATCTTACTGCAAGACAAAAGATAGTTCTAGCTGGGTGTGCTCTGCTGCACCTGTAACCATGCCCAAAAGTCATGTCATGAGGTCTTGAAGTCCACCTGCAGCCAGGTGAAAGGTTAAACCACTGAAGGTCAGCTGAGAAAGAGAATCCCAGGGGCTGGGATTTTTACTCGGATTCCTGTTGAGACGGATTATCCAGACAGCTTTACCGGACATTAGAAATGGACAACTGCTCAGACAGCTTCATTTAAGATTAACTGGGATGGATGAGGGACATGGGAGTAATCATTAAAAGATGGAGATTTTATTTTCTAATTCCAAACATTAAAATTGTGTGAGTTACAAAATTTCTCTTTTTCATTGCATTTGTTCCAGAGATGAACTTTCTTTTCATGAGACAATGAAGTGAACATATTGGTCTTTACAGCATTATTTTGAACATATATACACCTCTTTGTCTGATTTTCTCTTTTAAATTACCTTTAAATACTATTTGGTGATTGATTTTTTTACCCTGTATATGGTTTGAATAGTTGAACAGGGTCTCATTTAAAAAAAAAAAAAAAAAAAAAACTGTGCAAAGAATCTGCGATACAAGTGTATGTGCACTCAAGTTTTGGGAATGGAATATAATTAAGATTTATAAAACTGTGCCCTTGCACATCATCATGTATTGTTCTCTTCATGAATCCTGATTCACCTGAAAAGTGTGAACATAGATTTGCCACCTGTCTTGCCCTTTAACACGCCTACGTTCAGCCTTGTACGGTCAATACAAAACTCCTCATGAACCAAATGCATATGAATAAGCCGCTGAATGGCGCTTAACCACGACAGCAAGGAAGTTAAAGAAAATAAACCCTCTGTCACAGAAACAGAGGTGTTTGCGAATGAAAGGACTGTAAAAATACTCCTTGTTATGGGAACATTCATTAAAGATAAATTGATAAAAATAAAAAAATCAAACCTCGATGCTGCTGCATGCACTCCCCTTACAGTACCAAAAAGTCCACCATTCATCATTACGCGTGAGGGTCAGTGCAGTTTTTATTTGTTTACAGGCCTACACTTTTTCTTCATGTCAGGAGGGAGTTGTGATTGATCACTAGAGGCTATTAATACATAAAATTTTGATTAATATACAAAGCTTTTTACACTTTTCTTATTCTGGTGAGCTCAGCATGAACTATGACTGATTATGAGAATATATTATGATTGTGTGAGAGCTGTACAGGCTCCATTTACACACTTAGCCCAATTATAGGATTAAATACATGCAGATGATAAAGGTTTGCTCAGTGACAAGAGGGCAAAGATGAATCTGTGTAGAGCAGACACAATGTCCCAGCTTCCTCGCTGCATCTTGCAGAAAAGTGAAATTTATCCTACACAGATAACAAGGAAATATTCGTTGACTTTTACAATCTAAGTATTATTGCTATGGCCATCTAGCATCAGAGCAAATCAATGTGAGACTTTGATAATGAAACGTATCAGGTTTTTTAAAGATAGATATGAATACATTTCATATTAGAAAGCATGCTCACTAGGCATGCATAGAAAATGAAACTTTATGCTTTTGATGATGTGGATAGTGGAATAAAGTTTTGTATATAGTGAAATTAATTATTTCAGATTCATTAATTAATAATTTGGCTTCAATTCACCACCTCCATGAGTGTGTCGCCAATTTTCCTCAGCCTCCAAAACATTCGTACGCCTAAGTCAGAGTCCGTTTAAAGGTGTGCACATTTTACCATCACTTCTGTTTTTATATACATCACATACAACTTCTGGCCCTGTGCATACACAACCTTTATAAATTAGACCCTAGGTGCTTAAATTTCAATGCATTCACTTAAATAAAGAGTTTTTTTGGTTCTATATAAGCACTTTTATTCATGATTCTATTGTTTTTTTACTGAATGGATAGAAATTATATCAGTTTTGTATGTGCTCCCGCACACCTCCTCACTGTGGGATTAGGAGCAGAGGTTGAAAAAATGATACCCAATCTGTGAGCAGCTGGAGCATTTGAGGTTACACCAAGAATTGAGATCCCACGAAATAAAATGCAGCAGTCAATGGTAATATATTTATAAAAATGGTGATGCCAGTATAATGCAGCCAGTAACTCCTGCAATCTCTACATAATGAATTACAAATCATTTATTCATATCATTCCATCATGGATCATTGGATCAGACGGGGTCCAAAGCCTTGTGAGTGGGAGGGGATGGTTGGACCAGGGTTTGCAAAAGCTGACTTCAGGAGCCTTATGTCTGAAAGTGATCAGGACTACTGAAATGTTGTTAGAGCAAAAAAAGCTAAAATAAAAACTTTTAATGCTTATTAGCAGGAGGTCTGTAGAACTCACTGTTGAAAAATAGACACGCAACATGTTATCCAGACTTTTAGTCTCTCCTGAATCACATTCACACTGTAGTTTTGCACTTAGTTCACGCTGGTTTGACCAGGGGTTAACCAAATTTAAAAGCTTGAAAGAAAGGTTCAAACCCCTTCTCACATCTATAAAATCAAGGCAGTCAAATGAATATTAATGTAGGACTGTTGAAAAGAAGCAAATGGTCCCAATGCAAATTTAAAAACATGGCTCACTTTGACAGCCAAATAATCTAGAAAATCTTATCTGATTTCTTTCTAAAGCTTTACAACAAACCCCAAAACCTTTGTAAACTAATGGAGCTGTCTACGGTGTTCAAACTGAGCATTTTTTGATCAGATGACTATGTACAATTAGATCTGGATTCATTATTTTTTAATATTTACTCTCAGCTTGGTTATGAGAATAAGAAACACTACTATTTCCTAGAGCTGCTTCTCTGACTTAGATGTCCTTTCAGCACTTTTCACCTGTTAGTTCATTAACAGGAAGCTGGTTGTGCATATTTGTGAAGGCAGTGTAAAACATACCATACCTGAATAATCCTACCTGCATGTTTGTTATTCTAAAAGGAGGGTAACCTGGATTCCCTTTGACTAAGGCTGTCATAAAATGTCTCTCATCACACATAAGTGTTCCTTCCTGAAAGGGAAAGGTCACATCCTCTCCTGTGAGGAGACGTGTGCTGCAGGGAAGGGGAGGGTCGCTTTCTCTTCCCCTCTACTGTGTTTAAATTTGTTGATCCAAACACTGAAACTGAGAAGATTAAAGATAGACTGCACATGTATTTTTCATGTAACTTAGCAATGAATGGTATGTGGCATTATCAAGGGAAATGCCAGGGTGAGTCTAACACAAGGGTTTTTTTAAACTAGTTTTGTGGGTTCTTTCAGTTATTTAAACAAAGATAACGTTCCAATTGTAGCTGATCTTATACTATCCAGACAATGAGTGGTATCTGATACACAATTATTAGAATCTTATAGTTGAAACTAAACTATTAGGGCCACTACTACTACTACTACTACTACTACTACTACTAGGGGTGCAAACGGCACTGAGCGGGCCCTTGCATTCTGTCATTAAACACAACATAATACTCATATTACACTTTGTAAATGAGGAAGCACTGGCCGTCAACAGTAGGTGCCAGTATGACTAAGCAAGATGCTAATATGTAGATGCAATCTGGGCGGGACTGAGATTTATCATGTAAAATCAAAAGAAAATTTGACTTATGTTAGAGGTGTTTCTTACAGTAGGGGGCTCGAGGGCAAAACCATGAAATGAACATTTAAATGTGTAGAGGAGAAGACCCTGATCATCGTGTGGGATTTGAAGCCAGTCAAAGTACAAGTCAAATTTTTTTCATATGAGAGTGGCACTAACTTCCTGTTATATGGCGAGAAATGGAAATTCTTGGCATTGCCATGAGGCGTCCTTCAGGGAAACATGTGTTGGGAAATATTCAGACCATTATATTAAAACATGAACTTGATAGGTTCAACATAGTGTGGGTGTGTTCAGTGTAATACTGTTGTGCTGCCAGAAAATGTTGAAGAACACAGAATTATCAGTGCAAAAGTTCTCACTGGTGAAATGCATATACAACCATAAAAATAGCCTTATTTTGAAATTAAGGTGAGGCTGCCGGACTTCCTGTTGGGATTTGGGTATGGGTCTGGTAGGCTTTTTTGAAGATCTAGTAATGATATAATTGCAGATCAAAAATCATCAGTTTAGGTTGTATGGGCTGATGTGGTCTGAAGTGATAGGTGGAAAAAAATATTATTCAAACATCGGGGCCAAAATTTGGCCTCGATTTTTGGTGAAAACTCTAGCTTTTCATAACTTTAGCTGTCCAACATGCCTAAAATCAGAAAAAAAAAATCTGCAGTCCATCAGATGAAATCCCTTGGACTAGTTTGTTAAAATGTGAGGCCTATAAAATGTTCCAAAAAAAAAGCCAAAATTTGACTTTTACTTTTCATGATCTCCCCTCCTGTACATTTTTTTAACAGACAGTAAATTAGTTTATTGTTTGTTTTAAACTTGATACATTTGTGTACTGATTTTCACTTCTAGCTCAAACCTCGTTGATGGGTGCTCAAAAAAGGAAGATTTTTGCCCCTATGAGGCCATTTTGTGACAGGCATGCAAAAATGTGCTAGAATACATACATTTTCACTAGGATTAAATATCTGTGAATTTTGGTGAGTTTTGGGGCTTGTTAAGACTCCCGAATAAACAGTAAGTTTACCGGAAAAAAAAAAAAAAAAAATTAATAGAAGAATTCCTTCAGTTTCAATAGGGTCCCAATAGGCTGATGTTGGTGCTCAAACCCTGAAAATCCAGCCTCTGTTGTGGAAAAATTGTCAGAAATTCATCAAAAGAAAGGATTTTTATCAAACCAAAATTTTGGGAATATATTTAGTAAAGTTGCTTTGTTTAAAGGTTTGATAATGGCATCCGTGGCTCTATTTACTTTCCCTGCATCTACAGGAAAATAAAACAAATCAAAGCACTTAAAGAAAGATTTTTTTAATTGGTCAAAATATTTGAAATGTAAAAATCAGATCTCTTGCATCAGAAAATCCACAGCCCTTAGTCTCTTCTTTTGCTTTAAAAAGTCAAACCTTAAACTCTCATATGGTATGATACTTGAAGCTTGACTAAGACCATATTGCCATGGAAACAGAATATTTTTTGGTCTCATAGAGGCAGTTTTTTTTTCTTTCCTTTGAGGAGATACAGTTAGAGCGAACACACTGATAATGGCAAGCTCATCTCAGTCACCGCTCACATGATGCCCGAGAGCAAGAGGTTTCTGTTAGTGGTGCATTAAGTTTACCTCAAACGTGATTAAAAGAAGCGGGGGTGCGGGCTGGGGGGAGGTGGTGAACACAAATAAATGAGATGGATTGAAATTGGTGGAGGGGGGAAAGAGTTAATTAGCTTAATAAGATTTGGGAGACAGGGAGGGGTCAGAGCAGAGATGGTGTGGAGCGGGGAGACTGTGCTGGTGTTTGGGAGAGGGTTGCCGTGCCGTTCCTGTCTCCTGAACATGCCAGAGGTACAATAGGGCTGCTAATCTGGCAAATTGAAAGGTGCTCGCAGGGATGGGTGTGGGTGCGGGAGTGGCACTCGGTCTCCCATCCCTAGAATGAGAAAAACAAATTTAATTTTTGTAGCCTCGGAATAGCCCCCCCTTCACCTTACTCTCGTTTCCTTGATTGAATTTGTGCCTTGCTCACAAGCCTGCTAGTAATTTAATGAGGGAAAAAGGGCTGTTAAGGCAATATTAGGTTGGACATTTTGTGTGTTTGTAGCGACACATTGCATAAATCTATTAATAAACCAAGATAGCAAGCCACAGTATAATTTCTCTCCTTACATTTATCTTGCAAAATCATCTCAGTTTAAGGAGATATCCATTTTTATTGATTTTGCTGCCCTCTGTGGACAAAATTGTATAGCTTCCATCTTTATATTATCATGTGTTCTACACAATCAAGTAGTGTTTCTAAAAACATCTAACCCAGCTGTCTTTTTAATGAATATCATGTGAGTTTTTCTGTGATTAAAAACATTAACAGCTTGTTCTGCAGCTTGCTGCAACTCACTTGTTCAGAAATCTACCCTGTGGCTACAAGCATTAAAAATAAGTATAAAATAACAGTTTTGTTGCTGATGGTTTGTTGCTATGATTTTAAACTTGTTTCATGACTGGGCAAAAACTCCTCAATGGAGCTTTGCAATTCTTTTATTTCATTTAGCAGACAATTTTGTCCAAAGTGATGCACATCCAAGACTTAGTACAACACAAGCAAGGATGGAGACAGGAGGAATTGGCCTCTGCAAGCACTAACAAAAAAAAAAAAAAAAGCTTTGAGTTTTACAGAAACAGGTGCTGGCAGGTGTATAGAGGCAATGCACAGATTCTACAGAACAGAACAGTGAAGGAACCGGCACACAGTGTAAAGATACAGGCCTAAAACTTTGTTTTACTCATCTAACAGTTCTTTGAAGTTGTACAACCCCCCCCCCCCCACCCCCCACCTTTGGGTGCAAGTTTTGATTTCCGCATTGAGAAATGTTACCAAAAAGGCTTTAAGCTACTTTTGTGTAATGGAAAGTAATGAAATATTCAGGCAAATAGTACATAAATCCTGTTGATAGAGTCTCTAAAACTCTTCAGCCGTCTTTCAAATTCATTTTAAGTGGCTCATTTGTGCATAAAAATGGGCAAAATGCACAAAAAAAAAAAAAAAAAAAAAAAATCAGTTTTCCATTATACACACTAACATTTGGACATGGCCTTCAAATCTTTGGTGAAGGCAGGGTGAGGCGCTAGTCAGTGGCAGTGTAATGAGTGTCCACCTGAATAAGTGAGTTCAGGTAAGGAGGGGCTGTATTGTAAGTAAAGTAAAAGGTTCTGAAATTGATGAAAGAGGGAGCAAAATGAGGAAGATAAACAGCACACAGCAAAATCCTCTGTGTTAATTCAACCCCTATAGTGTTGAATTGAATGCTTTCATCAAGTCTAAATAATTCTCACTGGTTCTGAGTTAAATTTACATTTTGGTAAGTGTTAATATCTTAACTCTCTTTAGTGTTTTTTTTTTTTTACATTCACAGTGTTGTTGTTTTTTTACACAAAGTGTGATTTTACCACAACAATGTGCCATTTTATTAGATTTTCTCAGTATTTACAGTTTGAATTATTGACAAATTGCAGTGCACTTTTCATACTTGATAACGGTGGCCACCTGGTATAGAGCACCTGTGGAAAAGTTAGGTGTCATCTGGAAAGGATGGAGCAATGAGACAAATGCATAGCTTGGATGAAAATCAGCACACTGCTGCTATTATTATTATTATTATTATTATTATTATTATTATTATTATTATTATTGTTATTATTATTATTATTATTATTGACCATCCCTTGCCAAATGTGGGAAGTGATTAACTTGGTGGATAACTTCCCCCATGGTGCAGAAGCAAAGGAATCCCAGCAGAAATCAATGTGCAAACAACATCAAAACACATATAAAAACATCTCAAACACATCTGAACTCTCTGCTCAAGGGCATGATGGGTGAACTTTGAAATGGCAGTGAGCGGCGCTCCTTACACAGTTGGACTAACACTGATTGAATCAACACTGTCAAATAACACAGAAAACTGCTTCACACAGAATGGATTTAAATACACTTGTGGATTCAAAGTCAACTCTGAAATGTTTGCTGTGCAGAGTTACATGATGGTTTGATTGATTGAAGGTCTGTGTGTGCATACACTGACACCTGCAAGAAAGGATTCACAACAGTTAATGCTTGATATTACAAAACTTGTACCAGGAGCTGTGTAGCGTACGTTCACATGCAGGTCACATCTTCCAGACAGTATACAGGGTATATTTACATAATCTAACATTTGAAACCACTTGAACCGTAGGGGTTAGCTGTATATTAATCATGACACCCAGGCTCCAGGCAAACTGTGGGCATGAGTTTGGGTGGTCCTTGCTGTATATTGATCTTTGGTTGTATAGAGGGACTGGCTGGCTATGAACAGGAGAGGTGAAGTGCCACATTATGATAGGATAAAATAAGTTAAAATATTTTAAAATATCACCTATTAATAGCTGTTAAGTCTAAACAGCAGCTGTTTTGCTTTCCCTTTGGCTTTTATCCAATCAATGTAGTTCATTTGAGAAGTGTTCCAACAGCCATAAAAGCCTGATCTCCCAACCCCCAACTCTGCCTTTTAGCATTAATCAATACTTATCAAGCTGCCTAAACTCTCATCTATTAAAACGGCTTGTCACTTCTTGTTTAAAGGCCAGATCAGCTCGTTTTGTGAAGCACCTGTTTGATAAAAATCGCTTTTCCCCTGGAGTTATGTCGACTCTGCCAAATTTGACACCGTAAAAAAACAAAGGCGGCCTCATCTTTGCCTGTGGCCAGTGTCAAATTAGTAACAATCACCCCATTGTTGTCAGAATTAGATACATTTTTCTCTCAGCTCATTGGCAATAAAATGACGGGGCAGGAAGACAAATTGAATCCACCGGCTTAATTGTGGGGTCCTTGATGGATGAGGCTCAGTTCAAATAGGTGGATAATGAATGAGAAAAGAGATAGGAGAGCAGGGAGGAGGATAGATTACCTCTATGCCTCAAAGAAAGTTTGTAATGGCTGGATTTGTTTGTTAATTTGACTGCCAGGAGGAGATGGGAGGATTTTTTTCAGGTGGTTATATTCATGGTGTGAGATATGTTACCAGTGACGTAATGTCTGAACATAAGCGATCTTTTCCTCCTACAGAAAGCTCCCAAGAGCAGGAACAAGCCTCAGAGAACATAAAGTTGTCAGAGCTTTTTACAACATGGTTTCCTGCTAAAAAGTTCAGAATCTGAAAACTCTATGGTTCTGCCTCAGCTGTTATGCATCTTATATGCTGCACATATATATGGCTGAATTCAGTGTGCCTGTAGTACTGGATGTTTCCTCAGAAACTGATCAAATCAGTAAGATTTAGTTTGATGTGGCATGAATTTTCTTATCCTCCTGGATTATTAAAAATTACAAATCAAATACCACATTAAATAATGTGGTCTTTAACAGTTACATATGTAGTAACCATTTCTTTTGTTAAGTAAAAAAATATTGTTTTTACCTTTGAATCCATTGATTCATTTGAGGAGATCATGGCGATAGCAGGCACCAAATGAGTGCAGGGTGTAATTTAAGCCTCCAACCAATAAAGTCTGTATTATACTTCCTTTCCTTTCCTTTCTACAACTCCTTCATTGATGCCTCAACTGTCCTCCACCCCCACTGTTCTGGCATAGTTTTCTGCCACTGTGCCCCGGTGAGCTAACACCATATATGTTTAATGTCACTCATATACTTCAGTAAAATCTCTTCAGAAAGTTCCAGATAAGTTCCACCAATTTTTAATTATTCTTCTTTTTGTGTTTTGCTGCTCCATCTTAAACTGATGGCTACATTGCTCATCACTCCCCCTGCTGTTACTGGTGTTATTGCAACCTTGGCTCAAATCCATAAGCTTCAAGGGAACATGCAGAGAAGGAATGAACACCAAGTACAAAGACAGAGCTTTGCTCATAGCTGTATGTGTTTCCAGTGTGGAGTATAAATGAGCCTAAAGAAGGTATGTGCATGTGCAATACATTTCGTATGGTCATTTCAACTTCGATAATGATCTATTTAACTCAACAATGTCAAGTAAAACAATCTCCTAAGAGAGTAGCTGTCAGACGAAGTAGCCGGACCCCTCTCAGCTGATTCACTTCTAAGCATGCGATTGGCCAATCCCACCCATGCTACCCTTTTAAAGCTTTTCTAGCCAGCTACTCTCTGCATCTTTCTCTGTAAGCTGCTTTTTGCAAGCCTCCTCCACCCTAGCTCCTCCGTTATTATGTGTCTGACTCAGTCAGTGTCATTCTGTTGTCAGTGATGCCTTCTCTGCTGTGTCTTTCGCCTGCTTCTCTCCCTGCCTCGGGCTTTTCTTGTAGGCACAGGAAGAGTAGGAATGTGTGCTGTTCCTGCTTGATAGGCTCGTGGGAGGGCAGGGGGATCCCAGAACAGTCACAAAGCCAAATATAAACAACGGCAATAAGTGGAAATTAATACCTGCTGATAAAGAGAAAAATATTTGTAACCGCAAATCATGTGTGTTTCTTGACAAAGTGGTCCTGACTGAAATGTTTTCTTTTCTTCTTATTTCATGGTGGTTACCATGTTGCATCTAGGCAGCACTGAAAATAATAGGAATGAATATTCAGTATTCTATTAATGAATGACAATCATAATATCAGAAAATTTGGACCCATATACCTGTTAGTCTAGGACTTTGCTTTTGTATATGTGAGATACTATGCAACTGAGCTAAAGCTTCACTATTGTGGTAACAATTAGACAAATGGTTAAAATTCTGAGGGAGACTCTGTCTAGATCTCTATTTTCAGAAAATTAGAATTATCCTTTTAATATCATGAAAGACGTTTCAGGTCAGAAAGAGTCTGATGTGAGTGTGGTTTATGTTAAGTTAGATTATGGTGTCATCTTTCTTTGACAAAGCCACACAAACAAGGAGACTGGATCCTTTGCCAAAACCTGAAGTCAGACATCAGCAGTTCCTTCATGATTCCCTCTTAAATCATCAATATGAGCCTCAGTCTATATGTTACTCATTCCACCTCCTCCCAGTGACTTTACAATATGCCGCCCCACAAAACTGCAAATAAATAATGCAATGCATGATTAAATTACAATTTCCATTGTAAATGCACTCATGTAAATGTGAAAAGTGACTTGCTGGCAGAGAATCTGCAAGATTTCATTATGTAAAGATGAGCTCTGTTGGCAATGACTTGTTATTGGAACAGTGGTTTAAAATTAAGAACATGTTGATGGAGCCATTATGGAGAAAGCAGAATGACATAAAAGATGGGTTCTCTTCCATATTTCCTTTAAGAATTGTTAAAGCCAGACATTACAACACATGCTATCACTGAGTCTGATCTCCCTTTAATGTGTTTTTACTTTAACCATCTTTCGACCATTTCGCTCACGCTCTCTCACCAGCAGGAGCTCCTTTGTCCTGTAATGTGGGCTGCTCTGCATCCAACCAAATATGTGATTCAGGGTTTCCACTGGCATTTGGAATTTTTTTGCTGCCATACCATATAGAATCCAAACACCATTATGTGGTTGTCAGTAAAAAGCACATCCCTGCTGTTAAATAGACCGCAGACAATAAGGCTGGGTGTCAATCAGATGGGTGTGAAATGCCAGGAGGTTGGGGTAGAAGGATGAAGAAACCTGAATTGAAAATTTTCTGATTGAAATTCCAACTTTGGATTTAAATGTCTGAGTGGAGGCTCAGTGTGGATTTGTCATTGAAATGCAAACCATTTTGCTTGCTGTGCCGTATACTATGGGATGAAAATTAACATAAATTTTGATTTTCAGCACATAAAACTACCTCTCTTTCAGCCAACATGCAAGGCTTGAAAACGCACTCATCAGCATGCAGTCATTCATTATTCATGTTTATATGTGTGCACCTCATAATTGCTTTATTCAGAGTCAAGTCTTGTTTCAGAATAGGGCCTTTTGATGGCTTACAGACCGACTCCCTGAAATCTGGCCGCTTTTGATGTAATGAGCGTCTAATAGACACCTGCACTCGCTCTGCCGAGGAGACCGGGCCGGTCTAAAAACAGCTTGGCCCGCTATCGCTTTGAAAACGAGTCACACAGGACATCCTGGTGGCCAAGTGGCTCACGCTTCCTGTCTCATCTGTCACCTTAGGTTTTAGGGCCCACTCTCGATTACAGCAGTGAGGCACACAGCACAAAGCGGTGTGGTATTGTAAAACCTTTAACCCCTGACCATCTGTGCCTTTTTGTCACCACAAGGCCAGACATACCAGTCTCACATTTTTTTATTTTGCAAGTGACAAGAGGTGAGGCAATTCCTCACATGGCTGCTGACATCCTTCCTTTACCAAGTGTCAAAAGTGACCCACTTCATGTGTAATTAAAAGAGAAAAATTGGCCCAAGTTTCAGCAAGGTGGAGGATTATTCCTCTCAATCCCCCTGTGTTCTTTTTATTCATCCTTTTTTTCTGGATGACTTCGTTTCTTAACTGTGATGAATGGGAATGCAACAGCCCAGTAATTTCATTCTCCAGCTACGGCCATTTTTATTATTTCTCGGGGCTTAAAGAAATGCTGTTGAAATTTTTTGGAACAAAACCACTTCAAAGTCACACCAGAGCTCAGGGCGATGGAGACTAAGAACAAACAGTCTCCAGAATTGAGTTGATACATAGCGGGCAATGAATTTTAATCCTTGACAAAATTCAAACCAACATTCACGTGGAGAAGAAGGAAAAAAAACAGCATGGTTATTACCTCCCATTTATGTTCACTTTGCATTTCAAAGGCACGGCCTCTCCTACTTGTCACACCCTAGTTAACAGTTTAATCCTGACACGGATGAAGTACACGGCCCTCCTTTGTGAGCCGACTGCTAAATGTCCAATGGCTGATGGTGGGGAAGTGATGAAATCAGCAGGAAGAGATAGGGAGAAGGAGGGGGGGATGTGAGGGCTACTTTATCTGCCAGAAGTCACACTGAGTGACTGCCATCAATGAGGCAAAGAGATTAGCAAGGTAGTGTTTGGGTGGGTGGACGGGGGGAGAAAGTAAAGCATCCCAGACTGATGTAAGCCGGGAGGTGAGAAATGAGTATGTGTGACTGAGCATGTGTGTGTTACAAATGTGTCTGATCCCACTATACTTAACCTCCATGCATTTTTCATGAACTAACCTCATTATTATCAATCCATCATCGCCAGACCCTGTAATTTCCAAAAGTGGGAGCTTTCCTTTCATCTCAACAAAGATAAATGTTAACATGGGAAGCCTCTGTAATAAGTATTCTGTAATAAAGAGCTGGCACATTGGAGCGATGTTTCCTTTGATCCCCTTACAAAATGAACGTACCTTACAGGAATATAAATATATCTAGTTTGATTATTTCCCCACAGTTCCCCAAATGGTAAAGACCAATTTGATTTGGCCTCATACAAAGGAAATGTATTTCACATAGACCCCCTTTGTAAAATTGCATCTTCTGCCCAGGCCTGCATGCTGCCCAAAATGCGAAGCTGTTTAAAGTCCCAGCGCTACCAACTGGGCCTTTTTTCTTCAGTAGACGCTTTCTTTTAAAGCCTCTTTTACACCGCCTGTTCATGTTTTTTTTTTTTTCAACCACAAAACAAAAGAGAGAACTCAAACAGCACAACACAAGAGATGCAAGAAAGTGAGCAGTGAGTACCAGACGGTGAAAAAAACAAAACTCCAACAAAAAAGATTGCCGAGTGTGTGTAATGTAGGGTTGATGTTAATGTCGCGGTTTGTGTGTTCAGATTGGTTTGCCAGGGCTGAAGTCTAGTTTGGATGAATGGTTGAAAAAAATAAAAAAATAAATTGATTTAAAAAAATGAAAAGGTGGAATACATAACTAGGTAAATGAGTGAATTTATGAATACTGCTTTTAATTTTAATCCCCACAGTTGTGATCACAGCAATGGTGGTCGTCATTGCAGCATAATACATGATCTCTTCAAGACACACGTCTACTTGTATCCTCCAACCTTGATGAAATAAAACAGGGGCTAAAGATATTTTGGGCTAGGACTAAGTTTTGAAAAAGAAGTCTCAAAAGTTATTAATTCAAACTTAAAAGTTTAAAGTCAGCTTATCCTCATTAAGACTGTAGTGTATTTTGATTAGTTTTTCATCATTTTCAGTGACTCAGCATATATTGTGAATGCTTATATGCTAAACTTGATGGGGACTAATTTCAAAGATGATTGAACACAAATTTTAAATTCAGACTAGCTGACTCTTAATAAAGAAAGTACCTAGAGAACAGTCATACTGGAGCACAATATGTTTAACATGGCTAGACGCTGTATGAAAGCATCTTGGTCATACTGGCTGGCTGCTAACGTTAGCAGTGCTAGCACTGAATGTCCACATGGCTATGCTGGTTACACATCACTCATGCTGAGGGGTAGATCCACTAAGACATTTTAGATGCGCTAATAGAGTCAATTTTAGCTTGAGACTTGCCCCTGCTTATTGCTCCTCTTTTGCACCATATCTACGAAAGGATTTGCTCTGACCATATACCGAAACAAACACACCCACAGCTGAGCGAATTAAGCGCTTGTTTTGCCAAGTGGCACATCTGTGGCTTTAAACCTTAGATGACCAACAACACAATTACCACAAGTAGAACATTTTCAGATGGAGAATTTATTCTTGCAGAGACGTGCAGCGAAACACAACTGTGCTGGCACATCAGATGATTATGTGTGACTCAGACACTACAATAAAGAGATTGCAGAGGGCACACGCTTATGCCTCTGCTGATGTTAATCATTACATAAAACATATTATAATCATACAAACTCAAATGTTCGGAAATCAGTCATTGATCAGTTATAGCTTAGAGAAGTAAATCAACTTCCTGCTGCGTGAATCCATGTCATTTTATTAATTGATTAATTTGAGCGTTCAGGGTTTTTTTCAGCTGGTCAGACTGCAACTTCTTATGCTGCTCATGTTCCGTCAAACTGCAGGATTTTATATCCTGGATTGTTTTTGTGCTAAAAACCCAAACATCTCAATGTGCCAAACACGTAGTGTGTGCGCGCTCTGCGTAATGGCGTTGGTATGTTATCGTGCAGAGGCGCAAACAATTTACAAATAGCTGAAATAAATGGGAAAAAAATAAATAGACATATAAACTTCCTCTACATACACCATAATGAGGTGAACTGTAAACTTTTTATCAGCTGATTTCTTTAAAGGTGTCCGGTACAAAGGTGTGCAACGCCTACATTTTACCTTGTACTGTAAAATGACATTTCAAACTCACCACTGCTCCTCAAATACTTCACATCACTTTCAGTTGGAGTGTTTTTTTTTTCAAACAATAATTTATTGCTTTCTAATAGGAGATGAGGGGCACACATGGAAGCAGTATTTGTAATGCATTTTTTGAACATGTTTTATTCTAAAGTTACACATGTGCAGGTCCTACCAGCTCAATGGCCCACTGTTGTTGATAAAAAAATGAACTTAGCATACACAGGAACAGTTGACTTAAGTGAAGAGAGGAGAAGCAAGAAGGGGAGATAAATGATTCAATACCTGGTGTTTAATTGCACCACCTTTACTGGTTGTGGCAGTTAGTGCTGGCTTTGCTGGATTAGTTGCTTTTTGAAGAGAGGAGGATTTGCATATCAGGGGTGCAATTTTGCACACAATTTTTGAATACTCCCTCATTATGCCGGGCTTAATGCTCAGGAAAATGATAATCTTATAGTAAGAACAATTAAAAATAATTTGACTACTGATATAAGATAATCAAATGGAAATGTTTAGTCCAAACAGCAAATTGCCCTTCCAAGACAAATTTCCCCAAAGGGACAATAAAGTGAATTTGAATTGAATTGTATAATTTTCTGTTGTATTGTATAATATCATATTTTGTATCGTATAATTCTAAGAGTGTATGCCTATGTGAATATGACTTAGAACTGATTGTTATTTCTTTACAGAAAAAAAAAAAAACATTGAGATATAAGTCTATGGTCATCTAAATAAAAAATAGTAAGCTATGGCTTTTTCATCTAAACTGCCCTGCCCTACTCTACCCAGGTTTTCATTCTTGTCTAACTGCTCCAATTTACAGATCAAATCCTGCCTAAGTATGCTGCTCCATGTGATATGTCAGTTCACTGTGCCTGTTAACATCTATGTATCAGAGCAATGATTGCAATGGCAGTCGTCTTTATCCAGAGCGACAGTGACAATAGTTGCAGGGGGCTGTTTAACAAGACAAAGCGTTATAACTGAATTGCAAGCCAAAATCAATTAAATTATTAATATTTAGTTTTGTCCAGTATTCTGCATCACTTTGTGAAGCTTATACAATTAAGCTGGCCAGACACGCACATCTGTGCAGCACTGATATATTAAATCCTGTCTAGAGTTGGATAAAAGTTATATGAACAGCAATAAAAAGTTTGTAGAATTGTTTAGTTAAAAGAGAAAAGCCTGAATCCTTATTGGTCCACAGCATAAGCACTGAGCAGATTGAGTCATAGCACAATGTATGAATCTCAAAACTCATCAGACGTGGAAACTCCACAGCTCATATCATATGCTTCTGAGCGTGCAGAAGGTGTCTGTGGAGGATAGATGAATGAGCAGGAAAGATATTATTATTTCAATAGGAGACATCAGGAAATCAAACCATGTGGCAGCTTGTGTGGGTGAAGAGAGGAAGAGGAGGGTTTTTTTATTTTTTCATTTTGGATATACACACATATGTATGAAGGTGTGTGTGTCAGGGAAGGGTGTGATATACAAAAAACGGAGATTTAGAAGTTGATCAAAGAAGAGAAAAAAGAAATTCATGCGTGCATATTGACACACTTGTGAGACTGCTGGTATTTTATGTGTGTGCGTGTCAGTGATTGTCTTTGAAGTCAGAAGAAAAGAGACTTTGTTTTTTTCTGTGCCTATGCTTTATTCAGCAGGACAGACACGCACAGATACACACATCCACAGGACTAAACAAATCCACAACTTACTGTGACTACACTCCCTAGAAAGATCCATTTGCCTCACAAAGCACAAACCATCAGCATTGTTAGTTAAGAATCAACATTTTGACCATTAATGGCCAAGCTTTGTGACTGACTTCACCGTGCCACTGCTGCCTCTAAACTCTGCCCTCTCTGGAAGTGGACTTGATCTTTTAACCTCTCCCCTGTGACCCGCTCCTGGTCACATGGTTAGCTAAGCTGTGACCCTTTGCGACCTCGCTGGATAAAGGGGAGGCAGCTGTGTCTGCGAGGTCAGACGGAGCTACTGCTAATAACACTTTACACACCTTTAACACGGTGAGCACCCAAGTGAGGCAAAGCATATTTAATCTCTCGTGAAGCAGACGGACCCTGAAAGAAATGAGACTGAGACCATGTCAGTGTCTGTATGGAGGTTGGTAAGGAAATACGCCCAAAATCAGTCTTATAGAAATAAACTGTATTGCACAATATTCACTTCCTCCCTAACTTTAACTTAAAATTTTCAGCTTCTGAAAGTATAGACAACCTCATTTTTCTGTTATTTGATGCATTGTTTTATATTTTCATTACTTAGAATAAAGTTTGTGGCCACTTCACAGGACAAAAACAAGCAGGAATGAGTCTGCACTTCTGGCGCCCCACAGCAGCTGTTTTAAAGTTCATTATAGAAGGGAGCACATGTGCATTTTATCCTTTTATCCTTTAAATGAGTTCAATATGCTGATTTTAAGGATAGTTTTATATATTCTCTTAATCCTGTTATGGCTTTAACACAGAGCTGTTAGCAGGGCCGTCGCTGGCCAAAGTGAGGCCCTAAGCAGACTCTGATATGTGGCCCTCCAAAACTCAGCCACTATGTGGAAGACCATGTAAAATCACAGAGTGGGGTCAATGACTGCCAGAGTCGCCTACACTCTGCTGATTTTATAGCTGAAGAGTTCTGGACTTCCTCTGGCATTAATTTAAGCACAAAATCTGTGTGGCGGGAGCTTCATGGAATGAGTTTCCGTGGACTATATCTGGGGAAGACTACAGAAAAATGTCTGCTGCACCAAAAGTTCCGAAGAGAACAGCAGGCTCCATAATTCTCAAAGGAATATGTTTGGCACATCCAGGACTCTTCCAAGAGCTGCCAAGAGCAATCAGGGAAGACGGATCTTAGTAAGAGAGGTGACCAAGAACCTAATTGTCACTCTGACTGTGCTCCAGAGATCCTGTGTGGAGATGGGACAAAGCTCCAGGAGGACAACCATCACTGCAACCCTCCACAAATCTGGGCTTTATGGCAGAGTGGCTAGACAGAAGCCTCTCCTCAGTGCAGAACACATGAAAGCTCTGGAAACCTCCATGTGAGAGCAAAGCCCTTCCTAGAGCTCCGGTCTCCGAGCTCTACAGGGAGTTTCTTTGACCTCATGGCTTGGTTTTTGCTCTGGTATGCATTGTCAGCTGTGAGGCCTGTATGCCTTTTGACAAATCAATTTAATTTACCACAGCTGGACTCCAGTCAGGGTGTAGAAACATCTTATCAAAGGTCAAGAGAAATGGGAGGAACCTGAGCTAAATTACAAGTTTTTTTTTTTTTTTGCAATGGTCTGAACAGTTATGCCTATGTGTTATTTCAGTTTCTTTTAATTTTTCATAAATCTGCATAAATATTCCAAAATTCTGTTTTTACGTTGACATGATGGGATATGAGTGATGATAATAAAAATATTTTTTGCAACATAAAAAAAAATGAAAAAAGTGAAGGGGGTCTGAATACTTTCCAAATGCTCTGTGTGTTGAACCAAATTTAAGACAAAGTTGTGTTTTATTGAGTCAAAATAACTTATTCTTGTCCACTTCTGTATTATTTAGTCAGCACTGATTATTTGGGTTGCACATGAGGCTGCAGACTCCCATGAACTGTGGCAGTAATCTAAATTTATATCAGAAAAATAAATAATGGACTTTAACACATTTTCTTCCAAATCACAGCAGACAGTGGGCTTTGATCCAATCTCTCACAATCACATAATATTTAGTTTCCTCTTTAGTCCATGTGTGGTCTTCTCTTGGTCTGTACTCAGGGATCTCATATGCCTAGTACACTTTATCTGCATTTGTGTGTTTTCCTTTTGCAGACATATTTATTCAATACAGCAACAGCCACCCCAAGAGATCTCTGAGCCCCTACTGTAATATCTGTTTTTAGCCTCCCTCTCTATCTTGGTCATCCTATTCCATACTGTACATGTGATTTATGTTTTTGTCAGCAGATTTGTAACGCGAGCGGTCCAACACTCTGATTTGTCGCTGCAGCCAATGTCAAGAAATAGATTACACCAGGGCGCTGACCTAATGCGGTTTTGGCTGCGATGATGGACCACACAGTTCACAGCGTGAATAAGCAGACAGTGTGAACACATACACTCTGCGTGTTTATGCACACATGCAACACATTGAGTCCATTTTTTATGATTTGGTTTAGTCTATAAACACACACAAACATATTACAGAGCTCAGGCTCTGCCATTTTTAAACTCTGAAATACGGAGTGAAGCAAAGTGTTTGGTGAAGTGGACCTGACATTTATTGAATCAAATTGAAATAAAAATAGCGAAACACGAGCCAAACCTCGGTAACCTTCTCCTGGCCTTCCCACAAAGATTTGAGCTGTTAGAGGGGTATTCAGTTTTCCACAGACAGCTCACTACACACATATAAAAAGATACCACAATGTGCTTGGTACAAATTGTTACATATTGGTGTAGTTACTAGATACAGCAGAAAAGGATTTCACAGAGCACTTACAGAAAATCCTTACTTATTCCCCATAATCCATGATAGACCTGATGTTAAAGGGTCGTCGCTCTATTTTCCCTCAGGGCGAGTTCACTTTACAGCCAGATTAGGTTCCTGCTTGGACTTTTGACTACTTTATAAGGAGAGCTGAATGGGCCTAGTTTCACATGTGTCCAATTATACGGACGGCCTATTCTTTAAGAGTAAAAACTATTTGTTTCAGCTTATTAGTTGGACTTGGCAGAAGTTTAAAAACAGCCGGATCCAAGAATGCTGACGAGCCCTAGTGGCACAAACTCAGCGCCATGGAGCTGCTTTCTTTCTGAGGAGTAATACAGTGTGATATTGGGGTCAGTGCCACCGGCTGTCTGCTTCAACCAAACGTTCAGAGAAAAAGCACGACTGTTTTCGTTTCTCCATGTACATTTTCTGAGCTATGTAATTACCCCTGTCATCTCCATCGTCCAGGCACTGCAGCCGAGCCAACACAAATGTACAACAGCAACCTGGAATTGGGTAAAAAAAAAAATAGTTTGGCTCATAAAAAATCCTGCCAGGAGGAGTTTCAGTTTGGGTTCTTTGTTCAAAGTGTACACTACAGAAAAACTGTGGATTGCCCCTGGGGTTTAATTCTCTCTCTGCGCTGTCAGAAAGGAAAGGGATGGGTGGGTGGCCCCGGGAATGCTGCACAAATAACATGCTTGTTTACACTGCCTGGATGCAAATGATAGACTGAGGCCGCAAACTTGGAGAGTTTTCGAGACAAAAGGCGTCTCATACGCAGCCACGCTTTGTGGATGAGATTGGAGGCTTCACCCTGAGATCCATCATGACTCCCTCTAGGGGGAAGTGTTTGATCTGGCCCCTCCTCGACTCTCCTCAGTCTGATGTGCGCCACTCTGTTATGGCCGCATCTTCTTTGCTTTGCTGCTGCATCGTTACAAATTCTGATTCTAAAAAGTTCAAACAAGAAGTCCCCCGAGGAGGACGGCTGATTCTACAGCAGAGCAAAGAGAGCGTGCCCTACTGAGGCTTCCACTGCGCCTGTGAAACCAGGGGGGGAGATGAGGGTGGAAGAGGGGGAGACGAGAGACGGAGGAATGTTTGAGGAGTTGATCATCTCCCCGTCTTCTCAGCAGCTGTGCAGCAGGATGGGTCGAAGCTCACAAACATGTGAACAAGTGTATGTCTGTGGCTCATCTCATGTCAAACACATGGAAAATGTCTATAGCTTTGAAGAATGTGTGACCTCATGGCACATATTTGAAAGCTAAGCAGATTTTCTGGGCTTTTTTTCTGTTCCATATAGACTTGGTCACATACAAACAAAGAGTACACTGCTCTGGAGTAAGATGTTTTAAAAAGAGGGAGAAACTGAGCCAGGCAGAAAGTAAGAGTTCATAAGAGATTGTCCACCTAAAGACCTTTCACACCAACAGCAACACAAATAAATGGTGCAAAATGCCAATAATTCAGCTGTGAACTTAGACGTGCATGTCTGTTTACTTCAAGAGTGACAGTATTTTATAAATAAATCAAGAGTACAAAAAAAAATTATTGCACTGCAGAAGTCTACAGTGTCGTTTGCACTATGCACCAGTGACCTAAGATACATTAGTACAGTCAGTGGGCAATGGCTCTCCTCAGACTCGTCAGTTGGGGAGCAATATCAGGAAGCTGACTGGCTGAGAGCAGCGATATGCCTAAGTTAAAGGATGCTTTGTTGTTGAATGAATTTATTGGAGTAAAATTATGTTTGTCTTTTGAACAGCTCCAGCTGGGCGCACAATGTTCACTTGTGTTACTTGACATGAGTTAGGCTGCCTGTCTCAATCTTTTATTTGGCTACACAATATTATATTAAAACAAAAGTAGTACTCAGAAATGATTAAATGAAAAGAGAAATTTTCCATCTTAGGAGGCAGATACTTGCTGTTAGTTAGGCAGGCTTGGATGCATCATGGGTGCCACATGTCCCCAGCGCTGGTTTGATGGTTTGGCCATGCATGTCGTCAAAAAATAATGCAATCCAGATGCAGGATGCAGCATACATGTGTGGTAGAGGCAGTGTGAAGGCTGAGGAGGTATGACAGTCAGCACAGCTGCAGAGACAAAAACAAACAAAAGTTTAAAAGGTAAACTGATAATCCACATCCACAATCCTCCACATCTTTACAATGTGTCATTGTCACCGCAGGGACACAAACATGTCTGTCAAATGAGCTGGGATGGACAAAATCTGTTTTAAGAGGTTGATGTTTAAAACAAAAATTTCTATAAACAAGATTGTGTTAAAGTTCAAAAAGCGACCATGTGCACTGGTGACTTTCAGCCAAGTGCAGGTCTGTCTGTATTAGCTTACCTTTTTGAATTTAACTCATATCTGAGGAGGATTTTTGACATAACAAAGAAAAGACAAATGAAGGCTGAGAAGGCTAAGCTCAAAAGATGCTCCCTTGGTAAGTCAAGCAGCATGCTTTCACTTTCCAGGGAGTGCATGGCTAGAAACCGCAATATGGATGGATACATTAATGACAATGCATAATTAATACAATAGAATTTGTTCAAAACAAATTAATCCATAGTAGCATGAATCTAAATATGAGGGTGCAACAAGCGTTTTGCTATAAAGGAGGAGGCTGGGGTGGAGGAGGTTAAGCTTTGCCAGCAGCAGCGTGGTGCATCAGCATTAAGGCAAGCAGGGATCAGTGAGAAGTCTGTCATATTTTAATGGAATGCTGTGTTGAGAGAAAGGACTGTGATTGGCTGTGGGAGCTGGGAGGCAGTAACTGGGATCAGCTGGCCATCAGCTGATCACGGCTATGCGTATTGAGCTTCATTTCATAAGTATACCACATGTTATACACCATTGGTTCCCAACCTGGGGTCTGGGACCCCCCCTTAGGGGACAGGGCACCAAAGATCTTGGGGGGTGGGGGGTGGCTCTGAGACAGCCAAAATTAGATTTGCAAATATTGACTAAAACCATGGGCTTTATCAGTGAAACAATTCAAATCTATGTTAATTTTTTTGCAGCAGTGTGCCACTTTTTCTTTTCTCTTGAGTTCTGGGGGTGCTCTGCTTTTCTTAGGTACATGTGGGGTTGGGAGTTGGGGGGGGGGCTCCAATAAACCACCAGAAAATTCTGATTCTAAAACGGCCACAGTAGTTACAATTATTTCATTTGTCAGGCTACAAACAAGCAATAAAAAAAGGGACACAGCTCACCATTAGAAACTCTCCTGTACTCTCCTGATTGTGACATTCTATCAAAACCAGTCCTACTGCATCAGAGAGAGTCCATACAATCTAAATCCAGTCAAATTTTTAGTGCAGTCTCCAGTTGGAAAACACCTAGACTTCTCCTCATAAAAACAGGTGTATAAATAATCATTTTCTGTTCTATTGTTATTAACATTGAACCTGACCTAGCTAAGGCTTCATGCTTTGGTCCAGTAAAACCCAGCTGCAGTCAACTCTGTTCACAGTATAAATTCAGACTCTGTATAACTCAACACCACTAACACCTGCAGTGAGTTTGACAGTTTAGGAAGAAACTTCAGGGTGTTACCTTTCTAAAGACTCTGTGTTTGTGGTCGTACTCCAAATGGTTCAAACACGGCTTTCAATTTAATATGGGTACTTCTGAATGGGCATTTTTGACTCGTTCTACCTGGAATTCTAAGGGATTTTATGAAACTATAAAAAGGAGGAAGTTTTTCATCAAGCGTTTTGATTGCTCAGATGTGTGCTTGTCAGTAGTAAAACTTTAGAAAATAGAGCCAGTAAGCAACACAGACAGCTGAATCATTTGGTCGACTTATCACACATGATACATGATAACTGTGGAGCTAGATACTAAATAGACCATATCACAAACAAGTCAAGTGCATCAATTTCAAAAGGAGAAGACATGATGAGAGACAGAGAGAAAGGCTGGAGGAAGACAGACAGAGAGGGGAGACTGAGAGGGAAAGCAGACCTCTGTGTCAAGCACATCAGCTGTAGGATGGTGGAGAAATGATGAGAGACAGCCAGAGTGAGGGATGGATTGAGAAAGAGTCAGAGGAGAGAGGGGAGAGAAATCAACAGGAAATGAAGAGGAAGGAAAAAGTCCAGGCCTCCATGCCAGGAGTGTCAAGTGCAGGAAGCTAAGTTTTGATGACAGGCATGGACACAGCCAGTGGATTAATGTTGGCCCATATGCCAGTAGAGAGATGCCACAATCTGATAGCTTTCTGCATGTATTGGCCTTCAGTGACAAAAGGAAAGTACAGAAGAAAAGACAGATTTTTCTAACTGAAAGATCTGGCTGCATGTCCACGACAAATTCCGGTTGTTTGAAGGATAAAAGAGACTTTAATTGAAAGTCGACAGTCAGGCGAATGTTTTTGCACATAAAGACCTCTTGAATGGTATAATGAACACATCAATGCTGCATTGTCCTCATAGCACTTCACAGTCCCCTGAGAGAATAACAAATACCAACATGTATCAGCAAAGTGAGACTAAACCTAATGAATGTGTGCATGGCATTTAGGGTGATTCCACCACTGAATCTTTCGCTTGCATGGGACATGCCATTGTTGGCAGTGTGAGGATGATGAGAGGGGAGGAGGAGGAGGTGAACTAAATGGGTAAAGGAAGAGAGAAGTGGTGGTGGTGGAGAGGGGGTGTCCCAGTCCCCAAGAGAGCCCAGCCAGGCATTAATCTTCTCCCTTTGACAGCTCCGTGAAAGTTTCTCAAGAAGGGCCATTTCCTTGAGCTATTATAATGCTTCACTCAAGCACAACCCCTATGCTGAGTGTTCAGGGGGAGAGGGAGGGCCGGATGGATAGAAGGGGAGAAAGAGTGAAGAGGATTGTGGGACCTCATGAGCAGACTATAAGGGATCATTTAGTGGCTCTAGGAGCAATCTGTCACAAGGGGGAAACGACAAGTTTAGAGCCACTAATGCAGGATTCACTATATTAGAGTAGCTCATATCAAATGATTGAAGACTTGATCAAAGATTTGACCTAAGCAGGAAAAATGAAGGGTAACGGTACTTGCTCCGACAAATCAAATAAAGAAAAACCTATAGATATCCAGAGACAGAAGATTTCAAAGTTGCGTGCAAAACCTGTTTCTATCGGTGCTTTCACACGTGCACATAACTCCTTTTCTCAAATATTCAAGGTGAGCTTCATCCTGGAACATGATTGACTGTTTTAACCCAGCTTTACCTTAATTTGTTCCTGCCAGCACCCAGTAAAATTTCCACATGCAGACAGGATGTATGCTACTGTGAGAAAGTGATGTTTTAATCATGCGATTGATAAGAAAAGCTGGGCACGCACAAATCTTACCTGATTTTTAGTGTGTGGTGTGCAACTGACTAATATGAAATGCCACACTGGCGGTCTCATCCACCAACAACTAGGGTCTTGACTCTGAAAACTCGTAATCATGCATTGTCAAACAGGACTTTAGACTAAACGGGATAATTGTGATAACTCTTGTTGTGTGTGCAAGGCATAACTGATGCAAATGTGCAACAGTGGAGTTGAATCAACCACTTTTCTGCACACCAGTTACGGTGCATTCAGAAAGTATTTAGCCCCCTTCACTTTTTTCCATTTTAATGTTGCAGTCTAATACTACAGTCAATAAAGTTCATTTTTATTTTCCTTCTTCTACACTCTATACCCCATCATGACAAAGTGAAAACAGAATTTTAGAACATTTAAATAAAAAACTGAAACATCCCATTGACACAACAATTCAGACCCTTTGTGTTAAAAAAAAAATGGCTTAAATGTCACCGATTTCTCTTGATCTTTGCTGAGATGTTTCCACTCCTTGATTGGAGTCCACCTGTGGTAAAATAAACTAAATGGAAATGATTTGGAAAGAAACACTCCTCTCTATAGAAGGCCTCACTGCTGACACTCCTATTGAGACTTCTTCTACCACCTTCCCTTCTGACAGGCCAAGCCTCCATGCGCTATGAGGTGCATGCATACATGTACCTCATAAAGAAGTGAGGGGCAGCCTGTACTGAAAAAAAAAAAAGACTTTGTTGTCACAAGATGTCAGGGTTTGTATGGTAGTTACACCACAGGGATGTTTCCAAAAGCTCTGAACCAAACATCACTTTAAGGCATTTTCCAAAAGCATACTTGCACCTTAAAATCAATTTTGGCACGTTTCACTAATCTAATGTACTGCTTGGGGGCTTGTTCCATTTCAATGCTGTTAAACTGTGTGCAAAAGTCAACTTTTCAATCATCTGAACAATTAAATTTAGCTCAGGAATCATTTATTTCCAGCATCAGTCTGTCTTTACTAACTTTATGTATGTTCTTATTTAGTTATAGAGACTTATTTTCCAACTTATACATCTTTCTTTGGCCTTTCAATGCAAAATTTAGTTATTTAGCTCTTTGAACATTTTCCGTTTCTTCCATCACAGGAAAAATTAGCTGCTTGCTTAAATGTGGTGAAAAGGTTGCTCAAAAGGCAAAATCTTTTCACCTCTCTAACATCTCTATCATCATCAAAGCAGCATGTTTTCATCTTTATGCTCCTTTATCCCCTGATTTACCTCTCTACCTACTGGGTTGACACTCAACTTTGTCCTGTGATGAGCTTCAAAACTTCAGTAATGGGATAAGAGGAAACTCAGGCACTTTACAGATAAATATGGCTCAGTTTGGAGCCTTCTATCATGTTTGGGGTGCTTTATAAGCTTAGGGAATATTTCTTTAAGTGGAGAGCATAAATGCTATCAATTAAACAAAGCTTGCTGTTGATCTTGACAATAAAAGCCAACCCTTTTTAAATCCTTCACTGAAGGCTGAAGGACAGCCAGATGGTGATGTTAGCTGAGCACAGACAGTAGAAATAAAGGGAAATGACAAACCTCTGAGCAAAAGATTAGTCAGCTGTAGCCCCATATAAGGAATATGCACAAAGAGAAGACACGATTTTCAAACTTTCAGTATCAATCTCTTGATTTTTTTTGTTATTATTTTTGCAATATTTCTAACATTCTACCTGTCTTGTTTAGAAAAGTGCCGAAAGATTATTCATCTTGGTGCTAATAAACTCCCATTGATTTTCAAACACCTGCTTGGCTAATAACCATAAAGCAGTGTGGTTCTGCAAACATCAGATTAATGCTCCCTCTGCCTGAGGGCTATCACACACTAACACCTTCTAATCTGTAAATCTCCTCATCTCTTTCTCCGTCACTCTGCTTCTCTAACACATGGAGTGACACAGTCACTTTATCACCAGTGTCAGTTTACACAGTATGTGAGGTCTGTTGTGAAATATGTCACTGTACACTGGAGATCCCTGTATGCTGTCAGCATGTCTCTGCGCTGATGCAACCAAACAGCAACACACATGTACACACACTGTACTCTTTACAGACAGTGACGGCTGCAACAGAGCATCCTTCTGGTATGGATAACTATTACCTAACTCAAACTTTAGCCATGATTAAAATTCACCACGGCTCACACAGGGTCGAGGCCACTGACTGGGCCGGGTAGCATCGAAATCAGCAACAAATTAGTTTCTTGACCCCCCTCTGGTTCAAGGACAGCAGTCTGCTTTCTCTGGAAGCATGGTGATTGTGACAGCTCGACAAAGTTTTGTACTAGCAACTTTCCAGCTGTCTCAAAAATAAACCATGATACTGAAAATGTAGATAATGTATCACCCAATTAATTTGTAACTATACAAATATATATATATATATATATTCTTATCTGTGATGTTAGACAAGGTAAATTCAGCCTATTCCATCTACTACCTGAGCGGACCAAACTGGACTGTATATATGTATTGATTTGCACCAAGTTTTTCATGCCTTTGTTTTTCCCCTCTTCAGGTGCTTTCCCACCGTGTGGTATGCCATTCGGTGATGTCAAGATCACAGATTGGGACTTTGCTGATGATGCTGTGATCTATGAGGAGACTATAGACGTCCTTGTGAGTGATGAGGCTGAAACGTTGGGAATGCACGTCTCCTGGAAAAAAAAAAAAAGATCCAGGCATTTAAGAAGCCTTGCATGCTGCCATTGAATCTGTGAATGGTGAGAGCATGGAAGTTGTAGAGCAGTTAACTTTCACAGCGTAATGCATTGATCCACTAACTACAAGGCTGAGATTGACCACAGACTTGAACTCGCACATGGGGTGAAGGGTTTGCTGCGTAAGGTGGTGTGGTGTTCCCTCTGTCTGAGCAAAAACCAGTCTTTTGGTCCATTGTCCTCCCGGTCTTACTGTACTCTTATGAGGCCTGGACATGGATTTATGGCCAGAGGTGCTGGCTGGACTCTTTATCGACAACTTCTCAACTCTACTTTTTTTCATCAGTGACCACACCTGGTACCTGGTACCTTTTTCATATCACCTCTGGTGAGGTTTAAGTAAGCTGAGCAAATATCAAAATGTGACATCAACACAACCACTGACTGATCAGAGAATATTGTCACTCAGAGCGTTGTGAATGGGATGTCTGACATGGAAATCAAACCTCTCTTGCATCGGCTTTATTCTGCTGTACAATTTCCCAAACTCTTGTACTTTCAGTCACATTTTCTCATTGCTTGTGGTTGTAGTTTGCATAGCCACACTATAACCTCACCAACATTTAGGAGGTACTGTAAAAGTATACACTGTAATGGAAAACAAGTGCCTGGCACCAAAATCAAATAGAGTCAGTTTCATCATTGGCAGACTGTTTTATTTGGCATTGATATTAAAACTGTATTGATCACTGCCATAACTTCACTCAGACATGCATAAGATCTATGAACTCTCCGTATGTCTGGTATATTTTAGATCTCTTCTCTAAACTAAACATGAAAACATACACGATTAAAAGCTACTGAGCTCTTCATCCTAAATGTGAGAACTCTTTTCAAGGTGTTTTTGAAGTTTAAATGATACATGTGTAATTACACTACTCAAAAAATAAGGGAGCACATAATCATCACCATGTAACTCCAAGTCAGTCTCACTTCCAGGACATCAACCTGTCCAGTTAGGAAGCAACACTGTTCATGAATCAGTTTTTGCAAATAGGACAGACAACAGGTGGAAAGGAGAGGCAGCTAGCAAGACAACCCCTATAAAAGAATGGTTTTGCAGATGATGGCCACAAACCATTTCCCTCTCCTCATCCTTTCTGGCTGATTTTTTGGTTACCTTTGCATAATTTAAGTGCCCTCACCACTAGTGGTAGCATGAGGCAGTATCTGCAACCCACAAAAGTTGCTCAGGTAGTGCAGCTCATCCAAATGCACTGTGGCAAGAAGGTTTTCTGTGTCTCCCAGCAAACTGTCAAGAGCACAAAGGAGATACCAGGAGACAGGCCAGAAGGAGTCATAGGAGGGCAACAACCCAGCAGCAGGACCATTATCTGCTCCTTTGTGCAAGGAGGAATAGGTGGAGTACTGCCAGAGTCCTACAAAATCTTGTCCATCAGGCCACTAATGTGCATGTTTCTGATCATACTATCAGAACCAGACTCCATGAGGGTGGTGTGAGGGTCAGACATCCATAAGTGGGGCCTGTGCTCACAGCCCAGCACCGTGCAGCCCAACTGGAGTTTCCCAGAGAACCCCCGAATTGGTCGATTTGCCATTGGCGCCCTGTGCTCTTCACAGATGAGAGCAGATTTACATGAGCACGTGACAGACCTGAGTCTGAAGACGCCAGTTTAGTGGTGGGTCAGTGATAGTCTGGGGAGGCATATCCTTGGAAGGCTGCAAAGACCTCCATGTGCTACCCAGAGGTACCCTGACTTCCATTAGGTACCGGGATGAGGTCCTCAGACCTGTTGTCAGACAATATGCTGGTGCAGCGGGCCCTGGGTTCCTTCTGATGCATGACAATGCTCGGCTTCATGTGGCTGGAGTGTGGCAGCAGTTCCTACATGATGAAGGCAAAAATGCTATGGACTGGCCTGCCCATTCCCAAGCCCTGAGTCCAGTCGAGCAGCTGTGGGACATCAGGTCTCGTTCCATCCACGGTTGACATGTCGCACCTCAGACTGTCCAGAAGTTGACTGATGCCCTAATCCAGGTCTAGGTGGAGATCCCTCAGGAGACCATCTATCGTCTCACCAGGAGGATGAACAGACATTGTAGGGAGTACACGCAGGCACATGGAGGCCATACAGACTTCTGAGCCTTATTTTGAGTTGTCTTGAGGAATCTCACAGAAGTTAGATCAGCCTGTGATCTGATTTTTCCACTTTTATCTGAGTATGATTCTGAATCCAGGGCTGCATGGGTTAAGGATTTTGGTTTCCATTGGTTGTTCTGATTTTATTATTTTGTTCTTATTTTGTTCTCAATGCATTCCACTTTGTGATAAAGATTTTCAACCTTAATATTTTATTCATCAAGATCTGAGCAGTGTATATATATATATATATATATATATATATATATATATATATATATATATATATATATATATATTTTTTTTTTTTTATGGCTGTTTTAATCTTTGTTCTTTTCTTTGCTACTATTTTTCTCTGGCCTGTGAAATTCTTCATAACCTTGTAAAGTGCTGTATAAACACAGTTTATTATTTTGGTTTTATTATGAAGTAAATAGAATGTGGAATAACAAGAAGACACATGGGAGGAAAGAAAAGGTGGGCTATGTTGAGGAAAAAAGGAACAAATGAAGAGAATGAAAAAAGAAATACAGAGTAAACGAGACAGGGATGCAAAGAAATTATGGTGAGGAGAAAGGTAAAGAGAAAGACAGAATTTTGAAGCCATACACTATTTGCTTAGTAGGTCTGTGCCTTTTAGTTACCCTTTGTACTGAATCTTCCTAGGAAGAAATCACACATATCGTGGCCAAATCAAAGCAGGGACTTAGGGAAAATGTGAGTAATCATCTGTAGGAGCAAAAGAAAATTAAAATTCCTCAATGAACTATTACGCAAGAGGAAACTTAAATATACCACTGACCAAAGACATACAAATGTGGGTGAATACGGATTTAATATTCAAGTTTACACCTTGTAAAGCTGTCAGAATGGCTCTGATTATAAGATTTAGATTTAATTTTTCTACCTAACTCACCTACAATACTTCATAGATACATCACCTTATTGCATTTTATGCTTTAAGGGTTTGTTAACTTTTATCCATTTTTTTTTTAAAATCATCTTACAGTTTTATCATTCCAGTCTTAGGACTGCCACTGACGCACTGGTCAGTACTGTTGCCTCACAGCCATAAGGCTACTTGCTTCAGTCCCAGTTGGTCTTGGCCTCTCTGTGTGGAGTTTACATGATATTCCTCTGGGTGCAGTGATTCTTCTGGGTACTCCAGCTTCCTCCCAGACTCCAAAGATGTGCTCTCTAGTTGTTCTCTACTAATTGTCTCTTAAGGTGTGAACGTGAGTTGCTGTGTTGTTTGTCTCTATATGTCAGCCTTGTGATTGACTGGTGACCAGTCCAGGGTGTACCCCGCCTCTTGCCAAATGACACGGAATGGAATAAGGGGTATAGAAAATGGATGGATGGATGGATGGATGATATAATGAAAAATTTTGCAGTATAGACCTTAGATTAAAAAAACAAAAAAAACAAACAAACAAACAAAAAAACAAATGACTGAACAAAGAGACAGGCCAAAACTTTAGGGTGACATGCAATTAAACATTTCATTTCAGTCTGTTGTGCTTTTATAATGTAAATGTTGGTACTTTTTAGATTCTTTAAAAAACTGATACACTATTATAGAAAAAAGCAACCTTCTTTAAGATATTTCCACCCAAAATAACAAGATACTTAAGAAAAGATCTCTACAAATCAACCAAATTGAACTTCTTGTCCGGCAAAACAGGGTAAAATAAAATAGGGACAGATGTCTAAGACTTGTAGATTGTACTTTTTTTTATTTCCTGGAAACAGTTTGCGACCCACTGGAAACAGCCCCACGACCCACTTTTGGGTCCCGACCCACCAGTTGAGAATCACAGATCTAAATTACTTTGAAATCAGTATTTTCCCTGTTGAGCTTTCTAGGAACTTAATAACCACATTGGTTCAATGATTTTTCCAGTTCGCCATCAAGCATATGGCATACACACTCTTCTGTGTGGTCAAAAATTCAGCCCTTTTGTGGACCCTGATCTACAAAAGACATGAACCAGAACACGTCCTATGAAAATGTCTTTATCACAAGCAGAGAAAGTGTTTCCTTTTTGCCTTTAATTACCTCTTAATTGGGATGCCTTCACTGGCTGTTATGGGTACTAATTTTCTAGGGGGCCCTTTCACATCTCAAAGAACTCACAAAAACTCACATTCATGCCCATCATCACACTGATGGACACTGATACGCTCTGCCACATTAGGGATTTCACACATTAATGCGTAGACACACATATTATATTTATTCCCCTAAAACTTCTCATGAAGCTTTACTTTTGACATTAAAAAGATTAAATGAACCCCAACTGTGATTCAATGTGTTCAAGGGGCAATCAAGCAGTTAACTATGGGCACACCGTAATCCAGCACACGAACAATGGGCAGTTAGTTTGACTAAGCATTTAGTAATTCAGCTGTGAAGAGGGGATTCAAAGAACTAACTGTGACTGAAAAGCCTTGCTTGCAATGTAATTTCATCATGCAGAAAAGCATGGGCCCCTGAGCAATAGAGCAAGTGAGGCAAATGCATCCCTATTATTCAATTAAAGGGAACAAAGTAAAGGTTTAGATACCACACACTTTGTCTTCTTAAAGACAAATTCATCACACATTCCTTTCACATAGGTTTTTATAGTTACTATCCAAATGTATTTGATCATTTCCTCTTTAAAGTAACTGAGAAAAGGAATAAAAGTAACCCCTTATTTTTCCTGTTGAGTTGAACCAGTTACTTCTTAATTATTCTTGACTTTGTCTTTTGTCCAACAAATCAACATAATGGGAATAATTCCTCAATGTAATACCTTCCTCTCTGCCATCTCATTAGCTTAGCTGTTAGCTACGTATGTGCGGGACCTTTTGAGCAGAGCCTTCTACGCCAAGTAAAACTGTAAATTCATTTTGCTATAAAATGGTAAAATATATGATGAGAGTGTTCCTGACTGAATGTTAGTTTACATGTTTTTACTGATATTTTATTTTAAAGATAATCGTGTCATACATGTTGCTTCGCATTTCTTAGAAAATTAGATTTAGTTCAACCACCCACCCACCGAGCCAATGACTTATCCCCCAATTTAAAGCATGGTCAGACAACAGCAAATGTCATTTTGAAGGGATTTATTTGAGCATTTTAAGCAGTGAAGGCAGTGTTAATTTCATTGATTAAAACTATTAGTCGACAGCCTTTTTTTCCATGACAAAACCTTGACAAAAACTAACAAAAATAGATCTGTCATGACTAAAACAGTTTTTGTCAAGATGACTAAAACTAGACTAAAATGTAATTTAGTTTTTGTCAGACTTTCAAAATCTGTGATATTTCTCCACTGTTTGTAAATCTGTCTAAATACAATGCATCTGTAGCTATTCTGCCTCTCAGCTATAGAAAGCAGGGACCCCAAGTTTGGCAGAGTGCTTAGAATACACTACCATGATTTGGTACCAGATTTAGCCAAGAAAATAAATGCTTTAACTAAAAGTAAAGTCTAAAATGTGAGGACTTTTTATGGACTAAAACTAGAGTAAAATGTTTTCAGTGTTCATCGACTAAAGCTAGACTAAAACTAAAAAGGATAGAAATGACTAAAATGTGACTAAAACCAAAATACATTTTATTTAAAGACTAAAACTAAGACTAAAATTAAAAATAGCTGCCAAAATTAACACTGAGTGAAGGTGCTTTATATACAAAGGAAGACCAACTTAGTATCCAAGAGATTTTCAAAGCTAAACTTTCTGAGACAGAGGGCCTCTGTGCCTGGAGTTGATCAAACCTCAGAAGAATAACAGAGGAGACAGATAACCTGCAGGTGATGCGTGACCGTCTGGGAAATTAATATTAAAGTATCAGGCTTCACTCTCCATTTTCCATACCATCTTTCAATAGGGGTAATCTGGAGAAAGAAAGAGGACAGATTTAAGCCTGAAGATCATTGACAAGTTCTCCCCATCATGGTGGTGGGGCAAAGAAGGTATCAGCTATGACTGTGGAGAGCTCTGCTCATCAATCTTCAGCAGGTCATCAAATGGGCAGGGACAGAGAAGGCCATGATGATTAGATTCGCTGATCGTGATGGATCCTCTGCTGGTTGCTTAGTGGCTTTACATTTGAGACCACAGTAGGAACAAGTGGAAAAGAGTGGTGTCATTCAGTCAGTGACTTTAGGATTAGCCTTTTATGAGTTTAAAAATGACAGTAAGCTTCCTTCGGCCTGTGGAAGAAAAGTATATTTCAGTTTTATGTTCCCTAACTGGCTCAGATACATACTCACACAACGTGGCCTTTAAACAAGGTCAAGAGTGTAGCTGGGTAACAATCTCAACTCATTAACATCCGGGAAGATCCATTGCCCTGGATATTGGCTTGGACAGTCCCTCTGAAGCCGATTGTCTTTGGATGTTTCAAGCCTGTCAGTTCCATCCCGAACATCCTGCAGAGCTGAGAGACATCTGCAACCCAGAAAGACAACTCTGTCTGTTACTACTATTCTCATACCGCTATTCACTGACAGGCCATGCAGAGAACAAAGGCTGAATTATTCTTCTGTATCCAGAAGTTGATGTATCTGTTATAAGTACCTACAGAGACAGCTCTGTGTAGGCGTCACTGGCCACTGCTTGTTTCATCACAAACTGGAAGGCAGGACAGAAACACTGGCAGTTTTTAAGAGAATTTAATAAAAATTAAAAAGCAAGATGAAGAAAAGCTAATTGGTTTGGCATTATAAGTCTCCCTTTGTTCACCTGAAATACCATCCAAACTCTGATTTAATGGAAACAGCTTAAGTAATGAAAAAAGGTGAATACATGAACAAGGGAGTGTAAGGAAGTATATCATGCCTACTTGCATAGCCTGTTTGAAGCTTAGCTTGGACTGTTTAAAAGTGTCTATTAACTGCTCCTTAATGCTAGGATAGCAGGACATTGACATTTGTAATCTATTAAGTATCTCAGAAAGCAGTTTGTTATTAACCTGAGTAGCCAGACCAGCTATCAGAAACCTCCAGTGTTTACAGTAATTCATGCTCTAACACTTAATTGCTAATGAGCTGTTAATGCAGCTTTGTTTTGCCATTTTACTTACTCATGCAAGTTGTACATATGTTGTCCTTAAATCCATCTTCTATGTTGAAATTTTCTTTCCCTGTTCAAGGGAAAACATGACAGCAATGTGACGTGAATCCAAATTTCAGTTACTCACTGATGGGTTTTCTTATCCCTCTTAGCCTGTTTTCAACATTTCCCCCAAAAAATTTTAACTGTGGTGACAGTGATACAGTTGCTCAACATCCATCTGTAAGATTGGCATTTCCTTCCCATTTTCTGCGGGCCACATGTCGAAACATCTTTAGACAAGATAATTGATACCAAACTTCTACTGATAACACCACTGTCCTAGGACTGTCACAAAATCAGAAGTGTAAACTTTGATATGAAACTATTTAAATACCATAGAAAATCATATATGTCTTAGACTCCCAATACTGGGTAATTCAGAGTAACTAAACCCAAGAGTTTCAGCTGAGGTGCACCTTCCTTGAAAATTCAAAAACATTGTGGACAGGGCTGGCAGGAAGGGTGGATAAGATGAGCCCATCTTTCCTTTCTACAGTCCCTTATCAGCCACAACATCATCATTGCTGCTTTTTAGATTCAATTATTAGCCATAATGCCAAAATGATTCAAGGTAGAGCAACCATGAGCTATGCAAGTGTGAAACAATGATATATGCTCATGAGGAGACACAATTTCCTATGTTTTTGACCTCATTTTAAGAAAAAACATTGGGTATTTGCAAGCTCACTATTCACTCATATGTGAACACAAAGCTACTGCCACTCCTGCATAAAGGTGAGTCAGCAACAGTGCGCTGACACCTAAATTTTAAAAAAGTTAAAAAAGGGGGGAAAAAAAAAAAACAATTTTTAACTTCTTCAGTGAACAAGCTCATTCAAAATGTACATTTTCTGGAAATTCTTAAAGGACATGTCAGTCAATATACTTGTGTCAATGACTTAAACTACTACTACTTATAATAATAATAATAATAATAATAATAATAATGATGGATGCTTTATTTATATAGTAGTTTTCAAACAAAATGCAGCCCAAAGTGCTTAATGACATGTTTAAAATGTTGTTACAAACAACAACAAACACAAACATACAAAAAACCTGTGTCATAGATACAAGGAGGGTGTCCTTAGGTCAACATGGAGGCTGTTCCACAGTTTAGGGCCAGGCAGAAACTCTGTTCTGTGCTCACTTAATCTGAAAAGTTTGCCAACTGTTGAAATCATTAAGACATTTTTAAAAAGAGCTTAATACGTAGTGGCCTTGTGACACAGACATATAAAGTTGTGTATCATCAGCATAGCAATGATATTTATGATGGTTCATTATTTCACCCAGGGTAAGCATATAAAGAGGAAACAGGATTGGTCCCAAAATGCTTCCATGTGGAACACATTCAGTTCATAAATTCAGTATGTTGCTGAGACAGATGGCTACTAAGGATGTTTCGTCTCTAATTTTATTTTAGTTTTTTTTAAATCACCCATTTCATTGTGAGGGACAGGGGAAAAAACAGGAATGAGGCGACGGGGAAAAAATATTGCACCGTGTAGCGCTGATTCAGGCTGCATCACTCATATGCTGTAAGGACACGGCGATAGGAATCAGTGTTATTAAGCCAATTTTGTCACTGATGCTTGCTCATGTCATGTGTTGTCAGTACAATGTTAACCTAAAGCCCACTTTACATACATAACAGCATAGGCTAGAGCCTCGATACAAGTAAACACTAACTGGTCTCAGACAAAATATGAACACATTCAAATCAGGTTGACCCAGGGAAGACTGAGCAACCAGGTGGGTGTTCTGATGACGGCGTGCTGAGAGGGAAGCCTAATGTTGTGGATGGTGACCTCCAAAATGAGAGCCCTCCCCCAGATGCAGGTACTGGAGCAGTTCCCATGGGTCTGATGGATCAAAACAAACAGCATCACAACAGGGGCAAGAATTTCACCTGAACAGCCTCTTACCCCAGAGATTATAACACATTTATTGTAGTCAGAAGACTAGAACAGCATTACATAAATAAGTCTATTTACCACTCACCACTCAAAGGTCAGCTGTCATCTTCAGCTTTTACAGGGAGAGTAACTAGCTGTGCTCACAAACTCAAAAAAGACAAACCAGACATGCATAGAAAAATGCACACTTTTCTCTAAAATAATCCAGTAAGCCCAAAGAAATCAATGACAGCTATCATGTTTCTCTCAAAACTCATCTTTGTTCTTTGAAATACATGAAAGTAGACATGGGTGAGTGCTCTGGGCTGCTGGACGACTCAATACCCAGAATTTTCCAATCAGTTCCCAGGCTTCTTCTCTTTTTAAACCTTCAGCTACCCCCTGGCATGGTGGGCCCCCAGGGCATCGCCGCTACACTTCAGTGCCTAAGTATGAAATCAGCATGAACAGAGCTACAACCAGCTTTTAAGTTAGAACTACTAGATTGTATTTCTGCTGAAAAAGAAGAGATTTTTTTTATGCAAATTGCCTCTTTAAGTAGATGAGAGAAAGGAAAGCCTCAGTTGTGGAGAAGCGGGATACAAGGAGGGTTAAAGGGGTCAAAAGACATGGTGGAACAGTGTAGACAGGCACTGTCACAGCCATCCATGAGAAGCTGGGGGTGTCTGCGTGGTGCTGGTGGGGTTGACTGCTGTGAGTAATGGCTGCTGTCTGACAGGGCCTTGGGAAATGGAGTCGAAGCGATCAATACGTTATAATGTTAACAACGATCCCTCCTCCCATTGTGCTGCCCGAGACAAATCTATTAAAGATCCATCCCATCCCGTCATCACCATCCTCTGCCAACAGCACCCAGAGAGAACGAGGGTGAGAGAAAAGGGAAAGACAGGAAGTGAGAGGGGATGAATACCAAAACACAAAGCAATTTTCAGAGCTACTCTGCAGAACACTGGTTCACATTGTGTCACAGACTGCTCTCATTCAATGACGAGCCATTTTTCCTTTTTTTCTCTCTCTGACATGCACTTGTTGGTTATTTGCTTTGGTCGATTTGCAGCTCGATGGAATGCATCTTGCACTGAAGTGATCCCCTCGCCGCTGCATTGATTACCCATTAACGAAGCAGCATCGACAAACACATTTTGATGTCTCTGAAATCGTTTTGAAAAGGTGTTTTGATGACGCTTCTCATAAACACACAAATGGCTGGTATCCTTGAAAGTACCACCTTTGTGGTGAGAAGGTTTTGCTTTGAATGACTTAATTTTACGTTTTGGTACAACAACATTAAACAAGCTGCCTGCTTATATTTGATGGTTTGGGAAGAAAGTCACTATAACCCTTAGAGATTTGGTAGATTTAACATCCCAGCTTGACACTTTAACTCCCCAGAGAAAGGTGAGTAGTGCAACATTTGTCATTTTTTCCCCCTGTGGGCATTAGCATATGTTTGTATGTGTTTGTGAGGGTGCAATCCGAGCAGCCGGGCAGACCAAGATGAGCAGCGACGACAGCTAGCGTCAACCATGTCTGATGTGCCACATGTGGAATTTTCATTACAGAGGAAAGTCAAACAGTCACACATGCATGCAACGCCATCCGCATGACAAGGATGAATGGGGCCGATATGGTCAGCTGAGGTTGGGCAAAGTCTCAGCTGTGCTGGGACCTCCTGCTTTCCACCACCACCCACACACATTAATGTTTACACGAGTTGAAAAATGCAAGTGTTTTCCCTGCTTTCTCAGAGAGGATAAAGGTTACATTCACAGAGAGTTGCGTCAGAAAACCCAGTCACCTCCCCTATAACCTTACTCACATATTATCGGACAAGCATTCACATTTAGTAAAAGCATGCACACAAACGCGTCGACACATCAATGGATACAAATAGGTCTCAACTCACCTCCCCCCAACCCAAGCAATCAGGGGCCCCTGCAGATCCCCTGCAACCCTCAGCAACTGTACATTCTGAGGTTTTACGATCTTGACCTCGTATGTAAGTGCCACAGGGTTGCATGGAAGGGATCAGCTTAAGTGAAAGGACCCCCACTCGTCCTTCCTGCTTACGACCCCCCACGCTGTGGACACAGATCATATTGCCCTCCCCCCTCCAGATGTGAGTCAAGGGGGGCATCCCAAGGAACTAGTAATGTGTATGTATGTGTAGGGCACGCTCCGGTGTCGGCAATGTTGCACCCTTTGGCACTTGACGCCGCTGACCTGTCAAGGAAGATGGATTGGCCTGTGATGCCGATGTAATGTTAGGTGGGTATGGGGCGCATATATGTGGATCCTCTTGCTGTTTCTGACGCTTTTGCTTTCCTGTAACAAGCAAAAACTTGCAAGTATGCCCTGAACACCATGACCCAATCCCATCCCTGGGGAAAGTACAGTCCCAAGGGTGCTTTCTTCCAACTTAACCTTAGCAATCCCCCTCCTAGAAGGTCTTTATTAATGGCTTTATTTTAAGACCAGCGTGCTCATTCTAGCACTCTCAGACACACTGGGTTCCAATCAAATGAGGCGTGGGTGACACGATGGCATGCTATGTACAGACAGGTTGTCCAGTGCTGTTTATAACTTAATTCACACATCTGTTTTCCTTATTGATTACCCTCCTCAAATTTTAATGTGGGGCCAAATGTGGAGAGGAGATTGTATTTCTGGTTCTGAGTGGCTGGCTTATCAGATTTTCCCTTCACACTGACGTTGTCAAACACGGCATTGAGACGGCAATAAGTCAATACAGAGACCAAAGTGGTAACACTTAGAAACCTTTCACCTCCTCCTGCTTGTTGAATATTTTATACCTCAGTGTCTGATGACATGAATCTCAAGATGTCAGTCGAGAACTGTCATTACCCCTAACGTGCCAGGTCCTAACTAAAGCAGGACTGGTCTGCACATTAGTGGGTGTTAATTTATGTTCAAGGCACAGAGTCATGGTCAAATTCCAATCAATAAAGTATCACCATGAGGTCAGAAGATTCGCCTGTGAAGGAATCAATTTCCTGATTTAGAGGGGTTTGCACTGACCCAAAAACAAGGCTGGTTTCCACCACTCCTACAATTTCACAAATATGCTCTATTAAATCGTGATGATGTAATTTTACTTTGTTTCAGCACAGAGTGTAAAACTTATGTAACAACATCAGGATAATATATTTTAACATGACACTAAATATACGAAGGCAAGGCCGGCCATGATGTTAAGAATGTGACAGGGCACATTGGACAAAACCATTTGGAAAGTAATTTCAGACTTCATAGCTAAGCCATAATGTGGTCAGAATACTAGAAAATAAAGCAGGAAAATAATATAGAACACTTTAAGGGAAAAATTATAAAATAATTGTGAATAGTGGCAAAAATGGGCAGATTAATTAGTGAAAATGGGTATTAACCCTTTAAATCCTAGTGTGTCGCCGACAACGCGCTGTTGAAGCACACTTTGCATGACCATAATTGCATGACTGTTTGTGTTATTGGAAAAATTCAAACAGTTTCTGAAAGCTGAGAAATTGTGCTTCACAGTCAGCATGGTTATTACTGTAATTCCTCTTTTCTCATTAAGATTCTAGTATAAAGTTTCCCTATTTTTTGTGTTTTTTCATTTTTCATTCAACTGTTAAAACACTCTTAACATGCAGTAAAATGTGTTTTATCCATGTTAATTATTTTCCTGTCATCGAGGTATGATTATAAGGGTTTTCTCCATTTTTTAAACATATTCAGCTGGGAGCTCCTCGTTTTGGCTGTCTACAGTCTCATCTACAAACTGGAAGTCCCAACATGCAGTTAAATGTAAATAACTGCCATATATTAACAGTTCTAAGTATTGTGGAAAAATGGGCAAAAGCACATACTCACAGGACATTTTCTTGGCCTTTTATGGTTAAAATAAGAAAAGAGTCCAGAAATTCAGGTTTTAAAGGGTTAAAGTGCATGACAAAAATAGGTTGAAAGTGGTAAAAGGGCCGGTATCAGCAAAGATGGGCAGGAAAATGTGGTGAAATGGGGTTTAACAGGTGAAAATGGGCAAAATGAATCGAAAGTGGCAAAAAATGGTTTAAAAGAGAAGAAAATGGGTGAAAAATTAGCCAAAATTGGCCAATAAGGGGTTACAAGAAGCAAGAAGGCAAAAAGAAGCAAAAGTCATCAGGAAAGCCTGATCCAGCTCACCACATACTAGGTCCCCAGGACCCAGTGGGCTAGTCCAGATGCCAGGGGCAACCGTGTGTGTCTTGGCATCTGGGAGGATACCTGGAAAGATGGGGCATGGATCTGGCTTAGGCTTGGATGATGGCCATCAGCAGGCCAGAGAAGTACAGGACCAAGGTTTATGCTGGGAAGTGCCAAACTGGCATATGCTCCTATACCTGAGCTGACTTGAGGAGAGATAGGAAAGTTGTGAGGAGAGAGTGGAGATGTTATGCATCCAAAGGCCAAGGCCACAGACTTGAGTTAAGACCGTACAAGATAAAATAAGATTTTTTACCATGTACTGTAAATGGGGTGCTTGTTCTACAAATTGAGGTAACTGGCACCTCAAAAGTTCTGTCTTTGTTTCAGCCCCCTCACCATCCAAAGAAAACTTTTTTTCTCCCCATACTGAGTCAACTAACATCAGCGAGGTGGTTTACAACGTCTAAAATGAGGATACTTTGGCTTGTTGGGCCACTGACCAAGCTGCCATTTCTGATGTCTTTGGGGTGAAAATGTGCCACAAATACTGTCTTCTACCCTCCATTTCCCTCCTTGTAACATGTCATTTGCTGTCACTGAAAAACTGAATATGTGCTGTGGTCTACAGATTTGGGATGGAAGAATTGTTAAAGGCTTCTGCTCATCATTTTTTCCACAAATCCAAATATTTGAGGACTTTCAGAGTGCATTCGTCCCTGTAGGCAGAACCCTCCCCGCGCCAGGGAGACGAGACATGCCACAAGTTGCTTCTTCACACACACACAAGCATACACCCGAGGAGACATTCAGACCGACAAATGCTCTCAGACAGATAGATTTGCACACACAGAGCCAACAACATTCTCAGCAAACCCTGACACACAAACACTCGCACTCACACAGCCTCTCAGTGGATATAACCTAACCTCTACCCTGTCACATTGCTCCAACGTAACAGGAAAAGCTGTAATGAGTGTATGCTGGGTGAAAAATAAAGCCTATTACTATTATTAATGCCTATACGCTGCTGGAGCCTCTGGGAAAAATTGTAAGGCATGTAAATTTCTGCAAGTATGCAGACCTTAAACCAAAACTCCTACAAGAACATTTCAACCCACTCTCACAAATCCGCCCGTGGACAGACAAATGCACCCACATATTAGACATCACATTCCTATATATACACACATACTCTAGGGATATACTTTCTCCTAGGGTGAATCTGCTGAGTGTGTTACACATATATCAGCATATCTTCACTGAGGGACACACACAGAAGTCACAGAACGGTTTTCACATAGTTGTAGCAACACGGCACGCTGAAAAATTGTTATGTTGAGTCCTAACAAGACAGGTGTGGACATCTGACTAAATGCTTCCCCCTGTATTACTAAAATGTTTTATTCTGAGTAACACTTTATAATAGATTTGGAATTAGTGAAGCATTAGTAAAACTTATCATCTATAAACTGAGCTATAAATGCTTTACTGATGCATCAGTAAAGCATCCGTTACCCTAATCCAAACCAGAGCCAGCATGCCAGATCTGCCAGATATGCTGTTTATATATCCATTGCATGGATATGTTCCATATTCATCTGGAAAACCTCCCATACAAAGCGTTTGAAAAGGGCAGGACTTTTCCGGAAATTCTCGGAAGTTGATTCTGCGGCTGTCATGTGACTTATGTCTGTCACATTCATGACAGGCAAACCAGAGCTACAAGACAAAATGAGGTAGTAGACATACGCAGCTCTAGTGCTAACCTCAACTATTAAGGCTCCCAAAGTGAACATCAGAGCTCCCATAGGGAGACATGCAATACACCTTCTCTGAAAAGCTAAACTTTTGGTGGGGCTCTTTGCTCTTCTTTTGATAAAGAAATGTGGTCCAGTTCTGATAAAACTGCCGGAATACTAAAGCTACATCAGAGCTCATCACTCCACCAGCTGCCACTGTATATAAAGAACCCCAAGGTTGAAAAGCATTCTCTCTTTGATTTTAGTTTTCTTTTAAATAAATTTGACAGATAAAAACAAGGTGTCTGCAACACTTTTAAATCACAACATGCAAAAATCCCAAATCTTATTTTATTTGTTCTTATTTTATTTGTTCAACTAACTTCTTGTAAAAAATAAATCCCTGTATGAATTTAAAAGCCACTGACAAGTCTGGCATTATTTTGAATATCTGAAAATGAGATGTTTATTCAGATTTGTCAGGTGAATGAGGCCTTAAGTAAGTGTTTAGAGGTATCTGACTAGAAATAAGATGGACTGATGTCCGAGCTTTTGCAGGTTTAGCTTTTTGTTGTTTTAGCAAGTGCTTCTCCTTTTTTATCGTATTAATGAAGAAGAGCAGACCAGTGCTAGTCTCAACCAGTCTTGATAGAAAATCCCTGGCCTGGCCACTCAGAGACTGAGTAGAAATGCTCTCGAGTCCGAGACAAGACCAAGACATTTAAATGTGGTCAAGACCAAGACCGTTCTCAAGTACTGTACTACAATACTCCCGAGTATATCTCCAGTTTTTGGAGCAAACATAGCGCTTGGAGTCAGAGTATATTCTGAATTTACTGCTGCCATGTATAACGGGCTGTTTCTGAGTGTCAGGAGCAATAGCAGAGAGCTTTTATCATAAACAAAACCACTTAATGGCAGCCTGTTTTGGGCCATCAGTGATGAAAGTAAGGACGCACTCACACTAGGCCATCCGTACCAGGCTGTATTTTAACTGTGCTGAAGCCCATTTGACCCCCTCTCCTGCCCCTCCTTTGGCCTGCACTCACACTGCTCAACGCATCCAGGTCTGGGCACGCATATGTCACGCTCTGATGTCATCACACGAAGCATCCACTGCTGATGAATTTGTACGTGTTGATGACTCAGTATACATAAGTGTTGCTTTTAGGCTGTAAAATAGCAGCAGATTTATACTAGAAAAGCACTCGGAGAGCACAGACCGCCGCCATTAGCCCTGTCTCCCAATAGTACAGAATCCTTTAAAAAAATTCCTGGATCCAGATGGTGATCTGGATCATTCCCAAAATCTAATCAGTTCTTCCTTATGCCATTTCTGACATTTCCTGAAAATGTCATCAAAATCCGTCCACAACTTTTTGAGTTATGTTGGGAACAAACAAACAAACCCACCTGATCACATAACCTCCTTGGCAGAGGTAACAATATCTGATCTGACACTGGAGTTATTTCACCAGACCTGGGATCAGTAGATATGTTAACTATACAGAACCCTGTGAGGAGAGAGAGAGAGAGAGAGAGAGAGAGAGAGAGAGAGAGAGAGAGAAAGTGGTTCATAGTTGAGAATATGCTCACAGCATACAATCTGGAGGCTAATTAGAGTTCCAGGCACTTCTGCTGAATAAAACCCCATCTTTTTAACTCGTATGAGCCCCTACAGTCATTCCTCTGCATGTCCGTGTACTATCTGAATCCCCCACTTCCTTATGTGTCATGAACTGTACAACTGGATGGATTTGGATTTTCTTTTGGTATCATGGTGATTTTTCAAAGTAATGTGTAAAATGTTGATTTTGAAAATATTTGTTACTAAGTAGGCTGCTTAATGAGTAAGTTTTATATTGTCATTGACAGTTATCAATGCCCTGTGTACTTTAAACTCCTTATAAAGAAGTAATTTTGTCAGACTTTCCAGTAGCTTTAGTCTCCTGAGCAAGGCCATTTATACCAAAAAAAGTCTAAGCTAACCCACTCCTGCAGAGGCACTGAAAAAGGGCCTTAAAAGATTGCATCTTTCACCACATTAAAAAAAAAAAAAAAATGCAGTAAAACATTTTAGGCTGTAATAATGCCCCACACAAAGCAAACAAAACATCTGTCAAAATCCTGGGCAAAATGTGGCAAATGTGAGTCTGTTTCTAAAAATCTTTGGTCAAGACTGGTGGACATCCTGATTAAATATGAACAGAGAAAAAGATTTTTTAGGCACACAAACACACCACATGTATAAACACTAACAAACACATGCACACAAACATGCCCACATCCTCCAAATGCATATTTGCACCCATGGTAAACAAGGCTACAAGGCCAGACAGATATGGTTACATGCAAATCAAAATTAAATTAGCCAGCACTATCTCATTTCTCCCAAGAGCAGCCGGGTCCATCTGCAAACATCAGACAGCTTCTCTATAAAAGACCTGTTGGTTCTTATTGTTTGAAGCCAGCTTCCCCCCACCTCCCAAACCCCAACTCAATAAGCGCTCCCTGTGTTTATACAGAACGCATTTTCATTAACTGTAGCAAATTACATTTTAATCCATGAAGCCCAATTCATTGAAAAAACTGTTTGACTGGTCTGAAATTGGCATTGAGTTACTGCCATGAAAAAGGCAGCGAAACAAAAGTGAGGGATGATGAAAGCTGCTGTTTGTTGTTGTTCCTTTTTTCTTTCCTTTTCTCTGTCAGCCTGATGGAAATTAGCAGAGATACTGGAATCTCAATGATGGCTCTGAGCTGTTGAAATTCTCTGCAGACTTGTTTCCATCCAGCCCTTTTCTCCTTTTAATCTCTCATCTTTGACAAGCACAAAGATTTAGATATTCCTTCTGAATAGAACTATACTTTTCTATTATGTATGTGTGTGTGCTTACCTTGTAGAAAAGATGCTACTGTAAGTGGTTAAAGAGTAGCCAGGCTATTTTAGAACAATCCTCTCTCTGTTTCATTTGGAAATAATGGGGAACAATATGATGTGTTTTCATTGGTCAGGTTCCTATTAGGCCAGACCATAAAGTGCTTAACTCTCCAGAGTGGCTTCTCCTCCAGTCGTCTACTTTGATCTCTCTGCTGTTTCAATGCCTTAATTGCCCCTTAATTTGTGCGAGCAGCAGACCCTGATGTTGGAGGCTGATAAAGAGGCAAAGCTCAGCCGGGTAAAAACAGTGGCCCACTATGTGACAGTCAGTATGCTCTATCGCCCCACATGTTTCTCCGGTAGCCCCCTGATGCCCACTGAGCCTGAGGGCCCTGTGGTGGAGAGTAGAGGAGCCCCAGCAGTGGGGCTGGGACCAAAGGTCCTTAATTAGCAGGGCTGGCAGGGCAGCTGAAAGTTGGAGCTGATCTGTAGAGCAGAAATCCTCTCCCTCTGGTGGGTTCTGCTTGGAAGACTTCTCTTATGTAGGAGCCCTCTTTCTGGAATCAGCAAACCAACAAGAAACTCGGGTCCACAACCAGAACAAGTTCAAACTCCAACCATAACTTGGATCGCCAAAGAGGAACACACAGCTTGACACTGAGATGTTGGTGCCAATAATGTGTGGTGACTGTTGAGTGTGTCTGGCATGCTTGGAAAAGACTGCACCCATGTAGGTTGATGCTATCACTTGGTTTACATGTGAACACTGCATGAAAGTCTTTTTGCAGTGATTATTCAGATGTTCCAAAAAAAAAAAAAAAAAAAAAAAACACATTAATGCTGGGCTGGCTGGCTGAATGGTTAAGTTTTAAAGTCTGTAAGGGTGGGCAGTGTTAATTCTGTCAACTAAAAGTATGACTAAAAATTATAGTCTACCAACAGTTTTTTCCCCATGAGACTAAAACTACTGCCAGGGAGTTATTGCTTCATTGTGCATAATCTGTAAAAACCCAAGCATGTAAGGTAAGAGAGCATTCAAGGTTCATCAGTATTTTCTTCTGCATACAAGTAAGTGTAGGTTTATATTAATTTCTACAATATACAGTAGCTTACAAATTTAGTCCAAAGAAAGTAATTATTTTACTGAAAGTAAAAACTTTAAATGTGATGCATTTTTGTTGACTAATACAGAACTAAAATGTTTTTGGGTTTGTCAACTAAATTTAGGCTAAAAATTTCAAGAGTAAAAGAAATTTTAATCAAAATGATACATTTAAAAATTAACAAAAACAGTCTGGCTGTAGATCATTCATTTCTGACGGTCACTCTCACAGACCGTTCATCTGATACTCTGAAGGGGAATATATGCTAAAGCCTTTGAAATACATTTGCACTAAACTTCTATTTAGGCTTAAGGTCAGGGTTAGGATACCAAAAGTTGAAAGTTGAAAACCCAACCTGCTAAACCTGAACACATAGCTAACATAGCTAAAGTTAAGCTCACAAAGCAACCAAAAAACTTTTGTATGTAGTTATTTCTGAAGCTGAATAGGCTCTATCTATGACAGATAAAGCTCATGTTGATAAAGCTAACTCAGCTATAGATTATGAGCAATTGGCAACCTCCGATACGGAAAAATTAAGCATTGCAGAAGTGCAAGAAATTGCAAATCCGCAAGTTTCCACTGGAGGCTGACTGCAGGAACACCGAAAGTCCCATACACAACACATTAAAAAGCTGTTTATTTACTCTAGAAATAAAATAGTTTAAAAACCAAACGTGTCTTATTAGCTAATGTCTTCATGTCTTTTCACTGTACAGGGGGTGTAATTTTTTTTTGTACCACAATCATTTCGATTATTTTGAGTAAAACCCTCACTGCGCACTGATTGGCGCGTCTCATTTGATTGACAGGCAGCTTGACAGGCAGAAGCTACCTTTCTGTTAACCAGAATGCTAGCTAGCTAGCTGACAGGAAGTCCAGTTAGTGGGCAGGTCACTAGGTTGATCCAAAGTCTAGTTGAGTCAGCAATTTCAATATGGAAGCTGTTTGATTCCAGCTATTGTAGACAGTTTATACAATTCTTTTAACCGTCTATGATTATGGGCTATGTAGCTAATCTACATAGCAAAAGCATAGCTCACAATGCAGCTTTGTAAGTCACGTAGCTATGTTATTTACATAGCTATGTAAGCTTTAGCTATGTTTTCTAAAGCTCATGTTGCTAAAGCTAACTTAGGTCTGTTGGGATGGTCATCAGGGCTGTATGATCTGCAGCCAGACCCCTTGGTCTGCTCTGGTGGCCACTATGACAAGACTTTATACATATGTCATTTTTATAAACAGTGGTTTTTCAAAGTTCGTTGACTTACATACAAGCAGAATATACATTTGAGAAAGCTTGAAAGCACAGGCACAGATTTACCTTATCAATGACAAAAAAAAAACAACTTCAAGCAAATGGATCCATTAAAACACACCAAACTAACATAAAAACCCCAAACTTGGCAATAACCCAAGAAATACATCATGGAAATACAGTGAGAGCCAAGACAGCACAGAAGCTCAGTCACAACAGAATTCAAATACTAGTAGATGGTGATTATGAGAAAGGTATGGCACTACACTCTTATATCTGTATGAGAAAATGACAGAGTTACAAGGACCACAGGAGTGCACCAACTGAAAGCTACTCCCTTTCATGTTACTTTTTTGCGATGAATGCACAGCTGTAAACCAGATCATACACTTATTTTGTTGACATTTTCTCAATGGAGCCTGTAACTGCTCTGTCCACTGAAGCAGGGACAAAACTGTGAAAGTGAAAAGCATGTTGCGAGCTGCTGACAGTTACTGTTGAGAGATCATGCCGTCAAAGTGGAAAATAATACGTCTACTAGTCCAAAAAGTAAAACAGAAACTGACAGGTAATGGGATATGGTAGAGGGGTACAGTATTTCAGGACTGGACACAATTCAAGCAGATGTCTGAGCAGAACGCAAGACTGTGGATGCAGCAAAGTTTGCTCTATTTTTCTCTTACCTTGAGGAAGGAGAGGGAAAGATGTGAACTGCTGACATTAAAGTGCTGGATTGTTCCCTTGTCGGGCATTTTTGTGGCTGACCTTGGATTGGACCCAAAGGTACAATCTCAGGGCTGGGCTGAGAAGCAAAGACACAAGAATGGGTAGTGTGTGCTAGGAAGTTTTATTATTTTTAGTCGTTATTTCGTACCATACAGCTATAAGGGTCATCTCAGAGTGCTTGGATGGTGATGTAGTAGGTGATAAGTCGTCCTCCTGTTATATCATCATTTCATCCCTAAACTTGCTAAGCCCCCGGGCTGAATATGAGCTTGAGAAAATCCCTCTCTGATATCTGTTTATGAGCGACTGAGTCATGCTAATAAATTCTTACTCCTGACCAATAGCGATCCACCTCATAACAATCCAGATGATATCAGGTGCCACCTGTTTGCTTTGGACTATGTGGGCCAAGAACGCTGCCCTGTGGGGCCTCATCTCCTATGTCCTTGGCCAGGTGTAGCGGGGAAATCAAAGCACTCCACTCCAAAGCTGAGCCAAAATCAACTCCCTGTCCTCAGGCCTTCCCCTAAGTCCCCATCAGGTCTGTGTGACCCTTATAAAACCAGGTCAGCCTGGCAGAGAGGCCACCCCGGTTGCAGAGATGTGCAGACATAGCAGATTGATTAAACAGAGATCAGGACACACAACTGGTGCACATTCAAAGCATTGTGGCGCCATTTGACTAAGAGCTATTTAGTCATACTAAGTCTGAAAAATGTAATAACACAAACAAAGGCCACTGGTTTCAATTATCCACAATGGAATATGTTCAGTTTCAAATTTAATAAAACTGAAGCTCATTCTGTTATAGCATATGGGTTGAAGGCAGAGGCATTCATGCCCTAGAAATGGTGCTCTACAGTTTTCATGAGGCGTAACTGCTCAGACTGAATATGAATGATGCTCTTAATTCAATTGCCCTTGCAGATTGATGTAGAGCAGGACACCAGATACCTTCACCTGTTGGCTCCTTGCTGATAACAAAATAACTTTGTATGCACAGCATTATTATGGAGTGTGGAGGTTTTATAATCTCCTCAGCATATTTGGGAGTCTTACAACACGCCCATTTCACCTTCATCTACTTGCAAGCCTATAAATGCCACCGACCGCCGCATCTTGTTTACCATCCCTCCAGTGAATGCACCATGTCACAGCTGTTGTCCCCCTCTCTCTCTATAAATGCTGTTTAATACAACATCATTAACTTTGATTGGGGTTAGGCTTATTATTCCACTACACTTGTGCAAGGGGAGTGTTTATTTTTATCTTTGCCATTGCCGTTGCCAGGCCCCATTCCCATCCAATGTCCCATCAGCTATCTCTGCATCAGCCCAGCCAAGTCTGATCAGATACACCTCATACATCTCAATGCCAAGGTCCATTATCCTGACACAGAAACGCAGGTACTTAAGTGTAATGAGGCTATAGAACGGGACATAATATGTTCTCACAGAGCAGCAGAGTGGCATTATTGGTGTGGAGAAGAGGAGAGGAAGTGAAACCTCTCATATGGTTCTTGGTATGTCAAACCAAGGCAATTACATTCAATCTAAGGCAGGCTGGGTACCCTTTGCTGCCCATTCTGCCTTAATTAATGGGGGCATTTGCAGCTCTTGCATCACTTTATTTGAGAGAAATGAAAGCAGTACAAAGGAGTGCTATTGTTGTAATAAGATAATCCACATTGGGCACAACCATCCTTTCCTTAATAAAGACTTCATTGGATCACTTTATGAACAAATTGTCAGCACGTGTTGGGCGCTCTAACCATTCTGCAGCCACAAAGCAGCGCCATATTCCTGTGCTGATTATCCGTGGAGCCGACACACGAGAAGAATGGCGAAGCAGCATAAACACATCAACTTCAGCTGCAGGAGCTCCGGGCAGCGTTTGAATTAGAAGCAGAAAACCTCAATAGCATGCCTCATGTGAGTTATGATCAATGCCATGGAGAAATCCAATCAAGTGCAGGATTTTTGCTCAAAGTCAAGCTAGGTCACGGAAAATACTGTCGATTTTATCGTCATTTTTCCAGGGTGGGATAGTTTAGATATTGGATTCTTGTATTGAACGTCATATCCAGGAGGGTAGATCATGGCTTTTTTTCATCGCAATAATTTCAAGGTCTTACTCCTCAGTCATTGTTGACCAGAGAGGATGACTAGAAAAGGACAGGACATCAGAATGATCTGCCTGAGACTCATTATGAGTTCTAATGACTTTGCGCTGGAAACAATTGCTCTTAGTTTCTCTGGTGGCAGCTCCAGCTCGCCTTTTTAATAGGCAGGATATGAGAGATTATCCAAGGGTGTGTTTTTAATAAGACAGGAAGAGCAGTGGAGGAAGTTAAAGGCTTGTTGCTCATTTCTTTTCCCCCTTCTTCCAACAAGTTTGGCCTGCTGTAAAGCTTTGGATGTTTTTTCCCCTCTTTTTTCTTCTAAGTCTTTGCTTTTGTAGGACATAAAGAAGGCGCAAAATAAGCTTCAAACACCAGATCCGCCTATAAAGTGGTCTGGATCTGTAAAAAAAGAAGAAAAGACTGTCTTTATAACTACCCTTTATATTTCAGTATTTTCTACAAGACAAGCCATTGATGAAGTTTAAATAAATATCATGAAATTCACAGTCTCTTCAGCCTGATATGGGATGCGCCTTAAGTCTTTACATGATCTGTCCTCCGTTCACAGTTCTTGGCTGAACAGACTTCAGTGAAACTTCATAATATCAGCAAAGTCAAACAATAAAGGAGAAAGAGGCCTTTAAACATAGGCCAAATGGGCACAGACAATTTACAGATTAAAAACATCACCAGTTTTCGAAGGGTCGATATGTGATGAGGTGGCATTTAAAAAGTATATGGAATGAGAATTTACAATAGGAACTATATGCATACATTTGATATCAGTAAAATAGAGTCTATCAATGTAGAGTTTAACATTTGACCTGTTTTCTGATTCAACATCATACAATAAAGGGGTTTTAGGCCTCAAAATCAAAGAATCGTCAATTGTACAAGTATTTCCTTTCATGGTTGGTTATTTTCTGTGTTTATTAAATCATAAAGAGTATTAATTCTGAGAAAGTGGGAGTCTATTGGTAAGAAACACGCTTTAAATACATCACGGGGTAAGTGAAGTTAATATATGCTAAGTCTGATCGTGAAAGAGCCTTTGGTTTCATCATTGCTTTTCTTAAAGATCCTGTAAAGTGAAAATGCTCTGTATTTAGGTTTGTTGTACGACAGGTCACTGTGTTATGAGCCCCCAGGTCAAATTTCAGTCAAATAAAAAATTTCTAAATTTATAAAATTAAGCTTCAACATTCATGAAAAATGAGGCAGTAAAATATCTCTAATTTGAAAAAATGCTACAGTCTGAATGGAGGAAAGCACTCATGCCATTAGCCTGCCTCTTGATCTTACACTGACCTTATGATCGGAGCACAGCTGTCTGGCTCTGTGCTAGAGAAGAGACAAAGTCCGTTTTCTGACTCAAATCTCTGTCATGATACTTTAAATGTTCCATAAGGTCACTGTGGCTGATAGATTCGGCAAATTTACCTCACAATGAAAAAAAAACAGCACTTAACTGACCGTTAGCTTTCACTGTAGGCAGTGACATCAGCTAACAACAGACTGTACTGAGATGAACTGCTCAGTGATTTTATATCATCGTGTTAAAGGGGCGGGGTCATTCTCCACTGTGGGTCGGTGGCATCACATATTTGCCCCTCCCAAATTAAACCCAGCCAGGAAAGAGTTGAAAAACTTTCTAATGGTCTAAATCAAAAATTCAGTCACATGTAGATCTCAGTGTTTTCACATGTTTACAGCAACCATATTCCAACATATCTAGTGTGTTTAGACACAACATTTGGATTTCACTTTACATGGTCTTTTAATTTATAAACCAATAAATAATTCATTTTGTGTATGAACTTTATAAGAAGGTCTATGTTGAGAGAAAATGGCAAATTGTTCCAAATCAGATAATCATTAAATAACCAACACATCAAATAATTAAGAAATAATTATTTTAACAGTAAATCATTGTACTAATAGAAACTATCTATGTGTTTTATTTTTGATTGACTGCAGGTTGCGCTCCATGTTCAGGTGTTTGACATTACAGTGGGTATTTTATTGAAATAAGTAAGTGCATATTTATGCAGACATAAACAGCTGTTTAGGCAGACTGACAGCTGATTGATGATCAGTGGACACTGTCATCACATCACATGCTGCAGAGGAAAGGATATTGCATGTCTATTGAAATATATTCCCTTGCTCCTCTGTCCTATATGTGTCTGGGAGGAACTAATCTCAAGTGAGATTTGAGATGCACCAATATACTTCTTAGCAGGCATTATAGGTTCACATATCCCTGAACCTTCACAGAAGCTTGTTAGCATCGTTTGACATGCATCTCCCTGAGGATGTAACTGCCCATCAAAGACTGAGCTTAAAGAATTCAGGTAGGCCATGGAGTCAAGCACTGCCATATAATTGAGATCAGCTGATCTGATGTAAGCCCTCATCAGCTGGTCTTAGGCACACTATTGGGTTTTGCACTCATGCTGCCCTATTTACACTGCTCTAGCCTGGCTACTCTTTGCTGCTCCCTCTGCAAGCTGCTTTTTGTAACCCTCCTCCACCCCAGCTCCTGCTTTATCTTGCCTCTGGCTTAATCAATGCCATTCTGTTATCACTGATGAATGCTCTACTATGGGAATTGTGCTGCTTCGCTTCCTACCTCAGGCTTTATACAACAATGCACGATAGGCAGTGCTCATGATGACGTAGGCCACTTGGGTGTAGGGTCAGTGCAGAAGTATAGACCAGGCTTCATACTGACCAGGCCTTTAACCAAACTTTATTAATTCAAAAACCACTTTAATGACATTTGGAGCATTTATGAAGCTTTTAGTCAGATGTTTTGTTATTTTTTCTTTAACTCTTCAAATTATTATTGCCTTAAACTTTGTTGCTGTTTTTTTTTTTTTTTTTATTAATAACAAGTGCTAAATGGCCTTGTGCATTGGTGTACACAGACCACAAAAATAACCCTCACACTGAAGGGTTGCCGTTCCACATGGGGAAGCCAATCCCAAACATCCAATGTAAACAGACAGGGCTGATAGTAATTGAATTGAGCTGAACTGACACACACCGTGACAGAATGTGTTTTCCAAAGTGGTGCTGAGCCTGATGCTGCCTCTCCTCTGTCTCTGATGCATCTCTGTATCTGCTGGCTTAAAAGAGAGAGGAGTAGCAGGGGAGCAGAGGCGATGAGTGGTGAGAGGGAAGGGCGGGTGGGGAAGCTGAGTAAGAAACAATTGCTTGCTGTTAACGCTGGTTTTGAGTCTGACTTTTGTTTTGTGTCAGCTGAAGACAGAAAAAGGTAAGGTGTGGAGAAAGGGGAAGACGTGGATAATAAAGATAGAAGGAGAAGTGGGGAAAAACGTGCATCAAGCCTAAAGAAGAGATTAAAGGTCATCTAAGAGATCTAAGAGTGGGTAAATTCTGATTTCCTTTTCTCAAGTAGGTCTGCCGACAGAATTGGGCCCCTAAAAATACCAAGAGAATAGGCCCTCCCCAGTTGTGATTTATTGATGATATCAGTGCATGTGTGCTGGATCCGTAGCATTAATGCTAGCATTCATACTGGCTAACAGTTACCTCATTTTGATGGAGACTGATGTTGGAATTAGTTATTTGTGCTAACATTTATTCACTTTTCGAAACTTTTTCCTCCATTTTTGCAACTTTTAACTCAATTTTGTGGCTTTTCACCCTTTTTTTTTAACCCACTCTTGCCTTTTATGCCACTTTTAACTAGAGATAGACTGATACGTTTTTTCAGGGCCGATACCGATTATTAGTTGTCAAGGAGACTGATAACCGATATTTGGAGCCGATATTTATTTGCAGTAAAAGTGAATATATTGGCGTCAAAATTTTGAATAATACAAACTCCAACACTTAACTTCTTCAAAACTAGGCTGCTACATTACTATTGATTAATGTTACTATAGCTGAAAAAAATAGTACAATAGCAATAGAAGAGACTATCCATTCCTGAACACCATGCAGTTCATGTAGGCTTTATGATGCAGTTACATTATGTCTTAAGTCTTTAACAGATATATCCTGCTCCTCTCTACAAGAAACTATCAAAGACAGCGTCAGGACACACTTCATCTAACAATATGTCATTTTCTGCTGCTTGGGATCTCTCAGTCAACACAGAAAAAGGTAAAGTAAAATAACTTGGCAGTTAAACAACCACCATTGCCCTCTCACACAAACACGTTTCTTACTATTATCACTGATTATTTTCCTGTCAATATTATCAGCAACCTTGTTTCAAGTGATTTAACCATTAAAAACACTAAATAACCTACAGCACCTTCACTTTAATAATCAGTGTTTATCATAGGAACAGACAGGGAGTGGTAATGTATTGGGACTCACAGTAATGTTAGTAGTTGTGAGTTGTAGAGTTTGTCATGTGACTTCCACACAAACACACTATTCTCTACCATAACAGACATTCTTCCCATTGCTACAGTCTCCTGAGCGTCTAAAGCCAGAGGAGGAGAAAGTGGACGGTGGGCTAACGTTACGCTAAAAGCTAATGAGCATTCACCTCAACATGCTGGACTGATTTGAGTTCATTAGGTTTTTACTCTCTCTCTCTCTCTCTCTCTCTCTCACTCACACAGACGCACTTCTACTATCACGGACTATTTCCATATCGATATTATCAGCAACCTTGTTTCCAGTGATGAACAGACACGTCTGGAGGGACTGCGAGCGAGCAGAGCTGCCACTTGTGTTTATATAACGTTACTGGGCTCACAGTAACGTTACTAGTCGTCGTGAGTTGTAGAGGACCGGGATGTTTATTAAAATTTCGGGACTGTCTGCTGCCTTAACTTACCTTCGAAACATACAACTGCTCTCCGGGGCTTCTCCACTCGGCAAAACTTTTTCTCCTCTCCACCTGTGTGTGAGCATTGTGCATGCACAGCTTTCACTGTTGATTGGCTGTTACCCGTGCCGTGGCTCTGTGTGTAACCAATCAGATGCTGCTGTGGGTGGGACAATGCTGGAGCATAGACTGTGCTGGAGACAGAGTAGTGACTCCAGACAGAGAGGAACAGCTGCATCAAAGCCAAAATAACTCAATTTTATATTGATCTCTTATCGGCCGTCGGATAAAAAAAAAAAAAGCCGATATGTGTTAAAATGCTGAATATTGGCGCCGATAATCGGCCCAGCCGATAAATGGTCTATCCTTACTTTTAACCCTTTTTACCACCTCTTTGCTACTTTGAACTATTTTTTTGCCACTTTATGACCATTTGTGCTGCTTTTAGCCCACTTTTCCCACTTTTTGCCCTTTTCCACTGACAAGCTTGGCTCTTGTTTTAAAAGTTTCTTTAGTTATCTAGTTTTGATTAAACTGCAGCTTTCCAACCACTGCATCCGAGCTAATAGCTAATTGCAGCAACCACTGGATATACCAGCATACCCCTCCTGTAACGACTGCAATTCCATGCTGATGCATCTTTTTTTTACCCCATTTTTTGCCACTTTTCACCCATTTTTGCAGCTTTTTGCAAGTAGTAACCGATTTTGCTAGTTTTTTCTCCTTTTTTGCCATGCTTAATCAATTTTCTCCACCAATTTTTTAACCGCTTTTAACCAATTTTGCCACTGTTCAACAAATTTTGCCTATGCTTTGCCGCTTTTAACAATTTTTGCCACGTGTTGCCCTTTGGCCACTTTAACTCATTTTTGCTGCTTTTTTGCTTCTTTTAACCTGTTTTGCACTTTCCGGCCATTTCTGCATCTTTTAAAAAATTATAAATTTTTTTTGTCGTCTCAGTTTTTCTACAATATTTCCTGGCATCCTGACAATTGTGCATATCATGGCTTAGCTATGAAGTCTGACGTTACTTTCCCAACCACGTAGGTCAGTGTGCACATCCATATTGTCATCATTAGCCAAAAAAGGTTATTCTGTTTTAAGAAAATGGGTTTACATTTTGAGAAAAGGTCAAATACTACAGAATAAATATATAAAGAAGCATTTTTTTATTGCTTTGAGAAGAAAGGTTGTCATTCGGGTAAAAAATAAAATATAGTTATCAAAGCTTAATTTTACAATGGACCATGATTTTCCTGACCTCCGTGGGGCCCTAGTTCGGCTGGACCCCAGAAAGCTCTCTCATTTATCCCCCCTTGTTCTCAAGTGTGATACATTTTCTAGTTGTTTGCATGAAAAAATTATTACTTTTGTTTATCATCTGACATCCTGATTCATGCACCTTACATGCCACTTGCATCAAATCCAAACCCGGCAGTGTTGCCAGGTAATCGTTGCATCATTCACCTGAATCTGTTGTCATCATCTCTGCAGCTTGTGTGAGCCAATGTGTGCAGGGAGCACATATGCCAGTCAGAAAATGTTACTGTGAATGAAGTTATAGAAACAAATGTGGCCTCTTCACTGTCACTTTTCATTGGTATCACACACAGCTTGAATCCCAGTCTGCTTGATCTGAAATGATGATTCTGATATGAACAGAAATCCAGACTTGGGCATTAAGATCTGCAATTTGAGTATTTCCAAAGAGAGTTTGAAAGAGATAAATAGAGGAAGTGAAGTGTCAGAGTATGAGAGATATGAGAGAAAATGAAAATAGAGATTGATGGGAAGAAGAAGAGGGGGAATTAGTGGGTGATTCAAGAGTGAAAGGGGAGAGAGATGCGGAGAGTTACTAGAAGAAGAGAGACGAGAGGGAGGCTGAGGAGAAAGGGGGGGAATTGAGAGGCTGCGTAGCACTTTCCTCTGCAAGCTGACAGGGCTTGACGCTCAGCTAACAGGGCTGTTTTGACAGGTGTCAGATGGTCCATATTACTATTTCACCGCCAGGCCCTTGGGACCCTGCATCACGGGCCACAACAGGACCGACCATACTGTAAAAAAAAGAAAGAAAGAAAAAGTAGCATGGCAGGAGAAGAGAGTAAAAAACACTCCACTTGACTTCCTCGCTGGCTCTGCACTCTCCCACAGCCTGGGCATCTGCTGCATGTTAGCTACAGCCTCACTCATCTGTGTGTGCAGCGTGAAAATGATGTGAGCATTTGAATGTGTCAGATAAGACAGAGATATAAGATGCATACCAATCATTTTTCATGCTTTTTTGGAGATGATTTAAGGTGAGCCAGTCACATGAAGAGAATCAAATCCATCTTCATCTTAAAAGCAATTCATCAATGTTACATTCTTCAGCTGGCGTGCACTAAGCAGATGAAAAAATATGATCGCTACCAGGCTGTTGAGTGTGTGCAGGGAGAACAAATCACATCATCCCTGCCAGGGGTTAAGTTGTGACAGCAGAGGGTTTCTTTAATGTGGTTAGAAACATCTCACCAGGCAATAAAAAATATCGATCTTATTCTTTTTCACACCGGAATCCATTATGTGTGCATGAATTGCTGAGCAAAAAAACAATGTGATAAGTGAGTGAAAGGTTGCCAGATTTGATTATCTCCTGTAACTTTGTGCACTCAGTGATTTACCCTGCAGCTCAGGCAGTAAAGAGATGATATTTATTCACTGTTTTCTCAGCCAGTCCTTCTGTTGATCAATCATATAACACTCACTGACCTTGATCGTAGCATTCCTGAGCTAGCGTTCCTCAATGTTACTACTAGACAAGTAGCAATATTTCAAAAGCCGTGGAGGTCTGAAAGCATTTAAAACCACTTGAGTCATCTGTCGACTCCTGAATGCACACAGCCATAATTTGCACCAAGTTTGTAATTGTCCCTTGTTAAGTGTTTCAGGGGGAATTACTGCGGCTGTGGCTAACAGCAGAATAGTTGCAAGTACTTGGGGCATGTTTTATAGTTACCGCATGAAACAAGAGAGTCCCCGCTTGCCTGACGCTCTGGGACTCAGAGGGCGGATCTGATGCTGCTTCTCGCTGTAGAACAAAGGCTTGGGGTTACCAAAGGAATGGGATGGTTTGGGTTGTCAATTTGAAAACAAATGCAGGGAGAAAGATGTCCGGATGGAATTAAAATGAAGAGATCTCACACAGATGAGGGGAATTTATTTATTTGTGCAGCTCTTATTTTTGGAATCATGGACAGAAAAAAAAAAATATATATATATATATATTGGTAACAACTGTGATCAGATACTTTATATGAAAATGCCACACCCAAAAATATTGGAACGTTGGGTTAAATGTGAACAGAAACATGATTGTAAGTGACTTGCAAATCAGTTCAACCTATATTTCACTGAATACAGCACAAAGACACAATATTTAATATTCAGACTGGTATATGTTTTTTTTAAATATACACACATTCTGAATTTGATGCCATTGTAAAATGCTCAAAATCGCCTGAAACTTCGGGGTGGCCTAGTGGGTTAGGGCACAACCCAAGTGCATGGGCGGCACAGGTTTGAATCCGGCCTGTGGCCCTTTCCCACATGCCTCTTCTCGACACGCTCATCCCTGCCCACTGCCCTCCTCTATCATTAAAAGGCACAAAAATCCCAAAATAAATCTGAAGAAAAAAAGCACCTGTAGGTGAGTAGGTGTATTGGTAAGGTGGTCAGGTGATCATACCAATCAGGTGATCAAGGCTGCCCATAAGGGGGCATATAGGGGAGAGCTTTCTAGGCCCCATGGAGGCCAGCAAAATCATCGTCTATTGTAAAGCTGTGATAACCATAATTCATTTTTCCCTGAATAATAACCACTCTTATCAAAGCAACAGAAATAAAGTTGTTTCATTTTTACTGTAGTACAGTGTAGCCTTTTTCAAAATCTAAACCCCTTTTCTTACAAACAGAGTTACCTTTTTATTTGTAATGCTGACAATGTGAACAGGCATATTGAATCAAACCATTTGGAAAGTAATGTCAGACCTCAGCTCAGCATGATGCGAGCAAACATCAGGATGCCAGAGAAAAAGGTAGGAGGAACTGAAATAACTTTAAGAGAAAAAATATTTATAAAACTAAGATCTGAAAATCATCTAAAAGGGGATACAAGTGGCAAAAGTTGGCTGGGAAAAAAAGGTAAAACATGGTTACAGAGTGGCCAGTTGGTTAAAGTTGGAAAATGGGATAACAATATCAATACAGGATAGGAGAGGTGTAAAAAAAAGCAAAATGGGCAGGAAAAAAGTTTGAAAAAGTGCCAACAATGAACAAGGTGTAAAAGTGGCAAAATAGGTGAAAAGTGGCAAAAATTGGCTGAAAAAAAGTGGTGAAAAGTTGTAACAGAGTTTCAAAATTTGGTTAAAAAAGGGGAAAAAATTGGATAACTGCAGAAACAATGAACCAAGACAGGCAAAAATGGGTAAGATGGTTGGGACAAAAAGGTGAAAGCAGTTCATATGAGCGAAAATGGGTTCAAGAGCAGCAAATATATATATATATATATATATATATATATATATATATATGTATTATATATGCAACAAGCTGCAAACAATTGGGTAAAAGAAGCAAAAGTAGCAAAAATAGGCTTACAGCAGCAAAAATGTGCCTAGAAAGGCAAAAGGGGGCAAAATGGGTAGGACAAAATAGTGCATGCAAGTAGCATGAATATTCAAGAAAATGCAAAAAAGGGAGAAACTTGGCTTAGCCATGGTGTGCACAGACAACAGGATGCCAGAAAATAAAGAAGAAGAGGCTGATGTAACTTTTATGGATAGAAATTACATAATTGTGAAAAAGGGGAAAGAAAATAGGGGAAAGAAAATTGGGAAAAGGGGGGCAAAAATCAGTCAGAAGTAGGTAATATGGTTCAGAAGTGACAAAAAAGTGGCAAAACAGGCAAAAAATTTGAGTGAAAAATGAGTTAAGAGTGGCCAGAAGGTGGCAAAATTCAGGTGAATAATGGCAAGAAGTGGCAAAAAGTGGCAATTTAACAACACGCATTACAGAAAAACAGATTGTCTATTGACCATGACTGACATACTTTGTGCACATATGACAAAGCCCATAAAGATGCAATGATAGAGTAATCTGGTAAATCTGTAAAGCACTCTACAAGATTGAACTTCCAATGAGAGTCCTTCAACCTGCATGATGTCATATTGACCGCACTAATGTACTTTAGTTTTTCTTTGTCTCTTTTTCCTCCTCACACGCCCCTCCTCCCCCTCACTCCCTCTGATCATGGATAACGAGATAGAAAGGCCACAGGCTGTCCCATCTGTCAATCAACCAAATTGAAGGTTGAGTTCGTGGTTTTCTAAGCTTCAGTGACCTCTCTCCCTGAGTTTGAACCTCAGAGGTGCAGAAGAAAAATGTCTAATATTCTAAATACAAACTGTGGCTTTGCTTGTGTAAAGTCTCCGGACACAGTTAAAGTATACATATACAGCCCTTCTGAGACCAAATGGTATGAATGGCTTGAAAAAAGCCAGAAACAGACAGTAAAATGCTCCTGAACTCAGCTTGTCCCATTTCATTGTCTTTCAGTCTGACACAAGTGTTCTTTCACAAAGAGTCTGATTCAGCTCCCCCCGAGAACGTTAAATCAGGAGGCCTTTTCCACTGTTTTATGAGGTGTCCTGTTTTTCTAACATACCTCCAGTCATTTCACTAATATGGCTGAAATAAAGAGTTCTGAAGGGTAAGAGGCAACTCACGTTTACTGTGCCCTCACTTAAATGAAAATAAAAATAATGTGAAATGGACAAATGGCAGACTCCACTCCTGGGAGCAGACTTCACAGTAACAGCGCTGAAGGAGGGGGGAAGCTGTGCACAGGCCTATTTTCAGTCCTCCAGTCTGTTTTCCGGTGTCTCACGCTGCACTTTGACATCACACTCGCATAACTTTCCAATTAAGCCGCGGTTCTGTACCGAGAATCTCATCTCCACTGAAATGTGGAATACAGATAATGCGCTGCAGCATGCGAGGAACTGAAGAGGAGGGCGAGAATTTATGGGAGTCAGGGTAAGCTGAGCTGGGTTTTTCAAGCGGTGCAGCAGTCTCGTGGCACTTTAACCTTCCAAGTTAAATACTCTGGTCGAGTTTCCTGAGGTCCAGATCAGTCTGTGGTCCAATCACGTCAGCTAAAAGTGCACACAAAGAGACTATTTACGTCCACTTTAAAAAGCATTTTCCTCATGCTGTCTGACTTCATTTACTGTGCGAGAGGCCTCCCTTTTTTATTTCAACCAAAATTTAAAATTTGCATTGTATGAAAATGTCCTTTTCAAAGTACTTTGAGCATTTTCACTGGTTATTAAAAACTCTAAAATTAATCCTATTGAGTTTTTGGGAGTTTAAAAAGAAAATCTGCTTATAGAGAGATGGGTTGGATGGGGCAGGACCATATTTCCTTTTATTTGTCTGTTTGTAAAGCACTTTGTGCTAGATTGCTTTGTATAAAAAGTGCTAGGCCTATTTAACTAAAGTTTGATTGATTGATACAGACTGACTACCTGAAACAACTGCAAAAGGACAAAATGGTAGAGAGGAAGCTGCAGCAAAAGACTTTCTTTGTATCATTCAGATGAGACTCATGGAAAGTGGTACCACTGGTCATCAAACAACACCATGACCAAATAATTTCTTTTCTAATGAATAAATAAAATGAAATACATTTTTTAAACATACAACACATGTACAGGACCTAAAGTGTAAAGCAATATAACACTGGTGTCGGACCAAAACCTCCTATCTCCATTTTTCATGATTTTAATATTCATTTAAAAAATCAGTGCTTTTGGTCACCTATTAAATATGGGGGTGGTTTTGACAAATTTAAACTAACAAAAAAGCCCTGGAAAGCTTGTACAGGTAGAGGTTAATATGACTGCAAAATATAGGGAAATCCTTGAGGACAATCTTATTCATTCAGCAAGAGAACTACGGCTTGGGAGAAGATTTATTTACCAGAAGATAATGACCCAAAACAAACACACAAAGCTTCACAGAAATGGTTTAAAGACAACAAGGTGAACGTTCTGGAGTGGCGGAGTCAAAGCCCAGACCTCAGTCTAATAGAGAATTTGTGGCTGGACCTGAAAACAGCAATTCACAAATGTCCTGATCCCCATGCAACCTGACAGAACTTGAGCAGTTTCTTAAAAAAGAATGGAGTAAATTGCAGTGACCAGATGGCCAAAACTGATTGAGATCTATCCACACAGACTCAGTGCTGTGATTACAGCCAAAGGTGCATATTTTTATTTAATTGGCATGACTTAGTGGGGATCTTTACTTTAACATTAAATGATGTTTTCTGTAATTATCTCGCAATATGGCATATTGAATTGGCCATCGTTGATGTATGAAATCAATAACAGGGCAAAACGTTCAAGGGGGAAAAACACTTTTTGTATAGGCATTGTCTTTACAATTTATTGGTACTGACTCAGGGGCAATCTTGAGTGTAGAGGGCAGCCACGTATCCACTGGGAAGTCACTTCCCACCCCTGCATGTGGTCCAGCTTTACCCACAGCAGAGGTGTCAAGTAACTAAGTACAAATACTTTGTTACTTTACTTAAGTAGAAATTTGGGGTATCTATACTTTACTGGAGTAATTATTTTTCAGCCTACTTTTTACTTCTACTCCTTACATTTTCAAGCAATTATCTGTACTTTCTACCTGACATTTTAAAAATAGCCTTGTTACTGCTTTTTCATTTCAGCTTGTTTTCATTCCGGCTTGGCATCGTTAAAAAAACCCAAATAAAAAAACCCAAAACCTATCCAGATCAATCGCGCCATCCGGATAGAGTGAATTTGATTGTGGTTGGATGAGAAGTATAAACATAACACCATTCTGACACCCTATTGGTTTGTACGCAATCCATTGCCCTTTCAGACATGACACAAATCACGTCACACTCCAGCAAGGAAATAGCAGACGTATGTAGCCTAGTACGAAGATGTCTGTGGCAGAGACTCAAGAGAACTGGAGCGAAATGTTCCAACCAAGCACCAGCTAGGAGGCTGGTAGTACACATACTGTATATGGTTTTTGAATGTTTTTGCATTGTACTAAAATGTGTTAATTTTCAATGGGCATAAATACAGCTGAAACAGGTGCATCCCAAATTTTTCAACATTAACATTTTAATACAACCTTATAGTCATTATGGCCTTTAGAAAAATGTTTTTGGGAGGTGGGGTAGTGCACTATGGTAGAATGGAATGCAATGGAATGCAATGGTAGAATGGAATGGAAAGTATACTGGATTAGAATGGTGGAATGGAATGGTAGAATAGAATGGAATGATAGATTAGAATGTAAAGTATACTGGATTGGAATGGTGGAATGGAATGGTAGAATAGAATGGAATGGTAGATTAGAATGTAAAGTATACTGGATTGGAATGGTGGAATGGTGGAATGGTAGAATGGAATCTGCCCCTGTGGTGCGGCCTATGCTTTTGTCCTTAATGGAATTTTTTCCCCTTTTATACTTTGAGTAGTTTTGAAACCAATACTTTAATACTTTTACTTGAGTAAAAAGCTTGAGTTGATTCTTTTTTTGGTTCTTTGCATGTGCAAGAAGTGTTTTTCTTTAACTTTACTCATGATTTTGCAAAAGGCTGTTTTTCCAGTGTACTGTTAATCTATTGTCAGACATGTACCTCTCACCAATGGTTTCAGGCATTTAAAGACACAGTATAGCGGATCACATTGATTATGGTCACATTTGCTTCTGTAGCTCATATAGAGGTATTATTACTGGTATTGAGATTTTGAAAAACTCTCACCACATGCTGACAGTCTGTTTTTTTAGATCTGTGTTTGAGTGAAAACTCTCTAACATTCCTAACTCTGTGCTAGAAAGGACTACCTTCACCTCACCGTCCAAATATTTACCTTTAATCAGCTTCACTGTATTTCCCACTGATCTTTGCTTGTTTGTTGGCTCTTCTACTTATGCTTCAATTTAATCCTTCCTTTACTTTACCTAATGTTTTATCTCTGTTTTACATCCTCACTGTGTCCTGGGTAGATAACATGAAAAAGAGTCGAATTACTAACCTGGCAGGTAAAACTCCAGCATTGTCTCATATATCTCTGTAAAGAGTGTGTGCCTTTGTTTGGTGGATGTTTTACGCTCTGTATATGTTTTACATTGTTGTCTTTCACAAATTAGACCTGTAGCTGCGGTGATTTGTCACAGGAGCTCACAACAGCAGCTGGAGGAATTAAATAGGTTCCCTGGCGCTCCTCCAGCCCTTTTACAGGCCTCTTTAGCCATTCCAAGAGTACAGTTTACCATGTTTAATGATGCTCTGTACTTTTACTGAATCCTCATTTCCCCACGTCGGCTAATGAGAAGGATGGAGACCCTGAGTTAAAGCCACTGCAGGTGGTGATGAAAAGAGTTTGTGACTGTGTAACACATGCTGTAAAAGCTGAGGAAAAAATAGCAAGTGTGTGCCGGTGTGTGTGGGTGTGTGTGTGTGTGTGTGTGGTGGGATTAGACCAATATATCACGCTGACATTGACCTTTCAATAAGAATTGGAAAATTGCCCGTCAGTATTGACTTCCACTGATAAGAATATGAGTTTAACCAGCAGCTTCAGGGGTCAGAGCCTGTTAAAGCAGAAAATTCTGCACAAAGATTTTATTGCAGTCGGAAAGAATGAAGATTTTTAGAGACTGATGGGCCCAAGGCTTTTTTAAAGCCAATTCCGCCTCAGGAAAAAAAATACTTTAGACATACAATTTCTGAAACCGTTTTATCTGTACATTTTTTCTGAATGCAACATTGATTTGAAAGAATATAACCATTGCACAGTAAGCTCAGAGAAAAAAATCAAGATTTACATTTGGATTTACAATTGGAACTGAAGACAGTGTTTTTAGTTTCAAGGTACTGTCAGTTAAATCTGCTTAAAGATTTAAATCATTTTTGAATACAAAAGCTCTTAAATGATACAAAATAGTGTGTTACTTATCCATCTATTTTTTACACTGCTTATTCTGTTGGGGGTCACCGGGGGACTGGAGCCTATCCCAGCTGTCATTGGGCGAGAGGCAGGGTACACCCTGGATTGGTCGGGGCAGGGCTGACATATAGAGACAGACAACAGGGCACACACTCACACCTACAGCCAATTTAGAGTCACATATTAATCTAATGAACATGTTTTTGGTGGATTGAGGAAGCTGGTGTACCCAGAGATGCGTGCACAGGGAGAACACGAAAACTCAGCACAGAAAGGCCCTAAGCAGGAAGGGAACCAGGGACCTTCTTGCTGTGAGGCAACAGCTCTAACCCGTGAGCTGCTGTACAGTCTTGTGTTTTATTTAATTTTTGCTATTCATTTATTTTTATTTCTTATTTATATGTCCATGCAACAGTGAGGAACCTTTAATTTAATTTGAACTTTGATCTTGAAGGCCCCAAAGTGACACATCTTGTTATGTTATGTTATGTTTAGTGCTGTTAATTGATTTAAAAATTAATCAAGTTAATCACATCACTTTGCTGTGAGAGCGTTTCTTTAGTTTTCGTAATTTTTAGATTTTTAAACATTCTGATTATCGTGTTTATTTTCATTATTTTAACTTTATAAACAGCACTTTGAAAGTGCTTTTTACTAAAAAAAAATGTATTATTATTATTATTATTATTATTATTATTATTATTATTATTATTATTATTAATATTGTCTTTAACATTTGTGTGTTACATGTTTACTTTTTCTCCCTGCTGTCACTGCATGTCATTCTTCATAGAATCACCTCAGTAAATCTCCCAACAACTGACCTTAGGACTCCAGGTATGTTTGCTGAAGCTCACATTGCTAAAGCTAACTTAGCTACATTGGATTATGTATTTAAGTTAATTATGTAGCCAGCAAAGCTATATTAGCTCTAGCTAAAACTTATGAAGCTAAGGTGAGCTATTGACTACTTCAAAACAGGCCTACCTAAATATAATTCAATTAGCCTACGGATTAGAGCTCTGATTTTTTTCTCTCTTTTATTTATTGCTTAGTCTGAAATGTTTGCAATGCAATTTCATAAAGGTAACTGCCAGACTTGGTAGATAAAGCTGCTTTTTTAAAGAAATCTAAAACTGGAAATACAGCTCTTCCTTCCTGTTCTTCGACGAACAATCTGTGAGCAGGCATCAGAAAAGAAGACCCCTCTAAGCTCTAAACATCCTTGCTTTCAGGACAACCTGGGCTTTAAGAATATTTGTGCTGCAGTAATGTCTCTTGCCACTACAACAAAAAAAAGCTTATCGGAGCTTAAAAATCTTTTATGTGTGACACACCATAAACATTGAAGACTAATACCTTAAAAATTTGCTAAAAAGACGTTCAATATCAGATTTTCTGGAGTAGATTTAACCTTTAAAGACTCCTTAAAATCGCCTATGTTTCAGGCTCGCTGAAAAAGCTTCCACAAAGAATTCAAAGGTATGGATAGCATCAGTAGAACGGCACAACAGCTAGCTACAAGAGGAATAAAAGTAAGAGGCATTGAATTATGGTTCAAAAGCTACTTAACTTTTTATAACTTGTGTCACTTCTTGCCATATACCACAACAACAGTCTCAGAGGGTCAATTCATTGTATAACTGAGCTGGGGAAAATTCAGAGTAAAAACATTTTGTAAAGATGGGGTGACTTTTCTGACACACATTAGATCGGGGTTTCAGCTTGGGAAGCACAACCCAGTAGTGTAATGCTGCAACGTTTATCTTCCCTGTCATATATTCTGCCAATGTGGACATGCATATTTGCCAAAACAAGGTGGCAGAGAGCTGTACACCAATGTATCTTGCTATACTCGAAGTTTATGCCTATTACAGGGAAGTTTTTCCTTGGTACTGTTGCCAATATGGCACTCTATTTTAAATTTCCAGTCTATTTTGGCCAAGAGACACAGCTTGCAGCAAAAACGGGCATTTTATTCTCAGGAGTCTTGGTGTGTGTATCAAGCAGTCTGACAGTCCTAACCTGTGAGCATGCATGCTGAAATGAAGATTAAGGTGTGATGCAGCCAACACATGGCTCTAATGCATCCAGTCTGAAATGGTCCAACTGAGCTGTAGCACGGCGAGACGCTGGCTCAGTGGATGTTTGTGTGTCTGGCTCTGAGTGTATGACCAATGAACAATCACACACTTTTTCACTAGTATTACACAGCTGCAAATTCAATGTAGATATACAAAGTGGACTGACTCTTACAGGTCTGCTGTGGACTTGCAGCGAAGATAGAGCTAAAGGTTTTCCCCATCTTCTTGTTGTTAATCACTTTGTCTGACACTGAGCCATGAAAAGCAATTACAGGCATTAAAACAACTAAATGAGAATATTCAGTCTAGAAGTCGGTGGTTTGATCTTATTTTGTAGGTTATCTTGAAACATCAGTTCTAATTTGGTCCGTTTCCTAACCAGCTAAAAACACCTTGCCGGATATTTGACATCAAAGGAAACATAGCCAGTTTCCAGGGGCTTTAGATCAATAGAGTAATGTGTTATGAAAGTTTTGACAAATGCAGTACAAAGCTGCTGGAATCATTATTTTGTAGTGTCAGGTTTAACTGATTGTGGTGCATTGTTGAAGAATAACAGCAGAACCAGAGATGTTTTGGGACTACAGCCCAAATAATATCAGATCCACTGCTCCGTAGACTTCAAACATTTTACTGTAACAATTAGGAAGCTGATCTGTGCTGGGTTTGTCGCTGTCAGAAGCTGTCACTCTGTGTTCAGAGGCTTTGGACCTAAGGCCACACTGGCAGGCTGTGACTGAGCGTCCAAAGTGAGACGTGTCACAAGAACATTGACTGAAGAACAGCAGGGGGGGTTTGGTGACAGAGTGAAGCAAATCCAAAAGCACACACTGGTGATAATGAGGACTGGCTTGCTGTTTACTCTGACTTCATCAGGCGCTGTCATCGTGCGGTCACAGAATGCAGCCTGGCCCAGATGCTTGTCTACAAACTCTCAACACACCCGCCCAGGAGGAAAAAACACCACATGAAGGTAGAAAATAAAAATGCACAGACACCATGTTCCAGATCACTTCACTCACTTTGAGTCCCAAAACCAACATGAAAGCAGCAGACGTGAAAAATGAGCTGTTTCCCACAAAAAGTTAGCTGACGGCTTTTGGCTCTGTGAGCTTTGTTTTAATTTCCTGAACGTGTAATAGGCCGTGCATGGAATTAAATAACCATATGGACAAGAATCTGCCTCCTTTATATTAGATAGGCGCCGGTAAATGACCCCGAACACCTCAATAAATAACGTCAGTATGACCGCATAACTCCTCGCTTGCTGCATTTACGGTCAATTCAATTTTAATAATTGAGTTTTCCCCAGTTAAACAGCTGTGCCAACACAGCACACTGTATTTCCTTGTCATATTACTTGTCTGAAGGTTATTAACTTTTTCTTGATTTTTGATCATTCAAGGTTACCTATCAAAGCAGGGAGGTCTTCCTAAAGGACACTGACGCTCTCAACATCCTCATATTATCGGCTCTCTCTGACCTAAGGCATCCCCATATTATCCGTCTTTTTATCTAAAATAGCAGCTGTTATGATTTCCAGCTGGCCCCAGGGAACATTTGACCTTCTCCACCCCTCCGTCTCGTTGCCACCGTTGGTACAGCTCTTTGTTCTGGCTAATGTACGTTAATATTCTGGGCCTACCCACACCAGAGCTCCATTCAGGGATCACGCTCCTCGCTAATGTAACTAAATCTCCCCAGTTGACCCTGTCTCCTTCCATAAGGCCTGCCCTGTTCCTTCTAATAGAGGTTAAAATCCTCTCCTTTCCCACAGACCTTCCTTTTATTTAAAATCCACCGCCTAAAATAGACCAGACCGCCTTGTAGTTGTGGGCAGATGTGAAGCTTTACATCCTGTTTGAAGGTTAGAAAAACCTCTGAGGAAATGTAAAGTGTCACAATATGATGTATAAGGGAAATCTTAAAAGAAAAAAACTCTGTATTCATGTTAAAAACGTTTCCCCAAAGAGTAGTATTAAAGTGCAGAATTTCCAGTGTGATCTTATATAAACATGTATGTATTTGTAATGTAATCCTCCACATTATGAAGTGTCAACATGGATCAGAAACACACCTTCACACAAACCATTTCTAATTCCCGACTCAGACTTTATCAAGATGTTTTGGCCTTCAAAAGGACATGGATGTTGTTCTTGGGCTACTTTTCGAATGCCTCACTGACCACAACCCCCTCAACTGTTGTCTGGAAGTATCATCAGACACATACAAATCCATTAATTGAACCATTACTCAACCCGAACTCCCCTGAGTGTAAAAACCAACGTCATCCACCAGCAGTGTTATGCTTGGACCCTCATCAAAAGAGGCCTACGCAGGCAAGACACAGTATATCACCTCTCACTTTCTGGATGTCTTTATCTCCTTCTCAGTTAAAAGATATCCCTGACAAAAAAGTGTGCGCTCATTATTTCTCTGCATAGTAACAGACAGGAGATTGCCCTGAGTTACTCTGAGCCATTAGCTGCAGATGAACGAGCGAAGAAAGGATTCTGGAGGAAGGTATTTTTATGCTGATGGGAGAAGTCTTTGATGGAAACAAATGGAGTTTAACATCTTATAAGAATCCCACACTTTTCAGTGAAACGTATTCCCATTAAAGAAATAAAATAAAGCAAAAAAAGGTGAATATTCCTCTCTCTGTCTGAGAGGATTTGTCAGACAGTTAATTTAAAAGTGCTGTACAGAGGCTGTTTCTGTCTATACATTCTCATACTGACTCATATCTTAAGTATTACACTAAACATGTTAAAGAAATTGGAGAAAGCACAAGAAAGCATTCTGGAAATGTTATCTGAGTTAACAGGCGGTAGTACAGGAGGACTGTGTTGAACCTGTTTTGCAGCAAAGCATGCATCAAACACAGCTGTATTAAAGTTTCTGTGTTCTTACACTGTCTCTGAATAACTTTTAGGTATATAGTACTTGCTGTTTACTTTGTGTTGTATGTATGTATCCAGCTGAATGAATGCGCTGGCAATGATACTCAGCTGTATGTAACCCATTACTGGACAACTCCACCAGGGGGTCCACCAGTGAGCTCAGGCCATTTAAAACAACCTGATGTATGGACTGTAAACTAAAAACATGGTGACAGTGAAAATGGCAATAATTTTGAACTCAGGTTCACATAATAAACAGGGTTGTCAAAATGATAAGAAGATGGAATCATAATTAATGTCAGAATTTCTGAGAGGGGTCTGGCCGCAGACCATACGTCTCTGATGTCCAGTCTCACAGGCCGTTCATCTGAGACACTATATCTCAGAAAGGAAGTGACGTAATTTGCCAGCACAATGTATTTCCATTTTTTTAAATGAATCTTTATTCATTAAAAAAAAAAAAAGTCTAACTGTAACATTCATGAAATAACCACAGTGCAAACTTTACAGACTAAGCAACATTTCATTAATAAAAGGAAAGATCAGGGGTCTAATCTGGGATTAAAGTATGTATAGACCTGTTTTAGTAGGAGATACATAAACGGGGGCTCACTTTAGCTTTGTTAGCTTTAGCTAAAGCTAACAAAGCTACTCTAGCAATGCAATTAACGTTACTACATAAGCCAATGTAGCTAAGTTAGCCTTTAGCAATGTGAGCTAAAGGCTATGTAGTTGCATTAGCTAAGTAGCTAAATTATCTATAGCAAACTTAGCTTTAGTAATGTGTGCTTTAGCAAACATAGGGAAAGCTAACTTAGCTATGTAGATACAAGGCTTTGTGAGCTTAGCTTCAGTTATGTTAGCTAAATAGCACCATTAGCTACGTGGCTTGCACCACTAATGGAGCTACGTAAACTAAGTTGCTGCTGTAGAATTTTTTTTCATGGACTAGCTTTTTTCTTTTAACCTGACTGTTTACTCGACTATATCAGACATTTTGTAATCAGGTTTTGCTGGTCAGGTTCTTAACCTTTTTAACCCTAACCCTCAACAGAAGTTTAACCTGATTCTATTTCGAAAGTTTTGGTGTATATTTTTGTCTGAGTTATACAGATCTCAGATTAATGGTCTGCAGCCAGACTGTGTTGGAATTTCTGGGGTGAGAGATTTTGTTTTGTCTTTAGCTAAGGGTCATTGACTTCTTGTCTGCAACTAAGTATCTTCAGTTAGTATGAAGATCATGACATTTGCTTAGCCACAGAAAAACGAACTTAGATCGACAAAGAAAATAAGAGAATGGTTAAATATGTGACATGACCGTTAATGCAAGGTGCAGATGTCTTTTGACTTGTCAGTTGAGCTGAAATGAGACATTAAGGCACAGTGGTATACATTATTTTTCATCACTGTGTCCGGAGGGAGACGTTAAAGTGGCTGAACCAAAGGGACAATATAACATGCAATTATTGCAATAAAAAAAGATTTGTGCACAAATTATAGACATCACAGTCAGAGCATTAATCCTGGCAGCACTAATGATAAACATCACTAATCAACTGCAACATCAGATCAGCTTAGACTGCTGGTCAGAAAGCACTGTCTACACTTTCTTCTGTGCACAGATGTAACAGTCCAGTGTCTAGGTTTTATTAGCAACTGTTAACTGGTGACTTTCAGCCAACTTCTTGTGTAGATGGCATTGTTATTTCAATGCGAGGGACCCCACATGATAACAAATACTCACAGATTTTGCTATTTTGTTTTGTCTGTGTAGAAAGATAAGGTCAAAAATTCACTTTTTCAGGGATAAGTGAAATCTGAGGATTTTTTTGAAAAAATTTAAACACTTTAAATAAATCAAATTTGTTGCAGAGATGCAGGAAAACTGCAGGCAAAAAAAGAAACAAAACATGCAGGCAGAGAGATGTAGCCCATTTTGGATTGTTTTAAGAGATTTGGATGTGGAATAATTGCTTTGGCACAATTGATTTACCATATGTTTTTATATGCAATACCGCTCTCCAAACAAAAACAATGGCTGATAGATGGTGGGAGACTTTTGGGAGTCTGTGTTTGTGTCATTGTTGGTAAAGTTACAGGTGTTGGACCAGTTTCAGTTTCCACGTTGGCACAGGTTCTGCTGTTCTGTGGTGTCTGGATGCACCTGGAATCTGTGGTCTCCATACAGCAGCAACAGAAACCCCACCATCACCACACAGACGCAGGGTGATAAATCAAACGCTGTGATAACAATCCTAACCCTCCCAGCACAAATCCCTTTTTAATCACTTCCAACAGGACCAATATGCACAGGAAATGCCCTTTTTTTTAAGGGGGGGGGGGGCTTCAGTTTTCCAGCACATTAGCAAAGCCCCCCAAGCAAGTAAGTGTAGCAGGAGAGGAAGAGGAGGGAATAAAGCGAGTGGATGATGGAGGAGGGGAGAATCTGGATGTGGTTCTTGAAAAGTTTAACAACCAGAACCCACAAAAACATGTGTAAATGTTTGACAGTTACAGGGACGATAAAGTAACTGAGAACTTTTCCTTTCATTTCAACTCATTAGCTTCTTTACATACAGTATGCTAGTATTCAGAGCTCTTGTGAGGAGCCATCCAGTTATGAAACTGTTTGAAAACAATAATGATGACTTGTTGTGAGCTATAAAAGCAAAAAAAAGAGTTCTTATGTTCTTATGCTGTCTCAGCACATGGCACTTTTGGTGCATGCCAGAAGCACCGCATAGCTCTGCTCTACTTGAAATATACCTCAGGTCCATTTCTAAGGAAACCTCAAGCTGAACAGAGAAGATCAACCCTGACAGGAAGTCAGGCACAGGAGCATGGAATCTGGTCAATTTCAAAATAAAACCCCATGTACAGACTGCCAATTGTATATGCTATTACTCATATCAACATATCAAAACAAGCATCAAATGAACGAAGACAACATAGAGTCAAGCTTAACAAATGTCAAGACATGTGCATCGCTCAGCAGCCAAGGTCAAACTCAATGGCATTTCTTTTGTCACGGCCATTTCACCCCTGTTGATACGTCCTAAGACTGCCGGCGGTTTTCAAGCCCTTGGGACATCCACAGCAAAAAAAGAGGGGCTTGTTGCAACCATACAACACACCCAGATGCTACTTCAGGCCAACTCATTCCTTGAGTCTGGGAAGAAACCCATGGGTGGGTCTCGAAATACATTTCTTTTGGGTTGCCATATTAGTTTTCAGAGTTATTTTGCTATAGTATTTAATAGGGCATTTGTGTCGGCAGTACAAATTAAAGCCACAATAGGGAGCTCCACCCCTATCACACTGGCACTCTCTACCATAAAAAACACAAAACAAGGCTCTCTAGCCACTGGATGGCAATAAACCTAAAGTAGCAGTCATGGATTCTTGGCTTACAATAAAGAAATGCATCACTGCAGATCAAACAGCCACTGAAGGCCCAAGGGGCCAAGCATGCAAAGAAAGCCTATGTGACAGAGGTAAAGTGGCCCCTTCCAGGCTCAGGTCAGGACCAGATTGAGTCAAGAATTAACATTGTCCAACCAACCAACAAGGATTGCACAAAGGGCAGATTGATAAGCAATAATGTATAGAGAACAAAGTTGTTGGGTCACAATGGTTATTACCTTCTAAAAAGTGTTTTGCCAGGAAAAGTTCAGAAAAAGGCCATGCTTTCACTCCACATCCATCCCTTACTCTGCTCTAAAGATGTGGAATTTGTGATTTTTTTCAACAGGTTATTTCCCCATACTCCTCGTAACATGCAAGGACATCCAGAGCATGACCTGGGTTGTGTTGATTCCCTTTCCTGACTGGTGGTGCCCTCAGCTGGGGTTACTTGCCATTACACATCTTTCTTTTCTCCAGTTTTTGGCCCAAGCATGCCTAAAAGTTTACTGTATGTTTAGTAATTAAACATTTTGAGAAATAAAAATCTTACAAAGCAGATTTCCATTAATGGCTGAAAAGACAAATAGCCAAGGATTTTGGGGTGGCTGATCAACTGGGCCTTGCTGCTACTGGATCCGCCCCTGGTCTCGGTGGAAATAACACTTAGCAGCAGAGAGGGGAGACGTTGACAACTCATCTCCACATTCAGCAAGAGCAAGAGCAAATTACATGAAGCTGCCAAACTAGGGATGAATATTAGTGCTTGGATATGCAGTGTCTTGTCAAGATGTTTCTCTGCTTCAACACATAGTACTACCCAGTGTTAAAATTGAGAAGTACAGTACAGTCAAGCTCAAGCTGCATGTTATATTTAAAGCCAAATTTATTTAATTTTTAGAATTTGCTGGGAGCCATTAAGTACTGGTCGCCATTGATTAACTGTTTTCTTAAACTAACTAAGGCAGACCTTATGAAAACAGCGACTCACTCATCAGTTGGATCAGGCGTGTAGATATCACCAAGTATAAATAACTGTATGACTTTAAAATCCTAACAGATACATTATATTGAAAAAATATAATTCCTGGATGAACAAATGAGCTATTAAGACCAAATCAGTTCATTGATGAAGGATGTTAACAAGTTAAATTCAAATTTATGTATTTATTTATTTATTTATTTATTTATTTATTGAATGGATGTTAATGGGACTCTTGATGCTTTGGACCCAGCTTCAAGTGGGCACTTGAGGAACTGCAGTTTTTCTTAATTTTTTGCATCTCCACAGGCTTCATTTTTCAACCCTGGAGATTTTGCTACCTATCACATTTTTACACTGAAAAACATCCTTTTCTCAACCCAGCTGGCTGGTGTATCTGCTCTCACAAATCTCTTATAACAATGACTTTTAAAAAAAGGATATGAAAATGATAGTTGTGGTGAGCAGAATGTCTTAGCCACATCCAGCTGCTCTTTTTCTTTTGTTTTTTTTTTTTTTTTTTTGAGTATTGCATAAATTTTGGCCTTTTCCCAAAGCTTGCTCAAAGTCTTGGTGAAGTGGTCACATTTCAAGTCGTCAAACACTAGACTAAACTCCAGTTTCCGTTTATGATTTATGTCCTTAATCCAGTCTGGGAATTCACACAGCATAATAGCAGTATGATGATTTTATATCCGTCTCTGCGGTCTTGTACCTAAGCGACTTTCTGCATGACTGTGGTGCTGACAGAGAAAGACAACCGCACTGGGAGGAAATGATGAATTCTTAAAAGCATTAGTTTATAAAGAGGATTTTTTTGAAGGACATGTTATCCACTATACTGCTGACTGCCTTCCTTGAAGTGGACTTTGCTTTGGCCTTTCATGAAATTTCTTTTTCTGTTTGTTTGTTTTGATCGGGATAGAGAAATGATAGAAATGTTGCCAGAAATAAGGAAAAAGCTTCCAGGTTGGGAAAACTCCTCCATCACTGATCCTGGTTTTCAGCTCTAAAGCCACAGCAGCAACATTCAAAGCAGCTCTGATGAAAGTCAAAAAGCAGAACTCTTTGCCAATGAAAAATATACAGTCTGCTACAAACAGTCACCCAACCGTTTCATAGCTCTTGGACTGATACTGTGCTGTGCAGAAGTTTTCTCTGCAAATGGCCTTTTTACAAACATGGCTTTCAATTTGTGCTTTCTTTTAACGTCTCTTTTCAAACTGTACTGAGAGTTTTGTAAAATATTCACCATGAATCAGAAATGTCTTTTAATTAAGACAAGTCTGAATAAAAAATCAAAGTTTGATGTTGCTAAGTCTAAAATAAATTGGTTTGTAATATTAAATTGATTTAGGCTAGACTGTTGGGAAATAAAATGTTATTCATCTCAGACACAAAGGGGTTGTACTGATGTTCATTACTGAAGGCCTTAAGAAGTTTCCTCTTCTTTGGGTCTCAATGGAATGAATCGCCTTTTCAGTTCAATTAACTAGGTTGTCCTGAAAAATTCTATGTAGTCAGGTTAACATTTGCTCTTAGATATGTTGATACATTAAATACAGTCAAGACTGTGTTATCATACACCTCTAGATTAATTTCTACTAGAGTTTCTGTTAGCTGGCATTTGATGGTCTTCGGCCAGGGAAGAGCTGTAAGTGAGAAGAGGACTGTACTGAACTATCAACACGGGACAAATTTGTCTTTCCTTGGGACTACACCAACTAAACCAAGGTGGTTGGATTTTACTATTTTTGCGAAGGTTACAGTTGAGTTTATCAGTCTATGAAGTCTAATATGGGACTACTGACAGTAAGACTCAACTGTAATGCAGATTTTTAATGTGATTATTTGTTGGAACTATTTGTTGGTGTTTTTAGTGGGGGATAGTATGTGGCTGTTGTGAGCTGCTAAGTTATGGTAGCAGCTAAAGTGCTAACAGGCTAACTTTGAGCCAACAGTGCTAATGTAAAGATGAAAGCTGAGTGCTGTTGATATGTGTTAAACTCAGGCGTATCTGTGCAACTGAGGTCATGTCATGTCTGGACATGTGAAAACAAAACAAAAAAAAAAACAAAAAAACAAAAAAACAAACAAAAAAAAAATAAAATATATATATATATATATATATATATATATTTATATTTATATATATACTGCTCTATCACATTCTTACTGTTTTATATGTTTTACTGCTGTTAAATGCAGGATGTTGGTCTCAAGCAAATATCCGGTAGTTGTTAAACAGTACATAGTTGAAATTCCTGAGGACTGACGACCATTTTGGTTAGAGAAAAAAGAAACAAGACGAGGGAAAATTCTGCTTAGCAAAACTTTTTGTTGGAAATGAAATACAATTGTTCAGCTCTGGATCAAAGATAAAGAGAGTTTGATTTTATTTACACCATCAAACTTCAAATAAAGCAGAATTGAAACATTATGATGCACATTTGGTAAAGTTAGAATTCAGGCTTCTGTCATGTCTGCAGTGTTTCCCACAAAAGATGAGACTCACTCAGATATATTGATGGCCAAGTTTTTTTGAGTGACTTCAAAGTACTGCTGAAACTATTCTCAAAAGAGCAAAAATCCGTAATATATACGGCCCAGAGATAATGGGAGGGAAGTAAGATAAGTAAATAAAGTCATTTGTGACCCCTATGATGATTGTATTATTTATTTCATTCAACCAGGAAAACCACACTGACATTAAGTATCTCATTTACGAGACTGTCCTGGCTGGGACAGGCAGCAGCACAATTAACAGAGTTACAAACATAAAAACACGAATCCACCAATCCTGAGTCACAGAGCAAAAAGTCATGCATCTTTAAAATTTTACTACGAAGAATTAAAGACCACCACCCCAAGACACAAATTTTCCAGCTGTGGATTCCAGGCTGCAGGAGCAGTGTACCTGGAACTCCTTTCACCCATTTCAAGATGCTCTTTGGGTACAGATAGCAGAAATAAGTCCTGTGACTGTCACAAAGCAAAGACTGCCACTTCCAGCACTTTTTATACTAATAAAATGACAAGGGAAGCAGATCGATATGCAAATGATTTCGGCTACAAGTGGTCAGTGAGGGCAGAAAAGCAGACAACAGTTATGTTGGGATCTTTAGATTAGTAATGGACCTCAATGCTCCATGGTGTACAGTATCTCAAGACAGAAGGTCTTTAGGAGATGTATGCATGTATATAAAAAACATCCCCATAGTCTATCAGAGGCATTACAATATGCTCCATATGAAGCTTGAGAAAATAAGAATCAATCAATAATCAAAGGTTTCTATTTCAGGATTCATTCAAGAATCAAAATCAGCTGAAGACACACAGAGCATCCTGTACGTTATCAAACGTCTGTTGTTGACAGAGAGCCTGATGCTGTATATGAACAAAGCAGCAAATGACAGTATCCATCCATCCATTTTCTATACCGCTTAACCCGTTGTGGGTCGCAGGGGTGCTGGAGCCTATCCCAGCAGTCATTGGGCGAGAGGTGGGGTAAATGACAGTATCTGCATATTTGCAGTAGGAACATTATAACCTATACTGTAGATTCAGTAGTCTCAAGATTGAACCCTGCGGCACACTATTTTTCACCTCAAGACATTTAGCAGTAAAACCTTCAATAAAACAAATATTTTTATAAAGCCTAACCAGTATAGCCGTACAATTAACCCTGCCAACTGTGACAGCCAGGCACAGTGTAATTCTGTAGGCAACATTGAGTCAGTCTGCAAACAACACAGCAAGTTCACAATTCCTCTGAATGCATTTTTGAAATCAATTTCAAGGATGTCAGGAAATGTCAGTGCTGACAGGCTTGTCCAGCACTGCACTGCACTGCAAAGTTTCTCACTCTGCAATGGTTGACTCTGCCTTTGTTTTTATCCCACACTTTAAAATCACTCAGATTTACCTGTAAGTTGACCCTTTATTGGTACACATTTAGAATGTTTACATTTGAAAGAGGGAGGAAAAACAGAGAAAAGGGGATGCTATCACTTTTCTAATTTTCTTGTCCTAGGTGTTAATGCTCCGCAAAATTGATTACGTTTTCCTCACTTTCCCTTTCATCTTCTGGCCTTGTTGTTCAGGAAAATGTGTTTTGCACATGTACATTGAAGTGGAACCAGGTTTAATTGCCGTGCACCCACTGCCAGAAGACATCACTGTGCGATCTACAAGCTTATAGCTGTTCTTCCTTTTAGAAAATTAAGATCTAAAGGCCTCAGGTTGTGATTATTTAAGGATGTTATCCACCAAAGCACAAACATGGACTGGGGGCATCTTTTCAATCTTGATACCATTTATGATAATGATACACCTGTAAATACAAAGTGTGCAGTTTGGCTTCAGTTCTCTGCTTAAGCTGTTGATTTTTTATCATCACTCTTGATATTAGGTTTTGGTATTTCTACAAGTAGAGCTCTATTTATAAGTTACTGGGACGGCTTTAGAAAGTAAAAAAAAACATTGATGTCTGTGCTGTCTTTAGGGGATTTGTGTGATTGGAGGAAATTAGTAAGGCAACTTTAAATCATTGCTCTTAGGTACAATAAGTGACTCTGAGGAGAAAATACACCTGAAAAGGCTTTAAAACATATGGAAACATGCCAGTGGATGAAAAACCTGACTCTTCCTCTGCGACCATGACTCCAGAGGATCCTGTTTAAGGGCTGAGCGTATGAGAGAGCATCTTGGAGGCATATGTCTGAGATCGCCTGGGGAATAATGAGATCAAGGCCAGACAAAATCTCACTTCCTTGGCTTGGTTAAAGAGAAAGCTGCAACAGATAAATTGGCAAGTGCAGCTTCAGTTTTCTCTGGTTCTCAGTAGTGTACTTAGGGGAGCTTAATCTATCTATTTAAAATGTTGAGCAAAGACATTACAAGATTGGACTGATCTGTCCAGCAGGTGGGTGCTGAATTTAGAGATTCAGTCACTTTCAGTTCATGGTTTGTTCTGAACTTCATAGGGTGAAAGGTTATGGTACACATATGCCAATATTTTAATCATTTATCATGGGCATTACAGGAAGTTGTGGGCTTCCCAAATCATTTCCATACTTAAAAAATATTTATTTTTTAATTTCTTTTTTGGCCCTCTAATTGAGTCCTGAATAATTTAAGTATCTTTTAGGGTTAGGGGTTCTGGTTAAGGTCAGGGTAAAATACCACCTAGTTATAGGAGAATTGCTACAATATTACAAGGAATACTTAATAATTAAAACATTATTACTAGGTTAATACTTTCTTAATATTTCCATATTCTGAGTTATTATTTTAAAAAAGCAGACTTATTTCTAGGTAATTACACCTTATTCTTGAGAAACTACTAGATAATTACACTTCCCATGTGTCGTGATGTCAGGCTTGTGTAGATATGATGCTATAGATTTACGGCAGTGCAAGATTAGGTTGTGATTCCTGTCCTTTCTCAGTGGGAAGGTCAGGGGTTTGATCCCAGACTCCTGCAGTTACATGATGATGCACCCTTGTGCATAACACTTAGCCCCTGATTGCTGCTGCTCCTGTGTTAGTGGCATATGTGTATGAATGCATAAGAATGGGGTTAGCACTGGCCACCCTACATCCCAGCCTTCAATATCATTGTGCGGAGTGAATGGGTAAAAAGTGCAACTAAAAAAAGGTTTATATTAGCTTAAGTCTATCTACCATAAACCCTTTACACTGACCTGCTATAGTCAGCTATGGAGTGATCCATGCCTGCCCTCACTCTCTGCTCCTGAATTCTGACTATCAGCCCCTGAGATCATGTGAAATCAAACCATAGCAGGCAGGCAGCACCATCACTTCCCTTGTGCATTTTTCCTCTTCTTGCTTCTTGAATTAGATCAGAATCCACAGTCGGCCGTGTCTTGTCCCGCGGAGTGAACCCTAACAGTCCTCTCCAGAGCTTCAGATTAAATTACAGATCTTCATGCTCCCAGAACCCCCCACACCCCGTCCTCCTCCCCTCACTCCCCCTAAACTCTGTCTCTCTCATGCAGATGTGACACTTTCCAGACACTGCAGTTTCTCATAACACATCCACACTGGAGGGGACATACGTAGTTGGAGGTGATGTAGAGGAGGGGCTTTAGAAAGAATGTGCCAACAACTTGGAGGACAAACCCCAGAAAAAAGAAACAAAATGCTTTCCTCACTATTTCCAGCCCCATGCTTAGACAGAGAGAGAGACACAATGCAAACAGCTCAGGCGTCTATGATCTCTGCCAGCTCATCTTATTTGTATTATGGAAAAGCTCTGAGGATTTTTTTTTTCTCGACATTTCACACTGTAAATCAGGCGAGACTCTGTGACGGGAACAGTGACAGCTCACAGACGCTTGGAGAGGGGAAACGTCACCACAGAGGGAAGCTTAGTCGACGAGGTTAAGTTGATCATCAGCACTTAGTATTCTCACATTTCCTTCAAATGTGTGTCTTAGTCTGGGGCAGCAGAGACAATAAAAACACATCTCACACTCACTCTGGGGGGGTTTCAGCATGGAGGGTTTAAGCTGTTCAAATGAACATAAATGATGATGCATACTTCAAAAGCATGGACTATCATTTGTATTCACATCCCTGCAGGAGTGATAAAGCTGAAGCCTCAAGGAAAAACAGGCCTAATCAGATGTGGCATTTCATGTACACAGTTTTGCCAAGCATTAAAGCAATTCTCTGCAAAATATTCTTTTAATGTAGGAGGAAAATTGCTGCAGCCATCTTTTCAGCATATACTAAAGCTGCAAATAGTTTGAGGCCAGGTTGAGTCAAATTTTGTCCATATAAAGTAGGAATTGTATTGTAAAGGGGTTCGATGAAAATGCAAGCACTTTTCTAAAGACAAGAAGACAGTTTCCAATCCTCTGCCTTTCCTCATATGAAACATCACAGACCCACCAAGCTAAAAGGCAACAGCATACGATAAAAACTTTCCTGGAATGGCTTCACATGATTTCAGAGCTCTGAATTACTTACAGATAGCAGGTTAAGAGGGAAAAGTTGCCTGGAAATAAAGTTCAAACAATCTAGTTGCAGTTTGCTCTGCCTGTTTAGAGCTGTGTCCAAATTTTGCAGGAAGGATGATCTTAAGAGAAGCTGGCTGTAGCGGCACAGGATGAATCACGTGGAATTCATCTGACGATAGGGGTTGTGGTTCGCTCAGCTTCTTTTACAGCACTGCTTGTCTCTTTGGCTGCTGGTTTGCCTCTCATACACACAAACCAAGCCTTTCTGATACGCCGCTTCTTACTCATTCCCATCCAGACAAATATTTCCTCCCACTCTCTTCTTTTAAAGAAAGACGAGACGTATGAAAGTTCAAAAGAGAGTCAGTTGAGTAAAAAATGGGATTTAATCGAACAAGAGGAGGTAAATCTTACTTGGCAAGCAGAGTTCTCATGCTTTAAAATAGTTTATCCACCTCCAGCTTGCTGATACACACACATACAAACACAGGCTCCATCTTTTTCTATGGTTTTATCTGCCACAGCGAGTCAGTGATCCTGAATAATAAAGTCCCAGGAGACAAAGTTCTTTAAACAACATCTTACCTCATTCAGAGTGATGCTGATGAATGTGTGTGTTTGCATAAAGTGCCCTGCAGATCTTTGATTCATACATATTCATACAGTGTCTAATGAAATATATATGTGACAGGCATACCCAATCGCCCCTCTTGGAAGCTGCTTGTCATCATCAATTGTTGCCCAAAGGTGGTGTTCCTTGGAAACAAAAAGTTGAAGACTTAAGTCACTTCCTGGATGACTGAACAGAGCGTTGAATTATACATGTGTATTTATCTTTATTAAAACATGTAAATGGAATAGTTTGAATAGTTTCCAAAGACCTTAACATGTATGACATTCACTCATTTAAGGTCTTCTTGTGCCTCTGGGCGGCCTGTTAATCAAACAGCCACAGCAGAGAATGAGTTTCATCAATAGGTTTTAGTTTATTTGGAACAATTTTACATATGAATGAAGTTTCTGTAGACACTGGAAACTATATCTTGTGTTGTAGTTTCTGTTGTGTGAGTATCTTGCATTGTCCATCGGCATCTCTTGGCATAGGCGCAAGAAGGTGGGTGCTGCAGCACCCCCTGTTGGCAGGCAGTATGAGCACACAATGTGTAAACAATTACAACTTAAAAATATTTAGCCTCTTTTTTACAACTGCATGTCATACATTTCCATTCAGAAGTGAATGAAACATATTCTAAATATTACATTTTTAGATTTGAATAAATTATTTTCTCCAACCTGACAAACGTCATAACATCAGGTCAAAGTGCATTGACAAGTCTTGCCTGCATGCAACTCCCTTTTCTGCGGGATCTTACAAAAGGAAAGGGAATAAAAACAGCCACTGGTGTTGCAGGTGTTCTGGATGGCCTGCATCCACAAACTAAGGAGCTGCTGAGAGAGGTGGAAAAATTAGTAGAACTTTGCCACTGCCTGCGGGTGTCTGTAGCCTCTTGAGGGGTGATTCTCCACACTTAAACGGTTGAAAACAGGGTTAAGAAGCACCGTGACTCAAAAAGACTGACGCACATGGCTCTACAGCACGTCCATCAGGACGTTTTGAATAAGTTGGACACTGCGCCTTTGACGCAAATCTTTTTGCAGCGCACAGCAGAGCGCACAGCCACCTATGGAGTCAACAATGGAAGTGAGTTAGCTCACAGTTAAATATTTTGCTGTAGATATACCTTTGTTATAATTCTGGCTATACTGGATTTTTGCACATTTTACTTGTGGGTCAGGGCCAAATAAAACCATTCAAACATGCATGTTAAGTTTATATCAAGTGGTGTTTTTTTTTTTTTTTTTTTTTTTTTAAACACAGAATAAATGCACAGTAACAGATGCACTGTTGGTTGGTGTCTTTGGTGGTTTAAGTTGTTAAAAATGTGTTCTATGGTATGAGCTGTCTGTGAGGGATTTGCAAAGACTTGAACAATGTGGCTGGTGTGTATGCGGTGTTCATGGAAAATGTCAGGGAACTGAGCTTTGATTTTTGTGTAGTCTTTTGTGGCACAGTATTTGTGCCTTTGCAGAAAAATTAAGGAATAATGATTTCATTTGATTCACAAGTGTAAAGTTAAGAACATTTATGGTCTTGCAATGTCAACGGCATTACAAAGATATTAAAGTGGCTAAGGATTGCGTTTTGTTTTGGCAGTATCTGAAGATGTCGCCTTAATTGAATGAAGGTGTGTAAGCACCTGCACATAAACAGTAATACACACACTTTTACCCTGCAGCACCCCTCAGCAGAAACGTGTTCTCGAACGCATGTCTCTTGGTGCCATTGGAAGCAAAAGAGGCAAAACACACTGGCCATGATTAAATACAGAAATTCTTCAGATACAGTTCCCAACAAACAGACCCCTTGGATGTTTAACCCGGGTCACTGATTTGCTGGAAAATAAAGCCCTGTCCACATGGAGACGAATTCAGGAGTATACGCAAAACTTTTTTGTCGTATCAGCGTTTCACCCACACGGAAACGACGTTTTGGAAGACTGTAAATGATACTTTTTGAAAATGGGTCCCAGAGTGCACAAATCCAGAGAGGCATCTGGCTGCAGCCCTCGGGCAAACCTCTACGCTGGGGTGTTCGGCTGGAGACCTCTCTGCTGGGGCGAAACCTCTCCGCTGGGGCGTGACGTACATTGCCCAAGCCATGGACCTCTATGCTGGGGCGTGACGTATATTGCCTGAGCCGGCGGCGAAGCCCCAGCGTATGGGTTGGCGTCTGCTACTGCACGGTCCAGCATAGACCCGTAGGGTCCGCGTCTGCATGCCTCAGCATAGGGGTCAGGGTGTGCTGCTGCATGCCCAAATAAAGGGCATGCAGCGTACGGGGCTATGCTAATGTGTCATAAGCACAGCGGTGTAGTCATGCTAATAACAGCTAGGTCATGCTAACAGCTAACACGCTGCACGCCCCAGCGTAGGTTTGGGCAATGTACGTCACGCCCCAGCGAAGAGGTTTCGCCCCACCGTAGAGGTCTCCAGTTGAACGCCCCAGCATAGAGGTTTGCTCGAGGGCTGCAGCCAGACCCTCTTGCAAATCCATAAAAACGACTACCGTTTCATTTCAGTGTGGACGGCCAACCATATCTTTCTTGAAATGATTAAGTCACCTATAGCGTAGCTCTCTTAAGTCGCCTGAGCAGGTCCAGCCAAAACAATAGTAGCGGATTACAGGGTTGTGTTCGTGCTGCAGAAGCTACTGAGTTTGTTATGGCTTTTACAGCAAAATCTGATGCTCCTCTACCACCACACCATATGTTCTTAATCCAACTCGGAGAACAATGAGAAGGGCAACTAGAATAAAGTTTGTGTCACTTTTCTGTGATATTCTTCTGTCTTGGTGCATTTCCGTGGCAGCAATACAGTGCCACGTACAGGCTTGGCATATGCACTACAGTGTTTCAGTCGTTTTCAGTAGTTCCGTGCTTATGCGGATATTTCCTGAAAGGATCCCATCTTTACATAAAACTTTTTCATAATGAAACAGTAATATATTGTTTCGTCGTGTGGACGAGGCCTAAATCTTCTCCCAGGCCAAAGTTCTCCTGCAGACTGAATAAGATTGTCCAGGATTTTCCTATATTTTGCTGCAATCGTTTACTCTCTACTTTTATGAGTCTTCCCTGGGCTGGAGTGTTTTTTTGTCTTCATGGTGTAATAGAAGCAAGGAATACTGATTAACCAGTGACTGAACCTTCCAACACAGACGTCTTTATACTACAATTATTTGAGACACATTCACTGCACTCAGGTGATCCCATTTCACTAACTGTGAGACTACTAGCATCAATTGGCCAAATGGCTCCATATACTATTCAGATGTTTGTAGTAACAGCCACTTTTTCAAAATGGTGCAAATCAGCCCCCAGTTCTGTTGTGCTTTGTTATCTTTTCCACTCTTGTAGTCTTTGTTAGCCATGATTGGGACTGCCAACTCACAGATGCCTTTCTCTTCCCTAAAACTAAATGAGAGAAGATATTAGGCTAATCTTCTTTGCTCTGATGTCATCCCAACAACATGTGCTAACCAGTGCTACAAAGGCTAGCAAAGACAGAAAGCAAGACTGCCTGTCATCCATCTCTGCTGGTTTCTTATTGTGCCTTAAGCCAACGTGGTGTAGCTTCAAACTTGTATTTCATCATCATTTTGTTGTTGAATCACTGAGCAGATAAAGCCAAAACAGTGACTGGAGAAGTTATAATGCCTTTTTTTTTTTTTTTTTTTTATCTTTTAATATTTTCTTAGATACAGTTACAGCAGAATTTCTCTAACTTTCCAGCCAATGACCCCTAAAATAATAGTGCCAGAGACTTGGGACTCCCATTGTCCCTGGAGGTGGTTAATCAAATAATCCAAATAATGTTGCACACAGCCATGCAAAGTCACAAATTCTGAGGAATTTCTCAAACAATTCTTTTATTTCAGCACAAATGTCAGCTAATGGCCAGGCTTTTTGAATTGAACTTATTTTATGTGGATATTTACAACAAAGGTTGAAATATGCCATTTCAAATTATTTAAACATTTTGGTTGTTTTTTGGAAGATCTCATGACCTCTCCTCTCAATGTCTTGCATTCATTCATTTTTCCTTTTATGCTTTGAAATAAGATATTAAGCCGGACTTGAAAAATAATTTGGCTTATTTTTAGTTTAATGAGTTACTTTTGACTTGCACAAAATCACGAACTAAGATTTGAGTTTTAGCCCTTTTGTTGTTTGTTTGCTGTGTTTAGGAGTATGGATGATTAAAAAATGAAAATAGAAAACCCCTTGATCATTTGCAGTCTCATAGAAATGTCAAGTAGATGCACAAGCCCTATTCTTGGTTACTTTGTTAAGTATTTCATGACTCCTTACTCTGTCTCTCCTTTTCTGCTGTTAAGAAAAACATAACTAAGACAGCCAGGACAGCCTGCAAGGAATCTCTTTTGATATTTACAACAATTTCATCAAGGTCCCCTGGCTTACACCCAACATTCCTGATGTTACCTCCAACATTTTTTGGCACTGATTAAAGCTCAGGTATACATAATGAAACCACTTCTGTTGGCACAAGGGAAACCCAATCCTGAAGCCAGTGGCCCGTCTACCCTGCGGTAACACCTATTAAAATAGCTTTGGCTTCCAGCGTCATTCACTGGACTGAAACACACTCTAACCATTCTCAGGCTGAGCCTGAGGACATTGACGGGAACTCTGAGTGGCAACCATAAACAAACAGACATAAAATCCACACAGGCTGACCTTGTTAAGTTAAAGTAAGCTTTTTCTCAATGACAATACTGAGAGTGGAATTTAAGGCTAAACTCCAGCTCAGCAAGAGTGCCGTGGTAATCAGCAGGAACTCGGGGGTTGTTTTTCTCTTAACACAAAGCTGTATCTTCGAGGGTAAAATATGGAAATTGAGACATGAGGGTTTTATTCTCTGTAGTGGAGAGGGTGGCTTTTGCCCTGAGAGACACAATCTAATTTGATTTGCCATGAAAACAGGCTGTCTGTGTGTAGGGGGGCAGCAGCAGCCATCTGTGCTATGAAATCAATAAAAATGCTCTTAACTGGGGTAAGACTGTCGATACCTGCAGGATATCAGCCTCCTGACGTCACCACCCATCCAGGCTTCTCCAAAAATAGCTAATTTTTAAAATATACATGGCAGGATCAGGATTTATATGAGCTGTCTGCTTTGGTTTGGAGCTGGAAAATTCAGTTTGAATCAACCATAAATTCATTCAGCTTTTTTACTATAATTCTGATTCATTGAAAAGCCCCTTTTTCAGATATTACTGAATCAGGCTATGGTGCACCATTGCCTTAGCTTTGAACTGAAATGCATTAATATTACACACATTTTTGAATGAAGTCATGTAAATATTGCCAACTACTGAAAATTCTGAGTATAAGTTGCTCTGTCATATGTGACAGTCTGTTTATGAGACATCTCCTAGAGGCAATAAAGGTTTGCACTCTGTGTACTGATTTCCGTTGTCCATCCCCAAATCCATAATGAGCAGTTTCTCTGCTGTGTTGTAGCTCTTTTGGTACTAACTATTTTTACTAAGAGGAGTTTACAATCCAGCTCTAACAGTATTGCACATGAGCTCTCAGTGTACAGTGATAGTTGTGAAGTACAGACTCTCATTCAGTGAGTCACGTTGCCCAGCTCCACTAGTTATTTTTCTTTAATTAACCAGTATTTTCAATCAAAACAGCATTCCACAAAGTTTGAAAAACAATACTCCATATTTTTCTTGAAATATATGATAGTGAAGCTGTTAAAAAGTGGTACTGTCACTCTCCTCTATGTTGCTACAGCCGGCCACACACAATGCAGGATTTTAAGCCAGATTTGAGGCAAGTTTTGCCTCCCCTGACAATCGTGGGGGCGTATCCCGAGTGGCACCTGTCGCATATGATAATTTGTCAAAATAGTCTGCATGTGTGTGCTGTGGTGTTGTATTCCCCCTGACCCCGAATCTTAAATATAAAACACATTTGATATTTATGATTCTAGGTCGTAGTGCCTCTGATGGAGTACCCACAACAACCAATGGGTATGAGCAGATGGGGTAGTGTCACTAGCCGGATCTCACATACTTTCACCGTTCACAACCATAAACAGCAAGAGGGTATATCGTAGGGAGGCCATCACTAATCCCATTCTTATGCATTCATACACATATGCCACTAACACAGGAGTAGCAGCAATCAGGTCTGGGATCAAACCCCTGACCTTCCTGCTGAGAAGGAATCACAACCTGCCAACAACCCACTTTTATTAATCAATCAGTAAACCCATCAGTCATCTGCATACACTCTTACTATTGTCCCAAATACTAAACCAATAACTCTTGCATTTCTCTCTGCTTTTTGTCCTTCAGATCAAAGTCTGCTTTGGTTGAGTAGTTCAGGGACCAAGACTTAACCACTCAGCATGTGGTCTGTTTGAAAACTGATGCGTTTTGAAATTGATTAATTGTTCAAATACACCCATTTTCACCAACCGGTGTGGCATATTCATTATGGATTTAGTTCAGAGCACACAGGGTCCCTTTGGAATATACAAACTGGGTTCAGCTCGAGTCAAACTCAGTAGCATTCGTTCACCGTCCTAACTGTTATTACAGCCCCACTCTGATTCATTACTCATTTCTGCTGTGTGTCCTCTAGGGATCATGATCCCAAAGCTTAACCATTTCTACTCTCAAAAGAAACTCTCAGACTGATCCTGTTTACTCTGAGAAAGCACCTAAACAAACCTTTCCTGCTGTATTCCTACATCCACAGTCACAATAAAAACTCCATCCTGTGCACAAAAACACACCCAGAATCTCTGAATCAAAGGCATACACCCAGATAGAAGAACCAAACCTCTCCTCTGTAGATCCATAGTATCGAGCATTGTATTTGATCGAACAGTGGGTGGGCAAGCTTCTTTTTTCTTGTCCATTACCTCTTTCCCACTGATCTAAATGCACCTCCTCCCTGTTTCCTCTATTATGTCAAACAACTCTGTCTCAGATCATGTCTGACTGTTACAAACGCCTGTCCAAGCTCATGCCAGGTATCAAATTTTGACTCACGCCTGTTATCCCGCCGAGCGAGAGGTGAGTTTATCTGACTTGCCTCCAGGGCGAATGAACTATGATGCCATGTTGAGGTTTGGGGAGGGTCGCAGCGGGGTCACGGAGGCGGCTGGTTCTCATTCAGCCTGTATCCCTCCATGGTTAATTAGTGCTGTTATTGATGGGATCACTTTACAGCCCTGACGCTTAGATTCAATGAAGGAGAATCATCTTGAGAAGAGGCTGCCTCTCCTTCAGTTATAATTTTTGCATTTGTTTTTCTTATTTTAATAAAAACAGATTAGTGAATATTTGTTCCTATTTTCATTACACATGACTGAATTTGTGTCAGTGGATCTGAGCTGTTTTCTGGTTACTGACAGTGTTTTCTGCATTCTGGAGGAGCCGTCATTTTGTTTGGCTCACATTGTGTCTGGTCAATAAGAATTCTCGCTTTCCCTCACGCTTTCTCAACGCTTTTCTCCCTCCCCAGCGTCAGAAGTCGGAAATTCCTCCTTTCCTTGCTCACGAGGATTTATTGGATACTGGAACTTTTCTTAGGACCTGGTTCTCAGCAGGTGTCCATTCAAAAATACTGCTGGTAAGTCATAACTCCTGTCAGGAGCAATGGTAGTATTTCATTCCCTGATATGCACCTTGTTACATCTCATCACACTGGGCTACCATTGGCCTTTGACCTTGTATGCACACCGCGGTGTTATGGGTAGACTTACTCTGTGAAGTCGCTTTAGTTGGACATGTGGAAAGACTATTTTTCAGGTTGAATTTTGTTCTTTGGGAATATCTGTGATAAGAATTCATGTGCATATGGAGTGGAGAGGACTGCTTTCTGTTATTTTGGAACAGTTTAAGAGGCTCCATTAGCAACTCCTGCACCTTTTTCTTGAAGGTAGTGTATGCAGCGAAATTTGACAAAGAAGATGAATGCATGAATTAAAAGAAGAAAATTACTTCTGGTTCTGCTGCAGCAAGGTCACAATTTTAACCCATTGTGAATCACATGATGGAATTTTTCAAGAGTTTTCAGATGAGTCATAAACCAATTTGAGCTGAGGACAAACTCTAGTAGGAGTCGGAGGAGATAGTAATAGTTATAAAATGAATAGAGATAAACTTTTTTTAAATTCTAAACAAAAAAAAAATATCTGAAAACTGGGCTGACAAAAAAATATGTTATATCTGTCAGGGCGAGGGGAATTAGGACACAATTGTGGATAAGGCAGGCATTCTTTAAGTTTTCCTAAAAGGATAGCCACTTGGACCGCAAGCGATCAGTAGGAAGAGGGGAAAGAAAACAAAAGCTATAAGTTGGTTAGTAATAACCTAAAAGCTCCCGTTCTAAACATAAACAAGACACTAAACCACTGCTGCCAAGCAGCTGACAACAAACTGAAACAATATGAGAGACTGAACTCAAATGAAATGCAAAGGCAACTACACCAGCTTGAAAAAGGAAACCAAAATGGCTGAGTAAAAACCCTCAGCCCTGATACACCAAGATCTTTCTGTGACTGGTAAACTAAAACTTCATCGAAGGTTTCACAAATGCTTGTGAAGACTCTTTCATGCAAACACACACAAGAAAAGACCAAGGAGATGCTCTCAGAATCTCTGAAGGTGAGATAATGAGTCAGCAAGGAGCGCTGGAGCTCAGGAGCATATATAAGCCTCCCACACCTGGTCATCATCAAGGTTAATCAGCCACACACCTGACTGTACAGGTGAGTGATTGCGTCACCTGCCTAAATGAGCAGCAGGAGTGAGTATCCTCACAATAATCATTGAAATTTGACAGAAAATTGCAATTAAAACACATTTTTATCGCATATTTACAATTCAATTATTTTGCAATTCATTTAAAATGAAAAGAGATGTTCAAAGGAAGCAGAGTCCTTATTTTCTATCAATGTGAGAGAGGGAAAACAGTGGTGAGCAGCGTTGCTGTCTGGTTATATTTGTTTTAACATGGTGCTACTAAAAGAACAAAACAGCATGCGATTAATGTCATTTTAATGTGGACCTTAATCACATTGTGATTAACAAAGTCCCATTACCACCATTTCTAAATTTTACCCTGTGGTGTACTGGGACTTTTCCAGAATAATGGTGCATTTCACCAGTTGCTGGTATACTCTCCAGTCCTCTCCACAACTTAAAGCTTTTATGGACGATTCATGATAACATCTAAATAAATACATTGCTGTGATGCATGGCACACTTCCCGGACCTGTGCGCTGTGTTGCCACTGTTTAACTGCTCTTTACCATTTTTTAACCCTTTTTTTTTTGCCTTTCTATAGAATTTTTGTCATTTTTTACCCATCTTTGCCACTTTGTAACCATTTTCACTGGCTTTTCCTGCCAATTTTTGCCACTTTTAAACCGTTATTCACCATTTTTCTGCCTACTTTTGACCTAATTATACCTTTCTTATCCCATTTTTGCTCTCAACACATTTTTTTTTCCAATCTGTAAATAATTTTTACCTCTATTTCTGCCTTTTTTTTTTTTTTTTTTTTTTTGACCATTTTAACTTTTTTGTCTGTGTGTATTTTCTAGCCTAAAAGTAATTTCAGCTTCTTCTGGCATCCTCAAGTATGTGTATGGCTTGTCCATGATGTCTGGCTTAGTCAATGTGCCCTTTCACATTATAAACATTACCAAAAATAGGTTATTATGTTTCAATAAACTAATAAAATCCTACTTTATTTGCTTTTTTATGCATGATTATTATTCAAATTTAAAATGAGCCCCTCATTTGGCAGGGCCTGAGAAGAAACTCCCCTTTATCCCCCTTTATGTGTGGCCTTGTATGTGATTACCTGATCACTTGTACTCCAGAAGGCATAAAGTAGATGTAGATCATCTTATGGTTCATTGATGTGACAATGCAACCTCACACTGATAGAATATTGCAATCATTAGGTTAACTTTATCTTCTTTTGAGCCATTTTGTGCCCTACACTCACTGTGTCTCCCCTCGGTATTTCAGCCTGATGTAGTAATAATAAGTTCTGAGCAGCAGAAAAGTTATTTATCTGATTGGTTATTCATAATATATTTTTCAGTAAGGCAGGAGAGAATCCTATTTATTCTAATTAATACATGAAAACAGTCAATTAATCAGATCCACTGTGATGAACTGTCATTAGAAGGAGTGTCATTTGCAGCTGCTAAATGTGTATCATGAGTGCTTTTAATTGAACAGACTAATTAAAGTCAAGTCCTGTGGAAGAAGATCTCTGCTGCTAATGACTGAGCCTCAAATAGCTCAATTAAATGATATCGACAGTGTCAGGCTCCCCTTGGCATTTACCTTCAAACTCCTGAAGCAGATAAATCTCCAATTCTCTCATGTGTGTTGATGTTTATGATCAAGACAAACTTTTCGACTAATGCTTAGCTTGCACAACCTGGCAATTTTCAAGGAAGCATTTGCATTCAAGATGTCTCCCTGCAGTGACACACGAATCTGAGCTGATTGGCTGACACAGGCCGGCCCATGTGGTAACAGCTACAGCTCATTTACTTGCGGCTCCCTCACTTCAGAGCACTTTGTAGAACTTGTGAAACCCCACGATCATCACGCACAAAGCCCTCAGATCAGCTCTGCAGACAGGCCGCAGGGACACACACAAACAGAGGAGTTTCTGCTCCTCTAATTAATAAACAGCCTAACTTCAAAGCCGAGGGCTTGTCGAGGAGCCGCCCACACTAAAAAGCAGCGTGAGTGAATTCCCATCACTGAGTCCCCTCATATGGTTAGATCATGTCAGCACAGCTTGGGGATAAATCATTACAGTGACACGACATTAAAAGGAGAGCTTACTACACACAGATCCCAACCAAATGCCCTGAAAAAAGACGACTGAAATGGATTTCTTCCTTAGTTCACAAAATTTGGCTTGAATTTATGAGAAGAAAATGTGAGGTCTACCTCAGCAGCACTGCCTTTTGTAGAGATTTTTTTTCATGGGTGAAATTTTGAAAGAGTTTCTGGCATAGTTAAAAAAAAGAAATGACAGTTTGACCCACAACTTTTCTTTAATGAAAACATCATCTTCCTTTGCGTTATTCTCCTCTTTTCACTTAAAATCGTGTTTGTGTTCAAGGTTACTCCTCTCCATCAATTTCAACATCTTATTTTCCAAAGATTTTGAATCAACTCAGAACTCCAAGCCTTCTCTTCAATAGCTAAACAACTCTAAGTTACTCTACTGCACAGAGACACTGTCCACTCTGTGTGTGGTTTGGACTCAAATTGAGGGTAGAATAAGGAAGAACATCTCTTCAGGCTTTTTTTTAATTGGGTAGGACATATCATAGGCCTTCAGAAACTGTCATTGAAGTCTTGGCTGCTGTGGTGCAGTGCAGGGGATATTTTTCAGCATATCTTTAACCCTACTCCATGTACAGACAGAATATTTCCCCTCATTGCCTGCACTACTATTTTTGCTGCGTAGCTCCTCTTCCTGTTATTTCTGCTGACTGATATATAATATTTGCAGAGATTTAAAGTGTTCTTTTGGCTTTTCATTTCCTTTAATAGAGAATATATTTTCCTTTTAATCCAGCCCACCCAACCATCCAAAGGTCAGTATACCCATCATACCAATGAAAACAGGGCTAAAAATGGGTAAATGTTCCTGCTGTGGATTAATGGTAATCCATCTCAAATCAAATGTTTCTGTTCTCCATACCTGAAAAAAATTTCACCTCCTTGGATGTTTTAACCTTTTTTGATTTTATAAATCAGTAGTGTCAAGTGAATACAAATGTGTAATGTTAAATAAGTAATAAGAGTTCAGTTAAATCCACACCCAAGAAATAGGAGGAATATGGCACATGTGTAAATCTGCCATCCTCACAAGCTGAGTGACCATGCAAGAAGGAGACTAGTGAGAGAGGCCACCAAGACACCTGTGACTACTCTGAAGGAGTTAGAAGCTTCAGTGGCTGAAATAAGAGAGACTCTGCATACAACAAGTGTTGCCCAGGTTCTTCACCAGTCAGAGCTTTATGAGAGATTGGCAAAGAGAAAGCAGCTGTTTAAGAAAATGGTGCTTTTGACCTTCAGACAAGACACTATTTTTGGCAGATGCCAAACATTGCACATCACCATAAACACACTATCCCCACTGTGAAGCATGATGGTGGCAGCATCATGCTGTAGGGATGCTTCTCAGCATCCGGCCCTGGAAGGCTTATAAAGGTAGTGGGTAAAATGAATGTGGTAAAATATAGAAAAATCCTGAAGGAATATCTTTTACAGTCTGCAAGAGAACTAAGTCTTGGAACATTTATTTTCAAGCAAGACAATAACCTGAAGCGTACAGGGAAAGCTACACAGAAATGATTATAAGACAACGAGATGAATGTTCTAGAGTGGCAGAGTCAAACTCCAGACCTCAATCCAATAGAGAACTGGTTGCTGGACAAGAAAAGGGCTGTTCATGGCTGATGCCTGACAGAGCTTGAGCAGTTTTGCAAAGACAAATGGAGTAAAGTTGCAGTGTCCAGATGTGTAAGCCTGATTGAGACCTATCCACAAAAAGTCAGTGCTGTGATTAGAGCCAAATATGCATCTACGAAATACTGACTTGAAGGGTGTGATTATTTATGCAGCCACTTATTTTAGATTACATGTTTTCATTTGATTGACATTACTTGTAGAAATCTGTTTTCATTTTGACATTAAATAGGTTTTTTTCATTAAAAAAAAAAAAAAAAAAAAAAAAAAAACAGGAAAACTGTATTGACCATGATTGGTTGTATAAAATCCGTGAAAGGGTAAATATCGAAGGACATGAATACTTTTTACAGGCATTATATCATTTTTTTGAACAATTAGTCTTCTTTCATTGTTGACATAACAAGAACTTTATCTCTGATACTCTACTGATATGGGACGCTCTAAAATGCTGCCCTAGATTAAAATTAATCAAAACAGGAAGCCTAAAGAATTTGTAAGAAGGTATCGCCAAGAAGAAAATAAACTGAGGAATATGACTTATTAGAAACTGAAAAAGTTATTATGAGTTTTTTGGGAGAAGGCAAGAAAGTTGGCAGCTTTGACATTTGAAGAAAAAACAAATGACCAAAAGACCATCACATTAAACTTCCACATAAATCAACTACCATTGCTCTAATTTTAAAAAAGCTAACTTCTTTGGCAATTTATATAAGTCAGAGAGTGAAAATAAGATTCTATCAAGGACTGAATTTTTAAAGAAAATTAATCTCCCCAGCTTACACAAAGAGAAAAAAAAATCCTTAAAACAGTGAATAACCATCTGAAATAGCTGAAACCATCAATTCATTTCTGCAGTGTCTTCAAGTGTCACATGACAAAGGGAGGTTTCAACCAATGTTTAATTATTCCCATATTATCCTTATTCATAAAAAGAAAACCACTTAACATACAGCATCTTCCATCTAATTTTAGTGAAAAAAAATTTAGATGATAAAACTCTGGCCAAATCCTTGCATCAAGGTTAGTTCAGGCAGTTGGAAAGGTCACTGATAGAACTGGCTTGAAAAAATACACAATCATCTAATACTACCACAACAAACATTATTCGTTTTATAAATACTCTCCCCCATTCAGCAGCACAATGAACCCTAGAAAAATCCTTCAGTTGAATCAAATGGCCATTTCTCTTAAGTGCTCTGCAGAGGGTTTGCTAACAATATATTCAGTGGATTAAGATGCTGTTTTGAAAGCCAATGGCTTTGTAAGAACTAATAATGGCTTTTCAGATACTTTTTTAAAAACACAGATGTTCACTTTCATGACTCTTATCCAATCATTGAACAGATAGAGAAAATAGGATGTGAAAAGAAGATTAAAGGCATCAAAACTGAACATCAAGTACATAAAATAGCACTCTACACTGATGATATTGTTCCTTATCTATCAGATGTGGGCTCTCGATAATGTAAAATAGATTATTATCCAGTATGGGTCACTTCAGAATCAAAAATAAACTGGATTAATGTGATTTACCACTGCACAAACACTGCAGTATTGCATCTAAGACTCAACGTAAGTATCAATTGCTGTAAATTACAAGACATCAGCCACAAAGAAGCATAGTTACACATAGATTGATGGTCAAATCTTTCAGTATCAATGTTGTAAAGATGAACCCTCTTCATTCTGATATCTGTGCTTCAAGGACGTTACCTGTAACATTACAGATATCCTGGTTTGAGGTCTAATACATTAAAAAGTGCCTTACCTTATTTTCATCAGTGATATTTATCCTTTGGTTTCCAGTATGTTTGTTAATAATTGTATCCTTTTTGAGTAAAAACTGAAAGACATGAATGTAAGTATGCTATAAAACCAACATTTTATAACAAAAAGTCTATACTGTGAATTACTGAATTCAGGTGTTTCAGTTGGACCTATTGCCAAAAGTGGCGAAAATCAGGCATGACCAACATTTTTGATACAAAATGGGTTGTTCTGAAGAGCTCAGTCATTTTAAGCGTGGTGATGGATGCCGCCATTGCAATAAGACCGTTCATGAAATTTCATCCCTGTTGGATATTCCAGTCACCCGTAAGTGATATTATTTGATAGTGGAAGCGTTTAGGGAAAACAGCAACTCAGCCACAAAGTGGAAGACCACATAAAATAACAGAGCGGGGTCAACAACTGCCAAAGCACATGGTGCATAAAAGTTGCCAATGCTCTGCTGATTCTATAGCTCTTCTCATTCAGAGTTCTTAACTTCCTCTGGCATTAATGTAAGCACAGAACTGTGCAGCAGGAGTTTCAAGGCTGAGCAGCTGAATGCAAGCCTCACATTACCAAGTCCAATGCCAAGTGCTGGATGGAGTGATGTCAAGCACACCAACACTGGACAGTGGAGCAATGGAAAAATGTTTTCTGGAGTGACGAATCATGCTTCTCTGTTTGACAGTCAGATGGGTGAGCCTGGGTTTGGCGAGGAGAATGTTCCCTGCCTGACTGTATTGAGGAGGAGAGATGATGGTACGGGACTGCTTTTCAGGGTTTGGGCTAGGCTCCTTATCTCCAGTGAAAGCTAATCTTAATGCTTCAGCATACCAAGACATTTTGGGCAATGCTACGCTTCCAACTTTGTGGCAACAGCTTGGGGAAGGCCCTGTTTTATTCCAACATGACTGTGCCCCAGTGCACAAAGCAAGGACTATAAAGACATGGTTTGATGAGTTTGATGAAGAAGGACTTGAGTGGCCCACACAGAGCCTTGACCTCAACCCCACTGAGGACCTTTGGGATGAAATGAAACAGAGATTGCAAGCCAGGCCCTCTCATCCAACATCAGTGCCTGACTTCATAAATGCTCTACAGAGTGAATGAGCTTAAATTCCCACAAAAATACTCCAAAATCTTGTGGAAAGCCTTCCAAGCAGAGTGAAGGCTGTTATAGCTGCAAAAGGGGACCACATGTATTTGAAAACAATATATATAGTAGGCATTGAGCACTTAAAGTCACAGTTTTAAAATGTACATTTTAACCACAACCTCTTCAAAAAAGATGTAGTAAAAAGTGAAAGATTAACAAGATATCAAATGTAAGCCCCAAGGATCAATGTGAGATATACTCAAAAAAATGCTGCAGAGATCTACACATTTGGATGACATTTCATGGAGTGACATAAAGTCCATAAGAATGTAAAACAACCATTTCAATACACAAAAACAAGCTAAGGCAATTTAAAATTCTTACCAGACTACTACACCCCTTCACAGCTGTGCAAAATGGGCATTAGGGACAACAGTAATCGTATTAAATGTGGTACTGCTTAAGGAATGCAACTCCATCTGCTAGACTGCATCAAAATTAGAAAGATTTGGTTCAGGTTAATAAAACAAGCAATGATCCATGCTGACTCATTCATATCTCTTGCATCATATCTCTTAGAGCTGCACACTCAAATAAGAAAATCATCTTTCATTATGCATAGTCACAAATTGAAAGTTATGAATAAATAAAATGTTAAATGCACCATCTCACAAAGAATGGATCACTGATGTAAAGGAAACAAACAGGTTGGAAAAGGTCACACTCAGATCACAGTAATTAGTAGAGCGACTGATATCGTTTGAGGAGTAGGTTGCAGTGGGAAGGGTCTGGATCCATGGATCTGTTTGCAGGGATGGGAGCAGGAGACCTCAGTTGTTTCAACTTGTGGCAAAGAAATGCCTCTCTTGTCTTTTTGTCTGTGATGTGTTAATAATGGAGGATGTAAAAAACCTGTCATTTTCTTTTCATGGGTCAAAAACATACCCATTTGTTGCAATAAATCCCAGTAGGTCAAGGATCAATGTACTCCTTTTAAAACACAGAAATAACAGATTGTAGCTATTGGCCCTCATTGATTTAATTTATCAGCATCCTCATTTGTATGGAGGCACCACGTTTCACTTCCCCTGAATCTTGTATGCGCTTCCTATCCCACCATATTAAATGTAATGACTTTCAGCCGCAGGCAGCATCCAGCACAGCATCCAAAGAATGCCATGGGAGCAGGGTAATGGCACAAACATTAAAAACAGCCAGCATCTGGCCTCCTGTGCATGGACACATATGTCTGAGCTTCTCACCAGACTAACCAGCATCGCCCTGGGCCCTTGGACTAACAATGAATACGTTAGAGGTGCTGATAGAGTCAACGTTGAGGATAATTGACTGAGTTTCTTTTCCATTTTAGCCAATGATGAGTTGGCTGTTACCATACTTGGTCATAAATGATGAATTCATGCAAGGGAATGGAAAGATAATGGAAGTGTGAATATTTCTGTGTTTAGTTTAGATTGCAATTTCCATCTGTAAGAACTGTAAACATAATTAACCACAATTTAATTGTGCATTACTTACCACTGAGGTCTCCATTTGCATCTTTGGGACATAAAGATTAAATAAGTCAATATTTCATTATGTGTGGGTTGAGGAGACCATGTGGTGATAAGCACTTCTGTATATCTCAAGCTCAGTGATTGCCTTGTTTTAGTGTTTTGCAGCCCGCACTTTTTCTCAGCTATAACATCAGCTTTTACTCATGTCTGCACAGTGTTGGAGACACTTGTTTACAATCCCCAAGAAAGTCTCTGAAAGTCTGTGAACAGGGTTTGCCAAAGTGGGGGTGGTGGGAAAAAGAAATCTGCTATGACGGAGGAAAAAAATTAAGAGAAAAAGAGGAAAAAAAGGAACAGATGGTGAGAGAATGAGACAAGAAGCAGCAGAAAGAAACAAGAAACCAAGAGGAAAAACAAAGTTCAGACACAGCCACATTAAAACGGGGAGGAGAATCTGAAATTGCAGGAGAAATTTGCTAACGACAAAATGAGAAACAACAGCATATATATTCCGAAAATGAGAGACAAAAAGGGAGAAAAACGGCCGTTTGACTGACTGCTGGCAGTTCCAAATGTCTTGCCAGATGTTCCCAGATGCATACTCCTCCAGGATGACTCCACATTAACCTGACTTTATTGTTACAGATGTGGTTCTATTGGCTGCACCCCTGATTTACATCCAGTCAAGAAGCAGACCGGCATTGCCTCCTAGGACCCCTTCAAACCGAACGCCACAGCAGGGAGGAGAAGAAGTAAGAGCTGAGCGTAGCGGGACAAGATTGCAAGGAAAGCAGACATCATACTGCGCCATAAAATGACCCTATTTCAGGCATCTGGCCTTGGGAGAGGAGTCACATGTTTCCCTGGCTGGCTGGATGGCGGAATAACCCGGCGCTTGCTTTGTTCATCCTCTGGATTTAGTCACCTCCTCATTCCTTTTTTCACTCCGTACTGCTGTTTCCTCTCAGCTCACAACAAGCTGTGGAAAATGCTGGCAGGAGACAAAAAGACACTGCTTTAATCAATACCAACACAAAGCTTTGGCTGAAGAGCGCAGGGAGCTAAAGAAAGAGCGGGAAAAGGACTGAGAAGGAGCGGGAGGAAGCCCCAGCCGAGTTGCTTTAGCTTTGAGCACAAATTGCCATAGAAACTCAATGACTCGATGAGGGCAAGAGGGAAGTAGAATACATGTGGATCAAGGAGAATGAGGGGAGGAAGGATGACACAGCCTCCTGGCCTGTGCAGGAAGGGTGCACTTCAGAAACTTTAAGGTAGACAATATGTGGTTAAAAAAAAAAAAAAAAAAAAAAAGACACAATGATGAGCAGCTTTGACAAGTTTACAGATATGCCATGTTCATTCTGTTGACTTTTCATCTCTGCATCTGAATGCTGTGTTATAAATAGGAATGTACAATGATGGATTTTTGCTGATATTCAATAAAGCAGTGATACCAGTATCCCTACAAATATTTAAATGTAGTAAAGACCTAAAACTTCAGTCCAAAGAGCACATTTTGCATTTGAGGATGAACAAATTAAGAATTTTTAGTCCTTAAAACACACTTTTAAGTGTAAGATGAGGATTAAGAAAAAATCTTCAGCTGAAGTAGGTCTGTTAGTTCAGCCTAAACCTCCAGAAATGTACTAGGTTTTTTTTAAACTTGATAAAAGGCAGATTTTTATTGCCAAAATAATGGTTGTAAATAGTGGCACAAATTTCCTGTGACAATATGATAATTCACTTGTTAAAATATTTTTCTGCTGATACCAATATTATACCGATAATACTGTGCATCCCTAGTTAAAAAAAAAACAAAAAAAAAAAACAATCAAAATTGTGGTTTGGCAAATTAAAGGGTCGGCACCTTATGGGCATGGCTGTTTGGATTAGTGGGCTATGCTTGTTTGCCAGTCATCAAGCAGCAAACTCTAGTGTTGAAATGCAAGCTAATGCAGAAGTGCTAAGAACTGCAGGTCCTCGAGTGTCCATTTGAGGCACCACTGCAAACCCAAAAAAAGCAACCCAATCAGATCCCATGATTAAATATCTGCCTGTTTTTACAGCCGACATTAACATGTTGACAGCCTAGTGAAGCATAATAAGCTCTAAATAAAGTCACAGTACAAAGTTGGAATGTTTTCATAACTCATACTTTTGATTTTATTAACACTGACGCCTGTTTCAGATCAGGCTCTGAGCGAAAGTGTCTTGACAGCATCAGGTCTGGATTTTCATCTGGTTTAGCATGCTAAGAGGTCAGGGCTTTCAGACTTCCTGTATCAGTGCTGCATCTCCAAAAACTGACAGGGAAACAATAAATATTCATAATACCTTGTTCTATGGGATTAGTATGTTTGTACCAATAGGATATGTTAAAGACCACAAGCTGAAACATGCCAGTTTAATTAAGCTGTTCTCTAAACTACAACTACTGATAAAGAATATCACAGGCAAGATTAACACTGTAGGAGTGCTCTTCCAGTTTGTGCTTGCCTGGATTAACATTTCTGTAGAGAAACTCACCTTGTTTAGACAGAATGTTTGCATTCAAAATCTTTGCCTTTCTCTAGCCAGGTGGCATTTCCAAAATAGCAGCTGCCATTTTTGGCTTCAAAATACTGCTTCCAAAACCAGTGGATGATATCACTGAGGCTACGTCCATTTTAATCAGCCACTATTATCATTATTTAACATTGTAAAGGACCCCCTCCCACCATGGGAACCAGAAAAAATCTGATGTAAACTCTGAGTCGTAGTTATCCCCTCCTTATTTTTCCAGAAGCAGTTTTGCAACCCGAAGATTGCAGTTTGAACCCATTTAATAGATGAAGGTGTGAATGCAGAGCATGAATGAATCACAAAAGTCAAGGTGGAAAAAAATAATTTACAACTACAACTGAAAAAAAGCCCTTTTGTGACAACAGTAGCATCTGGCATGGTTTGTTTCCTTTATTCAGGTAAAAAAATGCCTCTTGTTGATGCTGTTGAATGCTAATAGTGAGTTAGGGTGCATTTTGGCAAAACATGTCAATTTTCCATCCAGAATTAAACTGAAAAAGCACATTTCTGTCCAAAGTACACACATGAAAAGAACTAAAGTCAATTTTATCACTTGGAGTTGAATTCATTCGGCCAACATTTAATAAAAACAATATGAGGGCTCTGAAAATACTGAAACTTTTTATTTGGAAATCTGCATACGTCCACTCATGATTTATGATTTAAAAAATACTATTAATAGCAGAGGAAATTCAGAGTGACAGCTAACTCTAAAATCTAGTAGCCATTTCAACCTGTGACCTAAAAAGTTATTTCCAATCTCTGATCAAACTGACTCTGCTGATCATTTGCAGGTGATAGTTGCGGTTGGGGGACCAAATTGCACAAGAGAATGGTCAAACGTGGTTGTCCGGCCCGCACACACACACACGCGCTGCAGCAATCAAATCCAAATGTGCTGCTTTGTTGTGGTCGCACACTCATCACCTCGCCTGGGTTCGCTTCACAGCGGCTAATAGTTTGCTGTATAGCTGCAACTAGAGTCGTGAATGTGGAGCAGGACGGGACTGAAAAAGAGGAACATGCTCAGTTTACTTTCACTGAGTTAGAAGAGAAGTTTAACAATGCGGTTGGAACAATGAATGGACTTCCTACATTGCCTCATGATGATTTTTCCAAACTCATAATGAGGCCCAAATGTGGAACAGCCTTTAAAATATATTGTCTTCTAAATTTTAAATCCAAACTTTATCTTCTTTATTATGTTTGCCTGGGACCAAACAAATGTGAAGCAATGACCTGGAGCAGCTGATGGCAGAGAGTCAACCCCAGCTTACCAAATATAGACCCCTAAGATTACAGGATCACTTACAGAGGAGCAATAAATTCAGGAACACAATTTTAACACCAATTATTAACATGTCTCCTCATCATTAACCCGCATTAAGACAAAGTACTAACACATGTTGCTGCTCTGTTTAGCTGCTTTAACTTGACCATGAGCTACGGCGCTCTAACGCTCTCAATCAGTGAGTGTGGATTTATGCGTGTTTCTCTGCTCATCCCCTTCTCGTTCATTTTACCCTTCCTTCTTCTGTCTTTCCTCCTCTCCTATACCTCCATCGCTCCATCGCAGCCCGGGGCTCCTTCTAATCGTCCTCTGCTGTGCTGATTGGACTTTTCATTAGTCAAACTCCCCAAGGCTCAGCGTGACCTCCTCTAGGTCACTGCCTACTGATTATACCCTGCTCCTCTTTTTCTTTTACTTTTTAGTCGTCTTCTTCCTCATCGACTCCTTGGAGGGAGGGATGGCATGACAGTGACGTGATGTATCCTGTTTCTTTTGAAAAATAATCTTAGCTAACAGGTTGAGGGGGTCACCGTATTGAATACTCTGATTTACTACAAACAAACTTTTGATTTTACCTTATTTTTATGGTTTATGTGGGAATAACAGTTACATTTGAAGGGGGATATGAAGGATTTAATGCTGTATGTTGTTAAAATTTTAATACTTTAATACAGTGGTTCTCCAGTGGTGAGTCGTGACATTAATAGGGTTGCAGAGCTCTTTCCAGTAAGTCCTGGATGAGTTCTTTGAGAAAAATGGCTGCTAAAGTCCATGATGTATGGAAGCCCTAAGTGGACACATATATAGTATTCATTTTACTTGGTTCCCCCTTTATAAGAAGTGCATTCCAATGTTTTCTCCAGATTTTAACTAATTAAATCATTTTTGGGATTCTGGAAATTGTTTTCAAAATTTGGGTATAAGAAGGCAAAGGTTGGTCCTGATGCCCAACAATTTTAGAACTACTGCTTTAATATTTTTGATACCATTTGTTTGAAATGATGCAATCTCAATAATCGTTGATTAATATTAAATATTGAAAAGCATCAAAGCTTAAAAACAAATGCAGATTTTCAGCTTCTTTTAAAAAACAGGAGGATGTAGACTGTACTTAATTACACAAAAACACTTTAAACGTTTTGTTAATAAATACCAAAATTGTAGAGCAATTCAGACATGTGCAGGACTTTACAATAATCATCATTAAAAACAAGGAACTGCCCAGTATGGGCCGCCTGAACTTCTATTTCTGCTGCCATGGCAGGCCCAGAGAGGCTAACCTGGAGAACCGGGAGAATTCTCTGTGGGCTGGCTGGTTTTAGAGCTGCAAGGTCCGGTGTGCAGTGACAGTAAATAGATCAAACAGGCTGCAGTCGTGAGGTGTAGGCACAAGCAGTCATTGTTTCAGTGGCTTAACATTTCCCCTCACAACTCCTTTTCTTTCTCTGCAGCTCCTCTCTTCTCTCCCTGCATCTCCTGACAATAATGTTCTTTCAGCCAGTCAGTACGGTTAAAGTCTGTCCATGTCAGTGTGACTGGAAACATACATTTATCTGGTTCAGTAATTTCTTTAATTCCTTGAGATCAGTCTATCCCTCTGCCCCAACAAACTTAAGTTCCTAATAAACAGAAGAAGACCGATCCTAAAAGAAGAGGAGGTGCGCTGAAAAGCTGGATTTAAAATGGAAAACTTTTGAAGTAGACAAATGCAGCAAACTTATTTTTTTTTAAATTAATTTCAAAGCTAAAAAAAGACAAAAAGAGCAGAATTCTCTGTCAGATGACTTTGGAAATGTATTGAAAGGTTTTTTTGTCAGTGATTGATCGGTAATTCATGTCATGTAGTGATTGATGCTGTTCTTATTTCTAGCTTTGTCACTTGCCCACGTTTTTTAATCCCGTCAACCATTTTAATCTGCCTTTGTTATACTGTGTTAAATTTTTGTCTATGCATTTCATATAAAGCGTTTTGTAACTCTGTTTTTATTTAATTTAAATTATCTAACCAGGAAAACCTCACTGAGATTAAGAATCTAGATTGTTAGAGTGTTACAAGAGAGCAACAGAGTTACATCTTCCTCCAACACCTTTAATCTACAAAGAGAGAAACTCCCCAGTCATACATTTTCCCGTAGGTGATTCCAGGCTGTAGGAGCAGTGTTCCTGAAACTCCTTTTGCCCATTTACTTTGGGCATGGATGGCAAGTCATGTGAATAAGTCACAGGGTACAGTACAAAGACTGTTGCTTCCAGCCCTGTTTGCATGCATAAAACAGTACAAGTATGATGGAAGCAGGTTTAGTATTTCATTTCCTCATAAATGAGGATATGCTAATGATTTTGTCCATGAGCAGCCAGTGAAAGCCAACCAACTCCATCACACAGAATGCCGTGATGAGTTTGAGGCTAAAGATTCGTTGTAAGCTTCAGTTCCCCACAGTATCCAAAGATTTAAGGCACTGGTAAGATGCATACATATGTAAAACACCATAATCAATCAGAGGCATTAAAGTGGCAGCAAGTTTATTTGCAGTAAAAGAAAAACAAGATTTATTCCTGAAATAAAAACCCAGCCGCCGGTTTAACTTCTTCACAAGTTGCTCATTATAAAGCTCAAAAGTCAGAATGTGCCTGTGGATAATCCGATACAACTGATGGCCTGCCTATATGGCAGTTACAACCCAAAAAGATACCATAATGCACTGCTCAGTGACATCAGTTGCCATGCTCTGTTGTTTAAAAGTGTTAAATAAATGCAGTTATTATCATTATAAAAAGTTTCACCATTTAAAATAGATTAATTCTACTTGAAAAGCATTAAAAGCTGTGCAGTTTTAAAGGGAAATACATGGGAATTTGTATGTAACCCTTGATAATACCCCAGCCTGTAAAAGGGGTCCGGCCTTATTTGTTTAAGCAGGCCACGCCCCCTGCTGTAATACTTGGCCCTAAATGATTACTGGTCTTTATATGAGGGTTTTTAATTAGTCAGCTATAGGAAGCATTTAAAATTTTCATGAAAGCATCATGTAGCAAACTCTGTTGCTACATCTTCCTCTTCCATGTCATTCTTTATACATCATGTTCTGCCTCTTGGGACGCCCCCACTCTCCAACAGGGATAATCTCATGCTGAAATATGGACATGTGAACCAACTTGGAAAATTTCAGTGGCAGTCATATGTGAAAATGGCTTAAGTTTGAAATTCTGGAATAGTGACAACCCTTATATGCCCTGTAGTAAACTACAAATGAGTACTTTGCACAGCTGAATTTCTACATCTGTGGTATGACATGAAATACTGCAAGGAAAAAGTCTAAAAGTGGTCTCCTCCATGTCGGCAGCTGCTTCGGATGGTTAGAGCTGTCTCCGCATATTTGCTGCTTGACGCACAAGTCCTTATTGGATCTTAAACATTACCTACCGCTCATGACATGTCCTTGGAAGTCAACAAACCACCTATAACTCAGTCGCTGAAGGGAGTTTAATGATGCGGCTATGCCACAGGCTGCCAGCCCTGCTTACAAATCTGACCAGTTGTGTCTAAGACGTGTCCTGGAGTAATAGAAGAAGCATGAGCCTGTATGTGTAGCCATGTTTTAGCTATGTGACTAACCATGACCTTGTCCAAATGAAGCTATAAGGCCCCCTCCTTGCAAACACGATCTCATCTGTGCTCCCCTGGCACGCTCCAAAAGCTGGAACAGATTACTCCCCTGTGTGCTTCTTCTGACTCTGATTGCTGCTACATCAAGATAGACTTTCAAGTGGCCTCCTGTGTGTGCACTGCCCCATGGGATACGGCCGGGCGCACTACACATGGGGACCATTAACCGAGCTGGCGGCAGAGGCCTGCGCGCGGCATGTCGCACCCTTCAGATTCATCCTCTCCACAAGCCTCTAAACAGCCATTTCCACCCCTGATCATTACAGTTAATCATGGTGATAGTCCTGTGCACGCTCTCTTTCTCTCTGCAGTGGAGTGGTCATTCTGCTCTATCAGCCCAGTGTGCAGCATGTCGGCACGCACTGACAAGCATCACTGGAGAGTGAGTTAGGCTACAGAAACAGACACCATTTGCAGAGTTGGGAAGGTAGGACAGCAACATGTGATGCAGCTGCCAGAGTGCCTTTATTTTCAGCAGAGACCCAGTGAACAGAGGGCTTTTACCACATACAAGACAGATGTATTAAAATAAAAAATGCAAGACTGCACTGCAGAGATAACCCGCACCGCAAAAAGTCAGGCCCATTCTTCTTCCTCCTTTGTGCTGTGCTGTAGTGAGATTCACAAAAGTGGAAAAGCCTGTGTAGGATGTGTTTAGAGGGAAAGATGAGGGTGGATGTGCTTGTTGCGAGGTGCGTGTTTTGTAAACACAATCTCTATCAACCACTTGAGAGGGAAGAGGGGGACAAATGCTTTGAGTGTTTAAGCGAGAGTGCCTTGAAAACACTTGTAAGCAAACGTGCTCTTAGAATTTCAAAGGACAGAGGAATTCAAAAGAAACACCAAAATAAAAGAGAAAAAAGTCGGCGAGCATTCTCAAACAGAAACAGGAACAGAAGTCGTCACCACAGACAGTCTCAGAGATGCAGTGTCTCATGGCAAAAAGGAAAAATAACAACGTATCTGAGCTTGCATGGAGGTAAACCACAGCAGAGAAATTTATGACACGTAAACCCTCTGTTAATGTAGTTCATAAGGCGCTAAGCTGCAAGGATATGAAAAATAGACAGTGACGGAGAGGGAGAGAGACAGAGAGGGAATAGTCTCAATTTTTCCAATCGCAATTTAGGTATTAGCTTTGAGTCGAGGGAAATGAGGCTGAGACAAAGACTTAACCAGAGAAATAACCAGTCCCGCTGCAAACTTAACTGCTAAAGATGCAGATTTGCAAGGATCTAATGCTGGGGAATCATAAAGTCACTGTTTTGGGTTTATCTGTGTAAAAAAAAACGAGTTGGATATAACGAAATGTAAACACTTCTTCAGATGCAAAAGCAGTGTCAAATTTGATTTAGCACACAAAGCTAATGAAAGGAAAAGGAATTAACATAATCATAACTCTTCCAACCTTCTAAAATACACCGTGATTGACTTCCACTGTATCACAACCAATTAACTGAGCCATTCTGTTAAATATTTCTCATTACAATATTGCCCTTCATTCTACATTTCCTCCCTTTAGGCTCTAACGTTGTTTGCTTTGATTTATTGGTGTTATGAGCGAGTGTTGGAGCTGTGTCACAGGTTGCTATTTGCAACTGCCAAGTCGTCACCTCTGAGAGTGTTCACTTGGCAGATCAGACCGTGGATGAAGTGAGAGAAGCTGTTAGACTCCAGCAGAGGCCAACAGCACATTAGGCAGGGCCATGATGGAAAATAACTTAAATACTGGACACTTTATTTTTTCACAAAACATGCACTGCTGAATAACCAACTTTCACTTATTTGTCTTTTTGATATAGACAGATTATAATGAACTGAATGTAATGCATTTGAATACACTCTCTGGAAGGCGCTGGCTTTGCTGAAACAGTCAATTAACAGAAACATTCAAGGTATTCTCTATGAATAGCAACATGCACTTAAGTGAAGTAACCTTGAGGGAAAAAAACTGGAATTTCATCTGCAAGAATGCTCACAAACCTTGACAGCTGAAGGATGTAGATGTGCTGCAGTAGCTCAGTGATATTCTTGACTTTTTAATTTATTACTGTCATGTTTTGTGTGGAACATGGCCACACTGATAATGTGAAATATAGTATATTGATTTATACTGTTTTGTTTTGAATTCTTTTTACTGTTGTGAGGGCAGCGTATGCGATCTGCATAAATAAACCAATTAAGTGTATATGCTTGTATCTTATTAAAAAAACAAATACATTCTATCCAATCAGTTTAAACTTATTTTCTATCAAATCTTATCATGACATAAAAATCGTACTGTTCTAAAATAAAACTGAATTGCATCCTATCCATGTGAGCAGTGCCATTATGTACAACATCATAACAAATACCACTGAACAGACAGTGTAGCCATGCAGTCTCAATTTGTGTTACGAAATGGGTCATTCTAAAAAACTCAGTGACTTCAAGAGTGGTACTGAGATGGATACCGCCTTTGAAATAAGATGGTTGCGGAAATGTCAGCCCTGATGAATTTTCCACAGTCAAGTGATATTATTAGCAAGTGGAAGTGTTCAGAAACAACAGCAACTCAGCCCTGAGGCCCTGAAAATCACAGAGCGGGTAAAAATGACTTCTATGGCGTATGGTGTGAAAAAGTCGCCAACGCTCTTCTGAATCCATAGGTAAACCTGACCTTCCAATGGCATTAATGTAAGCACAAAAATTGTGCAGTGCAAGTTCAAGAAATGGGTCTCCATGGCCGAGCAGCTGCACGCAAGCCTAATATTCCCAAGGCAAATGGCAAATGTCGGTGTAAAGCACACCAACACTGGACTGTGGAGCAGTGGAAATGTGTTCTTTGGAAGCAAGAAACACGCTTCTCTGCTTGGCAGTCAGATGTTTGGCATTGTACTATCTGTGAGGTTTTGTGGAGGAGGGATAGTGGTATGGGGCTTTTTTCAGGGTTTGGCCTTGGCCCAGTGAAGGGCAATCTTAATGCTTCAGCATACCAAAGCATTTTGGACAATGCAATACTCCCAACTTTGTGGCAACAGTTTGGGGAAGGCCCCATCCTATTCCAACATGACCGTGCCCCAGTGCACAAAGCAAGGACATGATTTGATGAATTTGGTGTGGAAGAATTTGACTGGGCCACACAGAGCCATGACCCCAACCCCTTTAATGACCTTTGGCATAAACTGGAAAGAATATCGCCGTATGTTGTCATACTGTACCATATTGTACTGTATCATACTGTAAAGTATCTTATTGTATTGTATCATGTTATAATGTATTGTAACAAAGAGAATTATATTGTCCCAAATGTTTTCAATTTCATTCTTTGTTATAAGGACCAAGTTACAAAATTTGAGGTCTAATTATAAGCCCTGTGGGTTTCCTACCTCATCAGCCCATTTCTTCATTTTATTATTTCCCTGTTAAACATGTACCAGTGTCTCTAAAAATTGTACATCACAGGTGCAAACAAACAAAAAAAATTCACTTGAATGTATTATATCCAACTAGACCAAACCACATTGATATTATATCCAGATAAATGATATTTAGTCTTTAAATCATACTGTTTCACATCTCATTGCCTTGTATGAAATTATAGCGTATCATGTTGGAACTGTATCACTCTACATTGTACAAAATCTTGACATATATCACTGTATCCAATCAAATTGAATTGTTATTGTTTTGCACTGCATACATCAAATGTTATAGTTAGAGGTGTCCTTTAATCAGAGCAGCTAAACTGAGGCTGGTGCTGTAATGCAAACAGGTTCTATCAGACAGAAGTGGGCCCAAAGTCAAGATTTCTTCAATATTCCTAATTGTGTGTGTGCTTGCTAAAAAAGGAGTTTGTTCTCCATTGGGGCCTTTTGCCACAACCTTACACCACTGGGTATAATTTCCTGTTTGTGTTTTATAGTATCATATCAGATCATATCATATTATATTGAACATGAATAAAGTGTAACACGCGAGGACACATATCACTTTTAAAAATGTACTACTTTCTCCACTGATTGTGAAGAGCTTGTCAGTCTTTAAAGACAAAAGGTTTCAGACAGCTCCTGTTTAATGATTCATTTTAAGGTGTTGTTGTTTTAAAATACACTCCTGACTCCAGGGGGGGAAAAATTGTTATTCTGTGATCATGGAAGCATTTTCCTCACATTACTCGATGATGGAGGCCTGTGAAAGTAAGGCAGAGGACAGACAAAACGCCTCACAGAACAATTGGCCTGTGTCCGCAAAGGAAGGCTGGCCCATTTAAAAATCATTGTGTTGTTTTTGTGCTCGGGACTCGGGGTTACAGTGCTGCCTGTGACCTCACCCGTCACCATTTAGCTGACAGACACAGCACTGTAACCTTGTTAGACGCTGGGCCGAAATGGCTCTTCCCTCATAGATACCAATCAGTGTGTCTGTAAACTTTGATATGACACAAATATGGACAAAAATGCAGCTCCACAGCAAAGCCTACACTGGAGAACATCAAGCATGGACAGTTTCACAGGGCAGCTCCCTGTCATAAAAACTGGTTATGTCTGAGAGAGTTTCTTTGGCAATCTCTCAAGCCACTTCTAAAAATGCCTGAGTGGAAGATCTATTTTCCTGTTTCTCCCAGGCCTTTTTTCCCCCTCTCTTGTCGTCCACAAACAGCTTTCCCTTGTGTCACTGATATGTGCTGCTCGTCACATAAACATCCCTCACTTTGGATTTTGTGCAAGAATTGGAAACAGCTGTTGTCGCCATCCACAGGGGGCAAATCTGACTGTTCTTTTTCACCTTTGCTACAATTTGTAGAGTTGTGGTGAGGAGCTATGGAGGCGGCTTGGCAGCACTCTGCGCTCTGTCACAGTCACGTCGTACAGACTGTGAGCAATTATAGGCAAGATAGGTCAAAACGGAGGGTCAAGTCCTACACTCTTAAAAATGGAGAGTGTGTTTCAGCTGTTATGTGCCTGATACGGACCAAAATACATCTAAATCAAGCTCTGACTCAGTGTGCATTTTTAACAACATATACTAAACCCTCTTCACTTTTTGATCTTGACATCTCCCTTCAGAATTATCATAAAGTATCAGTCCATGCATTGTGGATTTTCCCATCCTAGGTGCTCTTGGTTTCATTTGATGCAGTGTAGTCAAACACTGGGATGTGCATTAAAGATGAAAAATAGAGAAAATCTGGCCTGGAGTGCTCAAGGAGGACTTCATCATACAGATCGTAGATCAAACTGACAAAGAGGTCTGCAGCAGCTGAGTGCTTTACAGAGTAAAAACAAATAATTTCAGCTGGATTTTTCAGCATCTAAGCATACCAGATTCATTCGAAAAACCTCAAGGTATGACTCAGATCCCTCTAACTCGCTCCCAACTGTTTCCCCCCCAGCTTTGCAGCTCTGTTTATCGTCAATAGGCTTGGTAATGTGATATACAGCACTGCAGAAATGGCTGACATGCTATCAGCAATGCAATAAATTTGAAAGAAAATCAACTAGTTGGACACAGGTCAGAGTCCAGTGAAACTTCTGACTGCTGATTCTGAAAGAAAACCTGATTTATTAACAGCTGCTCATGTGGCAATCATATTTCTTGATAAAAGATCAATAAAAGCAAAAAGTCTTCTGCTGGAATAAGACTGTGCATATGCTTGGCGGTAGTACAAGGCAAAAACACAAGGCAAGTTGCATTAGTTGAGCGGAAGCACGCAATAGAGTTGTAGTAAACAGCCAAAAATGTGATGGAAAACACCACTCCAAAAGGGCTGATTAAGTGGAAGAAAAAAAAAAACACATTACAATAAAATAACTCCCAGATTTGCTGCCAATTCGACTAATGTGGGGAACACATTTTCTTGGAAAACAAAAAGGATTTACAAGAGCTGTGGGCGAGCGCAATTTATCTCCATATGCACAGCTGATGTATTTCGACAAGATCTCACTGGAAGAAATAAAGGGACATGCCACACAAATTCACACAATCTGTCCCCATTTCCTCAGCTGGGAAAAAGTAGAAAAGAGCTTTGGGTGTTCCATCGCCACGTCTTCTTCAATTTGACAAATACCAGATCATTTTTCCCCCTGCTGATTTAAATTAACCCTCTAGTATTTCGCACAGAAACAGCTTTCATAGTAAATTAGACATAATGGTTGCTTTATCACATGAGAGAAAAGATGCCAGATGATTAAGTCATACCCTGGGAAATTTTGAAGAGTGGAGAAATCGCAAATATGCAAAATTCAATAATAAGCTCCATGCTGGGGCAACAACAAATAAGGGATACAGACTTAAAACAAAACAGGCAGAGCAGGCACATTTAAACATAGACAAAAGGGCTCCTGCTTTCTTTACTTTTGGCTTAATACTGTCAACCACTTACTTAAAGCACGTATTTTATTATCAGAAAAGTAAACGCTCTATGAGAAACTTTTGACTGGTTATGTGTGGGTGAGGATGAGTGCTGAGGATGCTGGATTAGGTTTAGATGATGGAAGTAGGCTATTTTGTAGGTGGTTTTAGTAAGCTAGGGGACATTGATCAAAGGAGAGGTGACTGTCAAGAATGATACCAAGGTTGGGGATGTGAGGCGAGGAAGATAATGAAGAGTGAGTAGATTTGGTGAGAGATTGGAAGCCTTAACCATGATTCAGATTTTTTTGTAATTTAGTGAAAGGAAATTGTTCTTATTCAATATCCAGAGAGTCAATTGGCCAAAGTGAAGTGTGCACCTGTGGTGATAGAGGCAGTGGAAATGTAAAGCTGCATGTCAACGGCATAACAGTGAAAATGAAGTCCATGGTGGTGCATGATATTACCAAGCAGATGATGAGTAGAAGGGGACTAAGCACCAAACCCTGCGGGACACCTGATGGTAAGACTGACAGAGAGACTGGAGCAGCATCAGCGCTGTTGCAGGCATAGTGCTGCACCGTTGTGGTGAAAAGGGAGCTGGGTCAAAAGCAAAGCTTTTGCTTTTTACCAATCAGTCTATGTTTCAACCCTCACCTATGGTCATAAGCTTTGGGTAATGACTGAAAGAATGAAATCATTTTACAAATGGCTGATATCCTCTGAAGTGTGGCTGCTGGGATCAGCTTTAGAGATAGGGTGAGGAGTTCAGGCATCTTCAGGGATCATGGAGTAGAGCTTTTACTCCTTTGCATCAGTAGCAGCCAGTTCAGGTGGTTCAGTCATCTCATAAATATAAATCCTCAGTGCCTCCCTTTGGAGGTCTTTCAGGCATGTCCAATGGGGAGGAGACCTCAGGGTAGACCCAGAACTCAGTGGAAGGATTAAATATCCCTTTTGGACTGGGAATGCCTCAAGATCTCCTTGGAGGAGTTGGAAAATGTTGCTGGTTGAGGGATGTCTGGGTCACCTTGCTGAGCCTGCTGCTTCTGCAGCCTGGCCCCTTATGAGCAGAAGAAAATGGATGCTGTATATGTATGTATATGTATTGGAAAAGGTTTTTTTTAGTGCATAGGCTCAAACTGCCTTTAAAAAAAAAAAATCACAGCAGAGCATCACTGTGTGGTCGTCTTGCAAGAGAGTAGAAGGATTTTTGACCATAAGGACAGCAAGTTACACGATAACATGAATAATTTGGCTGTTTCAGATGTCAGAGAGGATGGTTCTAAATTGTAGAAAAAAGTATTGTTGCATAAAGCTCGTGTCCCATACGCCTCCATGCAGGTTGTCAGATTGAGACGAGCATAATAAAGCGCTGCAAAGGTTGCATCTGTTATTCCCATTATTAGGCTGCAGATTTACAGATTATAGGTAGTAAACTAAGCTGTAGAGGGAGAGCCAGCACATTTAAATGTAAACAAAAAGATTTTTACAACTTAAATATGTTACAAAAGCTAAAGGGGTTTAAATTTTGGTCATGCAAAAGAATTCCAACATGCTATCTTTGCAGTAATGCTATCCTGTAAAATAAAGAGATACTTTTCAAGGCTGTAATCTTGTAACAAGTTCATTTTAAAAGTAACTTGTGAAAAACTGAAGACAACACAAGTGCTGGTTAGCTGACATTTACTTTCTGAGAGTCTTTTAAAACAGTGGTTCTCAACTGGTGGGCTGGGAGCCAAAGGTGGGTTGCGAAGCTGTCAACAGTGGGCCATGAATATGTACCAGGAAAAAAGTGTAAGTACAGAAGCCCTCAGTGGACATATAGTAAAGTGATACATTTTTGGTGGGTTTGCATGTGATGAAGAGGATTTTTTGGTCTTTTCTTAAGATTACAGCTTACTTCTCTTCTCCATGAACACAAAACTGATTTTACCAGGATCATAAGCAATTTCTTCAAAAGTTTCCATGATGTTTTGTTTTTCTGTAATGATGTGCGTTTTAAATGTTTGTAGTCATATTTTGTTCCATGTTTTGAATATATTTATGTGGTTGGCTATTTGAAAAAAATTGGGTCACCATCTCTCATAAGGAAGTGTTAGTGTGTTCTGATCCCAGATTGGCTGAGAGCCACTGTTTTAAAACATTAAAGGGTCAATTGACACATAAGGCTACGTTCATTTGTGACACAATAGTTGCGCCACCTGACATTTGCAACCAATTTCAAATCAAACAGGCAAATACTTTTACCCATACTGTTCCTTTTATTCTTGTTAGAAAGAGGGCATATGTTTTCTAAATAAAATAAAGAATTTTATGGTTTTCTTTGTGTGTGTGTGTGTGTGGGTGAGGGGGGGTGGGGGTGTGTGTGTGGGGGGGGGGGTAAGTGTATGTTTGCTGTGTTTTCTGCTTACTGTTCTGTGTTTTTTCACTTTTTCACCAGTGAAATAAATAAAAAAAGAATTTTATGGTGTTTTTTATTTGTTGTACCACCTGATGTGAAAAGTGTACTTAATCATCTGAGCAAAAGTGTGAGTAATCTTTTTTTACGTGCTACCTTCTTTACTTAATTAGAAGTAAAGTAAATAATTAGAGAGCTTTAAATAAAGCTTTTTTAAAAGCTTTTTTTTTCACATATTGACATTTTTTGCAGTTTCATAAACTAAAGCAATGGTTGCTCCACCTGAAATTTGCAACTAATTGTAAATTAAACAGGTATATACTTAGACACATATTCTTACTTTTATTCCTGTTAGAAAATGGACAAATGAAATCAAGATTGTAAAAGATAGAATACATTTAGATAAGTTTTATATTAGTTGTACCACCTGCCCTCTTGTATCTGAAAATAAATGTTTTTCATCTTTACTTTAAAATAATCTAAAAACTATTTCACTTGGTCATGTGTGTCAGCTGGAGTCAAAAAATATAAATACAGTAGTTGATTTTCATTACTTCAATCCAAATTAAAATTCCAGTGTTTATAGCTGCTCCTCCCTGACTTTAAGAACTAGCAAATTTTAAATAATGAATTTCAATTTAGAAAACATTTTTCAAATATTTAAACCATAAAATCATGCCAAAGTATACTAATTTGATTTTCTTTTATGTTATTCTGTTCATTTACTCAGACAGTCACGCAAACTATAGAACAAACTGATATATGCCATGTTTTTTTTTTTTTTTTTTTTACAGGAAATTAAAGATTTAGACCAAAAATATGCAGGTCATGTCATTAACCCACAGACATATAAAAATACTGCTGTCACAAACCTACTCTTTTGATTTCATATATATATATTATTTGTGATCTTAAGACTAATCAAAAGAAGGTACAAAACATGCACAACTAAACCAAGATGGGCAGGTGCTTAGTCAAAGAGAACATTACAAAACGATGCCTAATACTTATATCACAGGGGTGATGTCTAGAGCACTCTTCTTCTCCTTTTATCATTGTCAGGCTTTTTGCCTTTATTTAGACAGGACAGCTGGAGAGAGATAGGAAATATGAGAAGAGAGAATGGGGGTCCGACATGCACCAACAGCACCAAGACCAGGAATCAACCTTGAAACCAGGGTGCTGAGGACTACAGCCTCTATGGGTGCCTACTCTTACCACTGAGCCAAATCGGCATCCAGCAATCATTCTCTCAACAAGAACCCTGCATGTAAAGACATGTAGGTATTTTTTAAACTCATAAAAGTGTCTTCTAGATGTATGTTGTACAAAGAAATGCAGCAGGACTCTACATTTTTGAGTAAGTTTAAAAAAAATAGATTCATCTGTAGGCTGTCTTTTTTGTTCAATGCATTCTGGGTAGCCCGATTTCATATGGATATAATTGATTGTTTTTGTTATTATAATTTTATTAACTCTACAGGGCAAATCTATTTACTTACTTTCAGCTCAAACTTTCGTTTAACAGAGCATAAATCAGCGGAGTACAGTGGTAGAGCTCAGAGCTTGCTGGTTTCTGCTCTGGCACTCATAAGGTTAAACCCAGTAACAAGCCCTGAGAAGTCACTGGGGAGAGGATTAACCAGGACTGTGGAGAGCAGAGCTATCGATGACCTTTCTGCAGGAAGTTTCTGTCTCTGTCAATCAATAACAGACCATGTGACCTTCATGTTGGAGGGTTCTTGCTGTCCTTCCTTTTGCCGGGACACCTGCAGTCTGCCTTCCATCATTTCCTGTGGCCTAACTATTTTTTTTTTACACAGCAACAAATTTCCCTCCAAGCCACATGGCCTCACAGCTAACCATGAGCCAAGTCACAGTAACGAGATATTGATATACGCCGACACTATTTGAGGAAAGGCTACACCAAGGTTGTAATTCACCTCCTGCTGAAATGAATCAGCCACAAAATGCAACTCTTGCAGCACTGCCTCCTCCTACTCGTTTTCCTTCTAACGAGAGGGAAATATCGGGTCTGTGTTGATTTCTTGTGGGATTTAAATGACTTCATTTTCTTCCCAAATTGACCTAAGAACAACACTAACATTTTCTGGAGCTATTTTCTCAGTCAAACCACAAACGCAAGACCGCAAACAAAAAACTAAGTGTTATTGGAAAGCCCTGCAGACAAACTCAGCTCTGTCTCTGGTGTCTTTAAGCCATCATGCCTACAGTGTGTATACACGTGCACATTTCTGTTAAAGCATGTCTGTGCATTAAAGCTTGGAAGTGTATCTCACAAACACAAGGTGGAAAAATTGAAAAGAATAATTGGTCTCCAGAGCCATTAGGAGCAACTCACCAATGTGAGGGAAGAGGCAGGAGTGGCCCAACATAGCAAAAGCTAAGTGCCGCCATTATTGATGACATACTTTCAGAAATAAACACATATCTTTAACAGCTATTGCTAAATTTTGCACGCAGTTACAAATGATAAACACTATTTTCTGACTCTTGATAAATCTGTGTTATCACACCTTCAAGTAAATCATGTTTAAAGTTGAAAGCTCTGGATTTCAAGACACTTTTTCTGATGCTTAATATTTCAGCATACATGTTGGAAGATTTATAAGAAGTCGATCGACTGAGCTCTTGTTCCATTAATCCTTCACATGAGTTTGCCTGATTACTTTGTCAATGCAGGCCTTGAAAAGTAAGATGCCACTTCCCTGGGTGTGCTGCAGCACATGTGATTTACACTATCGATCCAACATCCTGATTAGAATTTTTAATTAATGAAGGAGGCTAATTGCCTAGAGAGAGACGAATCCGCCCGACCCTGAACGAGCCGGATGATTTGCGTTGCAGCACTGAGCCTAAGTTAATTGCCAGGCTGATTTGACTCGCCTTGCCAGAGATAATATGCTGTGGCACGTTTGAAAAATTGACCTCACTCTCTCCCTATTTAAAGATCATATAAGCCCACTGTAGAGAGCGAGTGAAGGAAAAGGGGCCCTCCATAGTGTGAAATTACGTACGTGTGAATCAGAGCCATAAACAAACTATAAAATATACACCATGTGTGCCACAGCCAGTGTTTTTTTGTATTTAGGTAATGGAAGTTAGACTCGGAGGGTTAGGAAACAGAAGGGGAGGCTTGCTCTGTGACAGGCTCAGATACCTTGACAATAATCCCTGCTTTTCCCAGAGCACGGATAAGGGCCACTAGAGGCATTTCAACAGCCTAAAGGCCTTCCATTAACTATTAATCTTCTCCTGGAGAGCAGTGGGGGAACTGTGGAGTCACAGCTGCCATCACACCGCTTCATTTTTTTCCTCTTCACCCCCTTCTTCCCCCCTTGTTACACTGTTTCCATTGGCAAACAATCTGCAGCTATGAGTTTGGCTAATTAATTTTAAATAAAATACCTTGGTTATGCATAATTTATGCTTAAAGCCTAGAGCTACTGGTGTTAAACAAATACACAAACTCTATACTGAATTACCAGGCAGTTGATTCAGATGAAGAGAACTGCTCTTTGGCGAGGTTTCAAAGTCAGCCTGCGCATTTTTAGAGGTTACGGTGATCCAAAACAAACAAAAATGGTTGAATTTTAGCTGAAGAACAAGCATTTAAAGTGCCTGATGTTTTTAATATTGGGTTAGTTTGAAGGGAAAGGTACATTATTCCTTTGCTGTACAACGTTTCATTAACAAAGGTTATCCATTTTAATCTTGGCCCAATGTGTAGAGCAGGAAGCCTAAAGAAGCTCACTGGGCTCAGCAAACAGGGGCCTGAGTCAGCATTCCCCTAGCCCCTGCTGAAAGCACAAAAATGATGATTGGCTATCAGCCTGGTTAGAGGCTGAACTTAAGCCCAAACATGTAACACAAGTTGTTTAATAGTACTTGTTTGATTTTTGTTGATGAATCTTCTGTGTTAGTCTTTAAAATAATGATGGATTGGGTCCTTTCCGATCATGGATCTTTATTTTTATTTCTGCTCTAGCAGCCACCAAAACCTTAGTTTCACTTCTAACCAGTGTGGTAGGCAAAGGTTCAAGAAGGAGATTTCCACTTTCCTTGATAGTGGATGTTTGGTCTGTTTTCATTAGCTCGACCATGTGGGGGTGAGCACTGGCTCGGACCAGGACACCTCATCCTGCTGTTTCCCGTCCTCTTGCTTAACCGGCTCATCAGACTTTTCTCTGTTTTTCTAGGGGCAGCTGTGGATCAGTAGGTAGAGTTGGTCATCTTGCAATAGGAAGGTCGGGGTTCGATCCCCAGCTTCTGCAGTCACACGTCAGAGTCCTATGGCAAGACACCTAACCCTAATTTGCTCCCACTGCTGCATTGGTGGCATGTAAATGTGTATAGATGCATTTAAATGAGATTAGCCAATTACCGATGGTCAATTCTCCAGGCTAGTGCTGCTGTAGTGCTTGAACGGTGGAGCTTGTATGTGCAAAATCAACCTCTCATGGCCTTTTTAATCTGGTTTTAAGTAAAACAGTACAGTCCAGATCTGACAAAACTGCCACTTTTCCACAGCTAGAGCCAAGCTAATCGCTACCCTGGCGGCAGCCATTGTATACACCAGCTACAGCACAACTCAAACCCAACTGTAATCAGTGCAAACACATGCAAAAGCAGGTCGAGAGAAGAGTGAAAACATCTTTTCCATCATGAAAAGCTTTCAGTACGTTAGTTCTAATAAAACTGCTGGTATACTATAACTGCATCCAAGCTAATTGCTACATTGCATCCATTGCAATCAGCTCACAGTATAAGTAAACCCTGTCCTTAGCTACAGCCTCGTTCCCCTCAAATGACGCTGACTGAACTGAACCATTTTCGGTTCAGCATAAACGTAGATTGGAGCTTTGCAAGATGGATTTGCCTGATGACAGACATGGAGTCTGGCTAGCCCATCTGCTTAGCAAGGTTAATATTTTATGCCACTCCTATGTAGCACAGTGGCCATCCCAATCAAAAACTATGGACACACCCAAAACAAAGCTTTTTGTACATAAGATCATCAATGGAGTCAGGTTCTCAAGTAGAGTCAGTGTGGCAAGGTTAGAGAGTGTAGTTTGCACATAAAACTACAATTACAGTGTGTAAATGTGTCTCACAAGCTTTGCCTTCCAAGAGCCATCAAAACCTTGCATCCTGCCAACATACAGGTCACCACTGGAAGCCTTTAGCGGTAAGGGCGGAAGGACTAAAGTCACAAAAACCAAGCCTGATTGATGCCAAACAGGCCGACCTCAATCAGCCTTAAAAGACAGGACCAGAAGAGACCATTTTTGGAAGAGAGAAAACCCAGAGAGACTTTAAAGAACAAGAATATTTCATCACCTCAGGGGCATAGCTTGGGTTTGGTGGAAACATATGTTCTTACTGTCTCTGTGAATGACTCAGCAGCTCTAATCATTTCCTTACTTTGTTGAACTCTGTGCCACATAGCTGTCATCGTAGATATTGGGTTAATTTGTGCCTATCTAACTCAACCACAATCGGAGTCTTAATATCTTCATATCTGAAGGATGTGACATCAGCTCAGGCAGAATGAATACTGATGTAACAGGGGTTTTGACCATGTCTTAAGCCTTAAAACAAAGAGAGAGTTGTTATTGAAGCTAAATGGCAGATTTATTCAGTTTGATGTTTTCTGTTTCCTAGAGCTAACAAGTTAAGTTGCAACAAGACATCAGGGCCTTCATTTGCAGGAGTCTCGTAACAAGGCCTCGCCATACATGGGAAAGAAGGAAGTCCAAACTTTTATGAAGTGATTTTTGTTAAGTTTTTTTTGTCCCCTTGGGTCTTTTTAAGCTCAGCGGTGAAATGTTTACCAGACAACCAAAGAGCTAAGAGCTAAATTTGGCTTTAAATAAACTCTGTAGAGGCTGTCATTGGTCGTAGTCAGTGCTTTTGTTGGTTTAAGCCTCTGGCGACTGGTGGTTTCGCCTCAGTTGTACCTGTTGACCTTCTTGAGAAAAACAGCTAAGGTCTTTGCTGAAGCTTGTACCCTGGCTTTGTCAAAAACCCTGGAAACATCTGAGACTTCCGCCCCTTTCTCAGCCTTCACCTCTAGCTATTGGCATCAGAGTTTGAAGCACTCTGCACAGGGCTGGGATTTATGGCCTGCTGGAGCGGGGGGATGAGGAAAGCACTCGTTTCAGCAAGGAATAAAAACACTTTTCAGATGGTTATTGTACATTCACCAAGAAAAATACATGAAAGCTTTTACAGACTCTGAGACCAGACTGCATAAATAACTTTATAAATCAGCCAGGTAATATCTGAAGAGCTTGCTACTTTAGTTTAGCAAATCATAGAGGCAATATCTCTTTCAATTCACTTTGGGTTACCTTTTTGAGCAGCTGCTTCATCTTCCAAGCAGGAACATATCAGTCTTACAGAGATTCTGCTGTAGACAAGAAAGAGGGGAAAAGCTTTATAAAGTGGCCCACCCAAGGAATGAAACAAATGTGATGAGGTTCAACATTGTTTTGATTTGAGCGACACGTAAAAATGGCCTTCTTATGGGGAACAGCAGGAGAAGAACGACTGACAAAAAAAAGGGAAGAAGAGGGAGAAAAATGGAGGAGGATGAAAAAGAACGAAACATTCCCCATGTTGCCCTGGTTAATTGCGCAGGATTGGAAACAGATGCACAGCCGCAGTGACGTTATCTGAGCAGACCTTGAAAGTCCTTCTGGTTTGAGGGGAAGGGGATCGGAGGAATTGAAGAGGATGGCAGCAGATAGATAGGAGGGATGACAAAGAGAGAAAAACAGGGAATGGTGCTGTGGCATGAGGGAGCAAAATAACAGATAATGAGAGCAGGGTTCATATTTGAGGCTTTTGAAGGAAAAAAGAGACAACTGTTAGAAAGCAACACCATCAAGAAAATTGACTCCAAGTGGGCTAGGTTAAGTTGACATTGCACAGAAAGCTCTGTAATGTGAATTTTTGATTTATGAACATTTTCCAATCCAAGCTGAAGACTTCAGATATTAACACTCCACCTGTCGGATCAAATTAGGCCTTTCCTGCCAAACCATTCATCTTTGATTAATTGAAATGTCTCCCTAATAATGTCAAGGCTGCAAATTAAGATGAGACTATATTTTAAAATGACTTCACTCCAGATGTATCTCCTCATTCTACTGGGTCAGATACAAGTGGTGATTGCACAGTAAGAGAATGACTTCATTATAAGATTTATCATTTCATACAATTAAAAAGTTTGTCACTTCCATCTCAAAGTTTAATCACCTGTCAGCAGTTTTTTAAAGGTATGTATCAGATTGGTAATTAATACTGATGCCTCTTTATAACATACAAAGGCAAACCAGATCATTAATGGCAAAAAATACTTTTCTATACAGAAATTCTTTGAATGCCTTGACATGCTGCCAGGTGTATTTGTCTGAAAAAATAGAACATTTTTTTCTTGGAATACATTTGATGGATACAGAAGCAAGTATTTCATCAGAAAACACTACTAATGCATGTGAAGATGTGCAAGAAATAGCGTGCTGAAGGGATGACACTATTTTGTAGGCCAACCTGGAAGTTCACCTTTTTAAAAGGTTTATGGATTATTGCTGAAAAGTAAGCTCAGCAGCAACATTTTAGACACTTAGACATTTTGGTCATCATAATAATCTGCACAAATGAACAATGCTTTTATAATCTTTGAAGCATAAAAGCAATCATCAAAAGAACAAATCTAATGTATGGTTATAAGGCACTACATCCTGGTCAATGAGTTAAACACCTCTAAGCTTCCACATTCACTTGTACCTCTTTGATTCAAGACTTTCTTATGGTTTAACCAACCACTGAATACTTTAAGTGCCACTTTAAGTGGAGCATAAACACGAGGTTAGAGGTGATCTTAATGAGTTTACATGTTTGGCAAAGTGACATTTAATGTTCCCTGACAAGCAGCATCCATCTGTAAGATGTAAGAATGCTTCAAAGGCTACAAAGCCCCAAATAAGTTACCACAAACCTTATTAAGGGCATCTTTCTGAAAATGTGTTTAGTAATCCCACTGATTTTGATGCAGTGGAATGGATGATCGGGCTGCATGGCGGCACAGGGGTTAGCACTGTTGTCTCACAAGAAGGTCCCTGGTTCTCTTCCCGGTCAGGGCCTTTTTCTGCAGAGTTTGCATGTTCTCCCAGTGCACACGTGGGTTCCCTCTGGGTACTCCAGCTTCCTCCCACCACCAAAACATGTTCATTAGGTTAATTGGTGACTCTAAATTAGCCGTAGGTGTGAATGTGAGTGTGCTTGGTTTTCTGTTTCTATATGTCAGCCCTGCGATTAACTGGCGACCAGTCCAGGTGACCAGGGTGTACCCCGCTTTTGCCCAATGACAACTGGGATAGGATCGCTGCATCCCCCTGCAACCCCAATGGGAAAAGCGGTATGAAAAATGGATGGATGGAATGGTTGATGATGATCATCATCATTATCATCATCAGGCCAGCCCACAGAATCTGCTGAGCCCCCTGAAAAACTCAGCAAATGGGCCCACCCCACCTGTGATTGATGATGTCAATAAAGGAAGTGAATAAGTAGCAATGGTGCTTGCATTCTTTCCAACAGTTTTTGGATTTTGGAGCTGAGAAGTGTGTCAAGCTTTAATTGGGTTCTGATAATGAAAACATTTATTCAAGCCAATTTTAAACCCCTTTTCACCACTTTTTTCCTCTTTTAACCATTTTTGTTGCCTCTCCAAACCATTTTTTTTGCCCCTTCAAGTCATTTTGACATTTTTTGTTCCATTTTCCAATACTTTTTCTGCCCATATATGCCACATTAAACCCATGTAGATATTTAACCTATTTTTTTCCTGCCAATGTTTGCCTGTCTTTGCCTCTTTTAATCCTTTCTTCCCCACTTTCAACACTTTTTATTAACCTTTTTTGCACATTTCCACCATTTTAACCCCCTTTCCCCCACTTATTGCCCATTTTTTCCAAATTTTTCCTCTTATCAAACTATTTGTGTCTTTTAACCCATTTTGACATTTCTGCCCTATTTTCCCATTTTTGGTTCGAATATTTGGCTGTTTGAACTCAATTTTGACACTATAACCCACTTTTTCTGTCCATATCTGCCACTTTATTCCATTTTTTGCAATTTTTTCTTAACCCTTATTCCTACTAACTTGACACACCAGATGGATGTGTTTCACACATCCATCTGGTAAACCTCCAACAGACTGTTTGGGAAAGGGCAGAGCCTTTGAAAAAACAAACTCGGAGGGTGATTGGATGGACGTTCAGCCTGTCACATCTTTACTGGCCAATCAGACCAACAAAACACGTGACGTCAAAGGTGTGCGCTGCTACTCCATAGAGAAATGCATAACGCAAACCACGGCGACTGTACACATGTCAGTACTTTCATTGTTTTTGAAAAGAAAAACAACTCAATGCTGTTCTTTGTTCTTCTTTTAATGAAGAAATGCAGTCAAGTTCTGATAAAACTGACACTTTATCAGCATTTAGTTAATCTCTTCCTCCATATTTGCACCGGCCTCTCGTTGCTGCTTGCTTATGTCACGACCACGCCGCGCCCGAAAGTACTGCCTCTTACTCCTGATTGGTCCTTTCTTACAGGGCCCAATCTCTTCAGATGGGAGCTTTGCAAGATTTATTCGCCAGTGAGAAACACAGAAATGGGTAATGCGTAATCCATATGCCTTACAAGGTAATATTCCTGCGATTTTTGCCTCTTTTCACACTTTTTTAGCGCCAATTTAGCGCTTTTTGCAGTAATCACTTAGTTTTTACTAAAAGTTGTCACAGTTTTTTTTATACTTTATTTTGTGGCATCCTGACATTTGTTCACATCATGGCTGAACTTTGAAGTCCAACATCCCAATTGTTTATATCTTTTTGCCCATCCACATTTTTAACATTTACCAAAAACAGGTAACTTTGTTTTAAGAAAAGAGGTTTACATTTGGAAAAGGTTGTATTGTACTACAGCATAAATAAAAAAGTCATTGTTTGCTGCTCTGATAAGAGCAGTTATTCTTCAAGTTAAAAATTAAAAGTAGTTATTAGCTCAACTTTAAAATGGAGCATAATTTTGCTGACATCCATGGGACCTCAGTTTGGCTGCCCCAGAAAGGGCTCCCCTTTAACCCCCCTTATGGGGGCCTTGATCATCACTGTTATAAGTCTAATAAGCACTGTTTTAAGTAAAAGCATTTATTTTAATATTTGTATAACCCTGCATTTTATCAAAGGGATAGATTTAATGTGGGCCACCTGAGTGATAACTTTAATAATTTTATAACCACTTCATAACTTTATCACTTGGTGTAAACATACTTGTGTTATTTTTAAAATTGTAATATTTGTGTCCTGAACATGCCATTAAAGCTGTTTAAAATTATGTGAGTATATAAGTCATACTACTTTTTGAGTGTAAATGTGATTAAACAATCACTAATCATCCTGGAAGAAGAACTTTAAATTGAATTATCTAAAAATATATTATTAAAAATGGACAAAAAATCCCATACACACAGTGATTGTCACACTGAACACAGTCTGACTGCAGAGTTACCTCTGAGCCTGACCTTTATCCATTAAAAGGTTTTTGGTTCAGTTTCTGAGGGAAGCCACCTCCTGTGCCAGGGTTGTGTGATTTGTGATTAGTGGGTGGATCTCAGAGCGAAGGGGCCCCGGGGCCCTCACTCTTATAATTACACTCCTTCCCTGGGGAGTGACCCTCGAGTGACAGCCATGTAGCTCCCATTTTTACCAGGTCAGACACAGCGATTGAGCACATCCTGTACCCTGCCAGTGGCCCTTTCCTTTTAAAGAGCGATTCCCTGGGACCCTGGGACACGGGGACCAGCTCCACATATCCAGCAGGCACCTGTTTTATCCAACCTACTTTACATCTGTGAGGCCGTCACTATCCGGCTGCTGGTTCTGCTTTTAAATAACCATCCAATGTGACGCAATCCGGAGGCTTTATAGAAGCATTTTTTTTTACCCATCCTTCAAGAACAAAAAGACTTTCAATCCTTCAGAGTGTTCAATATATTTTATGTTGTACAAGCCAAATGTTTGCTGTTCTGGGGAGATGCCCAAACATGAAACACTGTGCAGTTCATTGTGGAAAAAGAGAAAATGAGGAAGAAGAAAATGTAGAGCACAATAAATCTTGCAGTTTGGCAGAAATGATAAACAGATGTGTTGAAATTCCTTTAGCACTTGAGGCTTTGGTAATCTATAGAAAAACATACTGTTTCATTGTGGAAGATGTATAAACAATGATTACAACATGAGGCATTATAATGTGGATGATAATAAGATACTTGAGTGACAATAGAACGGTTCTTCAGAGCAATGATTTCAGCAGTCAACAGCAAAAAATGGCAAATTAGACTTTGTGATAAGCCATCTTGTTCAGAATGTCATTTTTTTTTTCATAATCTCTTTGGCCCAAGTTGTAATGTATACATCACATAATTCTTTTAAGCTTTTATTTACATAGGGGGAATTTATTTTAATTTAAATTTTTGCTTTATTACACAGCATGTCAGTTGGGCTTTGAACAGCATTTTCATTCAAAAATCATTACATTTGGCCCGTCTAAGGGGGCGCGCAGTAATTGCTCCAAAACTGCTCTCAAGTGGAGGTCCTTAGGAGAGGGGGCTCTCTTTGTAGTCTCTGTGTTTTCATGGCAGTTTAATTAATCACACACATTTCCACTTCCTAATCCTTTTCAGCCAGTGACACAGAGAGAGATATATTGGAGTCTGATTGGACGGATTCATGCGTTTGTTCAGCGAGGTGAAGGCTAATCAAGACACAGTTCAGAGTTTAAAAATGGATTTTGGAAAAAGGCGCTCACTTGAGATTTTCCAGGTCAAACCAAATCAAATAAAGGGAATGTCAATATAACTAGAGGTGATTTAATTTCTTCTAGCAGGGTTCCTTTTACCTTTTAACCTCCAGTTTCTTAATGTTTCTGTCAAAATTTCCCCTAAGCAGCGTGAATGTTGGATGGAACTCTTTACCCGCATATTGCATTACATTGATTCAGTTTTTATCAGCTTTTTACATGCAGTATTATCATGCATGAGTGGAACATTCATGCAGTTTAGCATGACTGCACTGTTACATCATATGGAAAATTATATTTGTCTTACTGTATTTATTATCCAATTTGCACGTAATTGAGTATGAAATGTGTTTTTATGTTAGGAGTTTGTACAGTGTGAGCTAGGGTTGGGCGATATGGATCAAAATCATCCCTATATTTTTAAGCTTAATGGCGATATTTGATATATATCTCAAAGATCTATTCTGTAAGAAAATAACAAAAGCAGCCAGCTTTAGTCAAATCCCCATAAATATTGTCTCACCTGGACTTACTGTCTAAAAAAGCCTGTAAAACATCAATCCTGCTGTGCACAGTCACAGGCTAAACAACCTAATTTCAGGAAAACATAGGCTTTAAGAATTTGTATGCTGTAGTAATGTCACTGGAATTTAAAAAAAAAAAGTTAGAAATTTATCAATTACAAAAAGAGGCAAAAAAGCTAAAAATGGGCAAAAATGGGTTACAAGTGGCAGAAATTGATAAAAGGTGGCAACATGGGATAACAGGAGTAAAACATGGGCTAAGAAAGGCAAAAAGGAACAAACTGGATGGGAAAATGGTGTAAAGCAATTAGAAAGTGCCAAAATGGGTTCAAAAGTAGCAAAATTATGCAAAAAGCCAAAAATTGGGTTAAAGTGGCAAAAACTGGGCAGAAACAGTGATTTAAAAAAGGGATCTAAAAGTGACAAGAATAAGTTGGTTGAACATCAGAACTAAATCAAAGCTTGATACACATTTCAGCTCAAAAATAGAAGAAGTTGTTAGCAAGGACTAACAGATTAAATAATACGGTGGCTAATGCTAAGACTAGCAGCAGAAACCATTACAAATTGATTATAAAATGAATAAAAAGACATTCAGTGTTGGAGTTACTGGTGTGGATTTAATCTCAAACACCCCAGACAGTTGACCAAGTTCTAGTCTTGTTAGAAAAGCTTCTGTGTGGGCCACAAAGGCATGGATAAGGTCAATAGAACAGCAAAACAGAGGGTTTCCAGGGGAAAAGGATAGTAAGTGGCTAGGAGGTATGGTTCAAAAGTTATTTAACTTTAAATAACACGTGTCTCTTCTTTATGTATACAACAATGCCAGTCTCAGGGAGTTAAGGGAATATCTATTTATAATTTGCAAAAATAGGCCAAAAAAGGCTGAAATTGGCAAAAACTGGCAGAAAAGCATGGTGGAAAATGGACATAGAGTAGCAAAAATTGATTAAAAGTGGCAAACTTGGAATAAAAGTGAAACATGGGCTAAGTAAAGCAACAAGGGACAAATTGAACTGGGAAAAAAAATGATGGAAAGCCGTTAAAAAGTGCCACAAATTGATTTAAATGTAGCAAAATTATGCAAGAAGCTGGCAAAAAGTGGTGATAAAGGGCAGAAGCAGTGATGAAAAGAGGCCTTTCAGTGACATAAGTAAATTGAACTGTAGAACTCAATCAAAGCTTGATACACTTTTCAGCTCAAAAACTGAAGTAACTGTTACCTACAGTTAGCTGGGCTAACAGTTAAAATGATATGGTGGCTACTACTAAGGCTAGTGGCAGAAACCATCAAAAAATCGATTATAAAACTGATAAAAGGATTGTCAAAGTGGGAGTTACTGGTGTGGATTTAATCTTGAAAGACCCTGGAAAGTCACTCAAGTTCCAGGCTGGCGAAAAGCTTCTGTATGGGCTACAAGGGTCTGGATAGAGTCATTGGAATGGGACAGCGGCTGGCTGCAAGAGGACAAAAAGGAAGAGGCTATGATATATGGCTCAAAAGTCATTCAACTTTAAATAACCTGTGTCTTTTCTTGTCATATATGACAATCCGGTCTCAGAGGGTAGGAATGTGTGTAAGTACATTTATGCACCTCAAGACAAATATGAGCATACACTCTTGAATGTGTGTATCACCCAGCCCTAGAGTAAACTCAAAGTTTAAATCAAGTTGGTCTGAAGAAAACTTCTTCAAAAAGCCTTTAGAGCAGTGACCCAGAGCTGTAGAAATAAGACTATAACCACACACCGTATCTGAGTCTGAGCTTCAGAAAAGGCCACAACAGAGGGCATCTCTTTGGCAGGCACTAGCAAAGAGAAATACAGCAAAGAAGCATATTTTTAATGATTGCGTACAGCTACATCCCCATTTTTGTCACTGGATGCATCACATTATTACCTCTTTAAATGATCCGTTCAAACGCACAAACAGATTCTGTCGTATCATGCAGAGTCTGGTGAAGTCCGAAGATCCTTTGAAGGACGAAGCAGCACTTTTAATCAGCTTTTTAAAGCCAAAACTCTCCATCTGACAGCCTCTATGTACACCAGTTTCCAACTGGCACTTGTATCTCATAAGAAAACGTACGTGTGATCAAAAGAGAATGAATTGAAGTCTCTTTGGTTGGATGTTTTTAGCAAGGGCAAACATTGCTCATTGTCACAGCGGCCTTAACAACATTGCTCTTTTTCCACAATTAAAATATTGCCTTTCCTCCCCTTTTGTTCCTTATGAGGATCAAACATAAGGATCAAAAGTAGAAACTGCATTATACCAACTTATAATCATTTCTTTCATTTAAGAAACTCTGGGTTCATCTGAGTCAATCTTTTTTTAAACAGCAAGGCTCCCTGAGCTCTGTTGGTCAAAAAAGAGTCACTGCAGAGTCTGACTGCAGTCTGGGAGTAATGTGTGTCTTCTTTGGCATCATTTGTCTCCTGAATGCCCACGCATGCTGACAATATAGGCTTAACCTCAGAGCTGGTGTCAGACTGATACAATTAATTTATGTCCAAGAGGATGCCTCTTTGTCACAGCGAGCACAGCTATCCGTCCATGATACCCAGACGCATGAGATGCTGATCTGGCCAAAGCAATTTAGGAAATCTGAGCTGCATCTATCTGCTTTGATGCCAACATTTTATATTTAAAAATATGTCAATATTGATTCAACAAAAATTATAAAAACTTGTGTGCATGTTCAAATTTTTTTTTCAAGAGTTGTATGATGAGAAAATATATTCAACATCACTGAAAATGTTAAAAATACACCAATTTTCAATTTTACATCTGGATCATCATTTTACCTAAGGACCGCAGTCGTATTTTTTTTCACGTTTACATGGGTTTTAATGTTCATGTAGTGTTTTTCCAACTCTTCTTCAACAAGAAATAATTTGTTGAAAAGCAAGCAGCACACAAGGATCCACAAATTCATTTTATGCTGAGAGTTAGACGCTTTAAATTTTCAAAGGCAGATGCTTGCATTTCAGCCCTTAAGAGCAGATTGACTCACAAATCTTCCTGCCTCTGCCTTGGCAGATGTTTAGAGCGCTTGATGTTTCATGGCCTCACTGTGCAGCGAGTGACTACAGCACATAACCTCATTTAATCCCCAGCACTCACTCTGCTCACAGGCCGTTTGAAAGGTAACAGAGTGAACCAGAACTTGTGTTGTGGAATGTAAGACTGCATAGAGGCTGAAAACACCAACTTGAACAGCAGTGAAAACATGTTTTCTAAAGGTTAGAAGAAAAACAACCACCTGGGAAACATCATACAAAAGATTATTGTGTTTTACACTGAATAAAACAGTGTTTCACTGTTAGCATGCCCTCTTTTCTTGTACTCAGTCATCACTGTAGCAATTTCATAGTATGAATTGTGCAATACAGGTTAACAGAAAGGATACATGAAATGTAAATTCCCTGTTTCCAAAAATTTGTGACATGGTAGAACATGTTGTAAAACACATAATGTATCTCACTGTAAACAAGTCTGTTGGTCTATTGGTAGATCAATATGCTCTTATCCGACTGAGATCCTGCTTGTCAGTTGGTCACTAACACATGTGTGTATGAAAACCAAACAGCTAAAGCTGACTGACTGACTAAGAATCTTATAGCAGAAAACTGATAGGAGCAATTTAGCACTGGACAATCCAGATAGAGAGAGGCACAAAGTGATACAGAACATGTCATATTCTGATTATATATAAATGTCTCATTAAATACTGGAGGAAAACAAATTCTGAAAACTCACTTGGTGACCACAAAAAATCTCCCTCGATCCACCTGTGGGTCCCGAGTCAGACTTTGGGCATGCATGCTAAGCAAATGCATTGTATGAAGTCCCTTCATCATCCCATTAAAATGCACACATCATTGTTAGTGTGTGTTACAGATGGACAAAGCAGAAGAGAGAAAAGACTTTGCCTTCGAGTCATTAAGTCCTGAACAGTGGACTTCTTTTTCTTTTTGAGCAAATAAACGCTGCTTGCTGTCTGATATATGCTTGTAATTTAACAGCACATGCTGGAACTAGTGGGTCCTGTTAATAGTTATTGTTATAAATGAATACCAACAATGGTTAGAGGATATTTTGTGGGCTGTATGATGCTAAATCGTTTCCATTGATCATGGAAGTTATATGATTAAAGCCAGATGATCGTCTCAGTGTCAGCTGTTATTTTAGTACAGAACAATGAAGATCAAAATAATCAATAATGCTTCATAAAGTTTGTTATGTTAACTTTTTATGAAAAGACCAGTGGTTCTCAACTGGTGGGTCGGGACCCAAAGGTGGGTCGTGGAGAACTTTACAGTGGGCCGCGACTAGGTGTCTGGAAAAAATGGTGTCAAAAGTCCTAAAGTCCTTATTGGACATGCATTGATACCTTTTATTTTACCCTGTTTGACTGTGAAATTGGATAAACTTAAATGTTTGATGAGCAATGTTTCTGTTATATTCTTTTAGTAAATCACATTTAAATTATTGCAGCTTTTAGGCTCAAATCAATGAAGTTAGCCAGAGTGAAGCTGTTGTGTAACTTATGTAGGGCTGCAGTAATTGATCCATTTTGTAATCGAGTGCTCTATCGATTCTTTCTGGCAATTAATCAAGTACTCAAATAAGAAATATTGATTTTTCTTTTTTTTTTAACCAATCACTTTTTGCTTTTTTAATAGAAGTAGTACAAGACAAATGAGAAAAGAAGCTCGGCCCCTTAAATGAACCTCTTCTATATTAAAAATTGGTATTAACAGATTCTCTTAAGAAAATATATTTTACAAAGTGCAATGAAGCTCTAATGGATATTTACATTTCTTAAAGTTACAAGGACAGGAAGTTCAATAATTACATTAGATTATGCCATATTTGGGGTTTTAGGGATCTCTTCCAGGAAATTTTTGGTGCCAACACTGTATTTCTTCTATTGTAGTTTATTTCTATTCTCCAATTTGCCAGGGACATTTAGTCATTTTAACATCCTCTAGTTTATGCATGAATGTAATATTTCACTTTATAGCAAGAATAAAGCTCCATCATTCACACAATAGTTCGATGATGTCTGAAAGGTGAACCTTTAGATTACAGGAATATGGTCTATTTGTTAAAGGGTGTTTACTTTTAATTTTGCACATTTTTTGTTTGTGAGTTCATCCACCATAATAATCTGACCTTTAAGACCATCCACTGACCTGGAGAACACATTTAAAGGGATAATGCTGCCTCTATGACCTGTTAAATCCTGACTATATGATGAGGAACTTTAACCTATTTAGTCTCGGTCACTGTCTGTTGCAATAGCGTGTTTCTATTTAATTGGTGTCAATTTATTATCAACATAAGTCTTATCAAATTATTCAGGATTCAGTTTAACCCGTAGAGGAAATTAGCATCTGCGAAGGTATCATCGATCTGTCAGATGATGATAGATGATGACATGAAATGGGTTGCAATATGCAGCAAAGAACACTCAAGAAAATGAACAGTGATTAGAAATACATATATAAATTTAGCAGCCAAAAATAATGGTGGCACTTGTAAAGTGCCTTTCTAAATTAAATGAATCTAATTTGAAATGTGCATACAGCCAGCTGAACTCTTGTCTGCTACAAATAAGTGTCTGCTATACACACAGAATTAAAGAAAGCTTTATCAACAGGCGACCTGATCTAACCTTTACCCTTCTAACAAGAACTTTACCTCCAAACTTTGCAAACAGCCAGTCCTAAAAATAGTCTTTTTCTCAGCAGAGGATTCAGATCTCATCATTAAACTCTTACATTTATCCTTCACTAAGCTCCTATATACCTTACTCTTTCATATGCATTCCCATTGGGTAACAGCAACATCTGTTTCCTCTCTCCACAGCGTGGTCCCAACAGACACTCCCCGAAGTAGAGAGCCCACCACCTCGAAAACATCTCAAACACACGTCTCAGTACACACAGTGAGCTGTTAATCTTGATGCCTATTTACTTTCACAAACTTTGTAGCTACAGAAACTTTGGTATGAGCGTCTGGAAGAAATCCAGCATCTTTTACCCATCTGTGCCATCATTTAAAAGCTAAATTGCAAACCCCTGCTGCAACCCGACATGTATCCCTGGCAGGCAGTCGGCCTTATTTTTCTCTTAATGGAGAGGAAAAAAAGAGAACCTGGGAGTGAAAGAAAGCAAAAACACACGGTAGTAGGTCAGAGGTTGTCCAGGAGTGATGAATGAGCAAATAAATATGTGTCCGGAATCTGGGCCTCATAGAGCTGCATTCCGTTCCACATTCCTCTATTGGAGATCATTTCTCGTGACAGGGATCCTCCAGGAACATCCCGTAGGACCTTGAACTTGGAGCATTGCCATAAAACAGACAGAGAAATTACATGACATGCTTAGCTGTAATTCCACGCTGTGTGTTTCACTTTGACTAAGGAGCTGAAGCCATTTTTTTCTGCTCTGTGACTGAGTTTGCTACAAAGCAGAACCAGCCGAGCGCCTCTTTGTGCTCATCTCATGTGTCTCGCAGGATTCAGGTTTGACATCTTGAACGCAGCCAGAGTTTCAGTGTACACTTACAGTACAGTAGCTGCTGGTTTATTTGTGGCCTGTTTCTATGAGGACACAGTTTTACAGCAGCTCATCTGTCATGATGTGTTTCTGCTCTGTACAAGGTCTCAGATTCCACCTGTTGTTGGATTAAATCTGCAGCCAAGAAAACCCCCAGAGTTGGCGCCCCCTGTTGAAACATTAGCCTTTTTTTTCTCATTCAAATATACATAATTTGAATATCACATGTATTGCATTTTATCATTCATTATTAGGGATCCATGAATCAACACAAAGTCTGCCACTTTGAATTTTAGGTAAACAAGATTAGTTAGAATTGAGCATTACCAAGCCTCAATCTGGGATTAATTTTCTTACAAAATGCATTTGAACCTATGTCAAATTTTGTGGACAGCTAAAACAAACCTTACAAACTTGAGGTATCATATGTTTCTTTAGATTCAGCTTATGTTGCACTTTAGCTGCAATCTCTTGAATCAAAACAAACTCCCTAACCCCATCCATTCTTCAGTGACCTAACTTACAGCAGCCATTACTAGGAATGATCTCAGAAATGCAACCCAAAGTAGATGTGTTTCTATTTTTTTAGACCCTAGAAAATCCTGTCCTCATTTTGGAAAGCCTGTTTGTTCTTCCCCAATTGCATTATTGAGGCGAAACTCCGATATCACAATCAGAATCGGATTTATTAATCAAGTATGCTTAAACAACAAGCAAGAGCTTTGCTCTCAGTGTACAGAAATTAAACATTAAATGCAAAAAATAGAATGAAAAAGTATTTAAAAATTAAGATTTAAATAAGCACAAGCTCTTTGCGGTATTATTTCTAGTATATACAGTACATGTCTGTGTGCATTGATGGTATGGTTGCAAGATGTGCAAAGGATGGGCCTCTACAAACAGCATCCCTGAGTGGGCATTGCTATCGCTTTCTTCCTGGTCTCAGAAAGAGAGATGGTTGAGATGGACAGTTGTGGGTGCTCACATAAAAAAAAAAAAAAACATGTATGAAACATACAGACGGTGATTGAGAGAGGGAACAAAGTTGTGTCAGTGTAAACTCATTGCTGACACATTTATGTAGTATATAATTTATATCTTCTTTATCAGTGTTAAAAATGACACTGTTATCAATGAAAACATGCAGTGTGCCACAACATTTAGCCATTCTTTAAGAAATATTTTCAGAAAGATCCTTTTGTTTGTCCCCAACATTTCTGTTCCACATGCTTAATTAATATTTTATAATGTAGAGCAATGCAATCAAAATTCTTCCTTTCTAAAATTGTCACAAGCTACAATTCAAAACAAAATTTTTAAAATCTATTTTATGTTGAGAATAAAAAATAACATCCATAAATGTTAAACTGTAAAAGGACTAAACTGCAGGTGAAATGGTTGTAGGAAGTCAATCATCTCTCAGCTGGAAGGTTGAGGGATTGATCCACAGCTCAAGCAGTCACATGCTGTGACTGATTAGGCAGTAGGCCGAGGCCGCGTATCTGCTTTAGTTTTTGAAAATAAAGATCTCCACCGAGGGAGGAGCCAGATTTCTTAAATTATGAAGATTATTTTACTAATAATGAGATTCTGTTTGTTGTCACTCGAAATACTTGCACATTTTTCTACTATCGTAACCTATAGTTTGTCAATCTTTCAGGCAAACGCCACTGCCTACTGTAACGTTTGGCCAATAAGCAGGCTATGATTATCACGGCACATGCTATAGCAGCTGAAGTGATGTTGTACTTCTCTGGCCACCAAATCACCTGTCCCTGATTGGTAGCACACCCTGATCTCTTTCTGGAGCTGCATGGAGCAACTTTCCTGCAGTGAGTGTTTCAAACTGAACTACTTTTACTTTCATCTCTTTTTTGATTGAGTTTCTCATGTTTGTATTTTTCTTGTTGGCAGACTATACTCTTGGAAGAAGGCGTGGAGCCTGTTAGGATCTTTAAAACTCTGCAGTATGTGACCGTAGGGTTCTCATCTTTGCTGGAGTGTCCTCATCCATTGTGTGGAGTGCTGGAAACAAGAAGAGGACAACCTCATTGAGTGTGTTTACATGGCATTGACTATCCCAGTTTGATGGTGTTTTTAAGTATCCTGTTTATGTGTTTGTATGTACATAATCATATAGTGATGGAGATATACACTGAATGCTTTGGTTTAAATCCTGCTCAGTACTTCATTGTCAGTGGAATACACAATGATTGAGTGGGGGGTGTAATGATGCTGTGCTTCTCATCTCAACAGTGGGAACCAACTAGATGCACACAGGCATCTCCTCAGTAACACAGGAGTCTTACCTTAAAACTGATCAAACATAAGCCTGATAAAAGCTGCTGTTTGATTTACTGCTCTGAAAAACTCCCATGTGTCTACTGCTAATGCCATGTTAATTCTGTACTGTTTAATTTTATTTTTGTAACAGCTGTAACCTGCCAAGGTACTTGAAATTTTGGTAGGTAACTCTTTTCCAATGCATCTTATGGCAACATTTAAACTTGACTGTATGTAGTCCTTTCAAAAATACACAAGTGGGTTAAAGTGAAATGATTTATTATTGAATCATAATCATCTTGTTGCTAAAAAGTGCAGTTTCAGTTAAGATATCTAAGTTGTGTTTACCTGAGAACTGAATAGAAAGCTTGTGTTTTAACATCAAGCTACAATAATAAAGAAAAACAGAATACAATTTCCCCACCCTGTGTCTGTGAATGGGGTGATGGGCCCATTAGTCTCCAATGTGTGCATACAACACTCCAGAAAGAGTAGTACATAGGTCATTTTTCACATCAATTCATAACATTTGAGTGTCTAGATAATTAATACTCAATGGAAATCTTTCCAGAACGTGCTTCACAGGAATTTCAATTTCACCGTTATTGTTTAATGTAGATGCAATTTAAAATTTTGTGGTTAGGAATCTAAATATACATAGATGTGACTGTAAACACAGCCATTAGCCGATAAGCAATAGTTATGTACAACACCGCCACTTAAAATAATTTCTGTAATCACAGTATGTAATTTTTAGTGTGTTTTCCGTGATTTTGTAGTTACTGTAACCTCCTGTGCAGTTAAATATGGATACACACAACTGTCTAAATCAAAGTGATCAGTAATTAGTCCATTCATTCGTCTGACAGCTATGACAGATCCTTGAGTCCAAGATAGTTTTCCAAGCACCATTGGATAAGAACCCCGATTACGCCATGCATTTCAGACCCCAAACGTAGTTGTATTAAAACTTATCCATTACAAAAAAAATGTGAAAGAAGTGAGCATGACAACAGTTTTATTTTTACTTGTAATGAAATGAAGATTCAGCAGTCAAAAAATTTGATATTCCCTCACCAGGGATCATCTAAATACAAAATATCTCCCGTTGGCCCACGGGAGGCAAGACTTAAACCCAAATTGCTCCCACTGCTGTGTCAGTTGCGTTGAATGTGTATAGATGGGTATATGAGTGATTCTGGTGGCCATGACATAGCAGCTTTACCAATCAGTGTATGTATATGGAAGGAAAACGTAAGTGTGCAAATCAATTTAAGGAGTCCAAAGACTATAAAAAAGCATTGTGCATTTGTATATTCTTCTGAAAACTCACAGTGCTTTAATACAACCCCCATATTCATACACTGATGGCAGAGGATGCATCAATATTAACTCTCATGCAAACACATTCAAACCCCACCAGCAATGCTGCTCATTAGCTCCAATTAATACAAAAAAAAATTGACCTTAACCTTCTAATAGTCTAAGAAAGCCACAAGCTGAAATCTACCCATATATTTAATTTATGGAGTAAATAGATGCCAGTGTTCTCAGTGTGCTTATACGCATTGTCTAAACATGCATCTGACTGAACAGCTACTCATAATTGAATTAAAGATTTCATTTTGCCAATATTTGAATCAAACATGTTTTTAGAGTGTATAAAGTCCTAGAACTAATTTTGTTTAAAATCCACCTTAGCGCCCTTTCCTATTCCTTTAAATGAAGGCACTCACATAAAAACATGCCCTGCTTTGAGTTACAGCAGGATGGCAGAGCGAGTTGCAGACCATCTTTAAACATAAGGTCTGGGTTAAAGCTGCCATGATGACAAACACCCACTGAGGTGGCCTTCAGCACATTAGCGAGTCCCTATGAGCTCCTGAGAGGGCTGTGCAGTAGTTAGCCCTGACCTCTGAGCTTGCAGTAGTTTGGGGTCATGCAGAGAGCTGCCCTCTCCACTATAGATCAATACAGCACTGCAAATAACAGTGCACCACAAAATACTATTTCCATATGGTGTTTCATCACTTCTGACATTGGTTTCAAATCTAGCATCTTTGCCAAGACGGAGAGCTGGCAACTCCTGCCGACTAGCAGCATGGAGTCTGTGTAGCATTAAACATGCCTGGATGGACTAAGCTTTTACTCGTGTGCCAGATACCACATACAGACTTTAAGACCTCTAATGGCCTCATCAGAATCCAGCAAAAGACGCATGAGGAGGGGGTTAAAGAGCCGGTTCTTTAACTGGCTTCAAACAGCTTGTCTGCTAATCTGTTTGTGCTATGATCCTTCTTTTCTTTATTTCTTGTTGAAAAAACAGCTACAGAAGCATTTCCTCCTGCTTGGTCAGTGTCCGGTCAGTCCTAACCTGGCACTCAGCTGGTCAGTAAAAGCCTGCCAGAGTCCCTATGGGTGCAAATGTAGGTGAGGAGGTGCCTGAAGAGGACTGGGCATAAGAAGCTGCCAACGGATTATCAGATCATCTGAACCACTTTACAGATCCATAAAGAGGTGAGAAAAATGGGTGGCACCTGTCCATCTAGAGAGATTCAGGGAATAGTATCATGCTCTGGACACTGTATATAATTGAGCTCTAGGGTTAATCGTCATTTTAAAGCCCTCACTTATCACTGTTTGCTGAATGGATGTGTTTCATGGCCTTGGTTGTCAACATGTAGGCAAAAACACTGGCAGAGTCTTGTCTACAAAACAATTTAGCTCTACTTTCAGGTAGTTTTACAATGCTCAGCCCTCGGCACTTTTCTTACTGTCTATTCCAAAGGTCACACATGATCAGCAGAGTAAAGCTGTAAGTCTGATGCCCCCTTAACTTGGAATGAAGAGCAAAATGACCTAAAACCTAATGATCATGGGCCTCATTTATAAAACATTGCGTAGGATCCATACTAAAAGTGTACATGCGCCCAAAAGCTGAAAATGGCGTGCTACAAAAAATAATCTGATTTATAAAACTGTATGTACGCACACTTGCAAGCACTTTTCCCTTTATAAATCACAGTCCACCTGAAAGATTGCGCAGGTGGATTCATCTCACATCCCGCCCTCTACACAACCACATTTTACCATGAATGGTCAATGCAAAGTACCTCATGAATGTGTTTGCATATAAATAAGCCTGCTGATCGACGGCATTTTACGCTCAATCATGGCAGAGACGACAAGGACAAGGAATTTCATGGAGACCTATAGAGGCGCTTGTGGGTGAGGTGGAGGCCAGAAAAATTATTTTATTTGGTGGTCACAGTAGTGGCATCACTAATAAAAGAAAAACAAGCGAGTGGCAGCATGTCGTCACCGCTGTAAATAGTGTGAGTGCCACAGAGCGACCTGCAGTCCGTACCCTACGCTGCTGTGCATCAGGATGAATGAGTCATGTGTTGACCCAGGCCACCGTGCCACTAAATTTGTCAAAACCATGTTTGAGGTACAGATAATTTGTACATTGATTATATACAAGTTTTTTTCGGTTCACATAGACAAATTCATTTTCACTCGGAGCCCTTATTGCAATGTGAGTGCAGTCAATTGCGCCGATTACATTTGGGAAACCGGACATTGCTGCAAACTGCCTTTTAACGTTGGCCTGTTCACCCACAGTGTAAGGAAACCTGATGTATCATCAGTGGATGCCAGAGCATCCATTGTGCAGCATTAGGCACGAGTGTCACCACACTAGTTATATGCTTATATTAATATGCTTACCCAGCAATTAGACAATTGTTACACACCTTGTCACAATTAATACTAATCAATCAGTGCTATCAACAGCTCTATATCATTTGAAGATGAAAGTATGATATATGAACATTGTGCATACAGTAGTAGGCCTAATGGCTCACTAAAAGAACACATCTAGGCCTATAACACTGCAGACTTGGGTGTTTATGATTATGCGGGTCTGTAAGTCTGATATATACGTATGAGATGAAACTGACTTCGATTCACCACCTCACCATCTGCGCTGCAAGTTTCCCCCGTCTCCAAAATGTTCGTGCACGACGATCTAAGTTGGCTTACCGGTGCCCACATTCTCCCGCCAAGTTTATTTTTATAAACCACAACCTTTGCGTGGAAAGTGGTGTACGCCACTTTCAAGCCCCATTTTGTGCATAAGCAAGCTTTATAAATGAGGCCCCTGGTCTTATTGGATGCATTTAGGAAGATCTTAGAAGACATAACTGGTTTTGGTGGGGAATTAACCTCTACCACAACACTATAATGATATAAAATCATGAGCAGTTCATCTCAGTACAGTCTGCTGTTAGCTGATGTCACTGCCTTCTTTTAAAGTTAACAGCCAGCTACATGCCATGTTTTGGTTTATTGTGAGGTAAATTTACCAAATCTATCAGCCATAGTGGCCTACAGGTCATTAATCATACTTGAAAGATTTGGGCCAGAAAACAGTAAATTGAAGCCGCTCTGGCACAGAGCCAGGCAGTTGTGCTTTGACCAGAGTTCACCGTGAGGTCAAGGGGAAGGTTAATTGCTGGTGCAATGCTCGATTTTTTACTTGAACTAGATGCAGCGGAAACAAACATCTTACCTTCTAAGGGTGTTTTAATATTTCACTTGTCTTTAGTCCCGGATGATTTAAAGAAGCAGACTGTGTTTGTCTCTCTCCAAGCAGAAACAGTTCAATCCCTCATTCTGTTAGCATTGCAATGCCAAAGTTAAGTAAACTATGCGATGATGGACAGGGTCTACTCCTGCCAAGTCTGTCACAATAAAAGCCTCCAATGCAACCAAACTAACCGTTTTCTTACCACCATGCGGCATTGTCTTACTGCCATTCTCTTTACTTTTACCTTTTGTTCATGTGATCCTCATTCATAAGCACCATAAAGAGTCATCAAGTAATAACAAATGTTGTTTTTATATATATGTATTGTCCCAGAATGTCCATATTTGACACCAGTTTGATCCATCCATCTATATTTGGAAGTCACACTGGTCAGGGAGACGATGAACTGCTGCATCAATGATTTGCGATAGCCCTAAAATTAATGAAGGAGTAATTTCCTTTATATTTAGGACAAAACAAAGTAAGAAAGCACTTCCCCATAAGTCATAAGGAAGTAAAGTCCAAATAAAGTGGTGAAAACTTTGAGCAGCTCACTTTGTGGAAAAGAAAGCATGTGAGGAGGATATGCATGACATAGGTTTCAGTGTTTCAGTCTTAGAACTTAGTTTTTGTTTTACATCTGGAGCCAAGGTTAGACCCCAGGAAGAGCTGTATATTTGAATGCTCTTTAAAAGGTATATTTGTTTAAGTCTCTGAGAGAAGAGTTGTTTCAGTTTAATCAAACACAGCCAAAAATGTAATTTCCATTTTTTTAAAGACTCACTTTCAACTCTTGTGTCACATCATCCTTTAAAGCACAGGTTTGGTTGAAAGAATTTTAGTGCCTCACTTTTAATTAAACTCTAAGTGTTTGGGTTTTTTAAGGTTTCTTTATATAATCTGAAGAAAAAAAAAACTAACATTGAAGGTCAACATGTGACTTGATGGCAGGAACACTTCTCTAAATTGAATTAAGGCAGGGAGCGGTCATGTGACGTCGGTTGTTTTGATGTAAAACTCAAATGAGTCAGTTCATACCAGCTTCTTCTTTTTCCATTAGTTGTATTTTTCACTCAGAGCATATCTCATTCTGGACTGAAACTCAAATTAATTCTACAGCTCTCTGCAAACTTCTGCAAAGTCACATCCAGCACAAATTGAACCGTACAGATGAAGATGCTGTCTGAGATTATTGATAGAAATCATTATTTAAACATGCTGCAAAACAAAAGTGCCGAGTCAAACATTTCCACATCAGCAGATTATTCCGATAACGTCAGAGGAAAGTTTTTTTCTTTTCTCAGAGAGCTGAGCATCTTGAACGGGGATGAGGAGAGTAAATCGGAAGGACATGAAAGAATATGCAACCCTTTTGACTTTCAAATAAATGAGATGTATCTAATATATAGTCCTGTTTTATTGAAGACAGAGCTGATGCTATGCTAAACAGCCCCCTGCCTACCTAGTAAAGCCCAGGCCAGAAATATGATTTGCTCTAAACCTCTTTTCTCTACCAATTCTCCTCAAGAATATAATCCTGAATGCTTAAATATGCTATCAATTTGTTGCGGGCTAACTCCAGTTTACTTTTTTGGCAGAGGCGTTTGTGGATGGCAGGCAGACAAACAGGAGAGAAAAAATGGGCGAGTACTTTGGTCTTGGACAGCAGTGCAGTAGTTAGGAAGCAGCTACAAGAAGCCGGCTCTCCCTCCAGTAATGAACTGGGACTTTTTTCTGTACTGGGGAGCGTTTGCTGCCAATTTGGTGGGGCCTGTGGGAGGCATGTCTTTTTTTTTCTTTCCCTTTTCTATTTTTCTTCCCTCAATCTCAAAGTAAAATCACCTGGGATGTAATTAATTAATTAGAATCAGTGCACTGAGCTGCAGGGTGGGGTGGGGGGCGCCGGGCACATGTGTTTTTGGTGGTGCGCTGTGGTCGATGTGTTCCGGGTGATTGGGATTAATAACAGGGGACCAATTTGAACTGGGAATCAGGGCTCTTAATAGACATCGGGGGGTGGTGGAGGAAGGAGAGGGGGTTCAGGGGTGCACGGACCCCCCAGCCACTGGAACAAAGCACCCTTTGTAAGGGGGATGCATTACAGTATGCACTTTAGCTGCAGAAATCATCTTCTGCATGAGTTTTTTTTTATTTTAAAAGGGTTAAATCTCTACTATGTCTGCTATAATATTCCTGTACAGGGATAGGAGTTCCTATTGTGAAAATGTGGGATGTTTCTGATGATAAAAAGCCAAACTACCGTGTGAACTCGACCTGCAAACCCAAAGTGAGAGGAGGTGGAGACCGCTCAGGGCAACAGCACGTTATCAAAATGCTAATACACTTTATCACAGCTCTGCTGCAGTGTGACCGACACACTGGGATATCAAATCTTTTCATAAGAGGAGGTTCCCTTCAGGAAGAGAGCGGACACTCACTCTCCAAACATCTGGTTTAAAGACCGCTCAATCAGTTCCTCTGAAATCCTGAAATTGCGACTCTTTGGCTATGCAATCAAAGCTGTGGTCAGTGGGTTGATGGTACAACGATGTCATAAGCTCCAGCTAAAATCAGGTTTAGATGATATCAAGAGTGTGGATACAGAGAGAACAAATAGCATTTTAACACTCAGACTATATGAAGGTTTTTTAGTTTTATCATTATTGTACAGGTTTGAAAAAGCTGCTGCCAAAGTCTAAGTGGAAAGTGTGCTGCATATGTACAGTACAGCTCTACAACTATATATTTTAAGTGTAAGCAAAGCCACATATAAGGGGGGATGAAGGGGATAGCTTTCTGGGACCCAGCCAAATTGAGGGCCAGGAAAATCATGCTCTATTGTGAAGTTGATCTGTGATATCAATATTTAATAATATTTAAACTGAACAATAATCATTGTTATCAAAGCAACAAAATTGTATTGTATTAATTAAGTTATGCTTAAGTACAGAATAGCTTTTTCATAAAACAGAATCACTTTTTTTCTGGTAAAATCAACAATGTGGATGGGCTTCATGGATTAAAGAATTTGGAAAATAATGTCAGACTTCAGCTCAACATGATGTGTTCAAACATCAGGATGCCAGAGAATTAAGAAGGAGGAACTGAAATAACTTTAACTGAGAATATCTGATAATTGGCAAAAATGGGAAAACAGTAGCAAAAATGGGCTAGGGATAAAAGGGGGGTGGGGGGATGGTCACAAAAAACGTTCATAAAAAAATTTTGAAAAGCATTTAAAAAGTTTAAAAAATGGGTTTAAAAAATAGCATAAATATGCATAGGCAGCAAAACTGTGAAAAAAAATGGCAAAATGAGTTCAAAGTGGCAGACATTGGCTTAAAAAAATGATGGTGGTGAAAAGTTGTTACAGAGTGGCAGAAATTGCTACCAGAAAGAGGCAAAATGGTCTAACAGCAGCAGCAATGGACCAAGAAAGGCAAAAATGGGCAAAATTGGCAGAAAAAATGGTGAAAAGCAGTTAAGAATGGAAAAAAATGGATTAAAAATTGGATAAATGTGCAAAAAGCAGCAAAAATTGGATAAAAGTGGCAAATTGGTTCAAAAGTAGCATAATTATACAAAAAGATGAAAAAAGGGAGAAAAGCAGCGAAAAATGGTGTAAAAGTGGCAAAATGAGTTACGAGTGGCAAACAATGGCTTAAAAAAGGGTTAAAACTCATTACAAAGCGGCAAAAATTGGTTAAAAAAGGAGGCAAAATAGGATAATAGCAGCAAAGATGACAAGAAAGTCAAAAGGGAGCAAAATGGGCAGAAAAAAAAATGGTGACAAGTGGTGAACAAGTGCAAACAAAATTAGTTAAAAAGTGTAATAAATATGCAAAAGGATGCAAAAATGGAGTAAAAGTGGAAAAAATGGGAGGAAACAGATGAAAAGGGCTCTAAAAGTGATATGAATAAAAAGTTTAAACATAAGAGCCCAATGAAAGCTTGACACACTCCTCAGCTAAAAAAAAATGAAGTAACTGTTAGCCTTTATGCTAGCGCCAATCAAACACACCTGCATTGATGTCATCAATAAATCATGACTGTGGAGGGTTCATTTGCTGGATTTTTCAGGGGCTCAGTAGATTCTGTGGGCATTCATGTAAGAAAGAAACAGTTTGACAGGAGAGGTATACTTTTGGCGCGCATGTGAACATGAATAAAACCAACAAACTGCACAGCAGCTGAAACTGCTGCCAGGCTGCCAGAAACCCTTCATGAATAGCCATACAATATGCATGCGAAGATCTCTATTTGCAAACACAGCTCATGTCAGAGATGAAAAACACAGAGCGACTGTGGATGCATGTTGAAGAGGCAATTTAACAAAATAACTACCTCTGAGAAACAAACCCCTGGATATGACTATTTCTGCAACACAAGTGAAGAAATAAATCCAGGACTTGAATCAAATATTTGAGCCAGAGGGAAGAATTAATTTTCCTTCGCTTCATAAAAGCACAGCATAGTACATGTGCACTGTTTGAATTAGTGTTGAACTCAAGTAACTGTTTCTCTTATCTTTCCAAAAAAATGAAAAAAGGGCTGGTTGTGCTGAATTTGCCACGGGTCGAGGAAGGAAATGGCACATTTATTCCACGCTACATGAAAACAATCCAAGAGGAAAAAAGGGAAAATAAGAAAAACACAGTGAAAGGAATGAAAGGGTTCACCACTTCATGATGGCAGAGCCCCAGCCAGTCACACAGGCACAGTTACAACCAAAAATAAACATAATGGAAATGAAAACAGTAAAGCAAAGGAAACCTGTGACTTCCTTCCACCTGGCATACCAGACCACAGCCGTCACTACAACTATGGACATAAGATATAAAACATAAGAGCTTCAAGTCTGGCTGTGGTAAAACCTCCAACAGTAAAAATGAACCTGAAGAACCATGGAAGAGATTGAGTCATAGTGTGCTTCTTAAAGAGTCCAAAACAAGCTGTTCTGTTTTCACCAAAATAAATGAAAATATAATGATTTTATGGATTACTAACAAATAGGGATGTCAAAATTTTGATTAATCAACTACACAAAAATAATGTGTAAAACAATCAGACAAATAAATTAAACTCTCATGTCGTACCTCACTGTATGTACTATAGCTTTCTGAACTTGATGAAAATGCATATCCAACATATCATTGCCTTTTGGTTTTTTATGATTTCATCCATCTTAGAGATGAATTAACCTTGCAAAGTTGAACTGGCTAGATTCCATGTCTGTCAGAATGAAATGCTTGATCCTGTTCTGAGAATAACTGGACCAATCAGCATCATCGTGACGACTTCATGTAAGGATAGTGAGGCAGACAGCAGTAATGGGATACTCCCTATGGAGTCTAGACACTGGTGGTGGTGTTGATGAGAGATGCAGTAACTGATGAGGAGTAGACTTCTGAGAAGCTGGACCGGAAAACCAATGAGGTGGCTTGAAGGAGGAAGCTGGACTAGATGCTGATGAACTGAATGAAGGTAACCGGGGTGGAGGAGGCTTGTAGTGTCCACACTTAAACAACAGGCTGACTGCAGGAGAAAGGATGACAGATTTAAAATATTAAAGGTGCAAGATGATTGGTCAAATGAGGTTGTGGCAGAATCTGTAGCTTACTGTAGTACTTAAGGGAGTGAACGCCAATAATCAGCTGATCAAAAGAGTGGGAATAGAGAAAGAATGTAAGAGGGGAGCGATATGAATGAGTGATGACGAATGAATGAGTAGAAACAGTCGCCGAGCCCCACTGGAACTGAAGAGAAGCAACTTAATCAGTTAAGAGTAAATTCACATTTTTTAAGCAGTGTCAAAAAGAGAATAAAGATAACAATAAGGAGGTTATTTTAACCAACTTCACGCATAAAATCTACCTGTGGTGCTATCCCTCTCATTTTACTGTTACAAGCTAGTTTATAATTTGTTACAAAGCCTGTAATTAAGTAGATTATTTTAACTGGTTATCAACACCAGCCAAAAATACACTGGAATATAAAAATGGCATTTTTGCACAAGATATTTCAGGAACAATAAGATAAGATTCATTTTTTTGCCATCTGTAGAAAATAGACCAACACTTGCCATCCTTCAAGTGTGAGAAATATTGATTGATTTTTTTCCTCCCTGTGCTAACTTAAGAAGTGCTTTTCTGCTTCACAAAAATGTATTTTCTGTGGAGGAAAACAGAAGGGAAGAGAGAAAAATCTCAAACATTTGAAGCTTTAAGTGCTGCACACCATTGCAGGTGCTTTGCGTAATGGCCACAAGTCACATGACCTTGCAAAAAGGTCACTGTTACATCCAGTAAACACTTATTCTACTGAACAGACTGCTTTAACAAGACAAAACAATACTGTTATATCATCATGTTACAGATTAAAGGATAAAAATGATGGTTTATTAACCATCCTTGAGGTAATCTCACATGCACACAATGCTTTCAGATTGCACTGTTCCTAGAGTTTTGTATGTTGGTTATAAGCCATGTGACTCTGCAGAGCAGTCACTGTAACATAAATACACATAAAACAGAAAAGCGTATTAAAGCTTCCCCCTCCTGCTCTTATTCAGCTCCCACACATCACCCTCACTGCCTCAGTAGGAAAGTGAATCTGAAGGGCTCTTCATCTTTACTCTTTGTTGGTATATGCGTGTACGAGAGTCGTGCATGATTCACTGCGGATGGCACGGTGCGGCTGACATTACCAAGATTTTAATGTGCTGTGCGTGAGATTGCTTTAAGGTTGTAAAAAAGATCAAAGCCCAGAAGAGGATATGAACCTGGGCTGCTGTGCATTGTTACCGGCAGAGTGTGGGAAGCATAGAGAGACCAGGATAATAGATCCCCTACAGACTACACTGTGATGGATGCACCATAAAAAAGTCTACACAGCCTCCAACAGCTCTTAAAAGTTCAAATTATTAGCAATTCAGGGCAGTTTCCTGTTTGGTTCTCTGACATAACCCTCAAAGACACACTGATGCTCATTTCATCAGAGTGAAAATCATGCTTATGGTTTACTGTTTAGCTCGAGGGCTTTTTTGTTTGCACTTTTGTACAGCCACAGTAGTTCATGAAGTAAGTGCACTCAATGAAAAGTGGAATTCATCCAGTAAAAATTCAAAAATAGAAAGACGTGTCTTTGCCTATAAGGGCTTATGGGAAACAAAAAGTAAAGCACTATTTTCACCTGAACTTAGTTTAAGGAATTTTAGTTATGGCTTCTTAGTATTTTTGGATTTGCTTCGTTATCTGTAGGGTTAGTGCTGTTGTTCTCTATGTATGCCTGCCTCTCTTTCTGTCTGTTTTCTTTCCACCTCTTCCTTTTCTTTTTTTCTGGCCTGAGGCCGTTGCTGAAGATTGCTGTTTCCTAGTGGGTCTGGCTCTGCTTGGGGTTCTGGCTATCAAAATCAACCTTTTCCTTGCCTTCGTGGCGTGTTACTTGCTTATTGTTGACTCCTAACCTAACCTTACCTTTAGCAAAGCCAGAAATATTTAGAGCTCCTCCTGCTGACTGGCTATAGAATAGGTCATAATTCCCATCTCCTTCATGTTAACAGCGTTGACTGTGTAAAATGTGGACGTAGTCACAGTGGCATCATCACTGGTTTCCGAAGTGAATTTTGAGGTCCAACGATGGCAGTCGCAATATTGTATGTGCTGTCAAAAACAAACTTTTAGCCAACCTATCCTGAGCTGAGGTTTTAGGCCTCTTGGTATAACAGCTATGACGTGTCTGCCCATGACTCTGTTCAGCCAGTCCAGATCAGTTTAGTTTTTTGAACCAGGCTGTGAAGTGTTTATTTCTGCATTGCTGAATTGATGTTGAGTGACCTCTGGGGCTGTTGAAGTCAGCCTCTAGTGAATATGGAGGAACTGCAGTTTCTTGCACTTCAACATTGACTTCAGTTTGAACATTAGAAGTTTCCGCTTGGATTACAGATGGGACAAGTATCAATCCAGAAACAAGAATCTTTTCTGTTGTAGACTACCTGAGGGAGCTTAGCCTTCAGCTGTAAGTTATAATTTGTTCATAGAAACAGCATGGCATCAATACCATCACTCTTATTTGCAATTCCTACTCACGACTGCCCACAGATTTCACTGACCCCTGACATACTCCTGAATTATGATTTATTGATCATGTCAATGTATGTGTGTTGGATTAGAAGCATTGGTGCTAGTCTTAAACTACTTTTTATCAATTTTGAGCTCTTTGCCTGTTTTTGCAACTTTTGGCCCATTTTTGCCAATTTCTGCCAATTTTTTTCCCACAAATAACCCCTTTTCAACCCCTTCTTATGCCCATTTTTGCCCCTTGTAACCCCTTATCACTATTTATCTGCCTGTTTTTTTCAACTGTAAAGCAATTTATGACAATTTCCTTTTCTGCCAGTGTTTTGACACTTTACACCCATTTTTATTCTGTTTCAAGAAAAGGGGTTAACATTTTGAAGAAGGCTAAATACTTTGGCATAAATCAATTAAAACAATTTGTGTTGCTTTGATAGGAGAAGTTATGTAAGGTAAAAAAAAAAAAAAACTATATATGGTTATCACAGCTCAATTTTATGAAGGACCATGATTTTGCTGACCTGAGACTCCAGAAAGCTCTTCCTTGATACTCCTGATGGGCGTCCTTGTTCCTACTGCACAAACTCTGGCTCCAAATATGCAGCATGTCAGCACCCACCAATGTGTATTTTTGGGTCAGCCTTTTAGGGGAGGAGGACATGTACATTTTTAGTCTATTTAATTAACTAAGATTGTTCTCTGTAAATAATATAATAAATTTGGAGAACTTTTTATGTAGGGTTTCATTCTAATTCTCGCCAGTTAAGCCATGCAGTCTAATGAAAGTTGACTTGTAAAGTGAATGTTTCTTCTTTTGCCATGGCTTTCAATTTAACTTTATTTTACGTGGTACACAACATATGCATTTCACAGCTGATTTAGAAATCGTCACAAGCTTAAGATATAAACATAATGAGCAACTATTTAAAAAAATTATGTTTTTCCTATTACATACTTACATGCAGTTTTATGTTATTACACTAATTGAATAGAATGTCATTAAACAGCTTTTAATCTTTTGTACAATTTTTACAATTTTTGTGAGAGCATACTCCTTCCTGCTCAGTGCACAGGTTTAGTGATCTATGTAAGCTGCACATGGCTAATTAAATATTCATGAGATCAACACGAACTACTGTATTTAAAACGGATTCAAGTCAAGCAAGAGGAACAGATCTTTTTGGCCTAGGAAGACAGCACAGACTTGTATACATGAAGCTGGTTAGCATGATCGGGGCTATCCAGGCTAACAGCAGTGAGGACGTAACTTCAGCTGCTGTAGGGATAAACAAGAAGCAGACAGGACTAAACTATCAACAGGGGACGTTTTTTTCCCTAACTATTCCAAGAACAAGGATAGCTGGATTAAAAGTTGCAAGCTGACTTCTTTCAGCTGAATACATGAGCTTATGAGGATCAAAATCATCATTTAGGAAAGCAACAAAGTTCTTTGGAATGCACGGTGTGTGACATTAACCTGCTACTGGTTAGCAGTTTGGTATAACGATTTGTTTTTTTTTTTTTCTGTGAAGGATATTTGGCTGTTGTACACTGCTAATGGTGGCTATCGAGCTAAGGGCTAAATGGGAGCTAACGTGAAGCTATGTGTTGTTTAATGTGTCAAACGCAACAAATGGCATATGCAAGGAACAGCTAGTCCCACTATATGATGTTTTCTATTTGACTTGCATGCAAATAAATGAAATAATGACTTTTCTCAGTCATTTTCAAGTTCCAGTCATGTGTAGTCTGTGTTAGACAGGCTGTAATGGCAGGATGGACAGCTCAGATTAAGGTTCTGTTCGTTTTTTACCCAACTCAGGTCGGGTTTTGTACAGAAATATGTGGCTCTTGTCTTGACATGATACTGGATCACAGTGTTTGTGTTTGTGTCTGTTATTGCTTTTAATGTTGGTTATGTCTGTTAGTTGTATATGAGTGGAATTCTGGAGGTTGGTCAGCTATGAGAGTGTATCGTGAACGCTGGACCTAAGTTCACCTGTTTACTGTATTTCTGAAATAGATATTAGACATAGGTAAAATATATTTAATTTGTAAAATATAACTGAAGTCATAGCCCTCGGATCACGGTTCCCTTGTGGTTCTGTAACGTTTTTATTCCAAACATCTCTGCTGCTGTCACAGCCAGCAGGTGGTAGTGGACACTGCAGTTCCACCGCAGTAATGGCGGCCGCTCAAGATGGCGGTGCTCACAAATCATCCGTAGGATTGGTCTATAACTTGACTGATTAAATGATTCCCTGAGCATGATAGACAAATGCCTTCTTGTTGTCATTAAACATAAAACATAAATCTTTGGGTGTATAATTCCCACCATCAGTTTGTCAATTTCTTGCAGATGTAGAGCATTTAAGACAACTAACTATGGATGCAATGCCTTGACATACCAGGCTCACACTTAGTAAGGTGTGGCACATGCCATCTAATTACATGTTACTGTGAAATCCACGGCACTAATTACTTGATTACTACATTGCTATAAATACTGAAAGCCACTAACAGTTTCAGGGTGAGAAGTGCTCCTGATTCTGCTGTGTGGTTACTCTCTCTCTAGGTTCAGTATATTTCCAGGTGTAAGAGGTGCACCTCTGCAGTGGAAGTGTTATTGTTTTCCTGAAGCTGGCTCTCAAAGGAGCTGTTTTATTTGTTGAAGCTGCACCACTTGACAGACACAACTGTGAAGGGAAGCAGATTAACCTTCCCAGACCCCTGAATTCAAACCTCACTGGCTGTCTGCCTCACATCACTCTCCACCATCCTTTCTTTCCTGCTTTGATTTCCCACTGTCTAATTTCTCTCTCATCCCAGCTTTCTCACTTCCCTCTCATCTCGCGCGTTCTCTCCCTGACTCCTCAGGTCTCACGCTGTCATACCTCGCCGCAAATGAGCAGTCTGGATGCGCACACAGCCAGCGGATGAGGAGCCCACATGGGAACCCCTTCACACTGCACCACAACACAGTCCTAATTAGCCCAGAAACTAGCAGCTTCAGTAGAGTCTGCACAGCTCGCCTTTCCCAATCCCCTGTCCACCACTGTTTGTCTGGATGAGTATAGGTTAATTACATCCAGTTCAACCTTTGGGCTCTTACCTCCTCTTGTTTTGTCTCTTTTTTTTAAGAAAAAGTTTAGTTACTGTCAACTTTTCTCATAATATTGTTGTGCTTCTACCACAATAAGCTCTCTGGTGCATTTGCAACCTGATGGGCGTAGGCGCCGTCTTACTAAGCATCTGAATTACTTATAAAGTATGAGAAGTGATTACAGGTCAACCAATAAATCAATTCCAAGGCCAACAGTGACTCAGCCTCTTGGGAGGCAAATGCTTTGAGCTTCTGAGTCGTCCCATGGGTGACTTTAGCTTTGTTATTTCGTGTTATGGATCTGTAACTGAGAAACCAAATGCTGTGGTTAAAAAAAATCCTTGTTGCCGGAACCTCTGACAGTCTAGCTGACATCACCATGGCCCACAAGAAAGAGGAATGCTGTTTACCAAATTTACACCCCCATTAAATAAAGAACCAGCTTTTAAAAATCAGTGAATAAAACAGATTTAATCCAACAAAATATGGTGAAAACAGAAAAAAAAACAATGAATAAATTAAAAGCAGAAGGAGCAGAAACATTTTTGATGACATGAGAGGCTTTTTTGATTTAAGAGATGGCATTGACACTGTGAGGCCTTGTTCTTTTGATAGGGAGATTCAGAAGAGACTGTTCTGGAGCCTGCTAGAGGCGGTCCAAAGAGTTTACTGCCCTCCAATGAGTCGTGACAGTTATTGGAGACTAAGTAGGAGAAGAGGAAGACCTGACCTTCTTTATAGCTTCAAAAGTAACTAAATCCTAGAGTTTCATCTGAGGGATATCTCTCCTGGAGTTTCAAAAAATGCCTTTTGAACATCATGGGCAACGTCATAGAGAGGGATAAGACACTAACCTACTCACTCTCTTCACACTCCAAGGTAGACCTACCAAGAGCTACCTGATTGTCAGAAAAAGTTGATCTGAGGGTGATGTCAGGGAAAATAACAACGCTATCCACAATCTAATGTGTCACAGCCATGTCTCTGATTGGTGGAGCCTTATAATCTGACATACAAGATAGACAAGATCGCATATCCGTTGCATTGTATATATTTCACATCCACTGGTCAACAGTCCACAGTCGATGTTTGAAAAGGGGAGAATTTTTTTTTTAAATCTTGCAGGAAGATTGGAGGATCATTCTGTCCCATTCATCAAGGGCCAATCAGGGTAATGAAGCATATGGCATAGTAGGTGTGCACAGCATTGGGGAATAATGCAAGCTTGACAGGTAGCTGATATCATTACTCACTACAAGTGGAGCCAGTTGGTAAATCAATCTATTGCCAAACACGTTGGAGAGAAGGGAAAAGTGTATTTTCCACCGGGCAAAGCTTTCAGTGTGATACTCTCCTGTTCTTTTAATAGAGAAATGTCCGGTTCTAATAAGATTGTGGCAACAGGTACATCTGATCATTACTCTGGTTGCCATGGTTGAACCCCGCCCACAGCTGCTGAATCTTTCTCCTTAAATATCACTGATCGGTCCATCCAATCTCAAACACAGATTTCACACGGATTTGTTTCACACATCCATCTGGAAAACCATTCATAGACAGCATTTGGGAAAGGGCAGAGCCTTTGAAAAAAAAACTCGGAGGGTGATTAAACGAACGTTCTGTCGGTCACATATGGGCCAATCAGAGCAACAAAACACGTGACGTATCAGCTACCGAGCTGCACCCCTACTGAAGGAGTAAACTCCATATAGAACTGCATAACATGAACTATGGCGAATGTAGACATGTCAGTACACAAATTTTGTCATTTTTGAAAAGAAAACAACTCACTGCTGTTCTTTTTTCTTCTTTTAACAAAGAAATGTCATCAAGTTCTGATGAAACAGGCGCTTTAGCAGCATCCACGCTGCTGTCTTCCGCCATAATTGCACCAGCCTGTTGTTGCTTGCTTACGTCATACTTTTATCTAAATTCAAGATTTGGGCAGTACCTGATCGAAAACCCTATTTAGTTAATCTTTAAATAGAACCCTTTTTGAGGGATTCAAATTTTATTGAGCAACATGCCCCTCTTTAAAATCTACTCTTAATGACCACAACCTTCGATTAATTTCCCTTTAACTGGCATATCTTTACAGATGTAATCCATCTTGTTTATGCATTGCATAAGATTCCTGCTGCTCTGCATGTTAGCTGTAAATAAGTCGTCAATGTAGATCATAACGTCTTTTCTTTTTATTGAAAGAAGCATTTAAGAAGTCATCATAAAGGCTGAAGTCAGTTTGTAATGAAAATGAAAGATGAAACAAAAGTAGCTTTACTGCTACTGTATGAAACAAGACCTTGAGAGAAATAGCTTTATGGTCAGAAACATAAATTATCTAGCAGAGTTCAGCAGATTTGAGAATAAACCCTGAAGAAAGAGCAGTGTCAAGGGTACGCTCACCTAAAGTGACTGGAGGCCTATAGGCTGACTGAAGAAGATTCAAAGAGTGTCCATGAAAGTCTTAAGTCAAAGGAGAAACAGAGGATGAGCAAACAGATAAAACCAACTCAAATAAGCACTCTGTCAAAGTGAGGAATTGTAAGAGCCTAAAGGTTGGAGGACAAGCTTTGCTGACTTACAGCTTCTGAAAGTTATACAGAATCATAAGCATGGAGTATCGTTTCAACTTTAGATAAATCAGAGACGAGTAGAGAGCTGGAGCTGGGATCAACTTGAAGCCTCCAGGGATACACCTGTGACTTGCTAACCTCCAGGCAACCCGGTCACACCAATAATTATTGTGAATGTATGCATAACTCTTAGCCTAAACATCATAAAACATCTCCTCTATGTAACAGATACAGTGTTTGTCAAACTTTAGTTTATTATTTATCAAACATTTTCTGTCAATACTGTATGCTGATTTTTGAATCATCAGATTATCAACATAATTTCACAACCTCTCTGTCCCTTAGTTTCCCCAGTTCCAGTGAAGCTCATTTGAATTAAAGCCTTTATCCAATCAAATTTCACCTGTGGTGTCTCTAAGCCAATAAAAAATCTACACAAGTCCTTCTGATTCAAACTGAATCCCTCAGCAGTTGCAGAAAATGAGGATAATATTGTTGACTGCCATGGTCTTGGGACCAGTAAGATTCTTAGTTAGACATAATGAGTAGATTTTATAAATGTCAAGGGCCTCAGGCATGCCTTCTCTTACGTCAGAATTTTGTTTGTTCTGATTGGTCAGTAATGTAAGCTCACAGTTCTTAAAGTAGGAAGGAGCCAGTTGTGGTATTTGGGGTTTTAAGGGAAATGACCCATGTAAGAAAAAAAAGTTAAGATTTTTTATGATTTAGCTTTTAAATAGACCATGGCTAAAGAGAAAGGAGTAATGGATTTGATTTCAGATTTATTGGCAAAGACTTTCTGAAGAAGAAAGTTTCAAGAAAAGCTGGACATTACAAAAATAGTCAACCAACCCCACAGACAGTAGCCCTGACCCACCAGGGGAAACTGCCTCATATTTACAACCAACTTAGTTGGTGTTTGTAATCGCACTTGGCTTGCAAACCTTGGCAGAACCAGGAGGACACCTGGAAATACTAGTCTGTTCGAAAACTTTCAGGACAACCAGCAGCAACCATTATGGACTGTCTATAAATAACAAGCAGCTTTGATAAATGTTATTCAATGTATGTATCACTACTGGCATTACAAACATATTTCCTTTCTGTCATATCTTTTAAATTTAATGATTAATGTTGCTCTGCTGTCGATGTTTCATTGGTTTTGCTTTGGCTGTGTTATAATGCAGCTATAACATATTGATTAGGATGCTCAGCTCTGCTGCCCCCTTGGTGGTTATTTAAGTCAATATAATTTGTTGTGAGTCTAATGTGTAACTGTGATTGTGACATGGATTTCAGATGTATACAATGTTAATTTGTGAAGCAGCATCCTGTTATAATGCATAATAGTAATAGGCCCATAGTCTTGGTGTTCAAAATATTCACTTATGTATCTGCAGAAGTGATTTCTGTAGCCTTTATGTGCTAAAATAACCCTAATTTATAGCCTGTGATTTTGGGTTATCATGGGATGGTTTAACTATCACATGACAGTGCTGAAAGCTGTGGTGTAATATGCACAGCACATGTAAAATACATTTTTGTCAAACCGGTTAGCTGTCATCATGCTGATTCATGTTCAAGAGTTCTTTTTTCAGAGTTAGTTCCTTATCTGATACGGAAAAAAATATGGAACGTCATAATTGACAGTTATCTTGACAAAAGCAGCTCAGCAAGAGTTAAAGCAGCAAGACTGTTTCTACTCATTCATCAGTCACCACTCATTCATATCTCGCCATTCCTCCATTCTTTCTCTTTTCCCGCTCTAGCGATCTGCTGATTATGGGAGTTCACCCTCTTAAGTACTAAGCTAATCAGATTCTGCCACAACCTTGTTTGACCAATCATCATACACCTGTCATATTTTAAATCCGTCATTCTCTCTTTCACAGTCAGCCTGTCATTTCTGTGTGAATGCTGCAACCCTCCTCCACCCCAGCCACCTCCATTCAGTTCATCAGCATGTAGTCCAGATCCTTACAGATCTTCTGCTCATCTTATCCTGCACACCTCAGTCTTCTCCTTCAAACCACCTCATTGGTTCCTGGTCCAGCTTCTCAGAAGTCTACTCCTCATCTGATCCTCATTATCCCTCATCAACACCACCACCAGTTGCCAAACTGCCCCTTCCAGTACATGAAGTCATCACAATGGAGCCTAATCACCAAAGACTGCACATTTTTATTTGAAAATTTGTAAAGTAAATTATTGTTCAACTTGTATTAAGCTCATATTAATTCAGGATGAATCGCGCTTCTTGTAGTATTCTCAGCTGGATCGTGAGAGTAGTTTTAGAAAGGCCAAAAAATGTAGCAAAAACTACTGTCATTCAACTTTCCATGTGGCCTTTTAATATCTAATCTGACGAAGACTCCTCGTCTTCACTCAAGGAGCTGCAGTTTCAATCTCAGTGTTTTCACATTTTTACAGCTACTTTTTTTCAACAAAGCTAATGTATTAAGACACAAAATTTGGATTTCACTTTACAGTAGCTTTAACCATCTTTTACAGAAAGGATAAAGTTTTACTTGGTGATGAAGTATCTGCTCAAAAGATGCTCCCTGACTTTGACTTTCCAGTGAGTGCATTGCCAGAGATTCCCCATATGATACATGTCAATGCCTGTCAATAATTTAGTTCAGCAGCAGTCCACTCTATAGTAGCATGAACGTAAATATAAAGCTGCAACAAAAGCGTTAGGTTAAATCAAAAAGGCTGGGATGGTGGAGGTGTAGCTTTGCTGTGTGATGTGATTGGCACTGATGAAGCAGGAATCGATGTGAAGTGGACCACCTTGTTAAGAGAATGCGCTGTGATCGGCTGTAAGAGCAGTCAGCTGGTTGGCCATAATGTTGGCTTCTCCTGGAACTTTGCAAAGATCACAACAACCACAGCAACCATGCACCAGTGTTGAGGTATTATTACGGGTCAATCAACCCTCAGATGATACAGACAAATTACAACTGATAAACTCCATGGACACTGGACTGATAACACCCAAGACAGCTTCTAGTCAGCAGCCAATTACTGAACTTGACAGCTGGTCTCCTAGCAACACTAGCTCCTAAATGTCAGTCAACTCAAACTGCAACTCAGTCTCTGTGAAAAAGTCTGTAAATGGTACATTTCTCTTTATTTTTATGTAGAAATATTTACTTGTTTTCTTAAAGTCATGGGAATAAAAATTTTAGATGTTTCAGACTTCCAGCCTTTTTGCCACCTGTACAACACTGTTTGCAAACAAAACCCAACAGGGTGAAATCTATCTCCCCTCTAGTTTGTGTCTATTTGTGTCTCTCCCTGCTGCAGCATCTGTGACATGACAGGTGACAATTTGCCATAGCAGCCAACGGACTGGGGGAGACTATGACATTTTACTGCTTCACTGTTATCTTCAGTCTCTCAAAGGAGAAGCATTTTGATGATAATTTAAACTATTAACTGCTCCTCTGGTCTGTGGATTTTTCTCTATCTAGCAGAGTCAATATGCAGCCTTATGAAGAATTCATGCAAACAAAACAAATTCTATCTTTGTGGAAAACGCACAAAGGGAGTGGAGAAACAAAGTGCTACTGCACTGCAGAACAAAGATTTGCAAACACTAAATAGATGATAGAAATGTTCATTCCTAATTCAAGCTAATATGGCAGAGTGTCTGTTAATTATCTATGTATGCAGCCAGGCCACATGGGAGGACCGCTATTGAGTTGAAAGCTTTTTAAATGAGGCATTTAGGATGTGCCATAAAGAAGCTATTAACTGATTTGTTCTCTATAACACAGTTTTACAGAGTCCTCAGGAAAACTTACAGACTGACAACTTGGAAGGTAGAGCATATTAACAGTCACAAAGACTTCCCTCTGCTCAGTTTGAATGGAGGTGGTTTGATGGATAGAATTTCTTGTCAAACTTTTCATTTTAAATGTCAACTGCAATTAAGGTAGCCTTTAGTGCACACACCGGAGAACTGTGTGACAAATGGTTTCCTTAAAGATGTGACAGATTGGAGCTTTGACACAAGGCACAGGCTTAGAGTTTGTGGGCACATTAATAAAGACAGGTAAACTCATTGTCTTTTACACACAATGTACAGCTTATATAATTATCCAACATGCATGCAAACCTGTCATAGCCAGAGCTGGCATTGATGTGTGCAGACAAATGCATATATAGATATAGATTCAGAATGGTAAATCATATCAAAGTGTTGTGACACACACCAGCTTTGATTCTGTGTCAAGATACTGTTTTCTATTCATCCCTGCAGTGTTGTCATCATTATGAACCATGTGATATTGAAGATGAACAACTGATCAGACTGTAGGCACAGCTTTAGAAGCTGCCCTTCATGGAGTTAAAACTACAGTATACATTTAAAAAAATCATGACGAATATCATGAATAAGTTATTTTTTTCATTTAATTCAGAAAGTCTAACTTCCATATATGCATGAAAAGCTAATGAAAATCAAAAATCCACTATCTCAAAATATTAGAACATCACAAAAACACTATTCATGAAAGGGATTCATAAATTAACCGAATTCATGCACCCAGTACTTTGTTGGAGCTCAAATTACTGCATCCATGTGACATGGCATGGTGCCAGACAGTCTATGGCACTGCTAGGTTGTTCTGAAGCCCAGGTTATTTAGCCTTCAGCTTGTTTGTATTGTTGAGTCTAGTGTCATCAGGTCAGGCCAGCTGGCCAATCAGTAACACCATGGTCAGCAAACCAGTTTCTGATAGATTTGGCTTCCCTGTGAGTATATGCCAAGTCCTGCTGGACAAGGAAATCAGTATCTCCATAAAGCTTCTTAGCAGATGGAAGCATGACTCTAGACTTCATAAAGCACAGTGGACCAACAGCAGCAGATGACATGGCCCCTTAAACCATCACTGACTGAATCTGACAACACTGGACTTCAAGCACCTTGCGTCATGTGGCTCTCTGATCTCCCTCAGACTCTGGGACCTTGATTTGAGTCCATTTCCTTAACCAGTATTTGTGTGGTGGCTCTTGATAGACTGACTTCCGGGCTCAGTGAGGCTAGTGATGCACATTGGACAGGTGTTCATGATGTAAGGGACCTCGCCCATGGGCCCAGACTGGATGCTGAACCCCTAATTTCCTATACCAAGTGATGTAAATCACTGAGCTATCCAGCAGCAACAGTGGCACAAAGGTGTCTCACAATGGCAAAACATTTTAACATCTTTCATAGACTTTCTTTCTTTCAACTACCTGGCCAAAATTTAAAGTTACCTGTAAATTCAAGAAACAAAATGTTTTTGGACAAGGATTGTTACCTTGTCAAGAAGTTATAAGTTTCATGTTGATCATTTAACCTTGGGTTTTTGGTGCCCTCTGCTTATCAAAGGTAAGATGATAAAGTGATAGCTGATTAGTCATACTCTACAGCTTGGGATCTGACTGATCAAGCTCTTGTCTTTGAAGAGGTGAGTCTATGAATACATTGTGATATTATGGGCAAAAATTATCTCTCATGACACCGTGTCGTTAAAAGATGTTTGCTTCAGTCTGTTTAATTCCACCGTTGAATAAATGTTTGACTGAAATGGAAGAGAATGTATTCCCCTGTTTGGTTAAAAAGTGAAACTGCAAATCACTCTTAAGTGCCAGAAATGGTATTAAAATGCACTGAGGAGTTGTTGGTCTCCCACCAACACAGCTCAATAAGGCATCTTTATAGTTTTTAAGTGGCCAGTCACACCATTAAGAAGTTATGGGAGTATGGACTCAAGGAGTTGAGGGGATGGGCTAACACTCCAGCAGTGCTGACTATGAGAAAAGCCAGATCAGCTGCCTGGTCATGTCTGCATGTTATATGTAGATGTGCTTGCAGGTAAGGCCGAAATATTAAAATCTTTTGACCTTGTGAATCTGCACATCACCTGCTGTGTACTTTAGTGTGTATATTAAAGCATATTAGTCATAGGTATCATTAAACTTTGTAAAGCTGTGGGTTTAGGGAACAACAGGCTGCCAGCTGTCAACATTTCTGCCTGACCACTGAAACAGCTGCTTAAATGTAACACCAAACAAATGACACATTGAAATCCTCCATGAAGAGTGTAGAAATATGCTAGAGACAAATTAATAGTCTGTGTGTATGTGAGAAGTTGTGATATTTCATTTTGGGTGGTAGCTTTAGCAGCCCTGGTGGTAGGGTTGACGGGGGTTAAACCTCACTTGTTTGAAACAGGATTAACCCCTCAAATCTCTTGTGGACCCTCTGTGTGAGGGCGGCCCACGTTTTGGCCTACCCGTCACGTTCGCTTCACAGAGTGGCTCTATGCTGCTGGCGGACAGCTGAAACCCGAGAGGGTTTTCTCGCTCCTCGAAATGTGCTCAGCTAGAATTGCTTTAATTCGGAGAGACCTCCATCCAGACATGTGCTGGTTTGAGTTTCTAATGTGTCGAGCTTTTCAGCTCCATCTGAGAAGAATTTAAACGTTGGTATGTAAAGGTTGGAAGAGTCTTTTGGAACCTAGTTTTAGTCTTCTGCCAAAACCAAATCTTAGCTGAAGATTTAGCTGGTCTGTGAATGGCATCAAGGTAACAAAAGCCTCAGCAGGTTTTTAGACTTTGCTATGTGGATGTCTGACTCCCAAAGCGACTGATGGATAGGGTTTGTGTCACGTCTGCAAGGTCTGTTTGGGCAACGCCAGTTCTTTTGTGTCACACTGTGCAGGGGGATATTTTAATTCATTGCTGCTTGGTGTGTCTAGTCTAGCAGGTGTTTTTTGAGACAGCCAGGGAGTAATCCAGGCTATAACTGGTTCTGAATTATAGTGATTGGCAGCAGACTTTGTGGAGAGAAATGGGATACAGTGCTTTAATGCAAAGATTGAGTATAGTGGCTTCTTGACTTGGGCTGGTTAGTCTATTGGTTCCCTATTAGTTTACTGAAGACGGAAATGTCTGAATATAATATATCAAGGGAAAATTTTTGTAGTTTTTTAAGTAAAAAGTTGAATATCAAAAGCAGAAAGAAAGACATTAATGCCCCTTTTGTTTCGCTCAGGAATTGTAGTGATTGAGTTGGAAGTTTAGAGGTCTAGAAGTCAAAGACCCATAAACTCTGAGGGTTTCAAACTTGCATGGTAAAAAGATATAAGAAGATACTCACAGGGAGTCTATGGAGTCATGGTACTCCACAGCCACATGCACACTAACCTGGTTTATTTTTAAATAACTGAAAATGAACTGTTGGACTCCTTCGAAATGTTTTTCAAAATGATGTTTTTCCAGTACTTCCATGCAAATTGGGAGAATTATTTGCAACTATTTTTGGAATTTAAGTAAAAATTTTGGGAGAATTTACTGTGAAAAGTTCCTGAATTATATTGGAACATGGAAAAAAAAATGTTTGCAAGTTTTGGGGAAGTTGTTAAGAATTTTTTTTTGCAATTTTCAGTGAAATCTGGGAGGAATGTTTTAGATAATTTGAGGGAATTTGATTTGAATTGTATTTGAACTATGGGGCAGAATTTGATCTACATCTTTAGGTTTTTTTTTCAGAAAGTTGAAGAATTTTACACTTTTTTTATATATTTTGGAAATTTGGACATCTTTTTTTTGTGGAAACTGTTTCCTTTTCAAAGACAACACATATATTTTACATTCATCAGGTGCCTCTTATCCCAAATAAGTGGGAGAAACTAAAATTGTATTCAAAACAGCTGGCATCTCAGGAGGTTAAGAAATGGAGAGATCAGCTAGCTAAGGTAGCTTCATTTTAGCATCTTATCTACAGAATTAATAATAACTTAAAATTTTGAGGATCAATTTGTGGTCCTTAAGTAGAAAATATTGGTAGAAATGAGCAAGATGATATCTGATGTTTAGTCATTAGTCCCCACATGTGCCTCATGTGATGGTATGAGATGTAATGTGGAAAGATTTTAATCTGAACATGCCCAAGGTGAATGTAAATGCTTTTCCCCCTTTGGGTCTGTGTTTGATATTACATTTTGAAAATTGTTTTCAATTTGTGAATTTGCAGTGCTTGTTGACAGCTGAAAAACTGTTATAATATGAGGTGGCAACGTCTGGACTTATTTACTCCTGGAAATGTATAGGAAACAGGAAAATTATGGTGAAGTAGTTAAAAATTGTCATTTAAACCCAACTGCTACTACCAAAATTGGCAAAGACATAGGTGGGGTTAACCATTTGAAGACTTTTTTCTTGATAGTATTGTTGATAAAGGGTCCATGTTATGTTTTATGTTTAACTGGTCAACTGTGGCTCAGTAGATAGAGTGGCTTGTCTCTCAACAAGAAGGTTTAGGATTCCATCCTGAACTTCTGCTCACCGAATGTGTCCTTGGGCAAAAAGTTTAATTGCAATTGCTCCCACTGCTTTATCAGTGGTGTATGAATGGGATTAGTTAATACTGTAGCCACTCTATAGTATAACAGCCTTAGCCATCAGTGTGTGAATGTGGAGTGTAGGTGTTCAGTTGGGTAAAAAGATCTCTTAGACCACCAGAAAAGCAGTATACAAGCTTGAGTCCATTATACCATTTATCATCAGAGCCTTCATGATTCAACGTGTTATCCAAAGATGTTAAACTACAGAACTTTGGACAACATCTCCAGTTCTAGGTTTAGCATTAATACGTGGTTTGGAATATACTGTGTTGCTTTTATTTAGGTTTCCAGAGTAGTGTTCAAAAAGCCTGTACATAATCCCCAAAGTGAAGTTTTTCTTCACATGACGGATAATCACGCTAATCTCTGTTTGTTCCCTTGTCTTTTCTCATTTCCTCTGGGGTTGGCTTGATACTGTAATTTTCCATGTGGTGTTAACACAGAGAAATCCCGCCTTTCCCACATCCCAACAATGCTATATTATTTTCTATAAAGGTCTGTTAACAACTCCTTGCGCTTTCCACTGTTTTTGTTTATGTCACTGTTTTTCCTCCATTCTGATCATAATTGCCGTCCAATTCCTTGGTTTTCCCCCCTCTCTCCTTTCTGCCAGCCCACTGTAATTCTGTCACGACCCTGCTTCTGCTTGATGTGGTCGGAAAAGGGGGTTGCTGAGTAGAGGAATTGGGGTTCAGATGGAGTAGAAAACACATAAATAAAAGGAACAAATAGCGAAAATAAATGAGCAAAGCTGCCCTGAAAGGAAACTGTGATTACTGAGCAAAGCACTTGGGCTCATGTATGTTTTACTGTCTGAAATAAATAATGAAGAAAGATTAAATCAAATGCGAACATGTCTGACATGCTAATGGGAGAGAGATTTCAATGTGAGGTTGAATGTGGATTTCTGACACTGCTGGGGCTTGAATTTTCCACCAACTATTTGACATACATATCTTTGATAATTAGTAAAATTGACATAAAGGACAACACTGTTTGAGATTTCCCTAAAATATTGATCAGACATTGCATATTCTCTGTGCAGACATGCCCTGATTGTGACGCTGACCACGTATTTAACCAAAGCCAGTCAGCAGCAAAATTCCCTCCACGGGCTGTAAAATCACTCAGCGCCTGAATCATCTCCTCCGTGTTGCTCTAGCTGGACTTGTCATCATATTGTAGCAGCTCTGATTGATATTCTCGTGGAAAAGCTGCCAGACAGCTCGGCTGCATTCTACAGGAGCTTACTGGTATAATGTGCATAATTCACCGTGCTCATTGTAAGCCATCCAGTGCACTTCAGACTGATTAGCCATGAAAATGTGGCGCACACATTCTTCAGAGTTGGAAGCTCTGCACCCCACAGATTCTCATGTCGGTTTCCATGAATTTTCCAGGGCCTTTCCCATGGCTTTGTACAGTTAGGGGTCCTCCACCCAAGGGGAGATGAATAGACACAGCTGGTATGAGAAAGATGCTCAATGTGGGGAGGGTAAAACGAGCCTGGAAACCTTATTGAAATGTTCCTGAAACTACATAATGCCATGGTAATGTAACATAGTAAAATCAAGCAAATGCAGTCTGTTCTCACTCAAATCTCATTGAAGATACAGCTTCATAATCGGCCCAAGTCATCAAAATATGACTCTGTGGGCGCTCGGTAGTGTCATTTCTGGATGGTCTCCTCTGTTTGGATTGGGCGTCAAAGCCAGGCAACACAGTGGTGTAAATGTTCACCAGGATGATGGCTGTGAGCGATAGATGTGTCAAACAAATACCACTTCCTGCCATGGGGCTGGGTTTTGACTGAAAATAAGTGCATGTTTACTAATCTTAAGAGGTTTACTTCCTGGCTTACCTCCTTAACATCATATTCAGTATATTAAATTTATACTTCTTCCTTGATCAAACCAAGTAGTTCTGGTTTCATAAACTTGGTCAGATAATTTAGTTAAGTTTATTTGACTGCAGCTCAATGGTAGAGTCCATTGACTCTCAATCAGAAGGCAGGGGTTTGATCCCCAGGTCCTACAGTTTCATGTCAATAACGGCAACCCCCTGGATTGCCGACAATCCCAAGCGGTCGCACACGCAAAGATCTATGAAGCAAGCTGTGATCAGAAGCTCACTTTTTTGCTGATCCGCAGACGACTAATGGAATCTCTTCCAGAATATTTTCAGTCTGTTTTAAATCCATGATAATTTGAATATTTATTACGTTTTATATAATAAAAAAAACTTAGCAAAGTTCCTATCAGGTCACCATTTTGACAACAGAATTTAAAGACAGCAGCTTCCCGTTAGCCTTTTTCCCAATCACGATGCTCCAATCTCTTCTTCTATTGTTTTCTTGGCTGTAGTGACCAATCAAGGGCAGCCAATGATCAACGAGAGAAAAGATAGTTAAATATGGTAGTTTGCAAAGGTAAGAAAAAGTAGTCCTATGTAGCCCAAATAATAGCTAGAGGACATTTGCACTTCTAGCTCAAAACACTCAAAACGTAATGCTTTACCTTGTAAGGTGGAGAATTATGGTGCATTCTTACAAGGGACTTCCAAAGTACTCTATCAAGAGCAACCAAACACCAACTTAGTATTAATGTGGTTAAAGCCTGATGCTAAAAAATGGAGTTGGTGGGATTAGGTGCAAGAATTTGTTGGATAATATCTGTCACTCATGCCACATAATTGTCAACGATAAACAACAGTCTTGACAACACTAAGCTGTTCTGCTAAGGAGCCTTTACAAGCTTTTTTGAATCGACTAAAATTAATGTTACATGGTCCAAAGGCCAGAAAAATGGGATGAGCTGGAAGTAAAGAGACAATAGACAGCTTCTCACTCAACAATTCAAGCTAGCTCTCATCCACTCCATCCCCTTCCTGAGGTATGCTCCATGTTTTATTGAAGCCAGAGGGAGCTGCTTAGTCTGGTCAGTCACAGGTGCAGGAGAATGGCAGCTCGGTGCTGGGCCGTGACAACTGTCAGAAGGTGAAACGAAGGCTCAGGCAGCATGAGCCGTCAAGTCAGCCAGGAAATGTACTGTTTTTTCCTGTCTCGGTTTCCACATGAAGGATGGGAAGAAGGGCGGCATACAGGGGCAGCCCCCAGTCAGCTCCACATCTCCAGCCAGTCACACTTAGTGGACCGTGGCCCTCTCACCCAATCCCTCAGAGTCCCAGAGGAGTCAGTTGACAGCTCCTCCAACAGGGCTTGTTGCTTTCGAGCCTCGGCAACAGGTGCTGAAGGCTTTCTTAAGAGTGTGGTTGTTATGCATCACCTTAGAAAACTTCAGCCTGCTGTGTTTGCCTGTCCTCTCAGAAAAGCAGGACTTCTGGAGGGAGTTTGAAAGTGGAGAAGCAATGTTTGGATCCTTAACATGGGACAGAGCTATCAACAGAGCTCCCTTAAAGACAATAACTACATGTCTATATTAGAGCTTACATTATACTATATAAAACTGAATGATTCTTTTTCTAGCCTGGGTCAGAGAAAAAAATGCATCACAACCAACATCTCTTTTAAATATGTGTTTAAACAGCGGCACTTTGCCTTCAGAGTGGCTCATTGTTTTGGCTCATTTCTTCATATGGAAGCGTGTCCTGTCTGATCCAGCTGATCCTCCATGAGTAACACCATGCATAAGGATGAAAAAGGCCCAGTTACTACAAACATATGTGTCATAATAACCCACTAAATCTAGAGATATATTCCATCTCAGATAACCCCTAAAATCTGTCATAGATCTGGACTGAGTGAGTACAAGTGGCTCTATAAAGTCATTTTTTTCATTATGGAAGGCCTGAGCGGGATCTAAGATAAGCCTGTAGAAGTTTCCTGAGATGGTGTCTTTCAAAATCCCCAGGGGTTGAAACCAAGAGGGAAGGAGGGGAAAACCAAACAAAATCATCCATGCTGATCGTTCAGTATAAAAATTAGAGGATGTATTGGAAGTAATGAATAAATAATGAGAGAAAATTGTAAAATACATGTTTACTATCCCTGGTGATTATTGTTAACACAGAAATTGTGTCTGTTGATACAAAATACATTAAATGAAATGGGCATTTAAAAGTATTTGCTGTAAGTTAAACTAAGATATTAAAAGAGTGTATGCTTAATTTTTGTTATTGTACTGTACAAAGAATTTGAAGAGTTTTGCAAGAAGAGGGTCCCAGCTAGAGGCTAATACTGTATGGGGTAAGGTTATTTGTCTTTTAATGCAGTGTATGTAAACTTCTTGTTTTAACTAGATAGATTTAATATAGCCTTTGTCAAAGAACAGGTTATGAAAAGCTCCAAATACTGATATTAAGGTTCAAAATGTTATAAAACTGTGCATAGGATTATGCAATTGTATAGAGTTAATAATGGAGAAGCTTTCTTTCCCAAACTGGAAGTCAAGTGATGAATTTTAGCAATTCGCATGCCGGTCACGCTCGCTTAAAAACTCAACATGGCTTTTAAAAAGCCCAACAGCTCATTGATTGAGCTACCAGTCATGAAGCTAACAACATGTGCAGTGCAGTTACTGTGGGAAGGTGCCCCAGTTGCTGCAGACTCTGGCTATTGTTGATGTGTGTGTGCATGTATAGCTAAGCTGTGGCCATGGCCCACACACGCTGCTGCTGACTTTGTAAGCGCCTGTGTCAGGATCAAAAGCAGGGCTATCTGCAGACAGACTTGACTTGTGAAGGGCAGTGAGGACTGCTGGACAGATGGACTTCTTTTTCTACTAATACTGTAAATACTGTTGGAGTTCTGGTCAGGACTGGGTTTTTCTATTCAAGCTCTCTTGATTTTTCTTATCAGTAGCATCGATGTTATGTGGCATGTTTGATTTGGGTTTTAATTTACCTACAAAATATTTTAACGATGTTGCAATTTCCTTTTAATCTTGTCTCTTCTAATCACTTTTTCCTCACCCCTGCACTTGCAATCACTGGACACACTTTCTTTTGTTATCAGAAGTCCTTGGTTTTGTTTCTTAATGCTCCATTTGAAAACCAATTAGCTTCTCTCTTGGATTCAATTACCAAAGTGAAAGGCTAGTGCTATCTTGCCTCTGCAATAATAACACAATAATTGTATTTGCACATGGTCCCACCCCCAGCCCAGGCCTCTGGCACGCTGCTCTTAAAACCTCCTTTGGCCTTGGCTGGATGCACTGTGAGCTGATTCAAATGTAGTCATCGTATCACTCTCTGATAAACAAAACACAACTGATGGCTTGGTTTGTCTTTCAAAATCAATGAAGTCGGCAACATTTGAGATGGATTTCTCCTTGAGGAAACGGTAAGCGCCTTGAAAATGAACTCCATATTTCCGCTGCAGTTGGCGTAGTTTGACATGGGCGTCTGAGTGTGTGCCTGTGTTGGCCCGAGAATGTGTGTAAAAATTAGTGTACATGTGTGACAGCAGAAGGGGTCTGACTTTGCGGTTGTGTGATTATGTGTGAGCTTCTGAGTGTGAGTGTGCGTGCCTGTGTCAGCAGTCAGTCAGAATCTGGAAAGCATCACCACTCACCAACGCCGTTGACGACGTGCACGCACAACGGCGGTAAATGGCTTCAGACAGCAGTGAAAATGTGCGTAATGAGGTTGAAACTGAAAAAAAATTATAATTCAGACATTATTACACAGTGTATGAACTGATTCACTCATACTCCATCATGTGTTCAAGCTCAGCAACATTTGGGCCATGTTAATGTTCTAAGAAAGGTCAGTGTTTATATGTTAGTAATGGTACTCAACGTATTAAACTGTGACTTTTTTTTTAGTATATTATAATTTTCAATACTCCTCTTTTGCCCGAACTCGAACTGTGAAGCCATTTTGGGTGAGTGTGGCCTAATTTAATTATGAAAAGTTATTGCATTCCAATAATCACAATACTGTTCCTTCATTGGTGTCATTTTTTTTACCATATTAATACATCAACCCACTTTATGACCCTAATACTTATTAAATACATATAAAGTTTTTAACTGGTTATGTCTTTGTAAAAAATATTTTTGGACCACCAGTCCTAAAGGTCATCCAACATGTAAGTGTACTTTTTGTGTCTGAAATGATGAATATTCATTAGGTGAGTTTAATGGCAGTACAACCTAATAAATCACATTGTTACCTGTTAACCCTGTCAGCCCAAGCTGTTTTGTCTTGCCTGGACATTTTGTCGTAGAAAAGCTAATAAAACGTCAACTCTGTGGTGCACAGTCTAGCTCTAAACACCCTTTTTTTAAGGACAACCTAGGCTTAAAAAATATGTATGCTACAGTAATGTCACTTGTATTTATGAGAAGTTATGGGACTTTAATGACCAAACAAAAATTAAACAGACATGGAATCTGAATGTGTGTTGTATGTGTGGCACAGTAAACACTAATGACTTAGAATTGTGTGTGACAAAGTCACACAAGTTCCACTAGAGAAGCTTCCATAAGGGCTATGAAGGTGTGTATAGTATCATTCGAACAGCAAAACAAAGTGCCTCCAGGGGGGAAAAGTAAGTGTCAACAATTTATGGTTCAAAACTTATTTAACTTTCAGAAACTGTGCCTCTTCTGTCGTATACAACAATGTCAGTCTCAGGGGGTTTAATACAAGTTAAAACACTTGAAAATTTTTTTTTTTTTTTTTTTTTTTTTTTTTTTAGAGACAAATATCAGTTTTTGTTTGTTTGTTTTTCAGGTTGGTCTTTTCATGGCTTCATGTGTTTTATTGTCAAATAACAACCAAATACCTCTGAAAAGTAGATACATCCAAAAGCAGCATTTGTGCTGGTAAAGAAAAGTGTTATTTAGCAGAAGATTTTATTGGCAGTTAAATCATGTTAAAAACACTGATAAATAAATAAAACCTATTTAGTGCTTCTCTCTCCTTTTACAAAAACAGAACATTTTTTTATCAGTCTGTATTATTAATTTGTTTTTAATCTCTATCTTTCCCCAGAGCAATCACAAAATGTGAGTAGCTTGAAAATTTGCTAAATTCTATGAGCAAGACAGGAAGATTTTGTTTATTTAGTTTTTATCAGAGGAATATATAAAGAGTATAATGACAGTCCATTCTCATTTATCACACTGATACCACATATTTTTAAAAACATTTAACTGCTTTTATCCAGTCTTTATTTCATTTCATTTAATTTCATTATTATTATTTCAGATGTATTTTATTTTTTGCTTGGCTTTATACAATACAAATTAAAAAAAAAAAAAAAAAAAAAAAAAACTTAGGGAGTGTTTGGTCCAAAAGCATACTGCATACACACTTTTTTTCTGTTTTTCTGAGTGGCATTACTATCTCTGAATTATAAGATACCAAAGTTTTAGATTGGAAAAACAGAAAAAAAAGATTCAGAAAATCAGAGGGAAAAATGTACTCCAAAAAAAAAAAAAAAAAAGAAAAAAAGAAAAAATATTGAAAATTACTTGTAATTAATACATGATTGCATCTTTATCTCAGAAAAAGAGAAAACGTTTACCTCATTGTCTGAATGAAACAAACGTCCCTTTGCTTTGCTTGTGTTTTCATGTTTGTTTGTTTGTTTTCCTTTTGGCCTATGTAGGCCATTTGACAAATATTTTCATAACTGTTTTTTTTTGTACAAGTGAGTGTCAATTTTTAATGAGAGAATAATGAGTGTTGTGACACTCATTAATTATGCTGGTGCTATTTAAATGTGTGAAAGCATTGAACTCTTCCTCCTTCTCATACTGTATACATAAAGATTTGTATTTTTATTTATTTGTTGGTGTCAGGTTTTCCTAGAGTCAAACATGTTTGCTTGTTTTTACTCCTGGAAAGATGTTTTACATTCAAATCATGTCCTTCCAACCCTGATTTATTAAGATAATAGTGGTTAAACTCTTGTTAAAGCAGCATCTTATCTCATACAATACCATCTAAAAAAAAAAAATCCTAATTCCTTGGGTCTTTGTTTTTAGAATATCCCGAGGGTTCCCCCTCAAGAAGGTGATGAAATTGCAGAACTTAATTTGCCCACTCACAACACTGCAGACCACCAACTTCGCTGTGTGAAGAGTATGAGCCCTCACACCATGGTTACCTGCTGCTGTTGTGGGTGTTATGATTACATTTAATTGGCCTTCCCTTTGAAACTTTCACACACACGCACTTGACACCAACATCTCACATGGGTTTCATAAGGAAAGTCTAGTAGGTGCCTCGTGGCTTGCTGACCCCTAAACAGTTTTCACTTCCTGTATGGGCTGAAGTCGACTTGACTGGTGTAAATCAACCTCCCCTTGCACTTCGATTACACGTCCCACTTCTGTCACCAGCTCCCCCCGAAACAAATTCAAAGCTAATTGCTGCCGACATAAACATGCAGTTAGCGTATTGATATGCGGTTTGGGGAGTTCAATTTATTCACCAGCGTCTCTTTAAGCTGAGAACAGGAGTAGGAGCACAGGAAGAGGGAGGCGGGGAAAAACCTTAAATACTCTGGTGGATGAAGAGCCAATGTTAGCCCACATCTGCTTCAGCATGGTTATTATGTTATCTGTGATCCGTAAGAATTAGGTCAACGCCACGGCTGAAATTTAGCAGCGCTACTTTTATGAATATGCAGATTTTGGTGTCATATTTGCATAACTCACCAGCATTTATTAATGCAAGCATTGTGTAGAGCGCACCTTAAGGTTCTATTTGTAATGTCCATTGTAACCTTAGAAAATTGCTGTATTTGGAGATACTGATTACATTTTGGATTCAGTATGAATGAGAATTGCAAATAGAGTCAATGCTGAATAATGCATTTATTGTCTGGAGCATGATCCCCATTACTACGCCAATGTTGACTGAAAATACAGCAGCTACACATGGCAGGATTATTATTACCAATGAATGGAATCTCTTTTTAATGTGCCCAGACCTGAAATAATAGTCCAGTCAGTCCTAGCTACACAAACTCTACATGCCACATCAGCCAGGGTGATGATTAAGTTATGTAAACAGTTTGGAGTGGGTCAGTGATTCCGCTTTGCTCCGCGGCAAGTGTTCTTCTCAAAGATGTGCTGAAATGTATACCGTATGTATTCTCAGGGGTACATGGCAAAATCAACAAGAAAAATCATCAGTGTTGAGGGATATAAAAGCAAGCATTCATCTTTATTAAAGAGCTGGGTTTATGTAAGAGGAGCCCAATCTTCCTTGGATTGTAAACTGGTTCTGAAAATAAACAGCTGCTGGAGAGGACTAAAGAGAGTCTGAAATTAATGACTAAAACTTCCATATCTCCCTCTCACACACTACGTAATCCATGCTTACAACTCACTTTGTATTTTGAGGAATTGTGATATAAAAAGCTCTTTGGAAATGTGCTTACAATAATTAATTTCTTTTTGACATGCTCCTTTTAACTGCTGAATATTATGAAATATTTAGAAAGTGTCAAACAAAGCCATCAGTGTTTCTACCATGATGACACCATGGTGTCCACTTTTAAAGAGGAACTAAAAAAGAAGTTTATTAAACTTGGCAAAAATGCACACATACACATACATTTACTCACGCTCAGACTATTAGTGTTTGATCCTTTGATAAAGAGAGGGTAAAAGATCTTGAAGCCCATTGTCATTAAATCTGTGTTGGTTTATTTGTGTAAGACACTGGGGCTCAGGAGGAGAGCCAAGGAAAGTAAGGGTGGTCCACAGTCCATTTGTTCACTGTTCGCAAGCGGCTGATTGCTGGAATTCACCTTCTATGCAAGAATTGACACGCTGGCAAGAGAAGACAGAGAATGGAGAAAGTTTGTAAAAAATGTAGGTATGAATCAGAAAGAGAATTGGTGTCTGCAAATTATAAAATTCAACAGCAATGTTAAAGTACAAAGCTAGTCTTGTATGTGGGAATGGTGTTGTTGTAATGGAGAAGGTCTTGTTGGGAAATCATCTCCAGGGCTTACCATGGTTGAGAAACTTAGGAACAGCTGTTTTTGACCATTCTAAATGGAGACGTTGTCCTGTTCTGTTCTCCCCCTTTACCAATGTTTCCCCCAAACCCAGTTCACTTTCCCTCCCAACGCGCAGCACAGAAGAGGGGGTCAGGGGTAGCGGTGAAGGTGGGGCAGCCGTCTAAACTGAAGCCATCACCAGCCACTCTCCCTCACCCCCCACATACCGACCCCCCGCTCCCCTTTTCCTGCCGATGTGGCCCTAGACAGGATCTCATCTCACTCAGCTGGCCCGGGCTCCCTCCGAAGTGTCAAAGCGGGTCTTAATTTTAAAGCCCCTGGGTCCATTGCAAACCGTTCAGCTATGCTTACCACTCAATTATCTTCCTGTCCCTTTCTTCCGCCACTGAAGTTCCCCATGTGGAGGGTCAGACTGTGTGGTTTCAGTTTTCTGTACCCTTGTCCCTCAACACATTCAAGCATACCAAACTTCTGTAACTAAAGCAAGGATTTAAGGTCAGTTATGAGGGCGAGAACAAGAAAACGCTGCTGTTTTTCTCATATACACAAAATTTCTCACATTTTTAAGGATAAGCTGCATGTTTGAATGCAAACTGCTGAAGTTTCACCTCGACTTTAGCCTGATGTTCCTTGAAGCCTCCTGGCAGAATTGGAGTTAAGTTGATGTGTGAGCACAGAAAGTTGAGGTCAGTGATGAAGTGTGTATCACACAACAGACCCCTGCTATCATCGTGCATGTAGTAAAGCTGCGTCATTGTCTCTTTTGCTTGCAAGGCTTTTTTTTCCACTCTGTCAAAGGTATGCAGAGGATGATAAAGATTGCTCAACTGCAAATTGAACTGTTTTTTAAATCATGTTTGCACTAACCTTGTTTAATTTGTAAATGAACTCTTTTGTGTTATGTATGAGCTTCATGGTCTTTGTTTTATCTCTTTCCTCTCTCTTCCTTGTATGTGTATTGTTCCTTTCTGTTGATTTGTCTGTGAAGCAGCTAAATGTGTGAAACAACAGAGTCAAAGACAAATTTTCACAATTGAGCGATAAAGTGTATATTATCATATCCTATTGTATAGTAACATAACATGTTGTATTGTGTCAGATCAGATCTTATTGTGTTGTGTTATGTCATATCATATTGTATTATATCCAATCTTATTGTATCATCCTGTGTCCTTTAGTATTGAGTATTCATGTGTGGTATAGCATCATATTGTATTGCTTGTTTGAATCATATGGTGTTGCATCATGTAGTGTTTTATTGTTACTAATTGTCATATTGGATTGTGTCACATGGTTATGTAATTTGTTGTGTTGTATCATAGCAGATTGTGTTGTGGTGTATAAAATCATATCCTTGTCATTCCTTGTCTTATGTCATTCCATATCATAACATAACATATTGATTGTTTTGTTTCAGCTTTAAAAAATAAGTCTTGACATTTTCTATAAATTTTCAGGAGTACATTTCTGGCAGACCAGGACTGCCCCTGCTTCCCTGGATGCCAGGCGATGTCAGCGCTCTTTGACTCTGTGTTTCTCACTGTATTAGACAGCCCCTCTGGTAGCCATTAGTTTAGTTAAGGATTGCCCCTTTTTTCTCCTTCAGTGGTCAGTCAGAAACAAATAATGTGATTTGCCCTCAAGTGTTTGCTGAAAAAGCCCTGCGAGACCTTGAGGCTTGGAAACGTTTACGAAACACTCAGAACCACAGGAAACATCCAGAGGAAAACACCCCTCCCACCCTTCTCTCTCCCTTAACCCCTCCTCCCCTCCTCAGCTCCACACCGGCAATGGATTTGGGACCAGAGAGCTTGAGAAAGGTCAGAGGTGAGTGAGAGAAAAGCACAGATGACTCTCAGATGGATTAGCACTAAGTGATCCACAGTCTCCCACACCTAAGAGGTCATTTCACGAGGCATCGGAGATCAGACGGTTTTGGCAATTTCAACCTCCAGCTAAGCAGATGGTACACACGACTTCAAATCTATCTTATTCATTACAAATATACTGTAGGAGAGAGAAAACTTCTGCAAGCAATTTTCTGTGACAGCACAGAAAAAAAAATGTTTAGCATTGCTTTCTCTGTTTTTTTCCTTGTTTAATTTAGGAAAGCATTCTATAAATAAAGTTTGCATTATTACAGGAAGAAACTGAAGTAACGTCAGATTGCTGATTGTTCAAACCGCCCCGGAAAACATCATCATCAGTAAGTAAGTGGAGCGTAAACTCTCTGACAAATTATGACTCCTCACGCAGAGGTGGGCGAGCCATCATCAATCTGGAGTACATGAGAATGGAGTCAGGTGGCTTTGCACACTTAAACTTAAATTAACCATGATCCATCATCACCACTACATCTCACTCATCCAGGAAAAAGGACATGATAAGAGAGAGGCTGCTTATCACAAACCAAACACTGTACTCATTTGTATCTTTCAAAAATGTCCAAGCAGTGGCTAAAAGTCCAGATACAGAGTTGGACTTTTCTCAAGGTTGTGGCCTACTGTAATAAATGAGGCCAATATCTGTTATCTATAAGCAGGAGAAACTATTAATGAAGATACTTGGTAGAGTAATGAGAGTGGATGGAAGTGTAAAGAGACTGGATGAACCTTAAAAGACGTTTCATATGGGAGCAGAGCCTTGTGAAAATTGCTTGTTTTGTTCCTATCCTCTACAGTCTAAACACATCATTAACAGCTACGTCACAAGACCGCTCAAAACATCATCTAACAGTAGTAAGATAAGGCCTGACTTTGTCTTTAAATGTTTACATCTGTTTGCTAATACTAACACTGCTAAAGGATTCCCTTTTGAAGAACAGAAAAAAAAGGGCTGCATATTTAAAAACCTGCAATAACTCAAAAACTACTAGTATGAAAATGTGCTGCAAAGAGCTGAAATTAACACATTAACAGAGAATGTGATGCCTATATGCATCTATGCCTTTTAAAGAGACATCTATAAAAAATAAGAAGTAAACAAAACTAACTAAATGCTTGGAGTGGAAAATATATGTTTACTTTTAAGCTGTTTCTTCAATGTGGACTTCACCCTTTCATCTGACTCCTACCCAGAGGAAGCATTTACAAAAATCTAAATGACTAGAAATAGCCAATCTTTTTTCTGATTACTACTAATTTCATTCTGTTTCATAGCCAGCTAAAACTCGTAACAGGGGCTTTAATTACTGACAAATCTGGGGAAAAACTGGAAATTAAACAGCTGCTATAACTGCTCTGATGTTTCACTACAACGTCTTCTTGACAGTGATTTTCTTCAGAGGATGATTAAGAATTATTGGTCATTTTGCCCCTCTGCTAGTGACCTGTAGACAGTCTGTAGTTGAGTGGTTAGAAGAGGACTAATTTAAAATGTTATGTGATCTCGTAGAGTAAATGCTGTTCCTCAACTATTGAGCATGAACAGGCAATAGCTGGAAGTAATCATTAATGTTAATTGGACCAGCTGCAATAGTAATGAAAACACAGTTGGTAAGTTAATTGATGTAAATATTTATTTCACAATACATTGTTTGCAATTAAATGACTCTGAGTGTCTGCTGCAGGGTCAGGCAGTGGGGGACAGCCATTAGGAATGAATGGGATTGGAGGAAAGTTAGAACTTTACCCCTTAAAGCCTGATAACTCAAATAATCGCCAGAAAATTCTACTTTTTTTTTTTGGGACTGAAATGTTAATATGACCTTCTACTAAAATCTAAAAAAGAAAAATTGCCATAAAATTTCACATTTATATTTTTAAGTTATTTTTAGGGCATTTTGTGCCTTTATTGGATAGAGAAGGACAGTGGATAAAGTTAGAAATGGGGAAGAGAGCAGGGAGAGACATGTGGCAAAAGGCCACAGGCCAGATTCAAACCCAGACCGCCCATATACAAGGGTGGCGCCTTAAACCACTAAGCCATCTGCACGCCCCACACATATTTTTTTTGTATCAAATTTGATACATTGGGCATTTTTGGCAACGAATAATCCACTGGAGGGCATTTTTATCATCTATCACGTTGTATTCAAAAGGTTTTTAATAATTTTATTGATCATTTTGATAAGATACAGGTCTCTTAAAAGTGTCTTTCAAATATAATACAACAGGCTTTAAGCAGTTACAGCTCCAAATGGACCTGTACGCTGCAATTACAATACACCAGGTGTGTTTCTATTCAAAGTTTTGGAGTTTATAGAGTTTGAAAGACGCACACCTGGTCGAGGAGACGAGTCAAAGCGTAACAGAGAGAAAGACAGCAAATTGTAGCGAGAATACTCACAATGCTGGGAGGAATAGAGGAATAATTACCCTCTGCCATGACTTCCAGTGGTCCGGTGAGACCATGGGGGCATCTGTTGGCACCCTTAGCGAAGCCAATGCTTTGCCTCACTGTGTTTCCACCTCACCTGGGAGGGAGTAATCGGTGAATGCCATGGGGACGAATCCAGGAATTTTTTGAGGGGTTCTTCACTATTGGGAGATAGGGCTAATGGCGGAGGTCTGCGCTCTCCGAGTGCTTTTCTAGTTTTTGATATTTTTATTTCTATATTTCCCCATAATCTTTGCTGTTGCTGTGCTCAGGCTGAATGAGTGGCGACTCACAAATCACCTGAAAAAGATTTTCCCTCACTCACTGACAACCTCGGCATTCAAGAGGTACTTTACGATGTCATGTCCTTGGACAGGAATAAAATAATCTTCCTCTAACTCAACATCTTTTTGAGCTTTTTTAGCTTTATAAACTGGTGTCTGATAATTATTACTGATGCAGCATGTCTCTGATAAAGACTGCAACAAACTATTATTTCAATGACTTATCTGCTGATTGTTTCTTCTTTAATTGTTTGGTCAATAAAATGGAAACATTTTAAAGCAATTACTTTTTCTCTAAACCCAAGATGAAATCTTTAATAACTCAGCCTCTTAGACCAACAGTGATAAACATTAATAAACATAGATAACAGAGAAAAAAGCAAAGCATTTGTGAGTTTTGCTACAGTGATTGTTTGGTACATCATAACTGTTATTAATTTTCTGTGGACCTGCTCCAACATGAATGTGTAGCATTCAGTACTAACATTTAGAATATTATTTATGAATTGTTTATCCCAGAACTAGTACAACTTTGGAGCTGTGCGTATCAAACTCTGTTTTTCATTTAGTATTCACTTTGTTAAGCCAGGCGTTCCCTCAGCTTTAAAGCTGCCTGCATGCAGCTCTTTCTCAGCTGCTGCCTGAGGAAGAGTACAGACTAGAGACACATTACAGTGAGTGCACTAAGACAGAGGAACTGCACAGCTTTCTAATGTAGCTTTGCATTGTTAAGAAAGAAACAGTGTATCTGTACATTAGGGCTGGTTTCTCCTGCTGTCTCACAGCTAAAAAGAACACATCAGATGTGTCTTGGATGAGGATCAGAACTGGGACACTTACGGCTGAAGTGTGAATTTAGCTTCAGTCATAGTCCTCCAGCTCCCCCTCTCTCCTGTCAAGCACTTTCCATCTCTCTCTCCCCCTGTTTTCGACTCTCAGACCCCCCCCTCTCCTCTTTTGCCACCCATACTTTTCTCCCGCTTCTCCTCAGCCATTCCCCCTTTCTCATTCTGCCTGCTCCTCCAGCAACACACACACTCATACAGCAGTATCTCTCTAAAACCAATCTCCCCTATCTCTTTATCAGATACTCTTCCCCTTCCCTCATTGTCCTCCATCCTGTGTTTTTCTCCCAGTCTCTTCTCTCTTTACCTCTTTCAAAGCTCTCACATGAGGATCTGATTAGTGAAGCTAACGCAGCACATACAGCTAAAAGCTGCAGGCTGGGGTGTGGGGGCATGTTTGATATAAATCCCCAGCACCGACTCATTTTTTCAGCATGATTCTGTAAACAAGACCAACTCTGCTACCATCTGTTATCGTCTTCAAATACTTGTTTTATTTTGCTTCTTTATTAGGAATGTAATACAATAAATGAGATGGAATAGTGTGATCAAAATTGGCATCCATTCAAATACCCTGAGGTTTAGTTAGTCAGTGTTTTGTTTTTATCTTGATAGTGGAACATGAGCATGTGCCAAGAAAGTGTGAAGATACTATTTAAATATCCAGTGCATGTGTTGTTCTTGGATGTTTGTGCATGAATAAATTACTTTTTAGTGAGGTTTATGAGAGTCAGGTTAAGTCAGGTATCTCAAAGGAGAATAAACATAAGTTATATTACAGGTGGACCTGAGTTTCTTCAGTCAGGTGTGGAAGAACTTCTTTGAAGTAAAAACAGCTTGAGAACTGTGTGATGAAAGCCTTGCTTTTAAAGATGTAAGTTAGAAAATGTATCACCAGTAATATCCACCACATGTATAAAAGTAAATCTTACTAATATGCATTTTCAATCTTAGAGAGTCTAAGTTTTCCCTATTGGATTAGTTATACACATGTGGCAATCTCTGCTATTACAAGATGAAGCCATTGTACAAATGCAAAAAGTTGCAGTACCTGGAGTGTCCACTTGAGACTGGTTACAAAAGCCTAAGAAGCCCAATTATTAAAAAAATTGATATTGTTACAGCAGAAATAACACGTTAACAGCCGGGTTCAAAAACATGTCTATGTCCAAAGCGTATTTATTTGGATACACACTGTACTGGGTCAATTATTTTCCAACTCAAGAGCACCGCAGTGAGGACGCTGATGACCCGTCCCATGTCCACCTAATTCCCTGTACCATTGGCAGCTCCATGGAGACAGTATTTCTAATAGTGGGCCAATTTTTGCCTCAAAACTGCTCTTCTGGAAGCAGCTAGTGAGTGGTGATGCCATCATGACTGTGTCAATATTTTTTCTGCAGTCTATCTATATTTCTCATGCCTTTACATGTAGGACAAATGTGTTGACACAGCTGGCCTTATTGAAGATCACCAAATTCTGGTTTCATAGCATATTGATCTTACTTCTTAATCAATTTAATTAGGCACTCCTACAACGCTTCTTTCATTTAACCTTCCATGCTCAAATCTATTTGGAACCATTTTGGACTTATTGTCCTAAAAAACTTGTAAAACGGGAATCCTGCGGTGCACAGTCAAGCTCTGAACATGTTTTTTTCAGGACAAGCTGAGTTTTAGTAATATGTGCAATGTCATTAAATTATACAAACATTATGGGACTATAAAGACAAAGGAAAAGACTAAGCAGGAATTAAAACTAAAAGATTTTTTGACACTTAATAATAAGGACTAAGTCTTGAGCACAAACTTGTTCTCCCATCTCCTGGGGACCAAAAAAGTAAAAAAAATAACAATTTTGAAAAAAAAAAAAATCTTAGAAATATATAAATATTTTCAAAAGAAAGTCATTGCACTTCCTTGTATTGGCTCTATTTGTGCCATTATCCAAAACAGCTCCTGTCTGCAGTGACTCTCTATCTCTCTTTTGCTCCCTTGTAACCTGGCCATTTACACCAAGGGACCAGACGAGACTGTGTCCGCTTTCTGTCTATGTCAGAGTAGACCACAGCAGAGAGCTGCAGGTCTGTGAGTCAGCTGTTTACATACACACAGGACAACTAGACTGGATTCACACAAAACCCATCACTTTCCTGCAGGGTTGTGCAGAGTTGTGTGAAAGTATTTTGAATTGTGCTTTTTTTCTTTTTTTCTTTTTTTTTAAAGGCCACCGTGAACTAATGAATTGAATATTGGCTACCAAGTTGACTGCACTTATTACATGTATTGACACTATACATCAGTGATACATCTTCAGTCACTACCTGCAATAGGAACTCACTTTCACACCTTAAGATAATAAACCATACATCATTTTTGTGTTTCTCAGGCTTACTGTGGTTTGCTACATCTGCTTTATGTGTGAAGTAATGCTGTTGGCAGTACAAATGAAGGGGGGAGTATTAGCCATTTGATAAGAGGTTAGCAGCACCTCTTTTCACCCTCATTTTTTCATTAAGATGGTTTTGAAGGAAACAGTGATTTTGTATTTTGCAAAACCCTTGTGGAGAGCTGGTTGCATTAAAGTGACAACTAAATTTAAGATGGTTTCCCATCACTACAAGCAAGGCACGACATAAATAAATCCATGCTTTATGTTTACAGTCACCACAGATCACATCAGTTATTGGGGTGGTCTTTAATGCATGCCAGTATCTGTTGCTTCAACATGACCAATCTAACCCAGATGAAGGCATCCAGACTGCCTCTGTATGCAGTCTGACCTGAGTTATCAAATCTTTTTACATAGTCATTCCACATCGCATTAAAGATTACCACATGATATTCTAAAGGTCAAAATGGGTGTTAATCCATGTTATTGCAAGGTCTAAACAAGGGTCTCTACTTTTGAATTTCTATGACAATAAAGAAGAGAAAATTTAATTAGACAAAGTGAGAGAGAAAAACAATCTAATATTCATCCACCTTCCCACTGTGTCCAGGAAGTTCAAATAATGAACACAAGGAAAAAGGCAGACTTGTTTTACTAATTTCCTGTTTATTTTTGCCTGAGTTTAGTGTGATTATAAGGCTACAGTACTGTATCGGTCTTTACAATCAAAGCCATTTTGGGGAAAAATGAACAATTATAAGAGAATCATTTCCTCTGCACTCCCTGTGGAATCTATGCAGGGAGATGGGATTGGCAACTAAGTGTGCTTCAACAGAAAACTCAAGATTCATTTGGGTTTCAAATTAAAGTTTGCAGTGTTATAATGTCCACTTCCCTGAAATTAGTCCCGACTTATTTATTTCCAAAAAGGAAAGCACACATCTCACGAAGCAATTAAAATGTGCTTTCAGCTATCTTGACAGGCAGACAGAGTGAGAAGTATCTGCCTCAGACAGATCCTCGGGTTACACATCTTCACAGGTTGAAAAATAAAAGAGAAGAAATAAAAGGCTGTGGAATGAAAGTTCAGAGTTGATCAGAGGTGAAGCGGTTGCTGCAGCAGATAAGTGAGAAGCAGCAAATTGAGCGTGCACCATAGGAGCAGTTTCGCTTTTCTGATTTGCTTATTACACTTCAACCCCATCCTTGCCTTTGCTTTTGTTCTTCAGAGGAAGATTTCCAAAGAGGAAGAGAAACTAATCACTCGGTTTGGTCATGAGCTGAATTGTTTACCACAAAAATGCTGCAAGATGTTCAAAGCTGTCATCGCCGAGGGATAGCACTCTCAAACCCCAATGACTGAGCCTCTTTTACATGTGATATTAATTAACACTGGTACTTTGGCTAATCTCACTTCAAGCAAAATGGAATTAGTCAAGCCAAAGATTTTGCCCACTTTTGACCAAATTTCCCAAAAGTCGTGCCAGGAAAGAATAGCTCATGTCTAGATGAAGCCAGTCTCACTCTGTCAGCCATGTTTGTAACGCTTCCCCCCAGCTGAGAGCACTCAAACACATCTGCCGTATTTCTGCAAACTTTGCAAGGAAACTACATTTCACAACACAAACATGTCACTTTGCCTTTCTTTGAATAAAAAGGCCTGTTTAGGATGCAAGATTGAAGGGGAACTTTTTTGTGTGCTCTAAGAAAGATGTGGTTAGCTGTTAGCCAGCTCAGGCATGAGCCATTTATTCCCATTAGCACTGATGCTGAAATGGCTCTTTATTCTTCTTCTACCTGTCATGGCTGCCAGATGTAGGTCTGTAGCATGCTGCAGCTTTAACTCTGACAGCACAGTTAAAGGCACATAGCCTCAAGTCTTAAAAACTGATTGGCTGAGCTAGCTAGCATGTTTTTGGGTGCATTTGTCATGTCTTAAGGAAGAAGCAGCTCATTGTGTTAAAAGCATGACTATGTCAGCCTTTTTGTATCTTAAAGGTTGACAGGGTAAATTTCCTGAATGAGAACTACAATCCCAGGAGCTTTTGGTAATGCAGCACAGAACTCTTCATTTTTGAGACCAGAAAACATACTTAAAGTTCAGTTTCAAAGAAAATGGGACTACAGCACATACTAATGCGCATATGGATCAATTAAAGTGGACACAAAGAAGTCAAAAGAGCCACAAACCTTTCTGTAAGTAAAACTACAATTTAAAAATGTGCCATGAGTTGTTGTTATTGTTTGTTCTCTTGCTGGAAATTTGCACAGTGACAGTTTTAAGACCAGCTGCTTAAGCTTCCCTCTTAGATTTTAATTAATTTTGTGTTTATCTGCCTGTTTACTCTGCTGTTGAGTCACTGCAGTAGTGCTAAATCTTGTGGATGTATTCATGTAGGTGGCTGAGGCAGTTTTCCATTTTTTAAAACCCTGGCTCTGTTATTTTCTCAACATGTGCCTCACACATTTTTTTTTTACCCTTGAATCCAAATGCTGTTCTGTCCTGCATTCTGTACCAATAGCAATTAGTTCATCTCCATGAGGGAAATAATAACAGAACTGGCAAAACTTAAGAGAGCATTAGTGCTACGCAGGAGGCTTCAATGTATCACATCTTCTTGACTGAAAAGAAAAGCAGGGAATAATCAACCAAAGATGTGTGAGAAACTAGCAAAAACATTAATGTCTCTGTGAAGTGAAATCCAAACTTTATTTCTTAACACACTAGATATGATGGAATAAGGTTGCTATAAACATGTGAAAACACTGAGATTATGCGTGACTGAATTTATGATTTAGACTGTTTGAAAGTTGTTCACCTCTCTCCTGGACTGGTTTTATTTGAGCAGGGCAAATATGGGAGCCCTCTGGGGCCATATTTGGTTTGGCTGGGCACACCAGCCTGTATAATGCCCCTGCTTTTCAACCACAACTCAGCTCCCCTGTGTGATGGTGCTCATCTAGAGCTGATGTTGATCTCACCCGCAGTCACTGATACTGCACCTGCAGAGTCACGTGCGATCTCACTGCATGATTAACGTTTCTTTATGAAACGACAAAAACTGGCCAAACTAAAAAAGGCAAGACAGGAGTTAGGGCTGAATGTTCCTGTCTGATCTGACATTCTTTAGATTGTCTTAAAGCAAAAATCAATTTGTTTCTAAATTTACACTGACAGCGCTGCACGCTCCTTCTCTCTCTTGTTTCGTGATCAATAAACAAACAATAATTCACGCTTTTCATCAAGAGAGACTTTTCTACATAGAAGTCAAAGAAAAGTCTTCTGATGATTGATTTATGGGTCTACAGGACAGCAGAAAGTGAACACAATCATATTTTGGATTGGGCAATAAGAACTGTTTCATTTACCATCATCAGTTAACAAATAAAAATGACTCGTTAGTTAGGAGAGACTGTCTATATCATGGACTAAATGCTTCAAACATCTTCAGCATTTTATTTAGAAAAGTCTAGAACTTATTAAGAGGAAAGGGTTAAACTTTTTATATTTGTAGGCCCAGACAAAGTTGTAATCCTGGTGCTGAGCTCAATTTTGGTTGTCAGAAACATTCCAGTCACCTAGTGAATGCTTGAGACTAGGGGTGTCAAACTTCAGCCCGCGGTCCAATGAGGCGTTTAGGGAAAAAGATGGACATTTTAAAAAAATATTACTTTTCAATGTTTACTAACTTAGGTGTTTGAAATACAAATTTTCAATCATTTTTCATGATCTAACTATAATATAGAAACCAAAGATCATAATACAATGCACTGAATGAGTAAATATGGTATGTCATACTCTCTTTAGAGCAGAGAGGAACATAAAAATAGACGCACAGCAGAGAGCACAGCAGCGCAACTGCTTCATCTCAGCCCCGCAAACAGGCAGTCCTAAAAAGAGAAGCTGATACAGACTGCATGATTTTTGAGACTGAAGAAGGATTTATTTGTCTTTTTATATGTTTATTCATTTATTATTAATTAAGATGAAGAACATAATCACCGTGCACAGCTGCACCTCACTTTCTCATAGACTCCAGTCTCGTCTGCACCCCAGTTTTCCTGTTTCCTTCCTTGGCCTTTAATGAATGTCAGAGGTTTTTGCATTTTAAAACCACACATCTATCCCTGTGAGGGATTGAAGCTGCTCTCAGGATAGCAAATACTTTCCCTGCATAACTGTCCGTCAGCCACAAACGCAGACATCGTGTCTGTTCTGGTCAGTGGCACAGCTTAATCTCCAGCCTGATTTAATCCCTCATTATAAAAATGTGTGATGCCAAACTATTATCAACTAAATTTGCTTAAATCCAATTTAATTCTATGTCAACAAGAAGTGCAATTGTGGTCTTGATCACTTACGTTTAAACAGGACATTGTTTATAAATCCTGTAGAATATTTAACTCCAGTTCTCGTCAAATGGTAAAAGTCTTCTCATAACTATAAAACAGATTCTTTATAACTGACGTTTAATCCTAATCTGGACACAGGCTGTCCTATGACATGAGAGGTCAGCATTTTAAGTATTGGTACAGTGCTAAAAGGCATCAAATGTACACATGGGGATGGCCCCGGTCATGATGTGTGCACAGATGTCAGGGGGAATCAGAGAACAGACGTGCAGAAGAACGATTGTTAGGGCTCAGACATGTGCTTTAAAGTCAAGTTTTCACTCAGCAGGTGAGGGTTAGGGCATTGCACAGTGACCTGTCAAAGAACAAACCTAAAATAAAGATTTTTTATCACTTTACGGGGACTTTAAGGCAGCGTTCTATAACCACACTGAGGGAATAAGGATCTAAAAAAGAGAAAGAGGAGTGTTTTTTTTCTGTGACTGGACGTCATTAGAGGCCGGACATACAGAGATAGCAGATCCACCCGTCAAGTGGTGGACAGAGAGGGGGATGAATGGGATTGATTACACCATAACAACAGATATAACAAACCACTAATCTGATGGTCCGTCTGCAGTCGTACATCTTCATCTGTCATCCGCCTTCCTGTCCGTCATCACCGTCGCTCAGGGGCAACCCGGGAGCCAGATGGGGTGAACTCCTTTCTGCACGTGCATGACTCAGCTCCTGCGCATCCATCAACCTGTCTGCGTCTCTTCTCTGCCCTACAAACGTGACTGAAGAAATCCTGCAGGTCTGTTGATGAAGTCTTCAAAACACAAATAAAGAGTGAAAGACTTGTTCTGCTATCAGAGCTGGATCGAATTCAGCATCGTTGTGAACATATGTTTCAGTCTTTCTGGACATTTTTTGGCTTTTTGCTCCTCTGCCAGCATATGCTTTGTATCAGAAAAGGCTGTCTGTGATCCAATTCAAAAGCCTGTGTTTTGTCCCATTATCTGGTTTGCTAATTACCTCAATCTTGTCACTTAAATGTAATTACAGGACATCACGTTATGTTTTTTTTTCGATGGAAATGCATTTGGAGCAGAAGGCCGGGAGGGATCTTTTGGCTTGGCAAAGCATCCAACAACAGAAAACAAAGAACATGCTCCAAAAATGGATGGCAGAGGTTCTTATGTTTTTGATCACAACAAGAAGTTGAAGGATTTTGACATCTGTATTAAGCAGAAATCCATAAAGAACAGGCCGCATACAGTAACTATGCACCCTAAGTGCTGTTAAAAAGTGCATGATGGAGAGCTTGAAGTTATCCCCGAGTGGAAATGAAAACCAGAGTTTTGTGGGGCTTGGTAACAGAGACTTTATTTCCTTAGCAGATGGCGACTTCCTTTAACCACAGTGTTCTTGAAAAGGGTTCTGTGGTGGTCAGGGATGAAGACGCCTTCTAGCTGTTATCACAATCTGCAGTGAGACGTCATCTGCTTCAGAGACACTGGTCCATCAAACTCTAAAGGCAATTACACTGAGAGCACAAAGGTCAGAGAGGAGGGGAGGTAAGAATGAGCCCGCCGGATCAGCTTATCGGAGGGCCAGAAACCCAGGAACAGCTGAGGAAACTAGTGCCACTTTTCTCAGAAGTCAAGAGAGTTCAGCGCAGAGAGGGAGACCAAAGGTCAGGAATTGGAGTTTTATTTCACAGATCTCTTTATCGGGGATCTGTTAAATATTTCAAGGCAAGTCAGAAAAGTCAGTAGGGTATGAGAAATATTCAAGACAGTGATGAACATTGAAAACTATGTGGGACAAAGATTCAGAGGCATCTTAAGGACATGTTTTGTACAACTGTCACTTTAGTTGAAGGACAGTTTGCAGAGTTGTTCCAATGCTGATATCACATTTTATCTTGCATTTTGAGCATAGCCTTCTGTCACAATAACGTATGATGTCATGTAAATTATGCTGAGACAGTAACAAACAAGTACCACACAGTGCTAACAGAAAGTATTCAGCAGTCCACTTTGGAAGTTTCAAAACTGAGATTGCAGATAGAAGAATTTTTTCCACCATTGTGTCTGTCCTGGACTGATTGTTTTAAAAAGTTTGTGATCAGTTATGAACTATTTTGGCCTTCTTCTCTATGATATACATGTGCAGGTTGACAAAGTCGCCTATGGTGTGACAACCAAACAGCCTGCCTTTAGTTATAACAGTCAAGCCTTACAGGGAAACGTCATTCTCAGAGGGTCAGTACAAATTCAAATAAACCTCAGGCCAATCACCTTGGCCCCCTAGCCAAATGAATTAAGATAGCTGTGCCTGAAACTGCATACCACATATTACTTCTAGTACTTCTTACTCCAAACTAAGCTGATAGTTGATATTGCAGTTCAACCACATGTAAAAGCCTGTCATCTCCTCATTATGTTGTCAAGTTCTAGCTTTTTAACCTATTTTTGCTACTTCTCTCATATTTTTTCCACTTCTTTTTGCCACTTTTAACTAATTTTGGCCTCTTTTCAATCATTTTTGCTACTTCCTTTTTCCACTCTTGACCAATTTTTCCACTCTATAGACACATGTTGCCTAGTTTGACTCTTCTTTTCAGCAGTTGTAACCTTTTGAATTTTTGCCCTATTTTGGCTCCTAAAACCATTTTGTTGCTTTTTGCCTGTATTCCTCTTGTCGCCCATTTTTGCTACTTTTAACTCATTTTGGCCAGTTTTTGCTCAGTTTTCAACTTCTTTTCACCACTTTAACCCATTTCTGCCATTTCTGCCACTTATCTCCACTTTTGCCACTTTTAATCCATTTTTGCTGATTGTTGCTACTTCTTTTTGCCACTTTAAACCCTTGTTTTGCCACTTTCGCCCAATTTGGTTCCCTTTGACCAATTTTTGTCACCTTTAACCCAAAAAATGTTTTTTGTTGCTTTTATAAGAGTGGTTATTATTTTGGTGAAAAATAAAATATGGCTTTCACAGCTGATGATTTAAATGGATAATTATTTTGCCGACCTCCATGGACCCCCAGTTTGGCTGGGCCTTAAGAAGCTCTCCCCTTAGTACCCCCTTATGAGCAGCCTTGCCAGGGAGGACATTTGCTCATATGTCTCTGTGGCATTACTTTTATAAAACCAGGACATATTCTTATTAACAGAAGGGCAAAGAGCCTAATTGTAGCTTAGAAAGATATTTTGCTCTTCTCATGACTCAAGGAGTTTGACCCACCATTTGGCTTGAGTAATAGCAAACAATATCAGCAGCTCCCTATCAACTTATGTTATGTAGTCTACTCACCGGGACAGCGCATGCCTTCTGCATCATAAGTTTGTTGCTGTGATTGTCACAGACAAAACTTTGCCAATCACCCTCTGCATTTTTCTTTCCACACACTATCTATTGGAGTTGCCTTGAAAAATATCATATGCCATGGATATGTGAAAGAGTCGATCTGGTTTGCTGTTCAAAAAATGCAGCTTTAAAGCACTGCACCTTGAGCCCACTATATTCTACTACAATATCAGGCATTTTTAGGCAACAAAAATTAAAAAAAAGTTATAGAAATCATGTAGGATTTATAATTGAAGTCAAAGCTAGCATAATGTAGAACACCAGTGTTCTGTAACATACGTTGTGTGCCTTTAATAACTAAACAGGAATCTGAGGTATTCTTGGCCTGCCATTACTCAAATCTGGGAATCAGAATCTGTATCTGGAAGAAAAGTATGGTGCAAGGACATTTCTTAGAGTTTTATGAATACTATAGAAAAAAAAAACAAAAGAAACTCTAAAGAAGAGATTTAATGGACTATAGTACTGTTGAAAAGTGGGTTTAGCTCAGAGCGAGGAAGGAATATTAAGTTTCAGCTTGCTGACAAATGTCTTTACTCAGTTCAATAATACATGAGTAACAGCTTATTGCAAGAGCAACTGCTCTAAAAAGACAGAACTATGAAGTAAATATTTTATGAATGTCAAAGCTCAACTCTGCTTTTGTAGTCATTGGCATGCACACAGAGCTCATTTACTGAATACGTGGTATAAAAACTAACTCTGATGTGAGGAACTTTAACTTTCAGGCACTGAGGGCTTTGATCCATCTCTCCCTGACTTTATCATCTTTGCCAAACTGTCTGCTCTCCAGACGTTTCTGCAAATTTGGGTCCTCTGTCACATCCAGATTTTGTTGGACCAAGTAGGCTCTACAAGCGAGGTTCAGGAGTTTAACGAGAGTGGTCAACATATTGCCCTGGCTTATAAAGCAGCAGCTGGTCACCTTACGACGACTGACAAAGACCAAATGGGATCCTGGGTTTCATTGGGACAGCATACGGCCTAGTGAAAATGCAGCCAGTGGAACATTCAAGACAGTCACACCACCTGAGCAACAACATCCATTAAATATTTCCCAACAGCGTGGTTCATATCTCCTTCATTCATCTCCTGCCCCATTTTTATGTCCATTATAAAAGCGCTACATTCTTCTACTCCACTTGCATAAAAGATGATTAGAAACACGCTGTTCTCTTAAAAGTGCTCCGCATCAAACCAAACTGTACTTCTGTCTCTTTGAAGATATGATCCTCTCCATCTGTAGCCAAGTAATCCTGAGAGTCTGTCTTCGCCAGTGCACTTTGTCTGAAGTTGATTGTCCATAAGAGAGAGCACAAGACTCATAGGTCTAAACAAGCTTTGTGTATTTCTTGCCAGCTCATAATGCAAGACATGATCTCCTCTCCCTACTTAAGGTGCACATTTATCCTGCAAAAAAGGATTTAAAAAATGCAGCGGCCTCCACACATTAACACCATGTGTGCTAGCGCTAACGGGAAGGAGACTGTGCTTATTTTGACTCAAACAAAACAATCTCCATCTCCATTCCATTCTCCCGCCAGATTAATTGGGGTAATTGGCTTGGGTTTGCAACACAAGGTATCAGGCAGACTCCTTGACTGCGCCAGCCTGGCAGCCAGGAGCAATTGGAGGGCCACAAAACAGTTTGTATGACGAGACAACAAGGCGAGCACTCTGGGTAATTTAACACAGTTTAGACGGTCCACATGCCTGATCAAATCAGTCATACCAGGGTACGACTACTCCTTTCTGTGCAAAACCTACATTTGGAGGAAGTTGAATGAAATGTTGCCAGAGATTTTGAGAGAAGTTTTTGTTACTTTCTATCTTTTGTTGTCCAGATGTGAGTGTTATTGTAGTAAGCATACAGCTCTGGGATGATTCATCATTCCTGTTCTACTATTTTAGTTTTTTTTTTTTTTTTTATTGGTTAAGGAAACTACATGATGCAGTGTGCTTCAGACCAGGAATGAAGGAAAATCATTTTCAGTTTATTTTGAACAACAGAATAGTAATGCTCAAACTTGGGAAGCATTTAGAGATGGCTATTCAAGAGTAATAAAACTCAAAATTTTACTGTGGTGAAATGGAGCTGAACCATGATCCACTGGGATCAGAACTAACAGTTTTGGCCACATGTGATCGACAATTTAATCCACTCTACAAATATGGAGTAAATTCAGTCTTTTGAGGTATATAAGTTACTGAGGTTTTGCACAGAAGCTGGGAAGTAAAGTGATACTTCATTATGTATGGTTTCATTTTTTCAAAAGCTGTTTTGACTTCCTCACCAAAACTGTGTTTGTCATGCAGATATCAGCTGGTGATACGAAAAAACAATCAAAAACTTAGTAACATGACAGCCTTTAATAAAGATGGCAAAATAAACTCAGAGCTCTGTGCATCTGAAACTGTAAGATCCTCCGTTTTAAGCTAATTACAACATGCTACACATGCAACGATACTGGATTTCTGCCAATATACCAACATTTACAAATTCATTTGAACAAACAGAAGACTTATTAAGACTGTTTTAAGACATGAACTGATGTGGCAAACAGTCAAAAATGAAGGATGTGAGATTGGTGGTATCTGAATGCTTCTACTCTATCAATATGCCACATGATAATTTTCATCCTAACCACTTTCAGCAGGTGAGCTGAGCTGATTCAAACCATTCTGACTATTAAAGCTTGAGTATGTAACATTCGATGAGAGCTGTGTAGAATCAACTCTGCTCCCCCTCCCTTCCTGTTCCTCTCCTTGTTTGAGCTCCATAGCTCCCCTCCTCTTCTCACATACCTCCTTGCGAATGTGCATGTCCACTGAATCGAATACCGATGGTGGCAAAGCTCTTTTGGAGTGATTTTGCTCCATTTTTCCACTGAAATCAATGGCCAAATCAGAGGCAAGAAAACACTTTGTCTCAGCATGAACAAATTCTACATAGGACCGAACACCGCTGCTAACGCCGCCATTGTATCAACTTCTGACTGAGCTGAGAGGCAGAAACGCACCTACTACAGCAGCCAATAGGAACGCTGCCTCTGACCTGAGCCTTGATTGGCTGCAAGTACTAGCCTCCTCATTGGCTGGAGCATCGCCCCTTGCTGAGAGTGCAGTGCGAGAAGTCATTGCAGAAGTGTGTTATTCTGTTAGATGGCTTCAATAACAAAACCCTGACAGGCTGTGTTGTTTTTGTGGGCATATGACACTAAAAATACATCGCTTACAACAGCTTTAATTAGCAGAGGAATGCTATTTGTCAAGAAAGAAATGTAAAAATAAGGGTGGGCTTTAACCTTGGTAGACCAGGTGATAGAGAACTGGTTTACACTTGGTGAAAACTAGAATATTTATACAACAATTTGTGCAGGGAATTCAAAATACAAATAAAAAATTACTGATCTGTCTTATAAAGCTTATGTTGTAGTTCGCTTGTATTTCCAATTTTTAACATTTTAAAATGAGTACTGTCTTATTAAACTCAAATCAGAGAGGACTGTTAACTGCTTTAACTCTTACAAAACTAAAGACTATCGAAAGCTTACCTTATATAAAGGAAAACATTTATTGGTATAAGCTACAGATTTCAGCAAAATAAGGGCATTAACTTGTAAATGTTGGACAGAAAGTTTTGCAACCTTAGTAACTGACTTAGTTCTTCCTTCCTTCCTCTCTCTCTCTCTCTCTCCCTGCATCAGTGGCTGTTTTGTAGCTTTTTAGATGATTTGTAATGTTTTTTGCTAATCATTTATCAATATCCTGTGTTTAATAATTAGTCTTAACGCTCGTGGCAAGTCTCCCAGCATGTCAGAGTCTTTAAAAAAAAAAAGAACTGAAATACTGATTTGTTTGCCTTATAATGCAGTTTTCTCTAAAACATAACAGGCCATAGCCCCAAATATGAGTTTAAAATAATATCCTGGCTCATTATTGGACAGAGAGAGGGGTGGAGATGCAGAAATTAGGGACTGAGGACAAACATGGACACAGATCCCTTAATATAACTTTACAGCTGTGATGCTGCCACCATTTTTCTGCTGATTTCTGGGGCAGCCTTAAACAAAAGTGAGTTGTGACTGAATTTATTTCTTCTTTTCTTTAAGCATTTCGCTAGTATCTCTCTTAACACTAAAGGCTTCTCTCTGAGCCCTGCTAACACTGGGCGGGGCTGGCTCACACACAGATAGGTAGGTTTGGTAAAAAAAAAAACTTCCATGTATTAAAGCCATTCTGTTCAGATGAATCAAGACAAATGCACACTTGATTTTGCTGAGTAAGATGGTAATTTTGAGATCTGACAGGCAAAGCTGGGCTGGGCTGGGCTGCAAGTATTTTTGTGTCAAAAGGGACATAGCATCACTGTTCAACCATGTAAAAGGCTGATAAAGACCATGCTAAAGGGCTATTCCACCAGATATTGATAAGTGAACATGTCTTAAGTGTTAACTTTAGTATTCTGATGACTAAAAATAAATAAATACTTGTTTTTAATCCCATTTTTCCTGTCTGAAAATACCACATCTATTACTTATCTTTACTAGTGTAATTTTTTTTTTTTACAACAAAAGACCCAAATAAGATTATTTGGAAGTAAGAAGAAGTTTTGTAAACAAAATATTTAAAAGAAATGTTAATTTCATTCAAACATACACCTGTGAATGGGGGAACCAAAGAAAACATGGTCTCTGATTAAATTCTGCAGCTGTATTTCCACTGACAGGTTCTCCATCAACGGCTCAGCACTTCCTTTAAAACAATTTCCTCACATGAGTGTCAATCAATCAGCTAAGCGTTGCATTTACAGGACACTTGATGACATATATAGGACACCCACGGGACCCTCTTGCCATTTCTGACATCTGACCCTATCTTTCTGAGCCCTGTCATTGGCTCTCACAAGCTCTGACCCCTGGCTGCCCGGGCATGCTCACAAACACAACGAGGAAGTGGAAATGACCTCTTAATATTGTCAGTTTCAACACTCTCACCATGTGAAGTGATGAAAACAGCCTCACCTTCATTTCTTTGCATATTAACAAGACAAAGAATGGAGGATGAGGAGGTTTTACCTCACCCAGTAGGGCCCTTTAGAGCCATCATTATACAGTGTATTCAAATATAAGCTCATTTAGCTGAAGAACAATGGCGTAAACTCACTGATGGAGACATTAGTATTCAAAGCACATGATTGCTCTGACTTTAAAAGGCCACCAGCTTGTGTGTGCCATATTCTCTTACTCCTTTCAATTAGTCACTTTGCTTATATGAAGTGCCTGATAGCACTCTTAAGTGCTCCTATACTCCCACTTTAGATTATGCTGAAAATAATACAGCCTTTGAGGTATTAAGGACATCACAGCTTTGCTACAAATTAAAGAGAAAAATGCTTGGAGGTAATCAAGTTCCCTCACTGTATTTTCCTTCCACCATCTGGTAGCTATTGAATGTTGCTTTGGATACTTTGAAAAAGAGCCCATAGCTCACTCATTATACAACACAACAGTCACATTCCCTTCGCCCCATGCTCCTGTTTCTCTCTGATTGTCTCTCTCTTTTTGTGCCTGTCTCTCTCTCTCCAGACCAATCAGTTAAGGAGACACATGACTTAACAAGGTAATTGGTCTAATGTCTCTGGGGTACAATGAAAAATGCCACAGTACAGCCTGCTGTTGTGGTTAAGTTTCAACCCAAAGTCCCTTTGTGCGACAAGGCATTGTTGGATGTCTTAAATTATGTGTTTGACATACTGTGTTTTCAGCTCCCTGGCTTTTTTCTTGAACTTGTGAACAAAAATGTAAATATGTCTAGGAAAGGTGAGTTTATAGCACAATGAATGTCGAGGGTGGCACTTGCCAGTGAGAGCCACTGAGGCATTTTTAACGGGCCAATTTCCCTGATTATGGCTACACCGACAGCACTAAAATGTGCTGCCGTCGAAACAAAACACTGCTCCCACTGTGGGGGATCCTGATTTCTGGTATGCGACCTTGTGGTTGACATGGAACCACAGAAGTAGTGATCCCTTTCCATCCCTCTACAATTTTCCACCCAGCTCCATTTGTTTTTCATTTGGAGAAACAAAACTGTTCACCCCTTTCCTCCTGTGAAAACATGGCATCCCAGAAGGCTTTGCGGGAAGTATCAATCACTGGAATGGTTGCATTGTGATTAGCTTGACACAGCGTATCAGACGTGCTCTCTCAAAAGAAAACACCGGACACCAGAGTTATGGCTACAGAGATAACACTCAACGTGTGTAGCTTACACTAAAAACCTTATCAGGGACGGGATAGAGAGCATACATATTTGTGCAGCTACAGGGTATCAGAGGTAGCAAGTACACGGTGGACGATAGATGAGTGAGGGTAATGCAGATACAGATACTCTGAATGAAACATGAGCTCTTTTTTGTCAAGGGAAACACTCAGTGGAAACAGTGTCAGTGTATGAATCAGCTGGTGAGTGTGGGAGAATGAAATCGGTTTGGAGAGAAGACTCCTATTGTTCTTGTAGGGACAATATTTCTACACTTGATGACCTTTCCCTCTCTTCTCATCAGTAACGAGAATAGAAGCTGTAAAAGGAGACAATAGGCTCTATAAACAGTAATGGGAAATATTCCAAATGATGTAATATTTAAGTGTCATAACAAAGTGTGTGCATTTAGTTGACTAAAGACCCACACTCCATGACAAACATCACTGGAGCCCTCCACCAATCATCCTTGTGGAACTTTGTACCAAACCAACACAAGATCTCTCAAGCTCAGTTAAAATGACCATCAGGGTCTTGGTTACCTCTCTTAGTAATACCCTTCTCTCCTAATTGCTGAGCTTGGCCGGGCGACCAGCTATTGGAAGAGCACTGGTTGTGAATCTCTGCTCTGATATTGTCAGCTGTGAGGCCTTCTGTAGAAAGGCGTGTGCCTAAGTTATGTCCAATTAATTTAATTTACCACAGGAGGACTCCAATCCACATGTAGAAACATCTCAGATCTAGAGAAATGGAAGCAACCTGAGTTAGATTTTAAGTGTTTTTGCAAAAGGTTCTGAACATTTATGTCAATGTGATTATTTCAGATTTTTTATTTTCCATGGATTTGCAAAAAAATTGTTTTCACTTTGGCATGATAGGGTACTGAGTGCAGATAAATGAGAATAATAATGTTTATTTCGACTGCAGCATCAGGCTGCAACATAACAAAACTGAAGAAAGTGAAGTGGATCTGAATACTCCCTGAATGCACTGTAGTTGTATGTAGGCATGATTAGGTTGAACTGGCATGCTGATGGAGCAATGCGTACACAAATGCAGGAAAGTGGATGTTAACCTGCAAGGACAACCATCGGTTCATCGTGCAAAGTTAGCCACACTTCCTTGTCTTTTGACTAGTTGGCTGATGTACATTAAAATTTAACTGACTCACTAATTAGTCACCTAAAAACGTCCAAAGTCACAACAACAATGAATTGTGTTTTTTTCTTTAAGCGCAAATAATTTTTCACTCTGCTTAAGTGCTCAGTGAGACCAAAAAGCTACCAGTGTATTTTCCCCTTCTCCATCAGACTACCACTTCCACTAAACTGATGACAGAGAAGGAACTCCCCCTACTTCCACAGACCAATCATTCACTGGTGTTGATGTAAAATAAAATAAAATAAACTGAAGATAATAATTCTAGCTATGATCGCATTCAATGAGCTCTCTCTTTGCAGCTTTTTAAATCTTTAGGACAGACATTAATTTAGACTGAACTAGTAGGTCATTTTCATGTCAAGCTTATTACATTTTTGGGAAAACAAAATGTTTTTATTGTGTCCACAACCGTAGCGTGACCTATGACCCTCAGATCACATCAAAGTCATCAGATTAAGCGACTCCTGTTTGTCTAGAGTTATAGTTCACACGTGCTGGCATAGGAAGGCAAATTCTTTTCAAGTTCTCCTTGACAATAAATGACTAATTTATAGCCATGATCTACTGTAAAATGTGATTTCCTCTGTAATATGTTAGACTTCAAGTCCCTGTGAGTTTTACTGCTGGTTATGAAACAGACTAAACATGCAAACTACAAAACCAAATAGAAAATCACCAAAATTACTATTTCTGTGTTGTCGTGTTTATTTATTTGCCTGTAAATGCTTCAGCTGGGCAGGTGAGGTGATGAACCATGCACTGCTAAAGTAGTCTTTGTTTACATTTTCTGTGCTAAATATTCACAGTTAGGAATGCCTTTGCTTAGAGAGAGCTTTTTTGACACACTGCTCACACATGTTAAAAGCATGCTCAGCAAAGACATAAAATGTATCTTTCCCCACAAGGTGCACAAAAGCAAACTGATTTCTTCCCACAGAAGCTTTGAATACCATGGTATAATGTACACAAGAGTGATTAATATGTAAATACATGCTTTAAAAACTGTATTTCCTGCTGAATAAATGCAGGTATCCACCTGCCAGAGCGCCAGCGTGAAATAGTTAGATATGACAAATTAACTGCTGGTAAGAATTATTTTCTTGCTGTACGTTCCCATGAAAGATTCCCCCAGGAGCCTGTATGCCTCCATTTGTTTCTCAAAGTTATAATTGGAGGTGTCTCAACCCATTGTTCATTTTCATTTTAAATGACTAGCTGACATGGTGTGTTTGATGAATCTGGATTTTTCCTCAAGGAGCCAGCAGCAATATCAAGTACAAAGGCAATACAAGTGCCAACCTCAAAGCATCTAACATCTAAATAATCTCTCTCTGTGTGTTTGAATGTTCATGAAGCTGAAAATTAGATGTAGAAGGGGAAGTGGCTGATTCCTGATTTTTTTAAGAGGGGTCTCTCCAATCAGGCCCTGCCCTTTGAACTAGGTCAAGTATGTCAGTGTTTGTTTTAATCTGCTTGGAGTACCAGCTGCATGGAGTCTGCTGCATCAGGACTGCTGCGCTATTTGAGGAGAACATCTGGTACACTACACTTCCTGATTAAAATACAAATGACTGCAAGATCTGTTGTCTAGGCTATGTGTGTTTAGCAAACACACAGTCACAGTATGTGCAGTGTAAATGTTCATTGCAGGCAGGCATAATTAGCAGTAATATGTAAAACTTGTTGTGTTGTTGTAATTGACTCTTTTATCTAATTATTTGTATATGACAAAAGAAGATCAATAAAATGCATATTATGTAAATTGGCAAGGACGTAATGCCACAGACATTGTAAAAACTGTTCTTCTATATCCCATCAGAGCATGACACTAAGTATTGACTACATATGTCTGTTTTGCACTGATAAGGACCCATGTTGTAGTCATGATATCAAAGCTGTAATTACAGAGCATAAATTAAATAAACATATGGCTATAACAACATGGGCTGCTATTCATAAGACACTGACACCATTTCCATTCCTTCCATTGTATTCCTGATTGTCCTGCAGCACCATCATGCATTCTTTCCAACCTTTCAACAATTCATTATTACTAACTTCCTTCTTCTGTCAGATTTGTTGAGGGAGAGGGGAACAGTAACATTTCAATCATGGGAACGTCCTTGATATCACCAATCTTTTCATTGTTCTCTCTTTAATGACACCATTTTCTCATACTGAAAACTTAAAATGACCTGTTTCAATGTCTTCTAGGTTGGAAAAAGGACAAAGGGGTTATGTTTATTTAAACTTGATGAAAACCTTGTAGCTTTAGTCGCTGAGAGTAATCCTCCTCCATGTCACACTCTACAACAAGTTAACTGCTGAGCGGGTACATTTCTCTTTCTAAGAAGAGAGCGTTGTTAGAGTCTTACAAGTCTCTTCCATTTATACAGCTGTGTCTTTACAAGAAAAGTGCAGGCCACATTAACTCTGTAACAGCATAATGTAGCACCCAGGAATTCAATCATAACCCCCTGGTCCTCTGTAAATGTCAAATCAGTAACTTGTGAAACTTCTCTGAATTTTAATGCAACTTTAAACTTTCAATGTGTTGTAAAGTGTAGTTTTTTGCATCCTTTAGTTTCAGCATGTCTTTTTCACATTTTTAATCTACCCGATTGTCAGGTCCTGACAGAGTGACGCTAAAACATTGTTGTCAAAGGAGAGATATTTATCGTTCACATTATTTACTCTCCTTTGTTTAATAGAATTAGTTTAACTACACTCAACCAATATAGCATCAACCTTTGCTTGTCATATACAGAATCATCCAAGATACATCCAGTGAAAACATCAAAATCAGCTTAACAGGGCTAAGGCTAAGTAGCTAGCTAGCTTGAAAGCAACCAGGAAGTCTTTTGATGGGACCTTCAGCAGGCATTGGGACAGTTTGTAGCTGAGTGCAAAGCAATCAGGATGGGAGTCAGCACCTTCAAATATGACAATTTGGTTCTCTGCCACAAAAAACAGTAGATTGCTCCCTAAAGGTGGGGAGTGAGTCTCTGAAAAAGTTCAAGTATCTCTGGGTCTTGATCACGAGGGAGGGTAAAAGGGTGTGTGAGAGGGACAGATGCATAGGTGCCGCATCAGAAGTAGGGCTGAAACGATTCCTCATTCCAGTGATTCGATTAAAAAAAATTCCTCGAGGCAAATTATCTGCCTCGAGGCTTCGCTTAAATCAGTCCTGTAGCCATATACACCCATGCTGTAAGCTTGGACATCGCGCTGTGTTGCACGGCGTGCTGTGTTTTGCACGGACGGCTGTTTGTGTGGCACAGTGCACTTGCTTTCGCTGTTCCTATAACATGCATGATGTGAGGTGTGAAAATCACGAGGGTAGAGAAGCTGATGCAGTGAAGTTGACAGGCTCTCATCCCGCACTTTTACGCATCCACTGCCTGTGACTTCATGGCAAATATGGCACTGTGCCTGCCCTTCTTGTCCTTTTAACTTTAAGAAATGTAAATATCCATCAGAACTTCATTGCACTTTGTAAAGGATATTTTCTTTAGAGAACATAATAATACACATTTTTAATATAGAAGTAGTTCATTTGAGGGACCCAGCTTATTTTCTCTTCTGGTACTACTTCTCTTGAAAAAGCAAAAGTGAGTGATTAAAAAATGCAATATTTGTCATTAGAGTACTCGATTAATTGCCCGAAGAATCGAAAGGTTACTCGATCGCAACAAGAATCGATAACAGAAAGAATCGATTGCTGCAGCCCTAATCAGCGGTACTGCGGGCGTTGTGCTGGACTGTTGTGGTGATGTGGGAGCTGAACCAAAGGGCAAAGCTTTTGATTTACATTCCATCCCTCATCTGTAGTCATGAATTCTGGGTAATGACCTAAAGAATGAGGTCACTGATCCAAGCCACCGAGAAGAGCTGCTGGGCTCAGCCTAAGAGAGAAACTGGCGTTTGCCTCTCTGAAGTACTATAGGTCCTAACAGTGCTACTTCCTGCCTGTTCCCCCCTTTGTGTTTGCTTGTTCTAGGGTCTTTTCACACTCCAAAGTCTGGACCAAGGATTGTGTTTTTGTTACATATTTGGTTCAGATGGTTTTGGTTTCACACTGTGATTATTGCAAACAGACTAACAGACTTTACATGACAAACCTGTGTGATATTGTCATCAGCTATTAGGCTGATGTGGTTTACATGGATTGGATGGTTGGCCCATGAGACGTTTAGGGAAAAAGATGGATATTTTTAAAAAACATCAATACATCAATTTTCTATATTTACTGACTTAGGTGTTTGAAATACAAATTTTCAATCATTTTTCATGATCTAACAGTAATATAGAAACGCAAGATTATAATACCATGCAATAAAGGGGTAAATATGGTACATTGTACTCTTTGGAGCAGAGAGGAACATAAAAAAAGACACACAGCAGCGCACCTGCTTCATCTTAGCTCCACAAACACGCTGTCCAAAAGAGAAGCTGATACAGACTGCATGATTTTTGAGACTGAAAGGAGAAAGATTTATTTTGTCTTTTAATTTGTTTATTCATTTCCTTAGAGATTAAGATGAAGAACGTAACCACCGTGTACAGCTGCACCTTGCTCTTTCATAGACTCTGGTCCTGTCTGCACCTCAGTTTTCCTGTTTCCTTCCTCAGGCCTCAATGAATGTCAGAGGGTTTTGCATTGTAAAACCAAACATCGTATCTGTTCTGGTGAGTGACACAGCTTAATCTACAGCCTGATTTAATCCCTCATTATAAAAATGTGTGATGCCAAATGATTATCAACCAGATTTGCTTGGATACAATCTAATTTTATGTCAACAAGAAGTGAAATTATGGTGCATTATGGTCTTGATCACTTACGTTTTAACTGTACAAAGTTTATAAATCCTGTAGAATATTTAACTCCAGGTCTGGTCAAATGGTGAAAAAATCCTCTCATAACGATAAAAACAGATTCTTTATAACTGAACATTTAATCCTAACCTGGACACAGGCTGTCCTATGACATGAGAGGACAACATGTTTAGTCTTGGTGCAGTGCTAAAGGCCATCAAATTTAGGCACGGAGATGGCCCTGTTCATGATGCGTGCACAGATGTCAGGGGGATTCTACGAAAGAGTATTAGGGCCACTGAAAAAAAAAATTTGGGACGAAATTTTTTTTTTTTTCACTTGTGAGAAAAAAGTCAGAACTCTGAGATTAAAGTCAGAATTCTGAGAAAAAAGTCAGAATTCTGACTTTAATCTCAGAATTCTGAAAAAAAACATCTGAGACTTTTTTTTCATTTGAAGAATAAAGTCAGAATTGTGACCTTTTTTTCTCAGAATTCCAACTTTAATCTCAGAATTCTGACTTTAATCTCAGAATTCTGACTTTTTTCTCAGAATTCTGACTTTAATTTCAGAATTCTGACTTTAATCTCAGAATTCTGACTTTTTTCTCACAAGTGAAAAAAAAATTTCGTCTCAAAATTTTTTTTTTCAGTGGCCCCAATACTCTTCCGTAGGATTCAGAGAGAACGGATATGCAGAAAAATGACTCTTGGGGCTCAGACATGTGCTTAAAAAGTCAAGTTTTCACTCAGCAGGTGAAGGTTTGTAGCAGTTTGACCAGTAATAGCGCAGCAGTCTGGAATAAATCTCCACAGGATCCTCCTCTCTCTCTCTCTCTCTCTCTCTGTGTGTGTGTGTGTCAGCTGATGCCAGGCCAGTTTGACACCTGTGATTTAAGCTACCTAGCTGGCAAATGAAGCCTCTATCCTTATCTTTGTGTTGAAAAGGGGGGAAAAAGACCTTAAGATTGTTATAATATACAGTTAGTTATTGTAAATGAAAATAAAGGGGTTATCAGCAATTCACAGTGGAATTGTGCTTCTACTTTTAATGTTCAGTTTTTGCTTGGATTTATTTGACAGTTAGACAAGTGATTTTAACAATTATGGCCTGCTAAACTTTCCCTTCATACTCAAACTATAAGGTGTCTACAGATAATAATATATTCCACAGTTTTCAAGTTTGGTGGATTAACTATAATAAACAGTCTACTCATCCAACTTTACATAATGTAATTTGTGTCTGTCATGTTTCCAGTGCTGAATTTTAACTGCCTCTGTGGCTTGCAGAGACTTCAAACCAAACAAAAATAAAGGGATATTCCTGCGCTGAAATTCTATGGTATGAAATGTTTAGACTTTTAGATTTTCAAGATGTCAGTCCAAAAGTAGCAAATATCAGCTTATTGATGTTAATATTACAAAACATATTCTCTGTTTCTTAGAAATGCAGATAGGAGGAAAATTGGATTATTCAGAACTCCATGGTTGACACCAGCTATCAAAGTTAATGATGACTTGTGAATTCTAGTTCCAGTGGTCATTTTCAACATATTGCACAAGTTCATATTTTGGCTTTGCTCTGTCTACCACACCATGTCTATCCGTGTCAGTTTCCCTCACATGCCACCAGAGTGACACTGGCTAAGGTGACGCCTGCAGGGGCTAAAATACAGCAGAGCTAATTGATTTGTCCCAGTCATCAGGGAGACAACAGAACTCAGCCTCAGAGGGGATGAGACACAAAGGTGAGGAGTTTAAATGCCTCCCTCTTTTATCTTTATTTGGCCTCAAAAGACACGAAAAAAAGTGAGTTAGCAAACTCTCACATCTCACCTCATCTACACCACAGCGTCCATCCATCATCTGTGGCAGTCTAAATCCCCATCCTTTCATTCCCCTAGAGGAGAGGAGTTTGTAATGAGCATGGGTTTGTTAAAGAAAAAAAGTTATTTTCATTACGTCTCTGGGGGAGAGAGCTTAAAGGCAGCTTGCTACATTCCTTTTTAATTACACGATTTATCAGATTTTCTATTAAACCTCCACAAGCCTTTTGTAACACACAACCATGTGTTCAGTTTCATGTAACAAACTTCTGTTTCAAATGTTATAAATCCATCTCAGAGACGGGATTTATAAAAGACAAGGGGATCTCAGAACTTAGGTCACACTAGGAGGGAGAAATTACTGCAGATAATCCAATGAGGTTTTTTTTGGTTGAGAACGATTGATAAAAGCGATGTCAATGATCAATTCTTAAAAACAAAAAATGGTCAAAACTTGTTCAAAAGGGAGTTTTCAATGTCTTTTTCAAGAAGTTGACTAAAAGCCTGTGTCTCTATTTACCATCTGCTTTTGACAGAAGCTTTGAACATTTTTAATATGCATGCCATGTTTGTAATGGCTAAAGTGGTTGTAAAGGGAGGGGGAAAACAATTGAGTAGACCTGGTTTCTAACTCAAGACTGACAGCACTCCTCACCCATCTGCCAGTAACATTTTCTCTCATACTTATCCTGTCTGTAGGTATCAAATAAAGGATGCATAATATAATCAGCACAATATTGACTCTGGCATGTAATAGCTCATGGTTTAAGTTATTAGTATCGGAAGTGTGTACAGATAAATTTGTGCAGTTTTGAGCAGAATCAATAAACCTCTCTCAGCTTGAGTTTTTTTTTTTTTTTTTTTTTTTTATCCTCCTTCCCTGAAGTGTTAATATGCTCTAAGAGCTGAAGTTTAGGTCTGAACAAGATTGACTTTTTGCACTTAAGAAAAATGCTGGGGTTTTTGTGTGTGTGTGTGTTTTTAAAGAACTTTCCCTGGAAACCAAAGAACCTCGATGTTTAATTAGGAGAATATGTGTAATTGTGAGTTAAAGCTGAAGTGTTTAGGAGCTTACCATCAGTCAGCGGGTTACTATGGTGCTGTTAGCAACTCTCCAAAAGAGACCTGAAACTTGGCTTTACTGTTAGTGTTAAAGATCAGTTTTATATATACTATAGATTTAATCCAATGAAATTACTTTCAGTTGTTCATTTCTGAAAATATTGTTTTTCTCATTTTATCTCTGTTTCTAAAATAAAGAAAGACAGACTGTCAGATAAAGTCCAGTACAGGAGACACTTTGTGTTCTTTATAGCAAATAAAGGTGTGTGGATATTGGTACCACTACAAGCTAAAATGAGTTTGGAAATATAAACTCAGCTGATAGCAATAATCCAAAAATATGCTTTCCTATATCGAATAAAATCTGCACCAATGGGTTGATATTTGAAGTGCGGATGTATTAGGTACTTAACCATAGTCAGTATATTAGACACAGGTGATGATTGTTAGTGGACCCCTCCAGAGAGCTGGCACAGAAATGTTGCTATACAAGGCTGCAAATGGGCTCATTTGTGCCACATAACTTAGTTGCTCAAAAAAAAAAAAAAAGATACAACCAAAGAGCAAGGGTAACTGATGGTTATAAAGGAACCACACTTTTCAACCAGCAAGCTACTCTGCTTTAGTGCCGTTTCACTTTAATAAGTGTTTTTCCACCTGAAATTTTTATTATTACCCCACTTTTATATTTGCAAAATTATGTGGTAAAAATTGCTGTCTTTTGCAATATCTGGCTTTATTTCTTTGCCTGCACACTGGACAGTCTCTCCTTAAAGGGGCCACATTGATGTCTACTGTGGTAAATACATATTAAATGGTGCCACATTTATGAAAAACATGCATATGGGATGAGCAGCAGAGCTGAGTATGTGGGTTGTGCCCAGGAAACTATTTTCAATATCTTCTCTGTCAATGCCAAACAGCTTTTTCTGCTCTTGGTATTGACTCTTGTTTTGAGCTTCTGCTACCCCAGGTACTGAAATTCAGATGCCTGATTAGCACCTGATCATCAGCACTTGTGAGCATGGAGCCTGCTACAGTGGTCAGTAGGTGTCTGTTTCAAGAATCAGCATACCATGTTTGACTGATCTGGATAGGGCAACTTCAAGCTGGTGCTCCACAAAACCAAGATGTTGTATTATTTGGAGCGAACCCTGGTACCATCTCCAAACTGAAGGCCAAGTTCCATATAACAGGGATGTCGGAGACAGGTGGCAAAGTGGGCATCCCAAGAAGATGACACCCAAAGAAAATGGTTTTGTCAGCCTGTCAGCACTTAGGAACTGTAGGCTGTCTTCTACAGTTTTGCAGTCAAGATCTGCAGGATGACACGGCCTACGGCTCTCTGCTCGGACAATCTGCATGCAGCCGATCACCAGTCTCATAGGGCTGCCTGGAGGCCTGACCTCATCCCCAAGGATCAGCTCTGGCATGCTTTTCGTGCCAGAGAGTATAGAATACAACCACACTGGCTGACTTGTGAGGAATGCTGGTTGAAGAATGGGATGCTGTCCCACAGCAGTGTGTGACTTTAAACAGTCATTAAATGGATACACTCCTCCAATATGGGGGTGCTTCATGACGAAAGACATAAGATTTAGCACAATGTGTGCATGTTCTGGGGTGCCTTGTTGAAAACCAGATGCCTAGTAAGATTTTGCATGTTATATTTAATCTACATTTAGCCCATAAAAACAGAAATGTAAGAGAGTTTGTAACATATCCAGTACTGGACAAACTCTGTGCCCTTGAACACCATAAAATGGAGGTCCATTCTTATTGCGCTGTTTTCACTGAAGTTTGAGTGTGTGTTGAAAAGTTGCCAAAACTACAACAAAGATGAATAATGAACCTAAGTGTGCCAAGAGATACAACATGCTGTAATTTGGTCAAGCTATGAACAGAATATCGACACTGTGCTTATAAGATCATGTATGAGACTGCACTGCTGGAAATCCTTGAAATGTAATTGCATTCACTCATCTGTGGTACAATATTGAACCATGAATGACCTTCTATTTCAAAATCAAAGCAGGTCAGGGTGGTTAACTATGTTCTAACACGTAAATATTGGGGATTAGGGTGCCATTATTGCTTATTGAATAATGAGTTGCACAAGTATAATGCATTTCTGAGTAGACATTATTGATTCGCTGTTAGTCTCAAATCCATCCATAATTCATATCTAAGCTGCATGCTCTTCCTTCATAGCTGAGAAAATCCCTTTAAGGCACAAGCCGGGAGCAGGGAGGCGTCATGGTAGACTCATGAAGCTCGTGTGAGTGAAAGCTGAAGTGACAGGAAATGAAAAGGGGAGCAAAGTCGCCAATCACCCAACATTCCTACCAAACATGAACCAAAGGGGTGGGAGGTCGAAGGTGACGGCTTTCTGGACGGTGAACGCAGCTGTGTGCCATGAGGAGTGTGCAAAGACACCCCAGCGTGACCCCCAAAGCCACCACTTCCAAGAGGAGTTACCCATAACACATCTGGGCCTGATTCCCTCTAGCAGCCAGGTATCACGGCAGAACAGAGGGCCTCCTTCTTTCTTGTTTGTTTGTCATTTATTAACCTCATCCCAACCTGGCCGTGCCCTTCTCATTAGAGCTGTGATTGACAACTCAAAATGCCAAACTCACCCTGAGGTCCTCCACCAAATAACTTTCCTGCTACAGCTTTTTTCCAAAATGAGGAAAGATGACATAAAGTGGCATTATAGTGTTTAAATGATAAATAAATGAATTACATAAATCTACACTCAGTGTTTGGGTGTTTTTTGTAAGAACATGAACCCTGCAGACCCTACAGCAACCCAGAGTCCATGTTTGTTTCTTAACATAACAAACTGAAAAAAACTCTCTTTTTTAATCTCCCCTTAAGTATTAAAGCACAAATAATAAAGTCTGATTTTTGCATGGTAGAAACTCTACAACCTTGTCATCTTCTATACTCTAAATCTTTACAGCTGATAAACTGGCAGAAATATTCATATCTGTCCATACCAATGACTGACTTTTTAAGCTTATATTTGTCAATACCAATATCATGCCGAAAAATGTCCCGTGTTACTTACTAAATTCAGTTTTTCAATCAGACCTGTTGCCACAGGTTTTTAAATGCAGAACTGAGCCATGCAAACTCCATTTGCAAACATTTGTGATTCAAAATATGTCTTATAAAGAGAGATATGTATGTATTTAAAGCCAATTAATAGTTCTATCATTCCTATAAATCGAATACCTACAGTTTATTGAAGCATATTTTATGGTTTATTTTTTAAAAGGAATTAAATAATGCTTCATAAGAGTTTTACAGAGATGATTACAGTCAATTAAAACTTCTACTTTCTTGCTAAGGACAAAACATTTACCTGTATTCAAAGATTAGAATACAAATTTATCTAATTTTGATATTCTAATGCAGTTGGTCGATGCATGGAATTGTACTGGCAGGTCAGGTTGAAATTTTTCATGGTAGCTATGGCATGTTCTCTTTTTGTTTACAATTAAGAAATTTGAAATTAACTCATAGACTTCAGTGAATGAGGAGAGGGGCCACATGTGACCTCTGGGCTGCTTGTTGGCCACCTCTGGTACAGAAGTTTCAAGTAAAATACAATTAACCTTCAGTTTCACCGGTAAAAGGAGCTTTCAAAATAAAGTCATCCATCTTTGGCGATCTTGATCTTCATTCCAATATTTTTCCACCGAGCTAAGGCCATTTGACAATGAAACAATGTTTATTTCTTTATGTCAAGATCAGACGTCAACCAATGCCAACAAGAAAAACATCTACATTGCATGTCTGACTGATTCTTGATTTAAACTTTTAATGCAAAACCATCACTAATTTGAACAATTGGTCAAGATTTGTCCCGCTCAAAGAGATTTGACACAAAAGATTGATGACTTCTTAGAAGAGAGAAGGCACTGATGAATTACAAGGCTCTAATTTTTCAGATCAGATACCCTCCAGTCTAATGATTATTGACCCTGGGTCACCTCTAATATGTGTGCATTTGCTTGCGTGCATATCATAGAGGAAGTGTTTCTGTGCTGCATGTGTTTGTTTAGTTGCAATCCTCCAAATGTGTGTCTTTTTCTGTCTGCATGCCTGTAACAGATTTGATCAAGTTGGTGTAATCTTTCCTCCCCTCTGCTTCCTCATTAAACACACATTCTTCATTTGGTTTGATGGTAGAGTGCCTGTCCAACTTCTGTCAAGGACAAGGCTCTGGGTTTGCGAGAGGTAATGGGATATGCCCACCAAAAGATGCTGGAGTCGAACTGCCAGCACCAGTCAAACCAGTATTGTTTGTTTTCCTGCCAGTCCATCAACATTTCAGCTCATTTGCATTCATTTTCACAAATAAGCATGTGTGAATATGTATTGAGCCATGTATGCAAATGATACTCACTATAGGAGCATAAACATATGCACATATTTACATGGGAGCATATTTCACAGTGTTTATGTTTTTAGTTCATATGTTTGTGTGTCTCTTGCGTCCACCTCCTAAAACCTTGTCCTGTGTACAGCAGTAAATGCACAGTGAGCCAAATTAGCAACAGTCACATCACTTTCTCTCCTTGGTGCCATTTCCATAATATATTTTATTTATCAAACGGCCTGCCATGCATGTTCTCTCCCACCACCTGTTAGCGATGCACTCTCCACGCCACTGAATGCAAACGAGACCTTGGCCCCGGCACGTAATTGAGCAACACGATGCATCTTCAAAGTATGCGCAGCAGATGTCTCTCATCTCCCGAGAGCGTATCTGAGAGGAATGGATAAATAAGACATAGGCGTAGAAATGCAGATGTAGGAGGTGGCGGTGTGGAGAGGGAAAAGGAGTGGAAAGCATAGGAAAGAAAGGGATGATGCTTTACTGTCAGGCAGACTGGGATAAGAAAATCAGAGAGAGAAATGTGACTGCAGGGCAGAGTGTACATATGTGTGCGTGTCTTTATCTTTGTGTGAAACAGAGCAAGAAAATAAAGAAAAGTAATGATTGAATAATTGATTTGAAAGCAGGGAGGATCCCAGTTACTCTTTCAAAGTCATTTAAAAAGAAACTCACATTCAGACTAGTTGGCTTGTCTAAAGGTAAGAAAACAGTCAAATAGAGGACAAAATTGAGAACAAGTTATTTAACACAGCTAAACGTAAAACAATTTATTGTGTGCATAATATTTAATAGCTACTGTAAAGAGTGCATTTGATTATCCAATAGAGAAACATATGGACAAATTACAGCTTTTCAATGTCTTTTTCTCTCTATTATGAGTTATTCAGGCTATCTCCTTTAGTTTATAAGTCTGTGCACATGCGCTGTTTGGCAAAGCATGATATGAAAACAGAACAGGCTGCCACGGATAGTAAATGGATAAAAAGACATCTAATATCAGTGTTACTGGTGAGGATTTAATCTTTAAAGACCCCGGAGAGTTGGCCAAGTTCCAGGCTCGCTAGAAAACTTTCTGTTAAAGCTATGAAGTTGGTGAGCCTAGTTCTTCTTGCTCACCGCTAGTAAGCCTGGTGTTGCTGTACCGCTTGCATGACTCATGCCCAACTCCTTACTTGCTTGTGTTTGAGGAAACCCAAAATAATCTAGTATCTTTGCTTTAAGTCTTACTGGCAATAGGTAGACACTTTGACATATATGTTCCTGGTATGAGTTCAACTTGTTTTGGTGTGTGAGGCGTGTGTTGCATCATGCAGTTTTATGACTACTGCCATCTGCTGGCTTTTTTTTTAGGTGCATCATGGCGGATGTACATGTTAAAATTATTGTCAAAGAATTTACAGCCATATTCTGTTACATCTGTATCAACACATGAATCGGCAACGAGCATGTGATGATACATTTCTGTATTGATATTTTGAGCACAAGCCTAATTACTATGCAGGTAAACCAAGTCAAAGTGGTTTGCTGAGTGTGCAGTCATCTTGTGGGGTGTGATCATTACAGTTTTACTTTGTACTACTAAAAAGGAGTCTTGTAGATATTCTTATTCTTTGTTTTTAAGGCCTGGACAACATGTTGATTGCAATTTTTGCATTTTTCATTTTTGTACTGACTCAGTAGATCCTTCTAATGTGTACTTGTTACTGCTTTCTCTCAATCAGTACATGACTTTTTACAGAGTTTACATTTGCTCAGTTCTACTTCACTTTTCCACCACACATGGATGAACTAAATGGGTATTTATAAAAAGCTAAATAAACAATCTGTACTTTCTGTCTGTTTTGGGGGGAGTTATGTCAGCAGTATTTACTTTGTTTGATCTAACTTGAGGATCTTAATTTCTTTCATATAGTAAATGTCATCTTCCTCCCCTCGGCTCCTCTCTGTTGCTTTGAAGAGATATTAAGGGCATGCTTATTCCTTGCGGTGTGTTTAGAAAGCATCTTAGAAGCTCACTGGGAGTGTGGAAGGATAAATTAGCAATTATAAGGCTGGTTCACATCTTCAGAGCACGGACAGAGTAAGCAAAATCATGCCTCCTTCCATCGTCTCATTAACATCCAGGCAGGGAGATGGAGACAGAATGTGTGGGTTACCCTGGGTGAGGATCTATCAATGACACGCTCTCTGCCTGCATTGTGGCAAGGTATTAATGACCTCCCAGCACCAATGAGAGCTAATTATCAGCCCTGTGGATGGAGATGAGGAAAAAACAAATAAGGGGAGCACCGGAGAAAGAGGTGGATGAGTCAGCAGAGATATGCAAAGTTCAAAAAATGTCATCGTTGCTGGATCAATATTCTTACAAGCAAAAGCTGCGAAGTGGTAAGAGAGCCCAAAGGAGCCAAGCTGTCAGCAACTTACTGTCGGTAAACGTGTAGATGATCATTAAGGTACACTGAATCTAACAGAATGTGCAGACTCTAGACAACCTTATAAATACACATTATTCCACTTAATACACAAACAAGATGTTGACAAGTGTTTTCCTGTCAACTCCCCAACCATCCCACTCACACAACACCTCCTCTTAGTGCATCAATCAATAGTGCATTGCAAAATAGCATTACATGAACCTAACTTCCTCTGTGGAATAAAGGCACAAAAAGGCCAAAAATAAATCTTAAACAAAATAAGAGCTTGCTATATGTCATGACCTTGAGTACCGACACTGCCATCACTCATGCACGCAATCTGGTACCATCTAAAATACTCACATACAATATATTTTGAAAGCAGCAGCTTTGCTGGACAAAAAAAAAAAAACACTGAGAAAAACCTGGATCAGGGTGGGGCATCACTTTTTAACAGTTTTTTCTCTCTAATTAGATGGAACTGTCAGGTAAGCACATTGTTTGAGCAATAGTTTGATTGAAAAGACACCGAAGTGGGTCTGTACTTCACAACTATCACTGCAGGCTGACAGCTCAGCCACTGTATTGGCAGCTATTGGCAGTTTAATCTATATATTTGAGTTTGTAAATTAGTAACAAAGTGTTGTAAATGTATACTATGACATAAAGCTTTATTAACTAAGTAGATATTTTCGTTTTTTTTCCCCTGCTATCTATACAAAGCACCCAGTCCTTCCAGCCTATAAAATGCTATGTAGACTGTGGAAATTGCTTTCTACTGGTAGGTATGGTTCTACTAAAGGACTTTCTCTGCTGAAAGGGAGCTGCCATTTGCTGGTTCATTTTGGAGTGATGTTGGGTCTCGGTCTGATCTTGGTCTGATGTTGGATCTAGGCTAATATTAAATATGTATGTATAGTGTAATGTGAGAAATTATTAGGGAAAACCTTTAATAAATCAGGCAAAAGGTCCCTGGATGGATGATTTATGTTCCACTAAAGTAAACTTTGAAAACCTTGGAATCAAAATGTGATATATAATTAGATTTGTTGATGGTTTACTCTGGTTATATCTTTAATGTTACAATGTCTTTTAGCAGACACTGATTAACATCATAATCAGATTAAACAAACATCACCCCAAGCTTAATGTGTTTCAGTCTCAATGCCATTGAAGGATAATTATGTAAAAGAGCAATTAAAAGGTGTCTGGACTGTAAAACCAATGAGCCTCTCTCCATTTCTGTAACAAAAGAGCTCAGCAGCACACAGAGTCTGCTGGCACACAACTGTGCCAGCAGAAACTACTGTCAGTGCTGTCATGAGTTTCTAAGCTTTGAACAGAGTTTGGGTTAAAAGCATTTGAATAAAGACACTTAGAAAAGTTTTGAGTAGCTGTGTGAGAGGATTAAAGCAGTTATTAGCCCATAGTTTTATTTCCTAAGCTCTCAGTTAGGTTGGCTATCACACTCTGCTAATAAATCAGCCAATTACACAGTGGTAAGAAGGGTGTGGGGATTACTGTTCATTAGCAGGCACTGCAAGCGTTTACTGATGCTGAGACAATAGGCAAGCTAAGCCCCGCCCTAAAGCATGTCGCTCCAAACAAAGGCATATCATAATGACTGAACAGAGTGATAGGAGGCCAGAATGAAGACTTTGTGGCTTCATACAGCCTCTTTCACTTCATTTTATTTAAAACCACATGCACCATTTAGAGCCAGAGAGAATGCCACATTAAAGGCTGTGAGTGCAGCTCTAACACTTTCAGACACAACAATCTCTACAATGCCTTCCAAAGGAATTCACCATCTCTGAACTTTTCAGTATATTACAACTGCACATTAAGTTGGTTTCACTGAGATTTCATTTAATGGACAAACAAAAAAATGTTCCAATATTTGGAAATGGGAGGGTATTACATGGCATTCAAAACTATTTACAGTAAAAATATCAATAGTTTTTAGCCTTTTGCTGTTTGTCCAAATTGGTACAACAGTTGCCTTGAGGTTGACTTGGGCATCCTACAAACAAGCGGGTGTCCAGACTTTTTTAAATGGGAAGGCCCATTAAGACACTGACTTGAATGATGGTTGCATGAAGTATGTGTGTGTATAATATTGTATGTCCAAATGGCATTGTATCCCTTTCTATTTCCAGCTTGAACGACTACAATCTAGGTATGATACAGATGATACAGTCCTGTGTAAAGGTTAATTCAGTTTGGAAAAAGAGTGGCAATTGGCAACATACAATCTTCAGTTCTTAAATCTTTAAGCATTAAGATGCATCTCATTAATTTATCTTTAAACAACTGCAGCAACTGCTTAACTAAGGTTAAGAGTCACTGTATGCACAAAACAGGCGTGGCTGGCCTGACTGATGGTTGGGCATCCTTGGGCTCTGCCCTTTCAATGGAGAAGTGCTTTACGAACTGCTTTTAAATCAAACTTAACCCCCATTCCAAAAATATCAATTTGATTACCATGAGTACTCGTGTACAAACTGTACTTTAGAAATGTCTGTGGTCAAAATAGTTTCCCATGTATTAGAGTAATAATGTCTAAGGCACAAGCGCTTTTTTCTTTTCCTTACTTAGCATTGATTTTGTCTTAAAATGCTGTAATTAAGAGCCACAAAAATGGTTCCATGTGTGCACCAGCAGAAGAGAGAGCTGTTTTTGAAGTTCTGTGATATACAGCACTGAGCTCAGCAGCTCTACTATCTGTAGTCATTTCTGACTTATATCCAGCTATTTAAGGAATGCATCGTCAGTGGTTGCACTCAGCCTGAGACTCAGAGTCATGAAACAATGTCAGGCACAAGTTACATCAGAGCAGGTTTGTGCAGGAAGGAGGACTGTTTCAAATGTGTTGCCGATAATAAGAGGATTCCTCAAATCATGTCAACAACCATGAGGATGGAGCTGGAGAAAGTGACAGGAAGGAACAAACCTGCAGGTGGCTGATGAGAGATGAATTGAGGCACCAAAGTGAACTCTGAATGCCCCCCAAATTCCCTTTTCTGCTCATTATAGAAGCTTTGTCTTTGTATTTTTGCCTTTTGAACATTTTTAGGTGTAAATCCAGGACAAGTTTTCTATAAGCATGCTGTGTTCAGCCTCTGCTTTAAGCATGTGCGTTTCACACACCTAGAGGCTGGACCATCAAAAAGCAACAGAAAAGACACATGTGAGACATTTCAAATATGAAAAAAATTATACAAGGAGACGATACCATATTTATCTGATGGCAAAAAAACACCAAAGGGTATTTATTTGGTATTTTCTTTCTGCACAGCAGAATTCCCCCATACTCTAGCATCCTACAAGTTAAAAAGAAAGTGCCTGTACAGTATTTATCAATTTAAAAGTCAAATTACTTTGAAAGAAACACTTAATTAGACTTGTAGATGCAGTAGCATGATAGCACCTCATTTCTTCCTTGCAGAGCAAACACAAACTGTTAAATAGAGTCTTTTATCCAAGGGGCCTTAGGAGGAACCTGAGTGCGTACATTCTTCTGAAACATTAGTGTTTCACCTGCTCCCCTTACTTAAACTACATCTCCACTGTTTTATGGGTACTCTTACCTCCACCTAAACAGGCCAAGAGGCATTTAATGTCCCTTTTACAGGGCCTTATACCCAGTGTGGGATCCCTTCTCATGGGAAAGTAGCTGAAAGGTTGCCGTGTCTCTATTTTCCCCAATGGATCCAACCCCATGCCCTCTCCGCTGGGGTCATGTTCTTAGAAGATAGAACAAGATGTTACTTAATACAGCAAGGCCACACAACATCAGTGGCTCTTAGAAAAGGGACGATAAAGCCAGGACACTGTAGAATAAATTAGGAGAGGCAAAACGTGAGGATGTTCATTCATAATGGGGGTAGATTTCAAGCATTGCTTTTTAAGATACCTTACTCAGTAGTTAGGCTTTATCGTGCAAAGATGCATACATGCACAGATTTGGTAACAACACATGAGCTCACATGCAGATATAAAAAACACACCTAAATCTTTCTTTCAGACATTTGGGGAAAGCATCTGGATGGAGTGAAGCAGCTGTGTTAGAGGTGATGAGTATGTTATAGTTCTCAGTGGACCAAAGCCCCCACAGATCCGCACCATGGCAGGCAAACAGTGGAAAATCAAATCAGGCCACTTTAACACGGTCAAGTGGCCAACATTTTCTTACTTTTAGATCATAGTTTATTGTTTTCATAGGCAGTACTGTGCAGCTCTGATTATTATTGATAGTAGGTAGGCTGGCCTGAAGTTGGTAAGTAGGTCATTAGGTCAGTATGTAGGAAGGGTAGGGTACACACAGTAGATAGAATAGGTCTGTAGGGTAGGTAGGTTAAGTTGTGTAGGTAGGGTAGGTAGATATGTAGGGTAGGCAGGAAGGGTATGTAGGGTTAGGTAGGTAAGATATGTAGGTTGGTGTGTAGGTAGGTAAATGAGATAGGTAGGTAGGTATGTAGGTAAGTAAGTAGGTAGTTAGTATGTAAGTATGTAGGTAGGAAGCTAGGTAAATCAGATAGGTAGGTAGGTAGGTAAGTAGGTAAGTAGAAAGTGTTAGATTCCTAGTTTATACCCTGTACAGGAGGTACTGGACCAGCTCTCCATCCATCTGTAAGACATCAGCAACCAGCTGATCAGCTCAGATTTATATGTCATCTTTTCTGTTTTATTTCTGTGTTTATCAAGCATTTTTAACACAGTGATTTTCATTTGGAAGCATGCAAGCTTGCACAAGCTGTTTAAGTTTGCTGCTCCTAACTTGGAAAAAAAATTCCTGAAAACCTGGAACATGCCAGGTCCAGGTCTCCTAGGATGCTTTAAGGGTGATTTTAAATAACTTGAAGGCATAAACAGTTGCCTGTCAATCTTTTGCGTGATATATTAATGATTGCGATCAAATTTGACAAATGTGTGCTGTTTGGATCAGGACAATACATGCGGGCTAAGGTGCATTTTCATCACATTTGTGTCATTTTCCCTCATAAACCAGGACTTTTTGGACTTAAGGACTACTGACAAAGGTAAAGACAAAACTCTAGCATGACAGGCAAAAGCTGCTATAAATATTCTGCGAATGAATGGTGAAAACTAAACACTCATCTCTGCTCTGACCATACATGGTAACACTAAAGTTCCTTTATTGCACACAGCAGACAAAGCAGCTGCCAGGTGTGAAAATACAGTAAGAACAAATAAAGTTTATAGTTAAATAGTAAGTATGTGCTTGCAAGGCAAATATTCTGATCCTTCCCTGAATATACAATTATTATATTTTATTTTTTATTTTTTGCTGCCTGCACCAGATGGTAAATATGCAGTGTTGTGTTCCCCATTTTTAAACTGAGAAGCAAAAACAAAATGAAGCACTGTTTTTGTTTCCATCATATCAAGCCAGACTGCTCGGCACACCATATTAATGCTGTTATTCTTTGAGCATCAGAGTCTGTTTACCAAGACAGAATTGCTGATTAGTCCAACATCTGTGCTTTACAGAGTAGCTTTCATTTCAACCAGGCTGTGTAAAATATTGAAAAGCCCACACCGTCTATCCTCAAAAACCAAAATTCTGATGTAACATTTATGAGAGCAAAGTCATTTTTACCATAGCTCTCCTGCATTATGCCTATGTTTACATGTGGGTGGTATGATGGGTACAATTGTGGCAGAATTTGATTGAGTCTTGCATGGCCTCATTTTAGCTCATTCATTGGAACAAGAGTAGATAGTATATATATTTTCCTAATATCTTGAAAAATAAGTACAAGGGGTGTACATTTAAGAAAAGACAACTATTTAAAAAAAAACTGGCAATTACTGGAGGAAAATTCAGTTATTCTAAAAGGTGAACTGAGCCGTTGACAGTAACACATAATGGAAATTGCTGTTAATATGTTACCAGAGACCTTCCATGTCCTTTGACAATACAAAGTTGCATGGATCATTTCTCTGATCTTTTACATTAATGAACAAGTCAGGTGGCTTTCACATTAGGGGCCAGGTCCCGCATCTGAGTGCACTTAAGCCCAAAGTCTGGTTCGTTTTGGTAGTGTAAATGCAAACAAACCACGCCCGGGTACAGAGCCCGGCCCACTTTGGGAGGTGGTCTCGGCTGCGATTCAAGTGGACTCTGGCACGGTTCAGATGAGATGTGAATGCAACCCGCTTGGATACAGGACAGAGCCTCATATCAGCTTTGTGATGTCATCATAAAAACTAAACTTCTTTCCACAGCACGGCTGTTTGTTCACATTTTTCCTCAATGAAGGGCAGAAATCATCAGAATCCAGCCAATAAACGGCCTGTTGTGACTCACCTTACAGATGAACACAAGTCAGTGTCAGCGAGAGGAGTTGAAAAAGCAATAAAAATCTCCTGTCGCCTCAAAAACCGCTGTATCTGCGCAGTGCGAACCCATTTAATCCTCTGAGCTGTAGTAGATTTGCAGATATGAAGAGCTTAGTTGCTGGCTTCTTAAAAGTGATTTTAATCATCCATGGCTGCAGGATGGACTTTTTGCTGGGTCAAAACAAAAATAATCTTCGCTCAGGTCATGACTCCAGTGGTTGCCATGGTAGTTTCTTCTTCTTTCTCCTCCTTTGGGGGGTTGTAAACTAGCTATATGCATAACGCCACCTGCTGTTTCAGACCGAGTAAATACACAAGTGCACCCTGGCACGGTTCAATGTTGCTTGTGTGAAAGCAAGCCAGCGGGGGGAAGGGGAAGGAATCGCGAAACAACTGGGCCTAATGTGAAAGCGCTCTTAGTTTCTTAGCACCCCGCTGTGTCACCAGACATTACAGCTATCTTCTTCTTGTGTTGTTCTTGTCGGGACAGACCTGGCCCATTATTGATGCTGACATTTGGCATCTAACTGATCTGCATTTTATCTGACCTATAATCTGCCAAAATCAATTATTTCAAAGGTGTGCTACTTTGGTTCCTCTAAAAGACGTGTCTTCCCCTCTGGTTTTGTTTTCACTCTCTAAAGTCTCACCACATTGTTATCTGACTGGCCTGGTGTCACACAACCACCAGCCAATAAACACTGAGGCCTGGGTGGGACTGACACTGGAAATGTATGGCATCACTTCCTGTTACCTGCTGCTACAGTGTTGCTCTGTGCTGTTGCTAATGTACACAGAGCTAGTGCTAAATTGCTTATTTTCCTTAATTTCATAACTTTGCCCATTCCTGTGATATAGGTGTGTCTTATTGGGCCATTGTACAAACAGGTATGCTAAAAAGGTGCAACATACACACTCAAATACTTCCTATGATGAAAAATGCTTTCAATGTGTGAGAAAATAAATGACCTTTTTCACTTTTACATCCCTGCTTCTTCATATCGAGTCAACATACAGCTTTATCTCTCCTGTCATGTTTCCCTTAGTAGACTCACTCGTCCTTCCCTGTGAGGTTTAATAAAGTAGAACTTAAGCCAAAAGAGGTAATCCTATCCCTTTACCTTTCAAATTCAAACCAGACAATATGCATTAGAATGTGAAAATCCATAAATCACTTTTGATTTGGGTAATTACTGTATCTGGCCTCCAGAAAGCTTTTCCCGGGCACAAAAGTTACAGCCCCTTTATTCTATCCCTTGGCCCCACTGAATACACACACACACACACAGGCAGCATTGGATGAATTGAATAAGCATGAAGGTCCTCTGGTTTTCCTCTTTAAAAGCCTAAAATACCTCAAACTGCACATTTCAAAGACTTGAAATTGGATCATTTGGCAACAAGCATGGAGCTAAGCATTGAAGCAACATAAAAAACAATTTTCCTTCTTGTTCCCACATCTTGAGTTTACTGAGGATATTAACATTTGTTTTTATATTGAATACACAATTGCAAGTCTTCACAGCTCTCTGAGACGTGTTGCTGCTATCTTACTGCGCTTAAGTGCTCACACATTAGCAGTAATTGTTCATTTGTGCACCAAACACCAGCTCATGCATGCTGTCCTCCTCGAGAGAAAACATTTTTTCCATCTTTGAAAAAGCAATTTTCTGAATTATATAATGATATTGTTGCTCCTGCATTGAGTAGCCTCATGATGCATTGCTACAAATTAAGAAAAGTCTAATGAGAAAGTTCATTAAAATCATTTACATGGTTCCCATGTAAAGCAGCGCATTTGTTTTATGGCTTTCAACTCCTCCCTCCTTTTTATGTCTGATGTGGCCAATGAATTTCTTTTTAGCAACTGCTTCTGTTTAGTGGAGCGGTTGCTCTGAGGAGGAAGCTAGTTATTGGCTTGACATACCTTTCTATGGGTTCAAAGGTCAGGGTCAGAACCCTCTTGCTGCATTTTTGTTTAACCACCTCAGTCATATAAATGCACGGGGTGGGGAAAGCTGATAGGGTCATTTGAAATGACGGAGTAATGAATAAAAGTCAGAGTGTGACCCCTGAAACATGGGGTCATAAACACTTTATGCTTTCTGTGCATGTTAGAGAGAAAGGATTGGAGGTAATGGTGAAGCATATGTCTTCCACATGAAAGCCTGTTTAGTGCTTTGGGAATAAGTTTGGTGAAGGCCACCTTCAACTTCTGTTGTCTTGAGGAAATTTGTTCTTCTAGAGTGCTGGACTGCCAGGCAATATCAAGAGACCTTTGATGAGTTACCCATTATATTCTTCAAATAAAAGCTGTTTGACCTAGTGCAATGCTCTGACTCTTTGGGCTGTGTTTATGTTGTCAGCGACAAGGCAGGCTGACAGCATCTTAGAAGGGGAAAGGCAAAAATAAAAATGACAGTTGTTGAATTTTTTGCCTGCCTCCCTAAAACACAGATCTTAAATTTTTCAGAAATGACAAAGTGTATTACACAAGTGTATAGGTATGATACACAGCCTGCCATGTTACCCTCTGCAGCCGTGTACTGTAAGCGCTGTCCGTGTGTAACCGTATGAGCGTGAGCTGAGATAACACTAAGCTCGGCACTGGAAAGGCAAGATAAGAGCAGCTGTAGTCACACAGCTAAAAAATGAATGTGATTAACAAAGTTTCGAAGTCAGAAAGTACAGCAAAAACTAACCAGAATGCTCTGAAAACTTCCTCTTGTGTTACCAACCAATAAGAATCTGAAATGATTTATCATTCAGCCATAGAGTAAAATTAAACCAGTCCAAAGGCACAACAGTGAGGATTTTTTCAACCACTCTCTTTAAGCAATTTGCTAAGAAATCCCTACATTTAATCCACCAAAGAAACGGGGAACATAACATCAGGCACTTTACAGAACTGAACTAAATAAGGAAAGAGTAAAACAACTTCAAATAAGAACAAAGCAGCACCTCAACATTTTCAACCATGAGTTAAATTACTTACACCTAATTCATCAGATACTTTACCACTTCTTAAAATAAAAGATCCATTTAACTAGTATAGGTAAAATGTGATTTAACAGGAGGGAACTTGAGTCAGAGTGTCTATACTTTGCAGCAACAGGGGCTGGAATGGCATTGTATACAAAAGCATTAAGACTGCCTTTTGCTGGAAATAAAGGGCCTAGCCCAAACCCTGAAAAACAGCCCCATACAATCATCCCTCCTCCTCCAAACTTCACGGAGCAGTCAGGCAGGTAATGTCATCCCAGCATCCGCCATCTCACTACCAAACAGAGAAGCTTGATTCATCGTTCCACAGAATATGTTTCCATTGCTCCAAAGCCCAGTGTCGGTGAGCTTAATACCACACCATCCAATGCTTGGCATTGGACTTGGTGATGTGAGTCTTGCATGCAGCTGCTCAGCCCTGGAAACCCATTCAATTAAGCTCCGCTCACATTAATGCCAGTGGAAGTTCAGAACTCTTCAGCTACAGAATCATTGGATTGTTGGTGACTTTAATGCACCAGAAGTTATTAACCCCACTCTGTTTTTTTTTTCAACTTATTGGCTGAGTTGCTGTTGCTCCTTAACTCTTCCACTTTCTAATAATACAATTTACAGTTGACTGCGGAATAACCAGCAGGGATTAAATTTTGCAAAACCACCTTATCACAAAGGCAGCATCCATCACAGTACCACACTTAAAGTCACTGAGCTCTCCAGAACGACCCATTTTGTCAGACAAATGTTGCACATGTAGACTGCATAGCTAAGTGCTTGATTTTATACACCTGTGGCACAGAGTCTGATTGAAACACCTGAATGCAATACTCAACAGGTGTGGCCGAATACTTTAGTCCATATACTGTAGAAATTTGAAAAATCATGTGAACGTATCACACATGCTGATAGATGTTATTATGATCTGAATTCAGCTGAATGTACATTTTTGCTCTTACAAACCACCCACCCTGTAAATGTGATGTTTTAGAGCCTTGACTTTCATTCTTGTACTAAAATGGAACAATAATTAATTCTCGTGAAAATTTGGAGGATGATAACATCCTCTGAATCTTTCCACATATTAAAAAAAAATTTGCATCATATAGACATTCATTTTGATATGGTTTTTTGCCTTATTACAGCAGAACAGGAAACACGATAGATACCTAAGGTTCAACCCACTTAAAGAAAGGAGTTGACTGGTGTCTCTCCATGAATCATTTATATTAATGCTTACTGGGTGCCACAGATGAAGGATAGTCCTCGCTCTAAGTTGCCTCCTGAGAAGCAGGTGCTGCTGGGTAATAACAAGGCTGACTTCCTGAGCAGACATGGCGCTAGAGGACAGTACAGCCTCTCTTTATTATCATACCAGCGTATGATCAACACATGACTTGAAAATACCATATGAGAGAGATATTTATTATTCAGCCTGAGCACTTGATGTGAATGTGTGATCTAAGCGATACACAGTTTCATTGTTGCCTATACAGCATCTTGATAAAGTCACAGCTTATGATTTTAACACACTGTTTCACACACCCACACACACAAACACATAGCTCATGAAGTCAGTAATTCTGTCTGTTTCTGAAGTGTCCAAAAGTGAAGAACCAAAACCCACACACTGTCACCTGATTTGTCATTCAATACCCACAACACAACAAAGACAACACAAACTCATCTGTGGCATTCAGTCTGACTCATGCCATAATTTTTCTTTTTCTTTCTCTTCACTCACTTCTCCTTCTTACTTCTCACTTTCTTTCTGCTCCTCTATGTATCCTTGTGTCTCTGTTTTGACAGTAGTTCATGTAAATATTTGGGCAGCATTGTGTTGGCCGGAGAGCCTGCAGCCCTTAGCTAGCATGGATAACACAAGGATTCAGAATATGAAACAAACAACAACACACCAGATTGCTAGGCTGCTGACCAGTGTATTAGTTTGTTTAGTCTGGTTTTGTAAAGATTTCATCTGACACTCGATGAACTGAAATCCTATCACAGGATTTTCTGACTGGTAAGCATTTGACAAAAAGGCTATTGGCCACATGGCCCTTATATGTTGGCTAGCTAGGATCAGCACCATCAGTTTATAGGATGCTAGCCTACCAACAGTTTTTTTTATACAGAGTTGACTAGTATGACAAAACCTAACAACCTTCTCAAAAAGCAGCAGTTGCAAACAAGTTTTAGCTGAGCTAGTACCAGAGGCAATGAGAGCTACAAGCTAGCTAAAGTTAGGTAAATAGTTGGGCACCTGAAAAAATTAAACCTTGTCACAGATGCCAACTAGCAGCCAACTGCGCAGTATTTAGCTGAGGTTAGTTATTAGATAAAAGTTGCTGAAGGCCTGCTTTACTAGCTAGCCAAAAACAGAGATAGCTAATTTGGTTGTCAAACAGTGCCCACTGAATTTAGAGCTTTAGCTGCTTGAAAGAATGTTACTATTTGTCACCCATCAATATAAAAGCAAGGTGCATGTGGTTGGCCAGCTAAGTCATTAAATTTGGATAATAAGTTAGCCAGAGCAAGATTTGCAAGCTGGATAAACTATGTATCATTTTTTTTATAAAGAAAAGCCTGCTCTTTTAAAACTCCAATGAAGCCCTCTGCCACTAGTAGCTGTTATAGCTTCAGTTACTGGCCACCACCTTCCTGCCAGAGCTTTTACCTGGTTCTTCACCAGACGTAAACATGGGAAGTTAGCAGTTGGCATGTCACAGGATCAGCACAGTATGGCAGTATTTGTATTAGAAAATGCAAACACAGTTGTATATAGGCTGCTTAGGGTTATCCTTACGTATAACCACTCATCCTATGTGATGAGTAACCGGATTAAGCACCATATAGGAACAAAGGCTAGTGAAGCTAGCTGCCAAATTTAGCTACACTCTACTCTGCAAACTGACCTCACACCATTTACCCACTGACACAGTGATGCTGTGATAAATTCAAATACTTTTTGAGAATTTTTACAACTACTTGGTTAAACATACTTCAAATAAACATTTAGCCAAATAGGGATATAGCTGCCTGGGAACAGCACAACTGAAAACCTAACTAGCATATATTTGCCAACAGTTTTAGCCATTTAATACAGAGACCTGTAAATAATTTAATTGCAGAAACTGTTTTTTTCTGTAACTGTGTGAAATTTTTGCATAAAATCTCCTGATATTGTTTGTAGGCCACTATGTTGAATTGAACCAAACTCATATCATGGCAGATTTTCTGATATCGGAAAATATCGTATCGATGTCCAAAATATCAATATTATATCGGGATGAAACTGTTGAGTTACACCCCTAAAGGCCACCAAAAAGGGGAATGAAACAAAAAACCAATCCAAGCAAAATATACAGTTCTTAACTAATTTATCAGACCACCCTAACCCAAATCAAAGTAATGTTTATGCCACAGCTGCCCTAAATTAACAGCATTGGTAATTAACAAAGTCATTTTTTATGTTTCTGCAATGGTTAATACACCAATATGTAGAAGCTCTTTAACCCAAATGATATTTTCAATGCTAAAATATAATTATTATTGTTATCCATGAATTTTCAAATTTACTGATTTACAAAAAAACTGAAAAAATGGTAAAACACATTATTATTTCTTGTATAATATGTCAAATTATAGTTATTTATTGCATTCCTGAACAGAAAAATGAGTTCTAATGGTTGAATGTTATGCTTGATTAATTTCTGACTTCTCAGAAAAGCCCAGTGAGCTGGTTCAAATTTAGGTGAATTCAGTTTGAAATTCCTCATTCCTGTTTAAAATAGTAAAATGTCAAGAGCTCACAGAAAATGAAAGAGTCCGCATTAAAGCACTTCATGGTGCTGGATGGTCTTTGAGACAAATATGACAGGTGGTCTAATAAATTTGGTAATTACTGTACCTGCCTAAGATGGTTCAAAATGCTAAAACATTTTAGGGGAGAGGATTCAAGTTTTCCCTATCTGGAACTAAAATTCGTTTCATGGTGTACAGAACACACTCTGGAACAATGTCTGAGCCTGAGAGCTTGGAGAGTCCTTATCCTATTACTTGTCAATCATGTCCCCCCACAGCTCAGTTACCCACCACCAGTGACTTCAATTACCTGCTTTGGAAAGGCAAGGTGTCAAAATATTGATTCAAATAATGTCGCACTCAAAATAATGACACTCCACTGAAGAGTAATGGCCCTTCAGAAAAAGGACTAATAAGGAGGCAGTGATCAAAGGGTGGCAGTGATGAAGTGGATGACATTTGGGACTTGTAATGCTGCAAGTGGAAGTCTACAAGTTGGTAAGGACTGGAACAAAAGAAAAGCCTTTAGTGTCTTGGTCGTTGTTGTCATCAATCTCACCGTATTGACTGACTGTGGTTACAGGTGGCCTTTCAACGTGAGGATGCCACTTGTCATTTCCTGACTCTGGGATAATAAGTGTCATATAGACAAAGGGAAGGGCAAGCCAATGCTTCAACTTAAGAAACTATTCGGTAACTAACAATACCTCACAACACTCAAAAAATCAGTATGGACAATTTGGAATCTGATAAAAAATACTATTGTAAAACTCTTTTTTAACCATCAGCAGGTGCTCTTGACTTTTTGCTTCTCATGTCTGGGGGACATACAAACAGTAGAAGAAAGAGAAGATTCTACAGCACCATCTTATCTTACCGAAGGGTGAAAAAGTGAGGTGAGCATTTGATCATTAAAACTAAGAGTCCTACTTCAGAACATGTTGTCTAACATGCACAGAGCACTGCAAATTGAATGCGTGTCTACATTTTGCTGTCTGGATGGGCTACAATCTTAGCGTGAAGTCAGGCCCAAATTGCAAAGAGGTTGTATTGCATGGCTTGATTATAAGTGTATGGGCCAAAGATTAAGCAGTTACAGTTGATTTTAATGGCCTAAAGTTTAAAAAAAGCATTAAACCTGTATTAGGTGACAAAAACTCATCTGTTGAGAATATTCAATCTTTTTTAAACACGTTAAGTGCATCAGTACAGCCAAAACATTATTCAATAAATACACTGATTTACTATTTGAGTAATTATTAAAGGTGTAACGGTATTTGTATTTGTTTTAAACCATCATGGTTCAGGGTAGGGGTGCGCGGTATATGCGGTAGACGGTATAAATGATATAAATTTGGCCTACGGCAGAGATTTGGACTCTACCAACCAATCGCGATAACGCTTGTTAATGACGTCATTGTATCTGCCTCAGTGTGAGTTAGCAGGCAAAAACATGTTTTTTCCTCTCAAAGTCTGACGGCTGTACTGCAACTCAGACGTATTTTCTAACTCTACAGTGAGTCAAAGATCCAGGCTGCGATGTTAAATGAGGTCAGAAAAGCAGCTGTAAACTAGCCGTATTCCCCGGTACGGCAGCCAAAGCTAAGCTAACTCAATGCTGAACACAATACTTTCGTTAAGCTCTTCAAAATAAAAGGCGGCTGTTATTTTTCTGAAACGCTTTTATTGTGAATGCCTTCACTAACTTGTTCAAGTCACTAGCAGCTTAACACACCTCATCAGGTTAGAGATGAAATGTGAAACTTGGAGTGCAGTTAGACAGAAGTAAACCTAGAGAGACTTAACAAAAATAAAACATGTTTTCTGTGTTCCTATACTTAGAGATAAATTGAGTATGCCATCAAAGGTTTGTTTTAAGAGAGAAGGGGGTTGATAACACTTGAATTTGGATTAAAAAGCATTATCTCTTTTTAATTTTGTAATACTGTGATATAATACCTTTATCATCAAAGGCAAGAAAAATATTGTGATATGATTTTTAGGTCATATCACGCAGGCCTAGTTCAGGGCACGTAGTCCCACGAAGAATATGCCTGAGTTTTTTCTACAGTTTATGGTCTGAATGGAGACAGCAAATCAGCAATCACAGATGGCAGTATTACCTGCTAATTTAGGTGGCAGTAATACTCATAACTGTTTGCTAACCACTTTTAAACAACCAACAAAGAAGAGGAAGAAGAAGGCATAACAAAGCATGCCAAAAAGAAAAGTGCAGCAGAGGAGTGGCGAGACTGCTTCTCTCATTTTTTTATATGTATTTTTATATTTGTATTTGTTTCCTGCATTATTTGTGAGGTTAAAGCGCTTCTTCCGGATGCCCCTGTTCTCCCCAAACACTTCCCAATACTACATCCAGGATGGAAATTTGTTCAGAATAGATATAAAAAACAAGGTGATAATCATTGTGCACTTTCTGCATTTGTTTTTCCCTGTCCAATCAAATAGCTGAAAGTTATTTTCCTCTACACATTTCATGTCTGATTGAACGAGATAAGTATTTAGAAATCTGGACACTGAACAAAGAAAAAAACTCTTCGGTTGACCATGATTACATCTTACTATGGCTTGTGTATCCAGCTGTGGATCCTCCTTGCCAGTATCACTATCAAAGGTGGTCATGGAACAGCTGAATACTGAAGGTCAAGTGGTCAAAAAGTGGATTAAGTTACAAAGATTAAACTATGCCCTTGCTTGTCCCCAGAATAGCACACCATTAATCATTAGATCCAATGTATTGAGGAGGGTGTAAGTGGATTTCTGGGAAACCATCAAGGAAAGGTTTTTGAAACAAAGCGGCCTTGAAATGACATGCAGTGACTCCATATCACAGGGACAACCTCTACTCCAACAAAGAGCCATTCTTGTTCTGGAGACTGGCCCGACCACAACACTGGAACACATTTTTAGCTGGTTAATCCTGAGTAAAAGGTGCGCCCTTATCTGGAAGGCATCTGCTGACTAGCCATGTGTGGTGACACGCTCCTTCAAACAAAACTGCAACACATTTAAACATTTACCGGCAGAGGGGGAAATGGGGGGGTTAAAAGCTAAACGCTGCAATAGCTGTTTCATGCCAGAATAGTTTTAGGGCGCCAGCGGATAAATTGGTTTACAAGTTGATACATTAGAAAAACACTGATGAAAACATAATCAGAAACACAGGGAGAGCCCAGCATGCCGGCAAGGGGATGTATAAATCAGGAAAAAAGCAGATAAGAGGGAAAAGGAGGCCAGGAGGGTGGGATGAAGACAAATAATCATCTCTTTGGAGGAGACACAGAAATATCTAGGCCAGACGGTACAATTATATAGCACTTGTCATAAAAGGGCCAGATCTTGCAGGTCAGAGGGGCTCTATTGTTATTTTCCTGTTGTGGTGTTGCAGGAAGTGAGCCAAATACTTCCCTGTCTCTGGACCGTTTCAGTCTTTGCCTCCAGGCAGGTGTTTTATAAATGTGTGTGTTACCGTGTGTACAGGAACACCTCAGATTGTTGGGACTTTTCTCTCTCCGACAGTTTTCTAAATACCTTATTCACTGTTCATGTATTTAGCATTTTGTATTTTCCCATGCAGTCTTTGCTGAGTTTTAGGCGACAGTTCAAAACAGTGTTTACTCTGCCAGAGCAGATATCTGAGCCCAAAGAGAAGACGTGAAATTTTCAGACAATAAAAGACGGAGTTAATAGCTGAGCGGAGAAGTAGGACAGACTGTAACACTTTTAAAGATATGAGAAGAAAATGTGGAGCATGTATAGCCCAGAATTACGGAACAAACTTCAACTCGAGTAGTTGTTCCATTACTGGAATGTGTATTCAGCCATTTGACCCGTGCTCAAAATAACACTGCTGTGTCCAAAAATTATTTACTCCTTTTAAATATAGCCGGAGACCTCAATTAAGTTGCTGGCCACCTTTCTGTTGGGGCTAAATGGATTTACTTCTCCCAACAAATTGCTTCTCCTGCAGTGCACTGGAGGACAGTCATTGTAAATGGTTGTAGGCTTACCCCCTCTCTGGTGTTTCTGGGAAACCAACAAGCAATCCAGATGCCTCTTTTGAGGTTGAATAGATGTTTTAAATACTTTATCTCGAGTCTAGCTGGCTGTTGAGTGTGATAGCCACTTCTTGTAACAATGCCCTATGAGAAAAAAAAAAAGCCGAACCACCTTCTTTTTCCCTCAATTGTAAAACAATTTGCTGTGCTCCTCACGCTTTATTTCGGTCATTACAGGCGAATAATTACTGAACCCTTCGTCAATGCATACCCAGGTTTGAACCAGTTACCCCCTGTAACTAACAACATATGTCATTTATGGGGGCATGAATACGTATAATTGGGCTCACATTTCAGATTGTCTCTGTGCCAAGCCTGCAAGCTATGGCTACACTGCTTTGTGAGTGGCTGTTTCAAGCACACACCACCAAAAGCAGGCCTTTCTCTCACAAAGTCAACTTTTCTCCACACAGTATTCCTTTGCATAAAATAATCTGTGGCACTTTACAGAGAAAACATACACATATCACACAGCCTGTGGCTTATTTCAAAGTCTACAGAGCCTGAAAAGGCAGTAGGGTGGTTTACAAGCTTGGGGAATCAGGACCACATATAAAGTCAAAGCTGTATCGAAGGAATGACATGTATTTCAGTGTATGGAGACTTCGCATCTTGGAAAAAAGTTTTGCTAAAGGGTATTTTTCCAAGAAGATGATACTTCTCAATTCACTTTCAACACCCAATTACTGTGCAGTTTTTTAGTTTGACAAGTGTAGGAAAGAGGGAGTAAAAAATGTGATGCCAAGAGTCAAAACATAACTCAGTCTGAACCCTGCTTCTGAATAATTACCAATCAACACCCGTTAATCCTGACCAAATACTGGTTAGTCATTATGCGGCTGCGCCACTTCACACTGAGTGTTAATTAATGCACCAGGATACTTTATCCACTCTGTAAGCCTCTCAAGCAGCCGTTTCAAATTTTAAAATACCTCGGCCCACTTTAATTGTAAACACACATCTTTGATAAACACTTGAGACTAGGAATAAGTATTCATTTCTTATAATGGGCAGTTCAGTACAAACAAGTAGTCCATCTACATAGAGGTTACAATTTGGAGAGCTGTAAAACCACAAAACTGAACCATCTTTAACTGAAGTAAAAAAGATTTTGATAGTTTTCTTAGGAAAAACCTCTCACAGACAAACATACTGTATGTTGTCTGTCTTCAAGGTCCACAGAAGGCCACAGCTCACACTTTGTTGTAAAGCTAGTCTTTAAAATACAGTGATGCAAAGACTGTATAAATTAATGGATGACACACCAACCCTTTCAAAGTGAAGACAGACATTTAAAGCAAGACAATGACCCAAAACATACAGCAAAGGCTTAACAAAAATGTTTAGGAGGACAACAAGGTGAAGGTTATGGAGTATCCAAGTCAAAGCTCAGACCTCAGTTCAATAAAGAATTTGTGGCTGGCCTTGAAAAAGTCGTTCAGCCCTGATCCTGTGCGACCTGACAGAGCGTGAGCAGTTTTGTAAAGAAAAATGGAGTAAAGTTGCAGTGTCCAGATGTGTAAGCCTGACTGAGACCTATCCACACAGACTCAGTGCTGTAAAGTCAGCCAAAGGTGCATCTTCTCAATATTGACTTGAAGGGGGGTGAACTTCTGCACAGTCACTTATCTTACATTACACATTCTTAATTGACTTTATTTTTAGAAAACAACTTACTTTGGCATTAGTTTTTTTTTTTTTTTCAAAAGAGCAAAGTTATATTGACCATGATTAATATATAAAATCAATAGAAGGGTAAAACAGGGGTGAGTACTCCTTATAGGCACTTCCAAGCTAATTACTACACCAGTGGCAGCTATTGCTATCAGCTTCCAGTACAGCTAAATCCCACCCATAGCTACAGCAAAGTTCACCTCATATGACACTAATTATTCAGGTCCGTTCTCAGATCTGGAACAGTTCAGATTGGAGCTTTGCAAGATGGATCTGTCTGATGACAGACATGGTATCTGGACAGTCCAAGCTTCTGTTATGATGGTTGGTTATCATTACACTGAAATCTGTGAAAAAGTTATTTTTTTTAGAACTTTGGCATTTATTTGGTATTTGATGGAGAAAAAAAAAGATCTGATGAGCAACAGTTTATAAGATGAGGAGCAGCAAAAGGTAACCTTGTAAAAACTAACAAAAGACTCACTGAACTTAAATTGGGACAAGACTGTGTTCTGCTCTGTTCTGTATGTTAACCTGATGGATCTGAGTTTACTGCCAAGTTAAATGAATATACTTTGGTTAGTAAAGGGGTATCAGCATTGACTCTGTTAGGACTGTCTTCTTTTATGCATGTCAGCTTAAATAGTTTATTTTGATCCCTTGCAGCAATTCAACCACATAGCATGAGGCATATTTACATCTGAATCAGAGAACCTGCACCCTGGCAGAAGAGTTTATTCATTAAATAGCAAGAAACCTTCTTTAGGTATACAGTAAATCTAAATATTTGTTGCATTCGCCTTTCTGCTGACCAAACCACTGAGCTGTCAACAGTTGAGTAGACAGACTTTGAAATATCCTTAACAGGATCCAGGTCAAAGTCTAGTCAAAGCTTTAATTACTACATACAAGAGATTTTCAGGCCAATTTATGAACTGGAGTCATTTACAGACATAAGCCTTAAATTTTAGAGTCAGACATGAAAAATAAGACAGAAATGAAAAGTGTAACTGTAGACTAACATTATCTTTGGCCAAAACCGGAGGAAAGCAAACCATCTCTCTGTCTTCTTATACTATAGGCACTTGCTCCAAATCGATCTGCTTTATTCTCCTTTTCCTCTCCTTCCCCATCTGCAATTCTGATTCCTGCTCTGTGCAGCCAACTGTGTCTATTCCAATACCTGACAGGCCTGCTGGTCGTGCACAGGTAGCCTCTCCGAGAGTGACGGATGGCCAACATACCGCACCGGTCGGGTTGCTCATGTTTAATTCTGATTGCAACCTTTTTTCCCAGCCAGTCATCCAGCTGCTCGGCCCAGGTCGCAGTCTGCAGCACCCAGGGGAGCTGGAGGAGAGCTGTGGTTCTGTGCACAGGGGGGGCCCTCTCTGTCCATCACCTTCAACATTTGCCTCAGTGGAACATTCAATTTATTTTATAGCACCACTCCACTTGATAGCACTGACCTCCCAGATCCCTCAGAGAGTAATGAGATGGCTACGCTGATGTCAGTCTCAATGTTGACCGGGGAGACCCACCACCCGACGAGGATCTTCAGGAGAGGGGCCCTGTGATAACAACAGAAAAAAGTAGGGAGGAAAGGAGATTAATTTCAGCCGAGTCGTGTTCTGATTTCAAAGGAAGCTCCTCTTAAACTTGGCTGTGCCCAATTGTAGTCCCGCCCCTCACTGATGGGCATGTGTGATCAGTTTGTCACGGATGGGGCTCATCATTAAATCTAAATACACAGAAGAGGTTATGATGTGAGGCTGAGGGTCTAGCATGATGCTCCAGAATTGACTCAAATGTCACAGCAGAGAGAGAGGTCACATTTCAGTTTGAAGAGTGCCATGCTGTGGCCAGATCACGGAAATGCATGTTGAATTAAGCCGAGAAGCAGCCTTTGTCTACAGGGGTTTAACAGTTATCAGGATACATTATGATCCAGTGACCCAGAGGCTACAGTTCCTCTGCCGAGAACTGTTAAAACCACATTAAACCTCCAAACATTTGGAACTCCATTCACAGAGAGTCATGCTGGCAGTCACATCTGCAAGCATCATTTTTATCTCCCACACTCATATCATGGTCTTTATTATGACTGTCTGCCAGCCAAACTAGTGAGGAATTATTTAGCATCTGATGAGCTGCAGATAAGATTGTCACAACTTGAAGAAATCCCACACAAAAGTTTCAATCATAGCAATTTAAATACAAGACATTGATGGCAAAAAATGATAACAAACTGATGACATTTAGTAAATCATACTTTTTCTGAACAGGTTTTGACATTTTCAGTGGTTTCTTTTTTGTTTCACCTACTACACAAGGACTAGTAGTAAGTGTAGTAAAATCATCAGCGTCCTCCAACTTTTTGTTTTGTTGCTTTCCTCTCAATGTGGCAGGAAAAGTCATGATCAGAATGTGTTTAGAAGTACAGTACACTTATAAATAAAAAAAGAAAAGAAAAGGCAAAGACAATATTACAGTAATCTGTGGCAGTTGAGATCAGTATCAGCAATAGATGATTGTGAATGAGGAGAACATTACTCAGTGTATGTGTGTCTGCCCTTTAGAGGAGGTAAAAATGTATTATACCTGGATTATTTTTATAGCCTACTTAATTTGACTATTTCCCTGATGATAAATAGCAAAAACCAAAATATAAAAAGAAAAACAGCAGACAATGCATACTTTTTTTTCTCACAAGCCTGGGTCTTTATGGTTATTTATAAATCTATAACTTCAAGCCAACCCCATCAGCATCGCCATCTGAACTGGAATGTAAATCAGGAAAAATTCATTAAGAAATTACCCTTTTGTACCATGCTTTCTAAAAGAAGATAACCAGTGGCAGGATGTTGATGTGATTCTCTCATGAAAACACTTAATTTTTCATACAAAACTTCAAAATATCAACCACTACTCACAAAAAAATGGATCTCAGTTATTAGATTTTGTACGCTGCGAGTATGTCTTACAGTATTGTTATTATTTTTATTATTGCTATCTTACAGTTACGGATGACACTGCTATGGTGGCATGTATCAGAAATGGACAAGAAGCCGAATACAGGGATCTGATAAGTGCCTTCAGTGACTGGTGTCACAAAACCTGCCTCCTACTCAACACCTCAAAGACAAAAGAAATGATCATAGATTTCCGCAGATCCAAACCCCCTCTTCAGCCAGTGAACACTTGTGGCATAGACATCCAGGTGGTGATATCGTATAAATATTTAGGTGTACACCTGGTAATAAGTTGGACTGGTCTAAAAATGTAGACTTCATCTACAAAAAGGGGCAGAGCCGCCTCTTTTGCCTGAGAAGACTCTGATCAATAGACATCTGCAGTAAGATGCTGCAGGTGTTTTATCAGTCTGTGGTGGCAAGTGTTCTGTTTTATGCTACAGTCTGCTGGGGAGGCAGTGTAAAGCAAGGCATCCAAACTGGTGAAAAAAGCTGGCTCTGTGGTTGGAATCAAGTTGAACTCACTGGAGGATGTGGTGGAAAGATGCACACTGAAGAAGTTGGAGGCCAGCCTGGGGTCTTCTCTGAGGTTATCAGAATTAGACTGGCATCTATTATCAAAGATCATGGCAAAACTGGGAATGGCAGGACTTTTCTAAAACTCCTCAGAAGGTAAATGGAGGAACGTATATCTGTCGCATTCATGATGGGCCAACCAGGGTGACAAGACAAAGTACTGTTGGATTAGTGCACTACTCTTGATTTGAAAGGGACAAAAATTGATGTCAACGTCGGTCAGGGTATGTGCAAAAATATCTTCTCTGCCTAGATAAGCATTCAGCGGGGGGATCTATACTCTTGTTTAAAAAGAAATGTGGTCCAGTTCCAGATAAACTGCCACTTTCCCACAGCTGCATCCTAACAGCCTCCACGGCAGCAGCCATTGGATACACCAGCAAACCACGATCTCAAGCCTATGTCGAAGCAGGTCAACAGGAGAACGAAAGCATCTTTCAGCTTTTAGTGTTGGTTTTCATTATTTATTTCATACAGAACTGGGTCCTGTTCTAGCAAAACTGACACTATGCTAAAGCTACATCCGAGGTTATCACCGCAGTGGAGGCAGCAATTAGAAACGGCTTGGAGTACAACTAAACCCAGCCCATAACGCAACTCTGCATGCACTGCTCTGAACATATAGTCACCCACTCAGTCAGCCAGTAAGTCACATACATACCCATGTGTAGGGCTGACCCTTACAGTCAGTCAAAAATGGGCAATAAGCTCATTAAAACAGAGCTGGACCATCAGTTGAAGTGTAGTGTATGCTTTCCCACATAAAATAACTAAAATAAAGCACTGAAACTCCCTAAGTGTATGAATCCAATGAGGAAAAATGTGTGCTTCAAACCTGTCAAGTCTACTGCTGACAGCACAGGTTCAAATAACTCAAACCTCTCATTTAAAGGCAACAGGTGGGAGTCAAGCCACTACAGTTCTCAGAATAATAGAAAGAGCCTTGTTTAAGTTAGAAAAGGCCAAATTCACATGAGGGTTCTGGCAGACTCTGACTGGTTATAAGTCTTATATATTGTAAAAAGATATAAACATCATTTTTGAGATACATTATACCAATGTTCCTTTTTCCATCCTCTTTCACCAAGACACCCACAGCCTAAATCCTTTCCGTCCCACTGATTACTGCAAACATCAATCAGACCTTCAGGTGATTGCTGTAAACAGGGCTAGTAGTCCATGTGGCCCTGGTGTCAACGCATCTCACTGTGTTTACATGAAAGGATGCCTGTCCGTCCCTCTTCACCACCTGCTAATTAGCATCTCACCATGTCTGCACTGCAGTGCAACCTAACTCCACCAGGAGGGATGCAAAGGGGGGAGATGGGTAGCAGAAGTGAGGAGGTGGTTAGTGTGAGGGGAAGTGAAGGGGAAATTGGAGAAGGAAGCGACAGAGAAAGTATGAGTTTTGCAAAGAAAGTGGTTTAGAGAGTGGAAGATGGAGAGGAAGAGGAATCTGGCAGAGCCAGAAGTGCTTGAAGATAAGAAAGCGGGGATGTGACAGCTGTGTCTCTCTGATGGGACAGGCTCACACTTTGGTCCTGTCTTTCTTGAATGAATAGGTGTAATTTCCTCTTGTGAATATCCAAGTTACGCTCTCCCTCTAGAGGGAAAGGTAGCCTTCCCTAGAGTTAGTGTAAGAGAGTGACACTTTAGGTGTTTTTGAAAGAAAGGGAAAAAAATGAAATGACAAACTCAGTAGGGTTGTTGAATCTCAATGATTCTCTTTGGCTCTCTCAAACGTAACTTCTTGACAGCGCTGAGCCCTCGGCCCAGTCCCAGGCAGTCCTTCAGGCTTACAGCACAGGAATGCAGAGCAGGAGGACTGAAGCTGTTATAAATAACCCATCCTCTTCTTCACTTCTGGCAATTAAACATTAAAGTCTTTCAAGTCCATGCACAGGCAGAATTACCTTCTTTATGAATGTGATATTGTCTGGGTTCAAAGACCCCTGCTCACAGTTTCCACAGATGTAGTCTCTGATGCAGCAATTTCCTCTGATTGTGTGCAGCATGAACCACAACCCGCATGATAGGGATCATGCTCATTGAGACAATTTAATGCTATTTCTGGGGAATTTCTTCCCTCAGATTGATCCCTTTGAACTGGTTAAATTGGCACAGAAACATTATTTTCCACTCAATTTTCCAGAAATTAATAAATAAATGCATACAGCTTGCTCTGACTGGTGATAAAATTGCCATATTAAGGTCTGAAAATAGGTACAAGTGGGAAAAACATCCAAATAGGAAATGGCGTAATAAAGTGGAGACAAAATTTTATAGTTCAGAATTTAATGATTGATAAACACCAATCTCTGTATTCTGCATTTGAGCATTTTGCATGCATGTAGATTGTGCTGTTTAACAAGAAGGATAAAAATTGTTGGTAGTAAAGCAGGAAATCTGCTCCGTGTTTTTACCACCAGTAATTCCTTGTAACAGAGGTGGTCTGGGCGTCTTAACTAAATGTCTGCTGGACCGCTGTGAGGGCTCTGATTTACGAAGATGTGCTAATGTTATTCCCCACCTTCAGGCTTCTTCTGTGCTGCCCACCCGTATTATTTGATAAGTTCTTTTCTCTTCCCTGAAAACACTTTAGATACAGCATCTGGAAGCCATAGCTGTGGCTACTACAGGCAATAAAAACCAGGGCATGGACTGCAGCAAGGGTATTGTACAATGAGGGCATTAATGTGGCCTTTAGGACAGGAAGCTGCAAATGTGGGCAAACTCAGCAGCTTATCATGATAATCAGATTTCATTTTCAGCATTCAACATCTTAGATTCATTAATCTTATTCCTACCTGATGAGTTAACAAACTGACTACAATGGAGTTGTATGATTTTTTCATGTGTCTCTATGTGACGTTGTTTATGGCTCTGGAATGTTATTGGACAGAGAGCACTATTAAATTTATATTTACATGAGACATTAAGTCTTACAGTGCAGTGAAAAAAGTTACAAGTTCAAGAAACCTAATTTGTTTAAACAAGTATAATGAGTTATTTAGCTTCCATAGCCAAGGAGTACAAGTGACTTATAGTAAGTGTTACAAAAAACTGAGTTATTTCAAATCTGTGTTTCCGGGTAAAATTAATGTGGGTTTTAAATAGTAAAGTGTATATGAGTTGCAGAAAACACTGAAGAAGAAATAAACTTTCCTAGCTGATCTTTAGAAGCCTCAGAGTAAACTCCATCCCTTCAGTTATGCTAATCACAGATAAGGTTTGGTATGGCTCCTATTAACTTTATTTCCCATCTTTAATCTCATCCACATGGAAATTGTGGTGAATTTTTTGGTTTCTAACAACTTGAGGAGCAGTTAAGTGGGCGACTATTACTAAAGAGCAGATCGTGGGGATCTGGTCGGAGATGATGAGTCTATGAGTGGAACCAGTTCCCATACAGCTATGGAGTTTATTAACTGGCCCACTGAGTGATGTAAAAATATTCAGGCTGTTTATTTGCTCAGCGTTGCTTCAATAAACTTAACTGTCATTAGTTCTTGAACAGAGGCAACTGCAAAAACACGACAGTAATGAGGCTGAGAGGATGAAAGCCGAAAAGTGGAGCTTGTACACACTCTCAAGAAAGAAGAAGAAAAGTCCTCCACCTCGATCAAAGTGCAGAGATAAGCGGGGCAGATTAATACTTAGGGGAGCACAGCTTTATATACTACAACTATGAACAAGTCCATCTCCCATACACAACGAGCTCTTCAGTCTTTTGCTCACTAATGGAGTGTTTTCAATGAGGGCAGAAAAAAGAGCTGAGCTTAGCTTGGTGTGTCAAATTACCCACACCCTTCTATTTTTTTGCCTTGAACCCAACTGCATCAAAGATGTCTGAGACTAAGTGCCAGTAAAAGGCCTCAGGATTGTGCTTTGTAGGCAGGATCTGTTCAGAGTTTGCAAGAAGACCAAAAGGATTCCATACGTAAGATAGTGATAGTTGGCAGGTTTAGGCTGCCCAGCAGTCACTCAAATGTAAATTGCTTTTGATCAGCTGTTAGCATGTGACTCCTACTAAAATAAAACCTCTTATATCTGTTATTTTACAGGTTAAAGTCAAGAAAACAAGCCTGTGCAGCACGAGGCAATAGATTTTCAGATCTAATGCAAAACTAGAGACATTTTTATTCTGCATTTACATCCAGGACTAGAGTCAGGCTTTTAAAAGAAAACCAAAACAATACACAACAACAAGCTTGAAGATCATTAGGAAAAACTTTGTAATGACAAAGATTGACCTTTTAACAAGATTTTGCCAGTTTGTTGTCTAGCACAAGTCAAGGTCGCTGCTCCTGAACAGACTGGACCCATAACACACCCAGTAACTGGGAGATGGTTACTGGCCAATGACAAGCATCTTTTAAAATTGAACCTCAAATGCTCTGCTTGGATTGTAGCATCTGGCTAATGCCAATGTGCCTCAGTGTATGACTGACACTCATTTTATCCTCACCAAGCCACAGGGTCATCACGTGTGTCCTGCAGAGATAGCAACATTAGAATCCTGGATGGTTGAGCTCACTTTGGGAATGAAAATCATGCATGAACAAATGGAGAGATATCTTCAGCTCTTCCAGCCAGCAGGTCTCAGTCCTGACATCACCTCCAGAGGACAAACTGTTTAGTTCTGTTAATGGATAAGATATAAAGATCATTATTTAATATATTTAACTGTTTTCAAATTTGTCACTTTTTGTATTGACCACAAAAAAAACAATTAGAATCAGGACTGTTTTCATAAACCGTACATCACTTTGTGTCTGAATTTTGAATCATTTAATAAATTGGTTGTGTTGCCTAGAAGGGTAGTCACACAGGCAGAACAGATTCTGTCAGATGTTTTACATTTTTCCAGGTGTGAAACCTTTAAAACCAAAGCAGTTTCATATGACTGAGGCAATTTCATCTTTTTTGTTAGCTAATGGTTGCCCTTTGGTTTTTGGTTTTTTTTTTTTACAAACAAATAAAAATATGTGCTGTGGCTCCCTCTGCTCCTCACTTGAATTAAAGTGAGAGCTATTCTTGTGGTGAAAAGAGAAAAAAAAGAGAAACTTTAAGAAATGCCTCAGCAGTTTAAACTCAAGTTAATTTTAAGAAAACACAATTCTTAGATTGTAAGCATTAGATATTGATGATCTTGTTTCCATGGTCATGGGAAGCTAAAATCATGGTTGAAATTGAAACTGTTGGCAAAATGAAATTAAACTCCTTCAGTAAATTACAATGTTTTTATCTATTGAGAAGAGAGTACTCTTTAGCTACAAATCCCATGAGTGTGAGAAACCCCAAACAAAACCCAATAACAATTTACAGACTCAGCAATGATAGATTAGAAATTGAAACAGGTCATCATAAAAACTGTAAACCTAGAGAAGAAAGAACTTGTAAGCATTGTAAATTCTGTAAATTGGTAGAAATGGGAGATGAAGTCTATTTTCTTCTCATGTGCCGGTTTGCAAAGCTGTCAGAAAGATTCCTGAGCAAAGTTACAGCAGCAGCATCACAGAAGGAACTAATGAGACTGTGTTAAGCTGAGGAGCATTAGCATTATCAGCATTACAGCAAAATCAATTTCACGCATATATTTTATAAAAATGTGTAAAATATACAATTTACAATCACTTAAAAATATTCTTTGTTTTCTGGAAGGCATCTGGAGACCCCTCTCAGTGTCTCATGACCCTCGAGGGGGTCCTTACCCCCACATCGGGAACCACTGTGCGACAGCAATTGTGCTTGAAAAACAATGTATTCAAATACATTAATTAAAGCTGCCCTGTAAACAAATAAAGAGGAATTCAATTGTTTTTTTTTTCTTTTCTTGACATGTATCATTTCATCCCTCAGCTACTAGTAAAACAGGCAGTTTGTCTGCTTCTATGACCAAAACTACCTCAAAAATCTCCTGCATTATTCGTACTCATGAAAACATTATTTTTTCTGCTACTTCTTTCATGTACCACTGCAGTCAGTAAGCAGTATTAATACATTTACTGCTACTGGGATTGAGTCATTATAAGCACTGAGTGACTGTGACCTATGCTGTCTTTTTATTTTACTTTATTTCATTTTGTTTTATTTCATTTTTTGATTTTTTTTTTTAGTCTACACCGTTTAAGGATGTAAATAATAATTATTCCAAGTTCTCCTTACAGGAAGGAAGTTTTAACACAAGGTGAAAGTTACAACACAGACTTTGGGTCATTCACAGAAACACTTCCTCATCCTCCAATGAGATCTAAAACTTTCTGTAGCTTCCTCCTTTCTATGTCTCTTAAGTTGTCCTGCTAATTGATGCTGCTAGATGGCAAATGGATGCATAAAATGACAAAATAAGTGTGCATTGATTTGCAGTTCCTGCTACATTCTTTACAGACAATACCTTTAAACACTAGAGGGATTTTTGAATGTCTTTAAAGGATCCCCGTTAAATGCCTTGTTTGTTAATAGCATGAGGATTTGTCTTGGTTTTTACCAGTTTGGAGAAAAACATATGCTCTTAGAAGTCTTCACAATAAAATTAATTTGCAATTTAAAAATGAGTTGATGTTGCAGCTGCATGAAAACAAAAACTTCAAAAGGCACTTCCTCTATAAAGCCTATGTGTACCGCTTTTGTAATGTTTGAGAATAATACAAGCTGGCATGAATAGAAACAAAAAAACACAAGAATGAATAAATATTAATTAAATTTTCTATCTATCAACAATTGATCAGGCTTTTTCAAATAAAACAACTAAGGGGCTTACAAGTCCACTTATTTATGTCCATAACTGATTGTAGTTTGAAGAAACAGGCAAAATTTAATTACACAAGTTAAAATAAGACCAAATGCTAGCACTTGCTTGTAGGAATAATTTGCAGTGAGTTAGGAGTGAAGAATAGCATGACAGCTAATCACTGGTTTTTCTTTCTAATTCCCTCTTGAATTGTAATTGTGTTTTAAAAAAAGAAGGATCCTGGGTTTCCTCCAATTGCATGGTTAGCATCACCGGTGTGCGGCGTGCCAAATGGACTGTGGGATTGATAGTCAGGAAATGAACACACATGCTGAAATCAACCAGCCATTCGCTGCTCTCCCACGATTAAAGCTATTCAGTTTCTCTTTAGGAGCCGTGCCGGAAAAGTCTCAGGTCTGCTTGAGTGCTGAGCTACTGCAGACGGTATGTATGTCGGTGTAAGGCATGTGTGTAACCATGCCTTGTTAGTGCTGTACATGACTGTACCTGCTGTACTGTGGGTTTTTTTAGTGTTAATGGTGTCCTGCTGGCTGCGAGGCGTCCTGTGATCAGCTCTGCACACAGGATGATGAAGTGTGACTGCTAATCCAATGACACACACAGCTGCAGCTCAGCTGATAGGCCGGGATGAACATCCTTTTCCTTCAGCATTGTTTGTTTGTTTCTTTGTTTGCTTGAGGATCTGTGCACACATATGTACGACTGCTGCTTGACTGAAGACTGTGTCCATGAAGTGAAAGACTATTTGCTGCTTTTCTCTTGAGTACAGAACTGACATTCTCCTCTCAAAGCATCAGACTTCAACACAACAACCAACAACCATTCTTTAAACCCTTAAAAAATTAACAGCAGCTCCTTTAACATGACAGGCTTCAAGCTCTTTAAGCCATGATGTGAGAGGTTTCCCAACATGGTGGTTCATTTTATCCAGAGCAAATTTTTGTCACTTAAAAAAGTAGAGTTGGGACCATTCTCAAACTCAAATTTTCTCCTTTTTTTGAAGCAATGAACATTTTTCTCCACATATGGACATCAGGTCAAAAATCTCATCAATGGGTCATTCTTTTAAAGGGGACATATTATGCAAAATACACTCTTTCAGGCTTTTCTAGCAAAAATATGTGACCCTGGACTATCGACAATCCCTCCAAGAATCAGAAGAATCCAAGTCCTCCTCCCCTCTCTTTCTCCACCTTTCAGAAAATGTGTGCTGAAACAAGCTGTTCTCAGATTTTCCCCTCATGATGTCAAGTGGGGAGTTAGCACCGCCCCCAGGTTCAGTTGGCCCACCCCACTTGGAGGAAAGTTCTCCTCTCCTGATCCTCTCAGCTGAGAGCCACACCCATTAAGCCACATCCATTTCCTGAGAGGGGTGTAGTCAGGGGAGGAGTCAGACAGCTCGTTAACATTTAAAGCCACAGACACAGAAACGGCTCGTTCTGAGCAGGGCTGAAACAGAGGGCTTTTTAGATGTGAAAAATCCAATACTGGAGTGTTTTTTTCAGCAACAAACTTAACAGGTAGTTCTGGGGACCTCTGAGACCAATATAAACTTGTCTTAGCGGGGTGAAATATGTGACCTTTAAGTGAAATGAAATAAATATAATGCTAATCATTAATATTATTAATAAGAGGAGCTACAGATTTTAAAATGACCATCAGCTTTTTTTCCAGTAACTCAAAAAGTTTGGTGAATTCCAGGTTATTATTCAGGTAGTTTATTTTAAAGTTAACCGTGCATAGCTAGGTTTACAGGTCCTCCAACACCACAAATAGAATTGTGCTTCAATGTTGCACAAGCTGAAATGTATCTATACTCCACCTTTAAATGTAACTGGGGCATCTCTAAGTGAACTTTCCTTTGTGCTGCTTTCCACCATTAATGCTTTGTATACTTCCTCCCGCCAAATAAATCTTAAGTTTCACTCATTCAAGTGTTGCTCCCTGCAAGGAGCCATAAAGTAGTAGCAGCAGGACAATATTTGGGGCCAACATCGCGATTCTAGTATCACACGAGAAAAGGATGACAATTATCTCCATTTTGTCCCACCCCTATCAAATACCATTCCTGCTTTTGTTGGTAAATTATGTCTAGGTGGTTTGACAAGTGTGTCTAACATTAGCAGTACTAACACCAGCATTTAGTGCTCTTTGCAGGTAAATGTTCACCTGCCTGTGCTGAATGTGATCACCACAACGGTCTGAGGGATATCCCAGTTCAGCCTGACAGAAGTGTCATGCAACTCTATCTCAAAGCTCTATGATAAAACACTGCCAAATCCCATGAGATGCCAGCCGTCCACTGCTCTGATTTCCATCTAGATAGTAGAGCATTATGGCAGCATGGCAGAGGTACAGCCCTGGCTAGTGTTGGGTGGCTCAGTTACAATCCAAAGACAGCATTGATAAAAATATCAATAACTAGTTTAACAGGCTAGTAATCCTTGTGGCGGCTTAAACAACATATCTACTTCCAACCACCAATATCTAATCTCAGGCAACCTGGGCCTCTTTTTTGGTCCGACAGACCAGATATAACAAGAGCTGTTCTGCTAAAAAGAATTTGCATACATAGCTTTAGGAGAGGGAAGTCATAGTCATTAATTTTCCAGTTAATTTTGAAATGCAACAGCCACAAACCAGGTATTCTGATTTAAAGTCCACTCAAATAAACACTTCCAAAAAGTGTTATCTCATTCTGCATTACCATATCTTTGATCCTCCTCAGGCAGAGGTCTGCAGCATACCTCAGACATGAATGTACCAGAAAGCAGTGATGGAGTCTAAGTGTTGAGTTACTCTGGGACCAGCTGTAAGGTTTCTGCTGGCCTAGGAGGTATTATTGTTCTATTTTGGTTGGAACAGTGGCCATGGCTGGAGCTTTAGTAGCATTAAACACAGTCGGAGTAGTGCATCATTACTAGGGCAGGAGACTGAAAGAGAGCGGAGTAAATAAAGAGAGAGATAAACTAGGATGAGAGAAAAACTGAAAAAGGATGGGATACAAAAGGTTTATTTTTTGTCGGTGGTTTTAATTTGGTGTTCAAGACCTCAGGAAGTAAACTATGTAACCTATTGTCCACACTTTTTTAACTTCACTTCAACTGTATGCTAGCCTCATCTCCACCCCTCCCTTTACAGTTCTCTCTTTTCCTTCCTTTCCCCGCATCTTCCCTCCTTCCTTTCAGCTTCCTCTTTCACTTACCCATGAGACCCAGCTGTGATTTTCAGACGGAGCGACGGACCTCAGGACTGTTTATGGGCGAGATCTCAGGAAGTCAACATCAGATAAGCAGATTCTTGGATACACAAGACCAGCAGATAATATTTCCAGTAAAGACAGCTCCGCCAGGGAAACGGCCTAAATGATACTACCCAGGATAGGATGTGAGTTTAGAGTTCAAGGGTAATGAATCTGCATGAATGTGGGTGTGTATGTCTGTGATGGTTGAAAGTCAGCGTTGCTTCCCAGATTACAACATCTTTGGAAATTGTGCTTATCACCCTTCCAGCGAGAAACCCAAGGAAAATTTACCATTAACAAAAACTTAACCTTCCTGCTTCACTGCATTACAGTCTTTTCTGCTCCAAGGTACCTAATTGTCCATTTATGCTCTTGATCATGACAAAATTTTTTGGCCAGATTCTCAAACGGCCATGGACACCAGCTCTAATCTCACCAGCTCCTCTTATGTGCTGCACTGCACAAACACAATAGAATGTCTCTAAATGGATGCCAGGTGTTTCCTCGTCGTGCAGATCTCATCCTTTAAGGCTTTACTGTAAAGACATGGAGAAGAGAGCCTGGCAAATTTGAGCATCCACCGTCTTGTCACGGGTGGTGACTGCCTTCTCGTCTGCCTCCTTAAAGGAACAGTTCACATTTCAAGTAATATGCCCATTCGAGACTTTTATGTTTCATGTCTGTGTGTACCAGAATAGTCTGAATATGAGTATAAAGACCGATATTAAAATTTACAGGGGTTACTGGCAGGACTACAACTTGGCTCTGAGCAGTTGCCAGGCAACCCCCCAGAAACTTAAGAAAGCTGCTGGTTTTATGCCAAGAAATAGTGTGGCACATAATAAAAAAATAATCCTTTAACACTTAAGTTTTTTAATAAAATGGACTTGCTTCTCAGCTTTTGTGAATGTGTGTAGACTAGAGATGCACCAGTGAATCAATTTAACACTGAATAGGCTAACTTTGGCCCTACTGACATCAGCAGACATCAGCAAACAAAGTGACATGAACAGATATTAAATAGTCTGTGTCAAATCAGTTTCATACAGGCATCTAGAACAGATAACTGCTGAATCAAATAGGAGTTTTTTTTTTCTAAGTCTTAAGTCATAATGAGTGAAAAAAAACCTTGGTATCAGATATCAGCTAAAGTTTAATCATCAGTATTGGCATGTCCCTAAGTTTTAGAATCAATGCATCTCTAGTTTAGATCACAGACTGCCGTAGACAGGGGAAAGTACTGGACAAACTCTAAGAGATATGACCCATTTGATTACAGAAACCGTCTTTTCAAGCTCATCCATAACAGTCACCATAATATCAATATTATCTGAACAGCTCCCTGCATTTATATATGAGGACATTATTACATTTTGGCTAAAGTAAAACATAGCAATCATCTGTTATATAACAATTTTCAAGATGATTGTTTGCAATGTCCACTAATGATTACGTCATTTGCTTGAAGTGTTGTAAGAATTTGCTGTTTGGATATTTTGGGGATTTTGCCTGTATTTATCAAGTATTTTTATGGAATTTTAGGGGATTTTTGTCTTGTTTTGTTTTGTTTGTTTGTTTGTGTTTGTTTGTTGAAAGATACATTAGAAGATTCAGATAAATTTGCTTCAGTTTCTTTTTGGCATTTTCAGTGGAAATTGGAATATATGTCATCAGATTTATCAGATTGGGAATTTAGAGGTAGGGGTTGTTCTTCGATATTTTAGCAATTTTTTACGGAAATCTCATGGAATCTGGATATTTCCATTATTTTCATATAGTTTGAAAAAGTATTTGTCTTTATTGATTATTTTTTTTTAAGAATTTGCTAAGGAATGTTAGGGGTGATTTGTTTAGATATTTAGGGACTTTGCATGGAATATCCGAGGGGATTTTTTATTGGAATGTTAAAAGCTCCCTGATAAAGTTTCACTGAAACTATTTAAAGAAATGTTGATGTGCTTTTATGGGATACTTGAAAACTATGTTCAAGAATGTTCACAGAAATTTTAGGTAAATTCTTTGAAATTCATGGGAATTTGTTTGGATTTAGGAAAGAAAAATTATCCAGGAAATTTCTATTCGAAGGCATCAATGCTGATGCTCCAACTTATCAGACCCTACTGATCCCAAGTGAGAAGGAGAAACTAAGGTCCTGTCCACATGGAGACAAATTCAGAAGTATACGCAAAAGTTTTTTGTCATATCAGCGTTTCATCCACACAGAAATGGCGTTTTGGGTGACTGTAAAAGATACTTTTTAAAAAATGGGTCCAAAAGTGCACAAACCCGTACACAACTACCGTTTCATCTCCGTGTGGATTACGTCACTCATAGCGTTGCTTTCTTAAGACGCCTGCATGGGTCTGGACGAAACAACAATGGTTGATTACAGGGTTGTGTTCATGCTGCAGAAGCTACTGAGCTTGTTACGGCTTTTGAGGCAAAATCTGATGCTCCTTTACCACCACTGCGAAACGTATACACCATATGTTCTTAAATTCAACGCGGTGAACAACCAGAAGGCCAACTAGAAGAAAGTTTGTGTCTGTTTTCTGTGATCTTCTTCTCTCTTTTGGTGCATTTCCGTGGCAGCAATACAGCGCCCCGTACAGGCTTGGCATATGCACTAAAGCGTTTTCAGTAGTTCCGTGCTTACGTGGATATTTCCTAACCTTGCAAAGCAGATGGATACGCCCGTTTCCTTGTTTTTCACTGGCGAATCCATCTTGCAAAGCTCCCATCTGAACTGTTTGGGCCCGGTTAGAAAGTGACAGGACCAATTAGCGACGAGGGGCAGTACTTTCAGGTGCAGCAAAGTCGTGATGTTAACAAGCAGCAGCAAGAGCTGGTGCAGTTATAGATGAAGAGATTAGTGTGGGTGCTGCTAAAGCGCCAGTTTTATCAGAACTTGATGACATTTCTTCGTTAAAAGAACAAAGAACAGCAGTGAGTTGTTTTCTTTTTATAAAATGACAAAAGTTGAGTACTTACATGTCTATAGTCGCCATGTTTCGCATTATTCCTCACTAGCTGCGCGCGCCCAGCTCAAGTAGCTACGTCACGTGTTTTGTTGTGATAGGAGATGTGATAGAACGTTCATCCAATCACACTCCGAGTTTTTTTCAAATCCTCATTTCCTATTGAAGCTTTCACAGATGGATGCGTGAAACAAATCCATCTGGCATGTCAGGTTAGATATTTCCTGAAACAATCCTGTCTTTACGGAAAATGTTTTCAAAACAAAACGGCAATATATCATTTTCATCTCCATGTGGACGGGGCCTAAAAATACTCTCCAAACAAAAGCTCAGGTCTCAGGAGGTTAAACTAACTTTCTGTCAAGAAACAGAAAAAGAGATAAAGTGAGTCTTGAGCCTCCTGACAAGTGACTACTCACTGTGCCGGCTTGGAGCATCAGCAGTGTCTCTTATTATGCGTAGCTTGAACCCTTCATAAAATCAAAATAGACAAGGCCTGTTTAGACCCAAATCTTTTTTTAACCAGGCTGTAATTATATTAATCTCTGATATAAAATGGGGATTTTAAAATGGGGTGTGTTTGGGACTAATGGTGCTTTTGCAGCCAGCCTCAAGGCATTACAGTTTTTCTGTACTTCCATGATGGCTTCATATTTCAACACCAGAGGCTGCTGTCTGGGTTGAACAGTACCAAGCAAGCTTTCCTTCGTCTTTCTTTAGTTTTTATCATGGCTGTCAGAATTAATGCTTTAATTGTGATTGATCAATGAGCATAATTAGTGCATTATTATAATCATTATTCTAAAATTACATTCATTGCATGCTTTATTGTCACCTTAGCACACTTTGGTTAAGCTACTGCAATACCTCCCTGCAGCTACAAGTGATGTCAAATAATGACACTTCTGCTCCTTAAAGTCTCATTTCCCATTGAAAATCTCACAGACAGCTCAGTGTATAAGTCAAAAGTCACCTGCATTTTTCGTTTGACTGTTCCCTTGTTTCCTTTTCAATCCAACAAGTTCCTTTTTTCCTGTGGGTAAGTTCATGTCATAATCTTTGATCTACCCAAAGTTTATTTTATTTCAAAATAAAGGTCTGGGTCCAAACAGGACATCAGGTACCCTTAGTTTAAGACCGTACAAAAACCCAAAATGAAACCATTTAAATTGAAAACAGTGGAATTTCAAAATGTGACAAAAAGGGGGGGATTATGGGCTATTTACTACAGAAACTCTGAGATAAAAAGTGTAATCATTTGACAACTATAGTCTTTATGTCATGATAGGCCAATTTTAGCATTATTTTTAATCGGTAGGTTTTAATCCAATAAGACATAATGTGGTAATTATGAATTTAGAGTTGCTAATGGGGAAATGAAATGCTGGAGGATCAACAAGCTGCATTTCAGGCTTCTACTGACCAACCAAATTAGAGGACTAGAGAACTTAATGCTTTTTCATGCTTTATATTTTACAGCAGTGCAAAGTGATAAACAGCCACTTTTCTGCCTCACTGTACACTACCCTGGCTCTTTGGGTTTTCTGCAAATTAGCTAGCTGGCAAAACTGAGCTTACACAAGCTGTCACTTATTTTGAAGATCCTGGTCTATTAATTCCTAGCCAACACAGAGAGCTTACTGTAAAAGTGCCAAATTTCTGTCCAAAATGAAAGTTTGGGTGGGTGAAACTATGGCAGCTGCTGTGAAACTTGAAAAATGTGAGGCTCATTAAATCTGAACAAAAGAAAAAAGAAGTCCTCAAAACCCTGTTGATTTTATGACACTATTAATACCTGCTTATTTCAAACAAAGTAGGATCAACAGAGAAAATCACTGGCTCAGCCGGAGTCAGTAAAACAGAGCTGATTGCATTGTTTAGACTGAGCCAAGTGGTCGCCTCTCACCAGCCCTGGGAAAAAGAGAGACCTTGCATCCATTTTCATTTTAAAGTCGGTAGCAAGTGGTAGAAAGCTGTGATAATGAGATGTCTTACACCTGCCACTTTATGCCCTGCTTTTATCCCTTTATTGCTGTTTCTCTCTGCCAGTATTGTTCACTTTCTAAGCACAGCTTTCGTGTCATTTTCAGTTGAACTGATTCACCAAGCATGATGAGTTTGAGGTCAAAACAATAATTTACCAGTGATCTCAATATAAACAGCTACTGACACTCTGAATGTTCATTTACTGTGCCGTTGCCATTTTAATTACTTAATACAAACTTTTTCTACATTAGCCTATACTAACTGTTCTGACCACGGAACGCGAGGGAAGCCACTGAGCAACAGAAACAGCAGACGTCTTCAGGCTGTTACCAGATGCTCCCCTCTCATTGGTTGATTGGTCATAGCAGCTGACACAGACAAAAACAACTCCACGCACTCATAGAACACTACAAAAGGGAGATTATTCCCTGCACAGAGGAGATGGCACAGCGGTGTCTGTAACGCTTTCTTACATCAAAGATAAAGTGGGCCAAAGAAACGATAATTCTGTGCTCTCACTGATTGATCTGCAAAAAAAAAAAGCAAAGCAGTTTTGTTCCTTGACTCTTTGAGCCATCACAGCCCTTGCTTGGACGTTTTGATTAAACTGAGGATGATTTGCATGGTGGTCTCTAGAAACTCAAACAGCTCTGGGAGATACATCTGTGAGTTCTTGAAGAAATTACTCCTCTGCTCCAAGATGAATTACATTCAAATATGTGTTTGGATCACCAAGAACAACACACCGCACTCCTCCTCCTGTCAAGTTGATGGGTTGGACCAGCATAGCATTTAGTGTTGTTTCCCTTTTTCTAAGACACCACATCCCACCACATAAATGTACCGATTGTCTAAATTATATCGAAGAAGGAAATATATTATGATCCCATTTAACTCCGTCAACTTCCTACCCTCCAACCATGCAGTATGTCCCAGCTCGGTATTTTGTTTCAACCTTAAAAACAATGAAATATTGTTCCCTCGTGACCATGATTTCTCAGTCTCTGCACAGCGAAGGAGTGATGAGCCGCAGGTTAATCCTCCTCCAGACGACCACAGTCACATTCAGACTGATCATCACTTAGTTAGCCATGGGGGAGATTTATTTGACAGGACAACCAGTTGTTTCTTGCCGTGTTTGCTTAATTCTTGTTCCCCCTTATTTTGAATCATGTGCTTTATCAATGTTAGTATGACAGGGTCGAAATGTAATATGGATTCTTTCTCATTCGGCTTAACATTTTTCTCTCCGGGGGTTAATAAAATACAGGCTTGGAATTAGATAGAGCCAGTTATCTAGAATGGTGTGACTTACATTTCTCCAGGTTTTTTTTTTTCTTTCTGTGGAATTGTAAAGGCTTCCAGCTAAATAAACACAAGCCAATTAATGTGCACTGTTCCCCTCATAGGAGGGAGAAATGGTCTGCCACACTTGATTTGTGAGCTGTTCCATTTTAGGTAATGAAGAGGAAAGCTCCGCAGTTGAAGGGAGGACTCCATCAAACGGTTAGCGTGCATGATTAAACTTAAAAAATAGTTAAGAACACTCTTTTAACCTTTTAAGTCATCATCTATTATCCAACTGTTGCCAGAGTCAAACCTATACACGCCAGCCTTGCAATGTTAGAGCTCATTTTGGCTCATGCAGCAGCATTCATTCAAATAATAATATCAAACTAACTGATATAAATCAATATAAACAGAAAATCTAAGGGAACATGTGTATATTGTTAAATATGCATGCCTGATTAGCTTCACAGCACTTTTTCTACAAGGCTCTGCTACAGCCAGGATCTGAATTGCCTGTTTTTTTCCTTTTTGGAACAATATCAACCAGCTAAATCTAAATGGAAAAATCCAAACTGTTGCTCAAATGTTTGATTTTCTTCCTGATTTTCGTCTAAAGTCATGCTGTCTTTCTTTGTGAGTAGCCTCAGTTCACATGGAGAAAAAAGGGAAAAGAAAACCGGCTAAATCCCAGTCAGTGTGAGCACCCTAAACCTATGAACCGTGTTCATCGGCATGCAGCAGGAAAAATCTGCAGTATGTCTATCTTTGCTTAGCTCTTGCTCTGTGTGTGCCTTTGCCAAGATGTTTGTCTGTCCTTCTTATACACTGAGGTTTTTGAGGTGAGATCTGAGCCCTGATAAATGGCCCCTGTAACTCCAACAGCCCAGTGATGCCTGTTGGCTGTTTCCTGAGCTGCACGTTTGATTTCAACTGAATATACCACTGGAGATTGATAACTATCAGAAGCAGAAATATGACAGGAAAATATCGGAGATGTGTCCTCCACATTCCGCAGTAGAAAAAGAATTATAGCTTTCACATTATGTGCAGTACACTGCCTTCCTTATCATGTGTTTTTTTTTTTTTTTCATTTAGAGTCTTACACACTGGAACAGGATTATTTAAATTCCTTATCATATGCATTTATTACTGTCTTACTGTGAACAGTAGTATTTGTGATTTCAAATGGATTATTTCTTATTTTTACAAGTGGGTATACTTGGCTTTTAAAGTTTTATAATGTTCATCACCATCTTTTCTCACCCAAAGTCCATGTGTGACCTCACAAATGTGCTTCTGGAAGAATGGTCAAAAATTCCCAACAACACACTCCTAAACCTTGTGGAATGCCTTCCTAGAAGAGTTGAAGCTGTTATAGCTGCAAAGGGTGGACCAATGTCATATGAAACCCTATAGATTAAGAATGGGATGTCACTTAAGTTCATATGCGAGTCCAGGCAGGTGAGCGAATACTTTTGGCAATATAGCATATGTGCCATGGTGCAACATATTTTCTTGCGTGCCATGGCGCAGCACACTGTCTTCTCCAGTCAAACTATTAAAGTCAAACTGTTAAAAGTGTAATATCATCATATCATGTAATATCATAAAAGACAATATGAGTTTAAAAACACATTAATTCTTCTTTCTGGTTGTAGATCAGTGATGAAAAAATGATAACATTTATTAATAACCCTACATACTGTGTCCTGCAAAAGCAAGAGTAGACACACTTGAAACCACCGAAGGTTTTTAAAAAACATTTAAACTTAAGTTTATCAATTTTTATGATTATTTTAGGCAGTGAAGTAGTCTGTAACGTTTTATAAGCTTCCTGTAAAGAGAACCCACGGCTTTCCACAACGTGGAAATGAACAACTATAAAGGCCTATCTTTATCTGTCTAAAAGCACAGGGAACTTAACCTGACATCCTCAGATCCTATGATAATAGCTGATTATCTCATATTAAATCAGGGGGCTGCATGCGTTTGCACCATAGACAGAGAGGAAAAAGAGAGATCCTTCGTTTGCTCCTCTGTCCTGATGCAGCTCAATTTACTTGTAATGTGCAAGAAAAATTCTTCAACTTTAAATCACTTCCAGTGCTCCTGTAAATCTTGCCTTATAAATGTCATTATTTAACTAAAGCAATTAATAAAGGGTTAAAAGAAAGGCAGGTGGAGGTGCACGCTCTGCTCATTGTGCTTGCATGTGCACACAGGCAAGTGCCAGTAAAATTCAACTTTTTAACACCTGGCAGTAATACTGTATACCCCAGTAAAATACAGTGAGTATTGGACAGAATCAAAAAATGAATCGTGCCCAATCCTATGGTTGATATTTACAATAGATAGAGGCCAATATTCAATATCTTGCATCTCTACTTAATCCTTTTTTTATCTCACCCTTATCAACTAAATACTATTTTTTGTATTACACTTAAATTTTGTGCTCAACAGGATTACCCTTTGGTGCACAGTAATGTTGAAGCAAGCTGGACAGCCTTGATGAACCTTAATAACTTTCTTTGACAAACTGCTTAGAAAATTTGGCCAATTTACTTTTCTTCTACTGATGACAATTTGGCTTCAAGATTCTGCAAGTCTTTTCTGACGAGGACAATACATCATTTTTCATGATATAAAATGTTCAGGAAGGCGAACCCGAGTTTGGCTGACCTTTCTATTCCACAACATTTAACATGTGTGCTCGAGTCTCTCCCACCATCCGAAACCTTCCACAGCTCAGTAAAAACTGAAAATGTGGTCCTGAGGCAGTTATCTGAGTTCCCACAGCAGATATTCAGTTCTTGCAAAGAAACCCAAGTAAGTTCTGCTCTCTGGGGTGCAGTACCTCAAAACATGTACACAGACTCCAGTCCCCTGATGGCTAACGTGCTAACTTTACCCCAAGCAACAAGGTCCTGGTCTCCATCAAAAGTGAGCCTTTCCAGAGACAGGCTTAAATCAAACTCTGTCTTTTTGAGGGCAGCCAAGGATAAAAAGGCCTAAGGTGGTGTGGTGTGGAAATATATGGATACGTGTACACTGAGCCCCTACAGAGGGATGGAGCGATTCCTTTCGTGTCTTTGAACAGTACGCTATGGAAAAGGTGCATGGAAAAAAAGTCCCTCTTCCCTAAATGTGTGCTGAAGGGAAGACCACAGACGGACTGAATGTTGGGGGCCGGAGCAGATGAGTGTGTTGGAGAAAAATGTATCCCAGGGATTAGATGAACCCCCAAGTCTGAATAAGACCCAAATTAAATAAAGACTTCAACATTAGTTATATGTTAGGGCTTCTGGTTTTCTGCTTTCAGCTCTACTGTGAAAGTAAAGATGAAAGAAATAAGAGGAAACATCACCATCTCAAAAAGTCACAGATGGCTGCTAAACAACACATGATGAAATGAAGGCACAATTTAATTATGAATAAAAGTCACAGTGGCATTTATGATAAACCAAATGTGTAACCTGCTGGTTACAATATCTGAAAATGTTCAATCTAATAGATATAAATTTGCTGTTTTTCTATGTATTCATTGTTAAAACTTTTGAACAATACATATCTGGTGTCTGTGTTAGCGATCTGTCAATCACAAAATATGTGTTGCCTGATCTACCTTCAATTTACTCCAAATTGTACCATAGAAAGGAAATAAACATCAAGTGACATCAAGTAGAGCACTTAAAACTTGCTGCTGAAAAAAAGAAATATTCATAGAGCTGATTAATCCATGGAGAAGATGTAAAATGTCTTATAAACTTGCAGAAAATTAGGCTTTCGTCTTTGCCCAGGCTCCCCCTGCTGGGCTATTACAAAGAATACAGGATAACTGTATCCCTGCATTGACTCTGCCTCTCAAACCCAGAGGATACATCCACTCTGTGCAGTCTATAAAATTATTTCCTCAGATGTCATGCACTGAAAAACACTTTTGCTTTACAGTACACATATATAAGGCTGGCAGATGTCTAAATTATATCCATTGTTTCCTTAGACATGTTTAGATCTATTTCCTCCTCCCTCTCTCTAAATCTACTCTTGCCTCTAGATTGTTTCTTGTCTTTTGTGGCCATCAGAGAGCTTAACTAATCTCTAGTCTGCTTCAAGCATGCACAGTATTCTTATATCCTCCTTCCCACCGAACCTGCAGTCTCTCCAAGAAACTTGGAAAGACACAAGTCCACAAGGGAGAAAGCCTTTGAAATGTATGCTTTGGTTGTGTCTTCGGCAAGAGAGCTTGCATAAATAACCACACACAGATCCTTATGAATGCCTGAGACACCAAAAACCTCGGCTGAGCCACTAATGGGGCTTACAGTGTATTTTGGCCCTCCACATTTTAACTGGTTTCTGTCTTGTGATTCACTCACAGTCATTGTGAACTTTGAGCTCCTTCTCTGAAGGATGACACCTTGCTTTTTGTTATTTATACAACCCCCATTTAGATCTTTTGACTGTTGCTCTGGTAAGTAACAGTGCTGTCATATTTAAGCTCACCCTGAGTTTGTCAAGTCCCTGCTCGGGCAAAAACCTGGAAGGATTTAATACAGATTTTTAAAGCAGAGGTAAAACAGTGAACCAGGGTTCAAGTTCCAGACTTTGCCCTACTTTATAAAACCCAAACTTTGAGCTATTAGTAGAAAACCACGAGACTGAGCGACTGCTTTATTGTTTGTTCCTGTGGAATTTCTTGATATGTATTCCTGATGCCATTTCCCTTAAATATATAAAGAAGCATATGTTAATGTTATTTGCAAGATTTGCTTGCATCCTCAATATTTATGGGCATTACTTTAAAGGGGTCGGTTTCTAAATGTTTTCAAGTAGACACTTTAAATGCAGTAAGTTAGATACATTACATTACAACATTGTGTGAAACAATGATACAATACAATACTGATTAATGTTGTACTATAAAAACCACAATACTGAAGTTTGATATTGTGCAATACAATATGATATGATATATGATATAATATGATATGATGATATGATTAGGGCCGTGTATTAAGAATCTGGCTATACAATACATATTGTGATACAGAGGTGTCGACACTGATATATTGTAATACTATGAGAAAGGCAATATTTTTTTATAGTATGCATACATATTATATATATAACTACTATGTAATTTTAAGTAAATAAATACAGAATATAGCAGAACAGAATTAAGCAATTAATAAAAAGATATGGACTATCATCACTTAGCATTTTATCCATCTTTTTGCAATCTAGAGTTAAAGATTTTCCTCATTTGCTGTATTGAATTCATCTGTTTGCATGATTGTTTGAAAGAAAAGGAACAAAATAAATGAATATTCAGTAAATGTACTTAAACCTTTAATATTTCATGTTTTATCAGTGTGTATACCATTACTTAATGTCAAGGTGTTTGTGGAGGGAGACTATGGAAGACAAGGTGGTCCTCATGTCTAGCTTTAAGGACTGCTAGACTGTGTCGAGGGGAGGGCATGACCTAACGCTTTAATTTTCAACCGCTGTGCCGCGGCACACTACTGCAACGGGAGAGATCACCAGGTGTGCCGTGGGAAATTATCCAATTTCACTTCATAGGTTAAAAAATATATATTATTTAGTCACTGCACGTAATTGTTCAGCACCTGTGCCAGCCATGTGGTGACTGGTAAGAGTAATACTCCTCCATGTCAGTGGATGGCAGTAGCACAGTAATTAACTCATAAATTTTAGACAACAGGATCAGTGATGCATGATAAACAGCAGTAACGAGAAGTGTGGCAGCAATGAATAAATATTTGAAAAGGAAAAAATGAACACTGACCAGGGTCCTGGTCAAAATTCTAACCCAGATGAGATGTCAAGTGTGAGTGGTGGTCAAAAGAAGCCAAAAGCAGTGAGTTCAAGGTAGTACAGCAAAAGTTACCTTTCATTAGTATTTACTTTCACTGGAGATCCGACTGTACCGACTCCGTTATGCTTGGTGTATGGAAAAAGCTATCAAACAGTGATTCTGTCCCAAGCAAGATTTAAACACCATCTCCAAATGAAACACTCGTCGCCTCAAAACAGGAACACGGACTATTTTGGTTGCCTGCGGGAACAAACTGAAAAACAGGAAACTTAAATGAGAGAGACCACAAATGTGTCTGAGAGAGCTCACAAAGCTAGCTACTTAGTAGCTGAACTCATAATGTGTCATTTTGTAACATTGTTGACTTGTAGTGTGCCTTGGGATTTTTCTTAATCTTAAAATGTGCCGTGCCTCAAAAAAGGTGGAAAATAACTGATCTAACAGGTTACAGTTAGGGTTGTTCCGATTTCGATACCAGTATCGGAAATATGTCTGATACTGCTTAAAATGCAGGTATTGGTATTGGCAAGTACACGAGTTTATGCACTGATCCAATACCATTTGGTTTAACTTTATGTTTTGCTTTGTTTAGCCATGTTAAATGTTAGCACTTTGCTGCAACTGTATGAACGGGCTTCCGGTTTGCAGCGCTGTGAAGAAGAACCAAGGGACCCCCTGCAGCAGCAAAGAATGGTGGCTGCAGGACAGTTTCTCTCTGAATGTTGAAACACCTTCCAGGCTGGTGCTGTCGTACAAGACAAGAAGTGACACAGTTTATCAAAAGTTAAATAACTTTTGAACCATAAATCACTGCCTCTTACTTGGTGTTCCTCTTGAAGCTAGCTGCTGTGTTTTCCCATTGACACTATTGATGCCTTCAAACTTGATTTCTGAGTTGCAGAACTGTAACTGAAAGACGTTTCGTGCAACGCACCCAGCTACTGAGTGAAGACCTACGGTGAACGTAACTCTCGTTCAAGGTCAAAGGTCACACAGGTCGCGTGATATTAAAGACTCTGCGCAAAAGCATGGCAGAACGGCTATGAAAACAATGAGCAGAGCCTCAGTGAATCTATCTCTAACGTTAAAACCAGTTCATGCCTCGTTTTTACTGATCTAGGGCTCTGAAGAACAACGCACTGAGACCTTTGACATTAACATCCATTTACTGATCCATATTAGATTATCTTTACCCCACTACATATGATACAATATGATATGATTTTGTTCATCCTTACACTTTAAAGATAAATCCAGGAGCTAAAGTTTCAGGTCCAAACAACATTTATATGCTGGTATCAATATTAGTGTCAGCTAAAATGAACTAGCAAATATCAGAATATTGGATATAATTTAAAAAAAAGAAATATCATGCATCCTAGTTGCATAGAGTATATGAACAGGTTAAATAAATTCACTTTTTTTATGAAGGTTGGGTCTTTACTATTACTTAGTCTTTGCCCTGTAAACATAAGTGATGCAGCACTGCATTATACTTTGATCTTACCTACATGGATAAATGTTCCCCCTATTGGTGAAGACATTCTTTACATTGCTGCAGCCATTACTATAACTGTCTCTGTTTGTGTTTCCCTGGAGGTTCTTTGATTGGCTGGCACTGTGGGGTGTTACTTAAGTGTCTGTGTGATCATCCTGTTCAGTGAAAAATCAATGTTGTGTGACGCCTTAATTGGCCACAAGTCAGGGTCCCTCTGCAGGCCTCCAAATACTGGCACTTCGTGAGACTTAAGAGTATGACCAAACAAATGAGCGGATAGAGGGGCTCTGCGCACTCTGATGGCCTAGAATAAGTCATTGCAGATGAGGTCATCCACGCTTGATTTCCAAATAAAACAGAGGACAACAGCTGAGAGAGCAATGATCCGTTAGGACTCACTTAACCACCCACCAGTGTGTCCAATGCAGAGAGGACACGCATATGCTCACAGAGGCCCATATGAGCTGTGACGGTTGGTTAAGTTCCTATAAAGTGATGACAGGGTTTGAGATTGACAGAGCTGTTAAGTGATGAAAAAGCGACCAGTGATCGGAGGAGAATTTCATCACTCAACAGTTTTACAAATGGCTGATCACATCTCAGAGACCCCCCCCCCCAAAAAAAAAGCCTCTTAAGGTTTTACTCTAAATTCTACTTTATACTTGATTTTATAAGAGGAAGCTTTCAAACCACTGACTTACAGCCCTCTCTCACAGCCATCATAAAAATATTGCTGCAAAAAACTTCCTGCGCAGAAAAGGAAGGATCAGAATACACCTAGTGCAAGCACAAGCTGTCTACTGTCAAACTTTTCAATTTGTAAAAACAAGTAGCAGGGACTGAACTAATCCCACAGAAACCACAAAGATGAGATGTCCTTTGAAAGTTCAGCTCCGTTCCATGTTAAACATCCCTAAATAAAGGAGCACTGCCCCGCACCTGACCATCAGAGAAAAATACATGTGTTTCCATAACAGACGCAGTCCACAAGACTGTCATTTGTGGAGCCGTGCATGTGCCTCACTCCAATACAAGCCTTGTACATATGGTAGCAGTTAGATCCATCTCCTCGCATTGATTACTACTGTTGGAGTATCAATAGACAAAGGCTGACCCCTCTCTTAAGGAAGGGCATTAAAAATAAAATGTTGTTCTGCTCTATCATATGTTCTCATCATGTTTATAGCACACAATCAGAATGAGCCAGGCCAGCTCTTTTCATGAGATTACCTGCTGTTGCTGGCTAAAGGCAAAAGGACAGGGGGACATAAAGTGGAAACTCCTCAGGAATGGTGATTACTGGCTGCTGAATTGAAACCAGCAAAGGAGAAACCAGATCTGAGCCTGTGAGAAGTATTATGGTAGTTATATCAAATAAAAGCTTTAGCTCACCCCATCATTCCTGTTTTCTCCCAGCCTCCACCGCCAGCACTGCACATTAAAGAGGAGATGAATCAGGAGTCTGTAAAACAGAGACATAACCCTTTGAACCTTCAGCGGTGGACAGATTAGAAGGAAAGGATAAAGAAGGAGAAGCAGCAAGAGCACAGGTAGGAGGGTAGCGATTTAAAAAAATGAAAAGCTGTTTATCACAGAGAATGACCCTGCTGAATTAAAGATTGAGGCAGATGGCTACCAGGGGCTGCTAAAGAGAAAATAGTACCCAGGGACTCCCCTCTGAGTCTCGTTGCTCCCTGACCAATCACAGCTCAGGTAGCTCACCCCTCTGAGCGTGCATTATTAAATTAAAGGCCGAGATTTATACCCCAGTGCCAAAGCAATGGCTTTGGACAGATTTGGAATCATTTATCCCATCAGAGGGTTGGCCAGTGTGAGGTTTGATTGATAGAGCCGGAGCAGTGGAGGGAGTATACAGTTGCACACTTCTGCCTCACAGGCCAGGGCTCCTGCAGCTTTAATTCAGCACTAAAGAGCTTTACAGAGTCCAGACGTAGCAACACTGTGGCCCAGGTAAACAATTCCCCTGACAACAATGAACAGATAAAGCAATGAGACTGGAAGTTAGTTAAAGACCCAGCTGCAGCTTTTATCGTTTCTACTGTACTTATGCAGTTTTTTACACAGCTTCCTATTATTCAGTCAAAAATGCTCTATTCTAGTTTTGAGACTTAATAATGACAGAAAAGGCATGTTAGTACTAATTTTACTGGAAAAGGAGTCATGCAGTCATCAAAACACAATAGATAAGGTTGGAGCTCAATTACATTGTGCTTATTCTCCTGAACTGCACATGGTTAATTGGTTCATTCTGTTTTGCCAAATAATTGTTTTCCAGCATTTTGAATTAAAACATCAACTCTGATACTTTTTTTCATGTTTTTAAAGCATACAGTCACTCCTGTTTCATTCATGAATAGTCATGAAAATTCTAGTTTTTACTTTGTGAAAATGCTCCATTTTAGTTTTTATTTTCATTGCATTTATTCAAACTTGTGCCTGAGAAAAATCATAAATCAGGCACTAGTTTGGACATGTCAGTTAGAATGTGAAAGTCTAGAATTAATATATATTGTCCCTATAACTGTGTTTGATTTTATTTAGTTTTTTATGCAAACAACAAAATTTTATATTTAGTTTTGTTTTTGTAAATTCATGTATTAAATTTTTGTTACAGTTTACTAAAAAGATTTTTCATTAAAGTTTGGCTACAGTAGTGGCATTAGCCTCCAGTGATTTCTGTGAAAGTTGCTCCTGTGCAGTGCTTTAAGTGGAAAAATTTAAGTGCCAGTACACCCCTTAATAACCTGCTGTCAGTCTGTCAAACAAATATGGGACAAAAACATGGGTGATATTTATCTATAGATCCATCTATTAATCTATAGATCAATAGTTTTATTGTACAGACATTACAAAGAACAAAAGAACAAAGCCAGTTCTAAATCAAATCCACATGAGCCGAATTCAAAGTGTCATGGAGCCATTTTTATTAACTGCAAGCCTCATGGCATTAACGTGGAATGAAAGACAATATTTAAAAAAAACAAAGATATAAAATAAAAAGCTCCTTAAAAACATAAAGTGATAAGTCCCATTTAGACTGAAGATTTCAAAAAGATAATATTGTTCTCAATAAACTTATTACTGTTACGGTTACTGTTACAGAAAAATATCTTTTAGCCCAGCATTAGGCCTGGCCCCTGTTTTCCCCAAACTCACAGACCCATGACACTTTAGTAAGAATATCTCACCTTTTATCTGAAAATATGTCAATATCTCAAAAACTCAATATATTGACCAGCTCTACACAGAGTCTCTGCATCAACATGTTGAATATCAAATTGTCCATCAGGTAACGTGAATTGTATACAGAAATGTGTGAAATGCAAAAAAAGTCATCAGGCCTGAAGTGGCAGACTCTACTGGAAGCAATGAAAACAAGGTGACTCCACTTCCATCACACAGCAGGCATAGGTATGGATAGGAGATGGCAGAGGCTGAAAGGGAAAGCAAAAAAAAAGCAGAAAAATGTTAGCTATGAATGTGAAGAAATTTCATTCCATCAGGAATTTTTGCCACTTTTATTACTTTGAATAAGTGAAATACATCAGCAGAGTTTGCACATACTGTATAAATGTTAAAATGTCAAATATTAATCCTAACTGAAAAATAGTAGTCTGCATCTACAAAATAAGACAACAGTGATGACCTACATTAGAATTAAGATATCAACTTACTCAAAAAAGGCTCAAGCAGATCTTGGGTTCATCTTTGCTTGATTGGTTTGGTGCTTCACGAGCCCTCTCATCAGCAGATCTTCTTCCCTTTGCCATCCATGACATTACATAACTCTGTGGACTGAACTGCTCTAATGGTGGCCCATTGCATTTCATAAAAAAAGCCTGCTTATAGTAAGGGAGTTCCTTTTGGCAGAAAGAATGTCGTTCATGCTGCTGAAGGCTCGCTCACATTCACTGTTAGACACAGCAACAGTGTTGAAGTAGGGGCTTCAGGCCTGCTGGTGGATCCCCTTTGCTCCTTGTATTCCCGAAATCCTTGGATACTTCCTCTTCTCTCTACTTTCAGCCCATCACACAAACAGAGCACCTCTGCATCACCATGCTGTATTGTCCAGCTTTCTCTCAGGCCATTTGTTTGACTGAAGAACCATCATATCATCCATCAGCTGGTATTCACCTCTGTGCAAGGAGCTTTGTGTGCTGACATGTGAGGAGGTTGATGGAGTCATCCTACATTTTATATTTTCTGCCATGCTGCAAAAGAACTGCCCTGCATTCTTCACAATCATCTCATTTTCATGAAGAGCTACATTCTTGAAAGACTTTTCTGAGCTTGAAGAACAGCTTCTGTGTATGGGTCTGGTCAGGATATCATGGATATAAACACTCGACTCTGTCTAGCCAGCAGCTTCTCTGCTTCAGGCAGTGTCATGTCTCTCTTTTGGAGCATCCTTGATAGATCACTGAGCTCTGTGAGGGCATCATACATGACTCCAAGATTGAAAACAAAGGACACAGTGGTGAGAACATCATGGAGTCCCTTGTATTTTGCTCTCTCACATTGTTAGCTGCAGTACAAAAGTGCACCTGGAGCACTTTGTAGCTCTCTCAAACCGCTCTTACAGTTCATTCACTTGAAGCTACCCAGCAGACAGTCAGGACGCGTCCTATGACAAGAAGATGCTGGCCAACAGTCCGTGCACAGTGCGATAACTCTCTCTGGTTTTTAGGTGAGGCATGATATAGACTGTATGGCTTGTCAAAAAAACTTGAAATGGTTAAGTCCACCGACCTCCTTCAGGACATCTCCAACAGCCAATTCCAGACGATGGTTTGAGCAGTGCCACACAAACAGGTCTGGAAATCTTGAACAAAGCTGTGTAGCAACTCCTGCTCTTCTGCCCAGCATCACAGAAGCTCCATCACATGCAAAGGCCACAAAACACTTGCCTAAAAACTGGTCTTCAGAACCATGTTTGTGGAGACATCCCAGCAGTGTGTTTGTGACACTATTTGCTGTGGTTCCATTCAACTCAAGCAGCTCAAAAAATATTGTGTCTGGTTCTTTGTTAGCAATAGTGGCCCTATCGCAGAGAACCAACACAGACTTGCCACTAATTATGGAGGACTCATCAATCAGCACACAGAGTTTTCATCTGTTTTTGACTATGTCATCAACTATTTTCTTTTCCATGTCTGCTGAAATATGGTCAGTGATTTCAGCACGCATTATTTGAGTGTAAAACTCGGCCCATGCTCACTCCATTTAACTCTTGCAGTCTTACATCAGTTGGCACATCAGTAAAGGACGCCCATGCATACCAATTTTGTAAGCTGTCCTAAATATTCTGCAGGTGGTTTCATATTCAGCCTTGTGCATGTCTTGAACTATTGCCTGATGCCATCTTTTCAATCTCCACTGCTTTTAAGTGGGATCTTGAATCTCTGTGGTCTTTGATTTTCTTCCGCAATGAATTTTTGTTTTTTTTGTTTTTGATTTTCATTGCTGTGGTATAGAAACAAGCTTGATATCATTATATTTTTTACAGGTATCATGTCTGTATCTATGTTTAATATTCAGGTATGGTGACAACTGTATGATGACCAATATACTGCTCATATCACTCTCATCAAAAGAGCTTCATAATTAGCCTAACTCTCATTCAACCATTTACACCCACACTCTCTCAAATGCTTATTGCAGCCAACAAGGGCTTGGCCTAACCATTAAGAGCTCTTGATAAAGAAAGCATAGACACTGGTGGAGGCGACCCCTAGCACATGCACACTTCTAACTACTGAGCCATTAACAGCCCTAATTAATAACATGGTACAGGTTTATCTTGTAGATAGCAAGTTGTAAGCATTTTTTGTTTCAGTTTAGGACAAAATCGTTGTTTGTTTGGTAAGACAGAATCACAAATCACAACTAAACACAGCATGCTTTGCTATCTAAAGAACAAAATCCATTCAAAAATCACAGAATCCAAAGTAAACAGATGTGGGTTGAATTGAACATTAAAGTTAACAGACTGATTAATGTATTATTCAGGTTTCTGAAAAGCGTAGACCTTATGCCTCGCTTGGTTGTAGCACAAACACAGAAAAGTTTGCCTTTGATGTACACAAGGTTTTTTAATCAAAGAACAAGATATTTTTCTGAGCTGTTTATTATTTGTAGCAATCAGGCTGTTCAAGCCTACACAGTGCTAGCAAACTTCCTTTGCAGAAATAAAAAGGCCTTAGAAGCAGGGCCCACAAAGCTAATAAATAACTCCTAACATTTTTCATTTCTACATCACAATAACTCATAATACAAGGTGAATAGTTTTTGCTGGTGAGAACACAGTGGAGGATGATGTCTCATTCAAAGCACCAGTGACAACTTCTAGTTTCTGGTTTGAGGTTTCTTTCCTAGATCTTCGCTAGAAACAGATATAGACTCAGTACATTTGGGATTATATGATTCTGTGTTGTTACATTTCAATCAAAAACAGCAGCCTGAAAGTCAGAAACAGGATCTTAGCCAGAGGAGGCACAAAAACAGGATGCTGCCAGTATAAGCTGATGTTTTTATTTTCTGACTTCCTGTAGGGATGCTGCAATAGCTGTGGAAAATCATCAAAGGGCAACAGCAACACGTGCATGAGAAAGGTGCAGGTTTAAATTTGCCTCCAGGTCCCATTGGTCCATTTTAAAATTTTTGTACACTTGGCGGCCCATTATTTTCATAACTAGAGGAACAGAAATCCTCATTGAAAAGTGCAGCACAATTAGATGATTGAAATGGGAGCAGTCTGAATTTGAAACATATGATCCCAAGGAATTTCACTTAATGCTGTTAAGAAACACTAAAGGATCACATTGAGCCATGTTGACGAGCTATAAAGTGTGCGTTGAATTAAGGCGGGCCTCTCTGATGCACTCTGTGGCCTCTGCACCTGGTTTCAACACTGTGACATCATCACTGGAAAAGGGGCTGTGTGGATTCTCCAAAATGAATCAGAGGAGTCACTCAATCTTCATCCTCCACGGATATTCACTATCACAACAGCACCTAATCAAGAGATTAAAGGAGATGTCTAATTTGTCCAAATTTGTGGCAGAGAAGAGGACAAGGGCAGGGCTGAGTAAAGAAAACTGCACACAATATAAATGTGGAAAAGTTCCATGTAAAGTATGGAAAAATATTTTGAGGTCTGCAAGAGACCAGATGGATGTGATGGTTTCATATAACACAGGTTTTCAGAGTGTTGGTGACAATGAGATCATACTCTTATGATATTATGATTTCTAGATTTAGTGGTTTTAAACAAGAAACCTACTGGCATGAATTATTTTGAAGGATTGTGCAAGAACATTAGAAATGGCACAAATTCAAACAAAAGGGGAGTCACAGCAGGTTTATCTTAATTTGCCATTTGCTCTAATTTATAACCCTTAATATATGCAGCATATTAACTACTGATAAAAGCATTTCAAAAATAAGACCAGCTTAAATGTGGGGCACTGGGCAGCATACATGGCATTTATTTAAGAGAATAAAACAAAGAGTTGCCACACTGTGACAACTGAGAAGTCAATATGTGGCTGCCAGCTAATAGTGGCCGACCTTTTCTGTGAGGAGAAGCTGCTGTGGTGAAGCCGTAAGGTTTATTTAATATAAACACTAAAATTAAACCATATAGCCTAAATGATGTGCCTTTGTGAACTTACTTCAAATAACAATTACATGTGTGTTTTTCTTAATTGGTTTTTTAAGTCATTTTCAGATTTCAACTATTACACACTGTGCAGCCCTCTGACAGCAGAAGAAGAGAGCTGGGTGAAGCAACTTGTTTTATTCTATAAACTTGGGACTGTGTTACTTTAATTGGCATCAACCATTCCGTATAACGTTCAGACTTGCAGTACTTAGATGAGTGTTTCTTATGATTAAACAAAAGGTCACAGTGTCAAGCTTGCAGCACTCACTTTGAGCTATTAAGTGAACAACCAGCACATCTGTACCGTTAATGAACTGTGTATAAATGATTAATGTTCATAGGCGTTTAATTTTCCATTCCATGTAGCGCAAATGTTGCTAGCGTTTAGCGGACAAGTACACACATCCTGCAAACCAACGTTGCAATGATTAAACAACATCACACCGCAATGATGCAAAGTTGGTTTGCAGAATGTTGCTAATGTTTGCAGCACTGCCTTCAATCTTGTTTTCCCACATAACCCTGAGCTAAATATCATCACTGTTTCAGTTATAGGCGGGCACAACCTGATACAACATCTGGACAACTTTATCCTCATTTTCTGGATCAAAACTGTTCCTATGATATTCTGTTGGTGCTCTAATAGTTAACAGTTGTTGATATCTGAGTAAAGACCATTGTGGCAGCACATAAGTAGTCATTAAGAACATCTACAGTGGCTACTAGTGGCAGGCAGCTGCACTACAATTTAGATGGAGTATTTGACTGGGATTTTGAGCCTGAACTGATAAAAGATGTTGACGATTGGTTAAACTGACTTGTAATTTTTGTGCAGACAACAAAGGGATCCAGATTAAACTGTTTAGCCGGCTAACCTCGTGCATCCCTAATATTTACAGGCACAAGGACAAGGTGCTACTGTTAGCAGAAGTACATTCACTAAAGACCAGCTTCACCGGCCGAGCATCTGCCTGTTGCCCAGCCGTACATGCAGGGGCCACACAGACTCCCTGCACTGTGCTCAGTGTAGATTATTCACTGAAATAAGAAAACTGTCTGTTCTGGCTTTCATCCAACAACACAGAAATGGAAGCTTGACGTGCTTCAGGTCACATGACTAGCATTAAATGTCCTGTAATATGGCTATTGAACATGCACACATCGTCATCACAGCTGTTAAGCAGTGTATCGTTCAGCCCTCCTGAGCTCTCCGCAATATCAAAGTGAAAAAAACACGCACAGGACAGTTTGAACCTTCATGGATGTCAATACCAAATTGACATCTCTTATTGTGCTTATATGGTTATTATGATTGTAATATTTCGGGTGTACTTTTTGGAGTACAGTTTATCCAAATACATAGATTGTAAAATATAATATCTTTTCACAAGGTCATATTTGTCAGCACTTTTTTGTTCATTCAGTCTCTAAGTATCTTTTTGGTTTAAAAAGTCAGATGAAACTCTTCTTTCATTAACTTTCATCAGATTTTAATTTAGATACTATGGGTGGGTTGTTGGAAAGGACTGTTCTTTACGCAAATTTTTCATGTGCTGTTTTTCTGATCACTTCCAGACAATCTGTAAAGATATCAAAGGATCAGTGTAACATCTGGCGGACATTTGGTGTTCCAACAGTGACCACTTAACCAGCGTTAAGAGCTAAAGGAGATTTTCCCCCCGTTCTCCTGTATTTTTTGGGTCTTGACATTGTCTCAATCTTTCCGGGTGATTGTAAAAGCAGCAGGTAGATGTCAGCCTATATGTTAAGCTGATGGTGCTGAAACATAGACAAAGAGGCTGGTAAGGGCCCCTGTTGATTTCCAGAAATCCTTTCTTATGGTGTAGAAGCTTGTTGAAAGGACTGACGCTGCAAGAGATCGATGCAGTGTGAAACGCCACATCAGCTACCACAAAGTGCAAACATTTTGGTGAGGTCAAGGAAAAAAAACAGCTGATTCGTGTTTTTCATTGGTGTATCTTGATGTGTTATTTATGGACGCAGCTACGAGTTTCTTTTTGCGTGTGTGAAGCCGCATTGTTATAATTCCAGGTCAAACCCCACTTTGATTTCAGACCCCTGGACTAAACTGAGAAAAAGATGAAAACAGAGTTTACAGAATTATATACACAACACATGTCCTTTCTATTCACAAGCTTTCATCAGCTATTGCTTAATTCCATCCTGGTAAACAATTTCCTGTAAAAGACAAAATAAATAATCCTCTTGTTCTCATGACAGTCAGAGCGCAGGCATTTCTCAGCAGTCACATGATGCTCTGAAGGCAGTTCTGGTTCTTTTGAATGGATTTCATCTCTGAAGGTAGTTTGTTCCACTGCATGTGTTTGGATCTGAGGCCTGTTTGAAGGCAGATGTAGTTCCTGGCTGCATCTTTTCAACAAACTGCCTCCTGGTAATTGGCCATTATTCGAGAACTGAGAGGCAGGCTGTCCAGAGGGCAACTGCAGCCCTCTGGAAACAATCATGGAGTTAACAGGCTGGCAGACAGCCGCGTCACTGGAACATGCCTGTCCTGCTGAGAGTCCTCTCCCGGGAGTATGAACGTTGACAACAGGAAAAATGAACTCCCAAATATAATTATGGAGGCTTTATCACAGAGAACACATTTAAGAATACATAAAAAACCCTAACTTTCAGTATTTTTATTGTTAAAATCTTTATTGGGACTGTATGTTGGCAGTAATTTTGCAGGATAACTGCTTGTAAAATGTAGCCAGCTAACTTACCAGATACTTTACAATACATGGAGATTAATTAATAAAAATGTAGCAGGCTTAGCTACAGCAACACTGCTATAGTGGATTATTACAGCTAAGCTGTTTACCTCTGCAGCTGAGCAGTTGAATTCCATGTTAACACTTTAACTTTGCTATTTTTAATTGGCTTGCTCTTTACTTGAGTAAAGAGCTGTATCAAAATAAATTTCAAGCAAATGATTTTGATCAAACACAGAAACTTAATTTGCCAGAAACTTTGTCGATGATACAGTTAGTGGATCAAATGGCTCAATTTACCTCTGGAATTTTGGCTTACTTTTCCCCTAAAGCTGCCATTTTGGCAAAAACAATGCAATCATTTTTCAGTTTTAGGTAATTCAAAACATCCTCCACCTCAAAAGTTCTTTAATCATAACTTTAAAAGTGTTCTTATTCTTTGGCTTTTAACTTTACATCAGACTTGTGTGGTCTCTGAGCTTTTGGGTCCGTATAATTTCTTAATCTCTGTGCTTTTTAAATTTTTTTTGCATTTGTAATTTCCTTTATTGATTTCATGGTGTTTTATTTGCTTTTTATTTTTTTATTATTATTATTTCTGCTGTGTATTTACAAATGTATTTTCACTCACTGTGCAGCACTTGGGTAAATGTTGATGTTTTAAAAATGTGCTCTATAAATACAGTAGACTGTAATGGATTAAATGAACAACAACACTTGATAAAGGGATTAACAATTTGGGAAAATAATCCAAATTTTTTTTTCCAGTATTGTAATAGTGATTTAGAATGCAGTTATTTTATAAGTTTCTCATCTCATGTGTTTCTCAAGAAACACAAGTAATTAATAATTTTATAATATAATCAACATACTGTATTATTAGATGTATTAAACTAAGGGTGAAGAATTTTGAAAATAATATCAAACTGACATATTGACTCTTGTCACAAACTCAATAGGAATTGTTGTATTGAGGGGAATTATCATTTTTATGTTGTGATTAAGAGAAACATACAAAAACTAGAAAAGCACTCAGAGAGCGCAGACCTCTGCCATTAGCCCTATCTCCCAATAGTAAGGAATCCTTTAAAAAATTCCTGGATCCGTCCTCATGTGCCCCCCACCATGGCATTCACCGATTACTCCCTCCCTGGTTGGGTGGAAACACGGTGAGGCAAAGCATTGGCTTTGCTACGGGTCCCAACAGATGCCCCCATGGTCTCACTGGACGACTGGAAGTCTTGGCAGAGGGTGAATATTCCTCTGTTCCTCCCAGCATTGTGAGTATTCTTGCTGCAATTCGCTGTCTTGCTCTCTGTTACGCTCCAACTCATCTCCTCGACCGAACGTGAGTCTGTCAAACTCTATAAGCTGTAACCTTTGAATAGAAACACACCCAAAAACTGCTGCTGGGATTGAAGTTACTCGTGTCTGCCATCTCCTGGTGTAAAGTGGTAACAGCGCAGACCTCCGCTATTAGCCCTATCTCCCAATAGTACAGAATCCTTTAAAAAGAAATCCTGGATCCAGACGGTGATCCGGATCACTCCCAAAATTTAATCAGTTCTTTCTTATGCCATTTCTGACATTTCCTGAAAATTTCATCAAAAGCCATCCACAACTTTTGAGTTATGTTGCTAACAAACAAACTAACAAACAAACAAATGAACAAACAAACTAACCAATGAACAAACCCACCCGATCACATAACCTCCTTGGCAGAGGTAACAAGATCAGTGGGAATTTTAGAAGCTATTCTTAAAAAACTGAGCTGAATATTTGCATGATGTGTAGAGCAAAACCTCTCTGCTTGCAAAAAAAAGTATCATGATGTATCATGGTATCTGACAGACATTTCAGATTAAAGAAATACTGAACCTTCTACTATTTAAAAATTGCAGTAGGCGATATAACAATTAGATCTACATTTTGACTAACTGCTCAGCCTTAATTTTGCACATTAAATCATCTTCCCCCACTTTCAATGTCTCTACTTTTGTCTCTTTTATTTTACACTTCTCTCTAAATGTCTACAGTCAGTGTTAGTAGGGAAAACAGCAACACTCGCACCACACTTCTGAAAATAAATCAGGCTGCTTATAATGTGACTGATGACACTGTTGCTGCCTAACACTTGTGATATCATTAATAGGTTGTATGCAGTCACATAATCCTGATGATGTCCAGATGTCCAGATGTATGATCCCAGCACTTTACAGAAAGTGATTTCTCTCTCCCCATTTACCTGTCAATCAGCTTACCTGCATGGAGGTGATTGAAATCACATATTACATAGTCCTGCAGACCATCTATGACATGTCTAGACAGATGAAGGAAGCCAAGAGTCTTGAAGAGTCTTAAACTGAGCTAAGAGGCTACCTACACCTATAAAAGCTATTTTCCTTCAGTGAACAACAGGAGCTGGCATCCTTTCAGAACAAGTTTTCTTTCTTCTCTTTTGTTGTTATTTAATCCACATTTAAAAAGCCAACCTGGTACCAAAAAAAAGAGCCATTTTGGAGCCAAAAGACTGATTCTTAGTACTGATCTGTGTTAAATGAACTGGATCTCATGAAAGAGATGAATTTTCCATCATAACGAGTCATCTGCTGTGGGAAAGCAAGCATATCAGGGTTTACCAAGACAAACCGTGACTAACTGCACTGAACCAAATCGAACTGCTTGGATGAAACAGGCCACATGTGAGTGTTGTCTAACTCTGCTCCTCCAGTCCAGACACTAGATGGAGGTTTTTGATCCATGCTTGCTGCTGTTTCCCCATAAGCTTTTTAAACTTTTTGCCTGAATGAGGACATTACTCATCTTCACAAATCAAGCCTTAAGCATTAGTTCAGGCAGGCCACAGAGTCAAGTGCTGCTCTATAAAAGAGATCAGCGGATCTCACGCAAGCCCTCATCAGCTGATGGTCAGCTGATTTGCTTCCAAACATGCTACTGATTGATCACACTCAGCCTGCCTTTACTGCTCCTTCTGCAAACCACCTCCAGCCCAGCTCCTCCTTTATTCTGCTTCTGACTTCATCAATGCCGTTCTGTTATCACTGATGCCTGCTCTGCTCTGGGTTTTTGCTGCTTCTCTCCCTGCCTCAGGCTTTCCTTATAAGCACAGGAAGAGCAGCAGCATGATAGTAAGCTTGTGGAGGGCAGGGGGATCCCAGAACAGCCACACCACCAAACATAAATAACAGCAATAAGTGCTCATTAACTGCTAATAAAAAAATCTTTATAACCAAAAATCAAGTGTTTCTTGACAAATTGGTCCTAATTGAACTTTTTTTTTAAGTTTCTCATGAAAAACTGTATTTTTTTCCATGTGATATTTGAACAAATCATAACATATTGCCATTCATCTGATTTACTCGGTGACCCAGATTGCATCATTTATAACCATGTTTCAGGTTGATAAGTCTGCTAATTCACTTTTATTCTGCTGGTCCTTCTACAGATTTCTACATTAGATTAACTTTTTACACTAACAGGACTTAACACAAAGTTTGGGAGCACTTTGAAGACAGTGAAGACGGCATATTTCTTTTAGCAGAAGTTGAATGAACTGTATTTTGGCTTTATTTGATGCACAGTGCTAATGTTCTTTTACCTTGTAGGAATTTAAATGTTTTTACAACAGTGACATCAAAGCGTTCAATGTTATGGCACTACCTTTTGTATGGTTGGAGCTAAGGGATTAACATTTGCCAATACTGGTAAGATGGGCAGGTACTCTGTTCAGAATCAGAACATATTTTCTTTAAAAACAGCCTTTTTTGGGCTGTTGTAGAGAGAATATTTGTGTCTTTACTGAGTAGGTACCCAACCCAGCGACGTGTTGTCCTATGAAGCCATATTAGGTGACCTTCAACAAGTAACTCCATAATTACAGGAGAGCACGCAAGGTATGCCAAATGACCTTCCCTCATCTGCGCCCAGACCCAAACATCACAGAGGGGAAATAATAATAACAACTGACACGTCTACCTCTGGCGCAGACTGGCAACTGGATCCAGATGGAGGGAGCATATCATTACCGTTTTATTGGGAGATATCAAAACAGAGAGGCACATTCCGGGAAACCTTCACTCTCCTGCAGATCACTGCCTTTGAAACAGGAGAATTTTATATTGTTTGTCTGCTGTTTCTCTTTGTTCTCTGTGAGCGCTCTCGAGGTGGACACAGTGCATGGTGGGTAATGCGCAGGAGGTTTTGAGAGGAGAAGAAAGGAGGCTAAGGTAGGAGCTTTAGGCGAGGGGAAAAGGCTCAAACTCGCTCTGAGAAAAGCTCCCCTAAGTGCTCTGCACCTCACTCTGGTCTGCAGGACGGCCACAGCAAGACCTTAAGCATGCTCATCCAGCTTTTTTAATTAAAACACACCACTGGAGGCAGAACCCTCCTTTTCTGCTTTGATTGTTGCTGCAAACATCATGCTGACTCATTTCTTAGACTCAAGGCTGTGCCTGAATACCTGAGAACTCTGATGACTTTCAGCATTGCTTCTCTTTCATCCTTGAAAGGCAAGTCTCCCTCTTTTTAGGTCAAGCTCTCTCTCTATACAACGGAGGAGGCTTTCAGAAACCCCTCCGGTCCTCCTCCTCCCTCTTTCCTTTCACCCCCTCTGACATCCTGGAACCACTCTTTGATGGTCCCTGCTTGTATTTGAGTCTTGCTTGTTCTTTATGTGTACCTGAGGATGTTTGGTTATGTATATTTTTACCACCCATCCTTCGCTACCACCTCAGCATACTGAGACACAGAAAGACTTTTTTTTTTTCATTCTTCTTGAAATCACCACAGGGTGCAGACATCTCATGTCCTTTCTCTCAGAGGGGGGGGTCACAGCCAGCGTTGAGTTGCGTTTTTCATCAGGGGACTGTGCAATGTGCATGTTGGTGTGTAACCCACCGGTGCACCCTGGAGTCAGCATTAACCTGATTAGATCACTGCCGGGGAAGAGGAGGGTGGTGGTGCAGCTCCAAAAACAAGCATATTCAGGCTCTGAAAGCAAAGAGAAAGTTTGGTGTTTCCCACTTTGATCTGATGTCAGGAAGTATTGGGAGGCATTTCCTGAAGGAAGCGTGAAGACAAGGCCGGAGTGATGGGAGAAGTGACCGGTCCACCAACAGGCCCCAGGGACCACAGAGGAGCCTCAATGCAGGCTGAATTTCTCACGTACATAATACAAATGGTTGGTAATGTGAGAGGCATGTAATTCATGAGGGATAATTAGATCCAGTGAATAACTTTAGTATGGGTAAGAATTTGGCAGTTTTGTGAAGAATCAGAATTAAGAAGATAGATTGTTTTTATCTAAATCTCAGAGATAAGATGCAATCTGTATTCAAGAATACAGCAAAGCTTTCACTGAATTTAACTTAAAGCTATTTTGGTACAATATTTTAAATATTTTTGGAGTAAAGCACATGCCTCAGCCACCATGGAAAAATTACAGGGATCACTCAGATAAATCAAGCATAGTTAAGCTTTAAATATTAGCCCAATAAATATTGATTTTGGATTGCCATTTTTGTTTTCATGAACAGCATGAGCATAGAGTTAAGATGGATATAATAATAATTACAAAACTGATAGAAAACCCTCAATTTGGCAGTGATGACTAAGGCGTTCCAGCTCTGAGAGAGAATCCCAACTCTTTAAATACATTCTAGGATTATAATGAGATAATAAGGATTATTGCAGGCATTAGAGAGTAATTTCTTCACAAAATGCACTCTTGATTGCTGAGATCTTATCAGTCAAACCATTATTAGGACACAATCATTTTAAATATGTTTTTTTGTACTTTTGCCTCTGCCTAATCCAATCACAGTTGTCATTTGCAGATGGCACTGCTTCTCATTATCACTTTTTAACTTCGCGTGAAGTTTTAGAGTCAGGCAGAAGGAATTTTGATAAGAGTTTTGAATTTATAGACAACAGGACATTTGGACTTAAGACAGGAAAGGACAAATTTAAAGAGTATTGAACCGCATTCATTTTGGTCACTTCAAAAATCAGAGTTTGCACATTTAGAAGCTGACTCCTTTTTTAGTGCTGCAGCTGAAGACATGACGTGTTGAGAGAGATAGGGGATAACAGCACCTAACAGGACAGATGTGGGAGTTGAACCTGGGACCTATGCAGCTAGGGCTATCTCCTTAAATGCTAAACCAACTGGCAGGGGCGGTTTTAGTGACTTGGAGGCCCCAGGCAAAGATCAGTGTGAGGCCCCTCTTAACATCCCTCACCTCAACTTCTTTGATGACCACCACATGACTGTGATTTAACGGAAGCAGCACAGTGTGCAGTGGCCACTAATAACACATTTAACTCCATTCAGTGTTATATCATCTGCATTATAACCAACACCTGACTTTACCTACTCCAAAAGCAGTCAGTAGCTGTAATCTTCATTCTCATGAATTCATCATGCATGAGATTCCTCAAACTCGCTCTGTCTTTGGTCAAAGAGCCTTTAATGTTTTTGCTCCATCATCTTGGTCAGAGTTACAGGGCCATCTTAAACTTGAGCGTTGTGTTAGTCTAGGAGATTTCTAAACTAGAATTAGGGAACAATCCATATATATATAACCTGCAACAATATTGCTACCAGTTTACTTCCCACAACTACACTGAACCCCAGATGGCTCCAGGTGGCTAATCAATACAGACGCACTTTACAAAGCATTATCTGCCATCAGCATATAAGTGCTTGTGTGAATAATGAGTGCAGCTTGTAGGTTGAAAGCACTTTGATTGGTCAGAGGACTAAAAAAGGGGTGCATACAGTTCATTTATCATTTTAGTTTTTCAACCGTAGTGGAGGAAAAATACTGTTTAAGAAGTTCAGAAGCAAGATTAAAAAGGTAAATACTACACAAACAGTACAGTTGTCTGCAGTGTAGGCGTCTACTGCAGAAGCAAATAGAAGGAAACTGCCACAACTATCCAAGTGATGGTGCCAGCTTTATATCTACTCTGTATCTGGCCTGGGCATCTTTCATGCAGCGGAGCTAAACGATGACTCCTTACTTCCCATCATCATAGGGCCGTTCTCTCAATAGATGTCAATAGAATGACATCACCCTGCGGTTAATCTGTTTTGCCAAAGGAAACAGCACAATTTGGCCCCTGAGGCCTGTTGAAGAAAAAGACAAGGGTGTCCGGAGAGGCCGACAGCATTCTGGCACTCAGCCTGTATCAACATTCACACAGGGAGTGATATCACACGGACTAGAGATTTTTACAGCCCAGCAGGCCCAAACACTATCAATCATATCTAAAGACACATGTGAGATAAATGACAAATAGATGAGCCAACTTACTCTGAAGATGTTTCGGATTGAAGACTACAAAAGAGATGGGATTACACAACAGAGTTACAGGACATTGTAGGCTTACTAAATTATCTCGTTGTTGTGATCCTGCAGCCAATAATTCCATCTGCTTCATATTGATTCAATGAAGTTTTTTTCCTGCACTTTTCTGTGTTTTTGTTGAAACCTGCAAGCTCCGTGTCAGGATGAAAAACTCTGAGGAACTTCAGAGTGTGCGCACAAGTGAATATGGTTGACCACAATGGTTCATGTAAGCACTCAAAAGTGACAGTGTACAGACAAAAGCCCAACCATGGAAATCAAGAAATTATATGGTGGAAAGGATCCAACAGCTATAAACAGGTTGGACCACACCATGCAGTGCGTGGGCTTCAAGTACATCTCCATCCCTGCATTCCTCTTCCTCTCTGGCCCATGGAAACGCAGGGCAAAATCCTTCTGCTGATATTTTTACCTGTTTTATTAAGACGTGCCCTGATGAGTTGTATTCCCTGCAGAAGCTGTCAAACCTTTCTCACTCTGTTTACAAAACCCTCTTTAAACTCAGGGTAAAAAATGTGACAAAGGACCTCAGGTCCAAAAAAAATAGTGAGTTTCTGCTCGCTCACGTGCTTTCTGTCCAAGAGAAGAGCAGTGTGTTTTCAGAAAGCTGCAGCCAACGTTGCAGTGGGCCTATTAACGTTACAGTAACATACTGAGTGAGAAGGGTAAACCTTGGAAAATTGCAATAAGGGGTGGTGTAAAGTGTGAAGGGACTCATGCTGTCATGAAGCCCCACTTAGGATGTGGCTGTGATTGACAATGAGCACAAAATAGAGACGGCCAAGATTTATAGCAGCGTGGGATCCTGTGCTGCAGCAGACATCTGGTTTGACCAATGTTTATGTGACTTTGCAGAGCAGTGAAGAACCTTCTGTGAGTCAGAAGATAAAAGTTAGAGGAGGGGAAGAGAAAGTTGTAGGTTTATCATGTCTGTGTTGGCTGTTATCAACAATAGAACTTTTGTTGCTGCAAGCTATACTTTACTCTAATACCAGAAAGCTTGACATCAAGTATATTCTTCAGGTTTTCATCCAACTTTGCTTTTTTCATTGGGATAAGGAAGGGGTTAAAAGTCAAAATCTCTCTCATTTTGAATTTAAAGCTCCCTAATCAAAGTACATGAGGCATTAAACATTTTAAAAGTCGTTTTATAAAGGACTAGTCCCAATAAGATATCTAATACCATAAACATACAGTACATATAAAAGACCTCCCCATTACAGTTACACCACAAAGTCAAAAGAACACTTCAAGCAACTCTGAAAAAAAGTTACTGTAAAGTTAAGGTCAGGTGATGGATACAAAAAAAAATCCACCAAACACTGTACGTCACCAAAAACACAGCATCCCCACTGCGAAGCACCATGGTGGCAGCATCATGCTGTTGGGATGCTTCTCGACAGCCCGTCCTGGAATTTGTGACTGGACTGGAAAAGGTCTGTTCACCCTGGATCCTTGTGCAGCCCGACAGAGCTTGAGCAGTTTTGCAAAGAAGATTGGAGTAAAATTGCAGTGTCCAGATGTGCAAGCCTGATTGAGACCAATCAACAGAGTCAGTGCTGTGGAGGAGCCAAGGGTGCATCTACTGAATACTGACTTGAGGGGAGTGAATAGTTTTTTTTACCCTTACTGATTTTCTTTTAAATCTGTTGTCACTTTGACATTAAAGAGGATTTGTTGTCAAAAAGTCAAATTATATTGACCATGATTGATTTATAAAATCAATAAAAGGATAATACATCCGAGGGATTGAAGACTTTTAATAGGCACTGTAAAGGGGACACAGGATGTTTTATTTTGAACATTTTCATATAAAAGTGTTATCAGTCCTCCCACCTTTCTGTGCCACAGAGTGAATAAAGTAAAAACTACAACAGTTAAAATATAAAAATATCTCTAATGTTTCTTTTCATTTCTTTAGTCCAAGTAGCTGATGGACAGGCAGAGGTCAGAGCTGTTTGTTTATCACCTTCCTACAGTCAGTAAGCTGCACAGAAAAGGTGGAAAGAATTCAAAAGAGATTAACATTCACTGGGAGTGGAAAAGTTTCGACTGCGAGCTGAAGGCCGATGACAAGTCTGATTACTGGTGCACATCTGAAATGATTAATGTATACCATGTTCCTGCTTTACAACATGTTGAGTTTTAGACTCCATGTTTGATCCTACAGTAATTACATAAACACTATCCAGATGACCATAAGACCACAACCCAGAAACCCTGAATCACAGGAAAAATATAATTAACTTTACCCATTTTTCCTACCTACATTTTCTGTCTTTATTTTAATAAACAGTCTTGCTCCCTCTTTTCAATGCCCCGCAAGGACCCCTACAAGTGCAAAGGAAGACACGCACGCAAAGGTTCAAGGACGCACTCTGTGAATACTGAGTTTGCAAAATAGTGATCGGCTGCAGAGGACTCAGTTTGCTTCTCCATGCATGTTTCCAGGCAACAGTTAGGACCAATCGTTTGTCTCCATTTAAGCTTCAGCTGTTAAATAGGCCTTTGGGAAGCCCACTTGACCCAAAGTGCTCTTCTATGCAGTCACAGAAAATACCTCTTCCTTTTCTCATTTATTGTAAATCTAGTGGACAGACAGAGGTTTGAGGGTGAGGGGATTGGTTACTAAAGATTGGTGAGAGATACACAGCCAAGTGAAAAAACTGATGCAAGCATACATAAAAACACAGCATTCATGTATGGACTTCCCCTTTTGTTCACCATGTCCCGCATAGAAACCTTTTAGCGTGACCTAGTTGTGAAAACCTTTCACGGTGTCCACTGCAACACCCGTCACCCCCACATTACCCCATGGGCCCAAAAGGCAATCTGTCAAGGGGCCTAGATGTGTCACCTATCAATAGACAAGGCTTATTGTTTCAGGGGGCTTCCTCTTTCCTGTACAGGACAGTCCTGCAGGAGGCGTTGCAATGGGCTTGTCAAACTGCCGGGGGACTAATGAAAGGTGTATTTCATCAGATGAAAGTGTTGAACTTTCCTTGCCTGTTAACATGTCATCTGACAAGTCGACTGTAAGTTCATTGCAGAAAGTCCCGTGCTGGCTTTGTCAGACTTTGGTTTGTGTCTGTTTTGATTATTTGTTTGTTTTTCAAAGAGAAGCTGTGTATGGTTACACTTGACATTTCCTTGCTCTTCATACAGGGGAAATTACACTGAATATGCTGAGATGTTTTATTTCAGAGAAATTGAATAGTTATTTTTACACAGTCTATTTAAATTATGCTGATGATCTAAAGATGTCAAGTTCAAGCTCATAGTGATTTCATAACAATGCATGGGCAACTTTATTGGGCTCCACGTCTTCTAAGTCATGCCAAGTTTACTTATAAAGCTCTACAGTTTGCTCATGTTTTTGAGAATATAAATCCACAGTGTCTGGAAGGCTCTCAGAGCAGAGCCACAGTCATAAAAATGGATTATTGTGGAGGAGGTACAGCGACCTTAAAAAATGCCCACTTCATTCTCTATAAATTCGCTGTAGCTGAACACAGGAATGGGTATTTTTCTTCTTGCTGTTGGCACAGACTTGGATTGAGATGGCCACTGGGCGAGCAAGGGGTGTTTGCTCAAGTGGAGCCAATTACTCAAAATAAATTGGGTCTTCCTCTCCATTCCCTCCGTTTGCTCTTCCTACCTTTTCTCCCCCCTCATCCCCTCGTCTCTCTGGTATGGGTTGTCATTTGGAAACCAGGTCAGATCCACAGTGAACCACTCCTTCCAAATAAACAGGCTAGTAATGGCTGTTTACTCAGAGTACAAGAGCCATTATGAGCAAGGAAGTTAAACATATCTGACAGGCGAAATGGCTGCAGACAAATCACCGTTGCCCCTTCTTGAGCGATTGATTGAAGAATGCTGATGTTTCACTAACTGTTACCAGCAGCGCATATATATGCATGTGACTGCTTTTCAGAAGGCATACCAACAAGATGGTGTAAGGATTCAAATCAAAAACCTTTTTGTTTTTCCGTAATTACACTTCAGAGTAGGCGGATGACCTCGCACGAGATGGATTTCATCACTTAGATTGCCTGGAAGCAGCAGGCCTCACAATCGGAAAGCACCTTTGTACTTCAGGAGAACATCACAGCCCACTTTTCAATCACCTCACAGGATCTGGACAGCATAATGTGGAAAATATGGAGCCTGAAGAACAAGGAGGTACATTCATAATGTACAGTAAGGCAAACCATAATGAGTTTAGGGTCATTCTGTGGAGTCATTAAGAGATCAAAAATGAAGTGAGAAAATCATTTGAAGTGAAAGCCACGGTTCTGTGACTTGGGGTTTAATTGGAAATGAAATGGTACAGTAAACAGAACAATGCATTTGTGGTCATACATGTGTGGAGAATGGACTGCATTAAATCAAAGGCTGCTAACAAGGGCATAATGGACCTTCACGTAATCAGTGCCAAATGAGTAATTTCCTTTCAAGCTTTTGAATTTAGTGTGTGAAGCTTGGGAGCAAATTAAGCAACTTTGGGTTCAGGTTTTTGCAAGATGAAAATACACATACTGTGCACTTAGACACGAGGCTTAAATGAACAGTCCCTACAAAAAAGTTGGGTTTTGATCAAACGTAAATTCAACCAAATTAGGTTTACTCAAGGTGACCACGCAATTGGACAGGGTGATTAATTGAAATTTAGATTAAATTATAATATTGCCTGCTTGAATTTTCAAATCACAAAGGGTGCAATATTTCTTTTACTTTGATGTATGTCAAAATACAGGTTGCAGCAGAGATGTTATGCCTTACACATCATGCAGTAAATTAAGAGCCATTTTTGTTTGAATGATTTACAAACACTTTGACTTTCTTCTTTTTTGTAGGTTTTTCTTTAGCAAAATAAAATTAAATAAAAATAATCTATCCCTTCAACATAACAAGTAATATTAAATTTGCAATGTTAGTCAAAATAATCACAATTTGATTTTTTTTTTTTTTTTTTTTTTCAAAATTGTTCAGCCTTAGTTTAATGTTTCTAATAATGTGCTGGTTACAATATTGAGTTATCTATCGCTTTTGTGTGTTGAAAAAAACATAAGATGAGGGGTTCTTAAAAAATAATTGCATGGCAATTGCAATGATGGAGGAATAAATTACAATTTGATTATTTTTCAAAATAGTTCAGCCCTACCATGAAATATTGCGCACTCACTCAAGTTGCCCTTCATGCTTGGTCACAAATGGCTCCATGTCTAAATCTCCAAAATGTCAATCCACTTACATCAGCAAACTGGACTTTAGGCTCAACAGTCTGACGAGATTTATCTTTTCTCTGAGCTTTAAACTCTTCAAATTTGGTGCTTACCATTTTGACTCATCTGGAGGTGCAGGAAAGTTTGATGCTTCCAAGAATAAAGAATATTTTGAAAAAAACTGGTTGGTACAGTCACTGAGAAAAATTACAGAAGATAGAACAATTTTAGCAATATTCATTTGCCTTAGCAGTTTCAACAGAAAAAAAGCACGAAAACATGACAACTAGCACAGATCAGGCCTTTGAGGCATAAAAATCATAAAGAGGCTCTGAAGTCCTTTGAGCATAAAAACTTTCTCTGTTGTTGTAACTTGATCACAAAGTTGTCTCTGCAATGCTTACATGTAAATTTGAGTTTCCTATTCATTCAGTCATGCATTTACTGAATGGAAATTGAGAACTCTAAATCTAATAAACGTATCTTGACTTTTATCATCACAAATGATTAGAGAGGATAGGAAATGAAAAATGGAAACATCTATATAAAATGACTAAATTGGGCACAAATGGTTTCTCTGAAGGTCACAACAATAACTTATTTGATCATTCTGAATCATAACTGTACCATAATCCCATAAAATGAAAACAAAAGAGAAAGATGGCCTTAGCTCAAAAACAACACTGGGGTGTGAAGCTGTTTGCAGTTAGAGCCACAGTTAGATTCTTTACAGATGGGGCCAGAGGCGAAGCTAGCGCAGGGCCTCAGGGTTTTTTCCTCATGGATTTGAGCTGTGAGAGAATGTACAATGGGCCGAGACACGTTGTTGTAATTGGCTCACAAAAGAACAGACTGCTCCCGAGATGTGAAGCTCACTTCAAATGGGTGTTGCTTGGGGCTTTGATTCGGCCAATCACCGCAGCTCAGATCACAGTCACAGAGGACAGTTGTACAGTGTTGAGCCATAAACCTTGGCACAACCGGCTAACGGGAATTTCTGTCTCATGCATTTCCAAATGAATGGTTGGCGGGGTAACACAGCATAAATCCACTGGAAACAATGTGGCACAAGATTGCATGTGCGCTGGAAATCTTGCATGTATGTTTCCCTGTAGGCTACACATGTGAATGTATCTGAACAATATCTCAGTGTGCATCAAAGCTCCTTCTTTTCCTTTTTACTGTCTGAGTGCCAGGCAGCATTCAACACCTGGATCAGCAGGTCTCCCCCTTGTGCACATCTACTCTTACACACACTACTGATCTCCATCTCCCTGCAGACGCAGAAGCTATGCAGCTGCTAACTTTCCCAAGAATCCACAGTCTCCTACAGCACCGAGCTACTGTAACCCAGTCCTAGCAATGTTTCAGCACGTCCAACAGTCCTCTGATTCTGAGTCTAGAGTTGCGTTATATCCGCCTTGTATTGTTTTTCTTTAATCTTCATGTTGTGTAATGCACAGTGACAGAGCAGACTTCATTCTCGAGGATTTGATTTCTCCATATAGTTGTTGAAACATGCTTGGTGTCCTGCTGTTACTCTTCTAGTTGTAATTTAACCCTAAAAAGTCCAGACTTTGTTAATTGTGCCAGTAATCTGTTTAAAGTACTGCATGGAAGATGGGAGAATTATCATTGAGTTATTTGTATTCCTCTCCACAAGCCTTTGTTCAATAATGTATTCCTGATGTTGGCATTACAATAAACTCTTCCACACTGCCATTTTCATTCCAAGTGTGGCCACAGGATCCGGCAAGGTGTGTGTTTTCAGTTCAGCCTCAGGGTCCCTCAGAGAGCCAGGAATAAATAATCATAACATCTCACTATTTTTACATGTTTATAGCAAGTTTGGTTTGGTCCAACCTGAGCCCAAAGTCATGATGGACAACCCCTGGACCCAACAGTCCTTGCAACAGCTTCCCATGTGGCCCATTACAAATCTGTATTCAAACATGCAATTCAGCTGGCAGCCAATCAAAAGGCAAATTTCCACCCACATCCTTCAGCACATACCCTCTGGGCAATTCTAACACTCTCTTATGGCTGTCGTGAGAAGAGATACACGCAAAAGAATCTGTCCCTTGGTAGAAACTAACAAATCCACCATGCACTTCCCCAAGGATGACCATTGTCTAGATCTTACGTCACCCTGTTGGCTTCCTTTTTTTCCATGGTGAGTTCATCCCGAAGGCCAGGTGCCATGGCCTGTTTGAAGGCCGAGTGAAAGTCTGAGATATCAAATATTTCCTGAGGAAGTCCCATGAGAGGGCACAGACGACTGGTGTACCACCTCTAGTTACATGCTGATAATTACGCTGAGATACAGAAAATGTTTCTTCAGCACTAATAAAACTTTTAATGAAAGTGGACAACACGCTGCAGCCGAGCCTCCCTTGGAAACCTGGAGAGCTCTGATCTGGTTCCACGCTAAATGATACAGACAAACGTTTTTTGGAGTGTTGTGTTACTACGAGTAAGGAGAGGCTGTCTAGCAGACAACTTCATTAAAAGCATTACCGTAGGTCTTTACTGATGGGATACTCAGAATGACCTGAAATAAACATTGACTACTTTCTGTAAAGCAGTGATTCTCAACTGGGCCACATCAGGCCCAAAAAAAGGATAATAAAATTCAGGTATATATGGAGAAAAAAATTGCTGTGCTTCTAAGGACTATCTTTTATCTTTCAATCCCTACAGCTATTAAATTGACCCCAAAAAACGATGACTATCGAAAGAGTTCTATCAAGAATTACTTTATGTTTGGTCCATTTACACAGACATCTGACTACAAGCCATTTATTTGATGCATGAGAAACACATACTCATCAGTCCAGTACTGATTAAATCTGCAGTTTTCTGTGTCAACTCTCCACTTCAGGCTCTTGGAGAGCGCAGTTTTCCCTGTCTGAAAATCAAAACAAAAGAGCTGTTTCCTGCATGTGTTTTTCACCGATTATGACACAGCATTGAATCGTCAAACCCAGAGATGGAAATCATGGTAACCCCAGAAATATGTAACCAAAATATCTCAATCGCCCCCTGGTGGCTGGCTGCACTATAGCCAATAGCAAGTGGTCACATGGTTAATGCCTAAAAACTGTGTACATTTTAAAGAAAATACAAATAATAATGCAGTGATATTTTAACTAGGTCAACATATCTGTTTTATTTTAGTTTATTTGAAAATTTGGCCCAAATTGTACATGTCATGAAAAATGTGAAGTTGATGACCCTTGCGCTAAACAACGACCTCTTTGTTACTTTTTAAAACTTTTTTCAAAGGACACAGTGTCACCCTTTTAAGTGAATGACTGTATGGTAACTGGCATTGAAGTTTCATAATGGATATGGATGTGGGTAACAATTAACAAGTCCAGACTACAATTTAGCAGAGAAAAAGTAGGATATAATGTGATTCATTTTTAAGACAAGGTAGACAGGCCTATAAAGGTAACTTTAATTTTGGTGCTTTATTTCTATCCCAACCTCTCTAGTTTCTTTTTCAAGGCAGCCATAAAACTAAAACAGAGAATTACAGAAATGCTGAAGAGCTCTACAAACATTTTCACACCAGGTAACAACTTTCTGTTCTCAGTCCTCACTCGGACTGAAGAGTATGTTCATTAGAGAGCACAAGGTCTACCCTGGCATATCAAGCACACCCCTAAAAATAGTATCTTTGCCATCCTCCAGCCCTTTGAGGATCAGAGCAGAGCGAGGCAGCTGAGTGGTGCCGGAGTAAAGCCTCGGTCTGCGGACAGATGTTTCGTAGAACAGGTGGCTGGGGTTGTCCCATGGATTTGCATGGCTATGACAGACAGAGCAGACCTCACAGACTTCAAAGGGTAGGAGCATGATTGCTAATGATCTGTGGAGAGAGGCAAGAGGAGTGGTTAGCTTTTGAGCTAGCTTCAGAGGCGCCATGCAGACAAGGACTTCCAGCACAAAGTCCATGGAAAACTTTTTTCTAGTGAATGTTGCCAAAATGGGGGCATGCGTTCTGCTACTGTTGGACATTTCTGTTGATAACTTTAGATGCACCATCAAATGTCGGCATATTATTACATTTAAAAGTGCAATTTGAGGCCAAATCATGCTAATAATATTTAATAATTCTTATTGTTAAATGGGAAATTTTAAAAAATGGCCAGTATACTCAATATCTTTGTTAAAATGATCAGACAGATTTTATTCTAGATGTATAATGATTTTCTTTCAACATTACACTCACAATACAACATTTGTTTGCAATATTGCTCTGATAAATGTTGATAAAAGTCATAAATTACTTTGTAAGCCTTGAGCTAATAAAAAACTATGTTGTTTTAAATACTGACCTACATAGAAAGAAGAATCCTAAATTAAACAATGAAACATTGGAAGCCAAATGTATGTACAAAGACAATTTTCTTTTGAGATCATTAAAAATGCTCCACCAGAGCTTGAAACCAAGCATGAACTCCCCTAAATCTGACTTGATGAGATTTTTTTCTTGCGAGGCAGCAATTAACTCAGACAAGTCAAATCTCAGCATCTCCCCCCTCCCCTTCATCTGTCATATTTTCAGCTTTGATCTCCTCTAGCCCCTTTCATTAAGCAAATACAACACGCTGCCACTTAAAGTTCGCAATGGAGCCCTTAACATCTAATAAATAATGCATCTACACCAGGATGAAAACATGAGATGAGCACCAGGCAAAAGAGGTGAACACATGGTTAGCTCGGGCAAAGTTAAATGTACGCTGAATGAAACATGAATCATGGTGGTACACAAACGCAGCACACACTCAGCAGTCTAGTCTTGGATTAATGGACGTGATTATGGATGCAGTTGTTTCCACCTATCAGTCTGAGGTGCAGAGCAGTGGGGGTGAAATGTAATACTGGATAGCAATATTAACACTGAATTTTAAGTAGCACACTGTCCTGAATGAGCTCCATGAAAAATGAGAGTTGAAAATAGTTTTTTGGACCTGGATCAAATGAGGCTCCTTAAAATATAGCAAGAAATCACTGTCAAATCATCAATCACAATATTATATATTAAGAATTGGGGGGGTCTATCAACAGAGTGAAATACTCATTTTCCTGTTTTTTTTTTTCTACCAAAAACTTTGCAAAAATTGCTTTAATAAGTGTTTATTGTGATTTAAGTTAGTATGTACAAATCTAATTTTGACAACTTTAGAGCAGACGATGCCTCACGCCTCACACCTAACTGCAGGGCACTGATTGTCTGCAACCCATGTGCTGGGCCTGTGTTTCTCCAGGCAGGCCACATGGGTCTGACCTGTGGCTCCTTGCACGCATGTTGTTCCCCATTCTTTCCTCTTTTCCCATCTGTCCCCTGGACCTACGAATAAATAGGTAAAAGCCCAAAAATAAATCTCTAAAAATGTAGGATGCTATTAGTCATGTTTGTCATAGGTAGGTGTTTTGGCTGACTTTGGTTAATCTTCAAAAGCACTTTTTGAAACTATGGCTGAGCAGAATCAGGTATATTTTGCAGGCATTTTCTCACAAACCATAATATTAGACACATTAACTTTTTTGACTTGTAAAGGGCCATGTTGAAAAATCTAAATAAAATGTAGGAGATAATGGAGGAGGGCACTCAGATGAGTCTGAAAAATCTTGGTTGTCCAACCATCTCTTTTAAATTCCATTTCAAAGGGGGTCACCTGAGGTCATCTTTAGGAATTGTGTTGATACTGCAAGGCTGCATTGAGATGCTCAGCTATTTCACAGAATAACTTAAAATCTTGACCTGGAGATGACACAAGACGTGAAGTCTGGGCTCAGTGAAATCACAAGGATTTATCTTCAGAGGACCAAAAGTGTCTGTGAAATTCCATCATGTTTTTATTAGTCTTTGAGATATTTCAGTCTTGGCTTAAGTTACTGATGGCCTAGCAAGCCAAGATTTCTATCCTTGGAGTCCTGCTAATAAACACATGAATAGTTTATTTCTTTGACTATCAATTGTACTTTGATCGTTTGTAATACTCATTTTGAATACACAACCAACCTTTCTGCAATTACATATTAATATAATAGTGTCACCCATTGACTGAGAGTACATACTGCACAAACTGCATGTGATAATGGATAGTGACAGGCCAGCTTGCTCCAATGTGGCTGAATAGACAAACAGCATCCTCCAGTTTCAGTTCTGAGGGCCTTCAGAGCTAAAGTGACCTATGTCAGCAGGGGGCCTTTGACTACATCTTGACTTTATTACACCTCACCCTTAAATCTCACAGTGACCTTCTCCTCTTCTGTGCCATGTTCAAATAAACATCCAAAAAGGCTTTTTATTTCTCCCTTTCCACTAATGTCATCTGGATCCCTTTCTCTCTTTCTATTTGTTTTCCCTCCCTTCATCTTCTGATGGAGGCACATCATGACCTGACAGGAGCCATGCCACAACCTTTACCAATCAGACTGAACTTTACCACACGCATACAGAAAGATTTGATTTGGAAGTGGGGTTAGGGTTAGTGTTGAGTTTTTATTCACTGGGAAGTGACTGTGCTGCTGTATAGTCATGATCTCCTTTACACTCACCTAAAAGGGTGTTTAAAGGGGAGAGTGGGTGTTCCTAAAAATAGATATAGCATACTTACTCCCTCACACAGAATAAGAAATACATTCCCATAGAGTGGAAATAGCTCCATTAAATGGCATACACTTTGAGATCTAGTAACACCTCAGCTGGGTTTCCATCTCAAGGGGACATCACGCTGTGTCGAAAACACCAGCACAATGTGAACCTCTCTGCAGGCCCTCCAAAAACCCTGCCAATGTTAAACTATCCTTACCGCTCAACAACTCACGCATGACCTATGATTACATTTAGTCTGAAGGTGGCCTTAATAATGTGTGCCTTTGTAAATGGTCGTATTTTTGTCCCAGCCCTCCTTGCTCCTGTGTGTTTTACATAATTGGAATATTGTCTCTAGGCTTTAGTTAAAAAAAAGGCCCTCAGAGATAATCTCAACCATCTTGGCAAAATGCAAACAAAGCCAAGTCTCTTGAGAGAAAAAGCCGCCAACTTGGAGTAGTTTTTCCCCCTTTAATAACATCTTTTATTGAAGCAGGGTGAAAACAATTAGGGGTGTGTGAGTTCTGAGTCTTTAATGCAGCCCTTATTGAATAAGCGTCACCCCCATCCGCTGAGGGAGGGTCTCTGAATGGGACACAAGTAGAATTGCCTAATGTTTAAATGTGAGGATGCCTAAAGGGATTGGAGGAGTAATTCAATTAGAGGTAATATGCACCAAATCTCCCTCGAAATCACTGTCCAATTCTCTTTAACCGCTAAGAAGACTAGCAAATGCACTTGAAGTCTGTTCTGAACAACTGGCAGGACAAATGAGCTAAGATGACACATTTTTGCAAGAGTAGCAAAGCTATTAACTTGCTTGAAATCAGCTGATAAATCAAAAGTTAGCTTCTTCATGTTGTATGCACTTTTACACCTCAGCACTGAGAAAAATAAATCTGAGGAGGAGTAAATTTAACTTAATTGAATCTGTGAAATCAACAATGAAAAATCAAGTTAATATCTTTACACAAATATATCTAGTATTGAAGTCAAAAAAATTTGTTCATAATACAAGATATTGTGATTTTTTTCGGAACACAAATAATTTAAGTAATGTGAGCCAGTCTTTTTAAGTTCATCCACACAACAAAAAACGATCTTGTTATCTTTAGTGTGTTTCCTTCAGGTATTTCAAAACACCGATAGGTGGTGGGCCAAGGCCGCCTATCTGCTTTAGTTTTTGAAAATAATGATCTGCACCGAGGGAGGAGCCAGATTTCTGAAATTATAAAGATTATTTCACTATGAATCAGATTCTGTTTGTTGTCACTCGAAATACTTACACAGTTTTTTACAATTGTAACCTAAAGTTTGTTATTTTTTCAGGCAAATGCCGCTGCCTACTATAAAATTTGGCCAATAGCAGGGCGCTATTGGCCAATCAGAGAGCACGTTACATTGAAAACTGGTGTTCAACACTAGAGGACTGTGTCGGTACACCTATACCTGCAGAATCAGTGACCTAAAAGTTGTGCTGCTGCACTCAAAAAAACCCAACATGGGTGTCTGTTACACAGCCATGGTAAAAGGTGTGTCCCTCTCCCCTCCCTGGCAAAGTTGAGGAGCAGTCATCCTGAGATGAAACATCATGTGTGGAACAAGTTAAGCTTAATCCTTTATCATCCATCGAACAGAAAACTAAAAGGGTGCTGAAATGTTATCAACAGTTAGTTGTCTTCTTCTGCATTTTGGATGATTTTTTTCGTTACTGAGTGTTTTATTAGAGTTCATTAAATTGCTGAATATATAAATACTGATATAAATTAGATTTTGGGACTGATCCAGATCACTGGCTGGATCCAGAAATTTTTTAAAGGATTCTGTACTATCTGGAGGTAGGGCTAATGGCAGAGGTCTGCGCTGTTTCCACTTTACGCCAGGAGATGGCGGACATGAGTAACTTCAATCCCAGCAGCATTTTGGGTGTGTTTCTATTCAAGGTTTTGGAGTTTATAGAGTTTGAAAGACGCACACCCGGTTGAGGAGACGAGTCAGAGCGTAACAGAGAGAACGAGCAACTTGTAGCAAGAATACTCGCAATGCTGGGAGGAATAGAGGAATATTCACCCTCTGCCATGGCTTCCAGTTGTCCAGTGAGACCATGGGTGAGACTGTCCGTGCATCTGTTGGCACCGGCAGGCAATGCTTCCACGATGACAATTTACCTGTTGCGAAGTCGGTGCTTTGCCTCACCATGTTTTCACCCCACTGGGGAGGGAGTAATCAGCGAATGCTGTCGTGGGGGGGGGGGTCCAGGATTTTTTAAAAGGATTCTTCTCAATTGGGAGGTAGGGCTAACAGCGGAGGTCCACGCTCTCCGAGTGCTTTTCTAGTTTGTACAAAGACTAGCTTTGTTTGATCTACATGATCAAACTATCTACACAATAAAATCAGTTGGTTATACTTGCAAATTTCATTTACTACATTGAAAAAATTAAGTAATTTATACAAAGACTAGTTTTGTTTGATCTACATGACAAAACTGAGTTCACTTTACTTGGATTTTATTTTTCATGTAAAAAAATAAGTAAGTAGTTTAAACAAAAAAAACAATCTTGCTTGTTCAACATAAATAAATAATGCAAAAAGTTGCCTTATTTTTTTTAAGTAGATCTAGCAGAACATTTTTATCAGTGTGGTTCTACTCTGACAGACTATGCACACAGTGGAGAAATATCATGGATTTTGAATGCCTGACAGCTGACCACAAACATTTTTGTCTTGTCCTCCATTGTTAGCAAAAAATAAACTAACTTTGTAAAAGTTTTTACAATGAAACGTGTATTTTTATCTTGCTAGTTTTTGTCTTTGCTGTGGAAAAACAGTTGTGATGAACATTTTTCCCCACTTTTCATTGACTAACAGTTTTCTAGCCCTCCCAAATATAGTCAGGACCAGTCCATTCTCAGGTATTTAAATAAGTTTTTATTGTAGTAAAATGATACTGAAACATTTCTCTTTCGGTATTTATGAAATTGAATTACTTTGTGTTCATTCCAGTCCATGGTATTCCATTTCCAAAACAACTAAACCATGATTATTGTTTTGCCTTCACCTCCTCTCTTTCAGCAGTAAAGATAAGTCGCCACTGTGTGTTAACTTGAAGCTGACTCTGTAGCTGCAACACCTCCCCATGGGGTGCAGCCTGCACCAAGACATCAAAAAGCATCTCAATCTGCTTAAGAAAATCCCAAGTTCACAGACCCGGAGCTGAGGAGAAGTTCATCCACTCTTACTCAAAGCAGCTCCACCACAGGGACGCACCACAGCAGCAACTTCATCCTGTGAGTGCGAGGCTTTTATAGCCTCCTCTGGCTTTCATAGAAAGCTCTGTGTGAGTGATCAATTATTCTGTTTGTCTTGTGGTAGGGGGGGTATAAATGAGATTTTTGGACTTATTTTTAGTTAGATATAAAGCACATTAAACCTAACCACACACGGGTGCTTTCCTAAAAGACCACACTGTAGGTATGCTGATAAAATCACAATCTGTTGCAACAATTTATTCACTATTCACTCCTCCCCATAGTCTGTCAAAATGGAGGAGAAAACAAACACAATTTTGGCTTGGGCAAAGATTTTTCTATCAACCAATTCATTTGCATTCTGCAAGCTCATACATTTCACAAACTCAATTCCATCTTCACTTTACACCAGACCTGGAATGTTTTTCCAGGCGCTCTGCAATTTGAATAACTATTGATGCACTAAAAAATATCTACTTTTTTGCACTGAAACCAAATGTGAGGTTTTAAATGCATAAAGAATTAGTGGGAACAATAAGAAGGAGAGAGAGAGGTATTTGTATGCTAAAAATTCTCTTCATGAACAATACCATTCAAGGGTCATATAGCTGCCTGCTGCTGGGAGGTATGACTTTCCAAACACTGACAAAGAAGGAAAACACACTAAAAATCCTGCATAAAGAGAACAAAATCAGAAAATGTCTGCTAGTATCGGACACAGTTAGTGCACCGAAACAAATCAGAAACCTAATGACATTGCAGAATTGCTCAGTTTTTAAGTAAGGTTAATTAAAGCATTTCTTTGACAAATGCAGCTCTGTGGTTCATTAGTGTCAGTTAAAACAGACAATAGAGCACAAAAAGTAACAACAAATGAGAACAAAAATGATTCTTTTGAAGTGCAGAACCTATCACAACACATCCCCGCACAGCAAAGTTATCACATTTGTCAAACTTTGAAATGATTAGGGCTTGTTTGATTCAAATGGATGGACAGATGGTGGAGGGGAGTGGCCTGTGAAATCCAAGCCCTGTTTAAAAGCTGGCTGGTTCTGAGCAGAGGGAATAAATATGTAAACCGGGCCTGCTCATGCCTCTACTTATTCCCAGGCCTGCACTGTCCCACATGTCGTGCATTCAGGGTCTATTAGTCATAATGAAGTGTAAAATAACCTTCAGTACACCCTCTGGAAAGCTAGAGAGGTACAATACTGAGAGAAAGTGCAGAAATTTCTGCAGATCAGAATTCTTCAGATCAGTTCAGGATGGAGCTTTGTAGAAAAAGGGAACACAGAAGAAAGAGAACCTCCTTTGTCTCTGGTTTGAATCAAAGGTTTATGGAAATATGTCTCGATGGAGGTAAACTGCTCTCAATGGGAAACATGTGACCCCCAAAGTGGCAAGGTGCTTTGAGGGTAGGAGAGAGCCACCCTTTTTACTCGCAAGAGGTGCATTATGAATCTGCGGGGTGCCTCCTTTTGTTTGGATTATAAATGGCCCCACGTGGGGTGGAAGGTCAAAGCGATAATCACAAATGTAAACAGCTTTCTCCTCTGAGCTGTGGCCTCCTGCTTGACCCCGCTGTTTCTGGCAGGTAAATGTTTGCAATGCATCAACACACGGGAGGAGATGCGTGAGGAGAGCTCTGCACACTGCTGCACTGTTTATTGGGTCCAGTCTTTAAACAAAGAGGCAGGCAAAGTAATGGTATATGGTACATTCTCACAGACCCACATGCGATAGCAGATGCACACATACACTCTCTAATTAATAGCTCCTCTGCCTCCTGAGTCTGTGAGGCAAGTCCACCCTAATCCCCTGGCACTTAGTTCAGAGTAATCAGCGCACAGCAGCAAAAGCCGCCTTTGGAACACTAATTAGCATCATTGATTTTTCTCCTCAGACTCTGACATGCAAATAGCCTGAAAAACAAGCTGTTTTTATAAGACGCCTACCAGTTAAAAAAAGGACTGTATTTCATTGTTTTAGCTGTACGAGCTCAGACAACAGACAGGCTTGAAATGTAGGTTAAAAACAGAGAGGGAAGATGTTTCATTGAGTGTGACAGGAGGTAATTAGAGTGTGTGTTCAGAGGGAAATTAGCATATGGTGTTGACTGATAATCACAAAATCCAAAATGAAAAAAGACTATCATTTGTGGTGTTTTGAAAGAGGGGGATATTGGCTGATGAGGCAAAATAATCTCAAAGCGTAACTGGCTTAAAGTATGTTTACACTGATACACTAATTAAGGTATCTCTCTGGTGATTACTTAACAAGTCAGTTTAACATCTTCTCTTTCTGGGAAATCTGCAGAGCCTGCAGCCTGAGAGGAGCGAGCGTGTGAGCTAACTTCAGTAAGAATTGCCAGTGTCCACATGCCGTGGGGAGAAGTAAATTGCAAGTAATGGACTCTGAGAACGCTGAGATGTTTATCAGACTAAACGAACAGAATCACACTGGAGGGATGTGGGGCGCTGCATGTGTGACAACATGCCAGAAAGAGTAGCAATGAGGAATGATGGCCGCCATTATGTTATGTAGTAAAAGTTGGAGGGAAACTATGTGCTGATCATTTGGGCCAATCTTTTTCAGTACACTCTGAATGTGTGTCAGCTGAGCGTGCTTCCCTCATTCTCTTACTCTGGGAACACACAATACATATGCCATCAAACTGCAATGTTATTGTTTCCTATAACTCCAAACAAGGACTGGATTGTGCTATTTTTGTGCTAATTAGCTACTGGCCGTGTCCAAGAAGTGGAATCAAAGTGACCGCAATCATCCCTCGCCTTCTTAACAAGAACGGGTGAGGAAACCATCACAGCTTGACTTAACCAAAACCCTCCACTGGCAAATCCATAAAGGGAAGGAAGAACAAGGAATTAGGGAGATTTTCTGTCCTCCAAATACACAAGCCAGACGCCAATTTATCTTTTTTTCTCTTATTCTCTTGCAGTTTCCTTCTCTTATAATTTTTCAGCCTCGCTCTCTCTCTTTCTCTGCGTGATTGCATCCATATGCTCTCTAGGGATAGATGGGGTCAACACCCTACTTACTCACGCCACAGTGAGGCACTGACACTGGTGAGAAAGCCCTCACGCAGTCTTCTGCGCACACACAAAAATACACACAGACATTACTTGTATGATTGTCTCCATGCTGCAGGCCCAGACTGAGTAGCCTGAGTGCTTATAGCTGAGAGGATGGGCTTTGGGATTTTCATGCCAACGCTTAATTCCACATCATGAACCTATGGAGTCTGTTACTTTACTGATCCACCTCCTCTTTCTCCTGATACATTTAGGATTGGCCCCTGAGAAGATCTGGCATCAATTAAGTGGCGCTCAAAGGAACTGGGTTCAATGGGGCCCAGTGGATCCTTCTGCGTTCAATCCTCTCTTTTGTTCAGCAAAGCCAGAAGAGGTTGTAAATTTGAACATGAAGACAGCGCGCAAATTGCAGTCACACTTGCAAACGCTGGGAATCAAGGCCAGGAGAGGGAGAAGGAATTATGTTGCCCTGCGCCAGCACTACAAAAACCTTTTCTCTTTCCAGCTCAGGAAAACACACAGCACAGACGCATACACATATCTGCAACAAGCACGTGTTGTTAACCACACGGGTATACAGAGGGGAAAAGCAGAAGAACACACCTACGAGCAAACATGCAAAAGCATAAAGACGAGCACGCATATTTAAAGCCACCTTGGAAACATCATAACAGAGGCTTTAAACACAAGCAGTTCAGACAGTTCACTCTCCACGCACTGTAGTCTTCATCTTTTTATTCCTGCCTCTGTGCTCAAACACTGGCCCTGCACACTCACAAACACAACTGAAGGACATCGATAAAATCTGCTACAATGAGCTCCTCCCTTCAACCTTGCCTGTGACCTTTGGCGATCCGATTTACTCTGCTACATCTCTGATCATATCTCCGCTGTCACTCTTAAATTATGATGATACACAGACTCCAGTGGCATTGTGTTTATAAGGCCACCCAATCCATGCCCTCATATGGGAGAAAGACTGGACCTCATTAAAACACACCGTTGTGAGGCATACCTTTAAAACCTTAACAGGCATCTTAATACAAGTATGCAACTGTTTTTAAAAAATCTGCCATTTTGATAATCTTTTATATTCAGGGGATGTGTAAGATAATGTTTGACTTTTCATACTAGACTACATCCTTTTCCTCACACCCATTTGTTTGCATTCATAATGGCTGCATTCCACTTTCAACACATGCATGCTGGCTCTCTGGCAAGGCTTACTGGCACACCTAAATGGAGCTCAGCCATCACTGAGAGACGCACAGGTGGCTTACAGGTTGATATAGTAAGTTTCTATTCTGACTACCTTTCTGCAGGTGGAAAAGCTCCAAAGGGTCACCACACTAGTGACTCCTGCTGATAAATTGAGGTATTTTAAGGGTTGGTATTGGGGGAAATACCCTCCCTGTGTAGAGGCTTGCTGGCAGAAGGAAAGGAAGCAGCCAGCAGCACCATGTGTTAAGGAGGTGGCACACGTCTGTCTACACCCGCCCCAGGCCAACTGAGGAGCTAGCAGGGACATGAACCACAGTAGTCACATCGAATTAGGAGCAAGGGCAAACATTAATGCACAAAAAAAAGAGTATGCAGATATCGGTTGCACGTCTGATTTTCACATTAAAATAATGTTTAAAAACCTGTGTAAACAGTAAAGGAGGCAATCACTTTACTTTTCTATCACTTGTGCATGTTTGAATTCTATGATCAAGCTTTTAAAAAGATAAACTGGAATTTAAAGCTTGGGGAATAAAAATGCAAATATCAGGCAAATATTTATAGTGAATACAAACAAGCAGATTTTTATGTGCTTTAAGTGGTATCATCAAGGTTAAGCAATTCAGCACTGCAGTGATTAAAACAGTTAATTTAAACAGAAAATGAACTAAAATAAAATATACAACAGATTAGACAAAATGGAGCTGAAAATAACTTTGAGGATAATGGAAAGCTTTTACCCATGAAAGAAAACATTTGGGAGATTTATTTTAAGATAACAGTGGTTCTGCAAAGCCTCTTTTTGAAGACTGCTGTATAAATTAATGTAGTTTGTCAGCAGAGATGTTTTTGTTCAAAATAGACAAGGACTCTACAAAAGAGTAGCCTTTTAAATCACTACAATGTCAAACAGTTACATTTAATGAATAAAATGACATATCAACAAGGCTATCACTATAAAGTTCTTTGAGATACACTGGCACGTTAGACTGTACTTAAGTGGGGGAAATGTTCAATATAAGCTATAGGATTAAAAGACAATGCTCTAATGTTTGTGAGATCAACTATTATTATTTTGAACCCAAGACATGTTTGTTGTATTACCAAGTAATCACTTGATTCTGTCAAACTTGTTGCAATCCTGGTATTATCATCCAGTAGATACAGGGTGTGTAATGTTTCATGACTTCCAAAAGATCCAGGTGCTTAGGGAACATCTGAACACTTCTCATCAGTTTAAGTCATGGTTTGCACAAAGGGTCGAGGGGTTAAACTTATTTTAACCAGGAGCGATTCAGTGGCCCGCTACCTCGACCTCAGAGCTGTGGTCACAAGATCACAGAGGGGGGTTTTCGGATTAGCACGCCACCAGTTTGAAAAATAAGAAGCGTGTTCTGTTCTCTTAATCTTTTTGAGAGGAAAACCTCAGTCAAGCCCTTGACCTTGAAAACCTCAGACTTAACAGAGAACTTTGATTTGTCAATGATGACCACAACAAAGCTGGCCACACGGGCCGTCAGGACTGAGCCTTGTGCTGCTCTCCTATATGTCATGTAAGATGTTACAATTAAGATGTACCAGACTCACAACAGGGTGCAAAACCTTCTCACTTTAAGTCTATGGGGAGTTCTTTTTATTTTCAATCAGTGTAAGTAATAAAAATCTCATATTTTATTCTTACATTTTCTTTTTAAGAGGGAAATGTCACAGGCTACAACTTGTCAAGATGAGCTGAGCTATCTTTCAGGACAAATTTCTCAAATACAGGGTTATGAGCTATAAGAGGCAATAATATGATAGCACACAGAGTATATGTTTATCCTGAAAAATACTGTGATTCAGCTAAGAACATTTTATAATATTTGTGCAGCAAGTATGTTTCAAAGTGTGATTTTGTACTTAAAGGCTGTTTAGAACTATTATGCAGGAAAGATAAGTGACAGGATGGAGAATCCAAATCTTCCGGCTGCTTTGAAAAAGCAGAAGTTTTTTTTTAAGATTTATTTTGGGCCTTTTCATGCCTTTATTTGATAGAGGGAGGACAGTGGATAGACTTGGAAATGGAGAAGAGAGTGGGGAGAGACATGCGGTAAAGGGCCACAGGCCAGATTTGAACCTGGGCCGCCCGCATACATGGGTAGCGCCTTAAACCACTCAACCACTGCGTGCCCAAGCAGAAGTTATTTGAGTTCAATAAGGTTGTGGCACAAAGGTCACCATCTGAGATAGAATGAATTACACAGATTGCACCTAAAGAATGACTAATAGATAGCCGACCAAATGCAAAAATGTACCATAACAAAGTTTGGAAGATCCTACTAAAAAGAGACTGGAACGAGACACTATTTGGTACTCTGTCCTGGCTGTAGATCATGCAAGTTCGGGTTATTTCTGAGAGGACCTCGCCAGACGACTTCACAAGGGGCTTTGCTCTTTATACGAGAAGATCTGAAAGCTGAAAAGGAGAAGCTTGTTTTTTTTCTGCATCTGAGTGTTTTTCATCCCGGCAACTGGCAGTTACCCATTGTTTCCTCCTATCCTAAGTTGCAGCTGATGATTTTTGATTTCAAATTTGATGGCAAAGTTTCTTTGGCTTTAATTGCTGAGAGGGAATCAAGAGTTTTTCAGGGACATTTCAGTGTTTTTAGAAGTGTTCTCCAGAAGACTTTTGCAAGCATTTTTGTGTTTTTCAGAAGACTTCTCCCTCCATCATCAAAAGGAAAAGTGGTTTTGTTGATGACATTTTTCCTCTCCTCTCTACTAAACTAAGAAACAAATTCAGACATTCCATTTTGATCAGGTCTTGGCTAAAATAATTTTCTATTGTCTTTGGACTAATTTGCTTGTATTGCATTGCCTTTGCTATTTTTTTAATTGAACTTTTAAACTATTTTTAAAGTATAGTTTCTGATCGTTCATTTTTATCTTTTGAAGACATTTTGGTCTTATGGTATAGTTTTTAAGAGGTTCCTATCAGCTGCTTTGGCCTAAAATATAAACAGGTCCGAGGGACTTATATCCAAGCCACTAATCTTTTCCTGGCCTATTTCCAAGAGCCCAGATCATAAAAGTAGAGCTGTCATGAATGAATGCAACTGATGGGGTACCTGATTAACCTGACACGCCAGATGGATGTGTTTCACACATCCATCTGGGAAAGCTTCAATAGGAAATGTTTGAGAAAAGGCAGAGGCTTTGAAAAAAAAACTCGGAGTATGATTTTTCAGTCACCAGCTGTCACTTTTATATTTTTATTTACATACATACAGTAGATGGATACGATTCTGTTTTTTACCCCCTTCACAACAGCATATTGCAACTTTGAGTACCTTGCAACAGCTATTGTGTATGGACTACAGACTGATCACTTAGATATTTTATACTTCACAAGACAGAGTTTCCCACATGCTTGAAGTTAATAAAGCTAAGTTACAACATAGAAATTGTACTCAGAGTATCACACAGCCTTCTTCGTCTGGAATGTTAAAACAAAACAAGCCAGTAATTTTCAAAACCACCAACATTGATGTTATAAACAAGGCAATTTAGTAACATTACAATGTCAAGCAATGTTTGCTAGTCAAGAGCGTAAGTCAAGCCAGCTAGTTTACTGTCCACATTCTTCCTTTTCAAAGGAAATTTCAGCAACTTTAAAAGCATTATCGCAATAATAATGTTCCTACACATGCGCATGGAATATGTGTCACGTTGGAATATATCTATATCTATATATGAATGTAAAAAACTGAAAATATTGGTAAGTAGTTACCAGAAATTGTGGCTAAGCAGTTCGTTTAAATGACCCGCCAAGCTTTGTTTGGAACTATTTGGCTGCTACATGAACCACGTGACCCTCTAGCGTTCTGACCCCTCAATGATGTAACTCTCTCTTTCCATGGCTCTGGGTCATACTAGCTGCGTCTGTCTCTTGATAACAACACAATGCCTGAACTTCTTTCAGTCTTGTTTTGCCTTTTCAAAGTAAGAGTTCTTGCTAGAAATCAATGCTTCCATTAATTCTGTTATGTTTTCATATTAGTGGCTAAACATAGGCCTAGCAGTGTCAAATTCTCATAACATAATGCTGCAATGGGCTTAAAATAGTGATAAAAGGATATTTTACACATAACTCATTCTGCCAGCCCACCCTCATGCTCAAATCTCCCATCTTAAACTGTTTTAGTTAAAGATTTTTTTGGTTCTAAAGCATTAACTCTGTTGAGAATTTGGTGTTTTAAATTATTTATTTATTTGTTTATTGCCCCAGCCTCATCAGGTGTTTTAAAGGGATACTTCAACATTTTGGCAAATTCGCCCCTTGCCATAATTCCTATAGTCTTAATAATAGGTTCGTTACCTTCAGTTGTCGGTGCAAGCTATTTTTAGATCGCCACTGCTGAGTTCAGACCTGCTGTGCCAACTCAATGTAAGCAGACGGTATTCCGGCTTTCCCTCATCAAACTCATCAAATACACAATCCAACAACTCCAAAACGCTCTCATGGACAAGTTGTGACCTGCACATTCACCGTGCTATGAAATAATCATAAAACATTACGAGACGGAGATGTTTTAAAGCTAAATGCAAAGCCGAAACTACACTCCAGGCATGGCTGCTGCACTGTGTCACTCCGCCCAGTGGTTTACTCAAGAAATAGTTCTGAGTATTTGCTTCATGTGTCGTAATGTTACATAATTATAGGTTATTATTGCATAGTAAGGTGAATGTGCAGGTCACAACTTGTCCACAAGAGCGTTTTGGAGTTGCTGGATTGTGTATTTGATGAGTTTGATGAGGGAAAGCCAGAATACCGTCTGCTTACATTGAGTTGGCACAACAGGTCTGAACTCAGCAGCGCCAATCTAAAAATAGCTTGCAACGACAACTAAAGGTAACGAACCTATTACTAAGACTATAGGAATTATGGCAATGGACGAGTTTGCCAAAATTTTGAAGTATTCCTTTAAGGTAGCTGTAGTTCATCACTATGATTGATGAGAAACAGAGTGGAAGCTTGACCTGCTGGAGAAGAACAACAAGACAATTCAGTATTATGCTTAAAAGAAAATCCTGTATTTTAAACCTGCAATATTGGTATGGACATTTTATTTTAAAAAAGACTTCCCTCTCTTCATGGAAGTATGAGCATGATTGTCCAAATGCAAGCTTAGAAACCCTTCCAGGTCCCCCTGCTCTTCTAAAAATCTTGCCTAAACAAATGTAATTCTCCCATATGAGCAAGGACCATTACACCTTTCTTTCTGCAACATGTTGAAAGCAAAGGGCAAGGAGCAGTTTTGTTTGTTGTTTCATCACCTACTCATGTTTTATTGGTGGTGACTTAAAAGCTCTTACATCCACTGCACAACATTAACAGTGAGAGGCTGAGATCATAGGTGAAAGACTCCTTTTTTAGTGTAATGTCATTGTTATGAAATACTGGGCTGTAGACCTCACAGTGTGCTTCACACACACTTTCATTCAACAAAATCCAGAGATATTATAACTGTGCAATGTCAAAGAGGAGTCGACAGGAAAGGTAAAAGGTCAAAAATAAATGTAGCTGAATAAAAACAGAATGAGGTCATGTATTTATAATAGGGATAACAGATTTTATACTGTAACAGCTTTTAAATTAGGCTGAAGACTTGCAGCATTAATCAAGCATGTTCTCCATTTCATACCATTAAAGTTTTGAATCATTGTTGTTAAATAACTGGCAATCTTTTGCAGAGTTGCACTTCCACCGGGACAGAAGACACAGACATTCATGCACACCTTCTCTCCAGCTATACACAACACTGATGGAAACCATAACATGGTGCTCAAGTCCTCTGGGGGACTGAGGAACGCCACACACCAACACGGCTCAAGTTACCCTGTAACCCAAGACACAAAACTGCGGAGACAGAGAGACTCATACAGAGCGAGAGAGACATCGAGACACAGAATGAGTGTGTGTGTGGCTGAAGGAGTCTGAGTGACACTGCACACCAGCATGCAGAGCTGGATCAGACACTTTATTTGCAAATAACTGTCAACATTTACTCCAACTGCCTTATGGAACCAGATGGACAGGATTTAGACTATCATGACTATCACATAGTCCCTATGACAACAGTCAAGTCTATTAAGTGTTTGAGTAAAAGTACTTTATAACCAGTACTGACATTAATAGGCATACATGGGAATTAAAGTATCATCACTTATCAAAACAAAGTCTTATCCAAGAGGTAGTGAAGTTACAGCAGCTTGAAGGGAGTCCTAGATGGCACGGCTCCTTGTATTCAAAGAGAATGATTTGACTTCTGTCTGGACAACACTTAGAAATTGCTTTTGTGTATGGGAAAGAATGAAAAATAAAATGAGGAAAAATGCAGAACAGTGGTGTGATGGTCAGTATCCAATCCAATCCAATCCACTTTATTTAGAGAGCACATTTTATAAACTAAACATTTCCAAAGTGCTGCACAAAACATCATTTAAAAAACAAAACAATTGTTATACCAGTGCTCAAGATAAAACCAATAAAACCAAGAGAATATACTAAAACAATAGATTGTAGCTAAAAACAAGAAATATAAATACACATTTTTTTTAAAAAACAATAGAAATAAATAAAATAATAAAAGACACAGGGGACCACACAACTCACGCGGTGTTAAAAGCTAAAGATTAAAAATGGGTCTTAAGATGAGACTTAAAACACTCCACTGTGGGGGCTGTTCAGACGTGGGGGCACCACGAGCTGGAGCTGGCCCTCTGACCTCAAAGTGCGCACTGATGTGTAAATTTGGATGAGGTTTGAGATGTACTGTGGGGCCTGTCCATTCAAAGCTTTAAAAACTTTGAATCAGGGGGTTTAATTCACCTGGCCTTGTAAGGAAGTACAGCTGCAGCATCGGTGCACAGAGATTCACCAGCAGATACACGTTGCAGGTGTGGGCAGGAGTGGATGACACACAATGTAGGAGTGGGCAGCAATGGTCAGAAATCAAGCTGGAGCAGGCAGGAGTGGGTGGCAGCAGGAAGTGGGCTTGTAAACTGTAATTGATACAACCCAAATATCTTTTATTTCTTAAAACTTTTCATGTGATTGCTTGTCAGGATTTGCTGTTAATGCTAAACTGAGGATATCGAGATTCATGAGTGAGCTGAGTAATACTTTTATGACTGATGCAGTCAACTTTCATAAAAAGTGTTACATCCTTAGATGGCTATTTGTAAGTTAATTGATTGAAGTCTGTATGCCAGGAAAAGAAAAATGTGAGTTACATAGAGACAGACACTGCGGGACACTAATGGGAAAATTGAGCATCTTGAAAATTGGGCTTATTTAAGAAACATGCATCAATTTGGAAGTTATTGGGATAGAGGAGAAAAGACAGGGTTGAAAATAAAGATTGGAGGCTCATCTTCATTAAGTGAGCTAAGACCCTGGGAATGTGTTAGAGGAAGATGGAGAGGGAGCAAAACCGTCAAGGAGGGAGAGAAGTTAATAACAGAGTAGATAAAATCTGCCTCACCCATTAATCAGCAAGCAAGCCAAGAGCTCGGGAAAGCATCTCCCAGACTCACTCCAAGCTCGGAATAAATCCCCAACTTGTATTTTGTTACAGTATCTCTCTGTGTTTGTTAATAGGTGGTCAAGAAGGAGGAAGGACACACAGCAGAGGGAGCAGCAAAGGGCAAATGAGGCCAACAGAGGGTAATGGTGATTGACTAATCCTGTGCAGCACAAACAACAGCAAAATAGAGTAGTCTGCCCCTGAACTCTGCGTGTTTTATCTTTCTAATGAAGTGACCCCCTTTAACTCCCTCATAATATCAGAAGAGGTTGGGTAAAAGTTAGCTAATGTGAAGCATGTAAGATGCACACCCATGAACAAAAAGCTAAAATTTCAGTAAGACAATAACTCAAACATATAAGGCTCCTGTCTTGGCCAGCTCAAAGTTATGTAATATGGTGATTTATATCCACATAATTTGTCCTAGTATCTGTGAACAAAATACAAAGGCCCAGCATCTAGTGGCTATAGCTTATACCAGTAAACAAAAGCTCTCAAGGGGAATTTTAAGCTGGTAATGAAACAGACTAAAATGTCAAAAGACAGAAGTTTGCATGTGTACAAGACAGTCAGCACAGTTTAGATGTACGGCGTTGTCCTCAGGGATTTCCAATCAATCGATCTACAGGAGCTTTAGATTTAATGTTGGTATGTTACACGGCTTCAATGTTTTTTTTTCCCACAGTATCATTCTAAATATGTACAACACCTAAAAAAGAGCTAAATCCACCCTATACGCCCAACCCTTCCCTCATTACACCAGGGAATGCTGCTTCTCCCCTCACTCCTGCTTCTGCTCGCCATGAACCCAGCTTCATTGATGTGACGGGCTCATGACAAGACCCAACACCATTGAGGGGGGCAGAGGAAATGCAGAGCCAAAGAATCCAGAGTTTCCTTAAGGGAGCTAGCTCAGGGTCGAGGTTCAGTTTGAACTCCATGGCACTGGATTTTAGAAAACCCCAAAATGTGAGCATGCAAAGGTAAAGGGCTAATCCCAACAGATATCCACAGAGCTGTAAGGTGAGGATGCAAAGGGATGTCTGCATGACTGAAAAAAAAGTCACAACATCTCAAAAAAGTACTGTTTTACACTTTTTAGATAATTATTGTGTTGTGGGTGTAAGTAAAGGTTTTGGTGCTAATTTAAGAGAATGGTAATTGGTCTAGCATATTACCGGTGCACTATCACCATGTAAGATCTATAAGGGATAAGCTGCACCCACTCTTTGTGAAGCCCTGATATATGGCAAAACAATAATAAAATTTAAATTTACATGATTATTTTCTGAAAGAAATACCATTATACTGACCTGTAAAGAGGCAATTATTAATAATCATTCAGCACATGCACTGTATACTTCCAAATTTCAGCACATGTGCACCTTGTTCCGTACATGTTATGCAATACAATCAATGCTATGATTATACACTGAATGCATGGCTTCACCCCTGCATATTACCTTTGCAGTAATGCCAAAAGCAGACAAGCTTTGGCACTGCAGAGTTTTTCAAGATTAACAATTTAGACCCTCATCTATATGAACAGAAGAATCAATTTGAACCATCTGCCTGGCACCCTCACCTTTTTTCCAACAATGCAAATTGTGTAGGCGGAAAGTAAAAGCACATTCCCAGCTAATATGCCAGTGTACTCCCCTTCCATTGGGAGGTTTTTATTGTCAGTTCAGGTTGCTAAGAGATAGTTGCTCTCTAATTTTAGGGGGTCGCAAATGTAATGCCCCTAATTTGGGAGGGAGAGTGCATCCTTGTAATTACAATAATCTTCAGCTTTCCAGAGTTGAATGGAGATGTTGCGTCATGAACCTGCCATGCAGAAAAGCAGCAGGGAGAGGGAAAACGTAAGTTATATTGAATAAGTCTGAACATATTCAAAACTTTAAATACAAAAGTTGGTTGGCATCTTACCAAGTAATTGTGTTACAAGTTTGCTGCTGTTGCTGCATTTTGGATTTATTTGTATTTACTTAAATGGAGAACTGTAATTGCTATCAGCTGTGCATTATTGCATGCATCAGTGTGTGTGCCATTTAACTTTCAGCACTAAGTATTTACAGTATGGCAAAGAACCATTCACAAACACAACTGGAGGCCTCATCAGGCAGCCTGCCAGGCGTTTCATTCCTCAGGCCTACAGAGATATGCTCATCTTCCTAAAACATGTTCAACTCAACTGTAGCCTCCTCTCATTCCTCCAAGCTACATACAAGCACAGAGGGCAGAGCTGCACTTTAACCCAAGCCACTGTGATAAAGGACCTGAGCTGTAAACCAGTGGGTAGACCCTATTAGAGTGAATAGGTTTTGTTGGTGCCTTTAACATGCCCTAAAACAAATTCATCATATTTGCCATATTTGCTCTTGAAATTTTAAAATAGGGGTCTCCAAAGAGGTTACTTTCAACTACACTTAGAATATTGGGGATGCATTTTAAAGTTGCTGTAAAGTCATAAAAATATATATTTATGGTTTGTTATATGTGAGATGGCTGTGCCTTTAACCACCAGGCAAATTTACAGACATAAAAAACATCTCAAAGTATAGAAAACTAATTTCAATCAAGAAAAATGAGGAAATAATATCTTTTCTTAGAAGCTTTAGGTTGACTTTGTTTCTGTCAGTGTGGAACCACATTAAAATCAGGCATGATTCTATACTGGAAATCACTGCATAGGCTCAGGAACATTTCAGAAATCATTTTGTCAACATAGTTCACTGTGCAACCCACAAACGCAAGTCAGAGCTTTATCATGCAAAGCAGAAGTCATTTGTGAACATGATCCAGAAACGCTGCCATCGTCAAAATGGAAAACTGTTCTGTGGTCAGATGAATCAAAGTTCTGTAATTTTTTAACTGATTTCCTTCCAATTGTGCACAAATATCCACGCTCATTCAAGGATGAGCTAATCAGATTTTGGAAGTCAACGGTCAAGATCATTAGGCCTCATGTTCATTCAGTGCTGGTTGATGCAATATCTCAATAATGCTTGATTGTTGAGGTCAAGGGTCACTGTGACCTCACAACTTGTGAGAACAGTGTTTTACGAATATAAAGGGAAATTTTTGTAAAATTTGGCACAGACCTAAACTGAAAGCTGAGGATAACCTGACTACATTTTAGAGGTCAAAAGTCCTTTGTGAGGTCACAGTGACTTTTACCATACTGTAGCTTCTTAAAGGAATTACATTTCTCCCAATCACATGACCACAAAACCCACCTCAGCACTTCTGCCTGATCCACCACTAATCTTTAACTGTCCATTTATGATAGGCCTTACATAGAACGTTAACTGCCAGGTGGTAGTTATTAAATTTTGATTGGCTGATACTTCTTATTGGCTTCATTGGTCAAATTGGTAAGGATATAGGGTAAGCCAATCAGACGCAGAGTAGGGTGGGTACTGCTGATATATGTGGACACAAACAAAGCTGTGGGTGTTTTTTCAGATTGATCCTTACTGTTGGAAGCAAGCAGAAGGTAAATGGCAGGGTGCAAAAATGGCTTATTTTTGGGTGTACCAAACATAAAATAACAGTCTATAACACAGGATGTAAATCGCTTCACCGCAAAAAAATGTGGGGCATAATTTAAGAGTATTCCTGGTTATACCAGGAGGTTTCACTTCACTGTTCAAGGCTTCACAAAATGAGAAGAAACAGACTGATAAACTATTGGATTTTTACAACAGTTAGTTGAACTAATTTTCTCTTGATTGTCTCCATTCTTAATCTTCAAGAAGTAAAACTAGGATCCTTAAAATCTAAATAGTAAAGTATGCAAACACCTTAACACACAACAACCAAGTAAAATCTTCAGGCAGTATGTACAGTCTGCTCCCTTGACCCCTACCAGAGTCTCCAGCGGGTGATTAAAGTGACATTTTATATGAGATGCTCTCTGTTTGCAGGAGGTCTGGCCTCAAAACAATGCCACCAAAAGAATATAAAACAGGACAGTGATAAATGCTCCAGTCCTCCTGTCTTTCTAACTGTCACTGAAGTGCCATGCTTTGCTGTGCACACAAGACCACTGATGTCACAGCAGGTTGCCAAAAGGACCTTAAGATGTGGCCAGAGCCTTGCCTGTGATTAATTACTCTCTTCTATCTAGGGAACCGCAGAGAAGACATGCATCACTCATTTACTGAAGACAGAAAAAACCTCATTGGCACACAATGGCACCCTAGAGCAGTGTGCAATTAATTGATAAACGCCAGGACGTGATGTCCCGTCAGATAGTATGGAAGTGCTGCAAAAGGGTGCGTTGGGGCGTGAATCAAAGAGTGAAAATGCATTAAGAGAAAGTTAGTGAAATGCCATTAACCTACCAAAGCCCTCGACTGACAGTGGAGGGCAAAAGCAGAGGTTTTAAATTGCACCAAGCCCTCGAGATTATGGCAAAGTCTGTAAGTCTTCCATGAAAGGCTGCAAACCCATTAGATTGCTTCTGACACAGGCACATGAAGTTCCATGAGCAAGACTTTGAATCTGAAAACCATCATTAGGGATGCGGTGAATGTGTTTTGAGCGAGTGATTATTGTATATACACATGTGCAGATTTATAATCAGATTGAAATTTTTGAGGAAAATATCATACTTTGCTTCAGTTTGGTTGTATTGTAAATAGTGTGCTCATGCCAGCATGACTACATGTTTCCCATAATAACATTAGCATTAGACTCTTCCCAAAGGGCACAGTCAATAAAACTGAGGGTTGGATTCTTCCTTTCTGGGCAGTGGACAACAAATCAACAGACTTGGCAAAGACTAGAAGCTCCCCCTTTTATAGAGGAATTTGGTAGTCATGCAAACACGAAAACACATGTTTAAAAAAGGGCTCATCCTCTCACAAATAAACACACGCAAAGAGACACACTCATCTTCCCTCCTCCTGTGGCTGTTGAGATTCTCCTGGCTTTGATTAATCTCCACCGTCAGGGGGAAGTTCCTGTGTTTGGGTCTCCACAGGCAGGTTGCCCACTCCACATCTGGAAGCCCTAGCCCTGCCAGCCCAGACACATGCACACAGACACGCACTTTATTTAAAAGCCTTCTGTAACCAACAAACTCTACAGAAACTTTTCTGCACCTTTTCAACATTTGCAACCTTGGTTTCTGCATCTCTTTTTTAATTGTAATAGCTGGTTAAAGACTTTGCTCATACTCGCTGCTCATGGTGAAAAGGTACTCTACTTTGCCTTTTTAATTATCAATCAGTCAAATAAGCAATTCATTGCCAATTCATTACTGAAGGTACCTTAAGACACTTAACAAAGAGGGCAAGTCTAGGACATAATAATAACAATGACAACAATAATAATAATTCTAATAATAACTAGGGCTGCAAGCAGCACTGATTGGCCCTTGCAACCAGATGTCACCTTGGTTGTGATGCCAACACTGGGCATTGGCAACTTGTGCAAGTGTGCTGTAGCACTGCAGAGATACCATGTATATCCTCCCATAACTGTCTTATAATCAAAAATAATGTGCAAGTTGCACATTGTATATGAAGTAGTACTGTCTGTCTACACTGGGTGGCAGTATGACATGTCTTCCGCCATAACGGCACCAGTCTCTTGGGCCCAAAAGTACCGCTCCTCATCACTGATTGGTCCTGTCACTTTCTAACTGGGCCCAAATGGTTCAGATGGGAGCTTTGCAAGATGAATTAGCCAGTGAGAAACAAGGACACAGGCGTATCCATTTGCTTCGCAAGGTTAGGGCAGACCTTGATCAAACATGAAATTTGAGGCAAAACAGAGAGTTATGCCAACTTCCTGTGAAATGGTGAGATAACAGAGATGGATGCCATCAGCAGTGAGGCATCATTTAAGCCATGTGAGTGTTGTGAATAAATACTAAGGCCTTTCTATCAAAATCTGTCATTAAATAAAAAACAATGAGCATGCAGCACTGTCAACACTAGGTGATAAGCCATTACTATAAGAAAGCAAGATAATAATATGTCGACATGATCTGGGCAGGAGTGATATTTATTATCACACAAAATTCAAAGAAGATGGGACATTTTATGTAAGAGGTGTTACTGGTTTGTTACAATAAGTGGTGCTACAGCCAAACCATAGAATTAACCTTTGAAAGTGTAAAGGGCCAGACCTTGATCACACACTTGAAAGTTGAATGAAATCAGATGTTTCATAAGAGAGTTATGAGATATGGCAACTTCCTGACAAATTGGTGAGATATAGAAATCTTGCCATTGCCAGTGGGGTTCCATTAATGAAACACACCAATGTCATGAACAGTTATTGAGGACCTCAGTTCAAAATGATGAGCTTGATAGGATCAGCACAGTAAATACAGTAGTAGTAACAAGAAGGAGAAATGTATTCCTCCTGATATCCTGATTGCATACACTAGACCCTTGATTTAATGGTGTGTTTTTATTTTGATCATGCTGCAGATACAAAAAAAAGCATTAAAATTATGAAAGCATCTGTCAAACCCAAACCTCTTCTCTCCATTTTTCATGTTTTGTTTTGTTTTTTTATTTTGTTGTTTTTCTGTGTGTTTGTGTGTGTGTTTGTTTTGTTTTTTATAAATCAGTGCTATTACTCTCCCTTTACATCTGAGTGGATTTTATTTACACTTTTTAAACCAATAAAAGTGTCAAGCATAATGCTGACTATGACAAATCTGTGTTTAATGTGAAAAATACATTTTTTTTTCTTCATTTCCTGGAAACTAGTGATTTTTGAGATGAGAGGTTACAGCCCAACTGTGATGAGATACTTCAAAAACATGCCAAGCAAAAGTTGAAGAAATGTGCTCCTGGCCCTCTGTGGATCATAATAGTGTTGAAAGGAGAGAATGTGGGAGATGCTGAGGGGCTGCCATAATGTGATTGTCCTCATCACTACCAAGGTGTTGGGAGTACAGCAAAGTTTTGAATGTCCTGAATTCTTCATGAATGGGCCAGGTCATGTTTTAATCTCCTGAGACCCCTTCCATCCAAAAGGTGATGACTCAGGGGCAGGCAGTCCTTAAGGTTTCTAGTTTTCAGGAGTTTTGACATGAGAAGGGAGGATAAATTATTAAAAAAAAAAAATAGTTAAGAAATTAAAAACAAATCAAGTTGACAAACTGTATAATAAAACAATGGCACCTTGGAACCAGCTTTACAGTCATGAGGCTATAAAATAAATTAAACAGATAATGAAAACATAAGGTGTATTCACATTCATCAATTATGCTTAGAACCAAGAAACATGAGCACAAAGGCTCCATGCCTGACATCACAGGGCCTCCCTGGTATCTGAGTGCAGGTCAACTTACTATGGCTCAGTTGTACAGTGCCTCCAAAAAAGTATTCACCACCCTGGATGTTTCACACTTTAATTGATTTTATAAAGCAATCATGGTCAATATAATTTGGATTTTTTTTTTTTTTTTTTTTTTTTTTTGACAACCTCTTCAATGTCAATGGGAAAACAGATTTCTACAAAATAATGCCAATTTAAAAAATATGTACGGTAAAATAAGTGACTGCATAAATATTCACTTTAAAGTGACAAATCTAATTTAACAGAGATCCAGCCAGTTGGTTCTAGTAGTCTCACAGTGTGACTTGTGTGAAATGTGCAGTGTAGTGAATGTGTCTCAAGTGAATGTAGTATAAAAATACCTGTGTTCAAAGCTCCAGTCAAGGGTTAGTCTGGATTCATGGCTACCATTATACCATGTAGACAAAAGAACACTTCAAACAACACAGAGAAAAGGTTATTGAAAGGTTTAAGTAAGGGGATGAACAAAAAAATTCCCCAAAATCTGCCAACAGACTTTGACCCACACGTCAAAGGGCATCAATGAGTAGTATAGCTGCTGTTTGCCTTCAGATATCACCATAAGCAAGAGGAATAATGCACATTGCATTTGAGTCAAAAGTAAAGCATAGAGTATGTATAAAATGTAAGGAGAAGTAAACTGTGTCCATGTTTTCACAATTTAATACAACAGGTTGGTTACTTGCTAACTTGACAGCAAAGTCATCAGAAGTCCCAAAGTAACTGAGTGAGAGCGAGCATATTGACATCTACTGGAGCAGAGGTAGACATTCTCCTGTCAATAAATCAGTTCTCCTGTACATGCTGGGACAAGGACAGCTGTCCAGTAAAACTGCCTATAGCTGGACTTGCTGCTATGCTGCGACTCTCAGCTGTGTGCACTTAACAGAGAGAGTGTCTGAGTTTTGCCTGTACTGTGTTTCACAGTGCATACACAACATCCATTCCCAGGACTACATTATGCACACTGGAAAAAGAGGATAAGCAACACTTATCACTGACACCATCTGAACACTGCTCAGTAATACAGCTGAAACACAATTACAGTAAAAAAAAAAAAAAAGACTTTCTTTTGTTAAAGAACTTTTTTTTTAACGTCAGTATAAAAAGGTAATACACATTGTTTTAGTTCAAATAAGGTTCTGACCATGCAGAAGCCAATAGGCATCATTATGCATTGTTTCTATAGTAACAAATAAAAGAAAAATGTAATTTTTTTCCCACAGTCAGCTCTGCTTTCCTGTAAATACCTGTAACAGAATTTAAACATGTGCAAAACTCATGTTTATCTTTCAAACCCTGCAAGTCTTCGTATCCAAACCTTAGAGCATAACCTTCACTGACAGCAGTGTCCTAAACGCTGTAAATCACTGTGTAAACACAGCCAGCATAGTAGCACTGTTTCAACACCACTTTATATTTACAGACTGGACCTTTAAGGAGTTAACAGGATTCTGTCTGAACTGAATGTAAACAGTAAGTGGTGTGTTTGTGTGCCAGGAGCAGACTAACCCTTCCATTCTTAAAAAAAGTAGAGCAGAGTAAACTCAGACTAACTGCAGAGGATGAGTGTGTGCTGAATGGAATGGAGCCAGAGGGGACGTTCTCATGTTCAAGCACTTGCTCTTAAAAACACTTTGAAAATATTTCTATTTCATTTGTTTACTTTTACTCTGAGACACTCATTCCATCATTTTAACTGGTGTCAGAGTTTTTTGTACAAGAAAAAAGTTTGTCAGACTTTGCAGGAGGCTGTTCCCACATTTGCAGGGTTTCTCTGTGAGGTAGCAAACATTTGTGAACATTTTCCAGTCGACTCAGATGTCTTTCAAATATAATGGGCTATGACAGTTTAAATTCCCATAAGATGATTGATTTAATATTTTTAAAGTGCATTGATGTGTTTTCACATAAAGTTGAGAGTAATTTGGGGCTTTAGACAGAATGTTTGTACTGCATTATTCAAGGGGAACATTACATTTAATACAAAGGACATGTTATATTTTTTGCCAGGGCTTAAAAGAGTTTACAGACTGCAACTATTTTGGACATGTTATTGTATTTCGTTTAAAAACTCTGACCCTACTCTTAAAATGTTCATCCAGCATCTCAGAGTTGAAAAGTTAATACATGACATATCAGTCCAGAGAGCGGCCTGTTCTGGCGGCTCCACTTTGACCTTTTTTGTGAGCGACTGAGACAGGCCACCTTTCATTCCCAGACACTTCGTTAAGTCAACTTCCTGTCTCCCCTTGGCCCACAGTTTTATTGTAAAGTGTCACTTGGTGCTGTCAGAGACAGAAGAGATTGTTCTGTTACTCTGTGTGTGTCTATACGACCGGTTTGTGTGTCCCACATTCTGTCCATATATCTTCTGGACTGCTCTGAAAAGCTCTGTATGTAGAGGTGTGAGGTGTGTATGGTTGTGTTAGTGAGGCCGCGGAGGGCGCCTGTCTGAATGTTAGCTGTGAAATGACACTGCCACTCAGTGGGCTGATGCCAGAATGCAACATGAACACGCAGTGAGACTGAAGACAGACAGAGAGGAGTTTTCTACTGAGACTTTATTATACACAGAGAAACAGCTGTTCATATACTGAATGTGCTGTAATTAATAGTGCATTAAGCACTCTGTATGGCAAAGGATCAGCACACATGTGGCAGCCTGCTACAGTTTTTATTTTTACCTTTCTAGAGATGCTTTTGTGCTTCAACAAGCCACATTTTCTGCAAAATAGTAACAACATATTCACTTAAGATGATAATTAATAGTTTATTATGACTAAAAATGGTCATTTGACTTTGCAATGCTTAATTTTAAGATTGGGCCAATTATCATCTCAGTTTAACTAAGTTTTTGTTGGAATGGTTGTCATGAAGATACAACCTATAACAATCTATTATATTTATTTATTTGCTTAGCCTGACTGAGCTTAAAAATGACAAACTTTAGTTGTACCTTAAGCCATTTTATTAAAAAGTGCAGGACATTGTCTTTTTATGACATGGCATTAGCCATAAAATGCCAGATACTAAGCACTAGTGCTGTTAATTGATTTAAAAAAAAATTAATCAAGTTAATCCTCTTGTCGTCAACGATGTCGATGGTCTGGTGACCCATTAGCAATCGCATTAGTTAGCTTAGATGTTGTTGTTTTTGGGGACAAATTTGGGTCTGCTGGACTGCACTGGTGTAGCTTGGCGTCATGGCTTGGTCCCGTGCTGTTGTTAGCGTCTTTGACTAACATTAGTAACATTAGCTATCATGTCTTGATCCTGTGTTGTTGTTAGCGTCTCTGCTAACATTAGCCTGGAGGTGGTACTTTAGACTCGTGCATCAGAGTAAAGTCAGTTCATCACCGCAGTATGTACACACAACTTTTGTTTCATCCAGACTTTTAGGCAGCATTTTAAATCGAAATTTGCCGTGAAGCAGACCTGGGTCTGTATCCTCACTCGTCACTGCTGGCTGCGTTTGATCCACCTTTAACCTTTTCACCCCAGGGACGTAAACATCCATGCAGGAGGACTACGGGAGGAAGTTGTGGTCAAACTTAGTTATATAATTAAATTGCGTTATTATTTTTTTAATGCGTTAAGCTTTCCAGATTAATCACGGGCGTTAACATGTTAATATTAACAGGTCTAGTACCCATCTTTATAACTGAGTTGAAACTCTTAATATCTGGCTTAAAATGGCTAGTTTTTAGTTTATTGAGAGCTGTGTAATGCAGAAGTTTATTTACAACACCTGCTTGCTTAAATTGTATAAACGCTTGAAAGTTATGTGTAATAACCTTATAAATATCAGTAACCCTGTATTTTTTTTCTTGACAGATAAACAAGCGTTGCCAATCATTAATAAAAGGCTTAATTATTTTTTTACTTTAAGAAGGCATAAGTAACAACTTGGTTATTTGATCTGCTAAATATTTTAAAAAAGACCAAAATATCTTTCTGTTTCTTCATGTTATGTTAGTGAGGTAATGACCTGGAAGTTTTCAAGAGAGCCTGGCTGCAGACATCAGACATTCATAATTGCATGCACATTTGGACATTCATAAATGCATGCACACTACGTAATCTATGACCCACACTTCCAAGTAGCGATCTAACAGAGTGTCGTTCTCTGCCCTCCCTTGTATCTTACTTGGCTTTTTTGAATTGACAAGTATTTTCAATAAAAAACTGCCCTCGATTTGTATTTTCAGATATGTAAAGTATTGTTGTCAATTGGAGGAGAAAAGCTAATTCCAAAAATGCTGGCAGACACAAGCTACAGGCAAAGTCTTTTGGAAGCAGTGCAAGGCATCATTTTAAAACATTTTTTTCTCTCTCACTATGTGACATTCATCCATGAAAATGAAACATTAGTTTAATGTATAGCACCTACACTTTATGGAATTCAGTTTTCAATGAAAAGACACCTAAATTTAAAAAAGACAGTAGGCAACAGATGTGGGCAGATCACAACACGCTGTCAAATCACCACTTGTACATGGCCACTTGGATGTGTTCAGTCGGGCCATATATTACAACTATCCAAGTGTGTTTACAGATATCTACAGCCAGGTGCCTCTTGAAGTTTTGGTTCCCGTTAACCTTGTGCACAGAGAGAGAGAAAGAGAGGGAGAGAGAGAGAGAGAGAAGCAGTCAGTGGGCAGCAGAGAAACATGCTTGATGAAACATTGCAGAGCAACAGACTTATGGGAGAGTTGCTACAAACTGTTGCCAGATACCACACTGTACTTTGCGTGCGTTTGTGGTTGTTTACTGCCATCGGAGCATAAGGGGAGCTAGCTGTGTTAGTGTGGCCGTTGCCATCATTGGAAAGAAGTTGGTTTCTAATCCTTACCCTGTGATGACGTTGAAAACCATGGGCACGAGGAGCTTCAGGGACTGCGCAGGTGCTGAGGCTTGGTGCAGAGGATGTCATCTCTTCTCCTGCTGTGTGCTAGGACCTGGCTGTCAATCACTGCTGTGCAGCTTCAGATGGAGGAGTATGAGAGGGATTCCTACATGGTAGAGTCGTTTCCATTCTACAAAAAGGAGGTTTCTGTGTGGTAAGTGGGTTAAAAGAAGTAAAAACAGGTTGAAAGGGGCAACATTGGCATCAATAGGTTAAAAGTGGCATAAAGTGATGACATTAAAAGTGGGGAAAATGGGTGAAAATGAGTTAAAAGTGGAAAAAAAGTGTTATAATTGAATGGGGGTGGGTTTAAAGCTGCAAACATTGGCAAAAAATGGATTAGAGTGAAAAAATATTAAAGTGACAAAAAATGAGGTTAAAATGTGTTACAAGGGACAAAAAATGGTTGGAAAAAGTCTCGGAAAGGGGTTAAACAATTTTAACATCAGACCCAGTAATGACACACTTTTCAGCTCCAAAATGAGGGAATTGTTTGCCTGGGTTAGCAGCAATGGTACTGATCCAACACACATGCATTGACATTGTAAATAAATCAATAGTGCCCATTCACCCCAGCAAATTCTGTGGGCAGGCCTGACTAGGGACCTGGCTGTTTCAAATGACTGTTTGCCAGGAGGCTTAAGGTCTGCTTCAGCGTCATGTCTGCCTATTTTTAGGAGTGCAACAGCATTATCAATACAGCAATGCCACTTTTAGGCTTTGAGTTTCTGCTTTTGACTAATGGGTGATGTCACTGAGAGTTGTATACAATCTGTGCTTACAGAGGCTATTGTTTAAACGTCCCTGGTGATCATCTGTAGGTTACCAGGCAAGCACAGAATCCACTGGTTGTTGGTCACAGTTTGGTGCCTTTGGGAACCACCTTGATTTGCTCTTTAAGCTAGTACCAGGCTCAATGTTAAGCTAAACTAGTAAGCTGATATGAATAGTTTGACCAACTCAAGGCATGAGGGGAAGGAGCACGTTCCCCAAGCTATCAAACTTTTTCTTTGATTTCACTTTGACTTTCTGTATAAATGCACTCCTGGATACTGCTATTAAACCCATACATTAACCCGTCTATCACTAGCATACCCATTTTTGCTGCCTGCATTAACAGGGTACTTTAAAGACACAGGATATCTGGTTTCGTTACCACAGTGGAATTTTGATAACACCCCAATTATCGCAAAGTGCTGCAGCAATTATCAGAGCGTGACACCACTGAGGAAAATTTCAGAAGATAATAGTTGTCTTAATTTAAATTGCCACTGCTGAGCAAACTTTCCTTTGAACTTCCAACGTGCTTTTCACCATGAAGTCACCCCAGATTGGTCCAGTGGGTCCTCTGGGCGGTGAGAAGGTTATGAGAGCAGACGGATACGTGGATAAATGAAGGTGATGACACAGACGAACCGAGCGAGAGCGAGAGACGGCGGGAAACAATGTTGTAAAAAGAGATGACAGTGTCGATAAAGCGAAATTGGAGATCAAGCCAGCAGATGGAGGAGCCAAAGAATGTGACCTGCCAAGTTGCTCGTGGCACTCCGGGCATGGATAGACGGATACGTACAGTCGAGAGATAAAACAGGAAGGGAGAGTGGGAATGACAGATGCACGGCGGGGAAGAGCGGGGGGGAAGAGACAGTGAGATGAGAGGGAGGAAGTGAGAGTCACACAAAGGGGAAATGAGCAGGAGATGAGTGGGCAAGAAAAAGGGGGGAGATCTGTGCAATGAAAATATTAAAGTGCACAGAGAGAAAGAAAGATAGGGAAAAGGAGTGAGAAGTCAAAAGCAGGAGTTCAGGAGTAGCAGGGGGTAAAGAGAAAAAGAGCAGGGGAGAGGCCGCAGCCTGCCTTCCTCCGATTCACATATGGAACAATAGCTGCCTATCAGTCTGTCAGCACCTAAAGGCGCAGAGGGAGTGAGAAGTCAGGAGTGACACAGCGCTAGCATCAATAAGCTATTGTCTGTGCATGAGTCTCCGCCGAGCCAAATCTCACCCGGTTTCCTATTAAAAAGTTCTAACACTATGAGTAATGGCTGCAACTCGGGCACACTGTTCCCTGTTGGAGCCTGTAAACAGAAAGATAGTGCAGATTCTTGAATCTCAACGTGACTGAGGCCCACACATGCACAGCAGTTTAATACTTGTAGAAGACTGACTACACACAGACACAATTATAGATATGGGCACTCACAAAAACAGGCACACACACACATAAATATTGAACAATGATGTCCTCTAATGATTTCCATTACCTTCCTCCAAGCACAGACTCTGTTTCCATTTAAACTTTTATTGTTTCTTGACAACATGCATTAAAATAAACGAGTGGAGAAGGATTGGAATAAACATTCAGGGACTCAAAATAAACACTGTGTGTGTCGGGGTGTGTATGAGGGTTTTTTCCCTGAGAACAGCAGTCATCAAGCTACCAAAGTTCTATTATCACACACAATAGCACTAAAAAATAGGTGCAAACCAAGTTTTTAAGACTAAAAAGTGAAAAATCAACCAACATTACAAAGAAAACACTCGATTTAAGTGGTGAAGCATTACGTGCCTTCTGCAAGTCTGCTATTGTTGGTCTAACTTTTAACCTCAGTGATTAAGGAAGCAGGAACTGAACTCAAGACTTCACAATAAAAATCAAAATCCCAAGAGAAACATCTAATGCTCACAGCAACTTAAGGTCAAGTCTGAGGGGCAAATCCAGCTAGAGCTGTCACCCAGTAAGTTTACATGATGTTAGAAAAAGGCAACTTATTGTGTTAGTCCAACTAAATCTGGATTTGTAAAATATATGTTAAGATGCTTGTCAGACTGGAATCACACAAAGTCAGATTTCTCTAATAATGCAAATTGGTTTGATGTTCTTCTGTGTGACAGGCCACAAATTGGCCTCAGCATTCTGTGCATGCTCTCAATTCTCAGTACTGTTGATCTGACCCAAAGCTGAACCGTATTAATGTATATAAGCAAACTAAGAAAGAAAGCATGATAAAGAGCATCAAAGCCATTTCAGACTGGGTGCCTGTTTGTTGCATGATGGCTGCGAAGCATGTCAGCTCTGGCTCATCACGCCGTTCATACCAGGTGCATGTTTTCAGAAGTTTTACCCCAATAAATTTCCCAGTAAGTGACTTGATTCATTGCACAACTGAGTTGGAAACATTTAAAAGCATCAAGTACAAACGAGAAGAGTTTCTCCAACTTACTAAGGCTTTTACTTTAAAAAGCACAAACTTGTAACTGTGTTTATCTACCGTGTGACTTATACATCTGACATACATATCTATTTAAATAAGCTGAATATGGGCCTCTATTCATAATATCTCTGTCTGAATCACTACTAGCAATCTACCTTTTTCCGACAGAGAACCATGGCCTTGGAGGTTGCTGACCCTTACCCTGACTGCTTTGCTCATGAACTCTAGGTATTCACCGAAGAAATTAGATTTTGAATTCAAGTGGTCAAAAAGAGATTCCTCAGGGTGCCTGGACTCAGCCTTAGAGACAGGATGAGGAGCTTAGACCGCCGGATTGATCTGTAAGTCGAGCAGCTACTCCTTCACACTGAAAGGAGCCTGTTGAAGTGGATTGGGCATTAGATTAGGATGCCTTTGAACGCCCCCCTGTGGAGTTCCTCCAGGCACGTCCTACTTGAAGGAGATCCCAGGTTGACCAAGGTCTCAGTGATGGGATTGTTATCTCATCTGGCCTGGGAATGCCTCGGAACCCCCCAGGAAGAGTTGGAAAATGTCACTAGGGAAAGAGATGTCTGGGATGACTAGCTTACCCGCAGTTTCCACATAGGATGACTGTGCCGTGCACTGAAGCACCGCAGATTTGCTCCGACCAAAGGCGAGCAACCTCGCCCACTGGAAGCATGTCTAGAGCACTGTGCTGTCCTGCTCAGCAGGCAGAGATCATGGGAGAACTGCGATTTCACGCAGGAATAGTATGTCAACAGCAGACCATTTTACCTTTTGGGGTTAATTTATCATCCTTTCTGGTATAAGTTCATAATATTATTACTTCCACCTTTGGGTGAGTACATAAGGAACTTAAAAGGTTAATGTTTGCTTAACCTATCCTTGTTAATGCCGACAAGGCAAATAGACAATCATTTGCAGGATTGGGGGGAGCTAATCGGATTTCAGGGGGCTCTGGCTACCACTGGCTCTGCCTCTGAAATGCTATTGGTGCTGCCATTTGCTGCAATAATCTATCAAAACATTATTAATCAATATATTCTTGTCAAAATGTTTGTTTATAGAATCAACATGATAGCACTGCCTAGTGCTGAAACTAAAAACTACAATACAGTTGAACACAAGCTTCATCATCTCATGTGGGCCATATTCCATTTTATTTCTAGAATTTGCTGCAGGCCAATCAAAAATAGACAGCGGGCCGCATTTAGCCCTGGGGCCATAGTTTGGACACCCCTGTTCTAACCCTAACCTTAGAATTACCCTAACCCTAGATTACTTGAAAATTATTCTGGGAGGACGCATTTTCATGTAGTGGGCCAAAACAAAGGAATTACCTTGGGAATTATCAAGCAACCTGTATAACTCTATTTCTCTGATATTACTTGGTAAAATACCACCTAATTACCAGGAAAATGCCACAATATTTCGAGGGTTAGAGTAAGAGGTTAGGGTTGGGGTAAGGTTTGGGGTTAGGGTATAATACCCCTAATTACCAGATAATTAGATAACTTAATCATAAAGACAGTTTTACAAGTTAAATACCTCTTTAATAATACAAGGTTATTTGTTGTTAAAATGCCAAATTATCACTGGGAAATAAACACATTATTCGTAGTCTCTTAACTACTTTGTGGTTATCATTGTGATTCACAACAGAACACCTTGAACCTGCTGGTTTAATTTGATTTATTATTATGCATTAGCAACTTTGCATGGACCATTTAAGCTTGAATGTAGGCATGTAAATGAAGGGACAGGAGGCTGATCCTTATGTTCACATTTCCAGGTGGATCAGGTTACACTAAAGTAAGATATGTGTGCATATGGTTTAATAATATTGATTATTTTTGCCACATACCAAATTTGTTTTTTTGGCATACTCTATTGGCATTGGATTTAACATACTCATGTATAAAAGCAGGACCCCTGGTCTTATATAAAGTAGCACAATATATTTTGAAGGAGCATAGTAGTACAGCAATTGTTAACAACTGCAGAATGTCCCGTGCAGGACAATCTTTCTACGGTTTGATTTCATGTTTGCTATTACTGAAAGACACAATAGAAAAAAAAAATCAGCAAATGATGAATTAACGCTGCCTGTGTTATTAGGTTAGGCAAAATCCAAAAGTATAAGACAACCATAAATACAATTACTTGGTTTTGTCATGAGATCAGCATTAAGCTGTTCCTGTTACATTTTCCTCCCTCAAATATTCTTGTTAAAATGTAAGACTGCCAAATTTAAGCAGTGGGAAGAGCAAATATTTGCATAAGAAATGTATCTAGTCTGTCTAGTTAAGCAGGAACGTTCAGGTAATTGAAGCAAACTTACAGTGTGCTGAAAATTTGAGGCGGAAACCTCAACCCAGCTGCTCTTCCAGCTTCATCAGCAGCTGAATGAAAACACTTCCCAAGCAATTCTGACAAGCTAATCACTCAGAACTCAGGGAAAGAGCTTACGGCAAACCATACGTTTATTTGACTTCAGCCTGCTACATGTAAAAACATGTCTTTTCCGTGACCTATTAATGTTGTACAGTTATTAGCCTGGCTTCAGCCCAGCTTGGAGGCACCCACTATGCTCTTGGTGTGCTGTGTTCAAAAGCAGGGTCAATGTGGTTCTGGTTTGAGAAGGGAGCTAGGGCACAAAGAGGAAAGAGAACAACCTATGTAAATGTTCTCTTAAATCAACATGCTGGAGCACCCTTTCGCCCATAATTTTTGACATGCAGCTTTATAAACAGACTGAAATAAATATCTGTTAGCGATATGACAGAACTGTGGGGTCCCTTGTGTAAGTGTGAAAAGCTGAATGAGTGAAGTGGTTACTGGGCATGTTTACATGTATCTTAATGAAACCTATGAGTCCTCATGGGAATTATTAGGCAGGAGACTAAAGAATTTAAGCTTATGTTTGTGTGAAGTGCAACTGTTAGTCTGTTAGGGGCGTGGTGTTGGGGGTAAGGAGGTAAGTGATGGTGGTTTCCTGGGCCTCTTTTTGGGCTTGTATGTATAAATATCCATGAAAGCAGCTCACCAGTGAGACACACTGTGCCAGACATTCAAGCACACACATTTCCCCCCACATTTCCTCCAATTTCTCCCATACCAATAACAGCACTATGCTTTTAAATCTGTATCAGCCTGCCAAGCTAATAGGAAATCTTAAAACTCTAGGAGCTGCATTATTTATGCCCTTGAAACTGAATATTTTCGCCAAATCCTACTCACAAAACATTTAATTCCAGCAACAAAGTCAAAACATCTTTTTACTTAAACAAATTGAACACTAAACATATTCACTTGTTTAAATCCTCAGTCTATATCATGGAATAAAGGTTGGGCGGAGATGTGAAAAGCATAAGTATTTCTCAGATGGACAGAAATTTTCAGTCTTAATTCTTATGAGATATTAAACATTTAATCTTAAATGAATTGCAAATGTGTACAGGCTGCACAGTAGTAAAGTAGATAATTCTGTTGCTTTGCTGCAAGAAGGTTTTGGTTTGAATGTCTGGCCAGTCGGGAGCTTTTCAGTATGGAGTTTGTGTCTTCTTCCGATGCAAATGAATTCTCTGTGGATACTCTGGCTTCCTCCCAAAATCTAAAGTAATAAATAAATTAATAAATGAATCGTTGATAGTGTCAAAAACTCAGTAATCCTTAAAATGTACAGATCTTAAGTCATATTTTTGACCAAAAGCTCCTTCTGGCAAACAAGTTTCCATAATATCCATGAAACTCATAACCTGACACAACCTTCAATACTAAGCATTTGGGAAAGGGCAGAGGCATGGAAAAACCTCAGAGTGTGATTGGATGAACGTTCTGTCTGTCACATCTTTATGGGCCAATCAGAGCACCAAAACATGTGACGTAGCCACTACCGAGGTGCAGCTACCGAGGAATAACGCGAACCATAGCAACTATAAAGATGTCAGTACACGACTTTTGTCGTTTTTGTTGCTAAAACAGGCACTTTAGCAGCATCCACGCTAATGTCCTCCACCATAATTGCACCGGCCTCTTGTTGCTGCTTGCTTTAGCCAATCTATCAGCCACAGTAGACTATGGGTCATTAGAAACATCAAAACAGAGAGATTTGTACCAGAAAACAGTAAATTTAATCCCCAGATTTCATCTCTCTGCTCTGGCACAGAGCCAGACAGCTGCGCTCTGATCAGAAGCATTTTTTTTTTTTTTGAAAGGATCGTATTTATCCTGAGTGGGTGTGGCTTCAGCTCATTCAATCAACACACCCACACCATCCTAGAGCAGATTTTCCTGCTTAATTTTAATGAATTTGAAGCTTGAATTCATAAACTTAGAGATGTTTTTCATGACCCACCTTTGGCCTGGAAGTTCATAACACAGTGGCCTGTCAAACAATAAAACTAAAAAATGATAAGTTTTTTATCACTTCACAGGGACTTTAACATACATATATAGTAAAAGCTAACTCAACATTTGCTTAAATATAATCACAGTAAATATGGAGTGACTCTGCTATACATGAGCAATACTCCAAGGCGTGTTCAGGAGGGAATTAGTCAACAGCTGAATGATAACACAAAACTACTGCACAATAAAGTAAATGGTCAATTAATGAAATGTCAATACATCACTTTAAAGAATCAGTACAGTATTGCATTTGGAAATATTGCGATATTTTGGCCTTTAGATGTTTTCTAACAGGAAAGTTCTGCAAGTGCCAGACGTTAAGAGAGAGACCTAAAAGGTATACTGACAGTCATAGAAAATCTTGGAGCCATTAAAAAAGTGGTTATACTCATTTTGGGATGAATTGTCTTTTTTAACAGATTCTACTTCATCAGAAAAAAATGAAAGCCTTGATTCAAAGTACACTTCATAGCCAAGCATCACGGAGAATAAATGATATAAAAGCATTTTCATATTCACTTTTATCAAAACTAAATTAAAATTAATGGATACATTATGAGGGTAATCCATGTATCTGTTGAAGGGAATTTTAAAAATGACCACACCAGTAGTCAGAAAGAACTGACATGTTTCCATGGGTGTAAAATCGGCTTATAGCCCATGTTTCCATATTTTGCGTGAGAGCAGACCAAGCACAAAAGTCAACCCTGCAGGATTTCCATTCCCACATCATCCATGATCTAACTGACACGCTTTGGAAGAGAAATGGGTGGGATCTGTGTTCAAGAGCAACAACGGTTTTCACGGTCACAGACCGCTGCACAGGACACTATAAATGTCATTCTTCCAGGCGGGAGAGGAGGGGGAGACGATGGTGAGCTAAAAGCAGCATCACCCCAGTGATAATGTCTTCCACAGCCACTGCACTGCAGCCACCTGCAGGTTTAAATCAAACCCCAGCCTCCTGAAACCCAGCAGTGGTGTCAGAGACAGAGACTGAAATGGGAAAGTCTAGCACTCAAATCCAACATGCCCTAATTCTCACAGGGCATTTCTGAAATTCAGGATGTATGGAAATAGGAAGAGGAAGGACTGATGGTGGGGTTACATCCCAGACAAGGCTTCTTAGGCTGAGGAGTTAAGTTTCAAACCATGTTGGTGTCGCACAGTCATTCTGTGGACAGCCTGATCCTGGTTAGGAATGGTCATAATCATAGCCAGCAGCAGGGAGCTTCATGGATCTGGTACTGGTGTTTTCCTTTTAGATCATATTTCTATTTGTGGCGATGTTTTGTTAGACCTCATATTTTCATGTGATTTATGGTCAGTTTGAATCAGTGCGGCATGGTTAAGAAATTGGGGAAGCATGCATCACTACATTGGAAGCAGTTGACAATTTCCAGACTATTTTAAGAGCTGTATCAAAGGAAATATGATTTAGAAAGAGCTATCAGACTTCAGGGTGAATTTTCCAATGGTTTCATTGTGCTGTTTGACATTGTGCAGGGACATAGGGGTTGAAATCGGGTGGTATTGCTGGCAAAAATACAGCTGGGCTAGCAGCCAAGTTCTACAGGAAGACTTCACTCATCTGTGTGCACATATGTTGGATAAATACGCATCTGCTGATATCACTGACTGTGTCATTTTGTTTATTTATCTACATCTCAGCCTGCCACTGAGCATTAAACCACAGAGATAACAATCAGAGGTGCTAATGGCTGCTGATAGCACACAGTTCTTTTAACACCATGTTCTTACACACACAAAAACAAACACTCAAAGCAGCAGCAACACTGAGTGAGTTTGGCAGGCCTAATCCAAACAGCAGGGCTGCTCACTACATGGGTGCTGCTGGTGTCGGTGGCCTCTCTGCCTCAGGGGCACCAGCTGATCACCATGCCTGCAGGGCTTGACTGGACCACCGTCCCCCTGAGGGCAGAGCCTCCTCTCCACCATAACCAGCCATCGACTCCTCTCTGCTGCATTATTGATGAGCTCCTTTGCCCCGCTGAGCTCTCCAACAGCATCTGCACATCAGATTGATTTGACTGTTACCGAGTCTGAAACTAGGACTGGAGTTTGGAGACTGTGGATGTGTGCGTACTGTACATGCAGATTGTAGCCCCTGGTGCTGCCTCACTCCACAGACATTATAAGTTTTAGCTAAATAGTTTAACATGCTGATAGGAAAAGTTTAGATCAATATGTCAAAAGTTTAGATCAATATGTCAAGAAAGAGGCCTTTACTGATGGTAAAATATCAATTTTCTTCACCTTCTCACCTCTACAAATGCTGAGAGCCTGACTCACTAAGAATGGATTATTGCTGCTTATGGTTCAGAAAACTGTGCATCATTTGCTCCTGCTATCTCCTCTGTCTCAAAATCCGATTCACAACACAAAAAGCGCTAAGGACAACTCAAAGAAATGTGGACAAAGTGTGGGGCCGGGTGCTCCAGCTGGTCGAATGCCTGGGTATGATATGACGTTGTGTCCCATTTAAAGCTGGGAGTTACAACTTTAAGTTACACACAGTGCAAAAGCTGGGATTCAGCTCTGTTTAATTTTCATCGAGGTGAAACTTCTGGTCGGAAAAGGCCTAAGTTTAGCCATGAAATGTACATGTTACACATGATGGCTGCACATCGTGTTTATAGATTTATCAGTGAAAAGGTACAAGACGTTTGTGATCGGCCTATAAGTCTCTATGGCAGAGAGCCAACAGAAAGGTTTAATTTCAGCAGTCAAGCTCTGTTCTGGCATGTGCTGATTGCTGTGAGAGTGAGTTGTGTGAAGTGTGAACTTAATAAAGCAGAATCTATATTAAATGACAGAATAACAGTCAGAGTCACTCTTATGAACACTCAACAGTCAGATTTGCTCTGACAGTGCTGTAACTTTGTCCTTTGTTGCACTAATACACCTTTTTTAACCTTGTCTACTTCATAGGCTTGTGTTTTTATTTCTATTGATATATTTATTTTATTGGACTACAACCTCTTCATTTACTCAGTTTTGTTCCATTTCACATTACCCTGTTTATATATTTATTTCAATGTGAAGTCTTTCTCTCTTTGCACTACAACTATTCTTGGCTTTCAGTTTTTACTGGAAGTGTTCAGCTTGGGTCACAGATTTAAACGCTCTTACAGTCAATATCAATAGCAGTGAGCTATATTTAAAATCGTCTATAGTGTTCATTTTTGTATAAAGAAATACATATACTGTTTGAACTGTTTGAAAAACTTCTCTTTTCTCTCTCCCTCTCTGTATATATATATATATATATATATATATATATATATTTGGGCTGTCAAAGATTACACATTTATAAAGCGTTAACTCAAATTACTTTTAACGCACTTTTTTTTTGTCACACAATTAGTGCGCGTTCTGTGTGACCCTCGACCGATCCCATAGTTTAGGAGATCATGATGTGGAAATCGATACAGGACAGAGACTTTTGAATGGCATGTTTAGCTTTCAGCTCATGCCAGATAAGACTGAAGTTACTTGCTCTTACTGTCAACGTGAACTGAGTAACCCGGGGTTCGTGGAGTCTTAAATACCCCGTACCACCCACTGGTCAAAACACAGCCAATGCAGAGAGTCGCCCCCCCTTAGCCATGCTGGATTGTTTACAATGGAGACGCTCCAGGTGGGCCGACGCACTTTGGGGCCAGTATGATTGATTTATTCATTTCCGCTATGCACCGGCTCCATAGTGGCGCTGACCCTTTATAATGACAGTTGACTGGTCCGATCATGTCTCCTGAGGGTCTGTTTACCCCTCTCCCATCACCGCTCTGCTCAAGCTTGAAACTGAAAATGTTTGGACAAAAACGAAGCTTAAGCATGAAACGAGCACCTGGATCCCTAACCCTATTTAAAAAAACTGTCGATCAAGATGCTGCAAAAGTTGCAAAGACTCTGCAGTCCCTACAGTAGACAGTCTGACGCTGGTGAATATAAAGCTACATCATTTCAACATGTTACACTATAGTTTTTAATGAGAAAACATTAGTTCTTGATGTCTTATTATACTAATTTATGGTGTGTTGACAGAATTCTTTAATGTGTTAACACAAGTTTTTGACATCTAAACACATCACTATTTGATGTCTTACCATGCAAATTTATGTGTTAACACATCTCTTTTTGACATTTAACCACACAAGTTTTTGATGTTGTAACATTCCTTTTTTGGTGTGTTAACATCAGATTTTGATGTCTTGACATGCTTATTTATGATTTGTTAACACATCCCTTTTTGATGTGTTACCACACAAGTTTTGATGTCTTACAAGTCCATTTTTGATGTGTTAACACATGAGTTTTGATCCCTGAGGATAATAAAGGCTTCTATTTGATCAACACCCAGTGACTATGCCTTGAGCCGATCCAGGTGGGAACCTGTTTGCCATTTTGTCCTTGCATACAAATAATCCACTACAATACAGCTTGACTTCTTTTTGGCTCCTGCCCTCAGCCCAGTAGGCGTGTTTAGTGAAACAGTGTGTGGTGTGAAATCACACTGTGGGTCACGCATGGAAAATGCTGATATGCAACCTGTCTCCGTTTTAAACACCGCTCATGAGGACTCAGGAGGACCTGAAGAAAACCTCAGCCATTAATCATCACTTTAGTCAGGGAGGAAAAGGAAAGGATCCTGAAAGAGATTCAAAGGAAACACAACTCTGCAATTCGGTCAGCGTTCTATGTTGGATGGCAATAAAAACATGTATTCTGCAGTTTACAGGTCTTTAAAGTATGCCTAAGAAAACAAACACATGAATGTGCTGCTCTGTGTGATGAGATGATGAGTAATCATCATGTCTTTTAGCCAGAGGAACTGCAACCTTGGGAGCCTTTAACTGACAGGGATACTGTAAACCTTCCTCTTTAGAAGCCATAAATCAGTGAGAGTGGACTGTACTTTTCAAATAAATACCACACTCAGGCGGAGGAGGGACTGGATTTGAGGGATACAGGGTCCAATTTTGGGCAGTTGAGTTCTAGCAGAATACTCAAGCTTAAGTAGAACTATGTATGCATTTACTAGTCAGCAGCATGTGCTTGTAAGAAGATATTAAAGTGGCACGTAAACATTAAAGGGATAGTCCAATATTTTTGAAGTTGGGTTGTGTGAGGTACTTGGTGATAGTTGTGCCATTGGCTTCCTGTGACTCAGTGAGCACTGCCCCTTATTGTGGAAGCTAGGCGATATAGTAGCATAGACAGGTATAGCTGCCCTGTGTAATTTAGAGAGTTTTGGGTAAAAAATGGGTTAAAAAACGATGTTGGCTTAATTGTACTTAACATCGAAGTTGTTTGAAGCATTTCATTTTCACCCAGAAAGCCACTGTGTTGGGTACTATTTTGCATTGTGAGCTCTGACTGCCAGCTACGTGCTCTTCCACCTCAGTGTATCATAACAGCTGACAAACAGCTTAAGCAGGAGAATCAAGGACCACAACAAAAAATTAAGTATTTTTACTCAGTTGACAATGGCATGCCGTTTAATGTAGATATGAGGGGATACTTTTATGAGCCGGTGCACAGAGGAATTGGAGACTCAGCAGAAAGAAAGAGAGGAAGAGATATTTTAGTGGAGACTGGTTAGCTGACCTGGTGGTGTCGGTGTAGAACCTTTGAGTCCATGTCAATGAGAGCAACTGTTGTCAAAAGTGGGACTTCACAACTCTTCTTCAGGACATTTCTGATCAAGGATAGTGGCTCATGGACGCCTGCATCGATCTCCATCCAGAGTTCCCAGCTTTACTAAATGCTTATGTTTAATGGACCTTCCTCAGCTTTCTGTAGCTAAATTGGAGAAACTAACCAGAAGAGCTTAGTGGAATTTGCCATCCAAGTTTATGACTGTTGTTATTCTTCTAATGTCTGAAGTTACACTCGGCACAATATGTTAAAGGGGACATATTATGCAAAAAACACTTTTTCAGGCTTTTCTAAGAAAAATATGTGTCCCTGGCCTGTCCAAAATCTCCTCAAATCCCAGTCTAAACTTTGGAAAAAAAAGTGTTTGTAATATCAAGGAGTGCTGCATCCATTTCCTGAGAGGGGTGTGGTCAGGGGTGGAGTTAGACAGCTAATTACCATTTAAAGCCACAGACACAGAAACGGCTTATTCCGAGAAGGGCTGAAACAGAGGGGTTTTTAGACATGCTATATCTGCTTGTAGCTCTATGTAGCCTAGCTTCCTCAAGCGCGTCCTGTATGAAGGGGCAACACTCACTGAAATCACTGGAGACTGGCACTACTATTGCTAAGTACCTTATACAACCCAACTTTAAAAATAGCGAAATATCCCTTTAACATTGGGTGTAAAGACTTGTATTTTGCACATTATTTTAACTGAAATAAGTTTTGGAGCAAAAGGGTTCTTCTGCTTTGTACCAATATTAATTCATCCATTCATTGTTTATTCCTCTTATCCTGGTGGGGGCTGGAGCCATCGGGAATTCAACGGGAATTCAGTATACACGGGAACTATGGCTTGGGAGAAGATTTATTTTCCAGCACGACAATGACCTAAAATATACAGCAAAAGCTACACAGAAAAGGTTTCAAGACAACAAGGTGAGCGCTCTGGAGTGGACGAGTCAAAGCTCAGACCTCAGTCCAGTAAAGAATTTTACATCTGTACATCTCTGTTCCCCTTGTAACCTGACAGAGCTTGATCAGTTTTGCAAAGAAGAATGGAGTAAAATTATAGTGTCTAGATGTGCCCACACAGACTCAGTGCTGAAATTGCAGCCAACGAAGCATCCACTAAATATTGACTTGAGGGGGGTGATTATGTATGCACTTATTTTAAATTACATTTTTTTTTTTTTTTATTGAACAAGGCTGCTCCTCAGGCCCAGGCTGCCACAGAACAGGATTTTGGATTGTAAATATTAAACATCAAATATTTATGTTTTGATCTTTATAACCATCCAGAAATCAAACTGTGCTTAAAAGAGTGGAATTGGACCCAAAATTGGCCTGATTATCTTGCTTTAGGTGTTTTTCTAAATTAGATAAGTTGTAGTTTATCATATCTAACCCTTCATTTTAGGCTTAAATGTATGTCTTTGTTCTCATTACAGAGGGGTTTCCCTTTTCAAAATGACTGATGGCTTATCAGAGAGAGATCAGTTTAGGTAAATAGGCTTAAAACAGGGAGACAAGTCTGCAAAAAGAGAGGACACTCGGCTATAGCATGACTGTGATAAAGTCCATTACATAGTTATGTTTTATTATTTTAAGACATAACATGGAATAGGTTATAATTACATAAAGCTAGATTGCAGTTAGAGGACAGTGAGGAAGCCCATTTGATTTTCATCCAGCAGTCTGTGAGCTTTCCCATAAAAGAAGACGACAGCCTTGATTGAGCACAAACATCTATATTTGTATGGGAATAGGAGACGATTGCTTCTGGGCAGCGAGCACAAGTTAGCATGCTGCAGTTAGCTTCAGCCAAGCTCAGCTAACACCGCCTGTCTGCCCGCCTGTCTGTCTGATTCCTCGCGCTGTTTGTGGGCAGAAAGCCTGGAGACTGGAGCTGTCAGGGCCTGAGACGCCAGCCTCTCTTTCTCTCCCCTCCACCTACGCCAGTACCGCTGCTGCCTCCACCTCCCCACCCGGCAGGCTCCTCCAACTGCTGTTTTGACAAGTGCTTTAGACATAATGTCACAGAGAACCCCCCGGCCTGCCAAAAAATGCTAACTAACCATAACACTAATTAGTCAGCAGGAGAATGGAGTTGGAAATGGTAGCATAAACGGTGAGCAGCGCTTGGTTGGGAGACTTGGACCCTATCCTGATTGACTAAGGAGGGGGGGCCAAGAAGGGAGCGAGGAGTGGGGGAGTGGAGGGTAAATGGAGGGTGGAATTTCAGGGTGAACAGCAGGGCTTTCAAGGGGTTGGGTTGAGTTTCTCCTGGTCCTCGTCCCTGGTGGCGTTCCCCGCCCACTTAGCTCTGATAGCATCAGCGTCAGCGGGGTTATGTCTCTCACAGGCGTTTAATGGTTTCATCACCCGTGTCCCCAAGACATTTTATAAGACAAATAAAGTTTTTCCTCTTGTTACTCAAATGGTTTTTTTATTCCTGTGGGTGTTGACTCAACTGGACCTTTATCGCCAAGATGTTCAAGCTGCTAACAAAGACGGATACAGTTTTAAATTCATTAAATCAATACTGTTGATCAATCGCCATTTTTTCACACTAGCTGGATTGCGTTATACAATGCTGGTGGTAAAAGCATACTTGTGACGAGAGCTTTAAGTATAAAGCACAATCTAACTTGACTTTCTTCTTTAACACACATGGGTAAAGAGGAGTATGGCTTACAGCTGGTCTCTGAAACAGCAGACGCTCGATGTCAGCAGAGTAATGACAGTCTGATTGGTCCCTTTCACCCACACCAAGAGGACAGTGGAGCAAGTGACCCCATATCAAAGCAGTTCAAGGATGTCTCCAAGCTTTAAGATAGCCTTGTGTCCCACCAAGACAGAGTTATTTCCATCCAAAGTCGACCTCACAGGCACACAGAGTTATTTGCTGTGATTGGCTGGGTGCAGAAAGAAGGAAAACTGAAAACCAAGACAATAAAGTCAATGAGTGCTCTTATATTTGTTTGAAAGTCTGCAAAAAATTAACCAGGATTTGCAAAGCATTAGCGTTGAAATTATTTGTTAAAACATGCACACATTAATGGTCTCTGAAAAACATAAAAGATGCAACACTTCCCCAAACTCATGCAAACAAAACACAAATGTGTAATGGTCTGTTTTGTTGTTTTCGTTGGAAATGTACTCTAAAAAGCACTGTGGTGAGCCCGGGGTTTAATGTGCTCAAAGTTTAAAACACTGGGATGTTTTTGCATGTGGTTTGCTTAAGTATGCAACCACCGGAGTTTATTGTTAATGGCCACAGCTCCATCCTGTTACTCATCCAATGGACTCATCACTGTTGCTTCCTGACTGTAAATCTGAATATCAAAACCCTAACGTAAACATTTTATAATCAAGGATGTAAAAAAACATCTAAGTGGTCTGTGAATGGAGGGGGCACAGCTATTGTTGATTTTGGTTGGAAGACAAAGGGATACTGGAAGCTTTGAGCTGCATGTGCTGAACTTTATAACAATCAAATTAGGTTTGGTTACTCTCTTTAATACACTTACAAGAACACAGACCATCACATATCTCAAATTTATGTTACTGGAACCTTTAATATGCCCACACATCGAGTACTGACAAAGAAAATACAGGAAGAAATCAAGAACCCTTAAAAAAAACAAGGATTTTTCATTCTGTGGAAAATTCACAATAAAGTTCCTACAATAAAGAACATAGAAGGAATTTTAAAGCTCCTGTTAGAAACTTTGAGTCTGTGTTGGTTATGGAACTGCCTGTGGAAAAAGTCGTACCTCCTATTTTGATTATTTTTTCCTGTATGTGCAAAGGTCACATTTTCTGACAAAAAGTCTAATCCTGCTGTTTTATAACAGTCAAATGCATCTCTACTTGCGCATGCTGTTTATCATTTAACCTCCTGAGACCTGAGCTTTTCTTTTTAGTTTCTCCCACAGTAGTAGGCCTACAGCTCACTTACCTTGGCAGCATAATCCATCGACTGTGAGGCTGAGCTCAAGTGCAGACTCAGCCTCGCACATGTGGTGATGGGTTCGCTGAGCTAGACAGTGTGGCATTCCTGGTATCTGAGTATGCAAAAGAAAGTCAGTCTTTCAGTTCTTGGTCCTCTTTTCTTCAGAGCATTGTTGGTATTGTTGGCAAGATTGAGTGTCTAATGTGGGGGTGCTCAGGAGAGCGGAGCTGGGAAGGGTCAGCTGATACAGAACTGGCAGCTGTGCTTTTACAGGCACCTGGCACGCTTTCCTGGGCCTGATCAAGCTAACAACATACTGGGTGCCCAGGACCCTGTGCGGACAGGTCCAGATGCTCGGGGGTGGTAGGGACGGCCAGGGGCAGGTGGGGGCGACCGAGTGCGTCATGTAGGGAGCAGCTGAGAAGATGCCTAGAGAGATGGGGCATGGGCCTGGCCCAGGCCAGGATGATGGCCATCAGAAGGCCAGAGCAGTACAGGACCAAGGCTGAAATGGCAAAGTGCTAAACCAGCATGTCCTCCCATACGTGACCTGACCACTTATTTGGGAGAAGTAGGACTTGATTAGTCAAAACATCAGCTTTGCCTTTGGACAGGAATTTCTGGAAAATTTCCATACCAAAATCCACACAACTTGCCAAAAATTTCAAAGAAATTACTTCAAATTTCTTTAAGAATTCTAAAACATATTTTTAAAATATTCCATAAAAAGTATCCCAAATGTTTTTCTAATAATACCCAAATGTTTCATGAAATTTTACCTCTCATAAAGTTTGATAATTCTTATGAAAGATCCCCCCACTCCCAATTCAGAAGACCCCCCCCCCAAAAAAAAATGCTGATTAAATCACAAAAAATTAGAAATACATTTTCCAGTTTTTCCATGAAAATGTTCAAGAACAACCAAGAAAATTTCCCAAATTTCTCATGAACATGCATAAATGAATTCAAAGCAAATGTGCCCAAAACTTCCAATGAAAATCTCCCAAATATATCAACATATCCCCTAAATTTCCATGAAAATATTTGAATATTTCCAAGCAGATTCCCCAAAATATCCAAACGATACATTTTTTTCCAACATTTCAACCAAAATACGTAAATTTCAGTGGACATTCTAAACAATTATCTCAAAATTATAACTGCAGAAGTTGCTATGTAGTAGGAAAGCAAGAATGTAATGTCTGCATACGTACATGCAGGGTTTAACCAACACCGACCCTGCAGCAGTGTTTTCCAGCACTAAAAACAACTCCAAAGAAAACATTCAATCCTTATGCTGATGGTCTGGTTTGCTTTTATAGATCATATGTAGGCATCTCCAGTAATTTCATTTGGTTTCATAACCACCCCTAAACCAAGAGAAATTTTAACTTTAACCCAGAAACACTGGGGCTACAGTGGCACGTTGTGTCACAACACACACCTGAAGTGCCGCCTCTAGAACACACCAGTGCTGGGCCAGGGCTTGCCTGCCCACCTCACCTGATAATTGAAAAAACCTATAGGAGTAGATGTATTTCACTGACCTTCCACTTACTCTACACCTTGAAGGGAAGATGGCGCTAAATCTGCTATCACATTTATAATACATTATAAAAGTTTGGTTTCATATTCATCCCTGTTTTAAAATAATTTTTTTAGAAATTGTATTGACATATAAAACAGCTAACTGGAGTGAATGGGATGGGAGCAAACACTGCAACAGGTCGGACTATAAACCAGATCTCCTGGATGGAGTTTCAAACGCTGTGGGTCAAATGTGAATGACTCTGTTCTCTCTCCCAGACTTTAATCACGAACAAAAAGCTCTGTCCCTTAGGAGCTACACATCCACTGAAGTTACTATGAAGTGGAACAAGCTGTCGGATTGAAAGACTATTGAGGAGTCCCTGATATGCCTCTTTCTTAACTTGTGTTACTACAGGTCAGCCAGGCACTTGTTGTGAGGTCATGTCTCCGCTTTCTGCTGCTTCAGGACATGACTTCAGGCTGTCACTTCCCTTTCTTTCAAACTCTAAAACAACACTCTGTTGTTTTCTCTGTAATTGAAACCCCATGAGAGGGAAACTGAAGGATCAAACTTGTGGCTAAGGGTCATCCCCACAGTGCCTTATTAGCTGGAAAAGGTCATTAGCACAACAAAGCTAATCGTCAGTGTCAGCGAGGAAACTCAAAAAAGAGAGTGGACCAGAGTTGCATCAGTTGACGGGCTTAAAGCATTAAACTGGATCATCTCTCAGGTAGTGGAGCGGGGCTTTGAATGCATCTCTGTCAAGTTAGAACAAGAGAGCAATACAAGGCTAACACTAAAGTCTGTAATATCCAACTAAGACACTGAAGGTATCTAATATACATTTTTTAAACATTGTTATTTCAGTGTTATGATGATACACCTTTACAATGATAGAACATTTTTTCTGTCTAGATGAACAGAAACATATTTCACATCTACAAGGTTTAAAAGGACATAATGTCATCAATGTATCTAAAAACTCCCTACAATAAAAGTCAAAAGACTTTAGAAAAAATGGCATGCTTTGTAAATATTTACAGCCTAAATGCAAAAAATGACCTTAATTATGACTCTATTCCCTGAAAGGGTTTTAGACAGAGATTCAATGGTACTGTTAATTATAGTATGGCAGTGAAAGAAGCATCTCAATACAGTTGTGGACATGTGACGGTTTCTAATGGTACGTCTTCAGGGCAAATAGAGTAGTTTAAGTGAGCAGAGCAAAGGATGATGGGAACTACAGTTACTATCCTCCCTTGAGTACCCGTCATTCTTTGCACTCCACTCGCTAGCTTGATTGAATAGTGCAAAAATGGTGAATGGTTCGAGTGGTGAGGGATAACCCAGGGGAAAATGAGAATGTGGAGTCTCCAATGACTTTTAAATCTGACGTGTAGAAGCATTTTGGTTTCTTAGTGTTTAGAAATGAGAAAGGAGAAAAGGTGACAGACAAACAGAAACAACTTGCAGACACCGCCACATTGCAGTGTCACACTTGATGGGGAGTACGAGTAACATGAAGAGCAAGTCATCATCCTGAAAAGATTCACACAGATACGAGGATCAAACTCCAACCAGGCCAAAAGACTTTTGAGGGTGCGTTCACAATCCCACTTCCCCACAACAGCATGAGGGCTCAACAGATCACAAGTTGTATCTGTGAATATTAATCCAAAGACCTACAGCTGTTTTCAGTGGTGGGCAATGAAGGTTTTAGAAGGTTAGTAAACGTGCCAGAGCCAAAGTTAAAGTTCATGTTTTTTAGCCATGTGCACACCTACAGCAAGTTTTTGTACTTTTAATATTCAAAGTGAAATTGTTGTTGAATAAATGCTAATGTCACTTTTTTTCAAGTCTTAATGTGTGGTTTTTGTGGGGTTTCTTTATACCGGAATACATACCATCAGGTCAGCCCACAGATTTGGCTTTGGGCATGAACAAGAACAGAAGAATGGGGCCTCCCCAGTGGTGATTTATTCATAGTATCAATGCATATAGATCCAGAGGTGTCAAAAGAATTCACATTTATTACTCAGGTAGAAGTACAAATTCTAGGGTTTAAAAAGACTTTTGTAGAAGTTGAAGTATCAACTCAAGCTTTTTACTCAAGTAAAAGTATAAAAGTATTGGTTTCAAAACTACTTAAAGTATTAAAGTAAAAGTAATGTAAGGGGGAAAAAATGTCATTAAGGACAAAAGTTTATGCCATGGCCACAGGGGCCTATAGTGCACTACCTCACCTCCCCTAAAAACATTTTTCTAAAGGCCATAATGACTATAATGTTATATTGAAATGTTAATGTTGAAAAATTTGGGATGCACCTGTTTCAGCCACATTTATGCCCATTGAAAATGAAGGCATTTTAGAACAATGAAAATACATTCAAGAACCATATATGTGTACTACCAACCTTCTCGCTGGTGCTTGGTTGGGACATTTCACTCCAGTTCTCTTGAGTCTCTGCCACAGACATCTTCGTACTAGGCTACATACGTCTGCTATTTCCTTGCTGGAGTGTGACGTGATTTGTGTCATGCGCAGGTGCGATGGGTTGTGCACAAACCAACAGGGTGTTGGAATGGTATTATGTTTGTACTTCTCATCCAACCACAATCAAATTCACTCTATCCAGATGACGCAATTTATTTGGATAGGTTTTTGGGTTCTTTATTTGTGTTTTTTTGAACAATGACAAGCCGGAATGAAAACAAGCTGAAACGAGAATGGCTGTCTGAGGCGGCAGATCCACGCCTAAGCAGCGCCAGCGAGGAACTCACGCTCCCATTGATTACTATGGTGTTCAAAATTCTAAGTGCAAGAAAAAAGTTTTGGAGTTTATAGAGTTTGAAAGATGCACGCCCGGTCAAGGAGATGAGTCATAGCATAACAGAGAAAAAGACAGCGAATTGTAGCGAGAGTACTCACAATGCTAGGAGGAATAGAGGAATATTCACCCTCTGCCATGACTTCCACACATAGCGAAGCCAATGCTTTGCCTCACCGTGTCTCCACCCCACCGGGGGGGGAGTAATTGGCAAATTAGATTTTGGGAGTAATCCCGATCACCGTCTGGATCCAGGAAAGTTTTTAAAGAATTCCTCACTATCGGGAGATAGGGCTGATGGCGGAGGTCTGCGCTTTCTGAGTGCTTTCCTAGTTTGGTTCTGATGTTTAAATTATTTATTTGTTCCACTTTTGAAACCCTGTAACCACTTCTGCCACTACTATTTGCCACTTTTTTACCAATTTCACATTTTTAACTCATTTTATTTCTGTTTTTAAAAAGGGGGTTTACATTTTAAGATGGCTATATACTACAGTATATAGAATAAAAAGTTATTTGTTGCTTTGATAAGAGTGACTATTATTTAGGTAAAAAAAAAAAAAAGGTACGGTTATCATATTACTATAACTTAATAATGGATCATGATTTTTCTGACCTCCATGGGTCCCCCATATGACAGGGCCCTTGAGAGCCCTTGCTTTTATCCCTTTTTATCTGTGGTCTTGCATACCTCACTGTGGACTTGTTACTGAAGTATTATCATACTGTGAGATTTTGATACCATTACATCTAGAGATATTGCATTTACAAGCAAGGGGTGAACATGAGGCCCAAGACTTTGACTTTGACCTAAATCCTTCAAAGTCAAAGCAGTTCATCATTCAGTAAGAGTGGACATCTGTAAAAAGTGGGGGGAAAATCCCTTAAAGTGTTCTTGAGATATCACATTTACAGGCATAGTATTAACATGACCCAAACCTTTAACCCCAGCAGTTTATTCTTGAGTCAGAAAAGACATTTATTCAAAGTTGAAAGAAAATCCCTCAAAGGGTTCTTACTGACATACACATGAACATAAGACAACCTGAAAGCATAAGATATTTCTAGCACAGAGATAAGCAACAAAGTGACCTAAAAATAGCAAAGTATTGCACATAAAAACAAATTTGATAAATTCAAATCTGATATTTTGCATCTTCATTGCCAGATAAATTAAATAAATGAATCATGTGTTTATGATGATTATTTTTTTGCTCATAAAACACCAAAATCTACAAAAAATGGACAAAATTGGAACATGAACCCATCTTAGTGATAAATATCCTGTGTTTTGAGTGTACTGTTACATTTCTACTTTCAAAAAACAAATCAAACACTTAGCTGATTGGTATCTGAAAACTAAAAAAGTCATAACAGAGAAAAGAATCAAATCAATCATTAGCCTATATCACTTTCACTATTAAGTATAAAAATAATCTGTAGGTGTTGTTTGCGGTTGTCAGTAAATCTCTATAAAAAGTGTGTTTTGACTATGACGTATAAATTTAGCATGCTTTAAATCATGAAAATTAAACAATAAATGCAACTCCACTAGTAGTCCATGCCATCTAAATCTAAAGTGACCTTATTCTTTTCATTCATAGCTAATAAGAAGGATTATGGGAAATTTATTTACAAGTCTATTAGCACAATTATCCCCATTAAATTTGACATTAAAGCCTATTAACACCCCCCCTTCATTGGTGGTGGTTGGGTGGATGGGTGCACACTGTCAGGCTTTGGAAAATTCCATCTTGGCATTTATGCATAAACAGATTTACATAAATATACAAGCAAGTACAAATCTACGTTTTCATGCATATGCACAAACATTTCAAACATGTATAAAATATTGCCAGGCTGAGATTTAATGGTCCCTGTGGGCTAATTAAATACACATGCATACAAGCTTGTTTTAACATAAAGCAAATAGTTAAACAGACATAAACAAGAATGTTTTTTTCTGCTTTCCTGCTTCTGATCCAGCAGGCGGACAGACGCCTCTGTGTCCTCCCCTCACAAGAGCCAGTATGTACAAACGCTGATTTATGAGGCTGCTGCATGCCGCCAAAACAACGCCTCTGACCTCCTTTCCCACAGTCCTCTGTCCTCCCAGTCGATCTGCAGACGCTCAGTGCTGAATCTGTTTCATGGAGTGGGCTGTAGACCTATGTCAATTATCCTTTGCAAAAACACTAGAGAGAATTACAGCACACTAACAGTCAGACAGATGAGTTCAAGATCATTAAAAATAATAAATGCATTTTTACTAGTGCTGTCAATTGATTAAAAAAAAAATAATCAAGTAAATCACATCACTATGCTGTGATTAATCATGATTAATGACAGCATTTCTTTAGTTTTAATAATTTTTAGATTTTTTACTGAACTTTATGTACAGTACTTTGAAAGCACTTTTTACTAAAAAAAAAACCTACTATTATTATTATTACTATTATCATTATCATTATTATCTAAAAATTAACATTTAAAATATTACCATTTACTTGCATTTTTGTTTGAGATAAATTAGAACAAGTATGGTGTTAAACTAGAGTTTTTAAACCTATTAGTGTTTTGTAAATCAGAGTGTCTTAATTCACTGAGCAATGCTATTTATGAGTTGCTAACAAGCCCAGAGGACAAACACATCAGGTACAAAATAACTTCTGCTGTAAAGTGAATGATCAGGTGTGCTGTTACCCCAAGGTAGCTGAAGTTGCTGACTCATGTCCAGTGGTCTCATCAGTGTAAAAAATGTAGCTCGGGCCAGCTGCCCCACTTTAGTTGCCTTTTTAGCTGTCATACAGTTCATGGATTCTTGTGACAGAAGTTCTCATTCTCGATGATGACTTTAAGCCCCGTGTCATCAATGATGTCGATGGTCTGCAGTCTCGCATTAGCGATCACATTAGTTAGCTTAGATGTTGTCGTTTTGGGGACAAATCTGGGTCTGCTGGACTGCGCCGGTGTAGCTTGGCGTCATGGCTTGATCCTGTGTTGTTGAGCCCAGAGGTGGTACTATATTATAAGTATAAGTCACATCAGTCAAAAAATGCGTCATGAAGAGGAAAAAAACATATATAAGTCGCACTGGACTATAAGTTGCATTTATTTAGAAACTGACACACCGTTGTCCGTGCTTTGATAGAGAGGCGGTTGCGTTGCATGAAGCGGTAACACCAAGACGGCCCACCTGCAAAGTCATTTATATTCATCTCCTTGGCAACTACCAGGGCGTGGAGCCGTAGCTGTACCGTTGACAAGCCTCTCCTGGCAGCACGTTGTTCAAGCACCCATCTGTGGACTCGTTCCTCCAGCTCGGGCCATCTTGCTTTCAGCCCACGATTAGCTTTCTTTGTTTACTTCATTGCAGTAAGAGTAACCGCTGCTTTTTGCCAGTCCCTCACAAGTTTCTCACTCACTCCAAACTTTCCTATTGCTGCTCGATTACCGTTTTCTTTGATTTTTTCAGTGGTACAGGAGCAGCATATAGTTGTCACAAGCCTAGAGCGCCCTCTCATGACTGTAGACGGTAATGTTTACTCCTTGTGCATGTCAGTCAATATGAATTAACATTAAAAAACATGTTAAACTATATATATTTTGATATATAGGTCGCACCTTACTATAAGTTGGAGGACCAGCCAAACTATGAAAAAAGTGCAAATTATAGTCCGGGAAATACGGTACTTCAGACTCGTTGTGCTTCGGTGTAAAGACAGTTCATCACCACAGTATGTAAACATAACTTTTGTTTTATCCAGACCTCCATTAGGCAGCCTTTTTAATCAAAATTTGCCGTGAAGCAGACCTGGGTCTGTCTTTTCACTCATCACTGCTGGCTGCGTTTGACCCACCTTTAACCTTTTCACCCAAGGATGTAAACATCTGCACAGGAGGACTACAGGAGGAAGTTGTGGTCAAACTTAATCATATGATGAAATTGCGTTATTATTTTTTTTAACGCGTTAACCTTTCCAGATTAATCACAAGCGTTAACGTATTTACATTAACAGGCATAATTTTTACTGATAAGATTGCAAGGGAAAACTTTAGTGTTTATGAAGTAAATTGTATCAATCCAGTGAGATAAACAACTATTTAAAGAATGATTTTCTTAAGCCATGAGACAAACTGGAGTTGAGTCATAGAAATGACAAGATAACAGGCGATGGGGAGACTGGAGCAGACACAAAGAGATGGGTCGATACAGAAAGTATATAAAGACTTGAAAAATAGAAACCATTTCTTCCTGAGGTTATTAAAAGGGGAATAAGCAATCGGAAGCAGGACAGCCTTGTTGGGTTAAGGGGTAAACTGGTGCAAAATGGTAGGTTAAGCAAAAAAATCTTGTTACTTCAAAGATTCTTTGTGAGTCTGACGGTTAGCCTGAAAACTGCAACATTGTCTCTATATATCAAACTTATATGCAGACTAACTGAAAACTAACTACTGTGTATGGTGTACACACTGGGGTAAATGGTAGCAGTATTAGAGGCAGAGTAAAGACGGCTAAATTTATACAGAATCCAGGTCCAAAACCTGACCTGGGAACTATAAAGTGTTAACAATATCCGACAGACATTTTGGAGTCATGTTCATGTCACAACAGAAAAACAAGTGGGAAAACACGTGGTGAAGTAGTAATCAGTGAATTGAAGGTCACATATTCTATCCTTTTAAGACAAGTTTATATTGTTCTCAGAGATTTTTGCATGTCTAAAAAAACCCTCTGTTTCAGCTCTGCTCAGAACGAGCTGTTTCTGTGCCTGTGGCTTTAAATGTTAATAAGCTCTCTGACTGTGCCCCTCTTGGGAAATGGATCTGGCTTAATGGATGTGACTCTCCAGCTGGCAGCAGAGAGGACGATCAGGAGAGGAGGGTGAAACTTTACTCCAAGTGGGGAGGGCCAACTAAACCTAGGGGCACTGCTAACTCTCCACATGACATCACGAGGGGAAAATCTGAGAATGGCTTGTTTCAGCACACATTTTCTGAAAGGTGTGTTAACAAACATCGCTATCTAGGTCTCCCAAACTAAACTGAAAGTTGCAGTGCAAATATCTCTGTCTTTGGATAAACTGGAGGACAGTGCATGACTGCAGGAGGACCTACAGGGGAAACGTGCAATTCAGGAGAGCGACGGGCAGAGAGCAGGAAGGTAAGGCACAAGCAAGGCCACCCATAAGGGGGGATAAAGGGGCCCAGCCACAGTGAGAGGCCCATGAAGGGTGGGAAAAACATAGTCGATCCTAAATAATAACTGATATTTAAATGATATTTGAAATTACTTCCGAAAGCAACAAAAATGAACATTTTTCCTGTATTCCTTTAGAAAATGTATTGTTTCTAAATGTAACCCCTTCTCTGAAAACAGACTTTGTACAGTCTTGTCAGGACATAATTGAAAGTTAAATAACTGGAAAGGAAAGGACAAGAAAGGTGGTATATTTGACCCCTTTAATGACCTGTTAGCAACCTTTTTCAGTCAGCTTCAAAGTTTAGCCTGGCTTTAGGAAAAAGTCAAGACAAGAGGCTAGCACTAATGTCACTTAGGTAAACAATGAAGGGATGCGAGATGAAAAGTGTCAGAAATTTTCATATCTGCCAGTAATACTGTGCATCCCTAATGTATTAATATTGGTAAATCAGATGCAAGGAGGGCCCTTTAATTGAGTCAATGAGAGGCCCAGCCATTTCTGTGGAGGGCCGGGTGCAAGTGTGCACATGGGTGCAGACATAAACCACTCCTCTCGTTCAGAATGAAATTTCACTCTTTAGCAGATCATAACCTTTGCATCTATGTAAACACAGCTACTGAGTAGACTAAAGCTCAAGAAACATCTGTCGAATGTTAAGTGTTACTTGTAGGGCTTGGCGATATATCAGGATTGGTGAGTTTTGTGTAGGTTTGTTTCACCCGTAATGAGAAAAATAATCATTTTATAATCAGCGATAGTAAACAACACAGAAAACATTTCAGAACTTTCCATACACTGTAAATGACAGAGTATTTCACAATTACTACATTCTTTTTTTATTAGTAAAAGCTTACATGAAGTCTTTTTCAAAGGAGAACAATGTGCTAAATTTGACTTGATATTGATTTGTAACCTTTCTGCATACAATTTTTCAAAAATCCAATAAAACAATCTATTTTAATCACCATACTGGTGTCATTTAGGGCTGAATTAAACATTATACAGAGCACATTTACAAAAATATTGCAAAATATATCATGTATTGCAATATAGCAAAAATATATTGGGATATAAATTTTAGGCCATATTGCCCAGGCCTACTCGTATCTAGGGATGAGATGAGACACCTAGCTCATGAGAGATGCTAAGATGGGATTTGGATCCATGAGAAAAAGACGAGACAAGATTTTTCACTATTTTTTCATTCCGGTAAAAAACACTATTATTTGAGAGATAGGATGGTGGATAGAGCCAGAAACAGGGATGAGAGAATGGGGAATGAATGTACATGGGGCACTACCTAACCAAAAGACCATCTGTGCCCCTACCGGCAATTTTTAAGTGTCTGGCATGTTTGTTTTCTTTGTAATTTCCAGTTTGGTGTGTTTGTTTACGCCATGGCAGCTGCTCCATCTCTGTAGCATAGTGGCCTAGCGAGACAGTTTTCACCTCAACGGGAAATCTCGTGACGTTTCGAGCCTGCAAGATCTTGCAGTAAAAAAAAAAAGTGTCCTATGCTTGCAAAGAATTTAAATAATGGGAGAAGGCATCCAGATGTTCCAGAATTTTCTGATGTGAATTGACCCCAAGCAACCACTGACCCAATTCCACCATGATGAAACATGTCATCACCGTGTACAAAGACAAACATGCTCTATTGTTTCGAATCGTGTCCCATAGCTTTGTGACATATGGTGTTGTGGCATGTTGTAATGTTTTCAATCAGACTGTTTGCCTCGTCACATAACTTAACATTTACTGTTAAAATCGATCCGTTTGTTGCCTTGAAAGCGCATGTGGTCAGATCAAATTGCACTAGTTACTTCGATTTTATTCACATTTGCTTTGACTTTAAGAGGAGCAGTGCATTTTACTATAACTGTAATGAATCTGTGGATCTGTGGGGAAAATGATGCAACCTTTCATTTCATCACAACATTAAAAAATGTTTTAATGAAATCATGATCTTCTATCTACATCAATAATCTACTTAAATGTGTTTCCACTTAACGTAACAGAAAACTCTCTAAACAATGATACAATATGCTATGACGGACATTGTTTGTAGATCAGAGGGTGCTGAGGAGACCAGGCCGAATGAGTTTGCAGGAGAGCCTTATGGGTAGGATGTATTTTTTGATGTTAGACATAAAGAAGGCGAATGGAGGCCAACAACAGTCCTCTGAGACTTTGCATCATGAAGTTGGATGTGAAAGGTCATGAGAGGTCAAGCTGACCCCCTCAGTCATTCACAATGATTCACAGTTTAGATGTCCACACCTCCCACTCGCACTATTTCCCCCCTCTGGTGGCATCTGCGATGTCATTTCCTCCCAGACTATATTTCTGTAAACACATGCACACATACTTTATCAGTCCTTTATTATACACAGCCAAACTTCATAGAGCCACATCAAGGCTCTTATCAGAAACACATGTCCAGGGTGTAACTATCTCATATCCCCATATTAACACTGAGAAGAATCAAAATATTATGCTCTTTAGATTGAGCACCGAGAAACTAATGAACAACAACAGACGAAATGAAAGTGTTTTAATTCTGTTTCTCTCAATCTCGCCTACAGCCGGGATACAAGAATCAACCCCGAGTCACCTCAATTTCTGCCCTCAAAGAAGGAGGAGATTTGGCAGAATTACTGGAAATTACATGTTGAATTAAAAGCACATTTTATCTAAAAACAGAGGGCCCGTGACGGGAAACTGCGCCGGAGAAAGCTCTCTGATGGCTTAACTGCTCCTGCCACCCTGCACATTTTTACATTACTTTATTGTTTCAGTCAAATAGCTTTCTCCCCCTTAGCATTTCCTAACTTTTCTTCTAGTGGATGTCATTTGTGTTGAAAGAGAGTGAGATAAACACACTTTCAGCTGTAGGAAGACACTGACTCTTACATCGCTCCTAAAACTTTTGGGATTATTGTTGTTTTTTTAATAACGTCTCTCACACTGAAGCTCTCACACTGCAGTCCAGAATAACTGTTTATACACTCTGAACTCATTCAGTATTAAAACACATAAACTCGCTCACCTTAACATACTGTGCACGCTCAGCCAACCTTACTACTGACTACCACATCTACTCACATGGACTTGGCCTGACCTGTGTCCAGCTGGACAGCCAATACCTCATTTAACAATCATGAAAAACAACAAAGTTTCATTCTATTAAACATGACTTCATCGAGCTGACTCCTGTAAACAGGTTTGCCCCATCACCATGTGCTGTTTTGATTCAACATATTGACAGATAACCCCAACGGCATAAAACAGATGCAAACGTGTTTAATAAAAAGGCGGAATAGCCAGAGGTGGAGGGAAATAAAACAAGCCTTTTGCTGTGACAGAGAAACAGCTGTGACAACAAGGCACAAATTAATCAGAGCCACATACTCCAACAAAGTCTGTTCATTTTGTCATTGCCTTTACTCTAGCGTGAACCCAGCCTGAAAATGCTGACTGATTTATGGTAGAAGTTTAAACCAGGGGAACTGGGAAAGAAAGACTGGGTATACCTTTTGTTTCTTGTGTTTTAGAGAAAGTGACAGTAAAGGGTGGAAAAGGAGAGTGGGAACATGCCTGCCCACAGAATTGGTTGGGCCCCTGAAAAACTCAGAGAATGGGACCTCCTTAGTTGTGATTTATTCACAAAATATCAATGCATGTGTGTTTGATCAGTTGCATTGGCTAACAGTTGCGTCATTTTGGAGCAGAAAAGTGTGTCAAGCGACTATTGGGTTTTGATGGTGAAATTATTTTATATGTGTTCATATTTAACTACTTGTCACCACTGTTTTACTCGTATATTCCACTTTTATGCCTTTTTTTGGCTACCCCCTTTTCACAACTTTAGACTTTTTTGGAACATTTTTGACCATCTTCAGCCGTTTTTGATACGTTTTGCAACTTCTAATCCACTTCAGCATTTTTTACTTGTTTCAAATGTCTTTATTCCCTTTTCACTACTTTATCAAGCCATTTTTTTATTTTTTTTATTTTTTTTTTTATTTCTTTTAACCAATTTTTGCCATTCTTTTTGGCCACTGTAAAACAATTTTTTCCTCTCTTAAAACCCATTTTGCCCACATTTCCAGCCAATTTTTGCCAGGTCTGACCTAATTTTGCCACTTTCTACCAATTTTTGCCTCTCTTTAACCTCTTTTAACTCCTTTGGCCTTTATGCAACATTTTTGCCCCTCTTCACCAATTTTTGATAGTTTTTGCCCCATCGTATCCATTTTTTGCCACTCTTTAACCCCTTTTTCACCACTTTCCTGACGATTTTTTGCAACATTTTTGCCCCTTTTTCCCCTCTTTTTTCTCCGTTTGTCAGTCTTTAACCTCTTTGCACCCTTTTTGGATTTTTGCAATGTTTCTGCCACTCTTATGTCACTTTTCATACTTTTTGCCACTTTGTGCCCATTTTATCACTCTTTAACCCCTTTTTACACACTCTAGCATGGAATACAAATTAGAATTTAGTATCTTACCTTATGTAAAGCAATGGTAACTGTTTCAGCCCACTCTCATAAATTCTACTCAGCTCTCTTTGTTGATATTAAACTGGACGCTTCTTTCTGAATAAGTAACTGATGTTCATTAATACATCAGCAGGCTAAACCACCTGAGTGGCAGATAACTGATATCTTTAGCTGGTTCTTAATGTTGAACATATAGTGCCTCATGTTGATATGTTTTAACGAGTTCATGCTTTAATGTCAGGATGAAAAATAATCTTTGTGCTATATCTTGAAATAACAAAATAAATAAGAGGGTTTAAGAACGAACGTCTTCCTGAAAATGGTTGTTGAAAGTATTAGCATAGCCTACTTATTCGGATTTAAATGAGTGACAGCTAGAAACACCATATTTCCTTTCTTTTATAAGCAGCATATAAATGACCGCATTATGCTTTCATGAAACTGACAGAAACCAGCACCAAACACTTTTTCATCTTTCTCTGTCATCAGTTTTCCAGCACTCAGAGGAAACAAAACGTGAACCTGTTTGTTGATGCTGCTGCTAATTCTTTTCAAAGGACTGACAATGCCTTTTAAGCAAAAACTCTCAAATATCTGGAATAATTACAGTCCTATTAAAATCCTTATTCACATTAGATCAAAGCTATGTAAATGTTTGTATTACTGATCTGTGTTTGTAGCAGCACATGCTAAGTGAGTCTGCATGCACTGCCACGATGGATGAGTTTTTCGTGACGTGAAATTGACAAGACTTAACCGTTAAGAGTTACGTGTCCACTGTGTGGCTTTGGGGCATGTGGGGGTGTCAGAAACTTTCTTTCAGTGTCAGACATGGTGTAGATTTTTATACTCTGAATGTCACCAAGTTCATCCATACATTTTCTGTGTGGGAGGATTCAGATCACAACGCCACAGAGTCAGACGATGTCAAGAATGTGAATCACAGGACGGAAAAAGTTGAGAAAGAAAGTACTTAAAGCTTCCTTTACTGTCTTTTTAAACAACTTCCTACTTGCTAAAGGCAATGGTTTAAAGCTTTATCAGAGCTGTTGCTGCAAAGTTTTCTTCTATTTATTAAATCAATATCATCTTCAACCTTGATGAACTATCACAACCGGATCAACCCTTTAAATCTGCAGTATTACAAACTTACTGGTTTGTTTGTTACCTTTCTATGGATAATTCATTTAGATGACAATGTGTACATCTAGCTTACAAATGCACAAGGGTTTAGAACTGTTAGATAAGCCTTGAAATCCATGAAAGAAAAAGCACAAAGTGGACTAAAACAATGATGAAGAAGCTTTCTGTCCAGTTCCAAAAAACATGGATGAAACTTTGGTAAAGTCAAAAACACAATAACCATGAGGATGGCAGTGGCATTTTACTGCAAAGATAAATAGAAACAAATAAGCCATCTGCTCTTCAAATCATAAATAACCAAAAAGAATGAGCCATTATAAAATGTACTTGTCTTAAGAGACCCCTTGTCGCAAATTCGTAGTACCTTCAAGGTCCACAAGATATCCAAGATCCACACTTGAAGACAGTCTGGCTGCAGACTGTTCATCTTTGATGGCTGTATTCACAGTTATCTCAGAATGGAAATGCACATAAAGACTTTAGAAATAAAATCAGATTAAACTTCCATTTAGGTCAGGGTAAGGGTTAAGGAAAGGGTTAGGATACCGATAGTTAAAGGTAATAAACCTGACCTGCAGGTCTGTAGCTACAGTAGCTTTAGCTACGTTTGCTAAAGCTCACTTAGCTACATTGGCTTATGTAGCAATGTTAATTATGTAGCTAAGAAAGCTGTGCCAGCTAAAGTTTGCAAAGCTAAAGTTAGTCAGCCCAGCGTTTAAAAACACTTTCTTGACACATTAAAGGAAATAAGCTTTTTCAAAAGTGGCAACGCTCCCGGCTTTGTGGCATGATGGACGTGAGCTACATGCAAAGGTTTTTGGGACAGTAAAGCAGCAGAGGTTGGAAGGGGTTGCCACTTTTAAACACTTTTACTTTCTTAATATGAGGAAGTGATCCATGACAGAAATGTTAGTTTATTGTTAAGTAAATATACCTTGTGGAGTTCAGTTTTTATTGAAGACTCCTTAATTTATAAAAGCCAGTGAAGAACTGAAGTGGATGACGTTCTGTTGCTGTATGCCTCTATTTCATTCAGTTGGGCCCTGCTGTTTAGCATTCTTCCTATTGCATCCACACCAAGCAGCTTCTGAGCAGCTGTGTGGCTCTTTTCATAACATTTGTTTTGCCATGTGGAGTGTGTGATCCTATGAACTCTCAGCCTATAGTATACTTTTTATCTTTCCAATCAAACCAGCACTTCATAATATTTTATTAAAGAGCGGGGCTGTGAGCAGTGTTGCAGTAGTTACTCATTTAAACTAATCCATTACACATAAGTGCTAACTTTCAAATTTAAAAAAGAGGTTACATTACTTAGTTACTCCCAGCTAAAGTAACTAATTACACTATTTTATTACATTACTTTTGCATTACTCAACAACTGAGATCTTCTGCAACTCAATTGCCAGTGAAAAATACAATGATAAAAGTTACAAATTCCAAAATTAGTGTTGTCCAAAGTAATGGCACTATTTTATGCATTAAAAGATGAAGGGATACGTGAGTGATGTCAAGAAGTGATGTGCTCCCTGAAGTTAGTCAGCAGTCGAGTCCATCTGTCATGTGAGTCAACACTAAAATTAGCTTAAATCCTTCCTCTAATAAAGAGGACATACAGAAGACCTCTCCTTTATGCTATTTGATACAAAAAAAGGTGACAGCAAAGTTGTAAAAATCAGATGAAAACAGCACCTCACTGCAAAATATGTCAAGAACAAGGCTACAGAAGGTAGCGTTTCCTCCACCATATATGCTGTCTTCCCCTGCCTCTCCCAGCTTTTGTGGTTTCCTGTTGCTGTTGTTGAAAATCAAGTTTTGGCTGCCTGATGGGTGTCGGCCTCATGCAGTTATCTTTAACCTCAGTTGGCCTCTTGGGGTCTCTGGCTTCTAGCTTTGTGTTGCTGCCTTTGCAGGTGTTTAGAAAGATTTGATGTGGCGTTCACAGCAGTTGAGAGATGTTTCTGGCCTGGGCACCATTAACACTTCGCTGTCACATTCTTGTCCTTTTGTGCAACAAATCCAAAGTAGTGCTTATACCTCCTTGAATCTAAAGATGTCTTTACTTTTCTCTCTCTCCTCTATGAACTCAAGCTACTGTGTCCGTCACCCAAACCAAAGAGTGCTGCCTGAGTGGGCATTGAAACTCTTGATTGGTTTTCTTGTGCTCCCATTTTACACATACTTGTATAAAGTACAAAGTAACACGTTACTTTGTACTGAAAAGGTGAATGTGGCTTTTAATGCCTTTATTTGGACTGTGGATAGGGTCAGACAGGGTTGAAAGAGTGCTGGAATGACATGTGGGAAAGGAGACATATCTTAAACTGGAACCTAGGCCGCCCACGAAGCAGAGCGAAGCAGCCATTTGCACTACACCATGCATTGGGGTAAAGTTTCAATAGTGTCAGGTCACAAGAAGTTTTATTTATGGCATTTGCTGTGCGTTTCAGGATTCTACACTAGTATAATGATCACAACCGTATAAAGGACACAACCAACTTTTTAGCACAAATAAATGTATTAAAAATGTGTTTTATACACTGAATTTTAGGGTAATTTGGTTAGTCAGTCCCTCAGAGGAATCAGACACCTGCCTCCTCCTCCCACAGACCCACTCAGAGAGTTCTTATACTTTGCCAGTGACTCAGACATCTTTGTAAATCCAGTCTGTCTAATCGATTAGCCACCCCTCTATAAGCACCTCCCTTATGTAGGAGCAGTGAGAGACCGCTGTGCTTCCCACCTGCTCTATTCAGTTAGGCCCGCCATGACGCTTGTTGTAGCGAATGAAGAGACGTCCAGTGAAGAAAGTCCCATGTGATAATGTGTGAAAGCTGAAATGAATTCATGCTGATGGCTTTCTTTTTCTCTCCCATTGGTGAGTTTGATGGGGAATAGTTTTTGATGGAAGACAGAAGCCAGCATCTGTCTGTAGAGCCCAGACGCTCTGAAACAAGCTGATAAGATGGAGAGAGTCGCCGACGGCTTACTAATTATGGCCTATGTCTCCTCTTTGGCTTTACTCCCCACAGTCAAGGGCTTCCCTTTTGTTCTCACATGGACACTGTCGTGATTATGATTCTGTGAGAAAGTTGTCACTCTTTAAGGTGACTCTTGAGGTATTCTTTCTCATTGAATACTAATTAAGACACTAAGTTAAAAGGAATGAGGGACTTCTCAATTCAGAGAAGATGCAGAAAATAATAGCACAAAGCTGTTCAATAAATGTTATTAAACTACAGGCTGGGACTGCAGTATCATTAGGTAATGGACTCACATTAAAGTGTTTAATCTGTTAGCTCAGGACCTTGCCAAACTGCCAACCAACTTAACAAATGAGAACAAAGTTGTTAACAGAGAGACACCCATTAGCCTTTATCAAACTCTGACATCTTGGCCACCATAGATGGTGCAGGAATTAAGCTAATATCAATTAGTATACAAAAGCGTGTCAGAGATCCATGAAGTAAATTAGTCCAAACACGTCGACTTGGCAGCTGCAAAGGCTAGCACATCTGTGCTGTCCATTTATAGATGGAGGTTTTTTAAGGAATTAACAACTGAAAAATACATCCTGTAAGGTTTTTTAACCTCAGGTTGATTTAAAGGACCACACATGCCAACATTTTTCTTTGGGGTTTGAATGTTGTTACTGTGTCTTTGCTAGGCAGTTTTGTGAAATGCAAGAAAATATAAAGTTTACTGGAGGCCAGAACTGATCATGTATGTTAAACAGACCTATTTCATTCAGAAACAAAATTTAAATTAGCTTAGTGGCTCTATAGCGAATGCACACTTACATCGTACTGCCTTCTACCATTCTGCCCACTTTGGCTGAAAAATCCAAATTGGCATGACGTGGTATGACACCTGACACTTGAATTTTTTTGTTTTTAGTCAATCTTTCAAAGGTGTTTGGCACAGTGGACCACACTGCCAAAGCAAAGCCTAATTAGAGCAGGTCTGTCCCAACAAACTGTTTCCTGGTTTGACAGTCACCTTACAGATGAAACACAGGTAGTCCAGGGGCCACTCCTTTTTATTCATCCTTCACAGTTTGTTATATGAACATGTTTAATGGTCTTCTCTGTCTTCACATAGGCTTAAACACTGGTGTGTTCTTATCTACATGGCTATTCTCGGTCTACTTCCTTCATGTCCTCTGACCTACTGTACATGAGTCAGAGGAGCTCCAGAACTAAGAGGGCTATGGCTACAGACCATATGTCTCTGACAGCCACCCTGACAGACTGAGACACCATAGGCTATATCTCAGAAAGGAAATGCTGGTAAAACCAAAGTGAGGTTGTTACATTCATGAATTAACCACATTTTAAACATTACAGACTACGAAGTATTCATAAGAAAACAGAGAAAAAGGTCAGGGGTCTTTTCAGGGATTATATTATGTATCAACCTTATTAAGAAGTAGTTACATAAATGGTGGCTCAATTTTGTTTTTGTTAGCTTTAGCTAGCGCTAACATGGCTACGCTAACTATGTAATTTACTACATAAACCCTTGTAGATAACTAAGCTTTAGCAAAGTGAACTTTATCAGTTATAGTTTAAGCTAAGATAGCTACATAGACTATGATCTACATAGTTTACATAGCTGCTTTTTGAGTTTAGCTTTAGCTAAGTTAGCTGTGTGGGTACATTTGTTACATAGCTACATTATCTATAGCTAAATGAGCTTTAGTAACATGAACTTTAGCGAATGTAGTTAAAGCTAACATAGCTACATATATAACGTATCTATGTAGCTTGCATGGCTGCTTTTTTAGCTTAGCTTTAGCCTTGTTAGCTATGTAGCTACATTAGTTATATAGCTACGTTATTTATATTTGAGCTTAGCTTTAGTAACATGAACTTTAGCAAATGTCACTAAAGCTAACTTAGCAACATATAGATTACATAGAATGCTTCTTATAGTAGCTTCTTTTTTAGCTTAGCTTTAGCTACACAGCCACATAAGTTAAAAAGCTCTGTTTTCTACGTAGTTTACACAGCTCACAGAGCTGCATAAGTTATGCCTGCTGTGTTGGAATGTTTTCATGGAGACAGACCTAACCCTAAGCAGAATGTTTACTTGGCTTTATTAAATGTTTTGTAATCAGGTTTTGCAGGTCAGATTTTTAACTCTTAACTTCTGGTATCCTAACTGTTACCTCAACCCTTACAATAGCCCTAAAGGAAAGTTTATTGCGATTTTATGTTGAAAGTTTTAGCAGTTCCGTTTTGTGATATATGGTCTCTCAGATGAACGTCCTGAGAGTGGCCACTTGACTGTCTTAATAATTATAATTATAATACAAGCTTGGACTGATATAGCACCTTTCATGACGCCCAAGGTCGCTTTACAGAAGAATGGAAGACAAGAAGCAACAAAAAAGACAAACAGTAAGTCGAGTCTATGTAGGGAGGTATGTTTATGAGAGACTTTAGGCTGTGATGAACAGGTGGTGCTTGAGGAGTCTAGCTGGAACCTACCGTCCTTGTTCTCAGCAGTTTTTCTTACTGTCTGTCCCAAGGGTAAGAACTTAACTTGGAAAAAAGGCACTTAAATTTTCTGCTGTCTTTGCCAGGAATGAATTACAAATGGACTTGAAACTTCTGAATGTTTTAAGAGGAAGTTGAATGACTTGGAGGCAGGCACATCTGTTTGTAGATATTCGGCCTGATCTTTGTGGTTTTCATTATTGTGACCTAATTCTGACAGATATTTGCTTATTTGATTATTTCATGTCTTTCTAGTATGTCTGGCTGCTTATTGTCTGGCTGTAACTGTGTCAATTGTGCTGCTGCCTGTCTTGGCCAGGACAGTCTTGATAAAAAAGATTTTAAACTCAATGAGGTTTTCCTGGTAAGATTAAGGTAAAAAAACCAAAACAAAACAAAAAAAACGTTAAATTAAAGACTGGCGCATCAGATCACATAATCAAGCGGAAAAAGGTAAAACAAGCTTTGGAGCTTTGGTCATCTTAATATTTAACATATCCAACCACAAGTTGTAGATTCTTTTAAAAACTTTATATTGTGTTTGGTTTGGGTCACTTTACATTACTTTGTAAAACTATGCTATTGTGGATGCCAGTGGCCTGGTGGTTAAGCTCATGCACCCCATGTACAAAGGCTGTAGTACTTGAAGTGAGTGGCTGAGTTTAAGCTACTTCCTCACATATCATTCTCCTTTCTCTCTCTTACTCTCTACCCGGTTTCCAACTTTGTCCACTGTCCCATCCGAGTATTGGCATAAAGACCCCTCCAAATAAATCCTTAAAACTGTGCTGTTGCATTCATCCTGCTTGTAAACCTGCAGATCTTTTGCCCATACACTGTAAAGTTTCATGCAAAGTGTACGGTCTCAATGCAATAACAATCACTAAGTATATGTGTGTTGCAGTTCACTGGGTTGTAGATCTGCATCATTTATTGCACCCAGTTTATCTGTAAGGCAAGGCAAGTTTATTTACAGAGAACCATCCATACACAAGGTCATTCAAAGAGCTTTACAAAGGTAAAAACTGAATGTTTATAACACTAAAATTATTAAAATAAAACAGAAAGATGTCAGAATGAATTATAATAAAATGTAAGTCAAGTAACAGCTTATTACTTGTATAGTGATCACTTGATTTTAAATCAAGTAAAAATCAGAGATTAATTGACTTAAAAAGATTTGTTTAAAAGAAGCTGAGATGAAATTGAACTCATGGGAATGCAGCAGTAAATGAAAATATTTTAAGACCTGTATGAGAAGAGCTAACAAGTAGAATGCCTCAGTTTTTCTGGGAGTTTGCTCTGCAGGTGAGGAGTATAGAAACTAAAACTCCCTCACCCTGCTTGGTTCTGGGAATAGTAAGTAACTCCATCCCAAAGGACCTGAGGGGTGTGGATATTTCATTGGGCTAAAAGATCAGATAGGTGTCATGGGCAAAGACCATCAAGGGCTTTAAAATCAATCCTTGGACTCACAGGAAGCCAGTGAAGAGATCTGATGACTGCTATGTCTGAGCTAATCGCTACATGAGTGGTAGCCATTGCTACCATCTTGTAGTACAACTAAACCCTGGCTGTAGCTTCGGCCTGGTTCTCCTCACATGACGCAGACTGGTCTGGTCAATTCTCAGTCTAAGCACAGTCAAATCTAAATGGAGCTTTGTGAGATGGACATGGAATCTGGTCAGTCCATGTGCTTTGTAAGGTTATCCTTTTTCATGTCTCTTGTCATTCATCCATTTATTCCCTTTTTGGTGATGTACCAGTGAATACTGAGCAACCATTCTTTCAGCATAGGTGGCAGATAACAGGTAGTAAACAAACCAAAGACATTCCTGTGATGTAAGATCTTTATATTCTCCAAAGGACTCATTTTTGTAGAAACTTTCCCATGATTAACTCCAATGCTGTTTGAAAAAAGGAGGCAAACATTTTGCATCAATACAACTGTAAGCACCACTGGGATGAAAACAATTATGATGAAGTTGACTAGGTAATGAAATCTTGATTAATAGCAATTAGTATCATAGCCATAATAGCACCCTTAATACCTTTTCATTAGTTGTTTGAAAGATGTTTGGCCCTTTAATGGTATCTCTGACTGAAATACATTTCACATACTTAGATCAAATATGTTCTCATCCAAAAGTAAAACACTCATTCAAGTAAATGTGAAATATTTGGGGCATTCAAATGCAGCCAATATTGCTTAATGCATTCCTGAGTAAAGCCCTTTTTTTTTTCAAATCACTGTATTCTGTCGTTACAAACCTGCAGATCGGTGGTCTTTGGAGTGTGAATTAAATTTCTCTGCTGTATTTAAAAAAGGTGCAGCGTAGAACTTTAGCTCTGTTATGAAATGCCAAGAGGATTAATGGCACTGATAAGTGGGGATGGCATATTAAGCAAAGTTTTAGAGTTAGCCCATTTCTGCTCTACTAGATATTTATGATACTGATTTTTTTTTAAGCGTTAACAAAAACAAAAGAGAGAAAAAGAAAAGAGGGAGGGAGTGTGAATCAAAAGGGAGACAGTGCAAAGGTTCAGATGTGTTCTCCTTCGGGTTGCATACCGTGAACTAAAGGGAAACAGACGGAGAGCGAACGTGATCACAGGCACACATTCACAGACGCACACTGTGACTTTTTCTGCATGACTGGAGGAACATATCGAGGACTGCAGCAGGGGCAGAGGGCAGATGGTGCTTTTGAGGTGGGAGGGTGAGATGTGGAAAGGTAAGCAAAGTGTATGTGAGTGTTTAACAAAGAGGTTTGGAGTACAGTGGCATTTATTGGTCAAGTAAAACAACAATAAATTATATTTTGGTCATATTCAGTGGGCCCTAATTACCTATCAGTTCACAGTAATAACTGGTATTTATCTAGTATTTTTTTTTTTTTTTTTTGCAATATTACGGTTGTACTTACCTTGTAAAACATTGGGATTTTACCCAGTAATAACTTGGAAATTTGGAAGTATTAAGTATTTAACTAGAAATAATGTAATAATTATCACATAAAGCCTTGTAATATTGTGGCATTTCTCTGGTAATTAGGTGTTTTTTTTTACCCTAATCTGACCCCCTAACCCTAACTTAACCCTAACTCTTTAGGAAGGACTGGGCCAAATGAAATAAGTACCTGCAAATTATCAAGCAACTTCTACAGAAAATGATCATCTTATTTCTAATAAATGCTAATGCTAAATAGAGTTAGAAGGTTAGGGTTAAGCTAAAATACAACCTGATTATCAGAGAATTGCCACAATATAATGAAGAACTTGAAGTAATATTTCTATTATTTTAGAAGTGATAGAGCTGATTTTAGGATGAGTCTTTAATTGTATCAAATTTTGGTCTCTTTTTTACAATTTCAGAGTGTAACTTTTAGTTCACATGCTTTGAAAACTCCAGATGTTGAACAGCAAAAAGGTGAAAGAGGTTCTCCACACCTCAAAGGACAATGTGAGTGATCTGTGATTGAGTCAAATAAGGTTTTGAAGCCTGAATGTGCAAGAAAATAACTGATTTATTAAAGAGGGAGATTTGCTGACATGAGTGGGATGATGTCTCCATCTAGTGTTCATATTTTTGTTTTTAAGTCCCATAGCTTTCCACAGCAAAGGAAAAGTCCTTTGTATTAATGCAGATATGCTTTGTGAACACATTTTCCTTCCCTTGATAAGCATTAATTGTCTAAGAATGTGCTTGCGTCTGTGAACCATTTCCTCTCCACTTCTGTCTTGCCAAGCCCCCACAGTTTGGTGAGAAGCCGAGTCCCACTTTTGGCTGTAGTCAGGAGATATTCTTTGTTGTCTGGGTATTTTTTGGCATTAAACCTGCCATAAACCAGAGACTGGCAGAAGCGACCGAGCACCAGCAGGAAGAGGGAATCCTTTTCATCGTTGTTGAGCAGCATAATGCTCTCCCATCCTGCCAGCACTGCTCCACCTACATCCAAAGGACGGGGATCTTCCAGCATCAAGTACATGATTGTTACTGCCAGTTCAAACACGTAGCAGTCGTTCATGAGCAGAGAAAAGTCCAGGACCCCCGACACCTGGTAATGCCCATCATCAACGGGTGTGACAAGGATGTTCTGGTCGCTTAAGTCCCCGTGTATTATTCCTGTAAAGGACAGCAAATACTGTTGGCTCCATGTGTGTGCAGCATTGATTGAAGCTAAATAATTAAACCTTGCACTAAAAGATGGAGCTCATTTTTTAAACTGGGGTTTATGAGGTGCTAGTCAATAATATGAGTATATTTCTCAGAGGAGATGATGGTCAGCATGGCCCCATGATTAAGAAATAAGTCACAGTACCAGCATGCAAGCTAGGTAGACTACGTTTTTTGTGACTAGTGTCACACAAAATTATTTTTTCACCTCTTTGTGTTCATTTAAGAAACTGCTTTTTTAACTAAACCTTTTGAATCCAACCTGGCACAGTTTGTTCTGACAGCTAAAAGGGTTGTATCACTGTATGGTAGTACTTAATAAATATCCCTTTTAACAAAATTCCCTCCAGTAGGCTTTGTGTTACACATTTTCACTGTTTTCCATAACAACATCTCAGTTGCCACAGAATCTGGGCTGACGCTAGCATTTGTCAGTATTTAAAACATTTTACATTTCTTGGTCACTTGCTAAGATACACTATATTGCCAAAAGTATTCACTCACCCATCCAAATAAGTGAAATCAGGTGTTCCAATCACTTCCATGGCCACAGGTGTATAAAATCAAGCACCTAGGCATGCAGACAGTTTCTACAAACATTTGTAAAAAGAATGGGTCACTCTCAGGAGCTCAGTCAATTCCAGTGTGGTACTGAGTTAGGATGCCACCTGTGCAACAAGTCCAGTCGCGAAATTTCCTTGCTCCTAAATACTGCACAGTCAACTGTCAGTGGTATTATAACAAAGTGGAAGCAATTGGGAATGACAGCAACTCAGCCACCAAGTGGTAGGCCACATAAAATGACGGACTGGGGTCAGCAGATGCTGAGGCGCATAGTGCGCAGAGGTCGCCAACTTTCTGCAGAGTCAATCGCTACAGACCTCCAAACTTCATGTGGCCTTCAGATTAGCCCAAGAACAGTGTGTAGAGAGCTTTATGGAATGGGTTTTCATGGCCAAGCAGCTGCATCCAAGCCATACGTCACCAAGTGCAATGCAAAGCTTTGGATGCAGTGCTGTAAAGCATGATGCCACTGGACTCTACGGCATTGGAGGTGCATTCTCTGGAGTGACGAGTTGCGCTACTCCATCTGGCAATCTGATGGATGAGTCTGGGTTTGGCGGTTGCCAGGAGAACGGTACTTGTCTGACTGCATTATGCCAAGTGTAAAGTTTGGTGGAGGGCAGATTATGGTGTGGGGTTGTTTTTCAGGAGCTGGGTTTGGCCCCTTAGTTCCAGTGAAAGGAACTGAATGCTTCAGCATACCAAGAGATTTTGGACAATTCCATGCTCCCAACTTTGTGGGAACAGTTTGGGGATAGCCCCTTCCTGTTCCAACATGACTGTGCACCAGTGCACAAAGCAAGGTCCATAAAGACATGGATGAGAGAGTCTGGTGTGGATGAACTTGACTGACCTGCACAAAGTCCTGACCTCAACCCGACAGAACACCTTTGGGATGAAATAGAGAGGAGACTGAGAGCCAGGCCTCCTCGTCAACATCAGTGTGTGACCCCACAAATGCACGTCTGGAAGAATGGTCAAAAATCCCCATAAACACACTCCTAAACCTTGTGGAAAGCCTACCCAGAAGAGTTGAAGCTGTTATAGTTTCAAAGGGTGGACTGAGGTCATAGTAAACCCTATGGATTAAGAAATGGGATGTCACTTAAGTTCATATGCGAGTCAAGGCAGGTGAGCCAATACTTTTGCCAATAAAGTGTATTTCAGTCAGTAACAATTTGGTTCACAACTGATAAGAAACAAATACAGTGGAAAAAACACTGTTATGAAATAGGCACCAAATTAAACATGAGTATCAGCATGCACTCTGTTAAGTTGTTTATGATTTTAAAAAAGTAAAACAGGATGTTATCATGTAAAGACTTTGCAAGTGAAAGAAAAAGTGATGTACTTTTATTACCTCTTTGAAAAGAGCTGATTTTGGGCAGCACATGGGATTTATACTGTTGAATGACTGCTCTGACGATGTCCTGCAGAGGATCTCCATCCATCACTGACAGGTAACTCTCCACAAGAGGAATATTAGACAAGCTCCAAACTTCATCTTTTTCTAAGACACCCATGTCTGGAGATGCCAGCTTTAAGAAAAAAACATTTTCTGTTTTAATATATATGTTACAAAATTTTTTCATACCTTGAAGGTGCTAGAGAAACGATGTGGACACCCTACCTGTTAATTGTTGAATTCAGGTGTTTCAATCAGACCTGTTGCAACAGGTGTATAAAATCAAATACCTTAGCCGCAAATTGGAAGACCACATAAAATCACAAAGGGGCATCAACGACTGCTAATGTGCATTGTGTGTTAAAGGGGCTCTATGCAAGATTTAGAAAAATATCAGTGTAGCGACACCGCCGGCCATTAAGTGAACTACAAGAATATTGTGTAGCTCACCCACCACGGCACGCTCCTTCCTCATGAACAGGTCTCCGGTTTATCAGCTGATACACACGCAGACCAAGGTGATTTACCGGCATCGTGTATACAGAGGAGGTAAGTGAAGTAACACTTAAAAGTTCCACCAACTGAAAATGAAAATGAATAAAGTATATTTGAACCTCTAGTGCGGACACGGCACAAAGGCTATTAAAAAAGGATGATATTTTCGCAACCATTTCTATGAATGAACAACTTAGCCACTTAGTGCAGCACTGACCAATTTAATTGTCTTTTTACGTGTGTAATGTGTGATGTGTATTTAATGGGACGCGTTTTAGAGCAGAAGCAGCAGGGCTAACGTTGCTTAGCTCTGATAATGGTGCCTCAACCACAGATATCAGATAGCTGACATTATGTTTTTAAGATATTTTACAAACTAAGTATCAAAACATAAACTCAGTAAGTTGAGTCCAGTGCCAGGAAGCAAGAAAAAGATGAAATATTATCCGGAAAACACTAAATGAGTAACGTGACATCCATCGATATTCATCCTCCATTTCCCCCTGCGTCTGTTACACTCTCTTTTAGCATGACTGGCTTCAGCAGATAAAACTGTCTTAGTTTTTTATGTTTTCAGGGAGTTTGTGTGGGTGTTTGGGCTGAGCTAGCCGGTCGTTTACTGGCGGAAGCAGCCTTCTCCATTCAACACGCCGTTGTCAGATCTTGCTTCTGACAATAAAGTATTATCAAATCAAATCAAATCAAATAAACAGAGCAACGGGGTGCGCGCATTACATAGTACCCAACATCACTTCCGTTGAGATTTCGCTAAAAATTCAGCCCGAGTTCTTCACAGAGAAACGACTCCACAGGCTTATACAGGCAAACAAGGAAGACATAAAGAGCCTCATTCTTCACATCGGGATAAAGTGCGCACCATTATATACTCAAAAGTGGGAAGTTTTAAAAGCAAAAATCTTACATGGAGCCCCTTTAATGTCCTGCCCTGTGTAAAGCCAGTTAAGGTTTGTTCTTACACCACCCCCTGCCTGTAAAGTCTTTGTATGCAGAGTTAAGTTTTGTTTTTACACTGCCCCCACTGCCATGTAAGAGCCTTGGAGAGCAAGCAGCATTTGATTCATCTCCTGCAGGATTATTTTTGCATTGTTGCCTTGGACACTAGTATGGTGTTTCTTTATGCTTTGTGATCGGGATAGAGGCAGTGGGTCATTTTTTAGTTTGTACTTTGTATTTGTGACTGCAGATGTGTAAGTAGTGTAGTGTAGTTTTGGCTAGCAGAGCTGCCCCCTAAATGGACACAAATTCCTACAAAAAACTTCAAAATCTTGAGGAAAGCCTTCCAAGAAGAACAGAAGCTGTTATAGCTGCAAAAGGAGAAAAGGGGAAGGGGTGGGGGATGGAGGCTCAATATTAAAATAAATTTTGAACACAGTCTCATTACAGTCCCTGTTGGTGTGACTGTCAGGAAGCCAAATACTTTATCTACATAGTGTATTTTGTACAAACCGGATGCATAAATCGACAGAAAGCTGAGCTTCATGAGCATGTGTTACATAAATTCACTATTGAGATGGTGTAACAAACATGCTCTGGCATGACCCAACATGTATTACTTCCATTTGTGCATTTGCAGTTGTTAGAGATGAGGGGTTATCTTAAACAACATCTGAAAATGTCATTTAACTAGTTTAACCTTTAAGAATTTACCTGCTGTAGTGTCTTATCAATGGTTGCCACCAGTGTCCCAACATGATACAGATCTTGTGTTTTGACTGGAGACTTGGCAATGGTATTTCCTGGGAGATAAGTCATCAGCCTCACACAGAAGCTCTGAGCACCATGTCCACAGTCTGAAAGAATAAAAAAACATACAAAACATTTCAATGTAGTCCCATAAAAAAAACATCACAGCCAATTACACACTGCCTTCAGGAGACATGACTATAAAAGGGTTGTATTCTGTGTAATTTTGTTAATTCATTGTTGATTAGTAGGGATGGGCGTTTCAAAGAAAAATTTAACCGTTTATTATTGAAGAAGTGCCCTGCAAAAACTCTTTAAAAATATGGGTATAAATATGGCAATAATAAACTGTGAACTTATAAGGAAGCTATTTTTACAAGAACAGAGCTCAGTGATTGTTGTTCCTTGATTAGACCTCTGACTGGGTTCCTTCCTCTTCCAAGAGGGTCTGGCTGCAGCCCTCGAGCAAACCTCTACGCTGGGGCGTTTGGCTGGAGACCTCTACGGTGGGGCAAAACCTCTTCGCTGGGGCGTGACGTCATTGCCAAAGCCTACGCTTGGGCGTGCAGCTTGTTAGCTGTTGTTAGCATGACCTAGCTGTTGTTAGCATGACTACACCACTGTGCTTATGACACATTAGCATAGCCCCCCCCAGTGTACGGGGCTATGCAACTTCAGCATTTTTGATATTTTTGGTATGTAAATGTAGGGGAGTGTTGAGTACACCACCCCTCGGCTTGTCCTTCTTTTTGGACGCTTTTCAGAGGAGCTTATTGGCATTTGTTTGCCTTATCATTTGTTGGCGAAGCCCCAGCGTACAGCGCTATATTTGGGCGTGCAGCAACACACCCCGACCCCTACGCTGGACCGTGCAGACGCCGCCCCGTACACTGGGGCGTACGGGTCTACGCTGGACCGTGCAGTAGCAGACGCTATTAAACCCTGACTGGTTCGGTTTAGGTGTTTAAATCCGACTGGTTAGGTTTAGGCATTAAAATCCGACTGGTTAGATTTAGGGTCAGCCTGTCGGCAAGCAGATAGAGCTGAAATTTCATTGCGGGTAATATACGTCACGCCCCAGTGTAGAGGTCCACCAGCTCAGGCAATATACATCACGCCCCAGCGTAGAGGTTTCGCCCCGGCTGAGAGGTTTCGCCCCAGCTGAGAGGTCTCCAACCGAACGCCCCAGCGTAGAGGTTTGCCCGAGGGCTGCAGCCAGATGCCTCTCTCCTCTTCAGTGATTGTTCATAACTGATGTAGATTTATGATAAGCCTAAACCAATCAAGAAAAAAGTTTGCACTTAACTTCATTTCCATCATTTTTGGCAAGAGTTTGACAGAAATTTGAAGAAATCTCTGCATCTCTCTGAAATATAGTAATACCGTCAACTTAAACACATAAAAATATATATATATTCTTCTTTGTCATTTATAGGAGGTAAACAAACAGCTGTTAATTGTCAGAAGCTGCTGTCTGGCTGTAGTATTATATTACCACCAGATGTCAGTAAAAACAACAGAAAAATATACAGGTTAATAAGTCACATGAATTTTTTTATTTTTCAAAAGTTAATAAATATTCTAAAATTTGAAAAACATGCCACATCACTAATGATAAGAAGAGTGTAGCAGTTCCCTAAGCTATGGCTTCCACAATTGATATATTTAACTAAACATACTGGTTTATCTTATAGAGAGATGTGTTGGGTTGTTAATGCTAGATTTTGTTTTTGTCAAAATATTAACAACTATTATTATAATTATAAATATAATTAAATACAATTGTTAATCAAGATTCATAAGTAACGGACACCACCCTGAAGACAGGGAAAAACAACCAAGAAGGGCCAAAATCCCAACACTTCACTGGAAGAATGATAAATTAATGAATTAATTCCCTGAGAGGAGATGCATTTCTTCTTATTTCCAGTCACCTGCAGTCAAAGTTGTGCAGGCCACAAGCACCACCAAAGGATAAACAGATAACAAACGGGGTACACAGGAAAATCTGGGGAGTAATTTCTCCAGAGTAAAAAATGTATTTTACTCAAAAATTGTAAAATGTACTTTTTATTGAGTATATTTCCAGCCACCATGAGAGTTGGAGTAAAAATACAGAGTAAATTCTGCACTTAAGTTTCAACTCAGCTGCCATCACTTATGGACGGTCACAGCTGCAGACTCCTCACCAGGTAATGAACCTTCAGACACCTTTGTACTACAGCTTCTTGTCAAGTAACTCCTCTTCAACCTTTGATTATCTAATGATTTTTCAGTAAGTTTTCTTTAGCCTTGTCTAACTCCATTTGTCTTCTTTTTTTTTTTTGTAGTGTCTCTGCCAGTGCTATTTCCAACCACCAGGGCTTGACATTGGCACCTGCCAACTAGCCAAATGCGGGTGGATTTCGGCCGTGGTGGGTAGCAGCGTGACTCTAACTAGCCACGATGGCGGGTTGAATTTATCAGTGTCACAACTTATGCTTCACTCTGAAAGTGCTTGTCAGTTAGCCCTTATGATTTAGGCTTGTTACAGAGAGGCTGTTCGGCACATAAAAGCTCAAATTTACCTCCAAAATAACTGAAAAGCGGCTGGTCTCTTCATCCATCCGTGCGTATTTTACACAGCGCCAAGGGCTTTGATGCTGTATGACACGCACAAACGCCACACACACAGACATATACGGACACACACTTGCACTGACGTGTTGGTTAGACTGAAGGCTTCTATCTGTTTAGGGAAAATGTTTCAGAATTTGCAGAATAAACTCAGACCTGAACTTTTTCTTTCTGCTTTAAAGTGCCTTTCTGTCCACGTGCGTCAGCGCTGTTTATGTGTGTGCTCTCCAGGTGTGTGTCTCTGTCGCTCATGCGAGCCAGGGTGGGCAGTGTGTCTAAATATTGTTTAATTAATATTCCATCTTTATTCTTTGTTTATTGAGGGTGATCTAAATGATAAAAACCTCTGCAAAGGTGCACATACTTTAAATGTCATTGAAACTTTTAAACATTTGTATATTCAGGGTTAATTATAAATTTGCCATAAATTGATAATTAACAGTTATAAAAGACAAGAGAAACTCTAAGGCAGTGAGAAACAGAGGCAGAAGGATCAAAGTCTGTAACTGATCATTTAGGAGTCCAAGAGAATTTAACTGGACAGTGATTTTTTTTCTTCTTATACATCTGTTGTTTAACGTTCTCCAAATGTGAGCTTCACCGCTAAATGTAAGTCATCTATTATTTGATGAGATATTAGATACACATATGAAAACATTTCCTCCATACAGTGTAGAGCAGAGGACAGGAGAAGTTGGACACTTAAAGGAGACATATTATGCAAAAATCACTTTTTCAGGCTTTTCTAACACAAATATGTGCCCCTGGTCTGTCCACAAGCCCCTCAAATACCAGAAAAATCCATTCCCTCTCCCCCTCTCTTTCTCCACCTTTCAGAAAATGTGTGCTGAAACAAGCTGTTCTCAGATTTAGCTCCTGGTGACCTCACCAGGAGTGTAAGCACCCGCCCCCAGGTTTGGTTGGCCCTCCCCCACTTGGAGGAAAGTTCTGCTCTCCTCTACTGATCCTCTCCACTACCGGCTGAGATGCTGGATAGCTCAGTGGGTTACCCTGCTGACTACAGTCTGGGAGGTTCATGATTCAAATCCCAGTCAAGTTCTAACCTTTGGATAAAAATGTCTGTAGTACCAGGAGTACTGCATCCATTTCCTGAGAGGGGTGTTGTCAGGGGCAGAGTCAGACAGCTAATTACCATTTAAAGCCACAGACACAGAAACGGCTCGTTCTGAGAAGGGCTGAAACAGAGGGGGTTTTAAACATACAAAAATCCTATACTGGAGTGTTTTTTTCAGCAACAAACTTCACAGGCATGTTTTGGGGACCTCTGAGACCAATTTAAGCTTGTCTTAAAATTGTATAATATGTCTCCTTTAATATTCTCTGAAGATTTGTCAGAGTGATAATTAGAGCTGTTCTTGTATTCTGCTGTAGCTTTTTCTAATAAACAACCAGTTAACAGTATTTTAATTTTAGCATAAACTTGATACCCATTAACAAAATAAAAATCTAAGAGTTTTGACTCTTAGATGACTGTCTCTGACAGTCTGACCCATATCTCAGTAGTGTGCTGTTTCATATGTACAGGCAGAAGTGCTTTATTAAGAGGAGAGCTGATATTGCTCATATTGGTGAGGGAAAGTAGAGCATGTGTCATATCATACCCTTTGTACCAAATTTGGCATATAGCTCAGAGTTACCAAACACCAAAGTTGTGTGGAAAGCTAGTGGAAATATTGAGTGGCTAGTAAGTTTGCAGAACCACTAGCCACTGTGGCTGATGAGCAAAAAAGTTAATGTCAAGCCCTGCCAACCACCAGCCAGTACACTCACCATCATTTGCACTATTGTTGTCAAACTTCTTTAATTTTACCATCTTGTGTCATGCTCTGCTCCTGAGTTCTTGTCACAAATATTACTCTGCAAGCAGAGTGAATTTTACTCCAAATAGACTGGGACCAAATGTTATATTTTTCAGAGTAAAATTTTACTCAATTTGAGTAAAATTCACTCATGTAAATTTACTGTGTAGTGTGTTAGAAGCAATAGTCAGCTGACAAACTTAACCTACCTGTTTTTGTGGAGTAAACCTACATTTCTGGTCTGAATGATTTTTCTCTGCTATTGCCAGTGCCAGCTGTTCACTATTATCTAGTTTCTCATGCACTCGAATGACACCATGGTTGTAAGTTTGTGTTGCTAGGAAGTAAGACCAAAAAAAATGCTGAAAATTCTTGGAAGTAAAAGCAAAATAAGTTTGTAGGTCCTCATTTATAAAATAATAGCTGTAGTTGTAAAGGTGGGATTGACTCCTATACAGCAATATACATAACACACACTAATTACAGTCATATCACAAAGGACCTTAACTGGACCAACAGTTACCCTACCTACCTTTGTCCTCCATAACCATGAGCTTCCCTGTTGCAGTGGGAACAGCCGTCTGGGCAGGGACTCCATGGCTGTGCAGAAAGGACATGGCAAAGGTCTGCAGCCCCAGCAGAGCGGTGTTCTTACTCTCCCTTGAGTTCATAATCTTCAGGACATAGTGGGTACTGGACTGATCCATCACAAGGAAGTTCTGATCCATGTAACTGGGCAGGGTGGAGATCTCAGTCACTGTCAGTCCATAGTGCTGCTGTGCCAGTTTGGTCGCTTGCTTCGGACTAAAAGTGGGCCTTGGATTGTCATCAGATTTATTATCTGCACACAAGAGAGAAATAATGGGACAGACGTCTTACAGACTAAGGCTGACTTAGAATATTTGTTTCAAAGACAAAAGGTGTACTGATGATATGGTTGTCAAAATAAAAGATACTTCAATACTTTTCGAAATAAAGTGTTTGACAATTGCTCATTATGACACATTATTTTAGTGACTAGATCTAAAAAATAGAAAAACAGTCTAAATTGCACAAAACACTGGCAATGATCTGTCAGTTCCTTGTGACTAAAAGTAACCCTGCATATTGACACACAGTGACTTCATTAGATGATCATCATTGTTTTTTACATGGATGTTGCAAAGATGCATACTTGATTTTGAGAAAATTTGACATGTAGGCTGGTGTTGTGCAATGCACTTTGGGTAGTAGTATCAAATGGCTGTATTGTCCTCCACCCTTTAAGCCTTTTTGACTTTAACCCAAGTACATTTTTAGTAAAGAAGAGACAAGAACAAGGAAGAAGTTATTGCAATGAAGATCAAGGTGAGCACAACTGGGACTTTTTTTCTTTAATTTTCTCAAAATGTAGACACAAGGGCCTGTCTGAACCAACAAGACTCCAACGAGGAGTTTTATCACTCAAAAGTGATTTAGGAGTGTTCTTAGCTCAACTCTGAGTGCTTTTTATATACATCACTAAATGTACTTGTAAAAAATATGCTAGTAAAAAATAAAATCAAGTAAACTCATGTTTACTCATTAAAAATGCACCTGAAATTGATTTAATTCTGCATTTATCACTTTGAATTTTTCATTTCTAGTCGCACTTGAGTTCAGAAACATAAATGTTGATCAAATAAATTATCATTAAAGCAATTTCCTTTCATAGAATTACCAGTCATCATAATGGTTAAAGTGAGCCTATTCGACACTTTGTCAATAGAATTAATACGGCCCTCTTGGTAACCAAAGTTGCCCATCCCTGTGCTGATACTTCTATCAGTTCTTAGATGCTGAAAAGTCCTCCTCACTATTCCTGGCAACTTCTTACCTTAAGAGCTCTACAGGGGCTATAATGCTTTGTGAATAACTTTTTTCGTTTCCAGGATTTAGTCTTGACTGTGAGGAGAAATTCTTACAATTCTAAGAATTATCTTAGAATTCTGTTACTCGGGGCAACTCTGTGGACTTAGGATGCTTTATGAATGCACACAGAGGTATATTTCTTTGTAACCTGCATATAAAATACATTAATATTAACCTAATATAGACAACATGTCTTAACATGTCTATAAAAACAGAAATTTCACAATATTTGCTGCCTCAGACTTCCATTTTTGTCACTGAAAGATCAAAATGGTTAATGAATTGTTCGATTTCAGAATTATAATTATTATCCTTATTATTGATATTGGATTTAATTATGTTTATAGCTGGTATCATACTTGTATATTTATAAAATAAATTTGTATTATAGTTGTTATCAAACACTGTAATTTTGTTTTGTATAGAGCTATTATTTATAAAATTGATTTTTTTTTTCCAAACAATATTCCTGTGTACCTGTACTGCACAACAGTGGCAACAGACTCTATTATCTATCAATATTCTGATCTTATACCAAAAGCTGTCATAAAGCACTCAGATTCCTGCTAAAACATTGACTTGGAACTAGATTTTTTTCAAGGAAATAAACAGAGTAACTAAAAAAAATTAAATCAGCTCAATCAGATACTTTATATGCAGTACATGTAACAATACTAAGGTTTTGTAAGGCTTTGGTTTTAAAAACATTTTTAAAAAATTGTTCTTCTCACCCATGTCTTCAGCAGATGATGTGGAGTACCAGGAGAAAAGCTCAGTGTTTGCCTCAAAATTTGTTCTTCAGCTTTTAACCTACAGTTAGCAGTCAGCCCGGTCCAACTTGATTCCCCCCCCCAGAAGGAAAAATGGTTTACATATTTGTACAATTTTACTGTCATCTTGTGTAGTCTTGTTCAGGCTCTGTGTCAAATGTCATTTTGGTGTTTCTGATATTTCTATCTCCACAGATCTTCTTAGGGATGGCTAAGTTACTTCAAGGCCCCAGGTCAAGCTCTAACATCAGGATTGGGGACTCTCCTCTCTTCCTGGGCTTATCGTCTAAATTCCTAGCTTTGGATAAGAGGCTGTTTTTTTTTTGTTTGTTTGTTTTTTTTTTTTTTTTTTCTACCAACCTGTGTGTCTGAGCTTGCAGAGACAGTTCAACTTCAGAACAAGTTAACTTTGAGGTCAGTCAGTGTAGTCTGTGCTCTCATATTTTGGGTTATGACCAAGGTTAAGGTAGTGTATTGTGTATATTTCTGACTCTTTTTTTTATTTCAATTAATTTTTTTAAGTGTGAAAACTTTACAGTTTACCAGAAATGACATAAGCTCAGAATGATGGGTTATCACAGCATTAATTTTACCTTCTGAATTGTGGAATAAATGACAGGTTAAGGCGAATATTTGCTTGTCCGATTAAAGCAAATTACTGTAATATGAAAAAGGTCTATGATGCAAACAATAATATAACGCTGACTATAATTCAAGTAAAGTCCTTTAAAAGTTCTTTAGCTTTTTTTCTGCTGATAAAGCCCCAGTTTTTAATTTGCAGCCTTATAGAAGAGTAGGACTTCATAATGGCCAGAAGAGGACAGTATAATGAAAGATCTAAATATGTAAGCCCTTCAGCTGAAGATTTTTAACCCTCGTTTCTAAATTTACCCCTTAAATGAGGTTTGTAATGGAAAATTAGTGATACCATCATATCAATGTTATATATTAATAAAATATCAACTTATCACGATGATAAATTTAACTCTAATCATCACAACTACAACAAGAAAGACATTATAAAAAGCACATCAAGTGTGCATCAGTCAGTCTTTTTGTTTTGGTATAATATTATTGAAATAAAAGTTCATCAGACTAATTTTTAAACACCATTATTACCATCTAACTGAGATAGTTCCTCCTCTTACATAATAGCATGAATCTGCAACAGGGCAAACTTCAGATGTTAACCATAAAATTTTGTGAAATAGGAAACTAGCAGCTTTTAAATAATTAAAAGATATTCTGGTACAGTTGAAAAATATATATTACAATGCAGGTCAAAGCTGTAAGAGTAAATTATTTATATGACTAGTGCAATGGAATCCCTTAGTTGACAGTAGCAGATTTAAAAAAGATAAAAACGTTGATATAAAACCCTCTATGGGCTAAGCTCATTTATAAAGATACTACCTATACTGGTGTCTTTTAAAAACTGGTGTTACATCACTGATACAGAGTACTTATACAACATGATACTAGGCACACAGAGGTGCAGCAAAGCCTAATTGACCTTGTACTGTCTAATATTTCTTATACAAGGTAGAAGATTGAATCTTTATCTGCTGCTGTCTTCCACAGGATGACTGGATCAACAGGGTGCTTGCTGATACAGACCTCGTCAGACACTTCCTTACTATTTCTATTTCCAGTCAACATTTTAATGATTTTTTGTTATCACCATGATTGTGCTGTGGTATATACACCTTTGTCTGTGTCTTTATAGACCAATGATCTCACATTTTCTATGCTGGGGTTTGATGAGCCATGACTTAGTGTCATTGAGAAAAGTGGACAAGTGTCTTAAAGACGTCATACCTCTTTCAGTTAGCCTGGCACGCCAGATGGATTTGTTTCACACGCCCATCTGGAAAACCACTCATAGACAGTGACTGGGAAAGGGTGGAGTATTTGAAAAAACTTGGAGGGTGACTGGATGAACGTTCTGTCACATCTTTACGGGCCAATCAGAGCAACAAAACACGTGGCGTAGCCACTACCAAGCTTTGCCTGTACCTCAAAAGTTGAACTTCTATAAATTCAAGATTCATCTCATGCAAAGGGAAATATTCCAAGACTTCTTTTTTCATCTTGATCATTTGGGCTCACATCTCACAAAAAAGAATTCATGATCTCAATGTTTTAGAATATTGTGGAAAAGTCCAATTTGCAAAGATTTCCTGAGCCTTGTGCCATGCCCACAGTCTAACACGGTGGGAAAAAGGGACAAAACATGCAAATACAAACTTACAATAATCTTACTCTGTATGATGGCAAAGTTTGCCAGTTGTTAGTGCTTTAGTTGGACCTTTGGCAAAGTTCCATTTTCTTAAATGATTGTGCATATGAATGTAGACTTACAATAGGCCTATAGGAAGCTGTATTTAAACTTCACACTTGACTAGCTAGTTGAGATGTAACCATGGTATAGCATTGACAATGGCGCTGCTTAATGGACATCTGACAGTTTCAAATAGTAGGTCTTCAGGGCAAAGTGGTTAATGAACTGTACCCATCATCCTTTGCGCTCAACTCACTGGCTTGATCTAACAGTGCCAAAATGGTTAATGTTACGAGTGGCGAGGGAGAATCAGTCTATGGAGAGACCCGATCAACTTAAGGTTTTGAAATTGTGGAAGCTCCAGCAACTTACAGGTGCATCTCTGTATCTATTCCAGAAATTCAATTCAGAAAGTGAAACTTGTATATAATACAGATTCATTACACACAGACTAATACATTTTAATGTGTATTTCTTTTAATTTAGATGATAATGGCTTACAACTAATGAAAACCCAAATTCAGGATCTCAGAAAATTAGAATATTACTTTAAACCAATTTATAGAAAGGATTTTTGACACAAATGTTGGACTACTGAAAAGTATGAACATGTATAGCACTCAATACTTGGTTGGGGCTCCTTTTGCATGAATTACTGCAACAATGCAGTGTGGCATGGAGGTGATCAGTCTGTGGCACTGCTGAGGTGTTATGAAGCCCATTCCATGCCTCTCCTCTCTTCCTCCAGACTCTGGGACATTTATTTCCAAATAAAGTACAAAATATACTTTCATCTGAAAAAAGGACGTTGGACCACTAAGCAACACTCCTGTCCTTTTTGTCCATAGCCCAGGAAAGCCGCCTCTGACATTGTCTCTGGTTCAAGAGCAGCTTGACACTAGGAATGAGACAGTTGTAGTCCATGTTCTGGATACATACGGTGCTTAACAAATTATTAGACCACCAGCCAAAGTAAGGTTTATGCCACAGCTGCCCTAAATTAACAGCATTGGTAATTACCAAAGTCATTTTTTTTGTTTCTGCAATGGTTAATACACCAATATGTAGAAGCTCTTTAACCCAAATGATATTTTTAATGCTAAAATATAATTATTATTGTTATCCATGAATTTTCAAATTTACTGATTTACAAAAAAAAGAAAAAATAGTAAAGCACATTATTATTTCTTGATTACTATGTCAAATTATAGTTATTTACTTGCATTCCTGAACAGAAAAAAGAGTTTTAGTGGTTGAATGTTATGCTTGATTAATTTCTGACTTCTCAGAGAAGCCCAGTGAGTCAGCTCAAATTTGGGTGAATTCAGTTTGAAATTCCTCATTCCTGTTCAAAATGGTAAAACGTGGAGAGCTCACTGAAAATGAAAGAGTCCGCATTAAAGCACTTCATGATGCTGGATGGTCTAAAAAAATTTGTTTTGCACTGTATTTCTCTTGAAGCACTGACTCCAGCTGCAGTCCAGTCCTTGTGAAGCTCCCCTTAATTCTTGAATGGGCTTCGTTTCACAATCCTCTAAAGCAAGGGTGTCAACCTTATGGCCTGCCAGCAGGTGCCATAGTTGTAGTCGTTTGGGGAAAAAGATTGACATTTAAAAATATATATTAATTTTCAATATTTACTAACTTAGGTGTTTGAAATCCCAATTTTCACTCATTTTTCATGATTTATCTATAATATAGAAAAAAATCATAATATGATGCAATAAATGAATTAAATAAGGAACACTGGACTCTCTTTAGAGCAGGGAGGAACATTGTAAAAAGACGCACAGCAGAGCGCACAGCAGCGTAGCTGATTCTTCACCGCCAACACGCTGTCCATAAAGAGGCTGATAAAGACTGCATGATTTTAAAGACTGAAGGAGAAGGATTTATTTTGTCTATTTCTTTTTTGTTGATTTATTTATTAAGATAAAGAGCGTAACCACTGTCCACAGCTGCACCTCTCTCTCACAGAGTCCGGTCCAGTCTGCACCTCAGTTTTCCTGTTTCCTTCCTTGGGCCTTTAATGAATGTCTGAGGTTTTTGCCTTGTCAAACCAAACTTCTATTCCTGTGGGGGACTGAAGCTGCTCCCAGGATGACAAATACTTTACCTGTGAAACTGTCAGCCACAAACGTGGACATCGTCTCTCGCCTCTGGCGATCCCTCATTATAAAAATGTGTGATGCTAAACTAATATCAACTAAATTTACTTATAGAAGATTTAATCATATGTCAACAAGAAGTGCAACTAGGGTCTTGATCACTTACGCTAAAGCGGGACATCATCTGTCTGCTAATAAAGAAACAATTTTTAATTTGCAGCTTAAAAAAAGAGTAGGACTTCATTATGGCCACAAGAGGGAAATACTATATTTTTTTAACACTTCATCTTAAGACTTAACACCCATTTCTAAATTTGATCCATTAGATTTCTTAAAAGGACAGATTTAATTTCTAGCAGAGCTTGAGTAGTTTTCCAAAGAAGAAGGGAGTAAAATTGCAGTGTCCAGATGTGCAAGCCTGACTGAGACCTATCCACACAGACTCAGTGCTGTGATTGCAGTCAAAGGTGACTCTACTAAACACTGACTTGAAGGGTGTGAATATTTATGCTGTCACTTATTTTACATTATATATTTTCATCTAATTGACATCACTTTGTGGAAATGTGTTTTCCCTTTGACATTAAAGAGTTTTTTGTACTTTTATTTTTGTCAAAAAAAGCCACATTGACAATGATTGACTTATAAAATTAACAGGTAAAGACTGCACGCAATTGTCATATAGTTCTAATAACTCTTTCAGTGGTTTGGCAGCCATTTCCTTACACTGTAATTCTGATGTTATTCAAAATCTGATTTAAGCCTATTCTTGTTGAAATAACACATAAAAGACCACTCATAAAGTAATGATACAGAATTCCTCCACAACCAAACAGGATATAGCACACATGTTGGAAAAAAGGAAACAGATTTCAAAGTCTTCAGTTCCTTTATTGGGATGACTGGCACTGGATAGAAGTATAAAATGGTTCATATTTGGACCCAAACAAGTCATTTAACACACAAAGGAAGTTAAGGTCGCATCAAATTAGAACATAAGCCTACACAGAAGTATGGTTCATAAAAAATACATACAGTAAGACATACAGTATATGATGCAAGAGTCGAGTAATTTTCTTTACAAGGAATAAGAAGTTTTAGAGGAAATAAAAAGCATTGGTAGGTTACATTATGTTAGATGTAAATCTCAGTAACAGTAAACAGTAAAAAGACAAACGTGACATTATAGATACAACAAACATGCCTTATCAATGTAATATTGTCACTTACTAGGGCACAAAATACCCTGTTTTGTAAATGGCTTATATCACTTTCCACCATTGTACTGAGCAGCGCTCTTAAACCACACCCTCTCCACCTGCACCTTTCCCAGCTCCCACAGTTGTTGGAGAGTCTTATCACCTCCTTTGGAAACATTCATCAGATACTCTTCATTTTCTGGGTATGACATCATAGAGTTGCGAGTTAAAACTAACAACTGGCATAAACGGCACAGCACCAGCAAATAGAGGCAGTCTTTCTCCACCTCGTTCAAGGGAAGGACACTTTCCCAGCCCGCCAGGATGGGTCCACCCACCTCAATGGGATTAGGGTGTTCTGTCATCATGTGCGTGATGGTGATGGCCAGCTCACAGATGTAATAGCCACTGTTCATGTCCCCGAAGTCAAGGATGCCAGAGATCCTGTATCCGTTACTGTCATCAGGTTGCACAAGAATATTGAGGTCATTGAAGTCACCATGGATAATGCCTTAAAAAAGGATAACAAAAGTTGTTCTTTTTATTAAGTAGAACCAATGTGCATATGTAGACAGAATACATCATGCAATGAGAATCCCAAACTGAGTCAAAGGAGATGACAGGTCTCTTGTTTTAGGGTTTAAAAATAAAAAAGGAGTACAAAAAGGAAGAGTATGTGGACATTTGAGAGTACAAACATTCTTGGTAATGGACACCACATAGGGAAGCATCCTAATTAACAATGGTCATTTACTATAACAAAATCTAACAATTGTTTTTATGCCTTTTGCTATCTAAATCTGGCTTGAGCAATATTAGGAAAATATCTATTATGAATTATCGTAATAAACAAAAGAGTAGAAATTAGCTATAACTCAAATGCTTTCTGCTTTTCTCCAGGTTTCCCACTATACTTGCGATTTATAAAAAGTGTCCATCCTGAACAAAAATGCATTTAATCCAAATAAATAAACTACTGACTGCAAAAGAAACATGGTGTGAAATATGATCTTTTTTTATCCATCCATCCATTTTCTACACAACTTATCCTTTTGGGGGTCACAGCAGGCTGGAGCCTATCCCAGCTGTCATTTTGCAAGAGGCGGGATTCGCCAGGCAATCACAGGGCTGACATTTACCTGTAGAGACAGACAACTAGGCATGTTCACACCCACACCTACGGCCAATTTAGAGTCACCAATTAACCTAACGAGTCTTTCTTGGTGGGATTAAAACAAAGTACCGGGAGAGAACCCACACATGCACAGAGAGAACATGCAAACTCTGCAAAGAAAGGCCCTGAATGAAAAGCGAAGCTTCGTGCTGTGAGACAACAGCGCTAACCCCTGCACCCCCTGCATGGCCTGTTTTAATGCCAAGTAAAATCCACATTTATCATGACAAATTAAAAATTTTGCTATATGTTTATTGGATTGCTCATATTGTGATAATTATGAAATTACAGCTGAAATCAAAACTTATTTTGAAAAAGCCATAACTATATTTTCCTCGAAGGCCTGAGTAACATTAAAAAAATATTATAACCATGTTCAAATGCAACCAATCAGAATCAAGCATTTCCCCAAACAATGTTAAAAGTTTTAATATGATAAAGAAGAGGAGAGTCTAATCAGTAAATATCATACTCACACTTGCGGAAATTGGAGCATTTGGGAACCACAGCGGTAAACTGATGAATGATAGAGTTCACAACTTCCTGTAGAGGATCTCCATCCAACACATGGATGTATTCTCTCAAGAGGGGAATATTTGACAGACTCCAGGTGAAATTCTCTCTCTGCAGCACTTCAAGATGAGGGTGCTCCATCTGGAAAATATAATAATAATATAGAAGCCGTGTTAAATTTGTCAACTAAAACCTTGACTAAAAATATTAGTCAACTACCTTTATTCCATGACAAGGACTAGACTAAAACTAGCTGAAAATAAATCTTGGGTGATAAAAATTTAAGTTTAGTCTTTGTCATGGAGAATGAATGAGAAAAATTAACTCTTTATGGAAGAGCAGATGACAAAGAACAGTACACTTGAGAAGTTAAAGGAAGTTGAGTACACTCTTTCTCTGTTTTTAACCACCTGTATGTATAAGCAGGGTGAAATTTGTCGAGGCATATTGATTGATCAGATTGATCAGTTGATCAGATTGATAATTGGGCCAAGTTGACCCACAGGCAGAAAGTAGAGTAGGTCTGATCTAGTCCTTCTGTTCCTACATAAACTTATTTAGATTCTCAAGCAAGTACGGCTGACAATAGAAAAGATGCAATTATATGAATTCATGACATACTATGGGAACACCAAAAAAGAAGGAGCAGTTACACTTTACAAAGGATGGTTGCATAAAACACTCAATTTTTTTTTTTTTTTTTGTTTAAAACAAACATAATTGATCTTTCAAGTTCATAATGTTTCTGCGGTTTATACCTTCTGTAGGATTTGGTCCATTCTGGCTGCTGTCTTGCCTGTTTCATACAGTAACTGAGGTGTTAAAGGAGCCTTAGAAATAGTTATTCCAGGTAGGTAAGTCAACAGGCGCACCAGGTACTTCTGACAGCCATAGCCGCAATCTGTCAAAGTTAAAAACATCATAAGTATCCCATCTGTTAGCCTTGCTCCCAGCAAACATAGAGCGCAACCTGCATGTTGTGGCCTTGCATAAAGACCTTCCTCTGTAGATATATGTTTGGCAACATCCAAGTAAAAGGCCATTAGTATTCAAGCTAGTCGCAATAAGTGACCAAAAAGGGGTTTTAAATAATGAATACAAATACATTCACTATCAGATCTACCAGTGTAGATTCATTCTTCATCATCTTGAGAAATTCCAGTCTTGCTAGAAATGCTTCTATAAGATCTACAAAGGCAAGGATAGGATCACTTTAATGATGCAATGTCTACCTTCCAGAGGGATGAAAAGTTGCTATGATTTATGTTTCAAAAGTTATTTAATATTTAATAACCTTTATCACTTTTTGTTATATACAACATTGTCAGTCTGGAGAAGAAGATAAAGGAGACTGAGATGGCTTAAGCTGAGCTGTTTACTTCGTCTCAGCTGAGGAGAAACAATCAACACAGTATGAGGTTGAAGCCAGATTTCTAAGGAAGCCCATAGTAGTTCACTCTCTTATATGTAACTCAAAATATGATGACTCCACTCAGTGACCTCCAGTGCTAAGACGTACAGGAGTCACACTTTCTCTGTCTTAGATTCACAGACACACAAGCTATGAGGAAACAACCTTGACCATAGGCACAAACAGCATTTTATCTAACTCAAGCTGGTGAGTTTAGACTATAAACCAAAGAGAAGAGTAGAGACAGCTAGAGTCTCCACTCCAGACAATACAGCTTGACCTGGGCCTTGAAATAACTTAACCCTCAGACTATTTGTGGAGAAAGGAATATTAGAAATCTGAGAAATATAGGAAATTTCCATAACAGTGGCAGAGAGATCATTTTTGTCTAAAGTAAACTACTATTAAAAAACACCATGACAAATTTCTGTGTGTGTTTGTTGTGAATATCTTTACCAGAAATGTGTACAGAAACAAAGAAAATTGTCATTTTTTTTATGCCAAGGCCTTCATCTTATGCTGCATGAGTGAAAAAAAGAATCAAGCATGCAACATGACATTCCTACAGTCTAAACTGTGTGAAGGATGTCATACCAATTTCCTCAAGGCTCGTGAGCTGTCCTGAGGAGGTGGGCAGCGCTGTTTGGGCAGGAAGTCCGTTCTGCTGCAGGAAGGACATAGCATATGTCTGCATCTCGATCAGATTGGAGTTCTTACTGTCCTCTGAGTTCATGATCTTGAAGACGAACTCGCCACCTTTGACAGCTGCCACATAAAAGTTCTGGTCATTATAGCTCGGCAGTGAGCGGATTTCTGATGGAGTTAGCCTGAAGAGCCTTTTCACCACCTGATCCACCTGAGGCTGGCTGAAGTTAGGTTTGACATGCTGGGCTGCCATTACTGCTGAATGAAGTAGTTAATCCTGGTCAATTTCATGTGAAGTTTTAAATGAGAAAATGACTCCAACACAAAGATGAAGACACAGGAAACTCAGGTGGACTACGTTAAGCTGGTTACATTATGTCTTGGCCAAGGAGAAACAGTGACATCAACATTACTGTGAGGCTGAAGCCTGATTTCTAATCAAGCCCAGAGTAGTTCAGCCCTCTATGCCATTAGGGCGTCTAACTTTGATCATAACCCATAATATGAGAACTCAGACTCCAATGATTTGGGTCTTGAAGTAACTCGACCATCCCTCAGAAGATCTGTGGAGCCAGAAATATCAGAGATAGAAATTAAATTTGTCCAAAAGGTCTCATTCAACCTGTAGAGATTTTAATTTATACGTTTCTGAATATTTTTTATTTTAATCCTTTTTAAACTTTCTGTTATTGTATTTTTATCCAAGTTTTATTTATTTTAACCTTTATTTCATTTATATCATTTTATTTTATTTGTTTGGGTTTTTTTAACTTCTCCCTTGTGTTCATCTTTTATGATTTTATTCATTGTCCCTGTATTATGTCCTCCCTGTTTCTTGTGAAGCACTTAGGGCTGCAAGCTATGTATAAAACGTGCTATACAAATAAAGTTGAGTAGCTCAGTATAGCCTACAATATGGATGTGTTTTACACCGCATTAAAAATACAACCATAACTAGAGCATACTGCTTGTCTACTACATAGTTATGGCACACAATGCTACAATGTTTAGCCTGAGGAATGTATGGTTATATTTCATCCTGTTTGTGGCAATGTCAGCAGACCTGGGTAATGTACGGTTAAATTTTTAGGATGTCAGCAAGTAGCATATTTTCCTTGTGGTAAATATGTCTTTCAAGTATACCTCTTAAAAATAGCTAGTTTTAACACTACATGAATGCTATGTGGTCACAGGTCAGGCCAGGGTCAACTGGCGCTGTCCAATGTGCTGAAGGAGAAGATCTGCTGTTAAATCAACGGAAATACTCCATCCAACTTACATTTATTTACTGACACAGTGTTTTATTTTCTTTCAGCGGTATGATCTGTGTAGTATTACTACCTCTGTACTGTTGAGAAAATAAAATCTGCATCGAGTCACCATCAGATCTCAGCAGATTCCTGTGTTATGACTCTGTGTGGCTGTTGCTGTTTGTCATCTATAATGCTTTTGCAGAATATGCACAGAAAGGGTACATCTGTCCCCAAATTACTACGCAATGGTGAAGCATCTGTGTGCTGGTGAGTTAGTGTGTAGCTACTGCACAAGGCTGCACCTGCAGAGACACTGTTCAGTCCAGCATAAGGTGAACATTAAATCCACTGACTGTTTTGTGTGATTTAGACAGTGTCTATTTGATTCGCTTGCACAGTTTTAGAGGTCGCAAAGTCGCCTAATCATTTTGATCAATACGTGCAGATCCAAATGTGTGTCTCCTTCAGAGGTGCCAGATATTTCACAGTGAAAAATCTGAACTTTTTCACCACTAAGTTTTCAACATTTGGTGTAATCGCAAACCACAGTCACATTTATCTTATAGTCAGCAGTTAACACGGTCACTATTATCATCGTGCCACCGTAGACGGTTTATTTTTTTCTCTATGCACTACTGTGTATATTTTCCTCATCGCATTATGTCGACTTTGCATATTCGATTTAAAACTTTGCCAGGAAGTTTATTTCGGCAATCACGTAAGCTACCTAGGTCGCCAGTAACAGGTAGCTAGCTAGTACCACACCATTAACACAAATCCTTGAACTGAATCATACTGACTCGAGTCAGTAGAAATTTCCGTGTTACTTATAGCAACAGTGCTGTCGGTCACACATGGAGATAGCGGTAGGCTATATGAAATAAAAAATTAGGCTAACGGTTCATAAAAACACATTGTATTACAACAGAAAACCTACCCGTCTCTTTGTAGACCTGTAGCCTACTTTAGACAACCACCTGATGAAGTGCAGCCCTCCAAAGCATGGGAGTGGCCGGGAGGAAGACCTGGGGATGTAGTGGGCGTTTGGGGAGGAAGCCAGCAGAATCTAAACACGTTCAGTGGATGTTTGATATTAGTAAATTCAATTTAAACACACAAGATTTATTCAAAATCTTGATCACACGTTTTCCTACTATTTTTATTTACATTTACTTGATAGGCAAGTTGTAATCTGCTGGGGGCTCTCTGTCTCACTTCTTTTTGACGTCTCTGACTGTATAATTACAGGTGCGAGATATGCAACCGGTTTTCTGGAATGGAGGCCATTGTTGCGTGTAGCAACCTGACCCAGACATAAAATTTTGGTCCTTACAAAATCACTGTCTTTCTGCAAATGACGATCATGTAGGACACATGTAGGATACTATCATGAAGGACACATCATGTGCAGAAGTGGAAAAAGTACATGGCTATTGTTCTCAAGTAGCCTACAGTTACTTTGGTTATAATTTACTTAAGTTTAAGTAAAAGGAAAACACTCTGCTCAAGGGAATGATGGGGAACCTTGCCCACACAAGAAGTGCTTTATTGAAACAAAATTGTTTGAGTATGTTCATGTAAAAATTGAGAATAACAAATATATAAATGACATATCAATTGTAGATGAAATATGTGTAATAATGTCTTGCAAGATTACTGTTGAGTAATTTACAAAATATTGTTTATCTTACACATTGTCTCAAGCAGAAGTGAGGTGAAAAGTTTGGTGTTTGCCTCAAGCTTTCCCATCAGCCTTTCAACCACACGTTTGTGGTCAGTACAGTCAAACTAGACTAACATCCACAAGTAAAGTGAACAATTATTTTGTTCCTACTAGAATTTTACTCTGCATTGTATAATCTTGATCATTCACAGGGGTGAATAAACTAAACCTGGAAAATGCAAAAAAACTTTCTATTACAAGCTGTTTGACTGCTGAACCATGGATCCATTTTTAGTGGCAACATTTAATACTTAAAGGGGACATATTTTACCATTTTAAGACAAGTTTATATTGGTCTCAGAGGTCCACAAAACATGCCTGTGAAGTTTGTTGGTTAAAAAAAAACAGTATTGGATTTCTGCATGTCTAAAAAGAGTATCACATTTGTCAATTTAGGAAAACTGACTACTCAGAACAAAAAGAAAATTTCGGAAGATACTGGTGAATGAAGCCCAGTAGTTTTAATCTAAAATGTCTGTAGTCTAAGAGTAATTTTTTTTTTCCAAACGTGCACAACAAAATTTTTTTTTTTTTTAAAGTGATCTTTTAAATGCGGCTCAGTGTAACACCTCAAATATCACTGTCCGTCATTGTACTGAGCAGCGCTCTGAAACCACACTTTCTCCACCTGCTCCTTCCCCAGCTCCAGAAGTTCATGGAGAATTTTATCACCTCCTTTGGAAATACTTAGCACATACTCTTTGTTTTCTGGGTACAACATCGCAGCGGAACGATTTAAAACCAGCATTTGGCAGAAACGGCACAGCACCAGGAAATAGAGGCAGTCTTTCTCCGCCTCGTTCAAGGGAAGGACACTTTCCCAGCCCGCCAGTATAGGTCCACCCACCTCGATGGGATTGGGGTAAACTGTCATCATGTGCATCATGGTGATGGCCAGCTCATAGATGTAGTAGCCACTGTTCAATGTCCCCGAAGTCGAGGATGCCAGAAATCCTGTAGCCTTTACTGTCATCAGGTTGCACAAGAATATTGAAGTTATTGCAATCACCGTGGATAATGCCTTTAAGAAAAAAAAAAAAAAAAAAAAAAAAAGACATTTAGTTGTTCAAATGGAGCCAACTTGCATTATCTAGTCTCTGCTAGATATGCAGACAGAATACATAGTGTCAAAGAGGATGAAAGGTGTCTTGCTTAAGAGTTCACACAAAAAGGAGGAATATGCAGAAAATTTGGGGGCCCATAGAGTCCAGATCATGAACACTGAATAGGGAAGAATCCTGATTAACCACAGTCAACATTAGCTGTAAGAAAAAAAATAAATCACAATGTTTTTTATTTTAATGCATTTCACTATCAAATCTGGCTTGAGCAAAATGAGAGAAACATCCTCAATACATAGCCATAATAAACATAAATTGAAGAGTATAAATTAGCTGTAACTAACAGTTTCAATGTCTTGCTGCTTTTCTCAATATTTCACAATAAACTTATACTGGTAAAATATTGCACCAAAATAAATATAGTTTTAGTAAATTATTTTTTGGGGGTTGTAGGTAGGAGTTGATTTGTTTACACAAAGAGCAGATCTAGGGCTGACAGCATGGGAGTGGCACTGGGAGTCTAGACTGGAGAAAGGAGCACAAAAGAGGTTATAATCTCCAAGGAAACATTACAAAAATCACAAAAGTCCTCAAAGACAAAGCTTGAGGTTGAACCTGTTATTACACTGGATGATAGCATACTCTGGCACCCTCTAAGCTTCAGTCAGGTGAATATAAGCAGGAGCTAATTGCTTCCAATGAGTTGTAGTTGAGTAACTGAGGAGCCTCAGTGCCTCTAAGCCACTCCCACCAGCTTGCAACAAAGGGAGAAAAAAGAAACACAAAAAACACACAACCTTCTAAACCTGAGACTGACTGTTCTAAATAAGTTTTAACATATATTCTGAAATGGAATGCACACAGGACTGTTATATCCCCAATTTGACTGTAGAGGGCAGACAACCCCAGGTATTTTGTGTGCATTACAATGTTTCTCAAGGTTTTCTCAAGGTTTTGTCAAGTTTTGCCAGGTTTAGCCTCATTTATTAATCAAAATGTGTTTATTGCACATAACTGGATGCAAACCAATAAATGTAAACTGTAGAGATGCAATCTGGTCATTAAAATGATTACAAATGGGATTTTTTTTTTTTTTTTTATGTTTTTTTTTTTTCCTTGGGCGGTCCTCAGTCCAACGTTGGGTTCCTAAATTGGCCCTCAGCTATCAAAACTTTGAGAACCCCTGTTCTAAACAATAGCTAAACCTACTACAATCTTTAGAGAATTTTTTTTTTAATTGATTTTAGTGTCAAATGACAGACTCATTTATCACAACAAATTCCAGCTTTTGTGGGATGTTTATTGAATTTATAGGACTGTAGCTCTTATCAAAACCTTTTTATACAAGCCATAACTCTATTTGGCTTGTGAAGCTTGAGAGCCAGAGTAACACTATAAACACCCATAACCAGGTTCAAAAGCAGCCAATCAAAATCAAGTATTTAATCATCAATAATTATAATAGAGTAGAGGAGAATCTATTTAGTAAATATCATACTCACACTTCCGGAAATTAGGCTGTTTAGAGATCACAATGGTCTTAAACTGATGTATGACAGAGTTTATAACTTCCTGTAGAGGATCTCCATCCAACAGATTGGTGCATTTTTCCAAGAGTGGTATATATGACAGGCTCCCGTTGAAATTGTCTCTCTGTAGTACTTCAAGATGAGGGTGTTCCATCTGGAAAAATTTAACAATGATTTGGAGGCAGTGTTAATTTTGTAAACTAAAACTACCACTAAAATATCAGTGTCAGTATTGTCATCAGTGTATTTTCAATCAGTTTAATTACTGATAGTGCATTCAGTGCCGATAAAAGTATACACCTTCTTGGATGTTTTACCCTTTTATTGATTTTATAAATCAATCATGGTCAATGTAATGTGGCTTTTTTGAATGATTCTACGGTGTATACCTTCTGTAGAATTTGGTCTATTCTGGCTGCTGTCTGGCCTGTTTCATACAGTAAATGAGGAGTTAGAGGAACCTCAGAAATAGTTGTTCCCGGAAGATAAGTCAACAGGCGCACCAGGTACTTCTGACAGCCATAGCCGCAGTCTGTCATAGATAGAAACACAAGAGTAAACCTGCTGTTAAAAAACATAAAGCACAACCCGCATGATTTGGCCCTGCATAAAAGCACACTTATCAGTACTAAAAGCATTTGTGTATTAATTTTAGAGAGCGTTGGGGTTTATGCATTTGATTGCTTCCATGTAACCAGTTGAAGAAGACAGTCTACAGTGTTATCTTGTTCTGCAGTTACAATATTTGTAACATTTCCTCTTAAAGCAGCCAAATTGCTTGTAGGTGTTGCCTACTTGACTTCCTCAACAATCTTCCCTCTGCTTTGCTGCTGCAATTAAGAGGATATTTCTGTCTTGCTGTGCAACATGTCATTACTTAGATCTATACTGTGTGAAGGATGTCATACCCATTTCCTCAAGGCTCATGAGCTGTCCTGAGGTTGTGGGCAGGGCCGTTTGGGCAGGAAGTCCGTTCTGTTGCAGGAAGGACATAGCATATGTCTGCATCTCAATTAGCTTGGGTTCCTTACTGTCCTCTGAGTTCATGATCTTCAAGACGAACTCGCCACCTTCACCTGCTGCCACATAAAAGTTCTGGTCATCATAGCTCGGCAGTGGGCGGATTTCTGATGGGGTGAGCCCAAAGAGCCTTTTCACCAACTCAGCCACCTGAGGCTGACTGAAGTTGGGCTTGACATGCTGAGCTGCCATTACTGCTGAATATTGTTTCCTGAAATACAAAGAGGCAACATGTAATAGTATTGTTAATAATAACATCTATTGTAATCTTCATTTAGAAAATGGGTTTGAAAGCAAATTAAATTTGTCTTTAGCATGTACATTTTGAGTACATTTAGAGACAAGTACTTTTACTTCTACTGAAGTGAGTTTTAACTAAAACAACTGCACTTTTACTTGAGTGCAATGCTATTACACTTTTTTCACCTCTGTTAACTGCCCAGTGGCTCATAATTTAGAACGAGAATGATTCCACATCCCAAAACAGCTGTTGTACATAGCGACTGTAGTGTTGATATCTGAGGGTTAAACAAAGTTGATTTTTACTCCCAAAGTTTAATATTAGTCCCATTTCGAGTCTAATAGTCTTCAGGAGTTATTTGACAGTGTCGATCCACCAGTGTTAGTTCAACTTTGTAAAGAGTAAACTGATCTAAGCCTCGCCAAGTGCGATTTCAAATCTAGGAGAATGTGTAGGCAAAGTTCCCCATCATGCACATGGGCAAAGTGTTTCATTGTGTGATGATGTTGTCTGTTGTACAGTGATCCCTGCATCTTTTGGTAATGTTTCTGGTGGATTATTGTTGTTTTTGATGTGAGACACATTTGCACCATGAGTGAAGTTATCCACTGAGTTTGTGTTTCTGCCTGTGACTTTAGTTGTTCCTGAATGACACAAAGTGCATATTCTTCATTGGTATGCATTGCATTGCTATGAGGTTGACTCTCTGCTTTGTTCTTGCCAGAGGAGACCTACCTTGCCACAGACTGTTGTGTTTGCCAGTAAGGAAAGATCATATTATACTGTACAACTCCTGAGTAGCTACTCAGTACTTGAAGCAAACTTTAGATGAAATACTTTTACCTTTCACTTGAGCAGATCTATAGACTAGTACTTTTACTTAAGTAAATTTTGAACAGAGTAACTGTACTTTTACCTGAGTACAACAGTCGTGTGCTTTTTCCACCTCTGGTATGGGGGAGCTGGTCTTTTTCAGTCTTTTCAAAAGCAGATTTAAGGTGCTGAAGGAGGATGCATCAGGTTGTAGATGACTGATGACTTTGAGCTCTGTAACTTAGGATTGGTTGATCTGTGTGTGTGCTATGTGTCATGTCTATAACTTTGTCAGTTGTGCTGCAGCCCATCTTGGCCAGGACTGTCTTGTAAATGTGATTCTTGATCTTTATCAGGCTTTCCTGGTTAAATAAATTTAAATGAATATTTTTTTGTAAGAAAACCAGTTGAATCTCTCACATCAGCAATGATACAGTCTTAGAGGTGTGACTTCACCTGAACAACCTGGTTCAGAATCTATTCTCTTGATATTTTTGACAATATGGAAAGATCACATTTTACTGTACAATTCCTATAGCTACAAAGTAAACTTTAAATAAAATGCTTCTACTTTTACTTGAGTAGAGTGAAAGACCAGTAATTTTACTTTTATTTAACTATAATCAGAGTAACTAAACTTTGACTTGAGTATAATAGTCATGTACTTTTTCCACTTCTGCATTAACCCAGTGCTATGCTGTCTTGGGTCAGGGTCACCTGGAGCTGTCCAATGTGCTGATCCTGGAGCAGAAATGCTGCCTTTTTGTCACCAGTGTGCAGCAGGCGGAAGATCTGCTCTCATAATAAAAGACACACTTTAGCAGAGTTGCTCTCTATGCTCTTTGAAATTACAGTGGTTGAGGCGGACAGGTTTAAGAGGACATGCATGCTTTATTTAGTGTGTAGATGTGTATGTGTGTGTAAAAAATGGAAATGAAATAACATTAGCTGGAAGCAGTAGTATTGGTATCGCTATGTGGCTAACACAACTAAATAGACCTAAATGTTCAAGTGGTCATACAAATTATAACCAATAATTACAATCTAACTTATATAACAAAGCTGCTGTTAGTCCTCATAGAACGTCAAAATAGGGCACAGAAACATACAGGGAATTAGTCAGTGTATTTTCTGGCAGATCCATTTCCTGGTTGAAACCAGACTCAAAAAACAGGAGAACTGTCATTATTCTGATTTTTTCATTTTTGACCAAAAATGGAAAAAAAGAAATATGAGTCAATTTTCCATTTTTGACCAAAACTGGGAAAATTGAAAACAAGCTTTTTTTTTTTTTCTGTTTTAGACCACAAATTGAAAACAAACAAACAAAAAAACAAAACAAAAAAATGAGTTGTTTTTCAATTTTTTCATTTTGGTCACAAAAATGGAAAACAAATAACATTTCAAATAGAGGATCTATTTTTTTAATAAAATTCATGTATTTTGTGTTCTTCATTTAATGAAATACTTGAGGAAAAGGAAATCATGTGATCATTGGGAAAGCAAAGCATTTCAAAATAAAAATATGTATATGTATATGTATATATATGTGTGTGTGTGTGTGTATATATATATATATATATGAAATAAGAATAAAGGATTTAAAAAGAGGTAATAACATTATAGTCCATTAAAATGCCAGTACATTAACAACTTGCATCATTTATCATACATTGTATATAGAGCATTTTGGCCTATTATAATACTGTAAAATTCAATGGATAGCTCTTGTTTTGATATAGAGGCTTTTATTTTGAAATGCTCACATTTCCCAGTGGGTCACATGATTTCCTTTTCCGCAAGTATTTCATTAAATAAAGAAAACAGAATAACAGAACTGAAAAAACAAAAATTGGACCCTTTTTTATGTTATTTGAAAATTAAAAAACAGAAAAACAACTCATTTTTCAAGTTTTTTTTTCATTTGTGGTCAAAAATGGAAAAATGGCTTGTTTTTCCATTTTTCCATTACTGGTCAAAACCAGAAAAATGGAAAATTGGTTGATTTTTTTAGTTTTTACCATTTTTGGTCAAAAACAGAATAACAACAGTTTCTCCTGTTTTCGAGTCTGGTTTCAACCAGGAAATAACCTTGCAAAGCAGATGGATATGCCCATTTCCTTGTTTTTCACTGGCAAATCCATCTTGAAAGCTCCTGTCGGAACCGTTTTGGCCCGGTTAGAAAGTGACAGGACCAATCAGCAACGAGGGGCAATACTTTCAGGCAAAGCGGAGTCATGACGTAAACAAGCAGCAGCAAGAGCTGGTGCAGTTATGGAGGAAAAGATTAGCGTGGATGCTGCTAAAGCACCAGTTTTATCAGAACTTGACAACATTTCTTCATTAAAAGAAGAACAAAGAACAGCAGTGAGTTGTTTTCTTTTCAAAAACGACAAAAGTCAAGTACTTTCCTGTCTATAGTCGCCATATTTCTCGTTAATCCTCAGTAGCTGCGCACACAGCTCGATAGCGGCTACGTCACGTGTTTTGTTGCATTGATTGGCCAGTACAGATGTGACAGAACGTTCACCCAATCATACTCCGAGTTTTTTTCAAAGCCTCTGCCTTTTCTCAAACGTTTCCTATTGACGCTTTCCAAGGTGAGGGTTTATTCATTCATTTTTGTAACCATTATTTTTATAGATTATAGGTCAGTCTTCTTCTCCACCTGCCTTCCAGGTAGCTTTCAGGACCGGCAGGCAGGTTCGTATTTAAAAATCGCGTTTCGCTCTTTCTTTTCCCAAAACGTTGCCGAAGAAAACATGGCAGTTCGTTATGTCAGCCTCCGTGAGGGCGACCCGCAGTAATGTAAATTTAAAAAGTTTTATTCTAATTTTGTAAAAAGAAAACGAAATTTTAAAGGAGATGATTGTGCACTTATTTTAACATACTTCACACAAATATATAAACATTATATCCCATTTACACCATTTCTGTTCGGCAAAATGCAGCCAAATTCTACACACTGTACCTTTAATCCAATCTCTTTAATTTGAAGACCTGTGTTTCACAACCTCTGTGTGCTGTAGGGAAAATAAAAGTATTCTTTTGACGACAGCACAACTGTTGTCTATAAATGATGATTTGGCAATAAGGTCAATATGCATCTAAGGGTTACATTTTCTTCAAATTACTGCACAATGGCCAAGCCTTTGTATGCCAGTGAGATAGGGTGAATTAGATTGTTTCTGTTGGATTCATTTGCACTGTTTTATAGTAGCAAAAGTTGCCTCATAATTTTGTAAGTCAGCTGCAACAAAGCTGGTGGACACTTCATTTTAATCATACAGTACTTGCCAAGTGTGGCCCTTTTCTCTGTTGTGTGTTGTTTCATGTGTGCATTGAGATGGGATTTAAGCCTATTGAAGGAGAGCGTACTTTGATTATGAAGAAGGGAGAAAGTGTGTGATTTCCTCCAGAGCAGCCAGATATCTGTGATAAATCTGAACTTTTTTACCTGTTTCAACAAAGTTCTGTTTAAAGTATACTTTCCATTATTGCTATGTTCTTATTTAAATGTTCTCAATGAGAAATCTGAGTGTCTGATGATCTGATGAGGTGTTTTGATGTTTTAATAAAATAACAAAGCATGTGAATTTTCCACCAGAGGTCAAATGATGCACAGCCAGTTTTTACAGAGCACACCCAGACTCTATTTTTTGGCTACCCTACAGCTGTGTTTTTCAAAGTTAAAACAGATGGTCTAAACTTAAGTCCTCAAAAACACATCTTTGTTTAGTGTAGTGTATTTTAGGCATATATCTAGCCCATAGAATCATAAAGAAAATGATATTCAGCAACAAAACCATATATAATACTGTAGATCAGAAAAGACTCATCCACATGTAGACATCCTTTTTCTGGAATGGTAAAAGGGATTTTGGGAAATCATTAAGTACTCCTTGTTAAAGTTGATTTGCCTGAAGTCTTGAAAGTGGTCTCGGACTTCATTGTAACCACTCCTGAATCGTCCACGCTGAACAGCATATTATGCTGCTGTTTTTGGCAGAGTTCAGATGAGGAAATGAAGAACAGTCTTCCAAGAAACAGGCTATGTCAATATTTGTCAGATGTTCATGATGTGCACCACCGATGTTTACTGGATGTTTTTGATCAGGGAAGAACTGTTGAGGTTGGATCAGGAGTCAGCTAAGGTGGAAACTTTTAACTATAGCCTATTAAAACAATGGCTTTGTCTGGGACTTCCGGGTTTCCTGCAGCATAAATATCTCATCAAAACTTAGCATCGTTCATTTTACCAGTTATTTCAAAATAAGAAAAAGAAACTTATCTTTAAGTTTTCAACATTTTATGTAATCAAGACAAACAAAATCGCATTCATTTTGTAGTCATCAGTTAGCACGGTCACTATTATCATCGTGCCACCAGAGACGTTTTTTCCCCTCTGTGAACCTCTTTAGGCTATTCTTTTCTTATCTGTTAATTTTAAAATTAAAGTGAAAATGTTAGGTCGAGTTTGCATATTCGACTTAAAACTTTGCCAAAAAATTTCATTCGGAAATCACGTATCCTGGATTAACAAAAGTTCGCCAGTAAAACTGACAAGTACCACAGTATAAGCATTGTTAACGGCAGTTTGTTTAAGAAAAGAATTAATGAGAATGTTGTGCATGCGGTGAGAAATAAAAACTGTACCATACTGACTCTGAATATGAATAAGAAGGAAGTTACGCGTGTTATAGCAACAGTTCTATCAGTCTGGTATAACTGTATCCTCGATATATTTATATTATATTCAACACACAGACATAGCTTTATGTAATAACGGTTCATGATAAAACACATTCATTCTTCTAACAGCTGACCTACCAGTTTCTCTGTAGACGTGTAACTTCCGTCAATGGCATCCACCTGATGAAGTGTAGCCCTTTAAAGCAGTAAATGCTGTGGGAGTGGCTGAGAGGAAGATCTGAGGATGCAATGGAAATTTGGGAGGGGAACCTTAGCCGAATCCGCTCAATCTGTTCAATTATTGTTTGGCATCAGTTAATGAAACCTAAAGTAAAAAGGCTACACAGGATGTGTTGTACATTTTTTTCCCCACAATTTTGTTATTAATGTGATCTTGTGAGGGCTCTCTGCCCCACATTTTTGGACATATCTAAGACTGTATCATTACTAATGTGAGAGGGTCAACTGGTTTCTCACAAAACATATTCATTTAAATTTATTTAAACACCTACAACACCGACAACCCTTCTTTATAGGCTGCTCAATATGAAACTTAAAAGTCAAAGAATCATCAATCATATATACAAGGTATTTATAGAAAGACACAGACTCAATCACATCACCCTGAGACATCGTAACAAAAGGCAGGTTCAGAGGTTTTGTCCTTGAAAACATCAAAGAAACTCATGAACACATCTTGAGTTTGGTTTTGTCAGGATTCAGAACCAATTATAACTCCCACAGTGTCCTGTACAGAATCAAAGGCTTCTTATGAGCAACAGAGAGCCTGATGCTGTGCAGCAGCAGCGCAGTAAATGACAGTGTCATCCACATATAAATGAAAATTTGCATTTAGTACATTTTGACTGATGCTGTTGTATAAAGTTTAAATATCAGTGGTCCAAAGATTAAGCCCTGGGGCACTTCATTTTTAACTTAAAGACATTTAGATGTAACACCTGCAGCCTGCACACAAGGCATTCTGTTTGATCAATCATTATAAAACCAACAGACTGTCCTGTAAACTATTTATCAAACAGATTTATGGTTGTGTCTCTGACCCACAGAGGGCATTATTTTGGTACTCTCCATCCATCAAAAAAATCAGTCTCTGTGCACAACACATACGGAATGGTAATGGCAGAAAGACATACTAAATCTCTGTCTTGATTTTGGAGGTCAGATGTCATTTTATGCATCAACTTGACCCTTGTTCTCTCAAGTCGATTATAATGGCTTGATATCTAGATTATTGTAGGACTTTTGTCTTGTAGGGACTGGACAACTTTGACAGACAGGAAATATGGGGAGAGAGAGAGGAATTTTCTCTATTATTCATATCTTCAGTTAGCATAGGTGTCATGGAGAAAACCAGAAAACCATGTAGAAAATTCTTCTCTCCTCTTTCAGTGGTTTGGCAGCCAATTCCATATTATTCTAATTCTAATGTAATTCTATTTTTGTTGAAAGAAAAGATGTGAAAGACCACTCATGAAGCTATAATAATTCCTCCATAACCATACAGAGATATAACATAACACAGGAACTGTTTCATCTCACTGGTATAACTAGGGATGCACAACATCTGGCTTTTGCCTGATATTTTCAATTTCATAGCCATAATCTCACTCCATTGCCACAGGTGTATAAAATCAAGCACCTAGGCATGCAGACTGTTTCTACAAACATTTGTGAAAGGATGGGTTGCTCTCAGGAGCTCAGTGAGTTCCAGCGTGGTACTGTGATAGGATGCCACCTGTGCAACAAGTCCAGTCGTGAAATTTCCTCGCTAAATATTCCACAGTCAACTGTCAGTGGTATTATAATAAAGTAGAAGCGAATGGGAACGACAGCAACTCAACCACGAAGTGGTAGGCCACGTATGACGGAGCGGGGTCAGCGGATGTTGAGGCGCACAGTGTGCAGAAGTTGCCAACTTTCCACAGAGTCAATCGCTACAACCCTCCAAATTTCATGTGGCCTTCAGATTAGCTCAAGAACAGTGCATAGAGAGCTTCATGGAATGGGTTTCCATGGCCAAGCAACTTCATCCAAGCCATACATCACCAAGTGCAATGCAAAGCTTTGGATGCAGTGGTGTAAAGCATGATGCCACTGGACTCTAGAGCAGTGGAGACGCGTTCTCTGGAGTGACGAATCACGCTACTCCATCTGGCAAGCTGATGCACGAGTCTGGGTTTGGCGGTTGCTAGTAGAACGGTACTTTCTGACTGCATTGGGCCAAGTGTAAAGTGTGGTGGAGGGGGATTATGGTGTAGGGTTGTTTTTCAGGAGCTGGGCCCCTTAGTTCCAGTGAAGGGAACCTTGAATGCTTCAGCATATCTTTGCTCCCAACTTTGTGGGAACAGTTTTGGGATAGCCCCTTCCTGTTTCAACAAGACTGTGCACCAGTGCACAAAGCAAGGTCCATAAAGACATGGATGAGAGAGTTTGGTGTGGATGAACTTGACTGGCCTGCACAGAGTCCTGACCTCAACCGGACAGAACACCTTTGGGATGAATTAGAGCGGAGACTCAGAGCCAGCCTTCTTGTCCAACATCAGTGTTTGACCTCAAATACGTTTCTGGAAGAATGGTCAAAAATTCCCATAAACACACTCCTAAACCTTGTGAAAAGCCGTCCCAGAAGAGTTGAAGCTGTTACAGCTGCAAAGGGTGGACCGACGTCATATTAAACCCTATGGATTAAGAATGGGATGTCACTGAAGTTCATATGTGAGTCAAGGCAGGTGAGTGAATACTTTTGGCAATATAGTGTAGCTTTATGCTTCATCTTAGGATGTGAAGCATTTTGGCACATATGTATATTGGGTGTTGGCACATTAGTTAGATACTGACAAAAATGTTCATGTCTGTCAATCTGGTAATTGATACATAAACCTTTTATTTGCTGGTACTGATACTAAGCATTCCTAGTTGAATGTTAACTGTTTGCTTAACCTCTTCATTGATAAAAATCCATCATCCAACATACTAATTAATGGCGCTTTGCCCGTGGAGAATACTTAGTCCCTTAAAACAATATTTAATCATGTATGTTACAACTTATCAGCCTCATTTTCTTAACTTCAATGAAATAATTTCTGTAAGAGTGAAAACTTTACATCAGCAGAAATAAAAAAACTCAGAATGTTGGGTCATTACAACATTTACTTTAACTTCTGATTAAACTCGGAATTAATAACCTGTTACCATAAACATTTGCTCTTTCATTGACATAAAAAGCTGTAATGTGAGAAAAGTATACGATTCAAACAACCATATTATAAGGCTGACTACAACTCAAGGCAGTTCCTTTACTTTGTTGCTAGAAAATCACCAAGCTTTAATTTGCAGCCTTAAATGGGGCAGGACTTTGTGGTGGCCACAAGAGGGCAGTATTAGATTAGATTTGCATGAGAGGAGAAACTTCATCTGAAGACTTTTAACATCAATTTCTACATTTTTGCCATCAGATTTCTTCTAAGGTTAGATTAAGTCATCAACATTTTTTTTAATTTCTGAATTTTTCATTGTAAACATGGTGTGTGAGAATCCAGTGGCACTACAAATATAAGAACCCACTGTGTTTGACATACAACAAATATACACAATGTGCAAACTAAATAAAAATAAATACTACCCCCTATTGGTTAGCAATGCAACAAGTTACTGTAGCTGAAGTAACCTTCAGAAAACATGTACATGGTGCAAAACAACTACAAAAGGATAGTGAAAGGGGACCAAACCTTTGTACTATCAGCACTGTTTAAACCATTGTAATCAGTCTCTTAGACACACACATACAGTGCTTAACAAATTTATTAGACCACCTGTCATATTTGTCTCAAAAACCATCCAGCATCATGAAGTGCTTTAATGCAGACTCTTTCATTTTCAGTGAGCTCTCCACGTTTTACCATTTTGAACAGGAATGAGGAATTTCAAACTGAATTCACCTTTTTATACCCAAATTTGAGCCAGCTCACTGGGCTTCTCTGAGAAGTCAGAAATTAATCAAGCATAACATTCAACCACTAAAACAATTTTTTCTGTTCAGGAATGCAAGTAAATAACTATAATTTGACATATTAATCAATAAATATTAATGTGTTTTACTATTTTTTCAGTTTTTTTGTAAATTAGTAAATTTGAAAATTTGTGGATAACAACAATAATCATATTTTAGCATTGAAAATATCATTTAGGTCAAAGAGCTTCTACATATTGGTGTATTAGCCATTGCAGAAACATAAAAAATTATTTTGGTAATTACCAATGCTGTTAATTTAGGGCAGCAGTGGCATAAACCTTACTTTGGCTGGCGGTCTAATAAATTTGTTAAGCCCTGTACATGTTCCCTGAAGGTTACTAGGTCTGTCTGTGGCTCAGTTTTTTGCAGCTACTGTAACCTGTTGCATAACTATCCAATATGTGGTAGTATTTATTTTCATTCACTTTGCATATTTTGTTTTCGCAAAACAAATCAAAGACGCTTTTAGTTCAACTTAAACATTAAAGTTAGAATGTTGAAGTATGTTGTGAAACTGTAAATAAAAATGCAAATATATGCTATTAAACAAACAAAATATCCTTATTTTCAAATGAAGAATAAATTAACCACAAACTCCAAATGTGACATGCAGGTATCTTTCCAGATATTTGTCAGTAGGGGGCAGTGTTTAAAGAACACATTAGAGAAGTGTTCTGTGTGGTCCATTTAGTCTGTTTTATATCCCCCATTATTGTCCTTATAGGGTAAATAGGTCCGAGTTCTTATGGGTTAACTGTTTAGTGGAGGAAATATCCAGCATCTAGGAGGACCAACATCACCCTGTACTCCATCAGTTTGAACTGTTTCCCCTCTGGAAAAGACTAAAGGTCAATCAATGTACGCACCACCAGACTCATGAACAGTTTTGCCCTGAAATCCATTCTGAACTCTCTTGAAAGCCCAAAGACAATGCTATAACTGTGCAATATCTTGTTTGGCTTGTAACTGAAGCTTTTTATCAACCTTCTCCACAATAAAATGATTAATATATCCCTCCAATGTGTAGTTTAGACCTTTTTGGTGACTTCTAGATGATATGCGATCTTTCTGTCTCCAAAAATCATCAATGGCCTCCTGCGAAATGTCTCCTACTGTGACAACTGCCATAGCGCCTGTCACTGAATGTTCATTGTTTGTCCGAGTGAGTGGAGGGGGCGTGGTTTAGCCATAGGTCAGTTGGGTAGTGTAATGAATGTACATGTGATGGTGTTGGGCGACATCTCCTTCACTGGAAAAACAAAGCTTGTCGCCATTGGAGTCAATCTCAAAGCAGACAGATATTGAGATGAGATTCTGAAACCAGTGGCAATCTCATATCTCCACAGTCTGGGACTGAACTCTGTCCTTCAAGATGACAATGATAACTCCCCAGAGCATGGTTTTTCAGAGACTACTTCCAGAGTTTGGCATAGGGGAGAGTGGGGTGAGTTGTGCCAGTTTTTACTCAAGTGACTTTAAAGTAAGGCCATGACAGTAATGCCTCCAATTTAAGTATGTACATTTATTTCAGGATGTGGTGCATCCCTGGGAACAATAACTTTGGATCTGAAATAAACTGTTTAAGAAATATAGCTTTCAGAAAAAAAGTGGTCTTGTGGCACAACTTGCCCCTGGTGCGGGGTAAATTGTGCCTTTCGGGAGAATACGTTGGGGTAAATTGTGCCTTTCGGGAGAATACGTTGGGGTAAATTGTGCCAGTCATTATTGAAGTAAAACAGAACATTTTAATCTCATAAACTGTAACACTATATAAAAGCAAGACAAATTCAATACCAAATTACTCTTTTAATTTTTATTTAGATATCGTCACCCTATTAAACTAATGGGATAAGACATATTTTGTAGTTTTTGGGAAAACACAAAAAACCTAAACCTATCATTTCATACATAGAACGCTGTCTGAACGCGTTCTGAACTGTCTGAACGCTTACAGAACATATACAAATAAAGTGATTTAGGCCAATTTCTGAACATCCCATTGTGACTTAGGCCACTTAAAAAAGGAATAAAACTGCTCTTTAATAACATAGTGCAAACTCAAAACTGAAATCAGTGTTAGCTACATTAAACAAATGACAGGTAAATCAAACACAGATGAGGCATGCCCATCACCTCACTTATCCAGCTGATCTTGGCCCTTCTTTGCTGGGTTCTAGGTGTGTAGGTCTCGGTGTGTGTTTGCGTGTCTGGGTGTGTGGGACTGGGTGTGTGAGTCTGGGTGAGAGGGTGTGTGGGTTAGGGTCTAGGTCTGTTGGTCTGGGGTTTGTGTCTCTGGGTGTGTGGGTCTGCATGTGTGGGTCTGGATTTGTGGGGATTTGGGTCTGGTTGTGTGGGTGTCAGGGTTTGGGTGTGTCTGTGGGTCTGGGTTTGTGGGTGTGCCACTGGCACATTTTAACCCAGGCCCTTTGGCACAAATCACCCCCAACCCCACTATTTTGAAAAACTAGCATGATCCAGCAAATTAGAGCCAGCATCATGCTAACTGTATAGACTCATTGTATAGCCTACTAAAGCACTAAAACATGTGTGAAATTTTTTCAAAGTTGTCTATTGTTCAGAAACAACAATCAAAAAACCTTTTTACTTTGAAAGCAAAAAACAGTTTTTTCAGCTAAAATGTGCTTATCTCTCATGCCATGTGTCTCCCTTTTATGCAGAATGAGTAAAATGGATAGCGCTTCAAAAATATGTGGTCACATAACCAATTTCTTCTATGGTTTTCTATAAACAAGGGGTGGCACTACTTCCCCTTTGGCACAAATCACCCCACTCTCCCCTATGCAGTACAGCGACTTCAGTCGTTTTCAGCAGTTCCACGCTTACGTGGATATTTCCTGAAACTATCCCGTCTTTACAGAAAACTTTTTCAAAACAAAATGCAATATATCGTTTTCAGCTCCGTGTGGACAGGACCTACAAGGGAAACAAACAGGCTTTCCAACGGTATAGATTTATTGCCAAGAAGCATTGTTACAACAAAGAAAAAATCTACCTGACACACATTTCCTTACTTTTTCTGCTAAGTTCATGTTGGAGCACATGTAGTGTCAGGTGATACTGAGCTTACTCTAAAATAAGTTCAATGTTGTAGTCAGGTTTTTATAGCACCAGACAGCAGCTTGTAAAATAAACAACTTTTAGAGAACTTACACTTATAGCTTTTTGCCTTGAGCTATGGATAAAATGTGCCATTGTGGCAAAAATTAAGATATCTGGGTTACTGGTGACAACTGACTGTATTTCTTTTTCTGGAGTTTAATTCTCGAGATACCTCTGCACTAACGGTAGCCAGGATGAGAGGTGTCGCATTCAGGCTAACTGCTTGTTTGTCAAGAAGTCTATCCAGGCCACATTTGTGAACCTGATATCTCAAGAACGCTTTAAGGTATTATCTTCAAACTTTGCACAAAAGGTGCACTCTGACTCAAGGATGAACTGATTAGATTTTGGAGGTCAGAGGTTACATGTCAAGATCAGTGGGCCTTACCTCCCCCTCCACCACCCAAGTTTGACATGAGGCTACACTTGGACTTCAGAGGGAAGTGAATTGCTTTTAGCAGTCTGAGGTCATTGCATGCCTCAATTTGCCCAACAAAACGTCAAAAAATAACAAATTTCTGTGATTTCTACCAGTCAAACCAAATGCTGGAGTTTGATGAGCTACAACTCAGTGTCATGGAGAAAAGTGGCAGCCATGTAAAAACTGGATGCAATTGTCATACAGTTACAATACCTCTTTGGGTGGTTTTGCAGCCAATTCCAAGCATTTTAATACCAATGTTATTCTTATTCCAATCTAAGCCAATTTTTTACTCTCATAATCTGCTCTTTCCTCTAGGAGAGGTACAGCATCATGCCACGCCAGGCGAAGTGTGCTCTAGCCCCTGTCAGGGCACCTCAACTTAAGCTCTGCCTCCCCCACCCTATTGCTAAGCTCTCATTCTGCTGATCTTTCTCATTTTCTCCTTTGTACTTTTTTCATTTTCACGTGTAATGTTTATACCAGGAATAGTTGTCTTTCTTTAGTTGCAGCTATGAGTCATTCTAGGGTAGGTAGTGTCAGCGTTGTCACTATCTGGAGCTTGCATGTAGGGAGCATTGTTAAAGATGACATTGCTGTTAAGGCTGTGTTGCCATGTGGTAAGGTAGGTAAGATAATGATGTCTCTGCTATCTGGAGATCACTGTTCAGCCCTCTGGAGGCGTTTTGGGACTAAAATGATAAAACACCGGTGAAGGAGGGTTCCAACATGACAACCCTGGCAAAGGTTTCTTGATACCCATCAGTCTGCACGGTTGACTTGTGGAGGTAAATAGTAATGGATTAGGGATTTTTTTTCTGAGCGCTGATCCTTTTTGTAAGGCACAAGTATCTTGTGATTCTTCAGAATTGTTGAAAGAACAGATGCAAAAGACCACTCACAAAGTTATAATACAATTTTCCTCCACGACCAAGCAGAGCGATAGCACACATGTTGGGAAAAAAACAAAAACAGACTTTGAAATGAAGCCTTCATTCATTTATTTGGATGGCTGGCACTGAATAAAAGTATGAAACCTGATCACAAAGAAGTGATTTAACACACAAAGGAAGTTAAGGTCCCATCTAACTACAATATGAACCTACACAGAAGTATGGTTTATTGAAAAAATATACAGCAAGACCTTCAGTCTTAACGCAGGAGTCAAGTAATCTTATTTTGAAGGAATAAAATGATATCAGAGAAAATAATGAAGCCCTGGTCAGTTACATTATGTTGGGTGTACATCTCATGAATAGTAAACAGTATAAAGACAAACTTTACTACAAGCATTATGGATACAGCAAATATGCCTTATCAACATAATACTGTCACTTATTAAGGCACAAGATAACCTGTGTGAACTAATCCAGCAGCAAGTTATGTTACTATCAAGTGTTAAAACTTGTTGTTTCTTTGTGTGAATAGACAGACATTTATAGCTGCACCACCAAATTGGGGTTGTTCAAGACCATTCTCTGCCACCACATTACTGATTTGTTTTCTTCTCAGTCTTTTAAAATAAATGTATTGTTCAAACAAGAAAATTAGTCACACATAACACTTGAAGAGAGGCTGTTGTGTGACTGGGTGGGTTTGTTCGTTTGTTAGTTTGTTTGTTCGCAACATAACTCAAAAAGTTGTGGACAGCTTTTGATGAAATTTTCAGGGAATGTCAGAAATGGCATAAGAAAGAATTGATTAAATTTTGGGAGCGATCCCGATCACTGTCTGGATCCAGGAATTTTTTAAAGGATTCTATACTGTTAGGAGATAAGGCTAATGGCAGAGGTCTGCGCTCTCCGAGTGCTTCTCTAGTGTGTGTTTGTTATTTGGACGATTTATTCTTCGACAAAGAGGGATAGGCAGGACTGTGTTTCAAACATATGTAGTCATTCAATTATCTTCTGACCTGACACGCCAGATGGATTTGTTTTCACACATCCATCTGGAAAACCTCCCATAGACAGTGTTTGGGAAAGGGCAGGCCTTTGAAAAAAACTCAGAGGGTGATTGGATAAACGTTCTGTCACATCTTTATGAGTCAATCAGAACAACAAAACATGTGACGTGGCCGCTACCGAGAAGTAAACTCCATAGAGAACTGCATAGCATGAACCATTGCTACTGTAGACTTTTGTCATTTTTGAAAAGAAAGCAACTCAGTGCTGTTCTTCGTTCTTTTAACAAAGAAATGTTGTCAAGTTCTGATAAAACTGACACTATAGCAGCATTAACACTGATCTCTTCCACCAAAATTGCACCAGCCTCTTGTTGCTGCTTGCTTATGTCATGACTCCGCCACATCCAAAAGTACTGCCCCTCGTTTGCTTTGCAAGGTTAGTTATCCTCTACTCTTCAAATCACTGTAATGTTAAACTTGACATGCAATACCATACACATCACTGCATGATTTTATCACAGTTTAAAGTTCTTAAATTTCTACAAAGACATGACACTGAAATAATTTTTAAATACTATTTTTTTTTAGAAAATCCCTGACAAAAATAAAAAAGATCCCTTTATCCTCACTGGTCTTAAAAACACAAGTAAGACAAGTAATGCCTCATAACATTTAGCTTGTCAGCCTGTCTTGTTTTCAATTTGAATACAATATCTACCTAAAGAACTACTGAGGTGTATTGTTTCAGTTGGCATAAAGAGCATCATCATTTTTAGACATTATGTGAAGCATTCATGCTGCCTCTCCACTTCTCGCTTTAACTCTGTGTGGCTTCAGTGTTTGCACATGGCCCTGCAGTCTCAAGCCCATATCTGGAAATTAAAGAGACATTTCTCTACTCAAATTAGGAAAACACATGCAAGCTTCCAGCTAACATGGACATGGCATTCATCAGATTAAGAAAACAGGTTCTTCAGAACAGATTTAAGTGTAAAATTTAGGAAGATGCTGGTGAATGAAGCCCAGTATTTTACTTTAAAATGCCTCAACTATCAGAGTAAAACCTTTTTAAATTTTCCAAAAGAGCACAAAATACTATATTTCAAAAATCATCCTATAAATGTGGCTCAATGTAGTCACCCAGTCAAGCATTATTTGTAAATGGCTTTCCTTAGATATCACTTTCTGTCACTGAACTGAGCAGCACTCTCAAACCAAACCTTCTCCACCTGTGCCTTTCCCAGCTCCCACAGTTGTTGGAGAATCTTGACACCTCTTTTGGAGGTGATCATCAGATACTCTTCATTTTCTGGGTGCAACGTCACAGAGTAACGAGCTAAAACCAACGACTGACAGAAACGGCACAACACCAGCAAATAGAGGCAGTCCTTTTCCGCCTCATTCAAGGGAAGGACACTTTCCCAGCCTGCTAAAATGGGTCCACCCACCTCAATGGGATTAGGGTGTTCTGTCATCATGTACATGATGGTGATGGCCAATTCATGGATGTAGTAGCCACTGTTCATGTCCCCGAAGTCAAGGATGCCAGAGATCCTGTAGCTGTTACTGTCATCAGGTTGCACAAGTATATTGAGGTCATTGAAGTCACCGTGGTTTATACCTAAAAAAAATAGTTTTGTTGTTTTAGTGGACGCAAGTGCAAATGAAGTCTCTGCTGATAAATAACATAGTGACACTCAAAATCCCAAACTGAATCAAAGGAGACGACAACTCTCTTGTTTTAGGGTTTGACTATGAAATGGATAGCATCTAACACAGGGGAATTTGGGGGTCCATAGTGTTCTGTTAATGGACACCACATAGAGAAGTATCCTGATAAACCATGCTCATCTTTAACCATGAGAAAAAATATGGCCATAACATTTTTTATCAGTGCATCTTACTATCAAATGAAAAGACAAGCTAGCAGTGGAGGGAGAGAAAATGGGGTACAGTGAAGGGAATGAGAGAGAGGAGCATGCAGCGGTGGACAATCCAGGTATAGAGAGGAACAAAACTATAGAAACCAACTATAACCAGCTATAGAACTATAGCTGCACTGACTCATTTAATAATAACCACCCTTAAACAGTGTAGCATAGTCAGAGATTCTAATAGTACTTTTTATAAGGTGTACAACTGACACCCAGCAGTTATCATGATCAAGCATTTACTCAAAAAATCTTAAAGTAGCAATTTCTATGTGAACAGCACTTTTAAAAACAAGGGTTTACAATGTGCTTTGACATGCAGAAAAATAAAGCAGCACAAATCAAACAAGAAAGAAAATCTTAAAGTATCAATACAACACAGTAGAGGAGACTGCAATGAGTAAATATCATACTCACACTTCCGGAAATCAGAGCGTTTGGGGACAACGGAGTTCTTAAACTGATGCATGATCGAGTTCACAACTTCCTGTCGAGGATCTCCATCCAACGCATAAATGTATTTTTCCAACACAGGAAAATATGACAGGCTCCAGGCAAAATTCTCTCTCTGCAGTACTCCAAGATGAGGGTGCTCCATCTGGAAAAATGTAAGAATGATACAGAAGAGCAGATGGCAAAGAGGTATGTCAATAACCATTTTCTCTGTTCTTAACCACCTACAGTGTATGTACTGTTAGCAGTGAGGAGTTTGTCAAGGCATATTTGTTTACTGTTTTAAAGGAGGAAAACCTAAAATGAAACCCACTAAGGTGCCATAAAAATAGCTTTCCTTTAGGGTAGAGCTTTACAACACAGAACTGCAGCCTAATAGTAATGACCTTTCTTAATCATAAGCATATAGTACTTTGATAATCAATAAACACAACAAAACAAATACAATGTTCATAATGTTTCTGCAGTTTTTACCCTCTGTAGGATTTGGTCCATTCTGGCTGCTGTCTTGCCCGTTTCATACAGTAACTGAGGTGTTAAAGGAACCTTAGATATAGTTTCTCCAGGTAGATAAGTCAACAAGCGCACCAGGTACTTCTGACAGCCATAGCCGCAATCTGTCAGAGGTAAAAAAATCATAATTATTCCTGCCGTTTGCCTTGCCCCTGGCAAACATAAAGTACAACCTACATAATGTGGCCTTGCATAAAAAAACATACTTATCAGCTCTCAAGCATGTGTGTATTAATATTAGAGAGCACATAAGCTCATAAAAAAAGATCAGAGCCCAACTTTGCTTCATGTTTAAACTGGTCGTATACTTTGCATTATGTTTTGGATTTATCCCGGTTTAACGTCAAACGGCTACACATGCTCTACATGAGTAGCAGACGTGTTCAAATGGTTACACATTAATTTATACCTCACAGACAGATCAGCAAATATCACTGTACTGCTGTGCAGAGGGGGAAATGAAGCAAATTAAGAGGACACAGCAGAAGGTTTTTTTAAAGGAAACCTAAATTCTGGAAATTTTAAATCAATCATTGCTTCTAATTGTATCACTTCAATCTTTTTAAATAGCTACGTTTAATTGTTTGTGGAATTTTACATTGTAGAACTACATTTTATGGTTGTCAAAAGTATGGGTGCTTTAACTCCATTTTGAAACCAAATGTTTAGGTTTGAAACCTAACTATACGAAAGCTTTAAAAAAAAGGAAGGCTTTAAAAAACAGATCCATTCATTCATTTCTGTTGCATGGCAAATTAAGAGTGTGACAAGAGTTCTGAAAGCAAACCGAAACTGAAACAACAAGCACAGTTAACAGGAACAAAGTGAATTACAGGAGGAAAACACTAGTGAAAGTTTTAATAAGATTTGTTTTTTTTTCTTTCAAGTAATGAAATAGCTATCACACTAAGGCAGAAAAACAAAGAATTTTTTAGTTAACAATTTTTACTATCTCATTGACCTGGAAAAAAAGAGCAGATTTTTTTCATATAAAGGTTTCTTGTAATTCTGAGTGAGGCTATTACAACCTTAGATTTAAAAGCATTATGTTGATGTTTATTTTATTTTCTTGGAAACATCCTTCTTAAAGTAAGGTGAAGGAATTAACTATATTCAGTCAAGGCCTTTTTTCATGGTGACTGAGGTATTCCTCATATAGAGTTTTGCCATGTCTCCGTACAATAAACTTTGATCGATTTTGGGGCCGAAACTAAGCATTTTTAAATGATCGGCGATCAGCAATTTGATCCGATCAGCCCAGCCGATCATTTACATCAGTTGCCGTAAATGGAGCATAATTTATGACAGGCCGTAAATGCCCCAGTAACAACAACGCAGCGGTAGCAACTTTAGCTTTCATGTTTTAAAAATGTCAGCGGTGTGGAAAACCTTCAAACTTGAGAGCGAAAACAGTCCAATGGCCACTTGCAGCATCTGTAACAGGACCGTTTCACGAAGTGGTAGCAGCAGAGCTGCGTTTAACTCTACAAATATGATCAGTCATCTCCGATCAAAACATGAAGCGGAATACAGAGACTTTACAAGAGCAACAGGCAGCTTCACCGAAGATACACACTCTGGACTTTAAGAGAACAGACAAGTACCCTCGGGGGAGCGATAAGGCAAAAAAGATAACAGAAAAAGTGGTTGAGTTCATTGCGTTGGACAACCAGCCCATCTCTGTGGTGAAACTCTAATCTAGATAATTATGAGTATCGGATTGGGACTCGGTGTTGGAAGATATTTAATATTAAAAAATCGGATCCGGATCGGGGCCAAAAATGCTGATCGGGACAACCCTAGATAATACATCCCTGTTTCCATTTAAATCATGTTTCTGACAAAATGAGGATTTTCTAAAATATGATAAAAGGGGCTCAGCTAGCCTCTTAGCTCAGCACAAGGCTCCTCAAGACTCTTGTGTCCCTTCATCTGGCTAGACGACTCTAGACTCTAGGTCTGCTGGACTGAGTATTTGTGATATTGATCGCCTGCATGCCAGGTAAATCTATTAAAATTTGGAAAAAAAAAAAATCTTTATTTTGTAAAGTACAGGGATTGTAATCAATGTACGTAGAAAGTTTCGGATGATAATTACAATGTACAGGTTGATTTAAAGCTGTAAAGTAGGTTACTAACTTTCCTTCACTCCCATTTATTCCTAACAAATGTCCCCCATTTCCTGCCCCCCTCCCCCATCAAGCATTCAGGATCATGTGATTGCAAACAATCTATTAACGCTTGTAGTGACAAACCTGTGCCAGAAGTATGCACAAAAAGAAAAAATGGAAATTTACATTTTTTGTGAAAAGGCTTTACTTTCATACTGTGGTAGTTAAAAAGCTTTCAATCGTTTTATTTATGGTAATAGGAATGAACTGAGGTTTACACTCTTGGATCATGTATCTGCAGCACGTACATATGTAAGTGTTTGCAATTTTCCATCATGAAGTTCTTGTAAAGTAACAACCATAAATCTTTAACAGTGCCATAACTCTATATTCTAAATTCTCTGATTTAGGTGTAAGTGGTGATGCAAAACATACTTGGATGCTGTTAAAGAGAATTCAACAATGACCTGATTGGAAAGTGCTGGCTGCTAAGGTACTGTCACTCTTGCATGTATATCCTTCACTGATGAACATGAGTCAGGATTTTACACAACCACTGCACAAGCTTTTTATTAAAAAAACGGTTACAGCACAGCACAAAAAAATGATACACTGCTCTAAGAGCATGTATTTTAATTTGCATATTATGTTGTATTTATTTGTAATTTTTCAAGTGAGGAGATATTAGGCTGTTTTCTGTTTAGCCTTTCATTTTGCATATTTTCTTGTTTTCTTATTTTTTTGTCTTATCTTTAATATTACTTCCGGGTGCTGAGAGAGTTGGCAGCACATCGCAGCAGCTCCGACCTCTTCTCTATCTTTTCGTCGCTTTTTTGCTATCTTTTGTAATTTTTCTACACTATTTTTGTGTCCAGTTGTTTGCATTGCCGCAGCTTTTTAGTTGTGGTTAAGTTGCAGACATTTTGTGTTTTTTGAATATTTGTCTACACTCGGGAGGAACTCCTGTGCTTCAAACATGGAGCAGGATGTCCTGCTGCACATATCCCAGAGGAGAAATGGTGAGGATATCACCGAGGGAAATAAGCCAGTGTGAAAGCCAGAGAGAGGAGAGAGAGGGACAGGAGAGTTAAACCTTCCCTGCCATCGGTCATCATGGGGAACATGAGGTCACTCGCAAACAGAACTAATGAACTGACAGCCTTGGTTAACAGCAGGGGAACACACCGGACAGTGTTATTGATCTGACTGGCTTCACTCTGGTCTGAACGGACTGGGAGAGACAGAGCGGTAAGAAGAGGAGAGGAGGTCTTGCCGTTTTTGTCAACACAAAATGGTGTAATTCCGGACATATTACTGTGAAGGACTGTATTTGCACTCCGGACGTGGAGCTTCTGGCTGTGCGTTTACAAACCTATTCTCTACCCAGCAAGTTCTCCCATGCCATTGCTGTCCTCGTCTACGTGCCCCCTTCAGCAGCTGCAGCCAGCGCAAGTGACATCATCCACGCAGCGATCACGGGGCTGCAAACTCAACATCCCAGCACCCTCATCCTGATCAGTGGGGACTTTAGTCATGTCTCTCGCCCTCCTGTCCTGACAAACTTTACACAATATGTGGACTGTGCAACAAGAGAGAACAGGACCCTGGACCTCTTGTATGCCAACGTGAAGGGAGCATACAGGTCCACTCCTCTCCCTCCTCCGGGGGAATCAGACCACAATCTTGTTCACCTTGAGACCACCTACAGGTCAGTGGTGGAACAGCAGAGGGCCAGCACAAGGACTGTGAAGGTTTAGTCTAAGGACAAACTCCATACCAACAAAGCCAGTGGGCCAGACAGCATCAGCCCCAGGGTCCTCAGGGCGTGTGCTGGGCAGCTTGCTGGAGTCTTTCAGCACCTTTTCAACCTTTCCCTGAGGTTGATAAAGGTGCCTGACCTCCTGCATTGTCCCAGTACCAAAGAGAGGATGTCCCAGTGCTCTCAATGACTACAGGCCTGTGGCTCTAACGTCACATGTCATGAAGACCTTTGAGAGGCTGGTTCTTCAGCACGTGAGGACCCTGCTCACTGCTTTCCAGGATCCTCTGTAGTTGCATACCAGCAGCACATCAGTGTGGAGGATGCCATCATCTTCCTCACCCACAAGGCCTTGTCACACGTGGAGAGGCAGGGGAGCACTGTGAGAGTCATGTTCTTTGACTTCTCCAGTGTTTTCAACACCATCCAGCCCTGCCTCCTGAAGGACAAGCTGCTGGATATGCAGCTACACCCCAACATCACTGCCTGGATCCTGGACTACCTCACTGGCCGGCCACAGTTCATCAGAGTGGACAGCTGCATCTCTGAGGTGGTGAGGAGCAACATCGAAGCACCCCAGGGAACTGTGTTGGCACTATTCCTCTTCACCCTCTATACATCGGACTTCCAGTTCAACTCCGGATCATGCCACCTCCAGAAGTTTTCAGATGACTCCTCCATTGTTGGATGTATCAGCGACGATGATGAGGAGGAGTACAGAGGACTGATAGAGAGCTTCATCAGTTGGTGTGACAGTAACCACCTGAAGCTCAATATCAGCAAAACTAAGGAGGTGGTGGTGGACTACAGGAGGAACAGGAGCCCCCCTGCCCCTGTCATCATCCAGGGGGAGGAAGTGGAGTCATACAAGTATCTTGGGGTCTACATAAACAATAAACTGGAATGGACTCACAAAACTGATGCCCTCTACAGGAAAGGACAGAGCAGGATGTTCTTCATCTCACCGGTCTTGGCAGCAAGACTGGTGAGATCAATAGGCTCAACAAACTGGTGAGGAAGGCCGCTCTGTGGTGGGTCTAGAACTGGACTGTCTGGAGACAGTGGCTGAGAGGAGGGTGAAGGACAAAATCACCTCCATCTTGAATAACCCCTCTCACCCTCTCCACAACGAGCTGTGGCAGATGGGCAGCTCATTCAGCCATCGCCTCATCCCACCCGGGTGTAAAACGGAGTGCATCAGATGCTCCTTTATTCCCACTGCCATCAGACTGTACAGCAGCAGTACAGTCTGTCTTTGCACTGAACAGTAATATCTGTCATACTTTAAATTTCAATCTCAACCTGGACGCACTATGTTGTAATATCATTATTACTGTCATTTAAACCGGAACACTTATTCTATATTCACTGTACACTTACTGTTCATATTCACCATGCCATGATTGTAGCATTTATAATGTTGTATTATATTATGTTGTATTATATTACAGTATAGAATACTATGTTATTTTATATTTTACATTCTATTATACTACCTTTTTTTGCACCTTAACTTGACATCAATATTAATTCTACAATACCATCTACGCTGTTATCTGTTTATGTCTGTTCATCCAAGTGTACCATGTCACTTCACACAAACACATCACTTTGTTTAGTCTTCCTTGCAAAGAACGTATATTGTATAAATGTACAGTCCCTTATTTAATTATTTATTTAACTTTATTTAGTTTATATTGTTCAGTTCTATTCTAATGTATTTTTGCTACCTGTTGTGTTGCTGCAGTACCAGAATTTCCCTTCTGGGGATCAATAAAGTCTTATCTTATTTTATCTTATCTTACATCACAGGCTGTACCAACTATCACTGATAGTTCTTAATACTGTTACACCACTGGTATTTGTACATTTAAAGGGATACTTCAACATTTTGGCAAATTCGCCCATTGCCATAATTCTTATAGTCTTAGTAATAGGTTCGTTACCTTTAGTTGTCGGTGCAAGCTATTTTTAGATCGGCGCTGCTGAGTTTGGACCTGCTGTGCCAACTCAATGGCCCAATCCCAATGTCCACAGTCACACACTCACTGACTTTGAGGCGCGCTCCCGCTAAGTCCGTGAGGGCTTAGGGTTGTCCCACTGTCAAATCATAAAGTGCGTGAGGGATCTCTCACTGACTTTTTGAGCCCTTTATGTACCCTTTCCGTGAGTGGGCATCTCTGCAGACTTAGGGTGAGGGAATTACCCATAGTTCATTGCACTGTGACATATGGCAGGGATTCACGTGGGATACCTGCCAGTAAACCCTATAAAAGTGAAGTGAAAAGAGCAAAAATGTAAACAAAAAACATGGAAGATGCAAAAAGGGGCGGATGTTGTGAAAGGAAGTATTTTTCCTGTAAGTATTTTATATAAAACAGCCTTCATCCACTGAGAAAAAAGGTCTGGTGAGGCATGCTTGTTTTTATCTTTGTTTTAAGCTCTACAAGATGCCGACTGTCAACAAAAAAAAACAAAGGGCTGTCCCATTTCTGTTTCTACCCTTCAAGACCTTGCAGCCTCACTCACTCAATCACTTTCCAGGTGCAGTCAGTTAAGTCAATGAGGGCTCAGGGCTCAGGGTTTAGGGAGGAGACTGAGATTCAGCCAATGTAAACAGGCGGTATTCCAGCTTTCCCTCATCAAACTCATCAAATACACAATCCAACAACTCCAAAATGCTCCCATGGACAAGTTAATCATAATCATGGAACATTACGAGACGGAGATGTTTAAAAGCTAAATGCAAAGCCGTAACCACATTCCAGACAAGGCTGCTACACTGTGTCACTCCGCCCAGTGGTTTACTCAGGAAATAGTTCCGAGTATTTGCTTCATGTGTCATAATGTTACATAATTATACATTATTATTTCATAGTGTGGTGAATGTGGAGGTCACAACTTGTCCACGAGAGTGTTTTGGTGTTGTTGGATTGTGTATTTGATGAGTTTGATGAAGGAAAGCCAGAATACTGTCTGCTTACATTGAGTTGGCACAGCAGGTCCGAACTCAGCCTGCACCCTAAAAATAGCTTGCACCGACAACTAAAGGTAACGAACCTATTACTAAGACTACAGGAATTATGGCAATGGACGAATTTGCCAAAATGTTGAAGTATTCCTTTAAATTATGAGTAAACAAGATTTAGTTAATCTGGTTCAGTTCTATTTCCTTCTAAAGCAGGAAAATTGCTTGTAGATGTTGTCTATTTGGCTCCCTCTCCAACTGTCCCCATGCTGTGCTGCTGAAAATAAGAGGATATATCTGTCCCGATGTGCAACATGTCATTCCTAAAATCTAAGCTGCATAGAGGATGTCATACCCATTTCCTCAAGGCTCATGAGCTGTCCCGAGGTGGTGGGCAGTGCTGTTTGGGCAGGAAATCCGTTTTGTTGCAGGAAGGACATGGCATACGTCTGCATCTCAATTAGCTTGGGTTCCTTACTGTCCTCTGAGTTCATGATCTTAAAGACGAACTCGCCACCTTCAACTGCTGCCACATAGAAGTTCTGGTCTGCGTAGCTCGGCAGTGAGCGGATTTCTGATGGAGTGAGCCTGAAGAGCCTTTTCACCAACTCAGCCACCTGAGGCTGACTGAAGTTGGGCTTGACATGCTGGGCTGCCATTACTGCTGGATGAAAACAGATGTGCATTTTAAAATGAATATTGTTTCCTGAAAAACAAAGAGGCAACATGTAATAGTATTGTTAACATCTATTGTAACCTTCATTTAAAAAATGGGTTTGAAAGCAAATTAAATTTGTCTTTAGCATGCACATTTTGAGTACATTTAGAAACCAGTACTTTTACTTCTACTGAAGTGAGTTTTAACTAGAACAAATGCACTTTTACTTGAGTGCAATGCTATTACACTTTTTCCACCTCTTTTAACTGCACAGTGGCTCATAATTTAGAACGAGAATGATTCCACATCCCAAAACAGCTGTTGTACATAGCGACTGTAGCGTTGATATCTCAGGGTTAAACAAAGTTGATTTTTACTCCCAAAGTTTAATTTTAGTCCCATTTCGATTCTAATAGTCTTCAGGAGTTATTTGACAGTGTTGATCCACCAGTGTTAGTTCAACTTTGTAAAGAGTAAACTGATCTAAGCCTCGCCAAGTGCGATTTCAAATCTAGGAGAATGTGTAGGCAAAGTTCCCCATCATGCACATGGGCAAAGTGTTTCATTGTGTGATGAGGTTGTCTGTTGTACAGTGATCCCTGCATCTTTTGGTAATGTTTCTGGTGGATTATTGTTGTTTTTGATGTGAGACACATTTGCACTGTGAGTGAAGTTATCCACTGAGTTTGTGTTCCTGCCTGTGACTTTAGTTGTTCCTGAATGACACAAAGTGCCTATTCTTCATCAGTATGCATTGCATTGCTATGAGGTTGACTCTCTGCTTTGTTCTTGCCAGAGGAGACCTACCTTGCCACAGACTGTTGTGTTTGCCAGTAAGGAAAGATCATATTATACTGTACAACTCCTGAGTAGCTACTCAGTACTTGAAGCAAACTTTAGATGAAATACTTTTACCTTTCACTTGAGCAGATCTATAGACTAGTACTTTTACTTAAGTAAATTTTGAACAGAGTAACTGTACTTTTACCTGAGTACAACAGTCGTGTGCTTTTTCCACCTCTGGTATGGGGGAGCTGGTCTTTTTCAGTCTTTTCAAAAGTAGATTTAAGGTGCTGATGACTGATGACTTTGAGCTCTGTGACAGGATTGGTTGATCTGTGTGTGTGCTATGTGTCATGTCTATAACTTTGTCAATTGTGCTGCAGCCCATCTTGGCCAGGACTGTCTTGTAAATGTGGTTCTTGATCTTTATCAGGCTTTCCTGGTTAAATAAATTTAAATGAATATTTTTTTGTAAGAAGACCAGATGAATCTCTCACATTAGTGATGATACAGTCTTAGAGAGACTTCTGCATTAACCTAGTGCTATGCTGTCTTGGGTCAGGGTCGCCTGGAGCTGTCCAATGTGCTGATCCTGAAGCAGAAATGCTGCCTCTTTGTCACCAGTGCACAGATGACAGAAGATCTTCTCTCAAATAAGGAGGCACACTATAGCAGAGTTGCTCTCTATGCTCTTTGAAATTACACTGGTTGAGGCGGACAAAATGGAAATTGATCCCTGTTAGAGAATCAGGCTCCAGAGTAAGGATATATTTAAATGGTTTATTTTGCTTCTTCAATGTTGTTGGGTACAGTCTTGGATTGGCAGGTTTAAAAGGACATATGTGCTTCATTTAGTTTGTAGATGTGTGTGTGTGTGTGTGGGGGGGGGTGTGTGTGTGGGTGTGTGTGTGTGTGTGTGAAAAATGGAAATGAAATAACATTAGCTGGAAACAGTAGTTCAGTTTTGGTATCACTATGTGGCTAGCACAACTAAATAGACCTAAATGTTCAAGTGGTCATACAAATTATAACAAATAGTTACAATCTAGCTTATATAACAAAGCTGCTGTTAGTCCTCATAGAACGTCAAAATAGGGCACAGAAACATACAGGGAAATTACAATATGCATACTAAAACATCACCTTAACAAAGAAACACATAGACATTGCTGTACATGTGGTAACTAGCAGAAATAGCATACAGCTAGCACAGCATGCAGCTCAAAAGTCCTAAAACAGGACAAATCTAACAAAGAAGGACTTTTCTACACATAAAATGTCCATAAGAGACAACTGGTAGACAAACTATACTTAAATATGCTCATTTACACAAAAAACACCAAAGTCCACATGGTAGAGCTCCATAATGTTTAACTGTTAACCACCCTGCTGTCCATGAGACTGAGTGAAGCAGTAGGCCAGGCACTCTGTATGTGTTATTTACTCTGTCCACCAGGTGTCGCTGCCAGACTCTCCAACACACACTTCATCCAATCACTTGAATTTGTTACTGATAAAACCTGTTTCACAACCTCTGTGTGCTGTAGGGAAAATAAAAGTGTTCTTTTGACAACAGCACATTGCAGATATTATAAAAGGTGTGTCACACTGCAGTGCAGTCACCATCAGCTCTCAGCAGACGCCTTTTTTTTTTTTTGGCTCTGTGTGGCTGCAACTCTTGTTGTCTAGTTGCCTCATAATTTCGTAAATCCACTGCAACAAAGCTGGTGGACACTTCATTTTAATCATACAGTACTTGCCAAGTGTGGCCCTTTTCTCTGTTGTGTGTTGTTTCATGTGTGCATTGAGATGGGATTTAAGCCTATTGAAGGAGAGCGTACTTTGATTATGAAGAAGGGAGCAAGTTTGTGATTTCCTCCAGAGGAGGAACTGTTTACCTGTTTCAACAAAGTTCAGTTTAAAGTATTATATTACTTTCCATTATTGTTATATTCTCATTTAAATGTTCTCATTGAGAAATCTTTCTGAGTGTCGGATGATCCTTTTAGGTGTTTTGGTGTTTTAATAAAAAAACAAACCATGTGAATTTTCCACCTGAGGCCAAATGAGTCACAGCCAGTTTTTACAGAGCACACCCAGACTCTATTTTATGGCTACTCTACAGATGTGTTTTTCAAAGTTAAAACAGATGGTCTAAACTTAAGTCCTCACAAATACTTCTTTGTTTAGTGTAGTGTATTTTAGGTATATATCTAGCCCATAGAATCATAAAGGAAATGATATATTCAGCAATATAACCATATATAATACTGTAGATCAGAAAAGACTCATCCACATGTAGACATCCTTTTCCTGGAATGGTAAAAGGGATTTTGGGAAATCATTAAGTACTCCTTGTTAAAGTTGATTTGCCAAAAGAAAGACATACTAGTAATGGTGCTGTTTTTGGCAGAGTTTAGATGTTAAGTTACAGGAAATGAAGAACAGTCTTCCAAAAAACAGGCTGTGTCAATGAAATATTTGTCAGATGTTCATGATGTGCACCACCGATGTTTACTGGATGTTTTTGATCAGGGAAGAACTGGTGTGGTTGGATCAGGAGTCAACTAAGGTAGAAACTTTTAACTATAAAACAATGGCTTTATCTGGCACTTCAGGGCTTCCTGCAGCATGCATGTCTTATCAAACCTTTGTATCGTTTATTTTTCCAATTATTTGAAATAGGAAAAAGAAACTTGTCTTTACGTTACAAACGTGTAATACGTGAAATAATCAGGTATGCACCCACTAATAAACAAAGAGGCATACCTCTTAGTTTCGAACACTTTAGGCAATCACGACAAACAAAATCGCATTCAGTTTGTAGTCATCAGTTAGCACGGTCACTATTAACATCGTGCCACCGGAGACGTTTTCTCCCCTCCATGAACCTCTTTAGGCTATTCTTTTTTTATGATCGCATAATTTTAGAGTTAAAGTGAAAATGTTAGGTCGAGTTTGCATTTTCGACTCAAAACTTTGCCTTAAAATTTAATTTGGGAATCACGTATCCTGGATTAACAAAAGGTCGCCAGTAAAACTGGCAAGTACCACAGCATAAGCATTGCTAACGGCAGTTTAAGAAAAGAATTAATGAGAAGTTTGTGCATGCGCTGAGAAATAAAAATTGTACCATACTGACTCTGAATATGAATAAGACGGAAGTTACCTGTGTTATAGCTGGGCAGCAACAGTTCTATCAGTCTGGTATAACCGTAGCCTATATTTATAGCTTTATGAAAGCTTTATGAAACAATGGTTCATGATAAAACACATTCATTCTTCTAACAGCTGACCTACCAGTTTCTCTGTAGACGTGTAACTTCCGTCAATGGCATCCACCTGATGAAGTGTAGCCCTTTAAAGCAGTAAATGCTGTGGGAGTGGCTGAGAGGAAGATCTGAGGATGCATTGGAAATTTGGGAGGGGAGCCTTACCCCTAAAATACACCAGATACGTGTTCGGTCCGTTTCCGCTCCAGCACGGTAACGGAGCAGATAGGTTTTAGTTTTAGTCAATGAGAGAGCTTCCACCAGCTCCGCAGCTCCGCATCTCTGCTCCGGCAGAGCTCCGGCAGTCCGAAGCCCTCCGCAGCAGATAGGCTGCAGTTCTATTTCTGCCGGAAGCCGGAGCTCTGCGCATAAACCCAGCATGGAGCAGATCGAACGGGCAGGAGGTGTCGCCGAAACCAAATTAAAATATCCGTTTAAATTTCAAAATAAAATACCCCGTGTTGACGCCAGATTTATGCCCCTACGGAAGCGGATTAGGGTCATTTTTGATGGAGAAAATAAATTTGGGCAAGTTGAGATTAAAGTCGGAATGACGAGAATATAGTCGAAATTTCGAGATTAAAGTTGAAACACAATTTCGAGATTAAAGTCGAAATAACGAGAAAGAAGTCGAAATTTCGAGAATAAAGTTGAAACACAAGTTTGAGATTAAAGTCGTAATGTCGAGAAAAAAGTCGAAACTTGTTATTGATAACAGCTGATCATAGACACTGTGTGTTTATGTGGCAAAGAGAGAATCTCTTTGTTGTTAAATCCAATCATGAGGTATTATTTCACATGTTCATTGATATGAGGCATAATTGGCATTTTGCAGAGACAGTTCTCTGTTATTGTCTTAAATAGCCTACTCATACACTAACAGGAGCACAGCAGCGCTCTCTCTCTCTCTTCCTCCCCGTCTGATGACCTGTAGAGACGCACAGGTGACATACTCAACCTCATTAATGGGAGAGTAGAGGAAGATTGATCACTCGTTTATCGATCAGTGTTTGTTGAGGTGAAATAGACAACATCAATATCTACTGACATATCCGAGGGGAAGCGTGGAGGCGCTGCATGAAAGCAGCGATGAAAACATACGGGGATTTTTATTTCTAAATTCCATACACAAATGTAGTGTACATCGTGTACCTGGCGCTTTGCAGGTAACATTTTCTTTATGTATCATACACAATACTGTTAGAGTTCCCAATACAACACGTGACAAAGTGTTCCTTTTTTGCCTTTTCTAACATTTTGTCATTAGCAGCAACTTGTCTATGATCAATAAACGAGTGATCAATCTCCCTTCACTCTCCCATTAATGAGGTTGTCTGCCACCTGTGCGTCAGGTGATCAGACGGAGAAGAAGAGGAAGAGAGAGAGAGAGCGCTGCTGTGCTCCTGTTAGTGTATGAGTAGGCTATTTAAGACAATAACAGAGAATAACTGTCTCTACAAAATGCCAATTATGCCTCATATCAATGAACATGTAAAATTATACCTCTTTATTGGATTTAACAACAGAGATTCTGTCTTTGCCACATAAACACACAGTGTCTATGATCCGCTGTTATCAATAACAAGTTTCGACTTTTTTTCTCGACATTTCGACTTTAATCTCGAAATTGTGTTTCAATTTTATTCTCGAAATTTCGACTTTTTTCTCGTCATTTCGACTTTAATCTCGACTTGCCCAAAATTATTTTCTCCATCAAAAATGACCCTAATCTCCTTCCGTATATGCCAGACTGTATTTCCTTTCACTACATCAACAAAAAGTCTTAATGGGGCGTAGCAGAGCCCGTATTTAACATATAGGAACAAAAACCGCACATTTATTTATAAAGCGTTACTGAGTAGGACCAGAAAAATCTAGGCTATATGAAAGAAAAAACAGGGACACCTCAAGTTCATACTACTCCTGCAGTTCAGAACAATGTCTTCAAGTGTGTTTATTTTGTTTTATGGCACTTCAGTAGGTTCTACTCGCACAGCCAGGTGTGATTTTGTAACTACCGCGAAACTCCTCGGTCTCGCGAGTCTAGCAGTCCAGTGGTGCTGCTCCGTGCTGCACTGCAAACGCAGTCAGTGGGAGTTAACGGACAGCGGGGCACGCAGTCAAATTGCACTGCATCCGTGCTGGAGTGGAGATGTAGCCTATCTGGTGTATTTTAGGGGTTAGCCGACTCCAGTCATGTTCAATTATTGTTTGGCGTCACTTTATGAAACTTGAAGTAAAAGGCTACACAAGATGTGTTATACATTCCCCCCACCACTATTTTGTTATTAATATGATCTTGTGAGGGCTCTCTGCCCCACATTTTTGGACACGTCTAAGACTGTATTATAATGTGAGAGAGTCAACTGGTTTTCTCACAAAACATATTCATTTAAATTTATTTCTACAACACTGAAAACCCTTATTTACAAGGTGCTCAATATGAAACTAAAAGTCAAAGAATCATCAATCAAGAATACAAGGTATTTATAGGAAGACACAGACTCAATCACATCACCCTGAGACATTGTAACAAAAGGCAGGTTCAGAGGTTTTATCCTTGAAAACATCAAAGAAACTCATGAACACATCTTGAGTTTGGTTTTGTCAGGATGCAGAACCAATTTTAACTCACACAGTGTCCTGTACAGAATCAGAGAGCCTGATGCTGTGCAGTAGCCATGCAGTAAATGACAATGTCATCCGCATGTAAATGAAAATTTGCATTTAGTACATTTTGACTGATGCTGTTGTATAAAGTGTAAATATCAGTGGTCCCAAGATTGAGCCCTGGGGCACTTCACTTTTAACTTAAAGACATTTAGATGTAGCACCTTAAGCATGCACAAACTACATTCTGTTTGGTCAATCATTATAAAACCAACAGACTGTCCTGTAAACTATTTATCAAACAGATTTATGGTTTGTGTCTCTGACCCACAGAGAGCATTATTTTGGTACTCTCCATCCTTAAAAGAAAATCAGTCTCTGTGTACAACACATACGGAATGGTAATGGCAGAAAGACATACTAAATCTCTGTCTTGATTTTGGAGGTCAGAGGTCGATTACAATGGCTTGATATCTAGATTATTGTAGGGCTTGTTGTCTTGTAGGGACTGGACAACTTTAACAGACAGGACATATGGGGAGAGAGAGAGCTATTTTCTCTATTATTCATATTTTCAGTCAGCATAAGTGTCATGGAGAAAAGCAGAAAACCATGTAAAAATTCTTAGTGTCATATAGTTATCATACCTCTTTCAGTGGTTTGGCAGCCAATTCCATTTTATTCTAATTGTAATGTAATCCTATTTTTGTTGAAAGAAAAGATGTGAAAGACCACTCATGAAGCTATAATAATTCCTCCATAACCATACAGAGATATAACATAACACAGGAACTGTTTCATCTCACTGGTATAACTAGGGATGCACAACATCTGGCTTTTGCCTGATATTTTCAATTTCATAGCCATAATCTCATTCCATTGCCACAGGTGTATAAAATCAAGCACCTAGGCATGCAGACTGTTTCTACAAACATTTGTGAAAGGATGGGTCGCTCTCAGGAGCTCAGTGAGTTCCAGCGTGGTACTGTGATAGGATGCCACCTGTGCAACAAGTCCAGTCGTGAAATTTCCTCGCTAAATATTCCACAGTCAACTGTCAGTGGTATTATAATAAAGTAGAAGCGAATGGGAACGACAGCAACTCAACCAAAAAGTGGTTGGCCACGTAAAATGACGGAGCGGGGTCAGCGGATGTTGAGGCGCATAGTGCGCAGAGGTCGCCAACTTTCTGCAGAGTCAATCGCTACAACCCTCCAAATTTCATGTGGCCTTCAGATTAGCTCAAGAACAGTGCATAGAGAGCTTCATGGAATGGGTTTCCGTGGCCAAGCAACTTCATCCAAGCCATACATCACCAAGTGCAACGCAAAGCGTTGGATGCAGTGGTGTAAAGCATGATGCCACTGGACTCTAGAGCAGTAGAGATGCGTTCTCTGGAGTGACGAATCACGCTACTCCATCTGGCAAGCTGATGCACGAGTCTGGGTTTGGCGGTTGCTAGTAGAACGGTACTTTCTGACTGCATTGTGCCAGGTGTAAAGTGTGGTGGAGGGGGATTATGGTGTAGGGTTGTTTTTCAGGGGCTTGGCCCCTTAGTTCCAGTGAAAGGAACTCTGAATGCTTCAGCATACTAACTTAGCTCCCAACTTTGTGGGAACAGTTTTGGGATAGCCCCTTCCTGTTTCAACAAGACTGTGCACCAGTGCACAAAGCAAGGTCCATAAAGACATGGATGAGAGAGTTTGGTGTGGATGAACTTGACTGGCCTGCACAGAGTCCTGACCTCAACCGGACAGAACACCTTTGGGATGAATTAGAGCGGAGACTCAGAGCCAGCCTTCTTGTCCAACATCAGTGTTTGACCTCACAAATACGTTTCTGGAAGAATGGTCAAAAATTCCCATAAACACACTCCTAAACCTTGTGAAAAGCCGTCCCAGAAGAGTTGAAGCTGTTATAGCTGCAAAGGGTGGACCGACGTCATATTAAATCCTATGGATTAAGAATGGGATGTCACTGAAGTTCATATGTGAGTCAAGGCAGGTGAGTGAATACTTTTGGCAATATAGTGTAGCTTTATGCTTCATCTTAGGACGTGAAGCATTTCGGCACATATGTATATTGGGTGATGACACATTAGTTAGATACTGGCAAAAATGTTCATGTCTGTCAATCTGGTAATTGATACATAAACCTTTTATTTGCTGGTACTGATACTAAGCATTCCTAGTTGAATGTTAACTGTTTGCTTAACCTCTTCATTGAGGAAAAATCCATCATCCAACATACTAATTAATGGCACTTTGCCCGTGGAGAATACTTAGTCCCTTAAAACAGCATTTAATAATGTATGTTACAACTTATCAGCCTCATTTTCTTAACTTTGATGAAATAATTTCTGTAAGAGTGAAAACTTTACATCAGCAGAAATAAAAAAAACTCAGAATGTTGGGTCATTACAACATTTACTTTAACTTCTGATTAAACTTGGAATGAATAACCTGTTACCATAAACATTTGCTCTGTCATTGACATAAAAAGCTGTAATGTGAGAAAAGTATATGATTCAAACAACCATATTATAAGGCTGACTACAACTCAAGACAGTTCCTTTACTTTGTTGCTAGAAAATTACCAAGCTTTAATTTGCAGCCTTAAATGGGGCAAGACTTTGTGGTGGCCACAAGAGGGTAGTATTAGATTAGATTTGCATGAGAGGAGAAAGTCTTCATCTGAAGACTTTTAACGTCAATTTCTACATTTTAGCCATCAGATTTCTTCTAAGGTTAGATTAAGTTATCAACATTTTTTTTTAATTTCTGAATTTTTCATTGTAAACATGGTGTGTGAGAATCCAGTGGCACTACAAATATAAGAACCCACTGTGTTTGACATACAATAAATATACACAATGTGCAAACTAAATAAAAATAAATACTACCCCCTATTGGATAGCAGTGCAACAAGTTACTGTAGCTGAAGTAACCTTCAGAAAACATGTACATAGTGCAAAACAACTACAAAAGGATAGTGAAAGGGGACCAAACCTTTGTACTATCAGCACTGTTTAAACCATTGTAATCAGTCTCTTAGACACACACATACAGTGCTTAACAAATTTATTAGACCACCTGTCATATTTGTCTCAAAAACCATCCAGCATCATGAAGCGCTTTAATGCAGACTCTTTCATTTTCAGTGAGCTCTCCACGTTTTACCATTTTGAACAGGAATGAGGAATTTCAAACTGAATTCACCTTTTCATACCCAAATTTAAGCCGGCTCACTGGGCTCACTGGGCTTCTCTGAGAAGTCAGAAATTAATCAAGCATAACATTCAACCACTAAAACTATTTTTTTCTGTTCAGGAATGCAAGTAAATAACTATAATTTGACATATTAATCAAGAAATATTAACGTGTTTTACTATTTTCAGTTTTTTGTAAATCAGTAAATTTGAAAATTCGTGGATAACAACAATAATCATATTTTAGCATTAAAAATATCCATCCATTTTCTATGCCCTTTATTCTGTTCCAGGTCGGGGGTGGGCTGGAGCCTATCCCAGCTGTCATTGGTCGCCGGGCTGACATATAGAGACAGACAACATGGCATGCTCACATTCACACCTATGGCCAATTTAGAGTGATCAATTAACCTCATGAGCATGTTTTTGGTGGTGGGAGGAAGCCGGAGTACCTGGAGAGAGCCCACGCGTGCACGGGGAGAACATGTTAACTCCACACAGAAAGGCCCTGTTTGGGAAGCGAACCAACAACCTTCTTGCTGTGAGGCAACAGCGCTGACCACTGCGCCACTGTAAATCCTTATTTTCAAATAAGGAATAAATTAACCACAAACTCCAAATGTGACATGCAGGTATCTTTCCAGATATTTGTCAGTAGGGGGCAGTGTTTAAAGAACACATTAGAGAAGTGTTCTATGTGGTCCATTTAGTCTGTTTTATATCCCCATTATTTTCCTTATAGGGTAAATAGGTCCGAGTTCTTATGGGTTAACTGTTTAGTGGAGGAAATATCCAGCATCTAGGAGGACCAACACCACCCTGTACTCCATCAGTTTGAACTGTTTCCCCTCTGGAAAAGACTAAAGGTCAATCAATGTATGCACCACCAGACTCATGAACAGTTTTGCCCTGAAATCCATTCTGAACTCTCTTGAAAGCCCAAAGACAATGCTATAACAGTGCAATATCTTGTTTGGCTTGTAACCGAAGCTTTTTATCAACCTTCTCGACAATAAAATGATTAACATATCCCTCCAACGTGTAGTTTAGACCTTTTTGGTGACTCCTAGATATGTGATCTTTCTGTCTCCAAAAATCATCAATGGCCTCCTGCGAAATGTCTCCTACTGTGACAACTGCCATAGCGCCTGTCACTGAATGTTCATTTTTTGTCCGAGTGAGTGGAGGGGGCGTGGCTTAGCCATAGGTCAATTGGGTAGTTTAATGAATGTACATGTGATGGTGTTGGGCGACATCTCTTTCACTGGAAAAACAAAGCTTGTCGCCATTGGAGTCAATCTCAAAGCAGACAGATATTGAGATGAGATTCTGAAACCAGTGGCAATCTCATATCTCCACAGTCTGGGACTGAACTCTATCCTCCAAGATGACAATGATAACCCCCCAGAGCATGGTTTTTCAGAGACTACTTCCAGTTACCACAGACTGAAGACGCTGTACTGAAGACGCAGTACAGCGTCTTCAGTCGTTTTCAGCAGTTCCACGCTTACGTGGATATTTCCTGAAACTATCCCGTCTTTACAGAAAACTTTTCAAAACAAAACGCAATATATCGTTTTCGGCTCCGTATGGACAGGACTTAAAAGGGAAACAAACAGGCTTTCCAACGGTATAGATTTATTGCCAAGAAGCATTGTTACAACAAAGAAATAATCTACCTAACACACATTTCCTTACTTTTTCTGCTAAGTTCATGTTGGAGCACATGTAGTGTCAGGTGATATTGAGCTTACTCTAAAATAAGTTAAGTGTTGTAATCAGGTGTTTATAGCACCAGACAGCGGCTTGTAAAATAAACAACTTTTAGAGAACTTACACTTATAGCTTTTTGCCTTGAGCTATGGATAAAATGTGCCATTGTGGCTAAAATTAAGATATTTGGGTTACTGGTGACAACTGACTGTATTTCTTTTTCTGGAGTTTAATTCTCGAGATACCTCTGCACTAACGGTAGCCAGGATGAGAGGTGTCGTGTTCAGACTGACTGCTTGTTTGTCCAGTAGTCTATCTAGGCCACATTTGTGAACCTGATATCTCAAGAACGCTTTAAGGTATTATCTTCAAACTTTGCACAAAAGGTGCACTCTGACTCAAGGATGAACTGATTAGATTTTGGAGGTCAGAGGTTACATGTCAAGATCAGTGGGCCTTATCTTTACCCCTCACTTTACAGGTCATTCTTGTGAACCTGATACCTCTAGAACGTGTTACAAGGATGAACTAATAAATTTCATGAGGTCAATATTTCTCAAGAATTCATCAAGGATCCCCACCCCTCCACCACCCAAGTTTGACATGAGGCTACACTTGGACTTCAGAGGGAAATTAATTGCTTTTGGCAGTCTGAGGTCATTGCATGCCTCAATTTGCCCAACAAAACGTCAAAAAACAAGACATTTCTGTGATTTCTACCAATCAAACTACCTCAGCAACCTTCTTGACCCAGTATCATTTGTATAGTTGGCAGGCTGTAGTTACAGCCTGCCAACTATACAAATGTATACTTCAGGCAGGCACAATGGCAGGCAGTACTTCTAGTTTTTCCACATTTTTTTTTAGCCTTCTGCCTTTGTTTGACTCATAGGAAAGCTAAAGAAAGATTAAATAAGGAGAGAGAAGGATATACATGTGCAAAATGGACTGGGAAATTAGCAGCTTTATAATTAATTCAAAAATATTGTGGGGCAGTCGTTGCAAAACATGATTTACAACGCAGGTCAAAGCTGTAACAGTTAATTATTCATTGGACAAGTGCAGTGAAGCCCCTTAGTCAACAGTAAAGCGGATACAAAGATAAATGTAGCTGTTATTAACTTGGCTCATTCTTAAAGATCCTACCTAAACTGTTGTATTTGAAATTTGAAATCTGAAATTACGTCACTGATACAGAGCAGTTGTACAGCATGAGGTAAAGCAAGGCCTCACTGACCTTGTACCATTCATTATTTGTCATATGAGGTAAGAAGACTGAATCTTTTTCTGTTGCTGGTTCACTGGATCAACAGAGGGCTGGCTGATACAGAAATGTCTTTACTATTCATATCTCCTGACAGCATTTTAATGGAATTTCATCATCACCATGATTGTACTAAGGTATATACACCTTTGTCTGTGTATGTGGGGGAAGAAGGGGTTTTTTAGACCTATCTCACACTTTTTCTGCTGGAGTTTGATGAGCTACGACTCAGTGTCATGGAGAAAAGTGGCAGCCATGTAAAAACTGGATGCAATTGTCATGCAGTTACAATACCTCTTTTGGTGGCTTTGCAGCCAATTCCAAGCATTTTAATACCAATGTTATTCTTATTCCAATCTAAGCCAATTTTTTACTCTCATAATCTGCTCTTTCCTCTAGGAGAGGTAAAGCATCATGCCACGCCAGGCGAAGTGTGCTCTAGCCCCTGTCAGGGCACCTCAACTTAAGCTCTGCCTCCCCCACCCTACTGCTAAGCTCTCATTCTGCTGATCTTTCTCATTTTCTCCTTTGTACTTTTTTCATTTTCATGAGTAATGTTTGTACCAGGAATAGTTGTCTTTCTTTAGTTGCAGCTATGAGTCATTCTAGGGTAGGTAGTGTCAGCGTTGTCACTATCTGGAGCTTGCATGTATGGAGCATTGTTAAAGATGACATTGCTGTTAAGGCTGTGTGGCCATGTGGTAAGGTAGGTAAGATAATGATGTCTCTGCTGACATGGTAGGTGGTAAGAGCTATCTGGAGATCACTGTTCAGCCCTCTGGAGGCGTTTTGGGACTAAAATGATAAAACACCGGTGAAGGAGGGTTCCAACATGACAACCCTGGCAAAGGTTTCTTGATACCCATCAGTCTGCACGGTTGACTTGTGGAGGTAAATAGTAATGGATTAGGGATTTTTTTTTCTGAGCGCTGATCCTTTTTTTAAGGCACAAGTATCTTGTGATTCTTCAGAATTGTTGAAAGAACAGATGCAAAAGACCACTCACGAAGTTATAATACAATTTTCCTCCACGACCAAGCAGAGCGATAGCACACGTGTTGGGAAAAAAACAAAAACAGACTTTGAAATGAAGCCTTCATTCATTTATTTGGATGGCTGGCACTGAATAAAAGTATGAAACCTGATCACAAAGAAGTGATTTAACACACAAAGGAAGTTAAGGTCCCATCAAACTACAATATGAACCTACACAGAAGTATGGTTTATTGAAAAAATACACAGCAAGACCTTCAGTCTTAACGCAGGAGTCAAGTAATCTTATTTTGAAGGAATAAAACGATATCAGAGAAAATAATGAAGCCTTGGTCAGTTACATTATGTTGGGTGTACATCTCATGAATAGTAAACAGTAAAGACAAACTTTACTACAAGCATTATGGATACAGCAAATATGCCTTATCAACATAATACTGTCACTTATTAAGGCACAATATAACCTGCGTGAACTAATCCAGCAGCAAGTTATGTTACTATCAAGTGTTAAAACTTGTTGTTTCTTTGTGTAAATAGACAGACATTTATAGCTGCACCACCAAATTGGGGTTGCTCAAGACCGTTCCTGACACCACATTACTGATTTGTTTGCTTCTCAATCTTTCAAAATGGATGTATTGTTCAAACAAGATAATGAGTCACACATAACACTTGAAGAGAGGCTGTTAGGTTGATCTACTTTCAGCTTACCATCATTGGCTTTATCAAGCATGTAATACAATGAATCCAAAGTCCAGAGAAGTGACCTTTAAACATTCAGATTAGCAGCGAGGTGCAATGGTTTGCATATCTCTGATGATTTTTTGCACTTGTTAAACATAATAATCCCATTATGGTTAACTATGCATAATGAAACCTGAGCAACTTGCAAGCTTTTTTTTACCTCCGCCAAGGAGGTTATGTGATCGGGTGGGTTTGTTCGTTTGTTAGTTTGTTAGCAACATAACTCAAAAAGTTGTGGATGGATTTTGCTGAAATTTTCAGGAAATGTCAGGAATGGCATAAGAAAGAACTGATTAAATTTTGGGAGTGATCCGGATAACCGTCTCGATCCAGAAATTTTTTTAAAGGATTCTATACTGTTAGGAGATGGAGATCCGAGTGCTTCTCTAGTTTGTGTTTGTTATTTGGACGATTTATTCTTCGACAAAGAGGGATAGACAGGACTGTGTTTCAAACATATGTAGTCATTCAATTATCTTCTGACCTGACACGCCAGATGGATTTGTTTTCACACACCCCACCTGGAAAACCTCCCATAGACAGTGTTTGGGAAAGGGCAGAGCCTTTGAAAAAAATTCAGAGGGTGATTGAATGAACGTTCTGTCACATCTTTACGAGTCAATCAAAACAACAAAACATGTGACGTAGCCGCTACCGAGAAGTAAACTCCATAGAGAACTGCATAGCATGAACCATTGCTACTGTAGACTTTTTTCATTTTTGAAAAGAAAGCAACTCAGTGCTGTTCTTTGTTCTTTTAACAAAGAAATGTCCTCAAGTTGTGATAAAACTGACACTATGGCAGCATTAACACTGATCTCTTCCGCCAACATTGCACCAGCCTCTTGTTGCTGCTTGCTTATGTCACGACTCAGCTGCAGCCGAAAGTACTGCCCCTCGTCGCTGATTGGTCCTGTCACTTTCTAACTGGGCCCAACTGTTCAGATGGGAACTTTGCAAGATGGATTCACTAGTGGGAAACACAGGAACAGGCAAATCCATGTGCTTTGCAAGGTTAGTTATCTTCTACTCTTTCAATCACTGTAATGTTAAACTTGACATGCAATACCATATGCTTCACTGCATGATTTTATCACAGTTTAAAGTTTTTAAATTTCTACAAACACATGACATTGAAATAATTTTTAAACACTGTGTTTTTTTTAGAAAATCCCTGACACAAAAACGATCCTTTTATCCTCACTGGTCTTAAAAACACAAGACAAGTAATGCCTCATAACATTTAGTTTGTCAGCCTGTCTTGTTTTCAATTTGAACACTACATCTACGTAAAGAACTACTGAGGTGTATTGGTTTCAACTGGCATAAAGAGCATCATCATTTTTAGACATTATGTGAAGCATTCATGCTGTCTCTCCACTTCTCGCTTTAACTCCGTGTGGCTTCAGTGTTTGCACACAGCCCTGCAGTCTCATGCCCATATCTGGAAATTAAAGAAATGTTTCTCTACTCAAATTAGGAAAACACATGCAAGCCTCCAGCTAACATGGACATGGCATTCATCAGATTAAGAAAACAGGTTCTTCAGAACAGATTTAAGTGTAAAATTTAGGAAGATGCTGGTGAATGAAGCCCAGTATTTTACTTTAAAATGCCTCAACTATCAGAGTAAAACCTTTTTAAATTTTCCAAAAGAGCACAAAATACTATATTTCAAAAATCATCCTATAAATGTGACTCAATGTAGTCACCCAGTCAAGCATTATTTGTAAATGGCTTTCCTTAGATATCACTTTCTGTCACTGAACTGAGCAGCACTCTCAAACCAAACCTTCTCCACCTGTGCCTTTCCCAGCTCCCACAGTTGTTGGAGAATCTTGACACCTCTTTTGGAGGTGATCATCAGATACTCTTCATTTTCTGGGTGCAACGTCACAGAGTAACGAGCTAAAACCAACGACTGACAGAAACGGCACAACACCAGCAAATAGAGGCAGTCCTTTTCCGCCTCATTCAAGGGAAGGACACTTTCCCAGCCTGCTAAAATGGGTCCACCCACCTCAATGGGATTAGGGTGTTCTGTCATCATGTACATGATGGTGATGGCCAGTTCATGGATGTAGTAGCCACTGTTCATGTCCCCGAAGTCAAGGATGCCAGAGATCCTGTAGCCGTTACTGTCATCAGGTTGCACAAGAATATTGAGGTCATTGAAGTCACCGTGGTTTATACCTAAAAAAAATAGTTTTGTTGTTTTAGTGGACGCAAGTGCAAATGAAGTCTCTGCTGATAAATAACATAGTGACACTCAAAATCCCAAACTGAATCAAAGGAGACGACAACTCTCTTGTTTTAGGGTTTGACTATGAAATGGATAGCATCTAACACAGGGGAATTTGGGGGTCCATAGTGTTCTGTTAATGGACACCACATAGAGGAGTTTCCTGATAAACCATGCTCATCTTTAACCATGATAATAAATATGGCCATAAAATTTTGTCTCAATGCATCTTGCTATCAAATGAAAAGACAAGCGAGCAGTGGAGGGAAAGAAAGCGGGGTACAGTGAAGGGAATGAGAGAGAGGAGCATGTAGCGGTGGACAATCCAGGTATAGAGAGGAACAAAAACACAGCTTTAACACAAAATATTTTATCTGATTCTTTCACAGTGGTTAGGCTTAGAACTTAGAAACAACATCTCTTCAACTCCACACAAAGTTGCAGACTGGAACAAGTAGGCCCTGTTAATAATATTCATAGATAAAGACACAAACAATTTTTGACGAGAACTATAGCTGCACTGACTCATTTAATAATAACCACCCTTAAACAGTGTAAGATAGTCAGAGATTCTAATAGTACTTTTTATAAGGTGTACAACTGACACCCAGCAGTTAATCATAATCAAGCATTTACTCAAAAAAATCTTAAAGTAGCAATTTCTATGTGAACAGCACTTTTAAAAACAAGGGTTTACAATGTGCTTTGACATGCAGAAAAATAAAGAAGCACAAACCAAACAAGAAAGAAAATCTTAAAGTATCAATACGACACAGTAGAGGAGACTGTAATGAGTAAATATCATACTCACACTTCCGGAAATCAGAGCGTTTGGGGACAACAGAGTTCTTAAACTGATGCATGATCGAGTTCACAACTTCCTGTAGAGGATCTCCATCCAGTGCATAAATGTATTTTTCCAACACAGGAAAATATGACAGGCTCCAGGCAAAATTCTCTCTCTGCAGTACTCCAAGATGAGGGTGCTCCATCTGGAAAAATGTAAGAATGATACAGAAGAGCAGATGGCAAAGAGGTATGTCAATAACCGTTTTCTCTGTTCTTAACCACCTACAGTGTATGTACTGTTAGCAGTGAGGAGTTTGTCAAGGCATATTTGTTTACTGTTTTGAGAGGGAAAACCTAAAATGAAACCCACTAAGGTGCCATAAAAATAGCTTTCCTTTAGGGTAGAGCTTTACAACACAGAACTGCAGCCTAATAGTAACGACCTTTCTTAATCATAAGCATATAGTACTTTGCTTGTAAATAAACACAACAAAACAAACACAATGTTCATAATGTTTCTGCAGTTTTTACCTTGAGTAGAATTTGGTCCATTCTGGCTGCTGTGTTGCCCGTTTCATACAGTAACTGAGGTGTTAAAGGAACCTTAGATATAGTTTCTCCAGGTAGATAAGTCAACAAGCGCACCAGGTACTTCTGACAGCCATAGCCGCAATCTGTCAAAGGTAAAAACATCATAATTATTCCTGCCGTTTGCCTTGCCCCTGGAAAACATAAAGTACAACCTACATAATGTGGCCTTGCATAAAAAAAACGCACTTATCAGCTCTCAAGCATGTGTGTATTAATATTAGAGAGCACATGAGCTCATAAAAAAAGATCAGAGCCCAACTTTGCTTCATGTTTAAACTGGTCGTATACTTTGCATTATGTTTTGGATTTATCCCTGTTTAATGTCAAACGGCTACACGTGCTCTATCATGAGTAGCAGACGTGTTCAAATGGTTACACATTAATTTATACCTCACAGACAGATCAGCAAATATCACTGTACTGCTGTGCAGAGGGGAAAATTAAGCAAATTAAGAGGACACAGCAGAAGTTTTTTTATTTTTTTTAAGGAAACCTAAATTCTGGAAATTTTAAATCAATCATTGCTTCTAATTGTATCACTTCAATCTTTTTAAATAGCTAGGTTTAATTGTTTGTGGAATTTTACATTGTAGAACTACATTTTATGGTTGTCAAAAGTATGGGCGCTTTAACTTCATTTTGAAACCAAATGTTGAGGTTTGAAACCTAACTATACAAAAGCTTTAAAAAAAGAAGGCTTAAAAAAACAGATCCATTCATGCATTTCTGTTGCATGGCAAATTAAGAGCACGGGAAGAGTTCCGAAAACCAAAGCGAATCTGAAAGTGCAAGCACAGTTAACAGGAACAAAGTGAATTACAGAGGGAAAACACAAGTGATAGTTTTAATAAGTTTTGTTTGTTTCTTTTTTTTTCCAATTAATGACATAGCTATCACACTAAGGCAGAAAAACAAAGATTTTTTTAGTAAACTTTTACTTTCTCATTGACCTAGAAAAAAGGAGCAGATTTTTTTTTCATTAAAGGTTTCTTGTAATTCTCAGTTCAACCATTAAAACTTAAATTTAAAATCAATATGTTGATGTTGATTTTGTTCTTGGAAACATCCTTCTTAATTAATTGTATTCAGTCAAGGCCTTGCCTTATGGTGACTGAGGTATCCCTCATATAGAGTTTTGCTATGTCTCCGTACAATAAACTTTGATCTTGCACATATTTCATTTCCCGTCCAGTCTCTATTGTTCAGTCTGGAAATCCATCTCTTCATAGAGATCCAGATCACTTGGCTCAGCTAGGTAGAACTGGTTGTTTGGATCCCAAACAGATCTTTTCATTTTTTTTTTAACAATTTGGCCTTTTAAATGTGGATTAAATAACAACAAAGGATGGCGGAAAACTGGCACTTAAACAGGAGCTAGCTAAAGTGGCTCACATTCATGAGTCATTTCATACAACAGGCTTGTTCATGAACAACACATCATTACTCAGTTGCTCGCCCCACAAGGTTTTTACAGTTGATAATACATACCTGTTTCCATTTAAATCACATTTCTGACAAAATGAGGATTTTTTTTTTGTATATGTTGTATGGGGCTCGGCTAGCCTCTTATGTCAGTACAAGGCTCCTCGTGACTCTTGTGTCCCTTCATCTGGCTAGACGACTCTAGACTCTAGGTCTGCTGGACGAAGTATTTGTGATATTGATCGCCTCCATGCCAGGTAAATCTGTTAAAACTTGGAAAAAAAAATGTTTTTCTGTAAAGTGTAGAGATCGTAAGCAATGTACGTAGAAAGCTTCAGATGATTACAATGTACAGGTTGATTTAAAGCTGTAAAGTACTAACTTTCCTCCACTCCATTCATTCCTAACAGCTGTCCCCCATTTCCTGCCCCCCTCCCCATCAAGTATTCAGGATCACATGATTGCAAACAACCTATCAACTCTTGTAGTGACAAACCTGTGCCAGAAGTATGTGCAAAAAAAAAGGAAATTACATTTTTTGTGAAAAAGCTTTAGTTTTATACTGTGGTAGTAAAAAAAAAAATTTCAACCATTTTATTTACAGTACTAATAACGAACTGAGGTTTAAACTCTTGGATCATGTATCTGCAGCATGTATGTAAGTGTTTGCAATTTTCCATCATGAAGTTCTTGTGAAGTAATGACCATAAATCTTTAACAGTGCCATAACTCTATATTCTAAATTCTCTGATTTAGGTGTAAGTGGTGATGCAAAACATACTTGGATGCTGTTAAAGAGAATTCAACAATGACCTGACTGGCAAGTGCTGGCTGCTAAGGTACTGTCACTCTTGCATATATAGCTGCAATTCTCCTTAAGTGGACTGTGATATCCACAGTTATCTTCTCAGCAGAATAAGCAGTGGTGTTTTCTCCTATCAGCCAGTCTTTTCAGCCTGATGATTTCTTTTTAATGTGCTATGTTTTACAACAGTTTAGGGGGTACTTTTGCGCTGGTGCGACTAAGTGTAACGATACCATGTTTGTTATTGTACAGTAAGTGACGTGCCCCTCTGTGTTTTATGTGTTAGCTGTTCAGGGAAACCCTGTATATTTCATTTCTCAATCAAAGTTGGCATTCCTTGCCAAAAAAAAAAAAAGAAAGAAGAATTAACCAATCAGATTAGGATAAGGTCATGACACTGCCACACTAAGATTTTTCAGGATGTTAACATCATCAGCAACTTTAGGTGTAGAGGCAAGAGAGTTTGTGTTTTAATTTTCAAACACCTTAAATACACTAACCCTCTGATGATAAAATAAATCCCAAACTAGTGCTGACCAGGGAGGAAGAACAAATAGAATTTTCATGGCAGTAATTACGGGAAAACCAATCTGCTGATGAAGTTAACCTTGTGGTTAAATTTCATGTGATCGCCCCACCATGAATGACAGCAGAACATTCCTCCTCAAACAGAGTGAGTTTAATGCAAATAACCCTCTTTCTCTGAGGCTTAACTCTCAATTAAACTGGTTATTTCACTCTTGTGCAGATTTTGAAGAGGTAAAAAACAAATACAGCACAGGTGTGGTTACCTGGTATAATATCAAGTCACCAAAACTGATTATGTTGTGATTGTTTACAGCATCTGCAGGAGTGATAAGTTACTGAACTGTCAATTTAGGTAATAAACAAGAATATTCTACATGGTGCACAACTGCCCCCGTTTTAAAAAGGCTCCAGATGTAAAAGCAGAGAGGGTTGAAGATATTACTGCTGCTAATACATTTTAAAAGCTACACTGACCATTAGAAGTAGAGAAGTAGAGAGCATCTACAACAAACGTGTTTTTAAGTGCTCTGCTCAGTCTCCATTCTAACGCCCCATCATGTGTTTACATGAGCTAGTCTGGAATCCTTCACTGATGAACATGAGTCAGGATTTTACACAACCACTGCACCAGCTTTTTATTGAAAATGGTTACAGCACACCTTCAACATAAAAAATGATACATTGCTCTAAAAGCATGTATTTTAATTTGTATATTATGTTGTATTTGTTTGCAATTTTTCAGTGAGGAGATATTGGGCTGTTTTCTGTTTTGCCTTTCATTTTGCATATTTTCTTGTTACACCTCTAGTATTTGTACATTTAAGTTATGTGTAAACGAGAACTAGTTAATCTAGTTCAGTTCTCCTTCTAAAGCAGGAAAATTGCTTGTAGATGATGTTTATTTGGCTTCTTCTCCAACTGTCCCCATTCTGTGCTACTGAAAATAAGACTATATTTCTGTCTCACTGTGCAACATGTCATCCCTAAAGCCTAAGCTGCATATAGGATGTCATACCCATTTCCTCAAGGCTCATGAGCTGTCCTGAGGTGGTGGGCAGCGCCGTCTGGGCAGGAAGTCCATTCTGGTGCAGGAAGGACATGGCATACGTCTGCATCTCAATCAGATTGAAGTTCTTGCTGTCCTCTGAGTTCATGATCTTCAAGACGAACTCGCCACCTTCAACTGCTGCCACATAAAAGTTCTGATCATCATAGCTCGGCAGTGAGCAGATTTCTGATGAAGTGAGCCTGAAGAGCCTTTTCACCAACTCAGCCACCTGAGGCTGGCTGAAGTTGGGCTTGACATGCTGAGCTGCCATTACTGCTGGATGAAAACAGATATGTTTTCAAAATTGAATATTGTTTCCTGAAATATACAAAGAGGAAACATATAGTATAATTCAAATTAATAATTCTAGAATAACTTTTAGTGTGTACAGCAATCTTAATTTATCGTTAGCATATAAACACATTTTAATTTCCCTGCTTCTTTCTTTAATTACTCATTTCTACTAACTTGCCAAATAAACACGTTTAAAAACTATCTAAAATTTGTCTTTATCAAATTTTTTCATTTGCTTACTTGTTTGTTTCTGTTTTCACAGTAGCAAATGCTGTTCAACATCTTGTAAATTCAGGTTTAATTCACCACAGGTTTCGGTGTATCGGTTTACTTGGTGACCGTGTAAACTGGAGATTTTCAGCCGAATGTGCTTGTGGTTGACAGTCTATGGTTACAACAGATGCTGAACACTTCAGGGTCCTTGTGAATGCTTCTTTTTCAGTTCAATGTGAAATATGCCGGTCAGATATGCATATAATAACTACAGACAGGGTATAACTCTAAGCGGTCAACATTCAGTCTAATAGCCACATCCACAGACGCAACCGAGTAGCTATTATCATCAAACCACATGAGTTATTTTTACTCTATGCACTATGTAGCTTTACCTTGCGCAGTAAGAATGTTGAGTAAAGTGGAAATACTAGGACAAAATGGCATATTCGACTCGAACTTTTTTTCCGGAAGTTTATTTCGGGAATCATACATAGATATATAGAAGAGTGTTCTATAGATATCGATGCATGCATACGCTGATTGAAAAAAAATTGGTCGCCATTAATGGGACATAATCAGTTTAAGTACCACACCATAAAGATCAGTGAAGACAGTTCATTGAAAACGAGAGGAAATAGGTACGCCAAAAACAACGTCTAACAGACTGAATATGATTAAGGTTCCGCGTGTTATCAACCAATCCACGTCAGTAGCTCTGTCGGTCAGGCTGGTGTCACCGTACCGTTATATTCATCACACGCAGATAGCGGTTTGCCAGCTACATGGAATAACAACGGCTTATGATAAAGCACAATTATCCAGACAGCAGCAGACCTACCTGTTCCTCTCCAGCCGTGATATGCCTGTCCATGACATCCACCTGGCGAAGTGTAGCCCTTAACCCTAAATGCTAGGGGAGTGCAATGTATCCATATCCGCTGGGGATTTTCAAAATAAAACTAACGCCTATCTTGAAAAAAAAATGTAGACACCTTTGAGGTATTTAAAATATTCAATTCATGTTTAATCAGCTATTATAGAGTATACACGGAGGTTTTTATCTTCAACGGCAAATAGCAAAACAAACAAACAAACAAACAAAAAACTGTCGACTGGTGTTTCTGCTGTTGGGTGAAAAAATAAAGTCATACCGGGAAAAGACTAGTTGGTAGCTGGCTTCATTAAATTCCCCTTCTTAACCAGTCATATCAGTTATGTGGTGATAAGACATTGTCAAGGCATTTTTAAAATAGAACATCGGCAACTTCTTTTGACTTTTCTTTTAAAAATCAAAGTCTATACAGTGAAGGCCCATGTCTGAATTAGCAGAAAGGGAGAGTAAAAGATTAATCAAAACAATAACTGCTGTAAAAATGCTTTAATGATAGCCTTCAAAGTACCAGGTGTTGGCAGTCATTTAAAAATACAGCCATGTTTGAATCATATGAGAATATTTCCTAGAACAGTTTTAACGAAAAAATAAAATTGAAAATACACTCTTATTTTTATCCCAAAAGATAATTTGTTGTCCTAATTTCTAAATTGAATTCCACTCTGACACTAATTTGCCACTTGAGCCTGAGTAAATCATGGACAAGGTGACCCGGGGGAGATTAACAGGAGAGCTGTCTGGGTCCAACCAAACTGGGGGCCCATGGAGGTCAGCAAAATCATGGCTAATGTAATGTTAATCTGTGATAACCACATTTTATTCTTAACCTGAAAATACCCACTCTTAGCATCAAAGCAACAAAAAAAAAAAAAAAATTAACAGCAACAACAAAAAACATTTATTTTATTTAGTTATGCCTTAGTACAATATGTACTACAAAAAGTAATGTCAGACTTCTAAGTCCTATTGTCCACAAATGTCAGGATGGTGAAATAATTAGAAAGCAGCTAAGGGTTTTTAAGTCATAAAAAAGTGGCAGAAATGGGCAAAATATGGCAAAAAGGAGCAAATTATGGCAAAATGGAATATAGGTGCCAGATAGGAGTGGAAACAATGAGTTAAAAGTGGAAAAAAGGGTTAAAACAGCAAAAATGGGTTCAAGTGGCAACAAGAGGTGGCAACTTGGACCAAAGCAGAAATAAGAAGTTTGTAGAGGCAGAATGCACAAAAAAAGGGCAAAAATGGGAAAGTGCAGCTAAAATAGGTGAAATGAAAAGCTCAAAAAGAGATGAAAGCAGCAAAAGGGGTTTTAAAGTGACAAAAAAATGGCTAAAATGGGCAAGATGCAGCAAAAAGTGGAAAAACATGGCAAAATGGGATATGGGTGCTGATTGGAAGCTGGAAAATTGAGTTAAAAGCAGCAAAAGCAAAAGCTTTCAAAAACAGCAAAATGGGTTAGAACTAGCAAAAAGAAGAAGCTGGACAAAAAGCAGCAACAATGAGGTTTTGGTGGCAAAAAAAGTGTCTAAAAATTGGCAAAATACAGCAAAATATGAGAAAATGGGATATAAATGCCAAAAAGAAGCAGCAAAAATGGGCAGAAAATGTGTTGAAAAGGGTTTCAAAAGTAGCATCCAACATTTAAACACAATAATAGGCTAGATTTTCACACTTAACAGGTCCAAACTTGGAAAACTGTTAGCCAGGACGTTAGCACCAATGCTACTCATGCAATAAACAGGCAATGATATCATCATTAAATCACAGCTTGGGAGCACCCGTTCTCTTGTTTTATAAGAAAAGGAGCTGCACAAATGGTGGTTAATCCATAAGCATTCCAGTGGGCAGGTCTGATCATGGATGGATGGAAATCCCACTCTGCCTTTGGATGAACACCTTAAACTGTGAGGCTTACCTCATTTTATTTATTGTGGTAAATTAACACACAAGTTCTTTATCTTCTTTATAGCCTACTATTCTGTAGGCTAGTGTTTACCATTGATGATACCACTAAGATATTGAATAAGTCAAAAATAAGACTATGAGGTATGTCATGATAAATCTATTGGTCTCATTACTGTACAGACGTTACATTTTTTAAATGTGTATTTACTTTTATACCTTGGTGTATTTGTGATGCATGAATCAGTAAGTATCATAAAATAATAGCCCACAAACCTAAATCTCATGCTGACCTGGACTGCTTATGGATTAAGTACTGTTTGTGTAGCTCCTTTCTTCAGGGCAAATCAGAAGTTACCAGGACAGTTACTTGACATACTGTCACACCAGTTCAATCAATGAAGCTCTATGTTCTTACTTTTCATGATTATAATGTCTAATGGCAGAATGACAGTATTTGTTCAAAACAAAGTCTATGTTTACACAGTAGGCTTCAATGCTCAATTCTGATGATTTGCTAAGATCTGATTTTTTTTTGTTTCAATGTTACATTCTTAATATGACCTGTAAGCAGACTGCCATGTAAACAGGTCATGGTCCTGAACAACCGAATTGAACTGACTGCTGGGTCAAACATACAGTCCAGTTTAAAAAATGGACATGTGATCTGACCATGACTGCTACATTGATTGAAGTCTACAGCGACAGCAGCCATTACAATTGGATTCCAGTACAACTAAACCCTGCCCATATCTACCAACTTGTTCTCCTTAAAAGAGGCTGATTGGTTCGGTCCATTCTTGGTCTCTTCCCTGTCTTGTAACAATTTTCTTTAAAGTTTTTTTGTTTTTGTTTTTTTTAAGTTTACATGTAACAGACTCAGTACTCTGATGTGTGCTCACAAACCCGTACCATTTGACTCTGAAAAGCTTGTCTTTCAAAAATGTTTACCAAAGGCAACTGACAGTTTTTCACCCATTTAGTTTGCTCTTCTGTGCATATTTGCTCATGGCCAACAAAGTAAAAACCAAGATGTCTGATCAGCTTACTTTGGATCCTTTGGTAAAACACACAGATGTTGGTGGGTGTGTGTATATAGTGAGCTGAATAGGGGTGTTTTTCATCATGGGCACATGTGTGAATGTGAGAAATAGTGTGAGTGAATTCATGTCAAGTGCGCCTCAGTGATCTCCATTTTCTTATCACAGCTCCCACATGGTGCCGACTGCTGTGCAGCTGAAGCAGGAGACATTGCCAGTCTTCTCAGACCACCTATCACAAGGCTTTTCCACTACAAAGACAGAGGAGGTTAGGGGAAAATGTCAGACGCTGCTTTTGTTACTGCCTGACAGGCAGCCACACTATGGAAGGATATGATACTGTCTCCCAAATCTTTATTTAACCTGTCGTCTTCCTCTAGACTCATATGCATATGAATTTTTGAGTGGACTGTGTTGACATTTAGATTTTATTCTCAAACCCTGAAGCAATAGAAGATTTAACTTACAAAATAATATTTAATGGGCATATGCTTATTGAATACAGTCAGTGTACTATTGACTCAGAATTTAGTGTGGAATGGTGGAAATTGGCACCATCAGTGAACGCCTTTAAGTGATGTAGCAGATTTTGTACTGTTAGCGTGCTAGCATGCTATCTAACTTTAGCTTCCTAATGTGCTACTAGCAACAGTGGCCCATTTCAATCAAGTATAATGCATTTATGGCACAATATAATGTTTTTGTTCTATGAGGGAATAATGTTAAAATACAAGTTAAATGAGTCTAATTGTAGGTGAAACAACTGGTCAAATTTTGATTATAATCATCAAACTTCTGTCTACAATACACCATTTAAGAAGTAAAGAAATAGGAGGCAATTAAGCTGTCGTCACTTCCGAAAGGTGCAAAACGACAGTGTGTGATTTGAGACAACCCTACCCTGTTGAGCTTATTACTGCACATGACAGCATACTGCAATTAAGTACACTGACAGAGGTATGTAATTTCCAGAGTTTTCAACTGTCCCGTATTAGCTGGGAAGTCTTTTTTTTTTTCCCAAACCTGACACCACTTATCCTGTATTTTAATCTTTTAATATTACTTGTCTAGACGACACTTTACTGGGCCTGGATCAGATCATCTGGCACAGCAAGTAAACAGTCATGCACTGATCACGTCCATCAAGTGTCACCTGTCATCAATCACAGCCCTCTCACACCCATCAGTGATACCCACAGCATTAAAAGTCACAAATCCTGATGAGATAGGTATCATTTTTAGATGGTGCTGCTGTTTGTGCAGAAATATGGATTAAAAATATGGAAACTCACAAAAAAAGACAAAGTTTACAGCTACAGTAAAAGACTGGGAGGCATCAAAGATGCAGCTAAAGCCAGACAATGAAGACTGGCATTATGCCCTTTGTGCAGGCCGTGGAGGGGAGATGACCAATTACAGCATGCTGCTACAGTTATGCACCAGAGAGTCATGCTACCTAAAGGTAACAGCACTGCTGCAGTTTTTCTGACATTGACAACTCCACAAGATTGAAAAAATTGCAGTAAGAGAGAGGAATCATGTGCTGCAGACTCACCTGGTGCAGGTGCAGCATAGAGCTGATTAAAAGTGAATGTTCTGTGCAGAATTTGTCATGTCAGGACTTTTCTCGAGTGTGTACAACTAGACTCCTCAAAGCAGTTAAAAGTAACAAGAAATATTAGTGAAAAAGTGAACTTGGTGAGACAAGCCACTCTTGTTGATTTTTTTTTTTTTTTTTTTCATTTTTGCTATCATAAGACTCCAAGCTGAGGTGTATCTTGCCGTTTAATTGAGCAGTTTTCAAAGTGGAGTCAAGTGACTGCAAAAGGTCAATAAACAATTTACAGGGTGTCCAAGATCATAATCATCTTAAAAATGACAGAATGTATTTACTGTAAATGGTTTTATTCATACATCTATAAACATTTGGTTGAGCTCTGTATGGTGTTTCAGTGTAGAGGCTATTTTTGGGGTAACAAGAGGTTTGTTATGAATTACATATTTGTTAGAATTAAACATTTCCTGCTTTTACTGTGCAGTCATGCATCATACACACCGCTGTCGCAGCGAGCTCAAAACAAAACAACATCCCTTATATTAAGATGGTATATCTAGAGATTTCAAACACACTAAATAAGCTTGAAATGCCTCAGGTGGACCTTTCATATCCACAGAAGAAGTCAAGCTTTTAGTCTCCTATAGCTTAGGGAAAGAACATATTTGTGATTTGTTGTATTTTAATGAGAGGGCTCTCATGATTGTTGAGAGGAAGCCTCAAACATTTTTAAAATTCTGCCTTTTTTGAGTAGCTACTGAGGTATCAAGAGGTGGCTAGTACATTTTTAAATTGGCTCAATCCTGTTTAATTTTGTCTTGTCGTACTAACATCATTCTTCACTGACATTTTACAGCTTTTGGGTTGAAACTTCAAACAAACAAAAACCATTGGCATAGCTTTACTGACTATAATAAGTAGAATTAGGATCAACATTTCCTTCAGGCGTATGTAAACACAAGAAATCAATTAAGCCTGTTGATCTGGATGTATTTGCAAATCTTAATACCTCCATGTGACAAAATAACACAGAAATTGGAGATGTAGAACAGAACCAACTCACTCCCCTGGTCACAAGCATGTTTCATATATATTATGTCAAAATATTTGATTAAAAAAAAAACCTTAAATATATTTCTAAGCTGTTTGTGATGGAAGAATATCATACAGAACTAAGATCTAGCACTTGTAAACAACTATTGTATGCCATACATTCACTTCCCCAAGGCTGACTTATTATAAAACTGCAGCAATAAAAACAAGAACAGTGAAGAATAGCACATTTGTAGCATGGAGTTATGCAGCCTCCTGCATGCTATCGATCATAGTGTGACTTCAGCATCATGATAGTGTCTTGCCACAGGCGAAGCATCCCCTTACACGTGTCCCAACCTTCCTGTTTATACATAACACATACACATTAACCAGTAATGCCTGACAGATTACTGAGAAACCAAGGTTATTCTGGTCATTATGGTGCATACATGCATGTCATTTTAAAGGTCAAGGCTGTGGAGTCTGAGTGCTAAATCTTTTGTTGATCCCTGATATGATTAAGTGTGGGATTTAAAAAAGAAAAAAATGGATTAAGATGATCACATTTCTTATGCATGTTTTCATGGTTTTAATAAATGCATAGTTTTTCTTTAAAAACCTTGATTAGCATTTACTTCATGAAGCCATTTTCCACATTTTTTATCTGACTGAAGTCAACTGATATCAACTTTCATCCATAAATTTTCTCCATAAATTCCATAAAAGTTCACACTTCCACGTGAACATGTTGGTTCGCATTCACAAACAATTAGTATGGGACTCTTATTAAACAATATTTTTATATTTCTTTATGTTAAGGTTGAACTCTCCCAAGAGAGAAGATTTTTTGAAATCTCGAAAGGTTTCAAAATGTAAAAGACTGTGACAACATGACAACATATCATGACAGATTTAACAGTTTTATGTGGTGTGCAATGAGACGACCAACACAGAACACCGGGTCCCCTCCAGGTCAGTTGACCACTGGTCAAGTTGGCAATAGTAAGTATATCTGTGTTTACAGCTTGATTGAACACCACCTGCTGTAAAACGTGTACATAGGTAGTAATCAAAGTGAAAAAGAAAAAAAAGGTCAAAAACACCTCCATCTGCCATCCTGTACATATTTATCAAGTGACCTTTACCTTCTCTCTTCATTCCCACTGTGTGACCGGGGAAATGAGCAAGAGGTATTTGGCATGTAACTGTGAAACAGACACTGTTGATGGGTTGCTTCAGTGCTGCATATGAATACCTCCATAATCAGGGGTAGAGACCACCAAGGATCACTGCTGTGATCAGTATTTCTACTTTGAATAGTCAACGGCACAATGGACTCAAGAGCTAACTAAAATGAAAACAAAAAGAGGAAAACGAATAAGCTAACCAATAGGGGAAAAACTTCTTTCTGATGTTGTCAGATCCAGTCATATAATGAATTTCGAACAATAACCCATGTGCCTCTGTTTAATCTAGTTCAGTTTAGTTAGTATGCCATACAGCAAATAAGTTGTGTTAAGGCAAAAAGAAAACAAGAATCAAAAGGAAGTGTTGTGGGGTCAAGGCATTCAAGGAAATTCCAGTCTGGGCTTTTAGTTGAGTCATTTAATTTGAATTTCTGCCCCTGCTGTAATTCAAAGTATCTGGATAACTCCAGGTAAGTAATTCTAACAGAGCTTTATATTGGAAAATAGGGGGAAGATTAAATTTCAGCCCTAAAAACAAAAGAAATCAGAATCAATGAGTTCAAGAGAGGGAGTCAATTTTAACCCTGGAGTTTCATGGTGTAGATCAGCCCACTTCCTCATGCTGGTCACCAGCCTGGTCATACACTGCCATGAAATGGCATCGCATTCTTCAACCAGCATTTGTCACAAGTCAGCCAGTGTGGTTGTGTTGGTCACTATGGCATAAATAGCATGCACAAACTGATCCCACAAGTGTTTAATGTGGTTGAGCTCTGGCCTCCTGGCAGCCCAATGAAACCAGAGACTGGCTGTGCACAGTCTGTTCCTGATTCTCTGGTAAGAGAACCGTTAGCCATTAAGTCCTGCAAAGCCTAGTTGAGTCAGGGTGAGGAAACGTCTTCTTAGGACGCCCACTTGGAGGCCTGTGTCTGACATCCAAATATATGGAACTTGGCCTTCAGTTTGGAGATGGTACTAGGGTTCACTCCAAACAATGCCGCAATTTGGTTTGGAACACCACGGGCCCTATCCAAATGTGGCATGCCGATTTTTGGAGCAGACACCTACTGACTACTGTAGCAAGGCCCATGGGCACATGTGCTGACAATCAGGTGTCAATCAGGAATCTGATTGTCAGCACCTGGGGATACCAGAAGCTCAAAACAAGAGTCAATAGCAACAGCACAATAAGTTGTCTGACACTGGCAGAGATATTGCAAATTCTTCAACAACCCACATACAATATGATATGATACGATACACTTTATTGTCCCCTTGGGGAAATTTGACTCAGCTCTGCTGTCCCTTACAAATGTGGCACCATTTAAGAGGGAAATAAACAAATATTCCAACAGTATAAGATTTATTGTCAAGGAGCATTGTTATAAAAAAGAAATGATCTAACCAAACACAAATTTCCTTACTTTTTATGCTAAGTTTATATGAGCACCAAGTTACTTATTTTGAGTTATGGGAACATCATCAGGCTATGAAATCTTCTCTCCAAGCAAACATTTTTTTTTCCTTTCAGTCATCTTTAAATCAAGTAAAACATATCTAAATCATTATTTCAGGTTCTTTCCTGGGCATTTTTCACATAAACCAGGTTTTATCATAATCTTCATAAACTTCTTAAAAAATGTCATGGTCTAGGGGGAAACACTGCTAAAAAATGATTACTCATCTGTGGCAAGTGCAGCCTGTATGATCTATGTGCTGTCACCGTCACCAGATCTTGCATCTCTGACGTCTTTGTCATTGACTGCAACTTTTTAAAGAAACTGCTGTATCATCTGGCTTTTTATGCTTTGACAGTTACAGGAAAAACTCACAATGTCCTGGAAGGGTTAACTGGAGTGGCAAGCAACAATAAAAAGTAATGGAGACATTGGAATCTGCAGTGTATTTGTCATCCAGCCATAGCTCCATACAACTTAAATACACTTGACAGTTACTAGAGTTATCGAGCCTTGGCTTCAAGGCTCTAACAGTCAGACATATCATTCAGGCAAAATGTGAAAAGATGTCAGAAATAATGGATTTCACTGAAAGGAGAAGCTATCAAGCTGTCACAGCCATTAGTGGACCTGGACACCCACTACAGAGCCCGAAACCAGAAATCTTACCAAGCATCTCCACACGTCTTCTTCTTAATGCTTTACTCTGACTGACTTAATCATGAACAGTTAAATATTCTTGGTAAGAGAAGGGAAACAATATCATAAGAGAATTTAAGCTCATGTTAAAGTACATGGGCAAACACTCAAATGTGAAAAAGGGTAAACTACTGTAACACTATTTTTACTAGAAACTTTATAGATATGTTATTTTTATCCACTCAACCTAACAATAGATCCAGAGATGTGTGTTTGTATGAAGGAGTTTGAGGTCAGTGTGATCACTTATCAAAACGCATCATTGTTGTGAGGTTTTGCCAAACATCTGCTGAGCAGAGATTTATCATTCATGGTAAACTAAAATGTCATGTGAAACCTGTTGATTCATTCACATCTATACTCTGACTATGTTCCAACTGAAATAAGGATTATTCCATGAATTCTGCCAGCTGTAGAAACCTAATAGGAGTGTTTAAGGCAATACAATGTAAGTGTCAAACGGTCATTAATGTATTGTTTTGTTTCAGTGATTCCCAGCTGGATCATTTGAAGTCATAAGCTCCTGTCTCTCTCCATTATCACTGTCCAAACAGGTGCATTACTTCCCCTCAATATAATCAAAAGAAAAGGATTTGCCTTGTTAGAAACAAATAAATCATCACTTAATAGGATAAATGAGCTAATTGAAGATGTCAGTTCATTTACATGTACAGTTCAGTTGATTCAAAGCTGCAGCACAATGGCATTTTAATTAGGTTTCTGTCTTTGCCCTTCAAGCACTGGGGCGTCCACTGACAGTAACCCTGTTACAGTCGATTGTGGCGTGCCTTCAGCCAGTTACAACTGTACCTTTAGTTGACAAAAAATGGCTAACAAGTATGTAGAGAAGAGACAATATTAAAATTTCATATCAAGATTATAGTGACATAAAACATCACAGTTTATCAGTGTTATCACAGTACTGTCATATTTTTATGAAAATGCTTAACAAGCTGATGCATCATTTAAAATAATTTCACCAAGTTTAATGTGTAATAAACATCACATATCCAATCAGCAGTACAGAAAACTATGAGCTTTTTGTTTGTAAAAACATTAAAATATTAACATGTCAGATGTTAGCATGACAGTTCATCAAATGTGCATCAACAAAGGCACTAATGTTTGTCAAAACACTTTCAAGACAGTCCTGTTGCAGACAGCAGGTCTCAAATCACATGCAGACCACCACTTAAAAGCCTCTGTCAGAACAGAAATACAAGCTAAAACTGTAAAAATAAAATATGATTAAATATCAGGTTAGGGTTTTAAGTTTAAAGTCAAAAACCTGACTTGCAAAACCTAAGCACAAAATGTTTAATAATGCCAGCGAAACAATCTGCTTCCAGAAAAACAGATGTCCTCCATGAAAACGCTCTTATGCAGCTAACATAGTTTCAGCTTAAGCTAATGAAGCTGTTTTACCTCACTAAGCTACATAGGTAAAGTAGCTACATAGCAAAGGCTAACAACACCATGTTGTTTTATGCTGCATTTCTTTAAACAAACCTAGCTATATTAGCTATGTAGCATTACCTTCATAGCTAATGTAGGCAGGTTATTGCTAGCTTTGTTTACTAAAGCTCACAATGCTAAAGCTAACACAGCTACATTGGCTTACAAAGTAATGTTAACTAGGTAGCTAGCATAGACGTTACCTACATAGCTATCATAGCTAGGCTAGCATTAGCTATGTTTGCTACCGTGTCGACTAAAACCATGATTAAAAATGTTCGTCCACTGCCTTTTTTTCCTGTGACGTAAACTAGACTAAGACTAGGGAAAATACATCTCTGATGACTAAAACTGTTTAGTTTTCGTCAAGATGACGAAAACTAAACTAAAATGTAATTTGGTTTTCGTCAGAAATTCAAAATTCATGATATTTCTCTTCTAAATCTGCCCAAAAACCATGTATATCTCTGTTGCCTCTTAGCAGTAGAAAGCAGGGACCCTAGGTTTGGCAGAGTGCATTGAACACACTAGCAGGATTTGGTACCAGATTTAGGCAAGAAAATAAATGCTTGGACTAAAAGTAAAGACTATAATGTGACAATGTTTTATGGTTTTATTATCGTCAACTAAAACTAGACTACTACTTAAAAGGGTAGAAATGACTAAAATGTGACTTAAACTAAAAGACATAATCAAAAGACTAAGACTAAAATAAAATTTAAAAAAAAGAAAAATTGTGGTTGCTGCTTGACTAAATCTGACAGTCAAACTGAAAAAGACACTTCCAGGTAGTAACTTGCAATCTAACTTTGCACAGACACCCAATACAAATACCTCTTTGCTGTATAGACCAGAAGGCTCCAACTAATTATGTAGAACTGGTTTACAGAGAGCTATTCAATCAGCCCGGCCTGGTACAATCATCTGCGGACCACTAAGCTGTTGCAGAAAAGCACCAGAAAGCACTTTGGCACAGGAGGTCGAGTATCTTGCCTAACAGCATTTTGTCACGGCTATGGCCACACTCCAGAGCTGAATGAACTCTCAAGAAGATGAGGGGAGAGGAAGAGAGAAGCTCCAGGAGGACAGAGGTGGATCCTTCTTGGCAGTGAGTTATCGAAAGTTTAATGTGCTGCACATTGAAAATAAAACATTCTTTATGCAATAAATAATGAAAAAAACAGGTTTTGCATTGTGGGTTTTTTCCTTTTTTTGAATGATAAAACTAACAAAGTTGTTTTTTTTCATATGTTGATCCTCGGCACTCAGCTTTTAGTCAATAGAAGTAAGGAGGGGTCTAAGGTAAAAGACAAATGGACAAAAATATAATCATGCTGCCATGTACAGTACATCTTTGACTCTTTTCAAGCCAGACCTGACCTGGGCCAAAGGGGATGGGTCAGGATCATGGTCCAAGCTCACTGGAAATGGGAATCTGCCTCCTAACTTTCTTCCTCACTTGCTCATAGTCTGTAGTCAGCAGTTTGGAAACTATTTTAAACCTGTGCTAGACTACTTTGTCTCTGAATACTGTCTCCCCTGCTTTAGTGTAGCCTAGTGGTCACCCATGTAGTTGTAATTTCAGATAATGGAGATGGGCCTTTTATTAAATATAGATGAGAAAATATATATGAGAATATATATGAGAAAAATTACCTTTTTTTCTCATATTATAAAAAGACAGACACACCAGATAACTCTTAACTGGATGCTCATATAGGAACAATGTTCCCTTCTAAGTTTATGTATTTCATTTCTTTCAGGATATATTAAAACTATGACATTTTCATCTGCACCTCAATCAAACAAGATGAAAATTGAAACACTACTGAGTTTGAAAAAAATAAAAATAAAAAATGCAATCACAGTTCAACACCTAAGCTGCAGCAATCCGTGGCATAAATCTGTCAGCTGTGGCCCAAAATGTTGGACAAACCCCCTCATGACAGACCAGAAAAATGGTTGGTTATTTTCTTACCCAGGAGATATATTGGGAAAATCACTGAGCAGAAGTAATTGGGACGTAAAAGGAGTTTTGCCATTATGTCTTCATTGAGACTTTCAGTCTGGCTCTTTTTTAAGAAGAAAGACTGAATAACAGTGCACTGGACAAGAGTAAGTCTATGCTGGGTGCAGGAAAGACAAAAGCTAGAGGACAGCAGACACTCAAAAAAATGAGTTTACAAAGAGTAAGTTGTTCTTTACCTGCCAAGCTTCAGATCTGGTGTTTCTCCGTGTTGCAGTGATTCATTTACTACTTTTTACTTTAGCTAATCTGTGAAAAGATCACTCTGTGGTTGTTAAATCTATTCAGAAAATTTGGGGGTGTATTTTAAAACAAGATCATTGTGCCCCGGCAGTCCCTCTTAATCCAGTTTGATTTTAACACCAGTTACACTTTAATTTTATTTCTAATGTGTCAACTTCACACAGTACAGCTCTCAACTTTTAGATTATGTGGTAGAAACTGTTAGACACTATAGTGCTGGACACTGTTGCTTCATGAGGCATTTACAGAAATAACTTCAGCTTTTAAATGCTAATTTAAAAAGGCTACTTTGTTTAATCTGTGATAAATACCAGTGGACTTCACAACAGTTTTAGTCTTCCTCCTACAAAGCTGTGTAAATCAGACATCACCGGACTTTGCACTGTTAATTTCACCTAAATTTTTAATCCATTATAATTCATTGTCATCAGATGCCTTGTTGCCATAGATATAATTTTACCGTATGGTTGATTTGTTGAAATATAGGGTTTAATTTTCCTGACCACTGTGAACATCATTAACATGTGGCTATTAAAATGACTCTTCAGCTGAAATAAAGCAGATTACTGCTTACTGATTTCTATCACATGTTTGAGCTCTCTGACACTCAGCAGCTCAAACAGCAGACTTGCACTTTCTGTGACATCATCCTCTACAGTCCACTTACCAAGTGAGGGTATGAGTGTCTGTGGAAACTCCAACTCTTAAGGGGTTTATAGTACCAGACCATGACAAACCGTTCTCAATCAAACCACCTGGACCACCTGACGGAAACACAGTTTAAAAGATACAGGGGTATGATGTTCTCACCTCTTGAAATGGATGCTGTTGGTAAGTTGATCTACCTTTCTGTTTTGTTGAATCCCTCCATGAGGCCATCTGCTCAGTAATTATAAATACTGGGCTCATTTTAATGGATGCCCATTAAGCTGGACAGCTGGTGCAATTTGACTGACATAAAGGGCTCAAACTGCGTGGTGAATATGAGCTGCCATCAAAATCATTTCTCTATTAAAAAATCCCGCCTCATTTTATAGTTCTCTTGGCTAAGTAGGATAGGATTGAAGGATAGTAAACCCTGCTGGTGCACACTGCACCTGGTGATCACCAACAGCATGTTGGAATGACACTGCTCCGGGAGAAAATTTTCCATAGGGGAAAATTTAGATTTGAACACACTCTGGCATCTCTCCTTGTATATTCCCTGCAGGGGTGACATCAGCCAGCTGTGTCTCACCAGCAGACACATCATGTTCAATTGGAAACCTGTTGCAACTGTGCATCCTCTTTATGGCCCATTTCCCTCTAGAGGCCGATCAATTAGCCAGAAATAACACAGTGCGTAACTCAGGTGCTGAATGTGCTTTTGAATATCTGTATGTTGCCTTTTGCACAAGCATATTTATTTTAAATATGGGTCATAATAGGTTTTTCATGCAAATATCATCTACCAGTTAATTTCTTGCCTACAGCAAGAATCTGTCAAAGGCTGATATCTATGCCAAGGGCTCTAAGTGGAACCACTGCACCTCTGTACCTGTTCAGTTTTCTTTTGCATCATGCAGAAAAATGGTTGCAAAGGTTAGCAACAACTTAAGAGTAACATCATTCATGTCTACCATACAGTGCCACAGGCTTGTCTTTGAAATAATAAAGAAGCAAAATAAAATAAATAGAAGCTTTGAAGCTCAATACAAATACCATCTTTGTTCTGAGTATTGAAAGAATCCGGTGGAAGAATGAAAGGTACACAGCCCATATCATTACTTAATTAATGTTACAATAATTATGTGGTTAAAGGGTGCAGAATGAATCATGCTATTTTCAGTGTTCCTGTGAATGTGTGGCACATACAGAGAGGATAAAGAGAGGTAATGGAGGATGATAGAGTGAGAGAGTGGCCATGTGTATGTGTAAACTGAGCATATGTGTGTAATCGGGAGCAGGCTTAAGGAGAGAGCGACAGACTGGGAGGAGAGTGGACTGAGAGAGCAGCGCATTGTTCACAATCCATTCAAGACACTAATCTGTGTTTACATCTGGGAATAACAACAAGGAACCACATTAGAGGTAAGAAGATTTATGATCATTGGGAAACTAAAGATGAATCAAGAGATAAATCACTATCCAATTCACCAGTTATGATATAATGAATGGGTATCAGCATGTAGTCAGTCAATTAATATGACAAAAAATCATTCTGCGATAACTGTACTGCAGACTTTTTAGTAATTTAAAAACACATTTTGAGATTTAAGAAACTTTTCTAAATTACAATTTAACTAAAGTGAGAAATGTGTATGTTTTACCTGACCATCATTAATGTCCTATTTAACATATAAATGTTTCAAAACCTGTACATATATTACACATTTTGAGCAGTTTCTATTTGTGTGTGAAACCTACCAAGGCTGAAACCAGATTATTCTATTTGCAACTTTTCTGTCACCTTCATTTACCTAAGTGGTGTCTTTCACTTAAAGCATCTGCCAACATGAGCCTAAGTGGATAATGGTGGAGAAATGTCATTGAACTAAAACCACTAGAATGAAATTAGAGTTTTAGAAGTGTGAGGGGAAATGCATATCCATTAAAAATAATAAAAATAACGTTCATGATTCTGCCTTTTTTCAGTTTTCAGTTTTTTCTGCCTTTTTTTCTGGTGGCTCACATGAAGATGCGCCATTTGCTATACAGTGTCTATAAAAATTATTCACCCCTTGGATGTTTTACACTTTTACTGATTTTATAAATCAGTCACGGCTAATTTAATTTGGCTTTCTTTTTTTTTTCTTTCTTTTTTTTTTTTTTTTTTACAAAAAAAGATCTTTAATGTCAAAAGTGAAAACATATTTCAAGAAGTTACGACAATCAAATTAAAATATGTGAGGTGGACGCTACATTTCACTCCATTTTTCTTTGCAAAACTGATCAAGCTCTGACAGGTTGCAGGGGGATCAGCGTGAACAGCCCTTTTTAAGTCCAGCCACAGATTCTGCATTGGGTTGAGGTCTGGGCTTTAACTCAGCCATTCCAGAACATTTACCTTGTTGTCTTTAACTATTCCTGTGTAGCTTTTGCTGCATGCTTTGGATCATTGTCTACAAGGATTTTTCGATATGTGGCCACTTTCATTTTACTCTCAGCCTTTACAGGCCTTCCAGGGCTGGCTGCTGAGAAGCATCCACACAACATGATGCTGCCACCACCGTGCTTCTCAGTGGGGGTGGTGCATCTGTAGTTATGTGCAGTGTTTGATCTCTGCCCAACACTGAATCTTGCCTGATGGCAAAAAAGCACAATTTTGGTCTAATCAGACCAAAGAACTTCTTCCAGTTGACCATGAGTCTCCCACATGCCTTTTGGTGAACTCTAGTGGAGATTTGAGGGATTGGAGGTTTTTTTAAACAGTGACTCTCCTCTGAAGCTTTGACTGGTGGTCAAGTAGTCATGGGTCTTTAGCAGCCCCTCTCACTAGTCTACTTCTAGGCAGATTCACACGTGCCATATTCCTCCCATTTCTTGGATGTTCTTGGATGGTACTTTCAGAACATTTTCTCTGAGTTGTTTGGAGTGTTCCTTTGTCTTCATGATGAAACAGTAGCCAGCAATACTGATTAACCCCTCACTGGGTCTTCCAGACACATGTGTCTTATACTTCAATCACTTGAGACACATTCATTTTTGTGTAATTTTTTTCGTAAAAAAAAAAAAAAAAAAAAAAAAAAAATATATATATATAGATATATATATATATATATATATATATATATATATATATATTAGACCATGACCACCCAGACTTTTTCTCTGCACATATAGAGGCAAAAGTTATTATTTTTAAATAGAACGGAAAGTAACAGTGACCTGAAAAAAAATCCTTAAGTCACAATCATAGAGACAAAAATAAGTAATGACTGGTGCTGAGTGCTCTAACAAAAGGAATAACAGATCAATTGTATCAGCGCAGTGAGATGGATCAGAAAGTGTGCAGTGTTATTAAAGTGACTGAATTGATGGATATGTGGGCAGGTTGGCTTCTGTGAAAATGCACAATCTATGTACCACACTTGACTAGATAGAAACACAAGGAAGTAAAATTTACGGAAGCAAGGGAAATGGACTCTTAGTCCCACAAGGTATGACATTTTGAGTAATTATGGGAAAGAGTTTCATGTCAACACCACAAACACAATTGTTAAAGTAAACAACTGGTGTGTAATCTCTTATCATTTAGCACAACTGATAAGAGAGATTCTGAAAGAAATGTCCATTTAAATTTACCATGGTAATATTAAATTATACTGTAAATATTAAAGCTTAAAGAGATATTTTCACTGAAAGATCAGAGACACATGACATTGAGAGCCTTCATGAGGAAGATGTGATCTGTCATCCTTGCAGATGTAAAATCTACTTGTATACCACAGGACTAAACTATTTATCACAGAAGAGATCTATTTTTATATACGCATTATGTTTTTCCTGAAGTATACAGTGGGCACAAAATGTTTGCCTATATGGCATGTTTCTGATTTTTAGAACAACTTTGGAGTCCAAACATAATAAAATGTTATTTCTATTGTGTCTCATGAGTATGATGGGCATGTACTGAGTGTCATGGCAGACACAAGAGGCTATAGCATGAAATTCCTGGTGACAAAAGAAGTAATTTACAGCACAGTGGTGACTGCACTGAAGGGCCACATGGGAATGCTTCATGGTATGCTATTCATTGTAATGCAGTTGATGTGCTGCTGTGGTACACTGACAAAACGCCTCATTGTTTCCTGCTCACTTTCTGTGCAGATTGAAGGCTTTAGCCAGGCACACTAAATGCATCCTGATGAAAAGTATCTGCAGTCAATAAAAACATATCTGCATAGCATATATAGAAAAGTTATTGTTGTCTTTTCCTGCACATAATCAACAGTCATTTAAAACTAGCAGGGTAGCATTTTTCCATCTTTGCTGTTATCAATAACAGACAATGAAAATATTACAACACATGATAGGTTAACCCTACTATTGTTTCCGATCGGTTAGTTCATCAAACTATCCTAGAGCAGAAATACATTTTGAGCAGGCAAAGAGAAAGATGTGCGTGCTGGAACAGAGAAAAATCAGAGAGATGAAGTTTTCCAAACAAGCAGAAGCAGCCTGAAAGAGAGGAGAATCGTTTGAGCAAAAATTTGAGCAAGAAAACTAAAGATTTGAAAGAAAGCAGACATGTTGAGTACAAACAGAGGAAAACTAAGCACAAGGAGGCAGTTTTAAGCACAAATGTAGGTTTTAATGGAAATGTTGAAGAAATTTTATTGTCAATTGTTATTGCAGGGTGCCCTGAAAAAAGTTTGATATATTCTGGAAACAGACGGCAGAGCCCCCTCTCTCATTTCATTTTTTTTCTGTTCCAAGTTTTCTCCATTTGTGGATAATGTCTCTCACCATGGTTTGATGGAGTCCCAAAGCCTCAGAAATGGCTTTGTAACCCTGTTCAGACTGATAGTTGTCTATGACTTGTTTCTTATCTACCTTTCCCAGACCAATAGATGCTAATGACTTTGTTTTTCATCTGATCTTGAATTTCTTAAGATGGCGGCATGACAGGTTACTATGTTTTTGTAGCTCTTTTAGCCTACTTCACTTTGTCAGGCTCTATTTAAGTGAGTTCTTGATTCAACAGGTCTGGCAGCAATCAGGCCTGAGTGTGGCAGGTGAAATTGAACTCAGCTTTCTAAAAAAAAAATATTGGGGGAAATTACTTTTTCACATAGGGCCAGGTAGGTTTGGGTGGCTTTTTTCCCTTAAGTTAATGAAATCATCATTTAAAAATTTCATTTCTTACTTGGGTTATCTTCTGATGAGCTGAAGTGTGACAAATAAAATGTGTGATGCAATATAAAGAAAGAAATCAGGAAAAGGGCAAATAATTTTTACAGCACTGTATCAGAAGCATATTCAATCTTTAAAGTATGACATCAGAGAATGTAAGAGAGAAAGCACAAGAAAAACAGTGCCATACTATTGTTCAACTACAGAAATAAAAAAAAGAAGAAATAGATAAAATATTAGTGTACACTTGTTACCTGACAACTGCTCCCACCCAATACATTGTATAGTCAGCCATATAATTACAAACAAAAATGACAAACTGACCTTTTAAAGACATACAGCTGCTGCAGACCAAGCACATTCCTGCCACAACCATACAATAAGCATTATTTTCATGGTCATCTGCTGTAAACATACAGAATAATTACATCCCTAGAGACTGCATGAAACACAACGGCTAAAAAAAAAAAAAAAACACCAGGCATTCACATTCAAAACTAGACGTCTCAGGCAGATACATAGGTGTGCATTCATATCCTAGGCTACATTTATTGTGTGACTCAATGCTGTCAGTACAAAATGTACCATATGACTAACAGAAAATCTCTCCTGTGTGGTAGATCAGCGACCGTGTCATCTGTTATGTTTCATGGCACACAGGAACTGATGTGTTTAACTCGTTCATGGACAGAGCAATTCTTCATCCACAGACCTTAAAGGGTCCAGATAATACGTACAAAGAATACCCTCAGGGACCTTTTATGTGCCTTTTAGACAGCTCTGTTGTTCGAAAGGTTTGTCCCCTGTGTAGCAATTCCTTTCACTGTGTTACTGCTATTGAAACATTTCCTCTGATTTGAGAGTTTAAAGAGCCTTTAATTTTTTGTTTATAAGTCAGGTAAAATTGCCTGGTCTATAGGTCCGACTACATTTCTTAGTTGCTTTTGAAAATTGTTGATCCTGTCTGGGAGACGTGTGGGAAGCTTAAGACAGTGCTGACTTTGAACAATTAATTAAATTAATTTAATTTAAATTAATTAAATTAGAATTAATTTGGAGTATTGTTCCAAGTGAATCAGGCTAAAAAATAAAGAAAATGTATCTTTTCTACAGAAAAAGTCTCTAAAATCTCTAAGCTACACCTCAATCTTTGGTTGCTAATTGTTATCCAATGTTCTTGTTGCTAAACATGTTGCCTTACTGTGGTTCCAAGCCAAGAACACCCATAAAGGGGAGAACTTTCTGGGAGAGGTCAGAAAAATCATGGTCCATTGTAAAGTTAATTTGTGATAACCATATCCAATATTTAATCTGAATAAAAACTTTTTTTATCAAAGCAACAAAAAATTGATTTTATGTATCTATGCACTAGCACAATATAGCCTTTTTAAAATGTAAATGCCTTTTATTTAAAAAATGCAATAAAAATGGGCAGAAATTGATAACTCAAATCCAAAAGGAGGTCAAAATGGGTGGAAAGGGGTGAAAAGTGGTTAAAAAGTGGCAAAACTGGTTCAATGTGGCAAAAATGTGCAAAGATGGCCAGATGAAGTAGGGAAAAGAAATAAAGTGGCAAAAATATCTAAAAGTGGAACAAATGGGTTAAGTACAGCACACGGGAAATACTGAAAAATGAATTTTTTTATACAGAGGCAAATAATTTGGTCCTCAACTGTTCAGAAAATGGGCGCTTCTGCTATCCAGTGTCCTCAAGTCTCAAGTTTTATCACCATTATTTAATCAGCCTCCGTAGAGGTAATCAGCCATCAGCTTCACCATCAGTGTCCGGGAGTTGTGTCTTCCTGCTGTACAGGGCAGATGTCCTAGGATTACATGTTGGCCAGTAGAACATTAAAAACTTGTACCAAGATGTTTTTCCCCTAAAAAACATTGATTTGTCTTCCCTTATTAAACAGCAAAATAATCTGCATCATTGAAAAGGACTCCTTCTAGTATATATACATTTCTCTTATTGCAGGTCCCATTTATTTTCAGAAGTAGTGGCTGGCATTTCTAAAAATCTCTGTCATGGTAGTTTAGTAATTGGATTCTGTAATAGTAATTATTTTTGTGATTATTGAAGATTTATGCAAAGCTTTCAAACATTTCGAGACCTTTAATAAAAGTTAAAAAAAACAGGCTGAGGTGCGAGCTTCTTTGAAAGCTCATTTTCAGAGTGGCTAAGTAAAAGGCAAGGTTTGAAATGACATTTCAAGTTGATATCTTTTTCATCTTTTTTTCCACAGATAACCAGTCTGCCGCCGCTAGCAGGATGTCAGCTTACAACTGCTCATTCGATTTAATGGCCGAGACAGGCGAGTGGCTTTGTCCTCCAGGGGGAAAGTGTCCAAATCTGACCTCTGATGTGAACAGCAGCCGTACAGATCTGGTTGACACTTGTCTGACAATGGAGGAGTACTTGGAAAAATATCTGGGTCCCTGTCGATCGCCCGTGTTCCTCCCGGTCTTTCTCATCTACCTTGTCATCTTTGTGGTGGGTGTGGTGGGAAATGTGCTGACTTGCACCGTCATCGCTCGCAACAAAGTGATGTGGACACCAACAAACTACTACTTGTTCAGCCTGGCCGTGTCAGACCTGCTGGTGCTGCTGCTGGGCATGCCGTTAGAGCTGTACGAGCTGTGGCAGAACTACCCGTTCCTCCTGGGGAAGGGTGGCTGCTACTTTAAAACATTCCTGTTCGAGACCGTTTGCCTGGCATCCATCCTTAATGTGACGGCACTAAGTGTGGAGCGTTACATCGCTGTCATGCACCCACTTCGTGCAAAATATGTCGTAACACGCACCCATGCCAAGAGGGTCATCCTTATAGTGTGGAGTGTTTCAGTGTTGTGTGCTTTACCCAACACCAGTCTACATGGGATCACAGTGCTTCACGGTCACTCCACCGGCCCTGCTGGAAATACTGACTTTGAGATTGCTGACTCAGCTATCTGTACGCTTGTGAAACCACACTGGATGTATAAGCTGACCACCCAAGTGACCACTTTGTTGTTTTTCATCCTGCCCATGCTCACCATCACCGTCCTCTATATGCTCATTGGGCTGCAGCTGAAGCAGGAGAAGATGCGCCAAGCTCTGCAGGCTAAATCAGGCTTTGCACAAGACAGCTTCTGTAATGTTCGGTCACAGCAGCAGAAGGCGCGGCGTCGACAGGTCACGAAAATGTTGTGTGAGTATTTAACCCTCTAAGTTTTGCTTTTTCATTTTGTTAGGCCACATTCCTTCTACCCATGCTCATGCACTGAATCATACACCTGAAACTGTGATGATTTGCAAAGCTCATATCCACAAGGTCCTCAGAGAAATAACAGTTACTTCAAATTAAAAGACCAGAGACTCACAAAGAATACCCAATGAATCCCTGAGTGTAAGGCTGTCTTCCTTTGACTTTCTTAACTGTTTATCTGCCATTAAAGATTGTACAAGTCTTTTTCAATTCCTAATGACAAGTGAGCTTAACATCAATACTGCAAAAATGTTTGCATGCAATCAGTTTGACTCAAACACCACTTTAAAAATGTTTTTTAAACATTTTTGTCTGATTAAATCATAGCCAATGAAGCCAATGACCAAAATGTGGATAATTGTCTTCAAACTGGTCTAGGCATTCTGCATGCTCTGTTCTACTGCTGGGCTTTGATTTGGAGGTCACATAGAATAAACATTAAAAAAAAAAAAAAAAAAAAACGGAAGAAAAGCTGGGAGGAAACAAGACTACTAAGGTATCAATGTAGCAAGTGAAAAACAAAAAAATCAAAAATACACTTTCTGGAAATACTGGAATATTCGTGAAAAGTCCAATTTGCAGAGGTTCCTGAGCCTTTATTATCACACTCTGGTTCAGTACATACAACTGCAAACATGCAGAATCAGTGCCACCCTTCACAAGGAGGGTAAGCCACAGGTCACTGCTGAAAGGGCAAGCTATTGTCGGAGGCTGTATCAAAACATATTTATTAAACGTTGACTGGAAGGGAAGGGAAGGTGCACAAGCAACAGGGCAGACAGGTCCAGGATATGGGTTTCAAGTGTTGCGTTCTTAGTGTCAAGAGACTCCTGAACTACAGATAAGCATCTCACCTGGGCTAAGTAGAAAAAGAACTGGACCATTGCTCAGTGGCCCAAAGCCCTGTTTTTAGATGACACAAAACACTGAATTTCATTAAGAAATCAAGGTCCCAGAGTCTGAATAAGATCAGAGAGGCATAGAATCCCATGTGCTTGTAGTTTAATGTTAAGTTTTGACAGTTTGGGGTGTCATGTCATCTGCTGCTGTTGGTCCACTTTGCTTTATCAAGTCCAGAGTCAACACTGTCAGCCGTATACCAGGAGATTTTACAGCGCTTCATGCTTCCATCTGCTGAGATGCTTTACTGATTTCCTTTTCACCTGTCCAAAGTGAAGCCTTGGGTATTGACAAGAGGAAGATGAGAGACACCAGAATCAGCCATGCAGATGAGCTGAAGGCTGCTCTCAGAGCAACCTGGGCTTCATTACAAGACAAAAAGGCAACAAACTGATTGACGCCATGCCATGTCGAATAGATGCAGTAATTTCTGCAAAAGGAGTGCTAAACAATTACTCAGTGCATAAATGAGCATAATTTTCCAAAAGGTCAACAGTCATGTATTTCAAATCCTTTTTAAGACTGGGGTTTTGTGATATTGTGTGTGGATTTTGTATTTTTGAGTGATGTAGGCTGTAATCATCTAGAATAAAAGGAAAAAGTCTTAAAATATTTCACCATGTAATGATGAAGCAAGCATATATGGAAGTTTCACTTCTTGAATTTAATACCAGAAAAAAATGAACTTTTTCAAGATTTTCTAATTTTTTGAGAAGCACCTGTAAGGGAATGTAGCTAAGTTAATTTTAGCTCAATTTTCTGTAGCTCAAGCAAGCCACAGTTTGTGTTACTACTTCTAAAATGGGTTCTAGCTTTAGCATAATCTAACATAGCTGACATAGCTTTGTTTTATTAAGCTTAAGCTACGTAAGCTCTCTGGCTGCATTACCAGTGTTGCTAAATTAGCTTTGTTAGCTTTCGCTTTAGCTGAGTGAGCTGCATTAGTGTTTTCATGGAGGAAATCTGTTTTCTATTAGCAGACTGTTTACTTGGCTTTTTAAACATTTTGGTTTTGGTTGTACCTGGAAAATTAGATTTTCCAGGTAATGTTTTTGACTTTTAACTTTCAGCAATCTAACCTTTACCTTACCTTAACTCACCAGAAGTTTAATCTCATTTTTATTTTGGAAATTTTGGCCTGCATTTTCGCTCTCACAGATGTGGTGTCTCACTGTAATGGTCTTCAAGGGGGGTATCTGAGATCTGCTGTCTGCAGCCAGGCAGTCGTGGGAAGCTTTTAGGGCTTAATCTTTGCAGCTTAATCTTGGGCGATGGCAGCAATCAACAGTACCAAATACATTGCAGCACTCTGCAGTGACACTGGAGAAGGATAAATGCTCAAATGTGGTATATTGTTAACGGAGCACTGCCACTGCCAAGTCCCTAAAAGGTGTGCAGGTTTATCATTATTTAAAATGAATTAAATCTAACAAAATAATGAAAGTACTAAGTGAATTCACACATTTTTGGACGCAGTTTATGTTGAGTCACTACCAGCTGAGGGAGTCAAACATCAAGACATGGGCTGATGGGAAATGTAAAACAGCATTATTGATTGTTTAGCATGTGATGTTGCAGCTCCTCCAAAATAAGAGTCATACTTGAAAAGGAGGCATATCTCAACTCGCTGTGGGGGTCTGGCTGGATTCTTTCTTGATACTTATGTAAATACTGGGACAATGATATTAGTGAAGTAAAATGGTCTTATCAAGCAATGTGCGAGTAAACAAACCAACTACCTCTCTGGATAATAAAAAACTGTAATTGTTTTCACTCCCTGGTGAAAACTCCTTAATGTTACAAAACAGCCCTCCTTGATTAAGAGAGCTTGTGAAGTGAAGTCACAGTGGGTGTTGTTAACTGCAGAAGTTGAGTGGCAGTAAGCATGTACTGGTGACAGGAATACGTAAGTAAACAGTAAACAGCTGGGATTCAGCTGAAAAGTACTGACTTTTCAGGTATTTCTTGACAATATTCAGCATATGAATTATGAACTTATTTTTCCTTAGAAAGTTTTTTAAACATTTTAAACAAAAGATCACCCTTAAAGAAGTCCTCAAGTGTATTGTTTTGTAGGGCCACTGTGTGCTAAAGACAGCATCAAGCCCCTTTATACATAAGTCACAATACTTCATCACTTATATTACAAAATGAAGGAAAGAAAATTCTACCATCCAGCTAGCTCTGGATGAGGCCTGTGGTGAGAGATGACCTGGACATACAGAGAGCAAAGTTCAAATACCTGCTTGCTGGTTCATGGTTTTGTCAGGAAAAGGTGATGGTGAAGAATTTTGATATTTGAAACATTTCTCGTCATTTTGTAGGAAACAATTATAATTTGCTGGTTTTCTTTTGTTGCTTTTTTTCATCATTATCTTTTAGCAAGCAGTGATTTCTTTAAGACAATTTGAAAATATAAGGGAACGACAATGTGTAAGGTTTTTTCTACAACTCAAAAAATGAATTAAAACTAAGTGCATATCAAATAATTATGTGTAAACCTGGCCTAAATATAAAGTAAAATAAAATAAGAACAAAGCCTTGCATGTGTTATCTCTGTTTTACCTTTGATAAAAGAACAAATGTAGTTGCTGCTGATTCATCCATTAGTGTCATTGAGAACAGAAAATTAAATGTGTGAGAAATGAATATTTTGCATACATTTTCTATATGAACTCTCTCTGGTATGCTGATTACACTGTAATTCAGGAGGCATTACACCCCCCACCCAAGTCCCAACACATTATACAGTAGCTTTTTGAACATGAACATGTACTGATCTGACAATAAAAGGTGACTCCAATCATGCAGATAATATTAAACAGTTTCTCCTACGGTGGCTGAGAAGGGCAAATGGCCTGCAACAGCCAGACACATTCCAAATGAAATAAGACGGCTGCAATAAGAGGACATGCTTCAACTTCTTGAAAAGTCTGAACCAACTTCAAACAGGTAAACATGATGCAAAAAAAAATTCATGAACAACAAACACGCTCCAAACATAAAAACTATTCCAAACTCGAAACGTGCCTCAAAACCAGAAACTTCAAAAACCTCCCAGCCTGTAGGGGGCTCTCTAGCAGGGTGTTAGGCACTAAAACTTAGGTTAGAAATGGATCATGGACTGTTGGCAGCTGAGGGGAAATTAACAAGAAGAATTCCTGCTTTTTTTATTAAATATGTAGCTTGTCTTACAAATTAGCTTAAACTGCATTTAACAGTTTGTGACAGGAAAATATGAGAAATAACCAAAATAATGAAAAAATGAAAGGCTAAGAAAATTATTAATATTGATAAGCTATTATTCTGAAATATTTGAGAAATTCATTCTCATCTAACACTTAATAATGGATATATACAACAAAATAGCTGATGTCTTCACTAGGAAAAAAGATAAATACTTTTTAAATTCATGATTAAACTTTAGATGCATGCACGATTAGGCATGTACCAATCCTCTGGCTGTTCCTCGTTTAAACTGAAACCAGCTTTCAGGCTGTAAAGGACACTTTAATATGCATGCCCAGGTATTGCTATGATAAATGCAACATGGATGAAGCTGTGGAATTCAGGCAGCAGTCTCTCTCCACCAAAAAACGTGGTTAATCACAGTTAATTTATGATTTAACACTAACACTTTGTCACATAGGGGCAGGTAGGTTTGGGTGGCTTTATTTCCCTTAATAAATAAAAAAAAACAACAATTTAAAGACTGCATAACCTGGGTTATCTTTGTCTAATATTGAAACTTGTTTGAAGATATGAAACATTTAAGTGAGACAAATGTGCCAAAACAAATCAGAGAGGAGGGAAATACTTTTTCACAGTGCTTAATAAATAACACACATTTCAAAAGAACTGTAAATTTGTGTCTATCATGACAATAAAGCATGGTATTTTATCTGATTGATAAAATATAGAAACAAAAAAAATGCTAGTCTATTTTTTATATAGCAAATATAAAATAAATATAGGCAGCTAAAAGTTCATGCTACTTAACATCTTTAAAAACCAAAGTTTCTCACAATGATGGTCAGAGGTTTACAAAAATGTTAAATGATAAAGCCATATCTAAACTTAACACCATCAGATTCACGTTACAAAGCCAGTCCACACTGAGCTGAAAACGTGCGTATGTCTGCTCAGACTTGAGCATGGTACGCTCATGTACACATTGATGAATTCTGATCTCAAAGTGACTGTTCACCCAAATTTCTGCCTTACACACGATTGATGAGAGCCAGAAGCTTTATGGGTAAATTGTCCTTTTAAGTGCAGATCTATACGTTTAAGTTCTTTTGTACAGGACAGAATTCTTCTGTCAGTGACTCACAGCTCCAAAAGGAAGAACTTAATTGAGAGCAGAGAGAGAGCATGTTGGCAACATTTATCAATGTACTGCTGTTAAATTGCCCGTAAACCTCACCTATGTCCTATTAACTTTCTCCTGCTGTTCTCCCAGTTGTCTTGGTGGTGGTTTTTGGAATCTGCTGGGCACCATTTCACACTGACCGCCTCATGTGGAGTTTCATCAGCGACTGGACCGACAACCACTTAGAAATCTTCGAGTATGTTCACATCATCTCAGGGGTGTTTTTCTATCTCAGCTCAGCAGTCAACCCCATCCTCTATAACCTCATGTCTACACGCTTCAGAGAAATGTTCAAGGAGGTCATGTGTCACCGGCAACATCATCATACCCCCAGGAAACACTCGCTCAGTGTCACACGGGTGACACTCCGCAGCACCCTAAGTGATGCCCCACATAACAACGGTGCGGCTGTTGTTGAAGCTGAGGCAGAAGATGGAGAGGTCAGGATAAAAGATGAGTCCAGCTTTTAAAGAAAAAAAAAAACAAAAAAACAAATACAAAGCTTTTTTTAAGAGGGGACATGTTTTCATAGGATGGTGTGGAGACCTGGGACACTTCAACCATTATACTACTTTGAACAGGTGCATTAGCAAAAACAAAACAAAGAACAGAAAGACTGCAGATAAGCAGGTACACTATTCTGCTGAAGCTGTCAGGCTACAAATAGGTGTGACCACATAACAAGACTGAACTCAAACCAGAATGTCATCTTTTTGCTTTAACTACATTGATTGTTCCATGTATGACTTTTTAAAGCACTTTATTCAAGTTAGGAAAGTAGTTTCATATGCTGACAATGCTGCTTACAAATGATGGTGTATTGTAGTTTAAGTGACATGGGTTGACCAATAGATACTAAAGTTGGTCCTAATTTTAAAAAAAAGTTAGAATTTTGAAACTGCTGGTTTTGTGTGGTAAGTGTACAGGAATAATAAAATAAAACTAAATTTGGGGATTTGAGAGAGACAAAAATCTCATTGTGTTAAAGGGTAACAACTGCTTAAAAATGTTGTTTATAGGCTGAGATATAGTTGTGGAAAAGTGTGTTTATTTTTCATTTATTCTGCTTGACTGTTTGACTTGTATTGTCAGTGATGTTGGGAGAAAACTACACTTCATGTACAGCAGTTATTTATGTAAAATCATTTGTACTGAAAAAATTCTGTGTTGATACACACTGTATAAGAATTATGTTTAGCCCTGTTTACAGCTTACAGCAGTGTTTGTATGTTGAAGTTCAGCTAAATGTTTTTAAGCTTTTTTACTGTTCCAAATGTACCTTGTACTAAAATGTTGCCATTACTATGGAAAATTACTGACAATTAAATATTATAAAACCACCCGCTGTATCCTTACTTGCATGTGCTAAATATAGCTGTTGTCATTGTCTTGATCTGTTTACAAGACTGTAGGGAAACATGTTGGCATCTTTCAAAGAGTAGTATTACCACATCCTCCATAATGTCTGGAAAGATCAGGGTAAATTTTTTGTGTCATTGGTCTTTTCCTGCAATTTCCACATCGTGTATCTGCAGCATTCTATCCACACCACACACTCAGAAGCAAATTGCTAATTACATTCCTTTCCAGTCAGGTTTTGGGTTTCCACAGAACACACCATGGTCCATCACTGGTGCATGGCAGAGGATTTGAAAAATATTGGAGTGTGATTGGATGAACATTCTGTCACTTCTTTACAGGCCAATCAGAGCAACAAAACGTGACGTAGCTGTGACCGAGGTGTGCGTGCGCAGCTACTGAGAAACAACACGAACCATGGCGACTATAGACATGTAGGTACACAACTTATGTCGTTTTTGAAAAGAAAACAACTCCTGTTTTTTTGGTATTCTTTTAACGAAGAAAGTTTGTCAAGTTCTGATAAAACTGGCGCTTTAGCAGCATCCACTCTAAGCTCTTTCACCATAATTGCACCGGCCTTTTGTTGCTGCTTGCGTACGTCATGACTCCGCCGTGCCTGAAAGTACTGCCCCTCATCGCTGATTTGTCCTGTCACTGTCTAACCAGGCCCAAACAGCTCAGACAGGAGCTTTGCAAAACGGATTCGCCAGTGAGAAACAAGGAAACGGGCATATCCATCTGCTTTGCAAGGTTAACACAAAGCAGGAGCAACTTTAGAATCAGGACTTTACAGGTGCTCAGCTCCTAAAGACATATTGACATGCAAAAAATATTATGTCCATGCATACTGCATTCGTGCCATCATCATAATCGTAATAGTTACCATTATGATGTACAGGTGATGTTCAATCACTGATGTTTCGGGAGGCGGTGGCCCAATGGGGATGTCTTCCAACCACTCCCGACAGCTGACCTGAAGTGTTACACCCAACACAACATCCTTCCTCTGCAGCCACAACTAAAAGCTTGATTTCTGTGCCTCTTCTGGCAGCCCTTGATGGCCTTCTGTAGCTTTGCCCCAGACATGCTGACGCAGAAGTTGAAAGATTTCTCAAGGAAACCCCTGCAAGCTCTACTGGATGGACTGATGCCAGCTTACCTGCACTCTGCTGCTAGCTTGGTTTTCTCTGGAGTATAATGAAGATCACCTTCATTGCAGCTGTGGACCACATCACAACATCTGGCCTGAGCACCATCTGTGTGATCTCTTTGGGGAAAGCAATCCACTTGCCCAGGTTGACCAGCATCTCCCATGCCTTTCTAGGGGTAAGCGTAGCGATGTCTTCACTGTTGCTGGCTTCTGACACTTTCATCCTGGCTTGACAAGCCGACAGGCTGTCATTGGTTTGTTGGAGTTGTTGGCTGTGAACCTGCAGTTCTCTAGTTGCTCAGCCAACTTCTGTAGTTTGCCTGCATCCGACGCACCCCTGTGACAATGCAACCTTGCACACTGAAGGCCTGCATTGGTTTTGCTGCACAATAGGCACTTGTCCTTTTAAACAAAACTGCTGCAGACGGACCTCTGTGGACAAAGGTCAAGTGAAAATAGCAGGTTATGCTGGTTCTAAGTTAGTTTCAATTAAACAAACTAAGAAAAGTGTTAAAGCTAAAAGGACTGTAAGCTTGAAACCTATTGGCTTTAAAATATTCAACAATGCACAAAATTAGGTGAACTGCATTTGAGTCCATTTGAAAAAGATTTTAAATCCCGATCAATTGCTAAAGAAACCTTATTGCCAACCCAATAAGGTTTCCAGTGTAATAGAATTGATGTATGAAATGACAAGACATAAATCAGCATGAAAGAAGCTAATGGTCACTACTGATTTGACATGTATTCTAACTTTAAAATGTGACCCATGTTCCTACATGGAGGAGTCAGGATTATCAATATACTGCAGCCAGTGAGCAAGGGAGGGCTTCATTTCTTTTCTTCACTCCCAGGCATCTGTTGTACTGTCCTTTTTTATGTACAGCTTATGGGTGTGATATAATTCCTGGACCTTATGGACTGAGTGGAGCTTGGAAAAGGAGTTTATAATGAGCAGATGGACAAGAAAAGTCAACTACTGTATTTATATGGGAATGTGCAAGTTAGTTAAACCTAATGCTCATTTGCTGGTTGTTGGCATTTACAGTTCTCTGTCCTGTCTTAACAGGGAACTCTGAGGGTATGATGTGATTCAGTAAAGACAGAAGCTACAGATATAGCAATGATGTGAACATACACAATAGTGTTGATAAAAATGTTTATAACTTCTCATCTTTCTTACTGTACTATAAGCACATGTAAGTCCTTAGACATAATGTGGTACGCGTGTCTCTTCTCATAAATATTTGAGTGAGGGCTGCGCACCCCTCCAGGAGAAAAGACGGTACATGAGGGACATCTGAGTGGCAAAATATCCCACTTGGCACATGAATAATGGGCATACATGACAAGAGGCTGCAGCTCTGTATGATTGCCTTGTCAGGCTTTAAATTGCACCTTTCATGCTAAACGAGGGTTGAGACTCTTCTCAATCAAAATCCTGAGGAAAGGAAATCAACCCTTGTGAGACTGACTTGAATTGGCCTCTTATAATACCAACCTTGATGATAAAAGAAATTCTGAATGGTCTCTAGTCTGTTATTCACGCCATGCAAAACACTTGATGTAAGTACTATCTGAATTAGCCACAGCACCCAGCCCATCCGCCAAGGCTTTTGCAAACAACACAGACAATGAACTGACAAAGAGAGACTGCAACAGAAAATAAATACAAAGAGACAGGGATCACAACAAAGACAAATTGACACATTTAACACTAGAAGTTAAAACTAAGGAAAGAAATACACAAGGAAAACACTGGTAGTGGCTGATGGCCTGGTGGTTAGGTAGCGCTCCATGTACATGAGTGGCCAGGGTTCAAGTCTAGCCTGCAGCTCCATTCCCATATTTCTCTCCTCTATTTAAAATGTATCTTAAAAAACACTGCGATAGCAATGTCATAAAGGGCATTTTTCAATAAACCCCTTTGGAATCCAGGTAAATTAGTCAAAAATGCCTTTTAAGGCATGCCCAAACTAAATTGGATGCTGTGTTTGAACAATTTGGAGTACTTTGAAAGTTACCACTCTAAAGTTTATTTGAGGAAAAAAATACTTGAAAAACAAAGTACAACCTTTTTTGCAAGAGAAAGACCAGACTAAAACTAGCTAAAAATAGATCTTTGATGACTTAAACTCTGATGAAAATTTAGTTTAGTTTTTGTCAAGATAACTAAAATGAGACTAAAATGAAATTCTGTTTTTTAGACATTCAAAATAAATGTTATTTCTCTGCTGAGGGTAAATCTGTACACAACAAGGCATGTCTGTAGTTCTGCCTCTCAGCTTAAAGCAAGTCACATAGAACCCACTTACATGATTTGGTACCAGATTAAAGAAAGAGAATTAGGCATTAAGCAAAGACTAAAAAGAAAGGATCTTTAATCGACTTAAACTGGACTAAAATTATTTCAAGTTTTTGTCAACTAAAACTAGACTAATACTTTAAAGGGTAGAAAAGACTAAAATGTGACTAAAACTAAAATGAATTTAATCTAAAGAATAAAACTAAGTCTAAACTTTAAAATAGCTGCCAAAATTATCATTGGACAGGCTGGGAGATATTAGCAGGAACACTCAAGTGCCTGAGGCCTTACCTTGCTCAGGTTCAAAGTTGATAACAATAGAACAGAAAATGAGTTTTTAACACCTGTTTTTCGGAGGAAAAGTCAGGTGTTTCTAAACTGGAGACTCCCAAAAGGACCCTTGGTAACCAAAGCAAGTATGGTCACATACCTATGAGAAAAAAGGTGGCTGCTCCTGAATGCTTCAACACACTGGTGGGCTCTATTGAAAAGTGGACACTAAAGGCTGACTCAGTCTGTCGGATTTCAGCCAGACTTTGGCCTGACTGCAATGTGTCACAGCTCATCATCCAACCTCAGGCCAGATTAAGAGCATCTAAAACAACAAACGTTTTTGTAGTGTGACATAAATGGCAATGCATCCAAGACACTCCACGACCATGACTAAACAAAACTAGTATGTCAGAATCTTTCTTGCATTATTGCCTAGTTTGATACCCTGACCTGAAGTCAACGATAGGGGAGCATTTGCTTTATCTTTTTATTATTAACAAGAGTGACATTAAACAAGTTCCCACTTCTCCCCCCAGGGTTTTATTCGTACAGGGGTTTTCTTGGCATCTTATCACATTCATGCCTCAATTTCTCCGTATCTGAAGTAGAGCCAGTCCATATTGTCCTCCTCTTGACACATTGGGACGAGTCCATAACTGTTTCTTGTTTGTTTTTGTTCTTTTCAGAGCAAAAGAACACTACAACCACACTCAGTGCCTCTGTTGTAGCTATGATTCACTCTCTTTGACCTGCCTCCCTGACATAATATGAACTTGCACACAGTCGCACACACAGTGGTGAAGTCAGCGTATGATGAGCAGCCGGGATCACACTTGTGACCTAACTTAAACCTAAACAAGCCCATGGAAGTGCTTTTCTCTCTGTGTAAACACCGAGCTAAGAACAAAAAAACCAGAGGGAATTTGACTTCACTCTAAATTAGGAGGTCATTACATGGTGATTTCTTAGCTATGTATAACTGATATCTGCTTTATATGTTTAAAATGTTGCATATTACTCCTTTAAAACACATTATTTTATTGATAGCTTTAATAAAGTACAACTGTGCCACCAAAGAAACAAAGCTGGGAACATAGCTGTGAATTAAAGCTAATTTCCCAGTAGCTACCAAACCAGAATCAACACAGTTCTGCTCTTCTACATTATTCGCACATTGATTGTCATGAACCATATTTTGGTATATAGTTGGTGTCACTCTGCTTACTAGGCGTATTTTATATAGTTTTCAGTTCTTTTTCAGATATCATTGCATTTACACGGCTGGGGCTCAGGTGGTAGAGGGGAGTTGTGTATTCATTTCAAGAACCCAAGTCTGGATATCATAATTTCCCTGTAGGATGGCCTAAATTCATATTTGCTTCTGAAGACCCAGCTATTATGGCATGTTTGTGTGTGGATGGGTTGAACGGCATGCCATATAAATTGCAGTGAGTGGTTGGATGACACTTTATAACGGCAGACCATTTTCCACGCCTGTCATCCTGTCATTCAAACAAATCATTGCATTCACATCACAGCCTTGTCTTTCAGATGTCCAAGTATTTATCTGAAAGCAGTCATCCCTCATCTGTTGACTTTACTTCAGCAAAATCATCTGCCCTCCAGGAAATCTCTCTGTTCTTGCTCTTCATGAGTCTATATTGGTTTTGATCAGTCTTTGTGTTTGTACATCTCATAACTTCATATGCATACAATTGCTCTCATTTTAGTAAAACAGCACACATAAGCATGCAAAATGAAAATGAGAGGTTCAGCTCTGAATGGCTGGTATATTATGCAAATCCAAATTTGCATATCGTTCAAAAGGTTCTCAAATTCTTACTATGAGTAGCATATTCACGGTTCACTTAAGAGGAGGAATAGTAATTGTTAAACTATATGAATCAGGCTTACATAAAAGACAAAATGTTGTTCAGGCTTGCCAGAAATGATGCAAAAAAAAGAAGTTTTTTTGTAGAAGTCAACATTTTTGGCTTTTTAAACTTGGAAATTTCACATTTTTTCTTGTAAATTACTAATTTCTTAAAATCTGAAATTCTGAGTTTGTTTTCCCCCAAATTCTGACCCTATTGCTATTTTTATACTCTGTCATACATCATCTAATCATGATTTCTAAAAAATACGTGCATTTTTCTTTTCTTTTTTTTTAAGGATTTATTTTTGGGCATTTTTGTGCCTTTATCAGATAGAGGAGGACAGTGGATAGAGTTGGAAACAGGGTCAAGAGTGGGGGGAGAGACATGCGGTAAAGGGCCTCAGGCCAGATTCGAACCTGGGCTGCCCGCGTACATGGGGAGTGCCTTAAATCACTAGGCCACCTGCTCCCTGTGCATTTCTAATTTTGACGTTAGAGTAGACAGGGTCTGCTTTTCGTGTGTTTTTCTGTGCCCCCTGCTTCCACTAACAGCTGGTGTTTAATATATCTGTCCCTGCCCATTAATGCTCATAGACATTCCCCCAGGTTACAGCTGACAGTAGCATTGAACTCATAATGCTGACAAAAAATATCGTACTAACATTACAGGTTTGTAAACATCACTAAAGTTCTGGCAAGGACTTTGCTGTTTATCTAAATTTTGATAGTACCACAGTGTAGATAAGGTAACGTGATCCCAAACATCCAGTTTTTCAAATTAATATCTCAGTTTTTCTACAGTTATCATGGGATCTAAATGCTGAAGAGATGAAGAATGAAAATGCTGGTGCTGAAGCTCCACATGGTGGTCAATGGTAGCCACTGTCCTAAGCCCTTTCCTTCCTTCAGCCCTTCATGCAGGCCACATAACTGAAAATTAGAAATGCACTGTATCAGACACCATTATTTCACTTCAAACGTGTGCTTTAAATGAAACCTCAAGACTTATGTGCTGTTTATATGACTTAAACAGCACCAGATGCTTCAAAGTCTTGAAACAGCTGGTCTGATGCGTGTCTGCAAATCTTGGAGCAACACTAAGCCCCACTGAAATATCTTTACTCTAAATCACAGCTAGCAATCATCTCTGTACTAGCTCTCCCCAGTGGCAGATTGAAGACTGGGTAATAAGGTATCAGGAATGCACAAGCACAGCTCTCAGCAGAGTCCATCTGTAGATTGAACACTGAGACACACTAACTTCACTCAAATCCATCTGGAACAGCACAGACTGAAGCTTAACTCTGCAGTGAAACTATGTTTTCAAGAACACCAGTAGAAGAAGAAAACAAACACCAGGTGAAATTGTCATGTCAATATGTAGTCTACTATAGTGGCACTTATCAGCAGGTGAAAATGGGAAAAAGGCGGGGGGGGGGGGGAGTAAAGCAAATGTATCACAGTACAGTTTGGGGCATGATGGACACATGATGGTCTGATTTTAAGTGTTAAATTCAATATTTTATGATAAGGTTAAGAGTTTTCCTGCAAAAACAGTCTGTGTATTGGATTGTTAAAGTATGCCATTTATCAGATATCAAAAATACGCTACATAACTGAATTATGACTAACAGTGGGATTATATTCCCCCTGGGTTTGTTGTTCTCAGCACTGTATTTACAGAGATGGGGAAGTGCCTCCCTCGGTTTATGTAGAGGCTCAGATGGTCCATACAGGATCTTTATTAAGTATTCACCCCCTTGGATGTTTTACCATTTAATGGTTTAATAAACCAATCAACTTCTACAAAGTAATGCCAATAAAATAAAAATATGTAATCTAAAATAAGTGCCTGCACAAATATTCACACCCATCAAGTCAGTATTTAGTAGATGAACCTTTGGCTGCAATCACAGCTCTGAGTCTGTGTGGATAGGTCTCTATTAAGCTTGCATATCTGGACCTTTCAATTTTACTCCATTCTTCTTTGCAAAACAGCTCAAGCTCTGTCAGTTTGCACAGGGATCAGCCATGAACTGCCCTCTTCAAGTCCAGCCACAAATTCTCTGTTGGATTGTTATCTTGTTGTCTTTAAACCATTTCTGTGTAGCTTTTGCTGTTTGCTTTGAGTCATTGTCTTGCTGGAAAAATTATGGCTTCTCCCAAGCCACAGTTCTCTTGCAGACCGAATAAGATTGTCCACCAGGAAAGTTCATATTTTGCTGGATTTATTTTACCCTCAACCTTTACAATGCTTTCAGGGTGTGCTGCCAAGAAGCATCCCCATGGCATGATGCTGCCTTCACTGTGCTTCACAGTGGGGATGGTGTGTTTGTGGTGATGTGCAATGTTTGATGTCTGCTATAGCATCTTGTCTGATGGCAAAAAAAGTACCATTTTGGTCTCATCACACTGAAGAACTTTCTTCCACTTGACCTTCACATCTCCCACATGGCTTTTGGCGAACTCTAGCCAATAGTTGATATGCATTTACTTCAACCGTGGCAGATTTACACGTGCCATATTCCTTCCATTTCTTGATGATGGATTTAACTGAACTCCGAGGGATGTTCAAAGCCTTGGAAATTCTTCTGTATCGATCCCTTGACCTATACTCTTCAATAACCTTTTCTCTGAGTTACTTGGAGTGTTCCTTTGTCTTCATTGTGTTACTGTAGCCAGGAATACTGATTAACTGGTGACTGGACCATCCAGAAAGAGGTGTCTTTATACTACAATTACTTGAGACACATTCACTGCAATCAGGTGATCCCCATTTCACTCATTATGAGACTACTAGCACCGATTGGCTGGACCCCTTATGAACTAGGTCATTCACTTTAAAGGGGGTGAATTTTATGCTATGAATTATTTCACATTACATATTTTTATTTCACTGACATTGTGTGTGTTTATGAGAATGTTTATTGGCAAAATGACAGAGATTTGTTTCAAGGGTGCAATTCAAGGAGAACATAAGGACTTTAAGAATGTGTCTGATATCACTTGGTACTGAGTCATAAGATGCTGCTATAGAAACCAAATACCGTCAAAATGGACTCAAAGGTAAAGATGTTTCCTCAGTAGAGTTAAATCACTCTCTGCAACAATGCTTCCTCCTCACATAAGGTTCTGACAGAAAATTACATGAATTAGAGTTTAAGGTTATCTTCAGAGTGGTCTTAGAATCATTGAAATGGTTGCAAAATTAGCCTTGTTGGAAAAAGAACAGAATAAAAATGTCTAATCAATTCCATAAAAGTGAATTATTAACTCACTTACTAGGTCTAAATTTGAAGCAGGTGGATTTTGCCAAATAGCAGCAGCAGCAAATGCAAAGCGCAGTCACAATTAACAATTTTTCACTGAGGCTAGTTATGTACCAGTCTAGAAACTAAAAACACTTTAGAAATGATAAAGAATTGCATGAAGTACAATAATACAGAAAATGTTCCAAACTGCCATGTGCAATATCAGTGAAATGCTGCACCTTTGTCATTGAAAGATTTAACTGACAAAACTAAACACTTTTCTGTCGAACTCTTTTTGTGTTGATTTTGGCGCCCCCTGTGGTCAAGCAGTCATATCATACAGATTTTGTCTTGTATGCCTAATAAGTTTTTGTTTGTTTGTTTTTTTCCATAAAATCTCATTATGTTGTTTCATTTTCTGAGAATATTGGTTGTGACAAATGTAAAAACAAGGCTGCATGCTGTTAATCTTCTTGTCTGACATCCATCACACAGCAGTATTTGCTAGCATTAATGATATAATAATTGAAATACTAATTTCTACTAATACTAATAAAAGAGGACTGCTTAGGGGACCCTAAGCAGTCCCAATGACCAGTCATGTCAGGCCAGATGATCCATGAGGGACAGAGAGAAAGAGCTACAGCTGAAGGAGAGACTTCAGTCTCAACAGGTTAAAGTCAGAAAACATCTCAGCAACTCTCTCTCATCAGTCTCATCCACAGTGACTGACACTGCACCTGCTGAGAGTCACATGTGATTTTCATAAGATTTTCAAGATGTTAACCTATTTTCTTAAAACAGAATGACCCTTTTATTGGTGATGTTAATGATGTGGATGGGCACACTGACTAAACCATTTAATAAGTACTGACAGACTTCATAGCTAAAACACAATGTGCACAAACATCAAGAAACCAGAGAATAAAGTAGAAGAAACTGAAGCAATTTTAATGTAAAATAGTTGAATAATTGTAAAAAGACACATTAAAATGGGTAAATGTGGCAAAAATAAGCAAAAAGTGGCAAGAAATTGGCTTGTAGTGTCAAAAATTGGTGGTAAAAATTGTTAAAAGCAGTTAAAAAGTGGCAAAAAAGGGTTGAAGGTGACAATACGGGCAGGAAAAAAGTAGTAAAAAAAAGTGATTTTAAAAAAGTGGCAAAAATAGGTTAAAATAGGCAACAGGGATAAAGCAGAAAATACGTGTTAATGGAAAAAACTGGCAAAAATTGGTGGTTAAAATGGTGAAAAGCTGTTAAAAAGTGGTCAAAATGGCTTAAAGTGGCAAATATTTGCTAAAGTTGGCAGAAAAATTGTGTGAAAAATGGTAAAAAAAAAAAAAGTGGGGAGGAACAGTGAAAGGTGGCAAAAAATAGGTTTAAAGAGGCAAAAAGGGATAAAGCAGCAAATATTGGTAAAAAGGAAAAAGTGGCAAAAATGGGCATTAAAATGGTGTAAATTAGTTTAAAAAAAAAAGTGTGCCAAAAGTGGGCTAAAAGTGGCAAAAATAGGTGGCAAAAACAGTGAGAAGCAGTTTAAGGGGTAAAAAAAATTGTCTAAAAGTGGTAAAGACTGGTGGCTAGAGAAAAGGACAAAAATAGCAAAAAATGTCTTAAACTTGCAAAAGTGAGTTTAATGTGGAAACAAATGTGGCACAATAAGCAGAGACTGTGATGAAAAGGGGTTTAAAAATGTAATAAATAAATAATTTTAATCAGAACTCAATAATAGCTTGACACACTATTTAGCTCCAAAATGAAGTAGCTGTTAGCCATGGCACTAGCACCGATGCTACTGATTCAACACACATGCACTGATTTCATGAATAAATCACAACTGGGAAGGGCCTAATCTATGGGTTTTTCAGGGGCTCAGCCAATTCTGTGGGCAGGCCTGGTCACACAAACCAACAGCAAACCAGTAAACCTCAAGTGTATTATAATAATGTGGGACATGATGAAGGACACCTGAACCCACCATTAATAATCACCAGGATGATAATTTAATTATGGTTTGCAGAATCGACAGCAGAATGTGCATTTTCGATTCAGCAAACAGAGCCTTGGCATTGACAATAAGAAATATCCCTGTGTTTGACAGTGGCAGTCTGTCCTGTAGAGCCTTGGAAAATTTTAAGAATGGAAAACTCACAAATTGAGTGAGTGCTTGCACTGCTGTACCAAATGAACACAAATTTCTTGAACATTTGTAGAAAAACTCTTAACAAACCCCTAAAAAAGCACAGGCTGTTAGAGCACAGCTGACATTTTCTGAGTCTTCTGTGAGCGTTTGTCCATTTAACACAGAGAAATCATGTACAAGAGCATGTTATCTAGTCTCAGAAAAATGTTCTGGTTCTTCCTCTTTCTACTCTGGTCCATACCAGTATTCTTTTGTATTCTTATTAAATGTTATGTAACATTCTCTGTAAAAAGAAAAAAAAAAAAGGTTGTATTTGCTGTCTCTTTGAAGGCCTGTAGACCCAAGGAGCTGATCAATGCATTGGTGAAAGAGGAAGGAATATATATGGTGTGCTGAAACATAGTGGCTTGTCATAGGAAAAAATAAAGCACTGTGTTTTTTTTTTTTTTTTAATATGGTGTATATTTACCTCAGCAAATAACTCTCATCTTCCATTTGCATAGCCATAGTTGGCCTGCATGCCCTCTCTTCCTCTGTAAAAGGTCCATAATGACGGACTAAATAGCTTTCTATCAGCAAGTACCTCATAAAACCCCACTTCAAAAATATTGAAGTATACCTCTGAGGAAAAGATGTAGCAAATGGTCTACAAAGTACAGGGGATGTAACATGGGGTTCGCCAGTAATTGACTGTTGTTTTGGAAAAGGCCGAAACTCCCAAAATATTCTTGCAAAATATTCAGGATTTAAATTCCTGCCATTTCCACTGCTTGTCATAATTTATTTCTTTATTTCTTCACTTTCTAAATCAAGAGACAGAAATAAAGCCTTTAAGATGACATATCAAATTCACTTTGTTTAACCACGCTGTTTTTACAGATGTTACAGTTTAGGTTTTAAGCACAGAATATATAAAAGGGCATGGTCACCGTGAAGTCATCCATTAGTTATCACCTGCGAAGATGAAGCCTTAAGTTTGACATTTGTCCACTGCCATGCTGGTTTTCAGAAGTATTACTTCACTTTATTTGAAGGAGACAGAGCTTGAAAGCAATGAAGGACTGGCTAGAAAGAAGTTAAGTTAGGCCAAGTTCCATATAAGGAGGATATCAAAGACAGGCTGCGAAGTGGGCGTCCCAAGACGACGACACCCCAAGAAGACAGTTTCCTCACCCTGTCAGCACTTGAGAACTGTAGGCTGTCTTCTATCTGCAGTCAAGGTTTGCAGGACGACCCTCTCAACCACACTGGCTGACTTGTGGCAAATGCTGGTGAAGAATGGCATTCCATCCCACAGCAGCAGTGTGTGACCAGGCTGGTGGCCAGCATGAAGAGGAGGTGTCAGGCTGCTGTGGCTGTTTGGTTCTTCCACATGCTACTGAGGCTCCTGTTTACATAATGAATACATTGTTATGCCTTATTTCTGCAGACTTCAGTCATCCAGTCCGCCAAACAAGAGTCAAAAGCAGAATACGCTGTTTGGCATTGGCAGAGAACATTTTGCAAATTTTTCATTGGCGCAGTCCAACTACTTAGCTCTGCTGCTCACCCCACAAACATATGTTCTTTACAAATGCAGAACCATTTAAAATAATCTAATTCTCCAATTTAGATAGATATATTGCAATATTTGCATGGAAACGGAATTATTTGGAAAAATATCAAAGTAAAGTGAAAGCTTTTGTGCCTTTAAGTCCCCAAAAAATCTGATGTGAGACAAACAAAATCATCATTCATGCATGGAGATGACGCATACATATTTTCCCTTGTTATGCTTATAGCAGCTTCTATTTTCAGCCTTTATAGGTAAGCTCCCATTATTATCAACATCAGGAGGTGGGTATGATGGGCAGTATGTAGATTTGTGCTCTTTCCTATCCAGAGCTGCTCTGCCTTTCTTTAGGGGAATAATTTCAATGAGAGAGGTTACCAGCTGTGCCTGAAAGTACCTCCTGTTGTCACTTCTTTTTCTGGCTTCTGCAGGCTTCAACTGCTTCCAAGCATTTACGTGTACGAGGATGACAGAGTGTCAAAAATGTACCAATGCCAGCGTGCTAGAAAATCAGTCCTACCCATTAATCTGTCAATTGTCTTCCCAGTGGATGGTCTGCTCATTTCCATGTTGGACATTTTGGATTTGTCTCCACGGGCATCATTGTCTGGTTTTCGACCATAAAAGTGAAGAAAAGAGATTGGATGGTATGGCAACACAGGACTGATACTGTCATTTTTTTCCCCAGAGGTCAAAGCTCTCTCTGCCTTTATTCCCCTGCTCCGTATCTTCTACTGTGCTGAGGTTTTGCACACACAAGTAAGGCATGCTGTTCAGAGTCAATTTCATGCTCAAGGAGTTAAGCATGAACAAGATGTCTGAAAATAGCTTAGTTTTGTCATGCATAAAGTGTTGATGCAAGCCGATTGATTACATCTTCTAATCATCCAGGCTTAGACTTCACGCACCTGCTGGTACAATTAAGAAATGCAGAATACGCTTGAGATTCTTGTTCTTGCCTTAACCTAGAAACAAGAGTGATTGATTTTCTTACACATGATTGGCCTGATTCCATGAGACTTCCTCTGAAACAAATTCAATTTTAATCTACAGCAGTGCTCCTATGTCACTATCCTTAATCATCTCTTGCTGAATGCATGCAAACTTGGCTAAATCTGCTATCAAAGTGGGTGCATGAAAGCAAGGATTCAACAAGGATTCAACATACTTGTAAGGAATTATCTTTGCAACAGGGCCAACATTTTTGATATTTAACCCCTTTGCAAGAAATACCAGATATTTTGTCCAAGTGCTTTTTAAGACGTGTCCTTGTGTTTCCCTTATTCCTACAGAGAGTGTTCATTGCCCTTTACTGTTATATTCCAAGGTCTCAAATCTCTGTGTATTTTCAAGCAGCTGCATAATCAGCAGCTGTGAAGCTGTTTTCAGGGTTTTAGAATAATTGGGGTACATCTCATGTCTCTAAAGTTATGTCCATGACTATTATGGAGAGATAGAAGGAAACAAAGTGGAGGACTGAGGAAATATGTTTTAACAGATATGAGATGTCCTTTCCTCTACAGTCATTTTGCGATGGCAGTGCCAGCTGATCATCAATTAGCTGCCAGGAGGTTTAAACAGCTGTTTGTGTCTGCTAAAATAAGCACTGTATTTATTCTAATAAAATATCCACGATAACAGTGCTTGGTTTCAGTCTATGTGTGATCACAAACACACGTGCCTGAGGAGAAACCTGCAGTCAATTAAAAAAACATACGGACTGTTTCTACCAAAAAAAGACTTTATAAAAATACTTACTAGCCTTACAATTTGATGTGTAAACTACCAACATTTCATCTGACTGTGCGGTCTGTGTTTGATTAGCACCAATTCTGTTAGAGTGCCATGAACAACGAAAAAATAGACTATTTTTTAGGTGTAACATTAGGAGAATATTGTTAACATAAAAAATAATCAAACATGTCATTCATTAACAATCTGTCTGGCCTAAACTTTATTGACACCCTGATGAATGGTAAATTGTGTTTCTTAATGACAAACAGACTCCAGCTCTGTCAGATGTTAATTCTCTTCATAATACAATAAATCCAGAAAATAACTGACCACTAAAGGAAATATTTATTTGAATCTTCTGATTTTTAGACCTTTAGCATGTTTCATATTTGATGGTAAATTTGGAAACAAATCAAATATTAAACTCCAAATTGATAGACTGTTTAATGAATTTGATTAAAATTATGCACGATATTTCACTTTTAATATTAAGTTCAAACACTTTTTAACATCCCTCGTCATATCAACTCTTCCAAAATTGGTTCTGTTTATTATCTGTTAAGTATCTGTGTCTGTTTTAGGTCCACTGTGCAGCAGCGTCAAATCAGTGATACCCAATAAGGGGGCATGCTTTTCAATTTAAAGAGTCGGGGGAAGTCTGTACTGGTGTGTTTTTGAGCATTTGCTCTTGAATCCCAGTTCTGGGTCCTCGATCCTCTTTCTTCCTACCAGTTTAAGAGCGTTGAAAGGTCTTTAATATGGCAGGTCAGAAACTACTTCCAGTTTGACAAAAGATCAAGGACTGATCAAATAAGCCAGTGGTTCCCAACCTTTTATCCACTGAGCCCCCCATGCTCATATCTAAGAAGAGCTGTGGCCTCCCATGTGGGAAAAAAAGTGATGTATTTCTATCAAAAATACATAAATCTGGATTGTTTTAATCCTTTAAAGTAGAACAACCTAACCCAAAACACAAGTGTTCTTACCAAAATACGTACCTTTGTATGAACTATTCATAAGTGTTTCATCATGATTCTAGATAGAATGACTAAACCTAGTTTTAATAACCTCAGAAAAGACAAAAAGGTCCTAGACCCCAGGTTGGGAACCAATGGGATAAGTGACTTGGACAGTCAGATTTCCTCATGGCTGCTTATGCTGTGTTTTGTTGGGGTTTCTGCCCTCTTGGCATACACTGAAAAGTACTGATCCTGTGTTTTCCCATCATGGTTTTCTAACTCATTTTCAAAAGAAACCATCTGTCCCTTCTATTAATAATGAAAGCACTGATAATCACACTTAAGTCAATTTTGTCCTTGTCAAAGACATTCTGAAATGAAAAGGGTCTTTTATGAATTTAAGACTCCTGATTCCACAAAGAGGCAAAAAGCCCAAACAGGATGAATGGAGACATGCAGAGATTTTATTCTAATTGCTGTTTTTTTTTTTTAATATAATTTAGCTATTTTGAGCATAATTTCAGTAATATTTGAATAATTATTTCACCATGTAACAACTTAGTGATTGTGTTCTGCTTAAAACATCTTCGGTCTTAGTTAATATGCTACACCTGACATGCTTAACAGTGAACTCATTCTTGTCCAAGGTCATGACAAAGAGGTAGAGCTTTGTTTGTGGAGACACAAGTTTAATCCAGTCTCAGTGACCTTTTCAGTTCCCAACTCCATCTCTGAGAGAGTTTCAAAAACAAAAAATGGTCTGAAGAAGAAAATTAAAGAGAAAAAGAGATTGATTGGAGGACATCCAAACTCTTATTTAGAGCAGAGCCAACTGAGCAATCTGACAAAGGAACAAAGAAAACCACTCAAGCAGATTTTTTGGGAGGCATATCCTGCTACATCAGGATCACAGTTCCAGAGGAAGCCTACTGTAGAACAGCCTCGTCCACTTAACAGCAACATGACAACTGACCTTTCAGCCCACACACAGCACCAATCTAATCTGGGTCACTTCGGGTAGCACATCATATTGGTTTTGCCTATGCAACTGAATGAGTATAACTCATCTAACTGAGCTAAAACCTTGAAATTCATTGTAAGTAACTTCTTGTTTGAACACAATGAGGTTCTTGTGACAAAATTATCAAAATACTACATAATGTCATTTGCTATGGGTAGATCTGCCTGTGTTGAATGTGATGATAACTCATTTATTCTACAACATAACGGAAGTGTATTCAGTGTTTATCAAATTACAGTTTGATACATTTTAAATGATGTTACAGCCTTCAAAGTACCGTTCTAAATCGATTCTCGATACTTAAGTTTAGAGAAACATTTTGAGGTTAATCACAATACAAAATTAATCCAAAAATAGTGTCGTTGGGGTGCTGGTAGTCTAGTAGTTATGGCAGAGTTATGTCACAGTTATGTCTAACTTTTGCAGAATACATCTGAAAGACGGCCCACAGTGACAGCCTGCTTAATGAATATCTTAGCCAGTAGAAACTGAGGAGCCAGAGGAGTTGTTCTGGAAGGACAAGCCTTGGCAGATTGAGGAAGTGGCTGATAAGAAAAACATAATGACTAGAAAAGCCTATGCTGAATTCTAGCATAGCGGCACTAATCATGGCTGCATAAGAACAGGCCCTAAGCATAGAATTGATAGAGACCAGGTCTACCGTATCTGACAGGAGCCAAGGTTCAGAATGTGCAAAGATGCCCCTGAGACAGTGCAGGACATCCCAGTGGGGAATAAGATGCCGGCAGGTAAAGTATACATGGAATGCTACCACCAAGTTACTGACATAAGAAACAGAATCATCTGTACCAAGTGGGGGTTGGAGGCTCCGGGATGGAATGGAAGCCACCCCTAAAGGTGGTCTAAAATACCCGAGGAAGGTGGTGCAAAGCTTCCAAATCCAAACCAACAAACTTGTGGTTGTAAAAACAACTGCCGCCACACTGCCATTTCAAACAAACAGAGATCACATTCAGTCAGTTACGCAGTTGTACCTATTCTAAAATACGTGATACTACTGCTACTGTCTTCTACGATGATTTTAATTCTTATCAACACAAAGAATCTTAATAACCTGAATTAATTATGTTACCTGACAGAAATACTGATTTATGGGTACTTTGCATTTTTGAGACTTGTGTAGAACTACAGTAGGTATTTCTGGCACAAATTCCCAAACTTTCAAGGTGATGGAACAAGTATTGAAGGAAAAAAAGCTTCATTACTTGATCATCACAAAGAAGTGGAAGTTAGGTGATTCCAGTAAGTCCTTTATTTAAAACCCTGTAAGCATCAGCACAGATATCATTGCCTGTACACTGGACAATGTCTGTGTGAAGTGAGAGCTACAGGCGCACCACAGTTCAAATCACCGCTCCAAGAGGGTGACAATAAACAGTCTTGTTTGAATGTTACCCAACATCTTCAGTTGAAGGAACTTTCATTCATCCTTTAGTCCTTAGTAGTAATAGCTTCCAAAAACTGCCACTGCACAGAACAAGCTGTCCTACAGGGACAGAAACAAGGAACAAGTTCAGTTTAGAAAACTTGACTTTTTAAAAATCTGTGTGTTTCCCCTTAAATCCACAAAACCAGAAGAAAAAAGACTTACATTCATGAAAACATCTTCAGCATAGTTGTCTGTGTCAGCATCCCACAAACACCTTGAAGACATCCTGGTCAAACAGAAGAAGGGAACGAGAGTATCTCAAAGATTGTGCATTTATTACTGTAAAACAAAATTGTACCAAATTTTACATTATCCAAAGCTAGGATGTCTTGACTGTATTGCATTATAAACTAGATCTGGTAATATAACACAATGCATTAATTATTGCTTTAAATTTGATCTGGATATTATTTTCCCCCCATGAGTCCCAACTATATCTTCCCTCTTTATGTAAAGTTGTTCACTCTTGTAAAAAAAAAAAAAAAAATCATTCTCTTGAAAAAACATTTTATTTTTTTTCAAATTTTAGGTTAATGTAATTTCAGCACAGCAGTACTTTTAGTTTTTAAAATGTGTTCTAATACTTAAAAGGTTATGTTGTATTGTTGTCGTGTTGCCAGTTTTAAGGCTTTTATTGCTGCCTGAGCATCCAAAGCATACAATATTATGCACACATCCTGTGGTATGCTTCAGTTTGTGTTAACAAATGAAACACATGCTATGCCTGCTTTCCCAAAACAACAGAGCAACTCACTTGACTCCTTGTCCTCTTTGTTCTCCAATGACTACCTGCACCACAAGCTTATATCTGTCAAACCCAGAATCTGTTAAAGAAGAAAAATGAAGTCTTATTGAATTCATAAGTAAATCTTTGAACAAGCTTGCTATGCTGTCAGGTGTCAGCCATGGAGCCTTATCACCAGTACTGTAACAGTGCTGATTAAAAGTATCCACCCCTTGGATGTTTTACCCTTTCACTGAGTTTATAAATTAACCATGGCTGGTATAATTTGCCTTGTTTTTTTCTGTTTTGTTATTTTTTTTATTTTTTTGTTTTGATTTTTTTTTTACAAAAAAACTCTTTTATGTCAAGGTAAAAAAAAGATTTCTGCAGCATAATATCAATGAAATAAAAATATATGATGTAAAATTATGATGTAAAAGTGACTGCATAAATAGTCACTCCCTTCAAGACCCTTTTTAGTAGATGCACCTTTGGCTGCAACCACAGCAATGAATCTGTGGGTCTCAATCAGGCTTTCACATCTGGATGCTGCAATTTTATTCCATTCTTCTTTGCAAATCTGCTCAAGCTCTGTCAGGTTGCACAGGGATTCGGTGTAAACAGCCCTTTACAAGTCTAACCACTAATTCACAATTGCACCGAGGTCAGGGCTTTACTTGGCCACTCTAGAACCTTCACCCTGTTGTCTTTAAACCAGTTCTGTGAAGCATTTGTTGTATGCTCTGAGTCATTTTCCTGCTGGAAAATACATTTTCTCCCAAGCTATAGTTCTCTTGCAGACTGAATAAGATTGTCCACCAGGATTTTCCACATTCATTTTACCCTCCTGCTTTATAGGGCCTCCGGGACCGGCTGCTAAGAAACATCCCCACAGTATGATTCTGCCTCCACCGTGCTTCACAGTGGATATAGTGATTGTAGTGATGTGCAGTGTTTGGTGTCTGCCAAACACAGTGTGCTGTCTGATGGCAAAAAGCACAATTTTGGTGTCATCAGACCAAATAACTTCTTACACTTGACCATTGAGTCTCCCACATGAATTGTGGTGAAGTCTAGTCCAGATCTAGTCTTTCCCATCTCAGCTGCTTAAGTTTGTAACTCCTTCAGAGTAGTCATAGGTGTCTTGGTGGCTTTTCTCACCACTCTCCCTGCATGGTCACGGAGTTTGTGAGGATGGCCTGGTCTAAGCAGATTTATACATTTATGACATGCCTTCCAATTCTTGATGACAGATTTAAATGAACTCCAGGAGATGGACCTCTGTTAAATTAGGTCAGTCACTTTAAAGGGGTGAATATTTAAGCAATCACTTATTTTACCTTACATATTTTTGTTTAATTTACATCTCTTTGTAGAAATATTTTTTTTCTTTTTCAAAAAAGACAAATTATATTGATCATGAGTGATTTATAAAACCAGCAAAAGGGAAAACATTCAAGGGGGTGAATATTTTTCCTGTAACTGTAAATTTCATTTATTCATTCCAAAGAATCATTCAAAAAATGTACAACTTGTGAATATTTTCCCTCTCTTTGGGTTTAATTGAGCGCCACTCACCATTCACTTTGTCCTTAATACGCTCCGCAAGTGAACGGGAGAGCTCGGGTACTTCTTCTGGGTCATACTGCACTCCGGACAGTCTCTCCCTCACAACTTCACGAATACACTCCTTAACTATGGTCGGCTTAAACCTGCAACAGTGGGCAAAAACAACACTGACAGGTCATACAGGCTAACATAAAATTAAATAAACACTTAAAGTTAGCTGACGAGCTGCGTAAACGTTATTAGCTTACAGTTAGCTAAAAATATAGACACTGCTATGAACAAAACCCGCTACATTATCCTGCTAACATCTTTTATTTAACATGACTGAACCACTCACTTGTGCTGGTGATTCGGTCGTATGAGATATGTGTCCGAGCCCGTCATTTTACTTTATTTCTACAACAAAAGACGAAGACGAAAAGCTGCTGCTAACGAGCTAATCGTTACATGTTACCATAGCGACGCTGTGTTCCGGTACTTCTTCTTCTGTGTTTATGGTGAGTGGACAGTCATGGTGCACTATCGCCACCTACGATGCTGAAGTAAAAGAACAGGTCTATTAATCTTCTGCAGTAAAGTAAATATTTATTTACCCAAAGTACTGAGTAGCTACTTTTGTTACCCAAGGGGCTTACACAGTTAAATATCATCTTTCCTTATTGTGTAATAACAACAAGAGGATATGACTCTCAAACCATGTTGGTAATTATAAGATGTGACTTAACCTTAAGTAAATTGTGAACGCTTTTTTGGGATTAAATGTAAAATCCATATCCTTATATGTGCTATCTTTGGAAAGTGTATATAACTATTTTGTAGTGTTGATTTTTTTTAACACTCAAAGGATTGGTTTTTTTAATACACTGAAATGTACTTTTAACACAACAATGAGGTCTCTCCTTTAACTATGGGTGTAAAATTAAAGTATCTGGAGGATACTGGGTGTGGGGACTGACTAATTCAGTGGATAACTTCACTCATGCTGCAGAAGTGTCTGATATCAAGATAGTCTCTTCAAAATAGTTAAGTTCATCTTAATATAGGTGGTTGGGTAGCTCAGTGGTTCACATTATTGACTGTGGTATGGGTGGTTGGGTGTTTAAATCTCAGTCAGAGCATGAGTGTCCAGTGTGGTCCCTTGGGCAAGGTTCTTCTTCATGCCAGGAACACCTGTCCCAGATGTAAGTCGCTTTGGATAAAAGTGTCTGCTAGATGACATTGTAATATATGAATATAAGGAACTTGCACAGTTTGATGCAGAAAAGTAGCAATCATTTACATTTCTGTAAATTTGTTCATCACAACTTTGTGTCCTCCCTGATACACCCTATCAATCATGTCAGTTGTTTATTGTTTAAGTATAAATAAATGTTTAAAAAAAATAAAATAAAATAAAATAAACTATTATGTTTATCCTTGTAAATATGTGTGGGAAATGAAGTGCCAAAATGCAGTCAATAAAAACATAGTCATATCCAATCTCATTTCCCTTTAATTGAAGAAGATGTGTGTGGAAATTACATTGTAACTTAAAAAAGAAGGTGTCTTAAAAAATTGTTTATTTAAAAAATTGTTGTCAAAAAAAAAGCGCAAAAATTTAAATTTTAATGTCACTGTGCAATTCATGTGAATGTCTGGTAACAGGGTGGACATACAGCCGCTGTCTTGTGCAGACATTTTTTGAAATTTGATATTTCTTGAGCTTGACCGGTATATTTTCTCATAGTTTAGCCAAGTTACAGACCAGAACCAAAACTGAAAAGAAAAAACAGGTTTTCACTTTAAGTTTCATTTCTCTGAATGTTGAGTCATCCAGACACCGCAAGTTGTTAATAAACAGCCCAGACCAGCTGTGAGTTTGTTTCCTCCTCTGGCATCAGCTGTGCTGACACTGACGGGATGGCTGAATCTGAGTGGACAAGGATCTTTAACATTAAAGTAAGCAATCTAAGAAAAGGAGATTCCTGGGGTCTTGAGTTTGATGACAGTATTGTCCCTAACAGCCCAAAGTTTGGCTGGGAGCAGTACATCAGGAACACAGGTGCCAGGTCAGTGCATGATTTGCTGTTTACTATTATTGTTGGTGGAAATAGTATTTTTAGTGAGCAGTTATAGAAATGAGTAAATAATAATTTAATAAAGCTTTGAGTACCTGTGCTATTTAAATTGTGTGGATTTTATATTTACATCTTTTGATTATGCTATTTTCTATGGGGAAAAAGCTGTTTCCAAAAACAATTTAAAAAAACCTCAAGATTTAGAAAATGTATTTTGGAATTAAAGTGATAATTATGGTTAACATAAGATAAATGTTGTTATAGGGTAAAGAAATAACATATTACCTTATCCAGTCTTTTAAAAACAGGTTATTTAAATGTTAGAGTTGTATAAAATGTAATAATCAAATCTAATACAAAAAAAAATAGAAAAATATCTACTGTATAATTCTGTAAAAAGCAGGATGATAGTGGATTTAGGGTCAGTAACTTAGTTATTTCCTGTAGGTGTGGCATTATATCCTAAAAACACGTGCATTAAATCGTGGTTTAAATATAAATCCTTTCTGATTTAATAATAAAAAATGGACTTTATTTAAACACATATGACACAAAAAATGACCATAGGAATATTACTGCTGCTGCTAATGGGGATTCTTGCCACTCTGGATACTTAACAGCAGTAAGGTGTTGGACCATGGCCTCAGTCTTGTTGCACTTGCATGACTTGGACTTGTGTGTATTTTTATATTTTGTCTGACATTTATTTAGTAATGAATATTTGAAAAATAAGCACACTTTACACCCAGTATCAGAAACTTTAAACACTTAACTGACATTTTTCATAAAATGGGTTGAAGTCATGTGATCATAAATATTGTTAAAAGGTTTTGTGGATTTTGGTTAAGGAGCATTTAAAGGCTGCTATTAGCATTGCAAACCACATATAGTACCTATTTGATTCCTAATTTTAAATGGTCAATCAAAGATAGGATCTTTAGCTGTATTCATGAATTATGTGTTAACTCTGAGTGATGGTTTTCATTTGCAAAGAGGCTGACTCTTACCTCTTTTGTATTTTTAAGGTTCCGCTGCTCAAGGTGTGGAAGAACCTGGCCTTCTAACCGTGTGATGGTGGTCTTCCACATGCAGCTGAAAGATGGCCAAGGTGTTGTGAAGGTGAGACGATTCTGTCAGAATTGCAAGAGGTGCTACAATGCTCCGATGGAGAGGCCCAGTGTTGAATCTGACAACATTGACATCCTCATGGAGAGTCTGATGGAAAAGATCAGGATTAAATGCTACCATGAAGACTTGGGCAAAAGGAACCGCCCATTCAGGAAGCTGGATGTCAACAATCCACATGAGCCCTCTCACTGTGAGGCCTGCAGGCTGGGCATCTGTACACAGAACTGAAAACGTGAGGGTTTATCGGGAAAAATAATATATGATGCATGGGAATAGAAATATGTGTGTTATTGCATATGTAATACTCTTAATGAAGGATGCTTTTCCCAGGTTCACCTGTATTTATTATCAACATTTTTAGCTCATAATAGCAAAACCTCCATTATAAATGGCTTTCTTTTGGTCACTCTGTTAACTTATATATAAAATCTACATCTATATAATAATCTGCATTAAGGTTTTAGTGTTCTCCAATTCTGCACATATCAGTATGTTTGCTAAAAAAAATAGTCTCTAAAATGAAAAAAGTTTAATAAAGCTTTAATCAGCAATAAACTTGTGTGTTTTATCTGTTGTCGAATCAATAATAATGGGTTTCATGTTAATATAAAATGTGTATCAACATATTAGACTGGATTTTTGGCATGAAAAGAACATGTAGGAGACACTGATGCAAATTTTTACAAGAGAAAAAAGGAGATGAGAGATTTAGGAAGTCATGTTGGGCAAGAAATTGTATTTTACTCCTAAACAGAGCATACTGGACTACTGCTGGGGGGGGGGGGTTGGGCCCAGAGCCATTGAGGGGCCCATGGATATAAGACATAAAATTACCTATTCTAATTTTTTGGCAATTATTACCCTTTATTTGTAATACAATTTTCTGTTATAACTTATCAAAGCAACCAAAAAATGTTTTTTTTTTATTTATGTTGCATGTTCCCTCTTCTTAAAATCATTTGAGCCTTTATTTTTGTAATATTAATAGTAAAATATGCCCATTGGACAAGGACAGTAATATCCAATGATAAGACCCGCGACCTTTTTTGCCACTCCAAAGCTGACAGAAGCCAGGCCCAGGAAGTGAAAGTTGACCAGGGGGCTGTATCAAATGCAGCGTGTGCATGTGTTGATATCACTAAATTAGGAGGGCTCTTTTCCTTTCCTGAGGCTGGAAACAGTACAATGCATTCACACTTTAAAAATGTTAAAATATAAGAAAATAAGGTGATCTTGTTTCAGTATCCACACTAATCATATTTCATAGTGATGTTGTCCTGTTAGAGCATGAAAAGCTAACACCCTAACTACCACAGCTTATTCAAAAACAGGGTTCTCTTCTCTGTGTTTCTTCGTAGTGTATAAATAGATCATCAGGTTATTATACAATCATTTTCTCATGTTCACATTCAGTTCACAGTAAACCACTGGAAAACGAAACTTAAGGAAACCGATTGTTATGATTTGAGTTTCATTTCCCCAAACTCTCGGTTGGAGGGTATAAAGTGAAAGTCTATCAGTCTGAGTGAGTCATTCTGCTCGGCTGTTTGTGTACAGTGCAGATCAGCTGAGCTTGTTTTGCCTGTTTGTCTGCTGCCCACTCTTCTCACACTGATAAGATGGCACATTCCGATTGGACCCGGATCTTTGAAAATAAAACGAAGATTCTTAAAGATGGAGACAACTGGCGTCTGGAGTTTGATGAGAGTCTTGCTCCAAAATACCCAAACAAGGGCTGGAAGATGAGTGTCAGGAGCACCTGTGCAAGGTCAGTGAAAAGGACAGTTAAACAGGGATGAACATGCAGGTTAACCATCAGAAAGTTCACTGGGTTTATAAAGAGCTGTGTCCATTTCAAGTAAAAATATCTGTATCTTACGGAGCCCCTTAAGTCCAATTAGTTTATTTTAATTTTGCTTCTTTGTGCAATAGTCATTGCCTGGTGCACACAATACAATACTCAGACCTAATGTTTTCTCATTAATGCTGTACTAATGCTGGTATTTGACATGTAGCATTAGCACACTCTAGTGGAGCTCCTGCAGACTTGTCATAGAAGTAATAGGCAATGCAGCACTTCCTCATTAGTGTGCACAACCATCAAACAAGTAAGTCATTATCTCCTTCCTCCTTCTATCTAGGAATTCTTCCACCTAACCACTTAAGATGTTTACAAAGTAACATTGTCCAGTTTTGATTCTGACCATATCCTTTTTTCCATAGCAAGGCTGTTCCTAAAAGTATATTTATGAGTCAAACCTGAAATTTCAGCTGTGTCGTGGATCTTTGGTTGTCATTTCTTTAACCTAGATCCTGGTGTTCTTTTCCAGGTTCAGATGCAGCAAATGTGGGAGAGTCTGGGCTTCCAACAAGGCAATGGTTGTCTTCCACATGCGCCTGTCGTATAGACAGGGCATCGTCAAGGCCAAACCTCTCCATCAGAAGTGCAAGACATGCGACGACGGTCCAATGGAGAAGCCCAGCATCAGCTCTGGGAACATCGCCATTCTCCTGGAGAATCTGGTGGAGCAGATCAGAAAGAAATGTTACAATGAAGATGTGGGCAGAAAAGTCCGGCATTTCAGAAGCTTTGATGCACAGAGTCCCCATGAGCCCGCTCACTGTGAGGCCTGTATGCAAGGCATCTGTCCAAGACAGAAGTGGGAAAAGTACTAAACTATTGAACTCAAGTAAAAGTAAAGTTACTTTGGATAAAATGTACTTAAGCAGAAGTAAAAGTGATGATCTATAAATCTACTCAAGTAAAAGTAAAAAGTAAGTCATTTAAAATTTATTTTAAGTACCCAGTAGCTACTTTTGAGACCTGAGGTTATAATATATGATATTCTTAATGTAAAATAACTACAAGAAAATATGAATCTATAACCAGGTTGTTCTTATATACGGTGAGATATTTATAATGCCATGTACTCTTTTTGTGGTTGTTTTGCTTGTTTCAAAAGTTTAGAGAATATTTTACCACTCTGCAAATCTGTTACTTTTTTCTGCTTCCTCTTTCATATTTCTGTAAAAAAAAAAAACAAGTGCATGGTTTCACTCATATTATTTTTAGTTTCTAGTTTGCTTCAAACAAATTGTGGTGTTGCAAAAGTATTTTGAAAACTATTTTGCAAACAGGAATGAAAAATAAAGTTTCTTCAAGCAATAAACCCCAGTCTTCTGATTATTTCTTCACTTATTTTTATCTAATGTGTAAGTCTGGGTCTTTGTAAGAAGATTTAATGAATTTTTAAAGCGTGTTTATAGGACTCACAGAGAACCAAAAACACTCTAAGCTAAAGTTTTTTGACATTTTCAGGCAAAACTTTAGGATTCTTTTTTAAGTATGAAAAACTGCAACACAATCTTTCTTATATTTGTTTCAATAAATAAAACTTCACTTGAATAAAGGTTTAAAAGTGTGTGGTGCTGAATGCTGGGTTAATGTCCTCCAGGGCTGTTACAGTATTTCATTACAAAATGTCTCTCTGAGGTGTTTCAAGTCAAGAACAATAACTTCAGTTCTGACTGAAATAATTGGAAAAATGTACTCATTATCTTATGTCTTCTATTCTTTAAATGAAATAATATGGAGTCAAAGTATGTGTTTTATGTTGGAAATATACTGGAGGGAAATTAAGTTTACAGAAATACAAACCTCCAGTACAGTACAGACCACCAGATAGATACTTGGGTACTGTAACTGTTATCACTTCACAACAATATCACACAAAACAGATAATTTATTCTACTGTATAGCATGGTTTAAAATGAGTGTTTTCCTTTGCTCTCCAAACATTGAAAAATGTACAAATTTAGATCAAAGATATAAAAAATTGAGGTGAAGTTTCCAGAACCCCTCAGCTTTTGGACCTCAGTATTTCTATGAGCCCATGTAAAGCTCTGAAAGGAGGCATAGCCTGTATTAGGCTAAAAGAAGTGGTCCCACTATAGAACCATGGGGAACACCATAATTAACTTTGGACACATAGAAACTAAAAGAGTTGGTGTCTCTTTTAAGCCCATACACAGGTACTGTCCATTAAAAAGTACTTCAAAGATATTAGAAAGACATCAATATTTTATTGTTATTAAGAGAAAGGCAGCTTAGTCAAGAGTGAGTCTTAGAGACAGGTTGATGTATTAGATTAAGAATATTTGAATTTGATTCAGAAGCTCAATTGGAAAAGACAAGCAATAAATAAATCTGTGTTCATCAGACCAGCATGAACAATAATACTTTTTACAGTAGTACCCCAAACAACCCCAGACTTATAATGCTGCAGAGTTACCTAACTACATTTTTGAATACCCTGTTTATTTGCATTAAACCAGCATGTGTGACACTTGTTATTTCTGAGGTCAGCCTTTGCCATCTGCAAGTCACACACTGTGGTGCCAAATGTAAACTGTGGTTTCTCTCTGTTTTGTATGAAACCACTCACAGGGAGAGAGGCTGACTCAGAGAGTTTTCCATTTACCACATGATTTGCTGGAGGTTTGTTCACATCACGCTTGGGTTACAGTGGCACTATGTATATCTTGATCAGTGAGACTGAATTTAGTCTTGCAAAGTAAGTGACAGGTAAGTGGTTTAGATGCAAGTAGGGAAGATGAAATGTAGAAGACTGCACATGCAGCAGTATGAATTGTATTCTTTGTCCTCTGCAGACATTCACTCTACTGACCATACGGCAGTCCTCTGAAAACAGGTGAAAATCAACTCTAAACATCATGACATCCAGGGTCATTCCAGGGAAGGTAAACTATCTATTCCTGGGGTATTTTTCATGATTTCTTTTAATTATTTATTCCTTTCCTCTAAATGGTTTAATGAAATGAAACATGATTCTTTCATTCTAGTGGCTTCCTTCAAGAGTTGGGCCTACACTGGTCGTAATTTTCACTCTTATACCGGGTAAGATATTTGGAGGGCGCATTGTTGAGTATGAGGCATATATGTGGATCAAATGTTTTGTTTTTCTTTGAGAAAAAAAAAACAAAAATATCTAGAAACTTCTTTTATAGATAAACTTAAATATTCTATTTACAATTTCTAGATAAAAAAATAAAAGAATTAATTTCTATGTACTAGTAAAACAATGACATAGATAACTGGTTAGTGGTAGCTAAAGTTGAGGTAACTGACTTTGTAAGTTGTCTTTGTTGGCTAAAAAAAAAACACGTTATTTTTTTCTGTGCCCTCTCATCAGCTCTGTGCGGTACCATTGATGTGAACTGCACCGAGCCAAACCAACCAGCCCTGCTGAAGGCTCTGAATCCAGTGTTTAACCTGAGCGCCATTCGCCCCGTGATGAACCTGACGACTCCCACCAATATCAAAACTTACTTCACCATGTATGGCATACTGGGAGTGGTAAGTTCAGCACCAGAGAAAGAAAAATACCAGCAGATCAGGCTTTATTAAGACATAATTCAATGATAGAAGTCACAAAAACACACACTGATGGTAAATTCTTCTTGTCTTTCAGGATGAAAAGGCTCAACTCTTAGAAACATACATCTGGCTGCATTATGTATGTTCTACTGCTTTTATTCTCCTTTAAACCAGTAGAAAATCTCATTGATCATATCTGTTTCCTTACTACCTTACTATTGAGCGAGTGTGTAACACTGCTATTGTTAGGATTTTACTAGAATGTAATGCTACATCTTCATGTCTGTCTTACTTTAATGTTAAAGTTGCCTTTATCAAGCTTGACGTGAAACTGCAACATAAAACTACTTTCTTGTGTTTATTGAGATTGAGCTGATTTTGAACTACAGTACTTGTGATTATTTCAGTATAATGAAGACATATTGTGCGCTAACATGATCAGTGTGTGTGTGTTTTAGTGGTGGCATAATGAGTTTGTCAACTGGGATCCAGTTCAGTGTGGCACCAACAAGATCTCTCTCCCAAGATCCAAGTTTTGGGTGCCAGATATTGTCATCAATGAATTGTGAGTTCAAGAATGACTTCCATAAATAGTTTCTTTTATTTTTTCAATAAAATGTCAGAATTTCTTTTTTAGGTACTCTTTTATTTTAATATATATACAGTGCTTAACAAATTTATTAGACCACCTGTCATATTTGTCTCAGAGACCATCCAGCATTTTCAGTGAGCTCTCCACATTTTACCATTTTGAACAGGAATGAGGGATTTCAAACTGAATTCGTCCAAATTTGAGCCAGCTTCTCTGAGAAGTCAGAAATTAATCAAGCATAACATTCAACCACTAAAACTAATTTTTCTGTTCAGGAATGCAAGTAAATAACTATAATTTGACATATTAATCAAGAAATGTTAATGTGCTTTACTATTTTTTCAGGTTTTTTGTAAATCAGTGAATTTGAAAATTCATGGATAACGATAATACATTTATTTTAGCATTAAAAATATCATGTCGGTTAAAGACCTTCTACGTATTGGTGTTGTAACCATTGCAGAAACATAAAAAATGATATATACATACATACATACACACACACATATATATATACACACACACATATATATATATATATATATACACACACATATACATATACATATACATACATAGATACATACATACATACATACATACATATATATTTATTTTTTATTTTTTATTCTTTTTTTACCTGAGTTCTTACTTGATTTTCATAGTTGTAATGAGGCATGTCTTGTCATGTTGCTGGACATGACAAAGCTACCAGTACATGATATTTCCATGGGGGGCACAAAAACTGCCCCTTCTGGTTAAAGCAGTGAGCTCTAGGGTTCAAAGCTTACTTTAAATATAAAGATGTTCAAACAGTTGACATACCAGTCTAGATGTTTATAACTCAGAGTTGCCATATTTTTTTTCGCTTATATTAACAGAAAGCTTTTCTGATTGTTTGTGTCTCACAGTATGGATGAAAACACGGCCCCCTTTGTCCCCTATGTATACCTTTATAATGATGGCAGGGTGCATGATTCTCAACCCGTCAAAGTGGTCAGCTCCTGTAACCTCGACATCTACACCTTCCCCTTCGACATACAGAACTGCACCATGACTTTCAACTCCTACTTACACTATGGTGAGATGCGGTCTCTTGTCTCACTAGTTGCAGTAAATGAAAAATATGCGTCAATGGTAAGAGGAAGTTTAAGCCTGGTAGTGTCTGGTCTGCAAAATGTAACAAAACCAACTCCAATAGCTCTGGGGTGTACGTATGTCATATTTTTGGCCTTGACTTTGCATATTAATGTAAGTATCTTTGCTTCTCAGCCATGGACATCCAGATTTTCCTCAACATTTCGGCAGAAAACATTACAAAGAACTCCAAGAGGGTGATGACCACCATGGGGGAGTGGGAGCTGCTGGAGATCACTTCCTTCAAAAATAACTCAAGGGGAGATAAGGAATATTACATCGACGAGCTAACATTCTATGTAGGTTGATTTTAAGTTCTCTTAATAGCATTTTAAGCTTTATTATAAAAGTTTACATTCAGGTGAAAGCAGACAAACTTGTGTTGTGCAGCGTCTAATGTTTCCCTCTGAAACATTTGTTCTGTAGTCAAACGTATCAGACTTATTAAGATTGTTTTGTTGTTCAGGTTTAGTTTAACTGATTGTTTATCAAACTTTTAAATTAGGATGTGTGTTTTATCACCATTTAGCTTAAATATAATGGCTTGAGCATTTAACTTAAAGCAAGAGATGGTAGTTCACCTAAAACTTTCACTTACATAGGCTGTTCAGTCGTTGTCATGCAATTCTGATTAATTATAAAGCTCTTATTCAGACTAAGTCCATCCTGCTGCCCAATGTGGAAAAGGAGATGGTTCATCTCTATACAGATGTTGTTATGAGCATGCTTAACTAATGTTTTCTCACAATAAACTAAATTAAATTGAATTAAAGGATGATCTTAAACTAGGAAACACATAAAAGACTGTATAGTTGTATATAAGAATTAGTATTAGTAACAGTCTGTTTTATAACATGCTAAAAAAAAACATTAGCCTCATGGGGGCTAAACATAAGCAAAATAATAAAGTTACCTTATACACCTTAAAACATCTTCAATTTGAATTCCAAAAGGGCACAGAAAGATACCTTACTTCATTTTTCGGTCTTTCTTTCTCTGCAGGTCAGAGTGAGGCGCAGGGCCACCCTGTACGTGGTCAACCTTCTGATCCCCAGCTGCTTCCTCATCACTGTTGACCTCTTCAGCTTCCTGCTGCCTCCTCAGGCTGTGGATCGCTCCGCCTTCAAGATGACCCTGATCCTGGGCTACACAGTCTTCCTGCTCATCATGAACGACCTGCTGCCCATCACTGGAAACACCATACCGCTCATAAGTCAGTATTAATCAGACTCAGCGAATGTTGTATTTATTTAAATCATCATTTACATGCATTTGAAGTACTTCTTCCCTCATCAAGGAGTTCATAGATTGTTATAGCAGAAAATTTTGTTTTTTCCAAGACCAGGTATAGAACAGGTGGGAGCCTGCCCACATTTTCAGCAGCTCTGGCTCCAGTAGTAAATTTCATCATTGAAATCCTCCACTGACATTCTGTAAAATCCTTATGTCTATGTTTTTATGGTATGTTTTATGGTATGCATATGGTATGCACACTATATTGAGATAAAGGTTTATTTTCCTATTAATACAGTGAGAAGAATAAGAGTAACAGATGTATTTCACAGGCCCATCTGGAGCAGGGATCGAAATTCAGTGAGATTTTAAACGCTTCAGTGTGTTGCATTAGCTCACTTGTTCCATAATGTGCAACATTAAAGACATCTAATAATGTATACCTTGATTGACTGTGCACTCGCTTCCCTCGTTCTGCCAGATGTGTTCTTCTCTCTCTGTCTGGCTCTGATGGTGGCCAGTCTGCTGGAGACCATCCTCATCACCAACCTGCTCAACAGCTCTGATAATTTAGGACCCCTCCCACGCTGGATCAGAGTAGTTTTTCTGCACTTCCTGGGCCTTGTTGTTTGCCTGCCTCAGAAGAAGCAGAAGAAACCAAAAGCTTTCGGTAAAACATTAGACAATTTTTACAACACTTCAATACATTAGGGCTGATATAAAGTATAATAGCAATGGAACTATTAACCATATCATCACTTATCACAATATCAAGCATCATACCGTTTTGAATTGTCTCTAAATTTTCTCAGTTTACTTTTGTTTTACAACTGAACCTTTTTCTCTGCTAAACTAGACATGAAACCCGCAGTACCAAAGCAGACAGTGGATATGAGGTCTCCAGAGGTAACGGGGTCAGGTGTGGACAACAAGGCCGTTCAGGAGCTAAGCAGCCTGGGTAAAGACCTCAAGGCCATCCGCCTCCTGGTGGAGAAACAGATGGGCACAAGCGAAAGCTCAGAGGAGTGGATCCAGGTGGGTTTCATCATTGATCGTCTGCTGTTCGGCGTCTACATCCTCTTCATATCAGTCAGCTTCATTACCATCATCATTATCTGGGTGAACTCTTACAGTCAGTAGATTAATGTTTGTTTAAGGGCTCCATTAATGTAGCTAGAGGCTAAAATGTTGGTTGAATTTCAAATTATATATTCCTGTTCTGTAATGCATGTAAATGGAGCCCAGATAATTATACTTATCCTAAAGATAAATTATTGTGAGTAGTTGCAGATGGTTAAATTAAGACATTAATTAACCCTTTATTAAATAAATGTAGCTTTGAGTATCTGTGTAAAACTGTGCCATTTAAAATGGAGTTAAACACTGTAAACAAAATAAAATCTCTTGAAAACGTCATTCGGCTTTATTGGCATTTATTTCAAACTTCATAACCTTGTTCTGTTTCTTTTTTTTTTTTCATTAAAATTATACAATAATATGTCAGCTTTTAGTTTGTAAAGATACATGTAAATAATGCAAATTAAATTAGTTAGTTTGCTAGTTTCACTGCTGAAGGTTAAACTAAAAATGCTTAGATTGAGTAAATGGATCTATCTATAAAGGGTTCCCGACAGAAATATCATTAACACGAATACGTATTAAATCTTAATGTAAATTTCACCAAACATACCCCTGAAAAGTTTTATCCAATTAGCATATTATAAATAAAAAAGATACTTACTTAAGCAGTTATAATTTAACTGGTGAAACTTATTTGGGGGAAAAAATCTATATTTTCAGGCATCATTGTGGTCTGATGACATGTAGCTAATTCCTCTATAAAATCGAACAATGAAACACCCTTTACTACTTGGCAAATGTTATCAAGATATTGCACCAATTTAAAAATTCTGAAAGAAGTAACTGAGGAATAACCCAGACCTCCAGCACACCATCAGACTAACGACCACTTCTGACCCAATGTTGATGTTTTTAGTGCTGCCCGCTGAAAGTCAAGCCTTCTAAGGTTCTATTCATCTTCATCTCTCTGCTCATGTACGGTAAGTAAAGACACAAATATATTTATCTTATATAAAATAACAAAGAGCTGATTGTCCTGCAGCTTTGATTTAAAACATTTAAGTGTCCAACATTTCCTGTACCTCTTGAGTCATGTTCAGTGTCCCAATCATTCAAAAAAACTGCTTCTGAACTGGTCTAGCCTCAATACCCATCACCAATCTCTCACTGAGAAATTTCTACCCATAGTCAGAGAAATTGAATGTTGTCATGGGAAAACCAAGTCTTGAATCCAGCTTTTTTTATTGCTTCAAAAAATAAAACAATGAACAGTTACTCAGTATTACTGTAAAACTGAGGAAAATGAATGTAAATGTATGTCTACTTAGGGATTCCATAAATCATGCACACTTGGGTGTGTAGAAATAGCCCTGTAGCTCACTTTGGGTCCTGACCTACCCTTTGAGAACACCTGATTTTAAAGATGCAACAGGTTTTGAATCTGCTGAGGTGCTTGAATGAGACAAGCAAACAGACCTCTGTATCACTAAACAATGGTAATACTATAGATATGTGCTGACCAGTACTGTTAGTATTGTTGGTATATGTACGGTAATCTATGTTTATGTATGTTTATGTACATAAATCTGTACATTTTTGAAAATGCACTTTTTCACAAACCAAATAAACCTGCCAAGAACAATGCATAGTACCTATAAATAACATTTCCAGGCACAGCAATCCTCTAACTTTTCAATGCAAAGACAGTTGGGTCTGCTTCAACAATCATTTTCACTGCAGTTCTTTCTTTTTTTTGTCCTGCAGCTCCGTGCAGTCCTGTCATGCTAAACTGCACTAGACCTGACACACCATCACTGCTAGAAGCTCTGGGACCCGTGTTCAACATGAGCTCCATTCGACCTGTTATGAATGCATCGACCCCAACCAACATCACCATTAGCTTTGTACTGGCGGGCATTTTAGGCGTGGTAAGAGAGATTATGTTGATGTGAAATTGTTTAATTATATCACCATGTTGGTTTTCTTATGTCAAACTGAGCTACACTGTGTTTTGAAGTTGCTCTAATTTTAGCTTCTGTGTGGTTAAAAAAATCAGTTTCAATAAATGTTTGATAAAAAGAAAGCATTCAACATGTCGGATCTCTTTCAGGATGAAAAGGCCCAACTACTTACAACGTATATCTGGCAAACTTTGGTAAGACCCTTCTTTAGAATCAACCTCACAGTTTACTCAGAAAAATAAATATTCACTCATTATTCAAATGTGTCTCAGGAAGACTGAAATTCTCAGCATGGATGATAGTGAAAGCTGTTGGGCAGGTCTTATTCCATGTTCACTGGGAGGCCATTTTCCACACGTCCTCCTCAAGATGGGACGCTCAAATACTGTCATAGTTACAGCTACTACAAAAGAGTCCACTATCACTGTCCTCATCATTAGAAGCTTTATGCAATAAGGCCAATTTACATGGAAAGGGGTGTTTTTTCTCCAAATAACTGCATAAGAGCTCAACGTCTCTGTGCACCAGTGTGGTGACAGGCCAACAACACAATAAGGGGAGTATTAAAGCTGTGCCTTTTGACTTATTTACAAAGATTAATTTATTTTTTATGCTATGACCAGTGTTAGAAGTAAAACAAAAGTTTAGCTAATTATCTTGAAATCCTGCCTTACTCATCTTACACTATAAATGGTAATACCAACAATTTTAGCAGCTGCCTCATTCCCATTGTCATGGGCAGCTGGAGCCAATGCCACAGTACTGTGAAAAACTATTTCCTCCCTTCCTAATTTTTCCTTTTTCTCATATTTTTCACACTTGGATGTTTCAGAACTTCAAACAAATTTGAATATTAGACACAGATACCCCAAATAAATACAAACTGCAGTTTTTAAAAGACGATTTTATCGATTAAGGGAAAAAGTCATTCAAATGTTTATATGTTGCAGATTTGGAAAAACGAGTTTGTGAGATGGGATCCAGAACAGTGTGGAAAATCATTGATTACCATCCCACGAGAGCTGCTCTGGGTGCCAGACGTGGTCATTAATGAATTGTATGTACCATCTGCTCTGTAAAGGTAGTACACATCACTGTTAGCTGTGTGTGTTCATTTTTGTCCTTTTACCATGAAAAGAGACTGGTGGTTTACTAAAGAATATAAATACTCCATATCATGCAATGATACAGATGTTATCCTCTTACCCCTTATTACTTGGTTGTATTTTTCTCTTCCTGTAGCATGGGCAAGAACACAGCTCCATTCGTCCCATACAGCTACCTGTCTTCTGATGGTTTTGTTACTGATAAAAAGCCCGTCAGAGTGGTCAGCTCCTGCAGACTCGACATCTACACATTTCCATTTGACACCCAGAACTGCAGTTTAAGCTTCAACTCCTATTTACACACTAGTAAGTACAAAAAACACTAGATATACAGAGCTTTTAAGCACTGTAAACCATAAGGAACAGGTGTTTGTGTAAATTCTGTAACCTGTGGGGGATAAACTTTGTGTTGTCCTTTCAGTTTCTGCTGTGTTCATCAACCACACCTCTGTAGACGAAATGTTACAGAGATCTAAAGAGGTGATGGCAACGATGGGTGAATGGGAACTGATTGGAATCACAGTGAAGACATTTCAGTTTCCAACAAATTTGGGGGATGACTACCAAGAGATTCGCTTCTTTGTGAGAAAATACTTCATACTGTCACCTTTAAAGCATCACATAAAACTGATAGTCTGTTACATTTTTCAAACTGATCAATCTAACTGAATTTCAGAGTCATTGATTAGTAAAGAGGGCATTTAAAGAGATTAATAGGTCTAACGGAGTTGCTTACAGGCATTTATGCAGCAATAAAAAGTGATAAAAGTGGTCTTTTGCCACTTTTATCGAGAAAATAGTCTTCACTTTTAAACTTAAAGACAGAAAGATGTCATGGGGTGTGCTATATGTCAGCTCTGCATTATGTGTCTGATGTAAACTGCTTTACCACTTTATAGGTGTTTTTAGTATTGCACTTACAGCATTTTTTGGACAAAATCAAAAGTAGACAATGTTTAGCTTTCCAGAGTAAATCATATATCCAGCTCACTACAGCTGTGCTGTACATCTCAAACTTTTGTGACTTAAGCACAGAAAATTTAAAAAAAAAAACATGTGTTTGGTTCACCAGCTGTTGTCCACCTGTTCCAGGTGTCGATGAGCCGCAGAGCCACCATGTACGTGGTCAACCTTCTGATCCCCAGCTGCTTCCTCATCGCAGTCGACTTCCTCAGCTTCCTGCTGCCTCCCAAGAGTGTCGACCGATCCTTGTTCAAGATGACTCTGATCCTGGGCTATACCGTCTTCCTGCTCAGCATGAACGACCTGCTGCCAATCACCGGAGACACCATACCTCTACTGAGTCAGTTAACAAAAACCTAAAGTGATGTTCATTAGCAGTAATGTTGATTAGTGTACCTACAACCGTGGCTGTTATTGGTGATGGCTGCAGTCTGTTTGTTCCTGATCAAAAGCAATGATTTAAATACCATAAACCCTCTCGACAAAGTAGTCCCAAATGTGAAAAGTGTCATTCCTATTTGTTCATTTAATTTGCAAAAGTAACATATTAATCAACAAATGACACTTTAAAAATGCATTTTTCAGGATGGATAAAACTTGAGATAGCACTAAAAAATGAATAAGTAATAATGCAGTCCCTGAGTGAGTTAAATATTGTTTTTTATAAAGCTAAAAGTACCAAACTATATAAAACAGAGCAAAGCATCAGGCTAAAACAGGATACTTTTAGTTGTATTATCACCAAATACTTCTGCACTCTACTCTTGCAATGCTAAAGAGCTGTGGTTTTTCCATTTGGGTTCCCTGGAATTTTTAAGTTTTTCTTTATGATTCTGGGTCCTGTTAATGATTTAAGCTATTTAATTGAAATGAGTGAGTCCAGTCAACAAAGCAGGTCTGGATAATGGTGCACTAAACATTTCAATTATAAGACCCAAAGATTGTTAGGGCATTAAGTCTACTGTAATTTGTTTAAATCTTGCTTTCATACAAATGTTTTCTATCTTCTTTATTAAAATGTTCTCATATGACTTACATTCAACACCATTATATTAGTTGCCTTTTAATTAGGACTATCAGAGTTAGTGCATTAAATGTGATTAATTAAAGGTACAATGTGTAAACCTGGAAAATATCTAACAGTCATATTCTAGATTTTAATGTTCAATTCTGGTGGTAACTGTTGCAACAAGTAGAATTTGTTAACACTGCACCTTTAAGGTCCATAATGAGTGTATTTTTTAAAGTTGCAATTAATCATGTCATATTGCCCCTTTTAGCACACTTTGGTGAAGCCACCGCAGTATTTTCCTGCAGTCACAGTGATGTAAATTAGGACACCACTGCTCTTTATCATCTCATTTCACTTTAAAAAACAAAACTCACAGACAGCTCAGCAAATAACTCAAAAGTCACCTGCACTTTGTGATATCAGATCTTTACCTTTTTAACATTTACACTTTTTCGACTATGACTTAAAGATGAATTGATTAGATTTTTTAGGTAAAATGTCAAAGTTAAGCTTGTTAGATTTTTCCGTATCATACTACCACAAAATCCACCCAAGTTGTTCTCCTTGACCCACCACTGTACTTTCAGTTTTGTAAACCTCACACAGAAGCATATTACCATCAGGGGATGGTCTTTTTTACATGAAGCTGCTTTGTGAACAAGAATTTGAAATGTGGTTATTTTTATTACCCTAGACGTGTTCCTGTCTCTGTGCCTGACTATGATGGTAGGGAGTTTACTGGAGACGGTTCTCATCACCAACCTGCTGTGTGGCTCCGCTCACTATCCTGTCCCTCGTTTTATCCGAGTGTTAGTCCTTCACATCCTGGGCTTCCTTGTGCTGCTTCCTCCAAAATCCAGAGACCCAGAGGACACGGTCATTCAAAATCCTGCAGCACAAGGTAAAATATCAGACCATGGCTGATTTTACAGACTAAATTGTTCATTTTCTTATATCCATTTACCCTTTCATCCTCTCCTCGGCAGCAGAAATTAAAGACTCCTCCCTGGTAGCAGAAAGCAGCAGGGATCCAGAACAGAAAAGCCCACTAGATGAGGACAAGGCGCTGCAGGAACTAAGGAGTGTGGGCAGGGAGCTCCAGGTTCTCCACCTTCAGCTAAAGCAGCAGCTGGAGGGAAACCAGAACTCAGAGGACTGGATCCAGGTGGGTTTAATCATAGACCGCCTGGTGTTCTGCCTCTACATGATCTTCATAGCAGTCAGCTTCATTACTATCATTGTTTTGTGGATGCAGTCACCCAACAAATCCTGAGTTTTTACAGTACTTAGTGAGTTTGTGAATTCTATTTATTTCTATGACAATAATTTGCAAATGTGTTTTTGTCATCTAAAATGATTATTGATCTTGATGCTAAACATTAAAAATATCCTAACTCAATTTAATTTGATCCGTTGTTATGCAGAAACAGAAGATAAGCCCTGTGACATGGTATTAGCAGCCCCCATTTCTCCTTTTCGTTTTTTTAATCTGTTCACCGTTTATAATAACCACACACTTTTAGCAGTAATAAATCATTAGTCAATACTTTAATCCTCATCTTTAACATATTATTAATCATTTATATGCCATTTGTAAACTGATTTATAAATGATATATTGATGCATTACTAAAGCCGTAGTAACCCTAACCTTTCCCTCACATAGCTGTACCCCTTTACTAATGCATCAATACAGACCGTGTTTATTATTAATGATAGAAAGGTAGATGGATTCCAAATAAGCACTTTTCTGGTCATCTAAACATCTTACACACTCCCTGTTACACCCATTAACACCCATTCACTCCACATTCACACATAATCAGCGAAGGCTGATATGTGGCGCCTCAGGGCCACCTCTGACCTAAGTGAGGCCCTAAGCAGACACTGGTATGAAGGCCCCCCCCAAATACATAAAAATGAGTAAAAAATACTTTATTATCAGATGAGTTACATATTCACTAAGGTTTCATTGATGGTTTATTAACGTTTAAAAGTGATGTAGTAATAAAGAGTTACCTTATGTTTAATCTCATCAGTGAATTTTGTTTGCCATTCTATAAATTTTACACATTTCAAGCAGTTGACTTTTTTATCAGCTTTTTTATACATGTAATATCACAAAGATGAATGAGTAACAATGCTAACATGACTAGTAAATCAATGATGAGGAATGTCATTTATCAACACTGCATTTCAACCAGTTTACATTAAAGTTTTCCACTGCAATTTCTTTTGTCCTGTTACTTTGTTTTGTGTTTCATTAAAGGAATCAGCGAAACAAAAATCATGGCATTTTTATTATTCACGCACCTGAAAGATGTTTATGTCACGTATAGAAAAAATATGACTTTACTATGATTTTTATTTGTATGCATTTTTAATGAATAGTTGCTGTATTGTTTATTTTTTCAGAGGGGTTGGATTGGTTAATTCCTAACATTTGGGAACTTTTCTTGACTTTAATATATAATCTAACTCAAGTAGTTACAGTTTATCTTCCACATCCACGTTTGTACTCTATCTTTTAAATCAAGATAAAATATGTTCACAGTTCTCTTTAAGCAATGGTTCTCAACTGGTGGATCAGGACCAAAAGGGCCGTTTCAGTAGGTCACAACTGTGCTTGGAAAAATGGATGTCCTCAGTTATGTTTAAGTAATAACCATGTCAGTTCAATTGAAAAACTTAATACAAAAATTAAAATGCAACTGTCCTACAAAAAGTCATCTTATGCAAACTGTAGGATTTTTGTTGAATTTAAATGCTTTTGTTTTACAAAACAAAATACATGGTTTGGTGGATCAATCCACTTGACAGTAAACCCCACTGGTTAGAAAAACAGGGGTGTTACTTCATCAGCAAAAGAGGGGGAAAGAGTATTGTGAGGAGGAGAAAGGGAAGTTAGGTTAATGAAGGAAATTATTAGAGACTGAGGAAAAATTGAAGGAATCACTAACAAAATGATGATTGAAAAGTAAAATAAAGGGTTTTTTTTTACTCATAATCTCTCATTAAATTTGTTATGGTGGGTTCTAAGGATAAAGAAGTTGTGTCTTAAAGAGCCTCTATTGTGTTTTTTGATTTACAGTTCAGCAAACGTTCCCCAAGTGACAAATTTCTGCATAATTCAACAAAGCTTTTAGCCCACAGTGCTCCACCCTGAAGGTGAACAACAGAGTAATACTTGCCCAGTGTCTTTAAAGGTCTTCTGTTTGCTTTTTTTCCCCTCAAGTAAACAAAGTAGAGCGCAGGACCTCTCTGAACTAAATAGCACTCACGCAAAAAACTTTGCAAAATTAAATTTATATTTATGATGAAAAATAACCAATTTCTTACACTTAAAGTTTGGAAAACTGCTGAACGTAATATCTCAGGGAACTTCACTTTGTTTTAATCAGCATGTGTTTAATTTTCTATTCATTTTCCATTGCTTTGGCTGTTGTGTTGTGTCTTAATTACAAACTAAGCCACTGCCTTTAATGTTTGCAAAATGCAAAAGTAAATGGGATGAACAAGTCAAAAAGAAATTTCAAAAACATCCCAGTAGCAGACATCCTTGTTTGTCAAGTTTCTCTTACATTTTCAGCATTGTTTGGACACTTGTGCAAATAATTCTGAAAGAAAACGTGTAGATTGGTTTGGCCAACCAGACAAAAGATACACAACTTGTTTAACTGTACAAGTTTAGCTTCTTTTTGTTGGAGCCGACACTAGCAAGATGACAGAGGTAAAGAGAACGGGGCTGGTCTTCATCTGTTTGTTACTGATTCGAGGTAAGAAATAAAACTATTTAAATGCCTTCGGAATTACTAACTAGAAAATTAGAATAAATTAGTATGAATATGCTAATCTTGTTAAACTTTAACTTTTGCTGTTATTTAGAGGTTATCTGGTTTGCTGGGGACAAAATATCTTTGAGAGACCATCTTTATAACTACAAAAGCACTCAGAGAGCGCAGACCTCCGCCATTAGCCCTATCTCCCAATAGTGAAGAATCCTATTAAAAATTCCTGGATTGGTGATCTGGATCACGCCCAAAATCTAATCAGTTCTTACTTATATCATTTGTGATATTCCCATATAATTTCAAATCAAATCCATCCATAATTTTTGGAGTTATGTTGCTAACAAAGTAACAAACCATGCCGATCACGTAACCTCCTTGTCAGTCGTTTCACTCTCCTTAGACAGTTTTCCCATGAGTGTATAAGAGATGTGGATGTGCACTTGTGGTGTTGACAATATTAAATACCACAATGCATGGTGATACAGGCGTTAATGATCCCGCTTCGATGCAGAAGCCGCTCATAACCAATGTAGACGGACACTGCTTTAGAATTTTTCCCCAACCAACCATAAATACTCAAATATCGACCTGTTTCCCTTCCAAACAGGGCTGCTTTCAATGAATTTCAACAGTAGTCTATTTTAAATAGCACAGCTTTTCCTGTCCATGCAGTACAAGCAGTCTCATGTGATGCTTCTCTACAAATTAACTGCTATATTAAGACTATGGTGGCCCATCATCCTGGAAATACACTGTACTAAAAAGACGACAGTGAAAAAAACATTTTATGAGGATGGATGGACTATTTTTTGTTTGTTGCCCCTACAACAACTAGTTTTAAGAGTTTTAAACCAGCATGTCTCATGTATTTCCATACCATTGTGATCGTTAAATACAGTAATGTTACACATGAAAATGAGACAAAACACGTGTGGAGCAGACATACCATACAATGACATGGAAAGTAAATGACTTACTAGCCCCATATGATCGATTCAACAGCATCCTAACACAGGGAAACACTAACAATGTGACAACAATGTTCCCTTAAAGTTACATTAGAGTTCAAATTTGACCCATGTGCAGTCACATATATATATAGTCAGTCAAGATGCACAGCTCTGATGTGTGCCCTTATTTGAACCAGCAGAGGGCACTATCTGCTTTGGGCATTTTGTTTTGGATGTAAGTAGCTGAAAAAGAGAGGCATACAGACATGGCAGAAGCAACATTCATTCATAATGCAAGCACAATGGTGTGATTCATATCCCATCATGATAAGTACATCCAGAAAAAAACTCTTCTTAATGGGCTTATTCTCTCCTATACTCTGTGTATAGGATGCATTTCATTTAACCCTTTGAAAAATATTTTTGAAAAGTAACCTGTGTTTTGTTTTGGGATCATAAACTTTGATTCTGTTGTCTGTGTTTGACCTCAGGTCTTGTTGCAGAATTGAACTGCAGCAGCCCGACACCTGAGGGCTTGCTTGAAGCACTTGAGAAAGAATTATTTCCCAGAAAGCTGCTGCGACCTGTAAAAGGATTTTCAGAAACACTTGAAGTAACCATCGACATAACGCTGGTGGGGATTTTAGATGTGGTGAGTCCATGAGTGAGGCATGGCTTTTTGAACAAAAACATGCATGACAGTGTCAACTGAGCATAAGTGAACCTATAATAACTTGTGATAATAAACATTTTTTCCCAGAATGAAAAAGCCCAGTCCCTGACAATATTCCTATGGCAAACCCTGGTAAGCTTTCAGACCACAGAATTTACAAATACAAGGCTGCTTTCTCACCTGCAGCTTAGCTGCTTTGTTCTAGTTTAGATAGTAAAATGATATGTGGTTCCTTTATTCCCTTTGGGCTTTTTTTGTTCCCACTGCAATTTTACAAAGATGGAAAAAGTACATACAATCATAGGCTGCCCTTATGCTTTTGCACCACAAACACCTTCGGCTGAATACGTTAACAAATGCCATGTGTAGTTGTCACATTTTGCTTAGATGGCTCCTTACATTAGCTAGCTAACCTACAGATAAAATGAATCAAGATTGGACTTACAGCAGCAAGGAAGTCAGATATCTCATCTACATTTGGGCTTATCAAAACATTACACAGATGTTTAGCACCAGTTAAAACATGTCTTTTGATTGTTTCCAATTATTATGGGATTGCTCCAGCCAAGTATAAGTTCAATATAGTGTCATGTGTATTCCCTTTGTTCAGAGGCACAATAAAAGTAGAGAAGTTAAATGAGTTAGCTGGAGTTCCACCTAAATGATTTAAGACGAAAGGTCGAAATTGCCCATGTAAATACAAAGCCACCAGCTTGAAGGTGCACCTAGCTCAAAGGAGAATGGCACTTTAATTGGTTTGATTCAAATTGAGACCAAAACATATTGTATGTACAGTCCTGTGCATACGTTTTAGGCATGTAGGGTGCTAAGGATTCATTACAGGGTCAAATGTGCCACAACCCAGGGCTGGAGAGGGGGTGAAGAGTGGCCAAGAGCAAATTTGACACATGCAAAAACATGTATTGCTTGGTAGCCAAGGTCAAGCTCAACAGCATCTCTTTTGTCAGCGCCTTTTTGGGCCCTTGGGACATCTGCTTTGCAAGGTTAGCCTTTACAGGCCTTACTTCAACTTCAAACTTTGGGCCAAACGTGACTTCAGATTCTGCACAGTAATGTACAATATATCCAATTAACTTAATCCAGATCCTTTTACCTTGCACATCATTTTGGGCCAAGATTGCGTGCTGTATAACTAGCAAAATGTAGCTGGACATATATCCTAAAACACTATGTGCCACAGACTTTTAACAGTAGGCTTTCACTGTCAAAATGAGGCCATAAATCTAAACAGGCTTACCTAAAAATGTGCTGTCAAATTCTGAAATACAACACAATAAGGCAAGCGTCAACTCTTCTATATTACTCGTAAGAGTGTCAAAGGACACAACACTTTAGACAAAATGAAGACAAGGGTCAAAACAACTTCTAGAAGCAAATCCAACAGAGTGTGTAGCAAAGAATCATGCTCCATGACTATTTCAAGGGTTTTTCCATTTTTATTGGTAGCGTTGTCATTTGTTGTTTGCTTTTCTTAGGTTTAACTGACCATATGTAGATTTTAGGAAAGAACAGGCATATCCTAAAGTATCCAGTGACACTGTTAAAATTGGCATTTTCTATGCTAAGCATCACATGGCTATTATTTGTTGACTGTAGGAGTGGAAAATAGCAGGGCTAAGCTGGGATGTGGAAAAATGTGGAACTAAAAGGGTCTCTATTCCACGTGAAAACCTCTGGGTCCCTGATATCCTCATCACAGAGTTGTAAGTTAAAAAGGAAGTTCTGTTGTTCATTAATATGTTCAAGTCTTCATAGGAAATCATGGTTTTTATACATAGGGTGTGGGCTGGTTTGTCTTTTGGACTGATTTCCATGAACCTGCCTTAATTTTAAAAATACTGCAAACATCTTGGGCTGAATCTTTTTGCATGTTTTTGTGTCTTTTTTAAATTCTCTCCCATTCCTTTCCAGCATGGATGAAGACGTCTCTCCCCAAACATCCTACGTCTACTTGTCCAACACAGGTCACGTTCATGACGATAAGCCAGTCAGAGTTGTCAGCTCCTGCCGATTAGTCATCTACACTTTCCCCTTTGATATTCAAAACTGCTCCTTGACTTTTCAACCCTACCTGCACTTTGGTAAGGCAGCCACAAGGAGCAGACATTTCTCAACTTAATCTACCTACAGGAGGGTTGTACACAAATGGCACCTGTGATTAATATCCTTTTTTTCCCATATTTTGTTCCAGCTGAAGACATAAAGGTGACGGCAGAACGTTCAGCTGCAGATATCCTGGAGGAGTCTAAAAGAGTGTTGAAGACAAAAGGGGAGTGGGAGCTTGTCGATATCAAATCAGGATCCAGTACCCTGGAGATAACTGAAGGAGGCTTTTCTGAGATCAAATTCTTTGTAAGCACTATAAGCTACTGAATTTTTATTCAATACACACAACATAAACCAGTAGTGATCTTTGTTGCTCAATGCTAAATCAGTTCTGATTCCTGTAAGAAACCATGTGTATATGGTATGTGTGATAAATCGAAGACATTTTCCAGTCACTCAACCAATCTAAACTGCATAGTGTCAATTAATACCAAATATCACAAGAAGAGCTGGTCTAGACCATTCTCTTTGATATAATGTTAAAACCTAACCTAGGTAATTTGCCCTGGAATTTAAACTCAAGGCAGGGGATTAACAACGCACGGATGTCCTGCGCCATTATTACATATTAGCAGGGTCCCTTGGTAAAACTAATCCTGTGCAAATAGAGCTCTTGTGTGGAGTTGTAGATGTGTTTTGAGGTCCTGAAACAATCAGAAAATGTATTCATACTCATCACGGCTGTTTTGTGTCCCTCTCTCTACCTGGGTTATCCATCGCTGCAGCCTCCTCTCTCTTATTCCCTGTGCTCCCATTTCATGAGTGCTATGTCAGTGTCAGGGTGCATGCCCTTGAGGTCAGGTCAGAGTGTCAAACTAGACAGAAAACGCAAAAAAAAAAAAATCATACATGTCAGTCTTGACCAGTGTCTTTGTATTGATTATGCCTCACAACAAGACAATTTGCATTTTTGACCAAGGACAAAGCCTTGCAGAACCCCAGAGGTCGGAGATGCCACTAAAAAAGCTCTAGCAACTATGAGGGAAATTCTGTTAAAAGTCTTGCAACAACTTTGAGACTATGTCATTCTGTCTCACTGAAAGATCATCCTAAGACGCAGACCGATCCTCTACGTGGTCAATCTCCTGATCCCAAGCAGCTTCCTTATCACAGTGGATGTCTTCAGCTTTTTCCTGCCTCCTCATAGTGTTGACCGTGGCGCCTTCAAGATGACCCTCATCCTGGGCTACACAGTTTTCTTGCTAATCATGAACGACCTGCTGCCTGTCACAGGAGAAACTACCCCTCTCATCAGTGAGTGATGCCTTTATTTGAAGTCTGAATATATATTTCCTTATTTATTTCCAATTTTTATTGTTTCCTGCAGATGTTTTATTCTCCCTCAGCCTTGCTTTGATGGTGGCCAGCTTGTTGGAGACTATCTTAATCACAAATCTGCAGTTCAGCTCAACACAGTACAGCGCAGTGCCCAGGTGGCTCAGCATACTCGTGTTGCAGTATCTAGCAAGGATTGTTTGTGTCCCTCCAAAGAAGAAAAGCAACAGAGTCACTGTTTCTCTACACCCACCTAATAAAGGTATGATAACATTATTGTCATTTTCTTTTTCCACTACTGACATACCGAATCACATTTAGTCTGTAAGCTCAAAATAGCTAGTAAAAAAAAGCCTTAAAATTCAATCCTTCAGTCTTTAACTTGGAAATGATAAAAAATAATCCTCTAATCTTGACATTTCTTGTACCCAGTAATAGATTCAAGCACCCTCTCTGCCAGTGACCTTCAGTTAGAGGTGGAGAAACCACCTCCAGACCCTGCTCTGGATGAGCTGAGGAAGCTAAGCAGAGATCTCACGGCCATCAGAGTCCAGGTCGACAAACAGGTCGAGGGGAGTAGCTCTTCACAGGAATGGCTAATGATCGGGATCGTCATTGATCGTCTGCTGTTTGGCTTGTACATTGTCTTTATCTCAGCAAGCTTTGCTAGTATCATATCGATCTGGATCTGGAATAATGCCTAAGATGACTAACCAGGAAGTAAATTACACAATCCCTCTTCTGTACTGACCACTCGAAAAAGTTAGAGCAGTTTGCAGCACAGATACTAAAAAAGTGTTTGCAGGCCTAAACACAGACAGTGCACAGTGTCCACCCGCTCTCCTGCTCAGTATGACGCACATAGAGATGGAAAAAATACACGTCTATTGTACTCAAGTAAAAGTAAAAAAGTGTTTCATTGTAAGTTTACTTTAAGTTTTAAATACTGAGTAGAGTTGAGGAGTTGTAAAATATGATCTTTCCTTATTGGCATGAACAACAACAACAAGGTTGTTCAGGTAAAGTCAGACCTCTATAATAGGGTAAAATTCACAGCTAATGGACACTGTTAATTAAACCAATATGTAGTAAAATTGAACACTTTACAGGTGTTTTTATTGGTCCACACTACATGTAGTTGTTAGATGTTTTACAGTATGACAGACCTGCAATAACTCTTGAAAATCTGTGGCAAGTAGGGTTTCCTCTGGTAAGCAGAGAGTCAACCTTATAGTAAGGCAATGCATACTGATGAAGAATATGCACTATGCATCCTTGAGAAACACCTAAAGACACAGGTGAGAACTCATTGGATAACTTCACTCATGGTGCAAATGTGCTTCATATCAAAAACATCAAATTTCAAATCTTTAAACAAAGTAACTGAACTTTGACTTGCAAACGTGCAAAATCTGGCACTTTTTCCACCTCTGCTGCTGATAAAGAAAGTCACTAAAGGAGATACAGGGAAAGGGATAAACAGAAGATGGACAGGTGTATGCATGAAGAGAGAGGAGGGTGGGGGTGGAGGGTTAGAGCAAGATGAGCTTATCTAAGATTTCATTTTGAGGAGAAAAAAACAAACAAAGCAGAAATGGTATTGGTATATTGATACAAAAATAACCCAGTGAATACAATAATACCCTTCTTTATATATACCTGGAACATACAGAAATTTAATACATGAAGTTGGGATTTGCAACAAGCAAAAAAACATCAATGGTCATTTCTTGATGCATCTTTCTAGGTTAGTTACTTTAGTTGAAAGACATAAGGTCACATAGTAGTAGTATTTTGTATAAATTCCTTATTAATTACTTATTTGTAGCTCATAATTATGCATTGCAAATGTATATCTCAGGTTAATTTACAAAATGAAATAAAACCTTGTAATTATTGTTATAATTTGAGGTATACTCTGATTTTGTGAGAGTAACATGAGGTGAAAAGGGCGTTGTGTAGTCTGCTGAAAGCCTCATGTTGGCCCAAGGTAGCCCAACTTGTTTGTAATTTTCTGTTATTTTCAGACATTCTGGCTTCAAATTCTACATTTGATTTAATTTATGGAAACAAAATAAATTGGAGTTAGAGTTTAAATGCCTTTCAATATGTTCAACTAACAGCTTCATTGTATGCACCTATTTTTTTCTTGTATTTTTCTTATTTTGCCTCGTCAATGTCAGTCTATTTGACTTACTAGTAAACATGACTCAGTCACTGAATAAATTGTTATTATTTTCAGCACTCTTTGGTCAAAGTCTTTAGATTTGATTTAGAGTTTTAGGAAGATTATTAGCCGTGAATCTGAAATACCTTGGAAAAACAAGTATTTTGAAATGTCCTTTATTCACTGGTAAACCACAGATACACAGTAATCAGTAAATACTTTATGTTCACCAGTGAGTCACAAGTTAATAATAAAGCACAAGACAATGAGCACATGGCTGCACAACTCTGGAGAAAGAAACAGTCCTCAACTCCCAAGGGTGGAGGTGTTAAAAAATAAAATGGATGAGTTGTTATCGGAGGTGTTCAACAACAAGTTCTATGTGGTCTGTCTGTTTTTATGATCCTTTTGTATAAATCTGTATTCGTATGCATTTCATATCCATTTATTTGAATCTGTTCACAAGGAATAAATGTCATTAAAAATCCTGGCCTTGAGCTTTGTTAAAAAAAGCCCTTTCTTTAAAGTTTAATCAGTGGATTGTCTTTAAAGGAAGTGAATTTAGACATGTCTGCATGAAAAGAATCCAACTTTTTTAATGTGTAGACATACATTGTTTGTGTTTGTGTGCAATCATGTTTTAATTATTGTATTTGTTTTGTTATGGAGCAAAAGGGTCAAAATTGTTCATTTATTTGCATAATTAGAATTTGTTATTCAGTAAAAATTTAATTCAAATGGGGAGCTACTTAAAGACTTTGTCTTATAACTTTGGTTTGGTTATTTTTGTTCAATAGCAGGTTTATGTGGTGTTTGTTGTTAAAGTGACGGTGAGTCTCCAAAGAATTCACTGAAGTCCATTCAGTGCCCTATTAAGAGGCAGAAAGGTGTGCATGTGCATGTACCCAGCCAGCAGGAAGTGTCTTTCCTCTCTACACTGCCTGTCTGACTGTTGTGGAAAAGATTTGTTTTCTCAAAGGCACTCATGATGAGTCCTTCTCAGCAGAGAAGCAGCATCATCTCAGGTTTATTCCTAATCTCAGGTAAACTTTTTTTTTTACTTCTTTAGTATTAGCTATGTAATAATTTTATTATACAAACTGATGAGTGTTAAACTCCACAGCTGAAATGCTTTTCCAATGTTTCTTATGTTAACATGTTGATGTTAATCCTTTCTGATCAAGGTTTAAATCTTCCTCATAAAGTTTTTACAAAGTATGAAAGATTTCAACCTAAATTCTAAGGTCATATTCATTTATTTATTATCAGACTATTTACAAGTGACTCTAACTTTTGTGTGTCACTGGCATCAAGCCAAAACCTCCAAAAATTAACACTTTCAAGGGTATTAAAAAGTACCGTATTTACAATTGACTTTAACACTGAATATTGATAGTTAACATCTTTTTACACTTTTCATTAGTTTAAAATCTGTAAAACCCACTGACAGATGTAGAGGGTGACCAATAGCACTAATTCAAGAAAATAAAAATAAAATCATGAAATATGGAGATATGAGGTTTTGGCCTGGCAACAGTGATGTGCAGGTGTATAAATAGAAAAATATCTTTTGTAATTGTATATATCTAGTTTAATTAACTGATATTAAATTGACTATTTTCTGGCTCAAATCTCTCTGTTATCCCTCTGGTGCTTTAATGATCCAAGGGCCACTATGGCTGATAGATTTGAGAAATGTACAGTACCTCTAAATGAACAAAAATGTGTAGCTGGCTGTTAACCCTCAATAAAGGCAGTAACATCAGCTAAAAATGGACTGTACATATTTACAGCAAACTTATTCTGACATACCTAGCATGTTAAGACACAAAGTTTTGATTTCACTTTACAGTGACTTTACATTTTTTTTTTAAATCGTTGAGGAAAATGACAACTTCGATTTAATGAAAGTATCAGTAAAGTAATATTTTTCCTTTCAGTGTCTCTTTGTCACAGTAAACTCTCCTGTGAAGAAGGACACAGTGGTCCGACCTATGAGTCCATGCAGGATGTTTTTGACCTGAAACCCTTCAGACCAGCAGTGAATCTCAGCAATCCCACCATAGCTAACATCTCCTTCACCTTGTACGCTGTCCTCGGCGTGGTAAGTTTATCAATAAGCCTTTGTCATATTCAGAGCACCTGAATCAATATCCACTCCCTATTTACATTTAAGTTTAAGAATTAGTAACGAACTTGACGTAAGGTTTGTCTTATGTTTACGGTATTTCAGAATGAAAAAACTCAAATACTTACTACCTTCTTGTGGCTGAGACTGGTAAGTACAGCAGGTAAACTAAATTAAACTGCTATAAAAAAACTGTCATAAAATGGCAAGGAAGCAGATACATTTAAAATTCTCCGTTTAATGATGGCAGTATTGGCACCATGAGTTTCTGGTTTGGGAACCTGATGAGTGTGATGGCGTCACCAGGATTTCCCTCCCTGTGAAGCAGCTCTGGTCTCCAGACATCATTGTGTATGAGTTGTAAGTTCTAAGGTTGTTCTTACTTTTTCTTTTTGAAGGTTTACTGAGGGTTTTGTGCACAAACTAAAAGATAGATTTTATGCAATCTGAAAAGCAGGAAAAATTTGGAAAGATAATCATTAAGCTGCAGCCATTCACACTGATGACTTCTTTTAACACCCTCTCAATCTATTTCTCTGTTACTGTGTTTCTACTCACTTTATCCCTTCGTAGTGTGGATGATGATGTTTCCCAAGCATGCCCTTACGTCTACGTGAATCACACAGGTCATATCCGCTGGGACAGGATGCTTCGACTCGTCTCGGCGTGCAACCTGGAGATCTTCAGTTTTCCTTTTGATGTGCAGAACTGCACATTTACATTTGGCTCCTACATGCACACCAGTAAGAAAGAGCATCTTAACATCATGCATATGCACTTTCAGTTTATAAGGAGTCCAAAACGTTTTTAAAAGACAAGGGAACTATAGTAATATGAATTTTTCTAACAATAAATCTGGTGGTATATTCATTAGCTTGTGTATTTAGGACAGCCTGGATTGTACCAGAGAAGAGTCGTTTATCTCTTATATATATATATATTTTTTTTTTAAATCTACAGTAAGGGATGTGAGAGTGAGTCCAGCTCTGACATTTACCGAGATGTCTAGAAATTCAAAGCGTTACCTGGAGGCCAGTGGAGAGTGGGAGCTGGTGGACATACTGGGGGAGAGTTCCATCCTCAAGTTTGGGATTGATGAGTGGGACATCATCACCTTTTGGGTGAGGAAAAAGCACTGATATTATCGAATCATAATACTACTGTAAATATACACTGAGCAATCAAACAGCAGCTGCAACAACATGAGAATATTACCACTGCCATTTTGTAGTGTAAATAAGCTGCAGTAGCTTAGCACAAAGACAAGAAATAGGAGGAAAACAGCTAGTCTTGCTCTGAGCTAAGAAACAAAGTTTGCCTCTCAACACATCTTAAGCTCACAAATCAACATGCAATTTGTCTAATCTGTTAAATAGACAAAGTACATCTCTGTCATAGAATAAGCTAACATGCTGCCTGGTTTAGCCTTAAGTAAGTCAGTAAATAAGAGGGTAGTGGTTGTCTTGGCACCACTACATCAGGGCAGTCCCCTCCTCTCTAGGCTGTTCCATGCCCACAGCCCTGTAGGGGTCAGACCTACACAATGGTGTTAAAGTCTGTGTTGCCACTTGGGGTCTAGCCCTGAGGTGCTCCAGTCCTGAGGGTCTATGTTTAGTGCCAAACAGAAGACTAAGAGATTCAGATACTAACACTGAGCAGATGTTTGTCAGAAATGTTGTTCAAACAAGAGCCAAAAGAAAAGAAATTATTCAAATATGTTAGAAAACTGCATTTCCTAAGTTCTAATGTGTCAATGTCAAAAAGAAAAAAAAACACATTCCTAAAATATGACTTCATCACAGAAAATGCATGTTGATAGCACTAAAAATCTTATTTACAACAAGATAGTGGATTAACTTCTATGATAAAAAGTAACATTGCATGATTTTGATAAATTATCATCCCTGATGGTCTTATGATAAATGTAGTGACTGTCTGCCTCTGCACCAGGTGGTTATAAAACGACGCCCAGTGCTGTATGTGGTCAACCTGCTGATCCCCAGCTCCTTCCTCATGCTCATCGACATCCTCTCCTTCTACCTACCCCCACACAGCGTGGACCGCGCCTCCTTCAAGATGACCCTCATCCTGGGTTACACCGTCTTCCTGCTCATTATGAACGATCTGCTGCCCAGCACAGCAAATGGCACGCCCATTATAGGTCAGATAAAAGAGACATAAACTAAGTATCAAATTTAAATGGTTGTAGGCTTGAGTATCACATCAAATGTGGTAATAATATGTGGTGTAAGTAAAATACATGTACTGGTCTATGTGAAACAAAATTTATTTTCTTACACCTACATAACATTTCAAACACTCCATTTCTGCCATGGGCTGGATGGTCTGAACTCTTACTGATTTTTAGTAGTGGTGAACGATTGGCTGGTTGGCTGGCATTAGAATCAGCCCATTTTCAGCCTCTTCTGCCATCATCAGTGACCGGACGGTCCTCATAGATATAGCCAGTTCTACTCTCATGTCAGACTTTCCATATGAGTTACCAACTCAGCTTTACTCGACTGGTTTTCCTCCTCAGTGTAGGCAGGGTCATTATAGCAGTGTCGTCTAACAACAACAGGACGGTGAGGGAATATTGTGCCTGGTTCTTTTTGCCACAGTAGGGTCTCAATTTATGTTCCTAAGATGGTTGCAGGTAGTGAGACAGAATACAGGAGACTTTTGGGAAGCTGTGCAGAAGTGCAAATCTGATGATGAGAGGGGTTCATTTCCATGTTGGATATCCTGCTTGTGATGCTAGTGACAATAATCTGAGAGTATTGGCAGTGCCTTGGAAGTCCCATTTCACATCAGCTTACCAGATGGGTAACATAAAAACCTGTTAGGTGCAATCCCTGATGGAAAATTTTGAAAATGAGAGTCAAAATGAAAGTCAAAGTTTATTACATTTAGGCTGCTACATGAGGGAAAAACACAAAAAAAGCATTTTTGCACTCCCTACGAATGTGATCATTTCTCTTTCCTACTGCCCTCATATGCAGGACTTATAGTAATATCCAAGTTTCTACCATTCCATTTTAACTTATTGGGATATTTCAGTATTTTTAAAGTGGGGTTGTATTAGGTACTTGACAATAGTAGAGGCATAAGCCTCATTTCAGTGAGCATTGTTGCCCCTTTGAACAGGAAACCCTTGAGGAAGCTAGGCCATACAGAGCCACATACAGTTGCACTGCGTCATTTAGCCAGGTGAGGGTAAAAATGGCCCAAGAAACAACATTTTTGAAGCATTTCATTTTTTCACCTGCTAAGCCTCTGTGTTTGGCACTGCTTTGCAATGCAAGCTTCATCTGCTGGCTATGTGCTCTTCCACCTCGTCTTCATCAACTATCTGGGTTTGCAGGCTTCATCAGAAACAAGCTAAACTAAAACTGGTTCATAAAGTAAAATCATTTCACTGATTGTGGCTTGTCTTGTTAACAGAAGAATAAAGCAACTGCCAAAAACCTATTTGGATGAAAAATTTCTATTCAGTTGTCTACACTTCAACATCTCAATCTCTCTTTCAATCTAGGAATATATTTCTCAGTGTGTCTGGCCCTGATGGTCATCAGTCTACTGGAGACGGTCATCATCACCAATGTCCTCCATCACAACTCTATGAAGTATCGGGAGGTTCCAAACTGGGTGAGGGTGGTTGTCCTCAAACACATCGCTAACCTCATTTGCTATCGTTGGCCAGAAGACGCCCACCCCCCGGCTACGCCACAGAAAGATAATCCTGACGGCTCAAGCAGCAGCACTTCGGGGCCTTGGATCATCCAGCCAGCCAATCAGACACCTGTACAGCATCCAACCAGCAACGGAGGTATCAAAACATAGATAAGAGATCAAATTATTGCTTTTACTCCTCTCTCTAAACTCGTCTCTTAGAAGCTGTCATCCCTGATTCCAGGTACAGCTGCTCTACCTGAACTGCAGCAGATCTGCCAGTACCTGGGTGACCTCCGAGCTCACCTGACCTCACTGCAGAAGGAGAGTGAGCTGCAGGACCAGTGGTGCCACGTGGGTTATGTCCTTGACTTCCTGCTCTTCCGCATCTATCTTCTCCTCATCTCCTGCTACGCCCTAGTGATCATCTCCATGTGGTGTATCTGGATCAGTCAGTAGTTTCGTTACATGATTCTCATGTCAATAAGGGCAGGGCGGACAATTCACATGGTAGTTAAAACATCATAAAAAGCTATTTGTACAACAAAGCCTCTGTCACAACGTCTATCAGTTGTTTCTGTAGAGTCACGAAACAGTTTTAGTCACGAAGAGGTCCTTGCATTCAGTTTCCAGAGATGGACAAAAAAGTAAATTCAGATGCACAGTTAAGACAAAGAAACATGGAAAGAAAATCATGTTGCTTGTAATCATGAGTTGAGTTATATCTCCTGGTTCAGTAAGTTCATGATCTCCATCTGAAAGCAACTGGAACAGACATCAGTTTGTAGAACTTTAGACTTTTCATGCTTCCACTGGTTGAACCATGGAGAATAAACTGAAGCTTCTTCAGCCACACATCTCTGATGTTGTTTAAAACTACCAAATGTCTTTTAAAGTGTCTTCAGTTGTTGAAATTGGCAGAAATAGATAGACGATAACTCTTTAATCCATATTAATAATATACATCTATGTAGCTCCTTCTGTATAGTTTCTTCTCAGTTCTTTTAAATAAATGTATTTTAAAGCTATTGAAAAGCATTTGTTTTCCACTAGGCAAATAGTATGTGGGACTATTATTTCTTTCAGCAGTGCCTCAGTGTCAAACCAAGGGCTGTTTTTCAAAGTCTTATTTCCACCCTGTAATCTGCACTGTAAATAACAGTAAGCTGTTTTAGTGTATGATCATTACACAAATTCAAACACAGGTTACAGTCCACAACCTGGTGACATGCTAACCTACATTTCTTTGACACGATTATTTTTGTGTTGACATGACAGTTCTATGTTAGCGAGAAAAGTTACGCTCTGTGTAGAATTAAGAAATAAAGCTGCTCATTACAATAATACTTATTCTCTAGCCATCAATAACACACTTGCTTTGTCCAAAATGTCACCCTTTTCACTAAAGCACTTCACAGTTAATTCATTGTTTATATAGGTTTCTGAGTTCTGAGTGAGCATTGTTGTACCCTATCTAGGGCACTCATTGTATCCCACAATGCACTGTGAAAAGTAGTGTGCGACCACTGGCAGCTTTCTAGGCCATGTTTACCATCATTTGTAGCTTAAAGCTCCAAAAAGCAGTAAGTGACATTTGACAGCACCCATACATGACTGACAGACAGACAGATTGAGCACAGCAAATAGGAATAGAAAGCACAGAAACACAAACCATGTGGTACCTTTAGGATTTTTTTTTATGAAGACGTACAACCCCAATCCAAAAAAGTTGGAATGCTGTGTAAAATGTAAACGAAAACAGAATGCAATTGTTTGCAAATTTCAAAAAAACAATATCTAATATTTTACCATTTCATGAAAATAATTTGCTCCTTTTGAAATCAATGGCAACAACACATCTAAAAAATAGGGACAGTAGAAACCCCTCTTCTTTTAACAGTCTGGGAAGTGAGAAGGCCTACTGCTGGAGTTCTGGGAGTGGAACGTCGTCTCATTGATGTCTGATGTAGGATTCTAGCTGCTTAACAGTCCTGGGTCTTCTTTGCCAGGTTTCTCATTTCATGATGCATCAAATGACTTCTATTGGTGAAAGGTCTGGACTGCAGGCAGGCCAGTTCAGCTTCTAGACTCCTCTACTGTGAAGCCATGCTGCTGTGATTAATGCAGTATGTGGTTTAGCATTGTCATGCTCAAACACTAAAGGCCTTCCCTGAAAGAGATGTTGTCTGGATGGGAGCATATGTTGCCCAAAAGTTTCTTGATACTTTTTAGCATTGCTGGTGCCTTTCCTGGTGTTTAAGCCGTCCACGCCATAGGTACTAATGCAACCCTACAGTGCCGTGAAAAATTGCCCGCTTTCCTGAGTTTTTTGCATATTTATCACATTTAAATGCTGTGATTAACCAGTTTTTGGAAAGCTGAGTTCAATTTAACTAGCCACACTCAGGACTGATTACTGCCAGATTTGTTGAATCAGGAAATCACTTAAATAGAAACTGTCAGACAAGGTGAAGTAGGCTACAAGATCTCAAAAAGAAACTCATCATGCCACGGTCCAAAGAAATTAAAGAACAAGTGAGAAACAAAGTGATTGAACTCTATCAGTCTTGAAAAGGTTTCAAAGCCATTTTCAAGGCTTTGGGACTCCAGCAAATCACAGTCAGAGCCATTATCCACAAATGGAGAAAACTGGGAACAGTGGTGACCCTTCCCAGGAGTGGTCAGCCAACCAAAACTACTCCAAGAGTGCAACGACGACTCATCCATGGTCACAAAGAACCCAGAACGACATTCAAAGAACTGCGGGCCTCACTGGCCTCAGTTAAGGTCAGAGTTCATGACTCAACCATAAGAATGACACTGGGCAAAAATGGCATCCATGGGAGAACTCCAAGGCCAAAACCACTGCTGACAAAAAGAGCACAAAGGCTTATCGCACATTTTCCAAAAAACATCTTGATAATCCCCAAGACTTTTGGAGAAATATTCTGTGGACTGACAAGACAAAAGTTGAACTTTTTGGAAGGTGTGTGTCCTTTACATCTGGAGTAAAAATAACACAGCATTTGATAAAAGGAACAACAGTCAAACATGGTGATGGCAGTGTGATGGTCTGGGGCTGCTTTGTTGCTTCAGGACCTGGACTACTTACTGTGATTGATGGAACAATGAATTCCACTCTCCTGAAAATCCTGAAGGTCAGCGTCCAGCCATCAGTTCGTGCCCTCAAGCTCAACCGCTCTTTGGTTATGCAGCAGGATAACGACCCAAAACATATCAGGAAGTCCACCTCTGTATGGCTCAAGAAAAATAAGATTAAGGTTTTGGAATGGCCAAGTCAAAGTCCAGACTAGAATCCAATTGAGATGCTGTGGTGTGACCTAAATGGGCAGTTCATGCGGAAAAAACCCCCAATATGCCTGAGTTAAAACAATTCTGCGAAGAAGAATGGGTTGAAATTCCTCCACAGTAATGCAAAAGACTCACCACCAGTTATCGCAAATGCTTGATTTCTGTTATTGCTGCCAAGGGTGGAACAACCAGTTATTAGGTCCAGGGGGCAATTACTTTTTCACACAGGGCCAGCTAGGTTTAGATTTTTTCCCCCATCAAAAAATGTAAGAATCATTCAAACACTGCATTTTGTATTTACTTGGGTTGTCTTTGTGAAATATAAAAATTGGTTTGATGATCTGAAAAATTTAAAGTGTGATAAATAAGCAAAAACCAGGAATCAAAAAGGAGGCAAATACTTTTTCACTGCACTGTATACCATCAGCAGCAGTGCTGGCTTTTAACTGTGCTAATAACAAGCTGGATGGTCCTTCTCCTGTTCAGTACACAGGATCAATGATTTCCAAAAATAATTTCAAGTTTTCATTCATCTGACCACAGAAGAGTTTAGCATTTTGCATCTGTCCATTTCAATGACCCAGAGAACTTTTCTGGATCATGTTCACTGTTCTTAATGCAGAGCCGCCTGAGGGCCCCATGATCATAAGCATCCAACACTTACCTTCGACCTTGTCCTCTGTCCAGATTCTGTGAATCTTTTGATTATATTATGTTCTGTGGATGGTGGGATGTTCACATTTTTCGCAATTCTAAATTGAAGAGAACTTCTTCTGAAACTGTTCCAAATTTGTAGAAGCAGTTTTTAGCAGATTAATGAACCTCTGCCCTTTACTTCTGAGCAACCAATACTGGATAGTTTTTTGTAGCAACAAACTTTACAGGCATGTTTTGGGGACCTCTGAGACAAATATAAACTTATCTTAAAAGGGTAAACTATGTGACCTTCAAGAATTTCTTTGTTACAGTATTTATTGTGACAGTTAAGTCTGCAGTAAATATTATATCCACCCTGTAACACTAATCCTCTCCACTGGATACGCAGTGGAGAGGAGGGAAACCCAAGTTGTTGGGTCACAGGCTTGTTACTTGTAACATGTGGGTCCCCAGAAAAAAAAACTTTAGGAAACACTGCACTAGATAATGATGAAATTTTTATGTAACTTCAGTCATTTGTAGTTGATTTCAAAGCAAACAGAGGTTAATGGTGTCCACACCAAAGAGCAAACAGTATCTGCTATTATATTTCTTACGAAGTAAGAATGATCACGACAGAAGCTGTCATGCAACTCTCTAAAACAGAAAATACATCTGTTCCCTGCAGCAATTTCACATTAACCACAAGTTTTTGTTATCCAGGGATGATATGTAAAGCGCAACTTCATATGAGCTGTATGTAAACTAACCATGTAAATGATTTTATTAATAGTCATTATTAACTTAAAATAATCTATGCTTGTTTGCTCTTATTTTCCCCCTGAAACAAAGCGCACTGTTATACTGAGTCTTATCTGTGTCTTCTTTCTAATAGATATCAGAGTAACTTTATTAAAAAATAATAATTACATTTATAGAAAACATGAAAAACATACTAAACTACTGCTGCTATTACTGCCATTTGTTTTGGTACACAGTAGCTCTGAGAATTGCCCCTGCAAAAACTTGGTGAAAATGCAGCATTAAAGCCACTTTATTGCTTATAATTTAAAGGTGTGGACACCTTATCAGGTTGTAACTTAGATACTTTCTGCTTGTTTTGCTCAATCTCCAGTGCAAAAAGTAAGCCCTATAGCCATAGCATTAGTTTCTGTGTTCTGTGGGCTTGACCCAACTTATTTAGTAAACCCCATGAATTATTATATCTATTTAAAGCAAGGATAACTAAAGTCATTCAAATATTTTAGAGAAAAAAAAAATAAAAGTATTTGTCTGCCATCCCTTCATCATTTGACATACATAATAAAAGTCCCGTTGCAGATGATTCTGAAGCCTGCTGTGCAGTCCAAACACTCATTATGCAAACAGTCGTTTGTCACAAGGAAATGAGAATGCCCTAAAGACACAAGTCATGCTACAGTACACATTATTACAGAGTCAATATTAGTCTGTGAAGGAGTTTACATATGTCTCCTTAGTTTTCGTCAAGCCACGTTTTCCTAGGTGAACATCTTAGTCTGATGCAGCTGAAATAGAAAACAGCATTTGTTTTGGAGAAGACATATCGGGGCTGAAAATGAAGGAAAAACCAGCTGAGCTCGTCATCATCTATTTCATGCTGCTTCACGGTAAAGACATTTTTTGACTATCCAATCAATGAGTAAAGAACTTTCTCTAAATAGAGAGAAATGTTTAACGTTAGCTGAAATTACTTATGGTTTGATGCTACAAATTATCTATATAACAATCACTGTAGTAAAAAAAGACTTAGATGTTATACAATTGAAATAAATGAGTTTTTCTTAACTGCTAAAGCTACTTTTATTTCAAGCTTTTACTACCTTATGTAACAAGATATACGTTATTAAGATTACAGTGGAAAGGTTGATGGAAATGGAGAGTTCATCAGATACACATCTGATTAGACAATGCGTCCTGTCCTCTTTTAGGAATTTTAGAAGTTTAAAAAACAAGTGTAGTTACTACAATAGTGGAGGAGTGAAAAATCCTACATTGAAATAAAACACAAGCATGAGAAATTTTAATCTAAAGGAAAAAAGAATATCCTCAACAAAACTTAAAACTATATGAGTTTTGCTGCTTATTTGCATCAGTTTCACTTAGAAATGAGAGAAAACACAACCCAGACATTAGAGTGGAGCTTCGGGACTTACTTCATATGACTTCATAATAAAAAGGAATTAAAATCAAACTAAGGGTTTGAAAATCCAAAGGGAAAGGTTTGCGCAGCACCTTAAAATTTAGCCACCCAAAGAATATGCAGCTGTTTATAAAAATGTATCTCCATTCATCAATTTTCTGCACCACCCACATGATTCAGTGTCACAGGGGGGAATCAAAACTTGTAGATTTAAGTAGTTCATGGGCATGACCCCAAAGTTTCAGTAATGGTTTGAGCTTTTACAGTAGAAAGCAAAAATTGGCAAAAATTAAAGAAATCAGTTAAGACTTGAGAAAAAGAATTGTTGATGCTCTAAGCTGGAGAAGGATATATAAAGTTGTCACAGCTTTTCCAAGTGTCTAGAAGTATAATCAAGAATTTCAAAGAGAGCCACACAGTACAGAGCAAGCCTGGAAGAGGAAGGAAGACAAAATTTCAGACTTTCAAAGATGAGTCTAAAGACCTCAGAACAACTACCAGGGCACTACAGAATGACTTAGCCAAGGCCGAAATCGTAGTCTCAAAGACGATAATCACTAGAGCCCTGCACAGGAATGGACTGTGAGGTTGCAGACCAAAAACACTCCACTTCTGCAGAAGAGACGCCTTCAAGCCAGAGTGAAAAATGCTAAGGACAACCTAGAGGGGGATTATGAATACTGGAAGTATGTCCTTTAGTCAGATGAGATCAAACTAGAGCTCCTTGGCCATAGAGACGTTGCTTATGTTGGGAGAAAGAAGGGATAGGCGTATCATTCAAAGAACACCGTCCCCACAGTGAAATGCACAAAGCCCAGATTTGAATCCTACTGAAAATCTGTAGAGTGAACCGAAGACCAAGGTCCATGCTAGAAGACCATCACATCTGGAGGAGCTTGAGAGATTGGCCAGAGAAGAATGGGCTGGGATTCTTCAGGAGACGTGTCTGAGACTTGTTGAAAACCACAACAAACGCAGGCTGTTTGTTTTAGTTTTATCTAGCAAAAAGGAGACACCACTAACTATTAGCATCAGTGGGCTAATCATTTTGACCCAGGTAGTTTTTGGTTTTTGGAAAATAATTTTGTTTTTATGTCCAAAATAAAATAATGTAAGCATCCAAAATAAAACTAAGATGATTGGAAAAGCTGTGATAAAAATGCCTTGCTCTGTTTTACAGCATTTGGGAAATATTTGGGAAAAACTAAAATTTTTATAGGGGGGCTAGTAATTTTGTCCTCATCTGTAATTGTAAAGTATGATGGGTCACCAAACTACTGAATTCAAATTCAAATACAGAGCACCGTGTTTCTCCTTGCCATCTTTTGTTATTGTTTTTCACTGGGCCCCCCCCGGTGGCAGAATTTACATAATAAGTATTCAGGTGAAGACAATCACAGAAGCAGAATTTGGTTGTTGTTTTCAACATGGACTAAATATGTTTGTGAAAGAATTGCTTTAAAATATTCTTTTCGAATCAGGTTTAGGAGCAGCATTGAACTGCACAAGCCCAACCCGTAAGGCCTTGTATCACGCACTTGCAGAGGAATTACTTCCTCAAAAAATGGTGCCTCCCATAAACAGCTTCACACAACCACTGGAAATCACCATCAGTATCACTGTGGTGGGAGTCGTAGGAGTGGTGAGTCTAGATCAGGGTCCATTTGTGCTTCTACAAATAAAGTTAATCTTTTGCATTCAATTCTTTAATGACAATTTTTCTGCATTGATGGCTTTAATTTACTTGACATTTAATGTCGTTTTCAGGATGAAAAGGCCCAAACTCTGATAACTGTCTTGTGGCAAATACTGGTACGTTAAAGTGACTTAAATTTTGCTCCAAATAAATTGATTTTGGGACATTTCTGAGATTCTGAGTTAATCATTTTATGATTCAGCAAGCTCAGAATATTCAATAGCAGGAGGTGTGATCCATATGAATCTATGTTTAATGTAGGAATGGCAAATAGATGGCCTGAGCTGGGATAAGGATGAATGCGGAACCGAAAGAGTTTCTATTCCTCGGGAAATGCTCTGGGTCCCTGACGTGCACATCGGAGAGTTGTAAGTAAAATTATGCATTTGTGATTCAGCAAGTTCAAATAATTGTCCAAAAATAAAAGACAGAACCTTAAAATCTAAATGTCAGCCCTAAAAAAACAATCTGCCCTGTGAATAAGGCAAATCTCTATGCAGGTCCTAAAACTGTTTTGCACTATGGAGCTCAGAGGGAACAATTTCTTAAATTATGACCTTTTGTTGATGTATGTTAAGGCTAGATTTCAATTCCAGTCTTTTCTTTTCCAGCATGGATGAGGACACTTCTCCTGAAACTCCCTATGTCTACTTATACAACACAGGTCACGTTTATGATGACAAACCGGTCAGAGTGGTCAGCTCCTGTAGATTAGAAATCTACACTTTCCCCTTTGACGTCCAAAACTGCTCGCTGACCTTTGGTGCATATATACACTTTGGTAAGTCTGTTAAAGTATCAAATGTCTCATCTTTAAGGTCAGTAGTAACAATATTTGACATTATTTGTAATTGACTTTACTGAAAACAAGCCTAAAGATGCTTATACTAAGCAGACTTGGCAACTTGGTGTATACGTATGTGTACATGACATCAAAGTATTTTTCAGTCTTCTGCAAAATAAAAATAAAGCTGTAATATATGTTTCTATTTTTACATTTAAGCATCAGATATACAGATGATTCAAGGCGCCACAGCTGAAGAGATCCTGGAAGAGTCCAGACAAGTCATAGAGACCAATGGGGAGTGGGAGCTTGTAGGCATCAGAGCCACTCCGTCTGTCCTGACCTTAGAGGAGAGCTACTCTATGATAGTTTATCATGTAAGCACTTCTAATCATTGTTCTGTGTCTCTTCCAATCTAACTTTATGTTTTTTGTGTGTGTTATGATTAATATTAGTTTTTAAACTAATACAATATTATACTTTGTATCGGTTTTGTATGTTACAAAAATTCAAGTTGCATCTAAAACAAAGTAAGATGAATGAAGTAAGATGCAGTGTTGTACCTGTGTCTCCACCAAAGATCATCATCAGACGACGGCCAGTCCTCTATGTGGTGAACCTGCTGATCCCCAGCTGCTTCCTCGTCACAGTGGACCTCTTCAGCTTCCTGCTGCCTCCTCAGAGTGTCGACCGGTCTTCTTTTAAGATGACCCTGATCCTTGGCTACACAGTCTTCCTCCTCATCATGAACGATCTTCTGCCCGTCACAGGAGAAACAACACCTCTGATCAGTGAGTGGGAAGTGTGATACTTTTACTTCTTCATCCAAATATAAATGCCAGAAAAAGAAGGAACTCCATGCTCCAGATCTCAGATCAACATTTTTTGTTTGTTTGTTTATTTAGTTTGTCAGTAGCATAAGTATGAAGGGCAGGCCATCTCTTTTTGTACATTTCCTTCTTTTGTTAGCCTTTGGTTTAATACAGGTTCAACACAACAGGTTCATTATAAGAGGACTACAGATTATGTTATTTATTCATTATAAGGAACAGTGTATATTAATGAGCTTGTAAATGTGCCATATAGTAGCCAGAAGCTAATTTCCATCTGTAGTCCCCGTAGGATGGTAACTGAAGACTGAGTTATCACAGTTAATGAAAACAGTAGGTTACTACACAACCCCAGCTAGATGCCAGCTCTCTGTAGTCTGAGCCAGAGATGGGGACTTGAGTCCAGGACTTGGACTCGAGTTGCACTTAAATCGCACACATCAGTGACTCAAGACTCGACTCAGACTCGTGATCTGGGACTTGTGCACAATCTTCAGTTTTTAATTTTTCCATCATGATCTCTTGTCCCCCATCACTCTTTTCCCCTTTCCTCCCCTTCCGTTTGACGGTTTGTGCGTCTTTTATGCAGCACCAACAGCTGCTCTCCACTCTTCCTCATCTCCGTTCATGCTGCATAATGACAATGACACACACAAACACGATGCTCATGCACACACCTACTCTGAAATGCATGCTTACATGTTGGTAGTGCAGACTTCAAGCTTCAGTCTGTTGAGGGCAAAAGTTTCAGAATACCTAAACTTTCTTCTCCTGCATTAAAGCTCCTCTCTGACCATGGAGGATCAGTGTCAGCGCTGTTTGTGTGTGCGCTCCAGCTGTGTGTGTCTGTTTGCTGCCTGCGTGAGCCATGGGAGTGCGCAATGTTAAAATGCTATTTGGTTAATATTCCCTTAATATCATATGTTGATGGGGAACATTTTAATGTTAGAATCTCTGCTTTGCCCCTTGTTGATAATCAAAGGACATAAAAGATGAGAGGAACATTAAAACTTTAAACACGTTTCATCTAGAGGCAGTGAGAAACAGAGACAGATGGATAAGAGGCTGTAACAGATAAATTAGTAACTAAGGAGTCCAGGAGATTTCAGCCGAATAAAGTAAAATTTAGCTTGATTTTACCCTTATATAGAAATTTACACCATAAATGATGACAGAAGTTTCTTCAAGAGAATGAAGGGAGAAATACTCAGCATACTCTGTTGAAGATCTTCTCATTGAGAATTAGAAATGATCATTAAGTTTTTATTTTATTTCAGAATAAACAGTTAATTAAAAGTGTTTTTGTGTTAGTATAAAATTACTACCATTAAAGAAATTCACTATATTGCCAAAAGTATTCACTCATCCATCCAAATTATTGAAGTCAGATGTTCCGATCACTTTCATGGCCACAGGTGTAGAAAATCAAGCACCTAGGCATGCAGACTGTTTCTACAAACATCTGTGAAAGAATGGGTCGCTCTCAGGTGCTCAGTGAATTCCAGCGTGGTACTGTGATAGGATGTCACCTGTGCCACAAGTCCAGTTGTGAAATTTCCTCACTCCTAAATATTCCACAGTCAACTGTCAGTGGTATTGTAACAAAGTGGAAGCAATTGGGAATGACAGCAACTCAGCCACGAAGTGCCATGAAAAAGTGCTTGCCCTCTTTCTGATTCCTGATTTTTTTTTTTTTTTGCATATTTATCACAATCCAATTGAGATGCTGTGGTGTGACCTTAAACAGGCAGTTCATGCTGGCAAACCCCTCTAATATGGCGGAGTTAAAACAATTGGGCCAAAATTCCTCCACAGCGACGAGAAACACTCATCACCAGTTATCACAAACATTTCATTTCAGTTATTGCTGCCAAGGGTGGAACAACCAGTTATTAGGTTCAGGGGGCAATTACTATTTCACACAGGGCCAGATAGGTTTAGATTTTTTTTACCCCTAAAGAAAATTAAATAACCATTCAGACACTGCTTTGTATATACTTGAGTTGTCTTTGTGAAATACAAAAATTGGTTTGATGATCCGAAACATATAAGTGTGATAAATATGCAAAAAACACAGGAATCAGAGAGGGGGCAAATACTTTTTCACAGCACTCTATACTTGGCTGTAGGTGGTCATTAAGTTGGAGTCCATTCGGACTTTTTTAAATTATTGTCCTCTGTTGTATTTCACCATTCTGGTTTGAATTGTTGGCTGCATTGTTCCACACGACCCAATGATTGCCAGTGGTACTGCAACATTTGGTCCCTACTGGTAAGCTTCTAGACCAGGGGTGTCAAACTCATACTGGGTCTTGGGCCAGATTTGCTACAATGAGATGACCTGAGGGCCGGACTATTTAGGCCAGAGATGTAAAAGTGTCGCAATGAGGCCCATTTTTGAGTTTTGTGTAAAATAATGTCAGTTTTGGCTTTTGTCTTCTGCTTTTTTGTTTTGTTCCAATGCACATAAAGGAAATAAACATGTTTATACCAAAAACATTTATAATTGCAACAATTTCTGGGAGAAATGGTATTTTCTGGAAAAATTACAAGGGTGCCAATACTTTCGTCCATCGCTGTAGACGCCTCATTGACTGGCTGGCTGTACGTTGACATAGCCGCCATATTGTGAAAGGCAAGTCCGCTACGTAAGGCAATACAAGTTGACGAGGAGTACGTGAACTGTCGGAATAAGCACAAACAGTTAAATTCATTGATTTAAATGCAAGTACCGATACTAAAAACAAAAAATGAACGAGATTTTGAGTAAGAATCTGCATTTTTTTTGACCCAAAATTATTCAATTAGCATTTAAATTTCACCTCCACGTTACATAGTGTGTCTTGAAAGAGATATTTAATTTCTAATTTCCAGAAAATTGTCTGTCAACTAGATAATTATTTAAATGTTACTGCTCCTTTTAAAATTTAAAGGCAAGATAGAAATTGGATTAAAAATGGGTAAAAAAAAGTGATATATATATATATATATATATATATACACACACACACACACACACACACACACACACACACCTATGTACATACACAGGTTCAATGGTGGATTTGATGTGGATTTAATTTTTAAAGACCTCGAAAAGCCACCCAAACCTAGGCCTGTCAAGCTTCTGTAAGGGCTACCACTCAGTCAATAATAAAACGGGTAAAACCCCATAAAAATCTTTAACTCATAATTATCAAACAGAACCCTTATGTTCTCAGCAACATTTATTAAATAAAAACAAAACACACGAGGCATAGAAGCATAGAAAACACACAATATGCAAGACTTTTGACAAATAGGAAACTAATTCTTAGGTCGAGTTATTTTATTTCAAGTCAACATAAGAGGATACCTTAAAAATGTGGAGAAAACAAAAATTAAATGAGTTGTAATGAATGCAGTCTATACATTTGAACAATTTTAAACCAGTCAATAGGTTTGAGAATTTTAATTTTCAATATTTTTGGTTAGTATTTGTTATTTTGAACACCACACATTCTTAAGACGTCAGATTCTACCATTTGATTATTAAACACTGCACAAATTAATACAATATTTCATTGATTATCAAGGTTAAGATTTAATTTTATCTTAAACAGGACAATAATTAGTGCTGAAATCTTCAACACTGACAGAACAAGGGAAAGACAAGGAAGTGGACAAGCCGCCATTGCTGTGGTGGTAACCCATTCTAATATATAAGTGTTTGAATGAGAGCATGTTTGCAACCACTTACAGGATATAAAAAAGAATCAGTCGACTTCTGAACTGCTTTAGAAGTCATGAAGTGAAAGCACAAAGCTTTTTTCTTTCAACTGTTCTTGAGTGATCTGTAGAGGTTTCTTGGGATGCATGATATTATCAGTCTGATATCAGTATGAGCAGTTTGACATCTGCTGGTATTTGCCGTTTTTTAGTTACTGATGATATTTACAGCTAGTATTTTGGCTGAGAATACCAGCATATATTGACTCTAAATTTTGGCCATATAAACAAAAAAAAAATTAGTGGAGTTTTAGGTTTGTAAAACATGTAAATATTGGTATTATATTGGTACTATCATGCATCCCAAGATGTTTCCTACAGTAATCTCATATCTACTGTTCTTGCAAGCATAGTTAAGTTAAAAATGCATGTACCAATAGATGGTTGGATTAAAATTGTTAGCTGCTGGTAAAGCTACCAGAATCAGATCATTTTTAACTAAAGTTCGATTTATCAAATTACAGCCAACATTTTTAATCTAACAATCTCAGCTGCTGTCACAGTCAGCAGGCAACAGGAGACAGCATTGCAGTGTAAATCCTGCAACCATATAATGGCTGCAGGATTTACACGACAGTCACTGACTACTCAGGATTATTGGTCAATACCAGCAATTTGCAAGACTGACAGAAACAGTCTAGAGATGAGAGATTATCCAGTTGTCAATTAAAGTTCATTGTGATAACACTTTTTATGACAACTTCAAAACTTGAACAAAAAAATAATAGTGAACCAAAGATTAAACATTAAATTGAGGAAATGCCATTAAGGCATTGTGACTAGGAAACAAGGCAGTTGGACTAAAAAGGAAAAATTTAGAAGACAATAGAAAAGCAAACTATCAAGACAGTAAAACTCTAGACTCCGTAGAACAAAATATATTATGATAAATTTTCCCAAATCCTTCAGGCCTAGTTTGGTGCAAATTATTCACTTGCGATTTTTTCCCAAAATTTTGATTGCCATTTAATATGGGATTTTTAAATCCGTCATCTTGTGTTTTAATAAAAAAGAGGAATTAATGATTCTGTATTATAACAAATACCATATTGGGTAGATAACACTAGGGCTGAAAAATCCTGAAAAAATAACCAACTTAAAATATATATTTTGACTTGTACTGTAAATTTGATATGATTTTTTTTAATGAAGGGAACAAATTATTTTTGCAAATTATTCTAGAAAAACAAACAAATGCTTGCAAGATGTATTAAAATGGTATTTGACACGTTCAGGTTGAATTAAAATTGCACCTTTTGCAATCTGATATCTGCCATGGGCCAGGCTGATTTCATCTCAATTTTGCCCTACAACCAACTAAAATCCAGAAAAAAACAAACAAAACAAAATTAAGAGGTAATGAAAATGAATATAAATCCAAACAAAAATAGGCCTAACGTTTTTAACAAAATTAGTCATCCAATCCAATCAAGACATGCTGCGTTTCATTGTGTGCACACTGAAAGTGAACCCATGTGGTGGAATTTACTCATTCCTTGTATAATGAAAGTAGCATTGTGTTTAAAAGGCAGCTAATATACTGTGTGCTGACTGTACCATTCGATCTTTTTGTCAACCAGTAGTTCAGCACCAGTTCTTTGAATCCTGAGTAAATGGAAGGCTGTGAGGTTAAGGCCAACCCTTCCTAGATCAGGAAGAGCTTCCTAGAAGCTCTTCCAAAGGGAAAGGCTAAAGCCATTAGCCAATGAAGTAGATGGCCCTCAAGCCAAGAAAGCTGGGGGCCATTTTAGTAGAAGGCCCTCCAGCCTCCTTGGCCCCCTGGCCAAGGTAGCCCCAGCTACCTCGGCCGCCCCCGGCCGAGGTAGCTGGGGGCCATTTTAGTAACAGCCCCCAGCTACTTTGGCCCTCCAGTCGAGGAAGCTGCTGGTGAGGTTGTGGATGTTGCACCCCGTGTCGTCCAGTCCAGGCTGCAACAGGAGGACTGAGACCCCATTGTTGCTGTCTGTAGAGCCTCTGGCCACATCCAGCAGAGAGGTCAGGGCTACACTTGTACGTCGAGCTACTGAGGAGCGCTTTAACGATCACTAGAGGCAATATCACCCCGAGGTTAATATCAGCAACAATGTGGCTTCCAGATGCCAGGAAACAGCCAGAGTTGGAATTAAACAGAAATGAAACATTGGAAATGTGATGTCTGTAATGGAATGCTGTCAGACCATCACAACCTGAACAGTGCAGAGCACAGACCCCTAGGAGATCTTCACCATGACACATAGTTACTGGCCTCAGATTCGCCAAGTCCAGGCCTATCACATGATCACCGGTGGACTTGTCAGACAGACACACAAAACACAAAGGCATTGTGGGGCTGCAGTTTCAACTAAACTTCCTCACTCAAATCCAATAATGCTTACAAAACCTTAACGTCAAACAAGTTTTAATCTACACCAACACTATCTTGCAAGGCCAGTAAAGCCTTTATAAAACCATCTTGCTGCTTTGAAAACGGCAGGTGCAGGCGGCATCTGATCATCCCACAGGCTCAGAATCCCGAAACCTTATAAAAGCGTACCTAACAAACCCCTGAGCCGGCAGGACAATCAGACACTACCCGCAGATGCTGCATGCAAAGGGCACAAGATGCTACGCTAGCAACTTGCCATCTCTGCCAATACAGGCAGTGAGATGTCAGATAGCAGTAATCCTGAGTCTTTGCTCACTGCCACAAACCATGTCTATCAGAAGCACCCTATCACCTGTGACATGACTGAATAGATATGTCCTAATGGATCACATAACAAACCAACAATCAATCAGAAAGACATAAAGAAGCTGGGAACAGGCACATTCCACCTGTGAAAATTTGAGTTCCAGCACACAGTGAAAAAGACCCGTCTCTGGCAAAGATGTGATGAACCACAGCCTGGTAGTCTCATTCACATTCAAGGGTCAGAATAAGAGAACCATGCATACTAATCAGTCAGCCATCCATCTACAGGTTATCCTGAAGAGTTTTCTCAAACCCAAATCACCATGCCTGGTGTCCACAAGGCCTACGAGGCTAAAGGGAGAGTCCTGCGTCTTAGCATACAGCAACCACAGAACCATGACGCACCGAGAGTTCAGGGGTTTGTGTAAAAGGTACACAATTATATGGTTTCGGGATTCTGAGCTGTTGGGACACAAGGCGTTTTCTGCAGTCACAATACACCTAGACTCAAGACTCTACATCTCAAGCCTCACTGGCCCTGTAAAGCACCATGCACAGGGACAATGGACATGACAAGATGCTTCAGGATAACCCACAGACAGACAGCTAATGATTAGTGCAGATGCTTCTCTCACCCCAACCCTGAATGTAAATGAAAACTAACCAGGGAGCAGATGATCACAAGTCCGTCTGAGATGTTTCTTTGCCTGTGCCCAGGAAGTCAGCCTTCCACAGGTGGACACCTAAACACCTGACTGCACAACCACTTAGTTACAGTCAAACCTAAATGTGGCCACTCAATGACCAGCAAATCAAACATCACATCATCCAACACATTTGTGTCTTGTGGTTGTGACAGTGCCGTGGATGACCATGCCACAGGTCGAGTCAGGACAAAAATGACGCTAGGAACTCTACGCCAAGGATTAGACCACCTAGGTTGCAGCTGCCCAGGCTGTGAAACAGACTGAAGACACAGACAGGAAGCAGCTGATGAAGCCTCGGCAGTGTGCTGCCTTCTGTGATTGCTGCGGTCACACAGCAGTGCGAGGTACAGGCTAAGCCTTGGCCTACAAGCTGAATATGGCCAAAGGCACAACAGGCAGCACCAATTTTTTGATCCTGGCCATCCTGTGGCAGCCTGGACAGGCCCTACTGATGGTGCCACACCTGTCAAATTTCCACTTCAACCTCACCATAATCAGAAAGGCATAACGGAGAGCTTTCAAAAAAAAAAAAGTGTCTATGACCTGCGCTTCAAACATTACCAAGTGATCTATACAGCGATGTGCCTGTGGCATGGATCCATGCCACGTGAGCTCAAAGGGTTAACCTTCCATTAACACAAGACCACTGTATGGATCAGCCTTGAGCAACATCAACATACAATCTGAAATCTAATGTAGCATCTATTTATGTTTTCTAGGATTTGTGATTTGGTTGATTCACCCGTTACTTCACATGAAGAAACAGACTGTGGACTCCTGCACAATACCATCTGCAGACAACAACAATCAATAATATAAAACACATTTTACCTGAAGTTCAGGTACCTTGACATCTTTGGCCCCAAGTGTTAGTGAGGGTGTAATTAGTCCTGGTCCCTGCAAGGCAATTATGCTCATCCCAGCAACATGGAGGAGGTCCAAAGGTCCTAAATTTAAAAAAAACATATTTGCATTCTAAATATCAGCCCCAACCACACAAAAAATACAAATAAATAAAATCTGCATAACTTTGTATGTCATTGATAGAAAAATGCAATTTTCCTGTTCTTACCATGAAATGCAGATTAGTCAACACATCTCTGCAACAAGACAATCTGGTTCACTATGTCCTTGACATGCCACAATGATGTCCATCCTGCAGAAGCAACAAGAGGGTATAGTGCTGTTAACCAGAAAATCAGCAGTCTTCCACTTATACAGGAGTAGTGTATGGGTCAGTCTTGGTCCTACCAGAATAGTAGAGACAGTCTGCTCCCTTTCTCAGCCCAGGTCTTTGTCCAACTGCAAGGCAATCATGCTCATCACAGCAACACGACGGAGGTCCAAAGGTCCTAAAAAATAGAAAAGTATTTATTTGCATGCAAAAAATCTGCCCCAACCACACAAAATTTAATAACCGTCTGTTTTTAAATAACTTTGTAATGGATACAAAATTGCTATTTTCCAGTACATACCATGTAATGCAGATAGGCCATCACTTCTCCGCAACATGACAAGAGTAGTTCACTATGTCCTCGACATGCCATGGTGACGTTAATCCTGCAGAAGCAGTAAGAGGGTACAGTGCTGTTAACCAGAAATTCAACAGCCCTCCATTTAAAAAAAAAAAAAAAAAAAGTACTGTGAGTGTTGACCCTCAGGCATCCCTAGGGACATTTCTGTCTTTTTTCCTCCTTATCTGCTCTTCATTTTGGCTGTGTTAGTGCATATGGTCTAATTGTTTGCAACAAAGTTTCTTTCGAGGCAAATTTTTTAATCCAAATTTCAACTGCTCTAATAGGTCAGGGGAACACTGTGAAACACATTTACTTACCACCCTTTAAAGCCATTAAGTGTCCATTAAATGTCCACTTCCAAATATTTCTTATAAAAACTTAACATATTAATATTTTTTTCCTGCCTTTTTTTTTAGCATAAATCTTTTAAACAACTTCAGCTGTGTTTAAAACTACCAAACATTCAATCATTTGGAGGATTTTAACCTTTTATATTTTGGTCAAATCTATTGATCGACTTCAGTTCTGATCAAAACAATCAATTATTGAATAATTTTCAGGATTTTAACCCTTTAAATGCCAGTTTGATTACAGGACGGCCATATTTTTTCTAAAAAAAAAAACCTACACAAAACAGTAATTATTTTCCAGATAACTAATGTTGAGGGGGGTTAAATCAGTCCTGGGTATGTCAAACATTCACTGAAATATTGACTTTGATGCATATTTAGTTTTTGCATAGCATCCGATTTAAAAATTTACCATCCTTTCAAGTCACTGGTGGACAAAAACATCCCACTGACTCCCATTCAAACCACATTTTTTTTATCTTTAAGTAATCAAACCGGCATTTAAAGGGTTAAAATCCTCAAAATGATTGAATGTTTGGTAGTTTTGAGCACAGCTGAAGTTGTTTAAGAGATAAATGCAAAAAAAAAGGCAGAAAAAATATAAATCTGTTAAGTTTTTGTAGCAGCTTTTGGGAAGTGGACATTTATGTCCTTTAATGGTTTTAAAGGATAGTGCATTAAAGTGATGCCTGAGGGTTAAGCATACCAAAATAATAGCGACAACAAACTTTAACTGTACACGCTGTAAATAAGAATGTACCAGTTAAAAAGATTAGACTCCTGCATCAATACCATCTGCAAACAACAACAACCACTAAAATAAACAATATTTACCTGAGGTTCAGGTACTTGGGGGCATAGTGCATAGTGAGGGTGTAGCAAGTCCTGCTCCCTCTCTCAGTCCAGGTCCTTGTCTGACTGGCTGCAAGACAATCAGGCTCATCAGCAACATGGAGGAGGTCCAAAGGCCCTAAAATATAGAAATATATTTTTTTGCATGCTAAAAATCTGCCCTAATCACAGAAAAAAATATACACTAAAAAAATCTGCACAATGTTTTTTTTTTTTTTGAAAATTGGTATTTATCCTGTTCTTACCATGAAATGCAGATTAGTCATCACATCTCTGCAACATGACAATCTGGTTCACTACGTCCTTGACATGCTACAATGATGTCTATCCTGCAGAAGCAACAAGAGGGTACAGTGCGGTAATCATCAGCTCTCCATTAAAAAAAACATGCCATGGTGATGTCTATCCTGCAGAAGCAACAATAATGATTACCTTCAATAAAGATAGTCTTACAAACAACTTTAATTAAGGATGCTCCCTGGCTTGAACGCAGGTCGACTTAAATCGTAGTAGGCCCAGTTTAACCATCAAGCTATCAGGTTGCCAGCGTAGATGTTTCAGTACTAGTGGACAACAGACTAAGCGAGCACATAGATGCTTTATTCCTACATTGGAAGTTAAATGAGAACATGATATGTTTTCAGTTGAAAAGCCTACAGCATAGCGAGCTAGCACAAGCTAACCTGAAGTATTCAGACTCACCTGTCCAACAGAAACAGCCCAACTTTGGGTCGCTCTCCAGCCAAAGGCTCCCAAAATCCATACTGCTCTTCATCCGAAGCGGCTCCTCATGTTCCCACAAGCCGGTAAAAGGCAGCTTAGTCACGTTTGTTGTTTGTGAACAAGTTCTTAGCTGCTCATTAAGTACTCTCACAAAGCTGGATCCACCATGGCTACCTCAAACAGATTTCCATGTGTTGGCACCGGTTTAAATACACACCGCCCCCCCACCGCTCTCCAGATGAAGCACAGCCGGACTGGCTGTGACGTCACTCTGCTGCTCTTCTTCTTCTTCTCTGGTGTTTCACAGCAGTTGGCATCCATGAAGTTCAAGTCATTATGTCCAATCCTCAGTCTTGTTATTATTACCTGCTCTTTTCTTTTATGTCCTCTGTTTGTTGATGATCTAACTCTATTTTGTAATGAATACAAATGTCTTCCTTTCACAAACACCCCCATATCTTTAGCTATTCTATTTCCTTTCCATCCAAAACTTTCTTTCTGTGCTCTTTCCTTCTCCCAACACATGTGCAGCACACTTTTTGTAGGGTGCCCATCACCCTGCCCTTTAATGTTGACCCAGTAGTGGGCCATCAGTTGCGTCCCCCTCAAGCACAATACAGGAGAAGATCTGACTGTTCCTAAACACAGTCTTAGCGCTTGTGCCTGGATTACATCTAAGCCTGCCAGCACTGACTTTGCTGCTGAACCATATACTATATTCCTATAGTCCAAACGGGATCCGATTAGGGCCACATAAATGTGCATTAGTGATATAAATCTGCACCCCACCGCAGTCCTACAAAGCATCTCATTACATTTAAAACTTGTTTACACTTGTTGATCATCTGACTGACATGATCTGCTAATCTCTGGTCAAAGTGTACCCCTAAGAAGCCAAAGCTTTCATCTCTTCCAATTTCATCTCCATACATTTTTAATCAGCAATTTGTTAGTTTCTTTCTTGGAAGGAAAACCACTTTCGGCTTTTCCACTGAAAACTTAAACCCCCGTTTAGTCCCCCACCTCTCATCTTGACTGATTCCCTCCTGTACTTTCTTGACTACATGCTCAAAATTCCTCCCCCTTTTCCACAAGGCACCATCATCTGCAAATAAAGATCTCCCCATTCCACATGGAGCACTCTCAAAAATATCATTAATCATTACTGAGAATAGTGCTGGACTTACTACGCTCCTTTGCGGCTTACCATTCTCAACTTCATACTGGTTGGATAGTTCTGTCCCTATTCTCACCCATGGGTGTAGCACAGGGGGGAGAAAAGGGTACTGATTACCCAGGCCTACATAGAGAGGGGCCCCTGAGAGGCCTGCAATGAAAAGAGTACTTTGATTCATTTTTTATTTGTAATTAGTGACATTATTAAATCAAAAGTGACTAAAGCAGTGATCCTCAACACCCATTTAAGCTGCCTTGAGCAGTTAAATTTTTTGCCACTTTCTGCCCATTTTTGAAACTTTTATTGCTTTTGTTATGTTGGGACCATTTTTGTCACAGTTAACTCACTTTTTGGTTTCTTCCCCACCCATTTTTGCATTTTCTGCCCTAATATGCCACTTTTCTTCCCATTCTTGCCACTTTTTCTCCCAGTATTTGCCGCTTTAAGCCCATTTTTTTCACCATTAACTCATTTTTTGGTTACTTCTCACGCATTTTTGCCATTTTTTCTCTCAGTGCTTGCCACTTTCTATCTATCTATCTATCTATCTATCTATCTATCTATCTATCTTTACAGGTTCAAACTAAAATGGTGTCTGTTGACATAAAAAAAAATGTTTCCAAAACTAACACAGATATTAATTATGTGTTTCTATATACTGTACTGATAGCTCACATTTTGTCATTGTTTCCTGCAGATGTTTTCTTCTCCCTGAGCCTGGCTCTGATGGTGGCCAGTCTATTGGAGACGGTGTTTATCACTAATGTCCAGTTCAGCTCCAGTCAGTACAGTGCTGTGCCAAACTGGCTCAGCGTGCTTGTACTACGTTATCTAGCTGTTGTTGTTTGCCTCCCACCAAAGAAAAAGAGCAACCGAGTCACTGTCCACCTCAACCAACACACTAGAGGTATAGTTTAAACTTTTAAAATTACCTAGACCATCTAATGGTAGCCTAATAGACTGTAGTTTTGCCTACCAGTTTGCAGAGAACTGGAGGAGAAATCTTCTGTAGAACCAGGGCATATTTCTCAGGTTTTACTTTGATCAAATCAATAAACCTTACATTTTGGAACATATTTTGATATTTTGACAGAGCCATCAATGAATCCCAGCATCAACAGCATCTCAGTGAGTCACCTTCAGAGCATCTCAGTTGATGAAACTCCAGTGAAGCCCCCTCCCTCGTCTCCCCCCACTCCCCTGCCTCCCCTGCCTCCCCTGCCCCACCCGGAGCCAGCTCTGGATGAACTGAAGAAGCTGAGCAGAGACCTCACAGCCATCCGCCTGCAGATAGACAATCACTTCAAAGGCACAAACACCACGCAGGAGTGGCAGATGATCGGGATAGTCATCGACCGGCTGCTGTTCTGGTTGTACATCATCTTCATCATCGTCAGCTTCATCACCATCATCTCTATCTGGATATGGAATAATTCCTATGCAGTATGATGATGATAATGAGCTAAAGACTGATAGGAAACAACCATAGTTGTTCCACCTGTACAAACAAACACTGAAAACCATCTTATCTATTCTCTGAAAGATAGGACATGTTCATTCACTCTGCCATGATATACAATATAACTCTAAAATTTGGCAGAGTTGAATTTGACAAAGAAAGACCTATTAGGTGTACATATAAAAGTTGATTTTGTTTACATATTTTTATAATAATAAATGGTTTTCCTAATTTATGTGCCTATTCAGTGGCTATAAATACAGAATAAGGGGGTTAATGTGGGTTGGTATTTCTCCTTGCACACAATACTGGAAATCCTGGAAAACAGCTAACCTATTTTCTAATCATGGAAAATGTGAGGAAAAGCAAATTTTCCCAGAAAATTTTGCACTGTCCTGGAAAATTATGTTCTTTCAGAGTTCCTCCAAACATGATCATGTGATCTAAAAGGGTCCTGCAATGTTAAGGATAATATCAAATTCTTACAGCAGTATATGGAATCAGGAGCAGAAATTGTCAAAGTCAGATACATGCGATAAGATGTGCAGGAACAAATGTTATCATTATTATTATTTCAGATAGGGCAGATGCTAGATTCTGTCATTTGCTATTTATCCGTTTCAAAAGTTCATACATTTTTCAAGTTTTCAGAGAAAATAAAAGCAAAATTTTGGTTAAAAAAGCCACAAACATTATATGTCAAATTAAGTGCTGTACATCTGCAGGTGTATTTAAATTAGGGCTGAATGATTCTGAACAACATGTCACTGCAAATATTTTGACTCATATTGCAAATTTGATATGAATTGTTGCATTGACGGGAATAATAATTAGCAAGATTTTTTGCAAACTATTCCAGAAAAAATGTTTGCATGATATGTAGAGCATATCTGTTACAAAGAAAAAGTATTACACTGATATTTTATTACATTTAACATTATAGAAATATTATACCTTCTGCGAAAATTGCATTTTCTCATATTAAGATTAAGTCTAAATTTCCATAATTGCTCAGCCTTAATTTGGATTACTCTGTGATCATGAGCATGTAAGAGTTCATAAGCTTAGACGTAGACTGCACATCTTTTGAATCAGACTGCCAAAGATAGGCTCATACTGGTGTATGGCGACAATGCGTTGCTGTCATACCAGCTAAACTGTCTATGATGTGTCCTAGAAAATTATCCTGTAAAGAGTGAGAACTCTGTAACATGTACTGAATTACAATCCCAACATGCTTCAGTAAGTGTTATTTTTTTTACCATGATCACCATTTACATGTGTTGAAGCATGCTTTGTTTGATTCTCTACTAATGTCACATCCTGCACCAATCTCTTGTAGTTTATTTCATCAACAATGTCCTGCTTGAAAAAAGGAAGTTTTGACTGATTCACTGTAAAAATTAAAGTGAGTAACCTCCAAATATAACAAAGATTAAGTTGCTTTTGGCTTTACAAAACTCTTCTGCCCAGCAGCAAATTTTGATGTGCATCAAATACAATGCACATCTACAAGCAGAGCTTTTCACAAATACAGTAACAGCTTTCCATCAAACAGGATTTTATAGGATATATTGTCTTGAATTAAGTATTTTCCAACACAAAAATCTGAAAAGTGTACTGTTTTCAGGCTCCTGAAGTGTATGACTGTGTTTTCAGCTGTAAACCTAAGATATTAAGATGACTGCGGCTCTTGAAAACAGTTTAAAACCAAAGAGAAGCATACTTTGACTCAACATTACAGAGAGAGCAGAGCAGGAAGTGACTCCCAAAGGTGCAAGTGTTGAAAAATTAAATGGGTGAATGATTATCAGAGCAGTTGAACAACAAGCCCTGCCATGCTATGGTTGTGAGAAAGATCTAGATACAATAACACAAAACTTTTCCTGGCTTTTTGCATTTATTTACAATATTTATGACAATCAGATCTCTTAAAAAAGGACTCATCAGCATGTCATTGTGAATTTTACTGCAAAAGCAGTTGAACTGACCATGTGTTTCTTTGTTCATGAATAGATGAGTTTAAGAACTCTGTATTTTTGTTAAATACACAAAAAAACAACATTATTTGAGTGTGGGGACGGCATTTATGAGCACATCAAGAGGTTTATAATAAACAGTAGTTACACCTGTTTTAATCCCTTTAAACTATGGGTTTCCTCCCAAAGTGAACATTATTATATAGATTTCAGCTATCCAGGCCATGTATGGCAGCTGTGCTGTGTCTGACAAATTTTCACTTTTTTGCAGTTTTTGTGGTTCATAAAATTTAATTGGTGAGTAGATCAGCATATTTGGATGCCAAATGTTCTGCTGAGATACTGGCTATACCACATAATATCCACAAGATGGAGCCATTGCTTCTTTAACATTTTTGTATAGCGTTAACTGTAGGAGCTGGCTGTAAAAGAGTGAATTCAGAAGAAATTTATTTTATTTAGATTATTTACTGTTAAAGTACTACATCCACTGATATGAAAGATATGAGTACATCTCCCCTTGTTATTTATTTTCTTAAATAAAGATCCATATACATGATTGGAAAAGGTGCAAAATGTTTTACTTCTCAAAAAAAGGGCATATGCTCCTCTAAAAATCTGTTAAACTGGAGAGTGCCTGTCAGGCTTTAAATGTATACAAAAGCGGTTGTCAGACTTTGTTACGTAAAGCTTTGAGGAAAATTAACCTTTTTACACAAAGCTTTACTTTTAAGGTGAAACTACAGGTCAATAACAGATTAGTCAATCTACAAAAAAAAATTATATTCAATCATTTGAATCTCATTTCAAGAAATAAAACATATTAAAAGGCTACACAAACTCTAGTGTGGGCTACTCGTATACAAGAGCACGCTGTTTTATTGTTAACAAGTATAATTTTGTTTTTTGTCTCAGGGCTTGACTTCTGTGTATCTCATTTAGAGATATCACTAGTTTTTCCATGACAATGAATATTTTTTCAAGTAAACAACTCAAATTTAATCATCATAGGACAGCTGGCATTATCCAAAGATAATTAGATAAATGAATCTCAAGAAAACAACTGTAACTTACTTATCATTGTAAAAGGGACTTAAGGGTTTCTGTTTCGTTGGCCTTACTGAACAAACAATATTTCCCTCACAAAAATAATGTTTTTTTATTTAAATAATTTCAGTTTAGCACCAAACATTAGTCTTTTTAACAGCTAAGTAAAAACAGTATCACTCATCAACAGTCTAGCCAGTCTTTTATTGTCAACATAATCACAGAACAAAGGCAAATTCATACAAATTATAATAATAATCAAAATAAAGGAAATTAAAACTTTTAATAACAGACACTTTAGTGCACTTTAAATCTCCACACGCCTCCATGTTAAAGGCAGTCTAAGGACAAACACTCTGCTGAGCGGATGAGGCGATGAGCGTCACTTTGTTCAGGAGCTACAAAACTTCAGCGTTTCGTTTAAGAGCCGCCTTATGGGTGCAGTTTGTAACTTTGCCAGGACTCAAGGAGATGAATGTGATATTTATTGCTTTAGTTGCATCGCATTACAGACTGACATAAAGCATAGCCTCTAATGGATATAATGTCCTCTGGAGCTTCATCCATTATTAAGTCAATGTTACAGTCATGAGCAAAGTTCACGTTAGTTTGAATACATCTGTGGGTTGATTCCTTTAGGCTATTATCTATGAGTGCACTTCATATATTCTAACCGAGAATCTAATTCAAGACAGAGACACTCTTAAAACAACTGACACCAAGCCCTTGCAGTAAAATTAGCCTTGTTGAGCTCTTAAAAAGTACAGGAAGGCAGTAACAGAGGTGTCTCTAAAATGTGAAGTGGTTCCCTGCTAAAAGGGCCCAAAATTCAATTTAAGTTTAGCACCTGATAATTCAAGACCAAAAAACAAAGTGACTAAATGTTAAGGAAAAGCACTTGTCCTGTATTCCTTTAATTCATGTGATAGATCTATTGGCTTTTACAAAACTCCTAAAAGAAAAAGGGTACAAGAAATAAGTGCCATGTGTAAATGCTTTTAAAGGAATAGTTTGACATTTTTTGAGGAAATATGTTCCAATGATTCTTTGTGCTGTGATGAAGTAAACATGCCAGTTTTTTTAATAAATCACACAGGATACACTTGTGAAGTATTGTGACTGCAGTAGAGGCAGTAAAGGGCCAGGCTTGCTTTTCCCAGCCTTTACGCTAAGTTAAGGTAATCATTTATCATAAGTATTTTCCAAACTATCAAATCAATCCTTTAAAGAAGTCAGTAAGGTTGGGAACCACTGTTCTTGATGTATTATGAGATATGTTGGAGAAGAATACCCACTTAAAAAAGAATTTCAGTCCAAGCAATGATGTATAAACTTATTTTCTCTAAATATAAGACTGTGGTTCTCTTGTTGTGGACTGAAACCCTTTACAATACAGTGCAACCCAGGTGACAGGATCTTCATAGACGAAACGGTAACATTTCACTGTTGTTGTGATTTATGAACACAAAAGAATCTCCAAAGTGACGTCCCAAACTCGCCCCTCCAACAACAACAGAATAAATCAGTGCAATCAACTCGACTTCTCTCTCTCTTCGTCCATTCACAATGTTAGAAAAACAGGCAAGTGCTGATTAGGCTGGTGCAAACCATTTGTGCATGGCTGCTTGTACAGCAGGTAGACATGTGCACACATAGGCATACACTCTTATTCACAAAGCTTTTTCTAGTAACCACACACTCATACATCCAATCACTCAAAGCAGCACATAGAAGGAGCATCTTCAGCTTCATTAAAAACAGCTGCAACACTTGCTTTAACACCCTCTCTCTGAGTCCAGTACTTCTATAAATTAAACTCTCCAATGATACTCCGCTAGCTCTACCAGTCTAAGCTCACTGGTCCCACAGGCACATCAGCATGGCTAAAACAATGTAAAAAATACTGAAAACAGGCAGGAGCAAGAGAGGATTACCAAATATTTTCAAATAATAATAAAACTCAAATACAGTGTCTGCATTGAAAATCTCTCACATCATAAAATTTTACTAAATTTTTGCTTTTTAAACAGTTTCTGCCATTATAAGTCACAAAAACAAACGTCAGCTAAGCCAGTAGCCATTAAAATCAACAGAGTTGAAGCAGAAGCTGCAATCGTAGGAAGGAGGAATATCAAACCTGGGTTTAAAAATCTGTGCACACGCTTCATTATCTGATCTACTTCAATCAGAGCTTTAGTAGTTTTAACAACCAAAGACAAAGTGCTATGATGTTGGGATGATCTCACACCCTTTTCTGATTTTGCAAGCAACAAATATCCAGATAAGTCAGACAAGTTTTGTCATTCACTCTCAGATTTCTTTTGGGAGAGCCACTCAAAAAGTTGCCTAAAATGGAAAACAAACAAAGAGATATTTACTTGTCTACTACAGACTTTTTGATACTGCTGTTCGGTAAGAATATCAAATTGTAAATTATTTCAAAAAGGTGATATGAATGAATGATTTCTGAATACAATATTAAGGATAAGTGTGTAATTAAAGAGAAATACAGATTATTTAATGTTATGTTTCCTGTAAAAATCTTGATTAGTAAATTACAAAGCCTAAATGATCCCCACACAGACAGTTAAGTGCAGGTGTGAAAGGGGCTTTGCTTCAACCTAACGCAGCTGATGATGTAAAACTAACACAACTGATGTAGAAAAAAGTGCCCTTGTGGCAATCTTTGTAGATCAAATTATTTGTTTGAGACAAATATTGTTACCCAGGTCTGAGAGGACTGGAACGTAAAAAGAGAGGTGGTCTGTCACTACAATCATAGTCGCGTTGTGCTCGTCATCTTTTGTCTCCGGTCCTCACGAGTTCCCACCTCCCTCATCCTCTTGTTCTTCCATGTTTCTGCGTGCCATCCTCTCCCTCCGCTCTGCCAATCGTTGACAACGAGGACATTCTTTACCTACCCGGAAGCAGTTGCGATGGTAACACGCGTGGCACTCTGGGGAAAATAAGAGACAGAAATCACAAGAGTCAGAGTCACAAAATGTGCCACACAAAGAAAGGAGCATAACAGGATTCAAGCAGAGCAGCTCCTAACAGCTAAACCAAACAATGCCGCATATTCACAAACCAGTAGAACAAGTTTGTCAAGAGGTGTCAACAAAACAGCCAATCACAGTAAGACCTGAGGGAGGTGGTAGGACGACCGGAGTATAAAAGACAAAGAAGTAAGAGGCAGCATGGCAGAAGTCAGGAGGAAGCAGCAGAGAGAGAGCTGATTTCCCAGGAAGCATACACCACACCCTGAACCTGTTTAGACTCATCCCAGTCCTCCAAGAGAGGACACTAGAGAGCTATTAGACTCTTATATCTCCACTAATGTGCTCCAATAGGCAATGACTGACTAAATGATTATGCTGCTGATGAAAAAAAAAATAATAATCATGACAGACTGATGAAATGACAGGCAAGTCCAATTTAAAAATAAAGTTTATTTCATGTTCACATAAAATTAAATTATAGCAGTTGGATGTAATAGAAACTAAAGGCAAAAAATTACACATTCACTCTTTTAAACAACTACAAAACACCTCGTATGCAAGACTTCCTTCAACAAACACCTGAAATAAAACAAAATAAAAATGGCCAAAAACAGGCTATGAAGTCTAAGGTGCAGAGCCAGGCAACATTACCTGCAAAGCTGAAGAAGCTACAAAAAAAGCACGTCTGTCTTTGATATTAAAAACACTGCAAAAGCCCAGATCTATGCAAGTGTGTGTCAGTTTTCTCGTAAAACAACGTATGCATTTTGCTTTTGCTGTCAGGACCATATGACTTTAGGATGACCTGCCTGAGGAGATAATGCATGCAGAATCAGCAACTTCTATAAAAATCTCTTCTTTAATCTCAATTTAACAGGCTTGTTTAAATGTGATGTGAATCCCCTTTTAAAAAGATCTTTAATTTTTCATTTTCTTAAATTTGTTTCATTGCTCTTGTTTTTTAATGTTCCTGACTCCTATTAGATATTCTGCAGTTATCTTTCTATAAAGTCCCTGTAATGTGACAAAAAAAAATCTTTATTTCAGGTTTGATGGATGACAAGCCACTGTGTTATGAACTAACTGGCTAAATTGAATTCATGAAAAATATCTCTAAGTTTACAAATTTAAGTTCCAAATTCATGAAAAATGAGGCAGTAAAATCTGCTCTAGGATGGTGTGGGCATGTCAGTTAAATGAACTGAAGCCACACCCACTCACAAGAAATACCATCCTCTCACATAAAAAAAAAACCATTTTTGATCAAAGCGTAGCTGCTAGAACAGAGAGACAGAAGTTTATAATTTCATTTACTGTTTTCTGGTACAAATCTCTTATGATACTTTTCTTGACCTGTAGGCCACTGTGGCCGATAGATATGGCGAATTTACCTTACAATGAACAGAAACGCAGCATTTAGTTGGCTATTAACTTTCAATGAAGGCAGTGACATCAGCTAACAACAGACTGTACTGAGATGAACTGCTCTTGGATCATTGTGGCGTTAGGGAGGTGGGGTATTTCCCCATCAAAACTGGTGATGTCATGCTCCAAGTGAATCCAGCAAGGAAAAAGGTGAACAACTTTCTAACGGTCCAAATCAAAAATTCAGTCACACATAAATCTCAGTGTTTTCACATGTTTACAGTGACCTTATTCCAACATATGTAGTGTGTTAAGACACACAGTTTGGATTTCACTTTACAGGGACTTAATGACTTTTTTATATCTACTAATGGTTTTAATCTTCATTTTGTTTATATCTCCATTCACATTGTCATTTATTTATAATTGTAATCATTCCAATCTCATACTCACAGGCAGATTTTTTTTATTTACACCTGAAATATTGGCTGTAAATATTAGCAGAAATTTTCTTATCAGCCAATACCGATATTTCACTTTTTGATACAGTATATCAGGCCAATAATATTGTCCATTCCTAGTTTGTCATAATATAGAATTATTTATTGCTTGATTGTTGAGAAATACATAAGATGAGGGATACAAAAAATAATCGCTTATTAAATCGCAATTGCAATACTGGGGATTAAAACAAAAAAAAAAAATCACAATTAGATCATTTCCCCAACTGTTAAGCCCTACTATGGACACCCTACTATGGACACTTATGTTATTTTACAATACCTTTCCTTAGTTTTTTTTTTTTTTTTGTCAAAGCACATTGTAAACATCTGTTTTTAAACATTATAACTTGTACAAGAATCATTCAGCCAAAAACTCCAGATCAACACCACAATGAAAGACATGAGCTGTATTAACTAATTTTGAAATTACATCTAGTTTGTAGACATTGTTTGCTGGTAGATTTTTCAGTAATCACTGACAATTCTGGCTTTATTTTTTAATATTAGATCTTTATCTGGATTGACCAGGTGAATGCAACTTAAACTGAGGTACCTGTATTTCAACTAGAAATCAATCAAATACACCTACTAGATTCAAGGTTTTGCAGTGAAAAAGACTGACCAAAAGGTGCAACCAGCCAAGCTAATGATGGGTTTACAGTAATGGCAGACACCTCCAAGTGTTTGGAGAGACTAAAATAGCTAGACTCAAACTGCATATGCTACATCCAAGCTGAAATGCATGACCAAGGCAAACTGAAGGTAAACATTTATGAGTGCAACACCCCTGTAGAATAACTGCCACCCTGCATGGCGAACACAAAAGCTCAGAGAAAAGGAGAGAAAACCTCTGAAAAACAGCTTCAAAATCCATCACCAAGCTTTAAACAGCAACACCTGAAAAATCAAAGCTTCAGGCCTCCACCACCAAACAGCTGCCAATAAACCCTCCACCAGCTGTGAAACCATGCAAACATCTGACATACCAACGCCAGTCTAGTACAAGAAAACCCAGGACCAAATGAGAACAAGTGAAGGAAAAAAGTGTTCACTAAACAGAAGTGAGAAAAGTTAGAATTAAGAAAGTGGACAGAAAGGGGATAGGTATAACTGAAAGGCCACTCTGTTTTTAAACTCTTGAAAATTAAACATTTGTGAATCACACAAATAAGCTGAAAAAATGGTACAATTCTCATTGTCAGTTTAATATACAGCTAGTGCAGCACAGCCCCTTGTAAACTAAATGATGTTTGTATACTTTGGTTTTTAACCATATATATATATATATATATATATATATGAGATATTTTTTTTTACCAAATATGTCCAGCATAGTGCAGCCTTGCAAGGAAAATACTTGATATCTTCCTTCTATAGGCACTTGTGACAAATTATAAAGGGTAAAGCCTCTGTAAAACTTAAAAACTATTCAGGTTTAAATGATTAAATAAGTCCCCAAAGCCCTCAGATAACTCTAAAGTAGAGTTATGTAGAGGTTAAAAGCTACTATTTTATCCAGCAGATATCTGCAGCTTAAAATGCTGTAAATAAAGCTCCATAAAGCTCCTCTTAGTTTATGAATCTTCCTCATCTCTCTCACTCCTGCTCTCTTTGTCCATTCCCTCCCTCGTCTTCCTGCCTCTGGTTACCCTCCTTGCTTTGCGCATTTTACGACTCCTCCAGTTAGTCTGTTTTATGACAGCTGAGTCTTGTTGCCCTTCCTTTTCAGTGTCAATCTCTCTTTTTCCATCACTGCTGTCCTCCTCTCTCCTGCCCCTCTCTTTAGAGAATGACAGCTGGTTTGGTTTAAATAATTTCATGAGGGGAAATTTCTCTGCATTTTCTGAACCAGGTTTTTCAGTTTTATCTGCCTGAATTTGGCTTTGGTCTGAAATGTCATGCTCCTCTATAGCCTCTCTCCTAGTCTTTGTTTCCTCTTCAGTGACTGTAGCTTTCTCTAAATATCCAGTTTCTGTCTCTGCTTTCACTTCTGTCTTCCCTTCTTTTTCTCTTTTTGAGAAACCTTTGGCAAGACTAGCTAATCCTGATATCTTCCCACGTCCTTTCCTCTCTTGGCCTATTTCCTCTAGACTTTCTAAGCTACTGCCAGTTTCACTCTCAGATGCACTTTTCTTGAGTCTATTTACATGAAGAACTTTTAAAAAGTTGACTTTCTCCTTCCTTACATGCACATTTTCCTCACTTGTTGCTACTCCTTTGCTAAAAACCTCCCCCTGCTCACCGCTGTCTCCCTCCTCTTCTTTATCATACTTTGTCTCCTCCTCTCTCTCCGATTCTGTCCCTCCTGTCATCTCCTGCTCCTCCTCTCTGCCTTTATTCCAGGAGAAAGCTTTCATCAAATTAACCGGGTTTAAGGCTTGAAATATCTTCCCTTTTCCTTGCCCCTCCTCTGCTGTTTCCCACCTTTCCTCCTCTTCACTCTTCTCCCCCTGATCCACAGCAACCTCTAAACCTTCCTCCCCTCCCTCCCCCTCCCTCCTGTCTCTCAAGAGGAGCCTGGCAAGTCTACGAGGTTTGGAGATCTTCCAGTCTCTCCAGGTTAGCTGAATGGCAGGGCGGGGGGAGGGGGCTCGAGGGCCGCCCAAGCCTGCCACCAGCTGAGAGGGCTCACCTTCGCAGCGCTGGCACTTGTTGAGCTGGAAGGGGAAAATGATGTCTTTGTCGTTCCCGCAGAACTCGCATACAAAGCCCTTGGCCTGGCACAGCTGAGAAAGAATGGAGAGAGAAAGAAGATGAAACTAATCTCCCACTGAGGGAAAATAAAGAGAATATGAATCATGAGTCCTGGTTCTGTTGACAGAAAATGATGCCTTTAAAGAGGATGGTAGAGGAGAGAGTTAAGAGGGGATCTTACCACACAGCCAGCTGCGTGTATGGTACCAAGTTTAAGCAGCTCTTTCATTCGAGGAGCCAGGTCTCCATTACGTACAGCAGTGAGGTCGTTGAGGGAGAAGAGGTGGAGGTCCTCCGTTAGGTGACCAGGAAGGGTGTCAAACTGGTCCAGAACCCTGAAGTATGCACAGATAAATCACTAGTAGTAACAGTAACAGTGCCTTTTAACAAAGAATACAAGGCACAAAAATGGTTATACAGCTGTAAGGTTGACAGACATGCACGTGCAGGCTTACTCTTTTGCAAAGCGGCACGTCTTGAAGAGGTTTTTCATGTGAAATAGCTGCACCCTCAAAACCTAAATAACAAAACAAAAAGATAAAGGAAATGTGTTACTTACATAATTACTGACGGAAACAAATAGCCTTACAAATCCATACAAGCAAAAGAAACAGGAAAGTAAAAGGCAAATTAAGTTATCTTATAAAGTCATCTTCAAGTTTTCCGACTACTTAAAGCTCTCAGACACTATCACATCCACACACTAATGTAAAAGGCCTATCAGTACTAACTTAAAACATTTATGCACATCGACCCTCATATAGGCTATGCTCATATGTTTTTTAAATCCTTGGATTACACAATCTTTGATTGTTGAACTTTATGCAGTTAGTTGTTCCCCGAGTTTGAACCGAGCTGTGAAAGAAGGCTTTTAGGTTCTCAGCACCTTTTGCTTGGATCAATCTGCTGACTAAATTTAAACTGCAAAATTTAGCGACTCTGAATAATTTTAAGTCTGTAGTTAAGACTTTTGAATCCAACTGAACTATTAAACTCATTAAACTGGTAATCACTCTTGCATTTTTCCATTCAAAAGTTCAATTGGTTGTGTTCATTTAGAAATAATCCAAAATTTTTATTATCTTTTTATTCTGCTTTGCATTGCCATTCCGCTGCACTACATGGGAAAAAATGTTTTCATAACCAAGAAATTAAAACCAGAGAACATGTAAGCCTGCATGTTATTCAAAGATTTACTTTGTATTGGTAGTATTTGTCACTCTGATAATTAACTGACAGTGGCCTTTAAGTTTTTGATATCTGATCATCTGGTTCACTGCTTCCCAAAGAGTGGGCCAGGGCCCCCCAGAGGTACTGTAGGTGGGCTGCAAGAGGTCATTTACAATGACAAAAAAAATTAAAGAAAGAAAGTCATGTTTCAAATAAACAAAATGCTTGATTATGTTATTTTTAAAAATTTAGAAGTAACAAAACACAGCCAGAAGTTTTAATCAACATCGCTCTTTAAGCATTTATTTTGTCTGATGTATACAACCCGTTTCACAGTTTAACTGGTATTTGATTGACTGTTAACCACTCTGCTATGCCGCTAGCTTCCTTTTAAAAAATTATCAGCATCTATGGAGACATTAATGCTACTTAAGAAGAATTTGCTGGGCCACAAAGTTTGTTTACAGATATAAAGATTCCAAAATAAAATTGAAGACCCACATGCTGAATGGTTTAATATGATGGGTACGAATGCCTATATGGCTGGAAAAGAAGGAAATATCTATGCTGTACTGTTCTTGACGGAAAATAAATACAAGAAATAAAAAAGAAAATTTAATTGACTTTGCAGGTGCCTGATGTTAATGTATCTGAAAGCAAAGCATCTGTATTGAAATTCATTGTTTGAAACAAAAGTATGATAAATAAAAGGTTAATATTTGAGTCTTGTGTTATGGTTGTACAAGGGTCCCAGGAAACTTTTAGGTCGCAAATTGGGCAACAGCATTCTGAAATTTGGGTACGTCTAATGTTGTGGTTTCTGTGTGGATTACAGATAAAACAAAAGAAGTCTGGCTTTTGTTCTTCACTTTTAGCGATGGGCCTTCTGTATTGTAGATGCGCATGAATAATATTGCTATAAAGTAACCATGATGCAGACTTAGAGTAAAAAAAGGATGAATCATGTCCTGTCTCACAATAAAAATGTTACTTGGGAGTCAGGAAGACGGTTTAATGTGTGGTTCATCTGTTGTGTTACAACTGAGAACATAGATAAATAAGCGGTAAAACAAGTGAGAGAAAAAGATTTGACAAGTAGTTGACTATAGGCAAAATCTGACCAATTAAAATTGAATAAGTAAATCCTTAGTTTGGGGACACTCCTACCCAAGACATTGAGACTGAAATCAAACCACCTACTACACTGTGGGCAGTTAGATATCCTATTAACAGCATTTGTGCTGTTAGAAAGTTAAATATTCAGCATCTCATCCTGCTAACTTAAGTGACAGTTACCCAACTTTTCTCCTTCCTGTTGGAAAATAGGTAGAAGTATCTCTGCATTCAAAACATTTAATTCAGTCCTTGCAAAAAGAAGCAGTCCCTAATAAAAAAAAAAATGAAAACGATCTTGTTAAAGAATCTAAACTTGAGCACAGAAAAAATATTCCTCCTGTAACTCCCCTGAAAGAATTCCTGTGATTAAATTACTGTACTGGAGATACTTCATGTGTTTGAGAGTCATGTGTTAAAATGGCTAAGAAGGTTAATTGTCCTCTTTCACCTCACCTGACTGTTTGTTTACATGGGAATGAATGGCCCCTTTCTTTCTGACCTTCATACAGATCATTTGAGTAATTTTAGCAGCAAACAGTCAGTGTCACCTTTTAAGATTAGGATATTTAATGCTTAGAAAACACAGAGGAACATTTTTGCCCACAGTGGCTTTGTAAATACAATTTTATCTATTTCATAAGCTGCTAACTCAAAAAATGCAAATATTCAATATAGTTGGCCTCCCCCAGTTGATGGAATAAACAGAATATTCTGATTAACCCTCCCCATGCTAGCTTTACTCACCCTGACGGCCTCTAGAGCTTTGATTTTCTTGTACAGGCCGCTGTTGATGTCATTGGGGTTGAACAAGGGGTCTCCGGCAATCTTGCTCAGCAGATCCCGGGCAAAGTTGCTGACATAGTACTTACTGAAGTCCCACTTCCTCAGAACTCTGCCAGGAACCACCGCCTGGGCGTTCTCATGGCAGCACTGGCAGAAATAACGGCCGAGGTATTCACAGTAACGCAGTCGTTTGATATAATCTGAAGCATGGACAGGCAGCAGAAACACAAGGTGAGAAATCTGAATAGTAGTACGAAAGGGGAGATAAAATACAGATATTCTATCGCATTTTAAAATTTAAAAGGAATGAAGATGGGAAAACTCTTACACTTGAACAAAAATTAAACCATAAATAAAAATGTGTTTTAACGGTTTGACTCACTGAACAATGTTGAAATGCTAAAACATCAAAAACACTTAAATATATCGCTAATTTGCTGGTCATACCAGGGTCAATGCGGGTGCCACAGCCAGCGCAGCGGTAGTTCTGTTTTGAAACAACAATCTTCCTCCTGTTAGGGTTGGAACAAAAGCCAGAAACATCACATTATTATGAAAAACAAGTAAAAGTCACCCTCACTTTATTAAATGAAAACACATTGACTTTGACTTGATATGCATCTTAAGTTTAGAAATGATGAGCTGCATCTAGACTCATCTGACTAACAGCTATGAACCCTTTTTATGTCAAACCCTGCTTTCTTTGTCAAAAATTTACAAAAATGTTATAAAAATATATCCAATTTGTAAAGCATGATATTATTTCTTTCAAGACTGTTTTGGAAGACTTTTCCTTTGAGGAACCTGACTGGAAAATGTGCTCAACGGTTTTATTTTCTGTCTCCATGTGATTGTCATAAAAGGTGTTATGTAATGAGATTAAATTGCAGCTGTGTATTAACCTCTTGACCATAAAAGCACTGCCTTATTTCTCTTCTGCAGACTCACCCAAACAATTCTGATGGGATTAGCATTTCATTGGCAAATACTTGTGTATGCTTACAAAGGGCCAAGTTGTGTCTGAATGCCATCAGAACAAAAAAATAAATAAATAAACAAACAAGAGAATGAAGGACCAAGAAAAGAACCAAATACAGATCCAAACAGAAAAACCAGTGAGGGCTTACTTTGGGGCGGGATGAATGTTGAAGATGATCTGTGGTCGGGGTGGGGCCCACTCTAGGTTGCCTCGAACACGAATCCTCAGCTTGTAGATGTCTGCATGTTCTCCATCATCAGGTGAGATGGGTAAAGAGTCAGGGATGGGTAACAGCTAGGAGAAACAAAATAGTTCAGGTTTGTTGTGTGAATCAAGGGGAGCTATGATGAAGAGAGGGTGCTCTACATTGCTACTCAGCTTTATGGTTTGTGGATACCATTGCTAAATGAGTGTACACAAGATGTTGTACCTTCTGTGGAGCATCATGTTCTGGGACCAGCCAGTCAAGCTCTGAGGCTGCAGGAAGCTGCATGCCCTCAAACTGCCTGAGTAAACCCATCGCTACTGATTCAGCTGAGTTAGACTGAAGGAAGGATGGGGAACTAAAATAAAAAAAAACACAGAATATATATTTGAGGGCATGTTTTTTTGGAGTTTGCTGCTATCCACAGGACCGATACAGTCATATCATTATGACTGTATCAGACTGTTAAAACTCTAAGAGTAAATTATTCATCTACTTTCACACTGTATTTTTCATCTAAAAAGGTCCAAATGAACTTCTAAGCATTGCATTATTAAGCTTCTCAAAACTGCAGTCATTATTATGGATAAAGAGAATCAAGAAGTGGATTTTTCTACTCACATGGACTCTGAGCTGAGGAACGACCTGCCGCTGGAGCTTATGCTGCGCTTAATGTCTGCATCTGGAATACACAGGAATAGTAAAACTAATAGGTAAGAGAGCTTCAGCTATTTAGCAGCGGATTGAAAGTCAGATATGGAGAAAAAGACCTGTTAATCCACCAGTCAATTTTTTATAAGATTCTTTTCTCTTCTTGTGTGATAAATTAAAATGGTAGGATTGGAAATAATCAGATAAGAATGAGTTAGATCATGAACACATTTGTCAAAAAAGTGAACCAGCAGCTGGCTGGTGGATGGATTGTGTCAATTTCTCACCACAGGTTGGAGCTACAAGAGCAAAGCAGCAATCAGTGGGTTTATAAAGATTTTTCTTTTGCATGAGGCACGTAATCAGGGGCACAAAATTAACAGAAATAGAAGAAGATAGCCTGCTGATGGCTTGCAGAATAGCTGCATTAGTTTGTTACACATCACAAACAAGTAAGCAAAGAAATTAAGCATGAAAGTAGTTTGGTAGATCAGGAGGTCGCCAGCATGACTAATGCATGACTGAAAGCATTTTTTTTCCTCAATCAGAGGATTAAAACTGTTTATTTTATTAAAACACTTGATAATTCAGAGGCCTTTTGGCCTGCAGTCAGTCACATTTCTTTGAAAGCATTGTAAAGATTAATTAGCAAGTCAGTCAGCTGCAGGGTGCAACAAGTACTCTTTGTTGTTTATGTGCAGAAACAGTTTCAATGAGGGATTGTTGAGAGAAATTTACGCTTTTCTCTGGATTAAGTTTGACTGATATTGCAGACATGATTTTAGAGGCTCATAAAAAACAGCTCATTGTGTGTTAAAGTGCAATCAATTTGTTGTTTTAGTGCGGTAATGCAATCACACTTGTGATCTTTTTTTGGTTCTTTGGATTATGATTTAGGTTAAAGACTTCAGTTCATGGATACAATTTAAATGAATCAATTGGGCTGATTATGCATGACAGACATTAAATGTTATTTCCATAAAGCCAATAATCTTACATGACAAGACATCAGTAAAATACATATATATTCCCTATGACAGACCAGTTATGCACTATTTTAATCAATGGACAAAGTCAGAAGCAATTTCTGGTCCCAAACTCCATCATAATGTGTTATTACGTTTCATTATATGCATGCTTACATTAACTCAGACAGATCATTCTATGCACCTCTGATAAAATAATCACTGTTGTTTTCTTATGGATGCCATTAGCTTTCACTAACTTTTGACTGTACTTCAAGCTTAAAAGGAGATAAGCTGGAAGGAAATGACACAGCAAGCACACGTCATTCTCACCGAAATTACGAAAGACAAAATGAAAAATGTTGTTAATGGATGATTTGATAATGGGATTGAACCTTGCAGTTAAAGTTGTAGAATTACACTCCTCCCATAAGCCTCATTAAACTCTAATGGGTACAGGCACCTCCAAACCCCCAGGGAATTCAGCAACAAGCAACAAGACAAACAGCCAAGCAAGTCAATCAGCTGAGATGAGATTCAGCTGACTCCACTCCAAACTAGAACTTACAGCGTTTCTAGCTCTGCTTAGGTTTTTTTTTTTTTTTTTGACTTTAAGCTTTCAATCATTCAGAGTTGTGTGACACAGTGGTTTTGACCCCCTTAAATTCTGAAAATAAGAGTTCAAAGGGACTTTAATTTTAAAAGACAGCCAGTTACAGGCTGCGAGCACATGTGGACAGTTTAGCACCACTTTTTAACAGTTGTTTATCATATATACAGGAACTGAAGCCGGAAATTGTTCTATCAAAATGTCCATATTTGGATAACCTCATCTGCAGTAGCCTTGATAAAAAGTATATCATTTACCCGTCGTACTAAAAGCTACTGCTCAGCATTGAATGTACTGAACTGAAGCTACTTAAAGCTGCAGCAAGTAAAAGACGGAGAGTACCGTCTAAAATGCACAAATACATTTCAAAACTACAATTATTGCAAAATATTGGTGCAATTTCAACAGTGTGCAGAGGTTTTCCTGTATTATTTGGTCATTAAAACCAAGGAATTAACCAATATTTGGTGCCTTTAACTTTTTGTGTTGTAACCTAAAAAATTGAGAGAATTAAACAAAAAAAAATCAGCATTAAGTTAGTGGGCATAATGGCAGAAGTTTTCAGTTTGGAGCAGAGCTATCAGCTTCCTCTCAGAGGAGTGTGGTCACACTAAACAGTCTACATGAGGCTGTGGAGCCCCACCCACTCGTTCCACCTGCAGATACCTGAGAAGAGGGAGGCGAGTGACAGGGAGAGGCCGCTCTGCGACACTGCCAGCAGGGACTGACCCTCACAGCCATCTGAGAGACAGAAACTAACACTCAGCACGACCAACACCAGTACTACAGATGCTTCCAGAGCCTCCTCTGAGCAGAGTGGCGGTGTCACAGGCAAACTTATATCACATCCCACTGATATGTGTGGAAGTCATGCAGTTATTCAGCCTCAAGGAAGCATAAATTGTCTGTTCTCACACTGCAGCACTGAGAAGTGCTTTAAACAAACATTAACAAACCCAATACTCAAAATGCATGCGCATGGAAAAATCCCATAATCCATGTTAGTGACAAAGCATACATTTAGATCTTTTTACATGTTAGTGATTAGGTTAGAGTTTGCTACATACAAACAGAAATCAATTTTGTTGATTCAGACAGCCTTAAGCTTTCCCAGATCAAACACTCCCTGTCAAATTATCTTATCATGAGATACATCACAGACCTGTGCACTGACATGTGGGTAGAGACTGCATAGTTACACTAATAAAACATTTTACAGCCACTAACATCACAAACTACCCTAGTGTGGCTTTTGTACTTTCATGTTTTATGGTCCATGGTGAAATGTGACATGCTGAGTGAGCAACATGAAGTGAGTGAGGTGATAAGTGTTTAATGAATCATGACCACACCAGAATCAAGCTCAATGATATACAAAAATATGAATCCTGCACAGAATTTACCCACTATGAATTTTCAGTTTTAAACTTCTTTTTTTGTCAGATTTTTTACTTTAATTTCTGAATGTTTAGAGCAGCCAGAGGATCAGATTTAGTCTTAACTGGAACATAGTTGTAGCTGTATATCATCATGTAAAATGATACTGGATATTTGGGCAACTACACAGAAAGGGCAGCCACTTAAAAAGTTAAAAATCATTGAGGAATCATTCTTTGTCCTTTTTTCCTACAGCATTTTTTCTTTGGTTATCATCTTTTCCTCATTCCCTCTCTCTACCTCGTAGCTCACACTCCTCCACCTCCTCAGCTGAGCCGGAGTCCGACAGGCCCTGACAGGAGTCCTGAGAGCTCCTCCTGGAACCTCCGCTGTCTGTGGAATGGAAAACTGCAGAGAGGAAGTGGAGAAGAGTCAAAACAACAAATGAAGCAAATAAATGAACATGACATGAATCCAAAGTTTACAAAAGGCACAATGCATGTCAGCATGTTGTCATGATCACAGCAATTATGGGCTATTCAGGTCTTGTTTTGCATGGCCTGGATAAGTTATTCTTAAATGATGTGCCAAGGCACACTGGCATGCCTTGAGGTCATATGCACAGCCATATATTATAACTATACATTAATTTGAGACACTGTAACACATGTTAGAGGCTTTTTTTTGCAAAAAAATATTAAAAGGTGTGCCTTGAGATATTTGCTTGATTTTATTGGGAAAGAGTCTGAAAAACACTGGCCTAGATAAACGGAAAGACGTGGAAATATTATAACCATTTATCTAAGGGATTGTCTTGACAGTTTAATTTTTACGATAAATCCTAGTAAGGCAGCCTTAAAAAGAAATGTGTGGACAACTATTGGTGAAAGTATAAATCTTATAAATCAAATATTTGCATACCAGAGTGCACTCAACATTACAAATAGACATAAAATCTTTAGTAACACATGACCATACTGAAAGGGATTGCATCATTATGTGTCTGTTCAGGCAATGACTTCTCCATTCAACACTTCGCTATTCACTTACTGTGCTGGGAGGTCGCACAAGGCGGCAGGCGACTGCGTCGGATCTGCTGCCTCCGTAGACGGATCTTCTGTTTGAGCTGCTGGATCTCAGAGTCACTGTCTCCCTCCTCCTCACCCTCCTCCTCCTGGCGCCGCAGGTTGTATTTCATCAGCTCAATAGCAGCAATCAGAGACTCTGATATGCTGAAATGGGCATTTTCCTAAAGAAGATTGGGAGAACATTTAATACGCTAGTGGAGGGCAACAATTCCATATTTTGAGCAATGCTATGTGATCATTTCAACTATGTAATTTTTCTTAGTTCAGCACTTTTTAAATAAATTATTTATCAGTTCTCATATCTGCATATGATAGCATTTTGAGCAGTGCCAATTTTATGATTAATGTGCAGAATCAGAGTTGAGAGGTCTGTGTTTATTATAAGTTAAAATGGACAACGCTCTGACCTTCTCAAGGTCAGCACAGCTGCCAAAGTCCTGCTCTGACAGGTAGCTGATGAGACTCTGACCCTCTGATGGCTTCCTGAACATCCCATCTGAAACACTGCTGTACTGGGAGCCATCTGAAAGCATCAAAACATTAAAACTGAAAACAAATGAAACAACCACACAATACAGAGACAGTGATGTAAATCGTATTTTCTGCTGAGTTTTCATTAGCTTTTGAATGTAACTTAAAGAGATCTACAAATGATGTGGAAGAAACTTGTCATAACAAAGCAACAAAAAATTAATTCTTAACTTTTCTTCTATTGACAAAAACCATTCAATCTTAAGATGACTACAGGTCCAGAGTGTCATGTTCATGAATCAGTCTCACAATCCTAAACCTCTACTGTCCTACTTCTGCTCATATGTAGTAGGTTTTCTGTCAAATCTGTGGGTTTTCTGTCAAATCTGTGTCTGAAATCGTCCCTTCAACCAAATCATCACTGTATGAGAGCAGTTCTTTCTACAATAGTACTCATTTAGTAGTATATACACGTATACAGTTATTAAAATGTAACTGTAAAATGTGTCTTTAATAGTTGTTAACAGTAAACTCACGAGACTCCATGTAGAGGGAGCTGGGTGTGCTGGCGTCACTGCCCTGAGGGGTGAAGGGGCTGTAGTCCTTCATAGAGTCCTCCACAGCTGATTCTAGGAGATGATAAGTCCAAATTTAAAACCTTTTTTCAGCAGAAAGTAAGGTGATTAAATAAAAAACAAATCATTTAGAATGAATGGGAACATGCATTGTTCTGCACAGAGTAAGCTTAGGGCTGTTGGGTGTTTATGCATCTTAAAAATCAATGAAATCTTTGGAGATGGATTGTTTTGCATGCACAAACAAAAAAATGACTTTCAAGGAAAAAAATGAAGTATGTGGTATCTATGAGAATATAACCATTTCATTATTTTCTTGAAAAAATAGGCAACTTTCTTTACGGTACTGTCCAAATTCTGCAAAAATATATACAAGAACACAATAGATTTGCTTAAAAATGAGACAAAAGATGGGAGGTATGAAAAGAAATCGAACATATTAAGGATAAAGTCAAGGACATAAATTGTCTACTTATTAACTTTATAAGTTTTCCAATAAAACACAGGCAGGCCATGAGAACTGCGAGCTCAACTGAAAACAACACAATGAAAACATCATTCACCTCATCATCACATCTATTTGACCTGAATAACACAGATGAGAAGAGCTTGAAATAAAAAAAAAAACAACAACCAAGATCACATTTTATGAGCTGAAGGACTTGAAATGAGAAGGGAAGAACATCTGCATGCAGAGGATAAAAAATGAGAGGGGGACTGATGGAGCACAGTGGAACTGCACTGCCAACCTGCTACCGGATCTTCTATTATTATGGTGATTTTTCTGTGGCCCCCTCCTTCGCATAAACAATAAAAAAGAGAGAGATAGAGCAGAGGGGGAGAGAGTTACCTTAAGCCAAGAAGGTGAAACAGAGAGATAAAGGTTGATCTGGATACTGAATAAAAGTTAGACAGAAAGTGTTCACCATCTTTGCAGTAGGGTGTGGTCAAGCTGTATCTCACGGAACCACAAACACATACAATCACTGTGTCTGTAAAGCTGCTTTAAATTAATTATATATCAATATTTTACAGACAACTGTTTTTCTAGTGTGATTTCAGAACTTGCACAAAGCAGTTTTTATGCTGTTGTGTTTTGTTGGGTAGGCTTTTTATTTTCATACTAGCTGCCACAACCACACTCACCATTCCTGAGTTTCTGACTGACCCCTGTGTCAGAAAATGAGCGTGCGTGTCCTCGGGTCCCCCGGCCTGGTCCCCTTTGGCCCTCTGAGAAGGATGAGCGTCTGGGCTGGGGAGGAAGCAATGGGCCCCGCTGCAGGGACTGGTCCTGGGTCTCTCCCTGCTCGCTGCTGTGGGTGGAGCTACGAGAGTCTCTGCGACTACGTTGCCCCAAGTTACCAATAGCCAGGTACTCTGGACCATCGTCATAGTCGCCATCACAGGAGTCCCCCCCCACAGGCTGAAGAGAGGTGGGTGAGGGGGCTTCTGTGAGGGATATGCAGGGTACTGAGAGAGGGACAGGAGGGGGCGTCACACCCCGCTCGCTCTCCCCCGGTCTGGACACACCCCAGGGAGCGCCCAGGCTGCTGGCTGGGGTAGAGGTAGTGTCTGCAGCAGAGGGGGAAAATCAGGTGAGGCTGATATTGACACAAAAACAATTCCAACAATAAAAGTAACAATGAGTGAAACTAACAATGAGCAAACCCCTCTATTTTCGTATTTATTTTAGAGAACACAGCTGGTTCAGGACACTGAGTTTCAGAGGCTGCATCAACACATTCTTTAATAACTGACTCCATCCACAAACAATCAGGCCTCTGTATAGTTAAGTCAGTCAGTCTATTCACATACAAACTGTAGTGCATTCATAGTCCCATTCCCTCACCCTACCCCCTCCAACCCTGTATGTACTGATTACAGATTAGACACCATTTTCTCTTCATTTGCTTTACTCAGCACACAACCTTAAAATCCTTTGCTAAAATAGGAGAAAACACCCAAAGTCTAATTTGAAACTTGACTGAAAAATATCTAGAATGGCTTTGTTACTTATACTGAGCCAAACTCAGCTGTGGCCAAAATTCAGATTTGACTGTGTTGTGTAACCTTCAACTTACGTATCTCTGATCTTCCTGATTTTATAACTGGAAAATAGTCAGATACAAATACAAATGGACCTCAGCAAAAGCAGAAGCAAGAAGACTGCATCTTACTTGTTCATTTGTCACCACTTGTTCATATCTGTCCTTCTTTCCCTCATCCCGCCTTGGTGATCACCTGACTATGGGCCCTTGCTCTCTCAAGCACTAAACTCATCAGATTCTGCCACAACCCTATTTGTCCAAACATCATGCACCTGTCAGATTTCAAATATGGTGTCGTCTTTTTCACAGTCAGCCTGTCCTTCTAATGTGGATACTGCAACCCCCCCCTCCACCCCAGCCACCCCCCCATTCAGTTCATCAGCATCTATGCCAGATCCTGAGGTCTTCCGTTCATCTCATCCTACATACCTCAACCTCCTCCTTCAAGTCACCTTATTAGTGTCCCTGTCCAGCTCCTCAGAAGTCTACTCCGCATCTGATCCTGCATCCCTCATCAACACCACTACCAGTGTCTAGACTCCATAGGGAGGTATCTTACTCCTGCCATCTGTCTCCCTACCCCTTCAAGTATATGAAGTCATCAAGATGGTGTCTAATTGTTAAACTTGGAATAAGTCTGTCCTGATAAAAATATAGTAAGCATCTCTGGAAACTATCACAAAATTAAATTAAAGCTTGGTCCACAAGTAGGCTGGTAGTTTTGAAAGCAGAGGTTTTTCAGTGCATTTGGGGATTTTGTACAATCACAAACAGTGCAGTTCACCAAAAACTCACCTTTTGGAAAACTTCTTCCAAGGCACCGAGTCTAAGAAAATCTGTGTAAATTTATGTTTAGACTTGGAAATCTGATTTTTTAGCTTGTTACGTCACACACCATATGCCAGTTTCTCCTCTGTTTTAAGTCACTGCTGTACAATGTTAGACTTGTGCTGGAGTTAACATTGCTGAGTTGACTTTTTACATGCTCACACACACATAGTTGCTCTCTCACAGCAACGTCTGAATGGACTACAGAGGTCACTCCTGCTTCATGAAACACTGTCTAAACCCTGCTACCAATGTCAGTGGGTTTGGAAAAGTCACGGTTTGGGATAATTGAACAACTCGAAAATAAAATGGTTATATCAGTGAAACAAAGAGGAAATTTCTGTCAAAGACATTGTTGCCGTTTCTCAGTGAGCTGCTTCACCCACAGAGTAAAGGACAGACTACTGTTGATATGGCATTGTCTGTATGAAAAGTAACAGTGTGTTTCCATGTGGAAGATGTTTTTGAGAATCTATCATTGTGAATGGTTTGAAAAAAGAGGAGGAAAACATCAGTTTTCAAAAAAACCTGCCCATATGTGGACTAAGCTTATAATGAAACTGATAGAAAACAGTCTAAATTGTTCTAGCTATACATCTTTAAGCACTGAATTAGAGGAAATACAGATTAAAAGCACATTATTAAAATGATAGAAACTCTATTTGTTGCACATCACCCCTGTTCTCACTTGTGCTGTAGCTGTTTTGGGATCCAGCTCCTGTAGAGTTCCCAGAGTTGTGGCTGGTGGTGGTGGTGGCTGCTTCTCGGAGGGAGCAGTTGGAAGTGGTGAGTCTGCGATTTAGAGGTTCTCCTCTGGGAGCCAAGTCAGCACTCCTCCAAGCCCCACCAGCCCCTGGCAGGACACACAAGCTCTGGCTTTTCAACAGACCCAGACATGGCGGGACCTTCAGAGGGGACAGCTGGAGTATGAGGAGAGATAAAAAAAAATGTGATGACTTTGTCCCAAATGTCCTGCATTAAATGTGCCTTTTAAATTTAATTCTTGGTTTTGAGTACCTGCTGTGACTCACACAACACTGGTTAACAGAGTGTGAAAAATCATCTTTGTTCCTGTCTGATCTGAATTTTAACACTAATACAACAGGGCTGTTATGATAACAGTGTTTAAACTATATGTGATACTGCTTACATTCAAGCTATGTCAATGCTGGTTTCATATCAGTGCAACAGCAACTGAAAAGACACAAAAAATGTGAAAATATTGCTGCCTGAATTTCCAACAGTGTTGCATATATATCTATGTAATTTAGACAATGATGACATTTTCAGTTTTTGGTTTGAAATAGAGCAGATGATTTTTCAATGCATTAAATCATTTATAAAATCATTCTACCAGTTTTAAAAGGCTTTGAAAAGTAACAAACCTTTAAAAACTTTATGAACTTTTACACAAACTACATATCTATTTAAGTATTGTAACCATCATTTTACTATCCATAAAAATACACAAACAGCTGAGCTACAACAGATGAGATAAATAAATATATCATGTGAGATAGATTCCATTAAAGCATGGCTCAAGCACCGAAGTTATGTCTTTACACTCACCCCAACAGTATCTACTTGAGCCAGCAGTTTGGGGTTATTCTGCTCCACAGCCTCCAGACACTGAAACATGGCAGTCACATGCGGCTCGCTCAGCAGAAACGCGTCATCTGACAAGCAGAGAGGAGGGTGAAAATGAGAAAAACAAAGAGGGGAAGAAGATAAGATAATGAGAGAAGGTTAAATACTGAACAAAAAGATCAGTCAATGAGAGCAGAGGAAGTCCTCCTGCTACCTCTTCTGTTAGTTCACATTTATAAACATTTTCTCTAACAAACTGGGTGTTTATTTTGAGGCCTACCGTTGTAGTATTTGCGTGTGTGTCCCAGATGTCTGAGCAGCGGTCGCAGCTGAGCTGAGAGCATGTGAACCTGTAAACTGTGAAGCAACCAGCGCTCAGCTTTGTAACTTTCACCGGCACTCTTAATCCCACCGCTGACAACGGGCTCCAGGTGACTGAACTAAGGACGAGGAGGAGAGGGGGGTCATGACAAATGTATCAAAAATGTTGGCTATAACAGACTGCAAATAGAGAAAAGGGTGCAACAACAGGGTATATTTTACAGATCATTTCATTACAAAAAAGGAATCAGACTTTTTACTGTTTTTCCAACATTAAAACTAACACGTTAAGTACTATTTATCTGTTTAGTTTTGGTTGTTATCAAAGCTCATGTTAATGAATTCAAACATGTTCTCTTTTCTTTTAATAGTCACAGAAAGATGCAAATTTGCAGCCAAATTAAGTATCATTTTGTTTCACACTCTGGGGCTGAAACTTTAATAGGCTGGTCTGATATGATGGAATAAGCAGATAGATGGCTTCATAGTTAAACAGAGAGATTAAGAAGCCAAACAAGGAGTAATAAACATAAATATACAAGAAGGTAGGAGACAACAAGCGACATGTCGACCACAAATTGTCACATGATGATTACATCATGCTTATGCCCTTGTTTGTCTGAAACAGTGAGTTTAATGACGATAATTATGTTCCAAGTAGCCCTAATCTCTTTTGTGGTTGCACAATCCTGTGACCCACAATCCTTGAAAGAGGGGACTGTAAGGGAGAGCTGACAGTGTGAGCTGTGTTGGGTTTTTACCAACATGAACAGCAGAAATTGGAATGTGTTATATTCGAAGCTTCGAAACACATTGACTGACACAATCCGTGTAATGTACTGTACAATTTATCCGCTAAATTCCTAGTCTAAAATTTATATAAATCTGACGATAAAGTTGTACATTTTGCTGATATTAAAGGCCAAGGAGTTCTTTTATCTTCATGGTGTTACGGTAGCCAGGAATACTGATTAACCAGTGCCTGGACATTCCAGACACAGGTGTCTTTATACCACAATTACTTGAGACAGATTCACCGCATTAAGGTGGTCCCCATTTCTCTAAATGTAAGTCTACTCATGCCAACTGGCTGGACCTTTGTTGAATAAGGTCAGTCAATTTAAAGTGGGTGAATATTTTTACAGCCACTTATTTTACATGACATATTTTTATTTAATTGGCATTACTCTGTGGAAATATATTTTCACCTTTACATTAAAAAGATTTTGTAAAAAAATATAAAATAAATAAAAATTCAAAAACACTCAATTCTGTTGACAATGATTGAAAAACAATAAAATGGTAAAACATCCAAGGGGATTAATACTTTTAAAAGGCACTGTACGAAATATAGCGCCAGTATGTATGGCTGATATACAGTATATCAGCTGTAAATATCTTCAAAAATATCCATATCTGCAGATACAGATGTCATGCAGATATCATGCATCCTAACAGAATGGGATTACATTTTTGGAAAAGAACAAAAGGCCTTTGAAAATCAATTATAGATTTAATTCAGACAAGTACAGAATTAAACAGCACTTGGATAATATACACCACTAATTTCCAGCATCGCTACTACGCTCAGATATTCGGACCTCCATTTGCTGTAAATGAAGAAACTTAAAAGCTTTAAAAGCAGAACAACAAGATGACTCAGAATTAGAAAATGCATAAAAACCACAGGGTGAAATGGTGGTTCACCAAGCAAGGGTGTCGTCAACAATTTGTTTTTCTTTCATCTTTGAGAGCAACAAAGGTGATACTGCATTAGTGATCATATAATTTATACTTTCCTTTGCCAACATCCATCTGCTCAAGATTGATTATCTTACCTGTTGAGCAATAATCACTGATACAGGTGGTTAAACAGTACCTACTATGTCTCTATACCACTGCTTGGCACGGCTTCATTCAGATTTTCGGGTTGAAATTTTCCTCATTAGTTTTCCAGTGATAAACACTACCAACATTATCTGGTCCTTGTTATCTATTTTGAGATTACCAGCAAAACCCTCAGGATCATGCAAAGAGCTGCCCATATTACTGAGTTTTGAAACAGTAATGCAAACTGCAATGCAAATTAAGTTTAAGCTAAACCTTATATGTTTTAATGAGATTAAACCACCAACATTTGAATCTGAAGGACAGGATGAGCATAGCCTTAATCAAAGTACCAATGTTTGGTCACGGGCAAACTCCCTTCCCATAACAAACTCAAGAGACTGATGAGCCGCATAGATGTGAAAATATTTACTGTAAAGATCATGCTGCATGGTATTTGGCAGTGACCAAACATACCTGTTCAACATGTGAGGCGAGATGGGGGCTGATGTAACGTACACACCACACAAAGGGCCAGTAGTCTCTCTGCTTGTAGTACACCTGCAAAAAAAAATCAGCTGCTAGCATGATCCATTGGCAGAGAATATGGTCATCAATAAAACACAAACCTGTCCCCTGTATTTTAGGTAGTATATTAATTTCAAAGGGAAGACTAGCATAATGATGGAACAATGTTGACAATAAATGACTATCTGTGCTGATAAAGCACGTGAGAAAACCTGTCAGACCGATTACTGGCAATTTGTAGGAAGGGAAAAATGAAACTGTAAAGTACCTCCTGATGACAAGATGGAAAATCCGTGGTAAAGCAATAAAAGCTAAAATGTAACTATTTATTTACCAAGGCCTCATAGATATTTCTCATGGCATTCACAGCTCCATTCACATTTTGCTGATTAATGTTTTCTACTAGAGTAGTACTGTAGGATTACAGAAAACACCATAATCTGCTTATTGAGTGGTATCCCTGAGCTCTAACCTGCTCATTCTTCAGTCCGTGGCTCAGGATGTTGTTCATGTCCTTATGCAGCCGCTGCAGGCCGCCATAACGTGACCACACATTGGGGTTGTTGGTGGATACGAGCCCCTCCACTGTGGTCTTCAGGCTGGACAGCAGCTTCCAGTGCTCCCTCCTGTAAAGGAAGCAATACAGCAGGAGTGAAGTGAGGCAGGGTGAGGGAGGAAGTTTAGGAATGAGGAAGGAGGTAAAGAATTGCTGGTGTTAGCTGTGCTGTGGCTTAGACCATTACTCAATACTCTTACAGAAAATAAAAACCAATCCTTCAGCATTTTAGTTGAGCTGGCTGACGAGGAGCTGGATTTACTGTGAACCTGGAGAATGAGTGGGAGTGTGCTGACCGTCAATAAATATTTTTACCACATCCTCGACTAACTTTAAACTGCCCTACTGCTCCCGATAAACAAAATGTGTACAAGGTTAAAGGAAATTGTGTGTTGGTAAAACACAGACAGATTTGCCTATTATGGGACCATAACAATACTGCATAAAGGTGAACACTGGGACACCAGTGCAATGAAGGATTTGGAAAAACAAGTGTCAAAGCTGCTCTTCTATAGAACAAACAGCAAACAATGTGCTTAACTCTAACAGCTATCATTTCTGTGTGTAGGGCATGAAACCTTTCCTTACAGGTATCGAAAGCTGTTACTTCTAAAGTGTTAAAAAAAAAATCTGGTCACAATCCTTTAGCGCTATTCAACACAGGCTTACATTCAGGGCTTCCTCCGTTTCCCCCAAAGTCAGCAGTAAACGCTTCAAGGATATGAGGAACTCGTCACACAACTGTAGCACAGGAGCAGGACAAAAATCTTCTGTCAGAGTGTACTGACACTCTTGGGTGGGGTCCTTAACTGGTAACTTTAAGATTATAATACAGCATGCAGTGTTTGCTGTGATGCATCATTAAAATTCATTGGTTGAAAAGAGACCTGTATTGTCCTGTCCAATACTGAATGCAGTCCTGCAGCCGAACAAAGTAAAACACCATTTCTAATTGTTTTATATCTTTAGTCTTTAAAAGAAGATTACTTGCAGCAAAATAATGAAGAAAATTATCTGTTAAAAATTTCACATCCATACAAATATGGACAACTTGAATTGGTTTGACAGAAATTAATTTAACTGTACCATTTTAAATGAAGAAACAGGATATTCTGTATTTAAATTGTCCTATTGAGTAAGTCTCATATTCATCTATGGAATTACTTCAATCTCATGTCTCCGTATAAAATCTGGATTTTTTTTTTACAACTGAAAAAAAATCATATTGTGGGCCAAGTATATATTACATCATATCTTAAATTAATAGGATGAGACAGGATAAGAGGAGATGAGATAAGTTTGTCACGTGCACAGAGAAGACAGTTTGAAACCACATAGGAATAAACAAAAGTTACAAATTCTGTAGGATAAGGTGCATTATCAGTTGAATTACTGCACTGGTGAGAGGTGACATTTGAAATGAAGACTGGGGGTGCGGGGTTTGTGTGGACCATTAGGTGTGAAGAAACTAAGACCTCTTTCAGGCAGGAGCATCACGAGTCAGTCCGTCTGGCTAATCTATTTAATACCATCATGGAACATGGACGTCAGAGAACATTCTCCACATACTTCAGATCATGAAACATTCATGCAGCAAGAGAGATGCGAGGGGGACTTGGGTTAAGTTTAACTAATGAGTGTCTATAAATGTACAAGCAGCACTTCATGGAGTAAAAGTCTACAAGTAGCAGAAAGGTTACTGAGGTTAGGGATAATTATCTCTCCTTGATGTTTGTATAATTGCGTCTCTGTTGCAGAAGAGAAGTCTAGAGTGAGCTTTGTTTATACAATCTGACATTTAAATCTTAAATAAACTAAAAGGATCTTTAAATAATTATGGAAACCATGTTCAGCTTATCAGTAACTAGTTAACGTGAGAAAGCAGGCTCTGTAAAACTGCACCATTTTCTCATCCTACAAGCGTGTTGTCAGCAAAGGCTTAAACATGTCATTATGTTTCTCTGCCTCTAGCTTCTACACCCAACGATGGATTTCAATTTCCGTTTATAATGTGTGATTTTATAAAATATCCTGACATCAGCCAAAGGATAAATTGACAGCTAGCGTTAACTGTTAGCATGCTCTAGCCCTAGCTTAAATATTACCAACAGTCAGCTTATATTACGCCGTTTAGTCTGCAGAGTCAACAAAAATGCACAAGATACATTTAAATACAATAAAAAAATTCCTTAAAAAGTCAAACAATTGCTTTTAAAAAGTTGACAACCTTCGTAAATAGCCATGTTTCTCATAAGCTGTCAAATCTTGATTTTCAAGCTAGCTTACCCTAGCTGAGCGGTTTAATCCATCAATGCTCGCGCTAACTGGCTCCATTTCTAAAATATTACAACGAATGAGCTGTAAACCCCTAAATATTAATGCGACAAGTCTTCCTTGTTGACGAATTGGGTGTGGATTCAATACAGCCGTACTTGTTGTGTACACGGGTTTAAATGTTATCACTGTCACTTTTAGCATGACTAGCCGGGGCAAACAGCCTGGCCCAGACTGTCACTCACCTGCGCTCTTCCGCCTCTCCCTCCGCCGAGATGTCCATGTCATCCGGCCGGAATCGAACACCACACAGAGCCGCCAGCTTCCCCGACTATATCAGCCTTATTTGGTACGAATGAGGTAAACTCAAGCTGGTTATCAGCTTGAAAAAGTTACCCAGACTTCCAGTCTTCCGTCATCTCTGCTCTGGTTGCCCGAGCTTTCTGATCAAAACAGAAGAGGCCGCATGACCCACGACAAGTGGGCGGGGGAGTTTCCTCTTATGGAGGGCCTGGAGGGTCAAAAGTGCTGTGCATTCGCGGATTGATAATAATAACGGCAGAGCCTTTGAAAATGTCAACACTGGCTCATTAAGAGGAAGACTATCGAGCTCCAATTTACCATTAACAACCGCTACCTGAAGTACAAGAACTAGTGTACGATTTGCCTTTTAGTGCTGCGGTGTGTCTCATTGACACAAGGCATTTAACGCCTCCTGGTGTTTACTTCACGCTAGTTGGATTTAAATCAGGAAGAAAAAATACGAGTATTAAAACGACAATAAAAGGAGGAAAATATGTAAAGACTTTTAGTAATATGCATTTTGGTCAGATATGTATCCACACTATAAATATGAAAAATTGGCCTATATACATCAACTGATTATAAATATACTTTACCTACAGATGCAATCATGTGCATACGTTTTAGGTATGCAGGGTGCAAAGAATAAGTATCATAGGGCCTGTTATGCCATAACCTAGGGCTTGATAGGGGATGGAGGGCAGCCAGAGTCAAGCTTGATACAAATGTCACTCACCATCCAAAGTCAAGCTCAGTAGTCTCTCTTTTGTCCAGGCCTTTTCATCCCTGGTAAAATGCTGGAGATCACTGGTGGTTTTTGGGCCTTTGGGACATCCACAGCACTACTAGGGGCTCATGGCTTGCTCACCTTACTTCAGCCTCAATCTGGTCCAAACAGGCCTTAAAGTTCTGCACAGTACCGTACTGTATGTGTATCACGAATTCTAATTTAAAAATAAATACTAAAGGGGTATATAGGCCTTTGGGCAAGGTCCTTAATGCCAGGAACACCTGTTCCAAATGTAAGTTGCTTTGGATAAAAGTATCTGCTAAATGGCATTGTAATTGTAATTTTTGTAAGTGCATCAAATAATGGTCCCCACTCTGCCATGCAGTTAAGAGTTTTTAAAAATGGGCAGACTAAAAAATGTAGGAAAGATCTTCTCTCTCCTTTCTTCTTTCAATCTTTTTACTCCAACCAAAAGAAAACCAACTTCTGATAATGGTAACCAATAAGATTTTGGTGTTGAAATGTATACAGTACATGTAGTACTTCATTATTTCAATCCAATAAATTGATACCAATAAATCCTGGTACCTACTGAATTTGGTTGCCTCCTTTGTTCCAATCTGTGCTAAAGATCAAGTTTTATACCAATCCCTACCAATTCCATGGGTGATATATGCTGCATGTGTTTTACATGCATGCCTTGTTTTCAAGCTACAAACTACCACAGTCTGTACCCTATTTTTGGAGCCAAACCACATGCTGTTTCTGTTGATACAGCGCTCAAAAGGTGATTAATTGCTAATTCACAAGGCAACTTATTACTTTTGGTATCTATTTTTTTCATTTACCACTGTCGCTACCATCATAGCTTGCCAGGCAAACAGGATGGTCCAGGCTATAACTCACCTGCACTTTACAGCTTCTACCTTCAGCGGGACTTCCATGTCATCCATGATTCAGATTTCCCGTTGATGAGGTAGTGAACAAACCAGTTTTATTGGGTATTTCAGATATGGCAATCTAACCAGCTCACAACTTTCTTCATGTGCGACAGCTGATTAAAACTTATTCTCAGGAATTCTTGAACAAATTGGGGTCTAATGTGAAGACTTGCTTAGACATACAAAGTATAGCATTTTTTTCAACAAGTAATTCTTCTATGCCTTCATGGGCCATAACAAGCAAAGCGTGCCTGTTATAACTGAGTGTAGAGCTACACTCAGCATAGATTCACTGTTCCTTTCCACTAAAACCATGCTTAATGTTGCTTAGTGTTGAACTGTGGATTAATGTTGGGTCTGTTTTTTAAAATAAAATAACAGAAGGTATGGTCTTGACCTTTGGTCCTCAACTTGAAGGTTGGGAAACAAAAGTGGGTCACAAAACCTTTTTAAGTGGTTCGCAAATGTGGGCTGAAAAAAAAATGTGCCAAAATGTCTATGAAATACGTCCCTTCTCTCTGTTTTGCTGCATTTCTTTTACAGTCTATGGTCCAAAATGTACTACTTTCTTTATACATAAATCTGATTAGTTAAAAAAATATCAGAGATTTGGGTCACCATTTCTCCTAGAGGAGTCCTGAAGCTCTCATTAGGTGTCCATATTTTTTTTTAAATCACAACTGGAAACATATGGTGTATTAAGGCCAGTCTAAAATATATATTCTCTTTAATTAAGAGAACCTGCCATTTTTTGAGGGAAAAAAATGTCAACATTTTTTGGGGAAGAAAGATTGAATTCAGAATTCAGATTCGAAAAAAATCATAAATTTATGAGAAGCAAACTGAGTTTTTGGCTTTTCTTAGATACGAGTAGGGGGTATCCCAATGAATATAGGCATAGGGAAAGTGTCTTGAAATAACCTTGAGATAACCTATACACTAATGCAATATAGATAAAGACTGACTGATCGGTGTTGGGGCCCATACTAATATGTCTTTAATGAGGCCTTGAGTTTCCCATGATGCCCCTGCTTAGGGGTACCATAACACAGAGCCCCTGTTTCTACCTCATCCATCACTTCATGCGTCCACATGGTGGCAGCAGCGTCTTGAATTACCTCCAGTTTTTCATGTTCCACTTTACATGGCTCTGTTTTAACGCTAGGTGGCAGTGGTGAGTAAAGACAGCGATGGCTCCTGAAACAATAAATCAAGTCAGCAGTAGTGTCCGGGTGTGGTGAGAGATGACTGAATGGTGAGTAATTGTCACCATTAATACACAACACAGTTGGGTTTACATAATCTTTTCCTCCTCCAAATGCCGGGGGCCACTGTGGTTAAGATTGCTTAGAAATGCTTTTTTCTTTCATTTTTTTTTTTTTTTTTTTTTTTTTTGCCGTGAAAGGATTTTTACGATTATGTTTCCCCGCAAGCAAATAATGCACTAAAGTGCTGCTATAGATTTCTGTGAGGACTTACTGATTCATCTTCTCTGCCCTATTTTTGTTTATGACTTTAGAAGCAACAATACGCAAATAGATTTAGTCTCATTCATCTACCATGAAACTTGATCATCCGGTCATCGACAATACTTGTATAATTATCTATTCAAAGTTTTTAATGACTTCTTTGGGGCGAGGTTCAGAACACCAGAGCCGAAAGCATTCTGATCCTTCACTCCACTAAAAGATGTCACCACCATTTCATTACAGACTAATTTACTGCAGATGGGAATTCTGCACTCAGATCTTTGAGGTTTAAATAGCTGTTTCTTCAGCAAAACAACAATGAAATTTCAGGGTGTTGTTTTTAAATGCAGTTATAATACTGTTTTTTCTTTTTGTTGCTGATCCAATTAATATGGCATTAGGATGTTTGGCCTTAATAGGGTTGCTGCTTTCACATGCATTTAGTGTAGAGCACATGAACTTTATCAAGATTAACGTCATTATTAATAGACAATGTCATGCTTTTCCAACCAAAGCTGGGCCCCTGAAAAAAACCCATAGACTGGGTCCTCTTCTGTTGTGATTTATTGATGGATCAATGCATGGTGTTGCATCGTTGCTGTCAGTGTCCTGGCTAAGTTGACTTATTTTGGGGAGGTCTGATGTTGGAATAATTTTTTGTGCTATCTTTTAACCTCTTTTCACCACTTTATCTCCCACTTTTCCACTTCTTCTTACTACTTTTAACCCCTTTTGCTGCTTGTTTGGTGCTCTTAGCCCATTTTTGCCACTTTCACCCTTTATTTATCACCCAATTTTTTGCCTCTTGTAACTCATTTTGCAATCTTACAATGCATTTTTGCCATTCTTTGCCACTAGGGAACAATTTATGCCACTTTTTCTAGCCTTGATTGTCATTTTTGCCATTTTGAACCAATTTTTGCCACCTTTTCCCCACTTTTGCTGCTTGTTTTGAGTCTCAGCCTATTCGCGCCACCTTTTGTTCTTTTATGCACCGTCTATTGCAACTTTTAATACATTTTTGCTGCTTTTGCCCTTCACTTGCCGTTCGGTCTCATTTTTGTGACTTCAGAATATTTTTGCTACTTTTAATGAATCTTTGCTGCTTTTTGCCTTTTTTGGTTCCTGCATCATTTTTCAACTTTTTACACATTTCTGCCACTTTTCTGATGTTTTTTGCGTCTTTTCACAACAATTTAGTTCTTTTCTATTAAGTTGTCTCAGTTTTTTTTTTTTACTTTGTTTCTTGGCATCTTGACAATTGCACAGCTCATGGTATAGCTATAACACCTGACATTACTTTTATAATTGATTAGTTCAGTTTGGCCATCAACATTGTTAACATTACCAAAGCAGAAAAGATCATTCTGTCCTAAGAACAGGGGTTTACATTTTGAATAATTATTTACTTAATATATTTACTGTAGCATAAGTATATTTTTAAAAATGTGTTGCTTTATTAAGAGTGGTTATTATTCATGCTAAAATATGGTTACCACAGCTTCACTTTACAATGGACCATGATATTGCTGACCTCCATGGGCCCCCTGGGCCCCAGAAAACTCTCCCCTTTATCCCCCCTTATGTGTGGCCTTGATCCTTCATATAAATGTTGTTGTTTACTCCCCCCTTTCCTAATACTTTCTCATGCAAATGTTGAAATAACAAATAATGGTCTGATCAGACCAAACACTTTTTGGTCTGTGGTCATGTCTTGCCGAACAGACTGGCAACACTACAAATGTGATCCTGTTGAATGACCATATGCTGTCATATATTCACAACTGTGTGTGAGTTCATTGGTTGACAGGGAGGCAGGTCAAGGAGTGTCAAGAAGAGTGTCACAGAAGGCCTCTGTGCGATGCCAGCAGTCTTGTTCTCCAAGAAGAAGAAATAAAAAACATTGTGGACTTGTCCCTATATATTAATAAAACTGGATGTACAAATTTGATAACATGTCGAGAAAATAGCTCAGTTAGCAAACAATGCTAGCTTTGAAGCATGTAACAGAAGATCTCCAAAGGGAAAAAATACTGTTGGGACTTGTTTAATGTCACTCCAGTAAATGACGATACAAAGATAGGAAGTAAATGCTAGCCTATTGGTCAGCAGCAGGGTACATGCTGTTGACATCAGGTCAGGGTGTCAAACTAGACAAACAATGCACGAAAAACTCTGACATGCCAGTCTTGTTGAATTGTGGTTGTGGGACATCCTTGACATATCTTTGATAAAATCCCACTCAAAGGACGTTTGTCGTTCCCGACAGTCATATTCAGGCTCAACATTTGACGATAGGCTGCAATGATGCAATAGGATCAAACATCCATTGTCTACACTGTCAACTGAAACATCCAGGCACACTCACACCTACGGGCAATTTAGCATTACCAATTAACGCAACATGCATGTTTTTGGTCTGGGGGAAGAAGCCGGAGTACCCAGAGAGAACCCATGCATGCATGGGGAGAACATGTAAACCCCACACAGAAAGGCCCTGTCAGACTGGGATTCAAACCTTCTTGAGGTGAGGCACGATTGGACCAAAATCTGTCTAAATTTACAGTATGTTGTCTGATCTGGTCTTAATACATTAACACCTGTTTTGAGAAGACTGGAGGGAGAATTAAAATAGCATGCTGACTGGCACACAATCTTTAGGACAAAGACTTCATGAGGAAGTTTGTTTCTGTTTTTCTCTTTTCTCTTTTCTGTCCTCCATCCAGAGCAGAGTCTTTCTGCTCTATTTTCTTTCCCATGCATGTCCAGAATGATGGGTTTTGTTGTTTCAGTTTAGGTTGTGGCTTAACAGTAGTCCCATTTTTGTCATTAGTTAGGTTTTTATCTTTATTCTTTTGGCCTGTTCAGGAGATGATGGGGGGCTATACCGCCCACTGCTGTTTGCTTTTCCCTTCTTCCCTCCTTTTGTTCTGTTTGTCCTATAAAGCTTGGACTTTTTGTCATCCAACAACAAAGTGGTGAAGCATCCTGGGTGCCACCCTTTATAAGATGCGGTCTCTTGTGTTTTAATCCTCCGTTATTCATTTTTAAAGAGGCAAAACAAACATGAAGAGATGTCAAATCTCTCATTTGATTTCTCACAACTTCTCTGGTCTCCTTTTACTCCTTTTCACTCAAAGGGGCTTAAAAACAATAAGGCATGAATATCAAGATCATGAAAAGTAATTAAATCTGTAAAATGTATTTAAAATTGAAACATTTGAGTGAATTTTAGTGTAGTGGATGGATAAAGTAGGACAAAAAAATATAGACTTTTGTACAAGAACTTCCCTATTTTGGGTCACTGACATACACTGATTGGATTAATCAACTTAGCTGTTTTCTTCCACTGCATCACTCACATTATATTTTCTGTTGGACGTGCTTATATAACAGTCATTTGACAAAGGTTAGGATTCAGGCCATGTAAGGATAACATGAAAACCAATTTACGTTCAGAGAAAGTCTCAGACTCTTCATTTGTGGTTTCATATTTCATGATGTATTTGTTGATAGTGACACATAAATATGTCCCATTTTTACCACAAACTTTGAGGAGCCCACACCTGCTGCACCCTAAACACACCATGACAAGAAAAGTTGGTGAATCTGCAGAGTTGGCCCGGTTAATCCGGTTCATTGGTTTAAGCTTGCAATGATTTACTAATTTGAGCCTTGTGGTGTTTTTTCTTTGATTATTCCTTGATGACTGAGTCAGATAATTGATGTTGTGGAGGAGAGTAAAAACTGTTTAAAGTAGTTTGGCACTAGCAGGTAGCTTACCTAACTCAGAGATAGAGTAGAAAACCCTCAGAGAAAGAAGCGGATGACTCACGTTATGTCAGATCTATTAATTTGAAGCTGAATTATCAGAAGTCTCTGCTGTCAGTGTTACACAACAAAATGTTTGATCATCCCCTGGCTGGGAGGGTGATGTTCAGCTGAGGATAGAAACTCTAATAAGATCAAATAGGATGAAAGAGGACTCAAAGCCATCTGGAGATCCAAAAAACTACTTTGATAAATGTCAAACAGGACCATTCCTCTGTTATATTTCAAACTAAATGATGATTAATTAGATTTAACGTAACCTTGTAAAGCCTAAAGGAAAATTGGATTCACATGGTTGCACCTGTAAACATGAAATTCGGCTCCAAGCTCCATGGACTCCGGAGCAATACCTTCTAACACAAAGACTGGAAAATTTATAGGAAATTTCAAGGCAGGCTTCCCTGACTTGAGTGTTGACATATGGACTTTCTCTGCTGGACTGGAAGGGAAGGTCTTAGGAAGCCAGGCATGATGTAGAAAACAGACAAATCAACAATGTCCAATAACAACAGTTTGTGCCTTTAAATTAAAAAGTATTCACCTCCTTGGATGTTTTACCCTTTTATTGATTTTCTAAACCAATCAAAACAGAGAAGACAGCTTCCTACAAAGTAATGTCAATTAAATAATTATGTAATGTAAAATAAATTACTACATAAATATTTGCCCACTGGCTGCAATCACAGCACTGAATCTGCGTCGATAGATCTCAATCAGGCGGCTCATCTGGACGCTGCAATTTTACTCCATTCTTCTTTGCAAAAATGCTCAAGCTCTGTCAGGTTACACAGGGATCGTGTATGAACAGCCCTTTTCAAGTCCAGCCACAAATGCTCTATTTGATTTAGGCCTGGGCTTTGAATCAGCCACTCCAGAACATTTACCATGTTGTCTTTAAACCATTTCTGCATAGTTTTCGCTGTATGCTTCAGGTCATCGTCTTGCTGGAAAACAAACCTCCAAAGCCGTAGCTCTCTTGTAGACTGAATAAGATGTCCTCCAGGGTTCTGCCTTGTATGATGGCCAGAAAGCCCCATTTTAGTCCAATTTTACTCCAAAAGCCTTTTCAGGAAAGTTTTCTGTATCTTTGGTGCTTTAGGTTTACAGGTAGAATAATTCAAGGTTTTCTTTTGGAGTAATAATGGTGGCAGATTGAGACAATAAGGCTTTAGAGTATCACAGCAGACGCTAGTCATTCTTGCTGTGCTTGCATGATGCTCATAGGGTTGTGACTCAGTTATTCTGTAACTTGTTGATATCTCTTTTCTTGAAAACATTTTTTGTCATTCTTGCTGTTCTGAAACTGAATTCAAATCTGTTGTTGATTTAAAGGAGCATGAGGTGAGAATTAAGTTGCTGATATATTTTCATGTTTTTGTGTTTACTGATTGCGATATCTAAAAACTTATTTTACCCAGTTCCATTTTTACCACCTCAGATCTACATAAGCCAGACTAAGGATGACTTTACACCTGCAAACATCCATGATGAAACTGAACGCCAAGCCAACCTTCTTTCACCACTTACATAGCCGAGAATTTAAACCATCTTTATTGAAAAGTACCTGAGAGAGTGCTAGATTGATTTAGGACGTGACAAATGTGCTCATGTCTGCCAAACACAACACTGAGTCAGAATCAGGAGAGAGACCAGAGCTGGAAGGTTATGCAACAAATAAAAAGACGTGCTTCAACGGGGACACATCCAGGGCGCCAAACTGGAGAGAAGAGAATGAATCATGAGAGAAATAAAAGGAGAACAAAAGGCCTGTTGACTTCAGATGTATAAATCAAAATTAGCATTATATGCTTAATTTCCCTATGATCTCTGTGTTGTGTAACTGACATCCTGTGTCGGTGGACGTCAGCTCAGGGCTGATGAAGGACAAGCTACATTCCAGAGTAGCTTGAAAATAACTAGCTTTCTGTGTGAAGCATAAATCTAGGATTTTTCACATGCTTCTGAGCAGGACTCATCTCCTCCTCGTCATTTAGAGAAAACAATTTGTTTTGTTGCATCCTTGAACAAATACACAGGAACTATTTTGTCTCTCTTTGGAAATAAATCTCCATTGTTTACCAGCGAGTTGTGGGAACATGATTCAAGCCGATACATGGTAGCTGGAAATTTTTCACACATAAACATCATCATTTGGCCTTATGACTTCTGCCATGTTTTACAAGTTTTAAAGAATAAACTTTTGTTGGAAAATTTCTTATTCCATAGTGGGAATTTTGTTAATTCACAATGCCATCAAAAATATGTGCCCATTTTACTTAAAGTTATGAAATTTTTAATCCACTTTTACCAAGTAAAACCTAAAGTAGTACACCCTTGGTTGAATGGTACAAGTGATACAGTATCTTTCTGTTGACCTACCTGTATTCATCTTTATCATCCCCCCATTTTACAGTCTTGAAGAAATACTGCAGAATAACAAACAGATGACCTCATATCACCCTAGTGAAATGTTATAAATAAGTTATAGATAATAAAAATCCAAAATATCTCATCATGTTTCTGGGACTGGGGCAATCCAGAACTAAAGTTAGGACATTTTAACATTCCTTTATTTAAATGTCAATGTCTGTCTTTATTTTGGCAGATGTTCTCCAGGAAATTGATAAATAGGAAAAAATTCTGATCTTGAACCAGTTGCAGATGCCACAGAATGATTTTGAGATCTTGTGTTTTATTTATTCCCAACTTTTCAAACAAACAAACTTGGTCTGACTTCGCTGTTCAACAGGAAATTTTAACTTGGTGTAAATAGGCAGGGTTGATAGCCGAACCTGGGCCTTTCTGTATGGAGCTAACTTGGTCTGAGTTTCTCTAGATCGGTAGTTCTCAACTGGTGGGTCAGGACCAAAGGTGCAAAGATACTCATACCTACATTTTTTTACTCTGTTTTATTGTGATATTGGGTAAATTTAAATGTTTTTAAAAGTTTTATTTTGGCACATCTTTTCTGAAGATGATTTTTTATTCTTGTTTTATCAAATCTGATTTGATTATGAACCAACTCTGATCTTTTGAAATGGGAAGGTGAAACTGCTTTGAGTTGTTTTGGGAGCGCGTCATTGTCAGGTATTGTTTAAGTGGAGCACTTGAGTTTCGCCATGCGCGTTGCCTCTAGCTCTGCGTGGCTGCACCTGCATCCGATAGGGCTGGAAGCACTTTGTGGTTTACTGATGTTGTTTCCTCCTTTTTAAAGCTTTGCTTTTTGTACTTAATTCTCAGATGTACATTGCTATAGACAAAAGTGTCTCCTAAATGATTGTGAAATTATCAAATCTGTTATTTTTAGTCCCTCACTTTGAAAATAAACACTGGACAGCTGAACAGCATTGTTAAATTGTGTGGCAAAACTGCAGAGATGCATCTTTAAGGAAGGCCTAAACTATTTTTCCTGTCCAGTGACCTCTTTTCTCTTGAATAAAGTCTGCTGCCATCTGGTCGCAGGAACCTGGTACCAATATGTGAGACAAAAAGACACAGGAGTTTATTAGTCCTGGTTACTATTAACCTCATTACTAACTTGATGTGATCTGTTTCTATAAACGTTATTAGCCTTCATCTGTAAGTTGTATATCCTGTGTATAAACTGCTGTCTTTCATTTGTTTTCTACTGGTTGTACAACAAATTGCCCCAGGGGATAATGAAGTGTACTTAACTTTAACCAGGTGTCTCCCTGCCCCCTTCCCCCCAATTTGGCCATGCCCACAAGAACCTACAGACTTTAAGTGGCGCAAATCTTTCAAATGGTCTAAATACTTCCATCTTTACGTGTATGTTCAAACAAACCGTTTTTAGAGACAAATTTCTGCTTTTGTTTTGCAGAGACTTTCAAGAAAATAAATGTATAAAGAAGCAATAAAGCACATGAAGACATTCTCTTAATAAAACAGTAATTTATTTTTGACTGAAAACTAAAATTGTCTGAACAGCACATTACAAGGGCATTGTTAAGATTTTCTCTCCAAGGCTCAGTGATCACTTTCATACAGTACACTTGGCATGTACACGGCATCTCCTTCAAACAAAAGAATAACAAAACAGATGAAGACATAAGCCCATTTGAAATCCAACAGAAAAAGAATTTAAGAGTCCATCCTGTAGGAAGATGACTGATTGTACAATTACCAAGCATTTAGGTTTGGTTCTAAGCCACAGAGAAAGAAACCGGATCACCTGACAACAGCAGGCAATGACGGCACAGGAGGCACAAAAGACACAGACAAGACATCCCATAATATGCTCACACACAATCGACGGCTCCAGCTTTAAAGTGTGAAATGTTACGTTTCTGTACTTTATTTTCTTGCGGACATAGTTGAATTGTTTGTATTTTTTCTGCGTGCAAGCAAAGTGTTGGTACAATCAAAATCTAACTGCTGCATTCATTAAATACATTTAAATCTGCAATGTAACAAAACCTTTTCTCTGCATATGACATTTCAACACAGCATTTACATGAAAACAAAAAAGATGGCTCCTTTTCTGACTCATATTTTGTGCACAAGGCCTTTCCCTCCATCCGACACAATCATCTCTGCGTTCTTCCTCCCTCCTCCGTGCATTGTTCCCTTTCTCTTTCATAAACTTTCACAACCTTTCACAGACTTGACAGGAAAAATGAAGAGTGCTGGATAAAAACATGAGGTAAGAAAGTGGTTTGATTATAGATCATGCAGAACATGCAGACTAGGGACAAAAATATATAGGGGGAGGGAAAGAGTAGAAAAGAAAATGTGCATTTAAAAATGGACTTACACAGCTTCACGTCTTTGGTTATAAAGTAGGTCGAACAATTTTTTCACAGCTTTTCATCCCCCTAAAAACCAAACCCCCAAATTAATTTGTTTTGACAAAAAAAGGCTTAAAAAGGGTAATTTATGTTTCTTTATCCAAGCATCCCATCACACCTCAACAGGTTGTACAAACCCTCTGCTCATAATACTTTACAAAATATACATTCAACCTGGGTTTCACCTAATGTAAGCTCGCCTTTAGTGTTAGCACTATTTCATGAGAAGGAAAGTTTCTATTATGGATCTTATTGCCTACTTATTGAGATCTACACGTTGCAAGAGACTACCAAAATTTTAATAATACCTGACAGCTTCTAAAATACCAAAAGACCAAAGAGAAAGGTTTTTTTGTGTTTTTAATAAGTTTCTCCATGACATTGTTCATTTACATTGTGAAAATAGCAGCCCTGAAATAAATAAATGCAAATACTAAACTGAACTAATGAAAATAAGTAATGTGTTAAAGAACGGTGGCTCTGAGAAAAACAACACAAGCTATTGTTGCAGCATTTAACAAGCCGAGGCTCTCGACTCGCTCCGAGGCACCCGCTGGCGTCCTCCTACGCCGCTTGGGGAGGACAGACTTCTCCCCCTTTCCCCCCTGTTTCTGGCTTCTTCTGATCCAGAGGGTTCTGTGGGGGTGGGGACAGTCCCTGTTAGATGTTACAGCACCCTCAACACCTTACAAGGGTCGCACCACCCTCTTCTGCCACTTGTTGTCCCGACAAATTGAGCTCTCTGACTCCTGTCTCGCACCAAAGAACAGCATGCAGTTTTTACGGTGTGCTCCAGCTCCTTTGTCCCTTCGTCTCAGAGACAGAATAAGACTTCAAGGGATGCTTACTGTCTTAATAATGTGTTTGCCTGATGATGGCGGCATGCACACTGAAGCATGGTTCTTGGCGGCAAACGAAGATGTTGTTAACTTTTCCTTAAATGGAGCACGCACGTTGAGCGCAGAGCCAAGCCTTTTTTTTTTTTTTTTTGCTTTATGGAGCTGAGGGGACGGTAGCAGATGTTGTCTTTGCTGACAGGATCTCACTCTCCTGTCTGCGGGTGGTGTGAGTTTGAGCACGAGTTCTAGGGTAACGGGGAGGGGATCACGCCGAGGTGATGTTGGGCTGAGGGGCGACACTCTGACCCCCCTCATGGTGAACCGACGAGGCCGGGTTGTTGTTGTTGTTGCTTGTGACAAGTGGGTTCTGCTGCTGCTGCTGCTGCTGCTGCTGCTGCTGCTGAAGTGGCGGCGACGTACTGCTGCCGCTGCTGCTCTGGGTGAGCTGACTGGACAGTTGGTTGAGCTGCTCTGAGTTGGCGAGCGACTTCAGCACGGCGTTCTCACGCTCCAGCACTGAGTTCCTCTCGTACAGCTCCTTGATGTGCTCCTTCAACACCTCGACCTCTTCGCGAACAGCGTACATTAGGTGGCTCTTCACCAAGTCCTGGAGGAGAAAAGAAGTTAAAATTAGCAACACAGTAATACTATAAAGACTATAAATACTTTGGATATGACACTGAATCCTTGGTCTAACAAAGGGGAGCATTAGAGCAAATCCACAAGTAGAACATCCTGACCTTTTTTTTGACAGCATCTTTTGTGCACACTAGAGACCGCCATAGGGGTTTTAAACATACATTTAAAAGAGGTCACCTGTCAGTCAGACTACACAGACCTGCTTCTCAGGTTTGATTCATTAAAAGACAGTCACCTGAGATCTTATTATAAATAACAGGAATAAAGAAAGTTTTACCAGAATGAGATACCAAGATTTTATCATTATAAAACCTCCTCTTAGTGAGTTTTGTCTATAGGTTTGCATCATTTACACCTAATACAGGGAAACATGATTCTGAAATAGGTCATGATCAACATGCATAGAATCTGTGTCACTTAACCACATCTAACACTTCTACACAAGCAAGAGAGAAAAACTCACCATTGCCTGCTCGATCTTGTTGTCAATCGCAACAACACTGGCACCAGATGCACTGTAAACAGAGAAGAAAGAGAGAAATCCATCAAGATACATATCTCATTTTTTTTTACACATGCTTTAGATCGATATCAGCTCTTTCACATCAGCCTAACACCACATCTGGTTCTAAAGCAGAAACCATAGCCTCACAGGATGTAGCAAGCAGATCTGTTTCTAGAGAATGACAAAAATAGATTTTCCAAAATACACAGACCAAAAAACCCATACTATTTTAAGTGCACTAGATTAAAACGCCCAAACTGAGAGACCTAGAAAGAATCAGATCAGTTTTATTAAAGGAAAAGGGGGCAAAGTTACAAACATTGTCAGACCAAGCTCCTTTAAACCAGTGGTTCTCAACAGCTGGGTCACAAAGCTCTTTCTAGTGGGGTGTCAATGTGTGCAAGGAGAAAAAAGTGGCAGAATGTCTATGTATGGAAGCCCTAAGTGGACATACAGTAAATCCATACAGTACATTTGTTTTTTAGGTCTCCTATTATGATGAGTAGATTTCAGATTTTGCTTCAAATTTTCTATTAATTTACCTCTTTTGCTTTGAATAACAAGGCTGGTTTTCCACAATACCAAGTAAATTCCCCAAGCTTTCTTGGTAAATTAATATGTTTCATGCATATCCTTCCTTCAGTTTGCTTTGTCCTGTCTGTTCAATACTTCTTTTCTATCTAGGGTCCAACCTAGAAAAAATGACACTTGAATGCTTGCATTTCTCAGGCTCGAAAAAAAATGAACAAATATCTTAACACGCATTTTAGGTTAAAGAAATACTGCCATTTCATCTAAATTTTGATAAATTGCTCAGCCCTAATTTTAACCCGGATTATGTTTATTCAAAAGCGATTGCTGTAAGGTGTGGCTACCTGAAAAAAAAAACCTTCACCTTGTGTAAATTTCCATTCAGACAACAGCTACTGAAGCACCTGTACGTGACATCTGTCATTCATGAAACCAGGTGTGAGGCTGATGATTTCATACCATTACAATAATGAAAAGTGTGTCATTGATGAATCACAGCATAATCACACTCATGTGAGCAAAGTAATAAACGAGAGCAGTAGCACCTGTCTGAATGAAAGCATTAATGCATTGAAAAAACGTACAAAAGAGGCTGTTTGAATTTTTCAGTGGAGATCAAAATAAAATAAAGCAACTAGATTCTAGGTTTTATCTATGCATGGCTACTTTGTACTGATATCAGAGTGGCTCCTCTCCCTCGGGAGTCTCTTTGCGGGTGCGGCCATCAACAGCTTGCATTATCACCAAAATCTCATTGTCCTCTGTTCTTTGTCCAAACTCGTCTTGTCGCCTCGTGCTGAAATGTGAAGCATCCTCACAGCCTTCACGAGCGTCCCACTTCAACACAACGGTGGCGCAACATTTTGTCCCAACCGCCCTGCCCCCTCCGAGAGGAAAGAAAGGCACTAACATTTCTCCACTTCACACGTACAAAAGACGATTAACTTACTAAGCCAGGGGAAATATCCGCGTGCAATAAAACGATGCCAATGTTCGAGGGTTTTACATCACGGAAGCACAAAGAAACCCCACAAATCCTTATCCGTCTCAGAGAGGTCTTGCACAATCGCCGCCCTGCTCGGATGTGGACGAGGAAAAAAGAAAAAACAGCCAGGCCACGTTTTGCACGCCGCTAGACGGAGCTCTGCCATTGGGAACGGAATGTGCGGAGGTCTGATACTCAACAAGAGTAAAAACTAATCTATTAAAGGGGCTAGAGATAAGCTTCACGTAAATAGTTTTCAAAATGGCCAACAAATTGGTGCATACATTTGTCAGAATCAAAGGGGATTTCAGCGTAGTAATTACTCATTTTGAAGCAATACACATGTAAATGTTTATGATTTTGTAACATACTTTTATACGTGTAAACATGACGCAACTAGTTAACCCAACTTGGGAAGCCTATGTTGAGAAATATGCCGTGTCTGGTTAAAATATTACACACAGCTTTGAAGGAAGTTAGCTGAATGCATTACAACAGTATGACCAGCAGCATCCTCATTGCTTCACTGTGCGTGCCTGTCCAGCGTGTTGTGGGCAGCCCCCCAGGGGAGACACGCACTACTAAACAAACACTGATCAGATGCCACGCTTCAAGGAAAGGTAACACATTGGAGAGTCATAACCAGAGAAGAAAAAGTAGAAGAGAAGTGACCTGCATGCCTGGCAGCTGTTGGGGAAGCACAGCAACATGCGGTGTACAGCAAGCGTGACAAATGACAACTTAAGCTAAAGGTACAACAACACTTTCTTTCATAACCCGAAATGTCCATACCGAAAGAGCAAACACGCCACACACAATACAGAGTCAACTAAAGAATAGTTTAACAAACATTTAACACACGGCAGAGTGTTAACAAAAGTCTGTAATTACCTGACACATCTGGCTCTGTAGGACATCAAACGTCCTGAATAAGTGGGTGAACTTCCTGGTGAACAGGGCAGACTGTAGCTCATTTTACAGCGCATGGTGCCTGTCTCTGTCTACAAAGTGTCTCCAAAAGTTTTCGTCAGTAGTAGGACTCCTGAGAGTATTCAAACACGGACTGCTCTTGTTTGAGAGGGAGCTGAGTGAGACTTAAAACTCGCAGCTCGGTCACATGGACAGAAAACAAAGAGGAGGAGCTCTGGCTCCCTCCTCCCCTCTCTGCTCCATTTATTTCCAGAAAGAATCTCACAAGTTAATCACTGTCATAAATTATACACTTAAGGCTTAATTAAAACGGAGACAGTGTTTTGCAAACACGTCTAGTTGACCTTGTTTCTGTTTTACAGTAGAGACTTTCACAGCTGGAGGAATGTTTTGCTAACCTCATTAGTTATTAGGTTTTTCATTCAACCAGTTTTATTTCCAATCACTTTTCTCAGCATACTGAATGTTTCCCACCAGTTTAATCTAATTATTCCACACTGAGAGTATTTGAATTTCAAGCACATCACGTTTTAATTGGTCATGCTGACTATAAGAGGAAATTTTCACTTATTTTCAACCTCATCTCCAGCTTCCTTATTACTGAGTGTGCAATTGTTGCAGATAATCTAACCCACAAAGTTGCTGGGGTTTTTGTGTTTTTGTTTTTACTTTTGGCCACACCATTAGACATAGTTTGCATCTCTATGGAACAACAAGCCATATTAGGTTAGGGTTTAAAAAATAGTTTTCAATATTTTTTAATACACCTGTTTTAAAACATTATTTTTGCTGTTTTAATGGTTAATGGTATTAAAAGAACAACTTTATAAAAGATATCTCTTTTACATGACAAGTGCATGGAAGAGGAATAAAATATGGTTTGGTACCAAAATGTGTTTTTCAAATTTTGCTAACTGAAGATAAAACTCAATATCATGAGTGTCAAACTTATTTTTCTTACCTTGGTGTCAAATCAGTCATTAACATCATTTGATTTTTTTTCTAGTATGACATCAAAGTTTTTAAATTCTGGTAGAGTCAACCCTGTTTAAAATTGGACTTCTAGTCTAAGCTTTTGCTTGCTCTGTTTTTAATGTTTTCCAAAAGGGGTCAACCAATAATGGTTTTTCAAGGCCCATACCGACAATCAGGCCTGCCTGATGGTTTCACTGGGCCCCTAACAATCCCAGAGAATTGCTCCTCCAGCTGTGATTTACTGATAGCATCAATGTATGTGTGTTGAATCAGTAGCATTGGTGCTAGCCATTTTTCTGTCCATTTCAGTACTTTTGGCCCATTTTTGGTACTTTTAAATCCCATTTCACCACCTGATCTGCCTAATTTTGCCACTTCAAACCCATTCTTGGTACAATTAAATGTCAATACACATAATTGGCCAAATGCACAATATAGGCTATCATTATTGGCCAGACTGATAATTGGTCTACCCCTACTTTCCGATACGCTCTAAAACCAGGCTTTTCACAGTGAAAAGCTGCATCCCATAATATAAATGTATATACAAAGATGCAGAAAACTGGCCCCACAAGCAAAAGTATGCTTTTATGGTGGATAAAGTGCACATCAAGGATTTGTTGCTTTGGTTAACTTTATGAGCCATAAACACTGATTGGATGTGCACATTAAAGAAATACAATTTACCTTTCAGGTTTCTATCACAGCAATTAAAGCAAGTAATGGGAAATTAGTGGTTAAATTAGTTTGAAATGCAGGACAATTAATTAAGTATCCTAGATTTGTACAGTTTTGTTCTTCATAAACTTTCTGGGTGCAACACTAAGACAAAAAAAATGGGAGGTTAAGGAAGACATGCTGAATAATCGAGCATCCTTAAATGGTTGCTTTGGGTTGATGGATAGCATGACAGATCCCCACTGATTTGATGACTGCGGGGTAAATGAGTAGAATTCCTCATGGAGTGACTCATGTGTGATCTCCAGGCTGATAAACAACGTGTGGAGAACACTTTCCTCCCTTTGAACCGGGCTTTAACACATCAGGGACGTTAAGAGTGAAGAATGTCCACCGGCCTGGGCTGGAATGTGTTTTTATCAACAACAAAAAACAAGGAACATTCAGGTTGGGTCCCAGTCTTGCTTGAGGAAGCTTCGAGAAGGACAAGAGAAAAAAAAGTCTAAACTAATTTGTTGCCATTCAGTGTCCAAAGAAAACAAAGCAAAATGTACTTTTGATTCAGAGAGGAAGACATGTGGTGGTTTATATAAGGACCACTCACGGTGTTAACCTCCACATGGGCCTTCTCTGCAGTCTGCAGCAGCACACATGCACTCGTCTCCCCCAAACAAAGTCTGCGGGACCACGAGGAGGCACATTCCAGCAGTGGACACCTCCGGCCACGAGGCCAGAGCCTCTACGCCCAGACATCTGTGTCAGAACCACCACCATGCTGTGGCAACACACCGAGAACAAGTTATCAAAACAGGCCTGTAAACACAAGCATTTTGTCTGCTAGCAGCTTACGTTAGCTTCTCCATCATTTAGCATGTCTCTGCCTGCTTCTACCTACTCACACACTGCCAACAGGTAAGGGAAAAAGGTGTGAATTCAAAGTCTGAGATGCAAATATGACTGGGGACACGTGTATGAGCAAATGGTGGTCTCCTGCACCTCTCTGAGTTTATCACATAATGTCTTGAGGCGTCACAAATCCAATGTGGTCTGAATTAAAACAGGGATGAACCGGCACACGTCCCTTGTCGCAAAGCACACAAATGCTCACAGTGGGGGGACACAGCTGTATAAATCAGACCTCAGCCTTTCAGTGATAAGCCTTCCACTCTCCTCCCTCTTTGGAGAGTGTATTTCCAAACAAAAGTTGAAGGGTGGGGGCTACAAAAACAGAGCACAGTGCTCACTGTCTGTCTTGAACTTTCTCTCTCATTTAGACCAGGTTCAGCTTAGAGTTTGTGGCGTTAGTTTTAAAAGCTGTAGTACATCTCCAGTGCCAGATGAGGTCAGCAGAGGCTCCAGTTAGCTATGACACAACCTCAGTGGAAATACACAGAAATGCTTCAGGCAAGAGAGGTTTAGTCACATCTTTTATGAATGATCACAAAGAATCTATTGTCAGGGCAGAGATCTGTTAGGGCTCTTCATTGGGACTTTTTATGAGCAGACTCAAAAATAAGGGAGTTGTTTCAAAATCAGATCTTTCCTCTCCGACAAAATTAGTCCATGTTCATTGATATACTTCTGTTTTGTTTGTTTTTTTTTGAGGGGGGGGGGGGGGGTTGCACTTGGAGCAACAGCTGAGATACTGTCAATAACATTGAAGAGTGTATGTGTCCACTCTCATTTTAATGATCAGTAACTGGTAGAGGTAAAAGCACCAATAGTCTAGGGGGGAACGATTCTCTGTCTCTTCTTTGCCCTTTACTAAATTATACCCATTACTGCTAGGATACAGTTCACTTAAGTCTGCAAACATTTGACTCTTGTGTCCATTTAGAGTTGGGCTACAAGACCTAAAAGTGGCCTCTAAATCTGACTTATTAAAAAAGGTCAAAGTAATTGACAGACACCAGGACCTGAGCTCTAGTGGTCCTCATTTGCTATGTCAAACAAAGAACCAGTATTTTTACAAAAAATGCCAAATCTTCTCTGCCAACAGCCTGGCACCTCCTCCCCTTGCTGGTCACCAGCCTGGTCACACACTGCTGTGGGACGGCATCCTGTTCTTCAACCAGCATCTGTCGTAAGTCAGCCAATGTGGTTGTATTTGTCACTCTAACGCCCAAGCTGATCTCACAAGTGTTTAATGGGGTTGAGGTCAGGACTGTTGGAAGGCCGTTCCATCCTTTTCACTCCCAAATTCTGGAGTCTCTGATAAACCCTGCTCTGTGAGGGGGATGTCATCTTGGAGGATAGAGTTCGGTCCCAAACTGGAGATATGGCATTGCCAGCACCTGGGGGTACCAGAAGCTCAAAACAAGAGTCATTAACAGGTGCAAAATAAGCTGTTTGGCTTTGGCAGAGAAGATTTGGCAAATTTTTAATGGGTGCAACCCACATACTCAGCTCTGCTGCTCATTCCACAATTGCATGTTCTTTAAAAATGTGGCATCATTTAACAGGGAAATAAACAGGGTTTCCATCAGTATCAGATTTATTGCCAAGAAGCATTATTACAATTAGGAAATAATCTACCAAACACAAATTTCTTTCTTTTTGTTTATAATATTAGCTAGAATAAATTATATTGATACCTGTTTGACACCACAATAACGAAAAAAGAAGTTGTAGATACCCCATATTGGGCTTTTTTTAAATCATTGAAACATTGAAAGCAAGCTCCTGTACTTTGTCTACATTGCTGGAATACATTGGCAAACTTTGGAAAAGTAGGTAGAACTGGTAAAGAGTGAGGGTCATATCCACACATTTCCTAAATTTTGCCCATGTCTTTGTGCAATATTGATATTAGACAGTGATCTCTCACTTTTGGTAACAAAAACATGACTGAATTCTGAAGTTTCTGCCCTTTTTGATAACACCAGTTTTAAAATAATGAAAATTTGACTTTGTTTTTAAAAAACATGGTATGTAAGAGTATAGAAATTTTTTGACAGTCTCATTATATGGAAATTTTACAAATGTTTCTGTACAATTAAGATTTTGTGTATGAGTTTGTTTAAAATTTTCGATGACTAAAAACAATAAACTGCCCACTATTGGGTGTCTTTGACTTCTATTTTTGTTGCTAGTTTGATTTCTACTAGAATCAAATACAATTCTGATATTATGGCAAACATTTGTTACTTTTTCACACATGAAAAACAAAACAGATTTTACGGTGTGTCCTCATTCAGCTAATAAATGTCAACATCTAATAGCCAAAATAGACAAATCCTAAAAGTGGTAAAAAAAAAAATTAAAATGTTATATTTCTCTGATTTCATGACAACTGAGCACACTGAGGGAGATTTTTTTGATACTATCAAAAAGTCAAAGAGCTCTCGAATCTAATATTTGATGAGAGAGCTTTGCGTTAAACAAAATATTAGGTCCTAACAGAAGACTTTTCCCTTTTTTAAAGAAGGTGAAAAATTCACCTGGGCACATGACTTGAGTTTATTCTTCCTTGTTTGTGCCAAGTTCCATTTTTATAAAGTTACAGTAGTTGTGTATCCACACATCTAACTAAGCACCTACATATCAGGCGTGCTTGTTGTAGTTAAAATTCTTCCAACCAGAAGTTTTCCCATGGAGTTATAAATTGCAAAATTCAAAGGAGCGCGAGGTATTTTTTCAAGTGAAGTTGAAATTCCTGAGTTACGTATTCATCAGTTACATATTCCTGAGTTACGTTTTGCTCCAAAATAGCCTCAAAACAAAGAATCTGGACTATCCACCTTGGCCCTTATTGCAATCTAGAGCTTCAAACACTGCGGGTAACAATTGCAGGATGCTGAAGTATGTTAATATGCACCTCTGAATGTGGAGCATTTCTCAAATGCTGCATTGTTGGGACGTTTGGTCTTCAGACAGGGTGGTCCAAGTTGACACAATAGAGACTAAACAAAATAAGACAGACCTCAGGAAACCCTTGTCTGTTGATTGGAGTTTTTATTTTTCCAGCACTAAATCAGAGTCATGAGGAGGTGTGCCTGCTGCCACCGCACTTCCTCGTAAACAGACTGAAGGAACTGTCCCACTCGCACCCTCGCCTGTTGCATAATCTCCAGACTTTTGCAAAAACATCTCTTCTGCGTGTTTTCTCTATGTGACGTTCTCAAAGCCCACAACATGAACCTCCCAGAGGACCTTTGGCAGACGATTCTGTGGATGAACCGGACGACAAGGAGCATGAGAAGGAATCAAGGACGTCCGGGGCTTAATAAAGGCGATGATAAGATCTGAATTCTGCGACAGCGAGAGCATCTTTCTTAATTTAAACTCAGCATGCTAGTTTAGCCTGTCGAGAAACAACTAGCAGCAGGGATGTTTGGCCATGGCTGCTGAGTCGACCCTACAGCTCATGAAGAAATGCTAAAGAGCGGCAGGGTAATGTGGCCCTCAAACTCCATATGCAAACACAGCAGGGGATCCAGGTCAGGGGTCCACTGCCTTAAATAATCATTCCAAGACAGTGCTCAACTAAAACCAGATCTTCAGCATACACCACTGTATTATATTTCACTGTGACAGATTCAGGCCTGTGCTGTTAGTGTGGTTCGATTTGACTAAGAGCCCACTGGAATGTGTTAAAAGTAATAGTGTTAGTCCAGAGGCTTTAATGGAAAACGCTGGCACCTCACTGTTAACGAGCCTCTGTATTCAACAGAGCATTTATCACGGGATCAAGGACTTAGCCTCGTTTTGGGCTTAGTCTCTGAAGTGCAGGGGTTTGGGTCAGGCTAATGACATTAGGCACCATGCTGCAAAAACACAAGGCCTTATACAGGACTTAGTCATAGTCTTTTATGCAGACTTCTGTGTGGCCTTTGTGGAACTATAGCTTCAGTCACAACTTGGAATTAAGCAAATGGAGATCCAGCTGAAAACAAAGAAGGAAAGACAGAAGTTAAAGCTGAATGTTCTGGCTTATCTGATCATCTTTATGTTGTCTTAAAAGCTAAAATCAAACTAATACTCAGGCTGACAGCACAGCACGCTGCACTTCCCACTGACTCTCTCTCGGTCTCCACTGTGCAAATAAGGATTCATGCTTATCGTCCAAACGAGAGAATTTTCCTGCACTGAAGTCAAATACCAGTCTTCTGATGACTGATTTGTGGGTCTTTGGGATAGCAGAAAATTAAGGCAATCATATTTTTGGAGTGGGCGATATGAACTGCGTGCCAATAAATGAATATGACCTGTTAGTTGTATATTTTAAGTATTGTACTTAATTGTATTATAAAAGAAAACAATAACTAAAAAAATAAATACTTAAAGCTACAACAAGGAGGTCCAAGCTTTCTGCCAGCAACACCAAAATGACCAGTCGTTTGCTTTCACACTCACATGACGGTCAATACATGCACATAGTGGGAGAAAAATTCCACATTTCCTGCCAAAAAAGCTGTTGCATTGCACTTTAGGTTAGGTAACAACTTATAATAAACAACCCGGGTGGAGGTCCTGTCCATGTTTAGGGCCAGAGCACTAATATCAGAGCAAGGAACCTATCCTATCTGTGGTTGTCAGCACCTGAAATTGGCCTTTTTAACACTGTCTGCCCATTTAACTGTTGAACTCTCTCTTTTTGCATGTGCCAAGATGGCGGCCAAGAGATGTACTGTCAGATAGCGAAAACAGCATCTACGTTGTGATATCTATGCTCATGCCTACCCAGCAGTACAGCTTCTGCTGCATTCGTAGCGAATATGTGGACATCACAATGTGACGTTCAGAAATTGGCCTAAATCACTTTATTGAATGATTCACAAATATCATATATTGTATATTTAAGTTTTTTGTGTTTTCCCAAAAACTACAAAATATGATTTATGCCATTCGTTTAATAGGGTGATGAATCCAAATAAAACTTAAATGAGTAATTTTGTATTGAATTTGTCTTGCTTTTATATAGCGTTACAGTTTATGGGATTAAAATGTTATGTTTTACTTCAATAATCTTGAATAATCACTGCCACAATTTACCCCAACGTATTCTCCCCAAAGGCACAACTTACCCCACACCGGGGGCAAGTTGTGCCATAAGTCCACTTTTTCCTGAAAGCTATATTTCAGATCCAGAGTTATTGTTCCCATGGATGCACCACATCCTGAAATATATGTACATACCTAAGTTGGAGGCATTACTGTTATGCTTAGCAGCTAACAGCTAACTTGAAAGAAGCTTGTTGAAGCTACCGCTCATGCCACTATTATTACCCAGTCAATACGTTGTTTTTTTGTAAGGACTTGTGCCATCATAGTGTCATTAAGAATGATGGCTTCCATAATATGGTAAAAAAAAAAAAACACTGGCCTGCCACGTCATGCCCCCCCTCACTACACAGTCTATTAGTCCTTAAAGCTTGATATGAGGATCAGTCTTCCTCCACAAGCACCTTGTCATTACGTTTAGACATACAAGCTGATGTACCGTGACATATAAAAGATTTTAGTACATTTACTCTATATTGATTTATTTTTCCACTTTTCTTTTAGAAATCCTGAAAGCATTTAAATTCATCACAACAAATGGGAAAAACCCTCATCTTCAAATTGCACAAAAAGAGTAAAAACTCTAGATGATGCAGGACCATTTTTTAATAATACACCATATATTTTTTGTTTGTATACTATATGTATAATTTTAATTCAGTTTTATTAATAGCTTAATTCAGTTCTGTTATATTCCATATTCACTTAAAATTACATAGTTATTTATTTTTACAAATAAACATTTTAGGACTGAAACAACTCCTCGAATTATTCGAGTGATTAGAATCAAAAAAATCCTCGAGGCAAATTATCTGCCTGTTACTATAACGTGACTTGCATGATGTGAGGCGTGAAAATCTCGAGGGAAGAGAAGTTGATGCATTAATGTTTACAGCCACGCATCCTGCGTTTTTATGCATCCACTGGCCGTGGCTTCATGGCACATATGGCACTATGCCTCCACCGGTGAACCTACAAAGATCTCTGAGTTTACACATTACGCAATATGAAGACAATCAGGCTTCACGATTCAAGTCCTGCTCTGGTGCTTTCCCCCTCTCTGTGCTGCGCGGGCACATTATACATTTATCAACTTTGAAACTAGTCCCCTAGAAACATCTGTAGTATTTGTAGTTTGTGGTCAGAAGAGGAAGTGGAACTGAGATCTGGATGAAATGCACCCTTCTTCCTCATCTATTTGCACCTTTATTTGCAGCATTTGACCTGCTTTTGGTAAAAAAAAAAATTTTTAAGTAAACAGCAGCTGTTTATGTTTAGGTATCTCCCAAGTGTCAATTTCTTTATCTGACTAAATGTGAAGTAAAAGTGATGCTGAAGAAAAGAAGCGTGCATTCAGTTCCTGCATAAATAAGGTCAAATATCAACCATGTTTCTGAAGAGAAAGTTGACATGAGGGAAACGTCTCTCCAAAACAATGTCATCTTTGAGATGTGAGGTCTGTTGCATAAGTGGTTATAATTATTGATTTCCATCGATCATGTCCTTCCTGTGTCAAAAATGGCTGGTTAACATTTAAGATCAGAGCTCTGGGCAATATCAAGTCATGTCATGTCCATCAAGACTCAACAGTTACGATTTCACTGTAAAACCGCTGCATAATTTATCTAAAATTATGTACCTTCTACTGTGTGCTCCTCTGACAAAGACCTTGAAATTAAACTGGGCTAAGTCCTCTGAGGAAATGCCCCACAGCCTGTCAGTAATTACAAAATTACTTTTTGTGTGTGTTTTCCATTTGTATGAAAGGAAGCTGTTTCTAATTGAACCCATGCCAAGAAAAAGGCCTATTTAGAGATTTGCAGATGCTGAATAATCAACTGATAGTCTAAAAATAAAAGAATAAGACTGACTCGCTTCTGGAAAATGACCAACTAAGGATAAAAAAAGATTGAAACCGGTCTGATTCTTCTAAACACAGTAAGTAAAACTGTAGCTTTCCCACTTCCAACCTCCCTACTCTTCTTGATCAAATAATGAAATGTTTGTTTCTGTGTCATAAAGAGCACCCACTAACCTGGTCTGGGTCAAATAACTCTCCCCTGCTGAGCACAGGGCCGCTGATCAGGTGCTTTCAGGCAGAATATAAATCTGCCATTCCTTTATAGTCCATAATCATAAAGTTGATCATTGTGGACTGAGGGCTGTAAAAGAGCTGCTGCTGCTTCGTTTAGGAGCAATCAGAGACTCACAATGATTCCATTCAGCCGACCAACAGATCGCTTTACAGGAATGTTTACAAGTGCAGAGTGTAGCTGCTAATTTAGTGAAGCTGGAATATAAACTAATGAATATCAGGCTTGAGCCTTTTAGATGACAAAAAGAGGTACGATTGTGATATCATAGGAAATAATTGGAAAAAAATGTGGGGATACTAAAATGAATTGTAAGTAACTTCCATGGTTTAGGCTCCAAAATTAATCTCATCCAAGAGATCTTTTATTAGTCATGTCAGGAAAAAGGTGGAATAAGACCTTCAAATTTAACATTTGTCTATCAAATGCTTCATCTTATAAACCCTGCAAAGCAATGAGGTGACCAGATTCTTTCCCTGTGATTAGGCAAATCGATCTTGCAAAGCTTGAGCTGATAAGGACGGACCAATCAGTGTTATTTAAGTAGAACTACGCTGTAACTATGGAAGTGGTTTGGCTGTAACAACTACAAGCCTGTAAACCATGTTGGCTAGCAGAGAGATTAGCATGGATGCAGCTTGAGTGGCAGTTTCATCAGACCTGGACAAAATGTCAAAAGAAGAACCACACTGAAAGCTTTTACTTGTGGAAAAGATGTTTTTGCCTCTCTCCCGACCAGCTATGGCAAGAGTCTGATTTACCATCTGGCTCAACTGATAGAGAAGAATAGCATATTGATGCATTATGGCTGCCTGTTTACCCCTCGCCCACAACATCAAAAGTTTTGTTGTTCTTATTGGTCCATAATGAATGAGACAAACAGAACCCTCATCCAGTCACCCTAAGAATTTTTGGTTTGTTTGTTAAAAGGGTTCTGCTTTTCTTAAACACCATGTATGGGCTAAATCTTGAACAGAGATCCCATGCACAGCCCAGGCTGTCAGAGGCCAGTTGGTTGCAGGAGCAAAGTAAACAAAGAGAAATAATCCAGTGCACGCTGAAAATGACTTTACTTAGACTTTATTATGAGCAAACAACGCGTTCTACCGGTAGCTTCTTCAGGTTTGCCCAGTTCCATGGAGCCTGTAGAGTGCAGTGAATTATTTCTCTTTGTTTAGCATATATGGATGTTAAATATATCCCATGCCACAGATATGTGAAACAGTCTATGTGGTATGCTAGGTTACAAATGTATCTAATGAAGATGACCTAATTGAGCCCATCATGATTTAAGACTCCTGAAGCAAAACATAAATAAAGAGAAATGAAAACTCGAATCTGAGAAGCTAGAACCAGAATATTAATGTATTCAAAGAGAAAACTGTATTCTATGTTGATGATTCCTTCAACTCACAGTTGCAACTCCTCTATCAAAACAATCTGAACAAGCATTTACAAATGCAAAAAGAAAACTGCGATAGTTAAAGTTACCACACTGTGTGTGGCAACTGAGAATATACAAACACATGTATGTAAAAAGTATTCGTTTCGGCAATGCATTTTGACCAAGGTAATTTTAAAAATTTACTTTAATCTTCTGCTACAACTTTTTCAAAGCTGATGAAGTGGCCAGACTCCATGTCTTTTATCAGGCCAATCCAGCTAGAAAAGCTCCAATCCACAATGTGTGTGTCGAACCAAACCCTGTTTGACATGGGGGGGTACTGCAAGCCGGTAGCAATTAGTCAGGGTGTAAAGTGACAGTTTAATCAAAATTCGACTGCACTTCTTTACTAAAACAACAGCCAAGAGCCACACTGTAAGCTCCTCTAGCAGAGCAGACATCTTTGCTCTTCTCCTGATCTGCCTCAGCATAAGTTTTATCCACATCACGCTCTCCTATCACTGATATGGGAGTGTTTACTTGTCCAGCTAACTGTATTTATTTCATGTATGTTTTGTGTCAGTTTTAGGAAGGACAACAGACGGAAATTAGCGACTTGCTTAATCTGGTGCAACCATGTCTTCATTTTCTATTTATGAATAATCAATGTCACAGCACACTGTCCCTTGATAAATAAATGCACCAAACTAAACCCAACCTGGAGCTGTGCATGTCTACTGCCTCGTTTTGCATTGTCGTTTTGATTGGCTGGTCATTACTGTCACTCTCTAAGAATTTTTTTCAAAAGTTCTACCTTTCCCAAACACTTTCTATGGGAGCTTTCCCAGATAAATGTGAAATATATCCCTGCTATGAAACAGTCTATCTTGCATGCCAGGTTAACTTGGCATACTTCTTTTTATGAGACAGATGAACTGGAGAGGAATGGGTCCACTGAAAATTCTCAGCAAACCTTAAAATATTTACAACTTATAAAAATTCAACTATCGAGAAATTTTAATCATTCAGCAAAAACCAACCAACCTGATGTTTATTTAGTTTTTACTTGATAGTACAGTATGTTTAAGAGAGACCGTGTGCACAAGTTTTGCTGCAATTCTTGGCATTTCAAATAAGTTGTTACCAAAGCTTTTTCTTGTTTAACTTTTTTCTTCAAACAAAGGTTTATTCTTCCAGAATTAATTTTTTTAGGATTAAGTGCAGATATACAAAGAGTGATTCACAACCCACAAGTCATTCTCGACATTATTTCACAAACATCATGACCCACTTTGGAGTCTGTCGTGCTGCAGCAGATGTGGCATCCTAAAGACAAACAGACAAGAATGTCTGGATACCCACAATGTGGCAAAAACTTGTGCAAAAGCCCACAGCTGGTTAAGCTAAAAGCTCCAGTGATGTTAGGGCACGCTGCCCAGCTGAGGTTTTCCATTTTTCACAGAGCAATCATTTTCAGGAGTCAGGAATGCTCTCTTATGCCCTCAATCTGTTTGTGCGCAATCCTCCCTTCGCTTCCAACAAGTCCAACCTTGCAGCAGAGCAGGCTCTGGACAAAAAGAGCGAGGCGGCTCCCTAAGGTTTACCTGCGGTTAGCTGAAAACATTTGGATAAAGCTGCACTGTTAGTCACAGGGCCTTCAGGCAAACAAGAGTTGGAACAAGAACAAACAAAAGTGCTCCGTCTTATGACGCTACACACTTGCTCAACTGCTACTGTTGTTTTACTCAAACGTCCACTTTTCATCCATCCAGCTGGTCTCTCAAAAAACAATATGGTCATGTGGATGTTGGTACATCCTTCACAGTTACCCACACATATACAGATTGCCCTCTGACACAATAACATCTGCTTTATTCCATTGGTCTTCCTTGTTTATGTGCCAAAGCTGTCAAAGATCATGAGATGGTAGATAAACTAGGATAAATGGCACCTACCATATTAATTAAAGAGAATAATACCCAAGTTGATCACATGTGTGGAATAACAGGAAATAGAAATAACCTCTAATATAAACTGATAAATTTAACCCTTGTATCCCTCCCTCTTGGGAAGTAAAATAAAATTTAACCATCAAAGTCTTTTAGACAAGTGATGAGTTCAAGAAACAATCCCAGGATGAAAAAGTCTGCTTTTGTGATACTTCGGTAAAATCTAGGGTGAATCTTTGTGCCACAGCAAACATCTAACAATCCCTTATGCAGTTGTGATGATTTGGATTAAGCCAGTTATGAAAAAATATCAAATTTAGTATAATTTTTCCCATGAATGCCCTCAGTTGATCCAAACTGTCAATTATTTCCTGCAGTTCTTTGATCAGACATTATAGCATAATTTCATGACTTGACAAGCTAACCACATGCTCAACATAAAAGTAATACTGTGCCATCTAAAATCCAAAGTTTGTTTGTTGGCACAGGATGAAATATCCATGGCAGAGAGCCAGGGCATCAAACAGCTTCCATGGGAGAGCACGCAGGAACTTAAAATAGTTGAGGGACACATTACAATTATAAACCACAAACTCATTACCTTATGAGGACAATCCAACTGTTACTCACTAACTTAACTCACCTGTTCAACAATAATAAAAAAGCAAGTCATAAAGACGCCGAACCTTTGAGAGATAAAGAAACACTTAAGAAAGCACATCCAGTACTCCAAAACTATTCCCAGCATGTTCTTAATAAAAAAAAACAGTTTAATCTGCTTTTATGCCAATTAGAAATGTTAACTTCCTGATAAAGGCTCTATGATAAAAGGTCAAATGCAGTTGTAAAGGTCTAATCCATTTCAGGGGCTTCATCCATCTGTGGGTGTATTTTGATGACTAATTAGATCAAAGCAGTGCATCCAAGGCTGACCCATCTTAGAGGCTACTCTAAATGTATCCCTATTTCCAGTCCAACAAAGGATCCATCTAGTGCAACCTTTATGGCCTAACATATCCCAAAATTTATTGCACACAAATTCAGATGAGCAGGCGGACTTTCGAGCAGCAAAGTAACACAATTTTGAAAATAAAATACTTGTTTGTGAGAAACAAAAAAGGCTCAAAACTTTAAATTGTCCTTAAAATAATATTCTAAGTTGCATGACATCAGATTTGTTAGCAAGGTGAAAGTATTAAGGGTTCTGGGTGACTTGGGAAAGAGACAGCTGGTGATGCAAACATGGAATCCTTCATAGACAAGACAGTCTCATTTCAGATCAGCCTGAGGGTCATATGCAAGATGTGAATGCTTGGTCCTTTGAAGGATGCCACTCCTGAATTGAGACACAGCTTGAGTGCAGTGACTATGAAATAATTTAAGTTAAAAACTAAAACCTGAAGAGGATAGTAGATCTATAAAGATAATTTCTGTCTTTCGGTCTAGAAAACTGCAGAAATTGTTTGTTCAACAAATCAGTATCTTGGAAATGAAGTTTTAAGTATTTATAAGTTGATCTGCGTTCCTTGAACTGTTAACATTTCCCTCATTTGATTAAACGTATCATTGTTTCTTAGGACTGATGAGTAAAGAGGAATGTTTGCTATGCGTTATGTTTATGTGACATTGTCAAGTCCATACTAAAATGTACCAAATGGCCTGATAGGATGAGCAGCTTCAGCTCTGTTGTTGATTTCTTAGACTTTGGAGTTCTCAAAATCAAAGAATGACTGTATCAATCATGTAAAGTAACGAACTGCCCCAGCTATTATGTCATACAACACAACCTGCGTCATGTTAACTCAGTGTGATCAGCTATTTGCAGAGCTGAAACACTCTGGCACTGTGCTGCACTCGAAAGCAACTTGAGCGGGGATCCTCGTGACTGGCACAACGTTGACACTTGATGTGTCCAACATAGTGTCAAAAAGTTCACCCTGATGCTTCTTTTGCATGCATTACACACTTATAGCTGCTCAGATGTCCACACTAACAAGTTATTTAGTTCTGTGGTTTGTCTGTGAGTGCTTTTTCTCTTATATTGAAAGAAAATTTTGGCCAAACAAAAACAAGCCATTCATGTCTTCATGCCATTCATGAATAAAACAAGAAAAGATGCCAGCAGAAAATTTCTGCCAAAATCTTTCATAATAGTTTACAGAACCATTCCTCGTTTGCCCAGCGGCAGTGTATCCCAGTTACACAAAAATGTGCATGATGCAACTTTTAATAAATAGCTCACTTAACCTTTGATATCTTTTTAATTGCCCGATTTAGTTTTTTTAGTTGCTACTTTACTCACACAAATAAGATATATAGCATGAATCAGGAACCTTTAAGTGTACTAAATACTGATTTAAAGGGGGTGAATATTTATGCAGTCACTTATATTACATTGTATATTTGTATCTGATTGACATTACTTTGAAGAAAACTGTTTTCACTTTGACATTGAGGAGGTATTTTTTGTACATTTTTTGATTAGAAAAGCCAAATTATATTAACCATGACTTATTTATAAAATCAGTAAAAGGGTAAAAGATCCAAGGAGGTGAATACTTTAATAGGCAATTTAAGCAAAGATCTCCAAAAAGGGCTAAATGCATAAAACCACTAATTGTGTGAGCATTAAACATTCATATTGTGGGTCTTCAGACTTTAAACAGCTTTCCATCTCAGTTTAATTGCAATGACAAATTCAAAATGATGGTGTTATTGATTATTTTGGTAAAGTAACACTCCAAGACTTCATAAAAGCACAAAAGTATACAAAAAAAATCACATTTTCTTGCAAGGTGCATGAGTAGGAGTTGTGCAGGCTCTGGTTTAGTCAGCCAGTCTAGTCCAGGCCACGCACACACATGGACACGTAAACACACCCGAGCTCGTACCTATCGTTGACAGGCTTTGACCCTCGTAATCTGCTAGGCCGGAAAGCCTGGTAGAAAGCAGTGGACGGGTTCCTGCATTTTAATGGGGGGAGGAAACAGAGACAGGAGAAACATGAGTAAAGGAAGGGAAACGTGTAAGCTGGGAGGGAGAGAGAGTGTGAATGATAGAAGAGGAAGAACCTGGGCCACACAGAGAGGTCAGAGGAAATGATGATTCAGTCCAGAGTCAAGGCCAAGTGCAATCTGTGAATATTTCTCGAAGGCATAAAAGCTCTTTGAATACTTTCTTAAAATAGCTGTATTACTGCTTATCATTTTCTTATCCCTCTAATATTTATTCTTACTCTGACCTTTACACTTTAATTTAAAAAGTCCTTAAATGTTCATTAAAATCTCTTGTAAGATCTGACAAAACATCTGTGCCACTCGTTCACAGTTATAATGAAATAAAAGCGCGGTAGACAAGATAAGAATGATCATTATCAGCATAATAATAGTGTGAAGTCATTGACTAATACTACCATCTTTAGTATATCAAAAGTGTTCTCTGATCTAAGAGGAAGTTAACTTTGTAATCTTCCATCAGTAATAAACATTCATTCATTTACTTCTACCTAAGCGTGCCAATTTGTAGGAAAGAAAGTGAACTTCAAACAGGGGCAGTTATCATGACAGCAGAGGGGAGATAAAATTACTGGGTGCATCAAATATTTACCAGCATTTAGTTAATTGCTTGCACAGGATGTTAATAATACACCAAGTTTATAATAAAACCAGGCAACAAATCCCTGTCCTTGGTGTTTTTAGTGCTCTTTTTAGCTTTACAGCCATAAAAATATACATTTTTTAAAATGTGTGTATGAGATTGATGATAAAACCTTTTGTTTTTCACTGTCATTTCAACTGTTTAATGGCCTGCCTCTGTGATCAATGTTAAATGCTGGGAGGGGAAAAATGGTCAAATCAGGCACATTTCTAGTCTAGAGTCTATTGATCTAATTTCAATTTAGTTTATTTGTATAAAAACAAGTGTATTTAACGATTTTAAAGATTGTATTTTGGGGCTTTTTCATGTGTTTAAGGAGAGTTAGGACAGTGGATAGAGTCTGAAACAGGGGAAAGAGAGTTGCTTAGGGACAGTCAAACCTACGACAGCCACATTTAGGACTGTAGCCTTTGCACATGGGATGTATAACTTGAAAAAGGACCCAAAATGGGCAAAGCACCTTTGAATCAGCAAGCAAGCCCCCATATGTCTTGAAGCTGCAAAATATATTTTCTTTAAACCAATCTGTTTTTATTTTTTTTGCTAAACTAGCTTTTTCAGTAAAAAACAAAACAAAAAACAATTCTCATGCTGCCAGTGCTCCCAATGGGTTAACATGTATGTTTGCACCTGAACATACAATTTTTAAAAGGAGAAATGTGTCCTAGAATACAAACAGGGTGTTTCCACAAAATCACAAGTGGACAGCGTTACTATTTATCCCACTCTGAAGGTCTGAAATACAATGGCAGGCAGGATGAAGCCATTCTTCTAGGGTACAAGATTATCTGTCTTACTGATCTTCTACTGTACTGATGACTGTCAAAGAATGAATTACAGTCAAGTTTCTATATCTGGGCCAATGACAGATTTATCACTGCCACACCCCACAAACAGCAGCTAAGGACCTCCGAGTTTCTTTGTGCACTGGTGCGGAATTTCGACACAGCAAGTGTGAAGTTTAAAGAGCTCACAAACAACATAGTTCAATGCAGCAGCCTGAACGAGGCTGAATACCTGGTTTTATTGGGACAAGGAGAGATTTTATATGTATGAGTAATAAATTACGTGGAGAGGAGAAGAGAAAAAGTAAAAAGTTGCCATTTAAGATAAAATGTCAAGAAATGGAGGCAGAGTTGTGATTCAGCTATAATAATGCAACCAGTGTTAATTTTGCCAGCTATTTTCATTTTAGTTTTAGTCTTTAAATGATATGCATTTTAGTTTCAGTCCCATTTTAGTCATTTATATCCTTTTTAGTTTTAGTCAAGTTTTGGTCGACGAAAATTCAAAACATTTTAGTCTAGTTTAGTCTTTACTTTTGGTCCAAACATTTATTTTCTTGCCTAAATTTGGTAGCAAATCATGGTAGTGTGTTCTCTGCACCCTGCCAAACCTGTCATCGTAGATCTGTTTTTGAGGGGGCAATAAAGTGTATCGCATCGCATCGTATTGTGTGGTATCATATCATATAATACTGTATTATAGTGAGTTGCGTCATGTTGTTTCATGACCTGATCTTACTCTATAGGAATTGTATGATTGAAGTAAAAAGGTCCCTTTCATAGACTACATGTAGTTTACATTGACATACAGCATTGTAGAGAAACTCAGAGCTCTACCACATCTGTTTGTTTGGCTTTCTTATATATAATGTCCTGTACAAAAATATGGGGAAGGGGTAAAGGACATTTTTTTAGTTAACTTAACTGTTCGAATAACTGCAGAATTTATTTAAAAAATGTATATATATATATATATATATATATATATATATATTTTTTTTTTTTTCTTTCTTTCAGCTTTAGGTTTAGGTAAGTCAAATACTCATTCACAGATTTTGTTAAATCCTACATATTTTTTTATTGAGATGAAGCCAGCAGAAAGGACAGCTATTGTTTGGTGTTTCTTTTACGTTAACCGTTTTAACATTTTCCAGTAAAAAATATATATTATCTTTTTAAAATCTTGTCCTTCTTCTTTTCACATATTTTCTATTTTCTGACTTCGACTTGCATACATTGTTAGTTGAATTAGTGATCATCTGTCTTTATGTGTGTAATAACTGTACTCAAGTGTCAATAAAGTTTTTTTTAAAGTTCACAAAAAAACTGTTCTTTAATGTGACTGTGGTTAATCGGTGTGTGAAAACCCACAGGCTGTTGATGAAATAAACACCTTGCTCTCACTAGCAACCCATTAAAAGCCTCACAGTTATATTGTTTTCATAGCTGTGACCTGACATCACACCTTAATTGAAACAGCCCCTGGCGGGCACAAGCAGCTTCCCAAAACTGTGCACCATAGAGAAGTTGACAGTTTTGGTTGCCACCTGTGTATTTTGGCCAGTTTTGTGGTTTCTTTCTAATGAAAGACAGTTGTTGTTCAACTGGATACACTATCCAAAACCCAGGGTGGAGAAAATAGCAGTTTAATATTAATAGATGCTCCGCTCTCCTCCTAGGTAACAATCGACGGTAGCACCAAACAGACTTATGCTATTCCTCACATCAAATATGGTATTAATCAATATTTCAATAATAGTTTTTCATGTATTTTGTCTGATTGTGTCTTGAATTGTGAATCAATGTAGTTGTCATTTGTTGTTTTAATCTCTAGGATGCCAAACTCCTGTCTGCAAAACAATTTTCCTCTGGGTACTAATAACCTTGAAACAGCAGCATCATTGATCCAAACACACCACATTAAAGTGTCTATAATTTTCTAGACTTTTAGCCTGGCAGACTGCAGACATAGTGGTATGTAAACATCACCAAAGCAACATTCTAGCTCAGACTTTTCTGGTTTTGGTGATTAAAATTGTGTCACTGTGCTGTATAAACGTCAAGAGACAAAACTTACAGTTAAAATTCATATCTCAGAAAAAGACCTCAACTGCCGTAGGTCTGTTAGACCAGCTTTAAACTCCACTAAATTATTTGTTCATACAATATTAACAGCTGACATAGGCAGAATTTTACAGCCAAAATATTGTCTGTAAATAAGCAGAAATTTTCATACGCAGCTACCGATATAATGCTGATGATGTTGTGCATCCTTACCCTCCAAGCCTCTATGCAGTCACGACTCAAAGCTATGAATAGCATGAAAACTGATGCTATGCTTGCACAGCATTTTTAGCCAATGCTAATTTTCAAAATGGTCCCCAGACTGGCCTTTAAAATAAAACTCAAACATAAAGACAGAAGAAAAAGTGATTCACATATCCTCTACTAAAGCTGTCAACATTTCTCATACTCTTTCATACCAATGGTTTAGACTAATAAAATCTGTCATTTTGACTATAAAGAGTATTCAATAGTATGAAAGCTTTACAGTAAAAACATGATCTTGAATCATATTTTCAACCAAAAGCTGACTCAAGAAGGAGTGAGAAAGCAATGACTACATTTACAACTTCATTGAGCTTTAAGTTCTGCTGACAATTTTGTGAAGTTTTGACAGTCTGAGGGCATTAGCATGAAAAAATATTTTTAAAACAAAACAACAATCATGTGATTAAATTACCACATACTAGGTGCATGTGGCGTCCACTTTTGCTGCTGTGGTGTTGAAACAGGAACAAAATATGTGATTTTAAAAAGCACATCTTAACTAAAAATTCATATATGCAGCAATAAATATGTAAATTCAAAACTAAACTGTCCATTAGTACTGGCAGAACACTATCAGACAGAAAAAACTAATGCACTAAAACACCACTAAACAAATAACACCACATCGATTTTGGCAACATGAGTGAAATGACTTCACAACAGTCCCAGTTTGGCTTTCAAGTTGTCCAAGTTTGCGTTCCACAGGTCGGGTTTTCATCATGTTGTTCACCAAACAGAAGAAGCCGTTTGTTCAGATAAGGATTTACATAACCCTTTAATTTCTTGTGGATGCTCCTGTGTTACTTAGCCCAGATCTCTAAACGAAACCACAAGGCTAGCAAATGCCCCTGGACTTTGATTATAGAGGCATTTACAGCTGAGCTAACAGTTAGCAAATTGAATAAAATGATCAAAGTAGTCGTTAAGTCTAATCAGATATAAAGCTGAAACAATAAAACATTTACAAGAAGAGCCAGCTACTTTGAGCAGAAGTGATTTGGTTTAGTTGGGTTTTTTTTTTTTCTTTTTACAAAGATTGAAATTAAAACCTTTCACTGGCTTAATGGTTTAAATGTGAGGATTATAAGTTGTTATCATATGAAGGGACACTGATTATCTATTGCCCAACAAAACAAAGTGGTCAAAGATGGTCATCTCAGGCTCTGGAACTTTAAAAGACCTTTTCCTTTATTATCTAACATTTCTTTAGGTACATTAAGCATGCACACTTGAATGAAAATTGTAGAACTAATCGAGCTAAAAAGATATTCTAATTTCCAATCACACAAGTCATGTTATTACATCTTAGCACGTTCTGTCACGTTGCAATCTTAATACATTTCACCTAGTTGAGCTGTTAGAACTAGCATCATAGCTGCAAGCAAATACTTCAGAGACTGCAGTTAAATTGGTGTGTGAGAAGGCAAAAGGCAGAATGCTGTTGGGTAGGTTAGCAAATTCATACACAGAGATTTTAATCTGTTTGACCTACAGCCCCGAGGGATCTACACCAGTGAAAACGTGATGAGAGCTCATATGCCTACCCTCAGGGATTCATTTAAGAGCAATTTCTCCTGCAGAGACCTAAGTGCACTTGACCCCAAAGTAAGTTTATATGGACCAAAGTTTAAGAATAAGAAACCCTGCAGCACCTCAAGCTCAGGCTCGTGAGACTTCTCCTGACAGAGCTTCAAACCAATAACACTGTTTAAGGTGAGAGTTTGAGCTGTTTTATGATCCCACCAATCAAATTGGGAGTGTAATTACCTGAATGTATTTTATCACATTTATTACTTCTAGTTTTTCCAATTTTGCCTTGAAGGGAGTGTTCAGCATGATTTGTGTGGATATACCATCACGTTTGATGATGTCAAATGTCATTAAATAAACGTGACACTTCCCTCAGTTTTCCTGTTTATGCAGTGCTGTGATGGCGGTGCCTAAATGTATGTGGATTAATGCAGACTCACTGAGCGCACTAGAGTTGTTAATACATGTCTGTTTCACAGAGGCTTCTGATCCCATAACTAGAGATGCTTTTTTCAACCTTTGCCCGAGCACCGACCTCAGAGCGAGGACCCTACTGACACTGTAGCCGTTATTATTATTCTCCCCTTTAACATGTTCAAAAACTCACCAAACTTCAGCCAAAATTGTGTCCCGCGTGAAATTTTTGGATTCTGGTGAAACCGTGCAAATCCATCAGCCAGTCGCCACTTGGCAGGGCCAAAAGTGAGAGAGGGCCCTGGGTAACACCTACATACACCAAAATTGGTACACATATGTATCATGATGAGACGAACAAAAAATTACATTATGACCATCCTCTAAAATGTACAGGAACTGAACTACACACCATTTTTCGTCAAATTTTGGCATTTTCGAAAAATCACACATTTCGCATTTGAACGAACTCATCCGAGGGATTTCATTTGATGGACTCCAGAATTTTTTTGCATACTAGACCCACTGGAGATCTAAAGTTATCAAAAGCTTGCGTTTTCATCATGGGACAGGGCTGTAATAGGGGCCAAATTTTATGCTATTTTTGGTGGGGGTTTTTTCAGTAAAAATGACACAATAATGCCTAATAACTTTTTAGTGCTTATGTAAATAATCGCCAAACTTCACATGGATAATCACACATTGGTCCTGAATACATCCATACATTAATTACAGCACTTTGTTACAGCACCCCTTTCTGCCAGGTGAACACTTACACCATTGATTTTTCATGTCTGTTTTATGGGTTGCCACAAAAAATTTCACCAAAAATACACCGTTCATCCTAGGCCTATGATTTTCAGTCTGCATATGGATCATCATCAGAGCTACAAAAAAGCCTCTTGGACCCTTGCCAAAATCCCAACAGGAAGTCCACCAGCTCTGCCCCAATTTTAAAATAAGTCAATTTTTTGGACAATTATACACTGAAAACTGATGTAACTTCATCAGTATCACACTGAACACGCCCACAATAAAACTACTCATCATGGTGCCCCCTACTGCCAACAGGAAGTGATGCAAATGGGTCATTTCTGCATTTGTCTTAGTGTGTTGAACCTATCATGCTCTGATTTTGACCTGAAGTCCTCAAAATCTGTCCCTACATTGACATTTTTCATTAACAGACAACCCCTACAAATTTCACTGTTAGTTTCATGGATTTGCTATAGCGCCCCCTACTGTAAGATGCAATTACACCTCAAAAATAACAAATCCAGTATTTTTTCAATTTTACATGATAGTCATTCCGTCATCATCTCTACATATCAACATCCACCTCTGACATACTGCCACCTACTGTTTAGGGGCAGTACTACTTCATATAAAAAAGTGCACCGTGCTGATTTTTTTAATGTAAGAGTGCTCAAAGAACGATCTCCGTGGTCTCTCTGCAGTAGGCCCTCACACCCCAACCTGCGCCGGGTTGCGAGGGCCCTTCAGTGCTGCTTGCAGCCCTAGTTTTGTTGTTGCTTTTGTCTGTATTCTTTGGAGTTTCTTTAAGTGTTTTTTTCTCAGTTTAATTGATAAAACTTTAAAGAAAGGGTGGAACCTGTGGGAGTTTATAAGTTCTTTTATTCCATCAAAACCCCTTTTCTTTCTTCTTTTTAAAGATATATTTTTGGGCTTTTGAGTTGAAACTGTGATGAGAGAGTGGTGGAGAGACGTGCAGGAAAGGATCCTCAGGTTGGACCCAAACCCAGGCTGCTGGTGTACATGGGGTATGACCTAGCTAACCGCCCCAAACAAACCCTTTTCAAACTGAGACTAGCAATAAATGGGGAATTTAAAGAAACAATGTTTTAATTGCTAAATGTGTTTTCTCGTAATTTGATGTATTATTTTAAAATGTGTAAAATAAAACACTAAATAGTAAATAGACTGTAACATTTATATTTTTCTAGTCATCTGGCTACTAAAGGCACAAGGACACTTCAACATGTGACTGCAGGGGCTGGAGATCAAACCCTCAACCTTCCACAGCTGCCCCAAAACCAAAAATGTTTCTTCAAATTTAACAAATGTGTGCTACATTAATACCCATGTGTAGACATTATTTGTTGCAGACTTTTGAGGTTGTCAAAACTTGTAATACATCAAAATTGTTGATAGCTCAGGTTTTGGGGAAAAGTTATCTCTATGACTGACAGTAATAAGAAAAATCACACTTCAAAAAAATAACAGATCTTCAGTCATACTTTAATTTGAAATTAGCCTCAAGGAAAAAGAGACAGAACCTTTAAATTTCATTTAGATCTAAATTTAATTTAATGGCAGTGTTTCCGTAACAAATGTTTTCAATGTGTTGTGCATTGCAGTCTGCAGGAGTTCATCTGCAAATTTTGGTAATTAAAAAGAAAATAATAATGCATATTGTGAGTCTAGGACTTACAATAACCCTTTAACACCTGAGCCTCTGGAACCTTTTTATTTTAACCATAAAAGGTCCAGAAAATGTCCAGTGAGTAAGTGCTTTTGCCAATTTTTCCAGAATACTTAGAACTTTCAATATCTGGCAGTTATTTACAATTTACTGCATTTTAAAAGAGTGTTTTAACAGTTTAAAATGGAATGAAGAAAAAATGGGAATTTGATGTTAGAGTTTTAGTGAGAAAAGGTGAAATTACCATCATAACCACATGTTGGTTGTGAAGTACAACTTCTCAGCTTTCAGAAACCATTTGAATTTTTCCAATGGCACAAACAGTTGTGTAATTACGGTAATGCCGGCGACGCACTACTGGTTTCAATAATGCTTGATTTTCACTAGTAGTCTATCAAGTTGAAAAATCTGGGATTGTGATAGCCCCTCCTACTGTAGTAAGGTCCAACTCAGTACACTTCCAATCAGTTCTCTAGTCATCCGACTACTCAAAGTGCTTTTTACCACTGGTCACGCAACCATTTCACACACTGATGATGAAGGCTGCTATGTAGAGTGGCCATCAGCATCCACTTACCCCATTCATACGCATATGTACATATTTGCATGACGCTGGGGTTCTCGCCCACAGTCACACTGATATGTATCTGGAGGAGACTGGGATTGAACCCCCTACCATTCAATTGAAAGAAGACTGAATCTCCTGGACCAAAGTCACACAAAAAGGACCTGTTGAAAAAAGATTTTTTTAACCCCACACTGCTTTATTTAATCTTTTAAGATAGTTTAATTATCTTGTAATTATAATTAAGGGATTATAATTCTTTAATTATACTTTGATTAAAAAAACAAAAAAAAAAAAAAAAACTCTAAGCCTTATGGGGCTTTTCCAATGCATTGAGCAGCTTGGCTCTACTTTGTTTGACTCGACATGGTAGCCCAGGGGATTTGCTTTTCCACCACAATCAAGCTACCCATTTGAGGGTGCATCTAGAGCCAATGACGTGGCATTTTGAGTCACTGATGTTTAATAGCTGCGCTCCAGTAAGCATTGTTTTGATCGAAAGTTGTCCATTGTTTCTACTTCAAAGTTTCTTCTTTTTCTTCTATTGGTAATGTGGCAGGTATCTCAAAGTTTGGTGCAGCAGTTGCTACTTAAACACATCTGCGAGGTGAATGATGATGGACCACTGTGACATCAATGTGGCGTGCTTGGAGGCGGGGAGGCTGCGCTTGGCCCTGGTCCAGAGCAGGACCATTCTGGGTGTGGCTAAGTGTAGCCTGGTGCTGCCAAACTGGTGATGGAAAAATAAGTCAGCATGGCCTGGTTTGGATCGGCATGGCTGAAAGTCATAGTGGAAAAGCCCTATTACATGAGTGACCAGAAACATCTCTGCTGCCCCATCTCTGCTTGAAGCAACTCATCGTTTTTGCAGCTCCCCAACAGCAAATGTTAGTGGTGGTAAGGCTACTAATTTGGGGAAATAACAAGACACACTAAGTTTATCTTTTGGGTCTGCAAATAAATCGCTATACTAGACTCCTACATTGACTAGCATACTGCCTGACACACAGTACAACACATTAGGAGTAATTGAAGGTCATTCTAAAACTGGTGGGAAAGCACCTCTAAACCATGCAGATCACACACGTTGTTACTGCAGAGTGAGAATTTTTGGATGGAAGTCTTTTCAAGCAATCTGCTATTGTACAAGAAAGGCTGAGTAAATACCTTCTAAGATTGCCAAAAAGGATCTTAATTCAGGGTGACTGCCTAAAGCAAAGTCACAGTACACTGACAGATCTCAATGACTGCTCCCTTCTCTCATGGTGTGTGACTGACATGAGATTTAGCAGCCAGGACTTCTGTCAATAGATAGGCTATGATTATGTCACAACCGTTTATAACACATAAAGAGCCATTTACTCAAACATGACAAACTATCTGCAGCAGTAGCCAAGGTGTAGGGTATTACATAATTTGATCGGTGATGACAATATCTCAGAACAATAAAAAAGTCATCTCTAACATATGATATAACTTGAGTAAAGATGGTTTGATAAGCCTCCAACTCCCTGCTGAGGAACAGGAACTTATAAAAACAAGTATGCCCATAAAAACCCCTGAACTCTTACAGGTTAATAATCATGACACAACATACACAAGATGAACAAATAGACTCTGTAAAGCCCATTAAATCCCTCAGACAAAAAAAAAAAAAAAAAGGCCGCAGGAGCCTGAATGAACACACACTTCTTCGGGTCACTTGAGGAAAGCTGCTTCTGCTGCAGCACAGAAATTAGATTTCCCCCCTTTAAGATAACTTAAAAACAGACGGTATGGTGTCCTGTGCATAGTCCGGAAAAAAACAAGGACAGGCAACACAAAATAGCAAACACATTGAAAACACTCTGGTTCTCAACTGTGGGTTGTTTTTCCTGGAGTTGCTTTTCCTGTAACTGTCTCTTTGATGTTGCTGGCTGCAAGCGGCATTGAGCAGACTTCACCCCCAACACACACACAAGGCCATACAGCTCTATCTTCATTGTGCTGCTGGCTAAACTCCCCTCCATGCACAATTAAAGTAGAGTTTTTTTGCCAAATGGTACAGAAGCTAACTGTAGCAAAGGGATGTGATGTAGCCCTGCCGTTGGAAGACTTCTTCTCATAATGCAGTGATCAGGTGGTGCCAGGGGAAGAATGTGAGAGAGAGAGAGAGAGAGAGAGAGAGAGAGAGAGAGGAAGAGACTTGTTGGCAAACAGGGACTTGACCCTCTGCATGGGGGCTCCGCCTGCAGCCATACTCAAGTGAGGCAGATTCCCAGCTGTGCAGCTAACCACCACTGACAGCACAAACCGAGCTCACTCTCCTCGGGAAGCTCCAGCTCATCGCAAACAGAAGAGTGGTTTGTTGGGGTGTTATGACTCAACTTTAGAAAACCTCTTCAAATAAGCCTACAGCTCAAGCTTCAGCTATGTTAAAAACAGGCCTAAACACCTCAGCAAACATGCAAAGTCGCTGAAAGGACAGCAACTATATGTCACACTGATATGAGCATTCTCGTAAGCAGAGGGTGTTAATTTCTGTGCTTTGGTTACACTTAATTGTTACCACGAGTGCGTATAATTCAGGATCCAGGGTGGCTCATTCAGCTGATAGCATCAGCCTGAAGCTACAGAGCCACCCAGTCTGCTCAATTTTGACTTCAGCACGGTTGGAGTTCATTGACTCAGCCGGTTAAATAAAGTGTAGAATTGGTTCCTGAAGCGTGACGCTGGCCGAGTTAACGTTGCCATATTAGCCCTCAGGTCAGTTTGTGTGTCTGTGTCGACTGCTGCATAAAACGGCACTCTCTTCCATGACTTTTTTGGCACTCTTCAGTGACTTTTCCTGGGGGGTGAGGGAAGGTGGGGGCAAGCAGGACAGGCAATGGAAGAGCTCAGCAAGAAGGAGGAAAGTGTAAAGAAGGATGATGAGGATCAATGATTTCTAGGGAAGATTATCCAAAAATCCCTTTTATAATATGTTTGACTATTTAATAATCATGAAGGGGTGGTCATTACACTACTATTAATACTGTCACTGGCATAATTTATGCCATGAAATGCATTTTTGCAACACTATCCTCACTAAAAGTTGTGCTGTAGTGCTCACACAAGGCATAACCAATGCCACCGATAGTTCGAACTACCAGTCAGTCACAGTGGGGGCTAAATAAAAGTAGAGCAACAGCTCAGTTTGAGTCCAGTCATCAGCATGTTTCTCTCTGACACTTACGCAGCCAGGGAACCAGCTGAACATTAAATGCTTGTGTCCGTGCAATTAACATGTAGCAAAGTAATCAGGTGTATTCTCTCTTCTCCAAGTCTGATATGCGTTATGACAGCAACATGTAGTGAGTGTACTTGCTACACAAGTATGAGCTGAACTGTTTTTGTCTCGAGTCAAGCACTGCAGCAATGCATATTCTACGAGCTTAAACACCTGTTTAACAATGAGTTTTATGTCATGACTTGCTTGTTTTAGGCCCATGATGTTTCAAAGAAGTGGGCAGTGGTGTTAAACAAGGTCAGAGAGGCAGCTGTAAATTCAATACCTCTGCTATACCTAAGTTAAATCAATAATAGACATGCTATTTCAGACAAGGTCTGCACAATACAAGTCTGTAGATTTTATCAAAGAGATGGAGAACTTGGACCAAAAAATTTTTTGGTAAAAACGAATCAAGGTTGGGGCACAAATGGCCAAGTGGTTATGGTCCACCCTATGAACATGGGCAGCATGGATACAGATCCGACCTGTGGCTCCTTTCCCACATCTCTCCCCCAATCTCTCATCCCTGTTTTCCGACTCTATCCACTGTCCTCTTCTATAAATAAAGGCATAAAAATGCACAAAAATACATAAAAAATAATGCAGGTCCAGGGACTAGAAAAGTTTTCCCTGCCATGAGCACCAGTGGTATGTGGGACACCATAAGGGCTCCAGTTGTCTCTTTTGTTCTTTAGCTCTTATTTTTTGGCCGAATGCTTTTATTGTGAATGCCCACATCAGGAAATGTGACGCTGAGTAGCAGTTTGACACCTCACCCACCTGGAGGTTGTTAAAATTAGATTTGCACATATGAACAGAAATCATGTCATGGTATAACACTTACAAATAATTCATACTGTGGTTGTTGGGCAGAAGAATTTGTGTTTAGGGCTACTTTGTTTGGATTTAAACAGAAAATAATTAAAATTAATGTCAAATTTGGCCCCAAAGTATCACTATTTTTTTTTGTGTCAGTCAAGGGGGGGCTTTGGTTTTCATAGATACAAGTAGGGGGGCTCAAAGGAAAAAAACACAGTTTTAGAACATATTGCCCATACTAGCATTTTCATGACGCTTAATTAAGGCTGTCAAAATCTGATTCTTTTTAATACCATGTGTTTAAAAACAATCAAAATATGTTAATTTAAGATTCATAAAATCATTAAGTACAGAAACTTCGAGGATAGCTACATCAACTTAAAAAAGTAGGTACATAAGAGGGAAATGAATCCTTCAAAAAGTAACACACAGTAATGGCAGATTTTTCATGCAATTTAGACAGCGTGCACAAGGTTTTACAATCTTTGGAAACCTGAGAGCAAATAGTTCCCCAAAATTCAGGACTTAGGACTTCTATTTTTCTTGCAGTGATAACAAAAGAGGAATCAATATCATCTGATTTTGCAAGTCTGATGCTGATGTTTGAAATTTCAACCCTCACCTAAAGGTCAGTTTCATATTCTAATAATTTCAAGGTAACATAAAAAATATATAAAAGATGCATGACCTTTACTTACCTTAGCCCTAAGAGGACATGCATATATTCCATTTCCTCCTTTCTCCTGTGATAATGGACGATTTTAGTTAACCAGAGATTTCCTAGGATGATCTGATTAAAAGGTGGAGATCTTTGAAAGCGACCACCTAGTGCACATTATCACAGAAACACTGAGTAAAATGAACTGTATGGATGTATGCCCACTAAATAAACAAACAAGCTTGTGAGAATAAGCTCTTTATAAGCAGCTTTACATTATTTCATAACTCTCTATCTCTACTAAACCCTACAGACCACACACCTTTTTGCTCTCGACTGTTTACACTGATAGCGCTGGTGCTCTTAACTTTTTCATTCAGATGCACCAACTCATCAATTCAGTGCACCTGATAAAACACTCAAAGTGTCAACTGTTGTCAGTTCTCTCTGAATAGAAATCTTTTAACACAGTGGATTTTCATTAAGTCTGTTGTTTTCATTAGGATGATCCAGGACTTCAGTTAAACTACCCAAATACTTTACAAACAAAAACTTCAAGATACCAGAGAGCTCTGTGAAATAATCAGTAATTATTCAATAACAATACTTAAATGCTGCACTGTGGCTCCAGCCCAAAGTATTCCTGCTGTTGTATTTCTAGTTGCCTTGGTGATCATATCCGTGTGCAGAAGAAAAAACATACTAGCAGATTCCTGTGACAAATCACAACACACTCCTTAAACATACCGTACTCTGGGTGTGTCATGTGGGCACCACAGAGGCTGCTCTGAAGTAACCTTTCCTCGATCCAGCGTAAATTCTAGTACAGGAAGTGCCAGTGCCAGGTGCTCTAAGAACAGCGCTTTGGATTGTTAAAAAAGGAAATCACACAATGTTATGTTTTCATTTTAATGTCAAGGCTTTCTAGACTGATTCTTAAAACTGTCTGCACACAACAAATATGATTTTCACAGTCTACATTGTACAGATAAAGGATACCTCTTAAACAGGATGGGTTTCATTACACCTCACAGATCCTTTAATTCACATATAAAACCAACAGTTAGTCTCCTGTGGTTATCTCATATTCTGGTGTCTGTTGTTAAAAGAATCAGTAACACTGATGTTTACATTTCATTTCTTAGCCTTTCTTTTTGTCATTATTTGAATTTGAATGTTGTCGTAATAAAAAAAGGCTGCTTGCGTTGATTTCGGATCCCCCTGTGGGCAAATGGTAAATTTAATCCCAATCATTATGAATGTTTGCTTTGAAAATTGCCAAAAAAAGATGCTGTGTTAATCAAATGCTGCAAATACTCCTGTCCAACACCTACCCCAGCAGCTGGTTCAGGTATCGGGTAATACTATCAAAAAATACCAGATCTTGTGGTCAACTGTCTTATTTGTTGGTAGGTTTAAAAAAAAACATCAGAATTATTTCTGATCTGTTTTATTTCCAGCTAAAAACTCCTCTCAGGAACTTTACACTGCACAATTCCAGATAATTGTGCATATTGTCAGAAATTGAGGAAAAATTCATTAATGGGGGGTGACAACACAAGTGTTTATACAGCATGTTCTTTGGCCGTACAAGATTTCAAATTCTAAGAGCGGAGTCTCCGGTTGTTGGTGAATAAATCTGTTAGTGTGTGCTGTGTTGGTCTTCTTCTAGCACACCACACAATAAAAACAAAACAGTTAATCTGTCATGTGTGGTGTCACACATTTTCAAAATTGCTCAAGGTTTTAGAAATCTTATTGTGTGCACCATGCTTTAGCCATATAGTCTAATTTGTTTCTTTGCATGCAGGGTTATAAGTTAAAGTATAATACAATTTTACAACAGTCCTGTTTTAAATGGGGAATTGGTAAGCATTTTTGTGAACACTGTTCTACAATTGTAAAAGGTGCGGGAGAAGTCAGTTTTTTTAGTTCTATAATGTGACCTAATTTAATTTTGTTTATAAACTGTTAATCGTGAGCTGTATGTGGGGTATGAAAGATAACTTATCTTTACTGTTCAGTCACATGACCGATAGTTTAGGTTCATCAACTATAATTGGGTTGAACACAGAGGAGCTGTGAACTATTTTTATGACTAGGTCCCCTGTGTTTTTTGAATGTTTTCTCTCCTTATTGACAGCATTAACATGCTGTATTGACAGCCTGGCCTGTCAGTTCTATGTAAGTACAACACTTCCATAGAGCTGAGTTGGTTTCACCCAGTGTCACTCAAAACTAGCATTCCTGTCATGCAGTGTCATACAGTCAAACATGTTTGTAGTTGCATGTTGTGTTTTTGATCCAGTGATAAAACTCCAATGTACTGTGTTTCTTGCAGCTGAGGAGCATTCACTGACAGTTCGGGAAGTGGCAGAATATTTTCCATTGTTTGGGTTTTTTTTGAATGACCTCATTCTTGGCAAGAGCCAGAGTAGTTGGCAAAGTAAGAGGGTGGCAGAGAAGATGACAGAAACAGGGTAAAAGGAAAGCTGAAACAGGAGATGCTGGGGTTAATAATACAGTTGATAGACTTGAATGATACAAGCAAGGATTTTATTTGATTTTTTTGTGTGTTTTTTGAAGGCAATTTTCTTCTGTAAATAATCCTCTACTCTCATCCTTGTTCCCAGGTCACAGCTGATTGATTGATTGATAAGAATTTGGATGAAGTGTTTTAACACGTAGAACTGAGAGGCTGACTCACTTGAAGAGACAGTGTGAAAGTTCAGAGTGAACAAGTCATCACACCTCACCAAAGTGTTAACCCGGAGGTCAACAGGGCTGATGATGGTCTCTTATAAAGACTTAAAAAATGTAGGAGAAAACAGCTTACTGTCAAAGAGGATAAAATAACTTCTAATTATCATAAAGAGATTTGGGATGTTTTCTGAAAGGATAGAATGAAACGAGTCTGAGTCACCAGAGAATGATCCAGCAAGTTCAACAAAGAGTTAACATTTCGTAAGCGATAGCAGTTACAAACGCACACTTAAGTAAAAACACCTAATTACAGGAAGATATTAGTCAAAGGCAAGAGATCAATGTCATCGGGATGGGCTTATAGGTGAAAAGAGAGCGTGTTTGGGTACCTATGACAAACTCAACCTAATTCAGTGATATCACAAGGTACCATCTGTTCAATGCCACTGTGTTGAATGAGTGAATAAACCATTATCAGCCTAGGGAACCACAATGACTCACATCCGTTTCCTTGCACCGGTCTGATCATTGTACGATTTAAGGTGGCGAGGGGGGGCAGACACTCAAGGCGAAGCTGACTGGAAGAAGAACATAAAGGAAGCGTTATGCAGAATACGAAAGCGGACATCAAAGCTTAGCAGGAAATCTCGGTTCTTACAAAAGCTGCAGCTTTCTCAGCTGAAGACAGAGAAAAAAAACCCATGAAGAATTTACATTTCCTGCATAGATGTTCAATTATAACTTTCAGAACAGACATGACCTTAGTTGGCCTGAAGAGCACATTGTGCTGGCATTAACTTGCTGTTATTTGTTCGTATTTTTTACCAAGAAAATCTAAAAAAGTAAATATAAATAAGGGGAAGAATTTGGACGATGATGCTGAATGTTAACTTGCTAGTACATTTCAGTCCTATTACAAGCAAAACCCCCCATTCCATCTTTTGTTCTGCATCATACAGATTTTTGCCACATAACTCCTTAGTTAAACTAAATCTAGCACAAAAAAGTAAGGGAATTTGTGTTAGGTAGATTATTTCTTTGTTATAACAATGCTTCATGGCAATAAATCTCATACTGTTGGAAAGTCTGTTTATTTCCTTTTTAAATGATGCCATGTTTGAAAAGAAGATGAATTTGTGGGATGAGCAGCAGAGCTAAGTATGTGGGTTGTGCCCATGAAAAATTTGCCAAATCTTCTCTCCGAACGCAAAATAGCTTATTCTCCCATTGACTCTTTACTTTTTGTGGTGGATTTAAATTAAGTAAACAATTGGAAAATGTGGCAAGCTGTGATGAAGTGAGTAGCTGGCTGTTTGGCAGACAGCTGCCACTTGGGAAAGCTCTGTATAATGTCACCTATGTACGATGTTTAGTATGATTAAGCATAATCATGAAAACTTGGACAGTAACAAATTAATTCAAAGCTCAGCAGACTCTCAATTTTAGGATTTTTTGTCTTAACTTACATCTTTTATGTCACAACAGAGCGAGACAATCACAAGATTCAAGATTCAAACGCAGTAATTTATCCCAGAAGGACAATTCAGCTTGTAGCCAACAACGGGGGAAAAAAAAATATAGCAGTCAAAAACAACCTTTGATAAAGAATTGAGACAGAGTGGGGAAAAAAATATCAAGAGCAATGATTGTAAAGGGCACTGAAAAAAAGTTCCCTCATTCTGAAGACACCAGGAAAAAGTCCAAAATGAGCACCACCTAAAATCTGATTCACTTTCTCCAAAACTTGAGAGCCTCTCTAAAACTCTCTTGGCCTATCCCAGAGTGTCATCCCACATCACACAAACACATGGTCAAACACACTCTTGAACACTCAGACTTTGAGAACAGATGAACAGTCACAGGCACCAGAGAGCCGGATCAGTAGACGACACCCATTGAAAGCAAGTGGGACCACAGAGAGAGGATGGATGACTCAAACGCAGCTGCCTGCCATGCTTTCCACACATCCTCATTACTCACTATTCAGAAATCTTCAGCTCTGAGGGGGGGCGGCTCAGCACTAAAACACCGTTGTTCAGTCCTTACTTTACACTCAGAGACTGAATGGCTCTTCAATTTCCACAGCAAGTGGTTAGCTTATTTAGAGCTGGATATATTTATGTCATGCAGACTTTCAGCAAGATGACCCCATTTAAGAAACTGAGCTCTGATTGTTGCTCATGCTTTACAACAAACCAGAAGATTAAAAGCAAAGAGGATGTTACCAGTTCTGCTGTATGATAGTCCAAAAGTCATATCTGACATTTGCAAACTGAGAAAAAAAGCTGCATATAGGACATTCAGACTTGTCTCTTTTTCACTTCCCTAATGTTGTTTAAAAATATCTGACTTTACTGTAAACCAGCCAGGGTAAGAGGCAGCTAAAAGAAATACTTGACTGGTAAGGGAAGCTCTAAAGTGCTTTTTGACTGGTCTAGCCTCAGAACTCACCACCAGAGAAATCATGACCCACTTTTGTAAATGTTCAATGACTCAAACGCATTTAATGAAAAATTTTGCTCTTTGAACTTGGGATTAAACAAAATATGACTTAGCAAAGAGAGACCAGAACATGTGAAAGGGCATCATTATGGAGGCACTTAAGAGGACATGCAATTACCTTATTTTATTGCATTTCCTTCTGATGACATGTAAATTTTGTCTTTTTTCTCAAGATCTCAGGAAATTGACTTGCTACTTTGGTTTGACAAGCTTTTTTATCCTGACATAGTTTAAATGTTATCACAGGAAAACACATTAAAACACAATACATTAATCTCACAGTTTTTTAACTTTAAATGCCACATGCGCCCCCCCACACTGAAAGCAATTCCTTGACCCACTTTGGGGTTCAGACCTAGCAGTTGACAGTCATTGCTCTGAAGCATGGCTGTCAAGAAAGGATTAACACACTTAAATATTTAACTGACAAAAAAAGATCTTCAACAGTGTGTCCTAGTTTAGCTCATCTGCCAACCAGCTGTCTGAGGCTACAGGTGTCTTGTTAATGTCAACTTAGTGGTTAACACTTCATAAATGTTGTAAAAAAAAAAAAAAAAATCACCACAGTTTTGAAGGACTTGCTGATTGCTTTGGGTATAATTTTGGCACTCATAACAAAGCCCAAGTTTCAACTGATTCTTGGTTAGAAGAGAGAAATACAAGAAGAACATATGATGACTTAGATATAAGAAATATTTTGCATTTCTGAATGAAGATAACTTCAGACAATATACTGATGATAGCACAAATACTGTTATAATGTCTTCGTTGGTAAATAAACACATGGACATCTGTTGCAGAACGGCAGAGGCTCCATCCAGTAACATACAGGGCAAAAATGAACCAACTGTTGAGCTAAATGCAGCTCTGCTTCTTTATGCAAAAAAACAGGTAACAAGTGCCTGTCAACAGTTTTTCTCTTTTGTAACCAGACACTTCATACTTCACAAGCTGCAGCCACTCAGATAAAGGGGGTCTAACCTGTTCTGTACTGGGACCATTTTGGAAAAGACAACAAACACGGTTTGCACACACTGTCCTCATTCCTGGAACAGCATACAACATACTCTGCGACTGATTCAATGGCTGAGCTTCCAGCACAAACTCAGTTAGTTATGGTAGGCCGCCAGGAGCGCGCTTGTTTACTTGCTTTGGCAGGTCCACTCTAATTGGAAGTGATCCCCTGACCGCATCTTGCTGAGATAACAGGGTGGGTCCTGCTATGCTAACTTATTCAACCACTTCGCCTCACACCACTGGCCTCTTCAGATCTTTTAAAGCTTACGTAACAGAAAAGATATAACAAAAGCAACATGTTTTAAATTCTAACATTATTCTCATGCACATCACATAGCGTGAACATTAGTTCTGATTTTTAACTTTGAAGGAGAGGAGGATTGTAATTCTGTAACAGTAGTTAAGTTAGAAAGTAGTTCCAGGACACATTATTCAAGGTCAACTACGGCAAGGTATTAGACTTGCAAAAAAAACTGGTGATGATTGCCCAACACTGAAATGTTTACCCTCTTTTAACAGCAGAAAGACAAGAGGTTTTAGTATAAGCTGGACTTAACTCTTGACTAATTAAAAAAAACTGGAAGTGACAGCGATGTGAAAGGTAAGTGAAACTAGCTTCATTTAGATGCAGAGTGTGTTAAGAGGTCAGTGAGGGTTTAAAAAGGGCCAGGAAGACTGAGCAGTCGCATTACAAGGAGACAGACGGGAGGCAGACCCTTCAACAGAGCTGGTGCAGACCCGTCTGCTCGGCCCGCAGCCTGGGGCGTCCCACAATCACAGCCATTCAGGGCTCCTGGAATGTGTTCCCTGGAAGTTCAGGCAGGTCAGCTATCTGGAAAATAAGCTGCTCCCTTGTTTCCAGGCACTGTGGAAACCAAACTACAACCCCCAACACACGCAAACAAATACACATACACATGCCCCATCCCAAACCTGACTCTCCATCCCACCACTCACCCTTCCCCCCTTTGTTTTAAACTGTCAAACTGCCAAGGGGTAAATGGAGGGAGGGGCTACAGTACACGTAAGGCACATGCATGCATTCAGCTTAAAATCAACAGGGGAAGGCTCCTTTATAAAAGGATCACGCTATATGTGTAATCCATTATGTTTCTGTTAGAAAAATTTTCAACTTGTTCAATATTCCCGTTTTAATTATCAAAAAGAAATAAACAAAAGATGGGCCAAATAACAATCTTCAAATTGTTAGTTTTCACAATAAATAAAAGTGAGACACAATAATATCTTGAAATGAAATCTGATTCAAATATGAACAACGTGGAGTGATATGGCAAAATATATGCACAGCAATACCTCTTTTAACCAGCAGAGGTATCTATCTACTCATTCACTTTTTATGAAGAAAATTATGAAACGTTGCTCAAAATAAACGTAATAAATAATATTTGTAAATGAGGAAAGGTTTCATTCATTTTAGCTGATACTAATATCAACACCAATATTTGGATATGTATTTCAGACCTAAAACTTCAGTCCTTTGAACACAACACACTTTAAAATTTAAGGATGAACAAAGAAAAAAACATAACTGTCTAAGTCTGCATATTGGCAAGAATCTGGCGATACGTACACATCACGATACAGGGACGCCAATACAATATAAAGCAATACTATGAGCAAGGCAATATATGCCATTTTTTAACAGTATATATTACTATGTAATATTGAATTGATAAATATAGAATATAACAGAATATAATTAAGCTAGTCTTAAGATATAGTAATACAAGCCTGTTAACACTTCTCAAAATATTTAGTTCTGCATCATCTAGCATGCTATCTTTGTGCAATCTGAAGATGAGGAATTTCCTCTTTTGCTGCAGTAAATTAAATTGGTCACAGAATTTTTTCAAAGAAAAGGGAAACAAAGAAATCAATAGAGAGTAAATGTACTGCAGCCTTCCAGATTTTATGTTATACCAGTTTGTATATCATTACTTCATTAAATATCTTTCAACCGACTTGACTCTTGTCTATGTCTGTACTGTCTTTAATGTTTTGGATGCAAAAATAAGTCCACACATCCTCTTTGAATGCAGCAGAAGCCACTGCTGGATAGGCACAAGAGACTGGCTCGCTCAGGCCAGAAGGCCTCAGAGATCTCGTTGTCTAAACAGAGGAGAGGAGGAAAGAGTCAAACATTTCTGCTGCCAACTAGTGGCCGGAGGTTGAAATTATATCATAAAACTACTGCACCAACAAAGTAAATTATTAATTAAGATATTGATACAGGATTCTAGAATACTGATACAGTTTCACGCCTTGAAATATCACAATACTTTATAGTATTGATATTTCTGACACCACTACAACTGATGTAGGTCTGTTGATCCATCCTAAAACTCCAAACATATTACTATATATGGCCAAAATTTAAAGTTGATACATGCTTATATTCACAGCCAAAATACTGGTTGAACATGTCGTCAGAAATTTTGATATCTGCCAATACCGATATCAGGCTGACAAAATTGTGCATCCCTACCCAAAAGTGCTTGAAAGTACAAAGCTTGTGTGAAAAAAATATATAAAGCTGGCTGCCGGTATAGCTCAGTGCTTAGAGCAAGGCATATGCAGAGGCTTTAGTCCTCGGAGTCTCTGTGCTGTTTGGTGCATGTATTCCTTCCTGCTCTCTCTCACAATGTTTCCTGTCCCTCTTCAGCTGTCCTATCTGAGTAACGGCAAAAAAAAAAAAAAAAAAAAAATCTAAAAGAAAAATGTGCAAAACCTTTAGAATGGGGGTAACGATGCCAGTCACAGAAAAAAAATAGGAAGATCTGGAGAAAACTAAAATGTAAAAGAAACAGAAAGTGCCAAAGGGAATTAGATACATTACTAGAACTCTATTTAGTACAACATGACCTGTTTGTATCCACTTTAAACTAGAAACTGAATACTGGCATGGAGTCCCAATACATTAAATTGTGATTTATGTATATTTTTAACATATAAACCCTAGATTTTAGTTTTACTGTTGCACCAGTCCATATCTTATTCGGGCAGAAGGCCCAAATATATCAGAGAAAAGCTAGACTACTTTGCTGAAATAAAAAACCTTACTTAAACATAAGAGCCTTTTACCTCTGCTCCCCTGACAGGGTAACATTTTTTCTGACACAACAGTCAGCTGAGAGCCATTATGAGCTAACCATAGATACCTGCTAAGCTTCTACTAAGCTTCAAGTCAATCCACTGTTAATGTTTATCATCAGGCTGCTGCTTTTAAGATGCCTGACAGTTTTCCCCCTAAGCACACCACTAAAACAACTCTCCATCAGTTGAACTGTTGTTTTCCACACTATAGGAGCAACTGCACCCAACCCAGCTGGACCTGGAGGACTCAGAATTTCCACCGAGCTGACCTCACACACACTATCTTTGCTAGTGACCTTTGACAAAACTTCCAATCAGATTCTAACTTTATTGCATTTAGAGTATGTGAAAAGAAACGCATCTTATCCTGTTTCCTCAGTCTCACAGTGGCATCATACGTTCACCATCAAATTTGTTCAGGAGGCTCGTAAATTTGACAGCTGGTTTGCTTTCCTTTTGTTTACCAAGTTCATCATTTTGTTTGCAGATATCATCTTTCATTCATTTAGAAGAAACACATCGTTCTGACTGGTTGGTGGTCTGTTCAAACAAACAGCATAAACAATATGCCAAATCCAGCCTCATGTATTTTATACTTTCAGTAGCAAACAAGGACCTGGTTTGCTCCTATGTGTAATTATGTGAGCAGAAAGGTGAGACAGCAGCCAAGAGGTGCGTACCTACTTATAGTCAATGAAAATACAGCATTACTGACAAAGCCAAAAGTCTGAGGTAACTACCACTTTTATGTCTGGAAAAAAAGTTGAGCTGTTTTCCAGTAAGAAAAGGCCTCAAGAGAAACACCAAACGACACTGTGATGGCGCTGCAGAGAGAGAGTGGGAGAGCAGAGTTAAAGACCTGTGGCAGAAGAGACTGAAACCAGTCAAAAGAGTGCGACTTTGGCTGTCACTGTTTTTTTAGGTTGTACCCCTTCTGAAATATTTTTAGCCAAGCACCCTTGTACTAAAATAATTTTGGCAGAGAAATGCTTTGCATTAGAATGAGCATATTAAACATTGAATATGTTCGAGAAAATGTGGGATCAAATATCAATATGCCAAAATAACGTCAATAATCCCTTATGCCTAATATTGATAACTAAATTCTTTTTGTCCTCTCAACAAATTACCCTGAGAATCTGGATCACAGCAGACCCCCCAATGCGAGCTATTATGGTATGACTGAGGGCAGAGAGAAAGTGAAAAGGGTAACACCCCACAGCAATGAAAAGAAGTATGGCGCAGGTGAAAGTGATTCATCAAAAACGGCAGAACTACTGTGTATTTTGATATTATTGTTATCATGGGCATTGTGTCAGAAAACAGGGGCTGAGACCCCAAAAATAACAGCGTCATAGACCAGGGACCCCCACCTTCCCTTGAGGTGGTTAAAGCGTACAATGTTGCAAAAAGCATCATGTACAAATTTACATTTTAGGTATAGGGTTTTTTTTACATTGTACTAACATTTAAGCATAACTCTCATATAGTAACTACATTGTTACCCTAAATTAAACTCAATTAATTTACCAATATTTTGTACACTAATAGATAAAATGTAGCTTCTAAATCATAATAAATCTCTTTGTTGTTTTGGAAAACATCCCGCGACCCCTCTTCAGTGTCTTACAACCCCCCTTGGGGTCCCAATCCCCAATTTGGGAATCGCTGTAGTAAAGTAACGTGAGGTACCCAGCAATACTCAACCTTATTTGTAAATCTTATATATTAGTTTTTCATTGCACTTATAACAGGTTAATTATTTCAAGTGATATCTAAAACACATATTACCAAGCTGTAATTCATTATAAACTAGGGCTTTCAAACAATAAAAATTACAATTGTGATAAATCTCAGAAATTTTCTCATTAATCATGATTCATCTTTTAAAAAGGATTCCACGAAAAGGTGATCTACTATCATAACCTGGTGCAACAGTTCACCAATATCATGTTGCACAAGGCTTCTGATTTGTTGTTAGAACTCAAAACTAAACTTTAAATGGTTGATAGGGGTTGAATGTCGTGACTGGCACCGATATCAAAGGTGCAATATGAATCCACATATACAGCAGCAATGGATGCATCACATACTCCTCCTATGACTTTCTTCAGTACTTTAAATCTTTCCAGAATAGACTTGGGTTTTTTTTTTTCAGATGTACCTTAATAATCAAGTGACTTTATTCATCACTTGTAAATCAGATCTGTTATTGTAATTTCAGGACAGTTACTTCTCTGGATTTAAAGCAGTGATGTAAGGTCAGTTGTTTACAAGAATATCCTTCAGGCTGCATTCCTTTCAAGCAGCTCAGCTACCACTGTTCTTCTGCTTGAGAAATCAATTATGTATTAACAATTACAGCTCATAATTAAGACAATAGATGGGGAAAGGATGGAGGTCCATCCTTGAAGAAGTAATTGAGTTAAAGGCCAAGTGCCCCCATTGTAAGGAACCAATTAGTCCTGGAGAGGCTTCATCACTTCATTTGGCAGAGGCGCAGCGTGCGGAGTAGGGATGCTAACCGTTTCAAGCTGAGGGGAAATCATTCAAATCTTACGGCTCCACCCCCACAATGCTTTGCTCCACATTTGCGATGCACTCTTAATTCAAAACAGAGCCAAACAATGAAAGTTGAAGCAGATTCCTTGACACAGCTGAAGCTGAGCGCACAACTCAGATCTGACAACAGAAAAAGTCTGAGACTGTGAGTCCTGATTACTGGGGTGTGTTCCCTGAAATATGTCATTTTTAGTCCTCGCTGAGATTTACAAGAGCGTTATGACTTAACAAGGCATTTTAATTACAGCTGATGATAGTTAGAATAATGCTTATGGATGCCAACTTGCCTTTGGGCTTCACAGCTTTACTTAAAAACTGCACCCAAAAGTTTTGAGGTAAGCCAGAATTCAACATGTGTGCATACATGTGCATGTATGCAGCAGGTCAAGACCATTACGAAGGTTTTTGAAAAGTTACAAACCTCGACACTATTCTTACCATCCACGCAAAGTTTATGGGCTTATAAAGTCTTTATGTAAAATTCTATGATTTTTTTCACTGTAATAAAGTGGCTGCTCCAACCTTTTTAAAAACTGTATTGAGGTCACCTTTTTATGTATTTGTTTACAATAACTCCGATTCACTGTTAAAGGATGCCAACTCAAAACTCTATTACAGACTGGATAACGGAGGCCCTCAGAGGTCTGGATAACGTTAAATATTGGTTTAGTTTCAGGCAAGCAGATGTGTTATTTGGTGCAAATTGATCATCATGATAAACCTTCAGCAATGTTCTGAACAACAAATTATTTTTCCAACAGATTTCTCAAAGCTTGGACGGATGAGTCAGTCAAACAAGTTTGGTGTCAACAAGACTTGCATGTGATAGATAAGGACTCTACATTTTTTAAACACCAAATTGACATGCATTAATCACTTTATACAGAACGCGTTATCCCTGGAGAAACTTAAGATGCTAAATAAACAAGCTGTTTCAATGATATATGTGATTTTACAAAATTTCATCTGTAGGATTATAAGATAAAGTTGTCGAACTTTGTCTTGTCCCCTAACCAAGCTGCAGAAAATCATAAATCTGTCAACACAACCCAATAAGTATTGGTTCAATGGACTTAAAGGATTATGTGGTTCTCTTTAAATAATACAATAAAGAGCACAGTTAAGACCTGCCTTACATGTTATGTCATAAATAACTTTTGTTGTGATTTAGTGCTGTATGCTAATGAAAAGTGAGTGAGTGATTTATTCATTGAAAGTCAAATTTGCATCTCCCCAGAGGCATTTTGAGGTTAATCTACTGATCATAGCCAAAAGTTTTATCTATCTTACTGAGAAATTGAATAGAATAACAGAAGTACCACTGGCTATACGGCAATATCAAAGCAAATTAAAAAACAAAGGTCTCCAAATTATGGGCATCAGAGCAGACTGACATGGCACAACATAACCTGTGACTGGTGCACAGTTTTAAGTCTGTAGACCTAGAATTAACTATGTCTCAGACAAATGACTAAGTGAAGACAGAAGAACAAGGAGATTATAGCCTAACAGGTTAGCCACAAGTCAACATTTTGTCAAGCTTTCCTGCAAACACAGTCATGGACAGGTCTAACAAGGACTCAAATCTGAAAATTTGTACAGAAGTCAGACATCATGCTGCTGATTCAGCACAGCCATGTCATCAATACCACAGGCACACAAGCTTAAATGTCTGCTATCATTGCCACAGGTGTGAGTGTGTGCGTGATGTAGATGCATGGCTGTGCGCCCGACTGTCTGTCCTCTCCACCTCCCTGACATGACCTGTCCTGCTGCCAGCGTTGCCATGGCTACACAGGCAGCCACTGATGTCACTCCATCTGCACACACACAGAAGAATAACGGGGAAAATGGGCACTAGTTGTTCCTGTGATGAAATCAGGGACAACGCACAACGTTTCTGCAATCATATGATGCCATTTGGGTAGAGACTTTTAGTAAACAATGATTAGCTTCAGGAATATCTAGACTATGACTGATTATCAGGCTTCAACCTCCTTAGACACACACACCTCATTTAGTTGGGCCATTTATACTAAGCACTGAAGAACAGAACAGATAGACACTGAGGCCTACAAGATGCACGTGTGTGAGTCTTTGTTGACTCTTGTGCAGGTCATTCTTTGCTCAAATAAAAACCTCTCCTGGCTTCTGCTAGCCCGGAATGGCAAAGAGTGGCAACACTTCAAGTTAAGCTGATTGAGGGTCATCAGACTGTCCCTAAAATAGCTAGTGTGTACATTAGAAAAGCACTGTAGGCAAGTAAAGAGTCAGTATTTACAAGGTTTAAAGACAGGAGGCTGAGATCAATGAGCAGGGCCAATAGACAGGAGAATAAAAACAGTCTGCCTCAGTCTGAAGAGCTTTTTCTGCTTCAAAACACAGCTACTGCCTGTGTTGTAACTTATCCAAGAGCTTGTTAACGCCCCCTAAACTCCAACAGCCTGTATGGTTGAATAGCAGCTTGAGGGAGGGGGCTGTGGGTGTCTGAAGAGGCGACGTACTATCCAGGGTTTTGTGGGTTGCCTATTAATGAAGAAGAAAAGAATATTCCTCCTGTCTCTGCCCATTTTCACTGGCTCACTACGCCCCATAATCTCTCCTTCCTGCCAGACTACAACTTTATACTTACACACAGCACTAAGAAATATGTGTGTTTTGTTTTATTGTGCAATAAGTACAACCAAACACTTCCAGTTATAGTGCTACTAATTTTGACCATTGGTGAAGGGAGAGGCGTTCACCACACTGTGGAGTATGATCACACTGTAGCAGAATGTAACAAGAATTTTTAATACGGGGCAAGCTTCCAGACACACACTTAGTAACTGATAATATACCAGCTGTTAGGGTAAAGAACTTCTCTCTCAGAGTCTGATAACAACACATCAATGATTGCCCTCTGTTTGGCAAAATCACAATTTATAAAATCATTTTCCATGCATCTTATTCCCCTGGTACCCGCTTACCTGTCCTCATCCACATTCATGGTGATATGGATTCCAAACAGGCTGTTGACAGCAGGAGTCGGTAGGTTGAGGCCCTCGCCAATGAAAGGCTTCACACCATCCTTCCCTGGCACCACAACAGCACCAGGCTGAGGTAGGGAGTCAGACTTGAGCATGTTATCTTCTGCCTGGTGGTTGAAGCCAGACGGGAGGCCTGTTGTTGCTCCTCCATGGGCTCCCTGGAGATGGACGAGTCCCCCTGTGGCAGGCGCTTGACTTAGCACACCTGGAGGGGTGTTGTTGGTAGTGGGCACTGTGGCAGGTGCATTCTGAACAACACTGTGGGAGGAGGTGGTGGTCATCGCCGGTGCAGGGGCGATTCCTATCCCTCCTGAAGGCTGATTCTGGCTGGCATGCTGCTGGGGGCCACTTCCTGTAAGGACAGGGGCCATGGCTGGTGCATTCCCCCCTTGCAGAAGGCCCTGGGCTGCCTCTCCACCCAGCCCCTGGGCTCCTTGACCAGCAGGGGTGATTAGAGATGAAGGTACCTGGCTGGTTGGGGGGCCCACAGGGAGGGCCGACATTGGAAGGTTCTGAGTGCTTGAGCCAAAGTGCTGTTGCTGACGATAGTCTGGCTGGCCAGCAGAGAGGCCAGTGGGATGAGCAGAATAGGCGAACTGCTGTGGCTGCGTGGCAGGAGGCATGATGGCAGACTTCTGCTGCATGACACCTTGGTGCATGCCATTGAGGCTGTTGGAGAGAAAGTTTTGGGGAGCAACGGGCTGAATATTGACCTGAGCCTGTTGTGGTTGCTGTGATGATGTGGGTGCAAACCCTGTGGGCTGGAAGGCACTTGCTCCGCTCCCTATCTGAGAAGCCAAGCTGTAACCTTGCTGCAGAGGCTCCGAAGGGTGAGGGTGGGGGTGGGGGTGGGGGTGATGCCCAGCGGAGTACCCACTGTCAGAGGTGTTATCCAAAGTCTGTGCAGAAAATGTGCAGCTTGTGACCACAGAGTTACCTGTAGCTCCTAACCCGCTGTCTCTGTCTATACAGTGATCAAGGGTTACAGTTGGCTTTATACTGTCCACAGTCCTATTTGAATCTGAATCTCTCTCATAAAACTCAGTACAAGTCCACCTGCCCCGTCTGAAGGGCTCTCCAGTACCATGGTCAAGTTTAATGACCCTGAAACGGGAACTACAGCTGGTGCTAACAGGAGCAGAGGGTGCTACACTGGTAGAGACAGTGGCAGCAGAGGATGAGCTGGAAACAATGGGATGAGCTGTAGCTGGCACAGGCACGCTTCCTAAATTATGTGGAGTGGCACGACCAGAGCCTATACTCTTAAAAGAGAGTCCCCCGTTGACAGGACCTGACGTAGGGGGCTGACCCTCCTGGGGCTCCACATTGTTTAAGGTTTCCTCAGATGAACTCCTCTCACACACCCCTAGATCGGCCCTTGAAACGTCAAATATTTCCGACGACACGTCTTCTGTCCGGGACTCGTCCGGATCATCCAGGCTCTCAGTGTCGTCGGTGATGCTGCTGGCCGCCACCTGAGCCTGCGTTACACTTGTGATCTGGAAGCAACTTTTCTTCTTCGCTGGCATTTTCGACATGTTGACTAACTGCGTCGAGTCTGTCTGCCCCCAGATGAAGCGAAGTGCTGGGCTAATGTCTTGCAAAGTAGATCACAACTGAGGAAAATGACACAGACACGTACCGTCACAGGACATTTCCATACCGTTCCTCTTCCTCTCTCTCTTCGGAGAAAAGTGTCACAACCGGGGACAGATCCTTTGAAACTCCTGAAGTGCTCCCCGGTGTCCGGTCACAACACACAGCAGACCGCTGCTCTCCTCCCCCGGCCTCTCTGACACCCTGTCGGCCTCTCTTGTCCCGGTAGCGGAGTTAGAAACTGGCCCTTGTTAAAGTTCTTGTTCAGCAGCTGCCACCGGTACTTTAGTCTGAGGAGGGCCCGGTCCCGCAGCCCACTCTCCTCTTACAGCTAGATGTATTTCTCGCCGACTAGCTGAGTTAGCTTATGATAGCTAGTTTTCCCTACCTCTGAACCAGCATGTGCGACATCATGATGTAAACAAATCCTTTACAGCGTCAAAAACAAACTATAATCCAGCGGAAGTTAGAGAATAAGTCTCGAAGTCGGGGAAGTTTTGCCTCTCGCAGTGTGGACAGCTCACTTTTGGCAGCTGCTACTAGCTGCTAGCTGACAGATAACTACTTTACCACAGCGCCAGAAAGCTAACAGACAGCTAACTCCTGCCTACCGCTCCTCTAACCCAACCACTCGACAAGATGGCAAGAGCGAAGTGCATCCTGGGTAACGAGGTCAAACTAGTTTTCTGTTATCTCCAAAAATTACATATAAACAAATAACCAGAGTAGAAAAGCTTTAAGCATGGCTATTTTGTAAAAATTTAAACGCTGCGGACTATTTTGAATAGTAGTGACATATATTTAACGCGAGTAACAAGTAGGCTATTTCTTTCGCTGTCGTCACTTCCGGTTTTCGTCTCACCGTTAGGATGAAACGTCAAAACACTGAAGACTTTGGCAGCGTCGTCATGTGTAAATCTTTGGATACACTAGGACTCATAATTTGGAAAATAATTTTGCTAGTTTACTCGGTTATTTTGTTTTCGAATGCAATTTATCTCACAAAAATCTAAATCAACCGTTTCCATCCTTTACAACTAACCTTTGAACTGTTAAAAGCCCTCATAACACAGACACACACGTTTATGGAAACGCACTTTTGACTGATTACAAAAGTTTGTATCCGTAGATAAAGTTTTAAAAGCCCTTTTACTATAACGCTGGTGACTTAAAACAAGTGAGTGAATGAAAGGAGTTGTTCCTGAATGAGTCATTTATCTCCGGGAAATCTGAAGAGGTCTTATCTATCAAGACACAGCCCACTGGGCATTATGCCATACCAATGAAGATAATACCCACAGTGACGAATGCAGTCCCATGAATGAATGTTACAGGTCCATGTGTAGGCCTATATGGAACGAAGACGAGAAGAAATCGCTTATTCGTAGAGCAACGTAAAACAAACAAAGGGTATTACTATATATATACTATATTATTTTTTATTTCATATTTTTACTTTTCACTTTTTATTTCCAGAATGGCGTTTTACCTTTTCTCCTTCACTTTTAACTGTTGTTGTTGGTTAATTTTTCCAGACTCCCTGGGGTCTATCAAAATAATACATATCTTTATTACAGATATATGAAAAATGGCATGCAGAGCTCATCAACCCCAAAGAAGTTGTCCATATAAAGCAACAGATTTCTGTTTATCAGAGGGCACACTACTCAAAGGTACTCAAGAAGCTAGAGGCAGGTCTAATACTGAATAACAGAACCTGTACCAAAAATAAACAAAATATTTTACCAGCAAATTCAGCTTACCAAATTTATGCACAAAATTTGTGAGAAATATTAAAAATAATGCTTTTGATTTTACTGAAGTGAGGGAAATTAAGCATTCTTTATTTGTGTAGTGCCATTTTATTGCCTAACAAATGTCACGCCAGTTGTGATTTATTGATAACTGATTGATCAATATCAATGCATTTGTGCTGGATCAGTAGCATTGGTGCTATCGCCTTGCTAGCAGATAGCTAACTCAGGAGCTGAAAAGTGTGTTAAGCTTTTTGGGTTTCTAATGGTCAAATGGAATATTTGTGCTACTTTTTGACCCCTCTTCATCGCTTTTTTCCTGCCCCACATTTAACCATTTTTGCTGCCTTTTAACTGCCTTTACTATTTCCCCCCCTTTTTGCCTGTCTTTTTTGTAATTCCTTTTTTTATTGTTGTTTTAAATGGCATTAGAATAAACATACAAAACTATGTGGTGTAACTTCACACATACAGTTAACAAGAACGTGAAGACCTTACAGACTTAATTTGGTAGGGGAGCCTAAAAGAAAGGAAAAAATAAATACAAATAATAGAAAAAAGAATGAGTAATTCAAAGATCAAGGAGGAATTATATTAATAATAAGAGATTACACAAAGTCTGGTATGGAAGTAGAGACATATGTAATCCACATTGCCCAGTTTTCAGTGAATTCATGTTTTTGTGTTCTCAAGCTAAAAGTTATTCTTTCCATCACAAAGATGTTATGTACCAGGTCAATCCATTCATTTACACTGGGTATCTCCTTTTTCAGCCATTTTCTGGTTAAGCACTTTTTACATGCCACCAATAGTATTCTTAACAAATACTTATCCTTCTTCTTCCATTCAAGTTCCCTTAGGTCTGCCAGATACAACAAACTAAAATTCAAAGGAAGTTTTGTTATAAAGACAGTGTTTAATATCTCATGAACTTTTAACCAAAATGGGACCACAGCAAGGCAACTCCAAAATATGTGGAAATGGTTTGCTTCTTTGTTTCCACAACATCTCCAACAATCTGTTTGATTAGAATAAGATTTCTGCTGTATAGGAGTACAGAAATATTGCATTTCTTTTTTCCAAGAAAATTCTCTCCAAGATGGAGAGCTGGCTGTTTTCCATTGCTGTTTGGATATTTTTACCCATTGTTTTTGTGAAATTGTCATGTTGCCTTCTGTTTCCCATCTTAATTTAACAGTAAGTGTATTTTCTTTATTGAGAGACTGAAGACTTGAATATAGTATTGAGATAACTTGTTTTGTTGGGGGTATCTTCATATGCTTTTATAAATACTTTAAGCAATTCATTTTCTGCATTGATATTTTGGATATTTTTTTCTTCATATGACCCCTAATTTGTAAGTACCTATAAAAGTCTTGGTTGGTGGACCAAAGTCCTCTTTAAGATCCTGAAAACTCCTAATTGTACCTTGACTTAAAAGAGAGAGATATGTCTTGAGTCCTGCAGATGTCCAGTCTTTAAACCTATTGTCTTGTTTGTTCGGTATAAATTCTGGGTCATATGTGAACCATTTCAGATTTTCTGCTGCCTTCATCAGGTTAAACTGCATTAGTATTTTTACTCCAAGTTTGTATCAAACTAATGACCAATGGATTATCAGTATCTATGAGATGATCACACCATGTTGGATCTCCAATTATTGTATTAACTGGAAGTCCTTTTCCCAGTGACTGTTCAATTTCTTTCCTTTTTGCCTTGTAGCTAGGTGTGTACCAACCAACTAAGGGTCTAAGATGGGCTGCCTTGTAGTAACCCTTCAGATTTGGAAGGGCTAACCCCCCTTTATTTTTTGATAGCTGTAATATATTGTATCTTACCCTGGATTTTTTCCCTCCCCATATATATCTAGACAATAGTCTGTCCTATTCTTGAAATTGTTTATCTGGTTCATCCATAGGTACTGACTGAAAAAGATATAACACCTTGGGAAGGATATTCATCTTGATTGGTTCAATGCGTTAGTTAATACTTAAAAATGGTATCAAACATCATCTATGAACATCTGTTTGAATTTCTTTGCTAAGAGGTCTATAATTTAGTTCTGCTAGTCTTGAAAGATCTTTGGAAATAAGAACGCCTAGTTAGTTCATGGATTTCTTATCCCATCTTAAATGATATTTCTCACAAAGACCTTCGGAAGGACTGTAGTTAAGACTGAGAACCTGGGTTTTTTGGACATTTAACTTTAGTTATTTATTTAAATTCATTTATCCAGGAGAATCTCATTGAGATCAAGAATCTTATTTACAAGAGTGTCCTGGCCAAGACAGGCAGCAGCACAATGAACAGAGTTACAAACATAGAACAGAGAAAATCATTACAAACACAAATCAAACAAATCCATGTCACAGAGTAATAAGTCATTAGTCAAAACATCTACAACCAGATGCCTCATCCTCCAGTAATTTTAAATTACTTTTAAAAACATTTAAAAAGACTAGCTCCCCCAGACATAAAGTCTCCTGTAGCAGATTCCAGGCTGCAGGAGCAGCATACCTGAAACTCCTTTTACCCATTTCAAGACGGACCTTTGGCACAGATAGCAAAAGTACATTTTGTGACTGAGTCACAGAGAGAAGACTATAACTTCCAGAACTTTTCACATTAATGTAACCACACAAATATGATGGAAGCAGATTTAGAATAGCCTTATAAATAAGGATGTGCCAATGCTTTTGTCTACGTGTGTTCAGTAAAGACCACCCAACTCCATCAAACAAAGTAGAATGATGAGTTAGGGACTTAAGGTTGGTTATAAACCTCAGTGGTACACAGTATCCAAAGATTTAAAGCACTGAGAAGATGCATGCATGTTATAGCCTGAGAAAGAACTGTTTTCATTTAATAGTGACATTAGTGCTGGTAGGGAACATGTTGGATTTCTTAGATATACTAGTACATCATCAGCAAATAGGGCCAATTTCTGTTCTTCCACCATTTTTACTCCTTCAATTGTTTCTTTTTTGCCTTATTCCCTGAGCTAAGGGCTCAATAAAAATTGTGAAGCGATGCAGGCTTAATGGACAGCCTTGCCCGGTTGATCTCTCAAGTGTGAAAGATTCGAGGAGCTCTCCATTTATCTCCAGTGTGCTTTGGGGCTTGTATATAGTGTTTCTATTGCTTTGATAATTAGCTCGTTAAAGCCAAATTTTTCCATTGTTTTGAATACAAAGGACCATCTCACAGTCAAAAGCCTTTTCAGCATCTAGACTCATAGTAAGAGCTTGAACTTTGTTTGGTGTTATTTGTCTCACTATCTGCAAAGTTCTTCTTATGTTGTTTTGGGTATGTCTGGTTTGAATGAATCCTGTTGGTCTAAATTTATAATCTTAGCAAGATCTTTTCCATCCTTTTAGCCAAGATGGAAGTAAACAATTTGTAGTCAATATTCAATATGCGTATAGGTCTATAATTTGTACAGTTTAACTTATCCTTTCATGGTTTTGGGATGATTGATATTGTTGCTTCTCTACATGATATAGGAAGTTTTCTTTCAAACAAAACCCAGTTAAATGTTTTCACTACAATGAGTGTTAAAACATATTTTAAGCTTTTATACCATTGTGCTGTAAACCCATCAGGGCCTGGTGATTTATTTGTTTTGAGTCTTCCAGTTGTATCATATATTTCTTCTTGCCTTATTGCTGAGGTTAATGTATCGTTTTGCTCTTCAGTAAGCAGAGGTAGATTCAATGATTTCAGAAAGTCTTCTATTTTATCGTCATCTTCCACCTGTGGTTGTGCATATAATTTTTCATAGAAATTTTTAAATCATTTTTTAATTTCATCAATATCCTGGTAGGTTTGTTTAGTTTTGGGATCTCTTATTGAGTAAATTGTACTATCTGCTTCTTGTATCCTTAAAAAGCCGGTAATCTAGCATGCTTACCACCTCCTTCATAGTAGTTTTGTCTGGTGTACATTCGGGGTTTTTTTTTTTTTCAATCTCTTGTGCATATATCTCATTGATCTCATTTTTTTTTGTTTCCATCTCTGTTTTTATACTTTGGTTTAGTGAGTTTTTGTGCTGTAGTTCTAGCTCTCTTAGTTCTTTATTAAGGCTTTCAAGTTTCTCTTTTTTAAGTTTTTTTTTTTAGCCTTAATGTAATTGCTATTAGTTTACCTTTAATCACTGCTTTGCATACATCCCAGACCACCACTTGGGACACATTTCCATCATCATTAAACTACAGATACTCTTCTATTTTTTTTGTTAAATGTTCTATCATGTCTTTATTTAGGATACTTGGGCTTTGTTTCCAGAGTGTTTCTTTAGATCTATTTCCTATTTTAATGATAAATGTACAGGCCAATGGTCTGAGATATCCATGGTCCCTATGTGGCAGCTATTTATCTAGTGTCTGTCTCTCTTTAACATAAGAAAATAATCTATTCTTGAGTACGCTGAATGTGGGGATGAGAAATAGGTACAGTCTTTCATCTTTGGGTTGTTTTCTCTCCATATATCAACTGTACCAAGTTCTGACATCACACTATGTCATTTCCTTGTAATATTTGTTGGAGGGAGGGGGGTGAAACCTCTCCCTGGAGCCCTTCTCCAGATTCTCTGAATCTTCTGATGATTTTATGTATCATAGATGTAGTGTTAGACAGATCAGTGAACCCCTCTCCATCTTTACTTCTGAGAGATTCTGCCTCTCTAAAATGCTTTTTTTAATATCCAGTCATGTTACTGACCTTTTGCCAGTCAACTTGTTGTAAAATGCTCCTCCAGCTGTTTTTCATTAGTGCCACATACTTTTCCAGCCTTTTGTTGTGTTGCTGCCATCAAATTCATCCATCCATCCATCCATCTTCTTCTTCTTATCCGAGATCGGGTTGCGGGGGGCAGCAGCCCAAGCAGGGAAGCCCAGACTTCCCTCTCCCTGGCCACTTCGTCCAGCTCTTCCTGGGGGATCCCAAGGCATTCCAAGGGACATAGTCTCTCCAGCGTGTCCTGAGTCTTCCCCGGGGCCTCCTCCCGGTGGGACCTGCCCAGAACAGCTCACCAAGGAGGCGTCCAGGATGCATCCGGACCAGATGCCCGAGCCACCTCATCTGGCTCCTTTCGACACGGAGGAGCAGCGGCTCTACTCCGAGTCCCTCCCGGATGGCCGAGCTTCTCACTCTATCTCTAAGGGAGAGCCCAAACACCCTGCGGAGCAAACTCATTTCGGCCGCCTGTATCTCATTCTTTGGGTCACAACCTACCACTCATGACCATAAGTGAGTGTAGGAACGTAGATCGACCGGTAAATTGAGAGCTTTGCCTTACAACTCAGCTCTTTCTTCACCACGACAGACCGATGCAGAGACCGCATCACTGCTGGCGATGCACTGATCCGCCTGTCCATCTTCGGCTCCATTCTTCCCTCACTCATGAATAAGACCCTAAGATACTTGAACTCCTCCACTTGGGGAAGGATCTCATTCTCAACCTGGAGAGGGCATTCCACCCTTTTCCGACCATGGCCTCAGATTTGGAGGTGCTGATTGTCATCCCAGCCGCTTCATACATTGCAAACTGTTCCAGTGAGAGCTTTAGGTCGTGGCCTGATGAAGCCAACAGAACCACATCATCTGCAATAAGCAGAGACCTAATCCTGAGGCCACCAAACCGGATGCCCTCAACACCCTGGCTGCACCTAGAAATTCTGTCCATGAAAGTTATGAACAGATTTGGTGATAAAGGGCAGCCCTGGCAGAGTCCAACAAGCACCGAAAACAAGTCCAACTTACTTCCGGCAATGCAAACCCAGCTCTGACACCGGTCGTACAGGGACCGAACAGCCCTTATCAGGGGGTCCGGTACCCCATACTCCTGGAGCACCCTCCACAGGATTCCCCGAGGGACACGGTCGAATGCCTTCTCCAGGTCCACAAAACACGTGTAGTCTGGTTGGGCAAACTCCCATGCACCCTCCAGGACCCTACCGAGAGCGTAGAGCTGGTCCACTGTTCCATGACCAAAATAAAAGCCACATTACTCCTCCTGGATCTAAGGTTCGACTATCTGATGGACCCTCCTCTCCAGGACCCCTGAATAGACCTTACCAGGGAGGTAAGGTTTATTCAGGGGTCAAATCCATCAAATTCAAAACAAGCTAATATTTTTCATGAAATGATCAATTACCCTAACCTGACATGCCAGATGGATGTGTTTTACACATCCATCTGGGAAAGCTTCAATTGGAAACGTTTGAGAAAAGGCAGAGGCTTTGAAAAATCCTCGGAGTATGATTGGGTGAACATTCTGTCTGTCACATCTCTACGGGCCAATCAGAGCGACAAAGCATGCATGCGCAGCTACTGAGGAATAACGTGAAACATGGCAACTGTAGACATGTAAGTACTTGACTGTTGTCGTTTTTGAAAAGAAAACAACTCACTGCTGTTCTTTCTTCTTCTACTCTGCTGTGCCTGAAAGTACTGCCCCTCATAGCTGATTGGTCCTGTCACTTTCTAACCGGGCCTAAACGCTTCAGATGGGAGCTTTGCGAGATGGATTCGCTAGTGGAAAAAACAGGGAAACGGGCATATCCATCTCCTTTGCAAGTTTACAAATGCCCCTGTTTCAGCATCTAATATATTGTTTTTGTTCTATTGCAAATAAAATATGGGTTTATAAGATTTGCAAAGCATTGCATTCGGTTTGTTTGTCTACATTTCAAACAGCATCCCGACTGTTTAGGAACTGGGATTGTACAATTCATTACACAGAAATAGGAGGTATTCTTATTTAGGTCAAAACTGTCCTATAAGAGAGCACTGATTATTTACAGGCATGCCTTCAACTTACCAGCAAAGCTAAGTTTCAATGTAACACATTCATAATCATTTATGTCTAGGAAGCAGGAAATGCCTCTAACATATGTCCCATGACTACTGTGACCCCTAGGGTTGAGAACAATAAAACCCTCTCATTTATCAAGGAAAGTATACAGTGCTTAACAATAAGACCACCCTAACCCTAACCAAAGTAAGGTTCATGCCACAGCTGCCCTAAATTAACAGCATTGGTAATTACCAAAATCATTTTTTATGTTTCTGCAATGGTTAATACACCAATATGTAGAAGCTCTTTAACCCAAATATTTTTAATGCTAAAATATAATTGTTATTGTTATCCATGAATTTTCAAATTTACTGATTTACAAAAAAAAAATGAAAAAATAGTAAAGCACATTATTATTTCTTGATTAATATCTCAAATTATAGTTATTTACTTGCATTCCTGAACAGAAAAATTCATCTTAGTGGTTGAATGTTATGCTTGATTAATTTCTGACTTCTCAGAGAAGCCCAGTGAGCCAGCTCAAATTTGGGTGAATTCATTTTTCCATTCATTCCTGTTCAAAATGGTAAAACGTGGAGAGCTGACTGAAAATGAAAGAGTCCGCGTTAAAGCACTTCATGATGCTGGATGGTCTTTGAGACAAATATGACAGGTGGTCTAAAAAATGTGTTAAGCACTGTACATTTTCAGTGTTTATGTATTTGGACTGCATTTTCCAACAATTGTAACTTTTAGTCTTGTGTTCATTGTGATTGTAGATATAAATGAATATTAAAAAAATCATAAATATGAACCAAGGATGAAAGGAAAAAGTAATATCCAGTTTCCTCTAACAGTTATTTGTCCCCATTTTCATCTATTTTGACTTATGTTATGTGATTACTGAACCTTCCTCCTATTGAATCTCTTACTTGACATTTAAGCCCTAGTCCTGGTTTGGAAAGATTACAATACTGCCTTGTGATTTTACCATTCACATTTAAATTCACATGACTGTGACGGTATTGTGTGACTTCAGATGAGGAGACACTCAAGGTGTGAATAAAGTAACATGATGGCGTTTTGGAATTCTGCAATTGATAAACTGGAAATACTGAGATGATTAGTGAGAAAAGATGAGATTATTCAAAAACTAAATAGATAAACTGAATTTACTGTGACTTCTTTGGCACTTTATCTTGTGTATCTGGCGTTATCAACTCTGTATCAGTGACTCTGTACCCTGGTAGTGACTCATTAGGGATGAACTTATGACAAGAGAGGATATTGCTTCAATAAAAGTCATCAAAGACCTGTGCTTTACTGCATGGCAGCCCGTCACAAGATCACTCATGACACAAAGACAAAGAAATAGGTCATGATATCATAGTGAACCGGGGTTAAAACAAAGGTGCATTTTTGTAGGCACCTCCTAATAAATGTAAAAACTGTTTTAAGCTTCCTGTTTGTTGCCTTTCAGATTTTTCTCTAAGCCCTCTGTAAAAATTAAGCTTGGGACCTTTGTTGCACATCTCTCTCCCATTTCCTGTAAGCAATTGCATTCTTTGTTGCTTTTTATCCACTTTTGGTGATGATGTGCTCACACACCACCCTGCCCTGCCAATGAAATACATTAAAGCCCCACTTTAGAGAAAGAGACACAAAAGCTTAAGTGGGAAATCAAAACAATAAATTCACACAGGAAGAATTTTTGTGGGGTTCTGTTAAACATGTAATGACAGACATATGTGGTTGAAAACAGTACTACTAATTAAATACAACACAAAAAAACTAGTCTGCTGAGTAAAAGTCTGACTCATTGCTACTAATAAAGGTGGCTATTATCAGATAGACAATAAAAAGTAAGTTCTCACAATTGCAAATCAAGCTCAGAACATGTTAAAATGTGTGTCTCTTAGCAATCAAGGTCAAGCTCAACATCATTTCTTTTGTCCAGGCCTTTTCAAACCTGGAAATACGAGACTGCAAGTAATTTTCAGGTCAACCACAGTACATCCAGGGGCTAGTGGCAACCCTACTAACTGCCTGAACAGTGCCCTAGGCCGTGCTTACTTGCCACATCCACCCTTTACTCCACCCTCAAGGTGTGGGCTTTGTTATTTATTCAACAGATTATTTTGCCATGCCCCTGTTAATATGCAAGGACATTTAGAGCATGACCTGGGTTGTGCCAAAGCCCCCTTTGGAAATCCAATGGTTGACATCACTTGAGCTTCAACCAATACTTTCTACAGTCAATGGGTAGTGCAAGCAGGACCAACTTAGCTTCTTTTGTCAATATTCCCTGGAGTTTGTTGCATCATTTGACCACCATTCCTTTATTCCTTTCCTTCCGCTCATCCAGTGCCAGGTCATGGTGGCAAAACCTCATTTACCATAAACTCTGACTATGCATTGCAATAAAACATTGCAAAAATTCCCTTTAAACCATCAGGTCATCTTCCCATGCTGCCTGGCTGCTATTTGTTGCTGTTTTATTGGATTAATAGACTACGTGAGAAAGGGCAATATTGCTAACTAAAGAATTTTATTAAAGTTTTTTTTATGTGAGCGATGAGCAAAGAGGTTGAAAATAGCCTTTCTGTATCATTCCCTCGACACGACTGATCATTGGAGTTGCACTGTTACATAACGTGCCCACTCACAAGGTCCGTCTGGCAAAAACAATTTCATGCAGTCCTCAGATAAGACAGATGGGCTGGAAAACAACTCCATATGAATGAAGATTTGACACAGTAATGATAACACATAATGTGATATTTCTCCTTGCTGAGTTTCATAAGCAGATCAAATGTCATGAGATTGTTTCTTAATTGACTTAAATACAAGTTTAAAGTTGCTCTTTTTGGGGTCAAGATCAGAATTGTTACTTTATCTGCTTGAGGAGAGTCAGAGTAAACAGCTGAACTACTGTGATGTAGTTTAATCTTCTAGTGAAAACTGAATACCTGAGAGAAAAAAATCTACCACCTAACACTCAAAATAAAGAGAGCTTTAACACATACACAAAACTTCCGGAAAGTTTTGACAGTAGCTTTTTAGTGAGCCCGTTTTTCACTCCTACTGTACCCAGAATTTTTTCCTGTTACCCCCTTGGTAAATTTTCCCCATGAAATTAGAATGAATCATGTGAGAGTACAGAGAGAAATGTTCAAGAAAATTCACTGTGAGTGAGTAGAGGGGGTGATGATGTTTTATCCTGCTATTGGCAATATCTGTGCACACAGTGACACTACTTTATTGAGTTCACTAGTCTGTTTTCTCTTTTTTGCTGAACTACAAGAAGCTCTGATGTAAAGGCAAGAACTGTCATCACAGCACTATTTCTACATTGCTGTGTCAGTCTCCTTCTGTCCGGCAGGAATAGTGTCCTCCTGTGAGATGCATGTGCACTAACCATCTGCCATTTTGAGGATTTTTTTTAGGATTTTTGAGGCTGATTTGTAGCAGGCACTGCTTTGAAAACATTTGAAACTATCTCCAGGTAACAGACAAAGAAGCGGAGCTGAGGCTGGTCTTAGGCCCAGACAGTCTGAAAGCCTCGACTTGTTAACATGTGAGCTGAAATGAAATTCAAGTCATGACACAGCCTAGACGCACAACTCGAGCACCCAGTCTAAAACAGGCTTTAGTGTAAGACTCCCACTGTGCCAACGTTTTCAACATTTTTGTTTGTGTTTGACCATGGAAACAGATCTGAGTTGGTTGAACTGATCTTTTCTCCTGCCAAGTAAAAATCTCTTCATTGAATCAACTAGATGATGGTATGATACTGATTGGACACAAGGGATAAACACTGACTATGGTTTGTGTCACATTATTTGCCGACTGCCCACAGGCCTGCCCACAGAATTTGTTGGGCCCTTGAAAACTTGAATGGGCGTTCCCCAGCTGGGATTTATTGATGATATCATTGCTTGGGTGTTGAATAAATAGCATTGCTGCCAGCATCCTTGCCAATAGTTCCCCCATTTTGGACCTGAAAAGTGTGTCAAACTATTATTAGGTTCTGATTATGGAATTATTTATTCATGTCCGTTGTGTGAGTGTAGTGGTAGGACCCAGGATGCGGAGACGGAGAAGCAGTTTTAACAGTTTTATTGTGCAGGTAAATAGGGAAGGGTGGGGGGATTCCAAGAGTCCAAGAGGGTGAGAGAGTGCTGGAGCTGGCTGCGGTGATCTGGGCAGGAGGCACTGGAAGAGAAGGGAGAAGCACGTTAGAGGTGAGCACAGGAGAGCACAAGCACTGGAAATTACTCAGACTTGTCATCAAAAGAACACTGGTGAACTTCTCTGGAAGATCTCGTGAGAGAAGGAGCCTGGAGCTGATGTTTACCGTGAGGTAAGGAAGGCAAGACTCAGGCACTGTAGAGAGCTGCAGCAGGTCTTAAGTAGTGATCTCTAATCAGTGATTCGCTGCAGGTGTGATCTCTCCACAGCACCAGGGGGGCGGGGTGGATGCCTCAGGAGGAGCAGAAGAAAGTTAGCAGCCAGTCACAGCCTCCGGAAACCGGAAGTTGACAAAAAAAAATGAACTATACAAAGTAAAACACCACAATGCCACTTTTTAACCTTTTTTCACCACGCTTTCCACCCATTTTTGCTACTTCTTTGTGCCCCGTTGTTTCCCTGTTTGATATTTCTATTTGGCACCTTCTTTGCCACTTTAAACCCCTTTAGCAGCTTCTTGTTGATTTTTGACACTTTTTGAGACATTTTACCCATTTTTGCTGCTTTATGTCCATTTTGCCACTTCATCATGCCACTTTTAACCCAATTTGCCACAAATATTAGCCACTTTTTTACCAACTTTTTCCACTTTTTCCATTTTTCTTTGTCATGTTTTCTTTGTCGTCACAATTATTCAGTTCTTTTCCACTAAAATTGTCTCAGTTTCTCCTACTTTATTTTGCAGCATCCTGATGCTTGTGCAAATTAAGGCCTCGCTCTAAAGTCTGACATTACTTTCCTAATCATTTATATCAGTATATCCATCCACATTGTTAACATCACTAATAGTAAGGGAATACTGTCTTAAGAAAGGGCTTTACATTTGGAAAAATGGTTCATTGTTCTAAAGCTTAAATAAGTAAAATTCATGTTTATTGCCTAAAAGTGATTTTCATTCAGGTTAAGAAATAAAAATGGTTATCACAGATTAACTGTAGAATGCACCATGATTATACTGACCTCTGTGGGCATCCAGTTTTGTTGGGCCCCTTTATCCCCCATGTTAGGGGTGGCCTTGATGGCCAGTATTTATCAACAGGATGCATTGTTTCATCACTACTTAAATTACCCACAAATCTAATTAGTTATTGATTACTTAGTTACTTCAATAAATTATTATACAGGCATACACGTGCATATTTCATTACATGTGTCCATTTCTTTGGAGGCTTTTTTTGCAGTGACTTTTAAGGTATTTCAAGCTTGGTTAAGTTTCCCTCAGCCAAATATTACTTCTTTTTCTCCACCAAATGGAGCTGGAAACAACTCCCCCTAAAAGTAAAGTTGCAACATCATCCCCAACAAGCCCTCTATACTTAGACACCCACCTTTAACAGAGGGCAGAGCATGGTCTTTCCCGGCCCCCAGCCAAAGTGTTTTTGTAGCTGGTTGTGTTTATTTACTCTGGTCTAAATGGCCCAAACTACCATGCTGAGCTGCAGCGTGTCATGCTCCAACATGCTGCGTCCACTTTCAGCACACAGCCACAGTAACAAGGCTGGTGTTGTACTGCTGTATTTTAGGGGCCTAGTGTCCTGGCCGGCGGTCACTTTCAGCAGCCCAACCTGAGGGGACCTCTGGCCTTTAGCAAAGCACTGTGGGGTCTGAGAGTGCATGGTCAACAAACACACTGACCAAACATCACTCAGCATTCGCTAAAAGAAGGTCTTCCCCAGAGAAACGGGCACAAGGGGTTGTTTCAGGGCAACTTAAAGAAAGAAACATGCACGTGAGTCTTGTGTATGCTTTCAGTTTATTTGGGCTCCTTTTCCACAGAAATCCACTTTTACGTGTTTGTTTTTTGACAGGGACCATTTATCTCAAACAGCTAATTAAAGTACGCGGTAAATACAGTTAAATAACCTCCTGGTGCATGTGTGTTTCAGGGTGTAGCTTGGTCCTTTTTTGTGCACTAAAGCTCCAAATATACACAATTCATGACTAAAGCTTGCAGGTAAAGTCTGGTGTATTTTTGGAGATCATTGGATGTATTTTTCTGTCAAAGTATGCAATTTTCACTTCAGTACCTCTGGGATTTCTTCAGAGGGAGCCCACAGGGGGATTCATAGTTAGGTTATTACACAATATCCTGAGATTATACAATCCTTTGTGTGAGTTAAACACAGACTTAATGAAATAAAGACCTACACGTCCACACAGTGTCTGCACAGAGGAAGAGCCCCCAAGACATGGAAATATTTGGGCGCCTAGCAACCTCTTTTCATACTCCCAGTCCAATTGGTATTATAATTATATAACATTTGACCACATACATAAACTCACAGAGACACAAACGACTGCCAAAGGTTTCATTTTTAGCTTTCTTTGAGCCATTTCTGCAGGGTGCATGAACAGTTTTATATCAGCAGGTCAAGACAATGATGGGTTTAGATAATGCCACCAGATAGGAATACTTTCTCAGATACATGCTGGGGTAACACACAACTTAATACTAGAGCTATCGAACAAAATTTTTTAAGGGCAAATCATCTCAGAATTTCTGTAGATAATCACATTTAATCTCCCCATTTTGAAATTCAACTATTTGGCATTAGAAGTGTTTTAGTTTTACTTTGGATATTTGTTCTCTCTAAGGTTAGATGACTTCCTGTTTAGATACGGACCTGCTTTTAAAATAAGGAGACGTAGTGGATTAACCAAACTGTTAATCAATCATAATTTATGCACCATTGCTGACAACCCAACTTATTCTAAGATGGTCTGGCTGCAGACGGTTCACCTGTATATCTCAGAAGGGAAATACACACTAAGACTTTTGAAATTAAATAGGATACCAAAAGTTAAAAGTTAAAAACCTGACCTGCAGCACCTGATTACAATATGTTTAATAAAGCTGAGTGACCAGTCTGCTTACAGGAAAAATATTGTCCTCCATGAAACTATCTTCAGTGATGTATGCCAGAGCTGACTTTACTAAAAAATAACTTAACTATAGATAATGTAGCTACACAGTTAAAGCTGAACTCCAAAGTCAGCTATGTAAGCTATGAACCTACAGTATGTTATCAGCGTAGCTACGTTATCTTTAGCCATGTTTAGCTCACATCACTAAAGTTAACTTAGCTATAGACAATGGAGCTGCGTAGCTATGCAGCTAACATAGCTACATAGCTAATGGAGCTCAAGCTAAACTAACAAAACAGCTACGTAACCTGGTAATCTACTTTATCTATGTAGTTAAGTTAGCCTTAGCTACATTTGCCAAAGCTCGCACTGCTAAAGCTAAAGCTATAAATAACGGAGCTACATAGTTAACATAGTTAATGTAGCTAAAGCTGAGCTCAAAAAGCAGCCATGTAAGCTATGTAGATACATTATCTGTAGCTACATTGGCTTTAGTTACATTTGCCAAAGCCAACATAGCAACATTGGCTTAAAGTAATATTAATTATGTAGCTAGCATAGCTATGTTAGCTTTAGCTCAAGCCAACAAAGCTAAAGCAAGCCACCATTTATGTAACTACTTCTAAAACAGATCTATTCACAGTCTAATCCTTGATTAAAGCTCTGACATTTTTCTCTGTTTTAATCATGTTTGTATCTTTGTCTGTCATGTTTCTGTAATGAAATGCCAGAATAAAGGATAAACGTTAATCAAAAGGACTAATGAGCCAAAACACAAGGAAACCTACTAGGAAGAAGGCTCGAAACTAATGCAAGGAGAGGGGAAGACAAAGCCCAGACAATGATCACCAGGTGAGGGGAAATCAGATGATCAGTGAAGGTGGGAAAACTACACACATGCAGGAAGTAACACCTGAAACAAGAGAGAAAGGTGAGTGACACAGAATAAAACAGGAAATGAAAAGACTGGGAAACATAAGGTAAAACAAAAAGGCTTATCTAAACTAACCAGGGGATGTGAGAATTTCTAATGTGGTTATTACATGAATCTATGTCAGACTTTGTTTATGAATAAAGTTGAATTTAAAAAGATCTAAAACTGGAAGTAGTTGTACCAGCGATTATGACACTTCTTCTCTGATATAATTAACTAATGTGGAAGATCGGTTTTCAAAGATAGAAGGGTGATTTTACCTGTGTCAGGACATGTTTTACAACTGATTGCTGCTGATTATAGAGAACAATTAATGTAATTGTGTGGAACTTTATCCCAGGTAAGATTGAAGTTTGAAAATTAGAGAGGCATTTCTGGGGTCCAGGTTTGAGCTCTACGCAGGAAGCAGTGATTTACGGGACAATGGCTTTTCTTATTCTGATACAGACATGTTTGAAGCTTCTCTGTTCATGAAAGTTTTCTGGTTTCCAGTTTTACTTAAGGAGTATCATTAGGTGGGGTGCTGGAAGCCTGGCTGTTATGTCCAAGCTAATTTTAATAACAAAGCCATAAAACCCCAAAAGTAAATCTGAAATAGAGTATAATTAGTGTCTTAACAGTTTTTAGTTGTGCACAGGAAAAAGTCTATTTAATGATCGAAAGAACCTGGCTTTGATTTACCAAAAAGTAAAAAAAGTACACTTTAAAACTTTAAACTTAATATGTAGCATTCATTATTGTCCAATATATGATATTCAAATAAAAGTAAAGATAATAGATGTTGTTCTCAACTCCATTCTTTATTCAAGTTGCCTGTTATTGAACTGTTAGCCTGTCTTTCTCATTCAGAAGTCCTTTATCGTTTAACACTAGCAGCCCTGAGAGGTTGGCTGCGGCTCCCAGAGACTGTTGTATTGGCAATTTGGTTCTGAAACTGATTTACAGCTGACTTCAAGAATTAAGGAGGAGAGCTGCCAAACAATCAAAATAATATTCATGAAAGAACGAGAGTGTTAAAAACTACACGCCCCAGTAGCTTCAAATGAAAACATGTGCAATGAACCAAAAGCAGGTAAGGGAAAAAAAAAGTAAAGGAAAGTAACTTCATCATCTTCATTGTCACTAAAAAGCCTTTTTTTTTTCCTGTGACAGCAGTGATGATTGCAGCATCATGTAGCACAATGGTTTTCACATGTAACTATGACTCTAGAACTTCTGCTTCACATCATCTTTATACTCATCAGATCACTGCTGAGTGACCTTACATGCCTTCGGTTTTAGCCTCTGCATTGTTGGTCAGAGCCCCACTGTCCGGTCTTATGACAGAGACCTAATGTCATTATAGTATGATTGCTGCCATGCTGTCAAACTAGTGCTGACTCTGTTTCAAATATGCCACAGTTCTACAAATCCAGACACAAACTTTGTTATTCCATCAGAAATGTTGACCCCAGTTGTTTTGTTTTTATCTTTACAGGACTGACATTTTGAAAGCTCTCATTGCCTTTTAGAGAGTATTATGTTTGGACTCCTTACACAACAAAAAAAGAAAATCTAGCTATTTTGGTTACTTTAAACATAATTTATTCAGATGCTTTTCTGCACAGACCATGGACCATTTAAGACATTTACTTAGTCTAGGAGAATTCACCCATTAGTATCTGAATGATGGCAGATATCCAAAGAAGTTTCAGTGAGTTCAAACAAACAAAACTGAGTTGAGGTGGATCATAAGCCTTCTGGCAAACAGCCACAACATGCCTACCTGTCAGTTAAAGAGGCCCTGCACTATATAACGAGAAGTTATGCAGAACTCTTGGCCTAAATATCATCAAACAGATGCAGTATTGAAAATAATCAAACAACTTTTAAATTTTGCCAACAAAAAATGAGCTATAGAGACCAAATAATATTTGAACCAGGCTGTAAACAAGGATTGGGTCATATCTCGTTTTGAATACTGTTAAACCTTCCCTAAATATTCCTGCAGCATACAGTATTACCACCATGTGTTTAAAAAACACATTACACAAGACACAGATCAGATCAAGAGCTTGTCTGCATGCTTATACAAAATCCTTTGAGTCTACAAAAGAATGAAAAAAAAAAGCATTTAAGGATGTTTATGACAGGGGTGCTTGAAGTAATTTGTGGTTGCAGTTTTGTTTCACTGGTCAACACGAGTTCCTTCGGACACTGGACCAAATATAGTTATGTCTCTTTTTTTCATCTCCCTGTGTGTGCAATGGCATAGATGTGCTCTCTTTATCTCCCTTGCTCTGACGTTATGTAAAGAAATAATAATCTAAAGATTGTGTTTTGAGTCATTTCACCTTTAATTGACAGGACAGGTGAAGAGAGACAGGAAATATAGGGAGGGTGAGTCGGGAGAGACACGCACCAAACTTGCACAGAGACTATTTAATTCCACAACCAGTGCATCAAGGACTTTAGACTCTGAATATGGGTAGCTGTTCTACCCACTGAGCTAAACTGGCGCCCAAGAAATAATAATCTAAAACCAATGTCAGACAGGATCTAGGAATGTGAAGTAATGTTCTGTGTGCTTTTAAACAGATAGAGATCAGCAGTAAATATTATCTATTTTTGCATTGCGTAAGAATAGTGAGCTCTGTCCAGCAGTGAGTTTACTCTGCAGAACGCTTATGAAAAGTTACAGACAAAAGAAGCAACAAGTACCTTTTAACTCTCTCTACATATTACATAAAAAGGGTTGGCATACATATTTTTAAAACTGATGATTATTTTATTTATGCCTGATGATTGGTTATAATCCATAAATGACAGATAATCTCTCACGACTGATCTACCCATCGTAGCAAAAATCCATCCATCCATCCATACATCCATCCATCCCTCCATCTATCCATCCCTCGGTCCCTCCATCCATCCATCCATCCATCCATCCAACCATCCGGCCCTCCATCCATCCATCCATCCATCCATCCATCCCTCTGTCCGTCCATCCATCAATTCATCCATCCATCCATCCATCCGATCCAGTTTCAATAACCAATCCAGCCATCATTTTTTTTCAACAATTCATCCATTTAGTAAACAAAAAAACAAGGTAAGGCAAAAAAATATCAACACAGAAATCTATACTGATTTTAGTGAGTAAACTTTATCAACCTTCTCCGTGGTAATGATGAAGTGCTTGGGATGGGGGGCACCAAACTGGAATCTCACATAGGGCGCCAAAATGGCTAAAGCCGGCCATGCACACACTTGTAAGGTTTATAATAAATATGTGCTCATTACAATGCATCTTTACCATGAAGTTAATTGAAGCAATAGAGTGGCTATTCTGAAATACTCTGGGATATCATATTACTGCCAAACAATACTGTAAACATGTTTATTTCTGCTTGAAAAGGGCCATTTTAACATGTGACTGATGTGAATTCCTTGGTGGAGACTCAAGTGGACACCGGAGGATCTCCACATTTATTGCAATATTCTTCCACACTTGCTTCACTTTTCAACACCAGAGGCTTTTTAGATGTATTTCAGAGCTTTTATACCTTTATTATGAATGTCGAGTGGATTAAGTTGGAGCTAGAGAGCTAGGAATGGCACACAAGAAAGAAGCCATTGATCAGACTGGAACCCCGTGCCACCCTTGCATGTGAACTTACTACTATGCCACCAATGCTTCAACACCAGAGACTGTTGCATGATTTAGTCACATCCTAGGTAGCATTAAGTTATGGATAGAAGGTGCATTACTAGCTGGCACAATGTTAGCTTTAAGAAAAGTCAAAGATAGCGTTACACAAGGTAGGAATTAACTTATTCCCCTCAGTGTACAACAAAACTTCAACATTGTTAATTAAATTTCATGCATGTCATATAGTTTTACATAGTTTATATTGAGACAAACAAAAGATGTCTAACCTCCCTAAAACCCCACAAATATAAGCTGCAAAACAGAGAGTACAAGGTTCAGGGCCTTAAAACCCTTACAGCACAAGGAATAATACTGATTACTTGGTAAACGAGGACAAACAAAGGCAGACAAGGTAAAACAACATTTCTGCCGAGGACAGATTTTTGAGCTGTAATCCTGAATGAGACGTAGTTCTGATTCATTGTGTAAAACTGTAGACTTAAACACGGAAATCTCTCCTGTTTCAGCACTCAGCCTAGTGGATTATCTCACCTCTGATAGTTTGCTAAATTCACGCATGTTTGAAGAAGCGCTGACTCATGAATCGAGATACGTGATGCTTTACACACCTACTCATGACTGAATATGTTTTCACAGGAATATGGGCGAGTTAAGAGTCACATTGAAACGATAAAGCAAATCAAGAAAGCCCCTCCAAGTGTTTCCTCTTCAGATTTCTGATATTTTATCGCAGCTATGTGATGTAATGCAGGTTGCAGTGCAGAGAGTGGATATAAAGAGGTTCTTGTGAGGAAAAGAAGAAATGTTTTCAGTGGAAAATAAGCAGTGATTACCTCCCACTCTGGCTCCATGCTCCAGGTCAGATGTTTATCTAGATCATTCAGCTGAATAATTTTTACTTAACAGGTTTGAACAGTTGATCACTTGTTCCAAGAAAATGATTTGCCCCGTTAAAAGAGAATTTAATAAAAACAAACAAAAAAATCCCCACGGACACATTTTATTGGGGTATGTGTGGTCATTTGTGTGTTATCTCATGCAGTCACTGCCCACATCTTATGTTTTAACACATTTCTTTCTAAAGTGAAGGTAAGTTTTAAAGGCCGCACATTTGAAGGTAAAAATGTCCCATTACATAACTGCAGTTTGTTGAAATATAATCTATTTATTTTTCCTGCAGCACAGATTCCTTCGAAGTCAGAATTTGCATTTATGCGACACACCAACTGCAGAGCGACAAGTTTGAGGTGGCAGCAGGTTGCTGAAAATTGGGTGAACTTTTTATGGCATCCCTGAAGCAAACAATAAATCTCTGAGTAAAAAAACAGGTATTTGTGACTGTCACAGGCCTGTAAAAGAGACAGATGAAGTCTGCTTTTGAGTACTTTGAAACAAGCTGTTTCCCTGAATCTGCAAACAAAGCAGCTTTCAATTATTTCCTTTTAACTGTGATCTGACTGACAGCCAAAAATATACATACAGCAATAACATAGTACAATAAAGAAGAAATACAAATATTTAGGGATATCAAGCAATGACATCTTTAATGGGTTAATAACTTTTAACCCAGTATCGCCAACCTTGTGAAACTTGTTTTTGCTACTTGTGGCCTTTTGCTTCTTAAAACCAATTTTTGCTACTTCATTGCCCATTGTTTGCCACTTTTTGCTCATTTTAACAACTTGTCCTTTTATGCCATTTTTCAACTTTTAACCAATTTTTGCCACAATTTTGCCACTTTTTGTCAATTTTTGCCACTTCTTTTTTTACCTCTTTATGCCATTTTAACATGTTTTGCTGGGATATTTGCATATTTTCCCCAGTATTGCAAACCTTGTGGAACTTTTTCTCCCGTGGTGTCCGTCTTGCCACTATTTTTTGACCCTTTCAATCTATTTAAGCCACTTTTTGCCCTGTTTTGCCACTTCTAACCATTTTCGCTACTTTGTTGCCCATTGTTTGCCACTTTTTGTCACTTGTAACCCTTTTTTGTAGTTGTTTCACTTTTAACAAAATGTTGCCACTTTTAAGCTAATTTTGCCACGTTTTGCTCATTTTGCCACTTCTTTTTTGTCACTTTTAACAATTGTTTGCCATTTTTGCCTTTTGTGCCACTTTTAACCAATATTTGCCACTTTAAACCAATTTTTGTAACTTTTTGCCTCTTTTCACCATTTCTTTTGTCTCTTTTCACAATAATTCAGTTATTTTTCACTGAAATTGTCTTCTTGTCTTCTAATTTATTTTCAGGCATCCTGACATTACTACGAATTATAGCCTACTAATGACGTCTGTCATTATTACTTTCCTAACTTTCTTTTTCAGTGTGCCCATCCACATTGTAAAATATTAACAATATTAAGGTAATTCTGTTTTATGAAAAGGGGTTTTCAAAAAGGCTTTAATGTACTACAGCATAATTAAGTACAATTCTTTTTTATGCTTTGATAGGAATGGTTATTATTCAGGTAAAAGATAAAATATCATTACTACAGCTTGGGTCCCCAGTTTGACTGGGCCCCAGAAAGCTGTTACCCTTTATCCCCCCTTCTGTGGGACTTGAGTTATTTACTTATTTACATCACTGTGACTGCACTGCAGATACTTAACCAAAGTGTGCTGGACAAGACATATGGCATGCCATTAATTAAGATGAATGCATTGATTTCCACCCTTAATTAATTACAAGTAATGCGTTAATGCTGAAAGCCCAACAAATAATCTGTTATGAATTTTCTGATATAATTTTGATCATTTCACTATTTTTCTCCCACTAAAATATCTATGGCTATGGCTTGATGGCCAACTGTAGCCCATGGCCCATTTTTGAATGCACCACGGCAAATTCTGAAATAAAATGAAAGCAAATATTTGACTGTATTGATGACAACTGTGCAAAGTTGCCGCCTGCTGTCCAGTGTGACCACGCCCCCTAGCTGTGTAACAACCAGCCCCCAGACTAAATGATGGCGGATTAGAAAACAGTGATCGCAAAGCTTTTAAATGCTAGTTTTCTTGTGTTTCAAACAATTAAAAAGCATAATTTACAACTGTGTTTTTATCTTCAAATGACAAAGGAGCATAAAAGGCATGTTTTTGGCTTTGGGCTGAAAGTATAGAGTAGTCCATTGGTCAGATTTGTTCTCCCTGACTTAAAACCAGCGATTGCTCCATGACAGCAAGAGCTTTAGGCTGCCCTTCTGTTGACAGATTCTTCACACGTTCACCAAAGTATTAATTGTGGTTTTAAAGTTAAAGGCCAACTCATTTAACATGATTAAAATGCATGCAATTAAGTTTGTGGTGTTGGTTCATGACATGTCTGCTCAAAGAATGGGGTCATTGGTCCAGTTTGACAAAGAAAGTCTGAACAGGCACTCAAATAAACTTAAAACTTTGTTAAATAATATCATCATTTATATTTGGATTTGGGCTCCAAATTATTGTTTACTAGAAGTTTTTCATATGTTAAGCTTTTAAATCCCCAAATATGACAACTTTTACCTTCAATACCATTCATTTTCATGGAATGTTATCACCCAGAATGGCTCCATTATCGTTTGGACAAAGCGCCTGGATGGGTTGCTCTATAAATAGCACTTTCTAGTTTGGAAACTTTGCAGTGTTGCATTAATTTTGGAAATAAACATGTTGACAAAAAGCATTTGTTGATGAGCTCTTGTTTGTTACTAAATTGAGAAGAACAGAAGTGGTAAATCATAAAGTCTTGATGAATTAAGACAAAAAGATGATAGTAAATTGTGGCACAAATCACACATAACTGTTTCTCCATCTGCTCCATCTCAAGGTCCAAATAATTAAGCATAACCCACATGATCATCTAATGCACCAGTGCGACTATAGAGTGTGATAACTTTGTAAACTTTGCTCTTATTTTGTGTATATATGTGGAGATAAACCATGCTATGAAACTGGACCCTCATTAGGACTGGTTTAGTGTGAGTTTAAAACGACCCTAGTTTGGATGTAGTTTGAGTTCAGCAGGTCAGGGATTCAACATATTGACAGAAAAGCCGTTTGTCCAAAATAGTATTTACGTAACAGCAAGTTCCTTGAGATGCTTCCTGTGTTATCTAACTTAAAGGGCATCCATGGAGTCATGAAGCATGGAAAGACCCTGAACATGTTTACAGAAGAAATTAGCTAATTAAATGAATCAAAAACTTAATATAATCTATTTCTTAGGAACATGGCAGTGATTTTTATGACTCCTTGACCTGACACGCATGGTAACAACCCAATTAAGAATCAGGCAGTTTGGCAGGTACAGATCGGGCTGGAGAAGAGGTTAAAGTTAGGGTTATTTCAGTTCAGATGTTATTATCAGTTGGGAATTAAATGTCAGGGTCTAATAAGTTACTTCCAAAAACTCATCAATTAGAGTTTTCATGTGAAAGTGGTCATTACTGATGACTTGAGTATGACAAATATTTGGATACTTGAAAAAAATTAGTGTTACAGTTATGTGCAGTTTTAAGTTGAGGATTAGGAAGGGTTTTTTATAGAACATCAGAGTGGTGTAATGAAGGCCCTGGCCTCTGGACTTTGGTTTGATAACACTGCTCAAAAACTAATGTGTTTCCTAAATTGGGATGGCTACACTCAGTGGTAGAGTACGTCTCTTCTCAGCTACAAGGTTGAGGTCCTCATCTCCGTAGACATATGGCAATGCGTCCTCGGGCAAGACACTTAACCCCAATTAGCCCCCACTGCTGCGTCACTGGTCTGTGAGTGCCTATGAATGTGAACGAATGGGATTAGCTAATACTGATGGACAGTTTATGTAGCAGCCCCAACCATCAGTGTGTACAGGTGATGTGAATGGATATGTTTGACCTTCAGTGTAAAGACATTCCTATGAGCAGTCAGATCACTAGAAAAGTGCAATGAGCTCAACTACATTTACTGTTTACATTCCTAAAAAACAAAAAAATCTCTCCAAGACAGTCTTCATCTGAGATGCCATATATCTCAGAACAAGAACACACGATTAACCTTTTGAAATAAAAGCAGATCAAACTTCTGTTTAGGATGAGAGAAAGAGTTAAGGTAAGGTTGTGGATACTAAAAGTAAAAAGTCAAAAACCTGACCTGCAAAACCTGATCACAAAATGTTTAATGAACAGTGTGTTTACAGGTAAAAAGCTTATCCTCCACAAAACATTCAACAGCCAACATAGCTCACGCAGTTCCACTGTCAGTGTAAGCTACATAGATAACGGAGCTATGTAGCTGATGTAGCTATGTAGCTAATGGAACTACTAAGCTAATGAAGCTAAATCTAAGCTGACAAAGCAGCTATGCAACTGCATATCTGAATTGTCTAGCAAAGTTAGCTTTACCTACATTTGTTAAAGCTCACATTGCTAAAGCTAAGAAATAGATAATGGAGCTACACAGCTAACATAGCTAAAGCTGAGCTCACAAAGCAGCTTGTAAGCTGCATATTTACATTTAGCTTTGGCGATGGTTGTTTAAGCTCAAATTGCTTAAGCTAACTAAGCAACAGAAAAGTAGCTAACAGAGCTAAAGATAAGCTCACAAAGCAGCTTTGTAAGCTACGTAGGTACATTATCTACATAGCCAAGTAAGCTTTAGCTATGTTTGCTAAACTCACATAGCTAAGCAGTTGATAATGAAGCTACATAGCTAAAGCTTACCTCACAAAGCAGCTCAAAAGCTGCATATTTACATCATCTTCATTTAAATTAGCTTTAGCTGTGTTTGTTAAAGCTCAAATTGCTTAAGCTACCTTAGCAATAGAAAAGGGAGCTACGTAGCAAATGTAGCTAAATCTAAGCTCACATAGCAGATTTGTAAATTAAGTTGGTATGTTATCTACATAGCCAAGTTAGCCTTAGCTTCGTTTGCTAAAAGCCCACATTGCTAAGGCTCACTAAGCAATAGATAATAGAGCTAATATAGTTAAGGTCACAAAACAGCTATCTAAGCTACATACCTCCATTATTTGCAAAGCTAAGTTAGCTTTAGCTTAACTGTCTTAGCTACACTGGCTTCTTTAGTAACATTAATTATATTCATTATGTTGTTCATTATATCATCATTATTATTCATCTTACTATATATATAGTAGTCATATCTATGTAGCTAGCGTAGCTACGTCAGCCTTAGATAAAGCTAATGAATCCAATTGGAGCCATTCGTGTATCTACTTCTGAATTGGGTCTCTTCATAAATGAATCTCAGATGAGACTTCTGACCTTCCCTCTGTTTTGTTTTTGAAATGTTTCCTTGTCAAGTTTCAAATGTGGTTATTTAATGAATGTTAACTTTGTTTATGAATAAAGTTGAATTAAAACAAAAATCTAAAACTGGAAATACATTGTAAGGGCAAATTACAGCTCTGCTTTTCTGAGATACACAGCGTTTCTGATGAATGGTCTGTGAGAGTGGCCGTCAAAAATGTATTATCTGCAGTCCAACCCCTCTCCTTCAGCTTGTAACTGCTGTGTCTTTTCTTTCCTTTAAGATACTTCTAGGAACCAAACTTTTGTAACTGGCGACATAACTTTCAGCTAAAGTTTTCCCTATAGCGACAGTGTTTACAATAATAACAGGGTATACATTCGACCTTGTGTCACTCCACCTTGATCAGTTACTCATAAAAGTGCCTACAGATGATATGTGGGTCATCACCACCACCCTAAAAGGCTCCAACTTGCCTGAAGCAAAACATATATAGTCTTTGCGAGCAAGATTTCAAGATTAGATAAATGATAAAGATGTTTAACTATTGCTGTGCTGTAATAGAGCAAGTCTCAGGAGAGCATGGTGACAAACGAGAAATGCTTGAATATCAGACATTTTAATTCTAATTCAATTAATTTTATTCATAGACTTTTTTCAGTAATTTAGAGAAACACCTACTCACCTAAAACAGGTTAGTAATTGAATGTAAATCAAGAAATAGGCTACAGTGAAATCTTTGTCACATATACATCCTTACTTCTTTACTTAGTTATCCCTCCTCCCCCTCCTCCTGGTGTTATAAGTTTAAGTCGTCCCTCTGACCGTTGACCCGACGGGCCATAATATCCCCTTCTGTTTATAATAGCAGGTGTGCCTCTATCCTTAAATCTTCTCATTGTATTCCAAATCCTGAACGATTTATTTTCTTAATTGCCAGACTTGTAGGAGATTATGGTGTCTCATTGTAGTCTGAGGGGCCAGTGGGGCCTTCAGGAGGCTTATGAGGTGAGAGGTGGGCGTAGGTCAAAGCATTCCACTGACACGGGTCATGAGTAAATGACCGTAGGACTGAAGGTCATCAGCATAAGCAGGCAGTCTCACTGAACTTATATTCTGGATTCGTCTTGGTTTATCTGGCTTTTTATTCTTATTCTTTTATTCTGGCATTTTATATATCTAGGTTTCATGATGTTTTTCTACTTTGATATGTTTTCAGGCTCTATAATGTGTCTACTAGGATGATTATGATGCTGCAGTTACATTGCTGGCTGAATTTTTCATGGGTTCTCCTGTTAATGGGTTTTTTCTTATTGAAATGTTCTTTGCTTGTGTTATGATGTTTTGTTTATATTGTGATTCTCTTTATTGTCAAAGCACTTTGTAAACATCTGTTTTAAAGGTGCTATACAAATAAAGTTATTATTATCATTATGTTTTTTAAAGGAGCAGCCGATATTTTTTTCTTTTTCAATGAACTTCACTTAATTCATACTGAGGGTATTTGATCTGTTTCAATAGTTGTGTAATTTCTCCTTAGGCATGGGCAGAGCCTCCCAGGATAGTATGAATGACCCTATATTTATATTTAAATTTTCTAGGAGCCATTGTCTACCTGTACACAAAGGTCACAATGCATTTCTGACCTCTAGAGTAAATTTTAGGGTATTTAAGAGTCCTGACATAATGTTAGGAATTCTGGTTGCATTCTATTTATAGAATTCCTGATTGCCGGGAGGCCAGCTCTTGGAAGGGTCCTGCTTGTGCCAAACTTCTTCCATTGCAGAATTATGGAGGCTACTGTGCCCTTGGGAACCTTCTGTGCAGCAGAATTTTTCCTGTAGCCTTCCCCAGATCTGTGCCTTGCAACAGTGCTGTCTCTGAGCTCTGCAGGCAGATCCTTTGACTTCATGACTTGGTTTTTGTTCTGGTATGCATCGTCAGCAGTAAGGCCTTCTGTAGAGAGGTGTGTCTTTTCAAATCATGTCCAATCAATTTTATTCTAACTTTTCTCCCTGATACATCACCCCTGCCAATGAGAGCAGTATGGTGTTATCAAGAAGAAAAAGATGAAAAGGAGAAAGACAGAAGCAAGCTTAGGGAGATATGATTTGATGGCAAGTTCCTCTCAAAAGAAGGGTGAAAAAAACTCACACAGGTAAACAATCGTTTGAGTTAACAATAACTCACATGGTCAGGAATTCAGATAGAAGCATAGTTGGGTTGCATTGTTCTATCATGCATAAATTAATCACTAGCGCAATCTTACATGACATCTTGTGGATAATATTTTGCAGTAAAAAGTCAACTTTGAAATGATATTATTTCGTGCCTTTTCCTGTAAACCTGTTTGATTTCAACAGATTTATTACATCTTCTAGACCTAGATTCATTTGATAACTCAGGTGTCGCACCAGCTTTAAAGCTAACACCCTTCTGGCTTAATACACCATGCCCTAAAACAAGATCCATTTCCTGTCAGTGTTAAAAGAAGGAAAGTTACCTAAGTTTTACTCAAAGCGTGACTAAATCTGACAGCCTGTTTAGTCATACAGTTTTTCAATGAAAATTTGCATCATATAAAAAATATTAAGACTGAAAAAAATCCCCTTAAGGACATCTTAAAAATGGGATTCAGGCTGGTATATTCCAGTCAACAGTTGAATGGCATGTCATTCTTAATGATATCTTCCCCAAAATTAAAGGTATTGCTCATTATTTAATAGCTATATTGTTGACAGCAGGTAAGAAGGCCCTTACCACAAGATGGATGACACCAGTTGAACCTACAATAAATAACTGGATAGATGTGACAGTGAAGATTGACAAGATGGAAATGGTCTGATTCAGAATTCAGATTACATTGGGCAAAGTGGGTGCATTATGTTACAGCCTCTGAGACGTAATTTTGTAAACAATGCACATTGAAGATTGTTGTTTTATCAATTTTTCAGCAATAATGTCCTCTTTTCCTCCTTTTCCTCCCTTAATGCATGATTTTATCATTTGCGAACTAAAAAAAAAAGCAAAACTACCACTTTTCTTTATGTGTGTATTTTTTTTTCACTTGTCTGGATGTACAGTTACCTTTTCCTGGCTCCTCTGAGTAGCCATTAAAAATGGTGTCCATGGATTATGTCCACAGTTATGACAAAGGCCTAGAATTTGGATCTAGGTATATTGTATATTTAATTATATAAGTTTATGATTATTTATGTGTTCTATTTCTTCCCTGTAGATGTAAGGAATGTATATCTGGACAATAAAAACTGGAAATTTCCATTACCATGATTTTTAAAGTATTCTGTGGACTTAAAACAGGTCAACTTGGCTGTAATAAAAGAAGTTGGTTTTATTAATACATAGTTGAAGTTATGCAAGCATAAAGTGAGTTTTCGCAGAGATGAGTTTTGGTTATAGTAACTGTAGGGTTAATTTGGGCTGTTTGTGTAGCCTGATGTAATATCCTTTCATGGGGCCCACAGTACCTTGCAGCACCCCTGCAGTCAGAATCCTTTCTGACACTTCTATATGTCAGTCACTTAGTGCCTTTTTACATGTCAGGGAGCTTATAGATAAATAAGGGAGGAGCAGCTGCATGTTTGACATTTAAAGTTATAACATGTGAATAATGCGTCTTCTTTATATTTCCCACTGCCAAGTGGCTCTAGGGAGCTTCTTTGATAAGACCCGACACAAACAAAAATTTTACTTGGAGGCTTTTTGTTGTTTTTTTTTTTTCTTCTTCTTCTTCTTCTTCTCTTTCTCTTTTTTGCCTGAGGTTTTTTCATGTTGACCTGCCAAGAGTTTTCTTACCAGTGGCTCTTTTGCACCATCTGTGGCTCTCTCTGCTCATGACTCCTCAGCTCATTTCCTGCACAGAAACCATAGATGTAGTAACCTGATATGAACACAGGGTGTCATCACTGAGCAGTGAACGGTACTGCAGATGCCTTAACATCCACCTAGCTATGGAAAAACCTATAAAGTAAGTGACTCTAATCACCTCCATAATATATAACATATGGTATTCCATGTTATGTATAATATAAAATTTACAATAAGTAAAAAACCTAAAAAAAAAAGAGAATACAGACCGTATCATCTGATGTGAGAAGAGTAAAGAATTCCAGTAGTGGTGCTTACTCACCTGCACACACACATGTGGCACTTCCCATTTATTATTCATTTGACTTGCAAAGGGACAGCGGCCCTTTCAGAAAACTCTGACTGTGGTTGTGGAGTGTGTGTTTGGTGTTTGGATGTAACCATGGGTGTTTCATGTATGACCTGCAAACATGTGTCCTTATCAGTGGGAGCAGTGGTCAAAGGACAAACCAGGTGTTGACTCACTCCTTTCAAATGGTGTTCATCTCTGAAGCAAGGAGGGAAAAATATCCAACCGCAGCGTCAGTCTGCGACAGGCTGTGACAAGTGATCGCCTTCAGACTCAGGGACACCTGACTGGAGCCATGCAGGCTTATGTTTACTGCTGGGGTAATCAAATGAAGAGGAAACAAGCAAAACAAACACGCAGCAGAGGTGGCCCCTCAGTTGATGTTTCCAAGATTTTTACCATAAACGAGCCACTTTCCTTCCAATTTCTCTAGAAAATATACTTCTTAAGTTCACTTTTTCCATATCACATGGCAAGTTTGACATACAGGTAGGGACATTAGAGAGTACAAAGGTGAGGAAAACATTATAAAGTTGTGTAACCTGTCAGGATCAATAATTACAAATAAAAGCATTATGAATCTCTTCATTACATCTCAAACTCGTACATACATAACCCATCAGCTGCAGTGCACTGCAACATTTCAAATCTCAGCAAAGGTATTTGTCTAATTTCGGCTCAAAAATATCTCATTGCAATTATTGGAAAGTTACATTCGTCTAACAAGTCTAGATAAACATCTTATTCAACTATCTAAAAAGCAAAAAAATAGGCCTGGATTGCTTTCACTATGTTTTAAGAATCTGCCAATGCAGCAACAAACTTTATTCACTGGATGTCTTGAAATGTCTGTATCTGAATTAGTTGGTACTTCTCATCTTAAGACTCTTAGGTCTAGTCATATTTAAAACCTTTACCCTTCCCTTTGATATTGAGTGCCTGCCCCCTTGCCCTACGGTGGCCTAGAAATGAAATAATAAATTACAAACATTTTTACAAAGCTTGAGACAAAATTATAATAACCAAAACATTTTTACATGACAAAACAAATTAACATTTTGCAAAACAAATGAACAAAGTTCTGACAAATTACAAAGAGTGAAACACTTAACGAAAATATTTTTGGAAAACAAATTTATGAAATGCAAACTTTTACATGAACTGAAACAAATTTACAAGTTTAAAAGAGCACTTTTAAAACTTCTGAAGCACATTTACAGAATGGTACCTTATGTAAGAGGACATGCACCAAATGGCATAAGCTTCAAGTTTTGTAAAATTTTTTCAGACTTTGTAAATTTGCATCAAACGATATTTTTCTTTCAAGTTTTTTAAAAGTCATTTTGACTTTGTATCAGACTTTGTAAATTTTGTTTCAAGTTTAGTAAAAGTGCTTTTGATTTTGCTATGTTGTATTGCACTTACAGGGCACCACCAGACATGTCCAATAATTGCAACTTGACAAATGCACTGATAAAACTTTTGATTACATTATTAGATTGATGTTGTAATTTTCAAATCTTAATTATGAAGAAACTACTGGCACTTCTTTAGCAGTCATGTTGCATTGCATACTTCATTGTGCCTCTGGAAAACCTCAGTTTGATGGACCATGTACACCTCAGACCACCCCTCCATTCCAACAAGAATCAGGATACCCTACACCTGGACCTGACCTTGCAAAAGTAGGGGTAGGTAGTAAGGGCAATGGGGGGCTTCTGGATTGAGCTTTAACAAGCAAAATGCTAAGAGTTTAATTTTTGCAATGTGTAAAGTAGGAATCAAATAGACAGTAAATAAAACATGACACGAAAGTTAAAGGCAAACTCAAGCTTCCAAAAGGCAGTTTTTCAGGTTTTTAATACGTAAGATGATGTGTGTTCCCTTCATTTCATACAATCTTTTCCAACTATCTCAATGCACACCAGAGGAGACAATATACACATAAGTTTAATTCTCACAACAAGCCTTTATACACAAAAATGAACAGTCTGGCCAATGCAGACATCCAGCCTATGAATTCATTAATCATACAATGATGAGAACAGGAACCAGATTTGGTTATCACAACAAACACTGGCAACTGCTTCACAGTGACCCATTGATGTGAGATGAAGCATTTTTTTCTTTCTTTCTTTTTTAAATCTCACAATGCTGTTTTCTGACTGTAAATTACATCAATCTAATGATTAACCTGTTAACCTGACACACATCCATCTGGAAAACCACTCATAGACAGCATTTGGAAAAGGGCAGAGCCTTTGAAAAAAAACTTGGAGGGTGATTGGATAAACGGCCTGTCTGTCATATCTTTACAGGCCAATCAGAGCAACAAAACATGTGATGTAGCTGCTACTGAGGAGTAAATCCACAGAGAACTGCATGACGTGAACCATGGTGACTGTAGACAAGTCAGTACACGACTTTTGTCATTTTTGAAAAGAAAACAACTCACTGCTGTTCTTTGTTCTTCTTTCATTGAAGAAATATCAAGTTCTGATAAAACTGGTGCTTCAGCAGCATCCACGCTAATGTCTTCCTCCATAACTGCACCAGCTCTTGCTGCTGTTTGTTTACGTCACGACTCCCCCGCGTCCGAAAGCACTGCCCCTCGTCGCTGATTGGTCCCGTCACTTCCTAACCGGGCCCAAACGGCTCAGCTTTGCAAGATGGATTCACCAGTGAGAAACACAGAAGCAGGTGTATCTATCTGCATTGCAAGGTTATCATTACGTATTTTTGCTGTGGAAAGTGTATGAAAAGGTTGCTTCAGCATCATACTGTTCCTCTTCATCTGACACCTCTGTGGCAGCAGTTTTAGGAATTAAAAGTAGCTTAATTTCACAATAGTTCATCTTCATGTTGATGGTATTATTTGTTTTGTGAGTCACAAGGAGGAATCATTTCTACTTTAGATATGTTTCAGAAAAGGCCTTCACCCCTTACACTGTGATCATAATAATAATCTTCATAACAACATTTTTTCTGAATGTTGGCTGAGTAGGAGTTAAGGGTTTTCTTTAGGGATGCACAATTTTATCAGCACACTTGTATTAGTAGGTAGTAGCTTAAAAAGTTCATAAAAGTATCAGCACATGTAAAAATTGCTGGCCACACCTTTAATTATTGAATTCAGGTGTTTGGATCAGACCTGTCACCAAAGGTGTATAAAATCAAGCACCTAGTCATGCAGTCTTCATTTCCAAACATTTGTGAAAATGGGTCGTTCTGAAGAGCTCAGTAACTTTTACAGTAAGATTGTCTGTAAAATTTCATCCCTGCTGAATATTCTACAGTCAATTGTAAGTTATATTATTTGAAAGTGGATGTGTTTAGGAACAACAGAAACTCAGCCAAGAAGTAGAAGACCACAAGAAAATCACAGAATTAGGCAAACAACTGCTAAGGTGCATGGTGCGTCAAAGTTGCCAACACTCTGCTGATTCCATAGCTGAAGACTTCTGAACTTCCACATTGATGTAAACACAAAAACTATGTGATGGGAGCTTCATGGAATAGGTTTCCATGGCAGAGCAGCTTCATGCAAACCTTACATTACCAGGTCAAATGCCAAGCTTGAGATGGAGTGGTGTCAAGCAAATCAACATTGAACTGCGGAGCAGTGAAAATGTGTTCTGTGGAGTGATGAAACACGCTTCTCTGTTTGGCAGTCAGATGGGCGAGTCTGATGCATGCCGGGGGAACATAACCTCCCTGAACGCACTGTGGCAACTGTGAAGTTTGGTGGAGGAGGGATAATAGTGTGGGGCTATTTTCAGATTTTGGGTGAGGCCCCTGATGTCCAGTGAACGGCAATCTCAATTCGTCAGCATACCAAGACATTTTGGACGATGCTATGCTTCTAACTTTGTGGCAAAAGTTTGGGGAAGGCCCTTTTCTATTTCTATATGACTGTGTCCAAGTGTACAAAGCGAGGACTATAAAGACATGGTTTGATGAGTTTGGTGTGGAAGAAACTGCCTGACCCACACAGAGCCGTCACTTCAACCCCATCAGGCACTTTTGGCATAAAATAGGGCTGAGATTTCAAGGACTTCTTGTCCAAATCCGTGCTTGACCTCATAAATACTCTACAGAATGAATGGGCAAAAATTCCTACAGAAACACTTCAAAATCTTGTGGAAAGCCTTCCAAGAAGAGTGGAGGCTGCTATTGCCACATTAAAGTACTTTTATTTGAATACAATGCCATTACAGTTCCCGTTGGTGTTAATCCTCATTCTTTAAAGTTTTTTTTTTGTTTGTTTTTTTTTTTAAGCTTTATTTTAGGCATTTTTGTGCCTTTATTTGAGAGATGAGGACAGTGGATAGAGCCAGAAACAGAGACGAGAGCGGGGAGAGATATGCGGTAAAGGGCCTCAGGCCGGATTCGAACCCGGGCCATCCGCGTACATGGGGCGTGCTTTAAACCATAAGCGCCACCTGTGCCCCCATACATTAAAGTTTAACGTGCATTTCACAGACTTAAGTTTTAGGTCAGAACTACATTTGAATGTTGGTTTCAACAGTATCAGCTGTGAATTTGAAAAAATATCTGCATATTGAATATCGTGGGGGAATAAAATCCAATATTATGCATCCCTAGTTTTCTTAGTCAAACATCAGATACAGGAAGTATTTCCTAGAACCAATGCATTGTTAATGTATGAATAAACAGTAAATAAAGCAGAGTAAGCCAGAGGAATTTAAGACATTCAGAGTATAGATGCATGCCTCTTTACATGCCAACATTTTTACACTAAGTTTGCATTAGGTGTTGCACTGATATTAACATTTAAATACACCCTTTAGAGAGCTGTACTAAACAGAAAGATTATGGTATGCCAGCCATGCCATGGTTTAAAGATGTGGAAAACGTCAGTTTAGTGTGATTACAGGGATTTTAAGGGCTCATTTCATACTTTTCAGTCAAGCCAAATAAGAAAAAAAAACTTCAACTCTGCTTAATATTTTGGGTTATATTCATTAAATGCTAACTATAACCTGAAACTGGAAAAGTCGTCAGTATTTAAAGTAAAGCCAACATCATAAAGTTTCTGTAGGACTGACAAGACCATGTCAATGTCCCTCCAGAGTGAGACCTCACTTCATCCCTCAGTATGAATCATCATTATTCATCAGTGCAGAACAGTGGGGCTTTATATTCCGTCTGTACATTATCATACCACACTGCTAGAGGAAGGAGGACTGCATGTACGGTCTCTTGTTTCCCTGCAGAAAAGCAACTCTAGTAGTGTCGATTTCACTCCAAAAGTTCATACCCTCTGGTGTGTAAAAACAAGGACTTATGGATATTTTTCAGTGACTTTCAGCCTTACAGGTCATAAGATATCAGAGTACCTTAATGTCTCTAATGTAACTGGCCTTCTTGAAGTAAAAAATGTGGATGCTCAATGATCTGCTTTCCTCAAGCATTTTTAGGAAGAGAGTAGGAGAAAATAAAGGTTTACAAACCAAAAAGAGGAACAGGAAACAGCATGGAAAGGCGAGGTTTCATAAGAGGGCAGCTGAAACACTCAGGAAGTACTTTTACTCCACATTCCTGGGCACACATGCATTCTGACATTTTTTTTTTATCACAGGCAAAAAAAATCTTTTTTTTCATTCAAAACGTTTCTCTGTCTTATTTTTATGGAAACAAATAAGACAACTGAGGAGACCTCTGTTTCTTTATTCTAAAGCTTGTTTCACTTGATGTTCCAGTTTTTCCTTGCTCTTTTCTGAGGGCGTGGCTTTCTGGTCATTCAAAGCTGCACAAATCCACCATCCACTGCATGCAGCAGGTTTATGTAACCTCACCTTGAGTATGGGTTTGTTTTTGCTGGAAATGCATCTCGTGGCTTTGCATACCTGCATGCATACACAGAACGTGTGTGCATGTGCTTTTCAGAGTTGAAGTGTGTGTGACATCCACATGTTGCAGTCACAGTCAATGGTGTTTTGATCCATTTCACAGATAGGAAGTGTGTGTGTGTTGGGAGGAGGCGGGTCTCTGAGAAGACTGTCTTTGTATGTCCTGCTGTGTCTAACACATGCAGACAGACTCTGCTGGCGGCACAGATGGACCATGTTTGATCCACCATTTTAACCATTCTCAGGGGTGAAGGTTATGTGGGCCCAGTTAGTCCACTCTCACAAGTTTTATTTTTAGGTGCTATTGACCATATCCAAACATTTTGACATCCCACTCAGGACCGGTAGTTCACATACTGTAAAAATACATGAATTAAGGGGAATCCAACAAATGATAATCATTCTGCCACTTCTTCAGCTACTAAAAGACAGTGGAGATCAAAATCTGGAGGGAAATCCAGCTACAAAAATACATGTAAATTTTTCCAACAGCAGGCTTTCAATCAAAACAATAACAAAAGATGGCGTGTAGAGATTCACTGCTTAGCTCTGCCAACTTCTACAATTTATTTGTTATTTTGCATTGATGATTTTATTTTACAAAAACTACAATTCATACAAACAATGAACCACTGATTTGTTTTGTGGGATCATATAAGAGAGAAAAACTGTTAAAAACTGGCCTTTCTGGGACCTCTCAAATGGCACTTTCAACAGTTTTTCTCCCCTATTATGTAAGATTCTTAAATGAAACAAAAACTGGGGTTACTGTTCAGTAAATAAACCTAATTGACCCCTAAATCCGCTGAAGTGGGTGGACTTGTACGGTGCATCTCTACTCAACTTGGAAATTTCTAGTGCGGTCAAAGGATGGAGTTGCATGTAACAGAGGGAGCTTGGGTGACAAAAAGCACAGCTAATGCCAGAGAATAAATGTGGTTCATTACAAAGAAAGCAGCACAAAACATGAGTGAGATACATTGGCTTATTAGCCATAATTATTTTGAAATTGCCCTTTGAATAAATGTGTGTCTGATCACACCCTGCTTTTTTTTTTTTTTTTTTTTTTTTTAATTTTCCAGGTCCGAATTTAACATCCAATCAGGGTAAGTATGTAGCTAGCCAATCAGAACAACTCTTTTAGGAGGATGTCTCGGTTGCTTTGTAACAGTCAAGATACAATTAGCCTCACCTTGCCTCTTTATGTTTTTGATATTTTTTAATATCAACTTTCATGCTGCGTAATGTCAGTTTAATGCTAGCTAGGAATATACCATGTAGCTACCGTAACAGCTTAGAAATGCTAACATTGACAGTCATACAATGGAAGCAAATGGGTGACCAAATGTGTGTGTGTTTTTTTAACTAAGATACTAAGTATGGCCCAGCGTCCACTCAGATTTTCACTATCAGTTGTCATTTGATCTGCTGATTCATCAGAAGATGTACCAGTCAGTAATGATTTAAAATATTAAAGTGAGGCATAATTACAGAATTTAAGCTTCCAACCTTCAGCATAACATCAAAAGACTACCTTTGTGTGAACATTGTGGATAATAAAAAAGCAGACATGAAGTTGTGTGTTTTCCAGCATTTTGGTTAATGTCCTTCATAAAAGTTCTTGAAGGCACACTCATCACATGAGACTGCATCTGACAAATATCCTCTGCTTCCCACTTGTCTTTAAAATGGTGAGGACGTGTGCATCCTCTGCCCCTCTATTCTCTGCTGCTATTGATTTTCCTTTGTGTGCGACAGGCCCGGGACCTGGTGAGCAGTGAGAGGAGACATTTTCTAAGAAGAGACCAGCACCACAGCTCCATCCTCATACCTGCTGCTGCTCAATATTTAATGAGTTGAGGCTGAGCTGCTGCAGGACAGACTCAATAACAATGGAAAGCTCAGTTACTTTTCAGTTGTTTTATATAGGTTGGCATTTTTCTGATGCACACATCTGTGGAATGGAGCTCCTAATGAGAGTTCAGTGATTTTCCCCTTTATAAGAGTTGATCAAATTTACAGGCTCATAGCTCACCTTCTTAGATTGGTATTTTTCAAATTGATTAAAAATGTATGACAAAAAAATTGATTTTGCCAAGAAATTCTCTGTTTAGGTCATTGTATGTCATGGTATAAAATCTGCAAATATAAAAACTATGCAGTATGCCTTGCAATATACCAAAGCATATTAATCTTACAGTGAATTCATTTGTATGAGTTAAAAAAAGATCTATAATTCTTCTACTACACAAGAAAACGAGAGAACTGGGGTCATGAATAAATAATTTTGTCCAACTGAGGTGAAGAACGTCCTGTATTGTGTTCAGATGCCACAAAAAAGCAGAGCCTTTTGCAGAGCTAAAGGATTCTGAAGTGAAAACCTGAAAGGCCGTCAGACAGCTGTGGCTCTGATCTTTGACCTTTTTCCTCTTTGTTTGCTGGTTATATCAATGACCTTTTAACCTTGTTTTTCCAATATTTGACACTTTTGACCCATTTTTCCACTTATTTTCCCTCTATTAACCAATTTCTTTGTAACTTCATAACCACTTTAAACACATTTCTCCCAATTTCAATTAATTTTTGCCCCATTTTCATCATTTTTTGCCACTTTTTCAAATGTTTATGCATCTTTTAACCTCTTCTTGCCATGTGTAGGCAATGTTAATCAATTTCTGTTCATTTTTGCTCGAATCATTTTAAACCTATTTTTGCCCCATTTTGGCCACCATACACACCTATTTGACACTTTTTATCCACTTTAACCACTTTCTGACACTTTCAACCCATTTTTGCCACATATATGGCCATTAATAACCATACCCTCTTTGCAATTTGAATGCAGTTTTTTTTACCCATTTCTGTCCACTTTTGCCACTTTTATCCAATTTTCACAACTTTTTGCCACCTTAAACCAATTTTTGCCACTTATTTTCTCTAACTATACTTGAAACCCACTTTCACATCTTGTCACCAATAATTTAGCAACCATTTCATTACTTTTCCACTATAGTTGTCTCAGTTTCTTCTACTCTATTTTCTGGCTCCTGGCATTACTTTCCAAATGGTTAAGTTCAATGAGGCCATCCAACTTATTAACATTAATTCTGTTTGAGGAAAGGGGGTTACATTTTGTAAAAGGCTATACTGTAGTACAGCATAAATAAATAAAATTTGTTTTTGTTGCTCTGATAAGAGTGGTTTTGATTCAGGTTAAAATGATCACAGTTATAACGTGATATTTCTATAAATCATTTATAGTTCTTTGTGTCTGTTTTGCAAATGAACCATGAGATTGTATGTGGATGTTGAAATGTCACAGGAATGTGTCAGGCAGCTGCATGTCGCTGATCTTTCACAGAGACAACAAAAGAATGTGTGACCTTGAAATAAATCAGAGTTAGCTCAACAGGTGACTACTTCTGTCCAGTAAAAAAAAAAAAAAAAACTATTAAGTTGATGCTACACAACAGATAAACATTTATGGCTACTGACATTGTTGTAAGGCACATTATTTGCCTTGAGCCAAAGTTGGACTACAGGGCAAATATTAGCCCATACTGATGTTAAATCAATAGATCAATTCATCCATGAACATTACTTGAAGTCACAGAGCTAAAAACAGCTTCTTAAAAAAACATCTGGATTGTTTGCAGAACCAATATTAACATGGTCTTTTGAAAAAGTTAGCCTAAGGCTGAGAAATACAACAGGGTGAGTCAGTGAGTGTTGAGAGATGGATCAGACTCTAGCCTGACCCTGTACGCATCAGAAATTAGAAACAAAAATGAGTGCATTTTGATTTAACATTTTGTTGTCACACTATGTATCAAAGAGGAAGCACAGCTGTCAAGCATTCCTGACACCATGAGCCTGCCAAACATGAAGATTTCACCTGCATTTATTTACAGTACCTATAAAAAGTATTCACTCCCTTGGAAGTTGTCCCCTTTTGATTTTATAAATCAATCATGGTCAACATCATTTGAATTTTTGACAAAAAAAACTATTTGATGTCAAAGTGAACACATCATTCTAAAAATGTAATGTCCAATAAATAAAAAATGTAATATAAAATAAGTGACTGCATAAATATTCACCCACTTTAAATTGACTGACCTAATTCAACAGAGGTCCAGCCAATTGGTGCCAGTAGTCTCATAATTAGTGAAATGGGGATCCCTTGAGCACAGTAAATGTGTCTCAAGTAGTATAAAGACACCTGTGTCTGAAAGGCCCAGTGACTGGCTGAGCAATATTCCTTGTTACCATTACACCATGAAGACAAAAGAATACTCCAAGCTACTCAGAGAAAAGGTTATTAAAAAGTATAAGTCAGGGGATGGATACAAAAAAAATCCAAGGCACTGAACATTATCTGGACTCGAATTAAATCCATCATAAGGATATGGAAGGAATATGGCACATGTGTAAATCTGCCTATATCAGGCCGTCCTCACAATCTGAGTGACCGTGCAAGAAGTAGACTAGTGAGAGTGGCCACCAGGACACCTATGACTACTCTGAAGAAGTTACAAGCTTCAGCATCTGAGATTGGAAAGACTCTGCATACAACAACCATGGCTTGGGTTCTTCACCAGTCAAAGCTTTATGAGAGGGTGGCAAAGAGAAAACCTCAACTAGAGTTTGCTGAGGGCATGTGGGAGACTCCATGGTCAAGTGGAAGAAAGTTCTTTGGTCTGATGAGGCCAAAATTGTGCTTTTTGGCCATCAGACAAGACTGCATGCATTGTGGTATCACTGCACATCACCACAAACACATCATCCCCACTGCGAAGCACGGTGGTGGCAGCATCATGCGTTGGGGATGCTTCTCGGCAGCCAGCCCTTGAGGGTTTGTGAAGGAAGAGGGCAAAGTATCGGAAAAAGCTGGAGGACAATCTTACTGAGCCTGCAAGAAAACCTGGGAGAGGATTCATTTTCCAGTAAGACAATGACTCATAGCATAGAGCAAGAGCAACACAGAAATGGTTTAATGACAACAGGGTGAATGTTCTGGAGTGGCCAATCAAAGCCCAGACCTCAGTCCAAAAGAGAATTTGTGGCTGGACTTCAAAAGGGCTATTCACGCACGATCCCCATACAGACCTCGAGCAGAAAGAATAGAGTAAAATTGCAGTGTCCAGATGTGCAAACCTGATCTAGACCTATCCACACAGACTCAGTGCTGTGACTGCAGCCAAAGGTGCATCTACTAAATACTGACTTGAATGGGGTGAATATTTCTGTAGTCACTTATTTTACATCACATATTTTTGTTAAATTGACATTACTTTGAAGAAATCTGTATTGACTTTGACATTACAGAGATTTTTTGTCATTTTTGTCAAAAAGCCAAATAATGTTGACCATGATTGATTTATAAAATCCATAAAAGGGTAAAACTTCCAAGGGGGTGAATACTTTTTATAGGCACTATGACTTCCTTGTCTGTTTAAATCCTTTTTCTCAATGTTGCATCATAGCACTTCTTTCCTTATGACACACAGTAGGTCTTCAAAGATGACAGGACCCCTTATACAGTCTGTCATGGGTGTCACCCAAGTCAAGGCAAGAATTTAAGACCCTGTAACCACCTAATCAGACAGTTATCACCTTAACAGACATTATGGCACACGCTAAACTCTCAGTGTTTGATGAGATCTGTTGACAATAATAGAACTATTGCAACACTTTACCCTGCAAAAATAGCACTTTACTTTCTTTAACTTGTGATTTATGATTTAGCAAAGTGGTTTTAAACTTAAAAGGGTCATGTTCACAGGTCTGCATATGCAGCCTGTGAAAGGGGATCACAGGTATGCATGACCTTGTTTTATGGGGTCACAGGCCTTAAAGGTAAAAGCAGTGGCTGTCAGCAGCTTACATGAAAAAATACTAGTCTCATTGTTGTCTTTCAAAAGTCTTTTACAAAGTTGTAGTGGGAAGGCTTTCTACTTTATAAGAATTATGTGCCTGTGGGGACAAGAGAGATCAGAGAAGGAAAATGTGTCTCAAGGCAACACACACACTTCAAGTTGTAAATCAGTAACCAGGCACTCAGTGCCAGTGTACCATATACAAATCTTTTTTTCTTTAACACTAACAATGAGTTGTAAGTATGTCTTTTAGCATGCATGGATTAAATTTCTAAAAGTAAAAAAGATAAGAAAGCTTGCATTGGAGTTGTAAAAACTTGCTTTTCTTTGTCATCCAGCTGTTGGGATGATACTACATGATGCTTATGGCTCTCTCTAAAGCAAACAAGTTGTGTCTCTTCTGTATCTCTGTGACTCATACACAGCCTGAGCGGTTTGGCTGTGAGTGGTACTATATTTTGACACTGAAAAACAGAGGTGGCCATGGAAACTGACGGCATCCAATGGGAGAATAAGAAATGGGCGTGGCAGGTTGATTGACAAGTGTTAGAGCTGCTCGCTTCCTTCTGCCTGGTCAATTAATAACTTTTTCCTCACTCATTCTTCCATAGGGAGGGAGACAGAGAAGGAACTCACTGGAAGTTTCTAGACTAAAGATAACACTCACATGACACAAGGCTTGTAGAAAAGGCTTAGTTTCATGACTGTAGCCTATGATGAAAAAAGCACAAAAATATCCCCGGTAATATTTATCATTATATCAAGAGCAGAGTGTAGTCAAAATTAACCATTTCACTTGCACTTGTTGGAAAGTGTCTTACTTTTATTTATTCATAAGCTGGTATAAGTGTAAATAGTTCTCCCCTTGTTAATGCTCAAGATTTTTGCTATTTCCAAAGTTTGCAAACACGTCTCTCAGTAAGTCTGTGAATATATTTGTGATCCATGTGTGTAATTTCCTACAGCAACGGTGTGATCTAGATGTTCAAATCACTGATAAATGCCTTTTTTTTACCACATGACTGCAGCAGATTTTCTGCCTAACCTGTACATGCATTTGAACACCTTCCCAAAAGAAGTAGGTCCAGGATTTTAACATGTGCAGTGAAATTAGGGTGAACAAGAGTGCATGTTGCATAATCAGAGTAATCAAAAGTGGAGGGAATAGCTTCTTGGATACACAAAACCTAAATCAACTTCCTTAATATTGGAAGTATTACACATTTTCTGATCATGTATTAAAGGTATAAGCATTTTGTTGAAGTTGGTTTTAACTGTTAGACAATTTGGTGTACAAGCTGTGCTTTAGTTCTAAAATAAACACACATAAATACAATTTCTTTCCCCCATAAGTCACATAATTTCTCAAAAGAAATTTAGCATACTGGCTTTGTTCTATTCAGCTTAAATCATGGGCGAAATTACAGCAAAGTTATTTAAGACAGGTCATAAACAGATGGATCAGTTCAAATTGTATCACTCCAGTTCTCATACTTTTAAACTGACCTGATGGGATGGCCTTTTAAGACCGTATGTTACCCCTCCTATCATTACGTGTGTTGAGTGACCTGAATGGACAAAAAAACAAAACAAAACAAAAAAAAAAAACACAAAACATGAATTATTTTGATTAAAACTCCTGTGTCTGTATCCACCTGATATAATTCGGGTTGTATTAGCCTTGCGATATGTGTATAATGAACAGTAACTGAATGCTGAGTTAACTAATGTGACTAGCATAAAATCCTGCAAACTTTTTGTGCATTCAAAGTACTCAACATAACTATAGACAGTGAAAATTAAGATCTAAAGCTCCATATAAATCTCTGTCCGTGGCTAAATTGTGCCCGCTAATTTCAAATGTCTGTGAACGTTGCGTTTTGAGTAAAATAAAAGAAAATTTAAGCTTAAACTTACGTTTATTTGATGTGGAGAAAAATAGGATGTGCTGTGCTGTGCGACATGTATCCATCCGCTGCGCAGTATATTATGCAATGAGGCAGCAGGTCGAACAACGACCCAAGCGGAGTGATATAGTGAGGACTACACCCAAGTGCCTGTCCGATAGCAGCGGCTTCTCTTCGTTGCCTAGACCAGAAGAAAGCCGGGACGAAACGGAGCCGGGGGGTTCTGCTTGCTGGAGGCCCGTTTAACCACTGCTAGATACAGCTTCCTCGCGGTTTCTTCGTCGCTTAAGAGTCGTCTGTGACTTGACCCTTCATATTTTTCATCTTACAACTAATTTGCAAAAATGTCCTGGCAAAGCTACGTGGACAACCTGATGACTGATGGCAGCTGCCAGGACGCGGCCATTGTTGGGTACACTGACGCCAAATACGTCTGGTCATCGCATTGCGGCGGTACCTTTTGCAATATAACGGTTAGTACGCTCTATGTGTGGGTATGTAGAATAAAATTGGAGAGAAATGTACGTTTTGCCCTCTGCTGAGTATGTCTGCATAGCCAGGCCTCGTTGAATGGTGATAAGGCGAGCAGTGTGGTACACATGGTATCCGGTGGTCACACACAAGATGCGTTGGCACCCTGCCACCAGCCTTGGTCGTTTCTAATACGGCCAGTTATGTTTTAATGTGATTATTTAACGAAATTAAAAATGGGTTTGATTCCATTTCACCGCAGCCAAGGCAGTCGGAGAAAATCCAGACAAATTCCAAGCTAACGGTACCGTTACCGCGAACAGGGGCTAACGGGCTAACTTAGCAGCGCTAGCATCGCAGCTACCGTTATCTAGCCATGTTTTCTTATGGACCCGGACAGATGAAAGGAACGACTCGGATAAAGCATGGCAATTTCCACCATCCAGTTATCAGCCAACAGTATAATCTAAATGACCATATTATGTGTTTTTCATATCTGTGCTTGTGAACTTAAGCAGATACTTGCATCTTCTAGCAGTGTGATGTTAACATTGATTAGCAGACCATAGCTCGCGGTTAGCTCAAATCAGGCCGGTCATCCCCATTGGAAAATCATTATCAGCTAACATCAGCTAACGCTAATAGCGCAAATGTTAGCGCTCCTCGGGCGCGTAGCCGACGTGCTTCCGTTGGTCCTTTCTCGTCTTTTTTCCTACCCTGCTTCTGTGAATCACACTGCCGCTGCCGCCCCTTATTTCCAATATGGCGGATGCGCTCCCATTGTCTTATTCATTTTGTTCATGGGGGCTAAACCAGGCGTCATGTCTCGTTATCATTTGTGGCACCGATTCAGGCGTATTCGCCACAGATTTACTGGTCCTATAACATGACACGAGCAGACCTCAGCAGTTGGGAGCATTTATGGAAATTACCTCGCCAAAACAATCGTCTTCAGCGCTTTCTTGAGACTCCATTTTGTCTGTTAAATAAAATATCGGCCAATGATTTAAAAATGTGTTGATGAGTAATTTATAGGCCATAGTCAAAGTGGACCACCGCTGTGCCACTTTGAAGAGTCTTTTAGCTCCGAAATAAGCCATGCTACTTACGGATGAACCATGGACGAGTGTGCTGCTGTAACTTGGGAGTGTCCTCTCGGGCCACTGGGGCAGGGATGCGTTATCCGCTGTAGACGGAGTTTGTACAGATTTTCTTTATTTTTATTTCTAGGCAGTATTAAAAGGCCCGAGTGAAACCAGTGCCACCTGGTTACTAGTGCTGCCTAGCTTGTTTCTTTAGAGCTGGTGAGTCAGGCTGCTGTATCGAGGCAGAAAACGGACTGAAACGGCGGTTACAGTTTTGTGCAGGAAAAAATAATAGCAGAAATCCCTGAAGGAAACTGCTGTGATTGAAATTAAGTTACAGGCCCTGACATGTCGTTAGCTGCAATGCTAAAGATATCGGAGTCAGAAGAAAGCCTGAGTTTACATTTTTTCTGAATGGTTTCATGTGTGCCATGACTGTGCAGTTCTGGAGTTGAGGGCGACGCCTTTTGTTCCGCAGAATCCTGGTTTAATAAACAAAACTGCACTGCGGTTGAATACATTTCATATGTTTGTGAGTCGGCTATTAAAGTGAAGGTTAGAAGTTAGACCTTAGTGCAGATTTCCCGGCGTAGTGTTTTTCTTAGCGTTAGTGGGCCTGTGAGATTGCAGGAGCCACCCTGTTTTTACCGTTAGCTTGTTGTGTCTTTAGGTAGACACTGATCCATTTTCTTTTCAAGATCCCGTTTTGTACTCATTTGTATCATACACTTGATTATAGAAGACCTAAATATCAATAACAAATCATGGGTTAGCCTCAGCGCAGATGACAATGGAGCCGGTTTCTAAACTGAGATGCAGGCAAGATCCTGCTTGGTTAGCCACCAGAGCTAGCTACACGACTACAAGATATTTACCATTGGTTAATGTTGAATGCCTTTTTTGTTCAAGTGACATTTGCAGGCCACGTTTTTATCCTTTTTTGATTACGGTTGAGGTGTCATTTATGCCACAATCTATTTCTTATTCGATCACTAAGCTCACATTGCTGCATGTGTATTCAGTTTACATCATGGATTTTTAATATGAAGGGTTTGTAACATGTCGAGTCCTAGATTAAAAACAATACATACTCCTAGCAGCTATACATTTTTATGAACGAGATCCCATCTTTTACAGGCCTCTGGAGCAACAGTTAACCCTGCATAAATCTGACCATTGTGTACTTATCATGGGACACCATGTGTTTTTAATAGTAGCACAAGGTATCTTGATCTGAGAGTTGACCATACTGAATATTTCCAGTTTCTAAACAAGTTATTAATGAAGTGGTGCTTTAAGCTGTTGCCTGTTGCTAAAAGAGATGAGCAGTTGTACACTTGTCATTAAGGGCTCCCCCTGTGCAGTAAGGGTAATTGTAATTTTGAGACAACTGCCAGAGGTGGGCTCCTTCACAACTTTTGATTTTGTGTTCCCATCTAGCCTGAAGAAATCGACGTTATGGTAGGAAAGGACCGAGAGGGTTTCTTCACCAGTGGGCTGACCCTAGGCAATAAAAAGTGCTCCGTAATCAGAGACAGCCTCCAAATTGATGGCGACTGGACAATGGACATCCGGACAAAGAGTCAAGGTGGAGAGCCAACCTACAACGTCGCTGTGGGCAGGGCTGGCAAAGGTAAGCCTTATGTTAATTGTTGTTGTTTTTGTACATTTTAGTGGTGTTAAAGTGCTCCAGTAGTCTGCTTTTATGTAGTGCCATTAGTTTAGTTACATTATATCTTCTGTGTTGTCAGTGCATGTGGGATAAATCTTTAATCCACCTTTCCTCAATATATGACTGATTACAAGTCTGTGAACCTCATGTTTTCTTGTCATCAAGTGTATTGATTGCTTCTCAGCTAAGGGTATGATGAAGGAATAACCTGCTTTGTTTTAGCACAGAAAAGGTTTGTTAATGTCAGGAAGTCTAGTGACTCAAGGTAAACTGAAATTTCCCCAGATTATGAACAATGTATCTATGATGCTGTAAAAATTGAACTTCATTTACATTGAGTAAGTATTTGTGAGGGAGTTTAGATGCATCAAACAAATCTTACAAAACATCACATCTTTCCTACCCATTTGGTTTATCTCATAATAAATGATGTAGGTTGGACCTTTAAATCAACCTTTCCCCTGTTGATTCTGGAAGTAGAGATTATAATTCTACAAGTTTTATCTCAGCAAAAATAAAATCTATGTTGAAATGTCATTTTATGAGGTGATAAAATCCATGCAAGGGTACTATTCAGCCTTAAATAGTGAGTCAAAGATTTTAGTTAGCTATGACTTTATCAGACTGGATGCATATCAGCCAGAACAACAATAAAGCTGGCATGTGCTTCCTGCTCTGCAGAGCTGAAACACTTTTCATTTCTGAGGTCACAACTCACAGATCTTTATTTTGGAGGCTTCTCTATTCACTAAATTATAGTACTTTTAGAAATTGTGCAAAAATACTTACCTTTTTAGATACAAGTTGGAGACTGAGGCAAAATTTGGGATGAGATATCTAAATATTTTTAAAATGGGTTTAAATAGAGTATAATGGACTGAACAGCTCTTTAACGGACCAGTTCCTCTTTGAAGCCAACTAAAGTTGGTACCACTTTAGGTCCCAAGTTAGGTTTATGTTAAAACTCTGTTGTGAACTTGCCAGAGAGTTGTGCCAGTTTTCATGTTGCCTGTGTGGGCCCCAATACCCCGTCCTTCCAACTTCTCTCAACCACCACTTATACTTTGAGGTGAGACTGTAGCTGGTTCCTTTACTCAAAATACTGGGCTCGCTCTAAGGGCCAGGATTTCCTTTAAAACTTCCTGGACTGCATGCATCTTCCTCCTTCCTGGTTAACACACACCCTGCCCTCTAAAGTTTGGGTCTGTTCCCCTGCTCACATGCTTCCACTGTGTCTGTAACAATCAAGCACATCTCAGGCACGTCGGGGCTTTTTACATGTATTGAGGAGAGGTACCACAAGCATGCCACTGTCTCTGCATGTGTGCTGCATTAGTTCTGGTTGTTAGTGATCAGTAGAAGCTTCATTTTCCTAATCTTTTGCTGCTGGCATGGTGCACTTTGATTATAGTTTAGACAGTAAAGAATACTTTGTTCGTATAGAGTGCTATTAAGTCAGTACATACAAGACTACCAGCTCTTGACATTGATGTAAAATTCAGACTACCTTTAGTAAGTTAGAAAGTTATTAAGGGAGTGGAGGTGTTTTTGCAGCTATTTGGACAAGAAAAAGCAATTTTCTTAATTTGAAACACCTATTCTACCTACGAACAGATGAGGTTTTAAACAAGAAGTTTTTGAGAGCTAATGATATGCAATGTGGCTTTTGTCATACTAAAACATGACTAACCAGATGTTTACAGTAGCAGATTTTTCAGTTTAGAGGTGTTAATAAATCCATTTCCTTCTGTGATAATATAAACTTATCTAAAAAATTACAAATGCATAGTGGACAGATGAACTTCATTTAGAATGTGTTCATGGCTTAGTTAAACCTGGATCTTGTCAAGTTTGTGGCAGTCTTAATTGTGATCCTTGTTGTGAGGCCACATCTCACACTAGCATGGGAAAACTAGTCGATGAAAGTTTGCTTTGGGTTGTTGTGGAAAGTTGTTTAAATTGAGTAATGTTAGCACAGTGTAGACTACAGATGTGATTGTTTGCTGGAGAATTGGTGATCGTGAGAGCTTCAGAAATCAGCTTTGCATGTGTCCTTTACATGTATTCTCCTGCAGTGCACTCTTTGTGTTTTTAAGTGTAATGTCTGATGTCCTCTTGTTTCACCACCAGCAGCACTGATAAGAAAATGAATGTTTAGGCTCTGGACAGCCTTCAGACCACAGCGCAGCTCTGCTTTTATTTCAGTGTAGTCCTCTGTAGTCGTCTTGTCTGCATGTTGCTTCTTGGCTCTTCTCTTTCACTTGTGTGATCTCTGTACCTTCTCTAAATGTCCCTTATCTGTCTCTTTTCTTTCAGTCTTGGTCTTGGTAATGGGCAAAGAAGGGGTCCATGGAGGCGGATTGAATAAGAAGGCATACTCGATGGCAAAATACTTGAGGGATTCAGGGTTTTAGTCTAGTTTTGATGTAGCTTATGTGGCATAGATGAGGGAGAGAAAAACTTAAAAAAGAAAATAAAAAAACACAAAATTTAAAAAATACGGACCAAAAAAACCCAACAAATTACTGTCAAGTCCATGTTTCCTGCCCAACAGCCCCATTAAACAAAATCCCAGGAGCATTTCTAACAAGTGCAGGGTTCACACTCTGTCCTCAATGTAGCCCCACATTTTGCAAGGTGGCAATAAAAAGTATTTTCTTTTTCAGTCCTGCTATCACCATGTCTGTTCATTTATTTTGTTATTTTTCCCTTTTTGTACTCCAGCATTGGTTTTTGTCATGGGGAAGGAAGGTATCCATGGAGGGCAGCTCAACAAGAAAGCATTTCAGATGGCTGAGTACCTGAGGAAGTCTGGATACTAAAGCAGCCTGTACCCAGCCACCTAGCAGCTCACCCTTACCACCCTGTTGCATTTCACACCACTTCCAGTCCTAGTTGGTAGTTTCTTTGTTTTCTTTTTTTTTTCTTCTGCCTTCTCCCCTTCCTGTTTGTTATTCCCTATTTTTGTTGTCATCCTCCCCTAACCCGTCCTCTTCCCTCAACACACCTGTGCTGTGTACTCCGACCCCCTTAAGCACTATAAGTTGATCCATAGCAAAGATGAGCATGTTGCTAACAGGATGTCATGACAAATCTGTACTTATCTAAGACCAGCAAAAAAAAATCTTCTGGCCAAACACTGGTATGAGGAAGGCTTTAGTGTTGTGTAGGATGTAGACGTTTGTTTTTCCTTCATGTCATAGTGCCCATTCTTCCCAAATGCACTCCCACCCCGATGCACTTGAGCTGTAACCAAGCTCATCATGTCTTCCTCTTTTACTCTCTCTCTTTTCCCAGTTGTCTCTGGGAGGGCAGGCTGCATGCATATCTAGATCCACTGTAGCCCCCTCCTTGTAAACACGCACCCTTCACTGCCCCCCCGCCGTTCCTGCCAAAATGTTCAGTACCTTCCCACTCCATTTTTCCCTCATCCTGTTGGCTCTTAACAGGCCACATTACTAAACCTCGCAGTCTCATCTGCATTGAACTCCACTGACCCAGTCCTTCAACCCCTCTCCTTCCACATCCAAGGCTCCGACCTGAAAACTTGTTTTAAAAGGGTGGGGTGGGGTGGGGTGGAGGGTTGTGTTCATGGGGGGAGGTCAGTTAGTGACGATGAGCTGGATTTGCGAGCACTGGCATCATCAAGATGCGAATAACTTCTCCTGCCATCACAACTTCCCCAACAACATGATAGAAAACCCATGGACATTCCACAGTAACAATGGCTCAGGCACTTAATACTGTTTTTGTTTGCCAGCTCCTGTAATATATTTTCTTTTTTGATTTCTTTTTTTAAAGGCTGCCATTTTTGGACAGTAGATATCCCAGCATATAACCATCTGGAGTGTGTCCAGTTTATTTTTTTCTTTTTATAGGACCAAGTGTAGTCGAAGCTCGGGTGTTTATACAATTGCGCTAAATCATGTGAAGGATGACTGCTAACTATTTTCTGACAAGAAATGCTAACCTGGCAGTAAAACTCACTGTGGTTAAATATGTACAAGCTACATGGGAGGTAAGGGTGGGAATAAATGAAGAAAATTGTCATTTCTTTATTTTTTTTCTTTATTGTTTAGAAAACAAGCGACTGCATTTGTACAAACCCACGATGTGTTGACAACTACAAAACTGTGGAATAAATTGCCTTCTACTCTATAGTCAGCTGAGCTCTGGGGTATCACATGGTCTGTCCACGCTCAGTAATGCTAACTGTAACGTCCAACAGAATAGAAAAAACACAAACGTTAAAATGACACTCAATGGGAGATGGGATTGGTTGGAACAAAGACGCTTCTGGTTGTCTTGTAACTGCAGAACCTGTGTATCCTGTGCCATAATATAGAGAGATCTGTTGCTGTTGTAAGATGGATTTTACTCACTGTCCACTAAAGAGTCATTTCATTGGCACTTCTTTTTTTAGCTTCATCTCCACTGTTTAGACCTTGTGGGATATGTGTACTTATAAAAATACCTGTTTCAAGTCCTGTTTGCTGATTTATGTTCATTTCCTTTATCCTCACCTCTTTTTTTCTTACATCTGGGATACAGTCTCTTTAATGCATCTGATTTCATATGCATAAAAACCAAGAAATGCCATAAATTGATTTATCACCTTGTTTACAGACAGATCAAATAAATTTATTCCAACCAGATCAATGTTTGTTGTCCCTTTTTCAGACCTGCTGCTTTAAAAAATGTTTAAACCTCTCTGAAAGCTGCTTGTTTCTTCCTTAAAGATAGCATTGATTTCATGTTTGTAGGACTTTTGAACATGTAACTGCTTTGCTTAGCACAAAGACTGAAAATGTGTGCAGAAGTCAAGCTTGATTCTGTCCAAAGAAAAAGGGGAAGGTCTTCTTTTTGGTGGTTTTAGACTTCGGTGAGTGTTGAAAGTGAAACGGCACTGATTTAGGGAAGATTCTCAGATTACTACAGACAAAATGACCTGGAACCAGCTGATCTCTGGGAAAATAATTAAACATCAAGTTCCGTTTTTATCTTCGTGTAGTCTTGATTCAAGACACAGAGCCTAGAAGATTGAAATAATTAAAAAAAGTTTATGCCTTAGAAATCAATTGTTTTTGGCTTCATTCACTCTGGAACTTTGAAATATTTAGTACTGCTGTTTCCTTTATCTGCTATGTTGATGTAAGGAAAAATACATTTTGTCATTGACCCTTACAAATGTCAAACCAAGAATTCAGTAATTTTTTCTGGGCAATTACAACTTCGTTATTTTGGTCAGCTTATGTGCCCCTGATGTACAAAAACCTGTCAGAAAAAGCCAATTTGAACATGTACACGACTGATTAATTGAAACTTCACAGCCTCTAAACTGGCCTTTAGACTTTGCTGCATTTTATTAGTTTATGATGTATTTAGAATGAATAGGTGCAGTAATATGGACAAACTGAACAGGTATCTGAGGTGTTTACAGTAGATAATAATTCGGAACACCTTTATCCAGAATAGCAAAAAGGCCTTTTTTATACACAGCTGAAAGGAAACTGAAGCAGTAATGATCTCGAACCAGAATCTAACTAGCTACCGAGGCCCCCTAAGACAGTGGTTCTCAACTGGTTGAGTCACGGGACCCACTATCAACTCCTCAAAGAGAATTGCAACTGGAATATTGGGGAATGTTTTGGTCAAACAGATGTATTTGTTAAAATTAGTAGAGCTTGGGCCTAAGACAGTACAAGAGGTCTACCAAAAATAACGAAATAGGGCAAAACATGCATGTTTTATAGTCTCAGATGATTTTAAGCATTTTTTTTCTAGGCATACATCCGCAACCCACTGAAAAGGGCTTTGTGACCTGCGTTTGGGTCCCGACCCACTGCTCTAAGAGATCCCCTCTTATAACTGAGGCATCAAACTCAAATGAGCTGTTAGAGTGACCAAGTTTAAATCAACCTCTTTCTTGTCACACCTCCAAATGAACAGTGCAGCTGCATGCAGGTGAAAATCATAAACAAGCTTCTTCCTGTGATTCGATTCAAGAAGTGAAACTTAGTCATTACAACGTGAAATCTTTTAAGACTTTTTTTGCCTAATGCTGATGACACAAAAATTCCACTATCACAAAACCCTGGTCCAAAAAAAGGGTTTATAATACATAAAGGTTGACCTGTAAAATTATGCTAATTTATGCACTCAGTAACTGGTTGGAGCTCCTTTTGCACAAATTGCTGCATCGACGCAACAAGGCATGAGGCCAGTCAGTCTGTGGCACTGCTGAGTTGTTCTGAAGCCCAGGTTGCTCTGATAGCAGCCTTCAGCTCATCTGTATTGTTGAGTCTGATGTCTTTGGCTTTGGTTCCACTAAAAAGGCGCCAAGCCCTGTTGAAAAAAGAAATAAGTATCTCCATAAAGATGTGATTTTAAATTTTTGTAAGCTGTAATCATTAGACTATATTAAATTTAAATTCCTGAACTAAATCCACAGGAAAATGAACTTTTACATGATATCCCTATTTTCTGAGATGCACCTGTATGTTAAAACAAAAACAGGGCGTGCCAGTAGTTGAGTGGTTAAGGCGCGCACCATGTACGCAAGCAACCCAGGTTCAAATCTGGCCTGTGGCACTATTTCCTGCATGTCTCTCCCCTGTTTCCGACTCTATCCACTGGCCTTTCTCTAATAAAGGCTTGAAAAAGCCCAAAAATAAATCTTTAAAAAGGAAAAAAAAAACAAAACAAGGACAGCAAGTCTTGGAATAGAAATGGATTTGGCTTTTTGGTTTCATAACACCACAATAACCAAGTTAATCATTCAACACAAAGTTTCCTTGTCAAGTGTAATTTCCATTTTATTGAAGTGAATTCAGAGTACATACATGAGCAGGAAAACACAACGGAAACAACATTAACTGAAAAAAAGGCAAGAGGGTTTCATAAACAAAAATCAAGCAATACTGTGACAACAAAAATGGTTATTATAAACCATATTAAAATGAGATAAGGTCAGTTAAAAGTGTATTACAAGGCCTATCAACCAATAACTTTGTGTTCAATGAGGTGACAGGTCTGGAGCAGCCACATGAACTTAACCACAGGCAGCGTGGAAAGTTTTCTCCACACTTTTCAAATTGGCTTCACATAAACCGGAGTGACACAGAGAATTACATTCTTTGCTTGGAAGGTGTTTCTTAAACTGGTTTGTCTTCAGTTTGTCTGGGAGTGAATCTTTTTTGTAACAGAAAAGTTGTGGCACAGAACAGACTGGAGCTCCTAGGGGCTCCTTTAGAAATCAGGCTAGAAATAACTTGGCAAAAAACCCTCACTGTGGTTTTAAATGTTTCTATACTTGCTTAATGTACGTGTAGTTTTACAAAAAGATGCTGCATAGCGGTTCAGTGTAGCTGTATGTACAATAATGAACCCCATCATCTGAAACAGACAGACTAGGAGATAATCAAAGATATAGATGGAACTTATTGTGATCTTTTTTATATATACAATATTCTATTGAACTTTGTGTCAAGTTTGTGTATATGTGTGACTTCTGGACTCAGTACAGTATGACAGTCTACTGTACACCACCTGTGCTGTGTAATATGCCAAGTACGTCCGCTCATGATGCTGTGTCATCGGCACTTGTCCATTATGTTAAAAATAAAAACTTGATGGATATATTACAGTGTCTCATAAGCAGTGACAGAAAAACAGATGATGAATCCGTTTGGTGACCCCGGCAAAAGTCTCTGCAGCTGTGAGGTAAGCGAGAAAGGGGCGGGATCTAGTGACCAATCAGGCCAAACAACAATCAGTCAAGCTCGGGGCAGGTCGTCCTCGTGGTCGTGTCCTTCAGAGCATGGCTGCTGCATCTGCACCACCACAGTCTCAACGGTGACCTCTTCCTCGCTGTCGCTGCTGTCCAGCTCGTCGTCCTCGTACTCGGAGGATTCCTGCTCGGGGTCCGAGCGTGACGCCGCTGACATGGTGCCAAAGGAGTGTGCGCTGGTGGAGGCCAGAGACCTCAGGAGAGGGGTGCTCTCTGAAACCTCTTCATTCTCCTCAGGGCCACTATCCCCCTCCTCTGAATCAGAGTCGGAGTCACCTTGCGAGGGGACTACTTTCTGCTTGCACACCGGACATGTCTTCTTAGTTTTGGTCAGCCAGGGATCCACACACTTACTGTGGTAGGCTAGGGACAGAAACAAGAACAGAAATTCAAATACAGACTGACTAACACCTCATGTTGGTAGATTGTATCTAAAAACTTAACAGCGGTCACATTTGACTTTTTTTCATTTTTCAAATGCTAGGTCAAACTGATCATAATTATAGGTGGCATGTTCCTTGATGATTGCTTCTTTTCCATTTTGACTGGTTCTTACCTAAAACACCGTTTCTGCATTGATACTTGCTGTATCTTCAAAAACCACAAACCTTCTAAAAATATACCCAGACCGAAACAGTTTTGAATCTAGAGATCTGGCATGAAGAGTTGTCATCAGCTTGCCTGTGTCAGTGCTAAATTAAGGTCTTTGACTTTGAGCTTGTTGTGTCACAAGTCTAAGAGGTTAATGGGTCACATGCAGTGTAGAGAGATCACACTGACCGTGGGAACATGGCAGGACTCTGAGCTTGTCACCTTCCTCATACTCATCCAGGCAGATGGCGCATACATCATAGCTGTCTCCTGGATTGAAAAAAAAAAAAAAAGACATGCATTCAGATCAGAAAAGGACAGAAGAGATTAACTAGAAGTTATACTTGTTTATTATTGGCCAGCATAAGTGCAATATTTTGAAATACCAGTAGGATTCAATAAACAATTTCTGCTATAATAATATATATATATATATATATATATATATACACACACACACACACAGAATGCTTAAGGTTTCATGATTATCCCCTGGATCAAAAAAGGCATGTTCAATTTTGGCTGACTTTACATGAATAGCATATTTAAAAAAAAGCTTAAATGGGTGCTATTCTTGTTTCCCGTTAGCCAGTAGAGGTGCATTATTCTATAATAACTGTAAAACTCTAGATGTCCTCTGGACCAAAAGCCAAATCTATCCATCTATTATCTACACTGCTTATCACATTTAGGGTTGCAAAGGACTGGAGCCAATCCCACTTGTCATTGGGGGAGAGGTGGGTGGACTGTACCAGTCGCCAGTCGATCACAGGGCTGACATACAGAGACAAGTAGCCACACTCACATTCACATACAGGCAATTTAAAGTTACTATGTAACCTAATTAAAATGTCTCTGGACTGTGGGAGAAAGTCAAAAGACCCAGAGGGAAACCACGCATGCACAGGGAGAACAAGCTAACTCCACACAGAAAGATCCTGTCTGGCGGGAAATTACACTAAGAACATTTCTGCTTTGAGGCAACAGCACTACCCAGTAAAAATTAAGTTCTGGCTTACTTTAATAGAAAAATGATATAGCGTAAGACACAGGACTATACATAGTATAGCGACTATCAGTGAGCTTTAGTTGCACTTATTCCTTATTGGCCAGGTGAGGTTAATCATGTCAGGTATCTGTAAAGCTCCAATGAACTAAATGCTTTAAATAAATGATATTAAAAGTAGGTTCTATTGTTTTTCCTTGGGCCAAAAAAAAAACAAAATTAATTAATTAATTCTGAATTAAGTATTCTTTTAACAGAGTAACTGTAATTTTACTTATTTTACTTATTATTAATAGATATGTATACTTGGTCTATTTTGTCAATACATGTGCATTATTTTCAGATACCTGCATTGTTCCATCAAATCAAATAAGTATACATTTATACTCATCAGCTGAAATTTAATAGTTCTCTCCCTGGTCAAAATGACAAGATAAATGCATTTTCTTACTGTTTTTGACTTTAGCTTGACTGAACACTGTTGTGACAGAGTACTTAAATAAGCATCAGTAACACATGGTTCTTATTGTTAAGTGGAAGTGCAGTATTATGGATAACTACAGCTATTACATTGAAATCACAGCTTTACACTTATTCTACCAGCAGGTTGGCCATTGAAATTAGAGTGCATGTTTTAGTGAAAGACTGATTCATAAAAAGGTTTTTTTATTATTATTATTGGCATATTTATCTGCACCATCAGGCCTTAAATAAAAGTGACACACAAGCCATGTCCCTGTACAGTTAAGAAGTGAACTGAGCGAGAATGAGTGCAGTCACTTCCTAATAAATGTACTGCTCATCTTGGATAATACATAGTATTAGAAGATAATAAGGAGAAGAATGCCACTAGACCAGAAACAGGGTGTGACTGTGTGTCCAGGTTATTTTAAGGGCACAAAGATGAACTGGTTGTTTTTCTGTTTCCTAAAGACTGTTGACGTCAGCTGGATCCATGACAACTCAGGCAAAAAGGAACTCCAGCTGCTTTAATGCTGACCTTTCTTCAGCTTTTTGTCACTTTCTCTAATAGTTTCCATCTAATGCTTAGTCTACAGGGAGATTTGCTGCTTAACCACCAACAGTAAATTTCCTGATTTTACACGAGGCACAAGACTTTCTGCTCTGCAAAAGCTCAGGAATTTATCAACGCACTCCCTTTCAAATTCCACAGTGTTCTTCTCCTTTTTCTTCCTTTCCTCTTTCCTTGCCTGGACTGGAGGGAGGGAGGGAGGGAAGGAGTGGGGCTGTGGGCCGGTGTGTTTATGTAAGCTCTAAATGAGCATGTTTTCCCCCGACTGAGCTCTCTGTGTCCATGCCAGGGCTGCATGTGACCGTATAAGGATGGGGAGTCAGATCGACCATAACCCCCCACCTCCTCCTCTTCCTTCTCTCTCTTACCGTCAGCAACTTCAACTTGCATTCCCATTTCCTCCTTGCAGTTCTGTTTTCTCATCATCAAAACAGCTCTTCACACTCAATCCCATCTTAACTTTAGAACTGATCCACTTGTCTTTCTTTTCTTGTAGCTGTAGCAGCCCGAATCTTTCCTCTTTGTTCTCTTCTCCAAGGTGAGTGCTTGACAGTCAGGGTTAGGGGAAAGGAACCTTTTTACAGACGTGGGTCCATTACAGACTCAGGAAATGCTCAACGGTGGTACTAACTGCGCTATTCTGAGAGCTCAATGAACTCTGCTCTGGAGAGACAATAAAAGAGTTGGGTATGGTTCATAATGTTTCAGACACAAACTGTAAAATCATCCACTTCTGTTGTACTTTGGTCTTCACTTTTCTATGGCAATTAGGCTTTTGACCAACATACACTCCACTAGTCTATGATGCACAGATTTATTTGATTTCTTGATTTTTTTTAACAGTTTTTTAAAAATCCATGATTACTCTGTTCCTTCTTTGGTTTGACTTTTTTCAATTTATATATCTCATATTTCATATTTACTGCTTTTAAACTGAACCTACATAGGAAAGATTTTTCACAGATTTGCTGACACATTTGGAGTGATGAACATATTTAATCAGAAAACACTGCTACAATCACAGTCCGCTCTATGCGCTATGATGCTTTTGGATCTGTGTCCACAGCTGCTGTTTGTTACGCTGGCACCAGTATTAGGAATTGGTGCAGATCCTAATCATTAGTACTCACTCATAAAACACTGAAGATAAAGTACTCAGTTGGAGTCATGTCTGCAGTTTGGTGATATTTAAACATGAATAAGGGTGACAAAAGAAGGGCACACTATAAATATGCTCTGCTAAGTTACCAAGAGAAAGGATGATGACCATCTGATGACAATAACAAACTTTCACAAATTTTAATAGTAATTTTATATCTATACTCTGTATCAGTGGATATCCAACTGTAAGTACTTGCATGGGATGCTCACATCCTTTCATATTTTATACTCTGATCATGTCTATTCAGCATCCTTGCACTCTTTGCCCCTTTTGCAACCATACTATCAATGCTCACGGACTTGTATACAGTAGAAATAATACCTAAGAGCATGTACAGATTTCTATTGCTAATCACCTGCTGGCAGCACTCATTTACACATTGTTGAATCTCTCCGTTTATGTATGATTGCAGCCCAGGAGTCCTGGAAGAACATAACCTTTGATCCTTCATAAATTAGAGGCTGTCTGTCTGCTGATTTCCTTGCATCTATGGACCTCCAGTGCCCTCTGTCCCTGGAGATATGGAATCTGATGAGAATGGGCTGAGGTTCAGGCTGGGTTTTGGGACTGGTGTATGTTGAGCCCTCTAGATCTTTGTCTGTCCAGCTTTAGCCTCAATCTTAGGAAATTTTGGTAACCAGCTTTCCAAAAAAGTTGTTGGTGGAGTACCTTCCACACCTTCAGACTGACTGATAACACGCAAGTTATCCCCCTTGTCCCTGTTTTCATGGTCATCAATGTGTCCCCTTCTCCAAGGCTTAAATGTGGACATCATCTTGGCCGGTAACTTCTTCCACACCTGAAATTCATCCTCTGCTCCATTGCCCCTCTATCTGAAGTTTAGAAGTGCCACTTCATGCACCTGACATGTCTGGGACAGAGGACTTTGGTGATATTGTCCATGATTTCTTAAATAGCCTGTCTGAGGACAGGGTCAAGTGCTAGTCTTGCTAACAGAAGCTAGGTTAATTGAGCCTGCAGAAGTGGAAACAGAGCTCGCACTACATTCACCCTTGCCTGGATTTCTTTGATTTTTGGTGGCATAATGTCAGAGCAACTCACAAAATATCTGTTGATGCTCTTATTATAGCCTAATGTAAAGCCACTACGCAGGTACTGCTTAGAGTGAGACAATAACTGAAAACTATTAATGCTGTGGTGCTGAGCTCAGTGATGTGGACTTTCTGCTATGCTGCCACCTTGCTGCCCCCTCACTTATTTTAAATTCAAAAACAATGTTTACTTCCTTGAAGGGAAAAATATGAAGTACAGTGATCTTTTTCAAAATGACCTTAGAGAATGACGGAAAGTGGAGGTCAGCTGTTGTAACCTAGACACAATAAACGCTGGTAAGAAGTGAACTGAAGCTTAGGTTAGGCACTGAGTGCAAATCCACAGTGTACGGATACAGGCTCTTAAAAACTATGGCTAAGCTGCTCATCTGTGATCTTGATTTCCTTGTGAGTGTTTATTATACTGTGTCCTAACTGCATGCAATGTTGCATCACATTATATTGCATTAAATACTTGCTGTCCACACTGCATCCTTTAAAATGTAATTCCCTGTCCTGCAAATTTCAGGCTCCCCTTCTAAATAATATGAGATCAGGTGTTTTTATTTTAAATACAGAGAAACAGAAGTGTGGCTATTTGTATTGACAAGCTTTTGACAGCTTTAGGCAGAAAAGGATATTAATCCACAATTAGCTCCACTTTTTAATAGGGCTGGGCAATTAATCGCAAATTAAATTAAATCTCAATATGGCCTGCTGCAATTTTCAAATCACAGAAGGTGCAATATTGCCTTAGACTCATATTTGTGTCAAAATACTAGTTTGAAACTTTTTTGCAGCTGAGATGTTACGTATCATGCAATCATTCTAGTGGCATATTTTTAGAATAGTGTACAAAAAATCAATTTTTAATTTTTTTTTGTATGTTTTTCCTTGTTAAATATGAGAATTATATATAAAAAAATATAATTCCCTTTAATACAGCTGTTCATATCCAATTTGCAAATTGAGTCAAAAACATCACAGTTAGATATTTTTTTCACAATTGTTCAGCCCTTGTTTAATCTATCTAATACTGTGTTGGCTATTGTTTAGAATAAATTATAACTTGTTTTTGTTGGAAAATGCATGAGATGAGAAAGTTAGGAAATAATTGCATATTGAATTGCAATTGCACTATTGGGTAAAAAAATCGCAATTAGATTATTTTTCTAAATCTTTCAGACCTAGTTTATAAACAAGATATAAGCTCTTTTGAGTGAGCAAAGTAAATGGAAATGAAGGAAATATTTCTTTCTGACACTCCTGATGCCTTGTCATCTAGCTCTTTCCTTGCTCAATGTCAAGGACAGGGGATAAATAGGAATGGAGGGAGGAAAAATGTTGCAGTGCATCCGGTTGCATCAATGGCATGGTGTCAGGACACTACAATGGGTATCAGTGTACTTGGTCACTTATGCTTGGTGCCATTCGGACACAGGGTTAAAGTTAACAATGTATAGTTCAATAATTTCTTTGATGAGTAAAATTATTCTTAAACTGTTAAAATCATGGCAAATATTGCAAAAAAGGCTAAAGCTGTAGTAAGTATCAATTATCCTTGACTTTCATTAGCTTATTTTTTTGTTATTTTAGAGCACATACTCCTAAAAGTATTAATGACTGCACTATATGATATGCATGTGCACATATCTGGCGACTGTGGCTCAGTAGGTAGAGTTGACATCTCGCAATTGGAAGAACGTGGGTTTGATCCCCAGCGCCTGTGGTCAAATGTTGGTGCGTCTCTGGGCATTTCAAGACATTTAACTCCAATTTGCTCCCACTGCTTTGCCCAATGGGCAAATGAACTGGATTAGTCAATACTAATGGCAATGTATCTTATGCTAAATTATTTTGTTTTATCTATACTAAAACACCATTCAAATAGTATTTTCTCTGCACCAACATCACCAACAACATCAGAACTTTGATTGAACCAGTGCATCAGTGTGCCTCTGTTCTTGCTTGTGATAACATTCATAAATCTTTTCTAAAACAAACTGACGATCCTAGTGAGCTTCAGAGACTTTAAAAAATGGCTCAAACAGTCCCGGGACAATGCATCCAGAGAGAAACATGCAGCGCAGTGCTCTGCAGCCCATCATCGTTTACAACTCTGGTATGACTGTCCTTCATCACAGATAAAATTACTCTTCTCCTGCTGATCAAAGAAGTTATCGTGGAGTTTACCCACTACCTAATTCTACCAGAAATCAATTTAAACAATGTTAACACTGTGACTAGCAGATGAGTGCTGAAGTAAGCTGCTGGGAATCCCTTTACTTGTATGTTTTGGGGCCAGTAGCACATTGTGAAGGCCTCCGTGAGCCACTGCAGCTTCTTTCTATTTTTCATTAATCAGCGAGTCCTGCCAGCAGTCTCTGCTCTCAAAGGATCCAGGCTGTCCTACTGAACTCAGGATGAGCAGTGAGTGTGTGTAGTGAGCAGGCGAATGAAAGTGTGACAGAAAAACTGGTTAAAAAAAAAAAGAAAAAACATTTACTGCACAGTCCGACACAGCTTGAGCCAACCAGACGAGGGCAGCTGGCACTGAGGCCAGTATACTGAGAGACAGAGAGGGCTCCTCTGTCCTGACATCAACATGCCTCACACACCGATGGCTCAGACACTGCAGCTGCTCTTTTCAGTGTGTGTGCTCAGCTCCCCGCCTATAGTTTGGAGGCGGAAAACCGAGTGGAGTGAGTCATCGTACGCAGGGAGGGATCAGACTGGAGATCAGAGGTCAGAAGCGTTTCCTACCTTTCACGGATAAACCCAAGCTGAAAACAATCCCTCTTGTTTCCTCAGCCACTTCCCTATACTAGTATATGAATGTGTCTGTATGGAGGTGAGTGTGGTCTGGCTTTATATGTCTCAAACCAGCCGTCCAGAGCACCAAAGCTCACTGTCAAATGTCAGTCCTACAGCCTAAGTGGGGATGATGCAAGGCAGTGCAATAAAAGCAGGGCGAAAGTCAAGCTAATGGTGCTGTTCTCTGACAGCTGTGGCAGCTATTACATAATCCTGTACATTGACACAGGTCCTATGTTGCGCGCCGCTGCTCAGACTGGTATTGTGTGCCAATTACACGGGTTGTGTGGTTTTCATTAAGGCATTGTGTGCTATCCATACAGCCTCTCTTTGTGTGAGCTAGCACTCATTTCAGCCTGTTTCTCTACATGCATGTCTGATATTATCCAATGCAAACATCAACACCTTGAGCTCCGAGTTATACAAGAAGTGTCAGGCAGCTACTCCCACATTAACAGAGCAATGACAGCAAATGTTAAAGGTATAAATAATGCACATATGTAAATTCATGCATGCTCAACAACAGCTGAGAGGAAGATGAGAAAAACACCTCCATTAGTGCGTAGCCACCAACGTGTTCACAGAGCTGATGGAGAGGTCTGATTCTGTCAGTCTCAGCTCGTCCGCCAGAGAAGGTGGATGGTGGGCTGATACTTCAAACAGCACAAAGGAGGCCTGCCAGCACAGGATGAGGCTGATGGCTGGCTAACATCTACCTGAATGGCTTTAATGGACCAGAAAAGACATCAGTATTTGAGCTTATAAACTGTTCTGGACTGTGACTGACACTGATGCACTACAGAGGCATTAATACCATGGATATGTGGAACCTTTAGTTCCACGTTAGTAGTGCTCAATGAAGTAAAACTGATGGAGATCAAGGAGAGTCGTCTATTTCAACATAAAGTCAAGGCTTAAGACCTTGATAGAAATATCAGAAAAAGTGGAAAAATCCCTCATTTATTAAAGCTTTGACTGTATTTCTCCTCAGGTAATATTAAACCAGGGCTATTTAATTATTAACAAAATCATCAATCTTGCATTTTTTACCATTATTTTACCAGGAAGTCTCATTCAGGTTTAAAATGTCTTCTACTAGAGACTTGGCCCAGGTAGCAACCATACAAAATCACAAAACACGTTAAAACCAACTAAAAAACATAACAGAGAAAATCACGATGTGAAAGAGCCTTTAAATGATCAGTGGCCCATCAAAACACAGCCACAGGCCTCTGTTACTACATTCCTATGATCCTCTTAAATTTGCCTTGTTTTATCAGCGAGCCCATTTTTTCTTTGTTTGTTATTCCATGCCTAAGGCAAAAAGGGAAAAACCCAACATCTATAAAAACCAAGGGCACTACTTTGAAGAACAACAAATGAGATGAATGTAACTGCTAACCAGTTGAGCTGAAATATATACGGTTATATAGGTAAACAAAAGTTTACCAGTGCTTTTGTTTGCTAAGCTTCTTCCCAAAAGTCAATATGGCATTATAATCGTTGCATGCTCCTTGCATATACATGTATTGATACAGATTTTAGAGAATATGAAAAAGTTAAAAAAAAAAAAAAAGCCAATACTAAACTGCAGCACATGCTTCTTACCAAAACAAGTTAGTGGTTGTATGAATGAGGAAGAAGGTTTATTGGCTGCGGCCTAGACTGGATACTGGATCATTTCAAGTTTCTTTAAAAACCAGAAAGCTGGGAGTTAGTCATGAGTCATGCCATGTTTAAGCTATGCAAAAACAAGGTAAAATACTGCAGCAACACTAGTCTTTATCTACACATGACAAGACACCATTGTTTATTGTTTATTGGGATCCCCATTAGCATTGGCACATGGCGGCAGCTATTCTTCCTGGGGTCCAGGACCATGCTAATTAGCAGTTAGCATCTGCAGCTAGGCTTGCTACACAAGGCCAGTACAGACAAAATTTCCCTCAAATTCTAAACAGGATCAGACAACCACAAGTAATTAGTGCTGTCAATTGATTTAAAAAAATTAGTCAGGTTAATCACATCATTATGCTGTGATTAATCATGATTAATCACAGCATTTGTTTAGTTTCAGTGATTTCTAGAAACGTTCTTATTATTGTTTATTTTCATTATTTTAACTTAATGTACAGCACTTTGAAAGTGCTTTTTACAAAAAAAGTATTTTATCTCAACCAAAAATACAAGTAAATGTTAGTATTATAAATTAACATTTAAAACGCTACCATTTACTTGTATTTTTAGTTGAGATAAATTAGTTTAAGTATGATGTTCAAATGAAGAAATATTAAACAAACTAGAGTTTTTAAACTTATTTGTGGTTTGTAAATCAGTGTGTCTTAATTCAATGAGCAATATATTAATAACTGCAAACAAGCCCAGCAGACAAACACATCGGGAACAAAATAACTTCTGCTGTAAAGTGAATGATCAGGTGTGCTGTTACCCCGAGGTAAGTGAAGTTGCTGACTGATGTCCGATGGTCTCACGTCAGCGTAATAAATTTAGCTCAGGCCAGCTGCTCCAATTCAGTTGCCTTTTTAGCTGTCATCCAGTTCACGGATTCTTGTGGCAGTAGTTCTCATAGGTGTTCTGTGGTACGGGTCATCCGAGGCGACCAGGATGATGTCTTGAAGCCCCTTGGCATCAACAATGTCTATGGTCTGCGGTCTCTGGCGCCCTATTAGCAATCGCATTAGTTAGCTTAGATGTTGTCGTTTTGGGGACAAATCTGGGTCTGCTGGACTGTGCTGGTGTAGTCTGCCATTATGGCTTGATCCCATGTTGTTGTTAGCGTCTTTGCTAGCATTAGCAACATTAACGTCTTCGCTAACATTAGAAAAGATGTGCTTTGCCCGGAGGTGGTACTTCAGACTTGTTGTTCTTCAGAGTAAAGACAGTTCATCACCGCAGTATGTACACACAACTTTTGTTTCAAACAGACTTCCATTAACTTGCAAAGCAGATGGATACACCCGTTTCCGTGTTTCTCACTGGCGAATCCATCTTGCAAGCTCCCATCTGAACCGTTTGGGCTTGGTTAGAAAGTGACAGGACCAATCAGTGACGAGGGGCAGTACTTTTAGGCGCAGCAGAGTCGAGACGTAAACAAGCAGCAGCAAGAGCTGGTGCAGTTATGGAGGAAGAGATTAGAGTGGATGCTGCTAAAGCGCCAGTTTTATCAGAACTTGACAACATTTCTTCGTAAAAAGAAGAACAAAGAACAGTGGTGAGTTGTCTTCTTTTCAAAAATGACAAAAGTCGAGTACTTACATGTCTATAGTTGCCATGTTTTGCGTTATTCCTCAGTAGCTGCGCAGCTCGATAGCTGCTATGTCACGTGCTTTGTTGCTCTTATTGGCCGGTAGAGATGTGATAGAACGTTCATCCAATCACACTCCAAGTTTTTTTTCAAATCCTCTGCCTTTTCTCAAACGTTTGAAGCTTTTCCAGATGGATGTGTTTTACACATCCATCTGGGAATACATTTTTTACAATACATTTTTAAATTACTAGGTTATTTTCATTAATATAATGACATTCTTTAAAAGATAAAATTTCCCAGCCAACTTGAATGCTGCATCACACAACTGTAAGTTAGCTTGTTAAGTAAGCTAATCAGCATCTATCCTTCCGATTTCAACACAGACTTCAGCACTGGATTACTTTTTTAACCAATGGAACCTACTACAAAGTTTGGGAGAACTTTTCACAGCACATCTAAAACTTCCTAAAACCAAAGCACCATTGTTGAAATAAAAAGATCTAAAATTATGGGAAATTCATAACTGGCTGGTGAAACTTTTTATTGTTTCTCCTTGTTACAGTGGAGTTCTTGTTTGAGTGGTGCCTTTTCAAATGCTATGATCCGCTGGACGATGTGCTGTCAGCGACAAAGTTGCTGAATAATGTCGGTGCTACTGTTGTTGTCTTTGTCCACTGTTGTAGCTCACTGGGATACAAAGTGTTCCTAAACAGGACACTTTATCTGGGAATATTCAGGCTGTTGCTGTCGTTTGCTGTGGTTGTGTGGTTGCCAGGACAGTGTGACAGTGAGTTGTTCTCTGGTTTTACATCTGTGTATGAGCTTCGTTCCACATGTATCTGTTCGGTACACATCTGTACCATACTGAGAGGCCCGTACCGAATCGGTACGGTACGAATACATTTACCTTAACACCCCTAATGTACACTGCATATTTTTCTCAAATTATGTAAACTTACTTGCACACTTTGTGAACGAGCAAATGTGTTAATTGAAGCTTGAAAATCTTTGTAGCATGTCATCATTGTTGTGACTATAAGCTAAAGGTGGGTGACAGGTCACTAAAGCAACACTAAAACTCTCTGATAGATGAATGTCTGGAACGTTTGGGATTGCAGCTTTAAAAGCAACAGTGACGCAGAATCACAGTGTTCCAGTTCATGATAGCTGCTTCTGTTCAAAGCCCCCAGAGTCAAAGCTCAGCATTATCTGCTGCGTCCGAGGCCAAGGGCGCCATTAGGCATCCTTCCCACTCTCTGCTGTACTCACTCACTCACTCAAACACACACACACACACACACATACACAAACACACACTCCCTGAACCCCAAGTTCAGGCACACTGCCAAAAAAGTTGAGGATGGGAATTGGAGCAGCAGTGAGAGTTGAGCGTCACAGTGACTTATGTAGCACTGAGCTGCTCCAGAGAAATACTGAAGGTAAATATTCTTGGTGTGTCACAACATGAGGCCTGAGGGATTAAAAAACAACATAATATCAATAAACTCCTGTTTTCTTTTTTCTTGGTCCACAAGGCTTGTGGAACAAGTTTTTAGGGGATTATGACAATTTTTTGAGATATTGTATTAAAAATCTCATTTCTCTGAGAGATACTTAGGGGAAAAAAATCAATCCATCAAACACTGCAAGAAAACTCTGTCACCCTGTCTTAATTACACAAAAACCCATGCAACATTTCAGTTCACGCTATTGATCTGTATGGATGTACTGTGCCTCCAAAAAGTATTAACCCCCTTGGATATTTTACCTGCTTATTTATTTTATCAATCAATAATGGTCACTATAATTTGACTATTTTGACAAAAAAAAATACAAAAAAAACTCTTCAAAATCAAAGTGAAAACAGATTTTTAAAAAAGTGATGTCAACTGAACAAAAATATGAAATGTGAAATAAGTGACAGCATAAATAAGTGACAGACTTAAATCAACAAAGTGCCAGCCAATTGGTGCTAGGAGTCTTACAATTAAAAAAAACCCTGAGTGCAGTGGATGTGTCTCAAGTGATTGAAGTATAAAGTCACCTGTGTCTGGAAGGTCCAGTCACTGGCTGATCAATATTCCTTGCTACCATTACACCATGAAGACAAAAGAACACTCCAAGCAATTTAGAGAAAAGGTTACTGAAAAGTATAAGTCAGGGGATGGATACAAAAAAAATCCAAGGCACTGAACATCCCCATGTTTAGTTAAATCCATTATAAAGAAATGGAAAGAGTGTGGCACGTGAAAATCTGCCTAGATCTGGCCATCCTCACAAACTGGCTGGCAGGTCAAGAAAAAGACTAGTAAGAGAGGCCACCAAGACAACTATGATTACTCTGCAGGAGTTACAAGCTTCAGCAACTGAAATGGGAGACTGTCCCGGTTGTCCATGTTCTTCATTAATCAATGCTTTATGGAAGAGTGGTATAGAGAAAGCCATGTTGAAGAAAACTCTGATTAAATCTTGACTATAGTTCACCAAAAGGAATGAGGAATGAAACTCCATGGTCAAGTGGGAGAAAGTTCTTCGGTTTGATGAGACTAAAATGGTGTTTTTTGGCCATCAGACAAGATGCTATGATTGGCGGACACCAAACACTGCACATCACTACCAACACACCATTCCCACTGTGGAACCACGATGGTGGTAGCATCCTGCTGTGGGGACGCTTCTCATCAGTAGCTGGCTTGTGAAGGTTTGTAAAGGTAGAGGGTAAATCCTCCAAGATTTATTTTCTAGCAAGACAATAACCTGAAGCATACAGCATAAGCTACACAGAAATGGTTTAAAGACAACAAGGTGAATGTTCTGGAGTGGCCGAGTCAAAGCCCAGACCTCAATACAAAAGAGAATTTGTGGCTGGACTTAGACAGTGCTGCTCACACCCGATCCCCATGCAACCTGACAGAGCTTGACCAGTATTGCAAAAATAATGGGGTAAAATTGGAGGGTCCAGATGTGCAATCCTAACTGAGACCTATCCACACAGACTCAGTGCTGCTAAATACTGACTTGAATGGGATGAATATTTATGCAGTCAATTCTTTGGAATTGCTTATTTTTATTTCATTGACATTACATTGTAAAAATCTCTAATTACTCTGACATTTTAGAGATCTTTTTTTTTTCACAAAGCCAAATAGCATTGACCAGATTGATTTATAAAATCAATACAAGAGTTAAACATCCGAGGAGGTTAATAATTTCTAAAGACACAGCAAACACTAACAACAAACCTCATTAGTTCACAGTGTCTGTCCCACAGCACCCAGGGTATCCTGTTACTCCCCCCCCCAAAAATCAGAGCACTTGGTTGTTTGAAACGCAAACATTGCTCAGGAGTGCAGGGCTTAAAAGGTGATTAGGTAGAGATTTGGTGTCCCCTTCCTGTGTCGCGCACACTCTGACTCAGCTGACAGGATCACAGATGCTGCACAGAAGGCCGTTTCCTGGACATCTGAACTCCCTGCAGCAGGGCCAAGGACAAAAGTAGCAGAGCCCGGTGGAAACCCTGAGTCAGAGTGGGCACACAAACCACAGAGTCTGACATGACAAAATCACAGCAATCTGAGCAGCACACGCTGGTGTGGGCTGCAGGGTTGCACGTGCATCTGTTAATGCCAGGCAGGGAGGAGCGGGTCGACTCATAACCCCCCTCAATTAGCAGCTTTGCAAGGGGGCTACTTATTATGCACCATGTAGTCTGAAGAGCTCCCCTGGTGTTCCCCCACACAGCTGATTGTAGTCAAGCGGGGGCTTTCCAGTCTGGGAGACACAGCTGCCGGAGGAAACACAGACTGCTCAGCAAACCTCTAAACACACAGACAAAACGTGCTAACGGCGGCACAAAGAGGATCCGCAGCATCAAATTAAATCAAAATGAGTCCAACTTTTGTACTAAGGCTCAGTAAAACACAAAAAGAACATTAAGAGAAGATGTTACACATTTTAAATACTTAATATAACAAAAAGATTCTGAGTTTGACCCATTCTGCTGTTTTACAAGCAAGCAACACCAACTGTTGGTCTTGTCATAATTTCCAAGTCATCAAAACTAAAACATTCAACTTTAAGCCGACATCGGACCTGTGGTATGACCCAAACTGCATTCCAACCCATCAGTCTTGTGTCCAGTCTCAACAGGGAGAAGCTCTAATCTGCCACAGAGGGCTTTGTGGAAAAATCAAGCCCATATTAATCCGATTAGCTCCAAGGTGCAGAGGAATGATGTGTTGTAATGCATCGATGACATCTCTCTTCCTCAGGGTAGAGTCATGTGAGAAAGAGCAGCACTGTAGAGCAGTAAGTAGCATCTCTATGGACTCTGATGTCAAAGATCAGAGTCAGATTAAAGATGACAGAGATGATCAGTGATTTGTTGGTTCAGAGAGGCTTTAGTGATGCAGAGATTATATGTTCTATTTTTTGATTTTTAACATGAAGCATACACAGAGTTTCACCCCTGTAGCTAAATTACCTTAAACACAAGCCTCACATCTAGTGACTTATTTTGTAAATTACTCCAAGATTAATACAGCACTCATGTCATGCGATGAGATGTTATGCTTTCATACCTTTTTTGTACTTGTGGATGGGAAGTTTCTTGAGTTGATCTTTACGCAGGCGGCTCCTCCGAGCCCTGTGTCGATCCTGGACAAACTTGGTTATCTAGAAAAAGAATTTCCAAACATGTCCAATCCTTTAAAATCTGTGTGCAAAACATAAAAGCATATTTGTCTTGTCCGAAAAACTATAACTGGGATTTCTGCCTCCAAAGAAACACAGTAAAAAAAGGGTGATTTTTTTTTTAGGCCAAATGGGATACCCAAGATAAGCCTGGCATAATTAGTCAACACTCTCTGGCTGGATGAAGTTTGGTTACCAATGGTTACCAAAAAATAACTGATTTGAACTTAAATGTGGTACTTTCCTCTTTTTCATTATCTTGAAATCTGTAGAACCAGAGTCAGCATATTGGCCTGGCATGTCCATAAATACAAGGAATCTGACTCTAGTACCACTAAACTCTTTATACAAGCCTTCTTAATAACATAATGCAGTACTGAGGAGTGCAAAAGCTGCTGAAATAAACAGGGCAATACATTATGTATTTTTGTAACTTGTAAGTAAATTTACATGCTGTAAATACTTTTTTAAATTGCTTTTTATTGTTGTTTCAAGATTTATTTTAGGAGGGATCTGGTTGCAGACTGTTTATCACTGAGGGCCACTTTCACAGACAGTTCATCTGAAACACTCTATCTCAGAATAGAGTGCTGGTAATCGCTGGTACAATACTTCCAGATTTAGATTTAGATTTTATCTTTAAATTTTAAACATAAATAAAGTCTGGCAGTTACACTCATGAAAAAAATACATTGCAAACTTTACAGACTAAGCAACATTTCATAAATTAAAGAATAAAAGGCCTGAAGTCTAATCCAGAATCAAATTATGTATAGACCCATTTTAGAAGTAGATACACAAAGGGTGGCTCACTTTAGCTTGGTTAGCTTTAGCTAAAGCTAATATCGCTAATCTAGCTACACAATTAACATGATTACATTAGCCAGTGTAGAGAAGTTAGCTTCAGAAACATGAGCTTTAGAAAATGTAGCTAAAGCTGCCCTAACCCTAAATGGACATTTAATCCAATTTTATCTTGAAAGTTTTAGCATGTATTTCTGTTCTGAGATTTGCCACGTGTCAGATTAACAGGCCATGAGAGTGGTTGTCAGTGATTAATGTCTGCAGACCTTTATTTTGGGGCTTTATAACTATGGAGAATTAGTCCGTCTTGTGGCTGGTTGGTTTGTTTTTGCAGGTCATTAAGTGGCATCCTAACGAATTTCCATCTGTTTCCTAACCAGATGAAAACTCCTCACAGGAGCTTTAAAAGAGAAAAAAACATTCAGGATTTTTCTTAACTAGCTTTCTATCTTGCTACTCTTCTATTCCTATGAAAATGTATAACTCCTTAATTTAAACCTACCATGAAAACAACGATGAGAATAAGGCAGATTCCCACGATGATGAGGAAGGGGATCAGGTAGTATTCCAGCGGCAGGCTGAAGTCTGGCATGAGGACCACATGTCCACTAGAAAAACAAGCAGCGCCATTGTCAGGTGTTGGCAGGTTATACAAGCACACTGAATGTGACCTCTGAAGAGGCTGTATTTTGGCTGCAGCTCATTGCAGTCACAACATTGTAGACATTCATTTCAGTGTTGTTTGTGAACAATAATATGATGACATTTCATACTGTTAACCCGTGAGCTGTGGGGCTCTACCTTCCCTAAAAATACCCTTTCCAGTGAGTCCACAACTCAAAGATTTAAACTCAGTCAATACCATGTTTGGTGTTCATTCTCCTGCAAAAGACTCCAGAATAACCTCCATGTATTCGGATGGTATCTAACAAGCACTACACACACATCAGCTGATTTCAAAGTGTAAAAATTGTGCTTACAAGCTGTGACTGTCTAGGCTCCTTTGACAGGCTGAGGCATTTTATTACCACCACAGCAGCAGCAACAACGCATCACAAGACTAAGTCCTCCGCCTGGATATATAACACAGCACACTGCAGGCTTTATTCTGCATCAACATCAGAGTTGGGAAGGAAAAGTATCTGGACAGGATTGTGTGAAATAGCAGCAGTCTTCTCTTCACAACGTTACAGGGAAAAAGAACTGTGAAAACCTCCAAGTGATGGACAGGAAAAGGAGATCTTTTTTAAACTTACCCCTTATCATACGTGTAGTCGACTTTCAGAGTGTTAGCAGTCAGCTCACTCACAAAAACTGAGGGAATATCGATCTGCTTCATGATATCCACTAAAGAAAGGAACAAAAAATACAGTATAAATACATTGAGTGATTATATGCAATCATATCATTAGATAATTTAATCTTTTTCTATCCCATAACTGAGAATTTTTAGGCTTTAGAAGCAACACGGAGCAAAAAATGACACAAAAAGACCACCGAATCAAACAGTTAAAGAGTAGCAACAGAGCTGTAGTACATTCATAGAAAAAGAAAATAAAGTGCACACACAAAAGTTCAAGATGTGCACAACTGGTGGGTTGGGACCTAAAGGTTGGTCATATAGTTGTTTCCAGTGGGTCAGGAAAAAAAACAGTAAACAGTCTATAATGTATTGAAGTCCTGAGTGGACATACAGTGAAGCCATACATGTTTTCTAGGTTTTCTCATGATAACGAATAATTTTCGTCTTTTTCTTGAAGATTTCAACTTATTTCCTTTTCCCGTGGATAAATAGCTAGTTTTCTCCAAGATAATGAAAACATTATTTGAAAAATTACAGAATATCCATGCTGTCCTGTTTGTTTGAAAGTGTCTCTTTATTCAGTCATGTTCTGTTTTATTTAGGGTCCAAAGTGCAAAATTTTCAAAAATTTGTGCCGTCATTAGTCATCAGGAGGAGGTGTTTGGTTCCTGATGCCTGAGCAGTTGAGAACCACTGTTCTAAAGCACAACACTTAAACCTGGTGTCAGATACAACTACTACCTTCAAACCTTGCCTGCACAGATTCAGTCATTCAAATTTGTGATCATTTCACAGAAACTCCTGGTTGAGTATCTTCTGTGGAGCTTTTCAGCTCATTGAACAGTGTGCACAAATTTAAAGAGCTCTATTACATAATCATATTTTGTCAGTTTTAAAGTCAGAGTTGTACAGCAAAAAAAAAACAAACAAAAAAAACAAATGAGAATTGAGGTGCAACGTCTTGCCAATTCTATCTCTTTGACAGCAGACGAGTGATCAATCAGCAACTTTTCCATTATCACCTCATCAATAAACAGTTATAACCAAAAGCATCTTTTAAAGAAATTGTATTTGCAGGTTTTTCTGGTCAGGCTTTTGAATTCCTGTTTAGTTACTGATAGTTATTCAAAAAATACACTTTAGTCTAAGGTTAGTTAATGGATTATAAATATGATCTATGTTGCCGTTAACTGACAGTAAATAAATGATTACTCAATAAATGATCACCAAGAATTTTAAGTTTTCATTCAGCAGATGCATTTTTGCACAACTTGCACATAACCAAGGAGCTAGAAGGAAGTAGAGATGCCCAGATACCACTTCTTCAGACCAAATGTGACTACAATCAGAAAATAATAGGGATGCACGATAATATAGGCAGTATATTGGTATTGGCGATAAAAGCTTAGAAAGTTAATTATCCGTATCGGCCGATAATAAAATTTACGCCGATCTATACAACCGATAATCTGACCTTACAATTAAGTGCACACGAGGACGCCGGACGTACGCCAACAACAAACTCAACATGCCGGCTGTGTGGGATAAGTTTGAGGTGTGGGAACAAGACAGGAATGAAGCTGTTTGCATCACTTATTAAGAACATGTGATGCAAGGAGGACTGGGCAACACCCCTTTAACACCACCACTTTAATTCTGCATCTAAAAACCGTCACCCTGATGACTACAAGGACTTTCTTAAGATAAAGAATGACAAAACTTTCATGCCAGGGAAAACTCATCAACAGCCTCTACTTATGTCCTTCGACAAAGCTACAAAATACAGCAGCGACCACCCAAAGGTAAGGAGCTGAACAGGAAAATCATTGAATTTATAGCTCTTGATAATCAGCCTTTCAGCGTTGTGGGATATACGGGCTTCCGCGGGCTAGTGATGCATTTAAAGCCCCACTACATTACACCTAGCAGGCGCTTATAGCCTTCCCTGAACTGCATCATGTGTTCGTCCTGTTAGCATGTTGAGCCTCACTGCCTCAGCGGATAGATGAGGACTTCACTCTTAAAAAGCCAGCCCTATACTCTCAAGAGTGCACACTCAGCAGCCGCAATTGCAGTTTCAATTGATAACATGTTTCAGATATTGGAATAGAGAAAAAGAGCGTGCATGTCGTGCTACGTGAGAGTGCGCAAAACATGGCAAAATCAATGTGTGCCAAGTCTTCCGTGCATGGCACACACTCTGCAGGTGTCCTGTCTCCAGTATTGGAGATGTAGTTTGCCACTGTGTTGTTACAGAGCTGTTTACAGTGAAATGCCCATTAAACTTGGTTGCTTAGTTAGTTTGTGCTGTTTCAAGCAAAATCAGGAGAACTACTTCACTTGAAGTTTATTCATGTTGTTCATCTTGAGTCTCAAAAATTTTAAATCATATTGAAGCTCTGAACTATAGCTAGATTTGTTGCATGTAAGAATCTGTCTTTTAGTGGTTATTGTTGTTATTTAAAGCACTTTTCTTTTTTGCACTGGGGAGCTCAGTGTCAGCAGGTTATTTTGCTGCTGTTTATTGCCTTCAAAGGTGCAGACGACTTTGGCTGCACTGTTAAAAATACATGTAGCATGTAATGCACATGTAACCCAAAGACATTACTGTAAGTTTTTCATTACTGTATGGCTGTATTTGGGAAAAAAAAACATCCTTCATTTCAAGTAAAAATCAAATGTTTTGTCAGTTTCTAAAAAAATAGACTACCAATATTTAAAAATATATTTTTTTAGTACAGAATGGAATTGGTGTTTCCTACAGTGGAAAAAATGTAATCAAACATTGGTATCGGTCCCGGCCAAAATGAGTTTTAAAATATCAGATATCTGCAAAAATCCAATATTGTGCATCCCTAGGAAATAATTTTAACAACTTAGCTATTCATAGTTTGCTTTCTGTATTACTATTGCTTTGCTTATGTAAAATCTTCAAACGAAGACATGGCTCTAACTTTGCCTACTTGTTTAAATAATGAGAGGTAATCTTCATGCTGTAAAATGATATCTACTATAGTACTGGCAGTGTTTTATGACTTTGAGTACATAGGATTGGTACTGGCACTGATACCTAATCTGGTATCAGTATCAGTGCATGCCTGGACAAAGGGAAACAACATCAGCAAATGCTTATAAACAGCTGTTTATAACTCCAGCTCTGAATTTAGTGCTTATAATTAGTGGGCACGGCTGATATCACTTCAAACAAGAGCATGAAGCTTTTTGTCAGAAAGCTTCAGGCCTGCCTCAGCTCTGCCTCTTCGTCACCAGGCTGACTCTGAGTTTGAGGTGTCATGATCCTGATGGCCGCTACCACTTGGCTTTAAAATATGGTTCAGTAATCAAATGTGTGATTTTATTCACTATACTTTATAATATCTATGACCATGCCCAAAACTCACAGTCTTCCTTAAACCAAAATGGATTAATTATTAAAAAAATCTTCATCTGTATTTATCAATAAAAACAAGAACTATTCAGTAGGGATACATGATATTATGGGCCTGATAGCTGTATCGGCAGATATTAGCTTTAAAAGGCAAATATCGGTATATGCAGATATCAAAATTTCTGATGATATTAACATTCGATGTTTTGACTATTGAGTGTAAATTTTTGCCATACATACTATTCAACAGGTGGAGTTTTAGGCTGGACCAACAGACCTAAGTCAGCTGAGGTGTCTTTCTTTATTTTTCCTCATTCTTTAAACTTTAAAGAGAGTTAAAATGACTAAAATTTGTTTCTTTGTACATCCTCAAACCTTAAAGTGTGTTAAAAGGACTTAAGTTTTAAGATCTAAAAAACATATTTGAATTTCAGTATTGATATCAGTATTGGCAAAAATAAATCTGTATGAATCCGCACATCAGACATATGTTAAAAATCCAATCTATCATGCATCCCCACTAGTTAGACTTACATCTTTTCTTTTAACTGGGCAATAAACTTTTTTCTCTGTTGTAAAAAGGTGCATTTTTTCCATTAGGTGTGTATGTGACCTCTGCAGACAGCCTCAAGCGGACACTTGAAGAACTGCACTTCCTTGCTCTTCTGCATTTGCTTCACTTTTCAACATCAGAGGTTGCCTTTTGCTTTACATTCAGGACGAATTCCTTCTTACAACTTGTCATTGGATCATATCAGACAACATGGTTTAAATCTATAGTGTTTAAAAAAACAACACATAGTTTTACAAAGTGTTAAAAATTTAGCTGTAGAGACAAAACAGATTACAAAATGTTAGAATTTCAGTTCATTCTAAAACTTCAAAGAAAGAAATTTAACTGCTCTAGATTTGACATGGGATAATTGTGACGCTGTGTAAGCATCTGAAAAAGCACAAATGAATTGATGCAGATGAGTGATATCCCAGGAGTATTCAACATCACTTTGTGAGATTTAGCCCTCTTAAAAAACAATAACCGAGCCAAGAAACCCTCTGGTTTATTTATGACTGAGCTATGGCCCCTCGAGTGAAAGCAGAGGATGAGACACAAGTGAAAGAAATCCTCAGACACCATGATATCACAGAGCAGGGTCAGAGCAGGGACAGCATGTTTTTATGAGCAGGGAGTGCAAAGCTGCTGCAGGGCATCACATCCTTCCTCAACATCATCTTGAGACTTGGAATGGCCTTCAAATGATAAAATTACCCAGCTTTTCCTCAGACTGGGGGAGTGTTAATAGACAAACAAAAGCACATCCGCTGTTAACAGAGAAGTGTTAGCAGGCAGCTGTGTGAGATGCTAAATGCTAATGTGTTGATGTGCAGAGAAGAGAGGAGGAGGAAAGGAGGTGGTAACTCACGGTCATTGGATCCCATGCTGATTAAGTCATCAGAGTCCACATTGTGAACAATGGCCGCCTTGTACCCAGCTTTCTGTGCATTGAGGACCTGTGAGGAGACAAACTGATCATTACATGGGTCAAACACCTGCTGATTACTGTGAGCTAACAAGAGCAGATACTATGAAATCAATAACAGCTCAGAATGAAAGTGGTGAAAGTGATGACAGAGGGTTAGCGTCAGATAACAAGACCAAATCTCATTCCAGACACATCAGCCTCAAACCACATCAAACAAGACAGGGACATAGGCACCAGGTAGAAATAACTCATCAACAATATCTTATAAATGTATTTCCTGCTCTCGAAAGCCATACTATATGGTTTTAAAACCAAACGGTGTACAGATGTAACAAAATATTCTACTCAGGCCGCAATACAATCCCGTTCTGACATGATAAAATATGTTACAGTAAATTACAATACGATACAATATGTTACCTATTGTTACATTATATTACGTTATGACACATTACAATATACTACTTTACGTTACATATAGTTTTGTTACGTCACATTACAAAACAATACCGTATCATACAAATATGCTACTTTACATTACCTTTTGTTACGTTATGAAACAATACGATACGATTACATTAAGTTACATATCATTAGGTTACATTATGACACGATACGAAACATTACAATATGATGCAATACTGTAGGATACAATACAATGAATTCCCTTATCATAAATTTCATTATAAGATACGTTACGATACAGTAAGTTACGACATGTTATATTATGATATGAAACAGCACGATACAGTATAATACGATATGATACAAGACAATACAACATTATGAAATGGCTTAATACAATATAATAGGATAATATAGTTTTGCATCACCATGCTTTTAAATTTCGAGGTTGTGCAGGTGCTACTGACCAAACAAAAGAAGCACAAAACCACTTAGCACCCTCTTCTGGTCATAAAGGTACTGCTACAAAAATTGATTCAAACTGGTTTAAATTATCCATAACTGTTTAATTTTTTTTATTGAACTAGGATGAATTAATGCAACACATAAGATATCAAAGTTGACAGGCCTTTAGCGTGTTCACAACAATCTGGGTACAGCAAACCTATTTTAATTAAAAAGTTAACTCACTGATCATGATTTGATGAATATGCCTGGTATTGCACTTAATAATGACACATGTAACGATAAGCATAGTCTTTCAACCTCATGACTGACTCGTCTGAGTCTGAGGAAGAAGGAACCCTGTGCTTCAAAGTGTATGTGTTTTTATTGGTCGCTGAACGGTGAGTTACAACATGTAATGTTATTCCTAATATCCCGTTTGCTCTCAAAGATATGAATGCTGTTGAAAAAAACACATAAACTGGAAGAAAAATTATAGAACAAAGAACTCGTTGTTCCTGACTTGCACAAAATTCCTGCCCTTACATACAGTATATGGTGTCTGATATCTAGTTATACTGGTTCTGTATTACCTTTTCTACTATTTTGAGTTTGATTTCCACAGGCCATTTCTAACTTTCTACCACATCTGCACACACGCTTAAATATATACGTTCTTTGAGTTTTTATTTGTATTTCTAAGTGAAATAAACAAATATAAATGAATATAAACATGACAGCTCTGTACCTGTAACACAAAATAATGCTGGACCAAAAATGACATTGTATAAAAGCTATAGAGGATTTGTGTTTAAGATGGATACTACTACTGAAATAAAGTATTTTATGATCTAGAGCTGACTCCATTAAAGGACAATAGATACAAAAGAAGCAGTAGGCATCAGATGATGGTGGCTTTACAGTAGCATTTGCTTATCTCCTGTTTACCAGAAAGTGTTTGTAAAAATCAAGATGTTTGATCATTATAGGCAGGCTGCTGACGCCTCCATGATACACACTGACTGGTCTTTGAGTAAACTCAGCTGTGGCTGAAGATTGAAACAGGAAGAGTTTAATTCCAGGGGAAACAGGAGGTTGAACAACACAAAAGTCAAGTGGGCTAAAGGTTAGAGGTGAATAAAGGCAGGAATGGACAAAATTGAAAGACTGCACAAAAAGCTTAAGTTCTTACTGTATAATAGAATTTTTATTTCTTTTACTTAATTTTAATCTCTTTTTCTGTGTTTTATTTAATGTTACATGTTTGTAGGTTTGATCCCACAAGGGCCAAAAGCCCTGGGAAAAACACTTGTGGCTAACAAAATATAAATAATATTCCTTTAAATCACGTCACTGGAAACCAAAAGTGATCAAACATCTAATCTGTGACCAACTAATTCAGGTTTGCATTTCTATATCAGAAGTTGGTGTTATTTTGTTTAGAAGCTGTGCTGTTTAAGACATACTGTACATCCTTTTTAGCTGTAGCCTTAATGGCAAACACAAGCTGAGATAGTTCACACTATTCCATGCAGGCAGAAGGTGCAGTCAAGTCTCAGCCTGCTTGTGTGTCCCTCAAATGTGTATAAAGTATTGTATAAACATGCCACCATGTCCGCACTCTCATTAATCACAGACATGCCCCCCTCCTCAGAGAAATGTGAAGCCTCTCACTGCTGCACAGAAACAGACGCTGCAGCTTTCACCCCGGTGTGACCTGTTTTCTGTGTTTGTGTTACTGTTATCTTCAAAAAGGCAACCTACGTTTCTATTTTTACCTGTCAACACCTAAATATTTAAATATACAAAATCCAGCGGGCTGTTGGAACGTCTGAGTCTGCGCTGAGGCTTAAATATTGTGAGTAAACACTGTCAAAGCTAGACGCCTTTGGTGTAAAGGATTGTTTTCTCTGCTGGAAAATGAAATATAGATTGAATGTTATATAACAACAGAGCTAGCAAATTCATTTTGTGAGAGCCATCGTGTAATTAGGATTTTGTTTAAAGAAAGGAAATAAACAAACTCGGAGTTTGGGTGTTCATATGCATTATTCTGCTGTTAGATTAGATGATTGAGCAAGAAGATTATATGGAAAATCTGAATATAAATGTCCAATACTTTCAAAATTATGTAGAACTTATCTTATTATCATGGATCCATTGAAAATAAAGTTTAAGGGCTCCTGCAGACAGCAACAGTCAGTCAGGACTTTTCATCTTCTATGAATCAACAGTAAGTTGTGTTTTTGGAAAATGTTACCCTCAGGTCTAAAAAGATCTCAGCATGGGGTCTTTCCAGCAGCAGCAGGGGGTTACTTGTGCTGTATCATAGATGCAGTGGAAACTGATGTAATGATGTAGACGGTCCATCTGTGAGGTTGTTTTTCTGTTTGTGACATAGTATAGAGGCTACAGCATCCTGTGTAGGCATTGTTGTGGTCGATTGCTCACTGCAGATGTGGTGGAGGAAAAAGGATGTGACAATACAATCCTGGAATGATTCATTATGTGTTCCTACACAGACAGAGATAGACTCTGGGTTATGAATGTTTCCTTTGAAATGCTTGGCATCACCATCAAGTAAATGTCACTCAAAGAGCTTCACAAAGATATTTGGAGTGTAGGCAGATTTTACTGCACCAACGACAGTAATACAATCCATAATAAATATAAAAGTCAAAAGGAACGGATGCATGATATTGGATTTTTATAGATATTCAATTTGGTGATATCAATAAATTTATTCTAACAGATACCATTATCTATACTGAAATATGAGCGTAGTGCAGACCTAATACTTCAGTCCTTAAAACATGATATAAAGACTAAGGAATGAGGATCAACAAATCAAAAGTCTTCAGCTGGTGTAGGTCTTTTGGTCCTGCCTAAAACTCCACAAACTCTGCTATAGTATGTACCTCCTTGGATGTTTTACCCTTTTATTGATCTTATAAGTAAATCATGGCCAATATAACCTAGCTTTTTTTAACAAAGCCCCCACAAAAAAACGTCTTCAATGTCAATGTGAAAATAAATTTACACAATGTAATTTCAATTTAATAAAAAATAGGTACACTATATTGCCAAAGAATATTCGCTCACCTGCCTTGACTCGAATATGAACTTAAGTGACATCCCATTCTTAGTCCATAGGGTTTAATATGATGCTTGTCTATCAGATTGCCAGATGGAGAAGCGCGACTTGTCACTCCAGCAGAACGCGTCTCCACTGCTCTAGAGTCCAGTGGCGGCATGCTTTACACCACTGCATCCGACGCTTTGCATTGCACTTGGTGATGTATGGCTTGGATGCAGCTGCTCGGCCATTAAAACCCATTCCGTGAAGCTCTCTACGCACTGTTCTTGAGCTAATCTGAAGGCCACATGAAGTTTGGAGGTCTGTAGCGATTGACTCTGCAGAAAGTTGGCGACCTCTGCAAACTATGCGCCTCAGAGTCCGCTGACTGCGCCCCGTCATTTTATGTGGCCTACCACTTAGTGGCTGAGTTGCTGTCGTTCCCAATCACTTCCACTTTGGTATAATACCACTGACCCACTGACAATTGACTGTGGAATATTTAGGAGCGAGGACATTTCATGACTGGACTTGTTGCAGAGGTGGCATCCTATCCCAGTACCATGCTGGAATTCACTGAGCTCCTGAGAGCGACCCATTCTTTCACAAATGTTTGTAGAAACAGTCTGCATGCCTAGGTGCTTGATTTATACACCTGTGGCCATGGAGGTGATCCGAACACCTGATTTCAATTATCTGGATGGGTGAGCGAATACTTTACAATATAGTGTAATTCAAAATAACTGACTGCATAAATATTCACATCCTTTTAAGTGACTGACCTAATTCAACAGAGGTCCAGCTGATTGGTGCTAGTAGTCTCTGGATTAGTGAAATGGGGATCACCTGAGTGCAGTGGATGTCTCGGAAGAGACTGTAGTATAAAAACACCTGTTTCTGGAAGTTCCAGTCCCTGGTTAATTTGTATCCTTGGCTACCATTACACCATGAAGACAAAAGAACACTCTGAGCAATTCAAAGAAAAGGCTATTGAAAAGCATAAGTCAAGGGATGGCTATATTACCAAGACACTGAAATGGAAGGAATTTGTAATCTAAAGTGAAAACGGAGCACAGCACCAACAATAAACTTCTTAGGTCGATGACAAAAAAGAATTACTTAAACTGATAAGTCAGCACTTAAAATGTGCTTTCAAAATGACATTTTTGAGTGCAGCTTTTCTCCCTCATTACAGATTCATCTTGAAACAAAAAGGGTTTACACCTCCTGGAGTCCAATCTTAGCAGAATCCTTCATTCAAAACAAGAAGTAAGCTAGAGATGGGTGGAGCTGAGCAGTGTCTCTTGACACCTCCTGGTGACAGATTTACATGATGTGCATTTAGAGATACAGTACTTATTAATAATCATCATAATAATGATGATTTGACCTCTACCTCTACTGGAAACTAAATAACCATTACAAATTCAAAGTAAGGGAGTAGAGTCTCTTTCTTTACTTACACGTTCAAAAACCCTTAGCCACAAGGGAAATAATGATGTTAATTATTACTCAGAGCATGTGAGAACCTCCCTGTAGTAAATTAACACCAGAGCCAAAGCAAAAGGAAAAAAAAAGAAAAAGAAACTATGAGACTATGACGTGGAGAAGAGTTGGAAAAAATACATCAAGCTTGGGACGTTGTCCTTCTGCTGAATTAATGTACAAAACAAATAAAATGAGTGTTTGAGTGAGTGCAGCATACTAGCTCTGCAGCTCAGGTCAGTCCTCTTCATATGAGCATTGAGTTCTGATGATCTATTTGGACCTGTGAGGGGTGAACAGGGTGCATGTGTGAGTGTTTGCTATACCCTGCAGAGAATTTAATTCAGAACAGCACTATCTTTTGTCCACACCCTGTCATTGTAATTTTCTGCACAGGCATACGTGAGGCAGCGTGCAGCAGCGTGTATGGCAGCAGAGGCATTGTGATCCCATGTGTTTGCTTGTGAGGGTGTATTGTGTGGAGGTATCAATGGCTTCTGTGTGCATCTACAGGCATGCTGTCTGGACAAGTGACACACACACGAAGTAATGTGTCTGAATGTGTGAGTGTGTTTCTTAAGTAGTGGAAGTAAAACAAAAAGGGAATAGATGATATAGCCAATAGGAAAAGATTTTAAGATAACTGTTCCAGGTTGTGATTGAGAGATGAACTTCAGTCTGGTTTGTGGTTGTTAAGTTGTGCTTAACCTGTTGACAATCTTACATAGCTCCAAAAACAGTCTTGATATCCCTGTCTTTTGCCTATTCCTCTCTCTCCTGTTTTATATTGTTCTTTCATTTTTGTATCTTGATTTCTATGTTTTAGCTAACTACTTGACATAAACCCAAACATTTTTCTTTTAACCTGATTTCGCAGCACATGATAAAAATCCTGATGCAAACAGAAGCCCATAAGCCAGTACATTTTTCAAACTTGTCATGTTTTTATCTTTTTGAATCCAAATGTTTCTCAGTAGCTTGAGTAGCAGTCTTAGACATTTTTAGCCCTATGTGTCACCAAAGTATGATCAGGACATAAAATATGGCAGTGTGGATTTATTATAAGCACATGAAACACTTTCCTCATGATTAATCTAAAACCCTGATATCAGACAACGATGAACTTCCCATATCATAAAAGAAATTGAATAATTATAGTCTAATCAATTCACAACACTGTATCAAAGTGGAATAACAGTCAATACATTAAGAGGCTTTTTCTTACTGCTTTGACAACAACAAAATCTTTGTGTTCATGTACGTATGATAAATGAACTGAGTTAAATTCTTCAGATTAGTTCATTAGATTCAGAGAGTTTATCCTCTTTTATTTCTGTGAAAGTAGACAATTTATAATTTCTTCTTACACTGCTTTGGCAATGCAAACATGAGAGTTAGAGCAGAGGGAGAGAGAAAGGGAGCTTACAGCAGTTGGACAGTTGAGAGAGAGTGAACACTGGCAGACAGCAGTTGGCAAATGCAGATAAATCAGATGTTATTTTCTGGTTATTTCACTGCAGTTATGCTCTAACAAACAACAAATGTCAGCATAAGAGTGAAGGGAGGAGCAGGATTTAGGGCCTGTGTCTATAGCCGTTTGTTTTTTTTTTGTTTTTTTTGCGCTGGCAGCGCTGGCAGCGCTTATTTTGAATTCAAAATCAATCTAGTCCAGTGTTCTGAGCGTTCAGCACTCTGGTTGGAAAAAGCATCCTCAGTGTCAGCCGTGTTTGTCTCTGTGCTCTCAGTTGAAAACTGTTCAACTTTTAGAAAAAAGCTGCGCTTTATAATGTCAGTTCTTGCTCACTTGCCAATCAAAATCAAAATCAAGAATGGGTGGGACTTCTGACAAAAGCGGAGCTTTGATCACCAGCTCATATAGCATATAGTTCATTAGGCCAATATCTTAAAAATCATAGACAGGCACAAACTGATCAGCTTTAAGTCAACTTTTACTTCAGTCTGACATAAAGAGGTCGAAAAAATCAAGAATTATGGTAAAAGCTTATAATGTTTAGTTTAAAGTTCATTTGAAACAGTGGTTTGTAACTGGTCTAATATATTGAACTGTATTTCATTTACCATGGTAAGGCTTAAATTTTGGTAATCTGTATAATTTGAGAAAATAATACATTAAAATGAGAAAACCAGATTTGAACCCGCCAAAAAGGATTTTAATAATTTTAGATCTTGAGAAAGTGACCAGAATATACTTTTCATCATAGAAAAAGGAGAGTAAAATAAAATAAATCTGTCAGCTTAGACCTTCCATACATGATGGACTTCATGCCAGTTTTTTTCAGGCACATCTTCGTGACCCACAAAAAACAGCTCCATGACCCACTTTTGGGTCCTGACCCACCAGTTGAGAACCACTGATTCAGACTAACAGCCAGGATGCACTGAGGAAACAGTCACTAATTAAGTTGGTCTACAGATGAAGTGCAGTTCAGGTTAAGCAGGGCTGATCTGAACCTTGCTATGACTTTTGGTGCACAATGTTCATGATTTATTTATTGCACTGTTTAGAGCTGCCCAATCTGAGTATTCCACATACGGTCCAAAACACTTCAGTGTTCATATTCTGTTTTCATGCAAAGCAGACATGACTGAAACAGTGGGCACAGCACAAATTCTGGCAAGGTGTAGCTGTGTCCAATGCAGGTTAACTGGTGAATTATCTGATAATATCACCAGCTGGAGTTTATGTTTTACTTTCAAAGGTCTACTAAAGTGGCCAAATGATTAAATACTGGAGAAGAAGGATGCTCTACAGTTTAATTCAGTGCCTCAACATGGAGTTTTACAGAAAGGTACAGTAAAGTAAATCTCTCTCATCTCTCTGAAGGCTGTCTAGATGCCAGTGTGTGGTGCAGCCTGTCTTTGCAGATCTGCACAGGAATTCAACCACTGCTGCTGGCTCACCCTTGTGTTTGCATGGGCAAAGATAAGGACATTCAATGCATTCCTGAAGGGCTGAGGAGAGGGAGAAAACAAGAGACAGACCAGTAGAGAAAGGACAAGGTTAAAGAAGAAGTAGAATGCAAGCAAGAGCCTGCAAACAACAACATTCACAAATGTACATTTGTCCACTTCATGTCCATTTAACAGCCCCCATTTAACTGTTTAGTTGCTGTCCTTAACACCTTTAATGAAAGCACACAAGAAAAATTAGCTGCTGCAATAGCATCTCTCAAGGACAACTTCACATCATGATTCAGCTTCAGATATTTCTACTTCTTTTTTCTCTTTTCAGTCTTTCAAGGTCAAATTTTTCTATCTTTCTGTACCACCAGACATTAGATTGTATACAAAATGGGAGCTGTTTAAGCCAGGTTTTTCTCATATTGGTACCATGTGGAGTGCTAGCCAGATTTAACTTGGCCTGCAGAGGAAACACTGAAGGTTTTATTCATAAGGTCAACCAATTATGGCAGGGTTTTTCCTGCATATTAAATTACGAGGCGGCCGCCTCCAGCAAATTTCGTGCCGCCACCTGTCAAAGTTCTGACGTCATGAAAACTGTATTTTTGAGAAGCATTACAGCAGGTGGATGTCATTTTTGACTGAAATTATGGCATTGCTTTGATTTGGTGGAGCTGTATCAGCAGCAGTGCATTGGGAGTCGCTGCTAAAACTGCCAGAGAAGAATAAAAGAAACAAGAGTTTCCTAAATTTCCTAGATTTCTTCCCTACAGCAGAATGCATCGGATGAACATAGCGCAGACCAATGCTGCGCTCTGTGTTTGTGTGTGTGTGTGTGTGTGTGAGCTAAAGACAAACAAAAACTAGTGAAGACTTTCAGGTTTCAAGGATAAACAGGGAGCTTTCTCATCTTTGCATTTTTCTCTTCACTTAATGCTGTAGGATAGACGTATAAAAGCACACTGTCCCTATTTGCCTGATTGGCACCTGAGCATGGGCCCTGCTACAGTGGTCAGTATGTGTCCGCTCCAAGAATCAGCATATCATGTTGGAGTGAGCCCTAGTACCACCTCTAAACTTGAAGGTCAAGTTCCATATAAGAAGGGATGTCAGAGACTGGCTGTAAAGTGGGCGTGGGCGTCCCAAGAAGACGACACCCCAAGGAGAATGTTTTCTCATCCTGTCAGCATTTAGGAACCATAAGCTGCTCTTTACAGATTTGTAGTCAAGGTTTGCAGGACGATATGGCTGACAGCTACCTACCAGGAAAATCGAGAACAGACTGCATGCAGCCAATCTCCAGTCTCATAGGGCTGCCAGGAAGCAGCAAATCTCCACCAACACTTGTAGTTTAAGGAACAACTTTTAAAGTTGTTCCTTAAGCTTAAGTGGGATGCCTCAGCATTAAAACACTGTTGAATAGGGCAGACAGTAATTTATGCATGCTTTTTTCCCCTAAACCCTTAAAGCAGCATTATATCTAAGGTCTGAGTAAAACTGGTGTGGATGATCAACAACAAAACAACCAGTTCAGATACAGCTCAGGTTTTCTCTGACCGTCTGTGTCCTTGTGACCACTCAAACCTGCTGAACCCTGCATGAAGAGGTCTTAAAGAGGTTACGTTTTCCCCAGCCTGCAGCTGCTCAGAGAGAAACAGCTCTCTGGACTGTGTTTTAGTCTCAAGCAGCTTGTTGTGAATGTGTGGGATTGAATGAATACAGAAGAAGGTGTTGGCAAAAAAAGGGGGTTATTATGAACAGAAAATCTGGGGAAAAAAAGAGAACCTTTGAGTAGTTTTCCACCCCAGGTGATCACACTTCTGATATTTGTGTGTACAGGCCTTTTGAGACTTGAGTGGTCTCAGATGACTTGAGGTGTTTAAACGCTGCTACCTGAGGCAGCATGATTCGCTGGGTTGAACATTTTGATCCCAGAGAGCAGGACATACTGTAACACTGTACACGTTTGAAAGTGCACCAAACAAACACTATACACACAAAATACATGTTTATGAAAAGAAAATTCTTGCCGCCAACTCTCCCTAGAGATATGATCAAAATGGCTGCGTTTGATGCTAAACATGTCTGCACTCATGTGTTTTTTTGTTTGTTTGTTTGTTTGTTTGTTTTGTTCCCCTGAAGCTGGTTTCACATATGAACTCCTGAAAATTTGAGGACATTTTTAGAACAGCCTGTCCCCACATGTTCCTTACAGCTTTCTTTGACAGGAAAGGGGGGTTTCTGGAGGCAGGACATGATATGAAATGGCACAGCAGAAATCCAAGATGGCAGAAGACGCTACAGAATTGGACAACATAATGACAGCTTCTTGCTTTTGTATCAATGCTATGGGTAATATAATGTATGCCAGTTTCAACAAATGAGTGGTAAGCAACATACTGGTGTGCATCACGGAATATGAGGCTGCTCTATTGTGTGCACAACAATCACGGTTAGTAAAAATTTCATAACCTCCTCCTGCTGGCTACAGCTCCCTTCAACATCTTGCAGAAATTTCACTAAAGTAGCAGAATATGGCCAGACAATGCTCAGGGAAAAATGTGGCTGTTTGCATAAACACATGCAGCCTGTCTCATACTGAAAGTCTGGGGTGTTTCTTGCATGTTTAAAAGCCCCCTTGTATTCATATCTGTTGTACTGCTGGTACAGACGAAGAATGCTGATAGAATCATCTATTACTGCTGCATCACTACTGCTGTGTGTTTGTCAATAATTACTGCATCCTCTCTCCTGTATCTGCTGCCAACACTGCTCAGTCTCCTCATGCAGCGCTGCAGCTTAAAAACAACCACTATCTTTCCTCTCCTCCCCTGATATCTCCTCACCCAAAAATCCCTCCCTTTTTCTTCTTTGTTTTCCCTCTTTCAAACAGCCCTCCTTTTCCATTCACAGATTTTCCATCGTTTTTTTTTTTTTCTACTCTTCTGTCTCGTGTACTTCAGGCTTTACAAATGACCAGCGTGTTACTTGTTGCAGTCACTGGGTTACAATTTGCATGGAGCAGACTTGACGTGAGCTTTGTGTAAGGGCCAATCCCATTTCTGCCCCTTAACTCTTCCCCTTAGCCCTTTTCCTTCTTCTACCCCTTCCCCGTGCCCCTTGAAACAGAGTGGCTAGGGGTAAAAACATTCCCTTAGGAAACAAGACGCCACTTGATTGCAGTTCATCATCACACATTACCGTTAAACAGTTGCATCATCGGAGGTGACTATAAAGCTTTGACCATCTCGTTCATACTGTGTTGATCTTCTCCACTTATTTATACAATTAATATCCCTCGTTTACACATGTAGACACCAAAAATACAATAAACTTAAATCCTCAGTGGCCAAAGATTGAATATATGAGTAAATACAACTGTTGTGTTTTCTATAATCATTATAATAATAATAATAATAATAATATCTTGAATTTATATAGCACCTGTCAAGAAACCCAACGATGCTGTACAGGAACACATATACATGGACAAACTATGTGAGGGGAAGGATGAGTGTAAGGGGTGGTTTAGTAAAGACTGTAGGCTGTGGTGAACAGGTGGTGCTTGAGATGTTTTTTGAAAATGTCCAGAGATGGAGCGCTACGAATGTCTGCAGGAAGAGTGTTCCAGAGGTTGGGAGCTGCAGCACTGAAGGCTCTGTCTCCATAGGTTCGGAGTTTGGTTTTGGGCATGGAAAGTAGGCCGGTGTTTGAAGATCGAAGGTTGCGGGATGGTGTGAATGGAGGGAGGAGATCAGAAAGGTACTGGGGAGCCAGAGCATGGAGAGATTTGTATGTGCCGAAAATACTTTTTCATTTATGCACCTCCTTCATAGTCTGTTGTGCCATTTAGCAATTGAATGCAGAGCAAGGAAGGGAAATTTATTACACCCCTTGGTTTCAAGTGTGGTCCTGAAAAATCTTTGTTTCAAGGGCTATGTAGCCCTTGGCCCTTAGCCCTACCCCGCGATTCAAAAGAGAATTGGGACACCAATTCATCTTATGTGAATTCACAAAACCAAGGGGTAGGGCTAAGATAAGGGCTAAGGGGTAGAAATGGGATTCGCCCTTAGTTACATGGGGCCAAACCTAGGTGCCTGAATTCCAATTTTTGGCACCTTGCTCTGATGCTCACTAATGTATGGCCGTCCAAGGCACAAACAGGACAATTGTTTCCTTAACAGCTTCATGTGCACACTGCAGTGTGAGATTTACAACAGGTTGACACTAAGCTTTCATTTATTCAAAAGTTACACTCACAGGCTGGGGAGGTCAACTTGAGGTAACTTCAAATGCCATTAGAAATGGTCGGTGACATTTAAGTAGCACAGTAACAGTTTATTTGTAAAGTTTGTAAAGAAATAAGCCGCTCAGTCAACTTGTTTCCTCTGTCCTCTTTTCCTCCTCCTCCACATGTGTCAGAGTTTATCTCTGAGGGCTGCTGATATTTGTGTGTTTGTTAATGTTTATCTAAATTTAATAAATCAACATAAAAGGCACTACTTTTATCCAGATTAATTTCCCTTTTTAAGAAAAATATTGCAAGACATTTCACAGAAAGAAAAAACGATTGCAATGTCTGCTTTCTTCCAGTAGCGTCAGCCCTAGTCAGGATTATAATTTCTGAAATTTAATCTATAGCTAAAGAAAACTAACGCATTTGAATTACCTTCTTTTATATCTACTGTCTATAACTCAATATATACAGTGCTTAACAAATTTATTAGACCACCACCCAAAGTAAGGTTTATGCCACAGCTGCCCTAAATTAACAGCATTGGTAATCACCAAAACCATTTTTTATTTTTCTGCAATGGTTAATACACCAATATGTAGAAGCTCTTTAACCCAAATTATATTTTTAATGCTAAAATAGAATTATTATTGTTATCCATGAATTTTCAAATTTACTGATTTACAAAAAAAAGAAAAAATAGTAAAGCACATTAATATTTCTTGATTAATATGTCAAGTTATAGTTAATTATGTGCATTCCTGAACAGAAAAAATTGTTTTAGTGGTTGAATGTTATGCTTGATTAATTTCTGACTTCTCAGAGAAGCCCAGTGAGTCGGCTCAAATTTGGGTATAAAAAGGTGAATTCAGTTTGAAATTCCTCATTCCTGTTCAAAATGGTCAAATGTGGAGAGCTCACTGGAAATGAAAGAGTCCACATTAAAGCACTTCATGATGCTGGATGATCTCTGAGACAAATACGGAAAAACATAAAGTGTTCTCACAGTGTGGTCAAGTGTGCTTTGGAGTCAATTGCCGAGACTGGTACTTACAAAATGCGCCAAGGAAGAGGCAGGAAATGAAAGTTAACTGAAGCAGATGTCAGACACCTCAAGATTTTAAGTACTAGAGACAGAAGGAAGACCACTGCTGATCTTCAGGCAGAGATAAATGCTTCTAGATCAGAGTCTGAGAAAGTCTCCAGAATAACCATAAGCAGAAGACTGACGGAACAAGGCTTACAGGGAAGAATAGCTGCAAAGAAGCCATTAGTGAGGCCTGCAAACATCCAGAAACGCCTCAGATTTGCCAGCGAGCACAAACACTGGACTGTTGATGACTGGAAGAAGATACTCTGGATGGACGAGTCCAAGTTTGAACTCTTCAGTCAGCATCGTTGTGTTTATGTCCGCAGAAAAGCTGGAGAATGTTTTGATGCCAGATGCATTGCACCCGCAGTGAAACACAGTGGAGATTCATTATGGTATGGGGTTCCATTTGTGGATACGGCGTGGACAAATTAGTGAAAATGGACGGTATCATGAACAAGAACGTCTACCACATCTTAGTGCATCATGGAATCCCTTCTGGACTGAATCAGATTGGTCGTGGGTTCATATACCAACAAGACAGTGATCAAGCATACTTCAAAGCTATGCAGAAACTATTTGACCAAGAAAAAGGAATCTGGAGTACCTGAAATGATGGACCAGCCAAGTCAAAGTCCGGATTTGAATCCTACTGAACAAATTTGGGAATTAGTAGATTCAAAGATCGACTGCACAAAAGTTTCATTTAAAGCAAGTCTGTGGGAACAGCTAGAAACTATTTGGAACTCAATAACAAAAGAGACTGTCGAAAAGTACATAAAAACAATGGCAGCAAGAATGCAAGCTATTATCAAGGCCAAAGGAGGCCATACAAAATATGAAGTTTTTTTGGTTATTATGTGTGAAAAAGGACTAAATAACAATTACATTTTTAGTTTTAAACAAGTTTTTGAAAGATTTCTAAAATATTTATGTTTTCTTGTTTTTATGACAGGTGGTCTAATGAATCTGTTTAGCACTGTATATATATATATATATATATATATATATATATATATATATATATATATATATATATATATTTATATGTAACAGTTATAATTCTGCTTTTATAGCTGGGACTACCTTTAAATTGTTACTCCATGCTGAGATTGCTCAAACCAACAACCTGTCCTAAATTTCTTATTCTCCTCATCTTTGTCTTCCCTTTCCTTTCCTACGCATAAAACCTGAACAAATCAAGACATTTTTATTTATTTTCTTAAAATAGAGCGACCGTGTCCTCAGGGGAAGACACTACAAAATGTGGAGCTCTTGGTTTGATCATATTGCGTTTAAAAATCAGTCTTTTCTTTAAAACTGTATAAAATACAGCTCAGGTCTCTTCTGCTCCTTCACTGTTTGGACAGCAGCTCCCAAACAGGTCCTCATTTCTTCCTATACCTCCCTGAAGAGTCACTCTCCTCATTTTTACTCATCTACCTTTTCTCCTCGTTTCTTTCTACCCCATCTTAAGTCTTTTTTTTATGCTCTCATTCCTCTCTTCCCCTTTACAAGTTTCCCCCTCCCACCATTTTCTTCCTCTTGCCGACCTTCCTCTTTTAATACTCCAACGCTTTCAGTTCCCCTCCCTTTCTTTCTCTTCCTCTTCCCTTCCAACCTCTTCTCTAAATTAATCCTCCTCCCTCTCTTCTCCCTGTGTCCTTGTTACCCTCATTATATCAAACTACCAACTTCTGTTATACTTCCTCCCTCCTGCATTTGCCCCCCTCTCCTCATCCTCCTCCCTCTCCTTCATCCCTCCCTTCCTCCTCAGTGTTTCAAAGGAATGCAGCACACAGCCTAGCTGGGTTTTAGTTTCAAGGTTCAGACGGCTGATTAGATAAAGAGTTCAATAAAACTCTAAACTGCAGGGAGAGGCTGCGTGTGCTGATAACACTGTACAGCTGCAATTCACACAACTCTATTCATCGTATGTTCAAGGGACTATATTTTGAACTTTAGCTGTCACACATTTACTTTTATTCATTAGACTTCCTGTACTAAGCTCTAATTCTGAACATGTTTGATTTAAGAATCAATTTCAGATTTTTTAAATAGTATTTTTTATCTAAATATATATGCTGATTTTACTCAAAATAAGTGTGTCTATTGAAAAAGTCACATTTTTGCAATCCTTGTTGTTAATATGCTTTGTATAAATAAATCGTTGCGTTCTTATCTACTGTCTTACCTTGGTGGTACAATATTATAACCCACACAACATTAGACAGATTAGATACATTAACAGTTCTTTGCTGTAGCTCAAGCCTTCATGTTAGGATTTAATTAGATTTTGACAATTCCCTATTCGCATGGGAAAAGTATTACCTGGGGACCTCTGACAATTTACAATAATCACATGGGACATGTATTGTTTATCCCTTTGGCTGTGTCTGTAATTTGTAGATTAAAAATTCCAGGGCAAATTACCCACCATTAATCGGCACACTTAGGTCCAAAGGTAATAATAATCCTGTGTGAATCAGCATCTTTGTAATAAAAGGTGATAATTTCTATTTTTATAATCCACATGGCTTTTTCTTCACTTTTTGTGATTAAAAAAATAGCAGAGGATGTGCAGGACATTGTCAACAAAGTTTTGACTTATAAAGGCTATTTTTAGTGCCTATTTTCAGTTCGTTCGTTATGTTCTCAATTTTCCTTCTTTTGCTTCATTTATTCTTCAAACTCTACAGTCCAAAAGCACGTTCACATATTTGCACTCTTAATATGACTGGGTTTCTGTTCTCCTCTTGACATGTGCCTCATTTTATGTCAGTTTTATTTAGCACTTAATGCAATAAGGACAATCTGTGTGCAAAGGGGGGATTTTCCAAAATAACTGCATGATGGCACAGTGTCTCCGTGCGCCGGTGCATGTTTGCCGTTACTGGCCAACACAATAAGGGGAGCATTAAAGCTGTGCCTTTTGTCTGAGCGTGCACTTTATTGTGGAGCTTTACCAAAGCATCACTCCGTTTGGCTGGATGGAGACAGACACATGTTCAAACATATTTAAGCAGCCAACAAATAACAATCAACAAATAACAGTAATTAAAAAATGTAATTTCTCAAACCAATGTGTGACATATCTCTTGTCTTGTCTTGTTTCATATAAGCATGGGGAAGTGTTTTAAAAAGAGCTTACTTTAATCAGGGATAGTGGAGTGGGTATATCATCACATCCAGGCGTGCAAAATACATTTCCTTGGGGGCACGTTTCAAAAAAGTCTATTTTTTCCAACTCTATCACTTTCTGTCTTAGTTATAAAGAAAAATCAGACTCATGGGGTCACTTCAGTTTCCGTCTTTTAGCCCTTGGGTTTGAGAGTGGAAGGAGCAACAACTTTAGAGTTTACAGAAAATATGTACATATGGATGGTTGGTTTTATATGGAACCATTTCGACCAGCACACCTAAAAATTCTTTAAAAAGGTATCAAGGACAACTGGAAACAGGATGTGAACGACACTGCATTTTTTGTGAGGAATGAAGAAATACAAATTTACTGTGCATTAATCCATGGAGATTATTGTTTCACAGTAGTACACAACATTAATGACTCCATAGTATTTATTGCTGCTGTCATGCAGCACCTCCATAATGTCCCTCTGAAAAGTCAGCAAATTCAAGTGTATAATAGACTTCAAGTATCCCCTGCAAATATGCAGCACCACAAACTGACATCAGGTAGTAATTCACAATTTATCAGAGGTCCACAGCTAAAACTAATCCTGCACAAATAGTGCTTAAGTCATTGGAAGAACCATGTGGATTGCACTTACCAAACACTGTCTGGAAACTTGACAAGACAGTCTTTATGTATAATTTAATATAAATATTCAAAAGACATAAAGATTACTCATCATCAATAAGTAACTTCACATATACTGGCATTCAGGAAAATAAGGGAGAAACAATTTCTTCACAGCTTTGAAAATATTAAGATAAATCAAGGTTTCAATAAGGGCTGAAGGATTTTGTCAAAAATAAGACCAGCAAGAATATTTGCAAACTATTCTAGAAGAAAAGAGACATGAAGTTTACCTCTGTAAAAGCTACACAGCATGAGCTGTTAGAGTATGTAGCTAAATCAGAGCTGTCTGCACCAGTGTTTGTTTTGTTCCTGTGTAAATCTCTCTGCATAAACTTTTTTATCATTTGGGGTAATTTTGAAGGTCAAATACTGTTCAGTCCATGATTAAAATACAGTAATGTGCTCACCAGGTGCAAACTTACAGAGCATGTGTGTGTTTGTGTGTGTGTCTCCTATAGGCAAAAGAGGGAGCAGGCTGAGCTGTTTGTTGTCATAACAAATTTCAGCTACATAACAACAGCTTAGAAAGAGGACACAGCCAAATTAGACACGGCCTCCCTGTCTTTCTCTCTCTCTCTCCACCTTTTACACACATACACCGACGCACAAGCACTCACTCGAGCAAGTCATACATCCAGTCAGCCATAGTCATACCCTGTCATGAGACTGAGTGAGCGTTTGCGGGACGCTAGATCATTGTTTGAGCAAAGACTGAGGCCTGTGTGTATTTGTGTGTAGCTCGAAGGTTGTGAAGTCACTGCAGCACAAACAGGCCTCACGATAAAATGCACTCGCTGTAAGGCGGAGGTAGGAAGCAAGGTTAGATGGGAAATTATCAGGCAGCAGAACAAATGCTGACTAACTGAAGCTTGCTGGTAAAAAACAAAGTCACAGAAGATGATATTACACTTTCACAGAGGCTGACGGGACACATTAAGCAGCTACAGAGAAAGTTAAGATCGCTGTGACCGCTTCAGGCTTATCTACGGCGCTGAGCACAAGTTTGATCCGTTCATAGGAAACTGAGGAAGGAGAAAACCACACCAAAGAATAGGCTGTAGGACCTAAAATGCTTGATTTCACTACTTTTTCCTTCACTGAATTCCAGCAGTAACATTTTAGTTGAAGGTATCTTTTGTCAATCACTGTCATCAGCGCAATTCAACTCCTTTCCCAGGTCACATGACCAGCAGGTGAATTTGACTTATTACATGTAGCATGTCCGCCTTATTTTAGTTGCAGGTCAAAAAATGTTGACACATGAATTTTTGCAGTAAATACAAAAAAATGCAGGGGACTCAGTGTGCAGGTTTCGAATGCGTGGTGTTTTTTTCCAATTAAGGATCTGAAAAAACACATCAGAAAATAACAATCAGTGTGAAAAGACATTCACCCTCTCCTGCAGCATTTCCATCCCCTAATGGGTGCACGGGAGATTAAAAAGGCAAAGCTATCACCTATTTGATCATTACTAAATGTTTAAATGATTAAATTTCTGTGCTGAAATGACAGTTGATTTAAGGCCTACTCTTTACTGTTTCTTGTTGTTGACTGACTATATCATGGACCACACTGGACCTTTTGTTTTATGAGTAAGAGAACTGTTTAGAGTGTGATACCTGATCTCTGCCCTGTCAAATGAAGTTCACAGCTTCCTGAGAGGACAAAAAGCATTTCTACTAGACTGAAAAGTTTAGTCTGACATTCCCTTTACAAGCCAAATTTTGGGCTGACTCACAGCCTGACCTGAGGCCACAGATGGGGTGTTTTTCAGCAGACAATAGGCTGTCATTTCAAGCAGCAAATCTGTGTCTTAAGTACACTACAAGAGCAATAATGAGAAAAGGGGATGACTAATTCTTGTACTGATTTATGATCTTTCAACAGCTATCATAACGGTTGCTTACAGAAAGTATCACATGACTCTGAAGCTTCTTCTAACCAAGCTTAAGAGCACATTTCAGCTCAGTGTTTCTTACTCAAAGTCATAACTTTATTGTTTCTGTTCTGGTCTAAAGACAGCAGCCTTCTAAAATAATAAAGCCATAAAATCCGTTTCACACAAACTGCTCTGCAGGCAGACTCAGTTTAAGACTTGATATTAAATATACTGGAGTATCGATAGGCTAAAAAGCTCCTTCATTTGTATGTCAAAAGGCTGAAAAGACTCAGAGACAAAATGTAGGACTTGAAACACACCTTGAAATGGAGAGAATGTTAAGCTTCCTACAGGATGTAAAATAAGCAAATGCTTGATTTGCATTTATTGCTCCATTAGCTCATAAGAATTTTAAATGTTGATGATATGTTTACATCTTGTTTGCAGCTATTTCAGTGCTGTCTTCAAAATGAAGCTACTTTAAAAAGACAGAGGAAAAAGAGGAAATGAAAACTAAACACCATGACAGAAAGAGGGCAGCAGAGAAGGACTGTGTGAGTGAAAGACAGGAAAATAAGAGAGTGAAGAAAGATTGGAAAAACGTGTTTCACCAGAGCTGGACATACCTTAGAACATGTTACATAACAGGGACATTATGTCTCAGTGTATGCCGTATGAGTGTGTGTGTTACACGAGGGCAGAGCAGAGACTGACAGACACGCTGCAAAAAAATCTGTTAAAGAATGAAGGGTGACATGCAGGGCTGCTCTTGGGAGGGTGAAGGGATTGGGTTTCCTGTATGCCCCCCCTTCCCTGAAAGGTCAAAGGTCACAATAAGCGCATACACTCACAAGCATGCACATACACACACATGCTTCTAAGAGTGTACAGTGAACAGGAAGTACAAACCCTGCATCCCTAGAGATTTAGTTTCTAAAAGGAACAGACAGAGAGGAATGCTGTCTCTCTCTCACACACAGAGCAAGTATGCATATTAACCAGACATACTTGCCTTACTAATAGGGATGCACGATGTATACCAGTGCCAATAATACATTGGCCGATATTGCAAATATTAATTTTTATGAAAATAAAATATTAACCAATAAAATTCACCGATAACAAAGGTGTTCGTTCAGTTCCTCACAAGGCAACACATTCTGAAACAGTAGTATGTGAACCGCCATTAAGCCCAGGGAAGAAGAGGAAAGCTACAACAGCGCGCAGCTGCAATATTGTGACAGCCTAAACATATCCTCACTGGTGAGGGTGGTTTAGGTGTTTCAAAGGGGGATAGCAACATTGTGCTTGTAAAACATGTTTTGCCTCTTTGGGGTTGATTTGTCATTCATTTAATTATGAATCCAAGATTTTATTGTTTCTGCCATGGGTGAGTACATTACGAAGTTAAAAGGTTTATTTTTGCAACAAAGAATGTGTGGTTTCATGTAAAATTTTTACCTCAAAAGTAACCTTTCCTCACCAGTGGTGCTGTTGATTACCTGACCTTGCTTGTGCTGCAGGATGAGACATTATGTTTGTATCGAGATGATTTACTATCAGGAGTCTGTGCATTGTTGTATTTTGAAGATGACTGGATATGTTGTACATTTTACTGACTTTTTGGATAGATCTGCTTTATGTGGATTGACATGGTTTGGCAGCAGCCAGCACAGAAAATAGACCTGAAGCATACATCTCCAAAGAAGTGGAGCAGAACGGTGCTTCAGGGAGCGCAGACAGAAAGGAAGTGATTTGCTCTGTAGTATTATTTGCCGGCAGGTAGCAGCGCAGAACGCTGTATATTGAAAGTGGAGGTTGGACATAATCTAACTGCTCTGTTTGTCCACAGACATTCACAGTCTGATTGACAACATCAGTAACATCAGTTTCACCACGGACACATTACTTTATATTAGGGTGCTGTCGATATCACTTATGTCAGTGCATGTTTTAAATTCTTGCGAAAAAAAATTAGCTCTCCTTCAGTTCTGGCTGATGCACTAAAAATAATACAGCTGTCCCCCATTTATTGAGCATGACAGCATGTCAACAGGTACCTTCTGATGTGTTTTAAGAGGAATTAGCAGCAGGCCTGTAGTTCCTTAATTTTGTACTGAGGGCACTGAATGCCCTGAGGGTAACAGGTCTGATACAAAATAAGTCAGCTGAATTCTTGTTTAGTTGATTGAAATGTCAGGTTTGAAAGTTCAAGTCAAGGCATCTATATTTAATTGAAGGCAAAAGTGAAAAAAAAAAACTATTTAAAAACCAAAGTATGGCAATTGGCAATGTTTTTTATTCAGATGTGAATAAAAAACATTTTTTACATCAAAAATTTAAAAAACATCAGTTATCTTATCAGTCATCAGAAGTAGAAAATTGTTGCAGGTTCAAAATAAAACTGCTCGTGCATCAGGAGCTAATACACATTCACTTTATCTCCTTCCCATCTCAAAGGCTCTCAGTTGACATTCAGCCCCCTCTCTCTCATGTCATGTCTCAGCACACAGACACTTTCTCTCTCCTATGCAACATCTCAGTCACTCTTTCTCTCACACATACTTGACAGTGGGTTAAGTGTGTGAGTATCCTTTTTTATTGCCCATAACGGCCACAGATCCATGATAACTCACCGCTGTCCCTAACTGGATGCTACTGGCTAAAAGCTAGAGAGGAGTGGGAAGGACAGGGCTAATGCGTGTTGGGACTGACACCCCATTAACACAAACACACATGCGCTCACACAATCAGACACAGACACACAAACTCAAACAGGCGTCTTGTCTCAGTCAAGATGGAATCTATTATTCCTTTGTTTCCCTGCAGCTTCTGGAGGGAACTGAGGCCAACTCAGGGGGAGGGAGACTGTGTCTGTGTGTGTGAGAGAGAGAGCGACTAGAGGTAGACTACTGAATGCTACCAACTGAGCGTGCCTGTGCGATCATCTCTGTGTGACAAAGGTAGAGGAATGAACAAACAAGAAGGCAGAAGAGAATAACAGAGTTGTTTTCACACACGCACTCCTGAAAATTTCAGGCAGATTGCCACTGAAATCATCTTGAGTTAGATTTTACAAATGCGCTTCACAGCAGGAGATCATCCCTGTCTGGTTGGCAGGGTGTCACACGAGGCAGGATATGATGTAAAAAGAGGAACGAGGGATGGCAGATGAAGCAACAGAGTCTGACAAAGACATATGGAGCAGTCAGCCTGTGTGAAATAATAGCCAGCTACAGGGATTCAAAAGCTTAATTCATCACTATAAAAATTTATTTTTATGTTTAGGAAGTAAAGAAACATTTTCAACCAACAATGATGTTATTTTAATGTGATAAATTGAAGAGAAAAAAATCTAAACACGCAGGGAAAACAAGTCATAACTTCAAGTAATGGCTAACTTATACAGTCAACAATGGGGAAAAAAAAAAGTAGCCTGATGTAATTAGGTGACTAGTCAGCTGTTTGGTTGACGCTTGTGGAAAGCCATGTTTATAAAGACGATTTCTGGTTTTACATCAATGCTATGCAAGGTCAGGTATGGGAGCATATGTAGGTTCAACACTTCGTAGCATCAACCTTGGTCCTGTACTGCTCTGGCCAACAGATGGCCATCATCCAGGCCTTCCCATGCCCCATCTTTTCAGGTATCCATCCTCTCAGCTGCCCCCTCCATACTGCACATGATCACCCCCAGCGTCTGGACCAGCCCACCAGGTTCTGGACACCTAGTATGCAGTGAGCTGGATCAGGCCTGGGAAAGCATGCCAGGTGCCCATAACAGTGCCAGTCTTCCCACCCCTACTATCCAGCATGTCAGCTTTAGACACACCATCTTAAAAAAGATGGACCGAAGAGAAGTTGTCAGACACAGATTCAATAGAGTTTTGTTTTGGCCTAGGAGACATGCAGTCCCAAAGCTTCAGCCTCCTCACTCAGCAAGTTACGAGTCTTTGGCAAGGACATCCATGTCCACAAGGACCACAGCATGATCATCAAAGTCCAGATCAGTGAACTGGGCATCACGACACTTTGCTGACCCAGTTACACATTATCCAGTCCATACAGGTACTGAAGACGCACCACTGCCTCACCCCAGAATCAACTGGGAAGAAGTCAGAGCGTCCAAACTTCAATCTCTGTACCAGAATATTGGGTAGATGTCGCACATGGGATGCCATGGAGCTCTAGAATCCTCTAGAGCCTTGGTTCCCAACCTGGGGTCCGGGACCCCCCGGGGGGGGGGGGGCGCGCCAAAGATCTCAAGGGGGGCGCGAGGCTTTGTCTGCTTTGAGGCTGCCAAAAATAGATGTGCAAATATTGACTAAAACCATGATAAAACAGTTAGTAAGTAGTTTATGCAAAGGTCTTTAGATAATAAAAGCATTCATAGACCTCTTTTTAGGGTTTTATCATTGAAACAATTTAAATCTTTGTTGATATTTGGTGTCAGTGTGTCACTTTTTCTTCACTCTTGGGTCCTGGGGGGGCTCCGCTTTTCTTAGGTGCATGTAGGGGGGGCTTCAAGGAAAAATGGTTGGGAAACACTGCTCTAGAGGGCATCTCCACTTACTGAGTCGAATGCCTTCTGGAAGTCAACATAGGCTACAAGCAACCCTCTACTGAATTCCCAGAAGCACTCAGTGAGGACCAAGAGTGCCAGGATGCGGTCTACTGTATCCAAAAAGCACACACTAGCAAAAAGAAAACAAAGATTCAGTTTTCATTACATGCAGGGATGTAACACCTGTAACACCATTTGCAGTTGCCATTCCCGCATCTTGCTAGCTCATGCTGAATTTTCCAGAATATATTCTGATGCATCATGATGCTGGTTCATCTCACGCTGACTTCACGCACATATTCTACAAGGAGGCTGACTGGAAAAAGTCCAGGTTAAGTCAGAGTGAAAATGTTGACCATGCTCTTCAAACATTTAGCTTTACCCTGAAATATCTGAAAATTTTAGCAGTTTGTGCATGGGTGAAAAAGGAGAATGGATAGAGGTATGCATACTACCTAGCTCAGCATCATATGTGTTACTCAGAGAGCGCTTCCTGTTGTGTTGCCACCATGTTTATTTCCAAAAGTTGACAAAAAGTTTCCTTTTTCATCTGGTAGACAGCTCTTTATCTTTCAAACTACTTTTTACCTCTTTTTATGGTTCACAGTGTTTTTATTAAGATTTCCATACATTTTGATTACTTTTTAAAGATTTATTTTTAAGCTTTATCAAGGATGCACGTAACATCAGCATGATATTGGTATCAGCAGATAGAAGAATTTCTGCCAAATTTATAAACCTATTTGATATAGGCTGTAAATTTTGGCCCATATCAGCATTAAAGGGATACTTCAACATTTTGGCAAATTCGTCCATTGCCATAATTACTATAGTCTGAGTGAGCGTGGTGAATGTGCAGGTCACAACTTGTCCATGAGAGCGTTTTGGAGTTGTTGGATTGTGTATTTGATGAGTTTGATGAGGGAAAGCCAGAATACTGTTTGCTTACACTGAGTTGGCACAGCAGGTCCAAACTTAGCAGCGGCGATCTAAAAATAACGACAATTAAAGGTAACGAACCTATTACTAATACTATAAGGATTATGGCATTGGATGAATTTGCCAAAATGTTGAAGAATCCCTTTAAGTATCAGTCAAATACACAAATATTCATTAGACTGGCATTCCTGACGAAATCACATCTCTGAATTGTTAAAAAAAAAAAATTAAAAAAGAAGATGATTTTAATGTCAAAAAGCATCTTTTTACTCAGTTTAGAAACATCTTTCTGGCGTTGTGCCTTTATTTTGATGCAGACAGAAGTGAAGCTGACAGGAAATGCAGGAAGATTCAGACCAGATCTAATCTCAGCACGGACGTTGTGGTTACATGGTATGCATCTTAACTGCTTGGCCTCTGGACATTCCCTGTCAGGACATTTTTTTTTATATTCTCCATTCACAAGAAAAACTACTTGGTTAATATTAAAAAAAAAAAAAACAAATTAGTTTGTCCTGAAAGATATTAATTTTAAACACAGGTGCCGGTGAGGAATGTACTGCAGTGTTATTTTGTTTATTCTACAATAAATGAAAAAAAAACAAGCATAAGAAAACAAACAAAACAGCACCAGTCTTCAGCAGCATGAAAATTTAAAGCAATCTTTAACAAGTTTCAGCTGCTCCTAAAAGGGTTGCAGGAGGTTAAAAGACAAATTTGACATGGTCCACAGAGACTGGAGTGGGTTCATGTGTATTGTATATGTGTTGTGTGCCTGTCTGACACACAGCTATGTGGAGCGGGGTCTGGTTACACTCCAGCTAAAGGGAACACCTCACCGCTGTGTCTCTCAATGTTTCTTCCAGAGTGTGATGCAGTCAGACCTTATAAGGCTGTACGGCTGCTTCAGAGCTACAACAGAGTGAAAGAAGCAGTGAGAGGAAAAGAAGGCAAATAAGAAGGAAATGAAGGAGCAGAGGGGGATGTGAGGGTGAATAAAAATGGGTAGAAACACGGGAGGTATAAAGGGAAAAGGGAGAAGTTTGAGAGTTGAGAGAGAGAGAAAAGGCAGAGAGAAGGATGCCAAGAGGCTGCATGCTTTCCTCTCCTTCACCTCATTACTCATCCATGCTCTCACTCTCTTAATCCTCACCCCCTTTTCTCCCCTCACCTCCTTCCCCCTTATCACTCTCTCTTTCTCTCCTTACTTTTCTCTGAATCTGTGAAAACAAAAGGTTTAAGACACAAGTTAACCCCATCTCCCCTCAAAAGGTAAATCTTTGCTTTAAATATTTAACTTAGTGTTGTCATGATATCAAATTTTTAACTTTGATACCAATTCCAAGTTTAGTATCACGTTCCTCGATACTTAAATGATACTTGAAACTTGAGACAATTCCTAATGGATCAGGAACAGGATGTTCATAAAGGATGGACAGTTTATTAACATGCTACAGTTGAAAGAATACTTCAAAATAAAGTTTTAGTTATTTAATTCTAACTCCTTCTTTATCTATAATCAATTACTTGGTGCTCTTCTTTTATTCTTATACAGTGTGCTTCTCTAAAGGAGACTTCAAACGTTTACAGGGTTGATATTTAAAGATATCTTTAATTCTTAATTTATGTTCATCAAGGTCAGTAGCTCAGCTGCTGCTGGATTTATTTGATTCAGATTTGATTCTGTAGACGCATTTCATTTGATGGCATATATAAAGTATTTTAGGCCTGCCCTTCACAATGTTCATACTAATATTTAAATAGAGAAATTAAATAAATCTATGAGCAGGCCTTCTACAATTAAAGCACTGCTCAAGTAATCAAAACACATTTTATTTATGTACTAATCCAGGGCTATTTTTTCCCTCTGAGCATGGATATGTTCATAGAAGGACTTTTTCTTTTTAACTGATCATTTAATCTCATGCTATGGAGTCAATATAATGAGATGAAACATAAGAAAGTAGCCCCATTACAGTTAACAATAACACTGTTACTGAAGCTGATGTCGCCGATTATTTTTTTGTGATGGATTTGGCAGATAGCCTGTTATTAAGATAGGATGCTTTGTTATAGTTGTTTTATTATCAGCAAGTCACTTGCATCAATAACATATTCTTTGTTGTTTTGTAAAGTCTTGAAGCTAGCAACTGTCCTGCCTCACTTTTTAGTTTAGATTATTTAGATTGATTCTCCTCAAAGGCAACGTTTTAAAGCTTCCTGCATCAATGGAGTATCAAAGAATGATTTTTCTGTTTATCTCCATGAGTTAATGAATACTTCTGTTCTTTCTGATATTTGGCTCTTCAAAGGGAGATTTATTGACTTTTCACAGCTAAGGTCATGGTAATGCTGCCTTCAGCACTACTTCCAGCTGAATGGAGCTGTGATCTGAGACAAGGCTAGGATGTTTTTTTGTTTGTTATATCACTAGCCACTTCTTAGAGGGTGACTTCCCTGAATATTATTCTTTATTCTCTTTATTTTCTCCTTCATTTTCCTGTCTGAACATCTACCTCTTTCACAAAGCAACACTGCCAACACACTCCCTCCTCCGTGTGTCTCTGTCACTAATGGAGAACAGCTCTGTTCATCTCTCAGCTGCTTTACTGATGCATCCAGCAAACAGAACTTTTCAACTCTACAAAAGCAGCCATACACAAGGAACTGCAGCAGCCAGGGAAGAAACTGAAAGAGGCCACAGTATTGAGATAGATTCTCATGCAGGAAATTGTATTTAGGGAAATGTCCACTTCCTGTTTTCTTCTCCAGACCAGCTGATCTGAGAGCTGCACTGAAACTGACTCCAAAACAGCAGCAACTGATATAAATGCATTTGAGCAAGAACGTTTCTGTGTACAAAAAACCTCACAAACTGTTATAGTTTTGGCAGATTGTCCTCATAAATTAACAGCTGCTGAAGCAAATGATGTTTTCAATTATTCCCATGTGTTTCTATGCACTGAAACAGAATAAAATACCAGACTTCCACTCAACAAGCACTGGAAGTGAAATAAAAGGGCCACAAATCAATGCAGCAAAGATGCTTCATGTTTTTTAGGGACCTTATAATTTGCTAAATGAAAAGTTGGAACAGTTGTGATTTGATTAAATACAAATTAGAGATGGTTGGTGTTGACTGTGGCAGTTGTTCATAGCCAAAAAACCATTCATACACACACTCACAGTGAGCCATGTAAACACTGTACCTTGATGTCAAAGTTGCAGTCGAAGCGTTTGATGAGGACAATGAATGCACCCGTCAAGTTATCCCTTGGAGGGGGCTCAATGGGCTCACATGCATTTTCTGGCCGTGCTCCAATCAGGAAGCCCTGCAGGGAAGACATTGTAAGTTATGACATGATGAGAGAAATACATGTGACTTTCAGCCAGGTCTAGGCTAGTGTTGTCTTTTATAATGCAAGCAGTCTTTGGAGTCAATAAAAATTAAAACCCTTTAGTTCTTTTGCCATAAGCTTCTGATAAAGCTACAACCCAACTTCAATTAAATTTAATTTCACTGATCCCTCTTATGTCAGTTAAAAAACACATCAGTGATGCTATGGTCCAACTGTTGTAGCTGCTGGGGTAGTATTTTATTCAAATTTGGAGGTCACCATGTTTTTAATGGTGACTCTATCTAACTCCTATTCAATATTCCCGACAATGAGGTGGAGTTGTGGCTGGGCTTAAGCCCAGTTTATACTTCTGCATCAACTCTACACAGTAGCGGCCTAAGCCGTTTTCAGCACAACAAACCTATGTATTGGAGTGTCTGTATCACTCTGAAAACACTGCTCTGACTCATTATAAATCATTTGACTGCTTTTATGGTCATTATGAACCTCACTGTTTCTGATGATTTGGTACATCCAAAGGTAGGGCATGTGGGTGGGACTGGGTGTGCGAGCTATACTCGTGTTTGTAAAATGTATCATTTGGTGGTCTTGTAATTGTTTCATTTTGTCTATGTTGTATTTGTGTCCATGAGACCCCCTTGAAGATGAGATGCTGCCTCTTAAGGGGCTATCCTTTAATAAACTCTAAACTCATTAAAAAGAGCTACAGAATATACTAGTAATGGGCAGCTGCATTAGATATTACGCCCTTGGTTCTCAACTGGTGGGCTGGGACCCAAAAGTGGGTTGCATTACATATCACGCAATCATTCAAGACCCATTTTTTAGAATACTCGACAAAAAAATCCTACTTTCTTCATTTTTGTACATTTTCTGATTAAATATGAGGATGACATAGAAATTATCATTCCCTTCAATACAATAATTCATATCCAATTTGCAATACCAGTCAAAATCATCACAATTAGATATTTTTTCAAAAAAATTTCAGCCCCAGTTTTATCTAATATTGTGTTGGTTATAATATAGAATGATTTATTGCTCATGTTTGTTGGAAAATACATAAGATGAGGAACTTAAAGAGTAATTGCATATCAAATCGAAATCGCAATATTGGGGAAAAAAACACAATTAACTTAGATTATTTCCCCAGCCCTTTACGTCCAGCCCTAGTGTCAAGAATGCAATGTAATGTAACATTAAATTAGCACATAAGAAATGGACTTCAGTCTCAACTGGACAGTCAAGGACACTGCATATGCTTTATTTGCAGAGTGAATGATTCAGACACATAAAACTGATGTGGCCACAAATATCTGCATTTTCAGGTTAGTATTAGTTTGTCCTGAAAAATCATAGCCGTTGTATTCCCCATCTGTCTTTCTCCCTCTCTCTGCTGTTTCCTGTCTTAGTCCCATTTCCAAACAGCAGCTTTTGAAGACACTGATGAGAGGCAGACAGTGAGAGGGGAGGGATAGATGAAGAAACTGACAGAGTGATAAAGGGAGGGAGACAAACGAAAAACAGAAGACACTAATATGGAGGCAGAGAGAATCAGACACCTGCTGTAATGTAGACGATAGAGGGGAAAACAACAAAAGGGATCAGTAAGGACGAAAATAGAAAGGTGAAAAACAAAAAGAGGCAGACAGGCAAGGAGAGAAGAAGCAGAGCAGAAAAATGATAAAGGATAAATACACTAGAGAGGAGCGGAGGGAGCTGATGTGATATACCTGCTGCTCTTATGCAACTGTAACTAACACCGCTGTGTGTGTGAGGCAGAGTGTTAGACAGGAAGTGTGGACTGCTGAGGGACTTTGGGACTTTACTGCCACTTTCAACTCTCTCTCTTTCTCTCTCTCGTCCTCTTAAAGCCATAGCTAAAAAAAATACAACCCTGTATAAGGGGGAGAGTCTACTCTCTCTCTCTCTCTCACACAGTCTGTCTGAAAGCAGCACACAGCTTCTCTGAGTGTGTTTCGCACTGTCTGCCACATTGACATGACTCAAATCCAGCAGAGCAACATAAGGAAAATGACTGTAGTGACACATCAAATCTTTTCACAAGCATAACCACAGGACACAATGGTACAGGCAATTTCAGCCTAAACGAAATGTCCCGGTTGTTGCTCAACATTAATAACACCTGACGTAGGAGAGGCTGGAGAACAAATGTGAGGAATCACTTGCCACAGTCACCTCTGGGTGCCTCCTCCCTGCCCTGCTGCTAAATGACATCACTGTGCTACTGCCTCACATTCCCCTTCCTGGCTCTAAAACAAGAGGCAACAGCGCCCTCTGTTGGTAAGGAAAAACACCTGAGGAAGCACAGCACCTGACTGAAATGCAGACATGAGGAAAAACAGGAAATGACAAAGGAGGGAGGGGGAACTCCTGAAAAAGTACACTGTAAGATGAAATGCGGTCTGCGCAAGGACAAAGGAGATCACGTAAATACAATAAAATTATCAAAATACCAACTTAAACTAAAGAAAATCATACCTCTGCCCTGCCAGACTACAAGCAGTTTAACAAGAGGCTCTTCTGTGCAAAAATACTCAATGTTTTCTCTCTGCTGTGCCCACTTAGGCTTAAATTTATGACAAATGGGGCTGCAAATACTTTTCTTCTGTGCATTTATTGTACATGTGGAAACAATACAGAGGGGGAAATAATTAACTGTTGACTAAGCTACAATTTCTGGTATTGAGTTAGTCCTGGTCTAAGCTGTCAAGATTTGGAAACTCAGAATGTGTGCAATGTACTCATTGAGCATGTGTGATGTAGAAACAGTATTTCAGCAGTCCTGACTGCTGAAATATCATTTGCTCAATATCAAAAGAGAAAATGTCAGAGGGAAGGGGAAGGTCAGTGAGAGAAAGAAACTTAACATTTGACAGCAAAAGATTGTTTTTAGAGTGAAAGTACACATTAACTGTACTAAAAACAACCTCAAATAACAATAGAAACTCATCATGGGGTTCATACATCTAACTGCTCATTTAAAGAAGAGATGTATTATTGGGCAGAGGATGTGACTTGCAAGACAAACCCTTTGGATGTGAAATCAGAAAAAATCTCAGGGTATCTGATGTGCATATGTACTAATATGCACGTCAAATATTACCAGAGGTCCCGTTAACTGAATATTCTCCGTCATTAATGAGGAATAACTGATGGGATAATGAGGATGATACTGTGTGCCAGCACACTCACAAAGACGGACGCACAGATCCTTTCTGTTTTGCATGCATGGCCTCTCATGGAGGTTGTTAAATCTATTACCTTTTATCCACCAAGCCAGTTCCAGCCAGTTGGGGGCTGGAGTTCTTTGGTTTTCCATAGCCAAAGCACTGGCTCAGGGCCAGAAAACTGGTTCTACAGTGGCACCAACTCCAAGCTGCACCAGTTAAACATCAGGAGCTGCGTGCTCATGTCCGTCACTGGGGGCGGGAGTGGAACGTACAACACAAGAAAGTGCGCTGCTTTTGAAGAGTTGAGATTTTGTTAAAAGCAGCACAGATGTCTCTGAAAACTGTATTCTGTGCTCTAAGTAAAGTCCTGAAAGCCAACAGCAAAAGTTGAAGCACGACAAGATCCGCCTTCTCTTTTATTGTGCAGGATTGGCGCAAGTATTGCTGGGAAAAAGGGAGTAACGTCTGGGACGCATAATGACGTGGCTGTTGGAGCCAGATCCAGCCTGTGGAAAAGTCAGTTTGTCAGTTCTTAAATTAAACCAACTCCAAACTAGCTCCAGCCAAGCACCAGCACTGGGGCTGGCTTGGTGGAAAAGGGGTAAATTTTAAAAGGACTCCTTTCATAGTCTGTGGGCACTATCACTGACTTGGACACAGCAGATTAGCCCACAGAGCATCGCTATTTGGGTGCTGACAGTGCACAGGGCTGGAGATGTCCAAGCACATCAGAGGGCTACAGCTGCTGTTGTGGTGCAGCGGGTCAGCAAGCTTCAATTTGTGTAGTTTTAAGCAGATATCACATTGAACAAAATGTAGACAAGGTCTCATAAACAATAGCTTTAATCATAGAGCATAGAAATTGTTTTTATCACATCATATTTACATAATTGTAACGATACATTTACACCATAAAAAGATTGTTTTTTACCTTCAGGTGATAGTGGGTATGCACTGAAGCTATGACCTTTTATGCTATTTAAGTCATACAGCAGATGTGCAATAAAATACTGTAGAGGTGTTTGTGTTGAAGAGTGCACTGCTAAATATGAGACAGCAATACAGAGTGGCATTAATTGTAGCATGCACTGTGTTGAACAATTTGGAAACGAGGGATACCTTCCTTTTCCATCTATGCATCCAACCTGAATAGGTTGGAGAAGGCAACAGCTGGGCTGTATCTTGATGTAATCATTAATGGCAGATATTAGCTTAAAAAGTGAATCATCTGTAAATATGAAAAATTCTACCGATATTTACCACCAAAATTTTAACAGTCTGCCTGTATCAGCTGTAAATATTGGGAGTTTGAACAAATAAGTTAGTGGAGTTTTATGCTGAACTGTGTGTTTTAAGGACTGTAGTTTTAGGTCTGAACTACATCTAACTGTCAGTATCTATATCAGTAAGGGCTAAAATTATTCTGTAAATATTGACATGAATCAAATATGGTGCATCCCTAACTCCAGTATCAGTTTGAATCATCATACATCAAATATAACTAACAGCATGCACTGCTTTGATTACTTCTGCCATTCTTTGCATTAGTCTTGTTGTTCATGATGGAGTCTATTCTACTAAATACTTAAGACTTCTCTTCTGTCTATTTGATCAACCACTACTTTAAGTTCACTTTAGTACCCCCCAGTCTCCTCTCTTAACCAAACGTAATACTGGGTATTTTTAAATTCAGGTTGTTTTGAAAGACATTTTTCTTGTGGGGACATGTGTGCATGATTTCAGGATGATTCAGACATTTAAGAAAAAAAAAACGCTGGTGTAACAGGAAGACTTGGGGCTTTATAAATCTGATGAAAGACTACTCATTGATGTTTTCTGTTTTGCATGAACTCCAATTTTTTGCACCTTGACACACATTTGGCCTCAGAGTATATCTGTGGACACTTAGTTGTCCAAGATATTCATACTGGAGAGAACTGTAGTAATTAGAAAATCTGACTTCTAAAGTAAGCCATCTCTTACTGCTGCTCTTTTCTACTTTTGTTAACAAATTGATGTTTGACAAGTTTAAAACACACTGAGGACTATATAATCAGGGCAAAGCTTTCTTAGAAGCATTTGTGGAGGAGTTTCTAGAACTGTTTTCTAATTGTTAAGCAGCCATTAACCCAAAAGCTTTTCTCTTGTTTAACTCTTTCGTTCTTCTAATATAGTACTGGAGTGCCAACAGACTCAGAGGGATGTCTCCGTCACAGAATTCACACAGGATGAGGAGGATGGGGATTTCTCTGATGGACTTCTCCAAACATCTTCGCAATGATCACACTAAATCCCATCAGTAAAGATCTCACTACAGAGCTTGCTTGCAGTAGAAAGAGGAATTAACATCTGGCTCTAACATGACTAGGGCCTCCTGTAAGCAGATTAAAGCTTGTTTGAGTATTTCATTGATGAGCAGATTGACTGTAACCTGTGTAAAACATGCCAAACCTTCTAGCTAAGGCACAACCACAACAGGAAGCAGATGAAGCCACTGAGTTCAAAATGCAAACAGACCTCAGTCTTTCTCTCTGTACATAACACTTATATTGCCAGTGAATGAAGGCACTGTAGTTTAAAAGTGAAGAAGAAACGTCTGCAGATACGGTCAATGTCTCATCTACTGTCTCATCAGGAATGAGCACTGCTATTTGCCGTAAAGAGCTATGACATGTTCATTCATAAGCATATTTACCAGAAAAAGGCATAAATGACTCATACAGATGCATTAGGAAACTACACAAGTGCTTCACCTCAATAAACATAGAGTTGCTTAATGTTTGATATTAAACCTCTGGCTATGTGCACAACAGAGGTGGTTCTGAAAAGATGTGTTTCTACTGAAGATACTTTACACTAAATATAAATAAAGATCTGGGAACATTCATTTATCCCAATTATTTCTGCTTTGGGACAAACATACTTCACAAGCCAAAAAAGTCAGAGAGTTGTTGTTCACTCTGGGACGCACTAATAAAAATGACCATTTTTGGGCTGCCAAAACACCTGCTCCGTGTGGATAAACACCACTACGATTAAAAAAAAAAAAAAAAAAACTTTGCAGATACTCCTAAACTTTCTCTGTGTGGACAGTCCCTAAGTTGCGGTGGTATGGGGAAAAAACATCTCTTTCGCTACACCCATACATCCATCTATCTTCTTCACCTTATCCGAGGTCGGGTCTCGGGGACAACAGCCTAAGCAGGGAAGCCCAGACTTCCCTCTCCCCAGCCACCTCATCCAGCTCTTCCTGGGGGATCCCAAAGGCCAAAAAAAAGCCATAACTCTTATATGTATAATGAACAATAAAACTCATTAGATATCTGAATTTTGAGAGAGTTTTAAATAAAAAAACTCACCAGAAGACAGCCATATTTTAGTCTGATGGGTAGTGTCATTGGGCGACAGCAGTCAGTGGCCTGTACTATTTCTATCAATAGGTCACTCATAAATTCTTATTATAATAAACACGCTCACACCTTTGGTAAAGAGAAAAATCATAAGGATGTTATTCTCAGTGTAAATCAAAGTGAATGTAGTAGAAGGAAAATGTGCAAGCAGAGCTGATATGACAGTGCCAGCAGAGGCAGTGTGAGAGGGAGAGAGCGCACACCTGGGTGAGTAGTGAGTGCTGGCCATTAACACCTATGCAGCTCTGAGTACCACATGCGAACATGTCTAAAAAATTTGATGGGTGGTTTATAATGCTGTTGCCTGATGATGTCACACTACTCAGATTGCACTGCAGACTACAACATGTAGGCGTCCTGGTCAGTTAAAAAATTTGAATTTCTATTTAAAACTTTTTCAAAATGCAGATATCTAGTGGGATTTTTTTGTTCAATAAGACACAAATATCTATCCAATAAGGTGAATTTGTCTGATCATGCAGAGTTCCTTTTAAAAACCACCCCATCAACTGATGTGATCAGCTCTATTTTCCTAGTTAAACAAAAGCATGGCTTTATTTATATCCATCCAGCCTCCCTAGCAGTGTTTGGAATTTAAGCTCTTTTTAGAGATCTGGATCATTTGGCTCGACTTAGTAAACCTGCTCTGAAAAGAGAAACAGCTCATGTCCTTCACAAAAAGAGCCAGCTAGTAGGACCAGCTCACCTGGTCACATTATGACTCCCTCTTTACTCATCTTTAATTGAGGAGTCAATTTAATTCAACCAGTGCCACAAAAGATTTAATTGCTAAATCGTAGATCCCCATGTCCTTTGAAAGCATGTTTGGGACAAAATGAGGGGGGAAAGCTGTTAAAGAGGCATTGGTAGCCTCTTAGCCCATGGCTGATTAGCTTCACTGCACACTTAAAGCAGGGATACCATGCCAAGCTAAGAGAGCCATGGAGATGATGTATGGGCTGTTACTTGCACAAGAGGTAGGAAAGTCAGTTATGATATCAAGTTGTCACTGAGGGTGGGTTGTGAGAGCATATTATGGATGCACATACAAAAGTACAGTCAACATGGTCAGAATGCCCAGAATGGATAGCCGTTGCAAAATGTAAACAGGGAATCTAAATTAATAGAAAGTACTTTCTGAGACTAAAAGTTCAAACTATGAAACAGTGTTCAACAGCGCTCTTAAGGGGAAAATTGTAAAGTTTTTCAAATCAATTTGCTGGAGCAAGTGTGCACATTCTTGCACTTTGGAGAAGTATTTGTGAGAAAATGCTAATAAAGACTCATGACCACTTTGAGAAGCTAAGCCAGTAAGCCAGCCTTTGAGATCATTTTATCTAGACTTCATCACTATTCAATGCAGACCACATACAGATACAAAGATAAAAAAATACTCACAAACAGAACTGCAGGGCAAATAAAGCTCAACTAAACAGCATGCGTAAAAACTCCAGGAGGAAATAAAGCAACCTGAGGAAGTGTTGAAACATGTTTGTTTGACATATGAATGGCCTCTATAGGTTCTCTGCTTCTCCATGTGTGATGTCATACTCAAGGCTTGATGTGATATGGGAGTATATGTATTGCCTTTTATACCTCTCTATGAACTCCCATAACCAAAACAAGTGTAATAAAATTATTTCCTGAAGTTTGCAATAAGAGTGCTAAGGGCAGTTACAACGGAAGCATTTCTTCTTTCGTGAAAGTTCAAACAAGTACATTTATTTTCAAACCTTAGAGGCTTTACCACCAGTCACAGCCAGGCCTCTTCAACTGCCTTTAAACCATCTGAACCACAAAGTTTCCAAAGAAAACCCAAGTATTTCTAAAAAGAATGTGTCTGTAGATCAGTCTATAATTTTGGAAATGAGAGTGGGTATATATATAGATGTACCAAGTGGTGTGTAGAGAATTTGCTGTAAAAAGGATTTTCCATTGTGTGCTATATTCACATCAGAATTAAAAATTAAAAAAGGAATTAGGTAACCCACAGGTTCAGCCCCATATCAGGAGGGGAGAGGAGAACTGACTCACAAGACAATTTATTTTTTAACAAATTCAAGTCACGTTTTAAAATTCAAATATATTCTTATCACCAGTGCCGAGTATGGCAAAACATCAATGAGCAATCTTTCCATGTGTCCAGTGTTGATTTTGTCTACTAAAAGTATGACTAAACGTTAGGGGTCGGCTGATCATCAGCCTAACTGATTATGGAGGCCAATATCTGGCATTTGACCAATTATCATATCTGTATTTTTTACCAATATTCGATCATGTTTATTAATAAAGACTACTTTGGTTCCACTGTAAAGTGTTTCTTCCCATCTTCCTTTATTTTTCACTCCCCACAGTCTCAACAAATTTACTTTGTACAACACAATCTGATTGGCTAAATGTCACAAGTATGAGCCAATCATCATTTAAGCCTGGGTACCACTGACACACTGAACGTATATTATTACTTTGTGTTTTTCTGCTTCTACTGTGTCACTTTTAGCCATTTCAGAGCTGGGGCTAAATTGTTTGCAATTTTACTTTTGCCAAATTTAGTACATTTTTTGTGTCATAATAAATGCATATCGGTTCTATCTAACTATCTTGTTTTCTATGAAGAAGTCTTGACCAAGACTAACTTAAAACAGATCTCTGGTGATAAAAATTTAGAGAAAAAGTAAGTTTAAGTGAGACTAAAATGTTAGTGATGGACTGTTGGACATTCAGAATCCAGGGCATTTCTTCATGTAAGATATGTTAGTATTTTTATCAATATATTCAAAATCAATTAAGGTTGATAATGCATTAACATGTTTTACATGTTAGTGTTTTACATGTATATTTATCTGACAGTATGACTTCTTCAATTAGTTAAAAGAAAGTCTTGGCTAAAAGTTACGAAAAAAATGTAAGGACTCTTTCATCAATAAAATTGGACGTTTTTTTGAGTTTTCATTGACTAAAACATTACATTACACTAAAATGTGATTAAAAGCGACTTTAATCTCAAGGCTGAGACTGAATTTAAAAATTCAAAATTAACACTGCTTGTGTCCAACCCAGATGGATAGAAAAATAAATCTGACTGTGCTAAAGTAGAAAGACAGCATACAAAAATATTGTTACCCTTTAAGGCCTGATTAAATGTTTATTTTCTGGACTTCTCTAATCATGACAAGATACCTTAATAATGCATTTCTTCTTGTAAGAGGCAAACTATCCTGTCTCCTCTAGTCTTTGACACAGAGCGCGAACTTTAGTGCTTTCAGGGAGATTTAAATTTTAGACTAGAGATTTCAGTTTTGCTACATTTTGGGTCCACAGTGAAAATACTAATATGAACATTCCAGAAATCATACAAAGCATAACTGTTTCATATTGTGAGTGTTGTTTGAGACCCTTGCTTTGTAAACAGCCCATTTGTGTACGCAGAAACAGGAAAGGTTTTGTTTGAATCCTTGATCTCTGAGGGGAATCCTCTGGAGACTATTTTGTTGGCGCTGGCTGTCTTGTGATGCAGGGAATGGTGCCGATGCAGCATTGCAAAGCTACAACATTTGAAGTGATTTTATTGGGTCAAAGTATAAAGAATAATAGATTAATTTCAGCATAAGTAAAAAAATTCAACTCAATCAATTTAGGCTGATGAGAAAGTAAATATTTTGCAACTGAAAACCTATTTTACTGGTTTACTCTTCATGCGGTTTGCCTCATACTCCTTCAATCCAGGTGTTTTTGTAGAGCCCCAAGTTGAACAAAAAGTTTAACTCAAAGCAGAGGGTATAAAACTTTAACCTGACAGTATTTTCTTTGCAGCAAAATCAGATTAAGAAAAGGAGAACAAGAAATAGATGGTCTTTAATAATACTGAAGGCAGCTCAGTGTTGAGCCTCATGTAAAAAGAGGGCTCTGTCTGATCAATGATCAAAAGATACATTAAGACCTGCAGGCTGTATTACACATGCATGAGATTTTATAGGTGCCTTTTTCTTCACTGTGCATTTTCTTGAGATTCTGTTACAGTGACTGAAGCATATCATCACCGATCTTAGACTAGGAGAATCTCTGACTAGTCCAGTAAGTGGGATAGGAGGGTCTTTGCCAGTTGGCTCCTCCACTTTGATAATGTGGATCCACTTACATGGCAATGTTGTTGAATGCAGCTGCAAACCACAGCAGCTGTCTGTAAAAGCTAACTGGCAAACAAACACTCACAATGAGACAGAGCAGGATAACTTGAAATAGACGGATCGAGTTCAGCCTTCAGGGACTGGGCCAGCATGTCTGCATGGCTCTCTGCCCCAGATAGAAGGCGGCCAGAGAGCAGAGGTTATATATAATACGCCTAGATTACAAGTGAATGTACAAGAGAAAGTATTCAGCAGAGCTCAAGACGGAGACATTTCTCAGCTTTCATACCACAGACTCTTAAGAGACATTAGGTGATTTAGGTGACACTTTTAATTAAAAAAAAAATCCATGCTTAGTGCTTCCAATATCGGTAAAACTGAATGACTCCACACAAGGTAAAAAAAAATAGGAATGTGACATACTCCAAACCACATGAATTGAACAAATTAAGTACAGCATTAGCCCTCCTTAATACTTGCCTGTTATAAATGGCCATTAACTTGGCCTGCACAACTTCCTGTTGCAAGCAGTTTGACAAGTTGTGAGTGTACATTTAAAACGGCCAATCTCCTCCCAGGAGGTACATGTGTGAAAGGTAATCTATCAAATATCTTGTCCTGAATGTCCAGAAAATACATTTAAAATTTCAGGAGTTCTATGTGATTCATTGTGTTTTGCAACACAGCATGATGGGACTGAGATCATTAAAGGCTGTGATCGTTCTTTTATTCTTCAAACTCTATGGTGTAGAGCTGACACTGACAATGATCTCAACATGATGCTCAGTTCCCCAAATATATCATTAGATCACATCTCCCAGAATAATGCCACTGGTCCTCCATGGTGGTTTTATCATTCTAAATATGACAGGCTTCAATCTAGATAAGTGGCAGCAGTAATAGCTGTCCAAATACAAGACTTAACCTGCATACAAACACTAAATAACAGAGTATTTTCAACTAGTCTGCCTCTGAGCCTTGAAAGCCCTTTGTACAACAACAAGTGAGCTCTTGACTGTGAGAAACGCCACAATGACCAGCTTAGATAGCAGACATGAATCATGCCTTCTGTTTGTGGATCAACCAGTAAGCTGGTTGCTGGGTGGGGGGATGGTACACAACCTCTCAAAACAACAACATCAACACATATTATTTCAATCCTCATGGCATAGCTGTAATGTTTGGGGGCAGTTTCACAACATGTTATTAAACTTTGATTCAGCTTGATTTAAGTCCAACCACAATTTAATTCTAATAAATCATGTCGTAGCACTACAGTGTGTGATCTGATTTCAATTTAGCAGAACATATATTTATATTTTTATTGTTGTAACATCTAATTCATTTGTTATGTGACTGAGTTTTAGATATATCATTAAATATAAACCAAAATTTTAAAAAATAAGTGACATACTTACTGTTTTACTCTGTTACTCTACCCATAGAAATGAAAGTGAGGTAGTCTGGATGTCAAAGTTATAATCGAGACGAACTTTTTGGGGACCAACATTAATACCAAAGTTAAAAACAGGAATTTAGCTCATTGCTATTACCGATGTTTCCTCAAAACCTCATATGATGTTAACAATCCCACTGTGAAAAAAATGTCTTTTATGTTTGACGATGAAAACAAACAGAGTTTGTCCAACAGGTAACTTCCTCTGCCAAGTATGAAAATGTCATCTTTGATTCAGCAGTTAGGTGAATTAGATGCCAGTTTTAAAATGCTTGGACACAACATATAACATCTAATACTGACATCTGTTCATGACACATTATTTGACACATTATTTGCTGATTGTCAAAAAGGCCAATATTGGCTGATACTCATGTTAAATCAACACTCTGGTGGATCGCTATTAAAACCAGTCCTTTTGATATTGATAATGAAGCTACCTTAATGTTAACATGTTGCTAGTTATGTTGCTTTATAACAGTAAAGAAAAATAAAAAACACAAATCAACTAAAAAGTCAGTTAAGCATTTCTACTTTTTATGTTCCATGTATTCCAATATTAAGCTTATTCCACCCCAAAAACTGATGTTTTTTTTATTTTTTTGCTCACCTCTGAACCTCTGTATCAAAATCCCCCTACTAAGAGAGGAGTCACTCCTTCTGCTGAAGAATGGATTCCATCAACTAACGTTACCATGATTTTTACAGAATTCAAACCCGCAATCTGCTCAATTCTGCACCTTATTCAACAATAATATAAAATGCATAAAGGAAATAAAGGAATGAAAAAATCCCAATGGACTGCGGGATGTTTAGTTCCTTCATCCTCATAATAAAATTGTACCTTGCCTTTTTCTCCATTTCTGTATTTTTGTTGTTGCACCAAATCAATAGTCACAAGTATGTAAATAGCTGGTTAGCTTGGTTAATGCAATCAAGTGTTGTAATAAAATTTTATAGAAATATCTATGGAGGATTAGAATGGTGAATTTTACTTCTGGAACCAGCGCTGCCAAATAGTGGGTGGGCACTGTTGAGCTCTATAGAAGCCAGTTAATGTTTATGCTGATGGGTGCTCGAAACATAACAAGAAGACTTGTTGCTTTTTTGTTAAAGCAGTGGCACACATGCACTACAGCACCTTTAATCAATAAACAGCAAAAAACCAACATGAACACACACACAACAAGGAAAGTAATAACCAATGCCACCTTATCAATGCCAAAGACTCACATGAACAAAACAGGCAGATGAAATCCACCAGACACACTGAATGCTTTCCAAACTGAAGAGCAAACCTAAACTCACTGTCTCTATGTGAATGTGGAGCTGCCTATTGTGCTGAAAGTCAATCTGCCCCCCCGTTCACTGATTACAACCTAATATATACTCTACTGTCAAAAACAACAAGTTTTTAATATGACCACTTTGGTTGTAAACAAAAACATATTATCAAACAAGACAAACAGCATAAGCAGAGGGCGAGACAACAACCTCACTATTGAGAAAGGACGCCACAGACAAAGCTGGATCCCTAAAGAAGACAGACTGTGCACCCACTGCAGCCAACAGGAAGTGTAAACAGAGCTGCATTTTCAAACCACCTACCCCTTACAAAATGAAATCAGAGACAAGTTCTTTCCTCTTTTCACCAGCAAACAAAAAAAATCTAGTATGAACAATGAACAGAAGCTTCCATTTCTGCTTGGTGAAGTGCCAACAGTGTGCAGAAGTTGCGCAAAAGAGCCTCAAACACCACAACCCCACCATGAACGGGACAGTCAGCATGTTAAAAAAAATATATATATATATATCACTGGCGTCAGGCCAAAACCTAATATCTCTATTTCTCAATATTTTAATTTATTTTTCATATCAGTGCTATTGAGCACCCTTTACATCTGACAGTAGGTTTAACCTTTTTTTTTTTCATCCACTATAAAGTGGAGATTTTGGAGATGGAAGGTTTTGGCATGACACCAACAATGTATAGAATTTCTACATTTTTAAACATTATTTTAAAGTTAAACCAAGATTTTTGATAGCAATTCTAATATTTTTTCTGCTATTATTATCATTACAAATTTGTGCATTGCTTTGGTAATAAAACTTGTGATGTTTTCCATGCCAATAAAGTCTGTTGATTGAATTGAGTTGAACTGAGAAAGAGAGAGATAAAGCAGGGATATTTTGTCTATGTAATACATGTGTTTCAGTGGCATTGAATAGCATCATTGAGACTGTCTTTGGCGACTAGCACTAGTCTTTGTGCATTAGGTGGTATTTGCAACAACGCTGCTTGGAAGGGGGCAATTTTGCTCCAGTTTTCGAAATATTTCCTTTTATACATACTCGCAGATGGGACAGCCACACCTAAGATGGAGTGTAGTCTAAATGCAATTCACCCTTTTGTGTGTGCTTTGTGGATTTCATGCTATCTTTTCTCCTCATTCACACAGGTTTACACGCAAACACAGCAAGCCTGTCATGTATTAGACCTTTAGTTTCTTTTTATGTTTTTATGATTTGAATCTGAGTCTCTTAAGCTGTAAAGGGGAAACATTTAAAAGAATCAAAGATCATAAAAACTGAATGATATGCAGAAATTTGCTATAAAGTCAAGAAAAAAGGTCACAAGCTCCCTAGCATTTCCACACTCACCTTAAGTCCATCCCCAGGTAGCCGATAGCCGAACCTTGCAGGCAGGTCATCGAAGTTCTCAGTTTTATTATCAAATGAGTACTGAAAGGCAAAAAACTGATTTATTAAAATGCATAACCAAACAAAAACATTATACTTTCTAATTACTCATGTTAAAAAAAAACAGGGGTTTTACATACAGTTTATCTGTTATACAAGTGGATGACTTTACTCACAGCAGCAATGTCAGCCTCCACAGGCAGCAGGTTGAGGAAGGCGAAGAGCTGAACAGTGAAGATGGTGTAAATCTGTGTAGCCGACAGCATAAGCATTCCCAGAGACAGCAGCATCTTGGCATCACGTTACAACCCCCTGCTGCTATGCCACTTACTCGTAAACATACACAACCATAAACACACACGCTCACACACAAATGACAAGGCGAGGGGGGGGGGCCCTTTACAGACAGCTGCTGTCGTCACACCTAGAAAAAACAGCAAAGCGTGTGTTAATGTCAAGCCTTTATTCAAATATAATGACATATTGGTTACAATTAATCTGTATTTTTGGTGAATTTAAGTTTAATTGTCCTAGAGAGATGAACCACTTCTAAAGTAGCGTTAGAACCTTACTTGTAGTAGCTTTTATCTCCTCTTATAATGCAGACATGTACATCTGGAAAAAAAACAAAAAAAAACAGCTTTGTCAATAAGGAGATGATGCCGAGTTAATATTTTTATTCTATACAACAAGCTAGTTGAGTGGATCAGTAAGCACAATAGAAGAGAAATGTACAGGGTGGGGTGGCATTTCTAGGAAAGTGTAATTTCATTATTTTTTTCCTCCAAAGTGCACCCAGAGAGGCCGGGTGAGCTAACACACTGCATATTTTATGAACAGATGTCATGCCATGACCATTTTCAGCTGCAGCAGAACTTAGCTGTGAGCACAACTGACTTTCATGCTACCTTCAGGTGTTTGGCTGCATCAGTGTACTATCCATGGGGTCTGGGATCTATTTCAATCCGGCAACTGGTCTTTTGAGTATCTCAGGTCAGATGCCTCACCTACTGGAGATTCATGTGATGAGAAGATCTGGTGAAGGATCATAACCGTCGGTACTACTTAATCTTCTGCACCTGTGCCAACGCTGACCTCCTGGACAGCAGTATGCTCCAAAAAATGTCTCGGCAACATCAAATGTGATGTTTCCACTTTCTAGTTCTAATTTGGTAACAAACTGAAAGATTTGTGCTCTCCTAGCTTTTTAATCTTACCCTAAAAGCAGCAGATGAAGAATTAGCAGTGTGTTTTTTTGGTAAAGTTTCTGTAAGTCAGTGCCTTTGTTTCGCATGAGGACTTTTTTTCCGCTGCTTCCAGTAAATCCTTCAGCTCATCTGTTCTGTTTTGCCAGTTTCCTCTTAATAAGAGAAGTAAGCTCCAGGCCTATCATAACATCATGAGGGGTAAAAGCTCACATAGTTATAAGAGTAGCATGTGATCAGGTCAGTAGAAATGAATAACAAAGGTCCTGCCAGGCTTTGGACCGTAAGGCCGCACTGTCTAGCATTTATAGGGGTAGTGATTGGACTTTCTTTCTCTTTGAAATCAACAAATTTATACATAAGAGCATATTAAAGATCTGGATATTATCTTAAGAGAACTAGTGAATTTCTTTTGATCTCACATGAGTTCTCTGACATATATAGAGAAATCTGCCTATTGTACTCATGCATTAAAGCTTATGACACATGGGGATTTCTAAAAACACAGCTGTTGTGGCACCTGTCCTCATTTATTATTTCACACTAGTCTGTGACCAAGTATTTACAGTCTCGAAACTAATTCAGCTCTGTGTAACACATTCTTTTATCCATCTTAGAAAAAAATATATCTTTTTAAACAGATACATCTTAACTGTCTCATTGTAGCCTCAAATTTAGCATGTTTTTATGAAAAAACAAAAACATAACTTTGTCCATCAAAGAACTTACTACAACATTCATCAGAAAGTCTATGGCAGAAATAAATATAAAAACATTACTAGGATAGCAACAGCCTAATCAACATCCCTACTTCGGATAAGGCCACTGATTCAGATTCAGATTCAGATGACTTTATTAACCTCCAAAGGGCAATTCAATTTACAGTTTACTCTGCCTTATTGAAACAATCTAAATAGTCAAAAACAAGCAAATCCAAAACATTCACTGCAGCATATAAACAACCACATTCACATGTCAGTGCCAACAGATCAGCAGGATCAGCAATAAATACAATAAGTAGAATAAATACAATGTCAAGGACGCATTAAGAAGTGGTGTATATTTCAGCTAATTATAAGCCATCCTAGCTCTGTCCATGAAATCATAACGATCCAAGTGTTCAGTCTGCACTACTCACTTTGATAGTGAGGTTCAATTCAGAGCCCTAATCACATCTGTGTAAAATGAGAGTGAGGATTTGTTATGTAACGTTCCATCCCTGCTGTCCCACTAATGCGGCTGCTGCCATTACCCACATAACACGGTCTGAAATACTGAGAAAATCCAGGACAGCTACAGCAGTCAGCAGTTCTAAGCTTCACCCACTGATGGGATGTGTAGGTGAATGTTCCCATCATGCCCTTGGGCTTTGTTTAGATGTGATTTATAAATGTTTAGTTGTGTCTTGATGGTGCCTGTTGTACAGTGATCCCTGTTGGGGTTCTTTTGCTCAAGTTTCTGGTGGATTGTTGTTGTTTTTGGTGTGAGACACATTTGCACCCTGAGAGAAGTTATCCACCAAGTTGGAGTTGCCGCCTGTGACTTTGGGTGTTCCTAAAGCATTCATAAAGCGTACAACATATTCTTCATCAGTATGCATTGCTTTGCTAGGAGGTTGATTCTCTGCTTTGTTATTTCCAGAGGAGACTCACCTTAACACAGATTTTCAAGAGTTACTGCAGCTCTGTCATATTGTAAAGCATGTATCACTACCAATAGTGTGGTTTAACTACATGTAGTGTGGACCAATATAGCTACTTTCATAGTGGTGGATTTTACTTTTTATGAGTTTAATCAGTGCTGTACATTTTGCCATGTTTCTAACTTTATTACAGAGTTGTGACTTACCCTAAAAAACTTGGTTGGATAACTATTCTTTTGTTGTTCTTGCCAGTAAGAAGAGATTATATTTTATTGTACAACTCCTCAGTAGTTACTCAGTGCTTAAAGTAAACTTTAAGTTAAATAGTTTTCAATTTTACTTGTCTAGATTAATAAAGCAGTACTTTTACTTTTACTCAGGTAAATTAGTAACTGTACTTTTATTCAAGTACATAGGTGTGTCCTTTTTCCACCTTTGGTTTTATTCTGATATATTTTAACAGTCAATGTGTCACTCCACATGAATCTCTGCTGCAAGAAAAAGTCTGTTTCAGCATTGTGCTGCCTACTGCCTTGTCTGACACAAACCCCCTGCAGCTGTTGCATGTGTTAAAAATAACTATAAGGAAACTGACAAATTTGATGTGATGGTTTGGGATTTTTTTCCTGCTCACTGTGAGAAACAAATATCAACCAGCTTGTTTCAAAATAAGCTAAAAACTCTTCACAAGTTCTTCAAGTGATGTGTCAATATCTTAACTATTGGAATAAGAAATAAAGGCACTCTTTCAGATGCCTGATGGTAGTACCTGGTAGTTTGGCATCTTCAGAATTTTTGTCAACAGTTCAGAAATAGCTTTATTATTTACGAAACACTATTAATCTTGACAGACTACAGTTATCTATTGTACATTACAATATAAATACGTATACAATATGTCTAAAGGATTTCCTGCACTAAATATCAGTTATACACAATCTTAACAAACATCTCTTCATAATGAAGTGAAAATCAAATTGAAATGTTATGACCTGTTGTTGCATGAGAAGAAAGCAATATGTGGAAAGAAGACCAGCCCTTAAACTAAAACTGGCAACATCAAGGACCAACCAAAGAGGAAATGAAAGCAACAGACTCATCACAGCTGCAATCAAATTATCTAAAAACAAAATAGCAGCAATCTTATTTAAGTAAAAATCACCCTTTATAAGGTCGTGACGTTTAAGAATCGTGTGTTCTTATGTTTTCAAAACAAATGGTACAACATGCTGTCACCATTACAAACAGCCGGACGTCAGACAATTGTGTTAACTCTGGTGCCCTGAATCTCTGGTACAACTGCTAAGTTACGACTACAATATAAGACATGAGTGTTACAATAACGTCAGTGTTTAGAGCTTTCAGCCAGCTACACACATCGAGGGTATTATCATAAACATAAACACATCACTGTTGTAGTGTTGACACCCTAAAAGGTGTGCACCCTAGCTACAAAAACAGATCGTTCTGTACCCGCGTTAGCAAGATGCTAAGATAGGTAGCTAGCTGGCTCGTCGTGGGTGTTTACCTTTATTTCTGCCTTGAGGTTTATCTGGTCCAATTTAGCTGCTGGCAGGGGCATTGCTCTTCTCTACTATGCGCCGTGGCAACGAACATGTGCAACAAACGACAATTAGCGATACAACTCATCCCATTTGAACGGTAGGTCCCAGCGTATGAACATAAACGTTACAGTTTAATCCGCTTCGCTAGCTTCTTCTTTCATGTGAGAACGCAAACTTCCGCCACATGCAGCTCTCCACGTTCAGCCTCTGATTGGATGATACAGATGTCAATCACTGTGCTCCGGAAATGACTCCAGACGTAAACATATCCACGTGATGGAACTCCCACTGCTTTTTACAGTCGCAGTGTAGTACCTGAACCGAGTCGTAGGAAGACATGTCGAGTTAAATTTCAGATGTGTTTGTGTATTATGGGACCGTCTGGGAGGAGAATGGAGTATCCAAAATATGATATTAGGTGAAAGAGCACAAGTTCTTCTATGAGCATAAATGTTCCTATTCGATCTCTCAGAATGACATGATTTAACACTTATTAATCAATAGCACCCTCTATAGTAAATTAGGTGCATTTTCTTTTCGGTGCTACGTGTGAATAGTTGCATATAGTGACTTTATGTCGATAAAACAGCATTGCATAGGACGAGACTTTGAAAAAAGAAAAACAGGATGTAATTAGCCTACATCAAACGAGCACACTCCTCCTTTATTGCTGCTTATTTCCTTCAAACGACAGTCATACCCATAAGCATACAGAAACATCTGAACTTTGAGCTCAGGTCATGCAGTCAGGTGTGTTGTTGATGTACAACAATAGACAAGTAATAGAAACGTGACTACACTAAACTCTAACCACCAATGGTCACGTGCAACACATCTTATCATGTCTGTAAAAGCTGTTAATGAGACATGGTTTATTAGCCATTAACTGTACTATAGTCACATGTAATTTTGTGCTCTGATTTTTCGATACACCCTATGAGTTACACACTATATGGACAAAAGTATTTGACCACGCCTGTTAATCATTTAATTTTATTATTTTTAATCACACCTATCGCCACATTTGCATAGAATAAAGTGCATTACAGTCTCCATTTGCAAACATTTGTGATACAAAATGGGTCTGTCTGAAGAGCTCAGTGACTTCAAGCGTGGTACTATGATGGATGCCACCGTTGCAATAAGGCTGACCATGAAATTTCAAACTCAATTGCTGAAGAGTTCCAAACTTCCACCTGCATTAATGCACAAAAACTGTGTGGCGGGAGCAAAATACAATGGGTTTCTATGGCCTGCAGTTGCATGCAAGCCTCACATCACCAAATCCAGTGCCAAGTGTCAGATGGAGTGGTGTAAAGCACACCGACACTGGACTGTGGAGCAGTGGAAATGTGTTGTACGGAGTGAATCGCTCCTCTTTGTTTTGCAGTCAGATGAGCAAGCCTGGGTTTGGAAGATGCTGAGAGCCTGCCTGACTGCATTGTGCCAACTGTGAAGTTTATCTGTGAAGGGGGATAATGTATTGGGCTGTTATTTCAGGGTTTGGATTAGGCCCCCTTTCTCCGGTGAAGGGCAATTTTAATGCTTCATCATACCAAGACATTATGGACAATGCTATGCTTCCAGTTTTGTGGCAACAGTTTGGGGAATGCCCTTTTCTATTCCAACAGTGCACAAAGCAAGGACTATAAAGACATGGTTTGATGATATTGCTGTTAAAGAACTTGACTGGATGAATTGGAAATGATATTGCGAGCCAGGCCTTCTCCAGGGCAGGCCTCACCTTATAAAAGCTCTGCAGAATGAATAGGCACAAATTCCTACAAAAACATTCAAAATTACAGTCCCTGTTGGTATAATGGTCAGGTGGCCAGATACTTTTGTCCATATGGTGTATAAGTCTTGATTATTGAACGCATTTAAACAAATACCCATGTGAATGAAATTGCATTTTTTAGAACATTCTTTTAATGGATTTTTAATACAATTCAATACAATAACTCTATTTACTGTATCCCCGCAGGGAAATTCAATAAAAAGGGCAAGAAAACAATATCAGCTAACTACTCTTGAACAATGTTGTATAATCGGTACAGGAATTGCTCTGAGCTTTTTTAAATTGCACTTTCCAAAAGAAAGATCAAGATTAATCTAACACTGCAGAAATTGAATTGGGGGCAAAGGCTTAGAGAACAACTTTTCAACAATGTAGATCTAAAATAAAGCTTGTGGACTTTCCATCCATTTGTGCAGAGTAATGGGCCTTTCTCAACCCTCCCTGTCAAACTCATCACCCCTCCCCACTTTCCTCTGGACAATCCCACCACATTCAGTCCTCAGTTGGCCAGAGTACCACAGAGGAGCTGAGCTGACGGAGGACAGATGTCCTGACCATGAGGGTCTTCATCTGCTTTGAGGGCTACTGTGAGCCTTTTGATGTCCCTGCAGATCAGACTGTTGGGGCCATGAAGCATATGATTAAGGTAATTAAAAGCAGTGTTTATGAATAAGGACAATCATTGCCAAATAATCTGTATTTCTTGAGAGGTTTGGACAGTATTTTGGTACTTGAGGATTTAGATGTATTTGTAAAGGGAGAAGAGAGTGTTTTTAAAAACAGATTTTTCATGTTTGTGATGGCAAAATAGTGGCACTGTGCAATTTGACATGTTTTTGTGAATGCAGTTGATTAAAACCCACACAAGTCAGTGGGTCTAAAAACTTTCATTCAGCTCACATAGAACAGTAAATGCAGCTGTTGGCTCTGAGCAGCATCTGGTCAGATAGGTGCTCATTTTCTTACCCTGTACTTTCACTCTGTTCCTCTCTGCAGGAACATTTCCTGGTGCACTTCTCAGATGACAAACAGGTCCATCAATATCTGGAACTGAGCTATGGTGGGGCAGCACTGCAGGACACCTGGGCACTGTGTGACGTGGGCATCAGGAGTGGCAGCGCCCTCCGATGTCTGATAAAGGTATGAAAAAATTGAAGGGTTTGGGAGGTTTTGAGGGATTTGCTTTAAATGCACTCAGCTTACAGTAATGTTCATGAGGAGAGGATTCTGGAGAGAATAGGTCTTTTAAAGAGAATGCTTGACTGAACTGATAGTAAATGGAGTATTTTGTGTCTTCATCAGCACTTTAATACAGTTTATTCTTGTTGTCAAAGGAGCTTTTTCTGGGCTTACATGTGAGGCAGCTGGAGTGTTTTCCCTCAAACAATCCCTGTGTTAAACCCCCCAAAAGATGCTTTCTTTTATTTTGGTGTTTCTAAAATTAGTAACATATTGCATTATTGTTCACTACTTGGAATTATTTTTCATCCAAATACTGAGTGAATTTTGTAGCAGACGCAGGTGCATCAACAGGGAACAGGATGTTCCAGTGTACCATAAGTGTCAGCTTGGAGGCAAATGAGTTTATGATCGTCTGTCTGAGATCATTAGTTTGTCCCCATTATTCAGTTTTGTGTTTTGGGATGCATACTGGGGTCGTTACCGTGGTAACTGTTTGTAAAAGTTGACAGGAAAAAAAGAATGTTTGCGTGTGTCCCTTTTCAGCTTTTGTCTAACATCCCCTCATAAAAGTAGTTCCTTTCTGCAGACCTTTCAGTGTTTAAATCCAGTTTCACCCACTAGAATTTTAAATGTTTTGTCTGCGTCACTGTGCTCTGACATTTTACTTCTTTTGTTTGATGATTTTTCCCTTGTTTTAATGAATGACAAATGGTCCTTATATTGATATATTTGGTAAAAATTCTTTTGCAGGTGAATCTTTACTTTACATGGTCAATATAATTAAACTTAAAAAATAAAAAAATAAAAACTCTTTAATGTCAAAGTGAAAACATATTTCTACAAAGTAATGTCACTTAAATAAAAATATGTAAAGTAAAATAAGGGACTGCATATATACTCATCCTTTCAAGTCATTATTTAGTAGATGCAACTTTGGCTGCAATCACGGTACTGAGTCTGTGTGGATAAGTCTCACTAAGGCGTGCACATCTGGACGCTGCAATTTTACTCCATTCTTTTTTGCAAAACTGCTCAAGCTCTGTCAGTTTGCACAGCAATTGGGTGTGAACAGCCCTTTTCAAGTCCAGCCCAAATTTCCTCTTGGACTGAGGCCTGGGCCTTGACTCAGCCACTCCAGAACATCAGCCTTATTGTCTTTAAACCATTTCTGTGTAGCGTTCGCTGTAGGCTTCAGATCATCGTCTTGCTGGAAATAAATCTTATCCCAAGCCATAGTTCTCTTGCAGACTGAATAAGATTGTCCTCCAGGATTTTTCATATATATTTTGCCACATTCATTTCATCCTCTAACTTTACAAGCCTTCAAAGGCCAGCTGCCATTTGTCTGATGGCCAAAAGCACAATTTTGGTCTCATCAGACAAAATTACTTTCTTCAACTTGGTCATGGAGTCTCCCTCTGCTGTTTTTTGGCAAACTCTAGTTGAGATCTAATATGAGTTTTTTTTTTTTTTCAACATTGGCGTTCTCTTTGCCGCTCTCACAGTTGAGGTGTGCAGTCTCTCAATCTCAGCTGCTGAAGCTTGTAACTCCTTCAGAGTAGTCAAAGGTGTCTTGGTGGCCTCTCTCACTAGTCTCCCAGCACGGTCACTCGGTTTTTTGAAGACGGCCTGATTGAGGCAGATGTATGCACCATATTCCTTCCATTTCTTCATAATGGCTGTAACTGAACTCTGTGGGATTTTTTTTATGTATCATCCCCTGACATATACTTTTTCAATAACTTTTTCTGAGTTGCCAGGAGCGTTCTTTTGTTTTCAAGATGTAATGGTAGCCAGAAATACTGATTAATCAGTGAGTGGACCTTCCAGACACAGGTGTCTTTATACTATAATCACTTGAGACACAACCACTGCACTCATGTGATCCCCATTTCACTAATTGTGAGACTAATAGTACCAATTGGCTGGACCTCTGTTGAAATAAGTCAGTCACTTTAAAGCAGATGGAATCACTTATTTTACATTCAGAATTGCTTCAGTTGACATTACTTTGTTGAAATCTGTGTTCACTTTGACATTAAATAGTTTTTTGGTATAATGTTTGGTCAGAAAAGTCAAATTATATTGACCATGACTGATTTATAGAATCACTGAAAGGATAAAACATCTAAAGGGTTAATACTTTTTATAAGCACTCTACATGTGCAAAAATACTGAAAAGAGTTTTCTCTTTCACTGCAAATCCATGTAATTATATATTTTTTTTCAGAGTGAACAAAGGCCTGCGATGCATGTGTTCAATGCTGTGTCAGGAGAAACCTTACCAATTATGGGAAGCGAGGCTCTTCTTCAAATGTCTGTTGGTAGATTGAAGACTGTTTTATCCATGCAAAGTGGTCTCCCTGTCAGCGTCTTCAGACTGAGCACAGCTGCCAATGTGCAGCTCTATGACTGCAACCAGCTGAGAGACTATGGCATTGAAGTAGGTACGGACTTCTCTCTTTTGAAACTGTTATGTAATATGTAAAACTTTATATTTGTGAGTACTTTAATAGCCTTTTAAAGGACTGGGCAATATATTAGACAGTATATATGATAAATAAAGATTTACTTAGCTCCATTGACCTGCCACTGCTCTATATTTTTCCCTTTTTTCCCTCAATGGTTGACATATTTCATTTGCACAAGAAACAAACAGAAATTGTATTATTTATATATCTTTTTCAAATCTATTATTTCTTAAACAAAGGGTCTATACTCCGTTTGGACACATGGGATGGGTGGGTGGAATTCTTGAGGGGCTGCCTCCTGGGTCATAGACCAAAAGTCCAGAGCCACCTATCAGACAACAAGCCAGTGATGAGGTCAGAAATATCCTTCATGAATAAAAGACAGAGCTGGTGCTATGCAGCTAACCCATGAGGATTTTTCTTTGCTTTCCAGGTTCCAGCTACAGGTTGCCCTTTACATTGCTGCCTGTCTTGGCCATCTGGATCTGACTGGCTGGCTGCTGGAGAGTGGAGTTCACGGTGATGAACCAGTGGGGGTCCATCCTTACCGCCTGTGGTGCCATCAAACTGCCCACAGAGACACCAGAAAGTGTCCTATCCACATGGCTGCTGAGAGAAACCAGCTTCTCGTCCTTAAACTCTTCATCAGCAGAAACCCCCTGACCTTGGCTTGTCGAGACCCTGAAGGGCGTGACCTTTTAAAAGTTGCTCTACAGCAGGGTCACACAGATTGTGTGCGATACTTAGCCAGCAAGCTGTTCTCTGTAGTATCCCTTCCAGGCATGTCCCTGCCAATGCGTATCTACCTCCAAATGAAACGCTGGGCAAGTTTGGGGCAAAAAAGAGCAGCCTCTAATAGATGCCAACACATCAGTGTGGCTTTCAAAGCAAGGATGGGGAATAAGTTGCTGGTAGATGGCTTCAACCAACCAATTATGTCCTCCAAATGCAGGAAATCTGTGACAAAGCAAAGTAGAGGAATCAAGGCAAAAGAGTTGCAGCCCTTACCCCTGCACATTATTTCCAAAAGGACACCACCCCGACTCTCCAGCCTGCTTTCAGTGAACCCTAAATCTGAAGACATGCATAAAGAGATGCAACATGATTTAAAGAAAGGGAAGGGTGGCCTATTGGAGAAAGTCGGAGATGAAGACAGCATTTCATGCAGGAGCAGGTTTTTACTCCCACCTGTCACCCAAAAAAGTATTACCATGCCGCTGTTTGATGGTGCTTCGCCAAAACCTTCCCATTTTCTGACAGCGTCTCTGGAGTCCTTTCCTTCACACTGTGGTCGAACACCAAGAGAAAATGCAATACACTGCTTCATCACAGCAAGGTCTCCACACTTTGAGCACAACATTTGAAGATCAATCATGTTTCAAATGTTTTTAATGGCAAATTGTATTTGTAAATCCGTGGTACAATTTCTATTTAAATTTTGCCATATTATTCACACAACCCATTTATAATTCTTACTTCTGCCTATTTCTAAATGAAAATCAGCCTTAGATATTATCTATATTAATGCTTTTATATGTAGTAATCAATGAGGGGCTTCTTCATTAAGGGTGACCCCTGCATTACAGGAGAAACTTTTCATTAAATTGTTTGCTTTGGAGTATCTCAATAACTTTGTGGCATAATTTAAAATTTCTTTGGCTTTAGAGATCAACAGGATGTTGGTAAGATGGTTGAATGCAAGATGATAAAATGCATAAAATTGGCAGCTTTTTTTATTTGGAAAAATTCCTGTTTTAAACAGTAAACTATGTATTGTGTCACAATTAGATGTTAAACAAGCCGTTTATATTGTCCATTGCTTTTTTTTGTCTTGTAGTGCCTTCACAGAGAAGCCTTGGTTGAAGCAGCTGAAAATAGCACAGACCCTGATCAAGAAACGCGCACACATGGCCTGATACTTATGGATATTTGTGCTACAGACAAATCCAGATCTCTGTTTGGATGACTACAACACTGACAATGAAGGATCCTTCGCAGTAGTGACTGAGAAATTTATGTTACACTTAGCATGTGGAAAGACATCTTAACTTCTAAATTAAGGAATCCTACACATGTTCAGGAACACAACCATGAGTAATGTCATGCAAGCCAAAATTCTGGGGTGCCTAAGTTAGGCTATATTCATGCTGCAGTTAAAAGTGACCTAAATCTGTTTTTTTTTTTCATAATTGATTCATAGCTGATTTTTTTGCTGTTCATTGATAATATATTTCTCCGAAAAAGAGTCATGTTTGCCTTTGTGTCTTTTGTATTTGTATAATAATCTTTTAGATTAAATATGACACTTTTAAATTCATCAACATGATCATAAATATATGATGAATACAGGAAAACATCTAGGATAATATGATAATAAATGGCTGTAACTTGGTAAGGAAAGCTCATATAAGAAATAAAATTCATATGGAAGTCCAAAACATCAAATTATAACTTTCTAAATTAAAAAATCAAACCTCTTTGGGTTATGTCTTAGTTCAAAATGAAAAAAAATTAAAGAATCTACAGGTGTTTTTCTAAATTTTGAATAAATTCATCCATTCTGTGCCCAAGAAAATCTAAAATTGGAAAAAAAAAATCAGCAAGACTTTAAATCTAAGTTGTCCTAATAACAGTGATGTATGGCACTTGATGTTGGCTGCTCTAAGAGTTTATAATGATATTGATAATAAAAGATATGAACGCAGATGAGCCAGGCGTGCCCAAAACTGGTCCAGGTCTTGAGAGTTTAAGTTTGCTAATATTAACCTATTAAATCGACAGTTTAAATGTACATAGATATTTCTAAAAAGATAAGCAATTCAAAATTTAATTGCAAGAAAGTGCTGAATTTAAATTTAATCAAGCATTCTTTACAGCTTCAGTGATTGTGTGTTTCGTTTTATAATGACTGGCTGTTGATTGACAAAAAGGAAAAAAAAATGTTACTAATGTACCAAAATATGAACATCACAGACATTTTTTATCCAGACATTTACCAGTGTCGACATCTACCCAGGTAAATGGCAAAAAGAAATTAATTTTTTTTTTTCAGTTTTTGAGCACTGGGAGGCAGTGGACAGATTATAAAGTCACGTTTCAAAATCTCGCGATGCTTTTAAGCCTAGCCTACCCGCTAGTGGTGCTGTTGCCCCGCCAGTCAGTGAATAACCGGGTGGTAGGCATGCAGAACCGTCAAATCGCACTGGATCCAACCAAGGTTTCTCATGTCATTATGGACAAGCGCTGAGCTATGACGGGGAGTATGACAAAAACGGAACCTGTGTCTGCCTACTAACTGCACAAATCAGTGGAATAAAAAAAAATCTGTTGAAGAGAAAGAGTTGAGCCAACCGGTCTGACAATCAGCGTGTGGGAATGGCAGCTCCCCGGCCGATTAAAGGCATCCTGAAAAACAAGAGCAGCGGGGCAAACGTCAAAACGTTGCCCGAAGACGTTCAGGGAGAGGTTCCTGAACAAGTCCCGGGGCTCTCCGAAGATGACCAACAGTAAGTTTCCTTTTTGGCTATCATGAGGGTGGCCAGGTAACGCTAGCTAGCTTAACACTTGTTAGCCTCTTGAACGTTACTCCCATGCCAGGCTAACTGGACCGACAGAGTCACCCTCTTCGCTTGTCAGTGCGAGTCATTCAACAGCACTTTGTGTATTAAAACTTTGTGTTTCTCTTTCATGTGACTTTATTTTGCGACGAGTGGTGTTAATGATAACCGAGAGCTGTCGTTTACACCCCAGAACCTTCTGTCAGATTAGCATGTTCGCTAGCCAAGAAAGCCATGGTAGGTAACGTAATATGGTTGATACGGTTGTTAACGGCTGTGCATACTGTAAACAACAAATGCCATAACCACAATGAAACTTACCGTCGACTTCAGCAGCTCTATGGCAATCAAAATATATGATAGAAATATAATTTAAAAGCCACAACCTTTTGACAAATATGACCATAATAGGGCAAATTACAGCCGCCTGAAGAGAGCTAATGCTCTGATGAACATAGAGTAACTTGGGTATTATTTTCCCCTATTGTCATGTCCTTATGTCACCTGATGTTAGCCGATCATAGCATTAGTTTGATGCTGCCTGTCTCCCTGTATGACAGCTAGAGGAGTAGAAAAGTATAATAAAGGAGAATATACAGGCTAAATTGTCTGACAGTATTAATTAGACTCGTGACCTATTTACTCGATGGCTTTTATGATAAATATCACGATACTGGATTCATGATATCAGTTTTATTATTTTTATGAAGAGAAATTTAAGTTTATTTATGACTTAATATGTCTTATAATTCAATTCATAAATTAATACAAATCTAAATAGTTATTGTTCATTTATTCTTTGTTGAAAACATCTTTATAGAATATAATATCTTATAAAAAGACCTTTCTGTAAAAAAAAAAAGTTGAAGCAGAACTGTGTTGAAATATGTTTGGTCTCATTGATTTAAATTGTTCCTTATCTGTATAGATTTTTAATTTGATAGTGGTGCTGTGACACCTTTACTAGCTATTCGTCTTTCTGTTAAAGTCTTTGCCATTTTTCAACATAAGTACATGATAAACAAACAAAAAGTGAGGTTGTTGAAATTTACCAATCAAGCCTTACATTAAACGTGTAAATACATGATTTCACAACTTTCTGACAGGTGATTTGTGCCATGAAAATAAAGAACATCTAAATAAATGGGTCGATTATGTGGGGCTATGTTACTGGCGACAAACACTTTGATACATCTGACACTGACAGTTGTGTTACAGGCCTGCAGTGACATACATAAGCTGCAGTGTTTTTCAAAAGAATAGCAAATCTGCTGTAAAGCCTCTTCAAGAGATTATTCTGATAATGTCTGAAACTCTCGGCTACTATGGTAGAGCCTCTGTTTTCGTGATGGGCACTGCCAGATCCTCTGCTTTCTGAATACTTCTCATGCATCTTTTAGTCCAGCACCCATTAGATTGTCAGAGGACATCTCACATCACATGGAATAACTTCCATCCTGATGCTGACCAGGTTGATGGTTATGGTATGGCCCACTCATCCACTCAAGGCAGAGAACACCTTTCTACTTTGTAGAAATGTGGATGCCTCAGAGGAGGACAGTAATATTGCAGGGCAAATAGAATAGGCAACACTGTCAGTCTCACAATTTAAAATTGGAACTTGGCCCTAAGTTTATCCTTCAGTTATGCAGATTGTCAAAGAGGTACTTGGCCTCAGTTTTTGGTAGGGGGGTTGATAAATCTCTGCAGCTTTATCTTCTCCTGTGAATTCATATTATAGTCACTAACACTTTTACTGTGGTAGGGAGCCGGCTCCTAAACCAGTCCGTGTGAAGTCATAGTATTGCCTCGCTCTCCCACAGCTACCTCTCTCCTCAACCTTAAGGGAAACTGAACATTCAGAGTTCCCTGAGTGATGTTGTAGGCTCTAGGTGTATTGTTATTAGCACAGTGAAGTAAAAGTGTAATTTTAGCCACAGCTGAGGGTCAAAAACATGCATTTTTTTTTCAAAGAGTGACTATTCTAGTTGTCTCCTCTGTCAAGATAATACATCATGCTATGTTAAAGAGACAAGAAGGGTGCTTTTCAGCATGGCAAATCACATAAGGTACGTCTTCTATCAAGTTCAAAGCTGTAGAAAATATGAAATGCTTTGGAAAAACACATCTAGGGATATTTTTAGCTTGTCATCTTTGAAGCATTATTTGAGACATGTAGCCAACCAGCATGGCTTAAAATATGCCAGTGTGATCAAGTCTAAAATAATAAGTCTTATGAGGCTTTAAATAAATTGAATTTCATCAGAATTACTTTAGGGTGATAAATTTACACCACCCACCTGCCAAATGCTTCAAAATCTTGGGTGCTAGGTGGATAATCTGCCAACCGCAACAGTTCAGTTGGCTTGTTATAAGTTAATTTTATTTCATAGAATTTTTTCAATACATTTGTGCCTTTAAGGAGTCAAACAAAATCAAAATTAGGTGCTATGAAAACGTTTGTATCACAATGCCTTTGATAATTAAGATCAATATTCATGATAAAACAATTTACTTTGTATCACTGAAATTAAAAGCTTTATGAGGCACATCTTCAACCTGCAGCTTTGCAAAATAACCAAATAATGGTTGCTAGCAGGACCAGACATCAGTATCAGTCCTCTGCGAGCTGCAGTGTGAGAAATTAGGCCATTGAAGGATGGCAGCAGTTATTAGTGGATTCCATTCCCAACAGTGAATCAAGCTTTTTCTGTGTTGGTATAAAAATAGTCTGTCTTTGAGTGATGAGGAAGTGGAGGAAAAAGAATTTTCCGGAAGGATCCTGTGTGCAGCCAAGCACCGAATCCAAGGAGAGGCACACGGGCTGGCTGTGCTGTAACAAGCTGTCACTGTCAGAGCTGAGTTTAAAGTAGATATATTCTTCCTTATCATTCTATACTCACATCTGTATTGCTTATATTGGCCAAATATTGTAACAGCAGCTGCTCACCTTCAGCCTGACAAAAGCTCAAACATCATTTCCTTATCTGCTGCAGTTGTCTGAAACATATCACATCTCTTTCTTTACTCATTTTACAGTAAGCCTGAGGATATCCTGAACCAGCTCTACAAAATAAATACCACCCAGCATTGATTTTTTTCGTCCACCTGTTCATGTTTAAACAATCCAGCTTCCTTCCATAGATTTGTTAGAAGAACATGGACCGTGATGATGTAACACTCAGTGGTTGCTATTGTTTCCAGGAGGTTTTTTTTGTGTCAGGACATGACTAGAATCAGCAGGAGTCAGTTGGAAATACAAAATACTTTTAGGCCAAATGTTTACATTAAAAGTTTAACTTAACATAAAAGCTAAAGCACAGAAGTACAAAGTGTTGACCAAACAGGAACACGCATGCTCCAGCTCCATTTGATTATTTCTTTTTGCACTGTAAGGCATGGACCAAATTTTTAGCACATGTGACTGTCCCTTTTGTTATCACTTCAATCAACCATGTTATTTAGTTAACATTGATGTACGAGCTCCACGCACCCTATGTATAATTCATGGGCACTTCCATGTAACTCAATCTCACCTTTAATGTGTTGCCAACCTTAGCCTGACTGTGCAAAAGATGATTTGACTGGCAGGTAGTGAATCTTTGAATTTCAATTATGTGGACTAAAGGGTTGCGACAAAATATTGATCTGTATTAATTTCATCAATAGTTCATTTTTATATATTTATAAATAGCGGATATGTGTTCTTTACAGCACATGGTATCAAAATAGTATTTAAGTATTTTAACAACCTTATTTAAAAAAGTACCTTTGTTCATGCACATTTGATATAGTTTTCATGATTACTTTGAACAGGTTAATGTTGTAATGTTTAGACAAACAAAAAGTGCATATTGCTTTATGCTGATTGTTTGATTTGTACTGTTTTAACAGAGATGTTGTAATACCGTCTTTTCCTTCCTGATTCCCAGTCCGATAACAAAGCATTAGGTATCAGACGATACCGAGTACTGATCTGATACCGGTGTAAACTTTCTGGACTGACTGTGCCGTGGAAGACTAGCAAAACATTTTAGCCCTACAGTTGTCTCAGAACATGGCTCAGAAAATAGAACCATAATGTACAACCTTTCTGTGACCCGTAAAGTTGTTTTCCTGCTGATTATTATGAGTTTTACTGCTAAATATTGAAATAACAATAACACAGGGGGCTGCATCACAGGGTCTCTCTTTCTCTCGCTCCATTATGCTCTATTAAGGCAGCATGATATGACGGAACAGCCTGCCATTGGTTGACAGACCCTCACAAAGGGAAAACAGTATGATGGTTAACATTCAAGCTAGCAGTAATAAATGATCCAAAATGGGTTTTAAAAATGGATAAAAAAAGATATTCAATATCTGTTTTACTGGTGTGGATTGAAAAGTCATCTGAGTTCCAGACTCACAAGAAATTCAAAGGCATGGATAGCACAATGGCTAGCCCCAAAAGGAAAAACAAGCAAGAGGCTACAATTTATGGTTCAAAAGTTCTAAAAAGTTATAAACTTTGTCACTTCTTGTCATGTACTACAGTGCTGGTCTGGAAGTTGTTTTTTTTTTTTTTTTAACACACATACAGAGAGGATAGTTGTCACCCAGCTTTTGAACGTTGCTGCTGCAGTAGGCCCTTTGGTTCTTCTTTGCTGTCATGAAAACAGTAGCTTGTGCATGCAGTGTTTCTGGCAGCAAAGAAGAATTGTTTTCCTGTTTAAAACGCTAACATTTGGCATGGCTAAACGAAGCAAGATTAAAGTTAAATAAAACGGTTTTGGATCGGTGCATAAACCTGTACTCGCCGATACCAATAACTGCAATTTAAACAGTATTGGGCATATTTCCGATACTGGTATCAGAATGGGAAAAACTCTAGTTTTTAAAATAAAACTTAATGAAATTATTTTCTATGATGTATCAGTAGATTGTCTTCTATATTTTTCAGCAAATTCTAACAATGATAATACTGATAACTCTGATATTCTGATCACGATAATTGTGATGGGAAGTTCTTTAAATTTTTATATCTGTAGGCAGAAAGTAACCATACACAAACAAGTATCCATGTGTCATGTTTCATGTCAAGACATATCTGCAGTTTAACAAGTTATTCATTTAACAAACAGGAGCCTCAGTAGCATGTGAAAGAACCGTACACAGCCACAACAGCGTGGCACCTCCTCCTCTTGCTGGTCACCAGCCTGGTCACACACTGCTGTGGTATGGCATTCCATTCTTCAACCATTATTTGTCAGCCAACATGGTTTAGTTAGTCACTCTGGCACGAACAGCAAACTCAAGCTGATCCCACAAGGGTTCAATGGGTTTGAGGTCAGGACTGCTGGCAAGCCATTCCATCTACTCCACTCCCAAATTCTGGAAGTAGTCTCTGATAAACCCCGCTCTGTGGGGGTGAGTGTTGTCATCGTGAAGGATAGAATTCCGTACCAGACTGTTGAGATATGAGATTGCCACTGGTTGCAGAATCTCATCTTGATATCTCTCTGCATTGAGATTGCCTCCAATGATGACAAGCCTCGTTTTTCTGGTGAGGGAGATGCCAGCCCACACCATCACCTCGACCAAAAGATGTTACCTGGAATTTCCATATACAGCGTGCGCGCCGCGCACCGAAGCGCCGCAGGTTTGCTCCGACTGAAAGGCAAGCAACCTCACCCACTGGAAGCGAGACTAGAGCACTGCGCCGCGGCGCGCAGCCCTGATCATCAGGAAGAGATCACGGGAGAACTGCGAGTTCACGCAGAAATAGCATGTCAACGGCGAACTATCTTACCTTTTGGGGTTAATTTATCATCCTCTCCAGTCCGTGATATTATTTCGTCCTCCATTAAGTGAGTACATTAGGAAGTTAAAAGGTTAATGTTTGCTTAAAGGATCTGTGGTTTTATGCAAATTTTTTTGGCTAAATATCCCCAAAACTTAACTTTTCCTTGTCAATGGTGCCATTGTAGCTCTGTAACCCACTGACCTCTTGATGACCCTTTGCTCTCGCTGCAGGATGAGACGTAATGTTGGTGTAGTGATGATTTACGATCGGGAGTCTGTGCATTGTGTTTTATTTTGAAAGAACTGGATGTTCTACACTTGTGACTTCCATGGTTGGTGCTTTCTGAACGACAGTGAATTTCCGAGGTTTGGCAGCAGCCGGCACTGAAATAGACCTACAGCGTATTTGAAATGAAGCGGAGCAGAGTGGCGCTCCAGGCACGCGCCGCTGCTGGTCTAAGGCGCCGGCTATGGAAATGCTCTGATAGACTAGAGAGGGAGCAAAGTGCTCCGCAGTTCGATTTGCCAGTGTTCCGTGGCGCGCACGCTGTATATGGAAATTCAGGGTTACTCTTTCGGTGCAGCAATCAGCATAGGGTTCTCCACGTCTTCTCCACACTTTGACCCTACAATCCAACTGCTGTAGGCAGAATCTGGACTCATTGCTGAACACAACATTCTTCCACATGTTCAGGTTCCAGTGCACATGTTGCCAACACCAGCGCAAATGGGCTTGACGTGGAGAGCAGTCATGGCAGGCCTCTTGGCAGCCCTATGAGACTGGAGATTGGCTGTGTGTAGTCTGTTCCGGATTGTCTGGGCAGGGAGCCGTCGGCCTTATGGTCCTGCAAACCTTGACTGCAAATCTGTAGAAGACAGCCTTAGGGCCCTATGATTTCTACGTTAACGGAATTGCGGACGGAATCGTGGAATTGGCCAATAAAACGGAATCTACTGTTCACCTCGGAAATCGCGGAAATTGAATGAATTTGACTGAAATATTGTGGTTTTTAGAAAGAGGAACATATATCTGGGGAATATGTTCCAGGGGATCACTAAAGCGGGGACAACTCGTGCCTCACTTCACAAACACTGACCCTGCCCCCTCCTAAACAATACAACGCCTGTGAAAGCAGCTGCATGAAACACTGGCATACAACACGTAGCTTAACACGGGGCAGTACCGTGCGACATAATGTTGCACCTACAAGCACCTACGGTACCTAAGTGCTGACAGGGTGAGGAAACAGTCTTCTTGGGGTGTCGTCTTCTTGGGAAGCCTACTTCGCAGCCTGTCCTTGACATCCCCTGTTATATGGAACTTTGCCTTCAGTTTGGAGATGGTACTAGGGCTCACTCCAAACAATGCTGCAACTCGGTGCAACACCAGCTTGAAGTTGTCTTATTGCACAGACCCTATCCAGATCGGTCAAATGTGGCATGCTGATTCTTGGAGCTGACACCTACTGACCACTGTAGCAGGGCCCATGCTCACAGGGTCTGCTAGTCTGGTGCCAATCAGGCACCTGATTGGCAGCACCTGGGGGTACCAGAAGCTCAAAACAAGAGTCAATAGCAACAGCAAAATAAGCTGTTTGGCATTGGCAGAGAAGATTTGGGGAATTTTTCATAGGCGCAACTTACATATTCAGCTCTGCTGCTCATCCCACAAATGCATGTTTCTTACAAATGTGGCACCATTTTAAAGGGACATAAACAGGCTTTCCAACGGTGTAAGAGTTATTGCCAAGAAGTATTGTTACAACATAGAAATAATCTACCAAACACAAATTTCCTTACTTTCTGTGCTAAGTTCATATAAAGCAATGATTCATATACTTTGTCTGTAGATGACATCAGTGCTGACCAGTCAGTTTAATGGTCTGTCCCTCCTTATTTTCTGTGAATCTCATCTAGTGCACTTTTTCTAAAGTCTGGACAGATGACAGAGGCTTAAGAAACAGTTTGAGTCCTAAATCTAGTTGGCCATCTATCAAACTTTATGTAATCTTTTATTCAGCTTAAGGGGCTTGCACAGAGTTCCAAGAGAGCGGTGATTTGAGCCTTTCTTGAGTGAATGTAACAACTGGAGAAACTTTCAAATTGAACCTTATTCTCTTTTATTAAAAATTTAAATAAAACAACTTTCTAGTTGTTTGCCTTACAGGCTATTATAAAAAAATCCAGCACAAAACATGTTGTATACTGGCAAAAACCATGTTGTAATTTTGCTTCCCTTGTAATTTAACTTGATTGTATACATGAAAGCAGATCATTGTGTGCTTTTTAACCAGCCTCGTACTACACTGTGAACAGAGGTCATCTGATGTTACTGATTGGGGGGGGTTTCTCTGTGAGCTCACGTCTGTTCTAGACCTTTCCTCACTACCCTCTCTCTATGCTACCTGATAGCTCATCTCAGCTCTCAATGATGACTCACTCTATTTAATGAGTTTCCCTGAAGCAATGTTGCCAGCTGTTGACCACCCTGCAGAGGTAGTCACATCACATAAGGGATACAACCCTATATTTAGTGTGTGTTAGTAGTCGGTGATCTTTTCTTCCCTCTTCTGGGGGCAGGTACGTTATCGTGTTACAGATTTTTGTCATGAATGGGCGAGTGGACTGGAGTGTATTTAAGGGCAGTGTAGGTTGGGTGAAGTAGAACTTGGTTGGCTGCATCTGAGCTGAGTTGTGTAACCACACACACGCAAGAGTAAAGCACCCCTGATTCATTAACACCAAACACACATGCCCTGCTGGATTTTGTCAGAGTAGTTTTTGGACCCTCTTGTTGAGAGGGTTTTGGAAAGATTTTTATCTCTTAGATCTTCACTTGTTTTAGAAAGAGTTGGTGGAGCTCTCTGCCAGTGTGAGAGTAAAGAAACACTGTTACCTTTGCCATAGAGACTGGTTTCCCTCTCTTGATTTTCAAGTGTAAGGATATAAAAACTGTTAAATATACAAAAGTTTTTAGATTAAATGTCTTTTCTTCAAATTTTCATAGAGTAAATACCCTCTTTACAGGTTCTAGTTCAGCATGTTGTCCAGTAGAACAAACCATTTTCACAAGGTAGCTGTTTTTGTCCTGAATGATTGTGTATTTTAGGTGTATTGGTCTTGACAGTGGACGCCTTATCAGGTCAAACAACATTGTCTTATTTGATTACATGGTGATTTCTCAACCTTTCTTTCTTGCCATAGGCAGGACAGTTAACCATTTCATGACAACTAACATAGGTGACTTGGACAAAGCGCTTTTAAATTCAACATTATATGCTGTCAGTCTGATGTCCTTTCATCATCATTATTGCAGTATTTTCTCTAATGTTGATGTGGTACCAGAAATAATTTCTCCTGATCATGTGGGTTTGAACTGATAAACATAAGTTACTTATGTGGTCTGGAAATAATTTCTTCCTCCTTCCTTCAATGAGATTATACAAAGAGGATTTTGTAATTTAGACTTTGATCATTTCTGTAAAATGGGTGGAAAAAAGTACCAACAACAGTAGTTAATTCAATGAAAACTGTTCAACAGCAAGCTCAAACTGCAGCCTCCAAATTAACCATTCACTTGAATTCAACCCTCTGTATGACAGTTTCTAATAAACATACTATCATCTGCACTATCATCTTTAAGGGCCTTAATAAATACATAAAACTACAATTCAAATTATGTTTTCTTCTTTTTATTTGTTTTGGTATTGTACAGCTAGGAAGAAGAAAACATTTGAACACTGTTAGATAGTAGTTTAAGCAAGTTTCATCAAATAAACCACTGCCGAAGTGTGTATCTGCTTTTGTAAGTAAAGATTAATAAAGCAAAATCTGCGAATAGGAGTTGGAAAAGCCTAACTGGAAATAAACTTATCCTAATGTCTGATACCAATCTGATTTACCAACTTGACTAACTTCTGTGCATGTACTACTCTGTGTCCTTTAAATTTTTTCCTGCAGTTCTTAAATTTTTCCAGGCCAAGACAGCTAACACCTTTATCCAGAATTGGAAGTTTGTTTCAGTCTTAAGTTTTATACTAGGAATACAAACGATGTATTCCATGCTCAGATTTGTGTGCTGTCTTTGGGCATTCATAGGGGAACCCACTTCTCTGGGTGTTTTGACGAAACAAATGACTCTGTGAGTTTTTGATCAGTCTGTGAGCTCTAGTCTATTTTGAGTGAGATGTGTAGGGAGCTCTGCAGATTTGTAGCAACTCACTAAGCATCTTTCTCTGCCCCCCCCGCCTGCCTCCTATGATTCCAAACCTTTTGTTCTACGAACAAGGTCAAGACCGACATAATGTACGGTTGCAGGAGAGGCCACCGAGGGTAAAGTTGTATAATTTCAGCACAAAAATGTCCAGAGGCATGTGGACTTGTGACTATAAGTTTATGGGTTTCAGTGTAATTTGTAAGAAAATTGAAGGACCCAAATTCACAAAAAGAATAAAAAATGTAGCTAATAAGAAAAAAAAGACATGAAATGATGCTTTGTAATTCAAATGTCACAGAAACACACCAGTGTGTGTGTGTAAAGTTTGGAAATATTAGCATGTCGTATACTGGCAAAAACCATGTTGTACATCCCTAATAAAATATATAGAAATATACTTATGACAAAAACCCAAATGAAGCATCCAGAGTTCACACATTTTCTCCCCTGCTTTGAATGAAATATTTCTTGAATCAAAGAACACTGATTGCTGTTAAACTTCTGAACCTCTCCACTCCCTACCAACCTTTCGTAGGGGTTAGAATCTCAGACTGTTCCATCATTACTATTAGGGCTGGAAATTTTGGTTTAACTTAGGGTAAGATACGATCAGGTCAGTCAATATGATACAATACAATATAACATGATATGATAAACTGTGTGTCCCATAATACTGATAATGCAATAGCGTGATGCAGTAATTAGTACATTGCAGGACAACTGTTTTTGTAACATCTAAGCAACATTTGGCACATACAATATGATAAATGTATCACAGGTCAAGATGAAAATATATTACCATGTTGTAATTTTATCCCACACCTGCTTCTGAGGTAGATCAGCATGACACCAAAGCAAATACCGTGCCACTTCCTTAAAGTTGTCAGGACAAAAATGATCTCAGTGACATTTCTGTCTGTGTGCTCTGAAAATACTCAGCCTGAGTAAAAACTGGGGCACGTTCAGTCCCAGATTAAAACTGGTCACTCTTTGCCCTGGGGGGAATCTGTGTGATGTGATGGTGGGTGGGAAGCTGGTGCAGGGTGGTGTCGGTTAACTTTGTCATTATGTACTCCTCAGTTTTCATTTCTTTGATCCTCTTTACAGGAAGAAATCCCAGAAATGGGATGAGATGAACATCCTGGCCACGTACCATCCTGCTGACAAAGACTATGGACTGATGAAGATAGATGAACCCAGCACACCTTACAATAGGTCAGAGGCTTCAGACAAACGTTCCTTGTCTATTTCTGTCTCTTACACTGTTAATATTTGATTGAGTCGACTTTTTGTTGTACTTGTGGTAGTTTAAAATTTTCTTTCTGAAGACAAATTGTTTATAGGCATATAAAGTTGCCCTCCTGTAAACATTTAACTATCCTTTGGATGATCACATAGCCAGTTTAGAGCTTGAACTGCCAGTGTCTGAGAATTAAATTTGGTGTGTGTGTTGGTATAACAGGGATGTCTCCGCAGGTTTGTAATCCAATATGTCAGGGGGCTGCAGGGAAGGTCACCCTTGTCACAGTACTTTCCTCTTTGTCATGGTACTCTTCTTGTCTCCTTCACCCTCCATGCCCTTCTTTCCTGTAATCTATTAATACTCTGCTTTCTGCCTCTACTTGTGACTGTGTTTTCTTTCTTTTTCATTTTTACAACTTATCATTTATTCTTCTAATTTTGGTCTTCAGGATGTTGGGTGATGATGAAGATGAGGGGGCACTGAGTGACTCAGATGGCCATGGTGGACTTGCAGCTGATGACTTGGCATCCAAGTAAGAATAACACATGAAAATAGGGATTTTTTTTCGCTTGATTGTTTTTCTCATTATTTTTATTATTAAAAGAGGCTGAAATGAGGTAGAAACACACCACAGACAAATGTTACTACTACTTTTTCTGCTGTCAGGTGTATCCCAGATAGTCCATACTCGGTAATTACTTATAAGATAGCAGTGTCTACAAAGTTAAAATACTTTTGTTTTTAAGCATTTTCAGTCTCGATTTAAGTTTTTAAACCATTCTGGCCCGAAATTCCTAAAAACTTCATGAAGTCTTTGGAGTGACCCACATTATGTGAATGCAAACAGCTGACTTCTTAACTCTAAATTTACATTGAATTTTTCCCTACAAGCACCCTGGCAGTGTTAATTTTGGCAGCCAGTTTTAATTTAAGTTTTAGTCTTTAAATTAAATGCATTTTAATTTTAGTCACATTTTAGTCATTCTACCCTTTTTAGTCTAGTTTTAGTCGACAAAAACGCAAAACATTTTAGTCTAGTTTTAATAATAATAATAGTTTTAGTCCATTAAAAGTCCTCACATTTTAGTCTTTACTTTTAGTCCAAGCGTTTATTCTCTTGCATAAATCTAGTACCAAATTATGATAGTGTGTTCTATGCACCCTGCCAAACCTGGGGTCCCTGCTCTCTACAGCTGAGATACAGAAGAGCTACAGCTGCATTGTTTTTTGACAGATTAACCCACAGTGGAGAAAAATCACATACTTTGAACGAAAACTACATTACATTTTAGTCTAGTTTTAGTCATCTTGGTGAAAACTAACCTTAGTTTTTGTCAGTTTTAGTCATCACAGATCTATTTTTGTTAGTCTTAGTCTAGTTTTTGTCATGGAGAAAACGGCTGTTGACGATCATTTTTAGTCATAGTTTTAGTCGACGAAATTAACACTGCACCCTGGTAATGTTGTTTGTAAGTAGTGGTGAACTGATGTGAGAACACAGCAGGAAATAGGCAACAAACTTCACTGCTAATGAACAGAAAGGTGGGATCATGGGTGTATATTCTGCCACTGTTGATCTGTCTATGTAATGAAATGGTTTAGGTTTTCCGATCTTCTCATGTGTTGAACGTTACAGAGAACTGGTATAAATGGCAAAAAAAAAAAAAAAAATCTCATGATATCAGACTCTGACACCTTATCCACATTGTTCTTTTTACATCATGTATTATCTTGATCCCCAAACTCCTGTCAAATGGGACAGTGATTCTCAAGTGGTGGGTGTGAACCAAAAAGTGAGCTGTTTTCAGTGAGTTGTGTAGCTGTACCAGGAAAAAAAAACAAAGTCTATGATGCACTGAAACCCTAAGCAGGCATAAGTTTTATTTTAATAATTTTTTCCCATGGTAACACTTTGGCCATTCTCTCAAGATTTGAACTTAGTTATCTCCTTTACTCTATATAACCAAGCTGGCTTTCACAAGGTAAGAAATATAATTCCTCAAGAAATGACCAAAACGTCCATGCTACCTCAGTAAAATGGAGTAAAATTAAATGTATGTATGTATGTTTTTGGCATAGAGTGCTTTTGAATTCATTTTTGTCCTCTACACGTGTTTCCTCCCATCTAAAGTCTGAACGCCAAAATTTTTCATTTTATACATTTGGATAGTTACGTTTTTTTAGAATATAGGTTATGATTTCTGTTAAGGAGGCGGTGGAACCATAGACTGCAGAAAGAATTGGACAAAGCCTGTGTATGGCAGCCGTCTGCTTACAATAGGCAAACTCAAACTGCTTTTGAAGCCAATCAGTGGTGGCTTCAATATTGAAATCACTGTCTCAACCAACATTGGATCAACGTAACGGCCCGCCTACTGAGCTCGACTTCTTATCAGCTAGCTAGCATTCTGGTTGACAGAAACGTAGCTTCTGCCTGTCGAGCTATCTGTCAATCAAATGAGACACGCCAACCATTGCGCAGTGAGGTTTTTTCTAAATATAATCTAAACGATTGTGGTACCAAAAAAAAATTCACCCCCCGTACAGTGAGAGGACATTAAGACATTAGCTAATGAGACACGTTTGGTTTTTTGAACCAGGCTTCAAACCATTTTATTTCTAGTGTAAAAAACAGCTGTTTCACAGGTGTTCAGACAGAATGTCCAGTGTTCCTGCAGCCACCCTCAAGTGGACACTTGCGGTTTTGCAGTTTTTTTTGCACTTCTGCATTGCCTCATTTTTCAAGACCAGCGGTTGCTGCTTGGGTGGAACTTGGTGCCTGACCAGTTGAGAGCCACTGCAATATCTGAAGTCTACCACCGTGAGGTGCATTTTTGAACTTGATTGTGGTAGACTGATTATTGGCCTGGCTGTTTATTGGGCTGATATTTGGCATTTGGCTGATTATCGGTGTCAACATTTTATTTTAACGATTATTTATAAGATTAATTCATCAGAAAGTGAATTACTTTGGCTGCACTGCAAGGTTTGTCTTTTTTTTACTCACGTAAAAATGAAACCATGAAGGTTGTGTAGCTTGTTAGCACCAAGTTGTCACCTTCTTTGTAGTGGTTTGGTAATGAGAGGCAGCCTCCAGGGATTGTCTAAGCAGAAAGTTGTGCCATGTAGATTACACCACACACAGCATGTTGACACAGTTAGCAGTACACTCATTCCCAGATAGCATGACTGCTTGTGACAGTGCTCCAGCCTACATTTACACAATGCATCTTGACAAGTGTCTTCCTTTTTCTCCTTATTAAAACAAACAGAGCAGAGAGAATCATGGTAACGGTCAGCAGTGTATGACAGTCTGAACACAACACTTAGCTAATTTGTAGTTTTGACAATTTAGCACACTACTTACAATGTGGTTTCATTAAGGAAAATACAGCTACCTATGCATCGTCAGTGTGTTCTGCTGCTTTAATGTGACTCTTCTGTGTATGTGTGCATCCTAACATGGTGTCATACTTCCTAATTATATTTTCTTGACACATGACTACATCAATAAGTGTGTGGATAGCACACATAAAAGCATTTAACCAATAAGTATTGTGAAGTGTTCAAATGAACATTCAGACATAAATTAAAACCATCTGTATCAGCCAGAATATCAGCTAAAGCTACCAGGTGGTGACCTTGTTATGTTGACCTTGCATAATAGAGAAAGGTTCCCGTCTCTGGCAGCCATCTTGTATGCATGCAGAACTGCGAAGAGGACTCTCGAACTAAGAGATGAGTTGGTGCAGGTCATGTCTATATTTTACTTTCAATGTATGATTAGTGAATATAGCACCATAGAGACCTGGCATTTTTTTGGCGATCCTTAGTATTGTACAATAAAGTGCCTTGTGGAATTTCTGTCCACAGTCGACTGTCTGAGCGAACCTGTTAACTCCTGCGAATACTGCTTGCTTCTACAACTGTACCAGCAATGTTGCGCCTAACAGACAGGATGTGGAGGCACCTTGTGTGGCTTAAACGTTGTCTCTTTGTTAGAATCCCTTTGTTTTACTTTCTGCATTTGCACTGACTACTGATCAATACACAATGAGATTATGGGTGTCTCCCATCATCAGCCATGAATTCCTGGAGAAAGGGAGTTATGCAGTGTGAAAAGATTAGCTCGAAATTGCTCTGTCTTTAAGTTTTTCTCGCATTCTTTACCCAAAAATCAAAAAAGTTTTCTCCAATTTTGTGCAGAATAGGTTGTCCCAATACGAAAGCCTTGTTGAACAGTAGTTTGAATAGATTTGCTTTTATTGATTACATTTTCTCTATTAGGAGACTTTCTGAAAATACACGGTATTCAGTAAAGTAAAAAAAAAAATACTCCTCAACATCTAACATCTTTTTGTATTAAAAGAATATATATGTACCACTCCGAGCTGTCTCCTGGATGGAAATGGGAGCTTGAAATTTTTGCTGTGGGCCATCGTGCTTACATAAGTGCACTGATGTGGCGATGGGGCGAGCTAGTTTGAGTGTGTTTGTTCCACAGAGACAATAGTGATTAGCTCCAGGCTTGCAAGTCAATTAGTGTCCCTTGTTTACTTCTACACAGAGTGCCTTTTATTGTTTTACTCTAAACTCTCCAGATAGTACGACTGCTGTTCTTTCCTGTGTAAGCTTGTTATTCTATCTCCCTGTCATCTGCTCTGAATCTCGTCTTTCATCCATGCTGTTCTTGAATTTACCTCACCGCATCACTTACACCTTTCTTCTCCATCCTGGCTCTTTTGTCTCATATATTTGATACTGTTACTGCTGCATCTTGAAATGTTCTTCGCAAGATCTTCTTTCTGTGTGATTTAGGCCAGTGTGTCTGAGTTTGTACAGTAAAATGAACCATCCCCCTAAGGCTGCAGCACTGATTTACTACCATCCGTTGAGCCGTAAACCATTATTCATTTAGTCCTCTGCTGTTAGCTCTTTGTGAGTGTGAGAGAAGTGGGTAGTAACTCTTGTTATTTTTGAAGCATGCTCGAGTACTCACACGCTCACATCTCTTTACTCTCACTGTTCCTGCTCTCTCCTCCCCCTTGCCCCACATCTCTCCATCTGTGTTTCTCTTATATCTAGTTCATTCCATAAAAAGCTCCATCAAAAGTTCTTTTGATCACATCACAGCAACTTAATGTGTGGAGCTCCTGATATTTTGTCATTTTTGTTTGGTCATTTACTCTTTATGTGGTTAAAACCAGGGTAAAATGTGAATTAAAATTCTTACAAATGCCAATTAATTTCAATTAATGTCTGTTTTTATCATGTTTTTCTAAGGCTGGTGGCAGCTGAGGGTGCAGAGCCTCGCTTCCTCATGAAAGAAGAAGAAGAAGAAGAGGAGGAAGAAGAGAGCAGCGAGGAAGAGGAGCTAACTCCTGAAGAACAAGGTAAACACAGTATTCTGTTTTTTTGAGCTATTCCTTTGAGGGAAAGCAACACAGTTAAATTTTTTTGCCCAGTATCTAATGAGAGTGGGACAAAATATAATGACATTACAACACAATGTCCTGTAGGGGTGTGAATCCTTCAGTATCTCTAGATTTTATTTGAGGGTTGTGATTTGATTCACAGTCGATTTTCAGTTCCTAACATATTCCTTATTTGTTACAAGGAGATGCTTATTTCAGAATCTACCATAGTCTGCTTTGCACTAAGGAGCTGTAAATTGTTATTTGACCTTAGAAGCACAATACAATGTGTTACAGATAATATAGCTTTGAGCCTATATTTGTAGTATGTTTATAAGCTGATTACAACTATGTAAACCTGACGTGCAGAGCTGCCTTTAACTCTACAAATTTGATCTGTCGTCTCCGAAGTAAACATGCAGCAGAATACGGTCACTTCACTACAGCAACAGGCAGCTTCACCGAAGCAACACATTCTGGACTTTCAGAGGAAAGACAAATACCCTCAAGAGAGCGAGAAGGCAAAAAGATAACAGAAAAAGTGGTCAAATTCATTGCGCTGGACAATCAGTCCATCTCCGTGGTTGAGAATTTTGGTCGTCTTCTTGAGCTTTTAGACCAACGCTATGCCCTGCCATCTCGACATTACATTACAGACACTGCATTACCAGAGCTGTACAACAAAGTACGTGACAGCATACTAGAGAATTTAAAAAGCAACTTCACTGCCGTTAGCTTCACTACAGACATTTGGAGCTCAGATGTTTGCCCCATGTCACTGCTGAGTCTCACTGCACACTGGATTGAGTCCTCCACCTTTGAGTTAAAGCGTGCAGTTTTACATGCACGCCAGTTTCATTTTAAAGTAACAGAGGGTAAAGAAATAAAAGTGAGGGGGGAAAAGTGATGTAGCAGCTCTAGTTGTACTTTAGAAACTGCACTGAAATAAGAGTTCTTGTATTTGATATTTGGGTTTTATTGCACTGTTAATATTTTGGTTCATGTCTCCTTTTAAGCTGCTACATTTTAATAAGGATTGTTGTTTTGAATCTGTATGATTCATATGTTTTTGATCCTATTCAAGTTAAACTGTTTATACCACTTTAAAGTGGAGTTGGGATGTTTTGAATTCATTCATTTGTTGTGACTAATACAGTCAAGTTAACTTCTAAGTGGAATTATAATATTTAAAATTCATTTATTGAATTCACATGTTATTGTGACTATTGACTCGGTTATACCACTGTGAATCTGAGGTTATTTGAGTTCACTTTTTTGACTGCTCAGGTCATTCAGCTGACCACTTGAAGTGGATTTTGAATATCTGATTGAATACTAAGCACTGCACTAAGTGAATATGTAAATGTATTTTTTGACAGATAATTAAAGCGAAACAGAGCTATTACACCGTTCTGAGCAGAAATGTGATTTTATGTTTTAAACATGAATATTGGCTGTATTGAGTTAAATGGAATAAGTCTGAGATATCTAGTAGTAACAATTGAAACTGTAATCTAGGTAATTATGAGTATCGGTTTGGGACTCAGTATTGGCAGATATTCAATATTAAAAAATCGGATCAGGATCGGAGGCCAAAAATGCTGATCGGGACAACCCTAAAGTAAAGACTAAAATGTGAGGAGTTTTTATGGAGTAAAACTAGACTAAAACTTAAAAGGGTAGAAATGACTAAAATGTGACTAAAACTAAAATGCATTACTTTTAAAGACTAAAACTAAAATTAAAAATAGCTGCCAAAATTAACACTGCTTTGGGAAAGAGGGCAAGTGTTCTGTCTGTGTGCTCTCCACCTTTCACTGACTCCCCTCAAGACAGATGACACCCACACACACACTGTCAATATGCCATTGACCGTTCTCTGACCTTACTCTTCTATGTGCGCTCTCATAGACACACAAACACCCTCTCTCTCAGATGTTATTTGAGCTGTGCACATGCTGCATATTCTAAACAGGATGAATCTGTGTGCACAATTTCAGTGTTGCAGTTTTATATCTGAGCTACTCAAGTAAAAACAAGTGAAGAGTCTGGAGACTGCAGATCCAATCAATACAGTCCAACTTCTGAGCCAAAGCCTCAGCAGATTTTCACACAAAGTATTTGTCCTGCAAGCTTGAAGCCCCTATTGAAAGTTTAACTGCAAGCTTTAAATTTGCAGAGGGAGAGTGCAGGAATGTTTAAATCAATTATTTTTCCATCTTTAGTTCTTTGAGGGATTAGCACAAAATACAAGAAAAATTCCATGAGAAGATTTATGCCAGAGCAAACGCTTTAAGATGAAGTTCAAATTAAGGGTTTAAGGGGGTTGATTAAGGTCTAATTAACTTCTACTCAAAGAGATGCACTGTGGCGTCTGAATAAACTTCATCAAACCCTCATGTTGATTATGTTTCCTAACCTGTCACAACTGTGTGAACATCACAATCCTTCGTGCCATATTAGTCACTGCTGCATCACACTCAGTGACACAGAGGCCAGCATGGCCTTAGTTAGGTTCACTTTGAGTGTCCTTTAACTTTATCTCAGTGCAATTAGTCATCACAGGATTTCAGCACAGTCATGATTGTTTACTATAATAGGCTTCACTGTCCCATTTAGAGTTTGACCCCTTTTTAAAGTAAGTTTGATACAAAAATAGGTACAGAGCTTTACCTAGAAACTTTGGTATATTTATGAGAAAATTTTAAAAGATGTTTTTATCATCAGATTTTCACCCTGCTATTAGTAGAATTAACTACTCTGAGCTCATCATGCACTTGTTGATTTCATCAATTTTTAGCAGTAAAGATTATGTGTCTTTGCAGCCAAGAAGAACCATTTCAAAATGATGAGGAAGATGCACTACAACGAGGGTCTGAACATCAAACTGGCCCGTCAGCTCATTGCCAGCGAGCTGGAGGAAGACGAAGATGCAGACGAGGAGATGAGAGATGACACAGAGGAGACGGAAGAGATCAGTGTTGACCCGCCACAGGAAGGTGAGGAGAGGGAGACTGTGTCTCTGTGCACAATGGGTAAATTATTTGGACAGCTTCCACTCCAGTGTTTTTTGTACATGTAAGGGGAGTAATGATGCATCTTACAACATAAAACTAAAGTGAAGAGGTTGAGAAATAATGGCTTTGTGCAGTAATGCAGACTGTCTGTGTGGGTGTCATTACATTAAACTGCTGGCTAATGTTTGTTTGTGCCGCCATGTGGTTCATTTACTCTGAAATCAGTGCATCAAGAGGATGCTCCAGTGCTTTTAAATCAAACATGTTTACAACCCACAGTGTTAAAGCTTGAGTATGTAACATTCAATGAGAACCTTGTCGAATCAGCTCTACTCCCCCTCCCTCCCTGTTCTTCTCCATGTTTGGGCTCCTTAGCTCCACCCCTCTTCTCACATACCTCCTCGCGAATGTGCACGTCTGCTGAATCGAATACTGACGGTGGTAAAGCTCTTGTGGAGTGATTTTGCTCTGCTTTTCCACTGAAATCAGTGGCTGAATTACAGGTTAGAAAACACTTTGTCTTAGCATGAACAAATTCTACATAGGACCGAACACCGCTGGTAACTCCGCCATTGTATCAACTTCTCACTGAGCTGGGAGGCGGAAGCGCACCTACTACAGCAGCCAATAGGAATGCTCCCTCCATCAGAGCATTGTTCCTTGCTGGTTTTCTTCAAGTGAGAGTGCAGCATGAGGAGGCGTTGCAGAAGTGTGTTATTCTTTTAGATGGCTTTAATAACAAGACCATGGCAGGTTGTGTTGTTTTTATGGGCATACTTTAATAAGCACAGTGGGTTTTAATAATGTAGTGTGCTCTATGTAATGCTCTCTGATCAATTTAAAATACCTTTTGTCTGTCTTAATGATAACTAAGCACATCTGTGTTGGACATGCTTGGAGTTCTCAACTTAAAGCAGACTTGGACTCACTCTGTAAGACTAAACTCTCTTTATTCTTTATCCAAAATATAACTTCATTCGGAATGCACAACGTTATTGCCATAATATCAGTATCTGCAGACAAGGCCAAACCATAATGGGGAGATAAAGGGGAGAGTATTCTGGGGTCAAGCCAGGACCCATGGAGGTAGACAAATCGTAAACAATTGTAAAGTCAAGCTGTGATAACCTCATTAACTTTTCTCAAAGCACAAAAATGATTTTATTTATTTATTTATGCTTTTGTAAAACACTGATTTCTTCTACCACTTTTTCTTTAAACAGTATAGCCATTTTTTGGGATAATAGTAACAGTGTGGATGGGCACACACGGTTAGGAAAGTAAAGTCAAATGTCACAGCTAAGCTATGATGCTTGAATGCCAATATAAAAAGTAGAAGCAACACAGACATCTTTGATAGAAAAGACTTGAATAATAGTAAAAAAAAAAAAAAAACAAGAGAAAAGGGCAAAAATGAGTTAAAAGTGGCAAAAAAGAAGTTGGAATAAGTTGCAAAATAGATTTAAAGGTATAAGAAACAGCAAGTGCATCACAGTAGGGTTAAAAGTGGCAAAACAAAGCTGCAAAAAATGACCAGGAAAGCGACACAAATGGGTGAAGCTTTCTAAAAGATAGCAAGAAGGGGTTAGAAAGGGCAAAAAGGAGTGAAGTTGCAAGTGAGCAGAAAGCAGAAAATAATGGGTTAAAATGGCTTAAATTATGAGTGGCAAAAATAACTTAAAGGGTTTAAAAAAGTGGCACAAATGGGTTTAAAGTGGCAGAAAAGCAGCAAAGTTGCAAACAGGGGTTAGAAGGGGGAAAAATATGTGGCAAAAACTGGCAAAAATGTGTTTAAGTGGTATAAAACGTGGCAAAAATGGGTGGAAAGCAGCAAAAATGTGCAGAAAAAGCTGTGAAATTAGTCAAGAACTAGCATGAATAAATAATATCAGCATCAGGACCCAGTAATAGTTTGGCAGATCTCTCAGCTCCAAAATTAAGTAGCTGTCAGGTTGCTAGCGCCAAAGATACTGATCCAGCACACATGAATTGATGTTATCAATAAATTACGATTGGGAAGGGCAAATTCTCAGGGTTTTTCAGCGGCCTAACCAATTCTGTGGGCAGACCTGAATACAGATAATAGCTAAAAGTAAATTATTAGTATTGGCAGATGTGAATATTTCTGCAACTATTAAAAGCCAGTACAGTTGTCAACACATAACAGTAAGGGATGCAGGTTTCAAAGAAAATTACTATTTGATAGTCTCCTACAAAAAAATTCAAAGATTCTGGGAGATGGACCAGGGTGTTTATCTGAGTTGCTTAGCTTGATGCTAACACATAATGGAAATTTCTTTTAACAGTCCAACAGTTATCATGATGCTACGATGCTATGTTACCATGCTATTTTTGACTTAAGAAACGATTTGTTTTATTTAACAGTACTAGGTTTTAAAGATAGTTTAATTGATCATTACCAAACGATGTTCTATAAAATAAATTGTTTCTTACATTAAGAGGAATAAGTTACTTTATAAGCACCTCAGTGGTGGTTAGCAGACAGCTTTCAGATGAGCTACAGCCATCTTCAGGAGGTGTTGCATAAAAACCATGCAGGACAAAAAAGGAGTTTTAAAAAAGATAAATGCATGAAATCTTCATTTTTTAAATAAAATAAATAAAGACTGATTTTTGAAAAACATCATCTCTCCTTTGCTTCACCAGTTTTTTGATCATCAAGTCTGTGGAGTTTCTGTAAAACCTTGTAAAAAATTGGTATTGATATTGGTATCTGCGAAAGTAAGTTTTGAAATATCAATGTATTGGATATCAGCAAAAATCCAATAATGCATATCCCTATACTTGATTTTTACTCCGGAAAATAAAGTAAGAAAAAGAATGAGGCTGCTTGTGAAACCCTAGAGAAAGCTTCAAAAGTAAAAAGATAGAGGAATAATTCACTTGAGTGAGAATTACTTGAGGGCAAATCTGCAGTCGAATTTCCTGAAACTAGATGTGAAGTCTTTGATGGATGAAGTGTAACCTATTTTGAATCTTGAAACTGTTCATTTTGCACTAGAAATTCTACTTTTTAAGGATCAAAGTACACAAAAATGAAATATATATTTCTTTTCTCTGTCGGTCCACTAATCTCACTTGTATCTTGTGTTTTCAGCGGACTCTCTCGACTCGTAGATTGCGTCCCTCTCCAAACCTTTGTTGCTGCGTGTTGGCTCAACATCCAGACTGACATTGCCACTGCCCTCTGTGTTGTTAACGCTGGGCCACACAGCAGAGACCGCTTCAGTACCCACATAACAACCCTCAACAGCCAGTAACCTCCCAGTCACCTATTTGTCTGTCTCTATATTTCCTTAGAACTGTGCAATATAACCTCAGACACACTGGTTTAAATTCTAAGAGTCAGTGCAACACACAGTGAAGACTGTTCCTCCCTCCTTTCTCTCCTGTTGCCAAGAATCTTCCCTCCCGCCTCCTCTGGACCAGAGGATCTGTGATTCCGACCCTGAAAGGAGGATCAAGGCCTTTTATAAAAAAAAAAAAAAAAGAAAAAAATAAATAAAAACGTCTGGATAGCAAGGACTCACAGCTGTTTGCTTTTGAGTATCCACAGGCCACAGAGTCATTGCGTCAGCCCTTGAGGAAGCTAGGGGAAACCCCGCAGCCTCACTAAAGGCATATCTTAGACATGACGACTGCATTTAAACTGGGTGCACTGCAGAAGGCTTTTATTTTCTGTTTTTGCTTTGTGAGCTATCACTCTGCTGCATTGTCCTCCCTCTTTCAGTACTTGTTGTGACAAAAGATGGACACCATGATGACCATTGAAGCTCTTATTTTAGGTTGTTAGATATTATGGTGTATTAAATAAGGAGCTATTTATTAGTACAGTAGCATAAGACAACATCAGCTTCTTAACTAAATGTAATGGTTTAAAGCAGATTAAATTGGACCTCATTCAACTAACAATACAAACAATTGACAAAGGTAGGCTGTGGACTGTCTTTGATGTTTGCAGTAATAAAATGGGCTATAATAATAACACGAATTGTAATTATAAAACTACACTCGACTGATTTACCCAAGGGGCATCTGATTTAGATTCTCCCTTAACAAGCAAGAGCTCCACACAAAATCTTGTTGAATATTCTGGCAATTGAGAAGAAAAGCTGAGAGCCTTTTTACATGTTTTATGCTCTAAAATGCAGCTTCAAGGTACATATTATTTTATTTTGTTTGTCTTTGCAGAAAAACATGGTATTCATTGGCTTTGAAGATATTTTTTATATTTCTAAGATAGCAGGAGGGGAAGTTTAGCAGGTATGACACGTGCTACTGATCAATTGGACAGAAAGGCTGCAGCTGTCAGCACCAGGCTCTGATGTAAATCTTACAAAGACTAGACCAACATGCTCTGTGCTCTTACTAAAACGATTTCTGACTGAATATATGGGTGCTTCACCAATAGAAATTGTGTGATTATCTATTATTTAAGGAAGGTACAACCATGTAGTTATTCATTTCTCATCTGGCTTCATCACACTGTACTCAGCACTGTCTGATCTACCTTAATGTTATCTCCAAAGCAGCTTGGGAATGTGAAACAAGAAGTTGATGCTACTGATATTAGTTGAAACACCAAATTTACATATTATAGGTGTTTTATAGGTGGATTTTATTTTCTATGTCTGGGGTTCCTAAAAGTGTAAAGAAAGTACTCTCAAGTCTTAAAGCATGTGGAATTTGACATAAAAGGACAATGAGTTGAACATAGAAGGTTGAATGCCCTGAGGAGCCCTGAGTTTGTCTTGGGTTTTTGATTTTTTTTTTTTTTTTTTTTGTCCCTTTAATTCCCCTCTGTGATTTAAAGTGTTGTGCCCTGTGTTGTGGAAACACAAAAGATCATAGACCAACAAATGGTATAATTCCTACAAATATCCCTTTGCATTTTCTTTGTTTTTTGTAGGTCTGTATTTGGTGGCGTTTACTCTTCATGACAGAGGTTAAAACAACTTTGTGATCCTTGTGACCACCTCCTGCAGCTTATTATGCTTATTATCACTTGATTATAAACAGGAATATATCTCTGAAATAGGCCATACTGTTGTATTTTGAATTTGTAAACAGAAAGGAGATAACAGCAGAGAAGCTGATGTTATTGGTTTATCTTCTCTCTTTGGACAAAGGGACAAAAATTGTCCCAAACATGGCTGACGTGATCACCTTGTAGGTGGTTATTACCTGTTGAATGTGCCTCTTCTGTATTTATGTACATGTGTGTAAAATTAACAGTTTATGCTCCATTTCTTTCTGCTTCATCATTTCAGCTGTCTCGCTTGTTGTTTTGACCCACCTCTGCCCTGTTTGTATTTTGAGGATGACAGACTGTTGTGCAGTCCCATGACTCTGCACTGTCTCAAAATGACGTGGATGCCAAATCCACGTTTTTGTATGCTCCCAGTTTGCATGTTCTTAATCATCAGATTGTGTGTTTTCTGTTTTGATTATGGGTCCCATCATTAAAAAAACATTGTTAGAAAGTACTGTCTGTCATTGATTATCATTGATCCTAAGATTTTTCTGAAAGGAAGGCATTAAGGAGGTTGAAAAGAGAAAAAAAAATACATCAAAATTTTAAAATGCAGCAAATATAAAGGAATATGACATTAAGCAAGAAGAAATTAAAATGCATAATGAATTGAAATATCTTTAGAATTTAATTTGGTTATTAAAAGATCAATTAAAAATAACTTGTAATTTAAAGGATTAAATGAAAGTGGATTAGAATGATAGAATTTATAAAACGGCAGCACTAAAAAATTTTGGAAGTCCTGTTTTAAGAGCAAATGGATGTAGAAGACCTGAGGTTCTCTGGTAGCTTATTCCACAGTTAATGCACGTAGTGAGTGAAAGCTGTCTCATCCTTCTTGAAACGCTAAATAAACCTATCTTAAAGGCACCTAAGGGCTATGGATATGCCATAATGCACTAGGGAGTCTGATGGGTATTTTGGCCCTTGAACATTATAGTGCTTTATGAGAAGTAAGATTTCGAAATCCTCGTTCTTTGACTCTAAGGTCGGCCACACACTACAGGGTTTAAAGCCTGATTTAAGGCTAGATTTGCCTCCCCCGACGATCATGGGGGTTCATCCCAAGTGGAGCCTCGCCGCAAAAGACTATTTGTCTGAATAATCCTCCTGTGTGGTGTCAACATGATTATTGTACTGCTCCAAATCGCGTCAAAGCCTCCCAGACCCTGAATCTTAAATATCAAACACGTTTGATATTTACGACTCTAGGTCGTAGTAGTGACGGGAATCACTAGTGGCCCCACAATACGATATCTCAATACTTTGGTCATGATTCAATATTATTGCGATTTTAAACATTTTGCACTACAGTGAGTATTGCGATACCACCATATATTGCGATCTATACCATCTTTTCAACTGTTAAGCTGATTTAGAAGTAGTCTTGCCCTCATGTTTATTGTATTTCAGTAGTGTTTTATTTTCATTTAGCACTTCTTGGAAACCTCATGTGTCATGTCCATCTCATTCTGCCCTGCTTGCATTCCTAATGTCCTTCCCCTGGTGCGGCCATATTTGTTGTACTATCTTTCTCCTACTCTTTGACCGTCACCTCTGCTGACCTCACTGGACAAACAATTTTCCAAACAATATATTTTATTTTTCCATTCCATTTTCCATTTTTTTCCCCCATTATAGACTTCGGTTCATAATAGTAATTAATTAAAAAACAAAAACAAACAAACAAACAAAAACAGACAAAATATCGCGATACTTTACTGTATCGATTTTTTTCTCCTACCCCTGGGTCGTAGTGCCTTTGACAAGCGCCCACAACAGCCAGTAAGAGCGAGCAGACGGATCATAAACTTTCACCGCTCACAACCATAAACACCACTGTTGCTTCTTTCCAGTAAGGATTTCATCCTGAGTCTTTCCCTTGCTCTATGATTGTTGTTGCACCTGTAACGCATGCCAGGGAAGCCTGTTCAGGAGGGACAGCAAGAGGGTATCGACTGACATCCGTGTTTGTTTTTCTGAAGTCACGTGATCACGCGAGGTCGTTGGCAGGTCGGCAGGTGCATAGTCCCCAGTAATCTGACAGTCTGGCTGAGTTGTCTAGTGTGTGCTTGCGTTCAGAGGATTAAACATGAAAAATCTTTTGAAATTGTCCTTATGTCTGTGGCCTCCCACGTTTTAAAAAAATCTTTTCATATTGAAAATTTTAGAGTGTGGCCATCCTGAGCCAGTGTAGTGATCTGAGGGCTGGCTGATGCGTTCTACTTTAAAGGGAGAATGATGCAATTTTTTTATTTATTTGAGTTAATGTTTACATTTTTGTCTTTTTTCTCCAATCTGTCATTTTAAACAAATACTCATCAATATACAGGGGAGCAGGGAATGATCTGACTTCCTGAGTCTGGGGTGTTGACCACACTCTTATATTTAATTATCAGAAACTATTAAACCTTGAGATGATAAAGTGGAACATACAGTGCTTAACAAATTTATTAGACCCCCCTAACCCTAACCAAAGTAAGGTTTATGCCACAGCTGCCCTAAATTAACAGCATTGGTAATCACCAAAGTCATTTTTTATGTTTCTGCAATGGTTAATACGCCAATATGTAGAAGCTCTTTAACCCAAATTATATTTTTAATGCTAAAATATAATTGTTATTGTTATCCATGAATTTTCAAATTTACTGATGTACAAAAAAGCTGAAAAAATTGTAAAGCCCATTAATATTTCTTGATTAATATGTCAAATTATAGTTATTTACTTGCATTCCTGAACAGAAAAATGAGTTTTAGTGGTTGAATGTTATGCTTGATTAATTTCTGACTTCTCAGAGAAGCCCAGTGAGCCGGCTCAAATTTGGGTGAATTCAGTTTGAAATCCCTCATTCCTGTTCAAAATGGTAAAACGTGGAGAGCTCACTGAAAATGAAAGAGTCCGCATTAAAGCACTTCATGATGCTGGATGGTCTCTGAGACAAATATGACAGATGGTCTAATAAATTTGTTCAGCACTGTACATTTTTAAGAAAGATGAAAAAATATGATATTCTGCATTTTTATTGTCAGACTTTAATCAAAATAATCAAGTATTTATAAATTTGTTTTAAGCGTGTGTCTTTGGAACATCTAGGCAGCTGTAAAAAAATCAACAGAGTATGATAGTGATATGATAGCTTGATATGGCATGTTTTTGCACAAGATGACACATTTTATAGTAGGCTACTTCTACCTCCTCTTTTCTCCTCTATTGGAAAGGAAATAGATTAACAAATCACAAGAAGGGTTGTGCTTAAAAGAACAAAAAAAGTTTACAATTGTTAAAAACAGGTAAACATTCTTATGAATTATGAATCGTGATATGACTATATATATATATATATACATACATACATACCCGCACTTAATTTCCCTCCATGCTCCTCTCAATCTCTAAAAAGGAGCAAGAACAGTTTAACATTCTGAGCACAAAATACTCACAGACCTCAGCCTCAGACATTCAAATTTACAATTCTGGCTACTTAAATCTTACCACTCTTTTAACAGCAGATGGCGTAGTTATACAACACATCTTTTCATTTTCCTTGCATTTCTAGTCAATCTAATAGGATAAATCTGGAGACCGTGTTCGTGCCAGGATTATCCTGCATGTTTGGTCTACAGTGGATTTACAGCTAAGGATGAACACATCTCCTGGATTTTTCATGAACCGTGAAACGGAATTTCAACCAAATGGTCTCTGAGAACGAAATATTGAGGGATTAAAACATCGTTTATCAAACATATACGCCTTTTTATGTTTATGGGATTACTGGGTTTAATAAAAATGGGTAATTTCTTAAAGCTACAGCATGAGACAAATCAGAATAAGAAATTCAAGGCCATCCTGATTCTCCGTCCAGGGAGCGTCAACGGTAATTCCAATGGATCAGGAAGCGCCTGTCAACTGGCACGAAGATCGTGTAATAAGGAAAGAGTCTGCACTCTTTCTTTGTTTCACAGCCTTGTGGGGTTGCAAAGCCAGGAAGAGAATTGATAATAAATCTTTAATTATTTGGATTTCATAAATTCATGCTCAGGGGTGTCCATGCCTCATTTCATGTCCTGGCTAACTTTGCTGTGTGAATCACTGACAATCTCAGTGTGGGCACAAACCAGAAAACGTGTGAAAAGCCAAGCACATTGCAGTAATAAAGCCAAAGAATCATTTATTCTTCATTTAATAATTTATTTACTTTTTCGAAAGACTGTTTGAAACCCTTGTAACACTTCTCTCAAAGGTATATTTTCACTCATATTTCTCTATACATCGTCTGCACCTGACTTACATATTATATGTCTATTTGTAGCCATGGACCTAAGTAAGAATATAGTTTTCTATGTTGCGTAATGTTTGTATATTACGGTTTATGGTAAGAATTTTTTTAACAATTCCTTGAAAAATAAAAGGGTGGTGAAGACAAAATGAAAATGACCGTAAACTGGATCCAAGAAATGGAGCACATGTGCGAAGGGTAGTGATTTATCTTTCCCTGCATAGACGATCTTTGTCTGTTAGGCTGTAGTATCTGCGTTGAAGAAAAGCTCCCCGTCCACTGGCTGCTATGACCTAGCTACCGGACGACACTTTCTGTTTCCAGGACTGACCACTGCGTCTGAAATACTTTTGGAGCTTTTTTCGGGCTACCATACATTATATACAGAGACGTTTATGGTCGCATTACCGCGACTTTTCAACCGTAGCTGCTGGCCTCTGAGGCTAGCTGGCTAGCTGAGTTGTGACAGAGTGGAGCCAGCTGGTCGGACAGAGGTACAGTAACGTTAGCAAACAAGCTAATTAGCAAGAAAGACTCAGTGTGGATTACTGTGTGTAATCAAAGGGTGCGTAAGACTGCGGGTTTACCCACTGCGGCAAAATGAAGATAACTGTGGATTTCGAGGAATGCTTGAAGGACTCTCCGCGGTTCAGGTGAGTGGTGACACTCCAGCGTTTGTCCCGGTTTGTGTAAATTTATGTGTCATTTAAAAAGTATTTAGCTAGCCTTTTTGCTAACCCAAGCTAATGAGCAGTAACTAGCTAGCTGTTTGCTGCCTGCCACTTTTCTATTTTTATCACCAAGAAAAGCTGGGGCCAGCTGGGGAGGCAACCAAACACAAACTCCCTCACCAGTGTGGTAAGCTCATAAGAGAATCAGCAGGCTGTTCTAGTTCCACTTCTTCGAATATAAATTATGTAAAGACAGTCGTATATGAAAAATAAATGTAGAGGATAACAGTCTCTACTAGCACCCTCCATTTGGTATTGTTTAAAATGTTAAGCAAACAGTGTAGCACTGAGTGATACTGGTAAGCATTCAAGCCTTCATGTTTGTGCAGTTCATCACAGTTTGATCCTTACATCTGAAATGAATGCTCTTTAAGCGTATACATGCAGCACAAGACAAGGGCTGCAACATCCTAGGTGTGCATTTACGATAAGAAAAGGTAAGATAAACCTTTATTGGTACAAGTGCATGTTGTTATTTTAAGGTAATTTTAGTACAAAGGAGGCAAATCAAGTGTTTTGCAAACAGCAAGTACTATTTCACGTAATACTGATAAAGACAAAGGACAGATGCTCACATTTAAGAAGCTGGCACTGGTGATTTTCTTAATAGTTTTAGCTTGAATAAAGGCTTTAAGAGATATTGTGGCTTTTTTTCCCTGTCCAGCAGGTACACCCTAAAACTCATCATTATTTAAACTACCTGTAAGTATCTGCATGATTAGAAGAACTCTAAATAAATCCATTGAATCTGCCACCACACATCTTAAATTAAACTCCAGACAGACTGTGGGCATTTATGTTGTTTCTAAAGCTGTGACACTTCTAACATCCTCACTCAGCTTCTTCTTTTTTAATTCATCAAGCCTAAATGTTGTGTAAAATGGGAGGTTTGCTTTAAACTTCCTTTTCAGCTCACTGTGTGTTTTCCAGAGATTTGAGAAAGCGCCTCCCTCCCTTCTTTCCTCCCTCAGCCCCCGCTCCCTACGCTGCCGCTGTTGAGACATCCTCTCTCACAGAAACGAGGAACAGATGTTAGAAAGTTGTTTGCAGAAGAATAGAACAAATCAGAGCATTTCCTCAAGGATCACAGTCAGAGGTTTGAGTGATGGGAAACTTTCCTGTCAGCTGTTACTTGAAGTGAACTTGTAACCTCATACTGCCTGGACTCATGTATCTTTGTACAATTTACTGTGGTAGGGTTTTTTTAGGAATTGAAGGTAGTAGTATGCCAAATCTGTTTGTGACTGGCACATAGTCCATAAACTTTAACTTTTGATTGATACTTGATAACAAAGAGTGTTGAGCCATTTGAAGCTATGCGTGTATGTGTTCATACAGCTTGTCAAACAAAGCAAGGAAGCTGCTTCAGTGGACTGCAGACAGATGCTGCTGTTAACAGCCATTGTCTGTCTGAAAGTGAAACCTTTAATCATTGACCTTCTCCTATGCATGAAACATGTTAGACCACAATTTTAATTATTTCCTACTGACAGCTAATAATTTGGGAATAAAGCATGGGAGAATAGAGATGATTTTTTACAAAGTCTGCTATTATTTTACTTTCACAACCTGGAAGCCTGTATCAATTTTTAAGCACAGGGGGTAAAGGTGATACACTGGAGTCTTTTTAATTTATGAAGTCTGTTTACTAATGCTACTGTAGTTCTTATGTACAACAGGTGGTCAGATAAGCTTGGATTAATGAAACCCCCTATGAATAGGTGTGCAGCATTTTTGAAATGCATGCTAAACAACAAAGGGTATGTGTCACAGTTTGATGGAATTTTGACTGAAACAGATGATTGCTTATCTTGAGATTTGAATTGAATTGAGATTTGAGAATTGGTTTAGTCATTTTTTTCAAGCAGAGTTTGCAAAAGTTGGCAGGATTTTCAGGAATTCAATAAACTCCCTATCACATGCAATTCCAATTGCAATTACAGTTGGACGCTTCAAAGATGACAGGTTTTATTTTGAGATGCAGTCCTCACTTTGGTGAGAATTACTGATTTCCCCTATGTTGATACACTGACCATTTTTGAGTAGAAGCCTGCATTACTCTGAACTATGGGAGCTCAGGAAAGCACAATGGTACAATACTATAATTTCTCAAGCTGATGTGAAAATAGCTTCTTGTTATAACATTTTCCTTCAACAGAAATTGTAATTTAGTAATGAAATTAATGTGTCATCTAATTCTGATGTAAACTATTTTTTAGACAAGGTGAACAATTTAAACATCAGGGTTCACAAAGATCTGCCTTTTACACTCCTCACACTTGACATTGATTGATCCTGATTCCTCATTTTACTCTGCTACTTTGAAATACTTACCATGCAAAGCTGATGGACTGGCCAGATTCGACATCCGTCATCAGGCAGCTCCATCCTGCAAAGTTTCAATCTGAAACGATTGTGCGTGGTCTGAGCATAAAATAGACGGATACGCTTCATTTGTAGACAACAGGACAGGCTGGTTTTAGTTGTTCTGCTTGGATGTAGCTATAGTGTAGCAGCAGTTTTGTTTGTTTGTTTGTTTGTTTTTTTTATCAGAACAGGACCACATTTCTTTATTACAAGAGGAGCAAAGAACCACACCAAAAGCTCTTCTTGCTGGAAAGGGTGATTTTGCTCTTCTCTGCACCAGCTTTGGCTTGAGTGTGCAATTGTTATGGGCAGAGTCTAGTTGTACTGTCAGCTGGTGTATAAATTGCTGCCTGTGGAGTTATTAGCATGGATCTAGCTACATCTGAAGTAAAACAGAAGAGAATGGGGAATTATGCTAACTTATACTTGTAGATGACATTTACAAAAATCTCAAGTCTGACTCATGTCTGAAACCTTTGAGGGGCAGGTAGGTGTACAAGTTAAGCCTGAAGTTACAGCTGTGCACATGGCACATCTCACTCTCTCTACGACTCTCTGGGAAGATGAGGTGAATTAACTTGTTGCATGAACCAGTTTTCCTGAAACAAACGTGGTATCATATTGCGTTGTACAGCCTTTATTGAGTTCCTTAGTGTTTGCTGGTGTAAGGGGGCTACTTTGACAGGCTTGTATTGTCTGGGCGGGGGGCAGGTGAATGTTTGTGAAGTGATGCACAGCTTTGCAACACATTAGTGACCCCCCCCCCCAAAAAAATTCTCCCCAGATATACACTATATTGCCAAAAGTGTTTGTTCATCAGCCTTGACTCGCATATGAATTTGAAAGGGGCATCCCATTCTTAATCCATAGGGTTTAATATGATGTTGGCCCATCCTTTGCAGCTATAACAGCTTCAACTCTTCTGGGAAGGCTTTCCATAAGGTTTAGGAGTGTGTTTGTGGGGATTTCTGACCATTCTTCCAAAAGCACATTTGTGAGATCACACACTGATGTTGGACGAGAAGGCCTGGCTCTCAGTCTCCACTCTAATTCATCCCAAAAGTGTTCTATTAGGTTGAGGTCAGGACTCTGTGCAGGCCAGTCAAGTTCATCCACACCAAACTCTCATCCATGTCTTTATGGACCTTGCTTTGTGCACTGGTGCACAGTCATGTTGGAACAGGAAGGGGCCATCCCCAAACTGTTCCCACAAAGTTGGGAGCATGGAATTGTCCAAAATCTCTTGGTATGCTGAAGCATTTAGAGTTCCTTTCACTGGAACTAAGGGGCCAAACCCAGCTCCTGAAAAACAACCCCACACTATAATCCCCCCTCCACCACACTTTACACTTGGCACAATGCAGTCAGACAAGTACCGTTCTCCCGGCAACCGCCAAACCCAGACTCGTGCATCAGATTGCCAGATGGAGTAGCACGATTCGTCACTCCAGAGAACGTGTCTCCACTGCTCTGGAGTCCAGTGGCGGCATGCTTTACACCACTGCATCCAACGCTTTGCATTGCACTTGGTGATGTATGGTTCTGATGCAGCTGCTTGGCCATGGAAACCTATTCCATGAAGCTCTCTACACACTGTTCTTGAGCTAATCTGAAGGCCACATGAAGTTGGCGGTCTGTAGCGATTGACTCTGCAGAGAGTTGGCGACCTCTGTGCACTATCCGCTCCGCCATTTTACGTGGCCTGCCATTTCGTGGCTAAGTTGCTGTCATTCCCAGTTGCTTCCGCTTTGTTATAATACCACTGACAGTTGACTGTGGAGCATTTAGGAGCAAGGACATTTCATGACTGGACTTGGTGCACAGGTGGCATCCTATCACAGTACCACACCGGAATTCACTGAGCTCCTGAGAGCAACCCATTCTGTCACAAATGTTTGTAGAAACAGTCTGCATGCCTAGGAGCTTGATTTTATACACCTGTGGCCATGGAAGTGATTGGAACACCTGATTTCAATAATTTGGATGGATGAGTGCATACTTTTGGCAATATAGTGCATGTTCAACTTATCACGTCAACAGCATTTTAGTCAAATAAAGCAAATTTTCACAATTTTCTGCATCTAATAGATTCCATTTTTATTGAACAATTCTGTGATTGCGTCCACAAAATCATGGGGCCTTAGTCTGAGGGAGCATGGAGGAGGGCTGTCTGATCTTCATTGCCTAGATCAGCCTCGTCTGCTGCTTGTATTGATGGTAGCATTTCGGAGTAAAGACCCTCTTAAAATACCTCCATGAAGAGATCCCCTCACCCAGTACCAGTAGTTCTCTCACATCCTCCAGAATTCTCTGAAGGTGATTAGCCCTCTACATTTCCTGCTAATGTACATTATAAAGCATCTTAAATTTCATTCTGCAATTTCATTCTGCAGAGTAGAAATGGAGTCCTCTTGGACTTCAAGCCTGGACTGAAGCTAAAGACTTTCACTGGCCAGCCTAATTGCCTATATCCAGAATTCAGTCACACATAGCCTTCAGTGTTTTCACATGTTCACGACAGCTTTATCCCAACATATCCCCCCTAACCTTAGTATGTTTAGACACCATTTTTGGATTTAACTTTACAGGGACTTTAAGTATAAGGACGAACTCACTCTAGGCAATCCATATGCCATGCCTAGTCATGCTAGAGCCCGAAGTCCAGGTGGTTTGACCATGCTCAGGCAGGGTACACTTCCTTGGCCCTGACATAGACAAAGAGGTGAGCTTCAGCACAGTATGATTGCTCGTACACACGCACAAGCATGGGTGCGCAATTTGCATTTGACAAATAATCAACACAACCATACTTCTCTGCAGTCATTTTAAACAATGGCGAAAGTAGAGAATCTTACCAAAAAGACTCAGAATAAGCCACAAAGCCTGGAACTAGCACTAACATCAGCACGGTTGAAAAGGGACTAAAAGATCAAAGTTTCTGTCTTATTGTCCATGTGTTTCTCCGTTGTGCTGACTCTGTGAGACTGCATGTCTTGTAAACTGTGTGTCATCTTACAAGGTTATGACATATCCATACTCGGGCCTGGTTTGGCTTGAATCAATGTGTGCATGCTATGGGGAACTGGGGAGGTGGGACAAGCGTGCTTCTACATGGTAAAGGGCAGCTGGGCTTAGTGCAAGTGTACCATGAGATCTTCTGTGGTTCTGCACAGTATTTCCATGTTACTGTTTTAGTCCCATATATGACTTGTTCACTGCCACACAGGTTAAATTTAGTTGATCTTTGCATGCATTCTGGTTTCATTATTTTGCCCTGTCTGTAGCATTTTAAGTCTAGAAATAAACATTTTTGCACCACTCAGTTATCTGAACAATCTCCAGTCTGTGTTAAATAATGATTGTCTTACAGAACTCATTTCCCTCCATATTCTGCAACCAGGAGTCCCCCTGAGCATACAGTCTGCTCTCTTTTTGTATTGTTAGTGCCCTTTGGCCTTTAGGTGAGTCATCTCTCAAAGTTTCCTCACTTGCAGTCAGTCCTCTGTGTTTGGACTGTTCAGAGACTTTCACTGCACAGTTTTCCTCTTAGACCGCCATTGTTTTACTCTTATTTTTCCATACCTCTCTAGTTATGTTTGGCCAGAGAAGACGGCTAAGCGGGAGAGAAAGAGAGAATGGATAAAAACATGGAATACACACCAGCATGGAGCAGCTTTCACTCGCTCAACATCTGTTTCCATTTTGGTGTTTGCTTTCAACTTAGTGCCAGAGAATATGGAGCCCCCAAATGTGGAGAGGGTTGTTTTCAAGTGGTAATTTGGCACACCCCACTTTTTTTTTTGGCTCTCATCCTCATTTTAGTAGGGAGGCTGTCTCTGGTCATAAACCATGCTTTCAGCCTGGAGGAGAGATCCACTTGTGCAAAAATTAGGTATTTTTGGCACTGAACTCCTGTTGCCTTTTTTCCACTTGAGAATAGACATTTGACTCTCTCCTGGCTTCTCTTCAAGTATGAGAGTAAAAAATTTCCTCTGGAGGATTGTCTTATGAGTAAATGTTTTACATATATAACAGGTCTTTAAACCATACGGTCACAAAGAAGGCTTTAAGGGCAAGTCTTTCATATAAAGAAGTATTTTGTTTGTGTTTGGTCTGATGTATCAATATCAGTAAATCTGAAATGTGACATTACTTCATTCTGAAAGTGCCATATAAGTAAGATATAGTTCAATCACAAAAAAGCTTCTATATTTCAAAACAGACTAGATACATTTTTTCAACTCTACATAAACTGCCAAGAAGTAAAATCATGTCGGTAATTACCAGAAATCTTTCTCATTTCTCTTCACGATTGTTAATCTGGATTATGTAATTGCCTGCTCCTGATCAATTTTGCAGATTTTCAGCACGGCAGAGTGCCAACGAATGAAGTCATTGGTCAAACAGCTCCGGTCTCAGTTTTCCCCTGAGTCACAGACAGCAGCTGTAGAGGCAACAGATCACTGACAGTTCTCTTAATAATAGCCCAGAGCCTGCTAACTAGTTTCCCATGAGAGTCCAGCCCCAGGCCTGTCAGCATGCTGGGCTCAGTTGATTTAATAAAGCAGAGGTCTATTTCCTTTAATGGTTATTAATGAGACAATTAACAGGTAATGAAATGCAATGACTGGCTGGTCTGCTGCTCTTTTCATGCAAGTAGATTCAGAAATGATTTAGCAAGTTTTTTGAGCATCACAGAAAGTTACATTTATGCAGTCTGTCAATTAAACAGTAATTTTTATCAGGACAGTGACAGCTTAAAAATTAGCCTATTATTATCCTTAAAGTACCTCTAGGTACAACTTTAACTGTTGAGTTAGCCTCCACAAGTTAACAAACTATTGATTTTTTGTTATAATTCAAATACCCAATCTACTGTTTTATTTTAGATCCTCAAACATGATGATGTTCTTGTATACCCAGTATACCTTTCAGTACTATGTATTCCATAGACAAAAAACATTTAACATCAGGGTCTTTGGATGCTGGTATTTAAAAATAGCAATTAAGCTAAACAGTGATTCCATTAACAATGTATTGTAACTACTTATTTCACTACTTATTTAACTATATTTTAGCTATTTTGGTTTTTCATGTCTAGTAAGAAATAAGCCATGTGAGTTGATGTATCTGAACTGTCCCTCTTTTTTAAATATCAGCTGATCATGTCACAAACTGCATGTTGCTGATGTTACTCAGAGACAGTGTGAGACTCCCACACTGTCAACATTTCCTTTCATTACTGACCATGAAGACAAATCAGTCAGTCTAATGGGTGACAGCTTCTGCTCAATTAAAAAGGCGCCTTCGTTACTTCAGTAATTAGGAATACTAGCTTTTCAGCATTAAATTCATATAACACAACTGATGTACACTGACTACTGACATTGGTGCATGCCACATTATTGCCAGTGTTGGTCTACATGGCCAATACTGACTGATATCCAAGTTTAATCAGTACCATAATAGATAACATTTTTAGGGATGCTCAACATAATAGGCATGATATTGGTATCTGCAGATATTAGCTTAAAAAGTTAATTATCTGTGTCAGCAGATATGCAAATTTCTGACGGTATTTACAACCGATATGTCAGCTGTATTTATATGCCTATATCAGCTGTATATATCTGCTGTGCCAGTAAATACATTTTTTAGGCAAGCAAGACCAACAAACCTACGTCAGCTGAAATCGTTTTTTGTTCATCTTCATTTCTTAGACCTAAAAGTGGACAAGGGAGTGACTGTAGATCAGCAGATAGAGTTGGTTGTCCCACAGTCAAAAGGTTGTGGGTTCATTCCCCGAGTCCTGTTGATGTGTCTTTGGGCAAGACACATCACCCAAGTTTGCTAACACAGCGTCGTTAGTGGTGTGTAAATATGTATGGATGCTTAAGGGTAGAGCCAATACTGATGGCCAATTCTCCATAGAAACCTCTGCCATCAGTGTATGAATATGGGGTGAAAGGGTGTGAATGAGTAAGTGTGGCCTGCAGCGTGAAAGCTCTTTGAGTAGTAGACGACTAGAAAGCTAAAGTCCATTTACCATTTATGATGCTCTAATGAATGAAGTTTGTTTCTTGATTTATACTATAACTAATGTTGACATAGGATATTAGCAAAAATCCAATATTGTGGATCCCTAATGTTTTTTACCTTTTTAAATCGGGGTTGACTGGTTTTTGGCCTGACTGATTAATGAGGCCGGTATTTGGCATTCGGCCAATTTTTGGTATTGTAGTTTTTTAAATTTACCTATAATCAATAAAATTAATTAATCAAAATTTGTGCTACTTTGGTTCCTCTATAGGGTGTATTTTCCCCTCAAAATGTATTTTCACTCTCCAGTGTCCCTAAATGTTCTTTATACAACAGAGTCTGATTGCTGAGATGTCACATAAGTTCTATCTATCAGCACTTAAGCCTATGGCATCACTTCCTCTTTTCCTGCTTCTACTGTGTTGCTTTGTGCCATTTTTCATACTAATAGAGTTAGGGCTAAATTCTTTAATTTCTTCGTTTATTATTTGATCATGCAGTTTTACTTTTCCTCATTAAGTACATTCTGTACATCATAATAAATGTATATTGATAACTGGTATCTGTCCTGAAAAACCAATATTGTTGATCCCTATTTTACTGTATATAATGCCTATGCTGTAATGACCCCTGCTGTCTTATCAGTCTCTGTTTCCTTCCTTCCACTTGCGTATGACATGAGCTGACCGAGGATGTACTTTAAATACGTAATTGGTGTGATTGTTATTTTTCTACGTCAACAGTCAGAATTTCCCCGGAGCCTGACTAACTGTTTATCTTTAAGTAATGAGCTCATCTTGTTGATGTTGTTGAAGCTTGTGTATGTGTGTAACAGTGGATTTTACAACAGCCCCCTCCCACATCTCACCACTGCTGCACTCTTTAACAATCACAGGATCTCCGTCACAGCACTGAAGCTCACCCTATTCTTCGCATTTCCATCCACAGTAACACTTTACAGTGATCAGTTGTTTACCACCAACAACTCTGTCATGTCAGACCAGTGGAATAACCTTCACTTGTTCCTGCTTTTATGGCACTGACATGTACAGATATACAGTGCTTAACAAATTTATTAGACCACCCTAACCCTAACCAAAGTAAGGTTTATGCCACAGCTGCCCTAAATTAACAGCATTGGTAATTACCAAAATCATTTTTTATGTTTCTGCAATGGTTAATATACCAATATGTAGAAGCTCTTTAACTGAAATGATAGTTTTAATGCTAAAATATCATTATTATTGTTATCCATGAATTTTCAAATTTACTGATTTACAAAAAAACTGAAAAAATAGGAAAGCACATTATTATTTCTTGATTACTATGTCAAATTATAGTTATTTACTTGCATTCCTGTACAGAAAAATGAGTTTTAGTGGTTGAATGTTATGCTTGATTAATTTCTGACTTCTCAGAGAAGCCCAGTGAGCCGGCTCAAATTTGGGTATAAAAAGGTGAATTCAGTTTGAAATTCCTCATTCCTGTTCAAAAAGGTAAAACGTGGAGAGCTCACTGAAAATGAAAGAGTCCGCATTAAAGCACTTCGTGATGCTGGATGGTCTCTGAGACAAATATGACAGGTGGTCTAATAAATTTGTTCAGCACTGTATATTAGAGAAAAAAACGCTTTTGTTATACTTCAAAATGTTGTGTAAATGCTTGAGACACCAGAGGAGAGAAGGGATGATAGAACACTCCTGTCATTATAGAAATATAATTAGAAAACATCAAAGGAAAGTTGTAACAGAGTTATTCATATGTCAGACATCTTAATAGGATTAGTTCCAGTCATTTTGGAGTTTGCCCCCTTTGGGTGTTCTGTGAATTTTGTGTCTTCATCATGAAGGAAAACATAAACAAAGACCTGGACTTGTTTCGGAAGGTACTTACCATCGAAAAATTTAATGGGGCCAGGTCCTTATGTGCTTAGACATATCTATGACAATATATATATTTGATTATTAAGAATCCGTCCACCAAACATTTGATTTGTCAGGTTTTTGTACAGGAGTAATATTCTAAATGATTTAGATGGATATTATGGCCCAAAAACATAGTACTTGCATGTTTACAACAAGAATTGTAGATAAGGGCATCTCTGAAGCTCTGTAGTCCCTCATTTTAGAGCTCTATGTCACATATTTTACTTTTACTATACTACACCTGGCTATGATGATGCTTTAGACTGAGTGCAGAGCCCTAGTTTGGGTCATGAATTGTCAGAAATTTTCCAAATTTCCATGAAATTTGCTATAGCCCTAAGTAACACCTTCATAACGATTCCCTGTCACATGAGACAAAGAAAAGCAGCAAATCCACTTAATTGTCAAGTTGGGACTACACTGTTTGGCATTTTTGCTTGAAAAATACAAATACAAACAATAATAAACAATTGTGTCAGCTTGCCAATCCATTCACAGTAGAATCAGACATTGCAATGAACACCTGCATTAGAAAATATCTTGCAGTAACAAAGATAGTGAAAATGCATAGAGCAGATGGTCTCTGAATGTCAGCGTTTGTCTTTGAAGTGGTTAGGTCTGAGCCTGGGGCCCTCAGAAGACTCCACTGGGTTGGCAGCATGGACAGCAAACCTGTTCAGCTGCCTCTCTCCTGCATGCAGAGTGCACATAGCCTGCTGTCATGTTGCCAGCGGCCGCACAGAGAGGAGGCTCTCTCTTTTTTTGGATGGTGGTCACTGAATCACTGCAGAAGAATTAGGTGTCTCTGTTTTTTTTTTTTTAACAGAAGATGTAGTCAGAGCTGTGAGTAACAGGTGGGGCACATGGCAGCACAGAGAGGATCTGAGCCTCCATCTGTTGTGTGATTGTGTTGGTTGGTTGTAGGCAGTGTAGTAATTTTAGTCACCCACTGACAGAAAAAGACCATTTTATGGAGATGTTTACTTTAAGTTGCTACAACAACAACAACAACAGCACAGTGCAAAGATCATAGGGGATTCCTGGGGAACAAATTTAAAATCAACGCATTATTGCAAAGAGTAGGAGGCCCTATTGCATATTTTCCATGCCTATCAATCTTTTATAGTCATTGTATGGATAGATCATACAATGCCTTAAAGTCCTTTATTTCCTTGTTTTTTGTTTTTTTTTCAAATTAGAAATATGTAGGCTATAAAAGAAATAATGCAATTGTGACAGCTTTAATCTAAATAATGCCAATAAAAGTGACAAAAGCAGGTGCCGTTTTGACTTTCAGTTGTTAGGTGGTATCATAATGGTTCTCGTGTTTGTTTTCATTAATTTTTTGCAAAGATCAGGATCAAATAAACTCCAAGCAGGTGTCTTCAGTGGTATAGACCTTAGTCACAGTGGATCTGTGTCTTTTTGCGTGATCCTGTAAGACTTCAAGTGAAACCAGACTCAAAGTCTTCCTCTGTAATGCTGAATTGGCCTCTTTCTTACAGATGTGGTATACAAGCCAGGCTCTTTTTCTTCCTCTCTTCATGGTCTCCTTCATACCACACGTCTCTCTTTATTTAGCCCCAGCTTCACCCCCACACCCAAACAGCACAGGATGTCTTAGTTTCCTAATTCATATAGTTTCATTTTTTTAAATAAAGATAGTAATCATATGTTTTCTTTTCATTCTTGCTGTAACTTACTCAGTCCACCCCCACTTCATCCCAGATCCAGAGTCCTTTTACAGCTGTGAAGGTCCCTTAATGTGGAGGTTGTGATTTATCTCTGGTGCTGAATGAGGAAAACCAGAAATGGCTATGTTACAGCAGCAATTAAGCTCTTTGCTTATGCCTTTATAATGGAATTATCCCCAGAATGAAAGGTTGGTGACATTCAGAGGAGATAGAGCTAAAAGAAGTGTTTATGAATTTTTGTTATGCAATTATTTGATGATTTGGAGTATGGCTGAACAATACAGGGGAAAAAAGTGACATTGTTGTCTTTTCGTTTTGTAATATATAGCAATATAAAAAAACACAGGAAGTTATCCTGTATAAATGAGGTGTGATTCTATAGGCTTAAATATTGGCAGCTGACGTCTGAATCATCTTACCATCATCAAGATTATCATTATATTAGGCCTCACTTTATGAGGAAAACATTGATATGTAATTTTATTATTCAACCCATGGTATTGATATGAAGTGTTTTTGGTTAGACTATGTTTTATTGCTGGATTTTAACCCTCATTTAGTGTATGATGAGTGCTAATTTAGAACACATAGCCTAAAGTAAAACAAGTAAATTCCATAAAGTGCCTTGTGCCTTTATTTTGAAGGGGCAGAAAGTTGTGTTGGGATGATGGCCTGCCACCCTAAATGAATGGTAGGGGAAACTGCATAAAGATATTTCAACATCTGCCTCAAACGTCTAATAAATGTGTTGACTTTAAGATCCTTTAAACTCCATCATTGACTTATGAGGTTCTGGTTGTCCTATTTTGAGTCACTGAAAAAATACACGGATTAATAAAAAGGCACAAAGTAAAGCTGATGAAACTTACTGACACCTTCATACTGTTTCCACTTGAAAACATAAAGGTAGCTCCATGTAGCATGTTATGTCTGATGTCTGGTCACTTCAATGAGATGAGTTTGCTTGCTGATAACATCTTTATCCCATAAAGTCCTCATTATTTTCTGCTTTTGTGGAAGATGCTGGTTGTTTTCAGTCTGCGGGGTCCAGATATGGCATGTTTTACTCTGAGAGCAGAATACCTGCATCATCCAGGCTGTTTTATCACCTAGACTCCTTTATCACACTGTGTGCACTGCTGAGCTTATTGCTGTAAAGCAATGACGAAGGAGTCAACATGATCATATCAGTGACGTGAAGAAGTGTCTGGATATTCAGAGACAACGGGTCCCCCTATCTACTCTGTGACTTGTTTCTAAAACATAACTTCATTTATCCTCCTCTCACATCTTAAATAAAAAATACTTAAACTATGCATTCATATGACTTGGGAATGTTTTAAAAGAAATTAGAAGTTTGTGTAAACGGCAGTATTTCCTTTCACATTATGTGCTTTGTTGTTAAAGACCAGAGGACATAGTTGAGTAAATATTGGGGTATGAATGCTCTAGTTTGAACTTCAGAAACGTAAGTGTTGCCAGTGGTTCACCTGAAGAAAAAACTCAGGAATGATAATACAGAAAGAGTGGCTAGGCCCCAGAATATGAATGAAATTATAAAGAAACATTTGACTTTTCTGTTAATAAATACACATTTATAATTAACCCTACATTAATCCTTTGGGGATAAAAATAAAGATGCAAGTGCATGAAGATGTAGTTGTAGAGAAATACACTAATCTGTGCAATTTGGGTTGTTGATGCTTCCTTCGATTTATTACTACCAAAGGCCTGATAACAATGATGTAAGTATACTAAACTTTTGACTTATGCCTGAAAGGAAACTTCCCTGTTGTGATCTTACTTGTTTTTTTGTTTGGGAAATCCTTGATGAAAGCTCTGCAGTGCCACCATTACACTCTGAAACTTCAAGTGATTTATAATCCATTGTCATTAGGCTATAGAAATTAATATTGGCTGAATGTATCGGTATCACAAGCATAAATGAGAAGTATTAAACTATAAGTTTTCACATGAAAACAACCCCAGATACATGCTGTGTGATAAGGTTTTGTACTAGATCCATGTTTTATAGAAGTCTCTGTCATCACAGTTTTGTGAGTGTGTGTGTGTATCTTTCTCTCATGCTTTATTCTGCTTCTCATTACCCAGACTCATAGACATGCTCCAAGGTCAGAGCTGTGAGCAGTGGCCCAGCTTTCATATCGCCAAGGCCCCTCCTTTTTCTTATCCCTTGTCAGCACTTTCAAGATCACCCTGCAGGCTCAAGTTACAAGATTGGAGGGAAATTGTCGAGTTCTCATGGTTAACAGAAAGCCAGAGCATGATGTAATGACAAAGGATTGAATTAGATTCACAAGGGTAGTTTTTCAAAACCTTATTTTAATCACAGCAGACCTGATCTTTTTCAGACCTTTGTTTTTTGCTCAGTTGAACATATTTACATCTACACTTGAACAGATAAGGTAAAGAGCTTTATATCAAGAACAAAGTGATGGGTTTTGTCTGTCAAGTTTTTTATGATCTTACAACAATGAATTATATTTGTGTTGATCACATACTGACAAATACTTGAATTCTTCAGTCACAAAGCTTTTATTTAACTGATTAATGAAGGTTTTGAGTGATGGTTTTTGTAAAGGGATAATATCAGTTTAAGTACCATGGCCCATTTAGGTTTTTTCTGAAGATTGCAGCCAAATCTTCGAGGGAGGACTAATCTGGGACATGCTGCTGAAAGCTTTTGCCATCCCTCTGGTTGGTGGTAAAGCTGGCAAGCACTGTAGCTGAACTCCTGTCTTAGTCACTGCATTTATACCAGCAAAAAACCCAGTGTTTAAATTTAGAAAGTTAAAAGAATATGCCAAATCCTCTTAAAAATCAGACACTTGAGTCTCAAAACAGAACAATTTTGGTTCTGGGTGAGTTGTCAATGAATCGCATTCTGCTGTAACAACTGACAAGAGTGCACAGGGCTTGTAGCAGGCTTTTGGATAAATGAGTCTGGGAGAGAGGCTGGCTCTTTATTACTGTTGACCTTGAATTGCCCTCCTTCTCTGCGTAAGACCTGAGTTCATTCCAATGTTTAGTTTGTGAAAAAAATCTCATAAAATGAACACTACAGTGAGGCAACTGTCATAGTGTTCCCACATCTCTGGCCTTTTCTCCTAAACTATCTTTGCTAAAATAAAGTTCTGAATACAGCACAGATTTATCAAACTGATGCAAGTTCATTGGACATTCATGTCTGCATTCATCAATTAAAGTAAAAAGTTTCTTCTACCATGCATCAAATCCTTTTTGCAGGGCAACCTCAGCACCTAAGGGACCTTCAGTAGACATATTTGGCATGTCAGATTCTGCTGGTACAACAGTTTGGTTTTGGCAGTCCTGCAGTTCAACTTGCTGAGTGATGGAATTTCTTCCTGTCTGTGTACACCAGATTATTTTTTTATCCTGACAGCATAACCAACACTCAGCATCATAGATTTATTTTAGCTATGGCAAGACTTCTGAAGATAGTTGGCCTTCTGACTTGGTTTGATCATAGGAATGTGTATCCATAAATGTAGAGGATCTGTAGCCTCAGTTGATCAGTTTAACCAACTTTGTCTATGGTAGGAGTTTAGCAATTTGCACACTGTGATTCACCCATAAAGCACAAATAAACAATGTGCAATATGTCAGTCTGTATACAGAACTCTGTTTTTACCTGACTGAGTCATTATACATTTACTAAGCTAAAACATATTTTCTTATTTTATTAGTGTGGGTTACTGCACACAGAATGGTGACTTGTTAAGTGATTCTTTTTCATTATGTATATGTGAGTAATAGTGTCACCCATTACTCTGCAGGGGGCCTCTCTTAATCTCTTTGCTTTGTATGGATGCATATTGAAACAAACACTCACAGTGCTACCCAGTATATTGTAAGATTTTCCCCCAAATAGAAAAGTTCAATTTTTATGAAAATGTCTTTGATGCTAAGAACATCAGCATTCCTAATAGGATTTAGTAAAATACCTTGAAAAGAAAGTAATTGAAAGAGACTGAGAGTGCACAAACTGTATTGGTAGATTTACATCATCCCTGAGTGTCTCCATAGTAAAACTAGTTAACTTGCCTTTTTGCACATTATAAGATGGTTGGAAATAGGGAGCATGTGTCACCTGAAGACTTAACTTAGCTGAAAGTAATAACTGATCAAATGAAACCAAGACGATGGAAAATTGAAAAATTGTGTACTTATTTCTCTCCAGCAAACATTTTCTCCCAAGCTCTACAACTTATTGGTGATGCTTTCTTTGTAGTATTTTTCTCACCAATTCACCAGGTTCACTTAACATTAACAGCAGTAGCTTTAACTTAAAGAATGTCTGTTTTGAGCTTGGAGTGTAAATGTAGCACAGAGTTTTGTATCGGTCAGTATGAGTCTGAATCCCAGAAAGGATTATAACACCAAAGTAGTGCAAAATTAAAAGGATGGCATTACATATAATGTTTTTTTAACATCTAATCATTGGACTGTCGTAGCAGTATAGTTATACCCTGTATGGAAAAAAAGTGCAGTTAAAAGTTGATCTTTTAATGCAGTTGGGACAGAAAAATCTTTTTCAAAAATGTTCAGCCACTCAAATCTATTTCATGAAGAATTTAGCAGATTGGACTCTAAATGAATTTGAACTTGGAGACAGGACAAAAAACATTTCAACTAGGTACCCCATAAGAGAAGTACCTGTGTGCATACATTTGACTTTACTCCTTTTTGCCAAGGCAGCATGGAAATTTGGTAATTCCTTAAGGAAAATTCTGACTATCAAGGGTCCGACATTAGCGGTTGCCCCAATGCCTGGGGCAACTTCAAAAAGCCGGGCAAGCAAAACTTGTAAGGACTTGCCTGATCGGGCAAGCACGACTCTGAGCTTTTCTATTCATTAATTTTATTATTTCTTCTCTCGTTTCTGTTACTACGGAGCCCCCGAGTAGCCAAATGCAGTGTGTCGCTGCCTCTATTGGCTGAGTGTGTCTGCTGGTGTGCAGACAGCTGCACAAACTTTAACTAAAACCCTATATGAAGGTAAACACTGTCATCAATAAAGATTATTTTTTTTATTACCGTCGGATGCGCTCGACCCAGGAGTGTGTGTAAGAGAAGAGAGCAGAGGAAGTTCACTGGTGGTGCATCTCTTCGGTTTGCTCATTCATTGAGGTGTGCTATCGTGTTTAATCTGAAGCTTCCCATTTCCTCGTTTTAACTTTTTCTCCAGCCACTTCCTACCAATGCTCTCTCACACTCAGATCTTTGGACAATTATGCCAATGCACGTCATCAGTGAGCATAACACACGGATCACGGATCACACGTGGAGATAATGTCATATCTAGTGAAAGTTGTCCAAACGTGGGTGTTTTATTTGATCTTTAATGCAGTAATGATCATGAATATTGTCAAAAGAGCAGAAATATAAAACCAAAGCTCCAGACTGAGGCAGAGTGAAACAATGTGTCTGGAGAGCTGCAGGTGTGAGGCAGGGCTGGTTTTAGTCATTTGAAGGCCCAGGGCAAAGACCAATATGAGGCCCCTCCCCCTTCAGCTAAAGGATTAATAATGAGTGGAAAAAAGTTAGAAAGCATCTCTTTTATGTTAATAAAGTTACAGAACTCCAGTAAATGCCCCAATGTGAGATATAAATACCCAAATAGCCAACTATCATTCATCCTTTTTTTTGAAAAGCATCTCAGAGCTCAAACTCAGCACATTCTAATGTCTTAAAAAAATTTTAGGCCAGGTGAAACTTTCATAACGCTGGTGTTGGGCCAAAGACTGGTATCTCCAAAATGATCACTTTTCAGGGAATGAAAAGTTTATAATTTATAAAAAATGATATAAATATGATTTATTAAAACAAATGAAAATCATGAAAAATTGAGATACAAGGTTTTAGCCTGATGTCAGTGATAAGTAAAATAAATATATGCTCATTATCAGTGACATATTTGTTCTTCTGACTCTATACAGACATTTTTATCCCATTTAACTGTTTTATTTCATTTCAACTACAGATTAACTGATCTATTATCTACCTTACATTCCCGGAGTGTATTGTGGCTGTTGCTAAAGTATTTTTTAGACAATGTGGCTCTTTGGTATAATAAGGTAGAGTACCACTGGTCTAACTGTTACAGTTACAGGATAGGACTGTGAAATAGCACTTTAAAGGGACACTATGTAGTTTTGGGGGAGACATTTTTAATCAAACAAGAAAAATCTTAATCAGTTGATTTCCACGTGTCGGCAAAATTTCTTCAGTTTCACGATGAATAAACCAAATAAAAACAGAAGAAAAGCACCATTTTATACTTGGTGCATATGTAGCAGACCCTGCCACCTCTCTAGTGTCAGTGTTTTGCTGACCTCATTTTCCTCTGAGAATGGTTGGTTTCATAAGTTACGAAAAAAATATTTCTGAGTTTGTATTATTACCTTATTAGTATTGTAAATATGAAATTCCTGAGTTTGAATTTCGTTGGAAAACAATGTGAAAACAACCTGGTGCAGCTTTCACATTGCACTGATCCGTACAAAGTTAAATATAATTTTCAGTGGGCTAACACAGCTAATGAATACAGCTTTCTTAAGAAAAAAGTGTTGTGTACTACTTTCCACAGTAGACAGGCAATGGATTTTAGTTCTAAGTATGTTGTGAGCAAAATGTATGCACTTGACAGCCAGAAAAAGTACCTCCTGGACAGGGCAAGTAGGAATTTAGATGGGGCAAGTAGATTTGGGAAGCACTTGCCCTGAAGGGCAGGGAGGCAAAAACCTTAACAGTAGACCAACATATCAATCTTTTAATATATCTTTTCTGCACTTGTCTGTTGTCATGGTAACATGTTTTTAAATTATTAGATTACCATGGCATTGATTTGAGATCAGTTCACCTGTCTTGTGATGGATTGAGATGTTTGAGTTTGTTTTTCTATGGTGGCACCAGCCTGCTTACTGTGTGCTGTGTGATCCTGCAGAGAACCAGAACTGCGCTCTGTCACATTTTTAAAGGGCAGAAAGCCAGACCTGACCCCAGCCTTGTGGCATTACCCAAAATGGCAGCTCTCAGTTTGGACGGTGTGTGTTTCTACACATGCTTGTCAGACCATAAGTGAATAATAGTATGTGTTACAAGTGTAGTTTAAATGGTAGTAATGGAAGAATATTGGCATTTTGGTAATTGTTGTTCCTTTTAATTTGAATTATCCATTTTGCTCTAAGATTGTTGTTGTGAAGTGCAGTAGTTGTTTAGTTGTTAATTCCCATAATCATAACCTTTAATTATAAAAACAATAGTGAATAAATGATTTGAATATGTTAGTAATATCTGTGCTGCTGTTCTGACATCTTTTCACCCCCCACTTCATCTGTATGTATACAATGAAGATGAGGCAGATGGTTAATGTGGAAAAAATGACAGCGATAAGATAAAGATGGGAAACTTTATTTGAACAGAGGCAGTTTAAATCTTTATGTAGGGTCTACTGCAGTTCCTCTTTCATCTTTACTTCAGTCTCCATGAAGTTAATTGTATTAAGTAATGGTTACACTTCATTTCAAATCCTTTTTCTCTCTCCCCACAGAGCCACCATAGAGGAAGTAGAGGGGGATGTGTGTGAGTTGGAATCCAAGCTCGACAAAGTGAGTACCACCCATGAAAAACATTGCTTAATTGTTCATTTGTTCTCCTGTGTGAACTGGCAGCTACAGCAGCCATCCTGTAAATGGAAAGTTGCAGGTTTGCTCCTGGGTTTGTCCCTTGCATAGTCCTGGTCTATTTCCTTTATATCCCTTGTTTATCCTCTGGCAGAGAGCCTTTGAGTAAGACTAATAAAAGCACCTTGCTTGCACTTTGATTAAATATGTAGGCGTATTTCAGAGGAACACGGGGAAACTCATCTGTTACTCTAAAAGTGAACTAGATCACTTCCCTGTACACTACATGTGAAGTAACAACAACTGACAGAAAGGCAGTTGATGGTTTACTTAGTCCTCATTGAGTCACCCATTTTAATGTTTTATTTATTTATTTTATTTTATTTTGTTTCTCAGAATCATAAAAAAAAGTTCATTGTAATCAGTTTTTGGCATTGACCATGGAGTGGCCACAGACTATTTGGTGTTTTTTCCATTGTGGTCCAAGTTGTAATAAAAATAGGTTCCATGAGGCATCAAAACAAAAGTCAAAATAAGCTGGTGCTGAGTAGTTGCCCCTGCCTCATATCTAACCAATCTCCCTCAAGTGGATCCCTCCAGAGCTCAGCGTTTGAGGCCTTGAGCTTTTAAGATCGGAGTTCATTGTTCCTGGACTTACAGTCTTAGAGTCCCACCCTCCTCCTCACCCCGCTTCTGTGACTCAGCCCCGGCCTCACTTCCCCTCTTGCTCCGTAGAGGAAGGATCTGCGGGAGAGTGGGTGTGTCAGTTTGCATGAACATGGCAGCAGACGTGTTTGTATGCTTGTGTGGGAGTTAGTGTGTGTGTTGGCTGGGTGGAGTCTTGAGATGTGGGCCTCAAGTGACCAAAGTTTAGCTTTGTCTCGGAGCATCATACCTGCTAGAAATGTTCACACACGACTGTGTTGCTTTAAGTAAACACATTCTTGACTTTGCTGATATAAAAATACTGGTGAATGGGCCTCCCAGCAGTCTAGGGCTAGATGAGGTGTTAGAATTTCTTTCAGGTAGTAGAGGTCAAATTTAAATATTTACTTGTTAAATTCTGTGAGATAAAAATTATCTTCATAATGTTTGGTTTCCTTCTTATTGTAGATATGTAGATGTGCCTGATAATGCATTTAATGAGAATTAACTTTGATTGTGAATTATTAAACCTGATAAGTTTTGGCATTAAAAAAAAAACAAAAAACAAAATTAGTTTAGCCTCATGCTGTGCCTATAAAAAGTATTCGCCCCCTTGGATGTTTTACCCTTTTATGGATTGTATACATCAATCACGATTTAATGTCAAATTGAAAACAGATTCCTACAAAGTAATGACAATTAAATAAAAATATGTTGGGTAAAATAAGTGATTGCATAAATATTCACCCCCTTTGAAGTGACTATCTAATTCATCAGAGGTCCAGCCAATTGGTGCTAGTAGTCTCACAGTTGGCGAAATAGAGATCACCTGAGTGCAGTGAATGTATCTCAAGTGTTTGTAGTATAAAAACACTTGTGTCTGAAAGGTCCAGCCACTGGTTAATAAATATTCCTGGCTACCATCACACCATGAACACGAAAGAACACTCCAAGCAACTCAGAAAAAAAGGTAATTGAAAAGTATAAATCAGGAGATGGATACAAAGGATTTCCAAGACGCTGAACATCCCCCAGAGCTCAGTTATCATCAAGAAATGGAGGGAATGTGGGACATGTGTAAATCTACCTAGATTAGGCTGTTCTCACAAACTGAGTGACTGTGCATGAAGGAGACTAATGAGAAAGGCCACCAAGACACCTATGACTACCCTGAAGGAGTTCCAAGCTTCAGCAGCTGAGAAGGGAGAGACTCTGCATACACCAGCTGTTGCCCAAGTTCTTCACCAGTTAAGCTTTATGGGAGACTGGCGAAGAGAAAGTCACTGTTGAAGAAAACTCAAATTAACTGTGGACTAGAGTTTACCAAAAGGCATGTGGAAGACTCCATGGCCAAGTGGAAGAAAGTAGGGCAGAACGATTTGCAAAAATAATCTAATTGCATTTTTTTCCCTGATAATGCAATTGCGGGTTAATATGTGATTATTATTAGATTACTCATCTTATTCATTCTTCAACAAATTCAAGCAATAAATCAATATTATAACCTACATTCAGTCAGGAACACTCATCATACCTTTTATCTTTTCTTTGCAAAATGAATAAACTACAGTTTTACTTGGCAGGAAAGGCTTTGCTCTAAAGATGCTCTCTGGGTTAGTCAGCAGCTGCTTTGACTTTCCAGGGAGCACATGGCTACAAACCTCATATGGATAGACACATAACTGACAATGTGTATTGAAAAAATGAAATTATTTCAGAATCAATTAATCCATAGTAGCGTGAATCTGAATATGAAGGTGCAACAAGCTTTGAGCTATAAAGGAGGTGGCTGGGGTGGAAGAGGTGAAGCTTGTAAAGCTGCTGCTGCAAAAAATGAATGATTTAAACTGCTATTTTGACATAGTTCAAGTTTAAGGAATCTTGCAACTTCTGCGATTTCTGCAGCAAGCCATATTGTGATTTAATCTAATTTGCGATTAATTGCCCAGCCCTAGAAGGAAGTTCTTTCGTCTGATGAGACCAAGATGGTGCTTTTTCTGGCCATCAGACAAGATGCTATGTTTGGCACACACCAAACATCGCACATCACAAACTGTGAAGTACTGTGGTGGCAGCATCACGTTGGGGAGATGCTTCTCGGCAGCCGGCCCTGGAAGGCTCATAAACGTAAAGGATAAAATAAATGTAGCAAAATATAGGAGAACCCTGGAGGACAATCTTATTCAGTCTGCAAGAGAACTATGGCTTGGGAAAAGGTTTATTTTCCAGCCCACCGTGACCCCCAATGGGATAAATAGTATAGAAAATGGATGGATGAATAGATGTTACTTCATTCAATTGTAAAAATCTGTTTTCTGTTTTCACTTTGACCATAAAGAGTTTTTTGACAAAACCATCAAATTATTTTGTCCATGATTGATTTATAAAATCAATAAAAAGGTAAAACATTCAAGCGGCTGAATGCTTATGTGCACTGTATTTCATACAGAGTATTCTGTCAAGTTACTTTTCAAGTTACTGTAGCTACAGCAGACAGGTCTGGTATTGACTGTTGTTAATGTGCAACTATATGCAGCTAAAATGTAAGTGACTTTCTTATGAAGACTGTAACATAGGCCTATAGCTTAAGTACTAACTCCATAGAGTTTAACTTGTTAGTTTTCATATATTTTGCATTAAAATCCACAAAATGTTGTCAGTTAAAATTGTTCTTATAAAGCTTTCCTGAAGGAGAAGCATTCTTCTAGTTTTTCCTCTGCTTTGATTTATGAATTGACTTGGGATCACTATCTGATCTGTCAAGTGTACAGCTTCAAATGACCATTTTTTGATAAGTTATGCTGCAGCTCAGGCTGCAGAGCCACATTGAGGCTGTGTATCATCTCATGTGTGGGAGTGGATGGAAAGTGGCCAGTGTTTGTTATGAGTTTATGTAACCTGAAATTATCTTTGCCCCCAATGAGTCAGAAGGGAAAAAGTGCCTGCTGTTAATTACCAAGAAACTGACAATGCATTTTGCCTTTTTTGTTGTTCCTTTTGGCCTCTGCATGTACAATTCCTAAATCTATTTCTAGCAGAAAACTTCAAATGTTTTTAATAACAGTGAAAGCCCTGAAGAAATGACTGCATCATCTCCCTCCACTTGGTGTTATAATCCTCTCTCAGATTCTGTCTGTTACTGATTTTTTCCTTTATTCATACCCCTAAGTTTTTTTTTACCTCTGACTCTTTTCTCTACAGCTGGTGAAGTTGTGTATTGGGATGATTGATGCTGGAAAAGCCTACAATGCAGCCAACAAACAGTTTGTTAATGGGATCCGGGAGCTAGCCCAGCAGTCCACCAAAGATGAAGTCATAGAGGTAAACAAAACAGGCGTGGCTTGATACTTAGAAAGGAATACCACTTCAATTTACATCACTAACATTTAAATTATTCTAATGTTTCAATTTATGTTCTGTGTTATGATGCATAGTTTTCCACATTGTTTAAGGCAGTTTTTAATAAATGTGATCATTTTCAGCTCAAACTTGAGCTCTGAAATCATTACTGTATAAAGTTTTAGTTTATTTAATCTAACAATAGACAAGACAGTGCTTCCTCTCTGTATGCACGCACTGCTGTCTCTTCTCCTCTGAGTCACTCTTTATCACATTACTAGATTAAATCTAAATTTTACAAATTGAGGCCTGGTAAAGCCTTGTACTCTCTGCTGGGTCTTGAAGAGGTCAGATGTCTCATTTTGTTTTCTCACGAATTCTGCACGACAAGGCAAGCACTTCCTGTCCGCTTTTGTGGATGTCACCCAGAGTCTGTTCCTGGGTTTTTAAGCTCTGCCACTGCATTTGTGCGGAGGGAGTGACTTAGCCAGAAGAATTCTTTCCCTATGTGCTTTTGTGTCCAAAAAACAGGCTGCAGTTTCCATAAAGCCATGCTTATCAAATGCAGGGTTTTGCCTATTTCGTTCAATGTAATCTTTTTAATATACAGTAAAACTTTTCAATACTAGTTATCATTCATCCAGCGTGTTTTATGGTGCTTAATAGCCTTGAAAATACAATGGCTTTCCCCCTCTGCCTGCCTTACTATTGTGCTCTTCTTCTCTCCCCACAGTCCAGTCTCACAAAGTTTGCTGAGAGTCTGCAGGAGATGATCAACTATCACACGGTATGTTACCACTTCCATGTGAAACCGGATGTCATGTCTTCCCTCCTTTTTTTCAGCAGGATGATGACACAGCTAAGCTTGGGCGACAGTCTCGAACAGCTCTTTAACTGTCAGAGTTTTTATTTATGGCTGGAAAAAAACCACAGCACACTACAGCACAGAGACAAATGTCTATTAGGGGTTGACCACTGGCTTTAGAAAAGAATGAGACCGTGTACAACAGATGCATTAAAACAATCTCATGGTGCTCTTTTAACTGCTTTCACAGAACTTTTAGTGGCATTACAAGAAAGTGGTTTGAATAAACAGCCTCCAGGTGAGATTTCTTATTCTCTGAGAAAGCAGGGTGTTGCTATAAACATTGCTGCTTGCTCAGCAAACACTGTCCTACATAAGGAGTTGGTGAAAAGAATTCCTTTGGGTACATTTTTCCTCTTAAAACACCACTAAAATGTCAACAAAACTTTAGGGATGCTTGTAGCAAAATGTCCCAAAGTTGCCCCTGCCTCTAGCATAGAGAGAATTTTCTTGCCTCATTAAATCTATTCCCTGCCTCATGTGTTTTGGAGTGTTTTCAAGCTGGAATAAATCATGCATTACTGAGGTAAACATGGTCATGTTTATCTTTTTACAATGTGGTTGTCATGCTTGAGAGAGCTGAAGAAGATAAAGAACTGATGTAGACTTCAGTCAGAGCAATACAAATATTTTGTAGACCCTAAAGCCTTTTACGGCATGATAACATAATGCATTAATCTTTTAGCTACACTATCTTGACCAGTAACTCACAATGATGTACATACTTGTGCTTTATTCTTTGTTGTCCCACACCAGTCTCTCCAAGGTGCCCTGAAGGGCAGATCTGATTTATGTTTTTCTTCCTCTTGTTAGCCTCCTCAGCTGTCAGTCTCTGATGGCCATGACACTGACGTTTACAAAACCAGACACAACTTTCCTCAGCCTATCCACTCATTAAGAATGACTCCAACACATGAAGAATGAACAGTGTGAGCCAGAGGCTTTCCTTCCTCAGTAAAATTTGTTTACTGTATGAGACATGTTAGCTCAAACAGTCAAGCAGGGGTCAGTGATCCTGAGAGCTGAATGTTAGTGATCTTTGTAGATGTCTATTTTGCTATTGCAGCGTATTTCCTCTGTTACTGTTATCATTATGAGGCTGTTTGTTTAAGTGTTCAGGAATGATGAACAACTCAAGGCACCTGTCACTTGCCCTTTCTTTCTTTGTTTCTTTCTTTCTATCTACAATTAGATAGATTACAATTATGTGAAGAAGAATGTGCCAAAATTCCTCCACAGTGATGTGAAAGACTCATTGCCAGTTATTGCAAACGCTTGAATTCCGTTATTGCTGCCAAGGGTGGCACAACCAGTTATTAGCTTCAGGGGGCAATTACTTTTTCACATAGGGCCAGATAGGGCCGCAACAAATGACTATTTTTATAGTCGACCAATCCAGCGACTATCTTAGCGATTAGTCGACTAATCGGATCGTGGGGCATACACCTATTCAGTGGCTCTTATTTTGCTATCGGCTTTTAAATTCAGCTTGAGATATTTTTAGGCATGTGCTAACAAACAACAAAGACAATGAAGATGATTACTTCATTCAGAAATATTTATTTATGAACTGTGCTGCTCATTAGGCTGCTACAAAAATAATAACTATTAAACTTTTGTCCATTTAAAAGCAAGGACAGGCAAAGTGCTGATAAAAATACATTATAAATTTTTATGTAAACAAAGGACTCAAAATAGCAGCAATAAAAACAAAAAACAAAACAACACTAAAGCCATCTAGCTTCCTCAAAAAGAAAAGTGCATTTTGTGAACGGTACAGAAGTTTTTCTCTACTAAATCATATAACTGGCTAAGTGCTAATACAAAAACAGAAATCCATTTTTTATGTAAACAAAGGACATGCCAAGTGATAGCAATAAACAAACATTTGCTTTCTCTTAATAAAAAGAAAAGAGAGGAACATTTTTTGAATGGCATGTGGTCTAGAAGCTGTTGCAAACAACTACATGAGGCTACGTTTCACTCACAGTTTATTCAAACTGAGAAATGTCAGCATTTCCACATTTTCTCGTGTGAGGCTTGCTCTCTTCTGAGAGCAGATATTCCCCGCCGCAGAGAAGATTCACTCTGCTGGGGTGGATGTTGCAGGTATGCAAAGTAGAGATCGTGCAAGCTTTGAAAGTGTGGGAAAACGCCCCTGATTTTCCCTCCACCATTTGAGGGGGTCTTCGTTTTTGGATATAGCTGGCTCTGAGAAGTACATCTGCACTTCATTTCTCACCACTTGGATCTTGTGGTCGTCCTGGGTTTCTTCTTCCTCCTCACTCAGACTGTCTGTGTCCAATTGAAGGAGGTTATCCAGAGCTGATTTTTTGCCTTGAACACTTACATTGACCTTTTTCTCCTGTTGCTTGGAGTTAGATCCATGTATCCCAGTCTCCTTTGCTTCTTTAATGGCAAGGACTTCAACTGTCCCTTGCACTGTCCCTTCAGGATTGAACTGGTGAATCATCTGCTGAAAACCTTCACCAGCAACCATTGCAAGTGGTCTCATATCACTGACCAGCATGTTTAGTACTGACTCAGTGAGGGCAGTCGCTTGTTGTGGGGTACAAGTTTGCTTCTTCTGTAGAAAGCCATCAATTGTACCATTGCTTTTCTTCGGACTGCAAAAGTAATATAAATAATATTAAAATAAGACATTCGTCAGGCAAAAGGTAACAATTACTCTTTTAAACTCCAACACGCTATTAATATAATCATCACCCAAGCAATGTTATTGTTCCTGATTCTATAAACCTCCACACAGGTATATAGACGAAGTTTAGCTGGCGGACTTTGGCTACAATGATAGGTAAAGTTATTTTTCACACAACTCCGTCTCTCCGTCGTTAGCTTGCTAGGTAACAAGCTAACTATCTTACCGAGGAGAGTCGGAGACCGCGTCCTCCAGATGTCCGACATGCCTCCGCTTTAAATGCTCCCGCATCACAGACGTACTGCCATGAAAAGCAAGGTCCGCTTTGCAAATCGAGCACGTTATCCGTGTCTTTGACGTCTTAAGGCTGAAATGTTCCCATACTTTAGATGTTTTCGCTTTCGTCGTTGTGACAGTGGCCGCAGCCATTTTTCTCTTCCTGTTGCTTGGTCACCAGTCACGCTTCTTCTTTTTCTTCTTCTTTTGAATTTCCGGCAGACTAGACGTAGCCAAGGCAGTATTGCTGCCCATGACGTCACCGACTATTATCGACAAATGAATTTGTCGGCAACAAATTCTGTTATCGATTTTTGTCGGCAACGTCGACGAATCGTTGCACCCCTAGGGCCAGATAGGTTTGGATTTTTTTACCCCCTTAATAATTAAAATCATAATTTTAGAAACTGCATTTTGTATTTACTTGGATTCTCTTTGTGAGATCCTAAAATTGCTTTGATGATCCAAAGCATTAAGTGTTACAAATATGCAAAAATCAGGAATCAGACAAGGGGCAAATACTTATTATAGCACTGTAAGTACTTGACTAAAAATACAATGTATAAAAGATGATGGGTTATTTTTTAATTAACAAAGACATTACAGTGCAAATATTTAACATTGATCCTTTAAGATAGGGTTAGAGCTTATATTTTGTCTACAGATATATTTTTTTCATCTCAGCTAAGTGTTTTGTTCAGGTTTTGAGGAGTCCTGTTTTTTTTTGTGGACACAAAAGTGTTGAAACAGCTATTTTCTTTTAACTCGACGGTGACAGGTCAAATGAGACACTGTATGATTTCCTAGTAGGTATGCCAGAAAGCTTCAGGGTGGGCTCAGAGCCCGCTTCCTCTTATTAGCTTCCTTAACTAGCCCCCTCAGTTCCTTCAGGAGCCGCAGTGCAGGCGTGCCTCTGTGACTCACAGTGGAAATTGTGGTCACGTCAGCTGACTGTCAGATAGGTTTTTGCCACTCAGCGATCTTTTCAGCACATGATCCACTCAAACACACAGAGCTCAATCTGTTTGTCACTTGTAGCCTCTCCCAGCCTCACTGCCCATATTGTCTTGTTTGGTCTTGAATCCTCGCTGGTCTTATGTCATTAAGAATGTTTGTCCACCCTTTTCCTCTGCAGCTCATTTTATAGTAGGCATGCAGGTTAATGAGGGTATGACTCAGCTATAAGAATAAGCAAATTACATCATTGTTCCTGTGTTTTTTATGTTTTTTATGAGGGGAGTTTACAAAGTCAGCAAGTTTATGTAAATTTTGCTTCTTAATTACACCCTATAATGTTTACAAAAATGCTCCTAAACAAAGGTGCCTAATGCTGTGTAGCAAGACATCTTGTAACCTGGAAAGGAATACATTTATCAGCCTCTTACTGCTTCTAACAATTTTTAATGATTATGTTCAGCTACAAAGAAGCTGCTCTTCCAAATTTAAAATGGTCTTAACTTTCTTTGCTTTTTCTTTTTCAGATATTGTTTGATCAGGCCCAAAGATCAATCAAGACCCAGCTTCAGACATTTGTAAAAGAGTGAGTATCATCTCAAAAAGATTGATGAAACGCTTTATTTCTCTAGACAATCTTAGCTTTGGTAGAAAGGCCTACGTTAACTTTCTGTCATTTCCTTGTAAGAGGAAGTCCTACACATTTTCATTTCACTCGTGCTTGTATCCAGATGAACTAAAAAGGGAACAGTGGACATATTAAATACACTTCACACTTCAAAACTATGCTGCAGGAAAGTGTGATTGGTTTTTAATAGCAAGCCTACCCTTGAAATTATGTATCTGAATAGAGGGATGTCACATAACTGATTGTCTGAGGATACCAGCAAGCCATCTAAGGATGCAATATTATATTAGAAAACCTCAGATCTCCCCGTCTAAAGCCCCTAATAATGTCTTGAATTCCAGACTGTGTATAAGTACAGAAAAACAGTGGGAACTTCTGGTTTATGTCATTATAAGGATTAGCAGCTTTAGCCCCTGGCAAACCAGAGCTAAATACCCACATCAGCATCACCCAAACATTTCAGAGGAAGCTGGGAAACATGTCTCGGTCTTATCTCTCTCTACCTTACAGCAGTTTAATATTAATCTCACTTGGACAAGAGTTTAGCTGCTTTGTCCTCCTCCTCAAGATAATGGGTACGCTTAGTAACTTGAATTGACCCAGGAAAAGTCAAGGACAAGGGTCAAATTGTTTAGGAAATACTTTTGTTTTTTTAACCTTCTCGACTTTCAGCTTAACAAGATTAATGGTATCACACTTAACACTTATGTGTTCCTGTGGTCGGACCCCGGTTGTGTTGAGAAGACTTTGCTTTCCTTGAAAAATGGACCTTCCCCCTCAAAAGATTGCTGCCTTTGTTGCAGATTTGTCCAAGCTTATTAGGTGTTAACCAGAAATCATTGTGCCACTTTGAATACAGCTAAAACCATGCATATTTTTTGTGTGTTCTCACATCTGGATAAATCAAAATTTACCTTTTCATGTAAAGAAATGCCATTGTAATCGTCACAAAAGTTATTTTTCTAATGTCTGTTTGTTCTCTTCCTGTGCCAGTGACCTACGTAAGTTCAAAGAAGCCAAGAAGCAGTTTGACAAAGTGAGTGAAGAAAAGGAGGCAGCGTTGATCAAGAATGCTCAAGCTCCCCGCAACAAGCAGCATGAGGTGGAGGAGGCCACCAACATCCTCACTGCCACACGCAAGTGCTTCCGACACATCGTCCTCGATTACGTCTTACAGGTACAAAACTCCAGTTAGGTCTCAAATACTTACATTTTTTTGAGGGCAGGCATCACAGGAAACTTACTATAGCAAGGGTGGTACATGTGCTTCTTTAAATAAAAGTGTAAAAAGTCATGAACTAGCAACAAATGCCAAGAAAAATTACATGATAGTGAACTGAAACTAAAACCAAATGGAAAAAATAAATAATATAACAAAAAGCTGCAACCATATTTTGACAGTAAAATAAATCTTAACCACATTTTGCAGCATTTCAAGCAATACTTTGGATGCTAATGTGTTCCAGTTTCCAGCTGGACTTTTTAAAGTATTAGATTGCTGCATCAGCCTTTAACTTTGATGCTTTGCTCAGCTACACACCATCATTTAGGATATTTGTCTCTGAGCTAACGTGGGTTTGGATATGGAAAATGCTTAGTCAGACTGAAAATGCTGAAGCAGCACGGGGAAGAATGAACAACAGCTGTGTTTAATTCTGTTACATTTATAGTGAAACGCCCAACTCATCCAGACGTGTATCAGGGTGGATATGGCTCAAAGAGAGTAATAGAAGATGATACATCAACATGCTACAAAAAGCTGGATGATATATAAACCTTTTAGAAGGTTTGAGGTGCTGTTTAAGGGTTTTGTTGTGCAGTCTGTGCGCCCACAAAGTATTGCCAACTTAAAAGATGCTGTCAGAGAGCACATCAGTTGTTGGACGATACAGTCAGTAACAACATGATTGCACTGTATTCTTGTCACCTGTGAGCCAACATGTTTAATGAAGCACTACTGTGGGAAGCAGTTTAAGTTATCAGATGCTTTCAGAACAAGTAAAAGATAAGGGAAGGAGGAAGAAGCACCAAAGGAAACAAGTAAAAGGTTAAATCTGTGTCTACAAAAGAGAATACACACTCCATAAAAGTTGTTGCTCTATTGTCTATTGACAGGCTAATCAAACGTCTGTGACATACATCTTTGACTTTCCTCAGGCCTACTGGCCTTTGGCCCAGTCAGTGCAGAGAGTCTAACCCCTATTTCACAGTGAAACTGCTCTCTTACTGTAAAATACATCTATTGAGCCCTTGTTCTCTCCTCTTAGTCAGATTTGCACCGATGAATGCCTTCTGATGAGGCGGCTACCAGCCTTTTTTATTGAATCTCGCTCCAAAGGAACAGACAATGCAGTGCAGGCACCGCTAGCTCCAAAATTGGATTTTGTAAAGAAACTAAAAGGAGGTTTCAAAATAGGGTTGGCAGTCTGCTCCAGTGGCCTGCTGCATAATCTCTCTCGCATAAAATGAAGACTGGTTGTGAGAAATTAGTTGAGCTTTTATCTTGTCCGTTGGTCTGCTTATAGGGAATCTATAAAGCTCAACATCGAGAACAGCTGATTTAATGGTTCTCCTTTCAAGTTTCACATTTTTGCAGTGCCGTCAGCACTTTTTAAATGCAGCTAACTTCTGCAGCTGGGCTTGCAGAAAAAAATTGGAAGAGGTTTTGCACTGTGTTATACCTTTTTGGATGTTTTTTCAGAATTATACAGTGCACAGTTTACAGCTGTGGTTTACAGTGACATGCAAGGTGGTGGCAATAGAGGAAAATATATGGGAGAGATGAAATAAACCAGACTTGCATTCATGTTAAGAAAAAAGCATGTCTGCTTTGACCTACTGCGCCATGTTTAGCAAGACCATAAAATGCTGAACTTCAGACTTTGTTTTATTGACAGTTGCCTGCGAGGCTTAAAATCTACGTTTCTATGTTATAAAATGAAATGCATAATGCAGTAAAACAAATGATGCCTGATGTTATCCCAACAGAAGTTATCACTTCTTGAGTATAGACTGACACTGAAAGCAAAGGCAAGGTTAACACTTTGTAAAGACATCATTTTTATGTCAACAACACCTGACATTTTCTTTCCCTGAAAGGGACTACTTTAAGCTTAAATCTAGGGCTCCTGTAACTGCAGAATTGCTACAACTTGACCAAGTGCTCGTAAATGTTATTTTTGGCCGTTGTGTTTGTTGTCACCATAATGAACTTTGCTGGTTAAACAGACCTTGCTCAGAGGTACTACTCTTAGCAAAACTACTCATTGACTGTAAGTGAGCAAAGGAGGGGGCTTGTAAATGTTATGATGCATCAACCACAGTGGCTAAAAGATGGAAAATCAAGCTTCCATCCCCCCTGTGGGATTTATATCTGTGTATAAACACAAGTGTGGTTTTCTGTTGTCAAGGAAATGGCCTTACCTCTGAAACAAAAATGCTGGCCATAAGGATTTCAACTTCTATTCTCCAGTGGGTCAAGAAATATGTGTGTCTCTTAATTCATGACTTTAACAATGGAATACCATTACACTTACGATAATAATAACAAAAAAACCTGTGTAGGAATTTGTGTAGTTACTCCTCCTTCTGTCATAGGCAAACAGTCTGTCATAAGGGACGCCACTGTCACACAGCTGTCATTAGTTCCTGTCAGGCTGAAAGAAGCCAGTTAACTTAACTGTGTATTTATCACCCTTTTTAAATTATATCCGGTCTGGAACATTAACCTGAATTAACCTCCCGGGTCAGATGAGAAGCAACGTCTTAATTAACAGAGAATGATAAAGAGTCTGAAACACACACAAAGAAAGACAGGAGAGACAGGAGACTGCAGTGCATGCAGCAGAGAAATATAGATGCAACATCATTCATTGGTTTAACATGTAGAGAAGTGCAGCTCCCCCTTGTGCATGTTTGGAGTACAACTGTTAAGTAATGCTTAGGGTAATGATGTGTGGGTTTGTTTATTAATTTGTTTGTTAATTAATCTCATGTTGTGAATTATTTCATTTGCTCGTTTTTCCTTAAGGAAGGTTTTTTAGTCTCTTGTTTTTTTTCCTAATTTCCCTTTCTGTACTCTAGTCTCTTTCTTCAGCTCCTTGTATCTTTCTGTGATATGACACTGTCGTGCTGGTTTTTGTCAAAAATTTATGCTTTTTACCTTTTGTGGTGGGGTTTGTAATTTTGCAAAAACTGTCAAAGTTAAGCTATAAACTAAATGCATCCAGTTAACATGACAGTTTGTCTTAAAGTCACAAACATGATTGTTTCCTCACACATGGTGCCAACAAGTTATGATGATGTTTAGAGGGGCTGCAGGGTGTCATTGGGCCTCAATTATTAATTATTCTTAGGACAAAATTTGCTCTTAAGATGCTCTTAAGCTATTTTCATTAAGATTCTAACATCAACACGTTTCCTTATCAGCAATTTTACAACAAAATTTAAAATCGCTCAAGAGCTCTGCAGGACATATTAGACTACTGATATGCTTTTGTAACATAAGGTTATTGTGTTTTTTCTTCATTTTTGTCATCAAAAACATAATCATGTGAATTAAATGTTATCCTGCAATGTTTAATATAAAATTTACTATACAAATAAATAAAGTAAGGTAAGAATTATTAAATTAATTGAAAATAACATGCTTATTTACAACAAAAATAACAAACCCTTTACACACATTTTTGTGTTGAAAACTGTCATAGTCCAATCAAAACCGTACTATTCTGAAAAAATATGAGATATGATCTCACTTTCATTCTCAGTTATATTCCCTCCAGATTCAACTATTTTACTCTATGCAATGTGAATCCCTTTCTGTTTAAATCATAGTGTGCATCGCATGTGATGACAGCAGTGTCAGCAAGAGTGATATCGTCCAGTATATCTGTTAATAGTGTATCTATAGTATCCACTTCTGGTGCTAAATCTACAATTTAATAATCCATTTTTGGTTTCATTCAAGTGTTTCGTTTACCTTGATTCCAGTGCCCAGTTCTGTTTCTGTTTAATTGAGGTCTTCTTAATGACTCCTTCCCTTCCCATTTAATTCTGTGTCACAAAGGAGTTTGCACACAGCCCTGCAGTCTTGTGCCCTTACATAGGCAATAAAGGGATGTGTATCTAAATCATGCATATGCTTTTATCTTACAAGGACATAGCATTCATCAGTTTAAGAATACATGTGTGAACATTTCAGCAGTTTGATAGCATCTTTATGTATCCCAATCTTGGGGTCTCCTTAAGAACACATTTGAGAGAAAACTATGTACACACAAAGAGCTCATTCATAGAGCGCATGCATGCAGATAGATAGAAAGACAGATTACCCATCCAATCATGTTATTCAATTCTGATGTTATGGCTGGGGACACTTACTAAATGTTGCTCCCACCTCACTTTTTGCCCATATTTATTGAAACACAGTGTTTCAGTCATCAGGTATGGGGTCAGAATTCAAACAGTTTAGTATATATAAAAACAAAGAAACATCCTTGCTCTTCAATTATACAATCAGGGATCCACTGGGATTAGTGATCAACTGGAGCAGCTTAGTTCATCATCATACATTTTCACATTTCAGAAATTATTAGACACAAAAAGAGAAACTTGGTCTTAAATAACAAGGATAAGAACACTGTAAAATGTAAACTTTATCAAGGTTTATGCAGAAAGGGGAAGGCCCAATGTTGAATGACTGGTGTTGCACAGCAAGGCATTGCACTATTTGACGCTTTTCGGCAGCAGAGAGATCCTTTTTCTTTCACATATTGCTTGAAACCGGTGGCCTGCTTAATAATACGGAACAGCCTTCTTAAGTAGTTTTCCTTTAGTTAGGCTCACCTGGCAAAGTCTGAGTGTCTGAGATTGATATCAGTGATCCAGAGAGCCCTGAGACACACCATCCATGAGTTTAACTGAAAAACAAAAAAATGATTGTTTTATGACACTAAAACCCTATTTGCATAATAATGTGGAACGCGGTGTAGTTTATTATTTAGACTAAGGATGATAACAACTCATAGACATGCTATTCTTGAACTATGAACTACTTTCATAATTGCTTGCCCTATATTTTTCATGAAACAACTTAATTCTCTATTTCATTTTGTTCATTGCAGATCAACGTGCTACAATCCAAGAGAAGATCAGAAATCTTAAAATCAGTGCGTATACTCCTCTTACACATCAAATGATATATGAAACAGCTCTACTGGTTCTCTAAATAGTCCCCATCTTTTCCTCAGATGTTGTCCTTCATGTACGCCCACCTGACATTCTTCCACCAAGGTTATGACCTCTTCAGTGAACTACAACCGCTAATGAAACTACTTGGAGGACAGGTACAGACTACTGTATCTACACACATGTTGATGCACAGACACAAGCACAGTCATACCCTGCCTTGATTCATAAAGTGAAGGTATATAACTGTAATCAGATACATTTTTATGTCAATAATCAGCCACATGATTATAGTTATATAGCAGCAGATAGAATCCACAGCAGCCGGCATACCTTCGTCAGTTCCTCCTCATCTTCCACTTCCTCACTCACACAAGGCAAACATAAGGCTACCCCTCAAAACAAAAAAGGAAAAAAAGAGTCAATCCTGCCTCTTATTGAGATGTACATAACCTAACCTTGGCATCCTTGGCATCTTCCAACCTGGCCATAATGACTGTTTTGAGTTAGCTGCTGGAGTAGTTGTTTCTTGACAGCTTTCCAAAACCATATTGTGTGTTTTAATGGAGAATCAAATATAAAGATTTTTCGAGACTATTTTCTTCCACCTTCAGGTCTTACATCATAAATGACAACCTGGGTAGACTAGCATGTAAAAGCACCCACAAGAACAGAAAATTAACTTGTTAAAACGTGTTCTTGTATACAGTTTGTTTCACAAACATTTTTGAAAGAGTCCCTGATGTCATGAAGCTGTTAAAACAGTTTTGTTTATCATGGGTATTATTAAAGCCATTTTTTTCTGTCTGATCAGCTGCAGATATGCACAGATTACAGACATGACAGGGTGTGTAGTGGGAGAGCCAGGGGAAACTGTTCACTCATTCACTGATCTCTGACATCTTGCTACAGATTATAAAAATGTAAAAACACTTGTTTATCTGTTGCAAACAGTACATGTAGGATTTGCTACATAACGAAACGTCACCTGCAAAACACATGCATGACATTGCATTTTTGTTTGGAATTTAGAAAAAAAATTCACCTGGCGTTTTCATTGCTCCTGTTGTGAGGCACCTTCATGTTTTATACAAACTTCACTTCTGCGAATACACCACAGCAAGCACTGACGACAGGGGATAATTAACAAATTATTAGAGGTCCACATGTACTACTAATCTAATACTAATCCTGTGCAAGTAGTGCTATAGCCAGAGAAATTCTTAGTTTTTATTGGTTAGTTTTATGTAATGATGTGTCTTGTTATAGTGGCTGTCATGACGGACAGACATGACTTGCTCAATGTTGCTATGAATTGTTGGATGTTACCTCAAAGAATATTGCAGAATGCAGTAGGAACTGCTACTGGAAGTTGCCTTTCTGTTGCTTTATCTCATTTATGTTTTGTGCTGCTTTCTTGTGATGGCCCATGATTAATGCATCAGTATTATGTCAAGCTGTCAGATCGCTCTGTTCTAGAAGTATCTTTTTAATCTGTTTTAAGCATCATTTTACCTCGATCTTTTGGACTTTGTTCACTTTTAACTTTAAGTATTGCTGTGCTTAAAATCTTAATCATTAACTGCCTGGATTGCAAGTTACCTGAGGAACAAACTAAGCACACACAAAAGAAACTATGGCTCTGCTCAGGTCAGCGTCTGGCTGTCAGAGCTGTACACGTCTCGGCGAGAAAGTCTGCGAGTTGGAACAAATATCCACTCTATACAAAATCCAGAATGCCGAAAAGCAACTTGACACGATCCTCTTTGGGTCCGCAACAGCAGCCAACAGTGCCAATGAAAATGACACGACTCCCCTACACTGGGTGTAGGGTCACTGGCGGCCATAGCCACTTCTGCAGCTACTGCTACTTCTGCTCCCGCAGAGGTTACAAATCCCACTCCTGGTGCTGCTCCCAAGGATCTATGGCTCTGGCTCGGGGCTAAACCCAAAGCCCCGCTAAGCTCTACACCATCCCATTAGGAACTCTGGCTCCTGGTCAGTGACCAAGGGGAGCTTCTCTCTCCGTAAACCTGAAACTCACGTCATTCAGCTGCAGAACAGGTATGATATTTTTGGCTTGAATGAGTTCCCCCTGCTGGCTGAGACTGCACTCGGCTCACTCTACTGGCTGTCTTCCCTCACTCGTAAATGGTGCACGAATGAGACTAGCCTCACCACCAGCAGCCTCCCCACTCTTGTCATTGGAGATTCTATAGTGAGGCACATCAGGGGATTCTCCACAAAGACCTACTGCTACTCAGGTATCAAAGTGGCTGGCATTCAGGAGAGAATACCTGATTTGCTGGCTAAGCACCCTGGCACTCATAATGTTGTCATCCATGTCAGCAGCAATGACTTTTCCGATCAAACTTCAGAGATCTTAAAACAAGATTTTAGCAGGCTCCTTGAAATGCTTGAAAGAAGTGGCAAGCATGTCTTTTTCTGTGGTCCTATTCCTCCACTCGACCAAGGAATGGGCCATTTTGGCAGGGTTCTTGGACTCCATACATGGCTCAAGACTGCCTGTAAAGCACACGGCGCAGCTTTAATTGAGAATTTCGATCTTTATTGGAATCGTCCCTCATTTTACTCCAGTGACGGTGTCCACCTAAGCCTCCTTGATGTGCGAATTTTAAAAAACAATATGATTTATACAGTGGAAAGCACTCATGCCATCTGACTACAGACGCATCCAACAAGTCCCTGTAAGTCCCGTGCCCAGCCTACCTCACTGTCACTAGCCAAAGAACCATAACAAAACTCACTAGCTCCACCTTGTGGCTTGATGCTCTCACTTCATCACAGCTCACTGCAACCTTTCAACTCTGAGCATCATAAAGGTTCCTTTGAGAATGTAAAGTGTAATATTGGATCAAAGGTGATAAAGTTGCCTCTTACAAACAACTGATCTGGAATAAGGGTGGTCTTGCAAATGATGTTTTAACTAGTACCATCTTAAAACCTTTTACATTCAAATCAGAAGGCATGGGATGGGTTTTCTGTGTTTAAATGCTTGAAGTTCACTGCCTAAAATGGCTTTTATTAGAAACTGGGCCTCTCAAACTGAACCTGATATATTTGTTATAACAGAATCATGTCTAATGGATACAACACCAGGCAGTGATGTTAACGTGGTCAGTTTTAATATTTATCGATGTGACAGAAAACAATGGGGAGGGGGAGTAGCTATTTATGTGAAACCACTCCTCTGTGTATCAGTTTTAATTAACACCTCTGTCCCTTATCAATTTGAATATATTGCTCTCAATGTCCTTACAGGATGTACAAAATTTATATTGGTAGAGGTCTACCGACCTCCAAATGCTCTCCCATCTGCAGCTGTAAACTTAACTGAGCTACTTTCAGAGTTTCTGAATTTTGAATTATTATTCATGAGAGACTTAAATCTGGACTGGTTATCAACTGCTTCTGTTGATATTAAGTCAATCTCACACAGTTGATCAATGAACCTACTAGACCCAATAAGAAAAACCCATCAAAATCAACTCTCATTGATGTCATTCTGACAAACAGACCACACAAATTTTTACTCAGTGGAGTGTTTATACAGGACATTAGTGACCACTGCCCTGTTGCGTGCATTAGAAATGAAAAGTCTGTCAAGCTCCATCCTGTTTTATAACTAAAAGAAATTTTAAAGATTTTAGCAAACAGAGATTTTTACATGACTTATTTTTAAGTGACCTTTTAAGTGTAACCTGTATCCCTGATCCAGACCCCACCCTGAAACACTTCTGCACAGTTTTTACTTCAATTTAAACAAGCATCCCCTTACCAAGACAATTAGGGTGAAAAAACGTTATAATCCCTGGTTTAACAATAGTTTATCTGAAAAATTATACAATCGAGAAAAGGCATGGAAATGTGCCAGAGAGACTGTATTAGACAGTGATTGGCAGATGTTTAGAAAGCTAAGAAACAAATGTTCTCTCCTCATTAAGAATGCAAAATCCAAATTTTTCATTTCCTTTTTTACTTCTGCTGAAAACAACCCATCTAAATTTTGGAAAACTGTAAATTCTCTCAAATCAACCACTGCTTCATCCTTTCCTCCTCAGACTGTTACAGAAAATGGCCCTGTATCCGATAAGATAGAGCTGGCTGAAATCTTTAACCGTCATTTCATAACAGCTGGAAAAACCTTGGTGAATCTCAGTAATACTAACCATTCTTCTGTAACCCTATAATATAATCATGCCAGCCAGGGCCATCATGGAGCCTCTTTCTCCTTTAGAGAATTTACAGAAGAAGAGGTACTCAACTCTTTAATCTCCTTAAAAATTAAAAAATCAATGGGAGAAGACCAGCTCCCCCCAGTTTCCTAAGATTGGCTGTCCCTCTAATTGTCAAACCAGTAACTCCTGTTTTTAATCTCACCCTTCGTACTGGGATAATACCTGATATTTGGAAAGCAGCACACGTCTTACCTCTTTTCAGGGGGGGGGGGGGTTATGAACAGAGGAACACCACCCACTACAATATACTGTTGACACTTGATGATGTTTGACTGGTCCAGGGGAGACCTGGGAGGGGAGGGGGGAAGGCAGTAGGTCTGGATATGTTTATAAAAGTTATATGGATGTTACTAGATGTTTCATTCGCAGTGGTTCAAAAAAATAAAAATAAAAAAAATTGGTGTTGCTGAGACTGCATGTACCTGGTTAAAAAAATTATTTAACAAATAGGATTTAAGCAATTGTTGCAGACAATGTAAGGTCTGCCTTTAAGGTGGTCAGCAAAGGAGTCCATGGATCAATTTTGGATCCGCTTCTGTTCACATTATATATTATTGGCATTGCAGGAAAATTAAAGAACTGTAAGGTTCATCCTTATGCGGATGATACAGTACTGTACTCCTTAGGACCCTCACACGGTCAGGCTTTGTCCCAGTTACAGTCTGATTTTAATGTATTCCAACAGGCACTAATTGATCTTAAACTAATGCTAAACCCCATTAAGACTAAATTTATGATTTTCTCAAGGCAGACCATTGACAACCTTGATGCCACTTTGTACATGTTAAATAATGTGAAAATTGATTGTGTTCATCAGTTCAAGTATTTGGGTATATGGCTACATCAAGATTTGTCTTTTAAGTCTTATATCTCTAATATAATTAAGAAACTAAGACCACAACTTGCTTTTCTGTACAGGAATAAATCCTGCCTGTCTGTGAGAAACAGAAAAAAGATTGTCCAGGCGACAATACTGCCAGTTTTAGACTATGGAGACATCCTCTATACACATGCAGCTGCTTCTGTTTTGAAGCCACTGGATGCCATATATCATTGTGCTCTTCGCTTTATAACTGGTGATAGTTTTCATACACATCATTGTGACCTGTATCGGTCTGTTGGCTAGCCCTTGTTAAGTCAGTGTAGAAAGCAGCACAGTATCCTGTTTATTTACAGAGCACTTGTTGGTAAACTCCCTCCCTACCTGACTTCTCTTATCTATAACCATCTCAACCTGTCCTACCAGATCTCAGAGTTGGATCACTTTAAAAACACCAAGGTTTAGAACTGAATGGGGTAGGACTGCTTTTAGTGTTGCTGCGCCCATTATGTGGAATAATTTTCAACTGACAGCTAGATTGCTCTCTTTGGTATCATACAGCGTTTTTAAAGAGCTTGTGTCCGAACTATATAAGGAAGGTGACTGCAGCTGCTTTAAATTGTGATTTATAAGCCAGGGCATGTGTTTACAAATTTTGTATGTGGTTATGAATGTATTTATAACTGTTTTAACCATGTACATATTTTTTTAATTCTTTATTGTATTGTATTGCTGAAGGGCACCCCTGGAAAAGAGACCTTGGTCTCATTGGGTTTTCCCCTGCTAAAATAAAGGAAAAAATCTCTGCCATCAGGTATAAATTCAATCACCCAAGCTCACACCCATATTGTGGAACCTTAATGTTGTAGCCCAAGTAGGCATTTCCAAGAGACCAGGCCTGCTGCTGCATTTCCTGGTTCATGCTGTGAGCAGAATGCTTTACAAGAAGCTCACAACATGTAGCAGGGTGGTCATGACTAACAGCTTTACTCTCTCGTTTGAGAAAATTAATCCATGAAACCAAAACAGTGGTTTACTGTTTAATAAATGTACCTTATGGAGTCCACAATACAAGAAATAAATAGTATTAGTAGGCAGACTTGGACAGTACTAGCCTCTACATAACATCGTTTTGATTGTGATTGGTTTGATTCGGAGATGCTTGGTGGCAGAAAATGCATGCTGTGCATTTGATAGTAACATTTTGATAATGTTTTCTTGACGTAGTTATTTAACTCAGCTAGATTAGATCTCTAGTTATAGCTGTTTCATCACAAGCTATTAAACAACACTGGTGGCAAAACTGATCTGGATGGCTCCTTATTTATACCTCACACAGTCCCTTTTAATAATGGTTCAGTTTGTGTGAAAATAAACAGCATTCTGCTCTTGGTCAACGTTTGCATTGTTGTTAGAACATCCAGTATAAACTCTAGCAAGATAACCAAACATAAGTCTATTTTCAGCAGTAGAGCAGAACAGATGTTATGTCAGTTTACATACCAGTGCTCCATCATGGGTAAACATTTTTCATAATGTAGAAGAGAAACATATTGTTTGGTTACCTGAACATTGTTCCTTTTTTATACTGTTTTAGAGCTTGAGAGGGGATTTGTTCAGTAACTCTGAAACATACTTTTACAAATATCCTTTAGCTTCTATGTAGCAGGTCTTTGGTTTAAACTGTCATCACAAGGGAGCTTTGCAGCTGCACTTTCACCTTCTCACTTCACCTCTGAATGACCCATCGCTCCTCATTGTGTTTGTTTTCATATCCTCTCAGTATGTGCCATCATTTTTTCAGCTGATACTTCAGTGTGTCTTTTTGCATCTTCTGATAAACAGAGCCCTCCCTCTGAGCCAGAGGATGGCCCGATTGTGACTTTAAGATGATTATCACAGTGGAGCTGCTTTTATAGGGAGCAGGAATGAGGAAGAGTGCAGCTAAGGGGCTGGAAAAGGGTTTTCCCACAGTTAGACTCAGAGGGTTGACAGTCAGCTGAGCGAACACAGCAAAGAAATCCAAGACTGATGCTGGGAGCTTTAGTGTCAACAGCTGGAGGAGTACAAGAGCTGATGATAACTTGTTCTTATTTGTTAAGGAAGAGTCCAGCTATGGAGATTAAGACCGTGCAGGAGCAGAAAAGTTGAGGGCATCATGTTTTTTGTTGTTTGAACCAAGAAGTGAACCAATGACCGCTTCTGAGACCACTGTGAGAGTCAGATTTGAAGAGCTGGGGCAGCTATTGGATTGAAGACAAGAGTGAGGTTGCTCTGAAGTTGGAAACATCTGATGTCAGTGCTGTTAAGAAATTGACAGAAAGAAGCAAAAAGAGCTGGGAACAGGAGACGCTATGAAAAGCAGATTTTAGGAAGGGATAAGAGGCAGAATGTAATCTGCTCAAAGCAAAAAGTGACCGAAGTCAAAAAGAAAGGCAGCTGGAGAAGCATCGACTATAAGACCTCCACACTCAAAAGACTAAAAGGATTGTGTGAGCAAAATACTTTTTTCATCCTTGGGGAAAAGGATTGGGTGATGGTTTCAAGCCAATGAACAACCAAATTGTAACAGTCTTGTGTGGATTTTAAGCCTGTCACCCTGAGTTTGGACCATTTTTGAAACTGAAAGGAGAAGACGATCAGAGACCAGGCTGTGGAAGGACGGGACAATTGGAAAGTGGATTATTTCTTTTTTCCCTACATAATGAAGCTGAAGAAGATGGAGCGGCTGTGTAGGGAGGTGTGGAGGAGCTGTCAACAGGTCTGATAACATTGAATGAGTTGATACCTCTGACCAATGAGAAAGTGATAGTGTGAAAAAATTTCTACTTGACAATTAAAGTTTGATGCAGAAGTGATGAAACTAGGAGGTGAAGATGAAAGATGGTTTCCATCCCTGCTGTCAGTTCAGAAATTGTTGTCATATTAAAGGCACAAGGATCTTCTGATACCATTTTCTTTTTGCTTTTTGTGTGATATTGCTGTTGAGGATTTGCTCAGTGACAATTGAAAATTGCAATTTTAGTTGCCAGTTTAGGTCTGCTGGGAAAGCAATGCCAAAAACAAAAGCTGCACTCCTTAATGCACTTGTTGCAGGTTTGAATCCTGATCTTAACGCATGTTTGGTGCATGTCTTTTCCATTTCTGTCCCGGTATTTCTTGTCTCTCTTCAGCTGTCCTATAGCATAAAGCAGTCTTAAAAATTAATTAAATTAAAAGAGCTGAAGCAATCAGGAAGCCAGGCAGCATACAGCCATTTTTAGATGTCAAAAAACTAATATTTTTATGTTCCTGTTATTGTTTTGAAGGACTCATGCAGCTTGAAACTTTATCTGTACTCGCTGAGGTTTGAATTTTATGCCCAATCATTTTATTTTGGATATCTGGTGTGCGTTACCAAAACGACTGGGATATGTATATGCAAGATGTGCCACATGGATGTAAAATATAATGGGTACAAAATGGGTTTGTTACTAAAAAATCCCTACATTAATTTATATTGGATCGGATCAAATCGACTTTGTGCATCGGAAGCAAATCAGTTCAGACAACCAATGGCGATACCCAGCCCTATTTTGAAGGAGTTTATTCAGGACACCAAAGCATACGAGGAAGGACTAGAGATGGTCCTAGTAACATAAATTGTCAAAATGGAGCACTATTGAACATATAATGCTATCTCTCTGTAGCACAACTGACAGTTTTTTAAGTGCCTCTGAAATACAGGTCACTTTGGGATGTGCTTTCCTCTGTGGCTTATCAGTGTCAGTTTGGTTTGCCAAATGTGCTAATGCACTGCTCCAGTCGACTGGTTATATCCTGCCTTTTTCTAATAAGTTGCCATTTGTCCACTGTGCAGGTTAGCATCCATGCAGTGGAGTTTGAAGCAGAACCAGAAAGGATCGCTGCTTGAAACTTAACATTTCACTGGCGGAGACTGAATCATTGAAATACACCATCTAGGATCAAATATCCTACCAACTATATGAACTAAGATTGCCCAAGTTCCATTTTGAATGACCAAACCATGAATCATGTCAAACATGCTGCTTTTTCTCCTTTCCTGTTTCAAATAGTGTCTTAATATAGCAGCAAAATATTCAGCTGATTTCATTTTTCCATGACACAAAGCCACAATGCTGAGCACATGTTGAGTGAATGTATTCATTCATAAGGATGCATTTACAGCTTTTCCGTGAATCATTCAGCTTATTGTCATCGTTGCATGTCAAGACAGATCCCTGCACAGGACAAGAGTGACCTAGGATTCTATTGAACTGATGTGAAAATCTTTTGAAGCATTTGTCTGCTGACATTATCAGTGGGGGCTACAAAGTTAAATAAAATAGATGTTGCAGGTAAGGTGAGTCACTGTCACGAAATATGTGTAAAGCTACATGCAAACTGACACTTCTGCCTTTGCTGATAAAGATTAAAAAAAAAAAGATAGACAGCATGGACTGGACTGGACTAGTTGACATGGTGAGTCGGGGAAAAACATTTCCCATCTGATGTTATCTGCCAGCTGCTCTGCCATCCACCCATTTCCTCTCTAAACAAAAGAGAAGATACAACTCCCTCACGTCTCTACATATATCTTTTTCTTTAATTTTTCTCCAAAATTGAAAATATTGTAAAGAAACATTTTTTTTAAAGACAATAAGCTCAGTCTAATTTTAACACAAGACTGTGTGCTCTGAGAAATCTAGTATTTGGTATTACTTCATCTCTTTAATGCATTGAAAGGAAGGTCTTTTGGCTTGAATTTGTGATACAGTTACCATTTTTAGAAACATACTGTAGGACAAACATAGCTGATCTATCATAAACCCTCACGTTCAATTTGTGCATACTGATCCTTTTGTTAAGGATGCACGAGACAAACGGATTTTGGGTCATGTAGCAGAAAAAGCCTTATAAAGAAGCACAGATTAAAAGTTCACTGCTGTAAGGCAAACTGGCACATTTCCAAACCTATGACCTCCAGCACTTTATCCTTTCTTTTAATTTGTTGCTTTCTTCTCTGCTCTGAAGATCCTTTATTTTCCTCTCTACATGCGATGGTTACTCACGGGACGAAGAGAATCAATCATCCCTCCAGCCAATTTCACACATGATGAGGCCTCCGTAGCACGGCCCACTTTGTTGAGAGGAGAAAGGCTGTCTTGTATCGATTTGGCCTGTGGAAAAATAGTTTGTTTGCTAGATTCAGTTATACTCCCAAGATTGGAAAGGGAAATAAAAAGGCATCGCTAGCACTCACTTATACCAAACTCTAAATAAGTCTTCTAATGGCCCATCATCAGATTAGCTGTCTGCTGTTTTAGCTTCATTTTGAGAAACAGATCAGGCAAAAAATATTTTTTGCCTTGCATAGAAATCAGTAGGACATGTGTTCATGCACTTTTTTGTTTCTGTAAAGGCCAATTTTAAAACTGCTTCTGTTACACTTGTATGTATATTTGCATGTGTATGTTGTCTTGATCAAATCCATGCAACCAGGTGGTTTTGTAAGCTTCACTAATCAATGACTGTCTGTTGCAGTTGGACCAGCTGGTGGTGGATGCTGCCAAAGAGAAGAGAGACATGGAGCAGAAACACTCCACCATCCAGCAAAAGGTACACACAATATGGTCTTAATTTTTACCTAAATATAACAACAAAAGCACACAAACCACAAGCAAACTTTAACTTTTGGGACATTCAAATAACTGTGACTCAAGTGTTACCCTCCCTTCTTCTGCTCAGCAACTAAAAATACAAAAATTGAGTGTGATTAGAGAGAAGATATTCTGATTCAGAGTTTTTCTTGTGTGAAGTATCTTTATTTCTCTTAGATCACCCTGCCTGTGGTCACAAAGCCTTTTTTTATTGCATCCATGCTTTCCCCTATTAAAATCAAACTCAGGGCTTACCTTCTCCCCCATGGCCTCCTGTTCTCTTAACCACTCATAACAGGGGCTCTGAATGACATCACTGCTCATCAGCACTGAACTCTCTGTAGCCTGAGTTTGGTTCAAATGCGTACTCTGTTACTGCAAGTTCAGTACATGGTAAAGATGTCAGGATAATTTGAGTTAATCTCTCAAGTTTTTAATTGAAATTGAACAGATAAATCAAGTATTTGCATTAAAAGAAATGCTCCTTAAAATACATTGCCTTAATGAGAATTTTTGTGCTGATTCAGGGAAGGACATTAAAACAAACTTTATTTTAGGGGCATTTTATGTACTTCACCTAAGGATATTGTGATTGTATTATCAAAGTATAGTAATGGTATCATATTACCATTAATGATTGCAGTGATATTGCATATATCTAAATTTTCACTGAATTATCAGCCACATATTGCATAGAATCATTAGGCACCCTGCATCCCCTAATGTAAATACGACTGATATTAGCAATAATCTCTATATATGTCATGTTAGTGGTAGTACTCTGCCCTCAGGTGTAAGGTGATCTATAAGGATGATCTCAGCCACACACACATGCATTATTGAAAGCTGACAGAAACCCATTTCCAAACAAACAAGGTCGGGTTTCAGCACACTACCCTCTCTGGTCAGCACCCATACCAACACATGCCATATTAGTCACCCTCTTTACTGTATTTTTTTTTTACAAGGAAGGTGCTCTAGAAGTTTTGATAGTGGTTAGTTTTTACAATCCATTAGCATACAAAAGATGTCAGTGTTATACTATGATACATGGTGATGGTTTATTGCCCCTAGCTTTAATTAAACCACACAGTGTAATTAATTTAGAACAACATCTGTGGTTCTTTACCCAGCTGTTTTCTGCTGGGCTTCTGTTTGTTCATCTGTCTATTAGTGATGCTCATTTCAGTCTCTAACGGCATACAAGTTCTACTGACATCTTCCTTTTCTTGTCCCCTCTGTCCTTCTTTCCATCTGTCGCTTTGTGTTTTCTGTTTGCCTCCTGTCCTCTCCCCTTCTCTTCCTCTCTCTCTCTCGGACAATCAGTGATGGTACATGTGCCAACTTCCCCCTGTCCTTGAGCACCTATCCTCCACCTCCCCTACCTCAATTTATCTAGATGCTATTTTTGTATCGTCTCACTCCCACTGCTCGCTCTCTCCTGTCTGACTGTTTATACACAGACACTCCTAACCAGCTGTCTCTTCTTTTCTTCTACTACTTCTTTTTTTCCTCATCTCTTCCTCCTCTGCTCCCTTCAGGCTGCTCTCCAGGTAAGCTGTTCTTCCTTTTTCTTCTATCACTGTCACATCTGTGTCTGCACGGCTGGACAAATACTGTATGCTTTTCTAGAACAGCTCCAGCTCCACCTCTGTGACTCATGTAGACTGTAGAGATAAGTGGGCTCATTCATCACTTGACTAAGGTTACACAGGCATGATGCGGTGCTGTTAAATACATTTATGTTATCAGATGTGCCCTTGTGCTTTTTTGCTGTTATTGTACAGTATATGTACATAAACCTTATTTTGTTGTTCAATTTTCTTTTTGATACACATGACTTTTTAAAATGAATCATGCAGTTTTCATGCAGTTATTACTGATGGACTATCAACATCCTTTAGGCAAGAATGAGAGAATTTCTATCAGTTTTGAGTCAAATTTTCCAGCAGTTTTTCATTATAGATATTAGATATTTTGGAAAAGAAATTACTTATGTAGTAAAAATATTTATGAGATGAGTTTTAATTTAAAATAGAAACATATTTATTTTGTAAAATTTGTACTTAAACGTAAGTAAAATGTACAAAACTTACCCAAAATTACTATTTCTACACCTGTAGACCTCCGGTAATTTGTGAATTACCCCCTGACGTTGGTGTTTGGTGTGGTGCATTCAAAAAGGATAAGCAAAGTCTGTAATATACTTAAATTTATTGCCTTTTTGAGGGAAAACATGACAGTAGCAATGAAAATATTAGTTGAGGTTTTTTTCTTGAATTCACACAAAAAAAAACGCACTGTTGTGCACATTGTGTTATGCATGTGATGTTTCCTGCATGTGTCCTATACATACTGTTAACCAGAGTTTACACGGGACAACATTCACTTCAGTGTTTTTTTAACCTCTAAATGAATATATTCTGTAGCAAGCTCTCCATGTCTAACAAACTAGTGAAAAATTTCCTCTAACTCTCCCATTACGCATCAAGGTTGTGTAAGTCACCTGTGCGTACCTGCAGCTGATCCAACAGAGGAAGAGAGAGAAAGTTGAACATCGGTCTCGTTAATGTATGATAAAGAGGAGTCATCTAGTATTAAATATGAACCTCTGCTGTTACTTTTAACAGTTTTATGCAGTTGATGCTGTTGATGTTATTCTGTGCTCTAAAGATTTGGGATAGTTACACAACAACCCTCCTCGTGCAGATCAGCTGTTTCAGCCTCAACAATGAATGTTGAGCGGCACATTTGAAATAGTTAATAGTTAGTTGTGTTTTGCATGAAATGTATGGCTAAATGATACTGATATAAGATCAGGCACTAGCAAAGAAGTGAATTGTACATGAAAAGATCAGTGAGCACTTACTTACAACAGCAGAGTTTGAATAAACAAGTTGGGTAAAATAAAGCCATTACTACACATAAACAGAAATTTACTGAAAGAGGTGCTCTATTTATAACCTATATGTGTTAAACTTAGTTAACAATCTCCTACGCGGCCTCTATTATATTTTTGACCAGAAAAAGCCGCACAGACAGTGAAAACTTCATTACCACCCTAAATTACAGAGAGGCTGATTCACACGGGATTGGTTTTACCAGAGAGTGTCTATGTGAGCTGAAATATGGTCAGCAATTTGCCCTGGAATTTTTATTTCCACAAATTACGGACATGGTCAATTCACACAGGATTAAAAACACAAACGTCCTGCGAGTTCATTTAAAATTACCAGAGGTCCACAAGTAATACTAGTCCTGTGCGAATAGGGCATTAGGGTGACAAACAGAGTTACAGGGGTTAGTTTTCATCTTAAAAGACTCTTTAGCAGATTCTGTGACTGCATATCCAGGCTGTATGTGTGGCCTTAGGAGACATGTTTTGTAACTTTAAAACTTACTTTACTACCTTGCAAAAATACGCAGTGATTGTTTAATAATACACTATTATTAGAAACTGTTGAAATGATCTTTATTCTTTTTAGTGTCTTTTGTTGTCTGACCCAACATAGCACATTACACATTTACGCACATATGCACCATCGATATCATTACATAATCTGTTTTTTTGTACTTGTGTTGGAGATTCATATAGTTTGCACTCTCTTTATGGGCACATTGGTAATATTTTTTGGAGAGAATGATTCCCTGTTAGAGGAGTATGAGTCAAAAGGTGAGTTTTGAAAACCAGAAGTCTTCTATGACAGCTATTTTGGAGCTAGTATTGCTGAACTTTGTATAATGTCAGACCCCATCAGTTTATGATGGGCACTATCATTGCCACCTTCTATCCTCGTGAGACTTAAAAGGGGCTCAGTGTTGTGTTTAGCATGCTTTCTATCAGCCTGTGTGCATTATTCAGCAGCAGCACACTGACCACAGAGCGTTATAGTGTCACTATGAAGCTTCAGGACAGAAAGAGATTGACAGCTGACATGAAAACTGGCATTTAGTCATAAAAAACTATCTGTCATTATCTGTCAAGGTTTCTTTGGTCTTAATTGTCTTACTGCTTTTATGTCAGAGTAAGACAACTTCTTTTAAAAGTCATAAAGACTTGATTATTTTATAACAAATTCATCATATTTAAAGAAAATGCCTTTTCTTTCACTCAAAAAGGAGCTGAAAATGTAGCGCACGCCTGCTAAGCTGAAGTCAGTATAAATGTTTGATGCCTGAGCTCCTCTCCATGGTCGGTTTGATTATTCTAGCCTCACAGTAATTCTAGCATCACTCACTCGCACACATACACACAGGTGACCTTCGGTTAGCGCATAAGGCTTCAAGAGGAGGAGGAGCCGGCAGTGACGAAAGTTTTTACACGGCCACAGGAGAGGAGGAGGTGAGAGTTTGTGGATGAGATGGGCCACGCTTTCAGTCACAGACTGTCTTTGAGATGTTTATCAGGGAAACTTTTAAGATAAGTTTCATAAGATTCATCAGCCTCCAGAGGAAATATTCACACGGTGGCTCAGGCTTTAAAACTCTTTAAAAGATGAAGATCTTCAGCCGATTTCACTACGTCTGGTACCTGGTGAGTGCACTGTACGGAGGGAGTTTGTGTGCGTCCCTGTGAGCGACAGCATCTCTGTGCCTGTGCTATTTAAAGTAACAGTCTGTGTTTGTGCGTCTTAAGCCTGATGTTTAAAACTCCTCTGAGTGAGAGTAAGAAAAAACATTTTTCTTTTCTCTTTGTGTTGTTTTCTTGATGTGTGACGTTTTAGGAGGTAACTGAGCTCGACTCTTCACCAGACTGCCGCAACTTTTGCGCTTGGAGGTCGTCCTCCGTACGTAGAGTCACTGCATTGATTTCCATCTGACTTCCATTTTTGTTCCCCTACCTGCCCGAATTTGACATCTCCTCTCCTCTCCTATACACGCTAAGAGACTGCATTGCAGTGTTTGTGTTGATGCTTGCACCCTCGCCTGTTTCCTCATTATCGGGCATAACACATGCGTTTGTGTTGATGTGACCTGAGTTTGCAGCATGTTTACTGTGACGAGTTGTTGTGGCTGCCACTGTTTGCTACAGTGAGCTCAGGTCCCTGGTGTGTTGTCAGTGTGTGGTTTATTGCTCTGAAGTCTATTGTCAGTTTGCTCTTTAGATAAAGACTGAATTTATTTCTTCTAGTCAAAGTCTAGCCTTCTCTAAAAAGCTTCAGGAACTAAAAACATCCCTATTTGACCACTACCTGTTTTTGATGTATGTAACTGGGTTGAAACAGTTTACAGTGGTCAAAGGAATTTCACAACCCACAGTTGAAAAAGACAACCAGGTTTTCATGACTGTTACATTGTTCCACTATGTGCTTCACTTAACTTTGGCTTTAATTATGGATTGTTAATATTTATAGAGATATGAGTGCTTGTGTTTGTTTATGCATGTGTTCAAATACACATGCCCTTTTGTGTAATAGCTGGCATCACGATTTCTATGGTGTAAGACTAATTCTTTTACCTTATTCATCCACTTATTATATGAAAAATAACTCCAAGTTATAAAAGATGTATCTTTGGATTATTTTGTTCTTTTTCTGTTTAAAAAAAGAGTAGCTATGGATGCCTGTTTAGCTCAGTTGATAGAGCAGGTCAAAATATTCAGGGGCTAGAGCCCTTGTCTCACTGGTTGCAGAAGTGATTCCTGATACTTTCGCTGTAGGGTGCATGCCCCCACTCTCTCCCCATATTGCCTGTCTCTCTACATGTGTCCTATCAAAATAAAAAACAAAAAGCCCAAAAATAACCTTTAAAAAAGTGGGGTTCTGAGCTTCATTTGGAGATTTTTGTGGCCTTAGTCCTCATTTTACCTTGTTCATCTCCCAGGAAAAGATGTTATGTATAATGCCAGGACTGGTACTTTCCATTATGTTTCTATTTACAGGCTACATGCAGACACATCTTGTTCCCCTTGTGCACCTAAAATAGCCCCAGTTGTCCCAGTGTGTGTCATGCTGGAAAACTGCCTGTGTGTGGTGTTTGTGTCCATTCAGTAAACCATTGTGTCACAAGGCATGAGGGTTTGACTAACTAATCCTGAGGCTGAATTTACAGATCCAAGCAATGACAGGCAATTTGAATGGACACAAAATCTGTGGTCATGCACTAGAAAGAACAGGGACATGGGGGAGTGATAAAGCACACATACAGGATATAAATTGACAAATGGGAGATGTTACTTTCTGAAAGGTCCAGCCTTAAAGCTGTAAACTTTTGGTTGGTACAACCTCCACTTAGTAGTACAAACTAGATCCTCCAAAGGATGGTCGCTGGGCTGCTGACAGTTCCTGCAGTGGACAGCAGCTATTTTTACAGAAGTGACTAAAGCTACAACTGAAATTTTTTCTTAGACAGCCTTTTTTTATGAGAAAAACTAGATGAAGACTAGCCAGACATAGATCTTTGATGACTGAAACTGACTAAAATTAAGTTTAGTTTTCATTAGACATTCAAAACCCATCATATCTGTAAAAATATGATGCATCTGTAGCTATTCTGCCTCTCAACTGTAGAAAGCAGGGATCCAAGGTTTGGCAGGGGGCATAGAACACATTACGATGGTTTGGTACCAAATTCAGGCAAAAGAATAAATGCTTGGAATAAAAGTTAAGACTAAAATGTGAGGACTTTTTATGGACTAAAACTAGACTAAAATGTTTTTGAGTTTTTGTCGACTAAAACTATAAAGGGTAGAAGTGACTAAAATTTGACCAAAATTAAAAGACATTTAATCTAAAGCCAAAGACTGAGACTGAAATTAAAAATAGCTGTCAAAATTAACACTGGTGCAGACCAGTGGTTTTAAAGTGTTAAATTCATTCAGGATTGCATTCTGGAATCAGGCTCTGTTAGCATGAGAGATGTTTTATTGTATAGTATACAAATACTCTTAAGTGTGAAAAATATGTAGTCACAAGATGTTGGTCAATGCATACATGTAAAGAAACTACAAAAAGTGGTCCATTTACTGTTGCATCAATCCACATTTTTTAATCTAGATGAATTATGGCTGGAAAAAAACATTTAACTCCTACTTAGTTCAGGCCACAGATCTTTCTGTGTTTTTTTTTTTAACCAGTAAACCATGTCTGTTTGGTATCTTAAAGGCAGATAAAGTAAAACTGATCAGTCTGTGTGAGTCAGAGCCCTTAGTTATTTCTAGAAGGCAGACAGAGGAGACAATGTCTTGGCTCATCCTTTTGCTAGCCTTAGAGCTGTAATTGATGGTGATAGTGACACCCTGTGTAACTTGACTCTACAAGGACACACACGCCCACATGTGCATGTATCATAGTGTTAAATGTCACTTTAAGCTGAGAAAGCTAGGAGGGTGTTAGGAAAGTGTGGCAGCAGCTCAGGTAGTTAAAGCTAGACCAAACACAGGGATAGTCCCATGACAGCACATCAGATTCAGTTACAGCAGCAGAGAAGGTGAGAGAAAGGATGTTTGAAGGCTCATTTTTTTCCTTGCAGGACAATTAGAAACTCTGTAACTATCAGCATATTGTTAAATCACTTGGCAGTGATCTTGTATGATAATATTTGTCGGTGCAGCTGGTAATGCAACCTCAGTCAGAATCATTATGTGAAAGCATACATGCTGCAGGGACATTATACATAATGGGTGAAAGCTGAACCTGTAGTAGATTTTTCTCCCTCACATGTGTCATGCAACCTGTTTGCAATTATCTGATCAGAAAGTGATGAATCTGAAGTGTTTTTAGGAATATTTCTTCTGGTAATTTGGGGGGAAATACAAATATCAAACTACAATGAATTCAAGTTAGGACAAAAAATAAAATGAAATAATAATAATAAATAAAAACAAAATCAAATAGTGTTTGCTTGTTGTATAATAGATAAATGGTTGTTTTAATAGTTTTTTAAGAAGGATAACTTTTGTGCCTTTAATGCCAAATTTTGCTGCAAAAAAGATCTGGAATCTCTGTGTTTTGTCTTTATTATCATGACAAATAAGTAACATTTTGCATGTGCTATATTTCCTTTTCATGCTATGTCTTTTCAAATAGAAGGCAGAAGGAGATGTTAAAGATCAAATAGGACAGAAAAGAAAAAACAGTTAAAAGTTTTGAGACAAATTTAAATAAGTTATGTAACTCTGTATTAGGCTTCTTCCAGTTAAATCCAGTGAAATTTGTCTTACATTATTATTCTCTCAGTATAAACTACCACTGTCCTGTCTGCCTCTTCTTGTTCTTAAGCACCAGTAAGGCCAGTGTGTAGTGCTCATAACTATGCCTTTATGACTCCACTTACCTACAACTCTTCCTTTTTTGCTTTCCCATGGCAAAAAGTGAAATAATTTTCCTATAATCTTTGGCATGATGTTGTAGGTAAAATCTGTAGACCGCTGAAGTCACGTTTGTGTGTTGAAGACACAAACACAGTCAGGCACACAGCTGTTTCAGTCGACACAACCAAGTTGCTAACACCAGATCTGAGTGGATTGGGTCAAGAATAATCAAAGTCCTGCTACAAAATAGGTAGAATAATGCCAAGTTTTTCATTTTGTGTAAAAGTGCTGAGTCATTCTACAGCAAGACAATGTTACTGATTTTCAAGAAAAGACAAAAAAAAAAGTCTCTATCGTAGATTTTAATTGTGTCTATTTTCATTATTTAACACTGATTAATTGTCCCATTATCATATCTTTCCTCCTCTCTGTCCTTTTTCTGTCCTTTCTTTTTTTTTTCAGGATTTCTCGAATGACGACACCAAACTGGAGTACAATGTTGATGCAGATAACGGCATCGCTATGGAGGGTTATCTGTTCAAGAGGGCCAGCAATGCCTTCAAAACGTGGAATAGGTATGTTAGAATATTGCTTTATTAACATCTTTATGAATTCATTTGGATTTTTGAATAGAAGGGCTTTATTGAAATAATAATATCTTAGGAAACAGCAGGTGCAGTCGTCAAAATTATGAACAGAAAAAATCTTCACTTTAATGCCTCAGTCAGTGCTTTCAAACCTCTTTTCTGTTTTTTTTTTTAATCTAACAATGGTCACAAGAATGACTCATTGACCTTTTCAATAAATGTATCTACTCATCAGCTGTTTCTCCTGGCTGTCCCGTTGTTTCATTCTCTCTAAAACTGTATCAAAGTGTGCTATTTTGGTAGCATCAATGGCTACCGCATGTGACAGTGTTTGTCTCGTGATCTCCTTTCAGGCGTTGGTTCTCCATCCAGAACAATCAGCTAGTTTACCAGAAGAAATTTAAGGTATGTCAAGTGACTCCCTGCACGCGCCACAATCAAATATGCAAGAGTTCGACTTCCAGCACAAATGCCCCCGACATGTATTTTTAACAGCATGCCATGCCATAGCTTCATTTAAGAGCTCTAGTTGCTGGTTTGAAATATTTAGTGAAAGGTGATCTTCAACTGTGTGTGATATGTTTATGTATGTTTCACAAGGTGCAGTCATTATGAAGCAACTATATTAACTAAGAACAAATTACACTCTGCCCTATTTCTATACCTTACAGTGCATGTACAAGTCAAGACTAGGGATGCACGATATTCGATTTTTTTCTGATATCTGATTTGCTGACGCAGAGTCATTTTAGTCGATACTGTATCAACACCGATATCAATACCAATATTTAGATATGTATTTCAAACCTAAAACTTAAGTCCTTAAAACACGCTGTTTTCAACTGAAGGATAAAAAAAGAAAAAAACTTCAGTTCTTAAAAGGCACTTTAAAGTTCAAGGAACAAGGATGAACAAAGAAAAAGTTGTTGGTCCTTCCTAAAACTCCACAAACTTGGTTGTACACAGAAATATATACAAAGGATAAATGCTGATATTTACATCTGATATATGGGCTGTAAAGATCTACAGAATTTTCATATTTGTCAGTACCGATTACAAGCTTTATAAGCTAGAATCTGCTAATGCGGATATCATGTCAATAATATTGTGCACCCTTAGTCGAGGCATTTCAGTAGTTTTAAATGTAAAAAACAACATTTTTGTGCCGAATGTTTTACCTTAGCCAATTTGGATTACATTTCCAAAGCAGCTGGGAAAATAAAAACCTGTTAGAACCACTTGATATGAGCAAGATAAAAGTCTATCACAAGAATGTGTTGATTTCTGATCATTAACAAAAAAAATTTCCCATTCATTTTGCTCAGCCATGTTTTTTTACTCTTTGTCACCACACCTGACACTGTCCCAGTGAAACGCCACAATACTGATCTATCTCTGCAGGCTTGATGCAAATATTTTAAAACCTTTAATCAGATGTTTTATTCCTTCAGTTGTTTATGAATGTATTTATATATTCCAAGGCTAAAGTCCCTGCAAACTGAAATCCAAATTTGTGTCTAAACACGCTAGTTATGTTGGAATAAGGTTATTGTAAACATGTGTAAACACTCAGATCTGTATGTGACTGAATTTTGGGTTTATCTGTCACTATAAGAGTCTTCAATTCTAATCATCAGTGAAGACTTTGACTTTGAAGCGCAACAACAGGAAATAGTGTTTTCAGCGGCAACTAAACAACAAAGACGTGTCTTTAAAAGAGAAAGAGACACAACTTCACATACCTCAGAAAATGAGTTATAAGGAATACCTTAAGAGTTAAACACAGGATGAGAAAATGGAACGGAGACTTTCTGGCTCCTAACTGTCTGTTATGATGTAAATTATAAAAATGAATAAATAAAAATTACTGATGATTCCCTTCATTCAGGTTGGAGCATTTTTTAAACTTTTAGAGGATTGTCTTTCTCATGATTGGGGGTGGCTTTGGTGCACAACACAATTTTATATACTTGGAGATGTTTTTCGTGACTAGAATTACGTCTGTTGCTTTATAACACAGCCGGTTGTTTAGGACTTCCTTTCTATACGTGTGTCTCTCTGATATTGTGGGGTGGCTGTAGCTAAATGATAGAGGCAGTCGTGTCACAACCAGAAAGTCAGGGGTTCTGAAAACGATTTCAGTGGTAATATGAATGGAAAAGCACTATACCAGCTCAAGACCATTTACTATCAGGTTGATTGTGTCTTTAATGTTAAACCAAAGTGCCTGCTTTGTTTTCTCAGGACAACCCTACAGTGGTGGTAGAAGACCTGAGGCTGTGTACAGTCAAACACTGTGAGGACATAGAGCGTCGCTTCTGCTTTGAAGTCGTATCACCCACCAAGTAAGTCTGACTCAATCAGGTTTCCCCTACTGTCACTCTAATGAGCATTGAAATGTGCTGCTAAAGGTGGGAAGGTGGAGTAGATGTGTAGCTTCCTCCTACCACATTCACACGCACTGACATACAGCAGACAGCAGTTGTGTGATGCTTGTGTGCCCCAACAGGAGCTGCATGATGCAGGCAGACTCGGAGAAGCTGCGACAGGCCTGGATCAAAGCAGTCCAGAACAGCATTGCTACCGCCTTCAGAGACAAGGGAGATGATGGAGAGGTAAAAACCAAACACGCTGAGTCTTGGTGGATTATGTAAGAGGTTCTCAAATAAATCAGTTGGTTATTAAGGCGTGTGTTTAGTTTTCGTTTATATACATAACACTTGTTTCTTTTCCCATTATTTATCTTTAGTTTTTCTGTATAATTTTTCCCATGAGTAGCCTGTTGGTTTTTCCTGCTACTGTGCCTCAGTTTCTCAACAAGGATAGAGTTTCAGCCTGTTTAATTTCATCCCGTGCCTCTCAATAAATCCCTAAAAACTCTGGATTTCTGAGCCTTCCCCATTACTCTTGTGTTAGAAACTGGACAGAAAGTCATCCACATCGACAGGGAGCCTGGACTCTGGTGGAGAGCCAAAGGAGCGATCACTGAAAGGAGAGAGCGCTCTGCAGAAGGTCCTGGCCATCCCGGGCAACGCCTGCTGCTGTGACTGTGGGCAGCCAGACCCTCGTTGGGCCAGCATCAATCTGGGCATCACCCTCTGCATACAATGTTCTGGTATTCACAGGTATAGTACTCCCCTGTCTCTGAGGCTAATCCTAATGATGTCTTTCAATGATTAGTGTGCAAATAGCTCAGCACATAAAGCAGCAACTGCTAACCCACTGTAACAAAGAGACATGAAGGAGATGAGATGAAATATGCAATTTTAAAGAGAAAATAAATAAGATGAAAAAAATAGAATCTTCCTCACTACAAAGAAAAAAGTCTGGATTTTAATAGCGATTCCATAACCATAGACATTTTTAATTTCTAAAGAATTGCTTCATTTATTTATTTATTTTTTGCTGGCTTTACTTTGGCAGACCCTGTTTTTGTTGTCCCCAGTTTCCACCTTGTGGCCAGTGTTGAAACTACGCTCATAATTAACCAATTTCTCTTCAATGCTTATTTTACCTGCAGGAGTCTGGGAGTGCATTTCTCCAAGGTTCGCTCGTTGACTTTGGATACATGGGAGCCAGAACTTTTAAAGGTGGGTGAGCGATAGATAATGTGCTAAAAAAGATACTTTTTCATTTCAAACTTAAGCTGTTGGTTTGATAACAGCTCAATTATGATTTATTTTTTCTCCAAATGCATTTGGTGTGTTTGTACAGTTAATGTGTGAACTGGGAAATGGAGTGATCAACCAGATCTATGAGGCTCGGCGAGAGGAGTTGGGTGCCAGAAAACCACAACCAGGAGATCAAAGGTACAGAACTGACAAAAGCTATTCAGTATTTACAGAAAAGGAGATCTTTGCACCAGAAAACGATGAATAAAGTTTACATTAAAAAGATTTGTTCGTTTATTGTAACCTTTCTATGATGAAAATTAGTCTTTTGGCTGATTTGGGGAAGTTGCACATCCCACTGTTTGTGTGGATGGAGTTGAGCTTGTTTGAGAAGTTTAACTTTAAGTCAAATTATAGCCTAATTGTCAACTTCTATCCTTTATTTTATTCATCAACCAAAAACAATACAATTTTCCCAACAGACATGAGGTTGAGGCCTACATCAAAGCCAAATATGTTGACCGGCGTTTCGTCCGTCGGCCATCAGACGAGGAGCTTCGCAACAAAGTGGTTTCTTTGAGCAAACAGGAGAAGAGGCTGAGCAGCAGCTCTGAACATCTGCCCCCAAGACCACCACCGCCCACGCCTAAACTCAGGCCGGGCTCAAACGTCTCTGGACAGTCAGGTTAGTACAATAAAAGCAAACACATCACATCTTAAACAACATGCTATATAATAGTGGATTTCAAACTTTTTCTGCCCAAGGGACACCTAAGATGAACTCAGAATCACAAGGGACACCACATTCATATTCACGCAAAATAGCCCCTTTTACACGTTATGGTATCATTATATTGTATAGTTGTTGTAACAGCGTATGTTTGTCCAAATTCCCAAGGCACCCCAAGACTTGCCTCAAGGCACACCATTTGAGAGCCACTGCTATATGAGACCGTTCCCTCAGCTCTGATCTTAATGAAAACAAAATCATTCAAAAATCCCAACCAGGAAACTCATTAAAAGTTAATAGTATTCATAGTTTGTTCTTACTCATTTTTAGTTTATTTTCTTAGTTGTCTCTGTGGTTTGTTTTTCTTTAAAAACTTCTACAACCAAACCCAACGTACATAGATTTAGTTTGCATCTTTAGAAACATAACTACACAGTATGAAGAGGACAAAAACCCGAGTCTTTTTGATGCTTTTCTATTGTATGGTCTTTGATATTTTTGCACCGTGTGGAGAAGTGTCCACACACTGGCATACTGTATGTTCTCTGTGAACAGCGTATGTCCTAGCCCTCTCTGCCTCCCATTGCTTCTTGTAGTGTCTCCTCCAGTGTCCTGAGCTGGTAGTCTAACTATTTCTGCTTCTGCCCTGCTCTCCTCTTTCTCATCATCATCACTCTCTCTCTTCTATCCTCCCTGGCTGTTCTGTGCTTCTGTACTAACCTCTGCTCCCTAAACCCACTACCACCACCACCACCATCATCACACAACCCAATTAACACCCTCCACCTTCGTACTTCCACACTCCCATCCTCCCTAACATAGCTGTTGCCAGCGGCTTGGAGGCCCGCCGTGACTCTCTCTTCTGTCCTGATGAGCTTGACTCGCTCTTCTCCTACTTTGACAACTCCTCCAAGCTCAGGAGCAGTAAGTACTAAATGCAGTGTTTCGCTTGCTTCTCCTTCACCTCTGTCCATTTCTGTTTACTGCTTTTGGGCTGTGGACTAACAACCCTTCATCCACTCTTCTGTTCCTTCCTCATCCAGTCCTTCCTACAAACACCCCTTCATACAAAAAGCATTGCTGAGTGTACCATGTTTTGTTTTTCAATGGTTGTGGGATGTGATTCTACCTCACATGGTTCTTTACAGTGTCTGGTACTTCCATTTTTATCTGTCTCATCCTTTTTTTGGCATTTAGGGACCTGAAACATAAGATGATGGTGCTGATATCTTATTCAGTTGTTTCCACTGATTTCTGCTGGTATCTTGTGAATACTGTAGAAATATAAGGATTATCTTTCTGGCTATTGCATTAGGTTGAAAACACAAAAATTCTTAGTGTAATAATCTGCTAACTTCTTTCTCAAAAACTAATCAGCAGGAAGGTGTTCCTTTAAAATTAACACTGAATGGGATCTGTGCCCTGTTGTACATATAGTGACTCAGACTCTTTGTTTCACAGTAAAAAGTGCAGACAGCGGCATCCAGAACAGTGCTGATGGGAGCAGGGAGATGCTGGCCAACACCCCTTCCAATAACAGCCTGGCAGATGCAGGTAAGAAGTAAACACATTAGGACAACACAGCTCTGTCATCACAAAAAAATCCATACCTGTTTAAATTAGGGATGCAAAATATTGTCGGCATGACATCAGCATTAATAGATTTTAGCTTAAAAAGTTATTTATCAGTTTAGCATACAGGTCCTATAAAAAGTATTCACCCTCTTTAATGTTTTACCCTATTATTTATTTTATAAATCAATCATGGTCAATAAGATTTGGCTATTTTAAAAAAAGGATTAGACAAACTTTTTGAATGTCAAAGTGAAAAAAAGATTTCTACAAAGTAATGTCAATTAAATGAAAATATGGAATGTAAAATAAGTGATTGCATAAATATTCATCCCCTTTAAAGTGATTGATCTAATTAAACAGAGGTCTAGCCATCGGTGTGAACCGCAATTTCCACATAGGACGACTGCACCACGCCCCTAAGGTGACTGTGCCACGGCACAGCCCTGATCAGCAGGCAGAAATCACTGGAGAACTGCAAGTTCATGCAGGAATAGTATTTCAACAGCAGACTGTTTTCCCTTTGGGCTTAATTTATCATTCTTTTTGGTGTAAGCCCATGATATTGCTTTCACCATTGGGTGACTACATTAGGAAGTTAAAAGGTTAATGTTTGCTTAAATGATGTGTGGTTTTGTGTAAAATTCTTTGGCTAAATGTCCTCAAAAGGTAACTTTTCCTTGTCAATGGTGTCGTTGTAGCTCTGTGACCAACTGACCTCTCAGGTCAGGCTCTTTCTGCAGGATGAGACGTAATGTTGATAAAGTGATGATTTACAACCGGGAGTCCGTGCATTATGTTGTGTTTTGAAAGAACGGAATAGTCTATATGTGTGACTTCCTTTTTTGGAGCTTTCTGACTGATGTGGTTTGACAGCGGCCAGCGCTGAAAATAGACCTCCAGCGTATCTTGAACAAAGCAGAGCAAAGTGGTGCTCCAGGCACGTGCCACTGCCATTATGGAGCACCAGCTGTGGAACTGCTCTGATTGACTGGAGAGGGAGTGATTTGCTCCGTAGTACGATTTGTCGGTGGATCGAGATGCGGTCGCTGTATGTGGAAATTGGAGGTTAGTAGTCTCACAATGATATGGGGATCACATGAGTGCACTGAATGTGTCTCAAGCGATTGTAGTTTTAAGACACCTGTGTCTGGAAGATCCAGTCACTGGTTAATCAGTATTCCTGGCTACCATTACACCATGAAGACAAAAGAACACTCCAAGCAACTCAGAGAAAAGGTATAAGGTAAAGTATAGAAAAGTATAAGTCAGGGGATGGATACAAAAAAATCCAAGGCACTGAACATTATCTGGAGTTCAATTAAATCCATCTTCAAGAACTGGAAGGAATATGGCACATCTGCTGATATCAGGCTGTCCTCACAAATTGAGTGACCATGCAAGACAGAGACGGAGAGAGAGGCCACCAAGACAGCTATGACTACTCTGAAGGAGTTAAAACTTTAGCAGCTGAGATGGAAGAGACTCGGCATACAAAAACTGTCACCTGGGTTCTTCATCAGTTAAACCTTTATGGGATAGTGGCAAAGAGAAAGCCTATGTTGAAGAAAACTACTGTAGAATCTCAAAAAGGTGCTTTTTGGCCATCATACAAGGTGCTATGTTTGGCGGACACCAAACACTGCGCATGACTACAAACACACCATCCTCGCTGTGAAGCATGTTGGTGGCAGCATCATGCTGTGGGGATGTTTTTGGGCAGCCAGCCCCTGAAGGCTTGAAAGGGTAAAATGAAGGATAGAATGAATTTGGCAGTATATAGGAAAATGTTGGAGGGCAATATAATTCAGTCTGCAAGAGAACTACAGCTAGAGAGAAGATGTATTTTTCAGCAAGACAATGACCTGAAGCATACAGATAAAGCTGCACCTAAATGGTTTGAAGACAACCAGGTGAATGTTCTGGAGAGGTTGAGTCAAAAGCCAAGACCTCAATCCAATTTAGGATCCGTTGTTAAATAGAAGCCATCACTTTTGACAGTTTGTCTTGTACTCTCTGAAACACATGAACATATTTTTATTGACCATCCTCTGTATCTTAAATTAGAAGAAAAAAAAGATGGACCACCACCATATGTTCAAAGCTACCAGTTGGATTTGCACCTGATCTTAAAGACTTTTCCAGTATTAAAAAATTTCCTTGGAAAATATCTTCAGTCTCGAAAGTATTTTTGTGATACAGCACTATGAGAAAAGAATGAACTTTCCAATTAGCAGAGATTTGAGATGTTTTTAATAGTTATTAATTAAAAGAAAATCTTTATTAAACTGATTTTACACTGCGAAACTTGACTTCTTATTCATTGCTAATGTAAAGAGTATAAATTGCAAGTGGTTAGAGGTTTGTAACTCTACAGCTAACTGACTTTATTCACTGCTTATACGTTTCAGAAGCTGCAGAGTCTCCGCCCATGCCCATGCCTGCCACACTGCCTCCTCCGTCCCCCTGTAAGGAGGTGGTTTTCTATGAGCCTAAGGAGTACAGCCCAGGTCTACAGCTCTACTGGGCCTCATGTGCCCGCAGCCTGCCTGACATGGCTGAGGCTCTAGCCCATGGAGCCGAGGTCAACTGGGTCAACACAGAGGACGACAAGAGGACACCTCTTATCATGGCAGTGCAGGGGGTGAGGGTTCTTGCAGGCTTTTCAGTCTTTTAAGATTCTGTAGGTTTAAAGACCAGCAGTGGCAATTTATGTCCATCCACAAAATGTTGGATTATAAAAAACAAGTCAAATAGTCAAATAAACAGCCTTTCAAAACAATAATCTTGACCCAATTCAGTTCTAGCCAAATTTTCCAATTTTGATGTTTAATTTTCAGGGATCGCTGGTGACCTGTGAGTTTCTGCTCCAAAATGCAGCTAATGTGAACCAACAGGACGCTCAGGGCAGAGGACCGCTTCATCACGCTACCATGCTTGGACACACAGGGTTTGCCTGAGATTTCTCATTATCATTACTACGTGAAACTTAAATTGAGTACCACAAGAATTGTTGCAGCCCAGATTGTGAGAAACTTTCTAATACTGACCAAACTTTCTCTTCCAATTAGACAAGTGTGTTTATTCTTAAAAAGAGGAGCCAATCAAAATGCTGCAGACATTGACGAGAAAACACCCCTGACGATAGCAGTGGAGGCAGCCAACGCAGACATTGTCACGCTGTGAGTGTTTCTCTCATATCCTTGCTGTTGTCAGCGTTTTTTCTGTGTAAAAATCTATTTCTAAGTAGAATTATGTTTGAGACTCCGCACTCTGAAACACGACATCAACGCACAACCAGAGTTTGTATCGAACCCTGAGAGTTTCCATGTCTTCTTTAAGATGAAATCGACCTCCATTAAGGATGTTTGTTGTGGTACTGATGTTATATTACATGTAAAGGCCTCATGTATTGGTTTGTTTCGTTAGGATAGTAATTTTGACTATTTAAGTTGTTGTATAGGCTTATTTAAAATGTAAAGGGGGTAATAATTTAGATCTTGGTAGTGTTTAGTTTTTGTCAAATAATTTTGTTTCTATGAGCAAAATAAAATAATTTAAGAATCCAAAATAAAACTGAGATGTTTGGAAAAGCTGTGTTAAAAAGTTCTTGTTCTGTTTAAAAGCCCTTGGGATGTAGTAAACATAAAATGTTCATGGGGGCTAATGTAATACATATTCTCGATCGAAGAAAGAGTCATCTCGTTATTGTCACTTAACTAACTGAGAAGATAAGTAAAGAACCTAATAAACACGACTGATAAATTAAATAGAGTACAATTCACAGTTTGTCTGTACTAAATTTAAAAAAATATATTATTTAGCCTTAAGGTTAAATTATTCATCAGAGCTGAGTGTTAATTGAGGGGTTTTCTTAATGGGCATAAACCTGCTGTGATTGAAAAGTACGTGGTAATTATTAGAGTGAAATTTAATACTTACATGCAGCTCTTTAACTTTGATTCATCTGTGACCTCCTTGCTCTTCTCCTCATCCCCAGGTTGCGACTGGCCAAGATGAACGAGGAGATGCGAGAGGCGGAGGGGCCCTACAGTCAGTCAGGTCAATATAACACCAACAGCCCAACCGAGATGCAGTACAGAAAGTGCATGCAGGAGTTTATTAGCCTGCAGCTGGATGAAACTTAGTCACCATCTGATGCCATTGTAAACACAGGAGCAGAAAACTGTTAAAATAAGATCAGCACAGGAAATATTACAACAGGTGTCAGAACTGACATTGAAACTACAAAGTAATTGGATGAATAACAATATTCAGAGTCAGTGATATGATTGTAAATTTGGGGCTTCTTTTGGTATTGGACGGTGTGAACATACACATCCAAACCAAAGTGGGCAAGTGCTGAGGCAAAGAGGACAACATGGAGGAAACAGAAAACAACCTGCGTACTACAGAGCTCAAATTTTCAAATAATTTATCACACCAGAGTGACGTTGGTGCAGCTACTCATCAAACTAAAAGGTCTTTTAGTCTGATGAAGAGCAGCAGTTCTTGAAAAATCACTTTGGTTCAATAAATAATTTTGACATTGAAGCCCTGCAGGATGAGGCTGTTTTTTTTCTTCTTTAGATAAAGGATAAATTCTGTTTACGTGGTTGAATTGTGCTGAGCTTATCTCCATCAGTTGTGCTCCCGTTTCCTGCTGTACTGAGTGAAACCTCCATCCCTGGCTCGCTGCACTTCATTGTTGTACAGCATCAAGTATTAGACTGTATCAGTGTGACCGAGCTAAAGCCATCAACTGTGGACGTTACTGAAGATTTTTGTTCCAAAGTGGAACATCGGCACTTTGAAAAAAGTGACTGTTATTAATGTAAATATGATGATAGCACAAAATCAGAAGAAAAACTGTCACTTTTTACTAGCCAGTCTGAACCTCTTCCCTTTAATTTTTCAATCAGCTGATTTCCTCTGGTTTAGAGGTGTTCAGTAAGGATTTTTGGGCTTGATTACTTCTCACTTTTTTATCAGAATTGTGTCTCTGTTCTCAGTCTCAGTGTTTTAGCAAAAAATAACAGCTACTCAGTAACTGCCAACAGTATTCAGTGAAACTCAGACCTCAAAGTTACAGGAATTTCCACTATCTGGCAATAAATATGACATTTGAATGACTTTTTTTATCATCAGATGAGTCCAGACAGGTACAGCGTTTGTCTTCAAAACTTTGATTTTAAATTGACCTGTGTGATTTGTTTATGCACATTCCTTTTAACAGTTATGCAACTACTGTACCTTTTTCCTGTGATTGTATGGTTCTTATTTGAAGTCTTAACCCTATTCAAGGCCTGTTTACTTCTTGATGTTCAAACATGATGCATCTTGCTGTTGTGACATGCCTGATCAGAAAAAAGTCTATTTTAGAGCAGTTCTCTTTTATAAACGTAGGAGCCATATAATGAGTATACTTCCTGTAAATGTTGTAAATGATGTGCATACATACATTTCTTTATAGTCTGAATTAGCAGTGGTAGGAGTGACTGGTTGCACAGGAGTGAGTGCCATGAGGGGCTCTGTGTTCACATCCTTGCTTTTCTGTTTAAATGGTGTGATATTTACTTCCTGGTATGACAATACTGTGTCTTGGATATCAGTTGTTTAAATGTGCATTGCCTGTACTTATGGGAAATCCTGAATTGTAAGATGAGGGAGGCATTGATTGTATTGAATGTTAGCTTTTTTTTAAAAAAATCAAATATTAATAAACCATCTGAAGATGGTGCATCATCAAGCAACAAGTGCAATAGTATAGACAAATGTAACCATGTGTAGACGATCTGCTAGTTTTAACTGATATTGAACCTACTTACATGTGAGCGTCACAAAAACAGATAGATTCTTAAAGAAGACAAGGCTCAGCGTATTGTTGGTAAATGAATTATTGAAACACACCTCAGTTACACCCCTTATCTCCGTTCCATGAAGCCCAAACCCTCTGTGGGCACCAAAGCACTTTGATTTATTTCATATTCACGTTAAAAAGGCACATCCTGGTGCTGTCAGAACAGTAAAAGATGGTTTGATTGGCTGTCTAGTGTGGGGATGCATTCAGTCATTAGAGCAGAGATTGTGTTGTGATTGTGTTTGCACATGAGTTTTTAGAGTAGACATGGGGGGGGGGCTTTTTTTAGATTGTAAGAAAAAGGGACTAGTGCATTTATGGGCAACATAAATGTTATCCATTTCATGCTGAAGATTTAATGATCTCATATCGAGGGCTAGACATGCTACCTTTTTGGTAGCCGGACTGTTATTAGCCTGAACGCTGCTTTTTTAAGAAGTGGAAAAGCCTTTTTCTGCTTTTTAAAACTAAGTCAGGAATGTTTGGACCTGAATGACAAAGAATGACACTTAGTTTTTGTAATTGTCTTTATATTTTTGTGTTACTGAGTGCAATGGTCATGGTAAGGAAATATTTCGTCAACAACGGGCACCCAAGCACTGATGTTTAGAGCAGACAGATGAATGTGTCTGGAGTATCTCAGTAATGAATGTGTGTTGTCTGGTTAAAGGACTGATTAGCGATTTTTCAGAGCAGTTAGTATGAGGTAAACAGACCTCATCAATCCTTCTCCTCAGTTTTTTTTTAAAAATGCAGTTTAATTCAAGTGTCTGTCAGATTTCCTGTAGAGAAGGCGGTGGTTCTCAGTCTGTGGGTTGCTCTCTTTTATTGTTAGTTTAAACATTGCTTTATGCAACATAAAGAGGACTTTTTTTTTTTTAACAAATATTTGACTAATTTTCATAAATATATTGTTTTTAATGATTTCTTGTCTTCTTAAATTTGATTCTAAAACCCCAAAACAGAGTGGGAACCGCCTCTCTCTAACGATGCTCTCTTTCTTCTTGTAAATTCACACTGCTTTTCATTTCTCACTCTCCTCCCCAGAGTTTGTGCCTTCTTCTTCTGTTCTCTTTGTTTTTCTTTGGGGGTGCTGAGCCCAACACAACTGTATTTTTGTACATAACTCCTGCACTTTAAACACAATACAGTTGTTAACAAAATGACTCTCTGTGGGCTTGTCTTTTATTTCTGAGTTGTTTCTCTCCGGTTGCTTAGGAAGAGCTCTTTGGCTGTTTTTTCCTTGAATATTTTTCCATTTTGTTTCTTCTATTATTCCTTTTGTTCTGCCTCTGCATTGTTCTGTTTCATTTTTCGAGCTTCGCTGACACTCTGACAGGTATGGGCGACATTTTCTTTTTCATTCTTGTGCTGATGATACTGTCTGTATGCATGAGCCCTGCTCTCTGTTGGTATTTTTATCCTGCTGTGCACCTGCATAATGGCACATAAAATTTCTGTTTGTTACACTGTTTAGACTTTTTGAGTACTATTTAATTGAAGATAATTGTTGCAGTGAAGTCTTATTTGGTAGAAATGAGCCAGGAGAAGATGTAGTGTGCATCCCAAAAAGGATTTTTTACTGCAGTTGAACTATTTTCACCTACTGTGCAGAACAGAGCTCTTAAATCCAGAATTTTTGTAAAAGATTTGCTTGACAAAAAAGGGAAGAAATGTGAGTTTTTCCCCTTCAAATAGTTAAAATTAAGTTTGAGAAAAAGGGGGGAAATTAATGTTTGTTGGCAATGTTTGTGAATTCCCTGGTTTTTCCATTTATTAAAGTCTTCTGTTCATGTTTCTCCTACAGGCGATGAAACCTACCAGGACATTTTCCAGGATTTCACCCACATGGCCTCAAACGACCCGGACAAGCTGAACCGCTACCAGCAGTATGACCCACAAAGACCTTGACATAACAACTACACCATCCTCTAGCACTCAAAGACACTGTCCACAAACAACAGAAAGACAAAACGATGTCTGAAGAAACATCAAAGATCATCAGAGCAGAGCCGCCACAGCTGGAATCATGTCAACACATCTCAAATGGAAAAAGCTTCCTGGATTTTATTAAATCAACTTGTGGCTGTTTTTGATGAAGGCATTTCATGTGAGTTTGGAGGAAACTTCTTACAACCTCTGTCCTTCCCAGTTGGACTAGTTAGTCAATGGTACAGTGTTGGAGCCTTTAAAAGGTGCAAAATTTGAAAAAAGCATTGATCTGAGTCTGAAAGAAGAGCAGCCTCTAAGGCTGTCACTTATTTTGCTTCACTTGTCACACTTTCTGATGAAAAGTTCAAACATTTTTAGTATATTAAGAACAAATCAAATTGCATCAGAAATAAAAAATATTAGTGTTTAACTGACTGTTAAATACTCCATTTCAACTTCTAAATACTTAGTCTTTGCAGTAGGATTCTCTTTTTAAACATACACAAATGCTACAGGATCTTTTCTTCTTGCTTTAGCTCTCTCTGCAGCGTATACACGGCAGTCTGATTTCCCTGTGTCTTAAATCACCACTGATTTTTACCAGTTATGCTGGTAAATCTTTGACGTGTTTAACCATGTACAGTGATTATAGAAGTAAACCTGTTAGTAATGCTTCTGTAATGTCAAATACAAAGACATTTTTCTATTTTAAACGTTGGTTATTTTTAACTAAATCTGAAATTTTCATCTCGTCACATTAGTACCTGCAGTACGTCTGTGAGGATATTAGTCTTTTAGCATTAATGTTTTTTTTTTTAATATTAAATAGGTTCAGTTACGTTAAACAAGTCTTATTCTCATACTGATATGAGAATAATAAGTTAAAAAACAGAAGCTCAACTTTACTATGGACTAGAAATATGGGTAGCGCTGTATTTTTTGTGCAACGTTTTTTTCAAGGAAGTGGTTAATGTGGTTAAAGGTGCTCCCTGAAAACCTTCCTCATGAAATCCTTGTTTTTTTGGTTTGAATGGAAACGTAGTGTAGTTAAAGAGGGGATACAAACCATAGCACTAGCTTTGCAACAACAGAAATGTTCAATGAAACACTCTGTAAATTATGCATCAGATTATTGAAATGAATGATGTGACATGTACCCACACAACACTCTAAAATTTCTGCTGCATTAAGTTCGGAGTTTCAGATAGTTGGTAGTGACAGTTTTCACAATGTCCAGGGGTCTCATTTATAAAACAGTCCATGGATTCCATCATGAAAGTGTACATTCTCCTTTTTACCTTAAATCTCACAAAGGCCCTTCAAGAGATGGGTGTTGCAAATTAGCATTCACTATGAAGACTGTGATAACTGCATGTGATGGCTGTTAACAGCAGTTATTGTAGTTGACTAAAACTAAAATAAAAATAGAATTTTAGATAATTGAAACTAAATAAAAACACCCCCTAACTAAAACTTAAATCTGTGCTTAAAGAACTAACTAAAAAGAAGTTTCAGTCTTTGACAACAGCAGACTGGCTGACATGAACACCCAAGCCTGGGGAGAATAAAACTGCCTGATTTGATTGAAGAAGACTCAGTTGCCATAGTGTGAAGTCTTCTTCAGATTAATAAACCCATGTGCATGTACACCTGCACGCAGTGCTCTCTTTATAGATCATAATTCACTTCTACACACTCACATAAAAACTCAACGCAAAGCACATCATGAATGAAAAATAGTTCAAAATGAGCCGGCAGAAAAAAACCCAAAAACTTTTAGACACAGAAATCAAGGGGTTTGTGAATGAAAAGGAGGGTTAAACCACACATTTTATTTAATTAGTACAGTAGGAGGGAGGGCCGGGCAATTAATTGAAATTTGGATTAAATCACAGTATGGCCATCTGCAATTTTCAGTTAAATTCATTTTTTGAGGCAGATGTTATGCACGACACAGCATGCTTCAAGTGTCAGTTGACACCAAAAATGATTTCTGTTATAATATAAAATGATTTATTGCTGGGGTTTTTATTTTGTCTTTTTTTCAAGGAACTTAAAAGACAAAAACATAAATCCCAATTGCAATATTGGGGGAAAAAAAAATCATAATTAGATTATTTTTCCGAATCATTTGTCCCTAGTAGGAGGGTCATAAAACAAAAACATACTGACACCACATCGCTGCTGCATTCGTGCACGTCTCCTGCAGTGCCAAAACATTCACTATTTATCATAATGTATGACTATTACTGCAGGTGATGAAGAGGTGCCGAGTGTGCAGAGCAGACACTGCAGTGCATATATACATGCTTTGCACCTCACTGCACACATTTGTTCAAACTAAACATCACACTAAAAGAATTTAAAAATATTCAAAACACTATCGGCCATATCGTGTCTGCAGTTGTTTCATGCTTTATGGTGTAAATTTGCGTCACCTGCACTCCAGGTCTATGAAGGCGAGAATAAATACTCTGGGGATTTCTTAATTTCTTTTAGATAAATAACTTTTTACATAAAAATGTAGAATATGGCTCAATAGGCAAGTGTATAAACTAAAATGATAGATTCAATATTATAAATGCTAGTTTGCTGCACACTTTTCAGTTAGTTTTGTTTTTATAGATCATAAACTTGGTGCCCAGCATTTATAAATAAGACCCCTGATATTTGGTAAATTATAGCAGAAGTTCTGCCAGAGTTTAAAGTGAGTCATCATTTGAACTTGAGGAGAAGTGGATTTAGTTCAGATATATTTTACAGTCAGTGAAATGTTCAAATCTAAACTAGTTTAATGACAGTACACTTCTGCAGGATACATCATTTGAGCCTTAAAAACACTTCTCTATTAACAGTCAATAATAAGATATGATATGAAGTGCAAAGGAGTCTTTCAGCCCTGGTGCAACATGGGATACAATTCTTGTACATTTTGTACAGATGCTTTTAATTCTCCAGAGAAAGTGAAGTATAAAGTTAGTGGTACTTGAATCATTTATAAGCTTTTGTAAATGCTGTTCTTCGTATCTGTTGGTGATTTTAGCTCATTTTTATATTGTTCATCTGTAAACCAGTATACATGTACTGTATATTCTACCTGTAACATGTTCACATAAACTTCAATACATAAGAACCATGGCTTTATCTCTGTTTCTTTTTTAAAGTTTTGCCTCTCTTAATGTTTAATTTTATTGTCTTTATCAAAATGGTTGGTTAGATTATCTGTAAATACTTATGAAGAGAAAATTAAATTGTCTTCAAACAGAGTATTTTTGATTTTAAATTAAGGCTTCTTATTTTCCTGACTGATCCTTTTTTCTATTTCATTACTGTTTTTATGCATTTTACTGGTAGAAGGTTTGCAGAAACAGAAGTGTAATCTCACTGTCCAGCAGAGGGCGCTCATGATTTGTATTCAGAGGAAAAAATTGAACGGGTTCAACCTGAAAATGATGCTTGGATGCTGAAAGACAACTTAATGTAAGTTTGAGTCTCCTCAGTGTTACATTTTCAACAGTAACCTGAGATAGGACTGTTTTTTCTATATGTAAAGCATTTTTGTGTCCTACTTTCTTTCCCTGGTCTCCACATGATCGCCAAGCCTTCCAACATGTTTGAAATTACAGTCTGTTTATTCCTGCAGCCGTTTCTGTGAGCAGCGTGCAGGTCAGCAGTGCCCACCACTTGAAATGACTTATGGCTGTCTATGTTTGTATGTGAATATAGAAAGCCACTGCTTGTGTTTAGTCTGCCTCACACTAACAGTCATTAAAAGACTTTTATGAAATGAAAGCACAATCATAATTCACCTCCATGGAAGTGAGGAGGACATGAAGTATACACTCGTATATAAGTCTGTGTGCTTCTCTTCCTCTCACATCACATCATTGCGTGTGAACTGTGATGTAACTAAGGGATCATAAAAGAAGCCTCCTAAAGCACAGCTACATATTAGCTTTTTAGGTTGAGGTCAGTGGCTGAAGCAGATTTTCACTGTATGATAATGAATGATAAAAGTTTTGAAGTCATATCTAGACTTAACTTTTTTACCTAAAGGAAGAATAAAAGTTTTGTCCCATTAAAAAAATGTTTGTACAATGAACCAGTTCTCCTTAAACATGAGTTTTGACCTTCACCATACGAGAAGCACTTCAGATGCAGACAGTTACTTCAGCACTAATTAAATAATTAAAGGAGAAATTCAAGCCTCCACTAGTTTCTGTTCAAGTAGGTCTGTGTTAGTCTTTCTAATGCAGTGATTTCTAAAGTGATGACAGAAGGGCTCAGCAAAGCTAAGTAATATGCACATCACCAACAAAGCATGGCGGATTTTGTGAGATGACTTCCCCAATAAATACTCAGTACCAATAGTACTCAGACCCCCTTAACTTTATTCAGTTTTGCTATATTGTAGATCGATGCTGCAGTTTGAAAAAATTGTATTACCAGTACCCCATCATGGCAAACTGAAAACAGATTTTTGTTTTTCTAATTTACTGGGGGGAAAAAATCAGGATTGTTGCCTGATGGTCAGTCTGACTGAACTCCAGAGATCTACTTCACTTTCATGTGGAGTTTTTTTGCAAATTCAGAGTGAGCTTTCATGTTTCACACTAAGGAGAGGCTTCTGGCCATTCTGCCATAAGCCAAGATTGGTGGAGGGCTGCAGTGATGGTTGTCCTTCTGGAACTTTGTCCCATCTCCACACAGGATCTCTGGAGCTCAGTCAGAGCGACCATCCCGTTCTTAGTCACCTCTCTTACCAAGGCCCTTCTCCTACAATTACTCAGTTTTGCTGGACCAGCTCTTGGAAGAGTCCTGGCTGTGTCAAACTTATTCTAGTTGAGGATTATGGAGGATGCTGTGGTCTTGGAAACCTTCAGTGCAGCAGAATTCTTGTGTAGCCTTCCCCGGATCTGTGCCTCACAACAATCCTGCCTCTGAGCTGCAGGCAGTTCCTTTGACCTCATGGCTTGGTTTTTGCTCTGATATGTATTGCCAGCTGTGAGATCTTCTATAGAGAGGTGTGTTTCTTTCCAAATCATGTCACCTATTTAATTCACCACAGGTGGACTCCAGTCAGTGTAGAAACATCTCAGCAATGATCAAGAGAACTGGGAGGAACCTGAGCTAAACTTCAAGTTTTTTTTTCAAAGGGTCTGAATACTTACGTCAATGTGATATTTCAGGGGTTTTTTTTATGGATTTGACTTTTTTTTAAATTCTGTTTTCACTTTTTCATGAGGGGATTTGAGTTTTGAAAAAAATTAATTAATCAACTGTAGCATCAGGCTCTAACAACAAAATTGAAGTAAGTGAAGGAGGGGATCTGGATGCTTCCTGAATGCACTGTATGTTTCAATAAATGATCAGAATCACTTCTCTTGGTTTAATTAATGTTTGATGACTTTAAAGCTGATCATCTTGCTAAAACTAAAACTATCTTCCATCTTGTGTTATTGAATCAATTTTTAAACCTCATCACTTTCATTTCAGACATTCAGCCTCGAGTTAATAAATTTGTGTTGAATGATCATCTGATATTTATCGTTCTGCCTGTTTCTACCCTCGGCCACCAAGCCTTTTCCAGGAAGTGTGCGGTCTGCTTGCCTGTGGAGAAGTGAAGGGCCGCTGCTGGAGACGTTTCCCTCCATTAAAACCTCATGTGAAAAAGGCTGAGGACAGCCAGGCTCCTTTCATGCAGCTGAGACTGTCTCAGAGGTCTGAACAGATTGATTTCAACACCATGCAGGGTCCAGTGGTGACTGAACGCTAGGGTTATTTAAACACAAACTGCACAAAATCATTTCATGGTGTTCCAACAAATAAGAGAATATTTTTTTGAATAAATCAACATTTTATTCCCTTTACCATGGTACAATAACCTTAGTAATCCGGGTTTTCAACCTGCATGTCTGGCTGGTACTTGTGTTCCAGATTGACCACTAAAACAACTAGGAAATAATGACACTGACATTTTCAAACACGTGGTGACACAAGAGTTAAGATTCACGTTAGTTTAGTTATTTTTAATTAGTTAAGTAGTGTTTGAAACAAAAATGTAAATTTTGTTAGTCTAAGATTTTAATGATAATTAACACAAACATAAAAATGGCATCCTGATACTTTGAGTCTTGTTTTGGGGTTTTCAAACTGGTGAAATACAAATAATGCAAGTCTAAAGTTGTTTATGCGTGTACTTATTCGTGAAAGTTTAAGGTGTTATGGTAATGGATGACAGATCTGAGTGTGCACGCTATGTAGTAGTTGCAGGATAAAAAAAAACAAAAAAACATCCAAACTCATTTCTCCACACTTAGACATGGAGTAAATAGATGTTTTAAACCTCCCTTCATAAAGACTGTTATTATGAAAAGCAGTAGATACTTCATCAAATCAATTATCACCTCCTCCTGCACCAAAAATGTTTGTGTTTCTCAAAATCCAGAGTAAAAAAGAACCCCCCTCCTCTGTCTAAGCACAGTTCTGGCCTCCACATCCTCATCCACAAGTGTTAATATTTACTTCATCCAGTTTTCACCCTGAAAATGAAAGGTTCAGCTTTCATATTTTGGTGCTGAGATCCAAATACTTCTGTCTGCATTGTGTAAATGCTGCTGATTAATGGACAGGCTGCATGAATAGTCGTTCTCATCCTCAGCCTCTCCCATGCCGGAGAGGAGGAAAGCTGGTGGTTTCTGAGTGTTAAACAAAGTGCGTGCACATGGACTGTCTTCAGCAGACTGCACATTGTAGCTTCATATTCAAAACTTCTGCTTTTTCATTTTTTGCCTACAAAGAACTGAACCAGTTGCCTCCTTTTATTTCATTTCCCTACAGAGCAGTCAATATAATGGTGAGCTGTGAATTTTTCCAACAGGTCTCAGCAGCTGAGGAGGTCTGCTGTCCAGCTGTTTGGGAACCAAGAGGACTGTAAACTTCTCTCTTTCTGCTGCACATTAACCACATTTGTTGGTTTTATTTCCTGTTACTGCAGGGAACTACGTAACAGAAAATGATTAGCTGTATTCTCCCTTAATAACCACAGTTATGAGATATTTGAGGACAATGTGAGTCCAGATATTGTACATCTTAAAAAATCGTTTAAAATACCTCCATTAACTGATGTTACTTTTTCTCAGGGATAAACATATTGTAATCCTGATGAAGTATTTAGGCCTTTATGATAACAGAAAAATGAACATTTTTTTCCTAGAAATCATAGCAATGGAAATCCCATCTCTAAACTTGTGAGTTTACAGATACCAGTGAAGTTTCAGTTGTTACTGACCGTGTGCATGTGTAAAGGCTCAGGCAGGTACTGAGTCAGTGAAATCCAGAGATTAGATTCAGCCCTCAGACTGCTGGTGGATGCCAGCGACGACAAAAACCATTATATAACTCTTCAGACTGTTTTGACATCAGTAGCTCTATCTGGGTTTAGAGGGGATGGGTGAACATCAACACAGTAAACTTTAGCCTGAGGGTCAGAGAAAGGTTTGAGTAAACAAGCAGCATATGAGGCACAAAGATGGAGGACCTGCTGTGCCTCCTGAAGGTGTCCCATAAATGGGTCACTAACAGATACAACCACTAACTCCTCAAGACAGCTGAATATAAACATTTTAATAAAATGGGGTAAATCATTTTAATACAAAATATATAATATATACTATATTTATTTGTAGGAGCCTATTAATACACTAAAGCCGCATTGGTTAATCTGGTTCCCCTCTGGCTCAGTCAGGTCTCCATCCATGTTGATTCAGGTAGGGCCAATCCCATTCACAAATTTCTTATTGGTATATTATTATTGGTTAGATCACAACAGATGTTTGAAGCAACCATGATGGCTTCCACTGATGTGTGGCCATAGATTGTAGAAACATGGACAAAGCCTCAGTGATGTCACCTGCTGGTTTCTAGTTTCAGTTTTGAAGCCCATAGATGGCCGTCACCATATTAAAAGTACTGCGGGCCTTAAGTCAGCTGTTAGTCAAGTCAACCACACCCCTGCCTAAATATCACAAGGGATGAGTTGTGCAAAATAAAACCTCTGCAAAGTGTCTTTGATAATAAAATAAGCTATTTAAACTAGGTTAGTTTTTGTACCAGGGTGTTGTTGATACGTTTTAATTCTGCTGTAAAAACGGATGATTAAATAATGCAAGACAGTCTGGCTGCAGATCGTAGATCTGAGACACCCTTTCTCACAGACCCTTACTGTGAGATGCCATTTCTGTCAGAACGGAAGTGCTGAATTAGCCGAATCAATGTATTTCTAGTTTTCAAATTTATTTTGAAATTCAACTTTATTTATAAACCATGTCTGGCAGTTACATTCATGAAATAACTACATTGCAAACAATACAGACAAAGTAGCATTTCATAAATGAAATGGAGAAAAAGGTCAGAGGTCTGATCTGGGGGTGAATTATGTATAGACCCGTTTTATAAGTAGATACATCAACAGTGGTTGACTTTAGTTTTGGTCATTTTAGCTAAAGCTAATATAGCTGTGCTAGCTTCTTAGTAAACATATCTATGTTAGCCAATGTAGCTAAGTTAGCTCTAGCAACATGAGCTTTAGGAAATGAGGCCAAAGCTAACGTAGCTATGTAAGCTATGTGATAACATCACATAGGTTTTTAACACATCACATCAGGTTTTTAACTTGTAACTTTGGAATCCTAACCCTTACCCTTAACTGAGAATTGAATATGATTTTATTTTGAAAGTTTTAGTGTGTGATCTGTTCTGACAGATGTGGCATCTGTCCATGAGAGGGGGCATCTGAGATTTGCGGTCTGTGGCCAGACCCCTCTCAGATAAAAGTGTTATTGAACTTAATTGAACTTTGTAGCCAGTCTCAATTGGACACTTGAGGAACTGCAGTTTTTCTGCACTTCTACTATGACTAACTTTTTCAACATCAGAGGTTTCCTCTTGTGTGAATTTCAGTGAAAATAAATCCTGTATATTAAGCAAACTTGAGAACTGTTGAAGCTACATACAATGAGTAAAAGTTAGTTTTAAAAAAATCATGTGATCCAAAATTTCTGTATTTGGACTGGACTAAAGTCATATGGATAGGATGTTTCAAATAATGTAAAGATGGTGCCATCCCTTTGTTGCATTGGCGAGACTTGCATTCGGTCCATTGAGTGATGACACCTTTTTTTGTGATTCACTCATTAACCCAGAGCGGTCAACAGTGGTGCGTTCCAGGCTCACCCCTAGATGTCATCTACTCCAGAACACATCCTCTTGCTGGTTCTTTGGCTGAGGCCCAGAAAGCTTTCTGACAGGTTGAGGCCCACAGGGTTTCATTTGTCTTCCTCCAGGTCTATCGACTGCCTTTTTCTGCAGTCCTTCAGAGGTCTTAATCAGCTTGTCAATGGGCTTTCCCTGGTACAATCATCTCCAAGTAACCTTGATGTGGATGTGGCGATAAACCCACAGCACCCAACCTCTACTGGTCAGATCGGGATGCTCAAGCCACTATTGCCTGCAAGATCAGAATAATGCTGCCTCTTCCGCTCATAGGCCTCCTCCACTGCATCCTACCAAGGCACCATAAGTGTGATGATAAATACAAGGTGGAACGAGGTCGACCAAAGTTCAAGATCTGGTCTCAGGTTGATTGATGCGATCTTAACTGAAAAGCAGAGCTTCTGGCCTGAGTCAACCACTATCTTCCAATCCATGTCAAAACTATCTTAGACAGGGTGAGATTAAAAAAAAAAGTATCACTGACTAAAGGGAAGTGAATTAACACAGTATACAATAAGCATTAAAACTTTAACAGTACCTTGTGGAATATTAACACTGGGTCTGTTTCATCAACCCCTCTTCACACTGCTTCAAAGTTTGCTTCTCCCTCATAGGAGGTCTTTGTATTTCACTTGTCTGTTAGGAAATTTTTGGGGCCAAAATCCACATTATTCCTCGTTTGTTCAGCCTCCATCCAGAGGAAACAGAACAGTCTGCACCATCCAGAGCTCCATCATGCACCACCAGCACATCACTCACTGGTTCTCAGGTTCAGCCAAACTCTCTGAGGCCTCAACCGGTCCACAGGCCACACACTCTCCAGCCTGACCAGTGAGCTCTCATGTTGGTCTGCTTGTTTGCTTCGACAGTGCTGCTAACCCTTTCATCCACAACATCAACATCGCTACATCCTCAGACGATGACTACACGCTCCGTTTGCATAAACTTTCTCCTCCTCTTTTCTTCACATTTGGCTCTTCAGTTTACTGACAGACATGCCTCCATCTCCTCTTCACAGCTCGACCTGCATGACTGGATGCAACAGAGCGATCCTTTTGCCTTGTATGGTGCTCTGCAGTCCAAATCACTGAATTGAAAGCAGCAACCATTCTAACATTAGTCCATCAAAAACAGTATAACTGGAAACTAAACTCAAACCAACAGACGGTTTGTTCGTTTTTCTGAATGAGAGCTTGAGGTAAATGCTTGGTTTGGGTAAAGCATAGGTAAGCCAATCCTATAGCCCAATTTTTCAAGATGCAATTTTTTCCCAAAACAAAAAGAGAAAATCTCATTCAGGATGTTTTGGACAAACTCTCTAGCAGAGATGAGATCAGACTAATTGCTTGGTTTTATAAGGAAGAAGTTTTTTCTGCATAACAGTGGAGTTAGATTGTGTTACTGAATAATTTTACTGAATGATTGCTTGTATTAAAAAGAGGTTGGGGATGGAGACTTGAGGATCCCTGCAGGCTAGATTGGCTCGAGAAGAAGAGGAACTGGCATAGTTATTAGTTTAGCATGGAATAAGAAAATGGATGGATGGATATGAATGTTTGATGAAAATCAGGACAGAAATGTTTTCATCAGTGATGGCCTTGCTGAAGCATTGCTACAGGTTCAATGCTTTGCTCACGGGCACTTTGACAGTACTCAGGAAGTGACCTAGCACCTCTCCAGCTACCAGGCGTAAGTCCAGATATGGTCCACCCATGACTTGAACTGGTGACCCTTGGATTTCCAGCCCAAGCCCTTACAGACTGAGCTACTGCTGCTGTCTCTGAGCGCTGCAGGCTACTTTGACCTCATGGCTTGGTTTTTACTCTGACATGCATTGTCAGCTGTGAGGCCTTCTATAGAGAGGTACATCTTTCCAGATCATGTCCAATCAATTTAATTTACCACAGGGGAACTCCAATCAAGGCGTGGAAACATCTTGGCAAAGACTGAGAGAATGGATTTATTTGTATGTTTTTCTGTGTTTTTGTTCAAATTATGTGTTGCTGCTTATCTCAGCTAGGTCTCTCTTTAAAGGAGAACCTTGATCTCAGTGGGACAAGCCCAGCTAAAAAGGCTCATGAAATAGCCTGTCAGCCAATCAGCTCTTTATGATCTCATCACTTTACGAAAACAGCAGATATAACCACAATCTTATCATATTATTTGTAAAATCACAGGTATGAGGTTGAAAGATATTTCATCACTAAAAAATGTCAGTGTGTTAATGTTTAAGCAATAAAGAGTAGATGAGATTCAGCTTCAAAAAGGCTGATTTTCCACACAGACTGACAGGGATTCACTGCATCCTGGCACATGTGCAGGAAGTGAAATCTGCAGCCGACCTCAAGACCTCATCTCGTCTCAGCTGGACTGGGCCGTGGAGCCGTGGAAACAAAGAGATGAGGAGCAGAGAGGGAGTTGGGGGGGCTTACTGTGACTAAACCTAACCTCCTGTGGGGGCTATGTGGTGTTACAGCATCTCCAGGAATGTGATCCTGTGATTGAAAGTTGATCTCTCAGCTGTGGACTCTATATTTAGGATTTGTTGAATCAGATGTGGACTAGTGTTGAGCACATCCAACAGTCAATACTCCTTCTTCTACCTCAGCGGACCTCATGCTGAGCAATAATGATGATGGATCTGGTCTTCCATTTTAATGAAGAAAAACTGTGACGTCAAAGTCATTACATAGACTTCCATGACCAAGAATCTGGGAATGCAGGAGAAGATGATTAGACCAAATGCTGGTTATTAGATGACATTTTAAAAAGCAGAACATCCTCCTCAGACAACCGCTCACATTTTTATTCCAGCTTTAGACATTAAAAATAAGAAGGAGCCTCTGCTCCTGTGTTATCATATTTTTAGCGTTTCCCAAACCACTTTTCTACATGAGGCCTCATTCACTAAATATCCCTCTTCAGCCGGGGAAACTGCTGGGAAGTAGACAGTGTTGAATTAGATAATGGGGGGAAACCTAAAAACCACAAGAAAATACATCAAATATACTGCAGTCTAGAGTCTATATACAAGCAGATAATTAAAATGTTTCCCATAGGGATTTTTTGTTGTTAAACTGCCTTTTCAGTTTGTTCTGAGCAAAAATTAGAAGCTTAAACAGAAAGAAAAAAGCAAAAAGTGAGAGCCTTTCTTTATGACAAAAACATCGGGTCCCTTATGATCATTTTCTTGTTAAAACTAGTTGATTACCTCTGGTAGTAGGCAATAATCTTATTTTGATGAGACAAACTAAAGCTCTGAAAAAAAAGTATTATTTTTCTCTCATTATAATTAGTTTGATAAATGGCTTAAGAAGAATGGCTCACTGACATGACTTTACAAAAAGCATAGTCACTAAAGCTACCAAAAGCTTTGCAAATGTATTCAAACTCACATAAACACACAGTGGTAAAGGCCATCTGTCATACTTTGCACACAGTGTCACGTTTCACAGTCATGATCTGAACTCATGCTGGCATAAAACATGCATCACTATCAGTAAAATTACTGTATATTTTAATGCAGCCAACAATGCTTAAGCAGCTCCCTTGGCTGCATAAGCTACATGGATAATGGAGCTACATAGCTGATTGAGCTACATAGCTAACGCAGCAAAAGCTAAGCTTACAAAGCAGCTACATAAGCTACGCATCTATGTTATCTGTGAAGCTAAGCTTTATCTACGTTTACTAAGTCTCACATTGCTAAAGCTAACTTAGCCGTTGGTAATGGAGCTCTGTACTTATGTAGCTATAATCAAAGCTAAGCTTACAAAACAACTATGCAAGTGGCGTAGGAAAGTTTTCTATATACATTAGCTTTAGCTATGTTTGCTAAAGCTCACGTTGCTAAAGCTAACTGAGCTACATTAGCTTTTGTGGTAATGTTAATTACGTAGCTAGCAAAGCTTTGTTAGCTCTAGATAAAGCTAACATAGCAAAAGTGAGCCATGATTTATGTTACTACTACTCAAACAGGTCAATACAGAATTAATTCCTTGACTAGATCTCTGATTTTTTCTGTTTTATTTATGAAATAATTCTTAGTCTTTAATGTTTGCACTGTGGTTATTTAATGAATGAAACTGCTAGACTTTATTTATAAATAAAGTTGAATTTAAAAAAGAATATCTAAAAGTGGAAAAACATTGTACCAGCAAATTATGGCAAGTCAGAAATGTTTAAGCTGCACTAAAATTTCATTAGATTTTTTATATGGTCTTAAACTAATCTAGCTATTAGATATGATACCTGCTTTTATTTTGAAAGAAAGCAAATAACTTTGGATTGATCCAAGATTAGGACATAAACGTAACCCTGGAAAAAAATACTTGTTATGGACTATAAAAGGCAAATGATGAAACAGTAAAAAAGCAATTCTAGTGCAGATGACTTTTGACTTGTCCACTGAGCTGTCTGTGAAATTTTCTCTTAAACTAAAACATTAAGTCACAGCAATGGACTTATTTTACATCACTGTTGCAGGAGACATTGCATTGGCTGAACCAAAGCGTGCTGAAAAAGACAATAAAGCATGTGATTTATGCGATTGAAAAAAATAAATGCCCTAATTATGGACATTAATCGTGATTAGTGCATCAATGCTGACAGCACTACTCGTAAAATGAGTGCAATCCAACCGCTCTGTGCAGCACTCATATTTCTTAAACGTAATTACACTCTCACAGACCACTCTAGTTACACCTGTACAGACGATCATTAATGTAAATATCTAATCAGCCATTTACTCTGCATCAGCCGTTTAGGTATGTACACATGGCTAAGACAATCTGCGGAAGTTAAACATCACAACTGGGAAGAAAAGTTTTTAAAAGGACCTTTGAATGTGCCATGGCTGTTGGTGGTCTGGCGGGCTTTCATGTTTTTCTCATCAAATTCTAACCATACCACTCAAATGCTGCAGAAGAAATCTAAACTTATCAGACCAGACAACTCTTTCTAAATCTTGTATAACTTTTGTGAGCCTATGTGGATTGTAGCTTCAGTTTTCTGATCATAGCTCACAGTAGTGACACCAAGTGTGGTCTTCTACTGCTGTAGCCCATCTGCGCTAGAGGTTAGGCCCGTGTATGTTCAAAGATGCTTTTCTGCACACCTCAGTTGTAGTGAGTGGTTATTCAAAGTATCAGCCTATCAGCTCAAACTTGTCCGGCCATTCTCTGACCTCTGCCATCAACAAGGAGTTTTGGCTCAGAGAACTGGCACTCACTGGATAATTTCCCTTTTTCTCATCATTCCCTGTAAACCCAAGAGATGGCTGTGGGAGAAAAGCTCATAAGATCAGCAGTTTGTGAAATACGCAGACCAGTCTGTTGATTTTTGGAACTAATAACAACACTTAATTCAAAATCCCTTAAATCACCTTTCTTTGTGATTCCTTCATTCTGATGCAGTTTGAATCTCAAAAGCTCATCTTTGACTAAACATACATCGCTAAATGCACTGGTTGCCCACATGATTGGCTGTTATATTTGCATTAATGAACAGTTGGACATGTGTGCATAGTAACATGATTGGTGAGTGTAGATAAATTAAATCTTGAATTATTTGAATTATGCTCTGCCTGAAATATTAATACATTAAGTCTTAATGTACTTTTACATAACAGAGCCTATAAATAAAAAATTAAACAAATAAATAATACACATAGCCACACAGAATTGTGCATGCTGTGTCACTTCCATTATATTCAACCGTGCACATACACAGCTGTCACATATTTATCTGTTTTGAGGAGTATTTTGTTCTTTCTAAGATAAAACTGAGTAAAGTCTTTGATGTGGCACAGTTGGATTTTTGGGATAACCAGATGGAGGTCACCTTTTCTTTTTTCTTTATTAGATGATCAAACACAAGTCAGCTCCTGCAGGACATGTCCCCAAAAATGCCAAACATACTGCATGGATATTTTATTTTTTTAAGATAAAAGGCTTTATTGCACACTAATGTCAGTTTTCTCCTAAGTTGACTTAATGTTCATGACTGACCTTCATGAAATTCTTGAATCATAAAACGCCACAGCACATTTTTCTGAGGTGTTCAAGATGAAGCTGTGTTCATAAAACGCCTCAAAACATAGCAATCATTTTTATTTTAGGAATAAGAACTACAGAAATAAATGTTTATCTTGGAAGAAAAACGCCTCTCAACTGTCACTGAATCATCTGAAGAAAAAACTAAACATGAAAAGAAGCGATCAAACAGAAGCTGCTAGATAACTCACATTGTTTTGCCACTTAGGAATGTATTTTTACAGTTTACTGACAGCAAACACTTAAGACACCATGATAGTTATTTCCCCTGAGACACAGTCTCACCTCCCTCCTCCATGAGATGTTTAGTTTGTATACAGTAGACTTTGCAGACTGCAGGGTGGACCAAAGCAGCAGCTGCTCAGTGCTGAAATGTAAACTCGTCTAAATGTAAGGGATTAGAGAAATTCCCTAAATACACCCCTGCTAAAATTCCCATTCAAATAAACACATTTGCTCTCCAGTCTTCAATATATATATCAGTTTTATTGTACGGACAGAAAAATTATACAGTTTGAGAACGTGAAACATTCCCCATCAGACAAACAAGGCGGCTGAGTGGGAAAGCAACGTGAAAAAGAAGAGGGGGGGCAGGGAGGGGGCTGAATCGATGGATACTCAGAGGGGGGCGCTGGATCGACATGGCGAGTTCTCACTTCTTCTGATGCCTGACAAAAGAAAAAAAACAGACATTTACTTACTTAGGGATTTATTTTAAAATGTGGTATCAGAAAGTATCAAAAGTCTTCATTACCCTATTTTAATAAAATATAACATTTGTACTGTGTCTGAAAGATTAACACATTTTGTATAGTTTAAAAGCCTCCAAAGGGTAGCCATTCTGCATCTGCTCTGTAGCAATTCAATACAAGAAAAGGAAGGGTTGAATGAGGTTTTCCTGCTTGCTCAATGGTTATCGAAGTGTAAAGTTAATTGGTTCCTGAAAGTAACTGAACAGCCAAACAGGTGTACTTTTGCTTTAAGGAGAGTCTGTGAAGGCAAACAATCATAAAGAGCTCATGTGAGAGAAAAGCTCAGGGACAAGTGAAGAAATCTTGTAAAAAGCAAAACAAATCATGATATATGAACACCTTTCTTTCATTTGTTTTAAACCTGAGACTCTCTGCTCGGTCGCTCTAACCACTCGGCTTTCATGCTGCTTTGAATTCAAATCTCAGCCATGAGGTCAGCTTGACAAAGATCACTGCAGTATTTAATCTGTCACACAGCACTTGAACCTCATAAAGACATGACAGAGTGTGCACAGAGGCCCTAATTTGGTCAGTGACACAAAGCATCATGGGAGGCATGCTACAGTCAATCCAACACAAACACAACAAGCAGCCAGGAACCATAAAGAATCACGCTTCATTGTGGAGTACAGTGAAAGGGTTTTGCCCACTGAGATGGCAGCTAAGTTTACATTCCCTAATGTCAGTGACGAGTGAAACTGGGTTATGCTTGGAAACAGCAGTACAGAGCTGCATTGTGTATAATCACACATTATTTTCTCTAAAAAAGGTTTGACAGCTTTGTGGTATTGTGTTAAAGTCTGCAGGAGTCTGGAGATGTCTAACCTTAAGTGGACTTTCATACTGTGATCATGCTTGTTTCTGTGTGAATGATGCTAGCTGTGTATTGATGCTATGTGACCTATAAGGACCACATACATGAGTGAGGATACCTTTGCACTGAGAAGAAGTTCTACTCATCAATGTACTCAAAGGGCTCAGGGGGCTCTGGTTCCTGCTCTTCCTCCTCAATTTTGGGGCCATGAGCTGAGACTGGCTCCACCAGCTCCTCCTCCTCCTCACTGGTGTCCTTCATGATGATGATGCCACCTGTATGGAGCTGGTGACAGAAAGTGGGAAAAAAATCCACATTAGCAATGACCTGCTGATGTTCTGCAGGTGTTTATGTTTTAAATATCCTTGCTTGAAGTGCAAAGAACAAGCTGATCTGTACTTGTTTATGTCTCTCTTCAATGTGAGCAGAAACTTGATGCTTGTGTAACAACTGGAAAGAAACTGAACTTAGCAGTGACACAGAAAAACAGGCTGGCTGAATGACTGAGGAGAAAGCAGGAGATTCAGCACATTAAGAAGGTAGAACTGAACATTTTCCTAAACCACTAAAATTCAAGGACTCCAGTCCTTCTGTTAACATCAAACATTGTTTAACCTCCTGAACCCTAAGCTTTTATTTTGTATGCATTTTGACATCTTACTACTTTGGGATAGTAGGACCTGATAAGTATAGGAAATACGCATTGTATTTTGATTAGTAATTTTTTAATGTTCTCATATGTGGACAGTGGGTTTATTTTAGTTTATTTATAATTTACTGGGTTGAGTGGTTATGTTTTAGGTGGGCATACAAGTTTGTTGTGTTGCCTTTTTTGTTGCCACCACTTTTGAACAAATTCGGCATACTGGCTCGTCCGTGTTGATGGGCTCACATTGCTCATTAAATTCGAAGCGGAAATATTCCCACACCGGGGCTGTGGCATTTGGCTCTGCAATCATCTTTTTTCTTCCTACCTTGTGTTGCTCCTCACGAGACTCACTTGCTGCACTCTGTGTGTGTATGCTAGCGGCCCCGCCTCCCCCCACAGAGACAAAGAGACTGGATGACTGACAAGAGGGTTCACTCCGTTCATTCCACTATGGAACAAACCAGCCAGGCGCTGAGACCAATGCACAGAGTGAACCCTCTTGTCATCCAGCCTGTTTGGAGGCGAGAGATGAGGAAAACAAACATGCATGCACATGGTAATATAACAAGGCTGGCAAAATTATTTAGTTCATTTTCATTTATCGTCCGATAAATTGATTTATCGATTATCGTCTCAGGCCTAAGACCAGTTGATCGGTGTAGTGACAAGTCTCAGTGATACTGAGCTCTCTATTGGCACTCATGAAATACCTCTCTTGGCCAACCATTGTTCTTGGCTGGAACTAAATGTTATTTATTTGTGGGAACTCTGTAACATTATTAGAATGATTTTAAATTACAGTATTGAACACAGTTGATTATATAAATAAAATTAATCTAACTTAAAAACATTTTTAATATTGGTCAAGAAACATTCAAACACAAATTGTCTGGGAGAAAAAAAATGTTGAAAGCAGAGTAAATGCTGATGTAAAATTCACACCATATCCCTTATTCTTAGATTTAATGTAATGGTACAACCATGAATGTAGTAAGCAAGAGTAAAGAAGTATGGAATTTGTAGGGACGGAAAAGTATTTAAACAAGTAAGAGTCAGTGATTTAAAAAAAAAAATAGTTTGAAGAATTATTTTGCTACAATAAAAAGCTCAAGGACTGAACTCTTCATGTAAATGTAAGATGATCCACGTAAAAGGCTTTCAGTAAACCCTCTCTTACTGAGCAGATTCCAAGATGAGTCTATAAAACCTTTCACTTCCTAAACTCATCTTTGAAAGTAAAAACAAACCCTTAAAAGGAAAGCAGCGTAACAAATCTTGAGACAAACTCAGACACCATTTGGGCACTTTATACACTCAGTTGTACATCGAAATGCTCCAACCTAAGCCAACTAAAATATCAAACCCTGTTTTAATCATTACAGGGCTTAGATGTGGAGAACTACATGCTGTCCTATTTTTTTGTACAAAACTGTCAAGACTTACAGGAGGACAGCAGACATTTGGCTATAGACCTGAGAATAAGAGAAAGCTTCTGTGCTTGGAGATGTTCCACAGAGGGAAACATCAACCAACAGGCTTACTCCCGACTCAAAGGAGTTTTGGTTCATGTTAAGATACTGAGTACAGTTAACACTGAATTAGAAAATTGTCATTAACGTGGTGAACCAGAGTTGGTGTAGTATATTAGGACCACTGCTGGTAAACAATTTTCATCAATTTCTCATTCAAAGATAACAGTGTGCCAGTCTGTTGTTTTTATTAGCTAAGAAAAAGGTACAGCATTATATCACATCCTTCTTTTTTGGCAGAGGGTCTACTCAGAAAAACAAAATGTCCTGTTCTAAATGAAGATACGCATAAAAATGTATGGACAGCAGCGTGTTTTTACCGGTTTGAAGGGCTGATAGCGGCAGGTCTCGGGCATGATGAGCACTTTGAGCTGAGCTGGCATCACTCTGGCCGGGTTCTCCAGGAGCTGGAAGTTTGGCTCTGCCTCCTTCTTCTTCTCTTTCTCCTTCTCTTCATCCTTTTTCTCCTTCTCCCCTTCCTGGACTTCCTGTGACAGAGAGGGAGAAATCTACATCAGGTCTCCATTCACTTTTCTTCATGCATGAGACATCTGTCTAGAAGTTGTACTTTTATGGTAATACAGAATCTCTTGGTGAGTCTTTATGTTGCTGGGGCTTACATTTTGAAAGTCAGGGATGGGATTAAACCCTGAGATGTTGAGCAGGTTTGGGTTTGGTACCTTGATTGTACTCAGGAAGTCAACTGGTACCTCCCCAGCTACCGGGCTGCTACTTGAACCAGTGACCCTCTGGTTCCCAACCTGCAGTCTGAGCTACTGTTACACCAACAACAATCTACTCTCTCTATATTTTACTAAGTCCACAGTGATGTACAAAAAAAATCTAATTTGGCACTGATTATTGAATTAGAAAGGATTTTTAAAAACATTTATTTGGGGCTTTTCTATGTTTTTAAGGATTGGAAACAGGGCTGACAGAGTGGGGGAGAGACATGTGGGAAAGGGCCAACTGCATACATGGGGCGTGCCTTAAACCACTAGGCCATCTGTGCCCCAGAAAGAATTTTTTTTTTAATCATAAAAAGATTTTTCTTGCACTAAACAAATAGTTTAGCCAATAAAACGGTTATAGCTTTATCTGTTTCCGTTGGTAAGTGGGAATGGGTAAATGTAATAGGCCAGTCATAATGAAGTAACACAACACAACAGAGGAACACTAGTTTATAACCACTTTTTGTAACGTGTTCTGTAAAAATGAACTCATTTTTAGGATAGTTTTCAGAAATAATGCAAGTCATCAACGAACATGGCCATACAAAACCACCATAACAATATTAGTGGTATAACATTGGACTTTTTGGAAGAGTGATAATTGAATAAAATAAATTTTATTTTCCTGTTGGGATTCAGAGCTTTATCTCTGCAGCTCAACATGTATTTTTCTTACTATTTATTTATTTAATTTTAAATAAATGAAGTACTGAAAACATCTGCACTCACCACTTCCATCTTCTCCTCCTCCTTTTCCTTCTTCTCCTTCTCCTTCTTCTTGGCTTTGGCTGTGATGGAGAGAACAGCAGTGGACACCTGCCACGCAGAGACACAGAGCAGACAAAAATCACACAATGGAGGATCAACACTGTAGAGACTCAGACCTTCCACAAACATTGCTTACACTGTACAAAAGAAGACTAGTCAACCAAAAAAAAAACCACTGCATTCATAAGAACACATACAAGAACTGTTCAGACTGAGACCGAGAAACTGAGAAAAAGAGATGCCAACATAATTAATAGAAATGGCAACAAAACTGTAAGTTGTATGAGTTGCAAAATTATAAATCACTATAAATAGTGGTCAGCTTTCCTGACTGACACTACTGGAAGGAAATAAAGAAAGGAAATGCTGATCAAGCACATCTGCAGGTGTGCCTTGGTCTGTCAGCTCTCACCTTCTCCTTCTCCTTCTCCTTGGGGACCTCCAGAGCAGGTGGGTAGGCAAAGGTGGAGGGCTTACAGTTGGATCGGTACTGCACCTTAGGCATCTGAACACAGAGACAGAAGAAAGGAAGGTATTTATCAGCTGTACATCACCTGGTCTAGTTATAACCTGGTCAAACTGAAACCATGTTAAAAGAAACGTCCCATCAAAAATCCCCACTTTTCTAACAAAAGTCTTAAAAGTCACAGATCAACATGATTTAAGCCAGTGTTTTCTACCAAGTAAAGAATTTATTAAGCTCTGTTCTGTTTCATCTGAACAAGTCTCTGTTGTTCTTCCATACCTTTAACTCCTACCTCTCTCCCTTTGACTGTATTAAAAGAGAGGAAAAAATCTAAATCTGAGTTTTTTCTATCTAGTGTCAGAGAGAGTTTGCCCTTCAGACAAAATGGTAAAATTTGCCTGGTCAAGTGTTTTGCAAACAATAGTGTAGCAAATGTTATATCACCATATCCCTTCCTAGAGTGTACATTTAAATAGTTACATGGAAGAAGAAACCGTTATTCTAACACTGATTTCTTTCAAACCTCACCCTCAAACTTAACCTTGCATAAAAATGAGAAAGTGCTCTGTCAGGTTAACTTTGACAAACATTAAAGAAGATCTCCACTCAGAGCAGCAGCAGGTGTCCTCTGTTCAGTGTGAACCTTTTGCATTTCAAAGTGTTGTGAAACTAAGTGACAAAACAGTCTCTACAGTCACAGAGCAGCACAAAATGTGGCGAAGCTAAACTTCATATTTTTATGAGCTCATAATTCAGTTGTTTTACTGCAGTATAGAGGCAGAAAGAGAGACCGCAAAGTCACTTCTACTTTGTAGAGTATCCTTAAGTGCTGTTAAAAGCTGTGATATTTACCTCTGATATTTTTTTTGCTTAGGAGTGTAACAGGGGGACAATGCTGTCTTCAGGAATAGTTACAGAGGCATCAACTGGACCAGCAGAACTATCTGGTAGCACACCACTGAGTGTGCATGTCTGACTGTGTCTGTATGTGGAGCTGCTACTGTGTCATTCTCTCTCATGCTCCCACAAAGCAAAAATGCTCTGAATTGAAAGAAGGGGGTGCACTGCAGTATCAATAACAATGTCTCAATATGTAATGACTGCAAAGCTTCATTATGGAGCTGTTGTGGAATTGTACTATGAAAATACCCAAGTCTGTTGCTGCGAAAGTCAAACTGAACCGAAGAGATTGACAGAAGAGAGGGATATTTTAGTCCAAGAAAGAGAAACAAAGACTGAAATGAATTGCGCTTAATGGCAAAACAGGTGCTGACATGCTTTGCATGCAGTGCAAAGTCTAATAAACTCTCCTGACTCCAGCTCATTCTACTCTCTATCCCCATAAAACAGGGGATTTACACCAAGTATTTTTTCCAGTGCATTGTGAAACCGAGGATGCACAGTAGAAGTGTATATTTGTCCCTGATGTAGGTAGCAATAAAAGGGTAAAGCCTTGCTAATGTCTGTTTAGGATTACAATATGTCACAGTGATCCCTTGGCATCTGTGTGTGAGTGGCATAAATCCAAAGACAGTCCAGAGTCAGGAGTGCCTCTTATGGATGGTGTCAACTGTTAACAAGACAAGAATCCTGGGATTTTCCACACCTCAGTGCACTTTCATCATCAAGAATTTACTGTCAAATGACAAATGATACCAACTAATCACAGGAATTTCAGACAATTGTACAAATTTTTTTCTGGGAAAAATTATTTTTATGTTTTTTGTTTCCCCTTTGAAATTAGCAAACAAACTTCTCTTTATACAATGTTTCAACCTATAAAGAAAAACAGTCGAGCCTCATGGGTACCTTGAGGTCTTTGTTGAGGCCAATAATGGCTGTTGGTGTAAAGGCCAGTGACAGGAAGTGCGAGAGTGGGAACCAGAACCAGAACTGAGTGAAGACAAGCAGGCCAACCACGGATGGCATGTGTGTGTGACCCGTCCTGGACTGCAGAGAGATGGTCACATTGCGCCCACCTGGATAAAGAAAGAGGCGGAAGAGCGAGACATTATCGAAAACACAGAAGACTTAGAAAACGGCTTTCAATTTTGTGTCATTATGCTCCTACTAATCGTAATTGTTTGGGTTTTCAGTGTGTGTTGGGGTGGGGCTTTTACATTTTCTATGTCATACTGGAAAAGACTGTAAAAAAGGTCATCTTGGCAGAGCATTAGTAAGATAAAGAAGTGGGAGGTTAATGAGGCCACAGACCAGGATGGTCGCCACCCTTCAAATGTCATTTTTTGGCTTCAACCTGTCTGAACTTTAGATCCAAGAGAGGATTTATGTTACAGGGACAAATTAGTGAGTAAGCTACACCCTGGAATGCATTGTCTACAACATCCGTTAGTATGAATTTAAAATTTAGACTTCATTCAACGTCATGAGATATGAGTGACAGGAAATTCAAAAAACCCTCTGAATAGTCAGAGGTGTGTCAGCTGTCACAAAAATAAAAGATTCATTTAGCAGACTGAGAGAACAAAACAATTTTAAGGAGTCATTTGTGTATAAATACACGTTTTTGATCCACTAATCCTGCAAAAGTACACCCTAAATCACAGTGTTTATTAAATGTCATTGCTATTGCCATTGTTGATGCCATTTTTGTCAGAAAAACTAAGTTTACATACCATTTTTTAAGGTACCCTACCTCTCTTTTTTTTTAAATTTTGTTTACATTTTACTTTTTTTGCCAAATCAGTTTTTGATAGATTTTGATTCATGTAGGACATGGCTTTTTCTATCATATTGGTACAAAGGGGGTTAGGTTTAGGGTTTTAAATCCATATATTTTAGCAGGCACGTTTCTATTTTTTTTTTTAAAATACTGTAAGGAAGAAGCAAATTTATTATCAAATGTGTATGTGGGGAAAACCTAAGACATTTTCACAGAAGTTATCTCTGAGTATTTTTGTTTGATAACAGACAAGAGTAGTCTAAGGTTTTATCCTTTCTGTGGCTGCTCATGGTCAAACTGTCTTCACTACTTAGGGCAATTTCAGAGTAAGCTGACTGGAAAGAAAGTAATTACCAGGGGTCAAGGCTGCTTCATGTAGCAGTAACAAAAAGTAAAGGCCTCTCCCTCAATATCTTGCTCAAACAGTAACGGGTGTTGGCAAAAGAGAAAACAGAGTGAGGGGAAGGAAGGACAGATAGGAGGCAACCTGGATCACTGACATTTTTACAGGGTTCAATGGAAAACTTCTCTGAAAAAGGGTAGGGTACCAGGGAGTAGCCCTTCCGTCAAAAAATGAAACAAAACCAGTAAAATCTTTTTTTTTTCCGAAATGATTTAATAATGGGGCCTTGTCTTGACACATGAACCAATGTTGAAAACATTCCAGTCCCTCTGATTGAACATTCGCCAGAATGAGTCACAAGTTTAGATCGCAGTGACTTGGTACTCAGGAGTCTCTTGAAAACCTGACAAAAGGTTGAGAGCACTTGACAAGAGTCGCCCTTGCCAAGTTTGGTGAGCCAACTTTCATTCCCAGGAGGAAGCAGAATGGAGTGATAGTTTAATGGTTTTGTACGACAGAACAAACAAATGTGCTTGCCATGTCTCTTTGAATAAACACAACGAATGAATCCAGTAGATAGAACATGCTTTGTTACATAATGAGAGAGAGCTAATTAGAGCTAATTAATGGATTTGATCAATTACTGAGGGGAAAGTCTGTTAAATGCAGCCCGAATACATACGGCTAAGATGGACAGAGTGTGAGAGAACAAGCAACAGAGACGGATATTTCCTGCATAATGACCACCAGTGATCATGAAACTGAGCCCTAATCACTTCCGTCCGTCAAATTAAATAAAATTACCCATGCACCTCAAAAATGCCTTACCCTCGAGAAGAACAAAAACATTCAGAACACCAGAGCTTAAACACGTCTGACACTCAAATAGCAGCGGCACAATTTCTGTTGGAATGTTTTTAAACTGAAGGCTTAACACTGAACTGTACAGAGCACATGGCTTATATACTAGAGTTTTATGTTTGGTAGGAAGGGTGAGGCTAGTGTTTGCTGACTGAAAAATGACACATAGTTGTTTGCATCTTTGTTCATTTTATAGCTGTAAATGTGCGTTATTTGAAAAATAATCAAATCCTATTTGTCAGCAAAATTTGTTCTGAACAAAAATAAATGCAGATGCAGGCAATTGCATATTCTATGACGTAAACTGACTATGGAAATGCAGACTTTTGAGAAAGGCTGAAACACCTGATTGTTTTTAGACAGCAGTACATAAGCAGAGCTGTGTTTGTCTGTTTCAATACGCATACTTTTTGTTAAGAGTTTAAAATCTGGTCTTGCCGGTATTGAGGGTTTGTGTATATATGAGAATACTGGTGTGTTCTGTGTGTGTAGATCTTTAGATGATGATGTGCAGCTCTCAAGGACCTCACACCCTCAATCACAATCAAACACAAACCTGCTGCATACTTGTATCCACAAACACTCCCACAGACACACAAACACAGAGACTATCAGACAAACAGCAATCACCAGGGAGAGACCGACAGGCTATTTGGCTCCGAGCCAAGCAGAGGTAACAACGTCAGCTAATGCACCTTAGCATGATCTGTTCCAGAGATCCTGTGCACGGGTGGTCAACCCAAGAGCGTTACTCTGTTTGCTTGAGCGTTAAGGAACTCTAATTAAGACACACACACAACCGCAAACATAGGTTATGGTTACAGCGGCTCATTTGTTCCGAAATTTGGTTCTTTGAGTCCCTCCTGAGGAAAAAAGGCACAGAGGCAGGCTGGTGTATACACCATTTTTCTCCGGTGCCATAGTGGCAGACCTGGATAAACCTACTGCTGACTGAGCAGACCGACTCCTCACTGGCTGGTCAGGTTAGTATCAAATTTTATGCAGTCATGTTTGGAGACCTACCTGCATCAAGAACTCCCTGAGCCAGGATGGCACCAAACTTGGCCATGACGTCGTCATGTTTGTCGTTTATCACCTTTGCATACAGCTGCCTGAACTGGTTCACCTAAAACAGTGGGTAAAGGAAAACATGTTCATATCCATCATATTCCCTCTTGCAAAATCAGTGGCCAAAAAAGCTTGTTCTAACGCTTTTTAAAAAACGTATAATTAGTGTATATTATCAGGACTGAATACACTGCATATGGTGCTCCATTTCTTGTACATATCAACATATTCTTGAGAAATGCATTATCAACAAAGGCTATATGGTTACACACAAGCACATTTTTATCCAAAAAAATTACAACACCTCAACCTTAAGTCTGTGGAGCAATGTTGTATCAAACCCCTCCCAAAGCCATTTTCCATTGTGGAGTATATCTATGAAATTTAAGATAAATCAGCATCCTTTCAGACATTGAAATACTATAGAGAGGTAGTATGATTCCATGTACCCCCTGGTCTATGTGTCCTTGTCAGATAATTTTTCATACTAAATGAATTTAAAAAAAAAAATCAACTTTGCTATCATAGCCTATAATGCCATTTGTAAAACTTGCACCCTGTCAGCACAATAACATACAACCACATCAGCATAACCACAACCCAGATAATGGCGTTGTAGGAGTCCAAACACTAAAGGCTCATTTAAGTTTGAACCGCATAAGGATACGGACCTTTCTGTCTGTTATCTGAAACCATTTTGTCCGTTCTCTCAAAGCCTACAGATAACAGGTAAAACATTGCAATACCGCCGCCAATCATGGGGCAGTGTTGAGCAATGGAGCCAAAGGTTCAACCCAGAGTTGCAAACACAATGAGAAGAAACATTTAAATGAAATTAATAGAGTTTTCCTAGGAAATATAAATGAATATTGAGTGAGTTGTCAGTAAATGCAAACATATCAATGATGTTAGCTCAGCTGGGCACAAAGACAGACAATTACAAGAGCACAACTGAGCAGAGGACGGACTGTTCTTATTCAGTCTATGGGATAGAAGGAGCGGCATCAAAGTAGCTTGGTGAGAGAGAATGACCTCTAGTGGATCAGTTTTCAGTGTCCACTCCAACATAATAGACGCACATCGGTATGAGGTATTGACGCTTGTAAAGTTCAAAATGCACAGATCCATTTCCATGCATTCGAAGAGCATAAATGAACCTTAACAGTATATCTAAAACTTTGAGAACACCATAGTTATGTGCTAGTTTGGTCCAAATTACCGCCCCAAAACTAGAGGTCTCAGATATCTACCTTCAGCAGTGAGCCAGATTTAGAAGTTAAGACATGTAGTGCTTTGAAATAAACAGACGTGGATGTAATAACTTCTCACATTCCACTACCTGAAAAAAACGTCTCTTGCACAATCCTGCATACCAACTTGAGCTTTACAAACTGTGGCTGAGCAGATGAGGAGTTGTTGAAAAAGTGTCTGGTAATCTTCCCCTTCTGTGAGACGGTATGAGGAGCTCTGATGCTGCTATGAGTGTGTGCTGTTATGGTTTGACTATCAGCTCTCCAGTCTTCCATGAAAGATTTCTTTGCATTTACAGTTCTGATGGCTTTTGGTTTGGGGGAAATCTTATACTCATCTCCTTTTTATTCTCTTTACTCATAAAAAAGCTCTGGTCTCAGTGCTCTAAGTCGAATTTTAAGCGTCACTGAGGCTTGATGTTATTCCACGGACTGTCAACATGTCATTTAGACAGAAAACAGAGCAGTGCTTCTCTGTGCTCTGCACATTTTACAAACTGCTACATTTATTATTTAATGAAAAACTTCTGTGTCCTAAACCTCCAACATCGGCCAATAATATCATTGACTTATTCACTCATTAACAAATTGCATGGTAATATTAGAAGAGGATACGTTTTAGGAAGAAAACAGAATTTTTGTTACACTCACCTTTGGACAGGTGACTTCAGTCTGCTGAATCATAATGAGGGCAGAGGCAATGAGGGCGCCCTGCCTCACATAATTCACTGGATCATTGGTCATTGGCTCCAGGAGATTGATGGCCTCCTGTTAGGGGAGAGGCAGTCAAACTGAGACAAAACAGTCATGTTGCTTCAAGGATTTTTCACAGTGAATGAGGATTTGAAAGATGCATTAACCCTGTTGGGCAACTGAACCAATATTTGCTTCCACATCTCACAATCACATCAAGGGAAGCAACTGAAAGTTGTTTTGCTACATGATGCTCTTGCTTGGCTAAACTTCACAAAGGAAGGAATAAAAAACTTGTTGATTCTGCCAATCTTATAAAATCTGTAATTTGTGTCAGATTAATGCAGATGTGAGAAAGAAATTTAGATTTTTTTAAATTCTGAAACACATTTTATGTTTTGTCATTCACACACAAACATCAGTTCAACAAGGATATTTTCATTTGGACAATTACAGGAAGACAGATTATCAACAGAGGCAACCAGACTCCACAAATTAATGACATTAGTGTCATCCATATCTGGTTGCCCTGGACAACTGAGTAACAGTTATGACAAGCCTTGCCTTCTTCAGTTTCCTTCCCTCAAGAAACTGATGTGAATGTAAAAAGTAATGAAGGAGCAACCGTTTTCTCATTTAATTTCTGCTCTCTCCTCTGTTCTTAGCTGAGCAGTAATGACTGTAAACCACACCAGCAGACTCAGAGTGAGGCGTCTGCTCTGCCGAGGAAAGAGAAACAAACTAGGATGATGACAGTGGAGGTAAAATAAACCATGTTTCATCAATGCTCTCAGCCCAGCTGGCTGAGACAGCCGTTTACTGGGAAGAGAAGTAAGAGTGTAAAGCCAACACCCGCCGACCACATCCTGATCCTGATAGGCTGTCCAGGAGTTTAATTGAGGGTATTTACTGTCAGGCCCACTCAGCAGTGAAGGTCGACACATAATGTGGCTGCTTAAGATCCTCTTAATCCATGTACAGCGGTTTCTTTTCAGACTTAAACCTCAGTGTGAAGTGAAGTTTAAATCGGCTTCAATTCAAAAGTGCTGAAAACTGCCAGGATGCTTGTGTAAATAAATTCAAACAGTGCAGAACGCACACTACCACAAGATTATTTCAATTTTCGTTCAAGTTTTACAAAACTGTACCAACAAAGATGTTCCAAAAGGTTCTGGTGACTGTGTTTAACTTCTATTTTTGCAAGTATTTGTAGAGCATTTTTCCTTTCAGTTCACTAAACATGCTGACCGGTGTTTAATACACTATAATGCCAAAAGTATTCGCTCACCTGCCTTGACTCGCATATGAACTTAAGTGACACCCCATTCTTAATCCATAGGGTTTAATATGATGTCGGCCCACCCTTTGCTGATATAACAGTTTCAACTCTTCTGGGAAGGCTTTCCACAAGGTTTAGGAGTGTGTTTAGTGGAATTTTTGACCATTCTTCCAGAAGCACATTTGTGAGGTCACACACTGATGTTGTGATGTTGTGAAGGCCTGGCTCTCAGTCTTGAGCTAATCTGAAGGCCACATGAAGTCTGGAGGTCTGTAGTGATTGACTCTGCAGAAAGTTGACAACTTCTGTGCTCTACGCACCTTAGCATCCGCTGACCCCACTCCATCATTTTACGTGGCCTACCACTTTGTGGCTGAGCTGCTGTCGTTCCCAATCGCTTCCACTTTGTTATAATACCACTGACAGTGGACTGTGGAATATTTAGGAGCGAGGAAATTTCACAACTAGACTTGTTGTACAGGTGGCATCCTATCAAAGTACCGCGCTGGAAATTTACCGAGCTCCTGAGAGCGACCCATTCTTTCACAAATGTTTGTAGAAACAGTCTGCATGCCTAGGTGCTTGATTTTACACACCTGGTTTCAATTATTTTGATGGGTGAGTGAATACTTTTGGCAATATAGTGTATGTGTTAACAAAAAAACAGCATAAAACAAACAGAGTGGACCAATACAGCTTTCCTGTGCTGTTCTAGTTAAATTATTAAACAGAGACCACTCATCTAGTAAAAATATACACAGCCAAGGGTTTCAAATGATGGCAAAGGAATACTCTCAGTCTAAATAGGTGACCTACTTCTTTTGCCACATCATTACTCTCACTTAGAACCTAATGAACCTGAGGTTCAATCTTGGATAAACCAAGCAGTGTAGATTTGGATCAGATCAGCTTTATGGCATGTTTAGAACAATCTCTCATGTACTTCAATGCAAGGGATGTTTTAAATCATGAATATGATCAGACTTCACCACCTGGGATATAATCAGCTGAATGGCTGGACATCCGAGAAACTTTCACTATCGCATATTTTTGTCCTTTATACTTCGATTAAGCCAACTTTGTTGACAGGATACAGACGGGTGACTGTGTCCTCACCTTGTTGCCAGTCCCAGCACAGCAGATGCCTAGAGCCATGGCTGCCCCACAGCGTACATGAGGGTTGTAGCTCTCTGACAAAAGAGACACCACACTGGGACACTGCTCAGGGGTCCTGAAGAAACAAAGAGAGGGAAAAAACAAATAGCAGAGAGTTAGGATGGTGGATGATGAACTGTGAGGGCTCCGTCCTAATCTCTTTGATTATCATAGCTATGTTTCCTGCTCCATTTCCTAATAGCATAGAAAATAGGATTAAATATTCCAAACTACCACACTTTTCTACCCAAGCCCACAAAACTACATAGGTTAGAAGCTTCATTTGAGATCTGGCTGAGATTTTTTCCTCAATCATCAGAGTATATCATTTTACAGCTTGGAGCACAAGACTCACATGCACTATTATCATACATTATCTAAAGATGACAAAGAAATGTAAGCTTGTTGATCAAACCACCAAACAGATCCCAAATCTATTTTGAGAAACTCTGATGCCACAGATGGATTTCCTCTAAAAACTGCAAACTTGCTGCTTTTTTTCCTTCATTGCATACTGTGAGTGCCTACGTGTTATCCATGTCATCAGATGTATGAGAGAGTGAGAACATGGAAAGTCTGTAGAGACTTAGGCAAACCATATAAATCAATCTATTGGTTCACAATTGGATGGCAGCAAAAGCTTCGACTCTGCTCGTGGTACACAGAAATGAAACATTCCTCTGTCAGTACTGTGTAAGGTTACAAGTCAACAGGTTACCAAGATTTAGGACCACACACAGGTATTAGACAATTTAAGTCAACTTAAAGGTTCTTATTCCACATACAGGCACAAGTTAGGTACATACAGTAATTAGAATTTGTTTATGTAATGTATGTTGCCAGGTGAAAATAGAAAGTATCCATGTAGTTCATAGTGATTTCATTTAAATGATTCAAAAGTCAGCAAAGTTTTAAGAAAAATAAGGGGGTGAAGTTACATCCGTTGGAATGGAGTAATCTTATTTAAAATAAAAAAAAATAGGATGAGTGTGTTGTAGAGAGTACTTGGTGCTTTAAATTTCAAAGAAAGGTTTGCCTCAGCTTAGGAAGCTTTTGAGAATAGAAAGAATAGAAAATATCAAATTCCACCCAATTAGAGACGAGAAGCAAAAATCATCAACACTTTTTTTTTGGGAAACTCCTCCCAAACAGACTGCTGTGGTTTCTTTCTCAGACTAAAATGATCATGATCTAGTTAAAAACAGTGAAATACAACAAAACATTCTTCTGACATCTGATTGAACCAATATTAAGGCTCGGTTTTACTGGGTTTTGTTTTCAGCCTGTGTATTGATAATCTCTATCTGCCTTTGAATCCATCTGCAATCTGGATAATCCTGATGTAGAGTTTGTGCTGAGCCTCTAATTCTTATCTAGATCAAGATCTAGATAACTTTTCAATTACACCCACAGGAGAGTGACTAGAGTGTAATCTATTCTGGTGGTTCTGATGATACGCTTCAATCCACACCCTAATGTGAACCAGACCCACAAGCACTGAAACAAATGGGTTATTTAGGTTTTATTTCTAAACTGACTGCACCTGATCAACATTTAGTTTGTGAGCTGGGGTTTAGAAGCCCTTAATATCTGCCTATGCTTTAGCTGCAAAGGCAGATGTTCCATCCACCATAGGACAAAAAACACAAGTGTGTTGTCGGTGGATTAGTCACTGAACTCTGAGAGTAGCTTGAGGTACAACTTTTGAAAACATTTCAGTTTTCTTCTAAAAGCATTATATAAAAAGCAAACTGAAACAAAATAGAAACATTTACCTTAAAGCTTAACAAAGGTTATACTAGTAAATCTTCAGACTACACCCAACCTTCTACAGATATTTGAATCTGAAAATCTCTGATTTCTTGAGGCAAGGATGACCAACACATCCATCATGACCTGAAGACAATTAACCCTTCTGCAGTGCAGTTCTGCTCCAGTACTTGGCTCTTTTATTACACAAACACATTTTTTTGACTTTATGAGTCCTGTGTGCCAAGAATTATTTACCTAAAGGATCTGAAAACCCCCATGACCTTCACTAGACTAGTTAATGTACTGTATGACCATATGTGCATGCGTCATATTTGCTATGATGAGTGGCAAGAGGCCTATATAGCTGCAAGCTAATAACTCCCCCTGTCTACAGCAGGGGTTCTCAACATTTTCAGCCTGTAACTCCAAAAATAAAGATGCCAGAGACCAGGGACCCTTAATGTACCTGAATGTTGCTGAAACACTGTTTAACACAGCCATGCAAATTCAAAAATAGTCATGTGTAGGCTCACTTTTTTTAATTCTTTATTCTAAGTTCTGAAAGGCAGACATCAGGACACATCATATACATGGAAAAGTAACTGAGTTTACTCTGCAATTCAGTCTTTTCTTTTTCTTATTTAAGTCTAAGGAACTAAGCAACATGGGAGAGGTAAAGTGTGCACATAAGATCAACCAATGATACACCATAAATAGTCTCTAGAGGCGGAAAAGTAAAAAACACAACAACCACATTGTAGTTGGCTAAGATTAGATAGCTTTTGGATGGTCACCTCCACAAAATCTGTCTGAATGGGTCTGACATATTTAACCCAGTTGGTGCATAGTTTAACAAAAACATCTGCTGGCTCACATATTAAGGATATTTAAACATTAGCTTACTTTGAATTCAGCATAAATCTCGCCAAATGACCATGATTCTTTATTTTATATCCAACTAGTTTTATTTGTATATATTTTATCTAAAATATGTTAAATATACAAATTTAAATCATTTTAAAATATTCTTTGTTTTTGGAGGGCATCTGGAGACTCCCCTCACAGCATCTTGTAACCCTAAAGGGGGTCCTGACCCCCACATTGAGAACCAATGGTCTACAGAACCGCAGCGATAGACAGAAGTAACACACACAGAACATAGAAAACAATACAGCTTAGCTAAATTAATTATAGCTGTATTTTGACACATGAAATGTGACTGCAGCAGGAAATAATACATTCACATCACCAGGAAATCTAATTTGTTTGCTTAGTGTCTGTGAAAACCTGTTACACAAAGGCAAAATAAAATTAACCTGGACTATTTCAAGGCAAAGGCTGCATGGCTTTAATAGTTAACATATTCATTTTAACAAAATATCTAAGAAAATCAAACAAATTTGAAAAAGGAAAATTGTTCTTCAATGGTGAAAATTTGTATACATATCATGATAACACTTGCAGTGGTGTCACAGTTACAACTAACAATTTCCAGAGCAGCTTGACCGTGCAAAGTAATAAAATCTTAGAACAAAAGTTGCAAAACACAGCAGCTGGACTGACTACCCTGCAGTTTCTGAATGATATCAAAGTGTTCTGGGATTACAGGACAAAAATGAAGATCAAGTAGAGCCAATAAAGATCTGTGATGCTATTGTTTGCCTAAGTTTATAAGGGAGCAAGCATGCTTCTCTCTTAACTGGGAGAGGAAAGAGATCCAAGTGGGGATTACTGGCTGCATTTCTCACATTTTCTTGTGAAGAGAAGATCTGCTCACTCTTCTCTGGTTAAACTCTTGGGACTGCTTATTTCTAGATCTTTAAATATATTACACATAAGAGCAATGAGTGCACATTCATGGATAGCACCTTTTGACTTCTTTTACCAAAAACATAAAAAAAAAAAAAAAACACAAATACACTCTATATTTCCAACGTATTAATGTTGTGAAAAACAGAATTGCATTTTAGAGACAGCCTATATGGTGTGCAAGTAACACACTACATGGACCACTGCAACAACCCCCACTACTGTCCGCTTCATATGGAGAACAGAAAGTGACAAATATAAACAGTGGGACGGCTGTGTTGAGGGAAATTACCTCCCTGAACCACTGGCGTGTTGCCAGCATGAAGACATTCATCTGTTTGGTACAGAGACTGACTCGCGGGTAAGACAGAGGGAAGGGAGGGGAAAAGCGTGAGCCGAACAAGACTGGAAAGAGTGTGAGCTGATCACAGGCAGTGAGAGAGTGAGGGGCAGCAGATGGGAATGGGAGAGAGGCGGAACAGCCGCAGCAGCTGAAAGTTTTAAACCTGTGATCGCAGTATGTGATGCGGAGCGAGACTGGGGGTTCCTCCAACATGTGGGAGCAAAACAATTTCCACATCATGGACCGCTTAAGCCAGAGACAGATTTAGGTTTGGCCGCTGAAGGAAGGTGTTCTCTGTCACGTTCTTATTTGGGTAGGGAGGAAACATAAAGAGGCAATAGGAGAGTTTAAAGGTTTAACTATGGAGGTTTGTAAAGCTATAAATGCACTGGACATGAAGCTGAATTTTTCCACCAGTGCAAGACACTCGCTTTAGTGTTTATGGAAGTTGAGACGTGGCGGCCCGGAAAAATTCTTCAACAGTAAAACGACAACAGGGAACTTAAAAGTTAAGCAGACATCGCCTTCTGGAGCAGGTAAGAGATCTAGTCAAAAAAAAAAAAAAAAAAAAAAAAAAATCAAGATAATTCTAAATTACAATTTAAACAATTTTTTTTTAGAAATGCATGGTGTTGTCCTTTTGAGTTTATAGGTGGAGTAAGTTTGAGAGTGAGAAAAATCATGCAACTTTCACCTTAAACCTCAGGAAGAGTTATTAGATTGATCCTTTGGGCACCAAACAAATTTTTCTCTACTTGAAAAAAAAAAACGTCTTAAAAAAATCAGAGGAAACACTTAACTGGAAAAACATAACTGTTTTGTAATTAATGCTTAATGTAAGGAAATTTCCAACCATAATGTGGAAATTATGTGTGCCAAAGCACCTTAAAGCAAAAAGTTACTTCATTTTGGTTACTATAAATAGTTCTTGAATGTGCTATTTAGTTACAAAAATTAAGTCTTACAGGTTTCCTTGAACAAATCTGTTTGTTTCTTTAAGTGATTGGATTGCAGTCCCTGAAAAAGTGAGGACCCCAGCTAATACGTCACAGAGGAAATACTTGTCGTGTGGGGATTGTTACCATCAGTGGATTTTTTTTTCTTGGACCTTTTGGATTTATCAGCTGTTATCTCAGTTTGTACAAAGGATGAAGCATCCTGTGCACTGACCAGTCCGAACCTGTGTCCGTGCCTGTGGGACCAAGTGACCATGCTGACCAAGCATCCTTCACCAGAAAGATCAGAGCCCAAAGCCACGCTACGGCCTGCTGTAAGCTCTGCAGCACCATGTCTCAAGCAGTCACTGCTCCTCTCCAGACCAACAGCTCACAGGCAGGAGAAGTGCCTGGGGTTCAGCTGAGATGGGCTGCTCTGCTTATTGTCATGGTCATCATCCCCACTATTGGAGGAAACATCCTGGTCATTCTTGCTGTGTCACTGGAGAGAAAGCTGCAGAACGCCACCAACTACTTTCTGATGTCACTCGCTGTGGCTGATCTGTTGGTGGGACTCCTAGTGATGCCCATTGCCCTCGTCACTATTCTCTACAGTAAGTTCAGCAGGTTGATAAACTGACTGTTGTATCAATGAAACAATCTAGTGTGATCAGAAAAGGAATAATTGTTTGATTCTAACAAGAAAATAAGTGGTTTACAAAACCCAGTAAACTCCTTCTTACAAATGCTGAAGAAAACATGTTTTAAAGTGAGTGTAAGAGCAATTAAGTGTCTGTGGAGTGGGGGTTTAATAAACTCAAGATGTTTCAAAGTTTCCTCCTTTCACTGGAGGATTTATTAGCCTTTCTTATCTGTAGAGAAAAACATTCTGACAGGTAGCAAAGGAGGATAAAAAATGGTTTGTAAACAACACCAGATAAAATCATGATCATCTCTAAACAAATTATTCAACATGAAATATAACAAGATGGTTGATAATAAACATCCTACTTCCTCTGTTAGGACTACTGTAGCAGTAGCACAGCGTGTCCAGATTGTCTTGTTTAGGGGGATCATTATCACTAGGCATAATGTAAACAAGCAGCTGATTTACAGTCAGTCCTGTCACACTGTTGTGTGAAGACACCTGCATATCCTCCATGTTTTCAAAAGCCTCTATTTAGCATTGACTTTATTTCACTGGCAGATACCGCACCATATCAAATGTTTGTCTCACACATTATGGTCAACTATATTGTGTCACAAGGCTTTCTATAATCTTGTCTCTCTTAAACATCTGGTTTGGCACAAGAGTAGGTAAGCACAAGTTAACTGTCACAAAGCTTTAGTCCACATGAGCTTTTCATAGGTTTTGCAATTAGTTTACTATTATGCTGTCTCTTGTATTAACTATATTTGCATCTGTGCATATGCCATGTACAGTCAGGTACATTCTTTTGTAGAGAATTAATGCAGTAAAATTAATTAGTGACCTGTAAAGGCATAGCTTTAAATAACATTACTACTTCTCAGTGTCAGCTCGGGAACTGAAAGTTCATAAAGTCACCTAACTACCCTATAAACTGAATGCTCGATTGCTTTAGGCAGGACAGATGCCACAAGACCTACTAGTGTCCTCCTGGACATGAATATTTGCATCAAATGCATTAAAGGGGGGGTTTTGCAGAGAAATCATGAGAAAAGAGTAGCCGTAGGCTGATGTGTTATGTGGCGGGGTGTTCTCTGGTGCAATGACTTGGCAAACTACACAGGGGATTGAATTAGAGGTGCTTGATTATAGCAAAATGATATTTGATTGATATTAAGACCATGATTATTAAACACGATTACTAACTGTTTTTAAAACTTAATCCGTGCACAAGTATCAAATGATACGGCCTCAAATCGGCAGTGACTGCTTTGTAACATACAGAGACAAGGTTTCTTGGTTTGATCTGTTTCATAAGGACAGGCTCTATAGAGGAAAGGTTGACAAGATAAGTAGTCAAGAAAATGATTACTAACGCACATCAATTAAAAAAAAAAACATGAATTGCTCTTCATTTTACAGGGTACTGGTCATACTTTACAGTGGTGGTTAACTTACTGATCGCACTGATCTAGGGAATATTATCTTATTTACATTAAGACAAATGAAATAAAGTATTGCATGTGCAAATAATCTTTGTGATTTAAAACTGTTCCTTGTGAAGAAAGTTTGACAGAAACCTCAAGAAGGGTCAGAACAACTTTATGAAGTGACTCAGGATAAAAGCATTGTTCAAAAACTTAAATATTCTTGTTATTAAAAACAAAGTTTGCGCTTTTACTTTAAAGTTCATTCAGGATGTATTACCGCACCTTACAATCTTGGCAGGGACATATTGGTAGGCAGGATGCATGCAGTTAATCTGTTTTGGGATACTTTTTCTGCCTTTTCAGTCTCTGTTCTTCATGGAGTATGAATACTCATTCAGCGGTTTCAGACTGAGCTACGCTCTCTGTGTTGTTCGTGACGAGTAAACTGAAATGTTTAATTCACTGTTTAGTAAAAACATGAGCATTTAGTGCATTCAGGTACATCACTGGGACCACTCACTGTGCTTTAAAGGGAGGGCAAATTCCGTCATACACATTACAAGAGTGTTTCACAACACATGGAACAGTCACCATTGAGCCCCAATTATCTTTTTTTTTTGTGATTGTGGAAGGCTAAAATTGTAATCACTACTTGAAATTCACTTAATTGCCTAACACTAGATGTAATGTCCATAGGTATTATTGTAGGTTAAGCATTTTGAAATCTGTGATAAAGTTGTATCAAGATGACTGATATCAAAGAAACATCTAAATGTCATCTAAAAAAAAAAACCTAGAACACTAGACTGAGATGTAACTGGATTACAGTAACACTTAGGTGGACTTCCATTCATTTTCCACATCTGCCTGACAGATGAATTTAAAGCAAACAGAGAAAACCTTAAAAATGTAAAAGATCTGCTTGTTTAAAGTATGAGCTAAACTGTTGTAAACTTAAAAAACAGAGCTTCGTGACTACGACCATTTAAGATGTTTTTTAAAACCAGACGATTATTCTGCTCCCCGAAGTGATCCTCATCATTATGCTGCCGAGTGATGACTGTGTCTGGGTTTACATCTCCACGCAAGCCAAATTAAATATCATTTTCCCCATCTTTCTATTTCCTATTGTTTACTTCAGAGGGGCTGTGGGTCAGAGGATTTTTTTGTGCTCTAATATGTAATGTTTTCTTGGATGGCAGTAATTTTTTGCTAGGTGATAAATAAAAGCATCAATAAAGAATACAAGAATACATCTGTGCAAAGCCCTTTGTGCCTATATACCTACTGTATATCCAGATACTCATAACCTTGCATGAAACCATGAATATTTGGTGACAACTGGTGAAAAAGAAAAGGCAATTTCCACTATAAGTCAAAAGAACATGGTTTGGGCCATTGCTCGGATGTGGCACATGACCAACTGCGATGGAAACACGGGTGAGAGAAAGGGAAAAGTAGCATGACGCCAGAAAGTTGCTTGTTAATTTTGTTGATGTTTCCTTATACAGCTACTCGCAAGTTAGGCTGTTTATTGAATTTGGCGTGGGACTAAACATTCTATAAACAGGTACAGAGAGTCTACTCTGTGAAGGGATTATGTGTTTGTCATTGAATAAGTCTTCCAGAAGAAACCTAAAAGTAAACCATGACTCAAAATTTCCCTCAAGTGTGACAAGAAAACGACACAAGTAGAAAAAGGAGGCTTAACTAAAGAAAATTTGGTAAACTGACAATAAACACTGGTGGAGAAAAGTCTTCAGCACATCTTCATAAATGGGGATGATTGATTCTTTTTTGGACAGAAAATTGGTTCTTTTCAAAGAGTTTGAGGGAGCTACTGTGTGTAAATATATTACCACCACAAGCAGAAGAAACAGTAAATCATGCTAAATGACTAATTTCCTTCTCATCTCTTTTAGATTCCAACTGGCCTCTTCCCGAATCTCTCTGCCCCATTTGGCTGTTCCTCGATGTGCTGTTTTCTACCGCATCCATCATGCATCTCTGTGCCATTTCACTGGATCGCTACATTGCCATCAAGAAGCCAATCCAGCACAGCCAGTACAAATCTAGAGCCAAAGCAATGCTAAAAATTGCACTGGTGTGGCTCATATCTATTGGTGAGCATTAAGACGTCCTCCACTCAATATAAATTGTATTTCAGTGAAGCATTAAGAGACTCATGAAAAAAGTAAGTCCTTTTGTATTTCTAGAGTGTAGTCTAGTTCAACAAAGAGTATAAAAGTGTGTCCAGTTTTCAGACAAATAAAGTTACAGTCTGTCTGATGGAGTTGGTTTCATTTGACCCACATTTCATGATCAAAGCCAGATAATCATTGGGTAGAGAGAAAACAGCACTTAACTCAGGTGAAAGCAGATGGGTTTTTTCTGTAAATGTATACTCAGTACTCTGTTTAACAGAGTTCATGGCAGGCCATGGCTGAAGAGGAAATGCTGCATCTAGAATCTGTCTTTTTAATCCTGACACTAGCCTTTCATGAAAAAAGATTATACAGACTTTCTCAAACTACCATAATCATTAAATGAGAATATAGCCAAGGAAAGTCTTCACTCAAATAGAAAATATATGATATAGTAGCTTGTGTTAAGATAAATTGTGATAAAACATTTTCTCACAGTAACTATTATCATTTTGCAGGTATTGCAATCCCAATCCCGATTAAAGGGCTTAAGAACCAGCATCATCCCAACAACATTACCTTTAACAGTAACCACACATGCCTGCTGAAAACGGACACTTTCAGAGAGTTCATCATGTTTGGCTCCTTGGTTGCGTTCTTCATTCCTCTGACCATCATGATGGTCATCTACCTACTGACTGTTCAAGCTTTGCGCAAAAAGGTTTATTTGCTCAAGTCCAAGGTGGCTCAGCGCTTTAGCTACCCAACAGTCTCCACAGTTTTCAAAAGGGAGCAGGCTTTCACTCCATCTGAAGATGCACAGTTGAACATGCTGGATAACAGAATTTCATGGATGCGAGAAAAAACAGTTGCAGGAACACTAAACTCCCCTACAGAAGATGACTTGTCCTTTCGGAGAATGTCAACTATGGGCAAGAAGTCGATGCAGACTCTGAGCAATGAGCAGCGTGCCTCAAAGGTGCTCGGCATAGTCTTCCTCCTGTTTGTAGTCATGTGGTGCCCGTTCTTTATTACCAATATCACCTCTGTGCTTTGCACCAGCTGTAACCCTCATTTAATTTCCCGCCTTATGGAGATTTTTGTTTGGGTTGGTTACGTGTCATCAGGCATCAACCCATTGGTTTACACCTTATTCAACAAGACTTTCAGGGAAGCATTCTCACGTTACATCACCTGTAACTACAAGACCTGTGCTAGTCACAGACCAGGAAGGCAACCAACAGCATCTTGTGCAGATCGGACCCATACAAGGATTTCATTCAAATCTTCCATGGCAGAGAACTCTAAACTGTTCATGAAGAGAGGAATGAAGAATGGCATTGGAGCAGTGAGCTACCAAAGTCCCCTCAGGTGTCATCAAGAACCTGTACAACCATCCAGTGGTGTTGTGTTAGACACAATGCTTCTGACTGAGACTGTAACTGAGAAGCACGAGGAATATGTTAGCTGTGTATAGAGATAGCTGACAAACAAATCAAGGTGAAGGTGAAGCTCTAAATATTTCAGATTTTGATGCAGACATTCTATCTCTGTAAAGACAAAGGCTAGCCTCTCAACATAAGGATCTGCTATTGACATCAATTTAAATGACAAATCTTAAAGTGCCAGTGTAAAAACAGAATTTAACCTGTTGCTGTCCAATTTGCTGCCATTTGTTTACATCATTTTTTTCATTTAAGTAAAATAGGTCGATATTCCATAACCACATAAAACACTTACTACTTTACCACAAGAAAGCCATATTAAACTGTTATCTATAAAAAAAAACAGCACAGGAGTCCATAGCATTTGAGAAAGGGGTTTACATTTTCAAACATTAAGACTCTACTGACATGGAGTGACCTGTAACAGGTCAAAGAAGGACAAGTAAAAAGAAAAGAACAGGTGAGTATACTATGAAAGTGTTGAAGTGCCTCTATCAAAGTTACACAAATAGTTGCAGCCTTGAGACAAAAATATCAGAAATAATGAGAGAACAATAACCTGGTTACCCTAAATAAGGTTTAGAATACTTTCCTATGCTGCTTGCTCATTGCTTTTGGAAAATTTAAAATATGCTGTTAAAAAATTCAGACAACAAGCTACTGTAGCATAAACAGACTTTTTTGCACTGTTGAAACAATACTTCTTGTACATGCTAGACCTTTAGAAAGTCATCTTGCATGTGTTCTTCAGTCTAATGTTTTGATATGGATAAAGGTTTTGATTTTTAAAAAATGACATAAAAAAGAACAAAACAGTCCAAATTAACAGAAAATAAATGCTCAATAAAAATGATTCTGTGTTGCTGTGTTGAAAGAAAACAGTTTCTTAGCATCATGGCTACTTCACTGTTTACATCTGCACTCATGTTCATTCATTCACTCTCTTGACTCAGCTTTGACAAAATGACAACATTGATGATAAGATAAGATAAGGTAGTAAATACGAGAATGATAGCAAGTAAAGGCAATCTGGGATATTGTCATCTTGGGATTAATTTTTACAGCCCTGTTATGTTAACATCCACAGTTTGGGTAGTGAAAATTTCATAGACCACAAAATAAAATGATATCAAATCAAGTTCAGAAAATACAGACTTGCTTTGATTGGGATAATAAGATACAAGACTTGGATCAGCCTCCACAATGTTGGTATGTGAGTAAGGAGTGTGTCAGCATTTTATTGTTAACTAGACTGACACCGTCTCTCTGTTTATTGTTAACGAACAGAAAGTGTTGATCTTGGATGAACTGCACAGACTCCAGACATTTGAACACAAAGCTGTGTGGTTACTGGCTGTAAGTGTGGATGTTAGAGGACAGGAGGGAGTTATCATTGAGCTATTAGGGTGAGAGGCTGGAAGAGAGACAGCCAACTGACTCATTACAGTTCAACACTCTTTCTAAACAGTGAAGATTTATGCAAAGTTTATCTAACAGTCAATTGATCCTGCAGAACATCACACAGCCTCTTTTGGGCGTAAAAAAAAATGTACACCCTGAACACACTGGCCAGGGGGGTCTGTTTTACTCTGCTCTGGATTCTGATTGTTTAATCCATGTTGGTGTAAGAGGGTTAAAATCCTATAATTGCAAAGAAAGACAATAAGAGTGGCAATGACAAGTCTATCTTTCACTTACTAAAAAAATACCATTATTTAAGACATCAACGGTTGTTTTTTCTTTGGAACAGTCAATCTGGGTTCTTTGATTACTGTGCAGGGTCTAATATATCTACTAGGGCTGAACAATTTTGGAAAAAATATCTTATTTGGATTTTTTTGACTTATTGCAAATTTGATATGAATTGTTGTACTGAAATGGAATGATCACTTTTATGTCATTATCAATATTATCAAGTAAAACAGTTTGTTTTTTTGGGGGGGAAAATTGATTTTTTGCATGATGTTTAGAGCATCATCTGCTTTTTAAATAAAAACGACATTGCAAAGGTTCACAAAATAGCAATGCCATGTGCATATTATACTACTAAGGTGCAGTCGTAATGACCATTTGTCAGAGACGTGAGTATTTTTGATTGGTCCGAAACCAATTAGATTTGAACAGTTTGTAAGAAGCACAGTAAATTAGATTTCAAAATAAATGAGAAAACTCTGGCATTCACAATAATTTTATGACAGGATCTACACTGATGTAAATGGGTAAAAGTGTTAAATTTTGTGTTTACACAGACCGCTGAACTATAGATTGAGGGTAAACTTACAACAGCACTTTTGTCCAAGAACTTAATGCTTTAAAAAGATGGTGTTTGTTGCGTGTAAAAAACTTTACAAGGTTAAGATGAGAGTGATAAAAGTATTATCCTTACCTGAACAAGATGAAGCCAATTGATTCAACAGCAGCCCTTCTGACATCATCGTTCACATCACTCACCTGAACAAAGATAGGCAAAGCTGTCAGACAACGGACACTGTACCTGTGATTCCTAAATTTCAGTTAACCTCAATAGAATTGGTCCCTCCTAACTGATAGTGTAAAGCATTGCTGTACTATCACATCATGGTTAAGCTGGTTTAAGGTGCCACCTACAGGACAACAAGTAATTCACACCTCAGTGCTTTGGTAGATCTATTAGTAACTTCATGCTTCAATGGAAGACATATTTATGAAACTGTAGAATATAATGTCAGCTTTTTTCTTTTTCCATTGAAAAGTTTGCAAAGTTAACCAAAAACTGAAAACATGCAGTAATGATAACTGCTTTAGATTTGAATAAAAGGGATGGGATTAAGAAATAGGACGTATAAGATCTGGTACAGCTTTGAATGGGAATAGAGAAAAAAAAAAACCTTATGTAGTACATTAAGTCTCGTTGCCAGCTTTTGCTGCATTGCCAGCAGGATAAACCTGTCATACAGCAGTGAAATGAAGTGTAGAGAAGAACGCCAAACAGGAAACACTCACAGCGACATGAAGCAGGCGTCGGATAGCTTTGTTGTTCCCAGAGCCACAGTAGGCCATGCCCACTGTGTACATACCAGAGCGCCGCAGGATGGGATCCTGCCGTGGACAATGAAAGAAAGCAGAGCTTTGAGATGGAGTCTGGATAAACAACTACGGTCACCATTATAGAGCCATTTCCCATATGAAGCTCTTACACATAAATTCCTGGTACAGTGAACAGACGGAGAGCTTAACTTCTTAGATTAATTAAACATAATATGTAAGACTTTACATTTCAAGTCTTTTTGATTCCACATCATTTATGTTATGATATACACAGGCTGTTTAATATTAAAAATACAGAAAAATTCAAATTTCCTGTTGTTTGATAATAAAACAGCTCTGAGCCCACTGAGTATGTGATGTGTTTTTGATTGCTTTTAGTCTTACTTTGTCTCTGCAGAGGCTCTCAATGAGGGCATCAGCCTCCTCCATGCGTCCATACATGACCAGAGCAATTCCAACTGCCAGACCACGCAAAATCTTCTCATGCTGCGTCTCCTGAGCATAGCCTACCATGTCCTCAATGGCCTGGGCAGACTTGGAGCCCAGCATGACCAGACCCAGGGCCAGGCCAGCAGCTTCACCTAAGAGGTTACATGTCATTGTCAGTATAGTGTCTTTTTTCCTTTTCTTAATTTTTACAGGTGCACAAAAAATGATCTTTGTCATTGCATATCTAACAACTTGTTTCTTCTGTATGTTCAGCTAGATTGCAGCCTTATTATAATCAGCACCTTGTAATCTTTTACTTCCAAAGGTTCTAGTATCTCTGTACAATGTTAATCAATTTTTTACCTGGACAAATAAAATTAATAGGGAAACTACGAATAAACATAAAAATGGCAGAGTTGGTTACTTTTAAAAAACAAAGAAGTAAGGACCTGTTAGCCTCACTGCAAAATACAAACACTTTGTTTAAAGCCTACACACCAGTAACGGCATCATCCTGGTACAAGTTAGACTTCAGGAGGTCATAAACATCTTGTCTGGCTGTGCCCAACGCAGCCAAACCAAGACCCAAAGCACCACCATGACGGACAATCTGCAAAAGACAAGAGGAAAACAGGCTTTTAAGGATGACTCCTTAAAACACACTGCCAACAGATTTGGAGCATAAGCCACACACCTCAACTTCAGGTTTTTAATTTTGACATTCCTCTCATGAGAAATATGCTGATAGACCAAATATCTTGACTGAACCAGCATTTCAAAAACATTTGAAATACTCACATCGTTACTGGCATTTTTGAGCTGACTGAGCAGGTAGTCAATGATGTCCCCTCCATGATTGGCATGAATGAGTCCTAGGGCGTACAAGCCTCCTCCCTCCTGGTAGGCTGAGCCAGGCGAGGTGTCTTTGGGCAAATAGGTGGCCATTAATTGGAGAGCCTCCTTCTCATGACCCTGAAAAAAATCATGTAATAATCAAAATTTTACCTGGAATAAAACCTTAAACATTTCTGATCTTCATTATTTTATCATTAATGAAGTGTTGAAAATCTACCTTGTGTATGACACCCAGACTTGCTGTTGCTGTGAACTTTGCCCAATTGGTGGCTCTTGCAAGCCATTCCAAGTTTTCTCTACAATAACAAAGAAAAAAAAAGGTGTGAATTTTACCCTAGGTATTGATGTGTTTCACTACTTAATGCAACTCTGGCACACACACATATCTTTTATAACAGGACAGTTACCTAAGGAACTGGTCGCTTGTTGTTCCCATGTGCATGAAAGAGTTTGCTATTACTGTGGCTGTGTGGCATACCGAATTTCGGACTGCATCCTGGAGACAAGAGAAAAATATGCAGTATGTGTGTAAATAAAACCTAAACAGCACGCAACAGTAAAGAATACAATCTGCGGCTGAAGACAGTTTTCTCTTAATTAAACCATTCATGTTTTTCACCAACGTTACCTTTGTGTTTTTGAGGATCATTAGATCTGTGTTGTTATTTCGAATTAGGAATTGCAAGTGCAGCTCAATGGCCATCTCCCCGCTCAGGATTTTAATCATCTTGGCATTCTGATCTTTGGGCTCATCTTTCTGCAAAAACACAGAAGCAATGTGATCAACTTAAAACCTGAAATGTTTCTATACCTAAAGAAAATTTACATGCACCTGGTATCACAAAAATGTAACAGTTAAAAATATCTCAATAACTTACAGTTTCTGCTGGCTTTCCGGCAGGAGAGCTGCCAGCCTTTTCATCCGTCTCCATAGCATCACTGTAAGACAAGAAACAATTTCTACTGTAAGAAGGCATCGCAAATAATCAAACGTACAGCTTCAGCTAGCAATCCTTGGTTTCATAACATTGTTATATAAGGATCGTAATGCTATACAACAGAAAGACTGTCATCAAACCTTCAGCATCACTTAAAGCTTTGCATAAAGTTCAAACAGATTTTTCTCAAAGTTTTAATCAAAACAATTTTACAGTTGGAAAGCTGACATAATCTTTGTAAACATGAAACAAGATCCATTACTTCAGGCTAGAAATTAGAGTACTTTATGTTCATTTCTTGCCTACCTGTCTTTGTCTGGTGTGGGCACAGTGCCTGTGTTAGTGGAGCCTGGCACTGAAGGGATAGGTGTTCCAACGGTCCTCAGGTTCTGGATGACAGAGGAGAGGAACTGCTGGCTGGCACTCTCATAAAGATCAAAGCAGATCTGATAGGCCATCAGCAGGTTGTCCTCCTTTACCAGCTTCTCCAGGATGTCACTCACAGCCTGCGGGTCATCCAGGAATATCAGGCACTAGAGAGACAAAGAGAAAACAAAATGCAAATAAATATTTACTACATATTCAGAAAAGAGGAGGACTAGAACTACTTCTATCTGCTTAATAGGATGTCAAACTGAGACACATTTTTTAGTTTTAGTTGGACTTATAGGGCACTTTGGAGGGTATATTTTGTGATCCTACAGAACTGTTCTACATTTGAGAGTTGTTGTTATTATGTGGCTTGCACTGAATTGTTACATTAGCCAATTATTTCAAGGAGCTGATGAATTCAGTGTTTCAAATATCAGATTGTTACCTGACAGACATTGATGAAATCAGGCTTCTCCAAGTTCATGTAGAGTTTAACCAACACGCGCAGCACCTCATTGCGAAACTTCTTGTTCTGCATGAGAGACATGCAGACCTTCAGGCTGTAGGCAAGGAGGCCACTCACGTCATTCTGCAAGACAGGAGAGAGAATAAATGTTATATACAATAACAAGGCAGGAACAGTGTGCTGGATTTTGTAAAATACTTCAAGCTATTCTGGGGAATATTGTAGCCGGCAGTTGATTTTTTTCAGCAAATCAAGCTAATCATGTCTCTAAATCACAACAGCTGATTACCGACTCCAAGATGGTCTTCTCAAACATATCAAGCCTCCTGGTTTCCAGGGCGATGCCAATAGCTTGCTTGTACTTGTGATCATCAAGGCAACGCAGGAACATCTTGTTGACAATGCCCTCGAGACGGGGGTCAATGCTTTTCTTCTCCTCATCCTCTGGCAGCTCTGCATTCTCTACCCGCAGCTTGGTGTAGTGATCAATGCATTTGGCTAGCAACACACACAGAAAGGTATATGACATAAGTCAGTGATCTAGCATATAATTATACCTTCATGTCAACTTGAAAGCGCGACTCTACTAAAAAGCCCATGTAAGTTTATACAGAATAGATAGGAATATATAATTTCCATTTATGTTATATACTAAGTTCTATCAGTGCCATTGTTGTTTTGAATTACAGAAAGGTTATAACATCTAATACTAAAAAGTAAATAAACAGATCTGTCATGTATGTAATTGCTATGTCCTCTGGTATTTTTATGTCTTCACAGATATTCTAAGGATGATTAATGTTGCTTCAAGGCCCCAGGTCAAGCTGCAAAGTCAGGAATGGGGACTTCAGGAGTCTCTTCTATCTTTCTGGGTTGACAGTCAAAATTCACCCTACTGGGTTATATAAGAGGTTTTTTGTTCTTCAGTCGAGGTTGTTTCTTCACAGGCTGTGTGTCTATGAACCTCCAGAATTTCTCAACAATTGACGATAGTCTGTGTTCTCATATTTGGGTTAAGGTTGCCTTAAATGCATAAAAAGGTTGAACTACTATGGGCCACGTTAGGATTCTAGCTACAACCTCACCAAGTGTTGTCAAAGTCTCTCCTTGGCCAAGACAAAGTAAACAGATCAACATAAACCATCCGAGTCTCCTGCGTCTCATTTCATAGTAATTTCAATAATTTGATCATCAATGCCAATAACATCAAGTGTAGTTTTTTTTCTGATCACTCACCAATAATGGTCTCCACATATTCAGAATCATCCGTAACATTGAAGAGCTCTCCAGCACCAAGAGCATAGTTCAGAGATTCCTCAAAGGCTCCAAGATGGTAGAAAACCTTGGAGGCCACCAGGGCAGCAAATGCTCTACTCCGAAAGGTCTCATCTTCATACAACACCTCACTGTGAGAAGACAACAGATTCAAATGACTGAAAAATACTGTTTGCAATGATTTTAGACCACCAGGTATATTTTTAAGCTAAAGCAAAATTTTCCCACCATTAGAGAGACAAAATCTGACTACAAGCTGGAACAATGGCAAAGAAATTCTATATTTATCAATGCAGTCAATTAGAAAATAAACCTATTTAATTATAGACTTTGTAATTAATTAAGCACATATGTTAGAAACTTGAGAAAGACTGCATTACTGGTAGATTTGAGGATAATAGTAACAAAACATTCAGAAAGGACATGCTTCTGAATGGCATCAAAACGTTCTACTATAGCTTTTGAAACAGAAGAAGTTGAGACCAATAACAGATTGACTCACTAGTCAATCTAGGATGGTATTCATTTGTAGAATATGGATTATCCATTAAACTATAAAAATAAAGGGTACAGAGAATTTTTACATGTGTTCGATCAGTTACAAAGCCACTTCAGCCAGCTGTGTAATGACAGTGTGATTATTCTGCATACATGTTTTGATCACATTTTCACCACTTGTGGTTAATGAGTAATAATTAATGGAAAATTATGACAGCTAAGTTCTAATATCTATGTTTACTGATGATTATCAGGGGTACTTACATTTTATCAACTGATCCTGAAATTTCAGCCCAGAAGTCATTCACAATGGAGTCTAGCTTGTGAAGAGCAAACTCCTACAAATGAAACAAGATATTATATGTACAAATGCAAATACATAATTCCCAAGTTATTTTTTGTTATATAGCAGTTTTGCCATATATTACTAATTCCATCCATCTGTATATTAATAGTTGTGTTTCAGAAAAGAGTAAAACAGCTCAGTGAATTATGGTTGATAGAATATACACAGTTTTATATTTTACATGCACGTTGACAGCGTGATAACAGACATTTTAATAGGGCTGCATGACATTATACATATGATATCTGTATCGGCAGGCATGACCATTTCTGCTGATATTTACATCTGATATTTGGCTATAAAAATCTGCTTATATCAGTTGTAAATATTGTCTGTATGAACATTAAATGAGTTTTAGGCTGCATCAACAGATCTTTGTCAGCTGAAGACTTTTTCTTTACTCATCACATTCCTTAAACTTTAAACTTAACTTGTGTGTTTCAAGGACTAACGGTTTCTGGAACTACATTAGAACATCAGTATTGTAAAAAAAATAATTAGTAAATAATATGTTAATATCAGACAAGAAATCAATATCATGCATCCCAAATTTCTAACAGTTAGTATATAACAATCCCGTATTATTAAATGCAGGTTTGAAAACAAAACAAAACAAAACAAAACAAAAATTTTTATTTGACATGATCTTTCATTGGCTTTGAATTGGAGTTTTTTATTTTCACGCAACTGGTCCACAGGACAGAGCTCTTACCTTGAGCTGTGGCTCCTCCTCATCAAGGAGTGAAATAATTCCAGCTTTAAAAGAGGGAGAAATACAGTTTCATTAGTGGTTAACGTCCATAACTTTTATTTACTTTCCAAACAAATATCTTACGCAAAAGTTTACTCCAAAGTTTTTTTTTCTAATAACTTAACACAACGCCCTACATGAATGCGCTACATTTCTAAATTGACTAGGAAGTCACTTCAGTTGAGATTAACTTACATACGTACACGCACCAAAAATGGATAGCATTTCCTGATACAAGCTCCAGTGTATTCACAATCATTAAACTTAAATTGTATGAGTCCATCTTCAGAACGTTCAAAAATGGTTCAAGAAATGTGGAATTACTCAAATACTGGGAGGCTAGTGGTGTTTCAGAACTGGTCCAACTAAGCAGATGGCAAATCACGATAAGGGACAAAAACGAAAATGGGAACAAACGTATTTTACCAGATATATTATTATTAGTCCCTTGTAAAAGCCAAATTGAACTTGAAGACCATGATATCAAAGCTGACTAGCGAGGATACTATAGGTTTATGGTGCTAAAAAAAAAAAAAAAAAAGAAAAAACAAGGACTGATGGCGTTAGGGTTACATTACATTGTTATCCCAGCACATCAAACGAATAGAACCAAATGAAATAATTATTAATATTAGACAAGAAACAGTTATTACGTTCATTTTTTTCTGAGATATAACTGTGTTTATTTCATGGCAGTTACCGGTTGACGGCTAACTGACAACTGCTAAGTTAGCTATGTGACTCAGCTAATTCAATGGCCGGTAGCTGCAGTTGCGGCTAACAAAATAAATGAACTTTCCCCAACTTACCGGCAGATGTAATCATATTTGACTATGTTTGCCCTCCTTAGCCCCACGAAGGTGGTTCAATGGTGAAATCCCGTGCCTTGTGTGGAGATATTATGCGTTAGGAGATTTTTAGTAACAGAAATGAACAACAGTAACACCAAGCACAGCCGTTGCTAACCTCTTTTTGTCCAGTATCGCAAGTCCCCTCCTGAAGGACCTCTTGCATGGCTGGCCTTTTTGAAGCCTGATAAATAATACACCAAAGTATTAAAATTACAATTTCGAGTTTGAGTTTTGACATTTTTTCCTGTTAAGTTACGATTTTTAACGCCAAATTACAAGTTCTTGAAACTCTTGTGAGGAATTAAAAAAATGTACCGTTCGTCCCATTTATTTATGGACAGGCCACTGATTAGACGACTTGACGTGAATCAGTCCTTTAGCCTTTCTGTCTGTGCATCTTCACATGAACATGGAGTCATGGTTGGTAATTAGTGAAAGAAATGTTAATATCAGGCTGGTAATGAAAGAACATCTTACAACGGAGTAATAATAAACAAACGCCAGTTTCTCTCTTGTGTTTAATTGCTTAAAAAAATGCTGTGATAACCCATTTCAACCAAACATGAAACTCAAGGTTTTAAATTGTTTATTTACATGTTGAATGTGTAGACTCTGGTCTCATAAATACACAAGAAGTGAATATTAGATCAGATAATGCTATTTTGGTAGCGCTGTTCTAAGGCATATAATTGCAATATATGAAAGCAGATTATACAAGACTTGAAAATGGCTGGATAAAACTTCTGGGCAAGATAAAATAACATGCTGGGGCCCTTAGCCTGGGGCCCTTACTGTTCCCCACTTAAGGCCCTTGTGCTATAGTTTGATGTAAAGATGTAGGTATTTCTGAAACAGATTAACAAATCAGTCAACAAAACTATATTTATCTGTTGTCGATTGTCAAATTAGCACAAAACTGGTGACACAGCTATAGGAATCTTGAGTTGTGTGAACAGTAAGTTCTCCAGCCCTATGCTGGATAAGGCTTTTGGTGTGAGCTTTCAAGTGGGTCCACAATGAATCAACCTGTACAAAAATGACATGGATATATCGAGGCCTCCGTCCAACATGGAATAGATGAAAGATAGAAAAGCTGATGTTAAGTAATGTGACATAGTTTTATATCCAACAGGTTAAAGGTTACTTGAAACAGACAAACAAAAGGCAACATATTCCTTCAAAAAAAAAATCATGTCAGTTCAGAGTAGGAAATATGGAGCACCAAGAATGAACACTGTAATATTTAATAAGGCTCTGTAGCACAGTAGGCTTTTCTCTTCACAGTTATCACAGGTTTGTTTGCAGTGATATGCCTGCAGTCTCTGGTCATGAGGTCACATATCAGCTGCCTTCTCCAGCTGATTCCCCTTTCGCAGTAGGTCCAGATGAAGAACCAGTTTTCAGAGGGATACACTCTTCCATACTTCCAGTTTCACCTAAAACAAGAAACAATTATCATTGCTGAGCATCAAGTTAATCAACATCAGTGACAAAAGTTGGTCCCAGATTGGTCCAACTGAGGTATTTCTCTGCTTCATGAGCAAAGTATAAACATAAGTTGCCTATCATGGCTTGATGGTCTGATTACACTAATCTGATCCAAAGAGAAGCCCATGAAGAGTGGATGTTTTTGTCAGTCTTTTCACCCTGTAATAGAATGCATCCATTCCTCAGTCAAACTGAGCTATGGGATGATGCTGCTACCTCTTCGCCTGCTGCTTGAAGAGTTGATGGGCTGGCTTCTTTCTCCTCCTCTCTGAGGCCAGAGCAAACATTGTAATGGCCAGAAAAGCGGCTTCCCTCTATCCCTGGTATTATCTGGAAGGCAATAATAGGCCTTTAACAATTTGGCAGCTTATCTAAAGGCTTGATTGTTTCATGAATGCTTCCTTTGTTCCCCAGCCTTTGCAACCAAGCCTGGGAGGGAATGAGTGTATAAAAAATTTGGATGGAGTTACATGGATTGACCTACATAACATAGTGGTATTCAATCCACTAAAGAAAGGAACTGACCCTGTAACTCAAGACTGGTAGATAACCAGAATCTTATTAGTAGTGAAGGTATTATCCATACTATGATCACATTTGATGTGCTTATATTTTTCTCTATACCTACTGGGTACGTCTACAATCTCTTAAGCCATATTTTTTCATTAAGTCCACAGATCAGTTGTGTTTTGCACACAAAATGAGTGTTTGTTTCCTTTTGTATAATATTTAATGCACCTGCTGTCCTGGTTAAACACACTAGAGTCCAAACTTCATGTTAACAAAAATCTGACCTGCCAAAGTATTTGGAAGAAAAGAGGATTTAGGCAAACAGACAAGACCATGTTTGCTTCATCCTGCACTATTTACAGGAACCACGTCATGTTTGCTTTGAGTTTACTCGCTTTAACTACTTAATGGACGATGCATGTTATTACACCTGCTGTTTGAGATGAGTCTATCACTCTGCAGATGTTTTTCTTGATGCTGCTTATCATTGCGTCTGTCTCGGGGATGAAACAGCCGACCCACACTGTCTCTGGTGAATGTTTGTGGAAAACAGAGCGGATCAGACACTCCAGGATTTGCGCACATTGAAGCGTCTCAGCACTTTCCTGTCTGGTGCGTATTAATCCAATCAGAGCTGGCCGGGCGATTTTGGCACGTTTCGTACGCGCCTTCACGTCCTTTAAGATCTCCTTTAGGCACCGTTCGTTTGAATGTATGCTGAGAAATGTCTGTCTGAAGATGAATATTATGAGAGGAGAGTCTATAGTTCGCTTTTTGCTGTAAATATTCAGCCTCCTGGCTGCTTTTCTCTGAGCGTTGCCACCGCGCTGCTGCTCCGTGTCCTGCTTTCCGGGGCTGGCCTTTGAATCCATATCATTCGGCCTCGTTGTTAAAGGGATATCATTGCCTTTAGGAGTCTCTGTGTCGCTGCAAATTCCACCTGCATTGTCGACGTGGATGCCTGACAGGGAGGACGCGGGATATCCGTTTCTGTCGGTCAGACTGCCAGGAAACATGTCCCGGATGAACTCCTGCAATGTTGAGTTGCTGTCACCTTCCACCTCTTTGCTTTCACACGCGTCACCCACCAGAAAAATCTTCTCTTTACCTCCGATTAGGGCGACAATTCTCTGAAACTCCTTCTCCTCCTCGGGAACAGTGTCCTCAGGGGACGCCGTGTCTGCCATCCTTGCGCAATCACGTAAACGAGGATCCGGTTTATTTACTAATGACCGTAAAGCCAATCACTGCCACCTCTGTGACCGGTGAAGTACAGAAAAAGTTCCTAACGGTCAGCGGGAACACCCGTAGAGGGTGTTGTAAAAAGCCGGCGTCGATTTTTATTGGTTGTTCAGGTCAGTGGGCGGTGCTTACTCTCACGAAAGCCATGCTAGCCGGTAATAAAGTTAACCATTAACAGATAAATAAACACCAGAATTAATGACAGCGCTATTTTATCACAGCTATGTTGAATTCAAGAACAATAAAACCGCTGTTTGTCATTTTCTTAATTTAGATCATCTATGTAATGCCTGTGCACACGGTGGATGATGCAATCAGGGTGTGAAGGTCACTCTTTATTTAACAATTCTCGTGGAAAAGTGTCCATTCTTCCCTCCAATATCGTAGATTCAAGGCTTCCTTTAAACAAACCCCTTGAACAGAGATTAATATAAGCACCAATTTCAACACAAGTTCTTCAATTCTCAAACATGCTTTCTACTTAATTGCAACTTCAGCTTCTTCACTTCATTCTAAGATCAAAAATGCCTTTCACTATGAGACCCTCAACCCTTCATCAGAGGTCTGTGGAAAATCCTAATCCTTTAATCCACTTATGTCCCTCCTTAAATTAAAATCTGCTGTCAGACTGAAATTCCACTGAGTTCATTAGCTGAAAGATAAATTACTACATAACTACAACCAAAGAGTGCCTGTGGACTTGCCTGATTGTTTACAGATGAAGAAATGATAAAGTCTGACCAAAGCCAATACCTTTCAGCCTTTGAACTTTAGACTAGCTCAGCATTGATTAGCTGGTAGGTGTGTTCTTCGTTCACTTGCTTCATCAGGTTAATGGAGTCCAACAGACTGACTGAGGCCACTCTTCACCAATTATGATCAAACACATGTGTTTATATGTTTATATGTGTTTATATGTGTTTAACATGTGTTTATAGACATACTACACACACTTCAACACACTTCCTAAAAAGTTACAAGGTAAAGTTTTAACCATTTCTAACATACCTTAGACTGATTTGATGAACAGAACAACTACAGTGCATTCAGGAAGTACTGACCCCCCTTTACTTTTTCAGATTTGTTATGTTTCAGCCTGATGCTATGATTGAAAAAAATCAGTTTTATTCTTATTAATAAATATAAAAGTGACCGTCATAATTCTTAAATGGAAAAATGTTGGCACAACCAGGACTCTTCCAAGAGCTGGTCACCCAGCTAGGCTGAGCAATCTGTGGAAAAAGGGCCTTAGTAAGAGAGGTGACCAAGAACCTGATGGTCACTCTGACTGAGCTCCAGAAATCCTATGTTGAGATGGGACAAAGTTCCAGAAAGACAAGCATCACTGCAGCCTTCCACTTATCTGGGCTTATGGGAGAGAGGCCTCTCCTCAGTTTAAAACATGTGAAAGCCCTCTTGGAGTCTGCAACAATTCCACGTGAAAGCCAAGGGGGCTTTCAATAAACCCTCTGTCTTATTTCGCTGCCATCTTGTAGTCAGTTGGTTTTCCTTCCCCCAAACACTATGCAGACAATTTTACAGTTGCTTGTGGTTGTGACTGGGAGTTTTGAGGCAGGGATAAACATTTGTTTGTTTCACCTTGCTTAATATGTATGAAACATTACTACTTAATGTTTTGTTATGTTGGAACCCAGGAGGAGCCGGTGCAGCCACATGCTAAAGTTAAAAGGGATCAAAATATACAATAAAATCATAACACAGAGCTCCCCAAAGTACACTATTGCCCTCTACTGGCAGTATCTGAACATAGCACTCCATGACACCACTGGCATCGTAACAGCCATTGTTACTGACCCCAGCAGGCTTCTGTTTCTTTCTTTCTATTACACATTTTCATGCACTTTCCCTTCACACACCACAAATTCCAGCAGTGTTAAGTCTTGAAGAATGGAACAAGCTTGTCACATTCATACAAACATGCTCTAGAGCTTACCAGAGCCAATGAGATTCAGGTACCATACCTCTAAGTGGTAGTCTATTATTTAACTGTAGGATGCAGACATACACTGGCATAGAACTGACTTCCTGAAATTCTAAGAAGTTTTGGCATTTCTTTTCTCTGCAAAAATCCGACACCACAGTGAAGAGACACAAACAACAGAACATATTGTCAAATACCAGTGGCTTGCTCCAGATCACCTTTTTGCATGTTATGCTGTTTTTGTTTAGTCAGATTAACTGGCTCAACTTGTATTTTTTTTTTGTCAGACACCATATCTGTGAGAGAAGAAAAAGGTGGGGCAGTCAGAATATTTGGAGACAAAGCAGAGTCTTCTCTACCAGCAGAAGATGGTTGTCCTCTTCATCATTTGCTTTCATGTTGTTATCCTGTGGAATCTGTGTTTGCATCAGTGAGACTGAACAAATATAACAAAAAAGACGGGACACTCATTCATAATCATTCAGTTTTAGTGTACTTGAAATGCAGTGGTGGGCCATCAGGGCCAGCAAGGCCTTGTTTTTAGGCCCAGACAGGCCTGCCAGTAGAAATGGCTGAGCCCCCAGCAAACCCACTGAATGGGCCCTCATTTGTGATTTATTGAGGATATTAATTCATGTGTGCAGGATTGGTGGCATTGGTGCTAGCCTCCTTAGAAACAGTTTCTTCATTTTGTAGCTGAAAGTGTGTCAAGCTATTATTAAGTTCTGATGTTCCAATTACTTAGTTGTGCGACTGTTGTTTCCTTTTCTTCACAGTCTCTGCCTATTTGTCCACATTTTTCTGAGAATTTTACCCATTTTGACCTCTCTTAACCAAATATTGCCAATTTTTGCCACTTTAACCCATTCCTGCAATGTTTAACCCATTCCAAACCCTTTTCATTACTTTAGCTGCTAATTTTTGCCACCTTTTGCCCCTGTAACCCATAGTTGCTACTTTTCACCCCTTTTGATCTTTTTGACCATTTTTGAAACTTTAAACTATATTCTGCCACTTTTTTTACTGACCATTATTAAACTAGACCCATTTTTGTTGTTTTTATCCCATTCTTGACTCTTTAAACCATTTTTTGCCACTTTTTAACTACTTTTCACCATATTTTCACACAGTTTTTTACCCTTTTTGCCTATTCATCCAATTTTTGCTTCTTTGAACCCATTTCTGCCCTTTTTTAACCTGTTTTTTGCTGCTCTGTAACCACTTTTCACCACTTCTTTTACATCAATTTATGCCACTTTTAACCTTTTTTACCACATTTTTTTCTGCCTCTTTTCAATTGTAAAATTAATCCACACCTTTCAGACACATTGCAGGATTTCCTCATTGCTCTCCAGTATGCAGGACTGGATTATTATACTATTTTTCTCTTAAATTTATTTCATTTCCTTCTACTCTATTCTCTGGCATCCTGATGTTTGTTCATATAATTTTGTAGCCACTTTCTCCTTCAGTTGTGCTGCTTCCAATGTAACCCATTTAAATCACAGCTTAGTCCAGTTGAATTTTGCCAATTCAGAAAAGTAAAAAAAAACTGCCCCAAAGCTTTCCAAATTTCAAGCGAATCCCTCTACAACTGAAGTAAATGGAGATGATTGGTTGACTGTTACAGTCTACGACCAACCAGACCACACAGTAAAGTGTGCATTCTCTGATATGCCTTTTAACTGGCCCTGCCTTAAATTAGAATATAGTGTGTCCTAACTGGGTGCTGGGCAAGGCTTCTGAAACTCACAAGTAGGACATAGTAGCACTAAGAGTTCCAGTTAAATAATGATTAATGTAAAACTTTTTCAGCTACAGAGCACAGTAATAGGTCTACAGTTTTGATGGTTTTGGTGTTTTTTTATGCATCTTCATGAGGTGTATTTGTAACCCTTAAGAATCTAGTACCAAGGTTTAGCATCACTATGAATAAGGATATCAAGTGAAATAATAACCTGAAGGCCTGAAAGTTTAATGTGCTGCATGTCCCTGTTGAAATGTATCATGTTTGTTCTGATGGGAAACTCTCACATTAACCTGGCCTAGTTTCTTCTTTGTGTAAACAGAAACACTGATAACCTGGAGTGAAGGAATTCTGCAGGAGTGGCTGATCCTCTCTCCTGCTCAGACTCACCCCATGAACCTAAGACATTCGAACCAGATAAAAATAATTGAAAAACAGTTTCTCTAACACTATGACAGGCATTTTTTTTATTCTATGTAACCAGCAAATAGACAATTGAAATGTTAAACCATAATTGAGAAAAATCTCACAAACAGATAAGAGGGACATTGTTGCTGTATTCGCTACACATCATTGAGACTAGCTGAAACAAAAACTAAGGACACACACATTAATCAAGATCATGGTATTCTAGTGCCATTAAATTCTGAGATAGAAAAAAAAAACTAAAGTAATGTTAACCTAGATAACCCCTGTTTTGTAATAACTGAGTTGTGTTAAAAATTGATATGATTTATGTTCAAGATCTATAAACATATTTAAGCTGCAAATGCTTTGTGTATGGTTTCCCAGCATAATAATAACAATAATAATAATAATAATAATAACAACATTGATAATAACTTTATTTATACAGCAATTTTAAATACAGTTGTTTACAAAATGCTTTACACACAACAAGAGCAAAAACTCAGGGAAAAATAAACATCAACAATCAGAGCAGAATAGGAGCTCTGTAAAATCAAACAAGAAGAAAAGAACATAATGTAGATACAGAGGAAAAATAACAAAAATGAAAATGACACAAGTAGATCTTGAATGGTAGTTAAAGTAGAAGATTATAACATGTAAAATATAATGGAGTTAGTGAAAAATAATATGATTCCTATGATAATATTCCTAAAGATATCATAGAATGTGGGAGAAGGAGAGAGTTAAATACATATATTCAAACAAACAACCAAACAAACACATGAAGATGACAACATTGTGTCAGTGGGGATAAAATGAAGATAAGATTCAAGACCGAAATGTAATAGAAACAAGGACAGGTAAGTCAAATCTAAGTAGGTAAACACAAGATAATAAAGGAAATGAACATGAGATAAGAAAGAAGGGTATAAAATTATAAAAACGAATAAGAGAAGCAGTGTAAATAAAAGAGAAGCAATGAAATAGAGAAATAGTTAGAAGGGACATCAAATTAAAGCAAGTCTGTAAAAGTGAGTTTTAAGGAGTGATTTAAAAGATGTCACCAGTGAAAGCCCTGTCTCCTTTTAGTTTTCAGCCTCAACTTTGGAATGACCAGGAAGCCTCCGCTCAAAGATCTAAGACTGCACGTTGGCTCACAAGGGATCAGCATTTCAGAAATGTAACCTTGTACACTAAAATCTTAAAATCAATTCTCAAAGTAACAGGAAGCCAGTGGAGTGAGGATAGGGGTGGTGTGATGTTGTTTTTAAAACTGGTTAAAAGCCTAGTTGCTGTGTTCTGGACTAGTTGAAGGCTGGAGAGTGATTTATTTGTGATACCGGAAAGGAGTGAGTAGCAGTAGTCCAGGGGAGAGAAGATGAATGAATGGATAACCTTTTCAAGGTCAGCAGGGGGCAGTATGGATCTAATTTTGGATATGGATCTGATTTGGATGAAGTATGACTGGACTATTTTCTTGATATGTGGTTCGAATGTGAGGTTTGAATCAAAAGTAGTTCCTAAATTTCTTGCAGTTGGTGTGACGTTAGAAGAGAGTGGACCAAGAAAACTATTAATCAGGCTGGTGTTTGGATTAGGGTAATTGAAGAGTATGATTTCTGACTTTGATCCATTTAACTGGAAAAAAATTGTGCCATCCAACATTTGATATCTTTGAAACAATTAAAAACAGCAGCTAGGCTAGTAAAATCACCAGGTCTCAGCAGAGGTATATCTGTTAAGACAGATTATAATTTTGAATGATAAAACCTAAAGGAAGCATATAAATACAAAATTAAAGTGGGCCTAAACTAGAACCTTGCGGTACACCATAGGTAATAGGAGAGGTGGAAGATGAGTGGTTACCTATGGTGACCGCAAAGGGTCTGTTTAAAAGATAGGAATAAAACCAACTAAGTGCAGAGCCCTTAACACCAATCCATGTCTGGAGGCTTCTATTAAAATGGTATGATCAACAGTGTGAAATGCTGCACTCACGTCTAAAAGAACTAAAATTGCGCTCTCTCCTCGGTCTGCAGCTAAAAGAAGGTCGTTTGTGACTTTGAGGAGGGCGGTCTCTGTGCTGTGTTGTGCCCTGAAACCTGATTGAAGTTTCTCAAAGGCGTCGTTATCATTCATAAAAGCTAAAATCTGGTTTAAAACTACTTTTACTAAACATTTGGATAAAAATGGCAGTTTAGATATTGGCTTAAAATGACTAAAATCAGTGGGATTAAGATTAGGTTTCTTTAAAAGCGGTTGGACCACAGCATGTTTAATAACATGGAAAATGGCCAGTTAAAATTGAGCTGTTGATCATGGATAAAATACTAGGTCCAACCGTGTCTATAACTTCTTTGAGAAATTTAACGGGTATGGTGTCAGGGATGCACGTAGTTGGGTTCCTGTGTGATAAAATATCTGATAAAATTGGCATTGAAATTGGGCTAAAGCTATCAAAGAAGGCATCAGTGTGTCTGTGAGGGAGTAAAACAGTATCTGGGGTAGTAATCTGTTGCCTTATATTGTTAATTTTTTTTTGTAAAAAATGATTAAAAAAAAGAAGTTTCATGTCAGGCATAGTTGAAATAACAGGGGGAGGGGTTGGTGACAGAATCTAAAACTTTAAATAAAACTCTGGGATTAGAATACTTGGATAAAATCAGGTTGGAATAAAAGGTTGCTCTCACTTCTTCAACCGCTTTTTGATAGGTTTTCGTGGCATCTTTCCAAATATCCTAAAACACATGCAAGCCAGTTTTTTTTCCATTGCCTTTCTTTATGTCTGCAGTCTCTTTCTGACTTTTGTGTTGTCCTGTTTAGCCAGGGCTGCAGTGTCTTAGAGGACTTTTTGGTTTTGTATGGAGAGATGGAGTCTAAAGATGTCTTACACAGAGGTGTCAAAGAATTCACATTCATTACTCAGGTAGAAGTATAGATACTAGGGTTTAAAAAGACTTCTGTAGAAGTTGAAATATCAACTCAAGCTTTTTACTCAAGTAAAAGTAAAAAAGTACTGGTTTCAAAACTACTTAAAGTATAAAAACTGGAGACCAGCTCCCCTGTATTAAAATTTGGGCTAAAAGCAGTTAAAGAAGCAGCAGTAAAAAGTTCAGAAAGGTGCACTTGTAGGAACAGGTAAAAATGATAAAACCACACTAAATAAAACCAGTTTATGATCTGACACACAGATATTCTTCGTTTCAAAGTTAAAAAGGCTGGGACCATGATGTAAGACCAAATCAAGGGTATGACCTTTTGAGTGTGTGGGAAATTGAATTGACTATGTGAGGTTAAAAGACTCATAGGTGTCAATAAAATCCATGCTAAGAGTCTGAGGAGAGCAGATATGAATGTTAAAATCACCTAAAATTAAAACCTTATCATAACTGGACATAGAATGTGATAAAAGGTTGGCAAAATCTTAAATAAAATCCCTATTTGGTTTGGGTGGTCTGTAGATTATAAAAACTAACAAAGGGGCTTTAGAATGGACAATAAAACCAAGACACTCAAATGATGAAAAAGTAACTAATAACAGCAACCCCCCCACTCACTCAAAACCTAATACATGCCACACTGAGCACTGCTGGAGCCATAATCCATAGGTGCAAGGTTAACTGCAGTCTTTGAGCAGGAGGGGGCAGTCTTTACCAGAAAAATGACAACAAGCTTCTTTCCACTGAGCTTCCAAATGAATAAAAGGCTCTGGATGAGAATGGCTCATCCCAAGATTTCGGTGCATTTTCATTTTAAAACAGCACACAATAATCATGCAAATCCTTCACGGTCATCTTAAAATGGCAGCTCAAGCATCTTTACAGAGTCACGCATGTAGTGAGGTCCTTCTGAGCAGATCAGGCATAAATGTGGAGACCAGAGATTTATTTTCTCACTTATAGTTCATTTAAGTCACCCTTAGGATATTTGTTCCATATTTCCCTTTGTAGTTTTACAGTGATGTACTGTTCATGACAACATTGATCTTTAATTGCTAAAACTCTGATTCCTACAGGCATGAGATGCTACTGTCAGGGCCCCTGGACTTTGGAGCAACCTGCCCTAGGAGATAAGACTTGCAGATTCAATAGCATCTTTTAAATCACTCTTCAACACTCGATTTTAGAAAATTGTTTTTATGTGACGTTTCCTTTGAGTTATTTTTATAACCACTCTTTTATTTGTTTTGTTGCTCTCACTGCTTTTATCTTTGGACTTTTCCTTCCATGGCCATCTTAATTTCATCTGATTAGATTTTAATTTAAATTAATTTATCTGTTATCATTTTTTCCTGTTCCTTGTCATTTTATCTTCTATTAATCTAATTATTGTTGTTTTATTGCTAATGATTTGATGTCGTCTTCTTATATATGTGTTTATGGTTTTATTTTCATATAATATCATACTTTCTTTCCCTAGATATTTTCATCTTTTACTATTTTAACTGCCTTCAAGATCATCTATGTCTTTCCTTTTCCTTTCAATTATGCTAATTTCATAGACATCTGTGTCTCACTTTGTTCTGACTTTCTGTTTGATTATCAAGACTTTCTCTGTTGGGTTTATTGCTAATTTGTTTATCTTGTTTATCTTGTGAATCCCTGAGCTCTTACTTTTGCTATGTCTGTTAAAGTACTTTGTAAACATCTGTTTTTAAAGGTGCTGTATAAATGAAGATATTATTATTATTAATAAGTTTTTATATTTTCATTTTCAAGTGATATGAGTTTACATCATAATTTTGTTTACACACATACAGCTTTGCATTCAAATTGTTCTTTATTCTTAATAAATAAATGTGAAAAAAAGTTTGAAAGTGAAGAGATGCATGAGTTAGATAAGTGTTGTCCAGTGATAATTCTCCCTTTAATCAAATCTCTGATTTTGACTATTATCCGGACAATATAAGAAGTTTTCCTTCTTCTTCTTCATTTTTTTTTTTTTTAGAAATGCCAAAACTAATTAACTAGAAAAGCACTCAGAGAGCACAGACCTCTGCCTTTAGCCCTCTCTCAATGGTAAAGAATCCTTAAAAAAATTCCTGTATCCAGACAGTGACCCGGATCACTCCCAAAATCTAATCAGTTCTTCCTTATGCCACTTCTGACATTTCCTGAAAATTTTATTATAATCTGTCCATAACTCTTTGAGTTATGTTGCTAACAAACAAACAAACTCACAAACAAACCCTGCTGATCACATAACTTCCTTGGTGGAGGTAAAAATAAAGCTTTAACTGGCAAACATCTAAATGAATGTTGGTGTACTAGTTAACCTTTAGCAAATTTCTTTGTGCTTACTCTCCCCACTAGGTGGCAGTGTCCCCCTACTAAAAGTGCTTCTTCCAGCTTATCTCCTCTGATCTCACATCCCTGAAAGTCTCTGCTGCTGCCACCCATGGAGCATCTTGTACTGTGAGTTGTTAAATACATAACCAAGACCACAATTCACTGTAGGACATAAAACTGTGCACTCACTGTCAGCATGTCAAAACAAAACAAATTCTTCTGGGGACATTAAATGATTAAAATGAACATCTGGGCCAGCTCATCACTGCTGTGTCATTACTACATGATGACACACCACTCACAACCCACAGAGGATGTGATGGCGTGTGTGGATGCTACAGCAGCATCTGTTAAAGATTTTAGACATGATTTAGCTGGTTGAGAAGTTCGTACACTGATCAATAGAAATTCAACAATTCTAAATTTTGAGTTGGACAAGATAATAGTAGATCAGATGTTCTCAATGCAATAATAAAAAGCAAGCATTCAAAGCAACTAAAGTGAAGGAAAGGCTCACACACTAAATTCTTTGAAGGTGGAAAGTTGGAAAATACATCCACAGGAGTGAGAGGTTCTTTAGTTCTACTGGAGTACTTTAATTTGATGTTACTCTGAACTTCCATGTCAAAGTTTTTGACAACAGCTAAACCACCTTTTCCCATTCTCTGAACCAAGTGGTCAGTTGCTTGAAATCATTTATCCAACCTTAAACATGTTCCCTTGTCAGGCACAATTTGCAAAACTCCTTTGTAGTTTTTTCCTCAAAACTCTAAACCCAAATTCATTAGAACACCTTTATTTTACTGTAATGTACCTGTGTTGCAGAAAGGTAACCACTGGAGGCCTAATTTAAACATAGTTCAAGCACAGTTGTCACCATTTAAACACAGCCAGTCAAAACTTTGAACACTCATCTCTCATGATGTGGAACCAGTTCAGACCAGTTCAGATAGCAAACGTCAGTAAAAGTTGACATCAAAAATGGATGTAGATTATCTGAGAGTCTGAAGAGGACTGTGTGAGAGGTGGGAGATTACGAGGAACAGGAAGAGAGAGGGGAGGAGAAGACCAACACCAAGAACAGACATATCTAGGGATGGACAATACTATCGGTATGACATCAATAACAGCAGACGTGAGCTTTATAAAAGTGAATTATTGTATTCATGGATATGAAATTTTCTGCTGATATTTACATCTGATATTTTGGAAAAAAATCTGCCTATATCAGCCGTACATATTGACTGTATAAACAAAATAGGCTAATGAAATCTGAGCCTGGACTGACAGACCTGTGTCAGCTGACTTTAAAGTGTTTGAAGGACCAGAATTTTTTAATCTCTCCATCCTAAAACTTTAAATTATGCTTTTAAAGGGCTCAAGTTTTAGGTCTAAACCGTATTCTGAGGTCAGTATGCTTGGCAAAAATCCTTTATTTTGCATCCCTAGAAATTTCTGATGAATTTCCAGTAACAGTTCTAAATTCTTTCTCATAGAATGACAATGAGGAACACTGGATGAAAAATCAGCTACTGCTATGCAAAAATGTCAACTATGATCGGGTTGTGGATGTTCTTTTGGGAAACAATAAACAAACAAACAAAAACAGAAGTAGAAAATAAAAACTCTGACACACAGTTGTCTGCTCTTGTAGTTCCAGCAACGTCCCAGCATTCTGGTACTCAGATCTTCATCGTTGTATGCCATAATGCTATAATTCACACATGCAAATGCATCTGGGGAAGGTTTTCTTTATCTAATGATTGGTTACAAGGTGTTTCCTTCACCTTAGGATGATTGTGAATTTTATCTGATTGAAACAATTCAAAGGATTTCTGTCTCCTCTGATGGGACAGAAAATGAACCACACGGTTTCTTAAACTTAATTACCTTAACAATGCAGAGTTCTTAAGTTGAATATTTTTCCCTTTGCGGATTTGATGAAATCTTCACTAATTTGCATAAAGGTTCATTTGGCTGTAAGGGTTTTTCTCAACGTGTTAAAAGTTTTTGCATGAGCTTGTTTCAGATGGACTCACTGAAATGGGGACTGGCGGAGGAATTGGCACAATGATGACCACTAGTGGGGACTGTGAGGTATTACAGGTGTCCTTGTTTGGGCAAACTTTGGGATCACTTAAAGAGAGAAAACACTAGAAAAGTAGTGATACATCTGCAGTAAAGTAGTGGCCTACATTTGCTATTACATTCTTTCTAGTTATTAGAACCAAATGAAACCATGGCAAAAGGCAAATCCGTACTTTGACACATTTTAACCTCTGATGTTGCACATTTATTTTTCCGCATGTGTACTGCATCTTTGTATCTGTGTATACAGAAGTAATTTACCACTTCAGACACTTGTCTATATCAAACAAACAAAAATTATGTATGCTTTCTTTAATCTGAATCCTTATGATATTCTATATTATCTTTATATTTTAGCTTTGATCATTTTATGGGTTTTTTCTTGCTCTGATGATTTTTTTATTTCATTTCACATTATTTGATCGTATTTTGTTTGATTTGATTTCCTCTTATTTTATCTGATGTTATTTTGTTTTATTTCAATTTATTTTGTTTAATTTAATTAGTTTTGATTTATATCTCTTTCTTTTAATTGTATTCTGTTTGATTTAATTTAATTTAATTCAATTTAATTTAATTTGAACTATTTTAATTTAATTTAGTTTAATTTAATTCAATTTAATGATTTTTTCCCTTCAATTTAATTTAATTCCATTTATTTCATTTGGTTTCGTTTTATTATATTTATTTGGTGACAGGCTGAACATATCTTATGCTTCTGTAATGGGGCATTGACTGTAAAATATGTTGTGATACTGATATGTACATGCTTCTTGAAATTGTCTCAAATATGCATTAACCACAGAGAGATTGTTTTACTGACTGACTTTTCTGTATGATGAAACTTGGTTTATGAATCTTAACTTCTGAGTTTCGCCGGCCTTTTTATGTTCCACACACCAACACAAACACACACATTATATTTGGACACAGCCATTGTTCTGTCTAGATCCACAGAGTCAGGGGTCATGGGGTTACAAGTTAACTCGTCGATGTTGAGATTCACAGCTCTCTGCAGCACCAAAAGAAAAAAAAATGGGGATAAACAGAGCACAAGTGTCCTCCAGAAGCCCTGCGATACCTCTGTTCTTCTTTTCTCCAGGTCGAGGCATTAACCAAGCCAAACAAACAGTCCACTGTAAGCAACTTTTCCAGCCCAGTGGGTCTGGACACAGAGGACTTGTCCACAGAGAGACACAAGCAGTGGGGGTGGAGGGGGCACAGATGGTTACACCTTGATAAGTCAAGCTAAACCCACAGTGCATGACAGGCCAGAGGTCAGCAGAGCCGACAAGCTCCACAGACCAGAGCGGCAGCTTCAGAGCAGGCTGCTGCAAAAACAAAACTCTTCGTTTCTGAGGAAAGACAAATCAAGAATATAGTCAGCTATATACTATAGAATTCACACATTTGGGTGTAATAACACAGGATTCTTGCTTAAAATATAATGGTATGTTGATTACTGCATCCTCTTCCTCTGCAATATTTGGCATTTTATTTAATTACTTCAGTAAATATTTGTAATTGATCTGAATGCCCCTGTTATTTTCCCTAAATTTACTCTTTAAATTGCATAAATGGCCATGTCTTCAGCTTGTGTTTACTTGAGTGTTTTTGTTAGCTCTCCTCTCCTCATGTAAAATTGTACCAGCTGCATAAAAGCCAAACATAATCTGAGTTTTCATGACAAATTTTAAATAAAAGGTGCCACATGTGATAACTCAGACTTCAGGGGTAAAAGAATTAAATGCATCCAAAAATACCAACATCAATTTTATATTTCGCAATAAACTTAATTTAGCATTGTTTTCCTCATATAAAATGCATTAAATCTTGCTCTCAAGGCAATGGCCTTGTTAAAAAAATGAATGTATATTTCATTATTCAAGTCCTGCATTTTAAAAAGCACAAAAAATCAGAGGACCTTCAGTTGTGTTTCAGAGTTTTATGATGCAAATCCATCAGACAAAAAGGCCAGGTTTTTAAATGCAGGACTTGGTCGCATTAATTGAATTATCTCTTTTGGACTGCAGCCACATAAAGGATGGCATTAGAGGGAAATAAGAAAAGCCACAGACTATGGCTAATGTATTCTTTAGCAGCCAAACAAGTGAGCGGCCACTTTGAGTCTTTAGAGGTGCACAGTGTGAGAAATGGTGCAATCAAACACAGAAAAGTTGATGCATTGTGGCACTGACTATTGACTGAAGAACTGCTGATTGCGGTCTTCATCTGCTCAGCTTAAGTCCTCCAACAGAGGAAAGTGGAGAATACATGTAGCAACACTGCTAATTCAACAATTACTAACACTAATTGCTGCCTCCTGAGGAGAGGTTAAGGAGACAAATCAGAGACTCCCTGGGAGCTGCTGACTGGCCTTCTGCCAAAATGTCATCCATCCTGGAGCCTAATCGAGTTATCATATCAACAAATCAACCATCAGGGGCCCCTGGTCTGACACTCCAAAAAAAGACACCCGGAGGGAGATGACAAATTTCTAGCAGCAGGACACTAAGGGAAGTGGAGACGTGAAAGCTACCTGCAGCTTGTGGTCAAGATCCCCTCTGTGATGACAAACTAGACTCCAACCCTGCAGCTATGGACATTCTCCTGAGAGTTAGCCTGAGAACCAGAGGATGCTGAGAGACACATTATTTAGTCCTGGACACAATAGTCCAATGGGAGCACAATGTGACCTCTTGCAGAGTTTGGAGGGGAGGGCAGTGACTGCGGACCCCCTGTGACGGTGTGAGGGGACAGGGGGGTCAGGGTTTAAGAGGCATGCTGGCCTCGCCTGGGGAGAGGGTTAACGTACTGTTAATCTGAGGTCAGAGATGAAGCTTCATACACATACATCACCAGTGACAGCAGCAATCAGTGATGACTACCCGCGTCCATCCTGTCATAAACACTGCTGATTGGTGCGATAGCTAGATGACTCTGTTGGTGTAGAAGGAGCACTTTCTTTATTCAGCACATTCACTGGTTTTATTGAACCCTTTTAGTGGATTGATAGAGAAATATAAAAATATAAGATGTTGAAAAAACAGAAGTGGAATGGTTCTGAAAGATAATGACAGCAGGTAAGAAAGCTAAATATTACCTGTCATGGTACGCTACTACAATGAAGAGAGTTTCACTACATTTTTTCAAAATGTTGTAGTCCAGAGGTTCCTAGGCTTTGCCATGCCAAGGACCCCATGCAGTATTAGTCCCTGTTCTCACAAAATTTTCTGTACATCTGAACATTTTCTTTACAACTTCTTAATATGTTTCCTGATTTTTAATGACAAAGTATAATATTATTCATTTCATTCAATGTATTTTTTATAAAATCTTTTAAAATGTGTCTTTTTGTCAAATCATGACATTCAAAATGTATTTGGACTTTCTCTTTAATAATGTTTAACAGTGACTGAAAGTATATTAGAAATAAAGGTAAAATGGGGATGCACAGATAGCCTAGCGGTCTAAGGCGCTACCCATGTACGTGGGCAGCTGGGTTTGATTCCGACCTGTGGCCCTTTACCGCATGTCTCTCCCCACTCTCTCTCCTGTTTCCGACACTATCCACTGTCCTCCTCTATGGAATACAGTATATCTATGGATATATTTCACATTTATTTGGGATATCTCCCATAGGTTGTACGCATGCTCTTCTGTTGAGCTGACAGGCTGCCACTGCCATAGTTTATTATTGGCAGAGCTTCACAGTGAATAATATTACCACAATGCAAAATAACTGAAGACACGCTTGGATGGAGTAATTAAAGTAAGTAAACATTGTTCGTTTGTCAGCTCCACTTCTTGCACATTTATTTTGTAATCGATAAGCTTTAGAAGTAACTTTAACCGGCAAACAGCGCGGACAGCTACGTTTGGTGTCCCATATGCATGGCGTAAGCTGTCAGATGAATGAATGGACTCGATCAGTTTGATTTAGATAGTTGTTTACATACATATTAAACTGTACAGGAGGATACAGTTAATAAAAATCACGAAAAACACACTACAAATTACATACTGTGAGTACAGATATTATTTTGAGTGGCGGTGTTGTACGTAACTTTATTGCTAATGGAGCCATTAGCAGGTTAGCAGGTCTGTCCCTAATAACGGCCCCACTTCCATTGTGACTTTTTATTTGCATCTGCTGCGCCAAGTTGTTGTATTTTCGTGCTGTTGTGGAATCTGTTTGCCTCCGTGCTATGCCAAGTTTATGTATCCATGCGCGGCGCTGAGTGTTTGTATTCATGCGCTGCAGCAAGTTTTTGTATTTGTGTTGTGAACTTTTGTTTTTGTGTTTTTCTCAAATGTCGTTATGTTTTTTCTTTTTGCAAAGCGTTTTGAATTTGCATTCGTGTGAGACCACTCGGCCACCGTAATACTGTAAAGTTATGCAACCCAACATAATAGAGAGTTGAGTAGTGTGATGTAGCGTACTGTTACATAACGAAACGTAACACATGAAGAAAAACTGTATTTTAATCAGAAGAGACAAGTGGATGATTCAGGATTATGTTTATTTTGCATTATTGTGATTATTTTGCATGAAAGTGGTGTTGAATTTTTGTCAGAAAATCTTTGGCGCTTGAACTACAGGGGCATTGTGTGATTGAAGACTGTCAGTCCTAAGTGTCAGCAAGCTCTGAAGTCCAGACACTAGTGTTGGTGTTGGCTGATGATGTCTTCTGAGAAAGCTGAACTACTGTGAAGCCTAGGATTGACCATATGATAACTGAAGATGTCCTCTGAGGTTGATGGGCTAAACAGGCTAACAGCTCTCAAAGACCGGGGCTGATGGCGAATGACATCGTCTTGTAGAGTTAGTGGTGATGGGAAGGTGGAGGGTTGCATGCAACCATGTCGTGGATGAACTTGTAAACAGCTGATAGAGGGGTGCATGGGTTACAGTGCAAGAAAAATGGAGTAAAATCTAAGGCTTTACAATGGTTTTAATCTACTTTAGTATAAAAATATGATGTGGAAATTCCTTACATACACGGCACTTTTGCCTTTTCAATAACTGATTTTAGTCATTAAGCTTGGAAAATAGTGATGTAAAGTACTAACAAAGTAAAATGCATTTAAAGAGAGCAGCACCAAGTCATGACCTGTGATAATAGAATGAAGACTGAACTACCAGGTAATCCACAGCTGTCCAATAAGCAGCAGATATGTTTGTTTTTGATAGTGCATAGAGGCATGAGTGCGAACATTCCCAGGATGCACAGGGGTGTCAAGATCAGTTGATAGGGGCGAGATCTGGCTCAGCACCGATCTGAATGTTTGACATTCTCTTTCACCATCCTGTTGTCCTTAAAAGCATAATTACTCACATATCCCCACACCCACAGCCACACAGGCATTCATACCTGCATAAACAATGCTGATAGCTGAGATGCCATGAGAGGGTTTTTGTTTTGAGTGTGCGATAAGATTTTTATCTCGCTTAAGTGCTGAGATGTTGCCTTGTAAAACACAGAGAGCAGCCTCTGACCTGCTCTCGCTCTTTATTCCCGCTCACGGGCCCATTAATCAAATTACCTATTCATTAAAAAAGTGGAGTGCACTGAATTAGTCTCTCCGCTCTGCTACCTCTCAATCTTAAGAGTCTTCTTAATGGTGTGTTGACTGGTTTCCATTGTGTGTATCCGAGTGAGGGTGGAAGGGGGAAGACAGGGCAGGGCAGGTACGGAGCAGCCCACAGGGGGGCTAACCTTTGGCCCTGCTCTGGAGAGGGACTCGGGTCTATCCAGCAACACAATACTTCCAGCATACAGCCCCTCGGTGGCTGCCTGCTGCTCCCCACAATGAAGGCCTTTACCGGGGTCTCCCCGGGCAGAAAGGCCCCCTGGAGCGCTGACTGCTATCCGGAGGTCTTTCACTGCTTTCTCCCCTCTCTAGCTCTGTCCGCTGCCTCCTAAGAGAGGAAAAACTCAATAACAGAGAAGATACAAGGGGAACAATGGTCTTCTTAACCCGCAACAAACAGTGTCAACATCTGTGGGGAGTGGATAGATAGATAGACACTGTGTCTGCCGCTGACAGAAAGGACCCTTTCCTTGTGGGCAGTCACACTGAAAAGGCTACAGTGTTGTTTTGTTGTGTATGAGAGGGATTTGGTCCCCGTCTCTTTTGAGCTGCAGTTGAACCGCACTGTGGTGCCGGTGAAACGATTTTGTCTCGCTGGAGAGCTGGGGCAAAAGATGAAGCAAATCCTCGAGAGCCGGGTCTTTTCTTCCCATGGCCCTGCTCTTTTGGAGGGGTGAAAAAGATTATTGTCGTACACAACGAGTAAGAAAATGCATCAAAGTCGGTGGGGAGCGTGGACCGGATTGAGGGAGCGAAGGGTTGATGTTACGAAAAGGGGATGGACACGGACACATGTGGCGTGTTACGGTATATGTGTGCGCAGCGGCCACACACAATCCCAGACGTGTGGGAGTGCATTGGACTCTCATGGGCTGTCTGGGAAAGACACTGTCCCTTCTCTCTCTTATTCTATCTCATTCCCTCTCAAGCGTGTGGTCTCCTCTCATGTGAACACGCTGCCAGTATAAAGGATCTCTTCATCTCTTCTCTTTGGGCCCGCTTTTTGCATCCTGATGTGAAAAGACTTCATTCACTGGTGCCTGCAGTCGAACTCCCACTCATCCCAATTTATCAGTTACCGCCAATTGGGCCTAACTTGGAGCTTGTGGGAATCCAGGTGCTTATCATTAACGCTGCCTCACTGTGGTTTGTAAGGATACGCGGAAGGAAATATGTGTCATGTTCCTGCTTGTCTGGGAGGGCTTTGCCAAACCATACTTCCCCCTCTATATACTGCATCCAGACACACATGCCCTTACATGCACTCATATATAGACACACTTGTAGAGCATCTGCAGAAGCTCTTTTGTCCAAAACGTACAGTGGCACATAAGCTAAAAAATATAAGATCTAGAAAATTCTTCACTTCACTGACATATGTTTTTGGTCACATTATCATAATGTTGTGATATCATAAACTGCTTTCAACTCTTCCAGGATAAAGTTACATGTCTGAGTTCAAAAACCATCAAAGAAAAGGGGGCTAATGACAAACAAAGACAGCCTGTGGCTAACTGTATCATCTGAGATCTACACCCTCCAGGAAAACCACATCCTCTTAAAACTCACTGCCTCGACAAATGTACAATCCTGGCTGGACTTCCTGTCAGAGTTACATATGTGACACAAATAGACACATTCATGCCCAGATCAAAGCACAGAAAAAAATCAGTGGGTGTCTGAGAAGACAGAGAGAGCTTATGTTTAGTTTGTACACTTAGCATCTTTACTGCTGGAAACACTAGAGGACTTTCTGCATGCTAAATGATTTTAAAAATAGCTTCAAACAGCATATGACAGCTGTCACAAATTTTGGAGTAAGTACAGCACTTAAGATTTGATGACTCATAATATGTGAATGAAAGCTGTGATGTAGATTATCCCACTGGAATGAAATATTTTTGCTGGGGATTCAAATTACAGAACTGTATTGGCCTCAGGTGGCCTCTCCTCCTTGAGAACACATCTTTTAGCACCTAAAAGTGGTTTTATATCCCTTTAAGACATTACTTTTATTAATTTTCATCAATTTGTATAAAGCTGTTCACAAGAGCACATTATAGATTTAACAGATACCTTTGTTCCAACTTACTTTTCATTTACCAACTTGCTCTGTCCACCTCTGAGTATTCAAATTTGTAATATGTTTTCTTTTGAGTATTACACATTATTCTTGGAAAGTAAAAATTACTTTCAGCTTTGAAACTGAACAGTGACATTTGTCTGAATTTGTCTGCTGCAGTTTGAAGGTTTGAGGAGTGATAGAGCAGCAAAAAGAAGAGTCATACCAAGGTTATCATAATTAACTAAAACCAATGAAATAACTACAATTACAGTGTAAAAATCATTTCAGTCAGCTGAAACTAAAATAAAAATGAGGAGATTCCACAGTCAACAGTGAGTGATATTATTAGAAAGTCGAAGCATTTAGGAACAACAGCAACTCAGCTATGAAGAGGAAGACCAAAAAAAAAAAAAAATTACAGAGCACAAAAATGGTGTGGTGGGAGTTTCATGGTATGCGTTTCCATGACTAAAAGCCTCACATCACCAAGTCCATTGCAAAGCATCTGATGGAGTAGTGTAAAGCATACTGACACACATTTCTCTGTTTGGCAGTCAGATATGCGACTCTGGGTTTGGCAGATGAATTTTACCTGTCTGACTGCATTGTGCCAACTCTGAAGTTTGTTGACAGAAGGATAATAGTATGGGGCTGTTTTTCAAGGTTTGTTCTGGGTCCCTTATCTCCAGTGAAGACCAATCTTAATGCTTCAGCACACCAAGATATTTTAGAAAATACTGTGCTTTCAATTTTGTAGCAACAGTTTGGGGAGGGCCTTTTCTATTGCAACAGTGAACAAAGACATGGTTAGATGAGGTCAATGTGGAAGAACTTGATTGGCCCACACAGATCCATGATCTCAACCCCATTGAGCGACTGGAACAGAAATTGTGAGCCAGGCCTTCTTGTCCAACATCAGTGCCTGATCTCATAAATGTTTTACAGAATGAATGGGCACAAATTCCCACGAAACACTCGAAAAAATCTTGTGAAAACTCTTCCAAGAAGAGTGAAGGCAGTTATAGCAGCAAAAGTGGGAACAACTCCATACTGAAGTACATGTATTTGAACACAGTGTTACCCTGTTGGTGTAATGGTCAAGGAGCCAAATACCACCAAATGCCACTGCCTTTATACCCTTTAGTTTCTAAGTGCTGCCCCAAACAAGCTCAACAGCTGCAATAGTATAGCTAACACAAGTAAAATCAATTAAGCTGACCAATAACTTAAAAGATATATCACTGCATGCTCTTTTTGTAAATTGTCTTGAGACAACATCTGCTATGATTGAAGGAAGATAATTTGGACTGTCAAGCCCCCCAAAGAATAATCTACAATGGAGTTAAATTAGATGTAGCCACCTGAAAGGGACATAGGAACAAGCTACATAGCCTAGCAGCCAACTGTTAAATCATGACACTGTGATTGATTTTAGGTTCCAGATCCATTAGCCTATAGACAGTGCCTCATGATAACACCTCTCGGAAATCAAAAGTTGAACTAAGAGTTTTAGACCAATCGACATTTACAAGATGGGGCATCATTGGCTGGTGACAAGTATTGAAAAAGGTACTAATAAAGACTGAAAAGATACAACATAATACATCTTTCTTTTTGGGGCTGGGTTAATGGGAGAAAAGAAAGGCAGGAGCACGTTTTACCCTAACACACCCACATGCACAATAATGCACTAACAGTGTTAAGGCGGGACGTCCCATTTCCTGTTACGTGGCCGATAAGAGGATGAACACTCCAGAAAGTGAAAGGCTTGTAAAAGAAAACACTTTCTTTGAGGATCGTCGACCTCCATGAGAAACCGGAGGGGGGCTTAGAAAGCCAGCAGCGAACGTCTTTAGCTTCTCAGTGAACCGGTCTATAATGTTCATTAGCCGACCTGGGGAGAGAGAGGAGAACATGAATGGAGGGCACACCTTTGTTCGGTCATCCTGTGCCAGGAGAGGTCCAGTAACATTAGATATGGCTGACCTGAAGTGAATGTTGGCCTCAGTGAAGGACAGAGTGCCATAGTGGGGGGTGAGGAGAGGAGGGAAAGCAGCACCCTCCATCCTGATAATCTCTTGTATTCTTTCCCCCATGGTGCCCCTTATTTCCAGAACTATGCACCTTTTCCTTTCCATCACTGGTAAAGCTACTTATTGCCAAATAACAATTATTGGATGTTGAGCCTCACACACACTACCTTCACATAGTGTGTTGCTGGAGAAGTTCTACTGAAAAGTTCCCCAAATTCACCACATTCACATAAGACAGAGGTGTTCAAACTACTGACTACAGGCTGTGGACCACCTTTAAGTTCCCAACAGCAAATTCTAATAATAAAATAAAATGAGGCCCCACATTAGTGGATGAATCTTGTGCAAGACAAAAGGATTATAGCCGTAAATAGCACCATGTATCATACCCCTTTGCTCACCAACCTGCTGTCCAGTTTACAAAGCAGATTGTCTGGCAGCTTTTTGCAGTTCGCCTCTGTTTTGTGTCTGATGGTGGAGATGCTGTACACATCTTCCATGGAGCGTCATTTTTATTATGACCAGGGGCACAACCAGTAGTAGCCAGAAGCGACCAGAGCCCCCCTAAAAACTGACTGACTGACAACCCAAAATCCTGAACAGTGATTGGTTAACATTGAAGACAAGATTGTTTTTTCCTCCCTACATCACACTGTGGAGAGGAATCTCAGAAACTGATAATGTTGTACTTCAGTATTCCAGGTTGCAAATTATGTAGCCTAGATAATGGTTATCTGAAGATCCTTTTTATTACTCTTTTTCTCTATTAGTAAGCAACAGAAATGACAATTGATTTTGGCAATCTGGAGAGGCACTTGGCAACATTTCAAGCTAAAAAAATGTAGATCTATAGCTCCTTAGCTACAATTGGCCAGCAGCTAATATTAGCAACTACTGTAAACACATCCAAGCTAACATTAGATTAGGTGGGAATCTCCCCATATTGGCTAGGTTTTAAATCACATTGTCATTCAATATCAATGATGTCTTGAAAAGAGAGTTCTGAGCAGAACAAACAAAAACAACCCCAACCAAATAAACACACACACACACACACCACAAAAAAAAAAAAAAAAAAAAAATCACTTTTGACGCTTTTGGACAATGCTGGCTGAATGCCAATAATACTGGTGTCATACTCAAGTAAAGCATACAGCACAACACCAGCTAAGATCAATAATAAACGATGGAATGAACATTAGTAGTCATTAGTACTGTAAAAAGCATTATGTTGAGAAAATAATCAACTTTAATAAGCATGAAATATTGCTTTTTAATGAAGCAATGAAGCCACATGCTGCAGGCCTTAACACATTTATCTGTTCCCTGCAAATGCCATCATAAGGAGAAACTAATGGGCTTTTAAAAAATAACTCCTACTAGATATTGGCTAACTTGCCTCAAAATGCTTAAGTTTCTATGTTTCTTTAATTCCAATTTACATCACACTTCAGAGGAAGAATCAGAATGAACATGAGCTCATTGTGCCTTTTTGTACACATTTTTCATTATCTACATTTGAATGATACTGACCTTTAAGTGAAAACTTTTGCTCCACATTACTAGAAAAAGTGGCACATTTGAAGGTGAGATCAAGGTCACCTGCAAGAACTCCCCATGGATCTTGAATTTTCCTTGGGATTAATAAAGTATTTTTCTTTCTATCTGGATATCAGAATCTATACACTGCCTTAGGCAGCAATGCCGCAGGTCTGAAAGGCTTTGTAAATCCACTGTGCTAAAGGTACATTGCCTTTATCTTAAAGATCTGTACCATTCTTTTCATGTGGTAGTACAGGAAACAAGAACTGCTTACCTTTCTAGCTTGACTCCTTCTTTAGGAAGACATCCAAAGGTTTTATTTGACACGATCAACAATATTGTTTCACCATGCTTTACAGCTGATGATTGGAACAACTTCCTTTCCTTCTATTTTGACAAGGCAAACTCAATTCAATCGAAACCTCCAGCATAACCATCACCCACCTAGTGTTAGTTCTTCAGCCTCCCTACTGTAATGTCATCACCTTATCAACCTGGAAGATCTGACAGCCTTAAAGGGATACTTCAACATTTTGGCAAATTCACCCATTGCCATAATTCCTATAGTCTTAGTAATAGGTTTGTTACCTTTAGTTGTCGGTGCAAGCTATTTTTAGATCGCCGCTGCCGAGTTCGGACCTGCTGTGCCAACTCAATGTAAGCAGACAGTATTCCGGCTTTCCCTCATCAAACTCATCAAATGCACAATCCAACAACTCAAAAATGCTCTTGTGGACACGTTGTGACCTGCACATTCACCACGCTATGAAATAATAACGTATAATTATGTAACATTACAATGCATGAAGCAAATACTTGGAACTATTTCTTGAGTAAACCACTGGACGGAGTGACACAGTACAGCAGCCATGTCTGGAGTGTAGTTCCGGCTTTGCATTTAGCTTTAAAACATCTCCGTCTCGTAATGTTCCATGATTATTTCATAGCATGGTGAATGTACAGGTTACAACTTGTCCATGAGAGCGTTTTGGAGTTGTTGGATTGTGTATTAGATGAGTTTGATGAGGGAAAGCCAGAATACTGTCTGCTTACATTGAGTTGGCACAGCAGGTGCGAAATCGGCAGCGGCCGATCTAAAAACAGCTTGCACCGACAACTAAAGGTAACAAACCTATTACTAAGACTTTAGGAATTATGGCATCGACGAACTTGCCAAAATGTTGAAGTATCCCTTTAATACAAAAAAAGCTAAGCTGTCTGGAAGGCCCTTATATATTCTCCCATCGTCCTTGTTTCCAAAGCTTATACCCACCGTCAGCCCTGCTGTGTTATCCATTGATAACTCATCTTTGTCCTCTGGTTGTGTCTCCAACTATTTTAAACATGCAATGATCAAGCCCATTTTAAAGAAACACAACTTAGCTACAGTGTTACCTGTAAGTTACAGGCCAATATCTAAACTGCCTTTTTTTTTTTTTTTAATTAACCGACTGAACTTGAAATGGTCACTCACACGCTGCACGAGTACTCACCAAGGTCAAGCAAACGGTCTCAAATCACTCCCACACTGACATTTCTGCACTGCCTCCCTGTTGCTTACAGGATTGAGTTTAAAATTCACATCTTAACTTTTACAGCACTCAACTCACTCAACATTGTGTCTGTACCAAAGACATTTTGAAACACGTAGTGACAGGGCTTTTGAGACCTCAGCACCAAAACTCTGGAAATCTCTGTCCATGTGACACAATATCTTTTCAAAAACAGATAGGCCAAATGTGGATGGCAGCAGTGTTAAAATCTAACATTATTCTATGTTCAGTGGAAGAGGTACAAGAGAAAGAGGAATTATTGCATGAATTATTTCTAACCATAGTCAGTGAGGTGACATTACTGCATTTCATTACAGTGACCCCCAGCTTTTGAAAATTGGTGACTTTTTTAATGAGTCCAAAGATTACAAAGACAAGGAAACTAATAAATCCCTACCCTCTTTATTTGTGCAGATTCTAGGGTGTGGACTTCCACGTACCACAACATGCATTAAAAACCGCGCAGTAAAAAGTGTCAATGCTAATGCTAATGTAATGCACCCGGAAAGAGAGTGAAAAGAAAGGCATAGTAAAAGGTCACTTACACAACAACACAAATCTGGTGGTCGTGCTGACTGTAAACATCGCTTTGTAAAACCTCATCTTGGGAAGAGAAACTATAAACTCTCCAGTTGTTTCTGGGGGAATTTTATTTGCCACAAAACACGGCAATTTGAATGCCTGAGCATGACAACCAACTCAGCGTCTTTCCTCTCTTCCTTCCCTTTAAGGCAAGCTGCTTGCACTTTAATGTGCGTTCACACAGCGTCACACTTGGTTCAAAACCGCAATGAGCCCTCCTGTCAGAGCCGACCTTAATGAGGCAGGCGTGAGGTTTGTGCGTGTGTGCTAAGGCAGAGGCTAACACCTGGACCAGCTGTTGGCTATAAAACATGAGCACTGTTAGGGACTATCAAAGCACCTTGCGGGCGGCCATCTTTCTTCCTTCCCCTCCATCCCCAGCGATGCCTTTATAAAAATTCCTTGCCAGCATCCACTGTTAATTGGCCTCTTACCTCTGACAAGTTAACAGCACATTTGACAGCAGAATGATCTCACACGCATTAAACAGCACCCAAAACACACCCTCAGGTGAGTCAAGCAGATCTACTTTTTCTATTTACTTTCTCACAGCATAAGCAGACTTTGGTTGTCAGGAGTAAGTGTGTGTATGTGAGTGTATATGAGCGAGGGCAGTGTGTGCAGGCTTATCTGGCTCAGCATCAGCCCTGGAAGATTTGCTCACCGTCGGCGTTGTGTGGGTGCAAAGAGAGCGCTTTTGTCCTCTTGGCAGAAGGCAGGCTGGGATCCTGCCTCGACAGCCACCAGCTTACAGTCATTTATTTACCAAGCACAATGTGGTGGAATTTATTTTGATTGTGTTTGTGCAGAGGCACACAGTCAGCTAATCATACACTGTAATTCTTTTCCTTTAAGGATCAGTGATATCACTCATAAAGTCTTTTCAACATGCAGTATACGCACAACTGTGGTGGATTAGTTTCACAAAGATGAAAAGGAAACTCAGGCTGCTCCTCTTCATGCAAAAGTAACAGAGCAAAGATGCAAAGAGCAAAGATGTAAAATGGTTTTAAGAGATCTTTGCGTGCATTTTATGAACACATTTCCAAAGGGGGGTGAAAAGTGCATGAATATTTACTCAAGTAAAAGTACAGTGCCTAAAAAAGTATTCGCCCCCTTTACTGAGTTTATGAATAAATCATGGTCAATTTAAAGAAAAAAAGGTAAGGTAAATTAAGTGACTGTAAAAATTCACCCCCTTCAAGGCAGTATTTTGTAGATTCACCTTTGGCTGCAATCACAGCACTGAATCTGTGCGGAGAGGTCTCAATCAGGCTTGCACATCTGGACACTGCATTCTACTCCATTCTTCTCTGCAAAACTGCTCAAACTCTGTCAGGCTGCACGGGGATCAGGTGTGAACAGCTCTTTTCAAGTCCAGCCATAAATTCTCTATTGAGGTCGGAGCTTTAACTCAGCCACTCCAGAACATTCTCTTTGTTGTCTTTAAACCATTTCTGTATAGCTTCTGGCCATTGTCTTGCTGGAAAATAAATCTCCCTAGCCATAGTTCTCTTGAAGACTGAATAAGATTGTCCTATATTTTGCTGCATTCATTTTTCCCTCTACCTTTACAAGCCTTCCAGGGCTGGCTGCAGAGAAGCATCCCCACAACATGATGCTGCCACCACTGGGCTTCACAGGAGAGATGGTATGTTTGTGGTGATGTGCATTGTTTGGTGTCCACAAAACATGTGACCATGAAGTCTCCAACATGCCTTTTGGTGAACTCTAGTTGATATTAATTTTCTTCAACAGTGGCTTTGTCTTTACTACTCTGCCATAAAGGCATTGTATTATTGCCTAGATTGGATTATTCTGAAGTAAAACTACTGGTCTCCAGTTCCCACTCATTACATTTTTCTAAGAGTTTTCACAGCTGGAGAATTCTTGTTTTTTTTTTTTTTTTTTTTTTTTTTTTAATAGTTGTACTCGTCCGTGTCTCGTTCAGAAATCAACTGCTACTTGAAGCTCAGGAAGCCATTCATGATTTTTAGCTGCTTACTTATGATGGACCACAATAATTCTCTGCAATCGGCAGTGCTTTCTGTTGCTCAAGCCCCCGTGTAATGCATAACTCTATTGCCCTGACTGCTGCAACATTGAAGTCAAAACACGCACTGCTCAGCTCTGCCTGCCTTCATGTTTAACTTCTGTTTTGTTGCCAGGACTCTTGAATGAATTTCACTTAATGAGGGAGAAAAGTGGTTGAGAGAAGCCTTCTAAGTTGATGCTGTGAGCAACCCCAGAATGCTTTGCGAGTAGCTTTCAGTGTGAACCAGGAGTGTAACTTTTGAACAGCTTTTCTCTCTCGTAATATGAAATTCAAAGCAAAAATGGTCAAAGCTGAGCAGCATGTCTCTATACATAATCTTGTACATAATTTCACTGTATTTTACAAGAAAGAACAATATGAGGGCTACAAATTTCAAGGGGAACTTTGAAAACAGTTTAATAAAAAAGTCCAAATACTTTCCTGCTGGTGTCTGACACTTGACCTCATGTGAAATTCGGTAAACTCCGTCCACCTGGCTCTCTATTAGGGAAAAACAAACACTGGGAATTATTTGCAAATGTTATTTGACTCTGATCTTCTCAGCAGCCTGGCTGGGTGTACGCCATCCACAAGTACATGTCAACATGAGGAAGATTTACTGCCTCTGAGCTGGGGGCCCATTGAGCCTGGGAGTGAGAGGCTGATTGACAGAGTACGTGTTAAGAAGGAGGGACAAAAAGTGTATGAGCGTGCATGTAGATGTCAGTGGACACGTGTGTGAGTGGCTGATGTCTGTGTGCACTTGGATAACTTCTGTTTGTGCAGAAAAACGCCTTTCTTATTGAGTGTTTGTGTTCCACTGTGCATAGGTGTGTTTGTCAGTGTGAGATTGTGTGCATTCGCTGTCTTGGAAGCCGTACAGCAGGGGTTATTGTGGCGCTCTGGGCCTGAGCAGAGTTAACAGCTCATTAACACCAATTCATAACGGGCCACTTCTCCCCCCTCGCTGTGCTCTGCCTTAAGACACAGCTAGCTGTGCTCTTTCACACACAATGTAAATCACTCAGGACAAACTCACATGCTCAGATGGGGAGCTGGCCTGCCCGGTGAGAACTACTACCTGTGAGATTTGGTTATTTAAGTGCATGTGCATGTGCATCAGTGCTGCTAGGAATTCTAGGCCTCAAACAGCAGCACACCAGCAACACTTAGGATTTATAGCATTGTTATCGACACTACAGATGAGAATGTTGGTTATAGTATTTAGCTGAATGATTATTTGTAGGTCTATTGAATAAAACTGGAGATATTTGCATTTCTAAACAAATCCTCTACAAAGACTGAGATTTTGCATTCGTCCACATTAGTCTCATGCTGCATTTGAGCAGATGGTAGCTCACCTTGGTGTGCCTTATAAAGTATTCAACCCTTGTATGTTTTACCTTTAGATTAATTTTAAAATCAATTATGGTCAATATAATTTGACTTTTTGGACAAAAACCCCCAACAAAAAACAATTTAATGTCAAGGAGAAAACAAATTTCTTAAAAGAAATGACAGTTTAACAAAAATATGTAATGTAAAATAAGTGGTTACATAAATATTCACCCCTTTAAAATGTTTGACCTAATTCAACAGGGGTCAAGCCAGTTGGTGCTAGCAGTCTCACAGCTGGAATTGCCTGATTGCAGTGAATGTGTCTCAAGTGTTTGTAGTAAAAAGACACCAGTGTCTGGAAGGTCCATTCAATGGTTACTTAGTATTCCTGGCAACCATTAAACCATGGAAACAAAAGAACACTCCAAGCAACTCAGAGAAACTTTATTGAAATGTACAATTCAGGAGATGGATACAAAAAAAATCCAAAGCAGTGAGAATTCCCTGGAGTTCATTTAAATCTATCATCAAGAAATGGAAGGAATATGGCACATGTATAAATCTGCCTAGATTATACTGTCCTCACAAACTGAGTGACCAAGCAAGAAGAAGACTAGTGGGAGAGGCCACCAAGACACCTATAACTACTCTGAAGGAGTTACAAGCTTCAGTAGCTGAGATTCGAGAGACTCTGAGAATAACTGTTGACTGGGTTCTTCACCAGTCAAACTTTATGGGAGAGTGGCAAAGAAAAAGCCACTGTTGAAGAAATCTCACACTAAATCAAGACTGGAGTTTGCCAAAAGGCATGTTGGAGACTCCATGGTCAAGTGGAGAAAGTTTTTTGGTCTGATGAGACCAAAATGTTGCTTTTTGGCGAGATGTTATGTTTGGCAGACACCAAACACCAGCACATTCTCAGGGCTTGTTTTAACCCAAGTTGGGGTGTGGGCAGTGCATTTCTCTGATTGTTACATACTGAGACATAAGTCACCCTCACTCAGTCTTCTAGGACTCCCATCCTGGCTGCATCCCTATCAAAACATGATACCTTTCAATACAGGGAATTAGTCCAACCACATTACATCTACTTCCATTATTTCATTTCACGGCAGAATGATCACCAGACCCAACAAGCCCAGGTTAGTGCCAAAAACAAAAAGAGTTATTTAAATTCATTTGAAAGGCCTGAGATCAAGTTAATACAGACAATTCTCCTCTGAACAATCATGTTCTTGAAGGGATTTGCAGCACAGCTGCAGAGTCTCTGTAAACAAGCTCTCACAAGATGAGTTATGGCCCTGAAACACAGCTGCTGGAGGTGTGGAGAAGCACAGAGGAGTTTATCTATCTGTGCATTAGTATGGCAGAAGTTTGGCCCTTGACTGTTTCAGCACCTTCATTTGTAACATGAGATGGACCAGAAGAGAAGAAAGGGTCAGAGATCAAAAGGATGTAAAAAAATAACAGTTAAATGAATGTACTTAGTGTGTTCAGGACATGGAAAGGCCGTTGAAGGGTTCCGATTAAAAATAAGATGTAGTTTACTTTAAAATTGTGTCATTTGAATTTTTCTTAGGGGGGTCACATTAGGAAAAAAAGAGCTCAAAGGTCAGGCTTTATAGCCCCATGGAAGAAAAGCCACTGGTCGACAGCCACATGTGCACACTTACCCACAATGCAAAGGGGGCTTTGTATTTCTGTCATCACTCCAAAATTTTAGAACATCTCCAAGTTCCTACAATGGGACCTGATGCGCTCCATCATCTGTTCCCACTTCAAAAGCCTCCTATTGTGAAGAGAGCAGAGAAGAAAGGGACACAATCCTCTTTTATCACCTAAATAAATGGCAGCGTACGGACTCACGGCTCACAATCCTCTCCTAGCTGCTTTAAAGTTGGCTTTGGGCACAATTTGGGTGCAAAAACGTATTTAGGCTTAAGCAGAGGAGTTGATGAGGTGAGGTTGATCGTTACCTCCTCAGGATTTTCTTTTGAAGGCTCCATTTCTTTGACCTCTAAAAAATGGGAGAGAAGAAAAGCCATAAAACCTATTTTCCATTACATCTCTTTAAAGTGGTACCCGCAAGAAAAGGGACGGAGGGATGGGGAGAGAGTAAGAAAGAAAAATTGGCTTCTGGATACCGTTTGCATCACTCATGTCAATGCAAATAAGGTGATCTGGCATCTCAGCACTTCCTTTGCCCCCAAACACATAAAAACAACAAAGTTCTTTGTATCTTAGGTGGTCTGATGAATGTGTTTGTTGCCCATATATCTCGTCTCCCTCTTAATTACAATAAGTTGGTGCCATAATAGGATTGTCAACTACCAAGGAGTGACAGCTTAAAAGAAACGCTTTCCAGTTGAAATGTGCCTTTGAGGGCCGATTTTCCAGAGCTTTCTTGCTTCACTTTAAAGCTCCATCCAATTCAGCAGGCCTTTCAGTGTAGCTGGGATACAAATCCATGCCACTGCAGCTATCACAGGCCCAGAATGAGCATAAAAAAGCTGCATTACATCTTGCTTCGTTTTTAAAGGTTCTCTTTGGCTTCTCATGTGCTGGGGTGCCTCTATAAGCGTAAAGCGTCCCACTTTGGGCTGCCAAGTGTCTGTGTTACTGGGATTTGTCATAGGGAAGTCAAAGAATCGCTACCAAGACAATGCTAGCAGTCACCATTTCAACGTAGCTCAGGCTTTCTATCTCATTTCAGAAACCCCATTGTCATGCTGCTGCCTGTGAAAATGCACATCCTCGTCCAGTTACCAATCAGCCATTTGTAGGGCTGATTTTTTTCAGCCATTGTGCTTTTCAAGGTTCCCTCCTTTAACTTTATCTTACTCTGCTATTTGTTTTCCTGTTGTAGCTGACAGTTTGACAGATTCCAGGAGTGCTGCTGTTTTAGCCAGCGTGTCTTGGAGGCAGTGGCAGCGGATGTAAGCGATAACCATTCCCAGCCAAAGGCTACTGCTGTGCATCAAATCCCTTTGTGGATGATTTCAAGGCACGCTCACACCATCCTGAACATCCGCCCTCCTAGAGCCATTTAACAAAAAGGGACACATCTTGCAAGATTTTCCTCAAAGGTTTCACCACATTTATACCAAAAAAAAAAAAAAAAAAATCATGTAGTTCCACCATTTAGGAAATCTACTGATGAGTTTCACCAGTTTGCAGATATAAGGTGTCAAATCTGAACCAGATTAAGAAAAGAGAAGTTACACAGACTACAAAAGATGTCTGATGGTCTTTCCTGTTGCAGAACTCACACACAGATCCCACAGGATATGTTTTGGAAAATACAGATATCAGAAAGTACTAAAAATCTGCAACATTTGACAGTAGCTGGAGGAAAAAGTGCATTCATTAGTTTAGATCTTTCACAATATCTTATTTAATCTGACCCGGGAACGCTCATGAACCACACTATATTCGGAACTTTTTCAGGAATTGGAATGCATAAGACTTGCATATGATATGACCTTAGAAGTCACATATTTATATTGCTGCTACTTTGCATAGACACCACACGGCTCAAACATTTTATTGTACTGCACTGTTTTTTTTTTCGCTTCATCTGTTGGCTTTAAGGGTAATAAAATTAGATCAACTGTTATGATCTGACAAATTCTTGATAGATACGCACGTAAACGTTAGCAGCTAGCTCCACCAGCCTTTGTTTCTCTTTGCAGATTAGTTTTGTGCTTTGATATATGGCCTCTTTTCACTTTTGATGAGTAGTTATACATGAGTATAACCCTTGACAGCCTACTTTATGTCCTAAAAAAAATGACATGCTAACTGCTAAGCTTCTCATGTTTACGTCTGATGAAGTTCCTGGCAGGAAGGCAGCAGCCAATAACTAAAGCTGCAGTGGCTACTAGTGGTGGTAGGTTTTATTACAGTTTTTTAAAAGTGCATTTGACCAGGATTTTAGGCCCGTGTTTATAAAAAATGTATCGGTAATTAGTGTAACTGACTTGTAAATATTGCGCTACCTAATTTGATATACAATTATAACTATTTAGCTGGCAAACCTTCAGTCTTAGTGTGCAGCTGTTGTTAGCTTGCCTTGCTAGCTTTAAATAGCACACCTTTCAAAGTACCAGGCAGTTAATATGACACTTTTTTCATGCAATGGTCCATTTTCAGTAACCTGCAGTGGGCAGCTGGGAGGATACCTGGTGAGATAGGGCATGGGCCTGGTGCAGGCTTAGACGATGGCCATCAGAAGGCAAGAGCAGTACAGGACCAAGGTTGACAAGGCAAAGTGCCGAACCTGCACATGTTGTGCTTTGTGTTTACTATAGTATATAATTATTTTTCTAACAGTTGGGTTGATCTTGGGAAGTATGATGTTTCATCTGCTGAGACAGCAGATGAACCAGCTGTTTAAACGTGCATTAACAGTCAGCATAGTCTAAAGACATGAATCCTTGAACAAAACATGTTTTAAGATTACATCTGTCCATGGAGTGCCTGCAAAAACACAAAGAGGCTTAGGGGGAGAAAGTTCCCAGCACCTCATTCACCTCTCCTCACCTCTGGATCCCCTCCTTCCTCCCCATCCATAGGTCTGATAGAGCAGAGAGGCCCAGCGGCAGCACTGTTCTCCCCAGCATGCCAGACCTGGGAATGAGAGGGAAACTCATAAAAGATAATCATGCTTTAAGAGGGCCCCTCAAGAGGTCTGCTCAGGAGAAGGACATTTTTCAATTACAGGCTTTCTAATGGGGAGCAGGAGAGTTGGGCGTTCAGGTGAACAAAGATCACAACTTAGTCACACAGGGACAAGGTATTCCCCCAAAACAGCTGCGGTTTTTTATTTTTATCATCCATCTAGTCTTCCTATCAGGTTTACACAATTTTTTAAAGTATCCTCCAGCCCTTCTTTTTACTGGAGTGTTTTTCCACAGGGAAGGAGGATGAGAAGTTTGTAATTTTTTTGCAGGAGTTATTGACAGGAAGTGAGGTTTATCACACAAGTGCATGCTTTATTATTTTAAAAAACTGAGTTGTTTTAACTAACATATCAGGATCTTTTCAGCACGTCTTAATCAGTATCAGACTTCTCTTACTACTAAATTTGCGGTGTGTCTGTGTGTCTGCTTCGAATTTTACTCCGCGCAATTGGTCCAATGGTCCTTGATAAGTATCAGAAGATGTCTTGGGTGTACTGGTATGAAACATAAATAGGTACAGATTTTCTTTTAAATCCAAAATTGCTGTGCTTTTCTCCTCATTTTGCCTCTCTGATTATGTCACTTTCCCTGTATAACACATAAGCTCACCCTGCCACAGTACTGAAGAGCAGACAGCTTTTGCTCCCAAACACACACTCTAAAAGAAAGATGCTATACTGGGAGTTATGAGTCTTTTTTTTTTTCTTTCTAAGGCTGGCCACACACTAGACGATTTTTTAATCTGAAATGGTTTTAAAATTGTGAGAGACCACAGACTTAAGGACAATTTCCAAACATTTTTCATCCTTGATCCTCTGAACGCACACACTAGACGACTCAGCCAGACTGTCAGATCACTGGAGACCACACACCTACTGACTTGCCTACGACCTCGCGTGATCACATGACTTCAGAAAAAAAAAAAAAAAAACCCACAGATGTCTGTTGATACTGTCTTGCTGTCTCTCCACAACAGGCTGCCCTGGCATAAGTTACAGGTGCAGCAAATATCATAAAACATGGGGAAGACTCAGGATGAAATCCTGGCTGGAATTAAGTTATAGTTGTGTTTATGGTTGTGAGTGGTGAAAGTACGTATGATCCGGCTGTGACGCTACCCCGTCTGCTCTCATTGGTTGTTGTGGGTACTTTGTCAGAGGCACTATGATCTAGAAGCAGGATTTCAGAGGCTACAACGCAATTTGGAGCAGTAAAACAATCGTGTTGACACCACACACGTGAGGATTATTCAGACGAATAGTCGTTTGCGACGAGGCTCCTCTTGGGATACGCCCCCACGATCGTCAGAGGGGGCAAATCTTACCCCGAATCGGGCTTAAAATCCTGTAGTGTGTGGCTGGCCTAACCAAGAGAGAAAGTGACAGAGCTTGAAAACAACTGGACCAAGTTGAAACAAACACAAACAGATGCATGGAGCCACTGAGCCATTATGCAGTCATGTGAACAGAAGAAAGTGCACTACAGTTTTATGACACACAAAATTTACAGGAAACAGAGTCCACCTCTGTATGATTTAAAAATAAATGATGATAGATGATGTGCAAATAAGATCAGTATATATTACCATGACATTGCTTTTACTATGCTATTATCAGGAGCTAAATCAGTCTGAGGCTCCCAGACGCTTTGTTTTATCCATGTGTGGCACTGTTGTGCATGACAGTGATGAGTGTTGTGGTTGTTTTCTTAGAGTTTTCCTTAATTCAGGGAGGAAACTTTGTAAAGTTGGTGCTTAAGTGAACACATTAATATTACCATTCCTTGACTTAGTTAATCTGAATTTAACATGGATTGTCATGGCATGGGCAGGAGTGGATGGCACGTGTTTGGGTAGTGGGCGGTAATGGTCAGAGGTTGAGGTAACAGACTTTTATTGAACACACAAATAGTTACCCAATTAAATAAATGAGCAGAAATTTCAGTTTCATATGTAAATTACAAGTAAACAAAGTCTATCTATGTTTTGGTGGAGTCCACTTGTTTTCTTCAGGTCAAATTCAGGAAAGTCAAAGGAAAACTCAAAAAGGTTGTGTTTAAAATGGGTGATACTTTCCCCTGAACAAATCACTATTGGCAACACATAACTTCCATCAATCCAAGCAGCACCATTTGCATTTGAAATGGACCTCATGCACGCCCAATCAAGACCGATAAAGAGAGACAAAGAATAAAAGAGACAGAAGGCAAAAATGAAAGGCAAGACTCAGAAAGAAAAGACGCGCAAACAGAGAGCAGTTAGCAGGCAAAAGTACGTGCGGGAGCAGTAAACAAAGAGGGAAGCCAAAAAAAAAAAAAAAAAGAGAAGAGAAAAAAAATTGACTGCGTGGGTGAGTTGGTGGTGCTGAAGAAGAGCCAAACCCTGCGGCCCTCACCTCAGCCACATCTTCATAAGCTGTAGCGCCTCCCTCTCCCCAGTCTAGCCTCTGGCCCTGCAATAAATACATTTTCAATTAAAAGCACAGGGGAACAAAAAGGAAGAGGAGGAGAAGGGTTTGGAGGAGGGAGGAGGACCCTGGAGGAGTCTGAGTGAATCCTCTGGATGACACCTCTGGCCACGAGGCTGAGACGTGCTCACAGCAGAGGCCTCAGCACACGCGTGCGGTCTAATCACCGGCTGGCTCTTTGCAGCAAGTCAGGCGTTTAACAGAGCCAGGGTCTGAGTCCAGGAGTGCACCAGCCAGCACTTTGATGGAACACCTGCAGTGAAACCAGATCTTTACTGGATACGCTGCAACCTGAACCCCACACAGATGGAGGGTTTTGGGTCGGGGGCAAGAGCCTGAGTTAGACGCCAGACATACGACCACCAGTGCCTTTGAAGATTATTATAGGTGGCTGTTGTCAAGGCTAATATAAGGTTTACATCAGTGCCACTGGGTGTACGGATGATACCAGAGCGCACTGCACCCTCTGACACGGTGTGCACCCCTGCAGAACTCTGGCTGGTGAGGATAGATGATCTGGTTTAAGTGTTATGCTTTTCTCCTTCTCTAAATCTTCATTCATTTGTCACTGTGAAGTAGTACCTGTTCTTAATTTCTACACCAGGTTCCTTGACTGTCTACTCTTGGTTTTCTTTATTTGGAGTCATATAATCCAGATATGAACTGGTCTCACCGGGTGGAAAAAGAAGATGTCAGCAGTCTGCAGAAACACAAACATTAAACACCATGGCTTGTTTAGTACATGATGATGACACGGCAAAAATGTAAGTGATAAGTCCAACTACAGAGGTTCATATCTACAGGCAAAAGCAACAGCAGTATTTACAGCGCCTCAACAAGTGGAGAAGACAAGGCTGACAAACACCCTTTAAACATGTCACCTTGTCAAAAGTTTGCACAAGTTTTGACTCTTATTTTTTGAAAGATATTAAAAATACTCCCTTAGTTTTTCAGGCATTGGAGCTGCATGTAATTTTTTCTGACAAGAGGGGTCTGACAGACTGTAAATCTCTCGAACAGCCACTCTTGCAGACTGTTCATCTGAGACGCTGTCTCTTTCAGAATGGAAATACATGCTAAAACTCTCTAAATAAAGTCAGATTAAAATCTGTATAGGATAGGGTAAGGGTTAAGGTAGTGATTAGGATACCAAAAGTTAAAGTAAAAAACCTGAGCTGCAAAACCTTATTACAAAAAATTTCATGATGTTGAGTAAACAGTTTGTTTACAGGAAAAGGCTTGCCCCCTATGAAAATATTCTAAAGCAGCAAGCATAGCTCACATCAGCAGCGTAGGCTACGTAGATAACAGAGCTACATAGCTAATATAGCTAAAGCTAAGCTCACAAAGCAGCTCCGTAAGCTATGTAGGAACGATCTCTACATACCTTAGCTTTTGTGAAAGCACACATTGCTAAAGCTAACTTTGCCACATTAGCTTATGTAGTAACCTTAAGTGCATTGCTTGTGTAGCTATGTTGGCTTGAGCTAAAACTAACAAAGCTAAAGCAAACCACTGTTCTCCATAACAACCTCTGCTGTCAGTGTGTGAACGGTGTGAAAGGGTATGAATTGGTAGGTGTGAGCTGCGTTATAAACGTTCTTAGTAGTAGTAGCCTGATGGCTAGAAAAATGCTATACAAACTCAAGCCCACTTACCATTTACTATCAAGCTGCTGCTTCTCTGCAGCTTTTTACAGCTCATGCCGGAGCAGCTTGCAAACTCACTCTGAAGCAGGTCGGCAGTAGAGTGAAAACACCTTTTCTGTCATAACAAAGCTCTCAGAGCTGTTCTTTGCTCTTTATTTCAAAGAGAAATGTAGTCCAGTTCTGATAACACTGCAGCTATGCCATAGCGACAGTATATCTAAGCTCTTTTTCACATCTGTGGCAGCAATTGTTATCAGCTTCCTGTACAAGACAACCCGGCCCGTGGCTACTGGGCTATTGCCTTATTCTCCTTAAATGATGCTGATGACCGTTTTTGGATCTGGCACAAACATTGTAGACTGGAGATTTGCAAGATGGATTTGCCTGAGTCTGGCAAATCCATCTTTGCAAGGTTGCCCCCTAGGGGGAGCGCCTAAGTTCTTAGGGGGGTGTAAGGTTCTGTGTGCTCTGAGGTTGTCAAAATTTTCACAAAACTAAAATCCTGATAAAACACATTTTGTAAGTTTATACAAAGGTTTTTTTTATAAGAATAACTAGTACACCTAACTCATCAGGGGTGGAAAGAAACTAATTACAATTACTCAAGTAACTGTAATTAAGTACTGTTTGTGTTTCTTTATTTTTATTTTTTTGAGTACTTTTCAAAATCAGTACTGTTACTTTTACTTAAGTACATTTTGAGGGAACTATTTTACTTAACTACATTGTAAAAAGCATCAAGTACTGAGTAAAAAAGTTAACACTAAAGGCCAAAATAAGGAATTTCTAGCATACTGCCAACAAGAAAAAGGCAGAAAGTTTGACTTTTACAGCACATGATGTTCAGTGGTGTGACAATGATTCCGCATTTCATCCTAAAACAGCTTTTGCATTTGACTTGAGGTTGAATCACACCTTACAAAACAATGTGGTTATACATAAAGAAAATATCGTATTTTACTGCCTGACAGGTAGCTGCTCAATACTCAGTACTTTGAGTACATTTTAAATGACCTACTTTTTACTTTTACTGGAGTAGATCCATCGATAAGTACTTTTACTTCTACTTAAGTAAACTATATCTTAAGTAACTTTACTTTTACTTGAGTACAATAGTGTGTACTTTTTCCATCTCTGTAACTCATTTGGGTTTTAATAATGAAACATTAAAAATAATGTCAGGTTCTGACAGCTATGTGCCATTTTTTGTGTTGGTGGTGGGTGGGGGAAACAAGTAGGGGACTCCTTGGAAAAGAATAACTGGGAACCACTGACCTAAACCACATCAGTAGCTACTGTCTTTTCCTCCTCAAAAGATGCTGATTGATCCAATCATTCTCTGACCAGGAACAGGTGTTTCAGCTTTACCCTTTGCAGGATATACCCACCAGATGAAAGTCATGGGATCTGGCCAAGCTTTGCAAGGTTAAGAATGCTAGCTCTCTGCATCTTATGTCTGGAAGACTACAGTCTCGACTTGCTGTTTTTTGTAGTGTCTTTGCATCACCCATGCCACGATTGACTGAAATACAAGGAGCCTTCACAATCCCAAAACATTCATACTTTTAAAAGCACAGACTACAAAGAAACAGAAAACAGTGGAATGATTTCATAAGCAAGAACAATTGAACTTCATATAATGCACCTGTAAGACATGACAAAAAACATTCCTCTAAGGATGACTGGGAATCATGTCATGTAGAGTTTGATGTTTAAATCATGACAGACTTTGATATTATGTCGATTCACAGATACACTGAGCTGTGAGATTTCCATGCTTCCATGGCTTCATTTTTACAACTGAAAACAACTTTGCTTCAGCATTTTTGGACACAGTGAGCTGATCAGCCAAACTACTTTAAATGTTGCCAGTCCAGAAAACTCCTACTCCAACAGATAACTTAAATGTTTCACAGCTACTTGGTAGAGTCTCTTTTTCATTTCGGAACTATATACTGCAATAGATCATAGGTTCAAACTTCCAGAATAAATGAGGGATAATCTGAGTCAAAGCCTGTGTAACATATACATACCTTTGATGAAGTATAAAATAATTACCTATAAACAGAGGGAAACCATTATGAGGCTATACGAAGCTCACAAAGCAACATTCCAACATTCTCCATGGGAATGCGAGGTATCCCTGATGCGACACAATACAGCCCTTGGCAGGCATTAAAGCCACCAAATATGGGCCTCTACAGAGAAGTCAGTGATGAATTTGTCGGCAGGTTTGGTTTCACCATCACAAAGCAGAGCGCTGCCTCAGCTACACGGGCTGTCACTGTGCACCGCCCAGGGTCACGGTCTCTGTTCTGAGCACCGTGACCGCTGCGGTAATTACCCAAATTGGCAAAGAAGGAAAAAAGGCTTTGGCATTCCTGGAGTGTCACAGGGGCTGGGTTTGTGTGGGCAGAGTGTGTGAGGTGGATTCTCTGATTCCAGGGTGGATGTGAAGGGATTTAAGCACTCAGGAATTTTCCCTTCTCCTTATGCTCTCCTGTCACCATCCCCACCCATCACCCCACCCACCCCTTGATCTGCCTCTGGTTCCCAACAGGGGTAGAGAAAGACAGTGGGAGGGGAGAGACGCACTGGAGGTCAGGAGAAGTATGTGGTGGTCAGAGTGGGTCAGTGGGTTGGGTGACCTGGAGGTCAATCGTGGATGTTGTCATAGCTGCTGATACTGTAACAAGAGAATGAGGAGCTGTCTCGGGTCAGATTGACTAATTAACTTGCTCTTAAGTAATTGTTTTATGAAGTTGTAATTGGTCAACAGTTGAAACAGGCCAAGTAAACTGCCTCTGTTACAGCGCTTGGCCTAAAAGCTGGATATGTTTCACGTTTTTTCTCCTAGTATTCGGGCAGTAGCAGCAGCAGCAGCCAAGCCTGCTCCCCAGAGACGATGAAGCTAGCTAGCGTCATCTCAGCTAACGAGGACCACACTTTTACTGTTTCCATCAGGCCTGCCAACAGTTCCCAGACAGGGCCCCATTTCACGGCTGCCTGCTTAAGGTGTGGGACCATACGTGGGCCCCACGGCTGGCCGGGGGCTGTGAAAGAGAAATATTGTGTTTGGATTTTTGTGCAGGTAACGTGTGTGTGTTGTGACTTATTAATCTGCTGTAGATGTATTTTTTTGTGCATGGAAGTAAGTTGTATGGCTCATAGTGGAATTTCCATTTCATTTCCCCTTTTATCCAATCAGCAGGCCCGGGGGCCTCCAGCCTAGTCAGGCAGGGGGTTGTGGGAAACGCCGTCTGACTGCGGGAGTTGATGTGATTTAGACCCTGCTTGAAGGGAACACATGCCTATTTTGACAGACGCTGGCGTCCTGCATAGACTGAGGTCTGCAATTACACAGGACATAAACACGGTGAGCTGAGGCCAGGCTGGAGCTGTACGGGCCCCAGGGAACGGAAAATGCTACACAGCTTCGTGGAGGCCGCAGAGGCCTTGGCAGGCGCCCACGGATGGCCATTGCGTGACTGTGGGAGAGGGATGACTGGTGCATAAGCAGTGGAACTACACTGAGGGATTTCCTGTCAATGAAACACACACAAGAGGGATTTCTTGTACAGTAAAAAGGGCAGTGGTGCACATAGAAACTTGTGTGAATGCAACTTAAACATTAAGATACCTCAATTTAAGTTGCACATGAATGACGAAGATGGTTGAATCACAGGTTTAACAACAATTGCATGCTTTTTAACATCCTCTCCCCACATCAATCAGGATTGAGACCAGGTCTTAGCACAATATCTGCAGCATCACTTGCAATAAACCATACAGTGAGATCCGATGAAATGTCAAATATGTGCAATCCTGTCTAAGGTATTTGACACAGCTGACCAATCCATCTTGTTAAATAGGCTGTTAAATAAGTTGGGTTTGATGAGATGGCATGAAACTTGATCCACACCTATTTAACAAACAGAACTCTACTGCTGTAGCTGTAGATACAGTAAAGTATTCCTTAATGGAAATTAGCAAAGGAGTGCCACAAGGATCTATTCTTAGGCCCCTTTTATCCACAATATATTAATAATGATAATCCAAATCAAATAGTACATTCTAAAATTCATCTTTATGCTGACGACACAATACTATACTCGATTGTGCCCTCTATTGGTCAAACATGTCACAGCTGCGGACTAATTTTAACTCTTCCCAGCAAACTCTTGCATCTTAAACTTATGAACCCCCCAAAACAAAATAAATGGTCTTCGCAAGACAGAGCATTGAACCCCTTTGTTACAATGTTACAATGTTACAATGTCATTTAGCAGACGCTTTTCTCCAAAGCGACGTACATTTGAGAGCAAGAACAACACAAGCAATGATCTAGACAAGAAGAAACAACATCAGTAAGTGCCATCAAGTGCTTCAGGTCCAATTGGACGCAAGTGCTGCCGTGTAGAGTTTAAGGCAGAGTACCTAAAATATACGTTGTTTATGTAGTTTTTTTTTTTTTTTTTTTTTTTTTCTTCTTTGTATTACACAATGTAGCCATTGAATGTGTCCAATGGTTGAGTGTCTGGGTAAATCAGGATTTGTATTTTAGGTCACACTTTTCATGCTTGATGAGAAAAGTTAGGCCTCAGCATGGTCTTCCCTATAGGAGCAAAACCTTCCTCCTAGTGAAAGCAGAAAATAGATTTTCCAGGCTACAATACAGCCGCTTATAGGCTATGGAAACCCTCTATGCACATGCAACTGCCTCTGTGTTGAAACCATGAGATGTTATACATCACAGTGCTCTTTCATTTGCCACTGTTAATAGATTTTCAACTGATCATTGTGACCTGTGCTGCTCTGTATGTTGGCCCTCTTTGGGCCAATGCATAAAGCAGCTGCACAGCATTCTATTTATTTACAGAGTCCTCATTGGTAAACTCCTCCTTACTTCACTCCTATACACATTTCAACCCATACAACCAGACAGGCCTGCCCACAGATTTGGCTGGGCACCTGACAAACCTGGATAAAGGGCCCTCCTTGACTGAGATTTATTTATGGTATCAGTACATGTCTGCTGGATCAGTAGCATTGGTGCTTGCATGTATCCTGGCTAACAGTTACTTCATTTTGGAGTTGAGAAGTGTGTCAAACTATATTATGGTTCTGATGTGGAAACTATTTATTTGTACCACTTTATCCCCCATTTTGGCCACTATTGTTTGCCACTCTTCATCAATTTTTTTTTAACCAGTTTTTACCAATTGTTGCCTCTTTTTACCCCTTCAAACCCCATTTTAACTTATCTTAAACCTTTTGTCGCCATGCATTTTTCCCACTCTCTTTACCATTTGTGCCACTGTTATCCAATTTTGCGACTTTTAAAATTCCATTTCACCACATTTTCTGCCCATTTTCCCCCTTTTAACCCATTTTATGCCATTTAAACACCTGCACTGCCAATTTTTGCCACTTTTAAGTCCCTTTTGAACCCTTTCCACAACTTTTCTCATCCATTTTTGCCACTGTTGTTTGCTTATATTCATTAATGTTGTGCAAATCTCACCCAATTATTCCTTTTTTACCCATTTTTGCCACTTTAAACTAGGTTTTTGCCACATTTCAACCACATCTTTATCCATTCTACTTTTTTCACCCACCAATTTTTGCTACTCTCATCCCCAATTTTTTCCATTTTGTTATTCCATTGCACCACCTGTACTGTCAGTTTCTGTGCTTTTAAGCAATGTTTTGCCACTTTTAAACCCTTTCCACTATTACTTCTGCCCATTTCTTGCCACTTTCATATTGTTTCCTTTGTTGACCTCTGTAGAACTGAATGGGGAAAGACTGATTTTAGTGTTGCTGCACTTATTATGTAGAATAATGTCCAGTTTACAGCAGTAGAGTGTTTTTAAAGTGCTGGTCCCTGAACTTCTCAAGGAATGTGACTGTTTTAAAATATTATAACACTGAAAGGGATATGCTTTAAACACATGAATGTGGCCTCATTTTTTACTGTGGTTATATGTTGTCATTTGCTCTGTTTCTGTATAACTGCAGGGCACGCCTGGAAAAAAAAACCCTCAGTCTCATAGGGTCCTCTCTGTTTGAATAAAGGAAAAAAATAATAATTTTGTATTTATTTTCATTCATATAAGGCACATGACCTCTCTCTCTCTCTCTTTTATCCTAACAGTCCACGTAAAGCCCTATCTTTCTCTTACTCCCCTCCCAAGCTGCCTACCTCCCTCAGCCTCTCTACTCCCCCTGGGGCGTGTGTCTGACGGGAAGGGGGGGTCTGAGTGTGCCACCACGCACCAGCCTCTGTGTTCGGTTTCCTAACCAGAGAGGAAGCATCACTGTGCCTAAAACAATTAGCTATTTAAGTGTGCTAAATCAACTCTATGCGGAAACAATACGACGGCTGCCACTGTTATTTACTGTAATGAACCGGCTCCATTGTGTGCAGGGTGCTCTTTGGGGACCTCTCATTGAGCTGGGGCTGAATGCAACAAGCCCTGAATGGATGTCAGGCCACATAAAAGTTTTTGAGCAACAGTGAGAGTGTTGCCTTGTGGATAAAAGAGTGGCGGTGAGATCATATTTACCCACCATTCAGCCCGCTTTATATACGCCCATCGGCCACATCCTATTCGGATAAATCAAGGACAGAGGGAGCGGCCGGTAGACTAGAGTGTGTTTTCCACAGTCAATTCAGAGCGGGACCTGACACAAGCATGGGAAAGCAAATAACCCGGATTAGGCTTCTTCAAAGGCCTGGCCCTGTGAAAGATGGGAGCAGGAGGAGCAGACAAAGGTGGGAGTTAGCGGCACACAAACACACACTCTTACTGTTATGAAACTCTATCCAGCTGAGGTGTGGGTTTGTTTGGCTTCTTTTGGCCCTTTCTAAGACAGAGGATAAGGCCCATGAGGTAGAGGAAGGTAAGGTGTATGAGGGGTTTTAAGGGGATGGAGATGGGGGTAGTAACATGTTGAGGCATCCACACAGCAGGATCAGACTTCACTTCCAGTGCTTGGAGTGTGAGTCTGATGCTCACTGAAGCCAAGCTAGGCTTGCCAGACTTACCACTGCCAGAGTGTGTATACACGTGCATTCGTGTGTGTGGAAACTTCTCATCCCATCTTTGAGTGCAAATAAAGTTCAGCTAAGGATGTCTGTGTTTCATTAAAACCGTCAGTGCATCTCAGCTGCAGACAAACACACATCATTATACGATAGTTTCCCCCGAAACGTGAGGGAATCTGACTGCTGCAGCTTTGTGGCACTCAAACAGACTCTTCACAGCAATTCATAACCAGATGTGGAAAGAGTATCAGACTATGTTACTCAAGTAACAGGTCAGTTACTATGACCACAATTTAATTTCTTACTTAAATAGAAGTAAAAGTAAAAGTATTACAGTTTTTAATCACGCTTAATCTCGGAATTTCTCTGGTTAATTGCCATCAATTGCATACATTTTATAACATTTAAAAATTCCATTAATTTGTATTCAAAATTGTTTTTGTGGCATTTTGATTTTTCTGTTATCTTAAACTAAGGGTAATTGACTTCCTGTTTTAGTTAGGCCTGTGCTCTAAAAATTGATGTCATATAATCATCACGTGCACCTTGTCATACTAATACATGGCTGTATAAGCTGTGAGGACATCTCTAAAATACACACCCTGTTTGGTACAGTTAACAAAAAGACCAGCATGGCAGCAGTCATAAAACTGCACGATGCTGTGCCATCTCACATCGTAAACCAAAAAAAGTTGGTACTTACTATGGGAACATGGTTCATAGCTTCTATCTACTGCAAAAGCAAAGATACTGGATTATTACAGGTTCCTTACTACACCAGAAAGTCCAGAGTTGGACATGAGTCATGCAAGATGTAAGAAGGTAAAACACTGCAGAAACACCAACCTTCATCAACATGCCACCAGGCTAATTAGCATCAACAGCTAGACTGATTGGGCTAATCTGTGTCGTCCCAATCAGCACTGAGTAATGCTGTAAACCCAAAGTTTTCCTCAACTTCTAAATGGGATCAGGAGATCATAAACAGCACTTTAGGCTTTATTTTTAAAGACATGAGCTGAACAGCGTTGCTGATAACAACAGCTCAAAGCAGTTGCTCCAGACAGTGCGGTCCTGTGTAATCCCTACATGCCAGTTCATGAAAGAAACTGCGATGCTGTTTTATGCAGGAGTAAAAAACAAATAAGTCACATTTTAAAAAGTGCAGTTGGGTTCATAGTACAGTGAAAGCAGAAAAAACATCAGCAAAAAAGACAATAGAGAGGGCCATTTTAAGTTTAAGAAGTTAAATATTACTGTATTTTCATTTATTGATAGCCAAGTAATTATAGATAAAGTATTCTAATTTACTTGGATTTATGAGGATCTGCATTCAAGTGTTTTAAAGTCTGAGATCCTTTAAACTATACCTCTTCTTATTAACCTAAAATAAAGACAAGCTGCAATGGTGAATTTAGTGTAGGACATGTTTTAATGACATGTGTATTTCCCCATAACCCACATATGATACATATCGGCCTCTGCATAATTATACATATGATATCCTGGCCTCTGGATAGTAAAAAGGATTGAATTTTGAGTCTGTGGGAAATACCCGGCCCTAGTTTGGAGACAGATCTGCTTATATCAGTTAAAACTTAACCAAGTAAAAATGAACTTGTTGACTGAAAAAGAATTAAGTGAACACTAAAAAGGTAAATCTTTGATCACACAAGGTGCAGATGACTTCGTCTTGTCCAATGAGCTGAGTTTTTTTTATGTGAAATGAGACTTTAAAGAGTGGTGGTTGACTTTTTTTTACACCACTGAGGCTGCAGGGAGATGCTAATGTGACTTAACCAAAGCGTGTTGAAAGGAGCAATAAATCATGTGATTAATCATGATTTAAAAAATTGCACTATTCACAGGCCTTTATTAACAGTTTATGCAATTCATCTTGAACAGCCCCAATAGAAAATAATTCATTTAAAGTTTACTGAGTAGTTTTGATCATAGAGGGGGTGCACAGTAAAAAATGATCTTTCAGTTGCTACTGACTGTTGTGTGTAATTAAAGCCAAACTACTGGCAAGTTTCATGTTGCTGATAAAAAGTTTAGACCTCTTTTTGACTTTTACTTTTGATTTTTATTTACTCAGTAATGCGTTGCCTTTTAAAATGTAGTTGGGCACTATACTTCCCCCAAAATATTCTTGGGTAAAAGTAAAAATGACTGATTTTAAAATCTATTAAAAAAGTACAAGTATGCAAAAAACTATTCAGCTACAGTAGTGTGAGTCAATGTAATCAGTCACTTTCTAGCCCTGTTTATACCAAGATGTACATGCAGCACATGCTAACATTACTCCAAACTACAGCAGTATTAATGGTGCTGCAGGTTAATTTCCCAGTGATGGTGCAGTTAAGATCGTCAGTGTTTCCCTGACATGAAATCATGTTACACACATGTGTTACATACCTCTGGACACAGTCTTTAGTGTTGACATGACTCTCACTCAAATACAGGCCTATTCAACAGCAGGAATGTTCACAACTGTGTGTGTGTCTTTGTATGTGTGTGAGTTTAACATTCATCCATTTTTCTTGCCTACACTTTCTTCATATTAAAATGCTCACCCTCTTTTCCCAAGAGTCATGGTAGCCTCCCAAATGTGCACAAACACACACACTCGCATGCAGAGGGAGTAAAAAAAAGAAAAACACATGCACACTGACACACACAGGCACGCAGCACTCCGCTCCCTCAGGCGGTCTGGCTGTAAGATGATACCTCGTCTTGGAGCATTTCGCACATGCCTTCCCGGACAGTTCCCACACTCCCGGCTGCCTCAGCCTGTCTGACCTTTGCCAAGCCCGCCAACCCCCCCCCCACCCACCTCCTCAGCCTCCTTCCTCCTTCCCCAGCACTCCCTCCTCCTCCTCATCTTCTCCCAGGGCCTGCGGTTTGGACAGCTGCGGCCAAGCTGGCTGCTTGGCTTGTGGAAAACATCCGCCACACATGGAGGACTGTGCTGATCCTCTTTGGCCTCTGCAGGCTGGCTGGGTGACTGACTGGCTAGGAGACTGTTTCCTGATTGCATGAACATTTTATTCAACCAAAAGACTGATGTCTCTATGCCCCATCTGATTCAAAGACCAAAAAATAATAGGCATGACATCAGGGTAATTTTTAAGTAGAGGGCAACAGGAATGCTGTGAAGAGAGATGTGAGACATGACATGAGACATAAACACGCATGCTGTTGTGTCACTAAACACAATCAAAGACACCATTCAAAGCTGTTCCTGTCTGCAGTGACACAGAGGGCCACATCACAGGCTCTTCTATACTATCTAAGTGCAAAGACATGCTCATTTTGACAAGCATGACGCCACGATGGAACAGCCTACCTTTGGTTTTCATACCCTGTCACAATGCATTGTGGGATACAATTTAGACAATATGTCGGATAGCAAAAGCTGCTAGCAGCAGAAATAATTGAATTATTGATTAAAAATTGATAAAATGCTGTTCAATGTTGGAGTTACTGGCGTGGATTTAATCTTTAAAGACCCTGGAAAGTCACCCAAGTTCCGGGCTCACTAGAAAAGCCTCCGTAAGGGCTATGAAGGCATGGATAGCGTCATTTGAATGTCAAAATGGCAAACTAACTGTCAAAGTGAGACAACTGGGCAGGTGAAGATGTTATTTATGAGAAATACTGTGAGAGAATGTTTCCACAGGAGGCTGGGGTTTTTTCTCTTATAGAGAAAGTCAAACACTTAGCCTAATGGGATATGATCTTGTTTTCCTCTGTTTTCTTCAGTTTTGTAAGTGCAGAAAGTTATTTAGGTTCCATAATCAATCAAATTGGATCGGATCGGATCTGAACAAACCAAACCAAACCAAACCGAACTGAATCAGATCAGATGGGAGTGGATTGGACCAGACTGAATAGTTCTGTTTTTTAATGATTCCTTGAGGGATCGAATCTTAGCCTGTGAATCAAGATTGTAATCAAAGTGTCTTAGGAAGGAGAGATTCACATGTGCACCATGTGCAGTGAGTAAAAGTTGTGGCTGCTACATTTCAACCTTTACTGACTTCTTGATGTCATCCCCTCTCTCCTTCTTTTGACAATTTTCAACTCCCTATGAACAGATGCAAACATGCCAAAACAAACCTTTAACTGTATCTTAGAGTCTGCTTCGCTTCCAGCCTCAGTGCCAGACCTGTTTCAAGTAAATTAGATCTCCACTCTGATTACAAGACTTAAAAGTCTTGTTAAGGTGGATATTTTTTGCAGTGCAGTCCTAATCTCTGGCAGCATGGCTCCAATTTAAGGTCTTCCCACCAACATGGTGTGGTGTATAAACAGGCTGGGCTCCAGCCCCACACCCCCAAAATACACACACATGCACACACAGGAACACATTCACTCTCATACTCAAAGACTCCACATGTGAGACTGATTTTGCCTTGAATCTGGACTCTGGCCACAGCTCTAAGCTTTTTCCTCATGCCTGCACTGTGCATCACAAACAGCCACACAAAAACACATGTACAACCAGAGAGACAGAATTAAAATAAAGCACTTGCTCACATGAAGATGTTGCTGGAGTAATTGTAGGAAAATAGAGTCCTGATAATGTCTTTATTTTATGATAAAAACAAACTCATTTATTTAGGTACACAAGCTCCCTTCTCTGATTGTCTTGCAGGCGACAGTCTCTTTGTTGCACACACAAACACTTTTGAGTCTTTCTTGCAGTTTCCTCAGCTTCCCTTCTTCACACAGCAATGAAAAATGAAGTGTGATGAATAGAGGGAATGGTGTAAGGTGGTGGATTACACCCCTGGCTGGAATTTTGCAGGGAGTAGCTTTACTGTAAAGACAGAAAAATACAATCTTGATGGTGTTGCCGACACCTTGCATCACATCCCTCCTCTGTTTGAGACAGGATTATGGTGGGGAACCAGAGTGTTGGCAGGGCTCTTTCTGCCTGACCTGAGAATCAAGATTCCTCTGTGTTTGTGGCTGAATTCAGCCACCGTGTACACACACGCTCTATCAAACAAACACATGCTAGTCTGTCTACTGGACCGCTCACTGTCTCATACCACACAGGGGAGAGAAATGGAGCCTCTTCTCATGAAGATTTCTAACCCCTCCACACCCTTATGACATGTCCATTCCAGTTAGTTTTTGTGCTCATCTCATTTTCAGTATAGTTGGACTTTCTGCTATTATAAATCTTTGCATAACTCAATTAAGACAATAGTGAGAGGCAAGGCTGCCCATAAGGGGGGTTAAGGGAAGAGCTTTCTGGGGCCCACCAAAATGGGGAGCCAATGCAGGTTAGGAAAGTTATGGTCAATTGTAAAGTTTTTTTGTAAAAACCATAATTTATATTGAACCTGAATAAAAGTCACTCTTGTTTAGGCAACAAAAATGAATGAATAAGTTTTATTTGTTTATGCTGTAGTAACATATTGCCCTTTTCAAAATTTAAACCCCTTTCTTAAAACATAATTCACTTTTTTCTTTTATTGGAGATGTTAAACTATTAGGAAGTAATGATGTGAAAGAATGTCAGGATACAAGAGAATAGAGTTGAAGGAAATGAAATAGCTCTAAAGGGAAAACAATAATTACAAAATAAAGGCAAAAATGGACATTAATAAGAAGATAAAAGTGGTTACAGAGAGGCAATATTAGGCTAAGATAGGTAAAGATGGAATATAAGCAGCAAAGATGGATTAAAAAGCAAAACCCCCCCCCCCCAAAAAAAAGCGGAAAAACAAAATTGGTGAGGAAAAATGTGAAAAGTGGTTAAAAAAGGCAAAAATTGGCTAAATGAGCAGCTTAAGTATGGTGAAGGGGTTACACGTATATAAAAATTTGTTTGAAGTTGCAAAAATTTGCAAACAGTGGCAAGAATTACTTAAAAAATGGCAAAAAGGAGTCAAAATTGAAAGAAAAAACGTAGCAAAAATGGGCAGACACAAGAATAAATAGGATAAAAAGTGGCACACTTTTCAGCTTCGAAATGAAGCCAGGATGTGTACAAGAATTCTACTCATCCAACACAAATACACTGATATTATCAATAAATCACAACTTGGGAGAATCTATTTACTGGGGTTTTTCAGGGACCCAAGCTTGCTTAGAGGTGGGTATACTGTAGATTAGATTACTCTTGTATTTATACCACTTATTAACAGACAGCGGAGGCTGCCATGGAAAGTACCAACCTCCAAATAGGTATTACATTGAAATGTAATGCTCATTAACAAAGTCACTGATGGCTATAACTAAAGGAACGATTAAGGATGAGATTTCTGCTTAAAAAGAAAAAAGTTTAAATGCAGACTACAGTGTTTGACTGTGAAACACATAGATCACGAATTAATTTGTTTGATTAATTTGATTTTTGAATGACCTGCTCGACCTCACGGCTCAAAGATTTACAAAGAAAATAAGTCAACATTAAATGTAACTCTTTTAAAACATTATTGCAAATCAAAAATGAACTCAGATACACTCAAAAAGACTCAAATTTTGAAGAACTGGACCTCTAGTGAAAACATAAACAACAGGTGGGTGCAGATGAGAAACAACAAAGGGTCTACTGGTGCAGAATAAAAGTCCAAAAACATTTCAGTTTGAACAAAGATCTGACAGATATGTAGATTCACTCCTTTGGGACCATAGTATAAAAGGATTGGTGACACAACAGCACCTCAAAATTGGCTGGACTTAAGCTCCGCCTCCTTAACAATATGAGACATGAGGCAATTAAGGAACACAAAAATGCACTTCAAATCTTATTATTATTATTATTATTTTGTCTATGTGTAGTTTTTGTCGATGCTTATAAAAGGGTTATGGAGACTTGGTTGACAGCTTTGTTGACAAATGCGGTTCCTACAGTTCTGTGCACCAGATTAGCAGAGAAGAGGAAAACATGTGTAGGACACCAACAAGAGATTTAAATATCTGTAATTTTCTGCTTGAAGAATGCAGCTCTTTTAGAGTAATGCCTGTAATACCTGGGCCCAGTGTGTAGCCATTGTTCAAACTCCTGCTGTCATGCTGAGGCCTTGTCCATAGGTAGGCAGGTATTTCTGGAAACTGAGTTTTTTTCTTTGCATTTTGACCTTCTGTACACACAGAAATAAGATCTTACACATCTTTTTGAAAACTCCTTCCAGGGTGAAGGTTTTCAGAAACTATGCTTACAGAAGAAGAGCTAACATCATTGATATGCTTGTTTTTTCTCAAAACTCACTTGATTCTTCTGTGTTGTATTTTGCTCCTCTGGGTTGCACTGTTAGCTGACATGCTCAACACTGCCCCCAAGATTGGCGGTGGTATTGCTACATTTAGTTAATAAGCTTAGTAAGCTTAGTAAGCTTAGAGACAATGGATGAAAAATTGACTAAATGAGTGCAGAATACAGACGGAAAAGTCAGTTTGTATGCATTTCAAATGTAGAGCATAAACGAGCCCTACTATTGGCATTATCTGCTCTTACCATACAGTCAGGGCTTGACATTTACACCCACCAACTAGCCAAATTCAGGTGGATTTAGGCTGTGGCAGGTACTAGATTGACTCCAACTAGCCACTTTGGCCTGTGGAATTTATCAGTGCCACAATCTCAGCATTCTCTGGTGGAGATTTGTCTGAGTGAGAATTAGATATTTTTATGAAGTCGGCTGCATTTCAGATTTTTTAAATAAAGATAATTAACAGTAAGTGCTCAAATATTAGTATAAACCTAATATCCATTAGGGAGATGGAGCATGTATTGCATCTCATACCAGACGTACCCAGTTTCGCAACTAGCACATAGTTTCCCAACAACAAATCAGTGGCTAGTGGAAAGGCTCAGTGGCTACTAACCTTTTAAAAACAAGTGGCCAGAGTGGCCAGTGAGCAAAACAAGTTAATATCAAGCCCTGCATACAATGTATTTACGTTCTCGTGTGAGACCTTTTTAAAAATGTTGCATATGGTTGGAATTACTTTTTTTTTTTTTTTCTACGTGTGGACAAGGCCTCACATTCTCTCTGATCTGGCCTCCACAAAGATATACCACACTCTAGTGATGCAGGATAACATTAAGGTTTAGCTCTGTTTTTATTTCACCACATTTACACACACATTGTCTCTGCTCATGCACTAACACACTACTAATGTTGGTCCTTACAGTATAAATGTTCAATTTGATCTAACTTGGTATGATTCAGTCTAATCTGGCCCATGAAGAATTCTTTGATTTGGTCTAATTTGGTCTAACCTGGTTTAATAAAGAAATGTTTGAGTTGGATGTTTAATTTGTTAAATAAAGACTTGTTTAAAACTTTCTCCTGGTGTTTTCTCCCTTCTTTGTTAGGACAACCTGACCCAGGTCATAACAAAACAGACATAAGAATGTGAACTGTGAAAACCTGAAAATCTTTACCATTTTTCTTGGTCAGTTAAATGTATGTTTTGGCAAACAGAATTGGGGAAGATGTCATTACTGTAGCTCCTATTTGTAAGATATTATTTGTTGTATATGGCTCTGCTTTTTTAAAGGGGTTTGGCTGCAGACCGTACATCTCTGACGGCCTTCTCACAAGCTGTGTTTCCATTAACCTTAGAAATGTGCAAAAACTAAATAGTGGAATAAAAAATAGGTAATGGAAACACCAAAACTTTGAAAAACCAATCAAATATTGCTTAAAAGTTTTTACACTCTTATGATGAGGATTTTTAGACATTTCGATATAGAGATGTATCGCAAAAGTGCAAAGGAATCACTTTTTCCACATTTACAGGTCTCAGGATGTGACATACGGTGTCACATGAGAAGTAGCCTACACTCCAAGACAACATGGCACGGTACGTGAGTACTAGTGTGGATTTAACATCATACTTATACCCTTATATGTGGCCTTTGCCATACATATGGACTTTGCCTCTGAACTATCATCTGTTGCTTTCGTCATTTGTTCAAAATTGTCAAGGCAACCGCTGTAGATGCAATCATAACCATACCAACACGCAACAGGTTTTGAGTGTCCAGCTTCCTTGGAGCAGATACTCACAAGATGAGATTTTATGAGAATTACGAGGCTCATGTCCGAAACACTCACCAATGGAAACACATTCAAAGCGCAATGGTACTTTGTTTAAATTTTAGAAACATAGCATTTAATTTGCAAAAAACTTTCTGAGATATATGCCATCTTAGATGAATGGTGGCTGTCAGAAATGAAAGGTCTGCAGCTAGACTGTCCTGTTTTTGACTGTTTTTGCACAATTGGAGGAAAAGCGGATGTAAAATTCATTTTTTATGTACTGTAAATGACTGGGGTTGCACTGTTTCAATTGGCATTTAATTCTAGCATTGCAAACATTGCTTGTTTTTCAAGAAGAAATATTTTTTTGCTTTTTTTATTAAATAGGACAGCTGAAAGAAGACAGGAAATGTGGAGAGGGAGAATGGAAATGAAAGATTAAACGGCCCAAACTGCGTCAGGACCAGGAGAACCTGAGGCTAACGCAAGAAAGACTGCAGCCTCTGCACATGGGGCATGTGCTCCACCAACCATGCCAAACAGCATATCAGGATAACAGAATATTGTATGAATCCTATAAATTCACTTTTTGGAGGGATGATTTGTCAGGGTGATGTGCTAACTGTGGTGCCTCCTGTTATTTTTGGAAAATTACATGCACGAGCTATCATTATGAATGGGTTTAATGTTGCACTTGAAATTTTACATAAAATTGAGTTTGAATTTCAGGGCTGACGACTGATTTAAAACACTCTGTTTAAACATGGGATTGGGGGTCTGGGGGCATTGTAGTATTGAGGGCAATAAGAAAAACTGCACACCCACGTTCATACTGCATCCAAATAACTCACTCATACAAACTCACACCTACATAAAAACTCAATTCTCTGCCCATCCTTTTGCCCTCCTCCTCCTCACCACTTCCATCCATCCATCCACCCGTCTCCCACGAGGAGCTCTTGCTCCAAGGCTGCGGTGCAAATGCTCATAAAAAAGAAAAGAAAAAAAAAAAAACTGCTCGCCCTGATGATGGAAAAACCAACACCAAAAAAAGCAAGAGAGAAGAAATGTTGTAGGAAAAAAGTGTTAAGTTGAAAAGCGAGCATTTTCAGTTGCTCTGAGCTCTTGGTCCAGGCTCACAGCATCCCTGGATGCCAGACTCTTTCATCATTTGGCAGCCTGGCTCTGCAGTTCAGTTTTACCTCCTGGCTGGAGGCAAGCGAAGCACCGCTCTCTCTCCATGCAGCAAGCAAAAAAGAAAGAAAGAAGGAGATGTAGACAAAGACAAAGAGATGGAGAGAAGCAGCCTTTCATGAAAAAACAACCTCTGGAGTCATTCATGGCCACGCATGGGGCGCTGTCTTTTTATTCTTCGCTCCTCCATCTCTCTTATCTGTTTGCTTCGTTTTCTGATCTGCTTTAGCTCCAGAAGTAAAATGCTTGTCATTATATAATCTGCAGCAGTGGATAGCTCCCAGTGATGGAGATGTTGAAAGCAAAGTGGGGGAGATGTGTGCAAGCGAGGCAGAACAGAGTGACCTCTGATGTCCTGCTCTCCTTTTTGGAAGGAAGCAGAAACTTGCTAGTATTGCTACTGTAAACCCAAAAACAGGGCGAGAATACTGCTTCGCCTTCGTAGGCGATTTCAAAGTACACCTGCTGCACTGTTTTTCCCATTTTTCTTCCGTGAGACTCTGAATCTAAATCTAAACCCCAAACATCAATACTTATGGCTCTTTTATCTTCATATGTTTGGTAACACATCCAAACCCATCTGATATGAAGTAAGTAAGAATCCCAAATCCTTGAATAAGACTCAAATCATTTTAGCAATGACTTTGATATGGCAATTGCACTCTCAGGGGGAATCCATGTGCAGGAAAATAAGATCATAACCTCCCGCTAAGTGGGTAAACGGCCCCAACAGCGCTGAACAGTGTTTAAAAGCTCTCCACTGCTGAGAGTGAACACAGGTTCCCACAGGGCCTCATAAAGCACCCCTACCATATGCATTCTTCCGCCATGGATATGCCACCATGAACAAGACACTCGGGCATGTCAGGCCAGGCTGAGAGGAAGACTGATGTGTCTCATCATTAGAAATGATGGCCTTCCCCCTGCGGCGAGATGTGTGTCCCTACTGTGGAAGCTCAGCGGGATTTTACTGGCACCCCGCTAAGACTTCTGGGAGTGAAGACATCTGCTGGAAAACATCTTCCTCCCATTCAGAATCATGGGGCCGTATAGGAACACACACATACACCCAGAGACACAAAAATATTCCCAAGTATGTGTGCACAGATGTACATTCTCAGAACAGACACATATGCAGACTGATGACACAAAAGTCTAGTGCAAAACGGGTGCAAACTGGCCCCAGGGGAGCCTGCCCGCCGCCCACGGCCCCTGCTGGGTTTGCCCAGTGGGAGCTCCGGAGCTAGCGGCTAGAGGCTCAGCGGGGTGTCTGGGAGATGCGGTCCTGGAGACTATAAGGCTAGTAGTGGTATGGCGACCATGGAGGCCTTGTCCCTTAGACAGGCCGCAAAGATAGAAAGTTTCTCAGGCACAGATGTATGCTCTTAGACATGGACGATTGTGTTGACGCCTTTGCATTCAGAGTTCCCATGGCCTTAACCTGAGGGGTCCTGAGAAATTATTTCAAAGCGCTTAATCATCGTTTTCATCATTAAAGCCCATGAAAAAAATCAGCACTGAAAGACTTCAAATGTGTTTGAGAGCAACTGCTGGACAGATGTTTAATCTCTGAGACGCTTTTGGAAAATGTGCCTCAATTCACAGGGAAGAGGGCTCCAAAACTATGAAATCCATGAATTAACATAATCTTAAAAAAACTTTATCAGCTTTAAGGCATAAGAAACATTTAAACCTTTTAAAGGCACTCACTGAAATACTTTGAAATCCATCCCATGACTTTACGATAGTCTACATTATTATGGAGAAAATCAATGTCAATGACGAGGCCATATATGGTTCCTTGCCCGTTCATGGTAAATAAACACGGAAACAATTTTTAGGTACATATTGACACTTCAAAGATGAATCGACACACTGCTCTTCCATAAAACTTAAGACATGAGGCATCAAACAGGGTAAGGTCAAACCTTACTGAGTCATCAGATATTGCTTCAAAGATCCCTTACAGGCTCAGGGGAATCAGAGATGGTGAGGCTTTTGACCTCTTTTGGAGGCAAGCCATGATGGCTTCAGAATACTATAAAAGTAGTGGAGATGCCACCAGTTTTACCTCATAATTTTAACAGGAGATCTATAAAAATCACAAATATTGAATTACTTAGGGAATTTAAGCAGTAATGAGACACACATAAACATAATAACTGAATTATACTATTTAAGTAGAATAAAACTGTTATACGGCTGTAAAACTGACTAAAATAACAATATATCGCTATTTATACTGTCTATTTTTCCTTATAATCTCATCAGATAACGTAAAAAACCTCACAATATGAAATGCCTACATTAATTTAAGCAGAAATAAGACTCACAGTAAAAATAAAAACTGTTATTAACCACATATGTATAATAAAACTGTTAAAATGACTAAAAACACACTATTGCTATTTATTCCTTAAGATGTCCATAAATTAGTAAAACTCACCAATGGATCATCTAACCACAATATACAGCACCACTGCCCTATAGCAAGTTGTTTTTTGAGAGAAAATACCCTTAGTTAACCTTGCAAAGCAGATGGATACGCCTCGTTTCTCACTGGCGAATCCATCTTGCAAAGCTCCTGTCTGAACCATTTGGGCCCGGTTAGAAAGTGACAGGACATATCAGCAACGAGGGGCAGTACTTTCAGGCGCAGCAGTCGTGATGTAAACAAGCAGCAGCAAGAGCTGGTGCAGTTACGGAGGAAGAGATTAGTGTGGATGCTGCTAAAGCACCAGTTTTATCAGAATTTGACAACATTTTGTACCTCTAGATAGGCTTATGTCCAAATATGGTTAATTTATTTTTCACACAAAATTGCAGTAATTGCTGGAAATCCTATGCAAACAAAACATATCATAACACTTAGCACTACCATTCATACTATTGTTGTGTAAGTTTTATTAACTTATCATGGTTAATTCTGATGTTATGTCTGGCCATTTGCTTGGGACCAAAGGAGGCGTATTACCGTATTTTGGGAGTTCTGGAGGAAACAGACGGTTTGAGACACTTGGCCACCGCTCATACTTTGGATGGTGTGATGTCAATTTGAGTGATGTTGACTGATCTCCACTGATTGGCTGATAAATCACTCTGGTTCGACTGTATTTCAGAGAGTTAGGGGAGGACATAAAAGAAGTATACTGAAGTGACCATATATAGTTTCTTGCTCCATCAAGGGTTAAAGCGGTAAATAAAAAATAGACCAAAATCTTAAATTATTACATTTCAGTCAGGTCCACTTTGTCAAGAAGCACACATAATTTGCAGCTATAAATACACATTTATTAGCCGTTATTAATTAGCAGTTATTGCTGTTATTTGTGTTTGGTGGTGTGGCTGTTCTGTGTTCACCCTGCCCTTCCAAGCAGTCAAAAACCCAGAGTAGAGCAGGCATCAATGACAACAGAATGACACTGATTACATCAGAAGCAGAATGAAGGAGGAGCTGGGGTGGAGAAGAGCTGCAAGAACAGCTTTCAGAGAGCATGACAGAGTAAAGCTAGGCGAGAGCAGTTTAAATATGGCAGCATGAGAGTGATAAGCCAATAGTGTGCCAGAGCAAATCAGCTGACTGATCAGATATTCTCAACTGTGGCAGCACTCGACTCCGTGGCCTGCCTTCACTAACACTAAATGCTCGATATGTGGATGTTAGCAAAGATTAAAGGATCTGAAACCCTCCTGAGACAGAAACATAACATTTTATTTGATTTGATATACAAAATGTGATAAAAATTGAATAAATCTCCCCTCACTTAGTGTCAAGATAACCTAGATGAGAGAATCAGTCCTGTTAGAAGTGATTTTTGAACATTCAGTTATTAGTTTCCATACAATCTCTGTCCCAATCACATAAACACACTAGGTAGCAGTTGCCTAGTAGCATTTTAGATGTTCTGATATGAATACAAATTTGGTATTTTTGCCTCTCCGGGCTGTTTATGAAAAGATGGGTGATTACAGAAAACTTTACTCTTGCTCGTTAACTACCACCAGGGTGTCCTTGGCAAAGTGGTCAGCCTTCGAATGTAAATGTGTGGAGTTGGGTGCAAAGCAGCAACTTTTTATGAATAACATCAAACTCCATGTAATTATGCTCAAATATAAGACTGGTAAATGTATTTATTCAGAAAGTCTGCACCATGGAAATGTTTATCTGTGAAACCAAAAATAAACCAGATGATTAAATCTGTATTACAATGTAAGAGTATTTTACAAATCAATCATTTTCAGAGAATCAGATAGAAATGGCAATTGTCAGTCTTGCCTTTCTGAGATGATATCAAGCTTAAACTAATAAGATAAACTTGGTTTTCATTCCCTCATTTTAATCTTAACTTAAGACAGGTTTGACTGGTATATCTTAAGGCCAGGCCAGCTTTTGTCACATAATAGTAGTCATCGTGACTGAAGGAGAAATTATAAGAAAAGTTGAGAAAGCTCTCAAAAGAGCAACAAGAAAATTCAATGATGTTCACAGAAGACAGAATCAGAAGAGCACACTCTCTTTAGTCAGTGGAATAATAGCGTACATCTCACCACATTAAACTGCTAAAGTTTACACCAAAGTTAGCAATAGACCCCGTACTATCTATAACAGACTTTCGTTGACCTCTGGGGTCCATGCAGCCTGTGTCCCATCACCAGACAGGATTGGCTGGTGATTGATGATACGTCTCATCATGGCTGCAGTTACCTGCCAACACTCAGAGAGGACAAAACCTTTGGGCCGGGCCAGAACTAACTTAATTCTTGTCATACGCCCCCTTGCAAGTTATGGGAAAAATGGCCTGGACTGAAGAGTTTGGGAGATGAGAGAAGTGGGACTTGAATGGACCAAAAAGGAGAAAAGGATTGAAAGGAAAAGGAACTCCATCAATGGAAAGGGGGCTGGAGAGGCTGAATGCACGATTGCGTGGTCTACAGTGTTGATATTTCCCTCAATGGTTGCCTCTACACTGAGCGTTTAAAGCCACCCTGACACACTAAATTTGCCCTTTGTGCAGGCAGAGGCCCCTAGCTGTCGTGATGCAAGGTGAGGAGGCACTGGGGGCAGATGGAACCTGCTTGTCACCTCAATGGCCTCTATTCTCCCCCTGTATGCCCTCCCTGGCCCGCCCCGCCCATCGCCACCATTCACCCGGCGCTCCAGTGGGAACGTCCAGGGACCCTGCGCTTTGGGACGGTCCTATATAATGAGCCCTGCTGGATGGCTTGAATGTGGCACCATTGTTCTACCCAGGGCCATTAAACCACCTCCTGGGCAAACAAGAGCGTCCCTCTTCCTTTATGGGGCCCAAGAAGGCAACAAAGAGAGGAGTCATTGAGACACAGAGGGGCCGCCCTTTGTTTGGTGTCCTTTTTGCTGCTCCTCAATGCCTGGGCCGGGAAGGGGAGGCTCCTGTTGGTCTTTAGCGCTCCTCGTATCGCCACAATCCCTTGTTTGGCCGAAGTGGAGATGTGAACTTAATTGACTTAAGTGGCCCCAGTGCACCATGTAGCAAATAACCTGGAGGACATACAGAGAACGTATTGTGCATCGAAAAGTGTTTTTGGCCGTCCCAATAGTGGTGAAAACCTGTGAGGAAAGTTTTACAGCCCCTGCAGTCCCAGCTAATGAAACCCTGGAGGATTTAACATTGGCTGATTTCACCTGTGGGTTGTAGCTGATACTAGCATTGTAGACTGATCACATCTTTGGCCCCATGTGCAGTGATATACAATTAGGAATGCTAGACTTAAAATGTGTAAACTCCTTATAAAAGAAAACTCTTTCCTCAGTTAGCTTAACAAGAAACTGAACTTCCTTTGACATACCAGTGGTAATGAAATTACAAGGCCTATCCCACATGACTGACCATCACAACTCTAACCACTTACATAACAGACCTAAATGAAAAAAGAAGAGAGCCACTGTCTGTTTTTCTGATCTAGATTTCTCCATGGAGGGCAAAGTGAGACTCCTCAGATGTTTCAAATGCCTTCCCTGTGTGGCACTCGTTAGCCGCATTCCTGCCACAGAGGAGAAAGTCCTTTGAATATCTAGAAGCTAAAGCGCTGCAGGGCAGTGTCTGACTGCACCATCCCTCACTTCTAAACAGGCCCTGACCTCAACCTCTCCTCCGGCCAACATCCTGCGCAGCAAGGCTAATTAGCTGAGGGCAGGTGCTGAACGCTGGGCTCCTGAGGAGAGGTTAAGGAGAGGAGTCGGCACCTCCCTGTGTGCGGCTGACTGGGCTCACTGCCACTGTGTCATCCATCCTGTAGTCTAATCGAGTTATCATATCAACAAATCTCCCATTAGGGGCCCTGCGTCTGACACTCCCAGAAAGAAACCCAGAGGGGGCCGACAAATTTCTAGCAGCAGGACGCTGGAGAGAGGAGCAGGCCTGCTAGGCAGCAATGAAAGGTACCTGCAGCCCGCGGTCAAGCTCCCCTCTGGGGACGACGCTCACGCTGGGCGCCATGCTGGGGTGGTTATTCGATTAGGCTGCGTGTTATGTGGGCAACTCCATTCTGCAGCCCATGGCTGAGTGAACCACCCACTGGGAAAACTGTTAGTGTTACCATGGGGAGAGAAGGAAAATAGTCAAGGATAAAAGCAACCAGCTGGAGAGAAAATGCACAATATGAAAAATACTGTGCTGAAGACGTGTGATAAGAGCAAACACAAGCTAGAATATGTCAGAATAAAGATCAATCTGAGATAGATTTTTTCCATGCTAGGAGCTGCCAGACAATCCTGTGTAGATACACTGACTTTGTCAGACTAAGATCAGAATAAAAAAACACCATCACATTAAAAATTTTTGCCCAAGATGTAGTGATTGAAGCTTATTTAAAGCTAACGTATATCAGTGGTTTGCTGTGTATTCCTCTCTCCAACATCAAACACAAATGCTCAATATTCTGCTTTCACTCTAGCAGTGAGAAACTCTCAGCAGGGGTCAGTGGGAGAAGGGGATAGCTATGTTGGCCCGAGAGTTGACCTGCCACTCCATTGCTACCTGCTGCTAGGGCACAAAGGAGCCCCTTGGCGAGCTGCGTCAGGAAGAAAAGCCAGGCGGAGAATGAGTCAGCTCGGTCCACAGAGAGCTCCGCAGAGAAGAAGACTCTCGTCTATCCCCCATGACCACTCTGTCATCCATGAATACTATTTACGCCACGGGAAGTCTTTTCTCTAATAGACCCCCCCGGTCCCTCTTCTTCGCCTCGCACTCTCACCACATTCACAGGGGCCCTTCTTGTCTTCTGTGTTCTGCCTCATCCTTTTCTCTTCTCCTTTTTCCTTTTTTATTGGCTAAATCAAGAGAGATGCTCCCCAAGCATTGCAAATTGATTATGGCGCTGAACATTTATTACATGATGGCTGGAGGTCTGCATGGTAGTGATGTGTGTGAGAGAGAGAGAGGGGGCGTACTGGGGAGAGAAATGTGGGCTCATCCTCAGGGTCATCATTATGATCACACACACTTTGTCAGTGTCACAGGGGACAGCTACGGCACACATGCCTCACAGAGAACCTGTTGGAAAACTGGAACAGACTATGGCAACAGCTGAATTGTTACTCCGTCAGTGTTCAGATACATATATGGTGTATATATACTGTATATTATACTGTGTATCACATTTTATGAAAACTTCCCAATTTTGTGATTTTCCTACTTACCAAGTTATCTTTTAGCAAAGTAAGAACTTAAATATTTGTATGCTGTGACACCAAATTGAATGGTTCAATGCATCATGGTCAATCTAATGCCAAAACTCATTATACTTTGAGATGGCATGAAATAGATCTTTCTACATTTTTTTCACAGTTGATAAAAAAACCAAATGTGGAGCCTTAACACAATGACTGCAACAACAGTGCAACAAACTGCAATCCAACACAACAGCCCTGCAAAATATACTGAATTTATGAAGAATAAAATGTTATTTTTTTGCTACAGCTGCCTCATACAGGCTCTGATATATACTGTGATAGGCTTAAGGGGATTATTTTTACATTATCTTATTAAGTCTTTCTTCTCTTTTTAATTCTTGTTTAGGAATTTACCAATTAAAACCATCCACTACATCAATAAAAAACTTACTTGCTCAATCATAAAACTTTTCCATCAGCTGTTATTGGTAGCAATATCTCTATAATTAACTATTTACTCTTGTCTTTTTATTGCAGCGTTTGACAAATGCAATGTAATAATGTCATCATAGGATGTTACACCTGGCACATTTTATAACATACCTTTGAATCCCTGCAGAGACACTAGAGACAGCGTGGGAGGAGAACAGTAGTATTCACCTGAGGTTTTCTAGTCACTTTGATGTCTCAGGCTTATGCACTAAAGTAAAAATTAGTCAGTGTCACTGCAATGTAATGCCACTTTCAAGCAGTTTCCTATAATGTTTTGCTCTGAAAATGTAGAAGTTTTCATGACTGTACAGAGTGTGGAGAATCCTCTTAAGGATCTGGCAAAATGGGAATTTATTATTATCAAATTTTCAACTTATAATGACTAAGATATTAAAAAGATTTTGAATCTGTGATTGAATCAACATTTGATACAACTGAATGAAAGGAAACAATGCAATACAATACACCAGGAAAGGATTTGATTGGGTAGGACACAATAAAATAGGATATGATATAATACAGTATGGCACAACACAACACGCAACGACAAGACAAGAATCGTATTGTGTCGTGTCATAACGCATCATATGATGCAATATGACATGACATGACAGGATAGGATACAGTCGGAAAGCATAGGATAGGATAGGATAGGATAGGATAGGATAGGATAGGATAGGATAGGAGAGGATAGGATAGGATAGGACAGGACAGGACAGGACAGGACAGGACAGGACAGTATAGGATAGGATAGGATAGGATGGGACAGGATAGGATGGGTCAGGATGCAATAGGATACAATAGGATAAAACTACCATTCCTAAAGAGGGGTCTGTGGACTCTTGCTATAGACTGAAGTGTTGACAGACAAAGCTTGATCAAAACAATGTGAGCTGTTTGTCACAGTAGCCAAGCCAGGAATTTTTTTAAAGGACTTCCAGTTAACTGGTAGCTTAATCTGCAGCAGACAACACAACTACTATAACATGGACAAGAAAACATGAGGAGTCATAATTCACCCTTGGTTTCACCTTAACTATAATAGGTATCAAACAAAGAGACACACTACATCTTTATATACATTCCTACCAGCATGACCTACCTTCATCTTTTGACTACAGTCCAACCTTTTAAAACCTTGGTGTCATATTTGATCAGCCAAATTTTTTAAACTGATGTTATCATGATTATTGACTTCATGTGTCTTCCATTATTGCATTAAATCTGCTGATTCTTATCTTGAGCTTGAAAGAGCTGTTTATACCTCCACACTTTCCCTGTTCTGCTACTTCATTCTGTTTTGGGCTGAGCCTATAGGTAACTAAACAAAGACAATCAATAAGCCCTAACATTAGGAGTATTAAAGGAAAGAGATGGTCTGTAGAAAGAGAGGACTGGTTTTCATGACAGGGGATACAAGCCTTCTAAGTTCACCTGCTCGCTGGTCAGCTGGGCTTCCAACCATCTGCCTGAGTCTTGTGATGTCATTTAAAAGTAACACAGCAGCAGCTTGGCATGCACTGCTGGCATGGTGCATTCAAAACTATTGGACAATCCAGGTAGCATTTCAACACAGCTTAACCCTTCATTTCTTTTCCACATAAAAACCAATCCAAAATGATTTAGTGAGAGAGCAATGAAAGACAAATGGATACTGCCAATATCTGAGTGATCCTTCACTGACACTCTTTGGATAAACAAAGCATTTCAATGCTTACATTAAATCCACTTTAAAACTCAAAAACACACTGTCTTTAACCTTCTAGCACTGGGTCATCCTTAATAACTGCATTAAAAAAAAGATGGGAATAGATTTGTGGGATGACCTCTATTCTGGCTGCTTTCAATCCCAGCCGCGGCATCTTCTACTGGGACAAAGGGGATTGTGAGCAGCAGGATACTGGTCCTCTGTACTCTAACGCTCTTCCACAAAGCTGCTGCCACTGGGTTATGATTAGAACATCAGTGTGGCCCTCGGAGCTCTTGCTGGGAAGGATGCAAGCTTAGACCCACGCCAAGCCAGGGCTCCGCCAGCACTTCAAAGAAAAGAGAGCGGGTGAAAGAGTTGGCCACAATGAATACCTAAAAACCTCCATTCAGGCAGACCTTGAGAAGCACAGGTTGCCTCTGTGGTCGGTCCTCCCTCTCCTTCTGTTCCCTTCTTCACCTTGGGCTAAGAATTTGCTGAGGTCTGCGGGTTCCTTGGAGACCCTTTAGAAAGGAGACAAGACGGGGGGGGGGCAAGACTTTTACAGAATAGCTTCTTCAAATCTGGCGTGGCCCAGACCTGGCCCAAGATGCTCTTGCTGCTCTGCTAATGGCCAGCATCAGCAAAAAGACAAAAGGAGCTCAACAATTATTAGATTTAAGGGCTGGCCACAGTGAAAGGGGAAGTCCAAATGAAGTCATTGTACGTTGACAGAAGAGTTAGAGGTTAGCTGAGGTTCAGCTCCAGAGCAATACTCAGGCCTGGAATAATTAACCAGAAACAGCTATTAATCTTGACCAATGACAGTGCCTGAAACAATGGGCACTGACCAATCATTGATGGTAACATCCACTCAGGGAGCCTTGGCTCACAGCTGTGGGATCATCTCTTATAGAGGAGGAGGGGCCGTGGTAGTTTAACCACAATGTATCAACTTCACTGAGAACCGTGATGGATGAATTGTACTTCTATGAGGAAAGTGATTGAAAAACAAACCTTCAAAACCAACAAAGCCAGTGGGGAATACCTTTCTTCACTGCTTTTTGCCAACAGTGTAGTTTCCTTGTTTTGTAAAACTTCATTGAATCAATGAATGAAACTTTACACGCTCAGAGATGAAAACACATGTTGGAACTGATTGCTCTCTAACATGCATGCATGCAGTCTTAAAATTCATGACGACACAGTATATATCACATTTTAACAAAAGATATATATCCTGTAACCTCATCTAACCATCTTGGCCAATCTTCAAATACTGATGGCTGACTGTAATGTTGATTTAAGACTGATACATGTAAACATATCTTCCTGGGTTAAGCCAAAAGCAAAGATTTTGTGTTTGATTGGTTCTTGCATGTTCAGCTCTGCACAAAGATGATGACATAGAGCAGTGATAATTCCGTCAATAAAACATGACTAAAAACTTTTGTCAACCCCCTTTTTTGAGAAAGACAATACTAAGTGCAGTATATGAGTGTTTTAGAGTTATATTAATTTCACAACATGGCAAATTAAATTAGTTTAAAAAGAATAACTCTTTAACTAAAATTAAAGCCTAAAAAAGTTAAAAGAGGCAAACAAATAGGCAGAAAGTGATAAAAATGGGATGAGAGTGGCAAAAATGGGTAAAAATGTGGTGAAATAGGAATACAAAATGGGCAAAAGCTGGCAGAAAACATGGTGAAAATGGTTTACAAGTTGCAGAAATGTTTTTTTTTAAGTGGCAAAAAGGGCATGAAATAGCTAATTGCACTTAACAGTAAAATTGACAAAGAGGTAAAAAGGGGTAAAAGTGGCAAAAATGGGTTAACAGAGCCAAAAGTAAGCAGATGGTCGCAAAATTAAGTAAGGCAAAAACGGTCAGAAAAATTGGGGAAAGAGGGTTACAAGTGACATAAAATTAATTTAAAGTGGTAATATTGGCAGAAAATGTGGTGAAATAGATTTAAAAATAGCAACATTTTGCACATACATTGATACTATGACTAAATCACTGGGAGGACCCATTCTCTTGGATTGTCAGGGGCCCAGCAAAATCTGTGGGCAGACCTGCTTGTCAGTCAACAACAAACTTCCCTAAAGCCAAAAGAAACAAGTGAGGCTTGTGGTGAGTAAATCCAGCAATCAAACCTGGAGAACCCCAGGGCTATGTGCCCCCCACACTGATCTTCTCTCAGCAAAACAACCTCAGTTTGGGGGACCAAATTTTTCTGCCTTATACCATCAATTACAAGCCTGAGGATGCAGAAACCGGCCATCTGATGAACTTAGAACAGCCTGGAGCTGAAGTAAAATATTTTCAGATGTGGATGGACTGGGCCTAACATCGGATTCCTCAAATATTATTATATAATTATTGTAGTCCAGATCATTAAAATTGAAAATATGTGAGATTGCACTGTCATCCATACATGTAATACTAAGACAGCTATGCGACTTTAAGTAATTAATGAGACATGATTAATGTAAGTAAATGAGCAAACATACTGCCATATTTAACCATGGAAGAGACTGAGGGAAAGCGAGGAGGGGGAATGAAGGAATCCTGGGAGACTTAAGCCTATATGGGATGCAGTTGGGGGGGGGGGGGGGGGGGTTGGGGAGGTGTGGAGGATGGCGGCTGGTGGTACAGTATGTGGCAGACCCCTGGCACACACGCCAGCTCCACTTTCCACGCTGCTCACTCTCCTGACACTGGGCTCCCTCGGTGCCCCTGCCCTCCTCCCTGCACCGCTTTGTGTGCCCGCATAATCTCACAGCAAAGGAGGCAACGCAGGTGGTCCAATCCCAGTAAAGCCCCCCCCACCCATCTCTCCTTTTTCTCTCACCCTCTGCCTGTACTTGTCTCTCTACCCTGGTTGCCTTCATCCCCTCCCTCTTCAGTCCCTGGCGTGGCGATACAAAGAGACACCTCCCTGGCAGAGATAAACCTATTTTAGAGATGCCGAGAGGGAACCTGACGCTCCCTCCCTCCTCTCCTTCCCTTCATCTCCCTCTCTCTCCCGTTTTTTTCTCCCAGGGAGAGCTGTGCTATGCTGGGCTTTAAGCACCATTAGCGCCTCAGTGGTGTGTATTTTCCTGTGTTTATGTGTGTTTGTCTTTTCCTGCGTTAGTGTGGAAGTGTTTTGAGGAATTTCAAAGGGTTCCGCCTCCGTAGTTTACCAGTCAACCTGATCCATATGGGACAAAGGAGCAGGGTTGTAAGGGGACAGATACAGTGTTTGAATTGCCTATAGGTTACTCCAAATCACTCTTAACCTGAAGGATGGAGACGAGCTCCGAAACAGGAGATTCACAGGATGAATCATTCCAGTTTTGCCCATGTTTTACAGAATACTGTACTGGATACTTTCAGAGTTTTAAACCTAGAGACTAATTTCCCTGGTGATTAAAGGCAAATTTTATTTTAAACTAGTCGATCAGGCTAAAACGTTCAGGAAAAAGCGCCAGTTATGCAAAGGTCTGGTGGATATGCCAGTTTAACCTAAAACAGCCTACATCGAAGATTATTTCCATTTTTGTAAGGACAAAATACTGTCACAATTGCTCCACCATGCTGGGCTAATTTACATCCTGGTAGGAGAACATTATAGCATAATGGAAGTAGCCAATAACTGAAGCTAGCGCCCCGGCGGCAGATGCTTACATACAACATGTGACCAGCATTGAAGCCAGAAATGCTTAAAATATTGATGTCTATTGTAACCAATAAGTCCTTGTGGAGCCTCCAATCAAGAGTGACAATGTTGAACTATTTAGTCTGCTAATAGCAGACATCTCTAGTTAACAAAGCTATGTTTTTACCTTAGATTTGAAAAAGCCACAGCTTTATATTAAAAATATGGAATCTCAAAGAAAGGCACCAAATACGTGATAAAAGTATAGGTCAAATAGGTCAAATGGTACTCTTGACCTATTCCATTAGCTAATCCATCAGCCCAGCGGTCATGAAGGGGGAACTTTTCTCAGGGGACCCTGGTTTGCCTCCCACTGAGTTGATAGTTTTTGATGTACTTTTTTTTTTTTAATTTTCTAGAATAACTACCTTCTTAATAACTGCTAAACAATTTGCACAAAAGTAATAAGTCTGGCTCCCGGGCAGATTTTACTGTGTGTACTGGGCATATGAGTGGCAGATTAGTTAACTATAATTTTGCCAAAGTGTCTCTTATAATGCCAAGCTAACTTCTTTGAGCATATTCCAAATCCAAAGCTCTTTACAGTTCAAGTCTCTGCCTCTGATACTGCTGAGATGGGTAAAACTTTGAAAAGATGTAACAGGAAATGAGCAGTTTAAGCAGCATCAACCTGCAAATTCAGACGAACCTGCAAAAAAAAGAGGGCAGTCAGTCTAGTTAACCAGTCTGGCTAGTAAAAACTGGGGTCTCAGACTCAGCAGTTATTTAGAGCAGTTAGTTATTACTGAAAAAAACAAAACAAAACAAAAAAAAACAAACAAAAAAAAAATGTACAGACATCGACAACTATGGACTCGGTGGGAAGCAAACTCCTGAGGGAAAGTCACCTACACTACCTCATCTAATACTGCACCAACAAATAAACATGTTTAATTAATAGATAGACTTAATAAAGCATAAATGATTCAGTCATGTTGGTGCAAAACAATAGTCCGCTACTTTCCTTTAAAAATTTCCCAGACGTGAACTGAACAACAACTTCCAGAGCATCTGGAGTGACTGAGCTGTCACTCAAAAACTCACTGGTCAATAGGATACACCCCAGAAAATCCCACCCACATTTGATAATTGTGTCAGAACTGAAGGCAGAAAGTCAAGAAACGCCAAGAAAGGATCAGGACAAGCAAATGCAAAACAGAGCAAAAGTCTGATTACTAAGAGAGATAAGTCAGGAACAGCAAACAAAAAGATAGATGCTCAGAATTTAAACTCACACTTGTTTGCAATTTCAAATTTGTACTCTTGATGTGAACTTGTTTTTTGCTTGGATCGCATTTTTTGTTCTCAAATGCTTATTTTTGTTTGAGACCGAATAAGTTTTGTTTGACACAAATTTAATTCAATATTTCTGAAGAGAACAGTGGCCTCTGAGATTCTCAAAGGAAGAGCTTTGGCACATCCAGGACTCTTCTAAGAACTGGTTGTGCAGCCAAGAGTGGTGACCAAGAACCCACTGGTTGCTCTGACTAAGCTCCAGAGATCCTGTGTGAAGATGGGAAAAAGTTCAAGAAGGACAACCGTCACTGCAGCCCACCAACTATATGGGCTTATGGCAGAGTGGCTAGATGGAAGCCTCTCCTCAGTGCAAAACACGTAAAAGCCTGCTTGGAGTTTACAAAAACTCCAAATGAAAGCCAAGTGCAATAGGGGTCAGCCTGATGACAGAGATGGAATTTGGCCAACCCATCAAATTTGCAAGGTTAAGATCTAGGAAACCATGTTTAAAAACATCATATTAAAATCTAGATATAAGTTCTGCACAATATAAAGGGCCACAATAATTTTAAAATATATGACTGATAGAGTATGGCCATAAAAAACATGATTACTAGAGTAAATATCAAAGTTAAAAAAAAGGCAAATCAGAAAAGGGAAGGGTAAAGGGTTCCTTCAGACAGAATCTTCTCATATTACTGCATGGACAAACTAAGAGTCTGTGTGTGCAGATGTATGATGGAGATCTTGGGGCAATTCTTTTTGGCAGGGTTAAGTTTGGAGACAAACTTTTTTGTCATTTTGTTCTTGTCCCTCATTACTGACCAATTCGTGTGTCAGTGTTTTTGCAAAGTATTTTTAATTAGAAAGAATAAAAACATGAATGACAAAAATAAAGAAAAAAGTAGTTACATACTTTCTATAATTTAAAAAAGACTCTGACATCATGCACTCTTCCCTTCATGTATTGTACAGTCCCACCTCAAATTTCTTTTCAACAACAACAACAGCCTTGCAATTGCTGCATGAGAGTTAATTACCCACTTCAGCATACAAGAGCAGAGTCTGTATCACACAGTGGGTAAACACGAACATAGTTTCTTATTTTGCCCTGACATCATTGTTATCGCAGCCACTTCCCCTTCAAACAAATCAGACATGGAAAATTGTCTGGTATTCCCCCTAGAGCGCTCCCAATCACTGCATCAAAGGCATGACGCAAGGCTGGGACAAAATGGAAGCCATTATGGCTAATTAGCCGCTGCCCTTTAAAGCACAGGGACCTGCCCGCTGCCAGGGCTGTGAGTGTGTGTCAGAGCAAACGCCGCTGACAGCTCCCACGCTACGGAGAAGAGGGAGGAGGGAAGGAGAGGTAGGGAGGGGGAGAGAGTTTGAAAGGAGAGAGGTAAAACCGAGGATGCGGCAGATTGTGAATGAGCTGGAAGCAAGCATTCCTTTTTTAAAAAAAAATATTTCCCACAAATAATGGAGGAAGTGCGCAGGAGGATAGATGGAGGTGGGGGTGCAGGGTCACTGGAGGAAGGAGCAGGAAAAATGAAGGTGGGGTTTGAGGCACCGAGCTACACGTGATGAAAGGAGCTCCTTCTTTCCCTGCCAGCATCCACACCGGCATTCTTCAAGCTCACCCAAGCAGAACTCAGCTACACACCAGCCACTACCATGAAAACCACTTCTGCCCCTCCACATCCTCTACGCCTCACCCCAAACTTTAACACACACCTGAAGGCCTGCCTGCCTGCTGCCCGATTACCCAGAATGCACCTCAGCCCCATTCTCTTTGCTCATCTGTCATCATTCTCCTATGGTTACAACAACCCTAAACCACACACGCCCAACCACCCACCCATAAAAAAACGCACACACAACAAAAACATATAGATGGAAGCAGATAAAGATAGGACACACGATTACACACAAAAACACACACTGAAAGCTGAACACCGAACAGTTAAACACTGCACGCTCTCCGTCTCAGCACGAGTAATTACTCTCCATTTACTGAATTTCAGTTATGTTAATGCAACGTATTTTCTCTCTGTTGATTTTGTGATCATTAACCAAGGTATCACCATAATTTCAACACTTATCCTATAGATGCTGGCTGTGTCCCATTTCAGGGGCTGAATCCTTCAGGAGGTGCCTTTTAAGTCCCAACAGCATGTCAAAAGCTGCAAAATTTTAAATGCTTCTTGAAATTAGGCCGACAAACATGGTCCTGTGCCCAGCCAATAAAGGATACATCCAACTGCATTCTTCATGCATAAGGTTCATGCCGCACAGTTAAAACAAGCTGGTGGTCACTCATCCCTACCCTTGCAGGACTTTCTGAGGGAAAAATGGGAGTTTGCTCATCCAGTCTACATGTATTTTGTTGACTTAGAGAAGGCTTAAAATCATGTCCCTTGGGAATATTGGGTCCCATGGCTGCTGCAGCAAGCCATCAGGTCCCTGTATAACCAAAGAGAAAGTTGTGTCCACATTCTCAACGCAAAGTCGGACACATTCCTAGTGTGTGTTGGCTTCTACCATGGCTGCCCCTATTAACCGATTCTGTCTGGGATTTTCATGGACGAGATCTTGAGGTGCAGCCAGAGGGATCAGGGTTTCGTATTTGGGGACCTCACAATTCCATGTCTGCATCTTGCAGATGATGTGGTTCTGTTGGCTTCCTCCTTCTCCAGCAGGCATTCGGACATTTACCAGCTGAGTGCGACGTGGTCGGGATGAGTCTCTTGGCTCCTCCAAGTCCGAGTCCATGGTTCTCTGCCCAAAAATGGTGGTGCTCCCTCTGGGTGGGGAGTGAGTCTCTGCCTAAAGAGAAGGAGTTCAACTATCCTGGGATGTTGTTCACAAAAGAGGGTAAAAGGGAGCATGAGGTTGAGAGGCAAATTGGTGCAATACAAGCAGTACTGCAGGCATTGTGCCAGACTGTTGTGGTGAAGACTAAGCTGAGCCAAAAGGCAAAGCTTTCGGTTTACCGGTCGATCTACCTTCCAACCCTTACCTATGGTCATGAACTCTGGGTGGTGACTAACAGAGTGAGACTGCGGATACAAGTAGATGAAATCTACATCTGGGAATACCTCGAGATCCCCCAGGAGTTGAAATGTGTCAAGGGGGAGGAGGACATCCGGGTGGAATTGCTCAACCTGCTATCATCATGCTCCAGTACCAGATAAGCAGAAGAAGATGGATGGATGGCGGACTCGCAAGCAACTATAGGATACAAATTTAAATCAAAGTAGTTGGTTTCAACTAGATTAAAATCCTACCAATACTAATGTAAATAACCCAAAACAATTCTTGCAACTAACTTTTCTCAAAATAACAGGTTAAAGTTACATGAAATTGGTTGATGAATTCTGGTGAGACTGTTTCTGGTTGCTAGGCCACAGGGGTGACACTGAGAAACTTACCCACTATTGGCCAGACCGCCTTGTTTCAGTTCAGCATGGCAGGTCAGACTATGAGGGCTGGGTTTATTAAGTTTGCAAACAAGTATAAAGTACAGGTTGTTTGCAGTCATGTGATCCTGATGGTGCACAATGTCAATTGGGAGGTGGGAAATGAATTGGAACCAATGTGAATGGAGGAATATAATACATCAAAGCTTGTACTGGACCTGCATGCAGTTATCATTACATGTAAGAAGACAACAGTCTTAAGGATGCTTTTACTGAGCTAGGAGACTAGCTACACCTCTTTAACAGCTCTTCTTCCTTGTTTTCATGACGAGACTTTTCAAGATTTTTCTCTAAAAATAGATTGATTTCCCATCTCAACAAGTAAGGCTGGGTGGACATCGACTGTGAAAATGTCGGCAGGATCATGGTTAACTAGGTCAAACATGACAAACTGTAGTGAACCAAACTGGACCACTTGGTGGAAACAGATTATGTGTGAGGTTTTTCTTACACTGCTAGTCCCGGCTGTAGACCGAGGTTTCCATGTCTGCTGCTGTTTCTCCATGAGCTGTTTTTTTAAAAATGTGTCACTTTTTTCAAGACACAGAAACAGTTTAAGATATATTTTTTCCCAAAGTAAACAGTTTGCATAGTCATAAACAGCAGAAAATGTTGGCATTTTGAGTTGATTCAGCAACACTCTTGTGATATATTTAACCGTTTTATTGCAAAATTGATATGCAGTTTAACATGTTGGAGAAGGCTCTGCTCAAAGATGCTCCCTGGGTTAGTCAAACATCATGCTTTGACTTTCCAGGAGAGCATGGCTAGAAACTCCCTATTGTTGCATACTGAATACAGTACCATTTGATCAAAAGCAATGGTCCATAGTAGCATGAATCTAAATAGGAGGGTGCAACAAGCTTTACGCTATAAAGGTTGAGGCTGGGGTGGAGGAGGTTAAGCTTTGCCAGCAGCTGAAGCAACAGCAGCAGCATGGTGCATCAGCATTAATGCAAGCATTAGTGGATTAATGAGATGTACGTCATATGTAAATACACTGCTATGTTGAGAGAAAGAGCTGTGATTGGCTGTAGGAGCTGGGAGGCGATAATTGGGATCAGCTTGCAGGTGTATGACGACTGTGTCCTACATGAACTAACACTAAACTTCATTTTGTGATCAACAAATAAAACATTATCATCTACAAAATATAGAAACAAAAATCATGATCAGTTTTGCAGTAATAAAAAATTTGATTCGGTTATATATGTGTCTTACATGCTGCAAAGGGTAAAGGATTTTTTTTGGCAAATAAGCTAGCTAGTGCACTCACAAAACCACACCAAAACTCAATACCAGACTCTTACTACTTTGACTAAAAGAATAAAAAATATAAAGTCACGAAAAAGATGTTATTTCAGAAAGTGGTGACCAACATGCTTAATGGCTCTTAAAGAGTTTTGATGTCTGTACTTGCACATCAGATATCTTACTTGGACCAGAAATGATGATCGAGTTTCATTAGGGCCCGAGCACTGAGTGGTTCGAGGACCTAATTTAATCTTGTATTTTTATGTCATCTTAAGTCTACTTTACAACAACCTAGTCTGATTGTTTATTCATTTCCTTCCAAGTGCAGCTGTAAGATGTGCAGCAGCCCTGCAGATACCAAGAAGAACAGAAGACAAGGCCTTGTCCTCCACCCACATATCCAATCTGTCCTTTCCAAACGAGTGGCGACGGATGATTTCCTTTGCGCTGGGATCCTTAACCTCTTGTTCCCAGCCCTGAGGCTGCTGGTGGGAGACTTGGGGAGGGGGTTAGAGGTCTGGCATCTTTTCACACATCTTTGGAGACATAAAGAGCAAACAAACCTCAGGGTCTTTATCACTGAAATCTAAACCGCACGACTGATTTCATGTCAGTGGGCAGAGGCTGGGGGGACACAGCGATGACCACCTGTTCTCCGTATTTCCTCATGGTAGCTTTTGTCATGGGCTTTACATTCTTTCAAATCATTACAGGCCCAGGGCGAAACTTAAGCTTTTGCCAATTTCTCCCTGGCTGCCCCATATATGAGAACCTATACAGTCCTCTTTCAGAGGCCTCTGCGTCTGTCTTCGTGTGAGGGAAATTAAAAGATGGAGAAAGGGGGTTATCTCGTAGGTTTCTATAGGTCTTACGGTTTCAGCGTGGGTATCACAGGACTCACTGCCGCTGAATGATATTGAGGAGTGTTTTTTAAACAAAAGCACTGATTTACAGGGGGGTCTCCTTTGTCCAAGCCCATTGAAATAAACTGTGTCATGGAAGCATTTTTTTGAAGGACTTTGGTGGGTTTTAACAGGAGACAGTGAAAAGGGCTCCTCATACATACAGATTCCATCAACCAGCTATAAAATCAGAGCAGAGAATAGTCTTATTTACGGGTAACGTAGTTACATTTTACTGCTCGGTGGCATTGAAGCAGAGGAGGCAGAGAGGACGCCTCTTTTGTTTGCTGCACGGCTGCAGCAGACAATGATCGAGGCGTGTGGAGCACAGGAATGTCCTTACTGTAGACACTCTCGGAAGTCGGGTTCGAGAGTGCGTCTGTCTGTCGCTTTGTCCTCATGTCAGTGAGTGTCCATTTTCGTGTCAGATAGGACTGTGGGAAAAGTGGCCTTACAAACGCCATCTATTGTCTCCCCGCCATCTATTTCATGGCAGTTCATTCTGCTGATAAGTGACGACGAGAAGCGTAAATGAAACAAATTTAATGCAATGCTTACATGAATCACTTCTGATTAGCCTCAAGCTGACACAGTCGACATGTCAGGGAAACTTGCAAAAATCAGGAATCTCTGTCTCATTAAAAACCAGTCTCTCACGTTCATAAACCAGTTTCAGGCCTCACTGTCTCTGTCGTCACATAGTCAGCCATAATGGGCTCTGACTATTATTAATACAGGGCCCGGAGCACTCCCGGCCACATCCAAGGCCTTGCCATAAAATATGTTAATCAAATCGGACCCTTGGGGGCCCCTCAAAAGGAGCTTTAACACAAATTGAATATCAGTGATGGCTTCGAAGGAGGGGCCGGTCTCGAGGGGAGGGAGTCCTAACCCTGTTAGTCACACGGGTCGAGGCTCAATGATGCTGCATATTTCCAGTCACTGTCAATTACTCTGATACCGTCTGTGGAGGGTCGCATGCAGCCGGCGCTTCAGGGGGAGAGAGAGAAAGAGAGAGAGAGAGAGTGCTCAGCAACTGGTGGCCGGATCTGTGGAGCACGTGGGAAAATCAGAGGAGGTGTATGCATGTGTTAGAGGTTTTGTGGCCTTCCGAACAAATTGCCAGCCCTTGTCAGAGCAGGATGCCACACGCTAATCACTCTAATGCCTGTTGGTCCTGTAAAGGAGGAAGAACATGCCTGCTGTAGATTAGTGGATCATGTAAATTATCTGATTCAGCAAATCTGAGACAGCCCTATGTCTCAGTGTTTACAGAGACAGAGTAATTATAGTTTAAAAGGCTTTAACGTGGGTCTAGGGATAATATTCATGTTCTGAAATAAAGGAGCAGACCAATTCAGTATGAAACATATTAGCAGAAAAAAATAGCTTTGATGTGCAGTTTAACAACTCCCTATCAACTGGCAACAGAGCTTAATACAGATCTAGAAAAGCCTGACATGCACCAAGCCTTTTCATGCAAATTTGTTGAAACTAAACAGATTTTCCCCCTTCTTAAATGCCATGATTGGAGTTATATAGGAATGATTTTCTTCAATTTCAGAAGTATATTATGGTTTTTTAATGTCAAAATGAGAACAACTTTTTTGAGGAAAAAGTATGATGCTCTTTTTATGAACCCCTGTGTTTTACTCCAGACATAACAGATACACACCTTCCAAAAAGTTCAACTTTTGTCTTGTCAATCCACAGAATGTTTTACTAAAAGTCTTGGGATCATCAAAAAATTTTTTTCTGATTTTTACTTTTGTTGAATAATGAACAATCTATTTAAGTGAGTGAAGTGAGGCCTGCAGGTCTTTTGATGTTGTTCTAGGTTCTTTTGTGACTGCCTGGATGAATTGCTGATGCAATCTTTGAATAATTTTTGGTCAGCTGGTCTCTCCTAAGAAGGTTAACAGCTGTTCCAAGTTTTCTCCATTTGTGGATAATGGCTGTCCCTGTGGTTCACTGGAGTCACAAAACATTTGAAATGGCTTTGTAACCCTTTATATGCTGGAAGATGTCAATGACTTTCTCATCTGTTCTTGAATTTCTTCAGGTTGCAGTATGATGTGTTTGAGATTGTTTAGCCTACTTCACTTTGTCAGGTGAAGTACAATTTAAGTAATTTGTAGATTCAACATATTCTGGTACAGAGAGAGCTGTGAAGTGTGGTGGTTTCACCTCTGACTTCTTCCTAGTTGATTCTTGGCGGAGGCAGGGGTGCATCTCAGTGCCTATGCTCTACAGTACCTGTAGAGGCTGGATAATGGGGCAGCTAATAGGGTCAATGAACTATTGTGTGTCATTTGGCGATGTACAGATCACGGAGCTGGACTTTGCTGATGGTGCTATGATCCTTGCAGAGGCTGTAGATGTCTAAGCAGGGGGTCTTAACTTGTTGAGTGGGGAGGCTGACGCATTGGGAATGCAAGTCTCCTGGGTCAAATCAAAGATCCAGGCATCTGGGGATGCCTTGGGTGCTGCCATCAAACCTGGGCCTGTGAATGGTGAGAGCTTGGAAGTGGTAGAGCAGATCACCTACCTTGGCAGAGTAATCCATCGATCTGTTGCCTGCAACACTAAGATCAACCAGACTTGGACTTGCACATGGGGCGATGTGTTTGCTGTGCAAGACAGTGTGGATTTCCTGTTGAGCATGCAAACGAAAGTCATAATCTTTCAGTCCTTGGTTCTTCTGACTGTACTATACTCTTGTGAGGCCTGGAGACTGACTGACGACCAGAGGCACCAGCCGGACTCCTTAGTGATTACTTCTCTTTGGCCCATTTTTAGGTATTGTTGGCAAGACCATATTTCTAATGCTGACGTGCTCAGGAGGACAAAGATTTCCTAGGACTGAACCAGCTCATTGCATACTGGGCGCCTAGGACCTGCGGGGCTGGCCCAGATACTGGAGGCGACCACATGTGTGTTGGAGGATGCAGCTGGGAGAATACCTGAAGAGATGGGGCATGGGCCTGGTGCATGCTTGGACGATGGCCATCAAGAGGTAGCACAGGACCAAGGTTGACGTGGCAAAATGCTGAACTGGCATATGCTCCCATACCTGAACTGACCTGGCCTAGGTTCAACAGGTCTGGCAGTAATCAGGCCTGAGTGTGGCCAGTTTCAAATAATGTGGTTAATCACAGATATTTCATAAATTTATAAATACTTTTTCACACAGGACCAGGTAGGTTTGGATGGCTTTTTCCCTGAATAAATGAAATCATCATTTAAAAACTGCATTTTGTATACTTTTTTGTAGGACTTTACAATGGGACACAACCTTAAGTTTGCACCGCATCCTGCACCAACACTGTTTTTGGAAGCCGATATAAAACTTGTCAAACAAACTCCTCTCCATGTATAAATCCAATGCCATCTCAGCCTTTCATTCATCTCTTTGATTCCATGACTTATCTTCTTTTTAAGGGATAAAACACTACTGCTTTCCTTAAAGCCACTGCAACTGAGAGAATCAAAAACAACCAAAGGATTTATGTATTCGACCACACAGCACAACACCGTCAGAAACCCGCCACTTAGTCTCCTTGATGTCTTGGTTCCTCTGCCCACTTTAGGTGGCTACTAAACAGCTTTCAGGATAATCACATTGGGCCTTTTTCCCAAAGAAACAAGGGTTTACATGTGCATGACAAGTTCGACCATTCCAACAAACACACACTCATTCGTCTTACTCATGATGCAAACCTGAGCTGAGATAACAGGGTCTGGTGGGGGTGTTCAAGAATACACTCCACAAAGGTGAAGTTACAAAGACAATTGAGGTAGGAGGCATGGAGCACACACACAAACACTTAGAAAAACACACTCTGTCTGGTATGAACCTACATTTTGGCTTTACCGATGTGTTTGGAGGGCAGACAGACAAGGAGCCCAGGAGACGTATTCAAACACACTAAGTGACATGGACAAACTCTTCATTGTGTGCACTCTGACACACACCGCTTGCTTTGTGTCTGCAGCGTCTCGTGGTCGTATCTCTGCGGCCAGCTCCTCTGCAGCTCCCGCCACTGGCTCCAAAAAGAGAAAGAGGATTAACTGCTGGTCCACGTCACAGTTTAGGCCGCTTTTGCGTGGATGGGGCAGAGGGAGGTGGGATAATGCCATTTCATGTCTCTGAGCTCCAGCATGATGCAATGTTCCTCAGCGGTGAAACAGTGGAGTGTAGAGGGAACAAACAGGGACCAAACTAAAGCTGAAGTTAAAAAGAACAAGAGTGAAACACAGAAACATAGACAAAGGAACAGCCACTATTTTTACCTATACCCCATTTAATTTCTTCATGAGGACGCATTATATACCTCCGAAGCCCTGATTCAAAATTACAACTAGAGTCCAAAAGGTCATTTTAATACGAACATTACTGATAGCTAAGGGAAGGAATTTCCATTTAGATTCACATGAGAGAGAGTGCATTAAACAGGGGGGACGTGAATACCAGTATTTGATGTTTTTAAATGATAAATTAAAGTTAACTAAATATCTTCTATCAGCCTTATTTAGTGAGTGAAATGGGGATCACCTGAGATCAGTGAACGTGTCTTAAGAGAATGTGATGTAAAGATACCTGTGTCTGGAAGGTGCAGTCACTGGTTAATTAGTATTTCTGGCTTCTATTACACAATGAAGACAAAAGAACACTACAAATTTAGAGAAAAAGTTATTGAAAAGTATGTCAGGGGATGAATACCAAATAATTTCCAAGACACTGAACATCCCCTGGAGATCAGTTAGAAAGAAGAGAAAATGAGAGAAACTGAGTGACCATGCATGAAGGAGACTAGTGAGAGGCTACCAAGACACCTAAGACTACTCTGAAGCAGCTGAGATTGGAGGGACTCTGCATAAAACAACTGTTGCCTGGGTTCTTCATTAGCAAAAGCTTTATGGAAGAGTGGTAAAAAGAAAGTCACTGTTAAAGAAAACTCATATTAAATCTCAACTAGATTTGGCCAAAAGGCATGTGGGGATTCCATGGTCAAGTGGAACAAAGTTCTTTGATCTGATGAGACCAAAGTGGAGTTTTTCCAGACAATATGCCATGTTTTGTGGCCAACAAACACACCATCCTAACTGTGACACACAGCATAATGCTGTGGGGATACTTTTTGACAGCAGGCCATGGAGGGTTTGTAAAGGTAGAGGGTAAATTAGATGCGGCAAAATACAGGAAAATCCCGAAGGATGATCTTATTCATTTTACAAGAGAACTAGAGCTTGGGAGAAGATTTATTTCCCAGCAAAACAGTGATCTGAAGCACACAGCGAAAGCAGCACAGAATTGGTTCAAAGACAAGAAGATGTGGCTGGACTTGAAAAGGGTTGTTCATACCTGATCCCCGTGCAATCTGACAGAGCTTGAGCAGTTTTATAAAGAAGAATTGAGTAAAATTACATTGTTCAGATGTGCAACCCTGATTGAGAACGATCCACACAGACTCAGTAAGCCTACTGTGATTGCAGCCAAGGTGCATCTACTTAATACTGACTTAAGGGGTGTGAATGATTACAGTCATTTATATTACATTACATATTTTTCATTTAATTGACATTACTTTGTAAATAAAGGTAAATACTGACCATGAAAGTATCCATGGAAAACAACACTAAAAACTTGCACCCCCAGCAGTCAAACACATCCCAGCAAGTTTCTCAGAAGGATTTCTCATTGTCAGGGAGTTTCTCCTCTCACAGCACATTACCGTCATTTCCCAGGCTGAGGCATGAGCCATTAAACCAACGAACACAAACACAACTGTTTGAACAGTCAGGACTTAATCCATCAGTTTCTGTGCACACACCTTCTCCTCTGTATCTCGTGTGGTGTGTGTGGCCTTGAAGTTAACATGACATCATTAACACCACCGCCATGACTTTACAACAATAGCCAGAGTGTTGATTCACTGACATCAAACTCCCGGGCTCTATCCCTGCTCCATAAGAGTGAAAAAGAGACAGACATCCGGACCTGTTTGATGTATTCATGGGTCAAAAAATCTGGTTTCTCTTTCCCTTCATCTCAGAGGGGCCCGAGCCTCTGCAGAGGGGCCGTTAAAGGCAGGAAAATAAAACCAGCCACGCGAGGGCAGAGCTTGTAGATCATAGAGCCTAACAACGTGTAAGTTGAGTGTGTTAGGGGTGCGTTTCACTTTCCTGCTGCACTTCACGAGTCTCACTGGGACACCTTAATTGATCTCAGCCTCACTTGCATGTGTAAAGAGACACAGAAACCCCACACAAAAGGAATGATGTATTGAGAAAGAAGTAGTTCATAAGCTCAGTGTGTGCTTAGAGACCTGAAGACGTCCATACTTCAGAATAATTCAAACAGGTTCCTTCTGTAACCTCTTTCTCTCTCACACAAAATACAGCTCAGTAAATCATCCCATCATCTTTACTTATGAAAACACATATGGCAGCTAACCATATTCAGACTGTACAGTGTTACTGTTAATACTACAGGAGAAGAGGATCATGGCAAGACTGTAAACTAAGAATAAAACTTTCCTTTAGAGCCAGCTAAGACAAATGTTAGCATCCTTTGTGGCCACTTCAGCAGCTAAGTGAAGAACAAGTAAGTCAGAAGAATGTGATTTTAAATAATTTGAAAAAAGTATAACAGTGTAAGGCTTTTAAACCCAAATCAAATCATTGCCACATCCATCACAAAAGGTTTCACATGTATGTGATGCATGAGAAAAATAAAAACAATACTCACCCGGTCAGACCTTGAAAGATGAATCCATGCCTTCATCTTCTTGCGACTTGATCACTGTAACTCTCCTCTCTCCAGCCTCAGTGAAAAATCCCTTTCTTGCTTACAGCCAGTCCAGCATGCAGCAGCTAGGCTTCTTACTGGTTTTAAGAGACGGCATCACATCACCCCCATTTAAGCATCCTTTAGCACTCCACTGATAGTGAAGAATGATAACTTAGCCTTTAAAGCTCGTGTTATACCCCAGGGAAGCACACACCTACTATATCGTATGTTTTCTTCAAGAAAAAGTTTTGCAGTTTTTGGCATGTTTGAATGTTACACTCAACTTTCCGTCTATCCACACAGCTGTCCTTTTGGGGTCACAGGGGGCTTGAGTCATTTCCTGCTGTCACTGGGCAAGAGGGGGTACACCGTGGTCTAGTGGCCACTTTGTAACAGACATATCTGTACTTTCTATTTCTTTCATTATCAGGCTTGTTGAATAATCTTCAGACCAATTTCAACCAATACAACACAAGGAAAATGTATATCACTCTTGAAAGACCAATCAATATAAAAATGATATTATGAGATATCAAATTTTTATGGTACGCTTTTCTTTTTAGGTTTTTCATTGTTGTTTTCTGGGGACAAATATTGGGGCCCTGACCATGAGGTTGGGAAACTTGTCTGAAAAGGATGGAAGCGAGGCTCAGAAGTGTTTCATGAAGTACCTCTTTGTGTGATATCAAAACCAACCAAACTGTCACCGTTGGCAGTTGTTTGGACGTTGGTGTGGTGGGAACTTGTTTGTCTGGTCTATTTGTTTGTTGTGATGGTCTATAAAGAGGGGAGGCAACCCTCCTACTCAATTGGCCTTGGGTTGGAGAGTAGCTGGAGGACAGGTCATACAAAGGCGCAGTGTGACAGGGTCATCACTGTTGCCGCCCAGAGTTGGGGGATGTGCCAACTTTTTAACTGACGGCTTGGTATGGTTGCCATGTCCTGCTCCGCTCAAGCCACCATGCCCTCAAACCATCGACCAAATCACTCAACAACATGTTTACCAACCAGAACTGGGGGGATCGGGCTATAGGGATGAAAAAGACTGCTTCCAAAGGCTGGAGATTATAAAGGAAACAATCATCCAGCATCACAGGACCACCTTTGCTTGGAGTCTTGTTTTTGAGTGTGTGTGAGGCTGGGCTGGTGAGAAACACGCTGGATTTACATAGCAGTCTGCGACTTCAAACGAGGTGCCTGACATTTGAATGGGCTGGTGGTGGGAGCCTCTGGTGGGGTTTTTTGTTGCCATGCAGGGCGAGCCAAGGAAAGTGGGCACACACACTGCTGGGGATTTGTGTGTAGACAGCTTGTCCTGTTTACTGGGTCCACAGGTTACCATAGGAGCTCTGCACCAACAGGGGGACAAAAAGAGGGTGTAAGAGGAAGCTAGAGACATCAGGAGATGATAGCAGAAGGGGCAATGCCATGGAGTATTAGAGTCACTGGGTTTGGAACAAATCTGATGAGTAATGCACTAATAACAGGAGTTTGGGTCTATGAGACCTGGATACCCTTTGCAAGAGAGTACACATGATTTCAAACCCCTGATTATGGAATTACAAGTAGTAGACAGGTCTTTATTAGATCACTTTAAGTGCCAAGTCTGCATTTTAATGTCAGGAACTAAATATGTCATCTAAATTAAACATTTAAAGCAACAATATGTAGGATTTCTGTCTGGTGCACTTTGGTGCCCACTGAAGGTATCTGTGTGTAACTGCACTGACCATTTTGGCTGTCCATTCACACGAGAATGGCGTTTTGGCACCTGAAAACGGAACAATATGGAAATGGGCTCCAGAGTGGAAGTTTTTCAAAACACCCCCGTCTCCGTCTCCGTGTAAACAGGGAAAACGAAACTTTCTGAAAACGTACATGCACACTACGCAGTCAGCTGTCAAGCGTAAATGTCGCAGCACTCTGAAGCGAGCTGTGGCAGCTCGAGTCTGTTGTAGTTTACTGTGATTCAGCTTGTCAAGTCACAGACAGCTGGATTTAGAAAAGGAGACGCATTATTCTCATTTAGAGGGCTATCAGTGCCAGTTGCTTTAGATAAAGTCATGCTATTGATTTGGGAAATTATTACTGTGACCTTTTTTATCGATCATCATGATAATCACTGTCATCATCATTGTAGTGAGGCAGAGAAATTTCACGGCTCATATTAACACAAAAATGCTTTGCTAGATCAGTCTTGTTATAATGTAGATATCCGCTGAGAATAATTAATTCCCCATGGACAAATTCAGCTCCTACAGTCTTTAACTTCTCGTGGATTTTCTCATAAAGTGTGGCGCTGCACATGAGCACAACTGGAGCCCTTTTTCAGTATGATATTTCTATTTTCCTATTTATCTGCTTCTCGGAAATTATTTAGACTTCAACTTTTTTCTTTACGTTTTAATAACTAACTTCAGCCCGTAGACTCCCCTGTCTGCTCTATCGGCTACACATCAATGCGCAGCTGATGGAGGAGACAGGATTAAAGCTTCCGTGTTAAGGTTAAAAAAGAAAGTAAATCACTTCCAAGAAGCAGATCAAATTGAAAAAGGGGAAGTAGAAATATTGCTCTGAAAAGGCTATCATTCTTTTGCTGCGCTAAAAGCAGGAGGCATTGCACTTTTGAAAAAAATCCACGAGAAATCAAAGGCTTTAGGAGAAAAATTTGTCCCTGGAAAATCAAACAGTCTTAAAAGGATTTCGTTATAATAAGACTGGTCTTGCAATGCATTTTTGTGTTTATATGTGCCGTAAAATTTTGCTGCCGCGCTACGATGGTGGTGAGGAGGAGGATTTAGTGATGAATGACTCTCATGCACACGTGTATGATAAAAATGTTACATATACTCAAAAACACATGAAAAACACTGTCCTTGTTGTAGAGGCAGTTTTATTGTGCAGTAAATCACCTTACTACAGCGTTTTTCTGTTTCCTGCATTCTTGTGTAGATGAAGTTTGTTTTTAAAATGTTGCCGAGTAAATGTGAAACTTTTGGAAATGAAAACGGAAAAACGAAGCAAAATGTTGTCGTATAAACAAGGCATTAGACTATTTGTGGACAAGTAGAGGGTGTAAAGCTGGCAAAGACTTTGTTAGAATTCAAAGAACTATATCGAATGGTAAGATGGAGTAATGTTACCAGATTCTGTGAAGATATGACTCTGCTAGTCTCCACAGCCTGTTGCATTTGAAGTATATGGACATGCAGTCAATTGTTGCAATGATCTCAAATGTCTGCGGCTTAATGTTTACATTGGGAAGGGATGTGTGTCACAAATGATGAAGCATGTCTCGATACATAGACTGTACGCAGTCTCAGTGATGTTACCCACCAGTTTCTGGGGCAGTGTTTTGAAGCCCAAAGATAGCAATTGAAAGATAGGAACTACCAATGTAAACTGTCAGTTGCTCTAGAAGAAGACTTAGCTGGAGCTGAGGTGAGCCTTTGACCTCCTAGCAAACAGTTTCAACACATCCCTCTACTAAGCCACAGCAGTGATTATACAAACTGTTAAACTTAATTTCTTCACAACAGGTGAGATATAAACAATAACGCCAAAAAAAAAAAAAAATTATTGTCAGGCCAAAACTATTACAGAACTAGGTTGAAGGATGTTATCTCTGTTGCCTTTGCTGTAAAAAAGGCATTTTAACATAAGTATCAATGGTGCTTCCAGGGATTTTGCAGCTCACCTCAAGTGGACACACAGGGAACTGCAGTTTATTTGCACTTCAGCGTTGGTTTTGTTTTTAGCACTGGAGTTTTCCACTCGTCTTTTCACCATTTACCCCCAAGTCTTAGGTCTGCTTTCTCACCTTTCTCTTCTATTTGCAAAATTTCTCATAAAACCTTTACAACAGGCAAATGGAGAAGAGAACTTTCAAATGAATTAAAACTATTCCTCTCCATTCTTATGGATTTCTAAAAAAATCCTTCTTAATTTAACCTTAGTATTATCAAACGTGCCGGTAACAAGGGCAGCGTACTGTGCTGTCATTTGGTGATGTTCAGATCACTGATCTGGACTTTGCAGATGATGCTGTGATCCATGCAGAGACTGTAGGTATCCTTGTGGGGGCTCTTAACTTGCTGAGTGATGAGGCTGAAGTGTTGGGTGTACACATCTCCAGAGCCAAAACAAAGACCCAGGCATTTGGAGATGCCTTGGATGCTGCCATTGAATCTGTGTCTGTGAATGGTGAGGGCTTGGAAGTTGTAGAGAAGTTCACCTACCTTGGCAGGGTAAGAGTCTTTTGATCCTTGGTCCTTCCAGTCTTACTATACTCTTGTTAGGCCGGGGCGTTGACTAATGGTCAATGACGCCGACTAGACTACTTTGTGACAACTTCTCTTTGGCGAATCTTCGGGTATCGTTGGCAAGACTGTGTGTCTAATGCAGCCAAACTGATCCAGCTCATCATATACTGGTTGCCCAGGACCCAATGGGCTGGTCCAGACGCCAGGGGCAACTGCATGCGTCATGGAGAGGGCAGCTGGGAGAATACCTGGAGAGATGGGGGATGGGCCTGGTACATGCCTGGAGGATGGTCATCAGGAGGCTGGAGCAGTACAGGACCAAGGCTGACAAAGCAAAGCGCCGAACTGGCATCTGCTCCTGTACCTGACCTGACCTGATTATCAAGGTATTCAGTGATATCAAATCTCTATTGAAAATAGGCCTGGTTAAGACTGCAGTATACAAAGTTTTACATTGAAGAACATTAAACCATCCAGAAAGGAAAAAATAAAACATATAATGGCCTAGCAGTTTAGGATTCACTGTCCACATGGGTCAGAAGTACATGTTGCTTTATTTTAGGCCTCACACTCCACTGCTCTGCACATTTGTTGCACTTGGCAAATATAAGTCTGTCCTTAACTCTGTAATTAGTTGATTTCAACATGTCACAATGATGCAGAACAAAGATTAAAAAATATCCTGAGATATGTCTGGACAGCTGCGGCTAAACTTCTGACCAGGTCCAACCATAACAGTGTCAGCCTCCTGAGGAATAAATGTTAATGCAGCACACGGGGAAGGAAAGGGAAAACCCCTTTGCTCCTGACAGGGAACACCTGTCTGAGTGACTGTGTTCTGTGGAATGAGTGTAAGCCTGTGGGACAGAGTGAGGGAGGCATGAGTGAGAGTGTGTGAACGTGTCTGTCAGACTCTGCAAAATACCTCATCAGGGTCACACATGAGTGTAACGTAAACTTGAATTAGAGATAGAACTTTCTTCTGTGTTGCATGTTTGGGTCAAGATTCAAACTGCATACACACATGGATCCACTTCCGCCCACAGAGAGCTGACACTTCTTTCTCCCCCTCCCACAGCTTTACTTTTCCCTGGCTGACGAGCCGTGCTGCCTGACTCGGTGGCGGTTGCCCTGTCTATCAGTCTATTTCCAGGCTCAGGGCCCAGCGCCGAGGCAGGCAGGCAGTCAGTCAGGCGGTGTGGTGGAGGGCAGAGGGGTTGATGCGTGTGTCAGAGAGGCGCTCTCCCACATTCCCCTGGCGGCTGGCAGCAGGCCGGGCCTGCGGAGGGGGGTTCGCCTCGTTCTCACGACCTCTCAGGTTCCTGCGCTCATCTGGGAGCTATTCATTTCCTGCCAGAAAACAGCCTTCCACTGCAACTGCAAGAGGAAGGGGGGCAGCAGGGGGAGAGGAGTTTGGCTTCAAAATGAGTCCAGGGCTTGGTACAGCAAGCCCTGGGCTTAAATCATAAAGCTCTCGCTTGTCTGGGCTGCAATCAAAGACAGCCCCAGTGACGGCCGGAGAGAGAGAGGGTGAGAGACAGAGGGAAACCATGAGAGAGAGAGGACCATATGGTAGCACTTAGGGAGCCAAGGAGGAAGCAGAGGGGCTTTTTTTCCCTCCTTTCGCTCCCTGTATGCACGCGGAGTGTGGGAAAAGTTAATGGACACGCATGGCAGCTAACCCCCTGGTCGTGTTGTGACATGTGTGCGGTCACTCCGGCAGCTCAGCCACTGCACAGGGTAATTGGAGAGGCTCGTAAAGCTGTTCTCCGGAGGGGAAGAGACCACTGACTGAAGATGTTGGTGGGAGTGGGGAGGAAGAGGAGGAAGGAGGGCTCAGCAGCTGGGTGTTGTCCGGGTCACACCACGTGCCTCCCAGACGTCCTATGTCCAGCTGTGGCCTCAGGGCTCAGGGCAGGAAGCTCGACACTGGTCCGAGCACAGCTGGAATGCTGTGGGAACGTTTCTCATACGTGTGTGTGACTGTGTGTGTGTGGAGGAGCCCTGGCTCACAGGAGAGAGGCTGTTATCCCGTGTGGTAGGCCTTTCCTTGAACTCCCCCCGTCCCACCCCACCCATTGTGCCCTTTGGCCAGGCATGTCCTCAACCAGCACCCTGCACAAACACGCATCAAATATGCACGCACAGGCACGAGCACACACATGGCTTCAATCAAACAGGGATGCATGGCCCCCCGTAAAAAGGTGTGATGGAAATTCAAAATGATGGCACTTATCCACACTTTGTGCCTCTTAGCATACTGATAATTGCAAACACCTGCACCCCCTCCCCACTCACACACACACACACCCTCAAATAAAGGGCCACACTTGGATAGCTGGAGGGGGCACACACACCTGGGCAGAGCAGAGCAGAGCGCTACCACATGGCTTAGTGATGAGGTGTTTAACATGTCCTGCTGCTGCTGTTGACCCCCCCTGGCATGACGGAACTCCCTCAGCTCTGATTCAGGATGCGGCCTGAGGCTCCTCTGCACAAGAGATTAATACTGTTAGCCATTATAAAGTTGAGTGAACAGTGGAAATCCTCAAAATGATGATTTCTTACCTTTTTAGCTCATTAGTTTCACATGGTTGGCTTAGTTAGTAAGTTACCTCTCTCTTTTTCAGTAACCTTTAAATAGGAATGCTCTTGAGTCACATTGATGAGAAATCATTGAGAGTTTTGCCTTAAAAGCAATCAAAATACAAAAAAGAGGGATTTAATTGACAAAGTTTGATTAAATAATACTAGCAAGACAAGCTATCCCAAAATGAACCACTGAAATACCCCTGTCTTTATATTCATATTTAAAATGAATATGTATCCTATATTAATCTGTATCTAGATGATTATCTGCTTAATTTCACAGATTCTGTGATTCTGTTGTCCACCCACAAAAGCCATTCATGCCCCACTCATTGATCCTCCAAATACCAATCACAGTGCAATGCGCTCTACCGCTGCTAGATGGCGTAAGTGACCTCTGTATGCGCCAAAGTTTCCACAGGGAAAGGTGAAACTGCTGCTGGATAACAGCACAAGAAAGCCTAGCACCAGTCAATTTAAGGGTAATTTCTGTTTAGATTATGGAAGAAAATTAGCCAAGAGTGCAATGATAGTCTGAGCCAGACAGTAGAACAGAATACAGTGATGCTAAAGCAGGGCACATGCAGTTAAATAAAAACCACAATTATGACTGTAGATTCTGATCTGAGGCATGATTTTTGTGAAGAAAATATCTCTCATCTTATACCTCTTATATGCTAATCTTCTGTTTTAAAAGAGCAAGATTTTAAAACCCATTTTCTACCAAATTCAGACACTGAATGAATCCAAAAAGTAGTTTCACAACCACCTGCTGATTTCATGAGGAGAGATAAATATATATCAAAAATATTTTCCACTTCAATGTGGAGTTGTAAAATCACTGGTAGCTCTCTTAGTTGAAGCCATCACTCAGCTTTGCTGCTTTCCACAGAGGAAACCCTTCCAACTATAGCTTAAGTGCGACTACATCATGATTCACTGATAGAAATGCGTAATATTGGCAGTTTTGCGCATTACGCACAGTATAACAACAAACAACACAGAAGCATGGCGTGTTTTTTTTAATATCTTTACAAATTTATTCGTCTTCCAAAACGAAGAACATCATAAGAGCATTAAACATTTCTTTGGCATCACAGTAAAAAAGACAACTCAAATATATAAAAAATGCAGTGAACGGACTTCCACATTACAGATCTCATTTCAATATGAACTTTACTCCCTTGTTAGCTGTACAAATATAGTGCATACTCTCTCCATTTTACAAGAAAAATAACAAATTCAAAAACAACTTTCTAACATTAAACAAAGAGAGAACTATTAAGTGTCATTCAAAGTCTTTGTGGTCCTTTTTTTCTCCACTGTTCACCACGGTCTCCAGACTGAGTCTGTGTTTCCTGACGGGGCTCCAGGGGAAACTGCTGCCGGTACAGGGACCGGCGTGCTGACGTTGTTGGCGTACACGGGGATAACAGGGCCGTTTGGCGCAAACGCAGCGTTGGGTATGAGGAATGCAAACTGTCCGTCTGTGGCAGGCACGATCTGGAAACCGCCGTACACTTTGGTGGCGTCTGAAGGTAAACTAGCCGGCGAGGAGCCCCCTTTACAGGACACCGCGTTCATGGGCAGGACCTGCGGAGAAGAGCTGGGGATCTGCACCATAGACTGGCCGAAGGAGGGGTGGGTCGGTCCGGCGCTGGGTGGCAGCTGGTGCTGGTGCTGATGCTGGCTGGGGTAGTTCATTGCGTTGATCTGGGTCATGCAGTTGGCCAAGTGTCCGAGGAGCCGCGTCCTCACCTCGGTGTTGACACCCTCGCAGGTGGAAAGGAATCGGGTGACTTCATTCATGCACTCGCTGAAACCTGCACGGTATTTTCCCAGGACTGTGGGGTCTGTGTTAAGCGCAGCTGCAGAGAAAAAAAACAGAGGTACATGTAAGTCAGGGCAATCATTTTCATCCAATATTTCATTTGCAAAACTCTCAAAGAGCAATATGCAATCGGAATTTACGCATGATTGTTATCTAGCCTAGATATGCTTGCAGACATGAGTCCGGAAAATGCGACTTACCGGTCATCTGAGCCCTCTGGAGGTTCCGCAGATGCTTCACCGTCATCTCCAGGATGTCCGCCTTCTCAAGTTTAGAGTGTCTGGAGCTCTGAGTGGACGGAAAACACACATGGTTAAGATTACGCGCTCACTTTCTCTCTGTTTGACAGGGTTACTTTTAAAATCTATTAATAGCCAGGAAGCAAAGTGAGTACTTACATCTTTTTTGAGCGCATCCAGGATGAGAGTTTTCAGCTGTCCCAAGCTCTCGTTGATTCTGGCTCTTCTCCTCTTCTCCATAATTGGCTTTGATGACTAATGAAAAGAACAAACAACATTAACTGATGAATTTCTTGCCTTGTCTCGTGCTTAACAATGAAACTTGTGGCTCTGGATGAGCGGTTTGCGTAAAAGCTGAGTCCGAAATAAAGAGTCTATGATTTATTCTTAAATTAATATAAAAGTGACGTGTTAAAATTATGAATAAATGCTTAGTACTAACCTTTCGGTGCTCAGAGGCTGTCTTGGGTTTATCGGGAGTTGTGTTCATGCTTGCCGGGGTCGCAGCAACCGGAGAGGAGGAGGTTTTTTCCATCATATCGGCAGGCATCTTCTCAGTGAAAATATCCCACAAAACACAGCAAATTACGATCCAGTCTTGCTAGTTAAAAGGGGTGTGAGGCGAATTGTCAAGATCTCTTTCCCTCAAAAAATCCTGAGATGTGAGTTAAATCCGTCAGAGCGATGCGCAGCAGCAGTTATCAGGAGCGGATGCAGAGTCTCTCTGTTGGGCTCTCCGCGTGTGGCTTGTATTTATATCTCGCACTGCACGCGAACGGCTCGTGTGAAACTTCCCAAACTTTCTTTCCCACAGTAACTTTCCACCAATCACGGCGAGGGACACGCGGCCCGAGGGAGGACGGCTCGTGGTCGGCGCCCTCCCATTGGTTGTTTGGCCGCTTGAGCTGGCGGCCAATGGCGCGAGGCCCGGGTTCAGGGCACAGCCGGGGAAACTGCCTTCAGTCTTCAATCATCGTACCGTTTACATATTAACAGTGGAGCCGCTGACTGGGCACCGACACCGGGAGCGGGCAGTGGACTCTTAACTAGCAGGGAACTGATAAGGGCGGATAAAACAGCCATTATAAAGTAATATAACTGTACAAAATGCTAAATATCTGCATACAATACTTATCCAACACCTAATAATGACGATGCCAATAATAATGACGACGATGTCCAACATAAATACTGACTTTGAATAATAAATAAACTTTTTTACTATTAAAACGCAACAGGTAAAGTGTTAAATCTGATTTTTTGTCATGGTTTGGGGGCACAGGAGGGAGACGTTTTGTTTTCCTTTCTGACAAACTTCCCAGGAGGATTTGTCAGTTGTGTAACGGCGTTTGTGAACCTTTGCATGTAACCAAACACACCGTCATATATCAGCCATAATGTCCCTAAAGTAGCGTTAATTTAGCTTAACCCTCAAAAGAGGACATAAAATTAAACTCGCACACTCCTTTTTCCACGTTATTTACCACTGCTGTTTCCTAACTCTGTGGTACGCATTTTGGCTTTTAAACCATCCTTCGGTGTTGTGAATGTGGAGCACGTGCCAGGATGTTTTATGAGCGCGGTGGTTGGAGGTTTGGCCGCCGGGCTGCCGGGGGGCCGCCGGGCCGGTGGATGAGGCTGGAGGGGTGAGGAGAGGAGAGGAGAGGAGAGGGGAGGGTTATGTGGCAGCGGCGGCGGTGGTTTACATTAGAGGGGAAGGTAAATAGCAGCTGCTGTTTTAAAAGCCTGGGAAAACCACGCCCACAGAGAGAGCTGGATCGGGCTCCCTTATCGGAATGTGAGCCAGAGCAGAGATATTTCTGAGCCCGGAGAGGAGAGCTCACACGATCAGACCGATTCCTCCTCCTCCCTCCTTGTTCTCCTCCTCCTCCTCCACCACCACCACCACCTCTTCTCAGCCTGGTCGCCCCCACAGCGTTCAAGGCTTCTTTAAGATTTCAGGTCATAATTTCATTTCCTTATCTTTATTGCAGCTGGAGAGAGGTAAGAGCAGACGAGCGGGAAAGACAGGAAATAAATAGGGGCAATAACTGCGTCTTATAAGTTTATTAGTGGACAGCAGCTCTATATTTTCAAGTTGTGCGACCCACAAACAGAGAAGTTTATATGACCCTGCCCTATATCTGTCACACGTTTAATGAAGTGGGTATTTAAAGTTTGAAGAGTCATTAGGGTGAATGCGCAAAAACAAAAAATCTGAAGTCGATCCATTCATAAGTCTTTGTTATTAACTTGTGTTTGGTTTTATCAACTTTCTTCTTCCCATAAAACAATATCAACAAGCACAATCCCCGATCCTAGCGCTATTTTTTAGAAAATAAAGTTGATGTTTCCATGATTTAGCGATCTACTCTCTTTTATTTTGTTTCGTGAGAGTATGGCGCTCCTAAAAGTCTCTCCGCTGAGCGCACACACCTCCAGCTGCTGCAGAGACCGCGACACGTGGCGCGCAGGCGACCAGGGGAAGGCACTCCTCTCGCCGGCTTGCCGCCTGGATCTGCGGGGCGTCGCCGGCGGCTGGCCGCAAGATCGTGAATTTGATAGGCACCGCGGAGCAGCGAGAGCAGCAGCACGGGGGATCCGGATCCTCAGCTAAGCACGAGAAAGAGGCGCAGGGATGGTTTTAGGTTCTCTTCAAGTCTGCAATGTGAGCACGCAGCAGTAAATTATAAAGTCTGGGAACTATGACATCACCTCCAGCAGCTTGGAGACGCGTATGAATTATGTTATGTCTGCTGAAGCTTATATTTAAGCGTTTTTATGCCCCTTTAAGCATTTTATTGTCACATACTTTAAAACTTCTGGTGATTTCTCCCACAAAGTGAGAAAGAAAAACTTTCATCAAAGGCTCAAAATGATCATCAAAGCAAGTTCCACGCGCTCCAAAATGAGTAACTAGCATATACAGACTTCAGTGAAACCACACGCGTCTTCTGCGTAATTGCATGCTTGTCTTTGGCAGAATAGGCTGATCTGTACATACTTAAAACAGCTTAAATCTTAAAGTCCTTCATGTGCAACAATGCCGCCTCTGTCAAACCCATCACTAACATGTTTCATTGTTGTGAGCCGCGCACCTGACTCATTTTCCCTCACACAATGCCACTGACAGAGTTCCAAAACAAACGCACTGATGTGAGGCAGACGGAGTTTTGAAACGCGCTCCGCCTGAGTGACTTTCTCACGCTCACGTTGCAAGAGGTCTCCGCCGGTGGACTGAGTCACACAGCTCCCTCCCTTTTTTTCTCCCTTGTGAGTTAGACATGTTACTGTGTGCACCTGGCTGCACAGAGTCCCCGGAGTGTTACCTGTTGCTGTCTTAAGAAATGTGTGGGAAAGAGGCTGACTAAGAGAGCTCCCTGTTGTAAGAGCGTTTGATCATGAGATGTTTAGAGATACTTTACAGATCAAAAGCCTGTGATAAAGCTCAGGCCAGTAGGCAGAAAAACAAACTAACTTGATTTTTGTTTTTTATTTGGGACACCTGGCATTTGGTCTTCAAATTCCCACACTCTTTTTTCCTACCTGTGACCCCCTCCCCTCATGTGTCCCTCCACCAACCTTCATCCCACTTGATCTTATCCTCTTTCCAGTTTTATCTCTTTTTATATTGCCTCCTCCTTGCTGCCCTCCCCATTTTTATCTCCCTCTTCCTCTTTTCTCATTCCACCGCTCCCAGTCTTTCCCAGGATCTCATATCTTTATTAAGCCCTCTCGACCATGGACCTCTGCACACTGCAATAATGCAGCAATAATGCAATTAGGCAGGGAGATTGTGGGGCTAAAGTGTGTGTGAAAGTGTGAGATACTGAACTCACAAAACATTCTGGCCTACTGTCACCTACTGCTTATGCCTTAATGTGTAAGCTATTGGTGAACAAAGCTGCTGCCAACGGGTGCTCCTGGTGCCATAAGGGTGACAAGTGTGCGTCTGTGTCTGTGTGAGGTGGGGTTGAAGCTTAAATGTCTATGCTGGCATTTAAGCTTCATTACTGCCTGGCAAGAAGAGTGGGAAGTAAGCAGGCAGTCAGACGGGCTGTATCAGGGCCAGCCTCGAGGTGTCATGTGGCTGCTGCTGCCAAACTGAGGGTGGCACTGTGTGGATGCAGACCTGTTTTTCTCAAGAGGCTGCAGCACAGTTGTTGAGTGACTTGACTTATCCAACAGTTCACACTGTGATTAGCATGGCTAACAAGTCAACAGAAATCTCTTCATTCCCTATAGAGCCTAGGGGCCAATGTGAGCAGTCGCTGCTCAATAACAGCCAATGAACGCCGCAACTCTGTTTGGAGAGTGGACGTACAGTAAAATGTAAATTAAACAGTCATAAATTCACAGTTCATACTCTTTACTTGCAAGTTGCATAAGAAGGAAAGACGGATGAGATTCTTTTAGAGAAAAGCTTCTCTTATGTTAACACAGGACGAAATAGCAGAGATAAACAGTCAAGCTCTGTTCAGGATTGTCCCCAACATTAGAAGGCTGCGTGTTGGCTGTGTGACAGCTGCAACGCAACAGAACTAGCTCACAGCTTTCATAACAGGCGCGTCTGTCCTGGGTGTTGGCTGTAAACCCCTGGTGTCTCAATCCTGATCTTCTTAGTATGTTTTACTTTCACAAATCTCCTGAAAATAATCAAGATTTATTGTATAACTGAGCAGGGAAAAACATCAAAATAAAAGCATCATATATAAAGAAGGCGAGTTCCTTCAAAAAAATGTCACACCAGGATTTTACTTAAAAAAGAAAAAAACAGGTGTGCAAGTATACTGTTGATCTTCAGTGTGAAATATTCTACAACACTGAAAAAAGGCAACTTGATTGATGTTGAATGAACAAATTCAGAAGTACTAGGTGCCCTTTTGATAATTTAACTAGTTGATACAACACATTACATTGGGTTTTCCTAAATTATGTAAGCATACCAAGTGAAAATAAAGATTTAAGTTAAGGAGGCTCACCTTAAATAGTTGGCACAATTACATTAGTTATGCTAACTAATATATATATATACAGTGCTTAACAAAATTATCAGACCACCTGTCATATTTGTCTCAAAGACCATCCAGCATCATTTTACCATTTTGAGCAGGAATGAGGGATTTCAAACAGAATTCACCTTTTTCTACCTAAATTTGAGCTGGCTCACTGGGCTTCTCTGAGAAGTGAAAAATTAATCAAGCATAACATTCAACCACTAAAACTAATTTTTTTCTGTTCAGGAATGCAAGTAAATAACTATCATTTGACATATTAATCAAGAAATATTAGTGTGCTTTACTGTTTTTTCAGTTTTTTTGTAAATCAGTAAATTTGAAAATTCATGGATAACAATAATAATTATATTTTAGCACTAAAAACATCATTTGGGTTAAAGAGCTTCTACATATTGGTGTATTAACCATTGCAGAAACATAAAAAATGATTATGGTAATTAATTACCAATGCTGTTAATTTAGGGCAGCTGTGGCATAAACCTTACTTTGGGTGGTGGTCTAATAAATTTGTTAAGCACTGTGTATATATATATACACACACACACACACACACACACATACATATATTTCTATTGGACAAATTTTCTGCCAACTCATCAGTTTTTAGTCATGAGCATGTTATATCAGCTTAATGGCAAAATATGAACTAAGTTGGACCCCTCAACTCAAAAAAGCTGACTTGTTACTAAACTATTTTTGTCAGGCCCTCATGTTTGTCTTTTCATTACAATGTTGATATTTATCTGCTCAAACAAGATAAATATGTCTCGCTGTCATTTTCATTCCTATTTTGGCCAAGAGACAGGTGTGGCTTAATGGGAACATAGGCGAGCTCTAACCTTGCAAAGCAGATGGATACGCCCTCACTGGCAAATCCATCTTGCAAAGCTCCCAAATGAACTGTTTGGGCCCGGTTAGAAAGTGACAGGACCTATCAGCGTCGAGGGGCAGTACTTTCAGGTGCGGTGGAGTCGTGACATAAGCAAGCAGCAACAAGAGGCCGGTCGAATTATGGTGGAAGACATTAGCGTGGATGCTGCTAAAGTGCCAGTTTTATCAGAACTTGATGGCATTTCTTTGTTAAAAGAAGGACAAAGAACAACATTGAGTTTTCTTTTCAAAAATGACAAAAGGCATGTACTGACATATCTACAGTTGCCAAGATTCCCGTTGAGCAGTTCTCTATGGCATTTACTCCTTCGGTAGGGGCGCAGCTCAGTAGTGAATACATCACGTGTTTTGTTGCTCTGATTGGCCCGTAAAGATGTGACAGACAGAGGGTTCATCCAATCATCCTCCAATTTTATTTCCAATGGCTCTGCCCTTTCCTAAACACTGTCTATGAGTGGTTTACCAGATGAATGTGTTAGGCGAGCCCTCTATTCTTCAGATTCTTGGCGTATGAGATGTGCGAATCAGGAATGTGAGCTACAGCAGTCTACTCACATAGGAGTCTGAAGTCTTAACATGCATGCAGAAATGAAAATCAACCCAAAATCAAAAGGGTAGGCAACATGGAAAGTAGTAGCAGGGAAGTTATGCACAATATGAAGGGCAGTTTTCGCTGTGATTGGCACTTTTTAATAGGCGAACAGACTTTGTTCCTTTTTTACTCAACTGTATACTGTAATGGTTTGAGACTGCTCTGGTATTTTCATTGCAATGAAAAGTCAATTTCATTGAGTAAGTCTAACTTAAAATGGAATTTTAAAGTATAGATAAACATGTTAGTCTGACTGCATCTGCAATCTGAATGCATCTTGATAATGCAGTTAGGGATTCAATTGGCATTTGCTACACAGTTCCTTAAGTCAAACAGCATAAAACCATACACAGAAGAATGAAAAAAAGACAGAAGGAAAAAAGACAACAGTATTAACATGATGGACTTAAAAGTGAGAAGGACTAGAGGAGAAATGTGTCTGCTGAAGGAGTTGAACACTGTGAAGTGCATGGATAGAGGGAAAAGCAGTGCAGCTTTGGTAAATAGTAGCTAGATATGACGGGGCACATAGTACTACAAAAAAGTCTTGCCAATTTTAGGTTGTTTTCCCCCTTTCTGACCAAAGTCAGCAAAGACATGATTATCAGAGGGTTCTGAAGTTTATCTTGCCAGACTTTCCTGGGGTGTGTTCAGGACAGTGATGGGCAAGTTACTGAAAAATAGTGATATGCCATTACTTTTTTGCTTCAATAACCATTATTGTACACATCACATTAATTTGAGTTGTTAGGGCAATGTGAGAGAAAATAACTCAAAATTCGTAAAACATTGTAGTTATTATCATTATGGTGGAAAGTGGTGAAACAAAAGTTTCTAAACTCGTATTAAGGGATGCATTTCAAGTCACACGTTTGTACACTGTTTAAGGAGTATAAAATAACCAGTAACCAGTGGTTTGAATTCTCTGTAATTGTAACGGTGTAAATGAGTTTAAAAAGAAACACGTTACACTACCAGTTACCGTAAAACAGAGTTACTGTAACACTGGTTCAGTACAATCCGATCTGCTCAGAAGATGACAGAAGCGGCCTCGACTAGAAATAGTAAATATCAAACATGTTCAGTATTTATGATCAGAAATCCTGTTGTGTGGGGGGACACTGAGGACAGTTGAGCACACTCTCCATGGTATGTTATGTGGAAATTGACCAATAGCCAATCAGGATCAAGCTGAAGGAGGAAGCACAACAAACACAGTGACAGCAGAAGAAGGTCCAGTAGAAAGTAGATACAATGAGGCATATTGCCACCAACCTTCGGACATACAGAACATCCATCAATACATTAATTCCCCCCTGGTGCTTGAATATCGGGACAAGGACAGTGGTCTAACTAAATTCGAGCCATGTCAGTTGCTTGACAACTGCTGAGATCAGTGATACTCCGTATGATGTGTCCTAGCATTATAGTGAAAGGAAAAAACTGTATGTTTCATAGTTTTTGCTAACTTCAGGTGCTGATAATGCAAACCAAATGCAACTGCAAATGAAGCAAATTTGAAATATTTCAACAACAGACTTTGCAAATGATTTTTGAGCCAACAAATATACAAAAGTGGGGTCCTGATGCATCCAAAATGTGCTGAGTAACTTTAAACATAATCAAAGTAGTTTGAACTAGACTACACAGGGTACCTTTGCCATGCATGTTTGCTTTAAATCGATAGTTTTTAACCTTAAAAATGTCACATCTTGACACAAATGTACCAAACTGTCAATGCACTTCTGCCTACTTTTGGCTGTGGAAAACAGCAACCTACCAGAAAACACTATCTAGCTGCATTTAGAAGCTCCAGCACCACCTACAATTTTCAGAATAGAGTGAACCATCACCTATGAAGCTCAGTGTGTGAGCGCAGGGTTACAGCAAACGGAGGGTTGTGTGAAAGCGATAAGCTCCGACAACTTACAGAAAGCGCTGAATGATAGCAGAGCCAGTCCTTACCGATTTTGGAGTGTGTGAGAGAGCGGAGAGGGGGAGTGAGAGTGTTTGTGTGTTTGATTGTGTGCACACATCATTCCAGCGTGGCATGAATGTGTGTTATTAGTGGGAGTGGAGTAGGACCTGTGCTCAGCTGCTGTTAGCGAGGCCAGCCAAGGCTTGGAGAGCAGGATCAAAGCGGGGACAAAGAGAGAGAAGGAGAACTGACAGATCCTCCGAGCAGAGAGAGAACAGAAGGAGGAGAGGAGAGCAGAGGAGATGAGGGGGGTTTGGAGGCTCTCCAGATACAGCCGCACACATCGCTTACCTCCCCTCATACACACCAACCGAGGAGCCTGGAGCAGCCTGGGAGCAAGGAAAACAATAAGTACAGTGGATGTGCTCACGCTTTCTTTTGCTCACACACAGAAAGATCAGCACGGGTCACTGTAAGCCTCGCAGACACAGGCGCTGGGGTCCGTTTTGGCTGGCTGAAACAGAGAGAGAAATGTTTTAAGGCCTCAGTGCGGGGCTGTAGACCGGAGCCTCTTCCCCAGGCGGCTGCCACTGCCTCTCTCCACTTCAGAGACCAAGACGATCACACTTCCTTTAGGGGTCTCTCTCTCCTTTGCTCCGATTCCCACTTGCTCGTCCCACTCCCCCTCTTAAAACCACCATCAACACCCCCCTCCTCTCCTTCAGTTTCCATCATCCACGTCACTCCTCCTCCTCCTTCTTATTCTTCTTCTCTCTTCCTTCCTTCCCTCCATCCGACCCTCTCCTTTTTTCTCTGATGCCTCCTGGAGCAGACCGGCGCTATTTTGCATGTGAGGGGGAGGCTGGTGTAGCGCTGAAAGGTCAGCGGTCACGGTGAGTCAAACCCAGCAGCGGTGGAGAGGAAGCGGTTGGGGAGAGGACCAGCAAGCTGGCCTGGGTCTCCTGGTTAGTATGCCTGAGGCTGAAGCGAACTGGGAATACGGCTGCTTCTGCTGCTGGTGGTTGTGGTGGTGCGGGTGGGGGTGAGGGCCGCTCATGCAAATGTGGTTTAACCACCATTAACTGCATGTTCCGACTGCAGACATATTTGTATACAGAGCTCAAACTGTCAAACAACAGGAGAGATAAAAGATAGCGTAGAGTAAAATTTACATTTAGTTATTTTTTTTTACATTTTCTATCCGAGTTAATCAGATCTCTGGGTTACAGTGCTATAGATAAATATGTAAGTTTTCTCTTTCAGCTTGTTGAGCTGAATCACTGGTCAAGTGAAGCTGATATTAGGAAAATTAACAGTCTATACACAAGACATTTCCAATTTGTCTCTCTTAACAAACAAAAAACCCCACAGCTGAAACAGTATTTTTCCTTTTTGATCCATTAAACAGCCTGCTGCTTTATTTTTCTATCCATTAGGCATAAGGTCCACAAAAAGTGAGTGGGGGAAGAATCTCTGAGCGGCAGCACTGGGACATTTGAATTACAGGTGCATGAAGCCTCCCCATTTCCTCTGGAGGAGGCCGTTTGTTTACTGTAGATAAGAAGGCCAGCCTTTGAAGAGGCAGGAACAAACACACACACATGCACTGCTCCCTAAACTGACAGCTTGATGCTGTGAATCATTATCTCTAATAGGCCTAGTTTAGTGTAAACAAACACTTGCAGAGTATCGATATAGATCTTTCCCACACAGACACTGATCAGCCCCGTCATCACCTCATACCAAGATAAAAATGCAGTTTGTTTACATTTGCATAAAGGTGATGAGGTTAAGTTTTGGGGTTGGGATTGAAGAGGGGAAGGTTTAAGGTGAGAATGGTGATTTCACTGAGGAAGCTGTCATAAATTTTAGTGGTTGGAAACTAGACCTTGTTATGTTTCATAGTTAGATCTGGACTAGAGCTGGGCAATTGATGACAATTTCATAGTTCAGACTGTTGTGATGTGTTTTCTGCAAATGCTTTTTTTGGATATGCAGAAAACACATTACATGAGTCTGAATATATCACGATAAATAAGTGGTAGGTGGTAAACCATTATTAATACTATTATGTATGTAGCATTCCTACCACAAAAAGCACATATGAGGCACCCATAAAGAGGGATAAAGGGGGTCTCTTCCCAGACAGGCCCATTGAGGTTAGCAAAATCACGGTACATTGTAAAGTTAATCTGTGGTAACAATATTTAATTTTCTATCTAAATGATAACTACTGCTATCGAAGCAACAACTACTGTTTATTTATTTATTATGCCGTCCTATGTAGCCCTCTTATAAATGTGAACCCTTTTTCTTAAAACAGCATTAAACTGAGTTAAAAGTAGCAAGAATGTGTGGAAAAGGTGGTGAAATGGGATTTTAAAAGTAGCAGAAATGGTTTTGAGGTGGAAAAAACGTGTCGACAGAAGCAAAAATAGACAGAAAGTGGTAAAGATGCTAAAGCAAAGGCAAAGAGTTTAATTGTAGGGAATAGGGGCTTGAAAGTGGAGAAAAATTGGTCAACAGAGGTGACAAAAGGTGGAAATGGCAAAAACAGGCAGAAAAAGTGATGGAAAGGGTTTTAAAGTGGCAGAAATTGGCAGAAAAGGTGTTTAAATTGGAGATTAAAGTAGCAGAAATGGCTTTAAGGTGGCAAAAATAGGCAGGAAGTGACAATTAAGGAGAAAAGGTGTCAAAAACCTGAAGATAAAATTGTTAAAAGGGATTGAAAGTGCCAAAATGGGCATTACAAATAGTGAAATGCAGTTAAAATTGGCTTAAATGTGTAAAGAGTGTTGGAACTGGATTAAAAGTGGCAGAAATAGGTCAACAGAAGCAATCGTAGGGGGAAGTTGCAAAAAACAGGCAGGAAAAGTGGTAGAAAGGGTTTAAAAGTGACAGAAATGGGTGGAAATGTTGGTGAAATAGGATTAATAAGTGGCAAAAATGTGTTAAAAGATGCAAAACTGGGGAGAAAGTGGTGAAATTCTATTTCAAAAATAGGAATAGGTAAAACTTGGCAATAATGACTTTAAAATGTCAAAAATGAGTGTGAAAAAGGGATTGAAAGGGGTTTAAATAAGTCAAAAATGGGTAAAAAAAAAAGGAACAAAAAGGGGAAAGTTGTTCAAAATTGATGAAAAGTGGCTAATAATAGTGGCCAAAAAGGAAAAATGGTTGAAAGGGCTTTAGAAGTGGCTCAAATAATTTTATCATCAGAACCTAGTAATAGTTTGACTGACTTTTCAGCTTTAAAATGAAGTAGCTGTTAGCCAGGATGCTACCACCAATGCTACTCATCCAGCACACACGCATTGATTCTATCATGGGGCCCATTCTCCGGGTTTGTCAGGGCCAAATCTGTGGGCCGCCCTGGGCATAACTGATGCCACTTCTAGCTGAAATTTCCAGCAGTGGTGGTGGGTTAATAAATGTAGTGTAACAGTCATATGCGACAGACAACTGCTCAGGAATCCAATCGTCAGCATGTTTTGTCATGACACCCGCCCTTGTCGGTGTTATTAATGTGCAGTGGAGTTATCAGGCAAATGTGTCTGACCTCTCCAGGTTTGACGTCTGTAATAACAGCAACATGAAAAGGGTGTGCTCCCTTTTCAGAGTGTCTCTGTTCCTGTTTGTTGCTTTAAACAAGACTTTAACACTGTATAAAGGTGTGCTTTAACTGATGACTCACTTGTTTGTAGTCCCTGATGATTCAAAGAAGCGTACTATAATGTTAAACTAAGTGAGAGAAATAGCTGTAAAACACTGTAGCCTGAAAAGTCGTTGCTTTTATTATGAAAAGCCATATCAGGAAATGTGTTGTTGTCAGTATCAGTCCAAATCAGCAGGAGAGAAAAGAAACCTAGAACCACATGTGCAGTTACAAAGAACTGAACACACACACTTTTGAAAATATTTTCAAAAGAAAGGACATTAAGCCCATCTAAACAGTAAATAAGTGCAGTGGTTCCATGCATAAATAGAGCAACATATAATTTGGGTTTCTGTTTTAGGAGTTTTTCAAACTCATGCCTAGTGTCAACATGGAAGTTTTACTTTTATGTTCTTGAGAGGGATGCTGAACTCCTGGATCTGGTCATTCTTTATGATAGCTGCCCCTGATCTTTGACCATCCCTAAAAAAATGCTAGGAAGAGCTCCTCTGTGGGAATCAAATTGTTATCACTCTAATCTGATTATAACTAATGATTTCGGTAATTATTCATCAGATCTCCAAGTTTGGCTCCTGTGCTAACCTGGCAGAGGGCAGAGCTGTCGGTAAGAAGGCCCTAGGAGGCCCCAGAGCCCTTCTTTCTCCTCCTACCTGGGCCAAGGCCAACCTTATCAGACATGAGGGCCCCGAGGATTACTCCCCCCCTCCAGAGCTTTAGCCTCCCTCCTGGAGAAAAAGGGCAGCCATCTCTCCCCTCGCTTCCACCTCCAGCCCTTGTCTCCCCCCTTCGGCCCTCAGCACTCCACCTTTCCCGTGGGAGTTTGCAAAGCCAGGATAACCTTGAGACCTCAGCTGGTACGCTGCCAGAAACATTAAAGAAATTCCCTCCTTTTCTCTCTCTCTCTCTCTAACCTCACCTCTTCTGTACAACCCCCATCCCACCTCACCCCCTACCTCCAGCTCTCCTTCTGATCACTGGGACATTATTTTTTTTTCTCCTCCCCTCACCCCCCTTTTCTCTCTCCTCCTCCCCTTCGTTTTTAGGAGCATTTTTGCCTTCTCAGCCTCCTCTGATTGTGACTAAGATTAGAACTTTTTCTCTCTCTCCCTCCCTCATTTCCTTCTTTCTCATCCTAGACAGGAGAAATAAGGCGGGGGCTCCAGTAAACTAAAAAAGAAGGGGCTGTTCACATAATCTCCTGCGTAGTTGAGTATTATCTGCAGATTGTCGAGCTGCCAATTTCAATTTAGCCGGCGCTGTTATCAGGCCAAAAATAAGCGCCTCATTTGAAAGGTGGAAATCAAACTGTCCCGACAAGAGGGATGACTGACGTTGATTGCAAACTAACTGTTTTGGTGGCAGCCTGCACTTTGTGTGGCTTTTGTCTCTAGCCTCTCGCTCCCCCTCCTTCGCCTCTCTCCCTTTTCTCTCTGTCGGCTTCACGGCTGTCATATTCCTTTAGTGCTGGAAAGGTCAAGTGCTGCTTGCTGCTTGTGAGATCTAAGGGAGCTCAGGGATATTCACCCCCCTCCACCTTGCTTTGTGGCGACAATACTCCTCGCTGGGAGCTCCCCTGCACCGGCTGGCGGCGGCAACAGCAGCAACGGTAGCAGGCAGGCCGGGTAGCAGAGGAATGTGTTTATCCCCTGTAGTTAGCTCCCTCCTTTCAAGTTCCTCGCTCCTTCAAGTTGATCTGTTTTCAGCGCCTCACAGAAAAGGGGCCCCTGTGCAGGACGGCAGCTGGGATCAGTTCATGATGTTTATGGTCAAGAGAAATGATAAGTAATGAAGACAAGAGGGAGGAAGAGTGAGGAAAAGCATCAAAGGAAAACTAATGATAAACATCTCACCCAAGTTGGACTACTTTTTCACTCGCTATATTTTGGTAATGTAACAGTGGATGGCTTTCAGGTATGATTTGTTTTTGCTAGGGGTGTCAAGATTAACTGCATGAATAAGAATTATAAAGGTCCATAATCAGTGCACCAATTTTTTTAAAACAGTGATTAATCTCTCACTTTATTTGATCCAGACTTTGGTTAAGCTATTGAAGCATCTCCCTGCAGCAAGTGTGGTGTAAAATAAGCCCACCACTGCTCCTTAATGCTTAATTTTATTTGCCTATGAAAAGTACTCATTCCATTGTATTTTTTGCCTTTTTTATTGATTTTATAAATCCTATCATGGTGAATAAAATGTGCCTTTTTGAACAAAAAATTAGGGAAAAAAATGTGCAAAAACAGATTCCTACAAAGTTATATCAAATAAATTAAAATATGTGAGTTAAAGTAAGCGACTACATAAAAATGAACACCCTTTGAAGTGGCCTCATTCAACGGAGGTCAAACCAATTGGTGCTAGTAGTCTCACAATTAGTGAAATCACCTGAATGTAGTGAATATGTCTCAAGTGATTGTAGTATAAATACACCTGTGTCTGGAAGGTCCAGTCACTGGTTGATCAGTATTCCTGGCTACCATTACACCGTGAAGACAAAAGAACACTCCAATCAACTCAGAGAAAAGGTGATTGAAAAGTAAAAGTCAGGGGATGGATATAAAAACATTTCCAAGACACTGAACATCCCCCAGAGTTTAGTTAAATCCATCATAAAGAAATGGAAGGAATATGACCTAATAATAACTTTATTTGTAAAGCACTTTTAAAAACATGGGTTTACAAAGTGCTTTGACATGTGCAGAAGCGAGCAGAAGAACAGAGCAACAAACCCAAACAAAAGACAAGAAGACAGAACGTGACATGCAGGCCTAGATCAGGCTGTCCTCACAAATTGAGTGACTGTGCAAGGAGACTAGTGAGAGAGGCCACCAAGATGCCTATGACAACTCTGAGGGAGTGTCAAGATTCAGCAGCTGAGATGGGAGAAACTCTGGACACAACAACTCTTGCCTTTGTTCTTCACCAGTCAGAGCTTTATGGGAGAGTGGCAAAGAGAAAGCCACTGTTGGAGAAAACTCATTAAATCTCGATGAGAGTTCACCAAAAGGCACGAGACTCCGTGGTCAAGTGGAAGAAAGTTCTTTGGTCTGATGAGACCAAAATTATGCTTTTGGTCATCAGACAAGACACTATGTTTGGCATATACCCACAATGCACATCACCACAAACACACCATCCCCACTAGGAAGCACAATGGTGGCAGCATCATGTAGTGGGGATGCTTCTTGCCAGCCAGCCCTGAAAGGCTTGTAAAGGCAGAGAGTAAAATGAATGCAGCAAAAAAATATGAAAATCCTGGAGGATGATTTTATTTAGTCTTCAAGAGAACTATGGCTAAGTGTTTTTTGGCAGAAAGACAATGACCTGAAACATACAGAAAAAGCTACACAGACATGGTTTAAAGACAACAAGGTGAATGTTATGGAGTGGCAGAGTCAAAGACCAGATCTCAATCCTAGTAAAGAATTTTTGGTTCGACTTGAAAAGGGCTTTTCACGCACGATCCCCATGCAACCTGACAGAGCTTGAGCAGGTTTGCAGAGAAGAATGGAGTAAAACTGCAGTGTCCAGATGTGGATGCCTGATTGAGATCCATACACACAGACTCAGTGCTGTGAATGCAGCCAAAGATACATCTACTAAATACTGACTTGAAGGGGGGCAAAATTTATGCACTCACTTATCTAACATTAGATATTTCTACTTAGTTGACATTACTTTGTAGAAATCTGTTATCACTTTGACATTAAAGACATTTTTTTGTAAACCTTTTTTATTATAATTTTTTTTTACAGAAAAAGCCAAATTATATTGACCATGACTGATTTATAAAATCAATAAAAGCATGAAACATCCAAGGGGGTGAATACTTTTTATAGGTATTTTACAAAATAAAAAACACACGTGCTCTTGTGATTTCAAACATTTACCTTTTTACTGTCCCCTTATCTCCTTTTAAATCAATAACAATTCTCTTTTCCTGTGATCAAGTAGACAGTTTGAGTCTTCAGTATATAAAAGGTGATAAATGACGTTTTAAAAATGCTATATGAAGGATGTGATTAATCATGATTAACTGCAGAGGGCCAAAGATTAATCACAAACAAAATTTTCCATCTTTTGACAGCCCATGTTTTTACTAACGAGGCCAAAAATGAGGCTTTCATGTGCTCTTTTAGATTCTACTGAGGAAATAAAAAGTTTACAAACAGCCGACATAGCCTTTGTGATGTTTTCCCATGACATCACCTCTGAGGGGGCCTTGAGGGGCTGTGAAGCGAATATCCTCCAGAGGACGCACACACGAACACACATACACAGGTATGACCTCATCCCCTCACATTCCTGGTTTCACCTTGCTGCCCCCCATCCCCGCCAAAGTCTCTATCTCAGTCACTTTAACACCCTAACCCCCCCTCCCCACGCACGCCTCCTCAAACCACCACCACACCCATCTCAGTCTCCATTGTTCAACGTGAGAGAGCTTCGGCTTTCAACGATGAGATGACCTAACCACCGTCGCCTTAAGACTGCAGGCCTGCTGGCTACAACTCTTAGTCTCACACTGGTTTCTGCAATCAGATTCTCTTCTCCACCCACTCGAGCGTGCACACACTCACCACTGGGCAAAGGATTATGGGAGAGGCCATTGACATGTAAGTGGTTGCTGGAGTCAAGTGTTGGCTGCTGCAGTGTTAATTTCAGTGATTTAAAAGGTTGTGTCTGCTTACACGTGAGGGTCAGAAAAAAGCTTACACTTTCTTCATAGTGCTGCATTAGAATGGAAAAATAACCAGTATCCACCAGTATCCTTAATGTTTGTTCATTAAAAAATCTATGTAAACTAGATCTATCGACTTTCAACTCACCTTAATCAATATTGGACAATAAATTCCTTATAAGCCATCTTAATGCACCTCCTACTGACTGTGTCAACATTCCAATCGTTTGGAGGCTGAAAGCATCGTGTAGAAGATATTCTTAAAGGTACAGGGACCCCAAAATGAATTTTCTTATTGTCTCTTCTGATGAAATACCACTGAAACAGATCTGAAATTTGCAGGGAAAGCAAATATGAAAAGGCAAATGCTGCTGCTGACCTTGATGAACTTTCTCCCATATCTAAAGATATTTAAAGAGAGAAAATAATTGTCCATCACTTTGCAGTGGATTGTGCTTTTTACTATTGAAGTATGTAAAGCAGCACAAAGTCCTTGCAGGTAAACATACTGTAAACACTTAGCTTGTACTGCTGAAATGCACTGCTTCACTCCCAAAGGGTCAAAGATAGAAAACACTCAAGAACAACAATGACCACAAGCCTTTTCTCTGGATATAAGGCTGAAAAATACAAAAACACCTTCCTCTAGTATCCAGGGTATGTAAACAAAAGCAGCCAAGAAAGCGGTAATATTATGCCAAGGCCTTGTTTACAGGTCCAAAATATTTCCGTGGACAGAGGCACTACCTGCCCTTGCTCTCTTCAGCCAAGAATGAAGATATTCTCATTTGTTGTTTTGCTGCTTTTCTGCCTGTGGCACAGTTAGCGTGGACCACAGAGGGTGTCTGTACGCTTGATCTACCCTCAACCTACTTTTTTGTCCTCTGACTTGTTGTGTGGTAGTCCACATTTTTTTCTAAAAAGGTAATTTTCCTGATCAACGCAGCAAAAGCAAGTCATTAGTCAGGTCAGTATCTCATTATTTTCTTTGCAAAACAGACAAAGAATCTGAGTTACTCAACTAAAACTTTAAGTGTCCATGTCTGAGGCAGGTATTTCTGGTCAAGTCTACTTACCCAACATGTCAAAAGGTAAAAGTCTAGGTAAGGGGAAGTTATGACAACAAACTGTCAGCTGCAAGTTTAAGAACACTCTTGTTTTACCCTACATAGTCTTGGTGTTCTCATACATGCAGTGCTAAAATTTCATACAGTCATCGCCTGAAATCTTCCTTCATTGCTTGTTCATACTTGCCCCGAACAGTGGAAGACTTTACCTGTTGGGCCTGGGCAGTAAAGTGCCTATACAAAGTATTTAACCCCTTGGATCTCTTACCCTTTTATTGATTTTATAAATCAATCATGGTTGATACAATTTGGCACCCTTCAACTCAGTATTTAGTAGATGCATCTTTGGCTGCGATCACAGCACTGAGTCTGTGTCAATCAGGCCTGAACATTCAGACACTGCAATTTTACTCCATCCTCCTTTACAAAACTGCTCAAGCTCTGTCAGGTTTCATGAGGATCAGGCGTGAAAAGCCCTTCTCAAGTCCAGCCACAAATTCTCTCTTGGATTGAGGTCTGGGCTTTGACTCCACCACTCCAGAACATTCATCTTGTTGTCTTTGAACCATTTCTGTGTAGCTTTCGCTGTATGCTTCAGGTTATTGTCTCGCTCTTCTCCCAAGCAGTAGTTTTTTGAAAACTGAATAAGATTGTCCTCCAGGAATTTCCTGTATTTTGCCTTGTTGATATTACCCTCTAACTTCACAAGACTCTTAGGGCTGGCTGCTGTGAAGCATCCTGACAGCATGATGCTGCCACTACCATTTTTCACAGTGGGGATGGTGTGTTTGTGGTGATGTGCAGTGTTTGGTGTCCGTCAAACAAAACATCTTCTCAGATGGTCAAGATGATATGAGCAAAGAATTTTGATCAACTTGTCCATGGAGTCTCATATGACTTTTGGCCAACTCTAGTTGAGATTTTATATGAGTTTTCCTCAACATTGACTTTCTCCTTGCCACTTTCCCATAATGTTTGACTGGTGAAGAACCTGGACAACAGTTGTTGTATGCAGAGCCTCTCCCATCTCAGCTCACTTTATAGCTCTATTCACACTTGCACAAAACTCCTAAAATTACCTGATTTTTTACCAGGTTAAGCTACATGACTGTTGTTTACGGTTATTTACGGTTGCATGTGTTAGAAAATGCTTATGTTAGGACATGCATGATGTTCATAAGTCCTTAGTGGTAAAAAGCTAAACAAATGTGAAAAAAACAACACATTATCAAGCTCAAAAATGATGCATTCCTCTACTGTAAAAACTTCAGTGTAATAGAGATAATTTTGCCTCTTTTTACCTGTTACTTAATTCTGCCACTAAAAATGATTGGCAAAAGCAGAGTAGTTGTATATTTGAATGAAAAATGCTTAAAATAGTGTCATTTGTTGCATTGAGTAATTGCTGACCAGAGCAAGGGGTCGAGGGTTCAGAGAAAGGGCGTCTCTGAGGAAGTTGGACACATGTCCTCCACCAAGGTGCCTTAACAGGATTAAACAACAGCCTATCAGATCTATTTGGGATAACAACATCTGTCAAATGAACCACTTCAGTAGCTGGCCTGATGACTATCTTGCCTCCTCTTATCTGGAAATCAAATGTTTCAAACAGATCAGGAACAACATAAAAGGGTTTGCCTTTGGCACTATAAGATGCACAAGTGAAGCTGTCTTCAGGCAATGCAGAAGGCAGAGGGCAAGGCAGGGACACCGTTTGGTCAGCCACATGCCTAAAAAAAGAGTTTTTTACAATGGGAGGTGCTAAAATGCATCAGTATTATATTACGCTAGGGTTGTCATGATACCAGAGTTTTAAACTTCAGTCTGATATGAGTGAAATCAGATGATATAGATGCCTTGTTAAATTCCACAGAAACAAAAATAGAAAAGTATAAATTTTTGTTGTCATTTATGTATATAAACTAGACATTTGCAACACTTCAATGATGAAATGTTCCAGGGCTTCTGCATTGTTTCGACCAGTGTTTCTCAACTGGGGGGCTGGGACCCAAAAGTGGGCCGCAAAGTATTTTTCAGTGGGTCGCAAATGTGTGTCTGGAAAAAAATGGTGGCAAAAGCCTGTGAAAAACATGCAACTATACTGTTTATTTTCCTCATTTTTATTGTGATAATGTGTAAATTTAAATGTTTTATCAATATTTCAACTCATTTATCTTATTTTCTTGTAATAAAAGAGCTGCTTTTACCATGTTAGTAATTTCTCAAGATCTCTGGAAAACTGGCTGAAATTTACACATTATCATGGGGAAAGAGGGGTGTAAAACATGTCAGTTTTGCCCTCTCTCTTGTTCCTGTCATTAATTCTGCTTCTGCTTAAGTGCAATATTTTGATTTACTAAATGTGCAGTTTTGAACATTTTTGGAAATTTGGGTTGCAATTTATCATCAAAGATATCGGTGGGTCCTGAGGCTGGACCAGCTGAGAACCACTGGTTTATACAATGTCTAAGCTTGCAGGCAACTTTGTTTTAAAGTTTTTAATCCTATCAATTATCAGATTAACAGAGACAGTGTTTTTTTTTTTAAAACATCTGGTGCTGAAAAGTCCATGCCACATAGTGCTGATATGACTCTCTTTGAAGAGTTAGTACCATAATGCTAATTAAGTGTCATTATTGACTCTTTTTGGAATTAAGAAGACTCTTTAAAACTAACCAGTGTTATTTTACAAACCAAAATCTTCAGTGTTAATTCAACTCCCATCGTAATAAATTCAACAAGTTGCCCAACTTTATATAATTCTCACAGGTTCTGAATAGAATTAACTCTTTGGAAAGTGTGAGCATATTAATACTCTTATACTGTAATGCATCTCTATGGAGTAAATTGTGATCAAAGGCTTACCTTTTAGCCAATCTACAGATGGCTCCTGGTGTTTATCCCTTCCAGAACATTCTTAATCCAGGTATAAAGTTGGTGTTCATTCAGAGCTTCGATTCCACAAATCCACATTGCTAAATCCATGATAATACCCCTATTAGGTTTTCGTCATGAAAAAGTTAGCAGTATTGCTATCAGTTCTTTATTTTGACACTGCAAGTCAAAGACAACAACTTCCTGTTTTCCTGTTGGCCAATCATGATGCTTCAGTTTTTTCCAATATTGTTTTCTTGGTGGTAGCAACCAATCACAGCCAGCCAAAGATCAACAAGAGACCAGATAGTTATCTGTCAGTTTGGAAAGGAAAGAAAAAACTAGTCCTCTACGGCCAAAACAATAAGAGGATGTTTGCTCACCTAAAGTGGGATTAATGCACAATTTGATTACCCCAATTAACTGGTCTTTTCTGGTATAAATCTAAAATGTCTATACATCATCAATTTTGGTGACAAACTTTAACCACAGATTTTTCTCACTTCTCTGAGATTACCGCACTATGTTGACTACTCATGGCACAGATGAGTATCATGTGCCACAAATGAAGTGACAAACTCTCAGCCAGGCTAAGCCCTTAATGAAGGGCAGCCAATCACTTATACTTCCGCTTCTCCTGTTCTGCTTCCCACTGATACAGTGGATAACTTCACTCATGGTGCAGAAGTGTTAAACATGAGCAAAGGAATCCCAGCAGTGATTAACTCACACAAGGAAATATCTAAATACATGTAAACATGCATAAACACATCTACGTAAATATGCATTAATGCTCTGCTGAAGGGCATGGTGAGAAAACAATGACACAGATCTGATGGACTGATACTGAATTTTAACATCTGAATTAAACTCCAACTCTCTTTCAACGGAGAGTATATTTTGAGGTATTTGACTCAATCCAGAGTCTAATAACTGCATTTGCTGAAATTTCGCTAACACCAAAAAAACAACTCTCCTGAATAAGCTGTGTATTTTATACTTGTAGGCCAACACAGGCATAGCACTGGTGCCCTCCACAGATTGAGTCATGCTCGGTAGGAAGTAATAAGCTGGTAAAACAGGATTTACAGATTTGGTTGCCAGCTAAAGGTCAGTGACCAGCGGGACAAATACTCATGCAATCAATGAAAGCCCCAGGAATGGTGCTGTGTGCAGCGGTTTTAGTGTGGCAGCAGAAGATGTAACTGCAAGTCATAGGGGTCAAAAGAAACAGTTGGGTGGGAAATTTTTGCAAAAATGTTTGGATACTTTATGTCTTTTTAATACATTTTGGGGAAGTACAACTAGGTCATGTTTCCCACATGTTGGGTAAGTACACCCCTGAGATGCCTGCTAATCCACATCCGCCCTGGCCAGTCTTCTGCCCACCCAAACCCTTCCCTGCTCAACCCTCGACGAGGGGCCCAGTGCTTATGCTAAAAGCCTCACTTACGGAACAATATAAAAGCTCCAGTGCCTATGACTTATCCCTGCTCTGTCTGAACTTCAACATCCTGTACACCCGGCCCCCACTCTCATCTCAACCATTGCCTGATTTCAGCGCCCTTTGACGCAGTTGTAGTCAAATCCTTCTGACTCACTCCCTGATCCCCTTTCCCTCCTTTTTTCCACCCAATCCCCCGTCTTCCACTGAGTAACTTTAATTGTCCTGGGAAAGTCACGGTTGGTCCGCGGGGTACAAAGCACCAGTTTATAATTAATGTTACAGAGGAGGGATTACAGGAAGCTCTGGGCAGCTTGATCTGAGAGGCTGTGACAGAGAGTGTGTGATCTTCCTGCTTGAGCCAGACTCGGGCAGGCTTGCGTGAACGTGTAGGCATTTGTGTGTGCGCAATCCATCAGAACAATGGGGGATCTCCCTTCTTCACACAGGCTAATTTATGCCTTCATCACCCAGGCCATCTGCCCCCAAATACGGTACATCCTCTCTCTTAACTGCACAGGAATGTGGGCAACAGGTTTCATTCAGACCTAAGAGTGCTGTTTATGAGATTGAAGAACCCACAAGGGGTCTGGACTATCCCCTCCTTCTCATGGGTGGAGCTGGAGTTTTAATGGAGGAACCAGAAGAAGAGGAGGAGGAGGAGAGGGGTGGTACCATATCTCCTGCCAGGCCAGGTGTGAGACTGGGGGCTATGCACGTAAAAACAAGAAGAATTGCACTCAGGATACCAAGCCAAGAATTAATTCAAAAAACACACATATGCAGGGAATGTTTATTAGACTTCTGCACAGTTTCTGCATAAAATGCAACCTTTTTCCATTTGTGTCAATGAAAAATGCTCAAATCGTCAACTTTGGACCTCAACTTTTGACTCCCTGATTGCTGTTGTCTACCAAAATAAAGTTAAATGGAAAATAGAGGAGCATAAGTAGATTCTGTTTAATGTAAGATAATAAAATAGGAAGCAAAATAAAACTGTGGTGAAATTTAAATTATTCCAGCAGTGATGAAGACGGAGGAGGAGGAGGAGGATCAAGAATCAGTGGGTTCCTATCAGGTCTCGCCCTCTGGCACTAAGACAGGAGCCTGGCTGCCTGTCTTTCATCATCAGCATGCGGGATCAGAGCATGTCTTACACATCAACTCCTCTGTGTGCTGCTGTGTGTTTGTGTACATCTGCGTGTGTGTAAAGAGAGGGCACGTAAGGGCCCAGACTGCCTGCAGGGCCCCCCACGCAGATGAGCAGGGGCACAGGAGTGCTTGGCAGAAAGAGTAGAGGAGTGTGTTCATGCTTGTGTGTACTCAGGAGAGAAAGGATAGGGGAGGGAGTGATTCAGCCAGCCTGGGCATATTTTGTCTCCTCCCCACCCTCCCTCTTTTCCTCCTTACCTCCTCATTTTGTTTCCTCATCCATTCCTCGCTATTCACTCATTCCTTCCATCTGCACACAGCCGCCTCTTTTACTCAGACAGCAGCAGCCGGGGGCCAGGAGCCTGCTGGTGGAGGCTTCATCGATCTTTTCCCAGCTGTGGGGGCGGCTTAAAACACACACACACTTTTGCTTACATACACACACTCACATCAGATCCCTAACCTCAGAGCGGTGGCGGTGGATGTAAAGGGGCTCGGGGTTCGACCTGGTGTGACTCCCTGAAATCTTCCAGGCTCTCTTCTGCAAACCTCTGGAAGCTTGTCCAAAACCCACGTGTGCACCCACACAAACATTTAATCGCACACAGTCAAACAGCCAAGAATACACCAACAAATAGAGAGGCTGATCTGAAAGCAATGTGGTCCACAGGCTGTACATCAGTTGGTTCACATTCTGAAAAATAACTAAAAAAATGCAACAGGCGTAAGGGTTTAGTAAATCTGAAGTTCTGCTTCCAGCCTAACAGGATGCACGTTGCTCACAGAAAACTGATTTATGGATGTTGTATGAACGTGTCCCTTTCTTTATTTTCCTCACAAGGCTGATAACTGTTATACTTCTAATAAACCTTGTTAGAAAAATGCAGGAAGTTTTTATTAGGGATGGATAAGTTTAACAACAGTATCAGCCAATATCAGCCCTTTGGACAGACATCAGGCAGTGGCAAATAGCATGGACATGAACCACTGTCAGAAGCAGATTTTTAAAGATTGTGAACTAAAAATTTCATGCAAGCTTTCAGCACACCTTACTGCTGATTTGGAGATAACATTATTATTATCAGATTATTTATTATTTATTATGGGAGGAAGACATGGACAAACTGATCGTTTTTTTTCGTGGTCTATCATGAAACTAATTGGTGGCATTGTGGAAGTGTTCTACCAAAAAATAAAAATCGGCATCAGTGTCAGCCTTTGGCTAAATTAAAATCTGCATATGATAAACATATGATGAATCTTAAACACTAGCCCTGAATTTAACTATTGTGTATCTCTATTTATTATAAATAAATGTGGTAAATTACTATGGGCTCATTTGAAATTTAAATTTTGGTCTACATTACATGAGAAAAAATGTAATGTGAAATACAAATTTTCAGTATTGGAATAATGATATCATGTGCTTTAGCTACAGCTGTTTGTAGTAGTTATGCTGAAGCTGATAGCTTCTTTGAGTTTCATCTGACTGCATGTCAAACTGTACACAAGCTAAGTGAGAAAGCATTGCTTATTGATATGAATGTATTTTCTTATTTATTTGGACTGCATAAATATTCACCCCCTTCAAGTCAGTATTTAGTAGATGCATCTTTGGCTGCAATCACAGCACTGAGTCTGTGTGGATAGGTCTCAATCAGGCCTGAACATCTGGACACTGCAATTTTACGCCATCCTTCTTTACAAAACTGCTCAAGCTCTGTCAGGTTGCATGGGGGTCAGGCATGAACGGTCCTTTTCAAGTCGATATTACCCTCTACCTTTACAAACCTTCCAGGGCCCGCTGCTGAGAAACATCCCCACAGCATGATGCTGCCACTACCATTTTTCACAGTGGGGATGGTGTGTTTGTGGTGATGTGCAGTGATTGACAAGTTTTCTTAAACACTGGCTTTCTCGTATGCACTCTCCCATAAAGCTTTGACCGGTGAAGAACTTGGACAACAGTTGTTGTAAAGAGTCTCTCCCTAGTCAGATGTCTTGGTAGCCTCTCTCACTAGCGTCCTGATCTTGGTAGATTTATACAGTACATGTGCCAAATTCCTTCCATTTCATGATGACAGATTTAAAGGGATACTTCAACATTTTGGCATATTCGCCCATTGCCATAATACCTTTAATCTTGATAATAGGTTTGTTTCCTTTAGTTGTCAGTGCAAGCTGTTTTTAGATCTGGGGAGCTGATATGCCAGCTGCTCAGCTAACGCTACGGAGGCCTATGGTATCCCCGGCTTTCCCTCATCAAACTCATCAAATACACAAACAAAACAACTCAAAAACGCTCTTTTGGACAAGTTATGACCTGCACATTCACCACGCTATGAAATAATAATGGAACATTATGAGATGAAGTTGTTTTAGAGGCAAATGCAAAGCCGGAACTACACTCCAGACATGGCTGCTGGACGGAGTGATTTAAAAAAACGCACGTTTAGTGCAGGTACTTCCATCAACAAAACTTGAGAGGAAGCCGTTTCTGCTACGTCCAGCCAATGATACTCCAGGTAAAACCAAGTAACTACGGCACTGCCTGAGGTGTCACTCCACCCAGGGGTTTACTCAAGAAAGTAGTTCAGAATATTTGCTTCATGTGTCATAATGTTACATAATCATACATTATTATTTCATAGTGTGGTGAATGTGCAGGTCACAACTTGTCCAAAAGAGCATTTTGGAGTTGTTTGATTGTGTATTTGATGAGTTTGATGAGGGAAAGCCGGAAATACCGTGGGTCTCCATAGTGTTAGCTGAGCAGCTGGCATATCAGCCCCCCAGATCTAAAAACAGCTTTCACTGACAACTAAAGGAAACAAACCTATTACCAAGATTACAGGAATTATGGCAATGGGCGAATTTGCCAAAATGTTGAAGTATCCCTTTAATAGAACTCTGGGAGATGTTCAGTGTCTTGGAAATTGGAATGTTTTTTGTATCCAACTTCTGGCTTACACTTTTCAATCACCTTTTCTCTGTGTTTTTTTTTTGGGTGTTCTTTTGTCTTCATGGTGTAATGGTAGCCAGGAATACTGATTAACTGATAACTGTACACAGGTGTCTTTATACTACAGTCATTTGAGATCTATTCAGTGCACTCAGGTGACCCCCATTTCACTAATTGTGAGACTACTAGCACCAACTAGCTGGTGCTCTGTTGAATTAGGTCATTTTAAAGAGGATGAATATTAATGCAATCACATATATTACATGACATATTTTTATTTAGTTGACACAACGTTGTAGAAATTTTTTTTTTTTTTTCACATTTTTTTGCTTCGACTTTAAAGCGTTTTTTTTTCACATTTTTTTGGTTAAAAAAAAAAAAAAAAAAAAAAAAGCCAAATTCTATTGACCATAATTGATTTATAAAATTCAATAAATGGGGAAACCATCTCAGGGGGTGAACACTTTTTACAGGCACATGTGCATGGAGGGGCTCAGCTTGACTAAGAAGTTGTTGAACATTTATTCTAAAAAATATATAAAAACTTCTCAGTTGTTGCTCCAATATACAGTCTATAAAAAAGTGGCTGTTTAAAATAATGTGGTCTAATGTTTGCAACTGTTTGTGTGTTCCCTGTAAATTTTGCATTTAGACATGCCCCATTCAAGCCTATTTAGGCTGTCATTAAATCAATGCGATATCTCCTGTAATAATTCACCACTTCGTATTCATAGTAACCAGTGTAAGAAAAGCATGCTAAGATGGTAATGAAAGGGGGATGGGGGGGCATGGACCTTAATCCTTAGCAAAGCCTCAATCAAAGTGAAAAACACAGGCAAGAAAAAGACGAGGAGGGGTTTAGGTCTTTAGAAAAAAAGGCAAATGGGGGCAGCGATGAAAAGCCAAATATGCGACATTCACAGAAAAGGGGGCCCTTGTTGATGTGCGGAGCCTTTGAAGAAGAAAATAAAGGCAGAACAAGGGTGTGTGTAAGTGTGCATTTCTGTGTGGGTGTGTGTGTGTGTGTGTGTGTGTGGGGTGGGGGGGAGGTCCACTGTATTGAAGCACATTATGTCAAGGCAATCAAAACAGCGTAAAGTTGACAGGAGGGGACCCCTGCTGACACACACACATAATCATAAGTCTCCCCTCTCGCCCCCTCCTGGCAGTGGAGCATGCAGATTGTGGGAAACTGCAGCCGAGGCACGCGCCAGATAAGATCTTGCCTCCCCGGGCCTCTCCGGGGATGCAAACAGGACCCTGTTGGCATGCAGTAGACCCCCCTTGAACACAGACACACATATACATCCCCTTTGACCACCCTAACCCCCACTGACCCAGTCCCGCCATACCGGAGAGAGCATGTCATCTACTTCCTGTCTTGTCTTTGTTTATAATCACCCTCCCTTCCCCATACATTAAAATGTACAAAACATTTGAGCTTTCTGGAGCAGCTATGAGACTACTATGATTGAGAATAAGTCTCTGAATTACACATTGTGATTTCTACAAAGGGCCGCAAATAAAGGACCTTAAAAAAAAACAACAACAACTTGGCATTGGTTTTATTTAACAACTCCAAATCTCAACTTTTGATTTTTCTTCCACTTTTTTCTTTTAATTTTGTGTCTAATGCTGTACAGTACTTTGATTCTACACCTGTTGTATTAAATGTCCTGAAAAAACAAAATGACTTGATTGAACATTTGCGTTTGGGATGTGGATGTTTTGCCAAGCCATGATGTGCAAAAATGTCACAACGCCGAAAATAAAGAAGAAACCGAGTTAGCTTTAAGGAAAAAAAAATTTAATGTTTGAAAAAAAAGAACAGACAGAAAAATTGCTAAAATTGGTTAAAAGATGCAAAATGGGTGCACAATGTGATGAAAAAGGGTCAAAGTGAAGAAAAATGGTTTACAGTGGCAAAAATTAGTAAAAAGTGGTAAAACGGGCATATAAAGGGATGAAAAGGTGTAATATTAAGGTGTAATAATAAGGTCAAAAATGGGCGTGAAAGAGGATGAAAAAGGGTGGCAAAAATGGCTTACAAGTGGCAAAAATGGCCTAAAAAGATTGTTAAATTGGATTACAAAGAGGAAAATGGGTTAAAATGGCAAACATTTGTCAGCAAAAGGCAAATCATGGGCAAAAGGTAGTTAGCAGTGCCAAAAACAGGCATCAAAAGTGATGAAAAGGGGTTAAAATGCAGCATAAATAGGTTAAAATTGGCAAGAACGGGTGGAAAGGTGGGGCGATGGGATTTTAAAAGTGGCAAATAAAGGAATTCAAAAAATGGTTGGAGAAAAAAAGTGGAAAAAAAAGGGGTTAAAATGTGGCAAAAAAAAGGTTTAAATTGGCAAAAATTGGCAAAAAGTACCCCAAACTGATAATAAGTGGCAAATAATAAACAGGCAGAAAAGTTGTTAGAAGGGGTAAGAAAGAGGCACAAGTAAATAATTTTAACATCAAAACTCAATAATAGCTTGAGGTGAATTGTTAGCCAGGGCACATGCTGTCACCAATGCTACTGATCCAACACCCATGCACTGATAACATCAATAAATGACAACTGAGGTTCACTTAACATAATGAACCTTTTCACACAAAAGGATAGTTCAAATATTTTCTCTTTTGGAAGAACCCAAACTCAGATCATGTCTTACATACTGGTGCGACATATATTCCACATTTTACAGTAATCAGAGTAGAAAGTAAAAACACTTCCCTGTGATTAATTGTAAAATGTAAGTAATTCATGTGATTTCAAAAATTCAAACACTTAAAAAGAATCAAAGTCTGTGGCTTTGGCCCAAAGTGATACACATAGAGATCATCTAAGTGTAAAGGGTGGCTTGTTTTATGATGCTAGCTCATTGAACATTCAACACTCAGAGGGAGCTGATGAGGTCAGCCATCTTTGGTGTGATTAAAGCAGAGAAAAGAGGACAGACTGGTTCTGTGTGGGTGAACACGGCTCCCAGACTTCATCCAAGCAGACGATGAGTAAGCTCTGACTGTCGGGAGAGTCCCTTGTTTACAGTCTGCTCTGTCGTGATCTGTCCTTACATTAAAGAAAATCAACTCAGTGTGTGATCAGACAGATCTAACTGCATTAGAAACACATTGGGTGCGTAACAGCTCATGGTTGGTGATGTGTTATGTACAATGTTGATTATAAGCTTAGAAAGGAGAGGCATTAATGAGACTCAGATGAAGAAAGGGTTAGTCATCAAATGTTTTTTTTTTTACCTGTTTTGTTATCACAGTTGAGTATCTGCATTTCCTGACTAAGTTATTTACAGTAGCAGGGTCAAGTATAACTGTTAAAGACTCAGGAGTGTTAAGATTAACCTCATTCCGGTTAAACTTCCTGCCAAAGTGATTTTTTTCTTCACGGGACAAACTCAAAATCCTCACACAGATGACACACACGTCTTCACATAAACACATGCATGTTTACAGTCTCTAAGACTACTTCCACACACTTACAGTTATACAAACTTCACAGCCTGTCTACACAGTAACATACACACAAGCTCTACACACTCCCTCAGTTTAGTCAGCACACACACGCAGCACATCCGCCAGGCTCCTCGTGCTAACTTATCCAACCTCTTCCCTTCCCACAAGCCAAATATTTGCTCTAGTTCAGATATGAGGCCTGAATGATGGGATAACATTTCAGCAGTCGTTCACCCTCTGTCCCTTTCATTCTCATGCACTCTGTTTTTTTCAGTATTTTAGTTCTGTGTTGAAGCTGATACTAGCCCTATACCAAACACAAGTTTTTCATGTATTTCAATAGGAATGCTGCAGACGATGTATGGCCAAAGCCTGGCTCTGAATATCAACATTTGAACAATATGACATAGAGAATGGAATCTCAGAATAACTCAAGATAAGATACAATGTGATGGGATTCATTATGTTATGTTCTTAAAATGTGATACAATATGATGTACAATAAATAGTCCAAAATATCATATAGTTAGTGAGCAATAATACAATAATACAACACAATATCTGATTATCTACCAGGGTGTTACAGAGCTCTCAACAAAGCATAAGCATGGTTTTACTGTTGAAATAAATTAAGCAGATAATATACATGGAATCCAAAGAAATTGCTCCAGTTTAACATTACTGAATGCCTATATTTAGAAAAATCTGACTTTACTTTATTGTATCGTATCGTATCGTGTCATGCAATATCTTATCGTATCATATTTCTGCCATGATAGGTGATTTTGAACAAGGAAGTCATGTAGGTTAACCATTAATTTTCTAGAAAAATTTTGAGGGTTGTAAGTGTGAAAAGGGCCAGAGTACCATACTAAGACTAACAGGCCAGTTCTAGTATTGAACAAACTTGGCATTCTTTACAAAAAAAGGGGTGTGAATTATTTGGAACCTGTGTCAGTATGAGCTAAAATAAGCCTTTAAATACCAGCATAGTTATCGCTCAGTTGGCTACAGGGTGTTTGATTTGGTTTGTTTTAATATATTGAACAATATCTGTCTGGAACAAAGGAAATTGATTTAATAAAAACAAGATTTAAATGCCATTTAAATTATTTAGGAATATTACAGAGAAAACTTAAATCTCTTGTGGAATAGATTCTTCAGTTTTCCTTTTTGCTGACAACATTGGCATCTATCTATCTTCTTCAGACATCCTTCTCCCCAGAAACAGTTTTCAACTCCTCCTGGGGATCCCCAAATGTTCCCAGACCATACAGTTTATGTAATACCTCCAGCTCATTCTGGGTCTTCCCTGAGGTCTCTTACCAGCTGGACGTGTCTGAAGACCTCCAAAGGGAAGACCTCCCAGGAGGCCTCCTGCTCAGATGCCTGAACCACCTCAACTGGCTCCTTGTGATGTGAAGGAGCAGCAGCTCTACTATCAGCTCCCTCTATATTTTTGAACTCCTCAGCCCATCTCTAAGGCTGAGCCAAACCCACCTCCAGAGAAAACTCATTTCAGCTGCTTGTATCCGTGATCTCATTCTTTCAGTCATTTCCAAGAGTTTATGACCATAGGTGACGGTTGGGAGGTAGATTGTTGGTAAACCTAAAGCTTAGACAGTCTCAAGCTCCCTTTAACCATCACCTGTGAGCAAGACTGATTCAAACACCCACTATGAACCAGCAAATAAGGAGATCAGATACCTTGCCCAGACGTGGGAAACCGGGGCACCCCTTGGAGCCAGACCTGGAGCTTGCAGGCTGGTAGCTGGGCTTCTCTCCATGAAGCCCAGCCAGCTTCAACCTGAAAGAGTGGCATGGAGCCACCCCCCTCTATGGACTCATTACCTGCAGGGATGGGCATGGTGAACACTGGGTAGCAGGCAAAGGTGGCTGCTGCTGGTGTGGTGCAGACTGGCAACATTGCCATATTGTAAATAGTTTCAACTTGTTTGTGTTGGGGTCAGGTATTTCTTGCACTGGTTCATTTTATAGCTTGTTATAAATTTTCTTAAGAAGACTTTAGACCATCTGGTAAGAAATCTGAAATGTTTGGGCCCCTAAATCAGACTGTGTAGGACAGTCACAAACCACGACCTCCAGCTGGTGTGTACAACTGAAAACAACCCCAAATTTAATGAAAGTTTTGCACTGTCATCTGGAGATATGTGCGATTAGCAAGCTAAGTGTTTGCTAAAAAGTTGGATCCCCCAGTAGAAAGCATCAGAATTACGAGTCAGCTGAACTCATTCTTAATATTTTCTATCAGTTCAGGCTCAAAATCCTGGTCAAACGTTCCATCTAAACTGTTACACAGCTACCTGCCACTACTTTGTGAATTATGAAGAACTGGTAGCACTGGTATCACTCTAAATCAAGATTCCATCAGTGACGATAAACTAGAAAATCCTAACTACCTACAATCTATAGATCAGAAGGACACTGACGCAAAACAAGGAAATAGGCTAATGGAGAGTTAACGGTTTGATGACGAGGTCATCTTAGCTGTCCCAGTGGATGGACCCTCAACAACCCCCCTAACACGAGCCCACTACCCGTCCTTCTTGCAGGCCCTCGCTTGATAATTGGGCTCTCACATCAAAAAGGCTTCATTAGAAGGAGTCCAGGAGCTGCTAATCCCCTGTCGTCACACACAGGGGGTTAGGTTTTGTGGAGCATGGCGTCCACCATGCTGAACAAAACATCTTGAGGAAACATCAAAGCCCTCCTCATCCGCGTCCCCCAAACTAAAGACGTGTGTGTTTTCTTGTGTGTGTGTTTTGCGCTCTTCTCAAATGCTATCTCCTCATGCTGACGGCTAAACAGGACGGACATTCTTTTAGCCAGCAAATCATCTGGAAACAAAAGAGCACTTTGGATAAAAACATCAGACATCAGTGGGAAACTGCCTCTATTCGGTACAATGGGGCCATCGTCATGTGCCAGCTCGCCATTTAGGTGGGCCCCACAGACAAATATCATCTCACACCTTTACTCACAATCAAACTCTGGCACATACACTAATTTAAACTTGGCATACACAACCCTAAAGAGGAGATCAATCTTGAGGTTTTGATCTTTAGAGACTGCCCTCTGGCACATGACCTTAATAACACTTAAATCAATTGACCCACTTCTTTAGGGATGACTATCGAAAACCGGTACTGACATGGTACCACTTGTCCATTTGGCCCACCCTAAAAATTTGGAAAATTATAGACTTTCCTTGCTTATACTTTTGTATTGCATAGCTATTTGAATGCTATTTAAAACTTCAAATACAGGGTTCTTTTTAAAACATGCAAAATCATAGTGAAGCAGCTATCAGGTGTAAAGTCAAAACCGATCATATCAGACCAGATTAAGATGCTGATGCATGTAAAACCAGCATAGGTGTGCTCCAGCGTGCGCATGTTTCTCAGCTGAGCAACAGATGATCCATGAGGGACAGAGAGAGAGCTACAGGTAAAGAAGAGAGACAAGTCTCAGTAGGTGGAAGTCAGAAAACATTGCTTTTCACACCCCCTTTTCCTCACTGATTTAATCCACAGTGACCAACACAACTGAGAGTCACATGCCATTTTTCTAACTGGATTAATGTTTCTTAAAGGGGACATCTTATGCAAAGATAGCTTTTTTAGGCTTTTCTAACAAAAATATGTGCCCCTGGGCTGACCACAATCCCGCCAAATACCAGAAAAATCAATTCCCTTCCACCCTCTCTTTCTTCACCTTTCAGAAAACGTGTGCTGAAACAAGCTGTTCTCAGATTTGACCCTCGTGATGTCATATGAGGAGTTAGCACCACTCCCAGGTTTTGTTTGCCCTCCCCGTTGGGAAGAAAGTTCCTCGCTCCTCTCCTGATCTTCCTCTCAGCTGCCAGTTGAGATGCTGAATAGCTCAGTGGGTTACCCTGCTGACTTTGGTCTGGGAAATTGATGATTCGAATCCCAGTCAAGTCCTCAACTTTGGATAAAAGTGTCTATAACATCGTAACATTGGGAGAGCCACATCCATTTCCTGAGAGGGGTGTGTTCAGGGGCGGAATCAAACAGCTGATTACCATTTAAAGCCACAGACACAGAAATGGCTCATTCTGAGAAGGGCTGAAACAGATGGGTTTTTGGACATGCAAAAATCCAATACATCCAATATAAACTTGTCTTAAAAGGGTAAATTATGTCCTCTTTAATGACACGACCAAAACCAACAAAACAGATAAGGAAAGACACGAGTAGGTGCTGGCTGTTACTTCTGATCTGACTGTCTTTAAATGATCTTAAAAGCAAATATCAAACTATTTCTGATCAAAGATCAGACACTGTCATGCCCGGCTTTTTTTCCCATTGACTCTCTCTCCACATGTCTCTCTCTTTTTCTGTGATTAATAAACATATAATAATCCATCTTAATCATTCTGAAGAGATCATTTCAGTGCATAGAAGTAAACAAAACTGTACTCTGTGGATTAATTTCTGGGTCTTTAGCATAGCAGAAAATGAACAGAATAATATTTTTTAATCAGGCAAATAGAACCCCATGCTTTACTAGCACCAATTAATAGGCTATGCAAATCTTTGCTGTCATGTAAACAAAATACTGTCTCTATCCTAAGCTAAATGTTTCAAACATCTCAAGCATTTTATTTTTTTTTTAAGTATAGAACATACTTTTCTTTATTAAAGGGGAACAATTTAAGTTTTGATAATAATAATAGGGCCAGCCAAACTTATGTGGGTAATCCTGGCACTGCACCTGGTTTTATCAGTCTTGTAAAGCTCCAGTCTGAAATGTTTGTGCCCTGTTTGAGAACAGATCACGGATTACTGTAGATGTAGCTATTGTATAGCTACAGTTCTATCAGAATTGGACCACATTTCTTTATCAAAAGAACAGCAAAGAATTGCACTGAAAGCTTTCAGTGCAGAAAAGATGTCTTTTGCTCTCTTCCCAACCAGCTCCAGCATGACTTTGACCTACTTGTTCCAGTAACGGTTAGCAACTGTAGCGACTACCATTGCTAGTACCCTCCAGAGCTTCACATGCCCGTGCCATCTGCGTCATATGCTTTGTCACTCTGTTAAGCCTCTAATGAATGAGACAGACAGAATGTTCATCCAATTTTGGTTGTTTTCTCAAGAACTTATTTTACTCCTTTTCTGAGGGTCTCAAAACTGGTCTTGTCAATTTAGTGGGTAAATTTCTCAAAATATTAAGAAACAACCAAAAGTATGCCTCATCACGGAATAAAATACAGTATACTTATGCATGTCAGTTTAGGGTTTCTACTATATAGTGGCAATCTTGTCCTGTCTCTTTGTTCAGTCATGTTTTGTTCCATATATGGTACAAACTCCAATACTCTCTGTTAAATAAATAGAAGTTGTAAAAGAATTTCAGGAATTAGGGTTCAGGGCTCAACCAGTTTAGAATCACAGATTTAGCTTAGCTTAGCAGTAGTGCCAGTTAACGCTCCTGTGGAGTCTACAGATCCTTCTCTGACCTTGTTTATCCCAAAGCCCACTTCTTGAATTTGTCACAGACAAAACAAGCAAAGCACTAGTTTAAACACACCTTTAGACAGTCGATTATGCCATTGTAATACGAGTCACTGCAGTGCAGAGCTTGTATTAAAGCCACAGACAAGCTGACGGAGACATTGCATAATGTAAACATTTGCTTCATGTTGCTGTTATTACAGACAGCAGACTTTGGGAGAGAGAACACTTCTTTGACTTTATACCAGTGCATCACATGGGTGATGTTCGGTTTGTTAAATGGTTGCTCTTCAGAGTCAGAGTGAAACATGGTGGTGACTGGACTGATTAAGCTGTTGTCTGTCAGACATCACTTTGTTACTCTAGCGGTTGAATGTTTATGCCTTATGTGCACAACACATCATTGCTTTGATACCAGTTTACCGCTACACAGCAGTAAGGAACATTTATGCAAAACAGCTAAATGCTTAACTCTTCTTCTTTGTGATGCAAAAACATCTGTTGCAAAGGAAAAGGCACAGCCTTATTTGAAATTAATCCCTGGTTTGATCCCTGACTTGCAGACAAGTTCTGAGACACATTTCCAGCTCCTGTGAATAGAGACGATGAAACACCTAACTCTAGTATCATTCATTCTTTTTCATTAGCACCTTAGGCTGTTTGGCAGCTGTGCTCCTAATGCCTCCATTGACAAGAACACACACTAAACTGGCACAAGATTAGACACACTCAACGACCAAACCACACCTAGACCAGCTTGTACCACATCACCACACAGAGACATGTTTTCATACATACACTCACACCCACTTCAACAAAAATACTCTTTCCCACCCATCCCTTCCTATCTCTGCTGACCTGACTCATCAGTCCAGATGACCTCTCTGGTGAGACATACACACTCAAACAGACTCTGAGGATGTGCTGACAAGGAAGAGACTGCCGGTGCTTAATTAGCAGGAAGTTGCAGTGTCAAGGTGTCACAGGCGTGTAGAGCAGAGTAGCGGTGCTGGTCTGTCCCCCTATTGATTCCCTACGGGAACACTTTGTTGTTGCATTCCCGGCATCAAACGCCTGCCCGCCATTCACCGCCTGGACTGCAGCAGTTTTTCCTCCCCACTGTGTTTGATTCTTTCCTAAATGAGAAACACAGCCATTTAGAGACTCAGATGTTCTGATGTTGACCCCATGCTTGAAAGCTTTAAAAAGGGGAGGGTGGGGTACATCCTAATTGGCAATTTGGGATCCTCCATAGCGGACAGGCACTCGAGTAAGAAATGATTTGGCCTGCCTACTTTCATCTTCCTGTCTTCTCCTCATGCCACCTCCCTCCACCCAAGGTTTCCCCTGCAATCCATTTATTTTCCAACTTGTCAGGTCTTTAACTCGCACAAACCCGTCCACGCACACTGAAGCATGAGTGGATAAGGGTGGTCCATGTGTCTCCTGGTGTAGACCAGCTCTGCAGAGCAACTCTTCCCAGGCTGCGTTGTAATTGTCAAGGAGGGCGACCTTGGCTTCCTTTTAAAATCCCGCCGAGCAGAACATTTATTTAAGGAAGCATTCGGGCCAGAGGAGGGGGGAGAACAACACAACGGACCCACGGCCTCGACATAAAAGACCAGACTGGGCGAGTGGGACAGATGGGAGAGAGAGAGTGATGAGGGAAATGAGAGACGGGAACCACGAGACGACATGTCTAATTTTCTTCTGTTCTGGATTTTAAATTTACAGATTATGGAGACTGGCATAGCCTGGCTTTCTTTCCCAAAAATGTGTCTTTCTTTCTCCTAACCCACTGAACTAAATGGACTGTCACACAGGGGGGATGAGTGAGGGTCAGTAAGACCAGTTCAGTTTTAATTTCAGTCCCCTAAACCAGCATCAATTTAACCCTAACTGATACCTCACAACCCAAAAACCCCCAATCTGCAATGGACATACAGTGTTTCCCACAGGCTGACACTGTACTTGGTCTATAGGGATAGTCATCCTGTCCTGCCTTATTTTGTACATTGAATTTGTCCTGTTTCGGCTCTTCTGATAGTATTCATCAGCAGTTTTTTTGTAGAAAGATGCTCGGATAACATCATTTGCCTTTTTAAATGTTTCACTTCATAGTCTGAAACCATAGTAGGTGTGTGTGTAAAGGCTAAACAATTATGAGGTAGCTTACTGCAACCATCATCCTAGAGTGTAGGAGTGCAGGGTAGTATTGGCAGCAAGAAGCTGATTAAAAAAATTAAAAGACAGTCTCGTACTTTTTAATGGTCAAAAAAAAAAAAACTTGTCTGTAAAATACTTGGGTGGCCCGTAGTTGTTTATTGGTATAATTATTTGAAAAAGGTGGCACATTGGTGGTTTTGGGGTGACAAGGTCATATAAATTATCTTTATTGATGATGATTGTTGTGTCAATTCAGGGATAGTATCCTTTAAAGCTTGTGCAAACTGCACAGCCTGAATTGAAAGGAGAAAGTTTGCATCTGGTCTGTTTGCATCACCAAACCAATACCTGCCCTTAACCACCTGTTTTTAAGTAAGCTGACAGCTGAACCAGAACTAGTACAGTATATAAATGTCATGTAACCTCACCTAATATTTGGAAGATTATAATAAGCTATCAGAAACAGGAGGCCACGAATAGGAGAACACATTTCAGGTGGCATTCACACCAGAGCAGTTTGCTCCGCTTTAAGCGAACTCTGGCCCATTTCCCCTGGATACTCCATTTCGTTTTGAGTGGTGTGAAAGCTCTTATGGTCTCTAGTGTGGACAAAACAGGTGAACTCTGGTCAATTTAAAACAGGGGTCTTGGTTTGCTTCCAAACAAACCCTGGTGCACTTTGGTTGGTGTGAAAGCAAAGCTGACTTGCAAAGCAGACTTACTGCTGACTTTTCACAGTATGCAGTATGAAATGTAAAAACTACAATAAAAAATCAGTGTAGAAAAAAGGTACATATATGGTTTAAAGGCTTGGAAAGATATCCTTTCAAATGGATTTTGTGAAATGTCAATGGGGGATCTGAATGGTGAATTTCACTTACAGAACCATATCCACAAAAAGTAGGTTTGCACTCTTAATCTCTATTGGCACATAGCTTATGTCAGCCAAAATAAACAGTCAAAAGCCACTTAATCATCAACAACCTGCTGGTCCCTGCAGCATTCACACAACCGGGCAGCAAAACACTCCAGCTGTGTCTGAAGGTTGTGACGTTTTGTGGGTGCTGTTCAGCGTCAGGCTGAAAATCACAGGTGTAAATCAGTCCTCAGCCTGGTGGCCTGTCTCTCTACCTGCCAGCTCTGGTGTCAAAGTTCTGATCTGACAAGCCAAACATAGCTAAGAAAGGGTTAAACACTGGTGCACGAGGCAAACACATGTTCAAACACACCGACACAGGGGCACATGGGAGCAGAGACGCACACTCCCTGTCTTCCATAACTCCATATTGTTTGCAAGCGCCAAGGGTGGAACCTTCCTCTCTCCCTTGCTCTCTCTCCTCTCCCTGTGTGCCGATGCTTGCTCGGCCGCAGGGCTGAGGAATGTGTGAGAGCCATGTGTCAAATCCCCAGACTGTGGGAAAGTGCTGCTCTCTGCTGAACTCCCTCCTCCCTCCCTCCGTGCCTCCCTCTCTCGCTCTCTCATTTCGTTGGCGAGCGCTCTGCCCTGTGTGAGTGTGTGTGCATCCAAGTGTGTGTGTGTTTGTGCGCGTGCCTGCCTGCCTCACAGCACACAGGAAGTGAGCGGAGAGCGTCTGCCAGCGGAGCTCCGCCTGGAACTGCCGCTTCCTGCAGACAGTTTCTATGCCAACACCAAGCCCTCAACAACACACACACAGACTCAGAACCTCCTTGACTCCCCGTTAGGCACAGCCAAGACGCCCCAAGATCGAGGAAGGCTGCTCTTTCCCCCTCTTTCTCTGTATGTTTATCTCTGTCTCCCGTCTCCCTCTCTCTGCCTCTTCCTCTCAAACACAAACACTGACATCTCCTCTCTGTGTGCGCTGCTTTCATTGCTTTGAGGATCCGGAGCGACGGCTAAACACTCAGAGTTTCTTTGATGCCTGCCAACAAGCCGGATAGTGGCTACAAATAACAAATTGTTCAGCATAAAACTATAAATCTCCCAGACATCAAGTTGCACACGCCTGACAGTCTCCTCTTAGTGGAAAGTTCACTTTGCAAGCACAAAATTTGCACATAAGAACAAATAAACTTCTATGTTGTTTCTGTGCATGCTTCTAGCTTGCAGCCAGTTTGGTCAATTTTCTGTGATAATTTAACTTCTTTACTTTTTTACTTCTACTCTGTCTCCAGTCAGGTCTTTTTGGATATGTACAACTGTCTTGTTGACTAGGTTTGATACTTCTGTGCTACTCTCCTCCCCAACTTGTTTCATGACTTCAAAACTGACTTATCTTTAGTTTGGTTTGCAGGATCGCTCTTCTGTTTAGGTCTCTGTTGCTATGGTCTTGGTATTATATTATCGAAAAACAAACTATTACACCCAAAACGGTTCTGCCTTGATGATCTAAATGCTAGAATCCTTCCCAATGGTGTATTCAAGATGATTAAGGTTTATTGGAAACGTAAACCCCAAATGAAATATATCTTATATTTTCATTCTTGCCTTTCCTGGCTGGCAATAAGACACTGAAGTAATTTAAAGAAAGAAAAGAAGTGAATTAAGTACAGTAACAGATGTAACGTATCAAAAATATGTAGTTCCCACTTCATTTTTGTCTGCTCCACTAAAAAAAAAAAAAAAAATACACTTTTTGCTCTCAAGACCTACTGTTTGAAATTGCACATGTCCACAATGGTATTAAGAGGCTTCTGTCACCATGACTATGAAATTAACAATAGTGTGGCATTCCTGGGTTAAACTAAAAAAATTACAACAAAGTATTGCTGTACTCAAGACCACACTATCCGAGACCAAGACTTGCCCGAGACCAGGGTGCACCGAGACAAAGAAAAGACCAAGCTTTTTGGGGTTGAGACCGAGACAAGCTGAGACCAAGACCATAAAAATAAATTTTTTAAAACCATGACAAGGTTGAAAAGTTAAAGACCATTCTCTTTTTAATTTTAGTTTTCTTTTTAAAATATCTGACAGATAAAAAACAAGGTGTCTGCAACTAATGAAGTCGAACAAAAGCAGATCAGTGCCGGTGTCGACTGGTCTTGATGAAAAATCCTGAGTCAGGCCAGTCCAAGACTGAGACAAGATCAAGTAAAAATGCTCTTGAATCCAAGACAAGACCAAGACATTAAAAACGTGGTCACTAGACCGGTCTCAAGACCAAGACCGCTCTCGAGTACTGCAACATTACAACAAAGCATACAAATTCAACAGAAAATACACTATATTGCCAAAAGTATTTACTCACCCATCCAAATAATTGACATCAGGTGTTCCAATCACTTCCATGGCCACAGGTGTATAAAATCAAGCACCTAAGCATGCAGACTGTTCCTACAAACACTTGTGAAAGAATGGGTCGCTCTCAGGAGCTCAGTGAATTCCAGCGTGGTTCTGTGATAGGATGCCACCTGTGCAACAAGTCAAGTGGTGAAATTTCCTCGCTCCTAAATATTCCACGGTCAACTGTCAGTGGTATTATAACAAAATGGAAGCCATTGGGAACAACAGCAACTCAGCCACGAAGTGGTAGGCCACGTAAAATGATGGTATGGGGTCAGTGGATGCTGGGGCGCATAGTGCGCAGAGGTCGCCAACTTTTTGTAGAGTCAGTCGCTAAAGACCTCCAAATTTCATGTGGCCTTCAGATTTGCTCAAGAGAAGAGTGAATAGAGCTTCATGGAATGGGTTTCCATGGCTGAGCAGCTGCATCCAAGCCATACATCACCAAGTGTCGGATGCAGTGGTGTAAAGCATGCCGCCACTGGACTCTAGAGCAGTAGAGATGTGTTCTCTGGAGTGACGAATTGCGCTACTCCATCTGGCAATCTGGGGGGCGAGTCTGGGTTTGGCGGTTGCCAGGAGAATGGTACATGTCTGGCTGCATTGTGCCAAGTGTAAAGTTTGGTGGAGGGGGGATTATGGTGTGGGGTTGTTTTTCAGGAGTTGGGCTTGGCCCCTTAGTTCCAGTGAAAGGAGAGATACCAAGAGATTTTGGACAATTCCATGCTCCCAACTTTGTGGGAACAGTTTGGGGATGGCCCCTTCCTGTTCCAACATGACTGGGCACCAGTGCACAAAGCAAGGTCCATAAAGACATGGATGAGAGAGTTTGGTGTGGATGAACTTGTCAGGCCTACACAGAGTCCTGACCTCAACCCGCCAGAACACCTTTGGGATGAATTAGAGCGGAAAATAAGAGCCAGGCCTTCTCGTCTAATATCAGTGTGTGACCTCACAAATGTGCTTCTGAAAGAATGGTCAAAAATTCCCATAAACACACTCCTAAACCTTGTGGAAAGCCTTCCCAGAAGAGTTGAACCTCTTATAGCTGCAAAGGGTGGACCGACGTCATATTAAACCCTATGGATTAAGAATGGGATGTCACTTCAGTTCATACATGAGTCAAGGCAGGTGAGTTAATACTTTTGGTAATATAGTTTATATTCTTTCCACATCCATTGGGACAGAAGACCTCGACAAGATTTAAAGAGAAACAGTGTGGGGGAACACAAGATCTTTATCAGGTCAGATCAGATATAGGAGCATATACCGGTTTGGCACTTCGCTGCCTCAACCATGGTCCTGGGCTGCTCTTGCCATGTGATGGCCATCCAGGCTTTCATCAGGCCCATGCCCCATCTTTCCAGGTATCCTCCGAGCTGCCCCCTCCATGACATATCTGGTCCAGCCCACCAGACCCTTGGCACCCAGTATGCACCAAGGTGAATCAGGCCCATAAAGCACACCAGGTGCCCATGAAAGTGCAGCTGACCCTTCCCATCCCTGCTCTCAAAGGCACATCAGCAGTAGACACACAGACTTGCTAATGATACCCTATGAAGCTGTCTCAAAGGAGTCCAACCAAAACCTCTGACCATCAGTCAACGTCCAGGCCTTACAAAAGAATATCAAAGACCAGAAGGACAAAGGACCGAAAGACTCCAACTTCCATCTGCATGCTCAGATATTGGGAACGCCACACTGTTTTGCTCAGTGTAAGTCAAAGTCTGTGGTTCATCTCAGCCTTGCAGTTAGTGGATCGATGGTTTAGGCTGCCAAGGTAGGTGAGCGGCTCTACAACTTTCACGCTCTCACTATTCACAGATGGCAGCATCCAAGATGTCCCCAAATGCCTGGATCTTTGTTTTGGCCCAGGAGAGACGTATTCCCAACCCTTCAGCCTCCTCACTCATTAAGTCAAGAGCCCCCACAAGGACATCTACAAGATCTTTATGAAAGTGATAAAAGCCAAAAAGTATGAAGACCAAATACAACCAATCTTCCAATGCTCCACAGTTCCTGTTTCAAACATCTTAAATACGCAGAAAAAGGCCAAAAGATAAAAAGCAAAGGCATCAACATGGGGAGGGCTAGTGTGAGTATCATGCTTTTATGGTCAGATGAGGAGACACTGCGTATGTTGTGTCATACGTCAACTAACAAAATTACAGAGCAAATATTTGTCTAAATTGCCCATAATTAAATACATCAGGCAGAGCATGTACAGTCAAATTTGTCTGCCTCCAAGTCATTTCACATCCTCTTTAAAGCATCCATAATAGCAGCTTTTTGAGTTTTACGTGCTTTTGTAGTTTATTCAGAGTAAACGGAGTAACGCACTTTAATGTCTTTCCCCCATTTAAGTTTTGACAGAAAAAACTTTGTCATACCAAAGATTTTAAGTTCTTTTACTGCTCTGACTTACATAGGTCAGGGGGTATGAAGGAAGTAGACCCCAGACAGTCTTGCAATATCACCAATTTGCCACTTGCTAGCTTATTTGTTGATAATTATGCATGCGGCATTATAGGTCAACTGAAAGATCATCCAATAATAACTAGCTGAAGGAGGACATATTTCCACCTACAGAAGTGTACTTGGACATACTTCTGTCAATAAATCAATTTTCCTCTGGTGCTTGCACTAGGACAAGGGAAGTAGTCCGATTAATTGCCCTTATTGAGCAATAAGTACAGCTTGATGTCACTGTGCATCTAAATGTACTGGCTGACATTATGACCCATTATAAGTAAAACTCTTCATTTAATAAAAAAGTTTAGAAAGACTGAAGAAAAATATAATCTATTTGGACAGTCTGTGGGTGGAGAATTTTCCTTAGTTTTAGAGGGAAGTTACCACTTTTTCACTGGTTCACTTTGTCACTGCTTCACTAAGTTCTTATTCTGGTTTGTGTTATCATCTCTTTCTTCGGTCAGCGGTTTTTATCACAGTGATGTGTCTATCAAACATCAAGTGCTCCTCCGCAACAGGACCTAAAAATACTCGTCTTACACCTGCTGCGCTTCAGCCGGCCAACCCACACGTCATAAAACATGTTTGCTCAGACATACTCTGATGGCATAAACAGTCCTCAAACCCACCTGATCTGTCTCCCAGCTGGAAGAAGACGAGCAGAACTGCATTTTCCTGTCAGTGACATCCGGTGTCACAAAATGAAGCCCCACCCCCCAGCTGCTTGAAACTACAGTCTTGATGGTCATGTCCCTACTTGCCTTAGGTGACCCCATCATGTCAGGGATCTCTTGTCACCAGGGAAAGACCAAGTTATTATCCATTTATTTTGGAAGAAAGTTTCATATCCCTTCAAATGTAAATTATTTACAGTGCCTAAAGAATCCACCCCCTTGTCTGTTTAATCTTTTATTGATTTTATAAATCAACCATGGTTAATATAATCTGGCTTTTTACATAAAGGCCAAACAAAAAAGACTCTGATGTCAAAGTGAGAAGAGATTTCTACAAAGTAATGTCAATTAAATAAAAACATGTAAGGTTAATTAAGTGATTGAATAAATATTCACTCCCTTCAAGTCAGTATTTAGTAGATGCAATCACAGCACTGAGTCTGTGTGGATAGGTCTCAGTCAGGCTTGCACATCTGGACACTCCAATTTCACTCAATTCTTCTTTGCCAAAACTACTCAAGCTCTGTCAGGTTGCACAGGGGATTGAGAATGAACAGCCCTTTTCAAGGTGAGTCACAAATTTTCTATCGGATTGAGGTCTGGGCTTTGACTAAACCACTCCAGAACATTCACCTTGTTGTCTTTAAACCATTTCTGTGTAGCTTTCTCTGTATGCTTTGGGTGACTTTCTTGCAGGAAAATAGATCTCTCCCAATCCATAGTTTTCCTGCATTCCCGTGCAGGAGTGCCCTCTAGGTTTTTCCTATATTTTTTCCCATTCATTTTACCCTTCCAGGGCCAGCTGCCGAGAAGCATCCCAACAGCATGGTGCTGCCACCCCCATGCTTTACAGTGGGGATGATGTGCTTGTGGTGAAATTGCAGATTTTTGCCGAACTGAAATTACTTTGTAGAAATCTTTTTTCACATTGACATTAAGTTTTTTGGGGTTTTTTTGGGGTTCTTTGTTTTTTTTTTGGCCAAAAAGCCAAATTATATTGTCCATGATTGATTTATAAAATCAAACACAAGGTAACATCTAAGGGGGTGAATACTTTTTACAGGCAGTGTACACATGACTGTTTGCTCACAATGGCAATGCTTCTACTATCTGTGAACAAAAGACAGCTGTTTTTCTGTAGTATTTCAGGAAACCAGTAAGTAGAACACTCCATCAGGGGAATGAAATATTAAGAAATGTATCAAGGCTTGTTAATGTAGGCAGTTTCCTTTCCATTTCTACAAAATACCGTCTCCAAAGCTCTCTCATATCACTTACACAAAAACCCACTTAGCTAGTGACCAAGTCCCTAAGAGCAGATCCACAATTTGTTTAAATTTCCCTTCTCCACATCAACCCACAAACCTTGCCAAATACTCCAGCAGACATAAAACACAAATATTCTTTAGAGGAAAAAAGATATAGACAGTAGGAACAATAATGTGTGTGGCTGTGTGTTTGTTATACTGCTGCAAGTCCAAGGATGGGTACAATTTTAACTGAACCAGTGGGCAAGAGAAGTGGCCAAACACACACAGACGGCCCTGGCTCTCTATACTGGTTGAATAAGCAGTCTCTATGCCATATTGGTTTGGGCCTCCCCCTCCTGTGTTAGACCTTGTTATCCTGCCAGCCCTCCGTCTCATTCCCACACTCCCATATCTGGCTCTGCGGCTGGCGGCCGGGATTCCCCCTCATCACAGACACACACACACACATATAAACACACTAAGTCTTCCATCACAATCATCTCAGAGTGGTGATTCGTTTTTCATATGACCCTTTCTCTTCACCCACTCATTTCTTACTGTGATCTCTGCAATCCTTTCCCACACACTGTCTCTTCCTATTGCTCTCCTCTCTTTCAGTGTTTAAGATACAAGTTTGCATTCTATCAGGGCAAGGTAATGTAGACAGGGAAGAGATAGGTGTGTATGTTGTTCTTTCAGTTTAGGTTTCTATTGATAATCCTGAAATTTTAGCATTGAAGTGGACTTACATTGTACTTTCAGGATCATGTTGATAAGTGGAGCCACAAAAAAACACTTCTACAGAAAGTCTGTAAAATATAAGAATCTCTTGATGTAAGCTCTGAAATTAGTTTATCAGTATTTCTTTGTTTTACCTTCTCATAAAACCCCAACCTTTTCTGGGTCATATGCCATGTAAATGTGATAAAACTGTTTTTAGGTTTTAAAACAGACCCAAAAATCATTTCACATTACTCAGGCAACATCTTAAATTCTCTTGAGTATTTCCAACACTATAATGAGTTAATTTTCATGAAAATAACTTATTATGGCTAGATGAATTGGGCATATTCCAAAAAAAAGACATCACTTCACACCCCCGAATATAGTGCCTCAATTTTTAACACTAAAATAGCAGCAATTGCTAGAAATCCTATGGAAATGATGTCTATCATGGCATTTAGCACTACTATTCATCAGTTTAATATACAAGTGTCCTCATATTCCATGGCTAGTTATAATGTTAGCGATTGAAGGACTAGGAGTGGTGTAAAACTGCTTTTTGTGTGTTCTGGAAGACAAAGCACATTTGGGACATCTGGGCAACTGCTGAATGGTGGGATGTTTTGTTGACTTGGAGAAATGGAGGGGAGGGTCATCCCCTTTGAGGTTCTGTTGATAATACCTGGCTTTCCACTGGTAGACAGTTGGACCATAGTGACAATAAATGGCCATGCCGGTCTGTTCCTCTTCTATAAACTTCAAAAACTGTAGTTTTTGCAATAGGATGTTTGCAATCATGTGATCCTGAGTGTTCGCTGGAGGCCATGTAGGCGGTGACAACCACTAGGAATGAATGGGAATGGAGAAAAGTTGGTACTTTGCAGCTTGAAATGGACCTGTACACTGCAATTATCATCAGAAAAATTCTACATTGAGTACAATCCCAACACTTTACAAAAAATGATTTTTACTACAGTTTAACTGATTTACCTGGTGTTGAGGCAATCAATATCACAAATAACTCAGTCCTGCAGAACTCCTACGGGTATCTATCCAGATAAAGGGTGTCTGGTACTGAAATAAGAGGCCAGCTGAGCCCCTTTAACATGTAAAAAATCTATGTTTTGTCACAAACAGGCTCTTTATTGAAACAGCGATATTCTATCAACTGAATAAACCTTGATGAGTAAGTGACTGAGTAAGGCTGTGCCATTTACACACGAGTCTGGTCTGCAAAACGGCTCCTCTATGAGTGCCAGCTCCTCTATGAGTGCCAGTTTCCTTTCCTCCATCCTTTATCGTTATTTAATCCACATTTAGAAAGCCAAACTGATACCGAAGGAAGAGCTGTTTGGGAGCCAAACAACCAGCTCTACTGAGCTGAGATGAATAATCTGGATCTCTAAAAAGAGAGAGATTTCCTGTCACAACAAACAAGGCCTGAGGTTGGTGAGACAGACGCTTAATATGGAGGCTTTTTAAATTCCTGCCCACTGCTGTTTCTCCTTGAGTTTTTAACTTTATCTTTTCCCCTGAATATTTCACTACTTTCAGGGCATAAATGTAGCATAAGAATTAAGAATTTTTCATTTTTACACTTTGAATGCTTGGCAAAGGCATAAACAGCTCAAAACATGTCCTTTTTATTAGCATTTTTCTATGCAGAAATTACTTCTTGGGGTTCTCTGCTGCTACATGGCATGATCTGCAAAGAACCTTTATTAAATTATACAAATCCGAAACAGGTGTGTCTTGAAGGCAGCCAGTTTCACCTGTGTTCTAATGGTGCTAAGGAATACTGGCAGATGAATTTGAGATATCAGTGGCTATATAGGGAGCAAAATAAAGATTTAGAAGACCGTAGAAGAGAAACAATCACAAGTGCAAAAATTAAGATACAATACTTGCTCATTGTCATAATAACTCTCTTAAACCACAATGATTCCATCAGAAATCTTCTGATATATCAACTTCCTTCTTCTTCACTTCTCCTTCTTAACTACAAATTGGGTGTTCAACCATACGTTTTTCTAAAACCAATAAGACAAGGTATCACCATTTGGCCTTTCTTCTTTGTTGTGTTGCAGTAATGTCTGAATTTAATCAGACCTGAAACAAAAAAAAAATGTGCTTTTTAAAAAAACAAAAACAAAAACAACAACAACCTTCTAGAAGAATCCATAAAGTTTTAATAGAAAAATCTGTGCTTTTCTCGACTCAATACAGAGCCGTTGTTACCTTATCAGAGGCCATGTTGAATAATTGCACAAGCTGTTTTTGTCTACATGCTCCACTCTGGTATTGTATGCCCTGACTGCACACACTGAGTGATAAGAAGCTACACACCCAACATACCGCTGACTGACTGGATGACCACTTCCACACACAGCAACAACTGTGTGCCTTCCTGGCAATGAAGCAAAAGGTCTGTTAGTCAACCTCTGTGTGAGACATGTTTGTGGATTGAAAAAAAGGAGCTCACAACTGAGGGATATGGTTGACTTATTCATGTCTGCCCTCAAGACCAACCTAAGAACAGCTGGCATGGTGACACATCTCCAGGAGGGAGATAAGATGTAAGAATTGGTGTATAAAAGAGACAAAAAAGAATTTGTATAAATGTAAGGGCACAACAAAAAGAAGATTAAAAGAAGAGACGAATACAGAAGGATTAGTCACTATCAGCCTTTTCATAATTTTGTACATGACATATTTGTGTGACCCCTTTGACAAATTCCTGTCCTCTAAACAAACACTAAAAAAATAATCACTTTCAAAGGGTGAAACTTGCACTGCAAGCTCCATTAAAGCCCACTTAGCCGTCCTGTCGGAGGAAGTGCGGCTTTATAGCACTGCAGGTCAAGAGAGGGCAGTTGATTTACAAGCGGCAGAGGGCTGGACATGCTCAAATACCAGTAAATAATCTGCAGGAAAGACTTTCAACAATCTCAGTTTCCTCTGCTGACCATTAATTGGACATTAAATCATGACATCATAGAAATATCTGGGATAGTCCAACTTAAAAGTCTTCTCAGGGGGGAGGCAGGTGAAGTCCGCGTGGGCAGAAACTTTTTCTCTGAGCTGAGGTCATGTTGCTTCTTGGACGGTGAGGTCAAGGAAAAGAGAGTTATAGCTGGTGATTCTCTGTTTTATATGGAGGGAAGTTACCACTATATATCAAGCTAGCAGACTGATTTGAATCCATAGGTTTTATAGTATCTATCCGGCTGTTAAGGCAGAATAGACATCTGTAATGAAGCGGACATTTAAGATTAAGAGGAAGAGAAGGAGGAAAGCAGAAGGAGTAGGTAAAGAAAAGCAGACAGGGTAGGAGTTGCTGGAGAGGGAGTAAGTGAGGCAACACGTTCATCTTATCAGCCCTGTGAGCTGTGAGTGATCTAAGTGGGCTGAGAGAGGAGAGGAGGGCCTCTGTTGTGCCCTGTGATTCAGGACTGTGCTTTTTTATGGCATGCTGCAGATCTCTATCAGTGTGGGAAAAGACTGGGAGGCCGGAGGGTCTGTGCGCTTGTGTGTGTGGCTGCACACGTTTGTTTGGTTTGCGTGCTGTTTCTGCCACTAAAGCAATCAAGAGGGCAGAGGCTTGTATGTTTAGAGTGTGTCTATGTATGTGTGCACTTGGCTGCAGTGGAGTCTGATAAGGACTATAAACATCATCCAACAGCAGGCGGGCAGGTTCACCAACACTTGATGATAAGACAAAACTTTGACCCTAACAAGACTAACCGACCATTTAATTCACACAGAGTTAATATCAGGCCATAAAGTAAAATATGAGTCTGTGTGTCGCAATTAAATCTAACGTCACTGCCATTCCATCGCTTAAAACCCTCAAACATATCACTTAAAGGGAGCAGCAGTCATATGAGTGTCTTGTCACCAGACGGCTATAAACTAGACTGATCACTCATTAGTAATGCCCTTTGCTGAGGGCTCTAGACTATTAGTGATCTTTCATGCCTGCTGGCTTTAACTGCCATCAAAGGATGCTCACACGGCATGATTTCACTGGCTGAGGTTTCCAAAAGGCAACAAAACCCCTGAGTGCACAATCACACATGCATCTTCTGCAGCTGATGATCCAGACGCTGTCGTGCCTCCATAAAACCTGCAGCCGGGTCGTGGGGTGATGAGGCCGCAGCTAAATCGGTGGCAGGTTTAGCTATTAGTTGAGTCACAGATGAGTTCATAAGAGAGGCGCACTCCAGAGGGGATCAGTGGGTAAATCACGCTCCATTTCACCGATGTATCCGGCAGTGTGACGCCACACACACCCAGACTTATGCAGACATCAGACTCCATGGTGACACACTCCATAAGGGCCACCGTGAGTCACCTGTGCAGCCTGGTAGACAAGCAGCCTGAGGCGAGGCGGCGCAAGATGTGTACGTTTGTGTGTCTGGCTCCAGTGATATCATCATCAGGAGACAGCAAGGGACACAGCCTGATGGACGGCACACTCCATTCCCCTTCTGATCCTGCCGCCTCTCACCCAAAACGACCATCATCGCACTTCTTCATAAAATAATGACAGAACAAAGAAAAAGATGAAGGGAGACAGGGATGGAAGGAGGGGAGGGAGGGTGTGGAAGCAGCCAGGTCGTGGCCTTGTGTTAAAGCAACCTCCAGACAAGTCCATAGGGAGGAGACCCGGCCTGCGTTGGGCAATCAGCAGCCACTTAAACACTGAAAAAGGAATGGACACAGACATTGAACAGCCATTACATCAATAGCATGGATGGGTAGCACATAAAAGGTGTACTTATCATCCGCTTTATGACCAACCATAACCACAATGGATGGCAGCTTTAGTAAATTCTGAGTTCTTAGCTGCTGGTGAAGATGGAGGCAGAGATGGGACACCAGAGAGTGCAGTCAAATATTTCTGCGGGAGTGGGGTTGTCGTAATACCAGATTTAAAATAACGATTTGCTAGTAAAAATCAATTGATATTTATACCCATTTGAACACTTATTAAAAAAATAAAGGCTGTTTAATATATATATAAAATTTTGAATCAATATTGCAATGTGCACATACACAAGAGTGGCATTACAAGCATATGACTTGAAGCATGCCATGCTGCTACTTTCATGATGTTTGATGAAAACCAAAAGCTTTCACATTTTCTTAACTAATCTACACCAACGTTCATCTGATATTAGCACTGTTTAACTGAGGATTGTGCAGGCAGACTCTGTGTCTCCTGCATTTAAACACACACAGGCCACAGGCAACACTGCTGCATCACAGATACACCAGCATGACACCGGAGGCAGACACTCAGTTACACAAGGCCAATCTTAAGCAAGTGTATTCCTGGTATTAGCAGCACCTCTTCCTGGTGCTTGTTAATCCTGTGGCCGAATATACAGTCCATTAATGGCATAGAAATGTCGCCAAGTGTTTGTTACAGCTGCCGAGTGCAACAGGAGCTTTCATTTGATTAGAGGTTACACTAACGGGTCTGATCATGGAGACTAGCCGTAACTTTAAACATCATAAAAAATTGTTTTTTTTCTTGTTTGTTTTTGTAATGTATTAACAAACAATGTAAAGTTAAAACATATTGCTCCACAGAAAAAAAAATCGCACCTTTTGTCTCTCCGAGTCACTGTCAGAGGGCTGCGAGGTGTGATGAAAGCAAAAGTGGGGTTTGATTTGAAATTTGAAAGTGTCTCTTAAATAAGAAAAAAATCTATCTGCAGAAAATGTCACCACTGTACATAATAATACACTCCGTATATCTGGTTCAGTTTCTTTTTGATTAAAAAAACTGCAATAGACAGTATATTTGGGAAAGAATAAAATATTGCAATGTCAGTTTTTCCATTATCGTTTAGCCCTAACAGAAATACATGTTAGGGACCGATATCTGTCGATTTCTTGTTTTGTTTTGTTTTTCTTAGCAAAAAAAGCAGGCAAACTTCTGCACGTCTAAATTGCACAAACACTTTGGTGCCACCATTCTGACAACATATTTGTGCGATTCAAGCAGTGCCCTCTCTTTTGCTCTCAGAAGCTGTTGGTTGAGAACCTGACTTAAAATCTTAAGATTTTTTCAGAACATAGCTAGTCAAGGTGTGACTGGTACAGATGCTTCTTACCAGCATGTTCAGCTCTCAAAACAAATCCAACAGGTGGCACCCCTTTGCCTTTGAAAGAGCTTACATGCTAGAGTGTAATTACAGATGACTGAAAGGACGGGGGGCTCTGCAACATCCTAAACAGGCATTGAACCAGAAAAACATATTTCTTTACAAGGTAAAGACTAAATAGGCAGAACATCCATTGTCTTTCCAGCCTGTAATTTATTTATCGCCCTTAAATAAAAATAAGCCCTCTTTTCCCTCTGGAATTATAAATATGGGTTTCATAAAATACATTTTGATGTTTATTAGGTAAGCATGGACATAGCTTTTATAAAAAATATAAGAAAATATAAGAACACTGAGAGATTTGCATGAAGTAACACCAGCCCTGCCCCAAACATCAGGGCTCTGTAAAGTACATACTGGCATGACTGTGCATTTAGATCGTCAACTTACTACATGATGTCTGTTAAATTAAATGTCAGCTGTAAGCCTACTTCTTTGCAAAGGCCCTGCAGTGATATCACTCCTTCACTTTGATCTGAGCCCCCACCTCCCATCTGCCTGCCATTCAGCATCCACCACATGACCAGAGCTTATTGCCTTTAGCCACCATTGAACTGAACCTCAAACTGGAGCATAGCCAGGGGAAAACCATAAAGCAACCACATGGGTCACAGGACTGGACTCATCATCTCACAGTCATTAAAACAAGATGTTATCAGCACAAACCTCTGCCTGTCACGTTACCATGAAATGTATGTCAGCTGACGCACCGTCGCAGTGTGACATGACTGAATTCAGAAGGGTTCTAGTGATTGCTCCTGCTGCTCCTGCATTGTGAAGTTTTTATATAACTAAGCCAGCGTGTCCTGTGGCTCAAAAGCTGTTAATGTGTTTCACACCTTTAGGCTATAGACAGCAGGTCAAGTCACAGCTTCCTTCCAGGTCTCTGCAGGTTTCAACAAGTCAAATTTAAGACTTTTTAAGAATTTTTTAAGACCATAATAAATACAATTTAAGACCCATTTCACATCCATACTGGCAAAAAAGTAAAAAAGACATGAAGGAAAACGAAGGCCCAGAATTACTTGCAAAGTATAAGTAAGGTCCTATGAAATCTCTTTTATTTTTTGCCAAATTCCTTTTTTTTTCCATTTTAATATTTTTTGGAATTCCGTTTTTTAACCTTTCCTAAATTTTACCAGAAAAAAGAGTGTCTTGTTTATGTAAATGATTCAAATGTTCACTAATTAATTAGAAATAATCTTAAATTTATTGAATAAGGGCCACAGTTGACCCAGGAGTTGTTGTTTGGAAAACCCTGATATAAAATAATTCTAACTAGTGTAACAGTCGGTTTTTTCCAACATTTTAAGACACATCTGTGTGTATAATCACATCCTAACTGATGTTTATAATGCAAATGAAGAAATCCTTCTGTTCTCTCACCACAGACAGTGATAGTAACTTAATAAGAAGGTCACATTAAAGTTAAATAGTTAATAGTAAACCTGTTACCTAAACTTGTATTTACTCTCTCAGTCTGTAACAGTCCATGCAGTTTGATGCTGCATTGTTCTACTCCTGACTGTAACGGTTCTCTCCTCATCTCCCTCCATACATCGCTCTCTGTCCTTCTGCCTCATATCAGACTGCTACATTAATACAGACACGTGTTGGCTCGTTAAGCAACCAAAGGGAAGTACAGTATCTACAGGATGAATTATTAAGCTAACTGTTTCTCAAATTTTACATCATTTAGGCTGTGGGACTTCATAAAATCTTGAGTCCGTCCGACTTGATTTTGAGCCTCCGAAGGGTGGTGTGGTGGGGTAAAATAACTCGCAATATTAGGTCCCACAGCACTGGCCCGTATGGGGCTACGTGATGTTTGCCGGTGTTTCGTGCAGCCGCTTTGACATGCTGTTATTTTTTAGGAGGGGGCGGGGTGAGTAAAGGACAAGTTGTGCCCTGCTTTAGTGTTTCCCCAGGGACATATTCCTCAGATATATGTTCCTCTTTCTAAAAAAAATACAGCATTTCAGTCAAATTCATTCAATTTCCATGATTCCGTTATAATAATACATTAATAATAACTTTTTAAGACCTTTAAAAACTATATTTAAGACATTTTATGAGATTTTAAGAGAATTTTAGACATTTTAGACACATTAAGACTTTTTAAGACCCCGCAGATACCCTGTCCTTCTCCACACAGAAGCACCCATCTTCTCCACTGAGGCTTTGTTCACCTCAAAAAGGCCCTTGTGCAGCACAGCATGGGAAGACAGGTGAGTGTTAGCCAAGTTGCTATCGCCTTAATTTAAAGTCATCAAGTCATGCTTGCACACAGTTAGGGTTAGATAATGTCAAAAGAACATTTAGCCCAGCCAGTCTACTTCTCAAAAAGTAGTAGTGACAAAACATTTAGATAATAGATAAAACTATTTCAGTGATTCTCCTCAAGATGAAGTTTGAAATTAAATTAAATTAAAATGAAATTAAACAAAACAACAGGGCATATATTTAGGAAAACTCATCACAGTTGGGCGATGATGTCTGAACGTTGAGACCCTAATGTATTGAATGATGCTGCTTTATACTTTTTTTCCTCATCAGTATGTTCTTCCCCACTTATTTGTTATTGTGAAAATGTTTTATTTTATGTAACATGGATATCCAGGCAAAGAACTCTTGGACTTCTGCAGCATCTTTTAATATGTCTTGCCTCGTCAGACCTTCCTGACACCCATCTGAGAAGAAAAACTTCACCTTGTGAGGGACAAGAGTAAATCAGAAAATAAGGAAGATATCAGGAAAAAAGAAAATAAAAGCAAATGACTCTTCAAATTCGTTCAGACCACGTATTAACTGTTTGCCCAGTAGAAACTCTAAAAGCCTTGACCAAGAGCCAGTATTGATCTGCAAGACAACAACATGACCTTGTTAGAATTAGGAATAAGAGGTTCGCTCACAATGAGCTGCCCAGTCCTGCTTTTAGTTGTCCATTGATGATGGTTGTAACACTTGAGGCTTTGAAAATCTTGTGAAAGTCTTAAACCATGGACCAGTACAGTTTCAGACAATGCTGATGGGTCCTGACATGGATTGTGGAAAATATTGTACAAAGCCTGAGTGATGTTGGCCATTCAGCTATTGAAGGGAGCTCTTGACACTAATCCACGGTGACCAACATATTGAAAACATCTCAAATTAACTTTAGCTCAGAGGTGTAAAAGTACACAACTTTTGTACTCTTACTTTTGTGAGAAAAGTACAGTTGCTCTGGTTACAATTTTCTTAAAGGTCATATATTACACAAAATGCATTTTTACATAGGCTTTTCTAACAAAAACATGGCCTGTCCTCAATCCCCCCAAGAATCAGAACCCCCCCATCCTCAGATTTTCCCCTCATGATGTCATGTTGGGAGTTAGCACCGCTCCTAGGTTCATATGGCCCTTCCCTCTTCTCCTGATCCTGAAACAGAGGTTTTTTTTTTAGCCATGCAAAAATCCAATACTGGAGTGATTTTTCAGCAACAAACTTAACAGGCATGTTTTGGGGACCTCTGGGGACTAATATAAACTAGTCTTAAAAGGATAAAACATGTGACCTTTAAGTACAAGTTAAAGTACTTATCTATCAGTAAAAGTAAAATTATTTGATTTAAAGTTAATTCTGCTTTTACTGGTTAGCTACTGAGGAGTTGTACAGTAAAATTTGATAATTCCTAATATCAAATACAAGAGAGTAGATCTCAAACCAGGTTGTTCAGATAAAGTCACTCCTCTGTAATACGGTAAAAAAACACAACAGAAAAATTGCCAGTGTTAATTAACATTCTGAAAGTGTTTAGATTGGTCTGCAATACATATAGTTACACTACACTTTTGAAAGTGTTAATTATTATACAATATGAAAGAGCTGCAGAGATTCTTGGGATCTGCATACTGATGAAGAATATGCACTATGCATCCTTTAGGAACACCTGAAGTCAAAGGTGGGCTGTCTAACTTAGTAGATATTTTCACTCATGGTGCCCCACATCAAAAGCAACAACAATCCACCAGAAACAGGGGTCGCTGCACAACAGACAACAACTTAAAGCAACTAAACACATAAAAAACTCTGCCAAAGGACATAATGGGGAACTCTGCCCACACAGCCTCCAGATTTGAAATCACACTGGGCAAAGCTTAGATCAACTGGCTCTTTACAGAGCTGAACTAACACTGGTGGATCAACACATTCAAATAACTCCAACACTGAAGACCATTTCACTCAGAATTAAGTCAAAATCAACTCTGAAATGTTTAACCCTGAGTTTTGTACTCAAGTAAAAGTAAGCTGAGGTGGGATCTTAGCTTCCTGACAAACAGCTATAGAGTGCAGTCCTATCAGCCAAAATGGATTGGTTCTAAAACAAAATCACCTCTAGAACAGTGATGCCCACAAAGACATGAATTACTGTGAACCAGGCTGTAAATACTGTATGTTTACTTCTAATCTAAAAATTGGCATTTTGATATAGGATCTATGTCACTTGCCCTGCTTCTGTGGCCAGCCTTCGGTGGACACAAGGATCTGCAGCTTGGGCTAAATTTTCAGCCTGTGAGTATGCTGCTTGGTTTCCAAAGACACAAACACATCTTACAAAGAAGTGGTAATTGAGCATATACCTTGTCACAATACCAGAATTTCAGCTTCAGTGCTAGTTAAAAATTAAACGATATCACAACTTGATTCGTATATAACAACAAAAAATAGAAGTCCAAGACCAAATTTTGGGTAATCTTTGTTTTAATTCATCAAAAATTGCAGGCAAGCTCCAACAGTTATAGATCAGCTTCAAAATGTTTTGATTTAATCATCCTTCTACATATATCTTTTTTATAAAGAAGAAGTGTTTTTTTTGGATACTTTATAATGCTATCAGTGCTCAAAACAACAAAGATTGTAAAAGATCCTGATAAAGTGTTTGATAGAAATTCACCAAACTAGTTTCTTTATAACTTCTAGTGTTCTCTATATCCTCTCATCTTCTTTAACCAACAGGCAGAGCAATTCACTCCAAAACGTTAATACACCCAAACCCACTTCTTCATTAAAGCTCATCTCCAGGCCAGTAAGCAAATCCATGCAAACACCACTCTGAAGAACACTTGTTGGGACACATCAGTCACAAGGCCCAAGCACCTCGGCCTTTAAAGCACAAATGGCAACAGCCAATCAAACATCAAACGATCCCCTTTGACATCCTCCAACCTCAATCCTTGTTGGACAGTTTGCCGTCTCCATCTAAACCCGTCTAAGACTGAAAGAGCTGTGTCTCTTTTTGTGCTGAGTGACAGAGTGGCAGAGAAAGCAGCGTGTTGACAGAGAGGATGGAGATGGCAAACACCTCGAGAAGCAGATTGGCTCAAGTCCCACATCTGCCCTTCATACTGGGGTTGCTGACATAGCAGATTTGCAAAGAGATCGGGGTCGCTCTCAAGTGGTTTGAGGGCAAGCTGGGGTCTCTGTGCCAACACACAACGTGATTAGATGCTGGAATTAGAGCGACAACAGCTAACATCAAAACAGAGAGAAACCTATCCATCTGGGGTGATTCAGAAGGGTGAGATTAGGTGCATCCTGAAGTCTGTGTGTGGTAGTGTGTCTATTTCAGCCCCCACCCCTCCCACACACTGAAACAGTGCACTTTGCTAATTCCCATAGTCAAAAGACCCCAAATGAAAAGGGGACACAAGGCTCCTTTTAAAAAGGTACCAGTTGCTCTGATCCTATATCTGTTCTCTGCACTGAATGTACTGAGGACATTTGCATGCAAATATCGGTTAAATCCAGCCTTGTCCGAGCCTGAACAGACCTTTCACCACTCCCTGATGTAGTGGAACATAGCAAGTCAGGGAGGTGAAATCCACGTAGAGCTGATATAACCAATGCAAAGTGTTTTAAACAGCAGAAACCAAAATCAGAAACCTTTATTCTACATTGGAGTAGGGCTGACACAAAGCCAGAAATTTGAACCTTGATACAAGTCTAGTAGAGTTCAAACACGTGGGCTGGGAAGTGACGTACTAACCTTTGTTCACTTTTTCCCTATTTATGATGTGTTACTTTTAATTTTACCCCTGGGTGCCTAACCCTAACCATTTTAGAGATTTCCTTAATTTGGGAAGTGTCAAATTAAAATTCATCCCCCGGTAAAATTTATGATTTTTATTTTCAAAATTCAGTCGTTGTGAAAAATAGCCACTCACCATAACCACTGACAGCGAAATATATGTCAATTAATATGTCACTCTGGTTCTGGCTTGGGTAATGCATGTAAATTGTAGAGGTCTGCAGCAGATGAGCCACAAACACCCAACCATAGAGGTCTGCATCCAGATCCTCCTGAACACTGTTGATATCTGTTTCAAGAACATGGAAACAAAATAAAGTCATAATGTCCCACCAAAAAGTTGGTAATTCTTTGATTTTAAGAAAAATATAGGCAAACTGCACTTGGAAAAATTGTACTAAAAAAGTGCAAACTCATTTGTGTATTGTCAACAGTGTTGACTTTTTCACTAACAACAGCTTTTCTGATAAAAATATGACTGAAGGTCATTAATAAATAACTGACACTTCAAAAAATAATTTTGATACCACTGATCATTAATAAACCAAGATTGTGTTGTTTGAAAAGGTGTTATTGAAAGGGAAAACGTTCCAATAACCTTAAATTAGAAGTTGAAAACAGTAACAGTCCAGTCTTCTCTGTATTTCTGATTAGTCATACGTTTTGTATTAAATTCTTCCAAACAAAGAAGACGATGTATTAACACAATGGAACCAAATGGTTTCTGTATTAAAGAAGTCATATTCCTGATACCAAAATTAATAAATGAAGAGACGGAAAAGTGACCTCACCTCAGGTCTGATCTGAACCGATTTCCCTACCCACCAAAAGAAGAACCAAAAAGGTGTTTGAATAAGGGGCCTCCTCTGTTGACTGTATCACCATTTAGAAAGATTAAAAAAAATCTCCTTTTCCCTTCCTTTACCTTTAATGATGCCTTCTTGTTATCTCTCAGGGATGTGCCTGCCTCACAGCCTTTGAAACTAGTTGCATTGTTTCAGGCAAGGTTCGCGCTGAGGTTATGGGTAATTGCAATAGCTGTTTTACATTTCAATCGGTGGTATAATCTCCAAGTCCCCATCTTTACCAACACAAAAACACTGATATCCCCCTAATTCGTCCATTTAGATGTGATAATGAAGGTATCGGCTTGAAGTTTGCCATCTAGCCCGTGCATTCTCGTTCTTCTAATAATTCTTTACAAGGTGTTTACGACACAAATATATAACCTAAGATTCCAATAGTTTGAGGATTTTTCTGGTGTTTTTAGTTGTTGCTTCAGTCTTGCGGTTTTATTGCGTTAGCAACTGTTGAAATTGCATCAGTGAGAATATTTTTGATCATTACTTCCAAAGAAGTCCTTTGTGTACACTCAAGCACCTTGTGAACTTAAAAAAGAACAAGGCTCCTCTGTGTTTTTTCATGTCCTACTCCTTATTATGATGTTCATTTGACACAAGGGTGTCTCTGTCAGTTTCTCTTAATGGCTGACCACTTCTCCTGAAGGAGAGTAGGCACTGTCTGACATGGCCCTTGATGCTCAAGGACCCTGTAGTAAATTGTCTGGCCCTCCATTGCTGATGCAAGAAGTTTCATTTCTATTTGCCGCCGTAGGAGGGTGCTTCTCCTAAGAGTGAACACTTAACAAAACTTCTTTCTCGTCTCTGGTTTATCGGTGACTTTACTTCCAATAAAGACTTGGTCTCCCTCCTCTTTCCGCCACAATAAAAGACCTTCATGACATAACTTGGGGCCCCACAGGATTAGCAGGGCCATAATTGACAGTGGGCACAGTGGTCTGGACCTCCACACTTTGCAGTCTTTGGCCAGCGGGCTACCACTCTCCCTAAAGACCCACCTCTTTACATTTCTATGGAGCCACTCATTAGCTATGTAGAATCTCCTCTTTATTACTGCATCGTGCCTCTTTGTCAGAGGGCTGGTCATTGTCTCTTCTAAATGATCCCACACAAGGCCCATTTTCTGGTTAATACATATTTACAGCCATGTAAGGTTTTTGTGGGGATCCTGTAGTTTTATTTTGCGGGCCGTCACTCTAGACACCATAAACCCATTACCAAGCTGTTTAGGGTAATTGTTTGGCCATATAGTAGTTCTATTTGTGGAGCTCAATGAGTCGGCATCTTTAGAGGGGGCAGATGGCTAGACAACACATGCTGGGGATTCCCAGGGACAACCTAATGCATGTGTAAACCGGACTCACATGTTTTTGTTTCAACTTTGGTTGCCAACAAGGTAGGAGTTGTGTATTTAAATCAACTGTCTACATTTTTAATGTACATCTAACTTACAACAATTCACAGCAAACTTGCCCAACAAAGTATCCTGCCACTAATCAAGTAGTTGAGGATCTTGTTTCCAAATGGTTTTAAATGCAGCAATCAGCCCTTTTAGATGTGAGCATGGCAGTGTGTGAGTGTTTACAGTATCCTCTTGGGGGGTAGGGTCGCCTCGCCTGATGTCCTGAGTGAATTAAATGGGCCAGCTGTGATACTGCCTGAAAGGAACATGGAGGCAGACAAAAGAAGAGATCCCTGCTCTCCCCTGGAAGACAAAGGAGACAGAGACAAGAGGCTGAAACCACACAATCATCTCACCATCTACAATGGACAAGCTCCTGTAACAAGCAGGATCAGGGGGATCGGCGAAGGGCTAAGCCAGCCGTGGCCACAGGTTTCAGCACAAGCCATTAATTCCACTCTGCTTAGCACACAATTAATTTCACTCTCATGCCGCAGCTCAAAGCTTCTTGATAAGAAGAGGGCTGATTCCCAAAACCAAGATTAAAAGGTGAATACTTCACAAAGAAGAGTTCTAAGCAGATGTTCATAGACCTAAGAAGTGAGAACAGAAGAGGCCAATGATGAGAAAAAGTAAATGGTGGAGGATGGAGTCAAACACAGAGCACCTTCACATCACTATAGCATTAACTGGGGCTAGCATTTGCTACTGACTCAAAACTGATTGACTCTGCTAGTTAAGCAATTTGTCAGCACATGCAGAGTTTTTCAAGCTTCTTTTTTTGTTGACTTTGTATGAAAAGATTCTCAAGACTAAGTCCGGATTTGGATGTTATTAACATTGCAAACAAAAAAAATGAAACAATAAAGTTAACCAAGCTGAAAAAGGTGTCCCTGCTGACTTTTCCATTTGAGTTAATGTGACCAGAGTTAATGCTCCTATGGGCTTAATTCAGCCACAAAAGTAACCAAACCCTGGGGAAGGCTAATTGTTGGTGGACTAAAGCACCTGCCAGAACCTGAGGGAGCTCAGGAAATACAGAACTGGTCTTTTCCCAAAGGAGAGCACATGGTACCAGATTAGATCCCTGGAGTGCAGACATCCTCTTGGCTCCCCTCGTCTTGTGCCCTAATGGCTACCCTGCAGGGCACCACGATTTCTTTCTGCAGCCCCTGGGGCTGTGTAAAGGCAGGTTATTACTCCAACCCCCATCAGACCTCTGAAACACTACAGCCAAACAATCCTGTAGGAGTGTTGGGGATTATTTCCCATAGCTTAATATTAATCATAGCTAAAATTAACTGCATTTACTTATGGAAACTGGCATTCTTGTACCATATTAGCCACCTCATTAGCAGGAACATCCTCAGACACAAGAGAGAAAGGAGACTGCAATCATCTCAATTCAAAGTCTTCAAGAACAGCCCATGGGATCTAAGAGAAAAAAATAGCGGTCTTACATCTCTAACTAGAAAAGCACTCAGAGAGCTCAGACCTCCACCATTAGCCCTATCTCCCAATATTGAAGAATCCTTTAAAAACATCCCTGGATCCTGGCGATCCGGATCACTCCCAAAATCTAATTCGCCAAATACTTCCTCCCCGGTGGAGTGGAGACAGGGTGAGGCAAAGTATTGGCTTCACTATGTGTGAAAGTCATGGCAGAGGGTGAATATTCCTCTATTCCTCCCAGCATTGTGAGTATTCTCGCTACAATTCGCTGTCTTTCTCTCTGTTAAGCTCTGACTTGTCTCCTTGACCAGGCGTGCATCTTTCAAACTCTATAAACTCCAAAACTTTGGATAAGTTGCTCATGTCCACCATCTCTTGGTGTAAAGTGTTAAAAGCACAGCCCATCTCCCAATAGTACAGAATCCTTTAAAAAATTCCTGGATCCAGACGGTGATCCGGATCAGTCCCAAAATCTATTCAGTTCTTTCTTATGCCATTTCTGACATTTTCTGAAAATCCGTCCATGACTTTTTGAGTTATGTTGCTAACAAACTAACAAACAAACAAACAAACAAACAAACAAACCCACCCGATCACATAACCTCCTTGCTTCCGCATAAAGGCTGCAAAAACATAATGGCATATGATATGTTCAACCTGGTCCACTGATGAATAAATGTTACTTAGTCCACATGTGGCATATTAGCATAAACAAAAAGTGACATTAATTCTTTTCAAAACCTGCCATATTTTTTGAAAACCACTTAAAGGGGGACAGTAACCTTAAAAACTATGTATTTTCAGTCCAACCAATGCAATATTTGAATGCTTACATACTCATGAACTGCTTTTATTGCAGGAAAATTGTAATTTCCTATACATGACATCATATTTACACCATCCATCTTTTCCCCAATAACCTTTTCCAACTTATCTTTCACCTTTACACAGCTCCACCACTGGCAACATACTTGCTTGCGCATTCATCCATCTCAATACAGTGGCACATGCATGAAGGCTGACAAAGCGTTGCCCGTGGCCAAGAGCTGAGGAAGAAAACTTTGACCTGGGTTTAGTTGATGACTAATGCCCCACAACCAATCGATTGGCTTGTGAGGATCAGAGATAAGAAGCTGGACCCGTTGGCCAGAAAAAGCCTGTGACCCCTCAACCATCCATCTCTGTCCTCATCTGGTCCTGCAGAACGTTTGGTGCTCAGCTCTTCCATTAAATTCTCCTCCGTTGACAAAGCAGGCAGATGCTATCAGTGCGTCTGTCCAGCTTGGCCTATTAGGACATAATACCACGCCCACTTTTCTCTCTTAGCTCTCCTTGTGCAGCCTGGTGACCAGAGTCCATTGCAAAAGACATAGAGGACATTGTAGCGAGGCTACGGCCCCTTTCAAAGAGTCAGGACCCCAAACTGAATGTTTCCACAGATGAGTAATGGGATCTACTGGCCTGGATTGAATATGCTTTAAAGACATCTCCTCGTTTTTGAAAGATAGCACAATGGCTAATTTCATACTTGGCTCAGCTCAATTGGTTTCCACATTTTTTTTTAAAGGATCTTCGTTCATTTATTTAAATTAATTCAGTTTTCAAAACATTACGTAAGAAAACTTATCCAACATGAAAATAAAATATAAGTAAATGAGTGGAAAGAGGCCATACCGGGAATTAATGTGTAGATTTTTGAAGATTATTTTTTATGTTGAAGAAGAACTCAGATGATCAAATCAGTGTAGATGACCATTGTTAAGAAAATTAACAAGAAAAACTTGATCAGTCTATTATCATACATGGTTGTTCCTTCATTATTCCTTCAAATACCGCTAGGGCTGCAGTAATAGATTCATTTGGTAGTTGAGTATTCTACTGATTCTTCTGGCGATTAATTGAGTACTGTAATAGGAAATACTGCTTTTTTTTTTACCACTTTTGCTTTTAAGAAAATTAGTACTAGACAAATGAGAAAAGAAGCTGGGCCCCTTAAATGAACTACTTCTATTTTAAAATTTGGTATTAACCAGTTCTCCAAAGAAAATGTATTTTACAAAGTGCAATAAAGTTTTGATGACAGTTTACATTTCTTAAAGTTACAAGGAAAGGAGGTTAAGTAATTACATTAGATTATGCCATATCTGGGGTTTTAGGAATCCGCTCCCTGGAAATGTTTAATGCTAACACTTTATTTCTTCTATTGTAGCGCATTTCCATTCTCCAATTTGTCATTAAAGTAAAGGGACATTTAGTCAATTTAACATCCTCTAGTTTATGCATGAATGTAATATTTCACATTATTCCAAGAATAGAGTCACACAGTAGTCTGATGATGTCTGAAAGGTGAACCTTTGGATTAAAGGAATATGGTTCATTTTTCAAAGTGTGTTCACTTTTAATTTTTGCACATTTTTGTTTGTGAGTTCATCCACCATAAAAATATGACCTTTTAAGACCATCCACTGACATGAAGAACATATTTTAAGGGATAAAACTGCCCCTGTTACCTGTTGAATCCTGACTGTATGATGATGAACTTTGACCTATTTAGTCTCTGTCACAGTCACTGTCTGTGGCAATAGCGTGTTTCTACTTAATTGTTGTCAATTGATTATCAATATAAGTCTTATCAAATTATTTGGGATGCTGAAACTTTTTGAAAAATACACTGCAATCAAGATGTCAGTGCGCCGAATTTTAAATAATTCATAATTAAATATATAACATACGCACACGGAAGAAAGAGAGAGAGAGAGAGAGAGAGAGAGGGAGAGGGAAAGCACCAAAACAGGACATGAACTGTGAGGCCTGACGGTTTTCTGTAAAACTGTCAGGTCTATCAGAGAAGCTTATGAAATTCCCTGAAGTCTGCAGACACAAACTGAGTGCTGTCTCACACCAGCGAGCCATGCAGGTAGCACGTAAACTCAGAGATCTACGTAGATTCACCGGTGCAGGCATAGTGCCATATTTTCCACGAAGCCATGGGCACTGGCTGCGTAACACAGGACGCATGCCTTTAAACATCACTGCATCAACTTCTCTTCCCTTGTGATTTTCACGCCTCAAATCATGCATGTTACGTTATAGTAACAGCAAAAACAAGTGCACTGCGCCACATAAATAGCTGTCTGTGCGAAATACAGCACACTATGCAATACACGACACGATGTCTGGGCTTACAGCATGGATGTATATAGATACAGGACTGATTTAAGCGAAGCCTTCGAGGCAGATAATTTGCCTGGAGGAATTTTTTCAATAATTCAAGGAACCGTTTCAGCCCTAAATACCACAGATATTTTAAATCTGCAAACTTAAATCTGTCCTATTCATTGTGTCTGTTTGTTTCTACTTGAAGCCAATAGCCTGGGTAGATGGATGTTCACCATGAGTCTGAGTCTGCCTGGTTAAAGGAGGTTTTTCATTAATATTATAACAGCTTTACCTATTGTTGCTCTGTGCTGTGTTGGAGTTTGTGCTGGATGATGTATGTTGGGCCTCTGCAACGAAGCTGTTCCAATACCAGTTTTTGAAACATGTCTGATATGGCTTAAAATGAAGTTATTGGTATTGGCGAGTACACTAGTTTCTGCACTGATCTGAAACCGTTTGGTTTAACCTTTATATTTTGCTTTGTTTAGCCATGCTAAGTGTTAGCGCTATAAACCAGAAATCAATTCTTCTTTTCTGCTGGAAAACACTGCATGCACGAGCTACGTTTTTTAGAGCAGTGAAGAAGAACCAAAGGACCCCCTGCAGCAGCAAAGAATGGTGGCTGCGGGGCCTTTTTTTCCTCTAAATGTGGTTGTTAAAATAACTTCTAAACCGGCACTGTTGCACACGACAAGAGGTGGCACAGTTTATCAAAAGTTAAATAACTTTTTTGGGGCGCGCCAGTAGTCGAGTGGTGCACAGGCGACCTGGGTTCGAATCCAGCACTATTTCCTGCATGTCTCTCCCCGCTCTCTTCCCTGTTTCTGACTCTATCCACTGCCCTATCTAATAAAGGCAAAAAGGCCAAAAATAAATCTTTAAAAAAAAAAAAAAAAGTTAAATAACTTTTAAATCATAAATCGTTGCCTCTTACTTATTTGTCCTCTTGAGGCTGGCCGTTGTGCCTCCCCATTGACACTATTGTTGCCTTTGAACCCATTGCAGCAGCATTTTCAGCGAGCCTGAAACTCCATTTTCACCCAATTATGATCCTTTATTACCACTAGCTTGAATGCTGTCATACTGTTTACCCTTCGCGATGGTCTGTCAGCCAATGGCAAGCTGTTCCCAAATCACATCATGCTGCCTAAATAGAGAATAATGGAGAGAGAGGAAGCCTGTGATGCAGCACCCTCTGTTATTGTTATTATAACATTTCGCAGTAAAACTCAATAATCAGCAGAAAAACAACTGTAGGGTCACAGAGATACTGTACATTATGATTCTATTTGTTGAGCCACGTTCCGAGTCAATTATAGGTCTAAAATAATTTGCTAGTCTGCACAGTCAGTCCATAAAGTTCACACTCAGTGCTCGGTATAGGCTGATACCCAACAGCTTGGTATTGGGACAGAAAAAATGGTATCAGAACATCTCTACTTTGCTAATAAAGATATAACAAAGAGTATGGTTAAGCCATGTTCTCCTTGTAAAGTGTCTTAAGACATAATTTGTCATGAATCCGTACTGTATGAATAAAGATTGATTGATAGTGTTAAGGATACAATCCTCTGAAGCATGAAAACATCTTGCCTAGTAATGTGTGGCTAAACGGTTAAATTTGGGTATCAAATTAGCCGCCCCAAGATTTACAGATCAGTTATCTATCACTGTTATAAACACATGTCTGAAATCCTAATCAAATGCTCTTTTAAAACTGTAAGAAAGCCTTTAGCCACAAGGCCACTGCCTTAGTTACAGAGCTTTCCCCTAGGATCTTCATTGGATGTAAACGTGAGAAGTTAGCATGTCAGGGTATGACAGTACATTCAATTAGAAAATGAAAACAAAGTTGTATGTAGTGTGTTGAGGTTTATACTCATGTATAACAACTCAACCAACATGATGAGTAACCACATTAAACATGATATTCATCTGCAAAGGGGAGCGAAGGCTGGCAGAGGTAGCTGCTAACTTAAGCCACACTACTTGGCACACCAGCTTTACATCATTTACCCACTGACACCATGACTATATCATGAATTTGACTATTTTCTGAGCATTTACTCTGCTTTTAATTGGTCAGTTAAATGCAATTAAGCCAGATAGGGAAAAAGCCACATGAAAACATCAATAATCTTGAGCTAATCTTAAAATCACCAACACAGATCTCCATTGTGTTGCATAGTCTGGCATGTTTTATGGTGCAACATAACCAGGATGACTTACAGTTTTTTTGTGAGGCCTGGGCCATTTAAATTAGACTTTTGTCAGGTAGTGGTGTGCTGTAAATTGGTATAAATACCATCAAAATTTCTGCCACAGAATGGATATCTATCTATTTATTTATTTATTTATTTATTTATTTATTTATTGTTGCCTTTATTTGGCCTGGAGAGCTGCAGAGAGATGGGAAAGATAGGGAGTGAGAGCAAAGAATGAAATGCACCCAACAGCGCTAGGACCATGAATCGATCCCGTGACCAGTGCATCAAGGACTACAGCCTCTTTATATGCATCAATGCTAAAACCAAATTATGGTAATGGTAAACACACTATTTCCAAAAAGTAATTAACAATAAAATTCTGTAGTTATTTTGCTCCAGTATTTTTATCATTAACACCCACACCAGAAAATGTAGAGTCGTAAATGACAGCCCGATACACCTCAGTGGGAGAGAAATTAAACTTAGAACTACAGGTGTAGTTACAAAGAAGTAAACACAGAGATAATTCTAACATCCATTTCTGTAATCTTATAATCAGACATAAGTTGAGTCTGCCATACATTTCTTTATAGGGTAGAAGAGGTGGTTGAAACCCCAGAATATGTATTTAAATGTATGGTCTTTTAATTTTGTAATATGATATAATGACAAAGGGCAAAAAATCTATATCTTAACATAAGTTTTAGGCAATATGGCCCTGTCCTATTGTCAAGTATTTGCAAAAAGGATGTAGACCTGGTTAAAGGCTCATTTTATACAGTGACAATCAAAATTATGTACCCACTTGGATGTATTACCCTTTCATTGATTTCTAGAAATCAGTCATGGTCAATATAATTTGGCTTTTTGACACAAAAATACCCAAAAACCTCCTTAATGTAAAGTGAAAACAGTTTTCTGCAAAGTAATTTAGATGAAATAAAAAAAAAACATAATGTAAAATAAGTAACTGCATAAATATTCACCCCCTTCAAGTCAGTATTTAGTAGATGCATCTTTGGCTGCAATCACAGCACTGAGTCTGTGTGGACAGGTCTCAATCAGGCTTGCACATCTGGACACTGAAATTTTACTCCATTCTTCTTTGCAAACTGCTTAAGCTCTGTCAGGTTGTATGCGGATTGAGAGTGAACAGTCCTGTTCAGACCCAGCTGGACAAATCTCTATTGGATTGAGGTCTGGGTTTTGACTCTGCCAATCGAGAACATTTACCTTGCTGTCTCTAAACCACGTCTGTGTAGCTTTTGCTGTATGTTTCCAGTCAAAGTCTTGCTGGAAAATAAATCTTCTCCCAAGTCATAGCTCTCTTGCAGACTATTATTTAGTCCTAGGTTGTCCTCAAAGATTTTTCTATATTTTGCCACAAGCTCTACCTTTACAAACCTTCCAGGGCTGGCAGCCAAGGAGCATTCCCACATCATGATGCTGCCACCACTGTGCTTCACAGTGGGGATGGTGTGTCTGTGGTGAGTGCAGTGCTCTGTATCTGCCAAACATAGTCTTGTCTGAAGGCCACATAGCAATATTTTGGTCTCATCAGACCAAAAAACTCTCTTCCACTTGACCATGGCGTCTCCCAAATGCCTTAGGCGAACTCCAGTCTAGATTTATTTTCTTCAACAGTGACTTTCTCTTTGCCACTCTCCCATAAAGCTCTGACTGGTGAAGAACCCAGGCAAAAGTTGTTGTATAGAGTCTCTCTCTCTAACTAGTCTCCTTTCTGCACGGTCACTCAGTTTGTGAAGACGGCCTGATCTAGGCAGATTTACACATGTGCCATATTCCTTCCATTTCTTGATGATGGATTTCACTGAACTCAGGGGAGTGTTCAGTGCCTTGGAAATTGTTTTTGATCCATCCCTTCACTTACACTTTTCAAAAACCTTTTCTCCGGGTTGCTTGGAGTGTTTTTTTTTTTTTTTTTGTCTTCATGGCGGAATGGTAGCCAGGAATACTGATTAACCAGTGACTTGACCTTCCAGACACAGGTGTTCTTATACTACAATCACATGAATGTTTTTGCAGTCTCATATTTATTTAATTTACATTACTTTGTAGAAATCTGTTTTCACTCCAACATTAAAGAGGGTTTTCTTTTATTTAAAAAAGCCAAAGTGTATTGAATTATAAAATCCACAATGGTAAAACATCCAAGGGGGTGAATACTTTTTATAGACACCGTATGTACATGCTACGGCCCACCCATATATAGGACACACTTTTAGATGATTAAAAAAATATAAAGATGTAATAAATTGTTAATAACAAAGGCTCATAAGTCAATATAAGTATTTCCTCCTTAATCGCAGGACTTTAGGGTTATAAGCATAAATCATTTTGTGGAAAAAGGGTGAGGATGTTGGCCCGTAAAATGATTTTGTATAGAAATTCCTGCTTATCTACCTCTTATGGGACAAGCACATACAATTCGATCACAAAATAATTGGTGAAATTATCAATATTTCCATCCTGTCTTGTAACATTTCATCACTGTGACCTTTCTCAATACAACTTCTAACACTGCAACTGAGGTGTAAAAGCAAGGAAGCAGAAAGGTCTAAATCCTGCTCTTGACAAGCTATTCCCCTGTCAATTTAGGTGAGCTATATTCAGGTGCTTCTTTTTCTCACGCTGTTCTGCAATGCAAACGCTCCCAGCTGAGATTCACTCAGCCTTTCTGTGAGCCCAAAGAGACTCATCCTGCTTCCTAAACAAGCCATTTGCCTAAGCTGCCTGTCAGTCGGATACATTTGTTTGCACTCAGAGTGAACTCTGTGGGGCATGGAGGATGCTAATTGTGTTGATTCGAAGGGGGTCCCTCAGGTGTGTGTGTGGGGGGACACCTGTGTGAATACACTTGCATGCCTTTAGTTTACATAAAGCCAGTCAGGGAATCACTGGCAGACCTTTCCTCTTGATAAGTAAACAGCAGTTGAGGCCTCATGGGGTTTGCATCCAGCTGAGTCTTTCTTAGTTTGGTCTAATGTTAGTAATTATACCACCAGTGTGAACCTCATGCCATTAACAAAACAGAGGTGGAGACGGAGAGGGAACGTGTCAGCAGGAGACTGAGTTTTGGACAACCTAGTGTAAGACATAACAATGGGACTTATTAGGTAGAACCTGTGGGGAAAAATTTGCATGTGTAAATTAAACATTGAATAAGTCATGCATTAAATGAAGTTTAAGTTTACTTAATAATGAATTTTTCAAATTTAACTCGTCTATATATGACCTGGGGTAAAAACACTCCAAGCTTGGCCTTTTTTGACAGTCCTTTCTCCCTACTATGAGATAACATATGGAAAATGGGCTTTAACACAAGCCCATTTAAAACACTACCTTCTCTAGCCTGCCCACTTGAAAGGGCCCAAATTGCAGCACCTAAAAGACAATATGGATGTGAGGTTTAAAAGAACAGACATCTGTGTGATGATATGAAAAGGACCATTTTGTAGAGGCTGGAGCCAGAGTTTGGCCGCACTTGTGAACAGACTTTGGAGTGGTCAGCGTGGAAAATTCCCTGTGCTCCATCATTCTGATGGCTGTGTCCAATTGCATTATGCCAGAGCAGCAGGTAGCCCTGGCTGCCGGGGTCGCAGCTCTTACAGCCGCGCCCCATTGGCCCAGGGGCTCCAGCCAAGGTTAACGGGTCAGGGCCTTATCCGGACACAGGCTTGGCTCCAGGCCGATGGGTCGAACTGGTCAGCGGTGGGGAGCGGTGATGGTCAGCAAATGATTTATAGATGCACTGGATGGAGAGAATGCTAAGAGGCTGCCCTTTAATCTGGCTAGAGTTTCTCTTTAAAGCTCCTTTAAAGGCACAATATGTTCATTACGTGGGCTTTCCCCCAACCACAAGCACTTATACTGATTTTTTTTTTAACTTAATCTGTCAGCTTTAAAGGACTTTCTCCTTCTTTGTTTTTTAAACATTTGATTTAACAATCAAATGAAATTTAGTCATTTTTATTTTTCCCTTGCATATGTTCCCCCTGAAACCTTTCACTAATGAACAAAACCTGGGCTTGCTCACATCTTTAGAAATGTGGTTTCCGAACCTTTTTTTTTTGCCAAAACTTAAAGACGAGCTTGATCTGTCACTCTGTTGCAAACTGTTTATCGCTTGCCAACCTATTTAAGTGAAACCATCAAACTGGGACACTTCAGAAGTAAGTTTAGAGCCTCACAAGTTTCTAGTGATGGAAGGCAGGCGAGCTCTGATTGCCCTGAAGGCCATTTTGTTCTTTTAAGGGTATTGTGAACAGATGGACTTTATACCCACTCACCCAAATCAAAGATGGCATTTGTTATTCATGTTGGATGATTTTAGGGGTTACAGGGACAATGCAAACAGAACAGATATAATCACACAACAAATCAAATCAAGAGAAACCCTACACTACATAGGATTTGTTGATGACTCACTTTAGCTTCATTTAGCCAAACCAAGGGAGAATAATAGGGGAGTTTGTTCAAAAACCAGTATTCAAATCTTACAAATTATCAGCTAAAACTGCAAGACTTGCTTTGTATCATTATACAAAGTAAACACTCAACATCAGCATCATAAAACATCAAGGGAAACAGCTGGCTGGTTCATATTGCAAATAATGTCAACCATGGAATGAACAAACTACGCAATTCTATACGGCCACAAAGACAAACTATTGGGCGACATTTCCCACATTCAAGGCGCCATAAACTATCTCATGACTGCAGGAATGGCCCAGCATGTGGTTTATTTTTGGGGGATACACTTAAAGGTCAGGCAGTAATCCACAGAAGTTTCTGAATGTATTCTTTGGGCAGAATCACCAGCTGCCACTTGCACGTGGGTGGACAGTTTGTCTCCACTGGCCTGCAGAGCGGAGGCCTACGGCCATGAAACCTTGGTGCCCTTTCAGCTAATTGTTTGTGGGTTGCTTTTAAATTTATTGACAGTCCTGGTGATATAGTGCTTCTATTGTGTCCTCAGCCCATTGTGAGCATCATTAACTATGGCTCCCGCTTCCCTGCTCTTGTGCTCGGCGGCTGACCAGAGGCCAGAGAGCAGTGTGATGCCCAGCAGGAGCACCCTCTTCGTGGGCAGAAGAGGAGACCTCTACAGGTGCCTGAGCCTTTCTCTTAGCAACGCCCTGCTGCCTAAAATTTGTTGTCTCCATGTGGGTGTCTTTCTAAGTGTGTCAGCTGTGAGGCCCCTGATGGGAGATTTGTTGATTTGATAACTCGATTAGGCTCCAGGATAGATGACACGGTGGCAGAGAGCAAGTCTGCAGCTCCCAGGGAGCAGATGACTCCTCTCCTTAACCTCTCCTCGGGAGACTTGCCTTCTGCACAAGCCCGGCATGTGGCGTCTGAAAGCCTTTCTGAGCCTTCGGTAATCAGTCTCCCAGGCACAAAAGTGCAGTTCACAAACCCAGCGAAGAATCATGATCCTTTAATAATCTAAGTATAGATACACGATAAGACTAGAAGACTTCAGATAAAAGAAAATGCACTAATTAAGAGCAATGAATGTGAAAGTTCGTTATTATGTGGATTTTATTTCAGGATTTTTTATCCAAGCTGGCTTTTACTTCATGCACCCCTTTTCCCTAATTGGCCTGGAACCACTTGCCAATTAACTCTAAAATTGGTAGCTGATTGCCCTAAACTGGCACCAGATATCAACGTACAGCTTAAGTAGGAGTTGAAGATAAAGTTATGGACTCTGTAAATTGGTAATTAATTTTAAGCCATCAAAGTGTGGCTATTTTAGTCGCTCAGGGAGGGATATGAATGAATCCCAGGTAGTCAGACTGGTATTATCAAGAAAGACTCTAAGGTACACTAATGCTTTCTCAACACCTCTCCTCTTCCTGAATAATCTCAGCTCACCAGTGTCAGCCAGGGCTGAATGATAAACTCTTTTTACCCGGTGGTTAAGTTTGAGACTCATGGTGGATTTAAATCAAAAGAGCTGCTCTCCCTCGACGAGGCAGCTAAAAGCTCTGGCATATCCGCGCAGGTGTAACAGGGTCAATCAGTAACCACTGGAGAGTTAATTAGAGATAAAGTGCATGTTAATGGAAAGGCATCGCTTCCCTCACAAATTCCAACACACCCAACTTGTACACAAAGTCTGTTGGCCACTTTCATGATACCCAAATTCTCTGTCTCAGCCTGCAAAAAAATCTCCAATAAATCTTAAATTCCTATGTATGCCCCTAAATCTTAAATGTTTAACAAAGCCGTTCAACAAACTATAAACACATACATCTTACAGATATAAAGATGATAGAGATGAAAAGCAAAAGACATGTTTAATAGATGTGGACAGATCTTTAAGACAGTGTTTTAGGCGCTGATGATTAAAATCAGGGCTGCTAGCAAAAATGCATTTATCACAACTAATCAGGGTAATTTACAAGTGCAATAATTTTCTAAAATGTCATTAATCAAATGCTTTACTGTCCCTTCCAGCACACTTTGGTTGAGCTGATTTGAGGTCTCCCAGCAGCCACAGTGAAATTTTTTTTAAAAAGTCCAACACTGCATCCTAATTGCTCCAATTTAAAAAAGTACTCACAGAAGGATTAGTGGGCAAATTAAAACTCATCTGCACCTTGTTTTATTAAATATTTTCCCTTTTACTGTTCTCTTATTCTCTTTTTCAATCCATAACAAGGTCCTTTACTGTGGTTATGTTCATGTCATATTCTTCAATTGATCCCACGTTCCTTATTTTCTTTCAAAATAAAATTAGGTCTGCACCTAAAGGGGATGTTTATAATCCTTAAAACCCCAAAATGAATAGTGAACTTTAAAATAGGAAAATCAATTAATCTGTTCCCAACCCCAATAAAAATAGATGTATTATTTCAAAGAAGTTGATGAAATTTCTTGGGCACAAAAGCCAAAAGTGAGAAATTTAATGGGAGGGTTAGCTCAAATGAAAGCTCCTGAACTGGACACACCATTTCCTAAAAACTATACTTTTAAATTGTTTTAAACGACATGCTTATTAAGGATACTACTTCTGTGGATATTCTGCTTTTGTTTATATCCAAGGTAAAAACAAATATCTGCATACCGTTACTGTGTTTATTTGACTAGTTTTAAGTCAATAAAACACCCAGAAAACAGCAAAAACTGAGCACTCTTTATTTAAGACAGGATTACAACAGCTGTGGGTAAATAACATGACAATAATAACAAAATATTAGTTTGCAGAATGTGGCTAAAGTTAGCCAACACTAGCAATCTCTGCCATCAACCCTCTTTGCAGATCAATGTTCAAATGTCTGTTCTGATGGTGGCACTTCTTGCTTCGGTTAAAGGTTCTTTGCAGATCACGTCAAGAAGCAGGGAACTCCCCTTGAGGGACAAAAAGTATTTTCTACATAGAGAAACATTAGCTTAAAGCCATGTTCTGAGCTGTTTACTACTTTGAAATCCATCTTTTTTAAGAGATAGGCTACAGGTCATTTCAGCTCAGTAGAGCTGGTTGTTTGGCTGGTCACAGTTTGGCTGTTTAAATGTGGATTAAATAACAACCAAGGACGGAGGAAAGGAAACTGGCACTCAAACAGGAGCTAGCTCACATTAAAGAGCCGTTTCAGGCTCTTTCAAGAATGGCAAATCATTACTTGGTGGCTCACCCTGCAAGGTTTATCTGGTTGATTGCATATCACCATGCCAGTTAAGAGCATGTTTGTGACAAAATTAAAATTCTGTTACAAACGATGCTCGACACCAGGAGGTCTGCAGGATTGAAATAATTGTAAAACTAATTGTCCCTACAACAGGTAAATCTGTTAAACTGCAGTAACAATCACTTTTTTGTAAACTGTAGGGATCACACAAAATATGTAAAAATGTTATGATGATAATTGCAGCACAGGTCTGTTTAGAGCTGTAAAGTACTAACTATACTCTGTTCCCATTTATTCCTAATGGCTGTCCACCACTTCCTGACCCCAACATTTGGGATCACGTGATTGCAAACAACCTACAAGTGAATACAATACTTACATATTTCATGTACAACTTTATCCCAAAAGCTACCTTGCTAACACAAAATAGTGCTTTTTTCTTGATAAAACAATAACAAACCCTTCCTCATGAAAGTCATGGTGATCAGAGAAAGCTAATAGTTTGACTTCCAGTCTAGATCATAAAAACTCAGGTCTGGAAGATCATCACATAACAAGAGCACTCTCCAGCTGTCCTCACACATGCACATAATGGACACACAAACACACATTAAGGCACACACTCTGCCTCTGTGCCTCTACTCAGCTGCATAAAGCCAGGCAGCGGCTCAGACAGGATGTCGCACATGTGTATCATATTAGACAGGCCTTCCCAGCCAGCAGGCTCAAAGGTGATATCAGATATACAGCTGGCTGACTCTCTCCATCTCTCTGAGCTGCTGCCCAGCCTCCAGCCCTCTCAGACTGATATTTCACACATCCCTCCGCCCGTCTCGCAGCCCCAGTCACAGGTGGGAATGCCTTCACATGGAGCAACAACAAGAGAGCCTCTTGTAATAAGTGTGTGTGTTTTTTCCCCACAGAGGGCGAGCAGACAGGGGAAGCCATTCAGCACAGCCCCTCCGGGTCACGGCTGAGATGTGGAGGGGCTGACCCGACGTGGCCCACATCAAAGCCCAGATGGACGCAAACAGGAGCAGGAGAGTTCAGGTGAATGTAGGGAAAGCTAGCAGCTTTGTGTTTATCCATGACAGAAGAGGAGACTGTCACTGAGTGCCAGCTCGTCACCCCTGAGCAACTGCAGGAAGTAGCAGTGTGATGCTTGCCATCTGTCTAGATCTCAAATCATGGGAAGAAGCAGCGAGCTATAATATCCTTGTGAATCAAAAGGATTTGTTTTCCAGAGAGAGACTGTTTTTGTAAAATATGAACCCCTGAAATACCAAAGTGATATCTCACAGGTGAGTTTGAAATACTAGACTTCTATGTTGGACATTCAACAGAAAACAGACAAAAGCACTCTTATTATAAGAGCTCTCTGCATTGGCGGTGTGCTTGACCAGCAAGTGGTCTGGGGTATTTAAGACTCTATGAACTCCAAGTAACTCAGTTCACATTGAGAGTAAGAGCAGTTGTATTTAGCATGATCTGAGAGCTGAACTTGCCACTCAAAAGTCTCTGTCCTGTACCCAATTCTGCTCGCTTACACTGAATCACGACGGCACCGCTTCCTAAGTTTGACCACAACTTGCTCCCATAGTCCTCCAGCATGGATGTTTATGTGCCTAGGGATGAAGATGAGAGAGGCAGGTCAGACACAGCCAGTAGTCATGACAGAGGAGACCGTCTAAGGTCTGCTTAATGGCGATGTTTTTTTTTTAAAGCTGGAGAAATGTTAAATAAGATGAAACCAAAATTGTGGATACATGCTGCAGTGATGATCTTTCTTTACACCGAAGCACAACAGGTCTTAAGTACCACCTTCGGGCAAAGCACATCTTTGCTAATGTTAGCAAAGATGCTAACAACAACACAGGATAAAGCCACGGTCATACCACTCTCTTCAGCTGCTTCAGGACAGTTTTCTTCTTCAGCTGCTCAGATAAATGCTGAAAAGTGCTCCAAAAACTTTGAGCAAGTCCTGATTGTTAACCATATTAATCCAGTGTAGAAATTCAAGGTGGAATTAGTAAAAATGAAGTTAATTAGCAAACTTTACCAGCTGAAGACGGAGAATATGATGTGTTCAGGTAACCTCAGTAAATTGGACGACTGTATTCTATATGTTATGTGTTCAAATGTCTTATAAAAATGGGAAAATTTTTGATGAGAAACTTCAATAAATAGGGGATATACAATAGATGTGACAGACTGACTCATAGCTTTTTAACCCAGGCACTACTCAGCTAAGACCACTTGTAGTTTAAATATTAGCCCTTATTTTGTCTTTCCACCAAACTATAGAAAGTATAGATAGTGGTATGGATAAGGACTCAGATCAGCACTTTTAATGTGTGGTACATAAAATCAAAGAATAAAAATAAAACACTTGACATTAACAACCTTTAAAAATCTAAAAACATCAAAATATACCTAAACTATTACAAAAATGCTGTGATTAATCATGATTAATCACAGCATGGTGATGGGATTAACTTGATTCATTTTTTTAATCCAGTAACAGCACTAATCAAATCATATTTCGCCGTATTATGTCGTATCATATTTAAACATTTCTTCTTGTGTCATGCTGTGTCATATTGTACTGTAGTGTATTGTATCGTATGCTATCCTCTCCCGAGTTGCTTTGCGATCCCAAATAGAAGAAGCTGTTAAAAAGCTTCACTGGACTATCTTCTCTATGCTCAACTAATTAGAAGCCTCTGTTTGTGAAGATAGTGGTGGCCTCAATGGGACAAAAAAAGATATTGATTTTTGACTGTGACTCCCTGCCCTGAATAGAGCCGAACATCAGACAATGACTGGTTAATGTGTTCTTGTTATCAGAGGTCACAGATGTAACATCAGTGAAGGGAGTGAGAGACCTTGCTGCCCTTGGGGATCAACAATATGTTCAAAAACTCTTGAAATAGTGAAAAGTTGGCTTCTTAGATAAAGAAAGAGCTTTGCTTAACACCATATCTACTATACTTAGAACATGATCACTAAACAATCCTGCAATATTACTATCAGTCAGTTAACATGCCACAAGTTTCACAAAGACACGAGAATTACCTCTTAACTGAGAAGTTGTATTATTTGAGTGTAATCATGGAAACAGAAGTAAATTCAGCTGGAGCTTCCGTGCAGATCGGAGGCCTTGACACATGCTGCTTGGCGTATAGGCCGAGCTGTGATGCATTAATCAGAACAGTATGAGAGGCACTCTCGTCACCCTCCTACTCCTCAGCAGAACACTCGCTGTCATTTTCACACACACTCACACTCACCACACTTCAGCTTGTGGTGTCGTGAGTGACGCAGGGAGGGATGTCATCAATTAAGTGTGGTCTTTCAAAGCTGAGATGACTTAAAATATTGTTTTTTTGCATATTTAAAAAAAAAGAGCAGTGTCAGAACAGATACGTTTGTGATCCAAAGACAAGAGAGGGACAAAAAGCAGAACTTAACGCAGCCTATCTCATATAAATATATAAATTTATAAATCTAGTTTTGCCTGAATTTTTATTATCACAGTAGGAACAGCTAAAGAACTACAGATACAACAGCAGAGTGACTGAACATATGCTTTTGATTTAAAAGGCTCTGCTCTATGTGGGATGATCCTAATTACAAATACAGTATTTGAAGAAAGTCTTGCAATCTGTGGAAACAGAGTTTAAATAAACATCCTCTATGCATAAATTCCATAATGTTAGAATGGCCATGCTGTCTCTAACTTTTACTTGATAGCATTAGGGTCAATGCATATGAAGTTACAACTTAGATTTCTGACATGTGCATCTCTTTGGGTGTTCTTTGGCAATGTCCTGAAGAGGTAATGTGAACAGTTTGGGAGTCGGTGTCTTTGATGAAGTCATTCCTTTTCATCTTGCAGCAATGAGCGACTATTTTAGTGAGTACTTCATGAGTGTCAACACTGATGAGAAGGCCCGACTCACTGACTCCTCTTTGCCAAGTACTCACACAAAATCATCCATTTAGAAACAGAAACAGCAAAATACTTCATGTTGGCTCCACATTCAACCTGAGTATCCAAAAATGTATACACATAAATTATTAGCCCCCCATGACAATTTCAGTTTTTCTCAAATATTTCCCAAGTGCTGTTAAACAGAGTGGAGAGTTTTTAACACAGCTTTTCCAAACATCCTAATTTTATTTTTGATGCTTACATTATTTTACCTTGCACACAGAAAAAAGTTATTTCACTAAAAACCAAAAACTACAGGGGTCAAAATTATAAGCCCCTTTTGGAACTGACCTTTTAGTTGGATAATAGCAACACTGACTGTTAGTCAGTGCTGTGCTTTAAGTTTGTAATGCTCAAAGCTTGAAAAAATAAGTTAAAACCAAGGATTATTTTCCAGTTTACACACAGTATAAAAGCACCAGAAAGGGTCTGAACTGCCACTTGAGAAGGCACCATGCCAAAAGCAGAAGAAATCAATTTAGACTTGAGAAAAAGAACTGTTAATGCTCACAAAGCAGGAGAGGATCTCCAAAGTTATCACAGCATTTTCAAGAGTCAAGAACTGGAGCAGGAAGTAAAATCAAGAAATTCAATGAGAGCCACACAATCCAGAACAAGCCTGGCAGAAGTAGGAAGCGAAAGATTTCAAAGACCCTGGAAAGAAAACTAGTGAGAGATGGGTCTAAAGACCCCAGAATAACTGCCAACACACTAGTGAATGACTTAGCCAAGTCAGGAATCGCAGTCTCAGAGAAGACCATGACTAGAGCCCTGCACAGGAATGGACTGCGAAGTTGCAGACCAAGAAAAACTCAACTTCTGCAGAAGAGACACCTTTAAGCCAGACTAAAGTGTGCTAAGGACAACCTGGAGAAAGATTACGAATACTGGAAGCGTGCCCTTTGGTCAGATGAAACCAAACTAGAGCTCTTTGGCCACAGAGACGTTGGTGATGTTTGGAGAAAGAAGGGAGACGTGTTATCACCCAAAGTACACCGTCCCCACAGTGAAACAGATACGTATCTGATCTTTTGGAAGTTGACTGCAGTGTGAACAGGCAAACAAAAAAATCAGATCTGAGAAAAGATCAGAAATGAGCATTAAGGCCTGCGGTGTGAATGTAGCCTAAGGTCCATGCCAGAAGATCATCAAATCTGGAGGAGCTTGAGAGATTTGCCAAAGAAGAATGGGCTGGGATTCCTCAGGAGACGAGTCTGAGACTTGTTGAAAACTACAACAAACAACTGCAGGTTGTTATCCAGCAACAAGGAGACACTATTGACTTTTAGCACCAGGGGGGCTTATAATTTTGACCCTGGTAGTTTTTGGTTTTTATAGAATATTTTCATTTCTGTGTGCAAAGTAAAATAATGTAAGCATCCAAAATAAAACTAGGATGTTTGAATAAGTTGTGTTAAAAAACTTTCCACTCTGCTTAACAGCACTTGGGAAATATTTGAGAAAAACTAAAATTGTCATAGGTGGGCTATTCATTTTGTCCTCAAGTGTAGGTGCTGCATATTCAGATTTTCACTGAATGCACGAAAAATGGTCCGGAAAGTACTTGCATGGTAGAAAACAATCAGAGGTGGAATGTAACTTATTATTATTATTATTATTATTATTATTATTATTATTATTATTATTACAGCTGATAACATTTAGCTGAATGTTTGAGCTAAAAAAAAAAAAAAAAAGAAGCAATACTCCTTAATTGAGGCTTTATTGTGTGTTGGGGTCAAGTCACCTCAGTACCACAAAAGAGAGAGTGATACAAAAAAGCGTGATATCAATAAATCTTTTAATTGTTTAAATTCAAACAAAACAAGCCTAACCACAAATGACAGGGATTTGGTCATGCAAAAAAGGAAAACTGTTTGCAAGAACATTTGCAGAACAATGTGCAGGGAAATAGTTTGTGCATAGGTCCAAAGACCTTTGCATGAACTATTCATTCGTATACGGTTTGTATGTGCAAATCTTATCTTGACAGCCTCAGAGCGGACCAAGACACCCCCCACCCCCCCACCCCCACCACCACCACCACCAAGGCCAAAATGATGCATTTCTTAAGACCTAATTAACAAAGTCAAAATGGCCCTCAGACTTAACCTTAAAAAATGAGGCGAGTGCATTTGTTCAAACATACCTGGGCTTTTTCTGGGAAAAAAATATCTGTCTTGATAAATGCGTTGATTGTTTAACAAAAAGACTGAGGGTTTTATCTTCTATCAAAACAAACACTGTTTGTCTTTTGAGAAAGAAAATTGTTCAAGCAATACATCTGTCTGTAACTGATTATGGCAATATTCTTTTCATGCAAGCTCCATCATCCTCACTGAAAATGTTGGACTCAGTCTAACATCCTGGCCTGTGATTTGTCTCTGGTCTGGGTTTTTTGCATCCATTATTATGTCTTGTATGAGAAAGTTGGTTGGTCTCCCTTACACAATGAAAGGCTGGAACATAGGTACATATATCTTAATAAGGCCATTTTTCATAAACTGCCTTCAAATTTATGGTCTCTGCTGACTACAAGAACAGTTGGTGGCTATAACCATTGTTCTCAATGGACATACCATGTTTGAGATTTCTCAAACTACCTCTGTCTTTGGTCTTAGCTAAAGAGTCATCTTAAACTTGAGCATGTATTAGTTTGGAGATTAAAAACACCAGAATTAAGAAACACTTTCCTAGTGTATGCATTTTTTATAGTTGAAAGCAGCTAGTTTGTCGACTGAGGAACCTCTGTTTGTTCTGGTCTGTTGTTTGTCATATGTGTGGAACCTCAAATGCTGCTATCTTAGCAAGAACTCCCTGGTGAAAACATCTACAGTGCCTATGAAAAAGTATTCACCCCTTGGATGTTTTACCCCTTTATTGATTTTATAAACAAATGGTTAATATAATTTGGCTTTTTGACAAAAAAAGACTCTTTGCTGTCAAGATGAAAATAGACATTAATGCCAATGAATAAAAAATTTGTAAGGTAAAATAAGTGATTGTTTTAATATGCACTGCCTTTAAAGCGCCTGACCTAATTCAACAGAGGACCAGCTAATTTGTGTAAGTTGTCTCACAATTACTGAAAATGGGGATCACTTGAGTGCATTGAACATGTCTCAAGTTAGTGTCTGGAAGGTCCAGTCACTGGTAAGTCAGTATTCCTGGCTACCATTACACCATGAAGACAAAGGAGCACTCCGAGCGAATCAGAGAAAAGGTTATTGAAAAGTATAAGTCAGAGGATGGATACAAAAACATTCTAGGCACTGAAAGTCCCCTGGAGTTCAGATAAATCCATCATCAAGGAATGGAAGAAATATGGCACATGTTAAAACACATCCCCTCTATGAAGCACAGTGGTGGCAGCATCATGCTGATGGGATGCTTCTTGGCAGCCGGCCCTGGAAAGCTTGTAAAGGTAGAGGGTAAAATGAACGCAGTAAAGAGAACTTGTGGCTGGGCTTGAAAAGGGCTGTTCACACCAGATCTCCATGGAGCCTGACAGAGCTTGAGCAGTTTTGCAGAGAAGCATGGAGTAAAATTGAAGTGTCCGGTCTGACTGAGACCTATCAACACAGACTCAGTGCTGTGATTGCAAATACAGATGCATCTACTAAATACTAACACTTATTTAACATTACGTATTTTATTTAATTGAAATCACTTTGCAAAAATCTGTTTTTAGTTCAACATTAGAGGGTTTTTTAATATGTTTTGGTCAAAAAGTCAAGTTATAGTGACCATGACTGACTTATAAAATCAATAAAAGGGTAAAACATCCAACAGGGTGACAACTTTTTGTAGGCACTGTATTAATAATGAGACAAAAATGCCTACAGTATAGCTACAGTATTGTTGTGAAAAATAGTAAGCTGAGCATGTCAGCTGAACTGAAATAAAAAAAACAACATTTTGTCATGCCGGATCAGTTCTTTGTGCTTCTCCAACAGACTTTGACATACACATGAAAGCCTAAGACAGATAGAGACAATCCCACCCAGTGCTGAAGTCAATTGTATCTCAGGCACGCACATCCTGAAGTAAAACTGTGGTTTTCCAACAATCAGTAACACAGCAACAATCCCTGTGAGAGAATCGAATGCACAGCCAAATGTAAACTAAACCATCTTCTTTCTCTACCATGTCTCCATTGCGACTCCTGTTATTAATGAGACTAAAAAGCGATATTTCAAAGCTCTATAAAGGAATTAAGCTCTTCATATCATTTATCAAAGACATTTTAGAAGTAGGCTGGCTCTTATTAAACGTTCACATGGAACATGGACTTCCTAATCACACACAGACAACAACACATTTCTCCCTGATGCCGCTTTAAAGGAACCCCAAAAAAGCCCTGAATCCAAGGCCTCAACACAACACAACAAGCAGAAAGGGCGCAACATATGCATCAAATGTGAATGTTTCTATTCATTACTTAGAAGAAAACCAAAATACAAGAATGTCAGCTAAGCTTCAAAGAACACAGATCAACGAGACCAAATTCCTGTCTGAGCAGATGAAATTGTTTTCCTGAACAGAGGGATGGCTTTTCTGTGGGCGCATCCCAAATGAGGGGGTCAGACAAGTTAGGGCCTGTCCTAAAACGGACACATGTTCCCCATTGTCAAGCTGACTTCTTTCCCAGCCAGGAGATCAATGCGACCTGTCAGAAGTCACCCACTTGCTGTCAGAGCTCAGAGTGATGCTTTGGGGGGGTGGGGTAGGGGGGTTAGGGGCTGGGGGAGGACAGCAAATTATGTAGAGGAATCTCACAGGGCTGTCTGCATTTTTGCATTTTAATTTCAGAGGAGGTGGGGGGTAATGGTTAAGAATCAGGGCCTTCTGGAGGAGGCCGGTAGCATCCTGCAGGTAGCACAAAGTGGGGGGAGATGAGAGCTGGCAGATGTGGCAAGGACCGTATGTTGGGATCTGCTGTTTGTTACGGACAAATGTTACTTTTTAAATGCTAAAATGTGGAATAAATGAGATTTGTGCGATACAATATGTGAAGAAGCAAATTGTTGCAGCAACCGGGACAAAAAGTGGTAAACTGTAAGACATTTAAACCGAGCAGCAATGATCAAAGTTACCTCATAAGACTGTAGAACAAGTTTTATTATTTAGAGAGAATAAACATCAATCTACCAACTAGCAAATGTTTAGCCACATTGGCAGGGAAAAATGTTTTAATAGGTGGAAACTTGAACAGGTTCAGATTCATTGGAAGGCAGTTAACCTTTTTCAACTCTTAGAATTCTTAGGTAGGGCCATTCTTCTTTGGACAGCCATCTGCATTGACCTGTTGATGAAATCTCCAGCATTAGTGAAGTTCTGGTCAGTTTAAGGTCAGTAGAGCAGACTTCAACCGTGACCAGCCTGGCTGTCAATCACTTAGACCCTGATCTAGTGTCCATATGTGTTGTAGTCACTGTTTAGGTGCAGCAGGTCTGATGGACAGCTGCTCCTCCTCGAGCCCTGGTCAAAGCACCTGCTTTGTCTGTCTGCTCTGCTGACATGTGTCCCTCTTTGTGGCCCCATGCAGTTTCTGACTGTTAGAGCTGAGTGAGGCCTCCCCGGGCAAACATATCCGGGTTTTTTCTGTTGGTGCTGAATGACAGACAGAGGCTACGTAATGAGGGGTGGGATTGGAGTGCCTGATGAAGAATGGATGGAGCTGGAGATGTTGAGTCCTGTAGAGTTTGTAGAGAGGTCAAAAAGTGGGATGAGGCCTCGGGGATGGGCCTGGAAAGGCATGGGGCAATCTACAGGTAAACAACTGGATGTTGACTTCCACAGCATGCACAGAGTGGGTGGGGTGAATTAGATAAGCAGGGCAGCTAATCATCTGTCAACTTTACGGTCTGTAACAGATGAGCAGAGCTGTAGCAGGGAGGAGGCGAGCAGAGCAGAAAGGATTGATTGGCATCTAGAGGGGGCGGTGGGCGGGCAGCTGTCAGTCATCTAGTATAGCAAAGCCTGGGGCACACCTGTGCACCTTTGCGTGGGGTTGAATGACCCCCTTAATGGGAGGTCAGTGCAGGGCTGTTTGATGAGTAAAGCGGGATGGGGATGTTGTTCTTCTGCATATAAAAGGGTCGTCAGCCAGCTAGAGATCACCTGAGATAGCAGAGCAAGTCAGCCAATCAAAGCATTATTGTGACCTCGTGACTTTTATGGCCCTTTTAATTTTAGCTCTTAATATACGGGCTTTAAGACACTGAGGGTATAGCCTTTAATTAGACAAAACACAAACAGGGTGTAAACTGTTTAACTAAGAGCACTTCACTGTCAGATGACAAAGGCCTTTTTGTTGACATTAAAACATGGGGGGGTCGGGGAGTTGATTATTTAACATTACTCGATTGCAATCACATTCCACAGAAGTTGGCAAGAGGGCCATCAATACTTTTATAACAGTTTGAAAGTTATAAAAGAGAATATTAGAAAGATATTTCATCTGAAGAGGAACATTGCCAAAGAGATAAAGCTGCAACGTTCAGTAATGTATAGCAACTTTGTCTCTAGACTACATACATGATAACATTTAGTTTTTAAAGTACCGAGCCCCCCCAGAGGATTTTGAGGTTCTGTGTGTTCAGATGTATCTTAATAAACTTTTCTGTCATGAACTTGGGCTTCTTTTCATGGAGAAGAAAAATCAATTAGGTCCATTTCATTTAAATACCTAAATGTCTACGCCCCACCAACATGACTTTTAATACTAGTGTCAGCATTCACAGTCAAATAATGCTTCTCCAAAAATCACAGAAATATTCTACTTTACATATGATTAAACAGATTTTACCATAATGGAGGGATTCACTTTAAAATAATGTGTTTTTTCCCCCAAAATTCACCATTTGAGTACATTCATGTTATATATTTGGCAAAGCTGGAAATGTTTGGTGTTGTAGTAAGTGTTGTTCAACCTCTTTCTTTGTAAAACTGTTCATATGAGCAGAGAGTGGTTTTAAAAACCCAGCTTTGGTTATCTGTGACGTCTCTGCAAATCCCTGCAGTATGGACTTTACCGTAACTTTCCTTTGTATGTCTCCATTTTAAAACTCATGCTAATATGCTGAAACCAAGACGTTAGGACGCTGTTTATCATATGTGGTGTAAGCAGAAGAAAAATGATAACAGAGTGCTGTCCTGTTCTGTCATTTTTAGCTACCTCGCTCCTCTATGCAGCTCAACCCTTGAATCAGGTCGTAGTTTGCCATGTCACTAGGGGTAGGAATCACTAGTGGCCCACGATACGATATTATCTTGATACCTGGGTCATGATTCAATATTGTTGCGATTTTAAACATTTTGCAATACAATGAGTTTTGGGATAGCATATATATTACAATATATTGCGATATATAGCGATCGACCATTTTTTTCAACTGTTAAGCCGATTTAGCATCAGTCTTGCCCTCATTTTGAAAGTATCTCTGCAGAATTTTATTTTCATGTAGCACTTCTTGCAAACCTCATGTCATGTCCATCTAATTCGATCCCTGCTTGCATTCCTAATGTCCTTCCCCTGGTGCTGCCATGTTTGTTGTACTAACTTTCTCCTGCTTTATGACCGTCACCTCTGCCGACCTCACTGGACAAACAATTGATTTCATTTTTTCCATTATCATGGACTTCAGATCATATTAGCAATTAATTAGACAAAAATCAATCAATATTTGGTGGACGCTACAATATTTCACCAGATAAAATATCACAATGCTATGCTGTATCGATTTTTTTCCCCCCACCCCTACATGTCACAGGCACAGAGGGGTTGAGATTTTATGTTGATGTGGATTGTGTTTATGTTATGTGTTATGTGATTGATGATTCATACACAATCTGGCAACTTTGGCTTCCTCAGAAAAACATACAAAATGTATGATTGTTTGTGTGTTTAAAAATTTGTGTACTTCCAGTAGAGAAATGAAAATTGCAAGAGTTTCCCAGCAGAAGTGGCAAAATGGGAGATGGACGGGAAACGTCTCTGGGAGAAACCTGGGAAGAAAGGGAATGTTGGCAGCTAAGCTTGACTAGGGTTGGAGATTGAAACCTGGGTATGTAACAATCTGGTTCTGTATTCTCTTTTCTTTTAAAACCCAGGAATCAGTAATGTTTTAGCTTATTGATAATGCTTTTTAAAGCTTGAGTGTGTAACATTTGTTAAGAACCATGTAAAATCAACTCTACTACCCCTTCCTTCCTGTTGTTCTCCCTATTTGAGCTCCGTAGCTCCGCCCCTCTGCTCACATACCTCCTCGCGAATGTGCATGTCCGCTTGATTAATTTCTGACTTCTCAGAGAAGCCCAGTAAGCCGGCTCAAATTTGGGTATAAAAAGGTGAATTCAGTTTGAAATTCCTCATTCCTGTTCAAAATGGTAAAACGTGGAGAGCTCACTGAAAATGAAAGAGTCCACATTAAATCACTTCATGATGCTGGATGGTCTCTGAGACAAATATGACAGGTGGTCTAATAAATTTGTTAAGCACTGTACACCAGTTCTTGTGGGGGGTAAAACTAAATGCTGTTACTAGACAAGTGGTTCCCTACCTTTTTTCCTTTGAGCCCCCCTACTTGTATCTAAAAAATAGAGCCCCCCTCTGCACCCCACCCCTGGACTAACACAAGAAAAATAGTGATGCATTGAAGTCAAATTGATATATAATTTTCTTTCTTATATCTAAATTTAAAAATGCCCCTAAATACAAATGTTCTTACCCAGAAACCTTTGATTCAATTATCTACAAGTGTTTTATCATAACATTTTAATTAATATGTGCAAATCTAATTTTAATTTTAGGAAATGTGTTTGTTATTTCAGCAGTATAAAATAGATATAACAGATGGAATCATGCCCTTTAAACTTTCAAACTCAAGGTCTATTCAGCTTATACCAAATCCATTCACAATGTGACTTGGCTTTTCCAGCAAACAATAGAAAAGGATCAATAGTTGTATCAATAAGGACTCAATAAGGGTATTTATTTGTATATTCTCTTAGATTTCTCTTTCTTACAGTCTTGGAGAGCCTAGGTGGGAAGAGGAAGAGGAACAGTTCTATCAGCAGAAAAAAAGTGAAAAAAATCAGAGTAGATTTTCGTCATATTTCACGTTTTTGTTGTTGTTTCCTTGGTAAAAAAAAAAATAGTATGGCAAAGTATTAAATACTGGGGGAAAATGCAGTTGTAGGCATTGCAAAGCTACACAAACCTTAATGTAATCACATAACAGACTTTATGTGATACATCTTGTGTAAATCTCAAACACTGCACTCATTGTGAATCTCCACCCTGTGATGTTTCCACTCACAGACGGACTTTCTCATACTAAACAAAGACACTCATTCACTGACTGGGTACAGCAACAACTGTACAAGCCGAGTAGGTGTGGGAACATGAACCATCTATCCTATCCACATCTGCAGCACTTCCTCCTCCACACACGAGGCAGCTGTTGTACGGTAAACTGTGCTGTGCAGCTCCCTCCTCAGTCAGAGCACTTTCCCCCATTGTTAGGATGAAAAGTGCCGCAGTGGTGGTGGCCCCGGTCCTCAGGAGCGATGCCTGGCTGGAGCTTATTTTGGTTGGGCTTGCCCAAATAAACACACCGGGACCTCGCGGCCGCAGCTGTGGGCCTCTCCCTGGTTGACCTCTTCTCCTGTGACTCCTCCACTCACAGTGAGAAAGAGAGAGAAAAACAAGCGAGGGAGAAAGAGACAACTTGCCTGAGCCAAAGCCTGCAGAGGTTAGAAGGGCCAAAAGCTGCTTATTATCAGAGGCAGGTCTTTCCCACGCCTGCAGGCCTCGTGTGTGCAGCCGGCGGCGTGCCTGCTTGCCAGAAAGTGTTTAGCTAACTCATCTACAGTCATACTCCCAGCAAAGGAGGGGGGTGAGGTTTGGTTTCTCACTGCTGGACAGAGAGGAGGGTTTATTCAGCAAGTTTCTGAGCAAAGACCGTGAGGTTTAAAACCAGGAGGGTGAATGGAATGCAGAACTCCTTTCTTCTCTTAACCTTCTGCTCTCAGAAAGGATGAGAGTGTGAATTTGGGGTTTGACAGCTGAGTAAATTGGACTAATGGGCTGAGCATGCTGGGATGAAGGTCACATTGTGCCCGTTCCTACACCCCCACTTATGGGAATAAGGCTAGAAACTGCTGCCTTGCTGCAAAAAAACTTGGGGGCATGCTGTTGAAAAAATACACCCACATGTTAGCATAAAAATTTCATGAAAAGATCATCCTGGATAAAAATATCCTAGAGCTAATTTTTGTCAGTTAGATGAAAAATTGGCATTAACACAAATGCAGAAATGCAGCTATCAGGTATTAAATAAACTTGATGTGCAGGAGTGTCTCACATTATTATTCACTGAAAGGCTGTAACCTTGGGTGTAAGATAAGTGGTATTGAGGTGAAAAACTTTCATAATGCATGGAATAAGGAAAATTTCAACATATGTTTCTTTTGCAAATGCAAAAAAGAAATCAAGATGAACACAGTCAAATTTTGTTGAATTTTGCACAGCTAACGCTATGTTAGCAGACGGAATTTTTGTTTTCCCTCATCAAACTCATCAAATACACAATCCAACAACTCCAAAATGCTCTCATGGACAAGTTGTGACCTGCACATTCACCACGCTATGAAATAATAACATATAATTATGTAACATCACGACACATGAATCAAATACTCTGAACTATTTCTTGAGTAAACCACTGGGCGGAGTGACACAGTGCAGCAGCCATGCTTGGAGTGTAGTTCCGGCTTTGCATTTAGCTTTAAAACATCTCCGTCTCGTAATGTTCCATGATTATTTCATAGCGTGGTGAAGCAAAAATTCCATCTGCTAACATGGCGTTAGCTGTGCAGCTGGTTTAACGGTCCCCCCAGATCTAGAAACAGCTTGCACCGACAATTGAAGGAAACGGACCCATTACTAAGACTATAGGAATTATGGCAATGAGCGAATTTGCCAAAATGTTGAAGTATCCCTTTAAACCTGTAAAAATCTTGACACTAAGATCAGTGTTACAGTTTAAAAAAGCAACCACATAACTGTCTTTCACCCTATCTGATAAGGATATTTAGACATAATAACAAAAACTACAATAAGAGTCATTCACAAGTATTCTTCCTTTTTTGTTTTCGTTAGCAGCTGCGACAAAGTCATCTACATATTAGGGCTGAACCCCAATATTACAATTGCGATTTAATATGCGATTATTATTAGATTACTCAACTTTGATTGTAAAGCTGCTGCTTAAAGTGAATGCATTAAACTGCTATTTTGACGTATTTAAAGTTAAAGAAATATTGCAACTTCTGCGATTTGTAAATTGCAGCAGGCCATTTACGATTTATTCTAATTTGCAATTAATTGCCCAGCCCTACTACAATGCAGTCAGATGAAAGTCACCAGTTAAGACATTAAATGGGGGAGTAACAATACATCAATTGGTTGAGTAATTATCCAATCACATTGATAGAAAGTCAAAACATCAATCTACACTGTCACCTTATAGCAACCCTTTTATTTTGAAATTCCTCCCACATACCTGTTGATAGTTCTTGCCCATCTGAACTTAAGCTAGTAGCAGCAGTAGCAGCTGAGATAAAGAGGATCTGTGGACATATTCTGGACAGACTCCTGCAGGGCAGCCCTCTCACACTTATTTTTCCAACTATGTCAACATTTTTTATCCCTGTACAACCGCCTGTCAAAATTGTTTGCAGGTATAAACCAAACTCCTCCTCGATATGGTCAAAGTAGAGAAGTGCTACAGTATTGAACTGCATCAAAATTACACTGTGGCAGATTTTTTGATATCAGAGAACATTTGTATTGTCGTCCAAAATATCAACACCATAGCATACCATCAAGAAACAGGTGATTTACATCCCTACTACATCCCTATTAAACCAATACACCAGGAGCAAATGAGCAGAATGCTGGAGAAACAGAGTGCACACAGTGCTGATCCTATCACCAGTCGTCAGTCAAAGCTGAACTGTTGTGACTATTGATTCTTTTATAATAATAAAAATAAACTTTATTTGTATAGCACCTTTAAAAACAGAGGTTAACAAAGTGCTTTGACAATTCAATACAATCCATTTATGCTAGCTTTGAGCTCAAAATTAACAGTATTAACTGTTTCCATTTTTGTAGTTTACATCCCATACATCAAGTAGATGCATACTAACTGAGCTCTCATGTGCCCTCTAGTGGTTTCCTCCTGTGACACATATCCTGTACAGGCAAGTACATTTACAAGAATGATCATGTACTGGTGAAACAATGTTACAACAAAGGAATAATCTACCAATACAAATGTCCTCACTTTTTATGCTAAGTTTAGAATAGCATAAAGCTGAGAAGTCTACACTCAAGTAAATTTATCTTGTAAACCAACTTCACGAGAGTGTGAATATGGGTCAACAGAATGTGGCCAATGTTAGCAGTGCTAACACACATACATTCAATCCTGTTTGTAGGTTAGTGTCCACATTCCTGTACACTCAAATGTTTTCTTAATCTGTGAGTGTAACCTGACATGCCTCCACACAACTTTATCCCTCGCTGTTCCCACAAGATGCTACGATGCTATAGCAGTTAGACGTTGTTTAATTAAAGAGTATAGTGGCGCTAAGGAAGTAATCATTAAGAACAATTACACTGGCATCTAATTAGTTGCAGACGCTACATTTGACTGGGGTTTTTGGCCTGAAAAAAAATGTCAATAACTAGTTAAACCGATCTGTAATTCCTGCTGTGGACTACGGGATCCGAGTTTAACCATTTAGCCAGCTAATTATCTATATGTTTGACACTGCTAATGCTGTTCTGGATTCAAACAAGCAGGCACACTCACACCTACGGCCAATTTAGAGTCACCAATTAGCCTACTGAGCATGTCTTTGGTCTGTGGGAAGCCAGAGTACCTGAAGAGAGCCCATGCATGCACAGGGAGAGCATGCAAACTCAGCACAGAAAGGTCCTGACCAGGGTTGGAACCCTCTTGTCGTGATTCAACATCACTAAACCCTGTGCCAATATGCAGCCCACAGCAAGCTGACCATAAGCTTTCCTAATCTATATGAATGTAAATAAATTTATGAGAAATGCACATATATTGATCATATGTAAGTATACTACCATCATACACCCACAAACTGATCCACCCACAGGTTGCAACACCCACAGTCACCCCCGAATTCCTCCTACATAGAAACCCACATACACCCTTCACCACCTACACAAGTATCCATCCGCTCACACAAACACCCACACACAAACATCCATCAACACTAATGAATACTCAGTCACCCACACCAACTCAATCCTAACAAATACAACCGTCGCCCATACCCTCCTACACACACACAGGAGCTCACAAACTCTTTACCCCCTGCCTTGCACTATTTGCACTGTCAGCCTGATGCAGAGCTGAGTCAGCAATCATCGGTCTATGTGTGTGTTTGTGTGAGCCTGCAGCCTCTCCAGGAGCTCTGTGGACTCTAGAGGGGACAGATGGGCAAAGAGAGAGCTCCTGGGCAGGTAGTCATCCCCAGAATGTGGGGGCGTCTTTGTGGGGGTCTTGCCAGGGGCTGAAAGGCCTTTAAATGCCCCCCCACCCACACCCATGGAGAGCATCTAGAGGAGGGCTATTGTCCCTTAAAACAGCCTCCCTCCTCCTCCCACTCTTTATGCTGAGTGGGAGCATCACAGGAGGATCACCGCCCACAAACACACCTGCAGGAATGCACAGGAATGAATATGCAGCGTGTCAGCAAATGGAGGGACATCTGTTATGTGGAGACATACTGCCTTCCTCAGTGAATATGAATGACATCGCTCACAGTTTCTCAGTGAATTAATCAGATTTTACTAGTGCATCCCAGTACCTGTCGGGCCCAAATTTAGCTTTACAACTGTCACTGGGTTTGGTTAAATTCATGCAAGAACGTGCCACACTTTGGCAACACAGTTTAGCCTCATAGAACCACATTAAATAATTGAAACCAGAGATTAAAAAGGTTCACAGAGAGTCAGAAGCATAAAAGAAAGTTCAGGCTGGGCATTAAATCTCCAGTCCCTTATTCTGTCAGTGCCGCCATCACCACAAAGCCACGTCAAAAATTACACAGCACTTTCAGCTAAAGGGCAATTACAGAGTGGGGTCCATGAGTGACGCCTGTGTAGGACTTGCTGGCACTCTCCTCACTGACATTTGAAGAAGTACTTAAAATTTACAGCACAGGGTTCATTTTCAGATGAATCCAAGTGTTCCCAAGGCCCTCTTTTTGTTTTTCTTGGTCATAATTATATAAAATATAATCATTCAGCCTAAAATGCAAGATAATGGCTGTGGTTGAATTTGACCAATGAGGAATAGACTGAAAGAAGAAGCATGAGCAGCAGGATAGCTGAGACGATGAGAGAAATCTAACCAAAGAGATAAAGGTTGTGTTTTGCCAGGGACTCTGTCTGGGCTCGATGGCGGGCCTGATGGCATCGTGTCAGTGTCATTACTTGGGTGTGTGTTCAGGAGCGGTTTCAGCCCAGACGGACGCGACACACACATTCAAGCGCTCATCAGGAGGCCACCCACGCCTGACACAGAGGAGAGTGCCAGGCCCTGACACACGGAGCGTGGTGAGGCGACAAGTTCGTCAAGAGACGGATCAGAGTCTCCTTGCCACATGTCAGTCACCAGTTCTCACAATTCTGTCTCACTCTCCCTCTTTATCTTCCCCTCCCTTTCTTTTCATGAACTGAATATGTTAAAATGATCATTTGCGTTTCACATGAACAGTGTAAACTCAGTACAAATTCATCGTCTCTTCTGAGCGCTAACAAATGGCAAACAGCTCTGAAGTAAAACAACAAATCTCTGACCCCCTCAAAATATCATCTTATTCCACAGAGAAAATCTCATATTTCACATTAAAAAGTTCAAACAAAGCCAGATGTGGAGGCAATGCCAGTGGATTATAATGCCAAGTGTTGGTAATTGATTCCCCTTAAAGATCGCTCTATTCATCAGTACCAACAACTGCAAACTGACAAGCCTCTCTAAGAATGTTCCATGTGGTTTCTCTTAGTTTGTTCAAGACCTCATGCAAATGCTTAATCGCCTCACTTTACTGTTTGTCCCAACTGGCAAAGTAAACAAAAGACACACTTAGGCAGGCGTCTTAAACAAGCTGAGGAGGGGTAGGAGGTTTCCAGAAATAAACCAGAGCGTGCAGTAAAATCACAGCAGAGGGAGGGTCAAGTGTGCCGGATTTCAAAGGGAACCCATAAAAAGGCACAATCTGTTTTTCACATTTCCACTCAAGAGGCATATGTGGCTGAGATATCATGCCACTGCCATTTCCAGTGAGGGGGAAGCCATCGCCTGTGCTTACTGTTACTCAATCTCTGTTCATGCTTGGGGGATTTATGGCCGTTGTAAAATCAGTAGTCCTCAATGTTGAGCCAATGAAACCAAAATGATGAAGGATTTCTTTCCTACTAGTTGCTACAGCAGCTGATTTCATATCTCAGAGGGGAGAAAAGGGAACAAACATTGGCTTGACATGGAACATGGGCTCTTTTTTCTTCAAGGCACACATTTGGGAAACATGCTACAGTATGTCAGAGTTTACTTGTAATAGCGTCACCTGTGTCATCGCATCATCCGTCACTTCCCCTCGCATGCCATCACCCTAAGATCTCCAAACACTGCTGTCATTGTCCACTGGAACACTTGCTATCTATCTCCATGTTCATCTATGGGACCTCAGCATCTGAAGCAACCCACCAAACAGGATAATCCCTTGTCAACATGTAGCTGATCCTGGGATTGGGCTGCCCCTCAGGCCCTGATCTCCCCTCTGCTTCCTACCTTCCCTTCATCGCCGGGTCCCTCAGGCCGACATGGACCCTGACAAAGCCCTAATCCATCACCTCCTGTCAGGAAAGGCCACACCAGAACACCCACCGACCCCCCTTCCTCATGTGCTGGCATTTGCCTAATCCACTGGGCCAGTGGCTCCATGAGAAAGAAGCACCCACATGGCTTCACCCCGGTTCTGTTTGCTTGTCCCATCTGAGTCAACACACTCATAAGAAGGATGAACAGCACGGAGAAAGAAGAGCACACCATGAAGTCCTTGGATCTATTCTGAACTGTCCACAGCGCCCATGAGCGGAGGAGACTTTACCTTGGGTGGTGATTGGGTGTCTCTGTCTTGCAGGCCTCTAGTGTGCTAATGTAATCCCTGGAGCAAACACTGATATCCCCACTTCTGAAGGGTGAAGTCTACTGTAGATGGCAGCATCAAGGCTAGAAGCACACTTTGAAGGTCCACATCTGTGAATAAAAGGCAAAGGCTAGCTGAGCCTTCATGGTGCAGTCAAACAAAGCATATGACTAGGATCCATTGCTAATGAAAGTAGATGGTAGAAACATGTGAGGAAAAGGGAAATTACATTTTCTCTGTCAATGTAACGTGCCAGCAAATGTGTCAGCAAGCTACAGTAAGAGGGCGTGAGACCGTTTATGTAAACAAGAGGCACGAGCAGAATTTGGCTAATGTTTGTTTGAAAAAATAAAGACTAAGACTCAGTTTGACAGTTTTGTCAGGTCTCACAGAGAAACAGAAGAAAACAGAAAGTGCAAAATAGCGCCCAAGTCTACTCAACTCCCTGTTTGTTTAAACTAACCTGTGACGCATTCGGCTGGAGGACACCAGTTAGCAGGGTCACTGTTTAAACCGAAACACCAGTGGAGGGTGAATTGACCTCCTGCTGTTATTTTTTTTTTTTCAAACATATTTGTGCACCGTTTATAAATATTGGTATTAGTTTTGTTGTTTCATACTAAGAATTTGTTCATACATACCGTAAACCTGCTGACAGATTCACTCCTCTGTTTGGAGAGTTGTCCTGTCTTCCTCCCTTCATGCAGAGTTGAAGCCACCATTCAGAGCCAACATCTCCCTCTAGTGGTAGAGGTACGAATAGCAGCCGCTTCCCCATCATTCTGATGGGCCTCTTTAGCACTGCTTTACATGAGACATTTAGCAAAGGCAACATTTCGGTTTAATAGAGTGTATGAGTATGTATTTTTTTAACTCAAGAACCAAACTACTGATATAAAAGAATGCATGGTTTATTTATACATTACTTAGAAAGTAACACTCCACATATTAGCACCCAAACTACATTAGTTAGCACTCACATTTCAACACTTATAACAGCTGGTGTTGTATTAATTCAGTGTCTGTGTTACCATGTGATGGAATAATTGAACCAAAACTATCATGTAATAGTAAGTTCAAAGTCTGCTGCTGTAACTAAACCACCAGCACAACAAAATTAAACTTGTCATTTTACAACTAAAATGTATTTATGACCCTCATTACCCTTTAGATTACTGGAAGATGTTACAGTTCCAATAAAAAGGATAGATAAATAGATAGATGAATAGATGGATAGATACTTCATTAATCCTGATGGAAATTCACCCCCCATCAGTCATGGTCAATACAATTTGGCTATGTTTACAAAAAAAGTACAAATAAACCTCTTTGACCTTAAAGTGCTAACAGATTTCCACAAAGTAATGCCAATGAAATAAAATATTTAATGTCAATAAGTGACTGCATAATTTTTCACCCCCTACAAGTCAGTATTTAGATGCACCTTTGACTCAGCCGCTCCACAATATTCACCTTGTGGTCTTTAAACCATTTCTGTGTAGCTTTTGCTGTATGCATTTGTTTTTCCACTATCTTTACAAGCTTTCCAGGGCCGGCTGCTGAGAAGCATCTCCACAGCATGATGCTGCCACCACTGAGCTTCACAGTGAGGATGCTGTGTTTGCCATGATGTGCAGTCTTTGGTTTCCGCGAAACAGCGTCTTGTCTGATGGCCAGCAACACCCTTTAGGTTCCATCAGACCAAAGCACTTTCTTCCACTTGTCCATGGAGACTTCCACGTGCCTTTTGGTGAACTGTGAACTGATTTTTTTTCAACAGTGGCTTTCTCTTTGCCAGTCTCCCATTAAGCATTTTGACTTTCCTGATGTTGCTGCAAGGAAAAAAACCTTAATGTAACTTTTTAGACTTTCCAGTTTGTCAAATAGTTCCAAACCTGCAGAATACTCATTCCCCAAATGTTTCTAAGATTTATATTGATGATGGAAGAATGACAATTGTAAAACATTAAATCTAGGATAGCGTCCCTTGGCAAAATGTTTAATATCACCTAAATCAGCTCATAGAATTGAGTCAAAAGTGGGGCCATACTGACCCTGACTCCTTGTGAAAGCAGCTCTAGTGCACTCTTCAAACATTCCCACTGGAGAGGAAAAGCACACCTGAGCCTGGAGGTGTGGGAGCCACGTGCAGGGAGAGCTCAACCCAGGTCTTATTTTGCCTAGCACTGACTCCCTTGATAGCTCTTCCCTTCTCTCCTTTCCATGCTTGAGTTACCCTCCCTTCTCCCACCGGGTCTCCCTTTATCCCGAGCGTATGTGATGAGCACACGTCCCTGAGGGCTCCTCTGCCCAGAGTTTCACATTCTCTGCAACTCATATTATCTGTCCCGAGATGAACAGACAAGGAATTCTGGCAGGAAGGGGAGCTATCTGCCTAAAGGGGGAGAGGGAACTGGTGTAGTGGGATATTTCAGGATCTCCTGAGGCTTTGTTGGCATCCCGTGCGGCTTTGTTATCAGCTCCAGTTGGGAATTAGGGGATATTTGGGGGGAACCCTGGGCTGTGGGTGGGGTGGGACCGACTTAGCAGTAAAATATCCAAGTGAAATGTGCATTTGATTTGGATTGAATATAAAGAGTTGTATGATTTTTATGGGTTACATCACACATCTTTATCCGTTTCATTGTGAAACAGGATTTCATTCCAGTAGAATTTAAGAGATTTTTATTGTTCTGGGCTGATGTAACTCTTGGGTGGAGCAAAAGATGTTCATGTAAAAAGAAATCTGTGTTTCTCTTGGCTCACTTGTTCTGATATGACACTAACTGCTGTTGCTATTTTGAGCAAAATTTTGATTTACACTTGCTGTTCAAGTGAATTTTTAACTACTACAATAAGGGAGCATCTTAACCATGATTCAGTTGAAAACAAATCATAAAATTACCTCTGTAATACTGTCGGATAGATATATAACTTTTGATATGGCGTCACTTGTGAAGAAAGCAAAGGAGACTGCAGCACTGAGTGGGGTGCAAAATAAAAGGGCTACTATAAAAGCATCATTCTCTACAAAAATAGAACCTGCAACATTCTCAATGACACCCATTTTCTCCTCTAAGCACCTTCGACATGTTCAGTGTACCCTTCAGGGGGCTGCTGGCCTGCAGGGTTGACACACCTTGACCTGCGTGCACCACCTCTAAATCATGGTCTGTTTGTGATGCAGCCACTATTCCAGCCTCTCAGCTGCTCCCTGCACCCCATGCCTCCTCTGCTTGTTAACAGACAGCGGCTACATTATTAAGCCCCTCTGCCCCACAACACTTTCACCTGCAGAGTAAATGCAGCCTGGAGGTTCACCTTGCACTGCCTGCAGCTCCAAAGAACACAAGGCAATGGGTGTCACCGGGAATTCTGGGCTCTGCGAAAAGACGTCAGTTTGGGGCCCCATCAACACAATCTAGTACGATTACTAGAACCACTTCTCCACTATGCTTATTAAAAGCTTCAGAGGACCAAAAGACTTCTGTCATAGTTGGAAAAACTACAAGAGAGAAAACTTTATTTGCAGAGAGGTAGCAGGACAGAAAGACTAAAAGAAATGATAGGCAGTCAGAGAACATAATTTAAGCAAGGAAGAAGATACACCTCATAAGTTAGGCAGACTAATGTGTCACTAAAACATTTTCTGACAGTAGCTTGACTTCTAGGGTCCCCTGGCGTCTGTGCAAGGTATATCTATGTTCAATCTGCGCATATTAAAGAAAAACATTGTAAGACAAGATTATCTGGTCATGTATCAGCATGTAATTTGTGCTTCCCTCTATGGGCATACAATGTCATCCTAAGAATTCTGTATTTTGTTAAGCTTTGTTCTTAAGTTTTGAGTTATTTTGGCCCTCTGAGGCTACTGTAGTTCTGTTTAGAGGGGGAGCACATGATGAGGGAGAACAAAATGACTCTTCTGGTACACCACAGCTATTGTTTGTAGTAAAGGAAGACCGGTTAAAGGGACTGTACAGGTCCATCCAAAAGACAAAGATAAAATCATCTAATATCACCTGCCGTCCTCACAAAGTGATTGACCGTGCAAGGAGACTAGCAACCCCAATGACTACTCTGAAGGAGTTACAAGCTTCAGCAGCTGAGATGGGAGAGATTCTGGTTCTTAAACAGTCAAAGCTTTAAGGGAAGAATGGCAAAGAAAAAGCAAACTCATATTAAATCTCAACTGGAGCTCTCTGAAAGGGCTGTTGGGGACTCTGTGCTCAAGTGGAAGGAAATTATTTGTTCTGACGAGGCCAAAATGACCATCAGACAAGACGCCATGTTTGGTAGAAACCAAAGACTGCATATCACCGCAAACACACCATCCCCACTGCGAAGCACGGTGGTGGCAGCATCATGCTGTGGAGATGCTTCTTGGCAGCCGGCCCTAGAACGCCTGTTCATAAAAAGACAAATTATATTGACCATGATTGATTTTTACAACCAGTAAAACATCCAAGGGGTGAATACTTTATACTGGCACTGTGGGCCTTGACTTGAATATGAGAAATATGTTTCGCCTGTAGAGTGTAGAGTGAAAAAGTGAAAACCTACTCTCTCATGCTGCTCTTTTCCCTATTCTCTCTGAACCTTTCTTGAGCTCTCCCTGCACTGGATTTGGACCCTGATCCAACACGCTGTAAGGCAGCAGCCCTAACACCTACACCACAATCCTGCCTTGCAGTACTAGCCTGGTTGCTTCTATTTATATTCCAGTTCACGATGGTATTCAAGAGCATAGTACAGGCTTGAGGTGGAAGAAGACATCATTGCATCACACTGAAAGGCTTATACCAGGAAACATACTCTGGATCACCTCACAGTGAGGCTACACTCCTAACCACCATACCACTAAAATGTCTCACAGTATTTGCCCAGGGAGAAGCCAGCTCCTGGGTTCAAACCTTGGAATGGCATGCTGAGGCGCAAAAGGAAGATCGTGGTGAACATGGTGCCCAACAGTCTATGTTTGTTTTTATGTGTGCGAGAACTGTTTGAGCTTGAGTTTGCTCCCTCCTTTGCTATCTCGTTCAAAGTGCCAGCTTGATCATCCTCAGTTGTAAGGAGTCCTGTGTTCTTTCAGGGGAATTTCCCCATTAAGAAACCTCACACACTCTGCTGCTCTTGTCCACACTTTAATCTATCCTTTAAAGTCTCTAATCATTATCATGGCACTCCCAGGCTCATTGACGGCAATAGAAACATAAAGCCTCTCTCAGCAAGCTAGCACAACACTCTAAGACAGCTTCCACTCTGGCCTTTATGGGCTTTTGGATTATAGATTCATTTTTGCTGGACGTGTGGTCAAATTCCACCCTGGGAAAAGCCCCTCAGTGTTCCCCCCTTTCATCTCGGGCTCATTTTCAGGGTATCTAATAGTCATAATCGAGGCGGCCATGCTGGGTGTGTGTTTGAAGGAGCGGTCAAGGAGCCCCTAATCCCCTCATACACAGTTTGTAGTGGCGGCCCCTGATAAAAGAGCTGATTTTGTTGCCAACACTGAGCAAGAGCAGGGTGGGATTTGAGTTTTGGGTCTTATGAATACACACATACAGCCACTTTGGACACACACATACAAAGACTCAAATACTCTGGTGGGAATCATGAGAATCCAGGCTTTGTAGAAGACCGACATTAATGTGTGTGTGAATGCATAGAGCAAAGATGAGAGATATGATGAAAGACAGTTTCACACAAGTAACTGATTACTTCAAGGTTCAGTTTTATAATTAACAACAGTGTAATTGCATGTTAAATGTGCATTTTACTTATTCATCATTTATTTCATTAAGGTAGCATTACTGACCAAATGACACTTGATGGTGACATTCATATATGCTAATGAAGTGCCAGAAGTGTTAAATATATGGGGCTTTACCTAAGACTGAGGACATGCTACCCTAGAAAATGTTTGCATATACACAATACATTCAAAACATTTAAAAGTACCATTTGATGGTACTTTTAGTCAACAAAAGAACCAGCTACACGGATGAAATCCATCATTTTTAAAACAAAATTGTTCTATAAAGTGTCCTCATCATTCTGAAACTGCAGTAAAAAATACAAAGATCAATAGGTTTGACTACTGCCTCCTTAACTGTGTAGCTTTTTAAAGACTTTTTTAATATATAAAGGCTTTTTTAAAATTCAGTATAATAATAATAATAATAATAATAATAATAATAATAATAATAATAATAATAAAAAATTCTAAATTTTATAACAATAGAAATGATTTGTTTGTTTGTTTGTTTGTTTGTTTGTTTGTTTGTTTGTTTGTACATGCATTTATTTATTTTTGTTGCTGTTTTGCAAAGTCCTAAGAGTATTTTTTCTATTTTTAAGGCTTGTTTATTTTCAGTTTGGCTACAAGAATTAAAGTTTCCATGTTGTTTTCTACGTGATTAATTTGTGTTAAATTAGCATATCAATTTCTAAACTTATTTATTTTCACACTCAGCAGAATAGAATATTTTACTAACCTAAAAGAAGCAGCATTTTTGAGAAAACATTCAGGGCTTTAGCCTTATCAGTCTCCCAAGTAAACAAGTGTTTGTTTTTGTTGTTTTCTTGAGATGTCAACTTATTTTTCCTGTTGATTAAGGGGAAACACTTGTTTCCCACATTAATGAGTTATTTCGTCAAGATCACAGGGAAAGAAATAGATACTCACTCATTATCATGGGAAAACCATCCTGTAATAATGACAAAAATTATCAGTATCATGAACAACATCAATCAAATGCACACATTATCATTGAAAACAGTGAAATCAAATGTATGGGTGCATGCCCCCGTTAGCTCTCACAGCAATGATCTTACTGATATCTTACTGATTCTAAAATTGTATATTATTATATAAATGTGAGCTCTATTAAGAAATACTGCATTCACCTTAATACGCCAAAAAAATCAATAAATATTCACAACAAATAATTCCACAATTATTGTGCAATTTAACATTTTTCTTAATTTGTCATTTTTGTATCAATTACTACAAGGGCACTGTTTGAATACACAGCTTTATGTTGTTATGGTGTTTCTTTGAACTGTAGTAGTACCTTTTTCCTGTATTAAGATATCTAGTTTCTTCTTCATTACTGCTGTGAATGAAAAATGTAATTCTCTTCAATCCACCTCAACACAGCTGCCTTATTGTATCCTGACAGTCTGAAATCTTTGGCAAAGTTTCTAACTACATTAGAGACATCGGAGCGATTGCTGTTTTCTTCCCTTAGATCAGCACAAGCTTCAGCTCTCTCTCTGTTCAGCAGATTACTGAAGTCAAGTGTGGTTTAGTTCTCAGCCCAAAGCCCACTCCTCTCCCAGTGAGAGAGACGTAGAAAACAAGAGTGAAGATGGTCTCTCAAGCAGCCCGCAGTGAAAGAGTGGGGACCCTTACCGCTAAATGCCAGGGGCCTCTTCAGACAGATAGCAGCAGGACGTCTGCACTGGACCCCCCAGTGATCAAGTTCACCCTCTCTACCAGCACCTGGCCCCTCAGCTGGATGGCCTGTCACTCACAGAGGGTAAAGACGAGGGAAAGCTGGGAGGTATTGTGTTTGAGAAGAGAAGAGAAGAGAAGAGAAGAGAAGAGAAGAGAAGAGAAGAGAAGAGAAGAGAAGAGAAGAGAAGAGAAGAGAAGACATTTTCAGTGCAGTGAAGATAAATTGTGCTAGATTTGTCAGTGCCGTGCTTTCATTTTATGCCTGGATGCTGCTCTACATCCAAGCCCTCATGTCCCCTTTTTTAAGTGTTTTATAAATCAAATCTGAACTTGTGTAATTTCGAGGTGGATTTTTACCTCCTACATCCCACTATATCCCTTGCCCTGCTCAGTTTGTCATGTTTCTTCCACTTCCCGGGTCCTCATGTCTGCCCGTCCCGTGGGGCTGCAGGTTTCTGGTCCAGCAGGCCGGGACAAGGCCTCCATTAACTGCAGGGTTGTGCAGAGGGCACGCGGGACAAAAGGCCCAACACGGCGTCCCTGCCCTCAGACAAGGCCTGAAACAAATGTTACAGCGCTGGCGCAGAAGGGAATCATCCGGCCGGTGTCACTGAATACATTTACCTACCTCAGAGCCCTTTCAGCCTGCTGCTTTGTTTTAGCCCAGGAAGAAGGGAGGGCGTGAATGGAGGGGCGGGAGATGGCTGGGATCGGGGGGTAGCGGGGATGTGTGTGCGCAATGAGAGAAACACGCAAGGAGGGAGGAAGGGATGTGAACGAATGAAATGAAGGAAAGAAGCTCCAGGTTTCCACAGAGACCGCCTGAGCTCTGAAAACACCACAGAGTTTCTGTGTGTGTCCTCCCCCTACAAGGACGCCAGGAGGTCTTGTTGATTGTTGTGTTTTGTTTTTCTTCTGGCCTCCCGCTCCCTTTTCTCCTCCTTTGTCTCTGCTACCCTTCCTGGGGTCTTTTTAGGCTAATTGGAGACCTGGAGAGCAGAGCAAACTGCAGACAAGACAGGTTCTCTAAGCTCCTCGACTCCAGTTTGGTCAAATAATTAACAGTGAGAGAGAAGCATTCGGTCAACAAGAGTGGAAGTCGCAAAGTCAGAGTGTCTTTCAGTTCCTTTAAAGTGTTTGAATTCCTCACAAATAGGACAGGAAGGGCTGAAGTGGTCCAGAAGATACTGATCAGGTATTAGTATCAGCCCCACATTCAATCCTTCAAGATGTTTGACTTAGTTTGAAGAGGCCTCAACAAGACAAAGATGGAAAAGATGAGTTTTCATTTCAGTGAGAAATGATCACTTCTTTGAAGACTGTACTATTTTTTGAAGATATTTCATGAACACTTTAGTCTTTAACAGAAAAACAAACTTTATTTATCTTCTTTAAATCACGGTCTCTTTGCAGTGGCTGTACATATTCATTATGATCTAAAGAAACTTTTTGGAATATATTTTCTGTAGCTTAATACTTTCCAGTTCATTCAAGTGAGAATGTATTAAATGAAGATAAAACATTGCTCTAAGCACCAGACAATATTCACCTCCTTCAACTCAGTAGAAGCACCTTTGGATGCATCACAGCACTGAGTCTGTGTGGATAGGTCTCAGTCAGTCAGTACATCTGGGCACATCAGGTGTGATCAGGCCTTTTCAGTTCAAGCCACAAGTTCTCTATTGGACTGAGGTCTGAGAACATTCACCTTGTTGTCTTTAAACAATTTCTGTGTAACTTTTGTTGTACGCTTAAAAGTCATTGTCTTGCTGGAAGACAAATCTTCTCCTACACCGTATTCCTCTTACAGACTTAATAAGATTGTCCTCCAGGATTTTCCTATATTTCGAAATTCATTTTGCCCTCTACCTTCAAAGCCTTCCAAAGCCAGCTGCTGAGAAGCATCCCCACAGCATGATGCTGCCACCACCATGCTTCACAGTGGGGATGGTGTGTTTGTGGTAGGGTGTTCAGTGCCTTGGATTATTTTTTGTATCCATCCCCTGACTTATATTTCCAACAACCTTTCTTGGAGTTGCTTGTAGTGTTCTTTTGTCTTCATGGTGTAATGGTAGCCAGGAATACTGACTAACCAGTGACTGGACCTTCCAGACATAGATGGTTTTAAATTACAATCACTTGAAACACATTCAGCGCACTCATGTGATCCCCATGTCACTTACTGTAAGACTTTTTCCACCACATGACTGGACATCTGTTGAAATAGGTCAGTCACTAGGAGGTGGGTATTTATGCAATAATTATTTTACTTGATATATTTTTGTTTAACTGACTGTACTACAAATCAGTTGAACACATCGTGTTTAGTGTTAGCTGCCACTGCTCTAAGCTTGTTTTTTTTTTTTTTACCCTCCAGGTCTCCACTTGGTCTTGTGAGTGAAAGCTATAAACTGGAGAGATGAAGATAGTGAACAGTTCTAAGGAGAAAGGAGCTCCAGGTTGGAATAGATCCCTGGCTGCCCAATCAAGGACGATGGCCTCTAACCAGACCAGGTGGACCCCTTGGTTCAGTGTTTATCCATATTTTTTCATTCTTTTCTGCTAAGTTTGGTAGGTTTCAAACTTTAAATTTCATTAAAATGGGCCCTGTTAAGCCAAGTTAGAAGTCCAAGACATTTTCGGCAGTGGTTCCGTGACCTATTGTTGCATGTCTTCCCCAGTTATCGCTTTTCAACATTTCCTGAGTATCTCAAGTTATTCAACAAATCAAAAGGAAAGAATTAGAGGAAAATAATCATTGACTTTTTGATATTATCTAAGAGATGGAATGACAGTAGAGTTGTATCAAAAGTTGAGTAAAACACAAAAGCACCATCAGTGCACATCTCCCTCAAATCTAAACCTTTAAAAACCCAAACTCATCCCCTACCCCAACAGAAAGTAATTAGTGTGTCATTTCTCCCATAATCCCCTCAGCTAATCTCCTCCAATCCACTGGATTTGATTCAGTCATCTTTTCTCTCATATTCTAATCCATTTTGCCTTTGAGTTTTTGTGTGGCTCACAGCGCGCCGCCCCGCTCACAAAGAGCAGTCACTGAGCTATGACATTAAAGGTATTGTTGGGCAGGCCTCGGCCCAGCAACCCCCTTATATGGGCTCACTGTGCAAGGAAGTGTGTGTTTTCATCCTGGTTGTCAGGGGGATGAACACACACACACAAGCATATAACCACCTCCCCCTTCATCAGCCTCCTGATTTTAGCAGACATAAATTCATTCTTTTGTGTGAGACATGCTGATTCGTCTCCCACCATGGAGCTGCTTTCAGCACCTGAACTCTGAAATATGAAGCAGGAAACTCCAAGTTTGTAAAACAGAGGTGGTGTGGGGTGAAATCTGTTTTATGAAGGTATGGCTCGCAGTGATGAGAGGACGGTCTTAAGCATATTTCAGGCCATGCCACCACAAACTGACAGATCTATTCATCAGAGCTTTCAGAGAGTCACACAGAGCAGATGAGAAACAGTGAAGGGTTAAACATGACCTTGGGAAATCACTGGCTATAACCGCACAAGCTCCATTGTCTCTGAAATTTACATGGCAACATGTTCAAGCATTCAGGAAATGACCATATAAATGCACATCAGTATGCAAAATATAATTGAAGACATATAATGCTGTCCGACAACTTAACCAAAACAAGGCTGCCCATAAGGAGGGATAGAGGGCAGAGTTGTCTGGGGGCCCAGCCAAACAGGAGGCCGATGGAGGTCAGTAAAATCCAAATCCATGATTTCTAAAGCTACCCCAAGGTAAATCCCTCTTCAGATTACAGCAGCTAAGCATCTAACTGGTTTTAACAAATGACATTACATCACCCTACTTCTAGCTTCCCTACATTTTCTCCCTGGTAGTTTTAGAATTTATTTTAAGATTTTCACATGTAAAGCACTAAAGGGTCTGGTTACATGCTACATTTTAGAGTTATTAACTCTACGAGAGCTTCAGCCATAGATCCTCAGGTGGGGGTCTCCTGGTTGTTCCAAAGTCGAGGCTTAAAACCAAAGGTGATCAAGCATTTTCCATCAGTACTCCTCAATTTTGGAACAGCCTGCCTAAAGAAAGTGAGAGAATCTAGAAACTTTGTCATATAAAAGCACATCTGTTCACAAACAGACACCCATAAAGTAGGTGGGAATTTATGGTATGGGAAAGTACCAAAATATAAAACTTTAGAATTGAACTGATTTAAATGTCTGTTTCTATTACTGTCACAATTACCATTATTTCTGCCCCATGGTACTCCATCTATCCCTCTGCCTGTCTCTCCGTCTCACACTGCCTCTAACCTGTCTGCCACTACCCTGAGCCCAACAAAGAGATATGTTTGCCATACGTTCATCACAGCCATATGTCAAAACAGGAGTCCTATTGTGGCATGAGACACCTCCTTCAAGTCTTCATGTTGCTAATTGAGTTTGTCTATGGACCACTCTTTCACTGTCAGACATTTGACAGAGAAGAGCCGAATCTCTCGTCAATCTTTCCCGAAAGTCAACACTGGGCCAGACATGCACACACAAGTGTAGAAACACACACACAACAATGCAGCGCCAAGGGGTCTGGGACATCCCGCAGACAGCATCCTGTTCCTGCTCAATGGCTCTTGTGTCACAAAGGACAACTTGGCTTCTTTCTGGCACTGCTACCTGCGTGGGATCCGAATGCCTCCCTCTCTGACTTGTGGCCTCAGGTTTTTGTGTTTTGTTTTGGGGAATGTCTCCTTCTTCTTCCCTCTTTTCCTCCCTTGCTCTCTCTTCTCTTTCTCTTCGTCTCAAGTGGTCTGCATAGCGCTGTCCTGGGAACCTGGCTGGCTGCCCCGCTGACAATTCGTCCCCCCTTCCAACTTTACCACCACAAGGCCATTCCCATCCTTTTAGTCCACTGTCTGACACCCAGGCTGCACACTCACTGACATGCACCATTTTACACTAACACAATATGCATATGATTAACACATGGGCACGCTGACTGACGGGTAAATGCATGCTGAAATGAAGAAACAAACACAGTGCAGACAATGAGAGAGATTTACAAGCAGTGTGCCAGAGAGAGGGCAAAAGGCATGTGAAGAGAGCAATTTGCAAGTTCTAACCACATAAATAGGAAGGATAACACACAACACATGCACACACACAAAGAGCAAAGTGTTGTCCTTTCTGTTTTCTCCTGGCATAGTACCCATTAGTGCAGTGCAAAATTCACCAACTTACACAAGAAGTAACATGAGAGAAGCGGTTAAATCTCATTGAAACAAATAAAGAGAGAAAGAGAGTTGTGACGTCAAAGGGCTGTATAGTTCTTTCAATGGAGCGTTATGCTGGAAAACTTTCATTTTAACCCAAATGTAGTTTTGGTGACAAGGACAATAAGGAGGAAGGTACTGTAGGGAAGATCAAGGCAAGTTAGTTCTAAAAGATGTGGGAAGAAGAACAATGCAGTCAGATGACATCCCTACTCAGAGTGCATTGCACAAAAACAACAGCCTACATATTTTATTTTTAAATTGTTCTTCACAGTGAGGAAATAAAATGAGTTTCTCTCTAAAATATGCATTTAAAGAACACCAATGTTAAACTAATTAGGCAAAATGTCTTAATGCACAGGGTTCTGCCTCCTGTGTTTTGGGGGATTTTGTGTTTTGATTGTTTTGTGTTGGGCGGGTATCTCTGTATTTTTTTCTCTCACTGTAGGCTAGTTGGGAAGGGCAGGAGTACTGGGCAGTCACAGCTGCAGCTCGTCAGGCTGCCGCCAGTCTTTGGGCATTCAAGATCTCCTCTTTACCTTGTAATATTGTAATATTCTTTCTGCTTCATGAGTGGTAACCTCGCCCCTTTAACTTTCATGTCAGTGTGCTATCATGAGTGAATTCTTCATTGACTTTTGGACTTTGCTAATACATTTTTGTCCTCTTCTTTTGTAGTGTTTCCTATTTCCTGCCAACAGCCAGCTCAAGCACCTTGTTTTGCTTCTTTTTCTCTGTAGATCAACTCCTTTTACCAACAACCTTGGCTTGAACCCTGCTTCTGGGTCCCTCTCAGCCATTTGTCACAGGTTAGAAGTCTAAAACCACCGATATCCAAATTTTCTCTAACAATTAAAAAAACAACCTGAGGCAAAAATATCGTCTACCCATTTCCCTGTTCATCACCTCACCACTATTAAAATTGTTTGCTTCATGACTTCCTTAAACTTGTCTCTAAACACACTGAAATTGTTGGGAAAAACAAATTGTAAACATGAAAGTCTGGATAACAATGTTTGATTAAGTCAATCATTGATTAAGACTGTTAGAAAGCTCTTCACCCCTTTAAAGTGGAGGGTGTTTGGCAACACTTTATCTATAATAGGCTCTTATTACCTAGTATATTAAAAGTAATAAGTGGTAATTGTCTAGAAATTTCTCATTAATACAGTGGTAATTAACAAGTAATAAATCAGCATTTTGACAAGAATCAAGGCAAATATTGGAATATTAAGGAATTATTTACCTAGAGATAATGTATTAAATATAATGTTTTTACATTTTTGAAATTAACCATCACTGTCAACCAGCAGTGTAATTCCTTGTAATATTGTGGCAATTCTCTAATAATTAGGTGGTAGTTTAGCCTAACCCCCTAAACCTAATCCCCTTAGCCTAACCCTAAATATTTCTTGAAAACTATTCAGTGGGCTAAAATAAGGTAATTACCTGGGAATTATCAAATAAGTTGTATATTCAAATATCATACTATTTCTAAGAAATGAATTGGTAAAATACCATTTAATTATCAACAAATTCCACAATATTACAAAGGCTAGGGTTAGGGTTAGGGTCAGAGGGTTGGGGTAAAATACCATCTTATTACCAGAGAATTGCCACAACATAATAAGGGGTATGGTAAGGCTGAAATAACACCTACTTACCCGAGGATTTCCACAGTATTATGAGGCATTATTTAATAGTTCATACATTATTTGTAGATAAATACTTCCTTAATATTACAGAGTAATTACCTTGTTCTTGAGAAATTACTAGAAAATCAGTCTTATTACTAGGATTATAACTAGGGCCCATTAAAATAAAATGCTCCAAAGTATTTTTTTAAGGAGGGTCAAATAACGAAATTGATGATGCTCTGGAGCTCCTTTGCATTATCCCACTTCTGTACCACTTCAACAATATAAAAGAGCTTTTGCATCTTCTTTGCACTTTTGCATCGGCAGTCTGTAGTTTTGTTACTAATCAATGACTTCATACTGCAACTGCAGTTCATCCTGAATGCCCTTGATAAAAGGCTTGGTCGGTTTATTCGAAGTCCCTAAGGATGAGGAAGTCCTGCAGGTTCTGAATCTGATTCTGGCTCTGGAGACTCAAACAGGCACGGCATGTTGATTGTACTTGGAAAGTCAGGGCTAAAGCTAGCAGCACATGTCAGTTGTTGCACTGTTTTAGAGGACTGCACTACACTGCCACCGTGTAGTATACAGCTAATTCCCTCACATTTTGCCTTGCTAATACAGGGGTGTTTCTGGGATTGGTGATTCAAACAGAATCTGACACTGGAGCTGGTCAGCAGTTTGTATGTTGTGTATGTGTGTGCGTGTTCCACTTTGTAATCATGTGTGTGTTCACAGGGAACGTGGCGGCAGGCAGCAGTTCCCCCCTGAGGATCCTCGCTCATTACCCAGAGGTCACAGCCCACGTCTGGCCACTTCCTGCCTGACCTCCCTCAGGAGTGCAAAGCATGCTGGGCTGCGGATCACACGTGCTGGTCACAAACAATCCTACTTCCTGTCCCAGTTTGGGTCTGAGACACACGGAGAGAGAAACAGTGAGAGCAACATAGAGATAGAGTGAGAGAGAGAGAGAGAAAACTGGCCTCTATCTGCTGCTCGCTGTGCTCACTTCCTGCACTCTCACGCTCTCTCACTCTCTCTTCTTATTCATTAGCCTCCTGACTATTCACCCCAGCCCAGCGCGCCCAGCACTACAACTGGGAACAAAATACTCACTGGTCAGCTTGTTCCAAACTTCCTCCCACTCTTCCCCGTATAAAGACATGAGTCATATGGGCCTGAATGAAGTTTGAATGAGGACGCTTTCACTTATGGGTCTTTTTCATCAGTGTATAGTGGGAAACTTGTGTATTGAGGCCTGAAAATAGCTTTTGTTCTACTTTACTGGGCCGACCCAATGACATGAAATGGTAACCGTCAACTGACCCTGTCTAAGAAAACATCAAACCAAAATGGTTATAAAAATAAACCTATGCATTCTTTAAGAACAATACCAAAATTCTGGAGTTGACAATAAACACAAAAATATGCTTTTAATTAATAAATAAAATCTTTAGTCCTGTCTGGTTATTAATGACGTCTTAGAAGTTTTTTCCTGACTTTGTGCCACCCTTGAGGTTCCAGTTTGTAGTCCAGCATAGGTGGGAGTTCTAACCAGGTTTACTCTGAGCTAGGGGAATAAAACTTTTGCTTCTTTCACATTCTGGAACTGGCATAATTTTAAGAATACCCTATATTTATTATTTGTCCCTCATGCAGGGATGGTTTAGCAATGTGGAGGCCTCAGGCAAAGACTGATATAAAGCCTATTCTCATTAAGCTTAAAACAATCATAACAAACAGACACAATTATTTGGCCACACCTTTTAATTGTTAAATTCAGGTGTTTCAATTACACCTGTTGTCACAGGTGTATAAAATAAAGCACTTAGCCATGCAGTCTCCATTTGCAAACATTTGTAATACAAAATGGGTCGTTCTAAAGATCTCAGTAATTCAAGCATGGTACTGTGATGGATGCCACCTTTATAATAAGTCAGTTTGGGAAATTTCATCCCTGCTGGATATTCTACAGTCGACTTTCATTGATACTATTGGAAAGTGGAAGTGTTTAGGAACAACTCAGCCACAAAGCAGAATACCATGTAAAGTCACAGCATACCAAGACATTTTAGACAATGCTATGGTTCCAACCTTGTGGCAACAGTTTGGGGAAGGCCCTTTTCTATCCCAACATGACTGTGCCCAAGTGCACAAAACAAGGACTGTAAAGACATGGTTGGATGAGTACTGTGTGGAAGAACTTAGCTAGCTTGCACAAAGCCCTGACCTCAACCCCATCGCGCACCTTTAGGATGAACTGCAACAGAGAATGCGAGCCATGCCTTCTTGTCTAACATCAGTGCCTAACATCATAAATGCTCTACAGAATGAATGAGCAAAAAAATCCCACTCAAAACCTTGTGGCCAACAATACTTTAATAGCTCTTTTATAACACATCATAATTCAAAGTTACCACATGATTATATTTTAACTTATCTGTAGGTGGAACTTCAGTCAAATGCTTATATTGATCCATTCTTCTGCAAAAATCATGTGTTTTTGTTCATGGCATGACATTTTTCTTAGCAGTAATCCACCAGTGTCCATAGGGCTCTATTTAGCTTTAATTTTTTTGATATGAAAACATGAGGCTTTATGAGCAGCTTGGATGTTGCCACTGGGGCTAGGGGTCCCACCAAGGGACGTATTTGGTGATAAAAATCTATCTTGATGCTGATTTATTTGCTCTTGGTCCCTTATTTACACCCAAAATGCACATCTTGATTGTTAAAAGTGATTTTAAATGTATACCTCATCTTTACTGCACACCTATAATGACTACAATATATCTTGAGGTGCCTTGGAGCATGAGGTCCCAGGAATTGCCTACTTTTGCCTAGTCATAAAACTGTTCATGCCATCTTGTTTGCATCATGCAAGTTATATTTTTACCTCCCTCTAAATGTCATTTGTTCAATGTCACAAGAATATCACTCCTGAATCAAAAATTTGGTTTTGTCAGCAACTGCTGGACTCACAAGACCACCTGTGAGGTCCCACTGATTGTGTTAAAGTCTTTTCACACATTTTACAGAATGCGATCAAACATTGAATCCGACAAAAGACAGATTTCACATATGTTCAGTTCAGCTCCAAAACTTTAGATGTATAGCATCTGTCACTTCATAAATGCTGGCCAACACAGAGTATTGAGCATCCTGAGAGGACCTTTGCTGAAAAGCTGGCTAAAATGAAGACTGATGTGGTGAATAGCATCTCAAGACATCTTATTGATGCCAGATGGGCTTTGTGGGCACTAGATTGGCCCCAAGAAAGAGACCTTGCACAAACATTATTGTTTACCAGTGCAGAGCCATTGTTGGCTCGGCGTCTGTCACTGACGCTCCAGCATCCTTCCAAATTAGACTGCAACTGCAGGGGTGCTGCTATCCCCTCGCTTTCACTGCTTGTGTAGCCCGTTGCCGGACCACGAGCCCTTTTTATCATTGGTCACAAGCTGCTACAATGACCCTCCAGGAGACTGACCCCCTGACTCACCGCAGGGGGGCCTGGACAGGCCTGAGCAGGGTCAGGCCTGTCCAAGATTGCTGACTCTGGGACCTGACCCTGGCCTGATCCCCTCCTGTTGGGTCAGGCCTGAGGCTCAGAAGAGCGAGGTATCCTGCAGAGAACAGGGGATGAGCAGCTATTCACCGGAGCTGTACCAGGAGCTGTGTCCGGCTCAGCACTGACCCACCAGGGATGAGGCAGGTCAGCCGGGCCAGGCTCCTGCTGCTGGCCACAGATCACAGAATGAAAGCAAGCACGCTCATTAGGGAGGGCATTCTGCTCTGGAGATATGTGTGAAAAGTCCCAATTAGCTGGAATTAGGTTGCACACTGCAGTGACGCCCCAATTTATCATATTGATCAGACTCCTGGCATTCAGTCCAATTCCTCATATTCACAAAGCATGATGGTGAGGAGCAGCTTCATTCATGCAGACATAACACAAAGGAAAACCAGGTGGATGATTCCCATTACAAACATCATCACAAACACACCACACGGTAGCAGTCATGGTTTACTCCATGCATTGTTTTTGTATAGACATTTCTTCTTTGGAAACTGTGATAGGCTGTGTGAATTAAAACTAGGTTTTCCAGTGAAGTAAACAACCGCTTCCCATCGTCAAACTTGAACAAGTATATTCTCAGTAGACATGTATTTTTCTAATTATATTATGCTCAATTCTGGTGGTAATTCAGAGCTTTAAGATGATACTTAAATCTTTGAATCTGAGAGGGTTCTGATTCTCTGTTCTCACTTACTGGGGCAGCTGGTAGAGTCGGTCGTCTCTGAACTAGAAGGTTGAGGGTTCAGGCTGCAGCTCCTGCAGTCATACGTTGATGTGTCCATAGGGAAGATAGCCTACTCAACCCCAAAATATAGCCAAGACAGCTTCGTCAGTAATGGGAATGACTTCGAGATGCTTAGGCTTAGCACTGGATGCTAAATGCTAACATTAGAATGCTAACTAAATGCTGATTTTGTCTAGTACAGTTATGTCTATTGTTTTCTTACCACTTTAATTTTGATGGTTAGTATAATAACTTATGCTAACTGACTCTCCCCTAAGCCCCGCTACTGTTGCTACACCAGTCAAGCTTTCGCACCCACCATATTCCGAAGGAAATGTCAATTTTTTAGAGAAAAGTGTTTGAAAATGTCAGAGATAGACAGAAATGTCTACAATATGCTTGCTAAAGCTACATACACAACATCATTTTTTGATGGAGTAATGAACAGAGTTTACATAAGCCAGTGTTTACCTACGTAACTTAGAGCATGGCTTATTTATGCAAGCGAGACTGAAATCGTCATGCCATATTTGTCTTCGGTGAAGTTTAAACTATCGAAAGCTATGCAGGAAAATGATAATATGGAAGGATTTTGATTTGATCCTGGATGCAGGATATAATGAAGCCAAAACCTGGAGGCTTGCAGACATCTTAGCAACATAAACACAAAGCAGCAGCCATTAGCCTTACTTCAGCTGAAGACCCATCAACTAGAAGATAGTACCAAAACTATTCACAGTGGATGTTTTCTCTCTCTTCCACTACTTCAAATAAACCACCATAGTTGGATTTGATAGTTTTAAGCTAACAGCGACTACAGCTAAGTTCATCAACTTATGAGGAATTGGACGGTACTTCAGGTTCATTTCAAATGCTAAATTTTAACCCAGTGTCTGATTAGAACAGACTGCTAGGAGCTAATGAGTTAACGGGCTAACTGAGAGCTTACCTGAAGCTAAGTGTTGTTCATGTGTTAAACGCAGCATGTATGTTACACCTACAGTATTTATGTTGGGAACAGCTTTGGTTTGTTGTCAGGCTCGGTCGCTACTAACCCAGACAGAAATATTTGACCCAAGTGGAACAAACATAGTGAACAACATTACTCTTGTTGCTTGAGCTAGATGCGATAGCTTTCGTTATATGTGTTATAATGTTAGCCCTTTGCTAGCTAAAGTAAATAGCTGCTGCTTTTCATTTGGTCTTCCACGCTGTTTCATCCATATCTGACATCTCATCTCCTGGCTTTTCAGCTTTGGGAATTTTTTTCCAAAATTCAACACAACACTCTAAAGACTGGATTCAGAGTCAGATCCTGTAAGCACACCGCATCAGCATACTAGCCTCTGCTGAAAGCAACAGGCCTCCCTTGCATAGTTACAGTTGCTTAATGAAGGGTCAACTTTCATCCATTCAGGAACACTCTTGTCATACTTTCAACCATTTTATTTCAAAATGGATATACAGTTTTACTTGGGGGAGAAGCCTCTGCTCAATAGATGCATCCTGGCATAGCTAGAAACTCCCACATGGATAGATACATTTATGATGATGCTTATTGAATACAATAAAGTTAGTTCAGAAACAATTAATCCATAGTAGCATGAATCTGAATAAGACGACACAACAAGCTAGTGCTATAAAGGAGGAGGCTGGGGTGGAGGGGAAGCTTTGCCAGCGGCACCAGTGTGGCGCATCACCATTAATGCAAGCAGGGATTAATGAGAAGTATGTCTTATTTAAATGGGCTGCTGTGTTGAGAGAAAGAACTGTGGGAACTGGCTTCTGAACTAACACAAAGTCATTTATAAATAAATTGATATTTGAGAAAAAAAGAGTCTGGTTGAAAAAAGTCAACATTATGATGGTATTTGTGTGTGCATCAGAGCCATTCAATTTTTATCAAGATGTTTAACTTAATCTTCAAATATCAGCCCATTGGCAGCTGCGTAAGATTGATTTTAAGATAACTCATCTGGTGTCAGTGGAAGTATGAACTTATCTAAACCAAAATTAGTTTTTTAATCAACCTTTCATTTCTGATTTAAAAATAAACGTGGGTTGTGTATTTGACTTCTGGTATTCCTGCAGCCAGCCTCAAGTGGACACATTAGGAACTGCAGGTTTTTGCCATTCCACATTGGCTTCATTTTTCAGCCCTGGAGGATACTGTTTGGCCTTACCCTAATCTTGTACCTGCAGTTTTCAGGCTGAATTGACAAAAAGGAAAAAAAATTCAAAGGTCAGGGGGTGAACTGATAACACATAAGGACAGGTTGTGCCTTGTTCCATTAGGAGCCCACATGTCTGTCCCCCACTACATCCATCCATCCATTCATCCACCCAACCGCACATCCATCTCTCTCTGTCGACACTATATGACCAAGCTCAGGTTTGGAGAGGAAGCCCCTGTCAAGATAGGGTCCTTATCATGACCAGGTCACCCCCTTCTGTTCCCATCATCCATCAGGCGGGCAGCCACCTGGACGACTGCTGACCCTTGCTACAAACTGATTGGACAGCCAGGCAGAGAGGACACACAGGAGTGGAAGAGATAAGGGAGATAACAAGCTTAAGCACATTCCTGTAATTCAGCATTTTTTTCCTCCTATTTCTCACATATACTAAAGAGCACCTTCAGGCTTATGTTTTTTAACTTACAAAAGAATTTTCTTAAATGAGCCATATAAAGATGCCAAATGAGGTCAAAACTGTCACATTTAAGCAGGAAGCCAATTCTCCTGTAGAGCTTGATGTAATCCAGGCTGTATTTTCATGACCTGTGGAAGTGTGGAAAGCCTTCAGACCTCCTCAGAGACACTCCCAGCTTCTCCCTCACTCCCCTTTTTGGTCCTCCTCCTTCTCTGTTTGTTTTGCTTGTATTAGTACCCCAGAGGGCCGAACTATGGATCAACAGAGGATCATCCATCTCCATCTCACCTTAGCCTCCTGCTCGTGCTAAAATAAGTGGCCAATTAACTTGGCGGCAACCGTGTGCGCTTCTTCCCATCTGAGTGCAGATTAATGACCGACCAACGCTTTCCCTCTCCAGGCCCATTTATCAGGACCAGCAACTAGGTCACACGGTGACTAAACGCCCGGCCACCGCAGCCTCCTGGGTCCAGGGTCCTCGCATCGCTGTAGGCTCCAATTGGATTTAATTGCTCGGCTTTCTCTTGACTGTGAGAGGAGAAAGAAACGACTCAGCTGGCAGGTCCCATTAGTTTGTGCAGCAGTGGCGAGAGCTGAGCAGTCTGGGATGTCGCATGTCCTGTGAGTGTGGGTTTGAAGAGGACTCAGGATCCACTTCATTAAAACATACCCACTTAGGTGGAGTTAGACTTTCCTTAGACCAGCTGCAGTGTCCCCCATCATGATTCAAAGGCTTGTCAGGTTACGATAAGAGGGTGAAGTTGTAGAGAGGGTGACGGGGTTACTTATAAAAGAGGAATTCAAGTTTCAGACGACTTGGGTCTCATATTTTGAGGTTTGCTCTATGGGTTACACGAGCAAGGCAAATGTAAATTACTGGAATGTTTAAGCATTATTGAAAGAAATCTGAAGCCTCGACTCAATAAAAGGTAGCGTTTTTAACAGAGACAAAACTGACTTAAGGCTTTTCATTACAAGTTATTGAAAGGGGAGCTGAAGAAAGACTGGAAATTACAAGAAAAGAGAAGAAGGGGGGAACTTATATATAGCAAGCAGTTAAAGGATGGAGTCAAACTTGGCAAGACAGGTACTGCAGACCACAGATCTCAGATGACCCCTTTGCAGACATCTGTGAGATGCTGCATTGATCACAACAGAAATACACACTTAAATTTCAAAATAAAATCATATGAAACTTCCAGCTGGGTTAGAGTAAGGGTAAAGGTAATGGTTAGACTACCAAAAGTTAAAAGTAGAAATCCTGAACTGCAAAACTTAATTACAAAATGTTAAACAAAGCAGAAGAGCTTGTTCTTCATGAAAACACTCTAACTCAGAAAAAGTAGCAAAGGCAGATCCCATTCAAGTCAGTTATGAGACTATACACCCCTAACCCAAGTGTTTACCAGCTTGTTGGAGATTTTAAGGATTTAAACACATGGTGTTAAAGGCCTGAAGTAAATGTTTCTCACAATCTTGACTTAGAGCCTTCGCTTTAATTTAATCCCACTTTATCAATAAAAAAAATCTACTGGTACAACCTTTGCATCACCTCTACTCTAGTCTCAAAACAGAAATCACAAAGTGAAACTCTTGTAAGCTTTTTAATAGCACTACTACATAGAAATGACAACTCTCATTCTCTAACTAGTCTCAAGGAAAGTGTCCTATGTTATTTCAATGGCCGCAGCATGCCACTCCATTTATCTCCCCGCTTCATTGATCAGCACTAAATGTGATTAGAGCGAGTAAGTTGGCGAGAGATCCTTGATGAAATTAGTCTTGCAGACGATTCTAATAGAATTACTGTGTGGGTCAGACTCTGAGGGCAGCCTGAAGAATTCAGCAGCTGTTAATGTTGAAGTGAATGAAGAGTCAGGCAGTGTCTTTTTATCAGTCTCTAATTGAGTACTGAGTCAACACAGGGAAGCTGTATGTGAGCGTATAAGCATGTGTCAGTGAACTTGTTTTTCATGAGTAACTTTTTCTCCTGTTTATCTGGTTTTAAGAGGCAATTTGGTTCTTTGAAACTATGAAAGACATATTATATTGAACACTGGGTAATTAATGCCAATTAAAGGATTAAGATTTTTTTTTTCCTGTCATGATTTTTTTTCTCATAAAACTAAGAAGACACAGAAATTAATTTCTCTCTGTCTAGATATAAGTTTGTTGTCAAAACCATAGCCACGTTGTCCTTTGATGACCACCACAGCAGAGTTTGTCCATAGCCAGCTGCCTGCCATGCAGAGCTGGCCCATCTCAAGGAGGGTATCAATGGCATTTGAAAGGCACCGGAGCGCTGCGGACAGTCTGACCTCGTACTGCCCTTGCCATTCAGCGCCAGGCCTTTCAGAGAGTGATGGACAATACTGACCGCTCTCCGGCCTCAGACTGGCCTCTGAGCCGATTAGAAACCGGACCTTCCACAGAGGGACGGAGCCATGGTTTGACACCACCCACAGCTAATATACCCCCCCGTTTATCCCTCTTACTGGGCCTCCGAAGGGGCCGCTAGGGGCCAAGGTCAGCGTCCAGGCTGACCTCTGATCTCCTGCCATGTTTGGACACGTCGGCACACAAAGCAAGGCCCAAGGCAGCTGATTAGAATATGGAAGTGATGAAAGGCCAAGAGGGCTCCGGACTGTTGCAGGCGGTTGTTTGTGTATGTTGTTGGCATGGCGACCTGGTCAGTGACTGTTCGGACCACCGGACCTTCCTTGAACCTCCCCCGCATGTGCAGCTCTTGTCCCAGGTCTTTTTGTAGGGGGACAGGAGGGAGGAATTACACCAGGGATGATCCCGTATTACTGGGCCTGCCTGCCTTTCAGGTTGGGCTTACTTTTGTGTGCTGGCTCTGGTCTGATCCTCCTGCCAGTGTTGCCTCCATTGAGCTGATCCCTTTGATGTCCTCATACACTGACCACCACATCGCAAAGGATCCCCCATTTTGTTCCCTCAGAACATTTTAGGCAACATGATGTATTTGATGCAAAGTCAGCGTGTAACACTGACTGAAATATGAGGAATCTTTTTTCAATAAAGACAAAACTTTATTGTTGTAACTTTTCAAAATCTCACTTACTCCAGCATTGTTTTCCAAGAGTTACCTGTTTCTGTGTCTTTGAAAAAAAGGTTACACAAGAAAATATGTTAAAGATACAATAAGGAGAATTGTTGCACTGAAATGTCTCTATTTATTTAAAAAGTGGCCTTCCAATGTTATTGAGGTCTAACAGTATCTCAAATATTTCTGAAAGTTTGCAAAGACAACATTTTATTATTGTAACAGAACATGTCTTTTCATGGTGGCTACGATAGTTTACAAGTGTGATCGGCCAAACTCACCTCTGTGACATGGAGCCCCCCAAAAAGCCCCCCCTCAAAAAATAGCGTTAGATAGTGGCATTTGTGCGTGTCTGTCATGTGCAATAACAATACATTACTTGAGAATGTTGAAATGCATTTTTCCACCTTTATTTGCACGAATTTTTGCCTGTGTATATAGTTATCTTTCGCACTGTGTTTTGCACACCCAGAGTCCTAGACTCAAAAATGACTGGCGTTTGTTCTAAACATGTATAGGTTCACATTTCAAATGTCAAATCAAAACTTCATGAGCAATAACTAAATTTCTTCTCATAAAAGCCATAAAGAACAAATCAGTTTTTGTGTTTTTCTTCTTTTATACTGCTGACAGTTCCATATAATCAGTAACCAGATGTTGAAAAGTCAAGTTCAAGTACTCCTGGGAAAAGGGACAAAAGCTCTCAGATTTATGGCATTTCCTGACTATTTTACAGCCATAATAACAAAATATGTCCAAATCGCCATTTTTAGACTCAGTAGGTAAAGGGTTAACATTAGTCACCATATTGTTTTCTTACAATCTGTGACAACCAATGGCAGGCTGTTCTGTCGTCGTGTCATAGTTGGCAAACTGCACACGTCTTAACCGTGGAAAGAGAGAGAGACAGAGAGCCTGTGATGTGGCCCTCTGTGTCACTGCAGACAGAAATGTCCTTAACAATGGCTTAAATTCAGCTAATCGCAAAAAGCGTAAGGGTTTTTTGTGACTATGTAAATATTTTGAAGACCTTTTATCACAGAATTCTGTTTTTTTTTCACGTTTTGATTCCCAAAAAATTGGAGAGGAAGTTTGTGCAAAGCAGTCTAAGTCTTTTTGTTTTTATTTGTCACATACATCAATCTCTGAGTTTCAAATTCTGTATATTTTTTTGTCTTTACAGTGCTGACCCATAACTGTTTTAAAATTCACCTGACATTACTGCAACACACAAATTCTCAAAGCCCATGTTGTCTCAAAAAAAGGATGTTTAGAGTTTGACTGTGAACCACGAGGTTGATATTTTACAAGCATTTTAAGACCATAAGTCCAAGTGAGACAAAATGGTTAAAAAAGGGCTTAGGGCTCAGAGGGTTGAGTGCATTCCTCCCTCATAATGAGGAATTTAGGTTTAAAACATTTTTTTTATTCATTCAAGGTATATAAAAGTAATATTATCAGCACATATTGTTTGTAATATCAGAGGCTTATTACAGCATTACATCATAACAAAGAGGAAGACTTCTTCTTTTAGGCCCTGCATATTCCATAGAAATATATAGTAAATTCTCAAGGCTCTGTATTTACAAATTTGGAGCAGTTATACAAATTTCAACGCTGTCTGTTTAAAATTTCATTATCTCTCATTGTGTGTGGCCTCCTTTTTAACACACCATCATTATTAAGGCTTATTTATACTCTACATTTATTTATTCATTTAGATTTATTTAACCAGGAGAGCCTCACTGAGATTAAGAATCTCATTTACAAGAGTGTCCTGGCCAAGACAGGCAGCTTATTAATCTACACAGTTGCAGACAAGAAACATTAAACATAAAAACACCACAAAACACAGATCAACCAAATCCCGAGTCACAGATCAGAATGTCATCAGTCTGATACGGACGGAACTTTCCATCCGTAATCTGCATTCGATTTGTCCATCTTTCATCTGTTATCTTGAAGCCTATGGGCATGAACCAAATGTAGTAATACCGACTTGAATCGTGGGGGTGGAGGACGGACACTTTACTTTACAGTTTATGGGACATATGGAGCAGCAACAGAGGTGTGGTATAGTTCCGTAAGAGACAGAGACCTCTAGTGAATTAAAATTTCAATGTCCAGTTTTACATAACATATGCTTGTAAGGCAATGGGGATTGAAACATTTAAAAGGTACTGATCTATTTTTGTACATGCCTAGAGTATAAATGAGCCTTTGATGGTTGATTTTAAAGGACTGCATTCAAGATTGGACAAGTAGCTTTAAAGTCAACTCTGTCATTGGCAAAGACCATACTGAGGATCAAACTGCGTTTTCATGCAACCTCAGTATAACAGTGAAGCAATAAAAAAAAACACAAAAAATTAAGATAATAAATAAAAATAATAAAAAATTACAAATGATAATAAATACGCATATATGCATTTATTCATAGGCGTATTTCATAGCACAGTCATCAAAAGGCAAAGCTAAAGCAAGACTTGTAAATAAGAAGAAGGAGAAGAAAATAATCTGAATATTTGAGTATGAAAAGATGGGGTTTGAGAGCAGATCTAGAAATTAAAATGTAGCTGACAAACATATATTTTTTTCAATGGACAGATTTAACAGCTTCTTAAAATAAAAGTAGAAGAATTTCTCATGAAAAAAATGAACCACAGAGCTTAAAGAATGTGAGGAACCAAACAAAGTTTGTTCCTCCTAATCTGCACAGCGCCCCCTACATCCTGCAGCTGTCCTGTCCATTTGCACTGTATTAACCTGTGACCCATAGCTAACCCCTCACCTTCCAGCTGTGTGTGTATAGCATGACGCCTCTATGACCAGCGGTCCATACGTTTTTTTTTTTTTTTTTTTTTTTAACTGGTTACTGTGTACAGCCACAGGGGTTTTTGTTGAGCGTGATCGTATAAATTTGTGTGCAAATTGGTGCGGGACTGGCTGGGGGTCTCGCTCTGACGCCTCTGTGTGTACTCATTCAGCATAGAGGTCGTGTGTCAGGGGTCAAAGGGTCTTATGGGAGGAGGGAGGAGGGGGGGTTTAGGGTGACTCGTGGGGAAGGAGAGTGGGTGAGGTGATGCACATGCCCAGAGGTCATAGACTGTTTTAATTGGCCTCTAGAGACTCAGATGTATGTACTTGCATACCTATCAAACAGACTTTGGCATGTTATACATCCACCAACATGGGACCCCGGAGCCATCAGAGGACATTACTGAAATCATTGGTCGGTGACTCAATAAATCTTACTTACAACGTATAAAAATGTTTAAGTGGAACTTTAATAGCTCAAGAATCTGTCCCTTTGAGTGAGACTCAAGTGAGTGTAAATCTTTGAGAACATGATGTGCCTATAGGGATTTAACAATATCTGTATTTGTCCTGAACCTTCAAAGTTTAGGGGTCATGATGCACATAGTCACATGACGAATACATGTGACTAAAAAAAGACTAACACACATGCCAGTATTGACCTGCTTATCAAGGCAGTAACTGTTATAACTGTTTGCTAACTGCTGTTAAACAACAAAAATGAAGAGGAGAAAAATTAGCTTCAAGAGTCCCAGAGTTATAAGACTAACAGGCTTCTTATTTATCTCCACTTCTCCAGGCTGTTTAAAAAGCAGAGAATGAATTTGAAAGTAGAGAGGGTTAGAGGCACAGTATCAATCAATCAATCAAATGTATTTATAAAGCACATTCAAAACAGCAGCAGATGACTGAAGTGCTGTACAAGACAGGGAGTCACACAAAAAAGTCAAGATGCACACATGTAAAACTAAAAACAGTGAGGATAATTATTACAATGATGAAACAAACAATAAATAAATAAACTAAAATAAAAAATAGATTCAGAAAAAAATAAGAAGTTGTTGGAGCTATGTTAAATATGAAGACCAGGTTACTGGGCTTTGGACTCAAGAGCCAAACTGTAGAGATACGTTTTTGAGACGGGACTAAAAACAGTCAACAGAGGGGGCAGACGTGATTGAAGGTGAGAGGCTGTTACATAGTTGAGGTGATTTTACTGTGAAAGCTTGGTCACCTCTAAATTTATAACACCTTGATGAAGGTGGAAAAATCACCTAAGCTGCTAGAGACCTCTTTGATAACATCACGATAGGGATATTTAGATATTTTAAAGGCACAGATATGCAGAAGCAGAGAACACAGGCTACAAGCGTGTATTACAGTGCTCTGCACAGGCTCTTTACAACGTCCCATCCTGTGTTTACACTGTCTGTAAAAAGTAATCACCCCCCTGGATGTTTAACTCTTTTACAGATTTTATCAATCAATCATTGTCAATGTAATTTGGCTTTTTGACACAAAGAAAAAAAAATGCTAATGGCAAAGTGAAAACTGATTTCTACAAAGTAATGTCAGTTAAATCAAATATGTGATGTAAATGATATGTGACTGCATAACCCCCCCCCCCACACACACACACACACCCATAAGCTATTTCTGTGTAGCTTTCGCTGTATGCTTCAGGTCATTGTCTTGCTGAAAAAAATCTCCTAATCTGTAATTCTCTAATTGAGGACCAAAAAAGACTGAACTTCAGGGTTTATCTATAATTTGCTGCATTCTTTGTGCCCTCTACCTTTACAAGATTTCCAGGGCCAGCTATTGAGAAGCATCCCCACAGCATGATGGTGCCCCCACTGTGCTTCAACAGTGGCTTCTCTTGTCTCTTGAAATTTTCTATTTAGGAGGTAGAAATAAATTATACAATCAAACAAACTGAAAAAAACAGAACAGAAAAAATTAATTGAACTCTATGTGAACTTGATCACACTGTATTGCAGCATTGAATGTTTTTGGTGAAAGATAAAACCAGTGTTGAAATCCTTAAAAGCTGCAGGTCTGTGCCCATGTCTGAGACAAAAGCGTTAATGTATACAATTCTTCTTTATACCTTCTATTTAGGAGAGCCGTTGGCCTGTGTTTGTGTTTATGTGAGTCTGTGTGGGGCAGCTTTGGTCCTGTTTGCTCAGGGACAGTCAGTCTTGAGCCCTGCGACAACATTATCCACCTATTAAAGTCCAGCCGTTATTTACCTTCCTCCTCTCAAAGGGACGGGTCGTGTCCAGCTGATAAAAGGCTGCAGAGTGCCTGTTTCACTTCAGGCTGGAGAGACGAGCACGACTACAGTCACTGAGTGTTGGCAGAGCAAACATTCCTGAGTACCCGGGATCACACACACAAACACACACACAATCTCAGAGGATGGACACACACATACATAACGGCACAACAATAGCGCTAAGAAACAATCTTTAAATCTAAAGGAAAACAATCTGGTTAAGGTGCAAAATCCCAAACACACAAATGTACACAAGTACAGCTAAAGAGGTTAATTACTGTTGGGAGTCCCTTTATTCTTAAAAAAAACAAACAAACAAAAAAAAAACACGATATCCTTTACACTACAGTTTTATCATGTCCCTCATTTCTGACCTTTTTAGTCAAATTATTAGAATTTCATTTTGAATCTTTTCATCGTATTGCAGGTAATAAATCCTTGTCAGTTATTTAATTTTGAAAATCTTTTCTCTAAATAAATTGATCATTTTGGCTCTCTGTGCTTATAATTACTGGATCATTTTTTTAATGTGTATGTCATATTCCACATGCTCTTTGTATAACATTTCACATGAATTAAGTGAAAATAATGCTCACTGTAATATCTTGTTAATCAAAATTTTTTATTTAATTTTGAAAGTCATTAAAAAAAAAGTTACATTTGTTTCCACAACCACTGACACTTCTTTTCTTTTTTTAAAATTTATTGCTGCTTAATGAGTAACTCTTCTATGTGTGCATTGAACTGTGGAACAATATACAGCATCCAGCAATAGCATACAGATAAATCAAATGGAATTTTATATTTTTGGGGGGGATTATTTTTTTGCCTAATTGGACAGGAAGACTGAAAGACACAGGAATTTCTACTTTTTAAATACTTCTTTAACCCTCACTTTAAGTTTTTAAATAAATGGTCTGAAATTTGAACACAGCTGATATTTTATGCAAGACATGTTCCAATACCATGTTTTCCTTCTTAATACTGATTCTGAAACCAGAGTGTCGCGTTTCAGCTGATACCGAGTACCAATACGATACCAGCGTAAACTTTCTGGATCGACTGTGCTGTGGAAAACTGGCACATTATTTTAGCCCTACAGTGAACTCAGAACATGGCTCTGCAAATAAGATAGTAATGTACAGCCTCTCTATGACACGTAAAGTTGTTTGTCCTGCTAATGATTGTAAGTTTTACCGCTAAATATTTTTTAAAAAATCAATGACACAGAGGGCCACATCACAGGCTCTCTATCTATCATTCTCTCCATCATGTGCTATTTAGGCTGTCGCCATGACGATCTGCATGTTCAAGCATGCACAGTTTAACACAGCATGATGTGATGGTGAAACAGCCTGCCATTGGTTGACAGCCCCCAAAGAATTCTGGAGAAAAAATATGGCTGTTAGAATTTGAGCTCGCAGCAATAAATGATCAAAAATCAGTAACAAAATGGATAAAAGACGTTCAGTGTCAGATCTACTGGGGTGAATTCCCCAAAAGTCACTTGAGCTCAAGAAATGCTTTTGTAAGGGCTACGGAGGAATGGATAGCATTAGTGGAATGGTGCAAAGTCTAGGTTCAAGAGGAAGAGAGGGGAGAGGTTAAAATGCTATGGTCAAAAAGTTATGGTTTACAAGTTCTTTGACTTCTTATAACCTGTTTCACTTTTTGTTGAATATGACAACCCCAGTCTGAGAGCTTTAAAAATGTCAAAGTTCAACACTTAGAATTTTTAACCTCCTAAGATGTAACCACATGAGGACATGACATTTCAGCTTTTCTACAACATTTAATCATTTCTGCTATTAGAATTTCTTTAAGATAGTTTTCTGGAATGTAAATGGAAGTTTAAGTAATTTGCTTAAAATGCTGGGAGAATTGCTATTTTGATATTTCAGGGAATTTGCTATTTTCATGGAAATGGAGGGGATATGCATGTTTAGAGGAAAATTGCTTGGGTTTGTTGGCATTTCCATGAGAAGTTGTGAAAGTTGTTTGGATGTTTGAGGGAATTTGTTTGAATATTTTCAGGTCTTTTCATGGAAATTTGAGAAATTTATTTGTACATTTTGGGGAATTTGGATTTAATTAGGAAATGGTGGGTGTTCTTTAACATTTAACATTTTTTTGGAGTAGTTTCATGCAAACTGAGGGGATATAATAACCTGACATGCCAGATGGATGTGTTTTACACATCCATCTGATTGGATGAACGTTCTGTCTGTCATATCTTTATGGGCCAATCAGGGCAACAAAACACGTGATGTAGTCGCTACCGAGCTGCACCCCTACCAAAGGAGTTAAGTCCATACAGAACTGCATAACGTGAACCATGGTGACTGTAGACATGTTAGTACATGACTTTTGTCATTTTTGAAACGAAAACAACTCACTGCTGTTCTTTGTTCTTCTTTTAAAGAAGAATTGTCATCCCTCTTGTTGCTGCTTGCTTACATCACGACTCTGCCATGCAAGAAAGTACTGCCCCTCCTCGCTGATTGGTCCTGTCACTGTCTAACCAGGCCCAAACAGTTCAGACGGTAGCTTTGCAAGATGGATTTGCCACTGAGATACACAGAAACATGCGTATCCATCTGCTTTGCAAGGTTAGGGATATACATGTTTTGAGAAAATTAGCTTTGATAATTTTTTTTTTATTATTTTATTTTTTATTTATTTATTTTTTTGCCATTTTCATGAGAAGTTGGGAGAGTTGTTTGAATGTTTGGGAAATTCATTTGGAAATTTGCAGGCAATTAGATTGAACTTTGAAAATTTTTATGTAAATTTTGGGGACTTTGAGTTTTTTTTAAATGGAAATATTAGAGAATATGTTTGGATGTATCCGTCATTATCATGGGATATGGGGATGCATTTGTACATTTTGGAGTTTGCAGAGAAATTTGAGGTGGAATTTGCTTAAAAATGTTCTGGAATTTACATGGACTTTTTGAGATTTTTTTTATTGGAATGTTTAGGCTCTCTGATAAAGCTTCTCTGAAACATTTAAGGACTTCTTGAGGAAAATTTTGATTTTTTTTTTTTTTTTACATTAAAAATGCAGGGATTTGACCAGAATTTTAGGTAAATTTTTTGACATTTTAAAGAATTCATGTGGATTTCGAAATGGAAAATTTCCAAGAAATTCCTGTTCAAAGAGAGGGATAATTGCTTAACTTATCAGGTCCTACTATTCCAAACAAGTGGGAAAAACTACAAATGCAAACAGATCTCAGGAGGATGTATCTTTCATTCAGCACTGGTTTAAGTTCTGGTTATAAGAGTTAGAAGAGAAAAACTATGGTTGGTTCTATGATTAACTGAAATTGGTATAACTCAAACTCATAGTCCTTTAAATGCACAGGCCTCTCACACACACAGGCCTAAGGGCATGCCTTGGCCGGCTGTTGTGTTGTCCAGTGGTGTCAAAGCTGTTCTCTGGCAACAGTCAAACAGTCAGTGGGCAGCAGAGAGACCCTGACTGACTGTTTCAATATTTGCTGGTCCAGAGAGGAGGCGTGTGGAGGCTGCTGGAGGTCAGGAGGTCGGCGGGGCGAAGCGGCCGTCTTTCAGGACCGACACGACTGACCAGCAGGTGAGCAAACAGAGGCTGCAGAGGAGGAGGAGCACAACGCTGACATCATAGAAGACGCCAGAGATGGATATCAATTTAAAAGTTTAGTTGAGTTCTTCAATATGCAGGAAAGCGATCTCACCTACAGTTTCCCAGTAGAGCTGCACACTGATGGCTCCAGGATTTGTGTTCAACTCTTTTCACGTGAAGGTCATGTGAAAAATACCGGTTTGTGTGTCGTCAAATGTGCAAGAATTCCTTACAACACTGAATATGTAGCACAGCAATTTCCTTGTCTTAATCTGACGTGATGTCAGGATGGTTGAATTCAGAAACGGTGAACTATTCATTTAGATAAGCCTGTTTTACTGTTGATCTCACAGCACACATGTAAAACAGTCCTGTTCCAAAATGCAAATCTAATTAAAAAGAGAAAATGAGATCAGGATTTCCTGAAAAGAAACTTGATCACTTTACTTTGGCTTGTTGTCATTGTTTCTTTGCTTTCACACACGATGCTACAGAGCCTTGTCTCCACCATTCACACTCAGGCTTACTGTGTGTTTGCATTTGGTTTTAGCGCCTGCTAAGATACTATTGATGACCAGTCAAGTAATGTCACCAGACCGTTTTTGGTCCAGCCTCACTGTGGCACTTAGATGATGAAAGCGGGTCCTCAGCGTCCCCCATCCAGCAACAAGTGCAGCCCCCCATCAGGGCCGGCCCGCAGGAGGAAGCAGCTCAGCCTGACTGACGTAAGTAGTGTGGACAGATACAATTTCAGCCTGGCAACGCAGCAATGATCTGGCAACCCCTTCCCCGTGTTTACCTAAAGGCTAAGGCAGCTGAGCCCAGACCTCACCTGCTGGCCTCCAAGGCTGCCATGAATGCTCCCATAATCCCTCTAAGTCCATGCAAACCCAGAGCCGCTTCTTGTGCTAAAAGCCTAAAGTCCCACCCTCACTCTAAGACCGCCACTCGATTAAGAAACAGTTTGTGCGACGATCACTTTTTCCATGGCAACTTTGCATAACTCCATTCTGCTGGGGAGGAGTTCCCACCCCTCTTGTAACGCACACGCAGACCCACAGTTACCGCGTTTACTCAGTCACAATTCACCAGACTTTCAGAGGGAGTTGGATAAAGTGTAACAGTGTTGGTGATTTCACTTCACATAATTTCACAGCTACATAAATCTATGCTATACATACTAAGAACAGAGAGAATTTTTAACAGGGAGTTCAGCATAGAAAGGATTTAGAAATGCATTTTGTTCCTAAATCCTTTTGGCTTTTCTTAACAAATTTGGTGGCATTAGTTTGACTAAATTTAGATGTTTCATTCAGTTGTAAATTGCCAGTTGTTGACTTCATTGTTACTGTGCTTATGCAATTTTTTTTGTTTTTGTTAGGGATGTAACAGTACGGTCAAATCTTTTGTCACTGTTATTTCATAATTTTTGTAAAGACACGAAACCAGCTACACACTTTTATTGATTTGTGCTACATTTCCATATATACTGCATGAATATATTTTACATTCATCTGGGAATGCTATCATAGAAAGTGTTTAGGAAGGGCAGGATATTTTTAAAAACTCTCAAAAGGTGATTGGAGGAACATTCCATCTGTCACATTCGTGACGGGCCAATCAGAGCAACAAGACAAAGTAAGGTTCTACACATGTGCTTCTCCTGAACAGGCTACCGCTGCCATAGTTTTGAATGGTGGATGCCAAGGCCGGTTGGGAAATGTGCAAAAACATCTTCTCTGCCAAGACAAGCTTTTGGTGTGACTGTTAGTTCTTGTTTCAAAGGAAAATGCGGTCCAGCTCCAATTAAACAGCTGCTTTCTTACAGCTACATCTGAGCTAATAGCTACTGTAGCAACAGCCATTGAGATACACCAACAGACCCAGCCTGTAACCATCGCTAACTCATGCCGAAGCAGAGTGAAAAGCTTTGTGTTGTTTTACTCTTAATTTCATGCATAAGTGTGGTCCAGTTCTGATAAAACTGCCGCTTTGTTGTAGTTACATCCGAGCTTATCACCGCACTGGAGGCAGCCATTGCAATCAGCCAAAACAACTAAACCCTGCCCATAGCTACCACCTCCTTCTCCTAAAATGATGCTGATTGGTCCTGTTCGGCACAAACGTGGATTGGAGCTGAGATAGATTTACCTGATGACAAAGATGGAGTCTGGCTAATTCATCTGCTTTGAAGGTTATAAACAGAGGGGCTCTCTGAACAAACCCAGACACTCCTTTTTGGAGTCTTTATTATGAGAAAGCACCCTTAAAAAAGGCACATTTCACAATTACACTGCTGACTAATAAAATATTCAAAGACCAATAAAACAGGACTAAAAGAAAAATGTGAAAGAGATCTAGGGACCCAGATAGGAGACTAACATTGGTGTGAGGCTAACAAACAATCACAGGATATTTATCAATACCTGGTACAAAGAGTGTAACTAAAAAGAATATACTTCACACCTGACTGGCTACATTGTATCAAAACTGACTCATTTCCTCTCTGCCCTCGACGGTAAACGGGGAATGGCACACTTGTGCATATGATATGGTCCTGCTCAAAACTTAGACGATGGTGGAAAGACGTTGAAAACATGCGTCAGAAAGTATTACAAGGTATTTCCTGTCAGCTGGGACTGTAATGTTAGGTGACATTTGTGACTTAAACATCCCCTTTAAAAGGATAAAAGGTTTTGTGAATTTAGCTGTAACAGCTGCCAAAAATGCATCACATCCAAATGGAGTCATGAAGATCCAATTCATGTGCTCCTTTACAGAAAATAACCTATACCATCAGGGGTCATCCAGGACTACGTCATAGGCCTTCATGGAATCAAGCCAACATACTGTGTAGTTGTTGACCTTTTATCATTATCCTTAACTACTACACCTTTGTTCTGGGGGATGGGGACGGGGTGTGTGGCTGGTTTCCATGGGGGAGGAGTGATGTATGTATAAATGTTTTATATTTAATATTGTAAAAGGTACAATATCTCTCATCATGGCACTGGTTTAAGGTTATGAAATGTACTTTGTTGTATTTTGTTGTTCTGTTTTGTCACAGCATCACTGTAAAAATAAACAGTAATTAAAAAAAAGACGGGATTGGAGTCAATTAATAAGTACGAATGATTATTGGTAATGTTCAATTCTTTACCTTTTTTAAGCCCTTCGTTTGAATATAGTTTTTGAATTTGAGGTTATATAGTTACCACTTACCAAATCAACACTTTTTTTGTGTGAAACATCTTTTAATATATATATATATATATATATATTTTTTTTTTTTTTTTTTTTAAGCAATAAAGAGTATTGCAAAATATTTGTGTCTCATTGATTTGAATTCTCCCTGTTTGATTTGCTATAAGGTAAATTTACAACAAGTCATAAAGTAGGCATTGCAGCTGGATGCTGTCACTTCAAGATGCTGAGAGGGACTTTCTTTTTTATTTTGTGTTGAACTTTTCAATCTTTGTAACCTTGCAAAGGAGATGGATACGCCCATTTCCTTGTTATTCACTGCCGAATCCATCTTGCAAAGCTCCCATCTGAACCGTTTGGGCCCGGTTAGAAAGTGACAGGACAAATCAGCGACGAGGAGCAGTACTTTTAGGCACGGCAGAGTTGTGACGTAAACAAGCAGCAGCAAGAGGAGGAACAATTATTGCGGAAGAACTTAGCGTGGATGCCGTGTAAGTTTTATCAGAACTTGACAACAATTCTTTGTTAAAAGAAGAACAAAGAACAGCAGTGAGTTTTCTTTTCAAAAACGACTAAAGTCGAGTACTTACATGTCTACAGTCGCCATGTTTGGCGTTATTCCCCGTAGCTGCGCACGCGCAGCTCAATAGCTGCTACGTCACGTGTTTTGTTGCTCTGATTGGCCCGTAGATATGTGACAGACAGAACGTTTTGCCATTCACACTCCGAGTTTTTTTCAAAACCTCTGCCTTTTCTCAAATGTTTCCTATAGAAGCTTTTCCAGATGGATGTTACAATCTTTGTGGACAACCATCAAAGTCTCACCTGGCAGCAGTTACAGCTGTTCAAAACAACAAAAAGCAGTCCTATTCCTAATATTCTGATTTTATTTTGTAGGTCATAGAGAGGCATGTGTAGTAGTTTTATTCTGTTTAATAAACAGTTAAAACTCCTCTGTGCAGCTTTAAGTTCATGTCATGGCATGGCTGCTAACTTTGATATCCTTGATTTTAGTCTGAGTCTATTGGACAGTTTTGTTTGACAAAAAAAACACTGCAGGGATCCTCTACAAAGTTTGTGACAAGATTGCAAAAATGTTCAATTCAACATTCTGACACTTTTTGATGTGCTTTAAAGTGATAGATTTTCAACTATAGTAACGATAGATGGTATCAAGGGTACTGAATCTATAAAAATGGGATGTATTTCATAAGACAAGTGCATGCATGAATACATTAAAAAAAGAAAGAGAAAGACAAGCACAATCCTGCATACTGTCTACAGATGTTTGCCGCTATTTAGTACCAAAACAATGCCAATGTATTTGTGCAGTTTTCAGTAACAGAAAATGAGAAATTATAAAATTCAAGGGGCCTAGAACTTCTTTTCTGTGGTTTCAGAGTTTATATTAACCTTTATTCAACTAGAAATATTCCCACTGATACAAAAATGTCTCTTACAATGTAGTCCTGGCCAAGACAGCAGCATGAGAAGCTCCAAGGTTACGTCAATCAATAAATCAGCAGCAGTAAATATGTGCATACATTGATCAAATATTGATTACTATTAATTAATCCTTAATTCTGGTTTTAAAATCTTTATTACTAGTGCAGTATCAAACTTTATCATTCTAGACTCTTTTCTTGTGTAGAACAGGACCCCACATTGGAGTCTGCTCACTGTAATTTGGGGTATTATTAGAAAAATATAGTTTCATCATCAGGATTTATAACAGAAGCTGTTTCCAATTACAATAGGCTGATTCATTGATGACATCACTGGGTTGAAGTCATTTCATGGATTCTTTCAGTATTGACGTCAGGCTCCTAGATGGTGAGAACAGGCCTCTGCTCCTCTGCTTGGCCACACACATATAAAGATACAGAAAGGACCACCATAGGATTCACACGCTCAGACTTCCTTCAGTTCCTAAAATTGAAGCACTGAGTAGTGCCATAATTTATAGCTCACTCAGAACAAGAGCAGGGCTCTGTGTTCATGTGTATGTGTGTTGGGGGTGTGACGAGAAGGGTCGCTGACCTTTGTGACTCGGCTAAAATCCCCCTGGGCCTAATTCAGCATTGGAATGGACCCCACAGCGCAATGGGAAGATGCCTCTAACATAATGAACACAAAGGCCAATTGTGACACTATTCTCTGCGGGGCAGAAAGCAGCGGGCCCAGGGGACAGTACAAGGTTTTGTTGGCTGAAACGGAGAAGGAAGCCTGTTGCTTCAACAAGCCTCTGATAAGATTCGGCAGCGGTGACTCAACAGCGGCATTCTGTCTCCTGGGGCGCAAAGTGTTAGATTTACATCCACTGTATTTTATCTGCACTTGTAGACTGAAGAGCTGATAAGTGACACTTGTAGGCCAAATCAGTGTCTCTTCACTCTTATTACCGGCTGCCTAGAGAACTGAGGCTCTCTGAGGAGAAATGTACCGTCCATGTTTGCAGTAATCAGAGTACAAAAGAGTGATGTCTCGGATCAAGTGCTCTTCATCTTTGGGGAAAATTTAAACAAGAAACCTAGTGCAACACAGGGCTACAGTGAGTAACACAAGTATAATTTTTACTGCAATGGTAATAGCCAAGAAATTTTTTTAACTGGTAATAAAACCAATAAAAATAAATTAAAATTAATTTGTATATAATAATAACAGTAATAATAATAATAACAATAATGATAATAATGATTATATTAATAAATAAATAAATAAATAAAAATAATAATAATAGGTTGTCAGCATAAAAAATGACTTATAGTATATGGTTATTTTCAGTGAGTGTGCTTTAGAGACTGCCTTTTTCCTTTATTATCCATGGTTAATATTCTCGTTAAGTGATATGTCTTTGGGATTAAAGAAGGTAAGATATGATTTTTGATTAAGAAAAATACCAATAAGAGATACAGCTATGTCCACATGGGGTTGCTTCTTTAAAGCTTTAATGATTTTTGGATAAAATTCTAAGTGAAGGAAAAAAAAAGATACACTTAAAAACTTAGCTTTAGAAGTTTAGCAATACTGGTAAACTACACTGTGAATAAAACTTCCAGATTATTTGAAAAAAGAATCCACATGTTGTTTGAGAACACTGCTAATTCAATTTGATTCAATTCAAACATCTTTATTAATCCCTTTAGGGGGCATTGTGTCAGAGCATCTTATATAAAACATACTGAGGATAAAACACAGTGACAGAGGCAGTAACAATATTGATAAAATGATTGGAATGATTTAGCCTTTTATCACTTTATCATTATTTTTTGTTGCTGCTTTATTTGCTAGGACTACCCAGTAAAGCTATTCTATATATGCATACGACTTCTGAAAACCGATAGCTGTAAGGTCAGATAAGTAGAGTTTACCTTAAATAATCTAGTAAACTGGTTGCTTTAAATGGAGTAATGAAGACTGAATTTAGATTAAGTAAACTAAACACTGAGTCATTCTAATTTAGTCTATTTATAGTTTACACTATTTATAGCCTAAATCCTCCACGTGAAGTCTGGGTGAACCTATTTGCACTGTAAAACCAAACAAGATGAAAATACTCAAAATATTTGTTGAAACTGATTACTTCAAAGTTTTTAAAAAGTGGAAATAATTTTTGAGTTATCCCTGATGAGCTAATAAAACTCAAACATTCGAGGCAACTAATCATGTACGATTTTAAGTAACTGAAAAAACACGTTTTTTGTTTATTAGTAGGTACTGGGCAATTATAAGTTATATCAACTCACTTTAGTCCTACATTTATCTTGATTAAACCTAAAAATGTGTTCTTTTACCCCAGAAAAATAGAGATGAAATGGCTCAACTCATTTTTTTTTACCAGCTTTAAACTGCTCAGTCTTACAGTGAAGGACTGAAAGGCACAGATCCAGAAAAGTATCTCCTCGAAGCTCAGTGAATCTCCCTTAAGATGATGAAGTTGGTCACCACAGGCGGGACTTCTCTAACTGAGTCAGTAACTTCCCTCATGGTGCAAAAATGTCTAATTCCAAAAAGGCATTCAGGGAAAACTAAGCAGATTAAGGGATGACTGTTAAATAATTTGAGTACAGTTATAAAAATACTTAACTTGACTGAGTACTATTTACTTCAGACTAAAAATGTGTTCTAAAAGTGAGCTTAAACAGCTATTATGTTTTGTTAAGTTAACACAACTCATTCTTTAACAACCTTCAACTATTTGGTCTTACAGTGTGAGAACACAGCAGGAAATATGTAGGAATAAACACTACTAGTAGGGTGATTACGTCCATATTCTGTGAGCTATGTTCAACCATGAACAGTACAGCAAACAACTCTCTGCATGTAATGAAACTGCTTGACTACATCTTCTGTTCAGTATGCAACTCTCAACTCTTTCAAAGAAACCATAAAGCCAAAGATTCTTATAAGAGAATCATATAGAGGAGTCTCTTGCTTTATGCACCACTTCTGCATTATTCTTGTGACCCATGCCTTACTTCCTCAGCCCCCGCTACCCCTAATCAGCCAGGAAGAGTCTCACATGGTGAAGTGCATATGTGAACATCCAACTCAAGAACAAGTCAGTGGCCGATGCTTGTCCACCTGAAATTTTCAGGAGTGCACAGAGGGGGATGTGCACTGAGGAATACATGTTCTCCCTTTTTGCCCTAGTACATTATCTACTTTTCTCTTTGACTGGAAAGAAATCAGATGATTTTACATTGGTTTATGTGAGTATTTTGAATAACTTCAGTTTTGCTAAATATCCACCTGAGGAAAGCTACAGAGCTGCAAATAGACCCATTACAGAGTTTGGGCCTCTCCCACAACCTCAGCCGACAGCACGACAACAGAGCGACCAGAAAGAAGAGAACAAAGCTGGCAACAGCAACAAGAAGGCGAACAAATGCTAACACTGCGGCCACTGCCAAAAAACAGCCATCCCCACAATTTATTGCTCTTTTTTGAAACACTGATTCAACATTTCCATCATATACAGACTTGCCACACCCCCTGCCAAAAGACCCAGAATGTGTTCGTGTGATGAGGTGGGGGATTAAATAAAAAAAACGAAACAACAAGATCGGCCTTTTCTTTTGGGTAAGAAAGGCTAGAAATGAAGCTTTGTGCACATCTGATGCTGTGGCATATTTAAAAGGTCTGGCCCGGCTGCTTTTGTGTCACACACATAAAGGGGATTGAAGGAAAACACAAACTGAACCAGTGTGCCGTTGTGGCTCTGGCTATTAGTCAACGTGACGGCCTTTGCAGATGCTAATGGTGTATAGTGTGTCCCGGCCGGCCTCCCTCCTCCCAGAACGTGGCTATCTGATAGCACAAAGGCCTTCAGCTGGAGGTTGACTTTTCCCCCTTTCTTTTCACGCCTCCTACAAAGTCATTAGGCTTTTTTCACTGCTTTTCCCTTGTTTTGAAGAAAACAGGGGAATATAATAGCCGCACAGAAAACAGAAAGTTGACGTGAGGCAGTTATCTCCATGTGTAAAGCCTCAGGTGATGGTAGTGAGGCTGAGGCCTGCCCCCCCCCATCCTTCCCTCCCCTCTGTGCCGCCCTTTGAGCGATGTGGAGATGAAGTAACAAGCAGCCTCTTGTGAAAGAAGAGAGGATGCCCAGGAGTGGAGGACCTCTGGACTCTGACTTATTAATCAGGCAGGCCCTCAGCTGCCCACCCGCCTAAGGCTGCAGCGTGTCTTCAGCCTGCTCCGGGTTGAGATAACAGCCTGCAGAGTTAAATACTCGGAGGGTTTGCTCAGACCTGGGGCAGAGGCCTCATCACTTCAGCACACAGGTCACCACATCCAGCAGCAAACAGCCGCAGGAGAACAGCAGAGTGTGTAATGGAAACACGCATTGGTTCAACACGACTCTCTAAGGATGAGAGGGAAACAAAGCATTAAAGCTAGCTCATTGTGTAAATTTCTTTCTTTTTTTTTTTTTTTTTTTTTACTAAAATATCTCATCCACTAATAAACAACCTGCTATTTTGTTAGTAAGGATCTTCATGAAGCCAAAAAGTCACATAACATTTCCTCTGGTACAATCATCAGGTACAAAGGAGAAGTATACTAATCAGACTTTTTGAATTGAACCATTTAGCAAATGTTAATTTGGTAGCAGAAAAGAGGAACGCAGAATATTAGAAATTAGAGCACAGATAGAAAAAGACTCATAGCAGAACTTTACAAATTCTATTATTTCACCACAGAACACAACCATGGACTGAGCTCTACATGCACACCCATTCATTATGTTACAACGCTCTTTTTTAAACCATATGAAAGTGGTACTCAACTGGTCTGGAAGGTCCAGTCACTAGTTAATCAGTAATCCTTGCTACCATTACACCATGAAGACAAAAGAACATTCCAAATAACTCAGAGAAAATGTTACTGAAAAGTACAAGTCTGGGGATGGATACAAAAAAATTCTAAGGCACTGAACATTCAGCAGAGCTCATTTGAATCAATCAGAAATGGAAGGAATATGGCACGTTAATCTGCCTAGATCAGGCCAGGGGTGAATAATTTTTACAGGCACAGTACGAGCATCTGCTCTACTGAGTTAAACTGGTGCCATGGTTAGGTCTTTTGTAACCCAGTTTGTAAGCCTTGCTCTTGCGTGCTTTTGCATGTATGCCAAAGCACTCTTTAGAGCTTTACAATTTAAGTTACTACTCTAAATAATTCTACCAAATACGCCTTGAGATGAGATCATTTTGTTTGTATCAAGTAGATGTGTTTTGTCAGAGGCCACTACACACAGACACTAATGAGCTGCAAATAGGTGACCTGGAATAAGAGTAATTCTGACTGGACAAGATAACACATAAAAAAGCTTTGTTTTATTTATGTCAATTTTATTTTTTCCTTTAAACACAAATTTAATAAATAAAGCACATCTGATGGGGTACACCATGCAAACATTACTTTCTACAACATAAAACATTTTTGAACCATCTCACCAGTTTCCTGTTACACGTGCTGTACATGATAATAGCTCCATGACTTCCCTCCAACTCTGCCTGTACACAATGCACGGTTTATTATATATATCTATACTCATATACACATGAAAGAGCGAATGACTGGGCAGGGTCAGCAAAGAACACACCCCTCCTTCAGGCAGATGTCGGACTGTTTTGCAAGCTAGGAAGGGAAAGTGGTTCTGGAGGGTGATGAGAGTCCGAGGAAAGACGAGGACGTGAAAGAAGCAGGAGATTGGGAGTCATGGGGAAAACATCCTGAGATGGACAGGTACTTTTGGAGGAATCAGTGAGAGAACAAAAGCATACACGTTAAAAACCCACCAGAATGTCTAATGTTCTGATTTTTTCCTAAATCTGAGGACAAATCCTGTTCATTTACTGAGGAAGAGGACTGTTTATCTTGGTTTTGTGTGTGACATTAAGCCCCTAATTCAAACAGCAATATGCACGAGATCTCAATGACCACTCAGAGACAGAAGAGGGAAAGTGAAGGAGTAATTGTTCTATGTACACATATGCAGAAATAAGTATCCCACCAAATAAAAAAAAAACAAACAAACCTGGTGAACATTGGTCATCTTGTGGAGATAACCCATCAACCACTGCTTAAATGGGCCAATAGGCTAAGAGACTGGATGATACCACAGCAAGGAAATAGCTCAGGTGAATTTAAAGAGTAGAAGGGTTAAAATGACTGTTAATGATCTTCAAATCAAACGATATACCCCTAAGAACTGGTTACTGTACTTCTTAATAGTATTCCAAAATAAATGAAATACATCTAATGACTAATGCTGTCTTCAACTTGATCCCATATAGTAATAAAACTGCTGTTAAATCATGTCTATAAGCCATCTAGAAACACAGTGACTTCATGTTAACCCACATTATTTATCTCATAAACAGTGCAATGGGTCTTTGGAGGATGGATAATCATCTGTTTGTGGCAAAAAAGGGAGAAAAAGATTATGTTCAAAACGCCCACACAAAGACAAGAACAAAAGGTGAATAATGTGCATTTGGCAGACAAACAGGTAATGAATTTTTAAAAATAAAACCCCAAAATATCAACAAAATATAAAGAAAGAAATTTATACATAATGTAGTGGCCAAAAACAGCAGCACTGATTGTGTCCTGTTAAAGATGTTGTGTGTTTAATGTGATGGATAATCTGAGGGAAGCTGAATATTAAACCAGGTACTTACTTTTTTGGTTAAGAAGATCTGGAGCAAACTTTCTCATGAAGAAGCACATGCAAAGTAAATGAAGAGTACAGCTGCAGCTTGGAGGTAAAATTAAGTGCTTTGGATCTTCAGTGCAACAAAAATTAAAACAGGCAAATGTTAAATAAATTTTGTGTGCCAGGTAGGTTCCATGTTGTATTTCCGAAGCACCAGGCAAAATAAAGGTATGAACTCAAGGCTATTTAACCCAGCAGACGACTATTAATGGTGATTCTTTGTACAGAGATCGGAGTTTACACACTTCTAATCACATATACATAGATACCATGAGCTAAAAAAGGACAGATGGACATGTACCCAGTCTTCATTTATTGAAAATGAGTGGTCAGGTGTCAGGTGACACTGTGCAAACTTCTCATTTTCCTGCTGATCTGACTCGTTGGGCTCCTGTACAGAAGTCCTCATACTGACCAGAGAAGGAAGTCAAAGAAATCCGTTCTTTCCTTTTGTTAAGGTCCGTCTATTCCAGCAGTGGCTAGAGGGGGGCAGGAAGCCGGCAGCAGGTATTAAAATCCGGTGAGTGATGATGGAGCGAGGTGATGAAAGTCATTTAAATGTTTGTCTTTGTTCAGTGCAGTTTTTGTTGTGATCCATGAATTTACTTTAAACAGTTCTGTAAACAAAAGACGAGAAAAAACAACAGATCAGTTCATGTATGTAGAATTATTTGAAGAATTACACTACACTGCATCGCATGCTCATCGCCCACACTGCATCTCTTATAAATTGAATTCTCTGCCCTGAGAATTGTAGGTTCCCCTCTTCAACAGTATTACATCTACTGCTTTTATTTTGAAGGTGGATAGAAAGACGTTTGGCACCTAGTATTGACAAGCCTTTTACAGCTGAATAATTTTACCTTTGAATTTTAATTTTACCTATCAACACACAACTATCTCCACTTTTTAAAACAAGCTAACAAGCTCTGTTGAATGAGCAAGGTGTAAATAGTAAAGTTGTAAATGTTCCTATCGCACACTCCTGATTCCTTGTCATCTACCTCTTTCCTTTTGTCTTGCTCATGTGAGCAGCACAAAAAAAATAGAAACAGGGCTATGAGGGAAAAACACTGATGTTGCTTTGCTGACATGCGTGAGAATAACACACCAGGAATGAATGTAATAAAGCCGATTCTCCCAGGTGTCGAGTGTAGTTACAATGTTACTCAACAGTTGCTTTTGTTCAAGGTAACATACACCAAAATACATCTTTCAGGTATGAAAACAGACCTGGCTAATCAGCATTCTTTGAGAAGAATGAGATGGTAGCTACGGGCTAGGGTTTAGCTGTTTTGAGAGAGGGTAGCAATGGCTATCACTGGTGTAGTGTTAAGCTCAAATGTAGCTGTAGTATAATGGTAGTTTTGTCAGAACTGGGCCACATTTCTTCATTAAAAAATAACAGATTAAAGAGCCACACTGAAAGCTTCTCTTGGTGGAGAGGACATTTTCACTCTTCCCCGACAGACGTTGGCATATGTTTTATCTACCAACAAGCTCCACCATTTATACACTAAGGCAGTGCCTTAGTGCCAAAAGTCCTTCCACTCCCAAACGCTTTGCATGGAAGGTTTCCTTGATAAATGTGAAATATCCATGCAATTGACAGGTAAAACAGTCTATCTGGCTGATTAATGTTAGTTTATTTACCATGCTGGTAAATATAGCAGTTACTGCAGATGGTTTTAAAAGAAGGCTTTCACAGAGCTGTAATCGTGTTATCACCTATCTCTTCATCTTCATGTAATCCGAAAAAACGTCACGTACTCGGACCTTGAACACTGGGCCTGATGCGTTTTTATTTGCCTTCACTGCGAAAATTTGTAGAATGTGGCAGAGAGTTTCGTACTGCGAACCTGTGTCTCTGTCACCCCCTTAAAATCCCACGGGATCCAATCGTGACAGAGAGCTTCATACAGCATCTGTTCATGCATCATGACGCTGATCCAAGTTGGAGAAACGGAGAGCAACTTTATAATTCAGTCTCTGTTATGACCTGTGAGTAGGTTACAACTTATGCCTTTATCTGTCATATTTCCATGGCTGATATCCACATAATACACAGGCAAACTACGGTGTTTGAAGTGAGGTTTCGGTGCGAGAGACTGAGAAAGAGTGTGAGGTTGGGCGGGGGGAGAGCGACCAAGAGAGAATAAAGTAACAGGTGCTGAACTGAACCATCAATCACCCATCTATCTGTTATAATGCCATGGTTGATATCCACATAATAAATCAGCCAACTTTGGTGTCTGAAGTGAGGTTTCAGTGCGAGAGAGAGGGATAGAGAGAGAGAAGGGGTCCGGCGGGTGTAAGCAAGTGAGGAGGACGCAGCGGACACTGTTTTGAATCATCAGTCACCCATTTAAATGGCTTGAACTGATGCAAAATTTTCACATAAAATCAAGCCTGTTTTGAAAAAATACATGACGGATGAAAATTTCAGCGTCAGTGTGCAAACTTGATTAAAACAACATGAGCTCAATTTCATTTTTTGATGTGTGAAAAATTCGGATGAAATAAACAGACCCAGTGTGCAAAGGCCTTTAGGGGCTGAGAGGCTTTTTAAAAAATTTTTATCAGGAAGAGGATCTAGTTTCATCTTTTAGGGGAAATTCCACAGTTCAAAGAATTTTCTTAGAATTTCTTCACTGGGAGAAAATCTTTGTGCTTAGAAAGCTTTATAAATATGACCCCAGATTAACAACACAGTGCATACATATACATGCAGTGCCTATAAAAAACTGTTCAACCTCTTGGATGTTTTACCCTTTCATTGATTTTATTAATCAATCATGGTCAATATAATTTGGCTCTTTGACAACAAAACTTACAAAAAAAGCCCCCCTTTAATATCAAAAGGAAAACTTATTTCTACAAATTGATGTCAATTAAATAAAAATACATGATACAAAATAAGAGACTAAATACATTTTCAACCCCTTCATGTCAGTATTTAGTAGATGCACTGTTGAGTCTGTGTGAACAGGTCACAATCAGGCTTTCACAACGTGACACTGTAATTTTACTCCTTTCTTCAAAATTGATCAAGCTCTGTCAGGGCATGAACACCCCTTTTAGTACCACCACAAATTCAAACTAATTTGTGCAGCGTGTGCTGTATGCTTCAGGTCATTGTCTTGCTGGAAATCAATCTTCTCCCTAGCTGCAGTTCTCTTGTAGATGGAACAAGATTGTCCTCCAGGATTTTCCTATATTTTGCTGCATTTATTTTACCCTCTACCTTTACAAGCCTTCCAGTTCCTGAGAATCATTCCAACAGCATGATGCTGCAGCCATCCTGCTCAATAGAGGGGCTGTTGTATTTGTGGTGATGTGCAGTGTTTGGTGTCTGCCTAACATAGCACCCTGTCATCCTGCCTAATGGCCAAACTTTACCTATACTATACCTGATTCTCTTATTTCTCCTTATGGAGAGCTTCTATGAAGGCTTCAAGTTTCTCCTGGATCTCCCGAACTTTCTCTGCAAAAAAAAAAAGGAGACAAAACAAAGTGGTTGAGTGTAAATATAAAGATTTTATGTAACTATTTAGTCAAGAAAATTTGTAGGTGTTTTTCGAGAAACTGCATCAAGAATTCAGTCTCCACAAAAATGGGGAATTGCATTTTTCTTAACTATAAAGTGATACTTTTTCTCAGTTAAAAGTGACTTAAACATGTAATAAAAGACACATGATGTTGAGCAGAATGTCATAATTCTGCTCTCTTCAATGGAAAAACATTTAAACAATACTCAAATCTGTAACATAGATTTGTGCAGGTGGAAATTCCCTCACATTTTTCACCCAAACAACAGATGGTCCCCTCTGACAGTGACAGCTAAACCTCAGGCAGACCTCGTTCACACATCATGAGGAAGGCTTGTGCACCCTCTCCCAGTTAGCAAAGACCACATCAAAGCTCTCACCCTCCACTTTTCATGGCGTGTAGCTCACGGGCACGTTGCTAATGGACAGGAGAAGATACCATAACAACAACATTTCACATGAAAGGAGGAGGAATCTACTGGAAACACACTCAGTCACTTCTTTTCATGATTACACTCCCATTGTCCGGAGACTAGCACAAGACGAGCAATCCTTCTAGCCAACATGTACTGTCACACGAGATGAGCGAGCCATCTAAAGCAGTCTTAATCGCTGATTAAACAGTGGCTGAAGGAAGACTGTGGGCCGACAAGGAGGGAAAAAGGAAGCTGTGGCTCCGCAGTGCCAGCTGCACCTCCAGGCCTGGCTGCTGCTCCGGCTTCCCTGTCACCCTCACTAATCTGTCTGGATCTCCCCCAAGCACAAACTCAAACAGCGACTCTGAAAAACAAACTAGCTCTCCGGTAGCTTGATCAATCAGCCACACGAGATCCATAGGCGACCTTTTGTTGATTGTTTTCCTGAGAGGAGGCCCAATGAAAACAGTTTGAAAAAGGCTCGTTCATTTTCAGGAGATAAATCATTGTGGTTTGGACCTCAGAGCAACAGTGTCCTAAGTGTCCATTTCAGGTCGGCACAAAGGTGATAACTGTGTGCGTGCTTTAGAGGGAAACTCTATATGCTACTCGGGGGCTTGAATGTGCAGACCCCTTTTGATGGAAGCACGGCTGCTGAGGTATCCTTTTCCTGATGGATGAAAAGCACACGGTGGTGCGGGATGCAGGCACACCCCCCACACACGTCCTGAAACACAAGCAGAGCTGAGAAGTGGAGTGTGGTAACACTCACACAAACACTTAGACAGGTTGGCAGAACTTATAAAAATTAATTGGCAACCAAAAAAAGCTCTGCCCAGCCCACCCTAATGTATTAAAACCAGCAAGAGCTGTACAGTCATGCCACCTCCACCTCTTTTAACCTTCCTACACGCTCACCGCTGGCAGGTGGCCGGAAAAAAAAAATCCCCAGCCTTTGATACTCTGTTAACACACTCAGGCGAAATGGCAGGGCGTTAGGTGGAGATTACAACACCTAATGGAGGTATTAAGGGGGCCTGTCGAGGGGCATGCTGACAAGTCGCTGCAGCAGGTGTGGGGTTGAATGAAACATAACCCGACGGTACGCCAATTCCAGCATGCAGCCCACCGCAGGGCACGGCTCAAAGGCAACTGACAGAGTTTAGCCGTGTGGGCCGAGCGCCCTGACCACAGGACAACATAGCTCAATCCAGGCCAATCAGAGGAGGATTAGCAACATCTGTGCGACCTGCAGAAAAAGAAGATAGAAGGGTGGAGTTTTTGGTTGGTGTGAAGAAAGGAGGGTACTGACTGTCAGATCATCAAAACATGGGAAATCCCCTGGCTCAGGCTTCAAAGCCTCTAACAGGGTTTAGATGTGGCTGATGATACGTTTCTTTATGGAGCTCTGGTGTTTCTGATGCAGAGCGATTCACATGGGTCACATATTAAAGATCCTGCCAACAGTCAGGCGGAGACTACAAGTTGTGCAAGTACAGGGGGCAACAGGGATAAGTCAGTTAGATTAGAGAGCCTATGATAAAGAGTTTAATTCTCCCTTTTTATCATTATTTTTGGAGCTTACTTGATAGGAGAAGTGCCAAGAGACAGGAAAAACGAGGAAAGAAGGGGACTTGAAGAGGGTGCAGACCTGCAACCAATACCACAATGACTGCAGCCTCATGTACATGGGGCATGTGACCTACCAACTGAGCTAAACCAACACCCAAGACTTCAATACCTGGATTGGCTTAAAGAGGATCAGTTTCTTTCATCACCTGTGGCCAAGGCCACCCATCAGAGGGGAAAAACTGTAAAGCTTCCTTGGGCCTAGGGCCATGGATAGGCCCATAGTGGTTAGCAAAGACAGTTTATCCTCAATTTAAGCTATGGTCATCTTGTATTGTACAGTGCATTCAGAAAGTATTCAGTCCCCCTTCAATTTTCAATTTTGTAATGTTGCAGCCTGATGCTACAGTCAAAAAATAATTCTCATTAATCTACATTCAGCATATCAGTGCAAAAACCAAGCCATGAGGTCAAAGGAATTGCCTGCAGAGCTCAGTGACAAGATTGTTGCAAGGCACAGATCTGGGGAAGGCAACCAAAATTGTTCTGCTGCACTGAAGGTTAAACTCTGAATATCAATTGTAATAATAAAGCATCAATTAATAACAAATGTTCTCTTAAGACACAGGTCAACACTAACTATTTTTAATATACATTTGGGGCTTTTTATGCCTTATTTGATAGAGGAGGAGAGTGGACAAAGTCAGAAACAGGGATGAGAGACTGGGGAAAAGACATGTGGGAAAGGGGCCACAGGCTGGACCTGAACCTGGGCTGCCCGTGTACATGGGGTGCAACCTAACCACTAGGCTCTCTGAGCACCCCTAGATGGTTCTATTTACAACATGAATCCACCATGACCAAATACTTGACATATTCATTTGATAGATAGATAATTACAACTTTAAACTAATTATATATAACTTGATATAACTAATTATAAACCTTCAATCTTGATGATGCTTTTCTATTTTCATGTAAGAAAATGATCAGACATGCATCATTACATGCATTTAACTGAGTTTACCTGTGCCTGACTCCATGCTGAATATTGCTGTACCATTTTAGAATAAGGGTGGCATGGCATGCAACAGCAAAAACCCATTGAGCAACATTCCCTGACAGCAGGACACTTAATGACTTTAAAATGAGCCCTCAGCAGCTTTTATGAGCCCAGGAGGCCACTGGTGAATGTGAATGGTGTCTTTCAGAAAAGCCAATATTCTGAGGATGAAAACTGTGAGAAACAGATATTTATTTCCCCCAGCACCATCTGTTTGCCACCAACAGACATCAGCAAGAGGGAAAAAAGGCCACAACAAGGCTTTCTTTTCAGCATCCTGTAGAAATGCAACAAAAAACAGTGGACAGAGTCACCATTGCCTTGTGCTCAGTGAGCAGCAGTGGGAGTAGTGATCTAAAACTCCATTTAGGCCCCTGTTTACCTAAGAGATGAGCCCCAAAACACAGTCATTCAACTGCTCACCCCTTTATCTGGTCATGAATATTCCCATAATCCCCTGGCCTCTATCCCAGAGGCCCCTGTGCTTTAAGATGCTTGGTGTTGTGTTGGTCGGCATGGATGTAGGGAGAAAGAGAGAGGTGGGGGCTTTTTCTCCCCTCCAATCCCCTCTTTCAATGCCTTCTCTCGGCTGATCTCCACATGAAATGATATCTCATTCACTCTCCCTCTGTAGAGTCCCCTGAGCTCAGGATGTCCAGAGCGCTGACAGAAGGAGGGCTGAGCCACAAAGCTGTTAATTGACCTGTAATTAGACTGAGAAACAGCGTGGACCTGCTGGACAAGTCGCCAATACAGAGAAGAGAAGAAGATGAGGGAAAAAGGCCTAATCTTACAGAGAGGGAGAACAAAATAGTCATCCAATGAGGTATGGCATACTTCCAACAAAGTAAAGGTGCTTTGCAAGAAATGTGGCAACCAAATATTTAGTGGATGAGGTTTGATGCCAGATTGTGGTAAATTTCCACTGAAAACAAAGCAGCAGTTCATAGCATTGGTCACTGGAGAGCTTGGATTGGAGGGGTTGGTTCCTGTCCCAACCTGTCATCATCAGGAAGAAACTTTTTATATTTCATGACTTTCTTCTGCAGTTTCCTTCTCTGAAAGCTGATCCCTTAATGTAACAAACAGAGAAGCTGTTTCCCTCAGTATGCTGCTTGATTTGTCACTAAATCTGGATTGTCACGCTATAAAAACTGAGCCATGGGAGACATGGACACAGGGAGAGCGGGGATGTCGATGGCCCAAACGCCATGTCAGTGACAGAGCTATGAATCAACCAGTGTGCTCACCACTCTTATCTAGAAAACAGATGCCTGGGAGAGAGCAGTTCAACCTGGAGAAAAGACATACGTATGGCCTGAACAGGTCAAAGCTCGGGGTCAGCCGGGGGGCAGACTAAACAAAAACAGAAAAAAGCTGACAAAATCCTTTGAAAGAGCCAGGTGATGACCACTGTTAGGTTGTTTTTTCAGGTTATAGAGACAAGCATTGCTTGGGCTTTTGATGTGCCAGACACTTCAGAGATTTTAGGATGGGGGGCTGTAAAGATGAAGATAGTGGGGAACAAAGTTTTCAAGAATGCTAATTTAGCTTCAGGCTTGAAGGGTTAACCGAGGAACCAAACACATAAAAGGTACTGATGTGTCAACACACAACTGATGGTGATTGTGTGCTAAGAACAGAAGCAAACAATCCCTATCTTTATAATGAAATGAACTAAAGCATGAAGTCTACTTGTATCTGATGGTGTAAATGCCAGAAAGTCACATGTTTGAAGTTTTCCAGGACTCACCTTTTTGCACCCAAATGGAGCCCTCTGCAGAGGCTAAGTGGCAATCAATCCTGTCCACATGGGCTGGGGGATGTGAGGCCGACAGGTCTGGTTTAGCTGAGATTCTGTCATAATCCTCAGAGGAAACCTCCCCTCTGCTGACTCAGCCACAGGTGTGTGGACCAAGTCAACTGATACTGAACTCTGGAGAATGTACAGGCACATACAGCTCTGTGGAGGCCTGGGACTGAATGCTAAAGATGTTTCTTTAATCACCCTGTCTCAGTCCATTCTTGACACAGAGTTGACACCAAACCAGTCCATCAAACAGGATGATTGAGAAGGATAAGAAAGGCAGAGAGACCTTTCCCTCCTGCTGCCCTCGGGTACATACATATTTCCAGCTGCTCTGGACCCCACACACCGACACAACCATATAACATACAACACACCTGGAATTCCTTAGGGCCTGGAGTCACTGGACAGCAGGTGTTTGCCTCAGAAAAATTAAAAAATACCTTCTAAAAGTGATCATGTCTACCTGAGGTGGCAACACAAAATCTGATACAATAGATGATAAACAGCCCTTGGTATTCATAATTTTATGAAGCAGCGACATGTGCTAGTTGATATATTGTAAGACGAATGTATAATAATATTTCACAATATCTGATTAACTGACACATCAATGTGTTTAGGATGATCTGTTTAGAATCCTCATTCCCATTGAACTGATTTAGAACTTACAATGAATTTAATGTTTTTAATGTCAGCATATGAGCATAAATGGACCCTGTTGTATCAGTAGGTGTTCTTAGATATTACTATTTTCACAACACTTCACAGCTTGTTTTGGGGGCCTTAATATACCTAAAAAGTCCCAGAAACTTTTAGAAAATTTTCTCCCAGTGGATATTTTTGTCTTTGGTGGAAACATGCAACTCCATTGGACAGGGTAAGCACTGCATGCATGAAAATTGGTACACATACAGTGCTGAACAAATTTATTAGACCACCTGTCATATTTGTCTCAAAGACCATCCAGCATCATGAAGTGCTTTAATGTGAACTCTTTAATTTTCAGTGAGCTCTCCACGTTTTACCATTTTGAACAGGAATTAGGAATTTCAAACTGAATTCACCCAAATTTGAGCTGGCTCACTGGGCTTCTCTAAGAAGTCAGAAATGAATCAAGCATAACATTCAAGCACTAAAACTCATTTTTTCTGTTCAGGAATGCAAGTAAATAAATATAATTTGACATATTAATCAAGAAATAATAACGTACTTTACTATTTTTTCAGGTTTTGTAAATCAGTAAAATTGTAAATTCATGGATAACAATAATAATTCTATTTTAGCATTAAAAATATCATTTGGGTTAAAGAGCTTCTACATATTGGTGTATTAACCATTGCAGAAAAATAAAAAAATGATTTTGGTAATTACCAGTGCTGTTAATTTAGGGCAGCTGTGGCATAAACCTTACTTTGGTTAGGGTTAGGGTGGTCTAATAAAATTTTTAAGCACTGTATGTATGAGGCCTTGATGAAAAAAAAAGGTTAATTGGGATAATCCAGTTAATGCACCACAAACAGTTAAAGGCCAAATTTTGTTTTTTTGGGCTGCATCACTAGTGCCACATCTGAAGGATACTTGTGAGTTTTAACCACCTTGTATGACACATCTGATTTCTTTCTAATTTCACATTTATGATTAAGGTCTGCCTCCCCACACATTCAAAGGTTAATTTTATTGTTTTGGTGTCGAGCCCCCCACTGGCAACAGGAAGTGGCACAATTGGGTTATTTATTTATTTACTGAGCTGAACCTATCACGCTCAGATTTTGAGAGAAATGCTTTTACATTTGTCCGCAACACTGACGTGTCTTATTAAAGCATGTCTGACTACCTATTGAATGCATTTTGATATCTCACCATTTGATGTGAAGTTGGCCTAAATTAAACATCTGATTTGCTTAAAATGTCCTGCAATGATCACCTTTATGTGTCAGTCTCTTCCTTTGTATATGAGATCAACAGTTGGTGGCATTATGACGAAGTGAAATGTGCTCACTATTCTGATTTTATCGAGAGTCCAAGGAGGATCTACATTATTTTCCTGCCTTGCTGCAGCACACTGCATGGACTGCTAACACCCAAGTAGACCCACACACCCTGACATGCACCAGGGTCCTTCAGGGCTGCTTGCAGCCCTAGTTATCTTTATCTTTATCTTGCTTCCAGGGGTTTATTTTTGTTTCTCACAACAAAACTTTATCTTCTCCTCCGTAACCTAGAAAAATTGAATCAGAATAAGGCTCTGCGTCAACATAATAAGGCTTAAAGAAGTGTATTTCATAGTTTCTACTATTCAGAATATGTCTCGTGCTAAGAAGACAATACATCAAGATGAGTTGCAGACCAACCTTCTGTGGCTTCATGCTCCCAATATGAGAAATTTCAACCTAAAGTTTGCATTTTTACAGCATAGAAGGATCATATGGTTTTCCTATTACCTCACCCCAAGCAGCATCTGATGTCACATCTTTGTGCGTGCATGCATGTATGTGAGTGACAGGCAGATCAGTGGGAATGGGTCCCTGGTGGCCACACTGTGCTGGAAACATGTGAACAGAAGCCTTGGTGGAGTCCCCCCTCCATCAAACACCCCCCCTCTCTTTCCCATTTTCCCACACTTTCTCTGTCTCTCTCTCCCTGTGGAGACTGAAAGATAGCTTCACATTCTCCATCATAGTTTTACTTCTTTATCACCACCTCTATTATTGCATCAAGGTTGACTGTTAACTAAAACATACAGCTCTTATTCTCATTTCATCAGTCTGCTGGATTTCTTTCCAAGTTTGTGTCAAATAAGGACAGTTATGATCAGCGTGATCAACTGAAAATTAGCAGGGCATTTAATGTAAGTTTAAATGCTGTTTACTACAGTTAATAAACATGGCTAACAACTGACAATGAAAGGTGCAAAAGTTTTCAATAACCTTAAAGCCATTAGGACATTTAAACACAAGGACCCTTAAGTATGAGTTTACAGCATGTGGCAGTTTAACTACTATTTTATCTTTTCTCAAAAGGAACTATTAGGGGTGTTATGGTACGAAGAAATTTTGGTTTGTTACGTACCTTAATTTTGAAGGCATGATTCAGTATGGTAATTGACGAAAATGCAACACATTGGGAACAATGTGCAATTGGGAACATGAAAACTTCCCTTGTAAACATTGTCTACACTGCAGCATCAACAGTTCATGTACAAAGGCAAACATTGTTTTTTTTCTTTTTAACATAAAAATAATGGCCTATATTAAATGAATGAATGAATCACATTTGTACACTCACAACTGCCAGCAATTGACATGTTTGGGTCAGAAACTGAGGCTGGAGTAAGGTGCAGGTTAGGTGAATTAGCTGCCTCAGGGCATCTTTGGGTGGGAAGGAGGATCAACACAACCCTGGCCATGCTGCTCTAGTCTTTGCATATTACCAGGGGTATGGAAAAATAATCTGTTTAAAAAACAAAGTCCACACTTTGCAGAGTAAATGTTGGATGTGGGGAGTAAGCACGGCCTAGGCTACTGTCTGGTAGTATGTCCAGAGGGCCCGTAAGCCACCAGCAGTCACCGGGCATTCATATCGCCAGGGGTGAAAAGGCATGCCGTCAAGCTTGATCTTTGCTTTCGAGTGACACAAATGTGTCGAAATGTGCTGAACTTGAACTCTACCCCCTCTCCACACCTGGGTTGTGGCACAACAGGCCTGTGATGAATCTCTACCACACAACATGCCTAAAACTTATGCACATGACTGTATGTCATTGCAATATTTTTGTCTTGTCCTTGTCTTTGTCCACTGTTGTATTTCACTGGGAAACAAATCGTTCTTAAACAGGAGACTGTTGGCTGGGAATATTCAGGCTGAATATGTCATTTGCTGTAGTTTTATGGCTGACAGGACAGTGTGGTTTGCGTTGCCGTTTTCCTGGAGTATGTGTATGAGCTTTGCTCAGCATGTATTTGTTCAGTACATGTCCAGTTCAGTATCAAGAGGCCTGAATTGAAACAGTATAGACATGATCTGAGTCAATGCATGCTAAGAGAAGCTCATATACAGACAAAAAAAAACAAAAAACAGTAGGTTCACCAATCAGAGTGAATGCATGCTAAGAGAAGCTCATATACAGACAAAAAAACAAAAAACAGTAGGCTCACCAATCAGAGTTCCTATCTGCTGCTCCGTTAAGAGACAGGGCAGCATTTTCAGAGTCAAGACCAATATTCAGTTTCAGTCTTACTCACAGAAACCAAAAAGCATGCACTAGGAATTGGTGTAAAAAGACCCACATACTTAGAAACACTGGAAATGCTCGAAATTTTTGAGAGTCACAGTGCTTTTCCTGGTAAGACTCATACATGTTTTGAGAATCAAACAATCAAATTCACAAAGAAATAGGGTGAAGTAGCCTCCTTACAAGGCTAATCACAGGAGCACCCCCAGATGACTGTGGAGATCATAAGTTTAACAAAAAAAAAGAGATCTATCTTATATCTTGGAGAGAAAAAAATAATAGTATAGTGAAGAAAGATCTTAAATGGCAAAGCATAAGTGGAGAGTGAAACTAGTGTAACTGAAAGAGAATCGACTTGCACTTTGTAGTTAAGGATAGATTAGCTAAAAATTTATGTAGGACACATTAAAATAGCAAATATGACCTGGGTGACCACACTTCTAAATCAGTAGAACAAAAAGCATGACACAGTTTTGTATCAGAATAAGGATTCTGTATTAAATCTTATTACCTAAATATTTCCATCCACACACTTTTCTGCACCAGTGGACACAGAGCAAAGAAAGATATCACAAGATGTGGTAAAAGACATGAAAAATTACAATAGACGGAAGTCCCCCTCACACATTATTAAGGTCAAGATAAGATAAAATGCAGTATGGGAAGCTTCACTGTGCCTGTGTTATGACAACTGTAAATCTACTGTTTGCGTACTTGTTGCTCCTAGGGAGAAAATGCATCATTCTGCAGCTGCAGCCTTAAGTTTTTTTCTTCCTTTGGAAAAAATAAAACCTATGTTACATCTCCATGTTGTTCAGAAAGTGTAAGGAACTGTTGCATAAAAAAGTAAGATAAGAGGGGGTAAAAAGAAAGACAGCCGAGAAGGAGAGATGAGGACAATAGACAATGTTTCACGGGGAGCAAACAAAACTTGAGATGGAAAAACAAAACAAAAACAGAAGTAATTCAAATTCACAAAGGTCATGCTGAAGTAAGAGTACAAGCAAGAGCAGCAGTCCCCAATGTGCCAAGAGCAGACAGTCTGCCCACTATCCCTCTGCACAAACCACCCCCACGTTCCCAAAGAGCAGACTCAGGCCATGTCTACAATGATGTGGATGCATTTTAAACTGCGTATTTGTGTCTCTGTTTTGACTTTTTCCTGTGAAAAGGTAGCATTTTTGACCCCTGAAGAAGAGACTTTTAAAGAGACAGAGTCCACAGTGAGTAGAGGTTGTGCACACACTGGATTCTGTTGTAATACGGTGAGGGAAAACCTTACTTTACAAAAATGATGTGTGTTGACATCCCACAAACAAGATCAGGTAGTAATGTCAAACAGTGATGTTCAGATGAAAACTCTGTGTTCCTCAACTGTTTTTTGTTTACAGTGCAGTGAGCCAGAGATGAGAGGTCCTGATTTTGGTGATGCAGTTGTAAATGTTGTTCAAGTCTCCTTTTACTTGTGTGTAAGTTTGGGGAACAGACAGGAATTCAGCAATGAGGATTTTTTCCCATCTATCAATAACATGTCCTCTTGTATATAAGCAATAATATGAGAGATCTGGACAGAAAATCTGCTTTCATGCCACATGTTCAAATGAGTTTTTCTTTTTCCTTTGCTACCCTGAAGATGCTCTGGGTCTACCTTCTGCCTAAATGCATGGGAATGGAAATGTGTACTGACTTTTATTATTATTATTATTATTATTATTATTATTATTATTATCATTATAATTTAAGAAAACAACCAAATATTTCAACGACAAGTGTGACTCCCGCATGTTGTTAAGATCCCAGTTGATGATAAATAATCTTCTTAATTCCTCGACTTTTCAGCCTCTTCATACTCTTATCACCTGATGAGAAATCTTTTTCTTCTCTGCAGGTCCACTGAGAAGGTAACTCTTTGTCAGACTTCATACTGATAACATACTTTAAAAACAAAAAAAAGTTGTATGCTGAATAATATCTGTAAAAACAAGAATTGATTCACATTTGTAAAAAATTGGGTCAATATTTCTATACTTGGGGAGCATCTGTGTGCAGATTATGTTTTTCATGCAGACATTTTGTTTTTCTTGTGTTAAAGTTTATCTCAATGGTCAATTTATCTTTGTATATTTTTCAGTTATTGGGAAACTACAGCCGAAGGTCAGTGGGATGTGCTATATTAAATAGCACTGGTTTATATCCAGTGAGGGTTAAATAATAAATAGGCCTAAATTGTGATCAGTCAGTCACCCAAAGCAGCAATGTTATGGTCACCTGAAAGAGCAAAGACAATGTCAGCCAAAGGGGCAAACACTGAGCCACATACATATCTGACAAATCTGCAGACAAGAACAACCGACATGCTGGCTGCAATATTTGCACATGCAAAGCATCCTAGTATTATATTCTGGTGACGGACTATGACAGACCTGAGAGTGTACAGACAGGTTTGAAGCCTCTCTCTATAAATCCGAGGGCTGGCATATCTTTTATTAACTATCCAGTTCTTTACAAATGACTGTTCACAAGCATACCACATGTCACAATTAACAAAAAAGCTCTGATTCCAAAGGTTCTGCTGTTAACCATTCCAGGATAAAACCACCACAATTAATACATTGGTCAGGCTACAAAGAAACAATAATACCACTGAAAAAGCTCACCAGTAGATCCTCTCCTGTACTCTCCTGATCAGAATATTCCATCAAAACAGTCCTGCTGCATCAGAAAGAGTCATCACAATGTAAATCCAGTCAAATTTTTAGTCCAAAAACAGGATTACATCCATAAGGATCCATGGACTGGTTTTGTGTAACTTCAAATTGTCCAGTGTTGTTCTCAATAGTCCTATGTATTAGCTGTAATAATGTCGTTCAACTAAAGACATCTGCCAACCTCAATCCTTTCTTGAGTCTCTAGTGTGAAAATGCCTGATCTTTGAAAAAAAAAAAAAATCAGATGTAAAATCCTAATTTTCTGTTCTATTGTTGTTCTGTCTAAACCTGACCTAGCTAAGGCTTCATGCTTTGGTCCAGTTGAGTTTTCCAGCTAATACAGCCCAGCTTCAGATATTTACAGATCTCTGTTCCACAATACAAATCCATATCAGATTTTTTTTCTTATACATTTCCCAGCTTCAGTGAGTTTGACAGTTTGAGCAGAAACATGAGTTTTACCTTTCTAAAAAGAAGGTGAAAGTTTGTGCTTGTACTCCAAATGGGTCAAACACAGCATTTATTTTAATTTGAGTATTCCTGGATAGGCGGTTTTTGATCAGTTTTACCCAGCATTCTATGGGGTTAAGAGGAATGAGTGTTGTAGGTTTTATTGGCCAAATTGTGGCATGTGAAATGTTCCACCTAAGATCAATATAAAGGTTCTTCAGTTGTAGCTTACTCTTTGTGTTTGGAAATAAGTTTTTTTCCACAAAGAAAATAGTAGCTTAAAAACATAACCTTTGAGTAAAATACTGAATTACGGGGAACATTAACAGTATGAGTTTGAATATGAGGGATACAAACCCTATTCATAACAACAGAAATGAGTGCAGTGATGCATAATCTAATTTTTCACTTTTTTAAGACAAATAAGTTTTTAAATTTAAGTGAGGAGTTCTCAAGGGCAGACATGAACATGTGTAACAAAGCAACAATTTTTTAAAAAGCAGGGGTTTTGGTTACGATTGGGCATAAAATGACATGTTAACTAAAGGCCAATTGCAATGTTCTTTTCAATATTTCTTTAAGTGTAAGATTCCTAGATGCCATTTCCTCTTAAGTTTGGCCATGAAAACAGATCAGAGCTTGTCCAACCTCTGCAAAATAATAAATCTCTTGTCCTAGCATTAAATGGATATGAAACAACTATGAACATCTGCTACTGACACTGGTTCATGCCCTCATTATTTTCCGATGGCTGATGTTTGTTTAAAGGGCTGATACTGAATGATTTCAAGGTTAAACAGATGCATCTGTGCATCCTTAGAAAACAACCTTTATTTATTAGGCAATTTCAAACATTAAACTAACTATATGGATATAAACAACATAGTCTTATGCTATATCTTTCTGGAAGATATATAAACATATCTTAAAGATTCAATATATTGCCCAGCCCTTGTTATGGCCTCAATTTAAAAACTTTCAACAAAAGATAAAACACCTAACACCTTCTCATCTAATAAAGTCCCAGAGAAAACATGAACCAGCTGCATGTTTGGTGCAGGAGTCACAGCTGTGACCTGATCAACTATCTCTCTCCTAGCTCTCTTCCCTCTGAACGTAGCCACATGTGCACACAACACCTTAAGACGATACGTCATCCTCTACGGAGCAGCACTCCTCCACACTAATCACTCTGGAGGAAGCTGATCAGGGCAGGAGGAGGGGGAGATGAAAGGAAATGAAGTGAGCGTGAGGCTGAGAGGGCATTCCGGTCTGCAAGCCCGGACAACTAGAGCTTTATTGTGCTCTGCTTCCACACAAGAGAAAGGAAAAGGAGAAAGTGACTACGTGTGCAAACATGCAAACACTTCACACATTATCACTATTCTTGAGAACACCTTCTGTGGACACTTTTAATTCCTTAAACCTCAAACAGCCTTTACAAAAAGCAGATATCCGAGATCATTAAAGCACATTATTTCATTAATTGTTGGCAACACGCCTACAAAGATGGTAAACTTGTTAAACGTCATTTAAGAGCCAGGTGTTCACTAAAAACAGCCCTGACAGTTCTGTACCAAAAACTTGTGATGTACTGATCTGATCACCATTTCTTTGGGGCGGTTCTGATTTTTGATGTTGAATGGACTGACCTACCAAAACCAGTTTTGCACAATGATTTTCTTTCTATAAAGAACTATAACCTGACTTTTAGTTTATTTTTAAAAACATATAAGCTGCACCAAGTTACATGAACGACCAAATGACTTGATGCTCTGCTCCCCTCGGTGCATGCCACTCTCACATACTATATTATGTGTTAAACAGGCTGGAAACATCCAAATACAGCCATCAGCCAGTTAACTGGTACAACTCTACCAGAAACCAGCAAGAAGTTCAACTAACTGGTTCAATTTTGTGTCCAAAAACATAGCCCAAACACTAATAATACTTTATATTAAGGGTCTTGAGGATAAGGAACCTTTCAGGTCACAAGTGTCTTTATTTTATAAAGTAAATGTCAGGAAACGGGATAGCAATAAGAGAATACACACATTCACCAATGTACTACTGTCCTGAACTTTGACCTGGAAATTGCAGAATGTATACAGATGTTGCAGGAGTTGCATTTTTGTCTGCCTTCATATGTAACTGTTGGCTAGAAGTATGGCGTTCATCCCGTTTGTACAAAAAAGTGAAGCACAGAATATGAAAGCAGTGCATGGGACATTTAACTTATGACCAGTTAGCTGCTTGCTAACTCGTTTGAGAGATCAATGGGAAGAAGATCCACAGGACGTAGATGAAAGGGGGCATTTCCTCGTCTATCATGGCAGATGTGGACATGTTCCCATCAATAAATCAATTCTACCACTGTGCATGCCTACTGGGCAAAGGACAGGAGTAAGGCTCCATATCCTGATTGTTTTAAAACAGTAGCTTGACATCACTGTGCACTGGGTGATATGGCCAAAAATTTTATTTCCATTTAATCACACAACACTTGGTTCACAATTTAAATAATAAATAAAATATATAAATAAAATTTAACAAAAGGAAAATGTTTTCTTTCTTCATGAGTTAAAGTGTAAGTATAAAGTTGTTATAAGCAGTGTTTGAATAAAAGATTTATAATTTTGTTCACTGGGGTGGCCAGAACTAACGCACATTCAAAGTTTCTGACGTTCACTTTGACTTTTGTTTATTGCAGTGAATAAAATGCGTATAAATCAGTGTAATAAAGGGGAAACTTGAATGGTAAAATGAGCACTGAAAGTTAATATCACCATATAATCCTGCCAACTGCTTCTTCTCTTAATGTTATAAATGTACCACATTGAATATGTCACAATGTGCTGACACAAACCTTTTAGTAAAATGGTGCCAGCATGATTTATGTTCAAAAGCCTGAAGTGTCTGGAAGCTCACAATATTAAATATGACATCCAACACTTCATAATAGAGTAGTAATTCTGGAAACACTCTGGTGTGAGGCACCTTTTCAAATCAAACACTGTGGTATTTTTTTCCATCACAACACACACATACACACAAAACACAATTTCTATGAGGGGCAATGAAGCAGCCAAGCGTCATCCCAGTGGTCTCCTTGGAGGCCTGTGATTGAACATTAGGCCTGGGCTTTGCTCAAGAGACGGCACTGTGCCATACAGCTGGTCTGGCACACGCTGACAAACACACACACCTCTTTTCCATGTACATTGTGCTACTCATTAACGGTCACACACTTATTCACTGACACACACACCTGACCGGTATTTGTAACCTGAGCAGTGCTGAGCATGCCTGCAGGTAGGAGCAAACAGCTTTACATCTAACTGCCCTCTGGGTGCACATTTCTGCCTTTGTTAAGTGTGTTTATCCTTTCACCCGCCTCCTTTCTCTCCCTCTTTTCCCTCCTTTTCCAGGAGTTCAGACTGTCAGGTAAAGGTGGGCTCTCCTCTCTGAGTCTCAATCCTTCTCTCTACCCTTCTGTTAAGGGAGGGTTAAGAGAGAAAGGACCAGGGTCAGCTCGATAGAATTTAACAAAGGTGGCAAAAAGTGTCACGGACTTCCAAAGAGATGGAGAGATGTGTGAAGAGAGCTAGCTGGATCAAGCAGCCTGTGGTATTAAGTTGGGGTCAGGTCAGGACTGCAACATAAACAGACAAAATCAACCTAACTGTAGAGCCCTGCTTGGCCAGAAAATCCATGCTTTAATCTAAAACAAATTAATAGCTGTTGAGAGAGGAAAATACAGACACTCCATATGCTGAGATGCTACTAGTTTAAAGTCTGATCCCTGAAATGCATTTCTGTTAACCCTCGGATCCTACTATGTCCGTTTTGAGGACATTCATCATTTTTTATCATCTTTTTTTTTTAAAGTTGATCGTCATATTTTTATCGATCAAGGCATAAAATTTGGCCAAGTACATTTTTTTATATTTAAAAAAAAAAAAAAAAAAGGAAGAAAAAAAAACGTGTTACCCATAGAACTCGATTGATGCCAAATAGCTCCATCCATCCTTGTTTGTCCGAAATTGGACCAACAGACTTCCATTAAAAACACGTTTTTTGACTGTGTGTCTATGGCACCAACACAACTTATAGCAACTGTTTCTTTGCAGTTACTCGATCACCAGGGATCACCCCTTTGACAACGCACACATGGTTTTCCTTCCATGGACTCAGACTGTTTGGAGTGCTATTTCACCCACTAAACATCATCAGAATTAAATGAACCGATTCATGCCACTAGATATGGAAGTCTGAAAGTGGGCTACATGTGTAAGGAAAAGTACGTGTGTGCTCAGGTGGGAATCTGCATCTATGTTTACAACCGGACATGCCGTAAGTGGAGTGTTTACTGTCGAAAATGTTACCTCTGAGTTCTGCAGCCTAGGACTAAGGGGGACATTTGGACAATTTCAACTTTGCCCTCATTTCATTGCAAGTGGATGGACATGCGTGAGGATGCACGGGTCCTTTCGATCAATAGGTAAGAATATATCATATCTCAAATATGCAGTAAATTTATATCTGCGCGTGATTGGCATATTTGTGGTCACATTTTGGTTAGAGGTGGAAATGTGCGCGTTCGTGATTCATATCCTACATATATCCATATGATATATGATTTTTTATGCCTGTACATAAAATAAACCTAACATGAACAAATACATTCACTCGCATATGATTTGGTAGAGGTGGAAGCTCGAGAAAAGGATGGTAAAACTGGCGTGTTTTACGCTCTAATAGACTCATCTGTTTAGCATGGACGCTATCTCACGGAATCCAAGTCATAGGCATGGTGTACAATAACTGGCATAAAAAGGGTGTAACATTGAATTTTTTTTTTTTTTTTTTTTTTTTTTTTAGTGGTCAGGGTTGAAGTTGTTGAAGAGATTTGAAGCGGTGAAAGTAAAAAAAAAGTTGAAAAATGATTATTTTATTAACATCTTTCTGCATGTCTGTTTTCTGGACAAACAAAGACAGATGGAGCTAAAAATTACAAGGGAGCGAGGGTTAAACAAAGTGACTAAGAGTTTAATTTGTCCTATAAAATGGCTGTATTGCAGTCAAGGCCTTGCCAAATGGGGGGCCCCGTGGAGTTCAGCAAAATCTGTGATAACGATATTTCATATCTAACCTGAATAACAGCCGCTTTTATCAAAGCAAAAAAAAGGAATTTTATTTATCTGCTTATGCCACTGGACAATATAGCATTTTCAAAATGTAAACCTCTTATTGAAACAGAATCACTTTGTCATTTGTAATGATAACAGTATGGATGGGCAGGATACCAGAGAATAAAGTAGAAGGAATTAAAACAAATTTAAGTAAAAAATAATCAAGTAATTAAAAAATTAAATTTTGTCTAAATTGGCAAAATGGGTTAAAGTGGCAAAAGGGGCATAAATAAGTGCTGAAAAGCAGTTAAAGAGTGGCAAAAATAGGTTAAAAGAGGCAAATATAGATTAAAAAATGTCAACAATGGGCAGAAAGGTGAAAGTGGTTACAAAGATGCAAAAATGGGTTAAAAGCAAAAATATTGGTAAAAAGGCATAAAAGGCGGGGAAGTTGGGAAGAAAATGGTGAAACGGTTAAAACATAGCAAAAATAGGTTTAAAGTGGCAAATATGGGTTAAAAAAGGCAAAAAGGGGAAAAAATGGCAGAAAATGATGAAGGCAGTAGTATAAATTGTTTTACAGTGGCAAAAACTGGTATAAATTGACAAGAAATGGGTGGCTTCAGTAGTAAAAAAGGGTTAAAGTAGCAAAAATTGGCAAAAACAACAAAAACAAGTTCAAGCAAAAATGGGCAGAATTAGTGCTGAAATGGGTGAAAAAAGTGGCATTAACAAATAGGTTGAACTTCAGAACCTAAAAACAGCTTGACAGTCCTCCCCTCAATACCATTAATCAGTTAGGCTCTTACAAACTAAAACTTTAAAATCTGATACATGTTATGTTAAAATTCAATGATATCCTGACCTTGCAAGATAAAACTGAGATTTTGTTTTTGTAATTACTAATAATGCAACCAACTCCTACACACTGCTACATTATGAATATGTTTGCTTCATTTCAGTGCTGAAACATTGCCACTTTTATTCCAATTCAGACAGTATCACTTCCTCTGGCCATCGGTAAGAGAATTAAATTGTCACGTTATGCCAAGCATATGAAAAATTTTAGTATCTTACCACCTTGCTATAAAATGTGACTTTTGTTTATTTAAAAGTTTCAGTACTATTGGACAATATCAATGATAGAAATTAGAGATATTATAATGCTATACTCCAAAGTAGCAAAAAATTGGACGATCCTAAATCAGGGTCTGTACAGCTTTTGCTGCGGCATCATTTAGCATTAATAAGATATGCCAATGCAAACATGATCACTTGAAGCGTTAACCTGCAACAAGACCCAAGCACCACAAGTGAAGCTGCATGCAGATCTAACTTTATGGTGTGAAATTTTTGGTTCAAAAGACTTTTGAACCTTCAGAAGCTCCCTCACTTTGTGCTCTGAGGCGTATTACTGAGTCTGCCCATCAACCAGCCATCACAGTTCAGTCTAGACTGATGGACCCACATACCCACGCCCACACACATAGGGGTCTAGTCTACATTACCCTGAAAGGCCTGTGGAAAGTGTCAGAAAACTAATGACCCAGATCGTCCACTCACCCACCAACTCAAACTGACAGCCTGACAAAGCTTAAACTTTGAAACATACATTTTCTAGGTAGGAGGGAATGAAAAGTCTGACTTCAGCATAAAATTAGTTCTAATGATACATGCATGCTGAGAGTGATCTTTGCTTCATACTTTAATATCGTGAGTTACAAAAAAATGGGGGGTGTTTGGTTATTTTCTTAAATCTGTTGAAGATGATGGAGCAGAAAGAGACAAAAACTAGCATGAAATACACCTCCATCCAGACACAGATCAGGAAAAATGTTTTTCATGGCCAGCACTTTTTATTTCTGTGCCAATTCTAGCTTTAGCTATAGCTAGACAGTACAAGCTTTAAAATAGAAATAAGGATCATTTGGTTAGTATGTGCACAGGTTTACTGCTAATTTGTTAACTGATGTGTCTTTATTTTTGTTGGTCTTTTTTTGGTTATACGTGGGGGACTTCCGCTGCTGCTGTCTTGGCCAGAATTTTTGTATCTCAATAAGAATACCCATGGTTAAATAAAGGTTAGATTAAAAACATCAAACCACTGCACGCTAACAAAAACAGTTGGACACTCATTCCCTGAGTCTTGAACATTTCTGCTGATGTAAATCCAGAGCCTACATCATAAGGGACTTTGTAAACCGAATATGTTGCGGTGGGAATTTCATCCACTTTCTGAGCAGCTTTAGAAATGAAGCACCTAAATTGTAGTTTTAATTACTGTAATCATACTTTTTAAAATACAAAGTCACTACATTTTAGAGATTTACGGGACAAGAAAGTTTACAAGTTCCTGACCCACATGAGATTTGAGTGTTTGGGGTACATGCACAGGTGTTTTTCTACCCTGTAGATCCCATGATAGATTCAAACCACATTCCCACATTAATCAAAGAGAGGAGTCTGTGGCGGTGGAAGTGGGGATGTCATGCCTGTTTGGGAAAGTTTGGGATCGACTTGCCTCATAGGATTTGCAAGGCCAGGCAGGTCTGGGCATTCCTGGAAGTGTCTGGAACAGAGAAAGTACTTCAAGTGTGTGTCTGTGGGAGCGTGTATATGCTCTTCTCTCCCCTTTGCTCGTATCACAGAAAAAAAAATGAACGCAAAAAAAGTAGAATGAACGTTCCCTGTAGCAAAGAGTGAGCGCATTGTGTGTCATCTTTATGTATCTTTCCACCTGAGTTAACTGTTCCCGTATCTGTCGTATGCTTCCTGAAATTATGTGACCGTGAAAGTTCACTACCATAGATGTTTGTATAGCCAAATGCTGTACAGTTAATATCCTGTTTGTACATTGACTAGATAGACATCTGTGTGCAACAGAGCAAAAACATCAAGGTGTGTGTGTTGTTTCAGGGTGATAAATGTGCGCCTTGGTCAACCAAACAAAACACACACAGACAGACCAGCCACCTATTTTCTTGTATCCTTCAACTGTATGCAATGTAACATGAAACCCCCATCGTCTCAAAATAAAGGCAGGACAGTGGAGACTGTGTGAAACTGAAAATGAGTTAATAAAGTGTAAAAATATCATGGGCTAAATGTTTGAAACCCAAGTGACATCCATTGATTTGGTTCTCTCTATTAAAGTAGGCAAAATCTGAATTCAGGAGATTTTTACAGTTTAGGGTGCAACTTCACGTTTAGCCTTCACACTCAGAATCAAAAACGCAGCTAACGAACAATCTAATTAAAGCTTTAGGAATTTCCCCTGAAATTATGATACTCTCAATTAGGGATGAAACAATTACCTGTATTAATGATTACCGTGATAAAACTCCCACATGGTTATACCATTCATACTATAATTATCATGATAACTGTTAGCGATAACTGTGCTTCACAGTAACTAATATCCAGACAGCATGCTACATAGGTTCCTTTACTGAGGGGAATGGGCAAAAAACAGTCAACTGAAGATGTAAAACACACCAGGAAGGAGGAGGCATGTGTGTCTGCTATGCTCTTGCCTGCACCGTTTACCGTGCCTGTCTGTCGGATTTCAGAGGACAGACCCATAATCCGACAAGCAGGCTTGGCCTAAGGAGCACTTCAGTTGTTGGCTAATCAATTTATACTCCAAACACATCAGTATTATGAATCAAACACTAAAATGCTGTAGCCTACCTATGACTGTCAGGTTGACGTAAAAAAAAAAAAAAAAAATCATGGCTTTAGGAACGGTTTTAGCTGGTCCCCTGCTCAAAAAAGTCCATGAAAAGTGATCCCAAACTTTGAAGCAGCTCCCATTAATTAAAAATATTTATTCAATGATGAAATCCCTGTTGAAATTGTCAGAATAGACATCAATAAGCTCACTTAACCACCAAACCAACAGTTGTATTCATGATGCGTTCAAAGACTGTAAGAGAAATGATTTCCTGAGAGAAAACTAAAATGTCATGGTGTGTTAACATGTTACATCAAGTAAATAAAATTTTTGTTCTCCTCAAAAAACCTGAATAAATGCAGCTACAAGGTCAAAAATTGTGCTAGCTTTGTCAGAAATATGAAAAAAACTGAATCTAGTTGTCTAAGACCACTTCTTTTGAAAACAGATTATTACAGTTATTTTACAGTTTTCCTTTTCACAGGTAAGAATTGATACAAACGGTACTGAGGAAGATTCAGATTTCTTAGGAGCTTTGTATTCAAAACGTGACTTGTACATCTGTTTTTCTTTAATAACTTTGGCACTTTTCTGTCCTTTAAAATATTAAAAATAATAGATAATATGTTTTTTAGGAATGTGGTATCAAAACAGTATCAAAAATTATGACAACCTTGTTAACCAAGTACCTTTGTCAACGCACATTTGGTAAGGTTTCTATGTACTTTAAATGTTTTTGGTTTTTTTTTATAAACAAAAGTGCATAGTTCCTGTGCTCTCAATTTGATTTATAGTGTTAAAATCAAACTTGATGTAATGACATGAAATGATGAATCTTTACTTTAGATTTTCTGCAAATTCTAAAAATATCATGATAATACTGATAAGTGTAATATATTAGGGCATGATTATCATGATATGAAATTTTGATATTGTTACTTCTCTACTCTCCATCCAGTTAACAAAAACTTAAAACCTGTCAGTGAGACAAAATGTTGGCTAATATTTTTTCAGACAGATGTGTGCATTTTGTTCTCAGTTAACTCAATCCACTTAATGACACTCTTGATTAAGACACTTAAAACTCATACATGCTTATGATATTGGGTAATGGGCTTACAACATGATAAAATTATCATTACTCGTGATAATTTTACATTGTGTTTACAGGATCTATCATTATGTTTGTGATGTGAGAAAGCCAGACTTCTCTTTACAAGCAGGTTTAGTTTTGCTGAGTGTGATCAAAGCTGGAGCCAGCCTGGCCCTCACTGTCCTTCTGTTAACAGGTACTACAGAGAGCAGACAGGTCAAAAAATTAGCAAAAATCTACTGCCCAGCCCTAACCAAACTCTTCAGAAACTAACCAGTGATGAAGACATTGCAAAAATGCACATTGCCACTGCGACAACTAACCATACCAAATCAAAATAAGACAAATACCTGTATGTTAGGATTTTGGATCTATGATGTAAATGTGCAAGTACAAATAGACAAAAGCACAAGAGTATACAAGCATCCATTAATTGCAGGTGAGGACTCTAAAATGATAAACCAAATTGATACATTTGCAACAAACACCAAGTAAGGCTGATGTAACATCTGCAACAGCTCAGCTGGAAATATGGCAGCAACGTCGTTCACTATGGACGACTGTCTGGGGGAAGTAAGTTTCCATTTTCTTGTTAAGGAAGATCATAAGAAGAACATAACTGGCAGTTGACACCTACATTATTCAATCACATCAATGCTTTACTGTAGAAATTCTGATATTGACAACTAGTCAGTGCTATTTTCTTAAGCACTACTGCCACCTACTGACTACTTCCAGCTGTCCTATGAGGAAGAGTCATTTACTAAAATACAACATATATAAGCTGAGTACTGAAAGTCAGTGTACAAAAAAATTTGGTCCCAACAAGAACTGATAGAAAAAAGCTCCTTTCTTTTCTGCCATCAGGCCTTTAGGTAAACACTAGTCTTCTTATTTTACACATAAACAGCGATAATTTTTCTGTGATTGACTCTTTGAGTGACTTACTGAGATCCTCAGCCAGCTGAACTCGCCGACCAGTGATGAGCTGGCTCTTCTTCTCCTGGTCCTCCCCGAAGTCTTCCAGTACCTCCTTCACATTTTTCTCCAACCGACGCACTGAGAGGACAAATGGAGAAACACACAAACACAAAGCGTAACAATCAATATTCAATTTAACAACAATGCATCACATTTTTCCTTCTATTGTTCCTATTGAAAGTGTGATCAGGGTATATTTCCATCATTTAAATAGGTTGAGAGGAGTTACCTCACAATAAATGCATTTGAGCATAATGTACCATATTAAATGGTTAAAGGTAACATAAAAAGCTGACAGTCAAAGTTGAGTATTTCACATCATTTGGACAACGTGAAATTCTATCAGTGACTGACCTTCAGTGTTGGTGAGCTGCTGTCGGAGAGTGTTGGCTGTGATGACCAGCATCCTCTGGATCCTCCAGAACAGGACTACGTCATTGCACTCCAACTGGAAAAAGTATGCAGGTACAGCTAAGCCTTTGCCTTTTTATTCACTTATATAGCTGACAACAAGGTGAAAGAAATACATTTAGGATTTCAAATCTTCCTTTGTTACCTCAGAGTCAACAAAGTGTCTCTGGTAGTAATAGAAACCTCTCTTGCAGAGGTTACAGTGAGACAGCGCATTCTGCAGGAAGTGACGGCGATACAGCTGATGCCACGTGTCCTTGATCTAGAACAGTAAGGATGTTTGTGAGTCAGCATATTATAGAGGGTGGACATGATCAAAGAGGGTTTATAAAGCCTGTACTTTACAAAGCTGTTGCACATTTCATTGAGGAAAAACTTGCAGTTCGTGCTTAAATCAGCAAAAGACCCCAGCTATTCAAACTGGTTTCATTTGAATTTGAGAAACTATAGAAACATTGAACAGTTGCTACTGATATTATCAGTAACATTTTTCATCTCTTGTTCAGATACTGAGACACAACTACTTTGTTCTCACCAGCACAGGGTCGACTTCAACTCCTCGTCCCTCCAGATTCTTCCTGACTGTGGTGACCTCGTCATTGGCCAAATAGGCTGTGTGATCATCGTGCAGCTTCAACAAACGCTCCAGCTCATTTTTTGTCTCATTGCGGATGTGCTGAAAAGGTAAGTTGAGACTGTGAGTGCTGGCCATATGGCAGATTGGTGCTAAACAGTTGTTTATTTTATCTAATGTGTGATCAAAGTACTGTAAAGGGAATCAGCACTAATAATGGTAATTGCTCATGAAGTTTCTAGAAAGTGTTTTACATTTAGCTAACTTTAAAAGCTCTTTAGTGCTAAAAAAAATACCACACACTTATAAAGAAAAGGTAAGGAATAACCCCTCAAAATCTGACCTGCTCTGGTGTGCGATTCTTCCAGCCGAACCACCTCTGCTTCCAGTCTGGACCAACCATATCCCTGATTACTGACTCAGCTACAAGAAGAGTGAAAGCAAACCAGGATGACAGGTATGAAGAAATACAGAAAGACTGTGAAGCATATGCTTTGACCTCTTTAAACCTCATTCTTCCTGTTCAGTAAATTGCTTAAATGATCTTCCCCAAATATAGGTGACTGTGTAAATATACATATTGGCTGCTAAAGTTTCACACCAACTTTGAATTCTATGGGGAAAATATTAGCTAGACAGTAAAGCTCACAAAAAAGGCAGCCAACCATTTTCCTAACTGATGCCTGCTCTATGTTTAGGACATCTACTAGATGTTTGCAAACCATGACATTGTTGTTATACACTGTATCTTAAGCACTGACTGGCATATCTACAACAAGCTTTGAAACATTTTGACAGGCAGATTATCCCATGGTAGGACTGGGGTGTAGTTGTAGTAAAGGGTATGAGACACTGTAAGAGGCTAACATGGTAAACATACTGTCTTTGAGACGTGACTGCAGGGTTTCCTCCATGAACTGGATGGCTGCATCCCACTGGGGCTTGTCTGTGATGGATCGGTCTTCCAGAGCATTGTGCTGGATCACCCTCTGATATACAAATACAGGACAAGAAAATATATGCCATTTGCTGAGCTGAATATTAAAGCAACCATTGTAAGTTTAGATTTAAGATGTGTGTAAAGATAGCAACAATGTGTATTTGCATCAATGCCATCAAGAACATTTTCTTTACTGCTCACCAAATGGTATTTTTCTGTGGCATTGCCCTATGAGATAATGTGTGTGCTGTCTGCATGCTTGCACCCTGGGTGACTGGATTTACTGTGTGTTTACCAGGCTGTCCATGGCCCTTTCGTTCCACTTGTGCCTCTTGATACTCTCGTCCTTCACGGCCTCCTTCAGCTTGTCAAAAATGTCGTCCTGGTCTTTGCCTTTGTATTCAGCCATGAAGCGGGCAAACTCCTCCTGCAGTGTCTCCCAGGCAACCTAAATGCAGGCAAAGTATAAAGGCTTGTATTACCATAACACCACTGCTGGAATTAACTTTCATTTAGAAAGTCTCTGAATGAACACTTAGAACATGAATTAAAATCATTCAGTTATGGCAACCTTCTCAATTTACCACAAACTCTGAATGATTGATTTGAGCAAAGTTTGATCTGAGTTGATATTTTAACATCTCTCATTAAAAAATAGATGCATAAAGAGTCTGCATTACCTCCAGTGCTTTATGTGGAAGCTGCTTGTCAGTCCACTGCTTGAGCTTGATGTCCACTGTAGTGTTGAAGGTACCAGAGTCCATTGTTTGAGCAGCAGGAAGGTAAATGTTCTCAATTACATGTGTGGAAACACGTTCCCAGAGTTTCTTCTGTAAGATTGACTCCCTAGGAGGGTAAAACAAAAGTTATGTCAACTTCCAGCAACTACAGAAGATAGTCCTTTTACATTTACAACTCTACCTGTTTAAGTTCTCTGTGTTTCTTTCTGTTATTTTTATTATTATAAGAATTATTATTTAAGATTATTATAAGATTTGGTCTAAGACGGCTCCTACAACAAAGTATGTTTATAACAAAGCTGATCTCAGGTGTTGGACAGTTTAGAAAATGAAATGAAAATCCTTGAGTTGCTTTCAAATGCCTGACTGCATTTGCACTTGGACTGCACATTCCCATATAGCTTCTATCCAAGCCTGTTAGCAGCAACCAGCCTCCACACTCCCACCAAATCCATCAATAGAAGTGTGGCAATGAAACAAAACCGTCCCCAAATCCCTGTTAGATAAGGCCAATGTTCAGCTTCTCTCATTAATCATAAACACACGCTCATATTTCATTAGCCTCCCCTTTTGTTCAGGCTAGCATTCCTCACTGTCAATAAGAACTATCTTCAATAGTGCTGGCTGCTGGCTGGTTAACAGGGCCACCCCTGTTCCCGTCCATGGGCCATTCATCAGAGTATTGATCTTGCAGAACTGACGGCACGCACACTTGGGACGACCACAAAACGATGCATACATCTCATTTAGCTAGGTTTTCCTCATGGGGGAGAGACAGAACTATGCACTCATGCACAGATAAATACACAGAGAGACAGGCTGACAATATACTCTAAAAGTTGCATAAATCTCATATCATGGTTGAAGGTGCAAGTAAATATGTAGATATACTGACTTTAAACCAGGTGGAAAATTTGGGTAAGGATGCACAGATGCATCGGTGTAACATCATAACAGCCCTGTTTACAAACATCTGGAATCAGCCAAATTATGTGGCATGAACAGACATCAGTTACCAATTTTAACTATTGTGTCCTATCAATTATATGCTAGCAAATGACATATTTAGCTTATGTTTTTACAGGCAGAAAATGTGACCTGTTGAACAAACTCTGATCTGGTTTCAGTGCCAATGTGAGAGAAAATCTCTAAATTCTAAAATGTTCAGCCTTCATACTGTTCAACGCAATTAGGACAAATATTCTACACTGAAAGTGCAGTGACTTTGAGGGGCAAAACACAGCCTCTCTGTGTTTATTTCTATCTATTATAAGGCATTTAGGCTCCCTCCTTCAGTTTATAAGTCTGTGTAAATGTGCTCTTCAGCAAAACATGATATGACGATGGGACAGCCTGCCATTAGTTGTCACAGTCCAGTCGCAATGCATTTGGTGGGCAAACCAGCAAACTGCAGGAATGATTCAAAAGTGTATGATAAATGGATAAAAAGACGTCTAATATCAGGAGTTTCGGGTGTGGATTTAATCTTTAAAGACCCTGGAAAGTCAGCCAAGTTCCAGGCTTGCTACACAATGTTCTGTGACAGCTACAAAGGTGTGACAATGGCACCACTGGATTGGAACAACAGAGCGCTTTCAGAGAAAAAAAAACAAAAAAACAAAAAAACAAGTGCCTACGATTTACGGCTCAAAGATTATTCAACTTTGAATAACAGGTGTCTCATCTTATGACAACGCCAGACTCAAAGTTAAAAAACTTTGGGATATACAATTAATCATAACTTTGACTCAACAACAGAGTGAGGGCTGAGCTGTGCATACTTTTAGTGGGAAGGTCCATATATGACAGAACTGGACCAGAGTACAGGAAATTTAGTGAGTAATATAAAAATAATAGGGGGTTTTGGGGTCCTCCTATCTTAAGCCAAACATAAAATAGTATAAACTATAGATTTCACCAAAATAAGGGGATAATCTTGTTAATGCTGCACAGAAAGATTTTTGATACATGCTATCTTTTAAATGATACACTCCAAAATTTGAGAAAAAGATTGGATGCAGACATATCTATGTCAAAGTGCCATCTAAAAATGTAAGACCTCTCAAAAGTATAAATAAGACTGTTAATGGTCTTACATTTTAACAGTCCAATTGAAGAGTTTTTAAGATTTTTCAAGGATCTGCAGGAACCCTCATATTTACAACACAAGAATTTGAAACGTAGGCATTGTGCATACAAAAAACAAACACAAGATCTAATCTGGCCCTTGAGTCTCTTTTGGTTAAAATGTTAACTAAAATTAAAAACATCTGTTCTGGTAATAGTATGTAAATTAATACACAATGACAAGTCTTCACAATCTCCATTATGACTGTATCATTAACTCACCAGAGTTGGGGAGTCACTTGACTCAAACTAATGACTTCATCCAGTATTTCATTTTTGGCCTTTTCATAGAGTTCATTCTGCAAAAACATAAAATAGTAAATAAATTTGCTTTTTTTTTGAGTAAATTCATGATGTGGTCTTGCTTTCACAAGCCTTAATGCACATTTATTCCTCACCCTGTCCAGCTCCCTCAGTCGGGGGTAGTTGTTCTTCCATTCAGTCTCCAGGTTGAAGCGAGATGCTGAGGGAGAAGGGACAGATTCAGTGTTTATTTGATAACACCAACTTGCATATTTGAAAATTAAACTATTACTTTCATTAGGAAGAATAAATACTTTAATTGAACATCAACTGATATTTTATAAAGCTTCATTTGAAATTTCCACCGTTCCACTTCAGTTTAATGATGACTTTCCCTTGATGCATGTCTTCTAGGAGGTATTCACTCACATGCATGGATAAACCTAACATTTTAATGTTTTTTAAATCTATTTTGACTTTGATGATAAGCTCCATTAAACAGTAATTCTCTGTAATCAACAGGCAATAACCATACAGGTACAGGGCCTCCGTTGTTTAACTTGGGATGATATAAAGGCGGCTCTCAGATCTCTAATGGTGCCTATCCTTTAATAAAAAGTGGGCGAGGACACATTCACTGTCTTAACTGGTCCCTTAGGAAGAGAGGGGATGGGGCCAATTTCACAGTCTATATCAAAAGCCAGTTTTAATTCTGATATATACACTCAGAGAGGGACACAGTAAGAGACACACAAACACACACACAGACCAAGCCTGCTGTCCCTTTCCACAGCTCCCTATCCACAGTGGGGATTAGGCTAATTGCTGGTTTGTGGGGCCACATCGGCGCCAAGCATGGAGGATGGAGGCCGGCTGTGTGTGATTTGATGGGATATGGATCAATACACAACACAATGGGCCTGTGGGAACTGCAGTTTCAAAGCCATAAATCTCCTGTACTGTTAGCAAGGGGCTTGTGATTGTCTCAGCTAATTGCAGTTGGAAGCCCGGACAGTAGAAAGTGTGGCAGGGTGGGCTGAGCAGAGCTAGAGAAGGAAGTAGGGAGGTCAGAAAAAGAGGAGGCTTAACATCCCCTGTCTCTACAGTTAATGAATAAAATATCACCAAGTCTTTCCACACTATTAAAACATGCCTTGGACTGTAAAACTATCAAAAGGCACAAATAAGAAGCATATGAATCAGTCCCTGAACCCTCCCCTGGATTCAGGTTAGTCCTAAAAGTGTTGTCATACCTTTGAAGACATCTGCCTGCTGCTCAACAGACTCCCGAACCATCTTCCAGAAACAGTCAGACACAGCCAGGCTCAAGTTCTTTGTGGTCACCTGGTGGGCCTTAAGCATGCCGTCCCTTTTTGCAAAGAGAGACATTAAACTGTCAACTTTAGAGTAATTAGTTAAGAAAGCTACTTAACTGTTAGGCAATCAGGTGTTGCTTGCCTTAGTAATCTGGAGTTCTGGAAGAAATCCTCCTCATAGTCTTTAATGGAATCTATGCTTTCACCACTGCTCCCTGTACAATGGAGCACAGAACAAGGCGTGAGAAAACAACAAGGACAGATTTCATATAACAGGCTGACTGGTCATTTAATCAAAGTAAGTGAAGCAAGGCAAGATCATGACAGTCATTAATGAACAATATGAAATTAAATGTAACATGTTACCTCTTCCTGTCACTACAGCAAAATAACCCAGCGCTTTCATGGGAAACAGCTTCCCTTCCACTATTTGCTGGATCTAAAGGAGAACAAGAAATTCAAATAACAGTTTAGATTCTAAGTCAGTGAACTTAGAGTCCAAGCTTCTAAATAGCTTTAAAAAATGATTAAAATTAAGTACTCAGCTCCCTCTTGTGGAGCTCCTGTGTACAACCTCATTTTTGGGGCTGACACTTCATGCACTGGTATGAATAAACCAGAAAATGTAGGTACTTTCACATGCCAGTTGAGGCCGGCTCACGTTCATGCTCACAAGTTTTGCTACGTTGATGCCACTTAACCAGAGAAGACAATGACTATGACCTATATTACCTTTTAAATTGATCAACTCATCATATGTTGACTAAAACAAAAAGATATTTTTCTCTGTTTAGTAATTACGCTTTTAAATTGACAAAGGGCCACTGCCCTTTGATGGCAGTACAAAAGAGCTTTTAGACAGATCAATACTTTTAACATGATATCCATGATGCAGCAAGTAAATGCCTGTGAAGGTATTAACTGAAAAAGTAAAACTTTTTTAATCATATTGGCTTTCTGCAAAGGTTCAGCTCTCTTACTCTGCTTGGGCTGGCCAAATTCTTCTCTGCCAAGTCCACTTTGGTCAGGACAAAGATAGTTCTCTTCCCATGAGGGTCCATCTGGCTAACCAAGTCTGTTACGATGCTCCGCTCTGCATCCACACTGCCATCTGAGGGAAACAACAGGGTATATACAGAAAATCTGTCAGAAGATAAAATACTTTTAAGACCTTTTTGAAGACTCTCTTCATACAATTTAAGACCAAACACATATTCAATATCTAACCAGTTATATTAATGAGACACTTACAGATATGTTTGGTCCTGGTAGTAAGGAAAAATGTGACCCAAAAAAAACACAAAAAAACCCCCCCAAAAAACCAAGAAAATGCCAGAGGTAATTTCATTACCGCATACATATTAAGCTTTATTTGAAAATTTTAATATTAAACCATGAGAAAAAGAACCTAAAACCATAATGCAGCTGCATGGAAAGTCTTATCTTTTACTTAAGTGGCTAAAAAGTAGTTGTTCTAAATTCTAAAAGTATCTATTTGCAAGCACTGTGGTTAAAACTAAGAAGTTGAACACTCTAAAATTAAATTTTAAGAAAATAAATACAAGGTATAATTGCCAGTTGCCAATGCAATTTCAGGATACTTTTCATCTTTTATTCTGATTTTGAAGTACTGATGTGCCAGTGATCAATTTACTGTTGCAGCTGATCAGCCATAGCTCATAATAATTGAGATGTATTCATTTAAATTGTTCCCAGACCCACTTGAAAAAAAATACGAGTCAATCTGAATTGTTTTCATTGACAAAATCCTAGCATTACAGGCTTACATACACTTGTTCTGACAATAGATCTTTTTAAAAACTATCCATTATTATGACGCTGATTAGGGCCATTCTAGAAAAAAAATATAACTCTAGAAAAAAAACAAAACTTGAAACCGGAAGTTTAAGAAGTTGTTAATTTACAAGAAAAATAAAGGCATTTTTTTAACTTTAAAAGTCATAACTGTATATGAACCAAAATCTAAAACCTGAGATTATAAAGTCAAATAGTAAAAAAAATCCAACCACTATTTTCAGTTTGGTTTTGTGTAAATTCTGACTTTACACTGCTGCAAATTTACATTTCCAAACTTAAAATTTGGATGTCTCTAATGTTAAAATTTAAGACTTTTTAAATTGAGAAATTTCAAGTTTTTCTCAAAATATAATTCTTTTTAAACTCTGAAAGTCTAAGTTTGTTTTCTTGTAAATATACCACTAAATATTCTTAAAAAAAATCCATTAAAAGCTATCTATCTTTTATTGCTAAAAAATTAATGGATTTCTTTATTTTCTAAAAATCTTTTCAGTGGCCCTTATACACTATCCATCATACAGTATGTTTCTAACCATGGTTTATAAAAAATATATGGCTGGTGTCAAGTCAAAACCTAACATCACCTTTTTTCATTACATTTTTTAGACGCTGTCTATTATTAGGTTTTTTTTTCATTTTCTGAAAAGTGGTGATTTTGGAGATAAGAGGTTTTGGCCTGGCACCAGCGATATGCACATCTAAGTTTGACAACATCAGAGCAGACAGGGCCCCTGAGATCTTTGGCAGTCCTCCTATGGGTCCCTGGACTCCAGGTTGGGAACCACTGTCATAGAAGATACAACCATAGCTTACAGAGCACAATGACAACTGTTTAAAAGGTAAAAGGTTGAGATCTGGAGATTTTTTGAAAAGCACAACAATGAGACAAAATTGGACAGGCCTTTATAATCACTGTCATGTATGACTACTACAACATGGGGATAGTATGCTCATTGCTCACCTTGAATACAGAGGATAATTGCATTAGGATTCTGCATGTAGGCCTTGCTGATGCTGAAGATGGTCTCTTTAGTATCTGCTGCCATTCCCGTAGTCACCGTCTGAGAAAAATGAAGAAATACTTAAAACTTATAGTTGTTGTCATTCTTATACTGGAGAAAATAAACAAACAATTGTGCAAACATGAGTATCTAAAAATGTAGTCCTTAACTGGCTTATTGAGAATAGAATTCAAACTACAAGCTTCACATCTGCACCAATGCTAGTTTGAATTATTTATTTGAATTTATCCAACCATCTTCATTTACAATAGCGTCCTGGTCAAGACAGGCAGCAGCACATACAACCAAGACACAGACAAAAAACAGAGCAATTATATTTAAGAATGTATACTCACACTAATGACACCTGGTAAGTCAACAAGCACCATCCGCTGGATGCCTGGGCCTTTAACACTCAAGGATATTGTCTAACATGGAGATAACACACATTAATATTCAATGACAAAAAAAGAGAAATTTATTAACACAGTAGTGTAATTAGATGCGTTAATAACCTCAGAGCTGACTGTCTGTCCCTCTTTTACACTCTTCCTCATCCTCAGCTCAATCTCATGCCTCAGAGCAGCCAGCTGCAGGACAGGGGAAAACAGCAAGATACAGAGTTAAACAAGAAAATATAAATGATATTGAAATTCAGCAAGTCATTCACTCTGAGACTTACATCCTCCTCCTTGGTAAGGTCGAACTCTCTGCCACTGTCCTTGAACATGGCCACATGGTGAGGGCCTTCGCTGAGTGTTACCTGTAGAGTTAAGATGAATACTGTCAGAAGCTAAGACTAATCAAAGAAGCTTTTTTCTCACATTTTCAACAACCAAACTTATTTAAAAAGCAATACTTATTTTATCATAAAAATAATCTTCACTAAAGTTTTAAACATGAGGATCACACAATACTCAGCCAGTCTAGTTCCACATACCTTGACAGGAGAGCGTGTCATCATCTCCCCTGAGCCCCTGGGAAAGATTCTGGCCTGGGCTATCATCTCCAGCACACTGGTCTTTCCAGCACTCTGATCCCCAACCACGACCACCTGAAACAGAGAGGCTGTTATTGAGAGGAAAGACTACATACAGAGGACAGCTAATACAAACATTGATTAGAAAAAAAGAGAAGGAAACATGAATAAGTGATCAGGGTCTGAGCCTTGGAAAAAATAAAAAAAAAAACTCCATATTTCCGGATGCAAATTACAAAAGCTGACAGCTGCTTACCCTGGGCAGGTGATCCTGGGTGTTATAGTTTGAGTCGTAGTCAGACAAGATGTCCAGAACCTCTGAGTACATGTCAATGAGAGATTTCTGAAGGAGAGGACATAATAAAAAATGATATTGATGATAAGTTGTACATCACAGTTTATTTCCACAGTCTGTTTCTCAGGGTGACAACTTCAACATGAAACCACAGACAAAGAACGACAAAGAAAGGCTTTAACAGTCTGCAAATACATGATGTAAATAAATGATGAAAAAAATATTCTTGAATATTTAGAATGATCATTTTCTGCTTTATACTGTGTGTTTCATTGTACAATTTACCTTAACTTTCCTTTGGTGAATCCCCTTATCGTCTTTTTGCAGCACCACTTTTCTTAACTCTTTATTTTCCTTCTCCAGTCTCTCCAGCATGCGCTGATATTTTAGCTATGGAACAAAAACATCAATAACATCAGCATCACATCAGATGATGTCTAAAATCTGGTGGATAAAGGATATTATCAACATGAATAACTAACAACACAGTTCTCACATATACAATTTCCCTCTTACAGTCTCCAGCCAATTTTAAATATGATAAAGAGCAATTTACAGGGTATGAAACTAATAATGCAAAAACAAAGATAAATCAAGATCTACTGTACCTGTGTGCGGAGCAGTTCTTCTTGAAGCTGGTCAATCTTTTCTTTGTCAGAAGACTAAAGGTTAAAGTGAAAAAGAACAGCAAAAAGGTGGTTACACTTCCTTTTATACTTGAAAATGAGGGCTTTCCTTTACTCTGGTTGTGCAACTCCACAAGCATGAAATCCAACCATCACCATAAAAGTTGATTAAGTGCACACTGTATACAGAAGGAACCAGTGTTGAGAGTCAAGTTAATACAAAAAGAGAGGAACAAAAATCAAATTTCAGGCAGACAGTTTCCATTCTTCTATTATTCAGACTTGATCGACAAGCTCTTGATTTACAAACAGGCACAAATTGCAGAGTGAGTCCTAAAAAATTATAGCTGAAAATAATCACAAAATCATGTAGCCACTGTCATCTATTTTTTCATGATTGAGCAGACTAGATGTGTACACTTAGCAATATTATTATCAGGATGAAAGACAGGACAGAGAGCAAGAGATACAGAATACATAGACAAATGGGATTTACAAGCAAAAGAAAGGGAATATAAGAAACACAGCAAACTATTTCCCCCAACTCTCTCTCTAATTTACATGGAGGGTCTAGAAAGGAGCTCTAAAGGTCATTAGGCATCACAAAAAAGCTTATTAAAACTTCTACCTTGGGTCCACTCAAATAAGCTTCAAAAAGTGTAGCTCACACCATGCAGTGGGTTTCCACTCCACTCCATGCAGTGCATCTGAACATGAATGGAGCGCTGCTGATGATAATCCATTTGCATGCGATTGCTACGTCGCTGCGCCTCTGGAACTCCTATGATGTCACATGCATGTCTTCTATACAACCAACTGGCAAAGCAAGTCTGAGCTAGCCTGACAGACTATGGGGTGAAACATGGACGCTAATGTTGGGTATTTCAGGGAACAGACTAGTTTTTTTTTCATCTGCACTAGGAAAACTATGCATTGTTTGAAAGGTTACAAATTATCAAATAATATGATTGCTTCAGACAAAGACACCTCTTGAATATAACACAGTCTAGGGTCATAGCAATGTAGGTAATACTTTACATATTTTTGGCATTTTAAAAATTAGGCTTCTATGATGTCTCCAGTTTAACTTTTCCTGCATGGGTACAGCACTTTTATGTATAGTGTTTAAGTATTCTCCATCTCATATACATTAGGTAGTACAAAAGCCCTAATGCTCCATTTGGATCTTCAGTTTTCTGGTGAAATATTTTTCTTTTTACATTCAAATTGCAAGCTCTACTCAAATAAATTACATGCAAGAGAAATTTAACAACAGCTGAAAAAAAGAGATTTCTCCTGACCTCTAGTGGACTTCTAATGTTGCTGCAACTATGCTGCATTGAAACTGCCACAAAAGCACTGGGTGTGCTTAAAGGTGAGAGAGAACACACCTCTGAACACATCCAACCACACTGAGGTCTGAGACGCAACAGCCTTTAAGAGTAGGGCACACTTAATCTCCGCTTTTCCATCTGCTGTTAAATCAATCTTTTATTTCGTCTAGGTGTCTTGTAAATGTAAGTTCTCTTGAGGCGTTGATGGGAAAGGGCGAATCTAAGTGGGTTGGGACTTTCACCTTGCGTTTCTGTTGAAGGGGACTGGGGTTCGGAGGTGGACTGGGAGCAGGCTCTGGTGGTGGGGGGCGCGCATTATTGGCTGCTGCGGCCCGCCGGACCTCCTCCTCGTGCTGCTGGATCTGCTGCTGAATAAGAATGAGCTCGCCCAGCAGACCCTGCTGGGGTACGTCATAATGAGAGACAGGCAGGAGCAGCAAAAAGACAACAACCAGCCATTGGGCCGGTCAGCCATACAGGCAACGCTGCATCCAAACACAAAGTGACAATAGAGGGAACCTGGCCTGTGGTTCTCATGAGTCTCAGAATTGTCTCAGAATCATGATACACTGAAAGCTCAAGTTAAAAAGCTCTATGCACTTGGGAGTGGTAATCTTGCCACCAACATCAGTGTGACCCAACAAAGTCAGTCTCTCTCATACTCAAAGAGAAGGTAACAAACTTTGCCAGACTGAAAGCAGAAGAGGTGACTAATACCTCAACCAGCACCTCTCAGCAAGTGGCAACAAACGAAATCTTTCCACGTCGCCCACCACTCTGTACACATGACTGTACATTTACACTAGATAAGACAACACTTGAACTGTTTTTTATACTAACACTTAACAGTACAAAATAAGTAGACGTTTGACTTTTTACAGCAATGGTAGAATAAGGTCTGCAGTGTTTGTATGTGCAGCACAATGATGTTGGTCAGTTATGATATAATTAGCCTGATGAAGCTGAAGCTGATGATTATAGAAGCAAAGCAAGCACTGGGATAGTTCTCTTTCAGGGGAAAGTAAAAAGCATACATCTAGCAGGTGAAATTGGCTTTAGCTCAGGGTTCCCCAACATGACATCAGTATTTTCCTTTGCAGTTTTTACTTCATTCTGCTCTGTTAAACACACATATAACATTGAATTTGAAGAGAAGCATCAACTTGTAACAGTTGTGTTATTTGTGCTCATGTTGGAGAACATGATTGCAGAGTAAAAGCAGGGCAAAGGGGAGGAAAGCAACATCTTCTTCTAACGTCTCTTCGTTATATTAATGGTCAAACTTTTATTTAACATGAACTCTTTACAGTTAAAACATAAGCACAGAAAAACATGAAAATAAAGCAGAGAGACACTGAAACATATCAGTTTTGGAAAAGAAAACAAAAAGAACAAGAAACAGAGAGGACAACGGCAATGACACAGGTATGCATACAAGGTGTTCAGTCACAAACTGTGGTATAATGAGGAGCTGAAAACAGGAATGGCCTCCATGAATATGATGTCTGCAAAAAAGTGGAGCTTAAGAAGTAGTACACATAACTGAAGCAATGATAAATAGAGTGCATAAACTTTTAGGCTTAACCTTCAGTGAACGAGTGTCATACTGCAAGAACTTAACTGTTAAAATCATATTTTTAGTTTGATAACAGAAAACGGCACAGCAGTGAAACCTTGCCTTACTTTGAGAGAACAAACCGTTTATTATTTTACACAACTGCAACATGACTGCAACAAAGAGTCTTTTTATGACCATTTCATAACATCGCGGCCCCAAAAAAGCTTATCTTTACTCTGCTGTGGGCAGCCAGTGTAAAACTTGACAATTCACACTCAGTGGAACTGATTCTGCAAGAGAGCAACATTAACTCTTAAATACGTTTCTTTGAGCAGATTTTTGTCGAGTCCACAGCAGTTCTTGTCACTGAAGTGAAAAGTAGCCAAGCTGCAGGCAGGAGCTGAGTAACAACAAGCATAAGTAAAGCAGAGGGGTCAATGCCTAGAAGTATGAGATGTCCATACCTTTTTAAATTGTTTGTCACTGCTCTCTGGTGTGGCTGCAGCAGATGAGTCTGTGGCTTTAAGTGGAGGATCGCCTGCGGTCTCTACCAGTAGAAAAACAACACAACAGAATGACATTACCAGTGAAAATGCTTCATTAACTATTAAATGCTATTAAATATATAGGAGCTCAACGCAATAATGCCCACAGTGGAAAGATGCCAGGTATGCAATTTGAAGCATGTCCAAGATAAGAAATGGAGACAAGAAAGAGTGCTTTGATTTCAAATGTTTGGAAAAAATGTTCACTAACTGCAGTGTCTGTGTTCCTTCAGAAATTGTCTAGGCACACAATTGGTCACTGTTAATGGTAGGGCAGAATGATTATGGCAACAATGACAATCACAATCATTTTGACCAATACTGAGATCAGGATTGTTCATTACAATAATTAATCTCCATCCAAAGGGAAATTTTTTATTGTGGTTTTACTTTCATATGAAGAAACTTTATGGTTTCCAGAAATTGTTACGTTTCTCAGTACAAATTTAGCAGACCTAAGGTTCTTTCATAGGTTTTGTAGCTTCTTTAAAAAAATATATCTATATATCAAAAAGAGAACCACAACACCTTTTACTGCAAATTAAATTAGTAGTGCTTTGCTTTCATTTCTTTGGGCCATATTCCTGCTAATGTTGGAAGCTTTTCATCTAAACCCAAACTTGAAAATAGCTTAATTGCTCAAATACAAATACTTGATTTGATATACAGCAAAGTTTTATACAGTTGGGGCACACATTTTAAACATCAATAATTTGCATCAGTCATGTTATTCCAAATGAGGGGAGGCCTTAATCGCGATCAGATTTAAATTGATTGTGCAGCCCTAGTTTATGGTGAATTTCTAGCATTCTGAAGATGTAGCAGTGCATGTTGGGGAAAAATTTGTTGAAAACGAGAATGTTCTTAAAGAATAAAGAAAAACTATTCCTCTTTATTCTCAATAATGCAGCTCACCTAAAATGGCTAAATAACATACCTGTTACATGAACTAGCATGCCAAGATATCCATGCAAAGTATGGTTTGCCATATAACTGAGCAGTTAAAGTAAGCATGTGCAAGTTAAGTGAAGTTAGTGAGTGGAGGTTTTAAATATATAGGTATTAACACTTAAAATTACACCCCAATGAATGATCCAGAAACCAGTGAATTGAAAAGAAAAAGAACTAGACTTTGCTGATTTTATGAGTCAGAGTAGAGGTGTGGTTCTGTCTGCTTTGCCAAATGTCTGAATAAAAGTCTATGGGAGATTAGGTCTGTAATTACAGTATTCATTATAAACTGAATGCATTGAAGAGTTGCATCATAAGTTCTTTCATCAGTATCATCATTACTATCATTACTGTGTTTATCATGCTCATTGTTTTTAACACCATAGACAAAAAATGCAGTATTAAAATATAATATTTAACAAATAAATATCCAGGGTAAACCTGTATATGCTAACATCTTTACATATTAAGACTAGAGTGAATGAATGTTCTAGCTATGTAAACTATGCATGTTTTTTTAGGATTTTTTCCAAACATTTGCGAAGGAATAACTAAAGCAGATGCAGATCATCCCAAAGATTAGTGAATGTTAATGTTATTAAAGAAAGTAGCCAATGCAGGCCAGGGGAGAGAGGGTGGAAGTCAAAGGAGGCAAAAACACATAGGAGGGAATAAGAACAGCCAAGAACAGTCAGGTTAAAGAAGGTCAAATGGAAAGGGGGAAACTTTATTTGCAATTCAGAGCTTTTCAGACCAGGGAAAACCTTTTTTCACCATAGCTGGTTTACCCTTATCACTCTTCTCTTTTAATGATTTAAAGGACTAATTCAGAAAGGAGAAAGAGAACCCTTGAAGAATAATCTTTTTAAACACATTTCATCTAACAGGATAGCTAAGTATAATCTTCAGTTGATGATGAGACTGTCTCACCCTCTCACTGACAAGTTATACACTTCACTTAATCAAGAAGCCTTGTTCAATAAAAAACCTGTCGTTCTATTCATTTTGTCTAGACTGCAACCTGGAAGCCCGGGAAGATGCTCTGCTACCACCTTTAGAGCCAACCATGGCAAGCAGGAACCCACATCAATAGCAATCTTGAGGCCAGAGGGGGGTTAAACAGCAGCAGAGAGAACAGAGGGGAGGGGCGGCGCTACAGAGAGCAGGTTTACACACCTAACAACAGATGCAGACCAGAAGCTCCTTTGACTTCACTACCCAAACTCACACCTGTGAAGAATGTTGAGGAGGACAGGAGGGGAGGGGAGGAGGAGAAAGGAAGAACAACACAAGAAATAAAAATCATATCAGACAGAAGCTGAGGGATGGTGGTCAAAGCAGGGACACAGCTAGATGATGTGTATTAAAACAAAGCTGCTGCTGTGCCAGAGCTTCAGTGAGGCAGCCACCTAATGAGAAATTGTTAAAAGGGATAAGCACATCCCAAGCCAGGCTTGCTCCTCAAAGACCCAAAAATATGTCTTTTGTCATTAATGTATATTAACTTCTTTGTTTATAATGTACAATGAAAACTTTATCACTTCTATGTGAAGTAATCTAACAAATATATTAAGTTAATTCAGCTTGGACTCAAAGAGCTTAATTTAAAACATGTAGAATAAAAACTGCTCAGGTTGTTAGGTGTTTTTTTGGGTTAAATAACATTTTACTTTAAATTATTGAACTGAAGATTTTGAGCAACAGATACAATTTGAAAATATGTTGTGCAAAATCAAAAAGTTTCAACTAAAAAGAGAGTATTACCTTGACAAAAACTGATTTCAAATCGATGTGATACATTTTTTGGTGTATGAGATGTGCTGTAGGTAGACCATTTCAGCAACCACAACCACACAAAGAAGATTCAGGAAAAGCAGAACTCTAAAGCATGAAGCAAACTCCTTTCTTACAGCTTTCCGTAACTCTAAGTCAATGTAATCTCTTTTTTCAGGGGTAACTGTGACAAAGAAAAACTCAAGTACCACAATTTTCGGATGGTATGCTGTAGTGATAAGATGTACAGTGAAAATTAAAAAAAGCCAATGCAGAGATGCACTACATGTTTTCTGTGGTATTAGTACTACTACACTTAAATTTGTCTTCATTTGAAAACCAGACACAAGATTAGATACGTTGATAGCTATAAATAGTCATTTTAATTGTGTTATAATACAGTCACTGTAAGGCACAGTTGAGGTTTTGTTTACTCACCAGATGAAAGGAGGCTTTTGATGAAAGTGAAGTTCTCTCCTATCTTGTCTAGGTCAGGTAGAAGTTTGGCTATTTCCTCCATCTCTGGTAGAGCTTTGGCCAGTTTATCTAAGGATACGAAGAAAAGATGTGAAGTGAACAAACCAGAAAGGTAAAAGGTAATTACAACAAAATGCAAAGTAGTGAGACTACACACTAATTAATAGTGATTACATACATGAGGGTTATCAAACATCCTGTTGTTTCTGTATTAATTTGAATGTCATTGAATGACTTTTATTTGTTTAATGTATCCTACTGTTTTGACCCTGACTCATCACAAAATAAAATTCTAAAAAAAAAAAGAAAAAAAGAAAAAAAAAAAAAAAGAATATGACAGAAGAAGAAAGAATATGACATAGAAATAATGCCACTTACCAAGATCAATCTGTTCACTAAGTTCCCAGACAAAATCTGGAATGACCCAGTTGTATTCACTAAAATCAGGCAGCAAGTCCTTCCACTCCTCATAGGTCTAGAGAGAAAATGACAGAGTAACACTAATCTCACTTATATGAAAATGTTTCTGCTGGTATCCATAAAAATATTGAGCAACTACAGATAAAAAACATTGATTTGCCACACATAAAAGTAATGGTAAAACTAAGAATTTTTAACCTTTCAATCTTTATATTTTTTGTTAATTGTGCACCTGATGTGATAACTTTGTGTTTCCTAAACTCAAGGATGATGACTTAACTTAGAACAAAATACTAATTAATGGAACAGGAGTAAAATAAAGAATAAATGAGAAACACTTAAGAGACACTAAATACTGGCCTTTTTAGCTGTGTAGCCTCCTCCCACTGCTGTACCCAGCAGAATGTATCGGAGCCTCAACAAACGAGCAGCAAGGCGGGCCACCCAGAAGCTGCGCTGCTGCTGATAGCCACGGCCCCCTGATCCTGGGGGAGGCTTGGGTGGTCGCATTGGCAACCGTGACATAGAAGTAAAATAGCGGGCTGCAGTGCGATGAGGGGGTCTTTGAGGGTTGGTGTTCCCAGAGTATCGGTGGTGGATGGCACGTGACAGAGGGTGTAGCTTCTGAAGGGGTACCCGGAATCTCACCCCCATGTTGGTGGAGACCAGGTTCCTGCAGGCAATGCTGACATGGCAGAAAAATTGGACAATGCAAATGTTTACTTTATATCACTGCTCATTAACACCAGAAATTCTCAACTTAAGTACGTAAAATTAATTTTAAAGTTTAAGGACTGAGAATGAAATAAAAAGACTTCAGCTGATGCAGGTTTGATGGTCCTTTCTAAAACTCCATAAACTTATTCATACATACTGCTGATATGTACAGACATCAGTACACTGGTTGTTAGGGGTATACGGATTGTCGGCCGGGCTCATTATTAATGCCAATATTTGACATTTAGCGATCATCAGTATTTGCTCTTTATTTACCCAATAATTGGCCAAAATCAATTATTTCAAAGGTGTGCTACTTCGGCTCCACTGTAAGGTGTGTTTGCCTCTGGTTTTGTTTTCACTCTCTAGTCTCACCTAATCTCCTGCCCACAACACTATCTGACTGGCCTGATATCACGCATCTAACGGCCAACCAACACTAAGGCCTGTGTGGCTCTGGCACAGGGAGTGTAAGGCTTTACTTCCTGTTTCTCCATTGACAGGGCTTGAGCTAAATTGTTTATTTTCCTTCATCTCCTAACATACAGTTTTACTTTTGCCACATTAAGTGCATTGTGTCTGTCATAACAAATGGATACCTGTTCCAAATATCAGTCGACCCTTAAGGGCTGTTATTATCACAGAAATTTTGATATCTACTGATACTGACAACTAGCTTTTTAAGCTTATCTATGCTGATACTGATATCAGGCCAATATTATTGTGGTCATGGGCTAAAAGCAAATCAGGTATTTCTCATAACATTTCATTAAACTGATGAACGAGTGGCAATTTAAAAAAGTAAGCAAAAAGATTATCTAGTTAAAATACCACTGTTTTAAGTAAAACAACCGTATCTGGCATTAGTTGCAAGGTTAGTGTAAAGGCGAAACAGAGGAACAGGATCTGACCTACACAGCTGTTACGTGTAACAGAGCAATAGCAACTGGTGTACAAGTCTTTTATACAGGGAGAAGCTATCATTTACATAAAGTACAAGTTTGAACCGAAAAAAACGTAAAACGTGCAGAAAAACGAAGCTGTGATAACGCTACACACTTTAAAGATCGGTAAAACTGGTCAGTACTCGTCAGCATCAGTCTTTCAAATACACTGTAACACAGGACTCAAGTTTACTAGCAAATAATGCCGCACAACCTTTTACAATGAGAGACTACAGGTGACTCAAAGAACAACAGTCCGTAAGCCAATTTGTTTTTAAATTACACCTGAGAGCCGTGCCAAACTCAATAGGATAGACCACATTCTCTGAACTAGCTAGCTATGCTAACCTGCTAGAGTACCGCTGCAAGTCATAACAGCGGCTTCAACCGCGTCACAGCTTATAATATGTCAGGAAACGGTACGAATATATCAATGTGGGCATTTAAATTAGTAAAACGGCTAATTTCATGAAACAAGCAGCCAGCCTCGCTGTCCTCAGCTGTCAAAATGACCGGCTAGGTGTGCTTTCCTCATCTCTGCTGCCGTTTTCTTCACGCAATATAAAACTTACCAGGCAGCTTTACTCCCGACACGCAACATGGTGCTGTAGTTAACAGCAGGTCAACGTTGTTTTCGTTTCAATTCTGTCTTTAGGCACAGTTTAATTCATCTTTCCAAATGGTACACATTTGCTTGCCTTTTATGGCAGCTAACTAGCTGGCTAGCTAACAAGGACACAGCCAGAATGACAGTCCACTTCCTGTTGACGGTACTACCTTCAAAGCAGCACCGGGAGAAAACGCAGTAATGAATTAGTTCCTATACAGCACTGCACTGTTTACTGTACTCCGTTACACTGTACGCTTAAGGTAGCTGAGTCCTAACTTGTGTATTATTTTATGGCCATCAAATATATGAAGGAGGATACAAAAATCTCTAGAATGGATAAAATGCAGCACTAACTACATAACTAACAGGTGAAGCAATCGTTTTTTTTAAATCGCTATAAAGGTTATGAAACGTCCATTTATTGCATCATTATTTATGCTCTACCAAAAGATGCTCTCTGACCCAACCGGGTGTTTACAATATAGTGTTTACAATATAAAGTCCAAAGTTCGCATGTTTAGAGTTAAGCCTTTAAAGTATTAAAGTAAGCCCACGTTTAAAAGTTGTAATAAATGATTTATTTCGCGTTTAATCTGAGGACAATGCTAATCTAACCGTTTAAAAACACACCCATTCTCCTACAACCCCTTACGAGCTATGGAGTTGTTTACACAGAGGTAATAAAAGTTATCTTCTAAGGTCAGTCTTTTGTACTTGCAGCGGGTGAATGCTAAATATTGTTCTAGTATTTCTTCAGCACATTCAAACGTTCAAGGCAACTTTCTCCACATGTACAGTTGCAGCTCAAAGAATAGAAAATTATGATAAAATTCATTTTTTTCTTGTGATTCAATTACAGTGAAACTTCCATGTATATTTGGTACATCATACAAAATGAAATATTTTAATACTTTTTCTGTTTGAATGTTGATTATGGCATACAGCTCAGGATAATCACACCAGTCCAAAAATATTTCTGATACAGAAATGTTGATCCTATGGAAAGTTATGTTCATATATGCACTCAGTACACTTTTGCACAAATTACTGCATCTATGTGACATGGCATGGAGCATCTCATACACCTGTGCTTTATAACATCCTTATAATACTGCTGGGGTTGCGCTGATCATCTTCTGCTCATCTGTATTGTTGAGTCTGGTGTATCATCTTCCTCTTGACATTTCCCCAGAGAGTCTCTATGGAGTTCAGGTCAGGCCAGTTGGCTGGTCATACAAACACAGTAACACCATGTTCAGCAAACCAGCTTATAGTAGTTTTGGCTTCACTGTAAACAAGTACGTCCCATGGCATTGACTCTGGAATTGATAAATCACAGTGGACCAACAGCAGCAGATGACATGGCACCCCAAACCATCACTGATTGTGAAAATCTCACATTGGACTCGAAGTACCTTGGATTCTGTGCATCTCATGGCTTCCTATAGACTGTGGGATCTTTATTTCCAAATGAAATTCAAAATATATTTTCATCTGAAAACAGGACTTTAGACCACTGAGCAATGGCCCACTTCCTTTTCCTCCTTAGCACAGGTGACAAGCTTATGATGTGGTTCAGAAGTGGCTTGACGCTGGGAACAGGACGGTTATAGCCCATTTCCTGGACACTTCTGTGTGTGGTGGCTCTTGAACCATAGATTCCAGCCTGAGTCCACTCTTTGTGAAGCTCCCCTAAGTTCTTGAATCTGCTTTGTTTGACAATCATCTGAAGGCTAAGCTCATGCCTGTTGCTTGTGCACCTTCTCTCCACAGTCTTCCCTTCCAGTCAACTTTATATGAATACACTTTGATACAGCCTCTAAGAACAGCCTACCCTTTCAGCAATGACTTTCAGTGGAGGGCGCCAATAATCGTCCTATGGACAATGGTCAACTCAGCAGCCTTCCTCCTAATTGTTGTTGTGTGTACTGAACCAGAGTGACAGAATGAAGGCTCAGGAAACCTTTGCATATTGGACTTTTCTACAATATTCTAATATTTTGAAATAGTGGATTTTTTATTTTCATGAGCTATAAGCCATAATTAAGATTACAACAAAATAAGTCGTCAAATGTTTCACTTTGTATGAAATAAATCTTGAATATATGGAAATCCAACTCTCTGAAGTAAACTACAGGAAAAATTAACTTAATTGATATTCTATTTGTTGAGATGCCCCTGTTTATATTCCCTTATAGGTTGTGAAAACTACTCCAGTTGAATGGAATAAGGATACACAGTATGCATACCATGCAATTTTGAGAACATTTATTGAAAAGAAAGAAATCAAGAAAAATCTAAAATACAATCCTCAGGGAAAAGAGAAAATAAAATAAATAAAAATAAATTATAAGGTACAAAATTTTCAAAAAAAAAAAAAAAAAAAAGTACAATTCTGCCAATAATAATACTCCAGACAAGCCCCTTGCTGAGGTGTGGGAGCTACAAACAAAAACCACACCAAAAAAACGCACTGAAAGAGCTGACATACAGATGGACTGTGATGAAGTTTTACCAACAGTACATTTTCATTCAGCTTGGGTATCAACTTTTATTATTTTCTCTTTTCATTACAAATAGACACATTTCCCTGAGGAAACAGCATCCACATGAGGCTTCAAATACTCAGTGGCTGACTCAATCTAAATGCCATTTGATGGTGTTTTAAAAGTACATGATGTGAATAAGAGGCCGATGCTAACTGTCAACAGTCGGTATATGTTGTACCTGGAGAAGAGCAAAGAGGTTTCAGCATAAAATCCTAGCTTTGACGTAGCTGTGTCAGATTAAAAGGCAAAGCTGAAGCGTTGAAGAAAAGCAGTAGTAGTATTTACACTTTGCACATCATTAAATTGATGAATTTTCTGTATCAAGGTGCACGTTTATGACACAGCTAAGACTGAATCATTTTGCCCATAGCAGCAATAAAATCATTTCAACAGCCTGCTGATATCGAGCAGCAATGCACATTCTTTTTGCCAATTACATTTTCATTTTACATGGATAGAAAAGATTTTAGATAGTGAAATAAGTACATTTAGTGACTAGACAGAAAAGTAACATGATTGTCTGATGTTGCTCAAATTGTGAATCTGTTGAGAGGACGCAACAAGACTTAATGACACAAATTCCCTTCTTGTGTAAAAGCACTGAGACTGAAAAGAAGCAACAAGTAAGCAGAAGAGAGAATCGACTTTAGTGACCTGAAGAAAAAAATAATCTTTCCATTCAGGATGGTTTGAGTTTAAGTTTCCTCTAATTTGACTGCAGGTGCTTGTTGCATTCATCTGAGACAGAACAAACATTGATTCATGTGCCCCAATCATACTTCACAATATCTGACTCATATTGTGTAATAAATGCCCAAAGATAATAAGTTTTAAAAGTGAAGGTACAAATAAACCCAACAGACATAACAAAAACAAAAGTAGACATACAACTGATTGTAACACAGTACCAAAATAGTAGAAAACACACACCAGCCCTTTGATAATCCAAAAAACATACATTTTTATAACTAAATCTTCTGACTCCTATGCACACATTAGAAATGCAAATCCCATATATACAGATAAAGTCCAATCTCTACAGTAACTATCATTGTTAAAGTCACTTTCTACTGAATCAAATCTTATCTGACAGAATTAACACAGGCTAAATTAAACTTTTTCCATACTTTTTTTTTTTAAATACATATGCAACGAAAACTCTTTGGAAATAGATTCAATACACATTGTATTGCCTTGCAATAAATCAACAAATTTTGTTCTTCAACATTCAATTCTAGCCTCAGTAGGTCACAAAACAGTAAAGTGACGCAGGCTCACTCACACCAGTACGATAGTTGATATCAAATAAAATAAAAAAGGTTAATCAGATACTTCTTTGACAGTGTCTCCAAATCCTTTCACAAATTGGCACACTGGGTCAACTTGAGCCACATTATGCATTTAAAATCACTTTACTCAAACATATTTTCTTCGATACACTGATAATTTACCAGAAAAATACTCTAACAATATACTTTGCTTTGAACATAAACAATGTATTCATTCAAAGTATGGTTACAGATCACATTTGAGCTTGTTATAAAAGAATGGATTTGTAAATCTATTACAATTATTTCAGCTATTAATGGCTTCTTAGAACTAAGCAACATCAGACTGTTTGGAAATGTGTTATGATTTATCCTCTATGATAATAACTGATAATCAATAGACAAGCTAAATGTGTTATACATGATGAAGTGACATTTAATCCAGTGTTCTACCAGATTTTTGACAAATATATTGTCTTATTCTGTTAAGGAGTAAGAGCAACTTTACTTTTAGTTGGACACGTGTCTGAATTGGTGTACTACTGGATACTTAAGTAGTTGAAACCAATGACATTAATCCATACAATTTATGGAAGGAAGGCTGCTATGAGTATGGGCAAACCGGCACTGTGCGTGGAGTCACTGTTCGGCCTCTTTGAGAACTAAACACAGTCTCTGATAGCTAACATGGTGGCTGTAAAGAGGTCTCCTGTCGTCATCACTTAGTGAATGACTCGGTATTATTTTAACTGATCAATTATGGCTAAAAAACATAACTTAAAGTGAAGGACATCTTAATTCACTCATTTAGTGCCAACTGCCTCTTTATCAGATCAGAAGACATTTTTATAGTTTTAAGATGAAGCTACAATCTTTTTAAGCCATCTTAAAGTCTGATGAAGCAAGTGGTTGATCTTTAAAGATAGCTTCTGTGTGGCAGCACTTTAAATAAAAAGGGGGAGCATTGAACATAAAACATAGCCCTTGGCTACGCAGATAGCCTCTGTTAAATGCAAGAATACAATTATATATGGTCCATCTATCATATGCAGCTTGTGCTGCATGGATATTTTAAATGTGCGAAGAGCAGCGAGCTAATGAGATGCATAAACGCCTTTATCAGTCTTCCATGGGAAGAATTTTTCTTCTAAAAAAAGGACATTAGTACTACTGTTGGCTTTCTAAAGCTAATCTTACATGACTTTATAGACGTACTGATGTATATGATGTCATGCATGTGGTTAACTTTCTACAGTAACCAGCCATATTCATGCAGTTTCTTCTGCAGTTTTCTTTTAAATACGGAGATGTTGATGTGAATGTTTCTAAAGTCTACAGTTATGCTGCATCTGTAGTGATATTTCAAGGATTTAAACCATCAAGTCTTCAGAATATGATAATAAGGGAGCTGGCTTCATGCAAGTCATAGTAAGCATTCTGAAGTCATAGTTTGCGGACAGGTCATGGCTCTTATGTTCAAAAATATTAGATTCTACATCATGGGTCCAAAAGAAAAGCCTAAGACGAGTCAAGTTTGACGTTCTTAAATCTTCATCAATCTGGGAAAAAGGTTTGGCCTGGAGGGAGTGCTAGAGGAAAAGCCATAATGTTCCCTGTCCTACCAGAGTTATGAAGTAACATTAAATATCTACATGCAATCATAGCAGTAATATGAAAGCACAGCTTAGGTTGGTGAAAATTCAGTTATTAGATTTAAAGGCATCCTGTTTAAAAATAAACAGGCGTTGAGCAGGTGGTGGAAGGACATGAAATACCTGGACCATGGATGTCTGAGTCTCACAGCAATACATGAAACAGTAATCAACACATTTCAGTTTGTAACAAACCCAAACATTTGCTATGCTAACATGTCATTAAAAGCTGATTTGTTTCTGTTCTCAATGTCTTTTTTTGTATTTTACTTTTTAAAACTTAACATTCTCTTTGTAAAAAGCCTAAAGCTAAACTATGAGAACTGACAAAAACAGTGGACATCCTTCCACGGGTCCCAGCCTGACGCTGAAAAAGTCTCCTTTCCTTTTCGTCCACCATTTTTTGCAAGACATTATGAAAAATTTATCATCTTTCATGTAACTTAAGATTGAAAATGCAACCACAGTGGAAAATATTTACAGCAGCAGCAAAAAAGGCTGGTTACAGATAGATCCCCCCACAGCAGATAATTGGGTTGAAATTATTAAAGAAATTCATGAGTTAGAAAGGTTGACTTTCTTATTGAGACTGTGAAATGACTTACACATTAAAAGATGGGTTAAATGGAAACTATACTTGGAAGAATAAATAGCACCCCTGGTGGTCTGCCTTAGGCATATTCACATCATTGGAGTTCATGTACCACTCCTTTACTATAGCTCTGATTATGTTATAGTTTTGGAATAATGTGTTAAAATCCCCATGTAACTAGTATTGTAACCTGTAATTTTGATTTTTTTTTTCTTTATGTCTGGCGATGTCTTACTGTGTTTTGGTGTTGTTGTTGTTGTTGATGGTATGTTTTGTCTGAAAAAAAAAATGCAGCCACAGCTACAATTTTTATGGTCCTCGTTTTGTTGTTTACCAATTGTGTAATGTCTTTAGATTAGCATATTTTACCTGGGGCTCTGCAGAAAAACAACTTTAGCCATTAGACCTGGCTACATTGGCAGCATGCTTGAAAAAATAAGTGAATACTGGTTTCTGGGGAGCATTTTCAAGGTCTAATATAAGTTATTTTTGGGGTTATGAATCTATTCCCTCTAATGAGTGCTTGCAAAGTGGTGATGCTGACTCATGAAAAGGGTTTTGTACTTCTAAATGTACGTGATCTGTATAAGACAGCTACATGGTAGCACTCAAAGTCAACTATATGTATCTGACTCAGTCCAACCACCTTCAGCTTCACCACTTAACCACTTTCAACTCTTAAAGTCACTTTTCACAATACTACTTCTGTTACCTGTCATTTTAGTCAGCGCATGCCTCTTAATGTATTGTTTTTAAGTGATTTTTTAACTGCACCTTAAATTGACATCTAGTACAATGGTTCCTTAGTTTGGCTGCCTTATTATTGTAGTTACAGAATCAATGCAATTACTTGACATCCTCCTTGGCAAGTGTGCCATCACATATATGTCAGGAAAAGGCTTTAATGGACTGGGAAGAGGGCTCACTCTTGCACTCCTTTACCCTTTAAAGAATCTAAATCAGAAAAGGTAATCTAAAGAAGTCAACATATAAGAGCTGGCTGATCAGCTTTCCATTGATCCTGTGTTTTATTCAGTTCCAGACAGAAAGGAAGGGGTCCTACTTTTACTTAATGTTAAAATGACCATAGATGAGCTAGAGAGACCTGAGAGTACATGAATGTGTAAGCCAGAGTGCTGAGAGGACTTAAACTCAGCTTTATTTGGTGCTTCTGTGTTATATTTTAGCAGTAAAATCTCTAGATCTACAGTTTGAGATGAGAGTCTCAACCATTTACCTTTGAGGGATTTAATGTGCGTTCACTGAACACATTTATGGGAGAAATTAAAGACTGGGAGGGGCTTTGGGGGTGCTAGGAGTTGACCATGATGTGATAGGTGGAGCCATTTTCTGGGCGGGGCTTGGCTTCAGTTGTGGTAGTTGGCTTTGGAGGCCAGTCAGGGTCCACACTTAGCTCCTGGGCCAGATGCATGTAGCGGGCTTTGGGTGCCATCTTGTGTGGACAGCACAGCCAGGACAGACATTTGTGCGTCCCCAGGTTTATGCTCCTCTGAAAACACCAAAGGCAAACAAACAAACAGATAAATAAATAAAATGTTATTACTAGAGAACAAACACAGGAGAGGTGGGAAGGTTTTACAAAGCTGTGTCATATTATGTTCAGATTTTTCTGAAACGTTCACTAGCATGCAAATAAACATGCTTTTAAATGGCCACATGCACAATAGAAAACTTAAGGAGTGCCATGGTGGCACATAAAAGAATTCATGCAGGCAAGTCATTCAAAACAAAATTCAGCATGATAATTGGTAGAAGGAGTTGTCTGTAGACAGCTTACAGAGTAATTTCACTCCTTAAAACAAGCTTATGGAGTCAAAGATCAAAACAAAGAAAAGATTCAACAACGGATCTTTGGAATTAAAAATTAGTCTATTATCTACTTGATCCAGTACTAGAAAGGAACCACTGACAAGTCAGACTGGCCAAATTGCCTAGAAGTATCAGGGAAATCTTGAGATAAGCGCAGCAGGTAGCACAGCCTTCAGGCTTATACAGGAGAAGCAGTGGAGGGAGGGAGAGGAGAGGGCAAGCAATCATTCATCTACAAGGCAAACGTGAGATATCCAAGGCTTAGGAATAGTTTATGAAAATTAAGAAAAATCCAATAACAGTGTTACTATATCTGAAATATCACTACATGGGCATACAATTAAAGCTAATATTCCTGCAAATTTTTTACAACACAAACTTGTAAACAACATGTCAGTCTGGAAAAAGTAATTTCATTGCCAAGAAAATGGAAATGTACAGTATAAATAACCAGTATGGGTTCTAAGAACTAATAGTAAATAGCCTCATCATTGCATTGCAATATGTCACCATCTTCAGTAATTATTGAATTTAAATAAAACTGAAGTGGATTTTTATACTCTGACAAATTCTTACTAATGGGCAGCTGAATAAGGTAGTTTAGACATGATATCTAAAGATGAGCGCATTATTCATTCACTTAATCATCAACTAAACCCACTTACCTTATTGCAAATCCATGTAACACTGACCAACAGCTCTTAATTTAGATTTTTTTTTTTACAAAATAAAAAACAAAAACAAAAACAAAAAAAAAAGCTATTGAGAAGCAGGTTAGCTATAAAACTACAGCTGTAATGAAGCTCTGAACAGAAGGTCCACCGAGGGAACAGAAGGAAGAGGGGAGCAGATCGGGATGAGACAGACGTCTCACACATGCATGTCTTGGTTAAAGGTTATAATAAAGGTGTGCTCTGTGGCATTGAAGGAAGAAGAAGGGAACAGAGAGAAGGAACACCACACAAGAGGAAAATGAAAGCGGCTGAAGAGGAAGGTGTCATATTTTCCCAACCTGTGGTGTCGGGGCGGCAGGAGTGTCGACAAAGCTGCCCTGTTTGTCTCGGCTGAACACAAGCTTCCATAAGACGATGTCAAGGATGAAGGTCTATGAAATAGCGTAGTGGGCAGGGGAAAGAATTACAGAGAGGCTAATTTGATTTTTACACAGTGTCTGATGTTGTTTTTCTGCACAGAGGTCTTCAACTGGTTCTGAAAAGCCACCATGTGTCAAAGATCTTCACAATCATGTGAGGTAACTATTCTTCCATTAATCTGAGTGTTAGTCATTACATGTTGTTAGAATTGGATCTGACATACAGGTAAGAAAAAAGTGCAGTGATTTTATTGTTACAAAGATAGTTAAAATGTTGATTTGGTGCAAAATAATTTGGTTAATCTTAAATTGGTTTAAAAAAGTGAAGCAATGTGCACTGGTAGTTCAGCATGTAGCATCATCTAAGGCAGTGGTTTTCAACTGGTAGGTCTGGACCCAAAAGTGGGCCCCAGGGCAATTTTCAGTAGATAGCTAAAGTGTGCCTGAAAAAAATATGACAAAGAGTCTATCATGTACTGAAGCCAAAATTTTGCCACAATAATAAGTATGTTTTGGTTGTTTTCTTGAGACCTCAACTTATTCACCTAACAATCTCTATAAAGAAACCAAAGTTTACATGTTAAGTGTGGGAAAAGTAAAATTAAAGGTATTCAGGCATGTACCCAGTACTTCTGTAATAATGGGGTTTTTAAAAATGTTTGTTTTGTCTCGTTTCTTTGCTCAGTCTATAGACTGGTTACAAATGCTGTCTTCTGAAGCCAATCCAAGGTGGTTGCCATATCAAAAAATAACATCTCAAAATAACTTTAGGTCAACCTAAAAAGTGACAAAACCATTCGTCACAAAAAGCCACAATACTCTAACTTGCAGCCATAACAGCCATGACACTAATTATGTATAACTCATACCTCTAAAACCAAAACAGACATGAAAAAAATCATCCCCTGTTCAGTGTGCGCCCATAAAGACTTTAACTATTCAGACCAAAACATTTTTTTTTCTGTTTTCAAATGGGCATTTTTACATGGTGTGTGTACATGTGAGGTCTGGTTCTTCTGCAGCCAGCCTCAACTGGATACTCAGGATCAAGCAGTTTTTGCATTTTGCACTGGTTTTGTTTTTCATAATTGGAAGCAAGTTTTGTTTCATTTTAGCTCCAAATTGCAACAACATTAAAAAAATATGAGTGGTTGAAAATCCTCTGAAATTTGGTTCATGATTTCTCATTTAGGAGGAGGTGTAGGGTCTTCAGGCTACACCAGTTGAGAACCACTGATCTAAGGAATCTGCTGAGTAGAGCTTGGATGCAAGGATGGCCTTCTACAAGGAAGAAATAGGCATTATTTTCCTGCTCTACTAAGAGTGGCAGGTCAGCATTAAGTGTTCAACAGCTTCAATTATTTTCTTAAGGAGCATTTGTCCATCCAAAAATTTAACAAGATAAACAGATGCTGCTTTATGGAATTTCAAAGTCCAAAAATATATAAAATCAATAAACTTTGTTCAAGCGGTCAAACATCAGAAGTTAAGTTTTTTCATTCTGAAGCTTGTCTCAGAAACATTTCACTCAAAAACATTTTCTCTTCTCACAACACAAGATTGATCCTGCTGTCCAGCTAAATAAGACAAAGATGAGCACACTGCATGAAAAAACAAAAACTGGACATGAGAAAAACATATAATATTAGGATGTTTTTAAGTGTGTGTCTTACCTCCATCAAAACAGATGCGGCAGCATTCACTAAGACGATGAGAAAGAGTCTTAGTCTCCATTCAAATGGAACACAAACAATCTACGAAATAAAGAGAATTAGAGACCAAACTCAAGTCTACATCACAGCTGTGTAGAGATGTGTGCTTCCTTTATTTGATATTGTCCTACCTCTAAAAACTCATCAATGCTTCTGACTGGGAAGAACATGATGAACAGTAGGAAAACATACAAACTGGCAGCAGATACCACAAAAGGCCCTGCGAGAATAAAAGCAAGCAAAAATACATATGAACAAGTTTATAACAATGAAAATTATCTTTTTAAAATGTTAGATGAGTTAGGTTGCTCACAGTTCTTGTAGCTCGGCTGCCTGAAAGGTTTCCCCTTTGAGAAAACAATGGCGACTATGAGATACTGGAAGCAGGACACATAGAAGAGGCTGGTGTTCTCAAAGTTTTGGATGTTGTGGTCGTCCAATTCTGTATCGTTGTGGTCAGACTCATTGATGTATGAAGACTGGTTGCATACACTGAGTGGGAGAACAAAACAATTAAAAAACAATGAATAAATAAGCATTTATGTCTGTGGTCATTATGAGATAGCAAGTTAACCAGAAAAAGACTGTGAATTAAAGTAACAGGGGAACAGGTGAAAATGATATTGTAATGTTTTGTTGTACTTCTGCACTGACAGCAGGTACTCACTCTGTATGTGGAGTCCAGACTGTGTACCAGGGCTGGTGTCGGACCCAGAGGAATGTGATGGTCTGGAAGCCCAAGCAGATGAGGATCTGGGTCAGCACAGAGAACAGCAGAGGCCCTGAGATCAGACCTGATGGAGGGCGACGAGACACCAGTTCTTTCCACGCTGGGTTTAAACTCACTAGAAAACAGGAAGAGGAAGAGGGGAATGATGATCAGATTGGCAGCAAAGAGGGCGAGGGGAAGAGGCAAGAAATAAAAGTATAGCTTAAGAGAAAAAAAAGGATCTGGTGTTGTCCTTTGAGATTTCAAGGTGTAATTAATGAAATAGGAAACTTCTCACTTTGTCTTAAATGCAATATAAATTCTGGAACTACTACTAAAAAGGGTTATTCAGTTCATTTTAATGCAGGCTAAGGAAGGCTATGATGACACAATGGGTTGGGGATGGATTTCAGATATCTCTGTTATCTTATGTTATGAAAAAAAGCTGAGATACTTGTAGAAAGGATTTGTCTTTGAAAGAAACCTCTTAATCTTAACATATCAAGAGCAGCTTAGCTTAAAGATAAGTGAGGCTGAGGAATTGCTCTGTAAATGTACATTTGTTCTAATCATGCTTTTACTATGTGGATAATTGCTGAATGTGAGTCCTGGACCAACAGTGCAAATATGTTATGACCTGTTAATGTTTTGTATTTGAAAAAAACATAAAAACCATAACACAAACAGAGTTAAAAACATGAACTTTAAAGTCAGTTTTCTTATACTTACTGGTAAAGACAATAAGGAGGATGATGGCAATATCAATAAAGAGGAACTGGAAATCTCCAAGGTTACTGAGGATCTTAGAAACAAAAACAGACAGCATAAATCACAGTCAATTCTGCAAATGTCACTAAAGTTTCTATAAAATGTACAGCTATCTTTCCGTGTGGAAACAGAGTACTCACAGAGTAGAGGAGAGTAACACTGATGTACTGGATGATGCTGTAGAGCGCCATGAATTTGAACACACAGAAGGAGGTGATGAGAGCAGCACGACCCTCCCTGCAAAAACAAGTACATAGTGGCTCATCTCTATCCAACATATCACCTCATCGGAGCATCATGTAAAAATAAAAAACATAACCCAACATAAAAACATGGGTTGTTTTGTGGGGTTTTATGTTAAAAGATTGAAAAACCAAATGTAAGAGCATTTAGAGCATAAAAGAAGGAATAGTAGACCTGATAAGGCTGGGCACACAGGAGATGTTGGGAGTCCTGGAGGTGAAGGGGGAAGCTACAGATGCCTCAAGCTCTGACAGAGAGATTCCACCATGAGCTCTTTTAAGAGCCTGGGTGAGGAAAGTGAAAATCATACGGTATGACCACATTGCATCAATCTGTATTTTTTTTTAGAAAAGCTTATTTCAACACAGAAATACTTTACAAGTGGTTGCATACCCCACAATCATTTGCTCCATCTCCACACATCCCAACAAAGTAGCTGTAAGCAAATGATAAAGAACAGAGCTTAATTTTACATCTTTTTTCATCAAACATACGCATAAAAGTCTGAACCCAAAGTTATTTTGCTTCAGCTGATTATTGTTAGTTCCAGGAAGCATATACTGTTGGTGTATTAGTATCAATAAATCATACATTTGATGAAATTACTCACTCTACACCCTGCAGCACCTCAATTAGCTGGGTTTTCTGATCTGGGGCCATTCTGGCAAACACTGTCCCATGAAGCACCAGCTAGAAGATAGAAACAGAAACCGGTTATCAGGGAGTTTATTGTGCATGTAGCAGAAACTTCTTCAACCTATTCAAGTCACAGAAAAAAAGATGGAATGATGTGGAATGACCATAGGGAGACTCAAAACCTTTTGAAGCATGTCAGGGAAATGTTCCTCGATGACAGCAAAGGATTTTCCATTCATTGCAAAGTGGTACAGCTCTTGTGGTTTTTGCTCATCAATGTGGAAGTTATCTTCCAGACTGATTGTCACTTCCTGTAATAGTAATAAAAGAAAGGATTGAAGATGACATATTGCCAAAAGTGTTGTTAATTTTTTATCTGTAAACACACAAGTTTTAAATCTTATACATCAGTTAAACTTGTGCTTCTACATTTATCTTTACGGATTAAGTAGGTTGATACATTTCACTGTTTTAAAAGCTGAATCATTTATAAAATATTAAGTGTGTTCAGGCTTCACTCCTTTCGTCAAGTTACCTGATTGCAGTTATTTTTTCATGGCTAACAGAAGCAAAAAGCAAAAAGCTTTAAGTGTCACAGTTAATGTTCAGTTTGAAGAGAGTGTCGGTAAAACATCTGGTTCTCTACTTGAACTTAAAATGGACTTCTCAATCCTCTGTGTATGAGTTTCAATGTCTTCACACAACCCTTCACTCGGTTTGAGGGTCTGTGTGATTGTGAACGTCCTTTTAACAGGCTGTTCTTTCTATATTTGTTTTTCTGCTATTATTCTTTTCACATTAGACCCCATTCCTCACCTCCAGGCGGGATATCTTGGTTGGTTTGTCAGCGTATCTCCATGTGATCTTGGCAGCTTGACCGTTATGTGGAGGGAGGGCATCAGCAATAATGACAGTGTCCTGGGGAGGGATCATCCCACAGTCCCGGGCCACAGAGATGGCTGTCAGCATGTTGTCACCTGAATGTGAACATGGCAGGTTTCATAATTTACATTTTCTCCAGAACTAAATGAGATCTAAAATGGAAAAGTGTCATCTGTGTGAGCTTGATGATTACCTTTTATGAGATAGTTTAGCATTCAGCAGTGTAGACAGACACTTAACTGTAAATCCTCTAAACAAATGTAGTGTCTATCTGTGATACAAATCATCTGTTTTTTTTTAAATATCCTTTAGCATTAGGGATGCAGGATATCATTGGTATGAAATCCTTATCAGCAGGTATTAGCTTAAAAAGTAAATTTTTGGTATCTGCAAAAGTGAAAATTTGCCAATAAAAATCTGCCCATATTAGCTGCAAATATTGGCCGTATAAACAAATAAGTTAGTGGAGTTATGAGGCTGGACCAACAAACCTGCTTCAGCTCAAGCATATTTTAAGGACTGAAATGTGTTAATTTGTTCATCCTCAAATTTTAAATTATGTTTTAAGGACTGTAGTTTTAGGTCTGAACTACATATCATTGTCAACTAAAATCATTTTGTAAATATTGACATAGTAGATACTGACAAAAATCCTACATCATGTATTCCTACTTGCCATAAGTTCCTGTTGTCTATCTTTTTTGACAAACATGCACACATTATAAAGTCAAGATTTTACAAAGTCCTTTCCTCAAAAGCAGTTTTAGTATTTACATTAAAAGGGCAAGTGGTCTGTATAGACAATGAGAGGTTTTCTGTAAGACTGCTTTTTATTTTAAGACTTGTACAACTTCTGGAAGACAGATATTAAAGGTGTAAACCAAGCAAAGTAAACATTAAAAGTCCTCTAATGTTGGAGTCAGTTTGTGCCAGTCACATTGAGCTACCTAGAAACAGGTATTAGTTGAGATTAAAGGAGAGCTTACTAAATACTAAAGGGACTTAATCTTTTTAAGTGCCATTACACAGACTATCAGATTCATTATGTATGTTTCCATTCGTATAATCTCACTGTGTTTGTGTGCTTTCTTTAGAATCTATATGGACATAATTATTTCTTCAGATACAAGTGTGCTTGTTTGTCTTTGTTTCATTAAGTATGTGTATAAGCAGCACTGACCAGTAACCATGACGGTGCGAATGTGTGCACGGTGGAGGTCTTGCAGCACCCCTGGGGTTTCTGCCTTCAGCTTGTTCTGCATAATGATCAGACCCAGAAACTCCATGTTTGATTCAATGTGATCCCTTGTCAAAAAAAGAAAAAAAAAAACACATCAGTATTATTGTGCCAGGATTCTTTAACACATAAAATTATAATTTAAAATGCAAATTAACTTTTTAGAAACAACTGGGTTGCAGCTGCATTTATCTGTAAACTAAAAAGATCTAAAATAATAACAATTTGTTGCAGTACCTGTTGACATTCTGGACTTTGTGCCAGGTGAGTTTGGATTCAAGTCGACGATGAGCCAGAGCTATGACCCTGAAACCTTGCTTGGTGTAGCCCTCCAAAATCTCTGCAAAGTCTTCTGGCACTGCAAAGGAACGTAAATATAAAATCAGCGCAGTCACAGACAGAAAGTAAGCAAAAAAATCAATTAATTAACCTTTGGTGTGTTTTGTAAAATGCATAGACCACTCACCTGTCTCTTTCCTGCAGAGACTGGCCACCACCTCTGGAGCTCCCTTTACATAGGCATCCATACGTTTCTCTCCCAGCAGACGAGCCACCACACTCATCCTCTGGAGTGCTGAGGAAAAGGGGAACTGACGTACAATACCGATCTCATACGCTGACTACACATGCACACACACAAACACAAAAACAGACAAAAGTTTAAGCTTTTTTGCCAATGAGATGATGTAAACTTTTCTGCAGAAAGCTAGTAATTAAAAAAATGTTTTCTTTCAGATGGAGATTTGGACAGACTCAAACTCCTAGCTGACAATTTCATAAAATCATACACAAAATGATTCGAAACTTTACTGTTTCAGATACCTAAAACATTATTTGAAATTAAAATTACTGGCTACATCACTGATATGACTTTATATATATGCTTTAGTGAATTGCTCATTTTGATGTGCATAAGGGAATTTGGGCATATCTTCAAACTGGTAGTGGGGTACTTACCGAGATTTCATATAACTCCTAGAATGAGAAGAAAACAGTGCAGTAAGTCAATGAGAACCAAATAAATCAACCATCTACTGTTATTATTATTATTATGTTGCTTTTGTTTAATGGTTAGATATATTACACTTCAGCACAAGACATCCTAGTTAAATTCTAGCTAAGACACTTCAGATTTAAGCACTCAGCCAACATGATGGCTACAAACATGCCATAAAAGAAACTACAATTCTACCATTTTTGCTGTAGTATTTTCAAGCATTAAGTCTATTAGATGTGAATATCTTTGTATGTAATGATAAGAAAAAGAGAGTGATTTATTTGACTTTAATTTTCCTGACTTGGAGGACCCATGGTTACACTGTGGAACAACTGTGTCCATGTCCTTACCACGTCCTGCTCAGGTGAGGTTGCAGGCTCTTGTGGCAACAGCTGTTTTGGGGGTCGAACTACAGTGGGCATGATACGGTTGTGGAGGGATGTTTCCTCCTCAGTGGCCTCCTCCAGAATCTGAGCAGACAAAAGATTTTAATAAATATGGATGAGAAATATCTCAACAGCATTCAGATATAGGGAAGTGTAAGATGTGTAGTCACTATTTGTCCTTAAACCCACATAAGGTTTGTGAGTTTAATCACCACCCCACAGTGCTGTCCTTACCAATAAAGTGCTTTTGCAATGATCCATAACAACTCACCCAGCCTGTAGCCTCAAACATTTTTAGGTCTAGTGGGTCTCCAGACAGCTGGCCATCTATTTTAGTGAGAGAGTGGCAGGTGGCCATACAGGCCACAAACTGGGACTTGACAAGATTTTCCTTATAGGCATTTTCCTCTGACAAGTGGAAACTAGAGAAGCAGGATGAAGACAGACACATTTTAATCACACATTAAATGGTGAAGAGAATTCAAAACATATAAATATTAAATATTTAAAAGTGTGCTTCATAATATGAATGACAACACAGACAGCAATAGATTTAAAAATATGCAGGACAAACACTGTGTTATTTTGCTGCATGTATACCATGAACTTGTGCCACACAATTGCACAGAGAGGTTTCTTATCACCTTACATGCGATCCATACCCATTTTATGTATTTTGGGAACATCAAAAGTTTTATCCCCGCACACAAATTTGTGGTAAAATAGGAATAAACCCTAATAGAAAAATAAATTCCATGAATACATTTGGTTGGTTTTCTCATTTCAATTTATTCCAAATTCATCCAAATGCTCAGTAATATTTATTTTTTCTGAAATATAAAATAACTTTCAGAAAATGCAATCTTAGCTTAAGGAGCATAGAGACTTGAGATATGTAGGACAAAAGCATACTGAAAAGAAATTAATTCTATGTTGGATGATAAAACCCACTTACCTCCCATTTTCAACCCTCTGGATTCCCCACAGATCTAATCCATCTTCTGTCAGAGTTCCAGTCTGTAATCAGACAGGGAATTAACCTAACTGGCTGTAGGTATTCAAATCATGCAGACTAAAAGACATATTTAAAACCACACAACTAAACAGGTGCAATCGGTTCTCTAGACAAAAAAGGAACATCATAAATACATATACTGATTGCAGCTTTCATTAATCCTCTTTGCAGCATATTGTTGAACCCTTAACATTAAGTCCTCTTTTCAGTTCATTCCCCGTACTACTCATACCGCTGTATTGCATAGTTTGTCTATTTTCATGTGTGTACTGTCTTAGGCTAAGTGCTAATATGGCTGCTACAGAGCAGCTGGTATTCACCTTGTCAAAGCAGACCAGATTGATTTGTCCACAGATATTGATCCTCTGTGGACTGATACAGAAAATACCGATGTCTTTGAGGCGTCGCTGAGCGTACACAATGCCAGCAGTCATTGCGGCTGGCAGCGCCGGTGGCACAGTGATAGTGATAATGTCCAGGGACTCAATGATGATGGTCTTAGCTGGCACCTGGGGAAGGGGGAAGGAAAAGGTATCAGTAAACAAAACATTTGACCATCACTTGTATTTCATCTCCTGCTTCTTAGCCCTGAATAAGCAATTCTAAAAATAAAAGTGTAGATTTAAAAGTCAAATTATACAAACATACTCCAATATAAGACAACAAGAGTTGGTTTAAACTGAAAAGATTTGCACAGAAAAGTCTACATGAGATGTATTTCTTCCCCTAATGAAAATAAATCCAGAACATGGACCTGAAACAGCTGATCCTAATCCTTCAACAATCCTTTTAATAATAATTACAAAACCAGCTTTAGAAAGGAAGGAAAACAAATGTCTCAGGCAGTTTATGTTTTTCAGCACAAAACTGTTTGGATTGGCAACACTCTTGTGTTTGCTGAAGGGACAGCTTTATGACAAAGTTTCGAGAAAGGGGATAACTACTAAAGCCTCTATTGTCAGTTTGTTCTAGAGTGATTCTGCCCTCTAGTGGGAAAAAAATGTTTTGGTTCAGTTTCAAGCTTCAGCCCCAGAGAGATGCAGAAAGTCCACAGGTTTAACTTGTGCTGCCCTGGGAAGTTTATAGACTTGACTGTGTGTGACCACTGACAGTGAAAGTGAAAGGAGAAGCTGATTTTTGATTAGAAATAAACTCTATGATTAATGAGGTTTCCATTTTTTCCAGTAGTTGGAACTGTTCTCCTTGACAATAAACCAAAATAGGTTATTTTACAGATATTTAGGTTTTATGACTGAATCAACAGAAAGTCAGAGTCAGTGAACTTTTTCATCAGAATTGATAAGAAACAGTTCTCTTAAAGGGGACATATTTTATCCTTATAAGACAAGTTTATATTGTTCTCAGAGGTCCCCAAAACATGCTTGTTAAGTTTACTGATGAAAAAACACGTCAGTATTGGATTTTTGCATGTTTAAAAACCCCTCTGTTTCAGCCCTTCTCAGAAAAAGCCATTTCTGTGTCTGTGTCTTTAAATGGTAATTAGCTGTCTGACTCCGCCCCTGACCACTACCCTCTCAGAAAATGCATGCAGCACTTGTGAGATAACAGACACGTTTTTTCCCCAAAGTTTAGACTGGGATTCGAATCATCAATCTCCTAGATTGTAGTCAGCAGGGTAACCCACTGAGCTATCCAGCATCTCAGCTGAGAGGAAGATCAGTAGAGGAGGGCAGAACTTTCCTCCAAGTGGGGGAGGGCCAACCAAACCTGGGGGCGGGTGCTAAGGGCCCCTGGTGAGGTCACTAGATGTATATACTGAGAACCGCTTGTTTCAGCACACATTTTCTGAAAGGTGGAGAAAGAGATGGGAGAGGGAATGGATTTTTCTGGTACTTGAGGGGATCGTGGACAGGCCAGGGATACATATTCGTGTTAGAAAAGCCTGAAAAAGTGATTTTTGCACAATATGTCCCCTTAAAAGTTGCCCTTTTTCACTTTGCACATCACTTAAACTCTAAGCCTGTGCTACTCAAATTAAAAATATTTCTCAATCAAATTTGCTCATGGCCTTTCTTTATTACCTTGTTCATGATGCTGAGGACAATGGAGTAGACAAAGCCTATTCCAGCCACAGCCACCAGACACAGCAGGAAGAGGTAGGCATCGCGGTACAGCTTGAAGTCGGTGGGTTTTGGGTAAAGGATGGAGCGCACCAGCTGGCCTTTGGCTGTGCTGAAACCTGCACAACACAAAGTTAAGAGTAACTGTGTGAAGCTTTTCACTATTTTATGTTACACCATTTTCAATATCCATATTGTAATGAACAGAGCTTAAATTTAAAAAGAAGTCTCTAAAGAAGACATCAGATTTAGACTGTGCATATACCGAGTGTGAAGGATATTTCAACTGTTGTCAACCTTGGTGTTATAACTGAAGCAAATTGTAGTTTGATTTTGGAATTTGTCTTGTTTCTGTCATCAATTTTGTATCATTTTTATGAAAGTTCACAATAAGGATGAACACAGTGTTGTGTCACATTAGAAACCAATATACAGGAGGGAGGGGTTGTTTGCATAAATGTGCAGCATTATCGAACAAAGGAGAGATGGATAGCCGGCCAAAAGAAAGAGCAAGTAAAGCCAAGACAGGACTATCTCTCAGTTCTTGATCATGACAACACAAATATATACATAAAAAGTGAAGTGAAATGCACCACATCTCAACCATTTTCAAATATGTCTAATTATTTGGAAAAAGTTTCTCCAATCAGCAAGGTGTTATATGATCATAACACAGAAAATTAATATTAAATGAGAGGTGCGTTAGTACAATAAAAACATACAAAATCCTGTTTATCTTATTTTTTACTTATTAAAGTTATTAAGCATGAAAACATGAACAGCCAGTTTTAACTTCAACAGCTCTTAACTAATATTGCAGCACAAACATGTACCTGTGCGGACCACCACAGCTTTAACCAGTTCTCCTGTGTAGAAACGGGTCTGGATGACGTTGGTGCCACAGAATAGTGTGTGTCTCTTGTAATCCTCTGTGTTGTAGGCACTGCCCACCTCCTCTTCTCTCTCCCCTGGTGTTGGGTTAGGGAGGCTGGTCTTTGTCACAGGAACGCTCTCACCTATGAGGGGTAGACTTATATTATCACTGGCTGCTTTGAAATTTGCAGGAAGAGTGGTATAATGCTGTGAGGCTCCTGGGGTTATAGTTGAGTACCCTCATGTATCAGCTGACCTGTGAGCATGCTTTCATTGACGATGCAGGTGCCGCTGACCAGCACAGCATCACATGGCATGATGGTCCCATTGCTGGGGATGATCATCACATCACCAGGCACAAGGTCAGTGGACAAGATCTCATCGATATCTACAAGTAAGAGAGGCACAAAAAGTGTGAAATAAATGCAGACAAGAGCAGAGCCAAAGTGTGTTTAACATAAAATAAAGCAGTGAATAAGGAGTGTGGAAAAAGGTGAGAATTGTGAAAATTAGCCAATGGTAGCAGATGGTGGGAGGGAGAGGACGGAGAGATTCTGTGTGTCAGAGCCCCAGAGTCTTGTTCAGCACATCTCTCATTACTCACGGCTCTCTGGGCAGCAGGAAAAAAGCTGAGGCATCACAAGCACAGGGCCAGTGCAGAGGGTGAATGCACTCACAAAAAATGTAAAAGGTAAAAACCTCCACTGCATTGTTTTAAACTGAGCCTGAATTATTTTCAAACACAGCAAATTTATTTAATTGGCTGCAGCTGGTACGTAAAGTAATAACATAGCCCATGCTTATGCATCACCTCTGCAGGAGGCTCACTTTCTCTAATGGGTAAGCAAACATGAAAAAGCATTTTAGTTAACCTCTTTATAATGTTCTTCAGTGTATAAACAAGCTACACCCTCTATCTTGATACACACATTGTTCACTCTCTCTCAAAGTCTGCATTGTCTCACACTGGCAGCCTTCTGGAGGGCAGCCAAAGCAGAGTGATCGTGAGTTTGGGCCAACACAGGAGCAGAAACTGTCTACCGTGGCTTTTGCAAGGAGAGAACTATTTAGTAAAGCAGGAAACTGTATATAATAAAAGTAACTGTTAAAATGAGGGTTCAAGGGAAATCAAATGAATAAATAAATGAAATAATAATACTGAAATTGACAAACCCTTGTTGGCTCGGCATACAGACACACGAACAATACTGTGAGCTGCCACCATGTCGTGAAGCATGACGTATTGCTGGAAAACAAAAGGGTAAATAACTTTTAGAGTGTAGATTGTGTGAGGGAGAGCCTTGAAGGGCGAATCCCTGAATTGGACAACAATGGTGGTGGTGAGTACTGAATGTCTGTGTGTCACTTAGCTGCTCCAGTTATTTTTGTCTGCTTGAGAATACTGAGGATGGCATGTTAAGTTAGAATGGTGCTTATTAGCTCAATAATGGCAAAAAACATAATCTCAATACAGAGATCTTAATTGTTAATACAATGACTTACTGATTTTTACAACAGTACAACACTCTGCTACTGTATAAAAGTTAAAAACTTTCACTCCAAACACTGAAGAGTATGCCACAAACAAAACAAATAACTGAAACAATCTAATCATCATGATATAATATAAAACCAAAAGTAGTACAACAAGACATGTGGCACAGTAAATGTTTAATCTATAATATCTAATTTCCATGAATGTGGGAAGACAAAATTTTGACTGAAATTGAAACTTGACTGTTATCATTATGTTGCTCCAGAACCCAAAACTGTAGGAAGTAATTCTCGGTTAGCTATTGTAATATCAGACACATACTATTCATAAATGCAGATTATCTTGTGAGATAATACTTCTAACCTAGACAGACACTGTAAATGTTCAGCCTTAACTGAACTCTTGTGGGTTGCTCTGGACTTTTTTAAAAAACACTGGCAACATTTTTCCAGATCAGTTGTTATCTTTCTTGCAGCCCGAATTTCTCACCTTTTTGATGGTGTACAGAGAGGTAGCTATGGATATAACTGACATGAAAACGATGGCCACAGCATAGTAGTAATACTCATCGGCACTCCACAGGATCACACTGAAGAGCTGGAAGATGTAGAAAGGGTTGAGGACCTGCAGGAGGAGACAGAAAAAGAGACATTAGTTTGGCAAATACAAAGATGGCAGTACAACTCAGAGAGATATCTACAGGGACATAATGAAGATGCTGCTGGGACACTGAGGCAAGTTTAAGATACTATAAGTTGACGCCTACCACTCAGGCTATATACTTATTTAAGAACCCTGAGAAGAGCTGGTGTTACACTGGGTTCATCTGTTTGTTAGTTATTAAAGTGAAATGGAAGACGATAGCACATGCATTTAAAGGTGCTAAACAGGCAGGTTGGGACTTGATGTGCATGGCTTTGGGCAGTATTAGCAGAATTCTTATTATTTCTGGAGAGGAATTGTTTAGTTTGGCATGTACCATTAAACAACATTCTTCAATATACTACCTGGATACACAAAATAGCTTGTATAACGTAACAAAATGCCTACCTATAAAAATTGTGTTAAGGTGATAGGTCTCTATTGTCAGGGAAATATTAAGAATCAAACTTATAATGTGCCTGATTCCAAATTAAATAAGAGATAATAGGGATGCAGAATTTTGAAAACAGATTTAAGTCTTTAAATTTACTGCATAAGCACACTGCTCTTGCATTGCTAATATTCTGTAGTTTCTGCTGGGAGTTTATGTGACTTACATTTTGCATTAATAATGATAGGCATTTTTGATCAAAAATCAAGTAATTGAAACTGGGACAAAACTATCAATAACCAAATCACAGGCATTAGCTTAAATTTGAAACACCTTTACATACATGTTACTGTACTGAGTACACAGGCAGACAAGCTAAAGTCCACTCAAGGCATACTAGACTTTGAAACAAAAATGGGTCAGTTTATGCACACTGGGCCCCACCTCTTTGATAAGCAGCTTGAAAACAGAAGGCACTTTCACTGCAATTTCATTCACTCCGAAGAACAGTCTCCTGGCAAGAGGTGAGAGAGACATTTATGAGCCAAGTTAACAAGTCTTGACGAAAACAAAAACATAAAATCACATAAAGGACATCAGTAAAAGGTTAAGGACATGTTTTTTTTTTTTTTCATATTGTATATAACCAGCACCAACAGTCTTTGAAACAGCTCTGCAGTGAATACGACATATTAGGAATCCCTGACAGACATCACTGTGAGAAATCAGAGGATGAAAACAGTTTTAAGGATTGAAGGCTCACAAACTGCTGCTGCTGTAACTCATAATAGAGTAATGTGGCTAAGAAAACCATACAATCATCAGGCTGCATGAATTTATGCAGCCAACCTTTAATGAGGTCAGCTGTTACCTGTACTCTTGCTGGTTCCTGGACAGGCCTGCACTGTGCTCCGTATGGAGAGTGGAGCAGCTGACTTGCAGATCCTCCAGGCCGCTGTGGGAGAAATAAATGTGGGTCATTTTATGGAAAAAAGTTGACACTTTTAATATCACATATTCACATGTGATAATGTTCTGAAACTTTTAATCCAGCTGTTTCCTTTCACTACTCTTTTTGAACACATAAACAGATGAATTCAATGTAGTTTTATTCTTTTACACTTATACTTTGCACACTTTATCCTTTATTTACAGTCCCCTCCAAAAGTATTGGAACAGAGGGCCCAATTCCTTTATTTTTGCTGTGGACTAAAACTTTTTGGGTTTAAGATCAAAAGATGAATATGAGACAATAGATCAACATGTCAGCTTTTATTTCCAGGTATTTACATCTGGATCCAATGAACTACTATGAAGATAGCACTCTTTGTTTGAACCCACCTATTCTTCATGTGAGCAAAAGTACTGGAACATATGACTGACAGGTGCGTTTTGTTGCCCACGTGTGTCTTATTACATTGATTATTCAATGTAAGCTCAGTTTCTTGAAAACAAGAGAGCTGTCTATGGGTGTATAATAAGCAACTGTGAAGCTGAGAGAAGATGGTAAATCCATCAGTCATTTCACAAACATTGGCCATAGCCCGCATAAACATTTGGAATTTACCAAAGAAGAAAGAAACCACTGGTGTACTAAGTAACAGGTGTTGAATGGGTGGACCAAGGAAAAAAAGCATCAGTTGACGACAGAAACATCATGAGAACCGTAAAGAAAGACCCTAAAACACAATCTACTGTTCACAGAAGACTTTATGAATGAAAGTACAGAGGCTACACCAGAAGATGCTATCCACTCATTAGCAAGACGGACAGGAAGACTAGGCTGGGATTTGCCAAAAACTACAGAGATGAGCCTCACACCTTCTGGGACAAAGTTCTATGGTCTGATGAGACAACAATGAACCTTTACCAAAGTGATGGAAAGGCTAAAGTTTGGAGAAAGAAAGGATCTGCTCATGATCCCAAACATACAAGCTTATCTGTAAAACACAGTGAAGGTAATTTCATGGCTTGGGCTTGCATGGCTTCTTCTGAGGCAGGCTCATTAATCGTCATTGATGATGTAACACATGAAAGTAACGGAAATGAACTCAGAAGTCTACAGAAACATTTTGTCTACCAGTTTAAAGATAGATGCAACCAAACGGATTAGGAGATCCTTCATTATGCAGCAAGATAATGACCAAAACACACTGGCAAAACAACACAGGAGTTCATCAGAGGCAAGAAGTGTAAGGTTTTAGACTGGTCAAGTCAATCTCCAGACTCGAACCCTATAGAGCATGCATTTTGATTGCTACAGAGGAGACTGAAGGGAGTAACCCCCCAAAACAAACAACAACTGAAAGAGGTTGCAGTGAAAGCTGGGAAAAGCATCACAAAAGAAAAATGTAAAGGTTTGGCAATGTCAGTGGGTCACAGGCTTGATGCAGGTATTGCAAGAAAAGGATTTCCAAATGTTCTATATAGTAATTCTTATTCACTTTAATCTGCTTAAAGTCTCTCTGTTCCAATACGTTTGCTCACCTAAAACTTTGGTGTTCTGTCACAAATAAAGCTATCTCCTAAGTTGTGCATCAGATCATGACGTAAATACCTGGAAATGAAAGCTGAAATGTTGATCTATTGTCTCATGTACATCTTTTTAATCTTAAACCCAAAAGATTTTAGTCTACAGCAAAAATAAAGGAATTGGGCCCAGCGTTCCAATACTTTTAGAGGGTACTTTATACACTGTGGTGCATAGCTAAACACATACTGCTGTGAAACTGAATTAAAACAGTCCATAAATGTCTGTGTATGAATAAAGAATGCTTACTTTAAAACTTCAAAGTTCTGCACTTCGTCGTTCCAATAATACTTTGTGCTATGGAAGGTAAAATAGCGAATCTGAGGGAAAAAGAAAGGAAGAAGCACAGTTGTCTTATACATTTAGACACTTATAAAACACTTGGTAATGATTTCTACACAGTTGAAAAATCAGTCTGAACGATGAGCATGTTGAGGGTGCCCACAGGGACAATAAGGAAAAGGGTGCATCTCTCTCTGTCTGCAATATAGAAATACAAGTTCCTGGAAGAAGCTTTGCCATATTTACAAAGAATTTATCACCATAACTTAAAAGTAGTGTGTAAGTGTGCATGGTTTGAACACTGAAATCTGACAAGAATATCAGTGGTTCTGAGTCTCACAGTCACATTATGTTTTTTAGGTGCTACCTGTATGGGCTGGTAGTCTGCAAATCTATGGATGAGCTCCTGAGCGGGGCTGCCATCGGAGGGATGGGGGGTATGTCCGTTGGCCAGAGGAGGGGAGACAGGAGAGGAGAAGGGATGGGAGGGAGTGGAAGGGGAGGAAGGGGTGGAGGGGGAGGAAGGGGAGGTGGTCTGGGTGTCCAGGCTGTGGAAGGGGTTGCTCCCTGGGGCCAGCATCACTCGAACCCTGGCCAGGAACCAGCGCCGGAACTCATCCTGAACAGAGACACACAGAGGGTTAGCACCAGAAGACAGATCTTCATTTATTAACTACCTCTAGAGTAAACTACCTTAATATTCATTCTCCTGTCTCAAATACAAGTCTATAATGGCAGCTAGTTAAAAACACATCAGGTAGCCAGGAACCTACAGTATATGACACATCTACCTTAAAACACAGAGCTGCCTTTTGTGTAAGGCAGGAGTTATTTTTAGACTCCAACTAATCCAAACTCAAACCTGAACCATAAATCAAATTCCTGCCTCTGAACAAGCCTCTTTTAAAGCATGGGTAATAGAAACTTTTTTTAACATTTGAATGGTATTTTTCTGAGTCTTTAACCCTCTCGAGGGCATTTCTTAGCCAATCAAAACCCATAATCAGACAATGATTTATACTCTGATGGTCATGGATGAATTCAAACTCACACACAAGAAACACACAGAGAGGGAAAAGAATGAATACACACAGGGACAGACAAACAAAAAAGCAATAACAAATCCTGTGGACACACTGTTGGACACATAGCAAATTATCTTATTTGCTATGTGCCCATCCTTTCTGGTGCAAGTTGCTGAAGGAAATCAGTGGCGTTCAATGGTTTTTCCGCTATACTACAGAAGTTTCAAAACAACAGCACCACTCAACTAACCATATGGCTCAGCAATCACCATTTCTCACTGGACATAAACACCAGGGTACCTACAGTTTCTACTTATCACTTGTAGCACTGTTTGGCAATATTTCTGAGTTTTTTTTCATGATTCTATTGTTTGTACTATACATCTGCCTCTGCACAAACAATAGTCTTGCCTCTCACATCAGGGCAAACAGAGGTGGCAGCAGCAAACACTGCCTTAAAGTTTTTGATAGTTTAAATTCATTACACTGCAATGCAAAGAGCTAACAATAAAATTAGACATATTAATCAAACAAGAGATTCTGAAGCTGTCTTTTCTCTTATTCCATATACTTTGAAAAAATAATAAATAATAAAGCTAAAGGAGACAAACTATTGTAACAGAATTGTATTTTTCATTTTAAAGTTGTGTTTGTGATTGCCAGCCTCTTTGAATTTAGTAAAAAAAAAATCTTGTCTGACTCAAACAACCAATCAGGGTTAGCCTGCAATGAATAACCAGTAACATTGACTGTCATGTATCACTGGGTTCCTTCTGCAGTTTTGTCACTCTTTCTCTCATTCCCCCTCTCTCCTAACCTCAGTGGCACTAAAAGCACAAAGGCTGTGCAGCAACATTGCTGCTTTTTTAACTTTTTAGGATGTAGTTTTATACAAGGAAGTAAAAGGAGATGCAGAAGGCATCTCCATTGGATTGCCCATTTTACTTGCTGCCACTTTAATTTGCAAAGCTTTTATTTCCTAACAGTAATCGTTGATGACATATAGATATTTATCATGAGAATTTATTTCCTGCTGGAAGCAGTGTGTTAAAACATATCAATTTTTTCATTCACAGCTGTGGAACAATTGAGCTTGAGGCTCTTCCACATATACCATAAATACACAGCTGTGCCTCACAGCTTTTGAACTCTCCTCTGGTTAAACAGTTTGAAAACCACATATTGTTGGCATTTTGTCAACATTTTGAAACCTCCATTTATTTTTCCATTTACTTTTCACTAATTTTAGTACACAAGGCCTTGAACTAATTTTACAGAGCAAAATTAAATCCAGACTACTTTTATTCCTGAGCCAAAAACAAACCAGGAAAATATAAATATTATAAGATAGATTCTTGAAAATGTCAGGGACAAAAAAAAATCATTATTCCTAGTAAATGTTTTCAGATTTGTGACACGTCATTTAGTGTAACTAGTGCTGCCAAAATGTTTGATAAGTTCTGATTAATTAATCAAAGGGGTGAAAAATGCAATTAAAAAACGTATGCTGATTAATTGCACTCTGATGCTACCAAACAACCGGCTAAAGTAGCCTAATGTCTCTTCAGGACAAGGCACTATGTCTGTGAACATCTAGAACAGCAGAAACGTGTCCTTTTCTGAACTCTCTTAATAGTCAGTTCAACTAGATGAATAATACCCAAGTCTATTTATTTGCAACAGTTTTAAATAGTTTGGTTTCATTTTCTACCTATCCATTCTTTCTTTTATTCTCTCGTTTCTGTTAATTATATAAGTCTACTCTGGTTCTGTCTTTCTTTCAGCTCGTTATGTGAGAAGCTCTATAAACCGTAAATTAAAAAAAAACTTCAATGGTTACAGATTTTTTCTCATCTTACTTTCGTAATCATGATGAGAAATATAATAACCACAATTTGGAAATATGCCAACTTTATCACTTGAAATCGTTTTGATTTACAAAAATTTTATGACACTAACTTTAACATTTCAAAATAGCAAAACAAATGCAATTTAAAATACTGACTGATTGATTTAATGTTCGGTTAAAAAAGTGAAAAGAAAAGAAATAGGCTAATTTTATTTGGGACAATATAGTTGTCATGTCTATAAAATTCATCTGTTTATCCTTGTTTCCTCCCGTTTATTACATGAATCATCAGTTTGACAGCGAGAATTATTGTTTGGATTGGTGCTAGTAACGTTGTTTTGATAAGCAGTCAGCAGATGCATCACTTTAACTGAAGTTGACACAAAGAATTATGGAAAAGGATGATCCAGTGTTTCCTAGCCAGCCATTTTCAGCCATTGTCAAAGTTGTTTTCTTGTCCTGTGCGTTCACGTAGCAGGACAACGTACTCTACGAATCAGGGTGAGGGAGTAAGCCCTGCCCTTCAACCAATCAGGGTAGAGAAGTCAGATGTAGATCAGAATGGTCCTGGAGCAGTGGAGAATTTTTGACTGCTGAATACAGAGGCATATGGAAACACAAATCTTGCAGTAGTCTCATTTTACTCCTCTTACCAAACGCTGTTTATGGCTATACAGACATCTGATCCAAATAGAAAATTTAGAAAAAAATGTTCTAACCTAAAATTTACCAACTGCAGCTTTAATTTGCTATTTATTTGAATCCACTAAAAACCCTTAATTAAAAAAAAAAAAAAAAATTCTACATCCAAGTCTCAGAAATGGTTAAATACGAATTATTTCATTGAAATTTTTTTAATAAAAAATCAACAAACCCTCACATTTCAAAAGCAGAAACCATGGAGCATTTGACACATTTGCATCAAAAAGAATTGGAGGTAATTCCCCTTTAATTTCATGTTATACTTGTCACATACCGTGGAGCGCAGCAACACCACTTCAGCATCACGGGCTGTGGTACGGATGCAGGTGGATTTGACGCACCACTCTGGCATCCAGTAGAGCAGCAGGAGGAGGAAGCCCCCCGTACACAGCACCCCGAGGCCCACCAGCGCCAGCCGCCAACGACATAGACGGTAGCCCTGCAGCTCCTAAAGGGCGGGAGACAAAAAAGTTGGTACATTCAGATAAGTTGAAAAATGAAATACTGAAATACTGAAACTGATGTACATAAAACGTAAGCTTACCATCTCCTCTTCTTCCCCTTTGTTGAGGACTTTCAGGTCTTCCTTCTCCATGCTGCAGAACAGTTTGCCAAGCCCGTGCCTTTGTTACTGCAAACACAACAGACAAAATATTACCACTGTGGCCAAACATTTAATCCAAAAATCAACACAGCAGTGCCTTGACACCAGAGGGTTGGACACCCAAGCTGGGGTCTGGAAATACTTTCTAGGAAAATGATGTAAAAGTGGACTTTGTGGAACTGTTAAAACTAGGTGATTTTTGATTATGAACTTTTACTTTGATGCAGTTAGCTCTGCATTTCTGTAGTTGCAAAATTACACAAAACTGGGCGTTTATAAGCAGAAAAATCTCAAACCACTGATTTACAGCCAATTATCATTTAATGATCTGGTATCAAAATTCAGCGTGACTGACAGTGTTGGTGTAGAGCCTAGAGGGTGACTATGGTGGCACTGGTAACCGTAGTAATTAGATTAGGCACCCAGGCTCCTTTCCCGTACACATGAATGCCTGTTTTAATCAGCATGACACACAGGTTTCCTCTGGTTACTAAAATGTGCTTATTTCAAAATACATACAATTTTAAATTTTAAACAGAAAAAAAACTTTAATCCATTCAATCTGGCACACAAACAGCTTTAAAATAACCAAAGTAACTTTAAAGTGCAAGAACACTTATGAGAGGCAGAAAAGGAAAGCTGTGATGTGACTGAAGCAAATGATTTGTAACACTGTGCTTAATGGCAAACTTCACAGTCTGAACTCTGCTAAACTAAGATCTTATAATTAACATCACTTGTTGGTTGACAGGAGGTCATCAGTGCCTTCTGGTTACAACTGGGCCCAGCTGTTAAGCCAATAAAACTCTCCTGTAATCCCTCTCTCTCATCCTGCACGCAATGAGGTTTTGTGTTAGCATCTTTCTCAGTTTCCTTTGTTGATTTTATGAACTTTAAAGCATCCCATACCTCATTCCCCTCCACCATTCACACACTACCATCCTGATATACACCACTTACTATAACATGCCTTTAAACATTTTTTAACGTATGTATTTCAGGAACTTTGCAGGTAACTAACTTATCAGTTTGTTCTTTACGTTGTCATGGCCTTAGAGTCAGGTTGCAGCAACAGAGAAGATAACAACTATCTTAGTGGAAGCTTTACAGCGCCCTTATCAATATATGTGACTACTCTAGTGACTGTTATTTTACAACTTGATGTTTTGAGTTTTGCTTACTGCATTAAAAGTACTTTCTTTACATGTCATACGAACTCATGATAAAATATGGTTTATATGACTACCAATAACAATATTATCATAAAATGCCATTCTTTCAAGACAATCATAATACATCACTGTATCTTATTTATTAGAGAACAGAAAATACATTAAAACTGGTTAGTGCTAAATCAATGTATTTAGTTTACTATAATGCCATGTCGTTACAAGCTTATATCCCACTTCATCCCTTAAATTCACCGGCAGTTTTATTTATTTTTTCTTTATCCAGCATTAAACTTTAGCTTTTGCAAGTTAAATTCCATTTACATTTCCTTCAAAACACTGAATTTTGGATTTAGACTGTTAGAAAGGTTTTCACCTCTCTCCTGGCTTGGTTTTATGATGGGTAGGGCAAATATAGCAGCCCACAACGTCACCGGTCTCTATGAGGAATAACCCCATACCCTTAATGCTACAGTAATATAAAATCACATAACAGTTCAGCTCAATAGTGTAGCTGATGTCACTGACTTCACTGAAAGTTAACAGCCAGCTAAATGCTGTGTTTTTGTTCACTGAGGTAAATTTACCAACTGTATCAGCCATGGTGGCCTACGGTCATTAAATGTAACACAATAGAGATTTTTGCCAGAAAACAGTAAATTTAATCCCCAACTTCTGTCTCTGTTCTGGCGCAGAGCCAGGCAGCTGCGCTCTGGCCATAGTTCACCAAATGCAGCGGGAACAAACATTTTACCTGCTGAAGGTATTTTTTAATATATATTTTGCTTGTCTTTAGTCCTGGATGATTAAAAGAAGCAGGCTGTGACTGTTTATCTCCAAGCAGCCACAGTTCAATCCCTCCTATCAGTTAGTCCTGTAATACTAAAGCTTTTGAATCCTGCCATGTCCGTCACAATCAAAGGCTCCTATGCAAATCGTTACAGAAGACTTTCATTTTAAAAAGCAACACCAGGAAATGAAGTGTTTTCAGTAGAAACTCAACAAATGTAAACATAACTTCACGTAACTCAGAAATTGAGATATAAGGAATTTTGAAGTGTTAAATACAGAATGAGAAAATGAAACAGATTTTTTAGCTCTAAACTGTCTGTCTGTTATGACATTTATGTGATTGTTTCTCAGGTGGCTTACAAAAGAGAGTTGTAACACAGCAGCATATCAGACAGATGATTCCTCTATTCAGGTTGTGGTTTTTATGGGTTGTGGCAGCAGAGTCGCTCTTTGACAAAGCTATGTTCCTTTCAAACATACCCCTTTATGGGCCTTACGTACTAGATAGCAAACTTTTGTGTTTGTGTTGATTAAATATTACTACCAGAAAAGACTTTAAAGACGAGCACGTGCACTGAGGAAATGTTCAATCACTCATAGGACAAAAGAACTTGAATAAGAAAAGGTTCAGCAGGGTATGAAATGTTTTACTTCGCTCTATATTCAGCCCAGGGTAAATGCTTCACCTTGCTGTACAGCTATAATGAGATAAGACAAAGTATTACCATCTGAGGATACAAAGTGCAGCAACGCTCACAGAGGTTAATAGTTCACTGGAGCACATGTGACAAGTCCCAACTACAAGAATGCACAGCTCTTCCCAGACAGCTGCTCAACCTCAGAGCACCTGAGATCATCTCTTAATAGTGTCAACACACTCACATGCACACAGACCCAACTGAGTCATCAGATGTGTGTTATCCAATATCAAGCTAGAGCGAATCTCTTGCTCTCAGTTGTTCCCTGAGGAACACTCAGCTGCCAGTGAAGGCACGCTGTCACTTTGTGAGTGTGTGTGTGTGTGTGTGTGTGTGCTCCGCATTGACATTGGCACAGAGGGGCATGAGGGTCAGATGATGAACAAGCACCTGGAGTAACCAGTTAGGCTGCAGACAATCTGTCCCTGTGGCTAAAAGCCCAACCAAGCTTCAGCAAGCAGCTTGGCCATTTTGGTGCTCAGCCTCTGCATTGGCAGAGAAACAGTGGCGGTACACGTGTGTGGATGGATTCAGTGTTTGTAAAACTGTTGCACTGGGATTGGGATTTTGTTTGGGCTTCAGTGGAAAATTGTGACAATCTATCCAGACTTTGACAAAAGTACATGCCACCCACTTACTGTAAGTTTAAGTTGAGTTCTGTTGTAGTTTCTGTGTGAGTAAAGTAGTAAACCACAACTATGAAATCCTTTATTACTGCAATAAAAAGTTGCAAGTATAAAGACTGTATATGAGAGGATAGTTTTAAAACTATGCTGAGGAAAGTCAACACTGTCTGAACAGAGCCAGGGCAGCCTGAATCACACTGTCTGATACTGTTGCCTGTAATTTAGATCATCAATTTACTAACAGCTGGTTTAAGCACATTGCAAGCACATAAATGGGAAATGGGAATCTCATTTTGATAGGCTATGAATGGCAAAAAAATATGTGTTCAAAGAAGAATATTCCCTTACAGAAAATCATGCCGTTAATTTTGAAAATTGATACATAAAAAAAAAATCTTTTCACATAGCATGTTAATCACTTCTGCCTCCTCCATCAGCTGACCGCAGCAAATGCCACATGAGCTAATGCATGTGAAATTCAAGGCTGCAGTAGCTAAACTAGTCCTTGGAAAAATATTCTCAACAGATGTCTTAGCTATAACAAGACTGAGAAAACAAAACATTTTTGGTTCATCTGTGTTGTGAAATTTTACTGCCACACTACAATAGTGTTGTAAACTGAATTAGTGATGATGAGGAGTCGCTCAACCTGATGTTAAGGAATATCAAGATGATAAAGATACAAGGGAAAAAGCAGTTTATGTGCAGTACTGTCCTATACATTAAGCCCTGTACTGTAGAGGGATATTCATTGTGCAGCTACTTCAGAAATAAATCATTTTCAATTGAGTGCCTTTGAGAGTTGTTGCTATGATGTTGAAATAACTTGTTTCCTCTAGCTGCAGTGGTGTGAACTGACAGGCTTTTAGAATGTTGCAGAGTGGTTACAAGCAGTTACAAGTTTCAACTCTTCTCTTACAAAATCTTTGGTCCTAACTGGACTATAAGTCAAACACACATGCAGTAAAGCAATACTTTAAGAAAGCAAGTTGTATGCATTTATTGAATCAAAAGTGTCCAGATAGTAACTCTAGAGTTCATGTAATCAAAGAATGTTAGCAGAGTAAAGGCCTTTGCACACTGGGTCTGATTATTTCGTCTGAATTCTTCGCACGTCAAAAAAGAAAATCGAGCTCATGTTGTTCTAATGACGTTTGCAGACTGACGCTGAAATTTTCGTCCGTCATATTTTTATTCAGAACAGGCTCGATTTTATGCAAAATTTCGCATCAGTCCAAGTCATTTAAATGGGTGAGTGATGATTCAAAACGGTGCCCAGTACGAAACTATTTGCCACATTCTCCGAATTTTCACAGTGAAGGCAAATAAAAACACATCAGATCCAGTGTGCAAGGTTCAAGTGCGTGACGTTTTTTTCGGATTTCTCATCAGAAAAAAACGCATCCTAAAATAACGGACCCAGTGTGTAAAGACCTTTACATATCAGTATTAAAAAACAAATTTACAATCTCAATGTAGCACTGCCATCAATCTATCAATCAACCTATCTTGTGACATTTGGCACTAGCATTTGACCTTTTCTGCTTATTATATCCAACCCCCAACAGATGACTTCGCTCGCTCTGCTCCCGTCTCTGCCAGAGTGTTACAGCATTTTAGGGCTGTCTCATTTTATTTAAAATTCAAACATTCATACGAAAGAGTGAATACGCTAGGGTGCACTTCAGGAGATGTTAACGTACATGAAGGAGACAGCAAACGGCTACTCTGGTGCTGAAGCTGTGCATTAGAAGCCTGTGGCTCTCCAAGCTGGCTCGTAAACATTTGTGCATACAGGGAACCTCAGTGTGCTCTAAGAGGGTGTTCTCGTTTGTGACTAATGTAAAGAAAAACAGAGAGGGCTGCATCCGATCCTGATCAAGCTGACAGGTTGTCTTTCTAGCAAATAATCTCTATTAAAATGACCAGGATCAGCCAAGATGCCATCATGGTGTTGGTAAATGCTTAAATAGCATATTACTGCTGTTTAAATCAAAAGCTTTTGAAAATCACTCACATGTCTTAAATGTGTCATTAAACGTGGGAAAATGTTTTTCATTGAGATGTTTACAGAACTGTTATTTTTTGTATGTTGAGCATATCTTACTGAAAGACAAATGTATGAGGATGAATGAATGAAGGGTTTAAATATATTCAAACATCACGTTGATAGTTCTAAATTCATTCAAAGTTGTTGTTTGTCTTTTAAAAACTGACCGCCCTACAGTATTTACAAGCAAATGTGTTTGGTTAAGGATGACTGCTTAAACTTTTGGCAAAGAACCTGACAAGAAAAAATCAGGGCAGTAGGTGGCAGTTTCCCTCACAGCACTGTTTAAGAACTGCACACTGAAGTGGAAAACAATGGAAAAGTTAGATGGCGATACAGACATGCTCTTTGAAGTATGCTACTGGCGACAAATAAAAAGGCCATTCAAAAAAAGGAGAACACACACACAAAGAAAAATTCAAAAACACACATGAAGAGAGGGCCACCCAACTCTAGGGGCCACTTGCATATTGTGTCAAGACATGATGCTCATACAGCCACCCAGCCTCTGTCTCTGTGACCCAACAATGCCTACTGACTTTTTATCACTACCCCCCCCCATGCTCTGATTTTATCTGTCGCTGCACCCCACAGGATTTTTTTCTCTGGCATACCGCGGGATATTTTGCTTAGGACCAAGCCCTTCCTAGAATTTTACAATAGCAGCCCCCTGGCCGGCGCTAGGCAGGCGCTGGGTGCAGTTTACAAGAACATTCCCTCCTAAATCTCTGATATGACTGGAAATGCTGACACCAGAGTGCTATCAAAAGAATTCACTTATTTACTAGAACTGTGACCATGAGCAATCATTTTTATATCTTGTAATAAAATCCTCTCTTAGTCAACAAGCATTTCCACTCTTCTGACAGTTGTTGGTTTGAGACATTAATAGACTGTTTGTCACATAATTATGTATATTTTAATTACAATTATGTATATTTTTGGACTTCAGAAAATTGTTTGGATTCCAATGCCAGTTATCTGAAACATTCTTTAGACCCCCAGATAAAAAAAGAGACTTCTTATTTCTCAGTGCTGATTTAACTGGCTTTAGCCCGCCTTACTTTTAGCTAATAACAAGCAAATAAAGAGTGAAAAAGGCTGTTATACAAAGTTGACATGCTTTATAGGTCTAGTGCATTATTCAATGAAGGCAGCAGAGATAAAATACAGCCATTTCAGTTGAACCTGAAGTTTCTGGACACCTTAGGTGGGCTACTGTGTTCTTACACACCACTGACAACATGAGCTTCACTGTGTGGGAAACATCGTTTTACTTTGCTTAACGCAAATGCTGAAGAGACTCACCTCCAGTAACAAACTGGCCTGACTTAACAGGTCAAAGGCTAAACTGGTAGCGCCTCCTGACAGTTGCTCATACAGCAGACAAGGCTAAAGCACCACAAATAGATTTTGTTTCCTTTTCTTTCCTACATTTAACTGACCAATAAAGTGTTTCATTGAAGACCATTCTCACAGCCTAATGCTGGATTTACTACGTGGAGTGGGAACCTCAGAAGACAGGCTCCTTAATTACAGGCTGGGAGGTTTCACACTCAAAGGCAGAAAGGCTCTGGCTCGCCCTGCTCAGGGCTAGAGTGTCAATATGTTACATGTTAACCTGTGCTGGAGACAAGTTGAGTTACACTTTATTTCAGTAAGCTTATGCAGAAGAGGGAGGATGGCAATTTTAAATTACCAGGTGTTTTTTTGGACTCTGAATACTGCTGAGGAAAGTTTACTGAAAAGCTCACAAGCACTAATATGTTGCTCAGTTCTTTGCGAATAAAACAGAAATAGCTTCAGCTTAGTTACTAGCTGCCAAAATAGCTCTTTCAAACAAGTGCAAGCTAGTTAAGACCTCTCCTAGCCTTTCTCGTCACTACAAACCAGCACATTTAAAACACATATAATTTCAATTTAGTTGGTGTTGCTGCTACCTTGCGAGCCAAGGACAAGATGCCCCAGGCGGTCCTCCTCCCTGCAAATAGCTTGCTCTCTCACCACACCAACCTGGAACCCTGCGGGAAAAAAAACAGACACAAAACAATGCATATTACAAACAAAGCTTTCATTAACTTAAAGTCCCCCCCTGTGAATTGACTGTGAGAAACTGGAAGAGGAATCTTGAACATCAGAGTGACAATCCCACAAGACAATGATAATGATTGATGTAAATTTAGTTGCAGCTGCATAAGGAAATGTCAAACTTTTCTGGTAAAGCAAAAGCCAAGGACTTAACTCATGTTTATTTTTAGAGAGCATATACTCATTATGATTAGGGCAGCTGTCAGACAGAGACATTTTTCAGTCTCTAACTTGGACCGCTCATGTGTGGTGGTGATTTCAAGATAAGATGAGGTGTATAAAAGATCAAGTGTCAGAGTCAGACTCTGTTCTTGCCTTTATATCAAACTGACGTGCAATTTAACATTTTCACAGTATCAATGAAACAGTGGAGAAAAGCATACTGGTGGGCAGAGATAAAGCTGCTTCATCTAATGAACAAGACCGCACTGGTTGCTCACCAGTCTTGTTATATAAACACTGTCATCCCCTGTCTGCTCATTCTTGAATATTTCCTGCTACTTTAACATATCAGCTCACCTCGACTCCATGGCAAACTTTACAAAGAGGTTGGTAGGAAAAGTTTGAGTAAAGTCTGGGGGAAAAATTCAGCTGTTTGCTTTTAGTCATGCAGCTCAATCTGAAAATTTAGGGACAATATGTCAATGTTTGAAAACAGCTCTGGTATGCTTGATTTGGAGGGCAAGAAACCTCTTTAAATGAGCTCATAATCAAACACTTGAAAAGACTGACGGTCCCTGATCTCATGAGACCCATAGATCTGCGTGGGTCTGCATTGGGGCTGGGAAATATCATGATGTACAAAGACATGTCAATATAATTTTTAACAAGACACAGAGTATGTATGGAAAGTCCTGAAATGTTTTCTGTGTTATGCTTACTATTGGTGACTATAAAAATGATTATTTCCCTCATTAAGGGTGAAGCAAACCTACACAAAACTCACCAATCCTGCATGCAGCCAGAGGAAAAAATCCTGCAATCTAGTCCTCCATTCTGGCACAGCTGTGATTACATTAGTCCATTATCTGTGCTGATGAACGCTGGACCAGTTTCTGAGGAGTTCATGACACGAGAGCGTCTTTAGACCTTTTTCAATAAACTCTCCTGTGTGATCGTGGGGGAAAAAGCTTGTCTGGAGGCGAGAACATTTTAACTACTTGTTGTCAGTGTTTTGAACTGAAGGCTGAGATAAGTCTCCGTTTTTGTGGAGAAGTGGATCACATTTGTCTGCTGCTGGGCCATCTTCTCTCTGACATGTACGACTCTGGCAGGGAGTTTTCAGCAAAATGTTCGCACCCAGGCAAATCTTGTATTCTGGGTTAAATGTCTTTATGGGATTTTTAAATCCTGGCATTTCAACAACACTGGGCTCATGTCTTTAGCAGCGTGTTGTGTTGCTGCCACTGTTATCTCAGAGTCATCTTGCGGCGTATTTTGTCTGCTCCAAGGTTTTTGGTGTCCAGCTGAAGGACCTAAGCTCCCTCTGGGTGGTGCTATCATGCTCCCCCAAGGAAAATGAACAGATATTCGAACTCATTTATCCCTTCAGCTATCAGGCTGCTAAATGCTGAGAGGTGAGCTGAAACTGCTTGGTATGTCTTACTTCTTAATGCATCCTTGACTTTGTATTTATTGTACTTACCGTATTTATTGCTGATTTATATACTGTGGTAAATGTTTTGGATTTGTTTGTTTTTGTCCCCTAATTGTTTAGATATAAGGTAGGGTAAACTGTAAACTGAATTGCCCTTCAGGATTAATAAAGTGGTCTGAATCTGAATCTGAATCTGATATTAAAAAAAAAACCCCGCCGCATGTGCAGGAGTTTTCTGGATGGGCAGAGGAGAAAAAGACAGCTCTCTGCTGGGAGAGATGCATTTAGGGACCATGGGAGAAGCGAAACTCCAGTGAGAAATGCACCCTGGCGGCTCAAAACTCCCACATAATTTATACTGTGATATTTGCGATATAGTCATTTTAACAACACGCTACATTCACAGAGCAAGGGCGAACAGGTAGCGCCAGAATTTATTTGTAGTGGGCCAAATTTATTTGTGGCGGTCCGCCACAAATAAATGAATGTATGGGAAACCCTGATGTATAAAGCATAAAAATATACTGTGACCTGTTTGAAGTTACTCAGTCAAGCACTAAAGCTATATATCAGCATTGTGGGTAACACTAGTCCAGGTTTTTTTTTTTTTTTTTTTTTTAAGATATTATAGACTAGACCACACGGGAGAGGGGGAACAAAATGTTTTCCCATCATATTAAGTTCTGATCTGACTGTTCCCACCAGGTACTGTGTAGTTAATCCTGTCCTGTACTGACCCTGATCATTTCACGCTTCAATTCAACTCATTTTTTTTCCCACAGTGACTAAAGATCCTGACTACTATAGAGGTCAAAATAAGCAATGCTGTGAGCAAATAATAATAATCTAATGCTGAAAAAAAGAGCTGTCAGGCAACTCACACGTGATGCTTGGAGTTCCTGGATATGACATAATAATAAATCTCACAATCTTAACCACAAATGTAAAAATAGGTGGCACAAACAACAACAGCAAAGTCATGTCTAATGTTTTGAAATCATAACAAAAGAAACATGTGTTAAAGGAGAACAGAGGGCCCTGTATGGGGCCTCTAGGAGTCAGCATGACCTCAGTGATATTTATAGTTTCTTTCAGCCCAGCCTAAAGCCACATTGTTGTCTGTCATTTGATTAGTCTGCTATTGTATTAATAAGCAAAGCTGGCTTCAAGAAAAATACAAAAGGGAGCTGTTGATGTTTTTTAAAACTACAAGATTAAACATTAGATTCTACCAAAATGTTGATATCAGAAAAAAAACACTGCTGTGTAAAAATACAGATCTGAGTCCAAAAGCATATGATCTACAAAACACTCGTACTGAGGTATTTTTATTGAAAGTAATTTATTCAAAATATGATAATGGTGTCTTTTGAATGTGCCTGGAGAACAAGTGAGCTTGAGTACTTGTTTTTGATATCACTATTTGATCAATCTAGAGGTCTACATCTACAGAATTTTGAATAATACATGTACATGTAAATTGGCCCTGCATGATATTTACATTCTCTTCTCTATGAATGCCTGAATAGACAGCTATAGGAAAAAAGAGACAGCAATAGCCTGTGATATTGTCTGTGTTTTTAGTGAGAAATTACTTGATTTATTGAGATCCCATATCTTGCAGTGAGCTCTCAGCAACATGCTCTTTAAAAATAGCAAATAGACCTTTAATACTGACAAATGGGGGCAAGACAATTATGTATGTCAAAACCCTACTTTATTGCTAAGGTTTCCACAAGTCTACCGTAACAACAGAAAAAGATGAGTGAGCACTGAAAGTCTGCATTTGAGAAACAAAGGGGTCAAAAATGTTCAATGTTACTCGAAATAACAATAAAAAAAAGACATTGAAGATTAATAATGTCATGACTACTTCATCTTTTCTTGATCAGCACATTCATTCATTAGCAACTTTTGTTCAGCTCTATTATATCATGTCCCATATCTGATCACATCAGGAGTAGTAATAGATATCACATGTACAATAGCATTACTTTTTATGTAGGGAAAGTTTTTTGCAGCTTCTCACTTAGCAAACAAAAAAGAGTAAGCAAAAATCCAGGATTCCTTTGACTAGACATAGTCCCCTTTCCCTTTCAGTCTCGTTCTTTAACACACAGTCAAAAAGGAAAAACATGAACAATGAGCCATGACCTAATGACAGAGGTCTATAATTCATGGAAGCATTTGGAGGAAAAAGTGTTTTGTTGCCATCATACTCTGCACTCAATGTGCTTTCTTTATCACTTCCCCTCGAACTCAGGGGGCATTATGGTCAAGCTTTGTTCCCCATCATGGACCAATCAGTCTATTTATCACTCTGATACTGGCCCTACACAAAATCTTTGTCCACCTGCCCCTTCCTCTGATGTCTGGAAAGTCACACTGCAAATAAGATAACTTTGGCAGTTCCATCTTTACAAAGAAGAACACAAAAATAACATTTCCAATAACAATGCAAGCATACAAAGCAGGTATACTAAGGCAACAGGCACAAATGCAACTCAATTAAAAAGTATAAGGCAAATAAATTAACTTGACTACTGATTAATAACTATAAAATATATCCTTCTTTAAACTATTCAAACTCAGCTTAAAATGATTAAAATAAATCATCCTTTCAAACTCACCTTTAAAGGCAGAAAACTCTCACACATCCATAGCATCAGTCTCAAAATAAACCAGGAACACTGAGAGTCAAAACCTAGTCTGAAGATCTGTTGAATGTTATGGGCGACTAAGATCATCTCAGAGGGAGAGGGGAGTTAATATGAGTGACATCAGGGAGGAGGGAGGACAAAAAGATATCAGCACTACAGGACTGAATATGTATGTTAGCTTCAAATCTGTGAATATAAACATAAAGAAAGGAAAAAGGAGGGAAAGTGCCGGGGAAAAAAACAATAATCCTTCAGATCAAAAGTGTTGCTGAGTTTTAAGTCAGACCACATGATTTTGGATTAACAGCAGAAGTGCTTGACAGTGTAGAAAAACTGGCCAGTGTGAAAGAGATCATAGCACGTTTTACTAATCTAACGTTAATTCAGGAGCAAAATAAGGTAAACAACGTGAAAGGACAATGTCAGAAGGGCATACAAAACTGAAGATTTAAATTAACCACAATATATAATGACAACTGCATTATGCTTACACTTAATCATCTCTGGAACAACCTGACCTAATGGTGAGTTGCTGTACAATCATACTGCTGCTGTTAACACATATAAATAAACCATTTTGGTGTTAGTACACAGACAGGACTAACATTTAGCAAAAGGCTGAGGTTTCCTGGCCCCTAACTGTCAGCACAGCAGGTCAAAGACCAAATTTAACATCCCAAATGACAGAAGGACATCTTTGCATAGCTTGTGGAGAAACCCAGTATCTATAGAAATGTAAGCCTTTCAACATACATAATGCATTACTTGTTTTTATGCCCATGACATACAGTAGTGACATTAGTCAGAAGGTTTTTAGGCTTTAGGTAGAGCTGTAACAGTAGTGTTAATACCGGGGTATTGCAGTGACAGAAGTGCCTCTGAGTCAGCATGGACATGTGACAGTTGCCAAACATAGATCTTCAGAGAAGCCTTTTTAGTGGGCAAAAGCAAAGGGAAGTGGGACGTACAGTTACAATAAGCCCTTGCATATCCATCATCCTTTGCAATCCACTCAACGGCTTGATCCAACAGCACGACAATGGTGGATGCTATAAGTAGCGAGCAGTGTTGGGCAAGTTGCTGAAAAATAGTAACTAGTTACAGTTACTAGTTACTGCTTGCAAAAAATAACTGAGTTAGTAACTGAGTTACTGCTTTGTAAAAGTAACTAGTTACTTTGAAAAGTAACTCAGGCATTACTTTTTTCACTTGAATCCTCATTATTGTACACATCACATTAATTTGTGTTGTTATGACAGTGTGAGAGGAAATAACTCAAATTTTATATAACATTGTAGCCATTATCATTATGTTGGAAGTGGTGACACAACAGAACTCAGTAGAAATGTATATAGAGCTGGATATAGCATCCAGCTCTCTGGAAATTAGTTTAGCTGAAGCGTGTTGTTTAACTCAGTTCTTCGTAAAGTTAAAATTGCTGTTCATGGAGGTGGAAAGGTTTTACTTCCCTGTTCCTATTCGTCCTTTAACCCAAGGAGGGAAAAGTAATTCTTGGTGTTTCCAAGACAGAGAGCTCACGCTCGAGTGCTCAGCCATGATGTGTGTGTGCGCGCTTCAGTGCCTGTGTTTGTTTGTTTCTGCAGAGGCTGTTCTCTCTCCCAGGATGCTGATGTGCTTACTGCTCTGTCACGTCGTCTGCCGAACCGGACGTTTGCTAACGTTCATCGAAGAGTTGTCAGCTGTAAAAGTATTGAGTAACGTGTGATCTAAATTCTCAGTAACTGTAACGGCATTATTCATTTTGAAATGAAACACATTACACTACTAGTTACCATAAGAAGTAACGGAGTTACTGTAACGCGTTACTTAGCAACGCGTTACGCCCAACACTGGTAGCGAGGGAGTATCTTTGGGAGACCCAAGCAACTTAAGTTGTAGAGATTGTGGGGTCCCATGTGACTTTTTAATCTGACGTGTGGAAGCATTTTGGTTTTCCAAGTGTCAAGAAACAAGAAAGGAGAAGAGGGGACGGACAAAGAAAATGATGTCCACCCCAAACTGCTCTCTAGGGGTCTAATGATAGGCATTCTGAGGCTTTTTCTTATGTATTGGTTTTACATCAATAGAGCACTGAGAGTCAGAATTTCAGCATCTTTCCCCACCACATAGTATCAAATGTAGCTTTTTTTAGCCTAGACTAGATTTATAGCAAATAAAACTATAAACATGGTCTTTTATGCATGTCCAATAAAGCAGTTCTAACAGAAGATGTGTTTGTCGGCTATTCCCTATAGACTTGTGGCTGGGAAATCATCATTACTGACTATTCAGTTTCCAAACATAACATTCAAATCTATGGAGCAGCCTAGGGTTAAACTGCAATTAAACAAACACATCTGTAGTGTATCTATCGAACACTGCACAACTCTATTCTTAGGTTGGCATTGCTGTGTTAAAATTCACAGTTGTTTCCACATTTCATCTTCCACTGATGCAGGCCGCTAGTTTGTCCTGGTCTTGTTGGGGGCAAACCGCTATATGCGGTTGCACTTGAAAGTTCTGTTTCTCTGTCACACCGCTTTGGGGCTCCTATAGCAAACAGTGTGAGGCTGCTGAAATTACTTTTACCATGTCAGAGTATTTCTCATCTCCACTCTGAATCAACACTGGCAGGTCTTCCATCACAGGCTGCTGTGTTTAAGCTCACCTGTGAAAAATCCTGAGGCATTGGCTCAAAGGAATCGTGGAAAAGTGGCACCTTACTTCTTAAACTAAAACTAAACTGCTTCCAAATCTTGCGTTTGAACAAGACCTTGGGAGCTGTCACAAAGAGAAGGAAGTTCAAAGACACAAAAAGGCAAGTTCAATGTTCCTAGAGCAGGAGTCCTGACGAAAACACATTTCTTTTCCACCAAAAATTGTTAGGCCCATGAGATTATGTTTAAGAGGTTAAAGGTTCCTCCAGCTGTCTTTGTTTCCAACAAGGTCTAAAGCCCAGTGCGGATTATGCAAATTAATCTGCTGACGTGTGTTTTCTGAAGCACTTGTCCTTCACCAATATTAATGTTTAGTGTAGCAGATAAAAAACCCTGTACTTGTACACAGAATTACCCCAGTAACAGGGGGCGTTAGTAGGGTAAGTCCTAGGCAGGGGTACTACTTAAGTAGGCCTAAAGTAAGAATATATAGAACATGGCCTTACTTAACTAAGGTACACTGTAATGTAATGTAAACAAAGATATACTGTATCTTTAAACAGTTGTGCTAATCTCTTATTAGTAGGCTTAACTCCAGCAGAAGAAGGAGACACTCACACATAAGTCGAAGAGCTGCAATGATTAGTCCACAAAATAGAGCCAGAGAACATTTAGCAATAAATAGTAAATCTGTCAGGTCACAGGGCTCATCTTTAAATATCGGTTTAGGTGGATACAGACACAACAAAAACAAAAGAAAATGGCTGAAATGTCGGAAGTTATTGTGTTAAAAATCTCAAAGCATTAGTTCAGTCTCATTTCTTGACTGTGAAGCTCAAAAGACATTTGATTAATCATTGACAGAAATGGAACAACTTTGGGACTTGTTGGCTTCTCTTTTGTGCATCGAGTTGAGTGTTATGCATACACAGATTAAGTTTATCCTCAATCTTGCTAAATCCTTTGAAACACAGCTCTTATTCCCCCCTCTAAATGACAAATAAACCAATAATGCACCAGAGAGAAACAGAATTGGTCACCAAAGTATTTAACTCTTCTTTGGCCCCCATCTTATCTCAACCCTTTACAAACTAAGGATTGAAGTAAATAGAAAAATCTGTGCACCAGTCATACTCCAGAAAGATTTTTCAGGGGGTGCAGACCTTATATTGTAGTAACCTGACTGCCAGATGGATGTGTGAAGCTTCAATAGAAAACATTTGAGAAAAGGCAGAGGCTTTGAAAAAAACTCAGTGTGATTGGATAAACGTTCTGTCACATCTCTACGGGCCAATAACAGCAACAAAACACGTGATAAAGAAGCTATCGAGCTGCGTGTGCACAGTTATGGGGAATAACGCGAAACATGGTGACTATAGACATGTAAGTACTCGACTTTTGTTGTTTCTGAAAAGAAAACAACTCACTGCTGTTCTTTGTTCTTCTTGTTGTCAAGTTCTGATAAAACTTGTGCTTTACCAGCATCCACGCTAAGCTCTTCCGCCATAACTGCACCAGCCTCTTGCTGCTGCTTGTTTACGACTCTGCCGTGCCTGAAAGTACTGCCCTTCGCTGATTGGTCCTGTCACTTTCTAACCGGCCCCAAATGGTTCAGATGGAAGCTTTGCAGGATGGACTGGCCACTGAACAACAAGGAAATGGGCGTATCCATCTGCTTTGCAAGGTTCATATTGTGGACCATTTAAACATTTGTAGAGTACAATTTGTGATTGCACAAAACAAATAAGCTTTATTAATTATGATTTTTTTTTAATTGATCTGGTTTGATATATTGATCCAATCCATTTTCTGAACATTTGTCTGTCAAATCCTGCTCTAGTCAAGATATGCCAGCCATGCCATGGCATATGAATGGCAGCCAACAGCCTGCATCCACAGGCAATGTGGAGAAAGCAAGTCAAAGCCTCGGGACAACCTTAGTGGAAATAAACATTCACAAATCTTATTCAAGTAACAATGTCAGTCTTTATTATAGAGCTGGGCGATATGGCCCAAGATTGATATCCCGACAAATTTTTGCGACATCCGGATACACGATATATATTGGGTTATTTTGACATGGCCCCTCAGCAGCTGTATAATTTTTAATTCAGCCCCAAATGACACCAGTTTGGTGATTAAAATACACTGTGCTATTGGATTTTTAATAAAATTCTATGCTGAAAGGGTAAAAATCAATATAAAGTCAAATTTAGCACACAGTTTTTTTTTGAAAAGGACTTCATTCAATATTTTACTAATAAATCTAAAATACATAAATTATGCAAGATCAAAGAAGTCAGAGAAGATCCATATGGGCTGCTTAAGTTTTATTCCACCTTTGGAGGGAGCTGTGTCTGTTTTGGCAGCTCTATATGATCTATATTCCTGGATGGCAGCCTCACAAATAAGGACAAAGTCTCAATGAGAAGGAGCTATGCAATGTTAATGTGGTATTTAACTTATATTTTCATGCACAAGAGTTTTGGTGACTGTTTTACATGGTGTTTTTTGGACCGTTTAAACAACATTTATGTAGTGTGTGTGTCTGTGTGGATATCATTCCTCCGAACCCAAAGGTCACATTCTCATTAAAATTCATTATCTCCTAAGCCTGTCTGGTAGCATAAAAGCACATGTGCCAGCAAGCCAACAACAGTCTTGTTAACTCATTGGGTGCCAGCCCTTTTATAAAATGGAAAGTGGCTTGTGCCATTGTTTTTGGCCATTTTGAGTCATCTTTCAAGACCCACAGAATATTTTGCACTATGACTCTGAAAACACCAAATAGCTCAAATGACAGGAGAAACTCTCTTTTTCATCATGGAAAAAAATGTGTTTGCACCTTGTTCCGTTCTTGATTTATCTTAAGGTGAATGGAGGCTAGTTTCACCAAACAGACCACTTTTTCTCTAGAAAGCTGAGAAAAATGCATTTTTGTGAAAGAGAGTCTGTCAAGCAAAACAGTGATCTGAATGTTATAAATTTGCCTTCAATGACATAAAAGATATCTGAAAATTGTATTACAAATGTTATTTTATTGTAAAATAAAAAACAATGCTTCCAGTAACTGCCATTCACACTCTGGAACTGGACGGCCTCCACGGGACCCCCTATATGCTCACGTCCTCTCCTGCTTGCGTGTTCCCTGGCACTACCTGTAAATTACAGAATTAATACAATAGCTATATAATATGTTTTATATATAATATATAATCTATAATATAGAATTTTTTTGTTCTTACCTCTTTTTCTGCCAACAGACGGTGTTGCCGAACTGCATGGGGCTTGCTCTTCTCTCAAGTCTGCTTCTGAAATCACAGGAGCACATGAGTGATGGTTGCATCTAATAAATTTGGCTGAATCATCAGTGGGTTCCTAACATTAACTTACCTCCATTTGTTTTGGGACGGAGAACAAGATCCGCTCTGCTCACTCAGTAGCCATTCCTCAGAGTCTGGGTCAGAAAAGTCCGTCTCCAAAGTGCCGTCGCTGTATTCATCCAGCTGGTGAGAGGCTGCCTTATTTCTCTGATGCACGGGGGAGACCTCGTGGCATTCTTTAGCCTCTTGGCAGGCATAGGCAGATGAATGAAAGCGCTGATCCCTGGATTCGCTGTCGTTAAGTTAGGTGTCCGTTTCAGTGAGTAAGTGATTTCTCAGGCAAAAGTTTAAAGTTTCTTCCAGCGTCTATTTTAGAACTTTTAGCTTAGATTACCTCTGTAACAATCGCTCTGCTCTTTGACCCCAGAGTCTCAATCTCTGTGGCTTTGATCTACCATCTCTTCCGACTGTAGTGTTTCAACTACGTATCCCAGAAGCCCCAAAATTACTCACAGGGAGTGAGAGCGCCACCCTGTGCCAGCCGCCGAAAAAAAAAAAAATTGACGTACATATATGTCAATGGCACTCAATAGGGCTGGGTTCAAAAAAATCGATTTTCCGATTCAGATCGATTTTTTGTTTGAATTTTCGATATCCATTCATTTTTTTTCAAAGACTGATCTTTTGTTACTGACTGTTATGTCTATGTTGCACTTTATTATGTTGATTGATCAAATGTGTTCGTCAATAAAAAGTATTTTCAGGAAACAAGTTTGGGATCAGTTTTTAGTGTGAACTTTAATATTTTAAATATTGGGCCAAGTTAGGAGGTTTCTTATTAATATTTCAACTGAAAGTATAATTTCTGCCATTAGTTCTCAAGACCCCCTTGCATATTCAAGCAAAACAGATACTGTAGCTGAAATATCTCTCAATGAATCAATATTGAATTGAATCGAAATCGAATCGATTCACGAAATCACTGGCAATACCCAGCCCTAGCACTCAATGAGTTAATATATAAACAGAAAGGTGAATCAATTATGAATTACATTTGTCATTAACTGTAGAGTACAATTTGTGATTGCACAAAACAAATAAGCTTTATTAATTATGATTTTTTTTTTTAATTGATCTGGTTTGATATATTGATCCAATCCATTTTCTGAACACTTGTCTGTCAAATCCTGCTCTAGTCAAGATATGCCAGCCATGCCATGGCATATGAATGGCAGCCAACAGCCTGCATCCACAGGCAATGTGGAGAAAGCAAGTCAAAGCCTTGGGACAACCTTAGTGGAAATAAACATTCACAAATCTATCTTATTCAAGTAACAATGTCAGTCTTTATTATAGAGCTGGGCAATATGGCCCAAAATTGATATCCCGACAAATTTTTGCGACATCCGGATACACAATATATATTGGGTTATTTTGACATGGCCCCTCAGCAGCTGTATAATTTTTAATTCAGCCCCAGATGACACCAGTTTGGTGATTAAAACACACTGTGCTATTGGATTTTTGATAAAATTGCATGCATAAAGTTAAATTTAGCACACAGTTTTATTTTGAGAAGGACTTCATTCAATATTTTACTAATAAATCTAAAATACATAAATTATGTAAGATCAAAGAAGTCAGAAGATCCATATGGGCTGCTTAAGTTTTATTCCACTTTTGGAGGGAGCTGTGTCTGTTTTGGCAGCTCTATATATGATCTATATTCCTGGATGGCAGCCTCACAAATAAGGACAAAGTCTCAATGAGAAGGAGCTATGCAATATTAATGTGGTATTTAACTTATATTTTCATGCACAAGAGTATGGGTGACTGTTTTACATGGTGTTCATTAGATTTCCACTGAATCGTAGTGTGTCTCAGCCTGATAGGCAGGAATGTGTACATTACATCCTTGGCTGTTACTGTAGACCAGACTGACAGGGGTTTAAGAGGAAGGAGGCCAACCAAGCTTACAGAGGTGGTGGGTCGGTAAAACGTTTTAACTAGCTTCATTTGGATTCATTTTGATGAAGCCACAGCCTACACTGAATGAAAAGTAAACCCGATTTATGGCAGCCACCACCCCTACAATAGAAAATTAACCATACGGCAATTAAGAACTACATAAACAATGTTTTAATCACTGACCTGTGTATACACTGCCACAGTGTATATTTTATAGTAGCTTGAGGCAAGTTATCATCAAATGCTATTAAAAGACGCTTTCTTTAGACATATTCCCAATTTCTAATCATAAATCATAACTACAAGCCCCAAGCAGACAGGTACGAGCCTCAACGGGGGGACTAGAAGACATCGCTGAATGTTGGCTAGCTGGCTAATGTTAGCAAAGCTCCATTGTTAGAAAGCTTCTTAGTGCCAGGCTTAATAACAACGTCCAAGTGTCTTCCATGGCCAGCCTGCTTTCGGTTCAGACACCTTTAAAACATACTGGGTTCCCATTGACAACCGCTACCTGCTCCCTGTACACGTATCAGCTATGAAGCTAACGTTAGCTTAGCCCCGCTAAGCAACGTTAGCGGCTGACACATGGGTGATGATGACAGCGATGTAGGCAAAAAACCCCGCAAAGATATGAGGATAACACACTCACCCAGAACCACCTGGACACTCTGAAGATCACCTTCGAGTCATAATGAGAAGAGAGCTGCTGTTATCTGAAGGAAAACGTCGTTGAAGTGAAAGAAGGGCTAAGTTTAAAAGAAAACCGTTGTCGCAACAGACAGGCTGAGCAGAGGGCTTGCTGCGTTGACAGCTCAGTGGGACAGACTGAGTACTACAGCAGTAGTGAACTGGCCTGAACTGGCTGTCTGACGGCAGGAAGTGACGTGTCATGACATCACAGGAGGACTGCGCAAGATGATCAGCGCACCCATCACCAATAAGTAAATATTAGCACGGCTATAAAAGGTTCATACAGTGTCATCATGTACCACAGCGTTGAATGACCAACTGAAGGCACATGGCGGAAACGCAAAAATGAGGTGATGAGCCATTGTTTGTGACCACCCAATATGATGCAGGGGCCCACAATGGTACAGTCACAGCAAGTTCTGCTTGTTTAATGAGATTAAACAAATTCAGTTATGATTGAAAGTGAGTAACAATATAGTGCTCTTATCAAGGTTTAATTTCCTCTTTGGAAAATCAAGCAACACCTGCGGGGCCCCTTACTTGCAAGCATGCCTGAAGAATTTTATTGGGATATTACTGAAAGTTTGACAATTACGTACATTCTGCACAACTACTGCACAGCAGCATTAGGCAGTGGAGGCCTTCTTTACAAGCTCATTATGTGGGATTATTATAGGATTTACCTTGTGTTGAAACACACAATTTTTTATATTTTCCTTCGATGGCATGCACTGATACAGAACAAGAAAAAAATGTATCAATGTATGCATGAAGAGTTTTAAAGGAATCCATGCTGGATATTGAAATTGGCACTGTAATCTATAATCTGATTGTAGTACAGCCTGGATCATAAGGACAGTTCTTTATGCATTTTACTTATATGTATATATATATATATATATATATATAATGTTTATTTCAATATCATAACAAACAATTTAAAAAAGCATCCTCTACAAAGCACTAAGTCATAGAAGAATGCAGCAGGCAGTGATCATCACCCAGTGGCTGGAGGGCCACATCAGGCCCCCAAGAGCTACCTGATCAGCCCAGAAGATTATCAGGAGTGAATGCAGTGCCAATAAAAAACATTAAACCCCCTGGGTATTGTATCCTTTTGTGGATCTTATAAATCTATCATTGTCAATATAATTGAATTGAAATTTTTGGCAGAAAAAAAAATATAAACTCTTTAATGTCAAAGTGAAAACAGATTCCTACAGAGTAATGTCAATTTAACAAAAATATGTAATGTTAGATAAGTGACTACATAAAAAATGTGAAATAGACCTTTATAATGTTGAGATACATACCAGATGTAAAATTAGATAATGGTTTAGAAATAAAAAGACTTCTCTTCTTCCTGCAAGTGAAGCTTTTTAATCTCACATTTCCCTTGATATAACTGAAGTACTGGTTTCCTATGTTTTAATTATAATATCCCCAGTTCAAAAACATCTGTTTTTCTCTTTATGAAGTTGTTCAAGAAGACTTTATCCAGCAGTTTTAGAGAATGTCAAGCCTGAAACAAGAACCTCACGTGTCATTTCAGTGTAATTCTTCTGAATGAACAATTCACAGAGTCTGTTATATAATTCCTTTAACAGAGTTATTGAATAACAACAAAGTAATCTTTCATCTGTGCTCAATTTCTGATAATTCATTCACTGCATCTTTTCAGCAGTTTGTGTTGCACCCGGACAAAGTCCTCTCACTGCCCCCCCCCCTTTCTGGCCGACCAGCAAAAATGTCCAGCAGGCTCAAATCATCACACATCTTCCCTGTGCTCTGCAGTGGAGGGATCACTGATGCACGAGCCAAGAAAAACAGAAAGGCTTGTTCCCCACTGCTGCTTCAGATGTTCTAATCCATGCTCTTCATCACCTCTGCAAACAGAATTCCACCTTTTTTATAGGGACACTGAGTTTGTTATTCTTTGGTTTGGTCTCAGAAGTGACAACCATGAGGCCCGGAGACGGACAAGTGCTTGCTCAGCATTCATGACATCAGACGGCTCAAATGAAATACAAACACAGCATGTTTTGTTGGGTTATTGTTGGAAATTTGCCACAAATGTTCCAGTTCTGCACAATAACTGCACAGATGCAAAGAGGACAATTTTTGTCTGTATTTCATTAATAATATAGTAAACAGAAAAAAAAAGGTTTGGCCTCATGTTAAAGCTCCCAGGTTTACAACCATACAAAATGTGGCTCTATTCCTGATCTATCTGTTGGTAAATCTATGGCAACTCTCTTAGTCTGAGAAGATGCCTATTTGCAATATGAGTCCAGTTAAATAGGCATTGTGTTTGTTATCAATGATCTTATTCAACATCTCAGATTGCAGGCCCCTTTAACAAGCTATACACATGGGATACATTCCTATTCATCAGCAACATGAGATTTCCTCAGCATCAGGAAGCATTTAATGACTTTATATTGTTGACTTTTTAATCACATCCCTGATGTATTTTAGATAAAACGGTTGCAGTGACAAATATAAGAAAACACAGGCTGAATAAACAGTAGAGCTTGATGATGATACCAATAATCCACAATGCATTCAGAAAGTATTTAGACCCCCTTCCCTATTGTTGATTTGGTATTTTGCAGCCTGATGCTACAGTAAAAACATTTTTTCTCATGAATCTACACTCAGTACCCTAGCACGACAATGAGAAAAAGTGAATTTTAGAAATGTTTGCAAATTTAGTATTTAGCATTCAGACACCTTGCAGAAACACTTGAAATAGCGCAGGTGCTTCCCATTTCTCCCAATATTTGCAGAGATATTTTTACACCCGGATTGGAGTCCACCTATGGTAAAATTTGGGAAGGTACACACCTTTGACCAAGCCCTGAGGTAAAAGGAACTGCCTGCAGAGCTCAGAGAAGGTTCCCATGAGCACAGTGGCCCTCATATTTCTACACTGGAAGAAGTTTGGCACAACCAGGACTCTTCCAAAAGCTGGTCGCCTGGCCGAACTGAGCAATCAAGGGAGTAAGAGAGATGACTTAAAACCCAATGATCACTCTGACTGAGCTCCAGAGATCCTGTTTGAAGATGGGAAAAAGTTCCAGAAGGACAACCATCACTATAGCCCTCCAAGGCCAGCTTAGCTTTCACGTGGATTTTTTTTTTTATACTTCAAGCAGACTTTCATGTGTTTTTGCACTAGGGAGAAGCTTCAGTCTAGCTACTCTACCATAAGCCTATATCAGTGGTGGAGTGTAGTGGTGGTTACCCTCTAGAACCTTGTCCCACCCCCACACTGGATCACTGGAGCACATTCAGACTAACCATCAGGTTCTTTGTCCCCTCTTTTGCTGAGGCCCTTTTCCACTGATTGCTCAGTTTGGCTGGGCAACTAGCTCTTGGAAGAGTCCTGGTTGTGCCAAACTTCTTCCACTGGTGAAATATGAAGGCCATTGTGCTCTCGTGAACCTTCAGTGCCTTCCCCAAATCTGTGCCTTGCAACAATCCTGTCTCTGAGCTCTGCAGGCAGTTCCTTTGACCTTATGGCTTGGTTTTTGCTCTGATATGCATTGTCTGCTGTGAGTCCTTCTACAGCGATGTGTGCCCTTCTGAATAATGTCCAATTTAATTTACCACAAGAGAACTGCAAAGGTTCTGAATACCTATGTCAATGTGATATGTCATGCTTTATTTATTTATTTATTTATTTTTGAATGTGCAAAAATTTTTAAAGTTCTGTTTTCACATTGTAATGATGAGGACTGAGTATAGACTGAGGAGAATAAAAATAATTTTTCGACTGTAGCATCAGGCTGCAACATAAAAAGCAAAGTAGGTCTGAATGCTTTCTGACTGCACTGTACATGTAAATAAATACAGGGACCCTAAAATACCATTGGCCTCTCGTGTGACACCCTTTTAGGAAAATTACCTAAATTCTTTGCTTTGTATCAAATATATCAGTTAAACACGAAAAAAACTGCATATTTTCTTTTTCTTCTCTAACAATAATCGTTATCATTAATTTATGTCATTACTAACTGCCCATCATCATTTTTCCTGACAATAATAAACTAGAAAGCTTCTTGTAAGTAGTGCAGCAGCTTATCAGTGACTCTGATTGGATAGGGTTGTGTGTCATTTTTCTCTTCATTTAAATGATTGGCATAGGTACAAGATACAGAATGCTATTTGCAGTGTTAAATGACATCTAAAAACACAGACAAATTGTAACAAATTATGTTTAAGTGGATATTACCCCACTCCAACCACTCTCCCTCCCTCCAAATTTCTGTGGAAATGAAAGTAAGTTGTGATTACCAATTGTTGGGTTATCTCGTTGCTGTATTTATGGTCAAAACAAGACATTACATGAATCTGTACTGCTGATATCAGCTGATGCTTTGTTCAACGTTATTAGTTGCTGCCAAGACATTTATCTAGAAAAACACTTAAGGAAATGTAGCAGGGAGGAGTAAACTGTGCTTCATCACTTTGCTCTAATCTGTGTATTGTTCCGTTATCAGCTTTTAGGAAGTCCATTCACTAAAAATGCCTTGCTCTGTTGCTCCATCATCTTCTCCCAAAAGTTCCAGATTAAAAAGATGGACAGAGGTCAGAGGGATGATGGAGAGGACAAAGGAGCCCTGGCCGTCTAGTCTGGCTCTTATCTGCTCTGTTGCTCATGTTCCCATTCCTGCCCTGATAACCCGGGTCGACAAGCAAAATACAGGATATGGCCCAATAACCTTGCAAGGTAGCAGTGGACCAATATTGTTTTATTGAAGGAGTTTTTTCTGTAAACTTTCCCTTTATTTTGGCTTTATCAGGCTTAATGAATGCTTTCAGGATGGACCTTTGACAATGGCTATATTTGCTTTACTGTGCACTGGCAAACCTGTAACTAACCCTCAACAGACATGCAATTTTCAGCATCAATTCATCTAAACACGTTAGCTAAATTATGAAATGAAATGTGAACATTTTTATTACTTTGCAAAATAATCCACCAGATGTTCAGATAACTCATTGTCAGCTTCACCACAGAGACGTCTTTGTGGGGTTCCACACGTGGCACAGGTGTACAATTTACAGGGTTCAAGGTGCAGGCCACCATTGCAGGGGCAACTCGACCCTTTCTTGTTGTCTTGCTGTTGGTTCATTCCACTTGGCAGTGGCCTCTTCAAAATCCCACTGAAAAATGAGGACAAGTCATGATATCAAAATGCAGACTTATGACTGAATGTTAATGTCATGTTCAACAATATTCATGTAGGAGTCAAGATACCCCAAAAGATAATTAGCAGACAGAGAATGGTAGCACACAATTTTTAAAACCATTGAAAAAAGAAAGACTCTATAAGTGTATGTCTTGATGCGTCATCCCCAAATGACTGAATGTCTCAAATGCTTAATTCTATTAATGTAATGATACCTAATATTACTGAACAAATCAGTAAAACTATGGGAAATTTAAAGGGGACATGTTATGCAAAACTCAATTTTTCTTTTCTAACAAGAATTTGTGCCCCTGGCATGGCCACAATCCCCTCAAGTACCAAAAAAAATCATTCACATCACCCCCCTTTTTCTCCACCTTTCAGAAAATGTGTGCTGAAACAAGCCATTCTCAGAATTTCCTCTCATGACTCATGAGAGGGTAGTAAGCCCCGCCCCCAGGTTCAGCTGGCCCTCCCCACTTGGAAGAAAGTTCCACCCTGCTTTATGGTTAATGGGTCAGATCACAGTCAGGTCCTTAACTTTGGATAAAAGTGTCTGTATTAAGGAGCAGTGGTGTCCTTATTTTACATCAGTGTGGCGGCATGGAGACGCTGAAGTGACTTTACCAAAGTGCGCTGAGAGGGAAAATAAAGCATTTGATGAATCACAATTAAAAATTAGTGCACCGATTGTGGATCATAATTAATCGCTATTAATGAGATAATGAGCGACACGTGTTGGCATGTATCAAGCTTGACTCTGGCTTGGTTCTGTGTGAGCCAGTCAAGTTCTTCCACACCAAACTCATCAAACCATAGTCCTTGCTTTGTGCACTGGAGTACAGTCCTGTTAGAACAGAAAAGAGCCTTTCCTAAATGGCTGAAACAAAGTTGGAAGCATAGCACTGTCCAAAATGTCTTGGTATGCTGAAGCATTAAGATAACTATTCACTGGAGATACACCAAACTCTGAAAAACAGCCCCATGCCATGACCTACTTCACCAAGACTAACAGTTGGCCCACTGCGGTCAGGCAGGTAACGTTCTCCTGGCATCCTCCTAACCCCGACTCACCCATCTGACTGCCAAGCAGGGAAGCAAGATTGATCATGCCTTAAAACTGTTTTAACCACATTGCACCACTCCATCTGACGTTTGGCACTTGGTGATGTGAAGCGTGAATGTAGCTGCATGGAAACCAGTTCCATGGCTCACAGTTTTTGTGCTTACATTAGTGCAATGGAAGTTCAGGACTCGGTCTCAGGACAAAGTCTTCTGCTTCGTGTCTGAGTTGCTGTTGTTCCTAAACACTTCTGCTTTCTAATAATATTGCTAACAGTGGAATATCCAGAAGGGATGATATTTTACATAACAAAGTTGGCATCCATCACAGTACAACACTTTAAGTCACAGCGCTCTTCAGAATGACCCATTTTGCATCACAAATGTTTGCCATGGGAAACTGCATGGCTAGAAGCTTGACTTTATACACCTGAGGCAACAGATCTGATTTAAACACCTGAGTTCATGAATTGACAGGTGCAGATGAGTACTTTTGTCCATATATATACACATTAGCAACTAGAAAAGCACTTGGAGAGCGCAGACCTCCGCCATTAGCCCTATCTCCCAATAGTAAAGAATCCTTTAAAAAATTCTTGGATCCAGACAGTGATCTGGATCACTCCCAAAATTTAATCAGTTCTTCCTTATGCCATTTCTGACATTTCCTGGAAATTTCATCAACATCTGTCCAGAACTTTTTGAGTTATGTAGCTAAAAAACTAACTAACTAACCCCGCCAATCACATAACCTCCTTAGCGGAGGTTGTAACAATACAACCTCAAAAAATGTCATTCTAAATCAAAAGTTGACAAATATTATGATAAAATCACATAATAAACCAGGTATTTTGATACATGATGTTTGATGAGTTGAGTGTATGATTGCATTACTTCGGTATTTAGACAATCAAAAACCCTTGGATACTCTCATGTAGTTTACAAAGTAAGCTGCATGTGGGAACAACAAAAAAGCAGAATATTTGCACCCTGACCTACCACATAAAGATTTAAAGGGTATCCTGATTATTTTGCAAGTATGAAAAGAGTAAAAGTGGTTAAAGTACATTTTATGCCATTTTTTATGTGCAGATCACTCAACACTGGTTATTTAGACTTCTAGAGTTTCTGAAATCATGTCAATCATGCATTATAACAAGTACTTTTCATCATTCATGTTGTGTGACTGAATCAGCTACAGTACATGTCAAGAATGCAAACGATTTAACTTTGTTTGCACACAGACATAAGTCCTGGCCAGCGGGCATCACACAAGGGACAATAAACATCTCCAGAAATAGCAGAGGGTAACATGGGCCCCCTATAGACAAGGCACTACTTCCTAAGCAGACAGACCCAACCCAGTGCTTGTCTTCAATCAAAGACCCTTTACAGCAGAACAATTGGGACACAAGGCAAATCTCAAACAATTCCACCCCTAACTGTACCCCTCAGCATCCCATCCCTCCCTCACCTCCACCTCGGTCTCACCCCCACAAACAGCCGACACTCAGCAGAAATGTTCATAAAACACAGCACAATGAGCAATTCAGGCTGCTGGCTGCTCTGACAGTCCTGAGCAGACAGGACACTCCAAAATGTTGTGTGGTTTTTACAGAATCTGCGATTATGGTCATGTACAGGAGCAGGAAATGTTACTGAATATATTAAACTGTTGCAGTCTGCTCCTTTCTGTCCTCAGCTAGCCCTTCAAACTATTTTGATGGTTGGGTAAACTTTGGTTTAATCAATGCAAACATTTCACAACAGGAAAAAAAGTCTACAGCTTTCAGTCATCTTAACTACTGGAGTTGTGCGTATTGATGATTAAATATTAGACATAGTGCCATTTTAGTGGAAACAAGTCTCTTATTGATTTACCAAGTAAACAAAGTGCCAGAACCAGGGATTAACCAGAAACTGTTCTTTGTTTTGTAAATACAGAATGCAAAGGTTTGTTCAGTTCTGATCAGTGAAGGTAAGACTTTACAGAATTTCAATAATGTTGCCGACTAAGCTGAGCTGTCCCAATAATTCTGCATATTTAAAGGCTCTTCAAGTTCTTGAAATTTTGTAGAGCACCAATGACCAATGAGAACTCAGATTTAAAGAAGTTGAAAGGTTAAGCCAATTAGCCTATAAGGGATTAATAAAGTAGTTTGAAATGAAGTGAATTGGATCAACCTGTCTAAAGTTGCATTTTACCGTAACATCATATAAAATGACAAACATTTTTTATTATTTTACTTTTCTTAAACACTGTGTTAATGTCATTTGCTTTTTCCTGTTTGTTAAGATAAAAGTGTTTGTGCACACACGACTAACTTCAGCAGTTCTGTGAGGGAGTTTCTCTTGTAGCAATACGCTTAAGGGCTTGAAAGGGTGAGGCTTGTAATTTCATTCTCTATGTAACTTAAACCTCATCTTTTCAGAGAGGTTACATTATATAATCTGAACTGTCCTCTAAAAGAAGTCTAGTTTCCACTCTGTAGCTATTATTTAACTCTGGGCACTGTTGCAGAGTGAAGCCACGTTTCTGTGGAGTTAAGCTTCCAACCCTTCTTCTTCATACACGTTTACCCACAAACCCTTGTGCATACTCCCACACACACTTCTCTCTCAAGAGTTTGACTCATCGATCTTACACGGATATGCTGACCACTGTCTTTTCTCCAAACCTCTGACGGCTGTCTTGACTTACTTCCCTCAGAGTCACATGGGAGAGGCTCAAAGCATATTTTTACTTCTATCTAGTCCTACTCCTTCTTATGATTTCTTCCAAATTTCACACTTTCAGTTGCTCAAAATAATGTTCAAATGTAAGGCAAGTGAATTCATCTAATTTTACTGTCATACAGACAGAAATACCTACCGCAGATTTAGAGATACTTGTAGGAATGGAGAGCAGAGATTTACAAAATACAAGTTTCAACCCTGGTTGAGGCACATAATCTGAATAAGCTCTGTGAGACTGAGCAGCCTCTTATTATTCCAGTAGACTCAAAGACAAACAAAAACATAAAAATGAGCTGTTAGTCAAACATTTATCAGTTTCATCACCATCTTTCACCTCTTTTTGAACTTCAGAGGTTGTTATATAGTTGGCCTTTATAAAAAGGCAATAGCTATAAAGATTCGTGTCAATACAATAGTTCACCCAAGGTGAGAAAAGACAAAGTCAAACTTCCTACAATTTCCCTCACATTTTTACAGTATAATAGTCATTTATAATCACACTATGCAAATATGCAAAGATGTCGCCATCTATTGGCTGACTATTAGAAGTACACTCTATGGGTTCATTTATGACAGCATTCATGCAAGCTGCTTCAAAGAGCTGGACCTTTTATGTGAATGACTGGACCTGGATCCTGTTTGAGAGTCTTTTTTGTGGTTGACAAAATCAGGATGATCTTTACTCCAAACTCTAAGGATTCTTGCATGATGGTGTAATGCTGATATTCTGTATCAGGGGTGACACACAGCGCAGCCAGTGAGCAGGTTTCATATAACCCACAAGGTGCTTTGGGGAAATATATCAGAAATTACATGATATGTACATTACTTTAAAAATGAAGCACAAATGGTGTAGAATATTTCCTAATTTGGCTGATCTAATGAGAGACGCTGCAGACCATAGCTCTCAGATGCCCAGTCTCAAAGACCATGACTATGAGACGCTGCATCTATTGAATCCTGTTTTAATCCTAATCTAATCCTATGTTATCAAAACAAAATAGGATTAAATTTACAGTTAGGGTAAGGGTTAAGGTAAGGGTTATGATACTACACGTTAAAAATCAAAAGTCAAAAATCTGACCTGTAAAACCTGATTACAAAATGTTCAATAAAGCTGAGTAAACTAAGCTTACAGGGAAAAAGCGTGTCCTCTATGAAAACACTCTAAAGTAGCAAACGTATCTTACAGAGCTCCATTAGCTCTGTAATAGTGCTAAGTAGCTAATATAGCTAAAGCTCATGAAGCGCATGGATATCTTCACTCATGAACCTAAAAAGCTAATGTTAGATATGTTAGATATGTAGCTTACAGAGCTAGCTTTAGCTATGATTGCTAATGCTCACATTGCTAAAGCTTACTTAGCTACATTGGCTTACGTAGTAATGCTACCTACATAGCTAGTGAGCAATGCTAGTTTTAGCTAAAAATAACAAAGCAAAAGTGAGAAACTGTGTATCTTCTACTAAAACAAGTATAAGATAACGCATGTGACAAAATGTAAAATAATTATTTACAAAAAAAAAAATTGTTTACAAAGTTCAAAAATTCTTTAAAAATTTAATAACTGATATAAAAGTTATTTAGACACAAAACAAAATTATTTAATTTAATTCAAATTAGCTGATATCATATGGAAGTTAATAAGTATGTTTAGTTAAAAAAAATATATACTACATTTCAAAATTACTGATAATATGGTTGAACAAGCTACAATAACTGATAACGTTCTTCAAGTTAAACTGGTAACAGAATGCCTGATATAGCTTTTCCTTTCACCTATAGATTTTTCTGAATACCTTTGTTCATGTAGTCTGACCTACCTCCAGATCAGAACTTTCCACTGAGGAGATGTATGACGAGTCTGAGGAAAAACTGTTGACTCTGATCACTTGCACCATTTCATGGAAAGGGCTGTTCTCTGTCTCCCTTCCAGACAACTTCACCTCCTTCAGACATGTCTGCAATTAAGAAAAAAAATTCAAATGCAAAAATATCCACTTACTGAATATATGGAGTTCAAAAGTTCTTGTCAAAGTACTTTATTTTGCCACAGTAGATTATTCCCATACTTTTCTTGCAGGATGAACACTGATATCCATATATCTGCCCATCTCAGTGGTCTCTGGGGTGTTTTTGGCCTTTGAAGAAAAGGGTTACACATCTTAGCTGACACTTGCAAATTCTAAATAAAATCCTACATAAATGATGTGAAATATGTAAAAAATGCTTTTGTTTAGGTGGTTATCTTTACAAGATATGACGCAAAAATATTCCTGTACATGTACATCAGGTAGGAGTTCTTACTTTTGTCCGTGCAGTTGAAACTTGCAGTTTTCTAAGTTTCTTCATGACAGCATTATCCTCACCAGTGTGGCCTGATGCACCTAACAGGCTCTCTGTATCAGGGAAAAAAATGTTGAGCTGCGTTCTTGTTCCATTTTTGCACCAACAGATGACTAAAATCTGACAATATTGGAATTAAGGTCCAAAGATCTGTTTGCATGATTTATCATGTAACAAACTCAAGCCATGGCATGAATTGAATCTCGTATTCTATAACTAACTAGGATGGTCACTCTGACTGAGCTCCAGAGATCCTGTGTGGATCCTGTGTCCATTTTAATGCACAGTGGCTAGATGGAAGCCTCTGCTCAGCTAGGCACAGGAGTTTGCCTGCAATTCTGATAACTGAAAACCAGAAAGTATTCGGTGTCTAGTACTTCTTTTTTGTTGTTGTTGTGGTATCAATCACAACAGAAAATTCAAAACGCAGCTGCCAGAGTCCTAACATGCACCAGGAAATATGATCATATCACTCTGGTCCTCACAACACTCCACTGGCTCCCCGTACAATTCAAAATCATTTTTAAATCCTCCTTCTAGTCCATAAAGCTCTCCATGGTTCAGCCCCTGAATACATTTCTGGCCTGCTCACAGTTTATAACCCAACCCGACCCCTCAGGTCCTCAGGTGAAGGTCTTTTAGCAATACCTAGAATCAGAACAAAAGCTGCTGAGGGGGCCTTCAGTTACTGTGGTTGTTTTCTCTGGAACAACCTCTCTGCAGACCTGAGGTCTATCACTACTGTGTCTTTATTTAAATCTAAACTAAAAACATATCTATTCTCCAAAGCATATGAATAACTTCTCTGTATGTTTATGTGGTCTATGTGCCCATTTTCTTTCCCTCTATGCTTCCAGTTGTTTAATTTCTGTCTTGTCTTGTGTGATTATTCACAAGCCTTCAAAAAGGTTTTTTATGATTGTGGAATCGTTGATGTTTTTACACCCTCTCTGTAAAGCACGTTGAGCTTTCCTACAATGAAATGTGCTATATAAATAACGTTGCTTGCTTGCTTGCAAACAGGTATCGATATGAGTTTTTCTAATAATATGAATAATCAAACTTAATCAAAAACTAAAATGATAATTCCCTGTTTTTCTAAACATCATTTTTAAAATAAAAAATAATAATATGGATAGAAACAATACTGTCTCATTTTAAAACATACTAATAGATCTGAAAACCCTAGTTAATTGCCCAACCGTATTTCAGCGTGACAGAGGGACTAATATGACATGCTGATGCTGCTCTTTATGAGGATACAAGAAGGTCTAGGATGACACAGCTCATTGCTGAGAGCAGCCATGGCAGAACTCGTAGAACAAACACAAACTGAGTATCATAGAGGAAAATGGCAGAAATGTAGAGCGAGCAGGCCAGGGAGGACAGCAGTCTGGACAAAACATGGGGCATGTTCAATGCCTGTCCTTGATACTAAAGTGGGGAAAGAAGAGTTTGAATTAGCTGAAGTCTGGGAATCAAGAGAAAGGAGTAAAAAGTAAGTCTGAGTGTTGTTTGTAACTTACTGCTCTGCTAAGTGCAGGAAACCTGGAGGAACAGGAGATGACAAAAGAGAGCAGGCCAAGTATGTAACCCAGAACTTCAGTGTTGTCCTGTTTGGAGAGCAGTTTTGAGGTGTTAAAATGCCAGACAAAATGCAAGCATAGGGAGAATTTTTACACTTAAAGACCAGACTGAATGGCATTGATGTCCATCTTTGCTTCAGTGACTCAAGATACTTCAAATTAGCACCAATAAAGCACCCACAGGTGACTGTACATGCCTTTGTATAGCAATTAAAAGAATTGCGGAGAAAAACACAATAAAACATGATCAAAAAGCTTAAAATATGTTTATATATATATATATATAATGGTTTTCTGTGCTTTCATTTCTAGAGAGGAGGACAGTGGATGGAGTTGGAAACAGGTATGAGAGAGTGCGGGAGAGAGTTACAGGAAAGGAGATTTGAACCAGGGCCTTCCATGTACAAGGGATGTGACCTAAACGCTAGGCCATCTGTGCCCCTAAAATATAGTTTCATTTTTAAAAAAATCTTTAGATGTCGAGTTCAGTTTGTCTTAAAGCCAATACATAAAGGTGTCTTGAGCAAAATTCTGTATTTTCAAGGAATTCAGTGGCTCTTATATTCACAAAATACTGTCAAAAATGTCTACCACAAAGGCTCTGTCACTTCTGATTTTGTGCCTGTATCTTGCAAAATGCTAGACCATCTGGTACATCAACTCTGACAAAGACGATGTAGCCAGTCCATGTACAGTTTTTAAAACAAGTGATAAAATCTTGAACTAGACCCTGAAGCTGACAGGAAGCCTGTACAGAGAAGCCTGTGCTGGTTAGATGTAATTGTGGTGTCTTTACCCAGTCCAGAAACATGTGGCAGCATTGTTAACTAACTGGAAAATTAACCAACTGATGATTTATCCCCAACAGTTAAAACAGCTGAAGCACGAACTAATAAATGTGTGACTAACTCTAGGTTTACAACGTCCCCAAGAGTCTCAACTGGAAGAAGCTAGCCTTGAAAAATGACATCATATAAAATGAAGGGAAAACAACCAGGCATAGTAGGGGTGCTGTGCTCACTTGGAGGTTGACATGCAGCAGTTTCCTCCCAGTCAGAGGGGTCTCTGCTGGTCGGTGGGTGATCCTGGACTTGAGAAATCCACCTCCAACAACCACCAGAGTGCACACTGAAAGGAGGTGCTGCCTCCTGCGACTACAAATCATCCTCCGCTTCTTTACTGAGGAGAAACATAAAAATACAAAAAAAAAAAAAGAAGTTTTGAAGGTATGGAGCACATCCTGGATTCATGTTTAATATCTGTGGAGCTCTTTCTTACGGTTTTTGCCATGCTACCTTTTCCCCTTTACTGCAGGAGATTGTCTGACCATGGCTCTCCTGTTATATGTCGTTTCTTTAACATACCTGCCTTTGAGTTCCAGCACAGGAGCACAGGGAGGCAACCTGAAATAACATGGACAGCATCCACAGCAGCAGCAAATATACCCATTAAGATCTACAGAGGATGAAGCAGATACAAGTTCTCTTCTCACTTTAAAACATGACAAGTGCCATTGGTAAGAAAATATGTAGCCTATTTTACCAGAATATGCAGCTGCCTAGACAGAATGGCTCCCACTGTGCCACAGAGGTCACCCAGGAAGTTGCACAAGGATGTTAAAGTTTCTCCCGGAATTTCTTTCCAATACTTGCACCTCTGTGACACAACCCTACAACAGTTATAGATATTTAGATGCTACAGCATTTCAAGGGAATAACGAACACAAATGCTATACTCGAAACGTCTTACAGAAAGCATGACAGCAGGAGAAGAAGCGAGGACAGACAGCTGAGACCGATGGAGACGCAGAGTTTGTCTGCGTCACTGGACCAACAGGTTGAGAATGAATCCACGCAGAAGTTAGCAAGGTTGGAGAGAAACGAGTCATGGTTTTGTAGTGTAGCTTTTCGTCCTTCCATGTTTTATGCGTATATGCTTACATTTCGTGTTGTTGGGGGGAAAAACAATGAGTGCAGCACCTGTGCGGCCACGCGGTGACGTGCAAAGTTGCGCGTCAGACGCACGCTAGAGCAGGTGATGGGATGCATATTGTAGGGAGGAGCCCAAATGTATCAGATACAACTTTTAAAAAGCATTTTATTTGTAGTTCATGTACTTTATATGTAAGTATTTCAAAGATTAATGCTGAATCGCTCATTCATTCTTTAAAAGTTTAAACTACGAAAATTTAAACCTTAGATTAACCATAGATTAAGGAAAATAGAAATTGTCTTGATGACTGAAAAAATTGCGTTTTACTCATCTTAATTCCCAAGTCTTTAAGAGGACATCCTAAAGCGAATGCATACTTCCGTTGGAGATGCTGCGCCCCTTTAAGTAGATACTTGTCCAGTCAGTTCTGAAGACCTCCACATTTAAAATAAATATAAACCTAGCACCCAAAGTAAGGGAATTAGTGTTTGGTAGATTATATCTTTGGTTTAACAATGTTTTAAGGTAATAACTTCTATACCAATAGGAAGCCTGTTTATTCCCCTTTTAAATGGTGCCACATTTGTGAGGAATATGCATCTGTGGGATGATGAGTATGTGGGTTGTGGCCCATGAAAAATTTGCCAGATGTTCTCTGCCAATGCCAAACCGCTTATTCTGCCATTGACTCTTGTTTGGTGGATTAGATGATTAAAGTCTAAAGAAACAAGACATATTTACAATTTAACAATTTGTTAATTTAACTAACAGGAACCTCAGTGGCGTGTGGAAGAACCCTACACAGCCACAACAACCTGGCACCTCCTCCTCCTCATGCTGGTCACCAGCCTGGTCACACACTGCTGTGGGATGGCTTCTTATTCTTCAACCAGCATTTTTCACAAGTCAGCCAGTGTGGTTGTTCAGGTCTCTTTGGCACAAACAGCAAGCACAAGCTGATCCCACAAGTGTTCAATGGGGTTGAGGTCAGAACTGCATGTATGAACTTGCAGTATGTGCAACCCACATACTCAGCTCTGCTGCTCATTCCACACATGCATGATCTTTACAAATGTGGCTCCATTTAAAATGGTATAAGATTTATTGCCAAGAGGCATTGTTACAACAAAGATATAATCTACCAAACACAAATTTTCCTTAATTTTTGTGCTGAGTTTGTTTAATCCTTGTTCTTTATTCACAAAGTTGTGATTTTACTTGTCTTTGGACAGACCAGAGGCCATCTTCCTCATGAGGTAGACACATGATGAAGACCCTTAGGACTCTAAATATGGGCAGTGGACAATCAAAAATTAGGGTTGGGTATTGTTTGGGTTTCATCTAATACCGGTGCCAAATCGATACTTTTTATACAGTTCCGGTGACTTATCTGAGCCAGGAGGAAGTCAGTGGGACAATAAAAGTTATCTGGGTATTGTAAATGAACAAGAGATGAGTAAAGTGGAGAGTGTACCTTTCATTTTGGGTGACAGTGATATTAGGGTGGCAGGGTATTGAAACAAAGCTTCGTTATCTGTTTTGTAATTTGGTCCAGTGGGTATTGGTTGTGTTTGTACCAGTGTGATGTTGGTACCGGATTTCAATACTCATCCCTATCAAAAATGTGTGCCTCTTATAGCAGGTCAAATTAGCTTATCTGGATGTTTAATCCCTGTCAAAGACAGTACTATGCCACAAAATTAAAAACATCTCTGAATACACAATTTCGAACGATCCCAAAATTTGCAGTTAGCACTCATTTTCTTTAAACCACTGGGTCATGATCAACAATAATGGCTTACCTCAATGAAACACAGGCACACTAACATAAACCTCTGGTTTATTTTGTAGTGGATCTTTACATGAATTAAAACTGTATATCGATTCAAGCAATAACCAAAACAGAAAAATATCAGATTACTCAAGTCTTTTCTAAGCTTTAAAATACAAATTGAAAATGTCCCTTTAAATTAATATTTGACAGTGTTCCCACCCTCTGGATGTTGAGTCCAGTTCTGATCACTGTGGTGCAATCAGGTGTACAACAGATGATCCAGCTGATGGAATGTAATTCACCAAATTGATGTCATATCAGGGGCAGTATGATAGACTTCACTACTCATTTCTTAAACAGATGCTAGACCATTGACTCATGATACAGATACTGCTCACTAATAATTCCTTTGGAATCACATGGGGATTTTTTTTTTTTTACATGTTTTTTATTCCTGTTAAAATGATCTTTAATTTAGAGTCCTTCATTAACAGAGTGCTGTCATGCATCCAAGTGCTTGTTAAGACGGCGTACTTTCTCTTTCTTGTTTCTGTTGCCATGCTTTTTCCAGGGTTTTCCTGCCGCCATCTCCGAACCAGCTTTTCCCGTACCAACAGGTCCACTGCCTGGTTTGTAGCCCATGACAGACTGGACCCCTTTAGAAAGTGCCCGCACATTCTCCTGAGGACAGAGATCTGATCAGTACTCAAACACTTCATTTTTCAATACGGAGCTTTTCTTCACTATTTATGCATTTTTCTTGCAAAAAGCAGAAGCTGCGTCATACCTGATGGAAGAAGTTCTTGTCGACCACATTTTCGATTCTTTTGATGCCCTGTTTGTTTGTTGTTGCTGAGAGGTCACAGTTGTCTGAGTCTCTGCTCAGGAACTTCTTGTGTTGTGGCTGGAAGTCTTCAGAACTTATATGTGGAGGAGGATAGCAGTACAGAAGCTTTCCCTGTAAGAAGTCAATAATATGAGGATGAGGACTTTTTATTCTGGCAGCAGAATTATTGTCCGTGGACTGTTCATTAAAACCTATTCAACCAGACCTACTGACTTTGGATAAATGAGTAGTTTAGAGCAACATCAAATATACTTGATTTCTGTCTCAGGTCTGGCACTTACGCTGACATAATCCTTTAGGATGTACCGGGCTGATCTGGACTGATCAGGCTGGCCATGTGACGTCATAAAACCCCTCATGTCTGAAAAAGGAGAATAAAAATCACTTCAAATGAGTCTTTTACACAGTGTTTGATTAAAAAATAACAACGTAATGGATAAAAATAACTAATTCATGGCATAAAGGAAAATTATTTAAAAGAGGCTCATATGTATACAGACTTGATTGTATTCTCTTTTTCAGAGTATTCTCCATAGAAATTTCAGGCAGACTTACATCCATAAGCCATCAGCAGCTCCTCAGAGGTGGGGTGTCTGTCAGGGTCTTCATCCTCACGTGGTCGGATGATGTTGATGCCGTATGTGCCTTCTAACACATGCCGGGGGATCGACTGACAAATGTGACAAATCTGTCAAGGAATTACAGAAGAGCTGCATCGAAGAACTAATTAAACCCGTCTCTTTATGATCTTCCAATTCAAGATTCTACTTTTAATATTAAGACATAAAAATTTTTCATTTCTGTTTAGCTCAATTCCAGATATTTTTTATTACATGTTTTGCATTTTTAACAAGGGTTTTTAAGAATGAGCACCACACTATCATACAAGCCGATGCTACATAAGAGTTCTGATTCTTTGACCACATTCAGAGCTTGCATTGACAAAGATTAATACCCCATTTACATACAGTAATAAGATTTGTTTTTTCAGCTCCCACACAGCACTTCATTTGCTACCATTTTGCCTTTGTTTAGGTCCATCAAACAACTCAAATTAAAAAAGGAAATCTGTTTTCAAACAGGAACAAGCTTCTTTGTTCACATTAAAGAGCCAGCTCTTAAAGCTCATTCTTGAATGACCAATCATCATCTAACTTCTCGTCTTGAGTGGTCTTTTTCAATTTAACTAGCCCTCCCTGTGTTTTATTTGCAAAATAGTACATCTAAATTTAATTTAAAAGCATGTTTATGACAAAGTGAGGGAGAAAAGCTGTTAAAAATGCATTACTTTCATTCGTGTTGCAAGCAGCTTCACAGCCTACAGGGATACCAAGCCTCAGTAAGGCCATGGAAATGATGTGTAGGCTGCTGTTTGCAAAGGAGGAGAGAAAGTGAGTTGGGATAATAGGCTGTTACCGTTAATGCACAGTATGGACTCAGTTCTAAAGTGCATAAACTTTATTGTGAATGCACAAAAAGTAAATGGGGCTCCTGGCTCTGCTGATGTAAATACTTAAGATTTGTGTGCCAGAGCTGGATATTACCAACAGCCAAATGGGGATACTTTTGAGCGGTGGCAGGTGAATTTGCTTAATATACCAGCCACTGGGGCAGGTTTAAAAGGTAGCCTAACCCATTTAGTTATTTTGTTAGGGTAAACAGCATAAACTAAATCCTTTTTTTTTCTTTTTTGCTTGTTCCTACTGACTTTATATGCAAAGCCGAGCAGACCCACACACTTGCTGACCCCCCAAAAACCCTGCCTTTTCCTCCCTGTGTCAGAGCTGCTGTCAAATGATTACAGGCATATGTGTGCTGGGATTGTTTGACTCAGTATTAATTAGAGTTGTTCCTAACTGCAACTAGTATATCTGATAAAAGTATGTTTAAACAAATGTCTTGCTTGTCCCAAGTCCAAATAAAGTTAAACAAAGCCTGATTTTTTGTCTTAAGACTGCAGAAAATGCACAAAAAAATATTAAATTCCACCAAGCTTTAAAACTTAAAATGCGGGAAAATGCCTTTGTATTTACAGTGCCCCTGTAGGAAATTCAACAAATATTCATATGGTCGCATACAGGAGTCAGAGTGACAGATTGAACAGAACTGGTATGGAGGATACACTGTATCTGAATTTTAAGTTTATGAAAAAATACATCATCCCAAAAACTTAATAAAGGTTTACGTGCAGCTCTCTCTCCAGATGTTAATGGGATTTTGCCAGGCAGAAGAAAAACACAAAAATAAAGCTTCTGGTCCAGATGTTTGCAAAAATATTAATGTCACAGAGTTCAAAAGTGTTCAAAGGATATAAGGGAGATTGCAGGTACGTGATCTCTCATCTGATCGATGGGCAAGATCCCTGAGCAGATCATCTCAGCTTTGGTTGAAACAAAGGAGGGCATGACCAGACCTGGGCAGTCACACAGACACAGGCCTGGTTCCACATACAGAGTCTGTAATAAACATCATGAAAGGATTAAACACAAAATCTCAGGCTTTTCAGCTTTATGTCTGTTTTTGTATTTTAGAGCATGTTTTCTTTTCTTTTGTTTCTGTACCTGAAAGTGCTTTGTGTGTCCAGGAGTGGCTGAAACAGACACCTTCTTATTTCTTAAAATAGTGTTGATGCTGGAACTTTTTCCCACATTAGGATAGCCAACCTGTTAAAGTTAAAACAAAAAGAAAAAAAGGCAGTCAAACTTCTAACAGTAATTTTTTAAAGGGATTAGCAGTGCTTGTGGGAAGTATAGACCCCCTTGCTAACTTTTAACCCACCAGTCCCACTGTCAGTTGTCCTTCTTTACACCTGGGCCCGTTATGAACCGCCTTAAACATATCAAGTAGGTCGTCCTTATGCAGCAGACGGCTCGAGTTACGGAAAGATGATTCCAAAGATGAACCAGAAGCCCCTTCTTCTTCTTCACCTTCTGAGCAGGTGTGCCATTCCTCCTCCTCTACAGTTATCCTTTCCTGCTGCTCTTCCTCTGTATCACTGTCCTCATCCTCCTTTGTCTTTAATTCAACCTCTCCTTCTGCTCTCTTTTCTGTCATGAGATCTTCATTGTCTGGCTGTTCTTCCTCTTTTTCTGGATCACTCTCTTCACATTCAGCATCCTCCACCTCCATGCCCTGTTAGAAGAGATGTTTGGAAATGTGATGTTGTTTGACAGACAGAGGTGCGCTTTTCTTTGAAGGAAAAAAAAGGAATGTCAAGCTAATAAAATCAACCTCTTCATAGTGAAAGAATGCAGATCCTCTCAATTATCTTCTCCCGAGAAATTTCAATTTTCGACATACAATTAAGTTCAAAAGGCACTGATCTGGGTACAGCTCCTCAAACATTCTTGTCCTCACCTTTTCTTCTGCATCCAGTCTATTCCCCTCAGCCAATGCAGACCAGAAAACCGCTCTCAGCCCCTCTTTCTCAAAGTGTCTGGCCCAGACTCGCCTCTGCTCCCTGGTCAACAGGTCTGCTTTATTTACTAAAAGCATGTTCACTTTATGCTCTGATACTTCCTTTACATACAACTCCTGGCAACACACAACAGAAACAACAATCAGTATAAATGTAAATTTTAATACCTAGCTATTTTATAGCATCTTGTCTTACACAGTGAGAAAGTAAGATACTGTAGATCTTTAAATAACTAACTCAGGGTAGAAGATAAACGTGCATACGTAAAAGAAAAACTCATAGCCACAAAGAGAATAAACAAGCATAAAGTGTGCAGTGAGAGTAAAACATGAAAAAAGTAACTCCTAAGCAGCTCTGCTTAGTTTACCTACCAGGTCAGGACATCGGAACAACAGTGGATTTCTGGCATCAACAATCTGAACGACAACATCACTAAAAGAAAGCAGAGAAATTTTTGCCATGTATCGAATAAAGATGAAGCAATCCCGGTTATGAGCCAACACTGCATGCCTTTAGTTTTTACCTCCTCTCGATGACTCTCCATAGTTGTCTCCAGAACTCCAGGTTCCTCTCAAACGGGGTTAGAATTAACTTCTGCTCCTCTTCTAGCCTTTTATCATAATACACACAGTTAGACTGTTGACCTACATTAATCCACTCTGATGGAATATAAACCATGTACAGCAAATGCTTTTCGTAAATTCATACAAACATTTTCAAACAATATACACCAACATTGATGACTGCTATTCAAGGGCAAATTTGGATGAGTTTAGAGAGTGCTACATACTGTGCAAGCCCTCGTCTCCACTCCAAGAAGCTGTCTTTCTCTGCTTGCTGAAGTTCATCTGGGCTGGTACTTTGATCCCAGTGGGGACTGAAATTTAAAAGAGCAATGACATATATAAAAACAACTTAAACACCTACTTACAGAAAAAAAGTTTTGTATGATCAACTAGATCTTTTTCTTTTTTACCGTCGAGGGATTCTGAGGAAATGCCTGTTTTCTTCATGCAGCTTTCTCAGCCTGGTTTTCTCCTCAGCTGTTAATAAACCAGCCCTGGCTTCAGCTGGCACAAACCTTATATTGAGTTTCTCTGGGGAAACAGAGTAAGATGCATTCAGAGACAGGAGGGGAATCAAATCAAAAGTTGTGCATATTGTGTTTTTAATATTCATTGCCATGTTATGTTGTTTTTTTCTTGTTATCATTCTCTTTTTGTGAGCAGCTGCAACAAAGGAACTTTCTTTGTGAGGGATAACAGAAGATGTTATACTGTAAGTACAATAAGTAGCTTCTATTCAAGATATTTTCAGACGTCCTCAGACATGCTGTCAACACCTAAACTTCATTTACAACATAGGGGAAATAAACATATATCTTCAAGGCTTTGAGGGAAGGCACTCAAAGAACCTGTCAGCAATTACTGAGACAGAATTTCTGCACAGGAGCTATGTGTACACCTTGCAAAGCCTGGTAAGTAAAAAAAAAAAAAAAAAAAAAAAAAGGTGCCCAACACATATATGTGGAATGCAAAGCTAAACAACAGCACAGGTCTTTCTTAAGGTGTAAATTACCAGCAACAAACTCTGTTCCTGCCAATTCAGCTGTGGCAAGAAAGTCATCCATTGAACTCTGCTCTGTCACTGACTGCAAGTTCAGCCGGCCCCAGTCGTAGCCATCGTTCAGCTCACTGGTGTGGATCTGTGAACATGAAACAGGGGCAAGTAAGAAAAACATCATATCTCCAGGAATGGTCAACAAGATTAATCATCAATCTATAAAAGATCCTCTGATGTGAACTTGAGGAATGCTACAAAAACAGTCTGGCTTGCCTTTCGATTAAAAATAAAAAATCAAACAGTCATCCACACCCCAGCTCTTTCAATAAATTATAGACAGCAGTCTCAATAACAGTCTTTCTTATCACTTTTTGCGCTTGGAAAAGATGTATAAAATACACTTGCACTATTGAAAATCTATTCGTAGAATAGATCAAGAATAGATCAAGATGAAAAGTAACACCAACAGGTGTAATGACACATTCAGACGGTATGATTCGGAAATAGGTGTTTCGGTTCAACTGGTCACCAAGCTAACTGACAACTTTCAGTTAATGCGTCTGTGGCTGAAATAGTAACAGCAGATGCTGAAAACTTTAACATTATTGATGGTGAAAACGTTGTTTAGTTTTTAATTAAATACATGTCCCGAGAGCCCATTTGGACAGTAGAACGAAAAACTAAAGCAGGAAACACTCGCGTGGACTCACGTTAACAAAATCTGTTCTAACTACGAGTACAACAGACACATTCCGCTGAAAGTCGCCAATTACCATGGTCACATGTAAAACCGAAACACCAGCTCTACCTAAAACAATGGTAACGTCAGTTAGCCTCCACCTTACACTGTTTAACTCTTTCCCTGGCAGCTCTACTATGTAAAGAAATTAAGTGGCGGTACAATCGCTATAATAAGTAGCATGAGCTATGAGCTAGTTGTTGTCATAACTTACCCAAGAGTCGCCTCTCTTGTTTCCTCGGCCTGCCTGGAGTCTCTCCTTTATCAGAGCTCTGCCCAGTCCGGCTCCCCCGCCTGCCTTCTTCTTGCCCATGCTTATCTTAATGTTGTCACCTCAAAAATTCACTATGATCGCACCGCGCTGAAGGTTTAAGAAATGTCTACTAATGCACCCCATGTGCACAGCGCCTTCGCTATTCCGTGTTGCCGTAAGCACCGGAAGTGGAACAGACCAATTTATTATCATCATAGACGGCGGAGTAGACCCAAAAGTATTGGGAAACCTTGAAAATTATATTCATAATTGAAGTAGCTGAAATCCAGAATATTCATGATTTATTAATATATCAACATTTCTCAGTCAAAGCTGCTTAACATTAACTATCTAAGGTGACGTATTAATGGTACAGTCCAGTTTATGTACAGCAATAGCAAGGGTTCCGTAAAGAAAATAAAACCAGAACCCATTAGTTCCATGTGCTAAACAATTGTACGATCAACATGTTATCAACCTGTCTGCGGTTCTGATTAATAAATTTTAGAAACTAGATGACATTTTGAAATTAAAATATCGTCATTCACTGCCAAAAATAATCGTGCATATCTCAGGCTTCAGTGCAAACACAAAGGGAGTTCTAATGCTAGCCAAAAGAGGGCAGCATACGACAGTTAATAAAGAGGGCCCACCTTTTCTTTCCGAATAAACCATAAATGATGAGGTGATTCACGCTAAAAGTATTCTGAGCTGTAATATCATGTTATGTTTCTTAATTTAACATGGGAAAAATAATCTGTTAAAACACAAGTCAATGGATACTGCACCCACTGCTGGTCAGAAGGAAGAAAACACGTCACTTTTCAAATATTGACAAAACAGAACAAGCTATTATCTTTAATCTAAATTAATTTATGAATGGCAATAGTAAACTGCTCACGTTTTTATACTTGAAAAGTGGCGAGTATGCTTTCATTTTCAAATACCAGCAATTTACATTTAACTATTTGTTATGGTCTCAATTATTATAAGTTTATTTATATTACTGGAATTTATTGTATGAAACACATTTCCCAGGACTGTCTTTCATTGTTCCCTACCTATCGTTATAATTATTTAAATGCCAGTTTTATTTTATCTTTAAACCAAAGAGGTCGATGATTCTCACAAAAGTTCCATTAACTTTTTACTTATTTGTTGTGCACTGACTGCATACAGATATTTGAACGTAACGGGAAACGTGAGCAACATGTATGAATGAATAGGGAAACATTCCCGATGAATAGGCTCACGAGCATTTGGTTCAGTTCCCCCCCTACAGTGACGCTGAAATGGTTTCTTCCTGAATATAAACAGAGAAGCTCGTGCCTGTAGAGCAGATTGTACACCGTCCTCCATGAAAACAGGAGGGGGGACATCACAATGGACCAGAGCACTTTAGAGGATGAACACATCAAGTACGGTGTCTTTGCGTTCCGTAGAGTAGCTCATAAATGACTTGAAAGGACTATAAACTCTTAGAATTTAGCTAGTAGTAGCCTAATACAAGGTTTTATTTTCTTTTTCTCCCAGTAGACTTTGTTGCTGTTGACTGGAATTAAAATGCTGCCTTGGAAGAAGAATAAGTTCGACCTGATTGAGGAAGACAAGCAGTCCAAGCAGAAGGGCTATGCGGTGAGTCTCAACTACTCCGCGCTCACCTCTTTCGCCAAGTCCTGCCCTGAGAGCGCACTCAACAGAGTGGGCAGCATGTTCAAGTCCAAGAGGAAAAAGGTAAAGATCACAAGCGAGGACCCGACCTACACTGTGCTCTACCTGGGGAATGCCACTACCATCCAGTCCAAAGGAGACGGCTGCACGGACGTGGCAGTGAGCAAGATCTGGGGCAAGAGCGAGATGGGCAAGAATGGCACCAAGATGAGACTGACCATCAGCTCACAGGGAATCCGGATGGTGCATGTGGACGATAAGGCCAGGAGGCCGGGACACTTGTACCTGCTGCACCGGATAACTTACTGCGTCGCGGACCCCAGACTGCCCAAGATTTTTGCCTGGATATACAGGCACGAGATGAAGCACAAGGCCGTCATGCTGCGCTGCCACGCCGTGCTCGTGTCCAAGCCTGAGAAGGCAAAGGCCATGGCACTGCTGCTGTACCAGACCTCTGCCACAGCGCTGGCTGAGTTCAAAAGACTAAAACGGAGGGACGATGCACGGCACCAGCAGCAGCAGCTCATAGGGGAACAAACCATCCCGTTGGTCCCCCTCAGGAAGCTGCTGAACGGACAGTGTTACTACAAACCACCGGTGGAGCGCAGCCGGAGCGCGCCCAAGCTTGGCTCCATCACAGAGGACTTGATAGGAGAGGAAGAGGAGGAGAAAGCGATGCACTTTGAGTGTGAGGACATTCTAGACACGGTCGATGATCGTGTCACAAACGGTAAACAGGAACTGTGTCAGATTATTAATGACTTGGGCGAAATGAGCATCGGAAACGATGTGCAGACACTGAAAGCTGATCTCAGAGTAACCAGACTTCTTTCTGGAGAGAGCACGGGGAGTGAATCCTCCATAGAGAGCAACCCTGAGGCACCTCCGCAGGAGGTAAAGGCGCAGGAAGTTGCCTGAATTATTTCAGGCATTTCTGCGCGTCTCTGACGCATTAATGCTGGGAAAAGATGTCTCCAAAAGAAACATTTTTCTGTGTCACCTTTATGTTGGTGAGAGTAAACTCTGTTCTGTGCCTCCACGACTAATTTAAAGGACCCAGAAAACACTTAGAAAGGCTACTGAACGATATTCGAAGAATGTGTAAACAAAAACATGAAAAAGCAAGTGCATGCAGCTGAGAGAGCAAGCCGACAAAATCCCAGTGCGCCTTAGGACGCACGCCACTAATTCCTTCTCTTTTACTTAAGAGGATTTGTTGTAGCCTCAAACGTGTTTACCTAATATTATTTTCTTAAAATTGCATTTTTCTGTTGAAAAGTGCTCCTTACTATCCAAAACATTCCGTTTTTAAAGCACGTTTACCCTGGATGGTTCAATGGGTCTAAAATGCATCCTTAACTCTCCTGTCAGGGTGCTTTTGTTACAGCCTGTTCCTTGGATTTTTTTATTTTTGCACTGTTGTAGAAGTCATTCAAGTATTAAGTTGACTCTGTGTACATGATGTTTGTTGTTATGTTGTCTGAAACATAAATGTCATATCTTTGCTGTGCAAAAGGAAACCAACCTTTATGTATGAAGATGTAAAGTAAGATGTTTAAATGTTATTTTTGGAGGAAAAATGGTTTGTTTTGTGAACCTCATAGAATTATCAATAAAAGGAACATGATTTAAAGTTGGAAGTGAAGTTTATGTGCAGATTTTGAAAGCATGTCTGCCTTTTGAGTGGGAGAACTATGATGGAGGTCAGACCTGCACAGCTACATAAAGGTCATAGACTGAAGAGAGGAACTGCTCTGGTTACTTTCTGCATTCTCTTTTGGGTGTTGGTGTTGCAAATGCATTGGATCTAATATTCTTGGCTTGATTTTAAGCCTTCTTTCAACCATGCAGGGATCAAACTGTGGAGGTTATTGCATAAAGGTACTGAAGGCCCTTTGATTGTGACTGGCCTCAGGGAAGCTGGGCCACACAGAACATCATGACACGCACAAACAGTTAGAACATCACATGGGTCCTTTAATGACAGGGCAGAAGAAGCCCCTCAGGCCTTTTTGACACCATACTAGCAGTCTTTTATTTGGTATAGCGTCAGCGCTCTGTTGATGAGACACTTCTGAGAATCTCTGGAGGGTAGAAAGATTAAAAAAAAGACAACATACTGTAAATGTGCACACTGTAATGCATAAAGGCAGACATATTTCTCCATCATATGACCTGAATAAGCAGTGTCGTGTTAATTCCTCACTCAAAATACACATCAATGCACATAAGAGAATGATTTTTTAAAAATATATATGAAACATAAGTGAACTTTATATGTAACACACAAAGTAGCAAGAAGAGCATAGTCACTTCTGATACTAGCACATGTGACTGTAGCCTGGCGTGAAATGTGGCTGCTGCTCCTTCCACACACTGTCACTTTTTATGCCACATTTAAGTGAGTACAGAGATACACAACTCAAATTATAGCAACTGTGCTTGTCCAATTTCTTGTCAAAAATATCTAATCACACGTTATAAAGCAACAATCTAGTGCTAAGAAAATCAAATTTGCAGATATACAGAAGAAAGAGGCCTGATTTGATAGAAATTAGATTATTAAACTTGATATGTTTTTGCAGGAGTTCAACACTCTATATTTGATGTATGTAAACTAATAGATACTAATGTAAGCTAATTGATACCTTGGCCTCGCATGGCTACATATCCAGATACACTCTCCCTAACACCCTGACACTCTGCATACACTACGAGACATCAGGGGAGTGAAAAGGCGCTCTCCTGCCTGAGGAGATGGTTGTGAGGATTGTTATCAGTGTAGACAGTGCTCCACCAGCTGACACAATCCCATTGGCCATGCTGAGGTATTTAGTGAAAACAAAAACACTCCCACTATGGATTTAGACTGAGATCCAGAGACAGAGGGTTAATGCAGTTCAGCCAGGGGTTGGTGAGTCCTATAAAAAGCTTCCCAGCCACTCATGATGAATTGAAGTGCTTTCAGGATGCACAAATACACACATGCATTTTCTAAATCCAGACTGCTATTGCTCTATTTGGGACTTTTCAAATGGATATTGTGCACATATGCTGAAAGCTAAAAAAAAGCACAGAAACCCACACAGTTCTTCCTCACATGTTGTGATTCCCCTTTTTATTGCAGCATAACATCATCAGCATGTGCCCAGCCTAATGGAATTAGTGGGCAGCAACATAAACATATTGCAACAGGCCAGTCGTATGTTGTGTTTGAACTTTTATGTGCATTTGTAGCTGGGTTTTTCTTCTTGACCTACATTTGCCTGAAGAGTCTCTTGTGCCCCACCTGTGCAGAGACAGTTCTGGTCTTGCAATCTTCAGGGTAACCTGAATGTCAGCAGCATGTATGGACAGCCCGCTCACACTGTTAAAGATGGGAAAAGTGTTTGCTGACGTCAAGTGGTTGTAGAACACGTTTCAAATAGCCAAGGAAGAAAGAGAGAGCGTAGCTCCAGGCTGATAGATGGCAGTGATAAAATAGATTTTTTTTTTTTTATTGTTTGTGTCACGCTCGTTTTTTTTCCCATGAACACACACTCAGGTGTTTGCTTTATCTGCTGTCAAGCATGTGTGAGGCATGGGGGGGAAAGGCTGAATGCTCAGCAAGAAAGTTTTCTGTCAGACACAGAAGATAGGTGTGTTGTTTCTGGATTTTAATGCTCTTTCACTTTTAAAGCTTCTCTTACATATGCTAATATTCTAACAGTGAAGAAACATAATCTTAACTTTAAAGCATTTCCACAGTTTAAACACCGTATGTTAATTATTTCTACTGTTTATATTGTGACAGCAACAACTTGTTTTTTGAAGGGACATGGAGGGGTACATCATTTCCAAAGATGTGGGGACCAACAAGCCAAAAACAAACAGTTTAACAAAAGCCCAGGACAAAAGAATGGCAGAAATCTAGTAGGACAGTCACAATTTGAATCATGGTGTCTTAAATATCCTAGTCCAAATTTAGCACTCATAAAACCCTGTTAGAAGGAATTACATGCACTTTGGGTTCAAAAGAGAAGTTTATCAAGTTAAGTTTGATCCAGAGGGACTTTGAGAAGTAAAAAACCAACTGGTAGGTGGTTCAACCACTGGGTAGGTAAGGGTGCTGGTTTGGCTCAGTTGGCGGAGCACGTGCCCATGTGGAGGCTGTTGTCCTCAGTGTTTAGGATCTATTCCCAGTCATATTTGATGCATATCTTCCCCCACTCTCATTCCGTGTTTCTTGTCTCTCTTGGGTTGTCCTATCTGAATAGAGGCAAAAGGATTTAAAAAATCTTTAAAAAAGCTCCACTGGGTCAGTTATTACCTGGAGCCTCAGGCACTAAGGGATCTCAAAATATGAGGCATATTTGAAAAATGATTTCAATAATCAAGATAAGTACTTAGAATGTAAATACGTTGCATGAAATAGCATCAAAAAGGGTTTGATACTCCAAATGATTTCCTAGCAAGGGCCCATACACCCCCTACTCAGTTATAACCCTACGTCCCACTATGTTTACAACCAATTATAGCAAGATAGATCAATAAAGATATACCAGATCCATATAATAGAGCATTACTTTGTAGTAAAATACCTTAAAATACATTTGAAAATGTAGTAGAGCAGTAACTGCTACCATTTTAAACTATTCAGATGTGGGGACCTTGATTTATATTATTATACATAAAAGAGGTGATGAAAAAGCACTGCTCGCTCTTTCATTCATTCTAACCCAGCTAACATAGCTATGGATAAATCTAAAAAAGCTATGTTAGCTTTGTTACATAAGCTACATCGCTACATTGCTTTAGCTATGTTGCTAAAGCTCACTTAAAGCTAACTTAGCTACATTGACTTATGTAGTTACATGGCTAGTTTGGCTATGCTAGCTATATCTAAATTTAATGAAGCTTAGGTAAGCTACCGTTCTTGGAACTACTTTTAAAAAAGGTCCAGACATAATTTAATCCAGGATTAGACCTATGATATTTTTTTGTTTTATTTATGAAATGTTGCTTAGTCTTTAATGATTGCGATGTGATTATGCCATGAATGTAACGGCCAGACTTTGTTTATGAATAAAGTTTCATTTGAAAAAATCTGTAAGTGTAAATGCAAGCCAATTAGGGCATTTCTGTCTTAAAATATCTGATTTATTTAATTCATACACAAAAGAGACTACAGGAATCCAACAAAACAGCCACAGAGTGATATGTCCATGAAAATGACATCCCACACAAGCTTAAAAAAACTTTTGGGAGGACGCCCTGACATGAAACACGTAGCAAATACACACAATACATTAAAAAACAACAAAATTAAACAACAAACAACACAATAGCCCTTAACAGTTCATTAGTCCAACGCTAATTCAAAGTATATTGAATCCTTTTCTCAGTAGCATAGTATAAAGCATTTCCAAGCTCCAGAGAAGGATGGTATGGCATCTTAGATTCAGGTCTGTGAGAGTGGCCATCAATAGAGGTATGGTCTGCTGCAAGACTGTCTTGGATAACATAGTTACAGTGCCATCGTAGCTTAAACTAAAGCAAACAAGGCTAGGTTAGCAGCGTGTGCTGAAACTGCGCTGGCTGAAGCTATGTAGCTTATGTAGCTTATGTAGCCATGTTAGCTTTTGCTATATTTGCTAAAGTTCACATTGCTAAAGTTAGTGTAGCTACTTTGGCTTACATGGTAATGTTAAGTATGTAGCTTGTGTAGCTACATTAGTTTTAGTTAAAGCCAACTGAGCTTAAGCGAGGCATTGTCTACTAGTCTATCTCTAAAACTGGTCTATACTTAATTTAATCCTGAATTAGACCTCTGACCTTTATTCTGTTTATTTATGAAATGATGTTTTGACTGTAATGATTACCGTGTGGATATTTAATTAATGTAACAGCTACACTTTGTCTATGAATAAAGTTGAATTAAAAAAAAGAAACACTAAAACAGCAAATTATTTCACTTCTGTTCTGTTAGGGGCAGCTTCTAACAGTAGTGGTCTGCAAAAGGGGGCGTCTGTAACCAGACCCCTCTCAATAACTTTAATTGACCATTTGTCTTACATGTGAATCTCAAAGTAATGAAAGCAAGTTAATCAATGTTAATCTTGAATATCCCAAAATTGCACAATATGTGAATAGACATACCCTTCTATAGTAAGTATAGTTGACTTTATTCATCACTTTGGTTTTGTGATGCATATTGATGACAATTATTTTGTCATCAGAATGCCTGACACAATAATTGGATGAACATATTTAGCCTTCCTCTGACAATCAATAACTGAACCTGTCATCTCTGCCTGCTGAGACACATTGACAAGAGGGTTTTCCTAATTATCTGCCGGTGGAACGCTGCCATGGGCCATCACTGTGCCAGATCGTCACCAAACAGACACACCAGCTCACTTTGAGCCATGTGAGAAAATCTGCTTGTCTATAATTCATGAAGGGCTGGGAAAGCACCAGTGTGGTTGTTTAGGGTGCCTGGGTCTGATTACACCAGCACTAGGACAGTAATGTCAGTGGTTGAATCAGAACACAGCGGAGCATGGTGGCCTCTTGACTGTGGAAACATTCAAAACAATTCTCTAGCAATAGTAGCAGAGCTGCATGTCCCAACAAGCCCTTGGATTATAAATAGATGCTTCAGGGAGAGCACAATAAGCCAGGACATGGGACAGGTAAGCACAGGCTGTATGTGGCACTGCTATTTGAAGCATGGTGGTGTGTAATTAACACACTGTAAAAGTACAGGAGCCCAGTGTTAGGGACCACTTTACACACCACATGGCATTAGGGTGCAGCCACTTTATCAGCTAAGAGCTCTGCTGGCATTTTCTTGGCGAGGATGATGTGTTTTAACTCCGTGCTGACTGGCAGACAGTGCCAGACTGGGGTAGACGCCGCAAGCTGTGAGTGTGAGAAGGACAGACTGAGTGAGAGACGGTCAAAGTGAATCAATCAGGGCTCCAGCTTCATCTGTCATTGGTTTCAATCTGACAGCTGTTCTTTGTAGATGCGCTGGTCTGTGGTCATGCATTTAAGTGCACCACATGTGGAGTTAAATGTCATTTTAATGCTCAGCTGTGTTAAGAAACTTGCTGAACTGGAGGACAGATGGCCACATCAACAGGCAAAGACAGGCACGCTTGAATTAATTATTGAGAAAGAGCATCCATTAAAAGTTAGTAAAACATTCAGATAGATGCCTGGGATTTTATGCTGCAGTGGCTTAAAGTTGGGTTATGTAAACTAACAGAACATGGAGGTACAAAAAGATTGAGGGAAAACCCAATGCCATGGTCTAAATCTGAGCTCAGGCATATGCATGGCTTCAGCTACAGGGATGCATATATATATATATATATCCCATCTGAGTTTATATTACTCCCTTCCTTAAAGTGAATCTATGTATAATTAGGGAAGTGGTTACTTTTTTTTTTATTATGATTACAACTACACTTTTGTAACTATTTAGTTGTAAAGCAGTTACCTCACGAGGGAGGATGCCAGTGAAAATAAACATGATACTTTGGAGCTTATGGTACTTTATTGCATTTTCTCCACTGTTGGACTTGCGCCCTCTCAGATTTGGCTCACTTAAAGGGCACCCTGCCCAACTGAATCAAACCCTGGATGGCACGTTTTCATTTATTGTCCACTGGAAGTGCACCATGGAGGTCAATTTTTCATCTATTGCCCACTTAAAGGGCATAACAAGGAGCACTTTGTAAAATGTTAGTGCCACTTAATGAGCACTAAAATGGGTAGTTTGTCAACTTTGAGGTCACTGTGTTCTTGGGCACTTTCAGTGTACCAGAGATTATTTTCTAGCCTTTCCCAGATCTGCGCCTTGCAGCAGTCCTGTCTGAACTCTGTAGGCAGTTCCTTTGACCTCATGGTGTGGTTTTTACTCTGAAGTGCGTCCAATCAGTTCAATTTACCACAGCTGGACTCCAATCAAGGTGTAGAAACATCTCAACAACAATCGAGAGAAATGGGAGGAACCTGAGGTAAATATCAAATGTTTTAGTCAGGACTTTGTCAAGAAACACATATGATTTGCAGTTATATCTTCTGTCTCTTTATTAACAGTTATTAATTTGCTCTTATCTCTGTTATTTATATTTGTTGGTGTGGCTGTTTGCGGATTCTCCCGCCCTTCTACGAGCCTATGTGAAAAGCGTCAAGCAGGAACAGCACACATTCTTGCTCTTCCTGTCCAAACAAGGAAGAGACAGGCATCAGTGACAACAGAATGGTATTGACTGAAGTCAGATAGCATCAAGAAGGAGCTGGGGTGGAGGAGGGTTGCAAAAAGCTGCTTGCAGAGGGAGTAGCAAAACATAGCCAGGTTAGAGAAGTTTAAATATGGCAGCATGTGTGCAATTAGCCTAAAGCTTACTCAGAGCAAATCAGCTGGATGTCAGCTGATGAGGGCTTGCATATATCTGGATTATATGGCAGCGCTGACTCCATGACACATCTGCACTACTGCAATGTGCTCAACTTTTGCAGTTTTTAGCGTGTTAGCTTACCAAATTCTCTGTTGTGTTACAAGTAAAGATATAACTGAATAGAATATAACTTTTGCTGATGTTAGTTGACAAACAGAAAAATTGTACTGATAGTGACTTTGATGCAGATCAAAAGTCATGAATACAGCAACTTTGTAAAGTTTTGAAAATGGGACTTGATGATCTGAGTCCATATTATAGTGGAAATCCATCCAATAGTTACTGAAAACTCCAGTGTTGACTTCATGTTGGCATAGGACAAAAAATTGCAGGATTGCTACAGGATGAATCCTTTGGGGATACAAAAAAAAACGTCTATAAGAAATTGTCTGCCAAACTGTAAAGTAGAAATAGAAATATTTAATGAATAAATGAAATTACTGGTGCCCTGAAATAAAAAAGCCAGGAGTGACCTCACCAAGGTTCATCCTCTGGGCAAGACTAAATGTGTCCATAAAGTATTATGTAAATCCTCCCATATATTTTTTTTTATATTTCAGCATTAACTGAAGTGGGGTGGAGCAACACCTTCATCCCTCAGGAGGTAAAAATAATAACAGGTGCATGGAGGAAAAGTTTACATTGGATCTGTTTTAAGTTGGCCTCGAAAAGGATCATAACCTCTCCTTTTTTATTGCCCCACGTACACAGTCACAGGTCCTTACAGAATATTTCATCACTGTGCACTCAGTCGTCAGTTAGTTTCAGACAAAAGTCCAGCCTACAATTTCCCCCATGAATTATACCTGCTGTGTCTCAAACGACACTTCTCGGTTGGTCTCCATACAGTCTACTCAAATAATGAGCCATGTCTGTGTCTATGCACAGGGCCCCGAAAGGCTGTGAAACTCTAGATCTCGCAGTGTCCCATTCAGCCGCCGCTGCTCTTGTTTTCCACTTGCATGGACACAAAAGCTTCGCCCCCGGAGAGCCATAGATTTCAGCAGGGTTATTTCGGTCTTTCCGTTCACGGGGAAGGAAATGGAATAATAACAGAGGAGGGAGAGAAAATCACAGGGTGACCCTCAGACAGATTTTCTGTCTGAGCAGAATGGGATTTGGTAGACCTTTATAACAAGATGCCTGTCAGCACGTTTTGTGTAGAAGGAGACTTGAGATACATCCAGGACAATGTTTCACCCTGCTTGTGTTGTTCAGTGGGAAGAGCAAAGTCAATGTATTAGAGCTGTATTTGATCAATACTGTGGACTCCAACATCAGGAAGCTATGGTGAAATCCATATTTGTAATATTCCTATTTTAAATGCAGACAGAAAACAGGTGCAATACATAACACCTCACGCCTTATACCTGTCCCATAGGATGCACATGATCTGTTTCTGTAAATGTATGTTTTTATCTGTTGGCAGAAGGACTTCAGACACTGTGTCAAGGTTCAACAATCTATAAAAGTCTTCATCCCTTTTTTAACTTCACTGCGCTGCAGTTTTCTGAATGGTTCTTATTGGATTTTACAATCCTTGCAAGTGGTTCAAAGGGTGTGTTGAGTATTTCATGATGGATCCTCACATGTCATAAACCTCATGAAGGTTTATCTAATTTTACAGTGTCATATCTTTCTCTGTTTGCTGCATGACCTGTAACAGACAGACCCTGTCACTGATAGATGCGTCCTGGCCTGTGTAGTCTGATCAATCCTGTGCTGGGTGTTGTGTGCAAGCTTGCTGCAGCCTGATATTGACAAACCAGTGGTGTGAGAAGGGATCAGAGTCTGCGCTATTGTCGGCCAGTGTTTGATTCAATTCAAAGGCATTTTGCCAGCCAGAGTGTTGACGTCCATGATTAGGTGTCCTACTGATAATCCATTTTGAGGATGATCAATACATAGCCTTGTTGTCTGGTAGTCACCCTTGTCCTTGTGAAAAATGCAATTTTCCCACCTATTTACACATTTTAGTGCTTTTGTTGAGGGAAATCATAAAAGTTAACTTGTTGGAATGATAATTGCTGCTTTTTATAACTGTGACTGTAAATAATTGACATATTTTTACTGTATGTCTTTGTTTTTAGTGTCAGCTCATGTAATCTCCTGCCCTACCAGCACAGCTTATATTGACCCTGCACAATTACTTACATCAGGGGTGTCCAAACTTTTTCAAATGAGGGCCACATATAGAACATTCAAGGATGCTGGGGCCACTTTCATATACACTGCCTGGCCAAAACAAAAAAGTTGCCACCTGGATTTAACCAAGCAAATAGGTACGAGCCTCCTATTGGGTAATTACTGCATGGGCGATGATCTTTCAACTGGCAACAAGTTATTTGACCCCAGCTGATGCAATGAAAAACTTCTCATTTCTTAAACAACCATGTCGAAAGACACATCCTGTGGTCGTAGAAAAGATGTTAGTCTGTTTAAGGGGGGTCAAATCATTGGCATGCAAAAAAGGCTTCAGTTTGCTAGGGAGCATGAAGATTGGACTCTGGAGGAATGGAAGAAGGTCATGTGGTCTGATGAGTCCAGATTTACCCTGTTCCAGAGTGATGGGCGCATCAGGGTAAGAAGAGAGGCAGGTGAAGTGATGCACCCATCATGCCTAGTGCCTGCTGTACAAGCCTGTGGGGGCAGTGCTATGATCTGGGGTTGCTGCAGTTGGTCAGGTCTAGTCAGACTCTCCTTTCATCAATACAAGATCTTGGTGAAAAATTAATGCAACACTGGATGGAAATAAATCTTGTGACACTGCAGAAGCTTATCAAAGAAATGCCAAAGCAAATGCGTGCTGTAATCAAAGCTAAAGGCGGTCCAACGAAATGTTAGAGAGTGTGACCTTTTTTTGGTGGCGACTTTTTTTTTGGCCAGGCAGTGTACCTTCTCTTTATGATACCAAAGTTAGTTAATCCAGTCTGATTTAAGGAAAATATATTCTAAGGGATCCGATATGCTTTAAAGTTAAGTTAAAAAAAAGTTAATTAATGAATTGTCATGTCAAAATGTTTGTTTACAGAATGAGCACAGTAGCATTGTCTAGTGCTAAATGTAAAACATACGCTAATCCAAAAAGAGCCAAACCGTCTTCACAAACTATTATTTGTTTCCGTGTTTTCTAACTAACAGACAAGTACAGTTTTGTGTTACCTTCCCGGACAAGCCCCCAAGGTAACACAAAACTATAGCCTACTCATCTGTCCAAAAACACAGATGAAATAAATACTATGGTAAAGCATGTGTTTTATGCTCTAATGTGGACCATTTTTCATTCATATTTTAGAATTTGGGCCAAGGCCTCATTTGGCCCCTGGGCCATGGTTTGGACACCCCTGACTTACATGAACAGCCTAAACCTAACCCTAACCCAGACCTAATATAAATGAAGCAGAAAGAAGTCTCACTTTATAACTGTAGTCATGCAAATAGAACAAGTCATTTCTAATTTTGAGTTATTTGTATTTCACCCATGCAAGTGTTGACATCAGTGAGACCGTCTCTGACATAATCTTTGCTTCAGGGTCACTGTGTCTCAGAGGAGGGGATATCTATGTTTTTTCTGTGTATCAATAAAATGACACATTATGGCGCTGGATTATTTAGCTAATTCACAGCATATAAATAGAGAACAAATCTGGACCTACAACTGACCTTTGTGGTACACCACAGGTAATGTTAGTGCCTGAGAAGAAGACATTACCCATGGTGACTGAAAAAGTTCATACTAAGTCAAGAATAAAACCAACTGAATGCAGGGTCTTTGATACCAACCCATTTCAAAGATATACTAAAACTGTAAGTGATATTATCAGAAAATGGAAGCATTTAGGAACAACAGCAACTCAGCCACAATTCAGAAGAAATCATAGAGTGGGGTCAATGACTGCTAAGGCATATGGTGAGTAAAAGTTGCTCTGTGGTTCCATAGCTGAAGAGCTCTGAACTTCCACCGGTATTAATGTAAGCACAACAACTGTGTTTCCATGGCCGAGCAGCTGCATGCAAGCCTCACATCACAAAGTCCAATGCCAAATGTCATTTCAGTCCCTCCCTGTTAGTTTAATGGTCAGGCTGTCAAATACTTTTGTCCATGTAGTCAGGGGCGTAGCTAGAAATTTTGGGCCCACAGAAAGAATATCACACAGGGCCCCCCCTTAGCCAACTAGCCACGCAACAAATGTTGCATCCTTTTTGCAAATATCTATGCATTTTGTTTTTGAACCATAATTTCCCCATTCATGAACATTTTTTACTATAGTTAAATGAATTTTAACTGCATTATTTCACGGTGCTGCATTATACCATTTGGCAATTTTTAAGGGCGGAGCAGGGGCCCCCCAGTGTTGTATTTTTCTCTATTTGATACAAATTTCAGTCTGTTGACCTTTTCATTTAGTTGCTTTTGATTCAACAATGACACTAATTAATAAGAAAAAATAAATTAAAACACACTTTTCATTGCAGGCTTCTCAAGGCCCCCTCCTACTGTGGGCCCGGGTAATCAGTACCCTTTTTCCTCCCTTTGTTACACCCTTCATGGTAGTGTATTCAAAATGTTGCAATCTATTGTATCTAAAACCAGGGGGTTAGGCCCCTGAACCTCATGTCATGATGCTGAATCCCACAGCCCCATGCTCCTTTCTTGCACAGCTTGCCTTTTAAGTTTTTCTACTCTGTCCCTGATTTAATAGTTTTAAAGTTTGGTCCAGACTCCAGCAGGTAAAAGTCAGATTTTTTTTTTTTGTCTCCACAGAGTAAGATCCTGCTTGTTTCAAACCAAGGAATACCCTGATGAGAGGCAATAGCACTTACTACCGCACTAACTTAGTATGTGTCCTTTCAGTAAATTAAATCGGTTCAAATCGGTGCATGGTTTATACTTCAGTGGGAAGAATCTAGAACTTTCCATACAACATTCCCCATGAATGCACCAATGATTCACCTTAACTTCGACCAGTCATTCATAATGCATATTGAACTCTTAATTGGCAAGAACATAAGTACAAATGGATAAAATGTACAGCACACAACTTATTTGTGGCTTCAAAATAGGGTTGACTACTTATAAACTGTGCTTATCAGGTAAAGTTGGCCAAATTGAATGCAATTCAATTCAGAGTCCAGGGATAGATTCTCTTTCTTTTATGATTAAATATTTACAGTCCCCTTCAAAAGTATTGGATCGGTGGGCCCAATTCCTGTATTTTGGTTGTAGACTGAAAACATTTGGGTTTGACATCAAAAGATAATATGAGACAAGAGATCGACATTTCAGCTTTCATTTTCAGGTATTTATGTCTGGATATGATACAAAACTTAGGAGATAGCTTTATTTGTAACAGAACACCACATTTTTAGGTGAGAACAGTATTGGAACAGAGATAGACTTAAACTAGATTAAAGTGAATAAGACTTAATGTTTAATATTAAATCCCTTTCTTGCAGTAACTGCATCAAGCCTGTGATCCACTGACATTACCAAACTTTAACATTCTTCTTTTGTGGAGCTTTTCCAGGCTTTCACTGCAGCCTCTTTTAGTTGTTGTTTGTTTTGGGGGGTTACTCCATTCAGTCTCCTCTTTAGCAGGTAAAATGCACGTTCTATAGGGTTCGAGTCTGGAGATTGACTTGGCCAGTCTTAAACTTTCCACTTCTTGCCTCTGATGAACTCCTTTGTGGTTTTGCCAGTGTGTTTTTGGTCATTATCTTGCTGCATGATGGAGGATCTCCTAATCAGTTTGGTTGCATCTATCTTTAAACTGGTAGAAAAAATGTTTCTGTAGACTTCTGAGTTTATTTCTGCTACCATCATGTGTTACATCATCATTGAGGATTAATGAGCCCATTGTGATGTTTGTGTGTGGGTTGAACTCAGGTGCGGAGACGGAAGCAGTTTTAACAGTTTATTTGTGAGGATAAGTGCACCAGGGAAGGGGATTCCAAGAGTCCAGGAGGGAGTGAGGGAGTGCTGGAGCTGGCTGTGGTGAATTGAGCAGGAGGCACTGGAAAAAAGGAGGAGAGGCACGTTAGCGACAATATAGACAAAATGCAAACACTAGAGATCACTGGAATTATCCAAAAAGCACAAAGAACTTCTCTGAAGGATCACGAGAAGGAGCCTGGAGACGACGTTTACCGTGAGGTAATGTAGACAAGACTCAGGCGCTGTAGAGAGCTGCAGCCAGTCTTAAATAGCAGGTGTGATTAGAGGATTCGCTGCAGGTGTGCCTCTCCACAGCACCAGGGGGGCAGGGTGAACGCCTCAGGAGAAACAGAGTCAAGTTAGCAGCCAGCAACCAGCTCCGGAAACCAGAAGTACCACAAAGTAAAATATTCAATACAAAATAAACACCACACCCATCTTAGGAGAGTTAACAAGCCCAAGCCATGACATTACCTCCACTGTTTCACAGATGAGCTTGTATATTTGGGATCATGAGCAGATCCTTTCTTTCTCCAAACTATAGCCTTTCCATCACTATGGTAAAGGTTCATCATTGTCTCATCAGACCATAGAACTTTGTCCCAGAAGGTTTGAGGCTCATCTCTGTACTTTTTGGCAAATCCCAGCCTGGCCTCAGTACACCAGAGGTTTCTTTCTTTTTTAGGATATCCCTAATGGTTGTACTGGCTATAGCCAATGTTTGTTCAATGGCTCTGATTAATTTTCCATCTTCACTCAGCATCACAATCGCTTGTTTTTTCACCCATAGACAGCTCTCTAGGTTTCATGTTGGTTACACCTGTCAACTATAAATGCAGTCTCCAAATGCAAAACCCAAATCTGAAACTGAGTGTAGACATTCAGCGCTATTTATTGTGTGAATAATCCATGTCATTTGACACACCTGAGCAACAAAACACACCTGTCAGCCACATGTTCCAATACTTTTGCTCACATGAAAAATGTCTGTGTTCAACAAAGAGTGCTATCTTCTCAGTGGTGTATCAGATCCAGATGTAAATACCTGGAAATAAAAGCTGAAATGTTGCTGTCTTGTCTCATATTCATGTTTTGATGTCAAACCCAAATGTTTTTAGTCTACAGCAAAAATAAAAGAATTGGGCCCACTGTTCCAATACTTTTGGGGGGGACTGTAGATTTTGTTCATATTGTTTACTAAAGTATATGTGTTTTAAACCTCACAACCTTGTTGTCATAAAGAGAAGTCTGGTTTGAAAGAGTAAATGTGAATCAGTATAAAACAATCCATGTTTCCTTGAAAACATTTTAAACCTGTGTTAACAGATAATTTTTTGCTTGAACAGTCCATAAATCTTTGTATGTCATCAACAACCTTGTTTAGATGGCTTCATAGCACGCTAACTGGAAGCTGCATGCCTTGCTCACGTGCACGTTTAAAATGATAGCCTTGCTCCTGAAAGTTTGTCATCAGGTTAGGAAGTTTAAGATCAGAAGAAACCGCATGAAAAGAGCAAAGCAGCAGTCAGGCCTCTCTGTCTCCACTCTAGGCAGTCCAAACCATGTCTCTCCCTGCAAGGGGAATGTAAACAAAACAGGGCCTTTTGTTCATGGAAATCCCAGCAATGTTTATCAGATGAAGCTTTGTCAAGAAACCCTAGCTTAAAATCACATTGAAACCACAGCAAAGTGGTCCAATATTCTTCAGGTTTAAAGATGTCAGCTGATACAGTTTATACCATGCTGCTGGTTTTATAGATTCATCTCTTTGATTCACCATCTTAAAGATTTACTCATCATCTGCATGACTAACAGGAGAGCTGTAATTGTCATAGCTAAAACTTTAGTGTCTGTGAACCATGCAGGCCTTGACAAACCTGATCAGACTGGTATGGTGAAGTTCACCTTCCAGCATGTTCAGTCCCAGCAGGTTTTTATGGTGAACTTGACACAGAAGATCCACAAATAAACTGCAAAGATAAATCAACGCTGAGAAGGAGAAAACAGATGATTGAATGTGACAACATCTGACAACAGTAACAATCTACTTATCGGTCAAGTTATTTAGTTTGTTTTACTCAGTTGTGATGTGGTACCAAAGCAATAAAACATATAGATGTACAAAATTTAGGTAGTTTGACTTTTCTCACTGTATTTTTGATATTTATTGCATAATTCCGACAGGTAACATCGCTGCAGACCCTGAAGACCTCCCCTCTTACACTCTTTGCGCACCTTCTAACTAAACCATCAATTCAAACAGACTTGAACATGGTAGCTAAAATAATAAATAAGAACTTGTTCTAAAGTCTAAGTTCTTATACTATTATCGGATTTATTTATTTTTAATTCAATCTTTCACTCCTGTACATTGAGCACAAAGCTAACTGGAGAGAAATTCCTTGTTGGTAATGCATGACTGACAGCCAGCCAGCATGGTGTCAGCAGGCTTATGACTAACCTCAGCTCCACCTCTTTGTTTACTTCTTGAGTTTGAGACAGCATTGTCAACATGTTGACGGCCATAGATTGGCTTCAAAAGCCCCCTTCAGTCATCTAATGGCTGATGCCACTCTATGGTCTTGACAGACAACCAAATGCCAGAGTCCCGCTACCGCCCAGTTCTGGTAGATTTATTAACCAAATCAATAAAATACATTTTTTGTTAGTTTTTATTCACATGATGAAACTTGATCACTCATAGCAGAAAGTTGCATGGTAAGTTGCAGGGCATAATGCAGTAAATTATATCCGTATCCTTGAAATCATCTTACATCATCAGGATCTCGCACCTGTGCTTCATCACATCAGCACTGCCAACATTTTCCCCACCCTGTTTTCCGGCCGGGCTCCACAGGATTTAACCAGATGGCAGCTCATCTCCTCCAAGCCTCTTAAAGCTTCTTAAGACACAGGCCATGAGCTCAAGGAAACAACAGCAACCTTGCTGGACATCCACTGCCAGACTGTAATCACATCCCCCCTACAACGCTGGCTCCACGGAATTAGCATGTCATCAGCTCACACACACACATGCAAGCACACACACTCACGCACACACACCACACCGTCTAGGAAATGCTCTGTGCCCTTGGCTGTTGCCATGACCACTCTGTCACCTGGCTTACCTTAAAGTGGCAGTATATGTGTGTGATTTTTTAAAAATGTTGTCTCTACTGAGGATTTCACATTTCCTTTTTTGCCACCCACAGAGTTTTCCTTCATTTTATCCCATTAATGCTGTCAAGAGCACTGCACACATTACTTCCTGTTTCTTAAGAAAAAAGGAGGCCGTCTCAGTGATGTCACCTATTAGTTTCTTAAGGGGCATCCTGAAGCCAAATGAGGTTGATCACCATATTGGCAAAGCTGACTCTGACTAACTTTCAAACTGGAGAAAGGTAAGTAGGTGGAGCTGAAGTTGACGTTTAGCCATTTGGCTAAAAGCTTTGACTTGCTTTGGTGACTAAGACTAAGATTGAAATTAAAAATAGCTGCCAAAATTAACACTGGAGAGACAGAGAGGCTTTGATGTGGCCCTCTGTGTCACTGCAGACAGGAACTGTTTTGAATAATGGCTTGTAATCAGCCAATATCAAAAAGTGAAAAGACTTGTCACAGAATGATTAATTTTTCATTCATTGATCCCCAAGAAATGGGAGAACAAGTGTGTGCAAAAAAAAGTGTTGATCACTGTTGTTCAATGTGTGTCACGCATAAAAAATATTTAAGTTTTTAATTTCCATGTTTTTTTTCTTTTGTATTTAGAGCTCAGAGGGTTAAATGATGCCTATGCCTAAACTCTGCCTAAATCTGTACTTTTAAGAGAAATGTTTTGATAATTCAGTGCATAATTCATAAGGTTTTGCTTTAGAGACAATGCTAATAGGGATTCCCTTCCCGTTTTTCCCAGCCTACAGTGGACACTTGAGGAACTGCGCTATGTGCTATTCAGCATATGTTTTAATTTTCAACAGGACTTAATACTGGGCATCTTTGTCAGTGTGTCCATTTATGTCTTTAGGATCAATTAGATACATTTATAGGTTTATCCATTTCAGGGTTTTTACTGGGTGCCAATACACGTGAAACTACATAAGCTGCTATTATTAAAAGTGAATGTGCCGTGACTGATTTACCTACATGAGTAAAATGACTTAGCACACCCTCTACCGACAAACATTAAATACATGTTGTCATGCCACTTGAAAATGTGTTTTCTACTTTGTTTCAGCAGTTCAGTGTGGTTTGTTTATCTTTGTAACCATGGTAACGCAGTACCAGTGCATGTTGGGAAACAGGAAGTAAGAATTGCCATGCGGTAATCAGCTACAGGCATGTGTGAGCTCCACCAGTCGTCAGCTTCTAAGTTGATTGTTTTTCTTTCTCCCTTTTTGCTAAGGCAACGTCTGTAAGTATCTCATCATAGAATGTTAAGTTATTACTTATCTCGAATTTTACAAGACTACTGAGAGAGCTAAGACGTTAATTTAGTTTGTGCTAGGCTAGGTTAGCTTAATGGTTATAGCTACTGGTTGTTTTTCCTAGCTTGTTTGTGTTTTATCATATATGCTACAGAGCTAAGGTAGCTGAGCTGTATTATTTTTCCAGATACTGTGTGCTTGGTTTGATTAATGATATAGACATCTCATTGTACTATGTTGCAGTTTCACAAAATTCCCAGTAAACTTCATGGAAGTGAATCAGCTGTGTCCTGGAGTTTCTTGGAAGTGTTTAAGCTGAATGGAGCATAGCCCATGACACATGTGCATGCTGCCAGTGAACATGTCAGTCACAAGAATGAAATAGTTATAAAGCCAAAAGAGCCATTGTGATTTTTCTGTTACAGGATTAAAAAAAAAAAAAAACTTGGTCTGGAGGCACTTTGACATCATTAACACACAAAATCAAAAACAATGGTGAGCTACAAAATGTCATAGCTCCACAGAACATCAAAAGCGTGTGTATATGTGTGTGTGTGTGAGCTCACACAAACAGTGTTGTTCATGTATGAGTAAAAATATGCGATAACAAACATTCCAGTGACATTCCTGAAGTGACCTCTGACCTTCCTGTGACAGCCCTTTGTTGTTTTTGTGTCTGTGTCTGCAGATGAATCATGGTCAAAGACAAACAGACTAAAATCTTTGTTTTTTAAGATTTACATTACTGCTGGTTATTCTGCTGATTTGGCACCCAGTCATGACCAGAACAAACAATAGGAAACATCTTTGTGTCTAGTTTGATTCAGGTCAGTCGTGCTGTGGCGGCAGTGATGTTTGTGTCGCCACTGCAGCCTGCTGCCCTCTGGGTTATCGGCATGGAGGAACTGGCTGAATGGATGGTTCTTATGTTGACGTGTGCAGAAAATGCTTTATCTGGCTGCTGCTCAGCCGACAAATGTGCAACAATCATCTTGCCTGAGCATGATTAACCATCTCTCTACTACTTAGAAATGTTGCAAATTTATTTTTGTAGAGAAAATTTTTGTAGAGATCTTGATGAGATGAGAGCTGAAAACATAAGAAAAGTGTAGCTCTTATGCTTGGTTTATGCTTTTATGTTGAATCTACACTGTAGCTACATCATAGTTTGTGTGTCAGTGTCACTCTGCAATATTCCGCCCAATCAAAGACAGTCTGGCTGCAGACTGTATCACTGACGGCCACTGACGGTCTTGTCATATTCTGTTTGTTTGTATACAGGAAATCATGGCAACTTAAACCAAGCATATTTTGGTGGACCAGGCCAGACAGAGATCATCATATGGCACCAGGCCGTACGTCATAGTTGTGCCAAGTTGGAGCGATGGAGGTCAACTTTTAATTTTGTCTGTTAGGTGGCTGTGAAAAAAATATGCCTTTATCTGTTATATATCCATAGTTGATATCCACATAAGTGAAGGCAAGTCAAGGCTTTGAGGTGAGGTTTCAGTGTGAGAGAAGGAGAGAGAAATGGAGGGGATAATGAATAAATTACTACCAGGTAAAGACTTATTAAATATTATTTATTTAATATTATTTATTTATTTATTTATTTATTTATTTATTTATTATGAGGGGCAAATTAATGAACATGGACATGTTAATGTGCCAGATTGTAGCCATAGGCTAATTCCCATCTGTAGTCCCCAGCAGGTTGATGGTATATACAACAATGAGTACATTAAAAATCTACATAAAAATCAGACAACACCAAGAGACCAGACAACATAGACAGTACAATAAAATACAAAGACCCAGATATAAGGATACAGTAGGTTACTATATGACCTTTTCTTAAGGCAGACTGGGAATAAAGTGACCATTGCAGTTAAAGTGCATAAGGCAGACGGTAAAGTGCTGTACTGCTAAAGTGCAAGTGTGCTGATCGATTGTACATGATCGTGAGTGTGCTTAAAGAAGAGACTGCACATCTCCCTTGGCCTGGTTAGTTAAAGTGTTAACATTTTTGCACATAGCCCTATTGCAAAATTAACAAGCTACTATTGGTAAAATAGCAGCTTATTACAAATTTATTACCACCCTATTCTTAAGAAATTGCTAGAAAAATAACCACTTATCACTTATCATTGCGAGGTAAAATTTTGGTAAGAGTTACCAAAATATGATCCCATCAAGCCTGAGTTTTGAGACCCCCCGACCCAGCTTCAGGCCACAAGCCACATCGAGCCAGTCTCAGGCACAGGCAGAGAATCTAACCTATAATCAGAAGAGATATACCTCTATATCAGTTGATGCAAAGATCTGCAGGTTTTTTCTTTATTCAGCCCCTGAGAGATGTGCATGAGGAAACTGACATATTTTTTAAAAGATTGAATGAATTGGTGGTTGTCTGCAACCATTTATCTCACACTAGAGCAACACAACATGCCTGTAGATATTACTCAGGGACTGAGCCACCCAATGCTACCCAGAGGACCAATTACAGCACTTGAATTTGTTTCATTTCAACGCCCAGTTACATTTTTAAGGAGGGGCCTGTCAGATTATGTGCAGACTACTTTGTAGGGTGATGCATGTTTACAGTGCATGCCATGGCAAAGATAAGGCACAGAATCATAAATTAGTCTTCAATGCAAAGAAAGATTTAAATTATTAGAAAGCTGCCATATATCAAATTCATGTGTAGTCAGATCTTTACAGTGTTTTTCCTCATTCTCCTTCATGTTCTGTTGTATTTCCCCTAACAGTTCATTTTTTTTCTTCAAGTCTCTTTGCCTTTCCTCTTTCTCCCTCTATTCTTCAAGTCAAGTGTTTGGCATCCTGTGTCTCAGATCCTGTGTACCAGTTTTCATCACAGGCACAACAACAACAGCTCATGTGTGTGCGTGTCCAAGTTTCCACACGGGACAACAAAGGAGCGAGTGGCAGTTTTGTGGTTTTAGAGAACAAGCCCTCGTCATTTCCTTCCCGTTTCCTTCACTTCATTCTCTGGTCCCCTGCTGCAAACTGCCCCCTCTTTCCTCCACCTGGAAACACACACACATGCACTCACACAAAGAATCCAACATACCGTACAAACAGGCTCACAAATTCCTCTTCATTCACATGCACATACTTTTCAGCCAACACAAAAGCAGGCAAACACAATGCAGGTGTATCAACAGGATTTTCATAAAAACAAAGACAGTGAAAAATCTCACCCTGAAGCAAGCGTCTGCTTGCAAACAGAGCTCATGTTCATTCATAATCACGTTTATGGTTCTGCATGCAAATAATTCACGTGCTTATGTATTGTAATAAGATTTGTTGGGAAATTGAGAGGTTATCTGTAAAGGCTTTTTGTGTACTCTTTGTGATACATTGAGCCTGACCATAACAGTTCAACACAAAAGCTTGGATTTTCACACTGATTTATGTTCCTGTAATCATTTTACAGTCATTCTGCTGAATCAGCATATCACAGTGAAGGGCAAAGCAATGCAGACTTTCAGGTGCAGCAAGTTAATACAGGACTCATCTGGTTTGAACAGAGCCTTCTTTGTAAACAGTTAACTCCAGAGGAGTGCTTTACAATGTGCATAACAGTGCCAAGAAATAGCATCATCATCAGGATAAATATTTTTACGCAAAGTCTAACCCCCTTATGCATACAGATCTTTCTGTCACATGTAGGCAGAGAGATTTCTGCCTATGTCTGGCTGGCTTCCCTCGATGGGATAGATCACAGGGATTTGATTGCATGTGACGATTAGTTTGCAAAAATCACATGAAGTTCAGATGTGGGAAAGCTGTGGAGCCACAGTATGCTGGAGCAGCTACAGAGGATCAGCACATCGCTCTATAATCTCTCAGCTTATGAAAATGAAATTGACAGATAGCATTGTTTGCTCTAATAAGCAAATCATACTAACTCAAAGCGACAGGAATGCTCCCAGTCAGGATTCTTGTGATTAAATGGGATTGTACACTGTGTGTGTTGTGTGTGGGTATGGGTGTGTGGGGGTGTGTGTGTGTGTACTTAACCCAGTGGTGAAAGGGGCTGAGCTTTATCAGATTGTGTGTGTATGTTTGTGTCCTTGCTTATAGAAAAACCTTGCTACCTGCATGAAAAGGGGCCTGTTTGTTGAGACATGTTGACCTCATTAGATACAGACATTTCGATCTTCTTTCATAAGTAAGTCATCAAGAAACAGTTTTCAATATTCTATAAAACATCAAAACTGGTCACTTGTAGGACACTACTGTTAACTTTTGACTTCACTACCTAGAGTCCATCACTGGGAAGAAATGTAATAATATGTGGGGTTCCTTTATAACAAAGTAAAATCAAACATGCATGCATGAAACCAATTTTTACAGTAAAATTTAAAATTGCATTCACTGGTGGACTCAGAGGAGGCAGAGAGGGTGCCCCCACCCCCTACTGGTGTCCTGATAGTCCAGATATGCCATCTTGGATTCCCATGTGCGTCAATGAGTGATGAAGATAGATTGTTTTTAACGGTGGACATTACATGACAAAGTGCCCTCCAGGCCAGTGGTTCCCAAACTTTTCAGCACGTGACCCCTAGAATAAAGGCTCCAAAGACCAGGAATCCTCACCGTCCCTGGAGGTGGTAAAAAGGTCTGTACAAAGCATCATGTACAAATTTGTACACATTACTTATATTCATGTAAAAATCTCTCTTAACAGCTATAGTTTTATTTCATATCAAACTTATTTCAAGGATATTTTTACAATAAAGGATAAAATATACCACTTCATATCATTTTAAATTTCTTTTTGTACTTTTGGAAAGCATTCCATGACCTCTCCTTAGTGTGTCGCAACCCCGACCCCTACTTTGGTAACCACTGCTCTAGACCAGGGGCATTTCAGCCCGCAACCCACAGAATAACAGTGCCAGAGTCATAAATCTCTGATGACTACGGCTTTATTTCAAATTGTACCAATTTCATACACACATTTTACATTAATGGGTAAAATATCACTGCAATAGGACAAAAACCTGGTATCTCCAAAATCACCACAAAATCAAACACTCTATTTTTCAAATAATTTCAAACTCAATGGTCATAGTCAATATCTTTTTGTCATTTTCTATAACTTTAATATTTCTTAAAACCTACTGACAGACTAACCTTGCAAAGCAGATGGATACCCCCCTTTCCATGTTTCTCCCTGGTGAATCCATCTTGCAAAGCTCCTGTCTGAACCATTTGGGCCCGGTGAGAAAGTGACAGGACAAATCAGGAACGAGGGGCAGTACTTTCGGGCGTGGTGGAGTTGTGACGGAAGCAAGTAGCAACAAGAAGCTGGTGCAATTATGGCAGAAGAGCTTAGGGTGGTTGCTGCTAAAGCGCCAGTTTTATCAGAACTTGACGACATTCTTTCGTTAAAAGAAGAAAAAAGAAGAGCAGTGAGTTGTTTTCTTTTCAAAAACAACAAAAGTTGTGTACTGACATGTCTACAGTTGCCATGGTTTGCGCCGTTATGCAGTTCTCTATGGAGTTTACTCCTTTGGTAGGGGCGCAGGCACACAGCTGGGTAGCGGCTACGTCACGTGTTTTGTTGTCCAGCCAATCACCCAGGAGTTTTTTTCTAGGGCTTTGCCCTTTCATAAACACTGTCTATGAGTGAATTTCCAGATGAATGTGTGAAACAAATCCATCTGGTGTGTCAGGTTACTGACAGACATAAAGGGTGGCCAATAGCACTGTTTTTCAAAAATAAAGGTTTTGGCCCCACATCAGCAACCTTCCTATTCAGGGTCCTCTTCCATTGCTTCCAGTGACACAGTGCGAAGTTAACCATCTCAACAGATGAAACCTGAGCAGCGGTTGCCAACTTGGCAACCCAAAAGTGGGTTGCAGAGCTCTTTCAGTGGATTGCCAGTTTCCCTGTAAGAAAAATCTCACCAAAAAGTCAATAAAACTCTTTTAAGCCTCTGATACTGCTGCATACAACAAGAAGTGGCACAGTATATAAAAAAATCACTAACTTTGAACCACACTAGAGAATCTTTTGTAAGATTCTCTAGTGTCTCTGTTGTCAAACTGTGCATGTCTTAAACCTAAGATCAAGCAGGAGACAATCTGAATAGCTAATAATGGAGAGAAAAGAGTCCCACTGCATATAGTAGGATATGTGCAGGACTATATATATCATGGATATTGATCACTTCATGTCTGGCAAATCAGTCAACCTGTTAATTATCACTTCATGTAGGAACATGCAGGGATCATATGCAGTCTATCTAAACATTTTCTGATGACTCCAGTTTCATGCAGGTGAGTCAAGAGCTACAGCAGACTCATTTTCCTTCATTCCCCTATCTGACTTAACTGTGTCATCAGGATCACAAACAATGCAAAGAATTTCTGATCAGGTTGAAAAGAAAACAAACAAACAAAAAAAAGAAACACAGTTATTAAAGGACCAACACTCCATTTTCACTGTGTTTTTTATTATCATTATTATCTTTAATAATCTATTAACCGTCTTTAATAAAGCTCATGAATGTTGGCTAAAATGTGCTTTGATTTTGTTTCCAAAGAGTGCATGAGAATCTGAAAGCAAGAGAAAGTGAAATCCTCCAGTGAGATGAGGTGACTCTTGGGTTGGGGGTAATGGGGGCATAGGTGGATTCCTCTGAGGTCGTGTTCCCATCTGTCACCAGAGGAGTCCCGTGCCCTCGCCTGCCTTCCTAACCTGTCCGCCTCCCCACAGCAGAGCAGGCTGGAACGCAGTGCTGCTCATATCTGGCCTCTCTGTCTGAAGACACTGGCATTCCTCCAGAAGCTTTAGAGACAGAGATGAAAGAAGAAAAGAAATGATAAAAGAGGCCAGAGATAGAGAGAGAATGAGGAAGAGACCGCGGGAGCTGAGGAGGAAGAGACTTTTAGAGCTTCAGTTATGTTTTCAGTAAATTTCCATTCATTTGCATACAACAGAAATCAATACAGACAATCTTCATATACAGTGGTGCAAGCACTGCCGACATCTCCAATCCATACACTGTTATCATGTCTCTCTGACAGACAGGACTGTGTAGTACTTTATTCCTATGCTTCATAAAACAACACTGACTGTATTCATTTTGTCATGTTAAGTAGGTCACTTTATGTACACCTGAAACTACATTATGCATTACTGACCATTTGATTTTTACATTTTTTTCTCCTGGTGAATAAGAACATCAGTTATAAACTTCTAAGAGTGTGATGTGTCCTAAGTTTTACATTTAGCTGCAACTTCCTGTTCTCACGATTAGAAGCAGAGAGAGTTTGACAGAAAAGATTGCAGACTATTTATTTTATTTTACATGCAGCATAACAAGGATGTAAGCTGGGGACCTTCCAGCAGCAAGCCTTAACCACTTCTCTATAGCCACTATATACAGTATAAAATCTCATGGATGACATGTTTCTATTTGGATCAAATCAAGTACCAACCCTCTGGCATTTTATGCCTCTGTGAGTTATACAGTAAAAGTGAAAGTAGGCTTTCTCACCTTGACTTTAAAACTCCAAACGGGATCTAGTTTAACCTTGAGTCAGAGTGGACATTTGTGCAAAGTCTGAAGAAAATCCCTCAAAGCACTTTTGAGATATCACGCTCACAAGAATAGCCTGGACAGACATATGAACACACAGATGGACAACCCAAAAACACAAGAAGCCCTGGCTATGGCAGGTGCAGAAGCATAAAATGTCATCAAATATTTTCCCTTCTTTTCTTTGATTATATATTTAAAGCATTTTGCTTCATTGCACTTGAGTGCAGGTTTGACATATAAATTTGTCTCACATATCTGCTGTTAACTGGAATATGTTGTAGTCGCCATAGTTCCAGTCAAAATTATTCTACATAGTTGTTCTCATTGTAGTTTAACAAGAGCCTGTCTTTGTGCACCAAATACCAGACACCATACCAAATTTGATTTTAGGTAGTTTGAAATAATCTCTATTCTTGGCCAGTGGCCAGCGTTTGGCCAAATCCCTACTCTATCTTTCTCAACAGCCACTGAAGCCGCTGTTCTGTCATATGACCTCTACCCTCTATGTGAGCACAACAGGGGAAAAATTGTAATACCCCTTTAGTTTAAGTGAGAATCTCCCAGCATGGTACACGTGAGTCTGTATAACGTGCTGTTTGAAAACTGTGACAGTCATTGACTTTGTTTCAGTCACATCGGATAGTTGGTGAATACAAGGCTTTAAATCAAAACCATGAATGAAATGGGTTTGATTAATCCCCTGCCTATATAATCTGTACATGGCAGAGCTAAGAGGATTCCACGGAAACTCATTATTGTCAATTCGTCTCAAAGTTGTTTCCAGTGATGTGTCTGATAATTATAATTAATGAGAACATTCGAAAAAAAAAAAAACAGCTGCATGTGAGTATGAACGTGACTTTTGTAGACAGGAAACAGACGTTGGGCATGAAAATGATCTTTATTGAATAAAAAAATGGGACCAGTGTTGACTGATGAATGTTGTAAGCTGATGAAAGATAAAGACCAACTGCTTAAAAATCTTTAAAGTCAGGCCTTATCAGAGGCCAAAAAATTTCACCTTAGTGAGAAATGAAGTAAACCGTCTGCACAAGAGCCAAAACAAATGTTTTGGGCCAGCTTTTACTCCATCTGATGTTGTCCATACTCCTGATAATCATTCACAGCTAAGCAGGAGCAAAAGTTGATATAAATATCAGTGTGTTAAACCCATCATCAGTGCAAGGTTTACAATCACTTTATTGAGTAACATAAGACACTGATCATCAGCTGGCGGCCCAGGAGCCACATCAGAACCCCCACAGCTTCCCATCCGGCCCCCAGAAGCTTTCAGAAGAAGTGCTGAGGAAAAAAATATATTGCTGTATTTAGAGTATCTTTTCTTTCTTTCCTTTTTTAACCCCTATGGATATTTAGGTAACTCCAAAAACAAAAGAGATTGAAAGATTTTTTAAAGATTGTCTTAGTGTTTTACAGTTTTACAAAAAACCAACTATTATTAACTGTTATCAGCAAATAAGATGAATTAACAGTCCGGGGGGGAGGGGTTGAGAGTTTATTCATCACTGCCTGAGAATTAAAAATATTAAATATTCACATCAAATACATGGCAGCCCTAGAAATATGTAGTTTAAATGTCTCAATCGCCCCCTTGTGGCTTGCTGCAGTATAAGGATTTAACTGTGTGGATAGGGACTGAGATCACTGCTAACTGTCAAAAATAAGGCACATTTCAAAGAAAATACAAGCACACATACATTTTAATTGGTTCCTTTACTGCAGTGTTTCCCAACCATATTTCCTTAGAGCCCCCCCCTACATGAACCTAAGAAAAGTGGAACTCCCCCAGGACCCAAGAGAGATGAAAAGAGACACACTGTCTTCAAAAATCAACATAGATTTTAATATTTTCACTGATAAAACCCGAAAAAAGCCTATGAATGCTTTCCTTATCAAAATACATTTGTATAAACTACTTAATGATTGCTTTGTCATGGTTTTAGTCTATATTTCCAAATCTATTTTGGCAGCCTCAGGTTGGGAATCAGGGCTTTAATGCACCAGCCCTCACAGTGTCTGCATAGACATAAGCTGGCCTTTGTACAAATCTAGACGATGACCCCTGACATAAGAATCTCTAAATATATGCTAAAACAGCTATCAGTCAACCAGCATCTTTCCTGTTATAGTCTAGTTTGCTGAAAGTAGGCCTTACAACAATGATGTGCTTCTCTAGTCATCTGACCACTCAAGACACTTTTTACATCACAGACTGATCTTACCTTCATTTTTACAACCATTCATATCAAATTCACACATTGGAGGCTACCAGAATTTGTTGGGGAAGTCAGCATTAAGGCATTAATTGTAATGCCAACAAGGTCCATAATTAGTGCATTTTTTATTGCAATCTTTACTATCCCTTTCAGCACACCTTGGTGCAGCCACTGCAGTGTTTCAGTTGCAAAAACTCACAGAAAGCCGATGCAGCTTGTGCCATCAAAAATGCCCCTTTTATCTTGTTTTTGGCCTGCTACTCCATCAAGAACATAAAGACATTATGGTGGAGTCTAATCATGGAAGATACTGCACATTTTTCTTTTTCCAAAATTGTAAAACAGATATCTATTTGCCCATAATGAAATTTTGACTGACTGAATGAGTTTCTGCGAGGGAGGAAGCTTTGTACATGCTTTTTTGGAACAAATAAATAAAACAGAGCTACATCATCTTAGGCACACAAGGGGAACAGATTATATATTACCCATGCAGACATCATCACAGTGCTGGTATGCTGTAATGTTTTTTTAACATGAGAACATCTGTAGCTGTTAGGCACACTAGAATCACAAGCTATCAGGTCAACACCCTTGAGATGCAGTTTGCTGAAATGCAACCCAGTAACAGGCGGCATGTCTTTAATTAGGGTTTCAAAGAATGTCCTGAATTATTATTTACTGTTTTACTTGGCTGCCAAATTCCTCACATTCTGCTGTCTCCACCTTCTCCCTCCATCAAAACTAATAAAGAGAAAGGTGGATGAATGAGGCATGGAGATGAATGAAATGAGAAGGTACAGAAGGTAAAAGTGGGTCAGAAAAGCCCAAGTGTTGAATATGCATCAAAACAATGAGAAACAGCTGCAGAACAAGCAGGTGGGGTGAGACTCGGCTATGAGAGTTTCCTCCCCTGAGAGGGATGGTTTTCCCTGCTGTCACCGCTTCGGTGTCACTTATGTCGCCTTTAATAAATACCTGTGGGTGTGAGGAGGAGGTTTCAAAAGGATTGAGTGATCAGGTGAGTGTATGGGTATGCTGTTTGTGCAATGACTTGTGTGTGACCTTGTTTACTGGTGGATATGAAATATTAAAGATTACCTGACAGTCTAAACTTGATCTATGCTCATTTATAATGTACTCCTAAACTGCTCATTGGTATTAGCTGTATTTCTGGGTTGCATAAGATGATAGGACATTGGGCATCTCTAGCACAGAATCAGCTAACCTCAGGATACTGCTGTTACCACACCTACGTTACTCACATTTCCAATTTAAAGCTTCAAGTTATGGTTGTCAACATTTTGCTCCATCAATATAATTTCATATCTTCCTTGTTAATATTAATGACTGACCCTATCAAAAGGTGCCGAAGCTTTAACAAACACACCTATTTCATAGGAAGGTGTGTGTGTTGTCATATTTTGAACATTATGATGGGCCATGCTTTTTTTAATGGAGGCAGGACTAGACTGCAGGCAGGCATTTCTGTCTTGTATTATGTATCTTGTTTTTGATGGATGGAAGTGCATGTACTTCTCCATATTAATAGTACTTTCACAGATGTGCAAGTTACCAATGTAACTGGTACTAATGCACCCCACACCTCATAGCTATTGGGTTTTAAACTTTGCACCAATAACAATCTGGATGTTCGACTGACTAGGCCAGATGCCTCTTAGGGGGCTTTCACATTAATGCTTTCACATGCTTTCCGTGCCTAGGCCAACTTGGGTGTTTACTCAGTCTGATACAGCAGGTGGCGGTATGCATTTGGCTGGTTTAAAAACCCACCAAGGAGGAGAAAGAAGAAGAAGCTACCATGGCAACCACTCGGGTCATGACCTAGGCGATGACTGTTTATGTTTTAACCTGGCAAGAAATCCTCGCTCTGTCTATCCTGCCACCATGGATGATTTAAAATCACTTTTTAAGACCAGCAACGTCGATCTTCGTATCTACACACCTACGTGTAGCTCAGAGGATTAAATGGGCTCGCGCTGCACGGATACAGCGGTTTTTGAGGTGACAGGAGACTTTAATTGCTTTTGCATCTCATCTCGCTGACTCCAACTTGTGTTCATCTGAAAGGTGAGTCATCACAGACTGTTTGTTGACTTGATTCAGATTTTTTCCATCTTTTATTGAGGGAAAATATGAACAAAGTGCCCCACCTTGGAAAGAATTCTAGTTTTTATGATGACGTCAAATGGCTGATACTCCACTCTGTCCCGTATGTGGGTGCGGTTGCAGTCACATCTCATCCGAACGGTACCAGAGTCCACTTGAACCGCACCCAAGACCATCTCCCCATGTGGTTCATTTGCATTCACAGTGACCAAAACGAACCAGACTTTGAGCTCAAGTGCACTCGAATCTGGGACTAGGCCCCAAGAGTGAAAGCCACCTTAGAGAATTATGGACAGATTACTATGTTTTTTTCTTTCTTTTCTTCTTTCTATTTTTGTTATTAGTATCAATGTTTCAGGAATTTTGTAGATTAACATCAAACCAGTAGTACCAATACAGTGTTTTGGATGCCAAACGCCTCCAAACACCAATGAAGAAGAAGAATCTGGATGGTGCTTTTCGTCCCCAAGAGGGCTTTATGGCCGATATTTCCAAATGTGGAGTCGTAGGATCACAGCACACATTCACTTTAGGTCAGTCCATCTAAAATGAGACGTCATTGGTGCGCCTTGTTGTTGATAAAAGGTTTTACTTGGAGCAAACTAAGGTGAAGTGGACAGGGACACATCGACATGTGACTGTAGCAGTGGGGGACTGAACCCACAACCTTGCAATTCCATGATGACCAGTTCTACCAACTGAGCAACAGTTGGCCCAAGCAACTTATTTCTTACAAAGCAGCAACTGAAATTGCTCTTGTTTACCTAGAATCCCTCATCCAGGTCTATACTCCCTTTTGCCCACTATGCTTGGCCAATGAAAATGCCTGGTACTTTCATCACATCAGGGTCCTAAGTCATTAGCCCTACTCTTTTCCTCTGTTGTCCCCCAGTGGTGGGATAAATTACTCAAATCCATTCAACCCACAGAGTCCCTTTCTACTTTCAAGAAAAAGCTCAAGACCCGGCTCTTTAGAGATCACTATGCATGTAGCCTGACTCTCCACTTTTGTCCCCAGAGGTAGAATGAATTTCCCAAATACAATATTGGCTCACACTGTCCCAGTCTTCTTCTGATAGTTTTAGACCCAGTTCCTTGGCCCAGTAACATTGTTGAAATTGACAACCAAAGCTTTGTATGAACAGTGCTAACAGTCTTCACATAGGGGTGTGCCTGTGAAGGAGAGAAAACATGCCCACGTGCACACATACATGTTTACATAGAGAGAGAAAGAATGTGTCTGCTTGTTTTGCATGTATCTTCAGCAGGCCTCATTGTTGTTGTGCAGAGGCTGCCTGTCTCCCTGAATAACACAAACCCTCTTATCTCTTCTCCTGGATAGGAAACATGGGTTTACAGCATTTATGTTTCAAAAGCCAGAGCTCAGGGCTAAGAAACACATGAGACTGACACTGCCCAACACACAAGTGTGTTTAAAAATAGACACCCGGCTCAGCAGACGCTCGCTGAGCCTCTGCCTCTTTGGCTGCTGTGTGGGAATAGAAAGAGGGGGTTGAGGTTGTGGCTGGAGGCGTTTTTTTAAAGATTGTGTGGGTGTGAGGGTGATCCCCTTGTTGTTTTCTTTGTGTCTCCACTTTCACTTTCAACAACAGTTTAACACATGGTAACAAAAAACCACTGACCCAGACACCACAAAGACAAGTCTAGCACTATTTAAATGCTGAGTACAAGTTACTGTAGGCTATCTATTGCAAAGACGAAAGACAGGAGGGCTCAGTGTGTCAGTCAAGGACACTAATGTGGACTGGATGAGCCAAGATTTGATCCATCAGGTCTAAAATCAGTAGAAAACCCAGCCTGCTCTGAGAGGTGTAGGAAATGTTTATAGAAGGACTTTTAGACAGCATAGTCAAGTCAAGTGGAAGTTGCCTGTCTGACTGCTTTGTGCCAACTGTGAAGTTTGCTGGAGGAAGGATAATGGTATGGGGCTGGTTTTAAGGGTTTGGGCCAGGCCACTTTTCTCCAGGGGAAGGCAACATTAATGCTTCAGCATACCAAGACATTTTGGACAAGGCGATGCTTCCAACTTTGTGGCAACAGTTTGCAGCAGGCCCTTTTCTATTCTATGACAGCTGTGCCCGAGTGCACAAAAGAAGAACTATAAAGACATGGTTTGATAAGTTCTGTGTGTAGAACTTGACTGGCCCACACCGAGCCCTGACCTCAACCCCACTGAGCACCTTTGGGATGAACTGGAACGACGATTGTGAGTCAGGCCTTCTTGCCCAACATTAGTGCCTGACCTCATAAATGCTCTCTACATATTCCCACAAATACATTGAAAGAAATGCTTCAAACTCGTTTTTTCTTCTTGAGCTTTGTAAGCAAAATGGAGAAGGGCTTCATATTGCTGTTAACCTGGGGACTCAAAATGAATAACATCACCAATATGGGCTTGGAGTTTTTTGCAAACTCCACTTCGCCACTAGCCCAGAGCGGCGGAGGGCTGCAGCAATGGTTGCCCTTCTGGAACTTTGTCCCATCTCCACACTGGATCTCTGGAGCTCAGTCAGAATGACCACTGACCACCACTCTTACTAGGCCCTTCTCCCTTGATTGTTCAGTTTGGCCCGGTGACCAGCTCTTGAAAGGAGTCCTGGTTGTGCCTAACTTCTTTCCATTTGAGAACCATGGAGTCCACTGAGCTCTTGGGACACTTCAATGCAACAGAGGTTTTTGTAGCCTCCCCCAGATATGTACCCTGGAAAAATCCAGTCTCTGAGCTCTGCAGGCAGTTCCTTTGACCTCATGGCTTGGTTTTTACCCCAAAATTCTAAATGTTGTTGCAAAGGGTCTGAATGCGTATTTCTATGTGAGGTTTCAGGTTTCTATTTTTAATAGATTTGCAAACATTTCTTAAATTCTGTTTTCACTTGGTCATGTTGGGGTACTGAGTGTAGATTAATGAGAATAAAAATGATGTTTTGAGTGTAGCATCAGGCTGCAATATAAAAAAAATGTAAAAAGTGAAGGGGGTCGGATACTTTCTGAAGACACTGTATGTAACTAATGTAAATAATCACACGATACTTGCTTTGCTGTCATATGCTTTAAAAAAAAAAGAAGTATTTTTAAGATAGAATAAGTTTCAGTTTTTCACACATTACTGGGAGAAAGAGCTAGAACAATTAAATGTTGCAGTAGCCCACATGATGTATTAAGTCTTCTTTTGAATGTGCTCCTCTGCAGATCATTACGTTGTCCTGTTGCTGGGCGACAGTGGAGTATAGTCATTTGGTTTGAGAGTTTATAAATATAAATCTGATGGGTTATTCATGATCTTATTAGGAAGAGTGGATAAAAAAAACTCTTTATAAGAAGCACAAAACCTTTTAGATATTTAGCAAATCGATATGAGATTTGTATGTTTGTGTGCCTGATTTTTATTTTAAAACTCAGTGAGCTCATATGCGTTTTTATGAGTTTTTATAAGTGTGTTTGTGTGCTGTGTTCCCTGGTTGTCTGTTCAAAGTTCTTCTCTTAATTTCATAGAAATGTTCCAACTCTGCAGCCTCCCGGCTCTCAACTAACCCACCCAGCAAGCTGTGATTTATCAATCCTGTGGTTCTGTGTGTGTGTGTGCTGTTTTTGTGTGTTGAGCGTCTGACAAAAGCAAACATGGAAATTAACAACAAATGGGAGAGAGACAAAGCAACGTGCTCACAAAGACATCAAGATTAACATTAAAATAGTCGAACACACACAATCTAGCTGTCTGGCACACACACACACACACACAGGAAGTGTGATAGATGAACAGGCGTCATGGCGGAAGGCAGTGGGGCTGGAGCAGACCGCTGCTCTGAAATGTTTTCCTTGATTCACTGAGCTGCACTATTCAACCTCCCACATCACCTCTGACCCCGGCCAAATATAGAGTGAGGACGGTTTTCTTTACTTCTGTTTTTCAGCAGAACAATTCTCATCAGCCAGTCTGAGCACAACGACTCCATGGCATCTTTACACTTTTAAAAGGTGCAAATTTAAAAAGCGCAAATTCTTTATTTAACATTTGTCAAGGCAACACTCGCAAAAATCATTTAAATTTGGAGAAATTCTGAGACAAAGTTGTTTCAGATTTTTTTAAAGAAAGACAAATTAAATGTTAACCGTTGTTATGGCGCAAGTAAACATTATAAGTTGTCTTCGGTTTCCGAAACAGTATCCTCAAAGTAAACGCTTAAACCATAATGAAAGACAGCGGTAGGTAATGCCACTTTTATTTGTTTTGTTTTTTCTATGTATTCAATCACAACAATAAATATAAACTCCTGAACTTTTATTCCTGAAACTCAACACATTGGGTGGTTTTCAGTAAGGTAAGATTGCTGTTTTTTTTTGTCATCTTGCTAACTAACTACACAAACACATCGAGACAACTGTGGATTTAACTTCTACAGGTATGCAATCCACTTGTCACAAAGTCAGACTGAAAGAAACGCAACAGAAGCTTCCTTTTTTGTCTGGTGGCAACAGAAATGAAAGACATTCATTTCAGTGACACTGGTTTACACCAGACTGTATATTAAGATGGATGACACAATAGCAGCCTGGAAGTGAAGCTAAAATATGTAACTCCCTCTACTGACTGGCTGTGGTACAGGTCATTAGCCCCGCCTCCTCCATGTTACATCATCTCAGCACCTGGGGGTATTTTGGCTTCACTTCTGTACATCAGGAGAGAGAGTGGAGATTTATTGCATATAATAATATACAAAAAAGGCTAAGGGTAAAACTGAGAAAATGCATCTTATTAGCCAAGCTCTCTGGTCTCTGATAAAGTAAACTTGCTGTCCACGTGTGGAGTGCTGGAGTCACTTCCCTCACAGACATAAAAAGTGAAACATACTTGTTGAGTGGTATACAAAATTTAAGATTTTTGCATTTTAAAACCCCTAAACTACTTTAAAGAAAAAGGTCATTTACATTGGCATAAATCAAGACAAGGTTTGAATAACTTTCAAAGATTGGACAAGAGGGACAATTAAAAAGAAATATCTAGATTGGATTAGTTTAAAGTCACAAACAGAAGTTGTTTTTGACCGTCTATAGTGCTCAGCCCTCTCAACCTAACATTGTCTTCCTATTGTTTAAGCTGAAGGCCTCGCTTCATACAACCAGAAGACAAAAATAGCCATTGCAGCGCTGTAAACAGGAAGCGAGACAGAAGTTTCGACTGTGTGTGTGTGTTGATGTTTTCTTACTCCCTCTGCCCTGTCATCCTCCTCTGTCTCTCTCTCTGTCATACGTCTCACCCCATTCATCATCTCTCACACACTCCGTGTACATACAGTCACCCCAGTGAAAAGTGTGTAAGTATCTGTCTAGTATGTGTGTGTGAGCATGTTTGTGTGTCTTGACCTCCCTCTGGCCAACAGGATGAGCTGACCTTACTCACACTGCAGCGTCAGCTGGAGGTGGCGTCGTCGTCTTCGGAAATTTAACTAAGTGAACTTAGTCTCGAGTCTTTATTATTACAAGGAAAACATCTGATAATATTTGCTTGAATGTAGAAATGAAGCTTGTAGGAAAACAGTGTCCCCCCCTGGTCACCTTAAGTGGCTCTGCTGTCAGTCCTATCCTCAGTGATTTACAGAGAGGGCTGCTGTGAACGCTGCAGCTCCCTGATCATATCTGACATGCAGACAAACAAATGAACACAGGGTGCCCTCCTTCTGAAAGTCAGGGTCAATCACTCATATACAAATATAATAAGAGCTACAACTATTAAATACCACAATCAATCATGTTAAAGCTAAATCAAAGTATTTCAAAGAATTAAACACACACAAAGGGACTCAGTCCAGCAGGAACTCTATCCAAGCAAATTGATTTATAACACAGAAAAGATCAGATCAGATCTAGGAGAATACATCTTTAAAGCACTCATGAAATTGGTGGTAAACAAATGAAAAAGTGTTTACACTGACAGCATTTCTGTTATTACTGTAAACTATTAGAGTTCTGATGGAGGCAACATTTGAGGACATGTTTATTTTGTTTTACATGCTAGCTTATTTTTGTTTGCTTTATTCAGTGTGTTATGGAAAGAACGTTGGTCAACAGTGGGGTTTCTACGTTTTCTTCACATTTTCAATTTTTGCATAAAAAATGAAAACATTGCAAATTCAGAAAAAAGTTTTTAATGTTAGAAGGAGGTGGAAAAGTTGGCACATCAACAAAAGAAAAATGTGACTTTTTAACAACTTTATCCTCCTGAGACCTGAGCTTTTGTGTGGTTTGCATTTTTAGTTTGTTCCACTAATTTAGGATAAGTGTTACCTAATAGGTACAAAAGGGGCCATTAAGGCCAGGTATGAACTCAAAGTTCAGGAGGTCTTGGGAAATTCCCTTTAAAATGATCAGAAAAAAATCACCCCAAAATTCCAAGACATTACTGAAAAAATTCTGTTAAATTTTCCAAATGTTTCAATGACATTTTCAGAAAAAGCCTAAAAATATAGAATTTTTTTTTTTTACCTAAGAATCCAGGAAATTTACTGAAAATTTTCAGGCAAATTCCACCTAAAATTTCTCAAGAAATTCCCCCAAAATACAGTAGATTTCTCCAAACATATTCCTTTAAAACTTCCAGGATATTTTTGAAGGAAATTCTCCAAATTTCCACTCAGAATTTCCAGGCTTCTAAGAAATTAGTTAAAATGTTTATCAAATACCAAAAATACCCCAAAATTTCCTCAGATATTTTCCAAATGTTTCATTGAACTTTTTTTCTGAAAAAGCCTAAAATCCATACTTTTGAATAAACCTTCCAGGAAAATTCCTGATAATTTCAGACAAATTCCACCTAAAATTTCTCAAGAAATTCCCCCCAAATATATACTTATAGATATAGATACATTTTTCCAAATTCTATGAAAAACCGTGGAAAATCTCAAAAAAAAAAAAAAAAAAAAAAAAAATTCCTTTAAAACTTCCAGGATATTTTTGAAGGAAATTCTCCACCCAAATTTCCACTCAGAATATCCAGACCTCTAAGACATTAGTTAATATATCTATCAAATATTAAAAATACCCCAAAATGTCCACAGATATTCTCCAAATATTTCAATGAACTGTTTCTCTGAAAATGCCTAAAACACATACTTTTTCGCCTGAACATTCCAGGAAAATTCCTGATAATTTCAAACAAATTCTACCCACAATTAATCATCAAATTCCCACAACAAATAAAAATACATTTCTGAAAAATTCTGTGAAAAATTTCCAAACGAATTCCTCCAAACATCCAAACAAATCCCCTAAAAATTCCAAGAAAATTATGAAGGAAATTCCTTGCACAAATTTCCACTCAAATTTTAAAAAATAAATTCCCCAAATTCCCATTAAATTTGTAAAAAATTTCAACATTTCTTAAATGAAAACTTAACTACTAGCAAAAAGTTTTGAAAAAGTTTTTTTTTAAAAGCATCAAATCAAAAGTTTTCTATTTCACAGATAAACTTCTTCGTCTAATGTCTGCGTTTGTTCCAAGATACTTCCTCTGCAGTCTTTTTTCTTTAAATAGTGCCATCTACTGCTTGATCCATTGACTCCTAACATTTGGATGAAAAATCAACTCATGTTTATCTTAGAGGCAACCTCCAGTGTTCATAAATGAAGCCAGTGTTGAGCTATCAAAATAAAGAAGATACAGTTCTTTGTGAGTCCACTTGCGGCTTGCCCCCAAGCACCCTGAAAGTCTGATAAATGCCTCTACCTCAGAGTAAAATAAACATGTTTACAGACAGATATATGAGGAATAGCTTACATTACTTGGTTACTCAAGGCAATGAAGTAACAAGTTACACTACTAGTTACATTACTTTTGCATTACTCCTTGTGCAACTTAACTGCCCATATATGCTCAGAATGTTTTGCTTCAACTTTCTTCTCTCCATGTTTAGAGGGGGCAGCATGCCATACATCTATTATATTAAACTCACAGATGTGAGCCATGCCATAAGGGAACAACAAGACACAGCAAGGAAAATAAAGCATGGACATAATCTTATTATCATCTGATTTTGACAAAACTTGTCACTTGCATTATCATCAAGGTTTCTGATTTTTCATCCGTCATACTTTAGAGTCTAATGAAACTTCATACACTGTATCCACCATTTTAAATCACTTTTCAAATGCAACAGTATAGTCAGAAATTAGAAGCATAAGAAACTTTACTAATTAATGACAAAATAAATCAAGGCTTTACAGGCTGGCATGTGTTCAGTGCAGACCTTAAAAAACACTTTTTATAAATGGCAGTCTATCTGCCATAAATTCATTAACACACCAATCTCTCCTGAAACCACAGAACAAATAACATATAATGTCCTCAGGTAATCCCGGAGAATGGGAACATAATGATGCTGCAAGAATTTTCTCTCTTAGGCAAAACATAAAAACACAGAACAGGCATCTGTTATAAGGGAATGTCTATAAATAGTTTCTCTTTAAAGCTGAAAAATGTATGCTCAGTAGCTTTAGGTTTCTTTGTGAGTCAGAGAAAGAAGACAACGAGGCTCACACTGTGGTTCCACTGCGCTCTAATTGGCTGTGAAAAGATGATGTGTTAAAACTTTTCAATCGATTCAGCGAGTGAGTGCAGGTGTTAAAAAGGGGAAGTGAAACACATGTGAGAAGAAAAATACATTTGACTCCATGACTTCTTTTTCATACTTTTACTAATCAGTCTGATTGGCTGGCTAATGCCAGTGTTTGTTGTGTACTGTACGTATGGGCGTTAAAAAACAATCAAGTCTCATTTGAATGTGTTGTTCAAATAATCAACAGAACAGATGAGTGTGAGTGATGTGTGTGGGTTTCAGTGACACTGATGGAATCCACACAGCAGACTCAGTTCCCTGCATCTGTGAGGACTTCAAGCCTCGATCTGAGATTTATAGGAACGCAAAGACTGAAGGCAAAATCAGATCTAAATGCTGAAAAGCACACGAAAAATATGTACGAAATTCAGACACATCTGTAAACTGTAACAAGAAAGTACAAAAACATGCCATGATTATTTTTTATGTGATACCAATACAGTAGAAATATTGTATTTATAAGATGAATAATATTGGTGGAATATTTCAGATGCACTTTAATTGTGATTGGCTGGGGGGAGCTGGAGTTATCAAAAATTTACCATTTTACTGTTCCTCTATTGTTTTTAATCCGTAACAAGTTCCTTTGTTATGGTCAAATTTAAAAAAAAAAACTTTGATTAAACAGAAGTTCCTTATTTTCTTTCAAAATAAAAGTCCATCTGTTTCCAAACAGGTTAAGACAGTACAAAAACCCCACTTGAAACAAAAACAGTTTAAATGCAAAATAGTGGAATTTCAAAATAGGGACATCAATCGCAATTAACCAAGGAAATTCTGATTAAAACTAAATGTTTGACAGCACCATATTTAATATGAATAAAAATGAATGAGGGCTCCCAAATTTCAGGGTTCATGACATTGACAAGTCCAAGGCAGCATGAGTCTGAGTCCTGGACTTGAGTACTACAACACTGTGCAGCACCATAGACATGCTTTCTGTGTGCAAGGTTGACACCTTGGCTCTGCAGAGCACGGCTCAGCCTGCCATGGTGTACAGTTTCTACATCTTATATCACTTTCCAGCCATTTTTCTCTCCTGTCTCCTTCCTTCACAGTAAACAGATTGATGTCGGATTAGCCAGACTTCTTTCCACAGACTGATATAATTACAGTTAGTCCTCCAGAGTCTGTGATAAGAGCCATGACCTCAACAACCATGTGCTTATCTTAATAACAGTGTGTTCCTCTAAATGAAATAATGACTTATTTTTAATGACAGTGATGTATTACATACGTTAAATATAAGGATTCAGTTTAAATGTAGGCATAGTCCAGAGCTAAGTTAACAATAAAACATTATAACTCAGACTGAGTCTAGTGTTTGATTAAAATAATTTAAATTATAAAAATCTGCTATATATTACATTAATAGTGGTTCAAGGCACGTGAGAAATGACATTGCCCCACCTTTCTGTCACCTTTAAACATGTCTGTAGAGGTTCAAAGTACATTTTCATACACTTACTCATGCACACACACCCAGAAACACACCTCCACACATGCCTACACTCCTCTCTGTGTCACATGCCTCACCCTGCAGAGCCTGATCTGTGTCTGGCTCCTCTCCTGCATCCTTCTCCGTCTCTGCTGATTAGCGGCCAACCAAGGAAGTTGAACAGGAGACAACAGCAGCGGCGCTCTGCTCCGACTTGGCCTGCATGTCTGGGGCTATTTCCAGCCGCCGCCTGTTCTCCGGATGCAGCCCGGAGCAAGAAGAAAGAAAGCAGAGGGTCCTGACTCCTATCTGCACCTCGGCTCTGGCTTGTGTCCTCTCTGGCTCCGGAAAAAGTCCTCCAGAGGTGTTTAAATCAACACAGCCTCTCAAGACAACAACCTGGTCGTGAACTCCACAGCTTTGTTTGAAACTGGACAGTAAAGAATCGCTGTTTTTGATCAAATTCAACACAAAAGACCATTGATCTTTCAGGATGTTTGGCACTTTGTGATGCTTTTGGCATACAGCTGAGTCACCATCAATTTTGTTAACTCTAAAAGAAAGTAGCTCTTTATTATCCTCTTGTTAGGTTACCTTTCTCTCCCTTTTTTGCTCAGTTTCACATTCACTAAACTCCCTCACACACTCATGCAGCACAAGGTCACCTCAGCAGGTGTTGTCCTTGCAGATAAGTGCTTCTTCCTCATATTCTGCCTCTATTTTTCTTCTTAAAAACCAAACTGGCAACCTTCCAGGCTCTCTAATTCTCTTGCTTCAAGCAGATTACATCATGTCTGTGCCACTTCAACATCTTTCTGCTTCTGCCATTAGCCTTCACATTTTCATCAACCTTGCAAGAATCCACCAATATTCATTCAAATGTCTTTGTGTGGTAAGGAGGGGCATGTCTGTAGGTGGCGTGTGTGAGGTTTCCATATGGTATTTTTACCAGCAGCCAGGTTTAAGTAGAGGACTAAGAGTGAAGGATAATCACAGGGGTCCTGACGTCTTAACCTAACCTCAACACACCAAGAATAAACCTTACAAGATATAAGAAGCAGGCAAGCCCCTATGAAAGTGACCTGATTTGAACCTTATTGGGCTCTGTATGGGCAGATGTGTCCGCACTTATTCAAACAAGATAAGCCAGGATGTTTTCTCATGCTTAAAAATGTGCCATCTGTGTGACCGTCATGCCGTAAACATGCTCAGTGCAGCTGATATTTTCAAAATAACCAAGCATGAGCAGAAGTGGTCAAACTGTGACCAATGTGGAAGTGCATAAACCCGCAGTTCCTGAAGTTTCCACGAGGCTGACTGCAAAGGTGGGCCAGTCCCTGTTAGGTCCTCTATTTAGCAGCAGATTTAGGCAGCACAAATAAATGCGTTAAAGAAATTCAATTTAGATGGCTGATTGGCTTGCAAAGACTGGGTATGATTCAGTGAAACAGCAGCAGGAACGGTTTCAGAAAGCCAGTGAAAGCAGTGTCAAGCAGGCCTGTGCAGGTACCAGATGTGTCTTGGCTGCCAGATCTGTCTGGGGGCCTGCACCTTCATTCTGCACTTCCTGATGATGTCACAAACATTGTTGACTACAGCAACTCCATGTGGACAAACCACAATGCAGCCGAGTTGATTGATGGATTAATATTTCAATAATCCATTTCAAGATAGATATTCTTGTTTTTTTTTTACTTAAAGTGACCGATTGTTTTGTAAAGTACTGAATACTTTTTATTTTAAATTGTGTTTTTTTCATGAAGATCCTTCTTTTGTAGGTAAAACTGATATCTTAACTATTTAATAGTAGAAAGATATTTGTAGTGAAAAATATAAAGGTTTATAAACACAAAAAAAATGTATGTGCATTTTTTTTGCTTTTCAAAAATGACATATTTGTTTCTCTCTCACTTGTTAAACTATTGTATAAGACATCAATCACAGATTGTCCTTCTAATAAACAGCAAAAGCAAACAGCAAGTCATGGCCATTTCAGACACAGTAAATGTCAGAAAATTTTATTACCTCTGACAAGGAGGTTATGTGATCGGCAGGGTTTGTTAGTTAGTTTATTAGTTTGTTAGCAACATAACTCAAAAAGTTCTGGATGGATTTTGATGAAATGTTCAGGAAATATAAGAAATGGCATAAGGGAGAACTGATTAGATTTTGGGAGTGGATCCAGAAATTTTTGAAAGGATTCTTTACTATTGGGAGCTAGGGCTAATGGTGGAGGTCTGCGCTCTCTGAGTGCTTTTCTTGTTAAAAATTATGTTTCTCACACCCTCAGCATCACCGCCAAACATACAGAGGGTTGAAAGTGGGTAATTCAGAGGTAAAGAGAACACTGAAGTATAAATAATGTTACAACACTGAAGTTAGCTTTCAACGTTAGCTTCGTAAAAAGCTAATGGGTTTGCTATCCCACGGTGTGAATTTTCAGCCAATAAAAATGTGATATGTCATCACAGCCAATCACAGTGTGTCATGTCATCAGCTGGCACAGGCCCTCGGACACATCTGGTACCTACACCAGTTTTGTTCACTACAGTTTTGCCACATTAAGCGCCGATCTTACCTGTTTCTAATGCTGATGAGCCACCAGTCTCCCTCGTTGTGACGGGAGGTCCATCTCTTTTAAGAGATCCTTTTTTCTCCGCTCAGTAGAGCTGGTTGTTTGGCTCCGAAATGACTCTTCGTTTGGTGCCAGTTTGGCTTTTTAAATGTGGATTTAATCACAACAAAGGGCCGAGGAAAGACATCTGGCACAAAAAAGATAAGCTATGTAGCCACCGTGGCTCACATTAAAGAGCTACTTAGGCTTTTTTTGGTACATCATTCAAGACTCTTGTCTCCCCTCATGTGGCTAGTTGACTGAGTAAATTGTGATATTGATCGTGTCCACCAGTAAAATTGGTTGAATTTTGGAAGAAATGACTGTTTTGTAGAGTAACTGCTCGTACTGAATGTATTAAGAAATTTTTCTTATGATTATTGTAGCTTAGAGGTTCATTAGAGCTTTAAAGTTCTAACTTTCCTCCGCTCCAAATCATTCCCTATGGCTGTCCACCACTTCCTGACCCCAAGTTGACTTTCAGGATCATGTGATTTCAAACAACCTATTACACCACTCTTCTGCCCACCAGTGCTTATTATTTTATTAATGCTTATGTTCTTTCCATTACTGTAGAACTGTTTTAAATTAGGATTTTTGCTCCATCATGAAAATCCAGATCACTCCAGTTCCTTATGAGAGGGCCTCAGACGGGCTTTGTACCCTGAACCTCCATGCTGTTATACAGCCATCTTACAGTCTAAAGGTCACTGCCTGCCAGTGACTATTATTTGGGACTCATATCCCTTCCATTACCTCAGTGTATTCATAAATCAAGTCTACAGTGTAGCTGGATGCATCCATTACAGACAGGCCTTTAGTAGAGAAGACCCAGGAAAGACTCAATTCTGCCTCCCCAGGACATTTGCCTTACAGTGTTCATGTACTGTCTAGTACAGTGGTTCCCGGGACCCACTATCACCTCTTTAAGGAGAATTGAGACTCAAATTTTGGATTTTTTTCATGAATCAGATTTATTTCAAACAAAACTGCCAAGCTTAGACCTCAGACAGATGAAACAGGACTCAACAAGCATGTTTTTAGAGTTTCATAAACAATTTTTTTTTTGCAGACACACATCTGCGACCCAGTGGACTTCTGAAACTCCAAACAGAAAAGACCTGGTGAGGTTTGATCCCTGAACCTTCACGCTGTGAGGCAGCAGTCTTAACCATTACAACACTTTTCTACCTGGAGGCATTTGCATTTTTATTGTCCTTTTGATCACCAGGGGTCTTCAAAATCATAGTCCACAGTCAAACAGGAAAGGCCCTGACCAGGGTTCACTGGACCAGGAAACCACTAGCATGCAGACCAGATGTGTTTGCTTGCTAAGGTTTATTTACTTTCCAGATCATGACAACAGCTCAAAAACATGCTCATAGCTCCAGTGGCAGTGTTTTAACTTTTTGTAAGCTTTGTGTATTTAGATATCACACATGCTAAAGAAGTAGGTTAATTCAGCTGAGGTGTGATGCAATTAGCTCGTAGCCACATCCTTGTTTTCAGAGTACCTCTCAGGTGAAAGGTTGCAGACTCCTGCTGCTTTGATTCTTAAAAGTGGAAGGATAATGTGGCATGTAGATAACATTCATTTTCATTTCATTTCATTTTTTTTTAATTTATTGTAGTCATGGTAAAGTTCACAATTTTTCCACAACGAAATATTCAACTTCATTCCATTCCAGAAAGGGAGCAGGGAGAAGAAAAATTCTTATTTAGCCTGCCCCTTACTCAAGACACAAATGTTCAAGAGTTGGTGTGCCAAGTTTACAGTAACTGAGAGAATGATATTACAGTATCCTGCATTCTTGTGCATCTCTCATTTAGTCTTAACATTTGCACCTTTCTTGGGTCAATCAGAAGTATTTTGAGAACTTATAATGCCAAGATGTAATGCCTATGACCGTCGGTTACCTGTAGCTCTAAATTCTTAGTCTTCTAGTGTATTTGTACTCTGTGAATGCTGTGTGTCTGAGATAAAAAGACTCCTGGTTAAAACAGTTAATGTGCTCACCTCCTGCTGGCTACCAGGACATTTTGCTGCTGTTAGCAAACTTGAGTCTGCAATCAGTGGGACTGTGCCAGCTATCTCACAGGTTGCTGCATGTTAGCTGCCCAGCTACATGATGGTGGAAGCCGTGAACACATTCCTCACAACACATTCATTTCTGCAGTGCCTGACAGCATGGCTCCAGTAAAAGGAATTACACAAACATATGATACACACTTATGCAAAACTTTCTCAGTTATGTGTTCATCTGTGAGCCAATGGCTTGTAACAGCTGTCTTGTTTGATTTCCTCGTAAAAGTGTGGTATGATTCTGATGTGAAATTGATGAGTAATATCTGCTGGGCAGTGGTCCACAGCTACTACTATGTCTATATTTGGGTGTGTGAAAATCCTACAAAATAATCTAAACAAATAGTTTCCATCTCATTTACTTTACAACAAGTCACAGAAGGAATTGAGATAATTTTGGAGCTTTTAGAGTCTGGTACATGAGTTTTGGGACTTAGCTCTCTGTAGCCCTTGATGAGCTTGTTCTCATAACCTCAAGTTCCCTGAATCAGGACTTCACCCATGTGCCCTGACTGTAACCTCCGCTTGACTTCTTGTTCCTGTATGAAGCTTGTGATCATTGGTAAGTCTCAAGAAACAGACCAGAATGAAGATTGACCTCATTTTTTACAGGATTAGCAACAGACCGGCATATGCTCCTATGCTAAGACTGTGTTGGACAAAATGAGATGACAGTTTTTATGTATCACACTTAAATGCTGAGAGTGGCTATGAAAATAAGATTAGAAACTAATGGTAACAATGCTGTATAATACGTAAAGTATCTGTAAAAAAAATGAATAAAAATATCAACCTGTCTGAGCTTGCAGAGAAGGCCTAACTAATCCAGATGGCCAACAACTACCTCTGAATATGCGGGCCAGCTTGACCAACTGAGGACCAAGTCTTTTTATTCATCATTAACCAGAGAGATAAAGATTGTAAATATCCAGAGGGGTCTGGCTGCAGACAGTGGGTCTCAGATGGCTCTCCAACAGGCCACTAATGTGAGACACCACATCTCTCAGAAAGGAAGGGACATACTGGGAGCAGATACAAAGGAAGAACATTGACGACAAGCTTCTTCTGTAAGTGTGCTGTTAGGTCAGCTATGCTGAACCTTTTATAATTATGTTTTGAAGGGTAAGTTAGTTACTTTTGATCTAAAACTGTAATAAAAATGATCAGGTTTACTGCTGTTCTAGAGACGTGCTCAAATATGAAATTAGCTGTTTACCATGAAAAGACTCTCTTGTGCTTCCTTATTTAATCATGTTCAATCTAATGTTTTTCTACCAAGTGGACTTTACTTGAAACAGTTTTTCCCTGCCTTTCCACAAGCCTACGTGGAAAGCATCAAGCAGGGACAGCACACATTACTGCTCTTCCCGTGCCTACAAGGGAAGCCTAAGATAGGGAGAGAGGCAGCAAAAACCCAGAGCAGAGCACACATAATGACTGTGTAATGAATGGTAATAATTAAGTCAGATATAGCACAGAGGAGGAGCTGGAGTGGAGGAGGGATGCAAAAGGCAGCTTGTAGAGGGAGCAGCAAAGCATAGCCAGGCAAGAGTAGTTAAAATATTACAGCATGAGTGCTATTAGCCAATAGTGTGCTTAAAACAAATCAGCTGGCCATCAGCTGATGAGGGCTCGTGTAAGATCAGCTGACATCAAATATATTGCTTGGCTCGACTCCATGGCCTACCTGAACTAGCACTATACGCTTATATTATCTTGAAATACGGCCCATCATCCCTTCATTTATTCATTTTTTAGAAATGCCCTGCTTGTGCTGAAAATGTTGACAGACAAAAAGTTGAATCTCAGGGTTTATTGAACTTTGATGTCATTGCATGATTTTTATAGTTAACTATTGGGAGGAAAATGAATACCAAGCTTGTTTGTCTGGAAGGTACCAGCCAAAGAACTGTGTTTAAGTAAAATATCAATGCTGCAACACCCATTAGGAAATAATAATAGTAATAATATAGTTATAGTAATATATTTGATCATGCATGGTACTTCTTATGAGCTTAAGTCACACCACTTGTTCACTTAAAAACCAGTCACATTTTGGAAATAATTGGTTATTCTTGTTTTTGTGTTTTTGTTTTTTTTGTTTTTTTGTTTTTTTTTGCAGCCATCCCCAAATCCCTAAGCAACACAGCTGCAATCACATACAGAACATACATGCTTCTTTACTTTTCAGGACCATAACTGACTCTTACCAAATATAACCTAAAACTAATAAACGTTGTCTGTTATTCTTAATCCTCAGATGGCTCTTCAAAAGAAATGGGGGCCCCCCAAGAGTCCTCATATGCAGGGTTTACTCAAGCCAGTTGAGTTAAAGTCAGATTTGAGATCTTGACATTAAAGATATTCCCTCAAAAGTTGCAAATTTGATGATGTCTGTTTATAAAGCAAAGAAAGGGGAATAATCAGTGATCCCAGTTTACAAGAGTAAAGAGGTCTAAATTTATAACTGCTCCTGGAACCAGTGAACTAATAACTTAGAAAAATGTGTCATGGTTTTTACTGAATGATGAATCACTTTCTTGTAAAAGTTCCTAAAAAAAGCTTTTTCTCAATGCAAAGGACACAAACAGGAAGTGACTCAATGGTGTCTTTAGACAGAAACTAATTGGTCAGAGGGAATGACAGTCTTGTGTGTTTTTTGTGTAGCTTACTTTGACATATTTTTGTCTTATTTACACCTCTGCTTCAATTTTTGATTACTTTGTTTTATCAATGTTGAACTTGTAAGAAAAAAGGTTTATTTTAGAGACATGTTTTTCCTTTAATTTTTAGGATCTCTGCATGTATTCACTGATCAAGCCAGCCCACCACAGAAAATGCATTTTGGTTTACAAGAAAAATAATCCCCCTTTTGTCCGAATCTGATGCAGAAATCACCAAAACAAGGCATTACCAGTCCCAAATGACAGTGTCATTTCAGTGCTATGGTTGTTAGCTATGCTTATGTAATAGCAGGACAACAAACAACATGGACCTTGTCTTTCATTGAGCTTTAGAGAAGGCCACCTTGCAGTAATTGTCTGTGAAGACTTTAATGGTGCTTCACTTTTTATCCTCAGGCTTTACACAGAACTGGTGCCACTTTCAGGTGGAGATGAACCATATAATGAGTATTGCATAACAGGAGATGTCTCTGTGGAAGAAAAGACCTTTCAATAATTGATTTGCCATTTCTTTCAGACGCATGTGGCTCTTATTGGCATGTTTGGTAACTAACACAAAGGCAGTGACTACATCTTAGCCTTCTGTTATAAAACTGATAAACAACTCACCATGTAGTGCTTGAACAAAAGGGTTGAGGATCCCAAAACAGAATAAAAAAGATTATTCAGAACAAGAAAAATACATTTATTTACAAAGCGCTTTTCATAAAACTCAAAGACACTGTACAAAGCAGAAAGATAAAGTCACATTAAACAAGCCAAAAAAACAACGAAGTCAACACAAGCAAATCAGCAACACAGTCACAGATTAAAAGCCAGTCTAAAGAGGTGTGTTTTGAGGAGTGATTTGAAGGTAGGGAGGTCCGTGCAGTTTTGGATATGGGTTGGGAGTGAGTTCCAAAGGGAAGGGGCAGCTATGCAGAAAGTTCTGTCCCCCCAGGTTTGGTGCTTGGTTCTTGTGGGGGGGGGGGGGGGGGATCGAAGACTATGGGTGGGAGTGTGACGGTGAAGGAGGTCAGTGAGATAGGGTGGGGCCAGAGCATTAAGGGCTTTGAAGGTAAGGAGCAGTATTTTAAATTGAATTCGATAGGGGATAGGGAGCCAGTGGAGTTTTTGGAGAATGGGGGTGATGTGATCGCGGGATCCGGTATGGGTGAGGAGGCGTGCTGCAGAGTTTTGGATATAGTGAAGTTTATTGAGAACTTTGGAAGATGTACCGTAGAGAATGCTATTACAATAGTCTAGTCTGGAGGTGATAAAAGCATGGATCAAGGTTTCAGCAGCAGAGAAGGAGAGTAGTGGGCGGAGACGGGCTATGTTTTTAAGGTGAAAAAATGTGTTTTTGGTAAGTTGTTTGACATGCTGTTCAAAGGAGAGGTTGTTGTCGAAAATTATGCCTAGGTTGCGGATGTGAGAGGAGGGGGTGAGGGTAGAATTATCGATAGTGAGGGTGAAGTCTTGAATGTTCTTCGTGATGGATTTAGGGCCAATGATTATGATGTCGGATTTGCTGTAATTTAGTGAAACGAAATGAGTGTTCATCCAGGATTTTATATCGTTTAGGCAGTTTGACAGGGTTGTGGCAGTACTGTTTGTGAGTGAGCTGGTGGAGATATATAGTTGAATGTCATCTGCATAACAATGGAAATTTAGGCCATGGAGACAGATGATGTTGCCAAGGGGAAGTAAGTATGTGGAGAAAAGGAGGGGACCAAGCACCGAACCCTGGGGGACACCTTGAGACAGGGGAGCTGTGGTGGAGGAGCAGTTATTTATGTGAACATAATTGTAAAGCACTGTGCAATGTTTGCTTAAAGGCCCACCTAGAGAAGAGCTTGAAACACTCCGTAAAGCACACCAGCTTCAAAATCTGTAATGAAACTATATCAAACTGTATTGTCCTGATTAGATGAAAATATGTCGATTCATTTTAAATCAGCTAACAAGGAAAGGGCAGAACCACAGAGACTCAATACGAGGAAAATCAAACACAGCTAAGCTAATGAGACACAGGTGGGACCAATAAGGACAATTAAAATGGAGGAAAAGTAACAAGGCAGGAAGACACTCTGAGGGGTACTAACTATAAAATAAATCAGGGGAATAAACAAAGTTACAAAAATAATATAACAAAAACACACGCTGAACAAGGGAAATACAAACTAGACCAGGGCACAACGTTACAAAAAACATCTTTAATCCATGAAATGAATGAAGTAACTTAATAAAAAGGGGAAATAATCAACAAGTGGCAAATTTTCTTGCATCCTCACATGCAAGATGACTGAAAGATATACTGTTAGACTAATTTTTATTTTATTTTCTTAAATCTGAATTACTTGAATATTCATAGCACATGGATGGACAGTGAACTGAAATGTGCCTCACTAAGAACCTCTGACATGGGACAGGCCTTTATTAACTTTGTCTATAATATTATGGCAGCATAATAGAAATCATAGCCCAATTTAAACCCCTTCTTGGTGGGCAGCAAAAGGCTTTACAAATTTATTAAAGTGATGAAGTCTGAGTGGGCAGTTGTTGAACCTAGCACAAAAAAATTGTTTAGTAGATCATTTTTTTGTTGTAACAATGCTTCATGGCAATTAATCTTATACCATTGGAAAGCCTGTAGATATCCCTTTAAAATGATTTCACATTTATAAGGATCATGCATTTGTGGAATGAGTGGATTGCGCCTATGAAAAATTTGCCAAATTTTTTCTACCAGTGCCAAACAGCTTATTCTGCTGTTGCTACTGACTCATGTTTTGAGCCTCTGGTACCCCCAGGTGCTGACAATCAGGTGCTTGATTGCACCTCAATAAATTTCAGAATAAAGTACTCTGTGTTGATGCCAGACAAATGCCAGACTGCATTTCCATTCACTATGTCAAAAAAACGTCATAATGGGGCATAAAGGAGCAAGAGGAAGCACATTTATTTATAAAGGGTTACTGACCTATGACCCATGGCAGAAGCACAAAAATCCACATGAAAGGAAAAATCAGAGGCAAATCCAAGCAAGTTCATCCTATTCCTGCGGTTCAGAACAATAGCTTCATGTGTGTTTGTATGTTTTATAGCAGGAGTTCTCAAACTTCGGCGGGCTAGGGACACCTTATAGGACAGAACATTTTCCAAGGACCCCCACATAACCCTCCCGCTGATCAAACTTATGTTAACTGCCATTTGTACTCCTAGATGCTGTATTTTAAACTCTTTAACCTAAATACAAGCACTTGTCTTATTGAGTGTGGCTTCTTACCCTCAAGCTTTGGCTCAGGGTTCCCCAGACCCCAGTTTGAGAACCACTGTTCTATTGTACTAAAGTAGTTTCTACAGCCAGGTGTGATTCTGTAACTACTGCAAAACTCCTCAGTCTCATGGGTCTAGCTGTCCAGCAGTGCTGCTCTGTACTGCACTGCAAACACAGTCAGTGGGTGTTGCCAGACTGGGGGCCACGCAGGCTAACTGCAGTACAGTCGAGATGGACCAGAGACAAACCCAGTGGAAGTCCTGGTTGGAGTCTGCTCCAAGAATCAGCATGCCACGTTTGACTGATCTGGATAGGGCAACTTCAAGCTGGTGTTCTGCAAGACCAGGTCGTGGCATTTTTAGAGTGAGCCATAGTACCATCTCCAAACTGTAGGCCAAGTTTCATGTAACAGGGGATTGCAGAGACAGGCCATGAAGGGGGTGTCCCAAGAAGACCGTTTCCTAACCCTGTCGGCAATGTATAATTTTTCCTTTTTTGCAGGTCATGAAGGGTCCCAGCTTGTATTAGAAGTCAGTAGAGGGACTCCAAGGAAGCATTGCAAACATGTTTAATTGAGGTAAAAATATGTAGTTAGTGATTCTGATAAATTTGATGCCATTTGTCAAATAAGTGACTGCCCTTCAGCTTCATCTGACTGAAATCAAAGAAATATCTTTCAGGCTCTTTCAAGTACACATTATCACCAGCTGATATCACTGTTTCAACCTTTCAGCACAATACACAAAGGACAACTGTGCAGAGCCAATAACTGTGCTCTTCTACTCTTTGTATTTGTTTATATTCCATCAGCATGCAAAAAACAAATGTGTGACACATGTAACCCTTCATAAAGGGTGTGGTGATCAGTAAATATCTTTTTATGAACAGTGATCATCACACACCTTTTTGAGCTGCTGTACTAGTACATGAAATTACAGACTCACCCAGTTTAAAGGGAAGCACTGACCTGCATCTCACAGTAGAAACTTAATCCCATTGTGTAAGTACTACAGTAATGAATATTTTAAACTGAAAATCAACTATCAGGCAAACATCAAGAAAGGGGAAACACATTTGAAATACACATTTACTACATATTGTCTTTGCTTTAAAATAATCAAAAGTTGCATTAACAGCTTAAATAGCGCCACAGTGCATTAGTTAATTTCTCAAAACCCACTGAATATGGTGGATTTATCCCACATTATCCTTTGTGTCATATAAACTCCTCTCTTTGTGTTATAAGGACCTTTACAGTGTTATGCTTTTTCAAAGCCAACTCTCTCAGTACACAGGACTCTTCTTTATCAAATACAAACAAAAGAAGTGGAGGACAAAGCAGCGCAGACATTTTCACACCCTGCGTGGTATAACATTTTCAGTGTCTTTGTCTGACTGCATCATAATGTTACACTGTAGTCACTGCAGTGGACTCTGAGGAGCCACTAGGTTTGTACCTGTTATTCACTCAACACAGTACACATAAAAATGAACCCAGCACATGCTGCATGCATCTGATGCAATCTGTTGAAATCACCTCACTTCATACTCTGTCTGCCACCCCAAACAGGACAGGATGCAGGAACAAAGAGGTGAAACAAACACATTTTCAAGGAGGTTGTTTCAGTGAAAAATACATGAAGTGTTAGAAAAAAATTAATAGTTGTGCTTTGCAAAGCAAAAAGTGTTATTCTTTGTCTTGTGCTCTGTGATTGTAGATTATACTTTAATAGAGAACAGATCCAAGTAGTGGGCTAGATTTTGTGAGGTCTAAATACATTTTGTTTACCTGTTTCCTGCAAGTTATTTCTCAAACAACAGAAAAGTAGAGTAGACACATGCTCACCAATAATCATCTGCTTCATAAACATTAGTCATACCAGCATCACACTGATGAAAAAATGAACTGGCTGATGCAAACTGAATGCAAATGAAACATTTTGACCTCAACTTTTATTAACAGTAAATTTGTTTTTAATAAAGAGAAGAGTTCTCAATCCTCTTTTTCTGGCTGGATGCAGAAGAAGATTGATTTTGCAATCCACATGTAGAAGCATTGGATTACAGTCTCAGAGACCTCACCCTGCACTGGAGCATTGTGTATCTGAAGAGCTGCTCCTCTGCTGGGTTGCTTATATACCACCTCACTGCCCAGGACTGAAATCCTGAATGGAGTTCCAGCAGATGGGCTTATAGGTGCCGATTGAGTTTGCACCTCAGCAGGGACTGATAAAGGCTCTTCTTTTGCAGCATGAATGGCAGCAGAGATTTTTTTCAGCATCATTTACTTAAGGTGGTAGAGAAGCTTAAGAGGGGGCTTCATGGTCTGGTCTGACCTTGGGCTGACCTGGTAAAGGCTCTTCTTTCCCCTAGTAGAAGTGAAGAACACACCATTGACAGGTCTGGATCTTGGCTTGGCTGCTTGCCTACAACTGAATCCATATAAGAAGTTCAGCTGACAGGGTATTAGCAGGTTGTGGAAACTGCGTCACAGCAACATCTGATGCATAATCTGGGAGTAGTTGTTAAACGAATGGTGGCTCGCTTTAGCAGCTTTAGATTTAGCTAGAGCCAATGTGGCAACACTAGCTATATTGATAATGTTACTATAAAAGCCCATGTAGCTACCCAAGCCATACCTTTAGCACTGTAAGCTTTAGAAAATGTAACAAATGTAGCTATGAGAGCTACATAGGTAACATAGCTATGTAGTTAATGTAGCTTGAGCTTGTGTAGTTTCAAGGCTAGCTATCTATAGCTATGAAGCTATGTTAGCTTTAGCAAACCTAGCATGAGCTAACACAGCTTTGTTAACTTTAGCTTTGGCTACCTTGGCTATGTAGCTACGTTACCTACGTAGCTATACAGGTTAGCTTTATCCTTAGTTACTTTAGCTGTGTTGCAGTGTAACATCCAAGTTGGACAAGTTTTTATCCTTTCAGCAAACTGTCTACTTTGTGATATATTTTTTTAAGGATTTGCAGGTCAGAGTTTTGACTTATTACTTTTGGTATCCTAAACTTACCTCAACCCTTACAATAATGAACAGTGGCCCGCTTTAGCTTCATTAGCTGTAGCTAAAGCCATAGTTAGACATAGTTACACTAGCTTTGTTATTAACATAAGCCAGTGTAGCTATGTTACCTTAAGCAACTTGAACTAAAGCTACGTAGGTAAAGCATAGGTCTTTGGGTAAAAAACTAAACAACTACTTTATCAAACACATTTACCTACAGTTAACAGGGATGGAACAAAGTTTTATTTTTAGGTCTCAGAGCAAAGAAAAGGTCAAAACCTGCTTCAGCGTGGGGATAAATAAAGCTCATGTCCTATTAAGACAACTGGTGAGCAGTACATCAGCGGATCCAAGTCCTTTGATGATATCCCAGAATGTTTGCCTGTTATGAAAGTGGTCACCTCTCTCCTCAGAGTTCTGCAATGTCGTAGTCTTAAATCCAAACACACAGTGGTTAGAAATCAAACTGAGGGATAAACAGTGGAAGCATACAGAGAGACAAAAAGCTGAAACATTGCAGGAAGATTATATCTTGCCAGATCTTTAATAAGCCCAACATGGTTACACACAAGGATTTATCTCTTTGTCTGACTGCTGATAAAATTCACCTTGCTGTGAAAAAGCCAACCGGGCTCTTAGAGCCAAGCGCCATCATTGAAATGTTGATGTTTCTCGAAACTTTCCAGGATTTTCTTGATCTTTAAACCTTTCACTTTCCCATTACAGATGATCTCATTCCTGTAAGGTCTCATTAGAACTACGACTGAATGATCTCAGGTGATAGCACGTCAGTATTTATGACTCAGTATCAACGTGTCAAATCAGACAAATGAAGGCAGCTGGTAAAAAAATTTCTAAGAAAGTCTTTTATCTTTTTCATAGCATTGCTATCTAGTTTATTTAAAGTAAACTTTAAAATCCATTTACCTGGCAGCTCCAATACCTATGAAAAAAAAAGTCACCCCAAAAGTTGTTACCTGTTTTCATTTATTGAGATACAGTCTACAGCAGTAATACAGATATTTATATTTTTCCCCACTTTTTTTATTTGGCATAAAAATGACACCATAGTGGAGAAAAGTAGTGAGAAAGTCATTAAATAAAAAATAGTTGACATGGTATTGGAGTTTACAGGGACCCTCTCAAGCCACTTCTGTAAACTTTTAGCTCCTTCCGCTCAGGGTGCAGTTTAGGTTGTGGGAGTCTGAAAAGGCCATGCATGGGCATGCCTCTGTCTAATGAAACTGTCAAAAGTGTCCTTAGGGAGACATGGAGAGTAGTACAGCCCGCTGGTTAGTCAAAGTTTGTCATCATGGGGTTGTTGCAATGTTTCCTGAGGCCATGTTCTGCTAAATATCACTGTTACATAACATGTATGAACATACACAGGCATACAGAGGCTGACACCAACGACAGACACAAAGTGTAAATCCCATAACAAATCTGAAAAATGCCTACACTAACATACAGCTTTACTTAAATATACAGAATATTTACATCAACACAAAGTGTGTGCACAAAGAACATTTAGCCATGCTAAGAGAAGTTTTTTTGGGCCACATAGTGACGGACCACTTTTATAAAACTAGTAAAAGAGTAATACATCCAAAGGGATAAATGCTGTTTAAAGACCCTGTAAAGTGAAAATGAATCTGTATTTAGGTTTGTTGGATGACAGGCCACTATGCTTTGACCTCCTAAATCAAATTTCAGTCAAATAAAATGTCTCTCAGTTTATAAAGTTAAGCTTCAAAATCATGAAAAATGAGGCAGTGAAATCTGCTCCAGGATGGTGTGGGCGTGTCTGTTGAATGAGCAAAAGTCACGCCCACACAGGAGAAATGCAATCCTCACACATTAAAAAAATGCTACAATCTGAATTGAGGAAAGCGCTCATGACATTAGCCTGCCTCTTGACCTTTTGTTGACCTTGGAAGAAGGGACAAAGTCTGTTTTCTGGCCCAAATCTCTGTTATGATGCTTTCAATGATCCATAGACCACTTTAGCTGATAGCTTTGGTAAATTTACCTCACAATGAACAAAAAAAAACAGCATTTAACTGACTGTTAACTTTCAATAAAGGCAGTGACATCAGCTAACAACAGACTGGACTGAGATGAACTGCTATGTGATTTTAGATTGTAGTGTTAAAGGGGCGGGGTCATTCCCTACTGTGATGCTCATGACATCATGAGTCCACATATTGGCCCCGCCCACATGAAACCAAGCCAGGTAAGAGGTGAAAAACTTTCTAACAGTCTAAACCCAGACTTCAATCACATGTAAATCTCAGTGTTTTCACATGTTAACAGCAACCAGATTCCAACATATCTTGTGTGTTAAGACAAAAACTTTGGATTTCACTTTACAGGGTCTTTAAATGTGACAACATCCAGCTTTGCACTACTGTGGATCCCAGAATGCTTTGCAAGTAGCTTTAAGCGCAAAACCAAAAGGTGTCACCACTTTTGAGCACCTTTTTTTCTAGAGGTGTAAATCGCTCGTTTTCATTACAACGCTACAATACTGTCCAATATCACAAAATCTGCCACAATTCAATTTCATTAAGATTCAATATTGAATCATACAGCTTATATTTCATTTCTAAAATCTAAATTTTCAATCTCTGAATAAAAGAGGGCATGCAGCGATGGATTTTCCCTTCTCTGTTTATCTGTAGAGTCAGTATAAGACAACACTTGTGCTACTTTAGCTAAAATGAGAGGAGAGTGGTTTTTATCCATGGCCAATTTCATAAGGTGGTTGTAAACAGATGAAAATGCAGACATAGTCAGCAAATTAAGGTGAGAGGCCTGCTCTGGTGTAATCTCTGTCTGAAATATGTCCACACAGTTGAGAGAGGCGTAGACATCCTCTTTCCCTCAGCTGCAATCTTTAAGCAACTTCTCCTACCGCTAGCTTGTTGGTGGGGGGAATTTGATGCATCGATATACATTGGTAGCTTGTTACATCCCTACTTTTTGATCTCATTATGAGAAAGTCATCCACAACACAACAATGATGATTTACTGAGGGTGCAGTTTTATTGAAAGACTCCTCAACTGAAAAAATCAAGAAGACAGCTGAGGTCTGCAGTTTGTCACTACACAGGGATATCACCCTTATCAGTACAGTTTATTCTATCATTCATTTTATTACAAATTCTTTAAGTTAGGTTTTTATTTTTGTTGACAGCCATAACTGCTCATACCTCCAACCCAGTTTCTCATCTGCCATCTAAACTGATATCTACCAAGAGTGTTAAATAAAAGCAATAGAAGCCGCTTAAACTGTACTTTCTTATTTGCAAAATACCAGACAAGCACGTACCTCCTCATTAAAAAGCACAGACTTGTATTTACATTTAAGTCCAGTTTCTCCCTCGAAACAACAGTCACATAATCCTTAATGGAGATGTTTGTGTGGGTTGCATTTGTTTCATTACCTTATCTTGAAATGTGCAGCTTTTACTCTGTTAGAATATATTATTAGCCTTTTAAAGGGATAGCAAATACAGCTTGAGCTCTGTGTAGTCTGTCTGCCACTTATTTGCTGAAACATCAGTACCACTGAACAACATTTTATAGCCCAAATCTGTTTAAAATAAAAGAGTGCTTCAGCCTGTTTGGGTGTCTGTTTTGTGTCTGCTATGGCACACTGCATAAACTAGCAGACAAACACAATCCATAAAGTTTTCATCAGTCAGCTCCCACATGCCTCAAGCTGATGCTGTTTTTAAACAGAAATAAAAAAACACACACTCAGACAAGCTCACTGTTTTTATAGAAATCAGTGCTGAAACAAATAAAATCTTGTACTTAAAGTTATTGTTTAAACCAAGAGAAACTGCCTTACACTCTTCATAATGATCCTGTTTTATAGTTACAGTGAAAACTCACTCAGAGAATACAATTTTATAAGCACTGTGTATATTTTTCAGCTAGATAATAAAGCCAGCTCCAATTGACCACCATTAAATAGAAGCCTTATGTTGAAACCACAGCAATGAGCTGTAAGTAGTTTTCTTTGCATTTTAATGATTTAAGTTTAAGGTCAGAGGTCTAACCTGGGATTAAATCATGAACCCCTTTCAGAAGTAATTACACAAACAGAGGCTTGAGTTAGCTCCGCTGGCTTAAGCTAAAGCTAACACAGCTATGCAAGTTATGAATTATTGTTACTACATAAGTCAATGTAGCTAAATTAGCTTTAGCCATGTGAGCTTTAGCAAACATAGCTAAAGCTAAGGTACAAGGATAAAGTACCTGCATTGTTTTCAGTTTAGCTTTAGCTACTTATCTTCGTTAGCTAGTTAGCTCCTTAGCTATAGTTAAGTTAGCTTTAGCAACTGGAAATTTAGCAAATGTCGCTAAAGGTAAGCTAACTATGTAGATAACATATCTACATTATTTACATAGCTGCTCTGTGAGCTTAGCATTAGCTACTTATCTACATCAGCTACGTAGCTCAATTATCTATATCTAAGTTAGCTCAATAGGAGATTTAGCAAACATAGCTCAAGCTAGCTTAGTTACATAGATGATGTACCTGCATAGTTTACATAGCAGCTTTGTGAGCCTAGCTTTAGCTACATTAGCCAAGTAGCTATGTTACCTATCTATGTTATCTATATTTTCATGGAGAAAAAAGCTTTTGTTCCTGTAAGCAAACTGTTTACTTGGCATCATTAATTGTTTTGTAATCGGGGTTTGCAGGTAAGGTTTTAACTTTTGGAATCTTCATCGTTACCTTAACCCTTACCTTAAAGGTGCAGTGTATAATATTTAGCCTAGTAGCATTTAGCTGAACAAACTTGGTAAAACAAAGCAAAACATTTCTATGACGGTCTATCTAAATAAGTGTTTAATCATCTAAATTCAAAAATAGCTATTTTGAAAAAACAACTCAGAATAAACCTTTAATTCATACATAGGGAGGGTCCCCTCCATGGATGCTGCCATCTTGGATTTTTACATGTTTTCATGGTAACATAGAGGAAAAAAGGAAAAAAAAGGATAAATAAAGTTATTGTATTGTATTCACATTACAGATACACATTAAATTCAACTGGATGCCACAGTTTCCAGCAGAGAAATGCAATCTAGAACCCACTTCTAGATGTTGATATTCAGTTTTACACACTGCACCTTTAACTCTCAACTGAAGTTTAATACAATTTAGTCCAAAAGTTTTAGTGAGTGGTTCAGTTCTGAACTATATGGTGTCTCAGATAAAAGGTTTGTGATAGTGGCTGCCAGGAATGAGCGGTCTGCAGCCACACTGTCTTGGCGTACTTTAAGATAGGTGAGGAACAAGGAAAGAGGGAGATGGTAAGGCATCAGAAGTGACAGGAATATTTCCCTGATTTCTCTTTGACTTTCTCCACTCAACAGAGCTTGGTATATTGCTTTACAAAGCTGAGATAGCTGTGTATTCATAATTTCCATATCTGTGTTTGAAATACTTTGCTCTGACTTGTCATCCTGTCATTACACCAGCATGCTGTGAGAACATGGTGTGAGTTCTCTTTTTCACTGATGAAGAACTGCATGTTGCTCTTATGTTATGTTACTTTGGAGAGTTATTCAAATCTAATTATACATAATTTTCCAGAAACAGGGTAGAAACCAGTGTGGGTTTTTGTCCTTCCACTTTCAGTTGAGTTTGTTCGGGGACCTTGTATTTTATTTATGTGTTACTAAAGATTCCTGTAGGAAAAGCAACCATCACCACGTCACTGCTGTGTACCCCTCCCCCAATGAATTACATTTCGGCCGGAGAAACAAGTGAGAATCGCAGTTTGCACAATTACGCAAAAAGCACATCAGTAGTCACAGTCAAAAAACATACACTTCAGAAGTGAAACATTTTAGGCTGTTGCCTCTAGAGAAGGGTTCTCCATCCTGTGAAAGTTTATGCAGTTTTTAGTTTGGCTGTCAAATTGTGTCTCCATGTTTGTTTCTGTGGCATTACTGCATGCATGTGTGGGACCCGTAGGAATGTGAAGCATGTTAATGGACACTTTTGTGCATTTAAATGAGCTCAAGGAACCCCCCCCCCCCTTAATATATTTTTTTTTATATTAATTTGTAAATTACTTAGTTCAGTTCCAACCTGATATATTCATGCACAGAACACTAGTAGAGTTTTAGCAGGATTATTTGTGGTACAAACGAGTAAGGATTACACAGGCACTGTTTGGGGCAGCCGAGTGGTCTTACTGATGCACAGTTGCGCATGCGCTGTTCAGTAGACTGAGATGCCCGCTGGTATGATGCCACACTAAAGTGATGTGCTTGTGTTCTTGTATTTACAGGTGAGCAAAGGGTTAAACTGTGATGAAACTATCTATAAACATAACGGAACAGATGTGTAACGAGTGTGTGTGGAAACGGACGTCTGTGAGTGCAAATAAGTAACATTATGTCGAAGTTTGCAACTTATTTGATAGTCTCTGAAGTGCCGCACCTGACGTGTTCTGCCCGCGAAGATGCTAGTAGTTTATCAGACTTCCTGCTTTGAGTTGTACTGTGTGAGTGTGCAGAATATTTTCAGTGTGAGTGTGAATGACAGAAGATATGGATATTTATAAGCAGCGTGTGTCTGTGAGCTAGTAAGTGTACATGCTGTTAAGTAGACCAAGATGCCCGCTGGTATGATGCCACGCTAAAGTGATGTGCTTGTGTTCTTGTATTTACAGTTTAAAGTTATTAAACGAACCCATGCGCACTTGGAAGTCCCTGTTTTTGTCCAAGTGTGCAACACATGTAAATGTTTAAAATACTCTGAGAACACAAAGATATATTGTTAGAGAAAATACTGTATTCAAGGACTTTCCAGGTCCTGCTTTCCTGATGAAATTGGACTTTTCCAAGATGCATATTTGTCTATTTTTAGTTTCTTCAAAATGATTTTAGAGAGAGGGAACTTTTTGTTTGTTAATTCTCTGTCATCTTCATTATATAAATTATTTAAATATTACAATAGTATGCATGCAAATTGTAAACAGATGTAACAGCACACCTCCATTATTGATCATGTGATCATTGTGAATGCTTTGGTAAGTAAATGTGAATAAACATTACTGTCTGTGATGACAGTTAAAAGTTATGATCATATTGGTGCCACAGAACAGGAAGTAGTAATAGAAGATAAAGATGGTATGGACAGACACTGGAGATGTATAGTGATATAGAAAGGTGTAAATCTATGTGGCCTGGCTCTTTCTGCAATCTTATAACAGAAAAGTTTTTGTAATGGCATCTGTCTGGATGTCAGTCCCTATTCAAAACTCAGCTATAAAAGCACATTTTCCTTTCTTTTTAACAGGTTTTTAAAAATAATTTGAGGGGATGTGTTTGTGCATGTGTCAGACAGTCTATTGAGTCTCCCCCTGATTAAATCTCTATTGATCCGTGCACTTCCTGCTGGGTCCAAAACGTGAACAAGGATATCCTGCTGTGCTCACAGCAGGCACACACAACAAAGCCCAAAATATCTAACCAACCAAATTGTATCTTTATATCTTTTGCTGAGTCTGTTTGACAAGCACATTAAATGTAAACTTGGGTATATTCTTTAGGGTTAGTGTACACGTAGTTGTTACATGGAGATTGTACAAGAAAAAAAGTTTGTCAAATTCTAAGTAAGACCTGTAGCAGATTTATTTTCTTATGTTGGAATTTTCTTTCAGACAGCACCCATGGACATCTTTGGATACATTTTCAGTGGGATTTTGAGCCTCCAAGTCAACAGTTGACTAAAATCTTGACTAATGCCTGCTACAGGACACCCTGACATGGCTTTCATAACCAGCTTGTATGTGGTGCATGTTGGCACCACATACAATCTCTCTACTGTCACAGCCCTGTCTTTCTTCACACGTTTTCCTCAGTAAATCTCCCTACAAGTGGCTTGATTGTTTGAGCCAGGAAAAATAAGCTGAGACTCTCCACAGAAACACCAAACTATGCTTTTACTTTGAAAAGCACAAACCGGAAGTGTTAGTACTATGACTGTCTTGCCTGTGATGTATTCTTCCTATGTGGACGTATGATAAAACAAAGTAAATTTACTGCTCTATTTGGCATTTTCAGGTCAATTGTGGCTGAGAGATGCACACAGCTAATGGTAAAAGTACAACAAATTAGAGCCCTGACTCAAAATATTACAGAATCTTTCACAGTCATATGCAACTCTAGAGTGAGCAAACAAGCTAGAGGACAGGCTTGAAAAAATCATGATCATAGTTTTGGACCACTTTTCTTTTTTTGTTAAAGATTTATTTTCGGGAATTTTGTGCCTTTATTAGATCAAGGGGGACAGTGGATAGTTTTGGAAACAGGGACCAGAGTCGGGAGCGACATGCAGCAAAGCGCCACAAGCAAGATTCGAATCTGGGCCACCCTCATACATGGGGTACGCCCTAAACCACTCTACCATCTGCACACCCAGTTTCGGACCACTTTTTACAGACCATTTACCAATTTAAAAAAAATGTATATAAAGATCATAAAGCTGCAAAACAGAAAAAAGAGCTAAAAGTGGTCAGGAATTGGCAAAAAATGTTGCAGAAATGGGAAAAGTTTCAAAAAATGACAAAAAGAGAGCAAAAAAATAGGTAAAAATTGGTAAAAATGGCAAAAAAGGGTTAAAAAGGGCTTTTTTTTTTTTTTGCAAATATGGGAAGAAAGTATCAAAAAAGGTCTAAAAGCAGAAAAAGGGGCAAAAATTGACTAAAAAAGGCAATAACAGGATAGAAGTGGCAAAAAAGTTTCACAAAGTCATTAAAAATGGGCAAAAAGCAGCAAAAACTGGTTGGTGTTAAAAAGAAATATCAGTAATTGATGGAAAAATTGGTGTCATATATTAAAAAGTAGTGTAAATAAATTTTTCCAACCACTTTTCAGTTCCAAAATGAGGTTACTGTCAGCCAGTACACAAGCACCAGTGCTACTGATCAACACACACACAATGACATTATCAACAAATCACAACTGGGAAGGGCCCATTCACTGGGATTTTCAGGGGCCCAGACAATTCTGCGGGCAGGCCTGCTTTATTACACATGTTAAAAATGTATGTCTCAAAGTCGGTATCACCATGATGTTCCTCTGAGCACACTGAATCTCACTTAACACACCTCACACCACAGGAAAATCTGGCACGATAATCTACAGAAGATTTGGACTTCGCTTAGTTTTTTCCCACAGAGGGAACTGGGATCAAATGTGGTCTGATTATCTTGAGGTTTGTTCTTTTCTTGAATCATTTTTTCTCATGGACCATAACACGAGGAACATATCTTTTCATGAAAAGGATGAAAAAGATGTGATGATTCAGAGGTCACATTTCTGTGCACTCTGCCTCTACTATTCAAATTCCACAGAGCAGATTTAAGTCAAAGATGCTGCTGTTATTCATATCTGAAGATTTGCCCTTGCTTTTGAGTTGCAGGTTCAGGCTGTGTTGGTTTCATAAAATGTGTCCTTGTTTCTATTCTTAACAGAAGTCAGAGCACTGCACACAGTGAGGTTACTTTGCTACACACAAACGTCCTTGTACTCTGACTGTTGCCGAAGGAAATCATTCATTAATCCTATAAATACTCTAATGTAGATCTACCTACACACAGAAAGGTGCTGGTATAGGGTCTAATTCAGGTTCTTGTATCAAAAGCCAAGTTTGTCACGAGACCACTTTCCCTCTGCACGTGATATTTAAGAATGAGAGAACGGTGAGGATGGAAAAGGGTAACATGTCCTTTCCATGGGAAACACACCACAGGGGCAGACACACCATCATATACTGTCCATGTGCCACCAGTCAGAACATCACATGATAAGCGCCAACAGATTTCCCCATTGACACAATCCATTACCCACTGTAATATGTTTAACTCACAAAAGGTGATGAAATATACAAGAAACGTGACAAAGTGAGGAAAACGTGCAATGAAGGGACCTCTAAGTGGTGGACTTAATGTTATTAAGGCCTTTTAGAGTTCTCCTAGAGGGTGAGCTTAATGAAATGGGCCCCTTGTAATGATGTGCCGGAGAGAAATTGTGCTTTAGTGCTTTCCAGTGCCATTCCAGCTGGACAAACACTGTTAAATGTCCTCTGCCTTTCTCTCCAATGGGCAAAAATATTGTTCGAATAGGTTATCACTGTAGAGGAAGAGTTTAAGAAGCAGGTTTCATTACAGATTTTTCACCTGACAAATAGTCTTATTTAGTTTCATAAACCTGACTTAAACAACCTAAAAAAAAAAGGTTAATCATTTCAAAATTTAATGGCATAGTGGACATATTTGACAGCTTTTTGGGGAAATTAGGGTACTCATATGACATAAAATGACAGCCAGCATAGTTTTGAGCAACAAACAAAAACAAAATCAGTACTTGGCAGAAAAAACATTATTCCCTCTAGAAATATTTCTTGTACTTTCACATTTTTAAGTTTTTAAATGTTTAAAATTGCTAGAATGAGCCAGTTCGAACGAGTTCAAGTTTGAACTTCAAGACAAATAGAACCAGACTAATACACAAACAAAACCATCTATTCAACATTCTTTTTAATATGATCTTCCAGCTCCCGCTCTACCTCTTCTGTAAAGACCTTCTTCTGTTCTACTGTACCCTATAGTTTCAATTTCCTTTACCTCCCTCTTCTTCATGTACCTCCACAGGCTTTAATCTATATATATATAACAAAATGCTAGGTAAAGGACCCACAAGCAAACTCAGGACTCAGGGAAAAAGTCAAAATTCGTTCAAGGTAATAGTCAAGTACATAGGAGGTCAATCAGATCAGGCAAAGGTACAAAAACGGCAGGCAAAACTCAGAAATCAAAGAACTAAAACTGGGTCAATGCACGAGGAATCTATGAGGAACATAAGGCTCAAAAGTAATGCACACGGGGAGTAATACAAGACGATCTTGCACAGAAGGAAGGGAGTGAGTGGTATACACAAGGAGAGGGAAGACAAGCACCAGACGAGGATCAACAGGTGGAGACACTCAGACAATCAATGCAGGTGAAACACATGAGGTGATTGCAGGGAACAGGTAGGGATGGGCAGGAAGGAGTGATCTGGAAGAGAGACACAAGGTAAGTATACAAAATAAAACAGGAAATGACAAGACTGAGAAACATGAGGAGAAAATTAAGAAAACTAAACTAAGTCAACCAGGGGACGTGACAATATGCTACTGTTCCTCTGTGAGTTTTTGGTAGTGCTTTTTGATAGTGCTTCCCTATAGAGAAATCACGTCCTGCCCCCATCTGGAGGTCTTCTGCAAACAACCTACTGGTCATCCTCCTAGCCAGTTTCTCCTTGTGGGCCCCACATGGGTTATATGTGAGCTACAGAATGGGTCCCATGTGGGTTTGTCTGTGGGTTCCATGGTGGCCCCACCTGTGATTGCTCATGTAAACTGCAAGTTTGGATCAGCCCATATGAGTATTGGCCCCATCTCTAGAGAGCCAAGATTGATTCACACTTGCAGTTCACATGGGCAATTACAGGTGGAGCCACCATGAAATCCATGGACAAACCCACATGGGACCCATATTGTAGCCTGCATATAACTCACATGGGGCCCTATGGACATGCTGGCTGGGTTTTATGTCTGTCGGTGCGTTTCACAAAATTTAAACCAATGAAAGAAGTTTCTAAAACCCTGTAACTCGTCTGGATTGGAGGAACTTAAAACAAGCTTGAAACTTCTAAATCCGTTGTCACTTGTACATTTTAGCATGGTTTTGGTCAAATTTCATGGCATGCACAGGCAAATGACTATATCCATCAATCCATTTTCTATACCGCTTATCCCGTTTGGGGTCCCAGGGGGGCTGGAGCCTATCCCAGCTGTCACTGGGTGAGAGGTGGAGTACACCCTGGACTGGTAACTGACTGTATATAAAGTAGTCATTTTGGAGACGAGAAGTTTTCTGTCCAAGAGAGACAATATGAGGTGAAGGAATGATATTCAGCTGGTATTGATGATGCACCATAATTACATAATGAGGACAGAGTTTGAGTCTTTTGAGGGACAAGTCAAAGTCAAGTCTGAAATTACTGTCAACTGTCAAACACTGATGAAAAGATGAGTTTGATTTTCCTGTCATTTTTGTTTTCATCTAAAATACCTCCATTAAGTTTTGACACACAACCAGCAAAAGAACATGATTTCAACCAGCTAGAACCTGATAGGGTTATCTGCTTTGGCAGGTGAGCTGCCTTTCTGTTGCTGAAATATAATTTCCTGCATGAGGAAACAGTAAAAGTTGTACTTAAATTTCAGGAAGCTGCAAGTGTTGGGAAAGAAACTTCCTGTACCTGTTAGGGGAGGATGACCATGTTGTGCTGCATAGATTTAGGAAACACTGAAATATACATTCCAATAGTTAGAACCACCTGTGTTCCTCTATAAAAATACTATTTATGCTTGCTGGCCACAAGCTGAGTGGGAGCAATCCCAGGGTGCTGAGGGAGAACAACAACAACAGGGAGAGGAAACATCTGCAGAGAGGGTCAGCAGCTCATGGCGGTATTTCCGCACATGGAGGATGACTCATATTTTTCTTGAAGAGTGAACATCCAATGGAGTGAATCCATAGTCCATACATCTTTTTTTAAAGAAATGTCCTATGGGATCATATATATATCACAGTGTTTTCATAGTTTCAGTTCGTTTTAGTCAGATGCCAAGTTTCTTAAGAGGCACTCAAAACTTTTTTTTAAATACGGTTGATACATTTTCACAATGTTTTATTACAGGTATTCTTGAAATGGCCAAAACATTTGTCCAAAAACTGAAGGTTAAAAACACTGGAAAGTATATTTTGATGGTAGATTGCTAGTAATGATGAAAACACAAGCTTGAGTTTAAATGGCACTGAATTATTTGCACATAGAGCACCGATCAAATCATCCAATTTTTAAATCACACAAACATCCAAAGTGGCAACCTCTGGTAAGCCAGACCAAAGATTTGTAAAGAGTCGAGTTGAAACTTGCCACTGCTTGTGACGGGCCACTCTGCAACACTCTAAAAACCTACCAGTTCACACCACTGCAACTGCAGCAAGGATTCTCACAGTCTCTCAAACTGACGTGATTTATTTCTTAAATTTCTGCACAACAAACCTGTCTCATCAAGAAGAACAATACTGCACGTATATTGTTTTCCATGATTTTATCATTGTGATATTGTATGCTTACTGTACATGACTAAATCCCTTTTGTCATCACCATCAAAGCCTGGCAGTGCAATTTCATGGCACATATAAACACAAAAGTGCTGCTAGCTCAGTCTTGTTATAAAAATAAAATTAGCTGAAAACAGAATTTCCTCCATGAACAAATTTAGCTACATTACCTCACAGCTGTGTTTAACACATTCATCTGGTTAACCTTCCATAGATGGCGTTTGGGACCCTTTGAAAAAAACTTGGAGGGTGATTGGATGAACGTTCTGTCTGTCACATCTTTACAGGCCAATCAGAGCAACAAAACATGTGACGTAGCCGCTACCGAGGAGTAAACTCCATCGAGAGCTGCATGAAGCGAACCGCAGCAACTGTACACATGTCAGTACACGACTTTTGTCGTTTTTGAGAAGAAAACAACTCAATGCTGTTCTTTGTTCTTCTTTAAATGAAGAAATGTCGTCAAGTTCTGATAAAACTTACGCTTTAGCAGCATCCACGCTAATGTCTTCTGCCATAATTGCATCGGCCTCTTGTTGCTGCATGCATACTCTGCCAGCCCAAAAATACTGCCCCTTGACACTGATTGGTCCAGTCACTTTCTAACCAGGCCAAACAGTTCAGACCGGAATTTTGCACGATGGATTTGCCAGTAAGAAACACAGAAACGGGTGAATCCATCTGCTTTGCAAGGTTATCACAGCTGATGGGTTGGAAAAGAGTGAATCTGAGTTGTCCATTGGACAAGTAAAAAAAAGAAAGAAAGACATAGTACCAAAACTCACAGCATGATGTTATCAAACAGAATATTTTTAATGGGCATATATTTAAGCCGTTTAACAAACGAGATTTCCATTGCACATTTATCTGCTTGCAACACCCAAAAAGCCAGCTGTTAGTAATTCTGCAAACTAAATCGAAACACCATCAGCCAGCCTGATTTATGGTCAGTAGCTCATTTCACACTGCTGCAACTGTTTCCTGGATATTTTAAAACAGTATCCTTGTGTCACGGATCTTTGAAAATGAAATAAATGCTAAGTGCAAAAAAATTGCATTTCCGTGAGTGTCCACTTGAGGTTGGCTGCAAAAGCCAGAGAATCTCCTTTAGATCCCATATTGCTATGCCCAGTAATAAAGCATAAATAAACATTGTAAACATGTCTACATGTTTGGGTATCTATAATTTCTTCATTGTTAAAACCTGTAAATGATTTTTTCAAATGTAAAACTCATGCACATAGATTTGTTAATTATTGTCTGTATTTAATTTTTAGCTACCGACTTGTTCTCCTCAAATGACACTGATTGGTCAGATTTGTTTTCAGACCTGGCACAAACGTTTCAGATGGGAGCTTCACAGGATGAATTTTCTTGATGACAGACATGGAATCTAGCCAATCCATCTGCCCTAACCTTAACCCTACCCCACAATGAGGAGTGAGTCATCTCAAAGAAATTAATCATCAAACCTGCATTATCACATGTTAGGGCTGAAGCCAAGACAAAATATAACATGATTTTAGATGCTTTCTTGGCATATTACTTAGTGAAGGGCCATTATTAGTACAATCAAAATTATATTGTCGACTAAGAGCCTCAACAGTCTGCAACTAGTCGACGTTTGTTTGTTTGTTTGTTTGTTTGTTTGTTTGTTTCTTTCTTTCTTTCTTTCTTTCTTTTTTTGTCCTTGTAGACAGAACTTTGATTTTGGGTTGGTTCGTATGGTAGATACAGAGGAAAAAAGAGGAAAACTGCAACCAGGTGTTAGCCATTAGATGGTTTGACGATTGAGAAAAATGAATAACGGTGACACATTTTTCTGCCTCAACATTTCAGCAATCATTCTTCCATTTGGTTGATGAATGTCATAAGAGTCATCTCAGATGTAGGTCAGAGTAGATGTGTTTGTTAGTGCTGTCTGAAACTGTCCTGAAATCAGATGTATCCTTCAACCCAATTACAATACTCATTTAGAGTTATGTATACACAACTGGCCTGAAAAGGCCTCAGTATGACACATGTAAAAAGGTCAGGTTGAAAACAATAGTGGTCTAATTTATAAATGTCAGAATAAATCACAAACAAACTCATTCTATTAAGTGGGACACCTATAAAAAAACAACATTAGACTGAGCAGGAACCTGAGCAGAGAAAAGTCATTATGTCTTATCTTACCATCCGTGTTTGTTTCTGTATTTGTGTTGTAAAGGCAATAACAATTGTAGCTAATGGAAGAGTGCTTGTGTTTACAGAGGAGGACATACAAGACCTTTTCCTCTCTATTTGGACACATCCTCCATCCCTCCCACCTGTGTCCTACATTGAGCTGCCATTCAGAGGCAGCGTCACACGTGAGTCCAGCGTGATGTCACACCTACATGTTCTGTTTCTGCAATCACTGTGAAGAAAAGATGTCCTTCACTTATTTAGCGCTTTTCATTCTTACTTTCTTCATACAAACACATCAATGAAATGAGACAAAGTAGGGCAGTCAAGGAACCGGGAAGGAATCATATCGAAAATATTGAATCAAATCAGCGTCAAAGTATTGGATCAGACAAAATAAAGGGACAAACATGAAGGCATACAGTTTGAAAATGATATTTGTTTTACTTCTTTTACTGCAGCTGGGTTTGGGTTCAAAATGTCCAAAGCCACCAAGCTCTTTTACACGCCTTCTTCATTTGAGAATTTCCTTCTTTCTTGAAGCACAAAATACAACTCAATAGTGCTAAATTGCGTTGCTACTACTGTTTTCTACTCTACCGCTATTTAGTGTTGGGGCTTGCTTTCACCCAGATGGGGGCATGGTCATTCTGGAGAGTAGGAAGTGACGTACCACTGCTCATATCAGTATACTTTAGCTTTAAGTGACTTGTAAAGCCCTCCAACTCCACAAGCCAGTCAGGTTTCTTGGCACACCATAATGCACTCAAAATGGCTCAGAAACTTCCATAGGGTAGCAAGATACATTTTGTTTTCTGACAGTTTTATTGAAATTTAAACAGTTTTAACTTAAAAAATGGGCAAACAATGTATATAAGGTTAAAGCAACACTAACAAAGTATTAACTTTGTTGGCTAAATGGTGCTTTTACTTCTACGTTGTTTGGTCTTGACCTCAACAGCAGGCCTTGAACAGACCAAAAGAGGTGGTCTTGGTCCAGACCAAACTGGACCACTGTCCGGTTCACGCCCAGCAAGAAAGCATTATTTTGAAAGGTTTTGACCTTCGTGTCAATGGCAGGAAATTACACCATGAGAACCAGAAAAGGAAATTCAACACCAAAAATAAGAGCCACAGAAGCACATAGAAGCGGAGACCAGATGTTTTATTAACATTTGGTCTAATGATGTTATCGGGGTCACCTGGAAAAAACACATAAAAATACAGAAACTTTCCAACGAAAACCAACCAAACTAAATATATAAAATGTAACAGAACACACAAGGAGGACTAGACTAAGACTAACTAAAAATAGATCTTAGGTGGAAAGAACTCTGATGTTGGCTCATCGTGTCATCTTACCAACTTGTCTATGGTTTTTTGCTCTCTGACAATTAGAAGTCATTGTTAACTGTAATGAAAAATTGTAGTTAAAGTCAAAATCCAAGTGAAAACCATCAACGTAACCAGGGCAGTGTGCCAGTTGTTTGTCAGAGTAAGCTCGGGGAAGAGGCTTGGGTGATAGATCAATTATTTTCATATTATAACCCTTGCTGGGTTGCAGGGAGTGTTTTGTCTAAAAAATGCCTCAGATCAGTTGGTGCCTTCAGTCCTAGCAGCTGCTTTCAGGCTCTTTATCTGATGTAGTATTGTGAGGAGCTGATTTATTATCACCACTTCCAAATCTCTTCTATATTGAACAGGAAATGATGGGCTCAGATATCTTGATGCCAATTATCAACACAACAGACTCAGTATTCTTCCTCCACGTGAGCTGGTCGACTGAAATAGTGTATGGAACTGAAGCCCTCTATAATTATTTCATAAAAGAAGACTTTCAGAGAAAATCATCTCTTCCTGGCAAGCTCTTGGAGTGAAGCAGCATGTCACTTTGATTCTTGGGAGTGATAACTCCTTGTCCTGTTATAAAGGTCAGTGTGGCAGAACTATACAGTATATTGGAGTTGTAATTGGCCTGGATGTATATGTTAGAAACGGTTCTGCTCCTGTGGTTTAATGCTAGGTCAGTGTAAAAAGGTCTCATTAAAATTACATGGACTGACATTTTACAAATAAAAACTTATTTATAGAAGGTAGTAAGCTCCAGTGGTCTTATGTACACTTCTTCTGGTATGCAATATCTTAAAATTACACAAACTCCATTATTTTAATTAAATGTACAAAAACATACACTGTATTGACAAAAGTATTTGGCCTCACCTGTTAATTATTGAATTCAGGTCAGGTCAAACCTGTTGCCACAGGTGTATAAAATCAGGCACCTAACCATGTAGTCTCCAGTTGCAAACATTTGTAATACAAGATGGGTTGTTCTGAAGAGCTCAGTGATTTCAAGCATGGGACTATGATGGATGTCATCTTTGCAGTACTATGGTTTTGAAATATGATATTTGATGGATATTCTACAGTCAACTGTAAGTAATTCTTATTAGAAAGTGGAAGCGTTTGGGAGCAACAGCAACTCAGAGTGAGGTCAGTGACTGCTAGGGCACATGGTGCGTTAAAATCGCCCACACTCTGCTGATTTCATAAGAGCTGAGGACTTCCACCTGCATTAATGTAAGCACAAAAGCTGTTGGGAGCTTCATGGAATGGGTTTTCATGGCTGAGTAAGTGCATGCAAGCCTCACTTCAATAAGTCCAATAGCAAGCATCCGATGGAGTATTGCAAAGCACACCAACACTGGACTGTGGAGCAGTCGAAACATGTTCTGTGGAGTGACGTATCACACTTCTCTGTTTGGCAGTCAGTTGGGTGAGTCTGGGTTTAGTGAAAGCTGGAAAAAACTTTACTTGCCTGACTGCATTGTGCCAACTGTGAAGTTTGGTGGAGGAGGGATAATGGTATGCAGCTATTTTTCTGGGTTTGGGCAAGGCCCCTTATCTCCAGTGAAGGTTAATCTTTATGCTTCAGCATACCAAGGCGCTTTGGACAACACAGTGCTTCCAAGTTTGTTGACACGGATTAGTGGAAGGCCCTTTACTACTCCAACATGACTGCTCCCTAGACAACACAAAGCAAGGACTATAAAGACATAGTTGGATGAGTCTGGTGTGGAAGAACTTGACTGGCCCACACAGAGCCCTGACTTCAACTCCATCGAGCTCCTTTGGGATGAACTGGAACAGAGATTGCGTGTCAGGTCTTCTTGTCCAAACCCTATAAATGCTCTACAGCAGTGGTTCTCAAATGGTTCAGCCAAAGGACCCACCACCACTTCTGTAATGTGAACTGTGTAATGTGACCCAAATTTATTATCTTATTTTAAATGAAAAAGATGAAAAATATGACAGTTTGGACCTTGGATGAAACAAAATATATAATTGAACACAGAGACAGGCCAAAACTTTAAAAGGACATGCATTCTATTATAATGTAAGGTCTGAAGAAACTGAGACATTACACCGCGTTGCCCATTATTTGGAACATAGCACTCAACTACAATATGACTAAAAATGTTTTTCGGCAAAATCCAAGAAGAAGATTACTAGCTTGAAATAGATCTTTGATAATAAATTCAATAAGATGTCTATATGATGAAAGTAAATAATCAGCTTAATAACATTCAGCTGGCATGATTGTAACTGATGACGACAATGTTTTTTTAAGCATTAGTTGAAGCACAACACTAGCGCTCATATTTGAAGCTTTAATGAGAGTATATTTTATTCTCAGTCAATACAGCAGTTCTCTACAGTCTCACACTGACCGGGCAGAGTGATCTGGATGGCAGTGATCAGCCCCTGCAGGATTTCATGAACGGGCAAGGTCACCTTGCTCATAAAAGTGAAAAACAACCTTCACTAAAGAGGCCAGAGCCAGTTTCCTCCTTCTGCTACATCCATCCTCTCAGTGTTTGGCCTCTGGCAGATTTAGACCTCCCTGTTGATCAAGGACTGTAGTTATAAAACAGGACAACTGCCACAGCTGGATGTGTGTTTAAGTGTAAATACATAGTGCAGTGTAAATACACAAGGGGAGCTGGGTGTGTTATGATTAATGCAGTGTTGTACAGCTGATAAAATGTGTAGTAATGTAAATATTCATCATCTTAACCACTGTTGCCAAAGATGTTCCCACTAATAAACAGAAGGAAGAACAGGGTCATGCTAACTCTGCACTTCTGAGCCTAATTACTGTGTAACTTGCTATAAATAGATCCCCCCACAGCGAAGCATCCATCTGCTGCTTCACGTGCTTTGTGATGTTTCCCATCAGTGACTTTAGCACACTTTCTTCATCCATTCCTGTACATAGTACCATCCAGTCATTACCCCGACACCTTCCTTATACATTATCTGGTGACAGCACGTTCAGTCACCACAGGAAACCGCATTAGCACGCTGTTAGAGGCGGCACGCTGCCCAAGAGTCATCACGTTCAATGCAGCTGATGGCATTTTCACATGGCAGGTTGTCTGCTAATGGCAATCACGATATGGTGGGAGGAAATGAGACAGCTGTGAAGAATATATGTCAGGAGCGGATTAGAGAGGCAGTAGCTTCCGCATTATCCACTTGGTGCTGTGAAATGTAAGGGCCAGTCGGGGGTCAGGCAAAATGGTCAGGAATAATATGTGGTCTCTGCCGATCTGTGATGATTAAAGCATAAGAAAATATTCATGGAAAAGATATACTCTACATGGTGTATAAGATGAGTGCTGCATTCCCCACAAATTTTGATAAACTGTAATAGTGTGTACATGTTCAGACTGGTATAAAACCCTGAAATGCAGTCTAACTTCAGTTTTAGGAATGATACACTGATTAAGAAGCCAAGAGAACCAAAACTGTTTTTCTCATTTGGGCTTGAAAAATAACTTTGTTAAACTTTTCTCAGGTAACAAAAATTATAAGTCCAAAAGTTCTAATTTGTCAAACAAGCATAAATTTATGGAAACAATTGATTCCAGCTTCTAAAGTTTACATATTTAGTCAGTTAGTTCAATTTACGCCAGTAAACAGATACCCAGCTGTCACTCCACAGATACACAGTCCATAAACAATTAAATTTAAGCATAACTCTTAAAATTACTTAAACCAAAAAAGATTTGTTATTCAAAAAAGTAACATCCAGTCAGAGTGTTCTAATAAAGGAGTAAGCAACTGATATCAATTTCATTTGTGAACTACTCTATAAACATGTTAATTTTAGCTTTAAAAATTGGCATTTTAATATGGGACTTAATGGAGACTCAGCTTTTGCAGCCAGCATCTGGTGGACACTCAAGGAACTGCAAGGTATTTTTTTCCCCACTTTTGCACTGGCTTAATGTTTTAGCAGCAGAGGCTTCCTCTTGTGGGTGTAAGCTTTTCTACAACCCCATTTCCAAAAAAGTTTGGTCACCGTGTAAAATGTAATTAAAAACAGAATGAAATCGGTTTCAATATCTGATATGTTGTTTATGTTCTATTGTAAATAAAATATGGGTTGATGAGATTTTCAAATCTTTATATTCTATATTACTGTCATTATTCACAGTGCCCCAACATTTTTGGAATCTGGGTTGCATATGTGAAAACCATTTTGAGAATGGTAGACTGAACACAGTATGCCTTCACAGTTTCCATCTAGGTCGTCTGAGGGCTCTTTTTAAAAACTTCAGTTCATGTCTATGAATAGAAGCTGAATACATGTGTCAGTAATAATCATGTTGTTGATAATTTTCCTCAACTCCAGCCCTGTTCTTGATTCCTACTGTGCTAGATGAACAGTTAATGAAGGAAATGTATGGAGAAAGACAGTCTTTGCCTTGAGTCCTGTAACATTTGACACCCTAAAATGCTGCCTATTGCTTCTTAAGTCTGTACTGTTGTCAGAGTTAGCCAGTGGTTTCCTAGCCAGTTTGATGCATATAAGCAGAAATACAATTTGAAAAATGATTAAAAAAAAAATCTAATTCTCCACTTTTAAAAGACCTCTTATAAGCATATTTAAGTGCACACTTTTAAGTACACACAGCTAATCTAGCTCATGCTGATTCATAAGCCATTACCCTGTGATGTCTAAAATCTCTTGGCCTCTCTGGAGAGATAATAACATGAAAGTGAACTCTCTCTGCAAGATGTAAGAAGTTTTATCAATCAAAGCCAGACTACTTCTCCACCCACCTCAGAGAGCTACAACCACAGGACGAACTTCATTAAGGTGGAAATAACTTAAGATGATTGCTCCAGGAACTCTCATACTGGGGATGTAGCAGTTTCTATTCAGCCCACTGAGAAAGCTGTGAGGTCACTCTGAGCAAAGATGATTTCACACACTAGAAGCTCACGTGCATTTCAACTGTAAGGGCGTTTAGCTCCTAAGTGATAGAAGTTATATTTGGCATTCTGCCTTCCGAGGCTGATTTTAAAAGTGGGGGAGAAGTTGAGTGAAGTTCTCAAGCAGGGAAGGGGAAATTGGCTGAATATAAAAGTCAAAGTTTTTCAAAGGTAATTAAAGCTACAGTTTGTATTTGTATTTCAAGGATGTGCTTATAAAACACAAACAGTTCTGGCCTTGTTTTTTCTAGTTTCATTCAAAGCTTTTTAAGTAAACAAACCTTAATACGGTTATGAAAGGAAATGTGTGGTGGAAACTTGTCCTTTTATCTCATTTGACATTACTGTTTGTCAAGGTTGATTAAAACTTTTATTTTAATGCCTGTCGGTCCTTTGCACTGATAGCACAATACTATCCAATGATTCAATGTTACAATTAAAGCCCACAGAGGAAGTAAAGCAGCAAAAGTAGGAGTGGATGCCTGATTGTACTTTTTTAAACTTAAGGATGTCTGAACATGCACAGTGTCTGTAAAAGGTATATCACCCCTTGGATTTTTTACACATTTATTGTTTTTCTATATCAATTACAGTCAAAATCATTGGCTTTTTTGACAAAAAAAAAAAATCTTTATCATTACCACCATCCCCTCTGTGAATACCAGTGGTGGCAGCATCATGCTGTGGGGATGCTTCTTGGCAGCCAGCCCTGGAAAGCTTGTAAAGGTAGAGGGTAAAATTGATGCTGCAAAATATAGTCCTAACAGATAATCTTAATCAGTCTGCAAAAGAACTATGGTTTGGGAGAGTGATTTTCCAGCAAAACAATGACCAGGAGCATAAAAAAAGAAAAGCCCCCCAAAAAAGGCCCAAATTATATTGAACATGATTGCTTATAAAATCCCTAAAAGGGTAAAGCAACCCAAGGGGGTGAATACTTTCAGGCTATCTAAAACAGCATATGTTTAAAGTAGGTAAATGCAAACATTAGCTCATTGGAACACGCCATATTTGAGAAAAGTTCAAATATGGCTCACATCATGTTACCGTATACTTTGAGTATTTTTCCTGTAAAGCCACTGACAAGTGTTTGCAAAGTCACACTGAGAAAAACGACAGCTGGCAGGGAAAATAACTTACATAATATCATGTCTGACCTCACTGATAAAGCTTCTCACAGGAAAAGGTGACATCATTGAGGAGCCACTCTATTGGCCGTCAGAACACTGTCTGCAGCAGTCAACATACCATCACAGTGTGGCACACTGAGGCAAAATTTCACAGAATTCAGCTTCTAGGAAATGGCTTTATAAGTGGGCAAAAACTTTTTTTGTGGCACAGTTTACTGTAAACAGATCCTTCAGATGATGTAACGTTTAGACTGGAGACTCTGGGAACTTATGAAGAATCAATGTGCTGGATAGGAAGATGTATTTAGAGTGAATAAAGCCTTAAAAACGGAGATCAGGTTGGGAGAAAATAATAGTCAAGTGAAATGTTTGAATTCAAACAGAATCTATACTAAGCATTATCATGTTCTTACTATGTGAGTAGTTCCTTTACATTACCCCCATACTTTCATAAGCAATATAAATGTTTTATTATCATGTAGTATTATCACTGTGGTCTCTAAATAGAGACTGAGCCTGCATCTGAACTGTACAGGCATTGATACATTTTTATTATCATTTGGTATTATTCTGGTCGTGAATGCCTGTAGCGTACATTAATGGAGACTTGATCAGTGCCAAAAATACAGTATTTTGCCTCTTTTTGTTTTGAAACATATTATATTTATTATTTATAATTATGTCACTGATTTGTGGAAAAATTAAATAAAGATAAAAATAAAAGAAAAGGAAGGACAAGGATTTGCTTCTCTAGGAGAGCAAGGTTCCTCTTCTTTGCATTAATTTCCCTTTCTTTTATGTAAATAACTTTGCACCGTTTTTATGAGGGAAGCAAAGAATGGCTTTAAGATGTGTTGAAACACCACTGGGTGTGTCTGATAGTCTTCAATTGCATCTTTCCAAGGATGCATGCAAAGCAGATGTTGCTGAAAATGATGCCACAAGACTCAGGAGAAAGACTACCGCTTAGAGGATGGGAGGACAACAATTTTCAGAACCTACCAGACTCAAAAGGTGATCCACACCCGTGACCTTAAACAAGTCTGTCATTCATCTATTATTTAGACCCAACCCAACCAAAAGTGGATTCAGGCAAAGCCTGGTTTGTCACTTTCATAACACTGTAAATTATGAACAACGCCAGAGACTCCGCAGAGAAACTCACGTCCAAGTGAAGGGCTTGAAACTTCAGCCCCAACAACTGAGGAGATGTGATAGTTAGAAGCTTTCAGCTCAAGAAAAATTATTAAAATATCCATCTAACTGAGAAAGATCATTGGAAGGATACGATGAAATGAAGGGAGGCATTTTTCCTGGCTACAGTCTAACACTGTGTAATGATATAGTATTCAGAATATTGTGCAGTGCCTTAATTGTTAAAGCTTGATTTAACAGCATTTAAATGACAGAGTAATCTGCAGCCTTCTTGCTTAAATAACAATTTATCTAGTTCCATGATTGTGTGATTCAACATAACATCAGTAGCTCATATGAAGTGATGATTTCTGGAGTGTTATATATGATTTTTGTCTAAAGATGCTAATCAGAGTCATGGTGATGAAATGCTTAGGTCAGACTTCTAGACAATGTAGATGATAAAGACAGTGATTTTTGTGGGAGTCTAATGGGATTGCATAATCACTTTTATAACATTTTGAGTAGCACACTCAGGCCTATCATTAAATGACATAATGGAGCGCATAAAAAAGCTTGTTTTATAAATGTAAAGCTGCTGCACATCCTCCTATCTGAATCCTGCTCTGCTTGAGTGAATGCACCTTGATGAAATATTAATTTTGAAACTAAAGTGACATTCATTCTGCTGTAGCATTTAGACCGATTCTGCTGTTAAGAGAAATGTTGTGCAACTGTTTTTCTGTGAGAGATGACACACATTAGTTTTAATTGCTCAGTGGAGGGATGGTGTGACATTCAGTTGTGTTCTTTAAGAAAATATTTCTGACTCATTGACATCTGGGTGCTGCCCAGTACAACCACATTCCTCCACTGTTGGTGACCAGAGTGTAAGTCTCTAATGGGCAATTAGGGCTTGAGGTCACTATGAAAGCAACAACAAGGGAGCATCTTAGATTATAGCCTACTGAAGGTTTAGTGTTAAAGGAGGGTAATCACAGAGAGAGGCCAGTGGTCCCTTTTGAATAGATCATCGAGGTGTCACAAATGACAAGCTCTTACGATAAAGAGAAGAATGATGGCCTGGCTGCAGTTAAATTTCAAAACCCACTGTCTTATGAGGACATACAGTCTGAAATGATTGCCAACTTGTGATCACTCTTGTGTCGTTAGCATTAGCATCAACTCAGCTGTTAGTGTTTAATTGCTTCAGACTAAAACTTTAATTTCTGTGCCATTTATTGTTTTCAAGTCCAACTTGAGAATTCACTATGTGTTCAGATAAAACTGAAGTGAAATTCTTCCCTCTAGCTGTGTCGGCTATGTAAAAGTTGTAATTTCTTAGTGCATTACTTCCTTTCAAGGTGCATTCATTTATCTGTTCCTGGTGAGCCTCAGGTCGTATTCACACCAGAGATGTTTGGTCCGCTCTAGTATGGACCAAACAAGTGGACTCTGGCCCGCTTACAAATGGGGGTCTCAGTTCTCTTCTAAATGAACCCTGGTGCGGGTTCGTTTAGAAGAGGAAGGTGTGAAAGCAAAAACGGAATGGGTAATTGAGTATCAGATGTGAAAACGACCTCAGTTGAATTGTAATAACTGTAAATAACAAGTCACATGGAGACTTTAATTAAGAAAGGAAGAAAAAATGAGACTTCTATCTAAGCAAAGAGTCTGTAAACAGTTATAAAGTGCTCTACTATTAAAACAAAGAAAAATAGTCCAAATAAATAGACATGCAGAGACATTACAGAACAAATACACTAAAGTAATCAACAGATAAATCATACCCAAACCTACAAATAAAGATACATCAATAAAAACCTGACAGACCAAGAAGCAAGGCCAGAGAGAAACCCTCAGTCAAGTGAATCTGCCACAGCCCTCTCATACACATCAACAACAAAAAGCCACAAATCCCGACAAGATAAGTTTCTTTTTTGGAAGATTTTGTTTAGTGCGTACACAATCAACAATTAAAAATACGGATAAACCTTGCAAAAAAGAACCCGATTTATAACAAGGATTGGGAAGCAACAGCTACACGGGTTAAGATGGTTACTGACGACTTGACAAAAGCTTCCTGCACTTTGAGCTGTACGGTGTTTTTAACAGACTTCAGAGGTGAACGTGACCAATGCTGATACAGTCAGGGCCTTTCCTAGCTTTGTGGGGGCCCTGTGCAAAATGCTGTTTGGGGCCCCTAGTTTGCCAAACTACGATGGAGAGATTCCTAATCCAGTAGATGATCCACGAACAAGTTCATGATGTATGCATGCATGATAACCTCTCATTAAAATTAAACATTAAAATTGAGCCACTCATGCAAAATAACAGGGAAAACAACAATCCTCTATGTCAATAAATAAACACATACTGATTACCTTTAAAGATTGTTTTCTTTAAAAGCAAAAACACAACTGATGTCACTCACTTCACTCCGTCAGTCCCATGGCAGGATAGCAAAGTCCATTCACATATGACATGTTAATTTTATTGTAGACATCCTTCATGAAACAAACACTTAAGCTAGGTTCATGAGCATACAAATTCTAGCCAGCTAACTGGCTTTATCTGAAGCTAGCTGAAGACAAATAACAAACTGTTTCTGTGATTAAAATGAAAAAAAAAAAACGAGAAAATGGCCCATTTTCCTTTTTTTTTTTTTTTTTTTTGTTTTTTTTTTGTTGTTGTTTTGTTTTGTTTTGTTTTGTTTTGTTTTGTTTTGTTTGTTTTTTTTTCATATTCTGTCAAAAATGAAATACCGGAAAATGAGAGTTTCTCACAATTTTTGAGTCTGGTTTCAAACAGGAAATGGATTTGCCAGAAAATACACTGACCCAGGCGTTCCCATCCTACCTGTCAGCGAAGCTCACTCACTGCGTGACAGTGGAGTTAAACGATTTTGACTTTTATCATGCCACACAAACACTAGCAACACATTATCATTGTGGCTTATTTTCTTCTGATATCCTACTTTTATTTTTTAAGCATATAAAGTATAAAGACAGGTCATTTAATTCTCCTCAGATGAGGCTGAACATTCAGCTTCGGGGCCTCCTATTGGCTTGTGGGGCCCTATGCATTTGCATATTTCACATATAGCAGGAAACGGCCCTGACTACAGTGATGCACAAGAAGGCCAGGTTTTCAAAAGTTGCCAGCAATACTGGTGCAGTTTTGAGACATAAAGACCAGCAGATTAAAAAAAACTCAGTATGAGAGCAGCATCATATGTGCGCCACACACAGCAGGTGCATGTGCAGCATAGAGCTGATCTTAATCAACAATCAAACAACAAACAATTCTACACATTGTTCCTCCAAATTTGGTGACATCATAATGTTATGATGCAGATTTGTGAGATGTGAAATGTGAAAATGTTTTGTCATGTTTGTCCTCAAGAGGAGAAGAAAAAACTTCTTAAGTCCTTTGACTTAATTTGTCAAGACATTGGTTAGAGTCTAGCCACCCAGCTGGAGGACTACAGCCTCTGTGCATGGGGCTAGACCTAATCCCTGAACAACCAGCACCCATGTCAGTACAATCTAGGGATATTCAGAAAATCATCAATAAAATTGACATCCAAATGTCCAGTAAAATGAACGGTTAGATAAAGAGTTGTAGGAAATGTGGCGGGTTCTCTTGTTCAGTGTAATTTACAGCTTACCTTTCATAGAACAGGTGAGAACACTAAAGCATGACTTGTAAACAATCAGGTAAAATATGAAGTCTGGAAAGGTTTATTCCAGTAAAGGATCAATCACAGAAAAGTAAACTCAGGAGCAGAATCAGGGTGCAGACAGTCAGACACGCAGGGTTAGGAATCAAGTAATGAATGTTGGAAAGCTTAGCGCTGTGAGAGAATGGACTGGTATTTATTTTTGGCTGAATCTAATCAGAGGGAGTAAGAAGCAGGAGGTTGACTGCAGTGAAGCTGGCAAGGCTGATGAAAGGTGTTATCAAAGGGCAGGAGGAGGAAGTGGCGGGTACTGAAATGACATTAGGGTGACTAGACTGACGGAGTGAGTCCATGAATGAAGAAGCTTGTGTGATGAGACAGAATAGATGATGAACATGAGTCATACAGCACATCGTCAGATGCTATTGTAGATTTTTATACAAGAGGCATACCTGTAGTTTTGTTTCTCCCCATGAAGTTTGACCTGTGAATTCTGTTTCACCTGATTTACATGAAGTTAAGAGTAAGTGAGCATTTACTGTTTTAAACATTATCGTGTTAATATGATAAGCCTACTTATGCTTGTGAAACCACCGGTGATTGACCCAGACAAACTCACAGTAGGTATTAAGCCGTGTTACAGAATTTTAAATAAGATTACACAACTACAGTGACTCCATGCTGGTGCAAACATTTATATTTATCTTACACAAAAGATTTAGCATGGTATTCTGAAGTTGCAAGCATTGTGGGTGTGGTGGACACTTAAAAACAGACATTCAAATTGTGTTAACCCTGCACACTAGATTATAACATGAAAACAGCGGTCACTGCATAAGAACACCCTTGTTTGACCTGCAGTGGCTTCTTAAAGATACAAGCTGGGGACAAATCTTGCTTTATTTTACTCACAAGCCCTGCTGAGATTTTTGCTGCCAATGCAATGTATTGTTGGACAACTGAAAGTGTGGATGTATATGTAAAGAGATACAACTGTGAGACAGACAGAAACGGGGACAGTGATGAGTTGCAACAGCTGCTTACTTTTTTCACAAAGAACAGTGAAAGATGTGACCTTCACTATTAACATATTAAGCACCATCATTAAGCTCTCCAATCTGTAATCATGCATGACAGTTTGACTTTTCCAGGAATGAGTCTGTTCTCACAGGAGATGTAAATTAGCACTCAGGTTGCTCACTGAAGATCATCTGAGACCACAGCTGCATACAAAGACATGAGAAAGTCTTCACAAAAATTATTTAAAGGGTCTGTTCAGCTTTTTATTAAAAATGTTCAACCAGTTTCATACTTGAGTGTCACTTGAAAGCTTCATGTTGCATCTTTCACATGCCTTTGACTGATCAACGTATTAAAAACTAATTTCTGGAAAGCTTTCACCTTAAATTTACATGTCAGCTGTTAGGAATCACTTAAGTTCACCAACACATTATTATATTTAGCCTGTAGGTAATTTCAGTCAGTCACAGATGGATTTTTATTTCTGTAGTGCCAAATCACGACAAATGTTACCCCAGTTATGAACTCTTTATATATATATATATATATTGATCATAAAGAAAAAATACTTTATGGCCATGACAGCCATAAATTTGTCTTACATTTGTTGTTTTGTTGTTTCTCTTGTCCCTCTTTCTGCATCCCCCTCCTCTCCTCCTGCTTCTCCCCCACCTCCTACTCCTCTTCCCCTTCTAACCCCATGATGAGTCTGGTTCTGCTCAAGGTTGCTGCCTGTTAAATGGAGAATTGCTGCAGACCGTGGCTCCAAGACCCCCCTCTTTCAGACTATAGCTGTGAGATGCTCCTGTCAGAATTGAAATAGTCTATCTAAAGTTTTAGTTAGGTTAAGGTAAGGATTAGGATAAACTGTTGTGGTGAGGAGGGAGTTGAGCTAGGAGGCAAAGCTCTGTTACAGCCCTCATCTATGGTCATGAGCTTTGGGTGATGACCGAAAGACTGAAATTGCAAGTTAAGGGAAAGTGGCTGGGTTCAGCCTTAGAGATAGGGTTTGGAGCTGGAGGTAGAGCCGCTGCTCATTCGCCCCCAAAGAAGCCCGTTGAGATGGTTTGGGCATCTGATTAGGATGCCTCCTGGTCGCCTCTCTGTGTAGGTCTTTCGAGACCCCATGGTAGACCCAGGACTCAGAGGCCTGCTTGTCTGTCTCTATATGTCAGTCCTGTGATTGACTGGCGACCAGTCCAGGGTGTCACATGCAACAGAAAGAGGTGCCTATTATGCAAATGTAAGATCAGAAATAGAGGTATGAACCAGAGCTCAAAAAACAGTTGGAGGTTGATCGGTGTATCTGGCAACAAAGAGAGAAGGCAAAGTTAGGGCTTGAGGGTTACCATCTGTCTTTAAGTAAAGATGGTCACTGCCTGAATGTAAACCTGAGCAGTAAACAGACAGCATCTCATTAGAGCAGCTCAGTTTTTTCTAGTTTTATCAAGATATAAAGATATAAAGAAGTTTTATCAATTGGTGTAACCACACAACCAAAGTGATGTGTAAGTATTTAACCTGCACAGAGGATCACAGGCCAATAGTGTTAGCACTAGAGTTAGCCACACTCAGCAAACCACTTTGACATAGTTCACCTGCAAATGCTGTAATCCTGTTTTCTGAGTTTATATTTGTGTTTAACCAAATTTGAAATTAGCTACTCAAAATATCCCAAGTAACATACATTAGATGAGGATGGTCATGGCACACCCAAATTTGTGCTTTAATGCAGAGTCAAAAGGAAACACCCTGTGTTATCGCCCTTTAATTAGGCACACCTATGTGGTGTTCCCGCTAACAAGACACCCTAATGATATAATTGTGCTATTTAATCAATGACTGTTACAGCTGGTACAGCTCTCTCCTGGTTTCACTCATATCTCTCACAAAGAAAACAGTTTGTTACCATCGGCACCTCTCACTCATCCCCCGCCCCAGTTAACCAGGGCGTGCCTCAAGGCTCTGTTCTTGGACCTCTCCTTTTCACCATCTACATGCTTCCCCTTGGACAGATTATTCACAAACACAGTCTCAGCTTTCACTCTTATGCAGATGACACCCAACTCTATCTCAGCACCAAACCATCCACTCAGCTCCCTCCCCACTCCCTGGTAAACTGCCTCCGCGACATCAAAGCCTGGATGACCTCTAACCAACTCAGACTCAACAGCAATAAAACAGAGCTCATGGCTGTGGCCCCCAGAGCGCTGCTGCAGAAGGTTGGAGATCTCATGCTCGATGTGGACAGGACCTCCATCTGTCCGTCCTCCGAGGTCCGAAACCTGGGCGTCATCCTGGACTCCACCCTCTCCTTCCAGTCCCACATAAAGTCTGCCACCAAATCTGCCTTCTATCATCTCAAGAAAATCTCCAGACTCCAACCATCATTCCCTGATTCTGTGGCTGAAACACTTATTCATGCTTTCATAACCTCCCGCCTGGACTACTGTAATGGAGTCCTGTCTGGAGTTCCCAGCAAAACCCTGGACAGGCTTCAGTACGTCCAAAACTCTGCAGCTAGAGTTCTCACCCGCACTAGACCCTGGCAACACATCACTCCGACCCTCATCCACCTCCACTGGCTCCCTATCAAGTCCCATATCAACTACAAAGTCCTCTTCCTCACATACAAATCTCTCCATGCTCTGGCTCCCCAGTACGTTTCTGATCTCCTCCATCCATACACACCATCCCGCAACCTTCGATCTTCAGACACCGGCCTACTTTCCATGCCCAAAACCAAACTCCGAACCTATGGAGACAGAGCCTTCAGTGCTGCAGCTCCCACCCTCTGGAACACTCTTCCTGCAGACATTCGTAGTGCTCCATCTCTGGACATTTTCAAAAAAAGTCTCAAGCACCACCTGTTCACCACAGCCTACAGTCTTCACTAAACCACCCCTCACACTCATCCTACCCCTCACATAGTTTGTCCATGTATATGTGTTCCTGTAAAGCGTCCTTGGGTTTCTTGAAAGGTGCTATATAAATTCAAGATATTATTATTATTATGATATAACTGAGCAGTTAGAATAATTGACATGTAAAATATATTATACAGTTCAAAGGCCTTAAAAACAAATGTCTCAGAAATGACCACTGAAGAGTTAAATCAGTTACAAGCCAGCAAAGAAGGACATTATAACAGCAGAGTAGGATTTGTTGCAGAACTGTTGTTTCAGACATTGAAAAGATCTTTCAGTTTTGTTTGCATAACCTTTCTTTTCAGCTGAAGATAATTGCATGCTGACTATCGCCTCAGCTGGCAGAGTGATGGCAGCTCTAGCAGCACCAAATTGTTGCTGGGAGGAAGTATAATTAGAAGGAGCTTCTCTTAGTGTTAATTATATTTTTTTCAGTGGTTCAGGGGCAGGTCCACATGTATCTAATCTGGTCAGTGAATTCACAAACTTATCATTATACTTTAGAATGAAGTATTGCATTATTGAAACTTTTCATTATATTAATTTGTGTGCAAAATGTAATGATTTTGAATGAATTTTATTGTACTTTTTAATGTTATTTGTATTATTCATTATTGATATATAATGATATCATGGTGCACATAACAGAGTGTAATGAAAAATAATGTGATGGGGAAAAAATTGAAACTCTTAGCAATAAATGACTGAAGTTCACACCTTCAAACAGTTTACAGTGAGTTGGTTTTCATAAGGACAAGAAACTGCTGTTCAGCCAAAGTCCACTCCTGGCGCAATGGCGTCCGTGTCAAAAATGATCATTATAACAACAGAATACATTTATCCTAGCATCCTAGCTAAAATAGTTTTGGGCTATATGTCTGAAGTTTTTAACACATCTGTTCATTTTATGTAGGTAAAGATTCCCGCTTATACTGCATTAATCTGAGCATGCTTGAGTAACTGACTGGCATTTTGTATTTGCAGGATATTTGGTTTCACTTAAGCAGAGTCCCATCACTGACCTTAAACTGTAAGCATTCTTTGTTTTTGTTGTTATTGTTAGGACTATGCTAGTTAAATGATGTCCTGGATGTGCCAGATGGGTATGTCCCAGCAACAAATGAATATATTCATTTGGCTTGCTCCACCTCCTTGCCTGCTTCTCAGCCAGTCAGAAGTAAGCCGAAATCAACATCCAGTAAGGTGACATCTAAAGCTAGGCTTCATAACACCTCTAGTCTATGGTTAGTCTCCACAAATACAGAAAAAGATGAGGAGTCTCATTTATAAAATAGTGTGTTGAATCCATACTAAAAAAATGTTGTACACCAAAAACCCAAAAATGGCATGTGCCAAAATTATTCAGATTAATAAAACATTGTGCATGGACAAATTTACACAGTTCTCTCTTTAATAAATCCCGATCTACCTGGAAATGTGCGCATGTAAATTGGCCTCCTGTTCCACCCTGTACACACTTACATTTAGCATTACCCACAAATTTCCACTGATAATGTTTGGTCCCGCTCTGCTCTGCCATGGTAACAGAGTCATTAGGTCTCAGTTTTAGTCAGAGTTCTTCCACCAGCTGTGCTGCAGTCCGTCTCTGCTCAGTCACAGCTCCTTAAGTCCAACACTTCTATTTTTGCCATATGTCAGGCCACAGCTCATAGATTTAGCACAAAGAAGATTGCGCAGGGCAGGAAGTTTCACCGAAACTGAATAAAAATATCTGGTGAAAATTCAGAACTAAAGTACTCTGTACTCTCTGCTAAACAAATGCCAGATTGTATTTCCCTTTACTGTCATGTTGGGGTGTAGCCCAGCCTGACAGATGTTTTATTTTGAACTGTATTTTCTCTGTTGTGTCATTCATCTGTGCCTTTTGATTGCTTGACACATGTACACCGCTTTCCACATTATTATGCAAATGAAATTTTCTCTTATTTTCCTAAATATCAATTCAAATGACAGTCAGAATATTTTTCAAGTCATCAGCTGTTAGAGCATAATTCAAATGTTTTTGAACAAACTTCATAATGATAACCATTAATTTTTAAGAAATAAAAACCTCAAAATGCACTGTTCCACATTATTATGCAAAACTGAGTTTTAAAAGATTTTATAGGTTGTAAAGAACTGAAAATGGTCATTCATTGCATTTGCAGAATTAGGAGGTCATATTTACTGAAATCAAAAGCTATTTCAATCAAAAACATCTTCACAGGCCAAGTTACATGTTAACATAGAAGACATTTGTGGCTGATTGAGAGCACAGACGGGTTCCTGCAGATAAAGGCATAATGAGGAAGGTTTCTGATGGACAAATACATCTGATTAAGAGAGCAGCTGCTAAAATGTCATTACAAAGCAGCAAACAAGTATTTGAAGCTGTTGGTGCCTCTGGAGTCCCACAAACCTCAAGGTGTAGGATCCTCCAGAGGCTTGCAGTCACGTATAAACCTACTATTCAGCCAACCTATCCAGTGGTTGCAACGGGCCCAGAAATACATGAAGACTCATTTTCAAATGGTCTTTTTAATGATGAGTGCTGTGCAACACTGGATGGTCCAGATGGAGGAGTATTGGATGGTTGGTGGATGGCCATCATGTCCCAATAAGGCTGTGACATCAGCAAGGAGGTGGCGGAGTCATGTTCTGGGCCGGATTCATGAGGATAGAGCTGGTAGGCCCCTTTAAGGTCCCTGAAGGTGTGAAAATGACCTCGGCAAAGTATATAGAGTTTCTGACTGACCACTTTCTTCCATGGTACAAACAGAAGAGCAGTGCAATAATAAAGAAAATATTTGAAATAACTGGCGTGATGGTGATCCAGCAGAAGTCTATGATCTGTTTTAATAAAGGGCAAAAGATTGGTGACATTTTTTTTCCTTTTGATTGGCAAGAGACCTCTGCATGCACAAATAAATGAGAATTTGCAAAAAATATGCATCAATATTTTACCAAAACATCCCAGAACTTTATAATTATTTATTTCATAGTTGTTATAGGTCAAATCTTGTCATTATGCAGTTATCACTCCTTAGCAATTGTTTCAGCTTGTTTAACAGGACCACAGTGATGTCTTTTGGGATTTAGCCTATCATATACAGCTCTCTATATGGGGAATAGGAAGCAGGGAATGGGCCCTTTTTATTTACTCTGCCATTGCCCAAGCCTCTAGATTTCTTTTCTTTTTTCTAGTGTGTATAAAGAACAGGTCGGAATAAATACTTGCCTGCTCTTGCTCAGCTCCTTTCGAGTCCTGCATCTGAGCCCATTCTTCTGACCGCCTGTAATCGGGTCAGTGATCACGTGACCCCACATGAGTATTTACAGCTTGTCATGTGAGGAGCATTAGGCTAATATTTGGTAAGAATGAAACTGAGCATATTTACAAAATAAATCCAAGAATTTCTTTGTTCATGTCTTCTAAGCACAAATATCAGATATCTTCTGGTTCCAGTTTTCTTGTGTTGGCTTTCGCTTCTTTTCTTTTTCTTAAAAGCTTAACTGACATTAAATTCCAATGAATCCAGTTTTATCTTGAGCTTAAATCACAGAGATCACAGGGGAGCCAAAATACTTTGTTCTGCTCCAAGCATTTCTAACTTTTAGTGAAACAGTATCAGTGTTAATCTGGCTTTGGCCATGACTCCAAATAGAGCCTTGAATAGAGTCATACAAACACAAATACTTTGACACAGAAAGTGTATTTTTATAACCTAGATGTTTAGAGTTGGTGGACAATGGTGGACTGACCTGCCAAGGAGGGAAAATCCTTGAACTGTCTCCGCTGGGGAGTCCTTTTTTATTAAAAGGCAGAGGAGTGGTGGCAATACAATAAAACTGAGGGTTAGTTCAGATGACTTCATGCATACATTTTTGGTATGGTGCAAAAGATTGAGATACGTACCATCAAGATAAAACAATTCTTTTAATGCAACCACCTTCTTTGGATCATGTAGAGAAATACTGTCATGATGAAATGCTGTTTTCTTTCTTAATGACTCAGCCAAGATTCCTGATGATGTTATGATTTTCTCTCTGCAGACAGATTGTTTTATACAGCAGAAAGGAATGAACAGTACAGGCTGTGCTGTCCTGTGATGGCTCTTGTTTTTGAACATTTACCAAACTTCAGCCTTTCTTCATTCCCTCGAATCACCTTTTGCATTTTTATACAACTTGTTATGATTATGTCACATAAAGACAAAGGCATTACAGCTGGAGACAAGACTATAAGCAACATTATAACCAGGAGAGAAATTTGCAGGCATTTGTGTTCTCATCATTGCATAAAACAGAGTCCAGAGTAGGGGTAAAGATTTTCCTGGGATTACAGGAACTGTCCAATTATCTGTGAAAACATAGGGCCTCAATTCTATTGTTAGTTCAGGACCCCTTTTCTATGGAAACATTATCATAAGTGATTAGGCAAACTCATTATGACTAGCTGGGGGTTGACTGCCTTTGCCAACTGTACCCCCTCCTCTTTTGTATGATTGTGTGTGTTTTGTATAATTGAGATTTGTATTCTTACACTCTCATTAGATGGCTAACAAGGGCTGCTGAGACCATAATTAGACATGGTAGTCATCCTGTGTTAATGCAGTCCTTGCAGAAGGGTTGCAGAAATATGTCCAAGCCATTATTGTAGAATGGTGAACCCCCCATGTCCTTGAACAATGGTGTGCAGCATCATTTCCTCCTATAGAGAGGCTCCTCTCTGACTTTCAAAGCTCTTTGCTGAAGCCTCACACAGGGCCTCACTTTCTAACAAGCCTCGTTTGTTTGCTCCTCGTCCTTCTGTGTTGACACAAACAATGGGAGGAATCTGCTAAATTTGGCACATGGCTGTACAGATCTATCTCTGACCCACATGCACCATATCCAGAGAGGCTGTCTAGAGCTTTTGTAGAACCAAGGCCCAGCCCTCCATTTGTCTTCAGGGTTCATCACGGGGGCGTTCTTCCCTCAGGTCTCAGCAGGCATTGCCAAAGATGCAACAAGTTTATGCAAATGCACACAGAGGAGGTTTTAGAGTGGAACGGACCCAACAGGGTGTGCGAGACTCCCATGTGCAGAATATCAAAATTAAGAAAAAAAAGGAAGCTGATGCAGAAGTGCAGCTGCAAAACTGCAGTTCAAGCTCACTGAAGCAGATGTCAAGATTCAAGAAAAGTACTAGAGACAGAAAGAAAACATACAGTGCTTAACAAATTTATTAGACCACCTGTCATATTTGTCTCAGAGACCATCCAGCATCATGAAGTGCTTTAATGCAGACTCTTTCATTTTCAGTGAGCTCTCCACGTTTTACCATTTTGAACAGGAATGAGGAATTTCAAACTTAATTCACCTTTTTATACCCAAATTTGAGACAGCTCACTGGGCTTCTCTGAGAAGTCAGAAATTAATCAAGCATAACATTCAACCACTAAAACTCACTTTTCTGTTCAGGAATGCAAGTAAATAACTATAATTTGACGTATTAATCAAGAAATATTAATGTGCTTTACTATTTTTTCAGTTTTTTTGTAAATCAGTAAATTTGAAAGTTAATGGATAACAATAATAATTATATTCTAGCATTAAAAATATCATTTGGGTTAAAGAGCTTCTACTTATTGGTGTATTAACCATTGCAGAAGCATAAAAAAAGATTTTGGTAATTACCAATGCTGTTGATTTAGAGCAGCTGTGGCATAAACCTTACTTTGGGTGGTGGTCTAATAATTTGTTAAGCACTCTATATATATTTTTTTTTTTTCATTTATCGATTCCTTTTATTTCATAGGTGTGCTATTGAAAGTATGTGCAAAAACATGTAGTACCACCATAACTTATTCAATATGGTGAGGCAAAATATGTATGGGTCTATATGGGTTTATTTTTCATATAGACATTTTTACATTTATAAAACTATGTGTGTGTGGGTTTTTTATTTGTTTTTTTTACTATAAACAGGGAATGAACCCCATGTGGTCATTTTGTTGACCTTGATTTTCAACATTATGTTGAAATATATCTATATAAATGACAGGAAAAAGTCTCTGGGTGTCCACCACTGATGTCCTTGGACTTAAATCTTAAATTTCCAAGTGTTTTAGTGAGTACCACATAAAGGGTTAATCAATGTGCTGTTACTTTATTTACCCTGGTGCCTCTGTGTAACCTACAGCTTTCTCATCTTTTTTCTCCTCAGGTAACCACTGACATCAAACTTACCCAACTTATTTGGAGGATTGATGTGTTTATAGTTACACCTCTCATCTGTAATCAGAGACGTTCCCCGCTCTCTCTAGCTGCAGTCTGCTATGGAGAAATAGCAAATCTCAGATGGCCAGTAATGACCAATCAAATTTATACTTTCAGCACAGCTGTGCTAAAATCAATAACAACAACCAGCTTTCACAGCTGCTCTATCGTGCATCAGTTACATAATGTTGACGCTACATGCATGAAGCCGCAGGGTATGACGGCTGGCTCTGACAGAAGTATCAGGGAGTGTTTGTTTTCAGAAATGAAGCGCTGGAGCCTGAGTGGTTTCAGTGTTGGTAGTTCTTGGAAGAAATAACATCCACATGAAAATCAGGAGGGAGAAAAAATATCACAGAGTTGTTAGGATTTAGCAGGAGAAATGGGCCATGAAGAAGAAAAAGTGGCTTTAAAATTTTATGTGCTCAAATATAATGAAACACATTCTTTCCATCAATAATTTTCATTAATTCATTTAATTTAATCGTTATGTAAGCATATTTGTTAATTTTATTGTTGATAAATCATTTCAGTTTGCACTCTTTTAACAAAATGATGAAAATAATATGGCTGTAACAAGTTGTTGCAATTTAGCAACAGATTGCAACATCACAGTCTGCACAGAGCATGATTTTAGGAGTTGAGGTGGAATTATAAAAAGATCTAAAGGCCATGCTAGTACAAAAAGAGTCACTGCAGTGTTTTGTTTTTTTTTTTCTCTTTCAGGGCTTTGGTTTGACTGATTTTGGCTTTGGTACAAGAAGGTACTTACAGAATCCTGGCTAAGCTGATGCATTTCCGACTAATCAGGTTTCTCCATCAGGTATCTACCTTGTTATCTCAGTTTTCTTAATCCTTCAACCTGATAAAGTAACCCGTCTCGCTCTCATTCAGATTCTGTTTCAGAGATTACGGTTACTGCCAAAAGCAGCAAATGATCACATTACTTCAGAGCGTGTGAATGCAGCCAGCCCATATGTCTGTGCATTAGTGTGCTTATGTATTTACATGTCTTTAAGTATTCGCTGGGATGTGAGCTAATGGGGGCATTTCCCAACGCAGTGGCCCTCATCAGATTAGAGAGCAGATGTTGTGTTGATTGATTTCATCTGTGACTGTTAATGCATATTTCTTAGGACAAGCCTCTGAGCCATTAAAGTGTTAAACCCCTCACAGTAGGTACCTTGTTTTATCATGAAACTAACACCAAAGCTGAGCATTCCTGAGAATCACACTGCCAAATGCCAAATTGAGACTGTAGTCCTGGGTACAATGACTCTTCTTTTCCCTTACAAAAGAATACAAGTGATTTGAACAATGAAATATCTACACTGGGTGCTCTTGTTGGAGCATGACAGACATTATTCAGTTAGCTTACTGCACTTTTAAAGCACAAAACTGGAACAAGGAGAAAAAAAAACTGTCTGAACCAGAGTGGAAGGAGGAATATTCTTTTGTTTTCTCAAATTCAAAGTCCATGGGTCTCATTTTTAATGCAAGTGTGGCCACACTGAAGGGGGGCACTTTGGAACAGTCTTTCAAGAAAGTGTACAAACATTACAAGACATTTCAAAATGCCGTTTCTTTGCTCTAAAATATTGAATTCTTCCTAATCTGAGTATGGAATAGGGCAGGAAAATATATTTTCTCTGTTTGTTGTTTGAGAACTTTAAGGCAAAGGCACAAAATTCCTGATCCTAATTACACCAGGAAAGTTTGCTATAAAGTTTGACTTTTAAGTAAAAAAAATGTCTTCCATACCATCAATCACTGGACAATTATTGATGCACTTTTCCAAAAAAAAAAAAAAAAAAAAACGAAAACGAAAACCTTAAATGTCAAAGCAAAAACAGATTTCCACAAAGTAATGTCAATTAAATAAAAAGCAAGGTAAAATAAGTGACTGCATAAATATTTCAAGTCAGTATGTCTTCAAACTATTTCTGTGAAGCTTCCTCTGTATGCTTCAAGTCATTGTTTTGTTGGAAAATAAATCTTCTCCCAGACCATGGTTCTTTTGCGTACTAAATAAGATCGTCCTCCAGGGTTTTCCTATATTTTGCTGCATTCATTTTACCCTCTACCTTTACAAGCCTTCCAGGGCCAGCTGCTAAGATGCATCCCCACAGAATGATGCTGCCACCATCATGCTTCACGTCGAGGATGACGTGTTTGTAGTTCTCATCCGACACTTTCACTTGACCATGGAGTCTCCCACATGCCTATTGGTAAACTGTAGTGGAGATTTAAAGGTCACATATTTCACCCGTTTAAGACAAATTTGTATTGTTCTTAGAGGTTCCCAAAACATGCCTGTGAAGTTTGTTGCTAAAAAAACACTCCAGTATTGGATTTTTTCATGTCTAAATACCCTCTGTTTCAGCCTTGCTCAGAACGAGCTGTTTCTGTGTCTGTGGCTTTAAATGTTAACGAGCTGTCTGACTCCTCCCCTGACTATGCCCCTCTTGGGAAATGGATGTGGCTCTCCTGATTCTCCTCTCAGCAGGCTGTTGTAGAAAAGAAATACAAACAGTGTTAGTTATGCTAGCTCTACTCTCAGAATGACCTGAGAGAGTGGGGAAGAGATACTCAGGAAAGGAGCCGTAGGCTGGATTTGAACCCGTCAGCATACGTGGGGCCATCTGTGTCCCTTAACTGGTAACTTTAACTGTACCTGTCCCCAGCTGGCTTGACAGACATGTATGTCCCTTTGCAGTGACAATAATCCAACACAGATGTGTGGCATCTGTGTGGTCACACCTCCTCCGTTTCCACACTGTGTCTATCACACATGTGCATACTGCAGCTCATGTCCGCATGGCTGTGAATTTTGAAAACATGCACAGCTGATGCACACTTAACTGACACAGGGGATGCATGGGGATGAGTCCAAGTTAGGACAGTTAACAATAAGTATATCCCTGGCCATATATTGCTTTTCTATTAGTCCTTCAGTAATAGATTTCACATGTAGATAAAACATTTATTTTTCTTGTGTCAGAGCTAAAAGCATGAAGGGTTAATGGTATAAGAGAATTCTATTATATAGCCACAATCTTCCATGCTGAAGCTGACAAACAGATGCAGGCAGGTTTAAGAATTTTCTGACTTTACTGGCAGCCTATGAGCTTCAATAACTATCAAACAGGTCCTGCAACTGAGACATGACATTTGGACTGAGCAAATTAAAAAAAAAAAAAAGAAAAAAAAAGAAAATCAGTGTTGCCACATTTTTTATATTTTCGAGGTTATAATGATTTTGGCCCAACAACTTCTGCATCAATATTTTTTTGGCCCAGTTAGATCAGCCAGATCTACTGAGTCTTTCATGACATTAGATATAGATAGATATCTTGTTTGTAACATTGCCTTTGCAGAACCATCTTGCTATTATGTGCTGATGGAGTAGTGTTTGACTTTGGTTCATTGTTTGAAAAACTGCTCAAACATGATGCATCTTGACACTCGGGAATGTTAAAATTCCTTCAGGGGAATTTCTGAGTTGATAGATTTACTGTTGAATTGGCGTCACATCCATTAAAGCAACAAAACAAGTGATTTCTTAGGAGGGTCTCTGAGGTCATTTTGAAGAGAAACATGCTTTTATAGAACTTGTTTACTTTCCAAGAAATCCTTCTGAAGCCCGCTCTCGACTCCGCCCATCTGTCTGCCTTCGTCCATGTCTGTTTGGCTTTCCTCACCTGTCAGGTTTTTCTCTTTTTTCTTTCCTTCTCCTTCTCCAAAACTCTGCCTCCCACCTTGGCAGAGTTAACTGGACTCATGAGAGATGGCTGGGTTGCTTTTAGCCTCCAGACTATAAATATGAGAGAACAACTTCTCATAAATATTTGAAGGGTGCAAGAAGTGTCCCAGACTGCTCACATGCACTCACTCATGAACACACTTCAGGGGCATGCACAGACACACCAAATATGGAACTTCTACATGGACAAATTCCTCAAAAAAAAAAAAAAAAACACTAAATGTGGACATTATCCACTCTGTAAGATTCTCAGGTTCATTCATGAGTATCCCTGCTGTATGCTAAAATATATGAGCCTGCTACCAGTAGAGAAATGATATGTTCATAATAGTAGGTCAACAACCTGCAAGACTGACAGCATGAAGGACATAGATGAGAGTGAAGAAGATGTATGAATGTAGAGACTCCTCCAGCTCTCCATCGCCTTGGCAATAAACTGACCAGCTCCAGCCAGGAGAGCATTTGTTCTGTCTGGAGTTTGCTCACCATGGCAGCCAGTGCTTTGTACCAGCATAAGACCCAGAAGAGCATTTCTCCCTCTTCTTAAGACCCTACTTTAAAAAATACATCATGTATTTGCATAACATCTACATGCAGACTGTTTTTAATCATTGGAATAATCTGTGTACTATTTAATATTTATTTAGAAGTCATGCTGAAAGAAAAATCTGATTTGTGAGTAAGAGCCGGTGTCCACAGCTGTTGTTTTGTGCCCTGGCAGTCCTCATTTTCAATCCAAGACCAGTGTAGTACAGGATTTTCAGCCCTCAATGTCCTGAATGCGAAGATGCCATCAGCTTGTTGTTTTTGCCGCCAATCTTTGGGCAGGTCTCCTCTTTACCACCTCGTGTTGAACCTTCATATCAGAGTATTCCTCCAGCTTCATGAGTGGTAACCTGGCTCTGGACTCAGTGTGCTTTTCTGGTTAACTTTTCAGTTTGCTAATACATTTTTGTCCTCTTCTCTTGCAGTGTCTCCTACTTCCTGCCAGCCCCCCAGCCAGCTCAATCACCTCCATTTTGCATCATTATCTCCTCTTAAATAAACTCCTTTTCCCTCAACCTTAGCTCGTGCTCTGCTTCTCGGTCCCAGTCAGGTATTCATCAAGACAAGTCAAGGATGGAGCATTCACGCTGGGCAAATTAACTCTTCTTTGGTGCTCAAAGCCTGCATGGGTGTGGTGCAACTGTGAGTGTATCTTAAGTTTGTCCGTAGCGAAGGAGGATTGACACAACCCCAGTCATGCTCTGGATGTCAGGGGCTAAAAAAATAATCTATGGAAAAATGTACAAAGTCCACACCTTAAGGGTAGAGTAAGGGGTGGGTGTGGTAAGTAAGCAAGGCCTAGGGTACCATCCACATGTGAGGAGGATTGCCAAAAGCACCTGGTCGTGCTGTGGATATCCAAAAGGCCTGAAAACTGCAAGCAGTCTCCAGGTGTATCACCAGGGGTGAAAAGACCCAGAAAAAAGGAAGCCATCAAGCTTGACCTTGGCTACTTGGCAACACACGTGAGTTGACAGGCTAGATTGTGGTACATCTGGCTTGTGATGAATCCTCAGTGCTCTACATACTTGAAAATTATGGACATGACTGTATATGACTTTCCTGTTTCCTGTTGTACATTGATTACCGCTGGGATTCCTTTGTCCATGTTTCTGGTGAATGGTTGTTTTTCATGTTAGACACTTTTGCACCATGCATGAAGTTATACACTGAGATAGTGACTTCCCTCCTGGGGAAATACATGGGATAAAGTTAACGGTGGAGTGCTCTTCTTTATCAAAGAATGTCTCTGGCCCTGCATTTGACTCCTGGCTTCATAATTACAAGAGGAAACACTGGCTTGCAACAGGTGTTCAACACAGGGTTAGGGTTAAAGTTTTATATCCAAAGTTAAAGAAATTAATATAATTTTGTGTCAAGAACACTATATAGTGTTAAAATAACACTGTGATTGTTAAAAATTAACATTATAAAAGAGTTAACATATTAACACTTTAACTTGGAATCCCCTGAGAATTATATAAACTCAGAAAAACAGCATGTGTAGCAAAAAATACATAACTTATTTTATGTCAATGAGGAAAATGAATAAAGTATTTCACTTTAATAATAATAATAAGTTTATTTATATAGCACCTTTCAAGAACAGCGAGGTCACTTCACAGCCCTTACATCCTGAGCCGAGTCTGGGAGAGGGCTTCTATAGTTGTAAACATTACCACAACTTTTTATGGTTAATTTCCTGCAAATGTCCTTTAACATTGTGTCCAATCACAGCCTTTTCTTTGAACAAAAACTCAAACTGTACTAACATCATTGATGACCTCCTTTCAGGACTTGAGACTGACCATAAAGAGTAAACTCTTATTGTCAAGGGAACAGTTAAACTGTATTTTGATTACCCACAGTAACAGTAGAAGTGAGTTCACACAAGAAAAAAAATAATTCCTGTAATGGGGTGGAAATAGCTCTTGAGTCAAAGTTAGGGGACTTTTGATGTCATGGATACAAATAACCCTACTTAGTCACAGTAAGAGGGAATACTTTTTCTTGTTTTTAAATAAGCAGTGTCTCCTTCTTAAGGCCTAATGTGACTTGTATGATTTATAAAACACAGAATTGTAAGCAGAGCTCTGAAGCAAGTTAAGATTCCTCGTAGTAGTTATATTTTGGCTTTAGGGGAGGATATAGAGGATGAATGAGACTGGTTCACTAGGGCTGAGCACTTACCCTGGACCAGTAGCATCTGCTTCTGTGTGATATGAGCTGTCCGAAGATTACAGCTGCTCAGGCCCCGGGGTCTACAGAGATCAGGCCTGCTGTGTGTTAACCTGGATAGAGTTACCAGACAAGAGCAGCTGTTCTGACACAACTCTCACATCTGCAGTCTTTTTGCCCTTGTTACCTCAAAACCCCAAAAGCCCCCCTTAAACATGTAGGGGGCGCTACCCTCATGGATTTTGGGTGTTACGTAAACCAAATCGAATTTAGCATGCTGTTGTGTCGATAAATGCCCACCTTTTCTGTGGAGTGAAAGCCTGGCACTTCTAAAGCCCCTTTCATTATGAATGACCCTATTAGGAATGGGGCTTATGCCATGCTGTTTGCTGGAGGGCTGTTGTGTTTGTGTGCGTCAGTGTGCCTGCTTTGCTGTCCTTATGAAAACCAGCTGGACATTTAGACCTTTGGAGAGAGGACATATTTACCAGGAGAGTTTGTTTGGATTAGTCAAAGGGGACCCAAATTTTCCTTTCAGGGCATGCATCTGTGAGAATCAAAGTTTTACTCAAGGATAAAAGCAATGGTTGCAGTTTTTGTACCAGAAAGGGGTTTTTAAAAACTATTTTTTTCATTGGTTTAGAAAAACCCCAATTCCAAAAAGTTGGGGCAGAGTAAAATGTCAATAAAACAGGATGCAATGGTTTGCAAATCTAATAAACCCATATTTTCACAATAAAACATAAACAACATATCAGGTGTTGAAACTGAGACATTTGACCATGTCATGAAAATATTAGCTCATTTTGAATTTGATGGCAGCAACACATCTCAAAAAAGTAAGGACAGGGCCATTTAGCCATTGTGTAGCATCTCCTCTTCTTTTAACAACAGTACATAAACATCTGGGAATTAGGGAGACCAGTTGCTGAAGTTTTGGGGGAAGAATGTTGTCCCATTTTTGTCTGATGCAGGATTCAAGGTGCTCAACAGTTCTGGGTCTTCTTTAATGGATTTTCCTTTTGTGATGTTTCTATTGGTGAAAGGTCCAGATGTAGGCAAGCTAGTTCAGCACTCTGTCTTTTCTACTCTAAGGCTATGCTGTTGTGATGGATGAGGTATGTGGATTAGAACTGTCTTACTGAAATAAACAAGACCTTCCCTGAGAGAGACGTTGTCTGAATGGGAGCATATGTTGTTCTAAAACCTTGATATACTTTTTAGCATTAATGGGACCTTTCAAGACGTGTAGCTGCCCACACTAGGTACTAATGCAACCCAACACCAACACAGATGTGCACTGATATCAAGCTGGGTGTTCTCTTTCCTGTTTAGATCCCAGGACACAGCATCCTTAGTTTCCAAAAAGAATTTCAAAGTTGCCCAAGTTGCCTGTTTTATTTTGTAATCCTTATCCCTTGTGTCTCATGCCTAGTTTATTTCATGTTGATGTTGTTGGTGAAATATGTCACACAACTGACAGCGCTACAGCAAATTAAATTAATCTTTAAAAATGGGATTTGTGTTTCAAAGTTGTGCAAGCATGACTCAAAACGAGGAGAAAACACTGAGATTAACACGAGGAGTAACAAGCACGGGGAAGACATTTGCAATGAACCAACACAGACACAGGGAGACACAGAGCTTATATACACAGGGAGTGATTAACAATGGCAGACAGGTGTGGACAATCAGACACAGGTGAAACTGGTGAAGGATAATCAAAGTGGAGGGAAACTCAGGCAGGAAGCAAAACTGGAATCACACACAAGGGAAGGCAACTACAAAATAAAACAGGAAACATGGAACCTAACACAAGAAGCACACAAGGACTGAAAACTGGACACAAGAAGCTAAACTACAGAAACACTGAAAACACAGGAGGATACAAAGAACCAAGGAGGGAAACTCAAACACAGGGAGTAAAACTAAAACATGAAACAAAACAAGAAGCACAGGGAAACTTAACAGTTCCCTGAAACAGGGAATTAACTAAACATAAAACACAAAGAGCAAAAACTGAACATGAAACAGGGAAATAAACTAGACATGAAATACATGGAGTACTATACATGAAACACAGGGGAAAACCTAAACATGGAACACAGGGAATTACTTAATACAATAAAAAACTAGACACATGGAAAATAACAAAAGCCCAAAATACAAAGAAACACAAAGACTATATAAAACACTAAAAGCTGAACAAAGGAAACACAAGGGCTACAGATAACATCTAAGAACTAAACCAAATACAAAGTCAAACTAGAAATCACAGAATTCACAAAGGATAACCATAGGAAAACTCAGAAACATAATAAATCAAAACCAGGATCATGACAAAAATATCAACAAAACAATTAAATATTATATACATTTTATGTGATAGTGTTGAGCTTTTTGAGGACAAGATGATGTGCACACAAAGTTTGACTATCTGCCTCTTCCGCTGAGAAAAATGCTCTATTATCAGCCTTACTTTAATGCATCATTGGTACTATTTGAGTGTTTTCCAGTGCAAGGGTAAACAGAGTTGAATGCACTTGCCAGTGTTTGATTCATCACTTTGAGCATGGCCTTAGCTATTCAACAAATAATGAGACAGAGAAAAGAGGCACAAGCACAGACACACAAACACACATTTCTGTCCTGGTTATCAGGATCTCACCCTGCTGTTAGTCCTAGTGTTGAAGCCAAGAATCCTGCACCAGCAAATGGAGAAGTGGGAGATCCCAATAACAGAAGATGTCATTTACTACAACCAAGGCCACCCATAAGGGTGGATAAAGGGGAGAGCTTTCTGGTACCCTGTCAAAGAGGGGCCCATGGAGGTCAGGGGAATTGAGGTCCATTGTAAAGTTAAACTGTGATAACTTTATTCTATTTTAACATTAATAATTAACACTTATTAAAGCAACTCAAATGCAATATACACTTATTCAAGATGTTATGATTTTCTTATAACAGAACTACCTTTTCTTTAGATCGGATGACAATGTAGATGGGAACACAGAACAAAACCATTTGGAAAGTAATGTTAGGTGTCGGGGTGCCAGAAAAGTGGAGGAAACTGAGACAACTTTGGAGGAAAACTAATTACATAATTGCAAAATGATGCAAAAATGGTTCAAAAGTTGATTTTTGAAAAAGGGGTTAAAGTTTTTTTAAGTGGCAAAAAAAAAGTTGTGGCCATGGGTAAAAGTTGCAAAAGTGGCAAGAATGTGTAAAGGTGGCAGAAAGTCACCCAAACGGGTAACCAGTGGCAAATATAGTGGCTTAATAGGTTAAAAGTGGCAAATTAGAGGCAGAAAGTGGCAAATAAATGGCTAAAAGAGCTAAAACTAGGGATTATGTGGTGTTGCAAGAGGCAGAAAATGATGAAAATGGGTTAAAAATTGTAAATAAGTCATGAAAATGGGTTATCAGTGGCAGGAATTGGCAAAATCGTCAAAAAGAGGCGACAACGATTTTAAAAGATTGGCAAAAATGGGTAACAAGTGGTAAAACAGTGGCAAAAAGAGGTGAAAAGTTGACCAAAATGGGTTAATTGTGGCAAATAAGTGGCATAAGGGGCAAAAATGGGCAGAAAAGTGGCAGACATGTAGCAAAAAGAGTTAAAAGTGGCCATTTAATGGCTACGATGACTTAAAGTGGCAAACACACGGCTGCAATGTTACAAATGTAAGAAAATGGCTTAAATGTGGCAAAAAGGCAAAGGGGGGTAAAAGGTGGGAGAAATCAGCTTAAATTGGTGAGAAGTGGCCAAACTAATGGCATTAACATCATCAGTAAATCACACCTGGGGAGAGCCCATTCTCTGGGGTTTTAGGGCCTACTGTCGGCAGGCTTGACTACAACATGAATCTGGAACAAATGCGGTTCTTCCCATCTTTTGTAAAAATACAAAATGCAGTATACATCCTGAGAAATGATTTATCAAATAAAGCCTTGAACTGGCTAGAGACAGAACAGTAATGGAAGAGTGAACAAGACAGTGGCTGATGGAGTAAACTGTGAGGAACAAGGTATGCACTTTATCATCAGAGCCAATCTGCTGCTGCATCTTTAAGGAATGCTTGGCAATTTAACAAGAATAGCATTGCCATGTGAGCTAATCAGAAACTCCTCCTTGAGAAAGTTTTGCAGTTTAAAAAGGACAGTTTAGCATTTCCGTTACATTAATGCTTCTAGAGAACAGAAAATCGAGTCCAGCCTTCCCTGGCTGGGTGCTTTTTCTTGAATTATTAAAATAACATTGACAACAAATGTAATCACTGCAACAGCATGTAACTTTTCCACCTTAAAATAATACTTTCAAAGTTGATGCAACAGTCCATTATTTTTCAACAGGGAGAATTGCGTCCACAGAGTTTCATGGTTGCTTGTTGTCAGCTCTACGTAACTTTGGCAGTGGGACTGAAAGTCGGCATACAGCCAGTCTTACTTTGAAACTGCTATTATAAGATGGAAAAAGTTGCTTTCTATGATAAACACCGAGCTGCAGAAGTTGTACTGTACAGTACAAATACGTAAGGCATTTCTCTGATGATGTTTGAGAGAATAAACTGCTAGTGTTCTCTGGTGATCATCTATTTATAACTGTGTTACATGATCATGTTCCCATAGGTGGCACACGACTGTGCAGCAGATCTCCTTTCATGGTCAGCTCGTGCCATTGAAACAACACAACGCTCACACCTCACCTGGGCAACGAGCTGAGAATGCTGAGCGTCAGCAGAAAATCATCAAATATTTATCAGTGGTTAATAGTGTATCAGGTATTAAATATATCTGAGAATGACATCCTGGATTCTTGTGGTCAACTAGTTCATTATTTAAGCATCACTTATAGGGAGGTAAAATCAGGATCCGCACTTGTCGGTGTCAGTGCCACTATGAAAGTAGTAATTTAACATTTCCTGTCTAAACCAAAAGTTTCATCCTTTTCATCCTTCTGGCATTGTAATCCATCCCTTCAGAGCACTAGATGAGAAGTCAAGCCCTGACTTTGTCCTTTCCTGTCACTCCCACTCAGCTTGTTTTTCTTGCATGTTTTGCATGCAGGGATTTATTTAGAGGTATAGTGGCTAAAAAAAGCTTTTCACACTACTTAATCTCATTTCTCTAAACCAGGAAAGAGGGTAACATGTGCTTACACACACCTTCACTCAGGAGCAAGTCTGTGACATTAAATGTAAGATACCAGCAACAGTGTTGAGGTTCACTTGAATGTCTGAGTAGTTAAAGAGAAAACACTAGCCTTAGCTTGAGTTTATGGTTTCTTGTAGTTTCAGTTAAACCACGGCTATCGCCTTAAAATCATATTTAACCTTGCAGAGAGAAAAGCCTTCCCTAGGATGTTGATCCAAATTTCATCCCTTGAAGACAAAACACTCACACATTAGGAAACAGTCAGATGTACTCCAAGGGCAGTACAAGCATTCATACCACACATGGAGCAAAACAAATGCATGTTTGAAGAATTTAATCTAATGAAAAAGACACATATCTTAAATACAGATAAATTGCACAAGATCTGACCAAGGCTTCAGTTTATTTTTCACCCTTTGTCAGGTCATCAATAAAAGCCAGAAAAAACTTATCAAGCTTCGAATTAGATTTGGTGACACAGGTCATTGCATTAGTTCTCTCACGTTTAATAAAGCTACAGTGCTTAAAGGAATACTTCAGCAGTTTTAAAAGTGAGTTGTGTAAGGTACTTGGTATTAGTAGTTACATTAGCCACAAGAGATTTAATTCTTTGTCTCAATGAAGTGAGGTTTTACATCACAGTGGACCATAGTAGCTCCACATAACTTCATATTACACTAACACAGTCCAAAAAATAATGCTGGCAAAAAAAAAAAAAAAACTCTCTGGCAAAAAACATCAGCTGTTTGGATGTACAGGCTTTGAAAGAGACAACAACAACAGACTAAACCAATAATTAGCGATTCTGACTTGAGTGCCGATGATGCTCTGTAGATACAAAGGGATAGCTATGACCTCGAGTACACTGAGGAAGAACTTCCGCAGATGGAGACTTCTTAGGCCAAAAGAGAGAGGGAGAAACTTCAGTGGAGGCTGGCGAGCTGGAGAAATCCGGAGTTACCTGATAGTGTAGGTGTTTAAACTGTGAGCCCACGTACATGAACCCAGAGAGCTGCTGCTGTCAGCAGTGGGACTTAAGGCCTTTGCACACTCAGCCTGTTTTCTATCCGAATTTTTGCACATTTAAAAAGAAAATCAATGTCGTGTGCCAATCACGTCTGCATACTGAACTTTGGTATGTCATTATTTTTTCCAGGTTTGATTTTTTAAAGCTTTTTCGCATCAGTCCAATTCATTTAGGTGAGACTAACAGCAGGTGGGCGACTGACTTATCAGCGCAGCACCTGCTTCCTTCTCTGGCCCCGTTCCTTCTCTCTCTCCCTCTCTCGCACTGAAACCTCTCTTCATGATTTACCTGAGTATTATGTGGATATAACTATGATATATAAAATATAAAGGCATAAATTTGTACTCACAGCCACATAATTGAGACTAAATTATAAAGTTGCTATCTCTCCAACTTGGCACATTGTTATGACGCATGATCTGGTGCCATATGAAGCTCTCTGTCAGGATAGATGGACCCAGGGAAATTTTTAGGGTGCCCCCTTCATGTATGTGCAGCTTAGAGGATCAAACAGGTTTGGGCTATGCAGATATGACTGATTTTAAGGTGACAGAAGATGTTTATTGCCTGCCTCATCTAACTGACTAGGATCATCTGTAAGGTGAGTTATAACAGACTGCTGACTTGATTCTGATGACTTCCACCACTTATTATGAGAAAATGTGAACAAACTGTGGTGCTATTTCATCTCATTTGAACCACGAAGGAGACCACTTGAATCGTGCCCAAGACCACCTTCCCAAGCGTGCCCGGGCAAGGTACCCAAGTGTGGTTTGTTTGCATTCACTCTGACCAAATGAACCAGACTTTGGGCTCAAGTGCCCTATCTGATCTTTAGTTTTCCACTCTTAACTAGGGATGTCCGATATTATTGGCCTCCTGATATTATTGGCCGATAATAGCATAAAAATGTATTATCGGAAATTATCGGTATCAGATTTTCATTTAAAAAAAAAGAAAATCTTTCAAAAAACTTTTACCCTGAGTTTAGATCAGCCAACATTTTTACTCCTTTGTTTACAATTACTAGTACTACTTTAGTCTGGACTGAAGCTGTTTGCCTTCAATGTTTTTGTTGTAGTTTTGCCATTTTTGAAGAAGTCAAAACTAAGTATTTTGCCCTAGTTGTAGTGGCCGGCTATTGTCAGGATTATCTCAGGGAGAGCATGATCCAAGCTGTTGTTTGAAGCATGTAAAAAAATAAGAAAAAAGAAGCACTTGTCTTTTATAATAAATATGGCAGTGCCATGTTGGCACTTTTCTCCATGACTTAAGTTGAAGTTGTTTCTCATTTTTGCACAGGGAAATCAAATGTTTGCATTTGAAAGCCTTGTTGTTACATTTATGAATGCATCCAGTGGGGCATCACAATAAAGTGACTAAATTAGGCATAATGTGTTAATTTCACAACAGGGTATATGTGATGTTGTTACCTTACATTGGTTTTAGTGGAAAAACCCTCGCATATTATCAGTATCGGTTTATATCGGTATCGGGAATTAAGAGTTGGACAATATTGGTTATCGGTTATCGGTAAAAAAGCCAATATCGGACATCCCTACTCTTAACTGATCAATATTTAAAACTAAAGTCATTTTACAGCATCTACTGCTGATATTTATGTTTTTACAATGTTTTTGGTGAATAAGTGTTTAAAAATACTTAACGTAGGCTCAAGATACCACTACGGCTCTGTGAACCAAAGAGCTGATCAGGATGTAATGTGGTAAGACTGTAGAACACACAGCTTATTTTTTGCATCACAAAATAATATAAAAGTTCTTCTGTATGAAAAATAAAATATTGCAATTTTTTGTATATTGTTTACATTTAAGCCAACATTGATTTTTGGTCCAACATTTGCAACACCATGTGAGTAAAATCGGGCTAACCATACTCCTACTCTTACCATACTCTTTCCTGATTAATTATTCAGATTTCATGGGGGAATCCTCCTTTAAAGCTGTTAACATGCTTACACAAGGTAATAGCCACCTGTACATCATCTTTTACTGTTTGCCATTAGCTTTATCACATGTACTTTTACTAAAACATTTAAGATAGCAAGAGTAAAAAGTCTATCATAATGTAAGTCTGGCCCACTCCTTTTTATTAATCACTGAGGAAAGGACACCCAATGTTCCTGTTATGCTTTTATCCACTAACTATAGGTCTGCACTAATTTGATTGTCACCTTCTGACTTTGTTGAGTGCATAATCCTCATTACTATCCCTCAGCTGAACATAAGCACGTGGCTGCATTCAGGACACCAGCACTGAATCAGTGTCTACATTTGTAAGCAAGCAAGGAAAGCTTTCGTTGGCTTGATTAAATCCCATTTCATAATATCTTTAGACACACTGACTGATGTAATCTAATTTAAAATCTAAAGAAAGTTAAGCCTGTGTTTAGCAACATGAGAACATGTAGAACAGCTACATAGCCACATCCCTGACAGAGATTCATGCATTAATCACACACCAGCCAGTGTTTTACGTGTCAAAGCTGAGGATTCCTGCAATCAAGACAATCAGCAGTTTCAAACCCTGCAGTCATGCTTAAATTAAGCAAAAAAAAAAAAAAAATCAAAAAACATTAAACATTTTAAAGGCATGTCTTAAACTCACTACTTTCGATTAAAGACAGTGCAGGTGTTTGGTAGAAAAATCCTAGCATTGTAAAGATGAAATCTCCTCATCATTTTGCTATTCTACAGTACACTTGAGTGTTGCCCGTGGATCTGTTGCACTCAGCAGTGCTCATATTGCAGGCCACACACACATCTACACAACCATTAGCTTGCTATAACCCTAGAACGGTGTGTCTGAGCTGTTACAGAGACCCAGGCTTTAGTAGCATGTTGCATAAAGCCTGCTCTGTGTAAAGGTTAACCCGGTCTTTCAGGGGTTGTAGATGTAATTTCCCAGATCACAGTTCATGATATGGTTCTGTAACATGAAGATGTTGTGAGACAGCATTGGTTTAGAGGATACAATGGAGTCATTTAGGAGGCCGGCCGGTGTGAGAGCCGGTTGCTCCTTGTCTGTGCATGGAGAGGAACAAGGCAAGCCACATGTCAGCATCAGCTCCTGCACATGATTTAGATGAAAGAGTCAGGCGGATGAACTTTTTTATTTATTGTCTACAATACACAGAGCTAGCTTTGCTTCTGTAATGTTTTAATTTACTCTGAAATTATCTGAACAAAATAAAATCAAGTTAAGCAAAGTATAATGTCAAAATTTGCTCAACAACTGTGTCTAATGTTGGTAAATACCTTAAGTTATGGCATCCTGTTGATTGTTTTTTCAAACCACAACTGATGGTTTTTACCTCTTAAGCTGTGCTTCTGCTTCTTTAAGTACATCTTTGTATATTGTTTTGTACACATAGTCCTGAACGCTATGGCAACTTGCATAGGTAGCCTACTTTTTATCACCTTGTGTTGAACCTTCACACACTAGAGTGACCTGGCTCATCTCAAACCTCAAATTTTAGAATAAAAGTTACACTGTAAAGATTGGGACCAAACCTTTTTTTTTTTTTTCCAGTCTAAAATTTTTATACAAATTGAGTTAAATTTACTCAGGTAAATTTATTGTGTACTCACAACAACACAGGCCATTCCAGTGAATCATTGACTCAATGCAGACATACAAACCAGGTTTTGACAACATTAGACTTTGATGCCAACCAGACTGGGTTTTGATTTATATCAGCTGTTGGGTTTTGATATCAAAGTCAACAATAGGATATGATATCAATGGCAAAATACTGAGTTTTGACCGCAATCAATTTTGGATTTTGGTGTCAACCAGACCTGTTGCTGGGTTTTGCATCAAGTAAACCCAAACACCTGGCATCCACTCAACCTTGAGTTTTGACCTTTGACCAGTGTTTGATTTTTACATCAAATATCATTGGGGGTATTATCCAAACCAGATTTGGTAAAGTTGGGCTTTGATTTAGATTTGATTTAGAAAATCAAATTGTAATCTGTAAACAGTGTTGGATTTTGATATTCAGTTTTGATGGTCAAGAAGACTTTGGGTTTTGATGGACATGTTGTTTTTGACGTCATGGTGTTGCCTAATGTGTGGCCCTATAGTCGGGGAGGTATTTGTTGCCCCTGTAACAGGGCTAAATACTGAGCTTTACTGAGTAATGCTGGTCTTTATTATAAGAGGGTATAGTCCAAGGGTCTCAAACTCATTTAGGGTAGGGGGCCAGATTTGCTCCAATGAGACGTCCCGTGGGCCGGACAATTTTTCAGCAATATCAAAACGACCAACCACTGATATAAAGGCTGCTGTAATATTTATAAAGAGAAATGATCCAGTATTAGCTGCAGGTACCATAATGAGTGCCGCAGGTTTGCACACTAAAGGGTTAATTAGCTACTTTAGAGAGAGAATTTATTTGCAAGCAATCTAAACAGGTCAGGCAAAAATATGCTGCCCTTGTAACATGAAAAGAAAGGAACCTGCAGAGATTCATCGCACTGCTGCGCTTTTACTGCTAATAGAGCTGCAAACCCTCACCTGCTGAGTGAAAACTTGACTTTGAACACATGTATGAGCCTTACAGTTGTTCTTCTGCATGTCCACTCTATCTCAATCCCCCTGACGGACTGGGGCATCTCCGTGCGTATTTTGGATGCATTTTAGCGCTGCATCAAGACCAAACATGCCAACCTCTCATGTCATAGGACAGCCTGTGTCCAGATTAGGATTAAATGTTCAATTATAAAGTATTGTTTTGACCATTATGAGAGGAATTTTTACCATTTGACAAGATCTGTAGTGAAATGCGCCACAGGATTTATCAACGATGTCCCGTTTAAAGTTAAGTGATCAAGACTACAATTTCACTTCTTGTTGACATAAAATTAAATTGTATGTACATAAAATTAGTTGATATTACTTTGGCATTACAGATTGTAATAATGAGGGATTAAATCAGTCGGTAGAATGAGTTCCTCACCAAAAGGAGAAACGATGTCTGCGTTTGTGGCTGAGGGACAATTATGCAGGGAAAACATTTGTCAACTTGAGTGCAGCTGTTTTAATCCCACTAAGGAGAAGTTTGATTTTACATGTCAAAAACCTCTGGATGCCTTTATAGACATATTTAAACTCCTGTCCATATCCCTGGCCCTTCCTGTCACATCAGTGAGCTGCGAGTGCAGTTTCTCATGTCTGCGTCATTAAAAGGATGAGTTGATGAACAGCAGTGGAGACTCTCAGACCAGCAACCTGGGACTGCTGGCAATAAACTCAGACAGAATCCGAGCCCTGGACCAAGCAAAACTCGTCGATGCCTCGCCCTCAACCATAATAACCGGAAGATTGTTTTATTATGAAGACATCAAAAGAGCGTGTTTTTTCAGCTGCAGTGGGTTAATGAAATGCATTTGGGGATTAAGGCGCCTATTTTAAATTCATGTTCTTATGTCTTAATACTTTTTCACATTTTAAATATGATATGAACTGAGCCTTTTGTTGGCTTTAAAGCTGCAGTGTTGTTGATTGGCAGCAGAAACTGGTTGATTTTTGTAACTGAGGCTGTAGTGTGCATGTGTAAAAGACGTGGGCTGCAGTAACACAACACTTTGATGTCGAGTGGGGGGGGGGCACAATATATCTTCCTGTGGGCCCGTGAGTTTGAGACCCATGGTGTAGTCTTTATTATAATATTGATGATTAGCACTGGTCTGTTATAATAGGCCACAACAGAGAGTACAGTCTAGACATGACCCCTTTGTAAACCGTCATGATATAATGTCAGTTATGACTTGGGGCAATACAAACAAAGATTGAATGATTGATTTATTTTGCATGAGTGCAATACTATGTTATTACCAGAGGTGGGTAGTAACGCGTTATATTTACTCCGTTACATGTACTTGACATGGTTATAATGTGTAGCTAGTGGGCCAAAGTTGTGTAATAAGTTTCAGTTTGGCTTTCCAAATTTGTGGAGTGATAATCAGGATAAAAATTCATAAGCTAAGGCAAGTAAAAATTAAATAAAGACTCAAGAACTTATTTTTATGAGTACTTTTACTTCTACTTGAGTAATTATTATTGTTAAGTAACAGTACTTTTACTTAAGTACTGTAACTGTGTACTCTACCCACCACAGGTTATAAATAACTGGTTCGGAACTAAACTCAAAATTGGACTTTGATATCAACATTGGGTAGGCCACCAAGCTAAATGGTTTTCGACATAAACCAGAAGTTGGCTTTGCCTTGTTACTAATAGTTGTTTTCTGACATCTAATTACCATGACATCTGACCCATAAATACAGTGCTTCATAAATTTATTAGACCACCTGTCATATTTGTCTCAGAGACCATCCAGCATCATGAAGTGCTTTAATGCGGACTCTTTCATTTTCAGTGAGCTCTCCACCTTTTACCATTTTGAACAGGAATGAGGAATTTCAAACTGAATTCACCCAAATTTGAGCCAGCTTACTGGGCTTCTCTGAGAAGTCAGAAATGAATCAAGCATAACATTCAACCACTAAAACTCATTTTTCTGTTCAGGAATGCAAGTAAATAACTATAACTGACATATGAATCAAGAAATATTAACGTGCTTTACTATTTTTTCAGTTTTTTTGTAAATCAAGAAATTTGAAAATTCATGGATAACAATAATAATTCCATTTTAGCATTAAAAATATCATTCGGGTTAAAGAGCTTCTACATATTGGAGTATTAACCATTGCAGAAGCATAAAAAATGATTTTGGTAATTACCAATGCTGTTAATTTTGGGCAGCTGTGGCATAAACCTTACTTTGGTTAGGGTTAGGGTGGTCTAATAAATTTGTTAAGCACTATATGTTTTAATGTTATATCAAGTAGGGTTTGGCTACACTTTAGTATCTATGTTTTGATTCATGGCCAGTCAACTTGGAATTGGACGTCAGCATGCAACGTCAGAGCCTGGTATTTACATCAACCCAATACTGACCTTTGAAAAAAAAAATCTTTAAGTTGATGTTGAATTTTAAAATACTCCATGGATGATGAGAATTGAATCAACATTTCATCAAATGAAATTCTGTCACATTAAGCATTTAAAATCTTGGGTTATTGGCTTAAATGCGTTTTGTGTAGTCACAGCAGCGCTGACCTGTTGTCTTACTAGAGCAACCCGTAGTCAAGGTTTTTGCCAGAGCTGAAGGAATTTCTGCATTGGATTTCTCGAGTGCTGCGTTTAAACAACTGGAAATATTTAAAATGGAACAATAGGAAAACATTCTTTCTTGCGCAATGGTTATCACTGGCTCAGATGCAAAGAAACAAGAAGAGGCCCAATGCGAGCTCTGGACAGAATCAGAGTTTGTTATGCAAGACCAGTCCTCTGTAATGAGGCTGTTTTCAGGACTTTGCAGAGCATTAATTATGTGTTTGAATGAACTTAGCAAACTTAACAAGTTCGCTTACATAACAAGGACTGCTTTCCTCTCGTGTTTGCTCTAAGCCAAATTCCTCTAGCGGAATCAGCCGACTTTTCTGTTCTTTGTTTATTGCCAGAGGGCCTTTGATGGTTTTATTTCACAATAAAACATCAGTGTTGGGTCTGCCAGTTTATTTGCTGTTAATGTAAATCCTGAAATAGAAAGCGAGGGAAATGTTTTACTACTTTAGCTTTGCACCTGTGTTTTAATAAAAGACTGATAAAGAAAGTCGAAGTTCAGAGTGAGAAGCCATGGCACAGAATACAAGACAGGCAGAGGGAAGCTGGTTCATTGTGTTGCATCACAAACCACAGCTCTGTTAACTAGAACAAGCTCACAGAAGAAGAGGGTCAAGGCCTAAGCTCGTATCTCTTGGAATGAGGTCCCATTGATGTCATAAAAATGATTAAAATTCACAAGATCTATATGTTACATTTTCATGATTTGTTTTGAGAGATGGGCTGCTTCACCTCATCTGGTGCTCTGCTGTATTTCCACTGTAAACTGATCCAGGCACTTTAAAGCAAGGCAGTTTTTTACTGATGCTGGAGTCACAGACCAAAGGCCTCAGAATAAACACTGATGGGCAATAATTGAGAGCACACAGAACTTGAAAACAAGATCAGGAGAACAGTCTAAGTAATAAAGTAATATTGTGGGTGAAAAGAATTAGAATTCGGAAAACTCAGTGTTTCTCTACAAAAAGCCTGAAATAATACTCCAAGTTTGTTGGTATACACTTTGCTGTTTCAGTTCATCCCAAAGGAGCTCAATGGTGTTGAGGTCATGGCTCTGTCCAGTTCTTCCACACTGAACTCATCAAACTACAGTATGTCTTTATAGTCCTTGCTTTGTGCACTGGGGCACAGTCATGTTGAAATAGAAAAGGGCCTTCCCCAAACTGGTGCCACGAATTTGGAAGCATAGCATTGTCCAAAATTTCTTGGTATGCTGAAGCATTAAGGTTGTCCTTCACTGGAGATAAGGGGCCTAACCCAAACCCTAAAAAAGCCCCATACTATTTTCCCTGCTCCACCAAACCTCACAGCTGGCACAATGGAGTCAGATAGGTAACGTTCTGCCGGCATCCACCAAACTCAGACTCGCCCATCTGACTGCCAAACAGAAGCATGATTCATCACTCCACTGAACAGCCCACATCTGTGGTGTCCTTGTGCTTCACACCACTCCATCTGACGCTTGGGATTGGACTTGGTGATGTGAGGCTTACATACAGCTGTTTAGCCATGGAAACTTATCATACATACAGTTTTTATACTTACATTAATACCAGTGGAAGTTCAGAACTCTTCTGCTGTGGAATCAGCTGAGCGTTGGTAACTTTACATTTTTGACCCTGCTCTGTGAAAGCTCTTCAAGCTTCACAAAGAGAAAGGTTAAAAGTAAAATACAATGAGTATTTTTTAAATTAAGTTAAGGGTAACTTCAGTGGAAAGAAAGACGGTATTAAACCATTTTGAATTTAATCTCAGTTTACAGATTCTACATAAAATGTAACGTATGGAGGGTCTTTACTTAAGTATGGGAAGTAAGTTTTTATTACGTTTATAGTAATCTTTCATCATCCTCATCATCCTTCATAGACAAGTGGCACACCAAATTTAGTTTCTTTTGTTGAGGGGATTACAGTATCCAAACATTAGCAATCAATGTTTGTACTGATATCAAATCAAAGGCACAGTTCAACTTCACATATTAGAGTAAGCATTTTCAAGTTTTCAAGACCAGAGTCTTTAATCTTTTGCTTTTTATTTAGGACTCACCTGAACACTCACTGAAGGTTTTGTCAGATCTGTTATACTGCTGATGCATTTTGAGGATTTTATTCTGAATGAGCCAACCTTATGTTTTTATATTTACCAGATCTTTGGAATCATTGCATTCAATAAGAAAATAACGTTTGTAGATTATTTTTTCTCTTTTTTAATGTTTACATTTTTTTTTTTGTTTTGTACACATTATACATCAATCTCTCTTTCACCTCACTCCTGAATCAGTCTTTTGTCTCTATCCCTCAACCAATCAGCCAGTCAGCCATTCAGCCATGGGCAATTGCAGTCCTCTAAAAGACCATGACTGATTTGATTAATCAAAACTAAAGTGAGCAGAGAGGGGAAACAGGGTCAGCCCATGTGAGTTTGTTTTCATCTTGTTTATTCAGTTTGTGTTAGAAAAGAGGAATGTCTGAAATTCTAATTATGCAAATTGAACATCCCAGTAAAAGGCATACAATGCATATTATCATATTTTATATGTGATGAAAATCAATTGCTCCCGGTTAAGAGTGCAATTTAGGGGTGTGAATCTCTCCTTCTCAAGACAATTCAATTCAAATCTCGATTCACAGGCTACGACTCAATATGCTGACGATTCATTAAAATACACAATGATTCAGTTTGATCTGATTCGATTCAGTTTGGTCTGATTCAATCCGGTACAAACTGATTATGAAATTACGGCCCTTGACGTTCAGCCCGCTTAACCGACCCATGCCGGTTTATTTTTACACCACTAGTGCAAACAGTGTCAGAGTCTTGAAACGAAAAGCTGCAGTGCAACATGACAACTGCTGATACAAGTTTATTGTCCCTCCATAGATGAAGATGATGTTCATGCTTTCTTTGCTCAATGAACTACACAGATGAAAGGCTCTCATGGCATGAAACGTGTTCATGTTACAATGATGTAATTGTAGGAACACAGAGTAAGAAATTAAAAGTGAGGCTATTTATGCAATGTGAAGAAGAGTGGCAAACAACGCTTTCCACTTCACCATCACCTTGGAAACTACAACCATATTTACTCTCAGCCAAGATCTTCCTCTCTATCTGTGATTTTTTTTTCCTTTCTTTGCCTCAATGCTTTCATGTCAAATCATACATGTGAAAGTGGTGACTGAGTGCAAGTTAATTATGCCAGAGACAGACACAGAAACAGAGGGAGAAGAGTGACCAGTCTGGCCGACCTTCCACTTTTCCCAATTACTCTGCAACCGGAAAGCTGACCTCGGCTGACTGGAGCACCAATTAACATCAGTGGTGAGAGAACGCTTTCACAACCTCTTTTGCAACCCGATAATTACCCCGGCATGGCTGTATATTAACAGCCAACCAATGAGACCATAATGAGATCACACTCAGGCAAGGGTGTGAAGTATGGAGCATCCCTCAGGACACAACTTTGGCACACAATACTGGCTTGAAATATTTCATGAGCTCTGACTGACAAATATAGATTATCCAGCTCGTAAAAGTACGGTGTGGAGTGAACCCGTGCCAGGTGAGGACTGGCACCATAAAGTCCCACAATGCCCCCAATTGAACCTGTCACGGGACTCAGTCATAAGTCCTCTCCAAGCTGCCAGACATTTAAAAATGTTCCTTTAAAGCTCCATAGCTTTCAACCTGATTTCTATACTTCATTATGTTCCACCTCAGCTAGCTAGCTAAGAAGCAGGTAAAAAGCAGCAAGAAGATGAGAGCTGGAAAAAAGAAAGTTGACATTTTCCCTGATCTCAGACTGAAATTTATCAGTGTGCACTCACTGGGCTTTTAGGGGCCTGACCATTTCTGTGGTCAGGCCTGCAACTGGGTCTCATGGATTGACTAGTAACTAGTTCAGTTAAGTGGTTTTGTCAACAGTCTTGCATGGCTTCCAGATAATGTGTTTAATTCTACGCTCTTCTGAGAAATAGGAAACAACAAAGGTGCACTGTTATGTAAGACTGGAGCTCATGTGTAATAAGATATGTTTGACAGTAAGACATGATAATGATGACACTGGTATAAGGGGATTTACTGTTCTTGTGTTTGAAGTGGTATCGCAGCATTTTCTTCCTTGTAAAATGACAACTGTAGGAATCTACAGTACATGACTTAAGCACACCAAGAACAAAAAGAAAAAAAAAATAGAGGATTTATTCATAGACATTTTTTTAGTGGTAGCTGATGCAATGCTACCAAGTTTGCATAATAACTAAGGTGATCAAGTTATAGCTCTCAGGGGGATTTCAAGTGTTAATATTGTTTCCTCCTGAAAATCTTTGCAACAAAACAACCTTGTCTGCCTAGAAACAGCTGAAGATGAAACCCAGGTGATCTCAGTGCAGGGGAATAAAGTTCATCAAATGCCAGCAACTCTCTTAAAGATCAAATTATGATCTAAGACACAAGGGAAGCCACAAGGCTAACTCGCTAGAGCCAAGGATATTATTAAAAGGCTTTTATTTAATCAGCGCATTTATGGCAAAATCATTAACTGTCAACTAAAATGCTGACTCGTTTTGATCTCACAGGTTTTCCTTCAAGTGCAAAGTGAGGAACTTTTACCATCAAGAAGCCTGGAGAGTGAATCACACCACAATATTTACATTCATTTGAAATGCCATGTTTGGACATAGATACATAGAAAAGTTGGAAATAGTGTTAAATACTCAGAACCATACAAATATGTATAATGAACATCTATACAAAAATACCAATTGATCCCTTAAAGCTGGTTCATTGAGCAGTACAAACTGAATCTTGTGCTGAAAAAAACAAGATCAAAAATGTATCAGAGCTAAATCTGAGTACACTCTCAGAAAATATCCTGGACAGAAGGGTAACCACCATCCCAATCGACCCACCCATCCATCTTTTTCCTTGCTAAGAAGTTCAAATCTCTTTTAATTGCAAATCCTGCAGGCACCAATTAACTTTTACACGCTCTTTTTTCCTGTCCATATAAACTTTGTTGTGACTTGTAGTTACTGTTTTTGTGCTCTATGTGTACAGTTTGTATTTGTATTACCTAAATAAGGCCATTAATGTATGTGTTGTCAATACCTTTTATTTTTAAGCCTCATTTAGGGTTAAACATCAATAACAATAGACACATCTCTATAATCAAATGTGTAGCCAAAGTATTAGAGCACTGATCATCAACTGGCAGCCTGGGGGCCATATCAGGCCCCCAAAGCTTCCTGTCCGGCCCCCGAAATATCATTAAATTCAGAAAAGGAGGGAAAGAAGATTCTGTGGTTTTAAAAGTTTCCTTTGGCTTTAAATGTCTGCAGCTAATAAATCCATTCCAAAAACAATTAATATTGAAAATGGTTTTAGAATGACTTAACATTTGATCTGTTTTTACTGAAATTTACTGTCATAATTAGTAGAGATTTTAAAAAGGGTTAAGGTTGGCAGAAGTGCTGGAGAAATGGCCAGATGAAGTTGTGAAAAGAGGTTAGAGTAGCAAAAGTGGCAAAATGGGTTGTGGAGTGGCAAAAATGGACAAAAATTGGCAGAAAAAATAGTGAAAAGAGGTAAAAATGTGGCAAAAATTGGTAAAGGAGGAAAAAAATGGGCAAAAAGTTTCCAATATTGGTTACAAATAACAAAAAATGGTGCAAAAAAGCAATGAAAAGGTATTTAAAATGGCAAAAATAGAAGAAAAGTGGCAAAAATTGATAAAAGAGTAGAACAAAAGGGCTAAAACATACAGAACATACAGGAAAAGTGGTTTAAATTGTTAAAGAGGAAAAAAGTATCAAAAATGGGTTAAAAATGGCATAAATTGGTTTTAAAGTTGCAAATTTTTTTGAAAAATCGTAATAAAAGGGGTTAAAAAGTGGCAAAAATTGAAGAACAGTGGCAAAAATGGATAAGAGTGGCACAAAGGGGATAAAACATGCAGGAAAAGTAGTTTCAAAAGTGGTTAAAATCTTGCAAAAATTTGGTTAAAGGGGCATAAAGGGTTTACAAGTTTGAAAACTGGGTTAGTACTGGTGCTAAATCACAATAGCGGAGTGCACCTTCTCTGGGATTTTCAGGGGCCCAGCCAATTCTGTTGTCAGGCCTGTCTCCTTGTGGCCTGCTGTATTATAGATAATAGGGATGGATCTCACTGGTAATGCCTAAAATGTCCTGCGTTTTGAAAGAAAATACCAATACTATAACAATAATATTTCAATCAGACCAAAATATTTATTTTATGGTGGCTGGATAGCTCAGTGGTGGTGGCTGATTTTATTACAGGAGATTGGGGCTTCAAATCCTGTTCAGGGTAAAATAAAGCCCTGTCCACATGGAGACAAATTTAGGAGTGTCCGCAAAAGTTTTTTTTTTGTTGTATCGGCGTTTCATCCACACGGAAATGGTGTTTTGGGAGGCCGTAAACACTACTTTTTGAAACCGGGTCCTAGCGTGAAAAAATCTGTAAATGCTTACCGCTTCATCTCTGTGTGGACAGCCAACCACATCTTTCTTGAAACCATTATGTTAACATAGCTTAGCTCACTTAAGCCAAATGCGTGTGTCAAACCAAAACAACCATAGCGGATTACAGGGCTGTGTTCGGGCTGCAGAAGCTATTGAGCTTATTATGGCTTTTACAGCAAAATATGATGCTCCTTTACCACCACCGAGAACAGCATACACCAGATGTTCTTAAATCCACCGTGCAAAACAAACAGAAGGGCAACCAGGAGAAAGTTTGTGGCAGTTTTCTGTAATCTTCGTCTCTCTTTTGGTCCATTTCTGTGACAGAGTTATGCACCACTTACAGGCTTGGCATATGTACTACAGTGTTTTCAGTCGTTTTCCGTGGTTCCGTGCTTACGCGGACATTTCCTTAAAAGATACTGTGTTTATGGAAAACTTTCTCAAAACAAAATGGAAATATATAGTTTTCGTCTCCGTGTGGACAAGGCCTATATAACCAATGTAGGCTCTTTAGCAGGGTCCATAATGTCAGAAACACCTGTCCCAGACGTATGTTGCTTTGGACAAAATTGTCTACTAAATGGCATTGTAACATTGTCATACCACATCCTTATCAGAGAACAATATGCTTACCAAAGCCTTTGGTGAGATCTACTTTGGTTCAGTACCTATCTTAATCATAGACTTCAGTGCGTCAGTCTTTAAGGCATTAACTCAGATCTTATGGAAAAAGGTGAACCTCAAGGCTCTTTCCTTGGAACCTTACTGTTCTGTATGTTCATCAACGATCTCCCACAAATATGTTCTTCCTCTCAAATTCAACTTTATGCAGATGATACTGTTATTTACACATCCAAGATCGATATCTCACAAATCAAGACAACCTTACGGGCTAAATTTGATAAAGTACAAAAATGATTCCTTTCTAATAAACTCATTCTGAACAAGAAGACACAGTATAACATGTTATTTGGTACCAGACTTAAGGTTTTCTATCATGATAAGTGGATTACCTTGATGGAACTCCACTTCAGGAGGTAGATAGAAAACATATTTGGATGTATGGTTTGTCTCACAGCTCTCTTTCAAGTATCACATCTATTCAGTTACTCTGACAGGTCTATCATTAAAAATGTACAGATCTATTTGCATATGGGGAGCTTTAATGAGCCTTTTAAGGGTCGCTGGAGGACTGAGCTAATCCCAGCTGTTATTGGGGAGAGACTAGGTATGTCCTTGAGAGGTAGGTTGTCAATCACTGAAATGGCATATGGACCACTCCTACTAACACCTGCATTTTAACTAGAGTCACCAGTCAACCTTACAAGCATGTCTTTAAACCTGTTAGAGAAAACCAGAGAACCCAGAATTCATCAACAACAGACTGTCTTTCCTTCATGATGACAGTATTAAACCACTAGGCTGTCCCCTCCAGTGACAATGGAAAACACTGAAGTAGATTATGTGTTCAAGCACTCCATAATTTATGTAACTTAATTTATAAAGCCTTTTATGTTCTCTTTGCTTTGTTTCCCCACCATTCACTCTTCATCCTGTCATTCCTTCTCCGTCTCCCGCAGGCTGCACAATTTTTTCTGATTCGTGCATCTGTTTAACAAAGCACACATCATCAGAACTTTCAGCAGCACTAAAAATAGGGAACAATATAAAAGAAAATGGGGCATTGAGGTATCATGCAGCAGCTGACAATCTGACAAAAGCTGCCGTCATTATTATTCATATATTTTGCAGCACCTCTTTGTGCCTGCGGTGGTCCCCGACAAGAAATTCCAGAGGGAGCCCAGCTGAACAGGAATGTACTCAAAATGCCAGAGCCGTTATGAAAAATACTTATGCAACCGCTCAAGTCAAATAAAAAGCAGGAAATGGATTTCTGTCAAAAAGCCAGGGGGTACTTGATAAAAAAAAAAGGGGGGAGTTTCATGTTCAGGTTGAAATAATCAGGAGGATTAAAAGTGGGGTTTCATTTAATAGTATCTGATAGAGACTAAAGGCTCTAATGACCTCTGGAGCTCAAGTCTGGGCAACACAAATGCAAATTCCATGCACACTTTGAACAAGTCTTTGGAAAAGCATAAAAAATGCTCTAACAAAACTGGAACTTTTAAGGTTTAACACTTTATTTTATGTGTTCAGGTGAATTTTTATACTCTCATTTATCATAAGATTGTTTTTATCTCTGTGGAGGCCTATTTCATTTGAATATCTGAATGTCTAACTCTTTCCTCCCACATGCATTTTGACAGTGTCATCCTTTACAGTCTAATAATGCCTCTGCAAAAATCACAGAAATTGATAGTTCAAATTTTGACATAATAAGGGGATGAACTTTAAATTTATATTCTTTCCCCTGAAATTCAACATTTGAGAACATTCATGTTATTTTTTTGGCAAAGCTAGAAATTTTTTCACATTGTCTATGTTATACAATCTCTTTGTCATGGAAAACTCTACATATGAGCAGGAAATGGTATGAAAATTTTGGTCATCTGTGACACTTGTGCAACTCCTGACAGAGTAAACTTTACCGTAACTTTCTTCAGTATAAAGCTGTTTTAAATGACACACTGACAAGCTGTTACCAAGACGTTAGGGCATCGAGTATTATATGGTCATTGAAATAAAGTGTTATCATGATGCAGAAAGGGAGAAAGAAGTGCGATAACACCACCAGAATAGTGACATATCTCTGTTTGATCCAGGAAAACTGAGCTATGTAGCTAAAGCTAAGCTTACAAAGCAGCTACTCAAGCTATGTATAGGTAAGTGAGCTGTAGCTATGTTTGCTAAAGGTCACATAAAGATAACATAGCTATGTAGCTAAAGCTAAGTTCACAAAGTAGCTATGTGAGCTATATTAGCTTTATGCTTGATAAAGCTCACGTTGCTAAAGCTAACTTAGGTATAGATAACATAGCTAAATAGCTAAAGCTAAGCTCAAAAAGCAGCTATGTAAGCTATGTTAGCTTTAGCTATGCTTGCTAAATCTCACTTTGCTTAAACTAACTTAGCTACATTGACTTATGTAAAAATGTTAATTATGTAGCTAGCATAGCTATGTTAGCTTAGCTTAACAGCATGTTCTGCAGCCATACCCCTCTCAAATTGTTGGCTACCTTACTTCTCCATGTCTGTCGGCTCGTGCAGCGATTGCCAGGTTGCAGTGATAGAGTGGTTGAGGTTTTACATTGATTGTGTGTATGTTACACAATTCATACACGTTCTGGCAACTTTGGTGTCCGCAGAAAAACTAAAAAACATATTGTGTGCTTGTGTTTGTGAATTAGCATTTTTCCAGAAGAGCCATGAAAATTATGGGAGTTTCCAAGGAGAAATTTCAAAATGGGAGGTGTGCAGGAGAAACCCAGAAAAACAGGAATGTTGCCAAGTATGTTACAGAAGGGTTAGAGCTCACATATGGTAAATTTGAAGAGAATAAACGCAACGTATGCAGCCTTAAAAGAAAAAAAAATATCCTGGTTGTATTTTGAAACTTTATACAGTAATTCTATAAAACTCTTGGTTTGCAGACGTGTAAAAATGTCTTTTCCTGAAGGTTTGCACCTCTCCCATCTTGGAATCAACCTACTTTTGTGTTGGTTCCCTCCAGTCAGATTCAAGATAAAACAGCCCCTGACCTGACGGGACACTGGACCTCTGATGGTGTGCTGTGGTATCTGGCACCAAGACGTTAGCAGCAGATCCTCTAAGTCCTTTTTTTTTTGTGAAGTGGAGCCTCGCAGACTTTTTTTTTCACAGCACATTCCTTAGATATTAGAATAGATTATGATTTGGGGAATTCGGAGGCAAAGTCAACACCTTGAACTTGTTCTTGTTTCCCTCCAGGCCACTTTCTTTCACATCAGTATACCTCTCCCACCCATGACCCTGACACTCCGTCGCCAGTTTTCTTCAAATGTTATGGCAGATCCGTGTATGTCAATGCCATCTGTTAGTTAATATATTGTGCTACAGATTCATTCAACCAAATAAAAGTCTTGGAATTACTTCTTTAACTGTTCAATATTTAACGTCCTGGGGAATAAGACGTTTCAGGCTGGAGTACGTGAAGTTCCTTCCTCCTTTTTATGATATAGACAAAATATGTATCATTCTTTTGCATCTCTCTTTCCTTTATATCCTGCTTTAAGAGACCTTATTGAGTCTTTAGTATCGATCCTGAGTCTAGCACGATGCCCTTAAACTGAAATCAGTGAATCAGTCTCACATTTACATCTCTGTCTCTTTATTTTTACTGAAAATGTGTTGCAACAACTTTTGCAAGCATATGAAACTTATTTCTAGGTGCCTAAGACAGATTCCTGAGTGTGGCGCAAGGGGAACTGATGGCCATAACTCACTGAGGGAGAGTGGACAACAGATTCTGTAAGCTTGTTCAGTAATGAGTTCAGTCTGTCTGTACAAGTGTATTCTTAGCTTCTCACCCAGACAGTAGAAACACTGGTTTTGTTCTGACTGCCACAAAAAGATATCACTTCAGGAGACAAGAGACGGTGATAAAATGGAACAACATTCAGCAGCATACAGCAAAACTGAGAGTGAGGGTCCAGCAGTGATAGATGTTATTAATGCACTTTCTATCTCCTTTTTTTAGCTCGCAGGTATAGGAGAAGGATAAACTGAGGCAACAAAAAATTCTAAGAAATTCTATCTTTTTTCATCAAGACTGTAACATTTCTAAATCAATTCAATTAATCAAAATTTAAGAGACATTTAGCCCATTAGAACTGGCTGCAGAGCTGTGGCTTATGAAAGAGAAAATACCAGTATTGTTGTCGGGTTTTTCATGAATGTCTTTATCACTTTATATGTTTTTGATTTTTGTTTAACAGGAGTGGGCATGCCTTTTGCAGTAAACCTGTGTAAAATTAAAACTTTCAAAACATTACTCAAATGCTGTGACCAGCTGGCTTCATAGAAACGATGGCTATCAGATGAAGCTTGTTGGAGCAAGCAGGAGATGAATGGGAAAATATGCGAACAGGTTATTCATAGAAGAAAAATAGTTCCAAATAACAGATTTTAAAAGTCTTAATTCACTGCTAGAAATGCAGAAACAAAAACTTCTGCATGTGCAGCATGAACACTCAGTAAATAGTCCTAAAGCAGCCTTCTTCTTGAAAGCACAGAGGTAGCTCAGGAATAGAGATGGGGTTTGAGCATGGGTGGGGGAGTGTGGAGGTAGTGTGGACCCACAAGCACGTGTCATGGCCGCCTGCTGTGGCACCCCGGTGCCTTGTGTTGAGGAAAATAGAGGGCTGATTGATCACCTGCTGCACAGAGGCATCAGTCAGCAGCCATTCGGTGTCCACAGAGAACCACTGTGATAAAGGGAGGCAAAATAAAGAAAAGGGAAATAGAGATGTGAAATAAGAGGAAACCAAAAACACAGAAGAGCATAATGAAAGGAAAACAAAGGAAAGGAGACACAGAAACTGGTATGAAAGGAAAGCAGATATAAAGACCTATACACTGAAATAAAAAGATACCTTGCAGAAAATTTCCTCCAATATTGAATAAATAAGCTGCTGTCAGAGAGAACTTAAAAGTAAAAGCTGAAGAGAGCAAATGTCTATTTTTTCCCTCTTGATTCTGAGCACGTTTAATGCATGTGTGGAGCACGTGATGATAGAGGTCCGTTCTCTCCCTTTGATTATGTGGCATCATGCTCACATGCTGTCACTGGGACTTCTATTTCAGTCATAGAAACAAGTGTATGGAAGGGAAAAAAACCAATTGTTCTTCAGCTCTTTCTTGTCTATTCTATTACACTTTTCAGAGAGGTTCAGAGAGCAGATGTTATGGAGGCATGCTTGCATCCATTTGAATGCAGATTACCATTGCTGATATACACTATATTGCCAAAAGTCTTCACTCACCCATCCAAATAATTGAAATCAGGTGTTCCAATCACTTCCATGGCCACAGGTGTATAAAATCAAGCACCTAGGCATGCAGACTGTTTCTACAAACATTTGTGAAAGAATGGGTAGCTTTTAACCTGACAGATGGATGTGTTTCACATATCCATCTGGTTAACCTTCCATAGGCAGAGCGTTTGAAAAAAAACTCAGAGGGTGATTGAATGAATGCTCTGTCCGTCACATCATTACGGGCCAATCAGAGCAACAAAACACATGAAGTCGTCCCCACTACCGAGGGGCACATGCGCAGCTACTGAGAAATAACCTCTATAGAGGACTGCATAACGCGAGCCATGGCGACTATAGACATGTCAGTACATGACTTTTGTCGTTTTTGAAAAGAAAACAACTCACTATTGTTCTTTGTTCTTCTTTAAACGCGTGGCCCCTCATCGCTGATTAGTCAAGTCACTTTCTAACCAGGCCCAAACAGTTCAGATGGGAGCTGTGCAAGATGGATTTGCCAGTGAGAAACAAGGAAACGGGCTTATCCATCTGCTTTGCAAGGTTAGGTCGCTCTCAGGGGCTCAGTGAATTCCAGCTTGGTACTGTGATAGGATACCACCTGTGCAACAAGTCCAGTCATGAAATTTCCTCGATCCTAAATATTCCACAGTCAACTTTCAGTGGTATTATGACAAAGTGGAAGCGACTGGGAACAACAGCAGCTCAGCCACGAAGTGGTAGGCCATATAAAATGACAGAGCGGGGTCAGCGGATGCTGAGGTGCATAGTGCGCAGAGGTCGCCAACTTTCTGCAGAGTCAATCATTACAGACCTCCAAACTTCATGTGGCCTTCAGATTAGCTCAAGAACAGTGTGTAGAGAGCTTCATTGAATGGGTTTTCATGGCCGAGCAGCTACATCCAAGCCATACATCACCAAGTGCAATGCAAAGTGTCAGATGCAGTGGTGTAAAGCCTAACCCTAACCCTAACCCTTGGCCCCTTAGTTCCAGTGAAAGGAACTCTGAATGCTTCAGCATATTAAGAGATTTTGGACAATTCCATGCTCCAAACTTTGTGGGAACAGTTTGAGGATGGCCCCTTCCTGTTCCAACATGACTTTGCACCAGTACACAACGCAAGGTCCTGACCTCAACCCGATAGAACAGCTTTAGGATGAATTAGAGTGGAGACTGAGAGCCAGGCCTTCTCGTCCAACATCAGTCTGTGATCTCACAAATGCGTTTCTGGAAGAATGGTCAAAAATTCCCATAGACAATTGGGGTGGGAATCACTAGTGGCCTGACGATACGATACTATCACAATACTTGAGTAATGATTCGATTTTATTGCAATTTTAAACATTTTGCAATAGAATGAGTATTGCAATACCATACATTGCGATATATTGCAATCTTTACCATTTTTTCGACTGTTTAGCTGATTTAGCGTTAGTCTTGCCCTCATGTTTGTTGTATTTCTGCAGCATTTTATTTTAATGTAGAACTTCTTGCAAACCTCGTGCCATGTCCATCTTATTCATGCCCTGCTTGCATTCCTAATGTCCTTGCCCTGATGCTGTCATGTTTCTTTTACTAATCTTCTCCTAATCAATGACTGTCACCTCTGCCGACCTCATTGGACAAACGGTTGTTCAAACGATTTATTTTATTTTTCCATTGTCATAGGCTTCAGTTCATATTAGTAATTAATGTGAAAAAAAATCGATACTTGGTGGACAAGACAATAGGATATATCACCAGACAAAATATCGGGATACTATGCTGTATCGATTTTTTCCCCCACCCCTAACAAACACACCCCTAAACCTTGTGGAAAGCCTTCCCAGAAGAGTTGAAGCTGTTATAGCTGAAAAGGTGAGTCAAGGTAGGTGAGCAAATACTTTTGGCAATATTGTGTATATATAGCTGATTCCAACATCATCTAAAGTCTCCATTCTTACAAGTCTTTTCATAAACCTCGTAAATGACCACTAGACTGTACTCTGGTAGCACTTTACTAGTCTTTTAATCACTCAAAGCGCTTTTTAAATTACATGTCCTGTTTGAACACATCCAAACAACAATGGCAGATGATGCCATGTGAAGTGCTCGTCAGTATCATTTCATCCCCTTCATGCACATTTCCATGCTGCTGGCTATACCACTTGAAGCAAATTAGGGTTCAGTGTCTTGCCCAAGGATACCTCAGCATAAAGACTACAGGAGCTAGGAACAGATATCTAACCTTTCAATTGAAAGATGTCATGTTGCTCTGATGGGTTATCACAACTCCTTTTTCATTTTTAACTTTTGCTTTTAAAAATTCCTAAAAACTCTTCATCAGCATGATTACTTTTCCCTCCCTTCAGGGCCAGCATCATCCACCATGCAGGACCAGAAAGAAATTTAGCCCTCGCCCTTTTTTCCACCCAAACCCGGTCCCACACAGCTGGTTGCATAGGCCTATAATCCTATGTACCATTTATTTGTCTCCTTTAATACATAGATCTGACAGTTGATTCCCCTAAACTATTACACAGCGCAAGACTAAGTGCCATAGTCACATCTATGGGATATATTCACTCTGTTATGATCGACTCCCTTGTGGTCAGAGGTGAGTATGGTGGACAATACAAGTACTTAAGAAGAAGTGCATAAAGTACAGGCAGAAAGTAGAAGTACAGATATTTAAAAGTGTCTGCAAGAACTTAAAGTATATTTGTGCATTAAATAGGCTGATATTCAGTATAAATATTTATTTACCCTTAGAGATCTTTTTCTAACCATTGTGTCTCATCTGGACTTATTGTCTTTAAAAGCTTGTAAAGGTTAACCCTGTGGTGCACAGTCAAGATCTAAACATCTTTTTTTTTTTTTTTTTTAAGACAAAAGAAAAAACTGAACAGGAATTAAAACTCAGAGATTTTTATGTGTAGCACACAGTGGATTGGTGGATGGATGGATGGATGGACGGATGGGTAGATAGATGGATGTACCTGAATGTCATCAGTAGTATATGCTTTCGGAACTGGAGTTCAAGATGGAGCAAATAATGTGCAAGTTTTGAAACTGTTGGCAGCTGCAACCCATTGTTAGTGGATCAGGATCTCACTGCTTTTTTTCAAATTTACCTAATTTGGAAAATCTAAATGAAACCTTTAGGTGAGCACATATGCACAGGATGGACTCCCAAAGGTGGATCAAGTCCAATCTAGTCTAGAACATCAGTCGGTTTGTCCATTGCTTTAACATCAGCATTGATGCCTTTACATAAAAATTCTGTGAAAGGATAAAATTATTTGATAAAATCAAGGAGCCTGGAAAGTAGAGCATACAGACTGGTAGTTCCGGTAATAAGGTTCCACTGTTTCTTGGGCTACTTTAGCCTTTTGGTTCAAGCCAACAGGTGCCAAATCAGTCAGATGCCCGTTACCTGAACATACATATTATCATCATGCATCTTCATTACAAATATGCTTTGCTTGATCATTTCAAAAAGGTTCCTGTTTTCTGTTTGGGAAAATCACAAGCCTAGATCTTGAATGTCATACCTGGTTACGTATTCACCTGTCTAATAATAAATACAGTGAAAAACTGCACACTCAACAAAAGCACATACAGTGTAGAGACACAAGTACTGTCACGTTCATAGGGGAAGGAGGAAAAAACAACACAGTAAACACTCATCCATTAATGAGTCTGCTCCATATGAAAATCAACATCAATGCGTGATAGCGAATGAGGATGAGGGAGGGAGACAGAGAGAGATAAACAATGGGAGGAGAGAGGCAGATTGCCATAGCGAGTGATGGAAGCCCAGAGATGTGAAATGTAGGTCATCAATTCAGAAATGTATGTCAGTGTGTCAGGAGAGAAACATCGTGGCGTGAGGCACAAATAAAGGGCCAGGTGGGCAAACAAAGGTAAACACTTGAGTCAAGTTATAATTGTGAATTGTGAAAATTTCAAAATGAATGATGAAGGATGTTTAATGGCAAATTGATTTTCTTTTTACTTATCTATGGCCGTGGATTGCTTTGGGATCACAGTGTAACTACAGCCCTGTGGTATATAAGCCATTCAGCATCCACACAAACTCACTATATTACAATGCTGACAGAGATTAACCACAAAATCATAGAAAAAAATGAGAGCTGTGTATTCATTTTAGTGTTTTACTGTTTTCTTTGTGTTCTGTTCATGCATTCTCTAGTTTAAAGTCAACTTGCTACAGCAGGCATTTCAACCTCACCATTTACACTCCAACTCAACTATCCCCCTCCTCATTATTTCTTGAGCTTTAACCAGGTGTAAGGTTGTCTGCTTATAATATTTTACTACTTTTTAAAAACCATTTGAAAATAACACAATCACTGTTATGTTGGCCTCCACCAGGACAGCCTCTCATCTCTGATTCTGTTTGTGATTATCATGGACAGGATTTTGAGATACAGCCCTAGGGAGGAGGGTTTCCAGTTGGGGGACCTCAGAGTTCCATCTCTGTTTTCTGCAGCTGATGTGGTTCTGTTGGCTTCCACCGCAGGGGAATTCCAGGAGGCACTGGGCCGGTTTGCAGCTGAGTGGGAAGCAATCAGAGTCAGCACTTCCAAGTATGGTTGGTTCTCTCCACGACAATAGTGGATTGCTCCCTCAAGTGAAGGAGTTCAGTATCTCAGGATCTTGTTCGTAAAGGGTTTGTAAGGGTAAAAGGGAGCGTGAGATTGACAGGCAGATTGGTGCAGCATCAGCAGTACTGTGTGCATTGTGCCGGACTGTTGTGGTGAAGAGGTGAGCCAGAAGGCTCGTACTAGTAGCCAGTAGGGGTGTAACGTATCGGCAATACTGTAGTACCCCTGAAGCGGCCAAATACTGTCCCAGACATGTGAGGGTTTCAAGTGGTACATCTTCAGGGCAGAAAGTATAGTTTTTTTAGTGGAACAGAGCTAATGGTGGTGGGGACTACAATTCCCATCAGCCCTTGCGTATCCACCACGCTTGGTGCTCCACTCACTTGCTTGATTCTAGAGCGGGAAAATGGTGGATGCATGGAGTAGCAAGGGGAGAGAAGAGTGACAAAGTTTTTGAGACTGCAGAGGCTCCAATGACTTTTAAATCTGACATGTGGAAACATTTTGGCCTCCTGATGTCAAGAAATGAGAAAGGAGAAATAGAAATAGACAGGAGAAAAAGTGACAAACAAAAAAAGAGAGTATGCAGACATTGCCAGCCCCCTGTGACACACTACATAGGGGGAATATGAGTAACGTGAGGAGCCACTTGATAAATCATCATCCCAAAAAGATTCGTTGAGATGGCCAGACCAAAAGATTCTCAAGGAAGCGTTCGCAGTCCCATATCCCCACAACATCACGATGGCTCAACATATCACAAGGAGAATAGGTGAATAGCATTGACAACATCTGAAAAGCTAAATTTCATACAATAGGTATGCCCTTTTTATTAACAAGGTCCAGCTGGTGAGTTTTTTATTTAAAAAAATAACTTTCAGGTCTCCCATATCCTTAACTTCATCCTTCATCCAGCTAAAGACGTAAAGAAACCCTCTTTAAACACACAATGTTTACTATTGTTTACTGATATTATTATATTGTTTATTATATTCTTACAACTATTGAATTTAGTAAAACTGCCCTCCACTAGTGGCCTCCCGGGTTAATGCTGGGAACAATCCCAGAATGCTTTGTGAATAGCTCCATGGGCAGAGCTGGAAGTCGTAAACATATGGGGCTTAGTTCAAGGCTAAGAGGGTCCAACAGTATCGTCTCCTGTAAGTTTTATAACAATTATCCAGTTAAATGCACCATTTGATCCCAAGAACTCTTTAAGTCATTGGACAAGAAATGATTGCTCATCCTATAGAACTTAGATTATTTTTTAATGGCAAATTGTCCTTCAACTATCTTTATGAAACCATAATGTGACATGCTAAATGTCAGTGATTTCCTCTCCTGCCTCTTTAAAAATAGGCAAAAACCACAGTTTTTTTACCTTTATTTAGACTACATTATATTTTGTGTGAAGTGTTATCTATGCTCTACGTTTGAACTGCATAGGGATACAGATGGACCTTTCTATCTGTAATCTGCACTCATTTCATCAGTTTTTTTGTCCGTTTTCTCGAAGCTTACAGATGCGGTTCAAATGTTGCAGTACTACCACCAATCCTTGGGGTGGTGTTGAGCAATGTGGCCAACAGTTCAACCAAGAGTAGTAAACACATTAGAAGAAACATTTGAAAGAACTTAAGTTTTCTGAGGAACTATAAACAAATGAGTGAGTTATTAGGAAATACAAACAAATCACTCACCTGGGCACAGAGACAGACCGTTCTTTCTCTACTCTATGGGACAGACAGAGATGCACCAAAGAAGCTTGGTGAGAGATGACGACCTCTAGTGGATTCGTTTTTCAATATCCACTCCAACATAACAGACGCAGGTCATGACAGGGCTATCTCATGGATGGATCTATTTGCTAAGGTGGAATCTGGCGTTAAAGCCAGAGGAGTGGGAGTCGGATGAAGTTACACGTTCAGCTCGGACAATAGAAAGTGCAGCTGCTGTCAGAGAATACTGGTGGTCCATTCAGAATAAGTGGCATGACTAAGGCTGAAATCGTTCACAAATGTCACAGTTTGGTTTGTACATCAGTTTTTGGGTCACGGTTCATTACAGGTTTGGCTCATCAGTGAAAAAACACGAAGTTCCAGATTTGTAATTCTTGGTGCCGCTTACAGTTTGTTCCATCTTGTGTTATTAATAACTACGTGTTATAGCTGGCTCATCCTGTGGTGTATCAAATATGAGACACAAAAGAGGAAAACACATCAAAAACAGATTTTAAAGCAAAAAGATATAGCCTAATGTCTTATGCGAAATGATGAAATAGCTTAAAAAGTAGATTAATTATGTGCATTATAGAGTAATGTATTATATTTTTGATTTATGAAGTGTGCCATGACACTGTCAACTTTTTTTGTAAAGAGCTGGTGCAGCAAAATCTCAACTTGTGCACATCAGTTAAGGACCCTAGACCAGCAAACGTAAACACAGGACGAGACAAGCTTGAACAGAGCGCCTACAGAAATATTTGAGGTTAAATAAGCATTCAACTAAATATAAAAAGATAACAGGAGTAATATTTTTTTGATTAATGTAGACGTTACAGTGCAGAAATTTTACGTACCATACCTTTAAATTTAGAGATTTTCAGTTGTTACATTCCCCAGATATTTTGATTTGTACTCTTATATTATGAAACAAATAGCATTGTTCTTAAGAGTACGTAAAACCAACCTGCAGAAATGGCCAATGAAGTAAGGAAACAAACAACACTTTGGTGCTGCAAGCACTGTTGCAGCCTGCAAACTTATGCACGTACAGCTTTAAGTGCAGGAGGTTGAGTGTCCCATCCAGACGATCTATACTTTATTGAGCCCTCTGTGTAATAAGCATCAGCTAGGTTACATGCTGCTCAGCATGGACCTCTTGCCTCTGTGGCGTGAGTGCAAAGCAAATGGATTACCCCATTTCACTAGCAGCAGCAATGCTCTGTCAGAGTACAGCAGTGCCTCCCATAGGCAGCATCTGTGTCGCCCCTTTTCTGCTCTGTGTGAATAGAACATAATGTACAGAGGATACTGTATATTTGTGTGCATCCAACAATCTTTAAACAACCATATTCTTTATTTATGTTGTTACGACCTGGCTCAGGGAAGTAACAAAGAGGGAGTCCACACGTAGTTTGAAGGAATAACAAAATTATACTTGTAACAAATGGTTAAACTTATGAAATAGCTAGTGTGCTATGTAGATCTAAGTTATCAGTCATGTCTGGAATATATGGATGAGTGAATGTGTTGTGAGACTGTGGTAAAATGTGCATCAAACCAAACAAGAGGAGATGTCAGCAGGAGGCCCAGCTGAGAGAGAATGACAGTCTCAACCAGGCTGACTTATCTGCCTGTCTGAAGGCCCTGCTCAGGTGAGCAGCAATCAGCTGACGACTCCTCACAGCCCCACCCTAATGCCAACTCCAAACACCTGAAGGAGGGGAAACATGGCTGAGCAAGGCATGGAGGAAATCAGGCAGAATGAAAACTAGAAGGGAGGGGTCGTCACAATGTCAGACTTTGTATATGTCTTTTTATGATTGTTGGTGTCGTGAAAGACATTATCTGTTTAGTGTTATTGTTGACTTGTTTACTGAAATTGCTGTCTTCAGTTGACTGGGAATGTTTCTCTAAATTTTAATTAACCAGTGTATTTGAGGGGTTGGCTTGCAGGACTTGATTTTTTTGGTAGATTAATGCAGAAATCAATAGATTATAAAATGGACCCTCCAAAGCACACATCAAAATGTCTTTCTGGTAGTAAACTGAGTTTTGTTTGATTATTCTGTTGTACTTTCAAGAGCTTTCCCACATATTGCAGTACAAAAAGACCTTTAACATTGCATGAAATTGAGTAAAGTAACATTTTTTCCTCAATGTATTGAAATCAATATTTCCAATTGTGAACTTTTCCATTAAATGCATATCCTATCAATGTAAATTTGAAAAATAAACATCAGTTCCTGCCCTGTTTTAGGAGGCAGAAGTTAAACTTATTGATCTTAATTGTTTTGTATTCAATTTTAGAATGATGGGGACACCTTGAGACCAGATTTTTTAACGATGTTGTCTCTTAAGGATTGGTCGCGAATCAAATGTAGGGCTGGCATAGAGACAAACAACCAGGCACACTCCTTCCACACCTACTGCCATTTACCCTTTAACACCTGTTGTTGCATATTTGATGCATACTTTTATGATACCTCTATCTAATCAACATGCTCAATAAATTACTCAAAAAAAAAAAAAAAACTTCTGAATACAATCTTATAAATGATAAAAATGCCCTCAAGTGGATTATCAGCTACCAAGAACACCTAATGAATAAAATGAGATACTTAAAATATAATTGTTAAATTTTATGGAAATTTTGATTTTTTTTTAAATCTCAGTAGAAAGTTAAATGAACATTTCAGTTACAAAAAATGTGAATTTTCTGGTTATTATTTGTGTTTTCAGGCTTTAAGGGATTAAGAGTCACCAATTAACCTAATGAGCATGTCTTTGGTGGTGGGAGGAAGCTGGAGCATGCTTAAACAATCAAAATAAAATCAGACTGATCTTACAGTAAGGGTTGAGGTAAAGAGGAGAGTACCAAAAGTTTCAAGTCAAAATCCTGACCTGCAAGCCTGATTACAAATCATTCAATAAAGCTGATTGAACAGCCTGCTTACAGGAAAAAAGGTTTTCTTCCATGAAAACACTATAACAAAGCTGTGTCAGTTAGCTGTGTAAGGATATGCAGCTTATAAAGCTAATGTGGCTAATGTTATGTCAGTTTATGCTTTGTTTGCTAAAGCTCAAGTATCTATGAAGCTGCTTTACCAGCATATTTAATTTAGCTAACTTAGCTTCAACTATGTTTGCTTAAGCTCACATGCCTAAGCAAAAGCTAATGTAGCGACATTTGCTTACATAGTAGGCTAACATTAACTGCTTAGTAGCTTTAGCCAAAGCCAACAAAGCTAAAGAGAGTTCATGGTTGCCTCACTACTTCTAAAATGAGTCTATACGTGATTTCTGACACTTCGGGGGGGGGGGGGGTTAATGAAAATGCTGGTGATAAACACAACACAATTAAAGTTCTGGCCAAATGACAGAAATGATGATCCAATTAGCAAAAGAAAATATTTTGCTTTGTCTCAGATGATGATTTGTTGATTTGTTGAGAACAGCCTGCTTGAGGAGATGCCCCTGCAGAGAAATGGCTGCTCAGTCGTGCCAGCCAAAGAGAACTTTATGGGCAGTGTGAAGTGCAGATGACAAATAACAAAACATGACAGCAGACATCATGTTCTGTCTCCTTTTGAAACACACTCCTGTCACTAAAACCACAGAGCTGGAGTGTCCTGGAATGAGAGCAGCTGTGATCTAGCTAGCATTGATAAATCAAACTCCCCCTGCAGTGATGGCCATAAATAATGAGCTGTGGCCAAGTTATGTAACACAATCAACTGGAAGCACAGCGGCTTCTATCTACTGTTCCAAGAAGAGCATAATACCACCTCCCTGTAACCTGCAACCTCTGTGTGTAAACAAAACACAGTGGTGGATAAGCATGTGGACGTTGCATGCTTGCAGGTGGGGCATTCATACATTTGGTGTTTAACTAAACAGCTGTGCATTAAAAACTTTTCACAGAGATGAATCTCTGTTACCTGCCTCATTATCCAGTCCATACAGGTACCGAAGGGCTTAGGGGGACCCGTGTCTCAACCAGAATCAACAGGGATGTAGTCTGAGATGGATATGGAATCCTCCAGAAGGCATATTTTTAGTCAAATGCCTTCCAGAAGTCAACATAGGCTGTGAGCAACCCTCTGAATTATAAAATAATGACATGTGTGAGCATTTTATATGCTTGTCTCATATAACCTAACCTGTAGTGCTTGACTCATTTGCAACACACACGTGTAGAGTTACTCCTTGCTCTTAGAAAAGTACTTTTTGATAAAAACTTTAATCAGTGAAGTTTACATTTATCTTGTCATTGCATGTTTGCACATTTATAGTACTGTTGTATTTTTTGTGTAACCTGCCAAGGGACTACAGATGCCAATTAGCAGTTTTGCTAACTCCATCAACAGATGTACAGGTACATGTCAAAAAAATTGAATATCATTAAAAAGTTCAATATTTTTTGTCACTCATTTCAGAAATTGAAACCCATATATTATACAGACTCGATACACATAGAGTGAAATACTTCAAGCCTTTATTTCTTGAAATTTTGATGATTATGGCTTACAGAATGAAAACCCTCTGGTCATTAATGTTTCTGTCCTTTTCGAATTTAAATGTGATGTTTTTATGAACTCTGGCTTGAAAGCATAGCTTATAGAAGCCTTCTCCTACACATCTCCATTCATTGTTCTCTCTAATAGAAGTCTTCTCTGGTATAATTATAATGATGTGGGCAATAGGGCTATAAAAATGGAAAGCAAGACTGTCTGTTGTCTATGTCTGCTGGTACTTCTTGTGCACATGTGGTTAAATAATGATCTAGTATTTATTTGGTATGCAAGTTTAATGCTACATAAATTGCACTGAACCTTATCTCCTTCTTCCTCTTCTTTATTTGCTGTTTATAAAGTAAACAAATTGTACCACACCTAATAGAGACAAACATGACAAGATCTGTTGTTCTAATATTAACTTTCATTTTTTCTTCAAACATGTCCCAGTAGGACACTAGCACTTTAAAAACTAAACTCTCTGTCTCAGTGTAGCCCCATCAAGATTAAGGTCTCTGACAGTAGCAGAGTTGTGCAGGCAGAAGTCAATTTGTGCCTATGGTGTGCATGAAATAGCACATAGGATATTCATGGTACACTGTGTATGCATGTGTTCCTGTCATAGTAAACAGAGTTGCTGTTGCTGTTGTCAGAGTTGCTGTGGCTGGTGTCACTCCAGCAGAAGTCACAGCAGAAATAAGCGGGTGGTCCAGGCTGGTGATCGGGGTTGTTGTGCCAGGGATGAACTGGCAGCCTCATGGGACAGACGGAGGAGGTGGCAACGCTACGGGGGTGGAGTGGTTGCACTGCTATCCCTGTGAGATCTAGTTGGAATGTTCTGAGGAATCAAACACTTGGGCTGGATTAAGTTTATATAAATATCAGCAGATTTCTCTTGTCATAAATATTTACAGGCTTATCCTTAATGCTTATTTGATATCACACATTTTAAAACAGCAAAATCTAATTTTTTCAACGATCAGTAGAAAAACTATGCTCTTTTACTGGACAGATGTTTAAGAGAGGGATTAGTCCATCAAAAACACAAGAGAAACTTCTACACATTTCCCAAATTGCACAAAAAAACTTGGCAACATTTACACTAGTTGCCAGTGTTTTTTGTTTGTTTGTTTTTGTAATCAAGACAGCATGGACAAAGTTTATATAAATTTCCTGTAATTAAAAACTATAAATTGCCCAATATTTGGTGCAAGTATTAAAATTTTTAATTGCCGTGGTATAAAAACATATCAATATTGATTGATTTTATTTTATCAACATCATATCTAAGTTTCAGTTTTTGGTACTGTGGCAATTTTAATCCTTACATTTTTTTTCACAGGCCAAAGCTTGGGGATTTGGGTCACATGATCAAATTGTCACTTCATCCATGAAGTGGTTTGGTGTCAGGATTTGTACAGATGGTAGCCTAAATTTGCCAACAGCGAGACTCAGAGTCAGAGACTCAAAGGGGGTCAGCGCAGATATATTTTCAGAACCCATTTACACCACCCACACCTTTAAATTCATCACAGACAGCTGGTACTGCCTTCTCTGTGAATAAATGTGTTTATTAACCCTGAATGATGCAAAATACATGATGATTTCAGTGCAGTGGGAAGTCATGAGGCCAGAGAAAGGTGAACAACTGTCCCCAGCCATGTTTATTTACAAAAAATAGAGTCATCACTAAGGGGAGAAATGTTCAACATAGAGAGAAAATCAATTCTTAACCATTACATTTCATTATTCATTGGATTTATTATATCTAAAATAAATAAATAAATAAAAAAAAACGTTAGCAGCTTTGACCAATAGCAAATTGTTTTTACAGTGTTGCTCTTTAAAGAAGCTAAGAACTCAAAGTGAAACACATCGGCTCAAGTGAAGTCAAAATATCTGGAGCTGCCCCAAAACTGACTTCAGTATAGTTCACTAACTATCCCATGATAGGTTATGGGTCAAATTATAAAAGTATACTGAATACATTTTATAGTTACCTAGGTGGGTTTTTAATTCAGCATTTAATGACAAATGCAACACTGCAAAGACTTGGAAGGCATGATTTTAAAGGCATAAAGTGCATGGGCATAAACACAAATACACCTTAATCTCAGTCGGCATTTCACCCATATTCTTTTTCCTTTTCTTTCTTTCTTTCTTTTTTTTTTTTTTTTCTTTTTTGCTGCATCTGTAACTTATGCCAGGACAGCCAGCTGAGGATTTCAATCATCCTCCTTGTTTGTGATTCTTCAGAGATAGTCTGGCTGCAGACCGTTCATCTCTGACAGCCACTCTCACAGACTGTTCATCTGAGTGTTTAACTGAAGTTTTAAAGTCTGGTAGTTAGGTTCATTAAATAACCATAATGCAAACATTATAGACTGAACCACATTTCATGAATAAAACAGAGAAAAATGTCAGAGGTCTAATCCTGGATTTAATTATGCATAGACCCGTTTTAGTAGTCACACGAATGGTGGCTTGCCTAAGCTTCATTAGCTTTAGCTATGCTAGCCACATACTTGTTGTTACTACATAGGCCAACTTAGCTCTAGCAACATAAGGTTTAGCAAATGTAGCTAAAGCTAATATAGCTACATAAGTAATGCGGCTACATAGCTAACATAGCTGCTTTGTGAGCTTAGCTTTAGCTACATAAGTGGTTACATTTGCTCCACAGCACTGTTATCTATAGCTAAGTCAGCTTTAGCATGGTGAACTTTAGCAAACATAGCTAAAGCTACTCTAGCTACATAGATACATTATGAGCTCAGTTTAAGATAGTTAACTTAGTTTACTGCATTAGAAAGTAATCATGGAGGAAGAGCTTTTTTTCCACTAAGCAGACTGTTTATTCAGTTTTATTAAAAGTTTTGTTACTAGGTTTTGCAAGGCAGGTTTTTAACTTTTAAGTTTGGTACACTGTTACCTTAAGCCATACCCTAACCCTAAGTTTCATTAGCGTGAGTTTAAGCTAACATAGCTACACTAGATGTATAATTAAGATTACTATTTGATCCACTGTAGCTAAGTTAGCTTTAGCAGCATGAGCCTTAGCAAACACAGCTAACATAGCTATGTAGATAACAAAGTGACATAGCTGGTTTGAGAGCTTAGCTTTAGCTACGTTAGCCACTTTATGCAGCTTATGCAGCTAACTTAGCTACGTGAGCAACACTTGCTCTGTTAGAATGTTTTCCTGGAGAAAGAGCTTTTTTTCCACTAAGCAGACTGTTTACTCAGTTTTACTGAACATTTTGTTACTAGGTTTTGCAAGGCAGGTTTTTAACTTTTGGTATCCCAACTGTTACCTTAAGCGTTACCCTAATCCAAACCAGAAGTTGAATCAGATTTTATTTCAAAAGTTTCAGCATGTATATTGGTCTGATAAAGAGCAGACGTTCCAGGTGGAAAATGGAAAAACATCTGTTCTTCCCACCAAGACGCTTTATGCCAGTCAAACCTGCAATCTGTCAGCACCCATCACAGGGAGGATTTAGATTAATCTCTGTTCAGCAGGAGGAGGCTCAGGTGCAGTGTTTGTAAGTAACACAGTCAATGGTTGCACGATTTTGAAACCCCCTTGAAGTGAGCCTTAACTTCTTGACAACAGAGCACTGAATGTCACGATGAGTCTATGGCACCCACACCTGTGCTCAATTTTACTCCCAAGCAACAGCTGTCGATGGATGGACAGCTGGAACACGAATGCAGGTATAAAGCTAGTCTGTGTTGAGTGAATGTGTGATGCCACGTGCATGTCATCTTTCATTCATATCAAGGTTTAAGGCACACACTAATCAACTCATACACTTTCACCTGCAGGGCAAGGACACACTGTTGGCTAAAAGTGAACAGCATGTCTGAATTCCTCAGATGCAACAAGGTCACCTATGTCGAAGCATGGCATTATGAAGCCCCTTTGGGTGCTCTTAAGTTCAAGATAGCTTCATCTGGCGGCTTTGGAATTTCCTTTTAATTTCTTTTAATAATCTAATTTTAACTCAATCAAAGCTTTTACTCTGAATGAAATCTGAGCAAAAAGCACCCTGGATGAAAAAACTCAACATTTATGCTGGTGCCAGTTTTTCTCTAGGTATCCCAGTGATCTCCAAAGCCCCTCTACGTGAGGGAGATGAGTAATTTTCATTAGTCATTCCTCTTTTCACATAGCAGGATGAAAGATAAACACAAAGAGAGTAAAACATTGTAGCAGTAGGACCATGTATGTGTTGCTGGATGCTGGGTGTGGGTCAAACTCGTGGAGACCTGACACTTAACAAATTCAATAAAAAACAGCCTCCTCCCTGCTGCTGCCCGCCAGTAGAAATTAATTCATCCCGACACTCATGCCTTTGTGTGTGCTTGTGAATTTCCCACACAAGGCGTGTCTCTGTTTGCATCTGCTCATTTTCAGGTTGTCCATGAGAGATGATAATCAGTCAGCTGCTCACCTGCACACATCCCCCCCTCCCTTCCTTTTTTCTCTCTGCGTCATTCAGAGCTTTGATGTCATTTATGGCCTTTTTCTTACGTGGCTGATATTCACAAATGGTCTCTAGTCATAAAGGGCAAGTGTTTTAAAAATTTAAATACTGGCACTGAAAAAAGGCGTAGGTGAAAAACATGACCTACATTATTGTGTAACCTCACTCCATGCTCGAGAATAAAATGGGCACTTATCTCTTTGAATTAGAAATTCAAGTTCATAAATTGGCCTTGAGATATTGGTACTTTGACGGGGAAAAATAATGAAACAATACAGTTACATTCAAGGGTAAACTGGAGAAAAGAGTTCATTGTTTACAGCATAGGGCCTTTCTTTGTCTTGTTTTTTGTCACCTTCCACACGAGATGCAGCATAAATCAAGTGATGAAAACACTCTGCCAGGGCCACTTGAGAGCAGCACTCAGGTGAATGTTTTGTTATGTGAGTGTGAATGAAAACACGAAGATGTGGAGGGAGAATAAAGAATGATTTGCAGCTTCTTGGTTGACATGGATTTACAGAGAGAAGGAAAACACACGGACAGTATGAGAATGTGGTCTGTAAGAGTCAGGTGAGTCAGATCATGTGAGGGCATACATCTCACAGACTTTGTCAGGTCAATGGATTTATATCTGCCTCTGAATGAGAGCCAGAAGGAGCAAGCATTAGTAGCAGCATGTTGCTATGGTTACTGAATATAGCATAAGAACTTCATCATTTGTCATTTTTCTTTGTTTTTTCAGGAAAACAGCTGCAAAATAGGACAAGACAGTCTGGCTGCAGACTGTTTACCTCTGCTGGTCACTCTCACTGACCGCTTATCTGAGACACTGTATCTTGCTAAAACTTTCAAAATAAAACTGGATTAAACTTCCTTTTAGGGTTTGGGCAAAGATTAAGGTAAGGTTAGGATACCAAAGTCTGAAGTTAAAAACCTGACCTGCAAAAACTAATCACAAAACATTTCATAAAACTGAGTAAACAGTCTACCTACAAAAAAAAGTTCATCCTCCATGAAAATATTCTTAAGGTCTGCATTGAATATTTATTTTTCAAACCTGTAGCAAGTTGATGCAAGTTTCCACATCAGAAACGTAATTTTGCAGTGCGAAATTGCGGTGGATGTTTTCTTTGCAAGTTTTGCTCCTGACGAGCATACATCCGGCCAATCAAAACACTTCAAGGAGCAGACAGAGGAGCAAAAACATTCTCCTCTCCAACACCACATTATGTTTGCCTTTTTTTTAATATCTGTCTGTAGCCAGTGCTTGTGGTTTTTGCCTTACGTAGCCTGGTAAGAGAGGGAGAAAGGCAGCCAGCAGCCCGACATGCCCATGTGAACGTAAAAGGGCTATTCACACAGCTGGAGCTGTTTCCAAACTAAAGGGACCTTAGTCCAATGATACATTTAACAGCACAGTCTCCTCTGACCACAGTCATACAGCTTATAAATGCTCCAGATCAGTCAGCTCACTGAAATTACTCCTCCGACCAGTTTGGAACACAAACACTTGAGCCAGTCGTTGCTATGTAGATAACTGCGCTATGTAGCTACGTGGCTTTAGCTAAGCTCACAAAGCAGCTATGCCTTAATGCAATCTACATAGCCTAGTTATCTTTAGCTACAATTACTAAAGCTTACTTGTCTATTCATAACAGAGCTACAGAGCTAACATAGCTTTGTACTTCACGTAGCTAAAGCTAAGCTCATGAAGTGGCCATCTAAGCTACATAGATACATTAGCCATGTAAGCATTTTTGCTAAAGCAAACTTAACTACATCGGCTTATTTAGTAATGTGCTTTAAGTAGCTAGCAGAGCTATGTTAGCTCTAGCTCGAGCTAATGAAGCTAAAGCATGCTACCATTCATGTATCTACTTTTAAAACTGATCTATACATACAGTAATTTAATCCTGGATTAGATCTCTGACTTTTTCCCCTTTTTTTACTTATGAAATGTTGTAATGTGGTTATTTCATGAATGTAACTGTTAGTTTATGAAAAAAGTTTTATTTAAGAAAATCTTCAACTGGAAATACGATCTCCCAGCATACTATGGCACTTCCTCTCTGAGATGTACAGCATCTCAAATGAACGGTCCGTGAGAGTGGCTGTCAGAGGTGTTCTGCCTGCAGCCTGATTCCTCTCCAACAGGGACGGAAAACATTGATAACAAAAGAGAAACCTTGAACCCTTGCAGAGCTGATGGATTGGCCAGATTCCTTGTCTGTCTATAGGCAGATCCATCTTGCGAAGCTTCAGTCTGAAACATTTGTGCCCAGCCTGAGAATGGACAGACCAATCAATGTAATTTGAGGAGAACAAGGTTGTAACTGCGAGGTTTTGTTGTACAGCAAGCTGGTAAATAATGGCTGCTGCTGGTGGAGATTAGCTTGGGTGTACTTAGGTAAAACGCCAGTTTTATCAGAACTGGAGATTTCTTTATTAAAAGGAGAACAAAGAACCACACTTAAAGCTTTTCTTGGTAGAAAAGGAGTTTTCACTTCCCTCCTGACTGGTTTCATAGTGAACAATGATAGTGGTTAGCTGTTTAGCAAACTTTGATCTTGTCTTCTCCTGGAACAAAATCCCTAAAAATACTAATGTTTGGTGGGGCAGACAGTCACAGAGGCTTGAAACACAAAGCACATAAGACGTTTGAAACAGAGTAGAGAAGATGAAGACAGGAAAAATATTTTATGAATATATCCAAACAATGAATGAATATATCCAAACAATGAATCAAACAAACATAATCGGTAACCTTGGTGAGATGGCTCTATTGAGGGAAAAAAATGTTCTAAAGTCTAGCTGGAGTGACTTTCAGCACGTGTCAAGACATTTTCCTGTGCTTTTCATTGACGACACGTGCACAGCTGCCCCTGCCTGACCTCAGAAAATCTGAGTTGCAGTACAAAATCAGCTGTGAGGAATAAGAACTTCACAAAGGGTATGAGTGGCTTTCTGAATTCAGTACGTAATTATTGCCTGTATGAATGAGGAAGGTTGTGCTTTTGAAAAACACCTCAGTATCTTGCCACTGCCTGCTGCTGTTTCTCTCAGTCGACAACTATGACTGGTGAATGAGTTACTAGGTAGTGAATATAAAAAGCCTTAATGTTTACGCCAATAGCCCTGTTATTAACTAATTCATTCGTCTGCGTGTCTGTTTACAACTTCATTTGCATGGTGGATATATTCTTGGCCTAGAACATAGACACCAGAGCGTCTGACCATAATAAAGTGTAATTTACAATGTTGATGTTCTTGTGCTCACATTGTATGGTAATAAGTCACATAGCAAATTGTTCTTTTACAATATGTAATTCCTGCCATTTGTTGCAATGGCTTTCAATATGTATGCTTTGCAGGGTACTGATATAGCTCAGTAGAAGTAAATCCAAATATACCTTTAAAAAGAGCATGATTATTTTTTTGTTATGAAATAAAGGTATGTATGTATGTATGTATGTATGTATGTATGTATGTATGGATAGATGGATGGATGGATGGATGGATGGATCCTTAATTTATCTTAGTAAATTTCAGGATAAATATGCAACTGAATTTAATAGAATTTAATTTTATTTGTCTTTAAATTATTACTTATCAGTCTGTTTAATAATGTAGGTTTTGGTTGAAAACATGAAATTCTTTGATTGATTTAATGATCTAAGGCTGTCAACTTTGGACCCTTATTATTATATTTTTCATTGCGTAAGTCCTGTAAACAGGTATGGATATGCCTCTGTCAGTTATAGTTAGGGTAAGGGGATAAAGATAAAAATAACAGACCACAAACTGTAAAAACCGGGCAAGGGTTAGTACGTCACTTCCCACCCCATGCTCAAGGTCCCCTTACTCTAGAGGTCTGCAACAGATGAGCCCCCCCCCCCGAAAAAACAGGTGAGACCTCAATTCTTAAAATTCTTTGCACTTTTGCACTCACACAGACATTTCTGCCTTTCCACCTATAAATGGCCTAACAACAAAAGAGGTGTTTTTGCCTATACATATTAGAGTGTTCTAATATTACAGAAACAGTTGTGATGAACATATGACAAGAACTCAGGAGCAGAGCACGAGATAAGGTAGTAAGGTTAAGAAGTTTATTTGACAACAACAGTGCAAATGATAGTGAGTGTACTGGCTGGTGGTTGGCAGTAGCACTGGCAGAGAGATGGAGGCACTGCTAAAAGAGGAAAAAATGGAGTGGAACAAGGCAAAAAAAAAAAAAAAAACTCAGTGAAAAATCACTAGATTATGAAAGGTTGAAGAGGAGCCTGGTTACCTGATTAGAAGTTGTAGTACACACTGGTGTCTGAAAGTTCAGGTGTGTAGATCCTGATTGCCAAGGATTAGCTGCAGCTGGGACACCTAATGAGCTGCAGCCGTGACTGTCCATGAGTGATGACAGCTAAGTTGAACGTTAAGTGGGTGTGGTTTAAGTTTTACTCTAGCTGAATTTACTGTGTTTTTACTCTAATTCTGGCAGTGGCCGTTCAAAAACACACTCAGAAAAAAAGAGTAATTTTTTATTTTTAATATTTTTTAAATAATCTTTTAAAAGATTTTTACCCTAGAAAAATTACTCCCCAGATTTTCCTCTGTATAAACAAAGAAAAACATTTTTGTTGGAAAAAAATGTTATTTTTTCTTTTTTTTTCCCTTGCAAAATACGCTAATTGAAATTACAACAAAGCCACTCCATACTTCAAATACCAGCATGAGTGTTTTAAAGGGGACATATTTTACCCTTTTAAGACAAGTTTATATTGGTCTTAGAGGTCCCCAAAACATGCCTGTGAAGTCTATTGCTGAAAAAACACTCTAGAATAGGATTTTTGCATGTCTGAAAACCCCTCTGTTTCAGCCCTGCTCAGAACAAACTGTTTCTGTGTCTGTGGCTTTAAATGTTACTCATCCGTCTGACTCCGCCCCTGACGGCACCCCTCTCAGGAAATGGATGTGGCACTCCTGATGTTAACAATGTTAAGATGCTTTTGGATTTAAACCATCAATCTCCCAGACTGTAGTCAGCAGGGCAACCCACTGAGCTATGCAGCATCTCAGCTGGTAGCTGAGAGGAACATCAGGAGAGGAGGGCAGAACTTTCTTCCAATTGGGGAGGGCCGACCGAACCTGGGGGCGGTGCTAACTCCCCTCATGACATCATGAGGGGGAAATCTGAGAACGGCTTGTTTCAGCACACATTTTCTGAAAGGTGGAGAAAGAGAGGGGAGGAGGGAGTTGATTTTTCTGGTACTTGAAGGGATTGTGGACGGGCCAGGGGCACATATTTTCTTAGAAAAACCTGAAAAAGTTTATTTTGAATAATATGCCCCCTTTAATTCTATGAACTTCATATTTGAATTTAGGTACAATCCCTCTTCATCCCCATTTCTTTCTATGCAATTTTATTAATGCGATGGCCAGCTCTTGTTCCACACCTGATTCCCCAGGTAGGTGACTATCTTTGAGAAACTTTGAGGCTTCATTTCTCACAAAACTAATCTGAGGATAGCCAACATTCAAATGTCCACATCTTCTTCTATTTTGTGATTTCAATGTGTTGGACATCTTTGGAAAGCTTAGAAACCCCACTTTCAGAATCTGTAAATAACTCAAAATGCCCTTGGGGGGACTTGCTCCTGGTTTTCAATGGCTGGGCACATTTTTGTCCCACATGTTTTGTGACAATGGGAAAAAGTAAAAAGCAATAAAGATGCTACTTCATTTTGAACAGGCAATTTAAAGGGGGCTATTCATTCCTGGTTGTCTTTCTGCTTGCCTTTGTCCAAATGGAATCAAGAAGCAAACGACTCAGAGAACTGTTCTGCTTGGATCGATTGAAGGTCATTGCCTTCAGTAGGACAGCTGCTCACTATCATGAGGCCTGAACCCAAGGCTTCCAGCTGACCCCATGTATTGATCACACTTCTGCAGGGTAATGAAGAGTTTCCAGTTTAGTTCAGGAAAAAAGCAGTTATGAACTGATTAAACTGTAGATTCATCCAGCAGAGGAGGCCTATTTAATACCTTTTTTGTAATTATTTGTGTCATCCTCACAATTTATGCGCTGGCATGGTCTGAGTGGCTGTTAATCACCGCTGACACTTCTCCACTGCTGGCCTGTTGCATGTGATGTAGCACACTGACCTACTTATGTGCTCTACTGTTTGGGTCTTATAACGTGCCTGACACAGGCAGCAGAATGGGGCCCAACATATTAGGTCTTCATTATCATAACCTTGCTCTCTGGTTTTCCTCTCATACTCTGGGGTGTTTCCATTCACAAGCTCTGTAAGATAAAAGCTTTTTTGTACATGTCTGAGTGTTTCAGTGGAACGTGCTAGATGGTGTATGTAACGAATCCCAGTATGTCATATGAATGAGAGCTGCAGTATTAATAAATAAGCACAAGCACTCTAGAGTGGTTTTGTAAGCACTGCTGTCCTTTAGAAGTAAATTGAAACTGAAAACCCAAACACACCCACCCTCACACACACTATGTAAAACCTCACATAAATGCCATCTCATGGTCTTTTCACAAGCACCAGTCTTCATATCACCTGCAAATACCACAAAATGAGGTCGACATTTATGTCTCATCAGGTAACTGGCACATCATCCAACATGTGCGTCATTTCGCAGCGCACACACTGTGGATTAACTGGATATATAAGCATTAAAGAATAATCTGTGACAGGTTTTCAAAGAGAACTAACCAGACTTGCTGTTTAATTTCAAATATGTTTTAGCCCTGATCCTGATCCTGGAGTGAGTGAGGCTTTATAACATCTAGGTCATTCACACTTTCATGTCCCTGACCGTCAATATTATTCAAGATTGGAAAAGTTCACCTGATTTCTGCGTTAAGATATGAAATACTGTTTTCCAGACCGGACATCTCTCTCAGCAAAACTGGGTCCTTCTTGTGTTATCTTATGATTAAAGATGATGATTTTATAGGAGAGGAGATGGCCCAGTTTGACTTCCATAATATCATTTGATTCTTTGGCGATTGATTTTTTTTATCTGATCAATTTCCATTAAGCCCCACGGGAGATTAATTTTCTGCTTGTCACGTCCACCATGACCCTGAACTGTCCTGATAAAACTTATCAGAGCAAAGGAAGAAGTAGGTCAGCTCCATAAAGTTGTGCGTGGCAAATGTGGAAACTGTTGCAATTTGTGTCTTAATGATCAAATTTGAAAGTATCTGCACAATGTGAAACATTTGATTTGATTTTGTTCCAGTCTGGAGCATCAGACTTATAAATCAAAGAAAACCACAGAGGAGGACTGTGGTTTCACTCTTCAAGAAAATCCCATTAAGTTCAGCTCAATCCTACATTTCATGCAGACCACTTTTAAGAAAAGCAAAAAATTAACAGCAATGGGTTAAACCTACCTCAGTGGCTTAAGTAGATTCATAAATGTCTGTTTAGAATCAAAATAAATACAGTATACTGTTATTACGGGGAGTGGAAACCCTTATTTCCATTCATATGTGACTGATGTCTCCGCATCCGTGAAGACACGGATGATGCCTACCAGTGTTCAACTCAAGGAAGTGCACTTCTTTACAGATGGGTAGAGGCCTGATAGAAACTACATGCAGCCACTGGGAGAGGATAATTTAGCCTGTTTTTTGGCATTCAGAAGTTTGTTGTACACTTTATGGTCAAAAGTATTTGGAAGCCTAACCATTACACCAGCAGGAACTGTAATGACATTGTATTGTTGACTGCAATGAGTGTAATGACATTTGATATGGAGTTGGCCTCCCTTTTTGTAGCTATAACAGCCTCCACTCTTCTTGGAGATTTTGGTGTGTTTTCTGTGGAAATTCGAACCCATTCATTCTATAGAGCATTTACACTGCTTTCCTCATTATTAAGCAAATGACATTTTTCTCTTATTTTCCTAAATATTAATGCAAATGAGAGTCAGTATTTTTCAAGTCATCATCCATTAGAGCATAATTCAAATGTTTTTGAACAAACTTCATAATGATAATTGTTTTTTTTTTTTAAATTAAAAACCTCAAAATGCACTGTTCCACATCATTAAGCACGACAGAGTTTTAAAACATTTTATAGGTTGTAAATACCTAAAAATGGTCATTTGTTGAATTTGCAGCATTAGGAGGCCATATTCACTGAAATCAAAAGCTATTTGAATCAAAAAACATCTTAATAGGCCAAGTTACATGTTATCACAGGAGCCCCTCTTTGATATCACCTTCACAATTCTTGCATCCATTGAACTTTTGAGTTTTTGAGAGTTTCTGCTTGAATTTCTTTGCAGGATGTCAGAATAGCCTCCCAGAGCTGCTGTTCTGATGTGAACTGCCTCCTACCCTCATAGATCTTTAGCTTGAGGATGCTCCAAAGGTTCTCAAGAGGGTTGAGGTAAGGGGAGGATGGGGGCCACACCATGAGTTTCTCTCCTTTTATGCCCATAGCAGCCAATGACTCAGAGCCATTCTTTGCAGCATGAGATGGTGCATTGTCATGCATGAAGAAAATTTTGCTACAGAAGGAACTGCTCTTCTTTTTTGCACCATGGAAGAAAGTGGTCAGTCAGAATCTCTATATACTTTGCCGAGGTCATTTTCACACCTTCAGGGACCCCAAAGGGGCCAACCAGCTCTCTGCTCATGAATCCGGCCCAAAACATGACTCCGCCACCTCCTTGCTGACGTCACAGCCTTGTTGCGACATGATGGCCATCCACCAACCATCCACCACTCCTCCATCTGGACCATCCAGGGTTGCACGGCACTCATCAGTCAACAAGACTGTTTGAAATTTCAAACCATTCCAAACAAACCAGACTATCTGGGGAATTGAACCAGGTTTCATTTAAAAGGGACCAAACAGCTCTGGTGTGAAAGCAACCTAAAATTTGAAGGTTTTATAAAATATATCAACAGGGTAACACTCTTGTTGGATTAGAAGTTACTTTGCCACACAGCTAGAAGTCCATATATTTGTCAATATATTTGATAATGGTGGATGTGACAGAAGTGACGTCCAAAGCACAAAACATGAAGTGTGTCAAAGATGACTGCAGCTCCACCATGGGAATATTCTTTGTTTAAACACAGTAATTTGGATAGCAAAACACTTCTGTTGGTGACATTTTGATTGCAGCAACAATGCACATGGATACTCAAAAATGACTAAAAACACTGTGATACGAACGCCAGGCCAGCAGTTGGCAGCGTGACTTTGTAATGAAACAAAACTCAAAAGTGCAGATACTCTTTTTTTCTACAGAGTTATGAGGTCTAAGCATAAAAGTGGCTAACACACCAAGGCGTGTGTGGATGGACGATGAGCTAAGTTGACAGAGAGATCAAACTTGAAATAGAGTAAATTTTAAGAAAATGACGATTTGGAGCAGGCAGCACAAACATAACTCATAAGTCTGCTGTTGTTAACCCCTTAAAGCCTGATACCTCAAATAATAGCCAGAAAATTCTCACTTTTTTGGAATTGAGAAGTTTTTTTTTAACCTTCTACTGAAATCGAATCCACTGGAGGGCAAATTTATCTGATTGTGTACCAAAGGTTTTTAAGGAAATTATTGATCATGCTGATTAGGCAGAGGTCTCAAAAATTGCTTTAAAGGGTTAATGTCCACCTACTCAGACATGGATATTTCAGTCAGACAACTCAAATGTGCAGTTTTTCAAAAACACCCAACTTGCGAACTTATTTTACTTTATTTTGCATGCAGAGTTTGAGGAGGGATGAGATGACACCTTAAAGCCTCTGTCAGAGTCTACAGGTGGGTGCTGAGGTGGTGACCGGTTGAAAGAAAGGGGTCGAGATGGCTGAGCAGAAGGAGAAGCTGAATATCTTGCATCTTAAATTATAGATGCCCTCTCAATCTGGTATATCTATCAAGTGATTAGATCATGACAGATAATGGTGAAATCAGCATAGCTTGAGTCGTCCACCTGAGCTAGCTTGTAGGCCTAGCTCCATTTGTTACTCAAAGTCTAACTTTTTATTATGGGAGGTGATTTATCAGTTTAAGGGCACAAAATGATGTTATCATTAAAACTTGTGTTTTGGATAGATGAAACAGGTGAAACTAATTTAAAAAGCTATACTTCACACCAAACTTCATGAATCTCTTTGAAGTAAAATAATAATTTCTATCAACAATTCACTTTTTTTCAAGTTCAAACTTGATGAAAAAAACACAAAACAAAAAGGGTATAACTGACACACTTCAATATCTTATTACAAAAGAGGGCAATTATCTGATGTCTTATCCAACTCTTCTTGTTTGCATGTAAGACACATAAATTGATGGAGCCCTACTGGACACTAGAAAAGTTCAATCAGACTCCCCGGATCTGAAGTCATCAGTCTGATGCTGCAGCTGAATACAAGATTAGCCATTAACATGGACATCCCTCCCTTCGGACTTTGAAGTAGGGCGACACAGAGACCCAATTTCTCCTGGATGGAGACATATATTATATGGGTCAGCCTCCTGGGCAGTGATCACAGTTTGCATCCTCCCAGAGAGCATTGTGATTGGATATCTTGTGTATTAACGGCTGTAATAAGTCCAGGTGTAGTTGGAGACACTGAGTTCACTTACTGTATCTGACTGTGAGGAGGCGTGTGTCCTGTGGTTTGTGACGCACCTCCAAAATCCATCAACTGTTCCTGCCTGCTAGTTTTTCTTGTGCCATGTACATAAATAATACCTGAACATACAGTACATATGATCTAACTGGGCTAACGTGTCTCAAGGGTCCATGTTCTTCCTCTCCTTGTCCTATAACTGTACTGTATATGCATAATCCCCTTTAGGTTACATGTTATTTCACAGTGGCTTTATTCCATACTGTGTGACATGAAACTCATGTACATTTCCTGCTAAAGCCTAAGTCAGTCTTTTACATAATAGCTGGCAAGACAGTAGGTTCATACTGTGTGTTTATACTCTTTGAACTTCTCTACAATGATGCACAATGTTTAGGAGAGACACCAGCACCAAAAATATCTTTCCTAATATAAAAAAATGACCTTATCCCTGCCAGATGAAGCTAATTTGTCAGCTTTTACAGAGTTGGAATTATTGACACTTTAATCATTGATATGCCTCAGCTCTGAAAAAGTATCAAATCAGTTTTTTGGGATGCATTTTAAAATAAAACTCATGATTTGGACCGGATATCATATATGCTATAGCCAACGAGCTGTGGCAATGGTGTTGACGATAACTGGCCCATTTTTGTAGCCGGACTGTTTTGTCTGATGTTTCATTTGCTGGTGATTCACAAAATGTCTCTGCTGCCATCATAATCTTCAGTCTTGTTTATAAGCCACAGCTGTTCTGACTCTGAGAGGTGGAAAACAGAGTGGTCTCTGAGGACCACAGATGGCAGTGGTGCATGCGAGACAGTACTTGTTAATTTGTGTCTGGTTGTACATGCAAAACATCGTCAAAAAAAAGAGTGAGGAGAGAAAATAAGGGAGAGACAAATGTGTCATTTAACGTCAGTAGATTGTAAAGACAGTCTGCTGATGTACAGGTACGTGAGAATACATTTTTTTTCACATGCATCTGTTGTTTGTCACCTTGAGATGTGCTGTTTTTGTCAGAAATAATCAGCGATCAATGCTCTCCTGAGTGAAAACGTGTTCCAGCCCACTATGACTGTGAGTCTGAGGAAAATCAATGGTGTCATTGAACCTCTGCACATGAACATCACACAACAGCCAAAAAAGCTACCAATGAAATTAAAATACTAAAAAATAATCAAAATTTGATTAAATAAAAGGAGGATTGCACACAGACAGATACTGTCACATGGCAATTTCTCTACCATAAAGCTTTGATGGGTGAAGAACCTGGGCAAATGTTGTATTCAGAGTCTCTCCCATCTCAGCTGCTGAAGCCTAGACATTAACTCCTCAAGTCTCCTTCTTGCGCGACCACTCAGTTTATGAGGACAGCCTGATCTAAGCAGATTTACACGTGCCATATTCTTTTCATTTCTTGATGATGAATTTTACTGAACTCCAGGGGATGTTCAGTGCCTTGGAATTTGTTTTTTGTCTGAGTTGCTTGGAGCGTTCTTTTGCCTTCATGGTGTAATGGTAGCCAGGAATACTGATTAACCAGTGACTGGACCTTCCAGACATAGGTGCCTTTATACTACAATCACTTGAGACACATTCACTGCACTTAGGTGACACCAGTTTCACTAATCGTGAGACTACTAGCACCAATTGGTGTATAGACCATGATTAATTAATAAAATCAATACAAGGGTAAAAAATCCAAGGGGGTAAATACTTTTTATTGGCACTGCATATGGACACACTTTCACATTTCAGGTGCTGCTTGATTCACTTTGCTGAGGCTCAAAAACTTACCATCATGAACAGCAAAATGTTCAAGAACTTGCCCAATTCTCACTTGTCCCATGCTATTACATGCTGTATGTTCCAAATAATACAAATGTTGTAAAGTGATGTTAACCAACAAAAGTTCCCAAACAGTTCTTCTTTGTCATCACAGACATAAAATGTATCCCAGCATCCCTCAGCACAAAGACATTTGAATTTCAGGTGTAAACTGGGTTATTTGAATGTCAGCATATTCAGAGGTCAAGGCTGATTGATGCCATTTATCTGTCCGTGGACAGCTACGTGTCTGTGTTAGCAGGTCTGAGCGACAGAAAGAGGTCAAGTCGGGCATGTAGCAGACAAACAAGAACATGAGCACAGGTTTGTATAACGCAATGGTTGTCATAACTCAGGGTGAAGTGCTGGTGCAGTGGGTGGGGGGAATGGGTACTCAGAGAATGCCTAGTTAGTCTAATGTGACATAAACAATCAACATGGAGACATAAAAAGAGGTGCTCAGTTTTTTTTTTCCCAAACGGGGCTCTGTTTGTGTTAGTTGTGTCCCAGTTTATGATTTATAACAGTTAAATCCCGTTTTCTAACTGATTTTGGCACTGGTCTCTGAAGGAGGTTGTGATGACTGTAGAAATACAAAATATGACAGAACTGCATTATGGTTACTCTAACCCTTAGTTAGTGGCTCTCAAGAGCATTTAAGAGACCAAAAGCATCATAAAAGACTTGACCATTATTGTTATCATATTAAGACATGAAGATACCTGACCATTTAAAGCTTACAAACTCTTTTGTAATTGTCTAAACAGCTGCCAAATCTAATTCACATAAATCCACACAAAAAGGTTTGTCCACTGCCACTTTACAATATTGTTTAATATTTTATTTAGGAAATCTGACCATCATATTAACAAAAGACATGGAAAAATGCAGAGACAAATATTAGAACAAAAAGAAGTTTACTGTACATCTGAAGAAGAGAGAAAATTTAAAAATACTGATTTGAGCTGCTTTACATTGCTTTTGGTGTCAGTAAAACATTTTAAATTGCCCCTTAACACTGAACACAGCAGCTTTATAATACATATTCCAAAGCATTTACATATGAATCCTACTTTTTTACATGTATTTTACAAACATCTATAGCCCTTAAAAGTTAACATTGCACATTCAAGTTATTGATTTAAAAAACGTGTATCACAGTGATGCAACAAAACTGGAAAAGTTTCTGAGGAAAGATCATCACATTTTTATCAAGGAAAAACTAGGGGTGCACAGAGACATCAGTATAACATCCATATCAACTAATATCAGACCTGTTGACAGACATCGGCCATTGGCAAATAATGTAGCATGACATGATTTAGTTAATATAATGCTGGCATCTAGTACACCTGACTGCTGATTTAAATAACTGTTTTTTTTAGGGTCAACCACTTGAGATAGGGTTGTTATATTGGGAGTGTTACACCAAAGGAAGTGATGGAAAAAACATCCTCGCCTACATTGTTATTGTAAACATTGGTATTGGCCCTAATTTTCACAATTACAGCATCTAAAACAAATCATTTCCACTTTCTGACATCTTGAATCTCCTAAGGAAGTATGAGAGGAGTCAAAATAAGCCCATAAAACATCATACATACTCCATTTCACATTTGCATTATTTCCACTTCAGTTCATCAAAAAGAAAAAAAAAAAGTACAATAAATAACTGTAAAGTAAACACATGATGGGTTTTTTAAGACAAAAAAAACATCATTTCATTGGAACCAAATATTCTAGCATTTGCTGAAGACTTCACAGTAACTGCGAAAAATGGAGTAAAGAGGAGGCAGATAACGGAGCTGTAAAACAAAGTGTCACTATAACTCTTAACATAAACAGCATACCTGGATAAACCCAAGGGTACTTAAAGCTGGCTTAGCCACGTTTGCTTATATAGGAACATTAATTACTTAGCCACGTAGCTATAATTAGCTTTAGCTTAGCCAGCATTCATGTAACAACTACTACAACAGGTCCATGCATAATTTCTCTTATCCTAGATTAGACCACTGACCTGTCTCTATTTTATTTACGAAATGTTGCTTAGTTTGCTGTAATGTTGCAATTTTGTTATTTTATGAATGTCACTGCCAGACTTTATAAATACAGTTGAATTTAAAAAAGATAAAACTGGAAACACCTTCTACCAACAGATAAGGGTTGGGTTCTGAGATTTATAGTGTCTTAGATGAATGGTCTGTGAGATTTGCCTTCAAGGATGAACGGTCTGCAGCCAGAATGTCTTTATATATGTCTGTATATAACACGACAAGACCACTTTTGCCGCTCCCTGCTGGGATGCTAGACATCTTTGACATGTACCTGGTTGACTGATGCACCATTACTCCACAGATATTTATCCTTTCAGGGACACTGAACTGTCCCACAAACAATTGCAAACTTGTATTTTTATGTAGTGACAAAAACTGAACCACTGTAATGGATTGCCAGTGCAATGTTATTGAGTCTCTACATTTTTTCCAAATTAAAAAACAAACAAACTTGAGATTAAAACCAGCTGTTGCTCAGGACTAGGAAATATACACAAACATAAATGTATGGACTTCAGTGCACAACACAAAACCATTAAAATGAAACAATAACAAAACAATAAAAGATGTAAAATGGTTAGCTACTTGCAAATAAAATCCCTTTACATCGAAGCATTCTTAAATTGTAAAGTGCAAACAGGAGCTGAGAGTGGAAATGGGTTCATTTTATCTGTGATCCATGTTTTTTTCTGAACTAACAAAGGTTTTTAGCACCATAGAGGGTACAGATTGTTGTCCTGCCAGGGGCAGAAAAAGTATTGATCAGCTTCAGGGTGAGTTCAAAGCAAGTGAATTGAGCTGGAATAATGCCTGGTCTCAAGTGTCTCCAGCAGCCTCTTTGGCTCTATTGACTGTGAGGAGCATTCAGCTGCTTCGCTTGCAGTAATGTGTGTGTGTGTGATGTGCATCACCTAAGACAATTTCCTGTCTGGTGAATATTGAGTGTTGACATTTCTTTGAATCTGAGTGTCAGTTCAGTGAGCACAGTTAGAAAAAAACTCAAAAACTGGGTCAGTGTCTTGAGTCACGTTTCCCGGCAGATTCACTCCTTCTGAAATGTTTGAGGCTGATGGGACTGTTTGACCTCAGCTAAACTAAAAAGGCAGGGCATGAACAACAGCCCCAAGTACCATTATTGTTTACCATTACTTCCCCGACATCCTCCTCCTTACAGCTCATTTCAAATCTTCAATAAGATGGGTCTGAATAGAGATGTGGCAGCATGCTCCTACCTATCTCAAGCTACAAAAGATGGACGCACAAGTCCCTAGATGAACCGTCACCTGACATGACCTTACAGTGATATAAAAGAAACAGAGTAAGCAAGTTAAGTCACTTCGCTGGAAATCAAAGTAGAGGATGTGAGGAAAGTTTTCAGACTTTTCGATTTGTAAAAAAGGTATGGAAGTATGCACAATAATACACTTTGTGACCAAATATCCATTTCAAACACCATGTGTTAGTCATGATAGTGGTTTATCCTCAAAATATATTTTATCTAAATCAATATGTACTTCAGCAGATAAAATCAAAACAATCAAGCATTAATTTTGACAATGTGTGATGTTAATAGTTGCATCTGTTTTGACATTAGCCCTTGTCCTCTGAAAATGGCTTAAATTCTTCCACAATCCATCGTCATCTAAGAAGGTGCTGCATAAGCCAGTCAAATTCAACAAGAAAGTAGTCATTTTGGCTTCTTGTAGGGACCAAGATGTATTTCTGGGCTTTAATTGTGAAAATGTATTTAAAAACCGACACCAGTGAGAACCATATTCATAGCGCTACTGTATAGATGGGCCCTCTTGAAGCCCCTTGACCAGCAGGGGGCAGAGTCTGTAAAAAACTGATACAAAAGCCAGTCCTCCCTCCAAAAAAGTTTAAATTTCCCTTAAATTTTGCTGTAGACATCAAAGACCTTTTTTAATTACCAGCATGGGTCCTCTACATCAGTCATCTGGTATTGGGGAGTTACAGTTGCCATGGTAGATATAAACAGGTCCATTACAGCGATAATACAACTGAAACACCTCTCCGTATCCATGGTCCCTCCACCAGGTGCACAGCTGCCGGTTCCATCCACAGGCCAGGGGATAAAACAGTTCAGGGTGCTCCATGCCGATCATAGTGAAGAAGTCCTGATCACCAAGGTGGCCCCTGAAGCGGTACTGGTCGGCTAGTTTGGCCACATTGTGTGGCTCCAGCAGCTTGTTATAGAGAACAGAGGCCCTCATTGCGCCCAAGTCCAGTAACATTACACCGCTGTTAAAGCCCGGGAGGCCATCAGGGGGAGGTTCCCCGACTCTGGTCTGAGGGTTCTCCTTGCGATACTGCCAGAAGGTGTGTCTGAGGAAAGAAAGACACAATGACAGAGGGAATGATGACATTTTTTATTTTAGTTTTGCAATACCCTTTGGGTTGGGAGTCCACACCTACAGCAGTTCTCTGTTCAGGAGTGTTTCCAAAGTGCCACCTCCAATGCAAAAGTCCATTCTTCAGGCTTACCAATGCATGAAATGAGTCTGCAATGGGTGACAATCTTTTAACCTTTTTTGTTCTATATACAGTGATATGAACAAGCTTAGAAAATTATAAATGAATGCAGTGTGTTTTTCTATTCACTGAAAAATCCAGGATACAAGTTGCCCTGGTTTATAAGGTGCACTCTCTTTTAGGTCTCTAACACAGGAAAAAAGATTTAAACTGTTTCCCTGCATCTCAATGTCCACTGTGTTCAAAGTCTCCAACATGCAGTTTCTGTACAGCTCTGTTAGTCACATCTCCTGGAAAAGGTCCGCACACCAAAGAGCTCCCATTTCAAGCATTTATTTGCAACCAAGTGATGTTCTGAGGCAACATGCTCTTCTTCAGACTTGTATATGCATCTGTGAGTCACCATTTTAAATATGTGAACATACCATGTGACCTAACACAGTTGTCCATCAGTCCATCAGTATCTAAGGAGGTATCCCGACATGACAATTTCAAATTCAAAACACCAAAATTACATAAAAAGAGATCCTATAAGGAGTGTGTCATACCCAAAATTAGCATGTGTGTAAAGTAAGGACACCTAGACAAAATACAAAGTTCAGACAAAGAAGTTACATATATCTTAAATATTCGCCAGGGGAAGGGGGGCATAAAGTCTCAAAAACAACAACAACAACAAAAAAAAACAAACATATTGTGCAGGCAGATGAAACATGACTCTTGGCCCCGGAGAAGAAAATTACTAAGGTGATAATCATCATGAGATAGAATATTTGCAAGAAAAGTCTCTGAAGGTGGAAATCTTGTTATTTTATAATCCATCCATTCAATCCTGTTGTTGTAAAGTAGCAGGAAATAATGTTTCCAGTTGGCAAGTCCTGAGATGTAACTATTTCACATGTGCATGTCACATTTAAGATGGTTAAAAACAATATACTGTTCTACAATCAATGTTGAGGTTATGATAAACCAGCTATTTTTACAACAGAATGTTGTCTGCCATCAGTTTTTGGTCTGGAATAATTGTGGTTTGTTTTGAGCTCTTTGTTACTGTGCAATAACAGGGTTAAACTCCAGGAATTCTGTGTTTTTCAAATTCTACACATGAATGCTACTGCTTTTACAACTGTGGGCTAAAATAACATCAGAACCATTCAGGCAGCCTCACAGATTTTTTTTTCAAAAACAAACCAAAAATGAAAGTGAGCGTTGAAAAAATAGTCTTCCATTGACTGTAGATGATCATTGATTTTCTTAAAATATGTCAGCCCTGAAAGAAGACAACCAGAGTGATACTAAAAAAATTGTGAAAATAGATCCTGAATCAAAAGCAAAACTGACAAGGACACAGGGAAAGGAATAGGGGAGTCAAAAATGTAAAAATACCAGTAACCCAGTTACTTTTCATGCCAGTAAATTAAATGACATTCTTCAGAATCTCTACACGTTAGGGATGCACAACATTGGATTTTTGCAGATATCCAATATGCCAATATATTAAAACTCATTTTGGCCGATACTGATATTTAATTATATTTTTTACACTGTAAAAAACACAAATTCCATCCTGTACTACAAATATTTTTTTCAAAATATTGGTAGTCTATTTTTTGAAACAGACCAAACATTTGATTTTTATAAGAAATGAAGGATGTACTGTTTTTTTTTTTTTTTTAAATACAGCCATACACTAATGAAAAACTTACAGTAATGTCTTTGGGTTACATGTGCATTACATGCTAGATGCATTTTTAACAGTGCAGCCAAAGTCATCTGCATCTTTGAGGGCAATAAACAGCAGCAACATAACCTGCTGACACTGAACTCCACAGTGCTAAAAAGAAATAGCTTATAAATCTAGACTGATTCTCCTTATTACTCAGCCAGTTTGCAGGATAGCTCCCTGAGATACTGCTGACAAAGTACTTTGAACTATAGCTAGATTTTTTGCATTTAAGAATCTTTTTGTTGTTGTTGTTGTTATTTAGAGCTGAAATATGGTTTTAATTTTTGAGACTCAAGATGAACAAAAGAAATAAAACTTCAACTGAAGTAGTTCTCCTGATCTGCTTTAAAAGCACAAACTACCTAAGCAACCAAGTTTAATAGGCATTTCACTGTAAACAGCTCTATAACAACACACTGACACCCAAATCTCCATTGCTGGAGACAGAGCACCTTCGTGTACAGCAAGGGCGCTATGCACGGGAGACTTGGCACACAAAAGTCTGTCATTGCTTTTGTCATGTGTCGTACAATGTCACATAGCACGACATGCACGTTCTTTTTCTGTATTACCATATCTGTAAAAATGTTATCAAAAGCGTCACATTATTGGCTGTACAGATCGGCGTAAATTTTATTGCCGGCCGATAAGGATAGTTGACTTTTTGAGCATCCCTACTACACATATTTCTAAACTTGAGCACAAATAGTTAATGTCTCTCTTAGATGCATCTTTGGGCTTTCCTACAACTGAAGGTCAACCCCGTTTCAGTCCACATTTGCTGAACCGACAGCTCTGAGGCCAAAAAAACAGGAAGAGAGCTGCTCCAGGAGTGTTGGAGCATGTTGGAGTGCCAGAGACTTGTGCCAACTCAGCATCCTGATCTGCCAACATATCAATGCTAGAGCTTCAACAGAGCTTTATTCTAAGAGTATTTGTATGCAAAGACATGTTCACATGAATTAAAACCTTTGTCGGATTTCCTAATATTGCCTTTCATCCAGATTTCACCTTGGCATGGAGTTAAAGTCTACTAAAACAGATAGCACTTGGCTTTTGTTATGTAATGCATGGTGTAATAAAGGGTCAGTATTTTTGGCTCACTTCACTAATATCCGTGCCAGGAACAGTGCGGTAGTTTGCATGAAAAATGTGACACAGCTTTAACTTCCTTAAATCCCTGGCACATAATAACTCAAATGAGAGTAATAAAGTTCTTTACTCTAGTGTACTTGTACCTTTTCTTTCCATATCTAAATAATGAAATGCAAAGAGATGATGCAAAGGCATGAAAGGAATGTATGCAGTTGTCTGTGTGAAAACACCATTTTTCTAAACAGGGTCCAGATGTTTAGTGTACAGGAGGTTAGCTGCACTAAAGAAGTAGAATTGTGAGAAAGCAAAAGAAGGAAGCCAGATTTGTGTGAGGGCCAGTCATTCAGAAAAAAAATCCCTTAAGAGCACAGAGTGTTTGTTTATATGCTGTGAACCCTGATGTATGAGCATGTATACGTTATTCATCTTGTCTCTCAGGAGAAAAAGACAAAACCCATATGCGACAAACAAAATTTCCCAAGAAATGTCCTGTTTTTACCCGTTATTTTCTCACTGTACTGTCATGTTGCTGTGATTCTTAATTTTCTAACAAGTCTGTGGAGACCCCCAGCGTCACTGTTGTAGGTGTTATTTTTTTCATTTATGGTTAGAGTGAACTTGTCTTTTGGAAAAGTACAATATGTCCTTTTTTATATATTAACAGCTGCTACAGTGATTTATGCCTGTCAGATATGTGGACGAATGGCACTGCACTCTTCCATGCATGCTTACATGCACACATTCTCCACAGTGCTGAGATTATTCCCTGTTTTGGCCCAACCTGAGGAAACCTACAGTGGATTAAATTTTAAAGGATGGATTTAAAATCAAAGGAATAAAAGCCAAACAAAGTTGTTGCACTGAAGTTGGTTTTATATATGTAAGTCAATTGGTGAAGTATACAATTAATTGGGCTCCAGATACTCTCTTGGTTTCACATGAGCATGTGGAAATAGTTATGATTCATATTGTAATGGATACCTCCCTCGCTGTCCTTGCACTGTGCTCAAGACTAGTGGGAGCAGCAGATTCTCTGAATCACCCTTTGATATTATGACTGACCTATATAAAGAAGCTGGAGCTTGTCCACATGATCTGACAAAGTCTGGTGCTTTGGAAGCTGGGGACTTGTGGACCCTGTGGAGTGTTTATCATTAGTAAGACATACATAAGGTCTACGTGCCCCAAGACACATTCAGGGTGAGCACAGGCAGTGAGGGAACATGTATGCAGACTTTTCCCTTGTGTTTAGACAAAGGAATGTACCAAGAGGAACATATTTCCTTTGATCATTATGGCCATGATATACGGCTGACATCATTCTGGTTTATAAATATGATAGAAACATTAATGTAGGCCTTTGCAACAGATTTTCTCAGCTGGAATTGAGACACATTGGTTTTATTTACATTATTTAATTAATGCTCATGTCTTTTGTTTGTTTAGTAAAGAGTAATAAATGGTTATATTAAGGCGATGTTTTTCTAGCTGTTCTCCAACCAAAGGTTGCATTTCAAGTGTTCTGATACAGGTTGGTTCGGTCCAGTATGATTAGCAATTACTTTTAATTCCACTGTCAAAAGACGGTAAAGTTATCAAAATGATAAATCCATACTGTCCAACATTTTTGATACCTTTCTGTTGGGATACTAATCAAACAAATCTGACCCAATCTGCTGATTGGTCACCGTCACATAGTATATAATAGAAAAACATTAAATACACCATGCTTTGTACTGAGCTAATTCAGTCATAAATGTTCTTTTAACCTCTGAATTTGCCTGGAAATTTCCAAATATTTTCATGGACATTTTCGGGAGGTGTTTGTATATTTTGGAGATTTTCATTGGATTTTTTTTTCCATTTTCATGGGAATTTGGGAATTTTTGTAGTTGTTTAGTCGGCTTTATTCAAACATTTTCAGACATTTCTGTGGAAATTACAAAAATGTTTTAGTAATATCTTGGAATTTGATCTGAATTTCTTGGGGGAATTTGCTTTTAAATTTGAAGGTACATATGAATATCTTGGATATTCCCTTGTACATTTTAGAGAATTTGACTGTGGGGGGAGGGTTTCTTTGAAAACGTGAAGAATATTCATGAAAATTTCAGCAGGGATGGGAATATAAGGGAATTTCCCAATGTTTTCAAGGAATGTATTTGTAAAATTTTAGGAATAAAATAAGAGATTTTAGGGGAAATTTGCTTCGAAATTTCCAAGAGTTTGCATGTAATTTTGCAAGGAATTTTTATTTGAATTTCAAAGATTTATGAATAAGTTGCACTGAATCATGTGAGGAATATTTGAAGAAATTTGGAGGTTATTTAAAAATATGATCAAGATTTTTTACAGAGATTTTAGGTAATTTCTTGAAATTACAGGGAATTTATTTGGATTTTGGAAAGGAAAATTTACAAGAAATCCATAACTTTTAGAGGAAATCTGGTTTATGCATGGGCTTAACAAGTCCTGATCGTCAATCTGTGGACATTTGCAGACTTTACTGTTGATAAAATCTACTTCCTGTTCAAAGACAAGCCTGAGCTTTTAAACTGATCAGGTCACTTATCCCAAAGAAGAGGGAGAAACTAAAAATGAATTCCAAACAAAAGCTCAGGTCTGGAGGTTAAAGAAAATGTGATATAATGTTTAGTAAATACACATTATAAGGTATTGGTCAGATTGAAAAGTCAACTTGATTCAAGACAGCTGAGCTGTGGTGATGTTTGGTACTCAAATAAGCTGGGTCTAAGGGCCAGCTCTTTTATATGAACAACAGGAACAAGCTGGCTTCCTTTGATCCATTTGGTTGTTGGTTCATAGACATAAAACTGCCAGAATGGTGCCAAATGAAGAGCCAGCCCAGGTGTTTCCCATTTCCTCCTCTAATACCTGTGTACCAAGTTAATGCATTTCTGAAACAACTTTCATAAAGTGGCTCTTTTTGAAATACCATTAGTTAAAAATTGACTATTTTAAAACTTCAAACAACTACTCTTTGGTAGAGTATATAGATTACAGAATAGAAGCTTGTATTGTCATTGTATAGAAACAATGAAACTGCATGTTTGCCTTTGTACATATGGGGGGACAACTAATACGAATGCACCAGGCAGAATTAAACATGCAAGAAAAAACGTCAGATAGGTTTTGACAGGAATAAAAGCAAGAACTAGCAGTGGAGAACAGATGATGTGTTGGACTTTGTCTTACAGTGTTTATTTTTTCTTTTGGAAGCCTAAAAATCTTGAAATACTTCAGTTTTATACAAAACGCCCATTCTCATCAAACAAAAACTTGCAGTGTGACTAAGGTTGTGAGGATACTAGAGTGTTTTATTGCTTTGATACAGCACTAGTAAAAACTGAATGATATCAATACCCTTCCCCAAACCACTGTAACAAAAACAGATGTCTTTGGCATCTAACTTTGTCTAATTTCTTGTATTCATGACCAAAATTTGTCTAATAGTGTCTAATTTGCAAAAACACATTGGCAATATTTTGTTTTTGGTAACACAAGCCAATTTCCCCATATATCCTTGCAACTGTCCTCAGTTGTCTCTAAAAATATGGTACTGTCCCATTATGGAAAATTGCACCTCAGGTAAGTGGATTATTCTGGACTAGCCCTACTCACTCTTTGACTCAGGTTTGGGCTAAAACTGAAGGGAGTTTGTAATTCTGAAAAAAAAAAAAATATATGTTGGTACTCTTCAACATCATTGATGATTAGAATAACAGAGGTTAGACCTCTTAAAACACATAGTACTGAAAATTATCAACATTTTAAATTGCCCAAAAAAATGTGTAACATATTTACAGATTAGGTTAAAACCTCCTTCGAAATAAAGGAATTAAACTTCACATTAGTCTTGTTTTTTGGCAGTAGCTCATCCGAAGGTGACTTTTGCCTTCACGGTGTACATTTCAAAGGACAAGTACAGAATGTGTTTTTCGCCTCTGTCACAATGACTGCAGATTTGTTCCTCTGAGTTCATTCAAAGCCAGACTCCATCAGACTCTTAGCTCAGACCACTGTGCCTGTTCTCTTGCTCTGCCAAGACTGCCAAGAGTTTTCTTTTGTCTCACTGGTTCAAGAATGAAAAGCATTAGCAGGTGACGGCGAGGACATTCTGTGCAACACCATCCCAATGTGTCCTCCACTTTATTGTTCAGAATAAGAAACAGAATGCTCTCTGAAAGCTGTGCACGACACTCACTGCCTAACAGGAGTCTGGTTCTGCTGAACACAAGGGAAATATATCTGCTGCTTTTTGTCATGATGTAGTTTGGCCATGTGAAGGAGGTTTTAAGGAATACTGATAGAGAAGATAGGCATTCAGTCAGTAACACCTACAGTGCAGCAGCAGGTTCTTAAATCAAACCTTAAATAAACTAAATAAATCCATTAAAACTAATGCAACTCTCTCTTTTCATACCTCTTGTCTACCAAGGTGAAGGATGATGATGTCACATTTCTTAAGAATTAGACAAGTGTTACAATCCTATCTAGATCAACTGCCACAGTGAGTATTGTAAAGTTGACTGACTGTGAAATAGATTAGTAGTGTGTCAAAATCAAATATTTAACATTCAACAGCTGAGTTAAAGACCCAGGAATAAATGGGATGTATCAGAAAGGGAACTCAAAACACAAAGCAGAAAGAGAGCAACTGGCTTCTCCTTCTCCTCATGTCCCTTGTGAGAGTAAGGGGCTTTGACTGTGACACTTGCATATGTGGGTCTCATCTCTCAGGCCCTAAGGCATTACAAATGCAGCTGCAGGGGAAAAGTCACAGGGCATTTTTCCAATAATTAACATTCAGTAGCAGGATGTTCTCTGAATGTGGTAGGTGGGAGCATGTATTCTCCTGCATAATGCTCTGTCCATTAGCACAAACACGGCACTGAGAGCTGAGGGCCCACTCCACTTGATGCAGGAAAACACTCCAGTGTAGAGGCTGCACACAATGCATCTCTCAGACCAGTGTACAGCATTTGAATATTGCAATGCTATGCAATGGACTAGCTAGCTTACTGGGCTAGCAGTCTTGTAGATACGTGTTCTATAAGGACTACCTTTAAGAAAACACTAAGTATACTGGGCAGGCTGATGTGTTTGTGGTTATAATAAAGTAGCATGGACAAAAAATAATTCAAACTTCTGAACAGTCAACTCATTGTTGTCAAATCATTTCTGTGTAGCTTTTGCTGTATACTTCAGGTCATTGTCTTGATGGAAAATAAATCCTCTCCCAAGCCATAGTTCTCCTGCAGACTGAATAACATTGCCCTCCAGGATTTTTCCTATATTTTACCTTGACGAGCCTTCCTGCTGTCACCACCGTGCTTCTCAGTGGGGATGGTGTTTGTGGTAATGTGCAATGTTTTGTGTCTGCCAAACATAATGTCTTGACTGATGGTCAAAATGCACCATTTTGGTCTCATCAGACCAAAGAACTTTCTTCTTGACCATGAAGTCTCCCATATTCTTTTTGGTGAACTCTGGTTGATCAATATGAGTTTTCTTTGACAGTAACTTTCTTCTTTCCCATTCTCCCATAAAGCTTTGACTGCCGAAGAACCCAGGCAACAGTTGTAGTATGCCTGTCTCAGCAGCTGAAACTTCTAACTCCTTCAGAGTAGTAAGAGGTGTCTTGGTTGTCTCTCTCACTAGTCTCCTTCTTCCAAAGTCACTCAATTTGTAAGTATGGTCTGATCCTGGCAGATTTTCACATGTGCTGTATTTATTCAGTTTCTTGATGATGAACTCAGGGAAATGTTTAGTGCCTTGGATATTTTTTGTATCCATCCCCTGACTTATACTTTCAGTAACCTTTTCTCCAAGTTGCTTGGAGTGTTCTTTTATCTTAATTGTGTAATGGTAGACAGGAATAGTGATTTACCACTGACTGGACCTTCCAGACACAGTTGTCTTTATACTACAATCACTTGAGTGACATTCACTTCACTCAGGTGATCCCCATCCCACTAATTGTGAGACTATCAGCACCAGTTGGCTGGACCTCAGTTGAATTAGGTCAGTAAAGGGGGTGAATATTTACAATAAAGTACATTTAATGTGTCAACCAGTTAAGCTTATATGCATCTCAAACTGAATGCATACAATATGTTCTACAGTAACTGTGTGGATTCACTCAGTAGTTTTATAAAAGTCACGTTACAATTACAGATGTTTTTTTTTTTTTTTTTGCAATTTATAATTAGCATCCAAACTGTATGCACAGAATATCATCAGGTAATACCTAATGAAAGGCCATGATTGTCAGCCAATTTAAAACTGAAACTATTAACATGTCTTGGTCAGGACCAGCTTTGGGGCACTGAAACTGCCCTCTTTAGGCTCAACGAGCCAGATTCTCCCTTTAATCTTGCTCGCATCTCTTGGGTTTTGCTGCATTTCATATAGCCTTTTGCACTATCACAGCATTTACGCTGAACACTAATGCTGCTTCAAAAATCCTGTGTTCTTTCTGCCACACAGTGGAACTGCAGTGGCTTCGGCCTATTGCAATTTCCATTCATACCCTCTGTACCAGAGGCAAGATCAGTTCCACCAATTGAAGGAAGAAGTACATCCACAAAAGATGAGTTACTTTTATCAATCTTGATGATGTACAGCTATCAGTTAAAAAAAATTGTTTGCATTTAGAGAATCTGGATTTTAAAAAAGTGCCGAAGCTCAGCTTCTGGTCCTCAGAATGTGCTCAGAATTCTAAATACCTGACGGTGTCTTCTCTTCAGAACTCATAAACAGAGTGAATAAAGGGAATGGAAGAAGCCAGACCTACTGCTGTGTTTAAACGAGTGTATCCGGGACTACAGTAGCAGGGGATTCCCGGAGTTAGTAACCCATTGAGCCAGTCGAGTGGTGGGGAAGAGATACAAATCTGTTTGGAGATGTCGGTGCCAACTGGAGCCCGGGCAGGAAAACTACAGCTCCTTTTCCAAAACCTGACACCACCATCATGTACAGTTATAAGAATAGGACTTATTGTTTTACATGTATAAACAAATACAACCTGTTCACTGATGACATACTGTCCTCTTTCTCTACTTTTTTATACAATGAAAAAATGGAATCCAACAAATCAGGGCAAATATACTACTTTAAACCTTTTATATATCTGCTACCTCGGCTTCTGGGTGTAATTCTCTGGTAGAAAAATATTTATCCGACACAAATAGACACAGGATGTTTGTCATTTAACTTTGTGAAAGCAACAGTCTGTCCCAGCTGGAACTGATACAGTGCAAATTGTCTACTGCCACTCTTACCTCGTAGCTAAGGTTTCCCATTTATCTGGTAATTACTGCAGTGGTGTCTAGAAATAAATATGTTTAAATTCTCCATATAATTCAATTTCATATGCTGTGAAATGCAGCACTCTTAACTCAGCTGTTATTGAGAGTAAGAACACAGCAAGTTGGATTTTAAACTCTTTAGGTTATTTATATTTTATGTTAAAAAGTTTTAATTCCAATTTTGAGACACACACACCAATCACTTTAAAAAAATACCAAATATCTTGAGCCAGTCGATGCCACGACAGTCTCTGATACCAAAACTAAACTTCCTCAAACCACATCTCTCATTGCCTCAGTGTTCTAACCAAGTGAAACCATTTGCAGGAATAATCACAATTCTTGTTTCTTTGAATATTTTTAAACCAGAACAAGTTTTTATTCATGTTTAAACTGTGTTTAAACTAGTTGCTACTGTAGTTGTTCCTAAACACACGGTATGTAAAATTCAGCCACCAGGGGGCAACAATAACAGAATGACCAGTCAGACAGGCGCTGCCCAGCTCTGCTGTTTGCGTCTTGTTTTAAATTAAGGACTTTATTCTATATAATGGCAAATCACACAGGGCCATTACTACACAGAAACCTGGTGTTCTGTTTTCATTCATAAATTTCTCAAAATGATGGAGAAATGCACTGAAACAGGCACTTCCAATCAACCAGAAAGTGCCCAGAACATTCTGGGTGGTTCCTGACCAATTGTAAAAGGATTGAATGTATTCGCCTGAAGAAGTGTGTGCTCTGCTCGCTGTACACGTGGGCAAGTCCTAGGTCCGACCTGCTTCTTGTGCAATGTGTTTTTCAAACCTCTGGTGGTAATAAAAACATACAGCTGGGAAAATTAAAGAAAGGTTTATCAGTATTAAAGAATGGATACTGCCCAAAGCTAATGCCTTCCAACTTCATTTAATTGCAGTTGTTTGAAAATGAGAGGATTTAGACATATTCAATAATACATAAAATACTAAATATAACTCTGCTTATTCTGGAAAGAAAATGAGAAAATTAATCCACATATATTAATTAGCCCTTATTTAAATAGCAATTGTAAACAACCTGGCTGCATTTCTATCTCAGTAAGCAGCTGCTGTTGCATAAAACCTCCTACCTGACCTTGCATCCTGTAGTCTAGTCTGTTATCCTTCACACACACATGAACACACACATACTGATGTCCTGTTTTGATGCCGTCCCTCAGTGGAAAACAGCGAAGTAGACTAAACGTACCGGGCATGTTTGTCTTACTATCTTGGAAAGAGATGGAAAAAAAATCAGCTGGGGAACAAAGAGCTTGAAAGACTGAGCACCCTGTTTTTTGTGTGTGTACACACACTAACACACACATCTAAACTCAGTTTATTGACAGTAATGAAAAACAAATTTGGATTCAGATGAAAAACAGCTGGTGTTATTATTGAGTGGTTTCAGTGTATGTGTTGATTATCTTAATAAGACACTTTAGAACAGAGGTAAACACAAGATATCAAATCTGAGTGATGGCAGAGGGAATACAGACAGACAAATGCAAGGTTTATGTGTACTTCGTCACAAAACTTCTTCATAACTTCACAGACTGATATACAAAAAAAACTTTGCCTACAGAAGCAAAAGTTTATTTCAGCTGCTTTATTGGTGTTAAACACATTAATCACACTGTTCACTGAATGACTGAATGTTTCAGTGTTTAACGCTGTCTTCACACAAGCTTTTTGACTTTAACTTTCAACACCAAGAAGAGGGAGCGGTATTGAGTTTCAGTCTTTGCAAGTGGTGTAGCCCAAAGTGGGGTCATTGTGTTAACTTGCTTAGAATTAAGTTCCCAGTAAAATAACACTAGTTTAACAAGGTTTTATGGAGCCTGTCAGCTTGTCTGCCAGTTCTGATGATGAGCAGTCGGTTTATTTACTCCAGACAAGTCTGACAAAGACACAGGAGCGTGTTTCTGAAAACGGGATCAGAGTAAAACATTTTCTGACAAGCTACATCTCTGAGTTGCTGAGATTGTGTCAAACCTTAATATATTTATCTGTCAGCAATGACTTTAAGTAGCTTAATATTGGAAACATCTTGCAACTGTGGCTTCAGGTGCCACCAGGTATCACTATCTTGCATTTAAGCAGACAGATCTAGCTAGTGTCGAATTTGGCTGATTTAAAAAATAAAAACAGGCTATCTTATCTTGTGCTAAGAGGAATCAAACACACAATGTTCATTCTTTTTGATGATACATACTCTGTCACTGTTTATGAAGCTCACATTCATTTATTGTCTCATGGTCAGCAGATTCATCCCAGAAATCTTACTAAAGCTAAGCATAAAAGGACGATTCATGCACAAATAGGCTGAAACATCATAGAAACAGATTATATTATTTTTTGTTGGCCAAAAGATGATTTAATGTACCTTACACTAAAAAATTATATGGTTTCCTGTTTTTTTCTTTGAGGGGGACATGGTCCACCGTGCAACCTTGCATTTTTCATGAAAATCCTCCAATGAAAAAAATTGCATTGTTAGAGAGAGACTACTTCTGTTAAATGTTAGACAACATCTTTTAATTCTTGCTGGTATTTATGTAACTACAGGCTGGTAACGCAGCTGCAGTTCTTGTGAATGCATGAGGGACTGCTTATGTTCTTTCTCACTTACACACTAAGAGAGGAAGTAACTGTGAACGTGTAAATGAGGCCCATAAAACTCAAATCCATCTGGGTTTAACAGTATTGAGTGAGATTAGGTGGTTATGATTGTAATTAAAGCTTCATTGACACAGTGAGTGAAGAGACATCACTCATGTGGTAACTTCTACCACCAAACACAATGACAATGACAAAGCAATTCAAAATTATGAAGAATAAAAGGAACCAGAAGATGTGAAAAGACGTGAAAATCTTCGGCTGAACTGTGTGTCATATGCTATTTTATCACTAAGAAAAGATGTTTATCAGCCGTGAGACTGAAGCTAAAAATCAGGGTTGTTTCTCTTGACAGATATCTAAGTCTGATAACTTGTCTATTTCATCCTCTGACAAGTAATAGCTTTTAAAGCACTGCACAGGTACTGAGAAACATAGTTTTGCAGATTTTAGATCATACTACCTACCTGTAGACTGGCTGCATCTCTCTGGTAATGCCAATGACTGCTCCTGGAGGGAAACGATCAAACTCATGGAAAAGGTCTCTGATGTTGGTCCTGTATTTCAGATCTAGGTCAAGTTGGAGAATGCGTGTCAGACCTGCAAGAAAAGTGGAAAAAAACCAAAGATGTTAGATTGTTAAAACCATGTAAACCTACATCTCAACATTAGTAGAAATAGGTTTACCATTAGAGTGTGAAGCTTATCCTCAAAAAAAGCCTGAGTATGTTGATCTCATTTTGAATTTACCCTGAAACTGTCCTAACAGATATAACAAACAGAGCAATCTTTTAACAGTCTACAAAACTGAAGAAAAAAGAAACAGACCACCGAAATAAGGAGATAAAAGTGATCTAAAGCTTCTTAGTAACACACAACTTTGTTGTCCTTTCAGTTTTCCCTCCATCATTTATCAAACCAGGCTTATGTGAGCCTTCAGGCTCTGTTTGGTGTACTTGAAATTCAGCAGAAATGTCAGGAAACCTGATTTCTGTAAAAATATCGGTGATGTGATCAACAAGGGTATGTCTGTCAAGTCCAAATGTCCTGTTTAAGTAGATCTTTTTGCCTGTTATAGTCCTGTTTGTGCCGTCTACCCATACTCCAGATAGACATATCTCTTAAATGTTTTGGCACAGCTGGACTGAGGGGTCATGTGCTGGTGGAGAAGTGACGTCTCTAAAGATGGCTTGAGGACATAAAGACACACTGTAATGTGTTTTTAAAAGCTTAATACAATTAAGTGGTTGCTCAGTGTGAACCACTGCCCTAAAAAGCAACACAGATAAAGGAGAGAATGTGGAAAAAGTTGAGTGTGGTTGTAAAACAGTGAATGTTTGGAACAAAGTAAAAGATCAGCTCTCTATCTTGTTACTGGATAAGTTAGTAACAGAGGTATCCAGGATATTCAGATCCACATCTGTTCATTGTTCCAGCTTCCTATGTTTTGCTGGTTTCCATGGTGATGAAAGGATGGGAAATACTCCTGAATGGTGTGCCAGGGGAACAATGTGATAATTGGACCAATAAAAACACATTTTAGGCTGAAACATACTGTAAAAGATACTAGCCTCTTTTTGGGACACAGAATAATGTCTTACCAGTGTGTTGATTAAACAACTGTGGGTGGGCTGCATTAGTACAGATGATCCTGTAAAAGATTAGGGTACTTTTATATAATGAGATTCATAGATTACGTGTATCATGGAGCCCTATTCAACACTAATCCAGATCTATTTCAGAATGTCAAAGCCTTTTTGAGATCCAGCGGCTATTAGTTGCTCAGCCTGCCATTATAAACATGCTACTATTATGCAGTGTGCATGAAATTCTCTGTAGTGTCATACCGTCATGGAAAAAAGATACTTAACCACATACAATTAATTATGTCAACCATAGGTTTAAGGGTAAACATAAACTGTTTTCACACGTGCTCTTCAAAATTTAAGGAAAAACTTTGGTCTTCTTGCGTTGCTTACGGCATGATACATATTGATCACAGCAGGAAGTTTATCCTTTTATATCCATCCGTGCAATATCAGAGACTGATGATGGAGGCTGCTATGTTAAGTGTGCATCAGTAGCTAATCCCATTATTGACACACCACTGATGCAAAAGTGCTGCGAATTGGGGTTAAATGACACACACGCCTGAGGAGATATTGACAAGTGGCTGCAGGAGGTGGGGATCGAACCCCTAGCCTTCCATTTGGGAGATGAATGACTCGGCCAAAACCGGCAAATCCTTTCATCTATCCTTTACACCTCTGTGACACTAATACTGAAGGCAAAATGTCACAGGAACCTGAAAATCATGCCTTGAAATGGATTTTGAATAACATTTAAATAAAAAAAAAATAGGGTCTACAAAAATATAAAGACTACTATGTTGTTAAATCATAATGCTTACAGGTTTCAATAAAGGTGACCAAGTAGAAGAAAAAGAATTGGAGGAAAAGTCATAACCTCTGTCTCAATAAAAAAAGGAAATGTAAAGCTAAATACAGTTCAAACATGTTAATATAGGAGAGCATAACCATGTGCTTTAAAGATATTTGAGTGGCAGTTTGCTGTTCCAACAAGTGTCAGAAAGAGTAGACTCAGCAACACGGCAGTGACCTGTTTTCTGTGCTCTCCAAACAAGGAAGCTGCCGTCACAACGTGTCCATGTGCTGTGGAAACACTGAGGGGCTTGACATATCAGTCACCAATAGCTGGCGTGGTTTGTTTGTACTAACAGGGCTTAACCAGTGGGTGAATGACAGGAAGGGGGCCTGGAGTTGTTACAACATTGTGATGTAGAGGGTTTGATGTTAGAGTCGTGACTCAACAAAAGTTGTGTGAATGTGAATGAAGGGCTTTGATGTACTGCCCATGTTATCACGAAATGTTATTGTAATGATTTTGATAAAACTGTAATTTAAATGTCTGACAAAACGGCTATCAGCAATCAGGTATTGACTGTCATTGACTTGTGTAAGTTTTACATTTTTAAAGGCAAAAATTTAAACGGAGTGAAAAAGCATGTATGCTGTGTATACAAATTTTAAATTAGTTTCCACTGTAAAGATGAAAAAAGTTTGTCATCTGCCTTATTTTAGTCTTTTCGATGAAAACTAAACTTACTTTTCATGTGACTTATCGTCTTCAAAAGCAATTTTTAGCCGGTCCTTAGTCCTGTTAACCTGACATGCCAGATGGATTTGTTTCACACATCCATCTGGGAAAGCTTCAATAGGAAATGCTTGAGAAAAGGCAGAGGCTTTGAAAAAAACTCAGAGTATGATTGGGTGAATGTTCTGTCTGTTACATCTCTACCGGCCAATCAGAGCAACAAAACACTTGACGTAGCCGCTATCAAGATGCACGTGTGTAGCTACTTAGGAATAACGCGAAACATGGCAACTATAGACATGTAGGTACTCGACTTTTGTCTTTTTGAAGAGAAAACAACTCACTGCTGTTCTTCGTTCTTCTTTTAACAAAGAAATGTTGTCAAGTTCTGATAAAACTGGCCCTTTAGCAGCATCCATGCAAATCTCTTCCTCCATAACTGCACCAGCTCTTGCTGCTGCTTGTTTATGTCACGACTCTGCTGTGCCTGAAAGCACTGCCCCTCGTCGCTGATTGGTCCTGTCACTTTCTAACAGGTCCAAACGGTTCAGATGGGAGCTTTGCAAGATGGATTCGCAAGTGAAAAACAAGGAAACAGGGCGTATCCATCTGCTTTGCAAGGATATAGCCCTGTGTTTCTCATGGAGAAAGAGGTTTGTCATGCTAGAACTTTCAAAATAAAATTTCATTTAAAACTTGAAACTACTCTGGTAAGGGAGTAAGGTGGGGTTTGGATTGGAACAAAAGTTAAAAGCCAAAAACCTGGTCTACAAAAACTAATTGCAAAATGCTCAACAAAGCCAAGAAAAAAAGTCTGCCTACAGGAAAAAAGGCTTGCCCTCCATGAAAACACTCTAATGTAGCTAATGTAGCTAAGGCTAAAGCAAACAAAACTAAGTTAACTTTGCAAACTACGAAAGCAACATAGCTGAAGACTATATATCTTTTACAGTTTTGTAAACCTCAGAAACTGATATTTTATTCATGTAAAATAGCTATGTAGCTAAAGCTAATGAAGCTACACAATCTATGTTGACTAATACTACATTTGCTAAAGCTAACTTAACTACATTTGCTACGTTATTTACAAAGCTAACTTAGCTATGCCAGGATTAGCTGCATTTGTTAACGTTGCTAAAGCTAAAGTGGCTTCACTGCTTACATAGTAATGTTTACTACATAGCTCGTGCAGCTATGTTAGCTTCAGCTAAAGCTAACAAAACTAAAGCAAACCAGAACTACTACTAAAATGGGTCTATAAATGAATTATTCCCAGAATAGACATCAGGACTTTATTCTGTTTTATTTATGAAATGTCGCTAAGTCTGTTATGTTTGCACGGTGGTTATTTTATGAATGCAATTGCCAGACTTTGTTTATGAATAAAGTTCAATCTAAAAGAAAAACTTCTTTAGGCACTACGTCGATCTGGCAAATTATGTGACTTCGGTCCTGAAAGAGGCAGCATCCAACAGTAGTGGTCTGCAAGAAGGGGCATCTGATGTCTGTGATCTTTAGCCAGACCTCCCTCAGTTTAATGAGCATCTGGAGTTGAAGAGAAATTCTAAATATTTCCCTTTATAGAAGTATGGCCTTGCTTTAATTAATTAAATTCAACTCTTTCTTTAAAGTAGAAACTGAGCAGGTTAATGTTGTTGTTAATGTTAATCAGGTGCACAGCTGATAACATTTTAATGCAAGAGAAATGTTGTTAGTGTTGCTTACAGCTGGCCTAAGGCACCAGACAGATCAGAGAGGCTGTTTGACCAAACCACAACTCAGCCACACACACATACACAGACTCTGTTATCACATTATTTTCAGGAGAAAAGTGGGTCAACATCATTAACGCCTAATGTCCGTCTTGATGTGAGCACTTACAGCCTATATGAAGGGTCATTGCTTTCCACTTTTACCAACACAGGCAGGAAAACACCCAGCTTTTCATGAGAGATCACTTGACATTAATTTTCACTCTCATTGTATTAATTTGCATCCAAACACTGAACCTTTTCAAGCTGTGAGGGGAAAAAAAGAACTGTCTGCCTGTTTGTTGTAAACACTGTTTGATGCTCTAAGAGGTTAGAAAAATATATCAAGAATTAAAAAAAAAGAAAAGATACAGTAAAAACATAGGAGCTTGTGCTTAAATAAAATAGAATAATCATTTATTAACAGTGCAACAGTATTTTCACATTTGTTTTGATGTCTTTTTTGATGTTTTGTATCTTTTTTGCTCAGCCTTTTTCAAAATGATGGACTGAGTTGTAAGTTGGATAATACTAACTAAACTTCTAATACAATTTGTTGTAACTGGACCCTAAAGTGGACCGTAGAGCTGTTTCCAGTGGGCTGTGAATGTGTGTCTGGGAAAGAGAGTTGTGTTGTTATCTTGGGACAACAAAGCTGCTTTTCCATTGATAATTTGTCACTTACATGAGATCTAAAAAAATGTTTTTGAAGGACTTCCGTGAAGATACACTTTTATGTAATATGTTTGGAAAGTTTGAGGCCCAATTTCTCCTTAAGTAGTTGGTGGTGGGTACTGTACTTAACACTGATGGTTCATACAGACAGAGTCTATTGTAACTATATCGACTGTAATTCTATTAAAATAACATTAAAACGTTGGTCGAACTATCTACAGGTATTGTGTATCTAACTCTGTCAAAGCAATTCACCCATTAGCAGTGCCACTTCTACTTAAGTTGGAAAACTGAGCTTGTGGCTTAGGGATAGACTCAAGTCCCAGCATGTTGAAATCTCATGAGGACAAACAAAACAAGGAACAGTTCAACAACAAAGACAGAGTTTCTTAATTAATAACTTTCCATTTTATAATTCAATTTCTCTGCTTCCCTAGACAGATTTATTTTTACCAACTGCTGCCATTTTTGTCTGCAAGCTTAAACTGGTGTTTTCTTTGACCACAGTTGTATGTGCAACATATTATGAATAAATCTAAATGTTAAAACTACAACAGACTACACTGAACCAAGGCAGGCATTTACATGAACTTCAGTTAGACTGTCAGTGCAAGAGGCCACAGGTTTACTGTGATCAAATTCATCAGCACTATTTGTGTCGACAGGACGTCAGCCTGATATCTGTAGACAGCTGGCTGGATGGCATGAACTACTTGTTGGCAACTGACAGAAAAGCAGAATCATCACATGCAAGTTGACTCACTGGTAGGTATTTCAGGACTAGAGATAAAATCTCTTTAGCAAAAAGAAGAGGAGAACCAAATTTAGTGTGATGAGATTTTTTTTCTTGAAATTCTTTCTCTTGTAGAGGTGAGGGGCAGTATTTTTCTTTGCATTTTTTAATTAATATTTAAGTTTACTTTAGTTTTGCAAAACTAAAACTTGGTTGTGGATTTTCATCAAGATAAGACAGGAAGTATATGTTTTGAGTTTATCAGTGTTTTCAGTCTCTACAAAAGGATGACTAAATGTATTTACTGTAACTTTTTAGTGCCACATGTTTGATATTTAGCATGAATTTATCAAAGAGTGAGCTTTCGGTCACATAAGGGTCTATGACCAAAACAAATCAAGACCTAGACCCATTGTTTTACAGTAAGAATACACAATATTTGATATCTGATATGTTTATATTTCCAAATTCATTTCAGCTTATAGGGTGCATAAATGTAGTTCAGACCTAAACTTCAGCTATTAAAACACACTCTCAAGTTCAAGGAATGATGATGAACAGACAAAAAAACTTCGGATGAAACTCTGCAAACTTAATGGCACATTAGCTGAAATTTACAGCTGATATATCAGTTATGGCAGAAATTTAAATATCTGCAGATACTTATAATATCATACATCCCTATTTGAAACAGTAAAATGTCCCACTCAATAAGGATCTTGGTTACAGATAATCATGATTTAACAATTACTGTACCACACAGCTTTTTTTCCATAGGATTTGACACGTGGTTAACATTTCAGTGTCTGCTGTTATACTTTGCACATAAAAGTAATTCTTATTAGCCCACCTGATTCTAATAGTCAGTTGTGAAGTTGTTGGTTGTAGTTTCTGCAAATGTCTCAAGCTCCTCCAGATTTGATGGTCTTCTGTTATGCACCTTGGTCTTCAGTTCACCCCACAGATTTTCAATGAGATTCAAGTCAGGGCTTTGTGCAGGTCAGTCAAAAACATTCACTTTGGTCTTCTGAAGGTAGTTCTCCACCAGGAGTCACATATATTTTGAATCAACTTTGTGTTGGAAGACAGGACGACAACCCAGACCCAGTTTTGCTTGAGGTTTTCTTCCAAAATCTTCACGTCCTTCTTTCTCCATGATTCCTTCCACTTTTACAAGACTACCAGTTCCAGCATACTTCCAGTATGCATGATCTTTCCCCAGGTTGTCATTAGCGTACCTCGGTCTGGCTTGAAGGGGTCTCCTCTGCAGTTTTCACAGTCCATTTCTGAGCAGTTTTTAATTCCTGACATGGCAAAGTTATTCACTAGTGTCTTGTTCTGGGGTCTTTAGACACATCTCTCACTAGTTTTCTTTCCTGAGTCTTTAAAACTTTTCTCTTCCTACCTCTGTCAGGTTTGTTCTGCACTGTGTGGCACTCTTTGAATCTCTTGATGATACCTGTCAATCCAGTTCTTTTTTTTAAAGATGTATTTGTAGGCTTTTATGCCTTTATTGATAACAGAGGACAGTGGATAGAATCGGAAACAGGGATGAGAGCGCTGGGGAGAGATATGCTGCTATGCGCCTCAGGCTGGATTCGAACCAGGGTCAACCGCATACATGGGGCGCACCTCAGAACACTAGGCCACCTGCGCTTCCTCTCAATCCAGTTCAAATCCACTATAGTCTCATTAAATTCAACACACTCCTATAAAAGGCCTCAAAACCAGGAGTTTTATTTTCCCATGTATAACATCTCTATCCTTCTTATTTTCCTCATCTTTTGACTACCAAATTAATCTTGCTGAAGTCGCAGCATCTCTCACTTCACAGGCTAGAGGATGTTACATTTCCAGCCCTCCCACCTACAGCTGCTACTTCTACTTGTGAATACCGCTTTTCTTCCTCCATGCCATTCATTATAGATGTTGTGTGTCTACAGCGAGTCTCGCTGAACAAAAATGTTTAATAAAGAGTTTAGTCAAAGAGGAATGATGTAAAGAAATAGCACTGGTGGAGGTTTGAGCACCACGATGACCTGCTGTCTCTGTTAAGCAACCACATAATGCCCTTTAGATAAAAGCAGTCTCAAAATAGAAGTGTGCGACCATTTGGACGGCAGCCACATGTGAATGATCACTGAGTATAACACGGTGCGAGACAGCCTTGGAAAAACACCTCTTCATAAAAAGGAAAAGTTCCAAAAGGAATTCCTTTGAAGAGATGAGAGCTGAGTGACAAAAGCCACTATAATATTTCATTTATCGTCTGTTCTTCTTTAAGATTCATCCCTTTCTTTACAGTGCTCATCCTCAGCATCTTAAATGACTGTGAAATCTTGGGTAAGGTAAATATGTTACTTTATGTGCTTCAGAAAACCATAAAGGAACCCTGAATATGACCACAGGTGTTGTCAAGCCTACAAATGTGGATAGGCTGCATTTCTTTCAGGTGAAAGAGGTGCATCTTTCAGCTTTTTCAAATTAATTCCAAAAAACAATATGTTTGAAAAGATTTGAACTACTTCTATCTCTAAATGCAAGCCCCTATCAAATGCTTTTAATACTCTACCTTAACCACAACCAAAATAACTTCAAAGTACAAAGCCTGATGCTATAAAGTGCCTGAACTGTGCCCAGTCTGCCCCCTGTCAGAGTTACGGTTTAAATAGATCAAATGTGTCAGAGCCTTGTCGTCTACAACACAGAGACTTCAGGTTTCTAACATGTGCTTCTGGTAACTACTGGGACTTTGAAAGCCTGTAAGTTTAGGGTCATTTGCGGAGAGACACCCCATGTAGCACATCCACTGAAGTGAGCCACAACAGTGCGCAGCAGAGGAGACTGCTACCATCGGTCAGCACCAACACAGGGGGCTTTAACGTGGGCAGCAGTGATGGAACAAATCCTTCCTTCCTCACTCTGCGGGACCTCTGCAGCTGGCCACGTGTCTGTTAGATACCTGCCCAGCCTGTTTGCTCCAGCTGTGCTCCAGCATAAAGAGGTAAGCATCTGAGTGAATTCAAAACATTGTCTGTCATAGAAACAAAGAGGAGCACCAACTATAACACTATTAAGAGAAATGATAAGCATGCAAAAAAAAAAACTCTGTTTAGTAGAGGTCAATGATGGCTTTTTCAGCCTCTGGGTACAATAAATAAAGCACTCTGATAAGGGAAACACTGTAGATTTTCCTTTATGCCAAAAATAAATTCTGTTGTCTACTATGGATTATTTGTAGGGGTTGGAAACAAAGAGAAACTCACAACATATGTACCATACCATACCATACATTATTGATGCTGCATTTCTGTGATAGCTGATGTTTTTAAGACAATCTTATCTAATGTACTTCATGACACAAACTGTCCCTGAAAATGTTAGGTCCAACATTAATGTGTTTATTCAATGAAGTCTGGTGTCAGTTTCACCTCTTATGATGCTTCATACAAAACCTTTTTCTTCCACTCTGTCCAACATTTTGCCCTGTCTCTTTCATACGACTGTCAACATCTCCACTGGCCTGTTAACAATGGCATATTACTCTCTTTCATGTCATAAGCTCGCCATGACGAGTTATGAAGTGGTGATTTGACTCTGGTTGTCAGGGAAATCTGTTTAAAGGTCTGTATTTCATCTATTTTCAATGAAATGTGGAACTGCTGTATGGATATTTTGTGAAATGCTAATAATCTGTATTTAATATTGGAACTAAAATAAGTTGAATAATAAGATAAATTAAAGCTAAATTCTTGATACAAAATTGAAAGACTTTTCATGATATACATTTTGCTATATCCTATAGTAACCTGATGCTACTTTTTTGTGTAATGACAGGACCTCAACATTATCATAAAATAAACTGAAGATTTAATTCTAACCAAGATTTAAGCTAACATAGCTAAAGCTATGCTCACAAAGCAGCTGTGTAAGCTAAGTAAGCTTTAGCTGCGTTTGCCAAAGCTTACATTGCTAAAGCTAATTTAGCTACATAATGTTAATTATGTAGCCAGGATAGCAATGTTAGCTTAACAGGGTCCGACATTAACGGTTGCTCGAATGCCCGGGGCAACTTCAAAAAAGCCGACGGGCAAGCAAAACTTGTAAGGACATGCCTGATCAGGCAAGCATGACTCTGAGCTTTTCTATTCATTAATCTTATTATTTTCTCGCATTTCTGTTACTATGGAGCAGAGGGCGTGTTAACTGAATATTCTCTGTCATTGACAGATTTTTTTGAAGGATGATGGAGAATTCTGAAGGCTGTCCGTCATTTTGATGGGCTGGAATGATGAGGATGAGCCTGTATTTCAGTGCACACACACAGATGCATAGAACCTTTCCATTTTGTACACATGGACTATTAAGCAGGTTATTTAATCTATTAAAAATCTTGTACCCAGTGGGCTCTCTCACTGACCTCGACATCGTAGATTAATGAAAGCGTGTCAGTCCCTGTGCTGACAACGCACTGAGAGGCTGCTGCAGGTGTCTCAGTACACAGGTCGGCATGCAGAGTGTTAAGGCCTTTGCACAATGAGCCCGCTGCATATTGTTCTAATCATGTCTGCACACTAGGGGTGGGCGATGTGGAAAAAAAAATCATATCACAATGTTTTTATGGCCAGATGACGATCTCGATTTTATCACGATTTTTTTCATTAAATTTCTAAGACAAATTTGCAAGTTAGTGACCAGAAAAAATGGTCATCATTAAAATGCAGAATCTCACAGACTGTTTTTTGAATATAAGTTTAGAAAGGGTGCTTCATTAATTAAACACTACTAATAAAATCATATTGAATTCTATCATATTACAGATACTAGAGAGGAAATTAGCATGACGGATTGTAAAATGGCGTGATTGAATTATTATGACACTTTCTGTCAAAATGACGGACAACAATAAAATCCAGCGCAACCTCACGCTATGGAGCCCCCGAGTAGCCAGATGCAGTGCGTCGCTGGTTCCACTGGCTGAACGTGTCTGCTGACATGCAGACGTCAGACGCAAGTCAAGCTTGGACGTACACTAACATTTTTAATCAAACAAGAAAATCTTATTTGGTTGATTTTCACGTGTTGGCAAAATTTCTTCAGTTTCATGATGAATAAACCAAATAAAAACAGAAGAAAAGCACCATTTTATACTTGGTGCATACGTAGCAGACCCCGCCACCTTTCTAGGGTCAGTGTTTTGCTGACCTCATTTTTCTCTGAGAATAGTTGGTTTCATCTTTTACGAAAAAAATATTTCTGAGTTTGTATTATTACCTTATTAGTATTGTAAATATGAAATTCTTGAGTTTGAATTTCTTCAGAAAACAAACTGGTGCAGCTTTCACATTGCACTGATCTGTGCAAAGTTAAATATAATCTTCAGTGGGCTAACACATAGCTAATAAATACACTTTTCTTAAGAAAGAAGTGTTGTGTATTGCTTTCCACAGTCGACAGGCAATGGATTTTAGTTCTAAGTATGTTGTGAGCAAAATGTATGTACTTGACAGGGCAAGTAGGAATTCAGATGGGGCAAGTAGATTTGGGAAGCACTTGCCCTTAAGGGCAAGTAAGCAAAAACCTTAACATCAGACCCTGCTTAAGCTAAAGCTACCTGTTTAAATAACTACCTCTACAATGGGTCATTTCATAATTTAATCCTGGATTAGATCTCTGATCTTTTTCTCTGTTTTATTTATGAAATGTTGCATAGTCTGTAATGTTAGCTACGTAAGCTATGCCAACAAGGTAGCTACGTAGCTGACGTAGTTAAAGCTAAACTCACAAAGCAACTACATATGCAATGCATCTATGTTACTTACATAACTAAATTAGCTGTAGCTGTGTTTGCTAAAACTTACATTGCTAAAGCTAACTTCGCTACATAGACTTAAATGGTAATGTTAACTATGTAATTAGGATCGCTATGTTAGCCTAAGCTAAAGCAAACAGTTCGAGTAACTACTTCTACAATGGGTCTATACATAATTTAATCCCAGATTAAACCACTGCCCTTTTTCTGTTATATTTAAGAAAAGTTGCTTGGCGTAACTGCCAGACTTTGGTTATTACTAAAGCAGATTTTTGGCTGATCGCTGAGATCAGCCATACACGAGCCTAACTGACTGACTGACTGACTGAGTAATGCTACTTCCAAAGCCATACATACAGAGTTGCGCTATGGGCAGGGTTTAGTTGTACTCAAAGCCGTTTCTGATGGCTGCCTCCACTGCAGTGATTACCTTGTAGCTTTAGAATATTGTCAGTATTACTAGAACAGGACTAAGTTTCTGTATGAAACAAATAATAAAAACCAAACTAAAATCTTTTCATGATGTGGAAGATGTTTTCACTTTTATGCCGACCTGTTTTGGCATGACAGTGTGATAGTAACGTATAGTTAAAACAAGGGGAGAGAGCAACTCTGAAAGCTTTTTGTGACACAAAAGATGTTTTAGCTCTACTCCCAGTCTGCTTTGGCGCAGGTTTGCTGTTTTTACAAGTTGAGTTTGCTGCTGTATCCAGTGGCTGCTGCCACACTAGTCATTAGCTCAGATGTAGCTGTAGGAATGCGAGAGTTTAATCGGAACTAGACCATATTTCTTTTTTAAATAAGAACATAGAGGCCCACCGAAATCTTGTCTTGGCAGAGAAGATGTTTTTGCATGTCTCCTAACCGACCTTGGCATTAATTATATTCACTGACAAGCTCCACCATTAATAATCTATGGCAGCGGTAACCTGTCAGCTCAACAGCTCCTTAACACACATGTAAATACACTTGTGCATATGAGCAGGTGTACAATGAAGAACTTAGGGGACTCTCTGATGACATGGTGCTTCCCTCACAGACTCAAACTTTATAACCTTTTAAGTATTTTATTTTCTTCAACCACCAGAGATTGCCCTCCCAGATTGATAAACTAGTGAACAATCTCTTTTTTTCTCTATACTCGTGCTGCAGTAGTGTCTTACACACGTGTCTGGCATCCTGAAGTGATGGATCATGGTGCTTGGATTGTTTCAATAATTGACAAGGTATAGTACGTCATTAAAAAAGCTGCTTCACAAGTTGATCACATTAGCTATGCTATTTCTGTAAATATATAAAATGCACTGCTGCTGAGTTTTGTCAGAAGATCATACACAGTCAGATGCAAAGGATTAAAATCTTTAAATGGGTTTTGTGTGGGGAAAAAAACAGACATTATTCTTAGAAATGAAGTTCCCTTACTTTCCGGCATGATGTGATGCATGGCTACAGACAGGAAGAAGATGGCGTCGCTGTAGTAAGCTCCAGAGCCAGAGCTGAAGTGTTTCTGCATGGCCTCCACGATAGGAAAGAGCTTATGTGTGAGTGAGTCCACATCATGGAACAAAACCTGCAGATCAGCAGAGAGGAAACAGGAGAAGAAGAAAGTGTTAAAACTATCGCGCAAACTGAAATTAGTTTAAATGCAACAAATTTTTTTGTTGCACGATTAACGCATGTGTGTTTGGTGTGGCCCTTGACCCATCCCGTAGTTTGCCAGATCAGGAAGCAGCGCTGTCGTGATGCAGTGCAAGCGAGCAGAAATGAATAAAGGACAGAGACTTCTGAATGGCAGGTTCAGCTGTCAGATCATGCCAGATAAGACTGAAGTTATTTTCTCCTACTGTCGACATGAACTGAGTTACCAGGAGTTCGTAGAGTCTTAAATAGCTGTACCACTCGCTGGCCAAGCACTCTGCCAAAGCAGAGAGCCATCCCCTAGCCATGCTGGATTGATTACAATGGAGATGCTCAGACAACACTGAAAGCAGGGATGGTCTCACTATCTGGCGTACCGGGCATTTCCTGGTAGGTCAATGCACTTTTGGGCCATTATGATTCATTCATTTATTTATTTCCATTATGTACCAGCCCTATAGCTGCACTGTCCATTCTAAAGGTCCGTTTTTCCCCCCTTCCATCCACACTCAGTTCCTCCTTGAAAGTGAAAGTATTAAGAGAAAACGAATCTTACACGCAGAAATGATCGACTGGGACTGTAAATAAATGTAAAATTAAAAAAAAAAAAACAGCCAATCAAGATGCTGAAAAATTGTCAGAGACTCTGCAGTCCCTATAGGAGACGGTCAGATGCTGGTGAATATACAGCTGCATCATGTGGAGGAGGAAGAGGAGGAGACAGAGCAGGACAGGCTGGTGCGTGACAGGGGAGCAGAGGTGTTACAGATGAGCCTGAGAGTGAAGCAGTGAATGAGCTCTGTAGAGTATCATAATATCAGTTAAAAAGCATCATTAGACTGTGGGTCTTCTTTATTCATGAAGAAAAAAAAACGGTTTGAGATTAAATCTGTAGCTCTATGATCTAAAGAATGAAAAGATGGTTAAGTCCTCTTACTACACCTTAAAGGTTGTCTATTGAGACTTCTTTTACTCTGTGTAATCATGAGTTTTGAAAAGCAGCTTCAAACGTGTGTTTATTGACATCATTCCAGTAAATCTACTGGACTTATGACAGTAATTTCTTACTGTCAGCATTTATTTTACATTTTGGCATTTTTAAATTTAAAAATAAAAAGATGATAAATAATAGCAGACATTTTTTAAGTAATTGCTTTTTCGCATGAGTAGGGCAGATGTGTCCACCTTACTCACCTCTGACCACATCAGAACAGTGAAACACCATTAGATGTGTCTGTGCCTTACTGCTAAGTTCTCAGCGGAACTCACTGCCTTAAATCACTTGGATTACAGTGATCTGTTTTGTCTTTAGAAAATCATTAGATGTAAGGTTGAATATCAGATGTTTGCTACACACTGTCTTGTGTCATTTTAAAAGCTCTGACTTTAGAAAGAGCTTCATGTGATGGTCACACGCTCTGATGCAGATCTACAACCCAAATTCCATTACACATTATCTTCTTGTACTCCTCTGAGCTTCACACCCCTTGACAGCTGAGAGGCAGCAGTTTCTGCTCTGCTCATGTACAGTAGGCATTGACAGATTATCCAAAGAGGATATTTATTGTTATGGTAAGCAAGTGATTATCATTAAAGCTTCCCTGCAGGAGGAAAAAATAAATATATCTCTAAACAAACAGTATTTTCCGGTTCAGCCTTTTCTGTTAAGGCTAAGTATTAACTAGTGTGCATTTACAAACTTCAAACCAGACCTCTGCAATATGGCTGTATCATTATAAATCAGGCCCACGTGCTTCACAGGGCAAACATCATTTAATGATCCTGGCAGATTAAGGTAAGCCCTCTGGCGTTTGAGGAAATCAGTGCTATTTTGGACTGTTAGTAATGCGATGTAATGGCACATAAATCTCCACTCAGGATGAAATTATTTATATAGCTTGAGTGCTGCTAAATATCTGCAAATGGCAAATATGAGTTTTTCAGATTTATCGTGTCTCCTTATTTTTTTACTATTGAATAACTCACAGCCAATTTCATCACAGTGCTAATACTAGGATACTAGGATAATACTAGAATCTCTTCTAAATATGCATTGTGAAATATGACAAAAAACGCAAAAGAATCACAGTAAGTGGTCTGTCTTTGTACAAGATAAATTTGAATGTTTCATATCATCAAACAAGTTTTCATATTGGCCTCAATACTGAAGAATTCAAGATGAGATTAGAAACACAGTCATTGATAAGTTGAACTATTTGGAAGGTGCATCCTGTTACATCTGGTTTAAAACTAGTACAGCATTTCCTAAAGATAACATCATTCCACCAGTCAAACATGGTGGTGGGAGTGTGATCAGTCAGGAGCTGCTTTGGTACCTCAGGCAGGGCCTGGATGACTTGTCATAATTGATGGAACCATGAATTCTGCTTTTCATCAAAAAATCATGAAGGAGAATGTCTAGCCATCAATTTGTGATCTCAAGCTCAAGCACACTTGGGTTGTACAGCAGATCAATGATCTAAAACACAGCAGCAAGTCCACCTCTGAATGGCTTAAAGAACAAAATGGGGGTTTTGGAGTGAGCTAGTCAAAGTCTGGACTAAAATTGGACTGAGATGCCGTGGCATGACCTTAAACAGGCCATTCATGTTCTAAAACTCGACTATGGCTGAATTAAAACAATTCTGCCAAGAAGAGTGGGCCAAGATTCCTCCACAACATTGTGAAGACTCGTTGCCAATTATTGTAAATGCTTGCTTGTAGTTATCGCTACCAAAGGAGGCACACCATTTAATAGGTTTAGGGCACAACTTTCTCACTCAGGGCCAAGTAGGTCTGGATGGCTTTTTTCCTCACTAAATGAAATCATCATTTAAAAACTGCTTTTTATATTGACTTGGGTTATCCTTGTCTAATATCAAACTTTGTTTGATGATCTGAAACATTTAAGTGTGACAAATATGTAACAGATTAAGAAATCATGAAGGGGGCAAATAATTTTTCACAGCACTTTATGTGTCAATCTAACAAACTACTAAAAAATTCCCCAGTAAAACCTGAGGATTAGAAAACTTGACATCTAATATAAACCCATGCTTGATTTGTGTCAGCTCATTCGCTCTAGATAACAGCAAAGTATTTTGCATCAACAGGAAGTATGTGAAAGTGCAACTTTTCATTAAATAATGTGCTGAGTGCAGACGGACTCCCACATGTTGTGTCATAGGGACTGTGTGAATGCTGGTCAGCAGTAATGAGAACAGCCTCCAGGCAGTGTGAATCTGGCAGTTTGTTGAATCTACTACTGTTGGGGAAAAGTCATGCGGGCTGAAGCTCTTGCATAACTGCTGTGCTACTCTCATGCTTTTTAGGATGCATAATTAAAAAGGAATCACACTTGAGATGAGCTAAAGAAAAATGTCTACATGCTCATAAACATGCCTCTGTCAGCCCCTGGGGGGTCCCCATCCCATCTGTGACTTTAACAAAGCTTCTGTGGTGTGTATATGTGTGTGTGTGTGTGTGTGTGTGGGGGGGGGGGGGGGGGGCATTGGCTGAAGTTGTGTCAGTGGATGCGTGACATTACTTCATGATTCCTATCAGTATGCTCAGGAATAACACAGTGAAAATGATAAAACCACTGAGTGCAGAGCCTGCGGACACAGCTGCAGCATGTGAATCTGATTCAAAAGAACATAAAGTTGTGTAATATACCCTTCTTTTTTTTACACATTTACAGATGTATTTCCTTTACTTTGGAGGCTGATGTCCTCTGTACATGGAAGTTCAGTTCTGGCCTGTGGCTAATTTCTGGATCCGTCCACTCTCCTGTCCGCAATAAAGGCATAAAACCCCCAAAATGTAGCGTAAGATAGAAATTAGTCTAAAACTATGTCTGGTTGTAATTTAGGTAATGTAATCTGATTTTGAGGACGATTTTTGTAATTATTTCTCTGAATTTCAATCAAGCTGTGTACTGAGGACTGTTGCAATCATCATTAGTTTAAAGTGATGAAAGCTCAGCCTATTACTAATGTGGCCTCAGATACAAATACTTTATAGTTATACACAGGGCATTGGCTGAGTCATACATTAGAGTCGGGATAATCTCTGCAGGCCAGTTTGTATTTATATATTTCTGAGAGAGAGGCCAGGAGAGGCCCTAACTGGTCCATTCTTACACCAAACTACCAGAATAGATCTTTTGTATTATTTTAGCCAGTTTCACTTTGCTATCAGTGAACACTAAACTTTCTATGTGTTGTTTAGCTTGGTCTAAGTACTGAGTGAAATGAACAGGCAGCAAAAGCTCAAAACTGGGCAAAGCCAAAGTAGCCAGTCTGTGAACCCCCTCAGCCATCCAGACTCACATGGTGAGTACACTCAAGTGCAAGTACACAACACTAAAAAAAACTCGTATGTTTGTTTAAGGTAATCTGCTTGCATGATTTTTTTTAAAGTACGGTTTACTATTTGATTTTACAGTGCAGGGAATCAGCCTGAGGTATATCATCACATCCACACAAGTTGTTTTAGATCAGGAGTTCCCAATCTTTTCAGCTTATGATTCCCAAAGTAATAGTGCAAGAGACTGGGGACCCCTACTGGCAAAAGCACAGAAAAAGACACAGTAGTTTAAGCCTGTATTAATATTATTATATATCAGTAATATTAATATCATTATATATATTGTGAATCTCCATAGATGTTATGTCTGTTTGTTTGTGTGCTTTAAAAGAGTGACAGATCATTCTATTATTGCTGATGTGCACAAACCTACATTATCAGGATTTTGTACACATTACTTTCATTCAGCCTGTATACCCAAATGACTATGTTTTATTCAAAATTCACATTCAAAATAATGGGTAAATAAACCATTTGAAATCACAGTATAATTTGAAGGCTTCTAGTGGTCCCCCCTCCCCTTTTAGATGATGAAACACTCCTGAGACAAAAGGCCAGGGAGGATTTGTTTGTTGGGTTATGCTCTGTGATATTACAAAAAGAACAGAAATGAGGGCAGGACACTGCATGCAACAGAGAGGAGACAAAATCGTGTGTTGGCAAAGAGAACACTGCTGGTGAGGGATATCCCTGTTACTGAGAAAATGGATTTGTAGAGCAACACTGCCACCATGTGTTGAACATCAGACCAAACCCTGGGCCAATATCTTTCACTTAAAATGTGCATAGATTAAGAGGTCTATATGCATCAAATTTAGAGCTTTTCCTTTCATGATTAGGCGACATCTAAACACACTAATGGATTCCCGGATAATAGTTTCAGACCAAGGTATTAAGTTTGTTTGCAGTACATTAAAAAGAGTTTAATAAATTGCTTTAAGTAAGTCTCCATCCCCCAATAACCACATACACATACAAGACCACCCAAATCAAACTAGTGAATACTGGCAAAATGCTGTCTTACAATGATGTGTTTTGGTGTAAAACTGTTGTTATATGTTGATACTTTGGTGCTTTAGTGAATCTGTAATGTGACATTTTGAAAGAAAATGTGTGGGCTGTAAGAAACGTAGACTTTGCTCCTAGTTAATCAAAAACTGGCTTTAAAATAGCATGCAGAATTGTTCAGTAATATTCTAAAGTAATTTCTAGCTCGTTTCACCATCATGAAGGAAATTGGATTTTTTTTCTTTGAAAGAAATTAAATAATGCTTAAGTCAGCAAAACTATTTCCAAGTCTTTACATGCTTTAAAATTCTAATCAAACTTCTCAATAACTTAAGTGCTATAAGAGGCAGTTATATTAGAAATAAAGTAACACAAAAAGACAGAAGTTATGATTTCCTACCTCATACTTAAACGCGGCATCAAGGAGAAGCTCTTGCAGCATCTTCTCTCCCAGCTCTCTGCTAGCTGGATCACTTACAAAATGAAGGACCAACACCTCTCCTTCCAGGAAGTGTGCGTGCTTAACCATTGACAACATAGCCACCCTGAACTTGTCCTGCAGGCTGCGGCTTTTGTCAACCTTGGTGAACATCATGAGTGCGTGGTAGTGTTCGTCAACAGCTCCACTATCCCTCCTCCTAGTCAAAAACCCCTCGCTCTCCCCTCCCGCGTCACTCTCTTCCCCTGCCAGCTCTTCAGATCCAGCTGGGTGTGTGAGCCGCATGTCCACAGTCAGGTCTGCATCATTCCTGTTGATGTTGTGGCTGACCTGGCTCTGCTTGATCCTCTTTGTGGTGCTGGAGAAGTTCTGCCTCTCTGAGCCAAAGTAGTAAAAAGCAACGACAGCCAAGGCAGCAGCCAGGAGCAGCAAAAACTGATAGGACCTGAAAGTACTGATCCTACCCATGATTCTGGCTACCAGTCTTAAGATGCCCATATCTCCCTGCTGGTGTCATGAGAAAGTGGGCATGTGCGTGAAAACATTTATCATTCTATGTCCTTCCAGTAGATGGTTATTTCTAGAAGCATAAAACGCTTTCCTGTAAAAGAAAGATAATTATTTTAGTATGGATAAAAATAAAGATTGCAGTCTTTAAATCAAAACTAGTAAAAAAAACTGTTATGATGTCCCTTTCGTTATGTGCCAGATAATAATAATAATAAATGATAATAAATTTTATTTTTAACGCGCTTTATATTTAAAGAAAATCTCAAAGTGCTACAGGGCTAAAAACAAGATAAAAACAGATATCTAAGTACTCATTTTGCAAAATGTCCCATAACAACATTTTAATATTAGCCATAATGGACAACTATGTTTTATATTCAAAGATGATTGAAATATAAAATAAAGATTTAAACAGAAGCCTTGACTAACACATCAAAACATTTATAGGTGCATCTAAAAAAATTAGAATACCATGAAACGTTATGTTTTTGTTATGATTTAATTCAAAAAGTTAAATTTCATTACATTCTGGATTCATCTCACAGAGTGAAAATGTTCAAGAATTTTGTTTTAATCTTGATGATTACAGCTCACAGTTCACACAAATCCACTATCTCAAAATATCAGAATATTGTTGAAAAGTCAATTTGCAAAGGTTTCCTGAGCCTTCAGTACCTCACTGTAGATGAGTGCACACAACTACAATCAGGGGAAAGACTGATGACTTGACAGTTGTCCAGAAGACAATAATTGACATCCTTCACAAGGAGGGTAAGCCACAGAAGGTAATTTCTGAAAGGGCAGGCTGTTCTCAGAGTGCATTAAAGCTTATTTATGGAAAGTTGACTCGAAGAGAAAAGTGTGATAATAAAAGGTGCAAAATCAACAGGGATGAGCTCAGCCTTCAGAGGATTGTCAAACAAAGCAGATTCAAGAACTTAGGTGAGCTTCACAAAAAGTGGACTGAAGCCAGAGCCAAAACACGCACAGATGGGTCCAGGAAATAGGCTTCAAGTGTCACGTTCCTAGCGTCGAGCCACCCATAAACCACAGACGTCATCAGCGTCTCATGTGAACCAAGGAGAAAATGAACTGGGCCATTGCTCAGTGGTCTTAGTCCTGTTTTAAGACGAAAATAAAGCATTTCATTTGGAAATCAAGCTCCAAGAGTCTTGACGAGGATCAGAGAGGCACAGAATCCAATGTGCTTGAAGTCCAGATTTTTCAATTTCCACAGTCAGTGATGGTTTAAGATGCAATGTCATCAGCTGCTGTTGGTCAACTGTGCTTTATCAAGTCCAAAGTCAACACTGTCAGCCATCTACCAGGATATTTTAAAACAGTTCACGCTTCCACCTGCTGAAAAGCTTTATGGAAATACTGATTTCCTTTCTCAGCAGGACTTGGCACCTGCCCACAGTGAGGCCAAAACTACCAGAAGCTGGTTTGCTGTATACTGTGTTTGATTGGCCAGCCAAGTGGTCTGACCTGAACCCCATAGAGAATCTCTCGGATGTTGTCAAGAGGAATATGATACACCAGACTTTCCTTTCACCTCATTTCTCTGCCCTCTGTCCCCAGTCTACATCTTTCTGTCTTTCCTTCATGTTTCCACTACCCTGCCTCTCCTCTTGTCAGCTCCCCTCTTACATAAATGAATGTGATGAGGTGATAAACACCCTGAATAACAGACTCTCATTACAGCCATGTTGTCAAGAGGAAGATGATAAACGAGACTTAAGAATACAGAAGAGCTGAAGGCTGCTATCAAAGCAACCTAGGTTTCATAACACCCCAGCAGTGAAACAGGCTAATTGCCTCCATACTATGCCACACTGATGCAGTGATTTGTGTAAACACAACCCAGACCGAGTACTGAGTGCATAAATGAACTATTTCTCCTGATGGCAGACATTTCTGTATTTTTTGGACTGTTTTTTAATAATATTCTATTTTTTTGATAAGGTGGATGTCTGATTTTTGTGAGCTGTAAGCCATAATCACGAAGATTTTGAAAAGTTTTGAATTTCACTTTGTATAAGATTCATATTGAATATAGGGGAGTATTACTTTTACATTAAATTATGGAGGAAACCTACTTTTTCGTGATATTCTGATTTGTTTAGATGCACCTGCATACATCTTTGTAATACTTCTCAATCTGAACAGTAGCTTGTAATGGGAGTTTACAAATGAAAAGAAGACTTAAGAATGAAACTCCTTTAAGTTAACGCAACTACAGTACAAGGCAAGCACATAAGAACTGCATCTGAGTGCCTGGTTGCAGTTTCTTACCTTGCACCACTTCTGTAATGTTTGTATTGTTTGAAACTTTTAAGGAGACATGCCTTTTTTTATTAACTCTGCAGGACATTCCAAGTAAAGGTTGCATCGTACATGCCGACGCTTGCAAACATTCTTGTAAGCATGCATATTAACATGTTAAACACTATAAACTTGCCTGTGTCATGTCTTTGCTCTCTGCTGCTCCATCTTGACAGCTTGTTCGAGGATTATGCTGAACTCAGCTGAGGTAGTGGATCGTCAAATCAAGGAAGCATTTAAAAAAACTGCCCTCTCTCTTGATTTTACTCTGAAATGCAAAGAAACCGTCGTCTTCACATAATCACGGTTAATCAAAACATCTGGTGACAGAAACTGCAGAGACCTGTTGGCATACCAACTCACAGCGAGGATGCTACGCTAGCATGTAACGACTTTTCGCCTTGATGTGGGTCGTAGAGTTGTCCTCCGATGCTGTTTGTTTAGCCCACGAAGAAAGAAAGACCTCTGTTTAAAATAAAAGATGCATCTTTGAGGCATTTGTCACTTTAAGGTCATAATGGTGTGGACGCGGCCTGCTTATTTCAACAAGAAAAGTAAAAACCCGCTAGCACCCTAGCAACAACATACGATGACACAACCAATTTAGCCACACCCACTTTGATTCTGCCGTATTCCGAGCCACGCTCCCTTCAAGGACAGTTGGGATTTTTTTTTTTCAAAATGTCGTTCAACGTCACTGTGATAGACATCTTTCATTTTTTTTTCATGATGATAGCATACGCTACCCTGAGATTTCAACACTTTTTTGCTGTGTACTACAGCTGTTATGGGATGTGGTGTGGAATCATTCTCTTGTTACAATGTGTAGTCAACAGAAGTGGATAAAGTACAATTTTTGTATTCAAGTAAAAAAAAAATAAAGCACTCAAGTAAAAGTACAGTTAGTAACTGTCACTATGGTTAAAAATTACATACTGATAGAGAAATACTGATTTCAAAATGTAAAAAAGTACAAGTACAAGGAAAAAAAATGACTCAGTTATAGTTATCTGATTATATGTAGTGACTTCCCATCCCTGGCCCTGTGTGGTTAGCCTTAGTTAAGCCAAGTGTTTGGAGGCATTTGACTTAAACTATTTCTGTCTTGGCCAGTAAAGTCTTTATTGCATTTCCAATAAAAATAATTGCACAAATAATTTTCAAAGTTAAGATTTTTCTAATATAAAGTAGTGTTATTCCAGTGGGCTGCAATAATAAATTGGTTTCTCAACTGGAAAATATTGATTTCAGAATGTGTTAAAAAAAAATAGGGATGAACAATATTTGATTTTTGACAATATCTGACATGTCGATATTTAAATATCCTCTTCAGACAAGACATTTCAGTCCTTTTGGACACACTTTAAGGTTTTAGGATGACCAAGGAGACTAACTTTAGTCGCAAAAAAAATTAATGTTTAAAGAATGAGGATCAATAAGGAAAACGACCTCAACTGACATAGGTCTGTTGGTTCAACCTTAAAGTTCCACTAATTTATTGGTATATATGGGCAAAATTTACATTCGAAATTTACACTGAAATACAAAGGCAAAATATCTGATGTGAATATTGGCAAAAATTTTGATATCTTGATACCCACATTTGCATTTATAAGCTAATATCTCCCGATACCAACACCAGACCAGTGATATCGTGCATCTCTTGAGAAAAAGTATTCATATTATATTTGTATATTTAATATATTTAGAAAGTTTATGATCAATCATCATAGGTCTGTAACCCTGTGTTTTTAACTCATAATACTGATAATATTAGATTCTTATGTGCATTTTAAACCTATGGTACTCAAAAGTAATGAGTAAAGTTATTTAAAAATGGAAACTCTGTCACTTTTACTTTTGATTTGGTCTTTTATTTTCTTCCACTTCTTGACAACAATAACTTTTCTTTTCAGCTGGTCTGCCAACCGCCATAAAACTCCAAAGAAGAAGCCAGTTCAATCTTACGTACTGTACTTGAAAGCAGCATCCTTGCCTCGCGACATTTCAGCATCGGTATTGTTGCTTTCGTCTCGCGGACGTCGACGTTTCGACCGAAGCAAATATTCACTAGATTGAACCCAAAGGGAAGATGCTCCCTTTAGTTTTTGCCTGATACTTGTCATCTTAATAGTTATCTAAACCGCCCTTTGTTGTAAGTTTGAGCGCGCTGCTGGCGTTAAGCTAGCTAACCTGCTTAGCATTTGCGAAAATGAATTCTAACACGCACGTCATTCAGGTGACTAACGTCTCCCCGAGCACAACGTCCGAGCAAATGAGGACTCTGTTTGGATTCCTGGGAAACATAGAAGAGCTCAAGCTCTTTCCACCCGAGTGAGTATTGTGCATTTTGTATTGGTTGCCCGATTTGTTATCGCAACCGGGGCTCCTCTTGAGGCCTGCGGTGTTTAGTAGGCCTCAGCTCAGGGCAGGCTAATGCTAACGCTGGCCGCGCCAAGGGAGCACAGCAGCAGTCACTCCCCTCTACGCTGCGCAGGAGGGAGATGCTTTATTTTTTATTTATTTTGGATATATTGCGATCGTTTCCGTTTGTCAGTTGAAATAACGATATGAAATTGATATATTTTGCACAATAATTTATGCTCATCATAGTTATTTTGTCGGAAATGGTTGGAAAATTGATAGGATCTGATTAAATGGCTTTTGCATCAGTGCAAACTTTGTTAAAAATCGTTTTGTCACAGATTTTTTTGCCACTTGAAAACTTAACCTGTGATTTTGTTAAATGGAAATTACATGTAAAATAATTGATGATATTAATTACAGTCTGCTGCCTTTGGATTGACGTCTAAAGCATCTTCTTGATGGATTAAGTGCTGTGTATAGTAAATTAACATGTTTATGAAAATCTTTGTTGGCCAACCCTTGGGGTTTCTGTACATTTGGGATGCTGTTATGCCTCAAGTATCTCTATTAAACATAGTGATAAATAATTGTTCTCTGCTTTGTATTTTCATCTACTGAATTACACCTGGCTTCTGGGCAGGTAGGACATGTCAAGGACCACAGCATTTTCAAAGTAGGATCAACATTTTACTCACAGGCAGCAGGTGGTAAACATTCAGCTGTAAAACATGAGTGACTGAAAGAAATATTTGATTGTTTAGAGAGATTTGGAAACAGGACCATTAAAATAGATTTCTAAGATAATCGTAGAAGAAATAGAGGTTTTGGAATCAGACGAGGCTAGATTGTGCATGTCATAATCTTCTTTTAACTCTGTTGTCCATGGGACATAAACCTCTTCAAGGCACTTTGATGAAGGCATATTGGATGTTTTTGTTTGTATTCTTTGCACAACATATCTGTATTTTTTTCCAGTGACTCTCCCTTGCCTGTGACTTCACGTGTCTGTTTTGTAAAGTTCCTTGAGTCCGAGTCAGTGGGAGTTTCCCAACACCTGACGAACACCGTCTTCGTGGACAGAGCCTTGATTGTGGTCCCTTTTGCAGAAGGTGGGTGTCTGCTTTATTTTTGTTGCGCTCACATGACTATCTCTGCACATACATCTCATTGTCAAGTATATTAAAGTAGAATTGCAAACACAATGTGAACCATTGTGATTATGACCAAGCAAAAGTAGCTAAGCTTTCTCAGTGCTTGGCAGTTCTAGGTATGTAAAAGGGAAAATGTACATTTTGTCCATGTCTTACAATCTAGCTGTAAACCTCTCTCTCTGTTATTTGTGTTGTGGTTTTCATAGTGGACAAGTCATTTGCAGAGAGCCCCTTCCTTGCTGGCTGAATGAAAGTGGTCCTCTGCTGCCATCAGGAGATTAGAAAAAAATATGGCACCAGGCTCGCAAGCCCCCCCCTTCTCTTGTTCTGCAGTAAAACATTAACTCTTTATTTTTTTTCTCTCTCTCTCTCTCTCTCTCTCTCTCTCTCTGTTCAAGGCATAATTTCATTACCAAAAAAAGAAAAAAACTATAGCCACACAACTCTTAAGCCAAATAAGGGGGGTTGGGGAGAGGGTGCAGGGCAATCGCAAGTCCTTACATGTTTAAAGGATTTTAAGAATTTTTCACAAAATGTATTTTGATCAGTAGCCATTCACGAAACTAGGGATGCCTCGAGCAGGTCTGCTCAAAATGGATCAAGAAATGTAAAGTTCTTCAATTAAAGAGGTATCCACCCTCAACTGAGCAACTTCTGATCCTCTGTTTATATCTTTAGACTTTTGGTACAGCAGTTATTAAAAAAGGCCTTTTGTGCCTAAAGTGTTGACATTCATTACATCTACTCTAACGGTGTGCATAACAGAGAGAAAATCTCATATGTCCTCAATGGTGGTGACATAATGTAGGAGTCTTACACCTCTTTGTTTAGTTTGATGTGTTTTATTAAAAATGTTTTGTTCTGTTTTTGTTAAGCAGTGCTCGTGTGGTTTGGCTTTTGTGCCACGGCAGATCCACACTGACTCCATCTGGACTTTTCATTTTAGAGCATTGGTGTCGGACACCATTAAAGACTCTGCACATACACACTGGTGTTTTCAGTTAGTGGCTGATTAAGCGTGATCTCAGGTCCTAATATAGCAGAGCTGCTGTGAGACTTTGCTAGTACCACCAAACCCCAAATGTAAGTTGCCCCTCCCTATCAGTTGCTTTTGATGGTAGAATACGAGATTCATTATTTTGGCACAATCTTTTATGGCACGAGGAGAGGCATAATCTGCCAGATAACTGAAAACACTTGCATGGGTGTAATGTGGCTGTTTAGGTGCTAGCTTTGTTTACTTTAAGCAGAGCTGTTCTCTAAACACAACTTCAATTGATACCTTACATTGATTATATTATGTGCAATAAGTATGCGTTGCACAACTGCATCACCAAATAAAATATAAATACAGGATCAGGGCTCAGATCCAGAAAGCTGTTCGGGACATCCCTACACTAAGCACAAAGCATGCAGGATAGATGAATTAATCAGCTGTGCATGCTAGAATAGACATAAAGGTGTATGCCATCATCTACAGTTGTACTGAGCAGATGTGGTGAAAGTTAACTAGTAAGTAATTTAGTATTGTAAGCACCCAAACTGCCTTTGGCATTGACCTATTTCATGTGCCAAAGTATTATTTTACTCTGTGCATCTATATTTCCAAATTGTCACTAACACACAAGAGATAACGTAGTTTTAAGCCTCTGCTTGATGTTGCAGTGAAAATGCTTTTTATTGACCCTCTCCACACATGACTCTGAAAGAGTTGAGTGACTCTCACGTTTAACAGTGGTGTTTCTTTTGTTGTTGTGTTTTACAGTTCTTTTTCCTGGTTCAGCCAGCCCTATATACCAGGCCCTGCTGAAAATGCCACCAACAGTTTTGTCTTCTGCAGCCTTATCCTGTTTCTCAAGTGTCCTTTCTGTTGTGTGTGAGTGTGTGTGTGTGCGAATGTGTGTGTGTCTCTCTCTCCCTCTCTCTCTCTCTCTCTCCCTTTTTTTAAAATGTAAAATGTCAGATTATAAAATTAGACTGTTTCCAGATGCACGACCATGGATGATCATCTCCATATGATTTTCCCTTTGATTGTACTGTTTGGATTTTCTTCAGCTTTGGGCACATTTTTCATGATGTTATCACAGATTTTGCTTGCAATACTATTTAATTGTGTAGTTCAGTTTCTTTGACGTTGTTTAGTGTTCAGTGATAAACTTTTGGCTAAAATCTAGCAGTCTAGTACTTTTTAAGCAGTCCTTTGTCTGGTTGCATAGTAAGATTTTTATGGTGGGATTGTACAGAGTAACCACCAACAAAAGCCCAGAAAAGGTAATATGACCATACCTTTTCTGTTTTTTAAGATAGTAATGGTAAGTGATGTTGAAATGTACCCATTTGTCTACACCCAAATCATGAACTTGTTTTCTGTATCTCAATGTTTTTGTGTGCTTTATAGCGAAGCAGCCGGCGCGAGTCGCTTGTTCATAAAACATCTATTGAAAGTTGAGAGCACACCCCACGGGACAACTGGCTGTGCTTGCTTACGTTTGGTTCATGACTTAAAAAACAAGTACAGGTGATAAAATCTTGGCAGTGTTGACCACAGTGTGTATTGTGACTATTAAATTCATAGATGCTAATCCTACAATCAATCATACTTTCACAAAAAAGTGAGGGATCAAGATTTACAGACAAGACAAACAGTGGATTTTTGATTATTTTTTCACTTCAGAGTAGTTAGACTGAGGTGGCTTGTCTGCAAGTCTTGTTTGAGTGTTTGTCGATGTTTTCTCAGGATCTGTACTGAAATGATGTTGTCTCTCTCCAGGAGTCATTCCTGATGAATCTAAAGCTATGTCGCTGCTGGCTCCAGCCAATGCTGTGGCAGGAATGATGCCTGGGGGAGGCCTTCTTCCAACACCAAATCCCCTGGCGACAGTGAGTTATTTTCCTTTTATGAGGTTCAAATGTGTTCATTTTGTTATTCTCATTGAATAATTGATTGTAAAGATGCAGGGTTGAGCTAGCTGGATTTGAAAAAAGAATAGCGGGTCCTTAGTTTCACTGAATGAATTCTAAAGGGTGACCTGATAGTCTGCGCCTGTTCTTTTAGATGGGAGGGACACCTTTTGGAGGTCTTGGAGCTCCCAACATGGAGCAGATGGCTGCCATGGGAATGCCAGGACCTAATATGAACCCCCAGGTGAGGACTTCATCCACTAATGTAACAGAGTATTAAAATAAATCAATGAATAATTGGATTATCTTCCCCTTGTATTTAAAGGCTCTTTCTGCAGACTTCCTGAAGCTCATGCAGTCCATGGACCCCAAGTAAGAAGCTTAACAATCTTGCATTCATGGTATGCCGTGCATGTTAACCTGCATATTTCAGAAAAACTAAACATTTCATTGCATTTTCAGGCTGAACCCATTAGCAGCTGGACTGAACTTGAATCCAGGGCTGAAGACTGATGCTTCCAATAAGGAGATTGAAGAGGCCATGAAGAGAGTCAGAGAGGCCCAGTCTCTCATTTCTGCAGCCATTGAACCAGGAAGTGAGTACTGTGTCCACCCTCTCAGTATACGGTATGCAGTGCAACACTGAAGCTTAAAGGGGACATATTCTGCAAAGATCACTTTTTCAGGGTTTTCTAACAAAAATATGTGCTCCTGGCCTGTCCACAATCCCCCCAAATCCCAGAAAAATCTATTCCCTTCCACCCTCTCTTTCTCCAGCTTTCAGAAAATGTGTGCTAACACAAGCCGTTCTCAAAATTTACCCTCATGATGTCACATGGCGAGCAAGTACCCGCCCCCAGGTTTGGTTGGCCCTCCCCGCTTGCAAAAATCCTAAACTGTAGTGTTTTGTCAGCAACAAACTTCACAGGCATGTTTTGGGGACCTCTGAGAACAATATAAACTTGTGTTAAAAGGGCAAAATCTGTCCCCTTTAAGGATAATGTTCTCTATGTAGATCAGACACATTTGGTGTTAGAGCACATTGTAGTGACTGTAAACAGTCATTTCTATTTTTACATTGTGCTATGCTTGATTAAAATGTAACAATGCTATTGCTTTTACAGATAAGAAGGATGACAAGCGAAGGCATTCCCGCTCCAGGTCAAGGTCCAGGCGCAGGCGGTCTAGATCTCGCTCAAGACACAGGTAAAGACATGGGCCAGACGCTTCCCTTTAAGTGTACTTAAAGATGTGAGCAGAGAATGATGGGCCATGGTGTCTGAGTACAACACATATCTCATTTTTTAGCAGTAATTTCTAATGCAGTTGTGTGTCTTGATTTTGGCAGGCGTTCAAAGAGCAGGTCTCGGCGAAGGTCCCACTCAAGAAGCAGGAGGAGGTCTAAGAGTCCACGAAGGAGGAGGTCCCATTCCCGGGATAGAGGCCGTCGAAGTAGATCAAGGTAAATATCTGCATCATTTTTCTGAGAACTTACAAAGACACCTTTTTCATTCATTGTTGTTTCTTTGTACATATGTTGACCAGCACTCTGTAATTTGAGCTCTGGTTATTTTCATGTCTTCCATCTTTTTGGATTTCATTTTGTGTAATTTCCTGTGTGGTGAAGCAATGTTTCTTCTGTTTCCTGCTCTGTGCCATTGCTTGCTAATGTTGATCTTTACTTTTTAAGGGATAGGAGGAAGGAGGAGAAGTCTAGAAAGAGGTCCAAAACCCCCCCCAAGAGCTACAGCAGTGCCAGGAGGTCTCGAAGCATTAGTCGGTGAGTGTAATGCTCTCCTTTATTCATTCAGGCAAACTGCAGAAGTCCACAATTAGCTGAAAATGATTGTAGTACAGAGGTTAGTGTTAATGTGATTGATTTCTTTTCTGTGTTTGGGTCCCAGGAGACACAGGCGAAGCCGGAGTGCATCCCGGTCCCCCAGGAGGAGGCTGTCCAGGACTCCATCGCCCAGACGGTGAGTTGTCGTACATCTTATTTTCAATTAATTTTGTTGCATTTGAAATTTTAAACTTAAATGTTTCTGATTTATTTTGACAGACACAAGAAGGAAAAGAAGAAGGACAAGGATCGTGAAAAGGACCGTGATAGAGACAGGAGGGAGGAGCGAGACCGGAGTAGAGATGAAAGAGAACGCTCCACCAGTAAGAAGAAGAAGAGCAAAGACAAGGAGCGAGATCGGGACCGCAAGTCAGATAGTGAGAAAGGAGATGTTAAGGTTTGTTTGAAACTAAGAATTTCCTATCTATAGCATTTTAATCAAAGCCAACATCAGAAGGTCGCCACATTTCATCTTAAAATTAGAGACAAAGATTTTGTGATAACAATATGCCAATCCTAGAATTCAGACAGATTTCCCTTTGCTGTTTGTTCTGACAGGTGACTCGTGATTATGACGAAGAGGAACAAGGTTATGACAGCGAAAAAGAAGTTGAGGAGGATGATGACGAGAGGAAGAGCGACTCTGATTCTGCCTCCTCCCCAAAAGGCCAGGAAGAAATGGAGAGATCTGAAGGCCAAATCCCTAAAAAGTCCAAGCTCAATGGAGATGATCACCATCAGGAAGACATGGAAATGAGCGATTAAGAACATCCTAAACCAGACACATTAGTCTCCCACTGTCCCTTTTTATATTTTTAATATAGGCCACAACATGTCTGTGCCTGATCACACAAAGTAAAAAAAAAAGATTTGTTGTCTTAACTGTGTAAGCACTGGAAGGGAAATAGAAGGAAACACATCAAATTTTGTAAAATAAAGAATGCAGACTCAAATTTGAATAATGGTTTTAAAATGTCAGTACTGTACTTTTGTATGATCTTGTTTTCTTCTTTTTGTTGCCTTTATGTTCAAACTGCGTCCACCTGACAGTAGAATACACATACTTTTTTTAAGTGAAATGTCTGTAAATATTTTACAAGTTAGGCTTGAGTCATCCTTTCCTAAGACTGTTAGTTGCTCACCATCCAGCCCCGGCTCAGTGTCAAGGTTTTGGTTTGGCTGAATTTTTGCTTCAAGTGTGACGCACCCACTCGTGTTAAGCAGATCCTATTTACACCCTTGTGTAAGTGTATGATGTAGATCAGTATGTGTTGTTGCAATGAAATACTTTGTCTGCATTAGGTTTTCCAAAGGAAACTAATAAACATTGGTCAACATGTTAACATTGTCATTTAAATTAATTTGACAGTATTCATCTATTCTTCCATATTCTACTTATTCAGGGGTGGGATGATGGCCGTAGGCGAAGTAAGTCAACCCAGAAATTCCTTTTCCCCAGCAATGTTTTCTACTTCCTCCTCAAGGATTTCAAGGCACCCCCAGGCCAGATGGGATATGTAATCCTTCCAGCCAGTTCTGGGTCTTCCCTGAGGTCTCTTCCCAGTTGGACATGCCTGGAAGACTGCCACAGGGAGGCGACCAGGAGGCATCCTGATCTGATAACTGAATCACCTCAACTGGTTCCTTTTGATGTGAGGGAGGGCCCATGCTTCCTCAAGCAGCCCTGCAAACGTAAAGAGTTGGTCCACTGTCCCACATCCAGGACAGAATCCACATTGTTCGTTCTGAGTCTGAGGTTCAACAAATGACTGGAGCCTCCTTTCCAGCAGCCTTGAGTAAATTTTTTGACCAATGAGTTGACCATAGCTTCCATACAAAAAGAAAATATAAGTTCAACCAGCAACACATACAGTGTTGAAGATGGTGTAAAATTAATATTTGGTAAAATGAGTTTGGTTGTCATTGCACAGGACTAACAACTGCTAAATTAAGTTTACCGACTAGTGCTGCTCATTATCTCAATAGACCTTTAATGGCAATGTTCTCATGTTACAAAATCACTGCCAAAAAAAAAGAGGTAGCATGTCAAAAACTCTTAAAGGAATATTTCAGTATTTTTGAAGTTTAGTTGAAGTGAAGGTACATAGCAGTAGTAGAGGCTTTAGCTTCCAATGATTTCAGTGAGCAGTGCTCCTTTAAGAAGGACTTGATGGTTGTACTGGCCAGGAAGCTAGGCTATACAACGGAACAGATGGGTACAGTTTCTCCCTAAAATTTAGTATGTTTTTTTTGTAAATACGGGCCACAAAACGATGTTTGCTCAAACTTAAGCACTATTAAAACATTTTGAAGCATTTTATTTTATACCCAGTGAGCCTCTCTCTCTTTGTCACTACTTTGCAATGCAAGAGCGCCTACCCAGTAGCTAAAACCTGCATTGCAAAGTAGTGACAAAAACACAGAGGCTCTTTGGGTTAGAAAGTAAATGCTATGTTAAAATAAATAAACAGCTTTCACACATCTGACGCTGGTTCATGAAGTTTATCCAGTAAAGGGGTGGGAGAAAGAATAAGGCAGGAGAATCAAGAGATTCATTCTTTCTTTAAAACATTACAAGTATGTACAAAACAGCAAATGCCAACAGGTTACAAACAATAAACCCTTGAATTTATGTAATCTGACGCTACATAAAAAAAAAAAAAAAAACATCTGCGAGTCTCCTCCTGCAGGGGACATCTTAAACTCAGCACAAAAAAAGCTGTATATACATATTGGGTCTCGTCACGTGTAAAAATGACATGAACGATGCAGTCATTCCCTTCTATCTACTTAGTTTACAATCCCCAGGTTTCCTCCTTAAACTGGATTGTACAGTTTGTACATAGTTTACAAAGGGTTTTTATAATAAACAAAAGATGTGAATATAATTGCTGCAACTCAAACAAAAAAAGAGAAAAATGTACCATAAAATTTTCAGCTTGTCTGGCAATGCCTTAAAAACCATCATGAATCAAATGAGGATTTAAGGGCTGACCATCACTATATCAGTGTCTATTAACTCAGCTGAGTGTATTGTGGCTGTAGTGGATCTAAATAGTGCCCAGAAGTTCAGTGATGCTACTCCATGCCCGTGAAAATCAATGTTACACACACCCACACACACACAAACTCACACACAATTTTATAATGTGCATCATTTAAGTGGAATTCTACAAAAACAGGTTTTTAGGTTTCAATTTATAAAAAGGGTCGCTTCATTAAGCATTTCCCCAAACCAAACTGGATGTGAGTGTAAAAACTGTGACTTTTCCTTGTGTTACAGGTCTAAATGAGGCTTTTTACCATTGAATATTTGACCAATCTCAAACCCAATACTACAAAACTTAAAATGAGTCCTTAAAAATCTGTTTAAGTAAGGGGGAAAAAAAACCTTAAAATCATATTTTGCAGAATCCCCCCGAATGTGTCAGACAGTAATATCAGTGCTTCACTACATGTCAGTTGGAACTCATTCCCTTTATAAACATTACATACGAACTTAATACATAGCATCAACTGTCTTTTGCTTATGCCCCATTTTCAGAGCTCTCACCTGCTCTGCTGTTTCTCGTTTGATCTTCAATGCCCTTTCACTGATAAGACATACAGACTCTCAGGTCAAACATATTTGCACTTCCTGCCTCGGCTTCAGGATTCCCCCAAATTTGAATTAAGAGTAAGAATCTGCAACAGTACGTTTAAAACACAGATGTGGAGATGTTGCCCCCTCTGCCGTGGTGAGCCTCTGTCCGCTTTGATAAAGCCTCGTTTGTCCCATTTGGGAAACTGTGGTCACCTTGTTGCCCTCCATAATCAGGGCATGGAAGAGAGTAGCTGTTTTTCTACATCCACTTTTTGGGTTGGAATTCCAAAGTGTCTCATAGCGTAATGTTGCCTGAATGTCAGTGTGTTTCCTCCTCCAGCGTCAGAGGTTAAAGGTCTGGGAAGCGGCTGGGGTCTTCCTTGTAGTCATTGGGGATGGTAAATATGGACTGATCAAACTCATCGTAGCGAAACTCCTGAAAAGTTACCGTGGCTGTGATGGTGGGAAAGACAGGGATGTCTGCAGAGAGAGAACGTCAGTAGAATTACAAACACCTTCGAGGCATGCTTTGAACCTGTCTGGGCTACATTTCTTGATGCATTTTAAATGGGTAGCAGAAATAAATCAAATATGAAATTCCCTTTCAACACAGCTTTTATTTTTTCCCAACATAGTATGGTTCTTTGAATTACATCTGCTTACCAAGTTTGACAGGAAAGCCAGGGGGGAGCTTCATCTGAACAAACTCCCTGAGTTTATTAAAGTGCTTGAATGGTGCAATGACCTCGAGAACGTTCAATAACCTGAAGGAGGACAAAAGAAGAACAGAAAGTCACAGGTTGCAGACTGTAAGCTGGAAAGAACATACGGCTGAGCCACTTTGGATGAAAACAGTTCTTACTGATGTGATACAACACAGAAAAACTACATTTTCTACTTTATTTTAAAAAGTCAACCATTTTCAAGAGGATCTGGCTGCAGACCTCTATGGTGGGGCGTCCAGCAGCAGAGCTCTACACTGGGGCTATGACGTAGGCTATATTACCCAAGCTGAAATTGCAAGACTTGGTAGATTTTCGAATCTTTTTTTTTTTTTTTCATAAAACCGTGCTTTTGTGTAAAACAGCCACTTACCGGCTCTGTCCGAAACCACACACTCATTCCCTACTCCCTATCCACAATATAGTGAGCAACATAAAGTGGACTATATAGTGGACTCATCTGCAAAACACAAAAATGATTTCAAACACTACTCCAGCCGCGGGAAATGGCATCATCGCCATCTCACAATTAAAACATTTAGCAACAACGGCTCATAGATTTCCATGACAATGGCTGAGGATCAAAATTAATTTTCACTGAAAACTGATACTGAACATAACGTATTTTCACAAAAAAATAAAAATACTAATGGATAAAAGAGTCCCCTCATAGGGGTAAAAAGTTACTCCGTTTTGAATCCTTATCATTTTCTTACAGATTAAACATTTTGGTTAAAACCAACAAACAAAAAGAGGCTTTAAAAAGTTAAAAGCAGCAGCCGCCATTGCCCCAGTGTAGAGGTTCGCGGCTTGGGCAATGTACGTCATCGCCCCAGTGTAGAGGTCTGCTGCTGACGCCTCACCATAGAAGGCTGCAGCCAGATGCCTCTCACCATTTTAAATTCAAGAGAACTGTAGCACATTACAGACAAAAAAACATGTGAATTCAAAATCATAGAAAGTTTTGTGAAGTAGAGAGACAAAAGAACAATGCCAGTTTTTATTTAATGTAAAGAAAAAAATAAATTCCAATGAAAACTTTATCTGTAATCAGCCTAAATAATTTCCTTCCCTTTCTTATTACCGCTCTGCACACTGCCAGCAGGAAAGAACCTCAGGAAAATTTTCTTTTAAAAACTATGTGGTCCTGTGTGGCTTAGTGTTGTATCTAAACTTGTGTGATTGTGTTTACTGTTTTATGTTTTTACCTGCCTGCAAAGCAAATTTCCCTTAGGGGACAATAAAGTTGAAAGTTGAAGTTGAAGTTGATGGTAGCCAAGTTAAAGAGAATACTCACGATTCGATGCCCAGAGGGAAGTCTTGACTCATGGCTATCGTGGCTTTGAAGTTTTTCTTGCTCTCTTTACAGACCAGCTCTCTCCCGAGGTGAGGGGCTCTGCAGGAACAGGGAATTGTAAAACTGTCAGGAAGTAATCACATCACCACAAAGAGCTCGGAGCTGTATGAAGCAAAACTCTGACACTTGGAATGTCTGATCAATTCAAAAAGTGGATTCTAAAATGTAGCTATTACCACTGAAGTAAAAGCCCTGCTGTCTGTCACCTGTTATTTGTTTTTAGCAGAGACTCAACAAGACAACCATGTGTAAGGTTAGGTAGTCTAAGTCATATGTTCATACCCATTCATACATGGAGCAACTTTAAAGTGCTTTATAAAGTTAAAAAAAACAAAAAACAAAAACAAAAACAAACATAGCCAAGAAAAATATGGCATTTAAACCCAAAGTGTACTGAAAAATTTAAGTCCAACAACCATTGATTATATTGTTTTATGTTGCTAAATGCACACCACAGCAACACCTCTTTCTCTTTTGTTTCAGGCCTCAAAACCCAGAGGTTATTTCCAAACAAGCTCCTATTGAACTTTGAACTCTACTTTTCGGAGGTGGTATTTTGGATACACACAGAAACAAAATTACTTCACAAAAACAAAACTACCAGGGTCAAAATTATCAGCCCCCTGATGAATCCCAGCCCGTTCTTCTTTGGCCAATCTCTCAAGCTCCTCCAGATTTGATGGTCTTCTGGCATGGACCTTGGTCTTCAGTTCACCCCACAGATTTTCAATGGGATTCAAGTCAGGGCTTTGTACAGGCCAATCAATAAAATTCACTTTGGTCTTCTGGAGGTAGTTCTTCACCAAGAAATACATACGCCTTGGGTTGTTGTTGTGTTGAAAGACAAATGGACAACCTAGACCCAGTTTTGCTGCTGGCTGCTTGAGGTTTTCTTTCAAATCTTTACATATCCTTCTTCCTTCAACTTCCACAAGATTCCCAGTTCCAAGCATCCCCACAGCACAATACTCCTGCAGACGTGTTTTACTGTAGGGACGGTGTTCTCTTTGTTATAATTCTCTCTCTTCCTTCTTAAAACATAAGCAACATCTGTATGGCCAAAGAGATGTAGTTTGGTCCCATCTGACTAAAAGATATGCTTCTATTATGCATAATCTTTCTCTAGGTTGTCCTTAGCATACTCCAGTCTGGCTTACAGGTGTCTCTTCTGCAGAAGTGAACTTCCTTGGTCCGTTCCCGTGTAGGGCTCAAGTGATTGTCTTCTTTGACACTATAATTCCCAACTTGGCTAAGTCATTTACTAGTGTGTTGGTAGTTGTTCTGGGGTCTTTAGACACATCTCTCACTAGTTTTCTTCCCAGGGCCTTTGAAATCTTCCTCTTCCTTCCCCAGCAAGACTTGTTCTGTACTGTGTTGCTCTCTTCGAATTTCTTCTCATTTCTTACTCCTCACCCCAGCTGTTGACACCTGGAAATGCTGTGATAACTTTGCATATCCTCCTGCTTTGTGGGCAACAACAATTATTTTTCTTAAGACTAAACCGATTGTTTTCTTTTTGCCGTGACAGCTCAAATCCTTATTGAAGTTTTTATACTGTAGAGGATAACCCTCAGCTTTAACTTGATTTTACAAGCTTTGAGCATTATAAAGTACATCATCTCACAGCAGTAGTTTGTGCTATGGCTCAACAAAAAGGTCAGTTCTGAAGGGGTAATAATTTTGACCTGGTAGTTTTTGGTGTTTGTGAAATAATTTGTTTTTGTGTACAAAGTAAAATAATGTAAGCATCTAAAATAAAACTAGGATGTCTGGAAAAACTGTGTTAAAAATTCCTTGCTCTACTTACCAGCACTTGGGAAATACTGGGTGTGAAACGTAACACTGTTGCATCTTCAATGTTTAAAGTAATTTCTAGAGTAAAACTACCACCTGGTGGTTGTGTGCCTCTGTGAGGTATACCACGGCCATACAGTGAAAACAAAGTGGCGGGTAAAGAAGGATGGCTAGGGGGCTCAAAGGAATGGATATGAAGCCAAATGACCTTGACGTTTTAACTTTAAAAATCTTATCAGTTCATTCTTGAGTCAGAGTGGACATATGTGCATGGTTGAAAGAGAACCCTCAAAGTGCAGTGTTCACAAGCAACGGATGAACATGAAGCCAAACAACCTTGACCTTTGATCAAAAATCTAAACAGTTCATCACTAAGATTAAAATATACAATCACTTAAAAAGCAATAAATGCCAACTATAATATGGGTGAAATTAGAATGTAAATAATGTTAAATTACACAAAATTAATTAAGAGCAAAAAAAAAATCTTGTGGAATAGACAAAATATATAAACACCACAGTAGTTTTATAAGATGCAAAATAAAATAAGTCATTTTCCTTCATTCGAAATCATGATACTTCTATGAATTCTGCAACATTATTTCCTGTGACTTTCTGGCTTCCCCTGTAAGAGTTGTCATTAATGAAGACACCTACTTTCCATTGTCAGCAGTGATGTATTCTTCCCAGGATATGGTGTTGGGTGTAGGAGGTGTTAAAGACTGCCGCCGCACTGGCTGTGGGGTAGAGAGACAGAAGAAAAGAAGGTTGGATCTCAGTCAAATTAAAGACTAAATAATAAAAAAACATAAATTATGTTCAAAAGGTTACAGTAAGATAGTGCTGGAAAGGAAAATAAACAGAATTGGTATTTGATTTTACAAAAACATAGTCTACTTAATTCACAGGCTGGGGGGAAGAATCCTTTAAAATATGTTTGGAAAGTACTTGTATGATGGCGTGGAGTAGTTTTTTTTTTTTTTTTTCTTTTTTGATAGTTATGCCAATAAATTACACAATAGTAGGTGCCAAGAACTTCTGTTTTATTGCTGTCATATCAAACAAGTATCACTATTGTTTGATTTCTACCAGAATTGTACCAAAAACTAAAATAATGGTACCCCTACAGCAGAGCAGTCTAAAAAGACACAATCTTTTCCATATCAAGCAAGGTGTTTTGAAAGACTTTCCCCCTCACATCAATTGTATTGTCTAAACCTCCTGAGGAGGATGACTCAGCATGTCCTTCCTGAATGAACTATGGAGTTCTCCCTCAGTGTCAGTTTATTTTAGGATGCAACAATCTGTTCTCGCTAAACTGGGATGAGTTCCATCCTGTTTCTCCTAAAACTGGTTTTCCCTAAAGATGAGCCTGCTGTTGGCAAAAATATGTGTAAAACAAAGCCTTTCAATCTGACCTCTCTAATACAAGCAAAGGTTAAATAAGGTAACTAGGGCAGAATAATGTGGATAAATGTTGTGGCTGATTGGACACCTGACTGTGCCAAGTGTGGGCTGTTTGTAGTGTGAATAAGAATGGAGACAGTGTCTTCATCCCCACTCACACAACAGTCATGACAGAACTGCTCAGTGTTTTCATCGTGGGCAGTGGCCTTGTCAAGTGCCCTCTCTCTCTCAGACAGTGTATCAGGGCTGGCATGTTGTTGTGACGAGGACAGAGTACACACAGTCTGCTGGTATGCTGGGCCCTCCCCTCCATCATTTCGTGGCACCAGGGGTTTTAGCCTTCATCCATGTGATCAATAGTGTCAAGCTCTTTTCAAAATCCTCCCCCGCGTTTCCCTGTGTCCACAGGCACAGCGCTGACCTGCTCTCTCTCTCTCTGTGGTAAACACAGCGACGTCACTGCAGCTGCTTATTTCCCTCTCACTTACTTCCATCTGGGGCGGGAGGAGAGACTATTTCCACAATGACACCCTCTAAAACACAGCCGACTCAGTTTCCACAACACGGGTACTGGCTTAAACAAATGCAGATAGACTGACAGACAACAGAGGGCACTGTGATGAGACAAAGCCTGGCACAGAGCAAGAGGGGAGTAGACATAAAAACATCCATTGAGTGTTGAGAGGCATTGTTATCACTGTGCGGCTGGCTTTATGCTCAATGTTTAGACAAAAGCTTGGAAAGCAAACTCTAGAACATACTGTGGTGAGGGGATGGTAAATGGGAGTCATCTCTGTGAACAAGGGGCAACTATGTAGCTTTCACCACTAGGTGGCAGTGCTGGGACAAAAATCCATGCATGGTGGATGAAGAGAGGGTGGACCTGTCTTACAAGCAACAGTGACAGGGGTCTGGTTGTTCTGTTATGATGTCCACAACAAATAAAATATCAAAAAGACAACACGAGGAGGTCAGACAGGAATGTCTTACGAAACCATGCAGAGTTTATCCTCAGAGTTTGGCAAGACAGTTTCAGGGCTGGAGTTGTTGATACGCTGCAGGTAAAGTAAACAGGTGTTCATCCTCAGAGTGGGTACTCTCACTCAGAGGTCACAAAGTGTGCAGCTACACTCTGCTGTCTATACTTGGTTATATGCTTTATACTGAAGGCCCAGGTGTCTGCAAATATCACAACAAATAAAGCAGATTTAGCCATATTTAGCTGACTCATTGTTTCTTCATCTTTCAATGAGAACTTAAACAAGAATGTACTGGACGGAATATAGAGTGTATGCTGCAAAACTGACATTAATCGAACCAGCAGGAATTATATTTGATATATTTTGAGCAAAAAAGACAGTTATATGTTTCTGGCATTGTCATTTTGGGGGTCACAGGCTGAGAAGTTTGGAAACCCCTCACCTATGCAATCTAAAGCACTACACAAAGTTCTTCATTATCAGTTTCTGACATGTCAGAAAGGTGACTGTTTTGTCACATTTACACTTGAAGTCATTTTTGAAGGGGTTATACTTCAAAGCAGGTGCCATCAAGTACATTTGTACAAGGGCCGGATTTGACCAGGCAGATGCTGTGGGGGCCAGACTTTCAAAATAAAATGAAACAATATGGTCTATTTCACTCATACATGTTTAAATATTTGTATTTCTTCCCAAATGTACACAACATTTTGCCTTGTTGTACATTACTGAGTTTGAAACTAATCTACTGTAGTAATTGCAGAAAAACACAAGCCGGAAAGAGGTGTGTTGTTTTGATCCTCAAAGAAAGTTGCACTCTCAAAGAGCCTGAGGCCAAAGATTGATCAAAAACCCTGCACTTTAAATCAAGAATGGACTAATAAGTATGGGTATATTATGCAAGCTTACAGAAATGCTACACTTTTGCACCTCTTTTATTCAATGCTTTAGTGCATTGAATTGAAGGGCATTCCTAATATTTTTCTACTACATTAATATTTGTTAAAATCCAGAATAAAAGTCAGCACGCTATATACCTGCAGTCTGCTTTTTGGAATCGTCCGAAGGGCAAAAAGGTTTGAACTGGCCTCCTGTGTGATGGTTTCCATTTCACTCAGCAAAGTTTACAATGTGTAGTTTCAGTTCTGTCCCTCTTTTAATACTGTCTGGGATTGCTGCATGGAGTTTGCTCATCTATCAGCCATAGTACAGTAGTTGAGTTCTCAGTCTACGGCGATTTTTGTGAGACGGACAGCCCATGAGACGCTCTGTCCTCCACTGCCTGAGGATTGTTTTCTGTCAAACCACGAGGTTTATTCATGTAATGATTCTGTGTCTGATTGTTCCATGCTCTCCCCACATGTTACTTTTGAACTACACAGTCTCATTAAAATTAGGTGTATGAATAGACATTTACTACTGAGTGTTAATTTTGGCAGCTATTTTGAAGTTAGTCTTAGTTTTAGTCTTTATATTACAATTCTTTTTAGTTTTAGTCGCATTTCAGACATTTTTGACCTCTATAGTTTTAATCAATGAAAGGTCAAAAACATTTTCAATCTACTCATGAAAATACGGACATACTTCATATGCAAAGTGGAAAAATACAGATTTTGAATGTCCATAAAAAACTAAATTACGTTTTAGTCTTCTTACAGTTTCCTGATGAAAAGTAAACATACTTTTCATTAGAGTTCAAGTCATCAAAGATATATTTTTAGCTAGTCTTAGTCTAGTCTTCCTTTTGGAAAAAAGTAGTCATAAAACATTTTTAGTCGACAAAATTAACACTACTACTGCTGGGGATAACTGCCAGTAAAAAGTTGCTATCTGTATGCTGGAGGCCTCTGCATACTATTACAAAAGGACATGTTTTTAATATAATAATTGATATATAATTGTATGGAGTTATTTGTGGCAAGGATGCACAGAGCTGCATCTGGAACCATTTCAGGATGGCAGCTGCTGGCAGAAAAAGTTAAGAAATTGTTATTGTAATTATTGATGGAGTGGTCACCACAGAGTCTTTTTTTTTTGTTGTTTTCGTTTTGTTTGTTTTTCCCTTTTTGGTAATTTTTTCTATTTTGTGATATGTGTAGGTTCTTCTGCACATAAACAAAGGCTATTCAATTTTTCAAAAAGAACACAAAAAATATGCAATGATAAACTTTCCATTTTCTTTAAATACACAGTTAGGAAGAGTTCGGTCTGTGTCGTTATGTATTCAATGGGGTGAATATTCAACGGCAACAAGTCTCCAGCGGTGTGTGACAGCGGCAGCTGCAGGCACTGATAGTAATGATGGTTGTGTACTTTATACTGGTACAGAATATTGGTGGCATTGGTGTATAAGCCAGGGACACCTTTTAGATAAAAATAGGTATTGAAAGTACAGACTATACACTCGATTTTATGGGGGGACCTTCTTTTATAGAACCTGACAACCAGTGGTATTCCCATAATGACAAAAGCAAGCATTTTTTAAGTGTTGATGTGTTGTTAGCACTGATCTTTAACAGGGTGTTTGAGCTCTTTTAATCACATCATGTGAGGTCACTTAGGGGGATTTAATTTGATTCTCTAGTGAAATACCTATCCCTCTGCTCGTGGCAAATGACAGTCAGCCATGTCTGATGCCTGACTCACCTCAAAATTCTGCTCTATGAGGTTCCCTCCTTTGCTCAGGCTCTCCATGATGGCCTTGTTCCTCAAGATGTCCTCCTCACTCAGATGCTCTCTTCTCTTCCTGGACTCCAGCACCAGGCCGTTCACGGAGTAGAAATCAGCCAGAAAGTTTCCCACGCGCTCCTGGAGGGATAGAGAACAATTAGATAAGACAATATTTCCTTTGTGATAAGAGGAAGAAGCAGGATAACAGATAGTGATTATTGGCCAAGCTAAAAATACATAACAGTGACAAAGAAAAATTTAACCACCCAGATCTGTTTCCAGCAATGTTGAAGCACTAGGATAGGGATTCATGTTTTATCTTTTTGTCTTCCAGCACACCATCAGAACACTACCAAAAACTTAAATAATGGCATCACTTATAATCTCTCTATGTTGTTTTTTATTTAGACATATTTTGAAGGGGTCAACAGTCTGGGTTCCTTTTGATTCAACCAGATAAAACCGTAACATATTGCTATTTATGTTACATTACATGCTACATGCTTTCTGTAATGTACATTCCAATATATGTATGACCTCTGTGTACTGGTTCCCTTTCATTTCCTGCATACCTTGGGAAATTTGATAAGAAACTTTGTTAAAATGTTTTAAATTCCATACGTCCCTCCAGACAAACAGATGACACATAGCTGGCTTTTAGAGAAGCTGTGATGGTGAGGGTATTAATCATGATCACAACAAACACAAAACAACCACAACTACGGACACCAACCGTTTTGTCTTCTCTGAACAGCCAGCCAGTCTGCGCCCTGGAGAAGGTGATGGACTTGGTAGAAAGCGTTGCAGAGTACACGTCGCTGCTCATCAGAATGTCTACTTCTTCCTCTGTCTCCATCTCTGACTCCTGTACAGGACAGTTAGGAAAGACAGCAGCATTAACATATTTACACAGTAAGAGGATGCATCTGTTCATTAGAAGAGTAAAAAGGAACCAACTTTTTTTAAAACCAAAACAGAAGAAATAATAACATCTGAGAAAGGCTGGATTAAATGGTCGTATTGCTGTGACACTTATATGTAAAAACAATTACTTTTGAGTTCAGTTTTCTGTTTCACATCTCTGCTTTCAGCAAGGAAAACCATAAAGATAGCTTAAAGATAACATAAAGATGGCAAACATGCAGAGCTGCTGTTTTTATAGAGCAAAGGTTTGATAATAGTAGTCACAACTGCAAACATAAGACACCTCAGACATAATACAAGTCTGGAGTTTTTAATGTAAAAATCCTTCAAACATAATGCATTTCCCTCAGATGAAAAGCGGTTGCCTACTGCAACTAAAATAACAAAATTCTCACTAACGTAATAACTATTATATTTGCAAAGATTGAATACCTTTGTGGGAAGGTAAAAATCTCCGGCTTTAAAAAAAAAGAGGTATTTCTCACAAATGTAATATGAACATTAACACTAAATACTTTTGCCCATTGTTTGTTTTAGCCTTTTTACAACTGCCAGTTGATTAAGGCCAGCCTAAGCTCAAGTCACATCAAAAAACTTAATCATGGCAGTTTTTTATCGCCATGAAACAGAAGGTAGCATTTTCAGAGTCTTAAAACACTCCTAGAGCCATGAATCTTAGAAAAATAGACGAATGGATTAAAATGTGTCAAAACAGCGGTCTGGTGAAATTCTCAATAATGTTACAGAAACACTGTTCACCTGGCAATTTTTTTATGACAACTTAGAATCCCTGACCACTCAAAATTAGTTTTTAGTTTTTAGGAGGTTTGTACCTTATATGTTTAAGACCCAGTAACTTGCTCTTGGGAGAGTAAGCACAGAAATGTTGTTGTTTTCACCTCTCTATGAACTGTAAAATTATATATATTTGGGTCACATGAACCCCCTCTGGGGGCTTACTTTAAGAAGAACCCCTTGGATTTTCCAGAATTTCAAAATTTGATATCAATCCTCTCTTTTTCTCATCCAAAGATTTTGTGCTGAGATTCATGGCTGAAAAGCTACTTCCTGTTTCATAGTAAACAAAAAAAAAAAATCACCCATAGCTTTTACAGCACAGAATTTACAGTGGGCAAGTGCTATTACATTTGTTGGAAACGTATTACATTTATTGGATTACTACATTAAAAGCTGCAGATCTGTATTGCGTGGGCGGTTATTACATTCGCAGGTGTTACAACAGTGCCTGTTATTAAGGCTATCAACTTCACTTGATTGACACATTTTATCATTTAAAAATCTTTCCTCACCTCTGTCATTAAACCATGCATCCTATTTTCATGTAAATGCTGTTAAAACGATTTACTTCATGTACACTGAAGAGTAGATTGCATTATTTATTATAATGTTTAACTCAGCATCCATAGCAATCCTTATCTTTACACCATTACCTAATGCAGACTTGTATATGTTTGTTTACTAGCTTAGTATTTCATGTCTCATGCTGCACTGGGGTGTGAGTACACTCATTGGCTGATTCTAATTTGAATAATGGAATATATGTACAACTATTTAACAATGAGTTGTTTAAGAAAGACTAAATGCACCAAATTTGTTAATCTATTGGTGTTTTGAGTCTGATCTATGGCTAGGAAACAACATGTAACAGTCTAAACTTATTAAATGAGAGTACCAAATGCTTATTTTCATTGTCCAAACTCTTAAAACCTTGACATGTGTTACCTTTAAACTGTTACCTGGACAAATCAAGAACTATGAATATTTGAATTTTATATTTTATATTGCCATTATTTTTTTATTAATCCATTTAAGTTCCCTGTCAGCAGAGGTACTGTTGTCTTCATTCTCCATCTGTGTAATTTGTTTTACACAAAAACAGTCCAATTCCTTGTATGTAATTGTCCTTAGCATCACTTCTGATTCTCCTAGTTCTGGTACCTTAGGTTGGTTGTGCTGCACATTTCAACCTTCAGGGGGTGCAACAGACTCTTTAGTCTCCCAGTCTAACACCAGGACATTTCCAGCTCACCTCATGGTGTATCCGCTGGTAGACTTTCTGCTCATTGTCCAGCACAACAAAAGACTCAGATGGGATAGCATTGCCATTGAAGATGAAACTGAGGTCACCACGTTGACACTTCATGTCTGAAAAGTCTATTAAAGTGGTATCCAATCTGCACAAACAAAAAGAGAAATTACAGATTAGATTTAATGTGGCAACTAATTGAAAAAAGAGGCCTGCTAAATAAGGGCAACGAAACAATCTGACAGCAACAGAGCTGCACACAAAAGTGTCAGGAAAAAATGTGTTGGCCATTGCACCTTTGCTCTGAAAGTTCAAGATGATGTTTATGGTAATCATTGCCATGGGAGACCAAAAAAGCGCTTCAAGAATCCTTTTTTGTCAAAGTGGGTAGTCCTAGAATGAAGCATGACAGCAAAGAGAATCAGTGATGTTCTTCTAAAGACCAGACACAAAGTGGTAGGTGCTGTGGGTAGGTATGACAGGCCTGACGCACTGTAGCATGAGAATGTAAATGAACTTGCTGTGACACTTTTTTCCTTTACTTCCTCCCTCTCTGTCTGTCTGTCTCTCCCTTTTTCTCCCTGAAACTCCAGGATAATAAGAGAGCATTTTGAATACCAAATTAGACAGCCAAGAGCGGTTTTAGAGAATAATGAATAGCTCTGCATCAAGGATTTCTCATCCAGGAGCGATACAGAGAGACACAAACACTCACTCTTGCATAAACTCAGTTCTGTCTTTAGATTTAGCCATTGTATTATCATCCCTAATATAGATGAATCAGTATATCTTCACAATGAAGGTCTGTTCTTGTTTTTCACACATGTAACCCTGTTATAAACTAAAATCTGTGTGTTAATGTGTGCATAGGCCCCATCTGTGAGAGCCTGGTGTTGGCTTTTCCCCCACAAGACCATTTAACACAGAAACATGGATTTTCACTTCGGATTCACTGTTGCGTCAGCATGCGTCAGAGTGTGACAGATTTCTGCTGACGCCCTTTGTAAATGAGAGAGGAAGCGGAATAGACACTACAGTAACTGTCCTTCATTGATGGGCTGAAAAAAGAGAAACAAAGAAGTAAACTATTCGTGTCCTGAAGCACAGTGCAGCTTCCTCATGCTGCCAGACAAGGATTTCACACCCTACTTAACCAAACTACATGGACGGGATGGAGAGGAAGATACGAGAGGAGAGGAGTTTATGTGCAGAGAATGATAATATATTTAACAGCATGTACCAAAAAGCCCCTATACAGTGCCTGACATCTGTGGTCCAGGAAGTAAATTTGCCATTCAAATCCTCCGTTGGCATTTCTCAAAATCCGCATATCAACAATTTTAATCCAGAAACAGAGCCATTCAGCTATCTCTGAACTCGTGGCTAGAAAACATTTGATTTGGCGCCAAAACAGCATTTGAAAAAACAGAGAAAAAGGCAAAGGTGCATGACTGTGTACAGAGTTTTTTTTCAAGGATGCAGGAACTGCATATCCCTTTTATATCATTTTTACATCATCACCCTAAATTACACATGCTGATTTGCATGGGATAAGTATTACTTGTGGACCTGGTCAATTCGCATGGGATTGAAAACACAGATGTACCACACATTTATTACAAATTACCAGAGGTCCCTAGGTAATACTAATCCTGTGTGAATAGGGCTTTAGGCTGATAATCAAATCCAACATGAGAAAATGAGTTGGATTTTTACTCCTGAAAAAAATGCTGTTGAGCTCAATAAAGTAAAATAAAGTAATAAAAAATAAAGTAAATATAATAAAGTAAAGTAAAAGAAATAAAGTAAAAGAAACAAAATGAAAAGAAAGGGAAATAAAGGGAAATGTTTTACAAGAGAATTTCCTTTCTCTGTCTTCAGAGGTGTTATATTTGCATTCGTGGACAGGACTTGCCTGATGTTGATGCCTTGCTTGTAGATCTTACACGCGTCTGAAGGCAGGATTCTGGAGAGCAAAGGCACTACAACATGAAAAGATACAGTGAAAACATGTAAAACAACAGCTAAATTTAGAAAAGTACACTCAATAATGAAAATCACCACCATCTTTAAAGCCTCAGTGGCATATAGCTCTGTAGACTAGAGTTGGCATATAAAATCTAGCTCTGCAGATGAATCTTTAATAGTTTATATTCCTCAGCCAGCTAAATCCCATCAAAACAGAAACCCTTGGTGTTGTTCTATCTTTGAACAAAGTACTTTCACAATACATGTAGGCTAAACAGAAATATTACAGTGTCAGGTTGTTGTGTTTGTGTTGTTTTAAATCACCTTGGCTCTCTTATGTACATTTTCTGCCTCAGTTGCCATTATATCACTGTAAGGACACTTTAAAATCATCCATTCACTATATACACTATAAAGCCCTTTATAATATTATTCAGCACTCCTCTAAATAGCTTAAATGAAGCTGCTGTTTATGATTTTATTTTATTATTCTGTTTTCTTGATGTAAAGTGTGTTTTAAGTGTGCTAATTAGTTTCAAATGCACTGCCTCATTTGCATGCATTACACTGTGTTTTAAATGGCATGCATCTGATCACACAGGTCACAGACACACTACTGCCTTTGAATGCAAAAGTACAGAGAATATTTTCTTTTATACTAAAATTCAACCGTTTTAAACAACAGTTGCCACACTAATGCCTTTTGCTCTCATACGACCTCCATCAACAAACAAACTATTATGCAACAACTTTACATTTATCTGCTCTCATGCCTCTGTTACATAATCTTTCCCACATTGTCAATAATTCACAAACACACAGTACACTCGCTCTGGGACCAGACTTGTGCAGACGAAGCAAAAACTGCTTCACCATTGAGTAAATACATGTAATCTACCGTCACAATCTATCTGCTTACTGTAACAGTCTACTACGCCATAGTTGGGTAAATTAAGGGCAACTGGAGAACAACGTCCATGTCTGGTATTAGCAGATATTGCTGACATCATCATAAAAAGAGGGCATTGATGGATTAGGAGATGGTGTGTTCATGTCCAGCAGGAGGAGTTATTTTCAGCCTGTGTCTGCTGGATGCTCAGTCAAAGTCCATTTTGGCACAGATAAACACACTTTCTGGATGGATGCAGTGTAGACAGACGGACAAAATGTAAATAGGGCCAGAGTATCACTTGGTATTTGAATGCCCAAAACGGATAGAAATTTCTGTTACTGCATTTTCTAAATAGGGTACGACTAATTCAATCATATCATCCTGTTAAGTTCACATTAACTTCCAAGTTTTATAATGTCCCAACACAATGTTTATCTTAGTAAAAATGCAGGAAATGATGCTTGACTCACCCCAACTTTGGAAGTCCCAATGAAGCTCCAAGTAAAAGTCTCCAAGCTGCAAAAGACAAAGACAGAAAAATATTAATACCTAATCTTTTTATTATTTTTTTAACCAAAATAACCAACTATAAACAAGAAGTCTTTGCATAGAAGTCAAAACAATGTAACAAAGTCTTTCTGTTTACATGGATATGCATAAGTCTCTATATCCTCCTATACAGGTTATATGCAGAAAACAGTCACAGTTACTCTGATGACAACTCTGACAATCATTCAACAGTCACAGAAAGTCAGAAAATACAAAATCAGAAAATAGAACCCTCAATTAACAAGCACTTTAGCCCTACTCAATGTAAAATATCCTGCACTGTCCCTTACTGCACTTAAATTCTTATACTCTTTTCAGTTTAATTATTTTTTCGTGTTTAAAGTTTAATTCCTGTAAAGTGAGAGCAAAGCTAAACTGAAGTGAAATTCATTGTTTCTTTAGCATACTTGGCAAATAAGCTGATTCTGATTCTTCAAATTCTAAACAAAATCACAGGGCATTTCAGGACACACAATATTCTTAAATTATTATTTTGTTAAATCGATGTGTCCGTGATCACTTAATTTTTGTAACTGATAAGCTATAGCTTATAGTTGATCTATATTGATTTAAACATTTTTTCCTGTAAGTATCGGAGGGTTGCTAATTCTCCCAGCATGCAATAAAGATATACTGGCACAATATCTCGTATCATTTATCATGTTTGGCATGACTAATGTGAATGTGAAATCCTGCTAGCCAAACTTAAGATGTCATTACAAATATATAGTAGTAAGAAGGGATTTTGATTTTACATTTAGCAGAAGTGAACTGCAAAGATGTAAATACACAAACTCAAGACAAGTGAGGGATTAGCATACAGTTAGCTTGCATTCTAGAGGCACAGTGCAGCTCTGAGAAAGCACTGACAGTTCAGTGGGACTGATCATAAGTGTGCAAAATCTTTGAAAAAATAACATTAAAATAACAGCTACAAAATTTAAGGCCTTATATCTAATTCAAGACTTTTCAATACTTTTTAAAAGCCTTAATTTTCACTAAATTGATTTATCATCTTTTAATACTTTTAAGACTCCGTGCTATAACTAATCAGCCTTGGCTGCTGTGAGGTGATAGGAAGGCATGGACAGATTCTGTCATCACCATGGTCAGTCTAAATCTGGTCTTGGCTAATAATGTCAGGCTGCTGGAAGTTCATCATTTCCCAAAGCTACAGAATCTCAGAGAAAGATGATGTAGCTTAAAAATAACAACATCACTGACACTACAGCATCAGGAACACAACTTCTAATGTCAAACACAGACTCAACCAAATGTCAGACAAGTTTTACATACAAGTCAAGGTGGAAGTCTACTAAAACAAGCCAAATCTGGCCCTAAGAGTTAAAATCGACAGATGTTTATATCATGTTACTCTATGCTCTGGCTATTTAGGGAATAAACAAGAACTTAAGATGAACAAACAATAAACACTGACGTATAACTGTGACTCTAATGTTTGTTACTAGTTTTATGTTTCTAATGTGTGTACTTGTGGATACTTATTATGTAAGGCCAGGCAGCTGCAAAAATTGGAGGTGTCATTAAAGCCTTAAAACCCACAACTAAAATCTGACCACGTGAAAGTATGTGCATGTAGGCCTGTGCGTTCCTCCTGGCTTTGCTTTGTTGTCATGACAGTTATTTGCACATGACAAACTTGACTGTAATCTGGGAAGAATGAATGTGGGAGTGAATTTTGCATCTAACCATGCAATAAACAAAGAAAAGATGGCCAAAAGAGATAACAAAACAGTGCAGAAGGCCAAGTATGAAGATCTTATGAGAGGAAAACAAAACAAACGAAATAAAGTATGAGGACACTGGAACCATCACTGTTAATGAGAGCAGATCAGAAACCGAGTTTACTTCTTTAAGGGCTTTCAGCAGCTTGGGCCTTTTGTCTTCCACACTCTCCCTGGATTGTTGCTTCAGCTTCCTCAGAAGGGCTGTGACTGAAAGACACAGAAACACAAACAAGAAAGAAAAAAAGGCAAGTGAGACCAAAAGCATGAACAGTCAGAGAGATTTCAGCAACTTAGGAAAAAAGGAGTGGCTGACGAGTTTTTTTTTTTCCACAGAGAAATCTGTTGAAAAGTTGAATGAAGAAATGCCATTTGTTCCCACACCAGCCCAGAGTAAATTTATTTGACTAACCTTTTGCTTTACTGAATCAGGATCCAACAGTAACTCTAAGAAAAAAGCATTTACTTTACTCAAAGACTTATTATTCCATCATGAGACTTGGCTTTTGGTAGTCCCCTCTTTTTCTGGCCCTCTATTACTGGGCAAACTGTCCTCAGTCTTGCTTGTTCTATATACGGGGACTTACTGAAACATGAACCCTTCATAAGATGTTTCAAGAGAACACCTGTATTTGGACAAAATTACCTCCTCATTCATTTTAATAAAAGGCAAAGGAACAATGTGAACAGGCAGCAATAGTTAATGCTGGAACAATTCTCATCGACATATCGCCAATGTCCACTAATGGACTTGTTTTTGTTGGCAGCACCAACTTTCAGGATAAAACCATTAAAATTCAGACTTTTTACAGTGTCTTGAGCACAAAAACACCTTTCGCTTTAGCTTATGTGAATGCAAGGAAGTAACAGCTCACACTCGGACCCTGTATCTGTGTCATTATAAGCACAAAGGTTTCAGTTTTATAGAAGCACATATTTCTTGTATGAATCTACAACAAGTCACCTCCATTATCAGTGGAGCAGCCTTATTATGCTAATCCTCACAACAATGATACACGGTAAAGATCACATAGTTTATGGCTTTATGTTTAGAGGTATGCTGACTTCCTGGAACCAGATAGGAAACTCCTACCTGCATCACACCCATCCCTCCTCTCTGCCTGCAGGGATCAAAACATTCCAGGAAGTTCAAAGGGAATGAGACTGCCAGATAGAGGGGCTGTCTGCTAATGAGCTACGCCTTTAACCTCCTTAACGACCTGAGGGAGAGACGTTCTCGCTGGAGACTTTAAACCATGGCAGCTCACATTTAAAACCATTCAAAGCTTGTTAGTTTATTGGCTGCAAGAGACCTTCATAGTTAAAAGAAAATAAGAGGATCCACACCCAGTCAGCTGGCATTTATTTTATTGCTAGTTGCTGTTTATAAGGGGAGTGAAGGCATTAGTCACTGACATGATGGTGGTGCTTTGATAAGGGCAGATTGGGATTAAGTGATGACATGATGGAAAGAGGGATAAAATATGAAAAAATATGCATGTCATAGCCTTTAAATATGACAATGAGCATTATGGCAGCCTAGCAATCATTAGCTAGGCCCTGTGCTCCCTGTGGTGAGTCAACACGCAAAAATATACTATAAATGTTTTCTTACTGGGGCTACCTATGAGGTAGCAATGAGAGGGGCAGCAATGATGAAACAAGGCTGAATGAAAGCACCAGCACACACACATACACATGACGACACACGCAACTGACAGGCACAAGTACAGGATGAGGGTGTCTCTGTGGCCTGGCTGCCTAATCAGTGTGGACAAGCTCTGATGGGGTTCCTCCTGATCCTTGCCGCTTCTCAGTGAGACCAGAAAAAAAAAAACACACAGAACAATCTCACCATCTGGCCACAGACCACCCAGCCAATACAGGCCGGTGCTGACGCTGAATACTTTAACACTAACCTGAGCTGACGCTCCATGCTGGTACTAACTCACCGAGACACTGATTAGGGCACTTTCCTGGCAGTAATTAGGTGAGTGATCACAGTAATTCCAGCTTCACACATTAATGAAATGAGGCAGTTTCAGGACAATTTTGCATCAAAATCACTACAAAAAGCTTCTATTTGCTGATGCTTGGAGGTCTGAAAAGATCTAAACGGCCAGTGTTGACACTTGTAGGTTGTGTGGTCAAGTGCAGCAGGCAGGCAGAAGCTAGCAGGATGATCTGAATGTTGTCATATTTAACCTGCTGAGACCTGAGCTGTTGAAATGCATTTTTAGTTACTCTCACTTCTTTAGAATAAGAAGAACCTGATACATTTAAAAGCTCAGCCTTGTCTTTGATCAGGAGATTTGTGATGTCCTACTACTGCAGAAAATACAGCACTGCATAGGTTTTTGAGCCAATGTTATGGCTGTGTCAGCTGTTCCTTGTAAATTCGTGAAAGTATTAGAGGGAATTCCTCAAAATTTCAAAGCAAATTCAGGAATGATGACAGAAATATCTTAAACAGATAGTAGATTTAATTATTAGATATTAGATTTTATACTTAATAAAGCCCCAATTTTACAGAGGACAAATAATGTTCTTGTCATCGGAAATATTTGTTGGTTTTAATTTTAGGTTAAAAGAAGTAATTAAAAAAAACATAGTGGCCTGATAGACTGTGTATATTTTCTAATGTGTGATTTAAGAAAAAAAAATGGCAAAGGCAAGCAAGCTGTTCCCTGACTAATAAACACCAACAAGACTGTGACACCCTTTAAACAATCCCCTGAAGCTGACATCCCAGCTGTGTAGAGGACAGAAATAGATCTTATTGAGCAAAACAAATGACTGAATCTATTTTTAAACATTTGCATTCTTGTGCTAATGAAAAGCTGTTAGTGGCACAACTTAGGTAACAACAAATCATAGCAGGAATGATGTCAATGGAAATTAGTCCAGAACAGAAGCTAAAAATAAAACAGTGAGATTACTGAATCATTATATCTATCCAATTTTAAAAATGCTGGCATTGGAAAGGCACAGAGAATTTCTAATTTAATGCCTATTTTTATATGACAGCAATGACTTGAAAAAAGTGCTTTACAATTAAAGCAAGCCAAAACTGCAGAACTAAATGCACTAATCATAAATTCTAGATTAACTGTGATTAAAAACCTGTCATCATTTGCCAGTAATACTGTGATTAATTCAGACACTTGTGATGTGTTTATTAGAATGCTCAAATTGTGGCAATTAAACTGCAATTATTTAAAAAGACTGGTAAAGACATTGCCACTGTGTCATAGCCTTAGCTGATGTCAAGAATAATTTAAATAAAGCACAGGGTAGAGTCAGCTGCAGGCAGTAAACTGTGGAAATCCTGACCCTGATGCATGATTAATTTACTAATTTCAAACACTTTCCAGGCTTGGGCATTCGCCTATATAAATCAAACATAACATCTTGGTCTCTGCTCCCTCACAGACTTCTGACTAAAACTGACTCAGCTCAAAATGAGTATCTGCTAGGAAGGGCTGTGCGGTGCAAAGTCTATAAAAACTCCACTTTTATGATGCTGAACGGCAAAAACAGCAGCAGTTTCCTTCAGCAAAATTTCCCCTTATGACATTGTGACAGGCAGGTTAATTTTTATGGAAGTGTTATTATTTTATATTGTGCAGATTCAGCATTTTCTAGCTGAGCTGGCACAACAAGGGCTCTGACCTGTACTGTGGTCTCCCATTAAAAGGTCAAAAAACAACACCAGAAGCTTTCTTTAAGTTATAACTTAACTTTCTGCCGTTCCCATAATGCCTTTCACAATATGCAGACCCCATAACCTCCAGTATTCCGAATGTCACAGAAGCAGTAGTCAATGACCTCTACTGGAGCTGTAAAACACAAAGGTTTTCCAAGAGGGAAAAAGTGACATGTGTGCTCTTAACTCAAACATTTATGTGTGTCATGCTGTTGCATCACATGGTGGTCTGTGCAAACTATACAAGGTGAGGAGGACCTGTGAGTGGTACAGAAACTGGTGCTCCATTAGAGGCTGAGATCAATAGAAACACTTGTAAACCTGGTGAGGTAAGTAAGAGGCATTAGAGAGTTAATTAGAGGACACAGTCAATGGAGACACTTTAAGCTGCCTCCCCGTATGATTGCTTGGTGTTTGTGCCAAGTGACTGCACTAATAAGCCCCAACTCTTTCATCCAAACAGCCTAATGCTCACAGAGTGTGTCTGAAAGATTTTAACATTATCCTCTCTTTCACATGGACTTCAGCCATATTGTTCCTGTCTGTCTCCTAACACTGTATTGTTAAGCCAGTTAACTGCATAAATGAAGATACACGTAACCGAGCACAATGGGATCCCTTATACAAAGGATATTACATTTGTGATGCTGATATAATAACAGCATTAAGCTGTTAAAATGTTAAGCTTTGACCAAAAAAAGGGTTTAACACCAGCCATGAGCATCTCAGCTGGTCTATAGTTTCTATCGGATTCCAGTTCTAAATCGATACTTTTTAAAGGGTGCTGGTGCCTATAAGGTGCCTGAATTGATAGCGGCTGAGTAAAAGCTGTCTCAATATTGTAAATCATTTAGAAAAAAAGATGCCAATCAAACATATAATTCAAGGTAACAGGTGTTAATTCTTCACATAATGTATTTTATGCTTCTCTTCTGGAGTGGCCTGGGGTTGGGGTGGTGAGGTACAGGAATGAAGCACCGAAATTTGTCTTGGAATTCAATACAGTAGGAGTTGGATGTGCTGGTACCACAATACTGGATTTTTGCAGACATCTGATAGGCTGATATTTACAGATTTGTTTTAGCTATACCGATATGATTTTCAGATCTAAAATTTCAGTCCTTTGAACACACTTTAAAGGTCATATATTATGCAAAATATACTTTTCAGGTTTTCTAGAAAAAATATGTGCCCCTGGCCTGTCCACAATCCCACCAAGAATTAGAAAAAACTCTAAACAATTGCTAACTGTTAGTACTAGGGATGCCTGATGTTATAACTGGTCCCTCTAACTGGTCACTGTGCACTTCACTTGTCTTTTATGTTGATGTTTTAATGTTGTCTTATTATGCTTTTACTTTATGTAAGGTGACCTTGGGTGACTTGAAAGGCACCTCCAAATAAATGTATTATTATAAGCAGGAAATCAGTATGGGCAGCTATTGGCCTAACCAGTTAAATATTGGTACCAGCAGATATGCTGATATACCAATCAGTAATATAATTCATCTCTCTGCCTTAAAAATTGCCAAAACGTGCAACTATATCATCAGGTATAGGTTAATGTCTAGGGTGCCACGCACTCATGGAGGCCCTCTATGAGCCCTGAACATTTTGAACAAAGCCCCAAACATTTAAGAATCACAAGACTGTCTACTCCCCCACTCCTCTCTCAGCACTGTTTGAATCAGCCTCTCTTTGCACAACAGAAACTTTGTGTTTTATACCCTAAAAAAGCTGTGTCTATATTGGTATTGGCTAAATGGGTTTTTGTAATAAAGGCATATCAGATATCTGCAAAAATCAAATATCATGCATCTCTAGTTAGCACCAATTGCCTCTTCTGGGAACAGAGCTGTTTTCCAGTATTTTGATGTAGAAAATGGGGATCATGTTTTTCAGAGGCTGCGTAACGGTATATTCACATAACAATAATACTCAGCACAGGAATGTGGATGTTAACCTGCAAAATGATTGAAGGCCTGCGCTGCTAGCAATGCTAACGTTAGCCACCTACTGCAAACTAACTTTGCACTGTTACGGTGTGACTTTGTTGTACTGTTGCAGTGTGAAGTCTGTTTGCAGAATGAATTTATTATAGTATTCAGCTAAACACAATTATAATTTCCATGAAATTGGATGAAAAATTATACACCTAGGAACATCAATAGTTTTGTGTTATTACTGTAGTGACATTTAGAACTTTTTCAAGGAATTAGTTTATTTAATATTGACAATTTCACTTAACAGTAGGTATATTAATGCAAAAACAAACACATCTCAGACAGTGTAATAACATTCTGAGCCAAAGTTTGAGCCTTTTTAGAATTGCTGGTGGAAAGCAGGCGAAACGGGGGCTTGACTATGATCAGCCTATGAGGAGAGAGAGAAACATCTAATGAATTGCCTTTCATAGGAGCACAAAGCCAGAGGGCCTTGAGGAATGTCCCCTCGCTCTGAGGGACAAAAGAGGCAGGCTGGCATCACGACCTCACTTGGAGGCAGCAGCCTGGAAGAATGTGCAGAGGCAACTGTTGATATGCATCTGCTGGTCAAAACTTTTCTATCCTTCATCGCCACTTTCACACAAGGAATACTCAAACTGATAAAAGAGATCTCAGAGAGTTACAATCACAGAGAGAGTCGCACATCTGTTTCAGTAAGTCACTTACTCATTTGTCGGTCTCCGTAGCTGATGGCTTCAGCAAGAGGGCTCCATCCCTGAGCGTTCTTCACCTTCACAGGTGCATTGTGGGCAAGCAGCAGATGGGCACACTCTGTGAGAGCAGAGAGACATGCAGTTGTACATGATTACTCACATTAAAACAGCTAAATCTTTTTTTTTTTTTTAAATACAGGAACATAAGACACGTGTACATTCAAACACCAGCAGTCCAAACAACACTGAAGAGGAGACAGAAACATCTTTACATAAATAAGTGCTTTCCAAACATGACTCAGTGTGTGCTCGCGTAACAAAGGTCTGTTTGTTTTTAGTCTGAAGTGCAGATTTTTTGGGAAGAAGTAAAGGTTTGCTCAGGCATGGCAGTTGCACACAGGCTCATTCAGAGTCCAAGTGAACTTGAAGTGAACCTATTTGTGCTGTAAATGAAAATCAGCAAATCTATTGTTCTGTGAAAGCCATCAAGCAACACCGTAAGTGTCATTTTCTCTCTAACCAGTCAGTTTAATCCCAACTGCTGCTTACATTTTAAAGCTGGTTTAGCAACTTTGGAGGAACAAGAAATAGTTATGTACATTCAAAAGAACTGAAGCAGAAAAATGTCCTACCAAAACACATGAACATACTCGGCCTTTCTTACAGCAAGAATGAACTGAGGAGAGGACTGTGTTCTTAGCTGTATTCTCAGGCTTGTGGCAGACTTTGTTGTCAAAAGGCAGAGTGGGAACAAGTAGGCAGGTACCAGGAGTTTTTCTTATAAGTCTTTGATTATTGATTGCAAGTGGGAGGTCATGGGAAATCTATTTAAGTCAAGCATAGAACTTTTTTCTGTTAACTGCTTTCCTGATCTTTAAAATTGAGATTTAGATGGTACTTCCACACTTGCACAAAACTCCTGAAAACTCTTAAATTATGAGATTAGTTGCTTGTGTTTACACATAATTTAGTAGTCAGATTTGCATTCTTTGGTAAACAGACTTGAAAACATCAGGCCATTAACTAAAAAATGCATTCAAAGAAAACTCATCTGGACCTAAACAGGTAAAAGAAAATGGTTTCCTTTTCACTAGACAGAAAAAAACAGAGACAAGCTGGACATAAGATGTGCTGGGCTCTAAAACAAATAAATTCTGTCCAAAAAAAAAAACTTTGTCTTTCTGAAAAATGCCTTCCTGGTTTCTTGATGCTCCACAACCACATAATGGTCAAAAATTCAGATGGTAAATGCAAAAAAAAAAAAACTCTTGATCAATATGATATGATATGATATAGCCTATGATATGATATGATACAGCATGACACACTATGATGCCACATGATTTGACACATCAAAATACAATACAATGTGACATGACGGGATGAGATATGACACAAAATGTGAAACATTGCAGCTTTAGGGTGTATTCACACCTGGCTTGTTTGGGACAGTTGTTCCGAAACAGTGAGCTGCCCCCCCAAAGTCTGGTTCGTTTGGTCATATGTGAACACAGCAATCACACTCAGATGCGGGACAAAACAAGCGGGCCGAGATCGCCAAAATAGGGTGGTCTCGGCTCGCTTCCATTCGAGCCCTGTAGCGGTCCCTTTGCGGTGAGAACACAATCACCTCAGAAACCAGCACAACTGACTCATAACTGTAGTACACACTGTAGTCGCTGGGGCAGTAATGCGCCCGGTTGCCAACCATTCAGTTAAAACAACAGAAGAAAAAGGAGCAGAAGAATCAGCAACAGCAGAAGAAGAAGGGAAGGCGGAAAAACAACAGATCTATCTGAGCAAAATGAGTCGTGGCTCCGTGAGGCGGCACATCTTTGTTTTAACAAGCGCATCAGCACATTATTTTCCAGCCGCAGAGTTGACTGTCGAAAAAAATACATGTTTTGTTGATTTAGCGAACACTGGTACATTAGCCAGATGAACACTATAAAAAAACTAGCCACACACACTGCTGATGTTCCATGGCTGTTGTTTTTCCCCGTGGAAAGTGGTTAAGAACCTGAATGAATGATTGAAGATAAGGAAACTCCCCCGCCTTCCGAGTAAGATTTCTGACCAATGAGAGACGAATTGGATCGCACGTGGCATTTGTTTACAGTTTTGGACTGCAAGAGACTTTTGCCTTGTGAACACAAATGAACCAAGTGACAACTGAAACAAATGTATCAGTTTTACCCCTGAATCGGAACAAAGCAAACGAGCCACAGGTGTGAATACACCCTAAGATCTTTTACTGGGAAACTTTCTATTGTCATCTCTGGGCCAGTGAGGGGAAATCTGTGTTTTATGCAAATAATATGTCACTCATTTTTCGAAAAAAAGTTTCTTTGTGACATTCAGGACATAACAAGTACTTAGTTTGTTATGTACAGACAAAATGCTCTGTTGGTATATGGTGTAAACCAAAACAATGATTGATTGTCTTATAAAGAATGGCTTCAATGAAAAGTCCTTTGTTCAATATAATCTCACTAGAAGACAAAGATCATTAAGTGCACAGAATAGGACAGAGTGTGTTTGTTGTATGACTCTAAGGAAACTGAGAACAAGATTAATTTTCTGTTTCACTGTCCAATTTACACTGATTTAAGGGATGCACTTATTAGGAAAATGTCTTTAATTAATGCTGAATTTTTCTGTTTGGATGATTACTAAAGCTTGCCTTTTGCTTTACAAAAACTACCTTTTTTGTAGCAGATTATATTTTCAAAGTTTGGGGAAAAAGGCAGAATGTATTATTACTGAGCTGGGATCAGTATAATCAATCAATTAATCAATGATACAATGCGATGGGATCAATACAATTGGATACAATACACTACATTACAAAACGATATGACAAGATTGTTACCATACAATATAATGCGAAATGATACATTATGAAATGACACAACAATACAATACAACATGATATATGATACGAAATGATACATGACATGAAGACCCAGGTAAAGATATCCCAATAGGGCAATTCTACCATTACTGAAATATTGCAGAAAAATTGCACAACGATACATCACAATTCACCTAGAAGGGAGGATTTATGTATTCATTCCCTGTAATTTGGTGCATTTTCAACACCTCAGCCAGGCATACACTGTGCGAATTTCATCAGATTCAGCCACGAATTTTGAGTCATGTGAGAGCAGAACCACGGGCAGAATCCTCAATGTCAGGGTGTTTTTTTTTTCTTTGTAAACTGTCAGACATCATCTTAAATTTTAATCGCAAAAGCAGAAATGACTTTCTAATGCCCCCCACACCCCAACTTTAATAAAGGAAATAAATGAGCAGGAAATATTACTACCCACAGATCTCCAGCTGACACAGACGGCGATGCTGTTTGTGTGTGGGATATATAGAGAGAGCAAGAGAAAGAGAGGCTATGACTAGATATAATTTCAACCTCAGTGTTTGAGGGAAACTGCTGATTTTTGTCACAGTCCTTCCTGATTTGCTCATAAAATGTGGGCACTTAGGTGGTGCACAACCATCCGATCATATAGTTTGAGTAAATAAATCGTGCAAGATGGTCGTGCGTTGAAGGCGATTCAGTTGCACAGTATGAACTGACATTCCACAACATCTGTCATAGAGCCGGCTTGAAATCAAAGATGTATCCCCGGCTTTATCCAGCTTCATCCTTTAACACTTTTATGCTGATGTTTGACATTACCCCACTGTCTTCTTTTTCAGCTATCCTGTTGTTAACTTCTTTGGTCAACTAACCATTCACATTACCTACCATTCGTGATAGAAATCCTCTGAGGTGTCAAGAAGTAGTGATGCAATCAGTAAAATTAGCAGGGAAATTTGTATAGAGCTCCATATCTATTAAAATCAAGATACCAACATTTGTCAGTAACGTTTTCACAAGTGTTTCAGGTTGGTGACATAAACTTATCCTGCCCTAATTCACGAATGGAAAACAGAACTTGTGTGGCATCAGATGTGCACAGGACAGACTAGTTTAAACACAAAGGCTCTCCTAAGCCCTGCCTGGTGTTATATAAGTTGAGACTAATGAGCTACTGCTTATAATCATGTTTGATGTTGCTATGGAGACAAAACAAGCCCAAGAAAATAATTCTAGCTGCATGCCAATACTGTGCCATTTTCTAACTGAACGTTTAACACTCTTTCAAATAACAAAAGCAAGAGAAGGACACTTTCATCAGCTTTACATTTTTTCCTGTGCTGCCTTTCAGTCCTGCTGAATGCCTCCATTTAATCTGATCAGACTTTTATCACAGCTCATTTGACTTTGAAACAATCTTCTGCTGTGCTCTGCTAACATTTGTGGTTATAACTGAGTAAGTTTCCTTTAGCATTTTATCAAAACGATACACACAGTCCTGGGTTTTTACGAGGACAGACTGTGTGTAGGATTAAGCTGACAGCTGACCCATTAACCAAAGACCCATATGGGGCCTTTGGTTACACAATCCTCTCCTTCCTACTTTTGAATCCATACTGCCACGAAGTGAGGGAGGAATTTCAGAAATAAAATGTCAAACGACACAAGAAGACATCCAAAACTAGCTCTCTGAGCGGTGCTTGCTTTCTAATGATGGGAAAACACCCAGTAAGCTTCATCCTTTCTCTGTGGTGAGATCAGCAGTAGGTGCAGCACCAAAAAAAAATGCCCTCACCCTACGGGCAACGTGTCAACAAACTACAGCCGGCCAAAAATGAAGCCTGTTGTTCCGGCTCGGCTGTCAGTTTTTTGTGACATCATTCATTAAAATGTTGGCATCTCTACAGCTCGCTGCCTCAGCACTGGGTATAGTCACAGTCACAGGCCTGTGAGCAACAAATCACTGAGATGCACAGCAGAGGCTACCAGCTAACTACTGGTAACGTATGTAAGGGTTAAACTCAAGAACTTAATTATGGTTGTTGGACCTCTGAAAAGGAATTTAATGTCATACTAAACTCACAGTATGATTGTATTTAAATCATCCACAGTTATTCTCTGGTTCTGGAAGGTTTGTATGGCTCTGTAGCAGAAGACTGTGTCTTTGCACATTCAAGCAGTCAGTGGATGAAGAACAAAACCAAAATGTAAGCTATGCCAATACAATCAGCAATTTTATGAGCAGTTATGAAGCCTTACTAGGGAAAAAGAGGAATAATTCAGAATGAACAGCAGGAATGCAATAATTCAACTCATGATACAATACATATTGTGTTACTAGGTACAATTTTATGAACTTTTAAACAACATTTTAATGACATGATGTCCAAAATATGTTGTTGTGCCCTCTTAGGAGATAAATTTGTTTTTCTGTTGACTTTTCTTGAATAGACTTACATCATGTGTAGCTGGCATTAGGGGGAACAAAGAAAGTCTGTGAAAGTTGTTAAAAATTCACACCACTATGAGATACAAGGGCTCTTTAGTTTATTGTTTGGGCCTTATTCAATTAAATTCAATTCTTATGCAAGTGCCTCACTGCAGAATGATGCTTTCTCTTCATTTAAAGGCTCTGTGACTACGGGGCATTTCAAGTCAGAAAAAAAAAAGGTTAACAACAAAAAGTCAATTTTAACTTGCAAAGTGTAACTCTAATTCAATTCAGAGTTACACTGTATTACCAAAAGTATTCACTCACCAATCCAAGTAATTGAAATCCAGTGTTCCAATCACTTCCATGGCCTCAGGTGTATAAAATCAAGCACCTAGGCATGCAGACTGTTTCTACAAACATCTGTGAAAGAATGGGTCGCTCTCAGGAGCTCAGTCAATTCCAGCGTGGTACTGTGATAGGATGCCAGTGCAACAAGTCCAGTGGTGAAATTTCCTCGCTCCTAAATATTCCACAGTCAACTGTCAGTGGTATTATAACAAAGTGGAAGCCATTAGGAACGACAGCAGCTCAGCCACGAAGTGATAGGCCAGGTGAAATGACGGAGTGAGGTCAGCGGATGCTGAGGCACATAGTGCGCAGAGGTCGCCAACTTTCTGCAGTCAATCGCTACAGACCTCCAAACTTCATGTGGCCTTCAGATTAGCTCAAGAACAGTGTGTAGAGAGCTTCATGGAATGGGCTTCCATGGCTGAGCAGCTGCATCCAAGCCATACATCACCAAGTGCAATGCAAAGCATCGGATGCAGTAGTGTAAAGCACGCCGCCACTGGACTCTAGAGCAGTGGAGACGCGTTCTCTGGAGTGACGAATTGCACTTCTCCATCTGGCAATATAATGGACGAGTCTGGTTTGGCGGTTGCCAGGAGAAAAATATTTGTCTGACTGCATTGTGCCAAGTGTAAAATTTGGTGGAACGGAGACTGGGAGCCAGGCCTTCTCATCCAACATCAGTGTGTGACCTCACAAATAAGCGTCTGGACGAATGGTGAAAAATCCCCATAAACACACTCCTAAACCTTGTGGAAAGCCTTCCCAGAACAGTTGACGCTGTTATAGCAGCAAAGGGTGGACTGACATCATATCAAACCCTATGGACTAAGAATGGGATGTCATTTAAGTTCATATGCGAGTCAAGGCAGGTGAGCTAACACTTTTGGCAGTATAGTATAAATAGTCTTCATTGTTAGAGTTATTTGACCGTGTTGATCCATCAGAGTTAGTCCAACTTGACCTAAACTCTGCTCACTGCTATTTCAAATTTTGGGGGATATGTTGGTGGAGTTTTTCCCTCATGCACTTAGGCAGGGTGTACAGTGCTGAACAAATTTATCAGACCACCTGTCTCAGAGACAGTCTAGCAGCATGAAGTGCTTTAATGCAGACTCTTTCATTTTCAGTGAGCTCTCCACGTTTTACCATTTTGAACAGGAATGAGGAATTTCAAACTGAATTCACCTTTTTATACCCAAATTTGAGACGGCTCACTGGGCTTCTCTGAGAAGTCAGAAATTAATCAAGCATAACATTCAAGCACTAAAACTCATTTTTCTGTTCAGGAACGCAAGTAAATAACTAATTTGAAATATTAATCAAGAAATATTAACGTGCTTTACTATTTTTTCAGTTTTTGTGTGAAGCAGTACATTTGAAAATTCATGGATAACAATAATAATTATATTTTAGCATTAAAAATATCATTTGGGTTAAAGAGCTTCTACATATTGGTGTATTAACCATTGCAGAAACATAAAAAAATGATTTTGGTTTTACCAATTTTTACCAATGCTGTTAATTTAGGGCAGCTGTGGCATAAACCTTACTTTGGGTGGTGGTCTAATAAATTTGTTAAGCACTGTATGTGTTTAGTTTGTAGTATATGTAGTGTTGTAGAATATTATAGTAGTTTGTAGTATATATATGCGTTTTGGTGTTTCCTGTACAGTGATAACTGCTTCTCTGCTCATGTTTATGGTGGGTTGATGTTTTTGATGTTGGATACGGTTGCACCATGAGTGAAGTTATCCACTGAATAAGTGACTTGGATGAACTTAAAGGGATACTTCAACATTTTGGAAAATTCACTCATTGCCATAATTCCTATAGTCTTAGTAATAGGTTCATTACCTTCAGTTGTCGGTGTAAGCTATTTTTAGATCAGCGCTGCCGAGTTCAGACCTGCTATGCCAAATTAATGTAAGCAGACAGTATTCCGGCTTTCCCTCATCAAACTCATACACAATCCAACAACTCCAAAATGCTCTTGTGGACAAGTTGTGACCTGTACATTCAGCACACTATGAAATAACCATGGAACATTATGAGACGGAGATGTTTTAAAGCTAAATGCAAAGCCGGAACTACACTCCAGACATGGCTGCTGCACTGTCACTCCGCCCAGTGGTTTACTCAAGAAATAGTTCAGAGTATTTGCTTCATGTGTCATAAGACATAATTATACATTATTATTTCATAGGGTGGTGAATGTGCAGGTCACAACTTGTCCACGAGAGCATTTTGGAGTTGTTGGATTGTGTATTTGATGAGTTTGATGAGGGAAAGCCGGAATACCATCTGCTTACATTGAGTTGGCACAGCAGGTCCAAACTCAGCAGCGCTGATCTAAAAATAGCTTGCACCGACAACTAAAGGTAATGAACCTATTACTAAGACTATAGGAATTATGGCAATGGGCGAATTTGCCAAAATGTTTAAGTATTCCTTTAAGAGTAGGTCAATGTAATAAATATCGGAGTTGAATAACACCGAAAATTTTACCTCAATAAATGATGCCTTCTGCCAGTTGAAAAAGAGAATTTAACCAAACTGTGAATCCTTTTTTAATCAAACTGATTTCAAATATACAGATTTGTATCAATTTGTAACTATATTGCATGCCATCATTAAACCCCTTCTTTATGATAATCATATAGTGACTGAAAGCTGCAAGGAAGCTGTCCATTCATAAACTCTTTCACTGCAATCCTTTGAGTCAGCCCTACTAGTCATGAGAACAAATTCAAACTGGTTACTGCCCTCATGTTGAGACTTGTTTCTACGTTAAACATCAGCATGAAAGCTATTAAAAAACAGCCTAAGGTACCTTACTCACAGAGCCAGAGTGTGGCACAGAAACATTGTCATAGACTCTAAAGTACCTCACCACCCCCTGATCTACATACTCAAAATTATTTATTAATGAGAAACAGGCTAGGATCTCATACATTCTTTATGACAGAGAGGAATACATTTTAAAACTCTCCCTAATTAAACATTTCACCCAAACAACAAAGAGAAATGTGCCAGTCCCGGGAGTATAGTTAGAGAAAAATAGAGCTTTTAGGCTACAGAAACAATTGCAAGCAACACTACTGCTCTAGTATACTGAAGACTGTGCTTTAAGGTGAAAGTGTGGCACAGAAAATGAGAATGAACAAAGACAAGCCAAAGGGGGAGTCAGTAATCACACAAGGGGAGCAGCTGAGGTTCAAAGATTTGGCTCATGACTTGTCTGAATTTGATTTCTTTTAAACTTCTGCCCAGTTTCTGCTCTATGTGATCTGCATGCTTAAGCCCTGAACTCCAAATTGTGACTCCTTTAGGAAGATTGGTTAAAATCTGCCAAATTGATGTGTGCTTTAACTAAATAAGCAGAAAAAGTGGATGTAACTGTTGAGTGTTTCACAAACAGCCTTACATCAGCAGACCAAAAAAAGAGCAGACCTCTGTGTTTATGTATGAGTCTGATCCGTGCCGGGGCTCGGGGATGGAGCTGCTGATAACAGAGGTTGATGTCGAGTGCTAGAGCGCTTCGCTTTCTGATGTAAGCCTCCCCTCTGGCCTTTGGCCTATATATCACCCTGCTAAATCCAATGATTGTGTAATAATAATGACAACATTTAGCAGATATACATTACATAACCGAGGAGGGAAAAGCCGGGCCATGTGTCCTGTGCTTTGAATCCGCCAGTTTCTGGACAGACCTCAGCCTTTCAGGGTTTAAGGGGGAGTAGACTCTCAAGCTTTGAGGTTTTATCCAATATTGATACTAGAGAACATTTTCTGGGCTAAAAATATGTGTTAAAGAACTGACTCGGAGTCTCATTTAAAAATCACTGCTCTGCTGATTCACATTTTCAAATATACAAAGCATATAAAAAGTATTCACCCCTTGGATGTTTACCCTTTCATTGATTTTATGGCTCAATCAAAAAATCCAAAATACCTCTTTAATGTCGAAGTGAAACAGATTTCTACAAAGTAATGTCAATGAAATATATAAAATATATATAAAATATATGGCTGCATAAATTTTCACCCCCTTTAAGTTAGTATTTAGTGGATGCACCTTGTGCATCTTTGGTGAACAGCCCTTTTACAAGTCCAGCAACAAATTCCCTATTGGACTGAGGTCTGGGCTTTGACTCGGCCACTCCAGAACACTCACCTCGTCTTTAAAACATTTCTGTGTAGCTTTCACTGTATGCTTCGGGTCACTGTCTTGCTGGAAAATAAATCTTCTCGCAAGTTGTAGTTCTCTTACAGACTTTATAACATTGTCCTCCATGATTTTCCTATATTTTGCTGAATTCATTTACCCTCTACCTTTACATGCCTTGCAGGGCCGGCTGCCAAGAAGCACAATGCCGCAACCGTCATTCTTTACAGTGGGGATAGTGTGTTTGTGGTGATGTACAGTGTTTAGTGTCCACCAAACATAGTGTCTTGTCTGTCCAAAAAGCACCATTTTGGTCTCATCAGATCAAAGAATTTTCTTCCACTTGACCATGGAGTCTCCCACATGCCTTTTGGCAATTTCTAGTTGAGATTTAATGAGGTATCTCCAACAGTGGCTTTCTCTTTGCCACTCTCCCATAAAGCTTTGACTGGCGAAGAACTCGGGCAACAGATGTTGTATGCAGAGTCTCTCCCATCTCTGCTGCTATAGCTTGTTAACTACTTCAGAGTAGTCCTGGGTGTCTTGGGGGCCTCTCTCACTAGTCTCCTCGCAGTCACTCAGTTTGTGAGGACGCCCTGATTAAGGCAGATTTATACATGTGCAATATTCCTTTCATTTCTTGATGATGGATTAAACTGAATGCAGGGGATGTTCAGTGCCTCTGAATTTTTTGTATCAATCCTCTGACTTATATCTTTAAATAACATTTTCTCTGAGCTGCCTGGAGTGTTCTTTTGTCTTCATGGTATAATAGCAGCCAGGAAAACTGATTAACCAGTGACTGGACCTTCTAGAGACAGGTGTCTTTATACTACAACCACTAGACACTCTCACTGCGTTTGTGATCCCCGTTACACTAATTGTGACAGTACTAGCGCCAATTTGCTGGACCTCTGTTGAATTGGGGCTGTCATTTTAAAAGGGGGTGAATATTTATAGAGTCCCTTTTTTATGTTACATGTTTTTTTTTATCTAATTGACATTACTATGTAGTAATCTGTTTTCACTTTTACATTAAAGACATTTTTGTTGCCAAAAAGTCAAATTCTATTGACCATGATGGATTTATAAAAACTATCAAAGGGTAAAACATACATGGGGGTGAAAACTTTATACTTTATAGGCACTGTACACTGATCTTGGCACAGCCCTTGAAGTGACTTGGTTAAGGTTATCACAATACCTGAATTTTAAACCTGGATATGATTCTAACAGAAATCAGTCAAAATAGATATCATGACAACAAAAATAGAAAAAAGGTCCTAGGTACCCAATATAGGGTAATTTCCTGTTTTCAATTTCCAAAAACTGCACATAAACTACTTCACACTGTCTAAATTGCCCTAATACACTGGTATGCATTGATCTGTGCAATTTTCCAGTTTCCTTCTACCCACCATCCTTATTAAAGAAATGTATTAAACCCTTTAAAGCTTATTGTATCATATTCGATACACATTTTTGTGAGACCTCTATCTAATGAACATGATTAATAATTTCCATAAAAAAAGTTTTGTACACAATCTGATAAATGATTTAAATAGATTTTCCAGTGGATTATAAACTGCCAAAAATGTCTAATACAGATATTTTATGGCAATTTTTCCTTTTTTGGATTTTGGTGTAAGGTTACATAAACATCTCAGTTCCAAAAAAAAATTTTTCTGGCTATAATTTGAGGCTTCAAGCTTATAAGGGTTAAAGTTTTGGTACATGATATAGAAAATGAATCAAAGTTTCAAAATGTTTAGGCCGCTAACTCAGTGTAGATTTCAGTTTCAAAGGGCTAAAATGAAGGATTTTTTTATTTGATTACTTATTTTGAACACTTATTATGTCTTGTGTTAAAAATATATATATAATTCTAAAAACCAAGGTGTATTTTCCATCAACAGTATTGTCCAACCAAAAATTGACATTAAGTTTGTAAGCATACACATCGCAGAAGAAAACATATTTAAATTTAAAGTCTTTAAAAGTTACAGTATTTAGCTGGTTTTGTTGAAAATGCAAACAACAACTGATCAATTTTCTAAATTGGCCTCTGTTGAGATAAACTTGTGGCTGAGGAAATGTGAGCCTTACCATGATCAACATGACTGAATTCATAATGCCAGGTGATTTTTCTTTCTTATCAATTATTTTCTTTTAATTTCCTTTCTTGCTGGCAGCATACAAAAAACTTCATCAGAAAAAAGTCTTCTGTGCATTCACCAAAAATAAGGAAATTTTTCATTTGTGTTTTTGCCACCTTGTTTGGAAGGAAAACTTTAGTTCTCTTTGTTTATCCGTCACTTAATATGAAGGTACAGTTTTCTGACAAAAAATATCTAATCCTTCTTTCTTTTGACAATCAAATGAAGAACTCCTTATACTCCTTACAGAGACTGGTTGGCACTTTGAATTTTTGTTGTACATGTTACAGTGACAATAAAGCTATTCTGTTTTACTCTATTTCTGTTCTAAATTTACATATGATGAGATTTTACCTTAGAAAATGTGACAATGTCTCCTCGGCATGCTTTAAATGATAAAATTCTACTCTAGAAATAGTCAGTCTTGCCTCTTTGTATTAGTGGGCCATAAAGAGGTTTCACTCTTCATTTCAGTCAGTTTCAAATCAAGTAAAAGCTTGTTTTTTCCTTGTAGGAGGCTGGGAAAGAATGATCACACTGCAGTTCATTTATATGAATCGAATCGAATAAAGTTGCCTGGATACATTAACATTTAGCCTATAACTCATTTGCTTGGCTGGCTCTCTGATTCGACCAGATACACAGCAGCAGAAGTATCGATAATAAGAACTTCCCCTCTGGGTCTCTAGCTTGATTGCACATGCAGGAGGTGTACAGAGGTGCTGCTCGAGTCACTTATGACTCGAAACAGAGTAGCGAGAGAGGCAGAGCAGGATGGAGGAATAAAGTGCTAATCTAATGCTTCACTACATACACTGGCTACAGAAGAAGCGCTTGTTAAGAGGCTCTGTGGGTTGTTAAAAACCCCGCCATCACCACCCAGTCTCATCTGGGCTGAATCCATCAGTGAAGAGGCTTTTTCACTCACTTCCCCAGCATTGATGCTACACACCAAATCAAACAGGAGTTGAGGAATCGCACTGACAAGGCCCTTGAGGTTGGGACTAATGTTGTTTTTCTCAAGACAAATGGAATATTACAGTCCATAATAACACTGATATCCACATGCAGTTTAATGGGATAATCTTGTTTTCTTTAGTGGCAACATTTTAGCCTTTCAAAAGAAGACTTTCCTGGACCATGATGGTATACTGGCTCCATAAACCACTAGGTTATCTTATATCTTCAAAATTAATCTCATATACAGTCATGATCATGAATTTGAGGCACGTAGGGAGTTTAGGATTCACTGCAGGGCCTGACATGTCATTGCCCAGGGCATCCATGGCCTCCTTAGTTTTCCTGAGTTTGTCTTTAGCATGTACAGAACCACAGGTGCATAATGCTTGGATTTTCAAATTTATGGACTACAGACATGTGTCACTGTCATTAACAGCCTTGTAAATAACAGGCACTCAGCTGTAACACAAACAGCCTTGTCCTCTCCATCCCAACAGACCAGCCACACCCAGACTATGATCTCATGCTGTAGCCTTCAGTCTGTCTGGCCTGAGCGTCCCTGGAGGACAGTGAGGCTGCTCAGGCAGGAGACAGGCAACCTCATTAGCAAAATCAATTCTACAGCGTCCCATACGCCACTACACTACAGCCCTCGCAGCGTGATTTACCAATAGGCATCAGGAGAAGCGGGACCTTTCGCTCAGGCGACAGGAACTGAACTTTGCCGATGAAAAATCAATTGAAACCCGTGCTCGAGTGGCAGACGCTAAACAAATGGGAACATGCAGTGCGGGTAACCCTATGCTTCTCTGAGAGTCTGCTGTAAAAACAGACGGGATTAATTTTTTACAAGCATGTTGAAGTCTCCTTGTGATATTAAATGTAAGCATCGCTTCCATGAGGATCAGTGCATTAATATTTGATGCACATGCTTTCAGCTAAAAACAAATTCATGTAACAACTTCTACAATGCTTTGATACATCCTGACACACTTTACCAATACGTCAAACAGATTGTGCCTGTATTATATACCAAACACAACTGGTTACACTTTTAATTTCTACCTAAAAATACAATTCTGTACCAATCAATATGAAACAGGCTAAAAATTTTAATGTTTGCGCCATTTTCTATTGAAGCTCCTTTAAATAACCAAGTTAACTTTTTGATAATTAACAGCAAATATTATTAAAGCTGAAGATTACATATATAATCTTATCTAACTATCTTTTCCCCAGATGTTAAGTCACTGAGCCAGTGGTGGAGCATTTCTCAGGACAAGAGACTTCAGCCACAGCAGGGGATCTAATTTCTTGTAGTATCATCATAATCTAATTCCCAGTAATTACATTTGTTCTAGTATTTCCATTTTAGAAAAAAAAAAATTGATTTACTTTCCTTAGTTTTCACCAGACAAAACCTCTTAATTCATGCATGAACATCTTGCCTTCTGGGATGCATGTGGCGCGATCTGTTTGCTAGTGCTCATCCAGACAAATGAACACACAACAAACAGAGGAATTTAAAATACACGTGCAGAAATACACAAATAAAACAGATAAAGCATAAAGACACACAGAGTCGCAGAGGGATTCATTTGAAATACCGCAGAGACACAGGGAGATAAAAATACACCACATGGAGGTAAATCTTTGAAAAATTACTCACCTTTGTGCCCCATCATGACAGCCAGATGCAACGGTGTGTTTCCTATAGGATGGGGAAAAAAGGGAAGTCATCAGCTGCATTTGATTATCACAATAAGAGGAGAGAGTCTGTGACAAGCACTGTGCCTCCAGGACTGTCACTCTCAGAGTCAATTAGGTGTTTAAACTGGAAGGCAGAAGCCAGTAAATTCTAAATTATACACCAAGTGTTTGTGTGCCCCTGCCATAACTAGCAATAATACAGTCCATTAACCTCCTGCACCCCTGATAAAGAAGGGCTTTAACTGACAGCGTTGTTGCATATCAACACCCATGAAGTAAACAGTGAAAGGAATGTATTCAGGGAAAACAATATTTGAGCCAGGTTTGGATAAGCTCAGGTTTTTCTTCCCAGGATGTAAAATGTGCCTCATAAGCATTTGGAAATTCCCTCAAGAGGAAGGCAACGTGCCCCGTCAGCTCCTTTGGGCTCCTTTTCCAAGAGAGGAGTGGTTGGCAAGCATCCAAAGTAAAGAAGGCCAGCCCTGTAGAAGCCCTGATGTGATGTGGGTAAACGTAAGCTGGGTATCAGCCAGCGGTCACACTTTACATCGTGAGAAATGCAGAGGTAGGGCAGTGGAACATCAGAGATGCCAACAAGCATGACTGAAGTTCAAGTTTCTTTTCTTCACCTAAAATTGTAACTTAATCTGTCTTCAAGACTGCTACTGCCAAACCAGGCTACCCGAGGTGAACCAAATTCTATTTGCTTACTTCAAGTCAATGAAACTCTTTTCCAATGTCTGCGCCCTGCCAAGTCTAGATTAACCAGCCAAAATTCCCAGATGATTTCTGTGAATTTCTTTCTTCAGTACAATAGAGATGAATCACTGAATTTTTGATATATGTATCCATTTAAATATTATGTTTTAATTCCATTCTTCTAGTTTCTTTAAGTGACATCTTCTGCAAGTTACTGTTAAACTAAATAAAATTAAATATTCATCTTTATCTAAGTGGGGTGGAAAGAATTCAACAACCATATTTGGGAATTTAAAGACAACTATTATTTGAGAAAATATCTCTAATAAATTAATTAAACAAGTAATTGCAGCCCTATTACACAGAAGAACTAGAGACTGTAGAAAAGTAGATAATCTAAAATGGTTTGATAAACAACTAGTACTTTTTGTCCAGACTTTAAGCTGGTAAGATTAAAATAATATTGATACATTTCATTAATACCACAGCAGAAAAAAGTACAAGGCAAGCATTATTCAATCATTAAAAATTGCAACTTACTCCTACATACTGTATATGGCACAATTATATTAGCAATTAATATAATTAGCAATACATAATTAATTATACTAGCAGTTTATGTGTAAGTGCCTAAATGTTGCTTATGTAGTTTTGTAATTCAATCAGTGTATACGAGGTGCCAGCAATATCTGGTGGATCCATTCCTCTCATAAGAACATTTCTGATAAGTAAGATAAAGTTGTTTAACCTCCTGAGACCTGAGCTTTTGTTTGTAATGCATTTTTAGTTTCTTCTACATCTTTGGGATCAGTAAACCAGATAAGTTTAAAAGTTCAGCCTTGTCTCTGAACAGGAATTAGTTTGGACCAAAAATGATGTCCACAAATCTCCTAAAGGTCCTGCTTCTGCAGAAAATACAGCACTGGATTGGTTTTAGAGCAGATGATTTGGCTGTGTGTCCGCCAGTTGGTCAGCTGTTGTGGGTCTTAAGAAGTCAGAAAGTCATTTTGATGATGAACAACAAGGACTTCTGAATTTCTTGAAAATCTCTATGAAAAGTCCAACACATATTCTAAAGTATTCCGTGAAAAAGTATCCTGTAAGTATGTCAAACATTCCTCATTTGTTTCAGTGAAACTGTACCACAAGCCTAAAAATTCCCATAAATATCCCCAAAACTTAAAATTAATTTTACTTGAATGGACATTTACAAAAACTGTAATTGAAGAAATAACTACTATGTTGTAGCCAAAAATGTACTGGTTCAGAAACATGTTGGCCCTGTGTGAGCCCTACACCAAAACAGAAAGAAAATAACCTCAGCATCATTTTCTGTGCTGTAAAAAAATGGTGTATTGGCCCTGATTTTCACATCAGTGCATCATAATGATTTAAGTATTAAAATGTTGACAGCCTTACTTATAATGTGTATCTAATGTAGGACTCCATTACTGATTGCTTTATCTATTAGCCTGTATTCATAATAGCATAACAAAGGTGCAGATAAACACAACCTTCAGCAACATAGAAAAATCAACCTTCCAGACAAAAAAGTTTTAAATAGTAAATGTTCAATTCCTAAAGCAAAGTTGGAACAGATCTGTCTACAACTGGGGTTGACTGGACAACGAAGTTGAGGTTAGACATGGGGACGGACCACATTCCAGTGCTGACACTGTGCTTCAAGTTCAGGCCATCCTGTTGTTAATGCACGTGAACCGGAACAAAACAAGTTTGTGACCTTTTAAGTCCGGAGAGGAATCCTTAGAAATGTTGATATGTTATCTGAGATGCCTATGGAGAAACCCTGACACACTATGAACAACTACATGACTTATACCTCGAGTATCTGTGAATTCTGATGCTGAAAAGTTGCAGAAGTTAGATTATTTTGAAGCCTCTGGTGTTAAGATAACAATTTTTCCCACTTTTTGGTTCCTTTCACCTGCTGAACTTGACTGGATGGCACTGTAAGGCAATGAAATCAAACTAATGCTCAGTTCTGTATCCAGGCCTGTGGCAAGGAGAAGCCTCGCCTATTTCGTGTGCTGCCAAAGAGGGATGGCCTATTAGCAAACTAAAACTAAGCTTTACCGGATGCTGAAATCATGGAATCACCGTGAAAGGGTTTGAGATGCTGCCTCCAGAGATGGGGAGCAGACAAACTCACCATGAACGTCCTTTTGGGCGATATTCTGAGTCCGTATGAGCGATGACAGGCGCCGGACATCTCCTTTAAACACGCACTCATGTACCGGAAAGTCCTGCCCAGTTCGGATGATAGGGTTTTTGTTATTGTCATCGATGACTTCTGATGATGACAGTGTGTTGGTGTTAGCATTAATCTGGGACTGGTGGTTCTGCTGCTGCTGTGTGGATGAAGACTTGATTAACTTGTGATTGCTGAAGATTTTACTCGCTCTGCTCTTGTTGTTCGTCTTGGAGGCGGTGAACGTCCCAGTGGCTGCCTCCTCGTCCGGCTCCAGTAAATCCTCCTCCTTGCTCGGCCTGTGGTCCTTACGCTGGGAGCGGATCTTCTCTCCGGTCATTTTCTAAACAGTTGACGCTGACGGAGCAGAGGGTGTCGTCTCTGACGATGACCCTCCGGGCGAACTGATGCGATTCGCCAGTTGGAAGTCTCCTCGCAAACACTGTAAATTGTACAACATGAAAACACTTGCCTCTTCGCCTCACAGACAAAAAAGACCGTTTGTTCGAGGACGAACAAGTACAGGCTCTCGTTCGACGGTTTACTCTGAAAACAAACAGTTTGTCCTCCTCCTGTCGTCCAAAGCTGTCGTCGGTTATTGGTTGCTCTACAACATAAGCGGCTCCAGTTGACTACTAAGGAAGATACGACTCTTCCGCCCCGTACTATCGCGAGAGTTCAGCAAAGGTTACTACCGGTCACCTGCAATACATTTTATATGCTGAATTCCAGAGGTTCCAGTTGAAATAATTAAATATTCTACACAGGGAAGAATAAAGTTTACTAGATATAAAAACTTGTATCGTTTTATAGGATGATTAAATAGGTCTACATAACATAAGACAGTATATAAAAATAGCCAACCACATTTTTAAAAGGAAAGAAAAAAGGGGAAATTGTTCCACATAAACAGAGAAACCACTTTAAAATCTTCTTCAAAATAGTAATGTTCTGAACTTTTGATTCAATGAATTTAACCTTTTTGACATTGTGATATGCAGGGATTATTATACATCCTCCCATTGAGTGCTTAGGCTACGAGTTGGCAAAGATGGAAGAAGTAGGCTATTGTAATTCAGTAACAGTGTTTAAATATCACGATTAGAATATCCTTATAATTAGTAGGAATTGATACAATGTGTTGGGTGTTTAATGACATTGAATTTATATTAAATTGGATTGTAATTAACATTGGTTAGCTTGAAGACAATGGTAGGATTTCACTGCTCTGATATGATAGCTACTTCTATGTGATAGTGGGGATTGTGTATTTCTAACCATTTTGTTTAATGTTCCAATAACAGCTTGTATATGAATTTTGTGTTTTTAATGTACTACATTGTACTGTTCAGTTCCATCCTGATAAAAAATACTGTAAATTAAAACAGAACCCTCCTGTTAGGAAAGTTTATTCTTTCAAACAATATTTAATATTTTATAGTAGGACATACAAAACATTAATCCAGTCCCCTGGAAAGGGTGAGACAGGATAATAACATTTAATGATTTTTTTAATCAACAAAAATAGCATTATTAACAGGCATAGACATCAATTCAAAGCTATTTACCCTCGTCATATTTAATTCCACAGCAAAATCATCAAGTCCCATAGTGTTAAATTTATCACTCTCCCTGAGTCTAATTCCCACAGGTTCTGAGTTAAATTTACACTTCAGAAAGTGTTGATATTTTAATGCTCAAATGGTTTGACACTCACAGTGTTATTTCATTAAACTTTAAAGTGTATTTTCAACACATGTAGGTACATTGTATGTTCATGTGGGTTAAAGCATTTATTACTAATACATTGCAACCATGCCTAATTGACTTTGTGAGTTAAAAACAACACTGAAATGTTTAACACTAAAATATCAACACTCCTGTTTTTGCCGTGTATATTCAGACAAGGTCAACAGCTGTATTTGTATCCCTTTTGCATCTATTTCTCCAAAAATACATAACATTTCCGCTCTAGTCGACAAGATCCTTCAAATAGTCTTATTTTTTATGATGTATAACAATATTCAATGGCATTAACTAACATTCAGACAAAACACTGTCAGATTTATCTAAGCTAGAGATGAGTTCTCTTCGGATACAGTTATGAATGTTTCTGATGTTTTTGTGTCTAGATATGACTTTTCTTTGCACTTTTCAGATCCCGCAGGCAAGCATTTGTACACTAGTGTGTATGATATCAAAAACAATCTAGTATTTCCTAGTTTTCTTTCTCTTTTTTCCTGTTATTATTGTTATTATTATTATTACTAGTAGTAGTAGTAGTAGTAGTAGTAGTATCATTATTATTTCTATTAATATTGTTATTATAAAATCAAGGCATGTTTTATTCAAAGCATTTTATTATATACGTGATTGAGTAACTTATTTTCCATTGCTGTGGAACTTCTTGGGTGTTCAGTATTAGATCTGAGCTTTTGACAAGCCAAAGCAGAACAGAGGTCTCAATACAGAGCACTTCCGCCCCCTACGGTACAAAACTTGAAACGCAACTTACACTTCTCTGTTGACAGTACCACGAGGAAAAACATCATAAGAAATTAACAGTGAAATCTTTGAACTGAACCAATAGTTGTGGAGGTGAGTTAGATCACCGAGTGTATTGTTGTTTGTTTGACTATTAAGAATTATTTGATTGTTATTTTGTAGATTTCAACTTCAAGTAAATGTATTTCTTTCCATTTTAAGCGCTTGTTGTGATGGTATTTAAAAATCTAGCCTTTAGACTGTAATGACAATCTAAAAATTAAAGTTAGGATATTGGAAGCTTAGTAAATATGTGAAACTTGAACGTTTTACAACGGTATGACCTCCCTGACTCAAACAGCAGGAAACGTTACATCAGTACACACTTAAAGAACGCAAGCAACGTGTACAGTCACGTGGTTTGGACGCCCCTGTAGGCCCACCAATCTCGGCCGTTCCCCGCTTGTTGATGAGCGCTGATTGGCTGACGCTGCCAAGCGCAGCGACGGCCTACGTTAAATGGCTTTCCTCTTCACCATATAGCGGCAATGCTTTCTCAGACAAGCTGAGTTAACAGTAGTCCACGTCTGTCGGAGCTAACCGTCATGGAGCAAAATCACAAACAAGACGAGCAGAACGAGCTGTTCGCTGGCTTCAGCACAGCCTTTAAATCATTTGCTACAGAAGCTATACATGTAGGACAGGAACCGGAGCAATGGAAGTCAATGGCTGTGGTACCACCGATTTCTCTATCTACCACGTTCAAGCAGAACGGACCAGGAAACCACGCTGTAAGTAGCCCTATATGACTTGGACTTGGTTACTTAAAGAGAGGGGGGGCCAAAGGGGGTGATGGGAACCATCTGGTGCTATGCACGTGCGTATAGCTCATATGCTGGGTCATGCACGAGGACTTAGGTGGTCTATGAATTATTGTAGGGTAGTAGTAGCAAGATGAAGTTTCTGTGTCTCGTAGAGTCTGTTTAGAATATGTAATTTAAAGACACTGAATTGGGACAGACATTTTCTTAACCCCAGTATGTAATCAACCATTAGAGCAGCTAAGTGGCATATGAACCACATTCATATTTTTTAATTATCAGATAAATATATAAATAAGGCCTTCAAAAAATATAAATTTTGGCTATCCTTTCAGGTCCTCAATACATCTAACAAATTGCTAACCCTTTTTCTAATAACTGTCTATTATAGAGAAGCTTAAACAGAACAGAGCCAAAGTTAGAGTCTGTGAACAAAATTAGTGCCAGATACTATCCCATGCATGCTTTTTATAAGGCTTTGTATTGTCCTGTTTTGTGTTACATTAGAACAGGGCACTTCATGGGGAACTATCCGGAATGACAATGCAGAGTTCTTTTTATCAATCCCATGTGACATGTGTTATCCACCTGTACTGCCTCTCAGAAATCCCACAGATCTGCACAGCCTTACTGTAAAATCTATCCCAGGCCTGACTAAGCTGTACTGGATTAATATGCATTTTCCCCTTTCAGTTAAGACTGTTTGAAAAGTTGACTCATAAGAACTGTCAATGTCTTTGGCAATGATTATACTGTGGGTTAGTCATGAATTGTTTCGGGCTACAGGTTTGGTGTTTGAATGTGCTGTTGTTACCACAGCCGCACAGACAAGCATGTCGTAAAATGAAAGAGAGCAGAGGTCATTTAGGTTTTCTTGTGTCTGGAACAAAGGTGCAATCTGTTTAGTTGAGGCATGAATGAACCTTGATGTCTTTCTGTTTATCTTGAGGCATTTTTACAGCATCAACAACTAACGTACAAACAGGGAATAAATATGTGACCAGAGTATTGATACACTTTCAAATGGTGCTTGTTACACATTTACTCCCTGTTTGTACTTTAGTTGTTAATGCATAAAGATCACTCATTCAGTATGAAAGTGTGTTTCCACAAGGTTTAGTTTGATTCACTATTATTTGTGTTTCCACTGTCAAAAGTTGGAAAAAGGTTATCCAATAACCAATCAATACTGTCCTAGCTTTTTGGCACCCTCCTGCTGGGGTGCCAAACATACCTATCCAACCAAAAATGATTAAGCTAGACACACCCCCATCTACCAAAAAAGGATATAACAGTCTGTGGAAACAAAGCAAAATCAGGGTTTAACCGCTCAAACCAGACCAAACTTACTTAACCAAACAGACCACTTGGTGGGAATGCACCGTTAGGCTACTTTCATATAACTCTGTTTAAAAATGTATTTCTTGTGTTAGCCAGATCATTCTCCACTTATGTTTATAGTCTAAAGTTTATGTGGTATGTTTCAGTTTTTATATACAGTACTTAGTCTTCTCCACACTGCCTTTCCTAATCCTTGTTTTTGCTTCCGTCATGCTACAGCTCTTACTTCCCCTCAATTAATTGACTAGTACCTGCTGAGCCCGCTGCCCATGCTGATCTCATGACCTCTTGACCTTGTTCTGTAGTATTTTCAGTCCCTTTGACTATGCCATATGCTCCCAGAATAGTGTTTGAATTACCTCTTTGAACATCCCAAACAGCGCCCATTGCTTGTTCAGTTGTAAAACGAGGAAACTTGCCAAACTAGAAAAGCATTATCAAGGGTTATTTGGCCTTGTGCACTTTGAGAACAGAACATAAGCTCCCTGTTCAAGGCTACTTTAGTTCCATTTGTGTCTAAAGGTAGCAGCCTCTACTACTCCTATCATTTACCTCTCTCTCTTTCACAACTGCTTTTGAAGCACTAAAGTTTTCACTGAACCCAAACACCTGTTACCTTCATAGTCACTTTTCCCTGTAATTTTCTTGATAAAGCAACAAAAATGTTTTTATGTAAAGAAAACAATAGGATGCATGTTTTTACATTGTCTCAAACAAGAAAAACTTGATAGTTTCTCCCACGAGGGAGCTCAAATACTGGCAGTCGTTTAGTCAGCAGAGAGTACTTAAATTACTGGGCGAAACCATGTTATTTTAAGCATGCATTGATGTCGTAACTCACAATAAATACTCTATAATTAGTGATTCTAGCAGCTGTCAGTCTTGTTTGCACACCAGCATCATTAGCAGGTCTTCAAACAGTGGACTAACACTGGTGTTGGGTGCTTGTGATAGCAGTAAGCCAGAGCAGAAATAGAATGTGTTAAAAAGCTAGGTCATCACTTGCATTAGGCAGCATGTCCGCAAAAAAGAATGATCTTTTTAGGATAATACATGATTTTGGTGACTGAAATGTCTTCTATTTTTGTTTTCTGTAGGGGTTTGAATATAGCCGGAGTGGAAACCCGACAAGAAACTGCCTGGAGAAGGCTGTGGCTGCTTTAGATGGAGCAAAGTATAGTAAGTAAGGCTGTTACGTGCCAAGCATATTCCACACAACCATTAAGTAATCACATTGTTTTTTAACAAAGAAGCTTAGAAAAAAAGATTAAAATGCGCAAACAGCAACGTCTGTTTCTTCTAATAATGAACGGATTTGTGACTTCAAAGTCTTTGGTACTTTTTTTCCTGCAGGCCTTGCTGTTGCCTCAGGGCTGGCAGCCACATTGACCATCACACACTTACTAAAGGCTGGCGATGGCATTGTCTGCATGGATGACGTGTATGGAGGTAAGAAAAGCTATCATACTATGTTTCCCATATGTGCCATTACATACCCAATTGATGGTGATATTCGAAACATATCATGTGTTTTGTCAATTTCTTGATCACAAGGCACAAATCGCTACTTCCAAAGAATTGCCAGGGAATTTGCCCTTGAGGTGTCGTTTGCTGACTGTACAAAGCCAGAGAAGCTGAAGGCGGCTCTAAAGAACAACACCAAAGTAAGTCAAAGGATTGTTTTTTTGGTCTAAGCTGGTGTGAGTTTAGCACAGCTTGTTTTCAGTTTTTTTTTTATTTAAGGTCTATAACTAACGCACAAAAAACTCCCAAACCTCAGAGTTGCATAATTGTTGCATAAGCGTGCGTTTTCCTTTGCTTTGTGGAAGTCATTATGAATCAGCTTTTTTTGTAAACCAGTACCAGCAAATGATCATTCATTACATTACCCTCCTAATGATGCAGCAACAATGACATGACATAATCTCTGTCCTGTTGTAGCTGGTGTGGATTGAGACACCCACCAACCCCACCATGAAGGTTGTTGACATCAGAGCCTGTTCTGAGTTGGTCCATGAGCACAACAAAGACATAGTGGTGGTCGTGGACAACACTTTCATGTCCGCCTATTTCCAGGTGAGAGCGACAGATGTGAGCTTCCCGCTCTTTTGAAGTTGAAGCAGCGATTTAATAGTTTCCAGCTGTTGAATTCCAGCTCATGTGGAAATGAGTCACTGATTAACATGTGTCTGTTTGTCTTGTGCTCTTGTAGCGCCCCTTGGCTTTGGGAGCTGATATCTGCATGTATTCAGCCACCAAATATATGAACGGTACGTTATAAACTTTGACTTCCAACATGACCAAAGTTTTTACACTAATTGCCCTTAAAAGTTGTTGTGCAGATAAACAAAGCTTTACATGTAGTGCAGCAAAAAGACACAAGTGACATCCTTAAACAAATGAAGATAAAAAGACAGAAATTCTGACACAGTTGTTACAGGTTGACCAGAAGCAATGATGCTGAATGTCATACACATATAATTAATAAAAAAAGAGAACCAAAAATACATGTATTTAAAAGTTAACATTTATTTCAGTGATAATTTTGTTGACTAAAACTATGACTAAAATTGCTAGTTGAATACATTTTCCATGAGGAAGATGAGACTAAGACTAGCTAAAAATACATGTTTGATGACAAAACTCTGATTGAAAGTAAGTTAAGTATTCAGAAGGCGGACTAAAACAAGGCTAAAATGTGGTTTACTTTTCATCAGACATTCAGACTCCATGATATTACTTTACTTTGGGTAAATCTGACAAAACACAACATTTCTGTAGCTCTTCTGTCTTTCTGAGGTTTATCAGGGTGCCCAGAACACACAAACATGATTTTGCACCAAGTTCAAACAATTATCACTGCTCTATAAGGCAGTGGTTGTGTTAGAAAATAGGTTTTCATATAAAAGCAAAGCTTCTACATTATCTTATCTGCTTTTGTTTATCAAAGCTAACTGGGTCTTATTACATTGACAGGGGCCATGTACAACACTACTGTTGGGCCAGAGTCAACCATATAGCTACAGTAATTCACTATTGTGGTGCAGGCTTCACCTGGCATAGCAGATGGATTTGCCAGACTCCATCTCTGTCATCAGGCAAATCAGTCCAAACTAAAATGTTTGTGCAGCATCAAACATAGCTCGAGCCAATCAGCGTCAATAAGGTGGAGTTTAGTTAAACTAGCTGTCTGTAATGGCTACCTCCGATGCAGTGGTTAGCTCAGATGTTGCTACAACATAGTGACAGTTTTATCAGAAGTGGACCACTTTCTTTCTATGAAATTAAGAGTAAAAACAACACTAAAAGCGTTTCATGATGGAAAAGATGTTTTTGCTCCTCTTCTGACCTGCTTCGGCAGGTTATGGGGTGATGGTTTGTTGTCCTCTGAGTGATTGTATAGAATGGCTGCTAGTGGAGTGATTAGCTCAGACGTAGCCACAGTGGTGGTTTTGTCAGAACTGGACAACATTTCTCTTTTAAAAAAAAGAGCAAAGAGCCACACTGAAACCTTTTCAGTACAGAAAAGATGTTTTCACTCCTCTCCCGGCCTGCTACGGTGTGGGTTTGTGATTGTTACGGGTGGGGTCTGTCAATGCTCTATTTCTTCTACTTTGTCGAATTTGCTACTGCTGTGCTTAATGATAGCAGTCTATCCCTAACCCTAACCATTCACCCCATATACACAAAGGCAAAGTAGCACATTTCAACAGGTAGCACAAACTGACAAAATACCTGTTTTTCCAATGGCTGTTGCTGCAGTAGCTGTTAGCTGGGATGTAGCTGTTGGGAAGTAGCAGTTTAATCAGAACTGTACCACATTTTCTTTTAAACAAATACAAAGAGTCACACTGAAAGCTTGTCCTGGCAGAGATTTTTTTGCACATTTCTTGACTGGTCTTGACATGAATAATATTCACTGAGGAGCTTTTCCATTCTCAACTATGGCAGCGGTATCCTGTCCACTCAGGAGAAGCACATGTGTACAACCTAATTTTGTCTCATCGCTCTCATTGGCTGCCATGAATTTGACAGACAGAATGTTCCTCCATTCATCTTCTGTGGATTTTTTTGAAGAGTCCTGCCCTTCCCAAACACTTTCTATGGGAGTTTTCCCACATGAATAGGAAATATATCCATGTAATACATATATAAAACAGACTAACTGGCATGTCAGGTTAGTGCAGAAGATCTAGAAAACAAACATTGCAATACCAACGGTCAAAAGCGGTACAAAAACATTTACAACATATGCATACATTACAAACAGAATATCAAAAAGAATCTGTTCAAGGTGTATTATACAAAGATTTAAATCAGTGATCACATGATTATTTTTCCTTGGTATTCTTGAAAGCTATTCTTAACCAAAAGTTTCTGCAATAAATTTGAAAATTGCAAATTGGTTCTTGTTCACTTGCATTAATTCCGTTCTCTCTCTCTTTTGTAAATCTCACCATGTTCTATCCTTCCTTTTATTTTGACAGGTCACAGTGATGTGGTAATGGGTCTTATCTCTGTGAACAGGGAAGATCTGTATGACCGACTGAAGTTTTTGCAAAATGGTGAGTAGAGGAAAATAGTGCATGACTTAATGCCACCCAGCAGATGATTTAATGCACTGCACAGTAGACTAGATCTGAACCAGCATATACATTCTTTAGTAAGGGAATAACATGACCTTGTGTAAAAGTATACAGGTGTTTTTGAAAAGGGAGATTTTTCTCCTACATTTTCAAAAATAACCTCGTCCACACATATGACGCTATCGTTAGTTCATGCAGGACATGGTAGTCGTTCACCCAGCTGTGATCAGCTTACGGTCAGCTGATCTGAATTATCTTTCTCTCAACACAGAAGTGTATATAAACATGGCATACTTCTCACTAATCCCTGCTTGCATGAATGCTGATGCACCACGCTGCTACTGCTGCTGCTGTCAAAGCTTAAACTCCTCCACCCCAGCCTACTCCTTTATAGCATAAAGCTTGTTGCACCCTCATATTCAAAACTATGCAACTATGGATAAATTGCTTTTGAGCTTACTCTACTGTGTGCAATGCACATAGTCATAAATGCATCTATCCATATGGGTGTTTCCAGCCATGTGCTCTTTGGTGAGTCAAAGCATGCTGCTTGACTAACCCAGGGATAATCTTTTGAGCAGAGACTTCTCTGCCAAGTAAAACTGTCCATCCAAACTGTCTATCCATTTTGCAACAAAATGGTCAAATATATGATGAGAGTGTTCCTGACTGAATCTGTATTCTTGAAATATCTTTGTTTACATAAAACTGCAAGAATGTATTGTGATGTGGTGTAAAGAGCACATGTCATTGATAGTCAGTCCTTCACTGTGTGGGGGAATCTGCTCAGTCAGAGATGGCAGCGATGTCTTTGACATGCAGAAACCTTCTTGCCATTCCTTTAAAAATCAAATGGTCATTTCAAAGAGACCCCACCAATCTGAACTAGGTGTCATCCAAAATTGTTGACGTCTGTGGTGGACTTTGTGTCCTCGATAACCCTCATAGTCCATTCAGGTATCTCTGTTCGTCAACAAAGTTGGAGAGCAACTGTGTGTTTACTAAGCATGTAAAAAGTCCAGTTAGCAGTGTCAACACCAGCACAACTTTGGCAACATGTGCTGTGGCCATGTAAATTAAAGAGATAATGTTGCACACCAGTGACTTTGAACAGAGAAGAAACCTGTAGTGAGGTTTAACAGGCTCAAGACTCAGTTTTCACTGTTTATTTTAATGCTGAGTTTTTAAAAATCTTCACAATGGAAGCAGTTGTCCAAAGTGTTTTCTTCAGTGAGCTAAAATGCAGTTTGCATGTGTACAAAATGCAAAGAAAAAAAAAAACATCTTTTTTTTCCCCCAAACTTCCCACCTACATGTAGACAAAGCCCGATTCCCAATCTTCTCTTTTCAGCCCCACTACATGTGTCAAGAAAAACAGAGCTGCACATTTATTGGACCACGTAACACAGCATATACAGCCAAAGGTTATTTGCAATGTCTGCCCCTATAGCTGGGCCAAAAACCATGCCATTGAACAAACTATCCCAAGTGTGGGTTTGGTTATTTTAGTTAATATGTGCAAATCTAATTTTCAAAACCCCAGAGCAGACGAAGCTTTGTTCCTCCCGATCCTGAGCCTGGATAGCGAGCTAGCTGTTTAGGTCATGGCAGGCAAGAGAGCAAACATTTGCCTGATCTAGTTTTACCAGATATGGTTCTGTAATAAGATGTTATTCAAGGTCACAGTAGTCAGAGAGTATAATCGCTGCCTGCCTCTGCCACACTCTGTATTTGGGGACCCAGTTGTTTTAGCCTGACCTACATTCACTCATTAAACCACCCCAACATGCTCCCCACAGCTAAAGTTAAGACCACACTTGAAACCTTTTCACACTGCAGTATAAGTGTATACTTTTGTTGTCTGCTACATCTGTGTTAAACATGTCTTAGTATAATTGTTGTGTTTTCTCTCATCTTGTCTTGGTTCAGCACTTGGCTGTGTCCCATCTCCCTTCGACTGTTACCTGTGTAACAGAGGACTGAAGACGCTACACCTGAGGATGGAGTGTCATTTCAAGAACGCCATGGCTGTGGCTAAGTTCTTGGAGGCCGATCCCCGGGTGGATCGTGTCATCTTCCCAGGTGATGTTTCTGTGTTGTAATATTCATTCCAAATTGTTGTTGAGACATGCTAAATCCAAAGCACCAGAGGCTATTTTCTTTTAACTGTATGTTGAAGTCTGCTGCGAACTCTATCAATAAATGAGGTGATGTTATGACAGAATTATTTAAGGGTTATATGGGTTCACAATGTCAAAGAGGTTTTTTTAGCCACTTGACCTCAGTATAAACAGTTAACACTTTTGTTTAATAAGGGGTTACAGGTGATTAAAGTCCAACAGACCTTGGCTTATGAGCAAAAATATAATCCCCTCCCTAGTAGAAAAGCATTAAAACAGTTATACAAACCTTTCCTTTATTCTATCTTGTAAAAAAGTTGCTACTCATTTACAGCTGCATGATCTTGATTGTTTTATATGCAACCTCAATCTATTCATTAACTTGTGCATTTTAAATATAGCAACCATTGCCTTAGATGACATCCACAGCTACATAAAATACACTCCCCTGTAGCTGTAAGAAGGCAGTAAGCCAAAGGTGTAAGAGTACATTTGAAATGAACAATAATTAGACCACATCATTAAGGTGTATTCAAACCCACAAACTGCCTGTATGCTAGCACGCCTCTACTTGCCTTCACTAAGGTGAAGAACAAACATCCTGCTATCCATCCTGACTAGTTCTGTCCTGTTCTCCATCTTCTGATGTAGGACTGCCCTCTCACCCACAGCATGATGTAATGAAGAGACAGTGCACCGGATGTCCTGGGATGATCACCTTCTATATTAAGGGGCAACTGGAGCATGCGACAGCCTTCCTCAGTAACCTTAAAGTAAATACATTTTTTTTCTTTGGTTGATGTGGATAATGTATTCACCTCTCTGGCTTAGAGTACCTGTAGCAAAATGACAGGACTAGATACCCTGACTGTGGAAAAACGCTTGGATAAAACAGACACAGATGCATATGCAAAGAACCTCACCAGGGTTTCAGGATGCATTATGACTGTGCCATGACTCTGTTTTCATTCCAGTGTGTATGTTAACAATTCTGAGGTTACACACTGTTGACATGCCCAGTGAGTCTCTGTCTCACATAATTAAATGTGGAGAATAGAAGGTGTGCCTTTTTTCCATGCACTGCTTGTGGTTCCCAGCTACTCGCAGTCATTTCTGTTCGTATATTATAATGTTTTTAATCCAGTAGAAGAGCTTAGTGTATAGATAGAAGATTTATAAACATTTTCAAATTTTAAACATGACAGATGTCATCTGACCTAATGATTTGAGCAGCTATTGTTATCATGTGAATGTTATTAGAAATCCAGCTACAATTCCAGCTACAACTTTCTACTAGTTGTACACTTAACCTATGCTCCAAATTTGTTTCAAATCATGTCCTTGTGTTTTTCAGATGTTTGCGATAGCTGAGAGTCTGGGTGGATATGAAAGTTTAGCAGAACACCCGTAAGTATTTTTGTATGAATTTGTAATACAAGAATTATTCAATTGTACAGGTAAACAGTTGATTTCAATTATCCAGTCATTCAACAGTGCTGTTTTTCATGTTTAAAAAGTGCTTTTTAACCTTCTGAACCCTGAGCCTATTTTTTAGGTTTTTGCTCGAAAATTGAATACCCATAATAAAATAGGTATATCTGTGCAACCACAAGGTCTATTTGAATAATTTTAGTGTCATAGGAAAGGAGAATTTTTTTTCTTTTGTTTCTTTTTTTTTTTTTTTTTAGAAAAAGAGAAATTTCACAATTATAGTTTGGAAAAGCGATTTCTGTTTTTGTGATTCTTTGGCCTCTATCTCTCTGATACTTTGGTTTAGACTAGTTTGGCATATATCATCGGAATCTGTGGATTCTCTGCTTTCATTTGAGCTGTTGATCGTGTGTTCTTCATAAAGTGTCATAGTGGTAGAGGTGGAAATATGGCGAGTGGGTTGACACAGTGGAGCTGTACGGAGTTTGATATGTCATAATTCATTTAGTTTTGTTTGAGTTGTTTTTGGGGCATGTTAAAAGGGTTTTTATAGTCTTGTAGCCCAAGTTCTGCTGTTTAATTTGATGTGCAACATCACTATGTTCTTTGTTGATTAGTGCATTATTTCACACTGTGTTTGCCAATGCCTCTCAAAGTCCCCCAGTTGGGGGACCTCTGGGTTCAAGAGGTTAAGTTCATCAGCATGATAAAAATACAGTTAAAAATTTCAATTGGTAAGAGAAATATGTAGAAAAACCTAAATGTAAAGCCTTCATTCTCAGATGTAATGTGACAATGGTGCCACAGAAGGTGAATAGAGATCAAGAAAAAAAAATACCGATTTTATTTGAAGCACTCTGTTTCTATTGTAAACTAAGCATGTCAGCTCTAACTCTTACTATAGCAGGAAAATCTTTTTTCTGTGTATGGCTCATGTCTTAGCAGCTTTGTCTCCATTGTGATTTCAGGGCGATAATGACTCACGCGTCGGTTCCGGAAAAAGAGAGGAACATCCTGGGAATTAGTGACACACTGATCCGGCTCTCAGTGGGATTGGAGGATGAGGCAGACATCATTGAAGACCTGAAGCAGGCACTAGATGCTGCTGTAAGTAACAGCTAGTAGAGGAGAAAAAAAATAAACCCTCATTTATAGGTATTTTTCCTCAGTTAAAATTAATCACCCAAGCATCTCTCAGTCTCAGGATGCACTGGTTGCTGTATAATATCACCATCATCACCTCCAACTCAATCCCAGTTAATTTTTCCTGAATATTTCCTGTTGTGTCCTCACATTCGCTAAATCGGACTTTACAGAAATTTTACCTGAGGTCTAGCAGGAAAAATCTGTGTTATTCATCCATTTGTCTGCACATATGCAAGTAACTACGGAGTTTTTGTGACAGTCACAGGAGTTCTAGATATGTGTGAAAGCACCTTAGTTTAATCTCAATGTGCTTTTTTCAGTTAGTTTTCTATTTTCAGATGTTTGTAGTCATTAACAGCTTTACCTGCTAAACCTCTGTGTTCTTGTTAACAAAAGATTACTGAAACAGGGAAACAATGACATATAGTCATTTAGAGGACACAAGTTAGTATGCTATTCCCCCTGTTTTAAGAAAAACATGGTTTATTTGCAGCATTGTGCTAAAGCATTACATCATCTACAGGAGTATAATGGCAGTGTCTCTTATTGGTGGAACCTCCTGTTGCCTGTGAATTTCAGCTGTCTGCTGCTACTAATTGTTTTCGCTCTTCTCCCAGCCTGCTCTGGTATGGGTTTGCTTTCTGGAGTCTGCTGGTGTGTCCAATGGCTGCTGCCGCAGTAGCTATTAGCTAAGATGTAGCTATAGGAAAGTGGCAGTTTAATCAAAACTGGACCACATTTTCCTTTGAAACAAGATATAAGAGTCACACCAAAAGCTTGTCTTGGCAGAGAAGATGTTTTTGCACATCTCCTAACCAGCCTTTACATAAATTTATTCACGGAAGAGTACCACCATGATTTAAAGGGTGTCCAGATATCACATGTGATTTTGTAATTATTAACAGAGGGAAAATGCACCTATGCATTTGTCTTCTTTGTAAGCATAAGGTTACAAGTTATCAGAGAGCTGTGTGCCATGCAAGGTAAAAAAAAGTCTACTGGTGCTGTTTTATTTCCTGTGACATACTGTATGTCAATCAACTGTGAAAAATGTATTGCCGTTTTTACTTAAATGCAAACATTTCTGAGTACATAACAGAGAAAATATTTAACCTGTATGGTGCAGAACATAGTACATCTGTCACTATGAAAACAAGTCAGGCCTGGAGACCAAGTGGGAGTCATTTTGGATCATTTAGAGAGAGCCAGACCAGGAAGAGTTGCTGACCAAGACTGGGTTAGGTATGCAGTGGTTGCATGTTCTGTACTTAATAGATGGCTGTGGCACATCCACTCTCCCTATAAACTTCCCTCTGTCTGCCTGCTGAATGACCAGATCCATCATGCCCTGTGATATTTCTGTATCTGTGCTGCAGTCTGAGCGGACGGGGCTCTCCCTGAGAGCCACTCACTGAGGGATATTCTTCCAATTTTCACTTGCTCAGCAAGTTCCTGTTGGTGCTGTTTCACAGTTTATGTTTGAAAATGCAAGTTCTTGGTATTTTTAACCTGTTTCTCTTTAATGTAGGTCCTTTTTAAAACTTTTTTTGAACTGAGTCATGCTGCATTCATTTAATGGTGCTAATCAGTTTTTTTCTTTTCCTCTTGTCTTCCATTAGCATCCAAAGAAGTAAGCGGTTTTCATGAGGGTGATCTCGAGGCTAAGGTTGAATCAATCGATCGGGATGATGCTCGGAGGTACATGAAGTCTTAAATCACTGCAGATCAACGTTTTGTACCTCAGTTAAGCGCACAAACAGCAAGGATTCACCTATCAGGGAACAGCTTATAAAACAAATGATCTTATATGTGAATAATTAACACAATTGTAACATAAGAATCTCTTTTATGCCAATCTTACTAGAACCTCACTTTTAATCTTATTTATCTTGTGCTGGTTTTTGCTTTGTTTTTATGTTTGTATTTGTTTTGTTTTAATTCAGTTTTTTTGGAAGGCTTTAATGCAGCAGTCAGTCCAGAGTGATGTGAGCAGTCTGAGGTTTTTCAGGAAAATCACCAAACGCTGTATTTACTGTATCTTTTTACTGTTTAAGCCCGTGCTCTTCAGGCCGAATCCTAGATCTAATGAAAATAGCATTCTCCAAATGAAACGTCATATGTATCCCCTCTGGTTTATAATCTGTGGTTGTAACCTGTATCAATAACATCTTTCACATAACTGGTATAATTAGCTCTCCACATACGAACTGTGTTGAAATTCAGACCAGCATAGGTAAAGCTAAAAACTCTACGGACTGGCTGAGAGTCAGCAATGTTTCTCATACTGAAATACTTAAATTTTGCTCAATTAACTATACTCAAAGAAACTATGCTGTTATCCCCTATAGCAGTGGTTCTCAACTGGTGTGTCCTCAGGACCCATCACTGACTGAATGAGAAGTTGTGACTCAAATTTGAGATTTTTTTTTTTTTGACCACTTAAATATTTTTAACGAAAATATTTGAACAAAATGTGACTTGTTATAGAGGCTCAGAGAGAACCTGCATGCATAATTTGATTTTACGTCATCCTCTATGATAATTATTATTATTATTATTGTTATTTTAAGGGATGTGTGTTTTTGGATTTTCACTGATATTTCCTAACTCATTTTAGCCAGTACAGATACCAGTACCTATACCCATATATACCTGTGCTACAATTTCCCTGCAAGCCTTATTGTGACAGTCTATTGTCATATTCAGAAACAGACTTAAAACTAGAAAAACATCTAGTTCTAAACTTAATAAAAGCTGTATTCTTTTTACAAATAAGGGCATTGAGCAATGAAAAACAATTTTTTTTTTTGGTCTTAAAAAAAAGAAAATTCTTGCACATTGCATGCAAAATGTATTTTTTTTTCAGTAACAGTAAATCAAGCTTCATGTGCCTTTGTTCAAAGCTACAAACAGTTCTGTAAAACCTGCTCAACGTAGAGCACTAAATTAAAATGTGACCCCTTCTGGAGCTTAATTTATAAGGTTCAAATTAAATCTCTTATCTAAAGAAATTTTTTTCTCTGGTTCAAATTGCTTGAAATAACACAAAAAATGTCTAAAGTGCAGAAAACTTAAACTAGATGTAGTTTGAACCTAAAACTTCCATCTTCAAATAAGTTTGAATGTTTAAGGAATGAAGATAATAGAGAAAAATTAACTACAGCCTAGGTAGGTCTATTAATTCTACTGTAAACTGCACTATTGTATTTTTACTTTCTGCCGATATATACTGTGGATATATTTGCAAATATAGTCAGGAATGTGTCATATCTTCTGATACAAATTTCTTAATTTTAAAATTTAATTTTCATATATCAATTTCATACAGATGATTTCATGAATCCCAAATTATTTCTTAGGGATTTGCTAAATTAACTTGTTAACTTTGTTTTCAGTTGGGGAGCCAGTAGTCTAGTGGTCCACGCCCGATGAACAGATCTTAAAAACTAAGTCCGTTGTTGTTACAGGAAAACGGAGTTACTCTTAGGTCTACCATATATCAGACTTTTTGCTGCATTGTTTTCCAGAAACTCGTTCATGACTCAAATTTGGGTCATGACCCATCAGCTGAAAACCACTGCCTTTAAAGATAAATCGACCTTTGCGAAATTATGCTTTATCAAGCATATGTGTGGTTAAATAAGATATATTTTCAATTCAGTAGAGACGGAGCAGAATTTTATTTTTTCTCTTAATTCTGAGATTAGTGTCCCATTTATGCAGAAGATCTGTTTTTCCAAATTTATTTGAAAAATTGTCACTAAGAAAAAAAGCAAAAAAATTCAGGCCCATTTATTTAGAGATAAATATCTTGTTAATGTGTTTTTTTTTTTTTTTTTACAGAATTAGCAGGACAATTATCGTCTGTTTTTTTGGATAAACAACCCTGTTGTTTTTTTTAAAAATCAACAACAGATCAGATACTGTATTAAAATTACAGTGAATGCAATACACCTCTATTGTTTTTGGTGCACACAGGCTTATGTGTATGCCTTTAGTATGTTCAATGTTTTTTTTTTTTTTTTTTTTTTTTTTTTTTTTACAATTTTGTGTGGTCAAAGGAGGATTTTTTTGTTATTAAGACCTTTTTTTTTTCTTTTTTTAATTCATGTTATTGACAAAAATAGTCTCCAATGTTGAGACTCCAATGCTGTTTCTGTGAAAGTAAATGCTTTGCTTGGGCACTCCTTGCCTTTGCTCTCCCCTGGCACATCACTCCTCAGCACACGCTTCATTTGGGCCAGACCACTCAAGATCAATGTCATTATGTAACTGGCAAATCCATTAAAATCAGTTTGCTGTACAAGTCTCTGCATGTCTCACTTCTGCTGAACCGTTGCACAAACACAGTAAATGTGAACTTGGCACTGATGAGAATAACCAGTCAATATTTAATTTAGCTCGGGTAGAGTTGGTCTGCATACTGGGGTTTAGGCTGATGAATTCAATGACTTGGCTTTAATTTTAATGATCAAAGTATCAGGAGTATTATCATGTGGAGATTTCCCAATATTATTATTGTTGTCATCAAATCAAGGCATGTATCATTCTAGAAATATGTGCAGCATATTGTATTTTGGGATTGTGTAATTTATCGCCTACCTCCCACAGTGGCTGGTGGATTAAGAAATGTACAAGCCACTCCCAGTTTTTATCAGCCACTTTATTACAATGAGCAGCATTAGATAATGTCAACAGCCAAGGTTCAAAGTATTTAAGTAATATGCTTTATTAAAAGGAATTGTTTTAACTATTAAAGAAAATACTGGCATGCTCTTTGCCTTGTTCAAAGGAGGAAAAAGATTTTAAAATTTTTGTTATTTTGAGTCAGGTTAGAGTTTCCTTTGCAGCCAGATCCTCCCATCTTCTCTCTGCACATGCCAAAGCACTTAGTAAACCCTTGTTTTTACAAGTGCTATGCAATATTATGGGAGTTATCACAATCAAAAGGTTATGGTGTTAAGTGTTATTTTATCATGTTTAATACTGCTATTTCCACATGTCCCATGTTTAAAGACAGCAGGATGTTTTAAAAACCACTTAGACACATATGGGACAAGGTCAGCAAGAGAATAAATGTGCCATTTTCTTTACAGGGCTCCACAAAATTTACACAAACTGTAAGTTTCTTGCAGTAATGTTAACTGTAGGGCTGTGAGTGGGTAGGTCTACTTGGCACTGCTCATAAAGTCAGCTGTAATAAGCAGAAAGCCAAGATTCAGTTCAGTTTTTCACTGTCACAAAATCCCTCTGCTACTGTTATTTACCTGCCCCTGTGGCTGGTAGGTTGAGCAAACTCACCTGACACTGCTCCAAGATACCGGCCTTCAGCTGGTGGTGGGTGCCAATTTCCCACCCTGGTACACACACAAAGAAGGCAAACAGCATGCACGATCACATGGTTTGGATGTCCCTGCGGATCAGTCAATGCTGTTCTCCGCTTGTCGATGAGCGCTGATTGGCTGATCCCGGCAAGCACAGTGCAGGCCTTGAACATGGCTTTTGTCTTCACCAAACTGTGTTAATGACAATGTAAACAAGCTAAGGTTCACTCCAGTCCACATCTGTTGCGTTCTGTCTGTCATGGAGCAAAATCACCAGAACGAGCTATTCGCCAGCTTCAGCACAGCCTTTAAATCATTTGCCACAGAAGCTATACATGTAGGACAAAAACCGGAGCAATGGAAGTCAATGGCTGCGGTACCACCAATTTCTCTATCTACCACGTTCAAGCAGAACGGACCAGGAAACCATGCTGTAAGTAGCCCTATATGACTTGGACTTGGTTAATTTCAGAAAGTGGGCCAAGGAAGGTGATGGTGAATGATATGGTACTATGCACATGCATATAGCTCATATGCTGGGTCATGCATTAGGACTGCTGTGGTCCATAAATGAGATGTCCATAAATGTAGAGTTGTTTTTTGGGACATTTCAGACATGAATACATATCAGCAGGATAAGTTTCTATGCATCTTCTGAGCATTAAGTTTAGAATATGTAATGTGAAGAAAGGGCTAGATATTTTGTTAACCCCAACATGTATTCCAGCCTCAGAGCAACATATGAACCATAAAAGTAATTTAAAATTTTTTTGATAAATTAGAAAGGCCTCCCAAAAATCTAGACTTTGAATATCCTTCAGGTCCTCAAAACAGCAAACAAATGGCTAACCTATTTTTTAAAACAAATAGTCAATTACAGAACAGAACTGTGGCAAAAAACTAGAACCAGAGTTTGAATCTATGGACAACTTTAGCACCAGATACTATCCAAATCATGCTTCTTACAAGCTTTAATACTGTTCATGTTGTATTAGGACAATTCAATACATGGGGAACTATGCGGAATGACAATGCAGAGCTCTTTTTTTTTTTTTAAAATAATCCTATGTGACGTGTGTTATCCACCTGTACTTCCTCTCAAAAATCCCACAGATGTGCACAGGCCTAAGAATAAAATCAATCCCAGGCCTAAATAGGATGTACTGGATTAATATGTATTTTGCCAACCCTTTCAGTTTTTTATTATTAGGTAAGCATGAATTTCTTCATTTTCCAAGAGGGAACAAATATGTGACAGAGAATTGATACACTTTCAAATGGTGCATGTAACACTTTCATTTCCTTTTTCATACTTAGTTATTAATGCACAAAGCCATCCAGTAGTATGGTGTTTCCACAAAGCAGCATGGTTCAGTTTGATTTACAATTATTTGCATTTTGACTATCAAAAGTAGGGGAAAGGGTGTCCAAACAACCAATCAATACTGTCCTGCTTTTATGGCTGTGGAAACACAAGCAAAGTCAGGATTAGCTACTAAACCAGACTTTGTGGAAATGCACCAGAAGTGAACTTTATTTTGTGTTATCCAAATCACTGTCCACATATTTTAGAAACTACAGTCCATATTGTATGTTTGGATTTTTATATACTCTTAAGTCTACTTCACATTACTTGTTTTTGCCTCTGTCATGCCACAGCTCTTACCACCCTCAATTAATTGACCAGTACCTGCTGAGCCCACTGCTTATGCTGATCCCCTGACTTCTTTACCTTGTTTTTGGAGTATGTTTGGTCTCACTGAAAAAGCTCAAACCTAGAATAGCAGTTTAAAAACCTCTTTAAACATCCAAACAGTGGCCTTTGCTTGTTCAGTAATAAAACGAGGAACCTGCCAAACCAAACTTAGCACGATAAATGAGGACATTTTTTTTTTGGTCATTTATTTTTTTGTTATAACAATGCTTCTTGACAATATATTGTATACCATTGTAAAGCCGATTATCTCCCTTTAAATGGGGACACATTTATAAGAAACATGAAATGCATCTGTGGGATGAGCAGCAGAGCTGAGTATGTGGGCTGTGCCCATAAAAAAATTTGCCAAATCCTCTCTGCCAATGCCAAACAGCTTATTCTGCTATTGACTCTTGTTTGGTGGATTGGATGATTGAAGTCTGAAGAAACAAGGCATACAAGTACATCTAAAAAAATTAGAATATCATGAAAAAGTTCAATATTTTTTGTCACTCTTTTCTGTAAGTAAAACCCATATATCATATAGACTCATTACACAGAGTGAAACATTTCAAGCCTTTATTTCTTGAAATGTTGATGATTATGGGTTACAGATAAGAAAACCCAAAATTCAGTGTCTCAAAAAATTAGAATATTGCATAAGATCAATAAAAAAGGATATTTTAACAGAAATATCAGGCTTCTGAAAAGTATGTTCATTTCTATGCCTTCAATACTTGGTTGGGCCTCCTTTTGCATGAATTACTGCATCAGTGCGGCGTGGCATGGAGGCCATCAGTCTGTGGCACTGCTCAGGTGTAATGGAAGCCCAGGTTGCTTTGATAGCGGCCTTCAGGTCATCCGCATTGTTGGGACTGGTGTCTCATCGTCCTCTTGACAATACCTCATAGATTCTCTATGGGGTTCAGGTCAGGCCAGTTTTCTGGCCAATCAAGCACAGTAACACCATGGTCATTGAACCAGCTTTTGGTACCTTTGGCAGTGTGGGTGGGTGCCAAGTCCTGCTAGAAAATGAAATCAGCATCTCCATAAAGCTTGTCAGCAGAAGGAAGCATGAAGGTCTCTAAAATGTCCTGGTAGATGGCTGAGTTGACTGTGGACTTCAGAAAACACAGTGGACCGACACCTGCAGATGCCATGGCAGCCCAAATCATCACTGACTGTGGAAACTTTACACTGGACTTCAAGCAATGTGGATTCTGTGCCTCTCCACTCTTTCTCCAGCCTCTGGGACCTTGAACTGTCAATCCAGTAATGCTGCAACTTGGTTTTGCAGAACACCAGTTCCATGCAGATTCTTGGAACAGACACCTACTGACCTCTGTTGCAAGGCCCATACTCATGAGTGCTGACAATCAGGTGGCTGATTGGCACCTGACTGTCAGCACCTGGGGGTACCAGAAACTCAGGGTCAATAGCAACAGCAAAACAAGCTGTTTGGCATTAGCTGAGCAGATTTGGCAAATTTTTCATAGCCTCAACCCACATTCTCACCTCTGCTGTCCATCCAACATATGCATGTTCCTTACAAAACGTGGCACCATTTAAAACTCAAATAAACAACATTATAAGTAGCATTGCTATGTTATTTTCTGTGATTCGATATCTCTTTGCTATTGTCCATGATTTTGGTGACTGAAATGTCTTTTTTTGTTTTGTTTTCTGTAGGGGTTTGAATATAGCCGGAGTGGAAACCCTACAAGAAACTGTCTGGAGAAGGCTGTGGCTGCTTTAGATGGAGCAAAGTATAGTAAGTAAGACTGTTCCGTGCCAAGCATATTCCACAAAGACATGACACATATAATCACGTTGTTTTCAACAAAGCAGCTCTAATAATGAACGGATTTGCAACTTCAAAGTCTTTAGTACTTTTTTTCCTGCAGGCCTTGCTGTTGCCTCAGGGGTGGCAGCTACACTGACCATCACACACTTACTAAAGGCTGGTGATGGCATTGTCTGCATGGATTATATAAATGGTGGTAAGAAAAGCCTAATACTATTTTTTCCAAAGGATTGTTTTGTTGGTCTAAGCTGGTGTGAGTTTAGTACAGCCTGTTTTCGAACAGGTTTTTTTAATTTAAGGTCTATAACTAACACACAAAAAACTCCCAAACCTCAGAGTTGCATAATTGTTGCATAAGCATGCGTTTTCTGTTGCTTTACAGAAGTCATTACGAATCAGCTTTTTTTTGTAAACCAGTACCAGCAAATGATCATTCATTACATCCCCCTCCTAATGATGCAGCAACAATGAAATGACATAATCCCTGTCGTGTTGTAGCTGGTGTGGATTGAGACGCCCACCAACCCCACCATGAAGGTCGTTGACATCAGAGCCTGTTCTGAGTTGGTCCATGAGCACAACAAAGACATACTGGTGGTCGTGGACAACACTTTCATGTCCGCCTATTTCCAGGTGAGAGCGACAGATGTGAGCTTCCCGCTCTTTTGAAGTGGAAGGAGTGGTTTAATAGTTTCCTGCTGTTGAATTCCAGCTCATGTGGAAATGAGTCACCGATTAACATGTGTCTGTTTGTCTTGTGCTCTTTTAGCGCCCCTTGGCTTTGGGAGCTGATATCTGCATGTATTCAGCCACCAAATATATGAATGGTATGTTGTAAACTTGGACTTCCAACATGACCAAAGTTTTTGCAATAATTGCACTTGAAAGTTGTTGTGCAGATAAACAAAGCTCCACCTATAATGTAGCAAAAAGACACATGCAAACAAATTATGTAAAGCACAAATATTTTGATACAGTTTTTACAGGTTGACCAGATACAGGAAGTTAAAAGTTTACTTTTGCTGACCAGCTGGGTTTAAAAAATGGGTTTTCAAAATTTGAAGCCTCCTTTACCTATTTGGCTAGAGTTATTCATATGCTGTAGCTAATTCTCATTTGGGCTGGAAGTTCTGAAAAAATATGTTGCGTACAAATGGTTAAAAAAAATGAGATGAGATGAATGAGATGAAAAATTTAAATCTGTGATCACATGATTATGATGCCCTGAGAGTTACAGAAAGTGAGACATAAATAATTTTATATATATCCAGTGCTTAACAAATTTATTAGACCACCACCCAAAGTAAGGTTTATGCCACAGCTGTCCTGAATTAACAGCATTGGCAATTACCAAAATCATTTTTTAATGTTTCTGCAATGGTTAATACACCAATATGTAGAAGCTCTTTAATCAAAATGATATTTTTAATGCTAAAATATAATTAGTATTGTTATCCATGAATTTTCAAATTTACTGATTTACAAAAATTTTTGTTCTTTCTCTTAAAATCTCAGCATGCTCTATCCTGCCTTTTATTTTGACAGGTCACAGTGATGTGGTGATGGGTCTGATCTCTGTAAATCAGGAAGATCTGTATGAGCGACTGAAGTTTTTGCAAAATGGTACATGACTCAATGCCACATGATGGGAATTGTCAATGGGTAACTGCATTATCAGCCTTTATAAAGACCAGTTCAGACCAAAGATTTGTGGCGTAACAAAACTGTTTTACGACATCGGTTGTGATGGTTGCAGCTGTCTGAACTGAGCCATTGCAGCTCAAATCTAGTCATCTGATGCTGTTGCCTGCGATTTCGTTTGCCAAACCACAAACAGCTGGTTTTTGGATGTTGCAAGCAGATATGTAGGAAATAAAGAAATGCCAAAAACACTGATTAGAAAAAGAATATTCTTTTTGATAAAATGCTGCTGTGAACTCATGCATTACCAAGACTTTATAGATACAGAAAAAGGTCATTATTGTCCTTCTTCTAGAGAGAGATTGATTGCACAGTAACTCTAGAAAAAATCACTTTAAGTTGATTAACTGTGGGAGTTCTTACAATGGAAAAGACATATCATCTTCTCCAGTCGCATTTGTCAAAACTCAAAGGAATCTTGCAGAGTGGCCTGTCACAAGCAGTTGAGAGTTTAAACTAGTCTTGTCACAAATCTTTGGTCCTTAGGTTGTATTGCACAGTAGACTAGTACTGAAATAAACCAACATTTAAATTATATAGTTAGAAAGCCTAACCCACCTACAGCCTAAGCCACATGTAGGCAGTTTTCAGGTGTCTCTATACATCAGCAAAATTGGACGGAAACTGAGTGTATGTAATACACATAACAAAAATATAAACACAGCACTTTTGTTTTTGCTCCCATTTTTCATGAGCTGAACCCAAATACTTTTTCTATGTACACAAATAGCCTATTTATCTCAAACATTGTTCACAAATGTGTCTAAATCTGTTAGTGAGCACTTCTCCTTTGCCAAGATAACCCATCCCCCTCACAGGGGTGGCATATCAAGATGCTGATTAGACAGTATGATTATTGCACAGGTCTGCCTTACGCTGGCCACAATTAAAGGCCACTCTACAATGCGCAGTTTTACTGTACTGGGGGGTCCAGGGGGGTTAGAAAACCAGTCAATATCTGGTGTGACCACCATTTGCCTCACGCAGTGTAACACATCTCCTTTGCATAGAATTGATCAGACTAAAAAAATTAATCAAAAATTAATATCAATGTTTGGAACGTGAGTTAGAGGTGTGACTGATTTACTCGTCTGATATTTTGGGTTGAGGAAACATGTTGTTGCAGTTTTATTTACAGAAATTAATTGTTCATTTGTTTAGAGACAAATATTAAGCAAGTATAGTGTTGCCACACAGTTGAGCAATTATAGCCAAAGCTAATTTGCAATTCTGATCCCCAGCTGGGCCAAGAGAATTTACCATTTAACAGACTCCCCAGAGTGTATTTTGGGTTTTTTTTTTTCAATATGTGCAAATCTAATTTTCAAAACCTCAGAAGAGACAAAACTTTGTGCCTCCTGATTTTGCCAGCTGTTTAAGTCATGGCAGGCAAGACAGCAAACATTTGCCTCATCCATTTTTATCTGATATTGTTCTGTAATAAGACGTTAGGTCACAGTACTCAGAGAGAGTCATCACCCCCAGCTCTGCCACACTCAGTATTTGGTTACACAGTTGTTATAGCCTGACCTACATTCACTCATTAAATGAGCCCAACATGATCCTCACAGCTAAAGTTAAGACCAAACTTAAAACCTTTTCACACTGCAATATTAGTTTATACTTTTGTTGTTTGCAACATCTGTATTAAACATGTCTTAGTATAATTGCTGTGTTTTCTCTCATCTTGCCTTGGTTCAGCTCTTGGCTGTGTTCCATCTCCCTTCGACTGTTACCTGTGTAACAGAGGGCTGAAGACGCTTCACCTGAGGATGGAGCGACACTTCAAGAATGCCATGGCGGCGGCTAAGTTCCTGGAGGCCGATCCCCGGGTGGATCGTGTCCTCTTCCCAGGTGATTCTTCTGCAATGACATATTTATACCAAAATGTTGAGACATGCTTGCTTTTGCTTCAGTGCATGCTGAACACAGCACCAAAGGCAATACCCTTTCAGTTTAATGGTAAGGTCTGTTCACAAACTGTTACCAGACAAGAGGTGATTTAATGGCAGAATTGTTCATGGGTCATTTTGGTTCAAAGAGAGGTTTTTTTTAGGTATTTTTTTACAGTCTCCCTATAAAACAGAATTAATCAGTGACAGATTTAATCTAAAAACTTCTTAGTCAGTTGACCTCTGCACAAACAGTGTACATGTTCTTATAAAAAGAAGTTATTGGTGGTTATGATCCAGCAGAGCTTGGCTTATAAGCAAAAATGAAATCTGCTCACAATTATAAAATCATAAAAACATGGTTCCACAGACCCTACGTTCTTTTATCTTGTTATAAAAAGGTTGCTACTTATTTACAGCCACATGATCTTGGTTGTTTTATATGCAATCCCCTGATATCCATTAACCAATGTGTTTTATACATGATCATCGTTGCTTCAGATGACATCCACAGAAACATATTACGTGTTCATCTGCAGCAGTTTGAAGGCAGTAAGCTAAAGGTCTATGAGTGCGTTTGAAATGAACAATAATCAGTTCAGATTATTAAGGTGTACACAAACTCACAGACTAGCTAAGTGGGCAAGTGTAACATGCAATATGGAAATCCATCAGCTGTGTGTGTTGTGGGTCTGAATGAAGGATCTCTCTGCTCTGGTCATGTTTGAAACCTATGTATGTTTTTTGCTTATTTATGTTTATAAAAATATAGTAAATCGTTAAATAAAACAGTATAATGTCAAATCCGATTTTAAAAAAATGTTTTAAAAATGACATAAATAATTCAGGCAGCAAATTAATAACAATTTAAAGCCAAAACACCTATTTTTAGTTATTTTTCTTTACATAAATAAACATCATTCTAACATCCACATGAATATGCATCTAAAAGAGCAAGTCCTTAACGAGGAGCAGTGGGTTTATCCACCTATAATAAATACTAGGACAAAACAGATAAATATTACATTTACGCTCCCAAAACTATTAAAACTGGTGCAAAAGATGCCGAACCTTGCATAGAACACTGCACATCAGCTTGTCTGCATATAAATTGTGATTAAAACTTTTAGACATTTTTCAGGGGAGAATGGCATAATATTACCCTACCTCTATGCTAACGGCTATTTTTGATCGCAAAATTCAAATAACAATCAAAAAACAACATTTCATGTAATGCATTTAGACATACAATGCAAAGTGTCCAAGTGCCTGTCAGTTTACAATATTGAAAAAAAAAATAAAATAAAAAGAAGGTGAATACCCAGTGAAATTAAATGGAAATCCAGTTTCTATCTGATTATTTTGTATGTTGTTAAAATGAAGTACGTTTCAGATGCTTTCTTGTTTTGTTCTGCATAGTTTTGTATCTTTAAGAAAAGAGATCAAAACTGAGCTTTTTAGCGGGCTATTTCATTCTATGGATGTGGTATTTCCATGCTAATGGCATTGGCAAGAGTGCTCACTGCGCGTGTACGTCACGCGCACGCACGTGTCTACATCATCACATCCACACCTATGGTCCACACACACATAGTTCCCAAAATACGCAGGAAGGTGGAAAAAAGACACTCCAAAATGTGAACTATTATGAAAATTTTGTATTTTGGTAAAATTAATTGGCTATAACTTTATGAAACTGCTACACACGCCTCTACTTACCTTCACTGTGTTGGATAACAATCATCCCATTGTCCATCCTGACTTGTTCTGTCCTCTTCTCCTTCTTCTGATGTAGGCCTGTCCTCCCACCCGCAGCATGATGTAATGAAGAGACAGTGCACCGGATGTCCCGGGATGATCATCTTCTATATTAAGGGGCAACTGGAGCATGCGACCGCTTTCCTTAGTAACCTTAAAGTAAATAATTGCTTTTATTCAATGTGAATGATCTCTTCACTTACATAGATACACAGACAAACAGGGCAAGTCAGTGACATAAACCCTTCAATACAACAGAGACACAGATGCATACGAAAAGAACGTAGGCAAGTCTGAGGTTGCACACTGCTGACATGTTCAGTGAGTCTCACACAGTTAAATGAAGAAATTAGATAGCTTGCCTATTTTTCGATGGCCTGTGTGCAGTTCCTGGCTACTTGCAAGCATTTGTGTTTGCACAATGTTATGCTTGATCTCAGATCTGGCCAACAGCCAGACTGTCTTGGATAAGATAAGCCTTTATTAATTGTACAAAATATTGACAGTGAAGTGGTGTTATATTACTTGATATCATTACACATGTGAAAATAATGATCAAGAGCAAAGAAAAAATTGCACACTTTGGATAAATGGCTGTGATATCTGTGGGACTGTAGTAGTCTATTCAAGAGTTCATATACATATTTGTGTGTGTCTATACGTTCATTCACACATGCATATACACATAGATATATCTATGTGGCATTTACAACTAGAAAAGCACTCAGATGTCTCGTGTGTGTAGATAATGTTTATGCACGTGTTTTAGATAAAGGATAAAAGCCGTGCAAATATACTTGTGTGGCTACAAATTTATTGGGGTTGCACACCTAAGTATCATCTATAGTATCAGTTGCTTACAGTATATGATCTATTTCCTCTAAGTGTGTACCAAAATCAAGGCTGCAACATATGACTTTTTGATTGTTGATTAGTGGCTGATTATTCAAGGTATTTTCAGATAATCTGATAATGCTTGGCACAGTTGCTTGGTGGCTCTTATTAAACTAATATACCATAAAAATGTATATGTCTTGGCTTTGAGCATTACTATAGTTCATACAGGAAAGATAATTCTGTTTATGTGTATCCTAGTAACAGCATCAATATAATAAGAGTTTATTTCACTGTTTATTGGTAGAAGTGGAGGAAACAAAGGAGATGAAAAGGAGGGAAACAGAGTAACTGAATGTTAGAGTTGATTGTAAAAGTGACAAATGCTCAGTGTGTCTTATTTTTAAAGAGTACACCTTACCAATATGCCTTCTTGACAATGAAGGTCCACTTTACAAATCTTACAGACAATAATTTTGTTATACCAGAAGCATAGTTTTGTTTGTGAACAGCTGAGTGCTGCAGTGTAGATGATAACGGGCATAGTCATGGATTTGCATATGCAGCTCTCAGCAAAGATAGTCATTACATGAGAAGGCATAGTCCTCATCAGTCTCCATTCTGGAAAATTATATGTCTGTGTATGGCATAAAAACATGCAGTTATCTAACCACTAAATCACTCACAAGTAACTCTATCTTCAACTATTTTTTAAAATCTATTTATGTCAAAAATGTTATCAACCCTGATGAAAATGATCCTGAAAAAAAGTTTTGTAGTTGTATTTTCTTCTTGTGTTTATTAAATTCTATCTGTGATTTTCTATTTATACACATTACGCATGCTCAACATTTATTTCACATCATGTTTTGTGTGTGTTACTTCAGATGTTTGCAATAGCTGAAAGTCTGGGTGGATTTCAAAGTTTAGCAGAACACCCGTAAGTGTCCTTGCATGATTTTGTAATACAAGAATCATTCAACCTTATGATTAAACAATTTAATTTGATTATTCAGTCAATAAAAAATGTTCATTTTTTATTTTCTTAAGTTCAGCTAAGCTGAAGTCTTTTTAGTTAAATATCAGCATGAGTAAGCACAGTTCTATATTTCAGTTTATAAGCAGGATAAAACATATATAAAGCAACTGTTTTTAGATGTAATATAGCCAAGGTACCACGAGGGGGCAGCAGAGATCTAAAATAAAATATATTCTGATTTTAATTGAGGGTCTCTGTCTCCATTGTAAAGCAAGCATGCCTGCTTGAACAACTACTACAGCAGCAGACTGTTTTCTATGTATGGCTCATATCTAAGTAGGTCTGTCTCCATTGTAATTTCAGGGCAAGAATGACTCACGCATCCATCCCAGAAAAGGAGAGGTGTGTCTTGGGAATCAGTGACACAGTGATCCGGCTCTCAGTGGGTCTGGAAGACCAGGCAGACATCATTAAAGACCTGGAGCAGGCACTAGATGCGGCTGTAAGTAACAACCTATGCATCAACTAGTATTTTTCCTCAGTGAAAAAAAAAGTTTTAAAAACCTGACCCATGAAGATTTATAGAATATTTCAGGCTGGCTGCTCCCAAAATCTTCCTGAGTTGCTTGCTCACACATGCAGCCTTCAGTTTGAGGATGCAGGACGTGATGTGGAAATGTCAGTTAAAGCTACAGACTCTGATGCTAAGATGACTATTTCTGCCTTTTTTTCTCTAAGGTTGGATGATACATGAGGTCTCTGATCCATGTGCTGAAGGTTGGAGGAAATCTGTCTTTCTATTTTAGCAGTATAAGTCTCTTTGCCAAGAGTGTAGAAAATGCTATCATTTTTTGATATTGAGATCTTGAGGTACTGTTCCAAATATTATATTATGGCAATTATGGCAAAAGGTTCTATGGATAATCCTACAATATGGATAATCCTACACTATCAACCTTTTATTTAGAAAAATGTGGGTTATTCACAGTATTATACAGAAGCACAACACTACCTAAAATAGTCGAGTAGCACAGCGACGGCTCTGATTGGTGAGGCCCACTGCGACCTGTGAATTTCAGATGTAGGCTGCTCCTAGTGAAGTTAATGGTCATGGGAATTTGGCAGTAACTGTTGAGCTCTGTGGTGATGAAAGTTAGTTCCACATACATCACTTACCACAAGATCAGCCAGTATAAAAGTTTCAGTTGCAGCAGCTGGTTCTAACCTATAGAGGGCAGTCATTGTGCATGTTTTTAATACAATTGTTGACTTTCAGTACTTTGAGCTCAAATGTCAAGATTTGGACCCTAACTCATCAAAATTGCTGCCCAAACCCATATTCATAGGTTTTCATCTAAAAGGTGTCTGAGGGTTTAGTTACTTTAAAGCATGGAGATGTCTATGTTCTCCAAGTTTTACCCAGAAAAAGACATGAAATCTTTTTAACCTGTATTGGTATTTATTGCAAAACAACTATTTTGCTCTCTTCTCTTGGACCTTTGTGGTGTTATTGCTGTAAAGGACACTTAGATATCACGTGTGATTTTGTAATCATTAGTCGGAGGATGAATGCACCCATGCATTTATCTACTTTAGATTGTAACTTATCTCAGAGAAATGCCATGCAAATATCTCTATTAATGATCAAAAGCACAGGGCCCTTTTTAACTTTTGAAGCAACATTTTCCAGTACAAAACATAGAACATATTTGACCTGTATAGTGCAGAACATAGCACATCTGTCACTATGAAGACAAGTCAGACCTGGAGACCAAGTGGGAGTTATCTTGGATCATTTAGGGAGAGCCAGACCAGGAAGAGTTGCAGACCAAGACCAAGATTGGGTTAGGTATGCAGCAGTTGCACACTGTGCACTTCATAGAGGGCTGTGGCGCATCCACTTTCCCTATGAGCCTCCCTCTCTCCCCATGCTGAATGACCAGATCCATCATGCACAGTGATATTTCTGTATCTGTGCTGCAGTCTGAGCAGGGGGGAGTCTCCCTCAGGGCCATTCACAGGAGGGATATTTCTCCATTTTTCACCTGCTCAGCACAGTTTATGTTTATGTGTCTCAAGAATCACTTTCCTTTGTATCATCCAAAGTATGGAAAATTGGCTTTAGACTTTAACAGACTCAAGTCTTAAAAATACTTTAGTAGATTTATTTGTTGCATGCTCTTTTCTTTCAAGTGTATTTGCTGTGTGAAGCCTTCAAATATGTCTCCTTTGGATGCCAACAGCAGCATTCCCAGAATTCACATTCCAGCTTACTGCATGGGTTCAGCTTCTCACCTTTGTGCACCTTTCCCTCTCAGATCTGGCCGTGTTAATCCAGACATCTGTGTTTTTATCACATTTCTCTCTGCTGAAACAGCCGGTGTTGGCATCTGAGGTTTTATTACACCTCCATCTTTCTCCCTGTCCTGGCATGGCAACTGAGGTTTTGACCGAATGCATAATATGTGGATCATTTTATTGATATTTCCTGTCGGTGTGGAAGGTTTATGGATGTGTATTTTATATTCTGCAATGACTTTTTAAATGTGGAAAAAAACTAATGAAACAGCAAATATGCAGCAGCTCATTTAGAATCAATCTGGCATTTGAGGAACCAAGGTTGGCTCATATTAAAACTGTATTTGTGGAGCTCAAGTTTGCTGGCTTTGGATGGTTCACCTGTTCTACCGTCAGAAGGGAATTTGGGTTTTCTGAAACCTTTTTTCACCACTGTGTGCAGCTTTCAGCAGCCTGCACTTCGTTTCCTCATGATACAGATAATGTCTCTGAGTCCCTCGTCTGCCCAGCTGAATCAAATGGAGATTAAATGGAGACAAATATCTCTAAGAACAGTCTTTGCGCCCGGCAGATGCACCTCTGATGGGTGAAGCATTTAATTGGAGGGGATGGAGGGTCAGATGAGGGCAGGTGGTTAAAGTTGCAGCTAAGTGACTCATCCTTGGGTTGGATTGGAACCACAAATTTAGTGCAGTATCCAAGGTGATGCTGGAAAGTGCATGTTTTTGGTGTTTTTTAAAACCTGTTCTCTCTGCCATGGATCCTATTTTAAAGAAGCTAGACTTGACCTGAGTCATGCTGCATTTTCTTTAATGGTACTAATCAGTTTTTCTTTTCCTGTTGTCTTCCATTAGCATCCAAAGAAGTGAACAGTTGTCATCAAGATGACCTCAAGGCTGAGGTTGAATCAGGATGATGCTCAGAGGTACATCAAGTCGTAAATCATTGCAAATCAATGTTTTGTACCTCAGTTAAGTGCGCAAACAACAGAAATTCACCTATTAATAGACAGGGAACACTTAAATTAAAAACATAATTTTTGAAATTTTTGCAGATTTATTAAAAAGGAAAAGAACTGAAATATCATATTGTCATAAGAATTCAGACACTTTGCAAAAACACTTACATTAAGCTCAGATTCCTTCCATTTCTCTTGATCTTTGCTGAGATGTTTCTACGCCTTGATCGGAGTCCACTTGTGGTAAATTAAATTGATTGGACAGACCTTTCTATAGAAGGTCTCACAGCTGGAAAAGCATATCAGAGCAAAAAGCAAGCCATGAGGTCAAAGGAACTGCCTGAGAGACAGGATCATTAAAGTTTGGCACAACCATGACTTTCCCAAGAGCTGGTCATCCTGCAAAACTGAGTAATTGGGAGAGAAGAGCCTTAGTAAGAGAGGTGACCAAGAATCTGATGGTGACTCTGACTGAGCTCCAAAGATCCTGTGGGGAGATGGGACACAGTTCCTGAAGGACAACCACCACTGCAGCCCTCTACTGATCTGGGCTTTATAGTCGAGTGGCAAGATGGAAGTGTCTCCTCAGTGCAAAACACATGAAATACCACTTAAACTCTACTCTTAGTATTCTAGTGGTCTACGCCCCATGTACAGAGACTGCTTCTCAAAAGCAGTCAGCCAAGGTTAAAATCCAATCTGTGGCTGTTCTCATGCATGTCAGTCCTGACTCTCTGTCTCCCCTGTTTCCAGCTATCCACTATCCTTCCCTATAAAGCCCGCAAATAAATCTTAAAAAGGAATGCTACGTGTCATTACATGAAAACAGAGTAAAATGAAATGTATGGATACATGTCTGCATCAGGCTACCATGCATCATCATTTTTTTGCTGCATTTTCTCACACTAACCACTGCCTTAAAGTATAAATTATGTCTTTAAAACTCGAAACTTTGCTTTGTTAAGCATAAGCTTTGTGAAAAAGAACAAATTCATATCTAAGAATAAGGAAATAATGGTTGTGAAAATTTTAAATCTGCTCTGATTTTCTGAATTAACAGGAAAATTTGTGGTCAATTCAGTAAACATGGAACAGAGTTTTATTTTTCCTTTAAATTCTGAAATAAGTTTCCCATTTATAAGAAAACTACCCTGTTTAAGTTAATTGGGAATTTTAGTCTCAACAGACAAAATGACTTTGGTCCACTTAACTATAGAATTTCCCAAATTTCTTTTAGTCGATTCTTATTGAGATTACATGTTAATTTTCTTTAACAGTGGCTTTCTCTTTGCCACTCTCCCATAAAAATGATCTTATCTAGGCAGATTTCCATATGTGCCATATACCTTCCTGATGGATTTAACTGAACTCCGGGGGATGTTCAGTGTCCTAGACATTTTTTTTGTATCCATCACCTGACCTTTCGTTAACTTTTTCTCTGAGTTGCTTGGATTGTTATTTTGTCTTCATGGTGTAATGGTAGCCAGGAATACTGATTGACCAGTGAGGGAACCTTCCAGACACAGGTGTCTTTATACTATAATTACAGTACTTGAGACACATTTCCTGACACATTCCCTAACCCATTTCACTAATTTTGAGCTGACTAGCACCATTTGACTGAACCTATATTGAATTAGGTCAGTCATTTTAAAGGGGGTGAATATTTATGTATTCACTTATTTTACCTTACATATTTTTATTTAATTGACATTACTTTGTAGAAATCTGTTTTCACCTTGATATTTAGGATTTTTTTTTATCATTCTTTTAGTCAAAAAAGCCAAATTATTTTGACCAGAATTTATTTATAAAAATCAATCAACGGGTAAAACATCCAAGGGGGTGAATACTTTTACAGGCACTATAACTCATCATTCAGAAAAAAAAATTGCACAATTTAATTTTTCCAAAGTTTATGAGATAGCTATCCTGTTGATATGGGGAAAAGAACAGACTTAACAGGATGATTATCTTGTCCATATGCATAAGATAAGCAGATATTTGAATTTCACAAGTGAATGCATGCCTTCAGTATTTTCAATGTTTTTTAAAATATCAAGTGGCCAAAGAAGGATTTTTTCCTATGATGTAAAGGCTTTTTCAATATTAAAAACCTTGTTTCAAAGATGCTATGTCTCTGTGAAAAATATTCTCCAATGCTATTTCTGTGAAAGTAAATGCTTTGCTTGGGCACTCCTTGCTTCTGCTCTCCCCCAGCACATCACTCCTCAGCACGTTTGGGCCAGACCACTCAAGATCAATGTCATTATGTAACCGACAAATCCATTAAAATCAGTTTGCTGTTCAAGTCTCTGCATGTCCCACTTCCTCTGAACCGTCGCACAAACACAGCAAGTATGAGTTTGGCATCAGTGAGCGTAGCCAGATTCTATTTAGCTCGGGTAGAGTCGGGCTGGGGTTTAGAGTGATGGATTTAATAACTTATTTCAATTTTAATGATCAAAGTATCAGGGATACTTTGGAAGGTTATCTTTGCTGGAACTTTAATTTGCAACCCTCAGACATGCAATAGATTTTATTCCTCTGAGAAGCTTCTTACTCACCCATTAAGATTTTTAAAAGCTATATCTATTCTCAAGTCCCTGCCAAAGCTAAGGTATTAATTTAGCATCCCTAAACATCAGCCCAGAGAATTTATGAAGCCTGGCATGTCCATAGATTTGAACCTAATGGAATCAAGGTTATGGTGCTAGCTTTGCATTTAAAGTAGAGGTGCTGCTGAGGTTTGTGAATTTGTGGCGAGATCTCTCAATGTGGGGTTTCAGTACATCATCATTCAGAGCAGGTTTACCGTTTCTCTCATCTCCCTTCAGTCAGCCTGGGTCGATCAAGAAGAACACATCATCATCAGAGGAGTCTGAAACCTGGAGTCAAGACTATCATCATGACTTAAGGGAAGCATGAGAGGATGTGATATGACGAGTTTGTGTTTATTTTGCAAATATATTACTCAGCTGAATTCACTGCAAAGTAATTCATCATATCATTAGTTTATAAGACAAACGTCCTAAATATAAACAGTAGCCGTTGTGACTCCTGTTTTGGTTTCACTCTGTTGCAACAGAAAAAGAAACAAAACACCCACTTCTTTTCCCCGCGAGCAGTCTGCACTCCCTCACATCCAGAGTCATAGATCCCCTCTCTGTACACAAATCTGCAGATAAAAAGTTTATAGTTCAACTTGCTGTGTCACTGACTGCGATGCCAAAAATGGCAGTAAGCAGCAGAAAAGGTTTGAATTATTAACATTGTTTCCCAGAAAGAAGTGACACTGACTGCAAATAGAACAGTCATGTTTGTCAGGCTGGAGTACAATATACTGCCAAAAGATGCCAGAGAGATGAGAGAGGCAAACGATGTATGAGAGCAAGCTCCAGTTTACTTCTGATGAAATGCTTGCTTACTATATTTAGTACACTGTTGACTTCCCTGTCAAGGTTACTTTTATAGTCATGCTGGCGATAGCACAATTCAAGTGGAAACTAATTGACCAACATTGGGGTGAAGCAGCTGACGCCTTCAGAAGTATCTTATCAAACTAGAAAGTCACTACTCTCAGTCAAAAAACAGCCCACAAGGAACTACAATGAAAAATCCTATTATAGTTTTAAGTATTTGGAAAAGTTTAAAAAGCACATTGTTTTAATAAGTGAACTACAGAAGTACATTACAGATTTTGTTATTCAACAGAAATCCAGCCAACTGGTGCTAGTGGTGTCACAATTAGTGAAATGGGGATCACCGAAGTGCAGTGAATGTGTCTCAACTGATTGTAGTTTAAAGACACCTGTGTCTGGAAGATCCAGTCACTAGTTAATCAGTATTCCTGGCTACCAATACACCATGAAGACAAAAGAACACTCCAAGCAACTCAGAAAAAAAGTTTTTGGAAAGAATAAGTCAGGGGATGAATACAAAAACACTTCCAAGGTACTGAACATCCCCCAGAGTTGTGTTTACACCATCATCAAGAAATGGAAGGAATATGACGTGTGTAAATCTGCCTAGATCTGGCCGCCCTCCCAAACTGAGTGACTGTGCAAGAGGGAAACAAGTGAGAGGCCACCAAGACACCTATGACTACTCTGAAGGAGATCCAAGCTTTAGCTGCTGAGATTAGCTACTCTGCAAACAACAACTGTTGCCAGGATTCTTCAAATTTTTATTGGTGAGTGGCAAAGAGAAAGCCACTGTTGAAGAAAAGTCATATCAAATCTTGAGTAGAGGGCATATGGGAGACTCCATGGTCAAGTGGAAGAAAGTTCTTTGGTCTGATGAGATCAAAATGGTGCTTTTTTGGCCATGAAACGAGACACTTTGTCTGGTGGACACCAAACACTGCACTTCACCACAAACACACCATCCCCACTGCAGCATGGGGGTGGCAGCATCATGCTGTGGGGATGCTTCATGGCAGCCAGCCAAGGAGGGCTCAAAAAGGCAGAAGGTAAAATAAGTGTGGCAAGAGAACAATCGTATTCAGACTGCAAGATAAATTGTTTAAGGACAAACTTGATTATATTGTAAAATCTGTACTTTTATGGGCCAAATTTGTTAAGAATCAGAAATTATCTGCCTGAAAATAATTTGTTTGTTGTACTTCAGTCAAAGTGAAATATACACTTATTAAGAAGGGAAACAATGTTTCAAGTTTTAGAGCTTTACAAAGGCACTATAGACATTGTTTTACAATCAGGTTCTCTTTCCAGCATGAAATCAGTGGTTTGTTGTTGGAAGTGGTATTTAGACTATTTTGCAGCCCCACAAATGCAAATCCTAAATCCTAAATGGTTGGTGTGGGAAATCTGCCACTGATCAAACATTTGTGAGCAGAAAGTTTTGCCTGTTAGTGCTCCCTAGTCCTATCACCACTCTGCCACATTAACCCATCTGTTTTCAGGGAACAGAGACCTGAGATTAAACAGCGACTGTGTGTGTGTATGCATGTATGTGTAGTGTGTTTTATGGTCCATGTAAATGACTGTGGCTAAATGAGAAGATAAATAAACCTGATTTGTACTTTATCCAACCCTAGCTGTTGACGACCATAACAACAAAGAATTACAACACGATACCAATACCTCACAACCAGCACAGTGTTCTTTCAATTTGAGCTTAATTGACACAGAAGCCTTTAAAATTAAAACATATAGATGCAGCAAATTGAACGAGACAGCCAAATGACCCAAAGAGAAAAATGACCACAGTGATGCTGACCTTCAGAGTGATGTGCTCTATTTACAGTGTCATGTTATATAGCTGGGATGTAATGGACGTACACATTTATGTTCATTTTAACAGCATGTCTGCCACGCTTTGTGCCTTATGAATGGTTCTGAATGACAGCCATGCTAGCTTCTTTACTGAGACAATAGAAACTCAGGGTTATCTCGCTCTTGACTTAGTTTCAAGGATTCTTAAAGTTGACATAATTTTCATATTCCTTTTGAAATGTTTTAATAAAGATGGGTACTACTTTATAATAATGGCTCACTATATTTTATTGTTGATTAATGTTTAATGATTTGATGTCACAGTTTATTGAATTCAGCTTTATAGATGATCTATTACGTCAACTACAAACCAGTCATGTGAGAGTTATAAGCGGTTCATAAAATAATCTAAAATGTGAAAACTAAACTAGGGTGTGTGTTTATAATTTAATTTCCCAGATAATGATTCAAACATATGGTGAGGGTTTATGGAGGATTTATAAGCACCTACCAATAAGTGTTTTAAAATGATGTACAAATAAGTATTAATATTGGAACATTGATTATTGATAATAAACTGAGCATAGATGAATAATAACCTATGCTTTACCAATAATTCATAGTTAATAGTAAAATGTTGCCAAAAGAGTCTTTTACAATATGTAGAACATTTGCACTAAAATGTCTAATAAATTAAAACCTGACTACTTCTATGTTGTACTTAGATTACCACATTGTTTTGTGCTACGTTCATCACAGTTATTCTGTGCCATCAGCTGTGCACTCTGTCTCCCAAGATCCTGCCATAATGTCAGCCCCACCACCCCTGACCCTCCAGTGTGGCCCTACTAGACATACCCATATTGTGGTAGCTCACCTATGCCCACTTCTGTGGCTTAGTTGTTTTTTTATTTGTTTTGCTTTGTTTTTTTTTTTTTTTTTTTTTTTTTTTTTTTGAATTGAGGAGCCTTTTTGATTAAAAACTGCAGTCTTTAAAGTGTACTTGATTAACAAAATAACCCTTTTCATTTCATGGATACCTTTTTTACATAATCAGGGAGAAAAGCTGCTAAAAGTGGCCTCTGTGATGAGAGCTGCATGCAATCCCTGAATGCTTTTTTGCATGCAGCACCACACATCATCTTTTGTTATTGTTTTGATTGTGATCCCTCTAGAAGTGTAAATAACATACTGTGTGTTTAATGTAGGAACATCATCACTCGTAGATTACAAATTTAGCATTAACTAATACTGAGGTAATGATTAACTAATGTGTAATAGTGTGTAGTTTAAAGTGTTACCAGAAAAAGTCACATTTTGATAAAAAAAAAAAAAAAAATCTAATAATAAATTTAAAGTAAATTTGTAAAACCACTGGGTGGCTTGACTCTTCATTCCTTACTGTGGATTTCAGTAGTGAAGTTATAAGTGAACGTCACTTCACTTCACAAAGGTTGCCTCTATTTCTAGAGCAGTAACACTAAAGAGCCCTCACCACTCCTGTCCACACTCCCAGGTGTCCAGACCATGATTTGAAATCTTTGATATGCTCAGTCCTCATTCTTTTCTCCATCTATCTGTGACAGAAAAAGAACATAATTAGTCCTATATTGACTTTAGATGATGTCAATTTTGCTGCCCTTCTGGGAAAACTAAAAAAGGCAGCAGCAGTAGCGATTGCCAATCTCAAACTGTGAACTTTGTTAACCCATTTATACCCACGGCTGAGCTGCAACAAACTGAAAATGGATATTTTAGATGACTCTCTGCAAAATGACTCATGGCTGGAACATGTTGTCCTCTAAACTCTGCAGCCATTAAATATAATGGCGATTAAGCCGGTAGGGAAAAAATATGAAAGCGCCTTCAGGACAGACAGTGTTATCACATGTAATCATCAAATAGCTGAAATACACCAAAACAGAGAAAAACATTTGTCACATACATGGAACCATCAGTTCTTGAAAATCGTTGTATGATTATGTGATTCAGTTGACAGTGTTTCATTACAGACTGACTTAATAAAAATGTATCACAGGGGGATAGTACTTGCTTCCCTTATTACAGTATTCAGCCTTTCATTGTCTGCCTTCTCCTCCCCACAGTAGATATATTGATCCTGGCAGCAGTGCAGCGCTGTACAGCTTTGAAAACCTGAAAGAGCAAAAGCAATGCTTTTTGAAGACAAGTCTGCAAGGACAATGAAAGAGAGCTTTATGCATCATTTTGTGTAGGTTTCTATCCATAGTAAATGTAAAGCTCATTGGTTTTTGGTGCAAGGTGTTGCAGCAAAATGTAGAGACATATATTAGAGGCAGACCACTCAAGGAAAGTTTTCAACTTAAAAAAACAGTGATAAATAATTCCATATACATACCATGTTTCAAGCAAGAACAGTCCCATTTTACTTTTTTAGTATTTGTAAAGATGTAAGTCGTACTTAAAGCTCCTGTGAGTAACTTTATGTTTCTGCTGATAGGGGTGCCTCCTGTGGACAAAGAGGTATTTCCTACAGCTGGTTTCAGTTTCAGATGACTTTATTCATCCTTGGAAAGCAATCCAGCTTCAATAAAAGACACAAACAGTCATAGTAACAATTGGAAATTTCAAGTTCATATCTGTCACAACAGATCTGCAGACATACAGGTGACTAATTAAAAAAAGTAGAAACACTTTAAATACAACAATTGTAATGTATTCTATTATTAAATAAATAAACATACATAAAGGCTTGAAGCTTATGTGACCATATAGTTAAGGCTATCAGCATTCAATAGCCCAGTAGCTGAAAGAATAAAGGAGTTACAGTTTGTTCCCCTTCTTCTTAGTGTCATCCAGAGAGCAGTAAAGAGAAAGCTGAGTTGCCAGGATGGGCAGCTATGAAGCTGATTGTACCCCAGACTATAAGTAATGTATAAGAAAGGCTCATCCTGAAAAGGCTATATATTATAACACCATGAATATTTGCCTTGTAAAACATAGAGGAAGGCTGTTGGGAGTCACTTTGTCTGCACTCAGTGAAGGAACCCTTAAAGGGGACACATTATGCAACAATAACTTTTTCAGGTTTTTCTAACAAAAACGTGCCCCTGGCCTGTCCACAATCCCCTTAGGAATCAGAGAAATCCATTTTCTCCCCCCTCTCTTTCTCCACCTTTCAGAAAATGTGTGCTGAAACAAACCGTTCTCAGATTTCCCCCTCATGATGTCATGTGGGGAGTTAGCACGGCCCCCAGGTTTGGTTGGCCCTCCCTGCTTGGAAGAAAGTTCCACCAGCTAAGAGGAGGATCAGGAGAGCCACATCCATTAAGCCAGTGGTTCCCAAAGTGGGGGTCTGGACCCCCAGGGGGGTTGTGAGACAGTGAAGAGGGGTCGCAGGATGTTTTCCAAAAAACAAAGAAAAATGTAATATGATTTAAAATCAAAATTTGACTATTAATATAGATTTGTTTTTCAAAATAAGTTCAATTTAAAATAAAAAAAGTATTTCTCATGTGATATTTGTGCTTAAATGCAAGTTAAATTTATATAAACCACCTAAAATGCAAGTTTTTTACATGGTTCTTTGTGAAACATCATGCACTCTATCCCCGTCAAGGGCAGGTGGGGGTCCCTGATGTCTGACCGCTATTTGGGGGCCACGGGCTTAAAAGTTTGGGAACCCCTGCATTAGGCCTCATCCATTTTGTGAGAGGGAAGGAGTCAGACAGCTAATTACCATTTAAAGCCACAGACAGAAACAGCTCGTTCTGAGCAGGCCTGAGACAGAAGGGATTTTAGACATGCAAAAATCCAGTTCTGGAGTGTTTTTTTTAGCAACAAACTTCACAGGCATGTTTTGGGGACCTCTGAGACCAATATAAACTTGTCTTAAGGGGTGAAATATTTCCCCTTTAAATAGAAGTCAAGGGGCTCCAATGAAAAAAGGATGGGGACCACTGTTCAACCTTTAACAGACCCAGGCTCTAAGCTCTAGGTCAGGGCTATTCTATTACAAATTCAACTGGGCCAAATTTTAAAATCAAGAAATGTAGACGGGCCAGAAATATTCAGTGCCCAGTAAGCAGCTGGTAATGTCAAATTTCAAACCAATACAGATCAAACTGATAAAAATATGCACTTTTTATTTAAAGTCTCCCTTTTAAATTTGACAACATGACAAAAGCACATGAAAAAGTGCATAAAACACAACAGAGCTGTTTTTGAACCTAACCTGAGGTAGTAAAAATGTTTTTTTCACTTGAATAAAAAATTAAATAAATAGTATGAAAAATTAGAATGAAATTCTGTAAATAATAATTTTGGTCACATCTTACCCAGGCATATCTTTAAGTGCATAAAAACTAAATTTTTCAGTTGTAGCCACAGTTAAAAAGGACATATTTTATACTCGGCTACTTCTGTCAGCATCGCCAGCCACGCTTCAAAACAACGCAGTGCATCATTGGTAGACTGTTGCTAGGCTACGCAGAGTGTTGCATTCATGGTCACTGTGGGAATATTTATGAAAACTTGCAAAACAGGTTGCCCTCAGCATCTCTGGCTGGCCACAGTCTGGGCCACTTGGGGGTTGGTTCTAGGCTGCATGTGGCCCTCAGGCCACTAATTGAATAGGCCTGCTCTAGGTTGTGACAACACAAATGCAACCTACCCTACCACACGACCCCTCACTGGCCCCCCAACCCATAGACCAATGGGCAGCAAGACTCTCAGTTATAAAATGAGATAGACAAGATTTGGCTGTGCCATGCCAGTTATATGTACTGAACATAGATAGGTGTAATAAGAAGACAACAGGCAATGCAAAGAGTAAAACTTTACTTTCCTTGCATTGAGATGAGGCAGTGAAAGGATATCATGCTTCTACATGACAGCATAAGTATGGATGGGAAAAATGTGCAGAGAATAAAAAAATCTGCTGGCTGCAGCATCATAAAAGTTTGCAGATTCTCTCTTAATTTGATCTTCCAGATAATTCCCATGAGTGCATGATAAGGGAGTTGTTCAGTATCATAAACAGCATAAACCAAACTGCTCCTGGAGCCATTATACACCATCCTCTGGCCCTACAGTGAAAACTGGACAGAGTGTATGATTTCTGAGATAAGCATAAGAAACACCACAGCAGGAAAGATATCAGCATTCAAGCAGATGGAAAAATTTCAACAATTTCAAGCTAAACAAAAAATAATAGGTGGAAAATTTCATGTAGGTCAAAGAGGGTGAATTTAACTTTGGCATGTGCACATTTTATTTAGGTTGTGCTGTAAAATATCTGCTGAGGAGGCAGTTTCTCATCATGTCACACAGAGATCAATACATAAACATGTTCTTTACCCTGGGCTAAAATCTGTAACAGCACAGCATGACATGCTGCAGACATACATGGAGACGAATGAAGCAGAAAATTGCATCTTGTTCCTCCTTATTACCATCTGTCTATTGAGATCTATTGGATCTTTGCTCTTTCCCATGGAGTCATTAACAGCTGTATATGTTTACACATAGTCCTCTGAGAGATCCAACAGGACTCCTTAAGATTAGAGAGAAGAATAACTCCTGAGAAGAAATTAGTTGTCAGCATTTGGATGAGATGGATGTGTTTGCAGGTTTGAGCTGGAAGCAATATTTTCCCTGCTCCTGACCCCATCAAGGTGCAGATCCACATCTATTATTCAAACTCTGAGGTGTGTTGTGTTGTTGATCGGAATCACTGAGCTGATTCTCTTCTCCCTCAGTCTGGATCTGTCCCAATCTGAAGTTTCATTTGTTTCCCAGAAGTCCTTGTCTCTGCTGGGCCAAATTCATCATCCAGGAAAGAAGCATTAGCAGCACAAATCCTCTGTCCTCTCTGAAGAGTCTGAGTCTCAATCAAAGTGTCAGGAGTCACTGCCAACAAAGCAGACTATTATGAGACAGTGAAAGTACCAGTACAAAGATTATGATCCACGGTTTGTTGAAGCTGACAGCTCTGAGTGTCTTGAAAATGATTTAAAGGATTTGTAGCTGATTTGTGAAATACAGAAAACTGTGCTAAGGCACAAAAAGGTACATTTAACTACACAAATGAAACATGGAGTGCATAAAGACATTTTCTGAAACAGCATCGTCCAATATCTTAAAAATTCAGGTTAACATTTAAAATGATCATAAAATAATAAAATACCTGATTACAAGTCCCAGAACTGACAAAAATATCAGAGGACTTACATGTCACCTTTTAATCAATAATTTTGTTTGATGCACATAAGTGTCCCAGATTTATTGGTGTTAAATGAACTGATGAAAAAGTATGTTTAAAGTAGTAATGTTTATGAGGTGCCATGCAAGACATCACTCATACTGGCTTTTCACATACACATATTCTTCTTCAGAATTCAAAAAGTTTAACTTCCATAAATTCTCCATTTATTTTATACAAAAATAAAATATTTCAAGACTTTATTTCTTTGTTATTCTTTGTTTTGTTCATTCATGCAGTCAGCGCTTGGTCAAAGCTCCTTTTGTATGAATTACTGCATCAATCAGATGTCGCATGGGGGCGATCAGTCTGTGGCACTGCTGGTGTGCTCTGATAGCAGTCTTCAGTTTGTCTCTATTGTTGAGTCTGGTGTTTCTCATCCTCCTCTTGACATTTTCCTGACATTCTCTATGGGGTTCAGATTGCTTCAGTTGGCTGGCCAATCAGTCACAGTAACACCATGGTCAGTAAACCAGTTTCTGGTAGTTTTGGCTTCACTGTGGGCAGGTGCCAAGTCCTGCTGGAAAAGGAAATCAGTATCTCCATAAAGTTTCTCAGTAGATTGAGCATGAAGTGCTCTAAGATGTCCTGGCAGATTGCTGGCAGATGACATGGCACCCCAAATCATCATTTGACTTCAAGCACCTTCTTTTCTTCTCTGCCTCTCCGATCTTCCTCCAGACTCTAGGACTTTGATTTCCGAATGAAATGCTAAATTTACTTCATTACTTCTTACCCTCCTCCTCAATGATTATATTCTTCTTTTGCAACCAACTTTTCCATGATACTCTATTTTTTTAGATGGCTTCAAGCTGCATCTACACACCAAATTTTATTAATCTAGGTAAAACTGCTTATTGACTGTTTGACTTTTCCATAAAAGCATGAAAGGTGGCACCACTGAGGCCATTTTCAATCTCGCAGAGTTTTAGGCATATCCCAATTTTCACAGAAATCATTGCATGTCTAATAGCTTGAAAATGGGCAAGAGTGGGAGAAAAACAAAATGCCTAGGACTACAGTAAGGCTTTCACATCCATTTGGTGCTTGAGTCCTAATAATAGATTACAAAAATCTTATTAAAGCTTTCACAACAAAAGGTTTGGTAAGTTTCTTTGTTAAAACTTTCTTGCTGCAGGCTGGCCCTACCTATTTTTTTGTATTTATTCATTTTTTTATGTGTTGGACCTTTAAAGCAAAGACGTAGCCTTTTTTACTCAGCCTGCTGCTCTTGTACCTCCTGTTTCCCATCATCAAAGTAGTTTCCTATTCTGTTTCTAACACTTCCCTGATGCAAACAGGTACTCAAAAGACTCATTCACTCAGCTACTGCTGCTGTTATGAAGATGGAAACTATCCTAATGAGGTGTTGTTCACAACATCAGAGTCAGAAACAGGAAAGAGATAAATCCCTCCAACATATTTTTTTGCATAAATCATAACAACCCTGAAGACGATTTGTTCCATTACTGAGCATCGACAACGTCCCTAAGAGCCAGAGTTTTTGAAAAGGATGTGTGCTGATGGGCGTCCTCCTGAGGGAGCCCATCATCATATCTGTGTATCTGGAGCTGGCGGGGGATGTTATCTCTGTTTGTGGGTGTTACCTGCTGTTTACCTCTGCTGTTTCCTCCACTGCTTTTGTTGCATTACTGCTGCTGAATGAAAAATGAAAAAGTTGGCCAGATCCATGTTAGATTAAAGGAGAAATTAAACACATAACTTAACAGTTTATACTTTGATCATGACAAATATTAGAGCGCCAAACAAAAGAGAGTTGTGCATTACATCATTCAAGAAAATAGTAGAGAAGTCGTCTCATCTATCGCCTAGAATGGCTTTATAAATAAAGATACACCAATGTGCAAGGCAAGGTGTGAGCAGCCCATTTGACTTTACAATATAATGTACTATGATCAGTACAAAATCTACATTTGTAATAGTAACTATGACTGAGTTATTAAAGTATCCAACTGAAAATGTTCTTTTTTATTTGGCAGACAAGTTAAACACTTTGAAAAGCACGTGTTGTAACCATAGTAACCCCAAGAGCAGGCGCTCACAGGATGAAGAGTGTAATGTGAGAAGTATAAATGCGCAGCACAATCTGACCTCCACGTAGAACACCATTATGATACATTCACTCCTCTTCCTGTTAGTGTCAGGCATAGAAAAAAATAAACTCACTCACTGCATGACATAAAAAACACAACAACATGGACACATGTGAAACATGTTGATGCATAAGAAAAGCGCATGAGTGGCTGCTAATTAGCCTGATGAAGGTCCAAATACTAATACAACCTAACTCTTTCACATTAACTAATCAATACTTTTCTCTTTTACTCACTCGTGAAGCAATCGCAGCATCTCGCTTTAACGTGGCTTGTGTTTGAATATATGTGCTCCACCCATCAGTCCTGCCTCAGCAATCAGAAAACTTAATGATGGACTTTCTGCCTCAACTGACATAAAAAAAAAGTCTTAAATTTGCAGGCAGAGCAGAACTCCACATCAGCATTCAGTGTTTCAGAATGGAAAGGGCAACCTGAGTACAGGCTTGTTCTTTGACATTTTAAGGGTCCCTCTTCTTAAAGCACTGATCTGGTTGAAGGACATCCATTTTTCATTTAGTTGCACAAGGTAGCAGTAATGGTTGTACTGTCTACATTTTAATTAAAATATCATCGTCATGAAAGCAGCTGGAAATTTCGAAAAGGTCAAGTCTGTATAAAGTCAATCAAAATCCTTTTTTACAAATGCACTCAGGAAACTGATGACTTGAATATGACAGACAAACCACAGATCTTAGATGCCTCCTCTTGTTTATCAAACTGCGGGACATAATTTGCAACTACAATGTATATTCCATTTAAGAAGTTTTTTTTATTAATTCAATTAAGGTCAATAAAGGTCAGAGGTCCTCTCCTGGATTAAATTATGTATTGACTCGTTTAAGAAGTAGTTACCAGACAGTAGCTTGCTTCAGCTTCATTAGCTTTAGTCAAGTCAAGTCAAACTTTATTTCTATTGCACATTTCATACACAAGGCAACACAATGTGCTTCACAATCTCAGGAAAATTAAAATCATAATTGTAAGTACAGAGACAAAATAATATAAGTACAGTACATCTACCAGACATTACCCACGCAAACACACACACTCACGCACACACATACCACAAACATGCTGAAAGCAAGCAATGAGATCTAGCCATCAGTGGTGGGTGGAGTACACAGTTACAGTACTCAAGTAAAAGTACTGTTACTTAACAACAATAATTACTCAAGGAGAAGTAAATGTACTCAAAATAAGTACTTGATTAAGACTAAATAAGTACCTTATTAAAAGACTACTTAAGTAGTGAGTAACTTCATGAGTAACTTCATTTTGCGCAATATACTACATATTGCATTACGGCATTTTATTCAGGGGTAGTAATGTAAATTGCACATTGTCATAGATAAAGTAGCATAACTTGCAAAAAGTAAAAAAACAAACAAACAAAAAAAACTTAATACATAAAGCAGCAGTCAAATTATGTTTGTTAATCACAATTATTGAATGAAAAATTCAATATAATGAGAAAAAGCAGACTCTTTCTCTCATAATAGTTATCTTATTTGTACATGATGATTTTAATCTCATATACATTAATTTGTACCTGCAGTTCTTACTTTTAGCAAAATGCCAGTCATCAGCCCTGATCAAAAGTCAGTCTGATAAGGTGTCAACCCAAGTCCATAGTCCTGTAGTTAGATTCACCTGGCCTCTGCACGATGTAAGCATTATTAAAAAGAGGCTCATATCATTGTGAGGAAACAACAGACATTTTACTGAAGAAACCATAAATAAAATGTGTATTTTTTCACTTTATTTGGTAATAGAGTAAGTGGGTAGAAATTACTATCTATTTATTATATCTTGAATTGAGATAAACCATTTAACATCAAGGGTCCCCTGTAATACTAGGCCCCAGACAGTGCCCTGCCATGGGTGGCCTTGGTTACAAGCACAGATTTTTACACACATTTTTTTGTATTTATCTTTTCAGACTTAACCAAATGAAACTGACAAAAATCCAAAGTGATGATAGCTTCAGCCTTTCACTGACTTATGTCAGTCCAACATTCATCCTCTGACTCATTTTTTATTGGTTTTCCACACTACTAATCTTTTGTATAGTTCAAGGCTTGAAAACTGCATCTCTGTGATGTTTTCTCGGAAAAACAAAGTCTGCTTCTGATGAGATGAAACATCTGTGTTGGCAGACGAAAAGCGTACTCGACACCATGAGACACAAACCTGCTGCCATGAACTCTGCAGCCCGTCACATTTCCATCAGCCGCTGAGTGATGCTGCAGATTAACTGCGCCCTGATGTCCTCTGCTGTCTTCTTTGATGGGTTAGTACTCCATAAATTTGTATCTGTAAAGACTCACATCAACCTGATTTTGGCCCAAGTAAAAAAGATACTGGATGTCTGAGTGAGGACAAGGCAAACATGAAAAAAACATCAAAGAGAATCAAATTAAATTTCACTTTAAAGTGAATCCCGGAAGAAAAACAGGCCAGGATGTGAAGACTCCTTTCATGAGGTAAATAGGACACAACATGAGCACAAGAATGATTAAATATAGACAGTAAGTGGTTACATGATTCCCTAGAATGCACTATCAACAGCAGAAAAGTTTGTCAGGAATGAAAACGCTTAAATAGTTGAACTTAAAGTGTCATACATGACCTAGTTCTTTAGTTTCATAGAACGTTATAGTCTGGATATTGTGCAAAAGGCTGCAATAAGAGAAATATTTTCAGTGCCAATTTAGGGATGTTTACTCATCTTACTGTAAAACGAGTAGGGTCAGATTTTAACTGATCTGATTTTTTTATAGTTTGGATTTTTTAGAAACTAGACCATTGGCTTCATGTGATTGATGACTTGAAGAATTAATTCAAATCTACTGTTCACATATTTAAATGAAAATAAGTCGATAATGACCAGTTACCATTCACCTGGGGTACCTGTGCTGCAAATGTGCCTTGTGGGTTTTAGCAAACATAACCTCTATCTTAACTACCTTTTAATGTGTTCAGATTCTGACTGACTGACAAAAGAGTATATCCCTAAAACCTGACCTCTCAAACTTCCCCCATCCCACATCATCAATCATCATCTACTCTGTCTTCTCCTGTTTTTTTTTTTTCTCTCTGAAAAATACTGTGCTCAAGGCTCTCTTCCAAAATAGATCTTAATCCTGATGAGAATCCCTGATCAGATGAAGGTTAAGTGTATTGGATGCAAAGTCAGAGTTTCAAAGACCCTCCCACATGATATGATATGCTCACTTTAAATCTAGCTTGTGCACCCAGATATATGATATATGATTCCTGTGTTTGGTGTATTATTTCTCAGATCTGTGGACAGTAAGCCTTCATTTACACATAAGCTGGGCCTGATGGCTGAAGGTTACAGTGTTCTTAACTCATTTCAACAGGTCCACAGATTGTTGCTATTGTGTAACTATTAAATGAAGCCCCTTCTCCTTTAGCAGTATTGAGAAAACTCATGTTATTTTTGCAAAGTTCTTAATCTTATGATGCACAAGTGTAGGACAGTACACATTTTAGCGCATAGTAGTGGGTACTTTTAGACCCTTTTTAGGTGTGCTACAGCACCCCTAAATTTCTCTAAAGCACCACTGAAATAATAATAACAAGAGCGTAAAGGCCTACCCCACCAGGAGTAGTTGTTGAAGAAGAGTTTCAACACTCTAGTAAGAGTTCATTCAGGAAGACTATATTCCACATGCTAGTTTAACCCTCAGACCCTCCTATAAACCTTTTAGGGCCTTTGAATTGTAGTTTTCACTCCCATTTTTGCAGTTATCATGCTAAGATGAGGATATCTGACAAAGATGTTAATTTTTTAATGAATTTTGGGATTTCAGCATCCACACAGTGTTGACAAAATTTTCCACTGTGTAGACAAAAATCTTACAGTCTTCCCCTTGGAACCCTTTTTGGCCCCATTGACTACGGACTATCATTGAAACCACTTATTTTCTACTGCCATTGCAATATAGCTGTCATTAAGAGGCAAAATTTGCACACACAAAAATCCCTGCCAGATGCCTGGACTGGACTGGAGTTAATGACAAGAAAAAACTTTTTTTCATCCATCCATCCATCCATCCATTTTCTATACCGCTTATAGAGCCTACCCCAGCTGTCATTGGACAAGAGACAGGGTACACCTTGTACTGGTCACCAGTCAATCACAGGGCTGACATACACAGACAGACAACCAGGCACTCTTACATTCACACCTACGACCAAATACTACTGCAGTGCTAGCCTATATAGCCTGGAGCTGCTCATGTCTGCTACCTCTTGTCTTGTTGTTCCAGTTCACCCATCATTAATGTGACAGAAGAATGTTCATCCAGTCACCTTCTAAGAATTTCTTGAAAAGTCCTTGCTTCTCATGGGAGATTTTCCCTGATGAATGGGAAATACATACAATGGACAAATAAAACAGTCTATGTGGCGTGTAAGGATAGAATTCAACACTGGGAGCATTAAAGGAGAATAAGCAACTTTCTCTTTGTCCTGAAAGCTTAAAAATGGCTTTATTTTGGCTTAAGAACTTAGCTGGAGGAAACCACTCACCACAGAGTTTATTTGCTTTTCAAAATTTAATGATGAATCAAATATCACACCAAGGTTTATTGCAAAAGATTTGACACAGGCTTTTATGCTGAATGACTTACAAAAAAGTGTAAACTGATAATTTGATGAAAATAACAGCAATAAACTCTCTCTCACAGACCATACATGTAAGATGCCATCTCAGTCAAATTGGAAGTGCTGTAATTTGCCAGTTTTAGTGTTTTATTTTCAGATTTAACTTTATTCATGGCAATTAGATTCATGAAAAACACATTTCAAAAGTTATAGACTAAGCAACATTTCATAAATAAAACAGAAAAAGTTCAGAGGTCTAATCTGGGATTAAATTATGTATCAACCCATTTTAGAAGTAGTTACTCAAACAGTGGCTACGCAATACTACATTACTACATTAGGCAATGTAGCTAAGGCCCTGTCCACATGAAGACTAATTCAGGAGTATACGCAAAAGTTTTTTGTTGTATCCACACAGAAACTGTGTTTTGGGTGACTGTAAATGATACTTTTTGAAAACAGGTCCCAGAGTGCACAAATCCGTAAACAACTACTATTTCATCTCTGTGTGGACAGCCAACCGCATCTTTCTTGAAGCGATTATGTCACACATAGCATTGCTCTCTTAAGAAGCCTGCGCGGGTCCAGCCAAAACAACAATGGTGGATTACAGAGCTGTGCTTCTGCTACAGAAGCTACCGAGCTTGTTATGGCTTTTACAGCAAAATCTGATGCTTCTTTACCACCACACCATATGTCCTTAAATCCAACACGGAGAACAACCAGAAGGGCAACTAGAAGAAAGTTTGTGTCAGTTTTCTGTGATCTTCTTCTCTCTTCTAGTGCATTTCCGTGGCAGCAATACAGCACCATGTACAGGCTTGGTGTGTGCACTAAAGTGTTTTCAGTTGTTTTCAATGGTTCTGTGCTTATGCGGATATTTCCTGAAATGATCCCATCTTTATGGAGAACTTTTTCCAAACGAAATTGCAATACATCATCTTCGTCTCCATGTGGACAGGGCCTAAGTTAGCTTTAGCAAAATGCACTTTAGTAAAGGTAGCTACAGCTAATGTAGCTATGGATAACATAGCTACATATGTAGTTTACTAAGCTGCTTTGTGATCTAAGCTTAAGCAATCTAGCTACATTATCCACATAGCTTATGTAGCTGACAAAGTAACTTGAGCTGCATTTGCTGCATTACAATTATTGCTGGGCAGTTAACGCCGTTAACGTGCTATGTTAACGCAAGACTCTTACTGCGCAATAAGAAAATTATTGCACGTTAATCTGTTCACTAAAGAGGCTTAGAGACACACCGCCGAGCACATGTAGAAGACTACCAACACGCCAGTCATTTCTAATGGGAGGAGGGCGGAGGTTTGGGTCTGCTGTGAGCAGGCTTAAGCCTGATTTATACTTCTGCGTTGTGTCCACGGCGTCGTTGACCATTCGAAGTTCTGTGTCGAGGGAACGCGTTGCCTTGCAATTCACCGCCATGACGTGTGTGGCTGTGTGTGTATGTGTGTGTATGTGTGTGTGGTTTCAGAGGGGTCACATCCAAGCGGCTGTGTCGCTCTCCGCTGAACTGGACAACATCTGTTTTTAATGAAAGAGTGGATGCTTGGGTGTGTGATTACAACCCGTAGTCGATATTACATGTTGTTTGCATATAAGCACAAACCAGAGGTTGCGCTGGACTTTTTGTTGTCCGTCACTCCTTTAAAATCCCGCTGGATCCATCCTGACAGAGAGGTTCATACAGCACATGCTCGTCACAGCGCTAAGACAAGTCGGAGAGATGGAGAACAACTTTTTAATTCTGTCTCTGTTATGACCTGTGAGTAGGTTACAAACATATGCCTTTATCTGTGGTATTTCCATGACTGATATCATGGACACTACAGTGTTAAAGTGAGGTTCAGGAGGAGAGAGAGGGAGGGAGAGGAGGGTCGGGTGGTGGTGAGCGAGCAAGAGAGAACAGGCTCTGATCTGAATCATTATTCACCCATCTATTATATTTCCATGGTTGAAATCCACATGATAAATGAGCAACCTTTGGTGTTTAAAGTGAGAGTTCAGTGGTGAGCAAGCGAGGTGTTCTCAAGCAGCCTATGATGCATTTTCCTTAATATTTAGATAGGTCAAGTATTTTTTTAATTCCTTCGGCAAAATTCAAATCTAGCATTTTAATCTAGATTAATCTAGATTAACTACAGGATTGCAGTGAGATTAATCTAGATTAAAAAAATTAATCTATGCCCAGCATTAATTACAATATTTTCATGGAGGACAAGCTTTGTTCCTGTAAATAGACTGTTTACTTGGCTTTATTAAACATTTTCTAATTAAACTTTTGGTATCCTAATCCTAACCTTAACCCTAGTCTGAATCCTAGAATCAGTTTGATTGTATTTTGAAAGCTTTAGCGTGTATTTCCTGTCTGACAGAATCAGTGTCTCACATGAACAGTCTGCGAGAAAGGGCATCAGAGAGGAAAACTCTACAGCAGCTCCCCTCTCAAGATTTTAAGTGTCAGAAGAAAACTTGTTGCGCTGTGGTGCTAAAATGTCTAGAAATTTGTTGATGGAGTGGACTGATAAGCCTTCTTTGCTCTGAAGGAAGGAGTTTGTCCAATATTGACCTTTCTTTTTGCAATAGAATTGCTTTCTACATTTTGTTGAGTGGTATGGACAAAAAAGACCAGGAAGCAATATCAGAGTTATTGGTGTACTGTGCTGTTATTTGGACTGCTGAGGGTTGAATCAGCAACAAAGACCTGAATACTTGGACCTGTTGGGCACTGCTGAGTTATAAGGCCCCTTATAGAAACAGACAGATGTGCAATGGCCTTAAATTGGTGTTAGAGAGCTTGTGGCTGAAACTTGATATATCTAACAGTTTTAACAGATTTTTTTTGAAAATCACAGCCTTGTTGTGAAATATGTGAAGGGGAACTACTTTAACGCTCTGGCTTACACTTCACAATGACAGAGAAAGGGTTAATTGAGACAAATATCAGTTAAAAAAAAAGCGTAGTTTATGGTGCCACCATGTCTCAAAGTCATATTCAAAGAAGATAGCCAAGCTAAGGAAATGAATGAACATGCCATAATTGATTATGTAAATGTGATTACAACACGGTCCACCATTCTTCAGATCAATGGACGTAAAATCGATCGGCAACGATCGACTCATTTGCATCATGGCAAACAGCAAAGATGGATAAACTGCAACCCAAGAGAGCTGTAAACAGAGATCTGACTGGAAGGAGAGAAAATTACAATATGTAATCTAAGACAGGTGCTCTGAAAAGCATATTATTTATTGATGAGAATGCAATTTCAGTCTTTTAAAGTGAGATGATAACAGACGGATGTCATCGAGTGGCTCACTGTTTGGCATGTCCATATTAAAACATGGATTTAACATTAAAGACAGTAACAGGGAATATTGATATCATTATGATAAATGAGTTACATAATACTTTCTCCACATTAACCTGGTGACTCTCTTAAGATTTTAATTGATTTTAGTCACAGATTTATTTACTGTCTGGGCATAATGATGAAAAACAGCCACTTTATAAAGGCAGAGAACACTCTCTTTCATGCTGAATTTGCATTTCTGACAACATTTGACAACACCAGTTTACCATGCCGTAAAAAAGGCAGCTTAGCCTCTCTAGCCACACATGAGTGCTGAAGAGCAAAACCAGAAGAAACATATTTTTCGATGATTTATGTCACATTTTCCTCCTAGAGTGTTATAAATTAGACACTCCTTTTGCCTTTTCCTTTCTGTTATAGGTCAAAATAATACGCTTTATGTTGTGAGAGATCATAAAATGGATGGTGCATTAAGTCAAATTGAGTAGTAAATTCTTTTTAGGTACTCTCTTTACGGGAATCTGAAGCTTTAAGTCCAAAAGTGCAATAAATCAGGTTTATATCTGTCCCTCTGGCTACTTGTTCTCCTTATCGTTTCACTCTTTTTAAGCAGGTGAAATATTTACATATTCTTTTAGAGTTACTTATCTCAGTTTGGCATTGCTAATAGTTTCAGAGCCAACAAATTGTGGCTATAAATAAACAGAGTGGTTATTCCCAGAAAAGGAGCCTGCTTGCGTGTTTTACGAGAATCAATTGGTCTAATAAATTAGAAACAAACAGGCTTTGCCCGCAGTGGCATTACTGCATGGTGAAGATGCATGCATGTTAAAGCATCTTGAGAATGTTATAAGATATGAACCAACATAAATGTTGTTAGCTGCATGTTCCATTTGAGTTTGTAGTCAAGCATACAGGTATGTGAAATAGAAGAGTATGCATACATACATATGCTTTACTCATATTTATTCATGACCAAAGTCACATATAGTAAAGCCTAGAGGGGAGCATTTTTCCATGAGGTTACATTCAACACATGATCACGTTCTACATTCCTCATCTGGCAGAAATCCATTTATTCTGACTGTGCCCACCACCACATCAGCCGGAGCAGGAGGATTTTTTCATACAAGAGCCAATTTTTCTTTCATGGCTTGAGAGGACCTGTGGTCTTTCCGACTGTGAGAAATTCACCACCCTGTATTATCATCATCTCTCAGCTGCAGCAGGCAGCAGCAAGACTTCAAGCAACACAGATTTGCCTTCTGCACATCTCCGTTGTTCTATCATCTTATTAATCTTGTTTCCTTGATATATATGTGTCTGGCCTGGTGTTTCACAGGTGAATATTACTGCCGCTGGCCTTATGATGGATATTTGATCAGTCGTGAATATAGCGGCACTTCAAAGACGCACAGCACACCATCGCCGTTGATGAGGAAGTGATGTGATTTATTTGGAGATTCTCTTCAACTCATGAAGAGCCAGATGAAAAATACTCATACAGAGACATGAAGGCTATGAAGAAATAAGATGACAGAGCTATCTCTATAGCTTTCCTTTGAAGAACTCCTATGATGTCTAATTATCCTTGGTTTGGCCCAAGTTACATGGTCCAATTTACCCAAGAGCACAAACAGACACTCGTGTTGGTTAAGACCAGCCATCTCTGCACTTGTTTATTGCTTACATGTCTCATGTGATTATTTGCTCTGCCTTCGCTATGCTTTCATCTTCTGAATTGAAGGTGATTTCCAGCACACATCTGTTCAGCTAAATGAAAAAGAACCATGCAAAGTCTCTTCAGCTCCTTTTAGCCTGCAGTTGTGCTGGCTTGTTGCTTTAAAAGCCACCACACAGTTAAAGCCCTTCACCAAATAATAGACAATGACAAAAGAAACACAAACGTTGATGCATTTTTTTCTTCAAGAGTTGTCGGAGACCAAAATAGATGTGTGACAGTGACAGTTGCAATCCCTTCCTGGTGTGTGTGATTTAGCTGCTTTTTCTAATCTGTTATTGTGTTACCTTAGATAGACAAAACATACAAATACACAAATATACAGGATAAACATACATGTTTTAAAAGTGCATCAATACAAAGGGTCTGGAATGACATACAGGGACTATAGAAAGTATAATGATGATTTTATAAATCAGTCAAAGTCAAATAATTTTTTACAATTTTTTAGAATTTTTTTTTTTTAAAAGTGAAAGAGAAAACAGATAAGTTCAAACGGCAAGTAAACAAAAATATTTTAGGTAAAACAAGTGAGTGCATAAATATGCAACCGCTTTAAAGGTCACACATTTTCCTCTTTTAAGACAAGTTTATATTGGTCTCAGAGGTCCCCAAAACATGCCTGTGAAGTTTGTTGCTGAACAAACACTCCAGTTTTAGATTTTTGCATGTCTTAAAACCCCTCTGTTTCAGCCGTGGTCAGAACAAGCTGTTTCTGTGTCTGTGGCTTTAAATGTTAATGAGCTGTCTGGCTCCGCCCCTCTCAGGAAATGGATGTGGCTTAATGGATGTGATCCTCCTGGTCCTTCTCTCAGCTGCCAGCTGAGAGACCAGAGTGTTTTGGGTGAAATTGGGTGTTTTCAGCAGCAACTTAACAAAGACTACTCATAAACGGGAGATAGATATAACTTAACATGACTCATAAAATGAAAACCTGCGGTGTTAAATACAGGATGAGAAAATGAAACTGAGACTTTTCCGCTCTAATCTGTCTGCTTGTCATGACCTAAATGTGATTATTTCTCTTGTGAGAGAAAAAGAGACCTGTCACATAGCAGCATAGCAGACAGATGATTTCTCCAAACACGTTAATACAAGAGCGAAAGACATTGAGGTGATAGTGTTCCAGGGTCTTTGTCTGTGGCTATTTTTTACAGCAAGGAGATGGTTGCAAGCAGGGAGAAATACAAAGTGGGCCACGAGAGGGGTTCCCAACCCAGACATCTGACTCGGTGCTCCCCGTGTTAATACTCTCTGACCATTCTTTGTTTAACAGTGCTCATGGCAAGTCAGTTTCAGCTCAAATTACTTGAAACCCCAGAGAGGATACCAAAAAAAGTACTCTGCACCAGATAGGAAGGGAGGGCATAAGTAGAAAAGAGATGCATGGAGACAGTGCCACTTCGTAGAAAAGCACCGTAACATGTCAATGTCTTTGTCAATCAATTATCAAAAAGAGACTTTCCATTTACCAATAAAGATGCTTCTCTGATGGATAACAGGCTGGAGGTTTATTTTTCTGAGGCAGAGTTGATGTAATCCCTAAATCTAAACAAACCCAGACAACAACTGCTGTTTTTACAAGAGAAATTTTGATAAATGTGAAAACCTGTGCTGGTAATGCTTTTAACCATTGCTTCAATGGAAAAGCTCAGGGAACCTTTTAACTGTCAGGAGAATGAGCCGTCATGGATCTGATGATCTCCTGGTGTGGCTGCTGGTGGTGCCGTATTGGTTGGATGTTGTCGCAGGTGCAGTTAATTGAGCTGAAAGGGCCTGTTGATTGTCGACTGGCTGCTGGGGGAGAAGCATGTGCTTCAGGGAACACTTGGTCTGATGAATGTTGAAGTTCGTGTTGTAAAGAGACAACACGAAGCGGTTATCTCCCAAAATGATTTGAAATAGACACAGAAACCACCCCCGAAGGACTCGACTGAATCAGAATTGGAAGGAGAAAACAGTGTTTTGGGAAAACAAGAAGATCCACTTAGTGTTATTACCACCTTATTTTCTAACCACACCTTATCATTTATTTCTATTCAGGGATTCACTCTGAGTAAAAATTGCTCTGGAGGTTATAGGGGGTCTGGGAGTCAGATATAATAACTGACTGAGGACAGTGGATTTCACTTTTGTGTTTCACTGTCAGTTCTTTAATTAATATGGATCACTGAGTATAAAATGAATCATTAAAATCAGTTCAATGTGATCATTTTTACTTTTTCCCCAAAAACTCACAAATTCCTTGTCTACTTGTATTGCCTACTTAGCGGCCTTTCCTCTGGAAATATGGCGGCGATGTTGACATATGGCCAGATAGTCAATGAGATGTCAAATATTATGTATATGCTCAGTGGTACGTGGATATAGATCATAAATTGATTCATTAAAATCAATTTAATGTAATTGTTGTGCTTTTTAGTCTGAAAACTCACATATTCTTTGTCTTGTATTTCTTTATGTGGTGGACCTGCCACCATTAATATGGTGGCAACACACAAAGAAAACAACAAAGAAGACAAACTTCCACTATTCAGTTCAAATGACTTCCAGTATGAGATATGCTGGCGCCTGTCTGACTTCCAGCATGAAGCTGAGGTCCCTGTCTGCATCCAGGTCCCTCTCAAATCTCCTCTTGATATCTCTCTGCATTGAGATTGCCTCCAATGATGACAAGCCTTGTTTTTCCAGTGAGAAATGCAACCCCACATCATCACACTGCCTCCACCAAAAGAGACTACTCTAATGCCGCAGCAATAAGCATAGTGTCCTCCCCGTTCTCTCCACACTTCCTAAGATTCAATAGGCAGAATCTGGACACATGGCTGAACATATCAGATACCAGTCAGACACCTGATTGTCAGCACATGAGGGTACCAGAAGCTCAAAACAAGAGTTAATAGCAACAGCAGGATAAGCTGTTGGCATTGGCAGAGACGATTTGGGAAATTTTTCATGGGCCAAACCCACATACTCAACTCTGCTGCTCATCCCACAAATGCATGTTCCTTATTAGTGTGACACCATTTAAAGAGGAAATAAAACGGCTTTCCAACAGTATAATAATTATTGCCAAGAAGCAATGTTACAACAGAGAAATAATCTACCAGACACAAATCTCCTTACTTTATGTGCTCAGTTTATGTATATATAGTGTTCTATGTACTGTTGGCTATCTGTAAAGCACTTTGTAACCTTGTTGTGAAAAAAGTGCTATGTAAACTTATAATTATTATTATAAACCTACTTTTCCAGCACTGTGCCCTAGACTGTTGATTTAATCACTTTCTTGTTTTGTTAAAAGTTCTGCAGCTTAATTTGCTGATTGTACTTGGCAAACTGTAGCAACAATATGCTAAGTGCTTTGTTTAGTGGAAACTGAAATGGGTTCCAATCTCGTTAAAGTTTTATAAGGCTTATGTTCATTTAGTAGACTTCAAATATGCTAACAGAGAAAAATAAAATTGTGATTATATACAGACATCAAACATTAATGTGACAAGTCAGGTTTCACTTTTGCCATGGGTTGAAATGAAGTGACTATTACTGTTTTCACAAATAAATCATTCATATAAAGAATGATAAGTGGTTCATGAAATATATATTATAGAATTATTAAAGGTTATTTTACTTGTAATGGTTAGTATTCCTTCCTGTCAGCCATGACCTTTTGCTGTGCTCATCTTCACTAGAAGGAAGCTCTGACACTGTCAAATGTGACCTGTGATATATAAAGTTAACGACTCAGAATCCACAAAGAGCCATTGTAGTCTCCATCACCATCATTCATCTCTGATGCAAGCTGCACTGTCAACATGGTGTTATGTATCAAGTCATAAAGGGATCATTTCTCAGTGGATATGACATGCAAGGCCAACAAACTGCAGATAGTATTAAAAAAGAAGAGAAGCTCTCCTCATCTTCCTTTCACAGTTTCTTTTTAAAAACAAAAAGCACATTAGGTTGTGTTAGATAATGCATAGGTTAAGGATGACTTTTCTTTTCTGTAACCTCAGAATTGTCGTCAGAAATATTTCAAATTCTGAAGACAAATGCTGCTGCTTATGACCAGCTAAAGTCTTACATAGCTGCTTTTTAAAAAATTTCAATATTGATGCAAACTAAGCACATTATTCTTAAAGATGAAGGTAAAATGGAAACATTTGCAAAGGCAAGTCATAAAAAACGGAGCCATATAGACTAAGTAAACTCATCAGTGTCTCAGTTTGTTCAAACAGAGCCAATGTAGTCTTTAGATCAATGACGGTCACATCTTATAAAAACATGTTTGCACACTGTCTTACAGTTTATAGAAATCCTTGGTTTATAAGTAACTGCAGTCTTTAGGGGGACCTTTTACTGAGTGAAAACACCCATTATCTCCATCAGTTAAACCAATAAAACTGTGACTACGTTCATGTGGAGCTGCCCTGACTTATTGTTGCCATCTGGTAGAAATGGCCGACCAGCTCGGGCTAAGGAACATTGATATAGATGATTTTATGAACACGTCTGTGCAGTGAACAGTAAATTATTCAAGGTTTCACCCCCAGCTGATTTGTTTAAACAGGAGATCAAGTCCCCCCTGGGCTGCAGAGCCTCCATCTGTTGTGAAAGCAGGTTTGTTTCTGGGAACAAAAGCTCTAATCTCCCCAACATTTACTGCCATTAGAGGCAGGATTGATTATAGGTCTTTAGCATATGCTCAGGCCCAGCAGGACAAAAACTGTTAGTAAACCTCATCATGGGGTTTGAGTCTCTACAGTAGACAGTTAATGCATAGTGGGAGTCATGCGGACATAAGCAGTATTGGTTACCTAAAGACAAATGTCAGCAGCTGGGACACTCACTCTTACATTGTGTATTTAACTGGTAATGGGGATTTTTCAAAAGAAATGCCCAGCATTTACTCATTCTGGCTCCTTTACTCTGACGATTTGCTGCTTAGCTTTAGCAAGCAAAACATTAAACGAAGAGTCTTTCCAGTATCAATACTGGTATTAGCATTAGCCTTCAATATGACCTAAAGTGCAGTGTCAGGTTTCAGTGAGTGCAGGTCAAGCCACCAGTCCAATACCTTTATCAGTTTACCCCACTGTAAGTAATTGGTCACAGATAGATTAGCATGTGATCAATTTTACTGATTAAAGTGTAGAGCTAGCGTACAGTAGGTGTGAAAACATCCTACACTGTGAGGAAACTTTCACACCTATGGTTAGGTTGTTTTGTTACAGCTCAAATGCTATAGGTCCATAAAAATATCTGATATGCAATGATTATTACTGCATCTGGTTCTACAAGCCTACTACTGTTAGAGTCAAGGTTGTTATAGTTAACTAGAACTAACTAAATAACTAAAACTAAAATTCAATAATCTCTTTAGTTACCTGAAACTAAATAAAAACTAAGCTTTATCAAAAAAATGAAAACTAACTGAATCTGTATAGTGCGCTTACAAAACTAACTAAAATAAAATTTAAAAAGAGACAAAATATCCTTAGTTTTAGTCTTTGACACAACCATACTCACTGGCACCGACACCAAAGTCTGGGGAGTGTAAAATTGCCTGATCTGATTGGTTAAGACTTCACATAGTGGTAGTTTTATGTCTGGAGTTTTATTCAAACATTGTCATTAAGTAGCCTAAATAAAATGATAAGTGAAGAGTAGCCTTTTTTAATATGTTTTTAAAAATGTATGACGCTCACTCAGTCCTGACATCTATCTGTAAAAAACTAAAACTAACGCTAAAACTAATAAAAACTAAACTAAAACGAAGCATTTTTACAAAATTAAAACTAAACTAACAAACCAGCAGTCAAAACTAATAAAAACTAAACTGAAATCGAACACAGAAAGTGAAAATGAAATAAAAATAGAAACTAATGAAAAATCCAAAACTGTTATTACCTTGGTTACAAATATTCTGCTTAAACTATTACTACTGCAAACAGCTACCAGTCCAGTTGTTTTGCTTGTTAGATATGTTACATTATCATTGTAAGCAAACCACTCCAGGGCAGTGGTGGTCTCAGGATGTTTGAGGGGCGGGGGTAAAAATGATTTAAAATGCCCCCTAAAATTTAAAGGAACTTATTAAACTTCATTGCATTTTCTCCACAGTTGGACATGTCTGTCAAGTTTTGTCCACTTACAGGGCACCAAAGAGGTCACTTTGTCAAATGTTGTCCATTGAGATGCAGGCCTCCCTTCCCCCTCCTTTCTTTTTTGGTGTGTGTGTCTCTGGAGCTGTGCATGGATCACCTTCCACCAATCAAGCAGTCACACCTGCAGCTCATCTCCAATCAAACCACCACAGTGCAAGATAAAAGCCAGCTCAGACTTCCTACTCATCACCAGATCGTCTGCAAGATTCTTTTGCAACTTTTACTGCTTCTCAAAGTACAGGATCCTTCCTTGGAGCTTTACTCAAAGTTATGCCATAAAATTATGATGATATAGTATTTATGGTGATAACAATACTTTCAATTAAAAGTGTACTGAGCAGTAGAGGACCCAGCATCCTCCTTAAATTGTGATTTTTATGAAGCAGACTTCCTACTCATCACTAGATCGTCTGCAAGATTCTTTTGCAACTTTTACTGCTTCTCAAAGTACAGGATCCTTCCTTGGAGCTTTACTCAAAGTTATGCCATAAAATTATGATGATATAGTATTTACGGTGATAACAATACTTTCAATTAAATGTGTACTGAGCAGTAGAGGACCCAGCATCCTCCTGGAAATTGCATCCCACCCCATCCCAGCTGCTGTCATATCCTAAAGACAGTTTCATTTCTATTGTGGGTTCAACTGTATGTGTAATAAAAAGAGCGCATCTTTGAATGCAGATTTCATGCAGATCCATATACATTCACACAAAGCTTTATTTACCAGGGATTGACATTTACACCTGCCAACTAGCCAAATGCGGGTGGATTTCAGAAGTGGCGGGTAGCAGTGTGGCTCTAACTAGCCACGATGGCGGGTTGAATTTATCAGTGTCACAACTAATGCTTCACTCTGACCGTGCTTGTCTGTTAGCTGTTATGATTTAGGCTTACAGAGAAACTGTTTGGCACACAAAGGCTCAAATTTCCCTCCAAAATAACTGAAAAGGCTGGTCTCTTCATCCATTCGTGTGTTTTTATGCAGCGCCAAGTGCTTTGATGCTGCATGACAAACATATACTGATACACACTCACACTGACATGTTGGTAATGTAGACTGAAGGCTTCTATCTGTTTAGGGAAAATGTTTCAGAATGTTGGAGGATAAGCTCAGACCTGAACTTTCTCCTTCTGCTTTAGAGCTTCTCTCTGTCCATGGAGGATCAGTGTGTCAGCGCCGTTTGTTTGTGTGTCTGCTCAAGTTGTGTGTCTCTGTTGCTTGTGCGAGCCAGGGTGTGTAGTGTCTGAATATGGTTTGATTAATACTCCATCTATATTCTTTGTTTGTTAAGGGCCATCTAAATGATAAAACCTCTGCAAATGCGAGCATAATTTAAACGTTATTAAAACCTTTGATATGTTTGTATAATGATTTGTCATATATCTATAATTAACGGATATAAAAGACGAGAGAAACTCCTAAACTTTAAATCAGTTCACTGAGGCATTGAGAAACAGAGGCAGAAAGATAAAAGTCTGTTCACTTAGGAGTCAAACAGAATTCAACTAAACAGGGATTTTTTTGCTTCTAATATTAAACAACAGACAGTATAGTTGTTTAATGTTCTCCAAACGTGACCTTCATGCCCAAAATGTAATGATTTTTAAATTAGTTTTAGACACTCATAAGAAGACATTTCCAGCATACAGTTTAAAAGAGAATAGAGCAGAGGACAGGAGAAGTTTGACAGTCAACATTCTCTGGTGGAGATTTGTCAGAGTGAAAATTAAAGGTCTTCTTGTAATCTGTTGTAGTTTTTCCTAATAAACAGCCAATTACCAGTATTTTAATATTAGCATAAACTTAATATCCATTGAAGAAAATAAAAATCTAAGAGTCTTGACTCTTAGATGACTGTCTCTAACAGTGAAGTGTGTCAAATCTCTAGTGTGCTGTGTACAGGGAGAGGTGCTTTATTAAGAGGAGAGCTGATATTGATCATATTGATGAGGAAAAGTAGAGCACATGTGTCATATCATACCCTTTGTACCAAATTTGGCATATAGCTCATAGTTTCCAAATACTAAAATTGTGGCTAGTGGAAATACCATGTGGCTAATAAGTTTGCAAAACCACAAGCCACCGTGGCTGGTGAGCAAAAAGGTTAATGTCAAGCCATGCCTTTAACAATAAATCAGTGAATAAACTCTAATCCCTTCAAGGCTGAATTTAAACCTTAAAATCGTGATCTGCAAATGTTAACCCACACAAAACAATAGTCATGCTTGTCAGGGAGTTTTTTGTGCCCTTTGACTCCTTCACTGTTCTGTAATGAGCTTCTTCTGCTCATTTACATTTCAGGCAGAAAACTCTTCTGGGTGGTTTGACACCATCCATCATCAGAGAAGATTAAGCCTTCAGCATTCAAATCAAATTAATGGACACATCAGTCAAAAGCACACTATAGAATACTAACAATCTGAATAGAGCCAGTGGAGATATATTCTCCCAATACTACTACTGATACTAGAACTGTGCTACTTCTACACCTGCCACATCTAAAACAGCATGCATCAACACCATGTATATATTCAGCAGTTATGGAAATGTGTATTTGGTCATTGAATATTATCATTTTTCAGAATTTTCAGCGGAATATTTTTTCTGTTTATCAGCTTTCGCTTCAAGCGGTGCTGAAAGAATCACTTCAGTCCTGTTACTCTATGAAATATATGAAAAAAACAAACAAACAAACCAAAGGTCCCCTCTGACAGGCACTTTGTGACACGTAATCTCATCTGTCGTTTAAGTTGTTTTGAGGCAATGATATCCAAGCAACAGTGGAATGACTGTGATGCAAATGAATGCAATCAAAGAAACAAAACCCTTGTGCACCCTTTATTCTAATTATTATCAATGTTCTGGTGGGAAATGAAATGCATTCATCACAATGTCTGAGAGAATGGTTTGGAGCAGAGCTTGACAGAGCACAGAGAGCAAAACCTCTGTATATATGGCAGCACTCAGCAAGCACAAAATAGTTCATTTCAGTAACATGAGAACAAACCTCATGGCATCTATCATGGATGTTGAAATTTACTGTACATGGGGGTGATTTGATCTATGCTCACCAATCAAAACAGGCTTTTATCATACAGTGCATGCTGCACGTGAAGGCTCAGGCAATTAGCTTCTACTTTGAAAAGAATGGGCTCATTGTAATTCAGTTCAGTCTCAGGTCAGGAGTGTGACACCTTTTATTGAGCTACTTTAAACTGAGATTGAAAACAAGGTGCCTGATAATTCACTGTTGATACTGACCATTTTTTATATCTCACCAATCTCACAGAAAGTTGTCATAACTCTTAAATGAAATATCTGATTTGCATCAAATTTCACATGTATGATCAAAGTCTGTTGTCTGCACATTTCAGTGTTAATATCATGATTTTGCTTTTGCGGCACCCATTGCAAGAAGCCAGTTGCACATGTCTTATTTGAATTTTATATAAGGTTTAGTAGTCCTGCCCAGATCACATCCACATATAAGCATCTTGCCTCTTTCATACTGCCAACTAGTGTTGACAGCCACTACTACCTTCTATGTAAAGTGCAACATCCTCCTTATTTTTTACTATCGTACTAAATTCGTATACGAGTGAATCCGATGTTTCTTGCTGTAGCTGCAGCTCAAGTTTTATTTTGAAATGCCACTAAAAATCACATCATATGAAATCTATTGTGCAAGGAGTAATTACAGAGCTTCTTATTTATTTATTTATTTTGCTGTTCTTTATTTATTTATGTGGTATGGACTCACTTTGTATTGATTTCTGCTCTCATGTAACTACTCCGACAGGCTCAGACATGATGAGGTGGCTGAGGCCGTGGAAGCAGTGGGTCCACCACTAATGGTAACACAATAACCAAACCCAATGGCCTCTGTGCTGCAAGTCTGCCGTCTGTTTTAATATAATTGCCTTATGATTTACTGAAACACATGAGTCACTAACAGCTTCATACCTAACACCCTGTAATCAAAAAGCCTGCCCTTTGTTCGGTGCGGCGGTCAACTTTGATGTTAGAATAGAATTATATAAGAACCTGGGTGCATAGTTTCTATACCACCATTGATATATCACTGCAGCTACTCCATTAAATACCAATTTAAACTGAGGAGCAAGCACAAAGTCATGTGCTTGGATGGGCTGCAAAGTGTTCCAGCAGGCTGAACTGTGTCCTCATAATGTTTAATGCCCGGGCAAACAACGTTGCTGCGCAGGACTCAAGTCCAACAAAGTACAAACATACACCATTAAGGCACAAGTAAGGTGAGCTGAGATGGACTTACTGTGTAGATAAATTTCCATAAAAGTAGGAAAGGCTTATCTTATTGCAGTAAAGGACAATGTTCCTGCTTTGAAGAATTTCACTACTCTGGAAACTGTGATAAGTTTCCAGTTGATGCATTTAAGAACTAAAAAGGCCTCAAGGTTGTTGCCAGATCTGATTATGACAAATCCATTTTTCTTAATAATGAATCATTCAGCCCAGCCATGAAAAGAACATGCTGCAAATGAGAGCAAACAGCATTAAGTTGGGCTTGCAGCTGTTTTGTCACAGACACAGTCAGCGTCAAGAGCAGATAATTCTCCGGCAAGATTTCCATAGAAACCTCAGCACCACTCTCAGTCGCTCAGTCAAACCGGTCAGCTAACAAGAATTGAGTGTAAGCCAAAGCTCTGCTGGCTCTAAACCATGACTTCCCCTCCTGTGAGGCAATTAGAAGACATTATGACATCATGGCATTAGTGGCATGCAGACTTTTCATGCCCAGTGAAAGGTTCGGACTCATAAAAGCTGATGCAAGGCGCTTAAATTGTTTGATTATTTTACTGAACCATCTGTGCAGGGAGACTGAAATTCTTCTGTGACTGACAATTAAAATCTGGACAGAGGAAAAGTGTGAACTCCTTAGTTCTGTGCCATATTTTCTCTTCGTAGCTTTGGGAGGTTGCGCATTTTCCATTTTCAGACAGTAAGTCATGTTAGACTGAGCAGCTGTAAGTGGAGTGTAGCTGTTTAGATAATAACACAGCATTTCCAGAGAAATATCATACAAGCTCTACAGGCCAGGTCTGGTGGAAAAATAAGGGTGATGACATGATATGATTGTCTCCTTTGTTTTTCCTTAAACATGTGTGGGTTTTTATTCCTCCTCTGATATCAAACACAGATGATATCAGTGTTTCTGTTTGGAGCTGGACCAGCTGTTCAAATTTACTTTAGATATGATGTTAAGAGTTTCACAATATGAAGTAAACACAGCACAAAATTAAAATAAGTTCTGCCACACATATTAAATTTTACAAGGAAATTATTTACTACCAGAATGATAAACGACCAACTGCATGGTTCTGTTATGTAGGTCACTGAAACAACTGACAAAGTTACGTACAGTGCTTATGAAAAGTAATCACCCCCTTGGATGTTTTATACTTTTATTGATTTTATAAATCAATGGTCAAAATATTTTGGCTTTTTTGACATAAACATTAAAAAAAACCTCTTTAATGTCAAAGTGAAGACAGAGTTATATGGAATAATTTCAATTAATGAAAAAATATGTGGCGTAAAAAAATGACTGCATAAATATTCACCCCCTTTAAAGTGAGCTAATTATCAGAAGTCCAGCCAATTGTTGCTAGTAGTCTCATAATTGGGATCACCTGAGTGTTGTGAATGTGTCTCAAGTGGTTGTAGTATAAAGGCAACCGTGTCTGGAAGGTCCAGTCCTGGTAAATCAGTATTCCCAGCTACCATTACACCATCAAGACAAAAGAACACCTTAAGCAACTCAGAGAAGGTTATTGAAAAGTAAAAGTCACTGGATGGATAAAAAAAAATATCCAGAGCACTGAACATCCCCCAGAGTTCGGTGAAATTCATGATCTAGAAATGGAAGGATTGTGGCACATGTGTAATTCTGCTTAGATCAGATCGCGTCCTCACAAACTGAGTGACCTTACAAGAAGGTGACTAGAGAGGTCACCAAGACACCTTCAACTATTCTGAAGGAGTTATAAACTTCAGCAGCTGAGATGGGAGAGACTGCATACAACTGTTGCTTGGGTTCTTCACCAGTCAAAGCTTTATGGGAGAGTGGCAAAGAGACGCCACTGTTAAAGAAAACTCAGATGAAATCTGGACTATAGTTCACCAAAAGGCATGTGGGAGACTCCGTGGTCAAGAAGAAGAAAGTTCTTTGGTCTGCTGAGACCGCTATGTTTGGAGACCGCTAAACACATCACCACAAACACCATCCCCACTGTGAAGCACAGTGGTGGCAGCATCATGCTGTGGGGATGCTTCTCGGCTGCCGGCCCTGAAAGGCTTGTAAAGGTAGAGGGTAAAAGAATATTACAAAATATTGGAAAATCTCGGAGGACAATCTTATTCAGTCTGCAAGAGAACTACGGCTTGGGGGAAGATTTATTTTCCAGCGAGACAATGGTAAATGATAAGAGACTTGAGCTTGTACAATGCCTTTCTAGTCCTCTAACGACTCAAAGTACTTTTACACCACAGGTCACACCTACACATCCACACAGCAGAGGGAGCAAATTGGGATTAAGGGTCTAGCCCAAGGGCACATTGACATCTGAATGCAGGAGCTGGAGATCAAACCCAAAGGCCTCTTGACTGTAGAATGACCAACCCAACCAACTAAACCACAGTCACCCCAAATTTCTTCCCAGTCCATAAGAGAAGAGGGTAATACAGAAAAAAGACCTTGGATGCTATACTTGTAGATAACCATTTGCTTCTCTCTTCTTTCAAAGTTGAAAGCCAATTATGACAACAACATTTACATATTGATTATACCCCATTTAATAATTTTAAGGTTGATAAGCAGCTGTGTGGAGTTATATCAGCGGGTTTCTCTGCTCTGTGGGCGTCTATGTACTGATGTATCTGTATTATTCTCCTAGGACTATTGTTCTTCACAGCAGGATTAGAGAACATTATTTCTAATTTTTCATTCCACTCTTCACACCAGCTTTACGGGCTGTCAAGACTGAACTGGCTGTGCACAGAAGTAATGCTTCTTTGAACCATAGCCAACATTCTTCAAAAACAGTAGGGGAGGGGAAAACTTGTTCAACAGTCCTTCAGGAGGAGCAGGGTCAAAGGAAAACATCCGTCCTCTTAAAGTCAGCTCCTCAAGAAAAAGATGAACTCCTAACTGTGGCATATTATTTTTTTTATTTGAAGTCTTTAGGTGTGACTGCTTACATAACATCTTTGCCTGCATTATATTGATAATAATGTTAATAAGGAAATCTGCCTGCCGTAATTAGCACTTCTATTTGGGAGTAAAGTTGATAGAAAATATTAATAGAATTGCTGTGTTCACAGCATGTTTTTAATTAAGCATCAACATGAAGTGATGCATGTGAGGATGAATCAGAGCAAAGCTGCATTAGAGTGACAATGTAAAGATGTAAAAGAGGAGAACTGAGGGCATCCAATAGTTTTTGATTATTACGGAGCATCTATTTTTTTTTAAATGTTTATTAGAAGTTTTATAATTATTTTAATTGGAGTTGCTTTGACATCATGTCAGATGGCAAATAATTAACCCAGTGGGAAGCATTAATCAAACCACGAAGGACAAGTAAACATCTGAGCTGAACAATCCAAGCTGCTGAGGAATAAACACAGTAATAAGACTGGAACTGCTGTCTGGTGGTGAAATGCCACAGCAAGGTAACTGGAGGACAGTTATGTACAGTTGAGAGTCGAGAAGGAGAGCTGGGGTGGTTTATATGGAAGAGTAATTGATAAATCTAATTTATTAAACGCTGCAGGTGCATGCTTTGACATGCGCTTAGATTAAAGAATGAGTTAAGTGTATGAGGGTCAAATCAGTCCATTATATTATGACCTCTGACCTCCAAAATCTGATCAGTTCAGCCTCAAGTCCAATTGTAGGTCCGTCACAAATTTAAAATCCTGCCATTTTTCAATATTGTTTCTCCACAAGATTCTTGTTTAGTGACCTTAAGCTTTGACCTCTTTGAGTCAGAGGAAATTTCAGCAAAGTAAGCTAAATGCCTCAAAGTATTCTTGAGATATAGCATTCACAAATAAAGAATGGACATGATAAACAGTCATCTTGACCTGAAATCTAATCAGTTCATCCTTGAGTCAGACACAACCAGAAAGCATACAGCCTCCAGAGCTGGCTGTCACTGGTATGAAGGTACAAAGGGATCTGTCATATTTTGGAATTGGTTCATCCAAAACTATAATTGATGATTTTTCCCCCCCAAAGTACTTATTTAAAAGTACAACACCTTCATGAAAATGGATCATTGAGATCCAAATCAAAGCATTTATTCTCTTCCCGCTTTAGTGATCAGCTTATTATGGGTAATCACTTTAAGTACTAAGCTAATCAGATTCCACTTCAACCTTGTTTGTCCAATCATCATGAACCTGTCATATCATAAATCTGTCGTCCTCTCTTCCACAGTCAGCCTGTTATTTCAGAGTGGACAATTCAACCCTCCTCCACCCCAGCCACCTCCATTCAGCATCTAGTCCAGATCCAAACAGGACCTCTGCTCATCTCATCCTGCAAACCTTCGTATCCTCCTCCCTTCCACCTCATTCCACCTTTTGTTTGAAGTTTGGAGTATGGAACAATTAACAGGCCCTGAAAACCAATAGCCCCAGTAACTCTGATTACTAGACCCTGATGAGTCCCTGATTCTGATTAGTGTTTAACTCATGTGTTTTGATCAAACTAGCTGTACAGTACTTTGCTACCAAAAGTTAGGTTGATGATGATTGTAAAAAAAAAAAAAAAAAAGAAAAAAGAAAAAAAAAAAAGCTATTATTTAATTTCTTATTTCAAAGCCACAAATTAAAAAAAATATACAAGGGAAGAAAATATTCAAAATGTGGATATATCTTTCTCCACTTCATGCTGCAATGAAAAGGTTTAGTTGGATTACTGTGAGGTAGACAATAAAAAATAGGTTTCATTACCAGCATTTACAGCAGGATGCCTTTTATGGTAAACAAAACTGCTAAGGCACCAAAGATTGCCTGCTGATACATTTGCCACCGCACTATCCAATCAATTAAGAAGATAATAGTTCATTCTTGAACCACAGCACATATTTTGGATAATGAGATTAAAGCGTATACCTGAAGGTTAATAGCTGGCAATCTAAACCCTTGGTTTGTCACAGTAGCTCTGTGAAAATATTAATTTCAAGTCTTGAATAAGACAATATGGCAAAAAACTACTTACTTCTTATTTACATACTTAAATGCAATGGAAAATCCATGTGTGAACATTGTTTCCATCAGTATATCAAAGAATGTAGCCTTTCAGTTTAATTTGTGAGGCAACCCTGTGAATTAATCAAGTTACAGCAATAAATACAGAGAGACTTTTATATGTCATAACTTAGATGAGGCTACAGCGCTTATGATTAAAATTAATCAGTATTTTTCAATCTCCTAAATGAAACAAAACATCTGTACATATGTAGATATATATCTCTGTACATCCAGCTCCAGTATGTGTCTTGAGTTAACATTGCATGAATGCTACCAAACAAAAAAAAATCGAGCTTTTACACCTTGTGTCGATGCTGAAATGTGTCTGATACCTAAACATTATTGTCTTTGTACAGAGATATAAGATGAGAGCTGTTAATTGTTCTGCTTTTCTTCAAAGATCAGGCCATGCTAGTGTGAGCAGAGAGGGAGCTGTCCAAGGTGCTGACCCTGCTTTATTTAAACACCATCAACTACCATTACTGAGAATGTTCTGGTTGGAGTGTCTACTATTTTAAATGGCCTGTTTTATTGTTATGATACACATACCCTGCATATGTGCTCTTACCATCTAAAGCACAGATGTGAGTCTAAGCGTTAAAGTTTAGCACTTTTTGCCACACTGACTGTGACTGATTGTTAAACTGCTTGTAAACTCTTGCCTTTACAAAATGAATACATTTTACCTTATTGAACTGTGTGCATTATCTCTGGACTTACTGATTATTTACAGTTGAAATACTGAATCACATACATGACTAATGTATAGTTGTTTTACTGACTTGAAGGTTCTCCTGGGTGTTTTGACATCAGGAAAGTCTATATGAAAGTATTTGTCTGTGCTTGTCTCTTTATTTGTTTGGAAAGTAAATTATGTCATTCATTATTCAGACTAAGCATTGCTCTAGTCCTAAATCCCAGAGTACAGCTGTTGCAAATGATTAATATGCTAATTATTTTCTCAGTCAGTCCTTTAGTCAATGACAAAACTGAAGGTGTAAAGGGACATGATGGCTGGGAAAAGCTGCAAACACATCACACCATTTCCTTTTTTCTCTCTCTCTAATACAACAGTCAGGTATGACTGCCAAAGTTTACCACTCATTTATGTTCCCCCTCAAAGCATAGAATGTAATACAGTGCAATACATACAGTTTGTCTGTGAAACAACCCCAAAAAAAAAAAACAAAACAATAATTTTACTGTTATAGGGGAGAGTGGGGGGATTTGTGCCAAAGGGGAAGTAGTGCTGCCCCTTGTTTATGGAAAACCATAGAAGAAATCGGTCATGTGACCACATATTTTTGAAGAGCCATCCATTTTACTCATCCTGTATAAAAGGGAGACACATGGCATGAGAGGTAAGCACGTTTTAGCTAAAAAAACTGATTTTTGCCTTTCAGAGTAAAATTTCTATGATCAAGGTTTTTTGATTGTTGTGTCTGAAGAGTTAAAGACACGTTAAAAAAAACATTTCACACATGTTATAGTGCTTAATTAGGCTACACAATGAGTCTATACAGTTAGCATGATATTAGCTCTAAACTGCTGGATCATGCTAGTTTTTCAAAAATAATGGGGGTGGGGTGATTTGTGCCAGTGGCACACCCATAAACCCAGACCCAAAGATACATCCAAACCCTGACACCCACACAACCAGACCCAAATACCCACAACTCCAGACCCACACACCCAGAAACACAAATCCCAGACCAACAGGCCTAGACCCTAACCCACACACCTTCTCACCCAGACCCACACACACTGACACACCCACCCTAACAAATCCACACACCGAGACCTACACACCTAGAACCCAGTAAAGAAAGGCCAAGAACAGCTGGAGAAGTGAGGAGATGGGCATGCCTCATCAGTGTTTGATTTACCCGCCATTTGTTTAATTTAGCTAAGACTGATTTCAGTTTTGAGTTTGCACTATGTTATTAAAGAGCAGTTTTATTCAGTTTTTAACTGGCCTAAGCCACAATAAGATGTTCAGAATTGGCCAATATCACTTTATTGAATGATTCACAAATATAACATATTGTGTATTAAAGATTTTTGTGTTTCCCCAAAAACTAGAAAATATGACTTATTCCATTAGTTTAATAGGGTGATGAAATCTAAATAAAACTTAAATGAGTAATTTTGTATTGAATTTGTCTTGCTTTTATACAGCATTACAGTTTATGAGATTAAAATGTTCTGTTTTACTTTAATTCTCTTCAGTAGTCACTGGCACAATTTACCCCAGTGTATTCTCCCTAAAAGCACAACTTACCCCGCACCGGGGGCAAGTTGTGCCATGAGACCCCCTTTTTTCTGAAAGCTATATTTCTTAAACAGTTTATTTCAGATCCAAAGTTATTGTTCCCAGGGATGCACCACATCCTGAAATATATGTACATACTTAAGTTGGAGGCATTACTGTCATGGCCTAACTTTAAAATCACTTTGAGTAAAAACTGGCACATCTCACCCCACTCTCCCCTACATGGAAAAGAGAATCCGCAAACCTAACTTATGAATAGTTGGTTAGTGGTTACTTTGTGTGTTTACTTAAAATGAAACGATCCCTCAGAGCTGGACCACAGGAATGACTTTTTTCTCTCCGGTTTTAGTCGTTGCTGACTACGGCTGACAGCTTCCTGGCTCTTATCTCTACTCATTGACCAACAGCACCAACTGAGCATGAAGTGATAACAAGCTGTGAACATGTTTTTGGCTTACACTTCTGATGAAAACATTGACTTTACAATGTGGTGGACTGTCACAAAGGCTTTTAAAAAGACATGTTTCTCAAGCTTACTTGCGTCAGACATGAAAGGAAAACAGGAAATAAAGCAGCGAATGTCGATAATGACGAGTGGAGCTGGAATGTGCTCTCTTTCTTTAAACAGTCAATCTTCAAAAAGTAAAAAAATGATTCAAGGATCTTGGAAAAACCTCAGATCATTAAGTTTGACAACAGTCAATTCACAGTTTCTTTGCAATTTTTCCATATTTTTTGAGAAACAAATTCACAGTGATCCAGGGATTACCAAGTCATTAGAATGCCTTTCTATGTAAATCCATCTGTGAAACCACTAATATATACAGTGGGATAGAGATGCATGAACTGAGTTGGAGTTGACATCTATAAGAGTTGATTTTTGTTTTTATTGGTACCAATAGAAAAATAGCAAAGTCACAGACAGATAACAGTCAAGGAATCAAAACATTTTGCCTCTGTTGTTCTCCCACTTCCAAACCATCAGACAGCTACTGGATGACAATGCTTAGACAATGAACAGACCAGGCAGTTTTCTCCAACAGATCCTATTACTTTGACAGAATCAATCTGTAATGATTATAATCAACAAGCAGCCCAAGATCCATCCCAGCTTAAAGTGTGAAAAAGAATACTCTGAAATAGAGGAAGAATTTGCAAAACTTTCTCTTGAATATTCAAATCCTTTAGCAAGATTAATTATACCAAAGTGAATTGAACTCTTTGGGGATTCATGGACAGAATGTGTGCTGTTCTCTCTGAGTCGTGAATCAGTTGATCATTTCCATCCTATTCATGACAAATCTGTCATACCTACAGAGCTAATTATGCTGGATCCAGATGGTTTTTGAGGAACAGGAGACTCTGAGGAGACCGTGGCAGACGAGATGGCTCTGTGCCATTTGGGTCCATCATCCTAAAGGAACTGAAATTGCACTCTCATCTATTTCTCTACTGCATCATGCCAGTGAATTATAAGCCTTCTGATTGTCTAGACATGTAGCTCCATACCGATGTCTAAGCAGCCCTGTAGATCGGCAGTAAAAGAAGTAAGGTAAATTAAGATGAACAAATTAATGTTATCAAAGGATGGTGCTTTAATCACAATAGTCTATCTACTGTCCTCACAAACACAATGCTCCTTCAGAGAGGACACAAGGGAAGACGAGGTAGTTTAAATTCCAGCCACACACCAACGGCAGGTTGCTTCTTCCTTTATTTAGCAGCGACATGCTAAAGCTCTCTGAAGCATGCCCTTCACTATATAACCTTGAATAGCAGGATGAGCAGTAGGTCATGGATGCTAAATTCTGCTTGTATGCTCGGACTGCATCAATCACTGTGAATAAGATAATGGCTGGAAATGTACGGCACATGTACAATACACTCCTGCAGCACAGGACTGTAAAAGTATCTCACTGTAACCTGATTTATGCCCCACTTACTCCTTTACCTTATAGTGAAGCCCACACAGTTAAGTAATATCCCTCCACCAGAGGAGCTAGAGTCTGTCATCCGCAGTAAGACAGTGCACAAGGGAAACTTGTAAATTTCCATCCTGTTTGATTCATTACTTTCCCCTGGTGGTAATGCACCTGTAAAAGCCAGATAAAATGCTCCAGAGCTGAATACTATCACTGTGTGTGGTGAACTGTTATTATTTAGCTGTGAAAAGTTCCTGGATTCCGTCTAAACTTTTTCATCTTGTAAATTAGCTAACATTGTGACATTATTCCTTTGAGTAGGTTAAACTCTACGACTGCACGCTGACAATGAAAAATGACAAACTCTTCTTTAACCAGAGAAAGAGGAAAGCAGCAACAGCAAAAGTGGGAACTGAAAAGAATAGAATAGGAGGTTGTCCTCCATGGATAATTGCTTTAATGATGCTTTTTTTTCTTTTAGAGGGGCCTTATCCAATAGAAAGGTACACAAGAGGTGTCATTACAGTTTTGCTTCTGCATTGTACTTCACAGAAATCAACAACAGTGTGGGCAGTAAGTGGCTTTTATTACTATTTAGCCTTTAGAGAAATCAGCTCATTTAGACAGAATGGATTTAACCACTGTTTTTCTATGTGGATGATACTTTTCATCTATCTGCAGATAAACATAGACAAATGACATGGATGATGTTATACAGCTCTGCTCACATGTAGAATCAGACTCACTTACAAGAAGCTTTGGTGCTGTAGAAGACATTTTTAGTTACAACTAATCATGAATCTGTCTGCTTTTACCAGTGTAATAAAGCAGTGTGGAACCAACGGTTTACAGTGATGTTTTAGAAATGCGTTCATCTTTTCATTGTCTCTACTTACACTTCCTTAGGATGATCTTTTTTCTGGTGCTAACTGCTTTGTTTCAGCACAATTTGTGGCTAAATTCAAGTCCAGTCACCGGTTAATCAGTATTCCTGGCTACCATTACACCATGAAGACAAAAGAACACTCCAAGCACCTCAGAGAAAAGGTTATTGAGAAGGAATAAGTCAGGGGATGGATACGAAAATATTTCCAAGGTGCTGAACATCCCCCAGAGTTCAGTCAAATTCATCATGAAGAAATGGAAGGCTTATGGCACGTGTGTAAATCTGCCTGGATCAGGCCGTCCTCAAAACCAGTGGCAGGCAAAAAGGAGACTAGTGAGAGGGAGCAACAAGACACCTACTGTATGACTACTCTGAAGGAGTTACAAGCTTCAGCAGCTGAGATGGGCATACAACAATTGTTACCCAGGTTCTTCCCCAGTTAAAGCTTTATGGGAGGGTGGCAAAGAGAACTGTTAAGGAAAACTCACAGCTGGAGCTCTTGGAGCTTTGGCTCCGCCACCACACTATAGCCTGCTTCAGGGGACTCTGGAGGGGAAAATCCTCCACCTCAAAAGATTGCTCTGAAGCAGCAGTGCTGTGGGACTCTGTCACTTTCTTGAAATCTTGAAGTGGGTGGAGTTAGCTATGAGCACACACTTTGATATCTGCCACTGGCCTTTTATACTTACGTGTTAGTGGTTGTATGATAAATAATGCAATATTATATTTCATGAGTGACAAGCCTCCAAAAGCAGGATTTTGTCTAAAGGTTATCTGCATGTAGTTAGTAAAAAAGACACTACTCATGTCAGTTAGGGCCCAGGGCTGCATGTTTGCATTAACTTTACAAAGGACTCTAGAGGTTGTAGTTATTAAATCAAAGGTCAGGTATTATTATAATGGAGTGAAAGAGCCTGTGTATGGAGGAAGATGGAATATATTAGTATGCCAACTTTGCACTGAACTGTTCATCCAGTGTTTTGAAGCTGACAGTCTAGCACAATCTCTTACTAGCAAACTATGTATTTATTTATCATAACTATGGCAATCATATTTTAGTCATATAAGTCAAAGAGCTGCACAGCAACGTTTCCTCAACCTTACCAGGTTAGATATTTTCAACCCTATTACCAGGTTCCAGTCTCAAGAAAATCTCAACACAAGTGACCCACTTTTAAAGAGGGATTTTAAAAAGGTAATGACAAATTATTTTGCTCTGCCCTTGGAGGGAACATATCAGAAGTTATTCATTTCCATTCCCTTGTTATGGACAAAACCTTCCAAATTTGTGAAAATTCTGTGGAAAATATTTGACAAATTCTGAATTACAAAAGAAGAAAAATAAAAGTTAAGGTGTAATAGTAGCAACAGTTTGTAAAACTTCCAGGGGTAAGATTCTGAAAACTTTTTCAGGAAATGCCTAAAGTTTCCAAAATTTCCAAGGGAAAATTCTCAAAAATTCCATGGTAAAATCCATTTAAACCACAGGGGAATTTCTGAAAATACCTGGTAAAATTCCTTGGAAAGTCTTTTAAAAAATGGGTTGAGAGTTTCTGATAAGTCCTGGGTTAATTTCAAGAGAGTTTCCGAAATTTCCCACAATAATGGTGGGTTCCAGTTAGTCTCTGGACTCAAAAATTCACAGTTGCCAGTCGGATATGTCACCAAAAATGTTTCTTGAACTCTGAATTCCAACTCAGAAACCCAAGGAACTCTGGCACTGCCAGTTACCAACTCACAGCAACTGGAACACATACAACTCAGATATCATCCCCAGCTCCAACATCCCAAGTCAAATGGAACGCAGCGCAAGTTTCTGAACATTTCTTGGGGAAAAAAAAATTCCCAGAGTATTTCCAGTGAAATGAGGGAATACCCCCAGGAAATTTTTCTATATCTGTAAAAACCTTTATGAATTTTCCCAGCTTTCTACTTCCCCTAGAAAGCTTAAGAGAGTTACAGAAATTTCTTGGAATAGGTTTCTAAAAATACCCAAGAAAAAATCCTGAAAGTCTTCAAAAATTCCAGAGAAATTCTTGGGGAATATTCTCAAAAAAATGCCAGAGCAAATTACCAAAAGTTGTCAGGAAAAATTCCCAGACATGAAACTGCATTTCCAATAAATAATCCCCAAAGGTTTCTGTAAATTTTCATGAAGGGTTTGTGGAGTCTGTCACAAAATATTTCTGGTAAACTTCCAGAAGTTTCCAACAAAACTCGAAACAGACTAAAACACCACAGATTTCTGACCCAACTGCTGTGTGAACTGTCTGTTTAGTTCTTTGGAAAAAACTCTTCTCTTTCAGTACCAGATATTGGAACAATCCTTGTGTTCAAACATTCAAACAAAACCTTTGTGGCTGGGTGATTCTTCAGTGTCCTTCCTGAGACTACAGGCTTGGACATATGATCTGCAGATATGAACCTTCACATACAGAAAACTAATTGCTGAGTCATTTCTTTTGATCAATAGCTCTGACAACCCCAGACTGATGTATTGTGTCTTTCTTGGTATAAGGCAATAAAAGTGTTCTTTATTGATTAAATCATCAAATAAGTGTCTGGCCAAGTGCATTTCATCTTTTGTCGAACCCCATTTCTGCTCCTAATATCCTTTCATTCTAATAATGACGTTTGATTTAAAAAGATGGCATCCCTGGTAAATGACAAGTGAATCATCAGACTCTAGAGCTGGCCTTCAAACACTAATGTGCTTCTTAACTGATTCAGTTTGGCTTCCTGTGAGATAATACCAAGTCTTTTAGAGTATTTGACCTAATACTCTCTTTAACAACTCAGTGTTTTTGAACTGGTTCCTGTGACCTTCAAAGTAAAAGCATCTTCAAATGAACTGATTCAATCACATTACACCACACAGTACGCCTTTGAAATGAGTCAATACACATAGTACTCTAGTCTTAATGATAGCAGAGGTGATTTCAGGAATAAATGCTTCAGGGATTATTAAATCCCTTTGGCAGGGGAAATATAATTATACAAGTGCTTCAAACTTTGCTATGGACTGCCAGGCAGACATAACTTTAAAACTTAGCGGAGCTCATGGCCTGTGCACAATAAGTAATAAATAAGTTAGGTTGCTGCAGACATCTCATGAGAAAATTTCAATTATGTCCCCACAAACTGCGGTTGGAGGACACAGTGCAAAAGAAATAAGGATGCAAGTCTAGACAAAAAAAAACAAAAAACCCAAACTCCTCTGCTAAGAGAAAAAGACACAAATTTATGAACAGCAAGGACAAGCTCCTCCTTCAACCTCCCTGACTTCCTCTAATGAAAAATTCAGATGCTCCTGCACACCTACAGTCTGTGCATTTTAAAATGTTATGGTGTCTTGCCCTGTTTACCTGCTGAGTAAACGTTCTTGGAAATGCATGAATCACCTTGAAAGCTTTGCTGTCAAATTATCACAGAACAAAGAGCCTTCTGAGAGGACAGCTTTTCATGAATAAACATCTTGGTGTTCAAAATGTTCTTACTTGCTCATAAGAAATTACCTTTCTATAGGTCTGGTCATTCACTGTACAACTGTTTTTTAGATCCAGTGTGTTTACTTTGTTCAAATACATACTTACAGATAAAAGTTATAAATTTTATAGCTATATATATATCTTTTGTACAAACTACTGCATCTATGTGGCATGGCATAGCACCCCAAACCATCACTGACTGTGGAAACTGAAACGACGAACTTCTCCAGTCCTCCAGACTCTGGGACCTTGATTACCTCCGCCAAGGAGGTTATGTGATTGGGTGGGTTTGTTTGTTTGTTAGTTAGTTAGCAACATGACTCAAAAAGTTATGGATGGATTTTGATGACATTTTCAGGAAATGTCAGAAATGGCATAAGGAAGAACTGATTAGATTTTGGGAGTGATCCGGATCACCGTCTGGATCCAGGAATTTTTAAAATGATTCTGTACTATTGGGAGATAGGGCTAATGGTGGAGGTCTGCGCTCTCCGAGAGCTTTTCTAGTTTCCAAATGAAATTCAAAATTTTGTTTCATGTGAAAACAAACTTTGGACCAGTTCTTTTCCTCCTTTGCCCTCAGGAAACACTTGTGACATCTGTGGTTCAGGAGTGGCTCGACACTAGGAACTTGACACACAGCCCATTTCTTGAACCTTTCTGTGTGGTGACTCTTGATCCGCTGACTCCAGCCTCAATCCTTTCCTTGTGTAGTTCCCCTAAGTTCTTGAATCTGCTTTATTTGACAATCCTCTGGAAACTGCACTCATCCCTGTTGCTTGTGCTCCTTTGCCACACTTTTCTCTTCCAGTCAATTTCCAACAATGTGCTTTCAGTATTTCTGTGACTTACCCTCATTGTGGAGGGTGAGAATGATTGTCTTCTGGACATTTGCCTAGTCAGCAGTCTTCCCCATGATTGTAGTTGTGTTTGCTGAACCATAGTGAGAGAATAAAAGGCTCAGGAAACCTGTGCAAACTGGACTTTACCACAATATTCAACTATTTTGAGAGTGTGGATTTTTGATTTTTATGAGCTGTAAGCATTCTTGAATGGTAAGTCTTCAGTTTCATCACATAAGATTTTTCTATATGTTGTTGGTCCACATATTGAATTCCCTGAAAAACTAATAACCTCCAGTTGTCTCTCAGTGAGCATGCTGTTCAGTGTGGATGAATCTGAGACACATTAAAGCTTTTGCACTGCTGCATAAGCGTGGTTCATTTAACATTTAAACCACATTTGTAGAACTCATTTTGCAAAAATGTTGCTCTATTTCCTTTTTTTTTTAAAGTTATATATATATATAAAGCACTGAGGAGTCTTTAACAGCCGGTAGTGCTGCTCTCTCATTTCCTGGCAATGACACACACTGGCAAATGGAAAGACATTTGAACTGAATGGCTCATTTCTATTCATACCTTGTCCTTCGTAATATCATGATAGATTCTTTGGCTGAAAGATACAAAATCGTCTTCATTAAAAACAGACATAGGAAAGTTGTGGTTATGAGAGGAGAAAAGGTTGCTGAGGATTCAGAAAAAAAGGATCAATTCTTGACTTGTCAGACCTTGATGGCAAATAAAGAGATCTGCCTTTAGACTGCCTATTTGAGAGGAATTAAAAGTCCCAACAAGGTTATGGGGGAAAATCTCAAACACACAGCATTACCCTGAGGTCTAATCAACTGAATATCATTTTGCATTACACCTTATCAAAATCTGCAGATGCAGACATTTTTAGACATTACAGCTTAGGAGGTGTCTTCAGCTTTCATCAGATTAATTCCATGTTTCCTACCCTGTCGTCCTCTATCTATTTTTACAGCCAGTCACACATTCTTTCCAGACGAGTCTTGACCCTGATGTCTCAGGAAATCCTCCTTAAAACCTTCAGTCTGCTCAATGACCAGGGAATGTCAACAGAGAATTTTTGGCTGACACAGACGGCTCGGGAATCGGACGTGAGCTCAATAAGAGACCTTGTATGATGCCACAAATTGGCTGCACACTATGAGCATGGAAAATCCTTGAGTGCTTGATATTCACATGTGGCTAAAAATGTAGATGAGGCATACCGTTGGCCTTGTACATCCGTATACTCACCAGTAAGAGCACTCAGTCCAAACATGGGACCTTGATAGGGCTGTCTGTTTCAGTAAATAGTCACTGTGCTCGAGGTCAACGCAGCCCACACATGCTTTCTCTTTGGAAACAGTAAGTCTGAATAGCATGAATTGAATATGTCCTTATTTGCGCATTTGTTTCATTCAGGAAGGTTTTCTTCAAGAGTTAAAGGCACACAGTGGCTCAGAAGAGCTGCAAAAAATGGTACCACATTTGTAACCACATTTTCAGTGAAACCCCTGCTGTTGTGAGTGATGATAAAAAGCTACTTATCTTAAATCAGTTGAAGCTCATTTACCCTGAGCAGGTTGATATTCATCAACTAGGTTGTTAGAGTATTTTATCCAAAAGACATTTAGCATGGGATACTCAAATGAAATTGTTGAAAATGCTGCAGAAGGAGAAAAGTCAGAGCTTTAAACTGTGCTCTATTGCCAGTCAACTTACTTTTTGTTTAATGAGGGATTTACGGCAAAGGTGCCAATTGTCTGGGGCCTGGTGCTCCAAGAGGACTTGGCATAGTCATTATAGGGCGCACTGAATGTAAGGTACAAATAGAATTAGTTTCAGTGATTTAGTATGTATTTTGGATTTAATGAAGAGGCCAAGAGTGATCTTAAAAGCAAGGTCCCAGCCCTCAAAAGGGTCCAAAATGTAATGAGAAATAACTATGAATCACTGGCTTTAATTGCTTCTGTAAAACTTTTATAGGCATCACTAAATGCACACAGAAAATTATTAAAAATACAAGTAAAATATATTAAAATAAGTAACTTTCATGTTGACTACTTTGAAAAAGCACCTTAAAATGTATATAAATTTCTTGTTTATTCCATTAAATAAGCTATAGCTATTTCTATTTGTTTAAGTGTTTAAAATTATAAATTGCTGGTGTAAGGCCAAAACCTTATGTCTCCAAAATCATCACTTTTCAGGGAATGAAAAAAAAACCCACTGTATTTTCCAAATAATTTAACACTGAATGGTTGTAGTCAGCATCTATCTGACACTTTTTTTTTTTAAAATTGCTTTAAAATTTGTTAAAACCTTCTTACAGATTTAAAGGGTGACCAATAGCAGTGATTTATGAAAAATAAAAGAAATTGTGAATAATGGAGATTCAAAGTTTTTGCCCAGTGCTTGCAAAATGTTTAATAAATGATAATAAACGCAATATGTTCTTTTTTTATTTAATTATTAGTTAAATTGAGAATAGCTAACAATCTTTTTTAAGTTTAGCCCTTTGGCATTGACAATGGAATTAATGCAGCCCTCTGGGAAACTAAAGTCGCCTATCCCTGCCTTTACATACTGAAACAATGACTTGGTGGATTACTGTGTGAGCATGTAATCAGTTAAGCATGATCTGTGGCAGAAGAGGAAATATTACACTGATAATGAATTCATATTTGCTTTTTCTAAAATCAGTTCTACCTGGCCTAGTAACACTAAAATATTATGATGTGGTGAGTTTGAGTTATGATGCTCTGCCAAGATGTGATGAGCAAGTGCTGCTGAGTAGTTGTTTATTTATACTTCAGATTTTGGTCTAGAGAGGTCTTTGATTTTGTCACCTGAAACACAGATGCCTTCAAATCTTTTGTTCACTTGCTATAATTGATTTGAGGTAATTAGGGAAGGGCCTAATACTTGGATCAGCCTCAGGCCTAAAAACTGCTACAGTATTTTCTTGTGGTGTGCTTCACAGACAGAATCAATTTATTTATTTTTTTCCATGGGATGAAAATGTGATGCATGTTTTTTGACTAACCTATCCTCATTATTTCGTCAGAGCATAGCCAATATCCTGTGAGTAAATCTCAGCTGGATGGCCTGAGTCATCCAGTTTCACATCACATTCACTGCGGGAAAGCTGAACAAAACTGACTGATCGTTACAAAGAGGATGATGAAACAGACTTCAAGCTCCATTACTGATAGATGAGACGTAAATCCGAAATAATTTTCTTTGGGGTTAAGAGATAAAATAAATCAAGTTATCAATCATCTGATGTGTAGAGCTGAACTGAACGAAATCCTATAAAGCAAAGCAAATACAGCAGTGCTGTCACATACTGTAGCTGCTGGGAGTTCAATACAGGGCTTCTGTTAACTGAGGTTTTGAGTTACTTTTCCATATGTTTTCCATCTTGCTTTTTTTCTTGTCTCAGGATGTTGTCATTGTTGTTTGAACAGACACACTTCCTGTTTTCCCTCACCTTGCCCCAGTCTTCCCCAGAGGACTGCAGAGATTTGTTAATTCAAGACTCTACACCTAGCACTGTGCTGCAAAGATTTTGAGTTGGAACTTTAAATCAGTTAAGAGCAGAGAAACATGACACTGTTTTAAAGTCCTACTGTTACATGTAACACAAAGAAAACTGAGATGTTAGAATTATAGGGAATTTTGATAGAAAATCCTGACTAAAATCTCAAATCACCTTGTCAGTCTTTCATCAGGAGATAAAATAAGCTGGTACACACCGTAAAGGCTGCTGGTAAAATAACTTGCATTATACAACTTAATCTGTCTCAAAGCTTTTAAATTTTAAGTTTAGATTTCACACAGTAATCTACTGAACTTAAGATTCTGTCCTCCAGCAGGAGAATCAGATTTCCTGGGGCAAAATCTGAAATAATGAAAAAACTATTCTATCACTTAAACCATTACACCACTAAACTTTAAAAATGATCCAGTGTGAAGCAATTGATTTTTTTTTTACTTATGGTGTCTAATGGTAACCTGGCACACTAGATAGACTGTTTCACTAATCAGCTGCGTCAGATATGTCTCACATCTAGCTGGGGGTTGAAGGGTGATTGGAGGTATGTTTGGTCTGTCTCATTCCATTGTCAGTCAGAGTGACAAAAGATACGACATGGTAGGCATGTGCATCTCTGGTGTGAGCTAAACTCAGTAGCTGCTATCCTTTTTCTAAGAAAAGTTTTCAGTGCTGTTCTATGCTCTTTTTCAATGAAGAAATGTGGTCCAGTTAAAAACTGATGCTATTGCTACAGTGGCTTGCAAAAGCATTCATACCCCTTGAACTTTTACCACATTTCTTCACGTTACAACCACAAACATAAATGTAAATGTAGAGGAAAAATAGAAATACAAATCAGTGTACCTGGACTGTGCGCAACCATCTCAAGCCTATTCTGTGAGAAAAGTAGAAACAATATTGATCATTAACCTTTGGCCCTGCACATTCCTGCTAACAGCTATTAATAGTCTGCTGTAATCTCTTTCTCTCCTCTCATTAGTACTTCCTCTCAGCTACAAGAGAATTAGAGAGGGAAACGAGATGTTTCAGGTAAATTAAACAAGAGGAGTATACTGTAGTGAGTAATAAAGCAAAGTAAATAAGCAGCCAGAGAAAAGATGAACACTATTTACATTCTATTGATCTATGCAAACAAACATTTAGTGAAACACGTACATTTAGACGAGCCAGATGATTAGAACATCATTATTTTGATGATACTGTCTTTTAAAGAGCTCTCTCTTTGTTTAATTCTCACTGCAAAGCCTGCTGTGGCTTTTTTTTTCTTCTCGTGGAGTCATTCAATACAATGCCCAATAAAGTTTTTGTCCTAATTAGAATATTAAATTTAATCTGCCATCTATTGCTCTGTACTCTACCTAAAACAAATAGCTGATTAGGCTGTCGAAAGAATGAAATAATATTAATAAATTTACAATCATGAATTGCGATAAGTTTGTTTGTCATTAGGTTTTAATTGGTTTTAGTGTGTTTGTAGTGATGTGCAGCATTTGGTGTTTGCCAAACATAACATCTTGTTCGGTGGCCAAAAAGCACCATTTGGTGTCATTAGAGGAAAGAACTTTCTCCCATCTGTCCATGGAGTCTCCCACATGTTTTTTTTTGTAAACTCTGGTTATGATTTCATGTGAGTTTCCATCAAAAGTGGCTTTGCCTGGTTAAAAACCTGGGCAACAGTTGTTGTATGCAGAGTCTCTACTGTCTCAGCAGCTGAAGCTTGTAACTCCTTCAGAGTAGTCACAGGTGTCTTTGGCCTCTCTCACTAGTCTCCTTCTTGCATGGTCACTCACTTTGTGAGGATGGCCTGATCTCGGCAGATTTAGTGCTATATTTCATTTCTTCATGATGAATTTGACTAAACTCTGGGGGGTGTTCAGTGCCTTAGAAATATTTTTGTATCCATCCCCTAAACTTTTCAGTAACCTTTCTCTGAGAAGCTTGGAGTGTTCCTATGTCTTCATGGTGTAATACTAGCAAGGAATATCAAATGACTGAACCTTCCAGACACAGGTGTCTTTACACTGCAGTCATTCACTGCGCTCACCATGATTGATTTATAAAATCAATAAAAGGGTAAAACCTCCAAGATATTGAATATTTTTTATAGGCACTGTATGTGTTCAGAATTGGTTACATATGCTGGTGTAGGTGTTGAATCATAGCTTTCTTTTCAGTTTTTTTCCATTTTATCACCACAGCAACACCAGAGAGATGAACTGTATGTAATTACGCTATTTACTATTCAGTTAAATTCCACTTAGAATAAACTACATTGTTTGTGTTCAGCATAATGAAATAATCAGGTCAATGCCAGTCTGACAGGGAAGTTCAATTATGTTTTTTTTTTAATAGAATTAGGTAAAGCAATAATACATTTTAGCCATTCATTACACAACAGTGCTTGTAGTTGGAATCAATTCACTCTTTGTTTTCATTTCAAATTATACAGCACATATGGCACTATGTGATGATTTAGAGACAAACCAGATTAAATGAAATAAAAGCCATGTATCTGCTCCAACACCTGACACATGAACCATATCCACAGTCACATCTGAGCAGTCACATCACTCTATGTGGATATGAATCATTATCCTTACAACAACAGCTACATCTAAGCCACAAAGGTCACGACCCTGCTCCCTGCCTTCCTTTTGTCATTTCTTCTGGGGGGAGCATAATTGAATAGAGGCAAGATCTATAAGACAATACAGCCCAGCTTTCTCAGATGTTATCTGAGAGAGACTTTTATGAGGTTTCCAGGTTGATGAATCAGATCATTCAGTGTGAGCGGCTGGTTGGTGCCTTGACACGATCTTCCCCTCTCTTAAAGTGAGTCCGTTTAAAGCAGAAGCCTGGTGATAGTGACAATCAGTGATATCCGCTGTGTAACACCCCCTGCTGTTTCCAGTAATTGCTGTACAATAAAAGGCAGGGTGTTCATTGTGGAGATCCTCGAGGTTAAGTTCCTCTCATTAAGTTTCTCCTATGTTGTTTCCTGGATTGAAAAGCAGCAACAAGATTTCAAGGATATTGCCTTTTCTTTTTTTGGCATTTCTTTGAGTTGCTTTAGGGAGAACAATGCACTTCCTGTTGTTTTGCTTTAAACGTAAAGGAGGAACAGGAATGCACTTACTGCTGTGAATTTAATTTGCCTCTAAAGTCATTAACTACAAACCCATAGGGAAAAAAAGAGAGTGGTGTCCATTCAAGCTCGGCAAAGGGTGGTTTCTCTCGGTGAGGCTGTAGTAGAAACATTGGAAAAGCCATTATATGCTGAGGAAAACTGAATTATGGATGCTCTGAGGTTGATTTCTTATGTAAACAAATAGAAATGTCAATACGGGAAAAACAAAAGTCAATAGACCATTTCAAATCTGAAAAAAGACCACAGATCACAAGTCAACCATTATGAGATCTGACTTCCTCTTTTGTTGGCCCCGGTCCACAGTAGCAACACATTTCTGATGAATAAATTTACGATTCTCTTTTAAAAAAGATTGTTCTGGAAGGATTTCCAAGCATGACCTCATTTATTTGTGGTTTTAGTGGGATGGTCAGTGCTCACCGAACACTTTGGTCAAATATGTCAGCTGAAAATGATCATGTCAAAATGTTCAGTGCGGCAGATGAGGAGAAATCAGGGCAGAGAGCTACTATAAAGACGTATGTGGTTGGATGTGGCCCTTCACTGCTCTTGCAGCACCAAGAAGAGAGCAGGACGTGTCATTTTTAGACCCATCACTGCACACAGCCACATAAAAAACGTCTGATGCTTATGATTTTTAGGCAGCCAATTTAAACATCTAGCAGAGCGAAAAAGGGGAATTGCTGAGTAGTTTTGCTCTGTGAGCAGAGCCTGAGGACCTAAGAGGGAAAACCAACACTAAAAATATATAATGCTACAAATTAGTGATTGTTTATGTTTGTCTTGAAACTGTATTGCGGTTTTTATTGGAGTGTGTCCAGAGAGAATATGTAGTAAAATGTAGTCACTATTAGTCTGTAATGTTTATTTTACAGCTTTTGTGTATAATGGTCAGCAAGGAGCGTAAACCAACATTTTTATGATGCTTGTAGACTTTTTGTTACTGGGTTTAATGAAGATTGGTTCCTGGAGTAAACAGCCAGTGAGTCTTCACTGGACTCAGAGACAACTTCAGCTTTTAGTGGTTACATTATCCACGTGGTTCTTCAATTTGTTTTAAAATTCATTTAGGAATTGCTCCATGAACGTACAGTACGTAACGTACTCCAAACGTATCTCAGAGAAGGGCTATTGATCGCAGACAGTGTTAATACTGTGCATCAATCAAGGAGAGGTGGTGGATTATTGAATGCTTGGTCATTTGTATACAGTTGATGCACAGTCAGCAAAAGAAAAGACGACTAAAAAAAAATGCTTCAGTGTTTCTTGAAAGGAAAAGAAGGTGATTTTCTTTGTGAATACCAAACATTAGAATAATATGTGTGTGACTTGGTTGTTTGTCAAATTGAATATACTGTATATATTAAAAGTGTTGGATGTGGTGTCTTGATTTCAAGAGGATTGTCCTGAATCTCAGCCTCCAAAATGTGATATAAATATTGAAGCTATTATTATTATTATTATAATTATTATTACTATTACTACTATTACTATTTTTACTATTACTATTATTATTGTTGTTGCTGAAGAACAGGGCTTTTTTTATTAATCCCTAAGGGGAAAAAAAAATCAGACCTGCTGTGTTACTGTAAATGATGCACACAAATAGGCCTGAAATACACAAACACACATGCACAAACAGGATCTTATGGACATGTGTTAATGGAGGGATGTCACAGTGAAGGGCTGTAGATGAGACAGCACCCTATCCTCTTCTCCCAAAAGGTAAAAGTCAATAACCTGACCTGCAACACCTTATTACAAAATATTAAATAAAGCAGAGTAAACAGTCTGCTTAGAGGAAAAAAGCTTGTACTTGGTGAAGACTTCATGCAGCTAACATAGCTAAGGCTAAAGCAAACAACTACATAGTTAAATGTAAAGCTAACAAAGTCACATAAGTTACATGGGTGTAACTCCATAATTAACATAGCTAAAGCAAACAAAGCCACATAAGTTACAGAGCTAAAGTAGCTACGTAGCTAAATCTAAAGCTAACCACATTACATAAGTAACTTGGCTAACATAGCTAAAGGAAACAAATGTCTAAAAAAAGGCCTACATATAATATCTAATCTCAGATTATACACTGGACTTTTTTTCTTTTTAATTTATGAAATGTTGCTTAGACTGTGATGTTTGCAATTGCATTATGTAATAAATGTAACTGCCAGATTTTATGAATGAAGCTGAACTAAACAACAACCAAAAAGCCATCTTAAACGTAACAAAAAGTTACGTCACCTCTGTTCTGATGGATGCAGCGCCGCACGGTAGTGGTCTGCAAGAGGGGGCATCTTATGTTCAGTCGGCAGCTGGACTCCTCTCTCTTTAGTGGCTTTAAACTTGTAGACTTCCCTTTCCTTTGTTTTTTATTTAACCGAAATTAAAAGTTGGCAGTGAGTTTCTGCAAATCTGACCACAAGAGAGAGTTCAGCCGTCAGCTCCAAAGCCTGTTTGTTGTGTGCAGCTTGCAGAGGGGAATCCATACAGCTGTCTAAACATAGAGCTGGAGATTGTTGCTTTTTCAGAAAACCCTGGAGAAAGAAGTGTTAAAAGAATAAGGATTTTGGCCACTGTGTACCGGGTAACTTTACACAGTCATCTTGTTAATAACCTACATAAGCTGTGGCTGTAACACCAATCAACCTTTCCTTTACTCCTTATTAACAGGAACATTCAAAGGACAATTTCTATCCTTTTCAATCTCACAGCAATTTAAATTAAACATCCAGAACAAGCTGCCAACACCAACATGCAACAATGTCACCACAAATTTGTGCTTTGGGTTCAGTGACTTTCTGCTGTGTTCTCTGTGAACAGCGGCTTTAGAGTGTTTACCTTATACTTCCATCTATTGGATGCCTCACCGATAATGAGACAGTCAATCCCAGCAGACTCGTGTCTACACAGCCTGTTTGTTTGGTGTTGCTTTCATCATGATATAAAATAAAGCAAGGTCATAGAAAGCTTTATTGACAAGCTAATAAGAAAGATAAACAGAACCTTTGAAGCATGCAACACAAAGACACTCATACTAACAAGAAATGTATCCCTTTTTTATTTTTACCCTTCTGAACAATGATTCCAATTTTTCATTTTTGTTTCAGCGACATCTCTACAAATTCATTTGATGTAACATTTACCTTCTGTTGCAGGCATGAGAACAAATACAGCATAGTAGAAAGAAGGATGTTTAATCAGTCACAACAAAAACAGACTTAATTTTTAATGAAATATCTGCATCATGAAATCCCGGAAAGTGACGAGCCAAACCTATTTTCTACTCAGTAATTGAATTCATAATACATTTCATAAAAACCTGGGGAGCTTTCTTGGAAATTTTTACACAGGTCCCTCATGATTGTCTAAGTTTTTTTTATGTTTTATCATTTAAACATTAGAATAGAGTTAAATTATTGTGGGGAATTTGTGAAAATTTGTAGTGGTGCAGCTGATAAGCAAACCTACACTGAAGTGCAGCCAAGCTCGGCTATAACGTGAATAATAGCCACTCTTATCGAAGCAACAAAAAATATATTTTTTGTTTTCATGCTGTAGCACAGAATACACAGCCTTTTTTAAAAATGCAAGCCCCTTGTCTTAAATCGGAATTAACTTTTAACTGGGAAAAATAACAATAAATTGATTAAGGAAAGTACTAACAGGCTTCATAACTAAGCCATAATGTTCATAAATGCCAGAAAATAAAGAAGAGGAAACTGAAACAACTTTAATGGAAAAAAGGAACAAAAAGGTGTGAAATGTGGACAAATTGGTTTAAGTGGCAAAAAAGGCAGAAAGTGCAAAAAAATGGGTCAAAAGTGGCAAAAGAAGTTGCACAAATAGTGGACAAGCAGCAAAAAGAATCCAAAGTGGCAAAAATGGGCATAAAAGAAGTGGCAAAAAAGGGTCGAGAGTGGCAAAAGAAGTAGCAAAAAATAGGTTAAAGTGGCAAAATTGGTAAAAAATGATCAACAAGTGGCTAAAAGCTGAAAAAAATAAGTTTAGGTGACAAAAACAAGTGCAAAAACTTGGGCAAAAAGTGGCAAAAATAGTGGACAAGTGGCTAAAAGGTGAGAAAAATGACCAAAAAATGGGACAAAAGCAGCAAAAATTGGCCAAAAATGGCAAAAAAAAAGAGAGAAAAAAGTGGTAAAGAGGGCCAAATTTAACAAAAATGGATCGAGTGGCCAGGATGTGTCAAAAAAGACAAGAAGCGGGCAAAAAAGTGGCAGAAAGAAGAGGCCAAAGGGCAAAAAATGGAAACAATGGTGGACAAGTGGCAAAAATGGGTTAGAGGTGGAAAAGAAGTAGCAAAAACCATGGATAAGTGGTAAAACTGTCGCTAAACTGGCAAAAAGATAAACAAAAGCAAAAACTGGCATAAATGGGTATAAAGTGGTAAAATCATGGACAAGTGGCATAAAAAGTGGCAAAATTGGTTAAAAGTGTTAAAAAGAGGGCATAAAGGTTTTAAGTGGTAAAAAGAGGAGGCAAATACAGGCCACAAGTGGCAAAAAAAGAGGACAACATGGTCAAAGTGGGTTAAAAGAGGCAAAGGAGTGGCAAAAATCTGTAGAAAAGTGATGAAAAGGTGTCAGATAGCGGCACAAATAAATAAATTCAACAACAGAACCCAATAATAGCTTGAGACACTCCAAAGATGCTACAAAGTGAAATAACTGTTAGTCAGGACTCTTTACTTCTGCTACAGGTCTAACACACATGAACTGACAGCATCACTAAATCCAAACTAGGCAGGGCCCATTCTCTATAGGGGCCCAGCCCATTCTGTGGGCCTTTTGCAACAATGAATTACCAACAGAAAATAAATCCACTCAGGGGAAACTTTATATGTGTTTAAATATGTATCCCATCTTGTCCTCTGACTGAAAGAAAATAAGCAGTATAATATTATGAATATGTGTCTGCATCAGACCAAAAAATCGCAATAGAGTGATAAGGGTCAAAAGTCATAGGCAATGCGCTTTTGTTACTGCTTAATCAATATGAGCCTGAGGCAATAATGAGAATATACTGCTGCTGAAACAGATTATTGCTGTTGACACTGAGTGCTAAAAACAACTCAGACCTTCCTGTAAACCAGTGGAGGTTGACTATTCTTAAACAAAGCTTGTCCTGTCTTTTTAGGAGAGAAATAAATTGGATAAAAGCCTCCCAAATGTTTTCCAAGCAGTCTTCCTGAACAAATAAACTTTAATGACATTACTGTGTAGTACATTTAAGAGTTAAAACTTAACTGATGGCATAGATGGCATGAGTAAAGGTACTTTCATCATGCCATCAAGGATAAAGACTTGATGGCATAAATAAAGTACCTTTAATCACAAGCGAGCTCCATTTGCCTAACTGGAGTTACTAAGCAGGTGTCCAGTGGATTAATAGCCTCGTTAGTCCCTGTTAGGATGGTAGAGAGGAACAGTGACAGCCTGTCAAGTAGAAACTGATAAAGGTCTCAGAAAGTCTGACCATGTTGTTCTCCTACTTAAAGGAATCAGGATATAGACTGAGAAAAGAAAATTAAAAGGTGAATTCAGTAAGGAAGTCTACTTAAAAATCTCAAATCTTATCAATTAGGATTTTGGAATTTTGCAACAAAAATTATTGTTAAAATAATTTTACTAAAATGTAATCCACCTTTGTTTGCTTTATAATTGATCCAATATTTCCATTATTCCCAGTATTTACAATGTTTTGTATTTGAATCCCTTTTATTTTTGATTAATAGTGTCTTGTTTTTCTAAATAGTGTTTGGTTTTCATCATACAAACAGGACACAGTACAAAACAAATACAACAACTTTACACCCATAAAAACAGCAATAAAAACCAACAAATGAACACAACAAAATGAAAGACAACTGTTTCAGCCTCATCAGAGCATATGGCACATAGTGTCACCCCTGAATATCACCCAGTAGGGACTACAATTGCAATGTGAGAGAATTAAGATGCCTAATGACCCAGATACTTTTAAATTTTCAATAAACGTATGTGCGGTTATGCAGCTTTTTAAGATGTATGCATGCCACTAGTTCACTAAGCCATTGAGGAAACAGGGAGTGCTGCCAACTTTCCATTTCTTTAAAATGATTCTCACAGCCACTAACATACAAAACATGAGTCTGCTGCTCATTGGTAGTGTACAGGAAGCTTCTGTTCAAACTAGGAATTCAATCTCTACGTTTTACATTTTTACAATACCAAATAAAGGTGTCCTGCCAAGGAAGGCAATCTTTGCACACATTAAAAAGCATGAGCTAGAGTGACCTTTACTACTGTTGTCACAAATATAAAAACATGAGGGTATACTTTCTTAATCTTTTCTTTAGAACACTGGGCTCTGTGATCAACTTTAAACTGAATCAGTTGCAACCTCTCATTGACAGGACTTTGATGGATCCTTTCCTCCGCATCGCCTCAGGAACTCCACACTGAGATTAGCTTCCCAGACGGATTTGATTTGATCAGATAAAACAGAACCAGATTTAGAAAATAATAAAACATAATATGAAATGTTTTGAATCAGCCTGGCTCAAGCTGATTAATGATGTTCTTAATGATGCTTTTAGCTCTGTAAAGCACTTTGGATTGCTCTTGTATTAATGGTGCTCCATTAATTAACCACCCTTGTCTTGTCTTCATTCCCAAATCATATCACTGTGCCATATATTGTGCCATATCTTGCTGCATCAATTCCATCACATTGCATCATGTCCCATCACTCAGGGTGATGACTTAGGGTGTTTTATGCAATCGTATTGTTTCATATCATATGTACTGTGTCATATTGTTGTGTCGTATGTCATTGGGTTTATCATCATTTCAATCAAAATAACAGAACATATGGATGCTGCAGGATCCTTCTGCAGCCAAACATCAACTTTTGACCCCTCTGGCTGCTAACCTGACCTCAAGTATACTTAGTCCTTGGAAAAACCCTGGCAGCATTGTGTTCCCTTTATCCTCAGCACACAGTCTCCAAGTCCATACATTCAGAGTATACATTAAAAGCATAAGCAGGGTAAAGTAGAGGCATAAATCACAGACCTGATTAATTCAGTTATAGTTGTGGCTCCTCCTTGAGAGGTCCTCCAGGAGCAATTATGTCATTTAGAGTAAAGAGACATTTATCTCTCTTAGCATAATGCTCTATAAAGGGGGAGCAGCAAAGGCACGATAGCAGAGGATGTCTAGGGATATCTTTTAAGACCAGAGCTCACACAATAGAAGAGAAAAAGCATGAGACACAATTTTGTGATATGTTTCTCTTAAATGAATGTCCCTTTTCTTAGTCTGATAAAGCTGGTACAGCTGAGTCAGCTCTCTGCTGCTCAAAGTCATAATAATTCCAACAAGCAATGTCCCTTTCCTTAAATATGATTTGCCTGTACATCTTACTGAATAACCTTAGTGTTTACATTTTGATTTGATATTTGAGATGCCAGTATAGAAAATTCCAAGCATCGCTTCAGTAGAGACAGTGACTTTGATATAAGTGACATTTGGACCCCTTACTTTCCCTAGTGGCTAGATAGTTTGAGAATTTAACAGCTTTCACAGTCTAGACTCAAACCAGGACAGCAAGCTTGATAATGTCACAAAATTATATAACTTCCCCAGAAAGGATGTAAAATGACATTGTTGGCTATGCAGCTGATGTGTAAACAAAGTATATGAAACGTCTGGAACTTTACACTATTAACTGTTGACACTATTTTTTTGTTCACTACATACTTTTGAGAGAGTATTTTGTCTGTAAATGGTATTAAGGATTTTGTCAAGACCAACCAGCAACCTCCAGTGTGGAATAATGAAGTTAAAGACCCTGCACAGTGAAAATGAATCTGTATTTAGGTTTGTTGTATGAACCCCTAAATCAAATTTCAGTCAAATAAAACATCTCTAATTTTATGAAATTAAGCTTCAAAATCATGAAAAATGAGGCAGTAAAAACTGCTCCAGGATGGTGTGGGTGTCTGTTGAATGAGCTGAAGCCACGCCCACTCAGGAGAAATGCAGTCCTCTCAGATTTAAAACATGTTACAATCTAAATGTTGACCTTATGATCAGAGTGCAGCTGCCTGGCTCTGTGCCAGAGAAGAGACAAAGTCATTTTTCTGGCTCAAATCTTCCTGTTACGATACTTTAAATGATCCATGGGCCACTGTGGCTGATAGATTTGGCAAATTTACTTCACAATGAACTAAAAAACCTGTATTTAACTGACTGTTAACTTTCAGCAAAGGCAGTGGCATCAGCTAACAACAGACTGTACTGGGATGAACTGCTCTGTGAATTTATATTGTAGTGTTAGAGGGGCGGGGGTCATTCCCCACTGGGGACTTGTGACATCATGAGCCCACATATTTGCCCCGCCCAGATTAAACCAAACCAGGAAAGAGGTGAAAAACTTCTAACAGTCTAAATCCAGAATTTTGGCACATGTAGATCTCAGTGATTTCACATGTTTACAGCAACATACCTAGCGTGTTAAGACACAAACTTTGAATTTAACTTTACGGGGACTTTAATGCACGAACTACAGTTCCCGGAGTGTCCACTTGAGGCGTGTTCCAAAAGCCTAGATGTCCCATTGACATTCATATTATAATGACAGTTTTACAGCAGGGAAAAAGCATATTTACAGCTGTGTTCAAAAACAGCGTTGGCCTTTGTAGCTCATTTTTTTAACCACACACTATATAGGGGAGAGTGGGGGGATTTGTGCCAAAAGGGAAGTTGTGCCACCCCTTGTATATAGAAAACCATAGAAGAAATTGGTCATGTGACCACATATTTTTGAAGAGCCATCCATTTTACTCATCCTGCACAAAAGGGAGACACATGGCATGAGAGGTAAGCACATTTTAGCTCAAAAAACTGTTTTTTGCCTTTCAAAGTAAAATTTGATTGAAATTTTGATTGTTGTGTCTGAACAATTACAGACAAGTTTGAAAACGTTTCACACATGTTTTAGTGCTTTATTAGGCTACACAATGAGTCTATACAGTTAGCATGATGTTAGCTCTAAACTGCTGGATCATGCTAGTTTTTCCAAAATACTGGGGCTGGGGTGATTTGTGCCAAAGGGCCTGGGTTAAGTTGTGCCAGTAGCACATCCATAAACCCAGACCCAAAGACACATCCAAATCCTGACACCCACACAATCAGACCCAAATACCCACAAATCCAGACCCACACATGCAGACCCACACACACCGAAACACCCACCCTAACAAATCCACACAACCACACACCGAGACCCACACATCTAGAACCCAACAAAGAAGGGCTAAAAACAGCTGGAGAAGTGAGGAGATGGGCATGCCTCATCAGTGTTTGATTTACCTGCCATTTGTTTAATTTAGCTAACACTGATTTCAGTTTTGAGTTTGCACTATGTTATTAAAGAGCAGTTTTATTCAGTTTTTAAGTGGTGTAAGTCACAATGAGATGTTCAGAAATTGGTCTAAATCACTTTATTGAATGATTCACAAATATCATATATTGTGTATTTAAGTTTTTTGTATTTTCCCAAAAACTAGAAAATATGACTAATGCCATTAGTTTGGGTGATGGGTGATGATATCTAAATAAAACTTAAATGAGTAATTTTGTATTGAATTTGTCTTGCTTTTATACAGCATTACAGTTTATGACATTAAAATGTTCTGTTTTACTTCAGTAATCTTCAATAATCACTGGCTCAATTTACCCCAACGTATTCTCCCTAAAGGCACAACTTACCCCGCACCGGGGGCAAGTTGTGCCAAGAGACCACTTTTTTTTTCTGAAAGCTATATTTCTTAAACAGTTTATTTCAGATCCAACGTTATTGTTCTCAGGGATGCACCACATCCTGAAATATGTGTACGTACTTAAGTTGGAGGCATTACTGTCATGGCCTCACTTTAAAATCACTTTGAATAAAAACTGGCACAACTCACCCCACTCTCCCCTAAGGTAACCAATCTGATTAAATGGAGTAACAAAAAGATGAATGATAAATAATGGCTTGGATGATCTAACCACCAACATTCTGGTGTTTGGCAGAAGGCTTAGAGCTAATTTCAGCTGTTACTAGTTTACTGAACTTTATTTGAAGTTGGCATTTTCAGTATTCAAACAACCATCTATGGGCTTCAAAAACCTATATGTGACATCACTCAGACTACGACCATAATTATATAGTCTACAGATTGTAACTCCCTCTATGTGGTACATGTATTTTATGGCGAACAATTCAATACCTGTGGAGGTGTTTTACTTAAATTCATCTCAGAGTTGGTGACTATCAGCCAGTGTTGATTTCTTTTACTAGATCTATGACTGAATACGTTGGGTGACTTACTTTTATCCAGGAGGAAAACTTCACCAGGACTATCTAAAAGAAGGTTTTAGGTAATAAAAACTCTGAAAAAGAGCAATGCATTTGTACTAATGTTAGTGATGAACTGTTTGATGTTCAAATATTTCACCACTGTTCATAAAGGTATATCAGTGTTTTCATCAATATATAGGGTATTGATAGAGCATTAATATTTATGAGTGATATCTAGGCTGTATCAATTTAACAATTTGGTTGATTAAGAAGCTGGAAGAGAATGAGTGCTTTGACAGACAGTAAAGACTGAAATGTAATGACTTTTTATTTACTATAACTGGGCGAATGCTTTTTTTGGTTTGTTTTTTTTTTTTGTTGTTGTTTGTTTGTTTGTTTTTTTTGTTTTCATGGATTTAAACTAGATTAAAGCCGAAAAGGTTAAAAATGACTGAAATCTGACTACAGATTAAAAGAAAATTCTGAATACAATGTGATAAATGATAAAAAATGCTCTCAAGTGGATTATTAGTTACCAAGAACACCTAAAGTATTAACTGAGATACAGAAAGTATTAAATTGTATGGAAATTTGGATTTTTTGGATTTCAGTTGAAAGTTAAATAATCATTTCAGTCCCAAAAGATTAGAAGTTTTTTGGCGATAATTTGTCTTTTCAGGCTTTAATGGGTTAATCTAATGACTTAGACTAAATTTGAAACTCCTGCCAAAATTTGTGTGGTCAGCACCAAAAATGGCCCTAGAGGTAAGTTGTAAAACACCTTATAAACGTCCTATAAAGTGTCAAGATGAGTTCTGCAATACACAGATTTCAGTAGTACTTGATTGATTGATTGAGAGAGAGCATTTCTAACATGACAACCTTTGTGCCACAAAAACGACTCCTCAGAAATAGAGTGATGTCATTGATACTGCGTCCATGTTTCATTTAGTCTATATGTATGATACAGAAGTGCTCTGCTCTGTACTTTTTCTACACACAGGAAATATATATCCTCGGTCTACTAAGCTTTAACTTTGATGAATCAAAGGACAAAAAAGTCTGTAATTCAGACCCACCAGAATCGATCAGACGGTGTCTCTTCTGGCAATAAACCCACAATATTGTGTTCAGAGCCAAAAGACTGAGCCAGAAAATCCACACAATTCATGATTCAGCAAATTAAAGCTCCAATAAGTCACAGGCGTCATCTATGAGGCAACGGAAGGGCGTTTTTTAAATCTTTGAATTGATCCTGCTACTTTTATTGCAAAGTATCCTCTCCTCTCCTCAGCAGCTCATGATTCTCCAAACAGGCACCATCTCTCTCTCTCTCTCTCTCTCTCTCTCTCTCTCTCTCTTTTTTTTTTTTTATTGCCACTGGAGGTTTTGTGACTGGCTGAGCAGGCTGCAGCACCTGGACCCTTAATGGTGTGATGGCATTTAAATTTTATTTTAAAAGCCTGGAGAGTTTTGTGAAGCAACTGAAAAGAATACCATATATGGATCTAAAAGGTCAAGAGAATTAAAAAAAAAAGAAAGAAAAGGGGCACTTCTGTTCAATAAAAGTTGTTAACAAGAATGAGTGAATAGGACTGTTTTTTCTGGGCTCTTTGCCTTTTCTCCATATCTCAGATGCTTTTTTTTTAATATCAGAATTCTCTTTTCATTAATTGTCATGTCTCTGAATAAAAACACATACAAATGCCTCTTATGCATACAAAAGAAATCTTCAAAGTCATCACAGAGGAAAGTGCACGACACAAATACAATAGACAAGAAGGGGTTGGGGGGTGCAGATCATTTACAGTAAGTTCAGTCATGTAACTTTTTATTTTCCAAGTACAGTCTTATAAAGTGCCAGGCCCTCCGTCTCCACATTCAAGTTCAAGGAGGACTGAGGCAACTTGTTCCACTGCAAATAAATCCATAAAGTCTTGTAATGAAATGTGAATGCTGAAGCAGTTTTGTTTGTGTATTCTCTAGTTCATCTATACACAGTAATACATTTATCTGGCAGATGAGCTCAGTCCAAAATCTCAGGTACTTTTTAAAGTGCATTTTGAAACTTTCGCAAAAGAGGATTCCAGTGGTATTATGATTACAAGCCATTTGAATTATATCTGTATTTTTGTAAAGGTTTTTTGACTGTGAAGAAAATATTTCTGTGATTATGCTCATTTTTCCAAATGGTACAGTAGAAGAAAGTGGTAGTAAGAGGAAAATCTTTTTTGAAGAATACTTCACACTGGTTGTTAGTAGTGATTTTTTTTTCATAAACTTTTATGTAACTGTATTTTCTTTTGTAAATCTCTTATTGTAGTCTATTTTATGTTTTGTCTTTTAGCATTTTATTATTTTGCTCAGGCCTGTTCTTCTGCATTATCTTGTAGGATATTGTGATCATAAACAGGCTACTCACTGGATTATTTAAGACCAATCTCCTTCACAAACAATCAGAAGGGTGCTATGAAATTCAAGGCTTCCTGCAGCTGATTCATCCAAATGATCTTCATTTGTGGTGTGTGATGCCAAATGCAATTATTTTACTACAATAGTGAGTGGGCAGACTGGATAGCTTTAGTAATTGGGTGCTATATCTTTACAGCTTAGAAATGCAAACACAGCTATATTGTCTTCTCAGTGGGCATTTTACTTCTATTCAATTCCATTTTTTCTTGTCTTTAATGCTGCAAAACAGAACACACACCAGTACAGCCAAGTGAGCACATCCATTGTCCTCCATGTTTTTTTTTTTTGTTTTTTTTTTATGTCACAATTGATTACGTAAGTCTCTGTGAGATCTTGTGTGTGTGTGAACTCTCACCCCTGAAATTATTTCCACAAACAGCACATGTGTGGTGTTGCAGTCTGGCTGAATCAGAGTTCAGGGCTGCCCACAGAATTGGCTGGCACCTGAAAAATCAAAGAACAGGCCCTCCTCTGTTGTGATTTATTGATGATTTCAATTCATGTGTGTTGGACCAGCATCACTGGTGCTAGCATCCTGGCTAACAGTTACTTAATTTTGGACCTGAAAAGTGAGTTTAACTATAACTGGGATCTGATGTTGGAATTATGTGCTGCTTTTTAACCATTTTTCAACACATTTTCCCTCTAATGCCACATTTTTGCCACTGCTTTGCCAATATATACCAATATTTTGGCAATTTTTGCCAATTCTTACCTCCCTTTGCCACTGTTTACTCATTTTTGCAGCTTTTTGCCCATATTATCCATGTTTGCCACATCTTTCTTCCACTTTTAACTAACTTTTTTTCCTGCTATTGCCACTTATTTGCCAGTTTTAACCCAGTTTTGCTACGTTTGGCCTATTTGTTCATTTGTTTGTTTTTGCCTCTTTGCACATTTCTGCAATTATTTTCCATTTAAGTAATGCCAGTTTTTTTGGCTTTATTTTCTGACTTCCTGACATTTGAAGTCTGACATTACTTCCCAAATGATTTGGTTCATTGTGCCCATCCACACTGATTGCATTACCAAGGAAGGGGGAATTCTGTTTTAAGAAGTGACTTATCAGGTGAAAAAAATACAGTATGGTTATCACAGCTTACCTTAAAAAAGGACCATGACTTTCCTGACCTTAATGGGCCACCAATTTGGCAAAGGGCTCAGAAAGCTCTCCCCTTTATCCCTGCTTATGGAGAGCATTGAGGGAATGCATTCAGAGGATTTGTCTCTTCATTATTCTTGTCCTGTACATATATAAGTTAATCTTGCAAAGCAGATGGATACGCCCATTTCATAGTTTTTCACTGGTGAATCCATGTTTTTAAGCTTCCACCTGAACTGTCTGGGCCCGGTTAGAAAGTGACAGGACCAATCAGGGATGAGGGGCAGTACTTTCAGGCATGGCAGAGTCATGATGTAAACAAGCAGCAGCAAGAGACCAGTGCAATTATGGCGAAAGAGCTTAGCGTGGATGCTGCTAGTTTTATCAGAACTTGACGACATTTCTTCATTAAATGGAGAACAAATGACAGCAGTGGGTTGTTTTTAAAAACAACAAAAGTCAAGTACTTACATGTCAATAGTTGCCATGTTTTGCGGTATTCCTCGGTAGCTGTGAATGTGCTGTTCAATAGCTGCTACGTCACGCCACGTGTTTTGCTGCTCTGATTGGCCCGTAGAGATGTGACAGACAGAATGTTCATCCAATCACACTCCGAGTTTTTTTCAAAGCCCCTGCCTTTTCTCAAACGTTTTCTGTTGAAGCTTTCCCAGATGAATGTGTGAAACAAATCCATCTGGCGTGTCAGGTTATGCATTGGGGGCAAGGGTTACTGCTTGTTTTTATTATTTCAAACTCTAAACCACTTTGTGCAACATTTTATTGTTTGAAATGCTAAACAAGTTAAGTCTGATTGGTTGGTTGAGTGATTGAATGGCCTATTCATTCTAAGTACTAGTACTTCAGTCTGAACAGCATTTTATTCCTCATAAAATAACTCTTTTGCTTTGTTTTGAACAAACTGTGACGTGCACTGTCTTTATAACTTCTTTGTTCCACAAATGCTGATACCCTTTCAGGTGTGTCTATCTCTTCAACAACTGGCTGTTACACTCACACTTAGTAGGTGTTTATCTAAAGGCTCTCTAAAGGCTTTATCATGCATTGCATCCTAATCCATCTGTTTATCAGCACTAAGCCACTTATGCTGAAATAAATGAGCTTAGCTTAGAATGTGACACTCCTGCATCCTTTATTTCTTTAAAATATGCAGCATATATTAAAGGCTACACCATGTATTTTAATGAGTAAGACAGAACACTTAGCCTGGTGCACCATACCTCTTAACACAATATATGCATGCAATGATTTCTCTGCAGTGCTCAGTGCCTTATTGTTCCATTTATTAGCCCACAGGAAACACAAAACACAAGGTCGACAAACAATAGAGCTTACACATGCTCTGTTCTGGCCAGCAGCATTTGAACAACATTCACAGTGTTTATAACATTCAGCAGAGAATGAGACATCATTCACAGTAATCATCCTCATACGTCAAAGCTGCTTCAATACAAAAAAAAAAATCAATTATAAGGGTGTATAACAATGCTTCATACTCACATTCAGGGTGTAAGATACCCTTCACATCTTTTGTTAAAGGAGATTTGATGCTTTTGATGTCTTTTGGCTCTTTTACCTGAAATTCACTGAAGGATAAGAGTAAAAACTGCAAAGATGGAGGGAAATCTGGCATGCAACATTTTCTGCAGCACTCAAACAAAGAACACAGAATCCAGCAGGCTCCTCTTTCATCAGTTGTTATTTAGAATAACTGAGATGATGTATGAATATTTAGTAGGACAGCATGCTTTAGCAGCCACAAAATCCCAGCACATCCTGAATAACATTACCTTTTAATAGAATTACAACATTACAACACCAAAACAATGCTACAAAATGAATCAAAAGTGCATCCAATGAACTGATACAAGTCGAGTCAAGGACAAAGACATAAAGTAGCAAAAGGACACTTTGATAGGTAGGTAGATATTTCTCTTTTCATATCAGCGACATGTCATGTAAGCTTATCTAGGACCGGTATGTCAACACATCAGAAGAAAAGAGGTTGCAGAATGTGCGGTATTCATTATCTGAACAGGCTGAAAGGAACAATAGCGTCGGAAAGAGTAGCTGTGTCTAAAGCGTGTAGATAGCCCTCATCTGAGAATCGTGTCCCAGGGTTCAGAGTTTGCGGTCCAAGTGCAGAAAGTTTTTTGTTACGACATTCAAAAAGCAGAAAAAGAGTGTTGACATCTTTTAGACAGCAGTGATTTATTTACATTCATTTGTTGAACCTTGGCTGCTGGGCCAAACCTGCTTCTACTGAATGGTATGCACACATGTAACAAATCATGTGCTCTTTGAATAGACAGGTACCTGCCAGGTGCACTTTTATCCTTTCACTGCAATTACACCCATTCTCTTCAGCTTTTTTAAACCTTTAATGAATACCAATTTTGAAAATTGGTTACAAAATTACATTTGTGATGCCACACACTGGGGATTTTGCTCAGCATTGAGTCCAAATGACAGGAAAGGATCCTCTTGTGTCTTATCAGTGAAATGGTTGTAATACTAAGCATGTTGGCTCACAGAATTGTCTATGATTTCTGTGTGCAGCAAACACAAGAAAAGGAAACACTGTATGCAGCTGTTCATTGCATTGATGTTCTCTATGGAGATGTAACCACAGGAGGCTGCTCCTAACATAATTTGTTTACATAGGATGAAAAAGATACCTTGCAATGGAGATATGATTGAATAGACATGGGGGAAATCAATATCAATGTGACAGTGTTTCTATCTGGCTTCTCTTGTATGATGTTGAAAGTTTATGCAAATCTTATCCACCAACTTTTAAAAAAGACAAATATACATTGTTTGATTAGTAAAGGACTTCTAATGTTATTAAAAAAGGGGAAACTTTACTTTAGTGGGACCTAATTACTTAGTAATTAAATAGCAGTTTAAAAGTTTTTACATAGGGGTTTTACAGTAATAAGTATAATTATCCAGTAATTTCTCAAGAATGACCTGAAAAAATGGCATTTTAACAAGTGCTAACTCAAAACTATGATAATTTTAAGTATTTACCTAGTAATAACATTAATTATTTAGTAATTCCTCGTGATATTGTAGATATTTTTTGTAATTAGGTGGTATTTACCTACGTTATTTCTTTGAAATAATCTGACAATTTTGTTTATTTATGTAAGTTGCTTGATAATTTCTTTATTTTTGCCCACTGAATAAAAGTGAGTCCCTCTAAATAATTCCAGCAACTTGTAGTTAATTTCTGAATGCCTTCATTCAAATTTCTTAAAAACATCCTTCATAATTCACAAGTAATCTGCAGGTAATTTCTACATATCAGCCCACTCAATTAAAGTAAGTGGTTCCTCCATAATCAAGTAAAAAAAAAACAAACAAAAAAAAAACAAAAAACAGCCTGGTGTCACAATAGTAATGCCATTAATGCAACTTAAGCAACTAATAAATAGAAAAACTATCATCTTATTTCTTAGAAATTACATAGGGAAAAAAACAGCTAATTACATAGAACTGCCATAATATTATGAGGTTTTACTTAATAATTCATATATTATTACTTATATGACCATATTTACAAGTTATGATTTATGCCTATGTAATTACTAGGTTATTACCCTCTTATTATTGAAAGATTACTAGGTAATTATACGTATTACTATGAAAGTTATTATGTAATTACTAGGTGATAAAAACTAGGTAAATTACTCCTAGGTTATTCCTAGGTAGTTACTACTTGGTAATTACTACTAGATCATAACCAGGTGTTTAGTAAATCTAACTACTAGGTCATGACTAAAAGGTAATTACTAGGTAATTACTACTAGGTCATTTTACTAGGTCATTACTACTAGGTAATTACTTGGCCATTACAACTAGGTCATTACTACTAGGTCATGACTAATAGGTAAACCCCAGGTAATTACTCCTAGGTCATATTACTAGGTAATTACTAGGTCATTACTACTAGGTAATTAGTAGGTCATTACTACTAGGTCATGACTAATAGGTAAACCCCAAGTAATTACTACTAGGTCATATTACTAGGTAATTACTAGGTCATTACTACTAGGTAATTACTGCTAGGTAACTACTAGATAATTACTACTAGGTCATTACCAGGTGATTACTAGGTCATTACTACTAGGTCATTACCAGGTAATTACTAGGTCATTACTACTAGGTAATTACTGCTAGGTAACTACTAGATAATTACTACTAGGTCATTACCAGGTGATTACTAGGTCATTACTACTAGGTAATTACTTGGCCATTACAACTAGGTCATTACTACTAGGTCATGACTAATAGGTAAACCCCAGGTAATTACTCCTAGGTCATATTACTAGGTAATTACTAGGTCATTACTACTAGGTAATTAGTAGGTCATTACTACTAGGTCATGACTAATAGGCAAACCCCAAGTAATTACTACTAGGTCATATTACTAGGTAATTACTAGGTCATTACTACTAGGTAATTACTGCTAGGTAACTACTAGATAATTACTACTAGGTCAATACCAGGTGATTACTAGGTCATTACTACTAGGTCATTACCAGGTAATTACTAGGTCATTACTACTAGGTAATTACTGCTAGGTAACTACTAGATAATTACTACTAGGTCATTACCAGGTGATTACTAGGTCATTACTACTAGGTAATTACTTGGCCATTACAACTGATCATTACTACTAGGTAATTAGTAGGTCATTACTACTAGGTCATGACTAATAGGTAAACTCCAGGTAATTACTACTAGGTCATATTACTAGGCAATTACTAGGTCATTACTACTAGGTAATTACTGCTAGGTCACTACTAGATAATTACTACTAGGTCATTATTACCAGGTGATAACTAGGTCATTACTACTAGGTCATGACTAAAAGGTAATTACTAGGTAATTACTACTAGGTCATTTTACTAGGTCATTACTACTAGGTAATTACTTGGCCATTACAACTAGGTCATTACTACTAGGTCATGACTAATAGGTAAACCCCAGGTAATTACTCCTAGGTCATATTACTAGGTAATTACTAGGTCATTACTACTAGGTAATTAGTAGGTCATTACTACTAGGTCATGACTAATAGGTAAACCCCAAGTAATTGCTACTAGGTCATATTACTAGGTAATTACTAGGTCATTACTACTAGGTAATTACTGCTAGGTAACTACTAGATAATTACTACTAGGTCATTACCAGGTGATTACTAGGTCATTACTACTAGGTCATTACCAGGTCATTACTAGGTCATTACTTCTAGGTAATTACTGCTAGGTAACTACTAGATAATTACTACTAGGTCATTACCAGGTGATTACTAGGCCATTACTACTAGGTAATTACTTGGCCATTACAACTAGGTCATTACTACTAGGTAATTACCAGGTCATTACTACTAGGTCATGACTAATAGGTAAACCCCAGGTAATTACTACTAGGTCATATTACTAGGCAATTACTAGGTCATTACTACTAGGTAATTACTGCTAGGTCACTACTAGATAATTACTACTAGGTCATTATTACCAGGTGATAACTAGGTCATTACTACTAGGTCATTACTAGGTCATGACTAGAAGCAAATCCCAGGTAATTACTACCAGGTAATTACTACTAGGTAATTACCAGGTCATTACTACTAGGTCATTACTACTAGGTCATGACTTGTAGGAAATCCCAGGTAATTACTACTAGGTCATTACCAGGTCATTATTACTAGGTAATTACCAGGTCATTATTACTAGGTCATTACCAGGTCATTACTACTAGGTCATTACCAGGTCATTACTACTAGGTCATTACCAGGTCATTACTACTAGGTCATTACCAGGTCATTACTACTAGGTCATTACCAGGTCATTATTACTAGGTCATTACCAGGTCATTACTACTAGGTCATTTTACTAGGTCATTACTACTAGGTCATTACTAGGTCATTATTACTAGGTCATTACCAGGTCATTACTACTAGGTCATTACCAGGTCATTATTACTAGGTAATTACCAGGTCATTATTACTGGGTCATTACCAGGTCATTACCACTAGGTCATTACCAGGTCATTACTACTAGGTCATTACCAGGTCATTACTAGGTCATTACTACTAGGTAATTACTTGGCCATTACAACTAGGTCATTACTACTAGGTCATGACTAATAGGTAAACCCCAGGTAATTACTACTAGGTCATATTACTAGGCAATTACTAGGTCATTACTACTGGGTAATTACTGCTAGGTCACTACTAGATAATTACTACTAGGTCATTATTACCAGGTGATAACTAGGTCATTACTACTAGGTCATTACTACTAGGTCATGACTAGAAGCAAATCCCAGGTAATTACTACCAGGTAATTACTACTAGGTAATTACCAGGTCATTACTACTAGGTCATTACTACTTGGTCATGACTTGTAGGAAATCCCAGGTAATTACTACTAGGTCATTACTACTAGGTCATTACCAGGTCATTACTACTAGGTCATTACCAGGTCATTATTACTAGGTAATTACCAGGTCATTATTACTAGGTCATTACCAGGTCATTACTACTAGGTCATTACCAGGTCATTACTACTAGGTCATTACCAGGTCATTATTACTAGGTCATTACCAGGTCATTACTACTAGGTCATTACCAGGTCATTATTACTAGGTCATTACCAGGTCATTACTACTAGGTCATTTTACTAGGTCATTACTACTAGGTCATTACCAGGTCATTATTACTAGGTCATTACCAGGTCATTACTACTAGGTCATTACCAGGTCATTATTACTAGGTAATTACCAGGTCATTATTACTAGGTCATTACCAGGTCATTACTACTAGGTCATTACCAGGTCATTACTACTAGGTCATTACCAGGTCATTATTACTAGGTCATTACCAGGTCATTACTACTAGGTCATTACCAGGTCATTACTACTAGGTCATTACCAGGTCATTATTACTAGGTCATTACCAGGTCATTACTACTAGGTCATTTTACTAGGTCATTACTACTAGGTCATTACCAGGTCATTATTACTAGGTCATTACCAGGTCATTACTACTAGGTCATTACCAGGTCATTATTACTAGGTAATTACCAGGTCACTACTACTAGGTCATTTTACTAGGTCATTACTACTAGGTCATTACCAGGTCATTACTACTAGGTCATTACTTTATCATTTCTACTAGGTAATTACAACTAGGTCATTTCTACTAGGTCATTACCAGGTCATTATTACTAGGTAATTACCAGGTCATTTCTACTAGGTCATTACTAAGTCATTTCAACTGGATAATTGCTAGGTCATCATTACTAGGTAATTATTACTAGGTAATAACCAGGTCATTACTACTAGGTCATTACTAGGTCATTTCTACTAGGTAATTACTAGGTCATTTCTACTAGGTAATTGCCATCTAATTTAGGCCCACTAGAATAAAGCGTTACAAAAAGCAAACGTTTAGTGACAGAACCTGACTTAGCCTTGTACAGGATATGATCTGCAACAAGACAAGAGGGGCTGTTTGGTCCACATGGGGGCACCAAATTCAACTCAAACCAAAAATTACAAACAAGAGCTTTAATATTAAAGAACAAAAGGAAATTGACATAGGACCTGTTTAATAGCTACTTGGAAAAACTATTTTAAAGCTTGTTTGTACATGTTGATGAAAAACAAAATCTAATAATGAAATGTTTTGATCACAAACTCTCCTGTCTTGTCTGTGCAGCTCCTGTGGCGATCACTAAATCACTTCCATGCATTAGTGTCTGTAGTTAGAGGGATGAAGCCAGCTGGCAGCACTGGGCTCTCCAGGCCTTATGAAGCCTGTTTTCAAATCATTATGTAATTGAACCCTTGCTGCCATGCTGGTGGAGAAACTGCCTGCTGAAACGGCTTGTTTTCACACAAAGGAGCTGTCAGGCAGAACAACTTGAAAGTCCTGACAATCAAAGCCATGACTGCATTTGTAATTTCATTTCTCTAACAGACATAAAGTGTTAATTCATTGCAATAGCAGTAGGCAAAAATATATATATATGATGCATCTTTTAATGAAGCAAGCTTTAATGCCTCTGCTGTTGAAGATTGCACCGTTTGTATCAATAAAGTGGAGTTTGCACATACTCTCATCTCATATTACCATGTTGCTCCACTTTTCTGAAGGACATTCATATTTCATTACTGCAGAAAGAGAGGAAGCCCATTCTGTGAGTATTGTGTAGGCTTTTACTGGCTCCATTATTGAGGGTAGAGTAGAAATGTATCACATTTTCTATTAGCGTAGTATTACTCTCCCACTGTGGGGGCTGGGTGCGATGTAGCGCCATGAAAAATTCACACTAGCATGTACGACCTAAGGGGTAAGTCCCTTGTGTAATTATTTTTTCTTGACTGAAGAGCAGGAAACATCAAAGTCTCGTGGACAGAGAACTGAGATAATTACATGTCAAACATTCAAGTGGAGGCTGCCTATATCCTAAGCTCCCATGTATGACACGGCACCTGATAAATTTGATTGTTAGGCTGTTTAAAACGCATGAATTGAACCCAGGATGTTGCTGCTGAAGTGTCCGAGCTGCATCATTAGTTTAAAAAAACATGCCTGGAATACAATCTAATAATGAAGAGCGACAAGCTCAGTTAGAGAGGTATTTAAAAAAGACATCTCATTTCAGTGTAATACCACTTGGATGAATGTGAACTGGGCAGTGGAAGGATATAAAAGTGATTGTTTTAACAATACATACAAACAAGTATGTAAACATCACTGCACACTGTAAAAATACATATAATTTACTGTGAAATACTGACAACTGCTGACAAGAATCGAGTGAAAAAAAGAAGAGAAAATATGTGACTTTACGGTATGCTGTTTTTTCAACTGTAATTTTTTGCAGTAAGCACCGTTACATAGCAAAAGCTGGAGTGTTGAAATCTCAGTGTTAAACATTTTAGAGTCGTTTTTAACTCCCAAAGTGGGATTTTAACTCATTTCCAAGTAAAAAGGCCTTCAGTGTTGGAGTTATTTGATAATGTTGATCCATTCAGTATTACTCCAACTCTGTACACAAAGTGAGTAAGTGTTTAAGTAAGTAAGTGATCTAAGTAGTGACACATTTTACAATCTGGAAGGTGGAGTTTTCCAGTCATGCCCTTGAGCTGAATGTTTAAGATGCTTTTAAGATGTATTTTATGGGTTTAGGTGCGTTTAAGATGTGTTTAGATTTTGCCTTTTGTACAATGATCACTGTTGGGATTACTCTACTTGTGTTTTTGGTGAATTATTGTTGTTCTTGATGTTAGACACTTCTGCACCATGAGTGAAGATATCCACCAAGTTTGCCTCTTTATGCCTATGCCTGTGGCAAGTGATGGTTTTCAATAAAGGATGTAACGCTGTTTTTCATTAAAGGGCATTTCCTTGCTCTACATTTGATTCTTTGCTCCGTGCCAGGAGACTTCTGATTTTGCCACAATTTGCTAGGGTAAGGCCAAAACCTTATATTCTCATTATTCATGATTGAATTGTTCTTAATAAATCAGTGCTATTGGTCACCCTTTTCATCTGTTTATCTATTTGTTTTGTTTTGTTTTTTTTAAACCAATAAAAAATGTCCAAAAGATGCTGACTATGACCATTTAGTGTTTAATTATTTGTAAATAATAATAATAATAAATAAATAAATAATACAGTTGAGGTTTTTTTTCATTCCCTAGAAAGTGATGATTTCTGAGCTAAAAGGTTTTGGCCCAACAGCAGCAAAGTAATTAATACAAGGTGGCAATTCCTATGTATGTAAATTAACACCCAGAATGAAAGGAAATGACACAGTATTGTGTTAAAAGTACACTTAAATGTGTAAACAAAAACACAATGAGTGTTACACAAGTTACAAGAAATTTAAATATCAACACTTTCCAAAGTGTAAATGTAACTCAGAACCGGTTAAAATTATGTCAGCTCAGAAAAAGTGTTAAATTTAACACTATGGAAGTTAAATTAAAAGGATAATTTTGCTGTGTATTCATTTAGAGTAGATTGACATGAATAACGTGATAGTAAACTTTCTGCTGAAAAAAAAGATTGCTGAAAAAACAATTATATAAATCTGTTTACAGTAATGTGCCAAATTAAAAAAAAAAAATAGACCAACAAAAATACATTTACAGGTAATAATACACTATTTATAATTTTCTTGGCGAAATTTTTATCTTAAAAATCACAGTTGTGCTCTGATTTCTGGTAATTTCATGCATCTACTTGGTCTTTAACTGGTGCTATTTGGGTTTTTTCAGCCATATTTTCTTTTAACTTTTACAGTGTATTTTCATATTGCAATAAACAAAATAAAGATAAAAGTTATTTTGCCGTGTTTTTGGTTGCAATCAACTTTGAATCAAACAATTATCTACCAGTCTGTTCACTGTTTTTGTTTTCCATCATCCAATTACTGTTGATCACTACAAGTGGGCTCTAAAGGCACACAACTCCACAATCAATGTAAGTTTCACAGGAACAGAAATGTTCACCTATCCCAAGGTATTTTCTATGTTAATTATCACTGAGCATGTTGGTCGTCTCTCATCTGAAAGGCATGACCGGGCAAAGGCAGACTGTTCCTAAGTTTAATCTTGTTGACTGAAAATACTGAGAAGGCAGATTTGTGTTGTTGGTGTGACATATAGCTCAGTAATTGAGAGCTAATGTGACCATCCTTGACATGTCTTTGATTGAGATGCTTGCAATATTTTAATACATTTAAAATACATTCAATCAATGTGCATCTTGTTAAAGGGATAAATTGAAGTTTCACCTAGTTACACCGCTAGAGCAAACCTCTTCATTACATAATACCCTCATGTGAGACCTCTGAGAAGTTTTACGCCATAAAATGAATGGAAATGCACTTCTGCAATGTGGTGAGGCTTCAGGGTATGATTTGTCTGTAAAAGGATAACATACAACTAAAAGCCTGAATTACTGTGGCTATTAAAACACCTGACACTGATGAAAGCTTGTAAAGCCACATGGCTTGTAGCAGTGACACAGTGTCAGTGCCAAAAAAGCTTTTCAATCTTTTGTTTTTTTGCAACATTTTGACATGACATTCTTCATTTCATTATATCTAAGCTGATCAGCCTTGTGATTTTACAGCACTCTACTTCCTCCCAGTTATTTTAGCGGTCAATGCATTGTGCCAGCATTATTTTTCCCTCCAAATACTCTTGGCTGGTGAAGTCAAGTACATTTGTGGTTTAACACTGTCTACTTGAAGAACAGAAATATACGAAATCCAAGAAACAGGCAAGTATTGCTTAATATTTCTTGGATAGTGACGGCTGCAATACTGGAACTACAGTATCAGGCCTCTTGCTTAGATGATCCTATAATCTTGAACCCCAAAAATCTTTTACATTTTCCTGTAAACTCTCATGTATATTACAGGGGCACTGAAATGATTCTGAAAAGAAAGCAATGATGGGATATACTTGGACATCTTTTAAACTTAGTGGATAAAAGCTTCACATTTCACAGTCTTGTCTGTTAGCTGATGAGTTTCATGTACAGTTTAACATTCAGTATATAAACATCTATCATCATACTTCTTTTTAGACCAATAAATAATCGTGCAATCAATAATTGGCTCCAGTTTAGGATTTGTATTTTTCCTCTGAAAGACGAGCAATCTTTGATAAACCTTCCATTGTATATTAAAATGGACAGTGTATCACCTTCTGTTGAACAAAAGTGGAGCCAACTGCCCCCCCTCTACAGCTAATGTATTACACTGGTTAGGCAGTTTGGAGCCAAGACATGAACATATCAGACAAATTAACAGCATTCATCCTCTGCCTAACAAAGTCCATTAAACTTAAAGAGGAAAATTCAAAGGTCCCTCACGGTGTACGCCACTCACTACAGTGGATGGAAAAAATGCTGGGGTTGATATTTGGCTGCTGTGCATTTTAGTTAACAGTTACATCTTAGCTGAATTTGGGACTAATAAAAGAGAAAGTAATACAACATTGTTAGTGACTCTTCCACATTAAGTAATTCACCTTAAGGTGTCTCACAGAAAAATTTGTAAAGACTGGCTGAAGACTGAATAAGGCATTTCTCCCATACACAGACAGCGATGCCTATGTGGCCAGTGCTGATGCCTCTTTTGTTTAATGGTGCATTAAAATGTAAAAAATATGCTCATCAGATTACACAAAGAAGAATTTGCGAGTTTTCAACATCTCATTTTGTCACCCATAAACAGGGTCACCGTGGCTTTTGTGTTAGCGATAGCCTGTTCAGTGCTTCGGTTACAAATGCCCATTTTGCTGTCCATGTGGGGACCAGCATGAGTATCAGATCTGCTCAGTTCCCTGCATCTGCTAGTGACATTACACATCTCGACTGGTGGTATATTGATATAATGATGTATGATGATGTGGCACATTATATTGGCTGTTCACCGGGGACTGTAAGGAAGTAGTTTGCAGTTGATATAATCTTCACTAAGAGAATCTGTGAGGTTATACCGTTCATGTTTGATCCTTTTGTAGATTGTTGTCAATTTAGGACTGCTAGCAGGCTAACACAGCTAGTGCATTTCAGTGTTTTTGAAAAAAAAATAATAGAATCAGCTTTATAGGCCCACTATGTCTAAATTTACAAGGAATTTGACTTTGATAAACTGTGCTCTCTTCATTCTGATAGTTAGAAATAAATATTAACTCTGAGTCCTAAGAAAAATGTTTAACCATTTTATCTCACCTGGACTTATTGTCTTAAAAAGCCTGTAAAACGTCAACCCTGTGGTGCACAGTCAAGCTCTAAATATCCTTTTTTAGGACAACCAAGCCTTTAAGAATATGTTTACTGCAGTAATGTCACTTGGGACTTTAAAAAGTTATGGGACTATAAAGACAAAAGAAAAAACGAAATGTTTGTGTGACACACAGTAAGCAGTAAAGACTTTTTTGGCACAAACTTGCTCTACCATCTTTTAGGGACAAAGTGAAATAATCTCTCAGTGGAAAAGTCTTCAAAATATTCAAATATTTACAAATAAATCCTTGCGCTTCTTTATGTTACCTCTATTTGTGACATCATTCAAAGCAGTTTCTATCTGCAGTGACACAGAGGGCCACAACACAGGTTCTCTCTCTCCAGTATGAGCTATTCTGGCCTTCTCATCTGGGATATACATGTGAAGTTTGTCAAATTATGACGTGGCGACAGAACAGCCTGCCATTGGTTGTCACAGCCCAGTCACAGTGTATTGTGGGATATAAAACAGACAATATTGAGGACAGCATCAGCAGCTAGCAGCAAACATTTGAAAAATTGATTAAAAATGTATTGAAAGACATTCAATATAAGAGTTAATGGCATGGATTTAATCTTTAAAGACCCTGGAAAGTCACCCAAGTTCTGGGCTCAATAGAAAAGCCCCTGTTAGGGCTACAAAGGCATGGATAGCGTCATTAGAACAGCAAATCGGAGGGCTTCCATATGGAAAAAAAGTTCAATTTACAAGTTATTCAACTTTTATAACCTGTGCCTCTTCCCGTCATATATGCTATAGTCTCAGACGGTTAGATATATACAAGCTAGATAAAAGTGCAGTGATCTCTAACACCAGCCAAGAAAATTGCAATTACCACTGCTCAAGAAAATCTCTGGCTCACTGCCAAGTACAATGTGCCACGTCATCAAACCAACGTCCAACAAATTGTACTGCATAATGTCATTAGCAAACATGCAAATCTGATCTCAGAGCAGATATGGTATCTACATTAAACAGAACAGACTGTTTGAAGTCGGATGCAAAAGGTCTATGCTGCAGCCAAAGCGCAGGCAAAGCTCAAAATATTTTAACTTCAGTTCCAGGCAGCTATTGCTCTGTCCATCTTAATATACAGCCTATGTTTCAAACATAGTGGTAACATTTTATGTTAAAGATATTTAAAACTTTGTTTAGGTTATTTACAGTGTGATTCTTCATTTACAGACATTCATAAAACCATTTGTCCTGTAGTTGGATTATGGCTTCAAGTTGTTTAAATCCAATGTGAAGCATGACAGATGCAGACATTTCCATATAAAGTCACTTAAAAGTCACCTCTCTTCAGTTCCTGCACCTCAAAGATGTTTTTAAAACTGAAACTAGGAATGGGAAAGTTCCTGTCAGCCTTCTGCAGCAAGATGGCACGGTCATGCTTCCATATGCTGGTTAGGTGACTTTAAAAGGAATGTGTTTAAAGCTAAACAAAAGCACCCAGAGCACACTCTGGCTGTGTTTTCCTTTAACAGTGAGACAATCCATGCTCTTTTCAACAATTGCACAAAAACTTTCTTGAGGAGAAAGTGAGGTTCAATACTGTCTCTAGTTTCAGCATCCATCCAGGCCCAAGCCACAACAAAGTAAATCCCGTCCAAGCTTGCTTTAGCTATTCTGTAATTTCTGAAGGTTGTTTCCATCTTGATTTGCCTTGTTGAGTGCATCTAATGCCGTCGGGGTCTCTTTGTGATCCTCTATGGAGCAGTTGGACACTGCACTAGCCACCAGGCAGAACTTGCGTAGGAGGATCTCCCTGAGTAGCAGATACACCCACGGGTCCAGGATCTGATTGAGGGAGGCCAAGCGGATGGCTGTGAGGAAAAAGTTACAGTCCAAGTGAACATCCCGACCGGAGGTGTTACTGGAAGTCCCTGCAGTTGAATTACACTCATGGGAGGATACTTGGGTGGAGATCATCCTCAGCATGAGAACCTAAAGGGGAAGCAAGACATATTGTTTGCACTGAGAGACATTTAACATGTGTGCAATATGAAACATTGCTTATAGAATAATTAATTATGCATTTACTTTCAGTATGATGAAACACATATCCTTAAGTGATATACAGAGCTGAGAGCCAATCGCGAGTTTATTTTATGCTCTCTGGCAGTCGGACATTTTATAAGATGGACTAAGACCATGAAGAGCAGCTATAGCGTAAGAGGACCAGGAGAAAAACATCACATTCACACTCAAGCTATTCCTCCTGTGACATCACTGCGACCACACACTGTGGTGTCAATTAATATCCTTGGTGGGACTATTAAATATGGCATTGACAAAGCATGACCTCATAGCAGACTGAGCAGACCCCACAAACAGCACCCGGCTAAGTGGATTTCTCCTCGATGGATAATGGCAGCAGTGTTTCAAAGGAATCGTACATGGCAGTACTGAACTGATAGTGTGGTTTGTGTTAGAAGGTAGGGGGGTGAGGGGCAGTCAGAGGGGAGAAAAAGAGGGTGACTGATTGAAGGAGTTATTTGAGAGAACAGTGTGCTCAACAGGAGATGAAACCTCTCCAGAGATGTGAGGATCTTTGAGGCGGATGTGCAGGCAGTGAAACCCATAGAAAGCCCAATTAAACTGTGAATTTTATGACTCTGTGAATCATCAACATATGCAAAAACTAAAGCAGAAATTTAGAGAAATAAAAAAGCACTTCTAGAAAGCAGTCAGGCATACTTTGGACCATATTCTACCTATTTCATGGTCTCTAATGGTTGTTTGTGCAGGGAAATGTGTGAAACCTTACCAGTAGAGGTGACCAGCATATGAGCAGGACGCACATTATTCCCAACAGCTGTATGACAGTCTCTGTGGTGAGCCGCTCCCACTGTTTTGAGGACTGAGACGTGCCGGTTTTAGTTTTACATCGGATGATTAAGCCTCGAATCGTCACCACATTGCATGAAAGTGTCACAAGCAGAGAGAAAATCCCCAGAACTGCAAAAGTGATGGCGAAAAACATATTCCCAGGTACCGCTCGGTCCCCTGTGCTGATAAAACACCAGGTGCCCGGCCACTGGAGCGTATATTTCCCGACCCCTGCGATGGGCAACAGCGCAAACAGCAACACAAGACACCATATGACAGCCAGAGTCTGCTTGGTCACACTTGTCTTCATGTTATTGGAGTACCAGTGTGGGTTTGTTATGGCCATAGCCCTTTCTATTGCCATTGCGCTGGCCAAAAAGAGCGCGCACAGCCCAAAAGTTGTCATGCACACACCGAAAAAGGCGCAAAGGTTTCCAGAAGAGTCGATACGCCCCCATTTTAGATCGGCTCTGTAAACTGATATCACTATTGGACTTGTTAAAAGCTGCCCAAACAGGTCAGTGAACGCCAAAGATCCAATGCAAAGCAAGAAAGACTTTTTCCTTTTATTCTCCTTCTTTCTATAAGAGATATACACCAGAATAAGAGCTAAAGTGTTGCCAACCATGCCAGTAATCATCATGGTTATAGGGAAACCAACTGATACGGATCCACAGCTGGAATTCTTGGTGGCATTGCTTTCGCGCAATGACTTGGAGACGTTGGAGCCCAGCATGGCTCCAATTGTGGCTGCAAAGCTCGGTAAAGAATCACAACCGTCAGTGCTCATCCTGCCGAAAAGGATAAGCCAATATGAAGAAAATAAAACAAGTGTGTGTCCAGCATCCTGCGCCACGAAGTGCTCCAACTGAATGCAGTGCGTAAAAACGCGTCGGGGTGCTTTACGCGCTGGAGGCGGGACTACTTAGAAAAGCAGCCTGAGGAAAGGAACAGCTGACAATGCATGGGGTTTACAGACACTTCCAAACACATATTCCGGGTACTGCAAACCTATTTTAGGATACCACTTACAAGATGGGGTTACTAAACTCCCCATTTCAAACTGGGATATAAAGATAACTATGCTACCGCACCGGCGCAGAGGAACCTGTTTTGAACCCACATGAGCCAAGATTCAAGAGATTGCTATCACCAGTAGCGAGCAAAAAGGCAGTACTGAACAGATATTTGGACAAACCTTTATGTGCTTAGCCTCCGGTGGCGAAAGCACTGTAAGAATGTTGTGTAGATCGGTGATCTTGTTTTGGGTCTAAGCCAACAGTTGCGTTTGTGTGAAAATGCTTATTAAAGGTTTACGATGAACTGCTAGTAATGTCTCCAAGGGCTCGTGTGAATAAATTAGGAAAGTTTTCAGTTGTTTTTGTATACTGGCAGATCTTAATTCAGTAAGTCAATAATAGCCATTCTCATACATCACGTGACACGCATGCACGGCAGTAGTGTTAAAATAGCTTGTTTTCCCCAGATGGAAAAATAAAGTTACGTATTTGCATAACTACACTACAAGGACCAACCAAATCATGACGTTGAAATCACTACCAGTGCTCAATGTTTGTCTGTTCCCGAGCAGTCAATAAGGGAACAATGCAATGTGAAGGAAATAAGGGCATGACTTTATAGCGAAAAGAAACCATAAATACATCCAGTTTGGGCTCAGTCGTCACATTGTATCTGCTTTTAATTTCGAATGGCAGCTGTTGTGAAGGTAACCTGCTCGTGCGCCTCAGCACAACACTGATCATTCTCGTTGGTCTTTTCCACTGGGTCGTTGTTCACTTTGTAGGATAAAGTGCCACCTGTTGACTATACTAAGAACGACTACACTAAATCCACGGAGTAGACGCCTGATTTCATTTTCAATTCAGGATAGGATTATTATGCAAGACGACAAGGTCTTGTATTTGTAAATTAAATTCATCAAATAAGGTTGTAGGCTATTTATTATATTCATACTTTAGACACATGATTATTGAATTTATATGTTCTTTATTTTATGCTGGCAAAATTCTCAACCAATCTAAACTTTTGGGGAAAAAATATCAAAGTGACTACTGATAATACAAGACCAATTAGGTTAAAAAAACAAACAAAAAAAAAAAAACATCAGACCTTTTTTTGGCAGCTACTAATGGTATCACACTGAAGTATATTTTCCTCATAGTCTGATCTCAAAATGCTCCTAGAAGGCTTAATGTGCATGCTTCAAGTAATACTACTGTTATCTTTTATTTGTATCTTACAATTGGCTCAAAATATGAACAGTACACAACAGTCCCTTATGAAATGGGTAAGAAATTGAAGATGTAAAAGGGTCTTAAAATGTATGAAGAGTCTTAATAAAGTTATTAAAAGTATTGAATTTGATGTCAGATTTTCAGTATATACCCTGTAACTGTAGTTCGGTATTTTTAAGTAGTTGATAAAAGTTTCACAACCGGATAACAGTTGTTTAAAAGTGAACTTCTGACATCTGATGCTACAGCTCACTGTTACCTAAGACTACAGTTCTAGCCTAATCAAACAGTCAAGTACAAAGAAATGATGTTGACAGGATTTTATTTAAATTGTACATTTGAGTGGTTTCACCATGTTCTACTGTAAATCAAAACACTGCATTTTTGGTTATTTTGTATTACCTTATGTGGTGCATTACAATTGTTTCTAGAATTCATTAGTTTACCAAATGACAAAGGAAAGGGACTAACTTTTAGTGAAGTAGGTGACAACTGTGCAAAACAAGATTTAAACCTCAACCAAAGAATGTTCAACTAACAGGCAATCACTTAAAAACAAGCAATATCAAAAGTAAAATACTTACCTTGAAAAAAATAAATCATTTGTTTTACCAAGAAAATGAAACAAATAAGACCAAATTTCATTGCTACATCTAGTGATCTAAATTGCCGCTTTAGTACTTTTGCCTTTAATTTAAAAAATGAATGAATAAAAAAAGAACACAAAGAAAAATGGTTTCCGCACTCATTTTTTCCACAGACAAGAAGACCAAAATGTACGGCCCAATAGATTTTGGGAACAGGGTTTAAAACTTGGGTATGGCCTCTTCACAGTACATCTGGTATTCTTACAGGACCAAACATGTATGTTCATTGGATACCTGTTGTTAAAGACACTTGTCAGGACTGGGGTGTATGCCGTTTTAAAAGGGAGTATGTCATGATAAGTTATGGGCCATGTAGCCACTGTCTTTGCAGAGAGAAATAAGACTTTTCAATGGAAATGAACACCATACTGAGAGGTTGTGGTTGTTTTCATTTCAGCACAACATGCACTTGTACTAAGGTCTCTTTTCTTGTTTTAGAGGCTGTAATAAAGTTATTTCTTTTTTGAACTGGAGCCAGAATGGGAGGATCCAGAGGATTGTCCGCGGCGCCTGAAATCACAAAAACACCATGGGAAGAAGAACAAGGTCAATTGGTTCAGCTTTTAAAATCTAGCTGCTTACTTTAAACTATTGCAACATCATAAGATATATAGATTAAAAAAAAGAACTATAAGGAGGTAAAATCTGAATTCCCAGCGAGTCGATAAATTGCTAATAATAATCAGTGCCATGTGGTATTCCACAGAAACCCAAACCTTTCGGACGAACGTGAACGAGATCGCCTCCTCTTTCTCCCTCCAGATGAGGACCTGGAGCGACTGCGCTTCTGTCTCCTCTCAGGTGAGGAGGAGGGTGAGCGGGACCTCTTCCGGGGAGAGGAGCCCTTGCCAGACCTGGAGCTGGATCTTTTGGAGGGATAAACCAAGCACTGAGGTCAGTAAGGTCAAGACAGAGTGTCATCTGTGTGGGTATTTATCAAGCTTCTCCGATTCAGAGCACTTTACTATAACACTCTACTCAGGAATCTATATTGCACAAAGAATTGCATAACTTAAGAAAATGTTTAGCTTCTGCTGAATGTAGTTTAAGTTAGTGGGTGGGCAAAGCCAGCACCACTCACAAGATGCTTGATAAGGACCCCAAATGCCTACTTAGATTTTCAGACTTGGGAAATTCTAAATTCAATTCATGTAAGTCGACTGTATTATAACAGTCTTGAGCCTCATTTAAAATAAATCATTTTAAATAAAAATAAAATAAACCTCTACTTCAAATGGCTGAAAGCCACAAAAAAATACTAGCAATTACACACCAAATTACCAACTTTACATTAAAAAATAAGGCTGTTGTAGAATAAACACTATCCAGTCTTAGGTTAAAAAAAAAAAGACTAAGGAGTAAGACTGTTTGGGAGCCTTCTGCTCCACACATACACTCTCTAAGGGAGAGAGTGCATGTCACCTCATTCACCTGGAGTGAGACCTCGATCGAGATCCAGATCTGGAGCTGGAAGAGCTTCTAGAGCGGGACCTGAAAGACAGAAACAGAACTTTTCCAATATTTCTGAATAAGCAAAGTTACAAATTGTTCAAATGGCAATGCAGATATAACATTTCAACAAATTTATATCGGAGATAAGTGCTTTGATAAAATTAGGGATACACGATATTGGATTTTATCACCCAACATGCAGATATATCGAAATTCATCTGACCTTAAACTCGTACGGATAAAAACATTCATGTTGTTCACTGAACTTCAGTCCTTAGAACACACTTTAAAGTTTGAGGAATGATGATGAGCAAAGACTTCAGCTAACACAGGTTTCTTGGTCTTGCCTAAAACGTCACAAACCCGTCAGTACACAAAGCCTATATTCACAGCTGATATAGGCTAATAATAAAAGCCAAATGTAATATTTGTAAATATCCACAGAAATTGCCATATCTGCCAATTCAGATCAATAACTTCTTAAGCTGATATGTGCAAATACTGATATCATGTTGACAATATCGTGCATCACTTGATAAACTGCTCTTGTATTCATACAGCATATCTGATGAGAAAATACTCAAATATACAATAAAATTGAATTTTTTTATAAATAAAATAACTGCTTTAACCCCATATACAACAACTATATTAGAATTTATAGAGGAAACTGGTGAATGATCAGAGCAAAGGAGAACTTAAAAACTATGAGTATTGAATTCCCTGCATCTAAAGTCATACACAATACAAAAGCAAACCAAAAGTAATTTAAAAATATATTCTATCTGCACATAGAATTCTTACACCACAAATGGGAAAGGGGCTGACAAGGAAAAAACAACAATCAACAGAGCAGTACATATTATTGACTTTGATCAGTAAAGGAAGATTGAGCTGATACTGACATTTTGCCCGGAGTTACCCTTGACCTGTACCCTTTTACCTGGACCTCGACCGAGAACTGGAGCTGGAAGAGTGTGAGGATGAACGGGAACGGGACGATCCCGAGCGGCTGCCCTTTTTCTTGGCTGGCATGTCTTCATCCTCACTGGCATTAAGATCATACTTTGAGAGGTCTCCATCTTCATCATCTTCATCATCATCCTGGAAAGAGTAGCATTTTTTAATACAACACTGTATGCTGCATGTTACAATATTTCTTCTTTGAATTGTTAAGCTTGTTGGCAATCTTACATCCAGTTTGTATTTGGAAAGATCACCATCTTCATCATCTTCTTCCTCCTCCTCCTCCTCCTCATCTTCAGCTTTGTTTACTTCTTTCTTCTCACTTTCTTTTGAGGAAGATGTGCTGTTTGTCTTCCCACGATACTTTTTCTTTTTCCTACCAAACTTTGACAATAAAAAAAGCAATCCAATCAGTAATAATCACCTCAAAAAATGTTAAATTAGGTTATAAATGCCAGCAGAAATAATTTTTTTCAGAGTCAAATGACATGACTTTTAACCCTAAAACATAAGATACTAAGGCTGCACTCACTTCATCATATTCTCCATCTGATTCCTCTCGCTCAATGTATTCTACATTCTCCCTTTCATTGAATCCTCCACCATAACCTAAGAGGCAACAGATTAAAAAAAAATCATTATCCAGCAATCAAGCAAACACCAAACCTGGTGAAATATGTTTGTAGAAATACCTGTTCTCTCCTCAAGCTTGGCATATTTTGGCGTGTTACACATGTTGCACTCCGACCTCCTTGCCCAGTTCACATTACCACATCTGTAGGAAAATGAAAGGAAAATCTGTCTCAGCTTGTGTATACACTTATGTCGTTGGAGGAAGCCCCTTGTTTTGCAATAAATATTTACGTTTTGCACTGCCAATCATTTGCACTGAAGAGGCCTCTACTCTTTTCAGCTAGAGTTTTCCCAATCTCTGTTCCTCCAGCTTTCATCATCTTTGCTTCTGTGGTTTTCTCTGCAAGACAAACAACAGTCATCAGTGAAGCCAGTGTTTGGGTACTGATCAAGCTTTAATAAAGTTAAATACCATGCCCAGCAGGTGACTCACCTCGGCCACATCTGTTACAACTTGTTCTTCTAGCAAAGTTCACATTTCCACACCTGTAAAAGCATATAAACCAGGTCATTACAGATAAACATAAGTCTTAGGCATTGCACTTTTTCATCACACACGAACTGAGTGTACTTAAAGCAATACGATAAGAATAACCGGGACTATTTCTCATATGCCATACCATTAGCTAGTTCCTTCTGACAGCCTGTGTAAAAGGCCGTCCCACAGCAGCGGGCATGTCTGTCGCATCGGACGGTTTTCATGCAGTTCATCTGAAACACGATATAACTGACTACCCAAGTTAGACTCTACGCTCACGAAAACTTGGCTTCTAACAGCGTAAACACCCACAACGGTGTGTGGGGGGACTTTCACTTCAACCCACGTAAGCTAACTATAGCTAGCTTACTATCTGATAAGTCCGCGCATTGGCAACTTAAAATAAACACCCTCACAGTAAATTTAAATCATGCTTATGCTTACATCCCAACTCTATATTGTTGATTCCTCCCGAAAGTGTATTTCAAGGGGGGGAAATTAGTTAGCAGTAAGCTAGTTAAGCTACTTAGCAAGCCGACGTTAGCCATCCGCGGCCTACGCTAGCTAGCAAGAATAGCAAATTAGGTTTGCTGCGATTGGAAGTCTCTAACGTGTAAAATGTGTTTTATTAATGCACGTGAAAGACTTACTTTTTATCAGGACATATCCAGTCCCCGTCGCTTACTCGAAAACTCTTCCCCGACATTTTTTTGTGCTTGTTGACACTGGCTAGCCCACTAGCAGGTTGTGCTCAGTGTGTTCATGCCCTACAGTCTATGGTTCATACAGCAGCGGTTCACTCCGTCTACAGCCTCCTCCCCCTCTACTGCTGCATTCAGGGACTCTCCCCTCTCCGTTCGTACTTTTGATACGCACGTTAAACGTTTTCTTATTGTGTATGCGCAGTGGGCATGCAAACTTTGTATTTGATTTGCAATTTTTCTATTATGATACAGTATGCTGTCATAAATTCATGGTAACTCCGGGCAATATAGTAGTATCAGCTCAAAACTTTGTAACCACTAGTCTTCCTAACTGGCAGTACGATAATGTTTTTCACCCCTGACTTTTCCGAAATACGTGAAGGCATCATTAACATGAACAAATGTAGTAAGAAACCAGTCTTAAAACCTCAAATTTACCACAAAATAACGCAATAACAGGCAGGGTTTTTTTTTTTCAAAATTGCTCAGCCCAGTTGTTCAGATGAAAAAAGATGTTTGTCATACTGATTCATGCATCCACGTCATCCTTACATACAGTATAGTACGTATACGCACGGACTACAGAAAGGAACAGTTTATGCTAGGCTATCTAATGATGCTTTATAAGATGAAATTATTTGAATGCTTTTGTTTTTTTAAAAATACACAAGATAAGAAACTTTAAAAACTGAATGTTAAATTACAATCGCAATACTGGGGTTAAAAAAAAAAAAAAAAAAAAAAACACGATTGTTTTCCCTAATTGTTAAGCCGTAGCTACTCACCTCTTAAAGCAAATTTAATGCTTTATACTTTTGCTTGAGTAGATTTACCGACCATATATAGTCGTGTACCTTTTCCACCTCTGCATATTACACAATCAACATAGTATAGGCTACACATTCTTGAAAGACTAAAATGATATAAGTGCACATTAGCTCAAGGCTATTTGAACTCCATATCTCTAGATCTATGAAAAAACCCTGACATACGTTTTTCGAAGCTTTTTTATTAAACAAACACAGATAGACTTCTTCAATCAAGGAATAAATATTTGCTATTGGGAACCGAAAGCCAGGTTTCATATAGCTGATTATACAACAACAAATATTTGTATCCAATATGATTTTTAAAATGTAGACTGTTACTGTGAATGCTGGTGTAACAGTATTTTGGTAAATGGTTGATCAACAGTATTTTTCAGAATTATCAATATTGTTGACTTAATTAATTATTTCTAGACTTTCTGAGTCTAGAGTCAAAGGCAAAGTATTTGAAATCCTGTCATTGCTGCTTCTCTTTCCTTGAAACGCCATTACAAACCACTAGATGGCAGTGAATACCAACATTTACCACTGCACATGTTCACAAAGCCTCCTGTGTTGTTTTGGTCTCTGTGTCTCTACTCTCAGGTTACAAATTAATTTGCTTGTGCATCTCAAAAAGGGCTGTGTGATAAAAACAACAACAACAGAATATACTCTAAGAGGACTAGAGGCTTTGTGTACATATTTACTTCTTTGAACATATACATTTTCACAACAAAGAATGAGTAAAAATGAATACATTTAGACAGAAATGTTAACCATTATTTATGAAAGATATTCTTGTCTTACTTTAATCAAGAGAGAGATTACACAATCATTGATGTGTTATTGCTGTTTGTAGAAACAGGCCTATCTAATGGACAACATCAAGCACCAAGTGGTACTATTATGGAAGCCCTACAAAAATATGGATGCATACATCTAATATACTCCCATTTTTTTCCTTAGAGGATGAGTAATATCTGTGTTTTCCATTAAAGCTTCTCTTTTTGATGCCATCATCCTGAAATGATTTCTTGAGAAAATGAATGGAATCAACTAATTGTCACAGGAACCAGATTTTTAATCCCATTATAACCACATAGATATGATAAACTCTCAAGAAAACAGCAAAATTTACTTATTATTATGAAAAAGGTTCAGTAATACTAAACCTGTGGCAGCATGTCCTTTAAATGCTTCTATAAACAGCTGAAGCACAAAAGGTAAGTTATGATGTTACATCACTTTTTGTGGGCTTCTCCATTTATTGGATGGGACAGCTGGAGAAAGCTGAGAAATCTTTGGAGAGAGGCTGGGGGAAAGACAGGCATTTAACCATGCCAGAACAGGATCTGAACCTGTTACTGTACTGTAGCCTCTGTATGTAAGCACCTCTTCCCATTGGACTAAACCCGTTCCTAACTAATGCCTCGTATTTTGTTCTAAAGATCTCTGATGGATGCCTTCATGGTGGGGGACATCATGATGCCAAACATGTTTGAACAAGTGAGGATGATAAATCAGTTTCCTGTCTAATGAAGCATCATTTATATGGTAAATTAGCTTTGTGCACTGACAGTTATCTACTTTGGTCATGCGTTCTGTGCCCTGGGATAATACTAGCTACAGATGGCCAACATAGAGTAAGCTATCATTGAGTATTCAGCTTATGAAGGGTTACAGATGTTTCATTATCACAGCTTTAAAATTTTTTTTTTTTTTTTAGTCCTGTCTGTATTTGCTCTATTTGGAGTTGCTTGGAATTGATTGTGCTTGCCTTGTACATCTAGTGATGTTTGTTGCACCTATACAGCCAAAATAATTAAGTCTCTAGTCAAATTTATTGTTATTGGTTTCTCAATCATAAATTACTAATTCTTAATAAGAACAGCCCAGAATCCCCAAGCTAGCCAAATCACAATTCCATCATAGGGACATTGGATAAGGTCCATAGACAGACATAAAGTCATAAAAACACCTTGTGAAATATTTTTGCATTTGATAAAAGCATAGTTAAGCTGCATAAAGTAGCTCACCATATGTTTGTTGAGATGTAAACTCTTCTGATGAGGAGGAAGGAAAGGTTTTTTTTTTCTCACATTAATGTCCTTAGCAACTTTCACTATTTAAGTTCACTCTAAAGCTCTGTGTGCTCTACAGTCGTCCTTGTTCGCCCAATCTGCTGTTGGTCAAAGTCAAAGAACCTTGGAGGTCACAGCCACAGCTGGTCCGTGACCCTGAGGCCGCACCAGGCACCACGTCAATGTTTTAACTGCGGTCTTTTACTTTCTTTTCTTTGCCCTCTGTTCCTGCGGCCTATTCCTGACAGTGGTGAAGTGACATTGTCGAGGCAAGTCCCTTCTGTCTTGGACAAGATGGGTTGATATGACTGAGTACGCTCAGGATTAACTGAACAAGATTTTTAATCATGCATTGTTTTAATCATCATGTACCTGTTAGGGAGACGTACGTTCGTGATTTATGAGCACCACACAAGGTTTATTAGGACAAGGGGCCCACAAATAAAAGGTAGCAGAAGCAAGAAAGACACTTTTTTTTAAGTCCAGGCTCTATGAAAGGAAATGATTTTCATTAGAAAAATTATAACATCATTTAAGGAGGCCACAAGTTTGATTTTGCTGGAAAACATTATTTTTTCATCCCTCTGACAGCGCAGGAGCAAGCTGCACTAACAAGTTTTGGCTTGGATGTTGCACAGAAAAGAACGAGTTGAGATATGAAGCAAATGAAGCCATGAATAACTAATAGGGAGACCCTGCCAATGCTGTGGTATGTTTGTTTGTGGCACAGAGTTGCATGAAAGATTCAGCGAGGATTCAAGCAATTAAATAGCACTTAGCTTAACACTGTCCAATTAGATTTAAGTGGCTTCATTGGTGGTAGTGCTTTCTTAACTTTACTGAGTCCCTCTCTGGCCAACGTACAGGCCACCATCTGATTACATCCTGGGTCAATAAGACCACTTAGGGAGATTTTTCATGGGTGTCAATGAGGCTTTGGCTAAGCTGATACCGTTTTCTAGCCCAGTGGCTGGTTACAGCTGAAGGTTCAGCAGAGTCTCTGACAGGGAAAGGCAGTCATGTATGTAGCTTTGGAAAACCTACCGCAGGCCACCAGGGCTTTCCAACACTGACAGATGGCAGGGAGCTGTTCCCAAGGAGCGGGGGAAGAATTGGAGTCTGCTGAGCGTTGGTGCACTCCACCCACTGCTTTTATCACAATATCATGATTCAGCATTAATCAGGGGAGGGTGATATGTCTTTCCCATGTGGAAAAACAATCGTCAACTGTGGGGCTGTTTGTTAACTGGCTGTGATATGAACCTTTTCCCTCATGAGGCATGTCTCTATGTGTATCTGTCTGTGCACATTTGTCAGAAAACAGCCTAACTCTAGCCAGAGAGGTGGCCCTGTGGTCACACTTAAGCTGCAGTAGGTGAACTGTAAGGTGCCAGCTTACCCCATCAGAGTTATATAACGCAGACTACTGCACAGTGAAACAGCTCCTGCTGGGAGATGTGCCGCCGCATTGTGCCGTATCTCCTGTCCTCTCAGCCTGCCCTTATCACTAAAGCACATTCGTTTTGGGAGCCCAAGAGCGTGAGTTTTACAATCTGGTCCTACCACTTCTTGTAAAAGCAATCAACAAAGCATGATATGATGAGTAAAATTTGTAGTTTATAAATCTGCTGTTTAGCACTAATAAAATGCAAGTTGGTGCACTTCCTCCGGATCAGCAGTTTTACTGTGGAAGTGCATGAAAGTACTATGTGCCAAGCAGTGCTCATTTATCTTTACTGATTGTTTGAAGCAATTCAGTTGTAGTTTAATGACACCATCACTTTCAACTATATTTGCAGCTATGTGACTGAAGGATTAAATATTGTCAAATGTCCATGTTACTAAAACCAATCACCTGACATGCCAGATAGTGTTTCACATGTCCAAGCCTGCCCAGAAGGGTGGATAAAGTGGAGAGCTTTCTGGAGCCCAGCCAAATGGGGGGTCCATGGAGGTCAGCAAGGTCCTGGTCCATTGTTAAGTTAAGCTATAATAACCATATTTTGTTTTACCTGAATAATAACCACTCTTATCTAAACAACAAATATATTTTTTAGGCCGTGCCTTATAGTCTTCTTCAAAACCAAAACCCTTTCTTAAAACAAAATTAAAATGGGTTAAAGGTGGCAAAAAATGTGTTTATAGTTGCAAAAATGTGTTTAAAGTGGTAAAAATGGATAAACAGAGGCAAAAATGTGCAGAAAGCAGAAAAAATAGCAAAAACAGATAGAAAGTGGTTTCAAGTGGCAAGAGTAAGCAAAAAAAATAGTTGTAATGCTGTTATATATTGGAAAAATTGGTTAACTGAGGCAAAAACAGGAGAAAAGGTGGTGAAAAAGAGTTACAACTGGCAGTTGCAAAAATGTGAATAATATAGAAAACCAAGTTAAAAAGGGCAAAAATGTGCATAAAAAGTGGTGAAAAGGGGTTTATAATGGCAACAATGGTTTGACAGAGGCGACAGGCAAAATATGGCAAAAAATTGATTAGAGTAGAAAAAAGGTGTTAAAGTGTTTCAAAAAAGGGTAAAAGTGTGCAAAATTGATGGAAATGGGCACCAAGACTAGCCCCAATGCTACTAATCCAACATGCATCTATACTACCCAGCTAAATCTGTAGGCAACCCTGTACATATCCATGGCATTGGCTCACATCATTCTAGGCAGCACTATGTATGTTGTATTTGCACCTCTGGAAAGTGGTAGCATCCAGTATAAAGTTAACCTTGCAAAGCAGATGGATACGCCCATTTACTTGTTTCTCACTGGCGAATCCATCTTGCAAAGCTCCCATCTGAACCGTTTGGGCCCGGTCAGAAAGTGACAGGACCAATCAGCAATGAGGGGCAGTACTTTCAGTCACGGCGGAGTCGTGATGTAAGCAAGCAGCAACAAGAGGCCGGTGCAATTACGGCGGAAGATATTAGCGGGGATGCTGCTAAAGCACCAGTTTTATCAGAACTTGATGAAATTTCTTGTTTAAAAAAAAAAAACCAAAGAACAGTAGTGAGTTGTTTTCTTTTCAAAAAAATGACGTAAGTTGTGTACTGACATGTCTATAGTCGCCATGGTTTGCAATATTCATCGGTAGCTTCGCACACGCACCTCAGTCACGGCTATGCCACGTGTTTTGTTGCTCTGATTGGTCCGTAAAGATGTGACAGACAGAACGTTCATCCAATCACACTCCGAGTGTTTTTTTCAAATCCTCTGCCCTTTCCCAAACGCTTAGTATTGAATGTTTTCCAGATGAATGTGTGAATGTGTGCTTTAACCCGTTATGAGGCAAGAACTATATATGGTCATTTCAGTTGAATTCCTTCATGGCCTCTCTCCCCAACTCTATATGATAAAGTAAAACCAGAAAGATTTTTCTCAGCCAATCAGAGGAGATCAGTCATTGTCACAGAAAGTAACATCACAACATCTGACCAATGAGCATCTCGAACTCCCTGTTTCCTCCAGACTAACAATTTTCAGTTTTACGTCTCTTTGGTAAAATGACTGTAAAATCATAACTAACCACAGTAAGTTTATGAAACACTCACTTTATACAGATGAATAGTAGTGCTAAATGCCATGACAGGTTTTGTTTGCACCATATGTAACCATATTTAAAAATACACCTATTTAGAGGTGTAAAATTGTATCTGTGTTAAAACATATGACCAGTTCCTCTAGCAATCAAACTATGGGTGTTTTCACTCTTAGTTTGAACTCATTGTAGGCTATATAGGATAATAGTACTCTATAATGTAGTTAGATGTTGCCAAAAAAGACTGATTCATGTGGTTTATGTCAGATGTCATTTTTTCCGAGCCTTATTTCTACTTAAATTCATATAGATACTCATTATTTGTGTTTTTTCAATTTTCTGATGGAATCATAAGGAAAAATAAGTGATGTAGATGGTTAAATATATGTGATTTTAGTCAGTTTTACAATATAATCATAGTTTTATTTTACCTACATGAAAAAAAACAGTTTTTATTCTGAGCCTCATCACTGCCAAAATTCCCTTTGTAATCCAATGTTTGTTATCATTATGAATAACAAAATAAAACTAGTGATACCACCATGACTCATACAGTATCCTAAGTCAGTCATGTAATTACGCCAAAATTAGTCTGACTCTAAAGTTAGTTTCACCATCTCTGATTTCTCTGACTCTGTCTGCTGAGTCTGTGAGGGCTGACCTATCCCTGCTACATGTCCTAAATTTTATGGAAAAGCAGCATGTCCATTAATCTTTGAAGTGTCATTATGTACCAAAAATAATTATGTGAATGAAATAAACATTTTTGTTTCACGTAAATAATTATTTGACTTTTTTGAAGTATTTATGTTAAACATACAGATATGCTTATTTTTCCATAAATAACATTTTTATATGAATACACTCCATGAAAACCAGTTTTTTTTTTCACTTTAAATGGGCAAGGAACCATATATGGCCATTTTGTTGGTCTTAATTTTCACAATAATACTGTAATTATTATAGAAAAGTGTTGTTTTTTTATGTTATGGTACCACCAATAACATTCTAGGGCTTAAATTTTGAATTTCAAAGTATTTCAGTGAGTGGAGGTGTGAGGGTTAAACCAGTCAGGAAAAGAAAAAAACAAACAAAATTTTCATTTAGAAAAGCTTTCAGTGCAGTTCTTTGCTATTCTTTTAACAAAGAAATGTTGTCCATTTCCAAAACTGTTGCCGTATAATCTTTTCACTGTGTACCATTGTTTACCAGCTTGCAGTACACCTAAACCATGCCTGTAGCTACCGCCTCTTTTCCCTCAAATGATGTTGATTGGTCCGTTCATTCTCTTACCAGGAACTTATGTTTCAGCTTCAAGCTTTGTAACATGGATCTGCCTGATTACAGACGTAAAATCTGGATAATCTGTCTACTTTACAAGGTTGTAAACACAATGCAAATTGTCTGAAATTGGGAAACTTTCCCCATTAAATATAACTATTTTAAAGACTTATTCCTTCATTTTTTCTGGGCATCCTTTGACTGAAACATCTACCACACATTGTGCTTAGAGGTGATCTTTACATTTCTTAGCTGACAATGTCAATGTATCATAGTCTAGCCGATCCTGACAGACTGGGAAATAAGAGGAGGAATGTTTGAGCAAACCCTGGGACAAGACATTGCTCTTCAAATGGAATCAGAGAATCCCTCAGATAAAGTGTTTACAGGGTGGGAGGTGATCTCCTTGATGATTCCTGCGTGTCTGAACAAAATGCAATATATAAAAAACGACTTCTTCCATTAAAGCAAGGCCAGCGGGACAATGTCTGGTGCCATTTCTCAAATGGTTTTGTCAGATCTGTCCTGCAGACTCCTGCTTAATTGCTGCACATCACGTTTGGGGAGCTCTGGAAAAGGGAAGAAATCAATGCCTCTCCTGCTTCAACCCTGTGCAGAATAGAGTGAGTGTCTCAACCCTGCAGTCCTTTGTGTCTCTGTGTGAATGCAACATGAAATTGGTAATCTAAAAGATGCTGATGCTTCTTATTCATTATTAATCAAAGCTTTAATCAAAGCTTAATTAAGGCTAATTAAAGATATTGTAATATGCATATTCTTTTCTTGCCAAAGCTGTTTATATCCATTTGTATAGAGGAAACAGAAAAGATGCATCAGACTGAATTAGCTCTAAATTGGTTTTAAAACAGAATTCATTAAACCCTCTTCACAATTTTGTATATGGGGATATTTTGCCATCCATGAGCACTGTTTGGATTTTTTGGATTTAGTTTATTGTTGAGGCAGTGGAGAGAGAAAATACGTGATAAGCAGAGTGAGGGGAAATTGACAGATGGACGGAAAAAAAGGAAGAGGAGATGGGTTCACGGAAAACAATACTCAGGCTGTAATTAAGTGACCCGACTTCAATTAGAAGCATTATGTGGGGAAAATTGTTTTTGTGCTTTGATGCACTCAAGCGTGCATTTGATCCCACAATTCTTTTCCTGTTATCTTCACCCCACCCCTCTCCCGTCACAGCTCCTTTCTCTTTATTCACTCCAAGTTTCACGTCAACACCACACTGCTGGGCTGACACTTACTGAGGGGTAATCTGATTTCCGTATAACAATGGCTAATGCAGGAAAATAAGAAGCAGCCTCAGTGCAGCCTTCGCTGATGCGTCATTCGGCTCTGCTCTTGGCTGTGACATAGTCCTGGCGGTGGGGGTGATTAATGTGATAGGTGGAATTTGTCTCGTTATGTTGACACTGGCTAATAAATGCCTTGTAAACAGCCAGTCACAGCTGTTAATGCATCATCATAATCCTGGATTAGGAGGTGCCAGGCATGGCCAATAAATGCAATTAGGCACTGACAAAATTAATTTGCCCATACTCTGACTTTTCTGCGCCCTGTCCATTCTGAGGAACCTCAAGTGTGTCTGTTGTGATCTTCGCAGGGCTGCAAGAGGGTATGTGTGCGGAAAGTCTGCATGTTGACTCAATTCATGGTTGCTAAAATGTGAAGATTATCAACTCCAGGATAGATTGAAATGAAAACAAATACCCCTGCTTTTCTCCTCTAATCTATTTAAAACCATGGAATTAGCAACAAGTTAGTCAGCTCAGAGAGGGGGGGGAATTGAAGGAGAAAACCACATCCCGAGTGAATTTCAGTGTGAAAATGTTATTAAGCTGAAACTCATCATGCAAATGCTACATTTTATCATTACATCCCCAAATCTCTCAGAGGAAAAGACAAGACAGGTGACTTTTAAATCTGACTGGTCGTTGGAGAGGTCACCACAGCAGCCATTAACTTCCTGTCACTCATCTCCGTCACGCCTCATTGGTGGAACTTGTAATGCATCTCCTTGTGTTTTTTACTCACCTTGCTTATTTTTAGCACCTGGGACTATAGTCTGATGTTTTTTCTCAAAGATTTTTAAAAGACCACCGCTTGAGCTCCCTCGTCACAAACCCAGTCAGCCCATCCTATTACCAGAATGATGGTCAATTGAGATGATCAATTTGCATAATGGAGCATTAAATTGGGTCCATCACAACCACCTCTCAGCTGCTTGCTGCCACAGAGGACTCACTGAGAGTGGCAATCGCTCTTGACATGTTTCCTCCTTGCTGAAGTGTCTTCTTTTTTTTTTTTTTTTTTTTTTGCAATGCTGGCTGAAGCTCACGGCTGGTGAATGTGGCACCAGTCAATGAATAATGTACGTTTTATTCATGAGTAATCTGTTGCCGGATTGAAAAGTTCATGCTTAAGAAAACCCCAAGTCTGAAAATGAGAAGAATTTTCAAGAAAAATGTTAAGGTCGAATCAGAGCTCAGACTGAGACTTTTGAAGCTGTTTTGTTAGAAAATATCTCAGCAAATATTCACCTGTAAGGCAAAAAAAAACATCTTTCAGATTTTAAAAAGAGACACACTTTTCCAGAAGTGTCAAATCGTTCCAGTCCTCAGTGCTCATACATTCTTATTAAGCTTAACAACCTGCTTAATTGAAGCGTCCATCTTCAGGGCGACCGTTGGTCATTTCTTAAACACAAAGCAGATCCTTTTGATTAACAGCCACCAAGAAAATCTAAGACGGTTATCTCAGGAAGATTAGTCGAGCTTTTAAGAAGCATGTCAGCACCTAAAGACCTGTGACAAATGGCATCCAAGGAGCTGCTTGGATCTGAAGCGGGGGGCTGTGATTGATGTGTGTGCCGTGTGAATGGCAGGAAGGGATGAGATAGAGCTGTCATGGCCTTCCCCTCTACCATGTTGCCTTTGTTTGAGGTCTTTTCTCTGGAGACAGTGCTGTCCTGTGAACAATATGGCAGAAGCTCCTTGGTGTACAGGTTTTTGTTAGCTAGCCATTTGTGAGTGCCCATTTGGCTTGGTAAAAACTGGAGGCTTGCAGCTAAAGCCAATGGCTTGAAATGGGATGTGCCACCAAGATGGAATAACATGTTTACACGGCCTCTTACACCTTTTCAGATTACTACTGCATCCATTTCAAGTAAAACCTCCTGTGAGGGGTTTTACGTGGTTATGAAACATACAAGAATAAACACAGATGCCTTATGGTATTTGTCACTCTCAGGGGGTTGGCTTTCTTAACTTTCGTGGATTGGCTTTCTTTATTGGCTGAGGACCATCCATTGCCATCCAATGAGAGGCATCAGACAGACAGTGCTGTAAGTAATTCAAGATATCATAAAGGAGTTAGGCTATGTACATCATAGAGTATTTTAGATATTTGTGAATGTGGGATGCAGTTCTTGTGTAACAGTAGCACACAGTGGATGTTTTTGTCTTTATTTGCCTTTACCACCAGCATGTTGATGTGGACCAAGTTTACAGTGTTTGAACGAAACCTTACAAAGAATGTCTTCATTGATACTGGTTTGACGGGGCATTTAGTTGAGAGTTTCCACACACTGGATGAGAATACTACAAACACAGATTCCTCTACAAGTAGAGGGAGGCACATTTAACAAATGAAAAAATACTTTAACTCTTAAGCTGTTAATAAATAGACTTCAAATGCCAATTATTTCTGGTAAGTTATATTGTATGTTAAAATTTAACTCCAGAAGAGGATTAGGGTGAGAGGTGAAGGAAAAGGTATTCTGTGGCCTTTAAGATTATAGTCGAAATGACAAGAAAAAGTCTAAATTTTGAGAATAAGTTGAAGTACAGTTTCAAGATCAAAGTTTAAATATTGAGATTAGAGTTGATAGTTTAAAAATTGAAGTGGAAAAGGCAAGAAAAAGTTTTTAAAAAAATCAAGATAAGATCAAAGTGAAGTCAAAATTTTGAGGTATTCTGTACAGTCAGGGTTCACTGTTTCTCATAGTCTTGAAATCTATTGGCATGGGATTAGTTTTACCTGTTGACCTCTGATAATTCATGAATTACCCTGTGACATCAGTGTTTGGTGGGATGAATTTGCGCTGGAAAAACAAAGTCAATGTTAAAAAAATATACTGACATTTCTGAAGAGATACATGAGGGTGATGCATGACAGCAGCAATGAAAACACATGGGGAATTTTTATTTCTAAATTCCATAAAAAGTGCAATGTAGCGTCTTAAATGTTTTGCAGGCGGTCATGTCTTCATGTATCCCACATAATACTGTTAACTAGAATTTTCAGTAGACAATGTGCTAAAGTGTATTATGTTTTATAAGTTGATTCTTTAACTTTAATCTCAAAGCGCACACCATTATTTTTCCTTTACTTATGGCCTTAACCCACTTCTGTAAATAACTCAAGTTAAATCATGTAAAATGAAAGGATAAAAATTTCCCCACCTGTCTGTATTGAAAATCTACAAATAATAGAACTTGTTTTGATCACCACTTTCTTTACTCTGTTGCCTTTCTAAAAGTATGTTACTTAATGTAGGTCAAGTAGAAGTTCACAATGAAAGTGCCCAGAGCAGAGACATGCATGCCTTGTTATACAATGAGTTCTCTAAGGTACAAGAGATGCTGTCGCTCACTTTACCAATGGTTTCTTCTGCTATTTAAGAGATGTTCATTCATTGCTCTCAATAAAAAGACTGTGGGTAAGCTTAGGACATGTTGTTGCACCAGTGTCTGCAATGCAAGTCAGCAGTAATGATTCATCGATGTATAACAATATTTTGATAGGTTGATTAACTATCTGATCAGATTGATAGAAAGTCAAAATATTGATCTACTGTAAGCTCAAAGCAAGATCTATAAATTCATGGTTTGATGGTGTGGAAGAACTTGACTGGTCCACACAGAGCCCTGACCTCAACCCCAACCCTTGGATGAACTGGAACAGAGATGGGGAGCCAGGCCTTCTCGTCAAACAGTGCCTGGCCCTTATAAATGCTCTCTTGGATGATTAGGCAAAAATTTCAACATAAACTGTCTTGTGGTCACCCTTCCAAGAAGAGTGGAGGCTATTACAGCTGCAAAAGGGGGAACAACTCCATATTAAAGTAAATGCATTTGAGTACAATGTTATTACAGTCTTTATCTGTGTAATTGTCAGGTGTCTGAATACTTTTGTCCATATAGAGTATGTTTGAATAAGAAGACAGCAAGATTTTGGTCAGAAAACAGAACTTTCATGTAAAATCAACATATACATGTCTGTACAAAGGAGAAGCCTTGAAGACTCCAAGTACATTTTTTACAACTACTCTTGGTGGGAGTGACATGAAGCGAACAAGTGAATTACTAGGGTCATTTATAGCTGGAAACTCTAATTCCCATGAGTGAGTGCTACCTTTACCTGCCACAGGCCCCCTGCTGGGCTGCAGGGCAGGCAGCCAATAAGCCGCAGCATGACAGTTGACTGACATCACAGAACTAAAGGATCCTGGGGTATTTCTGAGGCGATAGTCTAATAGATTTTTAGGTAGCTTTTGTCAGATATTTTTTAAATAAAGCAAGCAGATGAGCCTTTTTGGGTCTGTTTTGTCTCTGTGAGACTGTGTGTGGAGCCTGGCTGGTGGGGGATTAATCGGTGCGGCCCTGCATGCATGAGCGCGATCTAATTTAGCTTCATCAGTTGCTACACAATAGTAAAGGTCCCTAAACAGGCAGTGGTGAAATTCATCTGAAGGTCTCGTTTCTGCTCAGCCTCTGGTCTGCTTAGCACAGAGTGCAACCTAGCGCTGCTTCTCACAGCTGTCACAGAGGCCAGAGAGACACATCCCGTTATCTCACTGGAATCTAACAGTTTTTTCATTCCATTTTAAATGTCACTAGCCGACAGACAACATGGCTGAGTATTTGCTTCTTCGTGCTCCAGATCCATACTATTAGCATAAATGGAGAATCAATTATTTCAGTCCTGATGGAGCTGATTATGCAGAGACAATAAAGGCAGAAGGAAGGAGTCATAATTACAAGATGACCTATGTCGCCTTTCCACCATCACCAGTGTACCAGCAGCATGTTGGTATTTCAAAGGTGAGCTGGTAATTACCTGATAAGAAATGCTGGAATAGCTAGAAAGTGGATCAGCACCTTTTCTAAATGTAGCACTCTCACATAGAAAATTGGTAACCCACACTCGTCTTTGCATCCACAGCAAAAATGTTGACTCTTAAATCTACATTAGACGTCAAATTTTACTGTTAGACTCTTCACGCTGCTGCTCGCTTCATGATAATATCCTGTGCAGCTCTCTGTAAGCTGAAGTGTGCCATTCAAACGGCTTCATCTCCTGAGGCAGAGGTGCTGTGATGTGCCAGCCACTCAGCAGCAAAAGCCCCCAACCAGCCCGTGCACAGAAGTGGGGGCTTACCACTTCCATGTTACGGCTGTCAGAATGAGAGAGAGGGTAACAGAGAGGCAGATACAGCGAGCAAGTGAGGGGCGATAAGTGTGATAAAGAAGGAGGAGGGGGGGGAGAGGGTTGGTGGGGATCAGCTTCAAGGTTTATCTCCAGTGTGGCTGCTAAGAATAAAAAAAACCTTCAGTTCATAAAATCATCTCTGCTGGAAGCCAGAGGAAATGTCACTGAGGTAATGTTAAAGAGCCACAAATGAGCCATTAACCCTTTTACTAAATCAGCCCCATTCTCCATCTTTGAATCACTGCTTTCCAACAGACCACCAAGCAGAAAGATGAATCATACTGTTTGATGTAACTTCAAGAGACCTGTCTCATTCACACCCATATAAAACACTGGGTTTCCCACTAAATTACCACAGATGAGCTGCAAGATGTTTTGAATTATTTACATCACTGGTAACACAGCATCTCTTTTTGAGGAGACTTTAAAGGCTCTCTTCTTTCTACCCTCATAATAATGTTAGCTATACTGGTGTGAGAAAAGCAGCATGCATGTACGTATCAATCAGAGCAGGGAATCAGTGTGAGATCAGACGCCGCTTCGTCATCTCTACTTCTCCATCCCACGGCCTGCTTTGAAGGGCTGGGCTCAAGTGAATAATGAGGATGCAAGGTCATTTGGGATGACCACACACAGACACATACACACACATGAAAGAGCCACTGCTGTTAATGCTGCAGAAGGTCTAGGTTGGAGGAGGAGGAAGGAGAAGAAAGTCGAAGGGAATCACACAGAGATGTGTTGTGGAGGTAGAGAGAGAGAGACTGAAAAAAGCAGGCGGAGTCGATAAAATTTGCTGACTGGAATCTGACATGAATGCTGACCAGAAACCTTGTATTTTCTATGAAAGGATGGTGATCTGACCATTTTGCAAACTCTTATTACTCCTGAAAAAAAAGGTCAGACCCCATAGAATTAAAAAAGTATGCTGAGTAACTGGCCATTTTTATGTTTTTTTTTGCTGAATAAAAAGATAACTTAAGAGCAGACTTATTCAATTGGATTGAATCAAGCACCCTAATGACCTTCATGACCTAAATCCACCACTTTCGCTGCCATGAAATGTTAAGTAGGCTATCACAAAATTGTGCTTTTTAAAAGATATTTTTCTCCATAGATGTTACCTTCAGAAATTATTGATACCAGAAATTGAAACCTAAGCTCCCCAATTCCTCTTTTCAGTGATAAATAAACTGCAAGTAAACTTCTGGGCACTGTCTAAGTTGTACAAATGCGTTAGCAATGTTTCAGTACCATGCATTAAAACAGCATGTGATGTTGCATATGCCTGCTTTTGTTGGCCCAAGACCTGCATCAGGTCACAAATCAGCCAATGAGTCAGCCATATGTGTTTTTGTGTGTATGCTTCCGGTATTAGATTTTGGCATTAGATTAATAAATCCATTAAACAGACAGACAGACAGACAAACAGATAGATTGTGCACCCACTGCAGCCAGCAGGAGGTGGAAATAATCCTGTGCCTGTCCTTTATACAAGGACATCAGAGACAAGTTCTTTTTAATAGCGAACAAAAAGTATTTACCAGAATGAACAACGAACAGAAGCTTCCATATCTGCTGGGTACAGAGCAACAGTTTTCAAATCATATGAGCTGGTGTGCCTACATCAGCAAGGGCTGCTTACACATATTTATATTAATTACATTTAATTTTCATCATAGAGTTTCAACATTTTGAGGTTGAACTAAAAATTTGATACATACAGTATACTAATTGCAATACCTTTTTTCTATTATTATCATCATTATTATTAATTTTTACACTGCTTTGCCAATGCAAACTGATGTTTTCCATGCCAATAAAACCTATTGAAAATAGATGAATGGATGCATGCAGGACTCATGCAACTGTGGCTCAGAAGGTTTTCAGTCATCTCACAATTGGAGGGTCATGGATTCAATCCTCAGCTCCTTCAGTAACACTGAATGTGTCCTTGGGGTAAAACATTTAGTCCCAATTTGCTCCCACTGCTTCGTTGGTGGCGTGTTAATGTGTATGAATGGGATTAGCTAATGCTCATGGCCATTTCTTCATAGCAACCTTTGCCATCTGTGAATGGGTATATGTGACGGTATATAAGGTCGAATCCATTCACCATTTATTGAGAAACGAATGCATGACACATGGATCATGTAACCACAAACAGCTCTTGTCCCTGTTTCCGACTCTATCCACTATCCTCCTCTATCAAATAAAGGCACAAAAATAAACCTTTAAAAAAATAAATTTATTTTAGGGCATAGTAGATATATAAATAGACTCTGAAAAAGTGACCTAGGCATCATGCTACATATCATCTGCAAATACAGGGTTTTTTCATTTCACAACTGTTATTTTGAATAATATTATCAATAATAACAATAATTTGAGTAATCATCAGCCAAACTTGCTGCTCCTCTCACACACACACGCTTTTATCCAAAAGCCTTGCTCTAACACAGGCAAACAAAAAAGACAGGAACCTAGTTTTTGAGGTTGTTGTTAAAGCATTAACTCAGTAAAATGTTTACACATTTAATGTTAAAATTTAACTAAAGATATTAGCCTTTTCACATTCAGGTGCTGAAGCATGCACTGAGTTACCTAATGTTAGTTAGCTTTTTGTAATGTCAGATCCAGTTTAATATCAATGTGCAGAGCTCAGAGCTGTATGAGAATAGGATGAAAGATAATGGGTAAGACACTAAATTCTCAATAGGCTGTTCCATGTCAGGGTGCAGATGAAACTACTCTCTTCTTTGATTATTGTTAGAAATTAAACCCTGGTGTTAATAACGCTAAGATAGGATTTTTATAGTTTATTTAGGAGTAATAATAGCCCTCACAATAAAGCTTGACAGCTTTACAAGTTAGAGTCCTGATTTTAAAACTTGATTATACTTGTACTTTTTCATACTTTTGGCAGTTTCATGTGTTATGTCTGTATGAGGACTAGTTGTCTTTCTGTAGTTAAATCATGAGTTGTGCTAGGGTTGGCAGTGTCAGCATTGTCACTACCTGGAGCTTGCATGTGGATCCTGGGTCTGTTGAAGGTGGCATTGCTGTTTATGCTATGTTGGTTACATTGTAAGATAGGTGAGATAATAATGTCTCCATGTTGGCATGGTGGGTGGGGAGAGCTGGCATGGAGGGGGGTGGCTCTGGGATGCTGGAGATCACTGTTCAGCCCTCTGGAGGTGTCGTGGGACAAACTAAGCAAAACATCGGTGAAGGAGGGCTCCCACTTGGCAGCCCTTGTGCTGTCCATTGATCTGCACGGTTGACTTGTGGAGGCAAATAGTAATGGTTTCGGGACTTTGTCACTTAGCACTGATTCTTTCTGTGTAGGAAAATTATTCAGAATATAAAATTCTGTATCAGCATTAAAAGATGTCCAACATGAGTAAAAGTTTCTGTTTTGGAAATTTACTCAGTCATTACAGAATAAGGAGCTATTTTATGCTAGTGTATTAGCATTAGGCCTATTGGTGCATCACTTTAGTATACAGCTGACTTTCTTCAATCAAAACTGCTGAGTAGTCTGTTCTCAATTTCCCCATATGGTCAAATGCATTCTATTTTTTTTAAGTTCCTTTGGGATCAACTATTTGTCTGTCTGTCTGTCTGTCTGTCTGTCTGTGTATTTTTTCTGTTATAATATTTTGGACTATCAGCGTTGCAGAAGGAAAGAGGCCTAATCTTATTAAATGAATGTAGCTGGTAAAAATTGGAACAGTTAGATGTGGATGTGGAGAGTCTGAGATACACAAACTGACAGAAAATAAGGAGTAGAGTACAAAAATAAATCAGTTTTATCCCAAAATTGTATAAAAGCACTAAAAAAATGTATAATACGTGATTACTTTCCCCACAGGAAGTCTTTTTACAAAAAAAGGCTTTGTTGCCTCTTGTAAATGCTCATTCAGACCCATCATAGGAGGATGTAAAGGTGAAATGATCAGGCAGGTAAAGGTTCTGATCATTGGGAGGCAGGTAAACGATGGTGAAAATCCTAATTATGTTGGCAGCTACATTATAACGATGATGAAATGCAGCGTTCAACAAGTAGAAACATAATGTAATAATGTAATAATATATTAAGTGTGGTAAAACTCATGTTGCATATTGTTACTTTTGTTAATTTGATAAATGATAGACATAGGAATTTAAGTTGATGCTGCTAGCCACAGTGTCTTTAGGAGCTGAGGACCTCTACAGTTCTGACTCTAAAATCACCCCTGTTTGCATCATAAATTTTTCCCCTCTTTAGATTTAAAAAGGCAGTGTAATAAGTAACCATACCTGCTGTTTAAGGACAAATGCTGTTCATTCAGTACTCTGTTCTTCTAACCCCTTTGTTGGAGAATGTGTCGAGTAAGATGGGACATTCTTCTTTCTTGATGGACACAAGGATAAATCTGACCCAATGAGAACTGTCCAACAGTTTGAAACAGAATTTATTCTTGCTCTCCTCCAACCCCCTGAAATTCTTTTCAAATCATGCCACATTGCTGCCACCTTTTGAGATGGCTGGGAACAATTGTGTCTGGCAGATGTCAAGGCATCCTGGCAGAGCAACACAAATCTGGGACAGTTGGACTCAGGAAACAAAGCAGTCGGCCCGTCTTTTGAATCCAAGCCACCACAAGAGGACACTGTTGATGTATTGGGCTGGAGGGTTGATATTTCTAATCAATATTGATGTCTGCACTTCTTGTATGATTTCAGAATGCTCAAGTTAAACATAACACATTTTAGATGAATATGAAAGTGGGAATATGTTTTCATCATCATCTGTAAATTGAGTTATTAAATAGTTGAGAGGCCTCTTATTTTATCCTCTATCAGAGAGCGGGTGTGTGCGTGGAGTATAGTGGGGGGGGGCTATATGGCTAGCTATTTCCCTCTCTAATAACCTCGGTTGAAATGAGAGTTTTGGGGATTGAGATAACAGCCGATTATCGCTCTGTGTTATTGTGATAAGCACGCACAGAAAAACTACACAGAGACACAGGGCATAGCCAATTATGAATATGAAAACCTATTCATTGCATCAAGCCTTATTCTTTTCAGACTGTAACAGCCTGACACAATAGATATCCTCTGCTGATTCCCAAATGACTTCCTGTCATGTTGATACAGATACAGGTTCAGAAGAAGAAGTCCACGGATATGATGAGTCATAAATATGGATGCCTAATCACTGAGCAAACACCATTAGGCTACAGTGCATTATTCTCTCATTCCCATGAACATCCACTTATATTCATTCTCATTCATGCTGCATGAATGTCCATGAGGGTGTAGAATTATCAATGAGGACATCCAGTCAATAGAAAACCAATGTACAGACAGAGATGTCTCCTTTAAGGACTGCTTATGTATGCCGATACCTTGTCTTTCTGCATTCCAGTCAAACAGATACAGATGCCAGTATAATCTGTTTCAAAGGTGACATAATGAGGATGTGATGAGTGATTATGAAGAGCAACAGCACCCCCACCCCCACCCCCCACCCCCTACATTTCCATAAAATTTCCTCATCAATTTCTAAGAGAAATTTTCAAGTGAAAATGGTTGAGGATGTCTTAAATTAGTGCATTCACTAAAAAACACTCCCAGCTTCGACCCCTCTGCAATTAAAACACATCTGTTCAATGGTAGATTCCATCACCAGGGGCCTCTCACTCAAAACAACAATAATAAAACTGACTAGGATGAACGAATGGATTTCACATATTATCAGAGAAAGTTGCACTGGATATCTGCTGCTTGTAAATCAATGTGATCGCTCACAGCGAGAGCCAGGAAAGCCACCTTTAACAGCTTTCCTCCCCACATTACTTTAAATTCATCCATGAAACATCAGTTATTTAATCTTGGCCTGGAAATGTCTTGAGGGGCAACACTCTTACAGCATGTTGTGGGATAAGGGGCTGAAATTACAGGTATTGTAATAACACGTTATCTCCGCAATTCACGTAATCCGTTATTGGTTGCATTTTTCATAAAGGAAACGGGTTACAGTCTGTGGACGCAAAAAACACGAGGCATCAACACTGTTTCTGTTTCTGTCCTCCCTGTTGGCACATTGGTAATTTGGTGCATGCCAACAGAAGATAAACAGCTGTGCCAGTGCACACATTGTCGCTTGCTTATTTAGCTTGTTGGCTGACAGAGAGGACGGCATTACACACTGGAATAATCCCCCTTATGTTATATTTTTGGATGGAAGGGGCAATAACAACATCATGATGAAATAAAAGTTTAAAACCTTGTATCATTTTCATTAAATCCACTGTGTAGCCCTTCCAATTAAACACAATTATTATGCACAACCTTTGTGTAATTCTCTATGCCTCAGCCAAGTTTGTTGTCACATTGTGAGCATTTTAAAGAGCTGTAAAGGTTTTTACATTGGTTGTGTTATTAGGCTCCAGAGTTAGAGCTTATGGGCTATTAAATGGGCTGTAGAACAAATGGTAAAGTCCACACATTTATAAGTAGTTCTGCAGGCTACATGCTGTTTTGTTGTTGTTAATAACGAACAAGTTGAACAAGTGGTTAAGGGGTTTTACTTTTTGCAGATGCAAGAGTAATCGAACACATGAGTTTTCTGAGTCAGTAATGCAGTAATGTAACAAGTTTCTCTGCTCAGTTTGTTGTGCAGTAATGTAATAACAGGATTTTTAAAAGTAACGCTACCCAAAACTGTATCCTGCTCAAGAAGTATATTTTTAAGGACAGACTGCTACAGTGCATTCACTCATTCACTAGTGAGCAGTTTGTCATAGTATAGTACCTTTTCAATATCTAAAGTGAACTACTTTTAAAGTAGATTAAGCAATTTTATTTTCATGGAAGCCCTGAGAAGATGTTGCATGCTTTGGTACAATGTATGTGACAAAGTAATTTAGCAGACACTTTGATTGAAAGTGACACACATCTGACAGGTGTTCCAGGACCTCGCTGAAGGGCCCAGACTGGATATTGAATATTTACTGACTGGGATTTGAACCATCAATCTTCCATACATAAGTCAGTTGCGCAATCAACGGAGCTATCCAGCCTGGTATAATATGCTGTAATCAGACCAGACAACAATAAGCTTCAACTCCAGAATTGGAGACTGCACTGTTCACTGATGCATATAACTTACACAGTCGGATACAGTGCTAATGTTGCCCTGAGACTATATGAAAAAGACCAATCATGCCAACTGGCCGACTAGCACCAAGCTACCTACAAGCCAACTAACCACACTGACTCTGTAGGAACAAGGATCTTCTTGGTTTTACACGCCTTGTCTTTTTTAGAACCTTGTCAAACAAGCTCACTAAAACATGCACTGAGAGTAAAACAACACACAGGTGGGACCTGCTGCTTTATAGGAGTGATATATGGCAAAGCAGAAAGAGGTCTAATGCATGTTCTTATTGCCTCTTGCAGCTTCAAATGTTTTCCTGGCAGGAAAAGATGCAAAACCTGCACCGACACACAACAATCAAATGGCAGGATGCCACACTCTAATTGGAATCTTTGATGGTTGCCTGGCAACATTACAGTAATGCCAAGACAACAAGCACATAAACCCTCTAACACAACAACATGTCTTCTTGCTCTTTGTTTTTGTATTAATTAAAGAAATAAGATTTAATACTAATTACTGAACTTCAGATGTGCTGACAGGTGGATTTTATTATCTTAAAACCGAGCAGTGGAGCTGTTTCCTCAGTTTGTCAGCTGTATAACCAAGCTCTAAAAAGAAGATTATGTGTACGTGCCAAAATATGCAGATCCTTGAACTGTCACTTAGGGCTTGGTCAAAAATGAATTATCTAAACCCTCATTTAAAAACTCCTAACTTCAGCAGTGTTTTAAAATAAACAAAAATTGTGAGGTGCTGGTGGATTAGCATTCACACACTTTATACGAAGGCTGTTGTCCCTTTTCATGTTATTCTTGTGTCTTTTACATTTCTATCCATCATCCTGTATCTCCTACAAAGGCATGGAAAGCCCCAAAAGAAATCTTGATAAAACAAAGTTTATAAGTTGCTTGCACTCGCGTGATCCTTAATGTCTGATAGGGGAACATAAGGAAAGTTAGTACTAAACCGTTCTAAATGGATCTCTGGGATTATCATCAGAAAAATTCTACAGTACAATCCCTATACTTAACAAGTCTTTTTTCCCAATAGTTTTACAGATTTACCTACAGTGGAGGTGATTAATATCCCAAATACTCAGTCCTGCAGACCTAGCGTCATTCAGCCAGATGAAGGAAGACAAGAGTCTAGGAGAGTCTTGTAATGAGGTAAGAGGCTAGCTGAGCCCCTTCATTTATTAAAAAAAAATCCTAGTTTTGTCACATACATGATTTGATTGGAAGGATGATAGACTATCAAATGGTGTTGTAGTACTCAGGAATGTCTTGGTCTCGAGACTGGTCTTGAGACCATGTTTTGAATGTCTCTGGCTTGTCTCAGACTGGCCAGACTCAGGAATTTCCATCAAGACCAGTCAAGACCAACACCACAACACTCCACAACTTGGCCCTGAAAATGTTGTCAGTACCTGCCTCCTCTGCACCAGTTGAGAGGGTTTTTAGTGGAGGGGGCGTTATAATGAGACCCCAATGAGCATGTTTAGGTTACAAAATGCTGTGGTCTCTTATGTTTCTTAATTTCTGAATTAGGAAATATATCATTTTTAGTCAAACTGTTCTTGATTAATAATTTTATCTATTTGACTGAAAACAGCTGTCGTTAGGTCACCAGTTGTTCTGCCTCTTTGGAAATCTATCCAAGTGCCTTATGTGTCAGATACCTGCAGAAACTCAGATCTTAAAACACCAGTCCATCTTATTTCAAGTCAGAAATACCTATTAACACTTATTTTAGGCCTTATTCGCCTGATGAATCTAAATAAACATGTACTATTCAGGTATGTAGAAAAATCTAAGACTTGTCAGTGGCTTTTTAATACATACAAGGATTTATTTTTGACTTAACTGAACAAATTTGCTAAGATTTGAGATGCTTTTATTGTGGTGCTTTGAAAACAGAGTTGCAGAAAACTTGTTTTTAGCTGTCAGATTTATTTTAAAGCAAACTAAAATTAAAACAGATGCTCTGTACTGTTAAACCTTGTGATGACTTTTAAAAATTGATTTTTATAGTAATAATAATATAATAACTTTATTTATATAGCACTTTTTAAAACACACAGTTACAAAGTGCTTCACAAAACCCAAAAGGGGCAAACAGATAAGCAAACAACATAACAAACATACCCCCAATAAGTAACACAAACAACACAATAGCATCCTGTGTACATACACACAAAAGTAAAACAGAGTGGGGTAAAGATTATAAAAAAGCTAATCTATAAAAATGAGTTTTTAGCAGCTTTTTAAAAGAGGCTACAGATTTGGCAGACTTGATGTTACCAGGATGGCTGTTTCAGAGTTTAGGAGCTGCCATAGCAAATGCACGATCACCTCTAGTTTTACATTTTGAACGGGGGACTGTCAGAAGACCCTGACCAGATGATCGAAGGGGGCGACTGTTGGAATAGGGACTCACTAGATCATTTAAATTAGCAGGAGCTAGTCCATGCAGGGCCTTGTATGTGAATAATAAAATTTTGAAACTGATCCTAAACGTAACTGGAAGCCAATGAAGAGATGCAAGAACTGGAGTGATATGGGCATGACGACTAGTGTGTGTTAATAACCTAGCTGCTGCGTTTTGTACTGACTGAAGACGTGAAATGGAGGACTGACTGATACCAGAGAAGAGAGAGTTACAGTAATCTAACCAGGAAAAAAATCAGGGTGTGGATTAAAATTTCAATATGGTTTGCTGTTAATATGTGTTCGATTTTTGAGATGTTTCTGAGATGAAAGAAGCAGGATTGAACTGTTTTAGTAATCTGAGAGTCAAACTTAAAGTGGTTGTCAAATACAACACTAAGATTTTTAGCAGAGGACTTGATATTGGTGGCCAGGGGTCCCATGTAGTGGCTGACCTCCTTATAAAAATGGTCAGGGCCAATTACAAGAATTTCAGTTTTATCAGGGTTGAGACTGAGAAAATTCTGAGACATCCAGTTAGAAACAGAAGAAAGGCAGTCATGGAGGACAGAGAGGTTGTTGAGGTGATTGGGTTTAAATGAAAAATATAGTTGAGTATTATCAGTGTAACAGTGGTAAGAGGTGTTACTGGAGGACTAGAGCAAGTCACCCAAAGGTAACATATAAAGGGAAAACAGGGCTGGACCTAGAACTGACCCTTGTGGCACTCCACATTGCAGGGGGGCTGGGGAAGACTTAAAATTATTAATGTACACATTGAAAAAACTATCAGACAGGTAGGAGGTAAACCATTTAAGAGCTGTACCTGAGATGCCAACACACTTTGCTAAACGGTCAATTAAATTACATGATCAATTGTGTCAAAGGCTGCTGATAGGTCTAACAAAACCAGGATTGAAAATTCCCCATTGGCAGTTAAAATGTCATTAGAGACTTTTAAGAGTGCTGTTTCAGTGCTGTATTTATGACGGATTGAAACTTATCAAAGATGCTGTGACCTTCTACAACTTGGAGAAGCTGCTGGGAGACAACTCTCTCAAGGATTTTGGAAATAAATGGGAGTTTGGAGAGTGGTCTATAGTAAGAAAAGTCTGAGGAATATAAGGAGGGCTTTTTAAGTAGAGGAGAAACACTGGCTAGTTTGAAATAATCAGGACCACAACCTAATGAGAGAGACTGGTTAATGATGGTGAGAAGAGAACAGAAATCTCCAGCAACACTTGTAGTTAAAAGAACAACTTTATTAGACCAACGCGTTTCGGCATGTAGCCTTCATCAGGGTCATCGATGACGGTCATCACGGATGACCCTGATGAAGGCTACATGCCGAAACGCGTCGGTCTAATAAAGTTGTTCTTTTAACTACAAGTGTTGCTGGAGATTTCTGTTCTCTTCAAGACCCTCCTCATCCTCCATGCACCTTGGGAGTTGGTGAAGTTGTGCCAGATTTACGCACTTCAGATCTAATGATGGTGAGAAGACAGGGGTAGAGTGTAGGGAGGACATCTTTCAGAAATTTAGCGGGGATTATATCAACAGGGGAAGAAGACAAGAAGACATACATGGTGATTGGGCTGAACTCTGACAGACGAACCGTGCAGCTAACTTGGTTAGAGGGATTCAGTATTGTTTATGGTCTTGATCTTGTCTCTGTTGCAGCTTTTCTCTGTCTCAACTCGGTCTCAACACCTTAAAGTTTCAGTCATGTTGCACTCTGGTCTCGTCTATGTCTTATCGAATGTTGTGGTCTTGACCACAACATTGCTGGCAACAGAATATACCTTGTAGGGTAAGCAACCAAGTAATGATGTCTCATTCACAGCAAGCCTGTGCTACGCAACAGCTTTTAAATGTGAGCAACAGTAGCTAGCCCCTGTTTGAGTGCAAGTCTCTTTCCTCCATCCTTTGCTGTTATTTTACACACATTCAGACAGCCAAACCGCATGAAGAGTGGTTTGGGAGCCAAACAACAAGCTCTACTGAGCTGAGTCAGATGACCTTGATCTCTTTAAAGAGATGGATTTCAGAGTTTAATGCTAAACCATGGCCAAACTGTACTGAACCAAACTGGACCACATGGCGGAAACAGACCATACAGAAGCATTTGGTAACACTGCTCGTCAAGGCTTTACTCAGGGGCTTCTTAAATTACTGTCTAAATACGGTCTCTTCTGTCTTAGAGATAAACAACATGAGGAAAACAGGATCCCAAAGGTTCAAAAACAAAAGGTCCACAAACCAGTAGGTTAAAACCTATGGTAATAGTTGTAGCTGAATTAACTTGGTAATATACAAAGAAAAATACCCTGTGAGAAGGAGCTTGGCAGGTGCAATATCTTTGGCTGATACCGACTCTACATTCTATGCAAGTATGAGGAAGTTGAAGCCACTAGCCATTTGCTTTTTCCCTTTTCTTCTCGTACACTTCCACTAATAGTAGTCCTGAAATGAGATGTCACAACTCAGCAGATATCTATTTCCCTATCTTTTGAGGTAAAATAGTAGAATGTGTTACACTGTTGACCTTCGACCTCTGTATAATTCTCCATATGCCTCCAATCCACTTCCCACTCAAGCTCCCAGATTCTTTTCTCTTTGTAACAGACAATGTCCTCATGAATTCAAGCTGAACTCTCATACCTTCTCAATATGCAGGAGATGTGTGCATGTCTGTGCATGCAGCAGTCAGGGTGGCAAACTAAAAAAGGTACTGTATAATATAGACCTTGGTTTCTTAAGGACGTTCTGAGAATAATTTCCATCAGTGATATTTTTCACATGATGCTGCTGATATATTCAAGATCTTACGTGAAACATCTATTTTTGTTTCCTTTATGAGTCCAATTGTGGGAAACATAGTAATTAACACAGCCTTAAGAAGTGAATCCAAACATAATGAAGTGCTGATGTTCTTTGTTTGGAGAGCATGAGTCTCATTCCTGGTTAGGCTTTCCCTAGAGAACAATTAAAGATAAAAATTTGTCTGTGCCTCTGTGCTTCGGGGAATAGAAGTCTGGAGACTTTTAATCTACAAAGCAGCATTGACTCTAGACCATGATAGGACATAAAAGCTATGTCCCAAATGAATCACTTGTTCACTCATTCACTCTGCCATTTATCAGCAGTCCTCGACCTTTGAGTCCAGATTCCCGAAGGAGGCCTAAGACAAATTTGACGGGTCACAAGACCAGAAAACCAATCTGAGGGAAGAAAAGGTCTGTTTAATTTTAACTTTATCTTGTTTGTTGTTTATTTTCTTGTGAGTACTGAGCATTTAAACTTCTTAAGGCTTCTAAAAGTCTTCAAATAAATGAATGCGAGCTTTGTGTTTACTTTTGGACGTATTTCAATCAGGAGAGACTTAATACAAGTTGAACAAAAACTCATTTTACAAGTTTTAACGAAGAAGAAATGTACAGTCTTTGGCGATTAGACTCAATCATGATGGCTTCATGAAGGGGTAGTGAGGCAAACAGCAGTATACCCCCCTCTGGACTGCAGACACTGGCGGTGGTGCTGATGGGGGATGCAGGACCAGATGAGGAGTAGACTTCTGAGAAGATGGACCAGGAGACCAATGAGGTGGCTTGGAGGAGGAAACTGAGGTGTGCAGGATGCGATAAGCAGAAGACCTAAGAGGATCTGGATTAGATGCTGATGAAGTGAGCGGAGGTGGCTGGGGTACAGGAGAGTTGCGGAGTCCACACTAAAACAACAGGCCTGACTGTGAAAGAGAGAATGACAGATTTAAAATATGACAGGTGCATAATGATTGGTTGAACGAGGTTGTGGCAGAATCTGGTTTGTTTACTTAAGACAGTGAACCCTCAGAAAAAATGGGAGAAGGGAGATATATGAACAAGTGGAGACTAATGAATGAGCAGAACAGTCAGCAGCATATAAAGGTTTTGGCACATGATACTAAATGGGGTCATACTGTAAATGTATTTAAACACTGGGATGCGGTCAACATCAGACCTGTAGGGGAGCTCAGCTCCTCAAGAGACTGTGACATGTAGAGATCCATGCAAGTGTTCAATCTTCCTGAAAGACCACTCCCTTCTCTGTGGAACAAGAAATATTTTCCCACACCTGACATTTCACATCAACAACCATCATAGCAACATGTAGAGACATGACATTTTAATGACATTTAAGTTATGTACAATGACTTTCAAGTAGGCTAAAGTATAAAATAAATATGATCTCACAAAAATAAACACCATGGCCTTTTCCATTGGTTTTCCTCCATCTACTGAAGAAGGGAATCATTTTCTTCTGTATCCTGACATGTAATTATCATAGAAAATTTGATATTTTTTTTGTAATGTTTTACATGTGAAAGGCCCTCAGCGGTGAAGAAATTGTCAGATAACTCATTCAGTCATGAATAATGATGTGTCATTTGTAAACAAGCCAGTTCAAAAAGCTGGATGTGAGTGATGGGATCTGGAGCCCATTTCAAATCCTTTCTTTTTAAAAAATAATATTAGTTCCTGGGTGCTGGTTTAGCTCAGTGGGTGGAGTGGGAGCAGATATGTAGAGGCTCTAATCCTCAACACACAGTGGTTGCTGGATATGGTGGTTGGTGTATGTCTTCCCCTCTCTCCCTCTACATATCTCCTGTCTCTCTTCAGCTATAAAAGGCAACAAAGCCCCCAAAAATAAGATTTACAATATATATATATTATTATTTCTTTTTCATTTGATTGAAAAACCTCAGGAATTAAGGTGCTTGATAGTGTAACATTTATGTTTTATACCAGGGGTGTCAGATGAGCCTAGTCAGTGTGCAGGTCTGCTGGCGAGGTGTTTTGAGGTGATGGGATAGTTTGTATTTTAGGGAGATGGGATATTTCAGAAAATACACAAGATTTTCATTAATTAAAAAAATAAGCAGAAGTGGCCTAAAATACAAGCACAAATATCAATCATGGGTCAAAGCACTGCTAAATGTGGCTGAAGCCATATTGGTACCAAATGAAGAGCTGTACATTTTAAACTGAACACAACAGAAAAACAAATACATACTAACTTAGTAATAATAATAATAATAATAGCTTGGACTTTCATGTGACCCAAGGTCGTTTTACAAAAGAGTGACTTAACTTTCTTTTAAATAATGACTGAAAAAAAGAGAGAAATCAAACTCCCTCTGGGTTTGTCATTGCTAGTTCTGTGTTCACACGAATGGGACAGCGCTTCATTCACGTTTTTTCCCTCCCTTTCCAACTGTTAGCCCTGTTAGTGTCCACTCAGGGACGTTGTTTGCTGAGGCACATAGCAAAGTTATGTAAAAAGGGTCAAACTCAAGTGCATTTATGAACTTTCCAAACTCAATAAAATCCTTTTTTCAGTCTAAAACACTTCAAAGAAATTAGAAGTGTTTGCTGTGTGCTGCTGAGAGAGTGTCTTTCGGTCTAAGAGAATGATGCTAAAGGGTGAAATCTGCTGGATCCAAAGTTGCGTAATATATGTCAAACATTGGGGCCATAACTTTGGATTTGTATTGCATTGTTTTGCAGGTATCCATCACTCATGATTCAGGTAAGTGAGCTTTCCCTGTACAGTACACGTTGGTGTTTGTGTGTAATTTTGTGTGTGTGCAGCTTGACTGACATGGCTGTCAACTTGGCCCGAGCCCAGGAAACCACATCCAAACAGTCACAGCTGCTGCCACCGTCCTCTGTGGCAGCACTGACACACTTTCATTCTGAAATACACACTCACAATTAATTCAGATTTCATTACAGGCTAACTCCATATCATGTTGATTATATGTGGGAAGAGCAGAAAGCGCTGAATGCTAGAGAGCGTTGCTTCCTCACATCTCGGTCTCATTACAATGCCTTTGATGAGTTCATCACGTCAGGGTTGGCTAATGAGTTTGAAAGGCGAGTGTCTGCTTTGCTCAGGGCTTGCTGACAGCAATAAAAGCCTGTGAGCCCTCTGTGCTGACGCCTTAGATGTGGAGTGGCCTTGTCAGAGGGTTTGACAGCTCCACAGGATAGAAAGAGCCACGTCATATACACTCTTTGTTATGAGCTAATCAGTCTGAAAGTGATCAATAATTTAGTTTCAGTCATTTTATCTGGTCCGATGCCTCTTTTTAACCTCTCTTCTCTTTTGTCCTGTGTGTCTGGATGAAATTTTTATATATTCTATATCTGTCTCACTATCTCTGCCACCTGCTCTTTGATCTCTGCTTTTTCTTTCCTCTCGTCTTTTGTCAAACCTTGCTGCTTGTGTTTTTTTGCATGACAGGATACTGCTGCATACAAAAGATCTTCTCTCTATGGCTGCATTGTTTATATATAGTTTGAAACATGGTCTTTCATATTTATCATCCAGATACCCATTCTAATACTTAGACTTAGGCAGTGGCAGACCTCAAGCATCTTAACTTCCTTTCGTGATCAGTCTCTCCTGATTGGTCAGTGCAGTTTTTGACAGCTTGCTAGCTTTATTGAATGATGTATTAACTATTAACAGATATGTGGGATACCTGATATTACATCTCTTCTTCTTGATATCAGTATTGAAAAAACTGCCCTATCATACTGCCATGTATGTTATCGACCATTCTGACTATTTTTATTCTGCCTCTGTGCCGGTGACAGCTGAGGCTGGAGGCGTTGTGTTTTAGGCTTGTCTGTCCATCCATCTGTCTGTCCAGGCCATTAGTGTGAATGCAATATTTCAAGAACATGTTCAGAGATTTTCTTCAAACTTAATGCAAATGTCCACTCTGCCTCAAGGAAGAATTGACTCGATTTTGGAGTTCATAGGTCTGTGGTCAAGGTTATTGGACATTATGTTCATCCTTGCTTGTGATCAGGCTGGGTGGGCTAATCCAGAGAAGTGGATGAATTCCTGGTAGGCTGGTGGACAGTAGAAGAAAACAGATCATAAAGGCTGCAGGCGCAAAGTGTGGGCAACAGCACTCATTGTTTAAATAGTGTTTCCCCTCACAGCTCCTTTCCTTTTCTGTAGCCCCCCCCCCCTTACAGCCCCTCCTCACAGTAATGTTCTGTGTCCGTCAGCCAATCAGGGAGGTCCATCCATGCACGTCTCACTGGAAACATAAGCTTACTTGTTTCTGTGATTACCCTTGTACCTTAAATCACTTTTATCCCTCCACCCCAAGAGACTAAAACAAGAGGGGTGGTGCTGAAAAGCTGGATTAAAAAACGAAAACTTTAGAAGCTAACACAGCCAAATGAGGATTTATTTATTTATTTTTTTACAAAACTTGCAGCTCGATGTAAAAGTGCTAGGTAGACATGGCACAGGCAGGCCTGCCCACAGAGTTGGCTGGGCTCCTGACAAACCCAGAAATTGGGCCCTCCTCAGTTATGATTTATTGTGTGTATCAGTGTGTGTTGGATCAATAGCACAATAGTGCTAACAATTATTTCATTTAAGAACTGAAAAGTGCGACCTTTAACTCCTTTTAACCTCTTTCCCAACTATTTTTGCCACTTTTATTTGTCAGTTTTAATCAATTTTGCACCCTTTCAGCTATTTTTGCCAAATTTTAACCCATTTTCATCACACACCCACAATTTTTGCCATTTAAACACATTTTTTGCCTCTTTTAACCCATTTTTGCCACTTCTAAAATCCTATTTCACTACTTCACCCATTTTTGCCATTTATAAACAGCTTTTTTACCACTTTCGTTAATACTTTCAATGATTTCCCTGCCTGTTTTTTGCCACCTTTGACCCCCCCCCTTTTTTTTTTTTGCCAGTTTCTGCTTATTTTTGCCTCTAATAACTCATTTTTGCCACTTTTAACTCACTTTTACTCTGTTTTAAGAAAAAGGGTTTACATTTTGAAGAAGGCTATATACTGAAAAAAAATATTTGTTGCTTTGATGAGAGTGATTATTATTCAGGTTGGAAATAAAATATGGTTATTACAGCTTAACTTTTATACTGGACTATGATTTGGCTGACCTTCATGGCCCCCCCATTTGGCTGGGCCCCAGAGAGCTCTCCCCTTTATCCCCACTTATGTGCAGCCTTGGACACAGGTGAGCCAGTAGTGCCAGATGATTCAGTTTGGTGAATTGTATGATGTTTTAACTTAATATACCAGCTACAATAGAGATAAGTTATATGCAAATAGTAGCATATTAAAGCTAAAACTGAATGTGAAACATTGTCATGAGCCCCCCCTGCAGCAGCTGCAGCCCCTTACCCATGTGCTGCTTACGTTGAGAGAGAGGAAGAGTAATCGATGTTGAACACAGCCATGAGAGTGGGCAGGTAGGATTCAGTCAATCATATTATTATAAAGGGTACAATCTGTAGGCCTATCTGCTCTATTTGAAAAATGCTCAGAAAAAAAAGCTAGATAAATAAAACTCATTTGGCTTAACGATTATTGAGGGGAAAAACATTGTAAGAAGGGAAGACTTGTAAAACGGAAAAATGTCTTCTTAATAATTAATATCCCATGTCATTATGTAATGTTTAAATCCAATGTAAATCATAACTATGACATAGGTTTCAAACTTTGTATCTATGCCAGTGCAGTTGCAGTACCAGGACCCAGCAGCATGCACAGTGCAGTTTCTGTCTGTAACACAGGTATATATTGTAATAAAATGCAAAATCCACAAAAAAAATAACTCCAGTAAAGGTTTTGAACTAAAGGGGCCTGGTTTGAGCCATGACACATGCTTACTCTCAGATGCACATCACTTTAGACAAAACCATCTGCTAAATGACATTGTAACATTGACACAGGGCTAAAAATGAGTCCACCGCCAGCCCTGCTTGTCACCACAATATCTCTAGAATACTTTGAGAGATTTTCCTGAAACTTTACACTCATATCCGCTCTGACTCATGGATGAAGTTTCTAGAATTTTAATGTCAAAGGTCAAGGTAATTTGACCTGATGTTCATCCCTTGTTTGTGTAAATGATATCTCAAGATTGCGTTGAGGTGTTTTCTTCAAATATGGCATGATGACCTGCTCTGAATTAAAGGAATAACTGGTTATTACCTCCGCTAAGGAGGTTATGTGAAAGGCAGGGTTTGTCAGTTAGTTTCTTAGTTAGTTTGTTAGTTAGTTTGTAAGTTAGTTTGTTAGTTTGTTTGATTGCAACATAACTCAAGTAATGGATGTATTTTCATGAAATTTTCAGGAAATGTCAGAAATGGCATAAGGAAGAACTGATTAGATTTTGGGAGTGATCCGGATCACTGTCTGGATCCAGGAATGTTTTGAAGGATTCTGTCCTATTGGGAGATAGGGCTAATGGTGGAGGTCTGCACTCTCCGAGTGCTTTTCTAGTATTTTGAATGACTAAGGTCAAGATCGTTGACCCTTATGTTCATCCCTTGCTTGTGAACCCAATATCTCAAGATCTGAAGGATTTTCTTTAAACTTTGCACACATGCACTCTGATGAAGAATGAACTTATTTGTTTTTGGAGGTCAAAGGTCAAGATCATTGGAACTTAAATTTACCCTTATAAGATGTCTGCCAGTCCCCTCATGCCACAGAAACCATCCCAGGCTTTCTTCCTTACCCGCCACTGTACTCTCACTGTGTGGAAATTACGTACCGTGTAGAGACGTTTAACAGTCGAGTGGTGGTTCTCATCGGTCTAGAGATGCTGTTGGTTTTCCTCATTGCTTATCTGAAAAGTTTTAAGGGTGTCTCTCTCAAAAGAGAGATTGTTCTAAAACCTGATTTATACTTCTGCGTTTAAACTACTCCACAAAGAATTGTGGAGTAGTTTCTCAGAGCCCTGTACCAGGGCTAACATAGCCTGATGGGAACCTCTTCACAGGCCAATCAGAGCAACAAAACAGATGACGTAGCTGCGACCGAGGAGCGCACGCACAGCGCCTGAGGAATAACACGAACCATGGCAACTATAGACATGTCAGTACACTACTTTTTGTCATTTTTGAAAAGAAAACAACTCACTGTTGTTCTTTCTTCTTCTTTTACCGAAGAAATGTCGTCAAGTTCTGATAAAACTGGCTCTTTACCAGCATCCATGCTAAGCTCTTCCGACATAATTGCACTGGCTTCTTGTTGCTGCTTGCTTACATCACGACTCCGCCGCTCCTGAAATTACTGCCTCTCGTCGCTGATTGGTCCTATCACTTTCTTACTGGGCCCAAACTGTTCAGATGGGAGCTTTGCGAGATGGATTCGCCGGTGAGAAACAAGGGAATGGGCGTATCCATCTGCTTTACAAGGTTAGAGTATTGCAGAACTACACAGAAACACCAATGCACATATATGTAGTGCTCACCAAGCATAGGCTTGGCTCAATAGGCATAGGCTCCATGGACCACTACAGTGAAGCTGGAGCAAAGTTTCGAATCATAAGTATAAATCAGAGTTTAGTCTAAAAAGGTGACGAGGTCACTTTAACACATTTCAATCTGGGGCACTTGATTGCTGTAAACCAAGCAATCCCCATGGAAATAATCTAGGATTATCCTTTTGCAATGCTTATCCCCCACATCTCTGAAATGGATTTCCCCAAGACATCAACAAGCACATGGCTGCAGACTGCACACACTGCAGAGCTTGTCATCTGTGATGCCATTTTTGTCCATATGTGAGAGGGAGATCTCAGAGGATTGGTTCATGCCAGTACCACCCCTGATAATTTTTTGCCTGTCTTTCATGACCAGAGGCAACGGGCAGTGGCGCTGCGCCCATCACCATGGCATATCATTATGTCCATGTGTGAGACATCAGAAGGGTTGTCTGCCAAAGGGCACACACTGTGGACAGTAGGTATCTTAATCACAAAGCTAAAAACAAATCCAACTTCAGCCAATTTCCCTCAGACACTGAACCATGCCAGGCACTGCCAGTCTGTGCTTTTGTTGCCAGGCAGAACTCTGGGAGTGTGACACTTTTTTCCTGTGTTTTTTCGATATAGGGTCTATGTCCTCAGTGTTGTGGTTTCACAGACTCCACAGCTGTGTAAATACATATAAAGCAAAAACACAAAAAATGTTCCATGTAATTTTCTTTTTATTGAGGCACAAATTGTATTTCTAAATAAATTTAATGGATTTGGGGTAGATGGGATGTGCAAGTCTGATGTTAACCAGAAACTCATTCAATATGTTGTAAAATCAGCCAACAGGGGGTTTTCAATCAAATCAGTAATGAAAGATGAAGAATGGAGTGTTACCTGGGCCTGTCCACGCACGTCAGATGGATTTGTTTCACACATCCATCAGGTAAACCACTCATAGGCAGCATTTGGGAAAGGGCAGAGCCTTTGAAAAAAAGACTTGGAGGGTCTTTGGATGAACGATCTGTCTGTCACATCTTTAGAGGCCAATCAGAGCAACAAAACACGTGACATAGCCGTCACCAAGCTGTGCCCCTATCGAGGAGTAAACTCAATAGATAGCTACACAACGCAAACCATGGCGATTGTAGACGTGTTTTTGTCGTTTTTAATAAGAACACCACCCACTGCTGTTCATAGTTCTTCTTTTAACCAAGAAAAGTTATCAAGTTCTGATAAAACTGGTGCTTTAGCTTGTTTTTAACTTCTTGTTGCTGCTTGGTTACGTCACGACTCCGCCGCACCCGTGAGTACTACCCCTCATCGCTGATTGGTCCTGTCACTTTCTAACCAGGCTCAAATGAAGATTTTAAGTTTTTGCCGTTTTGTAACCCCTTTAACCACTTTAGCCATTATTATTTGCCACTCTTCATCCATTTTGCATAATTTTTACCCATTTGTGCCTCTTTTTATCCATTTTTGCCACTTTAAACCAACTTTTGCCACAATAAACCCCTTTTTATCACCTTTCTCGCTATTTTTGTCATTTAAAACACCTTTTTACAACTTTTAACCAATTTTCCTACTTTTAAAGTTCCATTTTCCCACCTTTTTTCACATTATTTTTTCTTTCCACCTATTTTTGCCCTTTTTCCCTTGCTGTTGCCTCTGTTGAAACATTTTTGCTACTATTAACTCCTTTTCACAACTTTGTGTGTCCATTTTTACAGATTTTAACTACATTTCACTATTTCTGTGCCCTAGTTTGCCACTTTCTGCCTTTATTTTGCTTCTGTTAACCCATTTTTGGCACTTTAAACACATTTTTGCCACTTTTAACTCATTTTTGCTACTTTAAAAATCAACTTTCACCACCTTTTGCCCCATTTTTGCCCCTTTTAATGCATTTTAATAATGTGATAATGAATAATTAAATAATGATAATAGAGAAATCTAATAATAGATAAAGTGATGATGAAAAATAAAACCTTTTCCAAGGTAATGATAAACGCTGTGAACACAGCTCTGTCAGGGCAGTTGCCCCAACAAGACACAGACCATTACAACTAAGAAAATAAGAATTCTCAGGCTTTCAAAACTGTTAGAAATAGTTGAGGTTATGCAAGTACTCAAATAGAATTTTCCATTACATAGGAGCTGTAATTATTGACATTTCAGAGAAAAATTTTTATGTATTATACCTTTAAAGTTGCTGTTTTGATGGTTCAATTAGATCTTGGGGTTTTTATTCTTAAAGGTCACATATTGTGCAAAATACACTTTTTCGGGCTTTTCGAACAACAATATGTGCCCATCCACAATCCCCCCAAGAATCAGAACCTCTGAGACCAATATAAACTTGTCTTAAAGGGGTAAAGTATGGACCTCTCCTACAATCAATCAAACCAAATGCAAATCAATAACAGCACAGTTTAAATAGTACCTCAGCCTCCTGAACCACCATTGTATCAAAATCACACTGATAAAAACAGCTTGAGTCCCAAAAGAACATAAGTGTTGAGAAAAAATGCAGGTACGTTTTATTGGACAGAAACGTTCACCTGTACCTGCATGTAAGTACCTGTACTCTAAAGTATGCATCTGTATCAGCAGTGAATAACGGTGGAGCAATAAGAGGTTATTAAGGTTAAGTAGTTTGAAGAAGCTCAGATTTGATAAAGCATGGTGCAGTGGGGCGTTAAGTGCAAAGCTGCTGCTGCTTGAGGGATCCTGTACCTTACACAGTCTGTGATTTACATGAAAAAATGTGAACATTATCAGCTCTGTGAAAAATCACATTCAGTGTATGCTAATATATACTAGCTCCACTCCAAAGAGACTCCAAGGAATTCAATAAGCGCTGCAATATTTGTAATATTCTGTTGGCCAACCCTTTAGAGAGGGGAACAAAACCATTGTTGCCCTCACAATGACAAGAGAATCAGGCAGATTTGGGCTGAGATAGATTTGCAAATATCTGTAAAAGCTTGAAAATATGAGAGCTAAGGCATTAGACTGAGAATCTGAGAGTGCTTATGAACTCTATCAATCTATCTACAGTGCCTAAAAAAGTATTCCCCTTGGATGTTTTACCATTTTATACTTTTTAATAATCAGTCCTGGTCAATATACTAATTAGTCTATTTTGACCAAAAAAAAAAAAAAAAACTCTTAAATATCGAGGTAAGAACAGATGTCTGCAAATTAACATCAATTAAACAAAATATGTGGGGTTAAATAAATGACTGCATAAATATTCACCCATTAAAAGTGACCTGTTTCAACAGAGGTCCAGGCAAATGGATTCAGATTGTGCCAGTATAACAGTGAAATGAGGATCACCTGAGTGCAGTTTTGTAGTATAAAGATGCCTGTGTCTGGAAGGTCCTGCCATTGGTTAATCAGTATTTCTGGCTACCATTTCACCATGAGCACAAAAGCACAGTCCAAGCAACTCAGAGAAAAGGTTATTTAAAAGTATTTGTCAGGAGATGGATAAAAAAAAATGATTTTAAAGGAACTTAAAACCCCCAGGAATTTAGTTGAATCCATCATCAGTCGCATTGCATTCTGGGATACAGACAAAATGGCAGCAGGCTAAGCCGCTACCTGCAGGAACAATCAAGCAATGGGTTATAAAGACAAGACAAGGATCAAAAGACATTCAATATCAGAATTACTGCTGTGGAATTAATCTTTAAAACCCCCCAGAAGCCACCCAAGTTCCAGGCTCACTAGAAAACGTTCAGTAAGAGCTTCAGAGGTGTGGGTAGCATTATTAGAATGGCACAACAGAGGACTTTCAGAGGAAAAACAAGTGGCTATGATTTATGGTTCAAAAGTTGTTTAACTTCAAACAACACATTCCTCCTTGTTGCATACATAACGCTGGTCTCACAGGATTAATCAGTATTCTTGGTTACCATTACACAAAGACAAAAGAACACTCGAAACAACAGAGAAAAGGTGAAGGAATAGTATAAGACAGGAGATGGATACAAAATGGATTTCAAGGCACTGAACTTCCCAGTTAAAACCATTATCAAGAAATGGGAGGAATATGGCACATGTGCAAATCTGCTGAGATCAGGCTGCCCTCACAAACTGAGTGACCGTGCAAGAAGGAGACTAGTGAGAGAGGCCACCAAGGCACCTATGACTACTCTAAAGGAGTTACAAGCTTCAGCAGCTTAGATGGGAGAGATTGCACACAACATCTGTTACCTGTTTTTCACCAGTCAAAGCTTTATGGGAGAGTGGCAAAGTGTAAGCCTCTGTTGGAGAACACTCATTAAATCTCGACCAGAGATCGCCAAAGGCATGCAGGAGACTCCATGGTTAAGTGAAAGAAATTTTCTTTGATGTGATGGGACCAAAATATATCTTTTTGGCCATCAGACAAGATGCTACAATACACATCGCCACAAACACTCCATCTCCACTGTGAAGCACAGTGGTGGCAGCATCATGCTGTGGGGATGCTTCTAAGCAGCTGGCACTTGAATGCCTGTAAAGGTAAAGGGTAAAAATAATGCAGCATGATAAAGGACCTATCTATCTATCTATCGATCTATCGATCGATCGATCGATCTATCTATCTATCTATCTATCTATCTATCTATCTATCTATCTATCTATCTATCTATCTATCTATCTATCTATCTATCTATCTATCTATCTATCTATCCATCCATCCATCCATCCATCCATCCATCCATCCATCCATCCATCCATCCATCCATCCATCCATCCAAATAATAGAGAGAAGTGACCAGTGAGAACAGATGGACAGGGTCTAGAGGGGGCCCTGATAAACTCTGGCGGCGTCTCTATCCCTCACAGTGGTGTGTCGTTCTGGGAGTGTCATGGTGTTTGTTCAGAGTGCGTCAGTGATTCCATGCAGAGAAAAGAGCCGTCAGTGTGGACGTAGGCCTGCCATATCCTCTACAGTAGTAGATGCCTGACCTGTATCGGCTCCATCAGAGTGATTGGTGGTTACCTCTCATCAACCCGTCTGCAACATCCTTTAAAATCACGCTGAGAGAATCAGGCCTTTTTCGCCTGACACAGATAAGCTCTGGAGCCGAGCCCAGGTTGTGGATGATGTAGGTTAGCCAAGGGACCAACGTGGAGCAGCTTTTGCTCCAAGTTCCCTCCTTCCATGTTTTTCATTTTTCCCTCCCTCCCTCTTCTCCTGCTCTCTCCTCCCTCCAAGTCTCCCAGGCATGCTGCACCTGTCCCTGCACCAAAAATACCCAGGGATGCCAGCATCCCTGCAATCTGTCACCTCCAGGGCCTCTCTGACATTTTTAATCAGAAAGTGATAGGATCAGTGCTATAGATGATATTTACCCCCTTAGCCAACACTCTCACCATACTCAAGGCTCACCTAGGAGTGTGATTTGTAGGGATCGTTGTTGTGGAAGCGGTGCACACTGGTTTTGGAGCAAAGTAACACAAACAGGAGCTGTGTTTTCTTCTGAAGGCTTTTTGTCTTCGCACAGTTGGTGAGGTAGGCACACAAGCTTTGTGGTTACTGAGGCAGAGACACATCAAAGAATACATGTGATGTGTGTCCAATTATTGGAGTGTGGGGATTAAAAGCCAATATGTAAAACACACTTTGCACTTTCCCACCCTTTCATGGTTTCTTAGTCTCACACCAAGGGGGATAATGATTTCTCCACTGCAAAGACAGGAAAGCAAAACAACAAATACAGCATATTAGTGCATTAAATAAAGGGAGGTTTCTTGCTTATTCAGACTCCAGTGTTATTTGAATAGAAAAAACAGAGCTCTTTATGATCTGTAATTTGAAATAATGGGTTAAAATCTCTCATACTTCACCTATGTGTGCCAAAAAGTTTATTTCATGCCACTGGCATTTTAAAGAAATGTGCTAAAAGCAGACTTCCCCATGTTAAAACTCCTCTTTTGTAACGTGGGATGCTGTAGCCTCAGGAAAAATAACAAAGAATCTCTTGAGTAAGGTAGAGAAAATAAATCCCAAGAGGAAATGCATTTTTTACCTCTGTAATGCTAATGGATAATTAATGCAGACTGAACAGAAAAAAAAACATCCTATATAGCCATTTTCAGGACCCCGCTGAGAAGAAGACTCATGCACAGGCAGATGTTCCCCTTAGGCGGCTGATCTACAAAAGGATTTCTCTCTCTTCCACTACCTTATCATGGACAATAGGAGGCCAAATTATAAAATCATCTGTGGATCTGTGAGAGGAACAGTGTGCACATTCATTAGTGCAGCTGTGGGCTGTTGAGGGAGACAGGTGAACAGGGCAAGTAATCAAATAAGAAGTTCAAAAATCCACCAACCCCACCAGAGAGATAAGCTGTGCTCCTCGGTCGAACTTAGCTGCTGTATAATTAAGGGTTATGGAGTGTCTCTCATCTCCCTATTTTCTATTGCTCTTTGTCAGAGGCAGCCTACATAGTGCGCTGCGCCTGTGTCCCATTTCCCAGATAAAAAATGCCTGGGTAAGGGAATGGCTGCCATCCCCTCTATGGTTGAATAATGGTGTGATGCCCTTGCTGCACAGCCCCTCGGGGATTATGTTTCAACAGTAACCTGCCAGAGTAAAGGTTGTGGCAGTAATTAAAACCAAATATTTAAGAGCTGGCCAGCAGTCCGACACTGAATTTTCAGCTCTACATGGGCCAAGCCCAAGGACCTTGTTGCCTACCCAGGGCTCTATGTGCCCCACAGAGAAAGTCAAATAGATTGAGTCAGCTCAACTGCTGGCTAACTCACTGAGCTGTAAGGCTGCATGCCTGCTGGGACCTCTTGTTACGGAGCTGGATTCTTTTTCTTCGTGTTTACTAAGGAGAAGAATTGGAGGCATTTTTGACAGCTCTGAGCACTGGGCATGTTCACCACACTGAGTTAAAAAAAAAAAAAAAAAACATTTTTAACTTCAGCATAAGAGCCCGTTGCTTCAAACGAGCTCTTGCAGTGACAGCAGGGGAATTTCATCGTGTATCTCTTGATATGCCATCTAAAAACATGCTGCACATCACCCACAGTTAAATACATGCTAAAAGTTTTAACACAGAAACCAACCAAATAGAAAAGTGTCTCCAATTTGTGATATGACTGCATGTTTCATGCAGTAATGTCTCTGCTCTACCCACACTTGTGACTCATCTGCACCAGACAAAATACAGTGAGACCTGCTTCAGCACATGCAGTTACACACATCCCCATCTTTACACATGTTTATCTACAAATAACAAATAGATCACCTGAGAGCAGTGAATGTTTCCTAAGTGATTATAGCATAAAGACACCTGTGTCTGGAATGTCCAGTCACTGGTTAATCTGTACCTGGCTACCATTACATCATGAAGACGAGAGAACACACCAAGCAACTCAGAGAAAAGCTTTTTAAAAAGTATAAGTCAAGGGATTGATATAACATTTCAAAGGCACTGATCATCCCCTGCAGTTCAGCTAAACCCATCATCAAGAAATGGAAGGAATATGGCACATGTGCAAATCTGCCTAAATCAAGCAGTCTTCACAAACTAAGGTACTTTGCAAGAAGGGCACTGTAAGAGAGGCCATCAAGACACTTATGACTACTCTAGAGTTACAAGCTTAGCAGCTGAAATGGGAGAGATTCTGCATACAACCAGTCAAGGCTTCATGGGAAAGAGGTAAAGAGAATGCCACTGTTGAAGAAACTCATTAAGTCTTGACTAGAATTCACCAAAAGGCATGTGGGAGACTTCTTGGTCATGGTCATGGTCTGATGAAACCAAAATGGTGCTTTTTGGTCATCAGACATGACACCAAACACCACATATCACCACAAACACGCCATCCCCACTGTGATGCACAGTGGTGGCAGCATTATGTTGTGGGGATGATTCCAGCCAGCCCTGGAAAGCTTGTAAAGGTAGAGGGTAAAACGAATGCAGGAAAATCCTGGACGATACTCTTATTCAGTCTGCAAGACAACTCGGGTTTGAGAGAAGATTTATTTTCCAGCAAGACAATGACCTGAAGCATACAGCAAAAGTGCTGCTCAGACATGATTCAAAGCCAACAATTCTGGAATGGTAGAGCAAAGCCCAGACTTCAATCCAGAACTTGTGGCTGGACTTGAAAAGGGCTGTTAAGTCCAATCCCGATGCAACCTGACAGAGTTTGAGCAGTTTTGCAAAGAAGAATGGAGTAAAATTGCAGTGTGCAAATCTGATTGAGACCTATCAACAAAGACTCAGTGCTGTGATTGATGCATAAGGTATATCTACTAAATACTGACTTGAAGGGAGTGAATATTTATGAAGTCACCATACACAATTTTATTTAATTGCCATTACTTTGTAGAGATCTGTTTCACATTCACATTAAAGATTTTTTTTGTCAAAAAAAAAAAGCCAAATTATGTTGACCATGATTGATTTATAAAATCAGTAAAAGGGTTAAACATCCAAGAGGATGAATACTTCTAGAGGCACTGTTTTTGACTCTATCTGGGGAAACATCCCACACATCACATTTTGGAAGAGCAGAACCTTTTTAGATACTCTATAACTTTCATTATGAGTCAATCAGAGCAGAAAGACAAGAAATTGTGAGTGTGCACTGCCCCTACATAACACAAGCTTGACAGGTAGTGCTTAACATTGTTCACTATTAGTGGGGCCAGTTGGGGAATCCAACTCTTGCCAAAGTCAATCAGGGAAAAGAAAAGCTTCCACTGCGTTCCCTGGCTCTACTTTTAATAAAGAAATGTGGTTTAGTTCAGTGCAGCTTTTGCTGCATACATGCAAATCTCTTCAACAGCAGCCACTGTTTACAGACTTGCAGTACCCCAGAGCCCCTTTGTTGTCCTCAAATAATGCTGATTGGCTCAGTCATTCTCTTTTGGAGAACAAATGTTTCAGCTTGAAACTTTGAAAGATCAATTTGCCTGATGAGGTACAGAATCTGACCAGTACATCATCTTTGCACTGTTACTTTATAATCATATAAAATTACCTGGCAACTGTATTTTTTTGTCTGTCTTAGAGTACACCTTGATGTACTTGTGTTTTCATTTGCTGCACTCACTTTCTTCATTTCTTTTTTATTTGTTTTACTTTTTAGGCTTCATTTTTGCCTCTTCCATTTTCTAATATTTTTGTGGCAGAGATGGGTGTCCATTATATCCATTCTTCTTTCTATCGTCTTTTGAGAATATTTTTGTTCCCAACTCTAGCTTGTACTATAACTTGAATTGCATAAACAGAAATAATTGTATTTTATATTGGACATAGAAACTTGCTTGTAAGTTCATTAAGCTAACATGAATGATACATTAAGGTCACTTGCTTGCTGTACCATTGTTTAATCTGTGCAGGATCTGGAGTTGGCTTGAAAGTAAGTTGGAGGTTCTGTTTGGTTGTTCTTTCTTTGACGTGGGTATGGGAGCAGTGGCCACGTCTGTAGTGGATATAGGCCCTTACTGCTGTTATTATAAACGTTAGAATATATGCCAAGCCCCCACCTCCCACATACATCCTGTCTAGCCCTCTGAGCTGACTGTGTAAGAAGCAAAAAAATTGTGCCAAAAAAATTTTTAAAGAAAAAAATAACTCGTAAAACTTCGATAGCTTTAGGGACACACTAATCCAAGTGTAGTGGTCCCTTTTGAATAGAATTGGTCTTTTGATTTGCTCACCTTACAGTAAAAAATGAAATAATGCAGAACCTGAAATCACAGGAAACCTGGCAGCTCAACGCCCTGGCACTCTTCTCCTGGAGGCAGTTGGTGGGCAGGCAGATAACATCCTTTGAGGATCATCACTTTCTCTTCACTATTTCTTCTAGATGCTTTCCTTGGGGCAAAACTTAAGACTCCATCACTTGAAAATGTCTTTCTTCATGATTTGCACATGCTGCATCCACATGTCTCAAGTGAAGAATTCCATAAGTCTTAAACTAGTTTGTTGCACATAATTTTAAATTCCAACTATGTTTGTTGGACTGAATTTGTAAAGCTTATTGGTACTGACCACAGAGAAAATGTTGATGTTTGATGTGTTTCTAGTTTTTTTATTAATTTAAATCAGGGATGTCATCAGTGTTTATGGTCTTTGAAGATAATGTGCAGGAAATATGATGTATGAGTGCATCTGGATCTTAAACAATTTTAATTCTTATTGTGTGTCAGGACTTTGAACCCTGTGTAGGAAATCCATATACACATGTGAATAGGAAATTTGAACAGAATGCCACGCATCTATAATGAACGCAAACAGCTATAATTATGAGTACATCTATATTATTTCCCATACTATTCTTTCTTTATTTTAATACGCCACACTCACATTAACTAATCATATTTTGAAGTACAGCGTCTCTTTTGTAAAGTATAGATTGATTACAGTGCTTTATACAGTTCTTGCTTCAGCTGTAGCGGCTGGCCCAAATAATCGATCCAGCGATCAACCTTTATTTGTATTATGTCAGTTCAAGACCAAAGGATTTCAAGACACTTCACAAAGGGAGCAAGTCTGAACCATACTCTTTATCATTCTATTTATAAAGATTTAAAAATAGTCCAGCATGAGCTCAGCACTTATCAACACCTAGCAGAATTACACTGGTGAGCCAAAAAGTCCTTTTATTAGGGAGAAACAGCTGAAGCCAAAATAGAGTTATAAAGGAAAGAGTAAAGTTAAAAAAAAAAAGGAGTAGAGGGAGATGCATAGGGAGAGAGCAGGAAAATGAACAAATGGAGGAAAGGGATATGCAGTCATAAGAGAAGAATAAAATGCACAATAAAAGAAAAGAGGAAGATGCAGAAAAAAGGGAAGAGGATGATGAAGAAAGAGAGGTCAGGGAGATACAGACAGAAAGAAGAGGGAGATGAAGAAAAAAGAGTGATGATGGGGTGAAGATAAAAAGAAAGATGAAGGAGATGCAGAAAAAAGAGGAAAGAGAGATTCAGAAAAAAGAGAGAAAAGAGAGATGCAAAAAGAGGGAAAAGGGAGATACAGGAAAACAGAGAGAAGAGCAAAATGCGGCTAAAGAGAGAGAAGAGGCAGATGTATGAACAAGAGAGAAGAATGCAGAATGAAAAAGAGGAGGGAGATGCAGATAAAAAGAGAGAAGGGGGGATACAAAAAATAAAGAGAAGAGGGAGAGTGGAGAAATAGAAGAGGAGCACAGAAAGAAAGCAAACTAGCAGAGCAACAATGAATAAGACAAATGTTTGGCTATGCTGACCATAATTCCAATTTAAAACTATTTTCACTGATAAGACTTTAATTACAATAATGATGGAAACAAGACATGAAGAATCAACAGTAATAGCCGTGTTTGATAGATGGCTACACATTCAAATATTAGCAGTAGCATTTGCATCTCAGATGATAATGAAATAGAAAGGACTGATATTTGTTATTATAGCAGTCAAAGTTGAGCAGCCTTTTGATTTACTTTAACAGTTTTAATATCAGTAATAGATCTGAGGCTGATGGTGGTTGATGAAGTAGCTGCAAACAGGCGCGTCCACAGTTCTGATATCCATAATAACACGTAAGAGCATGTTTGGTACAAGCAAGAAAAAACAAGCACACTGAACACCATAATAGTAACAATAGCAACAATAATGGCAATCAGGAAATGAGATGAAACAAGAGCAGTTCAAATTGAGTCTTTTCTAGGTTCTTAATTCTTACATCTTCCTCTATGTGCTCATACACACTTTACAGTTTAGTGAACTTAAAGCTCTTGTGTTTTTTTTGGTGCCCACTGTGATCTTGTTTGCTTATGTTGATCATAAAAAGGCATAAATATTAACTCAAGTTTCTTTCATAACCACTAAAACCTCCACACAGGAGCTTTAAGCCACCCTTTAACATGTCAAATCATAATAATTGCCTCGCGGTTATGGCCAGTTTAGTTGTAGTTTATATTCATCAGTTTTTCCCACATATGGGTTGTACTGGGCAGACAGGAAATATATTTGAATATTGACTATCTAAATGTATTCAGAACATAAATATAAGACATTACCCCAGACACTAAACAGCAGCAAACATAGGACTGTATAGCAGGGACAATAATACCAGAGCTCTTCTTGCTCCCTGTGTTCCTCTGCAGCGTACGAGTCTGTTAGCAGAGCCTTCAGGCAACAGCAGAACAAACAGGTCTGTGAGGAGCTGAGCAAGGAGAGACTGACCACTAATCGATCTTGGATAGCATTGCCCTCAAATGGATAAAAAATAAAAAATAAATGAGATATTATTAGATTCCTTCAAGGCTGAGCTACTGCCTTTACAAATACAGAGCCCACATGAAGTCACATTGGCCATGACCTTTAGCTTTAAACCTACTCACTTCATCACTGATTCCAAGTGGACATTTATGCCAAATTTGAAGTTATTTCCTCAAGGTGGTACAAAAGAATTGGTCGTAGCAATAATCAGAAACGCATTTCCTACTAAAATTCATCATGGAGTTCACCTTTGACATTTGGGAATATAAATCTTATCATCTCATCATTTTGTAAATAAAAATTCCTGAGTTATGGCCACAACAATTTTGAAAGATCACAGCGACCTTTGACCTCAGAAATCCAATCAGTTCATCCTTGAATCCAAGGGGATGTTTCTGTCAAATTTAAAGACATTCCCTCCAGGCAATTCTGTCTATCAGATCTTCAATTTCACATTCATGAGAGCAGGGCAGGAGGACATGCTGATGCTGAAAACATAAAAAAGCCGTTTGTAAAGCCTTAAAGACTCCAGTTATGGCAAACACACGTTAGCATGTTAAAGAACTGCAGATTTAATGTTACATGTTCAGAGCATTGTGTATTATATGAGCTTAATTTTGTTGCCTGATATTAGTAACATAAAATCTGGGTCAATGTCATGAATCTGGGCCAATTAATGGTTTGATTTGAGGTCCCTGAAAGTAGATCCAGACTTAAAATAACAGGATATATGGCTGTTCCTCTGGGACAACAGCAAATAAAAGTAAATTAACTGCTGTGGGTTAAGATGCATCAGGCTACATTGGGGTATTAGAGAGCATTAGGAAGGACAAAATAAGTGTCCCTTCAAACAGAAAGTACCTTTATAGATCCGTGAAGGAGACTCCAATGTTTTCTACCATCAGAAATGTCCTGTACTCGTTTTATAGTTAAAAATGTTGGTGTTAAGGGGAAATATAAGTCATTTGATCAGAATGGAGCACTAAATGTCATTCTTGATGCTGTGATTATTAGTAGAATTGGAGCCAGATGATGAAACAAAATCCAGTTGTCTTGCTTTAAATCTTTAACCCTAGGCCACTACAATTTTAACATCCTTTTCATCTATAATAGTCAACAAGAAAGCAATATGAAAACATGTATGTCATTTTACTTGAGAGATTGCATACCTTGGTCAGCATTCCTGGTACAGACTTAAACTGGTTTGAGTCCCACTTGAAAAATAGATATTCTAAGGTTTATATTGATATTTATGTGTTCTTCTCTGCAGTGTGGAGTTCCCCAGGGTTCAGTCCTTGGACCAATCCTTTTCCCTCTTCACATCATGCCATTGGGCAGTCTGTTCAGTGATTTTCAGGATGTCTCATATCACTGTGATGCCAGTGATACTCAGATTTATTTTTTGCCAAACCACAAACCCTAAATCGTTACTCATCTCTACATAACTGCTTAGACGTTATCAAAGACTGGATTTTCTACATCTTAACCCTGAAAAATCTGAAATACTTCTAATCGAACCTCATAATTTATGACCTGACACACCAGATAGACTGTTTTATATATCCATTGCATCATCTGGGAAACCTCCTATGCAAAGTGGCTATGCAACTTACACATTTATTATGGGCCAATCAGGGCGACGAGACAAAATAGATTGTGGGCATATGCAACTCCATTAGTAACGTGAGCTCGACAGGCAGGCACTGACGTAGTTTATGAACAGTGGAGTTTGGAGGTGGAAAAAAATTCAGGCCGGTTGGGTAAGGTGCACAAACATCCTCTCTGTCAAAAGAAGCTTTCAGTTTGGCTCTTTGCTCTTGTTTGAATAAATATGGCCCCTGATAAAACTGCAGTTATAGTATCGCTAACATCCAAGCTAGTAGCGGCCATTGGACAGACTGGCTTACAGTCTGACTCAACGCCACCCATAACTATTGCAAACACATGCCTAAGGTTAGGTTAGGAGATGAGTGGAAACATCTTTTCCATTATGAAAAGCTATCACTGATGTTCTTTGCACTTTATTTAACAAAGAAATGTGGTCTAGATCTGATCAAACTGCCACTATACCATAGTTACATCCTGGCAAAGGGCTACACCAGCAGCATACATTACTTTTGGCTTCCAGTACAACTAAACCCCGACTGTAGCTACTGCCTCGTTTCCCTCTAATGATGCTGATTGATGAGGTCTAGATCAGGCACAATTATTTCAGATTGAAACTTTGCAAGATGGATCCACCTGATGACAGACATGGAATTTGGCCAATCCACTGGCTTTGCAATGTAAGATCGTTTTACCTCATCAGTTGAACGGGTTATGGGCCCACATTAATCTAACATCAAACCTACAGCTAAAAAAATCCCCTTTCAAAACCACATCACAAAGCTTGTACAGACCTATTTTCTACATTTGTAAACATCTGGTACCAAAATCAGATCATCTCTTTTTCCTTCAAAACTTGAAGTACTCATACACACTTTAATTTTTTCCCATCTAGACTAATTAAAATCTCCCTACATGAACTTAATCCAATCATCTCTAAATTGTTTACAAACTGCTCAAATGCATCAGCCAGATTTTTAATTCAAACCAGCCACCATTCCCATATCTCACCTATTCTTTCATCTCTCTATTAGCTTCTTATAAAATTCCCAATGAACTGCATAATACGGTTGCTTACATATAAAGCATGCGTGACCTCACCCTGAGATACATTTCTGACCTTTTTGTTCTTTACTTCCCCTCTTGACCGCTCAGATCATCTAATCCTAGCCTTCTTTCCATCCTATGCTCTAACTTCAGAACCAAAGATGACTGTGCTTTTAACCTCCAGCATCTGGAATAAACTCCCACAATCCATCAGATCTGCAGAATGTTTAGAATGCTTCAGAAAACATTTGATAGCTCACCTGTAAAGAGAAGCATTCTGGTAACTCACATTCCCTCAACCGTTTGATTTATAAGACAATTTGAGATTGGCACACAACTGTACACTTTAACATGTTTTTTGTATCACTGAGTGATAATACTCAGTCATGTGAGGAAACATTGGATTGAATTTGAACTTTAAAAAATGTGTATTAACTTTAGCCTATAAGTAATCATTGAGCTGCAGTTCATCCAGTTCCCCAGCAGAATATACACAACAACATTACTGCATGCAAATGAAGCAAAAGTTTTATTTTTAATTGCTAACTCTGTTTATGTTGATTATTTCCTCTCTCACTGAGCAGATAACAGTTATCTTCTATGAGAAAAATAATAAGGGTTGTGAGTTGAGGGTTGGTTCGGGGAGGGGAGGCAAAGAAAAGAAAGATAGAATGCCCACTGTCTTGTGAATGCAAAGCCTGTGCTGACTGTGAACAACACATGGATATAAGTCTGGGGAGAGTTTATCTGCAGCTTATGTCATGCATGGACGCTAATATGGAAAGAGTATAATTTGAAAAAGGCCTGTGACTGAGTGAACACAACAAGCTAATGACTTTCAGTTAAACCAAAGGTCCTAAAACAGCACCATTTCCAACTTAAATGCTTTATAAAACACAGCATGTATTACAGAATCAATATACTGTAAGACATGGCATACTTTGAGAGAAGAGGCCGGTTGCAGATGGCATCATGAACCCAGCAATGTCAAAATGTCAAAATCTTTTGGTTTGTAGCTGTACCAACTGGTCAAATTTAATCAAGAGGATGTGGCCGCAGACCTCAAGCAGACCTCTATGGCGGGGCGTTCAGCAGCAACACTCATTCCCTACTCCCTATCCACAATAGGGAGTAGGGAAAGGATTTCAGAAACTACTCCGGCCACAGGAAATGACGTCATTGCCGTCTGAAATTAAAACATTTAGCAACAACGGCTTATAGATTTCCATGACGACGGCCGAGGATCGAAATTAAAAGGTAAAATTTCACTGAAAACTGATACTGAACGTAACATATTTTGACAAAAAAATAAAAATACTAATGGATAAAAGAGTTTTGTGTCTTTAGTGGTAAAATGGTGTACATTTTTGTGCGTATTATCACTTATTTTTGCATAAATATGATGGTCTCATGTCTTGTAATTCTCATAGGTGGACAAAGTTACTCCATTTTGAATCCTTATCATTTTCTTACAGATTAAATACTTCGGTAACCAACAAACAAAAAAAGACTTTTAAAAAGATTTATATGTGTTCCTTTGCTCCTCTCGTTGGCCCGTCATGTTTGAGAGCTGCAACCGTCATCGCCCCAGAGGTCTGCTGCTGAACACCCCACCATAGAGGGCTGCAGCCAGATGTCTCTCAATTTAATAGTCTTTTTTAGTATCTATCAGTGGCGTCTTGCCAAAACCATGTATATCAAAGATCACAACTTGTCAGGGAATGAAAAAAAAGGCTGTATATTTCTTGATTATTTTGACTCAGAGGGGTGTTAGTCAGCATCTTTCTTGACACTTTTTATTACTTTATTCCCGCTGGCAGATGTAAAGGGTGACCAGTAGAACTGATTTATGAAAAATAATAATAATAATAATAAAATCATGAAAAATGGAGATTCAAGGTTTTGGTCCAACACCAGTGATATTTAGAATCAACCTTTCTTTTTTGTTGTTGTTTTTTTTTATAATTGAATCTTGTGAATTTAGGGACCTCTAGGAAGTAAACTGTGAAAAATTTTCTTAAGAACCAACTCAGATCACCATTAAAAACTCCTGAAGCACAGTAGGCATCTGTCTCAACTTTGTTTAGACTTTCTACAAGGATCTTTTGGGATTTTTCAGTTTTGATACCCTTCGAGCAAGTTTGTGTAATCCCTCTGAATGTTTCGAGTAAAACTCACAATTAATGTTTGGAGTGGAATCTAAAAAAACTACATTTTAAAGTAAAAAAAGTCTAGTGGCTGTGAACAAGAGGGAAATACTTTGGTCCTTCTGTAATCATTTGATTCATGAAATAAACAAAAATCAAACATGCTTTTCTATAAAGTACATTTGATTGACCAGCAATTACTATCATCCCAGGGGAGCACTATACCTGCTGCCTCACTGTTTTCTTGCTCTCTGGTCACTACGTGCCCATGCAGTGTGGAGTGGTCTGGAAACAAGGACAAATCAGCAACCCAGCTGATGACTCAACAGGAGGGGGCATCATTGCCTGATGAGATCCCCTCCCTGGAAAAACACTGTTCATTTACCCGAGCTACCACAGAGACCTTCAGCAGCACACTTCCTCCACATTATCCCAGACGAGCAGGGAAAAATCTGATTGCTTTTTACTGATTTTCTCGTTTTGTTGTGCACTTTGTTGTTTGTCTGTCCAGCATCAAACTTGTGTCTGGTAGATTGCACACTTGAAAAGAAGGGGCAGGTCTTTGACGCTGCACAGAGTTTGAATAGAAAGCCGGCCAGGAGTGTAGGAAATCACACTGCCTTTGTGCAAAAACTTGGCACACTGGTGTCCTGTTGTTTTTTTTGTCGGACAGTATGCATGGGTGCTGGGGCTGGAGATGTAGAAGTAAAATGGCCTGCTGAAAAGGCTTACGTCATGTGTTTTGAGGTCATTAAGAACAGTGTGAGGGTATGGATCAAACAGTGGGTGACATTGTTTTTCAGCCACTGAGAAGCTCTCCACATCTTTCCAGTTGCATGTTCCATTTCCTGTTGAGTTCAAAGATTGGAACAAAGAACAAATACTGGGTTGAGAAACAGAACTTCCCTGGGGCTATCAACATTTTGCTTTTTTTTTTTGAGCCGCTTGGAGTTTTTTGATACCACAAAGGACTTAAGAAGACGTCAGACTTTTGTGTTTTCTACCACAGGGACCAGAAATACTCAGCAGTAGGATACTATACACAGTATGTGGACAGCAATAACAAAAAAATCATGATGGAGGGAATTATGCAATAATTAAAACACAGTAAGAGAAGCATAATAACACATCACAGTATCTTATTAAATGATATGGATATTTTTAAGTGATTATTGTGGCTCACGGAGGAATACTTCCAGAACAAGACAACATTAAGTAAAATTTCCTTCACCATTTAGCTGCCACAAGCCTATTAACTCAGCTTTCTTTGGCTGATTTTGAAAATTGAGCTTTGGCATATGGCATATGCACCAGCATTAATCTGCCTCACAAACTGAGTGACCATGCAAGAAGAAGACTAGTGAGAGAGACCACCAAGACACATATGAGTACTCTGAAGAAGTGAAAAGCTTCAGAAAAGTCATATTAAATCTTGGCTAGAGTTCACCAAAGATGTGGGAGACTTCATGGTCAAGTTGTAGAAAGTTCTTTAGTCTGGTGTGATCAACGGGGTGCTTTTTGGCACTCAGACAAGACGTTATGTTTGGCAGGAACCAAACACTGAACATCACCACAAACACACCATCCCCACTGTGAAGTAGGGTGATGACAGCATCATGCTGTAGGGGTGCTTCTCAGCAGCCAGCCTTGGAGAGCTTATAAAGGTGGAGGGTAAAATGAATGCGGCAAAATGTAGGACGACCCTGGAGGACAATTCTATACAGTCTACGAAAGAACTAAGGCTTGGGAGTAGATTTATTTCCCATCAAGACAGTTACCTGAAGTAAAGAGCAAAAAGTCACACAGACTCAGTGCTGTGATTGCAGCTAAAGGTTTGTCTACCAAATACTGACTTGAAGGTGGTGAATATTTAAGCAGTCACTTATTTCACATTACATATTTTATTTGATTTACATTACTTTGTAGAAATCTGTTTTCACTTTGAAATTAAGTTGGCCATGATTGATATATAAAATAAAAGGGTAAAAGGGTAAAACATCCAAGGGGGTGAACACTTTTTTATAGGCACTGTATTTTGTCCTATACCACCACACTGTAGTGTATGGTCTCTCATGTGGCACGGATCATTCATGGCGGGGTGGGATAGCTCTGGAAAGAACAAGGTTAAGAAAAATTTACTTTAACATGCATTAATTTATTTTTTTGTTTGGCAACATAGAGCTATCCCAATAAGCAGTTACATTTGTTTTCACTTTGAGCATTTACCTTGTCATCCAATTATAATGTACTAAATGGTGAATGAACTTCAATGTCAAGTGCACTTTTTACTTCTAACTATTTAAAGCACTTTTTACACTATTAGATTAACACTCATCCCACCCATTCACACTGGAGGCAGAGGCTGCTATTTAAAGGGCCCATCGGTGTTAGCTAGTTCTATTAATACACAGTCACAGGCCACTGATGCAACAGCAGGAGCAATTTGGGTTTCAGTGTGTTGCCCAAGGACATTTCAACATGTGACAAGAGGAGCAAAGGATCAAACCCCATCTTTCCTGCTGAGAGATGACTGAATCCACCACTGAACCACAGACTCTCCAGCTGGTCAGTTGTCCATCTGATGTTTGTCACTACAAAACATCCTCAAAACATTATTTCAAGGCTGCAATAAGGTGCTAAAATGGTACAGAGGGCTGAATAGATTTACAGAGACTGATTACATTTAGGCAATCACCTTTAAATCATCATTTGATCAGTTGTTGATATAAATATATCTAATCTCCATGGTCAGAAATATGTTAATCTGAGAAAAAGCATAAGTTTCACCCTTGATTTCCTTATGGTTGGTCACTGCCATGTGCTCAAGAGCCAATCACTGCCTTTGCAGAATAGATCTGGGATAAAACTTGCAGTGTCATTTCTTTTCTTTCAGCGTTACATTCTGATGTTGATAATTATAATGGACCCAGAGTCTATTTTTATGCTTGCACTATAGTATATTATGTATATGTGGACTTTATATCAGTGATTCTCAACTCCAGAATCAAGATTGAACACCAACTACTTAATGAGAAACCGCAAAATTTCTGACATATTTTCAATCAATCAGACGTATTTAATTATGTCATATCATTGGTGTGCTTTAAGCCTGTGTTTTGATTGCACAGCTGAAGAGAAAATTTAAATATGATGATAGAAAGTAGGGGAAGAAATACACCAAAAAAGCACCTTGATCGGGATACATCAAGGACTTCATATGGGCGCTGCTTTACCAGCTCAGCTAAACCAGTGCCCAGTTCAGATTTATTAAATAAAATACTGTTTGATTTTGATCTTAGATGATGCTTTACATCTGACAGAATATAGAAACAGAAGGAACACATTTCAAAAGTACCTCATGGATTTTACTGACCCAACATTTTACCAAGCACACGTCAACCGACAGAAAATGTGAAGCTGAGAGAGAATGGGATCTCAGTCAAACAGGTCTATGTCTTTCTCTGAAGGCCCGCTCAGCTGATCAGGAATCAGCTGACAACCCTCCCGGCTCCACCCACATGTCAACACCTAAAAAGGTAAAACAAGACTGAAACCCAATCCCAATCTCCACCCTAAAGCCTCAGCACTGAGCCCTCATGGACTTAAATGTCATCAGGTGTGCAGCAAGTGAGTCAACAAGTGCTTGGGATGGTTAAAGAAATCAGTTATAGGACACACTATCGTGACATCACCTGTTCCTGGAAACAAGATGCATCATTATTTTGAGCCAAATTTATTTGTCCCGTACTTTGACGTTACATCAGTCACGTAACACCTGTCAACCCATCACAGCCCTCTCATTATCAGCGCTACCTACACCATTAAAAGGCACCAATCCTGCTCTTTTGTTTTAGATCTTTTTGTTTAAATTGCACACAAATGCTGATCAAAAATAAAACTCACAAAAAGTAACAGCCTTTCAGCTGCACAAGGAAGATACAAAGGCATGGCTTAAAAGGAACCCTGCATGAACAGACAAGTTTGTCTTGTTGGATAGATATTCATATCTCCTAAATGTGCATTGAACTAAAAAACTCACTAAATATCCCAGATATCTGCATTTTGAGTAAATTTGAGCTCATAATTTATGACAGCTTTCATACCAGACATGAGTTTGCTGCGTGTTGGTTTTGTCTCCCTGCTTTCAAAGCTCTGTCATTCCTCCAATGTTTTACCTCAATAAGCCTCCCTACAAGTGACTGGATTCAGTGTATAGTGGAAGCGTGCCGGGAGCTTTTCAAAATAAAAGCAGTATGACCACATGAACGGAGTTTCCAAAGAAATACTACGAGGCCTTTTACTTTAAAAAGCACAAACTAGGTAACAACAAGGTAAGTATGGCTCTGTATTTATCATTTTCCTGTCTAGCTGGACAGACAACCGCTCATGGTGCAAATAAAAAATAGAAGAGACCTCAAATTTTAGAATTCTCCGTGCGTGAGACGTGCAGCCTCTCAGAGATGCAGCTCTAACACTGGCTGCCAGTCTGAAACAGCGGTTACTGCATAGGAACAATGAGGAGCGCTACAGAACTGTGACATCACAGCGCCAGACTAAAACATGGTGGCCTCCAGGTGAATTTATAAACTCAAATTACTCAAAATGCAGATATCTAGTGAGTTTTTTCATTCAATATGTCTATGAGAGATACAAATATCTATCCAACAAGATGAACTGGTCTGATCATGCGGGGTTCCTTTTAAGCAAATCACTGGAGACTTGAAAGTTTTCTGCACTTTGTGCTATTGGAAGTTTTCAACGGGCCACACAGGTGAGATGACTGAACCAGGTATGCTGCTACAGTAGTGTACAAGAAAGTCATGCTTGTAAAAGGTGCTAGCAATATTGGGGCATTTTTTCGGGACATCAACAGCACTAGAAGATTAAAAAATGCAACATGAGAGAAGCACCTTATGTGCACCACACACACACCTGCAACACAGAGCAGGTTAAAAGTGAACTTTATATGGAATATGACTTGTCATGTCAGGACTCTTCTCTAGTGTGTGAAAGGACCAAAAATTCCTCAAAAGCTGTTAAGAGCAAAAGAAAAAAAAATATCTAGGAAAAAGTGAACTTGGTGAGTCATGCCTTTTTTTAGATTTTAAATATATTTGTATGATCAAAAGGCTCCAACCTGTGGTTTATCTTACCGCTTATTCAAGCAGTTCTCAAAGTTGAGTTCAGGGGCAAAATTTTTAAATACTTTTAGTAAAGGTACATGCTCTTGATCCACTGCAGTTATAAATATTTCTATTATAAACTTTAATCTGAACATTGATGCTACTCAAGGTAGACCAACTTCAGTGACTACAAGTAGCAATAACTGAAAGGTGCAAAATGTAGCAGGACATCTTCTTCCATCATGTTCAATATACCATCCATTTATGTTATGGTTGCTCCCAATAGGTGAGACTTCTCTGACTGAGTCAGTGGTGCAAAAATGTCTAATGAACAAAGGTATTCTGGGAAAACTCTGCAGATTAAGACATCATTGTTGATTAATTTGAGTACAATTGCAAAGAAAGTGATTGAGTACTGTTCACTTAAAATGAAAGATGCATCCTTTTAAATCTGTAGAGCTGAAATAGCTGTTTTGGATTTTTAAGGTTACAACTCAATTTTTTATAAACCTTCAACTGTTCAGTCTTAGCGTGAAAGAGTGTAAAGTGTTTTAGATTGGGAAGTTGCACTCAAAATATCTTTTTGAGTCAGTAACTTCAGTCATGGTGCAAAAGTGCCTAATGCTTAAAGACATTTTTGGAAAACTTTGCAGAGTAAGCAGTCATCAGGTCATTCCTGACATGCTTTTCTTGGGCTTATAGTTCTACATTAAAAGGAACAACTCGCAAATTCAAGTTCACCAAAGTATATGTCTGCTACTAAATTAATTACTTCAGCAAACTCTCATAGGGTGAAGTTTTGTGATAATGATGTGATAATGAAGTGTGAAAAATAATTTATTATTGGCAAATCCATGTTAGATTTTGCTATTGCTGTTGCTAATGATTCCAAAACAGATGAAGTATTTTTTTTACCTTTGGATTTACAACAATCACTCACAGGGTAGCTGATAGCCAGGTTGAGTTTCACCTGACTGCATGAAAACAGTGAGGGCATGAAAAATGTTCAAATGCTGAGAGAGAAAAGTTGCTTGTTTGCATGAGAACATTTTTCCTTTTTATTTGCAATGAACTTTTTCATTCATGTACCTTAATTTTTTTTTTTTTTTTTGTATATTCTGAATTGGTATTGTAACTCTATTTCAGGATTCAGAGACAGGAGAAAAGAAAAACACATTTTGCTGAGAACTTAGACACTATTTAAGTATAAATTAACATGAAAATGGAGTTCTTAACAGGAGCTTAGTTATTGCAGTGAAATTATACACTTCAGGTGAAGTGTACACATGTCAGTAAATGTAGCTACCTTGACATTACATTTATTTATCATGGACTTGTTGGTATCTGAATGTGACCAGTGTGTGTGACAGTGACAGGAGACAGTAGGGGTCCTCTGCTGTCGCCCTTGCTCCCTGCCACCGGTGCTACACAGAGAGGGGAGGATGAAGGGGGGATGCGAGTGAGTCCTGTTGCTAGGATACAGAGCATGGCCCTTAGAAGGGAGCAAGAAGAAAACAGTGAAGCGAATGATTCCCCACGCAGACACACAAACATGCAGGCACGCACACACAAACAGGGCTTTTCAGGCAGTACAAATATGTCACTGATCAATGACACCATCGCCTTTAAAAACGTGTCATCGGCGCTGCTGTTGGCGACACATCGCAGGGTTCATCTTAAGCAAGAGGAGTGAGTGATCCATTAAAATTAGGGAATTCATTTATAATTCAAAAGGCATCAGAGATATTGACACATGGGGGCCTATCAGAGGCACAACCATTAATTCTCCATTTTGTATTCTTTCATTGGATGCATTAAAAAAGCATTAAAGCTTTGTCTCGCTGCATCAAGCAACACCCTTTGTGCTGCAGCCAGGTGGTTGAAGTTCACGGCACTTTGTTAAAGTGACTTTTTCTTCCCATCAATCAACAGCACTACTGACCCTAAAACCCCCACGCCGTAATTGCCTTCAGGATTAAAATGGATTGGAGCCTGCGCTGAAATCCCGCATGCATTTTCCATTAGTTTTTCATGAGCAGGAAGTTTGCAGATGCTGGCTGAAAGAAGGGGTGCAAGGAAAGCATGGATTAGTTTTTTTTCCCCTCTTTTTATCTCAATGAATATTCAAGTGCTTACTAGTCAGGTAGTGTAAATAAGGCAGTAAACACCCCTTTAACCTCTTTATCATGCAGCATGAGTGCATATTAAGCACAAAAGATGGATGTCACAACCCTTATTTTCTGCTTGTTTTTAACATATCTCCTTAATGATATGATCATTTTAGGTGTTGTGTTGTCTAAAGCCTGCAATTGATGTAATTATATCAAACATTAGATTACATAACATTAGATTACAGCCTGGCGCCTATTATGAATACAGAGAAGGTCAAATGACTCACTAGACTGCCTGTAATGTGATTACGGTGGAGTCAATAGAGGATAAGAATCCATGAAAGAAAAAAATGATGCTATCAAGTGCGTGTCACACAAGTAGTGAGTCGTTGTAGCCTATTTAAGATGCGGTGTTTTAAAAAACAAGCAGTATCACAGGATGGCAAATTTGCATATTTATGCTACAAAGAACCCAAGGAGTATTGTTCACACAGTAATTGGCGCTGAGCTTACTTCACCATAAATAGAACAGCCAAATTACATGCAGCAGCTAAGTATGTTCCACCCTTACAGTAATGAATGTTTGCTCTCCGCCCATCACAGGGGTTTATATATTTATTTACCCCTCTCTCTCACACAGGGAGTTTAAGACAGAGCAACCTGCTCACATTAGCTGTTCTCCTTCACTGAAGACTGCACTTAACCTATCTATTGTGTGACTGTATGCTTTATAAAGACAGAACTTAACACACGCCCTCTATAGTTTATTGTGCATCTCTCTCCTCTGTCCTCTATTAGCATCTCTTTGACTCGTCCTCTACATCCACCCCCCTTCTTCCTTTTTCTCGACGTCTCCATCAGCCGCTCAGGATCGATAGATGTACGGGACCAGAAGGCACCGCGTTACTACTGAGACGACAGCAAAGTGCGCTTAAAAAACTGCTTGTTAGTCAAATGTTCCACTCTGCTGCCCTTCCCAGCTGATTCAGTCTTGTTTTAGTCTCCTTCTCTGTCTCTCCCTCCTGTCTCTTGTTAATTCCAGCATGCACAATCAATGTTTCTTTATTTCAGAGGGGGAAATGTATCAGATAACAGTTTGGCTGAGCATCTAAGCCACATAAAGGGATATCTAGATTCTACAACTCTCAGTGGAGACGTGACTGATGTCGGCTGTTATTTGTTATAGAAATCAAATGATCACTTACCATCTAGTGGAGCTTCAAGCCCATAGCCCCTCATACCATAGGAAAGCTTTTTAATCCCTCTCAGAGAGAAGAGAAGGTGTTTGATGTGGGTGTAGTGTCCGACCAATCCTCACTAGGCCACTGAAGTCATATCTGTAAAAGCTGCTTGATGAATAACGTTTATGTAAAATCTGTCTGCTGGGCTTAAAGCGGACTGGTTTAGTGACCTCGGCATGCACCACGCTCTCTTGTATTGTTCCCCAGCCTGATGCAAAAATATAAAAAATACATTCTCTGGCTGGGCTTTAATCACAAAGCACAGCCTGATTGTGCTGTAGGGTTATGATGTGTTTTTGCCGATGTTTGCGCCTAGTGTGTGAGTGTGTTGAGGTGAAAGGAACAAGCTGAAAGAAGCAATTTGATCCCACTGTCAGTTAGCTTCATGCATATTGCTCCTGTGGGAGAAAAACTGAAGCAATTTGTTTTTGTGTTATTGAGCGGCGGCTGTAATGCCTCCATTTCTCTGCTGGCTTGACACTGAAATTTGTGTGTGGCAGTTCAATGGCGGATTGCTGATCCAAGTTGTTTTCATCTATAAAGCAACACGCAGGTTTCATATTCAGCATTGTTTTGTACCTCTGTTGACCCTCACCTGGAGTTTCTGAACCTTCAAGTCAAATAAATGGGCTCGCCTTTCACTTTCTGTACAGTAACAAAAACAATGGCTGTGCTCACTCCACTCAATATATCATACAATGACACACAGGCCTACTGTATAGGACAGGGCTCCCATTAGCGTGCACCTAATGTATCTAATCTATCATGCTGGACGTTCAATCGTTTCCTCCACTGCTGCAGCCTAAACATCACCTTTGTTAGGCCTTTTTTCCCCTCTTTTTTGTCTTCTAACTTCAACAATAGTATGTCTCTCTTTTTGTCATTTTTGATGAGAGTAGAGTTAATGTGGCAGGTGCCACTTTCCGCTTTCCTCGAAAACAGAGAGGCAGGCAGCCAGGCAGGCCACAGTGATTTAATTGGAATAATGTATGAAATGAGTCAGAGTCGCAGGCAGGGAGTGTTAACTCTCAGCTGTGCCAGCTTCGACAGAGATCAATGCACCTAACCTCAATTCAAGAAAACATTCTTTAATGGATCCCCCCGGGATCTGCACAGAGCCTCCTCTCTTCTCCTCTCTTTTTTTATTTATTTTAATTTTTTTTTTCTCCCCTTTTCGACTGTGGCACACACTTTTTAATTATCCGCCTGAGGATTACCAGGCCAGTGGGAGAGGATGATTTTTTATCCTGTCACACCAAACAATACTGTTTCGAGCACGTTTCTTTCATTCAGGATGCATACTCTCCTCCCTGTTATACAGGGTTGTACATTATTGAGTGTGTCACCTGACAGTACTAGTATGTTAAGGTTACTCTTTGTTCCTCTGATTCCTTCACCTTGACACCATGTTTCAGCCCAGCTGAATTATTATAAATGTTTTATGTTCTCCTCCAGCAGCAAAATGTACCTGCCTAAACTGGACAGTTTAATGAGTTTTCAGAGCAATGTTTCCTTCTCAAGACAATGGCAGCTCACTAAAAGACAAAAACAAAAAACTAATGACAGTAAATATAATTAGGCTTTATGAAAAACCAAAATACAAAAGAAACCTTTTTAATGTCAAAGTGAAAACAAGTTTCTACAAAGTAATTTCATTAAAATAAAAATATGTCTGATAAAATAAATGAGTGCATAAATATTCACCCTCTTTACGTCAGTATTTAGTAGATGCACCTTTATTTGCAATCACAGCACTGAGTCTGTGTGGATCGGTTTCAATCAGACTTGCATATCTGGATATTGCAATTTAACTCCATTCTTCTTTGCAAACCTACTCAAGCTCTGTCAGGTTGCATGGGGATCTATATAAACAGCCTTTCTCAAGTCTAGCCACAAACTCTCTACTGGATTGAGGTCTGGGCTTTGACTAGACCACTCCAGAACATTCACTTTGTTGTCTTCAAACCATTTCTGTATAGCTTACACTGTATGCTTCAGGTCATTGTCCTGCTGGAAAATAAATCTTCTCCCAAGCTGAAGTTCTCTTGCTGACTGAATAAGATCATCCTCCAGGATTTTCTTATATTTTGCTGCTTTCATTTTACCCTCTACCTTTACAAGCCTTCCAGGGCTGGCTGCCAAGAAGCATCCCAACAGCATTATGCTGCCACCACTGTGTGTCAGTGAGAATGATGATTTGTGGTTATGTGCAGTGTTTGGTGTCTGCTACACATAGCAACTTGTCTGACAGCCAAAAAGCACAATTTCTGACCAAAGAACTTTCTCCATCTTGACCATTGAGTCTCCCACATGATTTTGGTGAACTTTAGTCGAGATTTAACAGAAATTTTCCCCAACAGTGGCTTTCTCTTTGCCACCCTCTCTTTTTTCTGGAGAAGAACCCGGACAACAGTTGTATGCAGAGCCACTCTTACATGTCAGCAGGTGAAGCTTGTCACTTCATCAGAGTAGTCATAGGTGTCTCTCTCTCTAGTCTCCTTCTTGCACAGGCAGTCAGTTTGTGAGGACGGCCTGATATAGGCAGATTTAAACATACTCCATATTCCTGCCATTTCTTGATGATGGATTTAAATGAACTGCAGAGGATATTCAGTGCCTTGAAAAATATATCCATCCTCTCTGAGTTGTTTGAGGTTGCTGAGGTGTGTTCCTATGTCTTTGTGGTGTAATGGTAGCCAGGAGTCCTGATTAAAGTGACTGAACATTACAGACACAGGTGTCTTTATACTACAATTAACTGAGACACATTCACTGCACTCAGGTGATCCTCATGTCACTTGTGAGACCGTAGCACTGATTGGCTGGACCTCTGTTGAATTAGGTCAGTCACTTACGTTACATATTTTTATTTAATTTACATGACTTCGTAAAAATCTGTTTTCACTTTGACAAAAAAAAAGCCAATTTATATTGACCATGATTGATTTATGAAGTCAACATAGGGTAAGACGTCCAAGGAAGTATCTATAGTATCAGCTGCAGGGATTTTTATACACTTACTTGCAGCTGCTTTTCTCAAAACCATAAGGTAAGAGGCACAAAGGGAAAAGTACATCAGAAAACCACATGAACCAAGTGACAAAATATTTGCAGATGTGACAAACTGTGATGTGCTTCTGGCTCACAGTGAAACAAATATAAGATAGGAGCTGTCTTATAGTTTACATCTGTACTTTTTCTCTGCTCAGGACTTATTAATTATTCATTGCAATGATTTACTTCCCAGTCAGGGAAAAGGATCTCAAACAATGTCTGGATTTGACAAAGCTGCATTGCGCAGTCACATTTAATCTCTTGTTTCTATAACCATCAGTACATTGAAACAAAAACATCCACAAGTGAGTCACCATTCAGCAGCTGGTTGTCTCATTCATGCGGCGTTATTACAATAGAAACACTATCAGGAAGAGAAAAAATGACACTTTTCATAATTATAACAATTATTTGCCTGAGGTTGTCAGAGATTGAATGAGGCTATAGAACAGTCAGTTACATTTTAAACATTTCTTTGCAGACATACTGACATTATGTTGACTTTGATTCTCTTAAATACAAGTCTGAATCATTTAAATTAATATAAAAGAAACAAATGATTTTCAGTTGAATGTGGCATGTTTCCTTTAATTATCTCTCCATAACACCTATGTATCTCTGTATATTGTAAGCCTGGAAAAAAGTGCATCAACATTTAATAGTATTCTAAAACATTTTAATAATTGCTGAAACTTTTTTACACTGCCATATGTTTTAAAATCCACATAGACTTTGCAGTAAAAACTGGACTGCGCTTCAAGTTCCCTGCAAGTTATTCCCTTCAGTAGTTCTAATGAAGACTTGGTCACAATCTGTGTCAGACGTTGCTGAGGCATGTCAGAGGGTGCAACGAATCACTATGATGTAATAGAAAGAAAAACAGATGCAAGCAGAGACACAACATCTATTTTCACCATCTCTCTCTGCTTCTTTCATGTTTCCATCAGGGAAACATGTGTGACATCCGTTGCAGCCAGAGAGAAATCACATCTGAAGTGAGTTGTAGCGACATGTTTGATCATCATGTTCCACTACTTTTCCAATTGGGGATTTATCATGTTCATTATCATGTTTACTGCTCCTTTCACATTACATTGACAACATATGTAAGACTACTTTCCTTCATTTTCATGTCTTATAAACAGTTTTGCAACTACCTGGAGCTAACATAAATGGAGCCTGAATCTGTGCTTGAACTGCTACTGTCATAATGCAGATACTGTTGTATTTATATCTCACTCCTATTGCTTAATAGCATATTTTTATGGAATCTTTACCCACTTATTACTTAATGATCCATCTAATGGGCCAAATCCACAATAAATAGGTGCTGCCTGCCAATGGTGCCATGATCTGCCTGTTTTAGGGCCCTTAAACTGGCCGCTCTCTGTGTATCCTGCAAGTCAGTATTAAATATCGTATATCATTTTGAAATATTAGATGTAAACAAATAGAATGCATGTCAAATCTGCCATGAAGGATTTCAACCAAAGTTAACATCATCACACCCTGACCAAATGTATCAGAGCAGCTTTTTTTTTCAGTGGGAGTGAGCAGTTTGAAAATGTGTATTTCTAAAAAAGGGATTAAAATGCACACTTTTCACGTACTTTATTGTCTTATATGCCGAAACAGGCAGCATTATCACTTTAGTTTTACAGAATATATAAAACAACCAAATAAATAAATAAGATTTAAAAAAAAAAGAAAAGAAAAGAACCAGGCCTGTGATATTTGTACATTTAGATAATCAAGGAAGACATATATTAAACAGTTACAGCAGGTTCATTTTCACTGCATACTAACCTAGCTATGCATAAGAAAACGCTCCCAGAACCTCTTTAAAGTTCTCATTTTCTTTACTAATTCTAGCTAACATTTGGTCATATGATATTATTTCTAACATGAGCTCCATCTACTTTTTTAATATCTGGTATAGCTGTGCTTTTCAATAACCTGAGGATCACTCTAGCAGCTGTGACAACCCCAAGTTTTATCACTATGAAATGATGTTTACATATATTGGGTAACTCTGTTTGATCTCCAAGCAGACATATTCAAGGAGATACAGGTATTGCTATACCTAAAGACTTTCCAATGGATTCTATTACTTTTCCCAAAAAGGGAAAACAAGCCTGGATTTCCAAATTACATATAAAAATGTTCCCGTTTCGTTCTGACATTTCCAACACAGATTATTTCCAATCAGACCCATCCTATGGAGCTTAGAAGGAGTAAAGTAAAATCTGTGTACTCACTTTTATTGAGTAAATTTCCCCCTTGCTTCTTTTATGTTTTTGCCTGTATTTGAAAATATTTTAACCACTCTTCCTCATTCACATTACACCCCAAGTCTGTCTGCCAAATGATCTTCAGGTTTTTACAAACGTTTTTTGCAATCTGTTGAAAGTTTTATAACATAAAGCTGCTCTGTGTGCTATACCTGGCAACTCAAAAAAGTCAACTACTGCATTCCTCACTCAGACTAAATTGTCCTTTGGTAATGCAGTCTCTAATTTGTAAATAGTTCCAAAAACTGCCCTTACTGTAAGCCAGTGATCACAACATACATAACTTTTCCCTACATGGGTGGTTGGATTATGCCACAGGGAGGGGTAAGATTGTCTTAAATGTGACACACCACAGACGTTATATATCTCTTTCCAAACAGTCACTGAGTGTGCCAGTATTGGGTTTGTGGAGTAACTATGTTTGTTGGTGGCCAGCCCATGGGAGAGAACATCCAAAAAGGTCTTACAAGCTCTTGTTCAATTTTAACCCAGCTCAGCTCTGAGTCTGTTCCCTTCCAGTGCTTAAGCAGGGCCAAACCTCCTAAATCCCTTGGTGAGCACATTTTCTTTATATTGATCCTCGGTTTTGTTCCATAAAAAGTTTTTGACGATTAGGTCCCACTGTTTAAACAGATGTGGTGAAATATCATCAGGTAACATCATGGAAACATAATTGAATTGTGGGGCAACCACCATTTTAATCACATTTATTTTACCCCATAAAAAAAGCCTCAATTTTCCCCGTTCATCCAAGTTTGTTTATATTTTTTGGAGGAGGGGCTCCGTATTTAAGGACATTATCTCCTCCAAATTTGAAGTAAGGTAAATTCCCAAGTATTTCATGCCTGAGGGTATCCACTTAAAATTGAGTGATGTAATATTGTCTGCATCTTTTAAACACATGCCTGAGAGCTATATCAGTCAGTCGCACTTGAGGACACTGATTTTACACCTGACAAGCATCAAAATCAAATCACATGGCATCCTCCTAATTCTGCAGTCTATTTAAGCTGCAAGATTTGCAGTCTCTGCAATGGGCAGCGCCACCCTTAATCAGTACTTTGTTCTCGGCTAAACCCACCTCCATCCCAGCATCCACCTGTAGGCTCATCATAAAAATCCTAATGATACACCATAAATTAAATAACAAATTCAGCAGTCTATTAGAGCAGTTTAATCATGCCTAATCATTTATGAATAGAATGAACGAGGGGAGACAAAAGAACAGATACTGTTTCATGCTTCCTGTAGCTACTGCTTTTCTTCATATCACTGTATCAAAATCTTGTATAAATTTCTTTGTTTATGTTTTTTGTCATGTTTTTTAAGTCAAAATTTTCTCACATAGAAAAACCAAAGTGCATCATTCTTTACAAAATACAACTTTGTTTTCCCCAAATTAACCAATGTGTTTATTATTTTAATAAACCAAAGTTTATTTTGGGTGTAATGGGCCAGTATCTAGGAAACAGGAGAAAATGTCTTTTTTTTTAAAACAGTTTTTCAGGTCGACAGCTTAACACTGTGAAAACACACAAGATGCTGAATTTAGTTACATTATATTTCACACCCTTGAATTTGTCTGCTTGGTCACTGAGACATCACCATGGTTTTTCACTCCTTCTTTGCCACATGGTAAATAAATAAATAAACAGTTTTTGAAGGGATGGTTTCAATGAATTCATGCTCCAGAGTACAGCCAGAGATGCTCCTGACAGGGGGGCTGTGAGAAACAGATGTGACAAAGCCTCTCCTCGCTCTTCCTGTATGCATGAATCTCTCCCTGTCACTTCTCTCACATATCATCCACTGGCCACAACATGCCACACTGAGATGCGCTGATCAAAAGCCCGAGCTGTCATGATAAACTGACACTCTCATCCCTTTTCCCCTCACAAAGAGCCGTGTGAAAAAGAAACCAACACTGTAGTTGGTCCCTCCCACTTAGAGATGTTCTTTTTTTCCCTTCAGATACCAATTCTGGTACCTGATTTTGGCTGTGAAAGGATGTGATGTCCTCTTTTGTGTGGACAGACTCAGGCAAACCCTTTGACAAACATGAAAAAATACATACAGAGAATAAATCCCATCTGACAATAACTGTATCATCTATGATGGAGAGACGTATTCAGAAAGAATGCATAGAAATAATACTTTAAATAAATAATTTTTCCATTATAAATGCAGGAGACACAAAACAGATGGGTACAGTTTCTCTGTGGAATTTAGTACGTTTATAGCGAAAACATTTTGATTTTTGATTTCCAGTACAACCAGTGAGTCCTTCTTAAAGGGACAATTCTCACTTAAATCACTAGAGGCTAATGCCAATACTACTGCTACATACTTCAAAAATAGTGAGATATCCCTTCAAGTCTATGTTTGTCTTGGGAATACATTTGCTGCCCAGTTTGAGTTAAGATAGATAAAAGAAGTTTCAAGAATGTGAGGGGGCCAGAACATGGAGTGAAGAAAAAGTAGACTGGAAATGTACTTGGGGAAATAAAGTCCTGCCCTGTCTTGTATAAAATCTACAGATTCTTACACTCATGGTTAATTTTGCAGGAAGCCTGAGGAAGGATACAAAAATGGGAGAAAGGGTCCTCAGCAAAAAGGGAAGCTTGAAGATTGGTCTATAATCTTCTAACTGGACTGTTTTTTTGGAAGTGGCATAACACTGGTGATTTTTAAAACAGGCAGGTACAGACAAAGATGTGAGGGAGCAGTTGTTAACAGAGAGAAAAAGGGACTTATTTCACAAAAAGTGAAAACAGAAAAATCCACACAAAGAGCAAAGGGTTTAAAACAAAGTGACACTGAAAGTTTTGAAAGATTTTAATAAGCAGACCTAAACAGGGAAAATATTATCATATAATGTCAAAAACAAAATCACAGGACTTTTAATTTCCTTAAAGGCTACTAGCTCAACTCAGCATAACAATCTCAACTACATTACCCATAATTCCATTCAGCTTAAGTCACAGTGCCTACGTCAGATTCTGCCTCTATGGAACAAAGCATAAATGGCTGCTTTGTCCTCAGAAAATTGGGGAGCTGAACTTCTCTCACATCTGCTGCTACACGTGGCTGCTCCCATTGTTGCTCTATTGTGGCTCTCTGAATACCTTGATTATGCCTATCTTTGCCAGCAGAGGTATCTACCCTCTGCATATCCATATGGGACTTTTATTATGTGTGAGACTTTCAGCTCAGCCTTTCTTTCTTCTTCTTACGTTTCAAGTTATTCAGCTGCAGGGAGAATGGAAGTGACATCTTTCTATGCAAAAATTCACATAATTACCTGAACAATTTGAATCATTTAAGGACAAAAATATTTCAGTCTCTTCAAAATATTCAAGTCCTTTCAAGTATTCCTCTGATGTATCCCCAAACAACTTTATGATTTCTGTCCCGTTCCAGTCTGTGGTGCCAGTGCCACACATCCTTTGTTCGTTTTGTAGCATGGGAGAAAGATAAAAGTGTGTGAGAAGTCTGCTGAGCCAGGCATTACTGTGTGACTGTACAAATGTCAAGCTGGAATGTCATCTCACAGTGGTCAAGACCTGAAAGCTCACAATGTACAAGGCAAATCAGGACCCAGTACTGACAATTGTCACTTAAGTTATCTTAAAATCTACAGACAGAGGTTGAGGACAGATTTATGTGTATTTTTGTCTCATTTGCCTGGTTCAAATATGAACACTTCAGAAAACACTTTCATGTTGTGCACTTGGCTCCTTTTTAGCACGTCATTCCCCACTCTCTCTCTACCCATTTTCCAACTTTTTCCATTGTCTGCCTCTATAATAAAGGTACACAAAACCCAAAAATAAGTCTTTAAAATGCTCTAAGATGCACACATACACACAACATCACCAACAATGCATCAACCTGGTGAGCTAAGATCTAACTGTTATCCCCTATCAGCTGGAGGTACACAGATATCTCTGTCAAACAGAAAAAACTCCCTTATGATCATGTCCCACAAGGGGTCATGTGGGGGGTACTGCAGAAATATGGGGCCCTGGCACCATTACAGTGAGCCATCAGGTCTCTGTATGACCAAAGTGAGAGTTGTGTCCACATATTCAGCACAAAGTGTGTGTTGGCCTCTGCCAGGGCTGCCCTTGTCCCTGATCCTTTTTGTGATTTTCATGGACAGGATCTCAAGGCACAGCTGGGGGTAGGAGGGTTTCAAGTTTGGGGACCTCAGAATTCCATCTTAGCTTTTGCAGATGATGTGGTTCTGTTGGCTTCTCTAGCGGGGGCCTCCAGCAGGCAGTGGGATGGTTTGCAGCGAAGTGGTTGGGATGAAAGTCAGCACCTTCAAGTCCGAGGCCATGGTTCTTTGACGGAGAATGGTGGAGTGTTCCCTGCGGGTGGGGAGCGAGTCTCTGCCTCAGATGAAGGAGTTCAAGTATCTTGGGTCTTGTTCACGAGTGAGGGTATGGATGGATGGATGGATGGATGGATATTAGGACTAAGCCATATATTCATGGGTCTGGACACCTTGCAGGTTGTTTGTTTCTGTCTGCTTGTGTTTGGTTTGATTTTGATGATGAACTGAGTCAGTCAACTCTGTGCACCACTGCTCTTTAGTATTCAAACTTGGTGGCTGCATTAGATAACAGCAGCAATGGTTGAATGTGATGTGGTACAGAAATAGCATGAGTCTACATACAGTAAATCTGACTGAATGCTTTTATTTATGAGAATGTTGGATCATCAGCACTGGTGCCAGCAGGCTTACAGTTACTTCATTTTGGAGCTGAAAAGTTTGTGAAGCCTTATTGGATTCTGATGATGAAATTTCTTATTTGTGTAATTTTTAACCCCTTTAACCACTTTTTCTGACCATTTTTGGCTTTGTTATTTGCCACTTTTAAGAATCAATTTTTGGCACATTCTGCCCATTTTTGGTCTCTTTGCACCACATTTTAACCCATTTTCACCAGTTTACCAACCATTTTAAACCCAAATGTGGACAGATCTGCTCTGGGGCTGATATAGCTGCCATGGGGTCCAAAGACAACAACTTCACTCTTACTCTCATTTAGCTTGAGAAAATTAAGAGCCACCAAGGCTTTAATGTCTCTGAGACAGTCCAAGGCGTTAAAAGAACTGGGCCAAGTATGGAGCCTTGGGGCACTCCACATGGAAGAGGCACTAAGGAGGAGGTGGCATCACCAAGGCTGACAGAGAGGCTCCTGTCAGCCAGGTAGGACCTAAGCCACTCTAGAGCAATACCTTTGATCCCCACCCAGTGCTCAAGACGAGAAATTAATCCACAGTGATCCACAGTCTCAAAAGCCGCAGAAAGATCTGATAGCATAAGAGCAGCTGAATCCCCAGGATCAGTAATTAATAAAATATCGTTAAAAACCTTTAAAAGTGCTGTTTCAGTGTTGTGTAGTGTTCTAAATATTGGAACACCTCAAGGATATTGTTTCTGTCTACAAATGTTTGCAGTTGACAAAAAACAACTTTCTTCAATATTTTAGAAAGGAAGGGGAGTTTAGAAATCGGTCTAAAATTAGACAAGACTGAAGTGCCCAAGTTTGTTTTTTCTAAGAGAGGGTGCACCACAGAGTGTTTAAAATGAGAGGGGAAAACACCAGATACAAGGCTACTGTTAACAATCACCTAAATATTGGGACCAATGGCCCAGAAAACACTTTTAAAAGGCGAGGAGGGACAATATCTGTGGGGCAGGCTGCGGGTTTTAGGTGATCAATTATCTTTTTGAGTGAGAAGAGTGATACTGGCTCAAACCGGTCAAAAACAGCAGAGCAGGTGACAGTGACATACGGGTCAAGCAGAGGGAGAGAGATTTGTTTTCTAATGGAGTCAATTTTATCAGGAAAAAGTTCAGAAATCTGTCACATGTTTCTGAGGAGACATCAAGTTGATGGTATTAAAGACAACACGGGGGTTGTCACAACTATTTAAAATTACACCAGAGAAGTTCTGTGTGACTAACAATTTTCTGATTTCTGTTTAGGCTCTCCCACAACATTTCATAAGATACTTGGAGTTTGTTTTTTCCACTATCTCTCAGCGTTTCTGCACACTTGTCTAGCAGCATTTTTTAGGTTTACACCTCCTCAATTTAAGTGGAGCAATAGAATCTAAAATACTTTTACAGGAAGAGTTTAAAAGGGAGGTCAGCTCCTCAGTTTGAAGACACGCAGGGTTCTCAGTGTGAGATACACCAGCATCATTAAAAACAGTTGCAAACTGAACAGCAGTGGAAAGGTTAAAAATGCGGCGCTTAGGCGCAGAAGCACAGAACTCAGGTTTTTGACAGAAGGTGGAAATTTCAAAAACCACAGGACAGTGATCAGAGAAAACCACATCAGACACTTCAATATTGAAAACAGGTAAACCACAAGACAAAACTAGGTCCAAAGTGTGTCCATGTTGCTGAATGGGGCCAGATACATACTGCTCAAGATTAAAAGACCCAATAAGATCAAGGAAGTTTTTTGCCAGCAGTTTGGTCAGACAACAGATGGGAATATCAAAATCACCAACGATTAAAACCCTGTCGTAGTTTGTCATGATTCCAGCTAAGAAATCAGAAAAAATACAAATAAAATCCTTGTTGTATTTAGGTGGTCGGTAAATCACAGCACACAGAACCAGGTTAGATTGACCCATTTCAAGCATGTTCATTTCAAAGCTGGAGTAAGAGCCTGGAGATAGCTGCCAGAAAACTGTTTTTAAAAACAGTCGCTACTCCTCCTCCACATCCAGTCACCCTTGGTTAAAGTCAGAGCAGTCATCCAGTAGAAGTTCGGAAAAAGAGCTTGACTCACCGACACCAAGCCAGGTTTCCGTCACGCACATAAAATCCAATTTATGAGAAGAGAAGAAGTCTTTCAGAGTAAATGTCTTGTTTACCAGAGATCTGGCATTCACCAGCGTAATCCTGGTAGAAGTCATGTTGTTAGCCGTCTGGGATGCCTGACTCAGTGGCCGCAGGTTGCCGTGATTCACTCCGCCCCTCTGGGAGCCCTGGAAGACCAGGCGAGGTGTCCGGATCTCCTCCTCGGACCCTGCGACAGATACCAGCCAGGTGTATGCAGTGGCTGGAGGATGCCCACTGGCAGAACGCCAAGGATTTGTGGCGTAATCCGCAAGAGAGTGGAGAATAAAAGCAGGAGAAACAGTGTGGCAAGCCTTGATTTTCAGCAACAGCCCACCACACTTTCCCCTGCTTCCCCCTTTCCTCCTCTGAAGGTGAGGAACCAGAGCACGGAGGAGGTCAGCAGGTATTCCCGAGTGAGGCAGATATTTAAGAACACCTGGCTGATCATAGACTAGCTGAGAATTGGCATTATTCGTGACAATTGACAGAAACAACAACTGACAACAGTAGACAGCCAGCCACACACAACGGCGGCATCTTTCTGGGCCAACCAGAATACACGGTTGCCACAGTAAATTTAAGTCGAAAGTACTTTTTTGGACATTACAAACTTTGACATAGAATGTAGTCAAAGTTTTTGCAAATTTGTGCAACATAACTTCCTCTAGTACTTCTGAGAGGTCTCGTGTTTCTGTGCTCTTTAAAAACTCAGTTTTGATACACAGTGTATCAAAATGCATGTTTCTTTACAAAAGTTTACTGTTCAAAAGCGTTACCGCCTGGAGGCTGCAAATTTTCACACCACATTTGGGAATGTTGCAGACAGGATCATGACTGTCTTCCAAACAAGTTGTAGAGCAGCCAAAACCACAACATTCAATAAGAGCTGATAATCCTTGAAGTCAGGATATGGGATTCTAAGCCTTTTTTCAGATTTTTCTGAATATTCCTGTAGGTCAGATTGTTGTCTGTGCCTGTGCTAAAAAATCTGCTGTTTGCTCTCAGTCCTGGCTCTGATAATGGTAAACAAACAAAGTGGCAGAGAGAGAGACACACAACACGATTCCAGGCAGAAAGCAACAGGTAGCTTTTGTGCACTGCAGCCCGACCTCTGCCTCTGCCAGCGTCCCTCTGCCGCCTGCATCCTGGCATATTAGGAACTGAGCTGTACCATGATAGCGATAAAAATGACTTCCCTCAGTAAGGCTAACTCACCCTCTGGCAGCAGATGCTACAGGTTTCACCAAATGGCTTGTTATTCGTTTTTCCCAGCAGATGTCTATAAATTGGAGGGCAAAGCTTCTGTAGTTAGGGGTGTATTTTTGAATCCTTTTCAAAACTTTAGCCAATCAACTCTAGAATCTGGTTTTAACAAAAGAAAACTGCTGCTCAGTATTCCTGTAATGCGTCAGCTGTAAGACAACAAACCAGTGTAAAGGAGCATCGTGCTCTCTCATCAGTCAGATTAAAGAAACTCCTTTAGATATTGTACAGTGAAGTATCTGGGTTTGGTTTTATATGTGGGTGAGCTAAAATAAGGATCCACTGTGGTTGATGAAATGTGCTTCAATTACTGTTTCTTGCACTCCCTGAATTTTAATCATTGCTCTCCCTCATGTCTACGTCTTTGTTAAGGAAGACACTCTCATAAATACATTTTGTTGATCACCTGTTCTCTTCCTTTACCAGGTGTACAATGTTCTCCCTGGTTCATTTAGTTTCCAACCAGCTGTAATGAAATTAAGTCTTGTTGTAAAACTGTACGGTGGAATTAGTGTATAAATTCCTGTCTGAATGGAAGGATTGATTTTCTTCATCTATCAATCTTCTTACGCTTATTTGGGTTCAGGTCGCGGTGGTAGAAGGCTGAGTAAGTAAATCCCTCTCCCCAGCAACACTTTCCAACTCCTTCTAGAGGATCCTGAGGTTTTCCCAGACCAGACAGGATATACAGTATAATTGCCCCAGTGCTTTCTGGTCTTCCCTGAGGTCTCCTCCCAGGCAGACAAGCCCAGAAGACCTCAAAAGGTAGGTGCCCAGGAAGCCTCCTGATCAGATGCCTCAACTGGCTTCCTTTGACACAAAGGAGCAGCAGCTCTACTCTTAGCTCCCTTTCAATGTCTGATTTCCTCACCCTATCGCTGAGGCTGAGCCACCCTGCAGAGAAAACTTATTTTGGCCACTTGTGTCTGCGATCTCATTCTTTTGGTCATTATCCAGAATTTATGAGTGTAGGTGTGGGTTGGTAGATCAACCTGTAAATTGAAAGGTTTGCCTTTTGGCTCAGCTCCCTCTTCACCACAACAGTCGGGCACAACGCCCGCAGAAGCTGCACCAATCTGCCTGTCAATCCCACGCTCACTTTTACCCTCAAGATATTGGAACTCCCTCACCTGAGGCAGAGACTCGCTCCCCACCTGGAGGGAGTAATCCGCCTTTTCCGACAGAGAACCATTGCCTCAGATTTGGAGGTGCTGACTCTCATCCTGACCAGTTCACACTCAGCTGCAAACCGTCCCACTGCCTGCTGGAGGCCCCCAACTGAGGAAACCAACAGAACCACATCATCTGCAAAAAGCAAAGATAGAATTCTGAGGTCTTTGAACGGGAAACCCTCCTCCACTGGCTGTGCCTCAAGATCCTGTCCATGAAATCAGCTGTCAGCCATGACAGCCCAACAACAGGCCAAAGCTCCGGCATCTCAGGGAGAATCTCATCTTCACCTGGTTCCCAGCCACTGGGGAGCTTTTTTACTTTGAAACACACTGAAAGTAATACAGATGCCTCTTCAAGACCCAAAACAGCAAGAGACCATCAGTAAGAAGATTACAATTTCTCTGTTTAATGCTCATGGAATTGCTGTGGAAAGGTAGGTGTCAGATTAAGTAATTAACATTTTTTTATGCCAGAGATTCATCATAAGTTGCAAGTCAGACATTTAAAATAAGAAAAGGATCATAAAAGACGTATTAGTTTTTATAATTTAAAGAAATACAACTTTGAAATATAAATGATGATATCAGCAAATGCATAACTCATCATGCTTTGTCAATGGTGCAGGAGCTTTAAATTCAAAGTAGAAATGAAGCCAAGCTCTGAAACGTGGTAATCATTTGATGGCCCAAACCTCTTTGAGTTGCTCTTTTACTCCCTGACAAACACAGTTTCAGTTTCGTTCCTTAACAAGCATTTTCACAAATAAAATGGGGAAATTGTTCATCATTATAAATATTTAATTGTTGTATTAAAATTTTAACTGTAAGGCCAGTCTTGGTTGACCAGCTTTTGTCATTATTTGTTGTTGATCAAGATAAATGTTTCTAGATAAATGTTTCTAAATGATATATAAGCTGTGTCATTGACTATTACGTTCAATCTTTATTATCTGTCCCTCTTACCACGTCTTGCTTTCCCTTGTCCATTTTTTGGAGCAACAGTTCTTTTGAAACCACCTGATGGATAATTCTTCCTCAGTCCTTCAGTGAATTTCATTGAAAAATGAAGGTTTTCAAAATAATAATGCATGCGATGCAAAGCAGCCCAGAGACAGTGAGCGCTGTCAGATGGGGTCCCCCTTAGGGAGGCTTCCTACCGTCACTGCAAACTTTGCATGTTTTGAGCAACTGCTGTGACTTGAAGTTTGTCAGCTCTCAAGGCCCCCCGCTTGCTTTGGGCATCAAGTAGTTGTCTGCTTTGCCTGCTGACAACCAGCACCTTTGGATACACGAAGCTCAAACCCTTCCATTGGATTCTCTGTTGTGTTTTTTTTTTTTTTACTTGTTTAAAGAAAGTTGATCATTTAAAGTAATTCCCTTACTGTTTGATTAAGCGGCAAACCCTTTTTAATTAGTTACCATCTTTATCAGTCAACAGTAACTCAAATGAGAGAAGTTTAGCTGTAAACCAGATACTTCTGGAGGCTTCTCTCACAGGCCGTTCACCAGAGATACCATAAATCTCAGCGAGGAAGTTGTAATTTGCCAACATAATGTATTTCCATTTTAAGTTTTTTTTTTTTTTTTTAATTTAACTTTATTCATAAACAAATTTTGGTTGTCCCGCTCATGAACTAACCACATTTAAAAAACTAGAAAAGCACTCGGAGAGCGCAGACCTCTGCCATTGTGGGGATTTTTGACCATTCTTCTGACTCCGCTTTAATTCATCCCAAAGGTGTTCTATCGGGTTGAGGTCAGGACTCTGTGCAGGCCAGTCAAGTTCATCCACACCAAACTCTCTCATCCATGTCTTTATGGACCTTTCTTTGTGTACTGGTGCACAGTCATGTTGGAACAGGAAGGGGCCATCCCGAAACTGTTCCCACAAAGTTGGGAGCATGGAATTGTCCAAAATATCTTGGTATCCTGAAGCATTCAGAGTTCCTTTCACTGGAACTAAAGGGCCAAGCCCAGCTCCTGAAAAACAAGCCCACACCATAAACCCCCCCCAACTTTACACTTGGCACAATGCAGTCAGACAAGTACCGTTCTGCTGAGAACCACCAAACCCAGACTCGTCCATCAGATTGCCAGATGGAGAAGCGCGATTTGTCACTCTAGAGAACGGATCTCAACTGCTCTAGAGTCCAGTGGTGGCGTGATTTACACCACTGCATCCGACGCTTTGCATTGCACTTGGTGATGTATGGCTTGGATGCAGCTGCTCAGCCATGGAAACCCATTCCATGAAGCTCTCTACACACTGTTCTCGAGCTAATCTGAAGGCCACATGAAGTTTGGAGGTCTGTAGCGATTGACTCTGCAGGAAGTTGGCGACCTCTGTGCACTATGCGCCTCAGCATCCGCTGACCCCGCTCTGTCATTTTACGTGGGCTACCACTTCGTGGCTGAGTTGCTGTCGTTCCCAATGGCTTCCACTTTGTTATAATGCTACTGACGGTTGACTGTGGAATATTTAGGAGCAAGGAAATTTCATGACTGGACTTGTTGCACAGGTGGCATCCTATCACAGTACCACACTGGAATTCACTGAGCTCCTGAGAGTGACCCATTCTTTCACAAATGTTTGTAGAAACAGTCTGCATGCCTAGGTGCTTGATTTTATACGCCTGTGGCCATGGAAGTGATTGGAACACCTGATTTCAATTATTTGGATGGGTGAGTGAATACTTTTGGCTATGTAGTGTATGTGATAAATGTTGCTACATAAGCCAGTTAGCTAAGTTAGCTTGCTTACACTAATGTGGCCATGTAGATAACATACCAACATAGCCTACATAGCTGCTGCATATGTGAACTTAGCTTTTGCTACATTAGCTACATATTTACATAGCTATATTATCTAGCTAAGTTAGCTTTAGCAACGTGAGCTTTAGCTACATGAGCTTAAGCTGTTGTAACTAAAGCTAATTGCTAAGCAGATAATGTGGATATGTAATTGACTCACTGCTTGTGAGCTTAGCTTTAGCTCCGTTATCTATGTAGCTCCATTATCTATATAGCATATGTAGCTAATGGAGCTATGCAAGCTGCGCTGGCTGTGTTGGAATGTTTTTGTGGAGGATGAGCTTTCTTCCCATAAGCAGACTGTTCACTGTGCCTAATTGATTGTTTTGTAATTCATTTTTTAAAAATCAAGTTTTTTACTTTTAACTTTTGGTATCTTCACCTTCGCTTTCATCCTTACCCTGAACCCTAAGTTTAGTCTGATTTTATTTTAAAAGTTCTATCCTGCATTTCTTTTCTCAGACAGCCTATGAGGAGAGTTGAACGGTCTAAAGCCAGACTGTCTTGACTCCATTAGCGTAGTTTGTTTCTCTCACATGCAGAGGGTTTGGGAACATTTTAATTAATGCAACAGAAGTGACACATTGTGAATATACTCATTGCACACTGTATTTTGTTCATTTCAATGCCTGACACATCCACTGAATGTGTTATTTATTCATGCATTGACTACAAAGATGGACAGCAGTGTGCACAGTGACACATTTTTATTTCCACCAAACATCTATTGCATGTACGCTTCAGTCATTAGGCTGCATTGTTTTTGCTCCCCCACATCCACATAACCATTATGTATCACTCATTCTCATCATTTAGCATCCCAGTTTTCATGATGAACAAAGAAGCAGAAGCTTTAAAAGCACCACAGGCCAGCAGATCATTTGCAGCTGCACCTTCTGCTGCTTGTTGAAAAGCAATGAAACGAATAAACAATAGACACCCAGGACACCAAGAAGCATCCTGGAATAAATTTAGCTCTCAACCTTTTACATTAACAAATCTTAATTTAGTTTGTGTTCTGTGACTGAAGGTGTAGAGGGGCTATGAATGTTTTGATGGCTGCATAGGAGGTAAGTAAGAAAGACGAGGCTACTACAAGAGTGGGGGCTAAATGAAGATTGAACACAGTGTTTGTTCTGTTTATTGTAGTTTGAGCAAGGTGAATCAGTGTGGGTGGTGTCATTCTATAAAAGCTAAAGCATGAAAGAGTACAATAAAAACACACAGATGTACGTGCCTGTGCCACCCTCTGAAACACTGCTATTGTGATGTATTTGACTTGTTAGTAGTAGCATCACGCCTTGACTCCTCTTATAAAAACATCTCTGATTCTTGTCTAGACAGTTGGGCAGGATGATCTGGTGACATTTCAGACCATTTATTCTACTTATGTGTGCGCTGTTGTTGTTTTAAATCGGACATTTGCTTTAAACTGGCCACAGATAAACCAATTATTATGGGCAGTTATGAATTATGCTGTCAGTCAGCAGCTTTTCTGCTGGGTTACGCAGGTCAAGCCATCCTTCGGTTAAAAATACAGCAGAAAACAACAAATGAAAGACGGTGCTGAAGTGCGATTAACTGCTCATAACGTGGAGATGCTGAGGAGGAGCTGAGGTGGGGGCAGAGGTCGTCCGGTATTTTACACATTCGCCCTGAAATCATTAACGAGCCTCTGACTCCACAAGCTGCCATATAACAAACAGGAAATATAACACAAGGCAGACAACAGCAAGCTCAGGGGTAACTGTTCGTTTAATTACCAAGCTATCAAAGTATTCATTATGACTCTATAAAACTAAAACCTTCTTTCTGCCCTGACTTTCATGTACATTTTTCATTTGTAGATAACCTTATCATGCCCAAAAATCTTCTTATAATTGTTCCCATAAGAGTGAAGTGACCTGTAAAAGATACTGCAATGGCTGGAAATGATCAAATATTAAGGAGATGATTCATTGTTTTCCCCCATTAGCATAAAACAGCTCTGATCTATCTAACAGGAATGTAGATATTGCCGTTCCAATATGTCTGCATACTGGGGATGAGCACAGCTAAGATCTGCATGGTCAAATCTAATTGATCAGATTTTGCCTATGGTGGACTTAAAATTGAGCGTCTTTTTTTTATAGTCATTGATACATCTTAAAAATGCCTTCCAAACATCTACAAATCACTCCTTCTTATTTTCAATTTCTCTCTCAAAACTGGCATGTTTCCCAACGGGCTAAAATCATTCCACTTTTCAAAGCAAATGATCCATCCCTTTTTTCCAATTACAGTAATAGAAATGCATTTCTGTAAATTCTTACTTAAATATATTAATGGAAATGACATCCTGTAAGAATCTTATTAACGATAAGGAAGCTACCTCTGGAGTATCTGTAGATTCGTTAAGTGCATTTGATACAGTTAACCGTATTTACTAAAGAAACGTATTTATGGTCTAAATGGAACAAATCCATTATGGTTAAAAATTCTGGCAATAAATCTTATACCATTGTAAAGGCAGTTTATCTCCCCTTTAAATGGTGCCACATTTGTAAGGAACACAAATTTGTGGGATGAGCAGCAGAGCTGAGTATGTGGGTTGCATCCCTGAAAAATGTGCCAGATCTTCTCTGTCAATGCCAAACAGCTTTTTCTGCCATTGACTCTTGTTTTGACACCCCAAGAAGACCGTTTCCTCACCCTGTCAGCACTAAGGTACTGTAGGCTGTCTTCTACAGCTATGCAGACAAGGTTTGCAAGACGATATGGCTGACAGCTCTCTGCCCAATCTTTGGTCTGATAGGGCTGCCAGGAGGCCTGCTATGACTGTCCTTTACCATCAGGCCTGTTTTTGCTGGTGCCGACGACAGGTGCACTGGAACCTGAATATGTAGAGTAACATTATGTTCAGCAGTGAGTCAAAATTCTTCCTACTGCAGTTGAATCACAGGGTCAAAGTGTTGAGAACATTATGCTGATTGCTGCACTGATAGAGTGACATCTTTTGGTGGAGGCAGTGTGACGGTGTGAGGCGGCATCTCCCTCACTGGAAAAACTAGGCTAGTCGTCACTGGAGGCAATCTCAATGCAGAGAGATATCAAGATGAGATTCTGCAACCAGGGGTAATCCCATATCTCCACAGTCTGGGACTGAACTCTACACAGAGTTTAGTACACTACCTCCAGAATTTGGGAGTGGGAGACAGACAAAAGCTCATACATGATGTTTATACCCAGAGACCAACAGACTAAAAGGTACTTTCAACAATATATATATTTTAATATGGTTTTACAAAGGGTTTCAGTGACCAAATTTCTTGGATGAATCAGATGAAGATGACTGATGAAGGGTAACACTGCTTGAAACGTCACGGTGGTGCAATAAATAATTAGATTTTTGGAGACCTGCAGTGTGCGAGATGTCTTTCTGTTCTTTGTTAGCCTCTATGGAATATACCCACTTCACAGTCCCCTACGATGCATGTCATTCAGTTGTATGCTGCATTTTTTGTTTCCCAGGATGGACTAGGCATGACCCACCTTACCTTGCTGCCATTTTTTAATGACCTTGGTTGGTTGGGAGGAATAGAGGGTAAGTCAGTCATAGGCAGAGCAGGGCAGGTCATACATTGCTGTTCTCTGTGATTGCTAGTCTTTCTATTTCACAATGATCCTTACTACTTAAGTCAAGCAAAGGGGGAGTATCAGTGAGATGATGCAGGCACAGTCTAGCACAAGCCATTCACTTAAACATGTAGGGCATAAATTAAGAGTGCATCCTCCTCTGCAGGCACCAATACACCACTGATGTTTGTGCATGTGTATTTTAGCATGTGTGTGGCATGTTCAATCAAAAGTGTAAAAATTGAATTTACTTTCGGGGGATTAATAGAGAATATGAAATAAATAAGCCCTGCATTGGTTGTAAGTAGCGAAAACATCTAATTTCAAGAGAAATGTGTTCATTCCATTGGCAGATACTGGTGATACTTGTCAAAAACATTTCCGGCCCTTTTTTGTCCTTATATCTTAAATTAAAAAATAAATATCTGAAATTGTGAGTTGAATGTGGTTTTAGTTCAAATAAGTGAGTTTGATATGTTTGAGGGGAAATTAAACAAACTTCCTTAGATATGAGTTTTTGCAGTATGTGATGTGTTTGCTGTTCTGTGACAGATTCTGACGAGCTTTGAACACAGAATATGAATTTTTCTTTCATGCCTTCTCACCAGCTGTTTTATCTTTGAATGTGCTTTTGAAATGAGCTTAAAGTTGAAATTACTTTCACTTCCATCCTGATACTTGAAGTGGGGATTTTTTTGAAAGCTACAGCATGTGCCACATCATCTTCTGGCTAAACCTGTTTTGTTTTCTAAAGTAAAATATGTTAATACTAGGAGCAATGTAAAGAATAGAAGTCTTATGCAGACATTTACTATCTGTTTTTCTCTGTTTTTCTGCACTTATTTATCTCATTATCTTGGACACTTCTGGGTTTCTTGTTGTGAGTTGATTAAAGTTGTTTCTGCTGGATGGAGAGAAATTAGCTGGCATTGTTAAAGAGATAAATAGCCAGAATCCTGAGAAAACAACCAGAATTTGCTTATCATCTTAATGAAAACAGAGGACACTTAATGTGTCTGTAGTTAAGTTATCACTGACCTGTTGATTTAGACCATTTGATAATAACAGAGGACTCCTTCTTGTGCCCTGACAGGTGCCGTTGGCACCAACCTGAAATTATTCAAAGTTCCAGTTTGATTCAGCTGCCAGAAGGACTTTAAAGGTATTTGGCAGCCCTATCAATAGTCAGGGTTGGAACAGAGACAGCTCTGATGGATAAAACCTTTCAGGCAGGTTTTAGGCAAATATTCCCTCCGGATCTCAATGCATCTCTTTCTTATTTAAAGTTTTGTCACTGAGTACACCATATCCTTGTCAGCAGTCTGTGCCTGAAACTAATACAGAGGTTGAATTGTAATATGGTGCAGCCATTGCAACATGCTGGGAAACAAACAGTTTGTGACAGTATTCTTCTGTTGCAGATCTGTTGTTTAAGGTAGAAGTACATATTTTAGGTGTGATTTGACAGGCTCAACCTTTCCATACCACTGCACTGTGTTTGACTCAATCAGGACTCTGAATGTGATGTAAACAACTGCTGCTTTTCTTGCTTCAAATGTGGTTACTACCTCACAGACGAGTTATCTTTAACCACAGAAAATGGTAGACTTATTTTCATTAAACTGCACTGTTTGAATGATAGAAGCTGATATATTATAGTCTTATGTGTGGGTAATGTGATGCAGTAGAGTTGGTTGTTTATTAACTGGAAAGTTGAGGTTCAATCCCCAGCTCATACAGTCACATGTCAATGTGTCCTTGGGCTAGGCATTTAACCCTGGATTGCTCATACTTGTTGGGCTTTCGATGCCGGATTGTAGCTGTTACTAAAATGATAATTAATATCATTATTATTATTAATATGAAAAATTAGTTATCAATCAAGATTGAATAGGATAAATAATTTTTAATTTTGATGGCTATTTTTGATTTTAGTCTAGTCTTTTATCACATGTCTTTAGCTTTTGGTCACATTTCAGTAATTTCTCCCCTTTTTCATTTTAGTCTAGTTTTAGTCTGTATAAAGTCCTCATATTTTAGTCCTAACTTTTAGTCTCTTGCCTAAAACTGGTACCAAGTCATAGTAGTGTGTTCTCTGCACTCTGTCAAACCTGGGGTCCCTGCTTTCTACAGCTGAGAGGCAGAAGAGATACAGATGCATTGTATTTTACAGGTATAATGGATTATGATAGTTTGACAAAAACTAAATAACATTTTTGTCTAGTTTTAGTCATCTTGATGAAAACGAAACTTACTTTTGTCAGTTTTAGTCATCAAAGATCTCGTTTTGCTTTATCTCAGTCTAGTCTTTGTCATGGAAAAAAGGCTGTCGACGAATATTTTTAGTCATAGTTTTAGTTGACAAAATTAACACTGGTCACCAGTCATGATATTTTTTTTATTATGCACAAGTTTTGGATATTAGTTGATCACAATTAATGCATTAAAGCTGTTAGCCATTATATTCATACATGCATACACAGAGATCCACAAATATCCATAGGTACAGTGCATAGTCATGCATTTGCAATAAACTGAAGCAAATGAATTTCATCACAGCAATTTCCAAAAACTAAGATTCTAACTTATCATTTCCTGAGTTTTGTAAACACAGTACAGAGGAAGTTCACTGGTAATGCCAGTGCTCTTTTGAATGACTAAAATAACTGTCTGACAATCATTGATGCAAAGGAAATTGCTTCTTTAAATAAACCCAACTAAAAGCTTAAAGTCTGCGGGACGTTTGGCCCTCCATTATCATGATAAGAAGCTCTGATCTGAGATTACAACCTGAAGATGATTTCCTTTGGAAAAGGTTCCACATTGCTTCCTGCTGTTTTTTAATGTCAACTACAAGAAAAAAGTAAAACCTGCATCAAACATTTTCCCTGAAACCATGTTTCAATTAAACATATCTTGTGATCCAAATATCTCTTTTCATATAAAATGTTACTTTTTAAAAATTGTATGTCTTTATTTTTATTTTAAAGGCAAAATGAGCAACATTTTACTAACTGAGCACCTTACAAAGAAGTTTTTCATGCTTGTCTAAATTTGTACTGTAACCTCAATTTCACACCGTCCTTGCCCCATGAGCATACCGAGGCATGACTGACAAAGTGGTTTTAATTTGATCACGCCGCCAGAGCCACTTAGAGACTTTTTGCACTTTGCCATTTTCCACGTGTGTCCCCTCGGGGAGCATTTGTCAAGACAGCCAATTTATCAGATAATAAAATAATGATAATGGTAATTAGATTAATTCTCCTGATCTTGACCCGTGCACTTTGAATGCCGATTACCATGTAAACACAATCTCTGTGTGATTTTCCAGCCTGATAGCTTGTGTGCCCAAATCAGAGCTGCATGCATGTATCCCAAGGACTAATGAAATAATAACTTGGGCTGCTCAGGCATAGTGAAGTTTTACCTCTCCTTTTCATGCTACTGCACTGCTAACAACAACTCTCCTGCCTGCCACGAAACATTAGCCATCAATTATGCTGTAATTAAGAAATATCTAAGCCCTGGCACCTACGACCACATTACAAATCCTCCACAGCCGGCTGATTTCAGAGTATTGAAAAGTAAATGCAAATAGGTTTTCAATTTGGAAACAGGATGTAGGCTAATTGAGTTGACCTTCAAATTGTCTTTTATTTCAAATTAACTCCAGAATGAGTAGCAGAGACTGTTTTTGTGAGGAGGTACGATTGCTAAACACGCAGCCATACCTCACCCAACCCTGACTTCTGCAGATGAGACTTCGCACAAACATTTTTTGTTTCATTTCACGGCAAATAAACCACATGAGTAGACTATAACTGACATAATATTTGTTGCTGTGTCAGATTTTGTTTGTGTCTCGCAGCATCGCCCCGATACTGGAAAGAAATATCAACCCCAACAAATTCTGTATGCAAATGCAAATTTGTAGAACACAGATTTCAGGTGGTGTGTGGGTTATAAAAGGTGACAGCAAGTTCAAGAGTGCACAGCCAGCTTTAGGAGTCTGTTTATCTCGACTTGCTGCAGAATTGTCCCACCCTTTATGCCAGAAAGAGGCTCTTGATCTGAAGGAGGCAGAGGCACACCAAGACACAACTTCTAAGGCTGAAAACAGAAGCCAACATGGAAATGGCTGCAAAATTAAATGAATCCCAATTAGACTATTAGAAGTCTTATCTTTACAGCAGAATTATGATCATGTTTACAGTCATTTACAAATAGATTTTTGCTCATTTTCATGATAAACTGAGCAGAGGGAGGAATCTTAAAATGACTCAGACGTTTAAACAAGGGATTTGCTTATGCACGATTAGGGGCATGTTTGCTTTGAGAGGCAGTAAGGTCCTGCTTGCTGTCGACTAGACATTAACACAGCCAGTCTTGAATTCTTGACTCCCTCTAGATGTTTTCATACAAAAATCTGACAAATATTTGCTGTTTTTATTGCACTAACTGTCTAAGAAGTCTGTGTTACAGATATCTTATCAGTTAGATTCTATATAACTGACCAAAAGTAAAAGATACATAGTCCACAGCTACAAAGAGCACCTGGCCTGTTCTGAGACCACAAAGCTTCTAACGTCTGAAGTTTCAAGGATACTTAACCTTTTCAATGGCACCCTGTTTTTTAAGGAAAAGACTAAAAATGTGCTTAAAATAAAATGGCTATGAGCCTCTGTGACCACATATAACCCACTACCTATTGTTAGACCTCCTTAGACTAGTCATCTCATTGGTTAAAAGACCTGTCAGTCAAAACTAGCTGTTGGCTAAAAACATCCTTGTAGTTCACAGACAGTTAAATCCTGGGTTGCTTTCATGACACATTACACTGCCAATATGCTTGTGGCATTATGTAGGTGTGCTTATTACAGTGAAGGGGAACTTTCCTATAAACACCACCATGGTCAGATGTAAGAAACAGTGAAATGAAGTCTGTATAGCGTGCTTTTTATGGTCTCTTGAGTTTTTGTGTTACAGGAACTAAATAAAGTTACTAGTTTCGTTTGTTGGACCCTTACTTTCTGTATGCCAGGATTACTTCTTTCTAAAGTGTCTTGAGATAGCTTATGAATTGGCACTATATACAAATAAAGATTGTTTAATTGGTTTATGCTGACTTTTGGAACCATATGACGGAGCAGGCAGGCAGCCTGAGTGAGTTGTGTTTATTTCTGTGCTCCCTTTACACTGCCTTCTTTCTAACAGTGTATAACATGGCTAAGTTTACTTTTAAAAAAATGCTTTTCAAAAACTTTATCAACCGCAACACACCTATGTAGTATATCACCTGGTACTCTGCTCGCTCTCATTGGCTATTGTGGGGGTTCCATCGGAGGTAGCCTGACCTGGAAGCATTCCAGGTCACACTGTTAACCTTAAAGTTGTTTGTGATCAAATAATTTAAGTAAATATTACTTTTAAAAACTAATTTTTTGCATTACTTAAGCCATTTTGGTGTATTCTACAATTATAATGTGACTGTAGAGTGTACTTGATGTTATGAGCTGATAGAACTCATTTTAGTTTCAGAACTAAAACAGTACCCAAACAATGTAAGTATTTTTGTTATCACTGAAATTATTTGAGTTATGACAAATCCGCAGTTTTCCCAGAATGCTGTTGGGCACTAAACCTTTATGCACTCTGTTTGCTGCTGCTGTCTTGGCCAGGACACTTTTGAAAAAAAGAGGTTTTCTCCTGTTTAAATAAAGGTTGAATAAAATAAATAAATAAAATGCACCGTGAGTGAAGTTGCTGTCTCAGTAACATGGGGGGGGGGCGATGTTAATGTTGTTAATGTCTATGAATGTTGGATGGTACACTGACATTAATGAAATATGAAACATATCAGCAATTGTTGTAAATGGTGGCACAGTTAGTCCACCTCAGGTGAAATGATAACTTAAAAAAACTTTACCAGAGAGTACTATCTGACATTTTAGGGTAATGAGTTAAAAATCAACTAAATCAACTTGTAATTTAGTGCAATAAATATTAAGTTTAATAATTCTGCAAAGCAATTGACTTTGCAAGAGATTTTAAGTTAAATCAACTTGGCATTTAGTTTGTTGTACTTAAAAACTTAAGTTAAATTCACTCAAGTTTTCATTACACATTGCTTAAATTTTTTAGGGCAACCAGTTTCCTCAAAGTTTTTATGTAAATTCAACTCATCCGGGCTAACAGTGCAGGAGGCTCTGACTCAATTGGAGCAGTTCTTAACCCATCTACCATAAAAGCTGCACTTTAAATACTTTAAATAAAAACTTGACTGCAGCTTATGTATATACCAGGATGACTAATATAATAGTATAAAATGCTAAGACATGCAACATCTTTACTACAGGTGTGTGCAGCTTCCACTGTCACACAATGAACAAGACATAACGGGATTCAACATTCACCCCCATTCATGGTGTAGTGCAAGCGGCTGTTTCGGCTTCTCTGCTCAGAATGTGTTGGAACACACTTTTTAACTATCTTTCTCTCCTCATTTGGCCATATAACCCTGCATTTAAAGAAACAAGAACTCAACTACAACATTATAGCTAGAGGATGTGCAAACTCCATACAGTGAAAAAAGATGGTATTAACAGAGTGAAACAGCCACACAGCAGCTTAAACACAAGGGTGGTTTATACAGTAATCTGACAGGGTTTGAGCAGTTTTACAAAAGAGAGTGGAGTAAAATTGCAGTGTCCAGATGTGCAAGCCTGATTGAAACCTACTCACATAGACTAAATAATCACAGCCTCAGGGCATCTACTAATTATCTGCTTGAAGGAGGTGAATATTTATGCATTCACTTATTTTACCTGACATATTTTCATTTAATTGACATCACTATGTAGATTTTTTTTCACTTTGACATTACAGAGGTTTTTGTGAAGTCTTTTGTCAAAAAATCCAAATTATATTGACCATGATCAATTTATGATCGATATTTTTATAGGCACTGTATAGCAAAGAAGCCACAAGGAGCCTCTGCTCACGGGGTGTAGCCTAACTGCTAGACAAATCAGCATGCCAGTTTGTTCACTGCTCATTTTTCATTAATACATTTGTTGGCTAGTGCATGAGTCAAGATTGTTTTTGCTTTTCTTTCTGGGCTGTAGTGATAACAAGACTAGTAAGCAAGTGCTCATATTAGCTTGATAAATGAACATCTGTGGTCAGCCACTACCACAAAGAACCCCTCAGTCTTTTGGAAATATGGAGCATCAATTAACATATTCCCCTGCTAATGACTTAATTACAGTGTGTTTACTATTGAACTTTGATAACTAACTGTTTTTCCCCTTCACCAGCACTGCCCTCTCCTCCAAATATGGCCACAGGCTCCCAAAAAGGAACAAATCAATTGCACTTAACAGTAGAAAAACCAATGTGGGATGTCATAGTGGAGATAGCCTTTATTTATGCAGCCTATGGGGAACACACAGAGTCGTACCACAATCTAACAGCATTAGCTCAGCTATTTATGCATTTAATGCCAGAGCTCCACGTGAACTGAGTCATGAATCATGAAGAGGACTTTTGTTTGGTATAAATCATTTCTATTGTTAAGCTTTCAAGAGAACACAGTCATTTATTTTCAGTTCAAGGAGACTGAGGCAGCCTAAGACACTTGTCAATGACGTGTTTGCAGAGAGCTCATAACAGGCTGTCAGGCAGAGATGAGATGAACGCCATGTACCAAGACAGTGCTAAAATCAACATCCGCCTGTTATCTGTGCCATAAAGAGATGCAAACACACACACATTAGAGGGATGTAATGGATGGATATTGTGCCAGCGCGCTGTCCTCCGCCCTGCAGCTGCCATTGTAAATTATCACCTGTCATATCTGTGACATTTCAGCAAAGACTTCTGATGTGGTGATGCAGGAGATATGAAGTTTGCGGGGGATTGTTTCAGGGGGAATTCTGCACCCATAGACTCCATGCTAGCATCTTCATCTCAGGCTGTTATCAGTCCATCTAAAGAGGCTAGATCAAAAACACGCAAACAGTGGCAGAATATTGCCTGAACTGAGATCAGAGTGAGGATAGATTGGTCTGTAATTCACCATGCCTAATCTGCAAGCAGGCAGGATGTGTTTGTTGAAAACAGCACTTGGTGCTGTGAGACATAAGAGCAGTTGAGACTTCACAAGAAAAGAAGAGCTGCCCATATGTCCAGGTGGAAAGTTAAAACGCAAGCACATCCTGAAATGAAAGCCAGGAGGTAATTAAATGATGTTTTATCTTTAAACATATGCAAGTGTCAAGAGAAAATAGGCCCAATTCAGACGGCCAGTAATGAGAAACACCTGTAATTACTTTGAAATGTCAAGTTCTGTGACAGACAGAGAGAGCGTATGTGGAGGAGAGTTACAGCTCGTATAAAGGCTCATGTCTGGAGGTAAACTGCACGGTGAGTCATTTTGTATTGCAGGTTGCTTCTCTAATCGCCTTGTTTTTCTGTTCAAGTTTCTCCTGAGGGAGAGCTGGCCGAGTTCTGAGATGGAAACGACAGAAGGGGGAGGACACACTATTCCCACGTGGGATCCTTCTCTGTCTGCAAAAAGAGGCAGGAAACCTTTCAGCCCACAGTCTCCACACGTTTCCATCAGATCAAATGCTGCCCACTAAATGCCGGTAAGCATTCAGACAGAGTCTTTCTGCATCAAAGAGAAGCACGGCATAGACAATGTCGGGGTCACTTGTTTGAAAAAACATTGAGTTTCATAATGAAAGGAGATTTTTAAGGCAACCCTTGTATGAGCATTGAAAAACACCTTCCATATCCTTTTCAAACTTCTTCTTGTACTCTGTTATTTTATAACACAGTGATTAAACAGAACCAGAAATTCAACTCAAATCTACAATTCCACTGTAAGGGCCACCTCTGGCCAAATTGAGGCCCTTAACAAGCAGACACTGCACTCTAATTGACTGATCATACATGGCTGCAATCCCTGAAGATAAATAGATTTAATTTACAGTGGTGTGACTCTGGTAAAATTTATGTGGGGTAAATGTTGGGTGGCCATTACCTAGGTAACACTTAGTCTGATGAGTAGTGAACACTACTTGTGCAGAGTGACACACCCCCCATTCAGGGCTGTCCACATGTCCCAGTCCCTCCAGTTTCTAAAAAAGAGATTTTAAGCCAAACCATGGCAGTTGTCATGTTAGATGCACTTATATTTCCAGTCTGCACAGCAAATGGCAAAGAGGTGGAGCTGAAGCAGGAATTCTACCCCGTTCCTACATCCATTTGACTTGATGTGCCAAAATGGATGCATTCTGTAAAAAACATCCTCCTTGTACAGTGTGATCGAAGTCACAATTCTCAACAACTCTTCAGCCCCCCAAAAATTTTTGAACCAGGCTTTAACATGTATATTTCTGCTGTAAAATAGCCAATTCAACATGACTGAGTACCATATCAGCTTCCCAACTACACCCCACCATGTTAGTTAAACCTAATAATGGACCAACTTTACACACGAGATAGACTGTTTTGTATATCTAATGTATAAACATATTTCACATTCATCTGGGAAACCTCCCATACAAAGGGTTTGGGAAGGGCAGGACTTTCAAAAAATTCTCAGAAGGTTGATTGGATAAACATTCTTCATTCTGTCAATCGGATCACTATCAATCTGTCTATCTGAGCTATACAGAAAAGCACTGCCGTAGCGTTGGAACACCGGAGCTTGTCTATGGCTAACAGTAGAGGTGCAAAGATGATCTTCTGGTGTAGTTCATTTCTGATAAAACTGTCACTTTATGATAGCTAGCTAACTGCTATGCTGGCCGCAGCTATTGCTATCAGCTCACAGTACAACTTAACCCCACCTGTAGCTGCCCATAGCTACCATCTTTTGCTCCTCAAATGACACTGATTGCTCCACACAAACGTTGTAGATTCGAGTTTTGTATGATGGATTTGCCTGATGAAGGTCTGGCAAATCTGCTTTGCAGGGTCAATGATGGACAACATGACAGCCGCAGAGACATGTAGCTAAAATGATCTCAATCGCCCCCTTGTGACTGGCTGTAGTGACAGGGACCAATCTCACAGTTAAAGGCAATACATTACCTACATTTTGGAAGAAAATAAAAAAATAGAAGCTCTACATTTTAGAAAACATGCTTACTCATTTTCAGTGTTAGGGATTACTTTACATACTGTACAATAACAAGCAACGTAAGTTAGTTTTGTTATTCAAGTAATTCCTTTATATTAAATAAAAGGTAAATATTCATGAAAATAATCCATTCTGAAAAAATATCTGCCCAGTATCTGTTGAACTTTGGCTGCAACAGAAAAGGAGGTAAAAAAAAAAAAAAAAAAGAAAATCCCAGACGCAACTGCACTGTTTCTGTTTCTCTCCTAACTGTTTGTATGCTGATGCCAGCAAAGAGGAAAAAACATAGCTGTGTCAGTTCCTGCATGTATAGCTAGCCAACTGAGCAAGTACAATGGCAGAGTGGATGGCATTACACCGTGGAATTGTCGTCTTTATGTTGACATTTTGGACAAAAGGGGACGAACAGCATCCTTGAGAATTTTGGGTTCAAACACTTGTGTGGCTGACATATTTCATACTCTGAGATAAACTTGTTTGTCCTAAGCATGATGCCTGTGTATTGACGTTATTTCTCTGTAAGCACTAGGAAAACTTCACTGGTCAGTAGCCCATCATGCACTGATCTTCCATCAAGTGACACCTGCAGCCCCCTCAAATGCCAAAAAGCCTCAAATATCACTTAAATGAGTTTTATTTTTGGATGGTTTTGTTTGGTTCTCGCATAAATATGAATAAATAAATGACACATTAACCCCCCAGAAATGATCAATTTTGCAGCTATAACAAAGAAGGCATGTTAAGTTTCAACAGTCACTGGGGTGAGCATTACTGAATCCAGCATGCTGTTACAGACGTGCACAAGAAGGCCATGCAAGCAAAGGATGGGACCAAAATCAATGTGTTTGTTGTGACATCAGCAGCACAAAAAATGACAAAATTGCAGGAAATAAAGCATCATTTGTGTGCCAACCCTCATTCAGCAGGTGCAGCAGAGAGCTGATCAAAACTGAACTTCAAGTATGTGTGAAATGTGACTTGTCCTGTAAAGAATTTTCTCTGGCTGTGCAATATCCTGGGACACCAGATGGATGTGTTTCACACATCCATCTAGGAAACCACTCACAGACAGCATTTAGGAAAGGACAGAGCTTTTGAAAAAAACAAAAACACTCTGAGGGTGATTGGATGAATGTTTTGTCTGTCATATCTTTACAGGCCAATCAGAGCAACAAAATGTGTCATAGCCGCTAATGAGCAGCACCTGTGCCCCTACCGAAGGAGTAAACTTCATAATGACCTGCACAACACGAACTATGGCGACTATACACATGTCAGTACACGACTTTTGTCATTTTTGAAAGGAAAACAAATCAATGCTGTTCTTTGTTCTTCTTTTAACGAGGAAGTGTTGCCAAGTTCTGATAAAACTGGTGCTTTACCAGCATCCACGCTAATGTCTTCCGCCATAATTGCACAGTCCTCTTGTTCTTTCTTGCTAACGTCACAACTCTGCTGCGCCGGAAAGTACTACCCCTCGATGCTGATTGGTCCTGTCACTTTCTAACTTGGCCCAAATGGTTCAGATAGGAGCTTTGCAAGATGGATTCGCCACTGAGAAACACGTAAACGGGTGTATCCATCTGCTTTGCAAGGTTAGCTGTGCAAAGGACAAAAGACTGCTTGAAGCTGTCAAAAGCAGCAAGGAATATCCATGGGAAAAATGAACTTATGAGTCACACTTCTCCTTTGGATTTGAAATGCTCTTTTTCATCATTTTAATTGCAAGGCTCCAAGCTTTGATTTATCTTATTATTTATAAGGCTTTTGGATACATAACACACACACACACCTCGTCTGTTTATCAGTGTGTGATTGTGTCTAGTCTGAGTGTTTACTGGCAACAGTCCGCTTTCGGAAGCATAAAAAGTACTCTATGGCTGGGTTTGTTCTATTACATTTAGCCCTTTATTCATGTTAACTGTGATTCAAACAGGTCATGGAAAATCAGCTGTGCTCTGTTTCTTCACTGGCTTTCACACATATGATTTTAAAGTATCAGGATCAGTAGCAGGGTGCTTTCCACTTCAACTGGACCACCATGGCAGCTGCTGCTTTGCATCTATGCAGCCTATTAACCTCACAAGACATTTTTCACCCCAACAAAAAATCTTGTGACAATCTAGTCTCACAAGATCTCATCACACTCTCAGTTCCTACATAATATTTTCATTTTAAAATGATAGATTTTTGGCATTGTTGGCCATGGTTTTATTCACCTCCTGTAATTAATATATCTGAAATTATTGTCAAATGCAGTTAAGGGGTCCTTTTTTGCCAAAAAGAGAGGCTCTTTAGCATGAAAATAACACATTTATCCCCTATACTTTACATTTACCCACAGGACAGCGACACTGAGCTCCACACATAAAATGATGTCCTATTTTTGATATAGAAGAAGCTGGAAACCCTACACATTCAAAGGCAGACATAAAGTTATCTACCTGCTGTTTTTGAAACTGACTTTTAAAATGAGTAGCTAAAGGGTTTTTTTTCATTTTGATAACCTAAAAGTGTTCTTTCCATATGTAAATTAGTTATTTTTACAAGTTATTTTTACATCAACACCTCCCAACACTGTTTTGCTTAGCCTACCATAAACACTGTAAACCTTGGACAGTGTCTCACCTTGGTATGTCTACTGGTACAAATGTCTGCCTTAAACAGACTAATCAACAGACTCTATAATACAGCTTATTTAGTCTGTACAAAGACTGGTGTGTAGAAACAACAATTGCATGTTACTCAGGGATTTGTTTGTGGCAGGTGCCAGACTACATCTTGGCAGGGAGCAGTTGCTTTCTGGAGTCTCTGCAGGTTGTGCTGTAGTGTTACCTTATAATGATGAGATGTAACTTGTCGATGTGTTAATTAGTGAGTTTTTGAGTCGCTGGCATTGGAAGACAGCCCTTTTTCAGTCTTTTTCAAAGCTGTGATACCATGAAGTCACTGCGACTAAGTATTTACTTTAACTCAACAGGAGAGGTATAAAGCACTTATGTCATTCTCTGCCTTGAAGGTATAACACACAATTTTCGGCTTAGATGGCATACTGAGCATCTTCTCACCTAAGTTCTGAGGCCAATCCCATTCTGCCACAACCTCTCTCAATCTAAATTGTCCTGCTGCTGCACATTTTAAAATCTGTACTCCTGTCTACCACAGTCAGTCTGTTGTTTCAGTGTGACTGCTGCAACCCCCCTCCACTCTAGCCACCCCCATTACATCTCATCCAGGTTCAGCTCCTCCATGCTATCCTGCATCCCTTCATTGCCATCTCTAAGTCAACTCATCGGTGTCTGGGTCAAGCTCCTCAGAAGTCTGCCCCTCATCCTTCTCCTTACATCAACACCACCTGTTCTAGGCTCCATAAGGGGGGTATCCTATCCTGCTGTCGGCCTCACTACCTCTTCAGTGGAGATAGTCTATATGCCAAAAACATTTAACTTTTCTAAATCTTTTCCAAATTTGTAAATAAACTGTTGTTAACTTGTATTAAGTCTGTTGGTGCATGATTGACCAGTGTTTTTTATCCAAACATCCCATGACCTTCTGCTTCTCCCATGACAGTTTGTCAGTGCTTGTCAGGACAGTGCAAAGAGGTCATTTCAAGACTTATGATAACATGATAAATGCTTCTTATTAATTTTCTGATAAGGTCATACACATAAAGGAATGACTACCTTAAAAACCCTCATTCAGACATCATATAATCATTTGAGGCCTTTATTTAAATGGTTTGAGATTCTTGTGTAGATTACAAGTTAGCTATAATGTTAGGAGAATCATTGATGCTCTTTCTGTCTGATAAAAGCAGGTAATGGATTAGTTCAGACATTGCAGGTCCTTTGGCTGCTGCACTAAAATTGCCCATATACTTTAAGAAAGCCAGTGCCCACTTATCAATCAAATGTGGTCATCTAAAACTTCGAATAAAATAAACACTTAGCCATCTCATAACCTTTGTCAAATTAAAAGCAGATGAAAGAGAAGGAACAAGTAATATATTGAAAATAAAGGATGTTAAGATGGCAATGTAAGGAAAAGTCAAGGATAAAAGGACTAAGAACAGCAAAATGAGTAAAAGAGTGATTATAAAGGAAGTGTCACATAAAAGCAATTCTGTAAAAGTGAGTGAGGAGTAATTTTAAAGATGTTACTGAATCTGCTAGCCTTATCTCCTCGGGCAAGTCGTTCCAAAGTTGAGGGGCCCTGACAGCAAAAGCCCTGCCTCCTTTAGATTTGAGTCTCAACTTTGGAACAACCAGGAATCCCCCCGCCTGAGGATCTAAGGCTGCATGAAGGTTCATAATAGTGATGGTAAGTTCGGCTCTTTTCAGAGAGCCGGCTCTTCTGGCTCGGCTCCCAAAGAGGTGCCGGCTCTTTCGACTCTGGAACGGCTCTTTATTTAGGATCTTTTGTAGCCCTATATTTTACCATAACATTGCAAAAAATAATGGTTAGTGTGTTGAAAACCTGTTGCATTCAGTGTTTTTATGAGAAGCCTTATAATTGCCTAATTTTGTGCATTTATTCTGTTACAAAACCATTCTTAGGTTTAGAATTTAAATTCCACTGGTTAGGGTTAGAATTAATGCCAAGCGGATGTAGACGGGTGCGCATATGCGCAGTACAAACCGGGTTTCCGGGACAGATGGGGTAGCAACATCACCCTCTCTGTTTTCACATAATGGTATAATCCTTTATCCTCACATGTGATTGGCCACATGGCCGCCATGCTGGCCAATCAAAACAAAGTTCTGACCAGATCTGGGACTGAGCATTATGGGAGCTAAGCAGCCAAAGGAAAAAGAACTGGGAGCCAGTTCTCACTCTATGCGAGCTGGCTCTTCTGATTCACTACAAAGCATCGGCTCTCAGAGCCACAGCTTTTTAGTGTGACCCATCACTGGTTCATAAGGGGTCAGTATAAATATAACCCGAGGCTTAACCAATAAGAGCTTTAAAATGATCAGTAAAAGGCATCTAGACACCTGGCTAGAAACAACTGCGGGACATAGCAGTGATTACAGTTTACTGTATTAACACTCGTAGAATATGGGTCAGTTGATTGGCTGTGTTCATCCAGTTAGATGATTGAATAAACAACAAAAATGTACACTGATTGCGGAGTACAAGACCCCAAATAAGTATGAAAAATGTTTTAATTTCAGAGAGCTTCTCACTGTAACCGAAGACGCTGGCACATGCTAATGACGTCTGAATTGGTGACATCCGATAGTGCACTGTAAAATCCACTTAGTTAACCTTACTTAAAAAAAACATGCAAACTGATTGCCTTTTAAAAACCAAGTAACTTTAACTTTATGACCCTAGTAGAGTAAAATAGAGATTTTTGCAAGTAAAGAACAATTGCACTTCAGTTCAAATAACTAAAAATACTCTGTGTAGAGTACTTAAGTATGCAAGTTATTTGTGCTCAAGGTTTAGTAAAGACTACTAGGAATTGCAATTTCAAACAACTAAATAATTTTAAGTGCAATAAACTCTGTATTACAAATAGCTTATTTATTTAATTTCAGATTACTCAAAAAAAAATTTACGGCAACTTAGGATTTCTCAGTTGTTTGTACTTGGAACAGCGATCAGATTTACTTGGTAAAACCATGCAAACCGATTGCCTTAGAAATATCAAGTAAATGTCACTAATTCAACTCAAGTGCTGCTAACATCCATTATGCATCAGACAGACATTACCTTTCACTTAGTGACACTTCACATAAAAAAGTAGCAACACAGTTAGAAGATCAATTTACACATTGTTTTATTTCCCCTTTTGTGAACAGTGATAAACAATTTAGTCCAGATTACTGTATCAGGAGTATTACAGTACAAGGCAAAAATATGTTTGATTTGGCATCGACTGTAGCCCCTTTTTTTAAAAAACAAACTAGAGGAGAGTCACAAGAGGGTTTATAACAGTTACAGCCAAGATTTGAGTAACTGCCTTTTAGCTGAAATGTATTTAACCAATGAGTTAAAACCTTAGCCAAACATCACCACTTCTGCATAGTGAAATGCATTTTATTTCAGCAGAAATTTCTTGAGTGACTGCAGTTTTGGGGGGAGTTTGTTTTGGCCCAAGCAAGGCATCACTCTTTGGATGAATCCAAATGTGTTTTTCATGGCTTTGGGATAGTCCAAGTGCAGTGCATATGACAGTCAAAACAGGAGGCAAAGTTCCTGAGGTAGGTTTCCAAGATCTTCAATTACAATACCTCCTTCAACAATGACGGCTGTCATTGATGGGTGAAACTGGGGATTCTTGAGAGGCTGTGGAGTATTTTCATGAATTACGGTCAGCACCCAAACAGATACTTGTGCTCAGGTCTCATCACTGTCCAAATCATGTACAAAACCAGACAACAAGCCATGACAAAAGGATAATGGGGCTGTTTCAACTAAAGCCAAGGGCAGAAAGTAACAAATTATTTCTGCTTTTTAAGGTAGTTGTTAAAATGGGTAATTCTACTTTTCCCCAACTATTTTCTGTGAGAAATTGCTTTTCACTTTCACTGCAGTTTGCAAAAGATCAGTTACTGAGTCAAAAATAACACTCAGCCCTATTCACAGGATTAGCATTTCCTGTGGATAACTTGGGAAAATTGCAGCAGACATCTGTCTTTTTAATCCTGCGATGACTGACAATGTCTGTAATTTACTGAATAATTTTTTGCAGGGCAAATCACTCACCATATTTTTCACTATACAGTATGGAGGTATGTTCATAAATGAGCTAATTATCCTAAGATCTAGATGTCATTTTTAACAAGTTAATTGCCTATGTAATGCAAACAGATTGTGTGTATTATTAAAGAGACAATATTTTCTTGAGGTAAAGTTACAAATGTAATATGTAACTTTAATAATCCAACATTAGTCCCTCATAAGGGTTAATATGACTCAACTTTTTTTTTTTTTTTATCTTTTTGCTACCTTTGAACCTGCGGCATTCAATTGACCTATGGCTAAGTCCTGCCCTCAAACGCGATGAGACAATCACAGTGTGTATACCACTCTAATACACTTTCGTCAGGTTTTATGAGTTTTTTTTTTTTTTTTTTAGATTTTAAGTTTAAAAATGGTCAAACCGTGTTCATGGGGTACATGTGACTCCAACACAAGGTACCCTGAGAGGCTGGGCGACAGAGTGTATTTTTTACGCTTTCCTAAGCCATATCTAAACCGAGAAAAGTGTCTTCTCTGGATTCAAGTTTTGCGGTAGACCACAACATCAACTCAACGTGGATAAAATTAACAACATCTGTTCTAAGGTAAGCCAACATCGTATTTGAGGCAACATATTGTCACTTTGCTGCAAAGAAATATAAAGTTATCTTTAACATTTCTAACGGTAGCTAAAGTCAGCCTAACATTAGCTCCTAGCTGCGTTGTTCGTTGTGTCACATTGTTTGTTGGGAGTTCATTGGCATTTTTTGTTCTAGTTTTTGTACTTTTGTGATCGTACATCATTGTTAGCTGTTGTCCAAAGGGCTCTAGTTAAACTAACGTTAACTTCTGGAGCTTAGCTTCGTTAACTTATCTGTAATAGCCGAGATAACAAAGGTTGGCAAACGTTATGCTGAATGAGTCAATGTAAATATACTATAGCACCAAACTAACGGAGAGACACTCTTGGTAAAGATGGTAAAAAGGCCGTTATATTTTTCTCATATTCTGAGCCAAAAACCTTAACTTCAGTGGCACTTTGATGCTGATCCTCTATCTTGTGGTCTGAGATTGTGATGGCAACGAGATGCAGTTTATCACGTTCTCACTGGGACCTGTGAATTTGGGCTTGTAACTGAAGCTTTTTATCAACGTTCTCGACAATAAAATGATTAATATATCCCTCCAATGCGTAGTTTAGACCCTATTGGTGACTTCTAGATAATATGTGATCTTTCTGTCTCCAAAAATCATCAATGGCCTCCTGTGAAATGTCTCCTACTGTGACAACTGCAATAGCGTATGTCACTGAATGTTCATTGTTTGTCCGAGTGAGTGGAGGGGGTGTGGCTTAGCCATAGATCAATTTAGGCTTCAAAACTCATGTTAAGTAGAAAATTCTGTAAAATATTCACAGACATCTGTCAATCTGAGTAAATTACAGGCTTTGCTTATATAGTGCAATTGTGCTAAACCAACTACTGATGTCAGGGAGAGATTCATAAATTACCAGAGGTCACAATGAACTAATCCCAGCTCAGATTAACAGCAAGACAGACAATGAAACAAAGTCTTCCTCAGGACTTATAGTAATGATAACTTACAAAGCAGGTTACCTGCTAAACAACTTACCATGTGGTCTGTCTTCAAAAGATAAAGGCTTCCTCGGAGGTAAAAATACATGCTGCTTGTGTCGCCAAAGTGCGGGCAAACTTAACATTGGCTTCTGTGCAAGTTCAAACACACACATCTCCTTCTTTCCAGTTTTCAAACAAATGCATTTCTTCTTCTTCTTCTTTATCCCCCAGTCCTAACTCGATGTAGTTACTGCCACCTACTGACCTTTGGGTGTTAAGCAGCAGGTTTGAAACCCAGCTTTGGCTTTACTTGATTCTTTTTAGGTGGCATCACTTAAAAAAAAGGAGTATGGGTGATTTTTCTACCCTGTAATTTAGTGGTACTCAATGGAACTTAGTAAGAAGTACACATTTTTGAAAATTAGTTACTTCAACTTATTTATCTGAGTTGGGATTGCTATTGGATTTTACAGTGTGTTCAAAGAAAGGTCTGGACTTAACTACCATGATTTTGATGTTTCTAGATCAACTTTCTGAATTTCCTTGGAGAGATTGACTTCGATTTTATAATTGAGAAAGAGAGTGTATCAATAAATTTAAAAAAAGACATGCTAGTTCTTTTTCCTTTTTTATATGTGTCGCTGTTTTAATATCTGCTGTTTTGTTAGTACATTTTTGTATGCAGGTTTGTGTATGCATAAATGTCTTTAAATGAAGTTCACATTTAATTTCTTGTTTCTTTTGTTTCTTATGTTGTTTTTAAGTATTTTGTACTTCAAATTTTTTCTCTCATTATTAATAGTTTTTTCATTTATTGGTTTATTTAGATGTGTTGTCAAACTATTTTTTCTATTTATTTAGACAGAGGCTGGGAATATGTAGTTGGGAATTTGGTTGTGTAGCTTTGCAACTGTGCCCCCCCCCCCCCAAATTTCTGGCGCCCTACCAAGTGGTCCCGGACCCGAGGTTGGGAACCACTACACCAAAGGATGATTAATGGGTAGCTGTGCAAAAACATGTTTGAGACACTGTTCATCAGTTGTACCAAGCTGGTTTTACAGGCAGACTCTGCAAAGATGAAGAATTGATGCAGGTCAACTCGAGGAGCATTTTTTCACCTCATTCAACCTTTGAATCATCACATTCTGTCCACTGTTCCCTGACCTTCTCATTCTGTGTTGCATTCACAGATGGCTATAGATGTCATTGAGTAAGAAAGAAATGGGTAAACACAACAAAAAACAGCCAGTGTGTGCTGTAAATAATGTGACTTTAGATTAAAATCTCATTGTAATTTGTCATGTTTTTAAACCAACCATCTCCTAGATCTTATAATTCTGTTTTTGACTTATTACCAGCAACACTTTGAGTAAGCCGCATGCTGAGAAGATTGCGAATCTCTTAATTTAAATCCTTTTTATTCTCCACGTTTTTTTCTTTTCCTTTGTTTTTCTACTTTGTGTTATTATTCCCCCTTTAATAGCTTGCCATTCATTTGGGTACTATTTTCTTGAATAGGGAGTTGCCTAGTTAACAAAGGGAGAAAAAAAGCCATTAAAATGGATGACTTTCTAATCAACAGGAAGCTACAAGGCACAGAGGCACAAGTTGTTCTCTGAAACAGTCTTAATCATCCAACAAACACAATTATCGCCATCGTTCCCTCTGAGCTGAGTTTGGCCCCGTGTTGACATCTGATGTCACATTTTTACCAGCTTGTAGGAGCTCAAAGAAAAGATGAAGCAACCGAAAAGCTTTTAAGATGTGGAACAGAGTGATCAATGATAATATTGTCTCTCAGATTTGTTTGCGTTTGTCGGTCTGAAATTTAGTCCTGTGTTTTTTTGTTTTTGCCTCGATGTTTTTATGAAGAGAATAAAAAAAAGTAAGAGACAAAGTTGTGTTGTTTCAGCAGGATGTCGAGCAGAAGCTCCCTCTGTGTTGTTTTTGTTCCTAGACCAATATGTTCACTGGATTCTACTTAGTTCATCTTCATTTACTAACCTGGATGTTTGCTGATGATGGAGTATGTGTCTGAGCCAGAGTGAGGGAGGTGTTTTATTATTTTTAATTCTAAGGCATTTATGAGAGATTATTCATCAATGTCAAAGCAGAAATCTGCAGCAGCATATAGCTCCAAGCTGCTGCTAAAGAAATGCCTCTGTTTTCTCTGCTATAAAGGTGCACAAGAGACTTAACATTATTATACATTCAACACTTTTGGGATTATACGAAGCTCTCGCAGTGCTTTTATAAATTTGGATCATAATATATTAGGCAGAGAGGCAGTTTGCATGCGGTGCCAGGATTCGTCTAATTACTCCCTCTCATGGGCTGCCAGTTCATGGAGATGTGTGTCAGTGTTGACAGTTTTGAAGCTATTCAGCTAAGTCCAACTGCTAGCTGCTGAGGACCAAAACAAGACTTGATTAGCACCGCCTCTGTGGGATGCTGCTCTTTACAGCTGTACTCTTACACTGACAACACAGTTTCAGCGAGACTCAAGCCGTCTTGACAAATACAAGAAACTTTAAAGAGGGACAGGTAGAAATAAATAAGCTAGCCCCCCTGCACTCCAGAGTGGGTAACATTCCTGCAGCTCCCCTGACAGCTTTATTAGCACTAATGACAGGCTGTGTTTTTTTCTGTGCCACTGATGCACCTGTGCTGCAGAACACAATAACTGCTAGACCAGCGTGAAAGCCTGCCCATTCAAGAGGTACAATCAAACCTTTCATAGCTGAATTACATGGTGAAGTACGCACAATTATCAGACTTGTCTCAGGTTAAAAGTTACAGTTTGATCTTTAGTCAATTCACAGACCTTTTAAAAGCTCTCCATGAAAGATGTGACTGACCTGTTTTGGACATCAGAACAAGATGACCACTGTGAGAAAATGTTTCTTTCAAGTAATAGCCTTTTAAATCGTTTTCGGTCAGCACTGGGTTGCACCAACTATGCAAAATTAAGCCCAGTGTGAATGCAATTTCTAGGACAGATTTTATTACTAACGTGAGAGGTTTTACACCAGCTGAGACTGTAGGCAGAAGTTACAACTGAAGTCTACGCCAAGCTTCTAGTAGTTGTAAAGTCCTCTGTAATAATATTTGTCCTGATGTATTGAGTTGAGAGGTGGGATAACGGTGGATGAGGAAGAGCAGAGGGTGTTTGGTGCTAGTGTGTTTCCCACAATAGATTTCATCCCTTGGAAAATATGATGGCTTTGTTTTCACTCATGCTTTCTGTTCCTAAATTCCTTTAAGGTTCAGGCCAGAGGCATATGTGCTGTTTGACCTTGCATTCGCTTGGGAGTTATGAGCATTCTTGCACATATATTTGCCTATCTATGAAGTACAGTATGTTTCTGGAGGACATCAGCAGAGGGCACATGAGAGAGCTCAGACTGTACAGCTACTATATGTAAGGGTTAATGCCCGACGAGGTGTCCAATTATCAGGGATTAATGGACGACGTGGAGGCCTGAACCATTGGATGCGCAGCAAGTCCATTAATCACTGATAATTGGACACCTTGAAGGGCATTAACCCGCTTATACCATGGTCACTTGCCAACAAAAACAATTAATACAAAATAGAAAGTTTTACTAAAACAACAATTTCTTTCCCCTAGCAACGCCTGAGGGCTTGACTAATAACTGGAATAGCCTTTCCAATTCCATAACGTTCTTAGGGAATGTTAACGTTAATCAGTACTCCAGTAAATAGGGCGGGCCATAGATGCAAAGTCACAACAGAACAAAAAAACTTGTCCGCTTAGCACACTTTCTGAAAGAATTTATCAAGGAAAAGACATGAAAATGAGTGAGACTGAGGGTCATCTGTGATCAGACTATAAACCTATAAACCTGTATGTTAACATGAACAGTCATCTGTTGTAGCGTAGCTACAAAGCAAATGTAGCTTGTTAGCTTTAGTAAACATAGCTGTGTTAGCCTTTGTTAACTTCAGTTGATTTCATAGTTACTTCATGTACGTAGCTTACATGGCCTATGTAGCTTTGATAGCTTTTGTCTTAGCCGCGTTAGCTATGTAGAAGCGTTTTCATGGAGGACAAACATTTTTGTGTGAGCAGATTGTTTTTACGGCTTTTTTTATATAGATTTAGCAGGTCAGGTTATTGACCTTTAACTTTTGGTATGGTAACCCTTATTCAGACCTTGACCTGAAGTTTAATCTAGTTTTATTTTGAAAATTTAAGCGTGAACTTCCATTCTGACAGAGGCAGTGTCTCACAGTGTTGGTCTACAAGGGTTCTGACCCTTCTTGGTATAAGGAAGGTCAGAGTACAAAATCCTAAGGGCCCATCTCCCTTGAGCCGAAAGCATCCAGAAAAGTAGTTTTTCAGTTCCCACAAAAAGATGATTTATTTACAAAACTTGTGTTAATTTACATCAACACCCAACAAAATTAGCATGTCTCCCTAACTAACACAGACAGGAGAAAATAAGTTTTAATAAACTGGAGATTCACTCTTACATAATCCATTAGAGAGCTAACTTAATCCAAACCATCAAATGGAGGGATGCTTAAGGAGAGGAGAGAGATGGAGTTCCCCCTGTGCTGCAGTGGCGTCATCTTGTCCTTAAATGGGGAAAGACCTCTGCCAAATCCTATCACCTGTCAGAGCATGAGCTTGATCCACCAATCATCAGCAGGCTATGCAAACCTAGTTAAGCACATACACAAAGAGAGCACATACACAGTCAACCTGGAGCAATCATAAAAATCACACATTACCAATGTAGTCGTGAGCAAGGGTTTATCATGAACCATGATAGGTCTGAACACACAGGTTTCCCTTGATTTTTCTCTGCAATAGTGTTACAATGCATTTACATTGTGTAATTACTTCACACTACATTGAACCTTTCATTGTCTGTGGTAAAGTCCTCAGCTCATACAGTCAATTTTGAGGGATTCACAGTGATGCAGCATGTAATCCAGTTTTATATGGGCTTTGTTTTCTGAAGAGAGAAATGCTTTCATCATGTATGGCTGAAAGATGAACATGGTAAGATTTTATGAGAAGCACTGAATGTAAACATAACTTTTGTCATGTTCTCCACAGGGGAACTTGGAGCGACTGCTGGTGTAAAGCCTAACATCTCTGACTGCTCCTGCTTGACATCTGAAGGAGTCAGCAGGCGAAACATGGGTAGCTTGTGTTGTGAAACAGTCACAGGAAATAAAAAAGCATTTGTCACTGAGACAAAGTGAAGTAACAATAAGGTAAGTTTGTTTAGATGTGCAGTAAAAAGACAAAGCTTTGCTTTTTTGTTGAACTTGTGACTGCTCTGTTTGCCAAATGGCACATACTGTTGCAGTAGAAACTATGGTTACAATGAAATCAAGGCTTGAATTTAAGAGTGAGATGAACTCACTGAGTAAAGGTTTTTGTTTACAGCAGAAGCCAAATTGCCAGTATTAGAGACAAACCCGCTGTTCCTCAAGTGGCCACTCGAGGCTGGCCTCAGAATTGAGCCAGTCTCCATAAAGATCTGTACAGGAACATTTAAGCTGAATGAGACATGGTAACATCCTGCTGCAAAGACTGAGTTTAGACTCAAGAGCAGCAGTAAAGTGATGAAATTTTGAAAGGAAACATTTTCCCTAAAACTGTGGGTAATGTTATGTATGGCAGCTTTCAGTTGCTGCTAGCTAGCCACTATGAGTCATGTTAGCTAAATCCAGCCGAGGCAAACATCACCAGATGTTTGTGTTGTCAGTGCCAATTGGAAATTCTTTTCATCCACATCACTAAAAATCAAAGATTTTCTGTGAAGTTATATCAGACGGTACAAAAAATCAGAGCTCCTTCTTTCTCATCTAGTTGATTCTAGTCAATTTACCAGCAGGTTCTCGTGTCTGTGCTTCATATACTTGGCCTGTTTGGTCAGAGATTGTCATGTATGGATTTATTTTTGCTGCCTGTGGGGGTTCTGGATTGTTGTTGGCTCTCCACAGAGGAGAAGGCATTGGGTTGTAGTGATGAGAAGAATGTCTATTTTCAGTAATCAGGTTTGTTTTGTTCACACGCTGCCTGCTCCTCCAGAAGGGTTGGCAAGCAAGCAGGGAATTCGCTTTGTTCTACAAGCTTCTCTTAGTGCTTTTTTTCTTTTGCAAGAAATACATATCAAACTCTAGTCAGCTATCTCAACAAACAGAATCTCCAAACTCTGTATCGAACCAGCCAGCTTATCAATTAGCTTTGAGTGTTGATATGACTTTGATAACCTTGTATTTTCCAATAACTTTATTTGGTCCTTCTTTATCCTGTGTTTGAATATGGTCACTTCTTAAATGAAAAGAGATCTTTGACACATTTGGCACTAAAATCCAGCAGACAATGAAACTCAAGTGATATTAAAAGCTTTAGAACAGCTTACATGACTTTGTTGAAAACTGCAGATTAGATCAGAGGTCCCAAAACTTTATAAAGCATGACATCCAAAAGAAGTTTTCCAGTGACTGGGGATGGTGAAAGCAAACCCACACAAACTCACTTATCCAAATACTGGAGTAAAATCAGCCTAGAAGACCACACCAACCTATTAAACACTGCAATTTCATATATTGATTTACTAAAAGACAGTCTGTTTGCATCATTAAAAAGCAGCTGACCCCTACATTACTGCTGGCGTGGGAAAACTTACATTTGAAGGATCTTTATGCATTACTTCCACTGCAGCATAAACCAACACCTAATGAATGTGTATTTTTTATAGAATAAATTCAGTTCTTGTACATGGAGTACATTTGCAGCAAATAGTAAAATCTGAAATCATTTCAGTTTGTCTTTGTATCTGGAGGACATCCCATGACCCCTAATTTTGTAAAATGAGCCAATTTTACTCAGGTGCCAATGATGTGCAGTTTACTCTGGATATGAGCTAATACTTGTATGAGACAGACCACACAAAGGATCATCTACAGATGGAGACTCAGCAGAAAGAAAGAGAGAAGAGAAACTTGACTAACCTGCTGGTATAGGTGTGGAAAATGTAAGCCCATGTCTGCAGCTGGCATGAGTGGGATTTAGTTCCAACACTCCTTTAGGGCATTTCTAATCTAGGATTGCGGCTCACAGACACCTGCAGACTGTATCACTCCCCATCCAGAGTTCCCTGCTAAATTGAACACTGGTATTTCATCAAACCTTCTTCAACTATGTGAAGGTAAACTGAAAAACCCAACCCCAAGTGAGAAGCCCCTAGAGAAGCAATAGAGGGCGATGTCCAACGTTGGGCCAACCTTGCAAAGCAGATGGATACACCTGTTTCCATGTTTCTCACTGACAAATCCATTGGCAAAGCTCCCATCTAAACAGTTTGAGCCCAGTTAGAAAGTGACAGGACCAATCAGGAGTAAGGGGTAGTACTTTCGGGTGCAGCTGAGTCGTGACATAAGCAAGCAGCAACAAGAGGCCGGTGTAATAATGGCGGAAGACATTAGCATGGATGCTGCTAAAGCGTCTCTTTTATCAGAACTTGACACCTCTATGGAGTTTACTCCTGCAGTAGGGGCACAGCTCGGTAGCCGATATGTCATATGTTTTGTTGCCCTGATTGGCCTGTAAACATGTGACAGACAAAAAGTTCATCCAATCATCCTCCGAGGTTTTTTCAAAGGCTCTGCCCTTTCCCAAACGCTGTATATGAGTGGTTTACCTGGCATGCCAGACTAACGTTGGGCATCAAATGTTGGGGACCAAACATCTGATTGGACAGCAGCTTGAAAGTGGACAGTGCTCAACGTTCAACAGTGGGCGATGTCAAATGCTCATTGAGGATCATGCACTATTGCACATTGCATTGAGGGCTACTAGCCCCAACCAGTAGACACTAATGGAAATTTGTCATCCATGTGGGTTTATCCCCATTGCTTTATTCCTCTTATGGCTAATAACTAGACAGGCTACTGTCTACACAGTATTTTTACCACATTAAAGCATTGTGTCAGCTGTTGAAGTGTGAAACTGAGCTGAAATATCTTGTTATATATTTGTTTTTTTGTTTTTGCTGACAAAGCTTGTAGTCCCCCAAACCGCTGATCAGATATGTTGAGGTGTAAAAGCTGGTTGTTAGTAGCCGTAGTTGGCCTTAAAAAAGAGGTTCACAGAGGCTTTCTGAGTAAAACATTAAAAACACTTCAAAAATTTTGAAAAATTTTGCAACTGGGCCAGGATTGTTTTTTTGCCCCTTTTTAAGATTGTTTTTTGGGCTTTTTGCCTTTGTTCTGATAGGACAGCTGAAGAGAGACAGGGAGAGAGAATGGGGGAAGACATGCACCAAACAGCACCAAGACCAGGGATCAATCCCATGACAAGTGCATCGAGGACTAAAGCCTCTGTGCATGGGTGCCTGCTTTACCAACTGAGTTAAAGTTACCTAAAACTTTCTAAATTATGCAGAGAATCTATACTGCTACACTGTATAGCTTAGCTTCCCCAATCCTGTTCAAACAGACAGTGCTCACTGAAATGACATGGAGCTATGGCACTACTACTGCCTGTTACCTTCAAAAATGCCAAAATATCCCTTTAATGTGATTGAAAAATGTCATGCTCCGATAATGAGCCTTAATTGCATCATGATAAATGTATTAATGCTGACAGCCCTTTACATTTAGTTTGGTCTGTGCTCATATGGGAAAGTGGCTTGTGAAATTTACTGTTGCAATGCTGCCTTCAGTCGGGTTGGATCGAGGTCAGCTCACATTCTAACCACAAATGAACTGCCTTTTACAGTGGTCTCGGTATGGTCGTTTGGTCTACACCAGAGTTGGATCGACAGCTTTCACACTAGTGCAAACAAATCACAGTAACTTGGCAAACAGAAACAATACGAACGGATCAGGTTTGGTGTGAAAATGTCTTTAAAGAAACTTAAATGATATCTATTTCTACATAAATGATTTTTCTCCCCAGGATATGATTCTGAATCATTTTTTTCACTGTGGTAGGACTTCAGGGTGGGATCAGTTTGTTATGATACATTGTTCTGCATCTTGTGTAGGATGCATACGCATGATTCATTTTAAGAAGTGTTGCCTTTTGATGTCTCTTTTTAGATGAAGAAATGCATGTCTGTTTTGTTAGAGGCTGAGGTTATAGAGCATTCTGATCTCATCTCTTGGCTTTGAGTTGAAATTTTGTTAACACCAGAGAAGAGAGCAAACAGATCAATACCTTAAAAAATATAGACGTACCGTGAAATTTGTTGGCCTCTTGTGCTTCAGGTTCTAACATTCTCTTGGTTTGTTACAATTTACATTGCTTTTTATTAATTTAGGCCCATACCTCTATAGTGCCAAGAGACACTTGGAAAAAATGAAAACACTTCTAGGGATAACACAATTTATTCCATAAATGATGGGCTGTGAAATATGGTGCACACCACTTCAGAGCCATCAAAAGCAAGCTTGAGGGAGAAACTGCATGAGGAGGCATTATCAGGCTTGTCAGCACGGCCTGTCTAAAATAAATACCATTTGCATCTTTCTTCTATTTATCATCTGTTGCATTATGCCCGCTGTCCTCTCTCGTTGCTGATTAAATTTCCATTAGCCATGCTTACCAGTCGTGCAGGGGAGAGAGAGCTTGTGAAAAATGCTCTTTGAATGTGATTGCTCTGAGATTCTCAAGGTTGGGTAATGACATGGTGGCATGATTGTTTTTTTGGGGGCACACATCGTGTGACAGCATATCTTTTTCTAGAGCGTTTCTGGCTCCTGTGTCGGAGGCTGGCAGGAAGAGAATAGAAATGCAAAGAGGGAGACTCCGTGAGATTGAAGGGGTGGAATAGAAAAAAGATGGACGTTTCACTCGGAATGAAAAGACATCTTTTCGCCTTCATCATTCTTGTATTAAGATGAGCACCACTGCTTGAGGGTGTTTGGGAGAATATAATCTCTAAGAAGTGCGTCAGGGCTTACGCCAAGCTTCATCTGCATTTAAACATGAACACTGAATGTGCCTTAAAAATCTTGGTTTAAGTCGTGTTTTTATTAAAAATCCAGGGCATTTCACATTTATAATGCACAGATTTCTCCTACCTTAGACTCTAATGATGCAGATTGAATATATAACAGATGGTTATGTGAAATATCTTCCTCTTCTGATCATTAGGAATGATTGCTTTTTGTCTTTTTACTTCAACAGTTGTTTGTCTTTGACCCAAAAGATGAAAAAAATAAATTCTCTCACGTGAAATTGCTGTAATAAAGCCTCAGATGTGGTCCCTTAGATGTACAAACATTAAACTATTGACCATCCTCCAGAAATTACTGATGTCCACTGTGAGAAATTAGATGAGGCTTTCTGGTGGCGTGAATCTGCAACTTTCCTCTAACTAGCTGCAATTCTGCGTGGTCCCCTTAATGGTGAGCTGGATTGATTAGAGCAGGGAGGATGGGCGGCCGCGCAGCCCGCTGCCTCATTACTCTCAGTTTGCAGGTGTTCTCGATGCTTCAGTGCTCCTGCTGCCTTGGCACGGAGAAGACAGAGGACAGAGACCAGAGCCACCTCGTTCATCTTGTGCGCTGTGATGGAGGTCATGCAGGAAGGCGCTCTTGCTCAGAATAAGTCGCTGGGAGTGACAGATGGAGTTGCAGTACGGGAGGGGAATCAGCTCAGCCTCAAAGAGTTTCATTTGTTTTTCATCTCAGGAAGGCGGCTGCAGGCACACTTCTGATGACAGCACCCACCAGGCTGTCTTTATGGTTATGTAAGGCGCCCTGGCTCTGCGTATTTGAATTTTACTACATCTTTATGAAACTGAGTGTGTGCACTGATTGCGTGTTTACTGTAGGGCTGGAACGGCGCAATATGTCTATGCCTCAGTATGTTTACTCTCTGAGAGCATGGTGACAGTATGGCTACAGTGGTCTCATAATAAACATAAGTAATGCACTCAAGTCATGTTATGAAGATGTATAGCAATATAGAAAACGCTACATCTTCTCTTATACTTCCATGGGATGGAACCAAGAAATATGCGAGTAGCAAAGTGATGGAAATACAACCATATAAGACAATGCAGCCATTTTCATAGTATGCTCCTTATCTCTTTGTCTAGACAACTATGTTGTGATCTAATGGTTGCTTTCTTTTTGTTTCTGTCGTCTCGTTACCCTTTAAAATAAAGGAGTATGACACAGGTGAATGACATGTACGGCTTCATTCATTTGCCATTAAATAGTCAAACTTTGACACATGTTTCTACTTTTATTCTCTTTAGAAATGGTAAAATAAATCCAGGTTATGTTGGTTGTACTGCCTGACATGGAAAGTGTTCCCACCCTCCTAAACAAAACTGTTATGAATCAATTTTTTAAATATGTGATACCTCCTTTACCTAATTAGGAGTCAAGTAAATATTTTCAGAGCTTTTAATAATATTACTTATTTCATATAGTAACACTTTTTGCAGTTTTACCACCTGACACAGTTGTTGCCCTTCCTCACATTTGCAACTAATTTCAAATCAAACATATTGTTACTTTTATTCTTGTTAGAAAGTGGACACATTTATATTTCTAAAATAAAATCAAGAGTTTCACGGTAAAGCAAGTTTTTCACAGTTTTGCACTGGTTGTACCCCCCGTCCAGAAAAGTGTATCCGTCCACTTATGGCTAAAAAGAAATGTTTTCATCTTTACTTTGAAGACAACATTTCCCTTGGCCACGGGTGTCAGTTAAAAATCATGCTACAATCTGTTTTCTCCTATTCTTTTCAAAATAAAGTTCTCATGATTATGGTTGCAACACCCTTAGTTGCAAATTCCGAAAGAAGTCAGAAGTGGATCACTACCATTCGTCAAAAAGACTGGCAGCTATCAGAATACATGCCACTGTGTAGTGCACATTTTAGGCAAGGAAAGTTCTGAAATTTAGAAATGCCAATAATTTGTTAAGGCATGTCAGTACACATGTGTCATCTGCAGAAAAAGCACTGACCGGGCTAAAGCTAGAAAATTCAGTCATTAGAATTTATAACGTGACTCAGTTTACTTTTAACCCAATAATATGTTGAAAACAAAGAGTAGTTTGCAAATGTTTGTTGACCACATAACGAAATAAAATGAGAAGGTATAGATCCCCTTCAAGTTTGGACTCTGCAAGTTTCGCAACTTTCTCTGTTTGCGAGTGCCCTGGAGGTGGTTCCCCTTATTTGAGAGAGTCACTGACATTTGTGTTAAGTAGGCTAATTCTATTAGATTAGATTAGATAAGATACTTTATTGTCTCCAGAGGGGACGTTTGCCTTGGGCAAAACCAAAGAGAAGCACACAGCTCTTTGCAACTCACATCCAATTAAACCATACATAACAGAAGTAAAAATAAACAGCACATCAAATAACAAATTCCACATATGCACAGATAATAAATGTAATAGATAAAAATTTGATAGGTTAAAAAAATAAAAGACTACGGGCTATAAAAATCTTAGGAAAAGAGTAAAATACTGTGCAAGGACTGATTCAGCAGGGTCAGGTTTAGCTGTTGGCTCTGGTTCAGCAGTGTGACTGATGTTGGAAGGAAAGGGAGCTTAAAACGGTTACTCTGGTTCTTAAAGGCTCTATAATGTCGGCCTGAAGCTAGAATCTCATATTCAGAGAACAGAATATGTGAGAGATCACTGAAGATCTACAGAGCTTGTCTCACACCAGTCAATCATAAATGGACTGAAGGTCTATTTATTCATCCACCTCCTTCCCCATGACTACATACATAATACAATCTATTTTATAAGTCTCTGTTTCTTTCATGGCTCCAAAATACAGCTAAAATACAATTTAAACATCAACACCTATTGCCATCCACTATGATAGTCACCTGACCAAAAGAGGTCAATATGAAAATAATCAGTTCTCTAAGTGATGGTCCTGTTCCCTTTTTTAGCTCATGAAGAGTCAATGGTATTACATTCAGTCTGTTTCATAACCAGCTAAAATCTCCTCACAGTATGTTTAGACAAAGAGATAAAGCCCAGGACATGAACACGGGAAACTTTGGCTTTTATCCTAAATCTAACAAGTGGTAGGTTTATCCAACAAATTCCCTTTGAGTGAAATATCTTTTTGGATCAAAATAAAGGATCTGCAATCCAGGGGCACTGGAGTAAAATAATGCACAGCCAGTGGCAGAGTTTCTCTGGCCAAGGAAGCAAAACATTATTGAGATAATGCAACAGGAACAGGACAGCAGCTTCCAGTGGCAGTTCAAACTTCCTTATGCAGCAGTCTGTATATTCTGTCACGGCAGATACTTTACCAAAAAAACAAAACAAATATACCATAAACAAACAAACAGAACAAAAATAACCAAACTCTTTTACATCTTGCATGGTTCTTTAGTATGACCCTTAGACTTTGGGTTACTATTACCTTCTTACATGTTGTTTTTCATAGTACAAGTATCACGCTGTTACCCAGCTGGTCATGTCTTTAGTCATTTCTATGGTTATTACATATGTATTATCTCTTTATCACCCTATAACACCTGAATCACCATCTTATTACTGTCCTGTATTACATATAACATCTTTACTTTAGTTAAAAGAGTTCATGTAATATATTTTGCTTTTATTTATTACATTATAACCATTTTATACTCTCCTACATTACCTAGTTATTACTTTGGTAATAACATTTATAATATATGTATGATATCATTAATGTATTTATATTTGGGTCATTCTACAGATACACACATTTTCTGTCTCTAGGCGTTACTGGAATATTTTTCTTGGAAAAACTTTATCAATACATTTTTTTGTATTTTAACATAAAACATTTGAAAAATTATATTTTCTCAAGTGATAAATTCATCAATATTTCTACCAGTTACAAAGATACCAAGTGTTACAAATGTGCCTGTCATGTACAGAGGATGAGGACAGTATTTTGAAGTCAAATTTTTTTTTTTTTCTGCCAAGCAAGAACAAAAATATAAACATGACCTCCAGATACAATGCTTAACAAATTTATTAGACCGCCCTAACCCTAACCAAAGTAAGGTTTATGCCACAGCTGCCCTAAATTAAAAGCACTGGTAATTACCAAAATCATTTTTTTATGTTTCTGCAATGGTTAATACACCAATATGTAGAAGCTCTTTAACCCAAATGATATTTGTAATGCTAAAATATAATTATCATTGTTATCCATGAATTTTCAAATTTAGTGATTTACAAAAAAACTGAAAAAATAGTAAAGCACATTATTATTTCTTGATTAATATGTCAAATTATATTTACTCACATTCCTAAACAGAAGAATGAGTTTTAGTGGTTGAATGTTATGCTTGATTAATTTCTGACTTCTCAGAGAAGCCCAGTGAGCCGACTCAAATTCGAGTGAATTCAGTTTGAAATTCCTCATTCCTGTTCAAAATGGTAAAACGTGGAGAGCTCACTGAAAATGAAATAGTCCACATTAAAGCACTTCATGATGCTGGATGGTCTTTGAGACAAATATGACAGGTGGTCTAATAAATTTGTTAAACACTGTATCAAATACTAAAGACATAAAACAAAAAATGTCAAATAAATAGAATGAATTATAAAATAAATGTAATTGGCAACGTATTGATTTAAAGTTTAAAAAAAGGGGACAAATTTTAATCATGCTGAGGATATCACTTCGCTTCCTGTAGTTTTTTTTTATTGATGATTAATGTAGAAATGTCTAGGATCACTGACGCCTAAAGTTTTTATAAATGTTTTAAAATGATCTCCTGATTTCACATAAAGCTTTGAGATTGCATCACTGTTGTTACCTACTTTTTGTCAGGAAATAATACAAAAATCGATAACAAACAGATGAAATATAATTTTGTGAATATATCCTCTCATTTTTTGTGACCTAATCCTGTCAACTTGTGGCTTGATTCCATGTAGCAGCTTTTCCTGGAAAAAGGTCACTGGTGTTACCCTCCTCATGTGTAACACCTATGACAACAGATTAACTTTATTCAAAGCTGTTTATTACATTATTTTAACCTAAAACTGCAACATTTCATGATTCTTCTCTTTATTTTGAATCCTCTTTCAGGTCAGGTATGGCAAATAAAGTGCATCTGAACAGATAGATGTTGAGGAATCAGTGGTTGTCTTTAATGCTGTTTAAATGTGTACTTTTACAAAGTGGTTTCATTTAGTGTCAGTTCTGTTCTTTGTTTTATTCTGGAAATTCAGATTTATCTGGCAAATACAGTTGGAGAATAAAGAATATTACTCTTATGGTCTTTTTCCCCCTATATTGCCAAATCAAATTTGCCACTTCTGGTGTATAAAACAATGAGAAAATCTTTGAATTTTGGTTTAAACACAAGAAATAAGAATTGAAAGATTGTCCCTTGACATGTTCATGATTGTCTCATTTTTGTTGTAAATTTAAGGTTGGGTGTGAACCTTTATCATTAAATCACATTTGTAACAAAGATATCTCAAATAAATGACTGACAATTCCCTGTGTTTACATTTCTATCATTCTTCTGTGACTCTGACTTAATGCACTAAAGAGACTGAGATATAAAATTTTCATAAAAACTCTTTATTATTGCTAATATGTCGTATGTGATCTTTAAAAAATAAAAAAGAAGAAAATCACTAAGCTTTCACTTTTGCAAATTCATGAAGCTAATAAATTATTTAATAATGTGAAATAAGTGCAAATGTGAGATTTTTTTTTTTCACATTTTCAAACCTAAAAGTGCCAGTTTCTGTAGAATTATTATTAGGTCCTTACTTTGGTTATTACAGTTTATGTATGTAGCCTATGACCTCTTAATCATCACACTTTAATGCTGTGTTGTTAAAGTGTGTTTTATATCTTACATTAGCAGCATGAGGTGATTCATTTCAAAGTGCAAGATGACACACCACGTTTAGAGCTGCATCTATCACTTCTATGTCTTGCTAATCTAGGATTATTAACAATATGAAGCATGGTCCCAGCTTCGCCCACAGCCTCTCTGGCACAATAACAGCGACCCTCTGACAAATGTGGATAGCACTTGACACAGGAACAGAACATTTCTAATTTGTGGAGTGATTTTTGGGGACAGAGCCGGGTTAAACAAGGTAACTCATTCAACATCAGAGGAGTTTAGATGAGGTCATTAACATTCGGAGGAATTAGCAGATATGGTCATTTGCTGTGTTTCCTCATTATGTGATAAAATATCTAATTCACAGCTTTACATTTCTATCTGAGTATATTTGCCATTTTATATTAGAACATGTGTAATTTCTCAGATGGGGCTGTCAAAGCGCTTTCTTAGATGTTATCAGCAGAGACAATCAACATAAGGATTATAAACAACTAATTTGTTCTTACAAGTTGCCTCAACATATGACAAAATCAAAAGGTTTTACTTTATCCAAACAGCCGCCCAACTTGTCACATTCATCCTAATTGCTATGTTAGAGCAGGGACCTGCCAGAGACACAGGTCTCATTATTCTGACTTTCATCTCACAAATACTTTAGGAATTCTTCCCTTCTGTCTCCAGCTGCTGTCACGCATTGCTCCATCTCTGAGCTGAGTAGTTCTGGATCATAAACTCCATCTCCTCGTATTTGCATATTTTCCTCAGAGCCACGATGTCTGCTCTCTCCTCAGCCGTCTCCTCAGGTGTAGGAGGCTGGACCCTCACATAAAGAAGTTTGAGGTTATTCCAACAGTAGGGGCACAGTCTGTAATTAAGCGACCACACCTGTTGTTGTTCCAGTTGATTCAGCTTGTTGTTGTGCAGTGCATTATCTTGACAATCTCCATGGACTTTAATTATTGAAACACTTAAATGTGTGCTGTAGAGTTCATCAGTGCTGTGTAACACTCAACACAAGGCTGCCAAGACAGAAAGCAAGAGGTGGGCGGGTGGGGGCAATTAGAGAGTAGAGCGGTTTCTACTCAGCTGGGGTCCCAGAGGAGCTCTGTCCTCACACTGTGGTTCCAGTCGATAGTTCAGCGGCTGGATTTAACCATTCGTCATCATATCAAACTCCAGAGTGAGGCAGTGACTGGCCTTGGGAGGGGCCGGAGAGGTGGGCGGTCAGGGGGCTCAAATCAAGTAAATGACAGTCAGATAAAGTGAGAATAATTCAGTGCTTTTTTCACTTTGCAAAGCAGATGGATATGCCAGTTTCCTTGTTCTTCCACTGTGAATCCATCTTGCAAAGCTCCCATCTAATCTGTTTGGGCTTGGTAAGAAAGTGACAGGACCAATCAGCTACGAGGGGCAGTACTTCCAGGCGCAGCAGAGTCATGACATAACAAGCAGCAGCAAGAACTGGTGCAGTTATGGAGGAAGAGATTAGCGTGGATGTTGCTAAAGTGCCAGTTTTATCAGAACTTGATGACATTTCTTCGTTAAAAGAAGAACAAAGAACAGCAGTGAGTTGTTTTCTTTTCAAAAACGACAAAAGTTGAGTACTTACATGTCTATTGTCGCCATGTTTCGCGTTATTCCTCAGTAGCTGTGCACGCACAGCTTGCTAGCGGCTACATCATGTGCTTTGTTGCTCTGATTGGCCTGTAGAGATGTGACAGACAGAACGTTCACCCAATCATACTCCGAGAATTTTTCAAAGCCTCTGCCTTTTCTCAGACGTTTCCTATTGAAGCTTTCCCAGATGGATGTGTGAAACAAATCCATTTGGCATGTCAGGTTAGTGCTTTTTAACATGCCTTTAAAAATAAAAGGGGCACAAGGCACAAACTCAATAGACCACCTGCAACACAATTCTGACTTTTTTTTTTTTTTTTTTTTGATTACCTACCACTAAAGTCAAACGTCTTAAATGTTACATATACACTCACTTGACACTTCAACACCAGTACCAGGTTGGACCCCCTTTTACCTTGCCTAAATAACTGCCTTCATTCTTCATTGCATAGTTTCAACAAGGTATTGGAAACATTTGTCAGAGATTTTGATATGATGGCCTCATGCAGTTGCTGCACATCCATGATGCAAATCTCCTATTACAGCACATCCCAAAGGTGCGCTATTGGATTGAGATCTGGTGACTGCAGAGGCCACTGGAGTACAGTGAACTCTTTGTCATGTTCACGTTTGAGATGATTTGAGCTTCATTACATGGTGCATTATCCTGCAGAAGTAGCCATCAGAAGACGTGAACACTGTGGTCATAAAGAGATGGACATGGTCAGCAACAATACTCAGGTAGGCTGTGGCATTTAAATGATGCTCAAATGGTAGCCCAAAGTGTGCCAAGAAAATATTCCCCACACCATTTCAACACCATCACCTTCCTGAACCGTTAATACAAGGTAGGATGGACTCAGGCTAACATGTTGTTTACGCCTCACTATGACCCTACAATCTGAATGTCACAGCTGAAATCGAGCATTAGCAATGGCAATCTTCTATTGTCCAATTTTGGTGAGCCTGTGCAGACTTAGTTAACCCTAGAGCTGTGCACGAAATCCCAGTAGATCAGCAGTTACTGAAATACTCACTTCAGGCTGATCGGCACCGACAACCATGCCACATTCAAAGCCAGTTAAATTTCCTTTCTTCCCTATTCAGATGCTTGGTTTGAACTTCAGCGAGTTGTCTTGACGACATCGACATGTCTAAATGTATTGAGTTGCTGCAGTCTGATTGGCTGATTAACTGTTTGTGTTAACAAGCAATTGAACAGGTGTACCTAATAAAGTGGCCGGTCAGTGTATGTCACATCAGGTTTTTAGGCACTTTTTCTTTGTTAAAGGCCCAGTATTGCGTATATGCATGGTGATATTTTCCTGATGATTTTTATATCAGTTTGTTGAAATAATATGAGAACAGGTAAATGTGTTAAAAGACATGCGTAGGGAATATGGCAACTTTTAAATAGCTTGCATCTTACCTTTAGCAACAACAAAAATATGCTTCTCAAAATTTAGCTATTCAGAAACACAAATTCACATGACTAGTCACATCAGAAGTTTCAGTGAGTATCACTTAAGACCTCATGAGTTAAAATCAAGAAAAAGTTGTTCAAGGTAGTTAACGGGACACTTAAAGGTCATGTGACAGCTGTGTCATGGTGGGTCCTAAGGGCTAACAGATTAGAAATGATAGGCTGATTAATGTTTATGATTAATGTTTAATGTTGCACTTAGGTGACCGAGAGAAGACAATTATGATGCGAGACCAAGAAAACAGTTTAAAGGCTTTATTGATGAGGACAGCAAGCTCAAGACATCAGGTGATAGTGAATCTCCTCTCCTCATAACCTCATAAAGTACAGGTGGCATCATTAGCTTCATTCTCACTCCTTTCCCAAAATAACAACTTGCTCTATGTTGAAAGGTTGCCAAGTTGAATTACCCAGAACTTGCATTGCTTCTGGAGGCTATTTCAGAGGACACCAACTGTCCATCAAAGGCATGTGTCTATCCTTATCTTTGTCCTGTTAAGGACAAGCATCTTCATTTTCAAGCAGCTAGTCATGTAGCTCTGACCTATTCAACTAATACATGATAGATGCATTCAAGATGTAAAATATGTATCATATCAATAAACGGCCATCATTTATGAAGGGTCAGAGTGTGATAAGCTAGCACCTAAAAAGTGTTTTATGTGACTATTAAGTATAAAATATTGATCATATATTTTATGAAATCAATATAATTGGGTGTATGATTACAGAGTTTATTAGAAGAAATTCACTGCACAAATCAAAACCTTTAATTTCAAGTTTTAAATCAAAAGAATCAGAAGTATTTCATATTTTCATAGTTAATTATTTCCCTTGTTCAGTTTGACTATGGAGAGAATTAAAGTCTGACAATGGGGCAGTCTGTGTCTTAGTAAGAAACATTTAATATACCAGTCGTCATTCCAGTTAGGTTTATTTAAGGCTTAAACAAGGATTGGTATTAAATGTTGGGGTTTTATCATTTCAATATGACTTCAATATTTATATTGAATAAAGAAGATATGAAACAATTTCCATTTTTGATAAAACTCTATAAAATGATGTGTGTCTATATAATAAAGATCTCACAATGAGCTTATCAGGAGAAAAATCATCAAATCACAAATACATAGTTCTAAAAGATAGCATTGTGCCAGTAGAAATGATTTTTTTTCTAGACTGCAATTTTTTACACATGCAGGTGTTTGCAATTACACACATACTGCGATGAAACACTGTTATTATGTGTATTTTATTACAACTACTGCAGTGCACATTTGTGCAGAAACAGCTGGTTGATCCCCTAGTCATCACAATGAATGGATGTTGCATGGTGTGATGCTATGGAGCTGTGGTTGTTAACCTTTTTTGACTGCAAAGTTTGAATGCTTCTTCTTATTTTTTTTCTCCCTCATGGTGGATGCTAAGCTAGCAAAATGATAGGCCTTTTGCCAGTTACAAAAATATCTGTCTGCTTGTCCGTTTACTTTTGATTTATTTTGGACTTTATATATGTTTATTCAAGAAACAGTACAGAATAGTCTAAAATAAGAGAAAGTAGGGAATAACCAGCAGGGAAAAAGCCACAGGTCAAATTTAAACCTGATGCACCCTTTTGAAAGGAGTACAGCATGGAGCGAAAAAACTAACGCTATTTGAATCAAAGTTATCATACTAAAATTTGTACTTGTGACTTCTTTGAGAGAGAGGTCAGGCTGCAGTCGTACATTTCTGACAGCCACTCTAACAGACTGTTTATCTGAGACGCCGTAGAGAAATACAGTGTCTCAGATGAAATACGTTGTACTGGGAAAGTACTGCCTTTCACAAATGAAATGTTGTATTTTGCTAGTACAAGATCCAATTTTACATTTTTTTTTCTTATTCAACATTATTCATAAACAAAGTCTGGCAGATATATTTATGAAATAACCACAGTGCACATAGACCAAGAAACAATAAATTATGTATAGATCAGTCTTACAAGTAGTTATACAAACGGTGGCTCACTTCAGCCCTTTAGCTTAACATAAAGCTAGCATACACTAATTTGTGATTAACATTATTACAGAGGCCAATGTAGCAAAGCTAAGTTAGCTATAAAAAGTAGCTACAGCTTATGTAGCCTTGTAGAATAAGTGTTTAGCTTACATAGCTGTTTCTTGAGCTTAGCTTTAGCCACCTAACTATAGTACATAGCTCCTTTATCTATAGCTAAGTTAGCTTTAGAAAGCGTAGCTACAGCTAATTTAACTATGTAGATTATGTATCTATGTAGCTTACATAGCTGCTTTGTGAGCTTAGCTTTAGCCATGTAGCTACAGTATTTAGCTCCTTTATCTATAGCTAAGTTAGCTTTGGAAAATGTACCTACAGCTAAGGTAGCCATTTATAAAACGTATGTAGCTTTCATAGCTGCTTTGTGACATTAGCTTTAGAGACGTTAGCTATGTATCTATGTTACCTATAGCTAAGTTAGCTTTAGCAACATGAGCTTTTGTAAACAAAGGTAAAGCTAACTTAGCTGCACAGATAACAAAGATACATAACTTATTTAACCGCTTTGTGAGCTTAGTTTAAGCTCCATTATCTACGTATTATGTAGCTAACAGAGCTATGTAAACGGTGCTTGCTGCATTGGAATGTTTTCATGGAATACCAGCTTTTTCCTGATAGCAGACCGTTTACTCTGCTTTATGAAACATTTTGTAATGAGGTTTTGCAGGTCATGTTTTTAACTTTTGGCATCCTAACCCTTACCTTAACCCTTGCCCTATTTGTGTGTATTTCCATTCAGAATTCTATGGCTTCTCAGATGAACAGTCATAAGAGAGGACGTCAGAAATGAACGGTCTGCAGCCAGACTGTGCTGGCTTGTACGAGCATCCTCTGATGATCCATTGTCAATCCAGTTTCTGATTTATAGCCCATCTAAAAACATATCTCTTCTAGCCTTATATCTGTCTGGCAGTATAGGTCCAAACTTGTCTAAGTTAAGCATCACATTAGTTTTCATGAGGTCAAATGTGAACCAGCTGTTTTGTCTCCATTTAAAGAGCATTAAATTTGTCTCTTCTCTCACAGTATGAGGTCATGCATCTGCTTTTATTCACTTAAATACATACATGTTTTTTAAAAGTTGTCAGGGAGTTAAATATTCATATGACTGGTAAAACTCTGCACTATACCAAGATAAAAATGTATAAATAAATAAATTAATAGGCACCCATGGTGTGTGTCTTATTTTTCAAAACAAGGGACTGTTTTGCTCGTTGCCACTCAGAGAAAAATCAGACAAAGAATCTGCTCATTAAATGGGCGACTCAGATATTTTTAGTTTCACACATGTTGTTATGAATAAATTATCTTAATCCAACATGGATTCAGAGCGAGTGTGATCAAACTCTTTCCTCTTGAACATATCGCAGCATGACAGTGTTGTGGAGAGCTTTTCTGTTGTAGAGGTCACATCAGTTTGACACAAACACCATCTACAATTCCATCATCGACTGCCATTTATTAGTATCAAACCACTGCTACAAAATTACATCAAACAGGATGAAAATGGACTTGCATACGTGCTATACACAATGTAAGCTTGAAAGTAATTAAAGTACATGAATTTTCTTATTTCTGGACAAATATCAATATATATATTTATATATTATATATAGATATATCAATGCCACTTAAAGCCATATATATCATTCCAGTGATCTAGAGCCTATAAATGTACAACTACATCCCTGGTGGCTAAAGGACCTTCATACACATTGAAGTAAACATTTCCATTTCACATGTCTCTTCACATTATTTTCAGCATGATGATTTCAATAAAACAGGTAAAGAGAAAAAAAAATCTGTGTAAAAAAGGAAAAAAGATCCTGTCAATCCTGTTTTAAAAGAAATAATGTCATCAGTAAACATGTTTAATATACAGAAGCAAACAGAAAAAACACCTGTGCTCAACCACTCCATTGAAACAAACGCAGCACTGTAGAAGACTCACATGATGATGAAGCGGTGCTACAAAGGACTGATTTGCTGTGTCATTCAGCGTATAGAAAACAATGTCTAATCTGCCTTTTGAGGCAGGAAAACAAATAAAACAGGATTACATTTACTGTCAGTCAAAAGACATTCTCTCTATGAAACCCCCGTTCACTCCTTCATGAAAACTGACAATCGCCCGCGAGCTCTGCGCGCAAAAAACACTCTGCTGTGTGATTCAGTCGCCGGCGTCATGGAGAGACCTGGCTTAGATAGCGTGCTTTTAAACCCCGGCATTATCTGCGGCTCTGCATCATCGCCTGGCAACTTATTTTCCAGTTGAGTGGAAATAATGAGGGACAGGTTGACAAATAACTTGATGCAACTTCTTTTTAAAATAGCACGTCGCCTCGTCTACATTGGCAGCTGCCACACTATCAGAGAGATTTCAAAGAAAATGGAGAGTCAGACCAGTCAGAAATTACTCTCTGTTTTTGTACAGATTGAAATGTTTGAGAGAAAAGAAAGCGGCGTATTTGAAGAAGATTTTTTTCCATTTAGAGCTGAATGAATCTTGCCCACAGACTGGTTATATATATATAAAAAAACAACTTTTTTATTTTCTTTCAGCCTTCATTTGACAGGTCTTGTGTGTTGCCTGCTGTGCATCAAACACATCTCCCAACTGAATGCTAGCACTCAAGAAAAAGTATTTTTTAATACTGTCAACTCAAAAAAAGGAGGATGGTGGCTGCAGGAGCAAGAGAGCAGCTTCAGTGTATACTTAATATGACACAGTCTTCCAGGTAAATCTGACAAAGGCACAGGAAAAGTTTCACTAACCGCAGGTTCCCACACTATTCATGACAGCCATAGACACCTCTGTGAGGGGCCAAATAACACTTTAACCTGTTCTTAATTATTATTATAACCTGCTGTATAATCTACCTTCATTTGACTGTAGGATGCTGTTTATGTTTATTCATCTGAAGAATAAAAACTGAGAAAAACAGCTCATACTCATCGGTTTGTAACAGAATCCTGTGCTCAAAATATACACTGATAGGCTGTTGCATTCTCTACCGATTTCTTCTCTTTGTTTTAAAGACTATAAATGTCACATCTGCTTATCAAAAACATAGCATGATGAATAGATGTAGAGCCACACATCATCTGCAAAGAAGAACATCTCCCTTTATCACTGAAGTGTTATTCTGTTCTAGTTTTTCTTGAAAATATCTGAGAATGTCAGAAACAGCATGTTTTTCACATACAAGATCAACAAACCTGCCTATTACAGAAAAAAAAAAATCAAGTCAGGATAGTTTGTCTATACAGTATGACCTGGTTATGGATGCCCTCATCAGACATGCATCTATTCATTTGATTTGGCTTCATTTTCCCAAGATAATAAGGAATTTGCATTTGTTTTCTCAAGTTCTCAACCAATCTACATATTATTTCTTAAGATAGCAATGCTTCTGTTACTTCAAGCAAGAGCTATTTTTTGGCATCTCAAGAAAATGACTGAAATTGAGTAATTACGGAGAAAATCAGCATCATAATCCTTTGATAATGGTGCAAATAAACCGAGATCTCAAGAAAATAAATCCTGTATAAGCCAACACAGCCTGGTTGCAGACCGTTCTTTCTGATGGCCGCTCTCACAGAACGTACATCTGAGATGCCTTTTATCTCAGAAACACGCTGAAACTGTCAAAATAAAATTGGATTAAACTTCTGTTTAGTGTTAAGGTGAGGACAGCAAAAGTTAAAAGCTAAAAACATGACCTGCAAAACCTCCTTACAGAATGTTTAATACAACAGGGTTGCAACCAGGGCAGCTTACACAGCCCTGTTAGCTGCATAAGTTACGCAGATGACTGAGCTACATAGCTATGTGGTCAACGGAGCTATAGCTTAGCTCACAAAGAAGCTATGTAAGCTATGTATCTACTGTACATTTTCTGCGTAGCTAAGTTAGCTTAAGGTACATTTGCTAAAGCTCATGATGCAAAAACCAACTTGCTATAGATAACAGAGCAATGTAGCTAATGTAGCTACGTAGCTAGTGCAGCAAAAACTAAATTCACAAAACAGCCATGTAATCTACCAAGGTACTCCTTCTATGTAGCTATATTAGCTTTAGTCACATGCTTAAATTAACATTGCAAAAGCTAACTTTGTGAAATCAGCTTATGTAGTTTTGTTAATTATGTAGCTATGTTATAAATGTGTCTTTAAATCTAATGTTTGCAATGTGGTTATGGATGTGAATAAAATTTAATTTTACAGAAAAAATCGAAATCTCGAAATGCATAGTACCAGCAAATTACGGCATTTCCTTTCTGAGATATACGGTGTCTCAGATGAATGGTCTGCAAGAATGGCTTCATTCAAAATGCTGAAGGCTCATGGTGGGTCATTTTGAATCTGTGCCTTAGGCTAGGGGTTCCCAAAGGGATGACATTGTAGGGGGTCACGAAATGTCTTCAAAAACAGAAAGAAGTGTAATTTTTAATATTTAATACCTACTATTCAAAATAAACCATGGTAATTTGGTGAGAGTTATGCTGAAATCAGAGTAAAGTTTGAACAATCCTTTGAATTCAAGTTTGCGCATGACTGTTCTTGAATGTGCTTGGCTGTGTTCAACTATGCCTTAACCACTCTTAAGTACAGTGCTGGTTCCCAGTCTCTAGCACCATTATTTTAGGAGTAGCGTGTTGAAAAGTGTGGAGACCCTACCCTAGACAACCACCTACACCTGATGGTACAGATGTATGTATTTAAGGTCGCTATATGAAACATACTGCCAGGGGCGAAGCTTCTTAAAGGCCCCTGCCTGCTGTGGGCCCGGATTATCAGTACCCTTTTCCCCCCTGTGCTAGACCAATGCATACTGCTGATATGTACCAACAGTGTATCAACTGTAGAAATTTCATTTCTGCCAATACTGACGTTTAACTTTACGCCATGATCTGTCAATATGGACATCATGTTGATAATCTCATGCATCCCTAAAATTCACTTATTATCATTGAAAAATTATAAAATGAAATGTACTGATGCATGCTGTTTTAGGGCTTCCATACCTGATCATATATTAAATTAGGAGGAATTAAAAAAAAAAAAAAAAAAAAAGAATTAACTGATTTTTAAATATGTGTGACGACAGTTGATCTAATTACAGTAAAGGCTATTATGTTGAGTACATTTCTTTATTTTCTTGTGGAAAAAACACTGCCAAACTTACTTTTATCCTCAGTTCAAGGATGTATATTTTCTGCCTATGCAGTATGTTCAGACTAGCTCTTAGCAGAAGTTTTACAGCCAATACAATGAGAAGTGAGGAAAGCAATTTTTTATGGTTTTAATAGCTAAAAACGGTTTGAACTTTAACTGCTTGTGGCATTGATGCACTAAATAAAAGCTTATATAATATTTTAAAGGCACATTCAGTACAGTACATGTCCTCTTCTGAGAGTAACTTTAAACTGGATATTCTTTGTAATGCATCAGTCTTGTAATGAATGCATTCAGACAGAACAGTGCAAGCCTGATACATCAGGGTGAGAGCAGGAGGATGCTTTGAAATTGGCAATTTAAAAAATTCAGGGTGTGGATTATGGGGGCCGAAATAATACGCACAAGCATGAATATTTAAAATCCTCTTATCTTAAATTTAAAAGTTGAGTTTTTTTTTTTTTTTTTTCTCCGTGGGCTTGAAGCGTGAGGTGAGGCAGTGATCTCTGCAGATGTGGCCTCTTTTCAGCTCATACATCAACATGACTCTTTTAATTGAACTTTTTACGAGGTAGGTCAAGCAATCGTGGATGTTTAAGTCGAGTGAATTCAGGTCATAGGATACATGAAAGCATTGCGCTGCTGAGGGTAGGAGAAGGTATTATCAGCCCCTATACATGATGGGCTGGGATGAGCAGTGATTTACGTTTGTAAATATCTCCAGATCATTTACACTCCAGTCAATGATGGTGTTGTAATGCAAACAGGGTTAATCCAACTCTATGTGCTGTGGCTGCGGGCCATCTGGACTCAGGAGGATTTATGCTGCGTTCCAGGGCAGAAGGGAGGGGATCAGATATGCATGATATGGCAAAATTAAGATCACTTCATAACTCAGGCTGCACTGTATCAACAGATATGCCTGAAGAACAGTCCCAGCAGAGTTTGATACAGGTTTTTCAGATAACAAATGTACATGAGCCAAGAAGTGCTTTAAAAGAGGGCCAATAAAACATCTAAAAACTGAAAAACCTCAAACGCACCATTGTAATCACAGAAAAATTTATACTAGACATCTGTTTAGATTTGCGATTACTTTGAAGAAAAGATCAGGTTAATTTGTGGTAAAAATTAAAATGAGTATTGTGCAGTACATTTGCTCCAAAAAACAAAACAATGTTTTCCAAAAAAAACCCTTGACCAACTAACAGATGCTTTTCTGTTCCCATTAAAACACAAAAAAGGTGAAAATTGAAACTGTGGCTGCTATTTAATTAGCTTCTTTTGGTAGAAATAAAATATGAAACAATTGAATCTTAAGAGGGCAGATCTAGCATCTGATGTGACTGAAGTATAATGGAAAGTAGACATCAATGTGTAAATTTAGAATATAAAAGCTTTAACTTGAAGTTGTGCCAAACTTGACTCACTGACAGACAAACCTACTTCTTGGTATTAAATTTTATCAATGACAAATAAAGTTCTCCTTGTAACAGCATAAAAGAAATGGATATTGTTGACAAGCCTGAGAAATGAAGTAAAGAAAGAATACCTTTGTGCCAAAACTACTTTAAAGAGTAACTAAACTGTCAGAACTCTTCTTTTCAGATGAAGATCTATGCATATGGGAATTTAGTAGAGCTGCTGATCAATTAGGGTCCAAATCTTGACATTTTAGCAAAAAGTATTCATCTACATTTTGTGTTAAAATGTATGTAGAAACTGCCCTCTGCATGTAAAAGCTGTCTACTGCTTCCTGTATGTGGTGGCATCTGTCGTCACCACAGAGCTCAACAGTTAATGCTCACTTTTTCCAAGAGCGTTAACTTCACTGGTAGCAGCCCACAGCTAAAATCTGCAGCTTGACCAATCAACAAAGCTCTGACACACGGAAATGTGGGCAATGTAGTTCTGTATCATAAGTCTTTCTTAGGACAAAGTCGATAGTGTACTTTGTGGTGTCGGGCCAAAACCTTGTATCTCCAAATTACCACTTTTCAGTGAATGAAAAAAAATATAATTTTCAATCAATCTGACACTGAATGGTCATAGCCATGGTCTTGTTGAAAGTTTTGAATGCTTTAGAATTGGATAAAACCCACTGACAGATGTAATGGGTGACCAACAGCACTGATTATGAAAAATAAATCATGACAAATGGAGATAAGAGGTTTTGGCCTGATGTCAGCAACTTGCTTTTGTCTTTTGCATGATCATATGTCCTCATTTCACCATTCAAACCGTCTTATGTGGAAAAACAATGCAGATAAAACACAAAAGTTTTGCAGGTTAAGACGGGATCAGCTAATCAGATGCTGCTATAACATGCTGGGATTGTGGGCAATGTTGTGCTTTGACCTAACCTGACACACCACACAGATTTGTTTCACACATACATCTGGTAAACCACTCATACACAGCGTTTTGGAAAGGGCAGAGCCTTTGAAAAAAACCTCAGGGTGATTGGATGAATGTTCTGTCTGTCACATTTTTACAGGCCAATCAGAGCAACAAAGGTGCACTGCTACCTAGAGTCAACTCCATAGAGAGCTGCATAACATGAAGCATGGTGACATGTCAGTACACAACTTCTGTCATTTTTGAAAAGAAACAACTCAATGCTGTTCTTTGTTCTTCTTTCAAAAGGTAGAAACAAAGAAATGCCGTCAAGATCTGATAAAAACTGGCGCTTTAGCAGCATCCACGCTAATGTCTTCAGCCATAATTGCACCGGCCTCTTGCCGCTGCTTGCTTACGTCACAAATCTGCCGCACCTGAAAGTACTGCCCCTTGACGCTGATTGGTCCTGTCACTTTCTAACTGGGCCCAAACAGTTCAGATGGGAGCTGTGCAATTTGGATTTGCCAGTAAGAAAAACAGAAACAGACAAATCCATTTGCTTTGAAAGGTTAGCTTTGACCACTATCACAAATAAACCATGTTTTCCTAAAAGGACAATATGCAAACTTACACCTCCTACATGATTATGTATCTCTGTTACTCCATTCAAACTATCTTTTGTTAAAAAAAAAAAAAAAAATCAGACAGAACTGGATAAAATGCAGAAGTTTGGCCAGAAGGGCAGGATCAGCCAATCTGTGAGATCACTGTGACACTCTAGGATTGTGGGTGCTGTTAACTGAGACTACAAATAATCCATGGTTTTCTTTAAATTAACCCTTGGATGCCAGAGTTTTTTCAAGAAAACATTCAATTTTGATATCAAGATTTCAAAAGGCTGTAGCTTGAAAGTGGTTAGAGATAAAGGCATACTGTAAATGAGAAAAATCTTCAGTATGACCCAACGTTTTGATGGGAGTAAATTCACTTGTCTAATTTGCATATTCTGACATCACCATGTGGCCTCCACCACCATTGGCTGTGCGTTTTCTCCCACGGCTTCTACCATGTCTGCCCCTACCTCTGTGTTTTTTTCACTTCCACTACCGCCATAATTATTCACGGTGTTTTGACCATCCCCTTTCCTCTCAGACATTCTAAATACATTTCTATTTAGTGTCAGGGAGGATGCACCTTAGCTAAAACTCTGAGGTTTAGTTACTTTTTCTATGGCCAGTAGAGGGAGTCTCCACTATGCAGAAAGTAGTGTGCATGCACAGAGCAGTATAAGAAAATGACCACAGTGATTTATTAATTCATAACCTCAATAAATGAAAGCGTATAGTCTTACGGGGGTTGCTACTTGGTTAATGAGCTGCCTTGTCCACACAAGACAGGTATTTTAGAAAACCAAGGTTTTCTGTGCATTTTGGCCTTCTATACACATTCAAACAGCATTTTAGGTCACTGAAAACACCTTCCAGTGGGAAGATGTTTAGAAACTCTGCTTAACGTGTAAACAGAGAAACATTACGTCACACTGTGCACCAGTTTCTCCTCTGTTTGAAATCACTGATTTGCGGTGTAATCATTTTAATTTCCATTGCAACAGCATATGTATCCAAACTTATGCTAACTGGACTCAGTAAAAGGACAGACTGCTGTTCACATGGTGGTCTATACAGCAGTGCGTTTTATGTGTCTTCATGTGGACAAAAGTGTTTTTAAAAAACTGCATGTGAGGACGGTATACTTACTGAAGACGGATGTGGACAAATCTCTGGTTTAAAAAAAAATACCTGCCTATGTGTGGACTAGGGCTCAGTTTGGCATAAGCTTACCATTTTATTTAAAGAGCATTTGACAAGCATTATGCCTTTATTTGATAGGACAGCCAAAGAAGAACAGGAGATATGGGGAGAGATTAGGGAAAGGCAGGCACTAAACAGCATCAGGATTCAAACATGCAACCAGTGTGCCAAGAACTGTAGCAAATGAGCCAAATGGGCACCCGTGTTGCTGTTTCAGACATCAACATGCTATATCCACTTTTTTTAAATGAGAATGTAATGAGACAATTCATTTTGTTATTGTGGTACTGTAAATTACAAAATAAATAAAGACTGCAGCCTATAAAACCAAATAAAGAAGAAGCCTGAAGTAAAAGATGTGTTATATTTTAAGGTGGACCTTGTCATACCATCTTAAACGCTGTCTCAGTGATAACAAGAACCTCTTTGAGTGCTCATTAACTCAGATGAGGGTTTATATTGGAACACGAAGACTTTTATTGCAAATAATAGTGATCCGATAAAAGGGATTTGTTCATACCATTATTGAAAATAATAATCAACATCCAGTACATTTCATATGAACACTAGCATGGTCTTAACTGCTCAGACAAGCTACCAACAGAAGTCCAGACTGTCACCAAAGTGCCACAATAATACTCATCATGACTCAGCAGATTTTTTTTTAATTCATCAGCAAAGTTGATTGAAAGAAATCACAAACGTAGCCTGGTGGTCTGTAGGAGGTATGTATTTTTAGATCAGCTTTAAGAACCAAAGGTTTGGCTCCATTCATAAAAAGTATGAATATTTGTAAAATGGCCACCTCAAAAAACACAGGTTAACTTTGACATGCAGCACAACCATACTCTCTGCACATCGTCAAACACGCAAGTGTGTGAAAACTAGGACTACACACTGGCTCTAAAGATCAAAAGGTATCCTATTTTCTCCAAATATACACACATTGATTCTGATCTATAATACTGTTATATTGGTTCACACCCTCTCTTCTTCAAAAAGTAGGTAATTTGATTGCAAACATTGTTCTTTTTAATGTACTTGTCTGACAAAAAATTAACAACAGTTATGGCATCTAAATGAAGCCAACAACATTATAAACTATGCCATACTGTGTCCCATTCAAATAAATGTCACATATCCAGTTTTACATGTTTCAAATCTATTTTTTATACATTGTTTCATAAAGGAAGAGAATAAATATACTTTGACCCATTTTCAGAATACCTTAACATTTAAACAAGATCATATGGTGCAGTATTTTCATAATTTGTAAAACAAGCTGAGAACAGTTCAGTACAAACAATAAAAGAACAGAAAATGTTCAGCAGACCTTAAAACAAACCATCACAAAACGTAAAAACTTTAACAGTGTTTGTGCTTTAAGTCTTTTAACTGCGATGGCTATTTCTCTACAGGTTTGCAGTTACAAGTTAAGGTGAAAATACTGTGTGAACTTGGGTACTGTTAGTCCCTTAAACTTTGGGGGGGGGTAACACAATCCTAATTCAAACAAGACCTGCAAACATGTTAACCTGAATGACAATACTGCATTTTTATCTGATGACACTGGCTTTTTAAAATACCTGCGGGAGCTGTTAATTGAGAAAAATTCTGTTCTTATACTGATTATAATTCATATGATAAGTCAACTACTAGTATAAGGACATTCAGTATTCAGAAATATGTGAACAAATGAGCTGCATTGAGCGATAGCTTACTTAGTAGTAGTGTCCTTTTAAATGAGTGGCGTTTAATGTTATGGTTCTATTAAGGCATTACAGTACAGTATTTCTGTTTACACCATGGACTGAAGACAATTAAGGATGAATAAGCCGTGAATGTCTTGTCAGAAAGAGAATTAAAATTTTTAGCAAATAAAAAGCCACATATACTCTGTTAAAAAACCTCATGGTTTAATTTATTCGCCTCTCAGCTTGATGTTAACAGGCCCTGTGGACACTGATCAGCTTTTAAAAGTTAGCACCTCAGGCCATGCATGTAATGATGAACAAGCTCATAGGATTACAATTGTGTTCTGTGGCTCATAATTAGCACAAGAAAGACTCAAATATGAGTCAAAGCAGGATAACTGTAACTTTTAGGGCTGAATTAGATATGATAATAGAAATTTTGAATGACATGGCTTTTGGCTCGCTGAAATTCATTCATCTGTTGACAGGTACAGTAGATGTTTACTGTAAAAAAGAAAGATTTTAAATAAAGAAATGTTGTGCTGCAAAATGCTAATTCCCAAAAATCCTTCATCTAATAAGAATCATGGCAGAGGCTGAAGCCAGAACCTTGAAGTTGTACACAGTGTGCAGCTGTGGGTTATCAGAGGATGATACAGCAAAAGACTAGACTCGTTGCTTTGATGTTCACTTCAAGTGGCACATTTCAAAGGACTGCATCTTTAAGAGTAAAATAGTTTGTTCTCCTGCAAACTGCAACAATTTGTTGCAACATTCATGGATGTGGAAAGTACGGATATATACTGTATATTCTTCAGAAAATGTAAACATAGGACAGCGATGTTCCTCCCTTCATACTGTACAGAGTCATGAGTCAGGTTAATGGTTGGTCAATGAGAAAAAGCTGGTCCCACTTCAAAACAAACGCCTACACTATATTAAAATATAAAGATACAATACAGTATACTTTGCTACTTTGACGGCTGCCTGATCAAATGTGTTGGGCAGGCATAGTAACTGAGGGACCCATTTCAGAATACAACAAAGCACACCTTCAACAATGTTCATCCATCTATTAAGTAATCATGACGACACAAGGCCAGAAAAAAGCCCCGTCTTTGTTCTTCTTTAGATTTTTTTTCTATTTTTTTCTCTATTTTTTAATCACACTCCATTATCAGAATTTGTATTGTTAGGAATCTAAATGTCTTTCCTTTTGTTCAACAACCCATAATACATTCAATACAACATTGGTATGGTAATTCTGTGTACTGAGACTTGGCACAATCTCTTCTTTTTTAAGCCATGTACAAAAACGGATGAAATGTCAATTTTGCGCCATCGTCTCAGAGAGAAAGAGGCATGATAGTTACTCATTTTGGGGACCTTTGTTGTGATTAGAGGTGGGGAGGGGGCCAGGGGTTAGCACTGATTCACAAGGTGGTAAATCAATCAGAAAAGAAGAGAGAAAATAATAATAATAATAACAATAATAATAATAAAAAACATCATAGTATTTACATGACAGAATATTCACCGAAAAAGCAAAGAAAAAATAAACTTCCCCACACAAAGAAACGCTGATTATGTTCCCCTCACGGCTTCTCAACAAACTGTACCAGATGTGATTCCAGCCATCAGCAGTGTCAAAAAGGACTCATAAATGCTCTCGACAGTCATTGTGTCTGCTCAGGCCTCCGCTAGTACACGCTGATGAAGGAGGAGAGGGCCAGGACCAGGTACCGGCAGGCCACCGGGACATACGCACTTCCTGTGCTCCCATAGGGTGCAGTGTTGGGCGCTGTGGGCAAGAAACAAGAAAGGCTCTGATTAGTTGTGATTGCACTTTTGGTGCACAGCGCTCACCGTTTGCTTTGTGGGGTGCTTTCAAACGAGACTGTAGAAACTGCAATTACCGTTACACTGCTGCTGTTTTGAAGCTTATTGAGAAGCTTATGTTTCACAGACCAAACTATATTCTAAACAGTGATGGAAAAAATTCTCTGATCCTGTTCTTTGATACCACACTCAGCAACCCAATGTATAAATGCATCATTACACAAAGTCATTGCATCAAAACCCTGATAAAATAGAAGTATACAGGTATACACCTGACACCAGGTATATTGGTGTCAAACCTGGGGGTCACAACCCCTAGAAGAAAAATCTGAGGGGCCCACAAACAGTGCTTAACATAATGAAGGAAATAACAATCAAATAAAAACACAGCAATTATTTAAATGTAGACTATACTATGCAACATAATCAAAATAAATATGAAAAACTCCCTCTAGGTTTGTTGTTCTTGGCTCTGTGTTTACATGTACAGGGCAGTGCTTCCTTCAGCTTACCTGTGCTTCACTCAGACGCTCAAACATGTTTCATAAGTGTTTGTTTTATGTATTTGCATCCAAGGCCGCCACTGGCCGAAGTGAGGCCGAAGGCAGACTCTGATATGAGCCCCTGTGACCAGGCCAGGAACAACTCTCCACTGCAGTGAACTCTGCATGAAACCTTTCCAAATACCTGCAAAGGTAGTGACAAAAAGCTAGAAGCTGAAGACCCACAGAGCTTGTTTGAGGTCCAAGATAACTGCTGACAACTACCAAGCAGACAAAGCTTAATTTTTAACAACAGCAACAGCCAACCACAAAAGCTGAGATAAAAAGACTCATTGAGACATATCTGTTGGAAGAAATGTCCCTTACTGGAGCCTTGTTCTGGATATATTTATCTATGAGGTGCCGTTTTGGTCACAACTTTGCTGTCACCATTTTTGCATTAAGGAGCAGAAAGCAGAGGTCTTGTGTCCTACTTATTACAATCATGATTTCAGCTAATTGTAGTGTTATTAGGAGGCAGCAACTGTCTTTTGTTGACTTTATTAACACGACTTGACTAAACAACACATCACAGACATACTTGACAGCAGGAAACATTTATCGCAGGGCTATTCAGTTACAAATTCAACTGGGCCAAATTTTAAAATCAATTAATGTAACAGGGTCAGACATATTCGGTGCCCAGTAAGCAGCTGGTAATGTCAAATTTTTGTACCAATGCAGATCAGTTTGATCAAAAATATGCACTTTTTATTCATCGTCTTCCTTTTAAATTTTGCAACATGAAAAAAGCACATCAAAAAGTGCAAAAAAAAACAACAGAGCTGAATTTGAAAATAACCTGAGGTAGTAGAAATGTTTCTTTTTTTTCACTTGAAAAAATAAATAAATAGAATGAAAAAATAAAATGAAATTCTGCAAACAATAATTTTGGTCACATCTTACCCAGACAAATCTTAAAGTGCATACAAACTAAATTTGCACAGTTGTATCTATAACATTTGGTTCTAGTCATATTTTAACTTGGCCTATTACAGTGCATTTAGGTTGACTGATGCTAGGCTATGTGGAGTGATGCATGCACAGTGTGATATACTGTGGGAATTTATGAAAACGTGCAGAACAGGTTGCCCTCTGCATCTCTGGTATGACCACAGGCTGGGCCATTGGGGGTGAGTTCTGGGCCGCATGTGGCCCCCGGGCTGCCAATTGAATAGGCCTGATCTATGGTATGCACTTCAAATTATTTGGTGCTTACCAAGATTTAAAAACTCTAGAGGTTTTAGATAATTTATCTTGTTTTAAAAGGTAATTTCTTATTTTTAGTGTGTAACTAAAGTATAATTTTTAATTAAGCATGATCATATCTTACTTATTTCTAGGTTTAACAACTTTATTTCAAGATATCTTATTCAGTCAAATTATCTTGCTGCATGGACAGATAATTTCATTAGTTTTGAGTACCTTTCTTCTCAGATTTAGTGGGTTTATCGTATATTAAGCCCCCCTTTATGCAGTGTGCATGGCTGTGATGATACACCGGCTCCAAGATTCCTGATTAAACTAAACTCTCTTTAAAGCATTTCTCCATGCTCATATTAAATAAGATAATGCAGGAGATGTGTCACACTTTGGTGTTAGAAATCACACTTTATTTGCTGTTATTCGCCCGCTGTAGTCGTCAGTGCTGTGTAAATATGTGTGAATATGTGTCTGTCTCCATGCAGCCAACGTGTAATGCTTTGTTAAAGCTCCACAAAAAAGTGTGTGCACTAAACTTTGTAAATAAGTCAAAAGGTAAAGCTGTAATGCTCTCCTTAATACGTTGAAGGCCAATCAACACAAACAAGTACTGGCATACAGAGATGCTGAGCCATTATGCAGTTCTTCTGGGGGTAAAACACCCCTTTCGATGAGAGCTGAGTGAAGTAAATAGAAATGTGTAACTGATTAGTTGTTCAAACTACTATCCAAACACCTTATAAAAGAAGTATCTGATTTACCCACCACTGAACAGGTAGCCAAACGTTATACTTAATTGTAGTACTTTATCAATTGTCTCATTCTTCTTTTTATGTGCTCAGCTCCTTAGAATTAGTGTAAAAGAACGTGATGAGTTGACAGAGCAGGATAAGGTGAGAGCTGTGCCAGGTCCTGTCTGCACATTCTCCTGGATTGCAGCTTGTTGTGTGCTGTTTGTGTTTCTCTGAGCAGCAGACAGCCACAGTAATATGAACAGGTGTCTCTGGAGAGCTGCGTCAGGCAGGAAGGAAGGGAGAGGGCAGCCTTTCATTTGGAGGGGCTACTCGGCCTCCTCAGCACACACACAGATACACATTCTTAGAAACACACACTTTTTAGCTTGCAGCTCAATAAAGCCACCCTCACAGTTACAAACCATCCTCTAAGTCTGCACACAGAAAAATACCTGCATGTACAGGTCACATGCATGCCTGCACTCACTCATACACTCAGACACAGTGAGGCAGTGTAAACAGGCTCTGCTCTACCAGGGGAAATCATGTGGTGCACAGCCCATATCAGCAGGGTGCCTCTATTTACACGGCCATGTAATTAGTTCACAGTGTAAGTCCTATGATGTGGACTTCACGTTGCACAAACACAACCATGCATACTGCACACACAACTGTGCACACATAAAAGTCCCTTCTTGTGTATTTCTGATGATAGAAACGCCTCTAAGTTGCAGATTTTTTGCAGACAAGAAGATTGTTATCCCACTGTGCTGTGCTCATTGTTGGCCGTGTATTTATTCAATAAAAATCCTCGAGCTGGGTGTCATCAGAGTGGCATATGGCTGTTAGTGTGTTAAAATAAACACAATGGTGCAGAGATTGATCTTTTTTGCCACCATAATAGCTTGTTTGTGACAATACGTGAGAAGCTAGTGTGAGGAAAGGGAAGAAAAAAGGACACACTTCCTATTATCACCTGACACAGCGCTGCTTTTACCTGATACTTTGAAGCTCTGAAGTTGTTTACCCATTAGAGTGAAACTATAGCTCTGCTGGCAGGGGAAAAAAGGCACAAAAGGGTGCAAATTTGGGTGATGTGTGTCTTAGTTGCATGGCTAGCCTGAATGAACTGAAGCCCCCCTCCTCTCCTCCTTATCTCTGCCTCCTTTCTATCTTTGTCTCCCCGTTCTACCTCATTCTCTCTCTTTGTATCCCTCCCCTCTCTCTCTTTTCTCTCTCTTCTCCTATCCAAAGTACAGGATAATGACACAGTTTTTCCTGGGCTGTGAGAGAGCGAGCGCGAGCCGAGAAACGGTTACCATAGCAACAGCTCCTGTCCTGCTCAGCCGGCCCACTAATGCCAGAGCCTGAGTGCGCTGCATTGTGCTAGCCGTGCTAGCAGAATCATTTGGTGTGTTTTCCTGTGAGGGGAATAGACAGATGTCACTATTTCACTTGTTCAGTTGCTCATGTGATCCGTGTTGGTGTAGATTCTGGCTTAGAAAACGCTGCAGTAATCATCTTGTACACAATCTCTGTTCATGCAGCAGCTCAGGGAGATAATTACTGGAACAGTGCGCTGACTAATGTTGATTTGGCTCAGCAGTGAAACAAAAGACCCCTCAGTGTTAAGTGGAGTTGGGTTAGAAGGTGGTTGGTGTTAGTAGGTGCCTGCCCACTCGTTGCGTTTGATTTTGGGCTTGTTTAACCTCTCCATGTGTCACTGTGAAAAGCAGGGCCCTCCATTGTTTTGACTGTGTGGGCTGCAACTTGCCATTTTAATTAACTCCCCAACCAGCCTGCAACACCATTACTCTGCTTATTAACATGAAGGGAACAGAAGGGGAAAGAGGCAGAAAGAGAAGACAGATATGACGGAGAAGAAGGGCGAATCAAAGAGAGGAGAGAGCTCTGAAAAAGACAGTGATTGAAAGGGGTGCGAGAGAGGCGCCAAGCAGCAGCGGACAGAACAGAGAGGAAGAAGAGGAGGAGGAGGGGGTTCCTGACTGAGCTCTACCTCTTTGGGGTTTGAATTTAATTGCCATGTACATCAGCACGAGCGCTACAATGAAGTACCAGAATCCCAGACAATATATCATAGAGAAACCAACAGTGTCAAGTCGCTGAGCAGACAAGCCGCGCTCCAAAGGGAGAGGAGTGGTGGAGATAAGTGGAGATGAAAGCGATACGCTTCAATTACTGTTTTGCAAGCGGATTGAAATGAAAAACTAGAGCCCTCCCCAGCTCTAGCAGGAGTCATATGAAAATAACAATCCCCGGCTCTCTCCTCTGACTCTGGACTGGAGCCATCTGCTTTAAATAGTGAGCCCAGAGTGAGAGACACACTCCCCCTCTCCTCCCAGATCTCCATCGACAGCAGTTTTGTCACCCACATATCATATGCACAACAAATGCTAAGGCCCTGAACTTCAGTCACTGTTGACACAGATAATGAGTCATACTGAAATATGCAGCAGTGACACTTGATGCAGGGTTTGTGTTGAGTGCCATCTCGAGTGTTATGCACTGCACAGTAATTCACTGCAACATCATCATTCATTAGGTAATAGTGTGAGCTTTTCCCTGCCTCCCATCGGCCCTTTAACTGTTGGCTTTTTGGAAATCCGTTTGGAAATCCTCTATCCTGCATACGCCCGCCTTAAGTTTAACACATTCTGTAATGCACATCTGAGGCGAGTAGAGCCCATCTCCAGTGTTTTTGTGTTGGATTGAGTCTCCAATTTATTTACATGTCGTTCAGTGGATTATTCATCCCTCGAGTTTGGTTGTATCCTGCGAGCAGGCTGTCACAGACGGCGGCAGTCAGCCAGGCAGCATCCCAATCCCCCTGAGGATGCGGCTTCAGAGATGGGCTCCACCAGGGTAGGGAGGGAGGGCGGCGGGGAGGAGTTTGGTGTCCTTGACCATCAATCGGTGGCCTCTGGTCCTCCCCTCCACAGCTCCCCAGAGAGAGCCGGCATGAGGCACTCCTGAGCCAGAACTGATCCTGTACACAGTACGCTGTAAATCGGGCTAAATCCTTCTACATGCAAGGTTCACAGCAACCTCTGAGGGTGTCTTTAACTCAGAACAGCTTTCTCCAAAAGCATTTTTTTATGAGGTTCCATGCTTGTGTTTGGTAAAGAGTCTAAATAGACTATCATGCAACACTTGTGACATTTGACGAGAGGATGTGGCGCCTTCAAAGATGATCGCCTTTTAACTGCTTACACACAGAGAGCGTGCAAACACTTCAGCAATGAACACATTCTCCACGCTTTGCCTCACTTCAATCCACCGACAGTGAAATATACTTGTCCCCTCTGCCATTCATCTCGCACCCTCTTGCCTGAAGCAGTCAGCCATATTGAGATGGCGCACAATTGACTCGCCAACCTATCATCATCATCATCATTCATCCATTTCTCTCTATTCCTCCTGTTCTTGTACAAGCAAAACGTGACCAGTTATGATGTTCATCTCCATCTCTCGCTATCATCATCATACACTTCTGCTCCACGGAGCCCTCGTTCTCACGCACACACACCTTCGAGCTCATTAGCCCCACCAATCGTTTGCATTAGTGCAAGTAATGAAAAGCCTCCATTAATAAGACGGCCTTCAGAGATCGTTTACCCTCCTCCGCCTCCCTGTGCTGCTGTATCCTCGCTCCACCCATCCCTGCTGCATAACCCAGTACCTGCTGGTTATCAACACCCCGCAGAATGCCTTTTTGTGGGCCCAGGCTCTAATAGCTCCTCTCAGCATCAGGATCTAAGTGGCGAGCAAGAATGTGAGTGAGAGAGACGGGTCACCTGATAGCTTACTGAGTGAGCCAGGGCTCTCGATTGCGAGGCAGTCTTCGGCCTTCAGCTTGACTTAATCAACACCTCTGTGGGGAATCTGGACACATAAAGAGAGTCCTCAGCTCAGTGGGCGCCCAGGGAAGGAATCCCAACAGAGGAGACATTTCCAGCATTTTCTGCACGGATAGTGTTCCTTTTCATAATTTATCTAGACTGCTCACTTTTCCCTGCCTCTTTCTTCTTTGACAAAAAGTGTGCGTGAATCTTTTATACCGAACATAGCAGTAATGAGTCTAGCAATCAAAAGAAAATTAAATGCGACCTTTAACGTATGTTTATGGCGCCTATCAATTCAAGGACATGCTTTATGCAGGATATCAATGAGCTTGCAAATGATGTACTTTATATGCACGCCTGATGGACGGATCTCCACTTTTAAATAGTTTTATGAATCTCCCTGTGTGGATTCTAAATTTAGAGGGTAAACCCACATCAGCATGTTCTGGAATAAACATAAAATAAATAAATGCAGACTGCAGTACAGTGTGGATTGATACTTTAGGCGAGCACTTTTTAATCACAGCACTTCCAAAAGCATAATTACTCCATGACTTTGGCTGCTCCTTCTAAATCTGTTTAATGGTAGAGACTTAATAAAATGCACAGGGACGCAAACAAACATCGTCAGCATGTAGCTGCTCGATGCATCCCCTCTTTTCCTTTCTCTCTGTCTTTATAATAATCTCCCCTCTCATATGTAGGTCCCTCACTCCCTCTATCTTTAATAATTCCCTGTGCCCCCTTCATCGCTCTCTCACTTTTTAATGCTTATCAGGGGTTTATTTCTGTGCGAGTCCTGCTGCAGGCCCGAGCATTTTGCTGAGTCAGCTGCTGCTTGGCTAGTGTGCCCCTCTGTGACGACAGCAACAATCTGGCCGGTTATGAGGAATGCTGAAGACAAAGTGGAGCTACTCGCATCTCTGTGAGCTTCTCCCGTCAATACGGCCACAGATAGTATCTGAACCAGAAGGCAACCCCTCACTTCCTGTCCCTCCCCCTGCATCCTAAAATAGCATTTCCCCTCTGTTATGTATGTAGGATTATGATAAGACAGCTCTCTTTTATCAATTTCCATTATGGTGCAGATAACACGGCAGGCTTGAATGTGGAGGGTTAAGTGCATTTTCGTCTTGATGGATACGAGATAACTTTATCAGTGAAGACTGCCTGGTTATCACAGTTCACCTGGGGCTAGTCGAACCTGACTGGAATTTCTCTCACATGAGTACACGAGCTGCAACCTAAAATTTGCTCAGATGGCTATACTGTATGCACAGCGATCCATATTTTTTCCTCATATTTACCCACCCTGAGCTGTTAATTGATTTCTCTCGGATCAATCCGGTGGTTTACAGAAATTGTTGGACCAAAAAGGGCCGGATCAATTGCCAAGTGATTAGCATGTGCAGTGGATTATTTCTAGCTGAGGCTGCGTGAAGGGAAAGCACAATTTAAAGGAGGCACACGCCATATGTTTACGTTAATTATTGCTAACTCAAAGTCTGCCATAGATGGTACCCGCCCTTCGGCTGCATGAGTGTCACACATGAAATATTCCTTTATTATGCCAAGACACGACCTGAGGCGGCAAATGCACTCCAGTCTTTGCTCCCCACCTTGCTGCTGAGCGCCTCCGGGAGGTTCGATTAAAAACTGTAGTGTCCTGGAGTGAGCCCAGTTGATTCAGAGGGGGATGTTTTACAGCAGCACAGAAAGAGTAAAGGCATTACTAAACTCACCGTCTGCTCTGTGAGTACCTTCCTCTACAATTCACACACTCTAGTACCTGTTAAGTAGTTAGCATCTCAAGGTCTAAGAACTGGAAATAAACACGCACAAGCTTCCTGCATCTCCTCCTACAGAGTCTGCTGCAGCTACATGGACGCTAAAAAAGTAAACAAAAAACAACACATTATTGCAGAGTGCTATGAGGACAGTCCCGACATGCAGCGTTGGGAGATCACGGTCTTAAATGAAATTAATTCCCTTTAAATATTGGAGCTACATAGCTTATGGTGATGATGTTAATTAAGTCTTTATAGTATAGCCGGCTGTCATATATTGAAAACACTTAAAGCTAACACACTAATGTCACAGCTAATCAGGAGAGCATATTTAAAGCAGAAGAGTCAATTTGACATGAGCCATGTTGATGCTCTCTTTTGTATTTTCATGGTTCTACTGAAGCAAGAAAAAAACAAAAGACAATAAAAAAAGCATTAATAACGAGTCTCCAGATACTCTAAATGTATAGTATAGTAGTATGTTTGTTGTTCTCAGCTCTGTGTTCACACTGAAAAAAATAATAATGATGTGACTTATTCATATGACCAAGTTGACCTAAACTTCCTCCTGTGCAGATATGATGCCTGAGGATGAAGCAGTGAAAGTGATGATTGAGTTAAAGTTAAACAATGTTGTTTGTTAGCAAAGACGCTAACATCAACAAGGGCTCAAGCCATGGTTACAAGCTACACTGGTGGGGTGCAGCAGATGTGGATTTGCCAATGAAACGGCAACAAAGAAGCTCACTGATGCAATCGCTAAAGAGGTAGCAAAACACTGCTGACATAACATTGGTGAAGACGAGGGGCTTCAAAGCAAGCAGTTTAAAATCACTTATCAGCAGAAGTTATTTTCTACTTAAAGTGTTTGTGTGCTGATTATGTTTGCAGTTCATGGTTATTATTGCTCAGTGAATTAAGGCATTGTTATTTTACAAATCACCACAACTAAGCTGAGAATTTGAATAAAGTTAAAAGAAAATACTTTACCATGTTGTACTTCTTATCTTAAACCAAAACTCAAGTAATTAGCAGTATTTTAAATGTACGATTAATTATGATTAATCACAGCATATTTATGTGGTTAACTAGATAAAAAAATACCAACACTAAAAAAGCCATTAGAACACTTTGTGTTTATCACAGGGGCACTGGAAGTGATTTATAGTTGTTCACAAACCTTACTGGTAAACAGAGTTCCATTAAGTCAAAGGATCAGAGTGATCAAAGGATTGAGTGATATTCATGTCCACTGAGGGGATGACCCTGATGAAGGCTATGAGACAAAACGCATTGGTCTAATAAAGTTGTTCACTGAACTAAAGTGTTGCTAGAGCTGCTTCCTTCAAGACTTTATTCATCCTCCATGCACCTTGGCAGTTGGTGAAGTTGTGACAGAATTACCTACTTTAGGCCTACATAATTAACAGGAATTCTTTCTTCACTTTCATAGCATCTTCAAACACAGGTAATGGTGCTGCTGCTGAAAACGGACACGTTCCAAAATAAATTTTTTCAGGCTTTTCTAGCCAAAATATGTGCCCCTAGCTTGTCCACAATCCCCCCCAAAATCAGAAAAATCCCCCCCCCCCCACCATTTAGAAAATGTGTGTTGAAACAAGCTATTCTCAGATTTTCTCCTCATGATGTCATGTGGGGAGTTAGCACCGCCCCCAGGTTCGGTTGGCCCTCCCCGCTTGGAAGAAAGTTCCATCCTCCTCTCCTGATCCTCCCCTCCTACATCCATTGAGCCACATCCATTTCCTGAGAGGAGCGGAGTCAGACAGCTCATTAACATTTAAAGCCACAGACACAGAAACAGCTCGTTCTGAGCAGGGCTGAAACAGAGGGGTTTATAGACATGAAAAAAATCCAATGCTGGAGAGTTTTTTCAGCAACAAACTTCACAGGCATGTTTTGGGGACCTCTGAGACCAATATAAACTTGTCTTAAAGGGGTAAAATATGTGACCTTTAAAACAGCTTTTTTTCATGATGGTAAAGAAAGAAGTACCATGACTATTATCTAGGATAATGTATTACCTCCTACTATCCTTAAAGGTACAGTGTAATATTTAGCCTTGGAGCATTTAGTGGAATGAACTTGGTAAAAATAAAACATAATATTTACAAGTAGGCCTATCTAAATTGGTTTTTAATCCCCTGAATAAAAAAGTATATATTTCTTATAAGTCAGAAGAAGCCTTTTACTCACACACAGGGAGGGTACCCTAACTGAATGGTGCCATCTTGGATTTTTGCATGTTTCTTTGGTACCACAGGAGGAACCAAATAACTGAAACATTTTCAAAAATTCTACTGGTTGACATAGTTTCCACCAGAATTGCCAGTTAGGTGTTGCTGATAATTCCAATTTTACACACTGTACCTTTAATAAGGTACCTGATGAAGCCATGGGCAGATCAGTTTGTTTGAAAAGTAAATAAAAGCTGACAGCAGGTAAGAGCGATTGACTCACCCACTTAAGGACACTATATGAAGTAGCACAATGGACTCTGGGGTGCATTTATGAATGGAGACCAGTCTGAAAAGGTAGGCTGTGCTTGGTTGAAGTACTGGGGGGGGGGTAGGCTTTGTTTTGTTTTTGCCTGAGAGATGAGTGCTAAAGTGCTATATCTACTAGGTATTAAACACAGCTTCAGTGAGGAACTTTATTTTTGTATCAGTCTTGAAGACACTTTTTTAACTGAAGGTTAGCCATAATCTGTGACAAAAAATGTCTCTCCTGCTGTTTTAACCAACACTCAATATGAATCTTTGCAGCTGAAAATGTAAACAGAGTCTATTTTGACAGCGTGTGGTTAGCTTTGTGTTGGCAGTGGTGACAGACATACCTATATAGAACTAGACTTTGCCTCACTGACAGTCCTGGTCTCTTTTATGTAATGGTAGTCCATAATCCATGAAAGGATGAAAACTCTTCACAGTAGCTTTAAATAAAGTCGTCAGCAACACAACATCTTTATTAGAGGAAAATGTCTGGTATACAAAAATTCTCCAAATATCAAACCATGACAGGATTTTCATCAGAAGTAGTACAAGCAAGGCTACTTATCCTACAGGCATGCTATCAATGTGTCAAGTGCTACACTGTATTGATTATTGGTAGTTTTGCATGTAAGATGCATTTTTATGCACTAAGTGGCTGTGTTGGATCTTTAATTCAAAGCATTTAGTCGTTGTTTAATCTATAGCATTGATTTGTTTTGTAATGAAACAGCCTGAAAGTCTGCTCAGCGATACACTGTGTTTTGAAAGCTAATGTTATTTTTTTGAATGTAAAATTCTCAGCTGAACAAATAACAAGGCACTGCAGCTATCACTCAAATGTAGTGGCGTAAAATGAACGCTTCAGAAATCAAAACTGTTTTAGATTAGTTGAGTCAAGGTGGTGTGATGCACCACAATACGCTGCCAAATAAAAATGATGGGTGCATTTGAAAGTTAAGTGAGATGCACATCCAATTTGAGTGCATTCCAGGCTGTAGAAGACGGTTCGGGGGGAGCTGTGCTGTGTGCACTCTGTTCAATGACAATAAACGTCTGGATGTTATGAATAAAAAAGGCAGGCAATATCTCCTCTCTTTGAAATGTGACAGATTTAAAAAAAAAAAAAACCTGCAATCCTTATCTGCTCCTCCACATACACCTCTCCTCCATCCCATCCCCCTTTACTCCAAATCCACTTCAGCCATCTCTCTGTAGGCTTATCCTCTGTGTGCACTGACACTATCGATGCGCAACTTTCATGGCTGCAAACGCACCACAACCGCTGATGGTGTCACATGCTCCTTCTCTTTGATGTAAGGCTGTGTTTGGTGACTGCAGCCCCCACTCTGTCTCCACCTTTATGTTGCTGTTTTTCACATGAGGTCAAACATTATTGACTGGAATCACTGAGGGGAATAAGTCTGCATTTAATGACAAATTGGACGGCTAGATTGACCTGTGGTTCAACTCAGCTGGGCACCAGGAAAGACAAATATCAATACATTCGTTAAAAGCACACACATCTGCCTTTTGTAGATGAAACCGAGTGGATGCATTCACATTTACATTTAATATTAATCATGAAGTTGACTCACGGTTCGTGTGACAGAAAATGTGAGCATGTGAAATGCCACTTCAATTATGCTGCATTCACACCATTAAAGGCAATTATGGCAGGAGTTGAAGGGGCACAAAGTAGCCGTTTAAAAGGGGGCTAATGCAGACTGTGTAGAAAATAAGGATCAAATCCACCAGTAATGTAAAATAAAAAACTGTTTTTAAGGTTATTAAGAATAGGAGTCCCATTATTGAGCACTTCTATCACTGTTTACTAGTCCTGAAAGACAGGAGAGGGAAAATGTGATCTATAGACAGTCTGATAGCCAGCAGCTGAAACAATTCAATGGATCTGGAGCTGTATAGATAATAGATGGACATCAATCCTTATATCAAGATCTGAACTTTTTTTCCCTAAATTATACAATATGAGAGCAATCGTTTAACTCTGAGGATACTTTGTCTGACTTTTGCTCTGCTTTCATCCCACACCTGCAGAGGTTTATTGTATTCTGTATCTGTTTGTCTGCTGAAGGAATGAAGAAAAGATGAACTGCATCTGCACTTTCTCATCAAAGTTCCTTGTTTATTTCAAAAAACTTTTTTCAAAGGAAGGCTGTTTTCACATCCAAGCAAATGTGGAACATACTGATAAGAAAAAAACTCCACATGAGCTAAAAATTTGATGCTAAAACAACAAAACCCCTCTATAAGTGGAGGAAAATCCTAAATTTATTTGGAGACTCTGTAAACCTACTGCCAGAGAGCACAAAGAGATTATTTAAGGTAACAAATAACTCTCAGTTTCAACCATTTTTTCTGCAGTGATTCATGACAACTGTCTTGCTTTAGTCCAACAGCATTCAGCTGCATGTAGGCTGTAATTGAATAATTTTTCACTCTGAAAACAGAATTAGTCAAACAGGATCCCTGCAAACGGTATGCCTTTGTATTTGACAGATCACAGCTGTCAATTCTATCTTTAGAAAGTCTCAATAATTATAACAATAACAGTAGGGGTATTACATAGCATTGTGGAATCACAAAAAATAAACAAAAAATACATCTGCATGCCCCTTTAGTCTTCTGACTTTCCTTGCATTCCTGTGGGAATCAGTTCCCACTGTTGACTTTTTATGCCATGGTATCCAAACAAGTCTCTATCTCATAACATATCTAATCACTGTTGACTCTTCCAGACATTTACATACCTTAGTCTATAAAGGCAAAGTACTGACAGAAACACAGGGCTGCCCACAGAATTGGCTGGGCCCCGAAAAGCTCTGAGAATGGGCCATCTCCAGTTGTGGTTAATTGCTGACATTGTTGCATGTGTGTTGGATTAGTAGCATTGGTGCTAGTGCTAACAGCTACCTCATTTTGGAGCTGAAAAGTGAACCAAACTATCACTGGGTTCTGATGTTGGAATTACTTATTCGTGCCATTTTTAACCCCTTAACAGCTCATTTCTGCCCATTTATAATACTTCTTTGTGCCACTTTTAACACTTTCTGCAATTTTTTCACCCTATTTGGCCATTTTAACCCATTTTTTCCACAGTTTCGCCATTTAACTGCCATTTTTGGCCACTCCATTTTGGCACTTTTAATATTATAATACTTTTTGCGGCTTTTCAAATATTGTCGGCATTTTTGGGGGACTTTTTCTTTGCCACTTTTAAGCCCTTTTTTCCACTTTCATCTAAACCTAACCACCTTTTTGCCACTTTAACCCTGCATTTCTGCTTTTTGTCCAGTTTCGCCTCACTATGCCCATTTTTGCAAATGTTTTGCCACCTAATCTCACTTTTTGGCTCCTTAATTTCTCCCTTTTGACCCCTTTTTTCCCCACTTTCTGGCCATTTTAACCACCATTTTTTTTTGCACCTTTCAACCCAGTTTTTGCTCATTTCTGCCACTTTTTTGCCACCTTTTAAAAAGATGTAACTCATTTCCATTAAAGTTGTTTTTTTTTTTTTCAGTTTTTCTGCTTTATTTTCTAGCGTCCTGACATTTGTGTACATCATGGCTTAGCTTTGAAGTCCGACATTACTTTCCAGGTCGTTTATTTCAATGTGCATTTCCACATTTGTTCTGGCGTGTGATCAATGCAAATAATTTGCTCAAATTACAGTATGTTTGGCACATACTTGATCTTGCAGTCATAGGATGACTCTCCTTTTGAGTCTATATTGATGTATTTTTTAGTGACTCCTCACGAGACTTTTTCAGTTTTAAAGCATTTTGTGGTCCTACAAGAAATTGTTTTTTTTTAACACATGCGTGCTGTTGTGACCTTTGTCAAGTGACATGTCACACCTTACTTGTATTCAAACACCTGTTCTTTATCTGTCTATTTTGTCCTCCTGATGAAGACTCGTTCTGAGTCCAAATTCACAGACATCCCTGGAGTATGAAGGATTTCTAATCACATCAGAGTGCCTCAGTTATTCAGTTTTGACTTCCATTTCTACTATAGAATTCACTTTTTAATTTTTTGCAGGGATCTATCTTGTTAGATTTTCACCAGCATTTTTACTATCAAAGTTTAAAATTCTGGCATTGTGACAACCCTGGCGTCTACTGAATTTAACTAACAGGTATGTTCCTGGGTGTTTCTGTCTGATTCTGAACAGAGACAGCTGCTTCTTGTCATTCCAAAACACACATTGTTTATTCAGAGGTATAAAAATAAAGCTAATTGCACCTTAATTAATTCCAGTTTAGTAGCAGAAATATTAAAGAAATGCAAATGATTGGAGAAAGAGACTATCCCTCTGTTCCTGATTTATGTGAGGATTCTTCACTGCTCTGCTTAGACGGCACATGAGCTCCTTTCCAATCATTTTCAAGCTGTTTCATGTTGGGATGCAGATCTGTGGCCCCACTGGGAGCCACCCACCATCACTAAGATCTCCGCCATGCTAGATGGCATTAGGAATAACAAATGTAAAGCAAAATGGTCTAATCCGCTCGTCTCTTTTCAAATGTGCTCAGACAAAAGGCGCCTGGGATTCTTCAGTGCTAATTAATGGTGTCAATGGTGACAGGACTTTGGCTTGTGAGGAGCTCAGCCCATTGATTGTTTCAAACAGCCAGAAGAGGGGGACTTGGATAATAAAAAACGGGGGCGTTTATCACATCAGAGGCCGATTCAGCCTTGGTGTATTGAGTCCCGAGATTATTTCGCCAAAGGCATCTCTCAGCGTGTTCATTGACCTTTCTTCATCATTAGTGAATGTAAAGAGGGTGGATCCTTGTCAAAAGCCTTGAATAACTCATCAGCTGCAAGGCCAGGGGAATACTAAAGGGTTAATGGTGTCTGTTTAGGGGCTTCCAGGCTTTACCCTGAAGCACTTGCATTTCAATGCCGGGGCTGCATGAGAGGAGCCGAGGAAGGAGGAGAGAGAGCAGCGAGGAGGGCATGATGCATAAAAGTGTTTGTGCGAGTGCATGAAGACGAGTATCATTAACTGTCAGCAATAACCCTGCAGCCATACAACACACCATCCCTGCCCACACACATCGCCAAATTGCACGTTCTACCAGTGAGTGTGCGGGCTTGTGTGTGCGCTTGCCTTTGCTGCACCCTTTATTAGCCTCTAGGAGAGTGTACCACACAGAGAAACTGGTCCAACTTACACTGAGAGCCTCCGGTGTTAGCAGAAAGGCAAAGAGGCCAAACATCTTGGAAATCGAGCCGATAAAGCTAACCTTATTTAACGGCCAGACATCCAAGCCATTCCCCCAAAGAGAATGCCATTTCTGAATGTCATGACCTTTTCTAACCGCGTTTAAAAACCTCCAAGGTCTTCAAGGTGTGGTTTGTCAATAAAAAGATTGTGCAGACTCTTGTGGTAAACAGAGAGAAAGGCGGTGCATATGCTTGGCTTTTAATGGCTGCTTTATTGTAGATACTGTCATCTGATGTTAGGCTGATTGAGAGGTTTTTCCTCCAGCTCGTGACAGTGATTGAAGTGGTGTGTGTCTTTTTGTGTGTAAGCACTAGTCCACAAAGTTTTAATAGCATAAATACAAGAGTAATGAAAAGGGAGAATCATGCTTCACAGTCAGGTACCGCTTCAGCTTTTTCTGTGTCTTCTGGTGCATAGAATTGTGTATGTGTGCCATTTAGTAGCTGATGGGCAGTGTGGACTGATTTAATGGTAGGGGGAAATTGTCATAGCAGCTCTCTCTGTTCAGGCGTCTCAGAGATAATTGTCTGCCAGAGTAAAAACAACACTGTGCAGCAGCAACACTGCACCAAGCACAGAGTTCATCCTGAGAGGGCGGCGGGGCGACACGGAACACATCAAACTTGACAAAAGAAGTAAAAAAGAAATTAAAGAAAATAGGAAGAGAAGGTGTCTGGGGTGTGATATGGGAAGATGCCCGACAATAAGCTTTGCTGCGCCATAAGAAGAGTGTGTTTTGATCCTCACAATCAATAACATGATGTTGTCTGAAGCTGATACAAGTGCAGGAAGTCAACAAGAGTCATTGAGGGACCCTGCTCTGTAGACACAGGTAGGAAAGCATGGATATCCCTCTGTAGTGGGCCCTTGTTTCACATCCTCTCTCCTATGATCATGAATACAAAGTGGGGAGCAAATGAAGTTAGAGCTGTGTTGTTTGTTTCCAGGCTGATCTGATTAAGATGAAATTGAAGTCGATTTCACTCCAGGCTGAATGAAATGCAATAGGTGGCCAATACAGTCAAATCTCTGATGACTTACAAGCTGTTTTTCATGCTGGTGATGTAAATAGGAGGTAAAGATCAGCTGATGAAAAGAGTAGAGAACAAAGTAATCGAACTCTGGAAAAATGTTTTTAGTCTGAAAGTATATTTCTCATGTAAAGAGCAACTTAAGCACAATGAGGTGCCTATTATTCAGATGAATGGGCTCTTGTGACAAAGTCCCCTTTAATGTGCAACATTCACTGTTGTTTATTAGCATGTAATACCTCATTTTATTTGCTTTTAGTTTTATGGTTATAGTGCTACACTTTAAAGGGCTACTTAGCACTAATAAGCAAATAAAAATGTTTTCCAGCACACTGTAATGAAGTTGTATTTAGGTATAAGACAGACATTCCTTTAGCTAACATTTTCCCTCTTTAATCCATTTCATTAATAATGGAAAAATCGGAGGTCTGTATATCACTTTGACAGATATGAAACTGAGGGTGATTTACCATACCACTATTATAATCCAAGAAAACCCTGTCCAAATTAGACTAATGATCACCATGCCAACAAACGTGTAATGTGTAGCTGACATATGAGACCAGTGTAGTTCTGACCTAAAACTTCAGCCCTGAATACACACTTTCAAGTTTCAGGATAAACAAGGAAGCAAAATGTCCGTCCGTAGATCACACTTTAAAATTTAGGAATGAAAATGAACAAAGAAAAAGAATTTGGGCAATTAATCCAGTTTCAGTTTCACAATTTTGGCTTCTGTGAACATGAAAACAAGATAACCTGGCTTAAATGATTACTGTGCATAATGCAGTGCTCCTCAGACATCAGAAGATTGTTTACTTTATTGGTAAATCCACAATATGGACAAAGGTTTTTGGCTGCCTGACCACTACACCAACAGGGACTGTAATGACACTGTATTCAAATACATGTACTATAACAGCCTCCACTCTTCCTGGAAAACTTTCAACAAGATTTTGGAGTATTTTTGTGGGATTTTGCACCCATTCATTCCGTAGAGCATTTATGAGGTCAAGCACCGACGTTGGATGAGAAGACTTGGCTCACAATCTTTGCTCCAGTTCATCCCAAAGGTGCTCGATGGGGAAGAGGTCAGGGCTCTGTGAAGGCCAGTCAAGTTCTACACCCACCTTATCAAACCATGTCTTTATACTTCTTGCTTCGTAAACTTGGGCACAGTCATGTTGGAATAGAAAAGGGCTTTCCCCAAACTGCTGCTGCAAAGTTGGAGGCATAGCATCATCCAAAATGACTTGTTGTCCTTTTATCTGCCTGAGAGAAAACTGCCTGCTGAAACTTTAAGCCTCAGCTGTTTGGTGACTGAAATGAAATCAAGCTGAAGCTAAATGACACTGGTTGTGAACCCAAAATATCCTGCAAGCTGATGCTAGCACACTTGGGCTAACATAGTTGCAGCACAGTAAGGGAGTAGTTTAATATATAAGCAAATGTCAATTTTGGCTGAACTGCTCTTTTACTGTAGCTACACAATGATGACTACAGTGGAATTTTATCAGAACATCATGAATGAATGGTGTTCAGCTCAGTTCAACACAGGCATGGGCCTGAACAATTCATCATTTGATAAAAAACTGATCCAACAATAGCCTCATTAGAAAATTAAAATGACAGAAAATAACAAATTATGACAGACATTTCACAACAGAAAGCAAATAACTAAATCTTCTACAATGAGGATATGTAAAGTATATCATAAACAGAATAATTTCGATAACTAAACTTCTTCTTTAAAGGTATCAGCATGTTGCTTATGAATGCTCCGCAGCTGGATATGGTTTAGTTTATTTGTCCTAGGTGATTTAAAATCAAGATATGGATGTTATTTTGTGGAATATTTTCAGGGAATTCTGCTGAGAAACTGCTCATGAATAAAATAATAAAACCAAACCTTTTAATCTGAAATACTTTAAAAAATTTGCTCACCCACTCTTAATAAATGTTAAAAATACTCTAATTGTAGCATGAAAGTTAAATAGCTAAAACACATAATTTCATGGTCAAAATGAAATTTCTATTATCCAAACATTAAATCAACCTTCACTTAGCCAGAAAATGGCACAAAAAGTTCTGGATATGGGTCAAGATTTGTGTATTTGTTCTAGAGCTGCATTAAAATTTGTTCTATAGTCCACAGTATATACTGCAAATATGTACAGCACAACCGAACCTGTGAAAACATAATCCCCCCCCTGGAGTGGCTCTGTTAATGGTTGCAGAATAAGGAAAGGGAGCAGTAGGCAACCCACTTAAAAAATAACACAGCATCTTAAATGCATCCTTTATCACTGTGTCTGTATGTCTGATTTGTATGAATGACACACTCCATTGATGTATTCAGTGTAACATTAGGGGGGGAAAGGCTTCAGAAGAAGTTGTGTTAGGAGGCATTGGGTACAGTATCTTTACTCCTCAGGCTTCTCCCACTGTCAGTCTCAGCCAGGGTTAATTTAAATAAGCAAACTAATTACTGGGTAATTCCTCACACTTATCATGGTGTGACACATAGGCACCTTGTTCCTCTAAGATTCAAACACATAAGAAGGAGACATGTCATGGATGGGTAGAAATCCTGCTGTTTAAGTATTATCAGGATAGTTGGCAAGAATGACGCAGCTCCCCCTCACACAATCACATAAAAGACCAGTAATCTGTGGGCACACAGCTGTCATACATAAATATATATGAAACCTCACCACAAGCTGCCCTGGCCCAGTGCTCAGAGTCACCAGTATGGCTTGGAGGAAATGGAAGATAAATGTAATAAGCCTGGCAGAAGGTGTGGTAAAATACGCAGTCCTAAAATGTATTTTCATCCAGAGGTCATGTCTTTAACAAAATCTATCTTACAATTTTGATCAATGATTTTGTCTCAGATTGACATGAATCTGACGGAGTTGACAACATCTGACATAGTTGGCACCATCTGACATAGCTGACAACATCTGATGTAGTTGACAACATCTGACGTAGTTGACAACATTGGACGGAGTTGACAACATCTGACTGAGTTGACAACATCTGACGGAGTTGACAACATCTGACAGAGATTACAACATCTAACAATTGACAACATCTGAAGTATTTAACAAGATCTGACAGATTTGACAACATCTGACTGAGTTGACAAACATCTGACAGATGACACAAAACTGACAGATTTGACAACATCTGAGAGGGTTAACAAACATCTGACAGTTGACAACATCTGTCGTAGTTGACAACATCTGACAGAGTTTTACAACATCCACAGAGTTTACAAACATCTAATGGAGTTGACAATGGTGATAAAATAAAAGGGCCTAAATTGCTTTCTAACACTAGTAATTATCCTTATTGCCTGTAGTTAAAGAAAAAGATGCTCTGATTAATATTTTTCATTTAGGAACTATGGGATTCACACCCTAACATTTGAAATATGGCTCATACAAAAGTATTTTACCAACAATTTGGCACTTTGGTTGAGCATGGTTGGGTAAAACAGTTAAAAACTAAGTCAAGAATTACTGGCTGTGAGTCATCATTTACACAGATTCCTGTTGTTTTGCATCTGAGTCATGTTACAGAATGCCAGTAATATTTTAGTAAACAGAAACAGCACTAAGTGAAAACTAATTCTGAGATTTTGAGGGTCAGTTTTCATTAAAATTTTGGGGAAAAACAACTCAATTTTCTAACACATATTTGGTGCCTTTCTGCTTAGCTAATGATGGAACATAACATGTAACCATGGCGATTTAACACCCCAAAGACATCAGCAGGTGTAGCCTCATAGAGGACATAAGAGATAAACATGCAACCTGAAAATAGACTATAAAATCCACCAATGGTGTTGGTTTTAGCTGACTAAAAGGGTACTCAAAGCATCAAAAACAACCCCTAGATGGAGAGTTTTTATAGATGGATTTAAAAAAATGAATGAAATCTGAAGATGAACTCTTTTGTTCAACTTTCATGGCTATGGCAGGGCTAAGCACCTTGAACTTGCAGGTTTGTGACTATGCAGTCCAGCTGATGTCTTAATGAAAGCCTTTTCCTTGGTTCTCCCTCCTTCATGAGTGGAATACAAAATCTGAGTGTCTCCTACCAACTCAGCCAGGCCTGAAGAGTGCATTTACTGCATTTCCAAGGGCAATGACAACATGTCCAAAGCCTTCTCTCCATTACGACTAAAAGTGTTCTCTCTTTTACCTCAAAATTACACCCATTTAACTCTGCTGAAGAGTGCTCTCAGCAGAGATGACAGAGAGACCTAAAGCATTGCGCAGTGTGAACAAGCTGCAATCTACAAGTTGGCCAAAAAGCCATCTTTTCTGATTTACCACAGCCTCTACTGTAAGTGTGTGGCTTTCTTCAATCATCCTCCTTAATGCACTAACCATTAGAGTCTGTCCAGAAAGAGAATATACCCTGGTGTCTCAATTATAGTCCAAGACTGAATCTGTACAGCAGCCTTTCGTGGCCATAAAAGGAAATGACTCCATTTTCTGCTCCAGCTCTCAGAGAGCAACTGCAGACTCCTGTCTGTTGTTAGAAGCACCAAAACTCATCTTTCCAACTGAATCGTCTTATTAATCACACCGGCTGCCATGGTGCGAGAGCCAATTAAAGTTGGGAAAAGATTTGAATTGACAAAAAAAACACTTCTACTTGCCCCTTTTACTGAGGCTTTTCCTTTGTGGTCTTTTCTTCTTATTTGTCATACTTTCAATTCGAGCAAGAATGCAGGTTCTGAAAACTGTTGTAACTACAACATCAAAAAAACCCAAGAAGGATGTCACAGACCTGAAAGTGCTACAATGCATAATGTGCTTTGATCATCTGGGTACATTGAGATGTGTGAGCTTTGGTGATCTGCAAACTCTGAAAAGTTGTGGTTGAAAGAAATAGAGAAGTGACAGAAGTGGCAGGGATGAAAGCAACACTGCAACACGAGCTTAAATAAGAGGTGGGAATAAACACATAAAAGGGAGAAGATTCCTTGGCACATATTATGAAATGGAGAGTCTCTGACAGGTCTCAGTTTTAATACCCTCCTCCTATATTATTCCCATAAATACTCAAGAAATATCCATGGATGAGGAACAGAGAAGCCAGTGAAGTCTGTGAAATAGTTTTTCTTGTTCTTCTGGAGACAGTTATTAAGGTTTCTCTCTGTGCCGTTGTGCTGCCTCTGTGCATGCACGGGACTGACAGCACGACCAGGTTTGCATTTAATGGCCGACACTCCTGAGGAGATGCGAAGTGGGAGAGATAATCAGAGGTAGAGAGGGAGAGCGGTGCATGTGGGAGCGAGGGAAACAGAGAGGCAGAGAGGCTCAGTGAGAGAGATGTGGGGTAAGTAGAATAATCTACTGAGGGGAAAAATGGCAGCACGGTCATTTACATGACACAGACAAAAACAGGTGAAAAGCAGTGCTGAAAAAGCAGCTTTACAGGGGGCACAGAGGAGCAGCAAAGGCGAAATCCAATGAAATACAAATAATAATCTGTTTATATAGTTATAGGGATTGAAGAGGATAAAGGTAAGAGGGTCTTAGTGGGAGTCCAAAATGTTTTCTGAATGCTTTATGAGATTCTGAGCATAACAGAGATAGCAAGACATACTGGATTGGTCCTAAATCAGCCTCCTTCAGAGTAGCCTAATACTTAAAGCCCCTGTGAGCAGTTTCTAACTGGTTTTGTTACAAACGAAAATAAATAAATGATGTCTCTTTATGACCAAATAAGGCAAATAAACACCAAGTTGGACTGTCTTTGTATAGTATGTTTCAATGCCTGTAACTGTGGCCATATAAGTGGGATAGAGGTAGAACTGGGCAATATGGCCTCAATACCTTATCACAGTATTTATTTTGGCCTTCGCAGTGACTGTATTTCAGTCAGCAACACTCTCGTCATACATTTTTGCAAAATTTGATAAACAGTTTTACTTGGTGGTACTCAAAAGATGCTCCCTGGGTTAGTCAAGCAGAATGCTTTGACTTCCCAGGGAGTGCATGGCTAAAAACCCCCATGTGGATGGATACATTCATGACAATACGTATTGAATACAATAAAATGAGCTCAAAAGCAATTAATCCATGGTAGCATGAATCTGAATATGAAGGTGCAAGAAGCCTTATGCTATAAAGGAGGAGGCCGGGGTGAAGGAGGTGAGCATTGCCACCAGCAGCGTAAATGCTAGCAAGGATTAGTGAGGAGTAAGTCATATTTAAATATACAACATTGTGTTGAGAAAAAGAGCTGTGATTGGGAGCTGTATGACAACTGTGCCATGCATTAACTAATGCTAGGCTTCATTATATCGTGGTATAAAAAAAATAAAAGAGATTTAAATGCATATTCAGGGGTTGCAACCCCCTTCTTCCCCTAAAATAAGCCTGTGATGGCATATGAAAGTCATGTCTGAGCATAGGATGACAGGTAAATGTTTTTGCAAGTCTTTCTGTGTTCACTTCTTTAAAACTGCACCTATAGTTCTGTTTCACTCCTCATTTGCTGAGGTGTGTCAAACTGCGACTGAAAACACCATATTTCCTGATGTAGGCCTTGACCACAGGCCACGTCTTTGAGTCATCATGGACTTAAAATCAGTTGCTGCAGTGCTGGGCTTAGGAGAAACCATCCTGAGTCAAGCTCATATTAAAGCCCTGGACAGGCCGATGGAGACGCTGTATAAAACAAACACTTGCTTCATGTTGCTGTTATTACAGACATCAAACTTCTGGAAGGGGAGAACACATCTGTCACCTTATTACTGAACTTCACATTGATCACACAGATACAAATTGGCAATATTTGATTTGTTATCCGATTGCTCTTTTAGTGTCAGAGTGAGACATTCTGCTGACTGGACTTGGACTGGGACACTGTTTGTCACATATAATTTTGTTACTTCAACGACAGCTGACAGGATTACAGTTCACTGCCCACCACTAGGTGGAGGGGTGTGTCGCAAAAAAAGTTTATTGAAGAAACAGCCTTAGATAAGAAGATATAAGATGAACCACTCAGTCCATGGGGGGCAAAATAAAACAGTGAAGTGGTAGTGGTGAAATCGTTTCCCTGATATGGGACAACCCTAACCTTGCAAAGCAGATAGATATGCCTGAAATATCGTCAAGTTCTAATAAAACTGGTGCTTTAGCAGCATCCACGCTAATCTCTTCCACCATAAAAGCACCAGCCACTTGATGCTGCTTGCTTACGTCATGACTCTGCTGGCCCGAAAGTACTGCCCCTCGTAGCTGATTGGTCCTGTCACTTTCTAACCAGGCCCAAAAGGTTCAGATGGAAGCTTTGCAAGATGGATTCGCCAGTGAAAAACACAGAAACAGGCATATCCATCTGCTTTGCATGGTAAAAAAAAAAAGAACTACATTATCCTAAAGTGTAACAGAGGCATCCCTGATTGGAAGAGCCCACTGACACATGTAATTACAGCTATCAGCTGTTACTACCAGATGTGACGATCATAAAAAAGGGCGGTTACTATTGAGCCTCCCGATTAGCACATAAAAAAATCAATTGCAGTAGCCAGGTTTTCAACCAATAGAGGGCAACTACTATGACATTTCTGACATGATATGGATAGAACTACTTCGTGCTACAATGTTGAAATTTGGATCACTTTAAAAAACAATATCACTAAATACCCATAGATTTTAAGCTGAATGAGTGGTAATGGTGTTTAGTTACTCTTTAAAAATACTTAGAGAAGCACGGGTTTCCAAACTGGTCTTTTCTAAAATGTCATTATGTGTAGCAACTATCATGCTCTAAAAGAAAAGTTTGACTTACATGCATTCACCATGTTTGTGCTATCCAGTTTAAAAACTTGATCTTGTGTTGCACATTTAAATGTTTATTGTTAGGTGCAAATGATCAAAAACAGATGCAACTCCAATGGATTTGTGTCAGTTTGTTTTGTTTTGCAACACTGCACATCAATTTTAATTTCTGAAGCATATCTTAAGTGTTTCCTAATTAATGAACCAAAACAATTAAAGGATCAGGAGAAACCACTTTGTTTGAGAGCACCCTTCCCAGCAGAGTAAAACACAAAATCAGTTTCATTTTCAGTATCTTTAACATTGAACCAATCAGTGTTAGCATTCAGGGCACTGAAATAAAAATCCCAGCAGTCACAGTTAAAGAGAACCTAACCCATAATGACTAATATCACACAAACAACTGAGTACCAATCAGCCAAATAGCAAAAATAACACTTTCTCTGATTCATACTCATTAAACAGAATTATGCAGAGGAAGCAGAAGATCATAAGGCAATCATGTTGTTTGTTACTAGGGTATCAGAAATAATGGCTTCCATTAACAGAAAACATATGCTGTTATAGTGTGGTAATGCAAAATTTGTCACTGTTTAACAATTAAATGAACTCGGGAAACAGTGGCACACTTGGTGTTTTGGAGGATCACGCTATAGAGCTCTGGAGGGCTATGAAATAAAATAATTGGTTGTTTTTTTAGATGTATCCTGCAAATGAAGAGCATTATGAGGGGTTATGCACATGTAGTCACAAGAGGCTTTTGTTACTGTACATTAGATAAAATATCTTTAAGCACAGGAGAAAATATCCTTAGCACAGTCTTTAGGCTTTCACATTTGAATGGGAAAGCTTGCAGGCAGACTAAAAAACATTGTCCATTTACATTGTCCTGGGATCTAGGGGTCAAGTATGATAAATGACATGCCATCTGCTTATCAGGCCCTTCCAGGGATGATTGGGTGAGTTAGCACTGGGTAAAAATGAAGGTCAGCATATCACCTAAAAACAAAGTGTATACAGGACAGAAGTCGAGGTGGCGGGGGAAAGGCGAGGGGCAGGCTAGTGTGTCTCTTGATCTCGCCACCATATGACTGATAAGGCTGGTAGAAAACGCACTGCCAAAAAGGATTATCTGCAGGGAGCTCAGTGTGTCTAACACCAGGCATGCTGGGTAAAAAAGGAAGGAAAAGCTATTTACTGTCAAGACTGTAGGAGCAGTTTAACACTGTATCGAGACCTCTAAGAGATATACATAACCAAGCCTACTAAGACAAGAACCAAATGTAAGCTTATCAGTGGGAGATGCGCCGTCCTGCTGAATATTTCATAAGTGCAGTGTATTTATACAGCCATTAGCCTGGGGTGACTCATAGACCCGACAAGTCTGTAGTTACATTGGTGGCTACTGTATATTGTAAGTGGCACTTGATGCGGCTCAACTTCAGCACTTGTGGCTTGTGCTTCAGGCTACAGAAGTGGAACAGCAGAGTGTACATTTGCATTGTTAACGCCTCTCTTTTAAGTCACTGCTGGGCAACACAGAAATCAAACATTTTCTCTCTTGGTTTAGCTCATGATGAAGCCATTGTGCTTGAGATCAAAGCAACTGCAAAACACACTGCCTCAGTATGTTTTTTTGTGTACTGCAGGATTGGTTGTGGTGGTGGTCGCTTGCAGAAGCCTGAGCCTTCTTTTAAGTCAAGTAATAGGAAAAAAGGAAAAATAAAAAACCTCCTTCTGGTTCCTGCTTCTCCTATAGTGTCACACTGCTTATCTCTTAAGCTGGAACAAACAGCACCATATGGGATGGGAAGCGAGTTTGACATAAAAAGGAGAAGTAGAGTAGAGGAGATGCAGATAGTGTTACGTAATGGCTGATGTTTGCTGATTGACACTGATTCTTGTGATTGATTGCGATTGGGGTGAAACAGAGGACAACTAGATCCATGCAGCATGCTTCAATGACATCCAAGAAATCCAATATCAATCTCAAAGTATCAGAACGCTGATACTTAGCTTTCCCTGCACAATGTCAGAAATAATCCTGATGGAAATTAAGGACATGCTGTGGCAGCAGAAACATATTACTGGGCCTTGAAGCCAAAGATACCTTTAATGTTCTTTTATTTTTTTCCTTTAATGGGTTTTTTATATATTTTAGCCTTTCCTGGGCTTGTAATTCGGGATGACCTGGTTTCAGGTTTTTCAACTATAATATCACCTCCATGAAGCATAAGCTTTTGCACGTTTCACTATACAATTATTTAAAGGTACAGTGTGTAAAATTAGGAATATTATCTACATCTAACAGTCCAGTTCTAAAATTAGCACAAAAAGTAAGGAAATTTGTGTTTGGTAGAGTATTTCTCTGTTGTAACAATGCTTCTTGGCAATAAATCTTATACTGTTGTAAAGCATGTTTATTTCTCTTTTAGATGGTGCCACACTTGTGAGGAACATTCATTTGTGGGATGAGCAGCAGAGCTGAGTGTGTCAGTTGTGCCCATTCAATTTTGCTAAAATCTTCTCTGCCATATCAAACTGCTTATTTGGCTGTTTGCTATTAACTCTTGTTATGATCTTCTGGTACCCACAGGTGCATGACAGTCAGGTGCTTGATTGACATCTGATTTTCAGCACCTATGAGCATGGCCCTGCTATAGTGGTCAGTATCTGCTCCAAGAATCAGCATGCCATGTTTGACTGATATCGATAGGACCCCTGTGATTTGAGCTAAGCTGGTACTCTCAAAAACCAAGTTGCAGCAGTATTTGTAGTGAGCCCTAGTACCATCTTCAAACTTAAGTCCTCTCCATGTAACGGGGGATGTCAGAGACAGGCCCAGAAGTGGTCATCCCAAGAAAATGACACCCCAAGATTCACAATCAAGGCTTGCAGGCAATTTTGGCTGTTGGCTCTCTGCCCAGACATTTGGAACAGACTGCACACAACCAATCTCCGGTCTCATAGGGCTGCCAGGAGGCCTGCCTAACTGCCCTTCACCGTCGGGCCTGTTTGCGCTGGTGTTGGCAACACATGCATTAGAACCTGAACATGAATTTTATGCTCAGCGATGACTTCAGATTCTGCCTACAGCAATTGGATAGTAGAAGACAATAAAAACACTATGCTGAGTGCAGCACCGATGCAGTAACATCTTTTAGAGGAGGCAGTGTGATAGTGTGGGCGGCATTGCCCCCACTGGAAAAATGAGGCGTGCCATCATTGGAGGCAATCTCAATGCAGAGAGAAATGGAGATGAGATTCTGCAACCAGTGGCGATCTCATATCTCCACAGTCTTGGACCAAATTCTGTCCTCCAAGATGACAACACTCGCCCCACAGAGCAGAGTTTATCACAGACTACCTCCAGAATTTGGGAGAGGAGAGGATGGAATGGCCTGCCAGCAGTCCTGACCTCAACCTTAATGAACACTTGTGGGATCAGCTTGGACTTGCTGTTCGTGCCAACACAACCATGCTGACTTGCAACAAATGCTGGTTGAAGAATGGGATGTCATCCCACAGCAGTGTGTGACCAGGCTGGTGACCTGCATGAGAAGGAGATGCCAGACTGTGTATGGCTGTGTATGGTTCTTCCACACACTACTGAGGCTCCTGTTTGTTACATCAATAAATTGTTAAATTGCTTTTTCTTAATTAAAAATATACATATAGTATTAACATTTATGGCTTTCTATTTTAGAGCGATAAGCCCAGAGTGCAGAATATGAAAAATAATCTGAAGTGATTTAGCAAATACAAGAGTGAGTTTCTCCAATTCACAGGCTCTGATGTTGGGGCTTTTATGTTGAAATATGCCTAGAAAAAGAGTTTTTGTTTGATGTGACACCATATTGACAACATCCCAGCAGACACCGTAAAGATGCTGTTTGAAACAAAAAGGAACACAGTGAATCTTAAACTCAGTACGACTTCTACACAAGCTGATTGCAACCGATATTCAAGTTCCTCATCCACAATGCAGAGCCTCTGTTGAAGTGGGTTAAGATCTGAAAACTTTTGTTTTAAAATGTTACTGCAAAGTGTTACTGTTTCGTAACTTTTAATTCCCACTGAAGCTATACAAAAAAAAAAAAACCTGTGATAAAAAAGTCTAAAGGTGATCAAAATTTGATGAACATGGCTAAAGATGTTTAATGCATTATGGCTAAAGTTAGAAATTTTGAAACTTTTTTCCTCTCTGGAAAAGAGTGACAAAATCACAAAAGTAACACATTACATGGATTCAAGGACAAACTCAATGTGAGTCTGAGCCTTTTCTAGTAGTATTTAGTTCAATATTTAGAAAATGACAGCCAAGAGAGAGACCATTAATTTAAAACTTTAGAGAAAAAAAATCTGAGCTGTTTATTTACTAAGAGGGCCTTGCATGGTGTAATATCAACAAAATGTGCCTTAGGGCCCAACTTATACCAACATCAGATAAAGTACAACCTAACCTTGTTTAAAGTTGCATTCCAAAGAAGACATTACCCTGATTTCAGACATAAATTAGTCAGCTCTCCTTTGATTAAAGAAGCTTTGCGTGCACACTGAAATAATTTGATTAACACAGCTCCCTGGGCCTTGGGGAGCTGAGTGAGTGACTTTTGAATTTTGGACGACTTGGAGAGAATACTTAATAAGGTAGATTATCTCTTTGATGTTGCGCTCTGGACCTCGAATAAAGAGAGATATATGACCTGCCCTCGCTCTAAATCAATCAGGAAATTGTCTTCATTAGGCTGGTGACACTTTGAATTTTATAACGTCTTTATACAGAAACTAGTTTGACTTCTTTTTCCACTAAAAGGATTGGAACAAGAAAGAAATGCATCGTCCATGACTATAAGCCAACAGCTCTTAAAGGTCGCTCTATCGTGGATTTTTTTATAACATAAACACAGAATTAGCAAGAGGAATTAACCTTTAGTGGCTCATTACCCTCCTCTCCCTGGCTCTTATTACTTAATACTAGGTCAGGGGCAGGCTTTGATAGATGCCTCATATGTCTCTTCAAAGAGGACAGCATTACAGTTATATATCTTTTAAAATAGCTGTGTGTCTATCAGATTTCGGAAAAAAGAAATAACCATGCAAACTGAGAAAATAAGTGCTATGAACAGTAAAAAAGGAGCAATCATCTTCTCTTAGCTCCACTCAGGCTGCTTGAAATTTGTTTGGTTGGGAGTTAACATGACACCTGGGAATCAGAGAGTCACACAGATTATGTATAATGCATGTAATATTCCTTGAACCAGTAGAACTGTACACTGAGCTTCGCAAAGACAAGAAATTGGGCTCAGAACAGTGTTAAGAACATTGTTTTTTCTACTGTCAAGTGATTTACGGGAATGAACAGACGTGAAAGCCGGTGGGAGCAGAAGCTATTATCGCAGATCTACATTTCTTTGGTATGACAGCCGTGGCATCGAGCCAGCTGCTACACAGCACCGCTGCTGTGCTTTATGTTTAGGTAAAAATATACAAATCCATATGCTTAAGATGAAATGGGCTTAAGATCTTCATTTTCAACAAAGTGTGGTATATTACCATTTTAAACACAGGTGATGTAAACTTTGATGCACCATGGATACAATATCCTGTCAGGTAGAGAAAACAGATGGTTCTATTTTTGTTTTTATGACAAGTGTGAAGAAAAATGATTGACAGTAATGAGCTTAGATGGAGTGGATAGGGTTGTTTTGACCCCAAGAGATGAAATTCAAGTGTCAGAGGGCTAAGATATTGGTACTGTATAGAATGATAATATTTATTTATGTTTTACTTTGACATAACAATCACATTGACTAGTTCAGTCCTTGGAGTACATACAGTCATGTGCATAAGTTTCGGGCATGTAGGCCACTAAGGATTCATCACAGAGCCCAATGTGCCACAACCCGGGGCCTTTAGGACATCCACAACACAACCAGGGACTTGTGGCAACCCTACTATCCACCTGGATGATACCCTTGGCCATGCTTGTTTGCCACATCCACCCCTTATTGTGCTCTAAAGGTGCTGAAGTTGTCATTTTTTCAATAGATTGTTTTCCCATGCTCCTGGCAATATGCAAGGACACCCAGAGTGGGACTGAGGTTGTGTCACTCTTTCACACCCGATGGTACCTCAGGCAGCTTACTCACCAGATCTAGTAGCCTCAATTTTTGGACAAAACATACCTGAATTTTATGCAGAGTATTGGATTTGGAAATCAGCTTCAGTTAGCCCTCAAAGTCCCCGTAAAGGGACCAAAATCTGTTTAGGTTTGTCGTATGACACACCACTGTGTTATGAACCACCAGGCAAAATTTCAGTCATGAAAACTATCTCTACATTTTTAAAATTAAGCTTCAAAATCATAAAAAATATGGTGTGGGCATGCTGGTTGAATGCACCAAAGCCACACCCACTCACGAGAAATACGATCCTCTCAAATAAAATAAGTAAAAGCTACAACCTCAATGGATGAATAATCTGTCTGCTACTCTGGACCTTCAGCTCTCAGCCGCCAGAGAAAAAAAGCTATAAAGTCTCAGTTTCATTTTCTCATCATGTATTTAACACTTTAGATATTCAGAATATTTCATTTTCGGAGTAATGTGAAGTTATGTCTGCCTCCCATTCATGAGGCGTCTTTGTTGTTAAGTTGCTGCTGAAAACACTCCATTCTCCTGATGTTGCTCTTCAGGAAATACGTCTTCAATGATGATTAGCATTGGAGGCTCTTATTGTGACAGATTTGGTGAGAACAGAACATGTCTATCATCGGATACTTAGACTTTTGCATAGCAACACTAACAGCAGGAGGGACTGAATTGTTGCTTCTTTGAGAGAGACAATGCCACAGCCCAACTCTTTTAATCATCCAGGACTAAATACAAGTGAATTATGGATTAAAACACACATTCAGCAGGCAAGATGCTTGTTCCTGATAGACCTGGTTCAAGTGAAAATAGACAAGTGCTCCAGCAATTAGCTTGCCCCTGGTGCCAAAACAGAGGCAAAGTCCATTTTCTGGCTCAAATCTCTCTGTTTTGATACTTTTAATGACCCATTTTTAGGCATTTTAGTCGCACATAAAACCTACAGTGTGCCTTTGATTGATTTTTTTGGTGGCCAGGGCAGGTTTAAACTCCCTTTACGTACTCAGGCAATGAACCCTTCACTTTTTGAACTAACCTTAAGTTTCCAAATATCACCTGTATGTGACACTGCAAAGACCCAAAAGTGCTTCTTGTCTTTTGTCTTCATGTACATTAAGATTTTTACTGTTGCTGCTACCACTGATTGTGATCATTTGAATTTAAAACGAACAGTATACAATGGATTGATGATTGTTCTGTGGATGTAGACAAAGACTACTGTTAAAGCCTATATTCTTCACTGTTTAGTCACCAGTGGGTCTGTATGTGGGAGATGAGAGCTGAGACTATGACAGGTCTGGCTGAGTGGGAGTAGGTGGGTGGGTGGGGGGTCACAGCTGGCCTAGGCTGTGGTCACAGTGGCTGTTGCTAATGTCTGATGGGGACAAGAGAATGCCTGAAGCATACCGTCTTGCTCTTTGCTGGGATGAGATGGTGGTTATGCAGTCCATCTGCCAGGGTTCACCATGGAGCTTGTGGGAGGGGATTATTCAGGACTGCATTCATCATGCCCATCATCATCCTCCTCTCTGAGACTGCTTCCAGACTGTGCAGTTTCAGCCTTGACAACAGAGCTGGTCTTATTGAACAAATTTACTGCCATCAGCAGCCTCAGTGCTACCTCCTAAACACATTACCGTCAAGAGGAGTTCATTGGCCACCACTGCTACAACAGCCTGTTGCACAAGCTTAGCACTCTCAAGTTTAGTTGTTAAGAGCCTTAAGTGGTCATTGACAACCAGAGCTCTTTTTGTCAGTAACGCAGACTATTCAGGGTTCCAGCTCCTTCACTTCAGTGGATACAGTACTGTTTGTGAAGGTTTCAGGTTTTTAAATGCTGCTACATCAGCACTAATTTGATGATTCAGTATTACCTTAGTTATACAGAGCTTACACAGAAAGTCTTACACAGGATTCATATCTGAATAATCCAAAGAGCCTAAAATGCATACAACTGTTAATTGTTGAATCTCATTCAGCTGGATCCCAGTCAACCAGATGGTTTTACAGCAACACCACTGATTAGGTGAACTACATTTCCCATAGTCAGAGTATCACATTAATCTGAGTACCACACGGATGACAACCCACATTTTAACTGCACTTTTTAATTTTTTAACTTAACTTTCTGAGCCCTAAGCTATTTTTTAAGCTTGACAGAAAACTCTGTGGTGCAAAGTCAAGCTCTAGACATCCTTTATTCAGAACAATTTAGACCTTAGAAACATGTTTGCTGCAGTAATGTCATTTGATTTTTTTTTTTTTTTTTCATTTATGGGAATAACGGAAATTGAAACTCAAAGATTTTTATGTGTGACACAGTAAACAATTATTACAAATTACAATTACATTTTTTGCACAAATTTGTTCTCCCATCTCTTGGGGAGAGTGAAAAATATTAACATATTTAAAAAAAAAAGTCTTTGTGCTTCTTTGTATTGGGTCTATTTGTGCCATCATTCTGCATCTCCTGTCCGTAGTAACACAAAAGACCACATCACAGTCTCTCTGTCTCTGTATTTATATATATATATATATATATATATAATTTTTTTTTTTACAATTATTGTTGTTGTTGGTATAATGTGTGAGGTTACATGAGGCTGTACTAAACCACCCAGCCCCTCTTACGAAAAAGCAAAAAAACAAAACAAAAAAAAAAAATACAAAAATGAATTGAATTTAAATGTATTCCAAACAAATTTATTTGAACTACTACTAAAAAATAAATATCAACATTGTCAAAAAAACGGGCTTGAAATCCATGTCTATAATGCTCTTTAATGAACCGGTGGTGGCTGAGCTGTTAGTGTATAGTAGGAAGAACGTGGTACGACAGTTTTCCAAAGTAGTAAACGGAAATAAAGTGGTATGTGGGCTGTCGAGGGTTAAGCTCACGTATGACAACTCACTCGAAGTGAAAAGAGGCCAAATATCAAAGCATGATATTAATCTGCAAAGAGGAACGAAGGCGGGTGGCGCTAGCTTTCAATGCTAGCCATGCTGTAGAGAGTATTATCAGGCTACCATCACATCCACTCTTCTTTGTGTTCTCTCATCTTTAGACTAGTTTTGACTATTCTAAATATAGATTTACATTTAATCGACTAGGTAATTAAAAATACTCTCCCCAAGTCAAAAGGAGGTATTATTTATCATTTAAATAGGATCTGATTAATGTACATTTTAACACTTTAGTCCTTTTAAACTGATTCTCTTTTCTCATAGTTAGGTTAAATCAAACCACAAAGACTTATCATGCCTGTAAACACTGTTTGCTTTGAGTAATTAGAATTCATTTTGCCATTTTCCTTTGATAAATGGGCTGAACACAAACTGCAAGTAATGTGGGGGTTGATCAGTTTTTCCACTTCATTTCACCTGATTTGCACAGCTTAGACAAGATTTTCATTCCTTTTTGGGGAGCAAATCATTCCCAAACTCATTCACAGGAGAGGTAAAAGCAGCTGATAACCTTTTTAAAATAAATGTGGTTACACAACAGTTAGTACAAAGTTATTTGCAGGGATCTAAAACAATTCCCATTGCCAAGCCACTCAGTGAATGTGCAATCAAAAAATTAACTTCAAATACAACTTGGAACAAACAATAACAGAGGGATGCTGAGTGAGTTTATCTCCATGATTGAAACCATTGGTGTTCCTTTGGACCATGAAATTGTCATTTGTTATGCACGCGTTACATCAAATGAGAGTTCAGGGCCATGCCAGGACGGCTTGTCACTGCTGAGCTTATTTTAACTGGTTATCTGACAGAATCTCCATGGATAATTACATTTGGCTCAGATAGACAGGTAGAGAGCTCAGGTGAGAATGTGCTAATCTGAGACTGTGTCTGGATAAAACGCCGGAGGACAACGATGGCGTCAGCGCACGCTGCTGGGTTTAAAAAAAGAACACAAAAATGCAAATTCATCTTGCAATATGAATCCTCTATAGTGATGCACGTGCAGGTGAACGTGTCTGAATATATTGTGATTTCACGTCATGTTTTCTGTGTTTGGACTGTATTGGGCAACGATAATGTAACCAGCATGAGAGATTACATTCTGCCTCTTGCTTAAAACCATTAGAGAGAGAGAAAAGACGGCTAGGCCGAGAGGATTACTCTTGGCTGGAATGTGGAAGTGGCAGAATAGGGAGGAGGAGGAGGAGGAAGAAGGAAGGGGCAACACTGACAGTATAGCAACGACAACAGCCCCAGCAGAAGATCGGGTTAAAGAGGGTGGCAGAACGCCAGCTGATTGTTCTAGAAAGAGAAAAGAACAGAGAGAGAAAAGAGGAAGAAAAAAGAGAGAGGGATATAGGAAGATTACGACGGAGAGAAGGAAAGGGAGACATAAAGGGAGTGATAAAAGTACAAAGAAAGCAGAGATTCCATCTTGCAACAACAAACCAAGGGGGCCTTTGCCACCAAGCAGCTTCCTGTCTTTTGATGTATACTGCATTTAAGGTAGCACTGAGGAGCGAGAGAGTGGTGGTGTTGTTGGTGAGAGAGGCAGAAAGAGAAGAAGCCATCATCAGCATAATGAAAAGCATCAGACCCAGGGGTCTGTGAAAGAGCCACTTTGATGACACTACTGTTTGCTCCACATGGTGGCGGTGGCGGAGGCGGGGTTGTAATGAAAGGAAGGAGGGCAGGCGAGCGGGCGGGATGACACAGGCTGCAGGAGGTACGTGTAGCCAGGCTTAAGAACCCAAAATTAAGGAAAAAAAAGAAAAAAAAAGAATGCAAGCTAAAGTAATAAAAGGACAAACAATGAAGCTGTTCACCCAGCAGGCATCGCAGCCAGCCAAATTGAAATAAATCAAGATGGAGAAGATTTCAGCTCAGGTTAGTATGAGGCAGCGGACCTCTCTGCTGATTTTTTTTTTTTTTTTTTTTTTTTTTTGGTGTACAGCATGGTGACATATACTGACCTGGGCTTGAGACAGCACTAGTGGTGGTGGGTTCAATAATTGCTACAGGGGGGAGGAGAGGAGTGGGGGGGGAGGGAGGGAGAGGGAGGGAGGGGGAGGGAAAGAGGACATTCATGTATTATTAACAGAATGGAGACGTAAAAATAAAAAATAAAAGTGCATGCAAGGACAAAAGGACAGGGGGTGGAGACAAATCCTCTCCATGCATTAAGGACAGATGTCTCTGTGGCAAGATGCAACCTCCACATGCTCATAGACGACATGTTTTATCCCCTCCACTCGCCTGGGATTTGCACGGTTTACTGCTAATACCAAAAAATGAGGAGAACCAGGGAGTCGAGGCTGCTCGGAAGCCCAAGGGGGTTTCGTGATTGGAGGGAAACTTTCATTATACTTCTGATAAACAAATGCCTGTTTCTTCATTTTGTTTGTGGGTTGTGTGAGCAGGTCGATGAGTGAATATAAAAAAGAGGGACATTTTTGTGTACCTTTCATCCCTCTGAGGAGGGAACTCAGAGTCTCAATCTGATTACCTTATGAACGCATTTCGGGCTGAGCCACTGGTGGCATTTGGGAGATGGAGTAATGTGAGATCCACAAATGTTCAGTCCAGTGAGTCAAAGTGTGAGAGAGCACTGAAGGATGGCAGCCAACTCATCTTCAATGCTTAAGATCTTACTTTTGAAGTGCATGTATTAAATGTCAGAAAAAGAAAATCTCAGTCAGTCACGGCTGTGCAAAAGATTTTTTTCAACAACATTAAGATACCTCACCATACAATACCAGATGATACCATACCCACACCCCCCATGACCGTCCTTCCCTGAAACTACTAAATCAACATTATCACAAGAATGCATACAAAGTCTTTGCAATTTGTAATTTAGTCAGTGACAGAGCCATGTAAAAGGAGCAATTCTAGCTTATAATTAAGTCATTAATAAGGACATCATACCAATACTACCACAGACCAGTGTAATTATTTAGTAAAACTATTATCTGGAAAAAGGGACCTAAATGATCATTGTTTTTAAAGAAATATTCCTTCTTGTAATATTAATTAATATTAATATTAATATTACTAATATTTGATTGCACCTGCGATCTGATTTTAAAAAAGGAAGTTTGACATTCATTAATTCACAATTGGAACTTTATAGAGAAACTTACAAACTAAACAAAGACAGAAGTTGACATAAGGCCTTGATTTACAGCAGAAACTTGATGAGAGTTTCTTTACAGGAAGTGTGTGTGTCAGTCAACAGGATAGGAAGAGAGAGGCACAGCGAGTGGACACTGCACACTTATTAATTGATCACTGATGGCATCTATCTCCAAAAATAGATATATCTAGGGTTGATTCACTGATGCATTACCTTGATTATATTTATCATGCAAACACCAGCCTGATGTGCAGAGAGGGAGAGAAAAACACTCAAAGCCAGGCCCCCCCACATACAGTATGGCAAGACCCTACTCGCCATGCATGGTCTGCATATAGGGAGGCGCTGGCCTGTACTATCAGCCAAGAATTAGTCGAGACATAGGTGTGGAACAGGTCACTGGAACAAAGCTGAACTTCCTCCTTTAGGGTCTGTTACCAGCATCTACTGTTGCTAGATTCGAAAAGTTGAGTCATGCTTCTCTCTGCAGTATCAGGTCTGTTTTGAGTAGCTCACTATTTTCATTAAAGCAATGAAAAATGACTATAAAATAAAATAAAATGTCAAGGAATTATGTCCCAGTATCAGCAGCAGCTGTAGACAAAGACTTTACAGCCTTGAAAAGATGAATCAGATCAGTACTTCCTCCATCATTGCTCCAAGGGCTTTGCTGTTGATAAAGCTGATATCAAAAGTCCTGCCTCTTCTTGATTGTGACTGGTCAGCGAGAGAGAAGTGACGCTGATAAGCTTAGCATTGTTCCAAAAAATTGAATGAGAACAATGTGACAAAAAATGACTGACACTGCGAATGTTTAAATTTTGATGTACAGGAGTACATTTGCTTTGTCTTGATAATGAGCATTGCCAGCAGATAACAATGGCGGCTGTGGACACAGGCGTTGATCTGATAAGTTTAGGGATGCACATTGTTCTCTGCATGATATTTGTGTCGGCAGATAAAAATGAATTATTGGTATTGGCACATATGAAAAAAGGAGCTTTAGGCTGTACATCAGCTTAAGTATTTTCCTTTTCATCATCATTTCTTACATTCTAAAGTTTACTATTAGAATTTATTAATTTGTTCATCCTCAAACTTAAAATTGTGTGTTTTAAGGGCTGAAGTGTAAAGACTGAACTACATATATATTTCGGTTCAATATCGGTATTAGCTAAAATTAATTTGTAAATATTGGCAGATCATACCGGCAAATCCAACATTGTGCATCCCTAGATAAGCTTTCAATTTTTAAACACATTTTTAGCCACTTTGATAACTAATAAATTACTTAACATCAAAATTCTTCCATGTTTACTTCCTTGTTTTCTTTCTGTTCAAAGACAATTATTTGAATACCGTTTAATAAGAAGACATTTAAAGATGTCATTGTCATAACTAGGGATGTCATGATCAGGTTTATTTGGGGCTGATACAGATCACTGATCACCCATGACTGAAAGCGGCAAATCACTAATACTGTTAGTCAGTCTTCTTAGCTTTGTAATGTGCTAGAACCTCAAACAGTTGGAAGGGTAACCTGATAAATGAGCACAAAAGCCCTTCTTTTTCAGCCAACAACAAGCATTTGCCTATTTTGTTCAACAGAGCATTACAAAATCTCACTAAGACCAATGCAATACGCATCCTACAGTAGGGACAACTGAATCACACAAGATGATGATTAGTTCATTACATGAGTTAATTTATGTTTATAAATTACAACACATTTATCAACAGGCTAAATTAATAATCCTAATTAATAGGGTAAACAGTCCAATTAGTATAAATGAAAGGCACTAAGTCTCATAACATTAATTCGGTTACATTATGCAACTGGTGCAGTTATTTTACATCAACAAGAAAAAAGTCATTTTCAACTCGAATGAAGTGAATTTACTTTAATTTCTTGGCAACAAAAAAGTGTATTTTTTCTGATTACATTTGAACAAATCATGTTTTATTGTATTGACGATTGATTGATGTTTTATGTCCTCTCCCCTCAAATTTATTTTTACTGAGCTGACCTTAAAGATATCATATCATAATGTGACATCATCTCACCTCATTTAGTTTGCCAACTAGCTTTTATCCTGACAGTTTTAACATGGATTTATGGAGTTTAACCAAAATTTGCACAAAACACTATACAAACATACATATATATATACATATATATATATATATATATATATATATATATATACATTTTTTTCATAGCAGGACTGAAAAGTCTAGGGGGTGTTATGCCGGCGGGTTCAAGTATATGACTGACCACCTGCAGCACAGCAGCAAACAAGTAAACCAAGTTTTTTTTCAAGCTGACGGTTGAAGGTGCTGCATTTCTGTTTGATTCGATTCATAATCCTTATACGCTTGTTATTGGCTGACAGCCAAACCGCATACACAGTGCTTCTATCAGACACAAACACCGTAGTGTTAACCAAAGGTGATCAGATCACTCCAGGCATAATTTTGATGAAAATGTGCTGATAATGATTGCTTCCTGATCAATCAGGGCATCTTTAACCTTAACCCGTAAAAAACTGACTGGCAGTTGTCAGCATTTTCTCAAAATTTTAGGCAAACAGCTCAATCAAAGTGAAACTGTCATTGAAAATAAACATAACTGTCTGCTGCAGGCTTTTTATGAATGAGTATGTGATCCCATTGCCTGCTCCTTAGATTTTTTACTTTCCAAAGCTCTACTAAACCCCATACTGTGCCGTTTTAAACATTTTAAACCAGTTTGGTATAAAGATATCCACATAATGTAAACATTACTGCCGGTTTGATGTGAAGTGTAAGACAGATAAAATAAATAACATTCTGTTTGATAAACAAGCACTTAATTGAAGATAAGCTGTGACCAGCTCAGTGCAGTGACTCAGTCGGGGAGCAGAATCTGGGCTGTGTGGCCGAGTAAAGCTGTTTCTCACCAAGAGAACTCAGCTCAAAGTGATGCAGTGGTTGTTCTTAAAAGGGTTTTTTCCATCTGTGCCACATACACAGTGATACTTGCTCTTGCAGCTATAAAACTTTACTTCTCACAAAGGTATAAACAATCTTCTTTGAGAATTTCATGGCGGAGGAGGAGCTTATCTGTCACAAGGGAAACTACAGCAGCTGGGATTACATGTTACACACATTCTCACACACACACACAAAAAGAAACCGCTTTATGTTCCTGCTGTGAGCTGCTGAATCTAGGCCATGCAGTAGTGCAGAAGCCTACTTAGATTCTCCGTTTTAATCCATTTACATGGGAACTCAATATGACCGCTTCAATTGCAGGGCAAAAGGGTGCACTGTCCTCTACTCTATGCTCTCCATCTGTGGTCTCCTGTGTTGCTTTATTTAAGCTCTCTAACAAGTGTGTCATCACTGTGAATGTACTCCGAACAGGCTCCTGTTATGCCCACAACAATAACACATTTGCTTTCATTTGATTTCATCTTTCTTTTTGAAGGGATATTGTGCTGGAATCAGTTTTCATACATGAAATTATATGCTTTTTCCTCAGCATACTAGTGAGGAAATGGTCGAATTCAGCTTTTCTTTCACAAATGTCTCTGTATTAAGTCCTCCTGCGGGAGCAGATATGTGAAGACAGTTTCTTTTTTAAGTTCTTTCTTCAAACACGCGGGCGGGTGCTATCTGATTAATACTGGAGCAGGAACTCAGCAGTGAATCATTTCAGGAGTTCTCAGACACTCGTCCGTTACTGTGGAACATATCTTTTGACATGCAATCTCTCCCCCATGGCTCCAAACTGACTCGGCCTCTTTCTCTCCTTCAGCAGAGCAGCACATGATTTCATGCACTGTGTACGGAAGTCAACCTGGTGCAAGGCCTGCACACTTGCAAGATTGTCTTTGTTCTTTGCAGATGGAAAATGTGAAATTTATGGGACATGATTTGTTGGAGAAAGTGTGTGAGAAGAGTTTAGCTTGCCACATGCATAATGAGATAAAACCTGAGGCTGAATCTGAGGTAAGGGCTTGGACAGACATCTACTGCACATTATGTCTTGCTTGACTTTAATGTTCAGAGTAATGGTTTTAGAATAAAGTAACAGATGACATCACATCACCCCAATTTTAGCGTCTTTACACTGGCTCCCTGTTAGTTTTAGAATTGATTTTAAGATTTAACTCATGACTTTTAAAGCACTAAAGGGTCTGGTTCCAAGCTAGATATCAGAATTATTAACCCCATATGAGCCATCCCACACCCTTGGATCCTCGGATGGGGGTCTCCTGATTGTTCCAAAGTTGAGCTTTAAAACTTTGGATCGACCTGCCAGAGGAGATAAGGCATGCAGAATCAGTCCACTCAACCCTTTTGATGCTTGTATAAATGTAGTGTTTTACCTTCCTTATACTAAGGCTCTAACTTTTATTTTTCCTTTATCATTTTGGCTCTCTCAATGTTTTTAGTACCTATCGCTTCTCTTCAAATTTCTTCTAAAAACTTTGGTCCTTTGATGTAGTTAAATTTCTAAGCTCTTGTAGTGTCAGGATGTCCTAGTTCATTCAATATCATAAGATGTCTTAGATCATTTGATGTCGCAGAATGTCTAAATACTTTTGATGTCATAGGATGTCTTAGTTTTTGCAATGTGGTAGGATGTTTTAGTTCTTGTGATGTGGTAGGATGTTTTAGTTCTTGTGATGTTGTAGGATGTCGTAGTTCTTGTGATGTTGTAGGATGTTTTAGTTCTTGTGATGTTGTAGGATGTCTTAGTTCTTGTGATGTCATAGGATGTCTTAGTTTTTGCAATATCTTAGTTCTTGTGATGTGGTAGGATGTTTTAGTTCTTGTGATGTTGTAGGATGTCTTAGTTCTTGTGATGTTGTAGGATGTCTTAGTTCTTGTGATGTTGTATGATGTCTTAGTTCTTGTGATGTTGTAGGATGTCTTAGTTCTTGTGATGTTGTAGGATGTCTTAGTTCTGGTGATATTGTAGCATGTGTTGGTTCTTGAGATGTCTCAGTTCAGGTTATATCTGTGGATGTCTTAGATCTTGTGATATCATGGGATGTCTTAGTTCTTGTGATGTTGTAGGATGTCGTAGTTCTTGTGATGTTGTAGGATGTCGTAGTTCTTGTGATGTTGTAGGATGTCTTAGTTCTTGTGATGTTGTAGGATGTCGTAGTTCTTGTGATGTTGTAGGATGTCTTAGTTCTTGTGATGTTGTAGGATGTCGTAGTTCTTGTGATGTTGTAGGATGTCGTAGTTCTTGTGATGTTGTAGGATGTCTTAGTTCTTGTGATGTTGTAGGATGTCTTAGTTCTTGTGATGTTGTAGGATGTCGTAGTTCTTGTGATGTTGTAGGATGTCTTAGTTCTTGTGATGTTGTAGGATGTCTTAGTTCTGGTGATATTGTAGCATGTGTTGGTTCTTGAGATGTCTCAGTTCAGGTTATATCTGTGGATGTCTTAGATCTTGTGATATCATGGGATGTCTTAGTTCTTGTGATGTTGTAGGATGTCGTAGTTCTTGTGATGTTGTAGGATGTCGTAGTTCTTGTGATGTTGTAGGATGTCGTAGTTCTTTTGATGTTGTAGGATGTCGTAGTTCTTGTGATGTTGTAGGATGTCGTAGTTCTTGTGATGTTGTAGGATGTCGTAGTTCTTGTGATGTAGCATGTGTTGGTTCTTGAGATGTCTAAGTTCAGGTGATATCTGTGGATGTCTTAGATCTTGTGATATCATAGGATGTCTTTGTTCTTGTAATGTCTTTGAATGTGTTTGTTCTTGTGATGTCTTTTTGTGTCTTAGTTCCTATGATGTCTGGGGAGTTTGTAGTTCTGAAGATTTTTATGTTATCTTGGTAATAATGTTTGGGTTTCACAAGTAGTTTGGGTTTGATTTTTTTTTAGGTTCTTTCACCTCGAGTCTTTTGATGTCTTTGATGTTGTTTTGCTATCTTTATCTCTTATTTGTGTTTAGCTGTTTTGTTTTTCTGCATGTCAAAGCACTTTGTTATCCTGGTTTTTAAAATGTCTATACAAATAAAGTTATTAACAATTCTATTATTTTTATTATCATTATTATCATTATTACTATTATTATTTAAAAGGACAAAGAAGTGGACACAAAAAGCCAAAGATCCCAAAGAATTATGCAGCTGACTCATGCAGCAGTAAAATGGTATGAGAGATATTCAATATTCAGACAGTCTGCTCCTAAATGATGGTTTTTGTCTAAAGATAAAAATGCAGCATCTTGTAGATTACATGCTGAGTCAGAAATATTGATTAAACAATCTCTTAAAGAGATAGGATATTGCCATTTTAAGCTAAAGTGAGGCAGAAATCTTTCCCTGCTCTCATTGAAGAAAAATAAAAGAAGAATGGTCTGAAAAACTTATCAGTGATGGCCACTGAAGGTGTCCAATTCATCTTTGCTGCTCCATTTAAGCACATTATTAAGTTATTGTGCATGCAGGGTAACATTCCTTGTGTTAAACTCTTCTTAAATATTCTGATGATGTTGGAATAGAGTGCTAAAGACTGTGTTAATTTGTGAGCCAGATAATTGGTTAGTCATCCTATGGCATTTTAATGCTGCCTAGAAAACATATCATCATCTTGTGGGCATCCGCTGGGCTCAGTCATCCAGGGATGAAGGTTCCTCGCAGTGCAGCCAGCCTCCTACAGAGGGGTGGGTGGGGCGTGGGTAGGGTATCAAGTCTGCTGCCTGTTGGGCTGCAGGATGAACACACTGCTGCATCAACTATTTCTCCACCATAGAGCGACTGGGAGATTTTAATGTTTTTTTCTGATTGCCTAAATATGCTAATTGAGACGTTGAAATGATAGGTAAATTGTGTAACTCTGTAAGGGTGCTTTGGAGAAAATAAAGGACCCTGCATCCTTACTATATTCAATTTGCTTGGCTTATTTGGATATGAGAGTGCTTGGAAATTAAAATGCCTAAAAGCCATTTAAAAAGATTCTGAAAACAGCTTAGTGTGGCTAGGGTTAAACCATCTACTTTTACGACAAATGCTGAGAAAATCACACGAGAAGTACAACACGACTTCACACAATACAGCTAAAACACAAACCACTGGCACCCTCTCATGGTATTATTTCCCTGCATTTGAAGTTGTTATCATACACCCACATTTCAGATTTCACCTTTAGCTCCCATTTCCCTTCATCTCTGCGACATGACTCAGGTACAACCGCACAATGAGAGAACAAACAGCATCATCAACAACAATGGCAGATGAGGAGACGTGTTGAAATGACACCTACACATGCAGTGATTGATAAGCATGACAAACAAACACGACGTTCATTAACCAAACTATCTGGCAGTGTCTCTCTCTTGCCCGAGGATGGCTGAGCAGTGATGGAGAAGGAGAGAGAGTAACTCCTTTCCTCCCCCCATCAGTCTCCTCCGATTACTGCTCATGTTGGGGAGGAGAAGGAGGGGAGAGGAGAGAAGAAAGGAGGAAATGAAGGCAGAGGTATAGGCAGAGAAAATCTCCTCCAGGGCTAAGCCGAGGTGGGCTGGGGGGATAAGAGCTTGACCAATTAAGCTGGAGGACTCCTCAGAAAATTGGAGTGAACTGCCTCAGTCTTTTCATCCAAGTTTGCTTCCATCTCGCACATGAAATAGGAAGTTGAAATAGGTATTGCCAGTTGGGCGATTGTTATACCTCAGCTAAAATCACAAGGCGTGGGAGAGTGTGTGGTGTACATGCAGTGTATGTGTAAGCTCAAGGAGAGAGTGTCAGAAACACATCCTGCACTGACGTTTTGGTAGGCTGCTTTTAAATTATAGTTACGCTTCTTCTTATTCAGCAAAGTCATCCATGTACCTCCATTAAGAGAATAATGTTATATTATAGGTGGGTCAGCAGTAGCCTCAGGAGAACACTTAGGTTTCACCTTTAAATCAAACTTACACAACTACTAAAAAGCCATTATATTCCATCAAGATGAGATATGCGTTCCTGACTTGTTTAAGTTATGAAAAAATATGCATGACTCTACTTCAAAACCACTTTGAATTAGTTTAAATCAAGCAGAGATGGGATATTTTTTTATAGAATGGTTTGGAGAATCTGAAGACACGTTCAAAATAGCATTTTTGTTTTCTTAAACGACCTTGAAAAGCACAAACTTGATACCTCAGCAGGGTAAAGCATTTCAAAATGTGTCTAATTAAAGAAAAATTACATTATTGAAAAATTATTGCAGAATGTAAAGCCCACGTTAGCATGTTTTGTGTCTTTGTTCAGTGGGAGCGATGCACTCTTTATCAATGAGTAGTTTATCAAAGATTATCACTGCCTGTTTCATGTGTGGGGAATGTAAGTATTTATCTTCAGAATCTCCTGACACTGTTTGGGCTGCTGAAGTGTCAGCAGTTTTGTTTTTACATTTTCTTTAATTTTTATACCCCTTTTTAATCTTAACTCTTCCTCTATACAAGATTTACTCAACTGAAAAAAACAACCTGTCCTTCACGATAACTGCTGTGTGGGTAAAGAGCTTTTTTTTGTTGCTTGTTTACACAGATGCTCATGTTTTACTGTAGTTGCTCATCAGCTTTTACAAGCAAACTAAATTCCTCATGCTGCCTGCTAAATGTAATATAGTAACATTTGCAAAGCAAGCATAAATGATTCATAAAATCGTGGACATCATCATATGAACTAAAACTGATGATGCTGACTGTAACATCTGCCCACATAACTGACTACTGGGCTCAGTTTATGGCAAAGAATCAAATGCATAATTCCTGTCAAAAAATAGAGTAAACAGGGGTTTTCCTGGCTGAAATTGAGGCAGAGGTGGTACCATTTTAATCATGCACATAGCAAACTTTCTAGACAGTCTAGGGACGTGCTCCCCCAGAAGTAAAATATGTTCATTTTAGAGTTAAATACATCAATCTAATGCAGTTTGAGAGCAAAATTAAGAGGTTATATCTATGAACAATGCTTTTTTCTTCAAACAATTCTAGTACTCAAGTCAGAGATTCACCAATTCAAGTTTGATTGCCCAATTCAATTCCTAACTATTTCCTAACCTCCTGATAAAGGTTTTGGATGACACCAGCTTTTGTCCTTGAAAACTGCTATTAACATCAGAAAGCTTCACACACCCTTTTGGATTTTTACTCAAACTAGTTTTCACCAGGAACTTCGCATCACCCCCTTTATTTCTTTTAACCTTTATCCCCTAATTCATGTTAGAATTGTTGTTTTTTTATATTTGTTATGAAATTATCTATTAGTTATCTTATTTAACAAATTAGGAGGAGGATAAAAATCGGTGTATCCGTCTTTGTTAAATATAACTCTTTGATATTTAAAGTCAGAGAACTGATAGGATTCCTGCAGCTGCAGCTTCTAACTGGAGGAAATATGGGATATCAAACAAAAAACCTACAATCACGGACTTTTTGGTTCAGCTGTTGCTTCACATTGCTTACCCTCTCTCCCTCTCTCTGTCTCATTAAACAGGTTTAAGGTAGTTTGATTATCTGCTATTCAGATAGATCTATATTTACCTGATTGGGAGTCAAGCTTTGTAATCACATGAAATCTAATCAAATAAATGTAGTACTCTAACCAGTCTGCATGTTCATGGAGTAGAGTGGAGCACTGTGCACTATGCTCTGTGTGTGTTATTTGGCTCACACACAGAGCATAGCATTCGTCTACATTGTGTTTGTCTGATGCATTCTGATGTATGGAAGAAACTTTAGGAAACTCGTGGTTCTCTCCTTCCTCTTTGGCAGCGACTCTCTGTGCACTGTTGCTGATACAGCGCTGCCACATTGGCATAAGACTGAAATATCAGTTAAAAATGACATCCATCTAGTGCAATGCTTGTCAGAAAATAACAGCTTACATGACGTCAGGGGTATGAGAGCTGCAGGAGGCACGGAATTTGCTGGAGGCAGCCTCCTCATAATATGATATGCAGGAAAACCCCTGGTTAAAGAATAAAAAAAATCCTACACAGCAAAAGCTGGAATGTAGAAATCTCAGTGTTAAACATTTCAGTATTAATTTAAAGCACCAAAGTGTAATTTTAACCTTATTCTGAGTTAAATGGCTTTCAGTGTTGGAATAGGACAGTGCTGATGCATGTGTTTATAAGTCACCTGTTGTACAGTAATCACTGCTGGTGGATTGTTGTTTAAGACACTTCTGCACCATGAGTGAAGTTATCCAGTGTGTTACTGACTTCCCAAATGTGGCATGGGGTGGTCGGCAGGAAAGGGTGGTGGGCTGATTCTCATCAAGAGATGTTTCCCAACTCTGCACTCTTTACTCCATCCTTACAAGAAAACACCTGACTCTGCCACAGGTGTCCAACATAAAATGGCAATATTTAGTAACTATGAGAAGTACATGGCTATGTGTGAATAATAAAACTGTAAAAACTTTGGATTTACACCTTAAGTCAAAGGAAATCCTTATTTAAGCAACATTCACATTTTTTGTAATTAAAAAGATAAATATGTACACTTTACAGTGTTAGTATGAGGATATCATTTAAGAAATAAAAAACAATACACAGAGAATATATTTCTGATGCTACAAAGATGTTCTGAGCTAAAGTAACACTGGCTAGTGTGAAGAAGAGTCACTTAACTAGTGCCAACTCTCCAAAAAGAGTTCAGTCCCATAGTGTGGACCCATATAGACGATGTAAAAGCATTAACTCTGACAGTGTTGATTTGAGCATGCAGGTTTTGCTGTGTACCACAGTAGAAAGGCCCTATCTCACTCCTGTTGTATGAGTTTGACATTTTTCTGTGCTAAAGATATGATAAATGGACCAAACTTCCTCCATTCACTTCTGCTATTCTGCTTTGATTTTGAACGCCACCATCAAAATATTATTACATTGTAATTGTCTGAGAAAGCTCATACGTCATTAATCACAATGACTTTGTTGTTGTTATAGCAAGTATGGAGAGATAGCATGATTAAATCTGAGTGAGAACAAATCGCAGCACAAACTACGCTCTTTTGCAGTTTAAATCAATTACATAAACATCTATGATGCACTAAAGCTCTTCAAAGATATCTTTGTGCCACTAGTCAAGTCTATTATCAAGTTCAAGTCATTACACCTCTGTGACTTAACAATTGTTGGGAAAAACAAGCAATTGTGACAAGTTCTTTCTAGCACTATTATTTGTTCAATCTCTGATCATAGTGGGTATTGTGTTGTGCAGAAAAAAAAGATTATGTCTACAAGCTTTGTGTAGACACCAAACACATGCAGAGTAATCCAACAAGTAGTGAGGTTGAATGCTTTTTTTCTGCTCCAAAAAACCCAGTTAGTGTTTTTTTTTTACCACAGCTTTAAACACAGCGCTTAAAGTGCTTCTTAACTGGGAGAGATCACAATCCCTGACAAATGGTTTAACAGCACAAAAACCCCACATGCTTTAACACGACTGGAACAATCGAATCCCAACAACCACGACAGCATACAGTGAGGAAACGGCCAGGCGACTCTTGTTCTCAAAAATGCAGGAATTAGTCAGAGCCTGCAGTGTAAATGTGTACACAAAGCCAGGATGCTAATTCTGTGTTTCATCCTGGTTTTATTTGAAACAGAAAGCAGACTAGCTGTCTGCCAATGAAGGCGAATGTGTTTAGTTTTCCTGGGAGAAGCTGCAGCACAGTCACAGTTCATCTCATCATGTTTTCCTTTCGACTTATTTAGAGTGACTCTGTTAGGTAAGGAAAAAGGAGCTGCGCTGCTGAAGGATAAGGAACTTTCAACTTCACAAACTTGACAAGAAGCTAATGACGCTGAGGCCTGAATGCTAAGTATTGAGCTTTTTTTTTCCCAGCTGCTGTACTTCAAGTAGTCTCTTTGAACAACCATGGCCCTTATTTGACCTACGGAAAGCATGCAATTACAAATGCACGACGTGCTGGACGGAACTAAAGTTACTACTGTATATGCATTAATGCTCAGCTCTTTTGCTGCAAACCACCCACATTGTGTTGCTGCTTAAAATTCACCTCAATGTATGATGCTCTATCAAATATGCATGCCCCTTTCCCCTTTCCCATCCTGCTCGTCAATAGCTATCGACTGGTTCTAAAATAGCAATCCAAAGTCACCCATGGTAAAATCCAACCTCTGGGTTTTGTTCTTTGCGTCAACATGGCGGTGAGAGTGCACAGCAGTGATTGCTTGCCTTTTCTCATTAAGAGTGACAGCAGAATTGGCCTCTTCTCCATTAAGGGAGATCATGAGAGAGAGACAGAGGTGGGGGGGGGGGGTGTGTTTCATATGTGTGAGAGAGTGAGTGATAAAGAAGAAGAATGAGAGACAAGAGGGGTAGGGGGAGGACAAAAGACTGAGAGAGTAAGAGGGAGATAAGAGAATCAGAGAGACAAAGCCACGGTAGAAAGACAGACAAAGAGATAAAGAGAGGGAATGATGAGAGGGAAAAAGAGAGAGAAGTTGGGGGTGGCAGCACAGGAAGCTGCCTCCTCTGACTGTTCTGAGGGTTTCTTTGCCGCTCTGCCTTTGAGGCCTCGCTAGTGTCACATTAAGATCATCCATTTTGAGGATCTGAGACAAGCCTTTGATGTTCTTTGTGCATACACAAACAGGAGAGCCGAGCGCTCCTTTGACAATTGCCAACTCTACAGAAATATCTTTTTTGTGTTTAGAATCTCTGGCCTGCTAGGGACAATGTTATCATCAGAGGGTGCAGCGCAAACTGATGAATTATTTAACTCACCTGTTCATATTTCATCACAGAATACATTAAAATGAATTTATTTTTCATCCACACTCACTCCAAAACGTTGAGGGAAATATGTTCCCCAACCCCTCACTGTCATTGCTTTTCTTTGCTGCCTGGCAGGTACAGCGAGAAATGCCTCACAGTGAAAGAATATCAAGCACCTACCAACAAGTACAGTACATGGCTCAGAAAAAAGTGGAAAGCACTTCCTCATTCAGGAGGGAAAAGTGTCGCAAAATACCAGAAATTCAGCTGTAACCCTGGTAGTGCAGCAAAACCAAGAGGCCTTGTGTTTTTTTTTTTTTTTTTTTTTTTTGTCTGTTAATTGACCATTTGGCCACCGAATCCATCAGTGGGAAAAAGCTTCAAGGCATTTTAAGCCACTTAAATCTTTTTTGATCCTTTCTGTATTTGGAGTTTGCCTTATATATCATGCCTTTAAAGCTTTTATGATCTACAAAAAGATAAAAATCTATTTAAATCATGAATCAAGCCTGTTTCTGTGGTGGAAAACCCTGAATATTGCTTGGCTAGGCTCCAGTCACTAAACTTAACAACCAGAATCAGATACCTTTCTATCATATATAATGTAGCTCTACCACTACAGTGTTGTCTTCTGTTGCCAACATGTAGGACTGTACTACTGCTCCAGGCATGTCTCTGTGTGTTTTGGAATATGCATCCCATCTTCACTTGTTCTATGTGTGTTCCCTCATTGTCCAAAACATTCTACTTTAATGTGGATGAACAGATGCTCCTCCAATTGGGCATGGGGTCCATCCTCCCAAAATAGGAGAGTATACAGTACATCCATCAGCTACCTCCATATCCTTATTCCTAAGCACCAATGAGGAGTTAAAACAGGACATACATTCTGCAATGTCAAGCCAATCCACTTTGAGTTGCACCATTCAATTAGCTTTAATTAAGCTTATTCAAATTAGCTCTATGTTCGAACCCCATATAGATACACATGAAGCTTTCTGTTAATACTCTGTGTTTATTTCATCTCTATTTTGTCCATTCTTTCAAAGCTTACAGATACTGACCAAACATTGTAATGCCACCACTGCCTGTGGGGGCAGTGTTAAGCAATGTAGCCATCAGTTCAACCAGAGTAGCAAAACACAGTGAAAAAGAATACTTAAAAAAAATGAACTGTACTCCAACTCTCTGAGGAAATATTGCCGAATATTGTGGGAGTTGTTAAAAAACAAAGCATATAACATTAGTTCAGGCTGGTCACAAAGTCAAGCACTGCCATAATTAAGATCAGCTGATCCCACACAAGCCCTCATCTGCTGATTTGCTCCAAGACGCTATTCGCCAATCGCTCTCATGCTAACCTATTTACACTGCTCATGCCTGGATACGCTCTACTGCTTTCGCTACAAGCTGCTCTTGTTACCCTCCTCCACCCCAGCTCCTCCTTTAACCTGCTCCTGACCTAATCAATATCATTCTGTTGTCACTGATGCCTAATCCTCTCTGGTTTTTGCTGCTTCTCACCCTGCCTTATTGGCAAAGGAAGAGCAGGAATGTGTGCTGTTTCTGCTCGATGCTTTCCACATAGGCTCATGGAAAGGCAGGGGGATCCCAGAACAGCCACACGTCAAATATAAGTAACAACATAAATGCTAAGCAATAACTGCTAATAAAGACATATCTATAGCTCCAAATCATGTGTGTTTCTTGACAAAGTGGTCCTTGTGGTAGGGTACCACAAATATGTAGGGTATCAGCTTACCTGGGCACACAGATGGAGACTTACAACAGAACAGCTGGACAAAGGACGGACAAAGCAACAACAAAAGAGTTGTGGAGGTCCATGTGAAACAGAGATTCTAGTAAATTAATTTCTTAACACCACCCCAGGTGTAACAGACGTGTGTCTGTGTGGACATTGACAGTTCTTTAATTTAAAATGCACTGATCTATTTTTATGCATAAGGGGAGCATAAATAAGCCTTTATAGTGTGCTGTTTGTCAGCTGACCACTGGCCAATCTATTGCTACTGACAGGTTGGATGGATTTCTAGCAGGTTTGACATTTTGGTCCCAGGACAGCAAGCACTTGCACAGAGAGAGCAGAACCGCAAGCATATTTTCCACCTTTTTTTCCTCTGTGAATCATCTGACAGTGTCTTTATCATTATGACCACAGCGACACGCCTGTCTAATATGCCTTCCCCTAATCACAAAGTTATGAATAAGCAGTAAATATCTGTCTACCTATGACTAACAGCGATGATGTATCATTCTAATAGAACTGAGGGATGGTTTTTTCCCCACACTGTTCAGCCACAGGCACAGCTAATGCTGGGTGGTAAAGCATGAATGCTTTATAAGTATTACTATGAGAGGCACAAGGTTTGCTGTAATTATGACAAACTATTGTGGTGACACAAATGTTCAAACATCAGTCATGGGTCAAAACATAGCAGAATTTGGCTAATCTTATACAAACCAGATAAAAACTGGAAGCTGAGAGACTCTCCGCACAGACTTACAACTATGCAGAACCAAAAAAATCCCAACATAGCTGGTATTCCTATCAGTTAGTTGATAGAATATTTGTTATTCTTTAAGTGCTAGTTGTTCTTGATAGCAATGCTGTGTGAGAAAGAGATGGCAAGTCTTTTTCAATTTTGTTTGTAGCTATTTGAGCAGTGCAAACAAGACAATAGACATGGCCTTAACCTCTGCCTGAGAGACTTTTGAAAGGAAACATCATAGGCATCGGTGATAGACTTCAGTCATACAATTTAGGCTCTCAGATCATTTCAAACTACTGAGCCGTACTGAGTGAACATATAAAAAATAGATTTAGTAGCAAAGTCTGAGCTAACATTCCACCATGACTATTAGAGAGTTGGCTTGAAATCAAACCATGAATGCCCAGCTTAACTGTCTTCTCACCAAAATACTGCTTATGACAATGATGGAGGCAGCTTTTTCTATTAGAATGATGTACCTGTGGCATCAGCCCCCAAAAGCTTTGTTTGTCTCTGCTCTGTTTACTCTGCTCAGCGGACTGTTTTATAAAGTCACCCAAATAAAACAACTCAGTCTTAGTATTTTCAGACTTTTCTACAACAGGCTCATTTTAATGACATAGCAGAATAAAATCAATCAAAGCCAAAACTGGGATCAACACCAACTAGTTCTTTACAAAATCTTTGAACAGCAGTGACCCAAGGGGCCATAAAACATCTAATATTGTGCCCAATCAATGCACTGAAGGAAAGATAAATCAAAGGGTGGTCAGCAAGAATCATCTATGAGAGGGAAACATAAACTGCAGGTCATGCAAACTGTGGATAAAAGCTAGTTTTCTGCTATGGTAGCTGTTTTGTGCCAACTGTTGTTAAGTGGAAACTCTGGCTGTTTCTAATTTTGATGACTATTCTGAAGTGTGCCTTTCGTACCTAAATGTTTGCTGAATGCTTTCCCAACAAACATTTGTACAGTCTATAACAGATGCACTAATACTTTGGCCTAGGAATATTTAGCATCTTCGGATCTCTGTTAGATGCCTTACGGCGCTTTGAAACCCATAAAAAGGCTGATTCTCAGACCTCTTTAAAATCAGAGTCATTCCTCCACTTGGTGTTCAGCTTCACACAGCTGACCTGTGTGCTACCTTTGTAATTGTAATGCTGCCTCAAAGCTTCATTTCTTTTTTGGTAGTGTATTTTTATGCCAGGTACACATGCAAATGTAAACTTTAAAAGCAGACACACACCCACACACGTACAGACTATGCAGCCATAACAGACGATCAACAATCACAAAACTGATGACTAAGGAATAAGAAACCACTTTTACCGGTGATGTGTGAGCACTCAGTCGAAACACTTGGTTTAACTTTAGTTTATAGCCCATGTTAACAATGCCACGGCAGAAAATGAAGACATCTCTGAGGGGACAATTGCCCACGGACATCCCATCCACAACACTCTCTCAGCCTTCTGACTCTTCACCACTCCAGTTAGCCACAAGCAGGTAGAATGACAACTTACGAATGAGAGGCACGCTGGCATTAGCCGTCCCTAGCTTGTTGGAGGCGACGCATGTGTAGTTCCCATAACGATCCTCTGTCATGTTGGTCACTGTGAGGACTGATCTGGAGCTGAGACTCTTGATGTCGATGCCTTGACCCTTGATAATCCTGCGAAAGGGAACACAACCACGAAAAGTTAAGATTTTATTTCTCACCCACACAGATACACATTGTCAGGAGGCGAGGCTGCATGAGTCAGGGCGGGTACAAATGTTTGTCTTCCTTTAGTGGATCCTCAGATTGTACAGCACTTCATCAGCCACTTCAACAGATCTATTTGTCCCTTGGTGTATCGCGTCTGCCTTGGAGAGACACTTTGAAGCACTGAGAGGAGAGAGAAATGACCCAGGGGTGAACCAGCTGGGTGCCACTTGACATGTCGTTCATCGTTTTTTTGCAGGTGCAGGGGTGGATTACGATAAATCCTACTCCAGTTGTGCCTAGCATCTGTGCTGTGAAATTGACAAATATTTAATTGTTTACTTTGGTTGGTGGTGATGATCTCTAACAGCCTGTAGGGATTAAAATTCACTCTGTAACGACATATGCTCTGCACCAAATAATGGCTTACTTTGTTTTCATCAGGGAGGTCTTTTACAGCAACAGATTCACTTCAAGCTTCAGAAACCTCCAGGGGGAAGCCATGTGCTAACTTGGCTTTACTCTGGCTCCCCATGATCTCTAGCATGGCTGGGATTGTTGAGAGAGAGCCTCCACTTGGAAACTCTATGTTTGACCTTGTGTCCAGCAAACATCCGCAAAATGTTGTTGCTTCTCCTATGGCGCTCTCTTCAAATGTTAGCTGAACTTCCACTGATAATCTTAGTGGGTGTCTAGTCTCTACACTAGTCCAACATCAAACTAGTCGATGCTCCCCTCTGTCATAAAGAAGGATGCACTCCCTTCTAGCAAACCCACACATAAAAAACGCAGCCACTTTTGTCGAAGAATGAAAGAAGTGACACATCAAGAGAAACATTTGCTTGTCAAAACTGTCAGACGATTTCCCTAACAGACAGCAGCACAGCACTGGTGAAATGGAGCACTCACAGCCAGTGTTAATCTTTCACAGATGCTACACATGTTCAGTGATAACGTTCTCATTCTAGTGTCCTTTTCACAATAAGGACAAAATGAAGAAATCACCATTAAGCTCTATAAGAAGTCACAAAAAAACAAGTACTTGAATTAAGAAAAGCCTAGAATCATGCCAACTTGCCTCCTTAGCAATTTGAATAAATTGAACCCACCCCATAATTACAATTAGCACAGTGTGAGCTGATGATTGAAATTGTGCTCAACAGGAGTGGGTAATGGGGGTAATTTGGTTTTAAAATTCAAGAACTGACACTTGAATCCAGACTGATTGATGTATGTGCCACGAATGATTTAAGCCAGTCGCCAGTGAGCATTTTATCAGGATGCAGCATGAGCATGAGGCACAAATAACTCTTGTTGGAATGTATATTTGGGAGCTCCCGAGAGGGTGGACGGATGCTAGAGAAAATACAAGCTCTGTCTCTGGAAATAAAAGCAAAAAAAAGACCCCTGTAAGATTACAGTTTCATTTGATCTTGTCTACAAACAAGAATTGATCTGATGAATCATCAGACAGTTCAAAGTCCACCATTAAAACAGTCTCACACTACATTTATGCATGCAAAGCAGTTTTAAACAAAAATCAAAGGCTCTCCCCAAAACCGCACCCTTTTCACTAAACAGGGTATGGCTTTTGAAAATGAAACTAATGCTGCAATACCATTTTATTGAACATAAGCATTTTTCTCTCTTTCTCCTTTAGTATACTCCCCTTCTGCATCAGCACACTGCTGCATTCAGGTCTTTCCCTGATCAAAGCAGAGCAGTAGGTCTTTTTTTAGACTTGTGTCAGAACCTCTGTCATTCTTTTCTAAACTTCTGACACAGACTCAAAACGTGTTCCTTTGAGCATAGATCTGCTAGCTGCCACCAAGTCTTGATGAAGAACGAAACCGCAAACCAACTGTGGTGTCTTTCTTTGGACCTTTTCTGGCAGTTTTTATAGAAACTGTTTGTAAAGGTGTTGATTCATTGTTTACCCTTCTGGAACCAACTCCTCTAAAAATTATACCCCTAATGTCAAAGAAAACAATAAACATGGCCTTGAATTTGGATTTACTTTGTCGTGCTTCCTTCATCTCTGGTGTCGATGGTGTTTTCCAACTGTCATTTTGTCTAAAGTTTCATTGCATGTTATCAATCCTTATTACAATTGGGGTTTCCTTCATTTTTTACAAATTGTCTTCACATATTTGCTTGCATGTTTCCTTGTTGGTATAACTCTGACACAGACTTTTGTCATGTTCAAGTTTTCATGCAAAATTTGCAGAACTGTCTCTTTATCGATGGAGAGCATTTCCACTATCATTCTTCTACTGAATCACTGATCTTTTCGTATGATTTGTTCAATTTCAGGGCGGGCACCTTTCATTCGTGTTTAGATGGTCGGTCAGGATGGTCTCATCAGACCAAGATTCCTTTTCGTCAGTTGTTCAAGCGAGTGTGTGCAAGAATGAAACAGCAGAGCCTGCAGTACAATACAATACAATACAGGCAGAGAGACACACAAAGTGACAGAGAACATGTTCTATTCTGATTGTTTCACAGCAGTTAGGCTGTAAGTAACTTGGAAACAACAGATCTTAAACTCGACACGAAGGTGCAGGCTTTTTGTAGGCTACTTAAGTAGCGCTGCTCAGTGTCTCTGCTCTGTCCTCCGTCAGAGACCCAACTCCTGTAGCCTGTTTAATTCACCGGTGAGTCAATGCAGGGTATAATATTGCCTGTTTACAATGTTACAATGTCATTTAGCAGATGCTTCTATCAAAAGTGACGTATATTTGAGAGCAAGAACAACACAAGCAAAGATCAAAGATCAGTCGGTGCCAAAAAGTGCTTCAAGTCCAATTGGACACAATTGCTGCCATGCAATGTTAAAGGCAAAGCACATAATGTATACAGGTTTATATATATATGTACGGTTTAAAGCCCGAAGAGTAGCCCAATTATCAGGGATTAATGGACAACGTGGAGGCCTGAACTCTGCGAAGGTGGTGTATATTGAGAAAAGTAGGGGACCAAGCACAGACCCTTGAGGCACCCCTGTTGATAAGCCATGCAGTTTGGACACTCTCTCCTCCATGATACTCCATCTACTCTACCTCTGTGAGGTAGGACTTAAACCACTGGAGGGCAGATCCTGAGATACCAAGTAAGGGGGTGTGGAGAGGAAGATTTGGTGGTTTACCATGTCAAAGGCAGCAGACAGATCCAGCAGTAAGAGAACTGAGGACTGACCAGCTGCTCTAGCCAAACGCAGCAAATCTATTACCGACAAAAGTGCAGTTTCAGTAAAGTGGTAAAAACATGACGATTATTTTCCTGGAATCTCACAGTTATTTGTAATTTATCATTTTGATGTTTTGGGGAAAACATGTTTAGTATGGCATTACTTTCAGTGAAATTCTACCCTGAATTTCAATCACCAGACATTGTTTCAGATTTCAATAGTGGGACAGAGATGATATCATTGATCACAGTAGTGTCAAATTATTTATTTCTTTACTTTTGTTATTTCTTGTATTAATGAGTGCACTATATAGACCACTGCTGATACCCCACTACACAGAGAATAGGGGAGTAGAGGTGCTGAAAAAAGAAATTCACATCAGAGTTGCAAATAATAACTTCTATAATTCTGAATTGGAAGTGGTGATATTTTCAAACATACACTATATGGACAAACGTATTTGGTCACAACTTGTTATTATTGCCACAGGTGTGTAAAAGCACCTAGCCATGCAGTCTGTATTTGCAAACGTTTGTGATACTAAATGGGTTATTCTGCAGAGCTTAGTGACTTCAAGCGTGCTATAAGATGGTTTGTGAAATTTCACTCCTGCTGAAAATTCCACAGTCAACTGTAAGTGATATTATTCAAAAATGGAAGCATTAAGGAGCAACAGCAACTCAGCCATGAAGCAGAAGACCATGTAAAATTATCCCTGTCAAATAAAAATTAATGAAATGTGTTGTGAATTAGGGAATCACATTGAATTCAAAATAAGCACTGACTCAAATTGAAGCCACCAGAATTTAAATCAGACAGAGTCATTAAATACTGGAAGATCATATCTCTAATAGGGCATAGATTTTGGACATAACCATGATATTTTGCACATATTTTACAGCTTCTTTTGATGCTTCTTGATAAAAATAAAAAATGTGTCTCTTGGATAACCAAACTGTTGATAAGCTGTATATGGTTTGCAACTTAAACTGTGATACAGCTGCACCTAATACACATCTGGGTAATGATGCCAAAAAATTGAATTAAGACACTTCATGAAATCAAATTGGGCTCACCTTTTCTCGCCTTTGTACCACTCGAATGTAGGAGAAGGCACAGCTGCTGCTTCGCACCTTAACAGAGCTGTGCGTCCCAGACCAACTCCATGGCTTTTCATCTCATGGATAGATGGAGCAACTAGAGGAGGGAAGAAAAAAAGGAATAAGTAATGTTAGCAGTCAGATGAAACATCTGTGTTAACACCAGAGTAAGACAATTTAAAGAAAACGTTTGAATGATAATAAGACAAGAGAACAGGAAAAGAAATGTTGAATTTGAGCTCCCCCGCCTCTGAAGTGTTGGACATACTGTAAAGTCAACAGTCAGGGCCTGCAAAGGTGGAGCTGGGGAGGGGAGAGGGCATCCATGCCCAGTGTCGGAAAAATGAAATGAATTGCACTGCATGGTGATAAATGGCTTAATGGAAGTTCAAAGACTCCGTGGAACAGGAAGGTTCTGTGAATACAAAATGAGGCTCCTTTCATGTGCTGCAATGTGGTGTACATCTTTTTGCCAGTGCTGTGAAGGCAGCTTTACATACAGACTTTTCTGCAGTAGTCCAGTCTTTTGTTCTTCAAATATATTTACCCTGCTTACAGTTACACAGTCTTGAAAGAAAAGAAACTAATAATTGAAGTTAAATAGACTTACAACAATGGCATTTTGTTGGATACAATGTGTGGCCGGGAAAAACCGGCAAGACAAAAAAATCCAGTGCTCTAGCCAGTCCCTTAGGGACATAATATAAAATGCTTTCTCTTATTACATTTGTAATTATTGCCCATTATCAGAATAATGCAGAATTCCTAAATTTTGGAGAGTAAATAATATACAAACAGCCTCTGTTAAAGCCTGGGGGGAAAATTAATGCATTAATGTAGATACCTTTCTTTACTGAGGTTTCATACCCACAAGAAATTTCAAGACTGCTTTCCTGTCTGTCCATTAATCAGTGGCAAGAAAACAGTGGGAAAAAACAATCATAATAAGGCACAGGGCTCAATCTGACATTGTGTATTGTGTAAACTTGGCTTTACTCCCAAAATCCAGACAAATAATAAAACTGTTCTAAACACACAATCAGATCAGCAGCCATCTGATGCACAAAACAAGCAAAATTACTTTGTGTCAGTCACAGGGATTCTGATTAAAAGCTTTTGAAAGATGGTAAAAGACCACACTCTTAGGGTCAGTGCTGCTGCTTGCAGTAAATTGCCCAGCTATGTCTGCAAGAGAGACGTGGACTATTTATATTCCTGACAATGAGCCTTTAAGAGCATGCTGTCAGTCAGAGCTGTAGCCTGAATCCAGTGGAAGGACTTGGCCAAGTGCCTGCAAACCTTTACTTCCAATTGCACTTGGAGATGTTCCTAACAGATGACCTCAATATGAACTGATGTTGCTTTGGACACTGAACCTCAAGGTACTAACAGACAACAAACTGGCCAAATGGCACAAAATGACTGATTTTATCCAGAAAAGTTTATCCTACAGAAAAAGAAGAGTAGTCCACATATGAAAACACTCTGATATGTCACACATAATTGTATTTCTGTGACAAATAGACATTGCCAGTGTCTGGGTTTCATTTTAATGAAGACAATGCTTCATTATGAGCTCCCTGTATGCATGAGCTTTGTGCCAACCTGTGAGAATCCACATAGATAGATGTGGTAGGATGCAACAGATCTGTGCAAGGTGAAAAAGATACATGTGAGCATTTGTACATGATGCATATGATCATGTAGGAGAGAAGCACTGGGGTGACAGAGCGCTCTGTGATGATGGATGCCCTTCCACCAACCTTTTCGTGCATCCTAATGAGACCAGTGCTATGACTGCTGTATGTAGATTTTCTCTCCTTGCATATATGTGCCAGTTACAGTGTTATCTTCCGTCTTCCAAGGCTGGGCTGAATAATCTGAAGGACTAGAGAGAGTGAATCAAGCAATGGATTGTGCTAGGTCTTTTCCTGTTCATTTATCACTGTATGAAATGTTGGATGCCATGCTGGGGGGTATTAGTAGACCTTGACTGCCTCTGTGTGTGTATGCCCTTGTATTTTTGAAATACACCAGCTCAAAGTAAGTACACTTTTCTGATTCAGTCTTGCTTCAAAAACTTCACAAACAAGTTCAAACTTCACAGATTTCTTCAGATCTTCATCTATTTTAATCACACAAGGCTTTCACAGTGTCCAAAAATCAGAGAAAGCCTGAAGAAAAGTTAGGCTACACCAGCCTCTTTGCAAAAAAGCTACTAGAACTCTTTGTAAAGAAGAAAACAGCTTGTGTTAGCATTTGACAATGATCTTAAGAGAAACATGGCACAATTCTTTAAGAAAAAGCGGGGAACAAGGAGAAAAAAGTGTAAAAGTGCTCTTTTGCACTGAAATATCAGCCAATAGCAAGTATGACAGAATCAATGTAGTACGCTGACTGACAGAGGCTTAGAGAATCCTTGTAATCCTCCAATAGTGTCATTGTGCAGCCATTGATTATCTGAAGCTCCTGAAAGCAGCAGGGTGACCCGGCTGTGCAGTTACTTGGACAGTGGACATGGCGTCCTAGGCAGGTATGTCAATACTTGAAACCTAACGCTTGGAGCCACTGTCTCTCATGTTAACACTGATAATACAAAACTGTAGCCAAAAAGCCTGCCTAAATTCACTACTTTCATGTAGATGTCCTTTTTGGAAGAAGGAGCATTTTGATGTGCTCCCTTTTATTTATAACCAACTGGATCAGCCTTTTGCCAAGATGAACACAGCTTTCTTCATAAGGCTCAAAGGATTTCCTGTTTGTAATCATATGGTTAGTGTCTTTTAATTGATGTTGGTTAAAGTCTTGGCAAGCACTATAAGATTAAAACTACAAAGGGATCCAGGGATAATTCTTTACATATATCATATCATCTTCCTGATCTAGTAAAGAATTTGCACTCAAGGTCCTCCTTTGCTGTTGTGTAACAAAGGAGGAATAACTATTAAAATATGGCAGATTTATTTCATGTCAGACTACACTGGAGCTTCTAGCTAATTAGGATAATTCCAAAGTTATTTAGTCCTTCACCACCAAAGTCATTCAACTTCTGGAACACTTCAGAATATAAAATAACACCCTCTATAATTTTGTAGGTGGTCTGAATGCTCTGATTTTATATGCATATCAATAATATCAAGTCTTTCCAATTTAGATCCTGGCACTGAAATCTTTTAAGACAGATTACACCCATAAAATCCAGTCCAATCCAATAGTTCCAATTTCAGCTTGCTGGCATGTGCTATATCATCATATATTGTGCAATACAGCATAAGGATTTTGAGAGTAATGCAAAGTAGAGCACTAAAACTCATGAAGGCCCAATAATCCAGGTAATTTAGTGTCTGGAGAATGCTGTGTTGGGGCTGTAAATCATTCCTCCAGTTGTGGTGACTCCACCAGATGGGGGTAAGAGGTTGGGTCCAGGAAAAGCACACGCACAGAAGAAAAATGGGTGATGTGTGACAAACGGCTGGTTGTGGTCAATCACAAACCCACTTCCATTACCCCTGCATTAAGTAGAGCTCATGGTCAGAACAAAGATGTTGTGCATCTGTACAGAGTGCATGCACACAAGCTTGTTAATGATGAATAAAACGTTGGACCTTCTCTCCATCTAATATTAATGGACATGGATTGTTAAGAAACCATTATATCTTAATGTAAAGGGCCTCACTGGGTCTCGCGCCCTTAGTAATCCTCATGTGACTATTAATGATTAATTGGTGTGCTTCAGGACTGAATATGATTTATTTAGCTACAAACTATTGTTTGCGAAGAGAACGTTGGCTTTTTAATTAAAAGATCAATTAATAACCCTACCTCTTCAGCCAGATTTGAAAATGAGTTTTCATTGCAATTAAGAAATGGACTCATCAGTGCATGACTTATCAGCTTACACACAGAGACACTGTTCCCCACTGCCATCTGTGGGCTTCATTGTCCTGTTTTTTGTTGGTCAGGAATGGTTCTGCTGCCAAGATTTATTAATTAATTAAGATTTTATTCAGAACAGCTAGGGAACATTGTGTTCCTTCTTTTCATACAATGCAAGGCATATAAATAACCGGCTTAGTGTGCAGGAGCGTGTTGTTTGACAGCGCAAGGGACTCAATCTATTGTTAGTGTTTCACTGTTAATGATTCAAAGTACACAAATCACACCTTTCAAACTAAATTCAAGTGTGAGATGAAGTGGCTGCTGTGATGAAGACCTCACCAATATCTGATAAAAATCTCAACATCCTTAAGGCTAAAAAAAGGGTTAAGTGAGTCAGCACCTGCTGTGTAAAGATGATTTTAAGGTCATTTGCCTTTCATTAGTTTTCCGGAGTTATTTATGTGAGAAAATTGCACACCAAGCTAAAAGATGAAGTGTCTGTGTGTCAATTTGTTTCGAAAGCAAGAACATTTATTCTGTAGAAGATCAAGATTCTGCTCACTTACTCATGCCCCGTATGCGGCAAGGAATCCAAATAGCAATCAAGACAAGAGCTTTGGAGAGATGTAGAGAGATGGATTTACATCCAAACAGCTCGAGGGTACTGGCTTTAACTCTACTTAGGATTGGATCAGAATCCAATTCCAGGAAGCCTTCTCTTTTGAATTGTAAGCCACAGTATTTCAATGGATACTGCAAACTGTCGACAAGTGCTCAACTGAGACTCAGTGTCTGATGTTTAAGAAAATACAGATAATAGATTTCATTGAACTGTGGAGAGAACATTAATTTTACCTTGAATCACCACCACTACACAAACATCTGGACACAAACACACAACAAACACAAGCATTTTCCCTAAATTCCCTGTAAAGTGAAATCCAAACTTTGTGTCTTAACACACAAGATATGTTAGACTAAGGCTGCTGAAACATGGGAAAGCACTGATATCTACACATGACTGAATTTTTGATTGAAGCCTTGTACACACTGAGTGATTTTGGGCTGTCCCAGACGCAAGGTGACCAACTGTGGGGATATCTTTGGTCATGGCTCTCCAACAGCAGTCCTACATCGCACTGTGAGATGGGTGACGGACGGCCGTTGTCATGGTCTGGGTGCCAAAGATACTGTAGCCTGGGATAAAATTCTGACAGAGTCAGAAATTTAGGATGGCCTTCTCACGATGTGAGATGTGATATGTCATAGCTGGCATAGACTGTGATTCAGCAAGTATTTCATGTCGCACAGTGTAGCATGCCAGAAATGTATAAGATTGCTAAAAACACATAGTTTGTAGGGGGCGTTTAGACCGTTGGAAAGTTATTCACATCTTTCCTGGCCTGGTTTTATTTTAGCAAGGCAAATATTAGCCCATGACATCACCAATCTTGATGGGGACATACCCCACCTCCTTACGCTACAATGACATAAAACCACCTTGCAATAACCACAGTCTATTTTTAGCTTATGTTACTGCCCTCATTCATCACAAATAGCCACATGCTGTGTTTTTGTTTATTGTGAGGTAAATTTCCAGAATCTATCAGCCACGGTAGCGTATGGGTCATTAAAAGCATCATGCCAGAGAGATGTGTGCCAGAAAACAGTACATTTAATCAAATTCTGCCTCTCTGCTTGGGCACAGAGCCAGGCAGCTTTGCTGATCAGAAGCTTTTTTTTTATTTGAGAGGATTGTATTTCTCCTGAATGGGTGTGGCTTTAGTTCATTCAACGACACACCCACACCATCCTAGAACAGATTTTACTGCACCATTTTTCATGTTTTTGAGGCTTAATTTAATGAACATAGAGATGTTTCTCATAAATAAAACGTGGCCTCGTGTTTCATAACATAGTGGCCTGTCATACAAGAAACCTAAAGACCTACAGATTTTTTATCACTTTGTATGGACTTTAAGATAAATATTCATTTAAAATAAATGTTCATCTTAGCCTGACATGCCAGACAGACTGTTTCGTATACAGTGCTTAACAAATTTATTAGACCACCACCCAAACTAAGGTTTATGCCACAGCTGCCCTAAATTGACAGCATTGGTAATTGCCAAAAATCATTTTTTTTGTTTCTGCAATGGTTTATGCACCAACATGTAGAAGCTCTTTAACCCAAATGATATTTTTCATGCTAAAATATAATTATTATTGTTATCCATGAATTTTCAAATTTACTGATTAACAAAAAAACTGAAAAAATAGTAAAGCACATTATTATTTCTTGATTAATATGTCAAATTATTGTTATTTACTTGCATTCCTGAACAGAAAAGTTAGTTTTAGTGGTTGAATGTTCTGCTTGATTAATTTTTGACTTCTCAGAGAAGCCCAGTGAGACGGCTCAAATTTGGGTATAAAAAGGTGAATTCAGTTTGAAATTCCTCATTCCTGTTCAAAATGGTAAAACATCCGTTCTGCATTAAAGCACTTGATGATGCTGGATGGTCTCTGAGACAACTATGACAGCTGGTCTAATAAATTTGTTAAGCACTGTATATCCATTGCATAAATATTTCACATTCATCTGGGAAATCTGTGTAGATTGCGTCTGGGAAGGGTGGGACTTTTCCAAAAATTCTTGGTCCGTCACACTTATTACCGGCCAATCAGGACCGTGTTCGGTTCAACACAAACAATGTGGATTGGAGTTTTTCAAGATGGATTTCCATGATGACAGATATGGAGTGGGGTCAATCCATCTGCTTTGCAAGGTTATTCTAATCAAGGAAAATCTTTAGCAAAGAATCTTAAAATGACTTAAAATTGGGGCCCGCTGGTAGTTGAGTGGTTTAGGAGCACACCATTGTACGCGGGTAGCCCGGGTTTGAATCAGGCCCGAGGCCCTTTGCTGCATGTCTCTCCCCCATTCTCGTCCCTATTTCCGAGTATATCCACTGTCCTCCTCTATCAATAAAGGCACGAAAAGGCCCAAAAATAAATCTCAAAAAAAAAAGAAGAAGAAAAAAAAAAAGAAAACCCTTAAAATCAACAAACATCTTAACGTGTATTTATTTATTGTTAATTTTCTAGTTGTCTCTTGACATTGAAATGTTGGGTGGTCATAAAGATGTCTCCTGACCACAAGTAAAGAGGTTTAGCCTCTCATTTATCTGAGATGTTCATGACTCCCCCAAAGAACTGTGTCAGCATAGTGAGAGGGAAAGGTGGTGGGAGTATCTATCAGGGCAGAGCTTGAATCCCAAACAGGCCCAGGTGACGTGGGCTCTAGAGAAAGAGGCAGGGCTACAGCAAACAAAAGACAAGGTGATGTACAGAATATGAAGTCTTCACAGTACAAGCCTGCATTTCAATGGCACCCAGAAATTGATCAGTACTATGCCTTTATGGCAGACTAATGTGCATGCTCGTGATTAATTAAAAATGACCATAGTTTTGTCGGCCAATTATTGTAAGCGGGAGAAATAAAGTCTTTTTATAAACATGGCCATGGTGAATATGTGAGCAGAATTCACAGCTGCAGGGTACTGGAAGAGGAAGGAGGCGTACAAATGGCTGGCAAACTGGGAAGCACACAGGGCACAGCTTCACTCTGCAAAGCAAATGAAACCTTGCCATGAAGAAAAACAAGTGAAATGGGAGAGGGAGGGATGCCTGCCCTGCCTCTAACACAAAGCCTAAAATGAGATAGGAAGGAACAAGATCATACAGACTCTCCCTGAAAGTTGCATGGAAGGAAAAAAAAAAACTTTGTGGAACAAAGCAGAACCCAGGGTGTCAGAGGTACCCAATTAAACTTTGAGATGTGTGCCTAACACACTGCTGTAACGCTTTGAAGATGGATGTTAAGAATATGAATATTCACCTCTTATTCTCAAGGAATGCTCAACCTAGAATTAAAGCCTTACAGCTTAGCGTCTCTGAAAATTAATCAAAATAAAATGAATGTCCGTGACTGTTGTGATGTTTAAGTTGAGGGTGGAATTTATTAAACAGTGCTAAAAATGGGCCAAGGCCACTGGAGAATAGAGACTGGTTTTATCTTATTTTACCCTCTCAACGATCAGGACAACCTGTTCTTGGCAGCTGGTTTGTCCTGATGTTCAGACTAGATTATCTGGTAATGTGAGGATTTTACAGAAGGCTAGCCAGCCGATAAGGGTTTCCAGATGATTTCAAACATTTTTTAGATTTAGAATTCAAAATCTGGGACCTAAACAGCCAATGAAAGAGTGAAGGATAAAAGAGGACAGCTGTTACTGGTAGCTCAAAGCAACAGTAAACATTCTAACCCTAGAAGCTAATGTTAGCTAACACGTGTCCGCTGCCAGAAACCAAAATAGTACTTTCTCACATCTTTTTTCTGCTGAAGAAAAGACGACCTGTGCCCAAACACTTTCTCATCCAGTCTCACTAACCTCTTTTTCTTTTTTATCTTGCTACAAAGCAATGCTACAGCTGACTGTAGTCTGTTTTGTTTACATCTACACACCTGTGGGATCAAATGAGTTCACTTCAGTAGGTCTGTGCTCCTTCAGGCACAGTGGATCCTCTCATTGATATCATGTAGTGAGTGATGTACCATTATTGTCATATCCTCTACTGAATTTATGTTTGAGATGAAAGAGAGGACTATCTTTGAAGTTTCTCTTGCATGATGCAACTCAATTTTTCAAATCACTTGGGAAGTTAAATCTCCTGAGGCAGGGGGTGGTTGTTATAACTTTGACATAATATGTGATTACAGAGAATAATCTAGGAACGGAGCTGGGCATGCAACCATTATCAGCATTAAGTTTTCCTGAAAAAAAAAAAAAAAAAAAACAGGGATGTTTATCTTAAAAAATGACTATCAAACCCTTAACTTAAGTAGAATTCAATAACTTTTAGCATTACATTTTAACATTGTTGTCCTGGGGAAGAAGAAGATCTGACCCAGCTCTCAAAGGGTTAAGTTGGATCTTGGACAACCTGAAGCTTATTAAATAACCAGCCAGACTACAGGTATCTGCAGGTGCTTTTAATGTGAATTTCTGCTTGACCTACATGAAGTTAAATTATTCCAGAGATGGGCCAAAAATATTTGTTCACATAGTGTATGTCCTTGGATAAAATCTTTTACTGGATTTGGACCAAATGGAAACTCTTTTGGATGCAGCAGGACCTTTTTGTTGGACTTTTATGATCCAGACGGAACAGCAGAACTACAAATTGGTAAATTCAAAACATTAGAAATCATCATTTGTTTTTGCTGGTCTGGCAGATGCACTGACCATGGCTTCTGTGTCGCTTGGATCTTGAAGTGGTTGTCATCACAAGAATCTTAACCTTCGAAAAATGTCCAGCAAAATACTCGTAAGGAGTGGGCAGTAAACAGATATTAATACTGTCACGGGTAAAATTTCAGACACAGAATGGATTTTTGTTACACCTTCATCACCAGTTTAAACGAGTTATGTAGTGCACACACAAGTCATAACTGATACCACTGTTAGCATAGCAGAGTGATATTAGACAGACAACAGCCCAGTCTTAGTCCCATATCAGTATGCTACACATGTTATTAACCAGCAGCACAGCAATGAGGTCAAAAGTATGCTCACTGCTCTCAAATTTTGATGTGTGTAATAACAGAAACATACAGCGAGTGTCCTTGCATTGCAGAGCATCTCTGCTCGCCTGTCTGGGGCTGGGACTAATGAGAGTGGGCAGCCTGGGGGTGGACTTAATCTGAAACAGAATGAACAGATCAACTGTTATTTAAGTTAAAGCTTTTGTTAGTTGGCTAATGGTTAACAGAATTAAATTTTTGATTCATTTTTCCCTCTGCCTAAGAGTAAAATTTTTGTAAGTAAGTGCAGTGGACTGACATAGTCAAGGTTTTTACAAAATTTGACCTACATTTGCACACAGGTATCTTGACTATGGACCAAAAATGTACCAGGTTATCCTTATCCTTGTGCCAAATCTGACGCTATTTCCTCTGAATATTCTTGAGGTACTGCATTGAATTTATGCATAAAGGATAGTCAGATTAAGGAAGACCCTTAACATAATCAAAGTTTCATCCTAGACACATTTCTTTTTAAATAATACATGGACATTTGAGCTAATACTATGCACATTTTTAGGAATCACATTAATATTGACCACAAATTTTTAAACAGGTTATCCATTTGTCCTAGTACATACAAAAATGGACAGACAACCCTTAAACATGACCCTTCAGTCACAGGTATAGCTGTTGTTAAAATAGGAAAATGACACAATTCTAAAAATTCACATAATTGAATGTGCCATAGCATCTACTGGTTGTTTTCTTTACTCTTTGTTTTCTGCAAATTGACTTTTGGCAGCTCTGTGATCATTACATAGACAGAGTAAGAGCAATCACAGCATCTGGCATGGTTACAAACGTCTCAAGTTAAAATATCTGAAACACCAACGAACAAATAAAACGTAGCACATCCAGACAGTTGGGCTGTCTGCCTGCTTTCCTCGTGTGACTTAAGTTGGTGCAAACTGTCAAATCCCATCTTGCAGCATGATTGTGTTCAAACTCTGAAGTGTCACTCATTCAAGTGGAGAAGTCAGAGCAGACAGCTCTCTCTGGAGGAAGAGAGCTCGTCTAAACTACAGAGGAAGGTCAGACACCTTTGATTTCTCAGCTTGAAAAAGAAACAAGATCCTGCTATTGTTTCATCTTTATGTGGTTTGTAATTGTTCTACAACAAGGTGGCTTCATTAATTAATCAAAAGTGGCTTTTTATCTCAGGCGGAGGTTTTTCCACGGCTGTTTCCTGCTCATTCATCCCTCCGACTCAGCCACCTAGATGTGATATTTATGCCTTTGAGTCACACTGTGCAGTGAGAATTTCAGCCAATAACGGCACCCACCTGCAGTGAAGATGAATATGTAAATTTGAAAAGTGGGTCAGAGATCAAATTTCATCAGGTAAAATCACTGCAGAAATATCCTTTTCGCCAAGCAGGGATTTTCAGCCAATCTGATTCCAGCATGACCCTCTGGATGACTGCCATCTTGCAGGTTTAGCTCATAAAAGTATTCAGTCACCAATCATTCATGGTGGAGGTGTAAAGACAAGATGCACAGGAGGGGCAGTAATTTAATTAAAGCTGTGTGATCATGGTACTTTCTGTGCATTAGAGGGATTCAAACAGAGGTTACACGAACTGTGCTTAACACTAGAGGCAAAATGATAATGCCTCAAACCGTCTGTGTCTAACTCACCATATCATAGGGAGCCAAATGGCAGGCTTAGTGTTACAGAAAGCCCACTGTTATTAAAACTCCAAACATGCCAGAGCTTAATTTTGTTTTCATTACTTTGCATTGCTTATTTTAATTAGTGGCCGTAATCTGCAATTAGCCCAGAGGTCAACTATACTCTTAGTTTTAGAAACACAACTGTTTTGAAGGGGGAGAGAAATGTGTGGACATGTGTTTAATTAAACTGTTAACCCATGAAATGTCAATGTCACCCACTTCTATGCTATCTGATTAGAGGGATGGAAGAGAAAAAAGTACATACATGAATGATGGATGTTAATGACTTAATTTGACTCAGAGAACCATTGCTGATTCTCTGATAAACACTACTGACACCCTGCTAGCCTCCTAAGTAGGTGGACATCAAATAAACATGAGTGTTTCTTTAGATTAAAAAGGAATATATTTTTCTTAATCTAAAAGGTAAAGGTAAGAAATTATTATTGACCACATACAAATTAATCAAATGAAACAATTATTCTTAGATGAATCCTCAAGGTATTTCTTAATTTGCTCTGTTCAATCTGCTATGTTTCGCTTTGGTTAATGTTTCAAGCAATCTCATAAAAACAGTAACTTACACATGTTTTCTGCAAATCTTATTTTAAGCACTGGCACAAAATTTGAATCTTAAGAAAGTCTGAGTTAAGTGAATTCAATAAAATTGATGGCATCATTTGAAAACAAGTGAGTGAGCGAGCGAGTGAGTGAGAGAGAAGGAAGCAGCAGTCACTGCTTTGAAGCATCACTCACTCATCTAAATGACTTAGACTGATGCAAAAATTCACAGGAAATTTTACCTGTTCTCAAAAAAACTATAATGAACTAAAGTTTCTGTGTCAGGGTGCAAACATAATTAGAACAACATGAGATCAATTTACTTTTTTAATGTATGAAAAAATCAGACAAAAAAAACAACACCCACAGCTCATCCACTTTTTCCAGATCAGATGATGAACCTGAACATTTCATTGTTCAGACTAGTTTTCATCAAAGACATATATGAGTAGGGCTGACGCTGTCCAGCCATTTGGTTGAGTGGTTGGTCGATATGCCCTCATCCAACCAAGATCCTGCTTGTCGGCTGGCCATGCATGCGTGTGAGAACAAAACAGCAGGAGTGATCTGCTGACTGATTGAGAGAGGCACACAAAGTGATGTAGAACATATTAAATACTGATTATTTCACAGCAGTTATGCTGTAAATAACTCTGAAACAATATATCTTATTTAACGGTTACCTTATACATTAATACAAACAATTATCAGAGGATATTTTGAAGGCTATATGATGCTAAATAATTGTGACTGCTGAAATTGTAGGTTATGATAATAGGCAGGGACACACTGATCGCTTCAGAGTCATAATAAATAATGCTTAAGAAAGCTTGTGATGTTAATTTCCAAGATCATTTAGACACTAAAGGGTGCAATGAGGAACTGATCACGGATTAAACTGATTTGCGCTAAAGAGAAGTTCTCTTTTTTCTCCTTACCTGAACGACTATTTGATTGGTTAGTGTGTGGGTGTACTTTTGGCCAATAAAGTTGTTTTTTGGTTGACTACAGGCCTACTGATGAGCTAGTTTTAATATGACAACATAATAAACAAAGAGGCACATGTGGGCTTGCTGTTTTTAACATCTGTTGGCATCACAGACACATGCAGGTTAAAGCCCCCAATTAACACGGTCACACTTTAAACTGTAAATCTTGTTTGCAGTATTAGTAGGAAGCTGTGACAGCTGTGTGTAAAAAACACACACGTTTTTTAAAAGTGGAGGTTCTAGAAACAAGAAGGGCAAAGTCCCCTGGTTCTTTGAGGCAGATAAAACTCTGGGAAGTAAAGAGTTGAACTAGTCCAGGCTGTTGAGTCTTGTGACGCTCTGCTGATGAGATGGTGAGTAGCATTAGCCTGTTGCTATTTTTACGCTAATGTCTGGGCACCAAAAACAGTGCAAAGGCCTGACTCAAATGCAAATGATTATTTTCATTATTATAGTTGCTGTTTTGTCACTATTACTGCTGTTGCTTACACTAGTAGAGCTGCAAGTGTCTGAAGAAGGATGAGTCAACCTGTAATTTGTTAAGGTTGCTTTGTCGATTGCATTCTCACTCCAAATGAACCACTCCAGGGTTTAATTGATGGTGATCTGATACCACCTCTTTAAACCAATCTTGACTTGCTTGTTTTTTTTTCTGAAACAGGGTTTGACTGTGATGTTCACATATGTCCAAACAAACCAGACCAAAGAAATGCCCACTTGCTTCAGAAAAAAACACTCCAAACAATCTATGTGTGAAAGCACCCCAGGAGTCCCTTTTTGATGTAATAAATCCCTCCTGTGAGTTCATTTCACTTGTCAGTTTTTGCAGTGCATGACACCTAATAAAAGCACATTCTGTGTTGTTGACTGAAAAAGTAAAATGAAAACAGGCACAATGTCCCTTGAGAAACTTTACAAAGTTGAGTGCCTAATTTTTTTTTAAGCAGAGCTCAACAGCTGCATAAACATGTGCCCATGCACTGTAATATTCTTAATATAGTTAATTTCTTGCTTCTTGCTGTGTAATTATCCTCTCTTGTTTAAGCTCCAGTGTCAGCTAACGTCTTTATCTTAATTCTGAGTCTGGCATACTGAGGTCTCATCAATACCCCCGCACTCCCTGGAGCTCGGTGAATATAGCTTGATGTGTGACAGCGAAGCATGAATGATACAGTACATTGGGATATGCTCCAAATGCTCCTCTTTCTTCCTGCACAGAGGGAGAACTGCACCAGGGTGGAGAGGAAGCAGTCAAGAGTGGCCACCAGCTGGCTCAGGCTCGGCCTGCTGTGGCCGAATCAGCCGCTCCAAAGGACAACTTTAATTTATTTATTTTTGCCCTCTTTTTGTTAATAGGTACGAGTTCCCAAGTAGGGCAGACAGAGCCAAAACTTCCATAAAAAATAATTTAACACAAGCAGTACAAAAACATTTGAGAGATAAAACACTGACTAGTCAGGACTACAAAACAGAAGTTATTGTATTTAAAACAGCTACTTCTCAGTGCTATTTGAAGGTGTGGATGACCGCAGCAGCACTGTGCTGCTTTAATGTCACTGTTGTGTTTTGTTTATGCAGGTCTCATAGTTGCGCAGCACTGTGAATGCTAAACAGCTGCAATAAAACACAGGACCTTTCATGTGTGAGGTGCCTGTGAGGCCAGAATAGTGCGCCACCATGGAGCTACATGTTAGCCATAGCTCTAACTGGGTGTCAGAAACTTTGAAATATTTATGAATTAATAGGGCGGAAGCTGAGAGATTTACACTTTGTGGAGACACAGTCTGCCCCATCAGCTTGGCTAGACTAATTACTGCAGACAGATTTTGAATAAAGACTTGTCACAGAGGCATGGCTTATGTGTCACAGACCTGCTGCAAGAGAAATTAGAAATCAGCTGGTGCTACCTTTAACAACACCTGATAAAACACGAGCACCATCTCCATCATTAATGACAAGAATGTCAGATAAATAATAGAAGAACTACACACTTCTTTACTGGTACTAATATTTCAGCTTCAGGGTTCATTCTTGAAACCAACTGGACTGGAGATCAGAAGGAATTTACACTTTTATTTCTGGTTTTAAAAGAGATCTTAAACAAGTGCTTTTAACAGCAGATTGCAATCGTTAAAATGCATTCTTAAAATAAATTCCTGCTTTAAAACTTGATTTGAGTATATGAATGTGCTGATATTTTGTGACAGAACCACTCAAATGTTTTTGTGCTGGGTGGGATCCTCTTTCTTTTGTCCCACCTGTGCACTTCATAAATACATAGTAACCTTTGTCTTATTTTAATCTTTTTTCTTTTGCACAAATGAAAGAACTAAAGACTATTGAATGATTTTATTGTGTTACTCTCAAATATCTAGTAACAAGGTGTTTTATCAAGTTTAGAGAGAAAAACACTTAAAGATAATGGCTTTCAATGGACATTGACTCGATTACAGCCACAGTCCAGTGTATTCATTCAGGATCCTGCTACTGCATTTGATACAAGCTTTCAACAAATTGCCCATATTTTATTCTTTATAATCCATAGCATTTCCAAGAAAGGCTTGTTATGCATTGCAATTAGGTTTGGTTTGATGCAGAAACTCAATTTTCACTCCAGAAAGCTGAAGTAATGAGCAAAAAAATTATAGTTATCTCCTTACATAAGAGACATTTTTCTATTTTTGAAGTGAAGGTGCTGAATCTCTGCTACACTTAGAGGATTATGTAAAATAAGAAATAAGATTACATACACCAATTTAAAAACATTATTGAAGGAGTGTATAAAGCTATCTGAACTACTCTGCTGCAGCGCTGGTCAATAATAAGGGATGAGAAAAGGGTCAATGGCAGGAACAGCTCTGTAGTCCTGTCAGCCCCAGATAACTGAGAAACGAGTGAATTCTCTCTTTACACTTGACCAACTACAGCAGGCAAAGTATCGGACCGGTGCTCAAACTGTGGTGACTTTGTGCAGCAGCAAAGTCCTCCAAATCAATCCTCTCTGTTAGGACACTAAACCCCTCACCCCTGCTGTGCTGCTTAAAAATTCAGCGTCTGACCATGACAGGCCTTATAAATCATTGTGAATATCTCCTTTGTTCTGTAACATAAAGACATAGAAGTTGTCAAAGCACTTTTCATTCTTAAACCCACGTCCCAGAGGAGCTATAAATAGACAGACTCTAAAACTCTAACTCAGACCCAGCTCATTAGAGTGAGATCAGAAATAATGGCCACAATGCTTAATAATGAAGCAAGAATGAAAGCCATCTTAACACAGGGAGGGGAAAATGCAGTTAAAGCATTACTGGATTCAAAGTTGTGTTTAAAATAAAATATAACTTGAATTAGAAAAGTTGCTTGATTAGCTCGCAGGATATGACTCAGTAAACTGGGCCAGGAAGAGCCTTTTTTTTCCTTTCACCCTTCCTTTCCTCCTGTCTCCGTGGCTAACTGCCCAAAAAGCTTTGCCAAAAGTGCGATTTAGCACAAGGCATCTATGCAGAAACCTCCATGAATAACATTGAAGTAAGAGAAGCACTTTAAGAAAGACAAGGAAATGGCAATAATTGTCAAGAAACCATTCCTGCTCATACTTACGACTGTCGATTTCCAAGTGACGACCACCGCTAAAGCCCAGTATCATTCATTAATGCCCAGGTCTCTCATTACTGTCTCCTCACACTTTTGAAAGACTCATTACCTGCATAATGGAATAGTGCTTCGAACAGTCAGACCTTTCCTTAGTGTGAATTAATCACCTACATGTTCAGACAAAAAGGGAATTCTCACATTAAATATTAAAAAAAAACTTCAAGCCCTGGCTTTACACTTTCTTAAACTTCTAAAAGGTCTACTTTCTTAAGGTGAGCCATCAGGGACGTGACACCAGTGTCACTGAAAGCTGCCCCTGCTATCTTTCATACCTTCTGCGAGGCCAGTGTTAAAAAAAAACACGGAGGCAAGGAGGAAGAGATATACTTACAGTTGACTGTAACTTTTACTGTTTTGGTGTCAGGAGAGGCGATGTCATTTAAAGCGCTGCATTCGTAGTCTCCAGCCTGGTCCCTCGTGATGCCGGTGATGTTAAGATATTCGCCGTTGTCATACTTCCTGGCTGGAGAGAGAAAAATGGAGGCAGAGTACTTACAAACAAGGAATACAAACATGGCAAAGAAACAGACGCATACAAATATGTATGTATAGCTCTTGGCTTTCTGCAGTTAGTGTGTGGAAAAGCCCTCATTTCAAAAAATAGCTTTGAAGTTTAGGCCTGAGAAGAAGATGGAACACAATTAGGCTTTGCACTGAACTTCTGATTACCTTCCTTGCATCCCGAAATAGAAACAGATTAGTGGTGCATTGATCCGTTCATATTGATACGGTGGCAGGAAAGAGAAATAATGGTGTATTCCCAGTCATCCCCTCATCATTTGTTCAACTCCACATGCAGTGAGAGCTCCTTCTAGGGAGAAAGACAAGTTCGATGGCCGATTGCATGTCCGAGTTTTATAGGTTAGATAACGGTGCCAAAAGCAGCTGCAAGTGGAGCACCATGACTGGCATATGAGCCGGGGCAGGGTGCAACTAAAAAGCTGGAGGGAGCACAAATCTGCACACATCTTACTGATCTAAGTAACACATGAGCAAAAACGTGTAGTATTTTATCACAGTTTGAGGGGACAGATGATGGTTTCATTTCATAAATCTGTTACTAGCGAGGATTAAAAGTATGACAGCTGGAAAACAGCAATGAAGAGATATTAAGTGTCAAGTACAATTTATTTAGATAAATTTAATTTGTTTTGTTTCATTAACAATATTTTCACAAGAAACACTAGATAGGCTAACTCAGTCCAACTGTATCTGTTGGGCTGTTGGTTAGGTGGTAGTCTGCAAAAATGCACTTTAACTTTTTATGCAGGATGTTCCTCTTTACAGGAGAGGAAAAGGCATCATTTTAGAATTGTGAGTTCATTGTCAGACACACCAAATCAAGCAAATGATGCAGGTTCGCCTCTATAAATTTCGACTTATTCCAGGAGAAAGGGAAATGCATTAGCCTATCAATACGCTATAGACACACAGATTGTTAAAATTAGCGCTATCGCCAACATCTCTGGAGTAATACGCTAAAGTAAGCCCCCAGGGCTGTTATTAAAACTATTCCAAATAGACACTGGGCAGAGCTGTATGTTAACTTTTCTCGCCCATAAAATTTAGTGACAATACAAGACAAAAAAAGAACTTGAAACACAATATATGAAATCAGTTGCATCTCTAAAACCAACTGAGAATTTACCCATGTGCTAGGTAAGTGAACTTTAAAACAGTCTCATCACAACTTTCCATCAATGGCTCGCAGAGTAAAGAGCCAATTGCAGAGGGGAATTATGCTAACTGAAGCAGGGCTCCTCTTAGATCATCTGTATCATGTATACCTTGAGCCAGCATCGTTGGTCAGTGGCCGATGATACGAAGCCATTGTGTCAGAAGTGTAGTTGCCTGCTCACACTCCGGATGCAGAGGGTTACGCGTTATGTGAGGGAATAAGAACTGAGCTTGACTTTATATTGCATCCCAGGAGATGAAGTCGAGACTGAGGCCTTTGAGAGGCAAGTACAAGTAAAGACTAAAGGCACACCTGCATGTCTGGCACACACACAAAAATGCCCACCTTTCTCCCACTCCGTCAATGTACTGGTGCTATAAGATAAAAAAAAAAAAATGAGTACAGACCAATTTTGTAATTTGTAAACTACAATAGTGGCACTATCAAAACATCAGATATTGCAATTGTGATTGCAACAGATATAAAACTATCTTTTTTGAAACGTGTTTTGTTTTTCATCAAAGCAAAAACACTCATTCATTCATTTAGTTGCAATTGCAATAGTGATTAAACTCATTGTGCAGCATATACAGTGCTTAACAAATTTATTAGACCACCCTAACCCTAACCAAACTAAGGTTTATGCCACAGCTGCCCTAAATTAACAGCATTGGTAATTACCAAAATCATCAAGCACATTATTATTTCTTGATTAATATGTCAAATTATTGTTATTTACTTGCATTCCTGAACAGAAAAGTTAGTTTTAGTGGTTGAATGTTATGCTTGATTAATTTTTGACTTCTCAGAGAAGCCCAGTGAGCTGGCTCAAATTTGGGTGAACTCAGTTTGAAATCCCTCATTCCTGTTCAAAATGGTAAAATGTGGAGAGCTCACTGAAAATGAAAGAGTCCACATTAAAGCACTTCATGATGCTGGATGGTCTCTGAGACAAATATGACAGGTGGTCTGATAAATTTGTTCAGCACTGTATCAAATAGAAAATCTTTAGACCAAAAGCATCTACCAGACTTTCCACTTCACCATTCCTTTCTCAGCTCTGCTTGCCTCTGCCTCTCTTCATACAGGAGACACTTGGTGTTTACAATAAAAAAGTTCATTTTTATATTGGTGCTGGCTAAAATGTGTTTGGAAATATTGGCATTTTGGATATTAGCCAAAATCATACATTTAAAGCATCTCTAAATCTCATTTGACCAGGTGTGAGTGAATAATGAACTGTTGTGGGTTCAAAGCAGGCAGCACTGTGTGCATGTATTCGTCAGTCTGCGGAAAAATTTTCCCTGACCAGAATTAATTTCCAACCCAGTGGTGTTCACTGTGAAATGTATTTATATACTACCTTTAAGGAGGGGAACAGGGGATTTGGAAGGAAGTGTGGATGCTTTTCAGAGGCATAGGGTTCAAACTGAGTGCACAATCAAGCAAAACTGAGCTCAACACTGTTCAGGGAGCCACTGAGACCCGACACTGACTCAGCAATATCTTACAAAAAGGAAAGCCAAAATCAAGACAATCCGTGCTCTAGGAGAAGAAATACTGCCATTCTGCACTGCCAATCTACCCTGCAAGTGAGTTGAATACTTATAAAATGCCTCTTCTTCCTCTGCAACCCTGGTGGCTTTTTATCTACAAGCTACGTTGTCAAAAAACTTGAAACTGAAGGCAGTGTCGATAATGAGCTTTCCTGTCTCTTCTCAAACTGTCATGGTGGCAACAATAGAGTCCAAAAGGCTTGGCAAAGATGTATTGGTGGCAAAGGAAAGGAAAATATTTGGAAAACGAATCCATAAACAAGCACCGGATGTGTCTGAAAACCTGAACCGTTAATATGCCAAGAGAGCACAGGGACGGAGAGACAACACAAAGGGCTCTATTTTCGTGGCTGTGCATGGCTCATGGCTGGGCTCTGCACCCAGTGAAGGAGCACTTTTTTCACTGGGTGCATACAATTTCTTTTTACTTAATCCCACTGATGTGGGAGGGGTGTGCAGCACACTGTGTGTCTGTGTAGCAATCAAATGGTGCAGTGGAATTGTGATGTTAAAAATAACAGGGCTTTATGCAGAGTAGGTAAATGTGCTGCAATGCACAGTCATTCACTATCTTGTAACTGTGAATTTCCCAAAGTGTTGTAAACAGACCAGCCTTGCTTTTTTAATACTATCCTGGGAAATTTGACTTTGATTTATTTCTTTTGAAGGGGGAGAAGTGACAGAGCTTTACTTTGAGAGACACAGCATGCTGCTGTCAAAAGCAGAAGCACTGTCAGAGATCCCCAAAGAGAACATGCATCACCTATCAAGTGCAAGGGAGGGATTGTTTAGCAGCACTTAATTTAATCTGGGATACATTTAATCCAGCATTTACAGTTTAAGTCATGTAGGAAATGTTTTTGGCATTTCTTCAGTGCAAGTCTTTTCAAGACCAGCAGCCCTGCTGAGACCTCTAACCTAAGTAACATCTGTACAGTGCCCATAAAAAAGTATTCACCCCACTGTATGTGTTACCCTTTAATAGATTTTATATATCAATCATGGTCAATATAATTTGCCTTTTTGACAAAACAAAACAAATCAAAAGCCTCTTTAATGCCGACATAAAGACAGCTTTCTACAAAGTATTGTATATTGGATAAAAATATGTGATGTATAACAAATAACTGCATAAATATTCACCTTAAAGTGACTGACATAAATAATTGGCGCTTGTAGTCTCACAGATTGTGAAATGAGTAGTGCATTTGAGTGCAGTGACTGTGTCTTATGTGACTGCAGTATAAAGACACCTGTGTCTGGAAGGTCCACTGGTGAATCAGTATTCCTGGCTACCATTACACCATGAAGACAAAAGAACACTCCAAGCAATTCAGAGAAAAGATTATTGAGAAGTATAACTCATAGGATGGATACAAAACATTTCCAAGGCTCTGAACATCCCCCAGAGCTCAGTTAAATCCATCATCAAGAAATAAAGGAATATGATAGGGGTTTGCGATAAGACGATCTCAGATCGTGAAGAAATAGAATGTATTGGCGACCTGCTTAATCTGTTTTATTGTAGGATCGGCTCAAAAATTCATCAAATTTGTTTCATATTTATATTTTCTTTATTTGGCAGTCTGTAAACAAGGCTGAAGTAAATGTGGTGTTAAATTGCATACTGTATGAACAGACTACTTGTTTAAAGCTTCAGCTGCGGGAATTCTTTTTAAAGACCAATATACTTTAAAATGCAAATCAAAGTGTCAAAATGTGCTTAATAAACAGTAAAGTAGATTTTAAAACACAGACGAAGACACACATAATAATTCTAAAGTGGTACAGAAACTAACTTGCAAATTTGTCCTAGAAATTTAATGAAAAAAATCCTGATAAAATTAAGATGTGATCTGGCCATAAAAAATCGTGATATAATTTTTTTTTTTCAATATCGCACACCCCTAGAATATGATACATGTGCAAATCTGCCTAGATCAGGATGTTCTCATTAACAGAGTGACCGACAAGGAAACTAGTGAGGGAGGCCACCAAGACACTACCTACACTGAAGGAGTTGTAAGCTTTAGCAGCTGAGATTGAGAGACTCAGCGTACAGGAACTGTTGCCCGGGTCTTTATCAGTCAAAGCTTTTCAGGGGAGTGGCAAAGAGAAGGCCACTGCTCTAGAAAACTCATTAAACCTAGACTTAAGTTTGCCAAAAGGAATGTGGGAGACTCCATGGTCAAGTAGAAGAAAGTCTGATGAAATTAAAATGGTGCCTTTCTGGTCATCAGACAGGATCCCATGATTGGCAGACACCAAACACTGTACATCACCACAAACACACTATTCCCACTGTGAAGCACAGCAGTGGCAGCATCAGGCCGTGGGGATGATTCTTGGCAGCAGGCCCTGGAATGCTTCTGAAGGTAGAAGGTAGGGATGCACCGAAATGAAAATTCTTGGCCGAAACTGAAAACCGAAAATGAGGAAACCAAGGCTGAAAACCGAAAAACCGAAAAAATTATTATACCAATTATTAGTACCACTGCATTTATGGCTAGGACTGTGTGCTAACCTCACTAAAATCAATTGCATAAATTAATATCAATGCTTCAAAGAATAAATCAATTACAAAATTATGTAAATATTTATTAAGCACTGACATTCCAACAATGCACAATATAAAATCAAAAAAATTCAAAATGAAATGTTTAACTTGACCCCACTCATGTATACATTAAATCAGTGGTTCTTAACCTTTTTTCCGTCATGTACCCCCTGTGAAGTATTTTTTCAACCAAGTATCCCCTAAACAGCGCAAAGCTTTTTGGCCAAAAAGAAAGACATTAAACAGTGCTGTGACAGCTGTCTGATTTATCAAACTTTGTAACTGATAAACACTTTCTTTTTAAATGTTAAAAATGCATGACTAAACTCATGGCAAATCTTCTCATCACTAAATGTGGGAATTCAAATTAATGTAGTATAAACAGTGACTGGAAAGGCTTTAAACCCAGAAGTGTGCAAAACACTGCTCAGCTGCAGTGGTCTCTCTGGAAGAATTTGGAAATAAAAACATAGAACTAGAAAGAACTAAAAACCTGTAAATAATTAACAAATCATTAAAAAGACAGCTTAGTGCCCCTTTTTGGGATCATAATAAAGATCTCTTCTCAAACTGAAATCAGGAACTTAGTTACAGATCAACATTTCTTCAGATAAAAAATAAATCATGAACCTTTTTATGAATGGAGTGATTGTGAATACAGTGATTAACAGGCATGTTCCAGTGTGGGTCAAACCATTCTGCCATGGGGGAGACTCAGGGGGTTTTAGGGTCATTACATTTAATAACCTACAAAATATAAACTCCACTTTATAAACTTAAGTCCTTACACACCAGGCGCAATTTTTTCATACAAATTATTTACACAAAATATTTACTTTAGAACCTGTAGGGAATCAATGCAAGCTCCCACACCTGCAACATCATTTCACAGTGTGACATTGCTGCGGATATTTAAGTTTCGCTCCGACGAGCACACATGGTGGTGGTGCCAATTTTTAAGGCAGACAGAGGAACAAAAACAACCTCCTCTCTAAAACCACCTAATATTTGTCCTCTCCTCATATCTGTCTGTAGTCAGTGCTTGTGTTTTTGCCTCATGTAGCATGGTAGAGAGGGAGACAGGCAGCAGGCAGCCCCACACGTCTTTGTTACCGTAAATGCGCTACTCGCACAGCTGGAGCTGTTTCTAAACTAACAGGACTTTATTCCAGTGAAATATTTACCAACACAGTCTCCTCTGACCTCAGACATATGACTTAAATACTCCGGATCAACCAGCTCACTGAAATTACTCCTCTGACCAGTCTGAAACACAAACAGGTGAGCCAATCTGTGCACCGTGGGGGGAGTTAACTCCTCTCACCGCGAGCCTCAGCTGTGCAATATTATAACTCTTACTGATCATATTTGACATAGAATGAATGAAAAGTCAGTCCCTCCTCTTACAAACTTGACTGGCACAGTGAATGAAACAGTGAAACAAAACGGCACTGACAGCCTGGCTGTGCGTAAAAGTGCCGCGTTACGCACAGAGTGAAAGACGGAGAGGGACAAACCTCCTTTTATCTTCCGTTCCCATAAATATCACTGTTTATCAGAGGACAGAGAAAACACACTGCAGACGTTCACAGCACAAATGTGATTTTAGAATGTAATATACTCGCAAAATCGTGTCACCCTGACGTGCAAAGAAAGGCGCTATTTTTCTTATATAGCTGGCATGTATTTTAAAATCCCGCGTACCCCCTGGAGTGCCTTCACGTATGTGTACCCCTGTTTGAGAACCCCTGATCCAAGCGCGCGCTGGCCGCGGTTTTTGCTTGCGTCATCACAACATCGTGTTTCAGCCTTGTTGTTTTGGTGATAAAAGTCTTTCGGCTGAAAACCGAAAACGCACTTTTAGGCCATTTTCGGCCAAAAATTTTCATTGGCCGAATTTTCGGTGCATCCCTAGTAGAAGGTAAAAGGAATGTGGCAAAATATAGGAAAATTCCGGAGGATGATCTTATTTAGTCTGCAAGAGAACTACGGCTTGGCAGATGATTTTTTTTTTCTCCAGCAAGACAATGACCTGAAGCATACAGCGTAAGCTACACAGAAATGGTTTAAAGACAACAAGGGAAATGTTCTGGAGTGGCTGAGTAAAAGCCCAGACCTCAATCTAATAGAGAATTTTTGTCTGGACTTGAAAAGGGTTGTTCATGCCTGATCCCAATGCAGCTTGATTGAGCTTGAGCAGTTTTGCAAAGAAGAACGGTGTTACATTGCAGTGTTAAGATGTGCATTGACTGAGATCCACACAGACTCAGTGCAGTGATTGCAGCCAAAGGCACATCTACTAAATGATAACTTGAAGAAGGTGAATATTTATGCCGTCATTTATTTTACATTAATTACTTTCATTTGATTGACATTACTTTGTCTGTTTTCACTTTGACGTTAGAGGGGTTTATGTCATTTTTTTGTCAAAAAGCAAGTTATATTGACCACGACTGATTTATAAAATCAGTTAAAGGGTAAAACATCAAAGAGGGTGAATACTTAAACTAGAAAAGCACTCGGAGAGCGCAGACTTCCGCCATTAGCCCTATCTCCCAACAGTAACGAATCCTTTAAACCATTCCTGAATCCAGACGGTGATCCGGATCACTCCCAAAATCTATTCAGTTCTTCCTTATGCCATTTCTGACATTTCCGAAATATTTCATCAAAATCCGTCCAAAACATTTTGAGTTATGTTGCTAACAAACAAACTAACAAACCTGCTGATCACATAACCTCCTTGGCGGAGGTAATGAGGCTTAGCATTAGTTCAGGGAGGACACCTTAGACACACACAAAGTTACAAATCATTGTCTCCTATCATTCTTGAACAATCACAGCTTTTTCTCTCAACAAGGTGGTCCATACTTATGACTTCCCTCTCACCAATCCCTACACCAAACACTGATCCACTGCTGCTGGCAGAGCTTCACCTCCATCACCCCAGCCTCTGTCTTTTATCCTAAAGCTTATGTTGCACTCTCATATAGAGAGGGGATGTGATTTAGCATTTTGCTCCCTGGAAAGTCAAAGTATGCTGCCTGACCAACCTGGGGAGCATCTTTTAACTAGAGTCTTTATAACCAAGCAAACCTGTATATCCATTTTGCAATAAATGGTTATATCTATGATGAGAGTGTTCCTGTGAACTGGACCACTACAAAGGGACTGGATATAATCTGTTTCATTCAGTAAGTAGGTCTGCCGGTATGCTAGGCTACAACTAAAGCCAGCATCTAATAAAATTTTTAATCTCCCTAAAAACTGAGCAGAATAACAGTGAAATTAGTTTTTTAAAGAAGAATGGAGAGAAAAGATGTGTTTATCTTATCGGCCAGCTGTCTTTGTTGCAACAGTGCTGCTCAGAAATGAATACTGCGGGAAAATAATGTGATCTCGCTGTCGTTTGTGTTTGCATGAGTGAAATCTTTTTTGGTCTAATAATAGAGTAAAATTAAATGTGTTTGAAGGATAAAGCTTCAATGTTTAATACAAATAGTTTAAATTATCATCTGTTATTTAACTGTAGATTAGACATCATTTTAAGGGCTTTCTATATCAGGATGTATTAAAACCTCAAGAAAGGCACTGCATTGTTATTGTTCATTAAAGTTATTTTCACTGACATTTAGAACTCATCAGTAGACATCTGAATTATATTTGAATGCAATTATGTAATCAAATAAGAGTTAAGATCTAATTATGTGAAGGCATCATTAATACTTCTGAAGTTTTTCCATTGACCAGGACTGGGTGTTTCCCAGACAAAGGATTAGTTGAATCAGAGTTTACATTACTAAACTATGTATCTTCTAGACTTGAAATACAATTGTGTTGCAGTATGCTCATTGCTCTATCATCTTCTTGGGCATTGGGGCCTACTTAAGGCTGGCTCAGACTATGTGATGTTTTTGGTCATTCACGACAGCACCATGTCAGACTTTGAAAACAAAAATCCTGTCTTGGCCGACAGCCTTGCCACACTACAAGTGTGATCCCGACCGCTCATCCTATGCTTACATCACCACTGTCTCCATGACTGTGTGTTCACAGGTTGTCAAGGAGGCAGGTCAAAGAGAGTGAAACAGACTTCTGCTACAACAGAAGTGCTCTATATGATGATAGCAGTCTTTTGCTCTGAAAAGAAGATTAACTGACTATTAAGGGGCGAGAACATGGACACTTGTATAATGTCACTCTGACGACAAAAAGAGAAGGAGCAAATGGTGTCTTATTGGTGGGTGTCAAGATATACGTCGTTGACGCAGGGCTCTACGTTAAGTTTTTTGCCCATAGCGCTGGTGCTACAGAGATTGACAATCTTGTAGCACAGAACACAAAACCTGTAGCACAATACTCGTGCATCTCAAAAAATTAGAATATCATGAAAAAGGTCAATATTTTTTGTCACTTGTTTCTGAAAGTGAAACCCACATATCATATAGACTCATTACACATAGAGTGAAATATTTCAAGCCTTTATTTCTTGAAATGTTGATGATTACGGCTTACAGATAAGAAAACCCAAAATTCAGTGTCTCAAAAAATTAGAATATTACATAAGATCAATTAAAAAAGGATATTTTCAACAGAAATGTCAGGCTTCTGAAAAGTATGTTGATTTTTATGCACTCAATACTTGGTTGGGCCTCCTTTTGCATGAATTGCTGCATCAATGCGGCGTGGCATGGAGGCGATCAGCCTGTGGCACTGCTCAGGTGTAATGGAAGCCCAGGTTGCTTTGATAGCAGCCTTCAGGTCATCTGCATTGTTGGGTCTGGTGTCTCTCATCTTCCTCTTGACAATACCTCATAGATTCAATGGGGTTCAGGTCAGGCCAGTTTGCTGGCCAATCAAGCACAGTAACACCATGGTCATTGAACCAGCTTTTGGTACCTTTGGCAGTGTGGGCGGGTGCCAAGTCCTGCTGGAAAATGAAATCAGCATCTCCATAAAGCTTGTCAGCAGAAGGAAGCATGAAGTGCTCTAAAATGTCCTGGTAGATGGCTGCGTTGACTGTGGACTTCAGAAAACACAGTGGACCGACACCAGCAGATGCCATGGCAGCCCAAATCATCACTGACTGTGGAAACTTCACACTGGACTTCAAGCAACGTGGATTCTGTGCCTCTCCACTCTTCCTCCAGACTCTGGGAACTTGAATCCACATACTTTTCAGGAGCCTGACATTTCTGTTGAAAATATCCTTATTGATCTTACATAATATTCTAATTTTTTGAGACACTGAATTTTGGGTTTTCTTATCTGTAAGCCATAATCATCAACATTTCAAGAAATAAAGGCTTGAAATATTTCACTCTATGTGTAATGAGTCTATATAATATATGGGTTTAACTTTCAGAAACAAGTGACAAAAAATATTGAATTTTTTTTATGATATTCTAATTTTTTGAGATGCACTAGTATATAAAATGTTTGTTACAGCTATAAAACCAACATGTAACCATAATATATGCGTAGTAAGTGAATGTACTTGGAAAAGCAAAACAGCCTAAAATAAAGCTCTTATGTCCGCCAAAGCAAACAGCCAATCACAGAGAAGAGAGACGCTGATGGTTCATCTCCACATTCAGAAACAAAACAAGAGCAAACTGCTGGGAGCTGACTAACTTTACAGAAGCTTTGGTGCTTGAAGATGAGTAGAGCAGTATGTTTTGGAAATCAGACCTAGAGATCAGACAGAGGAGCAAATTAGCCCAGTTTGTGCTACTATTTGCCAATGGAATCCTTTTGTTTGTATTCATTATGTTTTTTCTACTTTAGACAGGACCAACTGACAGCTGAAGTCTTTTTCTGTGTTCATCCTTATTACTTAAACTTGAGTGTGTTCTAGAGACTGAAGTATGTTTCTTTGTCCATCCTTAAACTGTGTTTCAAGGACTGAAGTGTTAGGTCTGTACATTTATATATTGGTATTGATATCAGCTACATTTAATTTGTAAATATCCCCATATTGTATAAACCCCAATAGTGTGCATTCCTAGTCAAACTAAAAAATATAGTTAAGTTTTATGTTATTATGTTGGCCTTTTTAATGGATTTCTTGCAGGCCAATTCAAAAGGACCAAGGGCCACAGTTAGACCATGGGCCATAGTTTGGACACCCCTCATATATTTACTGATACTCAGAGTAATAGGAAAATATTCCAAACATTATCAGGCACTCATTAAGCACTGTTAGAGTGTGGTCCATATTGAACTATCACACTGGGTTCTGATGTTTATAGCGCTAATGGTAAATGAACAGATCTTTTCACTCTAACAGTGTAATGATAATATGAGTACTGTAGGAGTTCACTAGTAATTTTAAAAAAATCTGTCTCCAAACTGCATCTTTACCCTAACAATAAATACAAAGTTTATGCAGTGTGGGGCTGTTTTGTTAAACTCCTTCATGCTCCTCTCTCTCTCTCTCTCTCTCTCTCTCTCTCCTTCATCTCTCCGTCACACTGCTGTCGGTCTCTCCGTGTCATATCAGACATGCTTCATTCAGATGCTTATTGGCTTGCTAACATAACAGAAGCAGCTACGATATTAGTGAAGAAAAAAATGCATTATTTTATACAAAAATCTTTAATCAGTTTGCGCAGACTGAGCGCTCTGTCCTCTCACTGACAGCCAACTCACTGCGACCGTCAGTGCGTAACTGGAAAAGACAAGGCTAACGGAGAAGTAAGCTAGCAGATACGTTTTCAACATCGTCTAGCCTACGTGTCTTAAAAATTGGGATTATAGCAGTACTCTTCTTTAACATAGTAACATCCGACTGCGTCTGCCCTGAGCCTTCCCTGTCTGTAAGAGCTGCAGGTCACTCTATCACCATTGCGGAGTGTGGCCGCTCCAGACGCGCAGGATTACTTATTATTAGAGGAAATAACATTCCACTTGAATCTAAAATGTACCAGAAATAAGAAATAAATGGACTGGGCGTGAAACTCAAGTCTCAAATGAAAGTGGAGTGAAGTTTTTGGAGCAACAAGTAAACTCAAAGTCTTATCTGCGTGTCTCGCATGCACACACCTCTCTCACTTTGTCATAGCACCTGTGTGATGAGGAGTGACAACCTCTTAGCACAGACCCATTTTCTTGTAGCATTTGCGACATATATGTCGCACTGTACAGCCCTGTGATGCCAGGTCAGGGTGTCAAACCAGACAGTGAAGCAAGAACATTTTTGACATGCTAGTCTTTTAGAGTCATGGTCGTGGGGCGTCTTGGACTTGTCGTTGATTATGTCACGCTACAAAAGCGTCTGTCGGTTTCTTATGTTTGACAATGAGCTGGGACAGAGCAGTGGGGAAAAATATAGCTGAATTTGTGTAATCTGAGCCAGGCTTTACTAGTTTTAAGTGGTTCGCCATTGTTACTTGTTGCTGAGTGGTAGGGCAGAAGCTGTTGACACAACTGACATTTTTACATTAACTTGTTAGAAAGTCTCCATACTTTCAATGTTTTTACTATGGTAGGCTATTGGGAACCCAAAAACATACATATAAAGCCCAGTTGAGATCCCACTGCTCCAATGGCCCCACAAAATGGTATAGCTGGTCTTAAATTCATTTATGCACACACTATGGAGACTGATTAAAGTACATCAGTTACTTAAAATTACATTAAAAGTATTACTGAGTTGATGTTTATACTAAAATAGGCTAGGAGTTTGATCATTGGATTGGCAGTCAAAAGAGGTCCATTCATTTGAATAATCTAATATCTGACTGTTTGGCATCACCCCAAAATAATACCCTACATTATCTCTTTACAGTTCATTAAATCAGTCACAAATTGGTCACAACTGCTGTTGGCCACACCAAATAATTCCCTAAAGTATCAGACTGTTGTACTGGTGTCTTTTGCACTTGCAGTCACAAATGTATGGACGTGCAGTCTCCTGGCCATGCATATCAGTGTGTAGACCTAGAGCAGGATTTTTTGGTTCCTGCTATATCCGACAGAAGGACTCTTAGATCCACTCTTCATGACAACGATGAAATTAGACTCATTTTAATGCACGTCAACATATTGCAAACAAAGCTTTTATGGATTTCTATGGAGTGTTAGTGGTTCCACAGTGTCTGTCTTGTTTGTACTGTGATCGGTGCAGCCAATCCTTTGTCTTACACAGCAGAGTTATGACATTGCTGTAGTCTTCCTGACGCCTGTTTTTGAGAGTTATTATGCTGTATGGGCAAAAGACTTTCAATGATTTTATGTCTATGTGACCTGTGCAGATTTTCTCCATACATACAGAGTAAAAACTTCCCATGGTGAAGTATACACTGCCCTTAAAGCATGGCTATGTTGTATTTCACTGTAATTGGAAATTATGTTGTGCAGAATGTGAAAATCCACAGTGTGCTTCTGTGTCTTCTACTAGGGCAATGAAATCAAAGCACTGACCCATGAGGCCGGGTATGCTTGATGCTCCCAATACCATTTAGCAAATGACTTTGTTAAATGTAATGGTTTCCAGAGACAAACACTGACTTTTCTTTTATCTCTGGAAAAACAATCACGTATTTTCCACAGAGGGACATTGGTTGTATTAGGGCCTGTTTAGACCAATGCCCACTACAATCAACTTGGAATAAAAAGTAATAGTGACATGCAATCAAGTTTGTGTTTTTACCTGCTTTAAAGAAATGCATGCTGTGCAAGCAGAGTACAATATCCCTCTGTATCTAACAGAAATAGACTCAAAAACTTCGGATGTGTCAGTTATTTATCTGAATGAGTCATGTTTCAGACTTATCTTTCTTGAAAACATCTTACTGGGTGAAAACTTGAACGGAGTACAGTGTTGAGTGCTGTAAGAAACGGTCTGTTCTGTGCTAGAAAAATCAATACTGCCCAACCCAGCCCAACCACTAGTATGTACAGTAAATGATTCTTTCACCTCCCTCTGGCAGCACTTTTATTTTAAATGGCCCAAAAGCCAAACCAGAACTGTTATTATTGCCTGTTTCAGAACACAATTTTACTCAGTTGGACATATCAGTTATACCTGATAGTGCTTGACTCAATTTGCTTTAGAGTTGTTTTCTTGAAGGCAGTTGGTCTCTTGCCATCCTGCTTTATGTACAGTTTTATGGCATCATAGATCAGACAAGGTTTTCCTACAATTTTCAAGTAAGCTTGGCATTGGTACTATCATTAACCCTTAGAGCTCAGAGCTGTTTTTCTCACCATCATGTCTCGTCTGGACTTTTTGTCTTAAAAAGCTTATAAAACATCAACCCTGTGGTTCACAGTCAAGCTCTATACATCCTTTTTTTCCAGGACAACCTGGGCTTTAAGGAAATATCTACTATAGTAATGTCACTTGAATTTTAAAAAAGTTATAGGAATCTAAAGACAAAAGAAAAAAACAAATCGGAATTTGAAACTCACAGATTCTTATTGATAACACACAACTAAAAATAGTGACTAAGCATTTTCTTTGCACAGATTTGTTCTCCCATCTCTTGGGGACAAAACAGTGAAAAAATAACATTCTGTGACTAACGGTTTTCAATATATAAAAGAAAAAGTACATGTGCTTTTATGCAGTTAGATGTGCCATTCCTCTAAGCAGTAGAGATGCAACTGGTCGACTGCCCCTCCCACAATGCATTGCATGTCCACTGAAGAAAGCGAAAGTACATGATCGAAAATTGATAATCGGTTATAACACTGTGGATTTAATCTCCAAAGACCCCGAAAAGTCACAGAAGTCGTTGGCTCACTACAACAGCGCTCTTTAGGGCTATGGAGACATCAATGGTATCAAACGAACGGCAAAACGGTCAGCTTTCAGAGGAAAAAAGAGTAAGTGTCAATGACTTATGGTTCAAAAGTTATCAATGTTTTTATAAACACTGTCCCTTATTGTTGTATACGACAACCCTGTCCTCAGAGACCCCGGATAGTCAGCCAAGTTCGGGGCTCACTAGAAAATGATCTGTAAGAATGCATGGAAAACATAATTACAAAGGCACAACGGAGAGCTTTCATAGGAAAAAACAGGTTAGTGTCTACGACTTATGGTTCAAAAGTTACCAAGCAATTTAATAAGGGGCGTGTCTGAGCTCTAAGGGTTAATATTGTTGCATTTTATTAAGCATGTTTAGTTTTACAAGACATAAAAAGTTGATGTCTGTTACTTAGACGTATGTTGCTAAATAGCCTGCAGATATTATTTGCATGTTGTAAAAAATTAAAATTAAAACCCATACAGGAGATGAACTGAAGTTGCTACTGCATTGGAAAATACCAGGTAGGTAGCAGCTAGGCACATTTATCTCGTTTACTCTAAGGTTGTTTGACCCCATTAGAATTCAAGTTCTGAGAGTCAAGACTGGTTATCAGTGAACAGAAGCCGACAGTCTGGTTTGCTGGGTTGGTTATCTCATTGCAGACCCCTTACTATAAGAAGAAAACTATTAAATCTCAGATTGTCATCATAAGTGCAGTTTCTCACATTTTAATATTAACTATAAAATGTAAAAATATTTTTTAGAATCATCAGGCTTAACTGGAACAATCATGAGAAATAGGTGGGGTATTAATTTTTTACAACCGCTTACAAAATGCTTTTAGCTTACAAATGAAGGACTTTATAATAGGGTTGTTTGAAATAACTTGCTCTTCAAAGGTAAGCTGAGCTACATCAGGACAGAGGATAAACTGACGATTTGCCATGTCCCCCTCCCCATCCCTCTCTCTCTCTGTATTGTGCATGTGTTCTCTTTTTCCAAGTTGTTAAGAGGTTACATGAGAATTCAAGATCTAAAACAAATGTCAGATAGGATCTAGGAATATGAATTCTTGTTTTATGAGCATTTAAGCAGATAAACATATGCCTTAAATATAATCTATTTTGCCTTGCACATCAATGGCAAGCTTCTTTCAGCTGCAAGTTCACTGTTGCTGAAGCTTCTAAAAAAGCTACTGACTACTTTAGCGTCAAATATAACCACTAAGTACAGTACTTTTTCACAGACCAAATCATCTAACCTGACATGCCAGATGAATGTTTCACACATCCATCTGGGAAAGCTTCAATAGGAAACATCTGAGAAAAGGCAGAGGCTTTGAAAAAACTCTGAGTATGATTGGGTGAACGTTCTGTCTGTCACATCTCAACGGGCCAATCAGAGCAACAAAACAAGTGACATAGCCGCTATGAAGCTGCAAGCAGCTGCTGAGGAATAACGCGAAACATGGCAACTATAGACATGTAAGTACACCACTTTTGTCATTTTTGAAAAGAAAACAACTCACTGCTGTTCTTTGTTCTTCTTTTAACGAAGAAATGTCGTCAAGTTCTGATAAACTGGTGCTTTAGCAGCATCTATGCTAATGTCTTCCTCCATAACTGCACCAGCTCTTGCTGCTGCTTGTTTATGTGACGACTCTGCTGCGCCTGAAAGTACTGCCCCTCGTCGCTGATTGGTCCTGTCACTTTCTAACCAGGCCCAAATGGTTCACCGGTGAAAAACAAGGAAACGGGCGTATCCATCTGCGTTGCAAGGTTACAAATCACCCACACTGAAAGAATATAGCTACTGTGCTGTGAAAGAGTATTTGGATTTTTTCCCCCCTAATAAATAAAATATATTTTTTAGAAACTTCATTTTCTATTTACTTGGGTTGTCTTTGTGAGATATTAAAATTGGTTTGTTGATCTGAAACATCAAAGAGTGGTAAGTATGCAAAAAAAAATCAGGAATCAGAAAAGGGGCAAATACTTTTTCACGGCACTTCATCTGACTGCATGGAGAGATCTGTTTGCCAGTCCGTCACACCTGCTCCCACACTCTGACCTCCCTCATACATCTGTTCCACTCTCATAGGTGTTAATAGCTGTGATTACAGCTTTTATTTCATCTCAACAAATGTCATCAGCTCACTGAAGTCTTCTCCTTCAACAACACTGAATGTAAGCATACCTCTAGTCACTAGCTTTGTTATACGCAACTTTTTACTCTCTGGTATTCTGGTATTACAAATGGGGTGTGCAACAGTGAAAAGGGCTAATGTTATGATTTTGCTTCTTGCCTTGTACATCTCTTGAGAATTACCATGGCTGTCATAAAGTAGTTGTTGATCCTTTAAACCATCAGAGCCATGGCTCGAAAGGGATTGGTATTACTAGGGTTTACTAGGGTTCATTATTTTCTTACTATTAATGATTTTTTTTACCAAGTATGTTTAGTGAGACGAACCCAGGGAGTGCTAGCACACATCATGCTAAATCAGTTTAAATATTGCTGTGTAAAATACTGTGTATGCAGGACACAAGTAGCCTAATTAAACATTACTTGAGAAATGATGATCAAGTGCTCATACCATCCCTAATCCACACATCCCAAAAAATGGTATCATGTTCAAACATGGAACATTCAATGGTTTTAATTGTGCCTGATGTTTTTGCTGCAGCATGCATTATGGTTATCAACCATAAACTTCAGACCACTTCCCATTACTGTTTTAACCCCAGAAAGAGGAATTAAAGTGTTTTTAAGCTCACACTGCTGTAGACCACATTATAAAGCAGCAGAGCACATTTAACAGTATGACTTTAGTGAAGACCATAACGCTGTGCCAAGTATAGAGCGGTGCGTGCCATGATGTGCAAGCACTGTAAATGAGCCCTTTTCATACCTGGTTCGTTGTTTGACAATAAGCCAAGGTAGGCTGGGAGATTATGGTTGTCCGTAAAGCCAGTTGTCCTAAGATTGCTTCTATTTAAACGGGCATACAGCTCTACTGAATGAAAAAAACATCAAGAATTAATTACAACACCAGTTAAAGTGTATATCAAGCATGTACTGTGGGGACATCCCACTGAGTAATTCTGATTACAACTGGAGAGAAAATGAGGAGACATTGCTTAATTCCTGATTCTGTGTCTTGGCTGCCAAATTAATTTTCATACCAAATATAAATTCTGTTGCTAAGCTAGAATAAAAGACATCGAAAAGATGGGCCACACTTTACAGATTTATGACTGAATAAAACTAGTAGGATAACAAACAGAAAGAACTACAATAGTGGCCAACAAAGTGAAGACTTCAAAAAAAACTTCAGTTTTAAGAGACTCAGTGGAAAAAGTTCACTAATTACTGAAAGATTTGAGACTTGGGGGTCTGCATGTCTTAATTTGTACCAGCATCACAACCTATCAGCTGCCAAAAAGATCTTCACAAGACAATGATACGAGTGCTGGCTGGCAACAAGTACTATACATGGATACTTCTATTCAGTCTTTTTTGGGTCTTGAAGACTCACTAAAGGCTCACAACAGATTTTACTTGAGACTTGGGTTTAATTTTAAATTCAGACTTGGCCCATTTAGAAGGCCATGCACACACTACCTAGTTATTTTAGAATGATGAAAACTAATGCTGTAAATATGCTACCAATGAGCATTGAATAAATCAAAATGCTAGCATGTTGCATGGCCAGTTTAATGCTGTATAACAGCTCATAACCCTGTTTTCTTGAGTGGATGTAGGCTTGTGTTGAACATATTGGAATACTTCTTCAACAAATGGGCATTTCCATTTAAGAAATCCAATTAGGCTGCAGTCTTCCTTGATAAATGAATGCCAGTTTATTTTTCTCATGGACGATCCATGAGCATCATACTGCTCGGGCTGCAAATGCTATTCCTATCGATTAGAGCACTAAGAGGGCTCTGCAAAGGTCATACAGGCCATTAAACAAGAATTGCATCCTTGATATGTACTTTGAAGATCATTACATGTTGAGTGCTCAACCTTGACATCACAGTAAAGAAAAACAGGAGGCAGAATTATGTTTCCTAGAAAGTATGAACAATAAAAGATGGAAGGCTAAAAAGCCTCACTTTTGGTGTCAGTGCTGCAAAAAGCACAAAATGACCTTACAAAAGTCGTGCACGCTAAGAGAAATTTGAGGGACTGACCAAGACTCCACTCACCTGAGGGAGATGTCACTCTGAGCAAATTAAAGAAATCATAGCGAGGTTAATTTCACATTCAGTGCCAATGCTGGCTAAGTCCCGTTTCAGTAAGCAATTTCCCACATTGTGTAGGGGAGCTGCGAGCACGCTTCCTTCAGGGCTGCACTACACAGATAGGGCAGGCATCGCTGAGGAATCCATTATAGCACAGAGCAGCATTTTCTACATCAATTTATCCTTTTAACTCCTGAAAATGGAGAACAACCCACGCTGCTACATTGTGTGCTGCTGCCTTCTGGCCTCGACTCAAGGTGTGGGCCAGAGCTAGGGGTAGAATCACAGTATGTGCAGAGCGAGTCTGAAAAAAAAAAGGCTGTTAGACTGTGTTGATACATAACCCTTACCCCGCTCCCTGGCTGTCAATCCGAGGTTGCTAAAATCCATAAAGGGGAGCTGGGCCAAAGGAGCCTAAAGTCATGTCTGAATATATGTGCCGTGGCTTCAGTAACCTGTACAGTTACCTCACTGATATTTTCTGATGCTGGCAAGGAAGCACAGCTTTAGATGCTGGACCTAGTTGGTCTATGTGGCCTTATAAATCCTTTGACACATGCACTAAACTCCAGAAATGTTCACAGCATTGTCGGGAGAAGGATGCACACCATTGTCCAACTCTTTCAACCTGACTTTATGCAGACTTTTTCCTGCTGCCCCTATATTATCTAGATTTGATCTTTTGCATTTGTATTTAATGCGTGTTTTGGTTTACTGGAATTGCAAGAAAAAAACCCAAACAACCTCCCGCTTTGTGGAAAAATGCTTGAAAGACAGCAAAATGTTAGGACACAAATGTCCTGAAAACTGTCTGGAAATTTTCAGGAATTAATCTGTAAATGAGGCTACAAGTTAAATGCTTACTAATGGTTTATAGAGTCTTTGGTCAAATGAGAGAATCAGATTACAGAAACTTTGGATTAATGACTACATGTTAAAGGATTTGAGGTTTTTTTTTTTCTTAATAGGACTGTAACTGCTTTTGTTCTGCTCTGATTTATGAATTGCTAGGCCACATAATCAATCAGCAAACAAACCCATCTTTTCCTTGTGTCAGAGCAGGAGTCAGTGTAAACAAGACAGACAATGTCCTGGATGGTTTGACTTTGTGTCATTTGGCCCAGCACTGCAGAGACTAACGACTCCCCCTACAACAGGTCTACCTACTGTAGTTGTTTTGCTGGTCTCATATTCATGAGGATTTAAGAGGAGCAGGCAGTGGCTGTGACCCATGGTTAAAGGATTATCTGTAAACACTTTGCAGCTAACTGTAGCTCTGCTGCAACTCAGTTTATTCAATTGAAAGCATGTATTTCACAAGTTCTTGAGGAAGACAGCACCCATTTATTATGCTGACGAACCTTTATTTTGAAATAGCTGTATCAAAAAATGAGGTGTTTTCAGATTCACACTATTATGAATGAACTACAAGCTACAAAGTATACTGAACTTAACAGACAGTGACTAAATAATATGGAAAGGGGCACAAGTTATTGAGTATAAAGAGCCACTGCACCAGATGTTGTACTTGAAATAGACTGATGGATCTCTGGTAACACTTGGGGATATATGCGGCGCACTTCATAAATCAAAAATATAATACAATGCATCAAAAGGCAGGTCTTTAATGTTTACATTGTAGTTATCTAATATTTTTATTTTTTAACTCTATTTTATGAAATGTTTATTACATCACAGCTGTACCACCTATTAAATGTTTTGAACAACAGAAGACAAAACAAGCTAACTTGCACTTCTGTCATTTCAAAAAAAATTAGACAAACCCTGAATAATGCATCCAGGATCCTTAAGCCTTTTAAACTGAACTCATACCCAACTGTGACCCCAAAACCTGGATGCAAACAGCAACATCTGTGAACTGTGATGCTCCAACTTTTTACTATTTTATTAAATTGTACCCTAATCAACTGAAGCAACAGTTTACCCAGAACAACAGCACATCTCTTCTTATTGTTTAATTAACTCACTTGGCAGCTACAGTGTGTGGAGCTGAATCAATCTGTTGAGGTTGGCCTACGCATGAGTACTTATCACACTGCAACCAGTGTGTGAAATTCAGAACAAAAAAAGACTTTATAACACATTTCATTTATGCTTTCAGAATAGTTTGATGAGTTGCAACAAGCATGGAAGTAAGAAGAGCTATGATAGACTGTAGGAATCTTTCTCCATACATATTAATAAAGTTGGTGCTATATAGTGAGCCAAATCAGAAGAATGGCTTAAGAGTCAAACAAACAATATAGCTGACCTTTAACTGTGCACTTCTCTGACTTTAAAATGAAGACAGACTGTTGATACTATGAATTAAGAATGGAGACATAATTTATGTATTTATTCAGCATATATGAATGTAGTCTCACTCTTGATTTATGAGAAAAGATTACCCAGGAACAATGCCAACCAAAGTGGGCAATTCAAACAAAGAGTAAGGTTTTCTTACTGCGAAACAATTAAACAATGAAAACGTAGAAAATAATACATTGTACTGGGATGCACCAATGCAACGGTTTAACATCAGTACTGGCTGATATTGGACCCACTGTCAAACATCAGGGAAATAATGTAGGATGGATGGATGGATGTCAGCAGCCACTGTTTATCTGTGTTGTGTCCAGTCAATTCAATTCTGGCATCTAGTACCAAACACAAGTGTAAATGTCTACATTGTGGAAGGGTTACACCAAATAAAGTAGTAAAAAACATCACCATCAGACTCAGCTATTAGCTAAACTGTTATTTTAATCATGGGCATTGCCATGAGCCCTGATTTAGTAATCACTGTATCTCTAATTGAATATGAATCATGTACATGGTCTCAGTAACATCACCCATTGGTTGCTGAGGTGCACTTCTGAAGACCTGTGGTTGTGGTCACTATATAGGAAAGGCTGTCTCAACCTACCTTTAGGCCAACCTCCCATGGGGCAAAGAAGTGGAGCTAGGGTTAGGGTTAATGGGTTACCGTAAAAACAACAACAACAACAACAACAAACTGTTTATTTCCTTTTTAAATGGTGCCACATTTGTAAGGAACATGCATTTGGGGGATGAGCAACACAGCTGAGTATGTGATTTAAGCCCATTGAAAATTTGCTACATCTTCTCTTCCAATTCAAAACAGCTTAATCTGACCTTAACTCATGTTTGGTGTTGTTTGGTGGACTGGATGAATAAGGTCTGAAGAAACAAGAAATTTGGGAAATTTAACAATTAATTCATTTAACAAACAGGAGCCTCAGTAGCGTGTGGAAGAAACATACACACAACAGCCACAACAGCCTGGCACCTCCTCCTCCTCATTCTGGTCACCAGCCTGGTCACACACTGCTGTGGGATGGCATTCCATTTTCAACCAGCATTTGTTGCAAGTCAGCCAACGTGGTTGTGTTGGTCACTCTGGCATGAACAGCCCACCCAAGCTGATTCCACAAGTGTTCAATGGGGTTGGGGTCAGGACTGCTGGCAGGCCATTCCATCCTCTCCACTCCCAAATTCTGGAAGTAGTCTCTGATAAACCCCTCTCTGTGGGGGTGAGCGTTGTCATCTTGGAAGATAGAGTTCAGTCCCAGACTGTGGAGACATGGGATTGCCACTGGCTGCCAAATCTGATCTCGATATCTCTCTGCATTGAGATTGCCTCCAATGAAGACGAGCCTCATTTTCCACTGAGCGACCCAACCATCACCCTGCCTCCAACAAAATATGTCACTCTATGGGTGCAGCCATCAGCATAGCGTTTTCGGCTTCTTCTCCACACTTTTATCCAACTGACAGAATCTGGACATATCACTGAACCTAACAGCTGCCAATACTCCCAGGCACCTGATTGTCAGCACCTGGGAGTACCAGATGCCCCAAAAAAAAGAGTCAAAAGCAAGAGCAAGATAAACTGTTTGGCCCTGGCAGAGATTTGGCAAATTTTCCATGGCACAGCCAACATACTCAGGTCTGCTGCTCATTCCAAAAATGCATGTTCCTTACAAATGTGGCACCATTTAAAAGAGAAATAAACAGGCTTTACAACGGTACAAGAGTTTTTGCCAAGAAGAACTGTACAACAAAGAAATAATCCACCAAAAACAAATGTCCTTACTTTTTTGCCAATTTTAAAACACATTGCTAGTCACTCAGATTAATCACATCCCTCATTATGAATAACTCTTGTCCTTCATGTTATTCAAAAGGCTGAGTTAAATCACAATTCCCCCTGCATAAATATTGTGCTAATCAAGAAGTGAGCTGGTCAGAACTTTTATTTGTACCAAGCTGTAAATATGTTTATTTCTGTTGTTAAAGTGTGCTCTTTGAACTGGTGTGTAAGGCAGTCCCACACTAGGCCCAGTTACCCCATACCCTGGCCTACACTCATATTGCTCAAAGCCCAACTGGACCTGCTCAGAGATACATCACATCAGAAATAAATCCCCACAGGAACTGCCTTGTATGAGTGCATCGTAAGTAAAGTCCAGTGCTTTTTCAGACAGCCTCAAGGGGACACTCAAGAAGTTGCATTCTTTTACAATTGTGCATTGTCGTCACTTTTCAACACTGAAGGATGCGGCTTGTAAACAATATATAGCCTACATTTTTCAGACTTGTCTCTGAAGATATTCATTATTATTGATTTGTTCTTCAAGAGTCTCCAATTTAAACGGGTTTGTGACAGCAACTCCATCATTGGGTCAGACTTACAAACCAGGAACATTTGAAAAGGTCACCTCAGGCACTGAGCATTTGTCATGGGATTTTTTTTACATTTTGTGACATTTTCTATATGCACAACTTACTGATTGATCGAGAAAATAGTCAAAAATTTTCATTTAAGAATCCAGTTTCTCATAGTGTGTTGCTTACTTATACACCCCTTCCCACAGATTCTTCTTTGAAAGGTGGATGAGGATTAAAAAAAAAGTGGCTCCTCGGAAAGACATCATTCAGGACTGCTGACTGCCATTAAACATGTGTAGTGTGGCAGTAACTCAATATCACAATTTCAGTAAAAAAGGTCTGCTATTCATCATGTTACAGATACTCCATGCACCCACTGAGCGCCTCTTTAGTTGGCAGTTCTCAGCTCAACAGCTGAACGGGGACGTGTTAGAAACGGCTCCTGCTGTTGATGTTTGATATTTGAAATGCAGCACCTCACTCTCTATCTTTCACCTCCCATCGTGTCCAAAGCATGCTAGCGCGTCAGCCCTTGAACTATGCGTCAGTTCTCCGCAGACTATGAGAAAGGGAAAGAAGTCAATGAGAGAGAGAGATCCCTGGTGAACACATCGCCATAAATTTGCTGAGTATCGCTTAAAGAGATGCCACATTCCAGTGCATCCAGGAAAGCAGAACTCGGGGCATGTAGCAGTGAAATAAAGTCAGGTTTGAAAATTCCTGAGGTTCAGGACCAGGCTACCATATACACACTCTTTTGAATTGTCAGAATAAAATATTCTGCTGTCTATTTCCTGGGGATATGTTTTGGGGAAGCAGTGCCTCGTGCTCTTAAATAAAATAAACACCAAAAACACAAGAGTTTTTTTGTTTTATGTACAGTATAGCTGCATGGAAAGGGTGGAGGGGGTATGTCCTGGCTGAGTGCTATCACAGGGAGCAATCAAATATGTATTCTAGTATTCCAGTCAGCCTTTCCAAAGGTCACACTTCTATCCCCTGGATTCAAATCTCAATGGAAAGAGCTTATCAAAGCAATTTTGCCCAGCAATCCAGCCATCCAAACCAGACTGAAACAGACTATGTTAGAGGCTATCTCTCCCCCCTCCCTTTGACCTATGGAAGAGTGGTGAGGAAGCACAACACAGTGCTCCATGCTGAGGCAAAAGCCTAAAAGGATGACATGTCTGCCTCGTTGTGAGCCTCAGAGTAAAGTAAGTTCCCATGTCAAGAGCTAAATTGATGCTGACAGAGCAGAAAAGGCGTATTACCCATGTCCGTATTTTAATGGTATTTCTGTGTTTAAATCTAGCTTTTACTTGGTACTTGTTAAGTGAGAACATGTTTTAATGACTTCAAAGCTCCAGAGAGGAGCCTCGGGGTCAGAAATGACCGCACTGATACACTCAAACCAGGCAGTCTTCCATTAATTCCCTTTAACTGGTAACTGAGCTGCAAAGTTAGGAGCTGAATCCTTGCTCAAGGGCAGGGAGAGAATCAAACACTCCTTTTGCAGTTCCAGATTCACCAGATGATAAGGGGACTCAAGCTCGCTTTCTAGTCACAAGCACACTTATCATGCAGCAATCTGACCACGCTCCTGAAACTTCACTGTCAAGCTCATTTTTACATGGATAATTAAACTACTAAAACAGCGATGATATTTAAAGCACATTAAGAGTCAGACGTATGCTCTTCTCTCAGTAACATGTCAACAAAGATGATCTGTGTGTTACAAGTGCTCGCTTCAGCTTCCACAGCTCTCTAATTGAGGAATATGTATCGACTTTATATGCGCACATACTGAGCCAAATTATGGTCTCCATAAACAGTTTATGGCCACACTTCACTGGATGCACAAAGTTTATTATTAGCTAGCAGTTTGCTGGTTGGCAGGAAGGGAAGAGGAGGGGGAAAATGCAAACAGAAAACAGTCAGAGTGGGAATAGGAACTTGACAGTCAGTCAGGGCAATTTATCATCCTGTCAAACTTCACTGACTGCTGCAGCAGAACTATCTAGAGTGAAAAAAATACCCCCCACCCCCCCATCCAAAAATGGCTGAGTGTTGAAGAGTGAGAGGCTAGCAAATAAAACCTGCCATGTAGAAATGTTTGTCATTTTACAGCCATTTCACCTGCTTGGCCTCTTTTCAATACTGCAATTACTGCTGTCATTTTAAAGAGTCTAAATACAGCTCTGTGAGAGCAACAATAGATGTCTGATATAACTAGTGATAATTGGTACAAAATGCTACGAAAACTCACAGGCTGATGCATTTATGATACAATAAATTAGGCAATTTTCTGCAGATTTTTTTTTCAATCCTATTGGTTATGTTTGCAGCTATTCTGAATATTATTATAGATCACATATATTGTTAAAAATGATGGGACAAAGTTGCTTTGAATGTGAATTTGTGAAACAGACTCTGTTTTGGTTTCAGTTCTTTAAGTGGGTTTTTCATTCATTTTTACTAGTGGTGAAATGGTTCACAGAGACCTCGGTTTGGTTCGTATCTTGGTTTTGGGCTCATGGTTCAGTACACGTCTGGTTAATTGATTTTCAAAAAAATTCTCTTCTTTTACTAACATTAGTGCAGCTTAAACATTGTTCCATCTAGTGTTATTTAGAACTATCTGTGATAGTCGTGCAGCCTGTGATGTATCAGACTCAAAAAGGAGGAAACCAAAAAATGTGTAAAGAAAAAGCAAACAAAATTATCAGCTGAGTATCTCCTGATCTGAAATTAAAAAAAGAAGACAACATAAGATGCAAATTAAAATATGAAGATTTTAGAGCAATGCATCATATGGATGATTCAACAAGTGTGCTAACCCATAGCTGTTTGTAAAAAGCCAGAGAAAGAGGAAGAGGGAGCCAGCAGGTCTTTCTGGCCTGCTTCTCTTGTAGCAGGGACCAGCTTTTCTTCTTCGTGTGTTTTTGTTATGCAGGCTTCCTCCTCTTCTTTGTTGGTTGTTCAATAGTGCTTAGAAAACACAAACATATAACACACTGAATGAGGTGCAATCCCTCAAATTCAGGATGTGTTGAAGTAAATTATTCATGTGGGGCCAGCCAAGTTCTTCCACTCCAAACTCATCAAACCATGTGTTTTTAGTCCTTGCTTTGTGCACTGGGGCAGAATCGTGTCAGAATAGAAAAGGGCCTTCCCCAAACTGTTGCCACAAACTTGGAAGCAAAACATTGTCCATAATGTCTTGCTATGCTGTAGCATTAAGATTTTCGTTCACTGATGATAATGGGGCCTAGCCTAAACCCTGAAAAACAGCACCATACCAGTATCTCTCTTCCACCAAATTTCACAGTCAACACAATGCAGTCAGACAGGTAATGTTCTCCACCAAATTCAGACTCACCCGTCTGATTGCCAGATGCACAGAATCGCACAGAACACATTTACACTGCTCCATAGTCTAGTGTGACTTACTGTGATTTACACAACTCTATCTGACACTTGGAACTGGACTTGGTGATGTGAAACTTGCATGCGGCTATTCTGCCATGGAAACCCATTCCATGAAGCTCCAACCACAGTTTTGGTACTTACATTAATGCCAGAGGGAGCTCAGAACTCTTTAGCAGTGTTAGCGACTTACACCATGCAGTTTGTGACCCTGCTCTGTGATTTTATGTGGTCTACCACTCCATGGCTTAGTTGCTGTTGTTCCTTAAAGCTTCCAATTTCTAGTAATATCCCTTACAGTTGACTGTGGATTATCTAGCAGAGAAAAAAATCTCACCAATAGTTTGATTGTAACGTTGCCATCCATTACTGTAACATACTTGAAGTGACTGAGCTCCTCTTCAGAACAACCCATTTTGTGTCACAAATGTTTGCATCTGGAGACTGCATGGCTAGGTGCTTGATTTTATACACTTTTGGAAACAGGCCTGATTGACACACCTGAATTTAATAATTATTATTTGTGTGGCCAAACACTTTTGTCCATATAGTATAGTTCAGTAAGTGGTTGCAAGTTAGTCCTCTTCCATAAACGAGGTAAATATTTCCATATCCTGACTCTGCACATTCAGGTGGCCTGTGCTCTAACACTGTTCTGCATATCCAACAGTTTTAATGAATTCCATCAATAGGTAATTAGCCTATTACAACCTTTGGGTTGTACCCCATCCTTTAAACAAATCACCCTCACTACAATAAAGAACCCAAAGATCCCTTTGCAAATGGCTTCTTTTCTGATATGCTGGGAGACAGTCTGTGATTACATTTAGTCCCAGGCTCTTTCATTTGACCAGCGTATCATTTCTTCCCTGGCATACTTCAAAGTCCGGACACTTCAAAGTAGAATGACTGACTGCCACTCGGACTCTGAGGACGGCTCTTTTGATCATCTTCTGAAAACTCCCCGAACGCAATCAGGCAAACCACCAGAGAGGAGGATTTGACAGCTATAAGATAAATGCAGTCATCCTCACAGCTATCTGATAAGCACAGCAGGCTCTAATCCATTAATATGAAAATGAGGGAGGACGGAGAGTGGCTGGGTGGGGGCCTTCGCAGCAACAGTTAAATGCTGTGGAATGAGTTTTCAAAGGGAGGATTCAGTATTCAAAGAGCTAGATGATATGAGTCTGCTCTTTCTATCAGCCACCTAAATAAATTATATTGATAATAATAATGGATATTTCTTGCTAATGCACCTCAAATTATATTCTAAAAACTGCCGAAGACAATCAGAGCTATCCACAAAGATGAGAGCTGTCACATTTGTACTAGAAATCCTCTCTTCTGATCAGCATGTATTATTGTGCTGCTACACAGAATATTCTCCAGTAACTTATTAGCTTCTGCCTTTAGCAGGAAACTTAGCCTATGGGTTGGATGGTTGTTGTATGAAAAGTTGGAGAATGAAGCAGGAAGTAGAAGCATTTTAGGAGAGTTTATTTTAAGAAAATAGACATTTTTTTTCCAGAGTAGACATATTGTTTTGTATTTCTGCTGACTTTATTACCTAAAGTTACACCCTATTGAATCCCTGCTGTTGTTGTTTACAGTTAAGAGTCCAACTTTGAAACAGCCTGTGGTGCAGTGATGCTGAAAACACAGGCTACTCAAGACACTGTTTACTGAAAAACCTCTGCACAAGCTGGATAATATCTTTTCTCAATGTACAGCAATATTTTAAAGCTATTTCTTTGTGGTTGCATTAGTTATCCAGTCAATTAAATGCAAGACCACTTCACAAAATATGTCTTACTTCTTTATCGAGTGCTTTTTTGCTCTTTCAAATACAGCACCTATAAAAAGTAATGTCATATATATAAAATGTACAATAAGTGACTTCATACAAATTTGCCCCCTTCAATTCAGTATTTAGTAGATGCAGCTTTGGCTGCAATCAGCACTGAGTCTGTGGATAGATCTCAATCAGACTCGCACATCTGGACACTGCAATGCAACTCCATTCTTCTTTGTAAAACTGCTCGAGCTCTGTCATGTTGTACGGGGATCAGGTGTGAGCAACCCTTTTCAAGTCCAGACACAAATTCTCTATTAGAGACTGGGCTTTCACTCACCCAGACCAGAACATTCACCTTGCTGTCTTTAAGCCATTTCTGTGTAGCTTACGCTGTATGCTTCAGGTCATTGTCTTGCTGGAAAATAAATCTTCCCCCAAGCCATAGTTTTCTTACAGACTAAGTACAATTTTTCTCCAGAATTGTCCTATATATTTCTTTCTTTTTTTTTTCTTTGCTGCATTCATTTTACACTCTATCTTTACAAGCCTTCCAGAGCTGGCTGCTGAGAAGCATCCCCACAGCATGATGCTGGCACCACTGTGCTTTACATTGGGATGGTGTGTTTTTGGTGATGTGTAGTGTTTGTTGTCCAAAAAGCATCATTGTGGTCTTATTGGACCAAAGAACTTTCTTCTACTTGGCTATGGAGGCTAACTGATAGCACCGATCACATCTGGCACAAACAGTGCAGTTGAGCTCTATTTTGATATAGAAAATGGAGATAAAGATATCCTGAGGCTGTGTCAGATTAAACTCACATATAACTAAAGCACTGAGTGACAATAATAAGGACAAGAATTTATGTTAACTATTGGTATTATTCACCTAGAATGTTTTTTTTTATCGTTTATTCTTTCACTCCATCCGCTGTACATGCTCTCTCTGTCTCTCTCTGTCTGCAATTGTTCAGTCAATTAGATCTTGGTTAAATGAGTGCTTAACGACCAACTAATCAACTGATCGGCTGACAGACATCATTACTTTATGATGGTATAGTCTGCAGATTAATCTGGGCAGAGGCAATGAAAATTTGGTTATCAGTAAGTAGGCATCAGCCATGTGTTATTTAACCTTTTCCATGCTATTTCATCACAAATAATTTCATTTGTAAAGCTAAATATCCCCATTGTAAAGTGAGAGGTGTGTAATGCTAGTTCTAGTCTTGGAAACGTGTTACTCCCAGATCCCTCAGCATCCCTGTGCACCCAGTTTTGTCTGAACCGATTACTCCAGAGTTGATTGTGCCTTCTCTAGTCAATGCATGTGTTTCCACAGAATGCACTGTCGTCCATCTTGGCGCATACAAGAAGCTCCCATCTACAACGGACCCACTTCCTGCATGTGTAAAGCTGAACAAAGCATAACAACCTGTACCAGATGGCGGATGAAGTCCCATGCATAAGGTCAATTTCAAAGTAAAACACAGAGTACAGGCTGCTGATAGTGTATCCTACCAATTCATTCACATCAGAACAGGCATAGAATGAAAGGCAGGTCTTTCTTAGAAAGGCAAAGAAACATGTTGCTTGTATGTTATTTTATTTATTCTCAGTGATCTAGTGATGTTGTAAACTCACAAATCAAGCTGCTCTGCTGTGCTTCCCTTTGCGCTGCTCTATTGGTTCCAGTGGGGTAGGCTTTGTGCTGTCGGACGGAGCAAAGCCACATTGCCAGCACACACAGATGCAAACATGTTGCTTGTATGTTATTTTATTTATTCTCAGTGATCTAGTGATGTTGTAAACTCACAAATCAAGCTGCTCTGCTGTGCTTCCCTTTGCGCTGCTCTATTGGTTCCAGTGGGGTAGGCTTTGTGCTGTCGGACGGAGCAAAGCCACATTGCCAACAAAATCCAGCACACACAGATGCTGTGGGGTGTGCAGATTTAAGTTGTATCTTTCAGCTATCAAGAGCCGAAGTGAGACTGCTGGTCAGTTGGTGGAAATTACCTCAAGACTGATTGCCAGAAAAACAACTAATAAGCCACCATAAACTCTCATTTGAATGCACAGCATGAAATGGCAACAGCACCATAGCAGCTCATACAGTATATATCATACTGCATGTTCACTTGAATGTATTATTACATATCTCCATTCCCCCTCCACCTCCTGTCACGAATCCATCCAACCTCATCCATCTCTTACTCCATCCCCTTCCCCCTTTCCATCTGCAACGTAACTACCAGTTCTCTCTGACACCCTGCCTCTCACCTATTGATCCCATCCATGCTCCCTCATTTCCTCTCTCTATTCATCCATCCCTTTGTCCGTCCATCCATTTGTCCGTTCATTAGCATAGGTTTGTGCAAGGTGAAGTGAACTCACCTAATGGGGTTATATGTCTCCAGGAAATGGTTGGCTCAGGTTTCCCGCTGGCTGTGCAGATGAGCGACACGTTGCTGCCCTCGTTTACCGTGATGTCAGAGGATATGTCATATATCTTGGGAGGAACTAGAAAAAAAATATAGAAAATACATAAACAAGGTTAGCTTTTCAAATCTTTAACCTCTGGTCTGTTATAACACTTTTTAAATGAAATATTACACAGCAGAGTAAAGGAAGGCATGGTCGATATCTTGACAGTGGGGACTGGCCTCTGTTCCAGTTTTCAGAAAAGAGATAAAGTATGTTCTATTTTTATATGACCCCTAGCTTTAGGTAAAATCATAGGAGGCACCTTAGATTCTGACTCCATGAATCAGTCTGGCTTTCAAAGTCTTGTTAAATGTTCTCAGTATGGGGGAGGATTTGAGCTCCCACTTTTAATCATTAGTTTCCAGCTGCTCTGATGACATTTCAGTGAACACTTAAACTGCTGCAATACTCAGAGAATGTTGGATAAGTTAATGTACAAGAAAGACAAGCTCTTGCAGATAAATACCCTCCTAATAACAATTCATTTTGTTTATGGAAGGCAGATGAAACAGTCAAATTTAACTGGCATTTAGAATTAAATTGTTACAGCATTTGTTATAAAAAGCAATATAGTGGTTTAATGAAACCACAATAAAAACTCATACCATTTTAACAAGAGGATTAACATGCTGTTTGGACCAGCAAGCTAGCTGTTGAGCAGCCTCAGTTAGACAGTTTTAGTGCCTCTTTAAGTGAAATATTATCTTGTGGGCTGTCAAAATAGCGTGTTACTTTTGATTAATTCATCACAGACACGTTAATGCATTTCAGAAATTAACCTCATTGTAACATTACATATCACTGATGATAGTACTGTACAGTGTTAATTTGCTTAAAACTAGGGATGGGGATTGTTCATTTTTATTGATACTGATACCCTTATGGATACTCCTTAACGATTCAAGTCCTTATCGATACCACTATCCATACTGTTCTGTTATTTGTCAGAAAAAAAACTAGATGACAATTTTAAAACATAACTTACTTTGCTTTTTATTGCTCAACAATTGACAGTTTCTGAATCTGAACAGAAAGAAACATTTCTAGCCTTAGTAAACACAGCTGATGTGACAGGAACCCTTTCACATACAGTTTAACTGAGAGAAGGGGGCATTTACAGGTACATCTCAAAAAATTAGAATATCATGAAAAAGTACAATTTTTTTTGGTCATTATTTCAGAAAGTGAATCCCATATATTATATAGACTTGTTACACATAGAGTTGATGATTATGACTTATAGATCAGAAAACCCAAAATTCAGTGTCTCAGAAAAGTATAATATTACATAAGATCAATAAAAAAGGATGTTTTAAACAGAAATGTCAGGCCTCTGAAAAGTATGTTCATTTATATGCACTTAATATTCGGTTGGGCCTCCTTTTGCATGAATTACTGCATCAATGTGGCGTGCCATGGAGGCGATCACCCTGTGGCACTGCCCTGGTGTAATGGAAGTCCAGGTTGCTTTGATAGCGGCATTCAAGTCATCTGCATTGTTGGGTCTGGTGTCTCTCATCTTCCTCTTGATCTTTCTTCAGTCTGAAGATTGTCAAAGGTACTACACCTTGGTCTAATATGACGCATGATGCTGATATGCCTGGCCATGGAGGTTGTGTGTCCCACTTTGCAAGAAATCATTTTGCCACACAAACTGCATTTCACTTCCTCCTTTTCTTTCTATTTAATAAAATGCAGCCAAACACCAGACCTCTTTGCATGTTCAGCCATCCTCATGACATGAGTGAGTGACTGTAGCAGAGTGTTTCCTTTGCACTGTTTAATAACAGTTTGCCTGCGATTCAAACTTATTTAAAAAAAACTTTACTGAACAAACACTTGTGCACCGTTGTTTTGGTTTAAATGATATGACTTCACTCGAAGTACAACGGTATGTTACAGGGGGCGTGAGACTCAATAGGAGTATCGATAAGCTCAAACGTTATTGATTTCCAGGTTTTTTAAAAACCAGAACCAGGTCCTTATGGACCCGGGTTTCGATCCCCATCCCTACTTGAAACCATTTTTATAAAGGCTTTAATTTTCTAATAATCTAAGCTAAAGAAAAACACCACCTGCAATCACTGAAAGTATCTGTCCCTGACCTCTTCTCTGCCTGTGCATCATTCAAGCAGGATCCACATACACTGTGAAAACAATCACAAACATACACAACTTTACACACAAAGATGTCTCAAGTTCAGGTGTACATCCAAACTGACTCACTGACAGTAACTAAAGAGAATTAGTTCCTGCAACTATTCAGTTTTCAGCTGATGTAGGCTGTCAACACTACCAACAAGAGACCTGTGGATGACAAGGGATGACCCACTATGTTCAGAAAAAGGCATGAGCAGGGATGAGGTGGTTAAACAATGCCACATTAACCATGGTTTAAAAAGTCACAGTCAATCAATAGGAGTGTAACAATCCACTGATGTATATCAATGCATTAACTGGTAGGTTAATTATCCAATCAGATCTATAGAAAGTCAAAACATTGATCTACACCATAACCTTAAAACTAAGTTTTAATTTCAAAAATCCTCCTGCATGCCTGTTGACAGTTTCAGTCCATCTGCGGTCCTCAGCAAGCTAGTGATAGCAGCATGAGCTGAGATAAAGGGGATATCCACTCCTCTCTTGGCTATACCAGAGCAGGCCTCTCGCCTTATGCCTACTAGGTCTACATTTCCAATCTGTATACACAACTTGTTATGAGATTTTTGATATAAACCGCTCTCCCCCTGTTATGGCTGAAGTAGCACGAGTGGTATCTGATACAGGTTCTGTGGATAAACAGAGGGGGACAAGTGCGCTGTTTCATGCATCCTTTGCTACACTGAAGTCTGCCATCTCATGTTAGAATTATAAACATGTGTAAATGTGTTCCAGAAATAAACATGAAATAGGAAAAAAGAGGCAAAAAGACTTAAATTACTTTGTCATGTTAACACAATTAAATTGTGCTACACCAGTGCTTCTCAAAGTGTGGGCAGGGAACCACTGGTGGGCCCTGGGGCCACGGGCGGTCGTTATCAATATATAAAAACCATGAAGATCATTATTAAAATTCAAAATTAAGTTTTATTGATCACAAAAAACTTAATTACATGTTAAAATATTTTAAGTCCAAGAATTGACTGAACACATCTTAAAACTTTATTTTTCTTGTGTAGAGAACAGGTGTCATGGTTTAACTGGTGGTGAATTAACTGGGGAAACTCCATGGAGTCCCAGCGTACATTTTCATTGATATAAGAAAAGAAAATAAAGGTGACTTTGCAGAGGCTTGTTTAAACAAAATAAACACTGCTGGCTCATTAGTTTGTACTACACAGGCACTTTCTTGTGGCTTTCTGAAAACTAGGAATTTCCTCTGAAATCCTCTGTTTATCAAATAAAACTAAAAAGGTAAATACTTTGAGTCTCATGTTATAGTTAAATGAAGGTTTTCATCATCCCCAGAAAATTTTCAGGTCTCAAATCAGGCCATAGCGCACTGAAGTTTTGAAGAGGCTTTGCTTCACTAAAAAGACATGAAAAGGAATATATTAAGAATACAGACATAAATACCAACAATAAATAAGGTCCTAAGCTTAAAAAGAAGGGAAAGCCAGCCTTAAATGCAGGATAACTAAGGCATCTACTGTGGGAATTAATCATTCAATTTTATTCTATAGCTAGACTCAGTTAAATGTTTCATGGGCAGTGATTAAACAGTCGACTGTAACAAGCTTTAATGTTTCCAGACAAAGCTTGGCACAGTCCCTCTGCCCCACCCACATATGTTTTTATTTGTGACTTTTTTCACAAGAACAAAAGCAGACCTTTTTAAATCACTCAGCACAGATTGAGATGTGGGCAGTAATTCATTGATCTGGAACCAATTTGGTGGCCACCAAACCACCCGCAAAAAAGCATGTCTTTTGTTCTGTTTTGTGAAAGAAAAGTTGCAATCTAGTTTCAATTGAGGGCAGCTCATCCACAGTCCCCGCTGGACATCACTTACGATCATAATTGACAAGTCTCTGCGCACTTCTTTTTCTGGTGTTAAAAGCTTTAGTATTTAGGCTGCTGAAAACAGATTCACACACATGCAGCCACCCACAAAGGCATTTAAACACTTTGGACTGAGCACACATGCAGGCACACGCATACACAGCTTATGAGACGCTATTTTAATCAGCAAGATTTGAATCTCTGAAGGAGCTTTTCCTGTAGTGGACTCTGCTGTACTGAAATGGCTTCTCAAGTCGGCAGGGGCCTTAAACTATTCTGCTGTCTGATCCCTCCTGACGCCTGCTGAAAAAAGTAACAAAAGAAAAGTGGATTCAACAATTTTCAGAGTTCCTCTTAAGACCCTCCAACACTTTTTTTTTGTAATCACATGGTTTCTTTTGTCACACGGCTCTGTCCAGTTTAGCTGCAGCCACCCTCATTTTCCCCTCCTCCCTCAGTTAAGAGCATTAAAAACATGCAGTCTGAATAATGACAGTATCAGGAATTGTTTAATTAGCTTCAGATTTAATAAGACTCACCTTGCTGCCCTTCTTAAGTATAACGCAAGTTGGAAAAGAAAAGTTTTTTCTGAACTTTCAGATGTACGCTGATAAGAAACTCTGCATCGATCATCCATCCTCAACATTAAGCCCATAAACCTCTGCTGGCTGAAATGACCTATCTGTATAATAAAAGCAAACAGCCTGCAGACAAATAAGATGGTGAATCATTAAAAGCATCAATATCCATATACAGTAACTGGATCCTTTATCGCTCAAGAAAAGCACATCCATAATTCACTAAGTGGACCTGTCCAACATACACGCAACCTATAAGGGACCAACCAAGGAAACACTGTTTTGCAGAGGGACAAGCATCTCTTTATGATCAACAGATCTGAATGAGATGAAAGTGGCAGACCTTGGGTGGGAGAGGACCGGAGGCGATGTTGAATCTAGGTTATTGCTTGTCAGACTCCTGTGTTTACTTGCTGTAGGACCCCACTGTTGACACATCTCCTCAGTGTCTGATAGCACAAAATTGAAAATGTTGGGGTTGTCTACTGATCCTATCTCTCCCTGGCAGGGACTGAAAGGGTTTTTCAAAGGTTTGGATGAAGAGTCCTCAGGTTTTTAAAGCTCACATCTACCATTGCTCAGTTGCATTACAGTATAACACAGTTTGCTTCAGCAGAAATGACAACTAGGACTGGAAACAGAAAAAAAGATCAATAACAGTCCAACTTAAGTTGATAAGAAGTGGCAACTTTTGTCTGAACTCAACAATTACTTATTCACCAGACAGAAAACTGATGCTTTGATCCATCTCTTTAGATGTTTTCTTAATAAGACACATCAAACCATGTGTGGCATGACTCTGCAAACCTGACAAGACCAGCTTTGGGCAAGACGCAAGACAATAGTTGTGATAGATTTCTGCTTTCCATAACTACAGTGTAGTTCAACTCAGAAATGATAAAGGTGTATTTTTACTTTAAGTACAGATGAAGAAATTCTAACAACAAAGAGCAGATATCTTAATTGAATCTTCTCTTCTCTGGAGAAAAAATGGATTCTTAGATGCAACACGATTTGGAGGTCTGAACTGATTTATAAATGCCCAATAATCAATAATCTAATGTTTAGATGCTGTTTTAAAGGTTGATACACAAAGGCGGAACTGTGACTGCACCGCATTTTCAAACGGACACTTCAAAGGGATCACATAACAAAGAAGCATAAGGATCAGGAAATCATACCAGCTCTGTATGGCTTAAAATCTACTGTTTGGGAGCACTATGGCTTCTATAACGTCGATGATCATAGTGTATTGAACAGGGGCCATGCTGTATGTAAGCTGTGTCATGCTAAAGTAAAATACTTCAGGAACACAAAAAATCTGGGAGGTCATATAACATGCTTCCACCTGTTGGAGGAGGGAAAATCGACTCAACCGCTGTTGCCAAAAATTGCCTCTTCTATTTAGAGAACAATAAAAAAGTCCTAACAAAGCTTCCACCCTCCTCAAAAAAAGGTGAAGCAAATCAACAAGTCCATTTGTGAAACAAATCTAACTGGTGTGCCAGGTTACAGCTGGCCAAAAACCTGTCAAAGAGGCATGCTGGAAAAATTTTAAAATAAAGGCAAAAAGCTTAAAGATGATGGTGTAGATTGATGTTTTGACTTTCAATAGATTTGATTGCATATGGGATCAACCAATTGATGCACTGATCCATTCCCATGGACCGTTACGCTCCTAAAAATGTTGATGGTTCACAGGGCTCGGAAGACATGCTTGGTTGCAGATTCAACTCGTGATTATTTAGTACCACTTCAATTTGTATTGCATGTATTGGATTTCTGTAATTTTGATTATTTGATATTTTTCTTCTCTTGAAAAAAGATAAATGTGAGACAGAGTGACTTATAATGAGTACTTTTTTCCAAAAGTAACACACACCAGTGAAGCAGTCTTTGCTTTTCTGCTGCAACATCCAGGTGATCTGTTCTCACAGTTCATTAAGTAAACTTATAAGCCAATTAGTTAGCTACCCTCCTTACTAATGGAAGTGGGACAGCTGTGACATTAACTGACGACTGGTTATCTATCTTCTTTTAGTTAGGACAGAACAACAGATAACTATTTTCCCCATTAATAACTTATTCCTTTATTGGCCAGCTCAGTCAGAGACTTTGATTGGAGATGACACAGAGTTTGAGCTCTATTAATAACCTGAAAGACTCAAGACTATTCAGAAAACACAGCTACGTCTACCATTATTCTCTTTTGGCTGCTCTCGGCTGTTTTTCTGTAAATGGATATCACGTCATCATCCAAATAAAAATAAATTGATTTTTGACACTGTCAAATAAAAAATAGAGAAATATTAGTGAATTGATTTTTCTCCCACCTCTAATGACTCAATACCAATTTACTGCACTCTGTTAAACAGAAGCATTAATCATCATGCAAGGAACAGCAAAATAGTGATAGAGGGACTTCAAACACAGCTAATGCATAAACAAAATAAAACCCTGCCATCTGTTGTTCCTCTCTTGTAAAAAAAAGAGGCAGGCTGATCATGCTCTTATATATAAGAGGGGGTCTTGTTGCTTAGTTACAGTGCTTACAATTGCAAGCAATGTTGCTGAAGAGCCATAGGTTGCAGACTTGATGCTAAGGGCTTAAGGGGGGGTTCTATTTGGTAAACAGAAATGTAGATCTATTTGAAATTCCAGCACCCCTGGGTATGGAAATGGAGCTACAAAGTGGCCTCAACATTTGAAGTGTTCTGTGAGTGTGTAACTTTATAATTTAGGTCTAAATGATGAAACTTGAGACTGTGGGATATCAGACTGACTTTTGATTGTTAGAGTGTCACACCTATTACTCATAAGAATCTAAGTCTATGTGGGTGTTCAGCTCAGTCTAAGAACTGCCAACCCTATTAAAAGATACTACAGTTAAAAGGACACACACTTAACCTTGTAGTTCTATAAAAGCAACAAAGGAGGATTTAACATGCCTCTACCACTTGACAGCATTAAAGCCATTTCAAATGCCAGTAATGATGAAGACTCAGAGAAAAAATAGCATACAGCAGTAAGCCTTTGGTCCCATCAGCTCCGATTATTTCCTCCATTATTGTGTTGCCAAAAGTGACACAAACATGCAAATAAAGAGAGAAAAACACACCAGATAAGGATAAAAGTGGCAGATTTCACAGGTGGCAGTAGCATTTCAAGGCTGTAGTAGAAATGTGACTTCCACGAATGAGGCACTAGCTAACATAGGTATATTTTGACCCTGATTTTAATCTGATATTTTATTTGAAATACTGGCAGACTGTAGTTTAGTACATTTAAGAAATAAGCTATTTGGTTATGGTCCACATTTATACGCTATAATGTAGATGCCTAAAGAGTGTGTTTAAGGCAACAAGCTTGCAATACAAGTAGAGCATGTCTGCTTAGGCTTGCTGCACTCTAGATGAGCAAGATTATAGCTCCCCAAAGTATGGTGGGGCATGGTCCAATATGAGGCTTGATGCAACTGATTATTTTGTCCCAATTATCCTGTAGTGTGTGGTGTCAACATGACTATTTTACTGTTGCTAACTGAGCTGTGGCCTCCATTATCCAAAATGTTTGATATTTGCAACTCTGAATAGGGATGCTTCAATGAAATACTCACAACAGCCAATGAAAGAGAGCAGACCCCCCACCCACACACCCACACACATATTTGTTTTTCTGCTGATGTCGCATTTGATCATGCAAGTTTCTGTGAGATCTCATGTTTGTGAAATCACCACTATGACGTCGCTGCTATAAACCGCAAGAAGTGGACTTGCCGTAGCAAAATTATTTAGTAGGAGCGTTCAGAGGACTATAATGTTAAAAACTGGTCGAAACTGTCCTTATGTCTGTGGTCTTCCATGTTTTCAAAATTTTTTTAAAATTGAAAATCACTTTGGGCCAAGTGCACCAGCTTGTCATATACCTGAGCATAACACTGCATCCGCCACACAGCTAGAAGTTACGACCGAATTAAAGTAACACCCTGTGGACTTAAGTTCTGTTTGAGTTATGCCAGGGTGTAACTATCACACCTAGGATGAAGCAGGTGTAACTTTAAAAAGTCAGACTTAACCAGTGTATTGATGTGAAATCACACAGGGGGGCTCTACAAAGAAATACTGACTTCTTATCTTTTGGTTTGTGTTATTTAAATCCAGCTGACAAAAGCTTGATAGAACTTGAGGGGAGCGTCTTACTTGGCAATACTCACCTCTCTGCAAACATCCACAAAAATGTGCATGGTAAGGCTGGTTGTAGCTTCAACTGTTCTGTGTTATATTTGGTTACATTTCTGTTATACATTGAAAGGTTAAGCCCAGAAGTTCGATGTAGCAAACTACGATGAAGGGGATAAGACTGACTTTATTTACGCCCAGCTGGTGCACTCTGCTCCTGATGTGTAGTCAGCCTTAAGTGATGCGATGAAGACTGTAAAGCTCTGAAAGTTCTGAAGTTCAAATCTTGGGTTTTGATTTAAAAAAAAAAAAAACAAAGAACAAAGATTTGTCTGTTTTGTTTCTAATAGAAATCAAAATCAAAATGTTACTTACAATTCAGGAGTTTTTGTATCACTATTGGCCAATCAGATTTCTCACTCATAAAGACCGGAAACTGCTAGCCTGACTTTAACAATTGCCAACATTTCCATCCAGTACTTCTTGAACTCAAATCAACACGCTGAATCCCATCATGCGACAAAACAAAATGGTTGCAGTGATAGACTAAACTTTTTCTTTGGCCTGAAGAAAGCAACCCGTGATGACTCATTAAAATAGCCTCAAGCCAAGAGATTGTCCGACACATAGAAGTGGGAATTGTCATTTTCACACTTCAGTTCCTTAACAGAGCAAACAAACTGAATTAAACATGTTAATGGGTGAGTGTAAAAGGTGCCGGTGCTTTGTGATTTACAAATGACTTTAATCTGCTCAGCAATTTCCCTTCTATTCTCTTATCTCCACATGTACACTTTCATCTCAACTCGTTTACATACAGAGGCTTGTTCCATTATGCCTCATCCTGTAGATCAATTTATTGTTTTTTTTTCTTTTGACAATATTCATCAGCAGTTTATTTTATAAAGATACTCAAAAATGTTACTATTGTCCTAAAATGTTTCACTCTGTGTGAAAGCCTATTGTTGAAGCTGTGTGTCATCCAGTGCAGAATAACATCTGCAGAAAGCAGCTGCAAAAAAAAAAAGTGAAAACAAAAAAAGGCAAAGGAAACTTTAGCTCAGTTACACCTTGTTCTATGCATTTCCCTTCTCTCTCTCACTCACTCTCCATCTCTCACTGTAGAGCACTGGTTCCCAACCTGGGGTCCAGGATCATGTCTATGGATACAAATAGGTGGGGAGGTAGGAAGCCACTACTTTAGCACAGTAGTTCTTAACTGTTCTAGCCTCAGGATCCACTGCCACTTTCTAAATAAGAAATTGTGACCCAGTTTTCCAGCATATAAATCCTGAGTATTTTTTTAGATATATGGACAAATTAACACATCATCATAGGACAATCAGCTTTAAAATTCTAGTATAAAAAAGGGTTAAGATTTTAATAAAACTATCAAAATGCACAAGATGTGTAGTCTGCTTAGGGCTTTTGTACACCATAGACTTTTTGCCACACTTAACAGCCCACTGAAAACAGATCTGATATCTACTTTTGGGTTGTGAGCCACCAGCTGAGAACCGGTTCTTAACCAAACTGTTTCTACAAGATCCCATCAAGTCAATCAGGACCACTTTGTCAAGAAACACATGATTTGCGACTATAAATATTTCTTTATTAGCAGTTATTAATAAGCACTTGTGGCTGTACTGAGATCCCCCTGCCCTTTCATGAGTCAATGCAAAAAACCCAGAGCAGAGCAGGCATCACTGATAACAGGATGACACTGATTAAGTCAAAAGCAGAATAGAGGAGGAGCTGGGGTGGAGGAGGACTGCAAGAGCAGCCTGCAGAGAGAGCGACAGAGCGTAGCCAGGCAAGAGCAGTTTAAATAAGGGAGCATGAGAGTGATTGGCCAATAGTGTGCTTAGAGCAAACCAACTGGCCGTCAGCTGATGAGTACTTGATCAGTTGGCAGCACTTGACTCCATGGCCTGCCTGAACCAACGCTATAACACTCAATTCACCCCTTGTTTACAATGGGTCAAAGAGCATTATGTCAGCATGGCAGTAGCCTATAGCTGGAGATAAAAAGGCTACTGTGCTGAATGTCTGCATAACAGTTTAGATGGAACATATGACCAGGACCAGGTGCCTGAAAAGATAAAGAAAATATTCATAACTAGAAAAGCACTCAGAGAGCGCAGACCTCCGCCATTAGCCCTATTTCCCAATAGTAGAATAATAGAATCCTTTAAAAAATTCCTAGATCCATTCCCATGTGCCCTCCACCACGGCATTCACCGATTACTCCCTCTCCAGTGGTGTGAAAACACAGTGAGGTCAAGCATTGGCTTCGCTACGGGTGGACTGTCATGGTGGAAGCACTGCCAACAGATGCACTGACAGTCTCACCCATGGTCTCACAGGACGACTGAAAGTCATGGCAGAGGGTGAATAATCCTCTATTCCTCCCAGCATTGTAAACATTCTTGCTACAGGTCACTATCTTTCTTTCTGTTATGCTCTGACTCGTCTCCTCGACCGGGCACGCGTCTTTCAAACTCTATAAACTCCAAAACTTTGAATAGAAACACACCCAAAATCCTGCTGGGATTGAAGTTAATTATGTCCGCCATCTCCTAGTGTAAAGTGGTAACAGCGCAGACCTCCAGTATTAGCCCTATCTCCCAATAGTACAGAATCCTTTAAAAAATTCCTGGATCCAGACGGTGATCCAGATCACTCCCAAAATCTAATCAGTTCTTTCTTATGCCATTTCTGACATTTCCTGAAAATTTAATCAAAATCTGTCCGTAACTTTTTGAGTTATGTTGCTAACAAACAAACTAACAAACCCACCCAATCACATAACCTCCTTGGAAGAGGTAACTAGTTAAATGGACTAGTGACTCTGACTACAGAGGGATCCAGATGAAAAAAGTTAAGGGCTAGAAAATATACTTAGGCAGCTGTACGCACACCCAAGTACAGTCTGTGTGCAAAAAATACTTTTATGTAAGGTTAAAAATCATCGCACCTAGGCTAGCCATGTTGTATAAGATTACTCAGTGTTATCCATGTTGAAAGGCTATGGGAAACATTTTTTTGTTTATTATCAACTACATTTGTTTCGAAGCATGCTTGACATTTTGTTTGAGCAAAAAAAAAGATGTGCGTGTTTTTCTTGGACAGCAAAGATAAAATACAAGCTCAAATGTTGGCCATACAGCAGCTAAGTTGCATTAGAGAATATCATCCATCATGTAATAACAGTAAGAGTTGACCCACAGCTTTTTAAGAGGCAGTTGACCTACAAGATGATGTAAGAGGATACAACGTCTAGGATCAAAGTAAGTACTCTACAGAAACTGACAGTCATTTGTGAGAATCTTTCTTTTTCAAAGAGCATGGTGCATTCCTGAAGACTTGTGGTGGTACAAGTTTATTTAATGTTTTGTCACTGTAGAAAGTCTAGTCAACCCTTTAGAGATGGTACGGCTCGTTTAAAGTGACTAAAAGCAGCTGCTTGTTAAGACTAGATAAGTGTTAGATAGTGGTCATGTCTGAGGGGCAAATTATCCACACGGATGTCCATCCCTGCTGTGAAAAGCTTTTTAGACATTGTGGGACTGCTCACTTGCAAATTTCTTATTTTACACATTACCTTGAAAGCCTTCCAAGTCCATTACTATCATTTTTTAGGCCGCTTCTTTCTGAGTGCCCTGCATTATCCTTTTTACACCTACTCCTCAACCTTTCACTCCTCCACCTCTTGCATCATCAGACAGACAGAGTCGTGATAAGCTGCTTCTTCAACAAAAGATCCCTGTAACCCATGCCACGATACCTACACATCGAGCTTGTTGTTTTGTTTACGTGCTAATTTAGTAACGGTGCTATGATTGTCATGTTGGCCCATTGCGCTCTAATTTCCCCTTCTCCAGCTCTGCAGGAGGTGCAGAGAGTGAACTGCCACAGCTGATCCTGGAGGTGTCATCTCCCTCCTGGCAGACACCTCGGGTGAATAAATCAGCCTCTAATGACGCCACCTTGAATTACGGAAATGCTTACAGCTGCACTATTAAAATGCAAGGGGGTTTTCTTTCTGGAGTGGCAAAGTGGGATACACAAGGCCAGGATTTTCTACAACATCCTGACAGGCCTCCCCAGGATGACTTCTGCTACCAAATTGCAGGACCCCATTACTGCCATCCAGCTCTCCAATTAGAGCTCAGAGGGGAAGCCAGGCCACTTGTTGTAATGGTTGGGAGGATGGGTGCCGCAGAGGTAGAGAAGTCAGTGAAAGCTAAGAGTTAGGGAGGGAGAAAAAGAGAGAAAATCCACCTTAATTTGCTGGAACTCGTTCTTCAGTTCTTCAGTTCTCCCCTGTTATCCTACATGATGCATCACAAAAATCAACAAAGGTGCTCAAACTGCTGTGTATTTCCTGTCTAAACATAATGAAATTACAGTCTTATTAAAACGCAGATGCTAACTGATCTAAAGACAGATTTTCCTTTAATCTCTAAGCAACAACATGCCAGTCTTTGAAGCTGGATTAGGAGCAGATATGAGTTCTACTTTCAAGCTTTGCTAGATGCAGCCAGGAGAAGAGAATAGCTCCTCAAATAGCCTTGATAGCTTCTCCGTGAGATGACATTGATACAAATGGATAATAATATACCTGTAACATATACCTGTGTTTGCTGAGTGTAATATACACCTCAGTAATGAGACAGTAGGCTACCCACACAGCTATTCCTTGAGGTTTTCAAATCCCTTTCCTCACTGCAGGCGGCAGAAAAAAGAACTGACTTGCAGTCCGTTAATTAGGTGTCAGACACGGGAACTAAACATAAACAGTGACAGCTTATATTACTCAAAGGGATTACCTCCATTTGCAGTGTCGTAAAGCAGCCACAGACAGTTTGTAGTGCTTAATTTTGGGGAAAGTTCATCCGAGTAGAAAGAGAAATCTGTCAGAAATACTTCAACATAACATTAGCAGTCAGAAAAATTCGACACGTCATCCATTTGTATTTTGTTGCGGTTAAGATTTGTGATTCTGTCTATCACAGCTTTGAATAGTCCTTTGGCCAACACAGTTGACTTAACATGTATTACAAAAAGATATGCAAGAGAAATGAGCAGCAGTGACAGGAAAAGGTTGAATTTTAGGCTATGAATGTGCTGCTGGTACATTAGTCCCTATTATCCAACCATTGTCGAGAAGAAAACTAGTTTAACAACCCATTTATGCAGTTGCTAAGAGAATTCTGACATGCACCAAAATTCTTAAATGGAATTTGTTCTTTGCCAAAAAAAAAAAAAAAAGAAAAAAAAAAAAAAACTTTTAGCCAGTAAAGTGCTCATATGCCTGAACAAAAGTGTTTGGAATTCTTTTTTCCCAAATTTTGCCTGTTTCATTCGTTTTTAACTGACTTATTGTATCTAGAAACATATAACCACAACCTGCTGATTTCTTCCTCTGTGCACAGTCTCCAACTTCTCTGACACACTTGATGTGCTGTTAGCGTTAGCAGCGTTACCTCTCAGCATCTATAATGTTAACATGACTGTGTCGGACATACTGACATACTTCCTAAAGCTATGGAGCTATGAGACGCTTATCCCCTCACATTTTCACATAAAGAAAAGTGCTAAGATGCAATGTGAGTTGTACAATCCCAAGGTAAAAGAAAGAATGACACAGCTTGATTAGCATGCCAAATGATAGTGAGGTACTTTAGGAGTAAGCATAAGCAACATCATGTGCCCAGAGGGTTGAACCACAGTCAACAACTGCTGACAATAATGTTAGACAATAACAACATGCCTCATCTCTATCACTTCAAAAACCTGCACTACAGCATCATCAGCAGTAAAGGATGAAGACTTATGTACTTTTTCCAATGGAGAGTTTCTGGCTTAAGCTTACAGATATATTCATACTAAAATATCTTGGAATTGAAAGACATATACATGCTACCTCTAATTAAGGTTTCCCTCTGTTGTAATCAGATGATATAGAAGCTCCAAACATAGGCATAAAGCTGTTATCAAAAACACTTAAAATGCTTTTTAATGTCAAATGATCATTTACAGATCCTTTGTCTGCCCGCTGCAAATCCTTTGTTGTGAGTCAGGATTTGGTTTGAATTAAATATTGATTCTGGATCAAATCCCCAAAATCTGAATCCAATCAAACTTTGAGAAACAGAAAGATTAACTGCCCAACATGGATACATTATTTGAATGTGGTTAACTTTCTTCTTTCTTGGTATTACAATGTTTAATCCAAATTGCAAAATGCTACATTATTAATGTAAACTAGGTACCCAGGTAAAAAAAATGTGTAATATAATATGTAACAACACAATCTCAACTCGACATAATGATGCAGGATGCTTATGTTAAAGTGGCGAGTGCCTCTGCTGTCCTCTGTCAGAGCATCAACTCCAATGGCCTGTTTAATCCACCAGTTGGCAAATATGTAGTATTTAGTCCATTCATCATTTCATTCAAACATACATGTTAGTGTTAGTGTCTGTTACAGGCAGTAGGAAGATGAAGATGTTTGAAAGACTGGGCTGCTGTCTTTTTTCCACTTGTTGTCTGTCATATGCTCATAAACAGAAGGAAAGAATAAGTGCTCCTGTCTGTTATGAATTAGTACAAAAACAATGATGTGACGTTATATTGTGGGCTTTATAATATGATAAAGTTATCATGACATAGTCGTTGAAAGTTGCACGCTAACCGTCTCTGAGTCAGTTGTTATTTTAGTCTAAAATAACGAGGTTTACAGTGATTAATTACACTTCATAAAGCTTGTTATGTTATGTTGTTTTGCATCATTTGGACTATCAGAAGGGTGCAATGAAGAACCAGTCACAGATTAAACTGATCTTCAGTTAAAGTGAAGATGTCTATCATTATTTATCTTTTTGTACCTGAACGAACAGTTGATTGGACGGTGTACTTTTGGCAGGCCAAGATTTTCATTGGTTGACTACAGCAGAGGTTCCCAAAACCCCCAAAATAAGAATGGCAGACACTGGAAACTCCTAAAGTTGCACACAGCTGTGCACGTTTAAGAATAGTAGTGTGCACACTTACATTTTTAGGACTTTTATTTACATTACTTTGATTTTATTATCAATCTCACCAATGACTACAGTTTATTTTTAATCAAACACATTCTATGCATATACAATACGTGTAAAAAATACAATTTTAAATCATCAAAAAATGTCCTTTGTATATTTTGGAAAGCATCAAAGCACCCACTTCTCAGTGTCTCATGACCCACCCAGGGGGTCCTGACCCCCACTTTGGGAACCACAGGACTACAGGCCTACATGTGTCATTATTTTGCATATTGTTGTCAGTTGTTTTCATTATGTTTCTGCTTGAATCTTTGAAACTGGTCATGTGACAGGTTTACTGCAGCTGCACAGCAACAGGTGGAAAATCAGATGATCTCCTTCTGTGTCATCCATCTTTGAGAAATCTGATTCTAGATTTGTCTGTTAAAGATTTGGTACTTTCCATACAACTGAAAATAAAATTAGGTGGTATTGTATCATTTACAAATGTGGTATTGATAAGAATACTTCATTTTTTTAACAACCCCATTCACAATAATATAACAATTATCATATAATAATAATAATCTACCTTTACAAAAAATATTTAGAAGACTCGTCTCTCACAGAACAAAACAGAACAAACATAATATCAAATCATGTTACAAGTTTTATTCCTACAATCCTTGTCAATACACAAGTGTTTGATCAGCAAGGCTAACAAATCAAGAGGAGGAAGGTCAAAGGCAGCGGTCAAAAATACAGACCTCTGTCATCCACCAAGAAACTCAAGAAGAAGAAATACGGGAACTGCATGTTCACAGGCCCTGTGGTCTGATGCCCTTATATGGGCATTCAAGTGGTGTTTTTTTTATTCTAATTGGGAACAACATGAACAAGCTAGGACACAGCATTCATCTTTTTTAAAGAACTCTGGTGCACACAGTTCTGCAAGAACTGCGTCAGCCCAAGATTTTTCCTCTTAAGGACAATTTTAAGAAAAAACTTTGGAAGATACTGATCAGTGAGGCCCATTGAGAGTACAGTTTGTACATGCCTGTTCTGTGTACTTTTAAACAATTAACATCCGGCCCACAATTCCAAGCACATTAACTTTGAAAGTCACAGTAGCTATGCCTCTAATATCACCTGCTGCCCTCTCGCAGTATTATTAAACATATCAATCTCAATCATTCACAACAGAAATGCACACACATACACACAGGGAGAGTCATATGCCAATAATAAAAAGCAATAAAAATGTTCTGGGATGTTTTCTTTTTCTTTCCATTTATTTGAGCCCAGCAGCAATAGAGGTGGACTAAGTGCTGGCATCACAGGGGCCAAGACATAAAACCTCATCAGACCTTATTGCTTGTCTGTTTTTGGCATCCCCTCATATTCTAAGCTCTCCTTGTGGCAAAGATGTTGAAGAGGTTAATAAAGAATCGAGATGTGGGGAGTTGCAGCAGAAAGCAAACGGCTAAAGACACAAATAGATTCCCGGCGAGTGCACATTAGCTGATGAACATTATAGCATAATGGTATCATTACGTATGATGAATCCAGTGATTTACCCTATTAATGTACTGCAGGAATCCGCCTGAGGGTCCAACGGTAGTGTGAAAACAGTGCAGGATGATGAAACAGCGTATGAGCGCAGAGGCACAAGCTTCCACTGCAACAGATCACAGATTGGTGTTTCTGATTCAAAAATGTGTAGAATTAGTGCAAATTGCTATCTTTGACATGGGAGTCCTTTTTTTCCCAAGGTGTGACCTAGTTGTTATTTCTGTTGCAGTGAGTTAATAAGACTCTACGCCCCACTGTATCACTGTAATGCACCTGGCATAAAGTCTTACAGTAAATTCCATGCCCATTACTTCAGATGTAACCCTGAAGTTATATTCTTCTTTCAATTTATTTCAGTGGCCCACTTCTGCTTCAAGGCAATATTCTAGGCTCTGACTGAAACAGAAATGACCTCAATACTGTAGTAACAATAATGCACTGGTGAGATGATGATAGCCTTGGAGAACAAGGAAAAAAAAAGACAATTCTTCCTCAAGCATCCAAAAGGTCTCCATAATGTACAGATGTTGTTAGAGTCTTTTGTGAACTTGTTTCTGTCTTGTTGTGCTGAACCTTCAGTTGACAAGAAATGCTATGTGGAGGGGGTTTCCTGTAGAAGGTAAAGTTAGTCTTTAAAAAAATTTAAAACTAATTTTATTTTCTGTAGTTAATAGGCCTTTTACAAGATGCAAACCTTGTTTCTTCAAATAGAATTATCTTTTTTGGTAAATAGGTACATTAATTGGCTGTACTATTTGGAAAGTAATGTCAGACTTTATAGCTAAGCCATTATGTACACAAATGTCAGGATGCCTGAGCATGAAGTAGAAGGAACTGAAACAACTTTGAGGGAAACATGATCAAATAATTGCACAAAGACATTAAAAAAAGGTGAAAAATTGGAGAAAATGGATTTAAAGTGGTGAAAATTGGCAGAAAAAGTGGCAAAAAGTGGTTACAGAGTGAAAAAAATGTTAAAATGCTAAAAAAAAAAAAAATAGGTTCAAAGAAAACAAAGTGGCTTAAGACAGGCAACAACTGGAAGAAAAATAGTGGGTACAGTATCTGCTGTTTTCTGAGTAGGTGTACAAGTACTTAGACTTTATATCAGCCCCATTATCCAATACTGTTATCGGTATCTGTGCACACCGAGTTAAATAGAAGTAAGAATATGTTAAAAGAGGCAAAAATAGGTGAGAAGTGGCAAAAATGGGTTAAAAGAGGCAAAAAAATTGTCAAATATGGCACAAATGGGGCAAAATTGGGTGGAATCGGTGAAAAAAAAAGGGGTTAAAAAGTGGCATGAATAAGTAATTTGATTATCAGAACCCAATAATAGCTTTATACACTTTAGCTCTATAAATGAGGTATTTGTTAGCCAGGATGCTGGCACTCCTGCTGCTGACCCAGCACACTTGCATTGATACCATCAATAAATCACTACTGGGGAGCACCCAGTCTCTGGGTTCCTCTAGGGCCCCTCCAGCTCTGTGGACAGGCCTGCTTATACTGAAGGAAAGTGAGTAGATCAGGCAGATGAAAAAAGATCAAAATGTCTCACTACTGAATCAGAGGCAAACTCCGAGCCCCATTTTTGTTCAACTTGTAATTAACCATTAGTTTATGATAATAATCCTGTCATGACCTAATGGTGCAAAAATAACATGCTTCCGCAAATGTCACAACCAATACATATGATGAGTAATTGCCAGAGAGGTTAACGATGCAGAAAGCGTGATTATGGAGAGCTTGTTGGCAATTTCATGCACTTCTGGGGAATTCATGAATTAAGGGAAATCAATTGATGAAAATGAACTTTTCGAAATACCTTGTGAGAGGCAATTAATCTTCAATGGGAGAGCTGCACTGGGCATGTAATTCAAAGATAAGCTATCACCCTCTTATTGAAAATAGTTTCTAATTTATTCATGCTAATCAGTGTTTTTCAGCTGCAGCATCTTGCATATGATAAACAAAATTCCTCTGCATGGGCCACTCTGCTTCCTCTTGAAAGAACGATCACTGCTTTTCAATTAGCTGTGAGGCTACAAAGTGTCTTTGATAGGCACAGCCACGCACAAGCCTCATTCACATAGCTTATTGAGAAAAAGAGACTGTCGCTGGATAGGCTGCTTCCCGACGTCGGAATATCAGCCGCTGACCAAACAACTGTTGCTCTGGGTGATCTCTGCTCATCTCAGCTCTCAGCTTTGTGTGTGTGGAGAGTGTTTGCATGAGTCTGCGAGAGTGAGTGTGTGAGAAATAGATGATCTGATGTGAGCACACAAAGCTCCGTCTCCATCTGTCACTGGGCCTTGATGCAGCGCTAAAGGTCAAAGTTCAAACTTCAGAACCCGGGTCGTGATTAATGTAGAGAGAGCAGTTGGCAGCTAGCAGACACACGCTACACCCAGTCACAGCGAAAGAGCTTGGCTCAGCGGGTGATCGGATCTGCTCTTTAACAGCTCTTTGCTCATCAGTTTGTTGTCCTCTGAATATCTGCACGGTCAGGACAGACAAAAGGCTCCCGGTGCCATTCTTACTGCCATCAAGTTCACATTTCAGCCTTTCCTTTTAAAATCTGGGGTGAAATGAAGATCTGAAAACATTGTTGACACTGGGGTGGGAACTGCAGGGCAACCTATGATTTAATAGGATAGGTTTAAACAATTTAACACAGTATGACCCACAATAATGATTATGTTCTAATAATGCATTTCTGGAATAATTGATATACTGTCAGAAAATCATATAAAGAAACACCAAAGTACCTCACTAACCTAAGAATGTAAAATGCTCTGAAAGGTGTCTATTTAGAGCAATTTGGTGTCAGCTTCACCTCCGATCACCTTTTTCTGATACTATCCCATGACGATCTGCTTCTCTTATCCTGCTGTTAACTTTTTCCCTCACCCATAAATTTCTGTTCACATTCCTTGTATTCATGCCCTTAGCAACCACGAGGAGTCATCAAGTGGTGAGTCAAACTGCTGCAGCAAGCTATTCAGAGCAAATTTCTATTTCCTAAAATATCAGTATTTGACAACAGCAAAAACTATATACAGTGCCTCTAAAAAGTATTCCCCACTATTTCTGATTTTAAATCAATCATGATTTGGCCTTTCTGACAAAAAAAAAAAAAAAAAAACTCTTGGATGTCAAAGCAAAAAACAGATTTCTACAAACTAACTTCAATTAAAATGGAAAACAAAATAAGGAACTGCATATATATTCTCCCCTTGTAAATGGCCTGATCTAACAGAAGACCAGCAAATAGGCGCTAGTAGTCTCACAACCAGTGAAATGGGGACCACTTGAGTGCTGTGAATGTGTCTCTAGTGATTCTAGTATACACCTGTGTCTGTAAGGTCCAGTCACTGGTTAGATAGTATTCCTGGCTACCATTAGCTACATTATGAAGAAAGAACACTCCAAGTGGAAAAGGTTATTGAAAAGTATAAGTCAGGGGATAGATAAAAAAAATCTCCAAGGCACTGAACATCCTCCAGAGTTCAGTTAAATCCATCATCAAGAAGTGGAAAGAATTTTGCATGTGTGTAAATCTGCCTAGACCAGGGGCCTCATTTATAAAGCTTGCTTACGCACAAAACGGGGCTTGAAAGTGGCGCACGCCACTTTCCACACAAAGGTCGTGATTTATAAGAATAAACTTGGCAGGAGAATGTGCGCACCAGTACGTCAACTTTGATCCTTGCACACAAACATTTTGGAGACAGGGGAAACTGGCAGTGCATATGGTGAGGTGGTGAATTGAAGCCAGTTTCATCTCATACATTGAATGTCATCACATATCAGACTTATAGACCCGCGTAATCATAAACACCCAAGTCTGCAGTGTTATAGACGTGTTCCTTTCGTGAGCCATTAGGCCTACTACTGTATGCATAATGTTCATATATCATACTTTCATCTTCAAATGATATAGAACGGTGGATAGCACTGATTGATTAGTATTTATTGTGACAAGGTGTGTAACAATAAGTGTAATTCCTGAGTAAGCATATAAATAGTGCGGTGACACTTGTGCATAATGCTGCACAATGGATGCGCTGGCATTGCTGGAAGACCACGCAAATGGCAGGATCAGGATGGAGAGAGTCTTTAGGGACGGCGAAGATTTCCTGGCCCATGATGATTACTGGCTAATAAGCCGATTTAGATTCCCTCGAGCAGTGCTCTTGGTTCTATGTGCTGAACTGGGCCCAGTGTTAGACAGAAACACCCGCTGGAACCGTACAATCCCGGTGCATATACAGGTGCTGACCACTCTGGGGTTTCTGGCAACTGGCTCCTTCCAGCTGGATTTAGCCGACAGGAATGTGTTTGATATGATTGACAATATATAGTTTTACATTTTCTGTCTAAAGCCCCTTTTGGGTATGATATAATACAGTTAAATTCTGTCCTTAGGTCTGGGACATCGCAGCCATCCCTCAGCACAATAATGCCAGCCGTTTTGGATGGCATTATAAACATGACCAGTCGATACATCAGGTTTCCTTACACTGTGGGTGAACAGGCCAACATTAAAAGGCAATTTGCAGCAATGTCCGGTTTCCCAAATGTAATCAGCGCAATTGACTGCAGTTACGTTGCAATAAGGGCTCCGAGTGAAAACGAATTTGTCTATGTGAACTGAAAAAATGTGCATACAATCAATGCACAAACTATTTGTACCTCAAAGATGGTTTTGACAAATTTAGTGGCACGGTGACCTGGGTCAACACATGAGTCATTCATCCTGACGCACAGCAGTGCAACAGGCTGCAGGCAGGCGCTGAATGTGATGGCGGGCTCCTGGATAAGTACATAAACACCATTTTAGAAATTCTAACCATTAAAGCCTGATTTATAATTACTCTTCTGTTATATCTTTCAGGTGACAGTGGCTACCCCCTAAAGCTCCTCACCCCTTTTGCCAGCCCACAGAGCGCAGAGGAGGTGCGCTTTAATGTGGCCCAGTCTCGTGCGTGCTCCATTGTGGAGCGAGCCATCGGCCTCCTCAAAAATCGGTAGAGGTGTTTAGGTGCCTCGGGGGGGGCAGACTGCTCTATCACTCTACAAAGGTGTGTAAAATCATTAGGGCTTGCCATTCCCCTTCCGCCTGGCCTCCCTCCCCTACACAATGAGGACCCCGACCCACAACCACCTCCCCAACATGAGGAGTTTCAACAGGGAGCAAGGCTCCATGAGGGCCATGCAGCATTTGCAATAAGACAGCAAGTAAGTTTCATTTTTTAACAAGATCTTTAATAGAGCTGGCAATGTCAGACGTTACATCACACATGTTACTCATCACTGTACGTATTTTTTGGAGTTTGTCTCTGACTTCACTGATCGCACTGATGGTGTCCCTTTGTGTTTGCAGGACAGCATCGGTCAGGACCCGGCCACTTTCCGGTGCTCCATGCGCTTAAGACGAACTGGTGCCGTGGACAGCCAGGCCTTCAGCCATGGTGCCAGGACATGCCGTGCCCAAAACCTCCTCGTCACCCACCGCTTCCAACTCTAGGGTGACTGAGGACACAACACATTAGTCTACTGCCTTTTCACAAGTCTCTGTTGAAATATTTAATTTAAACATTTAATAAACAGATAAAACTGTACTTTACCAGTCTCCTCTGTGGTCTCTGCCAAATCTGTGTCTCCTTCCTTCTCCGACACAATGCCACACATGCTGGTCGTCCCTAGTATGGAGGCTATTTTGGTGTCCAGCGGTGTGGGCTTGGGTGTGTCCTTGCCCCCCCCCGTAGCAAACACCCTTTGACGCCACCATGCCACTCTCTTCTTGGCCTCTACCTTCAGACCCGACTACTTCTTTTTTACTTCTGCCACAGATCGCTCTGTGGCACCCACACCATTTACAGCGGTGACAATGTGCTGCCACTCAGTTGTTTTTCTTTTATTAGTGATCCCACTACTGTGACCACCAAATAAAATTACTTTTCTGGCCTCCACCTCACCAACAAGCACCTCTATTTCCGTCTCGGTGAAATTCCTCTTTCTTGTCTTTTCTGCCATGATTGAACGTAAAATGCCGTTGTTCAGCAGGCTATTTGTATGCATAAACAATCATGAGGTACTTTGCATTGACCATTCACGGTAAAAAGTGGGTGTGTAGAGGGCAATCTTCCAGGTGGACTGTGATTTATAAAGGGAAAAGTGCTTGCAGATGTGCGCATGCACGGTTTTATAAATCAGATTTTTTTTTTTGGCGCATGCCATTTTCAGCTTTTGTGCGCACATACACTTTTAGTATGGATCCTATGCAATGTTTTATAAATGAGGTCCCAGGTCCCCCTAACAAACTGAGTAACTGTTCAAGAAGGAGACCAGTGAGAGAGGAGTTACAAGCTTCGGCAGCTGAGATGGGAGAGACTGCATACAACAACTGTTGCCTGGGTACTTCACCAGTCAAAGTTTTATAGGAGAGTGGCAAAGAGAAAGCCACTGTTGAAGAAGTTTGCCAAAAGGCATGTGGGAGACTCCATGGTCAAGTGGAACAAAGTTCTTTGGTCTGATGAGTCCAAAATGGTGCTTTTTGGCCATCAGACAAGAGGTTTGGTGGACACCAAACACTGCACATCACCACAAGCACACCATCCTCACTGTGAAGCACGGTGGTGGCAGTATCATGCTGTGGGGATGCTTCTCGGCAGCCAGCTTTGAAAGGCTTGTGGAGGTAGAGGGTAAAATGATTTGGCAAAATGTAGGAAAATCCTGAAGGAAAATCTTATTCAGTCAGCAAGAGAACTATGGCTCTGAAGAACATTTATTTTCTAGCTGGACAATGACCAGAATCATACAGCAAAAAGTACACAGAAAAGGTTTAAAGACAACAAGGTTAATGTTCTGGAGTGACTAAGACAAGCCCAGGCCTCAATCCAATGAGGAAAAATTCTAAAATCAAAAAAACGGACAAAACATTCATGAGAGTGAACACTTCTTTATAGGCACTTCATCCCATATATACAGTGCTTAACAAATTCATTAGACCACCACCCAAAGTGAGGCTTATGCCACAGCTGCCCTAAATTAACAGCACTGGTAAAAATTGGTAAAACCCAAATCATTTTTTATGTTTCTGCAACGGTTAATTCACCAATATGTAGAAGCTCTTTAACCCAAATGATAGTTTTAATGCTGAAATATAATTATTATTGTTATCCATGAACTTTCAAACTTACTGATTTACAAAAAACTGAAAAAATAGTAAAGCACATTAATATATCTTGATTAATATGTCAAACTATATTTATTTACTTGCATTCCTGAACAGAAAAATTAGTTTTAGTGCTTGAATGTTATGCTTGATGAATTTCTAACTTCTCAGAGAAGCCCAGTGACCCGGCTCAAATTTGGGTTTAAAAAGGTGAATTCAGTTTGAAATTCCTTGTTCCTGTTCAAAATGTTAAAACGTGCAGAGCTCACTGAAAATGAAAGAGTCCGCATTTGAGCACTTCATGACGCTGGATGGTCTCTGAGACAGGTGGTCTAACACATTTTTTCAGCACTGTATATATATATATATATATATATATATATATATATATATATATATATATATCACCTTAACACTCTAATTTTTGATACCTAAAATAAATTGTCAGAGCAAATGTTTGCATTAGTACATCTGATTGAGGGTGCTTTCACACTTGCACCCTATAGAGAGGTTGTTACAAAACAAAGGGGTGTTCCTTCTTTGGCCTGGTTTGCAAAAATATTTTTGAACACGACAATCAAACAGTTTTGGAACAAAACCAGTGAGTTGAGATCACTTGGGAGAGGAGGTCTCAGCTTGTTTTTAACTGAACTGAGTGATTCAATGGAGCTTATATAACTGTCCAATAGTGGTATAAGAAGCAGCAGTAGGTAGAAGTAACACAGCTACCAGACCATGATATCTGTTAACAAAATTAAAGGAACAAAGACTGCCCACTACAGTCAGTGATTGGGCACTAATTAGCATAAAAATAGTAACAGGTTAACTTTACTCATTGTTCAGCAAAGCATCACAGGACTGAACAACATCAAGTGATTTAACAACTTGTTTAGTTCCAAGAATTTCATCAGCTCATTGAACCAGGAGAATATGTCTATATCAATCACTAGACCACTTTGAGCAAACAGGTCTTTTGCACACTGCTGAAAGAGCTTCTCTGCCAACATTGCAAACAGGTGTTTAGGTTTAAAGTGTGACCATATTAATTGGGGGCCTTTAGCTGCTTGTTTTTCATGCCATAGATGTTGAGAGTACTCTCAAATACTTTTTTTCTTCTTTCATTCATTATTATATCACAACGCATCAAATATGTCTTTCATGAAAACTAAAAAAAAAAAGAAAAGTTCATAAAGAACACCATTTAGCATTGGCCAGCATGGTTTAAAAGCCCCTTTTGTTCATGCAGGGAGTTTGTTTGATAAATCTGATTGCATGTCCAAATGTTGATGAAGCATTGCACCTCCTAGCTGCTCCAAGTCAACCCATTTTGTGGCTAGATTATCTAACTAACTAGCATCTTGAATGCAAAGTGCAACAGCTGGATAGTCATGGCTTTTGTTCATATGCAAAGGCTGTGACATAATGACATAAGGACAGCCCGTTATTGGTGTACAAGGAAAGCCTGAGGCAGGGAGAGAGGCTGTAAAAAACCTAGAGTAGAGAAGGCATCGCTGACAACAGAATGACACTTACTAGGTCGGAAGTAGAATAAAGGAGGAGCTGGGGTGGACGAAGGTTGCAATTTGTGGCTTGTAGCGGAAGCAGCAAAGCATAGCTAGGCTAAAGCAGTTTAAATATGGACAATAGTATGCCAAGTGCAAATCAGCTGGCTGTCAGCTGATGAGGGCTTGCATAAGATTAGCTGATCTTAACTACATGGCAGTGTTGACTCTATTGCCTGTCTGGACTAATGCTTTACGTTCCATATTTTGCACCGACAATCCCATAATAGCATTACATGACTTAAGATGGAAATACAGGGCCATGCTGTTATTTTTGTCACACTATGATGTTGTCTGATAAAACTTGAGCTAGCGATGAGGTACCCTCAGATGTTTATTTTTATTTATTTTTTTTTTTTTTACCATTCAGTTAAATGGTCTAGTCTAGACTTTAAATTGATCCAACACCATCAGTCAGCTATTGCCCCGCCTTTGTAAAACCATTTGTAATGACGTTGAACTTTTACTTTGGATATTGATTTAAAAAATCATTTTGTGGATTGAGGGCCTCAGCATATCCATGCGTTGTTTGTTAAACTCTCTCTCTCTCTCTCTCTCTCTCTCTCTCTCTCGATGAGTCATATAAGTCCATGATAAATAGCCGACTGCCAAACAATTCAAGGTTCAAGTGCTGGAGAGGATTCTTGATTTCTTTCTCAGAGCATTTGTTTGTGAGTAAATGTTCATGTGTGTGTTATGTGCATCTGTGCTCATCCACAAACGTTGAGGTTGTGTGCATACAGAATTTTAATTGTTTTTGTGTGTAAACTGCCACATTCTCTCATGTTGCCAAATATCAACTGCTCGTCTTCATGATGCTCCCTGCAGGCTGGTAGGAGGAGATTTGGACTGAACAATGTGCTGCTAATACAGGCATATTAGTGCCCACTGAGGGTGATGGAAAGGCCAAAATCATGACTATTCAATAAACTGCTCATTATTTAAAACCCTGAAATGTACTTGGCAGAATACAGATGTCAGTTCTTGTTATTTTTGAATGTTTTTTTTTAATCCTTTCTGTTATTTATTTGTGTTTTAGGTGGCACTGGTAAAACATCATCTACCATACCAGTCGATAAATACATTTGACCACTGGATAGTGGAACACAGCGTAAGGCTCCAGTGATGGATCCTGATACGGCTACAAGTCAAAGCGGCTGAGTGATGTAGGAGATCTCTCTCCACTCTTTAATTGCACTTTAGGCACCAGATGAATTCCAGTGATGAGACATGCGGGTGCCCCCTCCCCACTGCCGGTGGTCAATCTGTGTTCAGGGTGATGTATGCAACAGTGCTGTAGGGCCAGAAGAGCATAGCCTGTGATATTTATCTGCCCAATTAAGGCCGGTGCAACTGTGAGATGCCTGCCAATGATTCATCCACAGCAAGTCTGTTTCGCAGCCGTCCCACTGTTGATGACGGCTGTATTGTATGATAAACACTGGCCTGGAGGAGAAGTGAGAAGGCCTATGTCTCTGTTGTGATTTACACCTCTGAGAGCCAACTGTTTAGCACCAGAAAAGCCACGGCCTGGCACCTGATGGAAACTCTGAATTTCATTTTTTTTCTAGTTTCAGTTTTCTTCTGTGCTTCAAGAGAGAAGCACACATCAAAAGTTCAACAAAAAGCATATTTCAAAGTAAACGGATTTGCTTTACATAACATTAACTGAATGAGAGGCTACACAAACCTTTTGTACACGTCCACTTGGCCTTTCCACCATAAATGAAGTTCAACTATACTTTTAGTTTCAGTTGACTGAATGACCTGCGAGTAATCCAAACTTACACCCACTCATGTTAATTCATATACTCTTAAAACAAGGCTGCAACAAGAGAGATAAAGACAGTGTGGGCGGTTTGAGCACCAAACTGTTGTTGTTGAACATGCTGTAAACATGTTTTTAACGACACTGAAATAGATATGGATCAAAGTAATTAAGGTTTATATCAAGCTTCAGCTGACAAAGACTTTAAGTATTGATTAATCCAGCAGTTTTTACATCTAGTCTAACAATACTGACTTTGTAATTCAGATGACAAAGAAAGCCTGCAAACACTGACATTAAGACTCAAAAAAGGGCAGAGATCAATGAATTTGGTGCACTAAATATCCTCTAACCAATTTACAATTAGAGATTTTTTATGTATTTATTCAAACTGCAAGATGTGATGAAAATATGCACTGTGTTATGACCATTTTCAGTATTATGGCACTAGTATTGAAGGCTGTCAGTACAAATGTAAAGCTGCATAAAAGCTGTAACTTTCTGCATCTGTTAAGTCTTAAAATATTTTTTTAAATGTTGGAGTTTTTTTCACCACTTAATTGACACCAATTATTTTTAGAGAAGGAGTGCATCAAAATGGTGTGAATGAATGGCCATTATTTTCAGGCCACCGTACAATAGGCAAAATATTCACATGCAGCTTGAGACAAACATGTTGGTTACATAATTCTTTACTTTGATAGTGATAATATTGAAATTTCAATCAACAGTGCAGTTGTAGTATTCATTTAACCTACAGTATTGTTATTGACCACTACCTCAGACATCTCCTAATGCCTCAAGCCTGTGTACAGTGTGTGCCAGTCAAGAAATCACTGATTCAGACCAAGTTCATTTTTTGAATCAGGTTATTGAACACATTTCATTGTAAAACTGGATATGTTGAATTGTGTGTGTGTGGGTGTGTGTGTGTATGTGTGTGTGAGTTTGTAGTGTGTGTTATGGCTTTTGCAGCCCATACCAAGTAGAAACCTGATGAACTGCTGTGTCCTGCACTTCTGCATTAGCTTCATTTTCAACACTGGTGGTTGCCACTTAGTGAAAATAAGTGATGTGCCATCTCAGCTTAGAAAGATCTGCACTCTAGATCTAATTAGAGCTGATCTTCTTCCACCAGCATCTTTGAGTCTGTTTGGACCGCTTATTAGGGATGGTCATTTCAAGTAAAGTTATGAACTCAAAGTCACTGGCAATTCCTCGAATGAAGTCACACACCCACACACACATGCTTTAAGATGTTAATAGACACAGAGCCTCTTTTTCTACATTGGTCTTTAAAAACACTAAATGATGATATCAGGGTTGAAACACGCTTTTAAACATCACATTTAAGACTTTTTAAGGCTTAAATGGCTTTTAAAGGTTTATGAAATGTTTAACCGTAATAGGGCAAACAAGTTTTACAGTCATAATGCCTAGTTTTGATGATTTCTGCCACATTTAAGCCTCTATTCCATCAATGAACTGTAAACTGATATCAATCATATCATATTTTAGCAAAGTTTATTCTTATTATTAAAACAAGAAAACGACACTTTCGTCAGAGAAGTGCTGAAAAAGAAGAGGGTAGGCTTTTCACATTTTAAAGCAGGCAACTTGGTAACTGAGGTTTAAAGAATGGAACTGATGTTTCACAGCAGACCAAGGCTTATCTAGTCACATTGATTAATATATTATAAAGGAGGGTTTGGTTGGGTTGGGGTCCTCACCCAGGAAATTTTTTACATTTTTCACTTAATTTTCTGCATTTTGTTGAATATTTTTGAATGAAATTGTGGTGGAAATTCAGGTAGAAATCCAAAGCCATTGATTGATAATAAAAGATTCGAATTCTAGTAAGCTTGGATTTGTTGTTTTCAACATGTTTATTTTAAAACGAGTAGTTAAAAAAACACATAAATCACATTAGAAAAGCCTGTTAACTGCTTTAACACCTAAAAATAAAGGCTTTCTAAAGCTAACCTTACAAAAGTCAAACATTAATAGAAAGAAAAATCTACAGATTTTCCTTAAAAGAGGATTATGCTTTATTGCAACAAAAGCTGACCTTTAATAATGTTTTATGGGTGTATTTTCAAGTTTGAAAACTTTAGAAACTGTCTGCATCAGTGATTGATCTGATAGCTTTCCAGATCGTTTGACTTATTGTTGCCATTCAATTATCAATCATTTATAAATTGATAATGCACACAATGGTATGTCAGAGCTTTGCTATAAACCTTACTGCTTATTTGTCAACCCGAGATAGCTATTTTCTCTAAAATGTAACTAGCCATGGCACCAAATATCAATCTATTGGCTATCAAACTGCACTGGTTACCAGAGAGAGGGAAAGTGATGCAGATGTGAGGGAGTGTGTATGAACCTATGGACAAAGAACTTTAATCCTTACTGTTCACATTGCCACTGTTTTCCACTGTTTCCCCCTGTTTTCTGGGGCAGCCTTTGATATCGATGAGCCTTGCCCGTGTAGTTGAAGATATTTCCGCTTCTTTTCTTGAATTATTTGGCTAACATATTTCTAATACTGAGGGATCCTCTCTGACACTGTTCACATTGAGTGGTGATATATAAAATACAAAGACTGGCTAAAGACATGTCCAAGGCAATGTGCCTTATAAACATTAAGATAGTTGTGTCCAAACTTTTTCTGATGAGAGCCACAAACCGAATATTTAAGGATGGTGGGGCCACTTTCATATATCTCCCAATTATGATACCAAAGTTAGTTAATCCAGTCCATATAAGGTAAAGATATACTGTGATCTGATATGCTTTAAAGTTTAAGTCACAAAAAGGTAATCTGACATGCCCGATGGATTTGTTTCACACATCCATCTGGGAAAGCTTCAATGGGAAACGTTTGAGAAAAGACAGAGGCTTTGAAAAATCCTCAGAGTATGATTGGGTGAATGTTCAGTCTGTCACATCTCTACAGGCCAATCAGAGCAACAAAGTAATTAAGGTTTATATCATTGTGATGCAGCCGCTAGCAAGCTGCACGTGCGCAGCTGCTGAGGAATAACGCGGAACATGGCGACTATTGACATGTAACTACTCGACTTTTGTCATTTTTGAAAAGAAAACAACTCACTGCTGTTCTTTGTTCTTCTTTTAACGAAGACATGTTGTCAAGTTCTGATAAAACTGGCGCTTTAGCAGCATCCCCACTAACTGCACCAGCTCTTGCTGCTACTTGTTTACGTCACGACTCTGCCGCACCTGAAAGTACTGCCCCTCGTAGCTGATTGGTCCTGTCACTTTCTAACCGGGCCCAAACGGTTCAGATGGGAACTTTGCAAGATGGATTCGCCAGTGAAAAAAAAGGAAACGGGCATATTCATCTGCTTTGCAAGGTTAAAATAAAAGGTACATCAATGAATTGTTGTGTCAAAATGTTTGTTTAATGAATGAGCAAAGTAGCATTTCTGAATGAGCCCCAAGTTCACAAAAAAACTATGCTCATCTGTCAGAAAACACTGATGAAATATACACTACAGTAAAGCATGAGGATCATGTTCTAATGTCGGCCATTTTTCATTTTTTTAGAATTTGCTGTGGGCCAATTAAAAATGGCCAAGGGCCACATTTGGCCCCCAGGCCATAGTTTGGATACCCCTGCATTAAGACCTCACACAGAATAAATGAACACTTTAAAGACTTTACGGCCTTAAATTTTAAAGGGCCAAGTTGAGACTAAGGATCCACAGGAATCCTGGATGACAACACAACAGAGAGAAGAAACGCTCTAAATCAAAATGACAAAATCAGCAATGATGTAAAGAAATGTTGAAAAAAACAGACTAAATAATGAGCATAATGAAACATCTGTATCTGGACTGTGCAGCATTTATTAAAAACACACATATGGATCAGGAATCTTCATTTGGTATCTTTATGCTGAAACATGATGGACATCGTCAGTAACAAGTGAATAGATTTTTGTCAGAGAATCTTCACTTTAATAGTCTTTTGACCAGATAATACTATATAAAACAGATGTTTTACCTAATCTTAGACTTAGCAATGTCTAGCAAAGGCAATTGTTCCTGAAGTACAGTAAAAGCACTTCAAAATCCCCAATCTCCATCAACACATGACAACACACTTGTTAGCGGTTAGCAAAAACAGCTAGGTTCATTGGACTTATCCCAACTAGTTCTGATGACGCTGCTCACAGTTCCCCTCAACTTCTGATCAGGAAATCAAAAGCAGCACTTTATGCTTTATTTCTAAAGACATTAGCCAAACTCTGGTGCTGAAAATGGTTTCAGACAGCTGCACACAGTGTCAGTGATGCTAATTTAACCTCACTTTTCTGTTCATTTTCACCACAAACGGTGGTGCTGTTTATGCAGAAGTAAAGCAAAAAGTATTTTTTACAAAATAAAGTGGGCTTAGGGTAAAATGAAACCAGAATATTATTTAAAAAGTATGAAAAACAACAGCAAGAAAGCAGAGAGGGCCACTCTAAGTTCATAGTTAAATATAACCATATCTGTATTTATGAATAAGTAAGTGATTATAATTATAATAATTATATAATAGACTATTTTAATTTACTTGGATCACTGAAGATCTGAATTGAACTGTTTCAAGGTGTTAAACCTTTTACCTCTTCTGTTATCCTCTACAATAAAAACAAGCTGCTGTAGTGAATTCAGGGTATATCGTATCATGGCCTCCGTATCGTGATATGTATCTTAATAGGCTAGGGGAAATACCCAGCCCTTGTGCACAGAATGCAAAAGTCACCGAGGGCAAGCTGGAGAGAGATTCTGGCCAGTTTGGATAGTCTGGTGATGCATAAACATTTACAACTAAAGAAAAAAGAAGAAATGTTTATGGCTTAGGGTAAGGTCAGGCCAACATTGATCTGCCTCAGACATGATAAATGTAAAGATGACTTTTATTAAACAAAGAAAAACAAAAATTTAACTTATAATTATCTCACTAATTCTACTACCATTTGTGTTTAAAAAGAAACTAAAGGCTATTATGGTAGGTTTGTTAGCTTTAAGACCACATACGCTGCCCACATATCCAACTATTTTAGTAACTCCAACACATCTGGCAAGCTCACCAAAAAGTCAACATTCTTTAGAAACTTGGCCCATGAGAGTTTTATATGAGGTTAAAAAAGCCTCAGAGTCAGAAAGTTGTGACAGAATAAAATGGTGATATTAACAATGATTTATTTTACAAGGTCGGAAATGTTTGGAAATGTTTGAAATGGTTAAACGTCTACATTGTGACATCTTTATGAGTTTAAATGACAGCAGAATAGGGTACGGAGTAAAGACACTGGTGGTGGTGATGACAGGAGTAGGATAAGACTTCTAAGGAGCAGACTACCATGGAGCTTGACCCAGACAGCAATGAGTGACTTGGAAGTAGCGATGTACAGATGCAGGACAGCATGAAGGAGCTGAACCTGGACATCGATGAGATGAAGTGGAGGTGGCTGGGGTGGAGGAGTGTTGCACTGTGATTGCACTGAAATAACAGACTGACTGCAGAGGAGAGGGAACAGATTTTAAATTATGACAGCTGCATAATGATTGGAAAATGAAGTGAGTAGACACCCACATCAGCTGATTACCAGAGCAAAAACAGAGCAGGAAAAGGAGAACCCTTGAGTGTTTACTGACGACTTCTTGAACTAATGGTAAGCTTTATTTGTGTAGTAAAAATTACTAGGAAATGGCTGAAGAAAAAATAAGAAGACAGATGACAATGAGATGGTTTTTAAATTGCAATTCAGTCCAATTATTCCGCTTGTATGCTATGATGACTTTATGTGTTAATGGAAAGACTGCTGAATTTAAGAGGGAACATGTAAACATACAAGAAATGTTGAGTAAACAACCATTAAGCCAAACAATTTAACATGAAATTGGTTTACAGAAGAGCTCAAGAGAAAACAAGAAGGATAAATGAAATAAAAAGCAAAATGATTTCCTGTAAAGGTCAGGATCTCTTTTCACATTACATAATTTTACCCTTTTTTATTAAACCATTAATGTTTTTCCTTCCATTAGCCAGCTGTTCATGTCTTCCTGCACGGTGACAGCTTGCTGTTGTCCCCTTAATACTTTGTTACTACTTTGAGGGACAGTGATTGACAGCAGAGATGAATTCATCCTGCCTATTTATTTAATGTTATCCACACGCACAGGCGTGGAGAGAAAGCTTTGGAGAAAGATTTAAGTGGCAGTGCTTCCAAGAAAATTCTCAGGAAGCGAAGTCTACATTTTCTGCTTTGGAACAACCCCATTACTATAATCTGAAGCCCATTTTCATGCATAAATGTGAACACGCTTTTTCAGAGTACAAAGAGTACAAAACAGACATCACAATGCTGTGCTGTGTGAGAAAGGCAGGTCCAGAACAGTCAGGCAGAGCAGTCAAGCTTTTCATGACAGATCTCTGTGAATTTGAAAAAAAAAAAAAAGACATGACATTTTCAGTTTTGTGGGTTTAAGTAAATGTGCTGCGATAAATGTGCCTCAGTGGCCAGGGGTGGTGTGCCTTTACATTAAGCTCTTTTAACCCTTTAAGATCATTCCAAGCACCTAAACAAAAAACAGCATAGTTATTCTCCACTCCTGATCTGTCTATTCCCTCTCTGGAGAAGAGAGAGCTGAGTGGCTGACCTTTGTCCTTACTCATTTTAATTAACTGTGGCTAATATCAGCTATTTCCATGATGAGCACTCACATTAGTGCAAGTGCGCAACACACAAAGATATGAGTGCAAACACATAAAAGACAGGAATTTACAGGGGCTGAGATAAAGATTCACAAACACACACAACATTCTCACACACATGACAATGATCGGTGTCTAGCTAAATGCCAGGAGTCATAGAGGCGAATATGCTCCTCTTTATTCTCTGAGAACTTTCTCTGTAATATCACTGCCAGGCTGTTGTTTTAATGCACTATTATTCCACTGTGGCTCGAGGAATGGTAACGCTGATTCACAATCATCTTCTCACATCTTATACAGTAAAAAGGAAATCTTGCATTAGGGTCGTTCTTATGTTCTTACTTTCATACTCAGGCAGAATACGTTCATCCAGACTTATATATCAAAATCATTACCTCTGTTTACAAAGCATATAAAACTCACAAATACACAGCATTTCAGTCAAATGTGGGACATAAACAGTCTCTAAAAAATAGCATGCTTGTAGCTAATGGGGTAAAGTAACATTTCTGCCTTTGGTACACAGTGAGATTCTGATGAAGGCCGACATTTTAATCTTATCCTTTCAAGCAGTATCAAAGGACTATAATGTATGCCATACTGTCTACACGCTTTCCACATTTCTCTGAGGAGACCTCATTCTATACTGTAAGCCTTTTGAGAGGGGGGTCAGTCAATAACTACACTCAGAAATCATTAACACTGAAAATACATGAGCTGCTGCATAAGGAGACAGTGCCGTGTGGATAATGGGATCAAGCCTGAAACTCTGAGTCACTTTGTAATCTGTGTGACAAAATAAAGTCAGCCGCTCACCTATGGGTGGTGGCCTAATTTACTGAAATGACCACTCAGGTTGGAGAATGGCTGACTGGGTTGTTCTCTTTTATGACACTTATGGTTTATTAAAGCAATTTGCAGGTCTAATAGCAGTGTTCATTTCTTCATTTTCAGGAGAGTCGGAGACACCATTGATAAAACGTCCATCTATATTTCAGTTTCAATGAAACATGCACAACTAAATAAAAAACTTATTTTACATCAGCTTTAGAGGGGAAACAATGTTACTAATGTAGACACATAGTAATCGTTTTAACTGAATATAGAGGAAATTAGGGTTAGGTTGCAATAATGCTTAACTTGGAATATTGATACAGCTAATAGTCAAGAGGGAAATAGGGAGAAATGTAATTAAGAAGGTGTTCAATTTGACAGCACCACATTTTTCTGTTATAATGGAATCAATCCTAAAACATGCAGTAATTAATGAGAGATAGAACCACAGCATTTGAGGATAAATTGTGATTTTCCAGGCCTGTTTGACTCTGTGATTATACTCTATCTCCATCCTGACATCAAAGAGAGGAGCAGCGACCTGGAGATTTAACCCGCCGTTTCACTTCTTGCTGAGAAACGCTCTTCTCGGACTGACTCACTCCATGGGCGTGGGTGATGAGTTTTTCACTGTAGATCCGCTCTGATCCATATTAATGTCCACAGCATTTTCATCACACACCGGATTAAGCCTGAATTCTTTATCTAAAAAAAAAAAACATGTTAACCTTACATCACACTGAGGAGATCATGTGAAGACTTAAATAAAACCTTTTACTGCCTTATATCCACAGCCTGCTGGTCATTTCTTTTATGTGTCATTCTCTCACAGCTTGGTAGTTGAAACACAGCTGGATCATGCTTTTTCTTTTTACCAGAATATCTAAAAATTTGTCAAAATTTGTGATACTTTTTGAGAAACCAGCAAAAAGATGTGTCTTAAGCAATAATTTTGAATGTTTGATGGACTGAGCAGTTCTGACAGGTAAACTGTTTCCCTGATTTGGGGTAGCCACTGCAAAGGTTCTGTCACCTCAGGTTTTCAGCCTCCATCAAAGAGAATCTGGTGTTGACTGCTGTGTTCTGACTGAAGCATACTGGTGCAACAGTTCAGACAAATAAGAATCTGCCAATCCACTTAAAGGTTCTAAAACAAGTTTAGAAAGTCTCAAACTGAATCCTGAAGCTGAAAGGAAGCCACTGGAGAGAAGCAAGTAAAAGAGTAACGTGGTCATGACATCTCTTCCCAGTCAGAGGGCGAGCAGCCACATTTTAAACCAGCTGTAATGGAAGAAGAGATGACAGACACACACAAACATAAGTGTTATTATAGTCAAAACAAAACAAGAACTATTAACGACCCTCTTAAATCAATTAAGAGAAATACAGGGTGTTACTCTCCTTAAAAGCCTCAACTAGAATAGACAGTCTTGACCACACAGCTTATCTGTTTGAAGTCTGAAGAAGCTGTCAAAAATAATAACACGGTTCTAGACAGACGGGCAGCTGTACGAGGCCAGGGGGCAAGGAAAACTGTCAATACTGTGCAGGAGTTTAGAGTTTTAAAATGTTATGATGTCTGTTTTCTAATCATTTAGATTCAAACAGTTGAACTCCATCCAGAATTTAATGTTAAACAGACAGTTCAACAAGGCTGGCATGGAATTTGAAAATGGTAGATAGAATTGCAAGTCATCTGCAGAATAATGAAAAGAAATGCCTTCTTTACAAAAAAAAAAGGTCTACATGTTAACATGTCCAAAGAAAAAGGAATGGGGCCTAGAATGGTGTCTTGAAGGGCTCTGCAGAAAAATATTGGCCAAGATGGACAGAGAAGGTCCATTCTATTAGGGATAACTAAAACCACTGAAGGAGAAGAAAGCAAACAGTTCAGGGCAGCATCCAAAAAAGAGGTGATTATCTGTATCGAAGGGGGCAGTAAGTCTGCAAGCACCAGGACATCAGAGTTTCTTTAACCCTCTGAGCCCTAAGCTCTTTCAACCATAGCATCTCGCCTGGACTTATTGTCTTAAAAGGAACCCTGCATGATCAGACAAGTTCATCTTGTTGGTTAGATATTTGTATCCCTCATATGTATATTGAACTAAAAAAACTCACTAGATATCTGCTTTTTGAGTAATTTGAGTTTATAAACTCAGCAGGCCACCATGTTTTGGTCCACACTTGCACCGTGACATCACTTAGCCATAGCGATGTTTCAGACTGGCAGCCAGTGTTAGGGCTGCATCTCAGAGGTGCTGCATGTCTCACACACTGAGAATTTTAAGGTTTGAGGTCTCCTCTATTTTTTCCTTGCACCATGAGTGCTCATCGGTCAAACTAGACAGGAAAATTATACAGAGCCTTATTTACCTTGTTGTAGCAAATATGTACATCCACATTGGTAGAATATGTTTGAAATCTGTTTCTTGATGAACCAGATGAAGGCCACGAGCTACAATGTGTCTGTTTAATAAAACTGTTCCTCAAACTTCAACTATTTATGAAGCTTTCTGTTTCCACACGGTTCAAAATGTGGCAGGTAAAGATAAACACCGTATGAAAACACTTCAGGTTTGTGCTTGTCAAAGTAAAAGCCCACTCCAGCATTTCTTTGGCCAAACTCCCTTCATTTGTACATAATGCTTTTATTTTGAAAAAGCTACCAGCGCGGTTCCACTAAACACTGAATCCAGTCACTTGTAGCGAGGTTTATTGAGGTAAAACTTAGGAGGAATGACAGAGCTATAAAGGCAAAAGAAAAAAAGTAACATAGTTTGTTGAAGGTAAAAAAAAAAAAAAAAAAAGCATGCAAGGTGTCACAATTGAAAAATATTAATGCAGTAATTGTAGATTGTAGTTAATCACAATTAATCTTGACAGCGTTAAAAAAAAGTCATTCAATGTCACAGTTACTAGTGTAGATTTAATCTTTAAAGACCCCAGAAAGTCACCGAAGTTCCAGGCTCACTAGAAAACTCCCCATAAAGGCAACGAAGGCATGGATAATGTCACTAGAATGGCAACGTCGGTCTCAGAGGGATAATATGCAGTCGAAAATGAGATCATTTAAAAATTTTAAATGCAATGCTGTGATGTAATTTAAAATTACTGACACTTTTCAGAAATATTAAAAATGAGGAATGACTGCTGTTGTATTAAAGTGATTTCTCTCCAATTTTGGACAGAAAAGGAAGGTTTGATATTGGTCTAAGTTGGGAAACAAAAGGGTAAAGATAGTGTTTGTTGATAAAAGACTGCACTATAGCATGTACAGCAAAAGACAGTTGAAACACAGCATAGGTGATATCAGGTGTTTTTTAAACCAAACATGCATGACCCAACCATGCTAAAAAGATCCTCAAATAGTCGGAGAGGAATAGTAAGACCTTATGTAAAGGTTAAAAAACCTTAGATAACTCGGATAGTGACATGCTAGATCTAAGGTTAACATAGAGGATGATGACCTACATGTCTCTCCCCACCTCTCTCATCCCTGTTTCTGACTCTATTTACTGTCCTCCTCTGTCAATAAAGGCATAAAAGCCCTGAAAAACAAAAAAGAAAGGAAAAAAACTTTTGCAAAATATTGTTCCCATTGTGTGGGTGGTGGCATAACACAGGGAAAATTACATTGATTTAAAGACAGTTCAATAGCTAAAAAGGGTCTTGGGCTTATTGCTGCTTTTGGACATAAGGTTGGAAATAAAACATGCTTTGGCAGATTTAAAGCTCCCAGGTATTCAGAAAAGCAGCCTCCTAAAATCCTTGGGATTTGAAGTTCATCGTTTTTCCATTTTCTCTCAGTAAATCTGCATGCATGTCCAAGAGTGCAGGTAGAGTCAGAGCCACGACTTGGTTGCAGGTTTGGGGCGTCTGATCATGAAAGGAGCAACGGAGTCGAGAGAGTCAGGGAAAGCAGAGTTAAAAATACAGATAATCTCCTCAGCGTTGATATTACAAAAGTCAAACAGTGTGGAAAGCACAGTCATTAAAAGCAGTGGAGAGCTGTGATGCTGTTAAAGGATTAAGCACGCGCAGCAGACATGCCGCAGCGCCCTAATCAACAACACGGCATCATCACAGCGAAAAACACAGGCAAGTGGTCTGATATGTGTGTCACAGATCTCACTGATATACACATTTAAACACTGAGACAGCACAAGGTCCAGTATGAGTCCCTTTTAATGTTTTTGGCCTGTAACCAGTAGTCTGAAATGGATATCAAAATCCCCAATAATTAATGCACAGCCCAAGTTTAAAATAATCATCACCATGAAGTCCAAGATGTACTAAATAAAATCCTTATTAAACTTGGGAGGACGGTAGATCAAAGCACACAGCACAGGAAGTTTTAAATGTATTTCAAAGAGCTGCAGCTTGAGGCTGGAGAAGCTGTTAAACACAGTTTGCCAGCTGTAGAAGCTGGATTTAAAGACCGACACTAACCCTTTGCCATTACCAGTGGTCCAGGGGAAGCTGATGAATAACAGTCAGGAGGAAAAGTTTGGGAAAATCTTCAAACTCTCTAGCATGATGCCAGGTCTCTATCAGAAACAAAATCCAACTCCTGGGATGAGAGGAATTCATCCAGCAGGAAAGCTTTGTTAGCTAGCAATATTAGAGAAGGCCAGGCGTCACTCCTCACTGCCTGATGTTTGAGCACGATCTATCAAGCAAAGGTTTCTGCCATCCAAGCTGTCACTGCAGGCCAGAGGCTGCCTTGGAGCTGGAGGTGAGGTTGGCAGATAGAGTACTTCAGGAGGCTATCAAGAATGACAACAAGGAGCAAAAGCTCCCTCCACTCCAGTGGACACTTGGTTATTGGAGAAATGTGAAATCCACTGCAGAGGAGGCCAGTATCATATGGGCCAAAGATAGGCCCTGATCATCACAACAACTCCACCCCACTCCTGCAATTTCTCTGGCTGGGAATGACGAGCTGGTTGGTGTAGGTATGAAGGTACAGTCAAAGAAGTGAAGGGGAAACTTTAAAGTTTGCTCTCTAATACATTCTAACACCATTTCATGAGCAGCTTAAATATTAAGAGGCGGGGAGCCATCATGTACAAGAAAGCAAACATAAAAAAATGCACAAATAAAAAGCTATTCAAACCTGACAGACAGCTGTAAACTGCTAGTACCATTTCTGACACAAATCCTGCTGAGCTTGCAATGAACTCTCAACACCCCGTCATTTGTTAATCAGGATGTCAACTAAGTTGAGGGGTGGACCACGGCGGAACGCAACATAGTGGCACATGCTGAGAGGACATTTCATGCAATGAAGGAAACACCCAATATGTTGAATTATTTACGGTACTTATAGAGAATTTAAAGCACTGCAACATATTTTATGTATTGCTATTTCCCACAACTGAGTTCATAATAAACACAACTGAGTTCACATCCTGATTTATATTGAGGTAGATGAATCAAGTCTACAAATACTTCAAATGTATTTTTTCTTAGATATAGGTTCAAAGACCATCCCTCTGCTCCCTGTTTCTACAAAGACAGTCTGTAGTTCAGAAACTTTGTTCCTCTAGGCATTGAAGGCCAAGATAAAGGGGCTATATCCCTTTGTCACTGTTGAGTGCTGAGTATGAAGGTCTGCAAAATTCATTGATGTCTGATTATTCATAAAATCCATGGATTTAAGCTTTGTCTGATGTTATGTCATCATATTACATCTGGAAAAGCTCAAAGAATAACATTATCTACAGTATGGTATGAGGATTACTTTTGTTCCTTGAAGATATGTTGTGTCTTCAGTCATTATGCAACAATTCAATAGAAGAAATGGAATCAAAGTCAGAATTAATATGCACATTATCTGATTTTTGCCCCATGTTTCCAACAGGATTTTAGGAAACTATGTTGGGGGGTTCCTTTTGCCATGGTTAAGTCTTCAATGTACCTATAAAAGCAGGTCTGTATCCAATCAGTAAGTCAATTACAGTAGAAAGTTTCAAAATTGCACTAACAGTTTTAAACTCACAATAGGAGAGTTTCTGTATGTGATAAAAAACGGTGCAATTAATCATAATGTACTATAGAAATCCTGAGATTAATTGCAATTAAAAATTTTGATCTTTTGAATCTGTGAGTGAGTTTTGAATTGTAATTCTCTTAAAAATGCACTTAACTTACTGCCGATATGTATGGCCAATATATTGGAATTTGGAAAATGTCAACACTTTCAAATCTGCTGAAAATGAAAATAAATTTTTAAAATTATTATTTGAAGATGGATATTATACTAATAATATCATGCATCCCCAAATACTACATTTGAACAGGACTCTATTGTAGGTATAATGTAGCACACTATGATAACTTGGATGTTGAAGTAGGTTGGGGACAAGAAGGTTTTTTTACTAAAGTATATCACTCAGATTCCTTTGAATGAGTTTTTAATCCTGCCAACTTATCCTACAGTTTGGGGTTTACAGAGATGAAAGCTTAAAACCCATTACTGATGCCAATGCAAGCAGTTACTTTTGAAGAAAAGTGTGCCTCTTCCTCCCTCCTTGCTGAGAGCAGATATTCTTAGATGAGAGGTGCTGTGCATATTTAATACATTATCACATCTACAATCTTAATTAACAGTGAAGGAGGGAGAAGAATGGAGTCTGAGGAGGAGGAGAGTCATGTGATGTGAAGGAGGGCGGATTGATGCCTGATACGGATCTCTCATTCTTCTGTATCCTGCATCAGATAATGGTCAGGATAGGCTGTAAATAGGTCAGTGACTATATGGTGGAGATGACAGTATGCAGATGAAGACTAGGAGTACAGTAGGGAAGTAAAGTAAGGGGGAAAGAGTCTGACTGTTGTCGACCAAGAGTCAAAAATGGACGTTCAGAGGGTTGTTGGTGATGTTACCGATATCTCAGTTTAACTCAATAATCAGTGCACGGCCATGAGGCAGAGCCCATTCAGTTTAATCTTGTTAAGTCGAGTATTTAAAAGAAGGGTTTAACTGCTCAGCAGATGCCAAATACACCTGACAGAAAAAAACATGAATCTTTTCAGTAATTCTGCAGACCCCAATGGCTCAGATGGTTATTGCTTTTGGCTAAGATTATGTAGAGACCTGTGTCTGCACTGTTAGATCTGAGGTTGAGCTTCCAGATAAACGCTTTCCAGTCTGTGCTGTCACTTTGTGTGACTCTGAGCTGTACAGCATAGCATGGCTGTTGTTTAACACTTTTCACTTCTATGAAGTTTTGGAGGAAGGGCACAGATGCAAGCGTCTAATTTGTTGAGGTGACCTAACGTCTCTGATGGGGACAAATGTCATGCAGAGATTAAACTAATCAGATATGAATGAGCAGATGCAGCCTCATCAAACTGGCAGAAAATGCAGCAAAGTGGGATCCATGTGTTGAATTTAAGGTTGTCAAAAGTGCCATTATTTGGATTCTTTTCAACACAACTTCTTATAAAGCAACACAATCTCCCTTATCTTGATATCAGGTAAGAGAGACAAGAGAGGGGACAATCTAAATTGCACAAATGCCTGCATGTTGCTAACGAGACAAACGGTGTGAGTTTCTCTGCATTTTAATGTTTATTCAAAAACAACAAATTACCCAGCAATTCATGCCTGGGACTTGTACTGTTGATGCTGCAGAATTAAAATAGGCAAGAATATCATATGAATTTATAAAATTACATCCAAGTTTAAAAACATTACAACACTTTTTACAAGAGATTGCAAAGTTGGGCAGTAATACATTTATATGATATTTTAGGGTGTAGCCAAGGTATCCCTTTAAAAGATCAGCTATGTGCATGTTTACAGTAAGAGTCTTTCCAGCAGCAGCATTACGGCCTGTGTTTGAAGTTGCTTTAAACGTGATAGAAGAACTGTGAAGGGTGCAGGTCTAGGTTGTCAATTAAAGAGCCTGTTGAAAAGAACTCACTATTTAAATACACTTCTCACTTCACTTTTCCTGAAGTCAAGCTTGCACTGCATATGGTCATGCCATCAAAGGAAATGTATGGATTGATAAAATGGCAAATCAGATATTAGTAAATAAATGGCATGCTTTCAAGGTCAACTCACAGCAGGGGGGAGCATGGCATCATTGTGCTGGTATTGACTTGTCTTGAAATCAGAATAACAGAAGACATACAATTGTGCTGGACAGATCACAGAGTCTGTTGAACACATGGTAGAGTAGCTCTCGTGATCAGGCAGCGAACAGTTAGTAAAGAAATATGTGCAGTCGATCCTTGTGTAAAAAAACAACTTAGATTATCAGATTTTGTCTAATAATAGTTAGTGCACTAGCACTGGATTTGTGTAGTCCTATTTTAATAGTAGGCTTTTTTTCCCATCTTCTTTCCTTGTTGGGGCGTCAGACATGCACCAATTTGCATGAAGAGTCATACACACTTAAAACTCTAAAAAAACCCAAGGTTGATATCAGCGACAGGCCAGATCCTATCCAATTGGTAATGGGTCCCATATTTACAAATATATCATGCTTAGTTGAATCATTGTTTTTTGTACTCATTTGAAGAGTTTTCTGTGTGAAGCCAGCAAAAAGTTTTACAAAATGTATCAATAATAATATGTACCTGTTTATGTTTATTATTATTATTATTTATTATTTATGTTAAATGTTTATTATTAAGTATTGTTTGAATAAGAAGCCCTGTTTCAAGTTTACTAGAGCTTTGTGTACCCTTTACACAGTATACCTCCACAAACATAAGAATATGTAATATGATAATAGCAGATTTCATATTGGATATCGGTATCACAATGGGATAGGGACTGGAAAAAAATGGATCAGCCCATAGTTAATGCAGGCTTCAGAAATGGGCATGGTGCACTTGCTTTATAGTGCCATCTTTTGTGCTTAGACAGAACACGACCTAAAGGCAGCTTTAGCTGGATTAATAAAGTTTGATGTGAAGATCTAGCTTTGGGAAATCTACAACAAAAGCTGTGAGGCCATGGCTGAATCCAATAGGAAAGCTGCCATTTTGAATAAATTACCTAAAATCAGAGCGTTTTGGTCCAATTTCAGGAGTCAAACTTGATCAAATTAGTTTTTGATTACTATTTTCAAAGCATCTTTGGGAGAGACTAAACAGTGGACATGTGTATTATTGATTTGACCTTCTTACATGTGTAGAAGTGTAAGCACATGATGGTAATACCAAATAATACCAGAGAGAAATCTGGACGTTGAAAAATGGACATTGTCCAATCCTAAATTGTAGTGAACATTTTGGATACTTTGTTACTTTCATAATACAGTACGTCAAAAATGATTCAATGTCTGACATTTTTAATAGTCAAAAAGGACAAAAACTAAGAAGCTTTTTTCCCCATTTGGACAGTTGCATGGGAGTGGCATGAACCCATCAAGAATCGCATGCAAACTACTGCATTCTGTCTACATTTCAGTACCAAAAAGTTGCCTCTGTTTTTGTTCTTGTGGAAGAACAAGTGTCAACCTCAGTTTGGATGTGGGCTGTTAAAAAAAAGAGTCTTCTGTTACAGTTTAGCTCTTGTTAAATGCAGGAAAAGAAACCCCACACACTGAAGACAGGAAAAAGAGAAACTTGTTTCTTCGCTCCAACATCAAAAAAAGAATCCCTACTTCTCATTGCCAGTAATGGTTTTCACATATTTTTCTGATGCAGACAGGGAGAACGATTAAGGACAAAAATCATGAAAAGAAACTGAAGCAAATGATGTAGCACACACACAAAAAGCCAAGTTTCTATTAGTCTGAAGAACCATCAGTGACTCCAAAAATCTCCAAGTCTTCACTAATCAGGAATTTATGAATTTAAGAATTCATGAGGCAAAGTTTTTAGTATATTTCCATCTCTGTCACTGGAGGAAGAAATTTTATCTTTCCATCAATAGTTCCATCTTCAGCTTTATTTGGGTCTTAACATTCACTCAGTTCATAAGCAAGTCACTGGAGAAATGTTGAAATATTTGTGTTAATGGATCTGTAATGACCTGACCAAATTCAGGAAATCTGCACACATAGATACACTTTCAGATAAGCATAATTGCTTTGAGGATCAGCTGGTCAAAGAGCCTCAACTGCTTCTAAATTGGGTTGTGGCCAATTGCACATTTCCTTGCACATACAATAATCCCTTCTTGCTCCCATTTTCTGTTTTCACTCTGTATGGTGCACTGTTGAGCAAAGCAATGGTGCCAAGAAGATCCAACGCCATGAAATCCTTTTACTTTGACTGTAACATTCGTGTCTTAGCATTAATAAATGTTGTATGCTTGGACTGAAAAACTCAGACTAAAGTGTCTGGGTTTTTTTTCTGAAAGCAAGTCTTACTTTCCCTTTCTCCAGATGTACAAAAACAGCATGCTCCAAGCCTCTACAACATGACAGAGCTGCTCCCCCTGCTACATCTCCTCTGGAAAGAAATCCCTCTGTTCTCCATGAGTGGGCTTAAGCATGTGTACACAAGTGTCACATGGTGACAGGTAATCATTCACAGCGTGCAGAGTTTTGTCAAAGCAAAGTATATCATGGTGTGAAGCCCTCAAAGTGCTGTAACATCAGACCTGTGTGTGAAATGACAGAGTTATGGAAATCAAATGAAGCTAGTTTTTAACTACCTTGGGTACTCTGTTCGAGATGGCACCGTTGGCATTTATCAGCTGGGGTGACTCATCTGCTTTTCAACAAACTCTCTCCCTGCAGATGACAGCTCAGTTTCAATGTCTGGTGACCTATTTGCCTGATGACTCAACAGCTGCAGATTTAGATGACACAATCACAACACCATTGAACAAACTTACAGATGATAACGATGGCAGCAGTTAAAAGAAGCAGAGTAAAAGTGTAGAGAGATACTGCCTTATTGTTCCTCTGACTTCAACACCTTTAGCTTTCAATCACGGCATTCTTACACACAGTTGCTAAAAAGAGTATCATCTTCATCTGTGCCATAGAAATCCCTCTCTATAACCCTGACAACAAATGTTGGGAATCTGTCATTATAGCCAACATGCTCCATATTTGAACTACAGAACAAGAATTTGTGTTTGTGTACAAAACTGTTGCCAGATCTTCACGCTAGGTCACATCCATCAGGAATTCCAGGCATTGCAAAACATATTATAGAGCTGACAGCTGGCACATTAGCTCCGGTTTGATTGTGGCCATATGGCCAGTGGTAAGGATCTGCCATGACCTGAAACACCCCTGGTCAGATTCCAATTACAGAATGTTCTTCAAAAAGCCAACATCTACAAAAACATGATGCTCCTGCGGTGCTTATAACTATCTGCCAGGCAGCTGATTGTCATTTATCACATATGTATTTCAGGCATAGTGCACCCGTAAGATGAGTCAGAGGCAGAGTGGATGTTTGTTTAAGCCAAAGCAGCTGCTTTGCTCGCTGTGTCATTAATTGTAGCTTGGCCACTGCACAGTTCAGTCACTCTAAAGGCCGAGCATCAGGGAAGACTTCCACTGTTTTAATGGAAGGACAATGGGGTGATTTGGACAGCTGGAGTGCAATAAGTTACACTGAACAAACAAGTGGGCATGGATGTGACTCTATTACAAAGCTAATACTGTTGCATAATCCATCAGAGGGAATTCTTTGCATAAGCCCTGACTGGAGCATTCAAAGTATTTGATACTTCAATATTTTTGATCCATGTGTTTTAAAATCTACTATCTCTATTATTGCAATGATACATAGTAGGGCTACTCAATTATGGCAAACCTAATAATTACATTAAGTTTGGTTGATCACAATTATTAAATACAATAACTCATTGATTTTACAACATCTGTCTTATTCATTTATCAAACTTAAACACTATTAAACCAATCACTAAACCAATCAGAATTTGAATTTTTTAATACTTTACCTTCTGAACACTAAAAACAAGTGACACATTAAAATAACTGAGTAATCAAATTAATTCATGAAAATTATTAAATATATTTAAGTAGAGGGGGCATTATGTTTAGACCAAAATATAACAGACACTGAAACATTTACCATATATGGAAAAATCTACAGCCACACAACTTGTAGGCAGCGTTGTTTAATCTCACTTATCTTGTTTCCAAGAACATACGTTATTGATACACATACTTATTATTCCAAGGTACACTAACTAATATATATTGTAAATCAAGTTATCATAATTTATAATGTCAAGTTATCCTAACTTATGATGTCAGGTTACACTAACTTCTTTTTAGTGAAGTTATCCTAACTTATGTCAAGTTATCTTAACTTATAATATTAAGTTACCTGAACTAACAATATCAAGTTATCTTCACTAATGTCAACTTATCCCAACTAATACTGCCAAGTTTACATCTGCTTGATCTACCACTCTCAGCCTTACATCTAATTTTATTGATAGAAAAGTTAAAGTAAATCTCATAGGGCATCTCTACGTTAAAGTGTAAGTGAACCCCCAACTCAGAGTTAACTCCGCCCACTTCAAGATTTAAAAAAATGTAGAGAAAGTGAGCAGTTTGGTACTGAGAGTAGGGAGAGGAAAAGGACTTTTTTTTGTCTTTTAAAGACAGGGTTTTCCAGATGAGGCGGAAATGACAGTGGGTCCCCTTGCCAGAAAGTGACAGAGTCCCAAAGCACTGCTGCTTCAGAGCGATCTTTTGAGGTGGAGGATTTTTCCCCTCCAGAGTCCCCTGAAGCAGGATGTGGAGTGGTGGTGGACCATGGTGGTTCCTGAGCTATCTGTTTGGGCAGTTAGCTCCAGCACCGGCGTTACTAAAGCTGGAGCTCTTAGAGCAGAAGCAGTGCAGGTGTAGGTGTAGGAGAGGATGGGAGTGGTCTCTGAATGGTAAAGCCAGTTAGAGGCAGTAACATTCTACCTTTTATATAGAGTTTGTGACTTAGAAACCTACTGATGGTAGGTTGGTGCAAATGTCAGAAATAACTTGAGCATTGATGTATTTTATCATAGTTAAGTCAGATACCTCAATGTTCAGCTGAAAAAAAAACGTTAGTCTTCACTACTTGTTTAACTGTTACCAATATCAGTCCTCCCAATTTCATCATCATCCTAGCTACTATAATGCTGTAACTGAATGTACACTCTCCTATCAAATCTGGTTATTACTGCTAATTCCACATATATTACTTCCATCATTACTGAAGTGAAAACTTTATCAATAAAAACGGAGGATGGATTTATGGCCAGGACATCCATACATTTATCTTATTCATTATTGTTGCTCTGCTTCTTTACTTATAGTTTCTGTATCTTCCTCTTCCCCTTTTTGTATGTCCCTAGATCTCTCTTCCTTTAGCGTCCTCCCTTTCTTTCTCCATTTCCCTCTTCTCTCTCTGCTGTTTCTCTATCCTTTTTCAACCTTAACACAGCTTCAAGAGATGGCTGTTCAACATGAGTCCGGTTCTGCTTGAGGTTTCTGCCCTGGAAAGGGAAGTTTTGCCTTGCTGCTTAGACTTTGCCAAGTGTTTCTTAGTGCTGAGCTCATGGTGGAATAATTTTGGGTCTTCTTTTGTAAATATTTTAACAAATAGGACAGTTTGGACCTGCCCTCTTTTAAACGTGACTTAAGATAACTTTGGTCATGAACTGGCTTGATACAAATAAAGAATGATTAATTATCTATTTAACCAAAATCGCTGTGAGAAAAAAGACAGAGCACTGTAGAAATGGCTTAAACATATTACCAACATATTTCTGTAAGTAAGACAGTGTTTGCAGGTGTCTGCTAATAAAAATAATAAACTGTCCTATAAAGGGACTTACACTTTTTTGCTATGGTATCAAAACAGGGATCTGTATGTTATGATTTTTATTGATATCATATAAAAATCATAATTTCTGTTCCTGTGACAACCGCCAAAAAGAATATTAAGGTCTTTCTTTTAGGCATGTCCACTTATTTTTTTCTCTACTGATCCTCACAGTCAGTGTGTTGTCTTACCAATGTATTACAACTGATTTGACTTCCTCTAGTATTTCTTTTCATATATTTTTTACTGAGCGTGTGATAATTTTTTTTTAATAAGATTTAAACAGTCAGTAAAATGTGTAACGTAAAATGTGTAATTTTACTGTGTTATTTTTGAAGAATTCCAAAAAATCATTATAACCTTGAACCATTCATGTTGAAACAAAGGCCTTCATCTGCCTGAAAAAAGTTATTATACTCACTAGTATGACAAACAGCAGAAACTAACACCATTACATTTTGTTAGAAGAGAAATAGAAATGTTCAACTATTGTTGCAGATCCTTAACATTTTGTGCTAACTTAATCCAGTCAATACAGTATTGACAGGCACGCTGGTTGCAAGGATTAGTTCAGGTTGGATGAGAGGGTGTTCTTTTTAGACCGACTTGACCATTCTTAAAGAGGAAACGAGTGTAGAAAAGAAAGTACAGTCCAAAAAGAAGGGCTGCTTGCTTGAGAGAACTTAAACAAGGCATAAGGCCGTTGATGGACACATTGGCAGCAGCAGAGATTGCCCCTCTGACCTCCTCTCTAACGGACAGTCACTTCAATAGCAAAACAGCACGGTTCTCTGACAAGTTGACAAGCCCTGATAGAGAACTGCATTCATATTAAAAGCACTGAGAGTATGTTTATATCCATCAATGATCAATACATGAGCTCATATATGTTGAGAGTTTTGGCTAAGGATCAGCTCCATCCATAAAGAGGGGTTTTACTCTATGACCCTCTCATAATGGGACAGACTTGTTAACCATTTCTAAGGTGAGTGAGCTGAGCTGCTCTCTTATCATGAGCCAAGTGTCTGCCAGTTTAATAGAAGACCTCATAAACAACAACAATAATCAAAAGGAACTGAGGGCATGCTCAAACCAACCACAGCACCAACCTACGCCCACTCAGTTTTATAAGTTCAGTGCAAGAAGATGGATGTTGACGTACGATGGCCAGAAGCTTAGAGAATCTAGAATAACAAAATGAGCCGGGGGCATGCTGCTTTCTGGCTTATTGCTTATGGTTGGTAATGTTTTTTTAACACTTATGAATGCTGTGACTTATTTTCCCCTGCACTGTTCAGACCCTTTTCTTTTTAAAAACGTTGTGTTTGTGCCAGGGCAGGGTGAGTTAAGACATAAATAATTTCAATTATGGGCAAACAAAACAAACTGCAGGTATTATAACACCGCTTTAAATAATTTTCATACGCACCCTCCATATGTCATATCAGCAACGCCAGCTGGAGAGCTGTTTTCCACTTACGCACTTCAGATCACAGCTCACACTTCTACAAGAAGTGTGTCTGACCCCTAACTCTTCTATTAATACCACACCGCCTGTGTGGAAGTGTACATATTGCAGCATTATGTTCCTTTGAAATAAATCATAAACATGGCTTTAACAGAATAAGAATATGTTTTTTTTGCTTGTAATACATCTAATTTCTCCTTCGTAGGAAAAATGCAGGCCTTTACGCTTTGTTTTGAAACAGAAGGTGAGGAAGTGTTTGTATTGGATAGTCTGTGAGTAATTTCACATCCTTATTCTGATCATTCTGGAAGAAAATCCTCAGACTTGCTCTAAGGATTAGTATTAGTTAACAAAACCACAAGAGATTTTGGTCCAGCTTCAGACAACATTACATTTTCTTGTCATTTTTGATTTCACATTTTTACTTATTCAATCATCCCATCAAAAATTTGCATCAATATTGCACCAAGTGAGGCGTAGATGACCTAGAGGTTAGGAGGTGACCCATGTATGCAGGCGACCCAGGTTAAAGTCTGGCCTGCGGCTCCTTACCCATATGTCTCTCTCCCACTCCTTCATCCCTGTTTACAACTCCATCCACTATCCTCTGCTCTAAAAAAACATACAGGCTTTATAAAAACCCCAAAATACATTCTAAAATATTGCACCAAGTGTTTAAATCAGTAAAACAGCTTGACACATTTCCCTAAGTAAGATCAATGTTCAATAATGTAGCCTTACACTCTCCAAACTCATTATACTCTTGCACCTTCTTTTCTGATTTACTGAGGTAAAGAAAGTGCATTATTCAAAGAAATAAGTACCATGAAATCCGACACACTTTTCAGTGCTTGGTACAGCGCTTTAAAGTAGAGGCAACCACCTTGGCAAAACACATCCTCTGCCTTTACTAACCTCAGCACACACTGATAAAAAAAACAAGGGCTTGAGCACATCTGCCCTGTACAGAGAGAGCCCTTTTTTAAAGCGTTTTTCTGTTTCTTAACAGCCAAGCCCAAAGAACATAAATATATATATATATATATATATATATATATATATATATATATATATTATTTTGAAATATGAATATCAGGTTAGAAAATGTGTGATTCAGGTCAGCACAATGCCCTCGTCTCTGTCCCCTCTGATTGCACGCACCCACGCATGAGCTAAAATATATCTTTAGCACCATCAGTGAGGAAAGGAGAGATGTTGAAGAAGAATTCCATCTCTTCTGATGGTCCTATCTGTAAAATGTTTAAACCAATAGTAACTTCTCCAAAAACATCATCAAACAAGAGTACGTCTGCTTGTCTTCATGATTGCACCCCTATCATTTCATTAGAGTGCCATTAATGTCAAATAGCATGTCATGCTTTAGTTTGGTGCCCTCCATTAATGCAGACAGATGAAAATGAGATAGGGAAATATCAGTAGTAGATGATAAAAAGAGAGAAAAAAGAAAGAGAGAGATCAGCAGCTGATGAGAGGTAGGCTAAAAAGAGCAGACATTACTGATATATCTGTAGACTATCTGAACATTTGTGTGATTGTGTTTTCCAACATAACAATACAGTAAAAGTGAAAAAAATGCATTTTAACTATTAAGATCCAAATTACAAATTCCTCCCTCATGAGTTACGAAAGGTCTCCATATTCAGTATTCTGTACTGAGATGTATTATTAGATTAATAAACTGTGTGATGAAGACTGGCAGAGAGGAAGGGAGAAAAAGAGAACTGTATGAACTGAAAATATGTTATGTGAGTGTCTGTAGAAAAAATACATAAACTAATGGCAACCATAATGCAAGTACTTATTAATTTAGCTGTTTAAAAAAAAAGAGCTTGAAAAAGAGATTCGTCTGATTTTGGCCCTTTAAGCCAAGATGTGATTGAAATTTTCCCATATTTCATTGTGTTTTGAAAGTGTTAGCTTTGATGCAAACCTTAGACACACAGGCCCTGTTTAAATTTTGAATTGATTATACGTTTAGGTATTCAGATACCAAATGACTGCACTCTAGTACTGAGTCCATACTATGCATTGACAATACCTGTTATCTGAACTCCCTTACCCACCTCTGCATGCTGTGTGAAGTGATGCTGCTTTCAATGAGGATGAATGGGGCGAATTAACCACAAGCTTAGAGTGGTTCCCCTTTCACAATTGTTCTCCCTCATTTTGTCATAAGGATGCTCTTTAAGGACACGGTGACATCATCGAATTGTAAATAAATTTGCCTTATTAAGTTTGATTTAAAAGAGTCCAAAATCAAAGACAACGAGTGACCAGCAGAGGTGGGCAGAGCGGCTCATGGGCTGTGGGTTCGCACTTCATTGCTGTCACCACCTCAACTCCTGTACTATAGCTGGCAGGGTTACAAACTCCAGAACTCCATAACAAATAGTATTTAAATAGCTGCACCACAGTCATCAATCATGATTACTTATCAATTTCAATGACACTTGGGTGTTTTTTTCAGTTTATTTAAAAAAAAAAATACATCCTGCTACTCTTCTGTGGATTCTGCTGAATACTATGGAACCCTAACCTTGCAAAGCAGATGGATACGCCCGTTTCTGTGTTCCTCGTGAATCCATCTTGCAAAGCTCCCATCTGAACCATTTGAGCCCAGTTAGAAAGTGACAGGACCAATCAGCGACGAGGGGCAGTACTTTCAGGCGCTGAGGAGTTGTGACGTAAGCAAGCAGCAACAAGAGGCTGGTGGTGGAAGAGATTAGCGTGGATGCTGCTAAAGTGCCAGTTTTATCAGAACTTGACAACATTTCTTCGTTAAAAAAAGAACAAAGAACAGCAGTGAGTTGTTTTCATTTCAAAAACAACAAAAGTCGTGTACTGACATTGTCTGGTATCGCCATGGTTCAAGTTATTCCTTGATAGATGCGCACGCGCACCTCAATCGCGGCTACGTCATGTGTTTTTTTGCTCTGACTGGCCTGTAAAGATGTGATAAACAGAATGTTCATCCAGTCACACATTTTCAAATCCTTGCCCTTTCCCAAACGCCTAGTATTGAAGGTTTTCCAGATGGATGTGTGTCTTTTTTCTTTGGATTTTTTGTGTTGCTCCAATGCACTTAAAGGAAACAAACATGTGTAAACCAAAAACATTTGTAATTGCAACAATTTCTGGGAGAAATGGTGTATTTTTTGGAAAAATTCCAGGGGTGCCAATACTTTCGTCCATGACTGTATGTCAGGTTAATGGAACTCATGACACATGTAGAAAGCTTAACAGTGCCCAAAAAGTAAGACTACTCTGCAGATTATTATAGTGTCAGTTATTTCATGGATTATATGGTAAGATCTTGTAATTTTATTCACTTCAAGAAAGAAAAAAATCTCTATTCCCCTTGTTGTGCATCAGGAAAAAAACCCATCAATGGCAATGAGAGATGTATAAAGTAGTAGGAAACTGTATCAACAGCATACCTGTTGCAATGAATGACCGTGCTTTGGATGTACTTCACCTTGTCTGTATTCGTCATGGTGGCATGCCGTTAATATGTTTACCTTTTCCATTGTTATTTCAATATAGTAATGAAAAAACAAACATGAATGCTTATCAGAATTTTAGTTATCAAAATGGGCACTGCATCCTCATTAGAATTCATTAAAAAAGAAGAACTGAGTGGAACATAGTGTAGATTGTTCCCGGCATGATACAGATATTGGCAGATAGCTTAAAAAATTAATTACATTGGATCAGCAGATATGAAAATTTCAGACGATTTACAACGGTTTCTTTTTGTTTGTTTGTTTGTTTGTTTGTTTGTTTGTTTTTCTGCAGTAATATCTGACCATTTCAGCTGAAAATATTGGTTGATTACCAAATGAATAACAGATTTCTGGGCTGGACCAACAGACCTACGTCAGCTGATCTATTTTCCTATGGTTACGAAAATTATCTGGGAAATTTCAGCATATCTGCAAAAATCTAATATCTCTATTTGTTTGTTTGTTTGTTTTGTTTTGCATATGCCTATTAGAGGTAACAGATAATGTACAATTCCTATCCCTATCCAGACAGACATTTAAACAAACAAACTCAACTTCAACCCATTTCCCAAATGAGTTACAATTAAGATACTCTCTTCAATTGGCTCCCCAGCCTTTTTAATGTCCAATAAAACACAGATACACCTATTGGCCCTGCAAGAAATGGCAGTCCTCAAGATGACTCCCAATTAACACAGCCTCTCTGGAGCTCAGCAGAAGTTTTATCATGCTTAAGGTTTTAATCCAAATCTTTAAAACCCACTAACCAAAGCAAACAGCCTATCAATGAATAGAGAAAATTCTGTTAAAGAGAAAAAGTTCTAAGATTCTAGTCTTATTTTGTTATCTGCTGAGACAAAACCCAGAGAGGCTTGATTAAAGCTACACAGTCTGCCTGCAGCCATTCACACCAAAAAAGCTTCTACTTTGTGTTGAATAGCCTACAGGCACAAAATGTACCCTACAATGTCAGTTTGCCTCCACAGAAGAAATGTCTCTGCTGAAAAGAATCTGTTTTATTACATTTCACAAAGCAGAGTGACTCAAGCTCTTGTTTCTCCACTGTGTAAGAGAATGACAGACATTCATAAAGCATAGATGGTGCCTGATACAACAGCGGCCATTAGGTAAAAGGACAACACGGGAAAACTGTCGCTTTGGTAATAATGCAGGCAAAATGGTACATGTTATAAGACGTAGCAAACAAGCTGTTAGATTTTATCAAAAGGCAGAGTAAAGAAGAAAGAAGAAACACAGAATCTTTCAAAGTATCTGACCCAGATAAAAGCAGCAGTCTACATTGAGGAGCAGACAACTGAAATCATTCTGTAGCACACAAACAAAACCACACAAAGAGAAGGGCACAGACATGTCCAGGTGCCTGTAGCGAACAACAAGAGCTGCATGTACACACCTTTTACAACGAGGTTGAGGAGCTTTGGCCGTGGATTGCGCTCACTCTGGATCGAACACGTGTACAGTCCGTCGTCGGTTACATCCACTTTCTGTATCTGAAGGCTGTACTCATGTTTGTCCCCAACGCTGGACACAATGGACACACGTGGGTCCACAGACCACTTGTCATTCCCTGCGAATATGATGCTTGAGCGGTTCAGCCAGGCTCCTTTAGAGATCCCATCCAATAGATAGCACCTAGAGAGACAAGAAACGAGATAGTTACATCTGAAGGATGCAGAAAAGCATTATGAAGACTATCCGGTTATGGCTCATGGCTTAGGCTACAGCTTTTACTTTAACGGCCTGAAAATTCTGTTTGATCATGTTCCTCCAAAAAACACAGTAGGTTCTGGGTTAAATGTGTATGAACATTTAATCCTGACATTATTTTTCTTCATTGAAACACCAAAACACAATTAGATAAGAGAAGGTATGAAATTTTGTCATTATGTTGATTTTCTATATAGTGAGTCAAGCAAAGTAAGACAAGTTCAGCTTAAGTCCAACCTGCTTCAACATTTATATAATTCAACTAGCAAAGGCGTTAGAAGTGTCTGAAGCACCTGGCATCCCTCTTTTAGATGCTAAAGTCGACTGTATCCAGATGATCATGTACCCCTCTTCAAGAAAGGAAGGACTACAACAGTGCCTGGTTTCTCCCACACCATGGACTTGACAGTGAATCTAAAGCGGGCCACATACTACCCAATGATCATGCTGATTGCCGAGCTTCTTAAGATTAAGATCAAAAACTAGCCTTATCCCTCACAGGTAACTTTAGCAAAGCTGTGATGACCTGAGAGACAAGGCAAGAAAGGCTTTTTTGCACCATCAGAAGGAGCATCAATCTAAAAATTCTAATTGAAATCTGGCAAAAAATGTTGGGCTCTGTTTTGCATATAGGGGCGTGATGGGCAGCGTTCCCCAAGGATCAATTTATGGTCCTATTCTCTTTATTATCTACATTCTGCGACTTACTTAGATTCTTAAATTCCATAACATCTCTTACCATGCAAATGCAGCGGACACACAACACAACCAATCAAGCCAGATATCTTGGTGTAATCATGGATTCAGACCTACATTGTGACAGCGACTAAAAGACGGTTACAAAAAAACTGTAGCGGTGGTTTCACAGGTCTGCCAAATCAACGTATCAGACAGCTGCCGCTCATCCAGAACACTGTAGCAAGAGTCTTCCCCAACACCAAGAAAGGAGAGCGCAGTACACCAGTCCTCAGATCTCTACACTGGTGAGTCCAAGGATTGGCTTTAAAATCCTGCTTTTAGTATATTAAGCAATAAATGGACTCGTCTCAGAAAACCTATCTGATCCTTTAGTCCCATATGAGGCATCCAGATCTCTTGTGTCCTCTGGGACAGGTTAACTACTGGTTCCTAGAACCAGAACTAAACAGGATGAAGCAGCTTTTATTTTCCTTAACTACCTGAGAACCTCAGGCTTTCTGTACCTATTAGATTTATTAAAACAAGTCTTACGACATTTTATATCTACAGCTGTATTCCCATAAGTTCAAGTTGTCCGTAAAGCCCTTTGATTTGTCCTGTATGAAGGTGCTCTATAAATGAAGTTGCCTGCCTTGTCTAGAACCCATTTCTCCAAGCTTTCACAAAATGGAACAAACAGATTGAGACTCTGCATGCAGAATTCTGCAAATCCACTGTGTCCAAGGAAAAAATACCAATACATGCAGGGCAGAATTAGAGTGATATCCTTCACTCATCAAAATACAAGAAAGCATTTAAATTTTAGATTCAGCTAAAAGAAAGTGACCCTGACACTGCAGAACAAAAAGACTATGTTCACCTGCTGAGTCCTCAAACACAAATCCAATCAGCTTAAACCAAATTATACAACAACAAAAGAAAACTATTCAACTTATCTGCAAGAATCTAACAAAAACAAAGCAAATTAGAATACTATTTGCGCTGTAATGGGGGAGTATGCACTCTCAGGATACTTAAACACTGTGACTGATCCCAAGCTGAGGAAATGTTTGACTATGTACCGACCATGTGAGCACAGCTTTGCCATCAAGAGAAGACGCCACACACAAACCTGGCTCCCTAAAGCGGACAGACATTGCAACCATTGCAGCCAACAGGAGATGGAAACAGATCTGCACTCTTTACCCACCTGTCCATTATAGAAGAACATCAGAGACAGGTTCTCCACTTATCACCAGCAAACGAAAACAATTCATCAGTTTGGACAGTGAACTGAAACTTCTGTATCCATTGGGTGAAGTAAATCAGTGTGAAAACACTGCAGCACATTACATAAGCTGTTCAAGGCAAGCACAGAAACCAATAATCTGTACATATTTAAAGAAAAAATATATGTTTACTCTATATTATGTTAACATGTTCATGATTTTGTATTCTCATTTTACATATTCACTGATTGGTGAATACTTTGAGTGCAAAGTTATCATTTCAATCTGTAATCTGTGAAATCAAACATTGGCTTTTGATGAATGTGCATAGCAATTATAATACTTTGGTCTGTTTTTATTGATATTTAAATTATTTAATTTCTGCTAATGTAAACAAAGTATAATTTATTATTAATCTGTATAATGCTTTGCCAATGCAAACCCATTTTCCATGCCAATAAATCTCTTTAAATTGAATTGAATTGACTTGAATTGAGTCATGAAAGACTGTTCAACTGATAGCTACTGCTACAGCTCCTTGATTTGGCAATCCTTGAATAGAAAAAGCTATTAGCAATGATTTTGCACAAGGACGGCTGCTGTGCTATTGTTTCACTGTCTAAATAAGCATGAGAAATTCTGTAAATTTACTCCTCTAAGATTGTTTTTTTCTTGACTATGAAAAGGTCTAGTTTCCCCAAACATGGATATTATCCTGAAGCTGTGGATGAAGAATGCCAACTAAAAGTGCTAAAGACTATCAAACAGGCAAAATGTATTTGTCTTGAGTCTTTAATGGAATAGAAAACTGTGTGTATCAAATATTAGTATGTTTATTCTTAAAATAGGCTCTCTATACAGATAAGCTAATTACATGTACTCACACTGCGCCTTCTCTGTGATTCTGCAGCTTGATATGTTATCATTATAAGCTTCTCATGAGTTTTGTTTGTATTACTTTGTTAAATGCAAACTTTTATCACTTTAAAAAAGGCTTCAATGCCTTGATCACATTCAGAAACTTAAGTTTGCATCTGAGCACCTAAATGTGAGTAAAATGATATTAATTAAAAGGAAAATAGCCTTTTGATTTTTTTTCTCAGAGAATTTGAAAGGGGAGATTTAGCTCTCTGTTAACATTACAGCTGTTCTTTAACTAGTCTTTATGTTTATTCTTCAATGTTATTTTTTCACTAAATGAAGTTTTGCAGATGCACAAAGAAATCATTTAAGAGCATTGCAAAGTGACTTCATCTCCTACTCAGGCACTCTGCTTAAAGCTCACATCAGTAGAGGGCTGCAGTGATGGTTGCCCTTTTGGAACTTTGCCCCATCTCCACACAGGATCTCTGGAGCTCAGTCAGAGTGACCATCAGGTTCTTGGTCACCTCTCTTACAAGGTCCTTCTACACAGATTGCACAGTTTGGCCGGACGATCTAGTCTTGGAAAAAATCCTGGTTGTGTCAAACTTCTTCCACTGAAGAATCACTTTGATTTAATTGACTACAGGTGGACTCAAGTCAAGGTTACAAACATCTCAGCAAAGATCAAGAGAAATTGGAGTAACCTAAGCTAGGTTTTTGCAAAGGGTCTGAATAGGAATGTCCATGTAATATTTAAGTATTTTTGTCTTTAATAAATTTGCAAAAATCTCTCAGGTTCTGTTTTCACTTTGTCATGACGTTGTACTGAGTGTAGATTAATGAGAGATTTTTTTTTTTTAACTGTAGCATCAGGCAAACAAAATTGAAAAAAGTGAAGGGGGGTCTGAGTACTTTATGAATGCACTGTATTAACAACACTCAAAAATCTACCTCAGCTAATTTCTCCTCCCCTCTCTCTGCACCTGTCTGAGTGATCTTCAACCATTCTCAGCTGCAGCTGTTTTATAATTTTCTTTTTTTACAACTAATGAATTGTTTCTGGCAGGCTCGCTGTGACCTGCTTGAGGACAAGCCTCGTTCAGATCATAAAGTGAATGAAATTCTCAGGATGGAGAGTGCATCAGGCGTAACAATATGCACGCAAAGTGTGCACAGAAAAATTGAGATTCTGCCCAAATTTATCGACCATGGAAGGCATTTATGTTGGCAACTACACCACCATTTGTTCACTCCTGAACAAGAAAATGTGTGTTTATGCAGAGAGGGAGAGAAAGTGGGAGCGTCAAATGATTGAGACTTTTGGCGCTCATTCTCTTGCAACCGGAAGTAAATCTTTTTTTTTTTTTAATTATTCAGTTAATATATATTTATGCAGGATTTTCCCATATTAAAAACGACACTTGCGGGAATTGAATATTTTGCACATGATTCCCACATTCAGAGTGTTTTAGTACGTCTACTAGAAATACAGCTGCAATCACAGATCACTGTATCATGAAACCGTCATTATTGTGGCTTACATTTCAAAAATCCTGTATCACATACCACTAATTGTATCCTATCGTAATGTATTGCATCATAGTGTATCACCTCGCATCTTGTCATGTCATTCCGTATTGCATCACACTGCATCACATCTTATGGTATCATATGTATCATCTTATCTTATCATATCGAGTGTTACCCAGCATTTCCCAGCAATAATATCCACCTTCACTGACATAAGTAGGCATATCATTTATCAATAATTTGATGTCTATTCAAAATAGTTCTAGAAAACTGAGATACAGATTTGGAAGAAACAACTATAACCATTTTGATAAGCAGTATGTCAAGTCCATATCTTACACATGTCGGCTGAATGATGTAGAATGCAGGGGGAGTTCAACGCAAATCAAAACTACTCTCTCGGTGTACAGGTTGCAGAAAAATGGCAGAATAGATTGGGCCCATGTGATCATCTATAAAAAACAAAACATCCGGTGAAAGTGAAACATCAGCCTTAATTTCTGAAAATACTGTGTTCAAGAACCATATTCTAATTCCTGTGTGACCGTGACAGAGGTCAACACAATTTACAGTACTTTTGAGAGCTAATTGTAACCAGACAATGGGTCAGCAAATTGTTGAACATGATGAGGATGGGGTCGCAATTGTCTGGCAGTTGTTGTACACATCATTCCAGTTCTGTTTGGACTTAACGCAATCACATCATATTGTGTGACAAACACTGTAATAATGAGCAGGAAAAGAGGCAATCAAGTTCAGCTCTTTAGCTGTTCTCAGCAAGCCGTGCAGACTGCCAGCACCAGTCGCAAAGCCACCGAGGAAATCAGTTTGGCTCTAACCTCAAAGCTCTTTACCCTCCATACCAGCAAAGTGTCTGTCAGGAGAGCGGCTAGAGAACAATGGTTCAGTACAGGCTGCTCTGAGAAGCCATGGCCCTGGAGGTATTGTGACAAATAAGTGGCAAACAATGGAGAATGGAAAGTAATAACGGCAACAAAAGAGAGGAGGCCAGGTATATTTTAGGGTCCTCGTGGACCTGTCGGTTAGTTAGCCCATTGACCACCTGAGCCGTGGTGTTCCTTGCCCTCAGGCAGAGATTTAGTGAAGGAGCCTCAAGGCAAACTTCACTCTTTTTCTCATTCTTTAAAAGTAAGACAAGAACAGCACTCGTTCTGAAATAATTCAAGGACAACACATCTATCCATCATTTGAGATTAATTGATCTCTGGGCTTTGAAAGCAATTTAGCTCTTTGGAAGGATGATGCAGAAAATGACATTAAAAAGCATTGAATAATAAACTTGAAGGCATTTTCTGCCTGTAAGCATACCAGCTTTTAAGAGTAGTGTGGCTTGCTACTAAAATCACAGGCCTTTGGTGACTAATAACTAAACACATTTTTGTAGGGCAGTTCACAGTGTGCACTGAGGGCCTGAACATTAAGCACAATGCTCCAGTGTCCACCCTACAATCATTGATGTAAACAATTTGTCAACAACTTGCTGGGATTTCATCACAATATGCTTGTAAAACAGAGTGCTCTGCACAGTGTAACTGGTATTGATTTTTTCTGTTTTCTCACCCAAAATTGTCCTTTTAGAACCAAGTGTTCATTCCATGTAGGCGTGAAAAGCAGCTGTAAAAGTGAACTACTAAAAAGAGATCAAAAGTCGAGGTAACCTTGGATGCATGTCAGTCAAAGTGTACTTCAGTGTTTATGGGGTGTTATAGCTTTTTTATAAATCCAAAGGCGGAAAAAACCTAATAAGTCTGCTGTATATGGTCATAAAAAACTGCTGCTCTCAGTGTAACAGAAACAAACTTTTTTGAGGGTAGGCTTGGGATTAAATAACATTTTAACAAGGCGGTAGTGCCGGTGTGACAGGGAGATCTCCATTTGGACTCTGGACATTTTTCTTCATCTCGATGAACCAGGCCTTGATGGTCTTTGTTCTTTTTATCAGTTTGCTTATCACTGTTGAGAGGCTTTACACTCCCTCCAGAAATTATTATTGTTATCTGACTGGCTTTGTAATCTAGCACCAAGGAGTTGTACAGACGCTTTATCTGTACAACTCACAAAGCGGGGCCTTTTTACATTAATACAGTCTCTCAGATATTGTTGTTTTCTGTGTCTTTCCTTTTCTTTCCCACTAATCAACTCAAAATCTGCATTACAGGTTCGGCATGAGTTTGACAATCCAGAGAATAAGGTTTGGCGGTAATACCATATCCCATAGCCACGGTATTGCTTTAATTAGCGTTACGAAAATATCTTCTTTGTAATGAACGTATATACTTATAACTGCCTTAAGAACGTGTGCTGGTTTGGAGAAGCAGTGCCACTACTTTTGTTTGAAGATGCTGTAAAAGTGATTACAGAATTCCTGTTAATGATGTAGGCCTCATTTGTGACAGTAAGAATCAATTTTTTAGATTTGAAGCATTTTCTAAAAGAACTGAATGAAGTGCGTAGAGGGAAAGGCACACTGGCAAGTGTTTGGTCAAAACTACTTCCTGACTGTTAATTCCGTCCATGAAAGTCTATTAAAAATAATCTGTTAAGTGGACAAAAGTCGGCCGATAAACGCTGACGTTAACACTTGTATTTTCATTAATAAAGTGCCGGGAATATGTCTTGGTTTGCTCGGACTACTCACATCACATCATATTTACCCCCTTACAGCAGAGTGAACTAGAGCTCATAGCAGCTTGGCTGAGTATCAAATTTGTTGAGAAGAACAGTTTGCCTCAATGGTAACTAGTTTGCGAAAAAAAACATTAACTTCTTAAGTTTCATTGTTCAATTAAACAAGCTTGTCCATGAGTCATGACATGCCTCACTGTGTTGGTGTTGCTTATCTGTTTATCATAGCAAGGTAAAGTTGGGATAACCTCGCTTAAAATTAGCTAGCTATACATTTTAGCTGAGTCAATAACAACACAATGAACCTAATGGTGTATTACTGCACAGTAATATTACGCTCACTCAGGTCGGAGTTTGATTCATAATGACTTCACCATTCAGAAAGATGGAGGAGGCACATTTCAAATCATGTTTGACCAGTGACTTTTATGATGGTGTTTATCCACTTAGCTATTTCCTATAGCCAGGTGTTCCTAATATTTTGACCCTCTGATGCATGTGAGAGGAGTTGGAAAAATATCACAGTCACCTTATTATGACGCTCCTCACACCAACACCCACTATAACCTCAGTAAGAAGCAAACAGAAAAATTATAAGCTTTCTAACAGTCAACTTCATTTAAAAAGTAGTGTTTAGTCTAATGAATCAATTAGAAGCAGCGGTTTGTTTTAATCATTACCGTGTCAAAATTGAATATATTTTGGTTATCTGAATTTTCTATTCCCTAATATCTGTGTTGGCATCTGCACACAAAAATCCACATCAGTAGGGCCATATTTAATGGTATTAAAAATTGGATACCTCCAAATCCTACCTGTAAAGTTAATGTAGGCTGCTGTAAGGCCAAGCAATTATGGCTGCCTGTATTCTGAAGCAGTCGATTTAAGTATGGAGAACAGGGTTTGACAACATCAATATTTAAAGAAAAGTGACGAAACTGTAGTGATGACTTACAGTCAATTTGAAATCAGTTCTGCACATTTGTCACATCTGCAGTACCAAACACCACACATCCTATATTTGTTTTCTGGGTATTTTCAGCAGATTTCTTTAGAAGTAAAATTATTTTTATGCTAAAAGACGAGCTGAGTTAACAAACAGATAATTTAGCTTGACTGTTTGCCTTCTTGTCATATTTACAGTTGAATGTAATCCAAAACAGATCCAGCTTAATGCCAGTGAAAAGAGGGATTAAATTGATTATAATCCTTTGTTTTTGAAGATTTTTGAAGACGTAGGCTTCAGGTTGCCTCGCCTTAGGTTTTTCAATTCCTCAATTTTCGTCAGAGGAAAATTATTTTGGTTTACTTGTTACTTTTTAAATCCATACTTTAGAATTTCTTTCTAAATTAATACACCTCTGAAAAACACACAAACACGGGAAATAATTTGGTACCTTCAGAACCTGAAGTTTTACCATAGCAGCTAGGACTGTCTTTCTTTCCTTTTTCTTTCTTTCTTTCTTTCATTCCTTTTTTCTTTCCTTTTTTCCTTCTTTCTTTCTACCTTCATCAGGCATAAAAGCCAGAACCTAAAATAACACTGAAGTTTTACTTTCATCAAGTCCTTCCTCTGGAGCCCACCAGGATACAGGCTTCCCATTGTTTGTACAAAAATCATCTAATTATTCCACAGACCTCAGAGCATCTACTTTGAAGCAGGTTTGACACATAAAATAGGCACTAACTGATACTTTTAATATCACTGCACCTGACAAATAAAGCAGAGGAAACAGGCCCATTACAAGCAGGTTTTTTTGGCACACAAATAACAGAGTTCAATTCAAACCCTGGTGATGATGCACAATGTGCATAAAAAAACAAAGCGATAAGCTGGTGTTGGAGTACCTCACATGAATGAAGAATGATGACAAACCATTAATTAGACGATGGCAGCTGGTAAGAGTAGACGAATATAATCCGTTTAGCTGAACTTGTTCAAGCTCTTTGATCTGACGCCATAATTAACACTGGGGCGTCAGTCTGACCCACATTCCTGTTTGCTTTATAAAATTGTTTTCTAGGCTCCTGAACTGTAAATATTCTCCCTGGCACTGACTCTATGGATATTGTCTTGCAAATATATTTCAATGTTTCACAGTCTAGTCGTTCAAAGCAGACTTTTTTTTACTCTATATTTGTCAGAAGAAATAAATACACTTTTGGATGGGTCCCTGTGTGGTGTCAGATTTGTTATATAACAGTTATATAATAAAGGCACAGGAGGTTAAAACTTAAAGCCTTGCAGACCCTATTTAACATCACTGCTCTTTTAACTTTATATGATTCAGATTAAAAGCAAAATATCCCATTAGCTTCCCTCCTCTTCTTTTCATCATCCATTAGAAACAGCTGATGAGATAAAGCCTTCTAGCTTGGATCTTAATTTTCTCAAAGTTTGCAAATGAATGAACAAAGTCTTGTCAAAACAAATAAGTAGGGATGGGCATGTTTTGCCAACTTGGTCAAACGCACATCCTCACTCCCAACTGGAACTAAAGTTGACACTAGGGATGCAACGATACTCGGTAAAATATTGAACTGTTCGGTCCACTCTGCACGGGACAATACGCCCTTGTGGGCCGCGGATTTTCGGATTTGTAATTCATTTTGCACTGATGCTTTACAGGCCATTGTATGTGTCTGTATGTGCGTCTGTCCTGGCAGGAGAAGAGCCCTCCCCACGAGTTAATGTCCAGTCATTGTTGTTGCTCCACCCACACAGCCCCTCTCACACTGTTTTGGAGCCGGGTTCACACTGCCGCTCTCACACTTAGCGGAAAAAAAGGAAACAAAGAGGCATGGCCATTACAAGTGGAGGAGTTGAGACATTTGAAGAAGCACCAGCTTCATTCAAATCAGTAGTGTGGGTTAATTCGGTTACGCCGTCAAACACAACAATGAGGGAGGGAAAACTGTAGACAGCATAAGCATCCTGATAAAACGCTTCCCAAACACAAGACAAAGGAGCGACTTGACTTATTTCCGCGGTGCATCATGTCTCCTTCTCGTCTCACCATCACATATCCATCAGCTGTTGGCTGTGCTATCATCAATCAGAAGCTTAACAGGTTTAGCGCGACGGGCTGTTACTGCAGCGGTTAACTTAGCCAAACAAACTCTCTCTCAACGCCATAGAGTCCACTGTTAGCTCCAAAAACCGTAGTTCTAGCCCCATTTTAACACGCCCTGCTATTTGTCTGACAGCACACAGAGCAGAGACACACACTCGCTCACCAACGCACACACATTTACGTGAATGCTCATCTGTGCATTATGTCCAACACTGTCAAAGCTCATATGAACAAAAAGCAACACAAAACGATCAAATAAACTATTTCTCTAAATTACAGCAAACGTGTTATTGACAAAAAGAGTTCTTTTGAGGGTTTTAAATACGGATGTCCTTAAAGAGGATAAGAAATAGTTTAATTTAAAAAATTTTAATCTCAGTCTGTTGTAAACTGTGTTTAAAGTAGCCTACTTTCAAAATAATCAATTTGTTTTTTTAATTATTATTGTAATTGTGGCAATGAGTGCATAGTGTAGAAAAATAAAGATGTGGTAGACTACTGGAATGAAGGTTTGATTTGTAGAGCATTAAAATGTACAGTTTGAGTCAGAGTTAGACAAGATAAACAGTGTTTAAGCATTGATAGCCTATTCAATAAAAGAAGAGTTAGTTTAAACATTTCTAAATAGACCTGAATGCTTGGCGATTATGACTTATGGCTGAAAAAAGGACATAATATCCACCAATCTATTTTTTCCAAAACTGAAAAAAAAAGTGTTATATTATTCAGTACACCAGTGATACTGGAATTTGTTTACTGTAAAATGCAGTTTTTACTGACAAGCAAAATAAAGAGATACAGTGTTTCCCACAGACCGGAATCTATTTGTGGTGGTGGGTTTCATTTATGTCATTTCTCTCTGCCATGTACAACTCTGGCAGGAAGTTTTCAGCAAAATGTTCGCACCCAGGCAAATCTTGTATTCTGGGATAAATGTCTTTATGAGATTTTTAAATCCTGGCTTTTCAACAACACTGGGCTCATGTCTTTAGCGGCGTGTTGTGTTACTGCCGCCGTTATCCCAGAGTCATCTTGCGGTGTATTTCAACGAATACCGCGTGAGTTAGACCTCTTCCTTTTCAAAGATGAATGACTGCTCAACGCTGCAGATCCAGCGCTGTTTCTCGGTGCCTGTCAGGCATCTAACTAGCCGCTAACTCACCATGCTGCTCTGTTTACCTTCTTCTCCCTTGCTTCTCTCGCCGCTGACATAAAAAAAACCCAACCGCATGTGCAGAGGAGTTTTCTGGATGGGCGGAGGAGAAAAAGACAGCTGTCTGCTGTGAGAGATGCATTCAGGGACAATGGGAGAAGCGAAACTCCAGCGAGAAACGCACGCTGGCAGCTCAAAACTTCCACATAATTTATACTCGGATATTCGCAACATAGTCATTTTAGCGACACGCTATATTCGCAGAGTGAGGGCGAACAGGTAGCGCCAGAATTTATTTGTGGTGGGCCTAATTTATCTGTGGTGGACCGACACAAACAGAATGAAATGTATGGGAATGTATGGGAAACACCCATGAATACATGAAACACCCATACATCTATGAACCCATGAATGTATGGGAAACACTGAGATACTCACTGAGATACCGGGAGAAAAAAAACTTCTCTCTACACACAAAACACGTACCGAAACTGAACCGAAACTGTGGCCCAAAAACTGAGGTACGGACCGTACCGTGGGTTACCTGTACCGTTGCACCCCTAGTTGACACAATACTATAATTAAGAATTTTAATATGATACCAGTTAAAATCAAATTACATCAACACCTGTTTCAATACCCCTGCAACAAAAATTATCTCCTGGACACCCAAAACTGCTTAATTGTTGTTTTTTTGTTTTTTTTTTTAACCTGTACGTAAGGAAGGCTCATTAAAACCTAAACAGTGAGCACATTAAAAAATCTGGTACACTGTTAACTGTAATAAGAAACAAAAAGTCACTTCGGTGAGGACGCTGCAACTGTCCTACATCCCGGCTACCTCCATTCAGTTCATCAGTATCCAGTCCAGATCCTCATAGTCCTTCTACTCGTCTCATCCTGCACACCTCAGTCTCTTCCTCCAAGCCACCTTAGTGGTTTCCAGGTCCAGCTTTTCAGAAGTCTACTCCTCATCTGATCCTGCATCCCTCATCGACACCACCACCAGTGTCTAGACTCCATAGGGGGTATCCTATTCCTGCTGTTTGCATCACAAATCCTTTAAGTACATGAAGACATCAAGATGGATTCTACCTGCAAAAGACATTGCACATTTCTCTTTTGTAAATTTCCGTAAAGTCTCTCCTCATTGAATAATATTTGTAGGCTGTGTTGACAGCGTACACTTATTCCTAAGTGTTTTCTTGTCTTTGGACTAGCAGTCTATTCTGAGGTAAAATTTTAATTTAGTCACCAGTGGGAGCATCCCTACTAATTTTTTAAGGTAGTAATAGCAGGACTCTTCAATTCTTCAAACCACAAGAAAGAAGCCCTGTGAAGCCATGTTTCTTTTATTTGTTCAATAATCAATTAAGAATCAGGAGTAAGTAATTATAAGAACTAGCCTTTTGTCTGTTTTTCAGATGCCAAAAAAATCAAACAAATGGTTAATAAGGGCCTGAGCACCAATAAATTAATGAGAACAAATTAAATGTTAAGATCAAATTCCAGTAATGGCCCCTTTTTCCATTTCCTTTGATCCAAGTGCAGAAGAGAAAATTTGAAAAAGAGGAACTGTTTCTGGTTGTTTGTTTACAGTATCCAAGAAAAACATTTTATTTTCCAATTTTTGGATCTCAGTCAAATAGTAAAAAATAAAAGGTACAAAGACTCTGCATACCTTTAAAATGTAATACGTGTAAACTGTGGCCCATTTATGCATCCAGCAAACATGGAGCAATGTCAGTGATCTAAAAGCTGAAGGGCTCATAGAGCAGTAACACTGAAACAAAATGTTATGGCTATATGTGCCGCACTTGTATATATACTCGGTCTGAAATAGCAGGTGGCGGTATGCACGTAGCTAGTTTACAACCCTGCAAAGGAGGAGAAAGAAGAAGAGGCTACCATGGCAACCACTGGGGTTATGACCTGAGCGCAGACTGCTTTTGTTCTGACCTGGCAAAAAGTCCATCCTGCAGCCATGGATGATTAAAATCATTTTTTAAGATGTCAGCAACTTCTCTCTTCGTATCTGCACATCTACGTACAGCTCAGGCGATTAAATGGGCTCACGCTGCGCAGATACAGCGGTTTTTGAGGTGACGTGAGACTTTTATTGCCTTTTCACCTCCTCTCACTGACTCCAACTAGTGTTCATCTGTAAGGTGAGTCACAACAGACCGTTTATTGACTGGATTCTGATGATTTCCATTTTTTATTGAGAAAAAATGTGAATAAATTGCCGCGCTGTTGAAAGAAGTTTAGTTTTTACGATGACGTCATAAAGCAGATAGGACGCTCTGTCCCGTATCCGAGCGCGGTTGCAATCACATCTCATCCAAACTGTGCCAGAGTCCACTTGAATCGCGTCCGAGACCACCTCCTCAAGTGGGCCCGGGCCCGGTGCCCGGGTGTGGTTCGTTTGCATTCTCACTACCAAAACAAACCAGGCTTTGGGCTCAAGAGCACTCAGATCCGGGACCGGGCCCCTAGTGTGAGAGCACCCTAAGGCTAACAGTCAAGTCAGTGACATTGCTTAAATGTTGCCATTGCACATAACCCTACTGACACAAAATGTGTTGTTTGATTGCTGAGATTATATAGTTGATCAGTTCAGCTTTAACTTGTGCTTGTCATTTAGTTTAGCAGTTTTTATGGTAGAGGTGGGTGGTAAACCTGTATTAATAACATCACCGGTAAAATTTTTGCCAGGGAATGGATTTCTGCAACACTCTCATCACCAGTTTAAAAGCCTACGTTGTGCTGTGACATACGCACGAGGCATATCCGCTCCCACAGCTGGCGGAGCGAGTGATTTGTGACGGTCAGCTCAGGCTGAGTCCAGTCAATAGCACATTTAGCTCTAGCATTACGTGTAGCCAGGTAACTAACCGAATGTCACCCGCTCTTGCCCTTGAAACAAAGCTCAGTTAGCAGGCAAAAAAATGTGTTCTATCCTCTCAAAGTTTGACAGCTGTACTGCAACTAAGTCAGTGTGCCGTCTCTGTCAGCCTGCCTGGGGCTTTGACACAAACTAAGTGCTGCTTTGGCTGATCTCACTTTGTCGAAAGCCCAGCACTGCAGGTCTTCATCTTACAACGGCTTAAACAACCGTTTAAAAGTCTGTTTTAATTTTTGACTTTCTGTTCCAAGTCCACAGTGAGCCAACAATCCAGGCTGCAATGTTAGATGAGGTCAAAAAAGCTGCTGTAAACTAGCTGCAAAAACTCTCCGGTACGGCAGCCAAAGCTAAGCTAACTCAATGCTAAACCATCTACTTCCATCAAGCTCTTTATAATAAAAGTCCACGGCTGTTATTTTTCTGAAACGCTTTCATTGTGAACGCCTTCACCAAGAAACGTGTTCAAGTCATTAGCAGCTTAACACACCTCATCAGGATAGAGATGAAATGTGAAACCTGGAGTGCAGTTAGACAGAAGTAAACCTAGAGAGATTTGAAGAATAAAAAAAATCATTTTTTTCTGTGTTCCTATGCCTAGACATAAATTGAGTATGCCATCAAAGGCTTGTTTTAAGGGGAGAAGGGGGTTAGTAATACTTGAATTTGGTTTGAAAAGTATTATCGCTTTTTAATTTTGAAATACTGTGATATATTACCGTCAAAGGCAAGAAAAATACCATGACTGTTTTAAGGCCATATCGCCCAGGCCTACTTTGTGGTTTAGAAACATTATAACAGCATAATATGCATTTTGATGGCTTTTTCATTGCCACCTGTTGGCCCAATTTTTGGTTGTGTTCTTGGTATAAAGACAGCCTGAAGGGTTACTATGGCATTCAGAGTCTAAATGTTTAATTTTGTTAAGAAAGGTGGCTTGAAAAAATGTCTGTTAAAAAAAAATGAAAAATCATCTTCCACTTTCAGCTTGTACCACACATATGATCACATCTGTCATCATTTAGTGGAAAAAAGAGGAAAAAAAGCACTTGATATTCTTCCAAACAGTCATCCCTGTATCATTTCTGTCCTGCGGCATGTTAAATGACACTCCATCACTGAAGTATGAATTAAGATTCAGCGACTGAGCAGACCACCTGGAATATTTCACTTTGTATTAAACTAAGCCTGGAAAATTAGCGCAGAGTATCATTGTAGTGGAACATCTGCTTAAAGACAAAGCTTTTGTGTTTCTGTTAATAGCAGCACCCACTTAACAGGCTTGACTGAAATAAGTGTTTTGAAGAGTATAATGAGAGAGTGTGATACGGCCATAAAAATGCATGAGGAAAAGGCTTTAATCGTGAAAGGCAGGGGCAGATGTTTCATTCCATTTTAGTCGTTTTCACACATAAAGAGAGATGCTGGGATCACTGCACGCTCTACAACCTCCACAACGACTCAGTGCCCTCAGCGGAGCTCAACTGTCCAATGAATCCTCAAATGAGAAAATGCATTTCACACCAACTGACTAGAGGTTGAAGCACTGGTGAAAGGAGGCTGAGTCTGATCAGAGCGGGGAAATCCAAGCCCTTTCTGTTGTCAGGGTCTTTTTATAGCATGGCTTAGGTATTACAAAATAGAGACACTGATGGATTTAAGGGAACTTGTAACATGTTCAAGAGGGCAATTGAGACAGTAGAATCTCCTATAAAATTATAAAGGATTCTTTATCACAGTTTCACAAAGCATAAGAGAGGAATATTCAGAACTCCTGTTTTGGAGAGTATCCCAGGTTATTCAAGTTGAATTAGCACAAATTCACAAATCTGGGGCTAAGAAAATATTCATTTTCATTTTCTACTAAGAAAAATCATTATGGACTATAAAAAAAGTTAACTTTCCACTAATTGCCCAAATATGTTTCATTCATCCAAGCTAGATTAAAACACTGGAGAAGACTTGAAAGACAAAATAAAGGTCAAACAAAGGTGTGAGTGTTAATTTTGAACCTTTAATTTGAGATTTTAGAGGGGGTTAAAGCATTTACACTACCCCCGTTACACTACACTGCTACTAATATGCAGGGTTAAATGTAGGGGTCAAATGATTATCAACCTGGCCAATTATTTAGGCCGATATTCAGTATTTGGTAGGGATGCATGATATTGGATTTTTGCCAATATGCTGATATCAATGAATTAATTTTAGCCAATACTTGGGGTGTGAATCTCTTCTTCATAAGACTATTTGATTCAAATCTTGATTTACTGGCTACGATTTGATTCACTGACAACTCATTGATTTGATCAGATGCAAACTGATCATGAAATCCCTTGCATCATTAAACTGAGAAAAATAGGGGAAAAGATCATTTCTAAATTGTCTACATGTTGAGTTAATTATTTTTTAAAAAAAGTCAAACCCCTAGGCTTTCATTCGCCAACATTATGACATTTTGTCGATGAACTTAAGTCATCATCACACAGCTGTCCCTCAGTTTGTGGGGGATGAGTATTAAAATGAGATCTACTTTTTACTAGATAATGTTTTGCATCCGTGGCATTTCGCCAATTATCTGTATCTGCAGATAATTTTACAGGAAATGTACAGTGCTGAACAAATTTATTAGACCACCTGTCATATTTGTCTCAGAGACCATCCAGCATCATGAAGTGCTTTAATGCGAACTCTTTCATTTTCAGTGAGCTCTCCACGTTTTACTATTTTGAACAGGAACGAGGAATTTCAAACTGAATTCATCTTTTAATACCCAAATTTGAGCCTATAATTTGAAATATTAATCAAGAAATAATAATGTGCTTTACTATTTTTTCAGCTTTTTTGTTTTATTTGTAAATCAGTAAATTTGAAAATTCATGGATAACAATAATAATTATATTTTAGCATTAAAAATATCATTTTGGTTAAAGAGCTTCTACATATTGGTGTATTAACCATTGCAGAAACATAAAAAATGATTTTGGTTATGCCAGTGCTGTTAATTTAGGGCCTTACTTTGGGTGGTGGTCTAATAAATTTGTTCAGCACTGTGTATCAGTTGTAAATACGGGTCATCAGTCCAATGAAACATTAGTAACTGCTATCAATATCCGCCCTCAAAATCGATATCAGTTGACCTCTTGTGAAAACTCTTCAAGTGTAATTTCAGATCACTCAAATGAGGAAATCCAAACAGAATTAAAGTTACATTGGAAGGAAAGATGCATTGCAGGGCTAAGAATCATCAGAGCACACATTTTTACCTTAAATGTTGACCATTATAGCACAGTGACTAATCTAGCCGATGGGTGGTTTAAGCAATCTCAAAAATCAGCTTTAAGCAGGCATTTATCTACAAATTAAACTGAGTTATACAGAAAGTTTATGTTGCCCTGAGCTGCTTTGAGTCATTGAAAAGTTCTTACTTCATTAAAACACTGCAGCCATCTGCAGGCAGCGGGACAGTTGCTATAAACACATTCTTTGATGTTTTAAGTCGAAAGGAGTTCCACGTTACTAGATGCACTTGTCAACTGTATCTTAAATGAAAAATAGGTCATACACAATATACAGTCCTCATGATAAAAACAACCATCCATTCCTTATTGCTAAGTGTTTCCTTTATATGTGGTAACTCATTAATCCTTTGCATCAGAGTTTTAAACAGAAAAGGTGGCTCATGTTTTATTCATCAAATGCATTAAGCAGCAAACCCCAGCCGTGACAGATTTTAGGATATGATGTATATAGCTTATTCAACATTTTTTATTATTTATTACTCTGAAACTGTACAAACTATCTGTTAAAAAGGCACTTTGTTTAGGGGTCTGTGCCTTCACAGACTGAAGATACAAATCACCACACTCTCTGATCAGTGCTCATTTTAATTTCAGATGTACTTGAAATAAAAACAGTGTGTGTCTGCAGACAACAATATACAAACACACACCTAACCAAGCAATTTAAATGTGTCATTTCACGATTCAAATACGAGCCAATATACCTTTAACTATATGAGGGTTAAGACTTTTCCCTATCCCTGTTAATTGTAAACCACCATAACACAAATTGGAAAATAAAGATGACATAAGCTCAGTTGTAAAATTCTAGTTGAATCAAAACCCTTGTAGAATTTCATTATAGAAATGACACATTAATTGTTTAAAAGGATAACTGATATATTTATATTTAACTGATAACTGTGTTTTTTTTTTGTTTTTTTTTTTTTGCAATGCAGCACTGAAGTGAAAACAAATAGTTGTTGAAACAAAATAGTGGCCACACTCACCAACATCACTTCCCTGTCACAAAAACAAGACAGAGCAGGGCTTCTGAAACCATCTTTATCAATAACAGCTGGTTTGTCTTTTCAGAAATATGATTTCTATCTCTGGAGCTGTTCTTTATGACAGAATTCCATTCTTTTCCATTTATTTTAAATTTTTAATCATTTCTTTGACAAAAGGAAATTTACTTGACCATAGAAAATGATTAAGCACCCAAAGAAATTTAAAATAGAACTTACTGACAGTGCTGTGAGAAGCAGAAGTTAACTTTTGTAACCTAGCTAATGTAAATGCCAGGAAGAAGAGCTTAGGTTGGTGGTACTGGGAAGAGGAAAAAAGTAATTAAAGGACCCTAAATGTGCATTAGTTCATTTTTGTGTGTTTCAGCTCTTTTAAGAGTATTCATTAGCAGTGCTTTGTGTAAAGACACTCATATAACATCACTTCCTCTTTTAAACATTTCAATTGTTATCCAGAAAACATTGCAAGTGAGTGGCATGTGTGTGTATGCTTTTTGTTAAAGAGGTAGCATATTGTAAATGTCATCCTAGGGTGCAGGGTAATATCACAAGCAGCTGCAGAAAAGTGTTCATACAACGACATTAGAAGCTTGATTTCTAACTTGGGACGTCACTTCTCAAATTTACTTGAGGGACATACTAGTGGATGTATGTTTCTCATCTTTGCATGGTGATTTTATCATTCTTATTATGCAAAGAAGAAAAATTATCATCAAATATAATTGGGTGGCTGTAAATATTCCTGGGTTCCCCAGCCAAATGTAGTCTATGTGTGGGAAACACTGAGGTGAAGTGATTGGTTAATCCCTTTGACTAAAGCCATTTCCTGGAGTACCTGTTAACTGATTAATCAATAGTGAACTGGGGGAAATGTTTTCCTAAATCTATAAATTACTGAAGACATTTGAGAAAATTTAGAATTCATCCTCATCTAAATCCTAATCCGTAATTTTTTTGGTTTGCAGGATGGAGTTGGGGCACTTTAGGGGTGACGTGCCTGGTTTTTACACAGAATGAGGGAGAATAAGGACATACTGTAGTGCTGTGCAACTAAGGTACAGAGCAGCAGGCTCTTAATCCCTAAAATAATCCTGTCGACTGTGGCCAGTGGGACACATCTGAAGCCTGCCAGCTATAATCCACACAGACCCAATGCTGAAACCAACACCTAACATCACAGACACAGGGGAGAGTATAAAAACGGTCTCATAGCCATTAGAAACTACAAAGCCTCCCTTCAGAAGGTTCAGCTTTGAAGTTGAACTGTTTTGAATCTTTTATTTCTTTATAGTGTCATTTTTGTCTAGACTGATTTTCAACTGAGGGACTCCTGACTACATATAAGTCACTCTGTTGTTACCACAGCAGTTATTAAAACAAACTCTGTCAGTTTCACCTTGTCCCCTCCAGTTCTGAGTCTCCTTTAGGTGCACCTGCACTCTTCCCTGCCACTGCATACAAAATGAAGTGACCCGTGTTTGAATGGCTTTGCCTGAATGGTTTTGTCTTGTTTCACATGCGTAAAAGCAGCTGAGCCAAACTTGTCCTCAATATGTTACTGGGAAAAAGTCATTTCTATTGTGTGAGCAGTAGTGAAAGGTTATGTTTGTGCTGCTCTTTCTTTTTTCCCTTCTTTCCGTCCTACACAAGGGCAAGAATTTACATCTGTTCATTTCAATTTGAGCACAAGTCAACACTACTCCTTCCACTTGAACTAATTCATGTACAGAAAATCGTTCAGGGCTCTACACGAGTAATCTGTGAATTAATTCACATTATCGATCCGTTATTCAAGAATTGACATTGACTGAATGAGTTCAAGTTTGAGAGCAAAAAAGGGAATGGGGCTTGCAAATTAGTGGTTCAATCAAAGTTGAGTTCTGAGAGGATAAAGAGTAGCTATTTGCAGAGGAATAATGGGCAAGCATTTTTCTACCCCAGACAATCCCTCCCTTTAAATATGTGAATGAGTTATGTGTAATACATTCACATCAAAATGGAGTTCACCATACACCCGATGCTGTTAAATGTCACATTCAAAACCCAGCGAGGCAAAGCAAGATCAAACATTTAAGCAGTCCACTGTGCCATTATCTGTTAAACAAATAGGGTACTGTCTGGAAATTCATTTCCTAAGGCGAGCTCTGCAGTAATCCAATATCTGAGTCAGATAGCACTTTACAAGGCCGCTAAGTCAGTCGCACTGAATCACAACCAATATATGAACCATATCATGATTATCATTACACAGAACCCTCAAACATTTATTTCAACTTTCAGCCCTTTTAGTAATGATCCAAACAAAGGCCAGGAGCACACAGCCTGAGCTGATTTAATGGTAAACAGATCTCATTTGAACTTCCAGTAGCCATGGCTCACACTGATAAACACTTAGGAGATGAATGAGCCTGCATTTCTTCCATGAAGCCAAAGCACGCTGCAGGCCTAAGACACAGTTTAAATCACTTCAGTTATTATTTTAGTGTGCTCCAGGCTCCCTGCAGTGCAAAGAACACACTTTTTTTTTTCTTCTTGCCAGGGTTAACATTTTTTTAATTTCACCAAACACTTAGATTCTTTGAAAAGTAATGCAAGCTACAGTAACTCCTCTGAAATGAGCTACAGTATGTGATGTGATCCAGTCTGCACTCAGTATATAGCTAAGTAGAGCTAAAGGGAAGTATCACTGGCCTTCAACACTCTTTCCTCCCAACGGTAATGATAGCAGACTTTCATTGAAGAGACTCTACAGCCTGGCCACTTAAAGACTGCTCAAATAAAAACACATGAAGACAAAGACTGATTTAACAGTGTTCATTCTGGGGATGCCTGATATTATCATATGAGACACGTAGCAGATATGAACATTTCTGCCAATATTTTGTCAGTTCCTCCTGTTATCAGCTCTTGACAAAATATATCTCAGAAAAGACCTTGAAAAACAAAAACACACTGGAGAAAATCAAGCCAGATGCAACAGAGGAATTATTGTAATCCACATACAAATGACATCAGCAAACCTTACCCCTCTCCTTGGAAAGAAAACAGTCTCATCAGGATGAATGTCTTTGTTTAATGTCTTACTTTTTACGACCCAGTCACAACATAGTTTGTGATTGGATGGTCCAATTACATACTAAGCATTGCATCACTGTGTACCAAATCTATGTCAGTCTACGGGAGCGGTAGCCTATCAGCTTAAAAGTAGGGCATGGGCACAATGTAATTTTGTGTTGTAGCTCTAATTGGCCTCTCATGAATGTGACAGACAGAAAATTCCTCAATTTACTTTTTGAGAGTTTTTTGAAAAGTCCTACCCTTCCCAAACATTTTCTATGGGAGCTTTTCCAGATGAATGTGAAATGTATTCACCAATGAATGTATGAAGCCACTGGAGAATTGGCTAGAGAACATATAAAAGCATGGGGAAATCATAACTGTGCTTATGTTGGGGCAGCAGTAGCTCAGTTTGGAAGGACTTGGGCTGGGAATCGGAGTGTCGCCTCCGGTATGACCATATCTGGACTTTGGCCTGGTAGCTGGAGAGATGCCAAGTCATTTCCTGAGTACTGTCAAAGTGCCCTTGAGCAAGGCACTGCACCCCCAACAGCTAACGGCAGCACTTCAATGAAAGCAGCAAGGCCATCACTCTGACATCTCTCCATTAGTGCATATCCATGTGGATCCTGTTTGCGCATGTGTATTTGCATGTAATTCAGCCAATGTGTGTGGCAGGTTAAACAATAGAGTGTAAACTGTAAATTTTCCTTGAGAGAAAGAATGACGTAACTGACTTAGCTTAAGTGAGACCTACCAGCAAGCAACACAAGAGAGTATAAGTGACAAAATCAGCTTATCATCGTTTCTAGTGTCCTATCAGCCCACAAGTGATTGAGTGAAAAGAAGTGCAAACTCTGAAGCACTGTTCTAAACCCTATGTCATGTTTTCTACATGTCTCTGTTTTCCTCTCCTAGGTTTGTCTGTTAGGGAGTAGTGGCTTGGTACTGACAGGCAAAGGGCCTGGGGAGCCCACAGGCACATTATGTGACTTTTGCCAGCAGAAGGACAGCTGACCTTTCTGTTGATGGGAGAGAGACAGAGCAGCAGGTAGGACAGAGACATAACTTTCACACAGATAAAAGTCAGATAACCACTCATGAATGTGTGACCGTTTTACTTTTGTCAAAAAAAAAAAAAAAAAAACAGCTAATGAAAACACTGCTCTGCTCTCTCATAAAAAGTCGAGCCAGGTTACCCATTGAAGAAATCTTCCCTCTGCTAATAATACAGACAGTATTTTTTTTTTTTTCCAAGAGGAGAATTTCTGAAAAAGAATCTGAAACATGTGTTGCAAACGGATGTGCACGCTTATTTTGCACAGCAAGAGCAGCACTCCTGTGAGTCAATTAAAATTGGAAAATTTGGCAGGTGAAAAAACGCTGCCTTGGTATCATTAATGTTTCAGAGTAATATATTTAAAAGGAAGGAAAGAGTCATAAATTCTTTCTGTAAGAGGCTCAGCTCAGGATATTCGCCAGTCAATGTGACTGTGTCAAAGACAAAAAACTCACCTTCAGCAGGAGCACAAAAGCAGAGAGACATTGATCTGGAAAGTGAAGTAGATAACAGGCGCTCACATTAGATAAATCAGGTATACAGTTCCTTCATTAGGAGTGGCAAGGGTTGCATTGGGGTGGTTGGCCAACTAGGACTGTCCTACAAGTAGATTTTCTAGATTTTCTTTAACTATTTCTCTCATAGCACGTTAGCTCACCTGACCAAGCGGATCTAGTGTTTTCATACATATCCATGAGTGAAATGTTGTGCTCTGAACTGTGTTAACCTGAAGGAAAAACTCTGTCAAAAGCTTGTCAGTACAAAGCACCACACTTCCGTACTCCAAATTCAAAATAAAAGTTCTAGACGTCATACAGTCTACAAGGAGAAGTTGAAATTCACAGAGCAGAAAAGCTCACGTACTTCTAGGACACACTGTAAGGATTTTCATAAGTGGAGAATCAGTCCCATTACCAGCCTGATCATCTTGCATGTTCTCTGATTTAAGTTGTGAAATTCAAGGAAAGCTGTAGTTGCCTCTGTGATTAAAAGCTCCTTAACCTTTTGTTTTCTATTCAACGTGGCCTTAAAAACTCCTGGTGGGTAACTCTGTGGGTATAACCTGCATGTATCACTTATATAAGAGAAGGCTATAGAAAAGAAAACTGAGAAGCACACTGCTCAGTCCCCTTAGGTTCCTGTCAGGTGTCTAAAATTAGTTGTGAATACAGAGACCACCAACAACGTGTCTCCCAAATCAAATTACCCTGTCCTTCAAAGCTGATGTTTCCACATTGCAGACAGTGCCACCTCCCTGCGGTTCTAGCATGAGGGAGGATTGACAATTTCGTAAATAATTTCCATGGAAGTTATAGAAAATGTCAGAGGCACATGTAGGTCATCTTTGAAACTCCACTGCTGCCCCCTAAAAACAAAGAGAGGCATTCAGAGTTAAAAGTTTTACCAGTTTAGTTTTAATGCACCAATTGTTAGTGTGTAATGACTGGAATTTGACATTCAGCATGAATACATGTCTGTGCGATTGCTCCCCTATGGAAAGGAAGGAGGGATGGAGGATTATATGCAACAGCCTAGGAGGACAGAGGAATTTAAATAAGGTAGATAGCTGTGTTTCTGCTGTGTAATAAAGCTATATGAATCAAAAGAAGCCAAGCAGTGGGCGGATGACAAACCCCAGACGTAGAGTTCAGGGTGCTGTAATATTGCATGGGCCCTGGGAGCCTTTTAATTATCCCTCATTTAATTTCAAATATGGTATAATAGGTGGAGAGAAAACAGTACACCAAATGACTTATAATGGGGATTGCCTCCTCCTTCAATGGGGCCATTCATTTGGGATGCTCACTTCAAATGCGTCCATCAATTATTCTATTAATACTTTTTTGATTTCTTGTTTTGAACTACTTTGGGGAATCTATACAGGCCATGTTGTCACTGACAACCAGCTGAAAAAAGCACGAAAGCAAATGATATTTATCAATTTTTTTGCCCAATGATGGAAATAAATCTTGTGGTTGTTTGCAACAGATCCTGATTGTCTGGTGGAAGTCAGGAAAGAGGAGACAGCCATTAGGAATGAGTGGAAACAGAGGAGAGTTAGTACCTAACAATTCTAAATGGATCTCTATGATCAGGACATTTCTATACACAGTAAGTACGATCCCTACACTTGACCAAGAAGTGATGTTTACTACAGGTTCACAGATTCACCAGGCATGGAGGCCATCAATATCAAAAACACTCAGTAATGCAGTAATGCAGTCTCGTTCTGAGCTGAGAGGCTAGCTAAGCCCTAATATCAAAAATTCTTTGTTTTGTCACATTCTTTTAATTGAAACTGAACAACTGAATAAACCTCATGGGGTGAGCACTCAAAAGATGATGAGCTGTTTATGAATGAGCCTGTGCAACGAAACAATTCTTTTATTTCAGCCTCTGTAGCTAGCTCCTGTTTGAGTGCTGGTTTCCTTTCCTCCATCCTATGTCGTTATTTAATCACATTCACAAAGCCAAACTGGCACCAAATAAAGAGCCATTTGGGAGCCAAACAATCATTATTTGCCCCCAAGGGATGTTCTCTGCTGCTGTGTGGCGAAATCTGCGAAGAATCTATTGATATCCTTATCTATAAAAACTTTTTGATCAAGCCCTTAATAATGGTAAAGAGCGGTGAAAGTATCCCGCTCACACCAGCCTGAACAAGAAGACAGAAAGAGCTGCAAACTGAGAGTACTTCAAGCCTTTATGTAATAACTGCATAGAAATCAATGATCATACTGGTCAAAACATTTTAATAATAAGCCTCAGTAAAGAATTTCCAGTTTTGAAATGCTTCACTCATGATTCTGTTATGAAAATAAGTGAGCCTTATGTAGAGAGGTAGAGAAGCTTGTTAATAACTTGGGCAGAATAATATCAGCTGTAACAATGAAAAAAAAAACAAGATAAGACCTGACTCTACCACTCTCTCCACTTCTGCTCTCTATGAAGCAGAATGAGAGGGTAAAAGCATAGAGCTGCAACAGGTAGAATGTGCAGTAGAGCCACTAATATGATTTCTCAGCCTTGGCAGATCACTGATACGTGCTATTTCTAAGGGATCGTCCTATCACACACACTCCTGTTTTAGTGCATGTTTCCCCTTGCAAGAGCTGATGGATGTTTGTATATCAGTGATGTGATAAAATGTCTCAGAACACAAGACTGAGGGCAGTATGGATAAGCTTAAACTTTATTGGCTTTCAGGTTTCAAAAAAATGCAGAACCAGGTCCTTAAAGAAACAGGAATCAATCTCCCCCCATTCAAAACAAAAGCAGTCTAAAAAAGTATAAAGTAAGAAAAACCATCACCAAGTAAAAGCTACATACTTTTCCCTATTTCCTCTTGTTGTATTTCTCCTCTTTTCTGTATTTGCTCAGTGAGTGAGTTTGTAATTGTCCAATGTCAATGTCTTTATAAGACAATCATTACACATTTTTCCTGGGAATGAGATGGTCTTTGAGTGATATGAATCCCATCAAGCATTCACTGTATTTATTTGGAATTTTGCTCCCATTCACCCTTTCTGCTTGGGACCAATTTAGACTATGGAATGCTTCTATCAATCAAAATTGTTTTCATTTGTAGGAGTAAATAAAATAAACCCCTTACACATGTACAAAACTGAGCAGATGTGCTGAAAAAGTAATGTGTTTTTTTTAAACCATCAGATTATGAAAAAGAGTTGAAAATGTTCAACCCGTTAAAAGGTTTAGAACCAAAATGTTTGATTGCTTTTTTGTCCATTAACCAAAAGCAAGTCTGTAACTTTAACAAAAAAAAAAAGCCTACTTGATGCAGGATGACAAAGTTCACAGCAGGTCAGAGCTTTTCTGTTGTTGCACACCTGAAGTGTTTGAGAGAGGTTTTTTATACAGATGCAACAATTGTAAAAAAAACAACAGGACTGAGTACTCGAGTCCTCGCAAATCATAAAAACCATTTAAAAACCATCACACACAGGGATGTGGGTGGCCTGCTATATTACTTTTGATCTTCTTCTGCCCATTAGCACAAATCCCAGCTTTGAATGAAGTTACATGAGATGACACTGTAATTGAGGGCTAATAACGGTATAAATATAGAAGACAAATATAGAAACAAATATAGAAAACAATAACACAGAGCTCAATAAACAAGATGGTCCAAACATTATTCAGCCATCCCTGTCAACCCCTTACCAGACCAAAACAGACTACTCTGAGAGAAAATAGCCAACAGTGACACATGACTCCATGGAGACTTTAATGACATGCTGCTCTCTTCAAACATCTGTTTCACTCTCGTAGCTGTTGATAGCGGCTTTTTCTGCGGCTCAACAAACACCATCAGATCACTGAAGTCCTCCTTTCAGAAAACTTAATGTGAATACAACTCCAGTCATCAGTTTTGTTATTAGCCGGCTAGTTTACAAACGGCACTTAATGCTAACGGTGCTAAATGTTAACCAGCGCTAAATGTTAACCAGCGCTAAATGCTAACGGGGCTAAACGCTACTGTTTCTGCTTTTTGACTTGCATGTCCTTTGAGAGTTACTGTAGCTGTCGTAACGCAGTTTTTAATGCTGTAATCAGGCTCTTCATGCTAACAAAGCCAGAGTCATGGCTGGAAAGTGTTTACATCTGTGTACCATTTAGTTTTTTCTTACTTTTGATTATTTCTTAATGTGTATATTCAGTTAGACGAACCTAGAGAGTTCTAGTGCACATGTGCTAGATTAGTTTATAGTTCATTTATAAATACAGCGACCTAAAATAGCATGTGCACATTGTCTGAGTAACAAAATATTACTCTGAAAATGGCAGCCAATACGGGTACTCGAATCCATCTCTAATACATACCAAGTTAACAGAAAAACACAGCATTGGGAGTGGGGAATGCAAGATGAGCTGATTTGGGTTAGATCTATTTTGAGGAAAACACATATAAAACAGATAGCTAATTAAGTGGGATAATGGTTGTGATGAAAACAGGAAATCCAGGGAATACAGCAGCAACTATTTTTTAAATATACCAGGTGCAGATGGAAACTAAAAATACTACCTTTATTATTGCAGCAAGGAACAAACTTAATGACAGTTTTTTGTCCTTTTTTTGTTCCAAAAAAAAGTTAGTTTAGCTGAAATATGTATGGATGTAAAACATGTATCTATTTCATGTTAAATTACAAGATGGAAATACTTCCTCCATTTCTATACTACTTTTTGGTTATTTCTAGGAGTAATGTTAGAGTATTTTGGAGTGAAAGGGGTGGGGCTTCATGGAGAGTAGGGTGGCCTCATACCAGAGTCTGCTTAGGGCCTCACTATGGCCAGAGGCGGCCCTGATCACATCAGCGGTCATGCTTCAACTGGAGCAATCTGTCTGTTCAGTTCTACTTCTGGTGTTGCCTTGAAAATAAAGAATGAAGAATGACATAGTCAATCCCAACAACCAACAAAAGAAGAGACAAAAGGATGAAAACATGTGACCACAAAGAGAGGCTTGGCGATCAGCAGTTAAAGCCACGGCTTGTTTGAATACAGAGGTCACCTGTTTGTGATGACTGAACAAGACTGACAGGCAATTATAAAGACAGACTGATTCAAACCATCTTATTACCAAGATTTTCTTCAGTGCTCTGCCAGAGAAGACAAAACGTGTAAGGACAGTGGAACCATCTTTTTAACAATCGTTGGTTCCAAGACTTCCACACTCCCCTGCATTTATTTATTTGATGGTGAAGCACTACAGTGTTATATTAACGATATAGCTTCAAATGACTCGACTCAATTTCTAAAGTGTCAGCCAAAATGATTTAGTCCAAAACGACAGCATCGCAAATGTTCTTGTGAATATTTTGGAGGATTTTACAACTTAAACACATTTCTTTGGAGAGTTGCTGTTTTCCTGCGTTGTACTTGTTGTAGTGACATTTTTGAGCACAGAGCGCATTTTTTAGCATCTGCTTTCCCAAATCTAGCCACCCGTTCAGAGGTAGCCTATCTGCTCTGCGTACTTCTGTTAGCGTTTCAGAGCTGGCAGGGACTACCCTGAACAGCTCAGCGGGGACATCTGCCTTCCAGAGCCATCTGTGCCCAGGTCCTCCTAATCCCCCTTTCCCTGTCAGACTCCCTCTCTCCCTCCTTTCTTAGTCTTGTCTCTGTGCAGCTTGTACTTTCACTGCTTCAAACACAAACATACATGCACACGTGTTGTACAAACACACACCACATGCACTGTGGAAAGACTTATTACAGTCCTCAATCTACAATGACAATCGAGCCATTTCACATTAGTTAGAAATGACAACGGTACTTTATAACACAAGTGGGTCAGCATGCTGTGTTTTTGAGGGTGTGAAATTTTACTGAAGTGAGAATTAAACGTAGTCCAGGTTTGCTTTGAGAAAATTAACCTCTATAGCGACAGAAAGAGCTAGAAAGATTCACTAAATAAAGAAAATGTTTTTGATTAGCGTTACTCTTTGAAATGCATTTTTATTTAAATAGACTGATCCCTATTCAGGTCCTCTCCTCTACCTTGTTTGTTGTGCTTTGAAGTGCGCTTCTGAGGTGATTCCTTTTATCAGTATGTACCGGGTAGGGTATTCAGCTGCCAAACAGTTTACCCACACTACTCACCACCCAAGTGACAGGTCAGGCTTGGCAGCGTGCCGGGGGAACAGCACAGGAAGCAGAGTCAGAGGGAGAGGTCAGGACTGGATGTGGGGTAAAGTCAGTGAGCGGCTGTTTGCCGGGGACTGCTAAGGCTTACAGATGAGTTTACAGTGCTCAATATCTAGAGCTTAAACTACAAGCCAAACCAGGCAAACTCCAAATAAGCCTGTTTATGTAATGTCTAGACTGTGTGAGTACTCTTCAGATGATTGGGAAGGCTGTATATGCTCTCTTTATGCATTATATCTACATAACGTATATTTAAAGAGCATGCTGCCACTGGTGAACACTTCACCTCAAAACTTTAAAAATAACATTTTGCCTCAGTGGTATTTGCAAGAATGCTAGAAATGAAAAAGGACAGTGTTCAACTTTTTTCCATGCAGCGTGACAAACACTGTCACTGCTGTGATTTTTATAAGCTGTATTCAGGACATCTGGCTGAGGAAAGGTGCCACATGTTGTGTAAAGTCCCAGAGATACTGAATCTTGTATCAAATTTATCTAAAATAAAAATCTTAAGAGGTACCATATGTAGAATTCTCACATTAAAATATAAAAATTCATTACAAATAATTACTTCTCCAATGTTAAACATATTATTTAGATGAGTACTTACATTCAAATATTTCCTCAGATATTTCCGACCACTGCAAATGGCTGTTTCGGTCATAGCAGGTGCCATGACAGAGCCTCTGTGACAGATAAAATATGTTTAGGGTTGCCATGGAAACACTGGATGTTACTTGATAGGCTGCTATATGAAGAAGCATAAACTACTGGAAGATGCTACTCTGTTGCCTTTTCTCACTCGTGATTTGGTTTGCCCTGTGACTTCAATCCCCCACCCTCCAAACTCCATAAAGTTGTGGCCTGACTAGACATTTCCAAGCCATACAGAGTCATGCTGCTCAGCCCCACCCAACCCACCCACCCACCACACTTTACTTCATCTTATGAATATAGGACATGATAGTTCAGTTTTAAAAAATGCACTCCATAAGATGTATTTGCCTAACACTATACCAATATTTTTGTTTCATGGATGTACTTCACACCATGAGGGTAGAAAAGCTGTTAAAAGTGGCCTTCCTAGTTAATGCTGCAAGCTAGGAAAGCATTCTGGAATCATGCTAATCATAACATTGAAGCCCATTTTCAACAGCTTTAATCACTAATTATTGATTATGATTATTAATCTCTGATACCTGAACATTTCTAAGGATAGACCGCTTACACTATGGTTACCTACCAAAGAAAATAATTAATAAAACCACCGATAAATGTATTTTGTTATCAAAATAGAAAGTTTCACCAAAAACACATCTCCTTGGCAAAGGCTGAGTGCTTGACTAATAACTAATAATAGTCATTACAATCCCATAGCGATTTTAAGGAAAGTAAAAGTTGTTCAGTACTCCTGTAAATAGGATGGGCTATAGATACGAAGTAGCAACAGGAATATAAACTAGTACCCCAGCTGACTGAACAGCAGCTTTGTTAATGGATTCAACAATGAAAATGCATGTAGATGAGGGAACCAGAGAGCCATCTGTGATCGGACTGTAAGTAAATTAAACTGAACAGTCAGCTGATAGAAAAGTGTCATCTGAACAGATGAGCTCTGTTTGAATAAACAGGGTAATATCCCTTTATGCACTACGAGGTGATGTGAAATCAAGCTGTCCCACAGCGTGCCCCGACTCAGGCTGTTGGAACGAATTTTGGGGTTTGAATATAATTTGAATTTTTAAAAACTCATTAATATTTGAAAGCTGAAGTTACTATTTGAACATGTCTTTTTTAAAATATTTTTGCTGTTTTATAATCATTCTCCAGTCTCTCCCCCCTCTCCTTGGCCTCTACTTCAACCATATGTAGGTGTAGGAATGAAATCTTTCGTCACATGACACGTGACATGATGAACAATAAAGTTTTCAAACAAAAACACAGATGGGTCACAATGGCCACCAGTGCGGATGTTTATCACCAAGGTGGTGCACACACTGGTAGTGATTTGGCAAGTGAGGCTTCGCTACATCAAGAGACGCTGATGTACGAGAGTAAAACCGCGCTGTCAACCGACAGTAACCCGCTGTTGTGGTGGAAAACGTTCCGGTCCAGGTATCCTCTCCTGTCCCAGCTGGCACGCTGTTACCTCTGCCCTGTTACCAGGGCAGAGAGAGTTTTCTCCATGGCTGGGATGATAGTGAGGAAAAAACGCTCTACTCTTGAGTTAGAAAACATGGAGTGCCTCATGTTTTTAGGTAAAAACATGTAGGGACAAGATACTACCAAATAATATCACCAAAATACCTGTTAGAGGCCTCTAAATGATGCAGGTGGCTGTGTTTGCACTAAAAAAAGGACATAAAATTTAACATTAACTACTACTCAAAGAATGTGACTGCTTCCCGTTACTATGGTAACTCCTCTCATCTGACAGCTGCAGCACATCAATTTGGAACATTGTAAAGATTTTTCAGTGGAACTACTTAAAATGTTCCATAGGTGTCCAAATATCAAAAGTTAACTGACACTTATGGAACATCCAGAGCCAATCAGAATCGAGTATTCACCAAGACCATGGTATAAGAGGATTTCATCCATGAAATAAAAACAGTGGTTCCAAAACAGACTTGGACAAAGGTAGATGGAGTTAAAAGAAAGGCATCTCCACTCCTCATCTTTTGTTATTGTTTTGACTGAGAGAACATCCTACTTTTTAGCTCAACTTGGCATCATCATGTTATATATTTCTGATGTAAGCATTCCTACACGTTTTTATGAATCCAATTCAACTTTTAAAGACCTACCACATCTGCACAGTAGACTGTCAAAATGAGAGGCAGAGATTTGCCTGAATTTTCTGATTAAATCAACTGTTTATAAATTGTCAGATGGTATAGGGCAAAAGGATTTGTTGGGGTCATAAACACCCAAATTTGATTAGCTATTTCTGGCATGTTTAATGTCTCTATTCTATTAACATACAATATATTGCTATTTATCATAAAAATGTTGGTGCTGAGCTGATTGTAAACAGTTTAACTACCAATTAGCAGAGCAAAACTTATGTCAGGGAAGACCTATTGAAATAAGGGTGGGCTACCCAGATGTTAAAGAACTAAACTAGTGTTTCACCAGTAAAGAGTTTATTCAATCACAGTGAGTCAGAAAAAAATCAGAGAAGGCTCTGGGGTCCCCCCTCCAGGAAATTTAGAACATTCAACACAGAAGTCCCCAAATTTTGTTGAATATTTATGCAGCAATTTGTGAGGGAAGATGATTAAAATTGTATAAGGTTGGCTAGAAAACAAAGACTGGATAAGGACACGTCTTACTCCAAGTGCCTGCTAAAACTTAAGACCTGTCACTGCTGAAAAAACAGACTTTTTAAGACATTTTTTGGCCTTAAATTTCAAATGTGCAATTTAGGGTTCTTTAAGATTTTAAAGGTTCTGCAGGAGCCCTGTATATATAAAGAATATCCATAATGTTATGAATAAATCCCCTTTTCTTCCTTTGCACACATATGTGTTTATATACAGATCCATTGATTTACGACTTACAAGATCTCTACACCCTTGATTTTGACCCAAACAGCACAAATCCCTTCACTAAAACAGGGATTAACACTAAGATTTTAAATACGAGCCCCACTGTCCACAAAGTTTCTTCATCTGATATACAAAAAGTGGACTTTGATATAGAAATGTTAATTGTTGTCATAAAACAACACAAAACTCTTCCTTCCTTAAATAAAAATTAACAAGTGACAAAATATTAACAATGATAGATTTTCATGATAATACCTTGCAATATAAAACACAGCCTCTCTTTCAGAGTATGATCTTTTTCGGTTTGACTTTCTTCGGTGATCATTGGGTGACTTGTTGTGGCCAGAGACAATGTGGCCATGCTTCATGTCAAACCTTATCTATAAGAAACCTGTATTTGAGACTTCATAATTAATGCATAGTTTACCTCTTCAATTCCTGCTCTACAATATATCAATCACCTGACATGTTTTAATGAACGGTCAGCATCTTCAACATGATTCCCTGTTACATGCATGCTTATTCTGTGTTGCCATGTAAGTAATCATGGACAGGTCAAACATGGTTCTGAGGGGAGGAGACAAACAGGTGTTATCTGTAATCATTCCCTCCTTCTCTAACACACTGCTCCAATACAACAGACACGATAGTTTACCCAGAAGTGAGCGGTAAATTGAGATCATAGAGATATGCACTAAAGTAATTTTCCCTTCTAAGAAATGCAAACCATTGCAATGTAGCATTGCACTCTCTGTATTTGAATACATAGATAAAGAGACAGAGGGTGAGCACAGTGCAATATGTAGTAAATAAGGAGTGATTACGGTCACAGCCTCATCATAGTGAAGTTAATATGAATACTGATGCAACCATTCTGTACAATTTAAATCACAGTGATACAAAACGGTTGTGCAGTTTTCTAGAAATAAAACAATGGCTCTTCATAGAGCTGCTGGTGCAGTCACAGAGCCAGCACTGGCATCTTTACAGGCAATAACATCTGAGGTGAAACAGTTGCTAGGCCTTTTTAACACACAGGCAGACATTGCCCCTAATTTGAATGGTGCACAGCCTGCCACAGGCAAAAAGCTTAACTGATAGCCCAAAACATTTAAGGGTTCAAATATCCGCAGGAAAGAAGAGAAATGCCTTCTTTACAATCAGGAAAGTATGGTGCTGTATTGTTAACGTATTGATTTGCTTCCTGGGAAAAAAAAAAAATATGATAAATTAACACATTGGTGCCAGTGCTCCATTATGAGAATATGTCTTGGACTGGGGGGGTTATTGGGAAGCTCCCAAGAAACTCTGTTGTCTGCAATTTATATTCAGATGCTCTGCTTTCTACCTGAAAATTGAACCTAATTCAACAACTGTTTCTGCTTTTGATTGCAATGAATAGTGTTTTAGACATCCTTGTAAGCATGGTGTCTATTATCTACAGGTTGGTTAAAGAGCAGATATCTGTGTGCCAGGGTGCATGTTACATGATGTCACTTCTCCTATGCATGCACATGACATGGAAAATGCCAGGCTTTAAAATCCTTTCGTCATAAACAATGAAAATAACAAGGGGGGTGTTTGTTATTACTTTCCTGCAGGGCTTTATCCACCCTTTTTGATGTGCTCTGTCCATGGCACAAATGGACAATCCTTCATTGTCAGACGACGTTGGAACCCCTGCACAGTCCGATAGGTGCGACCACATTCATCATCCTGACAAAGGAAAATAAGCAATTGCCACAGCACTTAACTGCTTTCACTCATCTGCAAATATTGGAATAAATACATTGAGCAAAGGAGAGGCCCCTCTGGGTGCAGTCATATTTTACATGCCCTATTTGTGCGTATACGTGCCTGCTTCCGGGATGCTCTTTTTTCGATCTGTCTTGTGGCCTTGCATGCATACATGGAGTACAAGTGCAGTTCATGTTGCTAGTTTGGAGTATGGCTGAAAGAACTGGGCTGTTGAGCATGAATGGTTTCGACACCCTGCTTCCTCCATGAAGCATTAAGAAACACATCATGCAAAAACTCGGTTAAAATGCATAGAGCTGAGGTGTTCAAGGGAATGCCCGAAGCCAATTCTAAGTTTGTCCTTTTGTTATTTGCCAAGATAAAATTCAGCAGATTTGCAGTGTTGAACTTTCCTTTATATTACTCAAATGCGATGTTGATGTTATGAAATTTTCAGCTTTCATATTTTCCTTTGTGTATGTATATGCATGCATGTTATCCTGCTTGAATAGGAGGAGGCAGCAGCGGGGTGGATGAATAAAGAAATTCAATGAATGCTGCTCTGCTTAAAATGCAGAGCCTGTTTGTTGGCAGGGACCAAAAAGTCCTTGGTTAAGCTAATCGCCGGTCCATTTGGCAAGGATTATGCTCAGCTTAGGGTTCGTCCCAGGAACAGGGTCTCTGATTCATAACAGTGATTTGAGTAAGTGATCTTATTGATACAGCAAATACTCTTCTCTGAGGTTGCCTTAATCACTGTAGGGTCTCCAAAGGAGTGCATCAGCAAGAGTAAAATACTATTACAGCAATTAAACACATCAATATAGTCTGTGTGGGATCTAGCTGGGTTTATGTGAGGACACAGTGAAAACTCAGTGGGTTGGCAAAGCGAGAGTCTAAACATTACATCCTGATGACAACCAACAGGGGGCATGACATGGGTTGGAGAGGCACTTATTTACCTCTCTCCACTGAGGCCCAGAGGCGGTCGCCCTTAACTCACCGAAGTGGTGGTCAGCAGGGTGAAAAACAATCCAATTCCTTCAGGAGTGTCAACACTGGTATACAGTTTTTAAGAGGCAGTCAAACAATCCAAAGCTGCAGTTGGTGCGTGCAAAGTAAACTGAGGCAAACAATTTGAGGTAAATGAGGAACAGAGAACAGTTTTTAGGTTCCCTGCTTTCATGTTGAGTTTTTCACCTTTTTCGTTTTCTGACTCAAATAATGTCAGAGAATAGAGGTGGATGACCATGATTTCTGGAAGTCAGCAGGTTTTGCGAGGCATATGTTGTGGTTACATGCTCCACATGTTCAATGAAGAGTTCAATGGGTCTTAACAATGGAGCTCAGCTCAGTGGCCGTCTTACATGTTCTGTTTGGCTGGTCTTCATCAAAATATCCACACAGTCAAAGAGTTGGACATTATGTTTGCATTTAGGCGGGCATTTGCAAATGTATAGTTTTCATTTCTAGGAATGCTTGATATTGGATTTCTGCCAATATCTACAAAATCATTTTTGATACCAATAACAACAGCGATATTTAGATGTACTTCAGATCTAAAATTTCAAACAATTTAAAGATCAGGATGATAAATATGACAAATTTCATTCCAAAAACACACTTTAACTTGGAAGAAATGACTATAAAATAAGAAAAAGACCTATGAAGTAGATCTGTTGGCCCAGTCAAAAACTACTAACCACTAATTTGTTGTTCATTGGTTGATATAGGGAGATTTTTTTTAATTAACATCTATCCTGCTGATTTCAACATGAACGTCAGATTATTTTTTTAACCAATGGAACCTACTACAAAGTTTAGTAACGCTTTTTTATGTCCCATCTGAGCTGATAAGGTTAGAGTTTGTCTGGAATCTGAGGGTAAATGTGATGAAGCTCGCAAGTTAATTCAGTCGGAGATCTCGAGAGCAATGATTCACACCTGGCATGCATCTTAATCAAATCACGACACATCCTCCTAATTCAGTGGTCTATTTAAGCTGCGAGATTTCCGGTCCCTTCCTCTGCAACTGCCTGCTCTGCCCTGGATATTTTAACCCCCACCAGCATCTACCTGTTGGCTTCAACTGGGGGTTTAAACTGTTATCTCATCACTCCTCAAATTCTGCATGTAAAAATCTGTTAGGAGTGATTAAGTCGGAGCCTAAGAAATGCTTAAACAAACTATAACATAAGATGACTGACTAAACTGTTACCACTGCTATAACACTGCCCCACAGACATGACAGAGTCTACCTCTCCCAAGGCCGACAGTCATAAATACCCCATTTAGGTTTAGTTTGACCCACAAAACCAGTGCATCAGTGTGGTAATAAAGAACAAGTTATGGGAGGTTGAAAAGTGGATGATTAAGATTTCTAAAGCTCAGTTAACTTTACAGGTGTTCAATTTCTGTATTCTCAACAGCTTATATGGTTAAAATCATTTTAATCGTTTTTGTTCTCTCAGAAGTTGCCAGAAGGGGCTGTTAAACTTATGAAGCCTTGCGTTTGTTCATGCAATACACAGCAGTCATAGGATCAGCCATAATCAGCTGATGGCCAGCTGATCCCAATTACCTTCCCCCAGCTCCCACAGTCAATCAAGGCTCTTTCTCTCAACACAGCCATATATTTAAATATGACATACATCTCACTAACCCCTGCTTGTATTAATGCTGATGCACTTCGCTGCTGACATGTTTGTGTGGTGCAGTTTGGAATGCTTTAATTGATCTGATGGACATGCTGTCAGTGACACACCCACTGTATAATGTTAGCACTACTTCTGTCTTATCCTTGTTTTTGTCCACTGAAGTATTTCACTGGGAAACAAAGTGTTCCTATACAGGAGACCTTGTAGCTGAGAATGTTTAAGCTATTGCTGTTGTTTGCTGTGGTTGTGTGGCTGCTAGGACAGTGTGAATTGTGCTCCTGTTTTCCTGTCCATGTTGGAGCTGCACTCCTCATGTATTAGACCAAGAGGCCTGTACAGAATCAGTGAGGTACAAACACCCGTACATTTACACCCCTGCTACCCGGAGCGCGTTGTACTAATAAAGTCAGCATTTCTTAATATGCAGGCTTCCTTTAAGCTGCATCTCCAAAAAGACAATCAAGTTTAAATGGATGTCAACAGAAACTTCTCCAACCCGACCTGCACACAGAAAAACTGACTGTAATCATCAAATATGACATGTTATTATTATGCCTATTTCAAATCTGCAACATGCAAGCTTTTAGATAAAGCTGGTGTGCATTTGTATATTAGTTTCAGTGCATGGTGCCTTCTGATTGGCTCCTCTGGCCCTTTTTACTGGGACTCACCCTTAAACTCTTCAGCTCCCCAGACACCACACTTTCTGTAAACAAAACAGCATAGTCTGTATAGTTTATACAGAGAGTTAAGAATTTAATTATGTAGCAATAGCTAGGAGTCTTAAATCCATTGTTTTGTCCATGGAGGAAGTAACTGGTATGAGGCTGCAATTAAAATGACTTTGAGACGTCTCGCTTATCTTTACAACTGATTGGTAACCATAAAAAAAAATCTCAGAGGAAAAGGAGAGTTATACAATTTCAGTCTAAATGACATAATTGCATTGTGAATGAGGGTATGGGCTTTTCCCAAAACCCCCATTGTCATTTTTGTGACAGTTGCTTGTTACGAACTGACCTTGTTAAACATAATTAGTTGGAGTTAAATGAGAATGCTATTGTGTTGAAGAAGAAATGGCTCTTATTGTGTAGAAACTGTTCTCAGACAAGCTGCAGCGCCTGGATAAAGAGACAAAGTACTTTTGGCAGTCAGTTAAAGCTACATTATATATGAAGTTTAGCATTATCAACAATATTCTACAAAGTGATCAAAACATGGCACATAAAAAAGAATGGGATTGTTAAAAAAAAACAGAATCCTGATCAATTGTTTCTCTTTTACTTTATCACAATAAAGACATGACTTAACATGTAAAAAGAATTCCCCTTTCACATAGCAATCTGTATCATTCAAACATGTTCAAAGGCACATGGCACACTCCAGAGAGGGACCAGAATAGCAAAGACTCATATTAACAGACATGTTGTTCTTATGTAAACCCAAATATTAGTCTTTTTCTGTTTTACCTATGTGCCTGTAGTGAGGGGGAATTGCAGGAGAATGCATGTCTAAGTGAACAGGTTTATTAAGCTCATGTAAATTGCTGCAGCATCCAGGACTTGAGCATCTTGGCAACCAGGATAATAATGGTAAAAAGAGAAAGACCCAGCAGAGAATCCATCTCATCCCTTCCCTGGGCATTATTCTGCTTCAGCAGCTCTGGCTGCTCATTACCAACATTGCACACATTCAAATGAGCCAATAGTAAATGAGCATCCACACAAACACAATACTCCTCACTGCAGGGTTTGAGGGGAAGGGCTGATGATTCTGCACAAGATACGACAAGCTCACCTCATCAAACACTGACAAGAAACACAACACTAAACTGATTCTGTGATTCAGACTCATTCCTTTTCATCATGCATATGACTGGGATCACAGCACTGGAGTGTCTTGTCTACACAAAATGAAGCTCTCCCATATCCAGTTTATAGAGAATTTCATTTCAGCTGAGGGTAAAATAGCTGATAAGAAGTAAAGTCAGCTAAGCTCCTAAATTGGGTGCTTACAGAAGTGCAGGAATCTAAATAAGATGTATGGGCTGGAGCCAGTAACCTGTGTGATTTTTTTCCTTATCAGTTTATAAAACATGCAATTAGTTGGAGATGGCCGCAAGGTTTACTGAGTAACCCCATTAAAGAAAACAGTGTTAAATAGGAAAGTGCCTTCGGCCAATTCTAATGGGTTTTTGCACTGACATGCTTTCTATTTGATGGGGCAGAATGCTTTCCTTGCTCTCAATTCCAGTCTGGACACCTTGAGACAGATGGAAGGTATTTATTTAACTACACTTATTTGAATATAATGCAGCATTATTATGAAAAAAAAAACCTTTTGTGCATTTAATCATAAACATCACAGGGAAACAGTCTTCAGAGCCTCAGGGCAGGCTAGAAAGTCTCCTTCTAAGGCTGTGATTGGAGAAAATATTTAGCAGGCACTCACCCTATACATTTGGCAGCAACCATATCAACACAGTGTGAAATCAAGACTTAATGGAATCTATTTTTACCCGCAGCTTAGCATAGCATGGCTGCACAGAGCTCTCACTGTTTTGTGCCTCCATCGTCCAGAGCTTTGGTTACTTTGTCGATGAGCCAAGTCCTTCACAGCACAGATGTCTTTCCGGTGACTGTTTGTAGACGTGCACTGACCGTTGACACTGTTTTTATGGTGGAGAACATATATGATAACAAATCTGTACGGTGTTTAGCCAATGCAAGGTATTTTAATCCTCCACTCCCCATTTTACCCAGTCAGTTAATGCCACCTCCATGCATGCCCTGAAAACATGGTTTGCCCATATGCTTAGAAACAATCACTGGCTGCACCGATTTAAAACAGAACCCTTGGTTTCTACCATGGAATACTTAAAGTTCCTGTAAAGTGATTTAAAAAAATCTGTATTTTTGTTTTTTTGCATGACAGGTCACTGTGTTATAAATCACCAGGCCAAATTTCAGTTATGAAAAACATCTCCAAGTTTATAAAATCAAGTTTCGAATTTACAGTTTTCTGGCACAAATATCTCTTTATGATACTTATAATGACCCCTAGGCCACTGTTGCTGATAGATTTGGGAAATTAACCTCACAATGAACAAATACACAGCATGTAACTGGCTTTAACTTGGCTAACAAGAGACTGTATAGAGATGAACTGCTCGGGTGACTCCCCATCAAGACTGGTGACGTCATGGGCTCACATACCTGTCCTACCAAGCCAAGACAGAGGTGAACAACTTTCTAACGATCGAAAACAAATTTTCAGTCACTCATAGATCTCAGTGTTTACAGCAACCTTATTCCAACATATTTAGTATGTTAAGATACAAATTTTGCATTCACTTTACAGGGGCTTTACTATGTTAGTTAAGCTTATTACCACTTTTATCCATCTCAAAACAGCGTTTAAAACACTTACACATCCTGCTGCCAACATGTCTTTGTGTTTATTTGTTGGAGTAATTAGACAGAATTTAGGAGAAGAGAAGAGAAAACACCTAAATGCTCTCATTAATTTAAATGTATTAAAAATGCTGGATAAAATGTATAAAAGTTATTCCTACAAGCCAACTGTGATAATGCATCAAAAAAAAAAATTCCTCCTTCGCCAAGGAAGCACTTAACTCATAGAAGCTACGTACACATCTGACTGATGGCAAGGCACTTCCTACTGCAAACAAGGTCATTTAGGTGTTTTTATCAAGGGTTTTCACAGCTTTTAATTCTCTATATGCCTGATATCTTGCTGGAGCTTTGAATACCAGTACTTGAACTCTATTTGTGTACTTCAAGCACCAATCAGGTGCAGCCAAAGACAAATGCACTCCTTCATACAGATGCAAAACTGGAAGTTGGAAATTTCAAATGGCATTGGATGTGAGGGCAACTGTCCTTTAGAGTAAAACTCTGTTGGGGTATAGAATATATTCACTTGTACAATCTTTTTGAAATACTAATGAATTTTTTTGAGCTGCACTGCAGTACATGGGTTAGAACTGTTTCTTCACAGCAAGAAGGTTCCTGGTTCAATTCCTGGTTAGAGCCTTTCTGTAAGGCTCCCCGTGCATGTGTGGGGTTCTCTCTGGGTGTTCCAGCTTCCTCTCACCTCCAAAAACATGCTCATTAGGTTAATTGGCAACTCTAAATTGGCTGTAGGTGTGAGTGTGAGAGTGCCTGGTTGTTTGTCTGGATATGACGCAAAGCCTGGGATAAAACTCTACACCTCAGCCTTGTGATTGACTTGCAAACAGTCCAGGGTGTACCCCGCCTCTTGGCCAATGATAGGTTAGGATAGCTCCATCTCCCCACGGCCCTTAACTAGATAAGCCATGTAGAAAATGGATGGATGAATCTTTTACAAATTTTCCAAAATAGTTCTATTTTGATTTTTGCATCCACATTGACATGTTGTCTTCACATGTATTTTGATTGGCTGTGTCCAGCAGCTCGGTTTTGCTTGCATGGGTGCATGAACAGAAAGCAGATATTTTTATTGTTATTTCTAAAAAAAATGTTTTGCTATCTCCTGTTGCTCTGCATTGCTTCAGCTCTGACTACAGAAAGCTTATTAACTTCTTGGCATGTTGTTGTCTTCTGTCTGAAAATTTCTACTCTCAACTCATTGCTTTCAAAACATCTGGCCAATTTGGAAACTGCCAACTGCCAGGCACTGGTTTATTTATAGAAATGGTGAGTGAAGATTCAATGAAGTAATTTGGTTTAATTAAATTTAATGTGCAACATCTTGGAGTCTGGTATTCAATATCTTTAACAGTGGATGCTTACCACTGTGGTGAGAAGAAAAAATCCTCCACACCTGCATGCTTGTCACAATTTTTCCATCAAAAGTAAGGAGGTTTGTACAGATGCAGAATTTTACAAACTGTAAGTATAAATGGAAAAGGAGTAAAGATGCATATGTATAGAAAAGAGTTTACAAAAGTTTTTTATTTTGTCTATTTACTTTGGTCGATATGAGGCAAAGCCTGGGATAAAACTATACACCTTAGCAATATTCCTATGGGCACATCTGCTTTGGCATAGGAGAGACAGTGAATGTGAAAACAACAGAAACTGCTGAATTATAGGCTGCAATCCTACTGGCCCATGAGATTCAAAGTAGCTGTAACAGCTCCTCTGGAAGGCAATCAACCAAAAATGCCATCAGCAGGTTAGCTCAGAAAATTTGAACTTTGCAGGATTTTGTAAGGAAAGAAAAAAAGTCAAAGCTTGTTCTGAGAGAACAAGGCCTGTAGAAGTATGATGAGGGCAAAGTGAAGTAAAATACACACATATATATTCTAATGCACTCTCCTGAAATAATTATTCAGGAAAATAGTCTTTTTATATGCAGGATTTTAATGAGATCTTTTGAGCTGCGCAGCAGAAACAAATTCCAGAGAAAACACTGCCGTTTTTATACACTTTTAAAACTCCCCGCCTAAGATTAATGCTGATACAATCACAACAGTTCTTCCACAATCACAAATGTCAAAACGACCAATCATGAGTGTGCTTATCCGATAAACATTAGTGGCACAGATTAAATATAACATGAACATCTGTCACATCACATAACGACATACAGGGTTCCTAATCAAAAATTAAACACATGACATTTCTCTGTTAACCGTACTATTGCTGATTTATTTTTATTTGATCTATTGATCATGACATGTCAAATAGTGTAGGACAAAAAAAATTTTGTTCTGTTAATGCCCAAATTGTATGATTTCTGGCTCATTTAATGCCTCTTTTCTATCGTTATGCTGTATGGTAATATTCCTCATAGCTGAGAGCTGATTCTAACCAGTATGATTATTAATAACTTTTTTCAGTGAAGATCTGCTAAAACAGTTTTGAACTGTATAATTTTTTTAAGTGGGCAAGCTGGAAGAACAGATGTTTTAAACTGGACTAGTGTTTCACAGCAGTACAGGCTTATTTAATCACAGCATGTGCTATAAAATAAGAGAGGGGTCTGGAGGTCCTGCAGGAAATCTGAATATTCAACACTGAATTCCCTGAATTCTGGAGAATATTTAAACAAAAGAAAAGCAAAAGAAAATGTATATAAATGTTAGAAATTAATTTAGAAGTATAAAACTGTTAAATATTAATCAAATAATAACATTATGTCTTTTATAAAGCCTATGTTGTAGTTATCTTGAATTTGTAATTTTTTACATTTTAAAATTAAGTAGATTATATTAAACACTAATCACACGAGAGAGGTCTGTTTACTTTCTAAATAAAGACTATCTAAAGGTCATCTTAAATAAGGTCAAACATTAGATAGAGATTAACTGTTACAGTTCATCATAAAGATTTGAAAAGTTTAGCAACCTTAGTAACTCTGACTGTATCATGCTAACTCCTACTGTTTCACTCTCTCTACCTGTATCAATGACTGGTTTTAAAGTTTAAAAAAATTGTCCTAATTGTTCATTTATCAATAAACTGTATATTAATGGGTCTTTAATGCACAGGAGGTGTCTTGAGTATGTCATAGTTTTTAAACAATGCGCTAAAATGCTGATTTGTTAACATCAGATCACTATTATCTCTGAAATTAACAGGTCATGGCACTAAATATCAGCTTAAATAGGATATATCCACTCATTATCATACAGAGAAATAGGGATGCTGACATGAGTAAGTGTGAACATATGGTCAGGGACCTCTTGATGCTTACTTTACAGCCAACATGTAGTTGCCAATGCCTTCCGCTGTTTTTTGGGGCAGCCTTTAATAATGATGAGTCTTGTGTCTTTCTTTTCTTAGATTATTTCACTAACACTGAAGGATCCGCTCTACTCACATTTAGAGGGCGAGGCTGACTCACAGACAGGTAACCTACAGACAGCACTCTGTAAATGCCATTGATTATGTTAACAAAAAAAACTGATCTGATTGGTATAAAGTTTGCTAGGAAACAAAGACAGGACACACACTGGTCTAAGTCAATTGCCCTTCTTCAATCAAGAACCTCACACAGGTAAAAATAAGACTTTTTAAGGCTTTTGAAGGCCTTAAACTTCAAATGTCTAATTTAACACTTTTTACTGGTACAAGGGAACCCTAGACATACAATTTTTTTTCGAAGCCAACTGTTCTTTTCCTGGAAATTCCTCTCCTGGCAAAAACTCAGTTTGTCTCACTTTTGGCAGATCAACTTGACCTAGCTGTACCAGATGCTTTTCCACAACCCCCTATCAGTTCCAGGAAGGGGTGTCTACTCTGTTAGTCTGTGTGCTATGTATGTGTGTTTCTTGTCTGCTTGTTCGTTTGTCTCTCCTGATCATATTTTTATATAAAAATATACATGATTGTTATCAGTCTACAGTATCTCGTGTGTATATATATATATATATACATATATATACATATATATATACATACATATATATATATATATATATATATATATATATTTCTGGATGTATAATTTCCTGCACAAATCTGTAAATACATCAAATAAACCACAGCACTTTAAAAGGCTTAACATACAACAACTATCAAATATATGCTACATAAGAATTAGGGGTGCAACGGCTCGGGTAACCCACAGTACAGTCCATACCTCTGTTTTAGGGCCAAGGTTTCGGTTCAGTTTTTCATCCTTGACAAATTGAACATAAGAATACTTCACTATAGGCTATGCTCAGGATGTTAAGTGCAATATCAATTAGCCAGTATGGGAATCAGCTATTTATTCCTCTGCTATTGCAGTGTTTATTTTGGTAGCTATTTTCAATTTTAGTTTTAGTCTTGAAATGAAATGCATTTTAGTTCTAGACCTATTTTAGTCATTTCTACCCTTTTTGTTTTTGTCTAGTTTTAGTCCATAAAAAGTCTTCACATTTTAGTCTCTACTTTTGGTCCAAGCATTTATTTTCTTGCCTAAATATAGTACCAAATCATGGTAGTGTGTTTCTTGCACTCTGCCAAACCTGGGACCATTACATTTAAGGCTACTTTTTGTCAGTTTTAGTCATCACAGATCTATTTTGTTAGTTTTAGTCTAGTTTTTGTCATGGAATAAATAGTTTTAGTCATAGTTTGAGTCAACAGAACTAACACTGTGCTACTGTGAGATTTTCTTGTAAGAAGATAAGCCTGTCAACATTGTCTGCAGCAAAAACCAAAATTAACCAACACCGTTGTTTTGAATAAAGCCGGTGCTTCTTCAAACTGTTGTCTCTCAACTCTGCTGGTGCTGGCCATGCCTCTTTGTTTTTTTCCGCTTATGTGTGTGAGCTGCAGCGGGAGCCCGGCTCCAATTACAACGGCGTAAGAGGGGCTGTGTGGGTGGAGCAACAACAGTGATTGGACATTAACTTGCAGGGAGGGCTCTTCTCCTGCCTGGACAGGCACACACACAATGGCCTGTAAAGCATCAGCGCAAAATGAATTACAAATCCGAAAACCCGCGGTCCATAAAGGCGTATTGTCCCGTGCAGAGCAGACCAAACGGTTCAATATTTTACCGAGTACCATTGCATCCCTAATAAGAATATTATGGAATAATGACTTCCTGTAAAAAGACAATAAAGTCAAACTCCCTCTTGGTTTGTTGTTCTTTCCAAATACTGACAGAGCAGCACTTCCTTCAGTTTGTTTATGTGTCATTCACATCCTCAACATGTTTCGTTCATGTGTGTGAACCCCTCCCTCTGCAACCCTTTGCCCTTCAACCGCACAGGGGAAGAGAGGCTGATCTGCTCATCCTGGGATGCTGTTTCAACAGACATACTAACAGTGTTGTCACAGGAATACAACTGAAGTAGAACTAAAACTTTCCAAACTGTGGGAAAAAGAACAGGATCTAAAAGCAGGCTTAAAAAAAAGAAAAGAGCTAACCAATTCAAATCCAAGATGCATATCATTACTTGAAAACGATTGCATAATCTTGTTTTTCAGATTGTTATCAGCCTTGGTCTGCTGCTCTCCATCTCACAGAGCCCGTTTATACAATGCATTACAGCGGATTTATATCTGTTTTGGGCATCCAGATACTTGCGTTGTAATCCTTAATGCTTTGCATGGACACACCTAAACACGAGCTAAAAATGGTTTGATGTCAGAAATTTCATACTGCATATGGGAAGTGCTCATCAGAAACAGCTTGGTGGTTTAAATGCAACACAGGCTGGCATGCATTCAACACCATCCAATCAACTGAGGTGATCCCAGGTACTCAGATTGTAAACAAAAAGCATGGCTCAATTTATGTCTGTCCAGCCTTGCCTGAAGTGATGGGCTATTTTTAGAGATCTAGTTAATTTGGCGCAGCAGTAACTGTATTTCTTTTGCTCAGGTTGTTTCATGCCTGGTTATCTGCTGGTGACCGCCAGTGGGTTTTGGGCCCTTGGGACATCCACAGCATGACTTGGGGCTCATGGCAACCCTACTGCCTGCCTGGACGGTACCCTAGAGCGTCCTTACTCGCCACATCCACCCCATACTCTGCCCTAAAGTTGTGGACTTCATTTTTTCAACAGATTATTTTCCCTTGCCCCTGGTAATGTGCAAGGACATACAGCGCACAATGAGGGTTGTGTCAGGTGGGTTTACTCCCCAGTACATGTCTTAATTCAGCCTCAATTTCTGGCCAGAACTCCTTTTTATCAAAACATGTACTATATTTATCACAGAAAGAAAAAATGTCACAATCTAAGTCTTTTTGCAGTATAGTTCATACCTAGTTGGGATGTGCTTTCAATACACAGTATGGAAACATTACTAAAGTGCATGGTATCCCAGTACACAAAATGCACTGTTAGTCAAAATGTAAACTGGGCCATGGACACTTGCTGGTGAAACAGAAACAAAGGGTTGAGGGAAGTTTGGGGGCAGCAGGGTAAGCTGAGGGGTGAGGGATGTGTGTCCAAACAAAGTATTTATTTTGAAGTGGAAGTGTGCTATGAAGCTTGCAGAGAAAATAACATCTGCCTCTTTTGTGTTATGAACTGGCGACACACAAATTAAGATTGACTGATTGGTTGATAGGTCTTCAAGAGGAGCATCCTAACTGTGTTCTGGTGTTTCTTCTTAGCTCTGACAGGTTTACCACACATAAAAATCTGAGTAAGCGCTGAGACAAAGGGCTAATTTCAAATATCTGTTTACAAGTAATTGCATGGCAATGGCATGCTTCTGCCTTTGACGTCATACCTCAGTGATTACTCCACTCACAATTCTGTAACAAAATAAGAAGATTTTGTTCATGAAGCTATGGTATACTTTTTCTGGTGGGTTTATTTTGGTATTAAAGCCTCAATCTGTTATCAACTCTCTGTTGACTAATGGAGAGTCTAATTCCCAGGCTCAACATTACTCCCCATCAAGCCATAACCAAGCTGCCGTTTGACTGGCACACTCACACGCCTGTGCTTTGGAGAAGACCCACTCCATAATTTCATTGAAAACAAACAAGTCTATTCATCATCACAACATTCGGCTAACGTTGGACAAAAAAATCTCCATACTTCTATCCAACTGTTAACCTCCACATGGGTCTGCTGTAAGACAGCCGTCTTTCACGATGTGACAAATAATATGATGGATGTAGGATGAAATATAGGTTGTGTTTCAGTGCACTCACTGGGTTGCCACTCTGTTATAAGCCTAGTAACCATTGACCTTGACAGCAAGATAGGACAGCCCCCATCCTGAAGGTGAGATTTTGATAACCATGTCATCCATCATGATGGCACTGAACCAAACACACAGGTCAGAAACCTTAAGATGGTAGTGAATCCTCACCCACATAAAGACATGCAATTTCACACACAAAGACACACACAGGCTTACATCAGGAAAAGCTAGGAGGATGGTGTTTTAGCCCTCAAAGAAAGCAGCAGAATGTTCATTTTTGTCAGCGATTAATGATGTATGGAGCTCTATAGCGTTGTGGGAGATAGGGCTGTCAGTCAACACCTCCCAGTGCCTCTCTCTCTCTCACACACACTCACAGAAAAAGAGCTACACACTTCCCCACAAACAACATTACACAATCACACTTGTGCACATCTTCTCTCAGAGTGTGCTCTCTCCATCTTTCTCTTATTTTTTTCTTCCTTGAGCTTTGCCGAGATAGTGTGCAGCTTCGACGTATCACCTCCTGACAAAAAAAGACCTCAATTCCCAACCAGTACACACTAACAAGAAAGTGAGAATCCTCCTTACAGCATGTAGGTCAGCCCTGCCTTTCATGACTGTCGGTTAAAAGAAGAGGTTATTACCAGTAGATCCGAGCTCTCCTCTCCCACAGACGCGTTTTGTCTAAAAAAAACATAGTTTGCTTTTCCCACCTGAGTGCGATGGTTTATGAAGAGCACATGCTACTATGAAGTCAATCTCTCTGAACACAGCTAAAAGATACTGAACCTTAACCACAGAGGCATTAAAACCTGGCTGGTCTCAGTTCTACTGTGGTGTCATATCATTTGCTGTCCTCTAATCAGGAGAGATCTCCACTGGAGCAATATCATTTTAAACTGCAGCCATTGAGAGTGGTACAGTCATCACTGATGCCATATGGACATTAACATCAAGATAATGTTGTTGAGGATAATTTGTGAGTGATGAAATATTGCTCTAATGGAGGGGCAGAAACTTAATTACACAATCCAGCTAACACTGATGACTGTTTTATGAGGGGTGGATGTCAGACAGTTGGACCACAGGCCGTGTCATGTTTGCAAACCTCATCCTCTTGATATCCCAGTCCAAGAGCATCAGTTCAAGCATGCTGATATTTTCTTTAAAGTTGAATTAAGCAAAAACAGCAAAGGCACCATCTAGAACCATGCTGTCTCTAAAGAACCCTTGTCCCTCTGCTCTCTGTGAGAGCAGCTTCCCTTATATCCTGTATTATATTACTATACAGCTCCCAAAGGGGAGATTATCTTAAAGCATTTTCCACACAGACCTTTCTGCCATGGAGCACAGGACATAAAATGAACAAAAGGACTCACGCCAAGAAATATAACCATAATTCTAATTTGAAAGTATGGAGCTTTAAGAAGTTTCTGACATGATAAAATACCTCAAAGATAATACTCAGAGAAGATTTTTTTTAAGCTTTCATTAGCAGGGACTGACACTGTCAAGACTGTGACAAAGCAGTGTGAAGGCTCACTAAATGAGCTGCATTTTATATGATGATGAACTGTCATTATCATTATACCCTCCATACAGAGCCAAGTACCCGGTTTTGGAAGCGGTACAAATCTAGGAGCCAGTGTCACACAATGTGTCAGTGATGAAACCAAGGAGGAACACTACAAAAAGGGAAAGAGAGGCAGGGTAAACATGTGACAGGCTAATGTTTCATGTCTCTTATGATGCAAAATGTTGCATCAAAAGAGTTACCTGATTGAAGCAACCTATTCATCATACAACACACTTTTTAAGGGGACTGTGGCTAGACTTGAAGACTGGGGGGCTTCGTCCTTAGCTCCTGCTGCCACATGTCGAAGTGTCCTTGAACAAATCCCCAGATAGCTCCCACTGCTGCATCAGTGGCCTGAGAAGATGAAGGAATTTAATTACATACTTATTGACAGTGTTAGCACAGTAGTACAGTGGTTAGCACTGCTGCCTCGCAGCAGAAACGTTCCTGGTTCAAATCCCAGTCAGACAGAGCCTTTCTATATGGAGTTTGCGTGTCCTCCCAGTGCATGATTGACTGGTGACTGGTTTAGGATGTACCCCGCCTCTCCCCCACAGCATCATGGATCAGCTTCAGCACCTGCAACCCCAAACAGGATAAGGGGTATAGATAATGGATGGAATGATGGATGAACAATACTGATGCACAGCAGCCTCATCCATCAGTTTAAGTAAATATACTGTAAATGGGCAAGCTGAGTTGTCAGATCAGAAGTGTGCCTTCTTACAACAGCAGTTTCTAGATCTCTGGTGTTCAATGGGATTTAGATCCGGACTCATTGCTGGCCAGATCTCTCCAGCGCTTTGTCTCTAACCATTGCTTGGTGCTTTTGAGGTATGTTTGGGTCATTGTCCTGCTGGAACACCAATGACCTCTGATGCAGACCTAGCTTTCTGACACTAGGCCCAAAATCTTTTGATAGTCCCCAGATTTCATGATTCCTTGCACACAGTCAAGGCACCCAGTGCCAGAGGCAGCAAAATAACCCCAAAATGTCTTTGAACCTCCACCATGTTTGACTGTAGGTACTGTGTTCTTTTCTTTGTAGGCCTCATTCCATTTTCTGTAAACAGTAGAATGACGTACTTTTCCAAAAAGCTCTACCTTAGTCTCATCTGTCCACAAAATGTTCTCCCAGAAGGATTGAGGCTTACTCAGGTACATTTTTGCAAACTCCAGTCTGGCTTTTTTTATGTCTCTTTGTCAGCAGTGGGGTTCTCCTCGGTCTCCTGCCATAGTGCTTCATCTTATTCAGATTATGACATATGGTCCGAGCTGACATTTTTGCACCCTGAGTCTGCAGGACAGCCTTAATTTGTGTGGAAGTTGACTGAGGACATGTCACCATTCCAACTATCCTGCGTTGCATTCTTTTGTCATTTTTTTCTCTTCCATCTACGTCCAGGGAGATTAGCCACAGTCCCGTGGGTTATAAATTTCTTGATAATATTACACAGTAGACAAATGAATTTCAAGATATCTGGAGATAGTTTTGTAACCTTGAGATTGTTCATATTTTTCCACAATTTTGTTTCTTAAGTCCTCGGACAATTCTCGGCTCTTCTTTCTCTTCTCCATGCATGGTGTGACAAACACAGCCACACAACACAAAGGCTGAGTCAACTTTTATACATTCTAACTGGCTTCGGGTGTGATTTCTAGATTGCCAGCACCTGTTACTGCCACAGGTGAGTTTAAATGAGCATCACATGCTTGAAATAAAATGATTTTCCCACAGTTTTGACAGGGTGCCAACAATTTTGTCTGGCCCATTTTTGAGTTTTGTGTAAAATTATGTCCGAGTTTTTTTTTGTTGTTGTTGTTCCAATGAACTTAGAGGAAATAAACATGTATACCAAAAATATTTGTTATTGCAACAATTTCTGAGGGAAATGGTGTGTTTTCTGGAAAAATTCTAGGGGTGCCAATACTTTTGTCCATGACTGTATGAATGTAGTTCAGACCTTAAACTTAAGTTTAAAGCTCATAGATGGAAAAAGAAAGAACTTTCAGTTCTTAAAACTCATTTTAAATTCTAAGAAATGGAGATGACCAAAGAAAATACTTCTGCTAATATATGCCTGCTGGTCCTGCTTTAAACTTCACAAATAAGTATATACTGCTAATATTTACAAAAGATATATCAGTTGTAATATCAGCAAAAATATTCATATCTGCTGATACCACTAATTCCCTTTATAAGCCAATATATCTGCTGATACCAACTTCATGCCGATAATATCAAGTACCCTAAATAGTAGCCCTACTAATGTGTTGTTATCAAAATCCCTGTGACATGAAACAAAAATCTGAGTCATGCTAGATATGTTGGAATAATTTTGCTGTAAATATGTGAAAACTCTTAGACTGAATTTTGAATTGAAAGTTGTTCACTTCTTTCCTTGCTAGGTTTAATTTGGGCAGGGCAAATAGGAGCCAATGACTTCACCAACTGTGGAATTACCCCAGCCCCCCAAACATCACAATGGTATAAAATCCCAAAGCAGCTCATCTTGATTTAGTCTGTTTTAGCTGATGTCACTGCCTTCATTGGAAGTTAACAGCCAGCTACATGCTGTGTTTTTGCTTATTGTGAAGTAAGTTTCTTTGAGCCACAGTGGCTTACAGATGATCAAAAGTACCATAACAGGGGGATTTGTGCCAGAAAAACAGTAAATTTGAACCACAACTTTTATTTCTCTGCATTGGCACAGAGCCAGGCTGCCATGCTGACCAGAGCACACTGTAAGGTCAGGGGGAAGGCTAGTTGCTGGAGTGCTTGTCTATTTTTCACTTGAACCAGATGCAGCAGTGACTAACATTTTATCTGTTGAAGGTGTGTTTTAATCCATATTTCACCTGTCTTTAGTCCTGAATGATTAAAAAAGCAGGTTGTTGCTGTCTCTCCACAAGGAGCTGAAGTTCAACCCCTCATGTCTGTAAGTGTTGCGATACCAAAGTTTAATAAAGTATCAGATTATAGGCATGCTCTATTCCTGCTGAATCTGTCACAATAAAAGCCTCCAATGCTAATCATCATTGAATACCTTTATTTTGAAGAGCAACATCAGGAAATAGAGTGCTTTCAGCAGCAACTTAACAACAAAGATGTCTTATAAATGGGAGAGAGACATAACCTCACATAACTCAGAAAAGGAGATATCAGGAATACCCGAAAAGAATAAATATACGAGAAAATGAAACTGAGACCTTTTATCTCTAAAGTGTCTGCCTGTCATGACATAAATATGATTGTTTCTCTCGTGGCTTAAAAAAAAGAGTGTTGTTACATAGCAGAAAAACATAGATGATTCCTCCATTTAGAATGTAGCATGTTTTTCAATCTGAGAGAATCATACTTGAGTGGGTGTGGCTGGGGTGCATTCAACAGATACACCCCCACCATCCTGGAGCAGATATTACCGCCTCATTTTTCATGATTTTGAAACTTGACTTTATAAACCTAAAAGATGTTTTTCATGATTGAAATTTGGTCTGGTCATTCATAACATAGTGGCCTGTTATACAACAGATCTTTTAGCACTTTACTGGGACTTTAACTTTCTCTGCAGCACCATATTATCTCTTAAATGGGTTTTTGTCAAGCAGACATTATATAATTCTCTAAATTGTTGACTATTTCTAATATAAGATGTGCATCTGCTCCACAGTCTGCACCGCAAAGAGATTACTACGCAGCCCCCCATGTTTGTTGTGAAAACCCTAGCCCCTTTAATTCTATACTTTTATAATTACCCTAAAATGCACTTAAGTCTTGTGCCATTAGATTATATCCATATCTGTACAATGAATCTGGAGCAATGGCTAGTTCATGACATGATAAAAAGCACCTTCATATGGACAGAAGGGCCTTGGATCAAATCCCTAGTCCTCTTAGTAGATTCTACCTACGGGTGCCAATTATCCTCTTAATAGCTTCAAAACTTCCTTTAACAGATATTTAACAGATGGAAAAATAAAAAAACTTAGGGAGTCTTCTGTCAGCAGTAGCTATGATGAGCTAGTAATTATTCACTACAGTATGGCATTGTTAGTGAGATTATCATAAGAGCCAGTGCAATGATGTCAACCACTCAGCAATACACCATCCAAGGGTCAAAACGATCAGCTCAACATTCGTTGAGTGACAGGGATAAACTTCTTTCTATTTAGGTAAGACATTATTGACAATAATGCTACACTTAATCTAACTATAACACACCATATCTACAAAATAAACAAACTTTTCAAGATATAATTGCCCTTTATTGATGCCTGGAGCTAATTAAATGCAGTGGGTTCCAGTAAAGTCTGTTGTCGTTTCCGGAATTGGCTGGCCACTGTCATTCTCTCTCCTTCTTTCTCCTTCTGCCAGATAGGGAAAAGGGCTGGAACAGGCCCGGAGCTGGAGTGATGATTGATGACACGCCTCCTCTGGTGCACACTTCCCTGCTGACGCACTGCTACACTTTTCAGCACTAATTGGGCAACCCTGCAAACTCCCCTACCAGAATATGTGGGGTCCAGGTCTCTGCAAACCACCCACTCAGAGAAGTGTGTTTGAGCTATATGGTTCTGATCAAGCACTGCCCAGAAGCCCCCCTGGCATGTCAGCAGCACCCCGTGGTCTCGTTTACTGTGTCTTAGGGACATTTGCTAGACATTAGGGTGGATACCAAAAGTCATAAATATTGACAGGCTGTGCAAACTTAGGAGTATCTCTTTGGAACAGGATGAACTATTTATATCGACGTCCTAAGAAAAAAAAAAAAAAAGGAGCGACAGAATACGTTATGAAAGCGACTCCAAACAATGACAAAGCAAAGCAATCCAGACAACAGCCACTTGATATTCCCCAGCACTGTGCTGTCGGCCAAGGTGCTATCTGAGGTTTGCATTGTTTGTTTCTCCTGACTTCATGGAGGGTGACTTGTGTAACCTATGATATGTGTATAATGCATTTATGAAGATGGATATTAACTGACACAATTTAGATTAAGTGCCACGCTCAAGGACAAATCAGCAGTATCCTGTGTCTGGACTGACAACCTCGGGATCATTAATCCATTTAGGACTCGGAGGGTTACAGCAGAGTAAACAGAAGGCCAGTGTCCTTTAGAGTGCTTTGGCAAACACCAGAGCATGTTCACATCATGAATCCATCCACAATGGTTTGTAATGCAGAGGAGGGCAATTACTAAGCTTGCAAACCATATGGTTGGGAAGACATCTAATAACAGTCTGCTGCATGTTCTCTGGTTTTCAATGAAGGACAAAGGTTCAGGGTTGGGAAATTGTTGGTGTGCTCTGATGCGTGACTGATATGTGCAATTGGCGAGCACAGAGAGCGTTAAGTAAAAAACGCTCCTGAATAAATATACATGATGTGCCTTTAAGACTGCTTATGGATGTCGAAACGAGTCCAAGGAGCCATTACTGTAATTTTGCTACCTACAAACTCAATTTCTTGCCTGCTTTATCAACATACCTTGTTTTTTTTCAATTCCCTCTTCTGTTTCGCTCCCTCCCTTGCACTCCCTTTCCTCTCTTCATTTGCCTCCTTTTATATGCTGCTTTTATCCCTTCGTAATTGTTAATGTTTAAGTGTCACTAGGACCCAAGACTGCATAATTAGGTCCTGTCACTTTCTCTGTGGCAAAGTAAACCAGAAGAGGCTTTGCTGTGTCATGTCCAGGAGAAAATCAGAAGGCTTTCAATCGTGGAGAAGGTGGAAATGATATGGACTTGAAGTCTTTGAATTTATTTTCTGGCTGGCTTTCATCTGGGCTGGAGCCGGCACTTCTAAGGACGAACTCAGAACTTTAGGTATCTGCCTTGCCTTAGACTTACTAGTTGATTAGCGGTTTCTTAAGCCATTTATGTAAGCTTACAGCATGAATTATTCTTATTCTGTTTTAATCTCTACAAAGGCATGCCTACATGAATAATTCATGCTGCTGTGTACAGTATCCCCACTATTATTAACTGTGAGATAAAAAATACATCTATCTGTGGTATAATTTAGTGGGCAAAGCAGCAGCTGAGTTGACACACAAAATGTGCTCATCGGAGCTGATTGTGGGAAATAAAAATCAATTTAGAGGAACTGGCAAGTGTCCATATGGAGAGGTTTGAACATTAACTCACAGTGAAGATTTCCTTGCAGTCAGATTTGGTGCTATGAAAATCAACTTAAGCTACACATCTAGCATGTGTAACTAACTAACTATAAGCGAGCTGCTTACAGAGGTGCAGTCCTTTCTCTTAACTCATGCTGTTCCTCATCTGAGGGAAGCATCTTATTGGCTGAGTAGGGTCACATGTCACTACCTTTAAGACAAGAGAAGCAGCACAGGTTGAGATAGATCACCATGTAAAATAGCTGCAAAAGTTGTGAGAATGAGATAACAGGAATGCACAGGTCCAGATAGGGCAGATGCCTTCAGACTATTTAAAATTTATTCATTTAGTTAGTTTACCAATTTTTATAAAACTAAATGCATAAAATTAGTTACATTTAAGATAAAGAAACCCTGCACCAACTGACTTTAGCTCTATATCACTGGGCAACAACAACCCCCCACTCCTTTTCTACTTTTTTTTCATTACTTGGATACATCTACAAAAATGTAAAAAATAGACATTGCCTTTTGTTTATTTCAAAAACTATTTTTTATCAAATATCTCTTGATGTACAATTTTATGATCTCACACTTTGTTAAGCTGCTGTTAGGAACTCTAGAGTCAATGCATGAGGATTTCTCTCTTTGCTAATCTTGCACTGTGCACTTTTAAATCTTTAAAGAAAACTCAAGAGTTTCTTATTCTGAATATCTAATGTGCAATTAGAGCTAATCATACATGGAAAATGTAATGCTTTTTTGGTGAGGTGATGCTTATCACCCTGGCTGATACCTACCCCTCTTTTTGTAGGTAACAGAGACTTGACAATTCATTTCAGTCTACAGGAGTTTTAAAGATTTGGATAAATCATGGATTTTGGATAAATCATTTCACATAACATTCTTATAGAACCGTAGACTTATTTCAATGTTGAACCAGTTTGAAAATAAGTCAAAGCCAGAAAGAAGACAGAGGTGTATTGATTTTGCAGTCGCAGAACTCTTCCATTTCATTCCACTGCATTTCACATTTTTGAGAATGATGCTTTAGCAGTTAAAAGTCAAATTATCTTATTAAAATATGGCAGGAAGATAATATGAGTCATCACAAGTGCATTTTGTCCATTAATGATTATTCAACGCCTGAGCCTATTGCTATTGCCAAATTACCCTTAAGGCTTTTTTTATGATATATCATACCCTATTTATAGCCCAACTATTTTACTAAATCTTTGTACAGCATTTCTACAGATCAGCTTTTTTATCATAAGTGTTGGCGCCAGTAAAAGTTCTCAGGAAATGTAACTCACTACATCCACCCAAAAACCTGGCCTGCTTAACACCTATTCCATTCTCCCCTGTAGTTTAATAAAGATGCACACCTGCAAAAATACGGCAACACTATATTTGATGTGCTGACATCACCTTGTCTCAGACCTTTAAAGTCACTATTGTTGTCATGTAATGCAACAGGCAAAGAAACGCTGGATTTTCTTTGCTGTAAACATTTGTGATTCTTTTCAACGCCTTTCTTACAACGATCTGCGCACTACTTCTAAAGATTTCCTCATCACAGGAATGCATAAGATGCTCCTCTCCCACAGTCCTCGCAATCAAATCAAACATTCCCTTCCCTCAAGGTGATTCATTTTGTTGGTGAGAAAGAAAAACTCAGCCAATACTGCAGAGGAGAAATCACAAATCAGTGGCATCCACAGAGACTGCAAACATGATCATGTTTGAATGGCCACACTGGCCTGTCTGGGAGAGTACTGCTGTTTATCAGGTAGTGGTTACACATGTCAACATCTGATGGACAGATTGGACAACACGCCAAAAGTCATTGTGAAAGCAATCATTTTCAGGAGAGCAACTGCTTCAAGACACCCCTCCGTTCTGGAGAGTGGTAAACTGGCATCAGCGTTTAAACAACATAATAAAGCAACTGGCATGGATATTCTCTAACATGAGCCAGCACATGGATGACGTCATCCAGCACAGCACCTATTTCAACATGTAGCTCCGTCTGTGATGCCAGATATGGGAATCTCACAAACACGGCTCTGCATGCTCTTCTTCCTCTTTTGAACTGGTTGCATGAAGTCATAAAAACAAAAATGACAGCATCATCCTCACCAGGCTTTGAAAAGACTACCTATTAGCAATTGCTCTGGCAAGAAAAGGGGGGTGAATATCGTAAAATGAAAGTGACAAAAATATGGTTCAGAAGGGAAGGCAGCGAGGGCACTGTGCTGGAATCAAAGAAGATGCCTGGATTGAGGTTTGCCAAAAAAGAGCATGGCCCACACACTTCCACTAAGGACAACTGGCTGTTTTTAGATATGTCAGAATGTCTTAGAGGCTGAAAAGTGATTGAATGCCAAAAGGAAGTTCTATTATGACACCTAACTTTGCCTCTCGAAATACAAAAGGATGAAACCGTGTCTGTGTATGCAAGTGTGTTCAATCCAAAAACTAGAATGCACATTTTAACATGACAGATGCATGTAAACTACATGCTAATGGATGCTAATTACCTTAGAGCTGTAATCCCACTTTTCATGAAGCTAACTGAGCTGGATAAGGAGAGAGGAGGTGGACTTCACTGCAGAAAACCTAGATGTAGGCCCGGGTGATATGGCCTAAAAATCTGATTTTTTAAATAAAATCAGGGATTAGATTTTAATTTTTTCTTATCCTTGTTTAAAAACTGGATGACCAAAAAATTAAAAGCATGTTTTTCTTTCATTTTATGAATTAAATGTAACAAATACCAACTGAATTTTCCTCTTGGGTACAAGCAAGCTGTAAAAATGCACCTTTTACTGCAAGGAGAGTTTACATCAACACAGAAAGATTGCATTTATTTGCAGTAACCTGTGATGGCAAAAAGACTTTATGTCTGAGCATAACATGAAAAAAATTGTTTTTTTATTTCTGTATGTTTAATATTGTGTTACTGGTCCTAGAGTTTTAGATTTCACTTCTGTAATGCTGAGGTGAGTCAAGCTGCAATTGACTACACCTTATTTCCTATCGGGGTCATTCACAATAAAAGCCCTCAATAAATCTCAACAGCTACAGACTTTTATTGTGAAGGAGTTATAGGAAGTAGCGTTTTTATCATTGTTCAACTAAGCTCCTGCAGCGGTATCGGAGACTTCCTGCAAAGTGCAGCGTTTGCAGCTGCATCTCTTCATACATCTCTGTCTCGTTTAACACCTCAGCGCACTTCTAGGACTGAACATGGACTTGTTTAACAAGTCAGGAGTTTAAACGCATTTTCAACTGTTGTTTAAGCAGAATCATTGCAGCACTGAGCTAAAAACAAACCGAGGCCACCCAACTTGTGTTGAAGCCCCAGACCGACAGATCGGCTCTACAAAGCGAACACGGTCCTTATTATTACAGACATTAAACTACGAGAGGAAAAACACAGGTTTAACCTGTTTACTGTATTACAGTTTAAATACAGCGGCACAAGTGAGTGACGCTCAGTTAGTTACGTGGCTGCTTTTACTGCTAGAGCAAAACTTACTGCTGACTGGACTCAAAATAAACCGTTTCCCATCACTTTGCTAGCTAGTGGCTGCATCATGCCTTGCATGGGCCCTACAGCTGAACGCACCCATTCAAAAACTGGTAAATGTGACGATGCAGAAATCCATACTGTGGCAGAATTTTTACAATTGACAGTATTGATCCTGGTTTACTGTCCAGTGCCCACCACTAGATTTCAGTGCTGTTGACTGTGTGTGTTTGATGGATGTAGTGGTCTTGTCAATTCCGTAGTGAGACACACTTTCGCCTCTCGGCTGCACGTCTTCTAACTGAGATGTTGACGCACGTTAGCCGTGCTGCTTTCTTTAGTTGCCATAGCTTTTAAACAAATACTGCAGCATGCTGTGGTGTGTTCATGGTCCGAAGCTGCAAACCTGAACCAGGTCCAAACAGCTGACAACAATATACAGATCTAATGGGACAAAACTCGGGATGGAGCGCAGAGGAATATCGGAAAATCTAGATTTTTATTTTTTAATACATCCTAAACAAAAAAATTCAAATTAATCAATAAAACCAATATACTGCACAGGCCTACCTAGATGAGGTTAATTCCATGTTGTTTTGTAAAGCTCGCATGTAAGTTTGATGGCATTGAAGAGGATAGTTAAAATACCTCCAGAGAGAAATATTATCCTTTTTAATAATAAGTAGCAGTTAATAAGTAGTAGTAGTAGTTAATAAGTAGGAGAGCTGGTGATGCTGCCAAGCCTTTGAGATGCAAGAAGAGAGTAATGTAGTTGATTCTACTGCTAAGAAACTGAACTACCGCCCTGAATTGCTGGTTGGGTGTCTGTACACATAATTCAACCTACTACAGGCTCCAAGTATGTATTATTTTTATTAATTTCATCTCCTGATTATATTAGTTTTATATCACAGAAGTGATTTTTATAAATTACTGCTTGTAGTCAAGTTTTGAAGCAATGTTCAACACAATTTTCTCGAGCTTGGACTTTCTTCATGTTTTATTTATGTATTGCTGACGTCAAGATTTGATAGAGATAACAATGTATGTCTTCCTTAGTTAAACAATGGACTTTCTGTTGCATTTGTGCTATTTATAAACAGTCTATCATTCCTTTAATGTTATAGCCTTTTTCCGTTTGCATTAAGAAGCATGCACACACCTGCCACTTAAGTCAACAAACGTGCATCTATTTTCCTGCAAGATTTGCATATTTCTCTCATGATGGCATACTTACAGTATGTTGGAGTAAGATTTCACTTTTAATAAGCACCAGGCAAAGATGCCACTTTTAATTGAAATGTATGCAACTGTAAAAAGCATAGAAATCACTGTGATGTGCTTGTTTGGATGAATTAATGCTGATCTGTCTCCAACAAAGAGAATTAAAGCATAAAGGTATGTGTCACTGATTTATTCAGCCCACTAAAGTGACCAGTGGGAGTCACTGTACCTGCCACCACCCCTGTATTTGGCTGGTTGACAGGCGGTAATGTCAAGCCCTGTATGTATACACTCTCTTTCAATAAGAATCAACAAAACGTTAATTTATTTCTTTTGAAGTCTGACAATCTTAGAAAAATATCTTTCAGCCTTGGAGGAGACCAAATAGTAAAAGCAGAGTGAGTCCTATGGTGTTAACAGTGAAAACCAGGAAGCTCTATCTCCACATAGTACCTGCTCACAATTACATTTACCTCCACTGCTTACTTTTAAATGCAATTAAGGAACACGGAGCTGCAGCAGAGAGAGAGAGAGAGAGATAGGTGGAGATAAGGTGAGGCAGAGAGAGTGAGAGAGGTGTGGAGAAATCAAAGAGTCATTATGAATAGCATATAAAAACCTCACCCTCGCACACACCCCTGCTCTAAAATTAGCACCCTAATGAGTGGCAGATGATGAATCCACTGTTTAACATTAGCACAGATTTAGTCTATCTTCCTACCATGGTGGGGTTGGGACAAAGCTTGATGGTGAATTAGTGTCAAAGTTGTGTTCTTTAAGTTTGGATAATGCCTATTACTGCTTTCAGGAGTTTTATTATCTGTTTAGATAGTATAATGTATAATACATTAAAACTGGCAGGTGGGGGGGCTGTAAAAAGCACAGCACCAACCTTTGTTACTGTCAATAGTAGCCTGTGTTTCTATAATAATTCAAGTGCTGAGGAGACTGCTTTAAATTACACTTGACAACACCAGATTTTGTTCTGTTTTAATTGGATCATTCTACAGTAACAAACGGTTTGTGCCATCTGTGCAAACAAGCAAAAAGTTAATATACTGTCATGAATCTACAATTAAGCAGTAAGTAGCCAATGGGAGCATTTGTCATCGCTGTCTTTCATCAAACACTAAATTAATGACTTTGGCGTCTGTATTTCATCAGTACTGCTACAACATATAGCAACACACTCTCTGCACATACAGCTTGGGTAGCATCATTAATCAGTCTCATAAATAATGCTCTAACTCATCTCTGTGCAGCCTGACACTTGTGTTACCTCAACTCCTGATCCCCGCTGGAAAACAAAAGGTAGCACTAGTCTCACTGATATTGATTTGCTCCGCTGCTTCTTTCTCCATTTACTAATAATTACCAATGCAGACTCCCCAATTACTCAGCTCCAACAAACATTTATGGCGGTCTGAAATCCACACACTCATTATGCAGATGACAGAGGGAGCGGGAGAGAGAAAAACAAAAACCCAAAACCTGCTCAGAGCAACTCCAATTAAAATTCTTTAGCCATGCTAACATAGCGCAAAATGAATTATGACAATATATTCCTCCTTTAGCTGCTGGAGTTCATAATCAATTGTTTGAGACCAGCTATCATAAAAATATGAATGAGCCAACTAAAGTAGAGATTATAGGCACACAACTGTGTCATAAACTTGACAGATAGCTTGAGTGACGGATGAAAACACTGAAAAGGTAATTATAATGATTTAAGGAAGTCTAAGTAGTGACTCATAAGGTGCTGGTGTTTCTTTTAAATCAGAGGTAATATATATACCTCAGACTGATGGAAATTAAGTCTTTAAGAATAACAAGTAATGATTCTACATTACGGTATTAACTTGATTAAAAGACATTCAAAAGACATGCTACAAGCACTTATTAGAAGGTGAAGTGAGGTCAGCAAGCAAGACAGCCTTATATCATGGACCCAGCATGAATGTTTAATAGAAATCAAAGACGAACAACCAAGGTTGAATTTCATTAAAGGACAAGAAAATACCCTCGACAAGAGCTGGAGTCCCACTGGATTGTTTTAATTCACATGAGGGAATCTCTGAGATAACCATGCCAGCACTTCTGATTTATAATACTCACGGGATCAACCTCCTGTTTACTCATAGTCCCTTCAGCCTCCAACCAAGCTCACACATGAAGATCTAGCATTGAAGATAATGACATCAACCACTCTATCCTAAGGGAATATGCCACCATAGCTGCACAGTCGTATGCAACTAGCATTTATTAGTAGGCTTAAAACGATAACAAGCTGATTTTCTTTGCATATTTTCTCTCAGAGCGGAATTCAAGGATGTCCAGTCTTCCTTTTACAGACAGGATTTTTCTGCTTTCCCAGAAGCTTACTAAAGGTTGAGGTGTTTTCCATGCTCAGCATACCAAGCAAAGAGTACCACCCCATCGGCTGCACTCTTTGTTTCAAAGCCCCACCATCACTCAGGCTTCAAACTCTGATGTCAGCAAGTTTGTCTCCAACCTGCTGACTTGGGAGGCATAGCAACACTTGCTGGGATAGAACTGTGCTCAACTGAGGAGGCACAGAGGAGATTACGCAATGTTGTCAGAATAGCACAACTAATTATCATGAAACACAAGGAGATGCTAACTGACTGATTAAGGATTTTAATTGAAGGGGCTCTGAGGAATCATTTCGGCTCTCTGTGATAAAAGACTGCAAGTGTTGGCGTATGATTTGGAGCAGAAGAGGTGGTACACTGTTCAACAAAAGAGCGGGTTAAAAGAATTTACTCTGGAAGAGCTCTGAATGAGGAAGGCTTAATCTGCACACAAGACAACATATAAGAAAACACACAAAAACAGCGTTACTTCTGATACAGTCTGCTGGATATCACTCAGCATTTTAATCTGCCAAACCAATTAGTGAACCCCCATTCCAAAATCTCATTGAAAGCAGTTGCAAACACCAAGATTTTCCTGCAAAAATAAAATTGATGGCGGCCACCAACGCAAATTTTGTGCCACCACTAGTACAGATCCATGCCAGATGTGTTTTCGTGGAGAGCAGCGTCTCTGAAGGATAATATTCATTTGTAGCTGCATGGCAAGATGCTGACACTGTGGCGGTGGTGCTGTATTGAACTTGGTCAATTGCACCCGAATTATGCTGCCTAGCTACCAACAAGGAAGAAAAAGTGAACAGAGAAGAAGTGGCGGGTTTACAGCTCGAGCTGCTTCATTTTCCCTTCCAAAGTTCTGAAATACGTAATGTGGGTATCAACCAGCAAATACATTGTTATGTAACAGCTGTCACTTTTTGGGACTGTTTGCAGAGATTCCAGACTAGGGATGCACCACTCCATCTACTAATACTTAGCCTAATTTAATTTTAATTTTGAACGAGCACATTTGTTTGAATAATAAACATACTTTAATGTGAGTGTTCTTTGTCACTTGTAAAATTTTCACAATCCTTGACATTGTTTTTGAAAGTGTTTGTTTGAGCCAGTATGCACACAACGCATGCATGTGTGCTAGGGCTGAACAATTTGGGAAAATAATCTAATTGCAATTTTTTTCCCAAATATTGTGATTGCAATTTAATATGCGATTATTCTTGGGTTAATCTTGTGTATTTTTCGACAACTTCAAGCCATAAATAATTTTATAAATAAGACCATGTTTATTGAAAAAAAATGTCATTATCTCCAAAGCAATTTATCCAGAGTAGCATGAATCTGAATATGCTATTATGGAACAAGCTTTAAGCCATAAAGGAGGCGGCTGGGGTGGGGGAGGTGAGGCTGGCTACCAGCTGATTGCAGGTGTGGTATGACTTTCATGAAGTAACACTAGGCTTCATCAGTTTTAGATAGAATGAGCTAACTATTTTTACTCATATTGCAAATGTGATGTTTGCTTTGTTTAAGGCATTATCACGTTTATGTCACTCATTTTGATTACGAAAAACATACATAAAACACAAAAAGGAGGATTTTTGTAAATCATAAAAAAATGGAACTTGAATGTTTGCATAATATGCATAAACTATCTGCTGCAAAAAAAAAATGATTTATTGAACTGAAGGGGTGTGACGAGACACTTATCTCACGAGATGAGACGAGTCAAAATTTGGGCCCATGAGACACAAGAAGAGACAAGATTTTACACTGTTTTTTAATTTTGGAAAAAAACACATGGGTGGATAATACGTCCATTATACAACTGAAAGTCATAATTGCAATGCATTCAGGTCTATTCAGAAATGTTTAAACTAACTCCTCTTGTACTGAATAGGCTATCAATGCTTCCAAACTGTTTGTATTGTCAAACTGATTCAAACTGTACATTATATTGCTCTTCAAATCAAACCTTTCATTTTAACAGCCTACAAAATCTTTAATTTAAAATGCTATGCACTCATTGCTACAATTACAATAATTACATTTAACATATTTAATTAAATACAATTATAGCTTTTATACTGTTTTGCAAGTACTTTAAGCACTGTTTACAGACTGAAATATAAAGAACTGCATCAGTAAAATTAAACTATTTCTCATCCTTTTTAAAGACAACCATATTTAACACACTCAAAAGAAATATTTCTGTCAGTAACACGTTTGCTGTAATTTAGAGAAATAGATTATTTTATAGGTTTGTGGTCTTTGTTTTCTCATATGAGCTTTGAAAGTGTCGGACACCACGCACAGATGAGCGTGAATGTTAATGTGTGTGCGTTGGTGAGCGAGTGTGTGTCTCTGCTCTGCCTGCTGTCAGACAACAAACACGGTGTGTTGAACGGGGGCTAGAACTTCACTTTTTGGAGCTAACAGTGGACTCTATGGCACTCAAACAGGTTTTGTTTAGCTAAGTTTACCGCAGCAGTATTCAACTGCCCGTCACGCTACGTATGTTAAGCTTCTGACTGGTGATGCAATCTGCCAACAGCTGATGGATGAGTGACTGACAGACAGTGAGACAAGAAGGGACCGAATCAAAGTTACAATGTCACAAATACCGGCACTATGAGCGAGTCTGTGCGCATACATGGACTAAATATACGCTGTATTCTCCTCATGGAGACTGCAGAGGTGTCCAGAAGCAGCATTTCAACATTTCACATCGTTAGATGAACTTATTATGCATTGGCGGATCTTGTGCGGCCCCAACTCTTTGTGAGATTTTATAACTTCCTGTTTGGTACTGATTTCTGTAAGGAGAGCTGCTGCTCCAAGTGTCTGCACAATATTGATCTCGCGAGACTGATTTTTCTGGGAAGAGAAATCCTGTGGCGTTTTGATCTCGCAAGATCTTGTGACATGAGATCTCGTCACAACCCTATTAAACTGGTATTTTGACACATTTCAAGTTAAAGAAATACTGCAACTTCTGTGATTTGAAAATTGCAGCAGGCCATATTGCAATTTAATCTAATTTGCTATTAATTGCCCAGCCCTAATGTGACCACGGTAAGAAAAGAAACCTCCACAGCCTTATTTTGAGTCAGGGAAACTCTGGATAACAAAAATTCAGTATGAAGTAACTTTCCTTCAGAATTGCTGAAAATACAGAGCTATTTTATTGCCTTTCCAGTCACTCTCCGTCAAGTTTAATTTTGAGGCTTACAGCTTTCTCACAACACAAAAACACTCCTCCGAGATTCTCCTGTAGTATTACTGCAATTATGTGGTTGCTCACAGCTGAGAACGGGTAAAAGCTCCATTTTCCACCCCAAATAATTTTCCATATCCCCTATAATGGTGGTGATTATAAGAATATTAGAAAGATGCGTTAAACCCCAGCATAGCATCTATTACCCTCAAAGGGATTTACCTTGAGAAAGCATTTCCATTTAGGCTATAATTCACCGGGGCACTCAATCACTTTAGAGCTAATTGAAATCTATTAGAAATAGTAATGCTTAATTTTCACAACGTACAATGGATTGAATTGGCTGAGAAATGATGGCTATAAATGTAATCCATTTGGAAATGGTTAACAGTGTGCAAATTTGGCTTTTAATGTATGTTAGCCCTACTGCAAAGTGACAAAAATGTAGCCATAAATCATGTGTGATTAAAAACACTCAGGCACCATCGTAGAAGGTGTTCTATAGGGTTCCATATTAAAAAAAAAAAAAAAAACAACAAAAAAACATTTCCCACCTTCCAACACTGCTTGGAATTTAAAAAGAGACAATGCATCTGAAAGGCTATCCTCAGGCTAAATGTCTAAAGAGCACTGGATTTAACTCCTGCATTAACTACGTATGGCTTGACAGAAAAGACTAAAAGGAGGTATTTGAAGTTCTCATCATACAGAAGTAATTTCAGATAAACATTATGGGAGGGATATGACAGGTAGAGAGCCAGAGATGTTTTCCATAGTACTCGTTTTCATGGACAGTGTTGCAACTTCCCAAGCTTTCATCTAAAATAGATTAAGTCTACTCTCTGTAGCAAGCCGAGTGAATTTTTAAAAAAAGTCACGACAGATTCTAGGATGTTGTGGAGCTGGGTTAACTGGAGGTCTTAAAGGAGACAGCTGCTTTGAATGTCTCTTAGGCCATTGCTCAAACATGGCACCTTGCTGGCTGATTTCCTTTTGCACTGAGGTACATCTATTCCAAAGGACAGCACAGTAATGGAACTGATGAATACTTTAGCATAGCCTGGGCAACAGAAGATGTCATTGTTTAAAAAGAGGAGACAAATTTGTTAAATTAAAACAAGAGTAATATCTGGGCCTTAACGGCTTAATCTAGGAGCCCCTCCCCCCTGCGTCCATTGTTCACACCCTCACAGTGTCTACCCCTCGCCAAAAAACAAGGTCAATCGGCGTGCCTCACACTTGATCCTTGAGATGCTGGGACCATGGCGTGCATAAGGACTGTGAAGAGGAGCAACATTGTGCTGACAGCAACACTGATCGCATTAAACATGTGGCACGCGGAAAACAGGCGAAGAGGGTTTTGGCGTGTAATTAACAGTGACAGACTCAGGTGTGCCTACAGATGTGTCATAAGAAGGAAACCAGGTTTTCCCCCAAATGAGTGCATGAACGTGCTGATGGCTGGCAGCTAATATCCACGCGCACTATAGCTGCTTTAACGCCAAACAAGCAGCTGGAGATATAGTAGCCTTGTTACACTTTTTTACAAAATTGCTGTGGCCTAATTAAAAAAGTGATGAAATGCAGAAAATGAAACGGGTGTTTCTCCGCCGTGGTAAGGGTCTAAGTTAAGGAGGCAGTCATCACTTCCTCTTTTAAATCCTGTGGAGTTTGAACAGCTATTTTATATTCCTCTATACCATCTTCTACAAGCACCTGCTCTGGGCCGGGGACACTGAGCCATTTAAGCTCAATATTGTCTCTGGCACAAGTGCTTATAGAAAATGTCAAGACCTTTCAGGGCCGCAGTAATGACACAGGTGAGGAAGATGATCCATCGCACCATTTTTAGCCAGAATGAGGCTTGAAAAACTCTCCTCTAGTGCAATTGTGTACAGCCAGGAAAGATTTTCATCAACCGCTCTGTTGACACAAGGTAATGATTTTAGATTTATAAGAATACTGGACTTTGGAACAAGTGACAGGTCAATTTTGTACCATTACAAAGACTGAGGGGCTGTAGTGCAGGCCATGTTTTGTGGCTGAGGGCCAACTGTCAAAGTATATAACAAAAATGAGCTAGAACCACTGTGTGCGCAACCTTCTTCTGTTTTTTTTTTTTTTGTTTTCTGTCTTTGTAAGATGTAAAATGTGCTTTTAAAGCCCTGTCTGTGTACCTATTGTTTAACTTTCACTCTGATACATATTTCATTGGGGGAAAAAAGAGCTGATCACCAAAGCACTAAGGTAGAGCACTGACATGCAAGAGTAGCACTGCAAATTTTAACAGTATGGCAGCAGCCTATGTTTAGGATTTCAGCCTGCTAGGACTAAATTCACAGACACTGGCTCTGTGCTGTTGATTGCAGCTGCTTATCCGTGTGGAAGAGGCTGCCACTGATACCCTGTGTTTCCTGACAGCACAGGGAACTGTCTTTTCATCTGGCTGTCCCCCTTAAATTCATAGCCAGATGAGTCATTTACAAGGAAGAGTCGAGGTTCATTCAGCCGCATCCGAATGACAAGACACCTGTAAGAGAAAATAGGGGAAGAAGCGGACCAGTGCCTCCTCTAAACAATGTGCTCCCTATAGACTTCCAGTATGTAAAAAAATGCAGCATATGTGCATAAGTTGAATGCACTCATGTAAGACACTGTAACAGCAGCAGCAGCACGGCTCATTTCAAACAAAAGGGGCCTTTGTAAGAGGCTGATATTGGCTCAGCTTCGAGGTAATCAAGAAAGATTAAAAGGATGATGACACACATGTGGACCATTCCTCATCTTCAGGAGGCTCAAATCATTTAATTGATGTGAGCCCACTGTCCGACATAAATTAGGGTAGCTGTAATGCAGCGAGAAGAATTGAGGAGGTGGGGGAAATGAACATGTGACGGTGTCCACTCACCCCCTGGGAGCTACTCCATAATCCAGAGGCAGTGACTAATTGCGTGCTTTTTGGTTTGTCAGTACTGGAGAATGCTCACATTTTTTAGCCAGCAATCAGCTTTGGGGCATGTCGAAATTGCCCTCTAATAGTCTGAAGCCTTGACAAAAGAGAGATTCAACAAACAGGCACTTTTTTTTTTCTTTTTTTTTTTTTGCTCTCTTGAAGAGATAGTTCATGCTTTGATGCCTGGCTCTCAAGAGCATTGAAAACAAAGAAGGGAGGGGAAAAAAAGACAGCCATGGTTCCTTGTGGCGTGACTTGATGAGACAGAGTGGGCTTTTGTCAACACGTTTTTGTCAATGATCTTTATGCAATTCAGACAGGAGAACTGAGCAGTCAAAGAGGTTTACAGTCTCACTGAGGTCAACAGGTGCAGGCATAGCAAAGAGATAACTTCACAGTGGCAGAATTCACACCATTCACAGAGGAAAAAAAGCCAGTGAATGGTAACAGCAAGTGCTAAATATTACATTAATCAACTGTTAGATCCTGAAAGCATCTTAAAGATGTTTGCACTATCCATTTCCTTGATTTCTGGTTGGCATTTCCAGAGGCGATGACCCCCATGTGGAGAGCGTTGCCTTATTAAGGGGGTGGGAACTTGTTTATTGAGCTGATTCATAGCAAGGGGATAATCTCTGGTCCAATAAACCATCAGGTCTCAGGCAAAGCTTCCGCCTCCGATCACAGCCAAACCAGATTGACACCAGGGAATTAGACGCCCCTCTCTAATGTGACAGGCAGAGGTGTAAGTCTCTTTGACGGGATGGCCCTCTAGGGCAAAGAGGGAACATAGTAAAAATAGTGAGCACCCATTAGCTGTTGCCAAGGTAATTCTGTGAGGAGTGCCAGCACATTTCAACCACCCTCATGGTTGGACACTCATCTCTTCACAGCCACTTTTCATGACCTTTTGCCACCGAAATAATTCAGCTCTTCAGAAATCAAGTATGAAACTGTAGCTAAAAGCTAACCTGAGGTGAACTTTAGACACTTTTAGCTGCTCGGTATTCAGGTCCATGCTGAGCATCTCTCAGAGTCAACATCCACAGAATTCATATCGAAATGGGGCCGGTCCCCTCAGTACTCCCTCAGAGCCATCAAAGCGGATATTTGATATTGTTAGAATCAGATTTTATCACAGCTCTCGAAAGACTTTGGATCTTGTCTTGTGTTTTTGGTGAACTCTTGACTTTAGAATTTTCTGAAAAGGATATCAGACTTTCATATAGACAGACAACTGATACTACAAGAGAATAAAATATTGAAATTAAATTATAATCGGAGTATTTTTTTCAGTGTTTCTGGGCGAGATTCATAATCTCATGCTGTAGTCGCAAACTGGTTCAAACCACGCCCGTGCCCATTAATGTAGTCCTAATGGGCAGCTACCTGTGCAGCTGGCATCGTAGCGTACGTGATGGAGGGAGGATGGATGAGAATAAAGCGTCACTGCCATAACAACTCGATTTTGATCAACAGCGACCACAAACACACTCTCCAGTCTCGTTTTCGAAACTGCGACATCACCTTGTTCAATAAGAAAAACTCACAGAACAGCACCCAAATAACCGTCGCCTCCTTTTTGTGTGTCCTAACCCTCCTTTTTTAGCAACAACAGCGCTTGTAACAGTGCATATAATGCAACGATACAACATAAGCCATAGGCTGCGGTAGGCTAATTCAAGCGACACCGTCCCGCAAGAGAAGCTACAGCATCAAACATGTCACAAAATATCACAGGTCCTGTGTTAGCTGGTGTACAGAAAGGAAAAGTATGTGGGGAAACTTTGCGGTTAGCTGCACTTGCCGTTAGAGCAGCGTCCTGCTAAGCTCGGCTGCCTCCGCTGCACTGACCAGCCCCCCTGTCAGGCTAAAAACAAGGACGAGATGGAGGGAAAACGGCCTATTGTGTGTTAATCGTTGACGGTGTGTCTTTAAAAGTATCAATATGGCATGTTTAAACGACAAACCACTTTCAGAGAGCGTGTGTGAAAGGGGTTGAGGATTGGAGAACTCTGGAAAGAAAGTGCGTGAGAGCGGGAGAAAGTGAAGTTGTGTTAGCTTGTTTTTACCTCAGTAGAGCCGTGTCGCCTTGTCTGCTCACCACATTTTCAACCGAGGAATAGTCCACAGTTTGTCCAGCGGGCAAACAGGACGGCAGAAAGCAGCACAGGCTGAGAATTATCGCAGTAAGCCACTGACCAGAGACACAAGCATCCTGCACCGCAATCATTATGTCCATCACAGCTGGGTTTTGTTGCCGCTTTTTTTCCCCAAGTCTTCAAAAAACAGCGTAATGTTCGCTTAAAAATAAAAAGAAACTTGGACGTTTTTATTTCCACACTTTCCCTCCTCGGAGCCCCGTGAAGAAATGGTCCTCCGTATAGTTTCCCAGGTTTGTTTAGCTGGATGTAGAGCCCACTGTGCGGGGAAGTGTACTCTCCAGTGGCTTGCACACCATCTAGTGAGGAAATGCGATGTAAAATGGGAGCAGACCTAGAAGCAGACAACCCCCAGGCTCTGATCCTGTTGCCATGCGGCCGTTTCCCGGGCAACCCGTTCCCAGTGGCTCGTGCTGGAGCAGTAAAACCGGAAGTTATTGATACAACCCAGGAGCAATTAAAGATATCGACCGGAGAACAACCTACTATTTATCCCCAATAAGGAAAGTAACAATGTAAGCATTTGGAAAAGGAGCTAAGAGACTGTGACGTAGGTGTACCCCTCAGGACAACTTTGGAAAATATTTTCGACTCAAAAAAAAAATTTCACTGCATAAAGGGGCATTAGAAAACTCTATTTAGGCATTAATATAAATCCCTTCAGGGAAATCTTGGGAATATTGTAGTGATACTTTTTTAAGCTAGGAAAACTGGAGGAACTAGCTACTGTATGTAATAGTTAAAAAAGAAGCACTCATGAGAGCACAAGGGACCTAAAAAGTTTGTTTTGGAGCACAGCCCTCCTCACTGTGCTGCTCTAAGCCATTTGGCATATCCAATATAGTACTTATCAGACAGTGCAGCTGTAACCATGGAAATGACATACATTTCTTTGAGGTGACATGCTGGCTTGGTGCCACTGCATTATTGCAGATGAAACATGTCTTATTGTAAACATAACAATAGCAAATCTTCTCTGTAAGGGGGATTTTCTTACAGGAAAAAAGGCAGTGTACACAAACCTAGGATGTGCCACGATTTCCTGTTTGTGTGTGCTCAAAGTCTGTTCAGTTTAAAGTTAATGTTTTTGGTAACCTTTAAGCACCTGTGTGGAGATTTTAGATGGTTACAAAACAAGCTTTCATGAATAAAAATGCCTCTTTATTAGCTTGGAAAGCAAAGAAAACCATCAGTAAAAAGATTAATTATTTCTACATACAGATGAGGATGAAATTATTAGCTCCTCAATTTTTCGAAAGTATTTCCCAATTGCTATTAAACAGAGCAAGACATTTTTAACGAAGCTTTTCAAAACATAATTGTTTTATTTGAAATGCTTTTATTATTTCACTTTGCACTCAAAAAAATTTGTTTCACAAAATCCCCTAATGTCAGTTGCATATCCTTACTGCTAGATAACAGCCTGCAGTCGTTCATTGTAGTTTTCAACAAGTCTCAGTCACAGTTAACATGGTAACATTCTGCTTTATTTTCTAGCATCATTTTCAAATGGTTCCACGTGCAAAAGGCAAGGTTTTGAAATCAATCTCCATGCACACAAAACTGCAGAAAACACCAGCTATCGAGGGCATGGCATCAGTTCAGGCAGGCTACGGAGTAAAGCGCTGCCATAATTGAGATCAGCTGATCTGACGCAAGCCCTCATCAGCTTACGCCTAGCTGATTTGCTCAAAGCTTTTAGCTAATCGCTGTCATGCTGCCTTATTTAAACTGCTCTCGCCTAGCTCTGCTGTTCCTCCTCGCAACCCTCTTCCACCCCAGCTCCTCCCTCATTCTGCTTCTGACTTAATCAGCATCGTTCTGTTGTTATTGATGCCTACTCTGCTCTAGATTCATTGCTGCCTCTCACTCTGCCTTACACTTTCCTTATTGACATTGGAAGAGCTGGAACATGTTCTGTTCCTGCTTAATGCTTTCTACATAGGGTTGTGGAAGGGCAGGGGAATCCCACAACATCCACACTGCCAAATATAAATAACAGCAGTAAATGCTAATTTTTAACTGCTAATAAAGAAATAACTATTGCCACAAATCGTGTGGTTCTGGTCCTGACTTAAATGCTGTAGTAAACATGCCAGGACAGTACCAAAACAACCAAACAACCAAAACATGCGTATGCAAAGAGATCCTTCCTTCCTTGGAGCATGAGTACTACAATGCGCACATCAAAAATGGCAAGTACATGAATATTTGTAGCAATGAGGTAGGATTGTTGCTTCGTGCATATGCGAAAATCCTACTTGCGAGTTTTCAGATAGTTACGTTTTGCCTGTCTACATGGAGACAGACACAGGGTTGTTTTAAAATGTTTCACTGTGGAGCAAATTGTTCCATTTTCAGGCACCCAAAATGTTGTTCTTATGTAGACAGACAGCCAAAAAGCAGCAACTGTTTTGCATTTTGACCTGAAAATGTGTTTGAACAGGGCCTCAGACACATCACCTGAGGAGTCCCAGCCAGTATCTCTAGCTTCTCCAGATTTGATGGTTTTCTGGTATGGACCTTAGTCTTCTGTTCACCCCTCAGATATTCAATGGGATTCAAGTCAAGGCTTTGTGCAGACCAGCCAATAATGTTCACTTTGATCTTCTGGAGGTAGTTCTTCACCAGGAGCCACGTATGTTTTAGGTGATTGTCATGCTGGAAGACAAAGTGACGACCCAGACCCAGTTTTGCTGTTGACTGCTTGAGGTTTTCTTTTGAAATCTTTGCATACCCTTCTTTCTTCATGAGTCCCTCCACCTTTACTAGATTTCCAGTTCCAGACACACTGAAGCATCCCCACAGCAGAATACTCCCACCACTGTGTTTCACTCTAGGGACAGTGTTCTATGGGTTATACGCCTCTCTGTTCTTTCTCCAAACATAAGCAACATCTCTATGGCCAAAGGGTTCTAGCTTTGTCTCATCTGACAAAGAGACATGCTCCCAGTATGCATAATCTTTCTCCAGGTTTTCCTGGAGCTGTATGGCTTTCTTCAAATGTCTTGATGATACTTCTCACTCCAGTTCTTGACACTTGAAAACACTGTGGTAACTTTGTATATCCTCTGCTTTGTGAGCATCAAAAATTATTTTTCTTTTTCTCAAGTCTAAACTGATTTATTTTGTTTTTGCCATGATGCTTTCTCAGTGACAGTTCAAATCAGTTGTAAAGTTTTAATACTGTAAATAATTGGAAGATAACCCTCAGTTTTAACTTAATTTTACAAGCATTTAGTGTTACACAATTAAAGCATATCATTGAACCATAGTAGTTGTGCAATGTTAGCATCCAAATTAAAACAAGGATATTTGGAAAAGCTGTGTTAAAAGTTCCTTAATCTGTTTAACACTACTTAGATGATAACAATAAGAAAATCAAAGGGGGGCTAGTAATTCCGTCCTCATCTGGAGCTATTTTTGAATAGATTTCCCCCAGAAAAGAATGAAAGATGTGCTACTTTGACAACAAGGGTGCACCAAAATCAACAAAAAACGTGATATTCACAGGAGCTTTAAATAGACAGTGGGAAAATAAATGTACAAGTTACAGCTGTCAATCAATTATGGATAGAAAGATGTATATTGTTATTGTCATTGTTCACCAATGCAGCAATTGTTTGGTGGTTTAAGATTATTAGATTTTTTTTGTTTTGATTTTCTATCCCACACAAAAAGTTTCCCCTTTTTCTTCTCTGAATTCTGTATTACACTTTCCTCTTTCCTTTTTTTTTCGTGCAGATCAATAAAGTTTCATGATATCTTATCTTCTAATCTTATCACACAGACCACAGAGCCAGGGTTGCAGGGTGTGATGTTATCAGGATGCACTGTCTGGAGCTACTCTGCTGAAATTAAAAAGGGCGAGTAGCTCTGAACCCCTCAACACTTTGCCTCAGTTTTTACACAGAGAAGAGCCTTTGCCTTTGGGTTTAAAGCAAAGAAAAGGATCCTTAATCCTCCATAAACACATTCTGGCCTCTGCGAGGCTCGCCTTCCCATCATTGGTTATTATTTATCCGAGACATAAATTGTTTATCGGAGGGGTTGGACGGAAAAGAAGTTGCGAAATATTCGTGTTTGCAGGACTATCTGCAACAGAGCCAGGAAGCAGCTTTCCAGATGACACAAGGGACATTGACACTGTGGTGGGAATGAGTCAACAAGCAGTGTTCCATGACAAGCAGAATCAAAAAGAAGGGTGTGAAAAGTTCATCTTGACACAAACACAATTATAATTTGCACAACTGAAGCTCCCTCTGCTGTTAATAGCTGTGATAATACCATCAATACTTCTATTCTTGCTCTGTGTCAGAGGTGTTCAGAGCTGAAACAGTGACATTTTTTCCTCCTCTCTTGTCAGTCATATCATTTTTGCCTCTTTTTCCCTGAGCCCTTCAACTTACCTCAGAAAATGAACCTTCCCATGCATGAAAGCCATAATTACTGTGACTCCATTTAGTGCTAGTACCCCGTGCAGAGTGGGGGGCAGGAGAAGAGTGGCAGCCTCTAATATTCAGCTCATAATAACCTCAGAAATTATGAACATGATGAAAGAGATCAGGCACTGGACTATCACAACGTCAGAGGTGTTTTTAAAGTAATGAATAGCTCAGATATTTCTACACAGTTTCCATAACCAGTCGTCTTTGCATAGCTTGTATAAAATCAATGCATGCAATTTGCTGTAATAGGAAGGGAATAAAGTGACACATGAAAAAATTGGCCATTTTTCTCAGGAGGAGGGCATGTTTCTGTGAGAGAATTAAGTGTAGCTCACAGTGCTATCGGCATCTTTTAAAGCAAAGCATAAAACCAAGAAGAATGGCATTATTCATGTGCCACTTTTAGTGGCTATAGAGACTACTTGCAGTACTAAAAGAGTGGTTATTGTCCTAATTGTGTGTTAATGTTGTGGCAAAAACCACTTGAGCATATGCTGCCTTATTTTGACTCCTCTGAGAGAATGGTGGGCTTGAAGCAGAGATCTTGTATTGTTTTTTTGCTGTCTTATTTGTCCATATTTTGTTCAGCTTAACACACCACACTAGCCTCTGTTTATGGGACTAATTTAACATGAATAATGCCATGTATTGAAAGCTTATTGTTTCTTGAAGTAGGTAAGTGCATGGCCGTTTTTCTGTAATAGTGATTTGGCTGGCTATTATGATAATGGATGACATCCTGCAGGGACGTGTGCCAATCGATCTCAACAAACACCTAAATACCAATGCTGAGCACTTCTAAATGCGTCCCTGCAGAATGAGATTTAGAGGGCATAAAGAGGATCGTTGGGAAAATGTAAAGGTAAATGATTGCTCATTAAGTGAAAAAAAATGTTCTGAAATTTGAGCACAAAGTTTGATGGAGCAGCTACCTTCAAAGTTTAAATGGTCTTATTCTTAAATAGAAAATTGATATCTCCAACTTTTAAGAAAAGGATATAATGAGGCACCAGGGCCAGTGCACTGAGCCATTCAGTCACTCTGCAACCAGAGAGCTGTGTCTGCATCCTTTACACAAAGTCAGACAGCAGTGTGTTGGTCTTTGCCAGGGTTGCCTCTGATCACTGATACCATTTGTGATTTACACAGGCAGGATTTCAAAGCACAGCCAGGATAGGAGGGCCTCTGGTTTGGTGACCTCAGAACTGCATCTCTTCTTTTTGCAGATGACATAGTTCTGTTGGCTTCTTCAGCCAGAGACCTCCAGCAGTCATTTAGGCAGTTTGCAGCTGGTTGCGAAGCAGCTTGGTTAAAAGGGTTAGGGTTAGGTTCATCATTTCAAAGGCCATGGACAGAAAACAGTTGAGCTGCTCTCTCCAGGTGGGGAGTGAATCTTTGTCCCATAGTGGAATGAGTGGAATGATCCATGAAACTGACATGAACATTGATGAAGCATCAGCAGGACTGCAGGTGTTTGGACCGTGTGGAGCTGATCTGGAAGGCAACGTTTCAATTACTTTTTGCTAACCCTCACCTATGATCATCAAGAAACAAAAAAAAGTGCTGTCGTTTGTTGGTACAATGCTTGAGAGGTTTTTTTTTTAGCTTTTGTTGAAGCTAACATAGCTACACTAGCTACGTGATACACATTACTACATCAGCCAATGCAGCTAAGATAGCTTGAGCAATTTAAGCCTTTGCAAATGCAGCCAAAGATAACATAGCTACATAGAAAGCATAGCTTCAGCTACATTAGCTACATTACTATGTTATCTACAGAGCTCACACAGCTAACAGAGCTGCATACGCTATGCTTGCTGCATTAGAATATTTTCATGGAGTTTTTTTCCTGCAAGCAGACTGTTAACCTGGCTTTATTAAATGTTTTGTAATCCAGGTCAGGTTTGTAACTTTTGTTCTCCCAACCCATTGCCTTAACCCTTACCACAAACCTTAATGGAAGTTAAATCAGATTTTATTTCAAAAGTTTTAGCATGGAGGGTGTCTGGGCTCAGCCTTATAGATAAGGTGAGGAGCTCAGAATTCCAGAGGGAGCTTGAAGTAGAGCTCGAAAGGAGCCGGTTGAGATGGTACCGGCATCTGATCAGGATGCCTCCTTGCTGCCTATCGACCCAGGACTAGATGGAAGGATTATATATCTCATTTGGCCTGAGAATGCCACAGAATACCCCAAGAAGCACTGGAAAATGTTGCTTGGGAGAAAGATGTCTGGGTGGACTTGCTTGGCCTGCTGCCACTGCAACCTGGCTCCTGATAAGAAAATGTTTGAATGGATGGATGGAAGATTTAGCATGTATCTGGATTTGGAAAGACACAGCATCTCAGATGAGCAGTAAATGAGTGTGGCCTTTAGAGATGAACAGTCTGCAGCAAGACTCTTCTCATGATCATCAGCTTTGGATAGTGACTGAAATAATGCAGTCAGATTGAGATTCTTTGGGGGGGTGGCTGGGCTCAGCTGTAGAGTGATAAGGTAGGGTAAAGAGATCGGAAATCTAAGGGAAGCTCTAATGCTCTTTCACATCTCAAGGAGTCAGTTGAAGTGGTTTAGGCATCTGGAGGCCTATAGCTACCTTTCTGCGGAGGTCTTAAGGACATGTCCAACTAGGACACCCTGAGATAGACTCAATACCTGACACTGGAGGATTTATATATGCCTGGGACCACATCAGAATTTTCCAGAAGGTGCTGGAAAATTTCAGTGGGAACATGGATGCTTGGGTTGACCTGTTTAACCTGCTGCCACCTGTCCCCAAATAAGTGGTAGAAAATGGACAGCTGAATGGATGGACGCATAGATATGGGGTCTATAAAATGGGGTCTCAGTTAAATCACATTTGGTTTCTCAGACATTCTCTGTTTCAAGACAGCCTGTAGCCCTGTACCTACTATTTAGCTTTCTTGTAGGAAGACAGAATCTGGAAGATTTCCATCAACATTTCTCCCCAGAAGTGCAACTGAGGGTATTAAAACTCTTCGACAACTTCTTATCAGCAGCTACTCCTGGTCAGGAGGTTGCAGCACAGTGGCTCCTTTTCTGCCCTGATGCTTCCAAAAATAATGTTGATAAGACTCCATTGAGACAAAATTCATTTAAAAGAAAGCTAAAACCACTAGATAATGTCACGTACAGACAAGAAATTAATTATATTTTGCTGAGATTCAATTAAAGAGACTAAAATATGTCAAAGTGTAGGAACTTACCTTCATCAAGACTATGTATGAGGCTGTATGGAAGTTTTATATAATAACAGTTGTGTAATGGCAGAAAATGCAGCAAAAAGAGCAGAGAATAACTCCACCTTCCAATTCAAAGACTACATCATCTCAGCTATGACATTCAGCTTTAAAATAAAAAGGCTGACCTGACTTCTAGGAAGTACAAAAAAAAGTCTTGATGCCTTTCTTTTGCCCTGAGTTCTTCACATAAGAAATTCCATTATGGTACAGTTCAACAACCGCCACTTGTCCGAGTAGAGAGTAATGTATTACATTTCTCAAACTGTACCTCACTGTCAAAGTCCAAATGCACAACACAGAGCGGACAAAACACATTTTGAATGAACTATAGAGTCTGATATATGTAGCCCTGCAGCAGTGATTTATTTTGAGCCTTTCTTTGCTTTCCCCACGTTGCCCATGTGAGACAAAACCTCCAACCCTCATGAGTCACTACTGATTTGTTCTTTCAGACAACACCTACAGCATTTCATACATGCCGGATGGTTCAAAAAGCTCTCCTGAGTCATTAAATATAGCAAGGAACTGATCTTTGAGCCCCGAGAGCGACGTTTACTGTGAACTTTCTCCAGGATTTGCAGCGCAGGCAGACAAGTGAAATTAAAAGAGGGAGGGAGTGAAAAGTTCATCTTGTCACTAAATATGTGGCGGATAGGCAGCGCTGAGACTTTACTGACATCTTTATAGGACATGCTGGAGTTTCTTGTTCATTCTCATTGCTTAAATGTGGAGCAGCTGTCTGAAACAGTTGAGTGCCCAGTTGGCTGGATGCAGAGTGGTCCGCTGTGTATCAAGTATGCTTTAGGCTACATAATAATGAGACTCTGGGAACCAGCAGCGGATGAAGCCACATGAAACCATCATAACACTAAACTGGTTATTTACTGGTCATAAGCGGCAAAAAGTGTTATTTCCAAGAAAACAGTGGAGCACTTGCACTGGCTCTTATGATTTTATTAGTCCCCTACAAACAACTAAGGCTTAAAAATGTTCAAATTCAAGGCAAAGAATCAAAGATGTGCAGAAAATACTTTTTCATGACATAACTGGGTAAAAATGTTAATCCCTTCCATCACCAAGCTTGCCATACAGCTGTTTCCTTCTATAATTTAATGAGGAAAATAACCATTACCACTGCCTAACATCTACTTATAACCTGCTGTTAAAAAGAAGTGAGAAGAAGAAAGCAGAGGCAAACTGTTGTCACTTCCTCTTTGTGTAAAATGGCACTCCGTGAGCTGAGACAATTCTAATCCACTGAGATTACGTTTTCTGTAGTGCATTTAAGTGTACTGTATTACAGTATACAAACAGAAGTATTTGAGGCATACAGCAATTGACCCATTGCTAAGCTGTCTGAGCTCGCTTAGACAAACATACTGCTAAAGTTAATGTGGTGGTGTGGAGTTTGGTTTGCAATTTTGTGAGTTTTAACTACAGTCTTTCACTACAATTAACAATAAAGCTCAATTGTCAAAGAACAAAAGTTCAAAACATGATGACCTAATGTTAGAAAGTTAAAGGATTAGCAGCGCTTATTTGCAGATATAAAATTAGCACAAAAAGTGAGAAAAAAAGACCACTGCAAAGTCTGTTTATTTTCCTTTTAAATGGTGCCACATTTGTAAAGAACATGCATCTTTGGGATGAGCAGCAGAGCTGACTATGTGGGTTTTGCACATGAAAAACTTGCCAGATCTTCTCTGCCAATGCCAAACAGCTTATCTTGCTGTGTTGCTCCTGACTCTTGTTTTGAGCTTGTGGTATCCCAGTTGCTGACAATCAGGTGCCTGACTGTCAACATAGTAGGCAATCCTAATGCAGAGAAATACCGAGATGAGATTCTGCAACCAGTGGCAATGCTATATCTCCGTAGTCTTGGACTGAACTCTATTCTCCAAAATGACAACACTCCCCCCACAGAGCAGGGTTTATCAGACGCTGCATTTCTATTACAGTTCTTTGCTAAATTAAAGTGATATTTCTTAAATTTCGACTAAGTACAATTGCGCTTTGAATGTGTTTCCACTGAAGGGAGTTTTGAGCATGAGCCTGGCAATTCTCTTAAAATCTCATCTCATGAGAGATGAGTTGCAAGGAAGCTGGAAGATCTAAACCTTTTGCGTGTTGGTACGGTTATGTACCAACTTATGTGTGTATGGCAAATGTAGCAGGCCTTCATCAGGCAAAAGGTTTTGCCTGATGAAGGTCTAGTACTGAAACGTTGCAAATAAATAAATCCTTTTTTTTTTGCAAGTTAGACAGTGTGTGGGTGTTTGCCTTTTAACTGTTTGCTGGATACCCTGCCCTCCGATGCACCTGTCCTGAGAAATAGATGTGCGAAGTAACCTTTCCAGAGTGACGAACACAACCACATTGGCTGACTTGCAAGAAATGCTGGTTGAAGAATGGGAACCATCCCACAGCAGTGTGTGACCAGGCTGGTGACCAGCATGAGGAGGAGGTGTCAGGCAGTTGTGGCTGCGAATGGTTCTTTCACACCCTACTGAGGCTCCTGTTTGTTAAATGAATAAATTTAAAACTGCTGATGAATGCCGTTTCTTCAGACTTCAATCATCCAATCCACCAAACATGAGTCAATTGCAGATAAAGTTGTTTAGCATTGGCAGAGAAGATCTGACAAAATATATCATTGGCACAACCCACATACTCAGCTCTGCTGCTCATCCCACAGACGCATGTTCCTTACAAATATAGCACCATTTAGAAAGCAGCAGTATAAGATGTATTGCCAAGAAGCATTGTTACAACACCAGAAAAAAATCTACCAAACACAAATACCTTTACTTTTTCTGCTAAGCTTATGTTATACATGATGTGTCTGACATAATGCATAAGTTATACTTACCACTTTGAACCAGACTTTGCTAACAGCTTAGAGAAATTTTTGCCTTATGTCAGAAAAAATGTGGAAATCCTTGTTGATCTAATTTATATTAAACTGACTGCATGGTCTGCCACATCAAAAGGAGACATGTTCTTGTGAGATTTAGGGAACGCAATAAAATGGACTTCATGAATGCATCAGTCTTGCCTTTGCCCCATGGACATCGTTTGACCATTCTTGCAAGTATTATAAAATAAAATATCAACAACACTGCAGAAAAGTCAAAGTTTCTTATATTTTCTATGGAGAACTACAAATGTCTAAGTTTAGTTGGCAGCTATGTTGGAGGCTGGGGCATAGCAATAGGTCAGTTATTCAAAATTGTATCACTCAGCTGCCTAAGAGTCTTTAAATTGGCGCTCAGGGCATGTTGGGCCACAATAGATGTACTGGATATGTTCTGCATGGCCTGGAAAAAATTTGATGTATTTGTCAGCCCTATTCGAAGAAGCCTTTTAAATGGGACAGCCTTTGACATGCTGCTGTGACCCAGTCCGTCTTCAAGTGTGCCTGTCTGCAGCCCCTGAAATGCTACATTGCAAAAGAGTCATTCGTCATACGGTCCACTAATCACGCTCCCAATTTTTGGTCTCCACCGCCCACTGACTTCTTTGTTGAAAATTGCTCATTGATTTTATTTGTGGGGGAAAATATAGACAATTTCAAGATAATTGTGTTTCCTTTTCTCCTCAGAAATTAAATACACTTCTGATTTATTCCTTCTGTCTCACTGAATCTATTTTAATGAAGAAATGTCTTTGTGTAGAGCAGTATGAACCATCTAGAAGAAGCTCAGTGTGTGGGAAAGAGAAGAGTAACGCAGTCTTCCTGCTCCCAAGGTTTTTCTTTTCTTGTGTTCTGCTCAAACAGCAGCCACAGGCAAACCAGCAGCTCCTGTTTGTTCTCTTTGATTGTCTCTGCTAGCATGGCAGAGCCCCCCTCTGTATATACCAAAAGTTTTCTTTACTCCAGATAAATGTTTAGAGCCTCTGCCAAGATTAAACTCTTTGAATCACTGTTTTTCAAAAACACATCCTTAAGTACAAGTTGGAAATAAATTCAGCTGCAATATTTCTTTGTTTTGGAAAAGTTGTTTAACACAAGAACCTTTTGGAGAGTGCAAGATATTGAACGAAAAAAATTACAAGTGACTCCTAAAAGGGCTATATATGAACTCTGTTCTACTGTGTTAAATTCAAAAACTAAATCATCCAGTTTAGCTTTTTTATCAAACATTTTTGAGCCTAATGAATGAATATAAAATGCACTCATCCTCAAGTTTAAGCTGAGCAGTCACTCAGATTATTCTCCTTGGTTCATTTCCTAGTAGTTGAGGTTTTGCAGCTTTTCTGCCCTCATGGCAGACAATTTTTGAGTGCTATTTAAATCAGAACTGTACCAGTGACTACAAAAAGTGAGTTTAAATGACAGTCTTGAATTCGGTTCCATTTTTAGTTGGATGGTGCTTGGCCTTTATTTCCTGCCTCTGTAACATCTTAACCATAATCACAAGGAGGTAGGCACTACACCATGTTAAGTTGAGTGGAAGTATGGATAATCTTATGATTAATCTGCAGGATTTTCTTCTTTTTTTTACATCATCTTTTACCATTTCTGGTGTTACTAGCAGAGATTAAAATAGTACTTTCAGGACAAAAAAGTGAAATGAGACCAGTGAAACATGTACAGCCCCTACAAAATATTCACCTCCTTTGTTGTTTTACCCTTTCATAGATTATAGAAATTAGTCTTAGTCAATATGATTAGGCTTTTTTGACATTTAAACACTTATTTAATATCAAAGTGAAAACAGATTTTGATAAAGTAATATCAATTAAATGAATGTATGTTATGTAAAATAAGTGAGTGCATAAATATTCACCCCTTTAAGTCAGTATTTGATCGATGAACCTTTGGCTGCAATCACAGTACTGAATCTGTGTGGATATGTCTCAATCACGCTTGTACATCTGGACACTGAAATTTACTCCATTCCTCTTTGCAGAAGTGCTCAAGCTCTGTCAAGTTGCACAGAGACTGGTTGTGAACAACCCTTTCGAAGTCCATCCACAAATTCTCTAATGTATTGAGATCTGGGCTATGACTTGGCCACTCATGAACATTCATCTTGTTGTCTTAAGACTATTTCTGTGGAGTTCACACTGTATGCTTCAAGCCATTGTCGTGCTGGAATAGAAATCTTTTCCTCTATTTTGCTGCATTCATTTTACCCTGTACAATTCAAAGCCTTCCATGGCCAGCTGCCAGAAGCGCCCCCACAGCATGATGCTGCCACCACTATGCTTCACAGTGGGGATGGTGTATTTGTGGTGGTGTGCAGTGTTTGGCATCCTCCAAACACAATGTTTAGTCTGATGGCCAAAAAGCACCATTTTGGTCTCATCAGACCAAAGAACTTTTTTCTACTTGACCATGGAGTCTCCCAGATGTCTTTTTGTGAACTAGCTGAGATTTGATATGAGTTGTCTTCAACAGTGGCTTTCTCTTTGCCACTCTCCCATAAAGCTATTACTGACAACAGTTTTTATATGCAGATTTTCTCCCATCTCAGCTACTGAAGCTTGTAACTCCTCCAGAATAGTCATAAGTGTCTTGCTGGCCTGTCTAACTAGTCTTCTTCTTGCACAGTCACTCAGTTTACAAGGACGGCCTGATCTAGGCAGATTTGCACATGTGCCATATTCCCTCCATTTCTTGATGATGGATTTCACTGAACTCAGGGGTATGTTCAGTGCCTTGGAAATGTTTTTGCATCCACCCCCTGACTTATACTTTTCAATAGCCTTTCTCTGAGTTGCTTGAAGTGTTCTTTTTGCCTTCATGGTGTGATGGTAGCTAGGAATACTAATTAACCAGTGACTGGACCTTCCAGTCACAGGTGTCTTTATACTGCAATCACTTGAGACACATTTGCTGCACTCAGGTGAGCCTCTTTCACTGATTGTGAGAGCATTAGCACCAGTTGGCTGGACCTCTGTTGAATTAGGTCAGTCACTTTAAAGGGGGTGGATATTTATGCAGTCACGCATTTTACATTACATATTTTTATTTAACTGACATTTCTTTTCAGAAATCTTTTTCACTTGACAATAAAGAGGGGTGTTTCGTCAATAAAGCCAAATTATACTGACAATCGATAAAAGTGTAAAACATCCAATACTTTTTATAGGCGTTGTACAAAAAAGAGAGACTGTGGACGTGGAGAGTCAAAGAGGCTGTATACAGAAGTTATGCAATCCCAGATCCTATCAGCCATCATTCAGTGACAGTCATGTGCACACAAGAGCAGCTATCAGTTTGTTCATGGACATTACCTCTCAACACCACTTCATTCTTGCTTTTCAAGTTAACAGCTGATAGTGTTTTAATACCTTAGACTTCAGAATAAGGTGTTTTCACAGTGCATCTCCACAACCGCACTGTAATGAAGCCCTGCCTTCATTATGCCTTAACACATTCATGTTGAGCATATTTGGTGTCCCTACATGTTAATTCACACTGTGATAAGACTTTGCAAGAGTGTGAGAGAGCACAACTCCCCCCCAGCTCTGCGGATCCCAATCTCAGACACAGACAGAGGATCACTTCATCTCTCCTTTATGTCTTCACTAATGTCACATAAGAGCAAATAACATACCAACTCTTTAGTTAAAGGTCCACACATTATCAATAAATTAGCATCAATTTATGAATAAAAAATCATGACTTTAAAAATATCTCAAAAGTATCTCATGCATGACTTCATGTATTAGTTTAAGTCTGCACTTGAAGAGACAAGAAAAACAACAAACCAATCTGCTTGACTGTAAAGGCATCACCATGAATAACTCATGAGTCATGGTGGTTCAACACCATCGATCAATGCATGAAGTCATGCATGAGTACACGTTATGCATGCACATTACTGATTTTTAACCAGTAATTAATGCATTTATACTGTTGTTCCTGGATGTTTTTCTACGAGGCTCTTCTTTTGGGTGATGAAATATTTTTAAGCTCCCCAACTCTCATCATACACATAAAACAAACAAACAAACAAACAAACAAAAAACCTATCTTATGATAAGCAGAGCAAGCTATGACTGAGCATGTTTTCTTTTCTCTGGTTTAGCTGTGATGTCTGGTGTAGATTCATTTGTTGCCATAGCTTTACCTGGAAGTCATCTCAGAAAATTTGCCATGCTTTACATACACATTGACTTTATGTAGCCTTGCCAAGTGTGGCTGCGCTCCAGGTTAGGCCAAATTACTTTAACTATGTTGAGTAAATTAAAACATTTAAATTACGACGCACCACTCGGCCTGCAATACTCCCAAACAGGAGAAAACAGAAGAAAAACAAAGTTAACAAGAATGTCGCTACAACGGAAGAAAACAATTAACCTAACCTGTAACAACACAATGCTACTCTAAAGGACCAAAGCAAACAATTCAGCAGAACGGATCATACGGTTAAACAAAACAAAGCGTACTAAATAAAGAAAATAAATGCTAAAATTAGATAGTAAAATAAGGCAAAACAAAACAGCTAAAACAAAGCAGCAGTGGCTGTCGATCTATAAAAGAGACTCATTTAAATGTTACTACACCGCCACATACATGTTAAAATATCTGCAATACACTGACGAAGGAAACAGTTTATATACTTTAGAAGGGCAGCTTTAAATGTTCATTCATCAGCTCCAACACCACAGGACCAGAATCTGTGACACAAAAACATACATCATCAGGCAACGTACAACAAAAACTACACTCAGTGCATCTAAAGGGTTAGCTTACCCACACGTCTCAGTCATGTTACAATGAAAACAACGCCACCATCCATGAAAAGGAGTCAAAATGCAGAGGTTAAAGCAAAAGCAGCAGCCTTCCTTGTGCCAAAACGGAACTGCTTATATAGGAAAATACCTGCACGTAAATGGAGGAAGTGGGCGGTGCCGTCACAGACTAAACTGTGTGACTGAGACTACGGGAGCTGCGTAGGGACAAAAAGGCTGCCCGCTACATTCTGCCCTGGGGCTCTTAAATTGGCGACCCGACATTTTACCAAAAACCATGGCCTAAAGAAAACTGAAGTGGAACTGAGGGTGGGAGGATTTAGAACTCTGGTTGTTCTAGTGCTAGATGTAACAATGTCTGAATCCGTAGCCCCACTTGCCCTGGCCCCTACCGTCACTGGCAGATGATGAGGGTTCGAGTGTTTACCAGCCGTTTCCCAGGAGGAACGTCTTACTACCAAGGGACTGGTCACGGGCTGGGCACTGGAACCAGGGCGTGACCCAAGTGGCTCTTCCACAGGTTTGGGTGGATGCAGCGGGTTGGTCTCAGGCGAGGCATGAGGTCTGATACTGGGGGCTTTTCCAACAGCAGCACCAAGCACCACCCACAGGTCTTGCTCCTCCTCTTCTTCCTCTACACGGCTTGCAGTTGTACTTGGCCTAGCTGGGGGGAGAACAGGATGGACAGTACAACCAGGAACCATTTTGAGCATGGAACTATGAACATGCCATACCTCAGCTGGGTTCTGTTGAGCAACAGCATATACCACATTTCCTGCTTCTGGGGGCCTGATAACCTGGAAAACCTCATGTCCCCGGGCATCTTGGATTTTGTTCCTTCCCCGGTGGGAGTGACCCCGCAAATAGATGAGGGTAGCAGGTCTTCTTTTACTTGCTGGTCAGCTCTCTCCTTTCTCTGTGCAGCTGTCAGCCTCATCCTCTCCAGTGCACCATCTACTGCAACTCTTAGACGTGATGATCCAATCACAGACTTCTCCAGGTAGGGGCTCCTTCACTCTACCTAATAAGAAGGCAACAGGCAACTGAGGTTCACGGCCAAACATCAAAAAGGAAGGAGACTGACCTGTAGTTTGGTGTGGTGTTGTGGCTGAACAACACTTGTGGGAGATACTGTGGCCATCGACTCTTTTGCTAAGCTGACAGGGTGCGCAGAAGGTCATGGAGGGTCCTATTAAACACTGACTTATAACGTCTGGCATCTAGGTCCCCCCTGCATGCTGGCTCCACTGTATCCATGTGTTGGGGAGGGTGCCGTCTGGACAGAGCATCTGCATGGTACGTACACAGTGCCTTTAGTAACCGTGACCATGGCTGGAGAGATCAGTACAGACTGTCGAGGGCACAGTCATCATTAAGCGGCTCAATAAGTGTAACTCCAGAGGGCTCACTAAACTGGGAGGAACATGTAGCTGTAACCCATTTAACTGTATCACCAGGAACAGTTATAGGGTGCTTACCTCTCACTCAAGCCAGTCCTGTCCTGGAATTAGCACTCAGCTGAACGTGGTGGCAATGCTGCAACGCCTGCTTCCACCAAGGGGGAGCCTGCTGCATTGTGGGGACATCAAACAGGTTATCACTATACTGGGTGAAGAGCTGATGATAACACTCCTTGATAACATTCATGCCTAAAACACCAGGAACTTCTAAAGGGGGAAACTTGGCCTGGGGGGTCTTTTACAACCGGCACACCTTGCTGAGGTACAACCTTACCCAACAACTTCAGATCCAACTCCATATACCCCATACATGGAATCTCCAAACCACTGGCTGCGCGCAACTGAAGCCAACAACAGGCCTTAGGGGGACCCTGGAAATGCTGGAAAAAGAAACTTTCAGAAACTGTGGTACTCAATGGTACACAAGTATCCCATGTCAACACTATGGAGCCCACTCTGGGACTCACTGAATTTATTCATGATTTGTAATGAATGTATTCATAATAACTCATTTATAACTTGTGAACCCTTAACTACAGCATTACCATTTTTTCTTCAAACAGCTATGCCATAAAGTTCATTGACAATATCAATGTTGCATTTATCTGTAGTCTTGTTTAGCAACACTTCTACTTAAGTCCGGGTTGTCCATGTACATGAGGAGTAACAGAACCCCTAGACTATCTGTGCCCTATAGCTTTTGTTTTGAAAGGTTTTACTGGAAATGCAACAAAAGTCTGTGGGGACTCAACTTGGACACAAATTCTCTTTTAGAGACTCAGACTTGGACTTGAACATTTTAATTTTCCATTTCTTCAAATGGTAGGTACATGCTCACATCATCTGAAAACTGCAAGAACTCAAAAAAACAAACAAACAAACAAAAACAGTTCATGCATTATGTGTTCAGGTGACTAATGCTGCTTTCTCTGGAAGTCAAAAGGTGAGGCAAATTGTAACAGAGAGAGGGCATGTGGGAGTTGATCACATCAATAACAAATTAGAGCAAAATAGTCTAACTAGTCTTTAAAGTGGTACCTCACCTTAGTTAAACAAAATGGAAAGAAAACCTAACTGTGGGTCTCTCTAACCAAACCAAAACACAAGTGAAATAGCACTCCTAAATCCGGTGAATCCAACAAACTACTAAGGTGAATGTGTGTGCTCCTAAAGGCTGGCTCAAACTAAACAATTGCCCTGTCTTGGCTGAGAACCTGGCCAAACTACAAGAGGGGCCTGAGTTTTGGCGATGAGCTGTGACATTGCAGTCGGGCCAGGATTTGGTAGTCTGAGCCAGCCTTAAAGATAACTAAATTCCTGGCCCAGGCTAGATAACGATGAGTACCTCCTTACCAAAAAAAAAAAAAAACTATGTTAAATACACTGCAAGTTTCGGGTTGACAATAGACGAGCTGAATCAAACAAAGCTGGGCCCCAGACTGAAGGGTGGCCAGGCTTTTGTAGCTGCAGGTTTTCAGGAGCTCTTCTCTGATTGGTTGACTGACTGAGCAGGGCTGTACACCAATTAGGCTTGGCCACTAGCTGCACAGGTGAAGGAGATTTAGTCTTGAGGAGACACCATCACACACACACACACACACACCCACACACACAAACACACACTAATGCAAGCACAAGCACATGACTTTAGTGGGGTTGGTCACACCTCAGGAGAGGGAGTACAGCTTTGGCTGTAACAACATTGATAGCAGGATTAGGAGACCTGTTCAGGGCTGTTGTCTATTGTAACCTACAGAGGCAGTGTCTAACATTATTAATCTGCTATTTTCTCATCACTGGGTTTACTTTCTCAGATGGGGTTCAGTAGAAGGATAATCTGGGCTTGTCTCCCCATTGCTTAGTTGTCTTCAAACGTTTTTCTGTTCTCACCATACACACCAAAATGTAAAAATATGTAAACATCAACAAACACATTATCAGTCACAGTTTTTGTGAACAAATTCAATTTTTTAGAATTAACCACAACATAAAACCTCAAAATTTTTAGATTCAATTTATAAACTGACAGCTTTTATCTCCTAAAATTATAACCTTTACTCAAAGCTTTAGCTCATTAGATTTTCTTCTCTTGTGCACTAGTTTTATAGCACAATGCTGGTTTCAAACATAAATACTCTTTCACCTTTATTTTCTTGGATCATTTATTCAGCCCAGTTAAATCTATATTTACCAACGTAAATGTAATTTCATGTGGAATAATGCAGCCCTGTCATCTATGCTGGCTGACTAAGGCAGGTCATGTTCAATGACTAGTGTCTAGTGTCTTCATAGTCATAGAACATAACGTGTATTTATTTAGAGTAAATGTGAATAATGCACCTGATAGGAATTGAATGAATGAATGAAAGAATGTGGAAATAAACCCACGTTTCGGGATCTGTCAGAGGGAGGCAACAGAGAGAAACTGCAGGTTTATTGATGAAAACTTGCTCCTGACCTAACCTGGCTCACCAGATGGATTTGTTTCACACATCTAGCTAGAAAACCACTCATAGACAGCGTTTGGGAAAGGGCAGAGCCTTTGAAAAAAAGCTGGAGGGTGATTGGATGAACATTCTGTCTGTCACATCTTTATGGGCCAATCAGAGCAACAAAACACATGACGTAGAGCTTAAGTTTCCTCTCCTTATTGAACAAGCTCAACTCATCCCTAAATCTTCAGTTTGAGTTTCCTTTCTCTCTGAAACGGATATCTCAGTTTCCTTCATTTCAGGGTTAACAGACTCAAGCTGTTGTCTAAACCTGCTTAATGGAATGGACCCCAGGAGTGCGACTTAAAATATGGGTTTATTGTGACAGCTGATTCTCACATGCTCACTGATTCAGCATTATGATAGGTTGTTTTTTTCTGCACTTTGTATCATTTTATTTTAGCACATTTATCCCCACACACTGATGGCCAGTCCTAGAAAACCGGTCTGTGGCGCAAAAATGGTTGGCTTTCCCTGCCTGTTACTGATAGAGGATAATCATTCAGATGTGTTTGATTCGTCAGGCTTGTCACCCACTTTAATTATGATAATATCATGCATTGAATTCATGTGTGGAAAATGAAGTCTTGTGCAATGAAATAGTTGGAATGCCACCAAGAAATTTAATTTATTGGGAATTAAAGTCAAGGCCAAGCTAGATGTGACCTTTTAAGGTATTCAAAACAACAACCCGGGTCATTAAAGATAATCACTTCTTATTGAGTCCGCTTTTAAAGAGGGAATCAAGTTCAAGGCAGAATCACAAAGCAGTAAAGGTCAGAGTCGATGTCTTAAGCTCCTAAAAAATAATTATCATGAGGAAATTTTGCTTATAATGAAAGGGACCACATCTGTATACTTTCAAACTGAACAAATAATATCTATAATGCTCAGAAGGTTATTTCTGTCTGTGATCAGAGAAATGAAAAATGACCATGATAGGAAGGTCTAAGTTTAAACACAGCATGTGCACTGAGTGAAATAAGTGAGAGAAAGTATTATCATCAGAGGGAGATTTTTTTTTTCTCATTCAATAGCAGACAGGAAAAGATACTCTTTTCATTAAAGAGCTCAGGGTGAATCTCGTAATGGCACTGAAATTCATAGTCTTTAAAAAAGATGTCATATTATGTTAGATAGAAATGCTAAAATCCTAGATTCTGCAGTATCTTGGACTAGATCTAATCCTTGGTGATTGTTACATGCAAATGTACGCTGCCTGTAGGCTGGATTCACGGCTCAGCCTTTTTTTGGATTCAGTTTCAGCCCCTTTGAAGCTCAGAGAATGTATTGGTTTCAATGAGGGATTGTCAAGAGGCTGTTCTCTTTGGTACAAACGACTGACCTTCACACTAGAATACAGGAAGTTCATTTTACATCTCATTGAGGGTTCAGTTTTAGAGATGTTCAGCTCCCCTGCAGACAGCTGTCATTGAAAACCAGGATCTTCATAGCAGGGTTTAATCGTCTGACATTCTGGCTCTGAAAAGTAGATTACCTACCGCACCTCCAGAGCCCTCGCTCTGACTACATGCACCACCTTATGCATACCAAAGAGGATATCAGAGAAGCCCCTCATTAGAGGCTTTGTGTACATCATTAGACCTGGTTTGTATTTTATCAATATGAGAATATGAGGGTTATCTGTGCTCCTAAAAAACAAACATGTTTGATTTTTGGATGAGCTCATACACATTTTAACAGTTGGTAATCATATCAAAATAAAGCAGAAGAGCTCCTCTTTGTGTTCTTTACAAAAGAGGGATGAAAACCAAGAGGCAACCCCTGTTGTTGAAAATGAAACCACTCTTTTGAGTGTCCACTTGAGGTGGCTGAAAAAGTTCCAGAAGCAAAGTAAAAAATGAAGAGGAAAAGGAACATTTAAAATACCCATTACTGGATGGAAAACAAACATGCTGGTTTGAAGAAAAGGTTTTGATCTGAGTAGGTAAACTCTATTGGTTCACACCATACAGGGGTAAGACTCCTTTACAACTGGTTAGTTTGGGTTATATCAAGGCTGATGCTGTCCAAAACAACATACTTAAAAAGTTCCTATAGAACTCAAACAGTATATTCTGCAAAATAAATACTAACCAGACCAAAAGTATGCCAACTGCACCCACTCTTCTGCTGTATTCCAAGCAAGCTGTATATGGGATTCAACAGCAATTTGCTGTACATTTGATCATTGGTTGTCTATTTGATCACATACAAACATACTGTATACTATTAGGAGTGTTTAATGTACATGATGCTTCAAGGCCAGCTGGTGAAAATTCAAGTCAGTCTTGTTTATATCCTGGGACGTCATGCATCCACCAGTCTGCATCCTATGAATTCCGAAAGTACTATGTACTAAGACAAAAGAGAACAATCACTGCTGGGTCTGTGTATAATCACATACGAGGTTCTCTTTGGAAACTTGCTTGCTTTGCTGAATTCATCTTGTGAGGTGTTAATTCCGCAAGTAAGAGTGAATTCAACAAAAAATGCAACATCCCTAAAAGAAAGCAATGCAAGTTACATTCCTGAGAGTGGCAGACTCAGAATGTTTCAGGGGTAGGGGCGAAAATAATAAAAAGAGGCACCAGAGCACAAAATGCTGTCATTCATTCAAAGTTGAATAGATCGAAATCCTAGTTAAGAATAAAGAATTTTTATCCCCTCTGTAAAAACCAGGGTATTCAGGGTATTGGAATCATATTCTGCTTAAACATATCAATGATCGTGTATGGGTCGGCACCCTGGAGGGCCCTTTATCATTTTTATCTACCATAGGGGTGTCCAAGAAAGGACTTTTTTCAAACATTAGGGCATTGGGGGAATCAAATTTATGAGGTGCTAAGAATTCATCACAGGGCCATGTGTGTGATAACCCAGGACTGGGGTGTTAAAAGCTTAACACATGTTGACACATGTGTGTTGCTCAGCAAACAAGGTCAAGCTCAACAGCATTTCATTTTTCCAGGCCACTGGTGGTTTTTGGGCCCTTGGGACATCCCCAGCACAACCAGGGGCTCGTGGTAACCCTGCTACCCAACCAGAAGGGTGGGAAAGAGTAGAGTCAAGCTCAACACACATTGAGACCCATGTAAGTTGCTTAGCAGCCAAGGTAAAACACAACAGCATCTCTTTTGTCCAAGCCCTATTCACCCCTGGTAAGACACCTGGAGACTGCTGGTGATTTTGGGGCCCTTGGGATGTCCACAGCATGACCAGGGGCTGGTGGAAACCCTATTACCCACCTGGATGATATTGTAGGCCATGCTTACCTCACAACATCCACACATTATTCTACTCTCAAAGTTTGTATTTTGTTAGTTTATGTTTCTACGGCCCTGGTATAATGCAAGGACATCCAGAGCACAACCAGGGTTATGTCAGCCCTCTCAGGCAGCTTATTCCTCATATCAACACCCTACTTCAGCTTTAATTCTTGGCCCAAACATGCTTAAAAATTCTGCACAGTACTACACCTATATTTTATGGCAAAATGGAGAGAAGTAATCTTCCATATATCAGACTTTTAGTCCTAGAAAAAGAGTTTACCTCCTAGAAAGTCTGTGGACATGCCCTCAAAAATAACTAACAAAAGCCAAATCATATTTCAGTTGGTATAGCAAAGAAGTGAAATTTGAATAAACAACCTAATCTGACATCTAATGTGATAAACTCTATAACTGAATGAAAAAAGCAATCACCTTTATACCCAGAAATGCACAGAAGCGTCGTCTCCCAGCTCATTAAAAGATGAATGCATGTACAGTAGGAATAAGGAAAAAACAAATATGAATTAATACCTCAGAAATAAAACAGCCTAATGTTTTAATGTTTCCTTTTCTCCCAACTCCTTTTCAGTACATCTTGCAAATTCAACCTCAGGAGAACAACGAATGTGTCATATTTTACCTGGAATAGGCTAGACTTGAAGATTCAGGGAGAAATAATGAGAAGTGATACAGCAAAGCTTTGCTGGAGATGAAAAGCCTGAGGGTATCATGAAGGCTCTAAAAAGTGCAGAGTAAAGTCTCCAGATTGGATGAGCCTTATATTCACGGCGAGCATATAAAATCCAATTTATTTGACTGCTACAGTCCCCATGTGTGCTCCACTGGAAGGCTGACCCTGACTTGACCAAAGACAAACAAAGCCACTGTGTATTGTTCACCTTTTGCATCTAAACACAAAGAGGCATGGCACAAACTATTAGAGTTTTATACCTCCGATGCTGCTGAAGTGGTCTTTTATACCTCCTGTGTTTACCCTTTACTTGAAGGTGATAAAATTTCAGGCTATTTTGCTCCAAAATGGTTCAAGAGATAGATCAGGGACCTTCATATACAACAACATGAATAAGTATCCAAACTGAAGAGATCCAAGCGATTTTGTTACCAGCTTCGCTCTGTGGTCACAAATGTCGTTTTTACGTTGTTTTGACTCCGGCACAAGCTCGAGTTCCTCTCTCATTTCCCCACGGTTGACAACCCCAGCAAACCTCAGCGGGACGATGAGGATAGAGGTGAACGTGTCAGTGTGAAATGAAATGCTCTCTATCTCCTGAGGGAGGTCCCTGCTCTATGTGGCCCGCCACTCAAGGGGAAATAACACCGCAGCGGCGTACACAGATTTGTGGTTCAACCTGTGTGGAAACATAGATGTTTGACTGTGGAGTGAAACCATGGAGCAGCGCTGGGAAAAGATTGATGTAAACCTCGAGTTAACTAATCATTCCATCTGTCTTTGCGTGTGATTGAACACCAGATTAGAGTGCTAATCCCTGATCGCTGATAGTAGATGAGGCTTAATCCATGAGAAATTTGATTGAGGCATCCTGAGTGAACATATCTGCTGGATACAATGCTCGACAGGCTTCTGAAATGAATGTCGACCGAAACAAGATGAGATGGTGGGTTTTAAGGTGGTTGTAAATGATTGTCATCAAACAAACTTGACTTTTTAATCTGATTCAACAAAGCTTAACGGCTTCAAGATATTTCTAATCATTTAAACGTGGTTCCAGAATCAAGGAAAGGGTTACTGTTACTGTTCCTTTTGCTCTGCCTGCACAACTTTAAATTCTGTTGCAGAATGATTTATACAGTGGCAAATTTACAAGATCTAACACATACAACCTTTAAACAACGGCAGATTAAAATAGGCTTTGTATTTGAGTCAATAAATCTGACACAGATCTGTAAGTACATAGATATATGCCAAAATATTAAATAAAGGAAATGTTAAAAGGGAAAAAAAAAGGTGATCCACACTTTAGCTCATTTCCAGCACAACACACGAATTTTACACTTTAAAATGTCACAACTCCTTTATCATTGCAAAAAGCAGCTAACAAAGACGTCCCAGCCATGATGATCAGCTTGAGTGTTCTCTGAAAAATCCTCCTTTGTTCCTTGAGCTTCTTTGTGATGTTTTGTAGTGTTTTTTTTTTTTTTTTTTTTTTTTTAGTGTTTTTGTTGTGTTGTGTTGTGTTGTGTTGTGTTGTGCACTGAGACCAAGACAAAACCAAACTTCTGGGGGTTGAGACAGAATCAAGACAGACACAAGACCAAGACCATAAAAATCAATTTAAAAAAGCCATGACAAGGTCTAACAGTTAGCATTCTCCCTTTAATTTTAGTTTTCTTTTTGATAAATTTGACAGACAAAAACTAGAAAAGCACTCAGAGAGTGCAGACCTCCGCCATTTGCCCTATCTCTCAATAGTGAAGAATCCTTTAAAAGCATTCCTGGATCTGGATCAGTCCCAAAATCTAATCAGTTCCTCCTTATGATATTTCTGACATTTCCTGAAAATGTCATCAAAAACTGTCCGTGACTTTTTGAGTTATGTTGCTAACAAACTAACAAACAAACAAACAAAAAAACAAACCCACCCATCACATAACCTCCTACAAAGAACAACATGTAAAAATATCAAATCTTAACAAATTTGTTCAATTAACTTCTTGTAAAAAAATACATTTTTGTATGTATTAAAAGCCACTGATAAGTCCGGACTTATTTTAAATATCTGAAAATGAGATGTTTATTCAAATTTGTCAGGTGAATGAGGCCTAAAGTAAGCATTCAGAGGTATTTCTAACTAGAAATAAGACGTACTGATGTCCGAGTTTTTGCAGGTGTAGCTATTTGTTGTTTTAGTAAGTGCTTCTCCTTATTATCACATTAATGAAGTTGAAGAGTAGTAGATCAGTGCTGGTCTCAACTGGTCTTGATGGAAAATCACAAGTCCGGCCAGTCTGTGACCGAGATGAGAGCGGGTAAAAATGTGTCAATGTGTCAAAATGCGGGCTTTAGACCGGTCTCAAGACCAAGACTGTTCTCGAGTACTACAACAATACTTTTTTGGTTGTGTTTTTTTAGACTTCAAACTTGAGCTTACAGAGCCTATAAAAATTTTAACCATTTGGATGTTTTACCCTTTTATGGATTTTAAAAATCAATTATGGTTTCTATGATTTTGCTTTTTGACCAAAAAAACCCTCTTTGATGTCAAAGTGAAAACAGATTTCTACTAAATTATGTCAATCAAATAAAAATCTATATGTATCTATATGTATATCAATGCGACATAGTGTTCTTGCACCAGTGCATTTTGGAATATTGTAAGATAGATTCTACATATAAAGTCACATACATTACTTTGGTTGTACCTGAAGTGATCTGTCTCAGCTGATTATTTACATGAGTTATACTTTCGCCTTTCATTTGGCCATTTTACATGAACTGCCTTTCTAGTCTGCTGATGAACATCCCTATACAGATGGCAGTTACTACTAAAAGTCACATTCTGGGCCATGCACTGGCATGCATGCAGTATATTAAGCTGTGAGCTGGACTGTTGTGAATCTGGAAAGGTCTGTGACTGTTTCTGGGGGATTTGGAAGCCCTCCACTCCTCTGTCTCTGCTGGGATGTTTTAGGTTTAACCTTTTTGCACACAGATGGAAGGAAGGATCCTCTCTTCACTCTCTTTTTCGGTCGGTATGGTTGTTGAGGGCTGTGTTGGAGGCCCTGGAGGTCCTGAGGTATGTGGAGGAGTGGAAATTTGTTATTGGTCAGAAGGAGATGGATTTCATCTTTTTCTCATCCTCCTCTCACTCTTTAGGAGACCCACCTCCCTCAGCATCCACACCAGAACAGTACAATAAAAATGGTTTTTAGGTTACTTTCTAATGAAAACGTTGTGCACCTTATTAACTCCACAAATAATAGGCTCTAGAGGTACAAAGTCCTATCACTACTCTATAATCATGTTAATTATAATCTGGATTATTCATGAAAACACAATTTTCCATTGATGACTGGGGTCTCATGCATCAATGCATCAATCATAATTAATTAAAGTCCATAATAAGTGCATTAGTTTATCTTAATTACAATTAATCGATCCTTATTTTCTTTCAAAATAAAAGCAGGTTTGTATCTAAACAGAAAGTCAGCCAAGGTGTACCAAAAGCAGTTTTAAATGCAAAATAGTGGCATCCTAAAATGTAATAAGAAGACAGATTGATTACTTACAAAATTTATGAGATTAATCACAACTGACCATAGAAATGATTTGATTAATCTTGATTAAAAATTCAATAATTTGACAGTCCTACTTTTAATACTAACCGCAGGCTTCACTGGAGTTGTGGTTTCTGATTCCCAGAGTTATAAAGCATATATCAGACAATGATAGACAATAATGCTGAAGAGCTGTTTGAGTAGATGCCACATTTTATCACATCTTATCATTACAGACCATGAAGTATATCATCATTTCCAGGCTTTGTTAAAAGTTTCACACTAAAGAAACTCTCCATTCTCACAGAAGTCAAAAGCTCATTTTCTTCCTCAGCTGAACAGTAACTGTACAGTTTTGCAGTCTGACCACACATTAGTGCTTAAATGAGGAGTGTCCTTATCTGAATGCTCACGCTGCTTCTTTGTGTCATTATTTCAAGTCTTTCTCCACCAACTCTCAGCTTTTTTTTGTAGCCTAAGGCAATTATGTCTTTAATTGAACCTGTTCAGTGTTTAATTGGACACCTTCTCCTCATCATATCACATTTCTCACATTTTTTATAAATATTTTTTTTTACTCAGTCAGGCACGTAAATACACCCTCAAAATTAACCAGCCAACTGCCTGAAAATGTGACAGGAACATAATCAAACTGTTTCCACTGGTTTCAAATAATAAGGGAGAAATGCTATTTTGGAAATATCTTTTAGAAATTTTACTGAGGACATATTCGAAGGTTGTGATATTTTGCGTCAATCCGTGGCAGTGATTATTTTTATAAAACAGTTTGAAAGGGTTTGGCACAAGGTATGGTAAAGGTATATTAAATACATTCACAAATTGATTTTACAAGCACTAATTTAGATTTCCAACATCTCCCCTACCCCATGTGCTTAAAAATGTTGAGATCTATCATCTGATATGCTTAGTAGTTAGGGCTCGGCATTTTCCACACCCTCACGATACAATACGTTGCTTATAAACATATCTTTTACAGCATAGTACGCTGCCCTTTGTTGTAGAGAATAACAGCAAAGACAACATTTTAAGGAGCCTACAATTTAAAACAGTTACATTCAGGTCCTCAGAGATGCAAAAAGTAAATCAAATATTCTGTTTACAATCCCTGAGCAATTAATAAATTGTAAAATTATCAAAAAAATTATATTGTCCTTCACTTCACCTTCGGCTAATGTGCAGGGACATCACTGGGATAGAAAGACAGGGGGGCTTAGCCCCAAGGGTTGCAGGTAATGCTTGGCATATAGCGCATACCATTTTTGTTTTATTCACACCTTGAATATAATATAAGTTGTAGAGCATTTATCAGGAACTATAATTGGGCGAACTCTCTTTTCCTTAGAAGACTATCCTTTCCTGAGCCTTGAGGAGGTTTTCCTTTTTTCTGATAAAAGCCTGAGTGAGTTGCAAAACATATCCATTAATGCATTTAGTAAAATATAAATGTGGTGTATAATATCTAATAATATATATAGTTTCATAACTCTCGAACTGTGAACTGAATCAGTTATAATTCCCAAAGATGCCCTAAAGACAAGTTGTCACAGAGGAGTCCAGTTGGCACCTCTGGCCATCAGTCAACGTCCTGGCCTCACTAGAGTGTAGTAGGACCCAAAGACTTTGACTTTCGTCCACATGCTCAGATACCTGGAGCGCCACACTGTCTTGCTTGGCAAACCCATCGCCCCATGCGTGAGTCCAAGTCTGTGGTTGAACTCAGCCTTGCGGTCAACAAATTGATGAAATACGCTGCCAAGGGTACAAAGAAGGAGATGAAATATGAATATTGGTTGTATAGTGTACATGACTATAGTTATGAGGACAGAATTATACATGTAAATTTGTGACTTAAGAAGATGAAAATGTTTGGGAATATGTGTATTTATAATGACAGAAATATAAATGTCAATCTTTGACTCATGAAGATGATTCATGTTTAGCTGAAAAGGGGCAGGACAAGATAAGCATTGACTTCTTCTTGCTCCTTTTCAGACAGATTCCTTTCGATGTCGTGGTGACATTTTATGGCGTTATTCTTTGCTATGAGTGTTATTTTAGTAGTTTGAATTAAAATTAAACTCAAACTATGCATGCTGGTTATTCTGAAAACTGCAACATAGACAACATAATTCATAACTGCCATCACAGCAATTGTGGCCATATTGATTCTGTAACATCTGTATCTGCAAAGTATATTGATTTGGGGAGCTAACACATATTCGGCATAGCCCAGAAAGATCTAAACTGTCTCCACAAAGAATAAGTCTTATTACAGACAAGTATTTTCTAGATGTTGTCACCTTGGCATGTTTGCATTGTTACTTCCTGCAGAGAGATTTGAGAGTGAGGGCGTGCCGAGTACCACCATAGGATCAGGGAAGTCATTTGGATCTGGAAATGGGCCCAGAGGACTGTGAACCAGGATTAGGGGGCTTACGTGTTGCCCCACACCTGGGATGCTGTCCTCAAAAAGCAGACTGAGGAAGACTGAGGGAAGTTAGCAGTCAAAACATGTCTAGACAAAACAATTTCTTTTTCAAACACTGAGAAGTATTTGAAGTATATGCAATTTAGAATATTCTTCAAGTGTTTGAATTCCATTTTATCAGGTAACCAACTCTCTAAATCTCATTTCTTTCTTGCTTTTCCCTTTTGTGTCTTTCTTGACACAAATTTTTTTTAACAAAACAAAAACAAACAGTTTTGTTTCTTACTTTCAGTATGCTCCAAGTGCTGCCTGCTGCTAAAAAGTAAAACTGTGTGAATTGATTTTATGAGCAAAGAGTGTGGGAGGACATGAGTAAATAATTGTCTTCTCATTAGCTGCATTGTTGTTCTTGCCTGCATTATTGTTAGATGATTTACTTTTATGATGAAAGAGAACAAAGCAGTGGCAGCTTTGTTTCAAGGAGAAAGAAAATTAATTGTTGGGAAAAAAAATCAATGACTTAACAAAGTTGAATTACAGAGATGATACTGAGGTAAAAAGATGAGAATAAAAGATAATAAAGCAAGAAATGAAAAATTGATTGCAACAGCAGGACATTATTGCACACTGCAGCAGAAGTATAGCTATAACATGTGTATACACATGAGTTTTTCTTCTGGTCAACCTTTAAACGTGCTCATCTTTTACTCAAAGATATTTATCCTCTTTACAAGCCAAACATGGTTTCACATGATGAATTATTCAAAGAAATCTTCAAGATCGAGTTATGCTTCAGTGTAATTGCTTTGAAAAGGAAGGCTTCGCTGAGCCATGCCTGGGCCTTGACAGTTTATGAATTCAAAGTAGCCTGTCATCATATTTTTACATCTCCATTGCTGTTTGGCAGATCAGGAGGTTAAACATTTAATGAGTGTCACATCAATAAACATCTGAAATCCATACAGGACACACTGACAGTCAGACTGACACACTGTTATATTAAAGAAAACAACCTGCTAAAGCCAAAGCAAACCAGAATGATGGTGTCTTTTCCAGACATTTTCAAAACAGAAGTTTCTGACTGCTCATCTTTCTGTGAGACCAAATTTCAAAGTACAACTTGAGATTTGCTTTTGCAATAAAGTTGGCATTAAAGTATTTGAAGGAAAAGAAGTTCAGCCCGCTGACACTGTCGTGTTTTAAAAATGAAAATATACAGAACTTCAAACCTGAGGTGCGTGAATGTGTCAGATAGGGCCCAGTAAAGTTATAGCTTTGCAAATATAATTTTCATTTCATAATCAAAAAACATTTTTCTGATTTAAAGGGGACATATTTGACAATTTCAGGACAAGTTTATATTTTTCTCAGCTGTCCCCAAAACATGCCTGTGAAGTCTGTTGCTGAAAAAACACAACAGCATTGGATTTTTGCATGTTTAAAAACCCCTCTGTTTCAGCCCTGCTTGGAACAAGCTGTTTGTGTGTCTGTGGCTTTAAATGTTACTGAGCCATCTGACTCCGCCCCTCTCAGGAAATGGATGTGGATTATAGGATCAGCAGAGAGGAGGATCAGGAGAAGAGGGGGGAACTTTCTTCCAAATGGGGAGGACCAACTGAACCTGGGGGCGGGACTAACTCCCCACATGACATCATGAGAGGAAAATCTGAGAGCAGCTTGTTTCAGCACACATTTTCTGAAAGGTGAAAAAAGAGAGGGGGGAAGAAATGGATTTTTCTGGTACTTGAGGGCATTATGGACAGGCCAGGGGCACATATTGTTGTTAGAAAAGCCTGAAAAGGTGATTTTGCATAATATGTCTCTTTTAATTTCATTTAAATTCTCCTTTCATACATTTTAAGAAATTTTAGTTTTTCTGTATCCAATGCTTCCATAAGTGAGTCAGAATAATCTGCCTATATGAAGTGATTTGTTTCTGTGGAAATCAGGGACATATTCACTGTCAACAAAAAAACAATACCTGAAGTATTACCGCTCAACACACTAGAAAGTCAAAAATATGGACCTTTTTTCCTTGTTTTTGACCTCATAATGTAATTATTGTCATCAGAATTGTCCAGTTCAACATAACAGCAAATGTTTGTATACGCATCATCCATAGACAGTAGAAAACACTGGGCAAAACCTGAGTGATGTCACCCATATTGTCACTGGGGGAGGGGGGCTGAGTCCTATCAACATGCAATGTCATACTGAAAACATTTTCTCGGACTAACTTTAGATCAACCCTGTAACTGACAAAAAATTAGACTTGATTTGGGCCTTAAGCCTTCTGACACAGCAAGCTACATTGTACTGACTTGCATATCAGCATATAGCATAGATGAGTATCCCTATTTGAATCAAAATTGATGAGTTATGAAAAAAAACCTTGTACAGTCTGTGCCTATCCACCTTGTTCCTCGCCCCATGATAATGTGGGCATGACTTCCGGTCCCTCCTGTAAACAGGACTTTGTATAGAAACAAGATGCTAATTCTGATCATGAGAGCGATTTTGGAGATTAAAATATGCAAACGGCATCATTACACCTCAAATGGGTTAATATTATTATTATTCCTCCACCTTCTACTGTAAAGCACAAAATAAATTCCCTCAGATAACCTACACAAACATATTTAGCTAACTCTATTAGCTTCATATCAGAGTTTGCACGGTAATAGAGATGATCACGTTTTATTAAAGGAGGACATGACCATATATACTTCAGAGAAGATGGAGAGCTCAGTCAGAGCTTTAATATTTCTCAATTCAGTTTGTGGGGTTGCTGAAATTATTTTGTCGACAGCAGGTCTCTCTTAAAATGTGTAAATTCTATACTAATATCCATGACTCAAGCTGTCAACACTTCAGTTTGGTAAATTTCAAATTCCATTTTAAGAATTGATAGGAAATGAATATTAAAAGAATCACATCCCTGATGCATTCATAGTGAACAGCATGTTAAAATCACTGTTGTTAAAGGCACATATCTAACTTTGTCTAGCTATTACAGACATGGCAACATGTACCAGAAATCACAGAAAATACAGTATATGACTTTCAGCTCATGATTTTATTTAGCCCAGATGTTTGATTTAAACAAATTAAGTTAGTTGTACTTATTAATTTGTAGATTTATTCCTTTCAAAACTGATGCTAAATAACTTTAGTAAGCTATTGGAAGAAAAGTTATTGCAATTAGCGTTACTTTACCAGAAGTTCTATCCACATTTGTAGTGGGAGTAGATCCCTCAGGAATAGGTGGATAAAAGCATTAACTATTCTGATCAATCTAGTTTTTTTAAATAGATTGTGGTCACATTTTGAATAGAGGTGAAAATGCGCATGCTAGTGATTCATATCCAACATATTTCCTCTGATTTTTTATGCCTGTACACAAAATAAACCAAACATGAACAAATGCATATGATTTGGTAGAGGAGGAGGATCGAGAAAAGGATGGTAAAACTGGCCTGTTTTTCGCTCTGATAGACTCATCTGTCTCTCACTGAATCCAAGTCATAGGCATAGTGTACAATAACTGGCATAAAAAGGGTGTAACATTGATTTTTTTTTTTTTTAAGGGGTCAGGGTTGAAGTTGTTGAAGAGATTGCGTCAGTGAAAGTTAAAATAAATTGAAAAATTAGTATTTTATTAACAGTACTCTGTATGTCCAGAATATGGACGTACAAGGACAGATGGAGCTAAAGAAAGGAATTTGGCACTACAAAAAAATTTCAATACATGAAAATCAATTTTACTACTCACCATTGACATGGCCCAGACTGTATTTATTTAAAAAAAAAAAAAAGTTTTTTTTAATCTAGATCATTTTATTTGGGAAATATGGTGTTTTTGTGTTTTTTACCATAAAAAATAACAGTGACATGGTGTACAATAACTGGCATAAAAAGGGTGAAACACTGATTTTTTTTTTTAATTTATTTATTTTAGTGGTCAGGGTTAATGTTGTTGAAGAGATTTGAAGCAGTGAAAGTAAAAAAAAAAATGTTGAAAAATGATTATTTTATCAACACTTATCTGCATGTCTGATTTCTGGGCATACTGGCCTCAACAATGCTTAAAATTACAAGCAAAGGTCAAGAAAACATAAGTGCTAACTAAAAGTGTCCACTGGGGGGCAGTAAATGCCAACAGACCTCATCACACAGTGTTCATAATACGTAGGCTATATGTTAGCACAGCTTTTGATATTATTTCATAAACGCTGTGGTGTGTCACAACAGTTTAATTTCTTCATAGGTAGTTGTCTCTAAACACTAAATAAATCAGTAAATTAAATGTATATACAAACCAGCTCATTTTAGAGTTAGCTAAGTATGTCTAGCTAGCCAGGTAGCTAGGTGAGCCAGCTAACGTTTCTGTCTGTGTTGTGTTGGTCTTACATTTATGGTGTAAACGCCATAGGACTAGATTAACAAACTAGCTTATTGTTGTGTTGGCTAATACTATATAGCTAGCTAACATCACTGTCGGTTATGTGTTGTTCTTTTTTGCATGTTGTGTGTGTGCTGTAGGCTAAATAAATGGCTATGTGTTATCATTTATCAACTGTAGAGTTATATTAAGCTAGCCTATGTGTTTGTGTCCTTCTTCAGGCTTTTTTTTTGTGTCTGCTTACACACAAGCTTTTATTTATATAGGCCAGATCAGCATTTATATTGATAAGAGCTCTTGTCAATTGAAAAGAAAATTCTCCTTCCTTCATGTAGGTCTGTCTTTCCTCAAGGTTTCAGTGCTACTTGGAGGTATGTCGCTGAGACACTACACCTTACATATACACACGTCTTCACTTCAGTATCTGCCATTTAAATGTCAGTTTCTTTTCAATGTTAAAAAGTGAAGAAAAAAAACAAACATGTAATCTTCTAGGTGGCAACCAGAATTTAATAAATGTGAATATTGTTAATCAAAGTGACGGACATAAGCGTATAAACCCATTTATTCTATAGTGGGTCATATTTTGACCACTTATGGAAGAGTGTCAGTTCCCCATCACTAGTGCATCTAAGGGTAAAAACATTGGCCCAAGATCATGATGGAGGCCTGTTTATGTTAAAGTCACAAATGTATTCAAGAGATAAGAAAGTAACACACTCCTCAAGGAAGTTTGAGCTTTTCATTAAAGTGTATGCGTTTGTGTAGAAAGCCCATAAACATACATAAAGGCTACTGTCGAGACATCAGAGAGGATCTTCTCTCATCATAGCTACTTATTGTTTACTCGCTGAAAAAAAAGTAATTTGAACCAAGTACACATCTAATAAATAATTGTGAAGTGGCCTGTGCAGGGGCTATATCCCCATAATATGAAGGCAATTTGTCGTAGAGGGATTCGAGTCAACGTGAGGCCACAGGAAATCAATAAAGAGGCAGGGCATAATGATAGAGCTCCTAAAAACTCGAACATTACAGCACTGTCTCTCCTGACTGTGTGAGAGCCTGACACATGAAATGAAAAACTCCATTTGTATTCGGCACTGTAGCGCTATGATACAGTGCAGACAATGGTTTGTCCTCTCACCTTTTCTAAATCAATGTGGATTATACTCATGATTAATGTCATTTCTGCTCAGGACAAACTTATTTTAGTTCTACGCCCCAAAATGACAAATTGCAGGTTTCCCTATTTTGGCGAGTGTGTGTGTGTGTGTCAGAGTGTGTTGTATGCATGGTTTCATCTGGGTTATGTATCCAGGGCAGCTCTGACCGATGTTCTCTTGTAAACCAGGGAGTGAATGCAATTTATCCCCTCTGTATGATCCTCACAACTGCTATCAGGGTGAGCTCATCTGGCATTGTAGAGAACTAGCTGAGTTTAGACAGATGTTCAACCAGAATGAGCTTATAGACACACATATGTCTGCTTATATGTTAATGCTCACTGGGATTTGGCCAACATCAACCAAATGTTGTTTTGGTTTAAGAAGCTTGTAGCTAATGACTTGGATGAATTAGTGGTTACATTTAACTTTTTCTGATACCAAAACATCACCTGGTGAAGAGAAAAGGCGACAAAAACCAGCAGTGAGGGAACTGTAATGTTGACATACCTGTAAATATAAAACCTACAGAGGTATGCTAGTTTTGAGGTTGTGTTGTACTGTCAATCAGTCAATTTAATTAAGCAGTCACTACACTAAAACATGAAGAGCTGATCCAATGCAGATACCATACATCCATCCACCTACCATTTTCAACACTGCTTATTCCATAAGGGGGGAGCTTGGGCCTAACCAGTCAGTCGCAGGGCTGAGTAAGTCCTTACATGACATGCACGCCCACAAATGTTCAAAATACTGCTGCAGGAGCTAAATGTTATGAAATATTGTAGGGTATGCCTCTTAACCAATAAGCCATGCCCTCAAAAAATTCTAGAAATTACCACAACATGCCACTGAGAATTTGTGCCAAGTTTCATGGTCCCACTCGTCACAAGACCCCGAAAATTCCACTTCCTGTTTCATGGCGTCAATAAATTGACAGCACTTTTACACTTTACAATTGACCTTAGATTATGTGTAAGGTCAATGGGTTGGGAATTGCCTTGGCAAATTATAGCAAGATTCTGCCAGCCAATTATGCATAGCGAGGTAAAACTCAAAACTCAAAAATTCCAACAGTGCAGTGTTAGCAGGGATCATAATAGCACTCAGAGTTATGAAATATCAGTATTTTTCTTGTAAAACCGTGTTGTTTTAAAACCTGCTGTTGATAAAGATATCCCTGATATCATTTTTTACTTCAGTCTTGATATCAATATTGTTGCTGGTGGGGATTTAATGTTATCAGAACATCTCTAAGAATCAATAATGTGTAAAAAGAAATAGAATAAGGCACGATGCTTGTAGGTTTATCAAAGATGTACTTACAGTTAAAATGGGAAGATGTTCTGTTATAGAAATTGTTACTTATATGAATATATCTACATGTGGAGTCCTGCGTGTTCATCTAATGTCCTTATGTTCCCCACTGAATCTCTGGTGGTAAAACCTTGTGTGCCACCTGATGAAGTGTGCTCATATGGCAGTTTATACCCCCCTCCCTGGAGCAATGTTATCCACGCATTCAGCTAGCAAACTGTGGAAGGGGGTGGAGTGGGGGGGTGCTGGGCCAGGGGAGGAGGAGAAGATGGAGTACAGCTCCTCCCTCTCTGTCTCAGGGTGACAAGACTTCTCCCCCATACCTTCACATTCTTCTAATGAGGTGATAAAGTGAATGAATGAGGCATGAAAGGAGACATGCTGCTGAGGCCAGTGTGCTCCCAAGATGCCACTCCCCGCTCGGCAACCTTTTGCTTCTCTGTATTTTGCGATTGAGGACAGTAGGAGAAAATGCTCACAGGAGGATGAGGCAATTTCTGCAATGTGTCTGCAACATATTTATCAGTCCTGGGTGGCATGAATGCAGCCTGCTGCATATGTTATATGCTTGTTACAATTGGGCTGAGGAGCAGGAGTGAGGATTGTTGGAGGGGAAGGATTTGTGTGATATTTACCTCAATCTCTCCCTTATTGTGTTAGTTAAACTGATTTGAGTTAAATGCTAAATTGGTAGTGTTTCACCCAGAAGAGGTATTGTTCTCCTGTCTTAACTTGGAACATTTTTCCACAATGAACTTGGTGAATTATGCCAAGAAACAAAAAGGGCCCTTTCATTTTGACTGCTCAGGCGTGTAAATGTTTCAGATTTGGCCAATTCTTTGTCATGCAAAGAAACACACTCAGAGCCTTTTTTTCTCCAGAAGCATGTGCAATCACTCTTTGAGAGATACCGGCGCAGTATGCCAGGCAGATTTATTAGGTGAAATTTCTTTCTGACGAGTTAGTTAAGGGAACAAGCCGAGGCATAATGAGTTCTTACAAAGGAGAAAACAGAGGAAACTCTTGATATTTGGAAACTTGTGGTATTTTTCTGATTAGCTGTACAATTCTCCAGGTCATTGTGAAGCTCAGACAGCCTGTCTCAATGAGGGATTTTCAGCCAATGTGTGTATGTTTTCATATCTCATACTTTCTAAAAGGCTGTATTTTAATTACCAGTGTTAGATTGTGATAGGCTTGGTATGAAAGTGTTCTGGGAAATGAGGAATTGTGATTTGGTCTGATGATCAGTTGTTAAAGCATAAAAAATCAGATTTAGCCCAAGGCTCCACAGCACAAAAAGCCAGAGGGTATTAAATGACTAAGAGAGATACCTGAGTCATGCTCTGCTAGATGTGATTCAGATACTGACATCATTTCAATCACATCTGTAAGCTTCATTCATAATGTGAATTCTGAAACAATATCTTATGGCTGAGGGTAAGTAAAGGTCTCGCACTCGGACGCTTTGCAGATTAGTGTGCTTTCTGAAATAATGACTTTCAGCTAACAATCTAATCTGTCAGTCCAAACAGTGAGAAAAGCTCTGTGTTTCACGTCCCACTGAACAGATTGGCAGATTGTCTGCAGCCGAGACAGGCAGCAGATCATATCCTTGTGTTTCCATCAGGGAGCTGCGGCAGAGCTCAGGCGTATAAAACCAAATCCTTATATTAGGGCAAACTAACTGAGAATCATCATGCACAGGACAATCTCAAACAAAGGAGTCAGGATTATATTGTGTAGATTACTAGTTCCCCTTAGAGTTGCAAATATATGACAAAACACCCAACAGTGTAGCGTGGATTCTGCTTAAACGGCAAGTAAATATCTCCCACTGAACATAAACTTGAAGATAAGATTCAGAAGTGGGAGTCTTTCTAGGCCTGCAAGCAGGACAGCAGGCAAGCTCGATTGGTATTCCTGCTTGAGTTGCATCCCAGAAGGCCGGCCCTCATAAATAATATGATAATGCTGTGTTTCCAGCGCTGCTGAGGGTAGCTGTATGGCATGAGAGGAACAAAGCACAGTGCTATGAGACTGACCTAAGGTGAATGGCAGGGATTCTGTGCATCCTGGGGTGATTGTGTTGGAAGCTGCGGCAAAGGAGAGGAGGAGGTGTTGACAAGTTTAATCAAACTGTGTCGAGTTTGACAAGATCAGGACTGTAAAAAATAATGGCTGACAGGGTGTTGTGTTTATGCAGAAAGAAAGCACAGTTCTGCAGGTACAGATCATTTATCCAGGCTATGGGGGGATCTTAAGCTGCACCTGTCTCGACCCGATCCTTCTAAACAAACACGGCTCCTTCCCAGACGGGGTGGAAACATCAAATTTAACACTGCCAACGGGGTGCATGCATGGGGAAAAATACAGGTTCAGTTTCCTCCTGCAGCTGCAGCATAAAAAGGTGACTGCACCCTGAAATCAACACACACACAGAGGCTTTAGAGGAGGGAACTGCACAGCCCAGTGTTTCTGTCAAGAAGAGCCACGGCAGCACATTCTGACATGCCTTTATTTATGCAGAGCAGATTGCTACAGTAATGGCATTTTATCTTTTAGTGTTGGCTGTAAGAATGATATGGATGTTAACAGTGTATGTACAGTTATTATTCCAGAGACACTTTCTTATCTGGTGTTCTTGCATCCGTCCTTCTCTCTTCTCTTCGTCTGTCAGAGTTTGTGATATTTTTAGCTCACGTATTTGCATTGGCTGTCACTATAGAGGGTTGTATTTTTCCCTAACATACCACCTCTCCCCTACCACTTAAATGTAAGCAATATTTGTCAACCCAGGTGGAATATGTAATTTGATGCAGTGCAGGGTGTTTTTCTTTCCGAACTTCGCTGCGATGAGTATTTGGAGACATCTTTTCACTCCATTATGGCTCTGATATGAATGCTGCCATGCACTCCAACAGGCATATTTTCTCCATCACAACAAAGCCAACACATTTTTATGATAGCTGAGACAGCGTTATCGGCATCACCCTATGATCACTCAAAACTACTTACAGGTCTTCAGAGGCTTATTTTGAACAAAACATTTCAAAGCTCCACATAAACATATCAATATCCATATTTTTTCATGGATATCGACGTGTTTGTGTTTACTGTCCCTAAAGAGCTTTTACTAAATTCCTCCACAGAAAATAAACTGCCTCTTGAGATGATTTAGCACAGTTTCACTGCTATATAATATTTAGGGAGTCATATTAGACTATATGGCAGGCTAATATGACGTTGAGTTTGGTTTATTGGATGTAAATCTTGCATTATTTGTTCTGAGGATTGTCTTAGTCTATTCTTGTTCCTGATTTGCTGCAGGTTGCATTAATTCCTGTAAATTATTTGACAGGGATGAATCGTCTCCAGGCAAACTGCCTGCTCAGTTTGAATTAATGCACTGGCCACATACCAACTTGTATTTAAAGTGACTAACCATAGCAAGAGATGCAGTCAAATCCTTTTAACACTAGAAATGCCGTGGATCTCTATATACCTAAAACAGCCAACAGGTCAAATTTATCTGTCATTCAAGTGCCTTGTTTTTCGTAGATAGCACTGATCAAGGACTGTTTATTAACCACTGACATCGAACAGCTATAGAGAACCAGATCATTGTTGGAAGATGATCTGTCACATCGAAAATTGGACTGATTGCTAATCCTGACACTTCCTCATTACTGGATTCTTCTCATTAAAAGCATTGAGGTTACCTTTTGACATTTAACAATGGTAAATGTCTTCTTTTTTCCTGTTGTATCCATGTTGAAGGTTGATCTATCGACTTCTGATTAGGCATTGTTACAAAAAAGAGAAGGTATTTCCATTGTGCCATCTATTTATTGCTGGTGTGCAATAAAAGAGGGGAAAATCAAGGCTTTCTTATGGGGTAAATTTGGCCTGCATGGTGGTTCAAGATGTGAGTGTCCATTAACAAATTTGGGTTTAGGCAAAGATTTTTTTAATGACACCAGGTGCTATAAAACAAACTTTTAGGAAAAGTCAAAGACTGTCAGCCTTTAATATTGCATACATATCAAGTAAGATACAATTAAAGAACAGCCTTGGGTAAATTTTACCCATTGGCAGTCCTAGTGTTAAATAATTTATGCAACCCTTTCAAACCTGGGGTCTAATTAGAACTCTGAGAGCTTTAAACTTTTTTTTTTAACCTTTAAGAGAATATGACGAGTCTGATGACTGAGATTTAGCTACAAGAGAGGGAATGAAAAGCAAAGAGCAAAAGACTTTTGCAACACAGCTACAGCCCTTCGCTTTCTGAGCACAGTTTCAGCCAGGCCTGGACATTTTTGACTTTTTGACACCCCTGCATAAGTCAGCGCCTACTCAAACAGGGCAGCATTAAGCGAGTAAAGATGCACAGATGAACCTCAGTAACCTTTATTTACTTCATAGAGCACTTTGACTACTTTAAACAACTAAAGTGTAATATTCAACAGCAGGCCTGCCCACAGTATTGACTGAAAAACCCAGTGAATAGGATTCATGCCACATTTGAGGCCCTTATTACCACTGTCTCCACCCATATTTGCCACATTTGACCTATTTTTGCATCTCATAGCCAACTTATGCCACTTTTAACCAATTTAGAAACTTTTTAAGTGCATTTCAAGACTTCAAGACAATTTTTGCCACTATTATGCCTCTTTTTGCACCTTTTTGCCTCTGTAAGCCCATTGCACATTTTTGCCACTTTGTAACTGCTTTTCAGACTGTATTTACCCATTCGTACCATTTTTTGCTACCCTCAATCAATTTTTGCCACTTTTTTCATTGATCCCATTTTTGCAATTCTGTTACCACTTTTACCATTTTTTTTCTGCCAATTTTTGCCCCATTGGACCCACATTTGCCACTTTTTAAATTCTTTTCACGTTCTATTCACCCATTTTTTACCCTTTTTTGCCATCCTTTATCCACTTTGCTTCTTTGTTTCCATTTTTGCCACTCTGTAACTGCTTAACCATTTTTTCTGCAAATTTTTGCCACTTTTTAGCCACTTTTAACATTTTATCTGCCCATTTGTATACCTTTTTGCCATCCTTAATCCATTTTTGCCACTTTTTTTCCCCCCATTTTTTGTTTCTTTGATCCCATTTTTTCCACTCTGTTTCCACTTTTACAATTTTTCTGTGAATTTTAGATTTTTTTGACCCGACCTATTCTGGCCTTCATTGGGTTTCAAAAATGCTTTCCAAGTTGCTCCCGTCTACGGAGAGCACAAACCGACACTTTAAAAAACAGGTGTTCTCTAGAAACACAAAAATTCATCCATGAAAATAAGCAATTGGTTTACTGTTAAGTACTTTTACCTTACGGAGTTCAGTTTTAATGCAGACTCCTCAGTTAAAACAAAGATAGCAAGCAGAGCACAACACCTTGTTGAAAGAGAAATGAAATGGCTCTGGAATCCAGTTCAGCAAGGCTGTAGATAACAGATTAGAAAAAAAGAAAACAAAAAGATTATGTATGTCTGAGGGCGCATGAGTTTTTGGATGCCGCACATCTTTATGGATGTCTGATGTCTGCAGCCAGGTACCTCTCAAATAAACAGTACTCCAGCCCTTTTTTCACGAAAGTGACAATAGTTTGAGTGAGATGATGTCCTTTACATTGCCCATTATCAAAATTGTATGGACTCTGCAGAAGCAACCATCTTGTGTCTTGTCTAGATGTCTTGGCTAGATGTCTACCTCCATTCATTTAAAAGTACTTATGAAGGTGCAAAACTTTGTTTGCATTGTTCCTGAAGTGATACTTTCTGCAAAGAACTTTTATGCATGTTTGGGCCAAAAATCAAAGCTGAAGTAAGTCATAGTTGTGGCGGGCAAACCACCTGAAGGCACCATTGGGCAGGAAGGAGGACTGACACAACTCTGGCAGTGTCCTGGATGTTCTTGCATATTACTAGAGGCATGAGAAAATAACATGTTGAAAAAATAAAGTTTGTGCTTACTTGTGGTGAGTAAGTGGTCTAGGGTACTGTCTAGGTGGGTAGTAGGGTTGCCACAAGCCCCTGGTCATGCTGTAGATGTCCCAAAACAACCAATGGTCTTTTGATGCTGTAAAGCTTGACCTTGGCTGCAATGTGTTGACATGGGTCAAGCTTGCTGCAGTGAATCCTTAGTGTCCTACATGCCTAAAATGTATGTAAAAGACTGTAAAAATGAATAATGATATGCAAATATACTTTAAATAACTAATTTAATGTTAATGATAGTTTTTTATTACTTCAAAAATGATACTTTACTTTGCACCATCTTTCCTTTAATTACCATTTCATCAGTTTCTAGGGTTTTTATTTATGGGCATAACTGTTGACGATTTCTGTGATCAATAATAGAGGTAACTCACTGGTTGGTACTGGACCCAAAACCTGGGCATTTGAGCATTACAGTGAAACCATCTGCTTATAGCTGTACAGACAAACCTGCAGTGTCTTTCCTCTAATAGATATCCCAGCGATCTAAAAGCTTTTGTCGTCTGCCACCAACACTCGAAGGGGAGCCGAGCGAGAGCTGAAGCCCGAGTGTGTCAGAGTTGATTTCTGCCTGCAGAGAGGGCAACACTCAAACCGCTCGATTGACAAAGTCTGCCTGCAGGCTCCATTTTGAGACCTCCCTAAAAGAACAGGCCTTCAGCTCACAGTAAGGACACAATGGACTATTTTACCTTTGCAGTGGGTAAAACGCCATGAAACTCACGTCTGACTTTATATTGATCTGCTACAAAAGTCATTCTTTTCTCGCCCTTGGAGACAGAAACAAAGAAAATCTGTTTCCTCCATTTTTTTCCCACCCACACAGTCTTATATACCGCGCATATATAGCTGTTAAAAGTACATTAAGTATGATTTCACCATCCCACAGCAGAAAATGACTATAATAAACAGCGTATCTGTAGGGGTTTAATAGTGTTAGGATTCATCACAGGCACTGAGCAGTCTGCGTCTCAAAACTTACAGTGTGACCTTTTCTTCTTTTTCAACACGGAAAGTAGTTGAAGCAGAGCTGCAAGATGATATTTGACAACAACATAGCTTGTTATATATCACATTTTTATTCCTCATCATTATGTTGAAGCTTCAACTTTAAAATTTTGTTTCTTTAATGATCAGTGGGAACTCTTTCAGAGATGTGTTGATGCTGCACACAAAGATTCCTGTCTTCTAATAACAAGCTTTCTATAGCTATTAAATCTTCCATGATAAATGTAATGCCATACCACTGTATTTTTTTTTTCTTTCTGCATTTCTATTTTACAGCTCTGTAAAGTGATATGTTTAACTGACTGCTCTGGCAGAATGCACAGATTTCACTGACATGATCAATGGACTGGTCTAATTGATGAATTTTCTAGTATTTTGACCACTCAAATGCTTGGACTTTACATGTCACATTTTCACACTAATACACCACCTGGAGCTCTTTGGGTTCCAGTGTCTACGACAAGGACCCTTAAACATGTGGCTGCAGGAGCTGGGATCAAACTGCCAACCATCCTGTTGAAAGATTAAGCTCTGTTAATAATCCAATGCTGACCCAAATCCTAACAGCTCCAGCTAACGACAAACTTGTATTCATGTGCCTCTTCAAGGTGGGCAGTGAAAGTACAGTCATGAGTCAAGAGGACAGGCTGGAGATGAATGTGAGATCAAATGACTCAAACCTTTGACCTCCAAAATCTAAACAATTCATCCTTATTTGTGCAAAATTTTGAAAAATGACACCCCACAAAGCTTTCACAAGAATAACTTTATAGTAAGACAGATGAACATATGGGTAACCCTTTAACAAAATGCCTCTGGCTCTCGACTAAAGCCTGCATGAAGGCTTGGAAGATGCAGTTCCTCAAGTGTCCTCTTGAGGCTGCCTCCAAAAGCCCTGGAGGTCACCTGCACACCCCTTGATAACTTGATTTACAGCAAAAATAAACATGCAGCTTGGACCAAATAGCAAATTTAGAATTGAGAGTTAATGTCTTTACCAGCATACTCATCTGTTTTGACTCAAAGATGGATAACAGCTATTCATAACTGGTGGAGACCTGGGAGAGCCCCGTAACCTTTAGTTCTGAGTCTTGACTTTGGGACAACCAGGGGGCCCCTGCCTGAGGATCTAAGGCTGCAGACTGGCTCATATGGGGTTAAAAGTTTTGTTTAGTAGCTTGGAGCCAAACCCTTAAAGCTTGAGTATGTAACATTCGATGAGAGCCGTGTAGAATCAACTATACTCCCCCTCCCTTCCTGTTCCTCTCCGTGTTTGAGCTCCGTAGCTCCACTCCTCTTCTCACATACTTCCTCATGAATGTGCATGTCCGCTGAATTGCATACTGATGGTGGCAAAGCTCTCATGGAGTGATTTTGCTCCACTTTTCCACTGAAATCAATGGCCATATTACAGGCAAGAAAACACTTCGTCTCAGCATGAAAAAAATTCTACATAGGACCGAACACCGCTGGTAACTCCGCCATTGTATCAACTTCTCATTGAGCTGAGAGGCAGAAGCGCACCTACTACAGCGGCCAACAGGAACGCTCCCTCTGACCTAAGCCTTAATTGGCTGCGAGTACTAGCCTCCTCATTTGATGGAGCATCGTCCCTTGGTGGTTTTCCTCAAGTGAGAGTGCAGTGTGAGGAGGCGTTGCCAAAGTGTGTTATTCTGTTAGATGGCTTCAATAATAAAACCCTGACGGGTTGTGTTGTTTTTGTGGGCATACAACACTAAAAACTAGAAAAACATTCAGAGAGCGCAGACCTCTGCCATCAGCCCTATCTCCCAATAGTGAAGAATCCTTTAAAATCATTCCTGGATTCAGACAGTGATCTGGATGACTCCCAAAATCTAAATCACTGATTAAGTTAAGATAAGATAAGATATTCTTTTATTAGTCTTGCAAGGGGAAATTCCAATTTACAGCAGCAAAAACTATCTTAGACAGAGCAGGCCATTGGTGACAGAAAACACAATAGAAATATAGTACAAATAAAAGGTATATTGCAAGAGCACAAACAAATACAAAAATATGGAATATAAGAATATGCTCCCTCCCCGATGGGGTGGAGACATGGTGAGGCAAAGCATTGACTTCGCTACGTGTGGACAGTCATGGCGAACGCACCCATGGTCTCACTGGACGACTGAAAGTTATGGCAGAGGGTGAATATTCCTCTATTCTTCCCAGCATTGTGATTATTCTTGCTACAATTCACTGTCTTTCTTCCTGTTACGCTCCGACTCGTCTCCTTGACCGGGTGTGTCTTTCAAACTCTATAAAATCCAAAACTTTGAATAAGTTACTCATGTCCGCCATCTCCTGGTGTAAAGTGGTAACATCACAGACCTCTGCCATTAGCCCTATCTCCCAATAGTACAGAATCCTTTAAAAAATTCCTGTGATCCAGATCACTCCCAAAATCTAATCAGTTCTTCCTTATGCCATTTCTGACATTTCCTGAAAATGTCATCAAAATCCGTTCATGACTTTTTGAGTTATGTTGCTAACAAACTAACGAACAAACAAATGAACAAACAAACAAACAAACCCACCTGATCACATAACCTCCTTGGCAGAGGTAATAAATCACTTACTACAGCTTTAGGTGCTTTAAAAATGATGAGTCAGTTCAAAAACGTACAGGAAACCAGTGTAGGGATGCTAAACTGGAGGTGATGTGATGTCATCTGTTAAAACAAGTAGGAATCCTAGCTGCTGCATTTTGAATTAGCTGTAAGCAATAGAGGGAACTTAGGGCAGCATTTCCAGGACAAAGAGGGGCCTAGAGCAAGGGTGTCCAAATTAAAGCCAGACGGCCAAATGCAGCACACCGACCATTTTTGATTGGCCTGCAGCATGTTCTAGGAATAAAATTAAATATGGCCAAAACTGAAACATGAAGCTTGTGCTTGACTGTATTGTACTTCGTGGGGTCTCTTCCAAACTAGCCCTGTGTGGTCTTTTTAAGGTGTGAAAGCAAAGCAGACCAACTTGTGATCCAAAGGCAGGAAGTGACATAAAGCATTTTGATTTACAGATATATTAATGCCATTTGATACACTTAAATACATATCAGTGCCTCACTCAGCATCTGTGTAACTATGACAACATGCCGTCGCCTCATGCTCTCATTTTGCATCGCCTTCTTTTTCTCCTAAGAACAGATTTATTTGTCACATGTTGGACAGCTCGCTGCCTCACTGGCTACACATAATGTCAAAAGCATCAAAAATTCAGTGGTGTTTCATTGTATATGTGATAAAAAAAGATCAGTGGAAGGACATGCATTACCCATTTCGTCTTCTTCTGCATCTCCTTTTCTTCGTCACCGCTCTTTGTTTGGGATGACAACTGGTTGAGTTTGGTTCATTTGACTGAGCACAATGTGAAGGTGAACCAAACCATGGGAGGTGCAACAATGTTGCAATTTGAGCCCTGAACCAAACATAGTTCCCCAGACGATCAGATGTGAAAATGACCTTAGTTTCAACAAAAGGTGATGCTACCATGCTAATTCTGTAAACAAACATTTTGACCAGAAGAATTTATTGATGTTTTTACTGACTAAATTGAGACAACATTGTGAGTGTAAACATATTTGCAATCAAAATGATAATATTTTGATTAATAATGCTCTAATCAATTATAGCAGCAAATAGTAGTCCCAGTAGTGTTCAAAAGGCAGAGCCAGCAGTAGCCAGGGCTGACAAGGGCTCCCTCAATATCTTCAGAATTATTGGCTATTTACCTTGTCAGCCAATAACTAGACATTTATGCATATTCAATCACCTAGCCCCTGGCCTAGAGGTTTGGTCACGCCCCATACACAAGAGTCCTGGGTTCAAGTCTGGCCTGTAAGCTCTTTCACCACATGCCATTCCCCAATTTCTAATGCCATTCACTGTCCTATCTCTCTCTAATAAAGGCAAAACAAACCCCAAAACATCAGCAAACCTAATATCAAATATGGTGAACAACAACCACCAATTGGCTTCAAAAATTCCATTCTAAAATTGACGCAATGGAGACAACATCAGTTTTTATTTACAGGGCCTGTAAGCTGACCTGGGGCTTGTTTAATGCTTTGAATTCATCCTGAATGATTTGGTGAGTCAAAAAAAAAGTTTCAGCAATATTAATATGTCAAATTTGTGCATATATTGTTATTATTCCAACAGTTATATGTTATTGATTAAATCATCATGCAGAAAGCAAGAGAAACAGCCGTCGATATATGCCTTGGTTTTTCCCTTTTTTATTTTCTTAACCATCCTTCCTTAGACATAAATGCAGCCATGCACATACACAAAAAGCAAGGGAAAGAGAACATAGTTCATGCATCGGTCATAATTCAAGCAGAACCTATCTGGTACAACAATGTAGCCCTAAAGAGACAGGGATGGTCCTGTCACAGATACCTAAATGTCCTTTTTTACTGCTGTACTGTAAAATGTAGCCATTCACAAAGTAGTGATTGTGTTCCGTTGAGGATTTCATGCAGCTCTGGAGCATGACAGGGCTACGATGTGCTCATTGTGACAGCATTGGTCACATAGGCAGGTGCTCTTCTCTCAATCCAGGTCAGTGCCAATGCAGGACACAGAGGAGGCATCAGTACAAGAACTCTTAAACATCCGTCAATATGCTTCTCTGTCCACAGAGACGTTAAGAGAAGCCTTGTAGAAGCAGACAACAAGGGAGATGAAGTGTGTTATCACAGGGAAAAAAACAGCCCAGTGTGTGAATGACAGGGCTCAGAGAGGACAGGAGGACATTGCTCTGCCACGCTGACATTCCCTCACTAGTAGGTAGCTTACTGACAAAGATATGGCAAACCCCGCAGTGCAGCAAACACACACTCACACTGGTGGGCTTTAAAGCTCTTGTCAAGCCACTTTAACCTGCACCTCTGCGTGTGTGACCCATAACCCTAACCTTTGTTTTCTTCCCTCCCAGAGTTTCCAGGCTACCTGTGCTAAGCCAGGTATTTCTAATCCACCCCTCTGCTCCACGAGCTGTGGCTGTGACACGGCAGATGGAAGGAGCAGTGGGAGACTCGGTGAATCTTTGAGTCCTACGGTGAGTCCCCTGGGCTGTGAGTGGAAAGTGACCGCGGTAATTAATCCGTTTTCACTCACTTTTTTATCCTCTAAATATTGAGCCTTGCGGGAAGACTGCTCTCTGAAGGACACAAGTACACCAGAATTTATTCCAGCCTTCTTTTGCTCTATTGCAGAGCCGGAGGAGGAGGAAGGAGGAAGGGAAGTTATGTAATAGGCTGGAAGGTAATGTTATGTGTGGTGAGTCCATAAAGTCATGTAGAATAAAGGGATTATGGCCACAGCACCACAGTAAAGGGTTAAGACCTACATGCTTATATCACAAATTTTAATTATTTTGATTTAGTCACAACAAATTTAATTAAAAGACATTAGACAATACATTACAAGTCTGAGAAATGATCAGGGTTTTATGGTTATTATCCATCCATTATCTGTACCCCCTATCCTGTCTGGAGTTGCAGGGGGCTGGAGCCAATCCCAGGTATCATTGGGAGAGGGATAGGGAACACTCTGGACAGCAGCCACATTCACACCTACGGACATTTTAGAGTCACCAGTGAACCTGACGAGCATGTCTTTGCGCTGTGGGAGGAAGCTGGAGAGAATCCGCTCATGCACAGGGAGAGCATGCAAATTCCTCACAAAAAAGCTCTGTCTGACAGGGGTTTGTTCCAGGGACCTCCATACTTTGTGGTAGCAGCACTAACCACTGCACCACCTTGCAGCCTCTCATTTTTATGAGGCATTACATAAATTAATTCCCTGACATAATGAATTAAATCAAATGAACATTCAAGACTTCAGACTTCAGACTTCATATGTCATTTCCAATCTTCATATTCATCACTGACATTCGACAAGGGCAGCTGTGTTGCTATCAGGTTAAATCTGGCTACATTTGCTTAGTGTGATAGGACCCCAAGATGGTATATAAAGAAATATTTTAAACTCAGTCAGCCCTGAAAAGGTGCTTTATCAAATCTTATATCCAGTTGTTTATCAATTATGACTATCATTCTCAACAAAAATAGTCATAATTAAAGTGAAGCATCACTATTCTGGTGCAAATCTCTAGATATCCCAGCATGCTTTGAGGGGCACATCAGCTGCGTAAAATGGAGAGAGAATAGGGTCAATTTTCTTACAAGTCAGTTTACTTGCATTGGAAGTCCTCCTTTTTCTCTGTTTCCTAGTTTGGAATATTTTCATTGAGAAGATCAAGCAAAAGTCTGTACTAAGAATTTTGATATTAGCTTTGTTCCATCCCAACAGCTGCATCCTAAAGAGTGCAACAACTCAATCAATCAATTTTCCCTATAAAGCATAAAATATCCCAGAAGACTGGAAAGGATAATCTTCTTAGAGCAGATATTTGAATATTAGACATATTGGATGTTTGATGGATGAAGCCTTATTCATCAGTCTTCAACTCAGCTTCAACCTTTTGTTGCATTAACTATCATGAGATAGAAATGTGCAAATCAAGTTTGCTGCTCAACCATCCTCATTTTTCTGTACCCACGAGCAGTTTCTGCAAACCGTCACAGAGAAACCCAGAAATTGGTCGAAATAATCACATTTTTCTCCCCCTCCTAGCGATTCCCCCCTTATGAAATCTGTTCAGATCTCAGAGGTTGCACAGAAATTTCCATGTTGCATCATAATGAAAACATTGGATCAAAGGAAGGAACTCTTTAAAATCTGTCTCCATAGATCAGCATTGAACAAGTGAGTATTAATTCTCAGAGAACAAAGGGGTGGTGGGCTGCTTGAGTGTGTACAAGGCTCAAAATTAAGAGAGTAGACAGCCAGGTGCAGAACACTGTGGTTCAATAACATATTCATATACTGAGAAAGTGCATTAAAATGTGTAATCTTCAGCAGAATCAAATGTGATTTAGCACTTGGCTTTGATTAGTTCTGTCTCCCATAGAAAGGAACTGACCTCTGTTTAACCACGGTCAACAGGGCAAAGGTTAAAACAGTAAATATGACACTCTCAGGGGATTGGCTGTGAATATTTTACCAAACGTATGACTGCTGTTAATGGAAATTCTCCTTTGATTTAAGAGTTGTCTTTTTTACTGCCTCATAAAGATGTTGACCCAAACTCTCTTCTTTCAAGGATGCATCTCAATGTGTCCCTCTAAGATTAGTTTGCTTCTTTTAAAAACATGTTTTATGAGTAAATGAAGTCATTTGGACTAAAAAAAAAAATCTATGAAGGACACTCTATCTCTCTTTTTCTCTCTCCAACTATATTTATCCATGTGAATGGCCTATAGAAGTAAATCTTAAGGGCTGACAAAAAAAGTCGATGCAGAAACGTTAGAATGTAGATTCTCCACTTGACACTGGCTGCACTTACCACTTTACAATACCCACTTTGACAGCATAATTTTACAACCTGGATGAAAAACATTTTTGGTCACATTAAATCATGTCTTTATGGCATATGCCATACAGGACCCCACCTCAGTAACCAAATGAGTGATGCCACTCAGGCTTCTGCCAATAGCGTTATTTGATCATCAGCCTGTAGTTTAGACTGAAGAGAGTCCGCTTTTGGTTTTGAGTCATGCTCCAGATCAGAGTATTGAATTTGGTTTGGTGCAAGTGTACCGTCCTCTCACTCTGACTTCTCTATTTATGCGTATAGGACCTTTTTGTGCATGAAAGCTGATTATGGAATAAAAATATAGTTCTGGCTTGGCGGACTGACTGGCAACACTACATGTGTGATCAGGACCAATTACCATGCCACTTTTGCTATTGCCATGATGTTATCTGCTGTATTTGTGACAGTGCATCAGTTCATTGACTGCCTGGGTCAGAGGAAAGACTGGGCAATTAATCATAATTTAGATTAAACTGATTAAACTCATTGTTCAAGACCAGCCACTGAAGGCCCAAGGGGCCAAGCATGCAATTAAAGCCCTTGTGACAGAGGTAAAGTGGCCTCTTCCAGGCTCATGAAACAGAAAGTGCCAGCTCAGGACCAGATTAAGTACAGAATCCAAGCTAGCACCTCAACCAGCCAGCCGACCACGGCACAGACGGCAGACTTGATATTTGACATTATCATCATGGAAAAACAAAGTTGTTTGGTTGCGATGGCTTGTACCTTCTAAAAAGTGGATCACCAGAAAAAACAGTTTGGTGTCCAGACCATGCTTACTCAGCATACTCACTATTTTCTTAAGTCTCTGGTAATATGGAGGGACATCTAGAGCACGACCTAGTCCTCCTTCCCACCCAGTGGGGCTTTCTTTCAATTACATGACTCACTGAGACTTCATTTTTGGCCAAAACATGCCTAAAAGTTCTGCACATGCAGTACTGTGCATCATTGACAATAGGGTGCCAAACTAGACGGAAGGTCTGGAGCATTTGTCCTTCCTTATGAACACGATTGGGTGATGATGCAATCCAGATCTGTCTAAATTTATGTTGACTGATCTGTTTTTAAAAATATTTGATATAACAGTATTGACTTTAAATCCTTTGTTTATTTTACTTACTATAGCTTGAAATGTTTATGAACACATTTAATTTCTGATTTCTTTGCTAATTTTCAATGTCAATAAATTATGTTGTATATCCCTGTATGTATATGACCAAGCAAAAGCCCTCTGGGAGTGAAGCGCCCTCACTGACTAGCTGCAGTATAGGTCACAAACCCCGCCTCCTCAACAAAAAAACACATGGGCCATTGGTCAAACTATGAAATTAAAATATAAGTAATCTAAAGGGGACATATTATGCAAAAAACACTTTTTCAGGCTTTTCTAACAAATATATGTGCCCCTGGCCTGTCCACAATCCCCTCAAGTACCAGAAAAATCCATTCCCTTCCACCCTCTCTTCCTCTACCTTTCAGAAAATGTGTGCTGAAACAAGCCGTTCTCAGATTTTCCCCTCATGATCTCACATAGGGAGTAAGCACCCGCTTTCAGGTTCGGTTGGCCCTCCTCACTTGGAAGAAAGTTCCACCCTCCTCTTCTGATCTTCCTCGCTGCTGCCAGCTGAGATGCTGGGTAGCGGAGTGGGTTACCCTGCTGACTTTGATCTGGGAGATTGATGGTTTGAATCCCAGTCAGGTTCTTGACTAAGGATAACAGTGTCTGTGACATTGTAACATCAGGAGTGTCACATCCATTTCCTGAGGGGGTGTGGTCAGAGGCAGAGTCAGACAGCTCATTATCATTTAAAGCCACAGACACAGAAACGGCTCGTTCTGAGCAGGGCTGAAATAGACCGCTTTTTAGACATGCAAAAATCCAATACTAGAGTGTTTTTTGGGCAACAAACTTCACAGGCATGTTTTGGGACCTCTGAGACCAATATAAACTTTTCTTAAAAGGGTAAAGTCCCCGTTAAGTTTTTCTCAAACTGGATGTCTGTATGTTGTTATCATGATGATTTAAGTCCAGGTGTTCACCTTGAATTGTAATTTTGTTTTTGTTGGTTATTTGACATAAAAGGACTGGATGAAAGTCATGATCGACAGTCTTTGCAGAGTGGGGGCGGCTCAACTCTCCATGAATGTGAGTGTCTGCTACAAACTTACAAAATGATCTGTTCTGCTGTGGACTGTGGAGAGATCTCAGATGTTTTATCAGTGAGTTTAATGCAGCCGGAGGGGTGGGGCATGACTTCCGCAGTTTGCTCATGTCTTGGCTCCATATTATTTCAGTAGCATAATATGTCAGCGACCACTGCAGGGGTACTCTGCCTTCAACTGAATGAATGGCAGGAGACTGAAATGCCTGGTTCATGGTTGCTAACCCAAAGTAGATACTGAAAGCATGAAGATGTCAGCCTTTTCAATAAAGTCTATAGCATTTGATAAGAAAAACTAATTACCAGCAGCTGAAGGAAACAGACGTGTTGCAGCCTGAAGCTCTCATCAGTGTTTCACAGGAAACCGTAGGTGTTACACCTCTTGAAACAGTCTGCTGGCTGAATTGCAAGCAAATGAAATTTAAAACTTCTAAAACGATTAAAAATGGCAGAGATGTGATTAAAATTACATATACATGATACTCAAATTAACACCAAGATTTTTCTTTTGAATAGTTATACATTTAGATACACATTGATGCCAAGTTATTTGACTACTTCAAGTGCTTTTCATTAAATGGTCTCACTAGATTATACACTTGAGTGATCTCTTATACTTACAGTGAGTTATGTAGTGGGGAAGGAGGTTGCATATGTTCTTTATGCATTATTTATGGATAAATGTACTATTTCCAGCCATAAACAGCTTTAGCAGAGTGATTTAAAAAGGGCCCAAGGCTAGCATGTAGAAGCATCATGTTGTATAATAATAAAATAATGGATAAAATTGAAATAAATAAAAAAAGCACTCTATTGTTCACTCCAGACTAAAAGAGCATAAACAAGAAACCCCAGAAAAAGAACCAACATTACAGGATTTTAAATGCATCTTACACTTTCCTCAGTTTTCAGTGCTAAATTTAACCATAGATTTATAAACTGAAAGCATACAAGGTGCGAGAGTGAGTGTGTTATCTTCACTGCTCCAGGATATATACCACATCCAAGGAATAAACACATACTTTAGGAAGCGGGAGATAGAGAAAAATGAGAATGCACTCTGTATAAAAAATAAAAGTGAGCACAATAAGTAGCCTAAGGGGAAAACAAACCCCTCCCTTAATCCATGCATATCTTCCGTTTCACTCCAAATAAAAGATTAAATGTCTCAGTTTGAGCTGTAGAAGTGCTGCTTATAGATCATTAAAAAGTTGCTCAGCATCATTAACCTGACCGAAAAAACAGTTTACAGTAAAGATAAACAATTGTAGATGTAGATCAGCACTGTAAACCTTTTAAAGAAGATATCCGAGCAGAGAGCCGCAGACCTCCTTTTAATGACAGATAGAAATCTATGAGGCGAAAACATCAAACTGAGTCTGTCATCATTTACAAACCACAGCTTGAGCCCAGGACTCAGCGCCAAGTAATCTCTGTCAGAGAACAGTGTGATCAACAGCACTGTGAACCCTGCATAGATCTATAAATAGGCTGCAATAATAACCTGTGAATACGCTGAATGTGAGTCCACCTGCCTCCTAATAAGGAGGATTTTTCATACGTTGTACTTTCAGCTCTGACATCATGTAACTATTACAGAACCACAACATATAGGCATCAAATCCACTGAATTGTCAGATCTATCTAAAGACGTTTTTATGTCTTCCTGGCGACGACAGCCATTACATCTCTGGTCTGTCCATCCTCGGCCATTAGTAAAAAGTCAAGGGAACTGGGCCTCATGTTCATCCCTTATTTGTAAAGGAGATGACTAAGGAATGCCTTGAGGAATTTTTATCAAACGTTGCACAGATGTTAAGTATGTTTTGAGGTTATAGTTTGATGTTGTGCTGAGGTTACTGGGCCTCATGTTCTTCAGTTACTTGTAAATTGGATATCTCAAGACCATGAGGTTATCTTCAAACTTGCAAATGTCCACAATGGCTCAGAGATGAAGTAATTCGATTTTGAAAGTCAAATGTCCTGGTTGGGAGTGCAATATCTCAACAAGACTTTGAGGGGTTTTCCTCAAACTTTGCACAAACCTCCACTATGGCTTTAGGATGAACTGATTAAGATGTGAAAGGTCAGAGGTCAAGCTCTTTCAGCCTTATGGTCATTACAGAAACCTCCCCAGTTTCTCCTCTTTACCCACCACTGTACAGCAGTTTTATAGCTTGCACTGGCAATTAGAAGGCTTCATGGGGACGGATTCAGGAATTTTTTAAAGGATTCTTCACTATTGGGAGATAGGGCTAATGGCGGAGGTCTGCGCTGTCCGAGTGCTTTTCTAGCTAATCAGTAATTATCAACATAATTTGGCTTTTTGACAATAAAAGACTAGGTTAAAACAGTATATGGCTGACCGTAGCTATCTGGGCTGCTTACACTGCATGATGTTGAAGTAGTTAGCACTGATGCTCACAACAACAAGGTTTTGGGTTCAAATCCCTGTCAAACAAGCACCCCGGTACTTCTTTTCCACCAAGCCAGTCCGAGGGCTCGTACTGGGCTAAACTAGAGTTGGTTAATTGTTGGTTCAATCACAGAAGTGTTATTGAATCTGCATTTTCTCGTAGTGCATGTCTGGGTTCTCTCTAGGTACTCCCACAGAGGCTCTAAAATGTTGTTGTGTGTGATATTTGTTTGTGTCCCTTTTACCTCTTTACCACCAAGCTAGGTCCTTGGCTGGTGGCAGACTGGAGATGGCGCTAGTTTGCAGTTTGGCTGGAGCTGGCCAGAGAGCCACATCATGACATCACTTTAAGTGACAGTGTGCTTTTCAGTTTCTCCCAGCAACACTAATCCTTGTAGCTTCCTCCAGCTGTCTTTGAATATCATCCAAGGCCCACACACTCAGGAGACAGCTTGTCGCCTCCTCAGACCGCTGCTTCTTTACTCTTACATCATGTTTGTGTTGCATTGTTGTCTTGCAGTCTCATCCAAAGCTCTTGTTTATGAAAAAGTTTTTCTCTTCCTGCTTATTTGTACTTTCTGATCCAGCCCCTTGCCACAAACCTATGCACACAGCACCCAACCTAAACATTTGGCCATGAGGTAAATCAGTTCTTCCTCTGGACCTCTGGATGAGTTGGTGCCAAGCTGTAACCAGCTCTTCTGGCCCAGAGCCAGCTCTTTGACTATAGAAAAACAGAGAACTGGTACTCAATTTGGAGCTCTGAACTGGCCCTGGAGCAGGCTTGGTGGAAAAGGGCCCGCAGTGATTGACTGGTGACCAATAACAACTAGGATTAGCCTCAGCCCCCCACTACCTAAAATGGGATAATCAGTATAGATAATGGATGGATATATTTTAAATGGCAGTATCTCAGTCTGGGAAGACTTTTTCTTCTTATTTAAATTATTGTCATCTTTATTCCAAAGACCACGGCCTTAGCATGAAATAAAGTACTAAACCAGATTGCAAGAGCTCTTAGATGTAAACATGGCAGCAGAGTGTCTCAGAGTGGCACGATTCATAGCCCTCATTCTGCAGCGCTGTTTGTTTTTTTTTCATCCTATAGCCGTTATAATGTAATGAAAAATTGGCACACAGCAGATCCCTCTACACACCATTTCAAGTGTCTGCTTTAAATAATGCTGACAGCAACACAAGTGCTACATGCTGAAAACCAAACATAAAGGATGTAGTTCATAAATGTTTGGATTAGAAAAATGGATTAAAAGGTAAGCATTCAATTATTCAGTCAAAGCTCGCATACACACATTACTTGGAAGATGTTACAGGATTCAGTGCATGCATATTATGTTTGCCTTTAGGTGTTATAAATGAAGACAAGTAGAGAGAGGGCTCCTCAGCCAAGTCCATTAGCAACAAGCTCATTAATCCTCAACATCAATGCACAATATAATCATACACATGGGTTGCTTTATGCTTCAATTTTGTGTGATGATTGTATGAAATACCACAGTATAGCTTTCATGCTAACTGGAGGCTTATGGGCAGTCGGGGGTTCAGCAAGTTAGTCCTATTTTTTAGCTTCGCTGGAAGAGTTTTTTCTGTCCTATGCCAGCAAATGGATCCACTTTAATCCGACCAAATGTCTGTGTTTTTGTTTTTGGCAAAGGACTGAGATGCTCTTTGATACCAGAGAATTAAAATGTTGCATTTCTAATGTTACTTTCAGCTGTCACTTAGAGATGTCTGAGTCAGACTCTGAGTTTGTATTCATAAAGCAGCCTTGTGAGGCAATAACTGAGCACAACGATGAGCTACATGCTAATTTCAGCATGCCAACATGTTGAAGTGATGCTAAAACATGGCTGTTTAATGTTTACCACAATCAATATCTTAGTCAAGCAGCTAGCATGCTTTCATTAGATTATAACACGAACTACACCAGTGATTGATAGGAGTGGTAATCGTTTGGGTCACAAAGTAATGGATACAGATACTGTCCTAATGATGTACCTCAGAGAGAATATGATCTGTCTCCTGGATATCACAAATGCCAGAAAAATACTTGCAAGCCATCCAATTGTTGCTGTGGCATTTTGTACAATATCAGGAATGACAGCTTTCTGGTGGAGCAAAAAGTCAACCACTAAAAGGCTTAAGTGCAGAAAAAAAGAGGTATGCCTGCACACTTCCTTAATGCATTTCACCTGGAGAGGACAGCTGATAGAGATGTTGTGATTTAATCAACTTTTTGTGGTAGTGAGCAAGTGTGCAGGCATACCTCTCTTTTTCTACTGCAGTCATTGAATTGCCCTGCACCTACTTTTTATGTGCTGTGGATACTTCCAGCTCCCTTAGATTTTTTTAAATGAAAAAATGCAATTAGGCACTGAAATAGTATGCTCACAAAGTAAAAACTTCGACATGAAAGTGAAACAATGAAGAGTCTGGGACTCTGTTGAGTTAGAAGGATTTATCTAACTGGCATCAATGGCTACATTAAATGTGTGCTGTTGTTGTCAAACTAACCCCTGTGGGTCTCATTGTTATCCTCTTTCTTTCTGCCTTCTCTGGCAGACTAAATCTCCTTTGCATATTGGTTTGCATCTAAAACATGTTTCAACAAATATGATTCTTATTCCAGCAACAGGTACAGCGTCTTTTTTTGTTGGTTGCACAAAGCCTATAAAAATATTCACCCCCTTGGATGTTTTACCCTTTCAGTGGTTTTTATAAATCAATCATGGCCAATTTACATTGTTTTGACACAAAAATTTCACACACTAAAAACCTCTTATGTCAGGTCTCACAATCAGTGAAATGGGGATCACCTGAGAGCAGTGAATGTGATTGTGATTGTAGCATAAAGTGCTGAAGGTCCAGTCACTTTTTAATTAGTATACCTGGCTACCATTACACAATGAAGACAAAAGAACACTCTGAGCAACTTGGAGAAAAGATTATTGAAATGTATATGTCAGAGGATAGGTAAAAAAATGTCAAGGCATTGAACATCCCTCTGAGTTGGGTTAAATCCATCAGCAAAAAATGGAAGAAATATGGCATAATTATGTGTAAATCTGCCTCGATCAGGATGTCCTCATAATCTGAGTGACTGTGCAAGAAGGAGACTAGTGAGAGGGCCACAAGAGAACCCACATCAAATCTCAACAAGAGTTCACCAAAAGGCATGTGGGAGACTCCATGGTCAGGTGGAAGAAAGTTTTGACCAAATTGGTGCTTTTTGGCCATCAGATGAGATGCTATGTTTGACGGACACCAAACACTGCACATAAATGCAAACACACCATCTCCTCTGTGAAGCATGGTGGTGGCAGCATCATGCTGTGGGTGTGCTTCTCAGGTGTGGTAGCCCTGGATGCCTTGTAAAGGTAGAGGGTAAAATAAATGTGGCAAAATAAAGGAAAATCCTGGAGGACAATCATAGTCAGGTGAGAAATCAACAAATCAAATCAATAAGTTAACCTCTTGGGAAAACAACCAAAATCTGTAATGATTTTGAGTTTTGATTTAACATTTCAGAATTTTATCTGTTCCCCTTTTTAATATATTTCATTGTTTCCCTCCTTGTGTTGTGTTCTTTGTGTGTTTGTCTTTGGTTGTAGTTTGTTACTGCCACTGTGTCCTCCTGTTTATAGTATTTATTGTGTGTAAAGTGTTTTGTAATCTTTCAGTCCGCGTCTGTTTCATTGTAACTGAATTGTGAAACTTACTCTGTGTTTTATTGTGAAGTTTGCCTCCCTTGTGTGATTTGTGTGGTTTTCTTCCCGCCTTGGTTTCACTCCACTTTGATTGCCCTCACCTGTTTCACCTGTGTCTCAGCTGCCACACCTGTCTCCCTGTGTCTTATCACTCCGAGTCTATTTAGTTTCTGTGTCCCCTTTGTCAGTTCATTGTATGTAATTCTGTCTCCAAAGCTTCCTCTTGTACTCTTGTTATTTTCTTGGTGAGCCTTTTGTGTTTGTAGTTTTTTTGTGGACTTTGTGAAAAGAGGTTTTTGCCTTTTTCTTTAATAAACTTTTGAGTTGCTTGCAATTTGAGCCTTTCTATTTAACTTTTTTCAAAATCAAAGATTACAAAAACTACTTGTTATAATGAGAAAATGTAGCCAAATAAAATGTTTAGATGTTAGAGCTTCCTTACTTTTAAAATTTGCATTATTTCCAGTGTTTTGTCTGTTTCTCCAACTGAAAATCTTTCCTGCCATTGCAGCTTACTTGCCCTTGTTGGCCACCAAAGTGCTATACCTAAAATAAGAGGTGCACTGCAGACCTCTGACCGAGTGTTCAAACATAAATGGGCTTTATTTTGTGGCTGTATTTAACTTTTCAAAGTAGCTGTAGCGGATGAAGATATTTATATTCATTCTAGAGACAGATCCTGATTTGCGTCTTTAACCTGCTGTCTTTTTTTTTCAGATTATACCTATTTATGTCTGTGGTGGAGCAGCCATAGTTCACTTGTCATGTTATGTGTTGCTTTGCAGCTTCTTTAATCATCCTGCTTCACCGAGAGCAGACGTCACTGCAGACCTGCAGGAAAACAAAGCACAGGGAAGATTAGGCTCATCTCGCAAGGTGTCTAGAATTGTTTGGTAGTTGCAAAATTGAGGTTCTCTCATTTATTTAACATGCTGACACAGTCATTTATTATGCTAGTTCTCATTAACAGTGACTTAAGTGAAGCTGACTCGTAGCACGTTTGTAGCTTCATCATGAAACAGTATTGTGTCTGACTTGTATGCATTGTGTCATACATGCTTCATCAATCTGAGATATTCATTGAGTCTCTGAAGGTGATGCAACCTTTAACTGGTAAGTATTAATTACCAATCAATCAAAACACAGCTCATTAAAGGGGTGTTTCCTGTGACAAAAGATATCATGTCTAATATTAGTAAAAAGACAATCACAAAACAAGTTTCAGCTATTTTAAGATTTTCTCACAGGCCAAAAAAGGAAGATATTTTTTGGCAATTATATCTTCCTCAACATGCAATTCAAGGCTGCTGTGAGATCAAAAGCAAGAGAGCAGTCCTTCAAACAAAGCCCACTTTAGCTCAGTTTCCTGTTATGGGTAATTGATGCAAGACTGAGCAACAAGAACAGAAAACACCAGTCAGCCTGGAAACCTTTTAGGAAAGAGGACAGCTATTTCACACAGGTTTCCAAATGCGTTCCTGAGTTTGTTTTCTGAGCTAATATTTCACCACATTAGAGCGCACAGCTCCTTAAACTGCAGGATGAACTCTGGTGTCACTTTCAGTGTACCTGTTCAGACTGTCACTCTTTTTAGCATCTATTTGGATAATGTGAAGTGTGTGTGTTGGAAGAATGAAAGGATACTGCACAAGAGCTGCTCAAGAGCTGCCTCGTACTCAGCACCCATTGAAATAAATTAGAATAAATGAAAGATAATTAGAGATGTTCTTCGCATCCTAGTCGATGAAACCAAAATATAAATTCAGACTAACTGAATGGTCTAAAGGTAAGAAAACACAGAAATCTGCCATTTCATCTGGGTTAACTGGACTAAAATACTTCATACTGGGCTGCTCCCAAGAGATGCTAGAATTTCACTATACTTGTTTACATTCAGGAGGTAGAGCAAAGAAGATCAGGGCCATTAACCTGAGCAACAGCCAGGCTGTGGCCACAGCCTCAGTCAGTGGTGAACTTTGATTCGGAGCCAAAACATGAACATATTTGCCATTTAACCAACTAGTTCTGGTGCTGACATGCGAGAGTTTCAACATTCAACCACAATTGACTAAATGTGTGCAGAGGTAGCTTAAGCTATCATTGGAAGCAGTTTAGCTTAACTGAAAACCAACAAAACATCAAAATAGGTCCTTACGAATGTAAAGTTAAAACAGGAATGAATAATAGGAATGGGCCCAGTTAAATGAATAAACAGTTAAGTTGGTACATCAAATTAGCCAGTGCAAGATTTATGAATTAGCTGAACTAAATCTTTATATTTTTATAAACACGGATCTGAAATCCTGTTTGAATGCTCTTTTGAACTCGTTATGAAGACTCCCATCACGATTAGCCACTTTAGCTTCAATTAATGGCTGCTTCCTTCTCGTCAGAGCTTTCCACAGCTGGACATAAACACGAGAAGCTAAGCAGTCAGCATGTCGTATGAACAGAGTGGTATGGCAGTTTTTACAACTAGAAAATAGAAATAAAGCAGTAGGCTGTCAAGGGTTGTACTCATGTATTACTACCTAACCGAAATGTGAAGAGGCCACATGTCAAAGCACAATCTACAAAGAGGAACAGAGGCTGACGAAGCTAGCTGCCAGTGCTAGCCACACTCTACACAGCATTTCAGGCTCACATCATACCAGCTGACACAGCAACCCTGTGGTGAATTTGACTGTTTACTAAGAAGTTCCTCCTCTATAGATTAGTTGGTTCAATGCAATATAAAAGGCAATCAGACGAAAAGGGAACATTTTTTATTGAATAACTACATACACAATTCAAGGCTACTTGCTTATGGAAAACGAAATACACAAATGTCATATCAATTTTTGTAAGCTACTTACAGGCTATGAAATGCTAGCATCATGTAAACAAAGATCCATGATCATAATGCATTACAGCATTGATTCCTCTCCTAATGCCATTTTTCTTTTCAACTTTTATTTCATAGGCAGCGCCACCTACTGCTCAGCCTGTTGACCTCCATTACTCCAATGACAGAAGTGGATGGAAACATGCACTAATTTGCATTGTCTTTTCCTGAATTTCCAAACAAAGGTTAAAATTCTCCATGCATTTGAAGGGAATTCCCACTATTCAGGTGAATCTAAATAAATTATAGTATCATGTAAAAGTTCCTTTTCATCCTGTGATTTACTTCAGAAAGTTCAATTACCATATATTCAAGAATTCATCTCATACAAAGTGAAATACTGCAAGACTTTTTTAAGAATATTTTGAATATTGTGAAAAAAGTCAAGTTTGCAAAGGTTTCCTGTGCCTTCGTTCTCATTCTGATTCACTGCACACAACTGCAATCATGGGAAAGACTGCTGACTAGACTATTGTCCAGAGGACAATCATTGTCATCCTCCACAAGGTCACTACATGATTTTATAGAAGGTCAACATTTCTGTATTTTAAATCTTTTTTATTAGAGTTTTGTGATATTCCAATATTTAGAGATAGTGGATTTCTGTGAGCTGAAAGCCATAACCAGCAAGATTAAAACAAAAAAGACATGCAACATTTGACTTTGTATGAGATGACTGCAGAATATGTAAAAATTTCACTTTATCAATAGGATCACAGGAAAAAAAACTTCTTTCAAGATATTCTAATTTTTTAGACGCACCTTTTATCCTCTTCTTTAAATTATATACTGAATAAAAAGGAAATTGGATTGTTGCAGTGCAAGTTGTTAAGGGTAGAATAAGCGGTGTTTTATCCACCTTATTCCTAGCCCCCATGATTCTTTGCGGGAAATATGGGCACAAATTCCAGTCCCTTCTATCTAAATAGGACTTTGCATTGAATACAAGATGTGAAATGTGATTATTAGAGCAATTTGGACATTAAAATATGTAACTTTCAACTACTTCATCTCAAACGGGACAATATTATCATTTCTCCGCCCTCTACTAAAGAGTACAAAGTGACAACGTAACCTCGGATAACCTAGACAAGCATATTTATCTAACTTTATTAGCTATGTATCAGAATGATAATAATAAACGATCAGGTTTTGTTAACTGAGTTTGGACACCACCTTAATGACATTTCTAGTTTGTGGGGTTGCTGAAATCCTTATTCCACCAACTAATCCCTCTTAAAATGTGGGAATTATATTGATAAAATTATCCACAACTCAAGTTGTCAGCTCTTCCGTTTGGTAAATGTCAAGTTTTTAAATTAATGATGAATTAATATTGAAAGAGTTACATCCCAAATGCATTTAAACAGTGAACAGCATGTTTAAAACACTGTTGTTAAAGACATATACCATATTTAACTTTGTCACGTAATTATTACCACGACTGAAGTTGACAGGTACTGAGCATTACAGAAAACATTATTTAAACATTCAGCTCATTTAACTTTATTAAGTTAACAAAAATGAATTATTGTTTATTGCAGCAAATATATATTTATTTCAGAACAACCATTATTGACACTAAATCACTTTAGTAAGCCCTTGGAAGAATCGCGTTTTGCTATTATTGTCAGTGTACTGTACTGGAAGTTCAACCCATATTCATAGCTACAGTAGACCCCCCAGGAATAAGGTGGTATCCACCTTATTTACTTACTCACAGCTTACAATACAAACCATGTGAACATGTGATTACAAAAATATAGCAATATTTACAAATTCGCGGTGAATTCCTATCAAACAACTGTCGTTCATACTTAGCATCTATCGTTAGCTGCTGTATTAAAATACATGTATTTATGTACTTCCGCCTTAGCACCGGAAGTTTCGCCCATATTCAGATTTACAGTAGCGACCCCAGGAATAAGGTGGATAGCCATTTTATTTCTAAGACTCCTTTCATGCAAGAGGCTCTACAGAAATGCTCTACAATACAGTACAGGAACTGGTAATTTCAAAATAATTGCCACTTGAAATGACCATAAATAGTGCAAAATAAAACTAAGAAATAAAACTTCAGCAAACCAAGGAGGGTCTTGTCGAATTCATGGACAAAAAAGTTCAAACAAGGGCAGAGTAAGAGCATAAGCTACTAAAAATAATAAAGGAACCGCTAGAGCTATTGTAAGGGTTATCATGTAAAAAAAAAAAGCTTCAAAAAGCCTGTTTCTCTAATGACTTTGGGTATGGACCATGGTAATATCAACCAGGCCTTGACTGCAGATTTTTGTCCCCTGATTTCTACAGTATCTTGTATTTTAGCCTCTTTCACATTCTTGTCCAGGATTTATTGGCTTCTTACGACTTACCCATTTGTTTATGGCACCTTGTTGTGGCTTGGCTGATTGAGCCCCGACGTCAGTGTTTTACACAGTGTAAATTCTGCTCTTTGCAGGGATCAAGCCTGCAAGCCTCCAGTCATGCAGCTAATCTCTAATCACCCTGTCGCCCTGCCATATGCTCACCTCAGTATGTATATGTCTGCTAACTAGAATATAATCTGCCTGCTGGAATTATTTATACCGCGTGAGCATATGTTCACGCTTTTCACTTGACATCTGATACGGTTTGGACTCAAAACAAGAGTGCACAACTGGACTTGTTTATGTTGTTTGTCCCACAGTGCATCTGTGTTTGTTTGTTTGTGTTTGCATGTCATTGTAAATCGCATGCATCCGTATGTGAGCACGACATCAGTAGACTCTCTCCTCTTTACTGCCAAGAACCTTGATAAACTGTGCGGTTGCCACGGTGACGGCTCTTTACAGGGTGGGGCGGATCAGTGGCCTTCTTTTTGCGACGGATACAGAGCCTATAAGTCCAGGCATGAAGAATGACTGTGTTCTTGGCTGCTGAATGTTTAAAGCTACTTCACTGCTGCTCTTTCACAGTGCAATTTTCTGCTGCTCAATTATCAAGGATCTGCTGGCAGAAAAGAACGACAGAGACTGAGGTTGGTAGTTGGCAGGGGAGACGATTTTCACATTAGCTCATTTATTCTTTTTCTACACATAGAAAATAAACTTACATTTTATAAATCTCTCATGGGCTACTTTCTTGATGTTGACTTCAGAGGGGAAGACTTGAAATTGTGCCCATATAAGCATGCTGTGATGCAAAGTAAGATTCAACCTCTACATCACCCTCTGACATGACACCCGTTTTCTTGTAGCTCTGGGTCAAATTTATGGAATAAAAGAGAATAGCACTGATCAGTACAGGAAGACATCAAATTTTCACAAGAAGTAAAAATAGACTCCACAAGTAAAGGCTTCATACGTCACTGGTAAAATCAACAGTGCCCCCTCCTGGTTATGTGACTGTGTCTGTTATTTTCTGCTGGAAATTGAATAGCATGTAAAAGTTAGAGAGACAATGCTGATGCCAAACAGACTAATGGATATTTAAAGCTGATGGCCTGCTGTGCTATCAAGCACAATTACTGAGTTGGGCAATCAAAAGATAATGTATTGTATTCTAAGTTAATGTTTATCCAATTAACACTGAATGTGAGGACAATTGCATCTGTTCCCCCTAAGAAAACATGTTACACAGCATGGCACCATAAACAAGGAGGGCACATCTGGAGAACAGCTAGAATAGGACAGGCCCAATGACTCCACCATAACCATGATCATTTAGAGGAGCAGGGGCTGATTTACATGGTAAGAGAGACGTTAATGTGAATAAAAATCCTTAATATCTTTATGGAGGGATGTTGCATATTATCTCTAATGTGTTTCCTAATGAAGCTTTTTTTAAGTAGGGGTCCTGGGGTGCTAAGGAGATCACAGATACTCGAAAGGGGTGTGACAATAATATTCTAATAGGTCTTTATTGAGGTTTTAATCAGTTCATATGAAAATCTGGAGATCTAGCAGCAAAGCATCAGCAGCAACCACTGTAGTATGAATCCATTTCATTTATCTATGTCATTATTATATGTCTATGTTATTTTTTTGTTCTATCATAAGGTATAGCCTTTTGACACATGTGAATTGGCTTACTTTGTAAGCTGGAAAACTTAAAGTTAATACAAATATGAGACAAAAGGATATGTCCCATAAAAGAGTGGGCACAAAAATAATGTCACTGGGCCTCATTCAGCAACCGTTCTTTAAAAGACATTTGTTCCTACAACCCTCTTATGCAGTTTTGTTGAAGATATATTTTTGGTCTTTTTATGACTTTATTCAGTGAGGAGGACATTGATAGTGTTGGAGACAGAGTCAGGGAAGGAGTTACAGGCTGAACTTGAATCTAGGCCGCCTGCATACGTGGGGCGTGACCCATTAGTCCAACTCTGCCCTGAAACAGTTTTTTAAGAAGATTCTGACATTCACCAAAGTTTTCTTATCTGTGATTTCTTCTTAGCAAAGAACAAAATCCAAGAAAACTCTAAAGAACTCTCGAGAACATTTGAGTGCTGATATCAGACGATAAATGTTTAATTTATTCACTCATCAGTGCTCAGATGTGCTAGATTAAGAATGAAATAACGAAATGGAATTTTCACCTCAGTACATTTTTATCATTTTTACTTTTTTATTTAATCATGCAAAAACACACAACTAGCATATCGCTTATGGTCAGAAACTCATATCTCCAAAATCACCTACTTTTCAGGGAATGAAAAAAATGCTAGATTTTTATAATAATTCAGCACTGAATGGTCATAGTCAGCATCCTTTAGACACTTTTTATTGGTTCAAAATTGTTTAAAACTTGCTGACAGATGTAAAGGGTGACCAACAGCACTGATTTATGAAAAAAATAAAATAAAATGATGAAAACTAGAGATATGAGGTTTTGGCCCCGATTGCCAACAAAGCAGTGTTGAATTTAAGGTGCAAAATGTTGCCTGTCTCTATATGTCAGCCCTGCAATTGACTGGCAACCAGTCCAGGACGTGGGCCGTCTCTCACCCAGTGGCAGCTGAGATTGGCTGAAGCCTCTGAGACCTTAACAAGGTAAGCAGTGTAGATGATGGATGGATGGATGGATGGATGGATGGATGGATGATATCTTGCTTCTGTCTCCTCTAATTCCTGTGTGAATTTTGTGTTTGCACACAGACCTAATTACACCTATTCTATGCCTTTAAATGGGCATACAAGAGACGTTTGTACTGTAGATGTTAGTTAGGAGAAATGTGCACATGCTTCCAGTTTATGAGCCCCTGGTATTCATTTACTCAAGAACACAATTCAGCAATTTAAGATTGTGTCATGAATCCTGTTTAGGTTTCTCTTAGGAACTGTCTTAGAACAAAATAAAAAAAATATCTTACGTAGATATCGGTGAATAAGGCTCATTATAGGGTGCAAACCTCTTATCTCCAAAACAAAGTCAAAACAGCTATGTTTTTTTTTTTTTTTTAACAAACACTGCATTGACAAAGTTAGCAATGTGCCCTTCTAAACAGTCAGTTACCAGTTTGTGTCAATAAATGATTAATATTTTATATTTTAAAAGATTTACAAGGTTTTGAACCAGCTAAAGTTTCAGCTTTATTAAACTACCTTTAGTCACAAGCTTGTTTAGATAGTTTCCATGGGTTCAAATTTGTAGAGGATCACCAGTAGAATTGATTTCTAAAACAAGGAAAGGAGAAAGGCTTTCTGTCTAACAGTGGTGTGAAACATATGATCATAATAAAGCCAAATGAAGTGTCTATAAAAAGAGATGTGATAACTAATGATGATGGATGGATGGATACATCTTAAACTCTATGGAAAAGTCATTTCTCCATCTTTGCAATGGTAAAGCAGAATAAATGCAAAGCCTAAAGAGTATTGTAAAGCTTTTCCTCTCTGTAAGTGCAGGCTTTAAAAGATCTGAATCATCAGGTATCAAAATAAGGCTTTCAGTGTGAGCATCCTCTTAGAGATTTTCTTGTCATCGTCACTTTGGATCATTTTAAGCAGCAGCTTGATATCTAACTGAATTTTATGAAAAGTGGAGACAAGCTGTAAACACTGCTCTGACATATTTCTATTATAGTGTTTAAGCCGATATGGCTTTCTAATATAGTAGCCTATTTTCACTGTTAGAAGACATGACTCAGTCAAATTAATTTGCAGTAGTTTTTCTGTCCATCTGCTGAGCGTTTGTCTAATACTCACTCTCCTTTAAGTTCTAAATAGTTGAAAACCAAGTCTGTGTACTGTACAGTGTTTCTAAAAAGTAAAAGTGTTTCTGTAAGGGTAAAGGGGGTGAATACGTTTTGCAGACATTGTAGCTTCATTAATCTGCCTGCTGTGTGATTGTGGACAGGTAGCAATTGTATGTGTTTTGGTCCCATATTTGTTTTTAAATAATCTGTCTGGTGTACTGATTATTCTTCAAGACATCCCCTCCACTCATTCACGTCATCCACTCTAAATACAAAACGCCCACATTCTTTATAAACCTGATTTATGTTTATGTTAATTTATGACTTTCAGACTGACGTATAGGTGCTGTAAGAGCTCAGGGGCCGATATGTAAGAATAAAGAGTGTGTTATTCATGCATTTCTGACCAGACTTTCATCAGTGTCAGTGTGTCTGTCATTAGGGTGCGTCAACTCACCACACCTCACCTGTGGTCCTGAAGGGAGCCCACCCCTCATATACCATTATTTTAAGGGTTTCGATTCAGGTGGGCTTATGTTGACAGGTTGAAAGAAGCTTCACCACAATGAGGTGTTGCTGGCAGGGTTTATGGATTTGTGATCTACTTTCAGGAGAGCTGAAAATAATCCCAAAATATTACAGAAGGAAAAGCTGCCACAGTGATACTGCTGTGGTATTTGGTTCTCTGAGATAGGATTCTGTAGACTTTCACACAATAATACACAGAGTATTGATTTTACAACACAGGTGGGTAGAGATGCTCTTGCACAGTGAGGTGGAGATACAGTCCTATGGTACAACTCAACATATTTAGACTTTTTCTTAATTTTTGTTTCTGTTCATGTTAGCAATATGACTGAATCTGTGAGTGATGTCCATTTTATTCTTCTTAGTATGTTTTTAAAATATTGCTATGCTTCATTTCACACTCAGAACAATAACAGATTTTAACATTCATTACAAAATTACTGTAGTCAATGCACTACCAAATTTGTCAATTATGCAGTCTCTAAACCCTTATTTGATCACGGGAAAGCTGTAGAAATTAGGGCCTTTAAAATTCAACACAATTTCCTCAAATCCTGAAATCAGTGATTCTCTTCCAGTCCCGCCTCAGGATCCATCATTACCTCATTAATGAAACATCAGAACAGAAATTACCAAAATATTTCAACTATTCAGATTTATTTCATAAAAAATTTGCTGTTTGGAGCTTGGCTTTAACAAAAAAACAAATGTTTTAACAAAGAGACAGGACAAAACAAGCATGTTTAAAGGTGCATCATTACAGAAGCCCTGAGTGGACAATCATGCATACATTTTATTTAACTTAAGTTCTCATTATAAGTGTAAATTATAATCCCAGAGATGTCACAAAATTAATAAACAAGATAAAGAAGTCAAGATCTTGCAAAAACAAACAAAATTTACTTACTATGTCAGTAAAATGTGGTAACATATACAATCCCAATTCCAAAACATTGGAGCTTTGTTCAAAGTGTTCAATGGTTTGTAAAGCTCAGACCCACATTTTATACACAATAAAACTAAAATAACATGTCAGAGGATGAAACTGAGACATTTTAATATTTCATGATAAATATTTGCTTAACAACAGTCTGTAAACACCTGGAGAGTAAGGAGAGCAGTTGCTGGAGTTTTGGGGGATGAATGTTGTCCCAGTCCTGGCTCTTCTTAGCACATGGACTCTTCTACTATGATGTCATGCTGTTGTGATGGAATTGTCTTGCTGGAATACACAAGACCTTCTCTGAGAGAGACGCCGTCCAGATGGGTGCATATGTTGCGCTAAAATCTCTTTATACTTTTCAGCATTTATAGTACCTTTCCAGATGTGTAAGCTGCCCATGCCATTGGCAATAATGCAACCCCATACCACCAGAGTTGCAGGCCTTTGAACTGTATGCTGATAACAAGGTGGGTGGTCCTCCTCTTTGGTACACAGGACACCCGACCATGGTCTCCAAAAAGAATTTGAAATTTTGATTAATCTGACCACAGAACAGTTTTCCATTTTAAATGAGCTTTGACCCAGAGGAGAAGGCAGTGTTTCTGGACTGTGTTCACATATGGCTTCTTCTTTGTATGATACAGCTTTAACTTGCATTTGTTCCTGAGTTCATGCAGTGATTTCCAGTTTTAATGCAGTGTTGCCCAAGGGCTTGAAGATCATCTAATATTGACCTTTGGCCTTGTCCCTTACACACACAGATTTCCCCAGATGATTTTTTTTAATGTTATTAGATGGTGGGATATTCATTCTTCACAATTTCATGTTGAGGAATATTTTTCTGAAATTGTTCCACAATTTTTAGATGCATTTTCTCAATCTTTACTTCTGAGAGACTCTGACCATATTAAATGTTCACTTTTTTATCCACTTATGTTAATGACCTGATACAAATCAATCCAATTAGTTGAAAAATATTTCTCAAGCTGTTTTTATTAGTGCCACTTACTTTTCCAGCTGTTTGATGCCCTGCCCCTACTTTTTTGAGATCAATTGCTGCTATCAAATTCAAAATGAGCTAATAATTATCATGAAATAGTATACTGTCTCAGTTTCAAAATCTGATATTTTCTTTATGTTCTACTCTCCTACACTGCTAAACATAATTTTTTTGTGTTTTTACTATGCAATGACAACAAATGACTATCTTTCTACTATCTATCTATTGTGAATAAATATGGGTTTGTGAGATTTGCAAATCAGTGCATTCTGTTTTCATTTACATTTTACACAGTGTCCAAACTTTTTTGGAATTGGGGTTGTAAAATAGGATGTTTTAGGCGTATAAACTTTTGTGATATATTTTTTTTTCTTTGGCAAACATTCTCTACCCATTGAAAACAGCTTCATGACCCAGTTTTGGGTCCTGACCCACCAGTTGAGAAACACTGCTGTAGACAACATACAGTTCAAATATAGATGTCCGACCCTTATCACTGACAAATATGAGTATTTGAGCATCATTTTTCAAACAAAAATAGTTTCTCTTGTGCTCTCTTTCACTCTCTATTCTATTCAATGGAGCTTTAATCAATGTGAGCACCTTTTCTTGCTTTCAGCTGAATGATAGAGTCTATAAAAATGACTTTCTCTCTCAAACATTTACTGTGTCCTCGCCACAGTCCACACATACTCCTCTCTAACTCTAGTCTGCTCTGTGGATCATAATGGAAAAAATAACAATGCTTTAATGAAGACCCAAAATACAATTCAGAGGCCTGAGTTGAAAAAAAAAAAACAGATCTTGTTACATCCATGAGGCATAAAAAATATAATTACTTTCTGGATAACCAGAGTTTTTATCTGATGGATCTACCAGAATGTGGTTTGAAGTAGTTATATTTCCAATCTTAAACCTCACATTCGTCAGCTTGTCAATATAAAAACCCCAAATCCACTGATGAATCCATTTTCTACTCTTTCTCTTCAGGGTCGCACGAGGCCTGAGTCTATTCCAGCATGCAATTAAAAAAGATCCTTGCTTTTAAAAACTGCAGTGATTGCAATTTCAACAGCTTAGGGCAAACAGTGAAAAATGCTTATTTCACACATGCACTGAGACTCACTCCTATTTTTTTCTAATTTAACAATAAACCACAGAGTTAATTAACTCAAAACCTCTTTAGAAAATATCTGGACTAAGGGTGTGTCTTAAGTTTTTGGACTGGGGACAATAACAGGTCACCTATGTGTAATATAGCATTTTATACTGTTTATAATTTTTAGTTTAAAAAAGTAGCAAATCAAAACTTCCATACTTGACTTTTACAATCAATAACACTGGAAGCTATTCCAACAAAAATAAAAGTTCTCTATTCAAGTCAAAACAAGGTGTTTTCACAGCGCTTCCATACAATAGCACTTGTTACAAAGCTCTGATGACCTTAGGCCATAACCCCCAAATACTCTGCACAGCAATCTGCACACAGAGTGGACTCCAAAGTAAATTGCCCATTTTCTCTATCTTTGCAGTTCCACAGTGGGCACTCAGGTCTAACTCCAAAACATGCCAGAAATGCAATTTCGCATTGCTCTGCTTGAGAAATGTGCAAGCCTATTTTTATTGGAGAATATGGAACAGATCAGTACAGCAAATCAACAACATAAAAGCAAAGAAATCTATCAATCCATCTATCTTCTTTCGTTTATCTGAATTTGGATTGCGCCGGCAGCAGAAAAAGTAATTCAACCCAGACATCCCTCTCCCCAGGATGTTTTTTTAGTTCCTTCTGAGGAATTCCAAGGGGATCCCTCCAGCGAGTTCTGGGTCTGCCCCATGGTCTCCTCCCAGCTGGGCATGCCTGGAAGACCTCCACAGGGAGGTGCCCAGCAGGCATTCTGATCAGATGCCTGAAACCACCTGTGGCTCCTTTCGATGTGAAGGAGCAGCAGCTCTACTTTGAGATCACTTTGGATGTCTGAGCTCCTCACCCTATCTCTAAGGCTGAGCCCACACCCTCCAGAAGATCCTCATTCTCACCACTTAAACCCACGATCTCATTCTTTCGGTCATTAGCCAGAGTTCATGACCGTAGTTGAGGGCTGGAATGTAGATCAACCTGTAAATGGAAGTAACTGTGCGATTTTTAGCTGATTCAGACACAAATTTTAAGTTGAGCAACTCACTTGGAAGGCCGACCAATTTTTAGCTAGAACATGAGTTGTTTGTTGTACAGCGTATGTGTTTATTTTGGTCATACGGCTGCACACATTTACAAGTAAAAGCGGAACCACAAACAGTATCATCAACTTATCTGCAATTTTCTTTTCAAATCTGCTGGATAGCATCTTAAATCAACATGAGAACAGCATGAGTGACTTTTTGATGTACCTTTTCCAGACAATGTTAAAGTATTAAACAAGCAGGAAATAAGCCCACCTGCAGACCTCCAGCTGGCAGGAAATATTTGTTAATTTAGCTGCTAGTTGTGTTTGCAGCACTGTTAATTGTGTGTGTACGACAGCGGAAATAGTTTTGTCATTGTTTTTAGCTATTTGAAGCATTAAATTGAGACAATAGATCTGACCTTGTGTGTGAATCTTTTCAAAGGGAGCTCCATTGGTATTTGTCAGTCTGTCCTATCTTCCTTTGTGCAGTGTGACGCTCAGGTAGTGCGTCAAAAATTAGACTACATGATATAAGCTTTGCAAAAAGAATAAGTACCAAGAGCCACTTACATACTGCTAGTTCAAGATTGGACTCTATGCTATACCTCCCTCTCAGTGCACCTGTTTAAACGCATAATGGTGAGACTGGTGGGTCTGCTGTCTAATCAGTGTTTTGGGTAGTCACAGAGGCACAACAGAGGTGAAAGTGCTTCTTTATTTATTATTTATTCTTTATTTATTTTGATCATGTAAATGACAACTTAAAAAGTAAAAAAATAAAAAGAAGTGAACATCAAGAAATGAAAACAAACAGTAACTTGCATCTGCAAATTCTCAAGCATCTCAGTTCACATGAGTGAAAAGGAGTAGGAAGAAGTATAAACTAAGTGTAAACTTATCTAATAACTTCTAATATCTTCAATGCCAGACCCAGAGAGGAAAAGCAGTGTGTGCATGTCTGCGGCAGAATCTCAACATAACAATGGTTAAGTTTATGTCAGTCAGATTTCAAGTGGCACCTATGCCTTCATCTGGCAGTAACCATCACCACCTTGGATGTTAACCTGTATACACTCTAGAATCAAGAACATTCTTTTGTAATCTGTTCTGAATTTTACCTGAGCTTCATCACAGAATATTTTGAAAATAAAAACATAAGAATCTAAAAAAAAAAGGTCATTTACAAAGCACTCCAGTGAGCATTATGACTGAGTCATCTCTATGACATTACAGATCTGTAACCTTCAGCCTGATACTATACTCTCTTTGTTTTCTAACAGCTCATCTGCAGAGCACACACTGAGCCTTTCAGACAGAACTGACTCAAGTTCAAACTCCACCTCTGTGCTTCAGACGAGCAGCTGCAGCTCTTACAGCCTGTGGCATGAAAATCTCACTTCAGCCATCTGACCTCAGTTGGCAGTTTCTATTTATTCAAAAAGCCCCCAAGAGGCTGACAGCTCTGCTGCTTCTATTAGAAATGATAGCAATAACACAGCGTGGCAATCACGTATCATTATAATGTTGACATAACAGTCCAAAACATGTCATTACCAGGGCCATAAACATATTCCCAAGATGATGTTTCAAATGGATGCTGAACTGAGTGAGACCTCAAAATAAATATTTTCTCTTCCTGAAAACAAGGTAACTTGTGTGCAGATTGGCAAGTAGGGATTTAGATTTACAGTATTTCAGTACAAGCTTACACATATTACCCAGTGAAAAAATGTGCACTTAAAAAAAAGGTCACACTAGTTATCAGTGCTTAAAATCCCACAATCCCAGCTGAGGGTTATTAGCACTTTTACTGTATAAATACAAAGAAAGCCCCATTTGGTTTTTTGTGTCACCTCTCTTATTAAGGCCCCTCCCCCCAAATTACTGTTTTTTTTCCTGGGCAACTAACAGTTGGAAGAGTCCTGGTAGTGCCAAAATTCTTCCCTTTGAGAATTATGGAGGTCACTGGGCAGGCAGTTCCTTTGACCTCATGGCTTGATTTTTGCATGTCTAATTAATTTCAGTTTACCACAGGTGGACTCCATTCAAGGTGTGGAAATATCTCAGCAAAGATCTGGAGAAATGTGGGGAACCAGAGCTAAATTTCAAGTGTTTTTACAGGATCTAAATACTTTTATCTTATAGTTTGTTTGTTTTTTTTTTTTTTAATAAATTGACCCCCCCCCCCCCCCCAAAAAAAAAAAGTAGAAGTAGAACTGTGTTTTTTAACTGTTGCATCAGATGGCGAAATAAAAAAGAGAAGGGCTCTCTGAATACAATGCATGAAACCTTACTTGAATGTTTTCGTTCTCTACAAGTACTTAGGTCCTGAGTGAGTATCCAAGTTCTCTGACTCATCCCTGGAAGCAAGACTTTCTAATATCAGGGAGCATGGCAACGAGCCCTTGTGAGGCGACAGGGAAAATTTTGCCTAATATGAGCATAGTGGGGGTTTAACAGCAAGGTAGTTGTCTGAATTTAGCCATATAGAGGTATCATCAGCAGCATCAGTGACATGGTGTACCCACTTTGTCACATCAGTGACAATGTCAGGGAGACAGTTGACTGTAAAAGGAGTAGTGCTAGAATAGTGACGTAAAAACCTTAACTAGCCACTTATGAACAATGACTGACACCCTCATATGCATTGAGTTTAGTCATGTTACTCAGGATTTTCTGCTAACTCTCCTGTTGAATAATTCTATTTTTGCTTAAAATGAGAACAATCCAATAATGGACACATCACATTACAATTCTTATTGTATAAATGTATTGCAATACCTCAAAATTGTAAAAGGAATTTAATCAGGCAGGTAAGGTAACTTCATTACCCATAGATTTGATTCACAGTAGTCTGGGGAAACAGGAAAGGAAAAAACAAGACAGAAGACCAAGAGGAATAAAAGCAGGATAAAAGTGAGAACATAAAATGGCTTTGTAAAAATAAGATAAGTAAAAGCATGATAGAAGCGTGACAATGTAAAAAAAAAACACGCTCTGTTAAAACAAGATAGAATTGTGCCATCACTAAAAGTAACATCAGGAGAAAGAAAGAAAGATAAAAAGTGCAATGAATAGCCAATAATAGAGTTTGCACCTACATCATTAGAGCTGAACTATGACTTCTTCTATCTCACTGATGGCATACAGCTAACTATTTAAGTTAAGTCATACTTTATTGATCCCTGAGGGGGAATTTACAGTTACATGCTACACACATATATGCTGAATTACATGCAAGTACACATGTCAGAGTGATGGCTGCTCTCGTTGAAGTACTGCTTTCAGATGTTGGGGGTTCAGTGCCTTGCTTAAGGGCACTTCAACAGCACCCAGGAAGTGACCTGGCACCTCTCCAGCTACCAGTCCAAAGTTCGGGACTTGAACCGGCAACCTTCTGATTCCTAGCTTAGCTTCCAGACTGAGCTTCTGCTGCACTACTGCCCCTATTCTTATATTCAATGAAAAAAGTAAAACATTGGTTGAACTTTAAAAAATGAAGTAATCAATCACACAAGTTATTTTGAATTGAATCAATTTTTTTTTTTTTAATTAGGTAACTGTAATTTTTTCAAGTTCATGGAAACTATGTTTAAAGGTTTAGCAAACCTAATTATTTTAGATTGTCCTAAACTAAAAATAAAAATTTCCCTTAATCAACCTTTATAAATATTCCACTCATTTGAACTTCAAATGTTTAAGTCCAAACAACCATTTTATAAAGGTTGGTGGGGGCTTTAGCCTATCCCAGCCAATTTAGAGTCACCATTTAACCTTATGAGCATTTTTTTTTTTGGAGGTCAGAGTACCCAGACAGAACCCACGTGTGCACGGGGGGAACATGCTAACTCTGCACAGAAAGACCCAGACCAGGAAGCCAACCAGCAATCTTCTTGCTGTGAGGCAACAGCGCTAACCCCCGCGCCACCATGCCTCCCACAAGTCTTGAAAGTCAACTCAACACTTTTTTCCTGAAAACTCTCACTACTTTGGCCCGATGGGAGAGCAGAAATGTATTAAAGGGGACATATTTTACCCTTTATCCAAAGTTTAAGACCTGAGTGGGATTTGAACCACCAGTCTCCCAGTCAAAAGTCAGCAGGGTGACCCATGAGCTAAACTGGAAGCAGGGGGGTAGCAGGGCTCAAAATGTCCTTTTTAATGTTTATTCAAGCATAACAGGCCACAACAGACGTGTTTGGACATGTAGGTTAATGCATGTGCTGGAGTGTAGAGGGAGAGCCACTCAGAAAGTGACGGCTGCTGTTGCATCAAGTGTTTTTTGAATCCACTCAGGACCTACTGGATATTGTTACGAATGCGCATGCGCAAAGCAGGCTTAATGCAATAAAAATACATTGATCCAATTTAATTTGGTGTCCAGCTGACAGTTTGAATTAAAAAATATAGGTTCAACCATTAAGATAATTTAGAAGATTTAGATTTAATGAAAAAATCAATAATTTTAGGCTGTTATAAAACAAAAAATTACATCAGGTCTTCCAGGTTGGCACTTTATACCTGAGTCCAGAGGGAAGAAGCTGAAATTAAGCACTTAAAAGATGGGAGTCGTCTTTTAAATGCAACCCAACAATTATGATAACATCTGCAAAAAAAAAAAAAAAAGGATATTTTTAAGCACTAGCAGGTAGAATTAATTTCTGAAAGTGAGTTTTTAAACCCACTGATGGTTGTCACCATGTTGGACAAGTCTGTTAGAATTGGTGTTGTAATATGGGTGTTAGTGGGACTTGTGTGACTTTTGCCACCACCCTCAAGTGGACACTTAAGGAACTGCAGTTTAACTGCTTCTTGCAACTTCTGCTTCATGCAGCGTGGTATTCTATTTTGTTGCTGTTTTTTAATCTTGTGTAAAATATCATTCTGACAGGCTTGTGTTTTGATCTGAAAAATGTCTAAATACTACAGCTCTGTAGTGCAGTCACTTCATTTCTTCATTTCTTCTGAACTTGTCGATGATATTCCTTTAAGCTGTGCTTTAGGCTCTTTGTCATCTGTTTTTATGCAACATAGTATCTGGTTTTGTTTCTCTGTGCCTCTTTGTTCCTTTCTTTTCCTCACTTTTCTTTCAAAGTGCCATATAAATAAAATCATGTTTTTTGTGATGAATAGAAGCTAAACAATAATTAAAAAAACCCAACAAAACATCAGTGACTACCCAGTCTCGCCTACTCATATCTCACCCTGCCTACAAGCTTTGTGTTTGTGCATTTTTAATTAAAGGGGAAGGCAGTTTATGTCAGATTATATGAGCTGGTGAGAAAACAATCCAGTTTACTCCTCTTCTGAAATACCTTATTGATCCTTTGACAATGTTTTTCTGCACCCCACTCAAACCAGCTTACCTACCAGTAAGATATTTATTTCAGCTAAGATGGTAAGTTTATTTGTTCATTTATTGATAAAAAATTGATGGTTATTTGTGAAGAGACTGTTGTCCTTAGTGATGTTTCCTGGGCAAATAACTTCAAATCTAGTCAAATTCATTGAGAGTTAATTTTATAGGAAGGGATCACCAGCCTGCAATCCTCTTTCCTGGTTAATGCCCTCATTCATGCTCTCAATTTCATCACTGATTGCTTCATTTAGGTGCAAGTAGAACCAGTCAACCTGACATTTTCAAATTATTTTTCTTCTGAATAAAAAAAAAAGAAAATACTGTGAAGATACTGTAGATGCCATCTGTTCAGCGTGACAGGGTTAAAGAGCATTACGGAAGCATGGCAGTAGCCTTCAACTGAAGCTACAGTGACGAGTCATTTCACCTGGCCAGCTGCTCTGTCATTTCACCTGGCCCACTACTTCATGGCTGAGTTGCTGTCATTCCCAGTCGCTTCCACTTTGTTATAATACCACTGACAGTTGACTGTGGAATATTTAGGAGCGAGGAAATTTCACCACTGGACTTGTTGCACAGGTGGCATCCTATCACAGTACCACGCTGGAATTCACTGAGCTCCTGAGAGCCACCCATTCTTTCACAAATGTTTGTATAAACAGTCTGCATGCCTAGGTGCTTGATTTTATACACCTGTGGCCATGGAAGTGATTGGAACACCTGATTTCAATTATTTGGATGGGTGAGTGAATACTTTTGGCAAAATCGTGTATGTGTACAAATGTCAGGATAAAAGTCTACACGCACATCCAAACCTAAGTGGGCAGGTGCTGAGTCAAAACAGACACCGTCAAAGAACAGAAAAACGTCTCGCACACTGCAGGGCTCCAAAAATATAGTTATTTATTGCAACAAATGTCAGGATGCCAGAAAATAAAGCAGAAGAATCTGAGACAGCTTTCAAGGGAAAAAAACTGTGAAGAGAAAACAAAATGGTTGACAAGTGGCAGAAAACGGGATAAAAGTGAGACAAAAGTGGTAAAAGCATATGCAAAAAGTGGTTAAAAAAATGGGTTGAATATGGCAAAAGTAAAGAAATAATGGTAAAAAAGTGGCAAAAGAAGTAGCAAAACAAGGTAACAAATTGCAAAAGCAGCAAAAATAGGCCTCGTGGCTAAGCAATGGCAAACGTGAAAAGTGAACAAAGGAATGGCAGAATTGACAAAAAGTGGCTAAAATGGATTAGAAGTGACAAATAAAGTGATAAAAATTGTAGTATGGGTTTTATGTGGCAACAAAGGAGACAAAAAATGGGTCACAAGTGACAAAAAGGGGCACAATTTGCAAATTCATTTTAATAAGTAAGATGGTACTCTCATACCTAAAGCAATAAGTGATGAAATTAAGTGTATAAATGAGGCTATTAATCAACAAAGAGGATCGAAGGCTGCCAGTTCTGGCAAAAAGCAGTTGAAATGAGCTAAAAGTGTCCAGAAAAGAAAACAATGTGACAAAAATGGGTTTAAAGTAGCAAAGGGATGAGGCAAAAATGGGCCACGCAATTGAAAGTGACCAAAAAAAGTTTGTCGTAACAAAAGGCAATAAGGGTAAAAATGGGTCTAATATGGCAAAAATAGTAGCAAGAATGCATTTAAAGTGGCAACAGCTGGAAAAAAAGTGTTAAAATTGGGTCAAATGTGGCAAAAAGTAGAAAAAAATTGATTACAAGTGTGAACAACAGGCAAAAAGGGTAAAGATCTGTCAAGTATGGCAAAAAAGGCAAAATGGGTTAAAAGTGGCAAAAAATAAGGTGGAAAAACTTGTTGAAAAGGTGTTAAAATTAGCACCAATGGGGCGCAGGTGGCCTAGTAGTTTAAGGCACATACCATGTACCCGGACAGCCTGAGTTCAAATCTGGCCTGAGGTCCTTTACTGCATGTCTCTCTGCCACTCTCATCCCTATTTCCGACTCTATCCACTTTCCTCCTCTATCAAAATAAAGGCACACAATTGCCCCCAATAAATCTTTAAAACAAAAACATAGCATCAATAAACTCTTTCAACATCAGTTGATGAGCACACTCAGTCATTCTGTTTTCCTATACGTGGGGATGAGCTGTGCCCTCTCTGTGTGCATTGTGGGTGTTTCTTTTTACTGTGCCAAGGCATATGTTTATTTATCCTGAAAATGTCAACTACCACTGCATTGCCCTGTCTGTGAACTGAACAAATACTAGTGCCAGGCTTTCAGCTCTGTGCCAGGCATATCGTAATGTCTGGTAAACACTGTCCTCTAGTGCTCGCACTCTGACACACACTAACACATGTGCACAACACAGAATGAGGCTTTCTGCCGCCAGAGCTGGAAATGAGGCATTTTATTGAACAAGATTACACAGATCTTTTAAAAGAGCTTGAATTCTACAAAGCAGGATAATTATTTTTTTAACATTTAATGTCTGTTTAGAAACTCCCCTTGATTATTTAAGAGACACTTGTTGAACTGTTCTTTAATTAAATGCATCACCTGCATTGGCTTTTTGTTTCTTTAACATTGCTTTATGCACAAATCCCAGAGTAATAGCTACAACTGGACAGAAACATCTATATCCATGGTTTTATTATGAGCCAAACTGGGTTGGCTTTTAGCAGGGCTGGTGTGGTCTGCCTAATGAGGCCAGTCGCAATCACAAAGTGAGCAGCAATAAAAAGCAGGGGATGGCCTATCCCCCCTCCTTCTCCTCCAAATGACCAAATCAATCATTGACTAATGTTTTGGAACCAGCTGATCTCACCTGTCAACACAAGGTTAGAATGTCCTGATCCCCTGGACGACACAAGCTAATGTGAATCTGGGTGTAGGCACAAGCGCTCTGCAATCAGCCTGTCAGGTGGCATGGAAGCTTGCAGGATATTAAAGTTGTAAATGGGACATAATGGTGCCATTATAATTGTGCTCATCCTGCTTTGCCTTTGATGGTGATGTCTTTTCTCTGCAGTTCAACACCATCTGGCTAAAATCAGCACAGGCAGGAGGAGCTAGGACAACCAGTCTTTAGTTAAGACACAACCATTATCTGCGGCTAGTGACACATCCCATTTGTTTCAACTCACAGCTAAGAGTTGTTCACTTAAAGCTCCTCACATCTTTCATCCAATCACAAAATAACTCCTTGTCATCTTTGTATATGGAATCATGCTCTCCAGCTGCACAGACGTGTTTGAATAAGGGCACAGAGAGCTGCGTGTGGCAGTGAACTTTAAGGGCATGCATGGTGACATTGTGTACTCCAAAGTGCAAACAGTCCTGTTGGGCCAGTTGACCAAACAAACACAGCAGGTCACACAGACTTAGCAAACATGGCTCTGATTCAGTGGATATCCTCCCATAAAGGGCATCTATTATCCAATTTACTGAAACTCTCCCTCAGCTTTCAGTATTTTGACAACTGAATGTGTTTTTTTAAAGCACAGCTGTTAACAAAGGCTGTTTGTTTGCTAAATTGGCTGCTGGAGCCGACAAACCTGCCTGTTATTCATCCTTTCAAATAATATTTTGTTGTTATTTCTCAATCTAAACATTATAAACTCCACAAAAATCAAAAACAAATGTCCTCAGCATGATTAAATTGCTTCAAGAAAGTACATTTCACTCAATACATCTCATTGATCTGTTCTCATATTGTTCCACTGTGCCTAATACACTATGATTTCTTCCTCTAGTCTGCTAAATGTTCTTTATCATCACCAACACTAAGTTTATACTCAAGATTGTACTCTGTTGAGGAAACTATCTGTCCATCTACTGACAATATCACATGGAGTAGAGGAGATATGAGAAAGACAGACTGTTTAGTGTAGATCTTTGTTTTACTTTCCCCAAATTTTTCCAAAATGAGCCACTTTGTTCCTTTCAACGGCATTTGTCTGTTCCGGCATTTGACATCTGTTATTTCCCCAGCTATTAAGTGAAAATCTTTCTTGAATACCAGTGAGGAAAAGAGAGTATTGCAGCTATGCTTTTATTTGTTAAAATATCAAAAATGCAGACTGATGGAAAGAATCTGCTATTTCAAACCAATTCTTATGGATTTTACCATATTATTTCAACATCATGCCCCAAAATATGGATTAATGGATCTGTATTTCCACTTTCAATTTCATACCTGGTTAGGAATATTCTTTTATAATTTTGTACCGGATCAATAACTGTAATATCTGTTGTTATATTTCAGCATTCTCCCTACCTTGACTTGATTTCCTCCCTTTCTAAATCCTTTTTTCATAAACACAGGGCCAAGAGAATAAGAGTCTTGCCAACTAAACCTGTTGATCTATTACATATTCTGATTTTTATTGATTATTTACAAATTTCTAAATGACTTCAAATCAGAACTTCAACATGAACTTCTCAGTTGTATACCTCAAACATCCATTATAAGACAACAGTATTTGGTTTTAAGATAAGTCCAAGATAAACAGTGCCAATAAAAAGTCTTAACCCCTTTGGATGTTTAAAGGGCAATTTTTACTGATCTTATAAATCAATGATGATAAATATAATTTGTCTTTTTTGACAAATATATATACAAAAGCCTCTTTAATGTCAAAGTGAAAGAGATATTTCTACAATGTGATGTAAATTTTAAAAAATGCATGGTAAAATAAGTGATTTCATAAATATTCACCCCCTTCAAGTCAGTATTTAGTAGATGTCCCTTGTCTGCTATCACAGAAAGGAGTCTGTGTGGATAGGCCTCAATCAGTCTTGCACATCTGGACACTGCAATTTTACCAAACTCTTCTCTGCAAAACTGTGTAAGCGCTGTCAGCTTGCATTGGGATCACGCATGAACAGCCCTTTTCAAGTCCAGCCACAAATTCTTTATTGGATTGAGTCCTGTGCTTCTTCCACTTGACCATGGAGAATCCAACATGGCTTTTATCGAATTCTAGTTGAGATTTAATCTGAGTTGTGTTCAACAGTGGCTTTGACTTTGCCACTATCCCATAAATCTTTGTTTGGTGAAGAACCCAGGCAACATTTGTTTTATCCAGAGTCTCTCCCATCCCAACTTCTGAAGCTTGTAACTCCTTCAGAGTAGTCATAGATGTCTTGGTGAACTCTTTCATTAGTCTCTTTCAGTTTGTGAGGTTCATCTGATCTAAGCAGATCTACACATGTGCTGTATTCCTTCCATGTCTTTTTTAAGTGTTTAATTGAACTCTGGGGGATGTTCAGTGCCTTGGGAATGTTTTTGTATCAATCCCCTGACTTATTAACCTTGCAAAGCAGATGGATACGCCCGTTTCCTTGTTTCTCACTGGCGAATCCATCTTGCAAAGCTCCCATCTGAACTGTTTGGGCCCAGTTAGAAAGTTTCAGGACCAATCAGCGATGAGGGGCAGTACTTTCAGGTGCAGCGAAGTCATGACGTAAACAAGCAGCAGCAAGAGCTGGTGCAGTTATGGAGGAAGAGATTATCGTGGATGCTGCTAAAGCGCCAGTTTCATCAGAACTTGACGACATTTCTTTGTTAAAAGAAGAACAAAGAACAGCAGTGAGTTGTTTTCAAAAAAACGACAAAAGTCGAGTACTTACATGTCTATAGTCGTCATGTTTCGTGTTATTCCTCAGTAGCTGCGCACGCACAGCTTGATAGCGGCTACGTCACGTGTTTTGTTGCTCTCATTGACCCGTAGAAATGTGACAGAGAGAACGTACATCCAATCACACTCCGAGTCTTTTTCAAATCCTCTGCCTTTTCTCAAATTTTTCCTATTGAAGCTTTCCCAGATGGATGTGTGAAACACATCCACCTGGCGTGTCAGGTTACTGACTTATACTTTTCAATGACCTTTTCTCTGAGTTGCTTGGAGTGTTCTTTTGTCTTCATGGTGTAATGGTAGCCAGGAATACTGATTAAACAGGGACTGGCCCTTCCAGCTACAGGTGTCTTCATACTACAATCACTTGAGACACATTCACTGCATTTAAATGGTCTCATTTCACTCATTGTTAGACTACTAGCACCAGTTGGCTGGACCTCTGTTGAATTAGGTCACTTTAAAGGGGGTGAATATTTATGCAATCACTTATTTCACATTACATATTTTTGTTTAGTTGGCATTACTTTATAGAAATATGTTTGCAGTTTGACATTAAAGATTTTTTTTTTTTTTTTTTCAAAAAAAGCCAAAATTATGTTGACCGTGATTGATTTATAAAATCAATTAAAGGGTCAAACATCCATGGGGAGTGAATACTTTTAAAGGCACCGTAAGAGTCTAAATCAGTAAGATATAAGCTGTCTTTAGGTTTTGATGTGTGCAAAACTTTTGATTCTTGTAGTTTCCTTCTTCTACCTGAGATCTAAGCTAACTGAACATGCAAAATATCCTTTGGCTGGGCTATCAGCAGTGTTAAAAAAGAAAACATTTTTAGCAGCCATCATATTAAATATTTTGACTTTTCAGGTCAAAATTTATGAATGATTAAACCATTCAGTCAGGATAAATGTAATGGTTTTTATTAAGGGAATATAATTGTCTTTGTATATCTGCTGCTAACCATCATTTATGACACATCCTAAATACTTGATTTTAGTTGTCCACTTAATGTCTGTTGTAAGGCAGGTACTGTGTTTTTCCATTTCCCTCCTGCCATTATTTCTATTTTCCCCAAACCTGCCAGTCATTTCCACTGTTTTCTGCTCCGCCAGTTTTCCACTCTGTCTCTTACATACTGTAAGGAAAATTAGATTTGGCAAATATAATGTCATGCAAATTGCTTTTTCCTCTTTTTACAAAAGCAAGTAGAGCTTGAACACAGTATCTCAATTTAGAACAAGAGGTTTTATGACTTGATATGAATGCTGATATAAGTTTACCAGAGATTTCATCTGCACTGATGATCCTTGTCTATCATGAGATTACACACTTTATGTCATTTGTTAAAAGCACATTTAAATCTCTTTGGTTTATTTGTATGTCATTAAAGGGTTAAAACTGTACTAATTTCTAATGTATTTAGTGCATGAATAAGCAGTGAGAGGCAGAGATTCAAAAATAAAACTAGAAAAAACATTTGCTTCGCATTATCATCAGGAAAAGCATAGCTTTATTTGACTTGGGATGAACAAAGGATATACAGAATCAGCACAACAAGCCTTGTTTATTTTTTGTAAATCCAGAATAATGAAGATACAACATTTTGTAACAAAAGCATGAATTTACACAATGTTTCTTCAAAAGGGGGTCTTCAAATATTAACTTGCTTTGAAATGAATAAATCAGGACCTTTTTCGGGTTATTTCCAAGCTGGTGACATCTGACGGATTACTGATGCATCTTTTATGATCCTCACTTTCATCACGGCGTTGAGGTTTGGGTTGCGGTGCTATCACTGTGAAACGAGGCATCTGGCTTCCATCTGGGCTTTGTTGTCTTTCTGTGGCACAAAACATATTTTAGAAAACAAGCGGAAAATGGGACAGCTCTTTGCTTGTTTTTTTTTTTGCTCATCTGCTTTGCATAGATGTCTCTCAAAACAATCCAATAACACACAAAAACAGAATCTCACAATATTTTAAGAAGCCACTGAAAATTAGAGGGAACATTCAATTAAGCTTAACCAAACTGTTTTCTGTAGCTCACGTCTTATGCACGTTCAAAGCTGTCTACTGTTGTGTTACTGATGTCTTGTTCAAGCTCCTGGAAGCTGACAGGTGGCAGAGGAAACGGGATCGCCTGGCGGTAGACTGTATACTGATGACAACACAGAAAAAAAAGACACGTAAACACAGCAGTCAGTTCTAGTTATGCACTATGCAAGGATGTCAAAATTTCGCATAAAATGTAGGAAGTGAAATTTTCCCTCAGTACCTCTGGGAGTTTAATCTTCATATCAATGCTGTCTGCTGAGGCGGCAACAACTGATGCTGAAACCTCCTGCCTGGTGTTTCTTACATGTTCCTGGGAGAAACCAAGAAGGAAAGCCATCCCGGGGACGTAACTCTCAATCCTGGGAAAGAGTAAAAACCTCTTTTAGCAACACATGCCAGAATGTGTCAGATTTGTAAACACAAAATAGTCACAATGTGCCTTTTGAGGTGAAGTTGGAGATCAAAAATCCCTCCCCTCTTCTCTCTCACATTATTTTCTTTGATTCAACCTCGCTCACCTCCTGCCGATCTCTGCCATGCTTTCAGGGATTCTAGTCCAGTGTACTTTGGCCTTCAGCGTCGGCTTGGAACCGGGCAAATGAGTGGTTGCACCTCTCATTGACATTTCATAGGACTGGCATTCAGCTCCCCATCTGATGTGAGCCTTGAACAAACATAGAAGATCAATTGTGAAGGGAGTTAGCAACAAAGGATTCTTTTTGGTATAAAAGGAAAAGGCAATACAATGCAGAACTGGGAAAATTTCAGAGGGACACAGCCATCCATTAGACAACCATTTTCAGCTTTCACAGTTCAGAGATAAGAGTCCCCTAAGCAAAGAAAAACATTATCTAAAAAGTTGTTTGACTGTAACGGGTGAAGTTGTGTAATTTACTTTTAAAGCCTAGTTCAAATTAAAGATTCCAGATGTTTTATCACTTTCACATTTTGGGTTAGCCTCACTGCCATGAGGGACCATGATAGGGCTTAGCTTGGAAACATTTTTGCCTCCTCAGTTTAATTCATATGCCCAACCCTATCAAACTTCAGAAATGTTAGGCCTATTTCAGAGATAACTATCAAAAACTGTAATAAATCCCGTCACTCTCTTCAGTTTTCCCCAAATTGTGATTGAGTTTCCCTCCCTCACAAACAGTACTCAAACATGGTTGAACGTCAGGCTATCAGTGCTCCGTCTGATCTGCACTATCATGAGATTTGACCCTCAAAGTGCACTTTAACATGACATAACTTTAAAAAAGTTAACAGTTTATTAAGCTTGTCAACTGATTTCCAACACTGCTTTATAACATTTCAAATCTAGTGCCACAAGCAGTTCTAGAAATGCATATCTGAATGTGATTCTGTAAAAAAGCAAACATAACCTGGTAGATTCTGAGTAAGCACCAATGATCAAGCAGCAGCAAGGACGATTTTAACATGCTTACACCACGCTAACAGGATTTCACAGAACTATGTGGAAAAGAGAGGAAGGGGCTCTTTACAACATGCACTAAAAGAGGCTGCAACTTTTCTGAAAGGACAGACAGCATGTAACTGATTGTTAATTATAACTAATATGTATGTTGGTTTCAGATATCAGTAGTTATTTTGCAAAAACAGGTATCTCTGCTGTTCATCCTAAATCATGATTTTTGATTGTGCACACTGCAGGGAGAATGCATCACACAGCAGGTGTTCAGATGATTTAATAGCCATAGTAAAGCTTTTGTTGTGAAATGGAGTACCTAACTGGTGTTTTAAGTTTATGTTCAGAAGGGATTTTTATCTCTTTATTTCTCCAAATGAACTCTTCAGGCTGTGAGTAGGCTTGTGTGTTACGTTGCTGTTCAAGGTGCTGAAATGACAGATAAAACACATCATTTCAGTTTAGCCTTTCTTACATCTGTGTTCACTCTTCCGTTCTTGCTTTTCATGGTTAAAAAAAAAATCTATTTTGCCCTGATCTGTTTTGTTCCTTAGCTGCTAGACATGGAAGGGGTATTGTAAGAAAGTTACCCTTGGATAGGAGAGAGAAGAAGGGGGAGTGCAAGGTTTTTTTTGCTTTGTTGCTTGGTTGTTAAAAACTACTGTTATGCAAACTTTGTAAAAAAGAATACAGAAATGGATGAAGAAGGATAGCACACTTCTGTTTTACTATATTAGAGAGTTACCCCCCTCACTATTTATCCTTGTCCCCTCAGACACTCTGTCCTGGCGCTGAGTCTACATCACTGTCTCTAGTGCTTTCATAGACACCATTAACCAATAAATATGGACCCAAAACCATTACATGTCCCAGTCGCTTATAAATACCTTAATCAGATAGGACACTTTAAAGTCAGTCTGCTACCTCATACCGGCACACTAAGTGCTTTATATTATTCACCATCTCTTCAGTATTTATTTGAAAAACTTGGAGCCCTATTTCAATGCAGCTCTATTGCATCTATTCTTTTTTTGTTACATACATATGTAATTTTTGTGTTTTGAGGTAAATTGTTGCAAATTTGCAAGTGGGAGTCAAAGAAAAATGTCTGCATTGAAATGCAAAAGTAGACAAACGATTTTCTGTTCTGTCTTCACTCCCTTTAAGGTGACTCACCTGATTCAACAGGAGTCTAACCATTTGGTGTTAGTAGTCTCACAATTAGTGAAATGAGGATCACCTGAGCGCAGTGAATTTGTCTTGAGTAAATGTAGTATAAAGACACCTGTGTCATGAAGGTCCAGTCACTTGTTAATCAGAATTACTGGCTACCATTACACCATGAAGTCAAAAGAACACTACAACCAATTCAGAGAAAAAGTTAATTAAACATTTTAGCCAGGGGATAGATAAAAAAAAACAATCTTCAGAGTTCAGTTAAATCTATCATCAAGAAATAGAAAGAAACTAGTGATAGCGGCCACCAAGACACCTATGACTACTCTGAGGTACAAGAAAAGAAGAAAACTTAAATCAAATCTCGACTAGAGTTTGCCAAAAGCCATGTGGGAGACTCCATGGCCGAGTGGAAGAAAGGTCTTTAGTCTGATGAAACCAAAATGATGCTTTTTGGCCATCAGACAAGATGTTGTTTTTGGCAGACAGCAAACACTGCATATCACCACAAACACAACATTACCCGCTGTGAAGCACAGTGATGGAGGCATCAAGCTGTGGGGATGCTTCTTGGCAGTCAGCCCTGGAAACGGTTGAGTGTAAAATGAATGCAGAAAATAATAAGAAAATCCTGGAGGACAATCTTATCCAGTCTGCTATGATTACAGCCAAAGGTGCATCTTCTAAACACTGATTTGAAGGGGTTGAATATTTATACAGTCACTTATTTTACATAACATATTTTTCTTTAACCGACAGTTGAAATCTGTTTTCACTTTGGCATTAAACACTTTGACATTTCTTGTTTTTCATTGTTTTTATACAGAAATACCCTTTTTTACAGTCCCTATTTATGCACAGAAATATTTTAGAGAAATGGTGTCAAAATGGGGGTATGGACTCCCTGTCTTTTAGTGCATGTTGTGCAGATGAACTAAAACCATGATAAAAACTCCTCTTGTACAACTTTGGCTACTTAAAAGGTTTTCATGATTGGCTCTTGATGATACTACACGGCCACAGTGTAAATTTTGTGTGTATTCTAGGGTTGGCAGTCAGGGGATGGTGGACAGTTAAACAAAAGACTTATAGGGGGTTAAATTCTCGTTTGGAACATTGCAAATGCTGACTCTTTGTTCATTCTCATTGTTGATTTATGAGACTTTTTGAGACACCTACATTAAAACACATTCCCTTCTTACCTTTGCCTCTTCGTATGCATGCATGATGGTGTCGACACACATCTTCCAGTTGGTGTCTTCTCCAACCTGAGACATTATCAGCTGGGCGCTCTTTGCGTCTGCCTCTGGCGTGTAGAAAATTGAAGCATCATAACCATCAGGCTTCTGGTTGCCACTTATGGCAAAAGCTTTGATACTGAACAGAGCTTGAGGTGTTGAGACCTTTTTGAAGAGAGAGAAAGCCGTTCAGAACATTGCAAAGAAGCAGTGTGTCATCTTCATTGTAAGTGGATAGCTGTTAATTTTATATCATACATAGAAGTGTGTCTAAGCTGAGAGAACAGGCTTTTTTGCATGAAATCTGCATTTTTGCAGCAGTATGTTTAGCATACTTGCACTACACTGTCCTCATTGTTGTTACGAGATCCTCTGGTGCTGGAGGCTGAATCAGAGGACAGACTCATTTGCTGGGCAGCTTCCTGTAAACACAATTAAGCAACAAGATAATGTGAATGGATAAAACAGCAGAGCAGGTGCAGAGATAATAACATGGCAAGGGTAGCCAAATACCTTGGAAAGCCTCTTCAGAGTCTCAAGCAGTTGGCGTACAGTCATTGGCTGTGTGCTCGGGACGGCGTTAACCTCAAAGTGGATTTTGTCAATGGCTTTGATTGCCTGGACTAATGAACATGCACAGGATACATTAGCAGAAAGTTAAGAGAAAAATACAAAGAGGCAGCCATGATAAAGTGAATTTTTAAACCCTAATGTGACAGAATTTCTAGTTGCTTTGAGTAGTCCATCAAAATAATGTTTTGTTCTTTGTTTTTACCAACCCACAGTGGTTAAACTCATTACAATAATGTCAAAATGTTTCCTGAATGTGTCTGACACTAAAGTGAATCAGTGGTAGTATTGGTTGTCTATGAGCAGGAAGGTTGAAGGTTTAGTCCCCAGTTCCTGCAGGCACATGTCAATGTTGCCTTAGGCAAGAGACTACACCTCAGTTTACTCCTACTACTGCATCAGTAAATGCTTTGTAAATGCCTATGAATGGAATGAACGGCAGCTTTTCAAATCAGCCTCTGACTTCAGTGTGTGAGTGGGTAAGTTTGGCATAAAGTTTAAGAAAGCACTTTGAATCGATTAACCATTTAGTTTGCACCATTTAGGATGGTCCAGTTGTAAAAGCTGGTATGTCCAAACCTGCTAGGAGCTTGAATATGAACGCCACCTTTACAATGATGGTTCTTAAAATTTCATTCCTGCTGGATAGTGAAGTGGTATTATTAGAAGTGGGAGCATTTAGAGACAATAGAAACTCAGCTGCACAAGACCACATAAAATCACAGAGTGTGGTCAACAACTGCTAAGGTTCATGATGTGTAAAAGGCACCAACGCTTTGCTGATTCCATAGTTGAAGAGTTCCAAACTTCAACTAGAACTACGGTATGTATGGATGGAATAGGTTTTCGTGGCCAAGCAGCTGCATGCAAGCCTCACATCATCAAGTCAAATGCCATGCATTAGATGGAGTGGTGTATAGCACACTGACACTGGACTACAAAGTAGTCAAAACATGTTCTGTGGAGTGATGAATCAAGCTTCTCTGTTTGGCAGTCAGACTGGCTAGTCTGGGTTTGGCAGAGGTTGGGAGAACATTACCTGCCTGACTGCATTGTGCCAACTGTGAAGTTTGGTAATGGAGGGATAATAATAATAATTGGCTGTTTTTCAGGATTTGGGTTAGTTCCCTTATCTCCAGTGAAGGCCAGTCTTAATAGTTCAGCATACCAAGACATTTTCGGAAATGCAATGCTTAATTTTGTGGCAACAGTTTCGGGAAGGCCCTTTTCTTTTCTAACACGACTGTGCCCCAGAGCACAAAGCAAGGATCATAAAGACATGTTTGATGAGTTTGGCGTGTAAGAACTTGACTGGCCCACACAGAGCCCTGATCTTAACCCTGTCAAGCACCTTTGGGATGAACTGGAATGGAGATGCGAGCCAGGCCTTCTTGTCCAACATCAGTTTCTGACCTCATAAACGCTCTACAGAATGAAGGGGCACAAATTCCCACAAAAAACATTCTAAAATATTGTGGAAAGCCCAAAGCTCCAAGAAAGCTGTTTAAGCTCAAAAGGGGGGCCATCTCCAGTTAAAGTACTTGCATGTATTTGAATACAACGTGTTTAAGTCCCTGTTGATGTAATGGTCAGGTGGTCGAATACTTGTATCCATGTAGATGCTTTTTGTGAATAGACTGTAATCAAATAATGTTTCATCACATACATTTACATCAGGTATTAATATGCAAGGCTACAGACTGTTAATTGTTCACATACTTCACTGATAAATTGATATACCTTAAAACAGATCTTCAATTGATTTTTTTTAATTTCTCCCTCCCCTATATGCACAATTAACCTGACACGCCAGATGGATTGGTTTCACAAATCCATCTGGGAAAGCATTAGTAGGAAATGTTTGAAAAAAGGAAGAGGATTTGAAAAAACTTGGAGTATGATTGGGTGAACATTCTCTCTATCACATCTCTACAGGCCAATCAGAGCAACAAAACACGAGATGTAGCTGCTATCAAGCTGCATGTGCGCAGCTACAGAGGAATAACGCGAAACATGGTGACTACAGACATCTAAGTATTTGACTTTTGTCGTTTTTGGAAAGAAAATAACTCACTGCTGTTCTTTGTTCTTCTTTTAACAAAGAAATGTTGTCAAGTTCTGATCAAACTGGCGCTTTAGCAGCATCCACACTAATCTCTTCCTCCATAACTGCACCAGCTCTTGCTGCTGCTTGTTTACGTCATGACTTCGCTGCTCAATGTGTGCACAGCAATAGAAAAGCTGCCACCTTGTGTGATATCTCTCTGCAGGTGATATCATAAACAAGAAAATGACAGTAGATCACACAAACTGGTGCACTACATTTCCATAGCCCATAAAACAGGGGAAAATTGATGGTTTTAAATGTGCCTAATTTTACAGGGTTGCTGCAGCACTATCAGCACCCATAATTCCTGTGTCAACCGCCACAGCATTCACAAAAACCTCTCAAAATCAACAGTGGAGGTGTGCAGTCACAGCTGTTTAAACTTTGAGTTGCATACTGTAATACTACTCAATTAATCTGTTTTAATTAAGACTACAGAGAATATTAACCTAGATGCCAGCAAAGCTCCTGTAAAGTCAACAAAGCAGCAGCTTCAGGCATCAACATCTTTCTCTTATTCACATTCTCTAAAATCATTTTAATGCAACCAAAACAGACAAGCAAGCCTTGTATAGAGCAGCCTCATTTTAACAGGAAGGCAGAACCTGGTAAAAATTACTCCCTTAAATCTAGAAATTGATTTTTCCCATATACTTTTATGATCTAAGAGGTTGCTTCAGTATTTGTAACATTTTGATGTGTGCAGTAATGCCGCAGCAGCAAACATGGTGGCACAGTTTACTAGCACATCTAAAAACTGTAGATGTAAACTTGAGAGGACAGAGAAAACTCTCTAAAGGAGACAGAATTAAACTTTTAACCTCTGAAAATGAAAAATTTAGACACTAATGGAGCTCCAGATTCATCCTGAAGATGACTACTCCATGTGCTTCATGCATAATCTTACAGACTGAGACTCACACTTGTTTCTGCTGCTGTGACAGCCCTGCAGGTAATAAAATTAACTGGGGGAGGAGGTACAAAGCAGTGACACCATGATAGTTGGTTTCTTTGCCAAAATTGCTCATGGTACTTGGAGAAAAATATAAGATCACTGTGATCTGTCCCCACAGCCAGACTGGTTATCACAGGCACCGCATGGAGGCGGGGCACAAGTGTTCTTCCCAGTGATTCTGTTTCCTTATATGAAGTCATAGGAGAGACTCAGACATTGCCTGTATAACTGGATATCTATTTATAACATTTGAAGGTGGGAGGACAAAAAATGTCTGATTTCCCCCCAATTGACACCAGTGCAGGGAGTGTAGATAATGGTTGGATGGATACTAATTTGTGTTGATTGGTCGTACAGTATCGTTTATTACTCAATACTGTTTGGTGTAAAGTGACAGACTTGTTGTGCATACCTGGGGTTACTTTCAGCGCCATGTAGGTGTATCCCAGGAAGTAGTACAGTGGGTATTCCTCATGATAATACTCTCTCTTTAACTCAGATTCCACACACAATCCAGTTCCATAGATGCTACTCTCTGCACACATATTGGTTCTTGGATGCCACATGTTTGGTGTCAAACTCTGTAACATCAGAACACAAAAATATTAATAGAAATGTGGATCTTTAGAGCTGGATTCTTCTGAATGTGATGACTGTACCTGATCGAAGTCAGGCTTCACAACAGTAGGATCCATCTTGACAACTTCATTATTTGCATCCATAACATTTGGCAGTATTGGTGTCATCTTAGCCATAGTTAGCTCCTCGATGTTTCTGGAGACTGCGTACACATTTGAGCTGTTGGTTGGAGAGACAAAGGGGAATTCTTAAACTTGGATTCTTAAACAAATTATTACTACACATACTGGGTCCTTTCTATAACCCTGTGATTTTTTTTAATGGCCATAATACTTTTACTATTATTTTTTATTTCCAATCACCCTTAAACTTACGTGACTGAAAAGATAGTTGACTCCTTCTTGATTGCAGGGAAGTCAAGTTCAAATTTCTTTTCTCTCATGTTGATCTTGGCAGAAAAGTTCCAGGGTATGGCAAGAGGAATTTTGCTCTTTAACTCAGTACCGCACTGGAACAGCTCTGTGTTGATGCCATAGAAAACCCAGAAATCCTTCGTCCAGCTGAAATGAAATGGTTAGTATGGGTAACAGTGTAAAAATTAAGAGTCAATAAAGGGTTTGCTTACAATAGCTGAATTCTGTTTAAGTTAATCTATTTTAAGTCAAATATATCTGAGATACTTTACCCCACAAAACCATCAGTCTCCATAGAAATCTCAGAATTCAACAGTTGTCCAAGATGCTGGGTAGGCGGTGGGTTCAGTGTGGTTTTGGCTTCATAAAATAAAGACGACTTGGATGATAATTCAGATCAAACATAGAGTATATACATTAGGGGTGTCAATGTGCACGTATTCATAACAAAGATTTTGGGTATAGTGCAGATATACACCGAACAGAATACATGGAACAAATGTACTTCAAATCTGAGTCGCCCCTGGACCGGGAAGGGCGAGTATATGACACAAAGCATGATTAGACCGTCATGTCATGTCATGCCAACCACAACAAACTACAGGGTTTCCTACAAGAAAACACTGGTTTTCTAGTGAAATACAACAAATAACAATTATGAAAAATGACTACATAGAGCAAACTTGCTTCCCTTTGGTATTTAAAAAGCCTAATTCTGAGTGTATTTTGTTGAACAGCAGATCTATAATCATTTCAGCAGTTGAGAAAACATTATTCTGCAGTATAAAATTCCTTCTCCTCTGCATACCAGGGCTATGTTATTCTAGCCCTTTGAACAAGCAAATCAAATACAGTCTGGCTGCAGACCACAGATCTCAGATGCTCCTCTTGCAGACCATTACGGTGAGACACTGCATGTGTCAGAAATTCACTCTAAAACTTTCAAAATAAAATCAGATTAAACTTCTGATTGGGGTTAGAGTATGGGTTTAGCGATGGGTTAGGCTGCCAAAAGTTTAAATTCAGGACCCAGACCTGCAAAACCTGATTACACAGCCTTTAAATGAGGCAAGGTACACTGTCTGCTTACAGGAGAAAATTTTGTCCTCCATGAAAGTACTATACCACAGCTAATGTAGATAAAGTTAAAGCTAATGAGGCTATGTGCGATGTGTAAGCTAAATAGCTACATTGAAAGCTAAAAAGATACGTTATCTACATAAAATATGTAGGTAACATGGCTAAAGCTAAAGCTAAAGCAAACAAAGCTGTAGATTGTGCAGCATTTGCTAAAGCTAGACACATTTCAGAAGTAGTAATGCAAAAGTTGTCTTGCCTTATCTACGTTAACGTCAGCTAAAGCAAATGTTGCTACATTGGTCATTGGCTTACATAGTAACTTGAACTACGTAGCAAGCGATGCTAAATATGTTAGCTTTAGCCACCGTTTGCATAACTACTTCTAAAACAGGTCTATACATAACTTAATCCGAGGTTAGACCTCTGACCATCTTTCTGTTTTATTTATGAAATGCTGCTTAGTCTGTAATGTTAGCAATGTGGTTATTTCATAAATATAACTCCCAGACTTTGTTTCTGAATAAAGTTGAATTTTACCAAAAACATTCTAAAATGTTGTACAGGCAAATTACGCCCCTTCTGTTCTGATAGATGCAGCATCTCACTGTAGTGGTCTGCATAAGGGCTTGTCTGAGATCTGAAGTCAGAATCCTTTAAGCAAATTTGCAGTTTGGCCCAATTTGTAAAAAGGAGTCTGCTGAGGCACTCACGATACATTTCCACTGTAGTGTCCCAGATGGGTTTTTAGGTTCATTCTGGGCACTAAAATAAGGTGTTAGCTCAATAAATCCAAAGGTGTCAGTGCTTACTTAAGCTGTTAGTAAGAAAAGTTGAGTTCTTTAAAAATATATACATGTATTTTGTGATTTATTTCAAAAGTAGTAGGGTGCGGCTTTATTATATTTCATTTCTATATTCATTTTTCATCAATACAAATAAGAAACCTAACAGGCCTAAGAGCCTGAACTGTTGATGCCTTGAAAAATGAACTACAGAGAAATTTTCAAGTATCCAACGAAGAAAAACAAGACATTTTATGTCATTACCCCAACACAATATTGTTTTTGTCATTAATCAGTAAGTATTTGCCTTGCAAAGCTGTTGTGTACGGTAGGATTTTACTTCTCACCATTGACAGTGATGGCATTCAGGGTTTCATAATATTTGCTGATCTCCAGTGGGAGACCCAGGGTGGTAGCTTGGATGTAGCGGACCTCAAAGATTAAGAAAGGCTTTGTCCAATGCCATGACATCCCTCTTTGCAGATCCTCGATCATTCCCCACAGAGGGCTTTCTGTCCCTGCAGAAGGACTGACAGCCTGCAAGAAGGATCAGAGGAGAGGGCCATGTAACAGGCTTTGTTGACTGCATAAAAATATAGTCTTTTTTGTTGATTGAACAGGCTTAGACATAAATGGATCATTCCCTGTGTTTTTTTATAAATGTAATCTCTCACCCTAATGATGTCCTGGATGAAATCTTTGTCGATATCTGCAAAGAACCATTCTTGTCCAGAGGCACGTGTATAGGCAGAAAAAATGGGCTTACCACTAGGCAGGATTTCCCAGTTTTGAAGCTGAAATGACAAATCACAATGGTTAAACAAAAAATAATCTGACAAAGCATAGCACATGTAAGACTTAGAAATGCTTACCACATTCAAAATAGCCTGGAAATCAGTAAGACTAAGATCTCCTGAAAAACCAGGGATGCCCTCACTGAAGAGCTCCTTAATTCCATCAGCACGGATCCCCAGCTTCAGCATGAAAAAGAATATGGTAACTATTCATAATGGAAATGGTCATGAGAGTTTTAATTGTTATGTATGACTCATTACCTCCAGAAGCTGCAGAATTCTACCAATGAAAAAGAATTTCCCTTTCATCATGAATTCAGTGGGAATCATGTTTCCTGAACTCCTTAGCACGAGGATTTCTGTGGCTGTTCCAATGAGGAAGTCATCTGTGTTTGGGAAAATAGCTAAGAGTCATCTGAAGGCTGTAGAGAAATCTAGAACTGACTGTACACATGCACTCCTGAAAATTTCTGGAAAATATTAGGAAAATCTCTATTAGGACAATCTTCCCATGAAATGGTCCTGAGTAGTTTACTGACAACCTTCATTACAACTCTATCAGACAGCAAGTGTGTTTGCTACATGACTACTGATGTCATGTGTGCTGCGTGTTGGCTGCATCTCCCTCCTGTCACAGCCCTGTCTTTCTTCATAGAGTTTACCAATTTCAATCTCCCATGTAAGGGGGATTTCAAATTCAGGAAGTATCCATCAAAACTATCATGTTGTGATGGAAAGAAGCAAGTGGTAGGTACTTCTTTACACAAAAAAACTGCTTTTGCTTTTCAAATTAAACTTCCTGCATGTCAAGAATAATGACTTTTGGATCAAAGCATATCCATCAAAGTCAAATATATATATATATTATACATGTTGGTGATTGACAAATGTATAAAACCATGTAAATCACGTTGCCAAAGACAGGCCTGAATTGTCAACCTAGGCATTTTTTTCCATAATGGTAGCTATGGGACAAAGGGAGTCAAAGGTTATGGTAGTAGAGCCAACACCATGAGGAGATTCAGTTCAGTTAATTCTCGGAAGTTTGAAATGTTTAAAAAGATTTGAAGGACTGCCAGTCATTTTAATACACTTAAAAAGTAAATATTTTTATTGCATCTTGCAGCTATTTCTGTACTCATCTTAATTTACTTACTTCCGTAGGTTTACTTAATTTTTATTCTGAAATAAGATGTTTTTTGGGGACTTGTCGGGTAAATGTGGCCAGTTTTATGAATAATTAGTTCTTTCTCCCCTGAAAAAAAAAAGAAATATAATTCTAAAATTTGAGGTTTTGCCTCAGCAAATCAAAAACAGATTTTTGTCACTGCATGTGAAATCAAAATCAACACGATGTCGACGTGCATGTCTAACCTGACATGCCAGGTCAACTGTTTCAAATATCCTTTGCATGGATTTATTTCACATTTGTCTGGGAAAGCTCTCATAGAAAGCGTTTGGGAAGGGCAGGACTTTTGAAAAATCCAAAATTACATCACACCCATGTGCTTCTCTTGCTGCCGCTGCCTTAGATTGTTAATGGCAGAGCTTCTTGGTGAACCAAATTGATGCCAAGGTCAGTCAGGAGACATCCAATTCCAATTAAACTGCTGATTTCCTATAGCTACATCTGAGCTAACGGCTACCACGGCAGCAGCAATTGGATACACTAGTAAACCCCACTCGTAACAATCGCAAACCCATGCTGAAGCAGACCGGGAGGGCAAAAACATTTTTTCCATTATGAAAAGCTTTCAGTGTAGCTCTCTGTCAGAGCAGAGCAGAAAAAACTGCCGCTGTGCCTAAGTCCGAGATACTGACTCTACTAGCAGCCATTGTATACAGTCATTCACAGTACAACTAACCTCATCCCGTAGCTATCACAAACTCATGCCAAAGCAGGTCGACAGAAGAGCGAAAACACCTTTCTCACCGCTATACTAGAGCTTTATCAGAGCTAATCACTTAATCTCTTTAAATGATGCTGATTGGTCCAAACAGTGTTCGTTTTGACACAAATGTTATGGATTGGAGCTTTTCAAGAAATATTTGCCAAGGTTAATACATACAGTATCTGCCAAAACAAGGTAAATATAGTCTGTTTTCCCTACAACTCTTTTAATTTTCCTGTCTATTTTGGTGAAAAAGGTGAGCCTTCTCTTTTCTAGATTCTCTGAATGTGAACTGCGCTTATTGGGCACATGAGGACGCTGTGCTCATGCAGGCAGTCTGAAAACTCTGACTTGTAAACATGTATGGTGAAATAAAAATCAAGATGTCAGAGAGGAGGGGTGACCTCAGGAAGCAAGACATGGTGTGAAAAAGAGTGGAAATAAACATACTTAACATGCTGTTTGTTTTATATGAGCCAAATCAATACCACTCATATGCTTGAGTGGAATTTTCCTGAATATTTTCTGGTGCATTCATGCATCAGCTCTCAACTACATGTGGAAACAAACCAAGGAGTTGGCAGGACAAGGCTGGATGAAATATCTGAGTTTACACATGCAAGTCATACCAAAATTGGGTAAATTAACAAATATAGCTAATATTCTGTATTGTAGCATACCACTAAACCAGTCCATGCGCAGTCCTTTGCTGTAGTAATAGCTTAGACGACCAAACTTAGGGGCCAGGATTTTCACAGCCACATTGCAGGCAGTTGAGCTAATGTAGAGGAAAAAACAGATATGACTGGCTGAGCAATTTAAAATGAACATGGAAGCTAATCTAGAAAATTTTAAGTGAAATATTTTCCTCACAGGAAGAGATTGTCTGGAGTAGTGGATCTTGCAAAGCTCTTCAAGTAGGAGTATGCAAAGCTAACAACATGGAGGTCTTTTTCCTCCTGCAGATGTGCAGTCACTGTGGACACCAGAGCCATGGATGGCTTAGTGTCAAACAGGATTACAAAGGCTAGTATGCGGATCTCACTGGGAAGGTCTTTTTGTAAGAACAGAGTCATGGTGATATCTTGGACCTGAAAACAAAAGTATTACAGAAAAATTAGAAAATGAACCATCACATTTTCATCCACACACAACTGAGGGACTTTCGCTCCAATCCAGATTGTATCATTAGATGAGCAGATGATAAACTTTAAGAAGGTAGATTACTGCAAATGTCTGGTTATAAACATGGAAAAGATAAAGTTGAACGCTGCAGAGATAACATGACAATAGCACAAATCAGACTTGCCATTTTCTCATGATTGTTGATATAAGACTTACCTGCACAATGCAGAAAATTACATCCTCCTCTGAGGATTAGAACAGTCACCAGAATAGAGATAGATTTTTGACTGAATGTGACCTTATCAGAAAATAGCTTTGGAGCACAGAGTATGAATTACTATGAACATTCTTGATGAAATAGACCTTTCTGCTAATTGTTGTTAAAGGATAGAGCTGTTATTCCTGCATGTCATAATACAGTCACTTCTTACACTGTGAGGGTCTCTAGCAGCGATGAGTCTCATTGACTGCACAGCAGCGCTCAGCACACGAGGAGGCAGATCCACAGGAGAGGCAGCAACCCCGGGGAGGAAGCGGATGATGGTTTTAATGCTTCCTGGGTGGCCTGCATTACCCAGAGCTTTCAGAGCAAGGACCATGTTTGCCTCATTGCCGGTCCTCAGACTTTCCATGGCCAGGTCCAGTAGTGGCTAATGCAGATGTTGAATAAATATGCAGTGAGGTTTCTCTGGGTAGTCAAGGCTAAAGTACATTTACATTCTCTCTATCAACCCCAGTCTGTTACTAGTTTGTTTCCTCTGTTTTATTACCTGAACAGCAGATACTGGGCAAGGTGTGTAATAGTTACAGTGCTTGTACACCAGTGAGCCATAGGTAAGCACCACAGTGTGCCACACATAGACATTGGATTTACTTGAGGGCATTGTCAGGAACATCTGTAAAAGAGGTAAAGTTTGTTTTCTTCAATCTGGAGAGAAGATTTCATATCATTTCTAAATACTGGTACTGACTTACTTTAGCCATCTCAACCAGCTCAGGAATAGGTCGTAGATGGTTGATTGCCAAGACAACAATATGCACAATTTCAGTTGCGGTCAGCTCTCCAGACTCAAGCCTACTCTCAATGAACTTCAGGATTCTGGCATCAGTGACCTCGACAGCCATGTCCAAAAACCAACGTCTAATAAGCAAAGAAAGAGAGACAGAAGGCAAATGTGGCAAAACTTCTGATAAAGACTATCCTTCAAATAAATCAAGAAGATAAAAGTGTGAAGGAGAAACTTTGGATGTCGCGTTTAATTGCACTTGTGCAGGATGACTGTTGAAATCTTAATGAGCAAGGAAACCAGTCTTTCAGTCATCACCTCTCTGTCATCAGGCCTCACAGGATAATAAATCATTCATCACCGGCAATACTCTAGACTAAATCCTTCCTACACTAAGTGGGAGGATATTCAGCAATTAGCTATTCAGTCAAGTGGATCAGTGTCAGATTTAAAAGATAGCCTTGGAGTACTTTGTTCACCATCTTGAAACACTGTAATAAAAAGCTTGATTTAGGAATGTCTGACAGATTTTCACTTACAATACAGTGCTTTCACTGGGTCCAAAGACAAACTGCAACAATTATGTACTCAACTTCTCCGGCTATTTAACATTTCAACAACTAAAGCCATCATTATTAGCAATATTTGCTAAATGCTGCCTCGTGCTGTGCCCATGGAAGATTAGAGTTGGGTTTCGAGATGCCAAAATAAAGAGCGCAGTCTAGACCTGCCTTCTTTATAAAGTGTCTTCAGATATCATTGGTTATGAATCACAAATACACTGATTATATTGAAAACACTGTAAGGCATAAAGTACAGCTGCACTGAGCTTATGACCTTAACCATGACAGACGATTTTAAAACTAAACACTGGATATTAGAACTCTGAAATGATTCTTAAATCACTGGTAGTCATATACAAAACAATCTGCTTTGTGTGATGGTGATAAGCAGGTCTAAAAAACATGGTTTGACATATAATATCAATTATTACTTCTTTTTAGAAGCACTTGAAAATACAGCTAAGTAAATGCTTGGTAACAGTAATATTTACAAACTGGTCTTTCCAAATAAATGCACAATTTTCTTAGAATTTCTTGAATAAAGCTCAATTTCCAGTGTTTCAAAGACATGTTAAAACTTCAGTTTTACCACTTAAATGCCCAAAATGTCAACCTGTCAATCAATATTTGTATGTATTGTGCCAATTCATTACCGAAGTCATCTCAGGACACTTTTCAAGGAGGGCAGGTTTAAACCAAAATGATAATAATTATAATCATATAGTAATAATGACAATTATAAGTATAGTAATAATAAGAAGTATGTTAATAACAATAATAATAATAATGTAAAAATCTGACTGCCTCCACTGAGGATTCTATTCAATGAAATCTGGAGAACATGAGATGTACTTTCTAACCATTAAACCCCCGTTTTCATTGCATGGATTAATTTCACATAATAAAGAGGAAACATGATTAAAAGTGGCATTCCTCGGGTGCAGATGGCCAAGCCATTAGGTCAAGCCCCATGTTTGCAGGGGGCCTGGGTACAAGTTCCACCCGTGGTTCCTTTTCCACATGTCATCCCCCACTCTCTCATTCCTGTTTCCACAGTTTTCATCTATTAATTAAAGGCATAAAAAGACAAAAAAAAAAGAGAAAAAAAAAGGAAAAAGTGGCCTTCTTGGTTCACACTGCAAGTGACATGCAGAAGATGCAAAGCAACCTGAGACTGCTTGCAACATTAAGAAGGCCAATTTCAACCGCTTTTCTTCCTTATTGTGTGAGATTCATCCATGAAATGAAACTGATGGTTTATTTTTTAGTAAAAACTTCTTATGGAGCGCATTATTTTGGTTTTAAAGTTTCCCTTAAATCAAAATAATAAGAAGCTGAAAAGCTGAGCAGGCCAGAACATCACATGTCTCAGGGGATGGGGGTATGGAGTTGCACATTATGGGGAACCTGAGTGACAACGCCCGGCTGATGGCAGAGAATAATGATGGTCCCTCATATATAAGTAGTGACAAAACATGAATGCACTCCAAAAATTCAAACTTGACTAATGTTCAGTGATCAAAGGTTGAGTTTCTTTAACTATGTCAGACATGCACCAAGTAAAAAAAATATAGATTCAAGTTGAGCCAATATTTTCTGTGGAAAATAGTTGGCTCAACACTTTAGTAAAGCCAAACAAAATATATATTTCTATCAGAAACATTTTGTGCCAACTGGAGATTTTAGCTATGAGCATGTTATGTCAACTATATAGCAACATGAAGTATTAAAGCTTTGAAACTTGTTACTTAACCTTTTCACGTTAGTTTTTACAGTGTAAGATACAGCAACAGAGCAGCAGCGTCCAATAGCAGTTAAAGCTTTCTTATGTGGCAGTCACTGACGTAACATCCAGGGTTTTCATAGCAACAATAAACATTTTTTCAACTGTCACAGCCACTATCATGGTGGACCATTACAGCTATAGAATTAAGAATCTCTCTGTAATGTGAGAACTCAACTAACGATATATATAACATAGGAGAAGTCATTTTTGAATAAATGTAGGCATTCCAATGGGAAAATTCTACACATTGTACCTTTAAATGTAAATTGTTGACCAAAGATGAGACAGGATTGCATAGTTTCTACAATACAAACAGGTACTCACCTGTGATCTCTACTCCCTTTAAACTGCTTCCACATAGCTTCTAATCCTTCATAATCTGTCACTCGCAGCAGTTGGTACAGCTTTATGATATCCTCAGTTGAAGCGCTGTCAATGGCATATTTATTAGCCTCAACCAGTTTGTTGAACAACTCAATAGCCTATAAAGAAGAACAGAGGATACAACAGAAAATCTTTGACATTAACAAAATTCATTTGCGCTCATTTCAAAGGTAATCTGTGCACTAATTGTGTAAAAATTTGCTTAAAATTCAATACTTTCTACTCCTATTTGGGCAGAATTCTAAAAATCTGCACTGAATTTGGCTGCAGTACATGATTCTCACCTTTGGCACTGGGTTCTCCAGGTTTTGCATCACAATAGGGATATCAGCTTCTGCATCAACAAACTTGTGAACAAGGCTGCCCTTGCTTTCCATCGGTCCAAATGTAAGGGCTTCAGCTGTGTCGCTCACACTGAGAAGCACCATTTCCTTCCTGCAGGAGAGGATATTTACAACATCTGGTTTGTAATGCAGTCAGCTGTCGTGAATGAGCAGGCATAATGTGCAGAAATGTCCTTGTCTTACATCGCTTGCATCTTAAAATTGCCACCTTTCACGTTGAAAGGACTGAAGTGCTGCCGCTCCAGGCCCTGAGCCTTGGTAATGAGGCCTCCCTCTGCTGTTGGTTTGACGGTGTAAACATATTTTACAGATGAAATGATAGATTCCCCTTTCTAGATGGAAGGACATACAAAGAAGGAGCAATTGTTTGGGTCTGTGTCATCTATAGTTTTGGAACCAGAAGCAGTTAGAGTGAGATTAACAGACCTGTTTGGCCACTTTGTCCAGCACGGCAGTTGACATTCCCCTGTAGATGGCTGCTTTCTCCCTGCAGTTATCAAAATCCACAACCTGGGTGATAGTCATGTCCTTTGTTTCTGCATTTTCCTCAATAGCATAGTTGCTCTGGCACTTGCCATGGATCCCAATCTACAAACAAAAGTAGACTTTCTCTATTTAATGAATACTGATGTCAAGAGAGCAGTTTGTCTTTCAGCTTTGGCGTACCTCTTCAAGCTCGTAATATCTCTGTGTGGTCTTCAAGGTGACTTGAAAAAAACTCAGTATCCCTCTCACAATGTTGACAATGCTGTCAGGGATCTCAGCAGCAGCACGGATGTCTCCGACATGTCCACTGGTGTAGTTGAACATGAAGGGTTTGGAGAGAGGAGCAGCAATACGCTGGGTGAGCTTAGGGGAGGCAGTGAAGCCGTCTTTCCCAGGGAAGCCATTGAACTCCTCTACAGCCAGATCAGACACCTTTGGACAGGGACAGAAGTAGACGCTTTAGGATTCTGAGTCAACATGAAAACACTGTCATTGTCTGCTTGGATTCGTGCCACATGGAACTCAGATTAAACTCGTAAGTCAATAGAAATAGACAAAAACATAGTCTGTGTACACCTAAAAACATACCAAACAGGTTGTGAAAATGGACTGTTTGAGCACAATAGACATGTTGAACAACTTCAATGTGCCAGTCTTTATAATCACAAACATTGAACTGAATTTCAGACTCTTAAGAGGTTAAATTTGGATCAAAAACTTCAGCATTTATCACACCAGAAAAAAATCTAACGGCTTCAAAAGCCCCTTAAGCCTTTCAACAGATGTTTATTTAATTAAATCCCCAAATAATTAATGATATATGAATAAATGATTCATGACAAATGATGCTCTGTAACTGCAAACTTGATTTATGATTCAGACACAAAATTAACAACCTGTCACTGTTTATGCTGCACTGATCATTTTAAGCACTTCTAAAATATTCTAACAAAGTTTGTATCAGACACTGTGGTCACTCTTACCAGAAGGATGAAGGTTTGTGCAGACACACCAGAGATCTTGACCTTGCATGAAATTCTCGCACCAGACTCTGCGAGGTTGGGCATCCCGAGTCCAAAGTTCACCGCTCCCTCATATTTGTACTCATAGATTTTGTGGGGGTTCAGGCCCAGATCTGAAATGTTGTTCCAAATCAAGTGTAATTTAAATTATGAATGATAAACATTATTAAAGAACAAAATGTTACTTACAATCTGCTAAAGTAACTCACCATAGCGGATGCTCTGACATGCTAAGATTACAAAGTCAAACACAGTGTTAGCACGAAAACTTTCAATAACATAAAAACAAGTTAAAATGTCAATAAAAGTCATGCAAGTAAAAATTATCAGCATAATTACTAAAAAAGACTTAAATGATTGAATGAAAACCAATAAGATAAGAATCTACATCAATTTACCTAGGAACAATAAAATAAGCTACCTGGCTTACTGAGGCTATACCAACACAACACGGCAGCAAACTTTAAAAAATAGTCCCTGCTTTTGTTATTCTTGCCAAGGCTGCCCCTACTGATTGTTCATTTTGAATTAAATGCAGATGAGATATCAGTAACACTTTAAGTGGGCCCTAATTACCTAGTAATTTTATAGTAATAGGTTGTAATCATCTAATAATTTCTCAAAGATAAAGTGGTAATTAGATAGCAATAAGTTGGTATTTTACCAAGCATTAACTCGAATATATGGTAATATTGAGGATGTACTTACACACAGCCCTTAAAACAACAATTTTTCAGGACGACACTTGAAACCGAGGGAAATTATGAATTTCCCACCATGTACCGTGTTCACTTGGGAAATGACACAACAGACTAAATGTTAATATTTCTCTGCATTTGAAAATAGTTGTGTTTTCTCATATATTCAATCTTTAGCTACTAGGGATGGGTGTTTATTGTATTTTTGGTATGTACATGGGTATCTAGGGTTATTAACTTAATAAATATATGGAGAACGACTGAGATGGTCCAAACTTTATTGACCATACCACATTTAACGAGGGCATCTTGTTCATGGTGAACTCTTGTCACCCCTGACACAGCTATTTATTGTCAATGTGTGATGATGTAACAGCAATCAAGTGCGTTTCATTACAGTGTTTCCCAACCATTTTTCCCTGGCGCCCCCCACCAACACATACCTAAGAAAAGCAGAGTGCCCAAAGGATCCAAGAGAGAAGAAAAAGAGACACACTCCTGATAAAAATCAACTTAAATTTTAATTGTTTCACTGATAAAATACCAAAAAAGCCTATACATGCGTTTCTTATCAAAAGACCTTTATCTAAACTAATTAATAACTGCGTTATCATGGTTTTAATCAACGCAAATCTATTTTTGGTAGCCTCTGAGCAGACAAAGCCTTACACCCCCACCCCCACCCCACCCCCAAGATCTGGACCCCAGGTCCTGGAACCAATGACTTAGGGGAACGTTTTCACCCCTTCCCCTTACCACTCTGTTTCAAGCGACAAGGTGAAGGGGCAGAAAAAGGGGATGGGCGAAGGGGTAGAAATGAGAGTGGCCCTAACCCTAAAAATTACTTGAGAATTATTCAGGGAGGACTCAATTTAATTTGAGGGGCTAAAACAAAGAATTTGCCTGGGAATTATCAAGAAACAGAGAAAATTATCATTGTATTTCTTAGAAATTACTTGGTAAAATTCCACCTAATTACCAGAGAATTGCTACAGTATTACAGGGTAAGGGTTAGATGGATAGCGCAAAATACCACCTAATTACTAGAGAGCAAACACAACATTATGAGGAAATACTTTACAAATAAATACATTATTACTAGGTAAAAACTTCCTTAATATTACAGGGTTATTACCTCATAAAATACAGATTTATTACTAGGTAATTACCAACTTATTCTGGAGAAATTACTAGATAATTGCACTTATTTCCATTAAATTACGGTGTAATCAAGGCCAAGTAGACTAAAGTGCTACAAGATATCCTCTTTAAAAAGTCTCATTCCCATTATGGTGGAATAAAATCAAAATTATTGCAATAAACACCATAAGTGATGTGAAAATTTTATGGTCAATGTCATGCTTTTCAAGGCTGCATAATGATAACTTTCCATTATTAAAAGTGATACAATGTAATTAAAACAAATCATGTAATTGTTTACTTACTGGCAAGGGCCACAAGGCAACAGAGGAGGATCCCTCGCATGGTGAGACCAAGGACTGAAAGTGAGTTTTTCAAATTTGTCCTTTTTATAACAGAAAGGGGTTTGGACAGGGGGATGTAAGCAAGATAGAGGTTTGGTTTAAACATGACTGATTAAAGCAAACATAAGCTGTCTGCAGCAGAGCCATGTCGACCTGTGACATTGTCATAGTGACACCATTAACAAATGGCTGATAACAGTTTCTAAAATGTTGTTTGAAATAGATTAGAGGTTGTGACAGCTCCAGAAAACGCCTGTAGAGCTGTGGCCCCTACATTTTTGCTCTGTGATAAAAATTAAGATTATAAGACCAGAACAGTGCCTTTCTTCCCTGCTTTTTCAAAGAGCTTGGTGAAGATGTTTCTCTGGAACATGTGCAATAGGGAAGCTTTGTTCACCAGCTGACAACTTCTTTAAGTCATGAATTCATGAATCAACATGAGTTAAGCACATGTAAAAATTTTGGGATGGATGGTAAACATCAACTATTTTTCAGACTACTAAAATATTTGGTCTAATTTTAGTTTTAAATCCCCTCTTCTTGATTACAGCTGAATTGAAGAAAGAAGAAGAGATGTTGTCAAATCATGATGAAGTAGCTATGGCTCAATCCATGCTAACAGCTTCACTACTGCCATGTTTACAGGCTTTTTAACACTTCTACAAAACCACGCTTGTAGCTACTGCTTCTTTCTCCTCAAATGATGCTGACTGATTCTATCATTCTCTGACAGGAACAAACTTGAAGCTTGTAGAGTGGATCTGCCTAATGACAGATCTGGAATTTGGCTGATCCATTGTCTTTACAAGGTTTGAGAGAAAGAGCTCAAAGATCTGTATTCCTTCCAGTCATTTAGGGTGGGCCGCCCCATACAACCATGACTGTGCCACTAAGGAGCAGCCTAGTAATGTGCAAGTCCAGGGTTAATTTCATAGTGTGAACTTCACAGCATAAACACGGTTTAAACATGGTTGTTTTTGCATAAATATTCAGTTAAGGCCTCATTTTAAATCACCATGAAAATGTGGTAAACAAGTTTTTCAGATCTAAATACAGACACAAACCCAGCGGGATTCTTATCTATTCCCTCAGTGATATTCAGCCACATGTTTAAGGGAACAGGGGGTGTTGGCAGGTTCATCCATTTACTTCTTAAACATCAGTGCAACTCCCAGCCTTAAAATGTACACACCATCTCATGGCATTACAAAGCTTTCCTCCTGAATCTCAACCCTTCATGCTGATTTTTGCGTCAGCCCAAAAGGCCTCTCCAGCATTATTTCCACATGCAGATCGAGGGTGACAACATTAAGCAGCAATCAGCCAAGTCAGTTCTCACCCGCTGTTAGGGTAATGTTCAGGCTGCACAATGCAAGAGTCCCCCTGTGAATTAACATTTAAAGATGGTCTAAGTTAGGTTACCTCTTCTTGCTCCAAGGCTTCAGTTCACTAGGATTTCCTGTTTGTCATTTCAGATTAAACCAGCAGAGGGCTCTAGTGTTACATCTTTGTCTTTTTGTCTCAGGATGGTTTAGAGCGCCTTGGATTATTCAAGCCATTGCAGCACAAATAAAGACTAATTGACATGTCAATTGAAAAAAATGGGTTTCAGGAGTATCCTAATCAGACTTTCAGTCATTCAGCTGTCAGCTAAACCTAGTGCTTGTATTGTTTATGTGTTAAGTTTTGGATTTCTCTCCATTTTCTGCCACTGACTGACAAGAGGAAACAGCCGTGTGACTACTTTCAGCCATCAAACAGCTTTTCAAGACAAACAGCAACTACAATGTTGAACTGTGACAGCAGGGGCTGGGTTGTTCATAGCTGCTGCAACAAAGTATTGATGAAAATTAATATATGACAGGATGAATTTACAAAGAAAAAATCCATCAAGTTTAGAGCTGAAATGTAATTTATGTAAAACACAAACATTTAATTCAATACTATAAGAGTATAGGAATCAAATTCATACAAAAATAGGAATCAAAAACTACAAAAAAAAAAAAAAAGTAATTGTGGATCCACAAAATACTTTGTGAATCCATAGGGAGACATCTGTAGGGACAACTAGCAATCTCCTTAACCTTACTTTACAAAGAATTCCACAGTTCTTGACAGCTTTCAGCTGTGTGAGAATAAGGAAACTTGTCAATTCAGTAAATATCAGTGTACACAAAAAATGAGGGTGTGATCCACAAATAACCTGTGAATAGTGCTATAATTTGAGCAGAATTGGCACCTGTTTGTCTTACAGCCATCCTTTCCACAAAACAATGTACAGTTATTATTTGCAAGTGCAAATTTGCCACAAAGTTTGGCAGCTGAGTGCAATTTGTACCTGTCATTGTAACAAGCCATGTGGTAAATCTATCACTTTGCGCCCAGATGACAGCATATCTGCCAATACTCCTGTTTTTCATGGGTATCTCCTTTATTCAACCCCCTCCTGTTCTGTCATTTCTCCAGGGAAAGTCATGTCATTTTAGTGGCCTTACTGTCAGGGCTGTTTCTGGGGCTTGGGGACACCAAGGGCTGAGCCCAAACCCCAGAAGGGGATCCAGAAAATTAAGAATTTAAAAATGAAAAAGGTTGTTAAAATGTGAACATTTTCCATCAGCAAAAACAAGACATTTTGTCCCTGAATGGTTTTTAATGCACTTCCTGTACATTTTACAACATGGTCCCTGTATGTGTGATTTTATCATTTTAAGCTTTGTTTAGAAGAAGAAGCTCAGTGAGATGAGTTAAGCCTGCATCTCTTAAATAGAATCTGTGCCTCTTTGGTCAGAGGCCATACTCCTTAGATGATTAGTGTAAAAATAGACTTCTTACAGGAGGAAGATTTTAGGACAACTGATATGGCTCAGAATCAACCAATATGCTGACATAGCAGATTCTATACAGTGTCTCAGGATTAAACCATTCCCTTGTTGGATCATTCATTACCTTGTATACATCTTGAAGTTTAACCATCACTCTTAAAAATCTCAAATCCTCAATCTCACTGAGACAATCATGGCAGAGCAAGGAGGAGGGGCCTCAAGAGGTTATTTAAGAGATGGGTGTGGTTATCGGCCTCCCTTTGTCCTTGTGCCTGCTCTGTCAATGCTGCCACAGCACTTGAGTAAGTTTGTTTGTTAAATTATTATACTTTTTACTTTGTTTACCATATAAGTGCATCCTTTAATTATGTTTGTCACTTTCACCAAAGGTAGAAGTTTGTTTATGACCACTGAAACCACAAAGAAGACCTAGAGACCTAGAAATGTTTGTTTAATTTAAAGGACACATATGAGTGAGTACGTTTTCTACCCAAGTTTGAAGAGAATAGTTTATTTTGACAGTGTACTAATTTATGTTTGTTTAACAGGAAGTTGAAGCAATTCCTCACTCCTTGTGTAATATAATGGATGCATACATTAGTGTAAGTTAAATCCTGTTAGCTTTCATTTAATAGTAAAATGCGTGGCAATGTTTTGATTTGTTATATCTGTTTTGTACAGAAAATCATCCATCCATCCATTCATCCATCCTTTCATCTTCATCTTCAATAAATGGTTAATCTGATTTCTGGATCCATGTGTTTAAATGTGCACCCCACCTAGAGGTTCCATGAGCTAGCATCAGCTGAAAGTCAATTGGCCTTCACTGATTCAATTTAGTGACAGTTTTTATAATCACAATGTTTGGATCTAGCTTCACTTTTTGTGCTTAATGTGTGCATCATGACTTGTCACATGATAATAATGTCATCTACAAAGGCCCGGGTTTAAAATGTATGACGCCCCTGGGCCATAAGTCTTGGAGGCCCCCCTAGCCGCCAGCCTCTTTCCTATCCATTTTACTCTTCCTGGCACTGTCAGTTCCCATGGTTACCTGGCTTGTTGTCATCATGACCACGGCAACAAGAAAACTTTTATTTGTCAAAAGAAAAAAAAAGTATATCTGCATCAATGTATTCATATTCCCTTACACTTGAAGGCAGAAATGGTATTATTACATTTATTTAAAATAATAATAATAATAATAAAATCAAAGGCAGGATAATGCAGTTGGCTTGGCTATGAGAGCCCTTAGAGGTTGGAGGCCCCCGGGCAACGGCCCAGTTGGCCCGGTGGTAAATTCGTGCCTGCATCTACATTCTGTACATAATTTGCTGACAAGCCCGGCTTGTCAGAGAGATGAACCTCAGTCCTGTCAGCTGTTAATCTGCTGTCTCCAATAAATCTACAAACCCCATAATGGTCTCCTCTCTCTGTCACCTACACACAAGCAGTCATACACTTTCAGTCCCACAACTGATATTCGGGGCCCCTAGAGGGCCATTTTGTGATGGACATAGAAATACATTTCCACTGGGGTATAAATTTGTGGAAGGTCTGGTGAGTTTTGGGCATGTTAAAGCAACCAAATTGGCAATTTATTTGCCAAATTAATAACGCATCAGATTGCAAAAGGGTCCGGACCAGTAATGGGCACTAACAAGCTCTGTTTTTGTGCTTTCTTGTACATTTTGGCACCTTAATCTACATGTTGAAAGTATGTTATAATTGTATTTTTCTTTTGTCTTTTCATGGAAAAATAGCCACATGAATCTCCATAAACATGTTTATTTTCCATGCTGATGATGAATTCTGTCAAAATACCAGAAATATTTAGTATTAATATTGACTAAAAACAAGATATTGAAAGTAGTTCAGTGACACAGTAAAAACAGTTTAGACAGTCACAATAAAAGAGAGTGTTAGTGTTCCTTTTCAGAGCTTTGTTACTGAAGACGTAGTGTAATTCTCATTTTGTCCACTGGATGGGGTAATATGCCAATCTAAGAGGCATCATGTACCAGAGAGTGGTAATGGACCTCACACCTACTTCTCTTTATTTTACCGTACACTCAGTTGTTTATGTTCAGACATGCATTCACACAAGAATATTTACTTTAAACATAAAAAAGTGATCAACAGAGACAAGTAATTTTGCCAAATTTGTTTTTTTAAATAATTTACAAATCAGTTTCAAACACAAAGAAAGGCAAAAAGACAGTATACTATTGTGATGTTGTGTAATGCTGACAAATGAAAAGAAAAAAAAGAATTGACGCAAACTGAAAATATGTTGAATGTTGTGTTGCACAGACAGATCCTGAACATGAAAGAAAATATGAATAATGATACCAGTCATATAAAGGAAGAAACAACACATTTAAAAAGTACAAGTGCTATGTGTTTTCATTCACTGGATATCTGCTCAGAGCAGTTTCTCCCACCTTATCTTGAAAAAAATCAAAGCATGAGTCACAACGTGTTGGTGAGCTGTAGTGCTGACTGTTATTCAGATGATTAGGCGTTGGTCATATTTATTTATCTCAGGCATTCAAAACAGCATGGCACATTTTTGAAGAGCCTGTAGTACTCCTCCTGGATCTGGGGTGACAAATACAAGAACACAGGATTATGATTAAAAAATATTTTTTACAATGTAATAGAAAAAAAATGCTGCTGTGTTATACGGTGTAATAATGGGTGTAGTGTAGCCAAGATTTGGACGCAAGTAGCTACCACAGTTGAAATTATAAGGATCATTAATGTAATTAGAAAATGTCCATTTTATATATTTCTATATGTAAATACATGCATGAGCTCATACATGATTTATGTTTTATTTTTCACCCTTTAAAGCTAACTTTATTACATTTAATACCTGATTTTGTGAGACCTGAATCTAATCAACATGATCAATAATTTCCTTAAAAACCTTGCATACAATCTGATAAATGATTAAAAAAGCTTTTCAATGGATTATCAATTGCTAAATATGCCTAATACATTAAATGTGATACAAAAAATAATGCAAAATTTTAAAGCAATTTTTCTCTTAAGATTTTGGTAAAAGGTTAAATAAACATCTCATTTCCAAAAAGAAAGAGAATTTTTTGGCTGCTATTGGAGGTATCAGACTTTAAATTAACTGCACAACATTTAACTTTCTCTCTATATTTCTTTAGCACAAGCACAAATCACAAAAATGTTCTTCAAGGCCATCATAAGATTTAAGTACTACAGTTGTAGCTGTGTGTCATGTAGCAGTTTTGAAATGCTTATATAGCTGGCGTTGGGCTAAAAACTCATATCTCCAAAATCACCTTTTTTTCAGGGAATTAAAACACGCTTTATTTTTAATGAATTTTAACAGTAATGACAGTCAGCTTGTTTTTGACACTTTTTATTGGTTCAGAATTTGTATAACCCGCTGACAGATGTGAAGGGTCACCAACAGCACTGATTTATGAAAAATAATTGAAAATAAAGAAAAATGATGCCAGGGATATAAAGAAAGAGCTTATAACTGTCCTTAAAACATACATCATAATAAACTACACGGAGATCATTTCAGAAACGAGAAAATACCTTTCTGGACAGGACACAAAGAAAGATGAAGATGAACATCCCTTGGAAGGCGTTGGTAATGGTGAACAGATATGCTGTAAGCGTGGTCTCATTAAGGATGTGCAGCACTCCAAAAGTCCAGGTGGCTCCCAGCACAAACAGCAGAGCCAGTGCACCCCGGGCACAGGACCTGAGGTTGATAACACGAGTGTGAGCGAGCTGGACAGAACACTTCACAACTTAAGTGTTGTTTGATACGAGGACACCACATGAGAGTGTAATATTCCACCAGATGAGGGATTTACTGTTTGATTTTAAAACATTCTTTTGACCTTCTCAGCAAAAGCACAAAATAATCCTACCTGATGTTTTCATAGTGGCTGATTTCAGGCTTTTTCACAGCAGTGTGCCGGTACACTTTGTAGATGATTACACCGAAAGCCAACAGATTAACCTTTAGTGAAGACCGACCAAAACAAACGTGACGAACAAACACCAACACCATGAATATTTATATTTGACAACAATGACTATTTAATGATTCAAATTAACACTTCAACTGTTTTAGGATGCTCCAAAAACACCTGATCTTACCAGAATGATCAAACATGCAGGCCCAATGAAGCTCCATATGAAGTGATTTTCTGTGCTCAGCCAACACCTACAACACAAACAGAGAGAGCGTTGTTTTATGGACTCAATGTGTCATGATCTCTTTGTTGCAACAATCCCTCCTCCAGCAAAGGCAATAAAGTAAATATAATCTATTATCATAGTCTAATCTAGCCTAATCTTAATTATAACAACACTGTATTGGCGACTACACACCCTTCTTATCTTACAATAACAAAAACAACTGCTCACAGTTATGAACAATCAGCACTTCCTCTGCATAACCTCAATCTTTTAATGAGATTTTGCATTAATAAACAAAAGGCTCACTTTATTTAATGCTCTGTATGCAAAGTGTCCTCTTACACTGATGTAGTCTACAAGGCCTTTTGAGCATCTTCAACTCCCTTTGTCTCCCTGCAGGCCAAATTTAATCTCTGTTCCCTTTATTTTTATAATGAATGTAATTTGTTTATCTTTTTCCACTGAAAAAAGGCTAAATTAAGTTTGAAAGAGGTCTTTGTCAAAGCCTTTGTCCTCACAAAACTCTGTACAAAAAGTTAAAATTTCCACTTACGCTTTATCAGTGCCATAATACTTGGAGCCGAGTGTTGCTGAGATGGCTACAACAACCGCCGGGCTCCCATAGCCGAAGATATAAAAGTTACGGTGAAGGAAGCCTTTGTTGTAGATGACGCCAACCACGATTAAGTAGAGATGGATGCCCTCGATGCACATCCAGGCAAAGGCCGCGAGGAAGAAATAGTGCAGCAGCCCGGCAATAACAGAGCAGAAAAGCTGCCAAGGGAGACAAAAGAAGAAAGAGGGAGAAAGAGACACAGATTTTTACAGGTTTATCATGTGTAAAGTACAGCAGTTCTCGCCCTAGTATGAAGACATCAAACGTTTTGATTTTTGTGTTTATTTGTTGCCTGTTTGGTCAATTTCAAAAAGAGTTGCATTGCCATTATTTGTGCATTTTAACACAGGAATAGAAGAGCCCTTATGTACACAGACAACTCATGTCAGGATAATTTTTCTGTACAAAACATGGCAGAAAGTAGGTCAAGCCGAGAAACACAGGTTATTTCCTTTGTCTCACCAGCAGCTCACCTTGTGTGTATTCATGTTGATTCCCACCAGGAAGATGAACTCAGCCATGAAGAGGCTGCAGCACAGGTTTTTGTGGATGGTGGTCCTGGTGCTCTGGATCTCACTGAAGAACCAGAAGGTGAAGATGCACATGGACAGACAGATGAGGGAGATGATCATCCCCAGCTGGGTGATCCGGGTCAGGATGGTATGGTGGGCCACCAGCTGGGAAGCGAATGGAAAGGGAGGTGTTTCATTCACAGTTTCATGCTATACTGAAGTCATAATTTGTTGTGTTTTCTGCTTGGGATCATTCGATGCAACAAGGGTACATGAGCTGGGGTTGCAGGCAGGCTGTGCCATTTTTGTTTGTCCTGTGTCAGATATTCAACTGATTCAAACTGATGTTGCATTAGAAAGACTAAAAACTGTTCATATCATTTCTCTTAATCCATCTTTATTAAAATCACTGATGGCTCTTTTTCTTAGGTAAATTAATTTGTCATTTTTGTTTTTCAACCTGGTTACATTGTTCCAAAATCTAAACATTTCCTTCAACAATGCTGGCAGGAAATCAATATATTTTGGGGGCACTGTTAAGCTCTATAAATCAATGAGGAGTGTGTCTTTAAAAGTTGTGGGTGGATTTCTCTCTGAGTTTCTTTCCAAGTCGATATTTGTTGTGAGTCACCTTGCCTACAGGAGCTGCTGACCCTGACAAAGTTTCATGCTTTGTTGTTTCTGTGGAGACTTTTTGAGCAGCACAAAACGCTGTCTTGCAGCTTTTCAGAAATATTACCCGAGTGGAACTTTAACACTTTTAAGACTCTGTAGAGAAAAAATAATAAAAACGGCACTTGCACAGTGTTGTCATTCAGCACCTACAAAAACACTGCTTTAGGGAAAGTAAGCCTAAGACCAAAGGCATTTAATCCAGCTTTTATGAAAATGATAATTAAATATTCTGAGTGTGTTAGAATATTTGTCATCTTTATAGTATAGGTAACATTTTGCAGCAATTATTTTGCATATTCCAGATGCATCCAAAGATTATCCATTCCTATATTTATACAGCATATCTTATACAAATAAAAAACAACAAACTGAATTAACAGAACATAAAAGCAATTAAAGCCATATAAATACATCAGATCTTGTGAAAAGAAGAGTAATATAAAACTGCTTTAGGATCTTTTGGTGGCAAGAAAAATTGAGTTACAAGAAATTGGCAAAACACAGTTGCACCCAAACTGGAAGACTAGTCTGGAATAATTTTGGACAGATATAAAATGGATAAATTGACTTAATCTTCGAGGATTCAGAAACAAAAAATCTATCAAATCTGGAACAAGTGGACTGAATTTATTTCACCAATAAGGGCAGATTTGTGTTTGACTTCATCATCGTTATAAGCTCCCACAGTTCTTGTGTAAATAAATACAATTTTTAATGTGTGTGATTGGAAAAAGCAAGAAAGGCTAAGACTGACTGTGTCAGAGGGATTGATACTCTTGGAAGTATGTATGGGGGACTGATGGACTCTACTGGAAGCAAGACGATCCACATAGGCCAAGTGGCACAAAACCATTACTTCTTGTACATAGACTCACCAAAACTAGGAAAGGTACAGTAGTGATGAATTTCTGGATACCGTACACGTTGCGAAACTGCCTTTATACAATTCAAAACAAGTATTAAGAAGATAAAAGACACACAGGGACAGAGATCACACAACCCTCCTGCTGAGTCAAAAGCCAAAGAATGCAATTAAATGACATTCTTATTTCCTATTTCATTTCACAATTTATGAGTCATCACAGAAAACGCTTCATCATCTTGGGTTTTTAATATGGTCTTTAGGGTAACAGGTCAAAGCTTATCAGCTGAACTGGGGTATAAACTTAATAGGTTGAAAATGTGATAAGGTGCTGATCAATTAAACAAAAAACCAAAACAAAAATAAAAAACAAAACAAAACAAAACAAAACAAAAAAGGATTTTTAAGATAAATTTTTGGACTTTTCCCTTTATTCCTATAGGACAGCTGAAGAGAGACAGGAAATATGAGGTTAGAGAGTGGAGGAAGACATGCACCAAACAGTGCTGAGACCAGAAATAAATCTTGCCATTTCCAACCCCAGTGCGGCTTCGGCAGAGGGCTGTTTAACATTAGCCTGGTCTGCTCGACAGTCCTGCCCGTTAAAGGGAAGGTTTGTGTCGCCACTGTAACGATGCTAAATACTGCTAGTGCTGTGCTCATAGTGATTAATGCTGGTCTTTACTATAATAGGGTCTAGTCTTTAATTATAATATTAATGATTAATGCTGGTCTACTAAAGGCCACAACAGAGAGTACAGCCTACACCTGCCCTCTTTGTAAAGTGTCTCAACATAACTTCAGTTATGAAGTGGCGCTATAAATATAAACAATATAAACAATGATTAATTGATTGATTGATCTTGCTACCAGTGCCATGAGGCACTATATAGCCTATAGCCTCTGCATATGGCCACCTGCTCTACCCACTGAGCTAAAATTGGCACCCTCCATTTAAAGATTTAAAGCAAAATTTTCATTTTAAATGAAAGAACAGAGCGCTAGTGGAGGGAGGCCATAATAGAGAGAATATGTACACATTTTCAAGTTCCTGTTAAAAGATAAGAAACAGTATTTTGGACTCACTGTAAACATGCAAGAGAGGCTTGGTTAATTCTGATGTAAAGTGTGCTGCAGAGGTCCAAAGTTTTTGAAATAAGAGCATCACTCATTCAAAGCTGCTAAAAGATAAAGTGATTTAAACTTTAAGAAAAACTGCAGAAGATAAGACTTAACAACAGCATACATCTGTTGCTCTATTTTGAAACCACTCAATATTTACACCAAGATAAAATGCTGTGGGCTTAAGCTATGAGGTAGCAGGGGATTCAGGTCCATAAGAGGGGCATCACAGATTCCACTGGGGCAAAATACGATGACTTTGGTTTTTCTTCAATTAAATTCTAAAATGCCTAAGGCCTAGCAGCCATTTCTTTTTAAAGGCAGCTTTATTTGCATAACATCTGTGTTAAGGTGGTATGATACACAATGTTTTTTATCTAAACCAGTTCAAGCTGGAGGAGGTAGAGTGGAGATAGAAAACGTCCTAGAATAGAATCTTGGGGGACTCCACGTGGTAGGGGGTAAAAGAGGAAGTCCAGTGAGTCACCAGGTCTGACTTGAAAACATCTATCCGACACACAGGATGAGCCACTTTGAAGCTGAGGCCCTCAAACTAACACTGAGTCAAGCAGTGAGAGTTGTGTGATCGACTGTATCAAGGCAAAAAATATTTCCTCTATGTTAAAACTACTCAGTGATTAAAATCAATTGCACATTTTTAAAAATGTTGAAATTTGTACTTAACCTTCAGACGAATCTTTAACTTGTGAATGGAAAGCTTTGTGTTCTAACATAATAGTGAAAATATGTCCCATTAAGCAGAAGTGTTTTACATTTTAGTTGAAAACCACTCACTCTGGGATTTAAACACTACATTATTGACTGGGTGTTCTAAGCACTGTTCCTTTTCATAAAAGCAAGCTTGGTGGTAATAGATACAAGGCTGAAAATTCTGTGTCTCTTATGAAAGACCTTGATAAATAAATCATCTTCAAAATATGAAACTTAAAAAAAAAAATCAAGGTGTCACTACAACTATTACTGCAGGCTTTAGCTACAAGGTTGAACTGCTGCCCTCATTGAAAATACATTTGTTCACCATCGACCTTAAATCATTTCAATAAATAATTTAAAGTCCTGACAGAAATATTCAAAAGAGGAAATACCTTTGCACTGTTACTGTTGTATTTTTAATGTCTGACCACTCACATTGGCTCGCCCGGAGGACATGAGGATGGCAAAGTGTGTGAGGTGACTGCAGGAGCAGGTGGTGGCGTTGTTGGTGACGAGGACCGTACTGCAGCCGTGAGTGGCCCAGCGGCCCTGCAGACTGTCTGGCTCATACTCCCAGAAGGCGCACTTGGTCACATCAGCTTTAGTGTCGATGGGCTGCGGGGGAGAAAGAGGAACAAGGAAGCTGTTAACTGAGCTGGTTTTATTAGTTTTGGTCCCAGAGCTGTTTTGTGATATTATAGCACCAGGGGGTCAAACACATTGTGCAGTTCACAACAAAACAGCACTTTATATGAATTTTTATCCAGTAAAAGTTTGTTTAAATCATACATATCTGTATCATATCTTGGACATTTTAATCAAAATTATTAACTTAAGTTCATTAACTTGATTTTCAGGAGTAATTTTATTCCTCAGGGAATCTAATTATTGCTGCATTATTGCATTTGCTTCTTTTTGCTGTTTTTATTGTCTTTAAACTGAAGATTAAATAAAAAACGAAATGCACACTCATTATTATGCTTTATTTCTGGCTAAAATGATTGGCACAGAGCTTAGAGTGCAGCCATGTCTGCTTGCTTGAGAGTAAAGAAATAACATTGCGCTGTTTAAATGTACGTAAGTCTGAAAATCCGAAAGAAATTCTTTTATCATTAAAATTCAAAATATCATGCTTCATAACTCAACAGATTTTTAATAAATTACATTGAGAACATGTTCTTGCTGTCAAAAACAAATTAAATTTAATTAAAACATGGTCCACAGAGATTGTGTTTGCTTAGTTTTCTAAATTTGCATTGCATTTTTTAATTAGATGGGCACCTTTAGAAAATCAGTTTTTCTTTCAAATAAATACGTGCAGTTTGTCACAAAAATAATGACCAGGTTTGAGTGAGAAAAAAAAAGAACTGCATCACAGGAAGATAGCACCTTGCCAGCAGAATGTGGAGCCAAAATTATTGATTGTTGCTCTTTCAAGGCAATTTACGGGGGATTTTTCGCTGCTCGACATAAATCAACAGCTCCTTTGTTAGGCTAAAGCCTCGGGGGCCCAACAAAAATAATGATTTCACTTTCTCATACATTTTAATTATCTTAAAAGACAACAACAGTACATTAACTTTTAGGGTTATTTCCCACATTACTCGCCTTCCTCTTTCGTCTGTTCAGTTTCTCTTCCATTTTCTAGGAAATGATTCGTCACAACAGAAATATTTGTTAAATTTCATACCTTACTCATTAGCCACAGCCCTAATGACTCCTCCAATGTGAGTTTGTTTAAATTTGACTTCAATGGAAACTTATAAGTTACAGCTAGAGTCAGTCTCCATGTTAGGAAACGGGTCCTCATGCATAAGAGCATGCAGTTTCTGATGTTTTAAACTGCATGAGAGCCATGAAACACAATTAAAAAGAAGCTAGAAGAAAGTCTAGGAAGAAACCTTTAACCTAGATTTTATTTAAAGTGACTATGGAAAAACATTTTAATAAGAAAGGTGGGACTTCCGTGTTATAATAAGCTTATAAATCAGGTCAGTGGGGAAATTAATAACAAAAAAAACAAATATCCACCAGCTATAACCAGGTCAAACTGATTAAAAAAAAAAAAAAAAAAAAAAAAAAGAACCCTAATAAAAATGCCTCACCAGCAGAAACACAGGAGCTCTGCAGCAGCATACAATGCAAAGGTATACATCAAGTGTGCCAAAAACAATGTAGCCAGCCTCAGCACTCTGCTCAGTCTTTACCTCGTTGTGTCTCAGAGTGAAGGTGACATGGTCAAGTTGGTAAATGTCAGCAGGTTTGACGGCTGCTGCCACGACCTGGGAGTTGACAGTGATTTCCCCTGTTCCTGCATAGCGCGAGTAGTCAGTGACACCCGGGTCGCTGCTCGGCTTCAGGATGTCACCGAGGCTGTCATATCGCACAAACACCACCGACACACTTCCTGATGGACAAAAAAGAAAGCATTCACCAAAGACAGAGGGGAGTCAAACTGTAGAGTATGTTTAATCAAACTTTGGGAGAAGTTGTGCCAGTTGATCAATTATAATACAGAATAACTTACAATAATGAGGGGTCCTTAACAGTGAAATAATTTTAAATGATCTTTTCTGAGAGATGTTTGTGCATATAAAAATGTATTTAACTCTGAAATATTAACGGAAATTAATGGAAAAAGTAATTTCTTCCACTCAGATAGAATTGACACACATTGTAACCAGTACAAAAGCTGCACATATTTTTTCTTTAATTTCTTAGATTGCATTAGAATTAATTTTGGGTCATGTTTACCCAAAAGATACACCCAGACAGGCTTCACAGCATCCCATTTAAAGATCCTTTTAATATAAAACACATGTGGCATCGAGAAACATGCGACAAACAGCATGTACAGTAAAGCAGGTCTCCTCACTTTTAAGAATGAAATCTGAAGCATTTTTAGACCTTTTTAAAATCTAAACTGAGAGACATTAATACCATTTTTTTCAGGGTAGATGGTCAAAATTAAAAGGCAAAGTGGTTTTTCCAGTACACAGGACGGAGCTGAACGCTCTGGTTTAATGACAAAGATTTTCTTTTTGTCATAATACCCAAATCTAATCATTTCTAAAACATTTAATGCCTTGCTTCTATTAATACAACATTGGTGATATTTATCATAATGTGCAGCAAAAATGTATACTAAAAAGAATCAAATAAATTTAGCAAGAAAGCAAAGATTGGATAAATACATATCTTATCCAAAGTGTCCTCTCACAAGTAAAAACAAGACTTTTAAGACTTTTTATGGCCTTAATTGTCAAAATTCCAATTTAAAATGTTTTAAGAGTTTTCAAGGATCTGCAGGATCCCTGATGTAGATGGTCTAAACCCTGATAATGCCTTTCTTTTATTTATTTATTACACTTTAAATTAGGATGAGCCACCTCACCATTTCCATCTTCCTCTGCTCTCAGTTTTGGACTCAGAGATATCTCATCTCCTGCCATGGAAACCGACAGTGTGGCTTTTATGTGACGAGCATCAAAGGTGATGACTTTCAATTCTGTGTTTTTGGGATGAAAGAAGCATCAAGAGATTAAAAGGAATGACAATGGCGATTATCTAAAAGCATCACATTTATGTACGCAGGTGGGAATAAATGTCAGATGGACTGAAAGTAACTTGAGATGGTCTGTTAATAATCGTCTCACCCATTTCAGGAGCTATGATTTGCAGCTCAGTGGGAGTTTTGTAGTTGTTTGCCAGTGTCAGAGCACTTTCTTCAACAGTGTGCAGCAGCTTGGTGATGGTATGTTCTCGACGCTCTTCTTTCATTCTGTTCCAAGCCACCAGCTCATCCTTCTCCACCAAATTATTAACAGCTTTCACTAATTCCTGTTGAAATGGAGATTATTTTTTCAGTGACATTTAGATCACTGTAGTATGCAACATATGATTTTTTTTTTAAGAAATAATAAAACATCTAAAGGCATCATATATCTGCACATTATTCCATCTGCTATCATTTAAAACAAAGTACTAAGGACTTTGCAGGACTTTCCAGTGCATAAAAAAAAAAAACTAGACTGTCCACAGTTATGTTTTTACAAGAACCAGTTCAGAGCAGAACTGCAGTTTTCCTGAACTTTAAATATTGAAAGATGAACAAAAATAATAAAGATTACTGTAAGAGTTGAATTGATGAGAGATGGTTTGACAGTGTAATCAGCCAGTGTTGATGCTGACTGACTCAAGGCTTCAATATACGAGATCACTTCCACAGATGTGAGTTCTCCGGACGTTTGCTTATTGATTTCTTTGAGTTGACTCTGAGGATCTGTCAGGTTGCTCATCTAGAAACAGGGAGAAAGAATTTGGTATTAAGTACGTCTAAAAGAAGGACAATTTAAAACTTTCACACTTCCACATGATTTCTTTTGATATTTCATCAAATTTCCCTGCCCTTGATTTAAACCAGGCTGTGAAAACCTCTAAACTCTAAATTATATCAAAGTATCAGGGACAGTTTAAACTTGTCATTATTAGCTCTACATTGAATTAAAATAGCACCTAATGAAACTAAACACCTTTGCCACCCGCAAAGTAAAATATTTTTTTGTAACCATAGCTGCTACCTTGTGGAAGCAAATGTTTTAATAAAATAGAAAAGAGATTAATAAAATATTTCTGCTTGCCATTCCATCTATTAACTGAGATTGAAACAATTTATAACACTGGTGAGTCCATGCACATTGTTGTACGATTTGTATGTCACATAGTCAGAGATAAATACTTGATTCCCCTTCCTTATTTAGTAAACAATCATGCATGCTCATTTTTCAAATATACTCTGGGGATATATCATCTTGTCAAAATTTACAAAGGTTTTGAAAAAGTCCCGATCTGAACCAAAAAAACCTCCTAAAGCAGCTATTTAAAGAAGATGAAATAAGTGTAACGCTTGCAGGTGTCAAAGAGGTATGACTCATCAGACTGCAGACAGCTAAAAATGGAAAGATTATGATAAATCACTTACTTTGTTGTCTAAATGTGAAGCATTACAGGGTTAAAACTGCAGTTAATGCCATGAATATTGGTTATTCTAGTGTTGAGTTGTCTTTGTTACAGTACAATACAGTATGGCCTAGTTCATTACATGTTTCTCTCCAACAGAGGGCAGTGTCATCATGCCTATTTTCTTCACCTCATCTGCTTGAAATCCCAAAGAAATGGGGTACTTACATATTCAAGTGTTTTGTTGACTGTCTTTGTGATGCACCCAATGTTGTCATGGCAGAATTTTTGGGGATGATCTGCAAAACAACAATTACCAAAACCATGTTTTTGATTGCTTTTTTTCATAACTTCAGCTGGATAAAGCAGGTTACAATGAAGCCTGAGCATGAAACTTGCACAAAGATAACATCACACAGCTGTCTTTGAGATAAGTAATGCAAAAAACACCAGAAAATGGAAGATTGCACCTTTTACTTGGTGTATTGCATAATGGATTCTTGTGTGTATAATATGTAAAATGGCTAGTTCTGTGTTATATGTGAGAAAAAAAGATGAGGAAAGATGCATGTCTTTAGATGTAAGATGTAGGATGTGTGTATGTGTGAGCTTCTCAATCGTCATTCCCACCTTTACATCCTGCTCCTCTCCCTGGATGAAAGTCCATGGAGCCTGTAGTTGAAATGTAATCACGCTGACAGGTGCAATAGAAAGATCCAATCTTATTATGGCAGTATGAATTTGGTCCACAGACCTGTCCGGACATGCATTCATCAATATCTGAAACATGCAAATAAAGAGTTCAGCTGGGATTTAAGAATAAAAAATTTAATTTTCAAGCAAAGTCAGTGGCAATGAGACTGGAGTGAAGTGGAGATCAAGATTCAGATTTACACAAATAAAGAATTTAGCAAATGCAGTCATACTCAAAACGACAAGTAGTAATTTTGGAAGAGGATCTGCATCAGTGCATGCATTTTGCACATCTTAATATTCATAAATCCTCCTCTTAAATCAGCCTCATGCTTCTTTCCTGCATTAAATGGAATGCGCCACAGTAGGACATCTGCAGAAACACTTTACGCAACAGCATGGGTTAAAGGTGCCGCTCTTCTGTTGCAAATGGAGCAAAAGATCTCAGGTGTTTACCCTGAATAGCAGATGGGAAGGAAGTGAAACACCAAGGGAGAAATCCCCCTCCAACATATTCCTCCTCCACATTATTGTAAAAGAGAAAAACAGTTCACAGAATCCTGATGCCCTCACAGCTGTGTGTTATCTCCATTCACACTTTCATATTCCAGTGGTCATCTGTCAATACAGTTTATGATATGCTCCTGATCATTACAGTGAGAGATGAAAACACACATTTAAGCATGTTTATAATTCTGAGCAAGTGCTTTACCAATACATTCGGTGCCATCGTTGGGCTGGAACTTGTCCAGTCCTGTTGATGTGTATCCAGAGACACATGTACAGTAGTAGCTGCCCTCTGTGTTGGTGCAGATCCCCCTGTCCCCGCAGATATTAGTCACATTCTCGCACTCGTTGTCATCTGGGAAGAACATGAGGAGAGATTCAATGGGATAAGTTTGTAGGGGAATAAATTTGGAAACACAAAACAGGCACAAGATTTTGGCTTCATTGAGCAAAAATACAAAAGTGATTTATTTTGGGGCTTTATTTTGCATTTATTAGAGAGACAGGGCAGTGGATAGAGTTGGAAATAGGGATGAAAGAGTAGGGAATGACATGCAGTGAAAAAGCCACGGGCTGGACTTGAACCTGGGCAACCTGCGTACATGGGGCATGGCTTAGCCACTGGGCCATCCAGCACATGTGAGAAAAGTGTGGATGCATATACAGCAGAAGATTTTGGTAGTTTTCACTAACTTTTTATCTTACCAAAATATAAAAGCTCAGTCTTTGAATGTTTAGACAATGGAGGAGTAGTTGCTACACTCAATGTAAGAATCAAAAGCTAAGAAGACCAAATTTTCTTAAAAGAATAAGAAATTGGTTCAGGCATGTCTCCAAATACAGTTGATCAGACAATTTTTAAAGTGGGATTTTGGAGGTCTCAGCAAATATGGCCAGTTGACAGTAATCATTATTACATGGTTCACAACTTGGTTATTAAATTATTTCAAGTGAGAAATTATCTTTTTCTACTGGAAATATAAATCCACTGGTAAAATGTGTCCTGAAGATGTAGGATTCTGGTCAAAAATCTAACTGATAAGGTTCAGTTAGTGTCATACAAACAAACCAGTGTCAAAATTAAAAGACTAGAAAAGCACTCGGAGAGTGTAGACCTCCACCATTAGCCCGATCTCCCAATAGTACAGAATCCTTTAAAAAATTCCTGGATCCAGACAGTGATCCGGATCACTCCCAAAATCTAATCAGTTTTTCCTTACGCCATTTCTGACATTTCCTGAAAATTTCATCAAAATCCATCAACTTTTTGAGTTATGTTGCTAACAAACAAACTAACAAATGAACAAACCCACCTGATCACATAACCTCCTTAGCGGAGGTAAAAATGAAATTTTATGCGAGTTATCTTGAGCAGACTGGGAGCAAAATTATGCATGAAACTTCTAACTCAAACTGCTGGAGAGGATTTATGAGGAGGACCTTAACAAGATAGTTTAGGACACCCCAAATATAGGGTATAAAGAAGATCAAAATGTTGGAGAGAATGTGACAAGCAAATTGCAAACCGGGGTCATAAATTTTGATCATGTAACATTACACAGTAAGTGGATTTTGGGAAAACCACTATGAGAGAATTTGCAAACATTTTTCTTTTGCATTTCTCTCAGCAACAACCCAAACGTCCAAGAGCTATGACAATGACCAGAGGAGATACAAGAAGATTTTCACTTCACTAGAGTCTCTGTACTTCCTTATAAAGATTTGCTTAACCTGAATAATGCTTGAGCCTGTACTAAATTACTCTATATGTATTTCTTCCCTGACTGGCAAATGTGAATGCCTCATGGCTGCTCTGCTGCCTTTTTAAAAACAAACTGCTTTCTGTTTGAGGCTGATCATTATGTAAAAAATGCTTAGGCCAATCCTTGGGCTAGCCTCTGTTTTTTGACAACACACGCTGATATTAATCTGCAATGATTTACTTAAAATAGAAAATCAAGATCCCTAAAATTTGGCATGACACACTTAGCGGAACATAATGCTTTAAAAAAAGTACAAGAAGTATTTTGCCATCTTATCATTCAAAATAAAAAGTTATTTTTACATAATTCAAAAGGGGGGCTGTTTCTTTTCATGTTACAGTCTTTGACGTGTCAAAGATAAGCAACAAAATTGATTCTGAACTAACAGTTTAAACCTGACTACACAAAAACCAATAATGCATTTAAATCAATTCTGCTGCAAATTTTTGACACCCAGGATTATGCTTGAAAACGATCCCCCAGCTACCTGACATTTATTTTCTAGAAAATAACTCATTTTCTGTGTGTGTTTTTTTAATAAAAACCACTGTGACTTCTTGCAGTCAAGCTGACATTAAAAGGATTAAAATCCCCAAAATGTTCAAATATTTGGTAGTTTTGGACAGGACTAAAGTTAATGAAAATCCTTAAAAAATTGTGGTAACAATATTTGTAAATCGTTTTTTATTGATGTTTTTCCCAGCGGAAATTTTTGTCCATGAATGGCTAGTTAGGGTAGTGAATGTATACAGCGTAAACTGCAGGCCCTTAAAAGTAAGTCTGAATATTCAAAATTTATCAAGAACCTTCCTAAAAGAAATCATGCCATTTGCAGAGACACGGACAAATCATTGCAAAATGAAAACAACAAAATCACCCTTTTAGAAATGCCCTGAGTGATACCTGAGGGGTGGAGGAACTTAGTTCTAGGTCTTGTCTCAAGCTTCGCTAGTGAATTGAGTCTTGATCAAAGTCTAGCTTCCTCATACTGTTAAGTTTGTGATTGTTTAAAATGGTTTGCCTATTTTTTTTCTATTTAAAGTTTGAAATTACTTGGAGTAATTTTCTTTTTTTTGTCCCAGGTTCAAAGAAGACCAGATTTGCTACAGCTTTTGCAGATTCTGCTAAGTCCACACAGTATAGAAAGTTCTGGTCCAGCTTCCGTCTCTGCTCCTCCAGTTTATTGGAAATGACCCACTAAGTCTTTCCATTGTTGTTTTCACTTGTCTAGGTATGATAAACGCCGTGCTCTTCCTCTCCTCTGTACCTTTGCACAAAAGCTGTCCGGGAGGGGAAATCCTCTGCTCTGATGAGGGAGGTGACTGTATCCAAAGGGGAAATACCTCCATAACGCACTAACACACAGGACCCTTGAGCCGTCATTGTCGCACAAACATCACAAACAGAGATTTTATGACCCACTTCCATGTCATACTTTTTCTGTAAGAGTACAGGAGGTATTTTGTTTCTTTTATCCCCTTGTTGTCTAACAGATGTTAAGCCACTTTTTCTCCAACATGTAACTATAGTCTTAACTGCAAGAGGTTGATGCAGTATGAAATAACTTATTAGCAATATTTTACCAAAATCACTTTGTATAGGGACATTTTGATAAAAATTTGCTTCAAGCTATTAATTTTTTACATATGCTACAACATAGGCACTGTATATAAACCTTTTTGTTTTTGCTAATTATATTTTGTTTTACATTTGGCCCTTGTAAGATGTGAGCTGCACTCTGATTGTGATCAGATTTGGTCAGGAAACAGAAAGGGTTCCAGGAATTCTAAACAGGCCAGAAACATAACAGTCGTAACAATGTAGACCGAGAGGCAACGCTTGCCACTCAAAATGTTACTCATAAAGCTGCACCGTAAAGATATCTTTCACGTTTCAGCTTTCCCAGTCAATTAGTGTCAACACAGTAACCTGCCAACTTGATACTAGGCGGGCCAAACTTGAACCAGTGTTGGACAAATTGATACTGCACAAACTCTGTGATATGATGGGAATAAAGTTATATAGAATAATACAACAAAAACTCACTCAATGTCTTTATGGTTTTGAATCTGACTATTAAGCAAAGAAAGATGGACAAAACAGGAGTTTTTACCAGTAATTTCATCAAAACCCTCCCAGATGCATAAGCAAAGAACTGCATCATCATGCTGACTTTACCTTGCTCTATGAAGCAGCAACCTTTAACTTTAACGTTGTAAAACACAAACTGCACATGATAAATACTGTGAAGAAAAAGAAGATTTGTGCCGATCAGATTATGGTTGCGCCTCCTTACATTTATGTGCATTGCTTTAAATTTTGATATTTGAATTGCCACATGATGCCACGCTCAACAATTTTAAACTTATCCAGAGCTCAAATTCTTGTTATATTAAACAAAATTTTCAGTAAATGTTCGTAAAACCACATGTAAAAGGGTTTTCCCCCGTCTGCTTATGAAGAGCAATAACAAATAACAAAGGCACCATAAAACAGTCAAGGCTTCTCTAACAGATCCATGCAAAGCTGGTTGTATTGTTGCATCATTTTAAACATAGTGGGCTTTTTATATTAATATTTACCATTGCAAAATGTAGTTCCATCTCCAGTGTATCCTTGCTTGCAGAAGCAGGCATTGTTTGATCGATTCAAGGCCTTGCATTCTGCCAGATGGTGACATGAATCGCAAATGTTAGAGAAGCTGCATGGGTCCATCAGACTGGAGAGCCATGCTGTGGAGACAAAAGAGTGTGTAAGTTTAACTTATACCATGAAAGTAATCACCTGAACAATGCTGTGCTGCTGCTGCTTATTTTAGCAAGTGTGGCTCTGGTAAAAATTGCATCTATCTCTCTGGCTGTGTTAACCTGCCACTCATATGACCACATGGGATACAGAAAAGAAATCATTTTCCAGTACTTACATGTGAAGAAGCAAAAACAACAAGAAATCAGTTTTCAATGAAAAAATGCATATTATATACTGTAGTTTAAATTTTTCGTCAAGAAAGACACAATCCCCATCAAACAACCTAAATCCTTCCTTATTACTCACTATTAATTCCTATGCCCCTTAAATCTAGCACCCCCGTGGGAGAACTGCCATGTTAGAAAATAGATAAGCTCACCTACCTGTCAAAACTACAAGTTTCATTGGTGACTTGAGCAAAGACTCCATACTTGCGCCAGCAGTGGATTTTACTTTTAGCACAGACTGCGGTGGGCTGGCTGGTGACGTAGGCCGTTTCCTTGCATCAGTTTTCCTGTTTCCCTAAACCGGGCCCTTCCTGTCCTGATCTTTAATCTGCTTTAAAAAAAACAAGCAGCCAGGTCCCTCCACCAACCATAAATACACATGCTCAACACACTTTTCATTCTGTTACACAGTAAAATGAATATAAAAGAAGTTTTAGCTGTAGTTGGTTTATTTTCTGTTTCACGGTTGACATACTGTGACTGATGTCACTGCCATTTTGGACTTGTCCGGGCCATTGTTTTCAGTTGAACACGTACAGTAGGCTACATAAACATGGGCCAAAACAACACTGACTAACCTCACGGAAGGACGATCCCCTCCCTTCCTTGGGGGATTGTACACAATCTTACACAAGCAGACACAAAAATGCACATTCCAATATTGTAAAGTTTCAAGCAACCATCTTTTTTTCCAGAAAGAGGCCTAAATATGTGTGATCAGGTCAACAGATTTATTTTTTTAATAATCAAGAGAGTTTTTTCCTGCTGACATGAGTGGCAGATACAAGCCCTTAAAGTTCAGTTTACATTCTGGATAAAGTAAGGCAGATTTTTTTCTTACAGTGAGTGCTATTTTCAGAGTTAGTCACTGCTGATTTTTAGATTATGAATAGCAAACATTTGTGCTATTTGGTAAAAAATACTATCTTTGGCCAGGCCTGCCCACAGAATTGGGTGGGCTCCTGCAAAACCCTGTGAATGGGCCCAGTTGTGATTTATTGATGATATCAAATGCATGTGTGTTGGATGCGTAGCATTGGTGCTCGTATCCTGGCTAACAGCTACTTCATTTTGGAGATGAAAAATTAGTCAAGCCATTATCAAGTTCTAATGTTAAAATTAACTTTGTGCCACTTTTTAACAACTTTTCATCATTATCTCCTCCCATTTTTTTCCCTTTTAACCCAATTTTGCAACTTTTTGACTGCTTTTCACCATTTCCTCGCCCATTTTTGCAGCTTTCATCCTACTTTTGTCTCTTTTACCCATTTTTACCACGCTGTAACCACTTGCCCCCATTTTTTCCTCCCAATTTTTGCCACTTTTAACCCACTTTGCCAATGTTTGCCTTTTTTTCCTTATGCAATAACTACATTACTTTAAAGTTATTTCAGTTCCCTCCACTTTATTCTCTAGATTATTGACATCTGTGCACTTCATGGCTTAGCTATGAAGTCTGACATTGCTTTTAGATGGTTTATTTCAATGTGCACATCCAAATTGTTAACATAACCAAAAAAGGCCATTCTGCTTTAAGAAAAGGGGTTTACATTTGAAAAAGGCTATACAACATGACAACATGATTAAATAAATAAAATCTATTTTTGTTGCTTTGACAAGAGTGGTTATTATTTAGGTTTAATATAAAATATGGTTATCACAAAACAACTTAACAATAGACCATGATTTTCCTGACCTCCATGGGCCCCCAATATGGCTGGGCCCCAGATAGCTCTCCCCTTTATCCCCTCTTAGGGGCAGCCTTGGATACAAGCCCCTAAAGTTCGATTTATATTCTGGATAAAGTAAGGTAGATTATTTTGTATAGTGTGTGATATTTCAGGATTAGTCCCTGCTGGGGTTTTTTTGTGTATGAATCTCAAAAATGTGTCCTATGTCCTATCTATGGCTCACATTGTTTTAAGGGAAAGAAAAGGAAAGTGAAAGAACTTCAGAAGTAAGTCTTGCAATAGCCATGTTTTACATAAAATCCAAATTTGTTTCTAACCTTTAAACATTTGGTCACATGCAAGTTTCCTATTATGAACTGATTTATAAGAGATGCTTGTGTCATTTATAAAGCTGTTAAAACATTCTACTGTTTGCTCTTGTTGTTATTTGAGTGCCTATAAAGACAGGGTATTTCTATCAGCGTGAATACATAAACAGCCTTTTAAGACCCTTTGTGCTGCAGTTACACTGAGCGTGCCTTTGAAGATAAGTGAAAAAAAAAAAGTTTTTGTTTTGTTTCTGTTTTTGCAAACTGCCACGGACTAACGACCCCACTCTCTGCAAGGGAAATGAGCAGGGCTTGGTGCTTTAGGGCCTCTGTCGCTGGATTACTGACCCATAAAAAGTTATATATAGTTGCAAGAAGCATCTTACCTATTGCCAGATGCCACAATTATGATTTTCAAGCCTGAAACTGCCTATTTCAAGAGTAGAAATGTGCAAAGTTTCAACCCCACCAAATAACATCAGCACTCTGAATTGTTATTTTAAAGTAGAATATAAGTGAAAAAGACAGTTAGGAAACAGGTGAATTCAAATGTGAAACTGTGACAATAGCATAAATAGAGAAGTAGCCATTCAGGTGTAACTGAAGTCTTTTCAAACCGCCTTCCACCTTTTGCACACAAACACATTCATTGATGAATAGTTTCACTAGGAAGATAAGTTCTTTGTTGACTGTATTGCAATCTGCAGAGGCGGTTTGAATTGCTTAGGCAAGGCGTTCAGTTTATTGCTGAGAAAGGCAGCTGCTTTGAATGACACCATTAGAACTGAGCTGCATTACTGTCCTGGGAAAGTGCTGGGTGAAAACCACATCTGAATGTCTCGCTCTGACACTCTCCTTAGAGTAAGGAAGGAAGTGTTGTTGTCTAGAACAAACCTGGACTGATTGCACCCTTCCTACTCTGCCTTTTAGTCTCAGAAAATCTCTCATTTATGGAGAAATTCAGAAAGCTTTGACAGGGGCTTGATTTCTACACAATGACGTTGTAAAAAAAGATACCTAAGAGAAAAGATCGCTTCGACAGTGTGGAGGCCGTCTTGTGTAAATGTTTCCTCTTTTCCTTTCCTCTCTCTCATGGATATGGAAATTTAGATTCTGCAGTAGGAGAACTTTGCGTAGGTGTTTGTGCATGAGCAAACGGAAAATGTTGTTTATGCAATTCAGGCAATATTGAGATTTGTAAAAAGAGTACACTGGAGAATCTATTTTGACACTTCTCATACATATCTGCTCTGATGTTGGCCTTATGTTCAGCCATGATGGGAGGACTGAATGCTGGGGCACAGATGGCAGCAAGTGTCTCATAAACTTGCAGCTCTTGAATATTTCAGTACACAAGGTTGCAGAGACAAAGCACACTCTCTGCAGGTTCAGAGATGCCAGCTGCTGCGCTGGTGGAGAACCATACAACATTTACATTACACTTACGTTTAGGTGGCACTGCTCCGACAAAACGGTCTGCGCTGCATTCAGAGGCAATATCCCTCCTGAAATTGAAATAACACCTGTCAGGCATCACAAGAAAAGGCTATAACTCAGGTTTTGGTTGGAAATGAGATTTTGTCATTTTTGTTAGTCAGCATTTGGTCAGGGAAGATAAGAGGATCAAGAATATCCTCTTATAAAGTCACAAAATATCACAACAGTTTCAGAAGTCTTTTACAAGGTATTTGGCTGACCGGTAAAAAAGACACCTCAAAAGCAGCTTAGCAGTATTGAAGTCTACTTTTGGAGACTTTCTTACATAGTGGTGCTATATGCACCATAAAGCTGTGATTTTATGTCACATAACTTATAGGTCTGTTGCAGTCTGATACATATAAGTGGCACGGGGCTGATGACACAATAGGCAAACCACGTGAACATAGATATCAGCTGTATTTATACAGCATAGTACTGCATTCAGTGTTCAACAAAATTAATCATACAATTGGATTACTCTGATAAAAACCGTAACTAATACCTTGTTGACAATTAAAGAACATCCTGGCAGAGGTATAAAGTTTAAAGTTAGATGCAACACTTGATTAAACAAAAAAAAAAAAAAAAGAAAGAAAATGTTATATTCATGTCAATGCAATGGCTTCAGTTCCCCCTTTTTCTTTGCATACATATTTACTTAATTTTTATAATGAGAAATTGTGGATAATAAGCTGACTTTTAAGAAGACACTTACAGGAAGTGGAGAAGTCTGTTTGGAGGAAAAAATTTCGTATCAATTGGAGAGCTGATTTTTGTTTATGCCATGAAACCAAAAATACGTAGTCAGCCACTAGCAATCACCCCCCATGAATTAGACATAACAGTAAATGACTGGTGTTTTACATTCCACTGTGTTTAAACTGAATTAAACTGTAGGCTGTTCCACAAATGACAACAGTAGCCGGTGACACAGAGTAGAGCTTATAATCGGAGAGCTAAAGCGGACTCTAGTAGTGCTAGCTTATTCTTGCTCGTTAGCTTTTTAGCCTATTAGCGATTAGCTTAGAGCAGCTAACAACGTTGCTAGCTAGCTGGCTGCAAGGAGTTCCCCCTAAGTCAGTGGATGAAGTGAAGTCGGAAACACACGGAGGAATTTCACCGTGAGACTGTTTCACATGACTGGATAAATAAAGGAGTCAGGTAGGTGTATAATGATGTTAGTAGCCTTAATTGTTTTAGTTAGACTAGCGAGCCTTGGTGTGCTGCTAACGTTGTTAGTGGCTCAGTAAATTTGCGCAAATATTTCGACCAACAATGTTAAACTTACCTTAGTTTTCTGCTGTAACCAGTTTTCCTTGCATGGGGGAGAAGGGCAGGACTTGACAGTGAACAACAAATTAAAAGAATGGTAAGTTACACTAAACCTCCTTAACAGTTGTACAGACGGTAAAAATAAAGTGTGTGACAGTGTTAATTTTGTCAGCTAAAACTATGACTAAAACTATTCCTCCACATTCTTTTTTTCCATGATAAAAACTAGACTAAAACAAAAAAAGATAGATCTTTGATGACTAAAACAGACAAAAATAAGGTTTATTTTTTGTCAAGATGACTAAAAGTAGACTAAAATGTAATGTAGTTACATTCTAAATTTGTGATATTTCTCCATTGTGGGTAAATCTGTCAAAAAAAAAAAAAAAAAAAAATTGCAGCTGTAGTTCTTCTGCCTCGCAGCTGTAGAAAGCAGGACCCAGGTTTGGCAGGGTGCATAGAACACACTATTATGATTTGGTACCAGATTTATGCTAGGAAATTAATGCTTTGACTAAAAGTAAAAACTAAAATGTGAATACTTTTTATGGACTAAAACTAGACTAAAATGTTTTGAATTTTTGTTGACTGAAACTAGACTAAAGCTAAAAAGGATAGAAATTACTAAAATGTGACTAAAACTAATATACATTTCATTAAAAGACTAAAACCAAGACAAAAATTAAATATAGCTGCCAAAATTAACACTGGTGTGTGAGGAAAAATGCCATGAAAAAGTAAGGTGTTGTAGCTAGATGGTAATTCTCTTTATGAGTTTAGGAAGGCTTTGGAGGCTCAAGGGGCATAGTTGGTCGTGTTTTAATGCATGTATTTTTCCTTTAATATATAATGGTCGACCAATCTGTGCAATCTAAGTTTCTTAGATGAGAAATTAATAATAGCCTTGAGTTACATTAAATTTGTAAAACTACACTTCAAATGGGTTTCAAAGAAGCTCTAATCTTACAGTAATTAATAAAGTTTAAGCCAGTGGCTTGTGTTGTTGAAGACAAATACAGATTAGTGTAAGAGTAGTAAACAAAGACTGGTGGAAATGCTAATATATTTCGAAACTGAGTTGCATTAAACTCGTGGGGATTGCCACCTGTGGTTCTCAAATCTTTCAGTGACATAGCCTATGTTTTATTACAAGTTGTGCTAAACATAAAATTTTGTTGAGCATTTCAGATTTGTGAAGACTGGGGACTTTAAATGCACTTTATTTCACTTAAACTTTATTAATTACTGTAAAGAGGAGCCAGTGCCTGCAGAGGTTCCTATTTAACAGACAGTCGTCTATTTTCTTTTGGTTGTCTTGCCAAGTAGCTCTCCTGACACTGACATTTTTGCGGTACGCAGTGCCAGGGGTGGAAAGTAAGTAACTATATTTACTTAAATTACTCTTACAGAGTATTTATTTATTGATTTTTTTTAAGATTTATTTTGGGCATTTTTGTGCCTTTATTTTGAAAGAGGAGGACAGTGGATAGAGTCGGAAACAAGGATAAGAGCTGGGGAGAGACTTGTGGTAAAGGGCCTCAGATTCGAACCCGGGCCGTGTACATACATGGAGCACACCTAAAACCACTCGGCCACCTGCGCCCCTTGAGTGACATTTTTGAGAAGTTTTTAAAATGACTACTTTGACTTTTACGTAAGTATGTTTTGGGGGAAGTATTGTACTTCATTACATGAAGTACGACACCAAAATGAGGAGGTCAAAGCTTTCTGTCAACAACATCAAGATGGTCAGTAGTTTGACTTAAACAATAGATGACAGTCATTTGAACACAGCTAAAGAATGATCACCCATTTAAAGCAGCTGTTTAATTTTACCTAAGGTTAAGTCACACTAGGGCTGAGCAATAAATTTACTGAGTAGATAAATCTGGTTTCTTGGAAAATCTATATTTTTTCTTAAACTTCACTGCATTAATACCAAAAGTAAAAGCTACTGTCAGAAACTTTAATTTTATGTTAAATCTGGAAACCCAGTCAATGAAATGTTACATCTTTAACTTACATGCTGCTCATTTATGTGTAATTAGTGTTCTCAAACTCAAGAAATATAATCAGTCACATCACTCACTCTTAATCTTTTTTATAGATATAGAAATTAAATGTATTTTTTGGTCTGCATGGCACAATTTTCTTCTGATTCTGAATCTGAGAGATGACAATCAAATAAAAAAAGGAGCTAATATTAGTCTGATGGTCTTGTTTACTTGCATAGATCCCTTTCAGTGTGCTTCTTAAGCAGATTAAAACTTTTAGAGCCTGTTTGTGAAAGTAAATAACCCCCCATAATGCACTTTTTAGACAAGTTTACATCTTATACTTGGATATTTAGAGGAAAATTTGGTTTGCTCTGGTTACTTGTTATTGATAAAATAAACAAAACCTGTTTTAGTAAAATATTATTTATTTGGAAAGCAGATTAAACTTGTAAATTAAGTTTGTTGTGAAAAAAATCAGAGAATCAGTATTTACTTCACCCAGCCCTAAATCACACCTCATAACACAACCTGATTGGAGATTAATTTCTCTCGTAGTTATGGCACGTTCAGGAGAGGTCATCTTTCACAGTAAAGGCCAATTGGGTATCAAAGTAGCTATTTTGTACTCTGAGATGACTAAATGGATTACTTTTTACTTCTACTTGAGTAGATTTATAGACAGCTGATGTTAACACTTCAGAAGTACATGTTTTAACCAAAGTAACTGTTCTGTTCTTTTACTTGAGTACAACAGCCTGGTCAATTCAACAAGCACTTCTGCTTGTTGTCTTTTAAAGCAACACAACATTACAGAGTTGAAGGTACATGAGTGTATTGTTGTGTTCAGAACTAGTCCTTTATTGCTATAAATTGTACTACATTTACTGTCATCTTTTCTGAATATTCAAATTCAAAGTGTCACATGAATACTTAATTTAACAGCAGTGTTCTATGTTGGCACAAAGTTATTGTTATTGTAGTCGTCATCAGTTGCATTCATATTCCTACAATGACAAGTTTTCAAGGCTTTTTAAAAAGGTCCTTGCATTTTAAACACATTGAAACTGTTTCTGACACAGAAGATAAAATACAGCAGTTTTTCTGCATGTTTTCCCACTCAACACCCCCAAGGATGTGGTGAGCCAGGACTTTATTGCTCTTCAAGAGTAGCAAACACAGTACACCACATATTTAACAGATCTGAAAGAAATATGTGGATGATACTGAAGTGGTAGAGACTGTGCTTGCAGAACCTTTTTCCATACCTTTTTTTTTTCCAAAGAACTCTCTAACCACAAGTGGCAAAAAGCCTTTATACTCTGCGGATATTTCTAAGCACAACAGTAAGCCTACAGCAAAGATTACTCAACTAATTCAACTTAGAGATGCAAGGCTTTCGAGGCCACATTTCCCTTTGCTACACTTCAGCATTCATGCTGGTAAAGCTGCTTTTTGTTAAATTGTTTCTAGAGTCAGAGTAGATGTCCCTGGAAATAACTGTCAGGTTTTGAAAAACACACTCGAGACCAACTGGGGGGAATGATAAGAGTAATTGAATAAATTGTCAGATCAAAGTTCATGTATGTGATTATTATAAATTAGAACAAGGTCAGTTGTCTTTATCTACAGTTTAAATGCATATCACTATGCAGCAGAATAACACCATGAAAAATGATAAATGTCTTATTTAAAGGCAGATGGGAGCACTGTGGTTCCATCATGATGAAAAATAAAGTGGCTACATATTGTTTTACTATATCCTTGTCAATGCACTGTAGATGTCTTTAATCTGGCAGATTGAAACTTGTAAAGAGGGAATAAAACTGGTTGGCTTTGCCAGAAGAAAGTCTTGCAGCTATTTTTAGCCCACTTGATTTTCTTGTGTCACTATTTTATAGTATACATTTCCATAATTCACTTAAAATATTCACCTTTGTTTTGAATGCTGATATTTTTTTGTCCAGATTTTGTTGAAAATACTTTAGGTTGTATACATTACTGCAAATACAAAAAGGAGACCAGTGGTAATGTTGAAAATCCAGTGCAAAATTAAGACATTTAAGCACTTTTTGCAATTTAATAAGTGCCTGTGAGAAGGAATCCATTGAAATATTTTGTATTATTATTTGGTCATCAGATGGTATTTTTGTTGTCAAAGACCAATTACATGGATAATGCCTATTTTTTACATTAAGATACTTAAAGCATGGTTAAGTTTATAGTGATATATAATGGCCACTTTTCTTTTTCTTGTGTTTCTTTTCTCTTGAGTTAATAAAAAGTATCCATATTGAAGATGACTGAAGAAGGGAACATTTCCTCTCTAAACATGTCTTCCTATGTAACTTTATTTTTGAAAACAGTACAGGACCTATAACCGTGCAAAGCAGATTGATTCGCCTGTTTCCGTTTTTCTTACTGGCAAATTCATCTTGTAAAGCTCCCATCTGAACCGTTTGGGCCCAGATAGAAAGTGACAGGACCAATCAGCGTTGAGAGGCAGTATTTTCGGGCGCGGCAGAGTCGTGACGTATGCCAGCAGCGAGAAGAGGCTGCTAAAGCGTAAGTTTTATCAGAACTTGACTACTTTTCTTCATTAAAAGAAGAACTAAAACAGCATTGAGTGGTTTTCTTTTCAAAAACGACAAAAGTCGTTTACTAACATGTCTACAGTCGCCATGGTTATGTAGTTTTTTATGGAGTTTAGCCTGGTGTGTTTTGTTGCTCTAATGGGCCCATAAAGATGTGACAGAACATTCACCCAATCACCCTCCAAGTTTTTTTCAAAGAACAAGTCAAAACTGAAAGCGAGCTGGTGTTTTCATAAACATTCAGAATATCCACTGACATTGGTCTTATCAAAGATGGAAAAAAAAAAGTAAAGTGCACTTGTAATTCAAATCAACAGTGTTATCTGTGCTTAAACTCAAACGTTGTTGTTGCTCTGACCGAATGTGTGGAAACCACATCAACCAGAGCAGGGCGGCATACAGTAGGGGTGGATCAGGAGACTGTCAGACTGATTTAGTCTTAATGGCTTTGCGTTTTGACTATCTCTGGCCAGGGCTGTAGCCGGGGTTTCAAAACAAGTGAGATCCAGAATTTGCCCCTATCCGACTTTTTTTAGAGGTATTTTCATCATAACATTAATCCCACATTTTTTAGCTCTGTTTTATTGGGGTTTTTCCCTCAGAATTAAACTAGCATAAACCAGTGATCTTTCCCCCTTCATCCCACCTTTAAATACACCCCTGCACCCCTCCCCTTCCCTCACACAGCAGCTCATCCGTTTTGCTTCTGTATCTCCTTCACTATGTTTCTGCTTCTGTGTCATTATCAGTAGGCTTTATTTTGTTACATCACCTTAAAACATATGTTTTCTTTATTTGTTTTTCACCTGCAATCTGATTTTAAAACAGCTGATCAGCGCGAGGACGTTCTACGATGCCATTTAATTCCTGGTCAGAACCAGCGTGGGAGCTTTTCGGAGTTTTACCATAACTTCACAAACACAAGGATAGTAGGAGCTGACTTTTGACAAGAGAGGTTACAGAATCACAGGTTGATATACAGGCCACATGTGATTAGAGTTTCTGAGCTGCAAGCCTCAGGAGAGAGAGAGAGAGAAAGGGAGAGCAAGCGCACATGGCGCGCACCTTGTTGATCATGGATGGCACTGATTTCTAAAAATAGATATGGTGAGGATTGATTTACTAACGTAATGACCAGGTTAAGTTTTTGTTTAGTCAGTATTGTATATACATTACCTGGATCATATTTATCATACAGACACTGGACTGATGTGCAGAGAGACAGAGAAGAAAACAGACGCTCAAAGTGAGGCCCCCTACGATGTTGTGGCCCTACGCGCTGTGCGTAGTTAGCGTTTAGGCAGGGGCGGGCCTGACGTCAGATAACTTCTTCTTCTTCTTGTGAAATAAGGCAGTTTAGACGCTTCTAGGCGTATTCAGGTAACTTCCTGCGTGCGGTTTCAAAATAAAAGCTGTCCGGTGTGTTAATATATGTTTACCATGCTGTTTTGGGCTTTTTCTTTTTTCTTTTTTTTTTTTCTTTTTTTTGTCTCTCTGAAGTTTTTATAGCTGAAAAACTCCACCAGTGACACCATGTTTTCAGTCTTTGCACCTCAGTGCTGTGGCCTCTCCTTCTTCTTCTATAAAGCTTAAGAGTGGTTCACATACCATAACACCACCTACTGTTTCAGAATGTCTAGTCTCCTGAGGAAAAAAAACAAATGCCTTTATCTATTGAAGTATTCTGTCAATGAATATTGTATTTTTGGAAAAATAGAAATATGGAAAATATTTGCAATATTGGCCAATAATTATTGTGGATCCCTAATTATTTCTGCCACAACATTACTGGTGTCAATACGTGCGTTGTAGTGCACACATAAGACATAACAGACGCTCTGTCAACATCAGCAGAGTGATATGTGACAGACAACAGCTCAGTAGGAGTCCCATCATCAGCATTTCTCTCCAACATTAAAGAGAAGCCAGCTTTGTTGTTCATCTTGAGCCTAGCTCTGAAGCAATTCACTCAACTAAAGACTTGCTTGTTTTAAGTCCATGAGGCTACAAAGTAGAGCTGAACGATATATTGCTCTTCAACCGTGATGGTGCACAAACGCAAAAGTCACATCACGAGGACGTGAAACTGTCAGGCTGTCAAACTGTCAACTGTAACATCATGCTGCCACTTCTTTTGGATTTTAGCCAAAACTGCAGGTCTTCCGGTTTTGTGATTAACCTAATTTTAAATCTGCTTGAAATCACCATCAGAAATGAGAAAACCAAGCATTGTGCATGCAGGATCTGTGTGTCTTCTGCGTGTATGTTTAAGCTACAGGTGATACTGCTGCTGCCATAAGTGCATGGGTATATTACTCCAGGCAGATGCTCACCATCAGGTGAAGTGGCAAGTTTACTATTATTTGTTAAGTTCATGAAGAAACAAGTAGTTCAGTTTCCCTGTTTCTTTTTTTTTTTGTTTTTTTTTGTGGTGTCTGTGTCTCGTCATGTTTTTTTTCCCCTATTTCTGAAATAGACATTAGCCATTGGCAATAGAGTTATTATACTGTATGTACAATGTAAATAAAGTTTAAATCATCTGATTAAGGTGCCTTTATCAGCTACTCTCTAACATAGTATTTAATACGAACATCCCTGTTCGGCTGCAGTCATGGTGAACAGTTAAGATGGCTAGATTTGTCCTAGATCAGTAAATTTAATATATGATGTGATGCGAGGGGATGTTGCTGTTCTCTGTATCCACAGTGATCTCTTTTTGTACCAACAGTGACATGTAATGTGGCAGATACCACAGAATGTTTTTGACTTATCTGAGGATAGTCAAACAAACTGAAAAAAGAGTACATTAACATTTACAACTTATTTTTTTGTTTCTAGTAGTGCAAGCTTCCCTAAAATACCCAGCAAACCTAGCTGACTTCTGTCATAAGCTTAGAAAGAAGTCGGGAAGATTACTAACGAAGTGAAAAGTTAATGCTAAAACAGTTGAGTTTTGTGCTCATTGCAATATTGGCAAGTACTGAATTTACTTTCTGTGAATAAAAGCTCTTTGCCATTGTATGTATGAAATAGACTTTGTTCTGTATAAATTCTACATGTGGCCTTGAATTTTAAAAAAGGATCAATTTCTCCAAAGATGGGGTGCAATTTACAAATGAATTTCCTTCATGCTTGACTGCTTCATAAAAGAATTTTGTCCTGACTCAGATTGAACACAGTCGAATGGTTCTATCCATATTCCCGACTTCTTTACAAGACAATGTTTTCTATTCTGTCTGACATAGAAGTCTGAAATTTCCATGTTTTTAGGTGCAACAAGTGTTACTGATTGGGCCTTTTTTTTCTGCCACCAACCTCTTGTTAAGTTAGCGACTGGAACAAAGTGACACTGTGAAGAGCTCGTGCTCTGTCGAGGATGAAGGGGATCCTATTGAGGTGACAAAGCTTCACTCTGTCACTTTTCACAACTGCACTAAGAAAATGAGTCAGGGTTTCTTGTCTCTCAAGTTTTTTTAAATGTTCAAGGAGAAATAATGCTGAAAAGTCCTCAGAAGAGAGGGAATCAAATGATAATTACAAACTATTACAAAAACATTCATCTTCTCCTGATACAGTTGAGAGTTGTCTTGGTCAACCACATTTAAACCTTGAAAAAAAACTGCACTTTCTTGATTAATATATCTATTTTTTCATTTGCTATTAATCTGTATATTGTTTCATTATTTTGCACAGAAACTGATCATGCATTTGCATTTGAAAACGCCTTGAAAACCCTCTGAATTGTCTTTAAATACCTTTTCAATCTATTGAAGAATTAAAGGATCATCAAACAAAAAAAGAAAGTCATTTTTAAATTGATTAAAATATAACAAAGCAACATTTTTAGGGTTTGAGAAGCGTGCACTTGACTGAGTTGAGCATCGTTTTTCTTCATTTTCCAAGTCAAATTCATATCAAGATTGCTGCTTTTAAGTGTCAGCAAGACTCTTACTGAAAGCAGAATTGAGATTTAAACAGCTTTTATTTTATTCATATTAAATTTTTTTGTGACGTTCACTGATATACCTGCTTTTGTGGTATTATTAGGATTTGTTATTTTTAACAGCAATAATAATCCTGGAACGTACAATCACACAGACTTTCTCTTGTATGACCTCATGTGCCTGTCATTCACACTCCTAAAATGACTACATGTTATGATGTTAAAAAGTGCATTGATACATCCTGGCATGATGTGTTCTAACCTTTAGTGCGATTGATTTATGCAAAGGTAAAGGTGAAGCCATTAGTTTCTAGTCTGAGATCCCTCCGTGGGGCCCATTCTGAATTTATAAAATTTCAAGGAGCTCTGATAATTTAATATGGAGTGCCCTTTCATAGGTTAGGTCACCTGCAGCGCGGCCTGCAAATTGAATAAAGAACAGTAATAGAAAACAGGATGTCAGGTGGGCTCCCTGCTTATAAAATCATTAACAACAGTGTGTCTTTTCTCATAAATGGGCCCATTTATTCTGAACAGGAAATGTTATGAAAGTGTAGGGGAGCAACTCAATTTATTTTTCATTAAGAATTAACTCAGGAGAATCACTGAGAGGGTTAATAGCTGTTTGTGTACATCAGCACTGTGAACTAATAGGTCTGAAAAAGACTACTGTACATTTCTTGAATGTTGTTCACTCTCAGTGCCTTCATAAGCTAGTTACAGCCCCTTTGTGTATTAACAATTATGCTGCAAGTTAGAGTATTAAAGAAGTATCCATAGCAATATTTCACTCTGTTTCTTAAAAGTAATGCCTCTTTCATGAGCTGAGATTTTCTTGTAAATTAAATATTCATCTTCATTGTAATGAGTAAGGATACAAGACAGAAACAGAGTAGACCCCCTACGCTGGTCCCATGCTGATGGCTTTGTTTGGGTCATATCAGAATAAAGCAGCAGCACGGTCAAATCCTCTCCATCTTAAACAGACTTCTACAGAGCTCCTGGTGCTCTCAGCATGACTCAGGCCATGTACCGCAGGAGGTAGAAAACCCTGCCTAATCCCCTCAGTGCTTTTACAAATATCTATATTTCCTCTCGGAGGAGATCTGAAGATTACCGCTACAGCCCATGTATCTGTGGACAATGAGTTATTATTGTACCCACATGGTGGGTTTTCATCGGCCCAGCAATCTCTTTTATGGCTCAAGTCGCTTTTCTGCTGTGGATCTAGGGAATACAGTGCAGTACTTGTTTCAGCAGCTGCAGCACTCACAGGATTTCTTGTTCTTGTTTTTAGTTTACAGGCTAGTAATACTCATTGATTTCCCCAAACCATGACAGACATTTTCCTTTTAGCTTCAAGAATATTGTCTTTTACTTTATAATCAGATTATTGAATAAAGGGTTTCAATTTGTCAGTGTCATAGGATTGTTTTAGGAAAAGTATGTTGCCCAAGTTTTTACCTTTAACAAAAGATGTTTCTCAAAGCTGATGCTGAGTGAATGCAGCAATGAGCTCCTGACTGGAAGACTTTTAGTTTATATGGAAATCAATCCTTTTGCTTTTTGAGATTTTTTTTTATCTATTTATGAATTGCTACTATTTGTTAAGATTTAGATATACAGGATGATAAAGGAAGATGAACAATTTTTAAATTCAAGTCATGAAAAAAACAGATAGTGAAAACAAAACAGGGTGAGTATCATTCAAAATAAATAGATGTGTACCAGGGGGGTCCATTTTTGGGTAGACACATTTTTCCAACTCTCTGTCTATAGATTTAAGATCGGTCAGTCTAAGATTGTAAGTCTAAGTTTTTGGTCTGGCTTTAACTATAATGAGTTTGATTCCCATTTAAAAACTAGAACATCTCAGTTGTTTTTTTTATGTATTTTATTGAATGATGTTATTAAAAAATGGTGGAACTTGTAAAGAAAATGACATTAAAAATGCATATATTTGGTCATATTTTTAACCCAAAGAGAATTAACTAAATTGCAACAAATGTGTGTTTTTAAAGTGTTCAGGTGTTGCCTGCATTTTTTGGTAAATAGTAACAATAAATTACACGATTTCGGATGCCCAGGACTTGTATTTTTGTTCCTGTTGTATCAAAACAGTCATCAGTATTGTTCAAATTTGACTGGAATCACATCAAAAGTTTAAAACTGTATTCTCATGCTAAACCTGAATTGACATACTTTAGAGATCAATATTTATTTCAGTACAAGGGAAAGCTGCTGCAGTTATAAGTCACAAATCATTTTAGATAAAATAAAGATGAATTTCTTCAGTCATCTTTCTCAGGCATGCGGGTCTGTTGGAATTTATGTCCTCTCTGATAGTAAACTGAAATTATTTGGATTATTTGGTCCGTAGTGTAGTAATCAAATAAGTTAACCAACTTTCCAATGTTCTCTTCTACTCAAGAAACAAACAGTTGGAGTGTTTTTTAGATTAAGCCGTTATAATGATAGGTGTTAATTGCATCCATGATAAAAGTTAGAGGGTTTCAATTTAAGTGCAGAACAACAGCACCATGACCTCACCCACTGACTTTTATAAAGCTCCTGGCTCATCCGATCAGAAAAGCACATACATAATGCCTTTCCTTATTTCCCCTACCTCGGCAGAGACTGTGCATCTGAAGAAAACTGTGTAAATATAAACAGACATTTTATATGCTGTCATCTGCATATAGCATGATATTCAGTATGGAACCACATTTCCCCTGAGCTTAGTATGCGATCATTAGGGTAATCTCTAATGAAAATCATTCTTATATTGTCAGATCGAACACCAAGTATACACATATGGGTTATTCATGCACGTTGTGTATTAATTACAGAACCTCTCTGGTGTTTTTCATAAGGAGCGCTGTGTTTGAAGTATTTTCTTCACCAGCAGGGGATGCTCATGGCATTACAGCCATCAGAAAAAGAAGAAGAAGAGCTTCTCCTCCTTTCTTCCCTGGTATTTCCCCCACTAGGGACACTCTGCTAATAAGTTCCCTGGGCTAAGCCCAACCTGTTTTCAACCTCGATCCATGCAAGAGAGAACTAAAGATGCCTTTGCTCTTAAGATATCTGTCTACTTGTACAAAATATTCACTGCATCCTTTTGGACTTTAAAAATGAAGTATTTGTATCATGAAATATAAAAAAAGAGCATGGGGAGCTTAAGAGTTTGTTTTTCTTGACTTTCAGTCTGTGCTCGCTTTCCTCTCCACTTCTCAGAGATGAATAAGGATTGAATAAATTGCTCCGCCATTACTACTCAAGTACTTGTACAGAAATGGAAATGGGAGGCTATTGTGACAGCTTTTAATATCATTATTTCACAGTGACCCTTCATTTTTCACAGTTCGGTTCTTTTCGGTCAAAGCAGGCATGTTGAAATTCACACAGGCTTTTGTTTTTCTTTCTGTCTGAAAAGGGGGACCTGTCTTTGCTTTGACCTCCCAGAGGAGTGCTTTAGTGTTTTTTTTTCTTTTTTTTAGCTGTGTCAGGGTGTCTGAATGTCCAGGAACGGTCAAACAATCTGCCCTGCAGACAAAGAAGAAGGCTTTTACTGGCTTCTGGGATTTCTTGTGGGGTATCACAACCTGAGGATACAAAATTGACCCCCAAAAAGTATCTGATACCTGTCATAAATGGGATTTATATTTTGCTGAGACAAAATGATTGATACTTCACCAAAAGACACAAATCTGATGAAAATCTTGTCATTTTAGTCTTTTGAAAACCACAATAGAATTCCTAATCAAAGAAATAATTGCATATTAATCCAGAATGACCACAATGTACATCCATAGTCGTGTATAATCCTCAAGTTGAATATTTGAAATCACAGTGAACTTGTTTCTCTCCACGTTTCTCCCCACATTCACACTGAAGTCTTTTGCCATCTTGAGCTGTCTCTTTGTTCTCTTTTTCTCCTCAGTATGTCTCTGTGAGAGTGATGCTTGTTGACACATATTTGGACAGGCCAGCGCCTCTTCTATCAGCCAAAGGTGTCCACATGCTTGTGAAGTTATCACCTCCAGCAGATCAAAGACAGTTGGCACATTATTTATGCATTGCTGAAAGGTGAGGTATTCAGTTGAAGTCGGGCAGCAAAGCATAGCTGCCCTCTTATTCCCGAGTAATGACTTCCTCTTGATTGAGTGCTTCCAGTCAAATTCAGATGCTCAGCTTTTTTGTCCTTTTTGCTTTGTTCTGTGTGAAAAGGCTGCCCGGGTACATAAGACCCTCTGGAAAAGTCACTGAAAAACAATGTTGTTCATCCTTTTTTCGAGAATATTGCAATGAATCCTTTTCACATGATGGCATCATTCATTTGCAAGCACTGTGTCAGACAACAACACCTCTGAAGATAATTTTCTGTGGGTAAAGTCATAGAAGAGAGCTAAGTTTCCATCTTCCTTCTGCCGAAGTTTGTAGAAATGCTTGATTTCTTATAAACAAACAGTTACAGAAATAACTCTTCATCTTGTTTTGATTTCTTCAGATTTAGAAAGATTAAAATAAGATCTAAAATTCTAAAATTTGATCTAAAAAGTGAAAGTTGCAGGTTGTTTCCTCCAACAGTCTTGGTCCTCACAAAAACATTATTTCCCAGAAACAACACAGTTGTGAGCCTGAGGCTACTCTTTTGCTGCTTTTTACTCTGAGGCCTAAGGCAACAACCTTGGTCCGCACTTTTCAACAGAATTTTGAATCTGATCGGGGATTTATGTTTCCTTGTCCTTCATTTATTGAGTATCTTACTCTTAGTGTGAGCTTTTAAAATTCTGGCTCATGTAGTGTAGAAATTAAGTGTAGTGGTACTTCTGGCTTGCTGTTTTGTTGATGTCAGCAGTTTGAGCTGTTAATGAACCCACCATTAAAGAATGTGTTCTGCTATAAACAAATGTTTCTGTGGATGCATTTTTAAGCAACTTGCTCACTAAGGACTATTTCCACTCAAAGGTCATGCAGGATAAGTGGGTAGAAAGAGGTACACCTCGTCACTTTTTGAAGGACTAAGTGTTCTGCACTGAAATACACCACTGGGAGACTCAAATGACTCAAAAGGCCATATCAGCGAGCACTTGCGGTCGGCGTTATTTATTTATTAATTTGAGGCCTGTCTACTGACACATCTGAGTGGTCTAATTGCTGCGAATTGACACCGGTTACTGTCCATAATGGGAGCTTGGGAGTCTTTCCTAACCGCGGTTCATTCAGCCGCCCCTCGCTGCAACTTAACTGCCCTTAAAATGTCTGATTGCAACATGGGAGCTGTGGGGCGAGACAGGATTATCAGTCTTTGTTGTGTGACTGTGTCTATTATCCTGACCTCTATTCACAGTGGGCCCTTAGGAGTGTCGCTTCCAGCCACACGGCAAACTACCCGGTCCCCGACAAACAACAAGTGAACCAAAGTCTCCCCCCCGTCCCAAAGCACTAGACACTTAGCTTCAACACTGGGCCAAGCGCTCCACTGCAGGTAAGCCTATCAAATCCCTATCGATTTCAAAAGATAAATTGGAGGCACTTCCTCTCAGCTTTATTGCTGCAGATGCGATTGATTGTTTTTGTGTTGACTGGTGATGTTGTCACCAAGACTGGTGACTGCTGTTAGTTAAGGAAGTTCATTAGAAGTGAGGAGCTGCTGCTGATGTCTTAAATAGGGAGATGAAATGCAGCCATAGTGTTGGTGCTTTTTTTTTTTTGGCTGTGTTGTCAGCTACATCTGTAGTAAACTGAGTTTGCTCTGTGGCTGTGTATCCTGTGTGTGTTTGTTTTCCAGAGTTCATATGATTTTGTAGACAGATGGGCATGCTAAAAATATTTTCAGATATTATTCATTATCCTCTGTTGTGTTTTTAAAGAAACTATTTTATGAGAAAGTAAAATACTGTGGTCTTTAGATATCCTGTTTTTTAGTTGGAATATTGCAATTATTTTCAGCAAATTTCCAGGGCGAATAGCTTGAACACTGTAAAAATGACCCAAATTGCAAATTATTTTGAAATAACATCATAATAATTAAATAACGACTAAAACAAAATAATAAACATAACGAAAATTAAAAATTACAATTTCAGTAAAGCACAGTGGAAATGAATTTACAATTACAAATTAGTAAATATATATATAAATATATATATAGGAGCGGGGAAGTAGACAGTGTAGTAGTTGTTTTACGTTTGGGGCTTCATTCGAATTATTCAGGACTCATGATGGGCCCCCTTGAGTGCGTGGCGCCCTAGACAAACACCGTTGCTTGATGGTACAGTTGTTAATTTTGCAGATATTTAGAGCAAATATATGGTCTATACTGTGATTTATTTATGTATATATATGCATTTTTTTTTTTAATTTGCCATACAGATATTTAACCTTTTAAGCGTTTATCTGCCAATACCAATATGCTGATAGTTTTGTGCCTCCCTAAAGAAGCAGTCTTGGTAGAGGAATTAATGTATGAGAAACCTGCATATGGAAATCATACCTTTCCTGCCATAAATGTTTTTTTTAAATAAGTTTAAGGAACAAAAGAATATTGACTAGTTTGAGAGTCTTTGAAGTCATTTTTGTTGCAACCCAGGATAAAATGATGTATACATTTATCATATTTTTTTTGTAATGGGGCCCTAAAGATTTACAGACACACCCAGCTACCCCAAAACTGCATTTTATTTCTTTCTTAGATTGAATATAGTCATTTACATGAATCAAAATGAAGCAGCTATGCAGTAATGATCTGGATCTCTTCTATTTGTGTGATTTGCGTACCGTAAGAACTGATGAACAATGCCAGAAGACACAAGTAACGATCCTCCTTTTTGTTGCTCTTGGCGGTTTGTGGATTGAGGTCTGGCACGACACAGTCCCCATGAGCTTTGGAATCCAGTTTCCATAAATACATAGCCCTTAAAGCTCAGCTGATTAATTCATCATCCTTATTTCTATGGGAAATGTCATATAGCCTATACATAAACTCTGTGTAATCATAAATATGTCAAGCTGCCAAGAGTTTTGAGGGTTTCTGGAGCATCTTTTCAGGATTACATTTGACCTAAAACCTAAATATGCACATGATGAATGAGGGATGCAAAGAGACAATGGGTGTTTTTTATCACTTTCTTCTGCTTTTACTGTTCATATGTTGGACCGACATGTCTTTGCTTTGCTGTTTAGGAAAGGGCATTGAAGTAAACATTTTGGTGCTGAGTTGCTTCCTCTGAGCCTATTCTTTCAGGAGAACAGTGCAGAGTATATCCTTCTCCATCTGTCTAGAGAACTTTCAACCACAGCAAGTGTGAATTCAATTTATTTCTGTGTGCCCTGATTCACCACAAATTGCTTAATGGTTTGAAACTCACTCCTGACAGCACCATTAGAGACTTGTACAGAGATAATTTCCAGTGAGGGCCATTAAAGATGTTTTGAATGGAATTTTTGTTGCCAAAGCGTATTGAAATGGGGTCAAACTGTGCACTTGCTGTTTTGGACAAAAGTGAAAGAAGAAAATATAAACCAATTTAAAACAGAATACTAATTAAGGAAACTACAGATTTTGGAACCGAACAAAAAAATAACGCACAATTGAAGATAAAAGCCAAATAAATAGACCAAATAGGGGCATCTGGAGTGCACTTCTCTACCTCCATGTAATTAGACACAGTTTTAGACAATTACAAATTGGCAGTGTTTGACATCTGGTAGTTGCAGGAAATAACGCTTTAAACTCACTTGGTAGATTATTATTGCTGAAGTTATCTCAACTCATCCCACTGTCAAACAGAGCTGCTCCACTGACTGTGGAGCCTCACTTATCCTCCCTCAGCCCACTACATCAGATGGGGATGATTGCAGCCTGGAAATCAATGAAACCACAAACATCCCTGATAATATTCCCTCTTGGGGGTGCAGTTTCAGATACTGTTGGGGCACTATTTACCCTTTCACCGAAGCCTGCACTGAAGACAAGAGTGGGAGTTTGTGAAATGAACTAAATCGTTTGATGCCTAAATCGGTTTAATAACCCAACTATTAAAATATAGATGTCCTTTTATTGAGAGAGAATGGTTTTATGACACAAAAGAATTATTAATCAAAGAGTTATTGTTAAAATCCGAGTAAAATAGCAGGGTTTTATGTTTTTTGTCTTTGTTCTCAAGTATTGAAACGGAACATCCAGAAACACTTTTACACGATGACACTTTTGTTCTCTGGATTTGTAAGATCATGCCCCCTGGAGAAGCATCCACAGAGCTCTAAGTGGACTGATTTGACAATATAAAAGTCTCCCAAGCCCTCCGATCAATCATCGCCTTCCACCACATTATTCCCCAAACAATAAAAAGACAATATGAGATTAATATATAGTCTGTTGTTATCCTTGTGGGGCGGGCAGCGTCTCCTTGTCTGAAGTCAGCGAGCAGTAAGAAGGATTTGGTTGACGGAGCAGAGCGGGCCAAGAGATTTCTCTGCATTTGAGGTCACTGGTGGATAGCAAAGTTATCTAAAGCCCCAGTTTGCGTCAACCCTCCCCCTCCCCCCTCACACACCCACACACACACACACACACACACCCACGAGTGGGTGTCAGAGATTAGTGGTGCATCCATTCTCCGTGACCTCTAGGAGCTAAAGAGATACTGCATTGCCATATTGTGATGTGTCTAACAATGCAAGGCCACGACTGCCATTTCAATGCCATGCTTCACCACTGGATGGCCCTTTTGTTGAACGCCTGCCCATAACTTTAGCCGGTACCCAGTATGATGGGTACCTCCCCTCTCTCCAGAAATTTCTTTTAGATATTTTAAAGTTGTTCAGTGGAGGCATGCAATATAGTGGCAGCACATAAAGTATGAACCCTGAAGTTGTTTGCAAACTTGGTGAAGTCGGGTATCTTTGGAGATCCTAGGGAGACTTTCTCTGACAGAGTCCTTCAGAAGAATGTAACTAGGCACAGATTGCTGTTACATACTGATATGCTGACCCTCTCTGCTTTTTTTTTCTTTTTAAAAATATTCCCCTTAAAACTCCATTATAAACAGGTCATTTATACTCCACTTAGGTCCAAATTTACAAAAGAGGCCACTTACTCATCTATTACTTGAGTGACACTCACTCTCAGCACAGGGTTTTGTGTCTATTGGAAACTTTAAATCAAAGTGGGTTTTATTTGTGGAATACTCCATCTCTGTTCTTAGCCCATTATTATTAAACATTTACATGCTCCCACTCCTACGTTTCATCCAGAAATACAGAATGAATTATCACAAGTATGCAGATGATATACAGCTTTACGTTCCACTATCTCCAGATGATCCTCACCACATAAACTCTCTCAGAACATGAAATCAGCCTTTAGATTTCAGAAAATGTCTTGCAGCTCAAAAAAGACAAAATCAAATGACTTGTTTGAAACAAAATCCCTGCCCATCTCAAATCGATCTCCTTAACTTGCAACACAAAAGCAACAAATCTTGGTAATCTTTTAATTTGCAAAACAATAAATGTGTTTGCCTATTGTGTTGCCTTTTGTATGAAATTTTCTGTAGAAATTAAGTTTGACTTGACTTGACTTGAAACCGCTTATCCTAACTCAGCTTGTTATCTTACAAAACATGGCTGCTGTTGTACAAAAAATCATCATTCTGTTGGATCTGGCCTTTTTACTATAGCTGATAATTTGACAAAGGTCCATTGTCTGGTAATTAATTGGCATACCCTCATGCGTGATTAATCAAGCGTTATTGGACAGCTGGACATGAGATTCCAGCACCTCCCTCATTTTGACTGACAGGTCAGTGGTGGAAAAAGACTAAAATAATAGAAGTAGTGTCAAAATGTCAAATGGACCATCTTTGAGAACATCAACAAAATGTCTATATTCAGTCTCTCTACGGCCTCAGTATTCCCTGGCCAAAACCACAGAGCTCAGTACATCTAGAAAACTGGAATAAAAACCTTGGTTAGAAATCTGACATTCCTATTTCTGAGGCTGTCAGGCTTCTCCTAGTTTCAAGCGTTGTGTGATGTATAAATCGTTCCCTTGGGGAAGTGGGGTTACGCAAAACAGTAAAGATTCAACCCACCATGCCATACAGAAAGGCCAGTTTTACTACATCTTTTGAAAACATCTACTGAGATTTATACCAAGATTAAAATGATATGGTTGAAATATCATCTCAGGTTATCACATATTATATGTCAACAACCTTGGAAAAGGACATGTTTTTAGTGATGAATATAAAATTACTTCATCAAAAACACGGAGGGCACGGATAATTCCACAATCCTCTGAACACTCTCAATGCAAATGAGAGGTCCAGAGAGTGACTATAGGAGTACACTGTATTTGAACACATTTTTCTGTCCATCAAACATAGTAAAAATAGCATGGATATGAGTATGTATTATTAATGCTTAGGACTGTACACATATTGCCTTCAGTAAAACTCATAAACCCTTCTCAGTATGGACACACTGAAAGGGAAGGACTTCAATAAAGAACAGGAAATCTCATCTTTGGCATCTTTGGGAGTTTCCACATTTTGAATGATACACATTCTTATAGATGGATACATTCATTTTTATTACCAGTCTCTGGTAAGCAGATCTTTCTCCACATCATAGTCAGAGATATATAACAGATTGTTGTTTTCTGCATTTGTTTAAGCCAATAAGGAAGGGTGGACTAAATGTAATGTACAAATTTATTCTATTGTCATTTTTATTAGTAAAGAACAGTGTATTTTCTGGAGGTAAAATGCACAGCCATCATCATGTAATGGATCACTCAGCATTGTGTCTTAAAGTGTAATAGTCAACTTGAGACTTTAAATGAGAAATTATGCACTTTCAGAGGTTAACCTCAGGTTAAAAGAATTTTTATGGCATGGTATTAAGGTGTAAAAATGTGTCTTGTACATATTCAGTCCTTCACTGCTTCTGGCTGGGGGATAGAAAGGAAAAAGTAATCATTTGGCAGAAGGACATAAATTTGGTCCATGATGGCGGACAATGCGGGGTATTTGAATTTACCTGGTTATTAATGTGTGACACGGTCCTTCAGGTCATCCATTATTTTAAATTCATTTTAAAAGCTGCAATTACAACAGGGGTTGTGAATTGTTTAGCAAGCATGAGAGTTGGAGGGACATTGTTCAATCTGTGTAAATATTTCTAAGTAGATTGGTATGCTGGGAAGTTTTTTCATATTTGCTTGAATGCCCATTTTAAAATATGGCATTCCAGAAAATAAAAGAAAAAAACAACAACCATACATTACCTTGTTTTTACTCAAAATGGGACGTTTTGATTCTCAGTATGTATATAACAATTACTGTAGTCGGGGAATCTTAAGAGAAATAATAAATATTGGTGACTTAGATTCTTTGAAATGAATTCCTCTGATGAGCCGATTTTAATGCAGATTTTGTTTGAGTTTCATGTAAAGAGACTTTTAGCAGCATTCCAGATTACTGGCATTGGTTGTAGCCGTTGCAAATGACTACTTTTCTGTTTCCCCTGGTTCATTGATACATTCAAAGTATTGTTACCTTGCATTTTGTAGTTTAAACAATATGTCACCTTTGCTGGTCTGCTGCAGGGCCTTTTATTGTCTGAAAGGTTTCTGGAGGAAGTGGTTAAAGAACAGCTTTGACATTGTGCTTTACCTACAGTAGATAATCAAGGTGAAGTAAAATAGGAGTTTCTTTTCATTATACGGATGCTCTTGAGTGCCAAAAAGCAAGATGTGTGATGGGTCATGTTTATTGTGGAGCTGTCACCAGCTCCCCATAGCCAGTCTGCATGGCTGTAATAACCATGTAATTCAAGTAGTCAGTCCCTTTTTACATTGCAACACAGAGAAGAAGCTGTCCGTCATGAGCTGCAGATTTCCCTTTTTAATGTGCCTTTTCAAGTGATGCTGGCCACTCGGGCACTTGCATTCCAGTTTCATGCATGGTGCTTTCATTACATTACCATTTTAGGAGCACTTTGAGGGCTGTTTAAGCAGTGTTTAAAAGGAAACTATTGGAATTACTCTTAACTGAGTGGAACAGGAGGTCAGGACCTGAGTCGTATACTACCAGTGATATAGCCGTGCCTTAGTATGGGCTTTAACAATATGCCTGGCAGTCAGGAGTTAATGATGAGTATTGGATGGAAAGACATTATCTGCTTAGTGCTTGCTGCCACATAATGTGCTACCTGGGCCAGAGGCAGAATCTGTGTTCGCACCTAGATAGGACCCCAGCTGTGTGCTCAAGCGAGATAGCACACCACAAAAGTAGCCATGACCGAAATGCTGATAATGGAATCAGTGACATTTGATGTGTTAGTTTAATCCCCCCCCCCTCCCTGAGACTCCATCGCTTTATTTATCAATCCATTTTGTGGATTAGCTCCACCTTGACTGGGAGGAGTTTGGATTTGTGGTGGTAGGAGGGCTTTCACTTGATTGATGTTTTATTCATTTAAAACATGTCTTTGTACAGTTTTTGAAAAATTCCTGTCCTCAGTGGTAGAAATGAACATTTAATGCAGTTGATGTTTTAAATTATATTTATCCCTGCATCTTTTTTTTTTACATATGACCCAGTGCTGATGTCCCATAGTCCCTCAGCCACGGTATCACTGATTAGTGTAACATTTTTGTCAGGGAAAAAGCTCATTGATGATCATATAAGGGAAATAAAACAGAGTTGGCTTACCTGCAAGGTCTAGCACACATAAGACGAATGTGACTCTAGTTTACATGGTTCTTACTCTGAGAGTCAGTCAGTCAGTACAGATGTGAAGAATGCAAAGTATGGTGAAATAGCTATGAAAGCTTTGTTAAAGGTTACGTGTACATGAGGGGGATGGCTTAAAACTACATACAGTATATTTTAATTGAAAACGTAAAGACTGAGTACAGGTGCATGGAAAAAAGGTGGAGAAAAGACGTTTAAAAAGGCTAAAATTTACCCAAACACATTTTTAACTGTTGTTGGTGGTGCATTTAAACCAGAGTGGAGATCATGTCCAAAAAATCTTTTCAAGAACACCTTTAAGCAAATAAGACATGTTTAACCCTCTATTTTCCTGTTTAAGAATATCTGCAAAGTAAAAAATGATAACAATTTGGGGAATTCCACTTGTGTGAAGCCAAAGTAGTTCCAGGAATGTTCACTGTAATCACCTAGCAGCAACTGGGACAAGTTTGATGGTTCCTGCCTTTTGCTTCTGTCCCTAACTGACCCATACAGTCTGTTGGGATGGAACCGTGCATGAGTAGCTCTCTAAACCAGTGATCATCAACTGGTGGCCCCCAAACCTTTTCATTTGGCCCCAGAAGAATATTGAATTTAGAAATCTCCTGTTTTTTAGGGTATCTTTTTTCTTTATATCCCGATATCTATTAAATCAACTCCAAAAATGATCAATATTGAAACAGTTTAATCCAGAATGACCCAGATTTGGTTCATTTTTATAGAACTCCCCTGTCAGTCTTTATTCCTAAACATGACGCATGATAAACATACTTATCTGATAAATCTGCAGGTTATTTTGTGTCAACCAAGCACTTCAGGCTCTAAGAGAGGGCAATTTTCCTTGTCTGTTATTTAAAAGAAAAGAACTGTTTCCTGCACGTGTTGCTAACCAGTCAGGACACAGCATATTCGAGTAACACAGTGATGAACAACATGGCAACCCCAGAAATACAACGTTAAAATATCTCAGTTGCTTCCTTGTGGCTGGATGCAACATGGGTAATGACTGAAAATCTAAGGAAATACAAAAACTAATTCAATAGTAAGTTAATTAGACCATAATATTTATTTGATTGAGGTCATTTGAAAGTCTGGCTCCCACAGAGTCTGCCAAAACAGAATCTGGCCCATGTACAAATGTAGTTGTAATGATGACCCCTGCTCTAAGCAGAGAAAGAATAAAACCACCTGTAAGTTTTTTCCATTATCAGCTTATTTAGCATTAATACTGCATTTACTTGTTACATTCAGATATTATTACCAAACTCTGTTATTGCATTTTATTGCAGTTAATTAAAATATCTTAGTATATTTGCATTTATTTTTGTGATGATGTTATGTCACAAATTGATCTACATATTCGTTTTTTTATTTGTCTTTTATGCAAATTTTTTTAAAGACATTATTGTCACTTTTCGGTGTGAAAAACTTGCAATTTATTTAAGGTTTTCCTTTTTTTATTTTAAATTTTTTTTCTCCCTGCTTAAATGTAAATCTTCCATATAGGAGCATGACCCAGATTAAAAACATTTATTATTCTGACTCTGATGTAAATTACATATCCATTCATACCTCATACATGTCTTAAATGCTAATGTAACATGTAGATATGATTGCAGATGAATCATTTTATTGCTCATTTATCACATGGACACCTGTTTGGAAATAGTTTCAACACAATTATTTAACTAGAAGTGGTTTCACACTGATTTTTTTTTCTCTTGTCGATAATAAAAGTAGCTCAGAGTGAGCCCTCTTGCATCCCTCTCATCTCTGTTTGAGAGCTGCACATGCGCATCACCGTGCAGCCGGGATGAATGGATGGAACACAGCGGCGTTCACTTTTTGAGCAGGCAGAGCAGGAATCCAAAATTTCCTTTATTAATTACTTGTTTAAAGGCTAGTAAAAAGTTGGGATTTTTTTAAAACATGTTTTAAAAGCCAAACAAAAAACATCCATACAGTAACTCACAGCAGCAGCATTTTATCAATTTAAAACAGCTCCACAAAAATCCACATCTGTTTCCAACCACGTCCCTCACTAATGAGCAGAGCAGCAGGAACAAGGAAATGGAAGATGCTGAATATGAAAAATCAATGAACAAGCAGTACACTAGAGGCCTGATATCATAGGATGCTACTGTAAGTACTGTATGTGCTTATTTTAGCTGCATGAGATTACGATATTCTGTGCTATTACTGTGCTTTCTTTATGAATTGACTTCAGAGCAGACTGTTTTCAGATGCCTCTCCAAGTTCTAGCACATGCCATGATTAATTCAGCCGTAATGTATGTTAATGTATGTTAATCTGTGTCACTGATATGCTAATGAATACCTTACTCCCACAGTCCAACTTGTCCACGCTTGCAACACACAGTCATTGGAGGAATTGCGGTTTTGAAATTCTGAGGGTGGACTGTCAGTTAAGATTGTATTTTTACACTACCGGCTGGTGTTGCTTTGTGAGTTTTTTCTGGTTAACATGTGGCTTGCCTGTAATATAGCCAAGTGTTTCAACTACATTACAGAATTAAAACACATGAGGTTTATGGTAGTGCAGCTTAATTCTGTTAGAATAAGTCTGAGTTTTTTCCTGTTTTTTGTTTTGTTTTTATTTTTTTTTCACACTAAAAAGGCAGCTTTTCTTTTTTGTTAGTATACTGATGTTGACAGTTGTTTGCACTTAAGCAAAAATATTCAGTTAACAAATAAAGATTTGATACAAAGTACTTTTTCATGTTATTTTAAACATAAGATTCCCAATATCAAGTTATTCTTCTAATGCACCCTAACAATATGATCTCTATATTAACAGTAGATGGCACCAAGTCATCATGATGTAAAGGCTGGGATTTACCTCCACTATTCTACTGAATCCATGTCTTACTGTGAATAAGTGGGTTATTTGGGGGGGAAAGAAGCACACCTAAATCCTTGGAATAAAATATGTTTTCCTTTTGATTTTATTTTTTTGTATAGTACATGTCTACATTTAGAAATAAAGACATAAAGCTGTTGCAGTTTGTTTTAAACAAAAACAAAAAAAAAACTAACAGAACAAACCTGAGTGTAATCACATCGGTCTGATTGAGTTTGGGAGCTAATGCAGCTGATATTATTATGCAGGTGATGCTAATAGAAGCTGAAAGCTCATTGTTTGCATTGTTAGTTTTGCTGAAAGCTAGATCCTCACAAGAATGGCTGCAGAGGTGTTTACAACAACATCAGAATACAATCACTGCACAGCATGTAGCAGCATCAGTGAGCAGAAATGTCAGGGACAGAGTGGAGGTTTGTGTTTGCTCTAGATAGCTCTCTTTTAACACTGACCTCGAGCCTTCTTGGCTGCTATTACTTGCCATACTTTAAGAGGACTGAATGCCTTGCTGACATCTGTTTGAGATTTTTCAGCTGTGATGCATGTTGTAAGAGAGGGAAAAAAGGACAGGAGAAACCCGACAACATGACACACATCTGCTCTACACCTGTTTTTTGTCCTTTAACATTCAAGTTCATGGACAAGTTACCTGGTCCAGACTAAGACTGTGACATCCATGTAAAAAACACTGTGGAGTTAGTCATTTTCAGGCTAACACTTGAGTGAATATTTCATGATTCTATTCCACTCTATTTGTCTTGCTTTGTGACAATCAAGCCATCTGAAAACATTCATCAATAATTCACGTCTGCTCAACAGGCTCATCAGAATTGATCAGAATGGTCAAAAGACGAGACACCTGGTTATACAGGGGAAACCGCTGTCGAACATTTTGTTTCCATAATTAAGTTTCTGAGGACAACGTGAAAACACAAGAATTAATGAGGACAAGATACAAGTTGTTTGATGATATTGTTGGATCAGGGACACAATAAGCAAAGAGGAAATTACAGGAGAGAGGAGCGTTTTCAAGGTGAAGTTCAGCCTCTTAAAGTCTAGCATATTCTGTGCATAACAGAATCACAACTAACGTTTTCCTAATATTTTTACATGCATGGTATGCGTTTTTCAATAGTGGAGATGACAATGACTTTTAAATAGAGATGCCCCGATTATAGAAATCAGTACCAATGCTTATATTCAAAATTACAATTTAGCCGATGGCTGATACCATGTTTATTATATTACTTTTGTTGGTGGGACATTCCCACAATGGCAGTATTTTATTATGTTTGACCACAAAACCAGATCAGATTGTCTCCAACAGGTCACATCTTCTGAATCCCTGAATCAGCTGTAGATGTGCTAAATGCAACCATTAAACTGGTATGAACTGACGGATGAACTTCTGCCACTGGCACAGGTTCATGTTCAGTTTATTTACTGGTGGCTGATGTGAAATGCGCCAATATTGGCCAATACTGAAAATAATAACAGTGATACTTTTTATTTATAAAGCACTTTTCAAAAACTCTAAGATGCTGTACTATAGCTGAAAAAGTACAAAAAAGTGTGACAAAATGGCATCAGAATCACAAATAAATGCCTGTCTAAAACTTCACTTTCAACTTCAACTTTATTGTCCCCTGAGGGAAGTTTGCTTTGCAGGCAGAGAAGAAAGCTAAAACATAAGTAACACAATCACACAAATTTAGATACAACACTGAAATGGATAAGTACACAAATACCTTGAAGGACAACTGAAGTCAGAACCATCATTACATTGTTATGAAAATAGAATGCATCATAACTGTTCATTTTTAAAATCTAAATTTAGTTGTGTAATGGCTTAGTGAGTCCTTGGGCAAACCTATGTCTGATGTTAAACCAATCAATATTTTTAATCAGTATTTTTTTTCATTATTGATCAATAATTAAATTTTATCTAGGGCTTCTTTTTTTAATTAAGTTTGTTGCAAAACTAGAATTTTAGTGTGATATGATACTGCAAAATAAGCATACCTATGTTTTACCATGATAAAAAGGTATTTCTAAGGCACCCAGTATAGATAACTTTTTGTTTGTAATGATCAAAAAATGCAGGCAGACTTGCACACTTCATAGTTTGCTCAAATACCTTTTAAACAATATTTTTGAGCAATTAGGAAAGTGACAGTGTGTGTTGGCTCATGATAGCTTTTAGGTAAAAAAAAAAAAATAATAATAATAATATGAATTTAAAGGTCAGTAGTCTTTTGAGGCTTCTAACTTGTAATTTCCAGTAATGTACATTGTGTAATTAGGGGTCAACTGATAATCAGTCTGGCTGATTATCAGCATCCTGAGGCTGTTCTCGCTGATTTTATAGCGATGAGGGATGTTACTGTAATAGATACTAGAGATAATGTTTCTAAGGCCTCTGATAATCAAAGAGGTAGAATAATAAAATATATTTAGGACACTCAAGGACTGTCAGTTTGAAGTATTTTTATTTACTCATAATTAAGAGGGAAAAATACCACTTTTTATTAAAATTATTGATTAAGATGGCTAAGTTTGTAGTTACCTATCTGGTTAAATTATTAAATAAAGTCTCCTTCAGTATTCATGTGCTATCATGATAAAGCTATTAATATTAATAAACTTAACAATCTGTAACATTAAAGTTATTGAAACATTAATGCATCAGTAGTTATCAAAGTTTTACCGTATATTTTTATGAAATGCTGTTTTACTTGTGCCACATTAAGTTTATGTTGTTTGACATAATTACATTTATTTACACAGGTTTTTGAGTGCAAGCCTTATACTTGTATTAGAACATTGTACACAGTGTTTTTGCTGCTTTTACTTCAGTGGGTAGCGTTTATATTATTGGTTAACACATACATAAACTGTAAAAGGTGTATAGCCATCAGAAATAAAACCTCACCTTTTGTGCTATTGTATTTATTTATACTAATTCAAATTCACAATTTTTACAAAAAAGATTTTTATTTTTGCTGTATATAAATATCGGTTTCATGAGCAGCTAATAATTGGTATCGGTCGCAAAAACGACAATATCGGTCGACCCATAGTTGTAATAACAGAGACTGAATTGTTAAAGTGTGTAGAATGATACAAACAAACTATTTGATGACAAAAGTTTTAAAAGAATAGATTTAACTATATTTTCTATATCAAGATTTATTAAAGCTATTTTTCTTGTACATGCAGTGCAGTTATTCTTTACTTTTTAATCCTCCTCATCAACTTTTTTTCAAAAATTCTGCCAACTCTTAATGATCAGGAAATCACAGCTTACGTGGCTCTCATAAACACACTTTGTCCATTCGTTCAGTCAGTGTTAAGAAAGATAATGACATGTTGGAAATAAATGAGCCCACTCATAATCATGCCTAATCTGCCATTGCAGCCCTTCTCCCGACCGACATTAATCACATTTGAATCCAGAGGGATATTTTATTTGCGATGCCTGAGGATAAGTGTGAGAGTGCAGACACTTGAGCCAGATTTGAGCTGCTCTGACTTTAATACAATGACCACTAATTGCTAATTATGAGAGTCTCTGATGGGCAGGCGTTCAGTGTGTTCATCCCATTATTGTTTATTCCTCATTATGTCCAGCTTTGTGCTAATGATTCCATTTTATTCACAGTACATATGCTGAAGAGTTTACCTACTGCCACATGCGATACATCCACCATGCTGGATATAGCGACTGCACATGGGTCAAGACTGCACAAAAACAAAGCTTTAAAACCTGTGCAGTTACAAAGTCTTAATTGAATTTAAACGATTGTTTGCTTAGAGGGCCATAAAGTCCCTCGACAAAATGTGTCGAGGAATGGAGCCATAACATCAAGCGGAGTCTTTTAAACAGTCAAGGAGACATAACAACAAATCTCTGAACAGCTCAACTGTAAAAACTAATTGTTATTGTTTGTTGAAAACTCCTCCACAAAGCCATTCAGCGTTGAATCAAGACAAGATCTAAGCAAATATGCGTAATGTGGTTTTATAGCTAAGTTGTGTGCATGCAATTCCCAAATGGTCACCCTCAGGATAGAGACTAAAGATTGCACCGCAGCAGGGCCACTAATGACTCTAATAGTTTCTGGCGTTGTGAAAATACTGCTCAGCAACCAGCACTGATCATACTATCCAAGCCCCAGAACACAGTGCAGACTATTGCTGCATATCGATGCCTTGATACACACAGTTTCACAGTAGGCCCCTGCCACATGTTGTTTCCAGGAAGCTGGAAGGCAGCTAATACAACAGATCACACTCAAAGGGCCACTCTTCAGCACAGTATCATTACCAATGACTCCTAAACCTGTCATCAATCTCCATCAGAGCGTCTGCTTGCTGCCCTTTACATATTAAAGACTCACGTTAATGTTGTTAATTCTATAAAGAGAGACATGAGTCAATAATATCAATGAATGGGATAGCTATTGATTTCAGCGTTGTTTGTCCCGGATGTGTACTTTTATGTGGAATAACTTTTCTCCTGATTCAACATACTTGAAGACTATCTTTGGGTAATCTTGTCAATACCATAATAGAAATGGAGAAATGATGCTTCATAAAGGCAATAATCCTGCCACCTTGAAACCCCACTTAGGCGCCTCAGCTTTCCTTTGTCACAACATGGTGTAGTTACATAAGAACATTTGCAGTTCTGACGTTCCACAGCGAGTGATTTCTCTTGCAAGCATATGAGCTCCAGCTCATTTATTAAAGTAGGACACTCCTTCGCAGCCTGCCAATGCGCTCCGCAGTATTATTGTACAGTACGAGAAGCATGACGTGACAGGAATAGCAATTTGTTTCAAGGAGGCCTTTTCTGCTCCTCCTGTGATTGACAGTTACTTCTGATTGGGTGTATCGCTTCATGCTTCTTTATGCTATTTGTAATGCAGGGCTTGTACTCAGTTTTAAAGGGAAACTCCTCCAGGTTGTGATTGTCTTCCATCTGTGTTGAGTTAATGCAAGAGCAATTCCCTGATTTGAATTCAAGCACAGTGAAGAAACACATCAACAACAGCTCAAGATACAGGGTTTATGTTAAATTTGAAGATTACTCTTTATTGGAGATAGGATTAAACACAGATGACAGGCCATGAGTTGGTTAAAGGTTAAAGGAAACAGTCACATTTCTTTATTTGGACTGTGTTGTTGTAGATTTATAGAGTTTGACTGGCAGTGAATTTAGGAATCAACCCAACAACTGACATCAGATCTGTTTCAAATTGAGCTTAATCCTGATTGGTGCACGAAATGTGACATCATCGCTTCAAAAGCTTCACCCACTTGCAACAGTGATGAATGCACTGGGGGGGTTACTGGAATCTTTTACCTGAACAAACCATATCAGTGCTTATTTTGGCTCATAGAAATTGCAGATTGAGAACCAGGTTAGATATGCAGGTATAGGGTGCTTGGTTTCATAATCAGTTATTCTCTTATTTTTTTAGCCTTACAGAACCTCCACCTCTCTTTGAGCCTGCGCAAAGGTGGATAACATTTTCGCACTGGATTCTCTGATAGAATTTAATTAGAAGGTTAAAGCCTTGAGAGCATCTTGTTGATGACAATGTGTCCAATGTGCAGACCAAATCAGCAGGACATGTAAAGCCCTGGGATTCTCCCAGTCAATTTGGTTTCACCTGACCTATTTATTGCATTCAACTGGCTCGGGAGTAAAGCTAATCTGAATACCCGAGAGTTGATATTTGTTTCACCCTTGGCCATTGAGTGGGCTTTGAATAATACATTCTCAGCTGCAGTGGCTCTTTGTTGTCAAGGTAATAACGCCTCCGTCAGTGACCATGGAGGGTCGAAAGGCTCCTTTTGCAGTTTCTGCACCGCAGTCTTTAAGTATTTACATGTTTTCAAAGCCTTGCTGCGCATATCATTTTACATCTTTGTGCAGATTGAAAAATTCTCTGGAAATGATATTGATAATCGTATTCAGACTCATCTGCAATGACTAACAGAATGAAGGATACAGGACCTTATATCTTTTCTTTGTAAGTTGGAATCAGTGCGATAATGTTTCAGTGAGTGTAATATAATCCATTCCAGTTTCTTAATTTGTCAGAAACTGACTGAAAGTTGCTCACATTTATTTCATATGACATTTACAACGCAGTGAGATACAGTATCTCATATTATCCATCCATCCATCCATCATCCATTTTTTATGGCGTTGCTTCAGGGTGAGGACAAGAACTCAACCAGACTTTGACTTTTTTCACAGGTTTTCTTCATCTTATGTTATCAGGAGGAGTCCTTTTTGTATAAACTTTGCAGTAGTTATAATTTGATGGAATCCCTGCCACCAGCTCAACCATTATGCTTGAAAAAACACCTCTATTCTCCTATACTTCTTCATTTCTGACAGTCCAATTATCTTTGCATCAATCATTAAAACCTATTAACATTTCATGTGCTTTATATGGATACTCTCATGCTGCACTGCTACTCTTAATGCTAAAGATTTTTTCTGATGGAATGAAAGTTTTAGTGTGTATTATATTTGATTCTGACTGGTGCTATATCATAAGGCATCCAAATGGACTCCTCTAAACTGCTGTTGAATTAAAATTATAAGAGTGTTTGATGTTCAGGTCATGCAGGTTAAAAATGAATAAATGTTATTATTATATCAAACTTTGGAAACTGAGTTTTGAAAACTGCATTTAATGAATACGAACAATGCTGTAAATAAACCTTAGCATTGTGTAGGAGTAATTCAAACACAAGTCACTAGCAGTACTTTTTAATGGTCTCATTAAGCATACATGCAGAGTTAAACTTTAATTCAGTGGTGAATGGATCAGATGTATAATTCTGTATTTCTGTATGTAGATAATTACTTGGAAAACAGATCAAAGAAAACTCCAGATACAGCATAGAACATACCTACAGAAGTAGTTGTAAAGTGTGTCTGCAAATGATACTATTAAAATGAGAATCTGCTCTTCATTATTTTTTGAGTCATAGCAGTGTTACCTTTAAAGCTTCATGTTTTGTCCAGAAGCAGCTGAAAAACACATTAAATAGAATACCTCCAAATGTGAAGAAGCTGGAATCCAAGAATTTTCAACCTAATTCAGAAGTAATACATGTGATTCTTTTTATAAGAGAAATAGAAAATCTGTTATTTCACCACAGGTGAATATTTTTAACCAGTTTATTGAACCATCAAATGCAAATAACTCCATTTAAACCAGCAAACTTTCAGATTGACAGATTTCATTTCATCTCCATGCACTCCTGGGATTATTAGACACATTTTGTGCCCTCATTCCCTCTAAAGCTGCCACTCTTTGGGTGACTTTGGAGAGAAACCCCACGGTAAGATTAATTACAGCCAGGAAGCGGATCAGTGCTGACTAACTAGCTCATGGTGGCTTTTAAAGGCCTCCAACCTCTGCAACAACAGGAACCTGAAACTCTACACCACATCCATTAAGTGAAGAACTTAGGATGGACAACACCTCCACTGAATGAACTTGATGGGATTATATTTGTCAGCAGAGGATCAGTGGCAGGCTCAGACTGGGGTTTAATTTCCAAGATCTTGTAGATTTGGAGTTAAATAAGACTCACAGTCTGAAACTGTAGTTAAATTAGCAAACTTACAGTATTTTTTGTTTCAATATGGTTAAAGAAAAGTTGTAGATATTTTAACTTAACCATTAGGGGAGGGAATCAGTAGTGGCCCAGTGATACAATATTATCACCATACTTGGGTCACAATTTGATATTATTGCAATTTTAAACATTTTGCAATACAATGAGTATTCAATAATATATGTTGCAATATAATGCGATCTATATGATTTTTTTCAACTGTTTAGTTGATTTAGCATTAGTCTTGCCCTCATGTTTGTCGTATTTCTGCAGTATTTTGATTTCATGTTGCACTGCTTGCAAACCTCGTGTGTCATGTCCATCTCATTCATGTCCTGCTTGCATTCCTAATGTCCTTCCCCTGATGCTGCCATGTTTGTTGTACTAACTTTCTCCTGCTCTATGACCGTCACCTCTGCCAACCTCACTGGACAAACAATTGATTTTATTCTACCATTATCATAGACTTCAGTTCATGTCAGCAATTAATTTGAAAAAAATTGGTACTTGGTGGACAAGATGATACAATATATCCCCAGACAGACTGTATCGATTTTTTCTCCCACCCCTATTAACCATGAAATATCAAATTCAAGATAATGAAAGAGGACAGAGGAACTTCTGCAAGTCCGTTTGTCATTCAGAGTGAGACAACATGCTCCCTTTGCTGGAATGGAACTATGTAAATTTACTCTTGCAAAATCTTAAAATCAAGTTTCAGTCTTTCAAGTCAATTTAACTTCATTCTTTTGCTCCAGTTCATTTTTATTGAGCTTTATGTAGAGAGGACATTACTAGTTACTGAGCAGATGCTCAGTTGCTTGTGTATATGAAACATTCTATATTTTTGAAGAAGACAAGGAAGGAGACAATGGTTCAAACTATCTTGAAAGCAATTTAAATTAGAATGTAGGTTTCTTATCATATGTCCCCTTTAAATATCACATTGTAATAGACCATGCATTACTGCAAGTTATAGCCTCTGTGGCAGTATGTAAGAAATAGTCCTTTGAGATGATAGATCAATATGCCCTGATATAAGCTGAAAAGATTTAGATTTATGTATAAAGGTGTAAGTAAATTCCCCTTCCCTGCTTACTTATATGACTTTTATTTGACCATTTGCCTCCTTTCGTTTTCTTCTATACATACTTTCTTTCCTACACATCTCTGCTCTCCTCTGTGGCTTCAGCAGCAAACAAACTGCATCAAAAAGAGGGCACAGAGGCCTAAATCTGAAAAAGCAGACCACAAACTGTTCCTTTTCACACATTGAGATGGATTCAAAATGTTGTGGAATTAATTAGAAAGGCAAGAAAAAATGAATGGGATTGAAATGAGGTCCTTGGGAATATAATACAGTGTTTTTATAGTAGTGTGATGAAAAAATAAAAGCTCGGTGCCAGTCAAAGAGATTGATTTCCATGTTCACAGGGGGGTCAGCCTTCATATCAAAGACGCTGCGAAGTGATTTTGATTATGGCTGCTTCAGTGCCACCCCACTGTGATGATATTTTTGGTTGCTGTCTCAGACATTTGAATTTGCTTAAACAACAAAATGAGCTGACAGACAGACATACTGAAAGAGTAGAGGAAGGAGTAAAGAAACAGCTTCATAATGAGTTACCTTTCAGTTGTGACTTCAGTGGTTATATGACGTTCAGAGTTTACAAAAGTTTTCATGCAACCACCAAGCAATGGTAGTGTTTATAGTAATAATGAAAAAGCAGCTGCAGTCATAGGTTCCTCAGTTGTATTGCAACCAGAGATCTCTCTCAATGCTACTGTGAAGACAGCCAATTAAAATCAGAAAATACAGCCTTTGAGCCATAGGTTACTGCTCCCAGTGGCGTTCTGCAAACAGATTTTTCATGGACAGATGTCTGCCAAAGGAAATAGATTTACGTCACTGTGTTAGGCAAATTTAGTAGCTTGGCTTCTATTAGACCAAATAATGGAAGCCCTGATTAAAGCGCAGTATTTTTCTGCTGTAGTTTGGTAGTGGCTGTTTGATAAATTTCACAATTCAATGATATATATTACAAAGTTGGATTTCTGTTTGCTAGTATTGCATTTTGAATAATTGCACAACCTAATTATTAAGTACTTGAATACTCACCATTCATAATTATCATAAAAAAAATACAAATACATCACACACTGCTGCCGGTGTGCTATGGTTTACTGCTCATCAGCCCTTCAAATTCCAGCACTGAATGAAATGACAAGATGATACTGTAACTCCAGGTTATTAACCATGTAACCTCCGTATTATTAACAAGATAGTCCAAACTTTATTTGGCCATCGCTGCCACCTCCTCCACAGACCAAACACGCTAGTCCAGGGCAAATCAACCAGCCAGTAGTTACACACAGAGATATCTGTCCATGAGTCTGTAGTAGCAGTCACTTTATTGTCCTACGACAGCTGTTTCACTGATGTAGTTGTCGGTGGGTTCTTCTTCAGCAGCCTTCTTTTTCTTTCACAAAACATAATGTTAGTGCTTCTGCTAGTGCCACTTTTGTTACTCGATATCTTCTCTGGTATCATCGGCGCCAGCAGGCCAATGTTTGTTTGCCTTTGAAGGTGTGTCTCTTGAGAGTTACGGTAGCTGTCATTAAGACATTTTTTTGTTGCTGTAATCCAGCTCTCTGTGTTAATAAGCCAGAGCCATGGCAGAAGAAGTTAAACCTGCATGCATTGCTCATTATTTTCTTAATTTTTATTATTTCTTGCCAAATCAATCGAAAACCGAAAGCCCAGCTCAGATCAGTTCAGCCAGATTTTGGCCCGACTGCATTGTCACAGCTCATCGTCAAACCTCGGGCCCGATTATGAGTGTTGGGAACAACACAGTGCCATTCATGACACCTCACGACCACCATTCAACAAGACTAGCAATGTCAGGATTGTTCTTGCAGTGTTCTTCTTGACATTTTATTTCATTCATACCTAAGGATGTTCCTAAGCGTCTATTTCCGTATTCAGCTAAACGCTCATTTGAACTTTGTTTAATAGACTAGTCTAAAGAGGAGAAAATCCCTAGAAAACAGCCAAATTCCTCACAGGGTCATTGTGTACACAGGTGAGATGTTAGCCTGATATACTTTCTACAGCATGGCTAACATTAAAAGCTAGTGCCGCCCACCTTCATTCTTCTTTGTAGATTAATATCGTGCTTTGAGATGTGGCCTCTTTTCACTTCAGGTGGAAGTCATATGTGAGTTCAACCCTCAAAAGCCTACATACCACTTTATTTCCATTTACTACTTTAAAAGACAGTCATACCGTGCTGTTCCTGCTACACTCTAACCACTAAGCCACTGCTAGGCTTCTCATATTTACATCTGATCAAGTGCCAGACAGGAAGGCAGCGGCCATTAACGGTAGCTACAGCGGCCTCTAGTGGCGGGAGGTTCATTACAGTCTAAAAGAGCATTATAGACAAGAATTTCAAGTCTGTGATTATAAAAATTGAATGGTAATTAGTGTAAACAATTGGTGTTTGACGAGTCCATGGTTGTTTCTTGTTTGTTGTTCTCTTTTCACAGCAAAAAATCCTAGAAACCCACACGATTACTGCTATAGCTCTATTCTCTTTGACCCACCTCCCTAATGACCTGTGAACTCACATGCAGTTACAGAGACAGTGGTGACGTCAGCATACGATGAGCGGTCGGGATAACTCTTGTAGTGTGGACAAGATGGGACAAGATTCTGACATGGTGTTGCCTAGAACAACCAAGAAATCATGTAGTCTGAGCCAGCCTTTTTTGACAAACCTGGAAAATTTGAGTACACATGAAATGCTAAATTAGGCAAATATTGCAGTTTAAAACAATGTGTGCACTTTGCTGAGGTAATGAAACATTGCATGGGTAATAGCAGCCAAAATGGGTACTTGAGGTCTCCAGTACTTGTGCCTGAATACTCTACTCATACATACTTCATATTGCCTTTTTTAAAGGATAAATAACCAAGAAAACATTTAAACAAATACAAAGGAATCCTGTCCTGATATAGGCAGTAGCTGTAGACCGGGGAACTTTAACCTTGAAAAAGGATGGGATTGATTTCTCTTCCACTGTTATCAAAATTCCTGTCCCTTCTTCATATTAATTAGCTATCAGCAGCTGACACTGAGGGCTTTTTTTCTACTTCAGGTACTGAGCCCTCAGAGTTTAGGACTACACTTTCTTTATATTGAAAATGAATGCTGGCGGCTCTAAAAGTGCCAGCTGTGGACACACACACCATGACAGGTAGAAACCTCATATAGAACTGGGATCATTCATGGACAGCCATTTGCAGGCACACAAGGAGAGAGAAGGACAGAGATAAAGAAAGTAAAAACAACAACCAATTGCCAGTCACAAAGGTAAAAAAGATCAGTCCAAGGCAGCAGATCTGCAGGAACCCAAAGTCCAGAAGTATCAATTATGAATCAAACTTCTGTTGCTTCATCTGTTAATAGTCTACATCTGTGTGATGTTTTAGGTGTAATGAGCTAACATCTAAACATCTATTGTACTGTAATGCTTCATACTGGTAAATACATTTTTAGCGGACCGATTGATATGAGGGAAATATACAGACCCATAACTACCCAAGTGTATTGTATCACAGTCTATGATTAACTTCCTTGTCATGGTTCATGATGTAGAAGTGAGTATGTGTGTATAATTCATCAACTCAAATTGAGTTCATAGTGATGAAGTCATTATTAAGATTGAGCGTTTCAAAAAGGGAGGTCACAGTGGTGGATGTAAAGCACCAGAGCTGTCTTAAACATCTCAGCCATTATGGTTAAATACAAAGTGCATTTCCAACAGAAAGCTGACCCACATTGGGTCTGCCTGTGCTTTACACCTTGTCTGCATTAGTTCAGCTTTGCTTCCATGCCTGTAATTACTGCCCCCATCTGAATGGGCTTAGCAGGCTGGTGTGAGGGAGTCCCAGTGGGGCCCAGCGTGGGTCCTTTCAGCCTTGTATATTCCAGCCGTGCCATTTCAAAAAAAATATATTACCGCCTTGTAGCTCTGGTAAATGTCATGCCATTCTCTCCTGTGTGGGAGGAATTGCAGCCACAGTGGTGGTCAAAGAATCCCAGCCCTTCAACCAACAGGAGGCAGAATGTTTTGAGGAATTGTGGGAGATGACAAAACAATGTCTTGCTTTTTTTTCTTGGAAACTGAAGTTGGAGAGCGTAAAGGGGAGATTACAATAAATAGAAATAATGAAACAGAATTTCCTGAATGTATGCACAAGAAGCATCCTTTCTAAAGTTAGCATATGGTCCCTTTTTATTTGATATCAACTCTGCAAAGCCACTGTTTTTGTACTGTATATTAGTGCTCGACAACATGGACCAAGAATCACAATTCCTTTTATCCTTTTGCTGAATGGTGATACATGGGTTATATCACAGTTTTTTCTACAAATTAATAACAAGAACAAAGTCAAATCCACAAAAAAAACAAATGCAAAATATCACATAAGCACTTCTGTTTGATCTACAAAATTGCATAATTAACAATGCAAAAAATTAAAAAAAAAAAAAAAGACTGAAAATGTTTAAATGCTCATTTAGACTTAGGATCTGTGTCCACGGTGTTCTGGTCGCACTGCAGTATTGCTCCGTCAAGAATCGCCCTCTCGCCCTCTGGACTATTTGTAAAACAGGGCTCAGCACAGTGCAGCCAGATTACTAGTTCATATCTCCAAGTGGGAATGAAAAAACTACATGCAAACAAAATGTGACTTCACATGTCAGAGTTTTTGTTTCCTCTTATGACATACAGTGGTGGGATAAACAATCAACAGTCTGGTGTTTTGTTTTAAAAAAATGACCAGATGTTTGGTGTGTTGCTGTGCCTTACTTCCTGTTTGGGTCATTTGCTCTGTTCAGCTAGATGCATACTGACTGCAGCTCCTTGAAAAACAGACTCAGTGCATACATTGAGCGGACAAGAGTGGAGTGGCTCTTGCAGCATGCACCAAAGTGTTTTAACTTTCAAACTTTTCTAATGGATTATCTTATAGTTAATAAACTTTTTCATGTTTGGGATTTTTACTACAATCTTTTTACTGAGCTTAAGGCCTGGCATCTGTGCTTTTTTCAAAATTAATTTCAACATAAACTAAACTTAGCACCAAAAGTAAGGAAATTTGTGTTTGGTAATACAGTCCAATCAGGCACTGGATTTTTCAGCACCTGGTGGTGCCAGAAACTCAAAACAAGCATCTGTAGCAACAGCAGAATAAGCTTTTTGTCATGGGCATAACCCACATACTCAGCTCTGCTGCTCATCCCACAAATGCATGTTCCTTACAAATGTGGGACCATTTAAAAGGGAAATTAACTTTCCAACTATATAAGATTTTTTGCTAAGAAGCGTTCTTTAAACAATAAAACAAAAAATAATCACCCAAACACAGATGTCCTTACTTTTTGTGGTAAGTTTATGTTGATAAATAATATTATCTTGTCCTATATCTCATCTGGAAAAACAATGATACACTTTAAAACTTCATGTATGACCTAGCCCACCTGTATATTAACTCCATTTTCTAGAGGTAACATTAGCAAACTGTGTATTTAGCATAATTTAAAGTCTAAATAGAAGTCTTGATCTTGCAAACCAGCATTTTATTTCTATTATCCTCTTATTGAAGAGTTATACAAATAGCTGAGTCTTTCATGCAGTTGTCTTGGATTTCAAATGCTCACACTTTGATTTAGACTCAAAACATTTTTTTGTTTTGTTTATAAAAGTCCTATACTATGCTACATGTAGGCTTGGACTTTTCATTATTTCAGTCTACAAGCCTGACTTTAAAAAGTGTTTAAAATGTAACATGATGAATTGATTTTATTTCTCTGCTGCTTCATTAAAACATAACAAAAGGAGAAAGGAAGACATTGTCACTTAACCTTTGCAGATTTTTGTTGCATGAACATTATCCAATTTTGCAATATTTTCCAAGATGCAGATAAAAAAACATAAATGAGCAGGATTACTTTTCTCTCCGAACAGCCTGCATTGGCCAGAATATAGGACAATCTTGATTATAAGATGACGCCACTTTTCAAATGCCTGTCCTTGGAGGGGAAAAAAAAGTCTGTCTGAAGTTCCAAAACAGTTTTCCGATGAATCCTGATGGAAGAGATTTCTTGAGATACTATTAGTTCAAGGAGAAGATAATCCTCATCCTCATCTCTGCAGCCGTTTCTCTGCAGTGAAACATGAAATACTTTTGCCACGTTTGTTTGTGGAGCTTATCTATCAGTTACATCCTGATATGCTCCTGTCACACTCTTGAAGGCAGTCAGAATAATTTTATCTGTCAGTCAGCAGTTTTTTAGACATTTTCATCAAAGCTTTGTTTCTTTTGTTGCCCCTCATCATCTATGAAACCTGCTGTTATTGACATTTAAACAGATTAGTTTCCCATACTTTGTCTACTACTAGGGCAGGTCTGCTCTATTAGCAGAAATGGGCTTTGAGAACATGCTCTTCTTGCAATAATCCAGCGAAAACAACCCATAATGCAACATTATCTGTTACTATGGTAATCCTTTCATTCATGTGTTGGGAACATGGTACTCTCTTGTCCTTGAATTTGTTACAACCCCAGCCTCTTTGAATGTAATTTCCATAGGAAAATCTCCCCCTATATTCAAGCCAATATCCTATTTGCTGTAACACTATATAAACATATTGTAAGGAGAGATGTTTGCCATATTAAAGCAGGTTAATACCCAGCTATTACTGCATGGCATTTCTGGGTCTTGTTGTGCACTAACAGGTATTTTATGGGTATAGGTTTGTGTTTATAGATGATCTCTCTATCTTGTCTCATTTGACAGTCACTGAACACTCGGGTTTTGCTCGTTATCAAAGGTGCACCACCGAAAAGGTGTTTGGAGTGCCTCCGCTCTTTGGATGATGTATGTGTTTATGTTGTGCCACACTGAGCCTGAGGAATGACTTGGAACCAGAATGAATGAGCTGCTCTGGTTTATATGAAGACAGAAAAAAACTGAAACAACCAAGGAACACCAGATTGCCGCAGGTAATTGCAGTTTTTTGACTGCTTCATAATCTCCAAGCAAATAAGTTGACATGTTGCAAAATTCAAGCGGCATAAAACAGCACACACACACCGGCTTCTTCCCCCCTCATCAGTGTAAGCTATCAATATCGGTCAAACATCATTAAAAATAAAGTCCAAAGTTTATTTAAATGTGCAGCTGTGGTTAGAAAAATAAATCAGAGAGATCAAATGAATAATCTTCATATGCTGAGGCAATTAGCCGAGCAGTGAAGGTCCCCCATGTGCCAGAGGATTCAGAGTGTGTATTTTTACTCAAAAGTGAACATTCATCATATCGCAGCTTGGTTTCCCGATCAGCTTAAAGTGTCCCTAAGGTGATCCTTCTTTAAAGACATTAATCATGACTGCTTATTACACATGACCTGCTGATTCCAGGTTCTCTCCATTCATCTAAGGGAGGAAGACTCCCCTTATGCACGGTCAAATGCTTACACCTGATCCCTGTGAACCCCAGAAACCCCTCCCATTCCACCCTTAATCCCCAGTATGAAGAGAAATCTCTGTGTGATTTAATGTAGCCCTGGTGGGAAATGTTCTTCTCTGCTCCTTTGGTTCAGTAAAACAGAAAATGTGACATCAGATACATAAGAGGTATATTTTAAAAAGCTCATTTAAGAGAACAGAAGAACATAAACTCTTACAGTTAGACATTTACCTTAAGCATGGTGATAATTGAATGTCCTTATACATATGAATGATATAGAAATAGCTGGTTTTATTGTTATTACCCGGTCATAGTACAATAGCTGCATGTTTGCCAGCATTATGCTTGCAAACACTACTCAGGGAGGGAACATTTTCTTTTCATAGTAATTACACATGATCACAGGTGGCCATGTTGGAGGCGAGTCAACTACACCAACATTTATGCAACTCCTCTGTTGCTGTTTGTGTAGCTACCACATCACACGTTTTTTTTAATTTTTTTTATTGCAAGCAAAATGTTGTTGGCGCTGACTGAAATGGGAAAAAAGGGAAACACACAATTTTCCCCAGCAGTATAAACATATGAGTGTTTAAAAACAGCAAACATTTGCTTGGTTTCAGGTTTTATTGTTGCAGTGTAATCCAGGAGTGGTTTAGCTGGTAGTCAAAGTTATACATAGAGACAGCAGTCTTTGGGGTGCAATTTTTGTCAATAGAAGCAATTTGCCGCTTTTCACATATCATCTCCTCTTCCAATCAGAAGGATTTATCATTTGCACCTCTTAGTCTAGTGTTCAATTTCTAAAATCTTTTGCTTTTTCAAATTAGTAATGTAATTTGTAGATCCAAATGAAACATTGCAAACCTCTGATGGCAGTTTAACACACAGAGAGGATACACAAATGTTCTAAAAAGCCCTTATGAGAGAAGTAAAGATTTTAATACCTACAGGCATGTGAAAAGGAACCACTGGCCTGATAAAATTTGAATTTGCCTTTGACTTTAGTATCATGGTGGACCTTTATCATACATCTTCAAGTCTAAGGGACTAAACTCTATCGAAATCTTTAAATAATTGGGCAAAATATAAAACAAATCAAAAATGGGCCATGCTGGTTAAGGACAGACAGGCTCCCTCCTCAGGGTCTGGGGGCTGTTTGTGTGGGACCAGGCTTGGCCCTTGTCTTTACGGTCCTAGAGTTCATTGGCAACACTCTGGAGAAATAATCAGAAAACAAAATCAAAAAGAAAGGGGAAAAAGAAAAAACATGCTTAAATTACTTAATTGTCTTAGTTTGATCCATTGTATGGTGCTCAGGTTCAGGCCAGCTTCTTTGGAGGAGGAGTGGGCTGCACTCCCCCTGGTGACTAACTATCCCCATTATCTGGAACATTATCATAGCTTCAACCTTTCTTTTCCTGATCTTCATTTATTTCTTCACCCTCGTACCTGACCATCTATAACCACTTTGACAAACTTGATATTGTTCTCTCAAAGAAAACCTGCATGCACACATTTATATATACACACACACACACCCCTACACACATACCCTCATACACACAGAGAACAACCTCTTTTTGTTTTGTTTTTCATCTTTCCTCAAAACTGTAAAACTAGCCTGCATGTATGCTAAATATCCTGTCCTGTTACATGCCCTGGTCTTTGTCTGCACTGTTTGTCTTGAAAACAAAAAACATCTTCAGGTCCAGTGTCTGATATGATTTATAGAATATTTTACTCCGATGGCCATCAGTTTAATCCAGCAGCCTGCTGGTAGTTTCCTCTTCCTTTTTTTCCTAACTTTTGAGTGCATTCATACGTATACCACATGCCATACACCACCAGGAAGAAACCACCACAGCAGCCACAATTTATGCATTTGTCAGACTACAAATACACATGCAAACAATACTATTAGTATTTCTGCACGGCAAAATGTCTGCTAACCTCTGACCTTTAGATTGACACCTCATTGGGACCTTTCTAACGCTGTCCAGGACCTAAAACAACCAATGTGCACCACGGTTGTAGGGAAATGCTTGCCCCCCCCGTGATATCACCAGCCCCAGCCGTCGAATTATTGGCATGCTGCCAGTAACATGAAATAGTAAAATTTGTAAAACAGTGTCTATAGTGTTGTAAATATACTTGCAGGATGATATGCAAATGTAAGATTTTAATTTCTATTTCGCGATCATAACACTTGTCTTTTTTTAAGCTCAATGTCTAGGTCAAAGTGTCAAAATGCACTTTATGTTATTCCTTTTCTCTGTTTCTGTTCCTGTAATACTGATTGTGATTCTGGATTATGAAGAGGATTCCTCTGTCATCTTCCCTTAAATACCAAGATGATGCCTGTTTGTTGAAGCATTCAGGAGTAGCAGCCGTTTTATTATTGGTATATGACCATGGTTTTCCAGTTATTGTGAGAAAGCAGCTCTTTTATCCTCTGGTAATATGAAAATAGGCCAATATTTGGAGACAATGACATTGAAATTAACTCGACATCACAGGAAAACCAGAGCTGTTTTCTTTAGATAAGATGATCATTTGTCAGGAACACAACCACAAATTATTGGTAAATAAAGTGTATGGATTTACATCCGCTTTGGGCTTCTGCACTTTAAGCCTTTAAATGACACTTTAGAGGGAAACTCCACTAAATCCCTCATCTCTCTTGTAGCCCACTAGCCTAAATCCTCTGCACCTCCAAGCTGTGGGACACAAAGCCATCAGGCAGGTTTCAAAAGGCTTGTACACAGGAAGGGTGAAACAAAGGTTACGGAGGCTCTTCAATATTTTACAGGGGAACCCCTCCCTTGCCATAATTAGGCAGATTACATGTTATCCATGCTCCCGTGTGCAGAAATGTTTTTAAACTGCTCTATCCTCCAGGCAAATGGAAGAAAAGTCAAAAAGAATTTCACGCTGTCCGGGCAGCTGTGAATGCGCTATTAATGCCCACAGCCAGAGCCACAGACAAAAAAAAAAAAAAAAAAAAAAGACTTTCTCATGTCAAGTAGGTATGAATTTTTTACAGGTTTGGAGTACAAAAGGTTTGGTTAAAAATTTAAAGGCCTTGTGGCTGACAGTGGCAGTCAGATGTCGAGACAGTTCAATCACTTCTGCACAGGCTGTTTCTGTGCTGTAGCTGCACACAGCTTCTCAAATATTGTTTATAATTCACATCTAAAACACTGAATCATACAGTGTAGTACAACACAGCGACAAATGCTGTTGTGACAGAAGAAAATGTGTATTTGTGAAGTTACTGTACTATCAGATTTTGTACCTGAAACATAAAACAGAACAACAATAGCTCATTTCATACTACAAATATTAACAATGATATGTTACACTGCTAACTGAATTTTAATTGAGTTTTGAATCAAATGTATGTGTTAAATTTAATCATCTAGGTATAAGGTAGTTATATCAGAGTATAACGTGAGAATACCACATGGTTAATGTTTGAAATAAACTGAAAAGTAACAGATTTGCACATGTTATTGAACAGATCTCAAAATTTAAGATGAATTATATCTTTTAGAAGTTGTTATAAACCAATCCTTTGTTCTTTGATTCAAAAATTAATTTCTTGGTAGTTACAGAAGGCAAGGTTCTTTTCAGTATTGCCCCAAGCTAGTGAGCAAAGACTAGAGAGCATAAGATTTGTTTGCCTCAATTTTACAAACATGAAGCTGCTGTATTTACATCTATCTAAAGTGACTACACAGAAGAATCTCTGTTGTATTTCAGTTAATTTGCAATTCATTCTGATTCATAAAATTTTCTTTACTCACATAACTAAAAGAATCCCTCCAATATGATTTTGCAGTATTGACACATCAAGTTGAGCATCTTTGAGGCTCCTTGTTTTCCATTGTCAGACTTATTTTAAGTTATTTTCATAAAAAGTTTAAATTTCTTGCAGCCCTTCACTTGATGTTGCCCAAGAGGACTTCAACAGTAAAAAGTGGTGTATGAAAACTAGTTAGAAGAACAGTAGAGCAGAGAATGAATACAGCAGGTGCAAGTCAAGACGTCAGGGCCACTGTGGCTGCAGGGAAGATCATATTTTGAGAGACAAAAGGGGAGATAGATGCGGCACAATTATTACGCTGATGACCCATAAAATTCTTTTTCTCTGATTTGACTAACAATTAAGAGTGTGCGTGCTGATTAAAAACCATAACCTTTTTTGTATCCAAAATTATCTCAAGGATTTCACACCATCTCATGATGCCACTGAAGCACAGCCCGATCTCTGGCTCTTGTTTGTTTCTTTACACAGATTTCACATACTGTTCTATTGCTCTACCATTTCTGGTCAAAGTTTCTGATAATACGGGACAACAGCAAAGCTTTGTGTGCTGCATTTGCTATTATTATTATTATTATTATTATTATTATTATTATTATTACTTTTTTGGGTGGGGTAGGGGAGCTGTAAGAAGTTCACTTTTCTTAAACATCCTATAAAAAGCTCAAACATTCTCTTGGATTAATTTGTTGTATGAAGTGGAATGCTCTTCCCTTATAAACTGCCAGCGTAATTAATCGCCTTCTACTTTTTCATTATAATCACTTATGCTATATTTAAACTCAGTGCAATCTGTATGATGTTCCCCCAGTGGACAGCAGGACCATCTGTGTTGTCATTTTTTTCACTAATGACACAAGTGCTTTAGTTGCAGTTTTTTTTTTAAAGCCTGCTCCAGGCTGTATGCAGATTCCTATCTTGCCTTTAGACTCTTTCTCCTCTTACAGGATTTTTAAAAATTTTGTCATTAGCTCATCAGGCTCATTAGGTCATGTTGTTCTTCTGTTTTCCCAAGCTTTTTTTTTTTTACTTTTTCATCCATTCTGTTCATTTAAAAATTGTATTATTTTATTTGGATAAAAGTTACTATATGTCACTGCATGGCAGTATTTTGCATAATGGCATAGTGGTGGGTGCATTATGTATTGGTTAATGTAGCTGATGGACACCTATCTGCAGCAAGCCTTTGAACAAGAGGTTGTGGAGGTCAAAGGTTATATTAATGCAGTAAAACACCAAGAAAATATATAATAGGAGATGTAGCAGCACTATGCAATTGTTATATATAATGATATATAATGATATATAATGATAATTTCATTCAGTTTTGAATTTGCAATTTGATTCAAAATTGATTTTTCATTCAACTGATTCCAGATTCACAAAACATGCCCTATGTGTGGGCTTAAGCCAGAGTGTTTATCAGAAACATGCCTGGTAAGAAAATGATGTGATCATAAATCCACAGACTTCACTGTAGATGACGCTGTAGGAGAGCAGGTGTTATGGTGAGGGATGCACAATATTGGGTTTTTGCTGGAATCTGAAATGCCAATTAAGTAATTTAAGCCAATGCAGATATATTGATGTAGTTCAGACCTTAGTCTTCAGTCCTCCAGTACACTTAAGAGTTTAAGGATGAACAAAGAAACAAACTTCTGCTGATGTAGGTCTGCTGGTCCTACATAAAGCTCCATAAACTTATTTGTACAGATAATATATATCAGTTATCAGCTTATAGGGATGATTAACTTAATAAGCTAGTATCTGTTGATATTGATTTCATGCCAGTAATTTTGGCCATCTCTAGTTATGGTTTAACAAATGACAGTGTTAACTGGCGACTTTCCGCTTAGTTTACTCCATCTTTTCTGAGGACAACCAAAGACACATTTCAGGAAAAATCAAGTAAACATGGTCAGCTGGTAAACTGTAACACAGGTCTTTGAAATGAAACATGATGGATCCTGTGATTTTTAGTCTGTTCAGCGTTGGCTGGCAGATCCCTCAGCTATAGTCAGCAGTTGGTGGTGTATGATGTGTGCTAAGGCTGTTAAATTGTTTCTGAAGTTATTCACTTTGATTTAGCAGATTTGACTCATGTGTTTGATCATTCTTCCTGTTACCTGGTTAGAAAATCTTTAGAGCACCCTAACACTTTTCTTTAATGAAAACAGGACCGTCTGACTGTTTCACTGCTTGATAGACAGTACAGGCAGTGTGTTGGTCTGTTGGACTGTTATACATTACTGATGTTGAGAGCTAGTTGTGCAAGGGCCAGGGCTGACACCCCCGCTGTGGCATGTGTAAACCAAGGAGGGAGGAGAGGATGCACAGGAGAAACACAACAGCAGCGTGTCCACGGGTTGAATATCAAAATTAGAAGGAAATGTTGCTGTTTCTTTTTTTTTATAAAAACTGATTTCAGAATTGTAAAATGTTAATTTGTGATTCTGTTGAAATCTTTTTATCCCAGCACCTGTAATATTTGGGAAAGATTGTCAGCAATCAGTTATTCACATTATTTTATCTTTATTCATTGCTAATTGGAATATTAACTGAATATTGATTATGAAATTCTGAATGTGTCCTTTTTTCATGTAGTGCTTTATATTTTTTTTCTTATTGAGAGACATCAGTGTTGTTTTATCTATTCCCCAGTTAAACGATCAAACTCTTTTGTGCTGTGGTTAGTGTTTTAAACAATAGGACTTTTTCACTGCTTATAGAACAGACTGAAATCAGAATTGATGCCTCTTTATGACCACAAAAGCAAACGAGGACATCAGGGACAGGCTTGATTGTTTCTCTTTAGTTTTTTTGTAATATCTGATATTAGAGAAGGTGTCAGACAAGAGGATAAAAAGTTGTTGCAGAAGCAGACTTGTTTTTACATTTTCCACATCTAGAATTTTTACTGTGATACTTTGACTGTTACAAGAAAATAAGATAAGTTTTTTGGCCATTAAAACCTCCTTACACATGTACAGGACATGATCAGCAAAGTGATGACAGGTACAACTTTTACCACAGGGGATGCCAATAACAACACGTCAAAAGTTTTTCATAGGAGTTTTTAAAAGTTGTAATGAAAGCAAACACTTCTAATGTAAACTGGTATGTGTTGGTGTATACATGTGCCCTTCATACTGTATGACAAAATTGAGTTTTAATCTCTAATAACCCCGCCTTGCTGCAGTCAGGGCAAATTAACCCTTGCCAGTTAGACTTAGCAGAGATAAATCTCAGATATATTAATCACCAAACAGTGTCTTCTGTCATCTTATTTTCGTCATGCACTCACACCAGGCCCCCATTGCGGGTGTTTTGATTGAATTTTATGGAGGTCAATTGTAAATGGCAGGAGGGGTTTAAAAATAAAAAGTACAAGTGAAATCCTGATGCAATATTTCATCTTGCAGAGGCCGGATAAAGCCTAATGAAAGGCGAATGCATCACTGTACACTGAGCTGCTGGAATGGCAAGCCGCACGCCTCCACACTTAGTCCATCAGTATGCAAAGCGTCGGACAAGAGGCTCTGAAATCACACGTCTCGGGAGACCCCACCACAGAAGGGTTGAGGACACGCAAGTACCTTCCTCATATTTAACTAAACTATTCCTTTTCTCTGAGCACGGAGAAAAGGGGGAATTGTGTAAAGAGATGTCAGATCCAAAGAAAGGCAACAAGATATGCAATGTCACCACCCTGCTATCAGGAGACTTTCTCTTTAATCAAAGGGCCCCATCAGAATGTCCACAAGCCAACTCTGCTTGTTCATTTGCAGTGGTCTGTGCACAGACTTGCAAAAATCTGCTGGCATACTGCAAGCTCTCACACTCTCTTTTCCTGCTGCGGTTTCTCTGTAGATCATCTTTGATTGACCCAATTAGGCGAGTCCACTGGGTGATGCTTGCTGCTTATTAGTGTTTCACATTGGCTTAATCATGGGATGCAGAACGTGAATGAGGTGCAGAGCAACCTGGCAGAGGGGCTGACACAGGGCCGCCTTTCAAGTGCAAATGAACCCAAACCATGGTAACCTGTGGTAACTCCAACAGCTGCTTTGAATACTTATCAAAACCAGTCTTAATGCAATTTAATAGGTCACTGGTTTGGAGAAATAATTTAGAGAGTAGCCTTCATTAAGAATATTAGAGGTATTGTTTGACATTTATTTTCTAAATACTCAAGGAAAAAGGCAAGAGACCCATTCTAATTTTCTCCCCTGCGACAGCTTTAACTGTGTCATCTTGCCTTTTTGCACATTATTTAAAATTTGCAGCATTTGTGACATTCTTTCAAGACATAATGGAGCAATATTTTATGAGCTGAGCCGCAGAGAGAAGCGTGGATGCGAAAGAGGGAGCAGCAGAGCATTGTGCTACAGACGCAGGTGAACTCCCATGCGAGACGGGTGGAGGGGAAAAGGTAATTTGTGAAGAGACCTACCTGCCAAGATGATGAAGAGTTCTCCTTTGTTGATGTTCCCAAAAGTGTCTCCCAGTCAGGAGTCATAAGAGAGCAGAGCTTACAGTGACACCTTGACTGGTAATCAGGGAGAGGGGAGTCCGTTCCCACAGCTCTTTGTGTATGTGTGTTTAAAATTAAGAATATCATTATGTTCTTGATAGGAGTTCTCTGTCTTTTTGCAGAGGTAATTCCTCTTTTCTCTCTGACATTGCTGCCTTTGGGCTTATTGTATGACAGTGTTTGTAAATAGATTAAACTTTCCTTTAGGAATGCGTGAGGCGTAGGGTAACCCAGATGATAGCATCTTATTTAAAAAAAAAAAAATGAAGGTACAAGCTCTTACTGCCTGTTTGAAATGTAATGAAAAATTGATGCCTGCGAGTTTAACTTCAAGGTTCTGATATGATTATCATTGCATTAAAACTATCACAAACTCCAAGGAATAAATTCATGTTTTCGAAAGTTTAATGCCATTATTAAAAGGGACATGGTACCTCACAATATAATTAAAAATTATACAATTAAGGACAGTTTCATTTGATTTGACATGGTGTATTACTCTTTGATTACCAGCTAAGGACTCCATCTGCTTCTATGTTGGATGTTGAAGAAGAGTAACACGCGTGAGGATTTTGAAGTTTAGAATTTTCATTGTTTCAAATCAGTATTGTAAATTTGCATTTAGCAGACAAGGATTAAAACAGTTAGCAAATAAGGACGAGACTACACGAGACAGGTGAAGTAGCTCAAACAAAATTATGCAACACATAAAATGCCATGAAGCTTAAAACCCCAAAACATAAATATTCCATGGATCTTAGATAATGATAAACACTTTCAGCCAGTTTTGCTAACCCAGCTATGAATAATGTGAATAAAATGTTTGTTCAACCTGCTGTTGATGAATGCAGTTGAAACAAACAAACAAACAAACAAAAAAACACATAGAATGTGGCAGGACGGCCATCTCGACCGCCAAAATTTACCGTAACTGTGGGGGAACTGCTGCTAATGTGTTCAAGACATGTTTTATGTGATGTAGGGTTGATTCCGGAGTCAGTTTTTTATTTAAAGTAATATTTTAAAAGGGTGCAAGTGCAAAAATTCTGTGTCACTTTTAATGAAGGAATTCGACTCTGATAGGATACAGGCAGAAATTAAACTATATGAATACGTTTTCAGTGTCAGGGCAACACAAATAGAAGTAGCATCATTGTTTTCATTGATAAAAATAAGTAAATTCTTTAACACTGTCAATCTACTACAAATATATTTGCAATATTGCCCATGTATTTGTGCAGCTGAGACAGCCTGAAGGGGTTTGTTTCTAGTTTTTGCTGAATTAATACTCCCCTTCACACTTGTTCTATGAAGTAGATATTAGTTTTGAATGTTCTGGTACATTTCAATACTCTCCATCATTAAAACATCAAAGATTATATTGTTTGATGGTATTATAAAAGTATTTAATAATTGAGGCTTAGAAAGATTAGGAGTTAATACAAAATGTATCGAAATATATGAAATGAAACGTGATACATCATATTTTCTTGGCAGAAAATTTGAGCAAAGAACCTTCATCTTCATGAGTTGACTACATTCTCATATTTCTTAATTGAAAAAAGGCCCTTTCTGCAACACTGTGGACACATGCAAGATGCTAAAATCCAGATGGCGGAGTCTGTTTAGTCTACATTCCCTGCATATGAATAAACAGCTTGTTCTAAGGTAGCAAAAAAAATCAATATCCATGTGAGTAATTAATAATTTAGACAGGCTTACATGTAAATGTTAATTTTAGTTTTATGCAAAGTTTTTTCCCCTACATCAGGCAAGCGGTCATTCTTTGTATAGTACCAGCATTAATCAATCATTGATATTATCATAAAGACTATACCCTATTATGATAAAAAACAGCGTTTATCCCAATGAGCACAGCACTAGCAGTATTTAGCTCCATTACAGTGGTGACATTAACCGTTCCTGTTAAAGGACAGGACAGTCTAGCAGACCAGACTTTGTTGAGGGCTTGGAACGGGTTAGGGACCTAGAAATGGAAGGAGAGGAGAGGGACAAGAGAAACAACAACACAACAAATGAGAGACAAATTTATGACAGTTGTGGCCACAAACTTAACTCCGTTATTGTAGGAAATTGTTATATAGCTTCATTAATGATTGTAGCAACATGTAAAAAATTAGTATTGATAGAACAGACATGATAGAAAACAGATAATGCTACTGAAGCTGCTAAATATAACACACTGCATCTTTAATTTCGAACCATCATTTGTCTTCTAAATAACTAACTTTTTTGAGTAGAGATAATTTTGTTGCTTGAACCTAGACGTTCAAGCAATCTAGTCTCCCTAGGGTCCAGACTAAAAACAAACATATTTACATGCATATCCTATATACATTTAAATTTAAAAGAAAGCACCACAGTCTGTGCAAACCATCACATATTGGAAAGAGAATTAAAATCATACTTTACACAAATCCAGAAACTTAAAATATCCATTGAACTTACAATAATTTCTGTCAAAAATAAAATAAATTTCAGCCACAAAACATTAATACAATGGTTAGGATAAGAAAACTACAAACATTATGTGCATAGTGTCCTACAAATATGATTTACCAAGGTGTTTTTTTAATATGATTTTTAAAAACAGATGATTGTGTTAATTTAGTCAGTAACAGTGGTAAGGAATTCCATGCCTTCATTGCTCTGTACTCTACTGTACATTTTAGGAATTTAGTGTTTGCTTTTGGTCATGAAAACTGTCCATTTGTTGCCTGTCTAGTGTTATATCTATATGATTCTAAATTCAGTTTTAGTTTCCTGTACTGATAAACAGGTGTTTGAAATTGCATAAGTTTCCATGTTGCCAGCAGTAATGAAGCATTCATCTTGTCCTCCACCTTTAGCCAGCCCAAACTTCAGTGCGGGCTGTTGATATTAGTGTCTTAAGGACATTGTAGAGCCAGGCGTGCTGCCTTGTTTTGTACGAGCTGCAGTCTACTTAAATCTTTTTTTGTCGCATTTGACCATATTAATTGACAATAATCCAGCTGTGAGAGAACTAGAGTATTCAGCACAAGTTTAGTTAATTCAGGGGTAAGAAACTTTCTGCTTCTCCTTTCTACAGCTGTAGACCTTCCCATTTTACCGACAATGGATTCTATATGTTTTGACAATGTGTTGTCCAAGGTAATGCCCAATAGTTTAATTTCCTTTACTTGCTCTATAGGTGAATTACTGATGAAGAGTTTAAGCTCTGGCTCTTGCCTCAGAGAATGATTTGACCCAAAAACTATGCTTTTTGTCTTGGATGTATCCAGTATAAGCTTGTTTTCTTGAAGCCATTTTCCTATGATATCTAATTTCTTGTTCAAGGTGGTGGTCAAATCAGCAGGTGTAATTGTTGATGCATATACTGTAATATCATCTGCATACATTTTTGATTTAGCATCTGATAGAAAAAAAGTTAAATTATTAACAGCTGCAAATATAATAAGACTGCTTCACTTATCTTTTTGTTGTCTAAAGCCGGGTGTACACTGTGCAACTTCAAACTGACCATATGACAGTCGTGGTAGAATGTCATCTCATACTGTACAACTGAATTGTTTTCGACGCATGACCATCGCACATGAGTTGTGTGCTCACACAGGTCGTGCACGACCTGAGTGCTCACACTGTGCAACTGAAGTCCGGATGGATTGTGACAGAAACCCATGGAGTTTCCTTTTTAAAAAGTCTCAGGGTCTGAGGGTGAATTGTTTCCAGTCATATTCTCTGTCTCTTGCTCTCTCTCTCTCCCTCTCCTGCTATCTCTCCCTGTCTCACACACACACACAAAACCAGCACCACCTCTGTGTCAGCTGCAGGTCCGCAGGTAGGAATATTTCCTGCTTGTTTATTTACTTTATCATAACAAGAGTGCGTCAGAAAGTGATTTCAGCTGTTGTCATGGTAATTTAGAACGTTGTCTGACCATTTACAAAGGAAAACAAACCCCCAATGTTGTTTATTCTGCTCACATTTCTGCTCTCTGCGAAGTGTCTGGAGTCGTACGACCAAAATATTAAACATGCCAGAAATCCTCCCGACCAGTCAGGAGCAGGTCGTAAGGTTGTAGTCAGGCTGTGGTCGGCCATTGTAGCCCCCTGTACACAGCACGACAAACGACGCTGGATCTGACTGAAAGTCGGCCCAACTTCAGAGTGAGTCATGCAACTCAAAATTCGTGGCTGAATCGTAGGAAAATCGCATAGTGTACACCCGGCTTAAGTCTTTGTACTGGTCGTCTGTCATTTGCGTGAGAGCTGTGCATGTAGAGTATCCTTTTCTATAAGCATGCAAATTGAAACAAATCTTATCTGACTACGTGCTTCTGGACAGTCTCCATAACTATCTGTGAGCGATGTAAACAGCTCAGCACATTGGCAGATCTAGTAACCACCCATCACAACAGACTGATAATTAAATTAATCTAAATCACTTTATGAATCAATTTTTATCAGGTTTATCAAATCATTGTCATAGCTATTGTGGTTCCAAGACAACTGTGAAAGCATAGTTTGACTTTTCACATATTTTTGAATATACTTTTACTTTGTATCCTCTGACCTTTTTATGTTAGACACCCTCACAGATTAAGTTTGGGGCTTCATCATTAAAAAACCCCACTGTATTTGGCCTTACATGCTTGCTTTATAGAGTCTAATGAGGTGCTTACCGAGCTGAGGCATCAGTGCCATCGCCTGTGGCTTTCTAATGTGATCAACAGGGACCAAAAGCAAAAGGACCTTTCATGGTTGTATTTCAAACATAGCTTCAACATTATATCCATCTACAGCCTCTTCAGTTTCAGTAGCATCTCTCTGCAGAACACTACATATTTCAATGATTCTGCTGCTGGGGTTAAATCTGATACAATTGTAATATTTTTCAGACATTAATGATAGAAAGACAGCTTTGTGCTGGAAGCAGGTTGATGTGCACATGACAGTTTGATAATTGTTTGCAGTGTGATGAAGTAGGTGTTAGCTAATTATTCAGGTCACTGCAGGCTGTCTGAAAACTGAATAGTGTGTTCAGATTGCTCAGCCAATTTTTTGCTCTATTAGTTTTTAAATGGAACCCTTTTTGAAAAGCCTGTTTATCTATTCAAACTCCTGTATGTTGCATATGTTATATTCAAAGTGTAGCCAAGCTATTCAGAGTTTAATCACACTCACACTTGATGAGGAGACTCATGAGGTGGTGCTTTTGAACTTGATTGATAAAATATCTTTGGCACCACTGTTCCATCCATCCATAGGTGTTTGTGCTGGAGTATTTAAATATTTCACACAGGGAGACGTACAGTAGGCAGGTGTTGTTTTAAGAAAGTGCACACGCCTAAGCATGTCCCTTAAGTGAGAGTCAGTCAGGAACACATGAGGATCCCCCAGTGTCAAACAGATGGAGGCAGGCCCTGAGGAACTCACACAGGTAGAGTCAGGAAAATCAATAGCATCACTCTCTGCATGTGCTGTCTGCTGTCATATCCCTGACGGTATAGCATCCTCATTTGTTACCAATCACATTTAATGAGAAGGTTTCAACTCTTGACGACACACCTTTGAGACAGTTGTTAAAAGGTGCCTTTGTACAGCTGTGAAAACATTTTCTAATGCGTACTTCTATGCTGTAGTTTTCAAAGAACCAATTAAGGATCCCTCCAGGGCTGAACAATACAGGAATAAAGCGATCTTTCAATATACTTTTCTGTAAGTTATATATTGTGATATGAAAAGAAAAATAGTCAAAGCTATTCTAGACAAATGCTTGTGTAGGTTTAAAGATGGGCAATTAACTTTGGAATCCTAAACCATAATTGAACTTGAAGTCTATTTCATATAAAGTCCACGCTACAAGAGGAAAACAATGTGATGCCCTTTTTCCTTTTAAAGGGATACCTCAGCATTTATGCAAATTCCCCCATTGTCATAATTCCAATAGTCTTAGTAATAGGTTCATTACCTTTAGTTGTCAGTGCAAGCTATTTTTATATTGACTGCGCTGAGATGCCAGCTGCTCTGCCAACTCTGTGGAGTCTTATGGTAATTCTGGCTTTCCCTCATCAAACTCATCAAATACACAATTCAACAACTCCAAAACGCTCTCGTGGACGAGTTGTGAGCTGCACATTCACCGCGCTATGAAATAATAATGGAACATTACAAGGCGGAGTTGTTTAAATGGCAGATGCAAAGCCAGAACTACCAAGTAGCTACGGCACTGCCACTGGCTCTCACTGTGTCACTCCGCCCAATGGTATTTGCTTCATGTGTCGTAATGTTACACAATTATATGTTATTATTTCATAGCGTTGTGAATGTGCAGGTCACAACTTGTCCACAAGAGCGTTTTGGAGTTGTTGAATCATTGGGATCATTACCTTGTATGTTCTTTGTCATGTTTTTGCCTTTTTGTTTTTCCTTTATGATCATGTTTGTTGTTTTTGATGTCTGTTTTTTGTAACTGCTGATTGTATGGCTGTTGTTCTTGCTCTGAGTTTGCTTTGTTGGAGTGCACCAATTAAGAGTACACACTCACTTTTTCACTGCACCTGAGAAGCAGTTGACTGATTGCAAGGCAGCTGCCACAGCCTTGAAATTCTGTGGACAGTCACTTGTTTGAAGAAGACTTTGTGAGTTGAAACGCATAGGCGCTTTAGCCCATTTATTAAAGGCTTTTTAACTTTTTTAACACAGTGTGCCTTAGTTTTTTCTGGTTATAACTCTTTTTACCATACATAATACAAGTCTGACCTCCCCCTCTGTTTTTGGTAACAATCAAGAACACATCTGAGACCACTCCCAACCTGCCAACAGAAAGTCTAGCATGTTTGATTTTTGTCCACTTTATGTTTCATGACATCAATCATGTTTACCATTGGGAGCACAGACTGCTCTGCATGTGCAGCTGTCACAAATGTAAGTGAAAGAAACGTGAATGAAGTTGGTGCAGTGAGATGCAGCAGTGAGACTGAGGGAAAAGTTTGTCTGCATTCCAGCTTTTAGTATGTAGAGGAAATTAAAAAAGGAGACCATGACAGACAGATAAAGAGAGAAATAGCAACTAGTGAGCAATTTGCCCTCTGCTGTGATACGTCAGCATGTCCACCATATTGCTAGTGGGATGTTGGCCCCATAAGCATACACAATTATACGTGGAATCTGTAGGGAGATACATGCATGAAGTATGAAATAAATAAAAAAAAAAAACACAAAGTTTTTCATGATGGATGATATGCTTTCACTCTTCGGCTGACCTGCTTCAGCATGAGTTTGTGATCATTATGGGATGGGGGTTCTACTGTGGGTGGTTGTATACAATAGCTAGTGCTCAGACAGCAGTTTGAGAGATGGACCACATTCCTTTATTAAACTAAGAGTAAAGAGTCACACTAAAAAATTTCCACTCTTCTCCCCGTCTGTTTCGGCATGGGTTTGCGATCGTTACGGGTGTGGTCTGTCAGTGTATCCAATGGCTGCTGTGGGAGCTGTTTGCTTGGATTAATTTATTCACTGAGGAGCTCAACCATTCACAGCTATGGCAGTGGTAGCTCATCTGCTCAGGAGAAGCACATGCATACGACCTAATTTTGGCTTTTCCCTCTGTTTGGCCGGTCATGAATGTGATAGACAGAACGTTCCTCCAATCACCTTCCGAGAATTTTTTGAAAAGCCCTGCCCTTCCCATACGCTTTCTATGGGAGCTGTCCTAGATGAATAAGAAATATATTCATTCAGTAGATATATCAAATAGTCTCTCTTGCGTGTCAGGTTAATTTTCTCCTTAATTTCTGATGCGAGTGTTTAAAGGGCTGCGGAGAAAGCGGTGCTTGTTAACTTAAAATTATAATTTTTATTTATCGCAGTAGATTCAGAGCTTTGCTTTAGTGCAAAAACTCATATTGCACTTATAAAAAATGTGTTATACAGCCCTACAGTAACAATTATGATTTTTTGTGCAGCCTAAAATCCCTCCACCAGGTAAAAGCAGACAAACTGAAAAACTCTCAGCCAGATATGAATTACGTTTCTTGGATGTGGCGCCTGATAAAATAGATACTAGTGGTAGTCATCATTGACTTTTTTGTAAAAGAAAGCTCTTTTTCAATTCATGAGGTGTCGACTCATCTTTTTGGTGTTAGTAAGACGCAGAAATAGGGGTGCACCGATTGCAATCTTCTGGCTGATCACTGATCTTTAAAAAGCCTGACCTGCCGCTTTTGGCCGATACCATTTTTTTTTTTTTTTTTATACCTGACAGCATACACCTTCAATGTTCCAATCTTACTTTATTGAAAAATATTGAACAATACCGGCGAAACAACACAAACTTGTTGTTTTAACTGCACATGAGGTAGTTCTCTCAAATATAAATGAAAAATTTAGAGCATTGATTGTTCTCCAAACTACTAAATTATATCAGTTCCTTAAGTCTTTCATTTTTCGCATTTTAGTAGGTAGAGGCAGATAAGATTGGTGGATAAGATCAGTTTCATATGCAAGTAACAGCCGATTGCCGATCCCCCAAAATTAAGGAAATCAGCACCGATCAACTGGTTTACCCCTACTCAGAAATAGTTAGGGGCTCTATGGAGATCCCAGCCAGATCTCAACATTAAATACTTCTCTAGAAATACAAAGGTAACTGTTATTTTTATTCTCAAGGATTTTTTCTGATTAATAATTGTTGAAGAACTTCTTTGACATTTATGAAAGACAACTCTGGCCTGGAATTTCTAAGAAGTATATTCCTTAACATATTTTCCTATTAATCTATAAAATCTCTTAATCTGACAAGAACTGCACTATTACTTTTAAAAATTTGATACTTTGTAGCTTTAGATTTGTATTCCACTGTTCTTAAAGATAGCAAGTTTTGTCCCAAAAATCTTGCATTGTATTTGCATTATTTTCAGTCTTACTAAAGGTCAAAGGAAAGTAATGGATCCATAAGCACAAATCCATGAAGGGATAGTTAAAGCAGGTATGTTTCATTCTGTCCAATTTGGTTGCAAAAGATAAATTAATGTATAACAATATTAATCTTTTATAATTGTAAACCATCTGTTAAATTAATGTGTTATCATTGAAATTTTTGTTATATTTTAGGGTAATTTATAGTTACCTTGAAATTTTACCAGGGCTTAGTATAACCCAGCATTTTCACTTTTTTGTTACCCATAATGCCATCTGTCAGAGGAGTGATGCCCTCTCACAGTTGTCACAAGTGCTCTGTCTCGTGTCTCCCCCCGGACTGCATTAGTGTCAGCATGCGCTCTGCTCTCCTCATTGTGTGTAATCATTGCTTTGTCTCTGGTGCCCTGACACACACCTCACTGCATGCAACTTCCGCAGCCTCACCAGCCCCCCCACCACCACCGACACCAAATCTCTCGCCGTCCCCTGCGCCACTGAGCTGCACTTGCCTCACACCTAAAGGGATTGCTGTCACGTTGAAAAGGCCGGGCTTGCTATGCCTGACAACTTGCATATTTGTACACAGCGATGCAAATGTTTCCCCACTGATATTGTTTTGTCACTTAATGGTGACCCCCACTAGTGCGCCATTAAAAGCTAGACATTCCACAGTCTCTCAGAAACGAGGCATTTCTGCAAACTCGTCCCCATAGGACATTTTCAATACTTGTCCTTCTTGTTATCTGTGTGCTATTGTATGCTGCACAAACCCATTTTCTGCTTTATTCGTCCCCCGCTGCACAACGTTGCTAGGAACCCATGGGGGGGTGACAAGGGCCCTTCACCACTTTTCTCACTGAAAACTTTCTGCTTTTGTCCGCAGTCTTATTTCTGTGTTAAGATGACACCTGGGAATAATCCCAGGGGTTTTGACATAAATGGAATTCAAATTAACTGGATTAAATGCTATAATCATAACAGGCATAATAACTATTACAACTTTGGGTATGTTTTGATCATGTCCTTCATTTTATTTTCACCTTTCCCCCCCACTCAGCTCTGAATAAAGCAACACACTTTGGACTTAAGCTGTAATAGGAATCAGATCTTAGATAGCAGCAAAATGCCACACAAAATGAATTATTTAAAACTTTAAATGGAAGCTGGAATACTCGTTATCAAGGATTTGCAAACTTAATACAAAGAATGTGACCCAAAAAAATTGCATTTACAATGATTTACATTGAAGGTAAATAGTAATACATCATGTGGCCTACTTTCAAATGCAGAGTAGAACATACCAGTCATATGGTACCATATTCTTCTGCTGCCTCATAAGGAATTGGCCTGTCTCCACAGCGCACAAAGTTTACCCTGTTACCTGTCACCACCTCAGCTTTGAAAGACTTGGTGTCAGCAATCACTGTCACCAGTCACATGGGTATGAATAAATTTTCCTGGTAATGCTTTGAGCCTTTTGCTTCTCTTGGTGGTATGCATGCAAAAGCTGTCACGAAACCCTTTCGGGTTCCATTTTTGGAAACAACGAGTGGCCAAAAGCTTCCCCTGTTACACCGCTATTGTAATTTAGCCTGACAGTGAGAGCAAAAATATCAGAAGATTGTGAGCTGTTATCAATAAAAACATGTTTAAGAGGGCTAGTCTGTCCTTGACAGTTAACAACTGTCATCACAGTGTCCAAAATGATGAGAAGTGTAGAGACTGCAAACTCTTTTGTACACCATCTTTGTGCGCTGATGTTGTGATAAATTGGGTGCATTGAGCCCCTGCAAGCAAGTTTCTTGTTAATCTTTTGCAATGTTCACCAAAGGTCAGAAAGTTTAATTGAATGTATTCCACTTTTCTCATCCCGTGCTCTATAACAGTCAGAGACCTTGTCTCCGTTTTATGCAAAAAAGTGAAGATATGTCATGGAAAAGGAAGTACACTGTCTGGTGAATCTGTTTCTTTCAAGGACATGCCATACATAATACAATAAATACCTGGGGGGATTTGTTTTTCCCCCTTAACAGTGCACCTTTTATCTTATATAGAATGATCCTCTTTCCTCCCCTCTTTAATTAATTGTGAAGACTGTGATACTTGCATACTTATGCGGACGCTGTTTCTAAATAGGTAGAGGGGAGAGGAGCAGCCATATGGTGTTGTCTGACATGAAGAAATTAGGCCACCAATGCTGTCTGCTCATTGTCATCAACCTGGCCACCTGCTTTGCTTCTGCAGTGAGTAAAACTAGTATAGAACCCCCTCCATCTCATCCTCCCTCCCACTTCTTCCTTCCAAATCCTACTTGTTATATCTTTATGAAACAAGCTCCAGCAGAATCCAAAACTATTCAGGGATGAGTCAAATTTTGGTACAAATTAGCCGGAAAAGGCCAGAAAAGGCTGTCTGGATTTTCTCCAGGGAGTTCAGCAGTTCTTCGTCTAATATTAAAAGTAAACAGTTATGTTTGTTTGGGGCTTCAGCGCGATGATACAGATGGCTGGATTGGCCCCTTTTGTATCCTCTTAGGTTGTGTCCTTGACGTTTGAATTTGGGTGGTGGTGCCAAAACCCACACACTGAGTTGCTTCACTTTCTTAAAATGCATCCAGCCAATATTGTTTTTCTCCACATTTGTTTCATCATTGGAGTTTTTTTCATAAACCTTCCAAGACTTCCTCCCCTCTTCGGCCACCTCGCTTCTGCGATGTAATCACCTCCTTGAATTCATGGACTTGTGATATGTCAGTGAGGAAACATATGGTGGGGCTAAAGCTCAGACTATCAGTCAGCAGACAGTTACTTAGGTCGCATTACAAGCTGCTGGGTACCACTCAGAATAGACACATTTAAAGCATACCTCACTGCCGGGAGACCAACCTCTGGGGACAGACTACACACTCTTCCCGGGGCACTTAATTTTTTTTGGTGTCTGAATTAATTTTTCATCGTCCTGCTCTCGACTCGGTGAGGCTGCAATGGTTTCACTGAACTACGGTGCAGCGAACTGTCATATCCATTTGGCAACGACTCACAGGCTACACCCAGCTGCTGTGTTTGTGGCTGTGGTACCATAATACACACGGTTATTTAGATCGTCCTCTGTCGTCTCGGCTTAGTACTGTGCCCTTGACTTTTGGATGCTGGGAGAAAGTGCCAAAGCCCACACAACACCGGGCTGCTTTATTTCAAAACACCTTCCAACTAACTTTTAACTCTTTGCTGCCGATATGAACCTCAATTTTAGCTGGTTTGTTAATGCAAAGAAAGCTGCTTACCACTATTCAGCACATTATCAATACCGACTATGATTAAATTTTTACATATTCACTGTGAAATATCTTGAATGTCTGATGCATACAATTCTTTTATCTTTGAATTGCAGAATAAAACCCATCTAAAAGCAATGGACTTGTCTTTCGAAAACCTTGTAATGTATTATTTCTATGATTGGCCACGAAGCTTTAAAGCAACTCAGTGAAAAACCTTCAGTCCATGAAGAGGATGGGTATTGGCACATGTCTCGGCCATTGGGCAGAAAGAGTTAAAAGGTCTCCCCAGTTGATCTGGCCCCCATCAACTGTCAACAAGTCTTCCAGGCCTTTTCCTGAACCTTGAATGTGCAGGATTCTGCCCTCATTCTGGTTTTACAGGGGAGGTTTTTACTCGCTGCGGCCCCGCGGAGCCTGAGGAAGGATTAAAGATTGATGAGAGCTCTCAGAATCAGTTTATTGCTCCAGAGATCCTCGCATGTGTTATGAGTGGGAAGATTGTGTTGCTGTTTTTGCCTCATAGAAGTTCACGGGGCTGGCAGAGTACTAAAGTGTTTGACAATCAAGGTTGGATTGTTCTTTCTTTCTTTTTTCAGATAGCCTTTGGATTGCCGAAGAGCTGTGAGTAGGCAACAGTGGCACATAATCAGCTGTGAAATATGATGAAATGCTAGTGCTATCAGGACCAGAGACCTTCATATATCCACACACTCATGTATTTTGCCTGACTTTAAAGACAATAAAGGCTATGCTACTCTCTATTGCAGATAATACCTGGTCCATCTTGAATAAATTCTCACTTTTGCCCCTTTGCTTCGCTACATCTGTGTGAAGAGGACATGAGTTGTATCAGTTCAGCTTCACTGGAGGTATATAATGCATTTCAATAGAGCTGGATTGGAAGGTACTCATGTTCAGACTCAAGAACTCACGATGCATAGAGAAGTAAGGGATCAGAAGAGTGGAAAAAAGTTTAGCATTTTCTGCTTTTCCATCAACCTGTTTCACTGCACATTTTACTAAAAAAAAGACCAGAGTGGAAAAAGTAGAGGTTTGAAATACAGGTCAGAATACCAGTTGTGTATTTTAAAAGGAAATGCAGTGTCCAATGAAGCTTCCTCTCAACTGAAGACGTGGATCAGATTTGTAGAGACTGACCATGAAAATGTAACATTCCAGTTTGATATCAAAGTAAATAAGTGACATTTTCATCATATTTTCAGTAGGTTTGTGAAGATACCAAAATTTTAAACTTTGATACGACACAAGTAAACTGCAAGCATTATCATTACCATGGCGTTTAAAAAATAAATGCCTGGAGCATCCAATACTAGATAATTAAATACCAAAAATTAAAAAAAATCTGAAAGCTCCAGCAGCTTTAATTTATTAATTAATCAACAAAAATGTGATACTTTTTGATTTCTACACTGTAACACAGAACAAGTTGAGAATAATCAAAATATTTGTCATAACTGATAACGAAAATGTTTTTTAAGTAGTGGAACTAGATTTTTTTAGTATGACTCAAAATATATAATTTACATGTTTGCCATCCGCTGCCTTATATCTTTCACATGTTTTAATTTTGAACATTGATTCAGGCCAAAGTATTATGTTTAACTTTATGATTGATTTGTTTAACAAAGACTGGAAAGTGCACATTGACCCAGCAAGCACAGAGTTCAATATCATTGCTATGTTGAAGTTGCAGGCAGGACTTGTCTAACTGAGTGGGAAACATGACTCATGGTGCAACAAAATAAAATACCCAAAGACATTCTTGGAAAAACTCTGCAGAATAAGGGATAATATCAAACAATTTAACCCTCAGATACCCTAAAAAAGTGTTACACACAGCTACATAATACAACACGTAAAGAATGGACACCATACTTGAATGGCAGTAATTAATTTTTTCATCAATATTAGACCTGATGAGAAATATTAAATTGTGTTTTATTTTCTGTTATTAAACCCTTTAAATACCAGCATGATAGCACAAGTCCCTTTGTTTCTAATGTTAAAAAAAGAAATAATTTTCATAAACTACATGCAAATCAGTTTCCTTGAAAGGGGTTATCACAGCCTTGGATATGGCAATGATGAGCAGCAGCTTTGATATTTATGCATTATTATTTTTCACATTGTAATCTTTAAAAAATTGTTTCACTCAGAGTCATCATGTCCAAATATGGACACCATACATATAAGATGATACCAAAATTATACATTAAAATTTTCCCTTTGTTTTTGTTCATTTTTGACACAAAAGAAGATACAAGATACAAAAGAAGATACCCTTAAAAAATATTACATACAGCCTCTTTGTGTACAAAAAATGGACACAGTCCTTGAATAGCTTTAGAAATATTTACAGTAATAATTTTCCCCACTTTTTGGATTAGTTTTTTCATCAACATGAGACCTGATAAGAAATAAAACATTTTGATTAATTTTCTGGAATTTAACCCTTTAAGTACAATGACAAAAAAATGTTTAAAGAAGCCAAGTACTGTTTACTTATAAATAAAAATGTTTCCTTTTTTTAACCTTTCACTGATTGGTCTTACAGGGAATTGATCATGGAAATAAGAGACGGACAAAATCATAATTTGTCACTTACCATTGAAAAAGTACCAGATTTTGGTTACCTTGCCTCCCAGGCAAGGTATTTTTTACAAAGGTACTGGAAGGGATTTATAGTTGCTGTGTTGTTCACACACTTCAGTGATACACTGAGTTACATTAGGACAGATAATTAAAATGAGTAACTGCCCAACCTAGTAGGAATAATTTGCACTTTTGGTGCTTCAGCCTCTAATATTCAGTCATCTGTTCATAGTCTTAGCATTTATTTTGGAAGTGTTTTCCAGCTTGATGGTCGGATTTCTTTATTACTATTGTTAGGTTCAGCTTTTCTCATTTGAGGCTCTTATCTAAAGTAAAGCTCTACACCCTATTAAAGATTTAGAGATTGTGATCCATGCTTCTTAAATGTCTTGGCTCGATTTCTATCACTCTTTTTATGTGGGTTTGGACCAGTCAACCATCCAACAGTTGCTGCTGGTTTGAATAGTAGCTGCTTGCCTCATGGCTGGTGGAAAAAGTGGGAAAAGATTTATAGGATTGGTAGTAAAACTTGTTATTGGCTTTAAAAGCTTGTAATGGGCTAGCTCTACCTTAACTAGCCAAAGTTCTCCATGTTCACACTTCAGCCAGAGAACTGAGGCCAACCAATCCACTTCTCTTGGATGTGCCTGTTACAAGGCTTTAAACCAGAGGAGATAGATGCTTTGGAGGAGCTGCCCTGAATCTGCAGTGCAGCTTACCTCCTCAAATCATAACTGCCTCCCTACAGGCACATTTTCTGCAGTTAGTGGACAACTCTCTTTTATTGCATTTTTCAACATGAGAACATTTTATTCTAACATATTTTACTTTTTTACCATCATATTATGATATATATTTTTGTTTAAATGTTTTAGTTTTTATCCATGTAAAACACTTGGGTCAGCCTTAGTTGCTCTAAAAGATTTTTTATAAAACAATTGAATGAAAACACTCAACTCAAGTAATGAATAATCTTTGCTAAATTTTTGGACTTTCTGTCAAACTTTGCTCTATATTTTGATGAAACATTCTACAATAGGTTAAACTGTTTTTTTTTTTTTTTTTTTTTTTTTGTTTTGAAAGAAGACATACTGTCTAGTTAGAGCAGGAGATCCCAAGCTTTTCAGTCAGTGACCCCTGAAATAGCAGCGTCAGAGACTGAGGACCCCCACCTTCCCTGGAGGTGGTTAAAATATATAATGATGAACAAAGCAGAATGTACAATTTACATTTTAGTATTTTTATATTTTATTTACATTTAACCACAAATCTCACTTAATAACTATGTTTTTATTTTACATTTTTATGTAAAAATTGTAGCTTTTAACATTACTTTTTTCACAATAATGGATAAAATTGACCACTTTAAATCATTTAAAACTTCTCTTTGGTTTCCGTAAAGCATCCTGCCACCTCTTATCAGTGTCTAGTGACCCCTCCTGGGGGTCCTGACCCTTTTGTTTTTGTTTTTGTTTTTTTTTTGTTTTTTTTGTTTTTTTTTTCCTTTTTTTTTTAGATTTATTTTAGGCTTTATTTGATAGAGGAGGACAGTGGTTAGCATTGGAAACATAGACAAGATAGTGGGAAGAAACATGCGGGAAAGGGCCAGAGGCTGGAATCAAACCACTAGGCCATCTATAACCCTTGACCTCAGCTTTTGAAGTTAAGTCTAAATAATATCAACCAACATGCAAGGTCTGCAGAACAATCTGCAAATAGCCACTGACCTGACTGTGAGCTCAGTGTCTTTAGATGCGACTGATGAATATCTGAAGACAAGATGACCTGCAAAGACATAGGACACAGATAACATTGTAGAGGCATCCAATCCAAGCCATATATTTATTAACCTTTACAGCTGCTAACTGCACAGGTAGGCTTTTTATTCAGTTATGACTGGCGGGCAATCCTCAGAAATGTATTGTGCAGTTGTTTTTACACTGCATCAAAAAATACAACCATACATTGGTCAAACTCACTTACAACATAGTCATAACAGACAGAACTATGCTAAACATAAGTAATATATGGTTATATTGTTTTATGGCTTTGTTGACCTGAGTATATCTTTGAGAAGTTGCACACCAGTCCTATTTATTATATAGTGAGTGGCGCATTGTGTCGAGTCTTTTTCCACACCTTTTTTCAAAGATACCTGCACCTCTGAAGAGCCCTTCCCCCCAACAGTATACATGGTATTGAGCTGCTTCCTGCTCCCAAATAATCCCACAAATCACAGACTTTTATATCTCCATGGTCAGGATCACGTAGCACTGTTCAGTGCACTGACCCTGCATCTTAAGTGTCTCTCCCCAGCACACAGCATTGAGAACACCTGCTATTAAATGAATGGTCTCGCTTCCTCTGATTGCATATTTTTCATATGATCCAGTCGCTATTTCCTATTAAGTTGCACTTTGACGCTGAACCTGTGCTTTGATACTTATATATATATATATATATATATATATATATATATATATATATATATATATATATATTTATTACTGTGTTATAACTATGTTGAGTGGAGAGTTATGTATTTGAGGCTATTTGTATAAGTTCATAATTGTCTGATCCACTCTTGTGTGGTGAAAACAAAGGAACATTCCAAGTTTCTCATGATGCACACCCAGAGTCTCCTATTCTGGGTATGCTATTGTCAATTACTGCTGGCACAACAAATTATAAAGCAAATTAGAAATTATTTTTAACCTTTTTTAACTTAAGGTCTGTTGTTTCCCCCCTGGCTCAATTTTCAGTAATGTCAGTGTTTAAATCAGAAAATGTAATTAATTCAAGCAATTCAAGTTAACCTCAAAGTCCTCTTCTTTGCTATTCCTGGAACTTTAACCTGCATGCTGTGGTATTTGTTGGGACACTGAGTTTACTCATTTGTCACACTTAAAGTAAGTATGAACCTTTAATGTAAACTTAGCACTTTTCACTAAAACTTTCACTCAGCATGGTGTAATACCTAGTTTGGAGTTTTCCAACTTGTATTAAATATTACCACTAAGATATTGTCTGTCATTAGCTTTAATATAAATATGACTACAAAATTTAATATCTGTCAACTGGTAATGGATGCTTTGGAGGGCGACCTGAAGCAGTGATAAAAATCTCTGTGGGGACAAATAACAGACTGTAATACAACACGTTAATTTCTTGGTGTTGACTTTAATTTTTCACCCATGTGCTGTAGACTCAGCATGGCTCCGTGCTTCTGCTGATGAACAGTGGAGCAAACTGTCATCTCCGTTTGGCAACCACTCACATAGCTACACCCAGCTGCATCCTACGGCACAGGGGTGTAACGGGGTAAAGGGGAGGAGGAGGAGGGGGGGGGTCTATGCTAACAACACAGGGCTTTATTACCTGGGAAATTAATGATCTGAGAGACTAAGATGAAATGGCTGAACCATCTGCAAGAAATCATGGTAGAGAAGACGCTATCCACCTCTTTCCTATCAGTGTCTTTCTACTCAGGTGTAATGCTTCAGGAACATAAATCAGAGCGCTAATTCACGCTGTTAAAGGTGGAAACGCCTCAGTTAGCAAACACTACCTGATGATTGATCACCTACAATTATAGTTAAGTAGGTTAAGTGGTGTTTTGAGATTCATTTTGAGGCAGCTGATGGTTTTTCCCCTGTAATAAATAAAAATGAAGGCTGATGAAATTAGAAATATATATTTCTGAAATATGTTTGTATGCTCTATTGCTCTTTGCATGTCAGATTTATGTTTTATCTTGGCTGTTTATTGATTATTGCATGCTTTGTGAATTCTATCTCTGTGCCATATGACCTTGAAATACAACACTGAATCAAAATAAATGAATAGAAATATTTTTCAAAATAAATGCATATTTTGTTGAATTTTCACACTTTATAAAATCAAATTACTTTATGACCTTTAGGAAAAAATTCTGCGCATTGCAGTTTGTGAGCTGTCTGGAGCTCAATAAAGTTGTGGTTGATGTCATTACTGGTGCAGGCCTGGTTTCTATGGAATGGTTGAGCTGGGCTGCTCTTCATTGGCCGACAGTACGTCGGGGAGAGCCAATAGCATCACTTTGCTTCATGTTTAGAGCACACGCACACCAATAGTGAGTGGAGAAGCACCCCCTGTTGCACAGTTGTAGAATTCACCCTCCTTGCTCCATCCTCAGCCCTGTTGGGGCGCACTAGACTGCCGTTTTTTTCCCAGAGATTATAACCTACAGTAGTGGAGCACAATGCCACAAGGCCGCAGCAGTGATACTGCTTTAACGGCAGATTTACCCCATAAACCCCCAGGATCCTGTTACTGGATTTGGTTGCATTGCGCCTGCTATGCTCATGATGTCTTCTGTCAAGTCGGCATTGTGAGCTCAGATTTGAGAGAAAGAAGTTGATGAAAATCAGGCATTTGCACCAAGGACTGAAAAAAGGGGAAAGCTGTGGCCTTTCACAGTGAAATGTGATAGGATTATGCAGATGATCACACTACTGTGGGAGCAGAGCCTGCCACCAAACTTAGTCCAACTCTATTAATTGTTACGACAAGGGTTTATACTGTATTTTTCCCAATTTGAAACAGAGCATTTTGGTCCTTTTAAAGGGACTTCGCCTAAATGTTAAATAAGATGTTATACATTTGATAAAGTATTCTAACATGGCAATACATCAAGGTGAGGAAAACATCAGACTGCACAAAAATTGACCTTTTTTTTTCAGTGTATCGGGATTCCGCGCTGGTTTTCAATTGTAGGACTCGGAAAAAAATCCCCTTGTTCTGCAGAGTTGGAAAAATCACTCTACAACCCTCAAATATCATCCCAGCTGCTAATCACTTCCTTCCCATGCCCACTTTTTTCCAGTTGCTGCATGTCACATGTGCTCTGAAGACATCCTTGTCCTTTTAATTGAGCTGTTAGCCAGACTGCCATTCAGACTTACATACTGTACCCATACCCTCAGCTGACAGGGTGCTGAACCAGGAGGTTCCTCATATGAAAAGCTCTGACCTTTCCTTTGTGGTGCAATCAAATGGGGCTGCCTTGGTCCTTGGCTCTGAATAATTAATTCCTCCCCTCAGTAGGAGTGTTTGCTAAACACTGGGGTCCTCTGCAGTTCACTTTTTCTGCACCACTGCCACTGCACCCAAGGGGAGAGACGAGTGTATGCTTTAGTCAGACTTAAGATGTGCCTTTCAGAGAAAAAAGAGATAGTAGATATCGGAGAGCCTCTCATTCCTTTTTCTCTCTCTTACAAACAGAGGTAGTAAGCAAACTTTGTGTAATTTTCAGCATTTTCATGATATGTACAACCAGGGAACTGTGTACTGTAAAAATTTATGAATTAATTAAGTTTTTATGAGTGTTGCCGTATCAAACGCCCTATCATATCAGTGTATCCTCTCATCCAGTAAAGTTTCCCCTAATAAAGAATTGTTAATTTTACTTCTTTAAGCATTTTATTTTATTAAAAATAATTTGCATTGTAGTGGTCAGCCCAGGAGTGAATAGGTTTAACCATTTGTTCCTGTTCCCATCCTACAAACCAATCCCCTGTGAGGGGGTCCCTAATGTAACGCCCTCTACTGCATTTGCCTCGTAACAGTGTCATCTCCACCCCCGGTGTACCCGCTTTCATCATCCATGGAGGAATAGTATATTGTAGGGAGATGCTCCTGAACCCCGTCCTCCACTGGCAGTGAGTGTGTGACAGCACACTTTGATCTCAACGTGAGAGGCTGAGGCTCCAGGAGAAATTATCAATGAGATGAGGAAAGAGAGAGAGAGAGAGTGACGGAAGAGTGAGGAGGTTGGAGCGATACGTGGAGGTGTGGTGTGTAAAGTGTGTGTTGAGTGTGTCTAAGTGGCCCCTTCAGTAAGAAAACTAAATTTATAATGTTGCATCCACAAATAAAGAGAATTAAAAATAAAGAATTTATATTGAAAAAAGGTGCTCAGTGCTCTTAAATTTTAAACAAAATCAAAGTTGCTTTTTTGGCATCCTATAACCAAAAAATTCCTGTTTTATCCCGCACACAAAATGTGTCGCTCAGTGAGTGCAAGGGGGCAGTGCAGGACTTCATTAGAGGAGACACAAAAACACCTCCAAAGTGCTCAACTTCCATGAAAGCTTGATTTAAGCTAAACCCTGTGGTGAAGCATTAGCAGTGATCCAGCTCCATTCTGGCTCTGCTTTAAAGCCAGAGGATTGTATCTCAGAATGAATAACCTAACCTACTTTTTCACTTGCAGATATCAGATGATTGAATGCTTTTTTCTCACTGAACAACAGGGCATCTGTGGAGTATTTGTCATCTCAGATTTGGAAATGATGATGCAGTACTTGTTTATTTGCCTATAAAAATAGCATTTTTTTAATCTGTGAGTAGACTATTTTAACTCTGTGCCTGACATTTTTCAAGCAATAGTGACATACTACTTCCTTGATGAACTAGATATACACATATATACAGTACATATAGTATATATATATATTTAAATATAACCATTTTAACCAGTAGTATTTCCACTAGGATACAAAATATCTCTTTTACAGGGAAGTTCTGTCCAAGACAGAAGCACAAAAATGTCAACACATAACAAACAACAGACCACACAAATAGTGATTACATCAGACAATAAATCAGCAGTAAAATGTTCCTTTTTGCTGGTTTAAATTCCACCTAACTAAGGCAATGCTCAAGTTTAAGGTGACCAAGCTGGAAAAAATATTTAAAAATAAGGGATGAACTATACTTTGGTGAAAGTTGGTGGGTTTTTTATTGAAAAAGGTGTGTAAATATCAGTATTCCTTTTTGTTGGTTTTAAAATCCCCCTAACTAAGACAGTACTCAGGTTTAAGGTGACCAAGATAAATTAGATATTTAAAATTAAGGGATGTACGGTATTATCAGCAACAATGGGTGTTTTTTATAATTTAAAAAAGGTGTTGTAATGTCAGTATCCACAGAAATGACTTTGGAAATATCGGCATATTGCATGTTGGCCAAATTACTATGCCGTGCATCCATAAAAGAAATACTTTTTAAACTTTGAATTTAAGACTTTACCTTTGAAAAATAATAAATTCTGCAGACAAAAGCTGGCAACTGGACTGCAAGTAGCCTTATCTTATCCACCTTTATTTTTATTCATGTGCATGTGCACAATTAACAGTTTCTATATGTGCCAGTTTGGCTCAGCTGTCAGAGCAGGCACCCATATACATCGACTGGAGTCCTCAACACACTGGCTGCAGGTTTAAATCCCATTACTGGTGTTGTTTGCATGTCTTCCCCCACTCTCTCCCCAGCATATTCCCTGTCTCTCTTCAGCTATCCTATCACAATTAAGGCAAAATGCATCCCAAAATTATGAAAAATAAGTTTTAAAAAATGGTACATGTCTGAAATGAATGTTAAGATGAACATATGACGCCTAGCCAAAATCATTCGCCCTGCCAAAGTAAAAGACTTTAAATGGATTTTGACTGACCTACTTATGGCTCAGACACAAATGTACTCATTAGGCTCATAAAGATTTATCTGAAACATGAAAAAGTTCCTAAAAACTTCCAAGAACTCAGAAGGAAAAAAAGGAAAAAATCAGGAGAGAAACTTAAGCAATATACTTCCTCTTATAAAACTGGGGGAAAACACTTCTTGGCACATCTGCATATGAAAAATTGCAGTGTAATGAAGACATATTAGGCCATAGAAATGTTATTACACTCGCAGGGAGGGGATTGTTTTTTTCAGAGCAGGATCAGAGATGGTGCTGTCCTCGCTGTTGCTTTTTAGTCCTGATCTCATCTGTTTGGCATGAAGGGGGAGCTGTGGCTCCTCCTGTCTGACCAGGGTTACAGCTCCGGGGCTTCACCGTGTGTGTGCCTCGCACAATTTTCTCACACTTTTCTGGCCGCGCTGTGCCACATTGATTTAAATGTATCTGTTGAGGGGAAAATAATCAATGCAAATTCCCTGGCAGTGCAGCCAACAAATAAGACATGTCTGATTCATCAGGCGGACAGTGCTATAAAGACCACTCTTTCTCCTTTGTCCCATTCCTCCCTCTCTCTCTCTCCCTCTCCCTCTCTCTCTCTTTGGTCTCGCTCACCTCTGGGCCACTTCATCCCTTTTTACTCTGTTCACCTTTCTCTGTCTAAAACTCTTAAGCTGAATAAGTGGAAGGAGCTCTATGCCTTTAAATGTACCTAAGGAACTGCTGCATAAACATTTAATCAAGGTAGGTGCAAATAATACTAATCAAATTTTGTTTATTTCTGCTTTAATTTAGCATTTCAAAATATTTATTGAATATTTTATTACCTGGTGCAAGCAGCTTTTATTCCAGTTTATAAGTAACTTTTTTTCTGGAAGATATTTAAGAAAAAGTAATGTATGAAACTTAATTGCTTATGTTTTAAAAGGCCAAAACAGTTTATTTGAAACATGCCCCTGGTTCTTAACCACATTAATATGAAAGTATGTCAACATGTCGAGCAGGAAGTCTCACCTGACACCTAACCTCAACATTTTGTTTTTGCTCCAGCTTGAACCAAACGGTCAAATGTTCTGGCTCCTAACAAGGGCACTGAGTATAGTGCCTGTGTATGTAAATTCACTACATGTGTGTGAGAAATAAAGGCAGGGGCTATTTGGAAATTCCTGTGTGATGAAAGGGAAAGAATATCCCCCAAAAAATGATTAATGTGGTGTTCAGGTACACAGAAGATTGAGTGATCCTGTCATCACGCCATATGGTACCAATTTATTCCGGCAAGCATGAGGCAAACTCAGTGGAGGAGCTCTCACGACTGAGCCTCCAACACCCACCAAAAAGAGCAGAAAACTCCAATAAAGTGGGTGTATACATCAAAAAAAATATGGCCCTATTAACTCAAAAAAAAAAAAAAAATGCCCATTCCGCGCTCATATTTGAAATTGTTCCGCTAAGTGCAGGTTGTTATCTCTTCTGTGTTATTTTTAATTTTAAAATGTCATTTATTGTGGAGGCGCAGGCATAGAGAAAGGCCATAAATAATTGCTCTGGACATACTGGTAAAAATCCATTCCCATTATGATTATTATTATTGGCATCTTACCAAATTCTATTTCTTTTTTCATGCTTGGAAAATAAAATTAGCCACTGTAAAGCAGGCCTGGGAAATGTTGTGCAGGACTTGCAACACTGAACTCAAAACGCATTGTCTTGTCATTTTCCTCCTCCTCCACCTCCTTTCTCCTCCTCCCTTGTCAAATTTTAGTGAAGCTACATCATATGAAAGTTTATGAAGAGTTGAAGTGGGGAAAGAAAACTGCATGAAGTAATTCCTTGAATACGTCGATGCAGGTTCTAAACATTGTTTTCAACAATACAGCTTTTTATTTTGACAGCGACTCCAGAGGTTTCATTCAGACTACACAGTCTCTGTTTTTAAATCCAGCCAGGTAGGGGACAGAAATGTAGTTTGGATGTGACAAGCCTGTCGAATCAGACTGAGAGCTGTAATTTGACATGGTTTGTTCATCCTCGAGCACTAAAATAGGGTCTTTCCCCTGAAATAGACATCCTGAAATAGTGAGAGCTCCTGTGTTACTCACTGACCTAAAAACCACTCTAAAAGAAGCGTTTTAGGAACAATGCTGCTAATGCTGCAACGTAAATATTAGGGCAATAATTTACTTTTCTGTTAGTTTTATTTTAACTCATACACTGTTTAGATAATGCAACAAAAGTCCCTTTTTCTGATGTATTCGTGCTTATTTTTAGTTTTGAAAGGCATCCCTATGAGATGTGCCTACACTGCAGTGGGTAAGGTCTTTGCCTTGGCAGCCTATGCAGTGCTTGACATTTTGTGACGAGTACAGCTTCTTTGGCGTCACGTGACTCTGGTATCTTCTTCTAATGCTGCTCAAACATGACTTTCAGCTCTCTAATCTCCTATCTGGAGTCATGAGCAGAAATGAGTGTTTTTTGAAAATGCAGATGCCATTGGCAGAGCAGGGAGGGAAAAAACAGGTTAGGGAGAGCTGGACTCCTAGCACTTTTCTTTTTCTCTACCTTGTTATTTGTCGCCTCACCCCTGCAGGGCATGCTGACAGGAACTGATAAACCTCTTTATGGGCTGAACTGAATTGGCTCCTATTATCCAAGGTGTGGAGCTGCTCAATGGTAGAAAATAAAAGACTTTATCCACTGCCCATCTGCCCACCCGTTACTCTCTGCCCAGTTTTCTGGGATTCCATGAGGCTGTGTCCCATTTGTGCTTGTAATAGTTGTATATAGCTAGGTCTGGAAAAAAACACGCTAACGTCTTTGGAGAAAAATATATTTTTCTGCCAAATGCCTCATTTGAATACGAGCCTAATAGCCACAGCTTTTGCCATGAAAAATAAATTAAAGTCATAAAATGTATTTAAGTGTATGGGTGTAGCTGCAGTTGTGTTATATGGGTACATATACACAGTGTGATTGTAACATTGAACAGAGAAAAGGGATCGCTTATAGAGGAACAGAGCCAGATCTCTAATGTTTGACTTGTAATCAAGGGAGGAAATCTTTGAAAAGTCACTCTTGTGGCTTTTGGCTCTCTGGAAAGCCTGTCTATGATTGCAAAGCATCATTACATCGTAACAGTGTTTGTTTTAAGGATTAGGCTATTGTATCACTGTCTTATAATAGAAGTAAAAGGTTCATATTAAAAAGAGACCCTTACAATCCTCTAGTAGTGACAGGATAGTTTTAAACACTTTTACTGCCTTTAAAAAAAAGCCTGGCTCTGGATCTACAAGGTTAAGTACATCACGCGTCTACTTGACCGCAGATTTCTTCAAGAAAACGTGTTTTTCCCCAAGTTATATCTAAAAACAAGGAGAAGAGTTGGGTGTGAATTGTTGTATCTCATTATTTTTTACCATCAATATATTTATTGATCTAATACATAATTTAATACCAAACACAACAAGTAAACAGGCGCCAGTTTACCATTGCAGACACCAGCAAGAATAAACATGAAAAGAAATAACTTCTCCAAAATAAAGCAATTTTTGTATAACTACAAAACATAAACAAATTGAAGGTGTTAGATTTCTTCATGTAGTTGATGTCAGCTTAGCCATGCTGCTACTCAATCTTCCTCATCGTCACCTTATAAATCAAGATATTTCTCAAAGGTAGTAAATGGTCTCTGTCTTTCCTTATAAACATCCTCTAAAGGAAAGGTTTTTAGCATTAGCCCAACCTGATTTGCAAAAATGCATCTTTGTTTTTTTTTTTCTAATATATTGCAGCTGATCTTCACAAATCCACAAATTTATCCCAATCTGTTCACATTACTGAAGCATAGCATCCCTTTAAAACAATCCTTTCTTTTTCTTTTATAACTTCTCAGCTGAATTACTGCACATCCAAATACAGCGAAAAAGTGTCCTCTTCTCCTCGGTGCAAATCCAGTTACCTTATGTTCTTTTTACAGTCAATCTGCATGGTATGAGTGAAATATAAAAACTGCAGTTGCATTTTTGTTTGTAAACAAAATGAAAAAGTGATGAACAAATATATCAGCTATAATTGGCCATAACTCAGACTTTTTATAGGTTTTTTGTTGTTTGTTTGCTTGTTTGTCTGTATTTAACAATAACTAACAGGTCCAACTAGAATGTGAAATAATATTAAACCTCCAATATGAAGCCAGTTTATGTGAAGGTAGCAGAGAGCTGGCTTTAGCTTTATCTGAGTGGTCTGAAAGCATGCCTGTTACACCAAAGCCGTCTTCCATTGGTTGAATTCGTTGCTAGGTGAGATGTTTTTTTTTTTTTTTTTTTGTTAATGCTCAGACGGAGGTGGCATTGAAATTACAATTTATTGTATAATCTAGGGTGAGGCACTGCAGCCTGAAAATAAAATGTCAGGTTTTACACACCAAATCTGATGTGCAATTTTAATTGATTCTCCTTTTATGCTTAAAAAAAAAAAAAAAAAAAAAAGACAAATTATTTTCATTAATTCAACCTTTTTTTTTTTAGCCAGGTCAGTTGTGTTGAGATAAGAGATCTCTTTTTCAAGGGAGACCTGGCCAAGAATGGCAGCAATCCACAGTTTCATCAACCAGTAATCCAGAACAGTTACAGTACTCATGAAATTGTAAAACAATCATGAGTCATCAGGAAAATTAGTCAAATTCAGAAAGTTTGGATTCAAAAGTCTTCACTAGAGATGTGGAACATTCAGAGTCACAGATTTTTTCAGCTTAAATCCAGTCTGCAGGTTGTTCCAAGCAAAAGGTGCCAAAACCTAAAAGTCCTCTTTCCCAACTTGGTTTGGACTTTGGGAACTGCACACTGCACACAGTTCAACAATCACAGGTTGTGTAATCCATCCTTTAGGATTAAAAAAGAGGGAGGATTATCCAGAATTTAAAATGGAAATGAAATAACTCAAAACAAGTTTACTCTGAAACTTACTGTTAGTGTTTATTTACAATCTGTTTTCTTCTGCTCATACAGCAGGTGCGTAAATTATCCTATGGTTTATTATTTAGATGCAGCTTTTCCAACAAGTCTGTCATGTTCTGAACCAGGTAAGCTTGAGGGAAGCAGTGAAAGAAGCCCAAGAGAAATCTAAATTTTAATCAAAAAAAAAAAAAAAATCTGAGTGCAACAGTCCTCATGAAAGTCTTCATTTTTTAAGAATTTGTTGTCTTATATCCAAAAAAAGGATTTTGTTCCTTAATAAAATGTTTATATATTTATATGGATATGGAAGCGTAGTGCATTCACATAGAAAAATAAAACTCTGTTTTTCTGAGTTGGCATCATTTTCTCAGTATGGTACATTTTTTATTTTTTTTCCCCTGTTTTTCCTGATTTGGCAACATAACTATATGTGAATTGAATGCAATATTTTTCTGAATAGTGAAACCATCTTACATATGTGTGTGTGTATATATACATATATATACATATATATATGTATATATATATATATATACACACACCCACACACCCACACACACACACACACTATATTGCCAAAAGTATTCGCTCACCTGCCTTGACTGGCATATGAACTTAAGTGACATCCGCTTCTTAATCCTTAGGGTTTAATATGACGTCAGTCCACCCTTTGCAGCTATAACAGCTTCAACTCTTCTGGGAAGGCTTTCCACAAGGTTTAGGAGTGTGTTTATGGTCATTTTTGACTCTTCTTCCAGAAGCACATTTGTGAGGTCACACACTGATGTTGGACAAGTGGGCCTGGCTCTCAGTCTCCGCTCTAATTCATCCCAAAGGTGTTCGGGTTGAGGTCAGGACTCTGTGCAGGCCAGTCAAGTTCATCCACACCAAACTCTCTCATCCATGTTTTTATGGACCTTGCTTTGTGCACTGGTGCACAGTCATGTTGGAACAGGAAGGGGCCATCCCCAAATTGTTCCATCAAAGTTGGGAGCATGGAATTGTCCAAAATCTCTTGGTATGCTAAAGCATTCAGAGTTCTTTTCACTGGAACTAAGGGGCCAAGCCCAGCTCCTGAAAAACAAGCCCACACCATAATCTCCCCCTCCACTAAACTTTACACTTGGCACAATGCAGTCGGACAAGTAACGTTCTCCTGGCAACCCCCAAACCCAGACCGGTCCATCAGATTGCCAGATCTCCATCTGACGAATGGTCACTCCAGAGAATGCGTCTCCACTGCCCTAGAGTCCAGCGGCGTGCTTTTTACCACTGCATCCGGTGCTTTGCATTGCACTTGGTGATGTATGGCTTGGATGCAGCGGCTCAGCCATTGAAACCCATTCCATGAAGCTCTCTTCACACTGTTCTTGAGCTAATCTGAAGGCCACATGAAGTACGGAGGTCTGTAGCAATTGACTCTGCAGAAAGTTGGCGACCTTTGCGCACTATGCGCCTCAGCATCCGCTGTGGCCTACCACTTCGTGGCTGAGTTGCTGTCATTCCCAATGGCTTCCACTTTGTTATAATACCACTGATAGTTGACTGTGGAATATTTAGGAGCAAGGAAATGTCATGACTGGACTTGTTACACAGGTGGCATCCTATCACAGTACCACGCTGGAATTCACTGAGCTCCTGAGAGCGACCCATTCTTTCACAAACAGTCTGCATGCCTAGGTGCTTGATTTTCTACACCTGTGGCCATGGAAGTGATTGGAACACCTGATTTCAATTATTTGGATGGGTGAGTGAATACTTTTGGCAATGTAGTGTATATATTAGGGCTGCCAATAGATTAAACATTGTAATTGTGATTAATCTCACAAATTTCATAGTTAACTCGAGATTAATCACAAATTAATCACACTTTTTTAAAATCTGTTCTAAATGTACCATACAGGACTATTTCTCAAGATTTAAATACCCTTATCAACACAAGTGGACAAAAATGCTTTCTTTATGCAAATGTTTCTTCGAAGGATGCATAATATTGGATTTTTGCTGATATCCGATATGCCGATATTTTAAAAAATAATTTTGGCCGATACCCATATTTAATTACATTTTTCCCACTGTAAAAACACCAATTCCATCCTGTACTACAAATACTTACAATACTAAATCTTGGTCGTCTATTTTTTTTAGAAACTGACAGAACATTTTATTTTTATCAGGAATGAAGGATGTATTGTTTTTTTTTTTTCAAATACAGCCATACACTAATGAAAACTTCCAGTAATGTCTTTGGGTTACATGTGCATTACCTACTAAATGTATTTTTAACAGTACAGCCAAAGTCATCTGCATCTTTGAGGGAAATAAACAGCCGCAAAATAACGTGCTGACACTGAGCTCCACAGTGCAAAAAAGAAACAGTTTATACATTTAGATTGTCTTCATAACTCAGCCAGTTTGCAGGATGGCTCCCTGAGATACTCCTGAGAAAGTGCTTTAAATAACAACAACAACAAAAAGATTCTTAAATGCAAAAAATATAGCTATAGTTCAGAGCTTAAATATGCTTTTAATTTTTGAGACTCAAGATGAACAACATGAATAAAACTTTAAGTGAAATAGTTCTCTTGATTCCGCTTTAAACAGCACAAACTAACTAAGCAACCAAGTTTAATGGGCATTTCACTGTAAACAGCTCTGTAACAACACAGTGACACCCACATCTCCAATGCTGGAAACAGAGCACCTTTGTGTACAGCCAGCTGCAGTGTGTGTGCCATGCACTCAGAAGTCCATCATTACTTTTGCCATGTTTCGCACACTGTCACATAGCATGACATGCATGTTCTTCATCTCTATTTTCCATATCCGAAACATGTTATCAGAAGCGACTGCAACTGCGACTGCTGAGTGAGCACTCCTGAAAGTAGAGGACAGGCTTTTTAAGTGTGAAATCCTCATCCATCCACTGAGGCAGTGAGGCTCAACATGCTAACAGGATGGACACTTGATGTCCATATATCCCTGGTGAAGCTAATATGTTTAGCTTTAACAAGGAGCTTCTCTACGTGACTGGAAACGAAGTTTTGCAGTTCAAGTAAGGCTATAAGAGCCAGCTAGGTATAACGTAGCGGGGCTTTAAATGCATCATAAGCCCGCGGAAGCCAGTATATTCTACCACACTGAAAGGCTGATTATCAAGAGCTATAAATTCAATGATTTTCCCGTTCAGGTCCTTACCTTTGGGTGGTTGCTGCTGTATTTTTTAGCTTTGTCGAATGACTTTAGTAGAGGCTGCTGACGAGTTTTCCCTGGCCTGAAGTTTTGTCATTCTTTATCTGAAAAAAGTCCTTGTAGTCATCAGGTTGACGATTTTTTAGATGCAAAATTAAACTGGTGGTGTTAAAGGCATTTTGCTGAGCTCCTCCAGGCATCACACTTTACAAATGATGCAAACAGCTACTTTGCTGTCTTGCTCCCACATCTCAAACTTATCCCACACAGCCGACATGTTGAGTTTGTTGTTGGCGCACGTCCGGTGTCATCACATGTGCTTAATTATGTTGTCACATTATCGGCCATACAGATCAGTGTAAATTTTATTATCAGCCGATACGATAACTAACTTTTTAAGCTATTTTTCGGCCGATACCGTTATACTGCCAATATTATCGTGCATCCCTAGTTTCTTCATGTCAAAAACCCCAAACAACTACGGATAATGTCCAAAAAAATCGCTAGAATAAGCTCAGAGATACTGAACACTCCAAAAATCTGCTGAGAGCATAACATGATAAATTCAAGCCCAACAAGGACAACAGATGGAGATACTGACCTTAACGTAACATTACTGTATAATACCACAAAAATGTCCAACTTTAGACTTCTAGAAGTTACTCCTCTGTTCTCAGCAGCTTAAGACAGAACAACAGATCTCATCATCACACATGGACATAAAGAACATGGTCAGTTTAAATCACTCAAAGATCATTCCTGATCCTTCACAGTTAAAGCAGAGAATTTCAACCTCACACGGTGGAAATCAAGGCTCACACAAAAATCCCTTTACACCAAGAGGAGTCACAACAGGATGATACAAAAAGAGAGACTAAATACAGTTAGAGAATTACACTGCAGACTGGGAGATGTCCAGTCTCTGCTTAGAGCTCAGCAGTAAGGCACAGACACATCTAATGGTGTTTTACTGTTCTGATGTGGTCAGAGGTGAGTAAGGTGGACACATCTGCCCTACTCAAGAGAAAAAGCCATTACTTAAAAAAATGTTGGCTATTATTCATCATTTTCAAACTTAAAAAGTGCCCAAGTGTAAAATAAATGCTAACAGTAAGAAATTACTGTCATCAGTCCAGTAGATTTACTGGAATGATGTCAATAAACACACATTTGAAGCTGCTTTTCAAAACTCATGAACACACAAAGTAAAAAAAGTCTCAGTGGAGAACTTTTAAGGTTTAGTAAGAGGACGTAACCATCTTTTCATTCTTCAGATCATAGAAGAGCTACAGATTTAATCTCAAACCATTCTTTCTTCATAAATAAAGGGGACTCACTGTCTAATAATGCTTTGTAGCTTATATTATGGTACTTTCCAGAGCTCATTCACTGCTTCACTCTCAGTCTCACCTGTAACACCTCTGATCCCCTGTCACACACCAGCTTTTCCTGCTGACCCCTCCTCCTCCTACACATGATGTAGCAGTATATTCACCAGCATTAGACCGTCTCCTATAGGGACTGCGGAGTCTTTGACACCTTTGCAGCATCTTGATTGACTTCTTTTTTTTTTTTAATTCGGCTTTCATTTACAGTTCCAGGATATCGTTTTAGCAAGTAAGTTTGTTTTCTCTGAATACTTTCAATTTCAAGGAGGAGCTGAGTGTGGATGGGAGAGGGGGTAAACAGGCCTTTAGGAGATGTTATCGGACCAGTCAACAGTCAGTATAAAGGGGCAGCGCCACTATGGAGCCGGTACATAACAGAAATAAATAAATTAATCATACCGGCCAAAAAATGTGTATCGACCCACCGGGAAATGCCTGGTATGCCAGATAGCGAGTCCATCCCTACTTGCAGAGTTGTCTGAGTGTCTCCATTGTAAACAATCCAGCATGGCTAAGGGGGCGGCTCTCTGCTGGCAGTGTGCTTGGCCAGCAAGTGGTACAGCTATTTAAGACTCTATGAACTCTGGTAACTCAGTTCATGTCAACAGTAAGAGCAAATAACTTCTGTTTTATCTGGCATGATCTGAAATCTGAAGCTGCCATTCAAAAGTCTCTGTCTTTTATCTATTTCTGCTTGCCTGCACTGTATCACAGTGGCACTGCTTCCTGATCTGGCAAACTACGGGATGGGTCAAGGGTCACACAAAACGCACATGCATTATTTGTGTGACAACAAAATTAGTGGCGTTGAAGTAATTTGAGTTAACGTGTTTCATATATATATGTATATATATAAAAAACGCTGCTCAGACTGCAGAGAAAAAATCTTTTCTCTCAATGAAAACTAATCAAACCAATAAAAAAGAAAAGAAAAATACAGAAAAAAATAAGAGCAACACTAAGCTTGTCGGAAGTTGTTTATTTAATTATTTTTTAATTAAATCAAATTGAATTGAATAGATTTATTGTCATTTTACAGATGTACAATGAAATTATATGCCACTCCTTGTGAAAGAAAAAAGTGCAAGTAAAAGACGATAAAAGACAAATAATACTAACACTCATCCTAAATGACTAGCAAAAATAAAAACCTCTGCATACGTTAATTACACAGAATATATTGCACAGTCCCTGTATGAGTCCAGGCTTTTTTCATTTATTTATTAATTTGATTTAGATACATTTATTTGGGTAAAATAATCATGCAGTAAAGGTTTGAAGTAAAGGGGCAACCAGACTTTGAATAGTAAGTACAGATAATTTTAAAAAATAGTAACTGGCACAGATTTTAAAGGAGATGAATCAACATTTCCTCAAAAGGTACAGGGATATCCTTGGATTTGGAGTTCATCTGTATGTCCTGCTGAGTATTGATGAGCATGTTGTACAGATCAGCACCACTAAAACTGGCTGCAGCTCTGCTTTCAAATCCTGACTCACTGCCCAAACCCTCTCTATAGATGAAATGCCATTTCACTCTGATTATCGGCTTCCTAAAATAGTGAGGATGCAACATGACAGTTAAAGTTAACTGCACTGAAGACATATGGGAGCCTTGAGGCTGACACGTCTTGTCAGTTTAATGTCTGCTAAGTGCAGGAAAATCACTGTCTAAGTGATTTGTGTCTTAAAACACGCTGCTTTTTGGTGGTTTGAGGCTAGATGGTTTACTTTTTTAACATTAGAATAAAACAGCTATTACACCGTGTACAGCTATGTGCTCATTAAAATGCAAAGAGGCTCTGTTCTTGATTATAGGGCCACCTGAAAGGTACTTCATGGTGACTGAGGGTTTCACACTGTCTTAAATCTCTGCATAAATTGAAGTGATTTGGATGTTTCATTTCTAAAATCAAATTAAATATTCTATTACATCCCAAATACTTGAGTCTCCTTAAAATGATTTAACTATCAAAAGTAGTGCAGACATGTAATTGTTCTGTTGAAATGGATTAGCATGAGTTTAAATTAAGCTCACTGTCTGTTCTCTCAAATCAGAAAACAGAGGAAGGAAAGCATACCGCCAAAAATTCACTTTCTAAATTAATTTGGAGCTTACTGTTTGCCTTTTTTCAAATTGGAGAATATTTTGCCTCACTGTATGCCAAATAATCATCTTAGTATTACAAAGGCTGTGATTTAAAAAACATTTTTATTTGCACAGTGGTGCGTTGACAGCATTTAATCTATCATAGCTTCACTAGAGAGGACTGGTGTGTTTAAAAAGCCAAGTAATCTCTCCTGTCTTTTGAATGTTATTGTTTGATGTTAATAATAAGTAGCTATGTTTTTGTCTTGCAAATTTGACAGGCTTGTCCTTAGAATCACAGTGGTGCAGCTAAAAATGCTCTCAGGTAATGTGTTTGGAAGAAAATGACCTGTTGTGTTGATTTTATTTTTGTAAAATGATTCAGTGTCAGAGTTCTGAAGACCTACTTTTAAAGATAGTTAACTTTTTTGAATTTCACTTTTCACAGCAAAGGAACAAACATAAATGTGTAGTGAAATGTCAGATTGTTCAAGGTGGCTGCAGTCAGTTACGCTCACTTAATATTAGTATCAATCATCTACTTTAAGAAAAACCAATGACAAGAATCCAAAATCCTTGAGAGAAGAGGTTAGGCTCTGTGACAGGGAATCTCTCCCTCAAGCCAAGTGCGTAATGACTCTGTTTGCTGTGGAACAAATAGAGCCAAAGATGGATGTCTAGTTTACTGTAGCACTATCTGTGGAGTTTTGGACTGCTTTAAGCGAGTTATCAAAGCCATCTGTTTAGGCCCACGGGCCGAGGCTGATTAATATCGCCAAGGATTGAGAATGTCACAGAGGAGCTAAAGTCACAGACTCAGACTACAATATTTCTTCAGCTAATTGAAGGATTTAAGGCCTCACTCCAAACACTGCGATTTTGATCTTTCAGCAAGGTAGCATCAAGAAAATTTCATTCATGGCTCTTTTACTGCAGAGTGAGGCAAAAATGTGCCCTTTTTAGGGTCATGTGTGGCCTTTGTGGGGTGATAACTGAATGTTTACATCCTGGGAGGTTAATCTCAGTGGATGTAGAAACAGGAGGAAGTTTTGGTCAGACGTGGTTAGGTTGGTGGAATAAACATAAGGAAAGACGCTCCAGGCAAAGATGCTAAAGTGCTTTCTTATACATTTCTCAGAGTAATTAAGTAGCTCACTAGAAACAAATTGCTATAGGGAGAATTTAAGGTGTTGTACTGAATTTAAGTTGCCACAAAGTTACAGTTAGTTAGCAATCAGTGAATTACTACTCCAGTTATAGTGAGCAATTTTCAACCAGCTTTAATCTTATTAGCATTTAGATGGGCATGCTAAATGGGATATTGCACAGGACACAATAAAAAGGCAAACACCCAATTCATTGACTGTGTGCTAACCACTCACAAATACATCAATAAAAACAATCACGAGTCGTCCTGCACTGCCCGTCCTTGCCATTTGAATTATTTCAATTCAATTTAACTGCAGTGTCCCTCCCCTCTCTGGCACATACACAAAAACATTGGGAGTGCTCAGTGACTTTCTATTTTGGACTAATAATCCAGAAAACAGATTTCCCTTTCAGACCAGTAGGCTAAGCGTCATTGATAGTTAAAGGAAGACATTAGCATGAGTCGGTGGTTAATGACATTGTTTAATGGTGTGTTCACTTTGTTAATATGGCTGACAACACAGACACATTATGCTTGCAACTTTGAGTTGGTGGGAGTTTCGGTATGAAGAGTCACTTTCAAGGATAAGTTCACAAATTTTTATAAATCACTTTCTTTCAAAATGACTTCCTGCCTGGAGGCAAGTCTATGGGGCAGCTGAACAGGGACTGATGAGTGGGTTAAAAGAACTGAACATACAGGGCAAATAGCCATGGGCAATTACATACATTTTAGGGGATTTAAATATCCAGCAAATGATGAAAAATGATGATTTAAAAGCAGAGACCAAATTAACACCTGTCGAGTTCCAAATGAGGGTTTCTGCTTGGCATGCAAATTTCAGAGCACTATGTGCCACATACCAGGGAAACATTTGTACCAAAACACTAAATAAATCTATGCTGATATAAGTAGAGCTGTTTTGCCTTGTTGTCTGCATGTTTGCACTGACACACACCAACACAGACAGATGCACACACAAGAATGCAAGCCTCCGTGCACCACTGTTAAGGTGCAGCCAGCCCAGCTATGTGGTTCAGAGTGTGAGTGGTTTGCGTACTGGTAAAACTGTATCATCATAGTGTTGAATAAATTGAAGTGCTGTCAAAATATCTGACTAAGAGGGGTAAATGTGATTCAAAAATTTAATTTATGCAGATTAATTGTGCTTGGTTGCCATCACACATCTGTCCAAAGTAGCTTTGTAAATTAGATGAAAACTAATGCAAAAAAAAAATCCCCTGTGCTCTTCATTTTCATTATTTATCAATAAAACCATATGCCAAAGATCAGTGCCATCCAGGATTGATTGGTAAGTGGACAGTTAGTCCTCTTCATGTGCACGTCTGCCTCCAGCGACAAACACACCTTTCCACTGACACAAATTACATCTAGATTTTACACGTACTGATGTGAATTCTTTTACAAATCCATGATTCAGTTTAAAAAGCTTGCAAAAAGTTTTGTGGTCAGTCAGAAGCACGTCCTTTCTGGTCATTGTCTCTCTTGTATTGTTAAATCTAACAGTCATGCAGTCAATCTCAAATTTTTTTATTTTTTGTTATATTTTTTGAGTAACAGCACTTGTAAATTTCCGGCTAAAAATTCCTTTGGAAATGAAAGCAGCGTTTAGTGCATCTAGGTGCCATTAAGATCAATGATCAAGTTTAAAGAGGCATTACTATTAAAGGTTAATATTTCAGGGAATCTGGTTTCTATCAAACAGCACATTCTGGCTGGTGGTGAAATGTGACAACTGTCAGCAACTTTGTTGGTAGCATTACAGCCTGCTGTAAAACAGGCAGTGAATCTCAATGTTTGACCCAAAAACTGAAGATGGAGTTATCACGTGCTCTCTGTTGGTTGGTCTATCTAACGCAACCTGTGATACAGTGGCAGCGATGCACACATTAGCATACACACGTTACAGGCACAGTGCTTGAGTGTGTTCAACACTGTCAAAGCTACTATGAGAAAAAAGTGTGTTTTTGGAGACCATAGCAAATTTGTAATTCACAGATGTTTTGTGCTGTGTTTGCATTATTAAGGAACCTAACAGGCAGGGTTGGATCCAAAAGGTGGCCTGGGCAGCCCTTACATAGAAATAAAAATAAAAAAGAGGGGAAAATGCCCTTTTAATTGATTGATGATTTCAGATGTAAAATGATCTGATCCATGACTTACATTTTTGATCTTTAAATACAGTTTACATAGAATATAATGAATGCTGTATATGTGACATTAAAACACAGTTTATTATTTCCGCTTGTACACTGATAGGCTTGGCTGGTGTTTTTTTCTCAATGACCTATGTGGCCGGTGAGCCGAAAAATGAATATCAGACCTAATTTAAAAGAGTAAAAAAGACATTTTTACTAATATCTACCCAGAGACTTTGCTGGCGAAGATTACAACAGAGTAAATTAAATCCTCTCCCCACCAAATTTAGACACTTTATTGACCTATAACTGTAATAGTTAAAACATGATCCTGTCTATCCTTAATGTAATAAACATGGATGTATGTTTGCCTCTTAAAGACACCCACATCACACTGAAACGTACACACCAAGTTGTGATCCTATAGTGAACCTCTAAGATAGCTTCAGTAATTAGTATAATCTCTTCAGGATGCATTGACTCCTCATAGTTAATTATAACAAATTCCCTCTCCATGATCCGCAGTTACACGGATCAAGTGTTCCAACTGCAACAGTAAGATAGAAGCATCCGTCACAAGACTCCGTCTTTACAAATCCTAAGCCCTCGGTGGTCATCGAGAGCCACATCTTGCCGAGTTCCTAAGCTCGGATGGGGTTATTATTTTCTAGCTCTAGTGTTCTTCTTGCTCTCTAATTGTGTAATGAGTGTATGCCATTTCCTTAAAACCCTCTTTTCATGGCATTCAGGCACCCTTAAATAAAAAACGGCATGATGCACTCAACCTTGAGAATGTATCAATAATTCAAAGACATCATCCTCTCATGATGTGACTGTCTGAAATTGGGGAGGCTGTGTCTGAGGGACAATATCGCACTCTGTCACATCTGACTAACTGTCACCTGCTCGAGCATGGCTACACCTGGCTAATAGATGCAGAGTCAAGGGGAAGCACGTTCTCTTGATTTACAGTACAGTGCGAGCTGCCCTTTGCAGGAAATGTGACTTTGAGAGCTTAGAGCGAATAGTAGAAAGCTGCTGGGAAACAATGCAGAGTTTCAGTTTGAATCTTGGATAATCCTGTCCTATAATTTTTGTTTTTATTTGCTTAGCTCCTGATTAGTTTAACCTGTTATTACCATCTCCCAATATATTGTCCGATTTTACATTTTTTGACTTTCCTTAGAGCTCTATTTTAAATTGGCGTTGATTAACTTATGGATAAAGTGATGCCTTTCATGGCTCTGCTGATTTTGCCTTACATGCACAGGTAGCAAACTCTGACAGAAAAAATCTCATCCCTCTGTTATAACCAGTAAATGGCTCATTATGAATATCTGTTTCTTCAGGCTGCTATATACTGCCTTATCTGACATCGACTCCCCAGCAGTGTTAGTAAAGATAACTATATAAAAGTGTTGCTTTTTCTTGTTAATGATCTTACTGGCTTTTGTAGGTCATAAAGAGGCATCAATGATACTTTCAGTATGTTTCATTATCAGCTAAAAACCCTGTGGTACTTTAGCACAAAAGGGACCAAGATTAATGCAAAGATTAAATCCATAATACGAAGCCAATATATCACATTTCAACAACCTTTATCAACCAGACAAAAACAAAATACTGTAGTACCAATGTGAAGATTGTTTTTAAACCCCAGTGTTTCTCTGCACCCATGCTTTGATGATGCATGCTGTCATCATTAACTGAATCTGCTGACTGCTGTTTATTTGCTCTCTGCAGTTACCCGCTTACTCTACTTTGTGGTTTGAAAGATGCATGACAGAATCAGACACTTAATTTACCTGCACTAAGTGTGCAAAGTATTGTAAACAGACTCACGGTTTTTGCTAGTAGTATTTATTTAAAAAGAAAGACAGAAAAACTTGATCAGGTCAGATAGGATCCTGCAGATGTCTTGGTGAGATAACTGATGAAATGGTCCCAAGGTTATCAAATATTTACATACTATCTTTTAGCAAGAAACTTTGATTGGTCATTTAAAGCAGTGGTTCTGAGTTGTTGGGTCGGGATCCAAAGTGGTTGGCAGATCTGTTTTCAGTATGTGTGGTGAAAACAGGGTCATTTTCTCCTATGTCCTTTCAGTAGGAAACACCTATCCCATGACCCGTTTGATAAAACTGCATGTTATTTTTTCCAAAAACTGTCTATGTCTGTGCACTTAATCTTTTTATTCTCAGAATCGCAAAAATTTTACATAATGCTTGATATAAGACTATATTTTTGTAGACAATAAAGCATCAGTTCTGTAAGATTTGTAATATGTTGAATGCTGTAATTGATTTTGTTTCACAGTTAACATAAAACATAGTGTGAGTAGTCTTCTGTGATTTGATAATTTAAATAAAAATGATAAAAAAATAAATAACACTGCTTTATCGAAATGTTTCCCAAATAAATGAAAATAAAACTCTAAATGGAGCATGGGGATAATACATAAACCAGAAACCTGACAGAATGACTAGATTTAACAAAATGTTTTGTATAAAAGCTGTTATTATTATTTGTTATTAATTATTTATAAGGAATTTATTGTTACTACTTACTGTGAGTGGAGACGGAATCCTGAGCAATGCTATCCCCCCTCCCCTCCCACTTTTCTTCCATTACTTCTGATTGGTTAAAAGTCATAGACAGAAACATCTACACTCACATCGAGTCAAACACAGCGCAGGAGGAGAATTGTCCTCCCTCTTTCTTGTGGAGAGGGGACACAGCACTACCGGAGACGTGCAAAAACATCTTCTCTGCCAAGACAAGCTTTCAGTGTGGCTCTCTGCTCTGGCTTTAAAAAGAAATGTGGTCCAGTTCCAAGTAAACAGCAGCTTTCCTACAGCGACATCCAAGCTAACAGCTAATGCGACAGCAGCCCCCGGATATACCTAAGAAGCCGACCGTAATGATTGGAAACCCATACCAAAATAGACTGGGAGTAGAGCAAAAACATCTTTTCTGTCACGGAAAGTGATCAGTGTTGCTCTCGGCCATTGTTTTGTTCAAAAGACGTTGTCCAGTTCAGACAAAACTGTAGTCGTAGCTAATCACTCCACTAGCAGGCCTTGTATACAACCACTCGCAACAAATAACACTTCCGCAAGTCTGCAGAAGAGCAAAACACCTTGTCTGTCACAAAAGGCTTTCAGTGTTGCCCTCTGCACTTGCTCTAATAAAGAAATGCTGTGCGTTTCTGACAAAGTGCAGTTGTGGCTAAGTTCAAGCTAATCACTCTACTAACAGCCATTGTATACAAGCATTCACACAAGTAACCCTTTCCCCCTATCATATACTCATGCTGAAGCAGGTCAGCAGAAGAGTGAAATCATCTTTCCAGAATGAAAATCTTTTAGGGTTATTTTTTATTCTTTACCTCAAACAGAAACGTGGTCCAGTTCTAGTCAAAAGGACACAATGCTACAGCTATAAACTTTTATCAAGCCTCTTGGATTCTGAGATGTATTGTCATTTTGTCACATCAGAAAATATAAATCAGTTCTTAGTGGGGACATAAGCACAGCAGCAATGTGCATCGAATTAAACCAAAAAGTGGTACTTTTGATCGTCAGCTGAAACAGGTGATTTCAGCCGCCTCAGGACAGTTATCCCTTTCATGTCATTGTGAAAAGCGCTCCCAAACTTTATAGCAAGTTTCATTAATCCAGGGTTGAAATCTGTTTCAAATGATGGATTTAAGGCGTTAAAAACTGGCTATAATATGATTTGTCACTGATCAGCTCAGCAAAATGGCTTTTGCGCAAATGATAATATACTGCATTTTCATGATATGTTTGAATGTGTAGTAAAAAAGAAAAATAAAATTCTGTTTTTGATGAGAAACTTAAATAAATCCAGTAATAAGGACACGATTTATTTAAGAGGAACATATAAATAGATGGAATCTCTTACTTAATTTATTTTATTTTTTTAATTTATTTTCATTTATTTATATATATTATATATATTATATCTATCATTTACATCATTGTTTTTATTTATTTATTTTTTATTTTAGTTTTAAATTATTTTATTTAATTATTTATATATTTATTTATTTAACTTTTATTTGTAACCTTTTAACTGAAGTTTTATTTAAAAAATAAAAGAATGATCCCCATCCTTTGTGACCAGTGTTTTTTGGGCTGTGGCCTGGATGCCTGCTCTACCAATTGAGCTTTACTGGCACCTACAATCTAGTAAATATGAACAAAAATTTCTAGTCTTTCATGTACATGTTGACAGGTTTCCTCAGAGTTGAAGTCAGTCTACCACCATTTTGACCTTCATACTCCTCTTTTCACTGTGCTGTTTCATTGCCAACCCCCCTGCGTGCCTCCCCTCTCATTATCCTTTCTATCGTGTTTATAAAGATTTAAATACATAATTTCAATGAGAATTATGTAGCTCTTTGCACATAAAACATGCCATTTTAGCCCTGATTTGACACATTTCTTGAACCTGCTCTGTTGGCTAAAAACTCTCTTTTTAGCCTGATTCTGTGATCTCCATTGTGCATTGCAGCGTTTTTAAGCCCACTGTAACTAAAGAGAAACACTTGAATAAGCTCTTGAATATTTTATTGGGTGCGATGCAAGGGTTCGGGGCTGTTCTCGTATCTGTAAAAGGCTATCAATGAAATTCATTATCCAGTGTATCAACTTTATTAAAAGATCCACCAATTGAATAAAGGGTCTTAAAAAAATCTATTATCTGTTGTCATTTCCACTGATGAGATAACAATGAATTCCAGTTTACTCTTCAAATAAGATTCATGCATCATTATGGCTGAAAATGAATACGAATGTATCCTGATCAGTTTGGCTTCCTCCCAGTAACTCCTGCTACAAGATAACCAAACATGGATAATTAGCAGATATAAAAAAAAAAAAATCATTACCCACAGTTAATCATGGTGGAAGTTGGTCTTGTTCATTGTCGTTTCTGTGACCTTGTGAGACGGGAATATTTTGGTGATGTAATGTAATCAGAGATGTCTATCTAGAGAAGTTTTGGCTCAATTAGTCCTCCTGAACACTCAAGGCTGAGTGCAGAGCTAATTTTATCCTCCACTCAGCACCTGCAGTACAGTCAATGTGCTCTCACACAAACTTTATAAAAAGGAAATATTTATGAGCCTTTTTTGGCAGAAGATATTCACATTCAGGAGTTTTTTTGTGGGATTGTCATTTATTTAAAGGGGCATTCATGGACATTCTGCAGGACTACAAACACATTAAGCAGATTACATCAAAAACAAACAATCAATATAGTCTGAATTAGAGAACGCTGCCATGCTCATCTTTGCCAGTTTGATTATCTTGTTTAGTCGCCTTCCAACAAACAGACCTTTAAAAATAAACAGTCACTGAGAGATAATGCCGTTGAGTTTATTCGAGAACGTGCTCTGCCTCCCTTGGGCTGTGAGACGTTTGGACGGTCGAGTGAAAAATCACCCTGAATTCTGACCAATGAATCGTTTTACACATGCTTTAATGCATTTCATAAATAATCTGCCCGAGAAGGTAATTAGCGCAGGTGTTTACACATATTTCTGCCATCAGGGTGCACAGTAGGATCGCGGTTGGCTGAGTGAGTTTTAGGTTATTAAATTAGGGCCCAAGGTAACAGGAAGAAGGATGAGCTACAGTTGGGCAGGTATGAGCAACAACATCTCCCCCTATTCATCATCCAAACAAAAAATACACACGCAGGAAATTATGCATGTTCACGTTATCTCCCTTATGAGACACGGATTCAGTGTTTTCATAATCAGCCCTGTGTGCAGGAAAGATTTTTCATATTCATGAGAGGTCACTAGTAAAATAACAACTCCCTTGGGTGGGTTTTCAGAGACAAAAGTTAGGGTTGCACCTTAATGTGTAAGAATTAAGCTGCTTAACTTCACACAGCCACATAGGAAAGTGAATCGTATTCGTCATATGCAGTAAAATAAACTACTAAATATAAATAAACATGAAGACTAGTATTATTTTTCTGCTTTTTCATATAATGTTCAAATCAGAGGCATTTCTAGGTTAACGGAAATATTCACAAACTTTAACAACTTTAGAGACTGGCCTTAAAGTTTTCTCACAATAACTGGGCTCTGCTGTCTACTTCCTGTTTGAGCTCAACTGCCAGACCTTTTATTTGTAAAGTATTCATAAAATCTCAGGGGAAATAACCTTGCTAAATAAAGGTTAAATAGATATACAGATAAACTCACCAAGTAGTGATAAACCTTTCTTGAAGTTATTTCTCAGTGCCCTGCTCTTCCTTCTTTAACCCAGACAGAAAAGAAACCAGCCAATCACACCAAGACCTGAGCAGCACACAGATGAATCATGTTATATAAATTCATCCTGGTGTTATTATTTTTAAAGCGGCCTCTTTGGTAGTTAGCAAAACTTTGGAAATTCTTATTGGCTGCTAAAGTTGGGCATTATGATTATACTGTATCCAGGGATATTTATAAATACCCACAGCATCTCTTTGATGACCATCAGGAATAATTCTGCTGTGTAACGTGTGCATGATCAAAATAAATGCCTTATAATTGTGTGTCTGTTTCAAGCAGCAGCAGCACAACTGCCTGTGTGTGAAGATGCTTTAAAATTAAAATTTGTCAAATGAAAGAAATTTCTCAGAAAAAAAATCTTAAAAAAAGGACTCACTGTTTAGACACACTCACAAGACTTCCCTTCAATAAGGACTTCTCTAAAGTTGAACCGTATCATGCACAGCTCTTGGTTATACAAATGTACTCAACAAAGTCAGTGTCTGTTCAAGCAGTGAACAATAAATACTTACATCTTGTCTTACCTGATCTAAAGCACATAAAATATTACTTTATATTTAAAGATTGTGTCTGATATTTATTTCTGATCATTTTTGGAACAACTGTTCTGCATGTTATAATAGTAATAATCAATTAAAACAGTTGCATACAGGAGGTTCAAAGTCAAAGCTTCCCCCAAGTATTGAGATACAGTCAGGAGTTTAATACATGTTTGTATTGTTTTTTTTAACAGTAGGACTGACACCTTTCAGCCGATTGGTTGATGAGGTTAATAGAATTTTGCTTTTTTGACACGAAAGATTGACAGAAAATCCTCTGTAATCTCAATGTGAAAACTGATTTTTACAGAGCAATGTCAACCAAAATGTTTGAGGTGAAATAAGTGATTGCATAAATCTTCACCCCCTTTAAAGTGTCTGACCTAATTCAACAGAGGTCCAGCCAATTGCTGCTAGTAGTCTCACAGTTAGTGAAATGGGGATTGCCTGAGCAAGTGATTGTATTATAAGGACGCCTGTGTCTGGTAGGTCCAGGAACTAGTTCATCAGTATTCCTTGCTACCATTACACCTTGAAGAAAAAGAACACTCCAAGTGACTCAGAGAAAAAGTTATTGAGAAGTATAAGGCAGGGGATGGATACAAAAAAATTTCCAAGGCACTGCACATCCCCATGTGTTTAGTTAAATCCATCATCAAAACATGGGGGAATATGGCACTTCTAATAGAGCAGGCTGTCTTTACAAACTTGGCGTGGAAGAAGGAGACTAGTGAGAGTGGCCACCAAGACACCTCTGACTACTCTGGAGTTACAAGCTTCAGCAGCTGAGATTGGAGACTCTGCATACAGCAACTGTTCCCCAGGTTCTTCACTAGTCAAAGCTTTTTGGACGAGTTGAAAAGAGAAAGAAACTCTTGAAGAAGACTGAGAGTAAATCTCAACTAGATTTCACCAAAAGGCATGTGGGAGACTCCGTGGTCAAGTAGAAGAATGTTCTTTGGTCTGATGAGACCAAATTGGTGCTTTTTGGCAATCAGACAAGACGCTATGTTTGGCAGACACCAAACACTGCACATCACCACAAATGAACCATCCCCACTATGAAGCATGGTGGTGGCAGCATCATGCTGTGGAGGTGCTTCTTAGCAGCTGCCCCTTGAAGGCTTGCAAAGGTTGAGGGTAAAGCCTAAGTGTGTTGACCATGATTGATTTTATAAATTCAGTTACAGGGTGAAACATCCAAGGGGGTGAATACTTTTTATAGGCACTGCAGAAAGTATTGTTTTGTCATTATTTCACAGCTATACCCTAAAGAACTTAGTTACAACACATCTTCAATTTGACACAAACATTCGGGATTTTGTTTGGATTAAAGTAGCACTGAGTGTAACATTTCCTCCCTCTGTAAAACTCAGCATATAGGTTATGTTGCATTAAGTCCAGGAGCAGAGGAGAGAGACAGTGATGACTGCTAAGTTTAAAAGGTTGGGCTTATCCATTGTATTGTGAGTGGAAAATGTACAGCATTGGCCATAATGCATGCTGGCAGCGCAACTTGCTTACAGATTTATCATTTTAAAGCTGTGATGGTGTGAGTGACAGAGTTATCTGTAATCAAACTATAAATGTGAAAGTTTTCCCTAGCAGTCAGCTGACAAAAAGATTCATTTTAGTATATTCATAGTAGACGAGCTTTGTTTGAATAAACAAGATAATATGAGGTGTGTCATGTGCTGATTGCTTATGTGTGTCTTGTTAAAAACTTACCTAGCTCAGTTTGTCAATGTTGTTTCAGTTAGGGTTGTCCCAATCTGCATTTTTGGCCTCCGATCCCGATCCAATTTTTTTATTTTGAATATCTGCCGATACCGAGTCCCGATCTGATACTCATAATTACCTAGATTACAGTTTCAATTGTTACTACTAGATATCTCAAACTTATTCCATTTAACTCAGAACAGCCAATAATTTTGTTAAAGACATAAAATCACATTTCTGCTCAGAATGGTTTAATAGCTCTGTTTCACTTTATCTGTCAAAAAATAAATTTACATATTCACTTAGTGCAGTGTTTAGTATTCAATCAATCAAAATCCACTTAAAGTGCTCAGCTGAATGACCTGAGCAGTCAAAAAAGTGATCTCAAAAAACCTCAGGTGTAAAAGAATCAATAGTCACAATAACCTATGAATTCAATAAATGAATTTTGAATATTATAATTCCACTTAGAAGTTAACTTGACTCTAATAGTCACAACAAAAAACTGAACTCAAAAATGAATTAAAAACATCCTAACTCCACAAAGTGGTGTAAACAGTTTAACTTGAATAGGATCAAAAACATATGAATCATACAGATTCAAAACAAGAATCTTTTTAAAAATGTAGCAGCTTAATCTGAGATGTAAACCAAAACATTAACACTGGAATAAAACCCAAATACAAGGCACTCTTGTGCAATTTCTAAAGTGCAACTAGAGCTGCTACATCACTCCCCCTCCCCTCACTTATTTCTCAGAGACTCAGCAGTGACATGGGGCAAACATCAGAGCTCCAAATGTCTGTAGTGAAGTTGCCTTTCTCTAGTATGCTATCATGTACTTTGTTGTACAGCTCTGGTGAAGCAGTGTCAGTAATGTCGAGACGGCAGGGCAAAGCGTGGGTCCAGATTCTCCACCACGGAGATGGGCTGGTTGTCCAAAGTGATGAATTCGACCACTTTTTCTGTTATCTTTTTTTGCCTTATCGCTCCCTCGAGGGTACTTGTCTTTCCTCTTGAAGTCCAGGGTGTGTATCTTCGGTGAAGCTGCCTGTTGCTCTTTTAAAGTCCCCGTACTCCGCTGCATGTTTTGATCGGAGATTACGGATCAAATTGGTAGTGTTAAACACAGCTCTGCTGCTACCAGCTTGTGAAACGGTCATGTTACAGGTGCTGCAAGTGGTCGATGGACTGTTTTCACTCTCAAGTTTGAAGTTTTCCACACCGCTAACATTTTTAACATATGAAAGCTAATTTTGCTGCCTATGTTTTGTTGTTACTGGCGCGTTTATGGCCTGTCGTAAATTATGCTCCATTTACGGAAACTGACATAAATGATCAGCTGGGCTGATCGGATCAAATTGCCAATCGCCCGCAATTAAAAATGCTTAGTATCAGCCCCGACTGGATACTGGGGATTGGGACATCCCTGGTTTCAGTAACATAACAGGGTTAAAAATAAACTTAAAACAAAAAGTAAGGCAATTTGTGTTTGGCACATTATTTCTTTGTTGTAACAATGCTTCTTGGTAATCAAATCTTATACCGTTGGAAAGCCTGTTTATTACCCTTTTAAATGATGCCACATTTGTAAGGATCATGCATTTGTGGGATGAGGAGCAGAGCTGAGTATGTGGGTTGCGCCCATGAAAAATGTGCCAATGCCAAACAGCTGATATTTCTGTTGCTATTGACTCTTGTTATGAGCTTCTGGTACCCCCTGATTGGCAGCACCTGTGAGCATGGGCCCTGCTACAGTGGTCAGTAGATGTCTGCTTCAAGAACCGGCATGCCATGTTTGACTGATCTGGATAAGGCCCGTCGGTTGGGCAACTTCAAGCTGGTGTTCCGCAAAACCAAGTTGCGGCATTGTTTGGAGTGAACCCGAGTACCATCTCCAAACTGAAGACCAAGTTCCATATAACGGGGAATGCCAGAGACAGGCCGCAAAGTGGGCGTCCCAAGAAGACCACACCGCAAGAATACTGTTTTTTCAACCTGTCAGCAAGAACTCTATCCTCCAAGATGACAACACTCGCCCCCACAGAGCGGGGTTTATCAGAGACTACCTCCAGGATTTGGGAGTGGAGAGGATGGAATAGCCTGCCAGCAGTCCTGACCTGAACCAAATTGAACACTTGTGGGATCAGCTTGGGTGTGCTGTTCGTGCCAGAGTAACCAACACAACCACGTTGGCTGACTTGCGACAGATGCTGGTTGAAGAATGGGATGCCATCCCACAGCAGTGTGTGACCAGGCTGGTGACCAGCATGAGGAGGAGGAACCAGGCTGTTGTGGCTGTGTATGGTTCTTCCACACCCTACTGAGGCTCCTGTTGTTAAATGAATAAATTGTTAAATTGTCAATATGTCTTGTTTCTTCAAACTTCAATCATTCAATCCATCAAACAAGAGTCAATGGCAGAATAAGCCGTTTGGCATTGGCAGAGAAGATATGGCACATTTTTTCATGGGCGCAACCCACATAGGGTTAGGGTTAGGGGTTAGGGTTAGGGTTAGAGTTAGGCAGCAAGGCCAATACTGTTGTTCCCCTAACATATCAGATCTGCAGCTGAAAGGAATACTACCTTGATAGCACAACGACAAGTGAAGTCTAACTTCATTTATACAGCACATCTAATACACAGGGTGAAACAATGCGCTTCACTGTCAGTGAAAGTACAATCACATCACTATCTTAGAATTTCCTCTAACATGACAATCTGTTGACCATGCCATTCTGTTAATGCAACATCATGTTCTGTGCAGATGACACTGAAGAGTACATTTCAATAGATGCATTTAACCCAAAATCATTTCCACTGTGTCGTGCTGTTAAATCCTCTCTCATGGTATTATACACCACTGAGTTGTGTTCTGGCCGTTGAGAATCCACCCAATTCAAACACCTGCCACTCATGCCGGACTTCCTGGCCCGTGTTTCATGTTTCTCTGGTACCTGAAGCTATGTGCCCTCCTCTATTATAGTTTAAACTCAGGGTTGTTCTTTGTTTGAATGCTGAGGTTGGCACCGGTTGCCTTCCAGCGAGACCTCGGCGAGTTTGATTCATGATTGAGTCTGTGTCCTCAATGAAAATGTTATCCCTTTGAATGTTGCGTGGGAGAACAGTTTCCTTCCGTGTTATAAAGAGTCGGCTGAAGTGGAGACTGTAAATTACCCATAAGTGTGTCTCTATTAGTCTCTCTAAGAACTGGCAACCCATCCAGTGTGCCATGGAAGGAAATAGAGCCTTAATATGCATCAATTGGAAAAAGTAGGAACTATAATGGCTCTTAGTTTAATGATGGTTATGTGAATGGGTTGCTTTACATGTTGAATACATTGGAACAGCTGGTGCTAATGGACTGAAAAGGTGATGCTAAATGAAAAGAGTTTGATGTGCAGGTTGCTCTGACTATAGTCTATTACCTGCTGATGTTATGAACCACTTCACGATATAGTATCCAAATCAGTCACAGGGACTGTGTGGTATTCTGATTGAAAGGAGATTTCTTTAGCTGTCCTGTTACTGGAGAAACAGTAAATTGTCTACCACTTGAACAATTGCACTTGGAGACAAATATTCATCATGACTGTAGACTTTAATACATCGATAAAGGATTGGCACCTGTTTGAGCATTTTGACTGTGGGTGGAGTTTTTGTCTATGCAGGTATATAGTTCACATTCTCAGGTCACACTGAAAAACAGTGTTGATAAATCATTTTCTTAATAGAAGCAGATTTCATGTGGAAGCAGTCAGTTTCACATCATGGCTTTTATTTTTTATTCATCAAGCTCTAGCAGTTTTAGCTTTAGTTTTAACACTTGTTTATCTGACACGGCTTTGGTTGTTTCAAATGCATGTAAGGTGGAGAACATGCATTAGCAACATTTAATGTAGTCCAAACATCATTTCAATCTACTGTCATGTTGTAACATTTCTTTGGCTATAAATATATTGGTTTAGGGATTCATAAAGATTGTAAAGTACACTGTATGGACAAAAGTATTTGGCCACACCTGTAAAATCAAGCACCTAGCTATGCCGTCTCCATTTGCATGGTTTGTGAAATTTCCCTCCTGCTGGTTTCCACAGTCAACTATATTGAATATTTTCAGGGGAAGCGTTTAGGAACAACAGCAACTCAGACACAAAGCAGAAGACCACATAAAACCAGTATGAAGATTTTATAGAGTATGGATGTAAATCCCTGTGGCAATAAATGTTGTGATGGACTTTGTGACGGCGAAGCTTTGTTAGGACTTGTTTGATTGTTCTCTGGTTAACGGAGGCACTTCTAATAATAGCAGCCAGCTGTTTTCCCTCCATCTCTGGGTGGAAGTGTGTAATGTGGCTTCTGATGTTTAATGTGTTCCCCAGGTATTTCATTTTAGCCTGACAGAGCTTACATACAGCGTGACTCCGGTCCAGTTCACTTTCACTGCCAACGTTATAAAAGCCAAAGTACTTCCAAATGGTAGATTTTAGTCCACACAGCGCTGATCAGATCTCCCAGTCATCCGTGCTTCTTTGTTATGTGCTGCCAGAGTTCTACCTTTTTACTCCAACCTTTCATGTTCTTTCATGATGCATCTAAGAATCAATTTTTTCTTCCAACTCTAGATGGAACAGTGTAAAGCACACTGTCACTGGACTGTGGAGCAGTGGAAACATGTTCTGTGAAGCGACAGATCACACTTCTGTGTTGACAGTCAAACGGGTGAGTCTGGGTTTGGCGGATGCCAGGAGAACGTCTGCCTGACTGTACTGTTCCAGCTGTGAAGTTTAGTTGAAGAGGGATAATGACATGAGGTGTTTTTCAGGGTTTGAGCTAGACCTCTTATTTCCACTGAAGGGTAATGTTAATCCACCAGCACACCAAGACATGTTGGACAATGCTATGCTTCCAGCTTTGTGGCAACAGTTTGGGGAAGGCCCTTTTCTACCCCAACATGACTGTGCCACAGTGCACAAAACAAGGACTATAAAGACGTAGTTTGATGAGTTGGCGGTAAACCCTGACCTCAACCCAGTCAAGCACCTTTGGGAAGAACTGGAATGGAGATTGGCCTTCTTGTCCAATGTTAGTGCCTGACCGCATAAATGCTCTACTGAACAAATGAGCTTAAGTCCCACAGAAACACTCCAAAATGTTGTGGAAAGCCTTCTAAGAAGATTGGTGGCTGTTATAGCTGTAACATGGGGGCCAACTCCATATTAAAGTACATGTATTTGAATACAGTGCCCTTACTGTCTCTGTTGGTGTAATGTCCAGGAGTCCAAATACTTGTATCCATGCAGTGTAACTTTATTTGCAGTATGAACTTGTTATAATTAGGTGAAATTAATAATTGGTGGAAATATCTTTGGAAAAAATCTATTTTATCATCTATTTTCATACCATCCCTTTTACATGGATGTTATTTTTGACACAGTATATTTCTGCCAGATGCATTTTCTAGAAACACGACCATAAAAAAGAAGAAAATCAACAATGTGGTCAAATTTTGATATTTTTTTATTGTTTATTTAGGAACTAAGTTTCAGATAAAATTTCCCCAATAATATAAGGTGTTTAAGAAGCTTTTACTCATGCTGATGGGTAAAAACTAAACAGTATGTCTTACTAGCGAGGACACAAGCTCCATCGATGTAAGAACACAGTTGTGATTGCTTTAAGAACTGCTAGACTTTTACAGGACTGTGAAAACACTTTGGAAGTGTTATTTAGTCTATAAAAATATACTGACCACATTTTCTCTCAGATGCCCTTATGTTTTGTTTCTAGAGGATTATGAAACAGCAAGAAATAATTTGTAGCAAGAAGAACATGAGAACTTTTCCTCATAAATTTCCCTGGACCGCTCACTGCCATGTCCCATAATTCCTTTCTTGAATCAGTTGAGTGCATATCCAGATTCTACAAATCTGTCCATCTTTAAACTAACAAACCAAGGTTCACTTGTGTATTTGCCCTTGTTCTAGCCCTTCAGTTGTATTTTTCTTTGATCAATGCTCTCTTTTTATCTTATCTCTTCTCTTGACTTGTGCATGTGAAAGTATTCTCATAAGAAGAGAAATCTCTCTCTTTATTTTAACTGGCTGGCATACAACTTCATGAAAAAAAAAACTTTTATTAAATGTGAACAAAGGCTCCTACAGTGTGGTGTTACTAAGTCTTATTTTGTGGGCAAAGGGATGTAGTTTAATGTGTGTATTACACATCAGGTCTTACAGTTTGTGAATGCCATTAGCCTGACTTCAGGTATTTCTGCAGCCTTTACCTTCAAACGTGCTGGAGTGGTTGCAGTCAGAAACCCTGATATGGTTAGCTCCACTGCAGATAAATGAACACGGATCTTTTGTGGACTTATGTTGTGCTTATCCCAGCGAGTTCAGTTTCTATGTTGAGTTATAAACTTTGATGTATGAGGTAATCACACAACACTGAATTATTGCCCACCTTGTTACAGTTTCTGGCATCAGGGAGAGTCTGCAGCAAAGGCACAGATGGTTGATTCATTGAAAAATCAACAAAACATATTTAAGGAGTGATGTTCTTTTTTACACCTCAGGGTTGCAAAATAAAAGTACTCTCCCAAAAGGACAGGTCTGACATTTTTGACTGTCAAAATATCACTATATATACTAAACCTCTATTTTTTATTTATTATTCCTGTATTTATTTATCTTTGGTTAGTTATGTGTGTTCAGCTCTTTTAGTGTGTGTGGATACAGATGGAGGAATGAAAGTTTACTATCTGTGTGGTGTATATGGCCAATAGCTCTGTTTTTTTTTTTCTTTTGAAAGTGCTTTTTTTGATATTTTCTTTCTTCTGCTGGCCAAACTGTAAAGAGTTAAGCTGACAGGTGTTGAAAATTCTTATTTTGTTCTTTTATTTTGACATCTTGTTGTGAAGTGTGAAGTACTTGAGCTCCATAGCACTCAGACACATGCATGGTCTCTTTTTTTAAAAACAGAAATTACAGTGAAATCCAAAATATAAGCCACAGTCAATTGTGGAGGGTTTCCAGAGGGGAAAATGGCTTGAGCTGTCTTTCCAGGATTTGCATTGTATTCAGTAGAGTTGGGGATTGTGTGTTTTTTATTATTAGTGTTTTCTTTCTTTGAGATACCAGTGCTAAATGAATACTTTTTAAATGGTGCCAGTGCCTAAGCAGGGTCTGAATTGGTACTTTTAAGAGAAAAAGTAGAATATTTTATACATTTATGTAAAAGCTCAAACAAAATTCATGAGGTGTTGCATTAGAGACAAACTCTGAAGTAAATGTGTCAGAATGACTGTGTCCTTGTAGGAAGACATGAACAGGGCATTTCTCTGGACAGCAAAATAAACAAATGTTCTGCTGACATAAAAGTAGTTCACATAAATCACATTATTTGGAGTGGCAGGAGTCTGTGTCAGGTAGGCTGGTGTACCAAAATGAAGTTCTGAAATCTGTGATGTAATTTGGATAGGTAGGTATTGGATGTGTTGGTTCCTGTACTATGTTGGTGCCAAATTTCCATGCCCATCCCTACTCCTCAGCAAAGTCCAAGACATATGGCTGCTATGCTTTTGATAGTACAGTAGTTGAGCTCTCATTTTGCAGTGATAGTTGTGAAGTACAGATGCACTGCCCACAACTGCTGGTCACTTGTTGTCTGTAATTGAAGAGTCTACTCAATTTACCCAACAGTATCTCACCATTTTCTTCACATGCAGGATCATGACTTCATGAGGGGAAGAAGTTGTTCAAAAGTGTTGACAGCCCCCACCAGCTTGGTCTGCAGTACTGTGTACACACACACTCATTGTGAGCAGTGAAACAGGGGTCCAGATACACAACTAAATGGAGACAATTGTCCAGAGCATAAGGGGTCATTCAGTCACCGATAGTGATTGTAACGGAGCATGTCTCAGCTTTTTATGCTGGTTTATTGGTCACATCAGTAAATAAATGGGTAGTAAATGTGTCTTGTACACCTGATTATACTTTGGTGTTTAACTGTACATTGTGGATCTTGAATTTCCCACTTTACCAGCTAATTCATGCAACACTTTAAGAAACAAGACTTAAATCCTGTTAGGAAAAGAACATAAAATGAGCTGGGAAAGTTGGAGTCGTTTTAGGAGTGTTAGTAAATAGCTATATCATCAAGTTGTCAAAATAGTGTTGCATATGTGTTTTCTCCCCTCAGAAACTATCTCCTTAGAGACGTAATTTAAAGTTTAGACCAATGGAATAAACTGCTGTATTATTGGTTATTTTTATTTTTTATTCAAACAAAAATCTCAGCTCTGGTTCTTTGGCCAACAACCAAATCCTCCATCATTTAAATAGGCCAAACACTTTTTAAAATATCCTGCTTATCACTAATCTGTCACACGGAGAGTCTGATGGGAATGAAAGTCTAACCTCATTTGGCTAATGTCGTGATTTATGTGGAGGATTACATCCAGTAGAATGTATTGTTTACTTTTTATGCCTGTGAACCTGTTATAAAAGTCTGCTTTACCTATTACAAACTTAGAGAACAACTATTTTGTCTTTTTGGACCTGCCAGCTCACTGGCTTTTATGTAGAGTTGCAGGACAACAAAAGCACTGTGAACAAATTTGCTGGGATGATTATTTTAAACAGTGTTGTTTCAAAACCTCCTGTTCACTTAAAAAAAGAAGTAATAAATATTTCATCGGCCTTTTCCCAACAAAATGACTTTCCCTTTGGTGACGCCTAATTATTCAGCGCTTTGTTGTGATTTCCCAAAAGACAGAAATCAACATTCAAAGCGCTGAAACTCAAAGAGTTTAATGCGTTTTTCTGATTTTGTGCATTGATGTGTGCTGCTGACGGTTATTGAAAAACATCAGAAATATCAAATATCAAATCTGCACCAAAAATGGAGCTCAGGTATGCTGAATGACTGACATCCAGTGAGTCCTTCAGTAATCAAAGTGTGCTGTGACGCTGCTTGTTTCATGTGCAGTCGTCCTCTCCATCAGATTGCTGCCCGTGGAATGTGGCTGTGCCTCGGTCCAGGACTTTAATTAGAAACGACTGGTTTGAAGTCAGACGGGCCATTATGTGGCCAACAGAGAGAGAGAATATACACAGCCTCTGTTTTCAAAGCTTAAGTAGATGCGTATCAAATAGTCCCACAGATGGATAAATGTGATTCCCCGTCTTGCTTGACATTGTTGCTAAGCCTGTCTTCCACTTTTCATGCTACTGTGAAATTACTCGATTTGCAGCTGCTACAGGCACAGGCTCGTGGACAAGAGAGAGGAACGAGATCTCAGATGCTGAAATCTGTGCAACACCGTAACACAACCAGTGACACAGTCACTACATTTATCAGATGAAACATTCACTCGTGCTTTTTTCTGTTCAATCAAATGCAACCTAAAATTAATTAGAAATAATGATTTCTGGCAGAATGCTTTTATCCTTTGTCATAATGTGTTTATTTTTCATTCAAATTCAGAACTTGTTTGATCCAAAGAGAAAAAAAAGATCCCAGAGGAAAGGTCTGTTTGATATCATTGATGGTTGACATAAAAATGAGTTAAGAAGAACTAAAATTGGCAGAGCAGCCTTTCACTTGTGCTTTTAACTGTTTGGTTCTACCTTGTTAGCAGTCTTCTTTTTGTGCAGCACTTTTTGTAAAGCTTTGATACTTTTTTTGTCATTTGAAACCTACGCTTAAACGAAGCCAAACTTTATTAAGACGCAGCTAGAAGATTTCTGTTTTTTTTTTTTCTTTTAACTTTTTGCAAGGAAGAAAGGCAAAAGTCACATCTGTAATCTTATGACTTCAGATTGAGTATGTTTTTAATTTAGGGCGGTCAATGATTTAAAGTTTTGATTGCAGTTAATTAAAAGATTTATGTAGTTAATTGCAATTAATCACACTTAACTCATTGCATTTGAAAATTTCAATATTTTGCATTTAGAATTGTTGCTGTGTCATTTTGGATTTTTCTACTGCTTTAAAATGAAACCTAGCATTCATGCAGGACATGGTGGTCATTAGGGTTGTTCCAATACCGATACCAGTATTGGAAATACGTCCGATACCGCTTAAAATGCAGGTATCAGTATCGGCGAGTACACAAGTTTATGCACCGATCTGATACTGTTTGGTTTAACTTTATATTTTACTTTGTTTAGCCAAGCTAACTGTTATTGCTATCAACCAGAAATCAATTCTTCATTGCTGTATGAACAGGCTTCCGTTTTTGGCGCAGCAGCAACAAAGAACAACCAAGGGACCCGCTGCAGCTGCAAAGAATGTTGTCTGTGTGACAGTTTTTCTCAGAATGTGATGATTAAAATGCCTTCCAGGCCCGCGCTGTCGCATAAGACAAGAAGTGACACAATTCATAAAATGTTAAATAACTTTTGAACCATAAATCGTTGCGTCTTACTTGTTTTCCTCTTGAAGCTTGCTGTTGTGTTTTCCGATTGATGCTATTGATGCCTTTGAATCTTTGCAGCAGCATTTTCAGCGAGCCTGGAACTCGTATGTCTTTTGGGGACTTTAATGATTAAATCCACACCAGTTAACCCGATATTGAACATCTTTTTATCCATTTTAATCGAATTATGATCATTCATTATGCTAACCGCCATATTGTTTCTCTCTGTGTCTGTCAGCCAGTAGCAGGCTGTTCCGTAATCATGTGATGCTGTGCAAAATAACAGAAAGGAGAGATAGAGTTCAGAGCACTTGAAGATTTTTACAACTGTATACATTAAGTACGTATCTGTATACAAAAATGGTTAGTATGAGAGTTGTAAGTTTTTTATTGTATTTGGAAAAGTGCAATAAAGTTTGTATTAAAAAAAAAAGAGAGAGAGATAGAGAGAGCCTGTGACGCAGCCCCCTGTATTATTGTTATTTTGATATTTAGCAGCAAAACTCAATAATCAGCAGGAAAACAACTTTAGGGTCACAGAGATGCTGTACATTATGATTCTATTTGTTAAACCATTTTGAGTCAAATATAGGTCGGTATCAGCCGATATCCAACACCTTGGTATCGGAATCATATCGGGAAGGAAAAAAATGGTATCAGGACATCCCTTGTGGTCATACACCCTGCCGTGATCAGCTTATGAACAGCTGATCCCAATTATTGCTGTTCCCACAGCCAGTCACTGCTCTTTCTCTAAACACAGCAGTGTATGTACACAGCAAATTACCAGAGTGGAAAAATTTGGAGTTAAACAAAAAAGATTGAAAGAGTTAGATTTTCAGAGTACATTCACCCACTAGTGTTTAGTGATGCTCCTGTGCAGTGTTGAAAAAAGTAGTTCATTCACACGGTGTTGAGAGCAGTAAATCAACACTGTTCCTGAGTTAATTCCCAACGGCTTTGCTGCCACGCCTACACTGCCACTTCAAATCTGGGGAGTGGAGCTTTCCCATCATGCATTGTGTGTTCTGATGTTTTTTTTTAGATGTTTTTAGATTTATTTAGATGCGTTTAAATGTGTTTAGATGTTGCCTGTTGTACAGTTACCACTGCTGGAATTTATTTACTCATGTTTCTGGTGGATTATTGTTGATTTTGATGTTAGACACATCTGCACCATGAGTGACACTGTCCATTGAGTGATACATTTTCCACACGTGGGATGAACTAGGCTTTAGTTAAGGATGATAAGTTGTCTGTCTCTTTGCACCATTCTGACCAGAGCATGCAAACTTAGTCACAATGACCATTAGGAATTGGCAGGTTATAGTGGTATGGTAGAGCTTCATCTGGTGGTGTTTAAAGTCATCTGTAATCTAACCTCTGTACATGAAAACATGTAACACTATCAAGTGTTGACTCCTAACAATGAAAACGGGAGCTAATTTTACTCTTAGTGAAAGTAGCATGTTAACCCCCATAAGAGTTTGTTTTAGTTAAAAATCAGAGCTAAAAATAAACTCCCAGAAAAGAGTTGCTTTAACTCGGCTCTAGAGTTTATTTGATGGTCTCACATGTACACTCAGATTGAGCTGATTTCAACTCAGAGTTTATTCCAGTGACCTGAATTTGCTGTGTAAATATGACACACTTCTTACTAATCCCTGCTTACATTAATGCTGCTACTACTGCTGATGTTACCAACGCTTAACCTCCTCCACCCCAGCCTCCTCCTTCATACTGTAATGCTTGTTGCACCATTGTTTTCAGATTCATTGCATTTAAACTATTTTAATTGCATTCAGTATGTATTTTCATAAATGTACCTATCCATTTGGGTGTTTCTAAATATGCACTCCTTTAAAAGTCAAAGCATACTTCTTGCAATAAAATGTTTAAATGTGTGACAAGACTGTTCCTGACTGAACTAGGGGTAATTGACTTCCTGCTTGGATATAGACCTGCTTTCATAGATAAAGTGAAACTTAACCACAGAAGAAAGAACGTGTTATGGGTTGAAATGGAAATAAGGGGACAGTAAAAGGTAGTTTGATATCACAGGATGTATATGACTTTTCACCTGTGAGCTGTCTGGGAGATTATTAAAGTAAAATGAGACATTAAGGGGCAGTGCTGGACTTATTTTTACATCACTTTGGCCATAGGGAAATGCCAGAGTGGCTTAACCAAAGTGTGCTAAAATGTAAATAATCACAATAAAAAATTTGCAGTTCATCACGATTAATATGATATTATCTTGACAGCCCTAGTTTAATTCCTTTTTTATGCACTTTTGCCTCCATTTCCTTACTTTTTCAAGCACTACAGTAGCTAAGCAGCCTGTGCCTAAAGGCTTTCTTGGAGCCATTTTGACTAGAAGTTTATTGGTAATAAAATAAGAATAAGCAGTGCAATAGATGTCAGTTTTTATTTATTTTAAAAAATGCAAAAATCATCCGTTGACTGCACAAATTAGTTGATAGATGTTGACATGCAGTCGATATCTTCTAATTGTAAGATGTAACAAAACTAACAGATTTGAACCATGACATACGTTTTTGCCATTTACTCTTAACGGCTTTACAATGGACACCATTCTGGAAAACTGAGGAAAGCCCCTTTGGCCATGTGTCTGGGGGTCTTCAGCTGTGGTCTCTTTAATTACAACAGGAACAATGGGTCAGTTGTCTCCATACAGTTGTGGGAGTAACATCTTTACAACACGGAGCGGCATGGAGAAAGCAGCTGTCAACGAGGATTTCTCTCTCTCTCTCTTTCTCTCATTGGCTCCATTTTTTTCTCTCTCCCTTCCCTTTTATCTGCTCGGCTTCGATGTTGCTAAGCACCAGAGCGAGGGCCCATGTTTGAGGAATATATTTGAGTGAGAAAGCCATCCACACATTTATTCCTTTCCTCACTGCTGGATGAAACCACTTAGCATTTAGAATATGGGATGAGTTTCATCTGCACAGGTATGCCACGGCAGGCTATCACCGAACACCCATGATGTTTCAGGAGAATTTTAGATTTTTCCAATGAAATAGTGGTTTTGTTCACCAGATTTGTTTTTTTATAACAAATTAAAGTAGAGGTCTACATTAGATCTTGTCTAGTATTCCACTGAAAGGAATGTAAGAAGTGAAAAGAAAAGATGATTTCTTTCTTCTAATGTTGACCTTGAGGTTAAATTGAGCAGGGACTCTCAGACATATCAGTGGGGGACCCCCACCATACCTGAATGTGGTTGGAGCATAGTTGTACACAGCCGTGCAAATTCAAGAGTAGTTATGTGCAGACTTAAATTTTAAGGATTTCAGCATATATCTCACCAAATGACCACAGTTTTATTTTACATTTAACTCATTCCGTGCATATATTATTATACAAATTGGTAAAATTTACAATTTGAAAACATTCCATAATATTCTTTGTTTTATCGAAGGCATCTGGCAACCCCCTCTCAACGTCTTGCAACCCCAAGAGTGAGAGCCTCTGATTTACAGGATTAAAACTTAACATGGCTTCAGATAGTAAGGCACTACGGCAGCTCCAAAAGAACATAAACCCATACATTTTAGTTTACAGACTTCCCCATTATAGGTACATGTATGTTTTTTCTCAAGATCTCAACTTATTTATTTTATTTTTACAGGATTACAATGCTGGTTCTCTTGAAACCAGTATTTTTTAGTAGTTTTCTTAAGACCACAAGAAATAAAATTGTGAAAACCAGCTTTTTTATCTCGCCATACCACGTAAAGATGTCAGAATCTCAAGAAAAAGAAAGCTGACAATTTTCATGGGACAATTTGGTAGTGCTTTGGTTTTTTCTATTTCATTTTATAATTTTTTAAGCTCTTTTGAAGAACTATACAAACTGAAATAAGATCATCTGCTGAGTTCTTTGCAGTTCTGAAGGCAAATGTAGAAAACTCGACACAGAAGTGCTTACTTTATTGAAACTGACCCATTACAAATAGAACCAACGACTTGTGCATGGTTTAATATTCTTTAGCCTCCTTTCTCGACGTTGAAAGCTTTTTTTCTGTAAATGTTGGACACAGACTATCTGATAACAGTTGTGGGATTTCCATAGACAGGCAAGCTGTGCAGTGACTACACAGCTCAGTGGGTAGTCAAACAGTCGTACTTATGAGATGCATAAAATAGCTTGAAATAAGGTATAAGCTGGTCTGCAGCCAGATGGTTGCATGTTATGTTGCACTGAGTCAAATTGAACAGAACAAAGTAGTGTTTAACCGTCTCCCCTGCAGTGCTGAAATAATGACCCGTCCTCATATATGTGTTGTGATCTCTCTCCCTCTTTTTTTCTTTCCCTGGGTTTTTTCCCGCCTCTGTTTCTCTCACTCTCTGCCTTTTTTTTTGCATCTTTTAGCCAATCGAGATATGTAGCTCAGCAGGAGAAAAACTGCTCTACTGAAACAAGACCATGAATAATTAAAAAACAGTGTTATTAATGAACTTCCAGACATTATGTTAATGAACGATGTCAGTGTAATTTGTCAGTGCGAGTTTTGTTGTCTGTCCCATCACTTTTCTATGCATATTAAGGGGCTAATATAATAACCCCAATTATGACAGGGGATGAGAAGGGTGTCCTTGTTTGATTCCAATAGTACAGTTGGACTGCTAGCTTGGAACTAATGTTGCCAAAATCCCCTCTTATTATCGCTAATGCAGGATTAGTTCAGCTATCATTTCAGTAAACTTTTAGAAGCATTTGTTGTGTTTTTATGCAGCTGAATGAGGTTTCCGTTGAGAGTATGTCTCCATAGATGTTACTTATTTAAAATGTTATGTCTTTTTAGTTCACTGTTTTGTTCAAGTTTGCATTTTAGAATAAAAATGCATGCAACAGAAGGCCAGTTAGGCCAAAACACACAAAAGTCAGCATGCTCTAGTTTGTAAAAATCTGCTTATTTTGTGCAAAGCTAAAACACAGCTTATGCCAAATGAGCATAAACATGACTGTCTTAGTTGTTTGGTTCTATAGTTTAAAGTAGGTCACTACTGAGACCATGACCAATGTTGAGTCTAAATCCTTCTTTTACACACAAACTCCAGATGGATTCTTTATAATTCCAGGACATTAAGAACAAAATATTTTCTGGAATTGCATTACACATGCATGCCTCGAAGTGGGAGATTCTCAGTGTCAGACACGCTCTCGCAACTCGAGATACTGAGGAGGGGGAGGGGGGCAGCTGAATGCAGCGTGCAGATGAAACCAACCGCTGCGGTGACTCTTTCTGGGTAAACATCAACATGAAGCTCGACCCAGTGTGCTCCAAAGAGTAGAAAACAACAAAACGCCTCTTGATGTGAATACTGTCACCAATCCACTTCTCTGGTATATTCTGGGGGAAGCTATCTTTGGTTTTTAGCCATGCTTGTTTGTTTGTTGGTGTTGTGTACATTTTTTTATGACTGTGTGGACCCGAGCGAGAACAGCTGGAACTTGTATTTGTACTAATTAGAGATGAGACGAACAATAATGATAACATTATTTGTATAGCACCGTCAAGAAACTGAGATTTACAAAGTGCTATGACAATACACAGAATCACAAATCAGACAAAGCATCGAACAAAACTTAAGAACACAACAAGAAAGCAGAAACCCTAACAACAGAATAACACAGAAAAAGGTAACATTAATATAATTTTTTAAAAATCAGCTGACAGTGTAACCCTAACTTCATACCCAGGAAACACATGACTAATACAATGAATCAGACAGGATATAGATCAAAGGTATATTAATTTTTTGTGCAAATCATCCTTGTAGTTATCACTACAATGGGATTGTTTATTGTCTATTTAAGATGTTTATTGCAGTAGGAATAACAGAGTTTTGGTTACTGTTACTCTTAGTCTTTATATTAAATTCCTTACAGTTTTAGTCACATTTTAGTCATTTCTACCCTTTAACATTTTAGTCTAGTATTAGTCGACAAAAAGTAAGAAACATTTCAGTCTATAAGAAGAAGTCCTCATATTTTAATCTTAACTTTTAGTCCAAGCATTTTTTCTCATTCCTGAATCTATGAAAGTGTGTTCTATGCAATCTGCCAAACTTGGGATCCCTGCTTCCTACAGCTGAGACAGAATAGCTGCAGATGCATTGTATTTTGACAGATTTTCCCACAGTGGAGAAATATCATGGATTTCGAACATCTGATAAAAGTTAGATTACATTTTAGTCTAGTTTTAGTCATCCTGATGAAAACTGAACTTACTTTCAGTCAGTTTTACTCATCAAAGATCTATTTTTAGCCAGTCATAACTCTAGTCTTTCTCATGGAAAAAAGGCTGTTGACGAACATTTTTAGTCATAGTTTTAGTCAATGAAATTGACACTGGTTCTGATAATTGAGTTTGGAATTGGACATAAATGCTACTGATTTTGGGATTTTTAAAAATCCATAACAGCGTTCTTACAGCCCCAGCTTTCAATCTCCATCCCTAGTACTAACGGGGAGCCTAATGAAGACACAAAGAGGAAGCCCACTCACTTGGTAAATGCGTCAACATACCCGTTATATCTACATATCTGCATACTCTATCTTATGTGAATATTTTGATGCATCCACATGAAGTTGGGGTGAACTAATAGGGCTGCTTGGGTTGATAAATGCAGCCCATCTGGACAAGGTTGACAAAATTTCAGGAGTGCAGTGAATGTGTGAAACGGGCTCATGAAAGTCCCTCATGTTTTACAGCATATCTCTTATTTTTGTGAATGTTTTTTGATCTATGTGCTCAGATTTATGAGAGTGTTTAGTTTGTGGTCCACTGCACCAATGATCTGATGGCTTCCAAACTCCAGGCTTCAAAATCATTACCCGACAACATCCCTTTTTTTATATAAACTCCAATAAAACAGCCCGTAACACAAGCATCAATATTTATTTTCTACATTACTAAGCTGAGAGAGTTGCAACAACTTTCCTAGTTGAAAAAGACTTTTCTGGTCTTTGTCTTTCTTTCATTTATTTAAAAAGTACACAGCCATTGTTCATGAATGAACACGTGCTTTTGTAATATGTCACAATACTTGTGTAATCATTGTAATATCAAAGATGAAAAAAATCAAATAATTTACTATATTAAAGAAAAGCCATCCTTCAGTAAATTTGTGATTAATGTCTTTGAGAACAATGTTCTGGATAAATATTTAATCACTGTGCAGCACATTGTAACAACGTGCTGTTATTAACAGAGTCTATGAGTGCCAGTTGTGTCTTATCATCAGGACAAGATGGTACAGCTGAGACTGAAGATCCCAAAGATCCATTAGTGTCCTCTTTTTCATTCTGACACCGACTTCTGGATATCTGCCATCACTTACTATTATATTACTGCATCAACAACGCCCATATTATCTTTATTACCGGCCTCTAATCTCTGGTGACAGTTAATCATGTTACAAGTTCTTTGGGTCGCTTCATGTCGTCACAGCCTTGTCTTTCTTTCTCTTAAGCCATAATATTCATGACTTGTGATCGCTGAACGCTCCATTATACAACGCATCCTTCGTCACAACTTGTGTCTTCATAGGAGAAGCCAAACAGTCTCCCAGTGTGCTGCTTGTGCGTGCTGTGATTAATGTCTGCATGGTCTGGTCAAAGTGTCGATATCTTCAACAGCTGGGCCCATCTGTCATCTTTCTCCTGTGACACCCCTGAACGTAACTCAGGTCCTATCAGGGAGGCCATCCATCAAAGTGGTAAACAGAGACGTCTCACATTAGCAGCCCCGAACACTTCTCATCATATACCATAACAGACAAGCAATCATCTGGTATTATGTCGTGCCACGGGCTAATGTGAAATATTAACGGAAATATACAGCGCACCAGCTGCCGATCGGACGGGGCATCTGTGCTTTAGCGTAATGGGTGGGTGACAATTTAATATCGTGCAGACAGTCAGGTTGTAGATTCTTTCTACGGCTGTGGTCTATGACATTTTGCTTAAATCTCTCTGTCTTCACCCTTCTGGTTTCTCCCTTTAAACCATGTTTGATTCAAAGGCAGAGTCCATTTACTCTGCTTAAGCCTGCTTATTGATTTGTGTTGTAAACTCTAAAGTCTACGCAGCAAAGTAGAGGAGCATTTCACTTGTAGGTAAATTAGATCTGCTTTATAGGAGACTCATAAAAATGACTGATATGATCCATTCAGGTGCATTTGCCGGGGACATTTTTTCCTCTAGGGGGCGGTAGAATCAGAGACAGGCAGTGTATCTCTTCATCTGTCCGATTGGTGTCGGATTCACCACCATTACTGCACAGATAAATGCTGGAGAGGTTGAGGCCATGGGCCAGCTTACCAGGGATCAGCCTCATCGTTCTCACACCTCCCTTCATCCCTCTGCTTTTCTCGCAGTCCTCTGCAGCTCTCACTCCTGGCAAGGATTATGCTGACACTGTAGTGGGAGGAATATATGCACGTTAGAAATCAAGATATGGAGCTTTTGTCGGTGCTGTTGTCAAGTGATGGAGATAAATGTGTGTAAAATATGTGTTTTCAGTGTTCCCCCGCTCACACAGCTCCTTTTAAAACACAGCCACATTTCCATTTCTACATATTCCTCACTTCTTTCTAGCGAGGGCAAATTTTAAATTCCGAGTAGAAACAAAGATAATGGTCTCAGCGGTGGGGATTCTTCTGAATCACTTGTTAAAGTTGGAGTTAAAAATGTAGTGATATCGGAGATAGAGCATCCGTCTTCAGGCTCTTGTGGCTGACCATTGTGGTCCATTATTTGGATTCAGCCAACAGTGAACCACATGGTGTTTGAAAAAGAAAAAGTCTATTAGATAAAGGAGGACCAAATTAAGCACAGGTCCCCTGAAATTGAAGCAAGATAGTGTTTCTTTGACTCTTTGAAACCCAAGCACGATCTGGCACACATCGAGGAGGAGGACGGCTAATTGCATCAGCACCTCTGCATAAAAACTCAGCCGGTTATGAAGACATAATGGGAAACAGGATTCCTCCGTGTTGCTTGATGTAATGCCCAACTTTTTTTATTCCCTCACTTATTTTTATTCCATTCTGTCCGCTGTGGTCAAAGCAGAGATAACCATTGTAACAGTAGGAAACATATCACATGTATCGAGGAATGAAGCGAAGGAGGCCAATAAGCGGGGCAGTTAAATGGAAATAGTTTCATTTCCTTTGGTGTAAACAAATCCTCCATGTCGTCCCCGGACCAGAGCTGTGGGTAATCGGCTGCTGTAACTCAACAGAACACTTTGCCCTGAGCTAAACATAATACTTCCTGCACTTAACTAAATCCATTTTTCAACCCTCAGAAGAGTCCTGACACAACAATCCATTATTACACAAATGTCTCACAAAGTTAAGCCAGCATTAAACATGCAACCCAAAGTGTTTGGTAACAAAATATTGAAACTTTGTCAGAATTCAGACCACTGGTACCAATAATGAAACAGTGTTTCATCCCTAGTACCTTCATTATTCATATTTTAGTGGTACAGTTCATGCGTTTTTAAGTTCTGTAGACTGTAACCATGGTGAAACAACCAGAAAAAAAACCCAACTAATTATACTGTTAGTTTGTAGCAAATGGGGTTCTCACTTCTTCTGTCCAGTTTCAATCTCACTGCACACTCTTTCTCTCATTCTCTCTGTCTTCATTTCATTCATTTTAACTCAACTGGCTTAACTGGCTTGGAAAACATGAGTTTCATTACCAAAGCAATGTTCAAATTTATAATAAAAGTAATAGCAGAAAAAGGTATTAGAATTAATATGAAAACATTTTTTAACTTGGTGGGTTTAAATCATATACATACCAAATTTTATAAAACCATGATTATGAACATGATGTACCAGGGCCAACTGGTGCAAAAAAGTCAAATTTTTGGGAAAAAAGTACACATTTTGAGATCTTAGTCATATATTTACAGGAAATAAAACTCAGAATTACAGAGACATTTCCAAGTCCAAGAGGTCTTAAATTCTGACACTAAAAAAATGTCAAGTTTTCAAATTGTAAATTTACAACAGTAGTAAAAAAATTACATGGAACCACACCGAAAGCAGTGGCTGGATTTTTAACTTTATAGTCTCAAAATCCAAGTTTTTCGGTCACATACATTTAAAACTTTTTTTTTCAAGTCAAAAAATCTTTCTTTTTCTTGTATTAATGACTTTTAAGCTTTAGAATAATCAATTTTTTTTGCTTGTTTTTTGTTTTTAAATCACAGATCCTCTTTATTGTTTGTTTGTTTTTTTTCTAGAGTGTTCCTGCACTGTTGTGATAATGGATAGTTCAAACATAGATCTGTTGTCAAAATTGTTTGTGGGCTTATTATGTTGGAGCTCTGCCAATGAAAATCATTAAACTTTATGTTTAATTTTTGTGCTAGCTTTCTTAGACATGAGAAAGGGGGCCCAAAGGAAAAAAAAAGATTGGGAACCACTGGGGTTTTGGAAAAGTATCAAAGTATCAAAATTTGATAACCTGTTAATAAGGTATCTTTGATAATGCACATTCGATAAGGTTTTCATATGTTCAATTTTATACATGTAAGTATTTAACATTTGAACTTTGTGCTACACTGTATTTACATTTTTATATTAAACTTATTATATCGAAGCTCAAAGTCCTTGAGAAAATACCAAATTTCTGTGCTTTCATGGGAAAATGAAGTCAAATAAGATGTATACATACATGTCCTGCTATAATGATGTGGTTTTTTAGCATGTGTTTTATCCTGTCTGTTCAATATTTTTTTCTCTTTGTAGGATCCAAACTGTAACAAATTTCCTTGAATACATTTTAGTATTGTTTTTTTTTTAGGATGTGATCTATTTTGAGGAGGTGATGGGTCCTGATGCCTAACCAGATGAGAACCACTGCTCTAAACAATCAACACTACAGGAGATGAGCAAAGTGACAAGTTCTGAAGGTAATGCTTCGGATATTTCTAAAGTTAGAAATGTTACAAGCCTCCAAATCAAAATATCAAAAACATCACAATCCTGCATGCAGCTCCTACAATGACAAGCCTGTCCAGTTTCCTAGCTTCACCACAGAACACATCCAAGTAGTGAACTCTGTGACTCTTAAACTACCACAAACATAAGTGATTTACACCAATGTACACAGGACAGAGGGAAAGAGAAGCAGCTTCAGTCTGGACCACTCGTGCAACCAGCTCACGTTAAGTAAACTCTCAAGTGTAAATACAATTTAAACAGCACAGCAGGAAAGTTAACAATCAGTGTGCTTTCATTGTTAAGTGAAAGACTGTATCACATGACCATTTTAGCTAAAATGAAGGGTAATGACAAATTACGACAGTTTTTGAACCATGTCTGTTAGAATGGCAGACAAAAGAAAGTCTAATGCAACCTCCTTTTTTGTATAATAAAAATAATGACACAATTTGAAATAGCTATCCTCAACGTCACTATATAAAGATCACACTCTTCATTTTCAATTACAGTGCTTAACAAATTTATTAGACCATCACCCAAAGTAAGGTTTATGCCACAGCTGCCCTAAATTAACATTATTGGTAATTACCAAAATCATTTTTAATGTTTCTGTAATGGTTAATACACCAATATGTAGAAGCTCTTTAACCAAAATGATAGTTTTAATGCTAAAATATAATTATTATTGTTATCCATGAATTTTCAAATTCACTGGTTTACAAAAAATAGTAAAGTACATTATTATTTCTTGATAATCATGTCAAATTATAGTAATTTACTTGCATTCCTGAAGAGAAAAATTAGTTTTAGTGGTTGAATGTTATGCTTGATTAATTTCTGACTTCTCAGAGAAGCCCAGTGAGCCGGCTCAAATTTGGGTAATTCAGTTTGAAATCCCTCATTCCTGTTCAAAATGGTAAAACGTGGAGAGCTCACTGAAAATGAAAGGGTCCGCATTAAAGCACTTCATGATGCTGGATGGTCTCTGAGACAAATATGACACACGGTCTAATAAATTTGTTAAGTACTGTATATTATATTTCCATTTTCCATTGGAGAAGTCCATATGTCATCAGTATGGATTCTCGATGCTCAGTCTTTCTTGTCATGCACTGCCTGGTCCAGATTCAGACTACTGCAATCTCTAATAATTAATCACTGCTTACAGCTACAGGTCTGGACACATGTTTATAGATGTACACAAACACGATGTGCACTTCTGAGGAAAGCTTTTGAGTACAAAGTCCCAGAAGATCCTTGTCAAGGACAAAAATATACGAGAAGTGACACTCAGCACCTGCCTGAGAAGTTGCTGTAGCATGACGAGTTTTCTTGTTTTTTGTCCAAGTTCATTCTTTTGTAATTAGCACCTTGAAACTCGGAGATGGGTTATAGTTGACTGCTAAGGAGAGAATGTTCCCAGCACCTTTGGAATAGCGTGAATGCTTCTTTTCAACCCATCACAGAGAGACGCAGGAGGTCTTTTTCACTTCTGCAGGTGGCTGTGAATGCTAATGCCACACCTTCTGGAGCAGCATGTCTGTATCCAAAGCCAGGTTCTTTTCCAAAAATCTCATCCCAGGTGATTCTGTTTGTACAACCTAGCATAAACACTTTACCCATTTGTTTCACTCAAATTGTAATGGTGCTTGACTCGCTCCGGGTGCCAGCAGGTTTCAGTTCATATCTCAGCGGTAAAGCAGGAGACAGGTCGGCGTGAGGTCCTGCTGAGAGGCGTTGCTAGATAAAGTACGCCACAGGTAAAAACATGCATAGCCACTCACCATTACATCACTCCCCATGCTGTCCCTGAGATGGCGCTCTTAATTAGAAGGGCTTGGATCTTGCCGTCTGAACTCAGGTTTTACTGCTCTGCATTAGCATTTCATATAATGCAGTCCAAGTGCCAAGCTTCGCTAAAACATAGCAGGGAAGTACAGTATATTATGAAAATCTGCTGTAATTGACACTAGTTTGGAGATTCTCTATGGCTTCATTTTCGACTCCTGCTCTCTTGTCTCTGTGTTGTCTTTGGCGATTAGCCTGTTCCTCACCTGTACTTCCTCCCCAGACAATGGGCCGTTCTGCTCATACAGATGATGAGGTGCGGTATCAAAGCCAAATGAGATAGCTGCCAATTAGAGAGGGCTTCCAGGTGCATTTCAATGCAAACGCACACCACTAACTGCACCCTGTGGTGTCTCCATTCAAAGGCACTTTACAATAGGGAGACTTCAACGGAAACATATGAAAGTATTTCAATTACCAGACTTCTTTTCAATACTTAGCACAGGGAGGGGGTTCTGAACTTTGTAATGATGTCTTACTAAATGTTCTAAGTGAGAAGTTAAATGGGACTTACCGCTGGTACAGTTAGTTAAACATATTCCTTTTCTCTTTAACGATGGAAGTTAACTTTAAAAAATCAAATAATCCATGGTTCTGTGATCTGGAAGGACTCCAGTTCAAATGCTGAGACACGGTGTGAAGCCGCGCTGTTATTTAGACATCCCCCACACTCCCCAGGGGACACATTGGACTTTTATATGGTTTCTACAATAGCTGTAGCACAAAAGCCTCAGATAAATCCAGTCTTATTTTACTCAATGTATGGCAGAGATAGAAAGAAATATCTTTAAATTTGCACTGATTCACTTTTACTGGCTGCATAATGCCCAAATGATAGAAAAAAACAACAATTTCTGCCCAAAAGAAGAAAAATCAATGTATATTTATCACATGCAGATGCAGCACATTATCATTTAGAGCAAAAGAAACAGACCAGGCTCTTTCCTCTTTAAACACCTTTTACCCAAAACAGGTCATGTCAGAGTAAAAAGCCCTTCCTATGATTTTAAGAGCGTTTCCTGAATTTGCAAGTACACAGTGGTGCACCAAAGTGGCCTTTGAATCAAAATTTGCAGTTATTATTCAAATTAAATCAAGCCGGGGCAGACGGGAAGAGCAGTCAGAAGAAGAAGAAGAAACTTGCTGCTGTAAATCTTGAAGCTCTACCTCTGTGATTGCTTAGGCCACCATGGAATAAAGATTAGAAGAAAATCACTAATCACAGCGGATGTCATTAGCATACTAGCAATAACGGGATGCAAAAGGGGGAAAAAGAGGAATTGCCTTATAGTGCTGGTTAAAGTAGGAATCAATGGCATGTATTGGATGCACACAGCTGCTTGACAAACAGATATATTCACTGGCAAACATGGGTGAAGGAAGTGTCTAATAATGATGTTTTTTTCAATGTTTTTGTCTGAGTCACTCGCTGAGGCACTTGATGCTAATATCACATTCCCCCTCTCTCTTTTGATCAGCTTTTGCAGCTGGGCTGCCCTGCCTCACTTGGATGCATCAACAAAGCTTGAAGTGGCCACTCTAATCTGGTTAAGTATCGCCTGGTTGGGGAGAAATTAGCCGGATTCTTTTAACTTTTCAAACAAACATAATGCAGTCAAACTTGCTGGATGGGAATCAATTAGAAGAACTGAAAATAGGTTTGGGGGGAGGAGAGGAGGAGGGGGAGAGATATCATTTCATTTCTGGAAGTCATCTAATACATCTATTCAACAGCATATGCCTGTAGTGTCACATGGAAGCCGTATTTCAGTCCGGTGAAATGAATGAAGCTGAGGAGGATCCGCAGAAACATCGCCGGAATATGTTGCACAAATCTTTTTGGCCCTGTGGGGATATTACCGTCATCAGCAATACATATTCTCACTGAAATCCATAGGATACTGTAAGGAATAATGGGATAATTTTAGAATAATAGATTAATTTCTCACTCTGCTTGGTTGGATTCACAAACCTCAATGGCTGTCTGGTAGCACTGGTGTATTAGCTTAGAAGAGAAACAGAAATACTTTACTATGCTCCTATGTGCGATATAGCTGTAAGAAATATAAAGATATAAATAAAAATATGAATTGAATAAGGAAGATAAATCTGGAAAAAAAAAAAAACTACAAAAAGTAAAGAGAATTGAGGCAAAACTTGCGTTAAAAAGGAAAATTAGGCAAATTGATTCCCATCAAGCTTATAATAGTTTTGGATTTTTCATTAGTTTCTATTTCTATTTTTGTTTTCACTTTCTGTGTTCAATTTCAGTTTAGTTTTTATTAGTTTTGACTGCTGGTTTGTTAGTTTAGTTTTTAGTTTGCAAAAAATGCTTGGTTTTAGTCAATTTTTTTTATTAGTGTTAGTGTTAATTTTATTTTTTTACGTACAGATGTCGGGACTGAGTGAGTGTAATTCAATTTTTAAACATATTAAATCAGGCTACTCTTTACTTATCATTTTATTTACTTAATGATGATGTTTGAATACCACTCCAGACATAAAAATACCACTTTGGGAAGTCCTAACCAATAAGATCAGGCAATTTTACACTCCCAGACTTGGGTGTCGGTGCCAGTCAGTATGGTTGTGTCAAAGACTAAAACTAAGGATATTTTGTCTCCATTTTTAATTTATTTTAGTTCGTTTTGTAAGCGCACTGTACAGTTTTAGTTAGTTTTTCATTTTTGTTGGTGAAGCTTAGTTTTTATTTGGTTTCAGTTGACTAAATTGATTTTTGAATTTTAGTTGCAGTTATTTAGTTAGTTTTAATTAACTACGACAACCTTGGTAAGAAGGACCTGATAAGTTTAAAGCTCAGCCTTATCTTTGAACAGTGTATTTTATTTTACTTTATTTATTTATTTAGTTTTTACCAAAAAGTTATGCCTGCATAAAGCCAATTATGAACTAAATTTCCCTTAAAGATCTTCACGTCTTGGAAGATTTCATCAAAAATTATTGCAGATCTCAAGACATAAAAAAAAAAAAAACCAAATCCCTCAAATTTAAAGACGTTACCAAAACAATTCTGTGAATTTTTTTTTCTACATTCGTATAAATCTTATAAAAAGTCAAAAGATTTAAATACAGTTTTATTTAAAAGCAAATTCCCTAACATTTTAAAGCAAATTTCCCCCCAAATTTTTAATAAAATACCCCCCCCCAAAAAAAAAAAATTTACAAATATTTTACCCAAACATAAAATCAAACTCTCCATAATACGTAGGGTTTTTGCCCCCTTGTTAAATCATCATTTAGAAACTGCATTTTGTATTTACATGGGTTGTCTTTGTGAGATAATCAAATTTGTTTGATGATCAGAAACATTTAAGAGTGATAAGTATGTGCTACTTTCATCTCAGCCAGGATTTCATACATGTTCTTTGTTCCTTGTTCGATAAAATCTGCTGCAACTGTAATACAACCCATGGCAGCTTATTATTAAAGGACAGCAGGCCAAGGATATGGTCGATCATGTCTGTTTTGATTCTGAAGTCATGTTTGATCACGCAAGATTCAGTGACATCCCACGTTTGGGGAATCGGCAGGTTGGTAGGTGTGTGGTCTCTAGTGGTCTGACAGTCTGGCCAAGTTATTTAGTGGTTATGCTCAGAGGATTTTAAGAATAAGCGTTTCAGATGTTTGAAATGGTATAAATGTGTGTGGTGTCTCGTGTTTGCCCAAAAGACAAGAAAACAGTCACATGAGCTGGGTGATATGGCCTAAAACAGATATCCCGATATATTTTTGCTATATCCCGATACATGATATACACTACATTGCCGAAAGTATTCGCTCACCTGCCTTGACTTGCATATGAACTTAAGTGAAATCCCATTCTTAATCCATAGGGTTTAATATGACATCAGTCCACCCTTTGCAGCTATAACAGCTTCAACTCTTCTGGGAAGGCTTTCCACAAGGTTTAGGAGTGTGTTTATGGTCATTTTTGACCCTTCTTCCAGATGCATTTGTGAGGTCACACACTGATGTTGGACGAGAAGGCCTGGCTCTCAGTCTCCACTCTAAATCATCCCAAAGGTGTTCTGTTAGATTGAGGTCAGGACTCTGTGTAGGCCAGTCAAGTTCATCCACACCAAACTCTCTCAACCATTTCTTTATGGACCTTGCTTTGTGCACTGGTGCACAGTCACGTTGAACCAGGAAGGGGCCATCCCCAAACTGTTCCCACAAAGTTGGGAGCATGGAATTGTCCAAAATCTCTTGGTATGCTGAAGCATTCAGAGTTCCTTTCACTGGAACTAAGGGTCAAAGCCCAGCTCCTGAAAAACCAGCCCACACCATAATCCCCCCTCCACTAAACTTTACACTTGGCACAATGCAGTCAGACAAGTACTGTTCTCATGGCAACCGCCAAACCCAGACTCCATCAGATTGCCAGATGGAGAGGCGCAATTTGTCACTCCAGAGAATGTATCTCCACTGCTCTTGTGTCCAGTGGCAGTGTGCTTTACACCACTGCATCTGACGCTTTGCACTTGGTGATGTATGGCTTGGATGCAGCTGCTCGGCCATGAAAATCCATTCCATGAAGCTCTCTACACACTGTTCTTGAGTTAATCTGAAGGCCACATGAAGTTTGGAGGTCTATAGCGATTGACTCTGCAGAAAGTTGCCAACCTCTGCGCACTATGCACCTCGGCATCCGCTGACCCCGCTCCATCATTTTCTGTGGCCTACCACTTTGTGGCTGAGTTGCTGTTGTTCCCAGTCGCTTCCACTTTGTTATAATACCACTGACAGTTGACTGTGGAATATTTAGGAGCGAGGAAATTTCACGACTGGACTTGTTGCACAGGTGGCATCCTATCACAGTACCACACTGGAATTCACTGAGCTCCTAAGAGCGACCCATTCTTTCACAAACAGTCTGCATGCCTAGGTGCTTGATTTTATACACCTGTGGCCATGGAAGTGATTGGAACACCTGATTTCAATTATTTGTATGGGTGAGTGAATACTTTTGTCAATATAGTGTATATCGCAGTATTTTGAAATGGCCTCTTAGCAGCTATACAATATTTAACTCAGTGCCAAATGACACTAGTTTGGTGATAAAAATAGACTGTTCTGTTGGATTTTTTAAAAATTGTATGCAGAAAGGGTAAAAATCAATATAAAGTCAAATTTAGCAGTTTTATTTTGAAAAGGACTTCATTCAGTCTTTTACTAATAAATCAAAAATGCATAAATCATGAAATACTCTGTCTTCTACAGTGTATGGAAAGTCCTGAAATGTTTTTGTGTAATGTTTACCATTGCTGATTTTAAAATGATTATTCCCCTCATTAAGAGTGAAACAAAACTACACAAAACTCACCAATCCTGCATGCAGCCAAAGGCCAAAACCCTGCAGTCTAGTCCCCCATTCAGGCTCACAGCTGTGGTTATATTAGTTAGTTATCTGTGCTGATGAACGCTGGACCAGTTTCTGAAAAGTTCATGACATGAGAGCGTCTTTAGACCTTATTTAATAAACCCTCCTGTGTTTTGAACTTTTAGACTGGTTTTAGACTAGTTGTGAAGAAGTGTAACCCAAATTTTCCGCTGCTGGGCCATCTTCTCTCTGACATGTACGACTCTGGTGGGGAGTTTTCAGCAAAATGTTTGCGCCCAGGCAAATCACATACTCTGGGTGGAGTGGCTCTATGAGATTTTTAAATCCTGGCTTTTCAGCAACACTGGGCTCATGTTTTGAGCGACGTGTTATGTTACTGCTGCTGTTATCTCTGAGTCATCTTTCGGCGTACTTTAATGAATACTGTGTAAGTTTGACCTCTACCAACTAAAAGTTGAAAGACTGCTGGATGACAGACCCAGTACTGTTTCTTGTTGTCCGTCTCTGAGTGCAGCTAACTCTTCGCTAACCCGCCATGCTGCTCTGTTTACCTTCCTCTCCGCTAATACCGAAACACGCATGTGCGGAGGAGTTTTCTGGATGGGCGGGGGAGAAAGAGAGCGCTCTCTGCTGTGAGACAGGGACAATGGGAGAAGCAAAACTCCTGTGAGAATTTCAAGCTGATGGCACAAAACAAAATTTATACCCGATGTTCACGATATAGTCATTTTATACATTGTGTGTGGCAAAAGCTGCGATACATCGAGTGTACTTGATATGTTGCCCAGCCCTACACACTCCCTACAGGAACCTGTCAGTCCTCAGAGTGGACATAATGCCCTTGATAAACAGAAATTGTGATTTAGTTGCTCAGCAACATTTTAGTATAGAAAGCCTGCTTATACATTTATAGAATCAGGATCCAGGATCATTTCAGTTTCAAGTATCGTTTGAGTATTGAGTACCTTGATGCTAATCTTGGTATTAGTATCAGAGTGTACATTTTGGGTTTCTGGCAATACTACTGCACTTCAGATGATACATGATATGATATATGATGCAATACATGTCACAATACATGATGTGGTTCATTTTATGATACATTATACAGAACATTAAATAATGCATAAATACAATACGTGCTATGATGCATGATAAGATACACAATACAAAACACTTTTAATCCCCTTTAGGAAATTTTTCTTGGACTCAATGTGCTGCAGACATTTATCAGCCTCCACAGTAGTTCTGATGAATTTAAAAAAAAAAAAAAAAAAACAATAAAAGTAACAACATCTTTGTTGTGTATCTGTAGTGAAGAAAAAACAATTTATACTCCCGTCAAAGATTAGATTAATTACCACAAAAATAGTGAAAGACATAGTTAATTTGATACTTTTTTGTGATAAACATCTCTTTTCAAAAGATAAGATTAAAAAAAGTGACTTCTTTTATGATGCTCCTGCCTAACAGATGGTTTCGAGGGGGTAAAAGAATATGATCACAATACTAACATTTTTGTTGTATTGAACATTTTCTCCCATTGGATCTTTAGGGCAGATTGTCTCCATTTTTCAAAGTGTCTAAAGCTTTTGTTTGAGGGAGATCTGTTAAATCTGTCTTGCTGCTAATAAACTGCCATTATTCCTTCCAACAAGCCTGCGCTCATTAATAATGCTTCTGTCAGGTGCTCATTCTCCTCGGTGAAAATAGAAAATATCATTAATTACAGTTTCTGTCACCCTCTGACAGCTCCAGCAATTGTTCCAGTCCCTGAGTTCTGTTTCATTGTGTGCGTACCTAGTGACCACCTATTCTTTACTGTCTCAATGGGGATGTCCAGCATGTGAGAGGCACAAAGGCCCTGGGAGATCTCAGCACACATTGCAAAGCTTCTGTCCCAGCAACACATTAGTCATCCAGGGAGCGATTGAGTCTGGTGCTAGACTCAAAATGCAGATCTATCTCACTCGCTCAAGCAGGGGGAGAGAATCTGTCAAGATGGAGTCAGTTTACTTTTCGTTGTGGATTTGTTGCTTTTTCGCTATTTAGAGAGATATCCTCAGAGAAACATGGAGGGATTTTTCTTATTCAATTCATCAGCGGGAAGAGGCAGGGGTAAAAAAAAACAACAAAAAAAAACAATTGTTAAAATTGCTGCTGCTGAATGTGGGAGTAAATTCTTGTATGAATACACAAAGATGTTGCCACACGTGTGATGCTTACAAATGAATAAAGTGAAAACAGTTGCAGGACAGGAGCTTAACTCTCCCAACATATACCCTCAGAGCATTAACAGAGAGACGAGCTCTAATTGTTTAGTTTTACATTATGTACACTACAGAGGAATACAATCACACACCAACCGTTCCCCGGAGTGTCACACAAATAAGTGACGGCGTACTTCTGTGAGTTTCTCTTATTCATAATGGTGACTTTATAGCGCTGCTGCCACACATTAGTCACCAAATCAGATCTATTAAACGCTATCAATCTGCTGTCATGATGTTGTGCAGCGCTGGAATAAAGCAAGCCTTCATGCAGAGCTCATTCTCTGTTTGTGCATTTTTTTTTCCAAGGCTGCTGGAGAAAAATGAGCAACTGTTTATGCTCCTCAGATTGTTTTGCAAAAATGAATTAGAAAATACACATGCTCTTGTCAGTAATTTATGTGCACCTTTATGAGATTTTGTTTAGACATGTGATATTGTTGCCGCAGCAAAATCAGAAAGTGAAATTGAGTCCCTGCATACTGAATAAAGGAGGTAATACTGAAAAATAAAAATTATGAAACAGAATGATGCAACATGGAATAATAAGCAAAAGTTTTAGACTCAAGTAAAGGTCTCTGCATTTTTTGTGGCTTAAATGTATTGCTATGAATGGATTAGGTGATGCATTGGTAAATGACATGGTTAATTGTGACATAAAATAACACTTTTTGTGGTCTATACGGGGGAAAAAAATCAACTTTTACTAAAATGAGGTGCTGTACTTTACTAAAATTCTATTCAATTTTTTTTCTAAATTCACTAAATTCCACAGAATATTGGCAAGAGATCATGAAATGATCCAGATTTATGCAAATATATCTAGAGAATCTATATCTTTACATTTTAAGTGTCTTAATCTGTCTTTATATAAATTTATTTTAATATAATCCTTCATTAACTTTCTTGTTGTGTGAGAACTGGGAGCAGCTGTGGCTTGCTTGTGTTAGATTCTCCAGTACAGACAGCTTTAGTTACAATTAGAGCTGTTAAGATTAATCACATTAATTGTGATTAACCACAATCTACAATTCTAATGTGATTAATCACATGCTTTATTGTCCCTTTGGTCAAACCACTGAAGCATCTCCCTCATGTAAAAAAAAATCAACCCTTCTCCTAAATGTCTCATTTCACTTTAAAAACTCACAGATAGCTCAGTGGACAAGTCAAAAGTCTTTTGTGTCTCATGATGTCAATTTTTTTTACCTTTTTACTGTCCCCTTATTTCCTTTTCAGTACATAACAAGTTCTTTTTTTTCCATGGTTAGATTTATACCACACTCTTCAAATTATCTATTAAAGCAGGTCTGTATCCTAACAGGAAGCCAATTACCTTTAGAATAAGACCGTAGAAAAATCCCAAATCACATGATAACAATTTTAAATGCAAAATAGTGGAATTTTCAAATGCGATGAATAGGGTGTGATTAATCATGATTAACTTCAGAAATCCTGCGATTAATCACAATTAAAATGTTGATCTTTTGATAGCCCTAGTTTAAATGTTTCAAAAATGTCAACTTTTATGGCATTTTTTCACCCATGCTAATAATGCCTCATGTCCTCCAGTGGCTCAGATGGTTAAGCAACTGAATGACAGTCATGAGGTCTCTGGTTCGAAGCCAGGTATTGCCTGTAGTTCTGCACATGCTGACTACGCCTTTGCAGGTGTATGCTATCAGTAAAATTTGACACCTCTCAGAGACATAAAGACTAGCCCTCCGAACCAACCCGCTTGTTGCTTGTGGGTGGTGCTAAAGGCTTATAAATATTCTAGCCCAGCTTTCACATGGCAGATGTTCGAGTTAAGGCAGCAGCTGAAGCCTCTGCAGAGATGGTAGCAGGCTGTGCTAGGAAAGTGATCATCAACTGGCTACCTGGGGGCCACTTCAGGCCCCCCACACCTTCTCATTTGGCCCCCAGAAGGTTTATAAATTCAGAAGTTCAGAGAAAAAAATATGCTGTGGTATTTGGTGTATATTTTGACTTTTAATCCATGCAGCTATTGAAACAACTCCAAAACTACTGATATTGATGTTTTTTTTTATTAGCAGTGACTTAACATTTTACTGAAATCCCTGTCAGCCAATAATAAGCAACTATTTTGCATGATACACTCATACCAAGAGGGAATTTTTGTTCTTGCTTGACAATCAAAATAAAAAGCTCAGTTTCTTGCATGTGTTTTTTCACCAATCACAACACAGCATATTGGCATCAAACCTAGCAATGGCCAACATGACAGTCCCAGAAATACGTAGCCAACACATCTCAATCACCACCTCATGCCTCATTGTAGAACAGGCAATATGGCTGAGCTCACTGCTAGAAAATAATAAATGTATATTTGGAGGAAAATACAAATATTTAATCATAAATATGTTGATTAGACTAAAATGTTTATTTATTTTAGTTTATTTGAAAGTCTGGCCCCCAAAGTGTTTGTCAAGGAAAAAGCTGCCCCTTGTACAAATGTAGTCGACAACCGCTGTACTAGGAGCTCGCCAGCTCTCACATTGCAACTTCTTGAAATTGCCACTTTCTAGTTCTATTTGTCCTTGTGCTGCTCTTTGCAGAATGGCCTAATGGTGCAATATTATAAAATTAAGAGAGATTGAGTAAACTTTGTGAAAGTCATATTAAAACTGTCTTAATCATCCTGATAACCTTACCAGAATAAATCATTTCCACTTAGTTAAACAACTGCAGAAGACAAAATTTCACTGAAGTCCAAAAAAAACAGTTTATTTATGAGGGACAGAGTCAGTGTGTTCATCTGTCTGTCAAAGTGTGTGTCACAGTGAGCAGAGAGTGTTTGTTTGTTGATTGATCACGAATCGTGTTAATTCTCCAATAATACATTCATTAATCAAGTGTTCATGGCTGTCATGAGAGTGATGCCTCAAAAAACAGAGACATCTGTCCCTCTGGAAAGGTTTAGAGATCTGACAGTAGGAGACCTTCAGCACCATAGACAGTCTGTTCATTAGAGTTATTAGATTCATCTTGGATCATTTGTCCAAAAGTAAACCAATAAGTCTTGGTTAAGTTTATGTGTTTGAAATAATTTATGTCCATTACGTTTGTCATATTTCTTACAGAAACAGCAGTCTGATGAGAGGAAGAAAAAAAAAACACTGTTTCTGAAGTTTTTACTCTTTACTCTGTAAACAAACTGGAGTTCATTTCAGTGGTGAAATCACCCTAAATGTGATTCGGGGTGGGGGGGTGGGGTTAGGCCCTCAGCAGACTCTGGTGCAAAGCTCCCCAACGCTGCACCCCTCCAACCACCAGCACCCAAACATGCTTACTTTCATACAAAATTATCTTAAAATAACTGAAACATGTATTATTTCAATAATAATGTATTTCCAATCTGTATTTTCCCTGTGATAGTTGTATATGACAAAACCAGTTCTTGGTTACAATTAAGTAATCATCGAGGATAACATACCAAAGACCTGTGTCTTTCATGTGTGCTTGAACCAGTGATGATGGTGTTTCATAATCCATGGTATACCAGTACTGTACTGTTGCCACCCACCCTGACGTATTTCATAAAAATACAAAACCACATTAAAAGCTCATAGGTGAAAAATAACAGTGATACATATCTCTCTGTTTGATGAGGTTATCTGTCTTAAGATATGTCACTGAGCATTTCTAAAACACTGTATATGGTTCACTCCTACATGTATTCTGCAGACAGGGTACAACAAAGGAGGCCTAAAGGTTGGTGTGAAGAAATGAAATGAAGTGGTAATAAATAACAGAGGGCTCAATTAGTCACTCAAAGAGAGAAGTAGCCATTCTTCAAAGGAAAAAAAATCTGTTTTTCATTATTCATTTTCTGTCCAGGAGAAGCCCAAATAATTCTTTTGATATTCTGCGGCTGTGATAAAACCGTATTAATGGATAGGCTGTCGAGATTCCATACTGTGTCTTAAGTTATTGCTGAAACCTTCTTCTCCATATTCTGTCAAACACTGGATTATATGACACAATAACGCAGGCTTTGGTTTAAGTTCCCCATGATGGATACATTTTGTCGGACACAGAACCAGACCCCATACATGGATGTAATTAAACAAGGCCAAGTGATAGCAATAATGTATCATCCACCAGAGCTGGGGTCCTCGCTTCCTGTGAACCAGAGTTACCACAGACAAATTACTTGCAGCAGTCGCCAGCGTCGCTTTTAACTTTGCAAGGAGCAGACACAGGGAGGGAGTGACTCCCTATCGGTGGTGGCCCGGCCAAGACAAATGGACAGTCATAATCCCCCCACTGCTGGAGAATGTGCTTTATTAGAATACCATACAGTGGATGTCAAATATATTTTTTCTTGCAGCACAGTTCAGTTTCCAGCTCGTTCCTCACCCGCACACAAGTCAGACTTGACAGTTTTTAGGAGCAGCTTAGCCATCTTGGAGCTACTTGCCGTCAAAGATAGATAAGTTGTCTGTCAAAAAGAAGAGTCTGAGATATTTTATTTCTGCCCAGTCGTGCCCCCTCTTAGAGAAGAGTGCAGATATAAGTAGAGTACAGCATTGTGTGTCGTTAAGTTGGACAAAATTCAGAAAGAGTTTAGCTGAGGAGAAAAGTTAACATCCCAACAGAGAAGGTGTGAATGCTGATGTGAGGAGTTTTTAAACTGAAGCAAACTGAAACAAAAAGTGACGCTTCTTTATGGCCTGCAAAAGTAAACAAAGTCATCACCGACAAGACTAGCTTTTTTATTTATTTAGTCATTCATTTATTTTTTGTGTTTTAAGTTTTATGCCTGCAGCTTCTGCCACAGGGAAGTTGTCATGTGAAATGAATTACAGCATACTTGAGGAAACACCTTTTTTTAATTTCCCAAAGCAAATATTAACAAAGAGAGACACTTGGTTAATTGTTATATAGCACAGTGGTTCCCAAAGTGGGGGTCCAGACCCCCAGGGACACAGAAAGGGGCCAAGGCATGCCATCCAAAAACTGAGAAATTTAAAATAATTAAAAGTGCTACATTTTACCAAATTTTTCAAACAGATATTCTCAAAATATTTAAAATAAAACTAAAGTTATTAAGTGAGAATTGTGCTTAAATTTAAGTAATGTGTACAAAAAACTCACTAAAATGTAAATGTGCACACTATGCTTTGTGCATCATTGTATGCATCAACCACCTACCCACTCAAATTGATCCTAGCTTTCTCCCTCGTTCAGTGTGCAGCAGGCAGGTGTGTGACACTAATGTCATCACTCCGTGTCCATAAATAAACGATTTCCTGACCCCTTTGTGATTAAGAATCAAGATTATATAAAAGTAAGGATGTTCTCAGGCGTCTATTTCCCTACTGAGCTAAACGTACATTTAAATTGTGTTTAACCAACTAGTCTAAAGAGGAGAAAATACTTAGAAAGTCAAGTTCAAAGTCAAATTCATCACAGGGTTGTTGTGTCAGCAGTTTTGATGCAAGCCTGATATACTCTGTAGAGCATGGCTAACATTAGCACCTATCTTTGCCAGCCTATGTTATGTTGTGTTGTGTTGTGTTATGTTGTTTTTTTATGTTATGTTATGTTGTTGTTATATTTTGTTATGTTATGTTGTTATGTTATACTTTAATGTTATGTTATGGTATGTTTTTATATTTTGATGTTATGTTATGTTGTCGTGTTATATTTTGTTATGTTATGTTGTTATGTTATACTTTAATGTTATGGTATGGTATGTTATTACATTTTGATGTTATGTTATGTTGTTATGTTATATTTTGTTGTTATGTTATATTTTGATGTTATGTTATGGTTTGTTGTTATGTTATATTTTGATGTTATGTTACATGAATTTAACCGTTTAACAACATGCATCCCTAATTGAAACAAGCAAGGGTTCTTGTTTTTATAACCGTGTATCACAGAGGTTAATCAGATTTTGGGTTAGGTTTAAACTAACTAATTTTATTCTTTCTGGTTTATCAACAAAGCATACAACTCTGTCACAGTTAGGCTATACTTAAATACAACCCTCAAAGCCTACCCTGTCATATAATATAACATATGAAGAAGCTACTTGTATAAAGCTACAGCTGTATGAACTCTGTTTATATTACATGTTTCAAAATACATATTATGAACACTAAAACTGATTTAGATTAAAAATATATTTTTGTGCATTTAATAAAAAGAGAAATAACATTGTTTTTTTAGTCAACAACTTAAAAATTTGCCTTAAAAACAGAATTTAAAAGAATTGTGGTATAATCAAGATTGTGATGAAGCCGTAAGAAAAACACACACACACACACACACACACACACACATATATATATATATATATATATATATTCTCTATCTGGCTCACCTCTATGTTAAGTTTTTCTCTTTGGTTTGTGACAGTGTTTTTCCACCACCCAGTAGAATATCTTGTATATATATTGTTAATAAATCACTTACAAAGTAAAAACAAAACAAAACAAAACACACAAAAAAACACTCAATTATTAGGTTCATTCAAGATATATTATCACTATATTTTCATCAACCTCATCCTACTTGTTATTCAGTTTTCTTTCTTTTTTCCCTTTGCCATTATTCTGGGCAGGTAAAAATACTTATGTGATTTTTAAAGGGGCTTATCATTACCATATTTGGTTTATAGGAGGTGTTTCCGAATGCAAATGTCTCAGATCTTGCACAAGCCAGCTGGCTAGAAACACACAGAATTTATCAGTGCTAATTACCTACTGATGTGTGTGGAGCTGGTGTGCTTATTTATGTTAGAATAATCCTTAAATGTTTGTGCTTCAACACATCCTAAATGTTAAACCTTAAGACAAAGTCTAGGGTGTTGTTGATAAAAATAGGCCCATGAGTAGTTCAAGTTTAAGTCCTTTTTTTGGTTTCTGTTCACAAATACTGTAGTATCTAGTTATGTGATACTCTCTTTTGGCTGTGCGTGCATGAAATAAAGACAAGGAAATATTTGGCTAGTACTGCATATCATTGTATGAATAAAACATGTTTGACTGCATGCAAAACTGTGTTTAGTACTTCTCCAGTTTTGGTTTGGTTTGGTTAGTAGGTCTATGACATGTTTTAATATTGAAAAGAGCAAAGCAGTTTTGCAGGTTTTGGAGAATGTGTTGTATCGGTGAAAGACCTCTTCAAGTTATCCCTTTTTCCTTGTCTTGAATGCATTTTATAAATATGTATTAAACTTTCAAAGTAAAAGAGACTACATACTTTGTTCTCCCACACATTTGACCACACTGACTTCCATTCACTCCCTCTTTGTGTCGCCCTGCAGCCTACATCCTCTGCATTGTCATTCATGTTAGCTCGACTCTTGAGGCTCTAAAACACATGGACTTTTATCTCATACGTGTAGGTCATTTCCTTGAATACAGTAAAGACCTGCGGTGCCAAGAAAATCGTTTATGACTTCTTATGTCCTCTCCAGTCCTCCAGGGGACCTGCCGTGTCAGGGGAATGTAGATGAGTCCTCCTCAGATGGCTTTTAGCTGCGTTTGATGGACCTGCAGAAGGTTTCTTGCACACCCAGACCCACAACAAGACATCCTGTCTTTGCACTGAAAAATTATCCTCTGATTGTAAGAGGTTCAGCCCTCATTTAAGCCATCATTTTTTAAGTTATTCCAGTTGCTCATAACCTTCATTTTACATTAAGATCTATCGGCCTCCGTTGAAAGACATTATTCATTTTCTTTTTTTAATGCTAAATTGGAAAGTTTGGGCAAGAGTTTACACACAAAGATTTATATTGTAATTACTTCAGCATAATTACGGGGGGAAACAGTAAATCAACACAACTTGAGGAATAAACATACAATCAGTTTTAGTGAAAAATGAGAAATCTGGCCTATAAAATGCTGCTTTAAGAATTTTTATCCACATTTTTCCTGAGAAGTGTATAAAATATTCACCAAGGCTCATTCTTTTTGTATAATGCCTGCTGATTGAGAATACAACAGACTGTTCATGTGATTACCTGGCTGTACTGAATGTCCTTGTGTCTCATATGAGCTTTCTTACCACTTACATTTACACACATATTTTATATATTATCATCCTTTGTATATAAAAATGCCTGTTATTCCTGATAACTGTGCAATTACAATGAAATCCACTGTGCAAATGTTCTTTTAATGTGGCCTGATCATGTTTTTTCGCCTCTATCACTTTTAATTAATGGGGTTTTGATACCCAGACCTGTTTGAATCACTGTCAGTGTGGCAGTTTTTCCTTATATAACACTTAGAGTGTGCCCTAAACCCTTCGAAGAGTCCAGTGCTGTAAGATTGGAGGGGCAGACCTGCCACTCTGTGACAGAGCTAACACACACACCTAATCACACACATTCACATTCACACCTAGAGGCGATCCTTCACTCACCCTGAGCTCTATGTCTCTGGACTGTGAGAAGAAACTGGGCCACCCGGAGGAAATACAAAAAAACACAGGGACAAACACGCCAACCCTTTAGCAGTAAAGTGACAGAGTCACTGAGACACCATGCTTCCCCTGCTGAAATCAGACCTAAGTGATTCTATTTCAGCAGCAGCGGCAGTGAGGCTCCATGCCTGTTCAGTGGAAATGGACTGAAAAGGAAACAGACACAAAAGGAAAAAGCTTTATCCAATCAATACTGCACAATTAGTCTTTTTTAAAGCAACAGCCAGGTAGAGACATGCTAAAAATGATAACCTCAATTCAAAAGCTGTGAGGAGTTGATGTTGTAACTTTTGAATCATACCTCAGAGACTTTCAGTGCCAGCTTTATTAGCAAATAACCCTTTGGAAGTTTTAAGTGAATATTAACTGTCTCCTAACATGTTTTATTTAAAATACCCCTTAAAGGACTCACACACACAAAGTAGGTATTTTTAGCCCTAATTTATCCTATTGTTTATTACCATTATCAAACATCCCTAAATGTAGCCTTATATTTATTAATTTGTTGTTATCTGTTGGCTAACCACTGAGGTCAGCCCTACATATGGGTTTGTATGTGTCCGCCTGCCTGAATGACTAACTGACCGGGTAACTAAGTAAATGAATATACTTTCAGAGCAGTACAGAGTTGACTTAGCGGAGGAGTAGCAACATCTAATGGTGGTTCATGGAGCATGGACTGCTGACGACATGCTCTGTTAACCTTCCAAAGCACATGGATTTGCCAAACTCCATGTCTGTCATCAGGCAAATCCATCTTGAAAAGCTCCAATCCACAACCTTGTTGCTGAACCAAACACTGTTTGGAGCAATCAGCGTCACTTAAGGACAAGGAGGCGTTAGCAATGGGCAGAGTTTAGTTGTATTCAAAGGCGTCTACAATGGCTTCTCCGCTGTAGCTTTAGCATAGCATCAGATTTACTAGATCTTGTCCACGTTTCTGTATTAAAAAGAAAATAAAAGCAACACCAATTTACAATGGTTGCTAGTGGAATGATTAGCTTGGGCATAGCCACAGTGGCAGTTTTGTCACAACTGGACAACATTTCTTTATTAAAACAAGGGCAAAGAGCAACACTGAAAGCTTTTATCCAATGACTGCTGCCACAGTAGTGATTGGATGTAGCTGTAGGAAAGCGGTAGTTTAATCGCAGCTCTACCACATTTCTATTTAAAAAAGAAGCATAGAGTCACACTGAAAGCTTGTCTTGGCAGAGAAGATGTTGCACATCTCCTGACTGGGCTTGGAATCAAATTTATTGACTGACAAACTCCGCCATTAATAATCTATGGCAGCAGTAGCTTGTCAGCTCAAGAGGTGCGCATGCATGGAACAAAAGTGACAGGTTCTTAATACTTTCTGAATGCACTGTATATCTCCCAACATGCTTTGTTTACCTTGCAAAATAACCCCCGAAGGTCACTTGGACTGAAGAAATTGGCTTCTTTAGCCTTAATTGAGCCTGATATGTTGATTTTCGTTGGAAAACATTCCTACTCAATGTTTTAAATGTGTTCATTTGTATTTTTCTAGCTTGACATGCTTAAGTTATACATCAATATAGCCTTGTTATTAATCATTTGGGACATTTATTTATCATGTTTATAACAATGTAAAATATCCCACAAAATTGCCTTAAACTCAAGTCTTTCAACCTTTATTTAACCTTATATCTTTTGTTATGTGGTAAAATATCCCTCATTATAACAGTAAATATTCTTATTTTAACCTTAAGTAAGAAAACATGTTTTTAAAGTTTCAAAGTACCCCTAAATATAACCTTGAATTAGATCGTTTTCACTTAATTTAGGCTTGCATGACCATGGAGTATTTTCTATATAAATTTTTCCAAGATGTTTTTTGTCATTAATATCTCTCATTAAAATTGCATTCATTTATTCATTATACCCCCAAAAAAATCACATTTTACAAGCATTATCATATTTCCCTCCAAAAATACTTAAATGTACTGTAGATATTTTGGTCCACCACACTTTCTTAACCATTTCATAATGAAGCCATAAATGGAAAAAACACCATGTTTTAGTATTTTAGCGCAGAGAATATTGTAAGGTGTCTTAGATGTTGAAAAAAAAATTGTATTTAGGCTTACATTTATACCCAGCTACCAAAAGCTGTTATTTTTTTGTGTTTGTCTCTTTACATTTTATTTTCTCAAGTTTAACAAACATCAACACTATATTTAAATGGGTAACATTAATGTGGCTTTGTGAATGGAATATCTAGCCTACATCCATCAACAACAAGAATTTGTCATATATTTCCTGTTTGTCAAACCCCTAATTCTCTAATCCAATACAAGACAATATGGTGGGATTACCTCTGAATTCATCTTTAAGTAGATCTTTCTTCCGTCCTTTGCCGATTATAGAATGATCTTGTGAAAGGGATTAGGGATAATATTTGTAGATTACAGTTAAATCCTCTATAGATACACAGGAGATGCACTGAAAGCTGTAGTGTTTGGAGTCAGTTGTAACTTCAGAGTTAAGTGGAAAATCCAACCATTGAACATATTTCAAATTTTATAAATGTTTTTTTCTCTTTCAAAAAGTGAGGATAGAGCCTTAAAGAAGTCTCAAATCTCCCAATGTAGACCATCAAAGACCAGCTGATTGAAACCAACATAGGGCTAAAAGGGCTTAAGTGAGTTAAAGCTAATCAAACATGACAACCAAGTACAGAATATCTATTCTAATCTCTGTACCCACTCAGTAATTTATTTTTTCAGAATATTAAAGGTGCACAAGCTTTTACCCAAAAAGAGACAAATAGTAGCTGAGCATGAGATTGGATTTCCTTCAGCATAGATTTCCTCTCTGAGTCAGGTAGTGGAGCACGGATCAGCCCTCTTTAAGAGTACAGTTAATAAACTTTGTGTGGCTTTGGTGTGGGTGCTTATGAGCTCAGACAAGGTGCTGTGTGTCGGGCCTCTTCAGAGGGGGCTGAGCACTGTGGATTACAAGCCAGGCGAATGTTCAGCCCCCCAACCCCAGACATCATGACTCATAAGCTGTAAAGAGCTGCAGCATATGTCTGCAGCCTAAGTCCATTTGTGATATGACAACATGACCTTTGGATTCAGAGCCATCTGTTTGCTCCAAACGTTTACATAAGAGCGCAGAAATGCCTTGTGTTTGACTGAGGGGACTTTTAGAAAATGATGCTCCACAAACAAACCCCTTCTTGGTTGATTGTGTCCTCAGTGCTGCTAAAACAAGACTGGAAGTCTACTGCAGCCACATTTTAATATGTGAGGCCTTATTAGGGCCCGAGCACTGACCAGTGCGTCTATTTTCTGCTGTGAAATTACATCAATATTGCCTTATAACTTTCTAGTGTTTATTTCAATTATCACCAAACTTAACATGGATAATCAGACTTTGGTTCTGAACACATCCCATGCATCACTATCATTACTTTGCCACAGTCCCCCCTTCTGCCAGTCAAAAATTTTGCACCATTGATTTTTGATGTGGTTTTCACGCATTGTCACAAAACAATCTGCCCCAGCACACCGTTCAACACAGGCTTAAGAATTTCATTGTGCATATACAGTGCTTAACAAATTTATTAGGCCTCATATTTGTCTCAGAGACCATCCAGCATCATGAAGTGCTTTAATGCGGACTCTTTCATTTTCAGTGAGCTCTCCACATTTTAACAATTTTGACCAGGAATGAGGAATTTCAAACTGAATTCACCTTTTTATACCCAAATTTGAGCCGGCTCACTGGGCTTCACTGAGAAGTCAGAAATTAATCAAGCATAACATTCAACCACTAAAACTAATTTTTCTCTTCAGGAATGAAGGTAAATAACTATAATTTGACATATTAATCAAGAAATAATAATGTGCTTTACTATTTTTTCAGGTTTTTTTGTAGATTAGTAAATTTGAAAATTCATGGATAAAAATAATAATTATATTTTAGCATTAAAAATATCATTTTGGTTAAAGAGCTTCTACATATTGTTGTATAACCACCGCAGAAACATAAAAAATGATTTTGGTAATTACCAATGCTGTTAACTTAGGGCAGCTGTGGCATAAACCTTACTTTGGGTGGTGGTCTAATAAAATTTGTTAAGCACTGTAGATCATCATCGGACCAATAAAAAGCCTCTTGGACTTATGCCAAAATGCCAACAGGATGTCCACCAGCTTCAATGCAATTTCATGATAAGCCTTTTTTTGTTTGTCGCCCTAAATATTTGAACAGCCATAACTCTGGAATACATCGTTGTATCTTAGACAAATTTCATGTGCCTGATAACAGTCCAGGCTAGAACACATTCATATTTGAAATTTTAAAACCTTGTGCAGCGCCCTCTCTGGCAACAGAAAGTCACTTCTTTATGAATTTCACATTACGGTACCTAAATGGTTGGCCAAATCATGCTGACATTCGCTCAGGCAGTTCCCAGGGAAAAAAGGAAGTAGAATTTTCAGGCGCTTATTATACATGTACAGCAATGAAAATTGGCAAAAAAATTCTCATTAGCATGCTGAGATAAGTGATATGATGTTTGCTGGTGGGTGTGGCCTAAAGACTCAATGGCGTCCCCTACAAATTTTCAAAAATTCAGCCCCCCCCCCGCCGCCCCAGCAGGTTCAGCCTAGGATTTCGACCATTTGTGGCCATGTGTACATATCAGGATGCACAAAAAAGCCTCTTTGACCCATATTGTAAATCAAACAGGAAGTCAGCCATTTTGATTTATTTTTTTTGTCTATTTTTTGCTGTGAATTTACACCACTATTGATGTATAACTTTTTAGTGCTTTTGTCAATCAACGCCAAATTTCACATGGATAATCACACAATGGTCCTGGATATATCCATGCATCAATATCATTACTTTGTCACAGCGCCCCCTTCTGCCATTGATTTTTGATGTGTGATTTGTGGGTTGCCACAACAAAATTCACCCCCGACACACCATTTATCCTGGGCCTATGATATTTGGTCTGCATATGGATCATCATCAGACCTACAAAAAAGGCCTTTGGACTCATGCCAAAATCCCAACAGGAACTCCACCAGCTTCACCGGAATTTAAAAATAAGGCAATTTCTTGAACAATTATTTATTGAAAATCGATGTAACTTTGGGGGACATCAATCTATGGTATTCAAAGTGTTATGGCAAGACAGCAGTATCACACAGAACACACCCAGAGAAAAGCTATGCGCTATGATGAGAAAAGCTCATCATAGCGCCCTCTACTGCAAACAGGAAGTGACGCAAATGGGTCATTTCTGTATTCCTCTTACTTTGTTGAACCTATCATGCTCTGATTTTGACCTGAAGTCTTCAATATCTGTCCCAACATTGAAATGTTTCAGTAACAGATATCCCAGTGGCCATGGTGGCCATTTTGATCCTTTGCCTCAGACAGGAAGTGGGTCATTTCTTTATTATTCTTACTGTGTTGAACCTAACATGCTCTGATTTTGACCTGAAGTCATCAATATCTGTCCCAACATTGACATTGTTCATTAACAGATCCCCAGTGGCCATGGCAGCCATTTTGATCCTTCGCCATAAGACAGGAAGTGGGTGTAACTCATATGAAACATTCAATTGCCTTCAAATTTCACATATGTGATTAGGGTCTGCCTCTCTAAGATTTCAATGTTAATTTCATGGTTTTGATGTTGTGCCCCCTACTGTAATAAGCCAGAAGCACTATGGACATAAAGTGTCTGCTCTTTTTTCAGTTTCACATGAAAAATGGTGCATCCCTGATCACTTCTACATATCAACATCCACCTTTGTCATACTGCCACCTACTGTTGAAGGGCAGTACTAGCTCAAAAAAAAGTGTGCCGTGCATATTTTTTTTTACGTGATGACACTCAAAGGAGGATCTATGTGGTCTCTCTGCCATGCTGCAGCACAATGCAAGGGTTTGCTAACACCCCACTGTTGCCACAAATGGGCAGTTGCGCCACACCTCGATATTCGCTAGGGTGCGAGGGCCCTTCAGTGCTGCTTGCAGCCCTAGTTATTATTACTATTGATGATAACCTTCAAGTTAGAAATTAACTAGTTTTTTTCAGAGGTGGGTTCAGTTCATCCAAGGTTTGGCTTCATGACTTTATGTAGGTCAAGCAACATTTCACATTAGTTTTGGCATTCATTAAGATCTCAAAAGTACAGTTAGTAGATTGCCCTTGCTAATGTTTTCTGCTATCCATTCTACCACCTAAGAGCAGGATTGCAGGGCAGTGGCACATTAGCACCACATAGTGATGAGAGGTTTTAATGTCTTTCACAGACTTTCTTTCTCTCTCCTCATTACACATGATTTAAATTCAGTTAGGGTTGTTAGTAGTGGACAAATTTACCAGAAGTGAAAGGTTTAGGTAAACATGTTTCAAATTAACATCCATGTTTAAAATGTGTGAAAAAATATGAATGAATGATAGTTATTCGTACCAATAAATTATTTGCCAGTAATTCATTGAATTGTATTTTTCCAATAATAGAATATTAACTGATAAAATCCTCCGTTAATAATGGCGATCCTTCAACATCGAGACTAAACATGCCTTCACCAGTCTTTAGTAGGCTTTACTAGTGTGGGAGTTTCTCATTGTTTCAGAGGAGGATAATACGATTGTGCCCGTGAAATATGTTCCACATAGATCCCAAAGAGAAGAAAGAAAAAAGTCCTCACAACAGATGTTATAAGTAAGAGACATCATCCTTAAGATGGACTATTAATGAATTCAAAGCAGCAGTAGCTGTTAGCATTAGCTCCTCTAGCATTTGGACCGAGCCAAAGGCTAATACAAGGCAGAGTGCTGATTCAGCAAGCATTTGAAAACTGCAGAAAGTTTGTCGAGAGCTAAAACAAAGCTATTAATGACAAACTAGTCTGTCTCCCCATCTGCTGCTACTTTTTAGACTCATTGCTGCCTGCTCTGTTTGATGTGATTTCATTCACAGTCTGATCAATAAAAATAACACAGCTGTCCCCCAAACCTCTTCGTTTATTAACCATGACAGCCTGTTATCATGCATCTTTTGATGTGTTTCATCCGCAGACAAATACGCAACAGGCTTTTTGTTTGGCTTTTGTTTCTTAATTTTTAATTGAGGATTGCACCCTACTTGTTTGAAAATAACCTTTTTTTAACAGGGAAACATGCCTGACCTGACATATGTCAGCTGAATTCTTGTTTAGTTGATTAAAATGTCAGATTTGACAGGTTGTCAAGACATTTATCTTGGCAAAGGTGAAAAAAATTCTTCAAACCAAAGTATGTGGGTTGTTTTTTTTATGATGTGCTTTGTTTGGTACAGAAATGTTAAAGTAAAAAAAAAAAAAAAAAAAAAAGAATAACAGCTGTAAAGTCAGAACTCAAGTGTTGGGTAATAAATATAATTCTCACTAAATATTAACCACTTTTACCCCCAGATGTGCATTAAAACATAAAAAATCTTTTTAAAATCAGCAATTGAAATAAAATAATCAGTTTTTATGAGTTATCGGCCATCAGAAGTAGGAAATTATAGGTCATCTGTATCCACCAAAAACATACTTATTGTGCATCACTATTAGAAGAGTCAAGCTCAACACATGGCACCAATTGTGTGTCAGACTTGATGGCATCTCAGGCCTTTTCACCTCTGATAATACGCCTGGAGACTGCTGTCGGTTTTTGGGCCCTTGGGACGTCCACAACACGACCAGGGGCTTGTGACAGCCCTTCTATCTGCCTGGACGTATTCTTGGCCGTATTTTATCACCATATCCATCCCTTACCCTTTTTTTCAAAAGATTATTTTCCCATGCCCCTGGTAATATTCAAGGACATCCAGAGTACAATCAGGGTTGTGTCTATTCTTCTTTTCACCCTATAGTGCCCTCAGGTGTCTTAGTTGCTACATCTCTCTTCAGCTTCAACTTTGGCCCAAACATGTCATAAAGTTCTACATAGTACAGGACAGCTTGTACATTTTCTATTAGTACATTTGGCTGCTTATTGTTTGCCAGAAAATTTGTGAACTGAGCTTCTTGCAGCAAGGATTCTCTTGAAAAAGACCTTGTTAGGCCTTGTCTCAACAAGGTGTTCCTTGTTAAATGAAGGTTGAATAAAAGAATCAAAATGAAGGAGAGGGACAAATGTCCAGTATTGAAACTCTTAAGTGGAGAAGTACAGCATCTTCTTCAAAGGTCTTTTTTTTATTCAGTTATCAATGGAAAAGGCTTTGAATGCACAGTGAATACTTTTACTTTTCTCCCTCTCTTAACAAGAACAAAACAGATAAAACAAAATGTAGATCCAAAGATGAAATGAACAAGATGCAATAACCAAACAACTGCAGCTGATCATAGAAGACATGCTCTGAATTATAAAAAGGTAAACACTAAATACTTCAATGCCAATAGTTTGGAACAAAAAACTACAAATAATAGGTTCAGTTTCATTAAGAAACACAGAAAAAAAAATAGTTGAATAAATGAATGGAGAGATTCAAACAGATTATTCTGTCTCTGATTCAGTGCAAGAAGGATGGCAGGATAGATTCCTTCTGTCTCAGTAAAATTGTCTGGTGAGCCAGCAAATACATAAAGGTCAACATATTAAGTTTTGCTTTTGGCAAGTCCGAACCTGAAGAAATGCCAGATATAGCAGTCAAAAGGTTGCGCTTAGGTAGGGAAGTATCTTAACATGTAAATCATGTATATTCAACTGTTTGGTGCAATGGTATAAGAGTATACACAATTACTTTTATATTCTCCAAAGAGTATACCCACTTCTCAAACCCATTGCATGCACATCTTTCAGTAGCATACTGCATTTTTTTTTTTCTCATTGGACAGGGAAGACATGACCTACCTTACTCAGAGGCAGAGAACAGCAGGTCATAACATGCAGTCCTCTGGGATGTAGCAACACGGACAGAGCTTATGGTTCTAGTTTTTATATAATTTTGAGATTGCCCTAATAGCTGAAGTCAGGCAAATACAAAAGGTCTGTTTTTAGGGGTATCAAATCTTGTAAAAAGAGCAGAGCATAAATCAAGCGTATACTCACTTGCAGGCACCACTATTACATACAACAAATATATGTGCAATTATGGCACAATTACAATGTAATAAGAAAGTCAAGTTCGGTTACCCCTTCTCTTTTGTTTTACTTATCATTCATTATTTGTCAGATCAAATCACACTTGGACTCAATAATTTGCCTTGTTAAAAAATTGTCAAGCTCCTGAGCTTTTGTGGTTAGCTCAGCTGAGTATTAAAGTTGACATCCTCAAAGAGATTGATTTTGATCTAATTTATTAATTTCTTTCATCATCATTCTTTTGATTTAACAATGTGGATGAGAGGGATGTGGATCGAGGATTAAAGCAGCTCTAGTATCTTTATTTGAAGAGTCATGCCCACTTTTGAGTGATCCAGTCAAATATTCTTTTAAGTAGACCTCACTGATGTTAACTTTGTTTAGGAACTGTGCAGGCTGTGCTCGTTGCTCTTATAAAGATCTACCAATTACGGATTTAAAGTGAAATATAAAGGGAAATCCAAAACGTGTGTCTAAACACTCTAGATTTGTTGGAATCGGGTTGCTGTAAACTTTGTGAGAACACTGAGATCTATGTGTGACTAAATTTGGATATATACCTTTAGAATGTTGTACACCTCTTTTGTGGCTTATTTTAAGTCGGGCAGGGCAAATATAGCAGCCCAAGACATCACTGGATGCTATAGGGAATTATCTCACCTCCCTAATGCTACAAAACCAACCAGTTCATCTCAATACAGTCTGTTTTTAGCTGGTGTTACTGCCTTCATTGAAAGTTAACAGTCAGCTAAATTCTGTGTTTTTGTTTATTGTGGGGTGAATCTATCTGCCAGGTTGGCTTACAGGTCATTTAAAGTATCATAACAGAGAGATTTATTCCAGAAAACAGTCAATTTAATCCCAAACTGCTGAACTCTGGCCAGAGTTCACTGTAAGGTCAGGGGACAGGCTAATTGCTGGAGCGCTTGTCTATTTTCCCTTGAACCAGATGCAGCAGGGACTAACATCTTACTTGCTGAATGTGTGTTTTAATCTATATTTCACTTGTCTTTAGTCTTGGATGATTAAAAGAAGCAGGCTGTGGCTTTGTCTCTGTCAAAGCAGCAACAGTTGAGTCTCCTCTGTTTATAAGCATTACGAGGCTAAAGTTTAGTAAAGTGTCCTTTGATAGACAAGTTATTTTCTTGCCAGGTCTGTCACAGTAAAAGCCTCTATCACTAATCATCATTGAGGACTTTTACTTTGAAGAGCAACATGAGGAAATGGAGTGTTTTCAGCAGCAACTCAGAAAATGAGACATGAGGAATACCTGAAGTGTTAAATACAGAATGAGGAAACTAAACTGGGACTTAATAGCTCTAATCTGTCATCACATAAATTAGATTTTTTTTCCCACTGGTGGCTTAAGAGAGAGAGTTGTAACATAGCTGCATAGCAGGCAGATGAGTCGTCCATTCAGGTTGCAGGTTGTTTTGTTTTTTTATTTTAGAGGATTGTATTTCTTGTGAGTGGGTGTGGCTTTGTCCCATTCAACAGACATGACCACAACATCCTTAGAGCAGATTTTACTGCCAAATATGTCTTGATTTTGAGGCTTGATTTTATAAACTTGGAGATTATTCTCATGACAGAAATTTGGCCTGGTGGTTCATAACACAGTGGCCTGTCATACGACAAACCTATTATACAGATTTTTTTGTATCACTTTACAGGGACTTTAAGAAAAGTTGAGGTGGTAATTGTTAAAAACACTCCCTACCTTCATATGCTTCATGCAGGAGAATTCACAAATTGATTCAAGGACAGAAGGACAGTTTTTGATGGAGTATTACATTTTTTCTGTTGTCATTCCAACCCCCCCCCCCCATTAAAAAAATGGTCCAAACAATAAACATAAGAGAATAGTTAAATTAGAGCTGTGGCTCCTGTGGGCAGAGTGTTAAATTGCTTTCACCTCTTTTGTGTTGACCTGCAGGCTCCTTTATCGGAATTCATTTAGAAAAATGTTTGGCCGCAAATTAATTTAGAAATTGTGGAAATTAACAAACAAAGGTATGATGGCTGAATTAGAAAAGCACAATATTAAATGATTTAGCATTAACCAACAGGATGATAAAGTCCCCGTGAAATTTAAATCCATACATCAGTCTTTCTTCTGCTAACTGGTTTTTAGCTACAACATACATATCACATGTCACAAAGAACAGTAAATATTACACTTTTTAACCGTCAGATTGTCCAGATGTGCACTGGTCTGTTTATCTCTCTTGTTTTGACATTTGACATTAAGGCTACACAAATGAAAGTGTAGTATATCACTCATTAGCACCATCCATCAAGCATGTAAAAAAAGGCTTTAAATATACATCTGCGCTGACATGTGGAACTAGCTGTTGACACAGCTCAGATACGTTTGGCCCCTAAACAAACCATTCCTGGGGAAATCATCTGTTAACGTCATGCTTGTGGCAAGAATGTGTTTGCGTTTTTAGTGTCAGAGGGAGCTCCGCTGTTCAAACAATTGCTGACCATCATTACTCTTAACTACGCTAAAAGGGGAAAGCTATTTGTTATTGCCATGTATGTATATATCGCTCATAAACCACAACACATTTTTTAAAATCTAACGTTTCACAGCGAATGGAGTTTTTGTAATAAATGGTTTCACATTCACCGCCCTCATTTTCTGATTTGTTAGGATCCATTTGAGCATAAAAACAATAAAAATGTAGTTAACTTTCTTACTGCTTTTTGGACTCATTTTAGTCTGGAATACACACAAAACAGAGACAATAACAGTTAATCAGCCACTGACAAACATCTCAACAGCAGGTAGACGAGCAAACAAATCTGCAAGGAGCCCATTCTGCTTGTCAGTCGGAGCCGTCACAGTTTATGTGAAGCGTTTATCTTACTGAGGAAACAGATAAGTAAATAAGTCTCAGGGGAAAAGGCATCTGATAATGTTAAGGACCTGTAATGGATTTTCATTGGGTAGTTTGTTTTTGGACAGGAAGTAGCCCCCGTCCAGAAGAAATCTGACCTGGTGTTGGGGGTCAGCAGCTTGTCACAATTATCCTCCAGGTCCTTTTACTTCCACATTGGAAAAAAAAAATCCAGAGTGTCACAGGAAGGGAGGAATCCAGTTGGCAAATCCTTTATCAGCCCATCAGCACCACTGCATGACAAGGGAAGACAGCCAGACATTCTTCTCACAGGAGATCGCTTTCTTGGCTCAGCCTGTGTTTAAGTGGGTCCTCTGCCACTTCACTGCTGCTGATAGTAACCCATTTGGCAGACAAACATGACTCTGCTGCAGGGAGGAGGGCTGAGGTGGAGGCAGTAAGCAAATCCAGGCGCTGTAAACTTCTCCGCAGTCATTCCAAGAATGTTGGAAAAAGCTTTATTTACCTTTTTTTTTTTAGTGAAAGATCCTGTCTTATGGACTCTCTGAGAGATAACTTCTATCAGCCTGACCTGGAGCCATGCATGTCAGAGGGATCAGAAGGTACGGTCAGCCAGAAGGCTGCACACCTGAAGTACACAGGGCGTCAGTGTGCTGGCTGAAGGACAATGTGACAGCGATCTTTTCCTCTGCAGGGAGCTGTCACTGTCCAGTTTAGAAAAAAAATGTTTCAAAGTCAAAGTGAAGCCTGTTTTTTTTTGCTTTCTGCATATTTAGTATTCTCATCCCAATCCAGGACTAAAACGTCTGGAAAAAACGTAGCTTTTAACACTCTAAATAATATTATTATTTATAGAACACTATGCAAAATATCTAAGTCTGCTTGATTTAAACTTAGATGAACATAATTACACATTTAAAGGACCAAAAGTGTGCTTGTGTTATTGTAGCACAGTCACGTTCTTGCAGGTTATTAAATATAAATAACCCCTTTATCACAGAAATACACTCCAAGATCGCTCTATTAGGAACACCTCCAACTGCTCATTAATACAAATATCTCATCAGCCAATCACACGGCAGCACCTAATGCATTAAGGAATGTAAATGTGGTCAAGACAACATGCTGAGGTCCAAAACCAAGCCTCCGAATGGGGAAAAAAGGTGATTCAAGTGACTTGAACATACATGCCAAGGTAGTTTTTAGCTTCCCAGGCTTCCATTCCAAATTCTGACCTAGTGTCACAGCAGACATCGAGACTCATCAGACCAGGCAATGAATCTTATACTGTTCAATTTTGGTGATCCCATATGAATCATGGCCTCTGGTTCTTTCTTTGAATTCATATGTTGTGCATTCAGAGATGCCCTTCTGAAAACCTGTTTCATAACAAGTGGGTTATTTGAGGTATTTTTGCCTTTCTATCAGCTCAAACTAGTCTGGTCATTCTCCCCTGACCTGTGCTATCAACAGGGCATTTTAGCTCACAGACCTGATGCTCACTGGATGTTTTGTCTTTTTCTCACCATTCTCTGTAAACCCTAGAAATGATTGTGTGTGGAAATCCCAGTAGAAATGCAGAGTGTGAAATACACAGAGCAGCCTGTCTGGCACCAACAGCCATGGCATGTTCACACTCACTTAAATGACCTTTCCTTCACATTCTGATGCTTGGATTAAATCTCAGCAGTTCATTTTAACCATGTTTATGTACATGCATAAATGCAGCAGTCTCTGTCATGCAATTGGCCGATTAGATATTAGCATTAATGAGAATCTGAACAGGTATACTTAATAAAGTGATCGGTGAGAGTGTAATTTAATGTATTTTTTTGTAGGGGTGTGGGATATTGAATTTTTACTGGTATCCGATATGCTGATATTTCCAATTTCATTTTAGCTGATACTAATACCAATGTACACTAAGGATGTTGAAAATAATATTTTCCTCCATGCATCGTGATGTGGATGTGGACGATTCTGCAACAATGAAGAGGCAACTCATAGTATATGTAGTTTATTTCTCCTCCTTCAAAAAGTTTTTTTTTTCTAATGCATCTCCATGGTACTCTTTTTAAAAATGGTTCAACATTTTCTGTCCTTACAGTTCCACCAGACACACATGATGCAATTCAACGGATCAACTCCAGTGATTAGTATACGGCTGGCATTAGAAGAGCTCCAACACCAGGCTAATGAATGCAGCCAGGTGTTGTTTGCTGACAGAAACAGAGATACTGAGCAAGTCATAGAAAGACAAAAAAAGATGACAGTGATGAAGACGTTTCAATCTAAGATGGACGGAGTCTTTTGTGTTTGTTATTTCCTCCGTCCTAAAGGACAGTTTAACACCATCCTGTCTTGTATGTTTCACTAATGATGTGATCGTTCAATGCAGTAATGTCAGACATAACTATGAGACAAAACACAAATCTGTGGACTGAATGTACCACATGATGACATGAAAAATAAGTGAACTTAGAGCCAGATTTCATCGATTTACAAGAACCTCAGCTTAATCAAACACTAACAATGTGCAAATAATATTCCCTTAAAGTTATGGTGAAAAAAAAAATCAATGACACAGGAGGCTGCCTGTCCCATTTTCAGCTCATAGTTAAAATCCTAACAGAGAGATCTGAATTTTATTTCTCTCATTAAATTAAAGTGTGAAAGAAAAAGAGAGGGAGATGATAAAGCTGTTTGATTCCAATATGTAACATTGTTTATCAAAAATATTTTTGAAAACAGGTAAATCTCTGGATTAGGAAAAAGAGAAATCCTGACTAAACCTTTGATTACACTTTCAAATATTACGCCTATTTTATCATGCCTTTTTGCAAAGGCAGTTATTTTTCATGTTAACCTTTAACCCAAGATAAGAGCTGAATATTATTTTGATTATTTTATTTTTAATATTGTTTAATATCAGTTAGTTAAAAGTTGTAAAAAAAAAGTTTTTGTAAAGAGAATCACATTGTCATCAAAAAGTTGATTTGATCAAACTTTAGCAAAAAAGTAGGCATGTGCAGATTTACTGAAACTAGATGATGTGTTGGGATGCATTGAGCTATCTAATTGAATGAAATTGTTGGCCTGAAAATCATAATCAAATCAAATTGTAAGACCAGTCAAGATGTACAGCCTAATATTTAACCATTAGGGCTGAATGAAATTTAAAAAAATAATGGAATTGTGATTTAATTTTTCCCCAGTATTACAACTTATATGCAATTCATTTTTAAGTTCCTCAATTTATGTATTTCTTAACAACTGAGAAATAAATCATTCTTCATTAAAATTGTTGTGTTCAAGGTAACAGTTCTATTTTATTTTATTTTCAATGGAAAAATATATACAAAAACAAGGAAAGTATGATTTTTTTGCAATTTTTTTAGAAAAAAAAATGACACTTGAATGTGTGCATGATATGAACATCTGCATCAAAAATGTATTAACCCCTTAAAGCCTGTTGTATCATATATGATTATAAATAAAAAAAATAATAATACATTTCTGAATACAATTTGATGAATGATAAAAATGCCCTCAAGTGGATTATCAGTTACCAAAAAACACCAAATGTCTCAAATGAGACACAAAAAATATATATGTTAAATTTTATGGAAATTTAGATTTTTTAGATGTCAGTAGAAAGTTAAATAAACATTTCAGTTTCAAAAAATTAGAATTTCCTGGCTATAATTTGTGTTTTCAGGCTTTAAGGGGTTAAAGTAGTATTTTGAAAAACATTTTAAGTTAAAGAAATATTGCACCTTCTGTGATTTGAAAATAGCAGTAAGGATGTATTTCAATTCAATCTAAATTTTATTGATTTCCTAGCCCTAATACATCTGTTTTTTTAGTGTAAAGAACACCAAGTGTCTCTTGTGCATGACAGAGCTGAGGGAGAAGTGGAAGTTGTAGCTTTGTTTTACTTTTGGGCCTTCATTCATAATGTACAGGGCTCAGGGTGGGCCTCCTAAAGTGTAGGGCACCAGAGTCAACTAACCAAACCTGATGGTACACTTGTATGTTTTACAAATATTTAAGGCCAAAACATGATTTATACTGTGAAAATCATGAGAAATGTTCATACCTGCAGATGCTGATATTTCACTTAAGCTAATATCTGCTAATTCCAAAAACATGTAGGTCTTTTAGAAGCATCTTTTCATATATGGATCAGCTTATACTCCATATATTAAAACAACAGTTCTGTCAAATCTGAAATAACCATTGGTACTGAACAAGAAAAAGCTGTTTCATATCATAGATGTTTCAAATACCTACAGTCTCTTCAAAGTAAGAGCATGAGTTTGATAAGTTCTGCAAACACTGACATTTTCTTCAGATATTTGCTGATTCATTGTGATGAAAGCCGAGAAGATCAATATTCATTCACTAACGGCTAAAGTATTTCTACAGTTTTCTGTCAGTTGAAGTGTCTCACATATAAAACATGTCATTGACTCTGATGAGGCCATGAATATGCATGGCAGGACACAGCGCTCAATCATTGTTAATCAATTTAACGTCCTCAACTATCATTACAGCCGATATGAAACTAACTGGAATGATAAGTAATGTCTCTGCCTTACTTTTCTTTTATTCAGGCCTTGCCAGTTTGTACCATCAAACCTCTGCCCAATGCATGCTGGGAAGAGTCAGCGTCAGCATGGAGGAATCAGGTAATAGTCATGATTCAGAATCAGATAGTGACTCTTTACTCATAGCTTTATCTGGATTACTGTGTTTGTGTGTCTGTGCTGTATTGCAGCTGCAGCAAACATGTTTTTGATTGCTGTCAGCTTTTTATGCAGGATATGTTGTGTGCAGAACCGCTCTGCTGATTTAAAGCCTCAATTAAGAAAATGACACCCCATTTTAATTTCCTCCATTGACCACTAATCAATGGAGTTTTGCTGTTTTTCATGGGAGTTGCAGCATTTTCCTTTGAAGCACTGAGGAAAAACCAATCCAGCTCTCTGTTTGTTTTACAATTTGTGGTCAGCCTCTGTTTATATGCACTCCTGTGAGTAAGGCAGCTGTTTGGTCTGGATCAGTTTAGACTGAGGTTTTGGAGCATTACTGGTGCAGGCAACAATGAAGTTTAGAAAGCTGTCACAAAGACAAATACACTAGGACACAGTGAGTCACGGAGTACAAATGACTGAAAATGGGAGAATAACAATAACTAAGAAGGGAAAATGGAAATCAAGGATGTTCAGGCTCCTGCTGAAGCTCAGCATCTCTCCTGGCTCCACTTATCCTCCGTCCTGTTGTCTCCCTGCCACTCTGCTGCAGCTTCAGTGCCACCCTGCACCCTCTCTCTCTCCACTTCTCTGCCAGTGAGGTAATTATAACTCGAGCGGAGGGAGAGAGTGAGTGCTGGAGGGGTTCGCCTTGGACCTGCCCTCTGAATGGTGAGCCACACCAGCCTCTCTCTGGTCTTCTTCTGGAGATTTATAAATGACCCTGTCACTGCTCTTTAGGAAACAAAGGAACAAGCCAAACATGAGCTGGAGTGCCACTTTATGAGCTGACATTTGTCAGCAGCAGTACAATGAATATTCCTCTGAACTTAAATATTTTAATTGTCTTGAGCAGTGACTAATCTGTGAGATTGATTACTGCAATTGAACAGCTCTTGTTTCTGAGGCAATTTTTGATTTAATGGATTTTGTCAAAATCCTTGAGTTTGATTTAAATAGTCACTCTGTTGAGAAATATTTCTCATAGATGTTCAGTCAGTCTCAATGAATATTTTTTGTATAGTTCCAGTTCATGAAAGGTGTTACCTAAAGAGCAGGCCCAAACCTTACTTTTTATTATTCTAGTTTTAAAGACCCAGTGTAAATCCACCTGAACAAAGAACTTGGTAACTTTTAGAAAAGTACAACTGGCAAGAAAAAACTCTCTTTTAACAGACAGAAGCCTTAAACAGAACCAGACTCATTTTGAAAACTACCTGCTGTGACTGTGGTTAACTTAGAGGAAGAGAGCTAGAACAAGACAAGCAGATACTGAATCAACAGCTATGGGCGTTTAATGATATTTGTATTTGCATCGAACTGTTATGGTTTGGACATCATGGTTTGGTGCATGATGTCACATGACAATAACGTCTAAGAAGAGGAAAGAGGCAGTCATACACTGCAGTGTCTGAACACCAATCCAGGTAATCCTCCTAACTGCTTACTAACACTAAGGGCCAGGTCAGACTACATTTTTGTCTTTCATGAGGGCACAAAATCAGACAATGCAACAAAATTCTTGTCCTTTCTTGGCCTGCTCTCATCCTGTCCCAGCATGTGTATGAGTTCCCAGGTCACTGGGGAGGCGGATCAAAGACTGTCAATCGTTGCTACAATAAAAGCATGTATGGATTTGATTATTGTTTATGTATGTCAATTATAGACTCATCTCAGTGTATCAAGAGGAGGACGATATGGATTGGCTACCCTTTAGTTAGAACTTAAGGTATGAAAGTGAAAATAAGCCCAATTAGTTCATGCAGTTTCACTGTATGTACAAATAAGATGCCCAGAGGGAGAAAAGTGTGGACTCGTATTCTGGTAAATGATGGTACAAAAATAAGAGCAAAAGCTCTCCTACTGGTAGGCACTGGGGTACATGTCATTGATGTCAGGTCTGGGTGTCAAACTATCCAGTGATGCCAAAAAACATTTGACGAATCATTGATTATGTCACACTAGAAGATTGTTTGTCATTCCAGATGCTCATATTCAGGCCTGACATTTGAAAATTAGCTACAATGATGCAGTCAGGCCAAATCTGGCTGAATTTGCACAGTCTCAGCTGGCCTTTAGAAGAAGTTCACAGCAGCTAGTCAGTCCATCGGCTTCTACATACCAGTGTTCTGGCAAATTTTGGGTTCAGGGGCTGTGTCCATACTTTTTCTAGCATATCTCTTTTGTTTTTAAAAAGTAAAGAGGGGGCCAAAGCAGTTACCAAATCTAAGAGACTACCTATAAAGGTTATGCAGGCATATATAGCTGTAGAGGAACCCAACTTCAAGTGTATTAAAGAGCTCAAGACTCCTACAGTGACCCACCCCAACCACAACCAGCTTGTCAACTGGAAGTCATCATTAAGAGCCATTAAGAGATGCGTAAAAATCTGAAAAACTTCTCTTTATTACCCTCAAAGGCAAATGTTCAACTATGTTTTATATGAAACATCAGTTTACTTCATATTTAAGAATCCAGAGACCTTAGTCACTTTTGTGCTACCATTACACCCTGAAACAACATCTAAAAAATTTATGAAATAAATTTATAACTTGAGTGGTTTTAATCTAAATGAATCACAAAATGTAAACAAATTTATAACTTTGCCAAAGTATATTATAACATTTTTGGGCACTACTGAAGACAGTGACATCATCGCCTCCTCAGAATTAAAACATGTAGCAACAACGGCTCATAGATTATCGATGATAACAGCATTCTCTGAAAACTGGTACTAAACTATACAAATTTTAACAAAACATTAAAAGTATGTATAAATGAAAAGACTTTTAATAATTCTGAGACTTTTAATCAAAAATAAACATTCATATGTTCATGTAGTGTAACTTCTTTGTGCACACAGACGCTGGTTTCATGTCTACAATCGTCATGGGAAAAAAGTTTTTTTTTTTTAGATGCTTTGCACTTTACAGATGACATATTTTGGTTCAAAAGAGCTGTAAAATGTCCCTTTATGCTTGTTAAAGCTTTAAAAGTAATGCGCAATGGTAATTTTGCTGGGTTAGTGACGATTAGCTGTTCACAGTAAAAAATACCCACTCAGAATAAGGACACCACTACCAAATGGCATTTTTACTATATCTTGAATATGGAGTGATTTCAGACACTGCCAATGTGTTATGAATAAGGAAATAGTTTGAATTGAAAATTGATTCTTAATGCAGTCATGCCCCCCCCATAATCAAATTGAGAGATAAGCACCTTCAAATTCATCTTTTTTTAATTCTTGAATACACTTGAGTGAAGAAAGGCAAACCTTGTTCTTTAAAACAGCAAACTGAAAGTGAATGAAAGCAAGAACCTCTCTCTCACAGGATGTATGTAGGTGGAATTGCTAATAAGTTATGCCATTTCTTCATGAACGGAAGAAAAAATTCATTCATAAGAGGATGTCACAAATTATTGCTCCATGTCCGCCAAACCACTGGGGTGATTGTGGGTGTTGATGATTTGCCATTAACATAGAAGTGCCATGACTTATTCAACAATAGGCTGAAATTACACTATTGCAAAATAAGAGTTTCAGTCATCTACAGGCAGTGTGGAAGATGAAAAATGTTAGACACAATGAGCACTTCTAATATCAATGACGCATGCTTCATCTGGTTTAGAATTATTGCTTTAACTAAGTATTATGACCATAAACAATAAAAAAGTATAAACCAAACTAGCAGGTAAATTAGATCTGATCTAGCAGTTAAAATGTTTAAACTTATGCTTTCTTATAGCTGAGCCATCGCAGGATTAAGTTACTTAGCAAACTGGATGAACCTAAGCTAATCAATTTAAAGCAAAAATGGTATTAAAGTATTTTGTCACACTTTTAATATATTTGCATAGTAAAATGAATCAGTAAGGGGAGAAATGTTTACCCATCTCAACTTTAATTGAGGACAAAATCCATTAATTCTCGTCCCAGCAGAACCAAGGTGCTGTAATGTTCCCCTACCCTCATGACAAGTTTAGATCTAGGGCCCCTAGATCTTAAACCAATATATAGCTTATTAATAGAATTTATGTGCCATATAGCGCCTTCTCGGGGACGGGGCTGCCTAATTATCCCACAAGCTGAATGATATTGGTGTGCTTTATTAATGTTCCCCAGTATTGCCAGGGACAACCAATAAATACGGCACAGGGGATTCCACCAAATGAAATGGGAATATTCCGGTCTTTTAATGAAGCACTGTCAATGCGCGCCACATATACCCTTATTTAAATATGCACATGATCCTTCAAAGACATATTATACAAAGGATGGGTAAGTGATAGCGGCTGACTCGTCTTTTATAGCCGGAGAGCTGCGCCAAGCCGCCTTGGGTCCTTCCTCATAAGAACAACAACAACATTGCATACAGATAAGATTCACCGCATCCTTTTTATTATGATGATATTGTTCGCTAGGTGGACTTAATGAGCACCTCGGGGCTCCCGCATGACTCAACTATCTTTTTCAAGGTGTCTAATCTTGTTGGAATTAATGGGAAAAGTTTACATCTCAGATGGGCATTTACAACAATGGGTCAGGACGTCAAAGCAGCAGCCTTGCTTTTCTCTCACCTTTCATTGGAACATAATGGAAAATCAAACATCATTATCAGTACATCGAGCCATAAAAGACAAATGTGTGTGTTACTGCTCACACTCTGTTTGCCTCAGTGTTTTATGTGCTCCCTTAGGAGATGTTAAGGTCTGTTGCAGATCAACCATAAATCCCAAACTTAGTCTTTTCTCTCTCTCTCTCTCTCTATCACAGAGGGAGGCAGCTGTCTAGCTGAAGATTGACCACGGCTCAGGGCTGGACAGAGACCTATATGACAGGCCCCTCAGAGGACTGAATGGGCAGCAGAGTCTGATGAATGGCCTGCCTCCATCTTCATCACAAAGCACTCACACCAAGAGAGACACCAACAAAGGAGACGGTGGTAGTGCTAAAGGCAAGTCCAAGGTTCTTTATATACCTTTGGTGACATGCTGACTTTGTGTTGTATATCAACACAGGAGCTGACTCATAAGAAGGTCCTGCCTAGTCAGAACAACTACTAGCAAAGTTTTTTATTCCTTGTTTGAAGTCGTGTGTATGGAGACCATACTTCCTACATTTTGTAAACTTTATCTTTTTATAACCAAATCAGGAGGCAGTTAAATTTCCCTCCAAACAAATACTACATGTTAAAACAGGGTAATGTTTCCTCTGTGCTGCAGTTACTTAGGGTTCCTGTAGAGCAAACTCTGAAATTAATCCCTAAACATTCTAGATATGTCTGAATGAAGTTGCTGTAAACATTTGAAGGACTAAATTTTACATTTAATTGCTTAGTGCATCTAATCTGTGAAGAGTGAGAGAGCATTCAAGGTATGTCAGTAATTTCTCAGTATATTTATAGTAGCTAATTAAGTTATGGATAGTGACAGTGATATGAATGTTCTACAGTTACAGGTGCATATCAATAAATCAGAGTAATGTGGAAAAGTAAATCTATTTTAGTAACTCAATTTAAAAAGCAAAACTCATACTCTATAGATTCATTACACAGAGTAAAATACTTAAAATGTTTAATTCTTTTAATTGTAATGACAATGGCTTACAGCTATTAAAAACCCCAAAATTCAGTGTCTTATAAAATAAAATATCGTGGAAAAATTTCAGTATTGTTAACAAATGGTGTCACTCTCTAATCAGCTAATTAACTCAAAACACCTGCAAATGTTTCCTAATTCTTTAAATGGTCTTTTGCTCTAGTTCAGTAGAACAGTCATGAGGAAGACTGCTGACTTGGCAGATGTCCAGAAGACGATCGGTGACATTCACAGAGTGCTGTATCCAAGCACATTAATAGAAAGTTGAGTGGAAGGAGGGAGTGTGGTAGGAAAAGATGCAAAAGCAACAGGAGTATCTGCAGTCTTGAGAGGACTGTTAATGAAAACACTTTCAGGAATTTGGGGAAACTTCACAAGGGAAGGCTGCAGCAGTAGTCAGTTCTTCAAAAGCCACCATGCACAGACATACCAAGGAATTTGGCTACAGCTGTCGCATTCCTTGTGTCAAGCCACTCTTGAGCCAGAGACGTCAGAAGTGTCCTACCTGGCCTAAGGAGAAAAAACAGGACTATTGCTCAGTGGTCCAAAGTTCTCTAGACAGATCAAGGTTAATTTTGCACTTTTGCATTTCATTTGGAAATCAAGGTATCCAAGGAATTTAAGAGGCTTGAAGTCTGGTGTAAAGTTTCCACAGTCAATGGTGGTTTTGGTCATCTGCTGGTGTTGGTCCAATGTGCTTTCTGAAGTCCAAAGCCAGAACAGCCGTTTACCAGAAACTTTGAGAGCACTTCATGCTTCCCTCTGCTAACCAGATTTATGGAGATGCTGATTTATTTTTCCAGCAGGACTTGGCACCTATCCACACTGCCAAAAGTACCAATACCTGGGACTATGGTATCCCTGTGCATGATTGACCAGCAAACTCACCAGACCTAAACTCCGTAGAGAAACTATGGGGTATTGTGAAGAGGAAGATGAGAGACATCAGACCCAACAAAACAAAAGAGCTATAGGCTGCAATCAAAGAGATTCAGGCTTCCAGAAAACCTCAGCAGTGCCACAGAATGATCGTCTCCATTTCACAAAGCATTGATGTTGTAATTCATACCAAAGGAGCCCCAACCAAGAACTGAGTATATATCTTATGTTTCTGTATTAAAATTACTTCCTGTTGGTCTTATGTAAAGTTCTAGATTTTTTGATAATGATTTGGGTTTTTTTTATTAGCTGTAAGATATAATTATCAAATTAAAATAATTAAATTCAGATTTTTCACTGTGTGTGTAATGAATCTATATGATATATGAGTTTTACTTTTTGAATTGAACTACTGAAATAAATTAACTTTTCCAGGAATATTCTACTCTATTGAGCTTCACCTGTATTTATGTTTTACACTTTCACTGATTATAATAGTTGAGAGAAAAAATGTTTTGACCAGAAGTGAAGACCAAAATATAAGGACTTTATATTTTTGTTGACTAAATCTAGACTAAAACTTTAAAGATTAAAAACTAATAACTGTAAATGTGCTGAAAACTAAAGAACATTTTAATCTAAAGACTTGGACTTAAAACTAATACAATTATTTTCCAAAATGAACACTGGTGCATTCAGGTCGTTGATTTTTTTAAATTAGAGAGAGAATGATCTGTCTAGTGAGTGGGCGTGGCTTCGGCACATTTACCAGGCACACCAGTCATCTGAGAGCAGATTTTACTTCCTCATTTTTTGAGATTTAAAAAAATTATTTTTTGTATTTAGAGATGGTTTTCATACACCACACCTAAAAAAAAAAATCATTGCTTTATAGAGGTTTGGTAAATCTCTTTCTCTGTATATATTTTTTTTACTTCTGTATTTTGTGAAGTAAAACTTCACAAAAGAAAAAAATATTCACAAATGAAATTAGAATGTACATTAAACGTAACATTTAACATACATTTACTACATAATTTACCCAAAGCTCTGTGTAAAATGTATACTTCTCTTTACTGTGTGTTTTCAAGGAGAGCTTTCTTGTACTTTGTGAGGAAATCGTGTTATTCTGAGTGCCATTTAACACTGAATTGTTAGATGTAAATCCTAATAGTCAGAAAAAAGCTTGTGTCAGTAGAAAAAGGTGACCCTAAATACATCCTTGGCTGTCTGCACATTGATGAGTGGAGGAAAGCAAAAATTGTCCTTCAGAGCCCGTTATTATTTGAGCAAGCTATTGCGATGCACGGTGCACAGTGAGCCTGGAGCAGGGGTTGCATTTGCTGTTCACTCCACTGCAAAATGAGACTAGTCAAGCCCTAATGTAACCAGCAAAAGCTGGATAAAAATCTATACAAACCTAATTATGAATCAATTTGAGTTTGTGTCAGACAGTCTGGTGCCAACAGAGTGGATTTTTTATTAACTTATGGTCTGGGAAGAATGAAACACTTTTCATTTGTGTACTTCAGTATGTTGCTTCATGATTCAGAGGAAGGGTGTTCACACTTTGTCTTGGAGGGACTTATCTCCTGGTGGACGAGCTTCTTTGTCCAAATTGTGAAGTCATGAGGGTTTATTCACAGTTTGTAACTTCTGCATTAGAATCCAGAATACAAAGATGTGACTCTATTTTCAAAGCAGAAGGTTGCTTAACACTTGATTGAGTAATTTCAAATAAATCCCGCCCACAGTGATTCATATGCTCAAGTACAGTTGACTTGGGATGGATTTTTTACCCTGCACCCCACTGTCCTGCTCCTGTGTATAAAACTAGGTCACACCCTTGAATATTCATGATCCTCAATGACAACTTCCCGCTATTCCATGTCAAGACCTATGTAAATTCTGAGATTTGCACATTTGAGCCTACTTCAAACTCTTTAACAGCACTATCACAGAGCACCCCAGAGCCACTTTGACAACTCTAGCTCTGCTCAAAAAAGAAAATATTTAAGCGAATGACACTTCTGATACAACACAGTTCAGTGTTGATGTGAGGAAAGTATTTCTTGGCCTTCCTGGACATATGGCAGCCATTTTTGGAGGGCTCACTCAGGCTACAGCTGTGATGGCTTGAGATGTTATTGATTGGAACAAGACAGCCAGGTGGCCAATGGGATTTCCAGATAATGCCGTTGTTTTGCACATAGACGGATTGTGCTCCAATTATCATGTGTCACTTGCCAGTTGAGACTTCTGAAATGTTGTGGTCAGTGAGACCCTTGCAGCTCATCAGCATGACAATCCACCTGCCAATCATTGTCCAGCTCACGGTCACCGTCGCCTCTTATTTCTTCGAGCCTGTGCAGGGAAAAGGCACACAGAAACACACACACAGGTCCCATTGGCTCCATTAAAAGTTGCCCTACAGTAGTTTGTCCTTTTTTGTCCCTAACTCATACACCTGACACTTACCACGAGTGCCTTGTTTGTCCCTTAAGGTCAATAAAGCGCTAAAGAATCAGCCAACAAAAATGACACAGACCCCCTTGACATCTGCACCTCGTGTGCGATGACCTCTCATTAGTTACAAAGTAAGTCGTACAGGATCTGGTTTTTCTCACTTCTCGAGTTGGAAACCAAAGAAGTGTGCACTTCATCTTGCGAAATAAAACAACCCTCTTGGTAGTCATTTACTACTTTGCTGCCAAGAGCGGCATCATTAATTGGAAATGGTGTGGAATGCTTGGCATGGTCCCTTTTCTAACAAGTTGATTGAGAACCGAGGCTTTCACAGCCAAACTGTGAGTGCGCTCAGCTCAGAAACAGTAGGGAGGGAAGCAAATATGAAGGAAACCTGTGATCTCAGATGTAAAAATGAGACATCTTAAGGTAGTTAGGAGAGTTGCGTTCAACATCCACTGTCCTTTTAGCTTTCCTGAGTTTTTCCTCCATCCTTGCTGGGGTTTTTTCTCCAGCCTTTCAAAATTACAAGCACCCTGTTGATGTATCTTGAAGATGATTATCCACCGAGATTGGGCTTCTGTAGCTGAACATGCCCAGGGGAACCTCATCACCCCCGCTGTAATAGACAAGAACAAAAGGAGTGGAGAGGAAAGGAGAGAGGCAAGAATTCCACGGAGCTACAACAAAGAACACAGTCAAATCTTCAAACCCCCCACCCCCCTTCATCACTCCTCCTCACTCGGTGTACTGCTGCCGTTCAACCTGAAGATAGCTCGATCCTCATCTCACCCTGGGAGAGAGATACACTGAGGCATATTGATCATAGTCTGCTTACAGCTGTCATTAACTCCGACATCTCAGAGCTTAATGAGAAGTTTTATTTCTGCCCTCAGTTCCTTTGTTAGTCCACTGCAATAGATGTCCCCTCTACCTCCTCCTTCCTCTACTTAGTGACATAGATTCTGCCCTCTCCCCCCTTTCTGCCAAATCCAACATTTAAAGATTTATCTCTTAAATGAGTACCTGTGGTAAACAGGCTAATCTGTTTGGCAGCACTCACGGTCATGGCTGAATAAAACATTTGACAACGCTAAGCTCCTGAATCTTCCTATCTCTCACTGGCAAAAGGCCGCTCTCTCTGCCTCCCTTCAGGGCTCCTTCCATTGTTAATCCCACCGATCGCATTCTTCCAGCTCCTTCGCCATGCTGCAGGGGTGTGGCCGGACTTTTGTCTCGTCTGACAGAGAGTTCATTATGTGATTGGCGAGGAGCTAATGCAATAACGCTTGTGATCACGTGCCGCTATACCGGGGCCAAGTCCGAGCTATCCATGCAGCACTCTGCTCCTCTTCATCCTCCTCCTCCGTCTCACCCTGTCTGTAGAGAGGCAGCCCGCCACCTCTCCTGTGGTGACAGGTTCCCTCTGAGGTATTTAACCACTTGTCTTGCAAAACCCCTTTTAATTGAAATTACCTATTGGCTGATAAGCTTCTGGAGTCTTATCAGAGAAAGGAGATATAGTGGTTAGGGTCTTTTATGCTGGGACTTTGTGCTGTGGCTTGCTCTTATTGCTCTTTCTCTGTCTTTAGTTCTCACCTTCATCCTGTCACTGTTTCCTTAACAAATGGTCTTTTATTTCTAACACAGGCCTGTGCTGAATACTGCTTTCTGATCAGTCAATTACAGCATTGTTAAATCTACTACTTCTACAAGTGTACTGTAGCTAACGAACTAAACAAATCATTGCTGTTGACAAAGCTCTGATCACAGACATTGGTGGACTAACTTATCATTTCAACCCACATAAAGTAGACCTATTCATTTGACTTGAGTCTATTTACTGCAGGAAACAAAGTAGAGTAGAAAAAACAGTGAGGACCAATAGGTTAAATACAAAGAGCTGTAGATTACAGTTAAGTGGAAAATGGTATGGGTGTACAGCAGGTTTTTTTAATCAAAGGAGTTTCAGCTAACATTGAAACAGACTGAGATTAATTCTTGTGTCTCAAGATGAGCTATAAAAGCAAACCAAGACCATCTGAGAGAGGAATGATTACATTTTTTGCTACAATACAAAGTATAAGTTACACCAGTATATAAGATGTATGTGGTAGGGGTTTCCCAGAGAGCAAAGCTGTCTTCCTGCCTAAGGATTTTAATGTTGCTTAGTAAAGTCCACAACATGCCAACCATCTGTTTTTGTTTCCCATTTGCAGTTCTTTTTGTCATCAGTATGGTAGTTTAGCTGTCGGCCAGTGGCAATATTGATAGATGTGAAGTACGGCCCCCCCAGCTTCGTCAGATTTGCCATGGGTCATCCTGCCCACTTCTGATGGTCACACACAGCATATTTTTAGCATTAAAGCAAATGCTTGCAGTACACAATATATGACATTGAATTTTCAATGGCACCAGGTTGTATGTGGGTGGGTGATACTTTAAGCGGCATGTCACACACAGTGCAAAATGTCATTTTTATTCTCATTAATCTTCACTCAGTACCCAATCATGGCAAAATGAAAAGAGAATTGTAGGGTTTGTTTGCAGATGTATTAAAAAAGATAAGATAAGATATACTTTATTGTCCCCGAGGGGAAATTTGCCTTGGGCAGTAGTACACGTACACAGCTCAAAACATATTCTGATGTGCATACATCAAGATTTAAGAATATAAGTACAGAGTCTGAAAATACTATATAAAGTTAACACAATAAATACTAACAATTTCAGCTTCCATACTTCAAAAAAATGCACCAAATATACACACAATAAAAGGACATTACACATTATCAGCTAGAATACCTACCACACAGAGTGCTGACATGCAAGCAGGTGCCAGGAGAGTAAACCACTTATGAATACACAACACTAGGGACATTTGGGACCCTATTCAGATCCTTTGCAAGGGCATTTTAAATTTCGCTCAGAATCCTCCCATTTCTCTTTATCTTTCTGCAATGTATTTACATCTTGATTAGAGTCCATGTGTGGGTAATTAGATTTACATGATTTAGAAAGGCACCCAAATCTTTATAGAAGGCCTCACAATTGACAATGTGTACCCGAGCAAAAACCAAGCCATGAGGTCAAATTAACTGCCTGCAGAGCTCAAAGACAGGATTGTTGCAAGGCACAGATCTGGAGTAGACTACAAAATATTCTGTTGCACTGAAGGTTCTCAAGAGCACAGTTTGAGCAAGTTTGGCACAACCAGGACTCTTCCAAAAGCTGGCCACACGGCCACCCACAACTGAGGGAGATGGGCCTTAGTAAAAGAGCTGACCAAGATCATGTTGGTCACTCTGACTGAGCTTCAGAGATCCTGTGTGGAGATGGGACAAAGTTCCAGATGGACAACAACCACTGCAGCCCTCCATGGATCTGAGCTTAGGACAGTGTGGCTAGATGGAAGCCTCAGGTCAGTGAAAGCCAGCTTAGAGCCTTCCATTTAGCCACTCTGCCATAAAGCTTAGATTGGTTGAGGGCTGTTCTTTTGAAACTTTGTCCCATTCCCACAATCCCTTTCAGCAGCTACTGTAATGGCAACATTTACGAATGTATGTGACAGTTAACATGGTCACTCATTAATCTAAAACACTGTACCCAAATTTAACATTGTAGTGACTCCATAGTGTTGGGTTTGTACTTTACATCCCATGTATTGGGTAGCTGTATGTGACCTGATGTGCCCTGTAGAGGTATCCTTCACTAACACATGTTGCATCTGTATTTATAAGAATGCTCATGATGCAGATGGAGGCAAACATGAAATCAAACATGAACACTAGATTTGACAGCAAGCACTGTATCTCTGGCCTTAAATGCACAGTTGTTGCAGCAGCTACACCGAGCAGCAATATATACTACATGATCCAGCAGGCCTTTTTAAATATCTGATACACTCTTGACCTATGAAGCACTGCGACTTGCCTCCCCTGTTGTGATCTGCCAAGAGTCAAAGCTAACAACCCTAATACTACGGCTACAGCTGCAGTGTCACTATAGCTGTGTGTGTTTTATTTGAAAAGCAGATAGCTTTGAAGTGCTCTCATTAGTCAGCACACAGTCAGCTGGTTCAGGCACATTACACTCTAATGCAGAAGCACCATAATTAGGTCAGAAACAATCTGTTATTTAAACTCTGTCACAGTCATAACCTGACATCCTCATTTCCTCCAACATGTATACATACACGCACTCCAAGTGACATCAGCAGCAGAAGTTGTCTTGATTTAAAGTGACAGGGGAATTTCAATGATGATGTCAGCTTCTATTAAACAACTGATGCTGTTTTTCTCAGGCAGCTTCTGCCAAGCTGAAACTGCTCTGTAGAGGGATCTTGGGCTGGTTACTCTTGAGAAAGCAGTCGTCTTTTATGTAACATTGAAAGGCAGATATTATCAATTCAAAGACTTCTACAGAGCTTTGGTTTGCTGATAGAAATAGCTTGCTACAGGATACTCTCTTTCTAGATGCAGAGCAGCACTGTGCTCTTCTGAATAAACTCAGCGGCCTAAATTCAATATGAAAATGCAATCAGCATAAAGCAAGGTAAACAACCCTCAGCCGTAGCCTTACTTTTCTAAAGAAGACATGAACGTGTGCATGCTAGGATGGGCTCATGAGTACACACTGCTCACAGGGATGCTTGTGTGCTTAACAAAACACATTGCAGCTACCTGAAAAGATGGAGTCAGGGATTTTTTTTGTGTTTGATATTCAAATACTTCTCTTGTGAGTCTGTAAATAAACTTCAGCCTCTGCCCTGTTGAAAAGAATCCAAAGGCTATGCCCTGCCGAATACAATCTGATGAGTACTTACTATGCCCGAACCCACATCACTCTTCAGGCATGACACAAATGAGCAATTCAATGGTCATTTAGAATGAAGAGGCTGTTTTTATCACAACTCTTGGTATGAACAAATCAACGTGACACCAGTGTTACATCTGAATTATTCATCAGCTGTTATTAGGCCCTTTTCATTTACATGTACTAATTGGAACGGTTGCTGCACACGCATCTTTGTGATAATCATTATGCTTAAGCTGTCATGTGCATACAATAGCCAATAGATCTCTCCTACTTTTTGTGTTTTACAGTATGCAAGTGCTCATCTGTTTGATTGCTGCAATGATGTGTAAAAGAAGGGGGTGTTTGATTATCAAGCAGCGCATTGCTAATGTGAGTCATAAATGAGGGTTTGTATAACAGATTTCTTCCAGTGCCTTTAAGAATATTAAAAAGAGATTAATTTAGCTTTAGTTAACATTACTTATAATTCACTGTATTTGTGTGCTTTTATGTATCCTTAAAAGGAACCCTGCATGATCAGACAAGTTCATCTTGTTGGATAGATATTTGTATCTTTCATACACATATTGAAAAAAAAAAACTCACAAGATATCTGCATTTTGAGTCATTTGAGTTTATAAATTCACCAAGAAACCGCCATGTTTTGGTTCCGTTTGGTCCACCCTGGCGCCGTGATGTCACAGTTCCACAGTGATCCTATGCAGTAACCTGTTTCAGACTGGCAGCCAGTGTTAGGGATGCATCTCAGAAATGCAGCACATCTCACACACAGAGAATTCCAAAATTAGAGGTCTCTTCTATATTGTATTTGCACCACGAGCAGTTATCTGTCCATCTAGACAGGGAAATAATGAATACAGAGCCATATTTACCTTGTTGTAGCAAATATTTACGTCCATATGGGTAGAAAATGTTTGAAATCTGTTTCTTGATGAACCAGATGAAGGACACGAGCTAAAATGCGTCTGTTTAATAAAGTTGTTCCTCGAACTTCTCTCCTTTATGAGGCTTTCTGTTTCCACACGGTTCAGGTTAAGATAAACACAATACGAATGGATCTATCCAGCAAGATTAACTTGTCTGATCATGCAGGGTTCCTTTTAAGAAAGGTCTCCAAAATCCTTAAGAACACAACCGAAGGCAAGCACTTCTCAAAATATAGATATTGAGGTATATCAGTGACCTCCAGTTTCTAAATTTCAAAAGAAAATGCACTTTGACAGTAACAAAATGTCGCCCATATTAGATCATCTATGAGAATAAAGAAAACCATGGAGTTATACTTATATGGAAACTCTTAAATATCTGTATGCTACCCAAATTTTCACTTTCAACTTCCTCCTGTTTTCCCTACTTTATTATCATCTCCCACAAACATGATAAATGTTTATTGACTGCAAACATAATCTAAAAAGTGCTTATGCTTACCTCAAACTGTAGAAAGCTATTGCTTTATGATCAATATTTCTGTTGCTTGCTAGATTAAAAAAAGACAAATTAATACAAGTATTGTTAAGGAACTTGTACTTAAGTTAAAAACAGGGGCAAAAGGATATCAGTTTTGATGACTTAAGGTGCTTCCCAAGTATTTCCCAGGTGCTGTTAAACAGAACAAGGACTTTTAACACAGCTTTTCCAACCACCTTAGTTTAATTTTAGATGCATACATTTTTTTTTACTTTGCACACAGAAACAAAATAATTTCACAAAAATTTAAAACTACCTTGGTCAAAATGATTAGCCCCTTGGAACTGACCTTGTTGTTGAGCCATAGCACAAACCGCTGTCATGCAATGATTTGTTTTTACTTTGTAAAGCTCAAAGCTTGTAAAATTTAGGTAAAAGTGAGGGTTATCTTACAATTAACACATTATAAAAACTTCAGTAAGGCTATGAGTTGTCACTTGAGCATTATTGCAAAAACAAAAGAAATTTGTTCAGACTTGAGAAAAAGATTTGTTGATGTTCACAAAGAAGGAGAAGGATATACAAAGTTATCACAGCATTTCCGAGTGTCAAGAACTGGAAGGAGAAGTACCATCAAGAAATTCAGGGAGAGCCACTCATTGCAGAATAAATCTGGCAGAGATAGGAAGAGAAAGACTCTGGAAAGAAGACTAGTGAGAGATGTGACCCCTGAACAACTGCCAAGACACTAGTGAAGGACTTAGCCAAGTCAGGAATTATAGTGTCAAAGAAGACATTTACTAGAGTCCTGCACAGGAATGGACTGTGAGGTTGTAGACCAAGGAAAACTCCACATCTGCAGAATAGACACCTTTAACATATTTGAAGTGCGCTCAGGACAACCTGGAGAAAGATAATGCATACTGGAAGCATGTCTTTTAGGCCCTGTCCACACGGAGATGAATTCAGGAGTATATGCAAAAGTTTTTGGTGGTATCGGCATTTCATCCACACAGAAACAGCATTTTAGGAGCCCGTAAACATGGTCCCAGAGTGAACAAATCTGTAAATGCTTACCATTTTGTCTCCGTGTGGACAGCCAACCATGACTTTCTTGAAATGATTAAGTCACACATAGCGTAGCCGACTTACCCTGCATGTGCTGTCGAACCAAAAGAACTACAGCAGAATACGGGGGTGCATTCGTGCTGAAGAAGCTATTGGGCTTATTATGGCGTTTATATCAAAATCTGATGCTCTTTTACCACCACCGCGAACAGCACACATCATATGTTCTTTAATCCAACACAGAGAACAACCAGAAGGGCAACTAGGATAAAGTCTGTGTCAGTTTTCTGTTGTCTTCTTCTCTCTTTTGGTGCATTTCCGTGGCAGCAATACAGCACCACGTACAGGCTTGGCATATATACTACAGCATTTCCAGACGTTCTCAGTGGTTCCGTGCTTACAGGGACATGTCCTGAAACGATGCTGTATTTACAGAGAACTTTTTCAAAACGAAAAGGGCCGGATAGGTATGCTAGCTACCACTGTCATTTAAAGTAAATGGTGTCCTAATAAAAGGACAAACTCTCAGTAACGAGATCCCTAATCCCAGTTAAGCCATCAATATTGGCTCAACTGTGCAGACTGATGGGCAGCAAGAAGCTGGCACTTCCTCAGGAAGGTCATGGAGCCAAACTTTACCAGTGTTTCGTTCAGTAAGTCCCACGACAACTCCAGAGGGTTGAACAGTCATTTCCTGCATCCCAGAGCCACCTCATTCCATGCTAGCTGTTACTGCCCGCCAACATGGAGACATTCTTTTTCTTACTTACCCTGCCACATGGCCATCACAGCCCAAACAGCATTGCCACCTTCAACAAACCCAAGCTCTGTACATGCAAGCTCCAGGTAGTGACAATGCGATACAGCCTACCCTAACACGCTGCAGCCACAGAAGACAAACAATTCCTCACACTGGCATTACACATGAAACTGCAAAGAGAAGACAAGAGAGAATAGAAAGGCCGAAAAGTGTGAAGAGAGAGTTTAGCAAGAGAGCCAGGGAAGCAGAGACAGGGTGAGGTGCTCTAAGCACTCACTTCAGCCCTGACTGGTCTAAGGCTCTACTTCCCCCTACTCCCCCTAGACTAGAAAGAAGAGAACCCTAACAGAGGAGTTGAGTTGTCAACCTTTTTCTGGCCCCTGGCAGGCTTTATATCGCCTCATTCAAATCCATTGATTGATTTGAACTACTTCATCTAAACTGTCTTTCCAAAAACTCCCAAAACTGCAGGCCCTGCTGTAAACTCCCTACATCCCAGTTCTACTTGACAAACCCTAACTTTCCATCCTTGCTGTTCAGCTTCTGCCCCTACATTTTCAAATCAAAGCTTTTTCCCTTTATATGCTTCCACTACGGGGTCATCCCAGGGAGTGGTCTGTTCTAGAAAATAAACTATGTGCTGACTTATGGTACAGATTGTTTTTTTTTTTTGGGGGGGGGGGTGCTTTCCCCAGCTTTGTGCAGTGGAAATGCAAATGATTATGTATCATACTAAAACCATGTCTTTACTGTTCCACTTGGTGGAAATACAACATGACAGTCCCATGACTTTGAGAGTATCTCATAATTGATCTTTTTTTTTATTTGAAAAGTGCTTGAAACTTAAAACCCTACCATGAATTTAAGTGAGATTTTGAATGTGGGTGTTTTTCTTGCACTTTATACATCTGCACTTATACATCTACTTAAAAAATGATCCCAAAACGTCCTCTCCATCCAAGCATAGCAAGCTACATTTCTAAAATGCAGATCAGCTTTTTCTACCTATGTGTATTCCACCAGACTAGCATTCTGCATAGTCGAAAATGCAGTAGCAGAGTTATTTTGGAGTGTGACCAATAAGCTAAATGAAAGCCTAGGGCCCTCATGTACAAGAGTTACTTAAGCACGTAGTGGGGAAACTAACACAACTCAGGAGTTTAGCTGGTAAATTGAGCAGATAAAAAACTGGGGGAAAGACAGGGAGAGAGGTGGAGGAGGATGTGGAAAAGTTCCAGACAAGCGGATGGGTGTGACCTGAGAAACACCATGTGGAGGTAGAAGTTCCTACTGCAGCCACCTGAGCCCTGAGTGTGTCTGAAACAGGAGTGGCTCGTTGACAAGCCATCGCTCAGAGAGTCTGACAGGGCTTTCAGCAGACCCCTGTCCTTCCTAAACTCCTCCCCACACCAGCTACCCCCCTGACACACACCCTCGAACCCTACACCACAACGTATGTCAGCACTGTCATTAGCGTAATTGCTGATTACATACACAGTTGTCTCACCAAGCCTTCCAGACGTGCATCAATCTGCAGGCAGCTTTTCTTTCATTTGATTGTTCAGAATGTTGACTTCTTATTTCTCTAACAAATTGCATCCTCTGTGGAAAATGAAAGGATTTTTCTTCTTTTTTTATGGACACAGTTTGTTTTTCTTTGACCAGTTTCAGTCTAATATTTACACCAGTCCCGCTCGCTCCGACTGAAGCCAGTCAGATACAACGCACCAGACGTCATGGGCACAAAATGAGAACTCACAGCAAATGCTTTCGTTTTGAGGCCCGCTGATGGATAAGTGGACAATGTGTCATAGACAGGTAGCTGTGAAAAATTGCCCTTGTTATGCTTGTAGACAGTTTAGGTATCTGTGGAATTCAAAGTGGTGAAAATCCTTGCAGGCTTTTTTTGACAGTTCGTCTTCTTTAGTGGTGGTAACAATGGTAGATTACGTTTATTTATTTTTTTACACAGTCTTCAAATGTCTAGAGCCTCTGCATTTGAACTGTCAGTGATCAATCTGCTGTCCATGCTTAAATAAGTCATGACATATTTTATTTTAGGTTTTAAATGTATAATGCATGTAACTCTTTTTAAAAAATCCCAGAAAAGACAGAGGATGGTTAAAAAAGTTGTGATACCATGATGGAAGATTCACCTCAAACACAGCACCTTGATGTCATTATTGGCCTGCACTGAATCAGATGTACTTTTTTGTCTGATTCCGACAACAATTTAACATCAGTCAAATTATTTCTTAGATTATACTGAAATCTTAAATCTGAATCCACCTTCATCCACCTGCACCTAAGTTTGGAAAAAAAACTTGGATATTTAGGATTGAAAGCACAACCAAGGAACTTTTTTTAACCACACTTGTGGTTTAATGTACCTTTATGTCAAAAATTAAATCCTAGCCCACACTTTAAGATTTTTAAAATCTAAAAATGTCATTGTAAAAGTAATAATGATAGGAAACAAACAGTTTTGTTTCTATAAGGTGAGAAAAATGAAATTACCAGAATACTGAGGACACCTGAGTGTGCACTTTGTATAGTGTCATGTGGAACGGAATGATCGTGAATCAGAGAGCAAGCTGCACTTTGAGTGAAGTTATCCACTGAGTTAGTGACTCCCTGCCTCTGGCAAGGGGGAATGAAGAGCGGTGTGCTGATTTACAGAAAAGGGTGTTGCAAAGGTCTCTGCACCATTCCTGCCAGAAACTACATAACTTGCAACGGGTATTTAATTCTAGTTGATAATACTTATTAATTGTGAAAAGTGCACTGCAAAGAGTCAGTGATTAAAGACGTATATACTTCAAATACTTCAACACCCCAAGTGAGTGTAACTGACTCTGAACCACAATTAGAGCTAATTCAAAGTGCAAAGAGTTTTTCTGTAAATATGTGAATATTTTGAAGACTTCCAAATTTTTTTTTGTTTTTTTTTTTTTACTTTTTGGTCCCTAGGAGATGGGAGAACACGTTTGTGCAAAAAAGTCTTAGTCATCATTGTTTACTGTGTGCTACAGATGAAGTAAGATGTTGAGAGCTTGACAGTGCACCACAGGGTTGATGTTCTACAATCTTTTTAAGACAATAAATCCAGGTGAGACAAAATGGTTTGAAAATAGCTTAGGGCTCAGAGAGTTACGTGGCAACATAGTTTTCATAATCATGGTTTCTGGAGTACTTTTCCTTAAAATTCCCAAAGCAAAAAGGCTATAGATTACGTCACAGAGACTGTGAATATGAGCTGAACATGCAGCAGAAGTGAGTAAAAATTGATTTGGTTAGTAGTTGTGCTTTCTTCTTCAGTCAGCTGCCTTTCCTGATTGGCTTTCTCTCTTTCTGTGTTACAATACACAGCTAACTTTTACTATTTGAAACTAGTGAAACCTCAATGCTCTTCTTAGCAGACTCACTCTTCACACACCTGAAATTACAGGAAAATCTGCTAAGATAATATTTGGAACCATGAAAAACTGGTGGACTCTGTTTTGTCACTTTTGAAGGAAGAATGAGGTCTATTGTGGTGTAATCCTACAGAGAGATTTATGTATGATTTGGCAATGCAAAAATAATGAGTAATATAAAGAGACAAGTCTCATTTAGGGATTTCTTATGTAAATGTTGTCTTACAGTAGAGCCTTTTTAAATGGAAAGCAGGTTAAGTAGGAGAATTAAATTCACGTCCACTTACAATCTTCATCCAAAACACAGGTTTGATCAGCTATTTTTAAGTCTCACGCTGTTCCAGTGATGAATATTTCAATTTGTATTTGGGGGCTAAAACCAGCCCTCGTTGTTAAAAATGCATGATTTCATAACAGTGCTCTCATAACAACATTAACCCATTCAAACAAAGGCTCATCTTTGCAATTACACCAATCAGGAGCAATATCATAAGGAGGGCATGCTGATCTGGCCTTGTGTATTCTGTCTGCATCTCCCACCACCTTATCATTTGACTGAATTGCCTTCAAATGTTTGTTCTATTGCTGTTTTTGGACATCACTTGAGTAGAAAATTGCTCTTGCCTTGTAGCTTTCATGCTCCACCTGCGTGGTGAGGGCAAAAACTGGTGGAGGTGGTGAAGGTTAGAGATACAGAGATGGTCGACTGAGGTGAGCGCTTCTCCATCAGAACCAGGTGATGAGTTTATGCGTCGTCACTCCCCGGAGGGCCCCGGGGCCATGACCTCCCATCCATCCCCTTACACTCTCATTCATTTCACTTTCATAAGCACCAGTAATGACTTCCCTCCAATGAAAGGGAGCTAGAGCAGGCTCAGACACTTGTTGGGGAGAAGTGGAATCTTTCTTCCGGCACAGGCAATCATTCGTGCTCTTAAAAAATGCGGCAAGAAGGATATATAGCTATTACTGAGGTCACAACAATCATTTTCACCTTCTCAAGTAAACCTAGTGCTTTATGCAGCTGGCACTCAAACAGATTGACACATGCCTAAACGTACACATGCACGTATATAGACACACGCTCTCTCACAGTGGCTGATGGAGCGATGGCTCTGTGCATTGTAATATGCTCGGGAGCCTGTACACGGATTAGCAGCTCATTTCAGTGGCTGCACAGTTGGCCTTCACAGTCTCCCAGAGGAAGGAGACAGCTGTGTGCGGGTGCTGTTAGAGAGAGTGTGTTTGTGTGTGCGGAGGTTGAGGGCACACACGCCGTATGCTTATCTGACACCAAGGGGGGCACAAATTTGAGATGGTCCAATACCAGCTTAACCAATACACACCACTGCACTTAACCATAACAGAAGTGAGCAGCTGACTCCCGCCTCTCAGGAGACGTCTTATCATATTGCTCCTCACTTTAAACAAACTACAAGTTAGCGAGGATTTAGCCCGGCTTCATGTGACTGAGCATGAACGCATACGTTAGAGAGGATTTGTGATGATTAAAAAAAAGACCCTTAGAGATCTGACTTAATTTTAAAAGTAGGTTCAGGCTAATTCGAAAAGATAAACACAAACATTGTTATTTTTATTGATTTATTTATTTATTTTAACAAAGTACTCTGGGAGCGTAAGGGCCAGACTTTGTTTGTGATAATTGCTTGTGAAACTGCTAACTTTAATTACATTTTCACCCCAGACAAACCACTCTCATGACTTCTGGTGATGGGATCCAGGTGGACCTTATTATGAAAATGAGAACAGGGGTCTTGAGTGACGAGGGGTCATGTGAAGATGTTACTCGTGATCTCACACAGGAGGTATCTTTGGACACCTAAAAAGCAAATAAATATTTAAATGGGAGTTAGATACTCTGTCAGCTGGAGACAAGGCTTCTGGACGGGTGGTTTCTGCCGTGACGAGGTGTGAATTCTCAGATTTGATGACCTGCACTTGAGCCTCTTTGACTCCTGCTGCACTAAATCTCATTGTTTATTTGGCCTTTTGTTTAATATTTGCATTCTAAGTGTCAGTGACTATTTTGGAAGAAATTCACCCTATACACACGAGGGGCGATTTTCTCTGACCACTTGTTCACGAGGATGTTCAAATGTTTAAATGTTAAACTGCTTTGTTTCAGAGGCTTTGTAATATAAATGCACAGTGTTTACTATTTTACTTAGTCTAGGTTGATCAGCAGCTGGAATTATATTAGAGTGAGAAATTCTAGAGTTATTTCCTGGCTTAATACAAATTTGAACAACAAATGATAACCAATGAGTCATGTGAGAAAATACCGAAAGGTAGTACATTCCCACCTAATTAATGGCATTGATTTTAGCTAGACATGCATAGCTGTTTTCATTTCTAGAATTCTGTTTTAATGTTCAGCTGAAATAACATTTTATAGTGAAACTAGAACTAAAGTCATGCACTTACAGTGCATTCAGAAAGCATTCAGACCCATTTCACTTTTTGCAATTTTGTAATGTTGCAGCCTGATGCTGCAATCGTTTGAATTACTTTTATTCTCACCAATCTACACTCATGACCCCATCATGACAAAGTGAAAACAGAATTTTAGGAACTTTCGCAAATTGAAAATAAAAAACTGAAATATCACATTGGCATAAGTATTCAGATTCTTTGCAACAATGCTTGAAACTTAGCTCAGGTTCCTCCCACGTCTCTGGATCGTTTCTGCAAATTGATTGGAGTCCACCTGTGTAACATTAGATGATTGGACAGGATTTGGAAAGAGACAAACTTCTCTGTAGAAGGCCTCACAGCTGACAATGTACATCAGAACAGAAACCAAGTCATGAAGTCAAATGAACTGCCTGCAGAGCTCAGAGACAGGATTGTTGCAAGGCACAGATCTAGGGAAGGCTGCAAAACATTTTGTTGCACTGAAGTTTCCCAAGAGCACAGTTTGAGCAAGTTTGGCACAACCAGGACTCTTCCAAAAGCTGGTCACCTAGCCACACTGAGCAACTGAGGGAGATGGGCCTTAGTAAGAGAGGTGACCAAGAACCTGATGGTCACCGACTGAGCTCCAGAGATCCTGTGTGGAGATGGGACAAAGTTCCAGAGGGACAACGATCACTGCAGCCTTTCACCGATGGGGGCTTCATAGCTGAGTGGCTAGACAGAGGACTCAGGTCAGTGCAGAACACATAAAGGCCAGCTTGGAGTTTACAAAACACTCCATGTGAAAGCCAAGTGAGATTTGATGTGTTTTGCACAGACCTGAGCTACTCTACCATAAAGCCCAGATGGGTTGAGGGCTGCAGTGATGCTTGTCCTGCTGGAACTTTATCTCACTGTTTCAGTATTTCAGTTTTTTTTCTATATTTCATTAATTTACAAAAAATTCTAGAATTCTGTTTTCACTTTGTCATGATGGGGTATTGAGTGTAGATTAATGAAAATAAACATATTTTATTTGACTGAAGATTAGGCTGCAACATAAGAAAACAGAAACAAGTGAAGGGTCTCAATACTTTATAAATGCACCGTGCATTCACAAGTTATACAATTGCCTGACTGTCAAAGTAGTGGTGGGTCAAGACTGAACAGCTTCTAAGAGGCCTTGTCACATGTCTAAGCATTGATCTCTTTAATCTCTAAAATCTGATCAGTTCAACCTCCAAACCACCCTAGTAAACAAGAATTGCAGGGATAGTATCTGTTTAAAAGAATATATTCATTTATCTATTTCCATTGATAATCTGAACTGTAACCCTTTCTTGGTTGTAATAGTCAAGTCAAGTCAATGTATTTCTATGGCACATTTAAAAGAACCACAGTCGACCGAAGTGCTTCATAGGATTAAGACATGTAGACGGCAAAAAAAACAATACAGAAGAATTTAAAAATCAATGATAAACAGTACAAATACAAGAATTGAATTTGTTAAGATGTCAAAGCTCAACTTGTATTAAAAGCCAGCTCAAACAGGTGAGTCTTAAGAAAGGACGTGCATTTTTCAATAGATAAAGCAGTTCTAATGTTTTCAGGTAAACTGTTCCACAGTCTCAGAGCAGCCACTGCAAACACTCTGTTACCTCTGGTTATAAGCCTGCATCTTGGAACATCTAAGAGTATCTGATGTGTTGACTGCAGTGCTCTGACTGGAGCTTGATGGTGCAACAACAAAGACAAGTATTACAGGGCTAGCCTGTGCAGTGTTATACAAACCAGTAAAAGAATCTTAAACTGGATCCTGAAGCTGACAAGAAGCTAAAACTGGTATTTTATGATCACAACCTTCTCTTCCCTGTCAGAAAATGTACAGCTGCATTTTTGACCAACTGCAGATGACTCATCAATATCAATGTACAATGAATTAAAAGAGTCCAAGCAAGACATTATAAACATGTAAATAAATGTCTCAAACTCCTTCAAGGGGAGTTGGAACTCAACCTTCCCGAGGAGTCCCAGCTAGAAGAAACTGAGTCCTTTCCACTGATGAAATCTGTTTATCAATTTTAAAGGCGTTATCAAAGAAAAGTCCAAGATTTTTGACCGAGGGGCAATAACCTACCAGGAGTTCAGACTTACCAAAGACAGTAATTCAGTGTCAAGAAATTTAGCTCCACCTAAGATTTAAGATCTGAAGGACAGCCTAGCAAAGCATGTATAGAGTCTGTTTTCATGGGCAGGTAGATCTGTAAATCATCTGCAAAGCAAAGTGAAATTTTGTATTTCTCAAAAATTGTTTCCATGGGAAATAAGGAAAACAGACTGGGGCCTAGGATTGAGCCTTTAATGAACCCCATGGCCTAATGGGGCCCTAGCAAAAGAGATAGATTGTGAGATAGAGCTACTTCCACACATTAACCACTGTTTGTGTTTACTAGTTTTAGTATGACTTTGTATGTTGGCATTTCCATCCTAAAAATGGCGCTTGTAGTGTGTGCACAAAGCAGCATCTTCAGTGTCTGGTACATCACTTACTTCACTACCTGATATTACACAGCAGGTCTTGTCAGTATGATATGCTGGGCTAAGTGACATCCTGCCGCCAAGATTGATTTACAAATGTAAAGATGAATCATGTTGGCTGCATTTCCATCAAGCAGTCCAGTTTAGTTCAGCCTCAATTACTTGCATTACCAATGTGAAAAGTTGGGAAAGGTATCAAAGAAAGGAATCCATACCTACTTTTTTGTATCCTTCTGTTGGTGTACCAGGCATGCTTGTCCAACCCATAGAGAGTGGAACTAAGCATACTGCAGTCCATTGATACGTAGAAAGGCGTGTCAATTTCAATGCGGCAGCAATAAAAATGGACTCCAAACTTAGCTAAGAGATGCCTCTTTAACAGTTTTTCTCACTCATGTTGTCAGGAACATGTAGCAACAGACGCGTGATATACTATTTAGGAAATAAACCATTTAGGGTACTGTGTAGACTGAGATGACAACTCTGTCAGTTCTAAGAGCCAGCTCTGTTTTAAGCAATGGGAACAGAGTCCAGTCTGAGGGCAGGTTTCCTTTTTGACATTTTTTTCAGCATAATAATAACCAATACAGAAACGAGAAGCCGTTTTGGAGCAAAAAGACTGGCTTTTATCACTGAGCTGAGCAGTTATCCAGATCTCTAAAAAACAGGTGGATTTCCCAGCACTATAGGTATGGTTGGACGGACATTGACTGTAGAAACACAAGTAAGATCAGGGTTTCCCATGCCAAACTATAGTGAACGACGCCAAACTGCTCAGTGGCAGTGCACCATTTTACTCTGCATTAGTTGTGTTTCCCTATTGGATGAAACAGCAACAGCTTTGGCAGCAACACATACTGACATACAGTATATACAGACTTATCAGTGTCGCAAGCATGGTGCACTGATTTGGTGTTAAAGTTGGTTAAAACCAGGATAGGACTCTTCAAAATTGGGACTTATCAGCATTTTATTCATATTTTTGGGGACTTGTATTTTGGAATCTGGGATTTTTGTCAGACAGGTACGGTAGAATGATTATAAAACAGCAGTAGTGTGTTTCACCTTAACATGACCACAGAGGGAAGTGGCTGCTGTGTGAAAAAGGCAACTCTTTGTAAAAAAAAAAAGTACTGGTCTAGAACCTTTCCTGATGAGGATTAAAGATTTTACACTTTCCATCAAGTTTTTAGCACCTTTGGGCAAGGTTGTCATTGTTGCCAGTGGTATAAATGTTGGATCATAGCTGAACTTTGTTGTTATAGGTTAAAGTTTCATGCCTGCTGGTGGGCCAGCTTCCTGAATCCTAAAACGTCAACTGTCAGTTCCAAAGCAAACACCGCCGACTCCAGGACGGAGAGGAAACAGAGAATAAATCCAGAGTTCAGCGCTCCAGGAAAACCTCTAACTGAGTAATACTCTGTGACATGAGACAGAGACTCACTCCTCTGGATATTTCCCAGAGTTTTACAAAAGGGAACAAAAAAGAAAAAAAGATCCTTACCGACTGATGTCACAGTTTGTAATTTTGCAGACAAAGGAAACCTTTAAGAGATGTATTCATTCTATTATGTCGGGCAGCATGACCTGTTGTGGCATTAACATGAGAAATGGGACTGGTGGTGAGTCTGGGCTCCATCTCACAGTTAGTTCTCTCTCTAATCCAATCTGGTGCAATGGGGTTGGCATTGCAGTACCAGGGCTGCAGCAGCAGGAGACTGCTTTATGAACAGAGATGGGGTTAGAATTCTGAGACCCCCAAACCAAAGAGGTCACTGGTTTCGCTTTTCTGGCTTCTTCTCACTGAGTCTACAGTGGGTGGTAAGGAGTGGGATTTTTAATTCAAAAGCAAGGTCATATTTGAAGTACTTAAGATTTTTTCAGAAACATTGTTTGTTGTTAAGATCATAACACTTGTGTGAGAGTGATGAAAACAGCACTCATCCCAATTTTCAAGAGTCCAGTGTGAGGTCTTTCAATGGGATTTTAAAGCATGTAATAAAACCCAACTTCTGTCAATCTCTTCAAAAAATACACCATAGTATCTCTACTTTCAGCTACTGTTAGAAGATTAAGGTTTGTGTTGACTAGATATATATATATATATGTATATAATCAATCGTGGCTGTTATTGCTAATTCATCATGTTGGTCTTTAAAATAATAGGCCATATCAAAGAGTACAGTCTAGACCTGCCCTCTTTGTAAAGTGAAACAATATAACTTCAGTTATCTCATGGTTGACTGGCTTATCCTTAAATAATATCTAACCTCAGGAAATAAATGACAAACAAAAAAGTAATAGAGGATGAAAAGTGAATTATAGAAAAACATCAACTACCATATTCAGATTCAAATTAAAAAAAGAAGTTGTAAGATGCAGTTTCCGCTCTGCCTCTACTCTTACCCCTGTCCCTTAGGTGCGATACAATAAATATCAGTGTTTCTATTCAACTGTTAAAATGTAAACTGTATCATGGAAATTGCAATAAAAGCAACTTTCAGTCCACAGAACTGGTCACAGGTGCTTTTTGGGGGTATCTGTCCTTTAGTTCATATATGTTTGGCAATTTCTACTTTTACTCAACTATATTTGATTAATTAACTGTGTTCTTAAATCCCATTACATTTTCTCTAAAAGCCTGTGTTCTCATTACTTTGTATCCAGAAGCATTTGGTAATGTATTTTTGGGGTTTGCTGTAAATGAAAATATACAGTAATATAAGAAATGGAATACGTTCAAGGATTTTTGTTTGTATGCTGTGATTGCATAAGGCAAACTAGGGAAAGTTGTCGTACTGGTCTTTGCAATGGGCTTCCAAATTACAAAAACTGCCACTGACCATACTGAAATGTTAACATGGTTAGAAGCTTGTTTTCCTCTCAAAGTAGAGTTTTTTTGGAGTGACTACATTTTATAGTTTGCTTACAGTTGAATGTAAAGTTGAAAGTGCTTTAGATTCTGACCACTTCATGTTTTGGATTTGTATTTTTTTTACTTTGAATTAGGGTTGTCAAAGAATGAATCTTTTTTAATCCCGATTAATCTTAGAACTTCTTTGCTTGATTTCTATTAATCTTACCTTTTTGTTTAAGTTTAAAATTCCACCACCTTGCATTTAAAACTTCCTATCTTGTCCCTGAAGTCCTATTGTTTAAAACCATCACATGCTCATGGCAGTATTGAGATGCTTCTTTCATCGCAATACAGTGAAATTAACAATACAGTTACATATCTATCATCTACCAGAGTGACATTATACAATTCTCCATATCCAATTTTTTCCCTTCCTGGGATCTTCTGTTGATATACGGCTAAGCTTTCATAGCTACACAAACTGGACTTATTTTCTTGACATGTTTCCAGATTTGTACCTTAAGTTCTTATTGGAAAGCTAGTCCACATTGTCTTCTTGTAGATACACAGGGAAAAATCCACAATTATTTCTTAGTAGTTGTTTTTTTTCTTTTGGTAAATGATAAATGGACTTGTTTGGCACTATGCCGTCATCTTACTACCAAAGTGTTTTTCATCAAAGGCCACACCTACCCATTTATACCCATTCACTCTACATTCACACACTGATGGCAGGGGTTGCGATGAAGAATTTACTAGTAGCATTCAAAAACATTCATACACATTTACATCCCACCAACAAAGCAGTGGGGACAAATTGTGTCTTGCCAAAAGACACATTGACATGTGACTGTGGCAGCTGGGGATCAAACCCACAACCTTCCAATTGTAAGACTACAGACTCCACTGTCACAGTCACTTGCAGTCTTGTGTTTTCTAAACATAAGACTGCTAGCATCACATACAGCACTTCTGTTGTAGGTATAATTGTCACTCCTTGACCTGACGACCTAGGAACTCACACATGGTTGTCCCATGGTGCCATTGTAGAAGACAAAAAGAAAATCCTGTCATCTGAGAAAGACTTTGACCTCAGTCATTTTAGAAAAAATGAATTTCACTTAGGGCATTTTTGGGTATATCTGTTTATCTATTTTACTAAAGCATAGCTCCAGTTCTTCATCAACAGGGTCTGGATACAGAGGTTATAGGCATTAAATAAACTATTAAGAAATTCTTTTGTCCCTGATGGTCTCTTTGCCTTTGTGGCTCAAGTAGAGACACCAGATTCAATTTCAGACACTTTCATCACAAGTAAAAAAGATAAAGTGTGGATTTGAAATATCAAAATAGGAATTGTGACTAAAATTGGAAATATAAATGTGACTTTTAAGCAGCTACACTCACAGAAATACTTAGGCCTAATTCTTAAAATTTATGTATTTCAATTGCATATAAAATTTCCATCCATTTGAATTACTTAGATTTAACATTAACAGGCCAATAAACTTTATGTGCTGAAACAGATTTATGCTGATTTTAAGGAATTTGAAATAATAAATTCTAAAAATTTAATCATTTCAATAAAATCAAATAGATGTAAATACTTAAAAATAAACTACGCCATGATTCATATTTCTGAGTGCAAATAGTAATCTGTTGGACAAGCAGAAAAGTATACAAAGATGACATTCCTGTTTACAATGTCTTTCAATTGTGGACCAAAAAACCTGAAAATATTTACCTCAGAGACAAACTGACACGCTTACTTCTCATCACCCCTCTGTGTTTCATCTTCTCAGGTTTTAATATTTGGGTGTAGCAGAAGTGGGAGAGGAGTCCTCGCCTCTTTGTTCCAAACACAACAGCTGTGACTTAATGAGTCCATTCCAAAGTGTTCACCCTTTGCCCAGAGTCTGAGCTGCTTCCACCGCTACCTCCTCATTGACCACATGACCATTGTCACCACCTTATTCACTGGGTCTTAATGGTAAGACACACAAGAATGCAGCAGCGGCTGAGCCTTCGCCACCTCAGAGCGCTGGTGGGAAAGCTCCTGAACTCAATTCCAGCGGCTTATGTTTACCATGACAAACCAGTGACCTATGGGTTCACTCTTGTAATTTGGGGAAAACCACCCACACACACACACACACAGAAACACTCTTTCTTTCCTTTTCTGTACCTCCAAACATGCTTGCTGTGTTTTTGCCTCTGTATCATAAAAAAATCGGGCACAAATGTTGACTCAAAACTGTGTCATTATGTTGTCTTAAATGTAAATTTTCTACTACAACACAGAGAAAATAACAAGGATTAGATTTCTGCCTCCTCATCTGTCAACGGTGTAATATCATAACCCCAAAAATGCACTAGTTTGGAAGTTAAACTGGAGCTGCCTTGGATCTGTGCAGCTGCATTTTTTCCAAAGCTGAAAGGAACAAGACATGTGATGCAGCACAAACCTGCAGCCTGGCGAGGGGAAGTTAGGATGTTGCCATAGCAATTGAGATGAAATGCACAAGTAGTGTTTTAATTAAATCCAGCCTCTTTTGTAGATTTGACAGTGAGTAGAGTGGTGACAATAGGCAGCCATAATATTAAAAGTCCATCATTAGACGCTTTTCGTGGAACCATGAATTAAAAAAAATCATTTTGCCTCCACGCTGAGGCGATTTGACTAGGACTGCTGGAAACATTTTTTTTTCTTCTTTTACCAATGAATAATTCACACAGATGTGGTGATCTGAGCTCATAACAGAGTTGCAGAACAAAGCCTAACACAGCCATAAATGCTCTTTACTGTCTTTTTATTCTACACTCACTTCAGCTTCACCTTAGTAAAGGCTAACTGCGTCGAGTGTTTGCATCCCGTTTATCCTTGAAAAGGAAAAAAAGCTCCTGTCAGCCGGGCGCATATGCATACAAAGTGGTGCGCTTCGTTATTAAGGACTATACAAACAAGGTTGTATTAAGAGTGGGGGGAGCAGGGTGGGGGGGTACAATGATGATACTGAAGAGCCAGGGAGTTACACACCCTTAACCCCAGGAATAACACAGCATGGAGCTGTCATTTGAGTCAGGTATCATTATCTCGGCAGGTCTTTGCTCTCAGTGAAGGCTGACAGCTTTATGATTTGATTCACTTGTGCTGCGAGGCAATTAAAAAAGCAGGGTAGAATTGGCAACTCTTGAATATAAAAAGAAGATGACTAAAATGGTATTATTTGGGGATTATATACATGGTATTACTTTATTTAAGTGGTATGAAATAATGCATGGATGCATGTGACTGTTAATCTATGTTTATTGTGTGTGTTGTTAGAGGAAAGGGATGCATGTCATCTCATATTGGAGGATGAATTGAAATCATTTACATGAACCATTTCCCCCGAATCTGCTCGCTAACCTCACACCATGCTTTATAATTACCTTTTTAAAGATATTTTAATTAACCCTGCCCTTCCTCTGTGTTGAATTGGATTCCCATCATGCCTCCTCCATACATCTGCTTAAATAGCCAGGGCATAAGTCAGCATTTGACCCTGGACATGAACCTCAGGAACAAAAAGCTTGTTGAAACCTGCCATTAGGCCAAATTCCTGATAACCTTTCCTGCCCCCCGAGGGTGTACTGGAGTGATACTTCCTCTCCTCCCTCCCTCATCTCCCTGTATCTTCTCCTGGACACGCCATGCAAAGTGAATGACATGATATTAAAGCACTTCCTCATCAAGATTGAAAGGCGTACATTCTTTTTCTGCCTTCAAGCAGTCAATTATTTGACAAGTACACATAATGAACAATGCAAGACTAGTCTGAATTTAATCAAAAGGCAGAGACAGGGGCCCGGTGCAGATGGGAAATGATTAACACAGTTAATCAAACATCCCAGCGTTAGGTTAAACATGTGCAAGCCTATCCCATCATCTGAAAAAAGGATGGGATCCTCCACACATTTCCATTTTTCCATTTCCTCTTGCCTGTGGAACATTTATTGCATTTATTATGTTGACCCCTATTTATTCTGCTACTTTCATGAAGGTATTTATGTTGGTCCTGACATCTCTGACTAATACCTCTCCCTGTGGTGAACCCTAATGCAGACAAATTTGAGGCAGCTAGCTCTGAGGAAATAGTCAAATGCAGCCTAATCCAAGTGGTATTAATGTAAAGGTTGTTTGCTTTTTGTATCTCAGAGGGATGCTATAAGGAAGATTTATGCAACAAAAAAAAAGAAACGCCCACGCAGAGTTTATAAGATAAGCTCTCCAGAGAGAATCCAATACATCAAGCAGGTCAAAGCATAATGGGCGCAAGACAGACTAAGATATTTATCTTTGATGCTTCAGAGCTTTCCTTTAGCATTCGATTGACAGGAAGTGTTTACATCTGACACTGCTATGTAGTTTAACTTCACCATTTGTTTGATGGAAACACTGTAGTTTATACTCCTCACTTTACAGCTTTGGGTGCTTGTTAGGTTATTCTAAGGTTCTTCACAATATGTGTGATACTTACGTTAGAGATAAAACTCCCGTTTTATGAAAAAGAATATAAAATCAGTCCAAGTGTGATAGTCAAAGCTTTATACTACAGTGGTATTCGGAAGAATCTCTGCACTTGATCAATAATGAGGATACCAATATACAATGTATATTAAAGTTGATCTACTTTGCCCTTTTTTTGCATTGCTTCGCCATAATATGACATCTTTGATTTAGTCGCTTGGCTGATTAAGGACTAACTGATCTGTGGTTTTTGTGGAATCCTGTAGTTGCTCAATGCTGCTTTTTGGTAACCAAATCAACCTGTTTTCACGATCCGATGACTAAAATGCAATAAAACTATAAAACTGTCAGATGTCACCATCAGTAGAGAACTGTTTTTCAGTTTAGTTAAGTTTTGCAGCCTGATGCCACAGTCGAAAAACAATACAAAACAAAACAAAAAATTCTCATTCATCTACACTCACTTCCCCATGAAGACAAAGTGGAAAGAGAATTTTAGAAATTTTTGCAAAGTAAGTAAAAATACAAACTGAAATATCACACTGACATAAGTATTCAGACCCTTTTCAAAAACACTTCCCTCCCTTTTTCTGGATCTTTGCTAAGCTGTTTCTACACCTTGATTGGAGTCCACCTGTGGTAAATTAAGTAGACTGTAGAAGGCCTCACAGCTGACAGCGCATATCAGAGCAAAAACCATGCCATGAGGTCAAAGGAAATGCCTGCAGAGCTCAGAGACAGGATTGTTGCAAGGTACAGACCTAAAGAAGGCTACAAAAATGTTTTGTTGCACTGAAGGTTCCCAAGAGCTCAGTGGTCTCCATACTTCCGAAATGGAATAAGACAGGCTCAAGGATAAGTCCAAGAGCTGGCCAAACTGAACAATCGGGGGAAGAGGGCCTTAGTAAGAGAGGTGACAAAGAACCAGATGTCACTCTGACTGAGCTTCAGAGATCCTTTGTGGAGATGGGACAAAGTTCCAGAGGGACAACCATCGCTGCAGCCTTTCCAATCTGGGCTTCATGGCAGACTGGCTAGACTGAAGCCTTTCTACAGTGCAAAACACATTAAGCCCACTTGGAGTTAAAAAAAAAAAAACTCCAAATGAAAGCCAGCTCAGTTTGGCCAACAACCAGCTCATTTTCATGATGGGGTACGGAGTGTAGACCAGGCTGCAACATAACAAAACTGAAAACAGTGAACAGGGTCTGAATACATTCTGAATGCACTGTGTGTCCAATTCTCAAACGCTGCAATGATTATATTCGAAAAGAAATGCTGCAAATACATTGCAACTTTGCATGTTTTTAGAAACTGCTGCTGCAAAAGCTTGCATTTGATGTTGAAGGAGAGGCATTCATTAATTAAGCTTTGACAGTCTGAAGGTACAGTTAATAATTCAGTAATAACATCATTATGATGCTTCTTACTTTTATCTGAAGTATGGGTCATTTTCTTCCAAAGCTTTGTGTAGTTACACAGAAAACTTGCTTACCCACACTGTTTTATTGTATGTGTGTTTGACCTTTGTATCTGTTAAACTAAGTGCAGAAGTCCTCTGCAGTGCTGAACTCCTTCACAACCTGAGGTGTTTAGTAATGGAACTTTAGTAAATCTTGTAAATATCTCTTTGTTTAATAGACTGGTGGAAAGTCTTAAAAGACGACTATTGTTCCCTTCCCACTTTACCACGCAACAATAATTAGCCGTGATTACAAAGTATCTCTTGAGAAATTGGGACAGAACAATTTAGTTCATTGTCCTCAGAAATTGGAGTTGCCCTTCCTTTTCTTTACCCCCCTCCCCTTCTTTCCCCTCCCTCCATCTATTGGATTCATGTGTTCTTCAGTGTGTGCCAGAAAGAACACACCACTAATCAAGCAAACTATTTGATTGGCTTGGAAAGATTTCATTCGGACTAATTTGGCTTAATAAACAGTTGTGTCAAATGATTTGGATGAGTGCAATTGCAGACCTATTAACGGATGAGTATTAAAGAATGTGCTTTCACTGTTGGACGTATTTACATATGACCTTGCACATTTGCAAAAAGCCTGTGCTTCCTGAGGCGTGTGGCAGGAAGCACACCTCTTAAAAAGTAATCAGCCCTCAAGAACAAGTTGTTTATGTGGAAGTTTTGACAAATTGAAAACCTTCAAGGATTGTTGTTGACTTGGTAATAAGTTTTAAGCATCAACAGCAATAGCCGACATAATTTGTCCATTTTAATGCCTTGGTGAGCAGCCTCTGTATTTAAAACTGTAATGTTTTATGGAAATAAGCTATATGTATTTAAAACTTATAATTGTGTTCCTTTATACTGGCACAAAGCAGTTACTTTTAAATTAGTGGAATTAATCGGAATGCAAAATTGGAGACAGGAATGTCTGTCCACATTGATGAATGCTTAAGGAAGATTTTGCTTCAATTAAAAATTCAGGCAATTATTCTGAAAGATTATTGACCTCTAAAGGGACTGGTGAGGTCAAGTATTTTCTCTGTCTTTGCAGTATAGCATTCATCTTCATTAGAGAGAACAATTGAAGGCGTTTTTCCTCTCATGCTGGAAGGTATTAACGCAGACAGATTATCCCCTGCACACTTCACTAATAAAGTTGATTTCTATTATTGTGTGTCCAGGTAAAGACAGATTTTGAAGCATTGTCTTTCTCACACTTGCCTACTCCATCTCTTCATTGACACTTGCTGGACTTTCTCGTCTTTAAAGGACGTGTTAAAGGTCATGTGTAATGTTGTCAATAACATGATTTATCCTCAGCAGTTTGAATTGATTTTTCAAGTAGAAATCAGCATGTAACTATGGACATTTGAAACATTTACTTCCATCCTCAAAATGTTCAGAATGTTTTGGAATGAGCTGCATATGTGAATGCAAACAACAAATTTGATTTGATTTTTTCTTGCCAGCTCTTAAATTTCAACAGTGTTCAGCGAAGCCAATGTTCAAAAGCAACAAGAAATATCCATAATGTTTGTGTCATAATATTTTCTGCTCACCAGCATGTGTTCTATCATCATTATTATTCTGTGAAACTTCCAATTAGATATAGCATTGCAATGAAAGCAAAACCTTTCATCATGGTGTTGTGACTCAGTTGCTCGTCCACCGTTGGCAAGTCCACATTGTGTCCTGCCCCCTGCCCGGCAGAGGAAACTTGTAAGACACATGTGTGAACAAGCAACTTAAGGAAAATTTCAGGAGCAAGCTACCCTGAAATTTTAGAGAATGTTTTTTCAGGGCACATGAGTAAAACAGCCATATTTTGCTATGGGAAAGTTTGGAGTTTTTGGGATACAACATAATGCTGATAATCAGTAAACTTACTTAAACTTTCATTTATGGGTTTGATGCTAATAATTGGACTTAACAAGGTGAAATCTTCATCAACAACAGTTTTCACCATGACTGAGGCAAGGCAGTGGTGACCAAAAACGATCTTTGTTTAAAAAACTCTAGCAGAACCTAAATTTTGTTTCCAATCATAAGGCGTGATGAGATAAAGGAGCATTTGAGTGTTAAGGCTGGGCAATTGTTCGAATTTTAGATTAAATTGCAGTATGGCAGTCTGCAGTTTCCAAATCACAGATGCTACAATATATTTTTAACCAGAAATGTGTGTCAGAATACCTGATTGATACATTTTTTGTAACAGAGATGTTTTTCTCTAAACATCATGTAAATCCAAGCATCAGTTTTTCTAGAATAGTTTGTACTATAGTTTGCATAGTTTGCACTTGGCTGCCCTTGATGTGCCGGATGCAGGATCAATATCCCGTCTTGGCGCTGTTTGGTGCATGTCCTCCACCACTGTCTCTCCTCATATCGCTCTCTTAAGCTGTCCTATCAGAGTAAAATGCAAAAAAAAAATCCCAAAAATAATCTTAAAAAAGAGAGAGAAAGAATGACGTAAAATGAGCATTCCCTTCAATACAACTTTGATTGCATATGCAATATGAGTCAAAATAAATGCAATTAGATGTTATTCCACATCTTGAAGTCCTAGTTATGATGACGATTGCTTACATGTCTGCAAGTAAGGCTGAATCCCAATTCTCCCCTTAACCCTCAATCTTACCCTCAAGCTCAACCCTCAGTCCTAACTCGCCCCTCAGAACCAAGTGTAAAGGCCATCTTCTGACTTAGAAATGGGACACCCCTTAACAGCAGTTATGATTTCAGACTGTAGAGGGCAGTAATGTGCCAAAACTGCATAGTCTGTCGATTTAGAGGAAGAATAAGAAGAAGGAGACATAAAAATAAAAGTATATGTTGTGCAACAAAAAGGCAAATAATCCATAAAATAACATTAAACTAAGATATTGGAGTGGTTTTCGTAATTTTTAGATCCCTATTAACAAAGAAATACTTTTTTGTACCTCGATTTCTTCCATTCGCCGCCATCTTTCTTTGAGTGATAACCCTCAATACCAAGGGAGCTCCAGGAACATCTCAAAATTGAGGGAGATAAAACCCTTAAACTCGCCCCTCAACTCAACTCTCGGGAGAATAGAGACAGCCCTCACACTTTGCAGGAATGCGCATTTTGAGACTAAAGGTTAAGATTGAGGGTTAAGGGGAGAATTGTGATTCAGCCTAAAACAAATCAGCCAATTTGCTTATGTGTTTGAAACAGATAAATAAAAATACTTAATTTAAATAGATTACTGCAACATTTAATTTCATATAGTCCTGGCCTACAATAAAATAACAGTTTAGGTGTAATATATCTAATATTGTGTTGGTTATAATATAAAATGATTTGGCTTGTGTTGAAAAAACATAAGATGAGGTACTTTAAAAATATAATTGCATATATTCCCTTACACTATATTCACTTTTAATTGCAAGGCGAGATACACCCTGTTGTTCACCAGTCAATAACAGCGCTGACATAGAGAGACAAACAACCAGGCACACTCACACTCCCACCTGCAGTCAATTTAGAGTTACCAATTAACCTAACGAGCATGTTTTTGGTGGTGGGAGGAAGCTGGAGTGCGTATTAAATCGCAATCGCAATATTGGAGAAAACTCCCAATAAGATTATATTTCCAAATCATTCAGCCCTACTGAGTGTGTCTGTGTGCATTTGGGTGTGTGTCACTGAATAAGAGAAAAAGAGATGAGGAGTCAGCATGACAACAAGCTTCAACAAGCTAACGATGGCTTGTCCAAGCATTGTATGGCAAAGGTGTGTAATAGTCACAATATCAGTAATATAATCTTTGAAGGCTTAGGTTTCCCTTCATACAGATGTATGAAAAATGGTTAAATATGTTGTTTTTCTGTGATAAAATGTTGGCCAGAGGTAGAGGGAAAATATTCTTAATAAACTGTGATAATGATGGGAATTAGAGATTAATGGATTAAATGAAAAAAGTAATTTTCAAAGTATTCATTTATTGAAATGACCATTCGTTGCAGCCCTAAATGATTCAAAAACCTATGACTGAGATGAAGGCAGGGTACCTGATCATAAAGGTTGTATATGATATATTTTCCAGTGTCTGTATTCAACTAGAACTGTAATGTCTGTGTTTCCGTCTCTGAACTACTTGCATTTTATTCACTTAGTTGTTCATTTGATGCAGAGCAGTGTACCATGGGTCACTGAGGCACATCACCCATCTTTAGTCTTTGACTCATCATTGTGTTCTCTATGATCGGGTTAGGTGGCCTTCTTTTACCACTCATAGACAACGTCATTGGCTTATCCTTATCTAGAAAGCTATGCATAATCTTCCTCCTCATACTTGTGTGATTTTATTCATGGGGAAAGTTCTGAAAGCTACAGTCTTTGCTCTGTGACTCAGTCATAAGACTTGTTTTTGCTATCTGTTCCCAAAGTCCACCTTGAAATGAGTAAAAGGAGCTTTGGATTTGCTGCTTCTGCAGCCTGGAATCTGCTTCAGGAAAATGTATGTCTGGGAGAGCTGGTCTCCTTGAATTGTTTTAAAAGTAGATTAAAGGTCTTCAAGGAAGATGCATCAAGTGCTTTGATTGATGATTTTCTGCTCTGTGACTCTAGAGCTGATTGGTTTGTGTGTATGTGCAGCTGCCTGTCTTGGCCAGAAGACTCTTGGAAATGAGTCTCAGTTAGGCTTTCCTGGTTAAATAAATTTACATAAATAAAGAATAAATTTAACGTCTAATTTTGAATGACGTTTTTTATTTATTTATTTTTCTTTTTTTCTGAAATATATGTTCAAATCATGTCAAGGAATAGGGAATGTTAATGTAAAATTCTGGTTGGGAAATTTGGGAGGCTAATCATACTATTAGTCTTCTTTTTACTAAACAGAAGACATCCTTTTTTTAAATGTATTTATTTGTTGCTGTAGCACAACTCTTGGAAAGACAGTGTTGTGAAAGACTTTTATTCCTCTACTTAATGCATATTTTTCCAGAGTTCATAAACATTTTTAGTGAGAATAGCACAGTTCTTTGTTTTCAGATTATAATACATCAACTTGATGAATGAAAATCGTGCTCAAACCTGGGTTTTCAAATGTGTTGCAATCGTGAATTAATGGATCCTTCTTTCAACCCGGTCATTTTCTAAGTCTACTGAGCACTCACTGGGTTTTTCAGTGAGAACCGCATATTTTGTTTGAAAAATGTGTCCACATTTACACAACCCAGAGCCCGGCATGGCAAAGTGAAGCAAATTGGAACGGTTGGCCTCTGTTGAACCATATTACTAGTGACCGTATATCATTTTTTTATAGGTCACAAGTGAAGGACATCTGTTTCCACTCGGCCAAGTTTCCATACAAAACATAAGAATGGAGATTCTTCTATATATCTGATGCCCCTCCCCTCCTGCCTGTTTAAACCAACATGTGTCTCATACATTAAACCTGGAAAAGAGAAAAGGACTGTTTTGAAGCAGAGAGAGTATTTCTGAAGAGGGCAAAGATTTTTTACACCATGACTCAGTTTGCTTTTCATGGTTTGTTTATGTAGTGCGGTCTTTTAACACTCAACTTATTTGACAGTTGTGCAAGCCAGAGTCCAACCTGCCTACACTAGACCTTTGCTTTTTTTCTAATTTGATCTCAAAGCCCCTCATGTGTTTGACTTCTTTTTAATTGCTTCCTGTCTGCCAGGTCAATTATAAGTCCTGGGCCCTTTAAAGGAGGGGGTGGGGTAAGGGCAGGTGGTGGTGGAGGGGGGGTTCAGACTATAGGAGCATTTTTGAACAGACAGAGTGATTAAATAACTGAAATATGAGCAGAATGATGAGATCAGTCATTGGGACTTGATTTGATAATATTTTCCTCACTGTGCCAGCTCACAGAATACACGTTAGTTCTTGTTTAGAGTGAAGCTGATTGCTTGGGCTGCTTTTCTTTGGTCTGTTTAATGAAAAAAGAAGAAGAGATACAAAGACGGTCGCACTCTTTTATCCTTTATTGATTTTTTGGGTCAGGTGTGAACCAGTGTAAATACCCCTGCGGTTTGGTATTTAACACAAAGTAGAAGCGATCAAAAGATTAACCAGTAGGAATCAAGAAATAAGATGCACATTAAACAAGGTGTGAGTAACATAAGGTAATTAATTCTGTTTTAATGAGCAACAATGGCAAAGAAGAAGAATAAAAATGTCTGTATCCACCTGCACTCTGTCTACTTTAAAATACCTTGTGATGGAGGCAGTTAATTTTTTGAAACAGTGTGGCATCAATTGTTAAATTAGCCATCTTAAGATACAAATTATAAAGGAAATGCCACTATAAAACTCTCCATAAATGAAGCATATTGACTAAAGGTAGCATTCAGATGTCTTTTCATGTACCAATCCAGTAAACAAGCAGAACTAAAGCCCAAATTTGAGTCAAAATCTTTGAAAATGTATTCAGGGAAGCTTCCTAAATGTTCAAACATACAACATTAACATTAGTACACACAATACAGCCAGTGCATTTAAATAAGCCTGCAAGAGCTGCTATTTGCCTAAATATGCTCTTCCTGGTTCAACCAGAGCAGAATCAGGGCTGCTCCTTGAGGTGCCGCACAAGTGAGGTCAAAACTCCGAGCTGCATGGTCGCCCATGGCTACATAAATATTAACCAAGTCTCCGCTGTGTGGAGAGGCCTTCTTTGATTATGAGTCTGCTCCAAGAGTTTGATATCCAAGGAGACCACTAAAGCCAGCTTGACAAAATTGATGAGAGAATAAGGAGAGTGGTTGTGATGTGGAGGAGTTTCACTCGGGTTTTGGGAACAGATCAAGCTGCTGGATTTCATGCAAACGTAGCAAGGATGGAGACGTCCCCAGTTTGCAGTTCACATACTTAACTCCGCTTTGAACTTATGCTTGGAGAGTTATGACAGGAAGAAAATACAGGAAGTTTGGCGCTTTGCGGAGGCAATTTAGTTAAAATCACTGGAGAGCGTTAAGGAAATTTAACCTAAATATCTAACACCATTTTCTGATGTCTGTGTCAAGTCTTTGATTGTATTAGAGAAGAAAACAAAGAAGGTCAAACGCTTAATGAACAAATGATTGAGTGATCGAGCTTGGACGTGGCTTTGTTAATTGTGCTCTGAAGCATGTAACCTGGCCAAATCTTTGTCCATCAGCAGCGACAAGGAACCTGATTTGTTGGGGTCCTGTGACTGGTCATGTGTGCCTGAAATGTCAATCATGTGCAAATATTTTGGGAAGGAACCAATAAGCATTGTTGGGTTAACAATTGAAGGTTAAGAGGCAGGCTCGGAGCCACATGGGAAATAGGGGAGGACATGTTTGCTCTCACCATGGATGACTGAGGTCTGTCCAAAGCATTTGCAATGAAAACAGGGAAGCACTGCAGCTACGTCTTTACTATGCTGCAGATATACACTAACATCTTGAGTATGCATATATATTATTATAGAAGGTTTCATTTTAATGATGTTATATTTTACATTTGCAACATAGTATATATGTAGTTTATGGCTGCAATGTGTCAAACAACACAACAGTCCATAATGAGAAAAACAAAATCACTGATATGTCTGCCCTCACATGACTGCATGTTGTTTTGTTGTGATTTTTGGAGTTCTGTAAGTTATCGTCATTCACAAGAAGCGCAGCATAAGTCTAATGCCCTCTGTTGACAATGCAAGGAGGCAGATTCAAATAAATTCCAGCAAAATGGCAGTTGAGGCTGTTCAACACTGCAGCTGTAGAGACACCACATGTGTTTTTAGTCTGGCCTTATAAATAAACATTTCTCCAGATATGGACGCCTGCCACTGGGTGACCTTTTATTACATCTGTTTTCTCTTCTTTGTCCCTTCAAAAAAAGGAGAGTGCTGTATTATTATGTAAAATTATGCTTATGAAAACATAAGTCTGCCCCTCTGCTGCGTTCACCTTCACCTGGCAAGCATGACTCAACTTCACATTTCCCCTCGGTGGGTGAAAGACAGTTTTTATTGAAGCCAGGTGTGTACCCACGTCCTGCCTGATAATGTTTCTGGACCCAATTCCTTGACCGGATCATAACATGCTCCGAGTCTTCACCGATGGCAGGAATAAACATGAAACAGTTGAGACCGGCATGTTTTATCTATCATCAGATATTCTGATTTAAAGATAGAGGAAGTGATGAAGATATGAAAAACAGCAGCTGCACTGAAAATTAGATTTTCAACGCTGTTTAAAAAAAAAAAGAAAAAAACTTGTGCGGGGGTCTCTATAATAACAGCTGAAATGATGCCTTAGAATTCAGCTATCTTTAAAAGGCAAATCCCTTGGAAATCTTTCCCTGAATTTACAGTAACCACCTGCATTATACAGTGAATACAAAAAGGATCACCAACATAGCATGCAGCTCACATTAGAAGGGCAGAGGTCAAAGCCATGGTTGCCTGAAAAAATTTCCGTTGTCTGCCGAATGATGCCATGAAACATGTAAAAGGAAAATGTGAGAGGGAAAAAAAGGAAGGAAAAAACTTAGGAGAATTTCTTTTTTTTTTTTTTAGCTCCACACATAGCCTACTCTTTTGGCTCAGCTGCAGCAGCTTGACCACTCCTGCCCGTGCCATTGTGTTATCCTGTGAAGCCAGCTGGACTAAAAGGAGCAGAAGAAGAAGAGCCTGTGCTTCCATGTTCACTTTGATGTTTGCTAGTATTACAGTAAAATAAGTCCTCTTTCATTGGTTGAATAGACTGGACTGCCTACTGTGACAGAGCATGGGCCTCTCATGCCCAAATGGAAGGCACTGTGAGCTAAAAATGAAAGTAGAAGGGGAAACAAAAACGAGGGAGGATAAATGATAATCTCCTTTCTGTCTGCGTGATGTAGTTTTTTTTACCTCATACGTAACAGTGCGAGCAGCCACTTCCGGGAATGTTATAAAGTTTGATTAGTGTAAAGACTCCGAGTCAGAGCGGATCCGGAATCCATACCGGGTTTTATCGGAGCCCACCCCTCTCACTGCTCAGACAGCTCGTGCAGACGGCAGCCTGCTCTCCTTTCCTCTGCACTGGCGCTGTTTGCTGGAAGCCCCGCTCGCGCCGCTTCCTCCAACTGTCTCAACAACACTGTGAGCGGGATCTTCTCCACGCGCGAGCCGCTGAAACTTAGCCCCCCCCCCTCCACACTAAAGTCTTCACTGTCTCATTCACGAGGAGCCAGGAGAGAAGCCGTCAACGAAGAGAGCTCTGAATTCTCCCACACTTTTTAGCAGACACTGAAAGCCCCCTACTCTTGTGTTTCAGTCTGTCCCTCTGTGACTGTGTCACTCAGCGGTTTCTGGGTCCCCGAGCTCCGCTTCTCTCCTCTTCGCGTTTGTAGTTGCCGCCGCCGCCGCCGCTCCTTTCTTCGTCTCCTGCTGCTGCTCCAGGAGTGAAAGAACACATGAGTGAGGACTGAGCAGAGCAACATATTGCCGGCCATGGAAGTGTGCAGTGTCCGGGGCAGGAGCGGGATGTACGGGCTGAGAGGGGGACCTGCCGCCTGGTAGCCAGCATCAGCGTGTCTGTCCCAGAGAAGGGGAGCATGTCTCAGACCTGCAGGCTCTTCGCTGCAGAGGACTGTCTTTCCAAAATCTGACATTTTTTATTTCCTTTTTTCCCAATTCACATCCCTGTAGACTTCACTTGAGCCTGTTTGGCTTCACTGCTTAAGAAAGGTAAGATTTATTGTTTTTATTTACACTGTTTTTGCACTTAATAAATCAGACGCTAACTAGTATTTGACAAGTTGGCGTCGAGGGGAGAAACTTTGTCTTTGCTAGCTGACTTGGAATCATTTTAGCAGCGAGGCTCATTTAAGTAGCACAAGGGAATTACTCGACTTACTTTGTACATTAGCTACTTTAAGAGAAAAAAAAGTCACAATTGAGTTGAATAAACAGCTATAACTCGTTTTAAAAGGTAACACCAGACTTTTGTTGAAGCAAAATTGTCCGAGTGTTGCTAATTGAGAAATGGTCAATCAAAACATAACCAGATGTGATTGATTTGTTCAGGCTGCAGAGTTTGCCTGAATGGAAACTATTAAAAAGTGGAGGGGGAGGCAGCGTTTTTACGTGAACCAGAACATGTAAAGCACCATTTAATAGGAATGTGTGTCCTTTGGTGTTGCAATTTAGTTGGTAGTGCTGGTCACCAGTTTTTTTTTTTTCTTTAAATCCACTGACGGTCTTGTTGAATAGGGATTTATGCTTGGAGCTGTGACCTAAGAAGCGATGTCGGTGTGATTCTTGAGAGCATTCACACGCTAATCCATTATAATTGGGTGGCTAGGCTGTTTGTAAAGAGAAAGAAAAGAAAGAGGCTAGTCTCGCCTACCCATGCAATTACTTTGGGCCAAAGAGAGAGTTTATGGTGATGCAATGAGCTACAAACGCAGGAAAGTCATGGAAATCAATCAAAGCGAGGGGGATAAATATGAAAACACGTATAAAAGAGGACGGATTTGGCTGCTTAGTATTAACTCAGAGCCAGTCGGCGCAGAGTGGCAGTAAAATTAGATCCTCTTACTGCACATTTATTATTTAGGCCTACCGATTCAAAAAGCGTCTTGTCAACCATGTGTTAAAGTAGGCAGCAGAGGCGCACACGCGGTGCGGTGTGTGCTTATCTCCCGACCGGAGAAACACACACAGCGGCCAGCCAGCCGGTGATGCACGGCAGCCTGGAGCACAGCAGTTATCTCCAGTGATCGATCAGTGGATTGGGATAAATTTAGCTTCAGCCTCCACATGCCCTCAGCTTTTTTTGTGTGTGTTTTTTAGCCCATGCGTCTGATTTTTTTTTTTTTTTTTGAAAGAGGCATCCACAAATTCCTGCCTGGATTAGAGTCCATGAATGTGTCTCATTTCTGTGTTTGGTCCTGAACGCATTCATCATTCCTTTCAGAGTAATGTACACTTCCAGTGTCACACGTGTTGAGATTTTAGAAATCCAACATGTTTCCAAATAATATAATTCAACAACCCTGATGGAAAAGGCACCATCTTCTTCCTCCAAGGACATATATTTGTGAGATAACACAAAACAAAAGAATAAGCCAAGTGTTTGCAGGATGAAGTGGATTTATCTTCCTCGCCTACTATAAGAAAGTGACATTCAGCTAAATACAAAGGCGGTCTATTTGTGAACAAGTTTTTAGGAATGTGTAAGAAATAAGCTGGCTGTGTGCTTTATCTTCCTCCAGAAGCTACACGTCTCAATCCAGCCCCTCTCTATTGGAGGACTCCATCTTTTTTCACGTGTTTGTGCAAAAAAAAAAAATGTTTGAATTAATGCAAGTGCAAATTCCAGCTGTTTGGGAGGAACATATTTGCATATCAAAGTGTCCAGAGCCCTTCCACAATGGAAGGAGTCGTATTTTCTGCCACTGGCTTTGACTGAGCCTTTAAGGCTGAAGAGTGAGTGTGTGAGCTGCTAAAACTGAAAGGCTGGAGTATCTCTTCTCTTCTTGTAAGTAGGTCCGTGTGACATCTTGTGTATAGCATAATCTCACTTGTATTTGTTTGTACGCTTGGGCATGAGATTATGTCAAAGCTTTCATACAATAAAGCTTTTAAAGTAGTATAATGGTAAGAAATTGCAGATTTTAGCTGCAAACTATCATAACATTGAAAACTCTTGGATGTGCATTGCACATCGCTACTTTTAAAAATTTTATACTAATGTAGTGCAAATTTCCAAAAGTATTTACTAGTGTAGCGACACCTGGTGTGTTAATTATCATTAGGAATCGTAAAAGGTACTTATGAATACAGATTTAAAAAAAAAAAACAATGCTTGATAGCTCTAAAACATGCATTTAAGAGCATTTTACTGCAAAACTCCGCTTGGTTGAGTAGTTTTTCAAGTCTCCATTCTTGTTTCAGTGGAAGTGCGTCCCGTCTCAAAGAACTGCAGCTGCTCTTGATCTACCAGAGCATTAGATTGCCCCTCTTTGCTCGTGTGCTCAGATCGATACAGCCCAGCACACTTCTGAATGTGTTTTGGGGCGGACAGTATGCTACATATCACTCTATTGTCAACTCTTTTATATCGCACTCTCGAAGCACACAGCACTCTCACGTCTCATTGAGTGTGATCAGTGTGAGTGGGTGTGAACGTTTCAAAATTTGTAACATTACGGACTGTTGGATCATTTTCTGCTGCTGTGTGCCCCCCCCCCCTCCTCTAGAAACAGCAGCTGAGGTTTTGTCTGTCTGGTGCATTAAACAGATCATAATGCAGCTTTCATGGCCTCTTCTGATTTTTAAATTCTCAGAACAAACCAGGAACTTCCACTCCGGCTTTATCAAGGTAATTTGTTATTGATTTAATTCAATGCAAGCGCTTGCACACTGACCAGTGGGAACATTTCCTCACTTTGTCTCTGTGTCGCACTCCTTCTCTCTTAAGCAGCGAGATCAGCCTGTTGTCTTTGTCCAAGCAGCGATTGGCGCGTCCATATGATTGATTTAAAAGTTGCATTGTGGCTGAATGGATAGTGTGTGTGCAAATGTTACAGTATAGGATGGACTTCTTTTTTATTCTTGGTGAACATTCAAGCTCATCCTTTTTTTCTCTCTCCAGAGCATCACAGTCTTTGTTAGCAAACAGTGTGCGATGAACAACCACCAATTTCAAGTAGTATTTCTTTGAAAAAAGATGTGCTAGCTGTTCCACGGGAAAATGGAGCAAATGATGGAGGTTGTGATTGCGTCAGAAGAGAGTTGAAGCGTTTAGATTTACATGTCCGTAGTTATTTGGCGTGTAAATTGTGGGTTTGTGTTTGCAGATGCAATCTTTTCTGTTGCTAAACCACCTACATGGAGCCATACTGTGCGGATAACTGCCGCCCATTAAAGGGAAGAAAAAAGGCTGTAAAAGAAAGCTAGGGCAAATTTGATGTAATGTACGGGCCTTTAGAGGGCCAAAAAACTCCCTTTCATGACTGATTTTATTTTACGATTGGCAATCAGTAAAATGCTGTGCGCCAGCGTGCTCCCCTCCCTGCCATTTTGTGAAACATTTGTTTCCACTTGCCAAAGGCCTCTGGTGCAGCAGGGGATTCAGTGCCCCTGAAATGGCAGGTGAAACTTTCTGCTTGCCTAAATAATTTCCTAGCAGAGCATTACCCAGCAAGGACATAGGCTGTGGGAAGTGAGGGTCAATTCAGACTTTGGTGACGAGCAACAACACGGATATTAGCCGTTGGCTCTTCCACAGCTCTTTGGTTTAAATGGCAGCCTCCCTGAGCTTATCTGGCATGTCTTTGTCGTTTTGTGCTTCTCTGAAAGGTGTTTTGAAGAAAAAGGAAGTGCAAAGTGCAAAAGTGGGTCATAAAAACAGTCTTCTGGCCATAAAACGATGGTTGTAGCATTTTGGCCTGGTTTCTGATCGTAGCTTCTACATGATGTTGCAAACACTGGGTGTGTTTCAGATAAGATGTGCAGTGTGCTATTATCGGTGTGTGTTTAAGGCACTCCCAAAGCAAATACAAGAGACATGAAAATAAAGCAGCGTGTAAAAATATTCTTTTAACAAACGTAATGTTGTTTGATAGTTAAAACTGGAGCCATCATATTGCTTATACAGTAATTACTTTTTAAAACTTTGATCATCATCAAGAAAAATATGAAATTACAAACAGATTGGTAATGATTAAATTATTGTTGTAGTTATTTTCACAAGGGAAAACTATTCATAAATGTTACTTGCCTTTTTGTTCATTTTAGATTTTTTTTTGTAATTAAAGGATTGAAAATATAGACACACACTCTCTCTCTCGCTCTCAGTCTCTCTCTCTCACACACACACATCACACACATCACACACATTGACCCTGTCCTGTTCTTTGTGCTCTGTGAACAGAACCTCGTCCTTATCTGTGCACAGCTGCAACACTATTTGGGAAAATATTCAATTTGTGTGACAGAGGAGAACCTGGGAGGCGAGGCTCTGAGCAAACAGCAGTTATTGCGGCTCTGCCATAGCAGCCGAGAGCAGGGCCTGGCTGGGAGAGAGGGGGGATCTGCGGACGTCTGCCAGGGGAAGGAGTAATGTCTCGGCTGGATTATAGGAGAGCGGAGCACATCCATGCTTAAAAGCCCCTTTTCCAACGAGACAGGGCTGTTATTTAGGAATGGTGAGGGTAAACACACCAGAGCAATATATTCTCTCCATATAGGCTGCTGCTGTCCTTGACTGTTCTGACTCACAGCAAGTTTAACCCCATATGAATATACTTAGTACTTTTCTGAAAGTATACCTTTATGTTTGGCTGTGATTCCTCTAGTTATTTAGACTAAATTTATTCTAGAAAAGTGTGATTCTGATGAGGAGTGTTGAATGTTATTTTACTTTTGAGGATATTGAGTGTTTTTTTCATTTATATTTATTTTTGTTGCTGGTTCCGATTATCCAATGATTGCTGTATATATTGTGTTAGGTTGCATACTATATAGTTTACAGTGTAATAGCCTTCCATGCTGCTGAATGCAAAATTCCAAAAAGGAGGAGATTGCATCAGAAGGACACTGCAAAATCATATTAAAGCTATGAAAAGCCATCAGTATGCCTTTAAATGGGAAGGAATGGGACTAAGAGTTTTTTTAATAATTCACCAAAGTGTCTTTAAGTATTTTTTTCTTTTATCTTTATGCACATGAAACTGTGAGTGCTTTAATTTTGAAAACTGAGTTGGCTACTCACCTGGATTGATGTCTGCTTGTTTGGATGCGGTTTTCAAAGAAACACTGATTTTTGCATGATCAAATATGCCAAAAACTCTCACGTCAGACTGTGAAAAAAATACAAGCCACACAAGTAAATGCACTACAAAACACTGGGTGCTGACTAATTTGCAGCTGAAACCCTGCCAGCTCCATATTCCATCTCATGTTTCTGTTCTTTTTTTAGTGTATGCATCGCCTACATTTCCCTCCATATCGGGTTGGTTTGGAGTGGCTGAGCCTCTGATAAAAGACATTTTATTTTACAGTATTTAGTTGGGAAGTGTGGAGGCTTTGTTCTTGTAATTTAGTTGCCAAGTCAGATGGAGTTGAGCGTCTGGTCTGGGAGTTTCAGAGGAATATCACAGGCATGGGAAGTTGCTAAAAACTAAGCTAATCAACAAAATAATTGTCTGCTCAATTGCTACCATGCCAGAGACATCAAACACAGGCGGAGTTGAAAAAACAATCAAATTATCTCTTAATGATTGCTCACGCTGACAGATGAGCGCCTGTGACTTGCTTTTGTTTGGAGGAGACGTAGGTGCGGGGAAGAATGGAGTTTGGGGTGGCTCGCTCACAAATTTTGTACATTTTCATAATCTGCACAGATATCCATCATCACCTGTAATGAAAACAATTTTATCTTATTGTGTGTTTTTTGGCTTGGAAACAGAGAGGAGCGTATTAGTCTATTAATTTCCTGCAGTGAATCATGAATCCTGCTGCTTTTATCCTCGCACCACCCTCCATGTGTGGTCCAACAAAAAAAAAAAAATGTTTGTTTCCTCTTCAGACTAAAAGTTTGGCCCCTATGTCTGCTCTCATCCCTCCCTCTCCCCACCTCTCTGTCTTTCTCTCTCTACGTAGATAATGTCTCTGCAAATGATTTAACCGCCCTCGTTGAGGCTCCTTCCAGTAATTGAACAAGCAGAGACTGGGTGCTTTACAGGAAAACAATAGTCATATTATCTCAGATCTCTACTACTCTGAGGTTCAACAAAACACTACCTTGGACTTTGCCGACTACTTCGAGGCTCTGAATTGAAGAAAAAAATAAGGTTTGCTGTCTTCTAAAAAACAATAGAAAAAGAAAAAAAAGTTGCTGCAAGATGGATGCCATTAATTTAATGTAGGCGCAGTCTGTTGAGAGTTTTGCATGATTGTAATGCATTTCTTGCCAGATGCACCTAGGGTTGAAGTGCAGCCTTGGGCACTTCATGAGAAGCATGCGCATGACAGAGGCTGGGTAATGATTATCAGAAAAGTGTTTTGACAAACAGTGGTAGTGTTTGGAGTAAGGACAGTATGCTTTTACATTAAGATGTTTTAAATATCTACAATCATGCATTATTTACACATTTGATTTTTTTTTTTTTTTACCTTTTTGCCTTCAGACAGACAAACCACTTGACATGAAAATATGGCTCAAACTACTACATTTCAGTGTGATTGCTGCAGGTTGGAATGTGTTTTGTTTTTTGGCAGTGCACGGGGAGCTTTGATTGTGTTGCTGTGGAGCAGAGTTGACCTTGTGTGTCAGAACGAGGTTTTTTCTCTGCCTTGTTTCATACAGAGCACTCTTAGACTGAAATGGCCTTAGGAGGAGTTGTTCTTGACAGAGATGCATTGTTTCAGGCAGCCAATAAACCAGCGCACTGAGTGGCTACATCTGTGAACCTCATCTCGGCTACAGTGCGAGGCTAGCAACAACACGGCAACTGTCACAGCTGCACCTGCTGCTGTCTCAGTACAGAGCCTCCCTCTCTGTTGCCCACAGAACCGCATCACTCTTCTCTCCATGACAAGCCAGAGGCGACGGGCTCTGCCTGGGTCAACCGGAGAGAAGCTTCTCGGGAAAACATTTGAAAACAGAGGACAAAATGTCAGTCCCGAAAAGAGATGTTAAAATAAAAATTCTGCCCTCAGGGCCGGGATTTGTTTGCTTAGGAGCTTGGGTATAAAACTCTTGCCTGTAAATTGTGGGGTTTTAGTAAAACCTGAGCAGAGTGCATTTGTACGGCCACAGTAACAGTAGGGGCTTGCTATGACAGCATGTAGTCTCTCCCTAATACTGTACATGGAGATGAATGGAGCTGACTCTTGTGTACACACACGGCCCTGCTTGTGTATTGAGGCCATTTAGAAGATGATCTGATCAGCTAAGAAGAGATTCAGTAGCATTAAAGGCTTTTAAATCTCATATGTACTCATATCTGCTACGCTGCTGCTAAAAGTCACACAGCTTGGATTAGGCATTTAATACTGGCCTCTGCTTTTGCACACATCTTATTTGGTTAAGTGAGCACCTGAAAGAGAAGACAAAAGCAAGAAATGTCTTGCAGGAAACGACTTGGATTGGATCATCATACTGTCTCAGAGAAAAAGATTATTCGAGGAGGGAACAATGCCGAGAGGATTTTTCAGCCAGGAGAAGTGATGCAACATGTCCACTTTCCTGCCAAATTGAACTTAGGAGTGTGAAAGCAATCGACGGACATGAGGAGCAGGGCTGACGTGAATGCAGATAGTGTGGGATTAACACAGGGGAAGATTGAGCGACAGAGGCCGGTGACGTCTCTTTACAGCTTTGCTTGTACAGCTGTGCCAGGCCTGGCATCCTCCGCTGCCTGCTCCATCCAACTGCACCTCCTCCACTGCCGGGGGGTTAGGTAATGAGCATCTTAAATACTGCTCATAACTTCAGCTCCTCCATGTGTGTATGTGTGGATGGAAATGTGAAATTATTAATGTATTTATAATGAAAGCTGGAATGCTTGGTATTGACATCTCTGATGTGATCTTTTTGGCATTAGCGCTGGAAAAACACATATACAGGCCGCCCTTATAATTAATCATGCGGCTTTTAAATGAGGTGTGAGGCGGCTCTGCTGGTGTGAATCCTGCTATAAATCACACATACCCTGACTGCTTTATCCATTAGACCGCCCTGTTTGTCGAATTCAGCTTTCCAGGCCCCTTGTGAACTGACTTTAGTAATTAAGAGGAGTGTGAAACCTGCACCTTCTACTTCACACCTGGAATGTTATCGATGGAGGTGAGATGCATAGATATGACGATGGAGATGACATTAGTAGAGATGTATTCAAATCAGGAGCGCTCACATGAGGACAAAAATGCAGCAGGCAAGACTTGCATAGTCAATACTCCTCTTTCTCCCTCTCTAGTTGAATTATTCGATAGGTGAGATAACAATAACCTCAAAGATAGCCTTATTTTGTACATACTCTATGCCAGTGGTTTCCATAGTGGGGGTCGGGATCCCCTGGGGTGGCTTCCATAAAACAAATGGTATATTTTAGCCATGTCTCTAGAAATTACGCATTAAATTGATTCAATAAAAACTGTCATTTGGTGATATTTATGCGAAAATCAAAGTTGTGTTGAAAAAAGCCTTAAATTGCAAGTCAGCACATGTCTATTCTTGAATTTGCATGGCTGTGTTGCCACAACTTTGCTTAGGGACAGTTTGGGTCCTAGGTCTTTGTTGCTGTTATTTGGGGGGGTTGCGTCCTGAAAAGTCTGCGAACCTCTGCCGTATGTGACAGTTCACGTCTTAAAAAAAGATCAGATGTGTTCGATGCATAACAGCCTTATTTTTCACTTTCAGTGCTAAATTCTCTTGCTTAATCGCTCAGTTTCAAGGAGAATGTATGCTTATTTTTTTAAGTAGTTAAAAATTAATTTTAAAAATATATCTATTCTTTTTACATCAAACATCTGACTTTTTATCTTCTCCATGGGTTTAAAATTATTTCTGTCATTGGGTGAATAACTGCACCCTCCACTGTTAACCATATAGCGCGCGGTCAACAGGGTTTTCATACTGACTGTGAAAGTGCTGCAAGAAGAAAAGGCAGGTTTGCAGTTTTACACACTGTTTTACACAGTTGGCTGCAACTATATAAAACCAGTCTATAAAACTTGACTTTACCTTTTGAATCACTGCTGTAGTTTGACTAATTAAATGCAAGCAGAAAGCCCAAATCTGCAAGCAAACTCTAGAAAATCCTACCCGGCACTCGACCTTTGATCGTGCTTAAATTATATCATATCTGTGCATTGATCCAAACTTACGTTTGTTCTTACTAATCATCTTATGATAAAATCCAAGCAAGATGACAAATCAAAAGGCTCTGAGCTGCACAAATTCTCAAGTACAGCATCTGTACCCAGCAACACATTTCATTTTAGGCTTCAGCATCTACAGCTGAACCAAAGTGATGAGTGCCATTCTTTAGTAGTTGATGAAAAAGGGGGAAAAGGAAGTATAGAGAGGACAGTGAAGCAGGGGAGCAGAAACGGGTGCATTTTTGTCATTGCAATGGAGCCAGTGGCACTTCCGTCATTCATCAGCCCGAGCTGATTACTAGTGACTGTGGAGTGAGCTGACAGGATGTGGCTCCTGGAGCCATTACCATCAGAAATAGGTCCAGCAGGCCTGTGGGTAGGCGAGGAGCCGGAGTCAAAGAGGCCGAGACCTGCCTAAAGGATGCAGAAGTTTGTCATGTTTTGCACAGGAACATGCATGCAGCACAGAGGTGAGGTAGTTTACTATACTGATGATGAACCCCGAGAGCACTTGCTTCATAAACACGGGTGCTGAAATGAAGAAACCATAGCCAAGAGAGAGGGTGAATGTTGCAGACACCGAAACGCCTACTCACTTTACTGCAAGAGCCAAAAAAGGGATCTTTTATTCTCTCACCTGAAAAGGCTCATGAGCTCGGATGCATAATGAAAGCAGTGTAGCATAGGAAGGGCTGTGGAGATATTACCAGGAGACGGTGCAAAAATATTCCAGATCTACTGCCACACAACTCTCTCAGCTAGTATTTAAACTTTAACAGAAGTTAACAATTTGCACCAAGGCAGAAAAAGTGTGATGAAGCTTTGCTAACAGGATTCATACAACTGGAACATGCAGTGATCGCCCCTAAACTAAAGAGCTAATTGACGGCGGTGATATTTTGTGTGTTAAACATAGAAAGATGACAGAGATGAAAATATTCATGGGACAGGGCTGCATTTTTACAGAGTTTATAACAGAGTTTCTCCTTTGAAGTCACAGTGTTGCTGTTATAGACTTGTGGTTTATATGCAGGCACTTTCTTTTACACTAAGTCACTTTTTATCATCCTGGTGGAGTGCAATTAAGTCTTCACTCCTTTTTTATCGTCCTGAATAAAGTTAGCAGACATTTATCAAGTTACTTAGAGGTAGAGTCATGTTGATCAGCTTTTTAAGAGGCATTAGGTCACACGTGCTCTGGTTGAAAAAAGTCTGAAAACGTATTTGTATTTTAACACATTTCCAGTCTGATCCCTCTTAATGGTAGCTTTTTTCTGTTTGCATGAATTGATTTTCATAAATGCTAATACAGCAACAGTGGGTGGCCGTAACAGAAAGTTACATTCCAACTGTACTTCTTTATTCAAGAACTTTATAAAGTATCTTTTACCTTAGGCAGCAGATTCCTCTGCAGTAAAACAATGCTACTTTAATATTAAAAAACTGAAATAATAGTGAATTGAGTGCTAATTTTTCTCTAACATTGTTTCATACTGATCCAATCCCCCCAGTGTAAACACAAACCCAGCAATTCCAATTCATGCTAAACAAAAGCAGGATTAAACAGACAGAATTTACTACAAGTTTTAATCCACCAGCTATTTTAGACAGGTAACACAATTATGTGTATTATGTAAACGCTGCCCTCTTTTAGGAAACCTCCTCACAGAGACGCTTGGTGTTCTTCGTAGGACAGTTTTCTTCCCCAGCACGAGCCCTCGTCCAAGTCTAACCTCCCATTCTGACATGGAACTCAGTTATCACACTCACTTCATATTCATAGTGAGTTTTACACTCCTGTCATTATTTTGTATAACTTAGAGCAGAAGCAATTACACTTCAGTGGATTACCTATGCAGAGATACAGAGATTAAGATCTCCTCTTCATACTACCTCCTGCGCTGTGGTTCAAAGGTGCAACCTGCGCTGCAATCCACTATCATTTGGTGGAGCACGAAAATTGGTCAACCTTTTCTGAGTTTGTTTGGGAATTTGAATCCCTTTGGTATTCAAAACAGGAGGGCCTTATGACGGAGATAATTTCCCGGTGAATGTTTTATCGCAGTATGTTTGACAGTCTCCTCTCTCTCTCTCTCTCTCTCCTTGTGTCTTCAGATTCCCTGACAAAAAAAGAAGAAGAAACCCTGTTTGTTTCCTCCCTCCTTTTTTGTTATCACAAAAGAGCAAACACATATTAAACATACACAAGGTGCAGAAGCAGTGATTGCTGTATCTGCTGTCCTGCTGTGGGTGGCAGGGGATGATAACATAAGCCACAGGCCCATTTACATAATTTTTAAAAAATAATTTCAAGGCTGAATCATGGTCAGTTGGAAGCAGGCATTTGTCCTGAAAAAGGGATTTTTTTCACCATAAAAACATAATATTTCCTATTACTTGTCTCCTGTGTTGTGCCACATGTTTAGATTTGGATTTACTTGAAGTCATCTCCCATCTAAATTATCGCTGAAACTTCTCTCCTGTTGAGAAATCTGCTCTCTTTTTACACCCAAAGAATCTGATCCATTGTTCAATGAACAGGCAGGAGTATGATCCTGTAGCACCTTACTTATTTAAAGAGGGGGTTTGAAATGAGCCAATCTGAGCTTGTTTGCATCACAATCCCCCACACAGTGCTGATGTTATGCTAATGAAGGCTTGGCCCCAAAACTGTCCTTTCTCTTACAGCGCTGAAAGTGGGCAGAGGGCAGGGAGGAGTGACACTGAAACTGCACGAGGGAAATCTAATGATGCAGCCTGAAAAAATTCAAAGCAACTTCAATTACTCCAGCTTGTCATGTTGCCGTGTATAAAGGCGGTGTTAGATGCTCGCCTTTTTATTTATTTTTCGGGCAATTTTTTGTTTGTGCAGCAGAGCATGTAAAAGAATCCTTTCTGAGCAGCAGCTTAACACCTTTTAGACATTTTCAGTGTCTTTGCATGAAAAAAAAGAACTCAAATATACCTTCATCAGGTTTAACAAGCACTATTACCTGTCAGGGCAGTACTGAGTGAAGATTTAGGGCTGACAAGTGATTGCTTTCAGGAAAGACTACATCCACCCACATCTTTTGTCTGAGGTTCCTGACGAGACGCAGAGCTATACCTTGTTTAAGGTTGACACACGCTGTTTCCTCTGTCTGACAAAGGCATTCATGCCCTCTTAGAGATTGAAAGCAGAAATGGCAGCACAGGGATAGAAGTATATGTAAGGTTAAAGCAGGCTACAGCAGACAGTCTTCACAGCTGAAGTCATTTGTTTAGTATTTCTCCTTCTGTAAGGGCAACGTCTTTGTGCTGTTTACTATTTTAGCACTGTCTGAGCTCTTTCCGAGTCCCGCATTTTGGCGTGTTTGTCCTTCCTCTGAGCCACAGAAAGGTTAAAAGCTTCAATTAGACAATGAGCTGTGGCTAGCCATGTAATGCACAATACCTCTAATCTGGGAGAATTAGCACCCTTCAAAAATCAAAATATCCACCTCTGTCTCAAAACACAATCACAGCCTTCCAGGCTTGAGCATTTTAAGGATTGTGTGTAATTTTAGAATAACTCCGGCATCTTTCTTTATGCTTTCTTGACAAATGTGTACCAAGGGAAAACTAGAATAATGGGGTTGAAGCCAGGTAAAAGCTTTCTATAAGCCATTGTTAAATATATCGGTCACCAAAGAGAAGATGCAGCTCCCAAAAGCAAACAAAGAAGAAAAGGATTCAACAGCTTTTAGGCAATCAAGATGTGGATTGAGCAAAGCTGGCTATGAAGCAATATTAGGACTGTGCATTCAGTGTAATTTACTTAATGTCACATTCAAGGTGGTAAGAAACCTGTTTTAGTCCAAAAGTTAATTTACTACTTGCTCTTATATTTTCATTTCTGAAATGACAGCATAAATAGATGACTTATCATTTAACGTTTAAACCTGCATCTGACAAGTCATCTTCTCCATTACCTTCTCAATGTTTTGCGTTGCTGCCCATAGCCTAAAAAATTAATCACCCTGTTTAATAACGCCTCACAATCACAGTGCATTATTGATGGCGAGGTCCTTAATAGAGGGATGAAGCTGGGTTTTTAACCATTCGACAGCTCATTTTGAAAGGGGGGAAGGGAGAAGGGTCACCAAAGCTGCTTACTGGTGCATATCTGAGTAAATACAGCACGTTATTATCATAGACTATAAACCAGACCCATCCAAAAATGCTCTGGTCCTTTTTTCTGTAAACAAACATGTTGTGTTGGATGAACAGCAACATGGAAAATAAATAAGTTACACAAGCTGCTGAACTCAATAACTATTCTTCAGTGAATGTGACCCTGATGAGCAAATCTCTGACCTCCACTCTTTGTTTGTTCAACATAATTCAGCTTCCAGCATGCGATCAGAATGAATGACTTGGGCACAGTAGTTGTATTTAGGAGTTGCTGCATGTTGCTTGACCTTGTTTGGCCACATCGCACTGTTTTATTTTGCATGGAAATTGAGAAGATGAGTTTGAGAGATTTTCCTGGCCAACTGCTGAGCTCCATTTCTATAATCCCTTATTTGTTATGACTAATTTATCCATGACAAACTGCATCATACAACAAATGTTTCTTTTACGGTGTCCTAATGGGCTCTTCAAGCACCAACCCTGCACAGTATTTATGTGCACACACTAATTGGATTGCATTTCTTGACAGGAGGATATATATAAACACTACATACTGCATTTGCTCTGTGTATCCCAAGGTGAATCACACCGTGTCAAGGACTTATTGGACTTGATTGGCAGGTACTATCACCATGATATGCCTATGTAATGGCAGGTCTCCCATTCCTGACCTTCTTATTTATCTTGCTGTATTAATGTCAGCCTATTAATTCCTAAGCGGAGGAACATTTGGCAAAGACACCGTTTAACAGCCCAGGCTGAATCATTCTTATCTCGACGGACCTGAAAGGAATAGTTTTGTGCTATCAGCAAGTGGAAATGACATTTTGAAATTTCATTTGAGATAATCCACTTCACTTCCCAGTTAAACATCAAAATTACAACTCCAAATGTATGGAACCTGTATTAAAACTTTGTTACTGTAGCAAATCATCTGGCTATAATCCGTGTGGACAGACAGGTGTAGGCATCTTTTAGCGCTAATAGGATTTTGGTTGCATTGCTAAAGTGATTATGAGGCTATGGATTTCTTATATATTCAGGCAGAGGGCAAAGCAGCTCTCAGCACCAGGAGAAACAGGTGAAAAAACACTCATATATATGTACTTGTTACATATTGATAATTAAATAAGTGTATTTACACTGATAAAGATTGTTTTTTTCTCACATCTTAAACCCCCACTGAGATACATTTTTCCCATGTTTTGACAGTGCTTACATTCTTGCCTCCATGAATGTATTTATGAGGCAGAGTGTGCCTGGGTTTGGCTCATGATTGCTTTATTTAGTAGCCATATGTCCTGACCAGTGGGGAGTACTCTAATCGATTAATTGAGTGGCTCATAAAAATGATCAATGGTGCAAACACTAAGAGCAATGAGCATGTCAAGCACTACACTCCTGTCACACGCTTGGGCTCGCTCTCTTGCATGCTACTGTATTTTTATTCTGGAACTGTGGCTCACACAAGAGCCGGGTTATGATTTGTTTAATCCAAACGTTTTGATCCACAGATTCAAAAACAATTTGTTTATGTACTCTCAGATGATGAAATGGGTTGGATAATACCAGGAAATGATAAGTGACTGTGCAATACAGTATAGGGATGTGAAAATGTATGTCAGAGTCAGACTCTTCTGGCAAAAATAGGCTGGAACTATTAGAGATTTTATATTTTGCTGACAATCTTCTGATAATGTTATATAACAGCTTATACAGAGGACTCTCTCAGCCAGAAAAACCCTCATGCTTTGCTTTGTTTCCCTCTTCTCCCCCTTTTTTCTCCCACATCCCTCCCCTCCCTCCATTTCTTTCTAAAGTAACTGAGCCGTCCTGTTCCAGCATGAATGTTTGACCCGGTATTTCCCTGGCTGAGCTCCTGTCATGGTCAGGGTTTGGGTTTGGGCCGAGAGCAGTCACACAGTGTTTGGTTGGTTGTCATTCAGCCCCTCTGGTCTGTGTGCTGCTCTCAATCATTCTCGCGGCAGCAGCCAGGTCGTCCTCTGATTCCTCCCTGCCCCATATCCAACTCAGTGGGGGCTCCAGACTCATCCGATCGCCAGCCCAATCCCCTCCCACCCCTCCGGAGTGCAAAATTTTCTGATTCATGCTTGCAAATTGTACATCTTCAGCAGTGTCAGAGCAGGAACACAATCTCTTTGGGGAATAGATTTCCTCCACAGCTGATGCTGAGTGTTCTGTGACTGAGCCATGTGTCCCCAGGTATTTCACTTTTTCCCTCAAAGTAGAGGAGAGACACAGAGATAAGAGGAGTCTTATAGTATGTATGAATTCATGTATGAGGATGCTGTTGGGAAAACCCGATAGAAACCAAATGTGTTCCTCCACCATTCAACATGTGGTGGTCTTTTGGCTCTGATTTCCATTTCAGTGGATCTCTGGCCCCATATTTCCCTTCCTTTGCATCCCTGTGATGTTCCATGACAATTAACATCCCCACTCTTTCTTGGGGTTTGTTGAAAGCAAAGGGTCTAATTCAAGGGTCAAGCAAGACTTGCAAGCTGTCAATCTTTTATTGTAACTCGAGCCCCCCTCCCCCACCACTCCCTTTATTCTTACCCCCCTCCCTCTATTTTCCCAGAATGCCCCAACTCTTCTTCTATTCTCCTGTGGCCTTCTAACTGGCAGAGAGGGACAACCAGGAGCTTTGTCTTTTTCTTTCACATCTGCCTCTTGTTTTCAGACCCCCGCTGCATTCAAATTTCAAACTGTCCTTTTCAATCATCCTTTCCCCCCTCCTTTTTAATAACCCCCTTCCTCCAAGTTACTAAGCCCTTTATTTTTCTCCCTTAAGGACAACTGAGCTCCTGCAATTCACAATTTTGTCACCCAGTTGTCGATTATAAAGCGTGTTGTATTGCGGATAAATCAAGCACACATATGTTTAAAGCCTCTGGGCCCACGCCCCTGTGGCTTCTCCATTTCTCAGAGTACTTAAACATCTGTCTGCAGTGACTTCATATTTAGCCAAAACAGTGTGACGCCTGTTGATATGTTGGCAATCTGTGCTTAACAATCACAGAAAATTGCCTCAATCGTGTGTCTGGTGCATTTAGAGGCAGCCATGTTGATCATGAAACTCTTCATCATCTGTCAGTCTCACATATAAACTCCAAACACCGGCACAACAAAGCATTGTTGCAAGAGGCTAACACCCACTCTGTGATCACACCCAAGTTGAGGGCTATTAAAGAAAAAGTCAAGGTATGATCACCGAGGGTTTGAAGGCGGGAGAGAAAAGAAACCCCCAGCTGAGAGGGGAGACCTCAGCACGTTTAATGAGGAGAGCATCAGTCCTCCTCCAATCTGCACCTTTGGTGCCTCAGCATATTAAACACTCACAGCATGATACAAAATGTATTAAAGTATATCACTGTTATCATCGATTTACACAACACCCATCCCTGTGTACCAGGGGTCTACGTCGTTTTTTGTTTTCTATTTCATAGTAGGGGGTCTCAGCTGCCTCGAAGGCAGAAGTGTTTAAAGGCATTTTGTCTTTGTCTCCACATTCTGACTCAGGAGGTCTGCCGAGCATGGAGCCTCTTTTTTACACTAAGCAATGATGACAGGAGAAAGAATAATCATATTGATTCAACAGTGTTATCTTAGGCTCAGACTCATAATAGTGTGTTTAGTGTACATATGTAAACATAAACATTCACAGCTGCCTCAGAGACACATTATACTGAAACGCACAGTTTAACCTGCTCCAGAGGACATTAATGTTGCACGGGTTTATTTAGTATGTGTATAAAAGTCTTTGTTGAGTTCATGTTTTGAGGAAAAGTAGGCAGTTTAACATGACAAAAGACTAGTCTGTGTTTTAAAGATAGATTTAAACAGTGCTGCACTTTATCCACTGCATTATGCTCAGCTCTGATAAGAAAATCTGTGTTAACATGCGCTCTACTAATACGATTACAGCCAAAGTAAGGCAATACACCGATTATTGAAGCTATCTTGTAAAGACCTTAACCAGGTTATCTTTCTTGTGTCAAGGTCGTAAGCCCAGCTGACATAGCATCAGTCTTTGAAATTGCACTTGGTATGTTTGCCTCCCCACAGTGTCTTGGTGTTTTCTGTGCACGGCCCATAGAAGTCACAGAGAGAGCCAGATGCAAAGCGGGACTGTATTTGATAAAAGAGTGACAAAGGTGGGAATGGTGGGGAAATAACACCCATTTTATTGAATGACAGTGAAATGAATTTAACACTACAGCACACACCTGGAGCAGAGGAGCCTGTTTGAACCTGTAGAATCTGATGCTCAAACTATTATTCAAGATCTCGCTCTAGTTTCAGATTATATTACAATTTCCTTTGGTGTTGCTGTTGACCTGTAGATTCATTTACTGCCAAACTCTGTATTAATACCTCTTAATTGTGAACCATGTTTGCATCTCTAAAATGAGGTTTTCTTAGTACATTTTTTGCAAGACAATGAAATGATTGAAAGGGATTTCCATCATTCACTTGTAGATGTGTGTTTGATCCAAATATTGTCCCTCTCACTAAGTGGACAAAACAGAGCTAAGTCTTTGGGCGCACAGATGAAGATCCTTAAGCCTATATGCTGACTATAAAGCTTTGTTGTGGAGACAATCTTCTTAAGGCTTCTTTATTCTGTGTAGACCTGTAGTGTAGGCTGATTATTTGTGGCCACTTGCCTGATAAATTTAATTGGTGCCACATGCACTGATCTGCTAAAATACAAGGGGTTAAGGTTTTGTTGGAATCCAATTTGTTTGGTCTCAGTGATCAACTTTCATTTGTCGAGTCTCATGACTGCATATTATTCCATTGAAACTAAATACACTGTGGCTGCGCGCACTCTGCTCCTGTTAACCTCTTTTAAATGGCTCTGAAATTAGAGGTCTCAGGTGAGGCGTAATGTCATCGTAGATGAGCTGATTATGGCAGGCTTAATTATAACTTTGTTGGCTAATGTGTGCGCTCTGCATGTTTTCTTGCCGATGAATTATTACACTGTCTGAGGACTCAGACAAAATAGATCAAAGACTTCTCAGGCCACAGATATTCTCTAGTGTGGGGGAGCCAGTGGAGCACTGACAGTACATGACAAACAGAATATCTCACTGTCATTTCAGTTGAGTTGGTTTAATAGCAGCAAGCATGTTTAATGACATTCAGTACCTTCAGTTTCCACGAACAGTTACAGTTTGCAGTCAGGAATAACTGGAATGTTGTTTTTGAATGTGCTAAAAAGAAAAAAAAAAACAGTTTCTAATGGGGTCCTATGTGCCTTGTTGCCAGAGTGATGCCATGTCCCATGGTGAATGTGCTAATGGTTCATGGGAGCGAGAGGACTGAGCTTACCCCAGCAGTGTAAACACACAGACAAAAGGGAGCCGTTAGAAGTGTGAAACGCATGCCTGGGCGCGCAGGTATAGAGGCTTTAGGTTTCACCCTACACAGCTCCAGCACTGTATCCATGATGGGGAGGAGGCCATTTTCTTTTGTAGCGAAAGAGAGCATAAACAAACATTCAAGCAGCCTTGTACTAGAAGGACAGGTATGGATGAGGTGGAGAGAGAGGAATCTGGATTGGAGAGGGAGGGGTTGGAGAGAGAGATAAGATGGTTTGTGGTCAGTCACAACAGAGAGAAGTGACCATTTGCTCAGTGGTACTTCTTTATTTGTTTGTTTGGTCAGGGCGTGGGGGTGGGAAGAGATACCAAATATCTTTCAACAGTAGACTTGTTGCTTTTAAACCTCTGCTTAGAAGTGGAAGTGAGAATGCAGTGGCAAATAACAGGTCTGAAAACAATTTGATGCAGAATTTAAAGATTCATTGGATTAAAATTTGACAGACCTACATTTACAGACACAACCATTTTCAATATTTGCATGATGACTCATTCTTTGTATCTGATTGGTGGGGATGTAATGATACACTCAACTCAGGATAGAAAATGTGTCATGATTTGGTTTAGTCAGTTTCTTGTATTTACAAAGAAACCAGACTGATGACTTCTGAAGAATACACATGATTTTATGGCATTGTTAAATCCCTAATTAACCATGATTCTTTTCCATAATACAGCTGATTTTAATATCAGTTCATTAGCCCTCTCAGCTTCCTTGAGCAAAAATTGTATGTACAAATCATTTATTCAGACAAAGTATGTCAAAATGTTGACAAATTTCCAATATTTTTTTTGACACCAGGTGTTTTTAAATGATACAGTCTCTGTTATATGATCTATTGATTGTATTGAAAGCTATAGAAACCTTAAAAACAACTTTGTTCCCATTGCAAAGAAGTGATATAAATCAAAAACTGCAAGACAAGTCTTGTGCTAGATTGCACAGCAATGGCAACTAGGGATGCATTATAATATTGGTATTAGCAGCTTTAAAATATCTGCAGAAATTTACAACCAATGTTGGACTATAAAATCTGCCTGTCAGCTGTAAGTATTGACAGTACAAACACACAAGAAAGAGGAGTTTCACAGATCTAGGTCAGCTGAAGTATTTGTCTTCATTCATCATCACTCCTTACACTTAAAAGTGTGTTTTAATGATTGAATTTGTTAGTTTGTTCATCCTTCAAACTTCAAATTGTGGTTTTTAAGGACAGAAAACTACTTTTAAATATTGGTTTCAGTAAAATTAATCTGCAAATATCTAATATTGGCAATAGTCCAATATCCTGCATCCCTAATGGCAACATTCAAGTACCTTAAACCCAACATTGCAACAGTTTTTCTGCCATTTCTGATAATCAAACATAAGAAATTACCCAAAAGTAGGTACTAGGGACCTGTATTTGTTCTTGCACAGGTATTGATTTAGTTTGATTTTTTTACTAGTATCATACTGAATTTCAAATTCTGGTATTATGATGACCCTATTGTATACTGTCATTAAAAGAATAATTCCAATAGATAATGTAAACACCCATAAAGTCAATTACAATCAATACACAGCTGTAGCAGTATAACAAGTGTTTGAATACAGTTCATCAAGATGGACATTTTACCAAATAATCTTACTTTGGATTTGAACTTTGAAGTCAAGCCCGTTTCAAGACTAATGCTTCCTGATGCAACTCTTTTCTAAAGAAATTAGGATGTTAACAATAAAAATGTATTTAAAGTCACTACTGATGAGTCAGTTGTGTTAGGAGAGAAAAACTGTTACAGAATTTATTTTCAAAAGCTCTTAAAGGTATTATGTAAGTGTTTTCCTTGTATAGGTAGAGAAAATCAAATTTGTCCCAGCCACAATCAGGTTAGCATCACTTGCTATATAGGTCACGAGGAGATGGACAGGGTGGGCCTTATCAGCTAGATGACAGTGCTGATCCCACCCCACTACCCCCTCTCTGCCAGTTAGCATTTCAGCTACCATTAAGGGATTTTCTTCCTCAGGATTGTTGACCTTCTAGGCTCATTTCAGTGGCTTGCTTGGGTTTTTAGCATTTCTCTGCTTAGGTTTGTCACATTTCTGCAGGGGAATGTAAATGCTGCATCAAGTGGTGTGTGATAAGAGCATGACAGGCTAAATCACACATTCAGGGTCAGCGCTGACACATGGAATCACTTTCATCCCTGAGCCTGAACATCTCTCGCTCTGCTCCACAGGTGAGAGGATCAACGATGAGCATCTCTGAGAGCAGCTGGCTTGGACTTTCTTAACAAGAAACTTTAAGTCACCGCACAAACCTGCCACAAAAGCATTAACACCAGGCGCCATGGCATGCTCCCTGTGGAAACTACAAACCCTCTGCTGGTTTCTCATCACGCTAGCCCAAGTGCACTCCACAGAGGGTAAGTACTTATAACCCCGTTGTCTTTGTTTCTCTCAAAACCTACAGATTTGTTCTCATGCCAGCAATTTTTATGGCATATTTTGAATGAGTATTGTTTCAGGCTCAATGACGAGCAGTGCCAGACAATATTTTTCTTGCTATTGTCTTATTTAGGAACATAGCTTGAGCAGTGAAATTGTGACTAAATCCAAATCTGCTCCCCTGGGTGCAGGCAGTGCTTGTGTAAGTAGTGCTCGTGCAGCTCTGAGGACAGTGGGCACAGGCGGATAGGGGATAATCTTGAGTGGTTTCATTAGTTGGTAAATTGTGATTTGTCTGAGATTTTCTGCTTGAAAGCGCCTGTTGTTCCCAGTGGCATCAGAGCTGGATCCATTTGTAAATTCCTTGCTAAAATGTTCTGTCTCATGGCAGACACACACGGATTTCACACCTCAGAAAAATATAAAGACTGAATGTGTTTTAATCATAGTGCATTTAGCTTTGATTGAATCACTCGCTGCTGTGTCGTAATAACAAGATTTAAGCATTAAAGAACCATATCTCATAAACTGTGTCCTTATCTACGTGTCTGTGTTTAATCACAAGGATAGAGGCGCATTACTTTGGATATTTGATGATTAGTTCTATCACAAGCTGAAGTTGTCATCTTTTCATGCAATATATCAGAAAAAACATTAAAAAAAACTGCTTTTGCCAAAAGTTGAATCTCTTGCCAACTGTTTTACCTGATTTTTAAAAATATATAATGTAGAAATATCGAGTCCACTTTGGAAGGCAGTGATTTCTAAAGATGCTTAATTTACACTATTGAAAGCCACACTGGCATGATATATAACTTACCATATGCGTCTCCCATGATTCATCTGGCTTGGATTTGATCTTTCATTTAAGTGTGAAATCTGAGTAGTGTGCGGTCTCTGTAGGTTTCAAAGGAATAGGGAAACACAGCGAATCACAGAAATCACATAAAGGTAGCTCTACTTTATCAAATATATTCCTTATATGCTGGCTCTCTGACATGGGAGAAACCTCACACAAAGATAAGAGTTGGTAATTTCAAGGCCAAGATATGTGAAAGTAAACCTATTTAGTGGGCTGGAAAGATAGTCAACATCCTATAGAGTTTCTGTCCCTGGTTGTTTGTCCCTGGTTTTGCAGGAGATCCCAAGATCACAATTAAGTGCTTCAGGGTGGGAAGCCAGTTTGGGATCTAGATGATACTCTGCCAACACCTAATAGTATGTCAGGGTCCATATGCCACAGGGAATTCAGCAGGCTGAATCAAAGCATGTAGAGTTAGCGAGAAGCAAATTTGCCAATTTTGCTTTGATACTTTTTCAATATCACATGCTTCAATTGATATAATAACATTATAGTATAATATTTTTATGTTTAATAGTTTTGAAAAGTTATATTTTAGACCAAAAGTGTCACTAGCAGAGAGAGAGTCAGCATTCAGTGGTTAGTGATCAGTACAACCTCAACATTTTTTTCGCAACGGGGATGTAAACATCTCTTCTCAAGTGGACGCTAAAAAATTGCAATCTGATTCTGATGTGCATGCTCATGCATCATGCATTTAATCTGAATAAAACTGCTCTGATATGCATCATCTGAACATTGATCAGCATAAATCAGCCCTCTCGATCGGAATGAAATTCTATCCAGTTTATATGAAGCATTTTTATTCAGATCAGGCATTAATTCCAATTACAAGTTGCCCATGTAAACATAGCTATTGAGATCAAGTCCACCGAGGGAGCTGCACTAGAGACAAAGAAAAAAGATTTAGCTTAATTGCTAATTTCTGCCCTTTGTATGTCTCTCTGTTCCACAGTCCACAGAAACAACACCACTTAATATCTTATTCACTAGCTGGCATGTACATTTTAAGTCCCTTTATGGGACTTTTCCATTACATGGCACGGCTCGGCTTGACTCAGCACGGCAGCCCAGCGCAGCAGGGGGTTTGCTTTTCCACCACCGCCGAGCTACCTGTTTGAGGGCGCGTCTAGAGCTGACGACACATCTCTCTCCACTGTCTAATCTGAATGCCTTTACATCGTTTTAAAGCAAAAATCAAACTGTAGACCGACAGTGCTGCACGTTGTTCACAAACAGTACACAGACAATAATTCACGCTTACCATCAAAAGGAGAGGGTTTTCATGCATATAAGTTGAAGAAGAGTGTCGTTATTATCGATTTGTGGGTCTCTAAAAAGCGGAAAATGATCACATATCATGTATTTGGATTTGGCAGTGAGAACTGCATGATTTACTTGCGCCAGTTAATAAATTAAAGACAGACTCCATCATGGGCTAAATGTTTCGAACATCTCCACAATTTTATTTTTTAAAAGACTACAATTCATCTGTCTATAAGAAGGGGAAAGGGTCAAACTTTTGTTATTAGTAGGTGCAGAAAAATGTGTAATCCTAGATCTGCGCCTGGTCCTCCCTGATTTCACTCGTCAGGGTGAGAAGTTGTGCGCAACTATCGGAGCGTAGTATGCACAAACATCTCAAGTTTTGTTCTTGTGTCATAAATATTTATTTCATACAGTGAATGCTGACACCACTGTAACAGAGTTATGGACAGCTGGAGCAGAGGCAGGGATAAAACGTATCTCCTCGTCTCCCCGTGGGGTGAAAATTGATCAAGGTGGGGTTATCAGTAGCAGAGGGGGTAAATCCCCCCCTAGCAAATCGGACCCAGCGAAGCCCTTTTACGTCAGCACGGCGCGCTTGAAGGTGGGGCTGGCTTGCTAGGGCCATTTGAGCACGGCGCAGCGCAGCCACAATGGCGATGGAAATGCAAATCAGCACAGCTTGGTTTGCCCCATTAGTGTCTCATAAAGATGCACATGTTAACTTTACTGTCCGTTGTCGACAGAGAGAAAAGGCACGGGCATTAGTGCCCCTCGGTCCCTAAAAAATTTCTTTACATCCCCACCTGCAGACTTTAGCTAGTTTCACATCCCTGCACAAGCACTGATGTCCTTTAAGTGTGCTAAATAAGAAAAATAAGAAATTAGAGAGAAAGAGAAGAATCACTACATATTTGTCTTCTGGATTAATAATACATTAGAGGATATATTTTATTTTTGGTCAACACTATTTTTAGTAAAATGTGTTTTTCACTACAATTAACCACATGCTTAATGCTCAAAACATTACGTATGGATAGAGAGTGCAAGACTATAGAGTTTGTCAGTGACCCTTTAAAATGTGTAGTTTGGAAATCAAAAATAACTAAATCAAACACTTTTGGGTATCCAGGAGGTTATTTTTTGTTGCAGTAGTATTGTAATAGGTATTGACATTGTTTAATTTTCACCAATATTGTATCAAAATTTTGAATTCTGCTATTGTGACAACTCTAGTGAGAAGAATTACATTGTAAAGGAAGTAAGCATCGACTGGTCATAAAGCATTGCTCCTGCAGAGATCAGCAAACAGGGAATAGTGGCATCAAAAGGGAAAACTCTGTAGTGATGACATTTGTCAAGCACCTATTCCTCTAGCTGGCTTTGCTCCACCCTCAACTCCTCCACATTTCCCATCTCAGCTGCAGAGATCAGCCCAGAAACAGTCCATTACAAACAATATCCCCAAGTAAACATGCTTCATTAAACTGCGTCTACCCCTAATATCTTTTTAATGCATTTTTATAATTGAATTAAATGGGTTAGTAAAATGCTGTAAATAGTTTAAAGTGTGTCCTCTCTCTCCCTCTTTGTTTTATGTGTTGTGACTGAGACTATATCTGTGAAGTGCTGTTCGTGTCTGACCTCCCTCTATGGCTTTCTCATCCTCCACATTTGACTCCTTCGGTCAGACTCATGTCCTCATATCTGTGATCTGTGTGTGCTCAGCTGACTCACTGACATCAAAGCCTTTCATCTCCTGTTTTCTTTATTTATTTTCTTACATCTTTTTCCATCAAAATGCTTGCACACATACACAACCCCACCAGACAGTTCAGCAGCATCAGTTTCTAAAACTGATTTAGATTGTTACTTTAATTATGCTATATATACTGTACATATATGGCACAGTGTAATGCACATCAAAGGAACCACTGGGCCTAGAGCTTTTGAACCTAATGATATGGATATAGAATTAACTGTGTTTTACTCTCTTGTGTTTTATTACAGCCAATACAAGAATATCACTTTAGGTCCCTTTGGTGAATGCTTTTAGTGCAGTATTATTTACAGTCATGCTACATCTATACTACAACTATTCTGTTGGTTATAAAACGGTTCTTTCATACACTTTACGAATAATACTGGAGAAAAATGTGAGCAGTTTCCTTGCAGTGCTGCTGTAAGCAGTATTATGTCAGTTTTCCAGTATATAAAGCTACGAAAACCCTGGAGGGCCATGTGGTGAGGCTGATACTTTAATCAATATGTGGACCCGGTGACAGGAGACAGATATCATTTCCGATATTGGTCAAAACAAGCAGGGCCGCCCATAAGGAGGGGGGGTTAGGGTAAAGGGGACAGTTTTCTGGGGCCCAGCCAAATGGGGGGCCCACGGAGGTCAGCAAAATCATGGTCCATTTTTCTTTGATAATGTTAACATTGTGGATAGATACCAAGTGTGTACCAAGTATTTAAAAAGTGGCAAAAATGTAGGCTAATAACAATGGCAAATGGGCTAAGAAAGGCAATAAGAAGCAAACATGGTCAGGAAAAAATGATGAAAAGTTATTTAAAAGTGCCATAAATGGTTCACAAATGGCAACAATGGGTTACAATGGCAAAAATGTGCAAAAGGCTGCAAAATGGGTTGAAAGTGTAAAAAAATAATAAAACCTAATGAAAAAATAGTGAGGAAAAGGGCTCTAAAAGTGGCATGAGTTCAAAAGTTGAATATCAGAATCCAATAATAGCTTGACACACTTTCTGCTCCATAATGAAGTAAATGTTAGCCAGGACGCTAGCACCAATGCTACAGATCCAACACACATGCATTGATATCATAAATCACAACTCAGGGGCCCAGCTAACTGTGACGGTAGGTCTGATAAAAAGTCATTGAAACATTTCCATGTTCTTAAATTTGGTTTCAGTTATAGAAGCACACATTTTACAAACGAACGTCAGTGAAATCATGACATAGTGGACTACTCGTTATACAACAGTAAATGTATTGAGTGAGTTCCTGGAAGCCTGACACTATAAATTCTTATGATAAAGTCTCAGATTTGGTTTCAGAAGTTTCCACTTCTTGGGACTTCTTCTGGTCTTTCTTTCATTTTCTTTTTTAGAGTGTAGATAGTGAGAAGTACTTTAACCTGGGGGCATGAAGTTGTAAAGACAGGGGTATTTACCAGGCAGCTGGAGCTCCAACAAACATGTTATTAAGAGGCAATAGTGAAGGGGCAGGAAGTGAATAGCAAATTGAAGTGAAGTGAATGACATTACTGCAGGTGTGTCCCTGTAAGTATAACTTTTGACCTAACCTACAGTTTTAAATGAAGTGTTAAATACCTAAGCAATGTATTTTTGATAATCAATTCATTGTGAACGGTTTATTTTATGTAGAAGAAGTGTACTTATTTACTGTGAGGCAGGTGATAAGCACCATAAATCTGTGTCTATCACTTTAATCAGCAGGCTTTACTCTGACCTGCTTTGATATTGTTTTGCATCAATACAAGTTTGCCCTCTGGCATTCACAGTGATCTTCTCTGAAGCAGCAGCTTTATTTCCTTTTGTCCTACTGGTGTCCTCTGTGGATGTCACCATAGCAACCCACCAGCGCTGAGGCAAAGGTGTAATTCATAAGTAATAATGTATTAAAAAATGGAATGTTCTTGAAACTTGTGGTTAAATTGGCTCACATGACTTCCAAAATAATGTAATCAAATCTGTTGGGGTGAAAAAACTTGAATAATAGTTCACATGTAACTCAGCTTGATATTAGACTGAGACCACATGGGTGCCAGGGCAAGGATTCTGTGATAAAAGGAAGGAAGGGCAACACGCCTCACCAAGTGAACATCAGGATAAAAAGCACATGTTAAATTTGAATAGTGATATGGTGTTACACAGGTATATTCTGGAATCCTAAAGAAATTGTGTTTATTTCTCACCTAATGGATTGGACATGTTATATATGATAGACAATCCTAGATAATAGAGCAATAAGAGCAAATTAATGTTAAGTAGGCCAAGGGTATTTTATGTAAGAATGATTCAACAGCATTTGTTCCCCTTGCTTCTGTGTTGTGATTCCATTACTAGAGGGCATGTGCTGGTTGTGTCTGTGAGGTTAAGGGTACACAGAGCGCCTGTCATGATATAAAAGCAGCTTTTCAGTAGCAAGAACTTGTATGAACAAGTCTGACACTGGCAATTTCTGTTCCCTGCATGCCTACACCCTGAAAACACACTATTGTTTCTGCTCAAATCTTGAAATGTTTGAAGTACTTGAGATTTCTCAAGGGCAGCGGCAAAGGGCACCTTTAAAAGTCCTCTTTTTGTACCTTGTGAAAGGAAAAAAAGAAGAGCCTCAGAGCCTTCATCTCAAAGTGAATAGAGTGAAATAGACAATCAAAGTGTTCTGAAATGTAATTACTGGAAGTAAAAGCCCAGGGCTTAATGTGAACCTGCAAGAACAGGGTCCAGCACCTCTCAGCACTGTGCCGCCACCTTTTTGCACTGGTTAGCCTTTTACTGTAACCATAAAAATAAAGTTACAGTACCTTATTTTATGAGGAAGACCAATTCTTTTTACCAGCACTGACCATATTCTACACTATTAGGTGTTCAAGAAAAGGAATAAAAACCTAACAGGTAAATCTCATAAAGCAAAGTGTACATTTAGATATTCTACACAGGCTAAGATGCTGTCTGTGCTTCTTGATAATCATCTTTCCACCTTGCCCACTAGAGGCTTCTCTTTTAGCTGCCTTGCTTGTGTATTTTAACTTAAAGGGAAAATAAAAATACTGGCTGTCATGTAAGCATTTGGTGAACTACAGGCATAAGGCCAATTCTTTTTAAAGTACTAATTTGTGCTAGAGTTGTGTCCGTGGAAATGAAAAGTACCCCACTGTGTCACCACACTCAACACGCTGCTCCCTGACCACTTAATTTGTTGTTTAAGGTACTTTGAAAGCCTGGCCCATGGCTAATTTGTTAATAGAAACAAATAATTTCTTGGTAATTATTTTAGTAAACCCTATTAAAGTCATTACAGCTTCCAATTTATTTATTGGAAGCGGTACCAAAACATTTAAGGCCAAAGGGGTGACTTTTTCCTTTGTCTTCTGAGTCTTTAGTAAACAACTTCTGTTGGTTTTTGTCTTTCCACCTCCCGCTTGATGTCATCCTGGTTGTTTGCAGCAGACTGTGGAATCTGGCTTCCCATGGAGCCAGGCAGGCGTGGGGCCTGTGCACGAAGGCCCACCATGCTGTCATGTCTCTTTCATCACCAGCCAGGCTTGGCCAATAAGGCGATAAGGAGACAATGACTGGGAGAGCAAGCAGTGGCAAGGTGTAACCACAGCCCCTGGGTCTCCTCCCTGCCGAGCTCTTCAAATCCTCATTAGGATTTTCAGCAAAGGAAGGGGGGATTTTGTGGATTAGGGCTTTGTCACTGCCGGCTCCAGGTTGCTGTTTATCATGCAAGAGCATGGTGGAGCTCTTGACATCTTGTCACCCTCCTCCCTGATACCCAAACACAGACCCTCTGTCCACCTGGATACTGTCGTAAACTTAAAATTAAGAAACTTATAATTATCTCTATCTGGGGATACGCTGGTAAAATGTTTTCATCAGATACTTATTCTTAGAACTAGACCTGAGCATTGACAGAATCTGAGTACCACTGAAATACCAGGATAATTAAAAGTAATATACGTATTTTATTGTTGGAGGAAGGCTGATTGTTGGTAGTTAGAATTTTAGTTTTGACTGGTATACTCCCTGATACCTAAAAGTGAACCTTTGATTTTTCTTGCAAGTCACAAAGTTGAGCGCAAATAATTGAGATCAACTGATCTCTCGCAAGCCCTCATCAGCTGATGGCCAGCTGATTTGCTCTGAGCACAGTATTTGCGAATTGCATTCTTGCTACCATATTTAAACTGCTGGCTATGCTTTGCTGCTCCCTCTGCAAGCTGCTTTTTGTAACCCTCCTCTACTCCAGCTCCTCTTTTATGCTATATCTGACTTAATCAATGTCATTCTGTTGCTGCTTCTCTCGCTACCTCATGCTTTCCTTGTAGTGTTTTTAGAAAAAGGAGCTTATATCTGGGGAATATGTTACTGGGGATCACTGAAGCACAGCATAACTTGTGCCTCACTTCACAACCACTCACCCCGCCCCCTCCTAAATAGTACAAATTGTGCCAGAGCAGCTGCACGAAACACTGGCAAACATCACGTAGCTCAACACTGGGCAGTACCGTGCGACATAATGTTGCACCCTCAAGAAAACTCATCCGTGCTACAAGTTATTTTAACTCACCACACCAGAGTCACGGAGAGAGAGGTGTGTCTGTGCATGAGGCACACAGCTGAAGTCACAACTTGAAGACCTGCTCACCTCTCAAAGACTTCAAACTTGAGTCGGATGGACTCTTGATTTTATGAAGTCCCGTTGTCAATGACGTTACATTCGAGTATCAATTAGCTTAATAATTCCTCCTGTAGATTCTGCAGTCCCTTTGATTGCTTAATGAGACAACACCTGTCTGCATTAACGTAGCGGTCTGATAAGAGGCAGATGAACAGACAGCGAGGATGGAGGTAGATGAGTAGAGAACTGTTACAGTCAGGAGTAAAAACACAATGCAGCATCAAACTGCGTAGACTGTTACAGACTGAGAGTAAAAAAAATAGGTAACAGGTTTACTTTTAACCATTTAACTTTAGTATTACTTTCTCATCAAGTTACTATCACTCTGTGTTTGAGAGAACAGAAGGAATTCTTCATTTGCATTATAAACATCAGTTAGGACCCAGTGCGATTACATAAGTGGATGTGTCTTAAAATGTTGAAAACATCTGACTGTTAAACTGGTTATAATTCATTTATGTCAGGGTTATCCAAACAACAGCTCCTGGGCCAACTGTGGCCCTTCTCAATAAATTTAAGGTTATTTATATTTGATTATTGAATATTTTATTCATTTGCATAAACAGGACACTTTTTTATGGTAAAATTAGTGGAAAGGTTAAAAAACGGAATTCCAAAAAATTAAACAGGAAAAACGGAATTTGGAAAAAACTACAATGGATTTCATACAGCCCTACATTAACAGATGCTGTTCCTTCCTGATGCTTTCCACATAAGCTCATGGAAGCATCAAGGAGGATCCCAGAACAGCCATTTGACATGGTCAAATATAATTAACTGCAATAAGAGCAAATCAATAACTGCTATAAAGAAAAAAAAAAATAAAACCGCTAATAATGTTTGTTTTTTGACAAACTAGTCCTGACTGAACTGCATTTTAGGCACTATTGTAGCACAGTACTGAATCTGCTCTCAGTATCAGAACAACTCTGAATAATTGCCCTCAGACTTTTGCCAGGGGGTTTTAATGCCACTCTGGTGGTGTTGGGTGCCTGTGAGTTTGCATTGCTGCCTCAGCATTCTTCTTAATGGATATTTATGCACAGATAACCTTGGGAAGCCTCATTAGTTTGTTGTTAGCTGTCGCTGTCCATAACTCACGCTGAGATCTCGGTCATGACACCAAAACGGCAGTTCAGGCAGGAGACATGATGCCTTGTTTCAACTCCAATTACTCTCCTCTGTGTGTTTTCTTTCGGAGGGGGCACTGCGAATGTACTTTCATGCGGCTATTTGTCCCTCGACTTAGTTATTTCAAGGTCCTAAGCTGCATGTTTCTTTCTGTTATAAACCAAAGCAAAGAGTATTCCTCTTGCAAGGATGTGGCTGTTTGTATAATCAAGTCATGGGACTGGCGGACCTTTCACACAAAACAACAGGACTGTGTTTCTCTGCATGGTGCTCAACCTCTAACATGCTCCTTAATTGGGTTTCAGACTTGTCTGGGAGAGTGGTTCAGCGTGACAGAGCCTCAGACTTAGTGTGAAGAAACCCTACCTTCTCCTATCATTCTCGGTGCTGATCTTTAAGGATAACGGGCATTCACATGGGTCCCACGTGGCCCCTTGCTGGGTGGGATCTTGGGCACCATAGATTAGTCATCTACCCACATGTCTCTGTCTGCATTTGGATTTTACCGTTATGCTGTGTCCCACTTTGTTCTTGCCCTGGTACAAACGTGTGGGTCCCTAACAAATGCATGCCTTACAATCTACAAAACATCTTTTGATAACCCCTCCAGGCTCTTTTCTGAATCCTGAGTAGAGAAACAAAAAAACAAACATGACTTATCAATCTCCAGAGCAGTGGTCTATAACCAAAGACCTATTATTCATGGAGCATTTATTGTTTTGTGCTTTTGTTGGCTCTTTTTGATCTGGCCATGAAAGATGTGACGAGCTGTATGTGGGTATCTTTGTATAAGCAGGCTTCAATTTGTCAGAGACATGCCTCTGTTTTTAAAGTTCTCTCTTTTTTGCTCTTTTGTTCTATATTTGTAACTCATTCTGGTAGAATAAAAAGGTGGCTTTAACTCAAGTTGGCTGCAAGAATTGATTTCAAAGGTTAGAGTATATAGCTTAAAAGACATTTGTGTTAAGAAAATACCTAAAGCTGGCTGTATGATAACAGAAATAGCTCAGGCTCTTAAATTCTTCTGTGTTTTCTGTTACGAGTGGACATCAAGGACTGCAGAAAGACCAAATGCGAGGACTGCTGATGAAGTGTGTCTAGAAGGGGCAGATGAGGAGAATGTTTTTCATTATGCAGCCTAGATGGTATTTCAAACAGGAACCAGCATGTGCGCCAGACAAATGAACCAGCTCAGCCGGTCAGAGGGCAAATGTAGCTCACTTTCCTGTTTGCTACTGTAATACCGGGGAGTTTTTAAGGTGATTAGACTGCGGCGTTCAGGTCACACGGAGTGCAGCATTGCAATATTCACTCTGCATATGCCTGAGCTTTCTCTGTGAATCTGGGAGACTGTGAGGAAAGAAATGTTACTATGCATACTGTGCAGTTTTCTCCTCTGTACACTGCATTACATGTACTGTATCAATGTGAGCAAATTACTCCACCTTCTGATTTGAGCAATAAGAGCAACAGAGAGCTGAATGCTTTGAAGTGGTCGTATGAGAACAGGTATTTATGAAAGCATCGAGTCATGCCTGTGAGTTTTCAATGCTATGTACGCTGAAAATACCAAATGTAAACAATAACAATCTGCAGGTGTTCGAGAGGTATGTAATCACGTTTTCATTGTGAGCATGCTGTTTGAAAGGCTTGTTCACTCAAGCACAGGAAAGTGTGGTTACGGGTTTGATGTCATGCAATGAAATCTGATTGCAGAACATGTAATGACAGATGGTGTAAAGATAACATAATAGAACCAAAGGCTTATGATTTCACACAGTTTTCAGTTCACTCTCAAGAGTCAGATGCAAGATATTCCTGCTTGCCCTTAGTGGAATCCTCTTTGTCCTCTTGCTTTCAGGCCTGATTTAGAGCAACCATAAATCCTGAAGAGGCTCCTGTAAACGAGGGGTGGTGAAACTACGCCCATAAATATAAAGGATTTAGAAGCAGAGCCTTTTCAAAGAAGTCTGAGAGCCTATTTATGAAGCCTGTTAACTTAGAGTTTCACCACTAAAGCCAGTATTTTTCACTTTTGTTCAAACTTCTTAAACCCTTTCCTTCATAATGAAGCCAGCTCAAAGCCTGCTTGACCAAAAACAGACTGTTAAAATGCAGGAGGAGATGCAAATATGATCGGTTGACCATCAGTATGTAGCTAATGCATGTTTGTCATGTTGCATCAATTTTATGCTTACAAATCAGTACATCTTCCTGCTGATTCAGAGAAGAGGTTTTTCATCGGGAAGAAGAAATCACCTTTCAGACAAACTCTGATTTTTTTCATGGTCAAACATGAAAGAAAATGTCAGCAGTGTGGTTGGCAGTGTGGGAGTCTTGCAGCGTCTCTGGGAAATATCAGCAAAGTGCAGTCTATAAGACATGTTCAAGTGATATTTCAAGAGGAGAGATTGCTAACTAGGGATGCAGTATATTTGATTTTTGCCTATGTCTGATATCCCCATATTTACAAAATAATTTAAGCCTATAGGTTGTTTGCAATCATGTAATCCAGAATGTCCGTTGGGGGCCAGAAAGTTGGGGACAGCTGTAAGGAATGAATGGGAACAGAGGAAAGTTAGTACTTTACAGCTCTAAATGGACCTGTATGCTGCAATTATCATCAGAAAATTTCTATATACAATGAATATGATTCCTACACTTTACAAAATAGTGATTTTTAACACATTTTAAATGACCTACCTGGCGTGGAGGTGATCAATACCACAAATTACTCAGTGCTGCAGACTTTCAAGTGTCTAGCAACATCTAGCCAAGTGAAGGGAAACAGGAGTCTTGAAGAGTCTTGTACTGAGCTAAGAGGCAAGTTGAGCCCTTTAATGTATAATGTTAAAGGGGCTCAGCCTTAATTATCCTTGTTTGGGATGAGATTGAGTGATGTGCCATTCACGAATGAGCCTGTGCTATGAAATGGCTCCTTCATGTTAGCCATGGTAGCTAGCTCCTGTTTGCGTGACAGTTTCTTTTCCTTTAAAAGCAAAACTGTCCAAATGAAGAGTCACTTGGGAGCCAAACAACCAGCTTTACTGAGCTGAGCCTAACAATGTAGATCTCTTAAAAGAGACTAATTTCCTGTCACAATGAGCAACATTGGCAGAGGAAGCACAGGTAAGATCAGTGTTTTAATATGCTAAATCACAACAAAACTGTTTTGAACCAAACTGGACTGCTTTGTGGAAACGGACCATACACGAGCAGCTTGTCCAGGCTTTAGATGGAGGCTTTTTTTGAGTCCTACCTGCTGCCCTTTTGTCTGTGACTTTTTGAAATATTTTTCTTAATTTTTGCCTAAATATGTCAGGACTTCTAAATCAGCATATATCAGGACACAGAAGAAGCATAATGTTTATATTTTTGCACTCTGAACACCTGGCATAGACATAAACAGCTCAAAACACTGCCTTTTTGGTAATGTTTCTCTATGTATTAATAACTTCTTGTTCTCTGCTGCTGCATGACACCATCTGTCAAGAACTTATACTGATGATACAGATACACGATCTTCAGACCTAAAAATTGAGTTTTTAAACTGTCCTCAAAACTAAAGAATTAACAAGCAAACAAACGTTATTCGTCAAAGCACACTTTAAAGTTTAAAGATGAACAAAGACAAAAACAGCTGATGTTAGTCCTGCCTAAAAATCTACAAATTCATTTATACACATTGCCAGCATTTACAGCTGATATATTGGCAGTAAATACTGGCAGAAATTTTAATATTTGCTGATACTGTTAGTATACCAAAAATCTTGTGCATCCCTACTATTAACACTTAAATACACCTGATCACGTGGATCTTCTGAAATAGAGACATAAAGAACTGCAAAAAAAGAAAAGAAAACCAAACATCAGGAGAGTTAGCTTAACTGCAATTTTAAACATCGACACTATATTGCCAAAAGTATTCACTCACCTGCCTTGACTCTGCTCTAATTTATCCCAAAGGTGTTCTGTCAGGTTGAGGTCAGGACTCTGTGCATGCCAGTCAAGTTCATCCACACCAAACTCTCTCATCCATGTCTTTATGGACCTTTCTTTGTGCACTGGTGCACAGTCATGTTGGAACAGGAAGGGGCCATCCCCAAACTGTTCCCACAAAGTTTGAAGCATGGAATTGTTCAAAATCTCTTGGTATGCTGAAGCATTCAGAGTTCCTTTCACTAGAACTGAGGGGCCAAGCCCAGCTCCTGAAAAACAACCCCACGCCACAATCTCCCCTCCACCAAACTTAACTATTGGCACAGTGCAGTCAGACAAGTACCGTTCTCCTGGCAACCGCCAAACCCAGACTTGCCCATCAGATTGCCAGATGGAGAAGCGCGATTCATCACTCCAGAGAATGCGTCCCTACTGCTTTAGAGTCCAGTGGCAGCGTGCTTTACAACATTGCATCCGACGCTTTGCATTGCACTTGGTGATGTATGGCTTGGATGCAGCTGCTCGGCCATGGAAACCCATTCCATGAAGCTCTCTATGCACTGTTCTTGAGCTAATCTGAAGGCCACATGAAATTTGGAGGTCTGTAGTGATTGACTCTGCAGAAAGTTGGCGACCTCTGCGCACTATGCGTCTCAGCATCCGCTGACCCCACTCCGTCATTTTATGTGGCCTACCATTTTGTGGCTGAGTTGCTGTCATTCCCAATGGCTTCCGCTTTGTTATAATACCATGGACAGTTGACTGTGGAATATTTAGGAGCGAGGAAATTTCACAACTGGACTTGTTGCAGAGGAGGCATCCTATCACAGTACCATGCTAGAATTCACTGAGCTCCAGAGAGCGACCCATTCTTTCACAAATGTTTGTAGAAACAGTCTGCATGCCTAGGTGCTTGATTTTCTACACCTGTGGCCATGGAAGTGATTGGTACACCTGATTTCTATTATTTGGATGGATGAGTGAATACTTTTGGCAATATAGTGTATATTAGTAACTGTGTGGCAGTGTTCATTTCATTGACTAAAGCTATGACTAAAGATTTTCACTATTGGACACTATTTTGACTATCGTTTTTCCAAGAAATAGACTTGACTCATAATAGTGTAAGATAGATCTTTGGTGCTAAAAATCTGATGAAGTTTTAGTTGAGGAGACTAAAATGAGCTGGACTGTTGGTCTTAATCCATGATATTTCTCCACCGTGCAGGTTACTTATGTCAGTTTTCTCAACAGTAAATCTTAAATCAATTAAAATATTGTTAGTGCATTCAAATGAAATTTATACAGTTAGACTCATTTTACAATTTGTCTGATTAAATTGGTTTAAGACAAGAAGTAAAGACTAAGATGTAGGGACTTATATGGACTAAAATGTTTTTGAGTCTTTATTGACTAGAATAAAACTACAAAGGTTAAACATGACTAAAACTTAAAGGCTTTTCAAACAAAGACTAAGACTCAGTTTAAAATAGCTGCCAAAATGAACACTGCTGTGTAGTTAACCATATCGAGTCTAACTCCACCACCATTGCATCTCTGGCTGTGAGTCAACACTAAAGCTCCCCCAAAGCTCACTGCCCCAAGTTTGTTGTTCCAGAGTAAACTAGCAATGACGTGTTGGTTGTCCCACTATCAAACTTAGCACATGTCAAGCCTGGCCATTTGTGCTATGACAGATCTTGAACGGGTGAGACTCAGCCTTTGACCCTCTTAGTCATAATGACCCCTGAGTGCCTCCATGTGTCAGGGGTTTGGGCCATTGCTCTTAAAACCTCCCTCTGAAGTGAATGATTGGCTCAAATACGGCTCTTTGCTGTGGTTCTACAAGAGCTACAAATAAACTAGTGTAAAAAGTAATTCTGAATAAACCCCCTTGTAGTATTTAAGGGTTTCTAATTTGATACTGACTCAGCTGAGTTGGATCATTGCCTTTTTTAATAAACAGGGATTCTTGTTCCTTAATTTTCACCACACACACTCACAACCCCCCCACAATCTCCTGAATTATATTAAAATAACCAACAAGCAATAGTTAAGGCTGATGAGCATGAGACACATCTGATAAATCCTTAAATGAGGCCTTCAAAGTGTCCCTGCTGTGAGGTGTGAGTGCTAAGAAACAGAGGAGTATAGGGATAGCAGACATTGGCTCAAATAGGTGAAATATGTGATTAAAAGTTTCTAATGAAAATGCTGGGGTGAGCCTTGTTTTAGCATCAGAACAATCAACGATGAAGGAAAAAATACATATGACTTGGAAGGTCATCGTGGTAATATTCAGTGTCTGGATCGAATTGAATGGCAGCCAAAAAATCCTTGATGAACATAGTCCAAAAAGTCAATCGTAGCTTGGCTAGCTCGTCTCTTACATTGTTATGAGACCACATCCTTGAACTTCCGTAAATCTAAACATAATAGTGCCTTGATTAAATAGAAAAATAGAGATCCTTTATAAAAAAAGGCTATTTTTCTTTGTGTTTAATTGTAAGAGTTCTCTGTATGCAGAATAACATTGAGTGAGGCCAGTCAAGAGACAAAAGCCTGAGAGACCTATGTAGTAAAACAGCATTGTGTCACATAACAATCTGCCTCACCCAGAAGGTGGCAGGTCTGCGGTCGAGTCTGAATAAGAGCTGCATAAAGAATTCAGTCGGAGCAGCAGTCGTGTCATCAGGGCATGACTACCCGGTTGGTCAGGGAATTTAAATGCCAGGTGGGGGTCAGTTGAAGCACTTGCTGAATAATGTGGCACAAATGCATACACATGAGAGCCGAGTCTCTGGGAGAGGAACCTCTGCTTAAAGAAGTGCACTCTGGGAATGCAAAACCAAGCAGATGGACCTTTCTCATTTGTGTGTACTGCCACTGGTGACCCATTGGGAAATGCTTCCTTATTGAATCGAGGAGCATCAAACGCTTCACTGGAGCAGAGAAGGAAGTCTGGACTACCCAATGTATCTGAGTCCATTTTTTCTTTTTCATCACTTGTAATGGAAACTGTGGGAACGATGTCAACCTGAGGAAGAGCTGACAAACACATCAGGGCTCTACGGTGTTACACCAAAATATGGCTCACATCTTTATCACTTTCAACTATAGTTTTTTTTATAATCTCCAAAATATTGTCATTAACAGACTGTATTAAGAGGTCTGGAATTTTTGCTGTCACCAAAAACAATATGATGCTTTAAGATGCTTAGATTTTTGAAGCACTTTACGGATGGTTTCTGTAAATGTCTCATGATCATTCTTATTCATATTTTTATGCTAAAATAACATTAACTTAATGTCTATTTATTGCCATTCTATTTAAATTTGATGTATAAAGATAGGTATTCATGATATCAGGTATGAGCTTAAAAAGTAAGGTATCGGTATCAACAGACATGAACAGTTCTAACGATATTTACAGCCAATATGTCAGCGATACATATCTGCAGTATATATCACATTTTGGCCCTGGATATTGGGAAAATGTAACACTGGACCATCAGGTTTTAAGAAGTTGCCTAGGGTGCCAAACAGTGCCCACAGTGAGCTCTGAACATTTTGATTGAAGCCCAGAATGTGAAACAACTACCAGACTGTCTTTGTACCCCACTCCCCTCTCAGCTCTGCTTTACTCAGCCTCTCTTTGCACAGGAGACTCTCTGTGTTCTTAGCTATACAGAAGTGTATATCTATTGGTATCAGTATCTCTATCAGTATCAGCTAAAATGAGACAGGAAATATCTACATTTTGGATATTTGTAAAATTCCAATATTTTGATCCCCTTTTAAGATGGCAATAAACAAAACCAAACTAGTCATTTAAAGCCCCTGAGAGGAAATTTAGGTTTTGCACCAACCCCTGTGTACAAAGCAGTACCTATTATCTCTACTAATTTTGTTCTGTAGATGTAAAAGTAGTGTTTTCGTCAAAATAGTTAATACTGTTTTCTTAAATATCAGTCTTAAATATCACTCAGTCAGTATGTTTGCTTGTACAGTTAAGTCCAACCATAATTATCGCTCTGTAAGGACATTTAACTGGATTTCTGTCCTTGGGAAGTGTTTTCTTGAAAGGAGTCCATCTGACTCCACTACGCTAGGTTCTGACATGCCCCCTTTAAACTGGTTATGAATGAAGCTATTTGGTTGACCTTGCTAACAAGTTAGCAAACGGGCAACTTGTGAGTCAAACATTGAAAAAATGGACCCATTTAACTGTTCTCTACATATTGCTAATACTCCATACTTTTGGTAGATCCAATTAACATAATTCCTTCTGCATAGGTTGATTTCTTATAGCAGACAACAACGGGATTCTGAAAGATAGGGCTGGGTGATTATGGCAAAAATGAAAATTGTGGTTAATTGAAATCTTTCCTTCAATTGTGATTTAAGAACAATTATTCATCCCCCAACTCGGGTTGTGCTGTAAATATTTGTATGATTTAAAAACAAACTGGAATTGTTTATTTTTTCAAAGTTTAATGCTTCAATCAATGCCTGTGTACTTCAAGAAAAAAATTATGTGTTTTAATCTATAAATATATTAATCTCTTTAAACATTTTGGTGGCCTTGTAGTAATTAAACCAAAGGGATCCTGAATTTTCCTGGTCTGACCTCCTGATAAAGATTTCAAATTTAAAGATTTATTTCCTAAAAAACTGTCATTTCAACCCTTTCTTTGGGCTAAAGGATGTTTAACTAGCCCCCCCCAACCCCCCTCCCACCACCACCACCACACACACACACACACACACACATACACACACTGCAGGAAGACCTCTAAACCGACTCCCTTGTAGTGGTAACAGGTCAAGGGATATATTTACAAAAAAATTCTGCCGCCAAACTATCAAGTTAGCAATGTGAGACTGAGTTAAAGTCAGACTTGTATCCAAACATTAACACTGTGCTGAAGGTTCATTTGATGATTCCTGTATCCACTGCAAGTGCTGAGCGCTCCCTCAGCTGCTTACGTCGGCTTAAACCATCTAAGGAGTACGACGACAGACAAATGTCTGAGTGGACTGGTACTGATGGACATTCAGAAGGATATTGGCATAGATGGAGAGTTTGACGCAACAGAGAGATGATGGATTAACTTCTTTTTTTAGGTAGGAAATCTGTTTTTCCCCATCTTCTGGCTATTCATTACTTATATCGACGGATAAGTTTCTTATAACTGATGCAATTTCTCTTTTAACTCTAGTTGCTCTTCTCTTTGCTGCTCTTAAAGCTGTCTGTTGTTTAAAGGGGCAGTTTTCTGGCTGCGTGTGGTTGAGTTTTTGTGCAGTACTTGCAGCGGTAGTCTCTCTGTGCGCGGGTTTGTAGGTGCGCTCTTTTAAGTGCACATGGGAACCTAAAGGTGTCATTCACGCACTGGAATGGTTATTTTGCGTATGTTGAATTGTCATCCTGGTGGCACTACTGATCTCGAGGTTTCATTGAAAAATGTTTGACGCACAGATAAAGTTTATGTTTGGTCAACGCTGTACATGTATTATCTTGGTCATATTTGTCATACAGGCACCGGCCTGATGTACAGAGAGAGCAGGAGGAACGCTCAAAATGAGCCAGCCTCTCCCCAGCCCCACTCTTTCTTTGCACTGGAGACACTTTGTGCTTTTTACAATAATAAAGGGTGTGTATTGGTATCGGCTGAAATGTATTTGGAAATATCAGCATATCAGATATTGGTGGAAATCTAATATTGTGAATCCCTAGTATCAGGCATTAAATATTACTAAGAAGAAGTGATGGCTCATGTCAGTGTAGTCTCATTCACTGTTGTTATGGGGGGCCTAAAAACTATAGTTGATTGTATTGTATTATTGGTATACTTAGCGGTTACATGGTACGGTATTGCAGAAGGTATTGAAGGTCAATAGAGACACTCATTTTTGTATCAAAAACCACTTGTGATTCCTTGCAGTCACTGCTTTGTAGCAGTTCTCTTTCAGAACAACCGTCTCAGTTGACTTCTTTTTCAAAAAGACACATTTAAGGTGCAGAAATCTCACTTTGAAATTGAAAAACCTGAAAAGTGAGGCTAGATCACAGCTGACAAAATACTTTAAAACCACTGAGTCAGTGTCTCTTAATTTAGTCTACGTTTGAAGGTTGTTAACTTCAGGATTTAAAAAAAAAAGTGCACAATTTTTGCCTCCTTACTATATTAATAAGATGAGCAAAGAGCCTCGACCTACCCTTGATCATGGGAAAATGTGCTGTAATTTAAGGCTCAAATCTACCAGTGACCATTTGTTAAGGACCATGAGAGAAAAAATTTACTGTTTGATGGTCATAGCAGCCATTTCATTACGAGAAGATGTCCTTGCCTTTTTTGTGTGACCTAAAAAGCACTCACCCCTTCTCTCTCGCTCTCTCTCTCACACACACACACCGCCTGGCCCCAGGGCTATCCGATATTAGACAGTGAGATGACATTGTGTGCTTGTGCGAGTGCAGTCAGCCGACATGTGCAGATGATGTGAAGTCAATAATGCATTATGAAAAAAGGGGGATTTATGACCTTGATGAGCCCCATAGAGCTTAATTAGGCCTTAAGGTTGATTTACATACAAGTGTACATGGAATTTGATGAGGCTGTGTTTTCCTGCTGGTGCCGCACATTTTCATTGTAGTCTGGCTGCAACACATGATGCCTTCTTTTTTCATCTTATTTTCATCTTTTTTCTGCATCAGAAAAAAATGTTTTTTTCTAAAACATAAGACTTTTCTTTGGTCCTTTTTTGTCTGAGAGCAGTAAAATCATTAGGTAAAAAGCTGCAGGGTCATATTCCTTTCCTGTGTAATGATGGCATTTCCTGTTCAGGCTTATGTGGCTGCAAGTTGTAGTCAGGGGAAAAGGAAGAAAGTAAATGTATGACAGGGTAAATTTGTGCTAAAGAAGCCCACCTTAACACCAAAAGAGGGAAGAAAATCACAGCCTTTTTTCCTGTGGCTTCTATTCAGATAGAAATGACAAGATCTTTTTCAGAGTCATGTACCTATATCAAAGATGCTCCTGATAGCCCCCCTGCTGTTGCTATGGAAGTAGTGGAGATGTAAATGAACTGGAGTGAATTGGATGGTGGAGAATACAAATGAGGTTGGAATGTTCGTTCCCCTGCTGCTCTTAGCCTCTTCTTCTTCTTCTTTTTACCCAATATCTCTGTCTCTCTATCCTGTCTCCTTTTCTCCGTACACGTCGGTTTCAAAGCCCTCACATAAACTGGTCTAACACATATTTTGACACTACACAATGTGTTATGGGATCTTTTTCTTTCTTCTTTGACATTTTTCTTCTGATAAAAGCAATGGATATGTTTTACTTCAAGAAAAATGTGGCTCAGTGCTAACTATTTTTTTAAACCTTGCAGCGTGCATCGAGCTGATGGATGGGTGAAATAAGAACAGAAAAATCAATGTCTTTCCCCTGCAGAATAACTTTGCGTTGTCACTGATCATCTCTGATGGAAATATGAGCTAAGAAGTCTCTTCAGTGCGTCTCTGTGCCACATAAGTCATCGTTTCAACATCAGTTGTCAGAGAGCTTAATAACCTACAGATGTTATGGGCTGAATTACAGAGCAGGATTAACCTCGACATAAGTGACTGTCATTTGCTGTTAGCCAAGCCCAAAATATGACATCAGCTTTCATCGCACAAAGAGAAAGAAAAAGGAACACAGTCTCAAGAAAAAGTTAAGAAATTCAAAAGAATGTTAATATCTGTCAAAGCAGTAGTGAATCTCTTTTTCACAATGGCCACACAAAGTCAGCGGTCTAGCTCGTACCCCGCTGTTTGCAGGATATTTGCAATATTTTCTTTCTTCTCCTCCCCTGCGTGGACCTGACTTCTTAAGAATACATGCTGTTGTAAAGGATATCTCTGGATTATAGAATCAGCACTGTGGGAAGAGCCTTGACTTAAAGGTTTCTTTTCCCTCACAGACTTCTTTTGCTTGTATCACAGAGAGGAGGGAGCAGGGGTGGGGCAGCACAACCTCCAGGACTCAAGCTGTGTTTCCTGTGGCTCCCGAGCTAACGCTATAGGCCATACTTTTCTTTCACCCCAAATCCCCCCAGCAAGCGACCTTGTCGGCTCAGGAGCGCAGAATAATGGAAGGGCCACACGGTGATGCTAGCTCATTTACAAGCAGCTGTTTAGCTCTCATCAGAGGGGCGAGAAAAATTGAAGGGATGTGTAAACGTCGCACGACAAGCATCAGGAGCGTCCCCGTCACACTTCTCATTGGCTCTTGACAGAAAAATTATCTGGTTTCACATCAAAATAATCTGGAGACCTCTTTTGTGCTTTTCTGGCCACAATGAAGGCAGCTTGAGTGGCTGAATAGGTCTTTTGATCAGCCTCCACCGTGCCCCTGGACTAACTCTGGATGCATGTGCAACTCAAGTTACAAGGGGTCATTTTAATATGAAAACCTTTTTCTAGAAGCAGGACAGCCCTGTTAAAAAGCAGAATAGTACCACTGTCATTTATGCTGCATAATAGGCTGGAGGCGACTGTGGAATCATTCTAGTTAATTAAAGGTGACTCAAGTTTGTTTATGTCATAAAAGTTCAGAAGCTACAATTGCATTGTGTGTACTTGTCATGTATATAACCCAACTTCCCAAAAAAGTTGGGGCACTTTAAAAATATGTGAATTTAAAAAATGCAGTAATTTTCAAATCTCATAAATCCATATTGAATTCACAATTGAACATTGAAAACATATCAGATGTTGAAACTGAGACATTACTATTTCATTCAAAATATTTTGGATTTGATGGCAGCAACACATCTCAGAAAGGAGGGATAAGGCAGCAAAAGGCTGGAAAAGTAAATTGTACTTATGGAAAACAGCTGGAAGAGCAATAAATTGCATTAATTGGCAACAGGTAAGTAGTATGACTGGGTATAAAAGGTGCATTTTAGAGAAGTAAGATGGGCAGAGGTCCACTTATATATGAAAACTGCATCTAAAAATGGTGAAACAATATCAGAAAAATGTTTCTCAAGGTAAAATTGTAAAGACTTTGAATGTCCCACAATCTACAGTACAAAATTTCACCAAAAACTTCTGAAATCTCTATGGGCAAGGGACAAGGCTGAGGGTCAATATTGGATGCTCATGATGTTCAGGCCCTCAGGTGGCACTGTATTGAAAACAGGCATAATTCTGCTAATTAAACCACTGCATGGGCTCTGGAATACTACCAGAAATTATTGTATGTTTTTACAGCTCACCTTTGCCATCACAATAATGCAAGTTAAAACTGCATCCTGCCAAAAAGATACCAAAAAGCTCATATAAAATGGACTGAGACATAATGGAAAACTGTTCTGTGGTCAGATCTGGAAAATCTGGAAAAGAAAACACTGGATTCTTGAGTAGCTAGAATCCTACAATAGAAAAGAATGGGACAACATTCCTCTCCCAATACTCCAGTAACTGGCCTCCTCACTTTCCAGATATATAGACTGCTGTTAAAAAGGAGGGGATTCTACACATTGATAAACATGGCCCTGTTCACACTTTTTTGAGATGTGTTGCTGCCATCATGAAATGTCCAACTGTCTTCGTTTAAACATCTGACGTGTTTTGTTCAGTTGTGAATAAAATATGGGTTTATGAGATTTGCAAATCATTGCATTATGGATTATTTGCATTTAAAACAGCACACAAACTTTTTTGGTAAGTGGGGTTGTAGTATGTGACATGTACAGTAAGCCCCTTTAGGTTTGATCACCATAATGTCTGGTTTCAGGGGACTACATAGTAAAAGGTCCCCACATGGCTGATAAAGATCCTAATGACTCCTCGTTTGTGTGAAATAGGAAGACATTTTGTTCATTACCACTGCCTCACTGACACTCATATCCTACCAGATGGTCACTTTCCAATTGATTTGGCTCATCTGTGGGAAAAAATGAATTAAAACATTACAGCACCAAAGAGACGGTGCATAATGGGCCCTCCTTTACATATGGGAGTTTCTCACAGCTCTTCAGCTGCAGATTGCATTTGGGCCTAATGTAATGGCAAAGGTTACACATGGTAGTAAACACCAGCATGGGAAGCTTTAAGTAGAGCTTCCTCATTGGTGCAATGAAGTGCTATAACCCATGGAAATACAGGGCCTATGCACCAATCAAAATGTATTACAAGCATGTGATAACAACATGTATTAAAAGTACACGCCAAAAGGTTGAGTTTGTGCACATGAAAAATGAAGACAAACAGATGTTCAATTTGAACTATTGGTTGTATAAATGTAGCAGCTATCATTCAGTATCATTTATCAGTATGAGGTAACTGTATAGTAACATGGCACTAATCACTGCTCAGTTTAATGCATGCTACATGTCTGATGAGGAGGATTTGAAATGTCTCCCCAGTGGTGATGGCAGTGTGGTGGGTGACCAGAATGACTGATTAGGGAAGAGTGTTTGCAAGGCCATGGTACGGATCTGACCAGCAATGTCTCTGCAGCAACACGTTGCCATGGTCACAGGATGGAGCTTTTCTTGTCACGTTTTATTGGTTATTCCTTGATCCTTCGCTGCCTTGAGTTCAATTATAATTGAGCATGTAAAACTCCTCATGGTAGATATTTGATTGATTGGCATCTGTCTCTCCAACCCTCTCATATAGGTGTGGATGCACCGTGACAGAGTGTTAGCAACATCAAAGCTAGAAAAATAACATCTCATATTCTGAGGAGGTGTCTGAAGTATGTGCTACCTGCCAGGAAGAGGGTGCTGAGTTTCTCTTTGAGTGTGAGCAGTGTGTATCTGTGTGACAACCTAAAAAGAAACAACTTAAAAATTCATCTCAGCTGCAGTCATGCAGCTCTGTTTTTCTTTTTGCACCAATGCAGCATTGATAAGCGCTGTGTGTGGCACCATTTTCGTTGGCTCAGCAAACTTTTTTCTTATTCATTGAAAGCTCATAAGTTTAAAAAAGAACACAATATAGCAAGAAGTGTGCTCAGCTGCTCCAATAAACTGAGGTCTTTGCTGATGTGATTTTAAAGACTTATACTAACATTGATTATTGGCACTGATTACTGTCACCATATGGTATGATAATAATTTTCATAGCATGCATCCCCTGAAATGTTATGCTAATGCCCTCATGAGCTAAGTTATGATTACTTTTACGGCTCATTTGAATATAGAAGTGATTGAGACAGTGAGCATTAGATCGTGTTTATGTCAGATTTGTTGTGATCTTATTATTCTGTTGTAATTACAAAGCATCGCCATGCCCAAGCTGGATGGATGTTGTTTTGTTGTCTTCTTATCATCTGTATGAAAAAGGGGGAAAAGGATTTTTTGAAGTAATCACATAAGCCCTCTATTATTCAGTATGAAAGAACAGGGAGCAGATTTTGATGTGTCAGTATAACAGAGTAAATAAGTTTTTTCCCTAGCTTGTTTTGAGTGATGAATATTTCTGTGTATGAATGTGCTAGTGCAAAATTGCATCACATCACAGCAGTTTGAAATTTGTATATCAATAGGCGAGAGGTTTTTTTTTTTGTAAGGAGTCTCATTCCAAACAGAATAAAAAGGGGCAGTGAACCAAACCTAAATGAAATGTAATCAGTATCAGATAATGCATTAGAATTACTTGCGAGAAGGGCTTTATCTATTGGATTTAAGTCTGATTGCAGGACTATTGGGTGTCCCCTGCATTGATTGGTCCATGTCACTCATCTCTCCGTGCACCAAAAATACCATCCGACACCAGGGCGAGTAAGTAGTTCAGCCTCAGGCCTAATCAATGGAGAGAGGCTTTTGGAGGTTGTTTGCTGCGATGCTTTTGGCCCATGATGCACAAACCCAGCTGGCGCTTAAAGGACAGCAATTTTGTTTGATTTCCCCTGGATTTGAACACAAAAATGTACCGCTATTACAGGAGCCTGTCATCATCAGCATGGTTGAAAGGTTGCTTGTGTATTTGAGTAGAAGTCTTAAGAGTGTTCTCGAGCACACATTTATCTCCTCATTTGCTCCAGCCTCTGTTTTCCTACTTAAGCAGAGAGTCTGCATCGGTACTAAATCATAAAACCAGAAGGAGAGATTTTAAAAGCTGTGCAGAGTGATTTAAGTGGTCCTTGGACAAGGAGCATCAGCGGGTTTGGCTGTGGGATCTTTGGATCAATCTTCGAGGTCTTGCACATGGCTTAAAAAAACAGTTCACTTCTAGCCTAAAGTAAGTGATTGCAGGGTAAATATATCTCACTTAGCCATATGTAATCATGCTCTATTGATCCGTTTTGAATGTATGTGACCTCTAGTAAGAATGGATTCAGTCTGTTCAATAGAGAAACTTATATTGTTCGTTTCAGGGATTTTTATTCAAAGCCTTATAGAAATATTGGAGTGAAAGTATGATTCTTGAGATGTTATTTTGTAGATTTAATAGCCCTTTAAATTCCTTCTTATTTAAGTATAAAAGCTGACATTTTCTTTGATGAGACTAACTGTTGGGAGAAAACCTAAGATGTGTCTCCACTGAAGATCTGGCATTTTCAAATCTTTGGTTTGAGTGTAAAGAATGTAATGTGGCATTGATTGATGTTTTACATAGGTTCTTATAGTAACCACACATTGTTTTGCTGACTTTTGATTGAGCTATGCTGGAGTGCACTGACACAAACTCAAGATTGGCTGTCAAGTTGTCTTCCAGACAGGCCGTGTTTTCATTTTTTTCTCCACTTGGGCTTTTTCTCTCAAGCCAGCATCTCTGATAAATTGTTTATCACCCTAAGCGTTTTTTTTTTTTTCACTCCAGAGAGAAAAAGGGTGCACAAAACAGAGAGAAATATAGCCAAAACCAATCTTATTTGAGAGTTTTTCTCTTGTCATGCCTATTGGTCACATGAGAAAGTTTGCCGTCACAAAGATAAAGTAGGGAGAAAAAAAGATCCTTCCCTGATGATCGTATGTTTCCAAACAAATAAAGTTTTATAGAGGTTAGATAGTCCAGCTGCCCTCCTGCATACAGATATAGCCTATGTTTACCCTCAGCTCTTCACTGAGCACCTTTAGAAGCTGTGCTTTTGCCTTATTGGTGCACAAACAAAGGATCAGGCAATACAAACTGACATTTATCGTCCTTTGTAAAATACCACAGTAGTATTACTTGTCGAGAGGCACTGTACAGAATGCTTATCAGCTGCCAGTGCTGCGTAGCACTTAATCAGAGGATAATTGTATTGGGAGTTAATTGATGAAACTTCCAACAGGGTAAAATGGACTATAAGGTCAGTCTAACAAGGATGGAGTTGGTGGTTTTGAAGAAACTTTTGCCACAGGTCGAACATCTCACAGCATGACTCGTGGACAGAAAAAGAGCTTTGTAATTATAAACAACTGCACATAAAGATCGATCCAACTATTCCAGGTGCCAAACAAATTAGTGCATAAGAGGTAATAATGAAGATCTTTTTTCTCTCTTGCTCCTGTGCCTTGAACCAAACCTCATTAGGGAAATAGAGGCGTTGGAAACACTAACAACACAGCTATCAACCAAACAAGTTCCAGGTAACAACACAGTTATTCTGAGAGGTGACAAAGTCAGAACTGCTCGAAAGAAAGCTGCGGTTATTATTCAGTGCTGCCTTTGGTGGAGTTCACAAAGGGGCAGCTGGCAATCTCTTTAAGCTCTGTGCAACTCTCCTCTGGTACTTGACGTGTCACTGCTGTTAAAAGCTGCTCTGACCAAAAATATCTCGCATTCGGATCACTATAGTTTACGTATGTAGTTCGCTTTGGTTTAAGTGTAGCTGTTGGCATCGCTTGTATTTGCAGAGCACAAAGCCATGATATTGATTTCTTTTCTGTTTCTCCAACCCCCTCACCCTCCCTGACAGACACACATACACATACACTAACTATTTTTCCTGGCTTTACAATGGCCCTCTCTTCGATTGTCAGAACAGCAAAGTGGATTAAATTACACTCATGCTGTACAGATGCTTGTTGTACTTTTTCATTTTAGATAGAAAAATGAGCTTTGCAAGTAAACCACAAGTCTCTGGTGATAGGCTCTGCGACGATGACAGCCTGTTTCCATATTGAAATGAAAAACATAGCAGTATGACAAAGAAGAAATTGTGGTGACGGATAAATAATGTTTTACAAAACAAATTCTTAATGGAATTATAATTTCTACCATCCCCTAGCTGTCAGATTTGGTTATCAGTGCTGTATCAGTGCTTACTTTTAAAGGGGTCACACTTTAGCCAACAAGCTACATGTTAATGACAATTATTGATCTTTTTTTTCTTTTTTTAGCAGCAGTTAGGCATGTGGGTGACATACTGGCACCAATAGTTTACTGGTGCAATTCAATTCTGAAGTGTTCACTCAATATACCAATGTGTGTCAGAAAAGTGCTGCAATCCATGTTTAACTGTCAACAATTCTGCCTGATTCCTCGACCTTCACAGTTTTAGTCCTTTACTTTAGAAAATTGTGTGAACGTGCCAAGAAATGCCACTTTTATGTACGTTCAGCACACTGCTCTGATATCATGTGTCTCCTGCTTTTTATACCCTCTTCCTCAGTGTCAGTCCAACAACACATCTCCCTTCGATTTGTACTGAAAGAGCTCTTTCTCTCTCTGTCTTCTCCCTCAGGGTTTAGTCGAGCCGCCCTGCCATTTGGCTTAGTACGGAGAGAGCTGTCTTGTGAGGGCTATCCCATCGATCTGCGGTGTCCAGGAAGTGATGTCATAATGATTGAAAGTGCCAACTATGGCCGAACAGATGACAAGATCTGCGACGCCGACCCTTTCCAGATGGAGAACATCAACTGCTATCTTCCAGATGCCTACAAGATCATGTCGCAAAGGTAAAGCTGCAGACGTCTCTGTGCTGTACAAAGAAAAAAAAAGATTGATTTTCAAAATGAGGGATCTGCCAAAGTTATAGTTACACATGCTGTCTTGCTCAGAGCAACCAGATACTGTCAGTGTCAACTGTTTTATTCGTCTGGTTGCCCCTGCTGGCATCCATATCTCCTGCGTTTAAACCCCCCCCCCTATCTTTTGGAGTGAAATCATTCACATGGAGAATAAGTGGGCTGCTTTTGAACCAAGTTACTCTGTTAAAAATAGGAATACTTGATTCAAGTTTGGAGTTAAGAAAAATGTAGAAAAAAATTCAACTGCAGCCTGGCAGCATCAATAACGTTCAAGAAGTAAGTGTTAGTTCAGTGCTAAGACAGCTGAACTGCATGGAAAGAGAGTTACAAACTTCAATCACAAAGTTGGGAGGTGTAGTAAGGCTGATAAACAGAAAAAAAAAGTTTTTTAGTAAGAAATGAGTCATAAGTTCAGGAAAACCTCACAATTGAGTTAGATTTCAGAATATGAATATAATAATACTTTCAAAATAAATTCCTCAAAAAAATAACTTTTTTGACAGGAAAGAATCTGCAGATCAGATCCAGCCTCTTGGAGCGTATTATTCTGTCTATTCTGATTTACTCTGTTTAACTCATTACCATGAAAATGTGCACCCTAGTTTAAGTAAAAGAGCAGAAGTCTATCACAGCTTTATTTTGAGGTATTAATGAAGCTGAGCCTCGTTATGAAGAAGAATTCCTGTTGTGTGTGGATATGGGATGACATAGTTTGGTGTGTATGAGAGAGAGAGAGAGAGACCGAAAAGACAAAGGAAGAGAAAATAAAGTGTGTTGCATTACATGTATAAAATAAAAGTATAACAATTTATTTGGTAAAGGATTGAACCATTATCATTCTATTCAAAAGTAAAACCAGAATAATTCCTTTATTCCTGTGTCTATAAAGCTTTTTAATAGCAGCACATAAGGCAGGAATGGCAATAGATCTGACTGTGATTACTACTGCACTTTTTCACTGGTACTCTGAGAATCTAAAGGTATGTATAGTCTAGAATTTTTTAGGGAATTATTTGTTGATTCTCAATGTTGTATGTCAAAGTGTTATTCATGTGTAATCTGTATGTTGTTGAGTGTTGCTATGCTATGGCTGCAGCATGGATGAAGAGCCCAAGACACATTTCTCACTCTGTGGGACAATAAAGTTCATCTTGTCTTATCTTAAAACAATACAGAAATGTACCAATTAAGATAAATCTAATTAAAGATAAAAAAAAAAAAATGTTTAAAACAACCGCAAATGACCCGAGAGCTTTAAAGGCTTTACAAACATAAAAGAACAAATATGAGTAAAAAGACAAATTAACACAATAGAATCATCACAATAAAAAGGATGCTGTAAATTAGAGAGCAATATAGTTACATGATAAAACAAGAATGTATTTTTATTGATCCATATTATATTTGAAATTCTCCCTTCCACTCTAAGAGGGACAGTTTCTGATTGAACTTTTTCTTGTAACTTTTTTTTCTTCTTTGCTTTTATAACTTTTTCTTAAATAAATCCTAAACTTCTAATCCTTGAAACCCAGAGTTGCAGTACATAATGTTATTATTGGGTTTTATTTGGTATAATATGGAGTCCCTTACCTTTTCTCTGAGGATAAGTAAGTCCTCATCTATTTTTACTAGCCTTGCGTATATTTTCCCAGCTTTAAATGCATTATCCACCCTCTTATTCAGTGGTCCAAAATTTAAATTGTCATTTTTGTTTATGTATAGTAAGGTTTTTATTGATATTGGTATGGATTCTTGTTCAATTGTTAACAATTTATCTTCTCTTTCATTTGAACATGTTATTGTGTTTATTTGTGTTACATTACAATTGCCTAGGAGATAAGGGCTAAACCTCCATATTCTTTAAATCAGATCAGTTTGTTGAATAATATTATTTTCCTTCTATTGTTCCAGATTAGATTTGATTATAATCATTTGTATACTTAATAGATGCTGAGAGAATTGGAAAAGGTAGGGTCTGAAACAGGAAAAAGAACTGTGTAAGAACCATCGTTTTGGTTGTGTAGTTGTTTAGGTTTTTCTTCCAAAGATTGGTTATTGATTTCATACATTTTGTTTTAATCTTTATTCCCAAGTATTTTATTTTGGTCTCATCCTATTTTAAGTTGAAATTATTTTTAGTTGTCTGTGTTAAGTTATTGCCTCTGGTAATTGCTTAGCATTTTCTTCATTTATACTTTATCATGAAAGTCTACTATATTCCTTAATTGTTTCCTTTAAAGCTGGAAATGAGGTTGCCTAAATGTTAATGAGCTCCCCCATATCCCCTCTGCTAAATTCGTTCATTCAAATTTAGTGCTGCCAACTAGTTGGACAAACTTAGAGATTGATCACTGACCCCACATAGATGCCGCACAGTTTAAAGGCACTGACTGTGCTGCAATCACTCACGTCAGAGAGTGATGATTTAGTGTGGAAAACAAACCCACAGAGATGCACGGGCCTGTGCACACGTGCGACTCAGTGGGGTTCCTCTCTTAGCACCGTATGCAGACCATATCCAGGAGACCAGTTGTCACATAGGGATGCCATATGAGCCAAAGTGCACAGGATGGAATGACATATGAGTGCCACTGAGAGAGATATTGGATGGTATGAGAGCGTCAGCAACTCTGGCAAGCTGCCTTGGGAAATAAAAAAAATAATGAAATAAAACAGTAGAGCTCTTGTATTCAGGGGGTTTATTGTCAAGCCCTATTTGATGAAGTCAGATAGCTGACTCACATTGTCTGTGTTGAAAGGCTGCAGGATGCATGCTCCCTGCTTGTGGCCCTGTGTATTATGCTGCCCTCAGCCACGCTCGTACAAAAACGGCCCACTGAAGCACAAATACTGACCCAGCAGGAGCAACCCGACAACAAAACCCCGAAACAGTCTAGTCCAAAACGCTAGTTCATTTGTCATATGCATACCCTGAGAATGCCAGAGGCTGCAGTTCAGATGATTTTCCCAAAGTGTTTTTTAGCATTTCAGTGTCACCACTCTGCCATTGTACTCGGAGCACAGAGAGAGAGATATGTGCTTTCTAAAATATTTCTCTGGTACAAAAGGTTTCTCTCAGGTGGGTGTGTCTAAGGCACACAAAAGGAAACTTAGGAGGGTTCATCTCTGATAAGGCAAGAAGAAAAATCAACTGGGACTGGCATATATTTACAGAGCCATTTACAGAGTCATGCATTGATCTTTTTTTTGCGAGCTCTTATGAAATATATCATCATAGGAAGTGTGAGAGCAGATTACCATTTATGTGAAAATGGGCCATAGATTTATCCTTATGCAAGTCAGAAAGGCAGTCTTTGTAAAAATCAGTGCAGAAACTTGAAACAGTCAAAAATAGATTCAAGGACAGCTTGACAAACGCCCAAGAGTGCATGTGGGACTAATTAGTGATTTGTTTCCTTTTGTCCGTTTATTTACAGGGGAGGACTAAAATAAGAAGCAAGCATAATGAAATAAAGCCTCTGCTGCCAAAAAGAATTATCCTCCATTGAGAAATGTGGTGATTTTGTTTTGCCTGTTTGGAATGTAGTTATTTGCTTCATGGCTGTGAGGTCCGAATCCTTCACTTCTCCACAAGTTGAGACTCCGCTCTGTGCTCTGGCTCCAGCTGAAGTGTTCCATATGTGGGGCTAAACCCACTGCACACACTGTGTATGAAAGCAAATTGTTTTTTCTACTGTACAGTCTCCATCAGTAAGGATTCAAGAGCCAAAAATATTTGTTGCCATAATTACTCTGGCCTACTAATTTAAGTATTTAGTTGGGGAATTACATTGAAGGAAATTTGCGTTCCAGTTTAAACACGTGAAATTGATGCGGCCCTAAAGTGTGGAGAATTGGATTGAGGCTTCGCTGAGTTTGATAGATCCTGTTGGCACTGTGAGTTGTTTTTATATCTGGTTGGCATATTAAATTCATGAGCACAATGATTTTATGAAAATAGCCTCAGGACTATGTGGCTCAATTAGAACATTCAGCTGCAAGCAATTAGTCGACTCAAGTGGGTGATAATCTGTACAGGAATTTTTCACGTGGACACCTCCCCGGCAGATGTGAAACTGCTCGGCAGTACAGTTTGAAATAATTAATTCATTGATAATAGCATTCAGCGCTGTGATTTTTCATGTCCTTTTTTCCAAGACTTGAGTATTTAATAATTACTTTCCTTGTCTGTGTTGATGAAAATGATAACTGACTCCAACTACTTGTATAATATCTGCTGGATTTAGTTGTACACATACCAACCATCTGGTGCTTATTGATTTAAATCTGACCAACAGTCCTTTTCAAAGTAGCTTTTGAGGAGCAGTAGAGATGACAATGACACATCTTAACTAATCATTGTCATAAGAAACCATATTCAGAAATACAGTCTGAATAAGTGTCTTACATCTATTGATTTATCTCTGACTAATGAGCTTCATTGTAAGTATTCGATAACAAGGTCATTGATCGCTGTAACATGACATGGTTGGGTCCTGCTGCACCGGAGGATCATGGAGTTTCCATGAAGTGTGTCATTGACCACAATGATCAAAGCAGATCGCTCTCCAATAGAGGATGTGAGATTCATTAATGAGATTACAGGAGAGTTTAACTCAGTTAATTATAAAAAATCACAACCATTCTCCATTTTGTATGAGAAATTTGTATTTTTGTAAGCTTGTATTAAATTACTAGAGCATGGCTGACTGTTAAAACGATGATTTAAGCATTAAATCAGCTGTAGTTTTAAGTCATTGTCCATAAATGTGAGGCACATCTGGAAACTAAACGATGCTGCTTACACTATTTATATCAGTGACAGGACTGCTTGTGAGGCTCTCCGAGGGGCTCCATTGTTGCCGCCTGACAGCACACAGCCTTGTTCTTTCTCTCTCTACATACAGGGCCAGTGTTTATTTAAAGAACAGCAGATTAAGATTTCATAAAGATCCAGATTCAGCTCGGGCGTTTCAGAGGGGTGTACACAAGTTCATGAGCCATGAAACTGCTCTCTACTCAATACTACACTGGTGGTGATGATGATGTGCTAAATTAAAAGAGAAGAAAAAGTCCTCAGTTGTCCTCATTAGCCAAACAACAAAGACCAACAACCAACAAAATGATTGGTATTCATTATGAAGATAATTATGATAGATGTTTTTTGGTTAATTATTTAAAAAAATGCATTTTTTTAATGAACAAGCTTATTGTAAAGTTGATTACTATGACAACCGGTTTGATGGTATATGATATAAACTCTTTAATGCATAAGCCTGAAACATGGCACCAGGAGAGACAAAACTCATATCTAGACCAATATGGGTTAAGGGTGGACAATGTGGAATTTTTTTCCTCATAAATAATGATTTTATCCTGATTCTTCAAATTCTGATTTTTAAGGGTAGTTCGTTTTAAGTATTTTTTTTAAATGCACAAAAACTGAATCTAAAAGTTAACATGTTATTTTCTATCTTCTTTTTCTGCAACAACCTGTTGGTCAATGCATGAAATGTTTATATATTTGTCATTTCATAGTTGGCACCAACATGTAAGAGAGTTTAAGGGGTCTTCTCCCAAATATTTTAAGCCCTAAACATTTTAAATCTCTCCACATTCACTACAGTAAAATTCTGATTTTATTGTGGGTCCCCTTTTTAATTTTTCATGTTGATCAGGCTGAGTTTTACACTGTAATATGTATAATATGTTCATATGCAATATTATGGGAAAGAGTTACATTTGCTTTGTTAATAGTCTGGTCAAAATAACAGGTGTGCTGAGTTAAACATGATCAAAATATCTGCTACATGGTCATCTACCTGCTGCTGCAAACTGAATGACAGAGCTGCAGACTGACATTGCTTAGACCAACATACATTTAAATAAATGTATGTTGCAAGAAATGAATGATTATGCAGTCTAAAACATGTTTAAATAAAGACTGAGGACAAGACCTTGCAGATATCACTGCCTTACACCATAAAGAAAACAGCCTAGTATTAAAACGTTTCACTGATGATTCTGTTGTCTTGACCGGATAAACCGGTCAGGACAAGAGAAGAGGTGGAGATGCTTGTTCATAAGTTGATAAAACTGTGTAAGAGCAGAAAAATATCTTCTAAAACAATTGTAACAACAGGACTAGATCTGCCACGCTCTCTGTGACACATCGTCATGCAATCAAGACTGCAGTGCTTATTATGGTCTCTCACCTGTTTGACTTTCTTGATGCAGTCTTGAGGTTGTTAAAAAGTTAACACACTTTGTGCAGATTGTGCGAACAACTGTTTCTTACGCCCTGATGGTTTGGAAAACCCCAAGGCAGTTACATATGAGCCAGTTAGTTCATTTTTGGGGACAAAATCTTAAGTTTCAGTTTCATTTTCAGCTGTAAATCCCCACGCTGTTGAAGCAGAGAGGGAGTAAAAAAAAGACACATTCAACTAGAATGTGATTCTCCAGATTGTTTTAGCAGATCATAGATACATTCTATTTGTTGACAATCTAAGCTCATCCCATTACACACCTCTAATGTGGGTAATGATTGAAGTCAAGTTAGAAGACAGCCTTATGTTCATATTGTAAATTGAATGACTTTTGCATTTATGTGATCATGTAGTCAGCCAGTTTCTTCTTTAACTGTTAATATCATTAATGTCATTGACATTTTTATGTTTAAAAGCAGAAAAAAATATTTAAGGCATATTGTAAGTATCCAGAAGAGGGCATTTATAGTTTGTTTTTTTTTTGTTTTGTTTTTTTTTTTTCTTTAAAGGTTTCTATATAAAAAGTACTTCTGGTTTGTGGTGTAACTACTCTTAGGCCACTTAAGTAAAAAGAAACATGGCTGTACATTCAGATTCCTTATGGTATCAGTTTTTTTATAGTTAGTCTTAAAATGTTCCAAGAAATACTAATTTGCAAAAAACAATTAGAGACAGTACTGACATTTTCTTTCCTTTGTTATCACATTTTTGTCATACTATCTGCACAAAACCCTTACACAACAGTTGTTAATGTAACAGCTTCGAAAATAAAAATGCAATAGAGTCTTAAAATTTGTGAAGTTTAAAGTCAGATTTCCTCGAAATATACCCTGAATTCAATGGGGAAAAAATATATTAAATATAATGTAGATATATATAATATATATATAGAATGTATTTAGGTTGTTTTTTTTCCTCATGATCTTAAGAATTAACATATTTAAAATGGCCTTTGTTAAATATTGCTGTCATAATAAACAAAATTTATACATTTTCGTATAAATAAGACATTGGAAATTGCTCTAGATTATGCTGTGTTTAAAAAGCCATATGTGTGCCATGAAAATATAAAAGTTGAATTGATGTAGAGCTACAAACAGAAAAAGACGGTATGATAATAGACAGTCTTTTTCAACAGTCTGCATGCCATTCAGAGGTTTTCTTTCTTTTGTCATCTAGTTTTAAGATGTAAAATCTAAGTTGCAGTCAGGGTCAAAGAGATTTAACCAATCATCGACCTGCAGCTCACTATGTCTCACGGATGCAGTGGACCCCACCCCGGTAAAGCCGGGCCAGGTATCACAGGTGTAGGGGACAAGATTTCCAACTGGTGTGCAGAACAGCAGGCTTTCCGGAGGAGAGCTATGGTCAGTTTATCAGAGATTTTCACCTGTCAGCAGCCAAAAACTAGCTGTGCCTTTCACATGGATGTAGTGCACACCACTACAACTAAACCCCCATGAGGAGATGCAGCTGCAGTAGAGAAAGTGCTGCAGGAGCGGAGGAGAACCGGGGCAGTACTGTCAGGAGAACTGCTTTACCGCAACAGAAAGAGTCTGGTGAGTACTGTTAAGTTAACGTTAGTGACCACGCTGTGTTGTAAGATAGCTATTAGCTAACCGATTCAATTTGACGATAAAATAAAGCTTAAAACGGGGCCTAAATCCATACAAGTGTTCTATCTGTCGTTATACATTTTAGTGGGACTCGACCAGCACTTTCCTCTGTTAACCAGAGAGGATTAGAGTTGCTATAGTTATAGATTTAACTCTAATTTAACGCTGAAATATTTATTTGTTTTAAAATTTGGAGAAATAATTTGCTTCTTGTTCTAGAACCATGTCTAAGGTTTGTGTTTTATGTTTAAGGTTCTTTACTGGTCCATCAGAAAGACCTGAGTCTGGTGTTCTCCTCTTCACCTGTCTCACCTGCCTGCTGAGCTTTTACATCACACAAAGGTGAGCAGATCCTCCTCTCTTATAATTTTACTTATCATTTATTGTACTCTTTTCCCTATCATTGATTTATGTTATTTACTCTCGTCTTTTACCTTTTTCTCTCTTTTTGATAAAATCTTCACATTTCCTCTCATAGCACCCATTATTTTCTCTCTCTCCTGTCATCTTAACCTTATGCTTTGTCCCTCTTACTTTTATTTATAAGTCATCATCTTGTCTAATTCCTGTAATCCCTTGAAATTAAAAATGTGGAAAGTTTCTGGAGTTTATTTGATAAACAAAGTATCCTTATCAAACTATGTGTATTTTTATCTTTGTCTACTATCTCCAAGAGCCGAGCCCAAAGCCATCAGGGTCTTTTCTTTGAGGACTGTCACCTGTCTGGGGCAGAGGACTTTGCCTTTTAAAGACATACTCAGTAAGTAACTTAATTTGGTGGAAATTATGCTGGATGCAAGTATATATATACTTCAATGTCATTTTTATTTCTTAAAGATCCTGTAAAGTGAAATCCAGAGTTTTTGTTTTAACATGTATGTTGGAATATAGTTGCTGTAAACGTGTGAAAACACTGAGATCTACATGTGACTGAATTTTGAATTGAGACCGCTGGAAAGTTAATCACCTCTTTCCTGGCTTGGTTTAATGTGGGTGGGGCCAATATGTGGGCTCATGATGTCACCAGCCCACAGTGGGGAATGACTCCGCCCCTCTAACACTACAATATATAATCACAGAGCAGTTTATCTCAGTACAGTCGGTTGTTAGCTGATGTCACCGCCTTTATTGAAAGTTAACAGTCAATTAAATGCTGTCTTTTGTTCATTGTGAAGTAAATTTGCCAAATCTATCAGCCACAGTGGTCTATGGATCATTTAAAGCGTCATAAAAGAGATTTCAGCCAGAAAACAGACTTTGTCTCTTCTTCTGAGGTCAACAAAAGGTCAAGAGGCAGGCTAATGGCATGGGAGCTTTCCTCAATTCAGATCTTAGCAATTTTTTTATTTTAGAGGATCATATTTCTCCTGAGTGGGCGTGGCTTCAGCTCATTCAACAGAGACACCCACACCATCCTAAAGCAGATTTTACTGCCTCATGTTTCATGATTTTGAAGCTTAATTTTATAAACTTAGAGATGTTTTATTTGACTGAAATTTGACCTGGGGGTTCATAACACAGTGACCTGTCATACAACAAACCTAAATACAGATTCATTTTCCCGTTACAGAGTCTTTAATAACTGTGTACATTCACATTTACGTATGATGTGATAGTTGTCTTTCTAAACAGTTTAAAATTATCTTATTTGAAAATCAAATGTCTAACTGAATGTGTCTCTGTCCTCTTCTCTCTCTCTGTTTCTCAGGATCACACTGATAAGGAAAAGGAAGCAGTAACCTTGGATGGGAGTGTATGGAGGCTCACCTGGACAACCTGCCGTATACAGTACCTGCTGGGTGTTTGAATGGACTGATATGTTGCCTGAGCTGTCCTCTGTTCATGGAAAGACTTTATTCTTCATTCGACGGTAAAACCCACTTAAACTGTTGTGATCTTGGGACTTGCTGTCAGGAATTATTTTGATACAATTTGCCTACTACTTACCCATTTCAAAAGTGTACTGTCACTGTAATGTTAAGATATTAATAATCTGGAATTCATGTTATTAAAACAGCAGAGGCTTTTAAATTGCATAAACTTTAACATTGATGGCATGACATTCTTTTGAGTTTGTAATGTATTATTATGTTAAAAAACAAAACTGGATTAAATTGAATTACAAGAACAATGCAATTTCTTGTTTTTTCTCTCTCTCTCTCTCTTTTTTTTTTACATTTTTAAACAAGTAATAATAAGTAATAGCTCTGTGAGGGTTTGAAGTTATTTTTTTCTGGTAAGTCAAATCCCTTTCTGAAATGCAGCTGTACTTAAGGTTCTCACTCTGCAGGTTTTGTCAGCTCTGAACTAAACTTAAGTAGAGTTTACCGGTTGTCTTATAAAAGTTAGTTAAATAAACTAAATACAACAGTTGATAGTACTTAAATTAATAAGTCCAATCAACTCATCACTTATTTACTCAACTTAAATTTACAAGTTGATTCAACTCAAGTTTTCATTTTCCAATACCAACTTTTATAAGGCAAAGGGTTTACTAGAATTTTTTTAAGTAATCTCTACTTGTCTGGGCTTGCAGTGTAATCTGCTAAAGCTTTGTGAGGCTGCATAGGGACCAGGAATCAACAGTGTTTTTAAAGTAGAGCCAAAGACTTTTAATCTGGACTCCTGGACATTAGCGTAGTTATTCTAAAGCCATTACAGTAAAGCTGCTGTTTATACTCTGGTGTACTGGAGTTGGAACGTGTTGTCCTGTAAAGGTCACATTCAGACCTGCAGAATCTGACAATAATATTTCCATTGGCCGGAGTGTACCTTTACTGGTTTAAAAATCAATATCTGAGATTGAAGGATGTGAGTCAGACATCCCTCCTCCTGGTCTCCCCCCATCTGAGCCCCATTGGCTCCAGTAAATATAGCATAAACACAAACATGTGACAGTAATTACAAGTTTTAGCCGGATATTTGGTAAAGCCTCACTTTGAAAGCAGGATGCTAATGGTTAATTTCTAACAACCTATTTCCTGAAACATTATTGGGCCACCCCCTTTGAAAATGTTCTAAATATACCGATATTGGATCTGATTATATGCTTGGCATGCATGTGTTTGTGTGTGCTTTGTGGCCTGCTCGCAACAGATTGTTTCTTTTGCTGCCATTTCATGGCCCTGGAAATGATTTAATTTTTCAATGGCCTGTCTGCTATCAACAGGCTTGCCTCTTGAGAGAGATGTCTGCCTTGATAATTGTGCCATGAACCTCATCAGCATTTCAGATGAAATGGAGCTAGACGGGTCACTTTGAGTTTAAGAGACGCTAATTTGATTGAAATTCAAACTGGGAGCACCAGGAAGTAGATTGTGCCTCTTTTCAGTAATGTGCTCCCCTCACTCATGTCGCCTTTTTCTTCTCCTCAAGTAACATGGCGATTGTTTTGGCTGCTGAGGTTATTTTCTGTATTGTGTGAATTCCAAGTGGCTGCTTTGACTTCCCAAATGCTGGTGTGGAGTGTTGACAGGTGGAAAAAAAAAAAACAAAATGAGGGACAAAGAAGGGAATTCTGCAACTAGGAAGTATTTTGCCTTTGGTCATTACTGATCTTACCAGATGGATTTACCAGATGGAAAATGGATTTGATTAACCTCTGATCTTCAGAAACTCTAAGTGAGCATGCATACATACATTTTTACTTATTTTGCCCATGATGACAAGTTGTGTGGTTGATTCATGTTATCTTTAAAGAATAAAGCTGTTTTGAAATGCCAAAATGTTGCGAAAACATCTAGAACTAACTCGCTCACGCCTGCCTACATCTAAGATTTTTGAGATCAGTGCCACCAGTTTATTAATGCTGCTTTGCTTTTATTATCCAGATTTTAAAATTATGTGGGTATTCCACTTATATTTGGATGTTTTTTTCCAGAAATTCAACAACTTCATAAAACTCAAAACTGTATTTTCAAGCATGGTTTGAAACGATACACACAGGTATTTGTGAGTGGGTCCAGTACCCTTACCCTTTAGTGTTCATCTATGAGCAGAAAATGGTTTAAACAACTCCCGTTTTGATTATTATTGAAGTTTCTCCTCAACAGGGGTTCGCCAACTCTTCAGCCCGCGACCCCCAAAATAAAGGTGCCAGGGACCAGGGAGCCCCACTGTATCTCATGTTTCTTATGGTGTTAGAGTCGGGGCTAAATTGTTTATCTGCTTTTTTTTATCATGCAATTTTACTCTTGCCACATTAAGTACCTTTTGTACATCATAATAAATTTGTTCCAAATATCAGTTATCGGTCTCATAAACTACTAGTAATAAAATCATTATCAGTCAACATCTATTATTAATAATAATAATAAAAAAGTTTGAAGTTGGGTCGTGAAACTTGTGATGTTTCCTGGGGTCACAATGACAAAGGCAGGAGATGGCCTGAATTTCTGGAGAAACCTCAAAAAAACAGGAGTGTGGGCTGGTATGCTTGTTATCACATGAAACCAGTATTGTTATCTGGAATATAATCAAGTGGGGATATTGAGAGGGTAACCAAAATTCAGTTGTCATAGCAGAAAAGCAGAAGAAACTAAAATATGCATGTCCTCTCAAAGCTTTAGTGCTCAGTGTCTGGCCAAGTTTTCTGCTCTTCTAAATACAGTTCCTATTTTTAATTTCTAAAAATGGGGATTTATATTAGATTAGTTAAACTAAAGGCTCTTAAAATGGTAAAAGTGAAGAGAAAAATGTAGGATTGGGAAGGCCTCAGAAACAACATTGGCTTCATGTGTTTTATACTAAAGCTGTTTCATTATTAAAGACATTATCTCCACGTCCCATTATTCCTCTGACATGCTTTATGATGGCAGTGGAAAAGGTTAAATTGCATGGGGATACATGGTATCAGGAGTGCTATCAGTTACACCTTGTTGGCATCTTATCGCAGGGCCTCGCCGCTGTCAGCAGGGAGTGCTCATTTTTAAGAGAGATTTGCATCAAATCCAAGCAGCATTTTCTGTGACACTCTAATTGTACTGATGTGTGCCTCTCCCAAAAGGTCAGAGATGTGATGGGATTACATTTTGAATACTGCAGCGTGATTAACAGCATGGTCGGGGGAAAGGGAGGCAATCAGTGCTGAAAGTTTCTTCATCTGACCCTTTTTTAGTTTTACTTGAGTACACTTAAGGAACATCCTGACCTTTGTTTGATTTTTAAAATAAATGAGAGATAGATTTAGGATTTCAGCCAATGGGGAGACAGTAGACATATTTAGGATGTGCTGCTCTTAAATCTTAAGTTTTTTTTTACTGTGCAAGCTTAAAATGAAATCTTAAGTAAAAGAAATCAATTTGTTTAATTTTCTTGGTTTAATCCATTACATTGATATATTTCCAAACAAACATACTTCCAAAAACAGAGCAATCTGACCACTGATGCTTTCATGCCAAGCTCATTTTCCAGCTGGCTAATTATTCTTTCTTTTGCATTATGGGATAAAATGAATTAATACTCTTTTTTCATTAAAATCCTGTTGAGCAGTCAAGGTATTTATAGAATTAGAATCATTCACTCTGGAGAAAAGTGGAGAAAATCTTCTTTAGACTTAGTATTCATTATGTGCATGATTAATTACTATATAGCCTCAGACTATCAAAAGATAGTCAGAGATATCATATTTTACATGTATTTAATTAGTGTGCACTTTGAGACCTGTGCCCTTGCAGGCCTGAGTACTGAACTTTTTTTATGTTAGGAATTTCAATTACATGCTAACCCTCAAATTGACGGCTAGGACGGAGCATTGAAGAAATCATTAGGGCTTTTTGAATCGCTCTCAGGAGATGCAGAAGGTTTCACAGATGAGAAGGAATCAGAGTCACACACTCCTGTAGATCAGGGGCCACATAGCAGCTCCACAGCTCTGAAATTAGGGCAATATATCAAAGAGAGCTATCAACACTTACGTCAACATTGTTTCAAGAGAAATATGAGTTTTTCCCCCCCTTTTCCGGTGCTTACGTCCTGTTTTTTAATGCATTCGCCTGAGAAACGATGGCAGGTCTGAGTCTCATTAGTGTCATAAATTTTATTTTTGATATCATTCTGTTTCATATACCTAATATAAACCAGACATTCATTTCCCCCGGTCTCAATGGAATCTGTTAGATAAAGCACTATAATTTATATTGCTCCTGCATGATATGCTTATGCATGAGCGGAGGGCGCAGAATCATCAAAGTGACCATATAATATATGGAAAGCACTGCAGAGTCATGAAATATTACCCACCAAAACAGGCGCCGTATTATAGGCCCAGCATGAGGTGTGTGTTTTAATTCCACAACAGTAATTCATTTCCATAAAAAACAAATACAATATGTGGTATTTTCATGTGTTATTGCATGTGAAGGTCAATAATGAAGCAAAATTCCCCCTGAGACCTTCACTGAACACAGATGCACACAGAGATGGAGACACAAACATGTGTCATTAGAGCTCTGTGATATGACACGCCGATTTAACATTGCCAAAAGCATAAAAAGCCCTTTATTTCTTTTGGTGAAAATTATAAAAGTGCTCCCTATTTGAAAAAAAGAACCTTTTTAATTGCATGCATGCTGGTTGGAAGAAATAGAGCAGGGACAAGAGGGAGATGAATTGCCTTTGTGTGGAAAAAACAAAAGAGAAAAAGTCATGGCTAATTCTTTTCTCCTGCCATTTTCCTGATTTAGTGTATTTTCCATTTAAATACATGAGCTGTTTAAGTTGCTGAATAATTCTGATTTTGTTAACTGTAACACACTTCCTGCATCCTGGGTATGCTGCTAAAAGGTGGTAGTTTTCAATCTGAAATCTAAACAATGCCAATTTCTCTCCATCTGTGTTTGTTCAATGCTACACACCTCAACCATAAACCACCCTCCACTGTTCCACTGTGCTACCTAATATTATATTAATAACATTTGGACTCAGAGCAGTGATTACCTCAGCAGCACAAGACAAAGGCAAAACCCAAAGCACAATACAATGCAACCAGTAATACATTTTCCAATGATCTGCTGTAAATGGGCGCACTGGTCTGGGATAAGAAGAAACAAATATTATCTCTGGTCCCTGCTTAATCAGCAGAACAGAGTTATTGATCTGGCTCCTCACATTGCCAATAGAAATTTCAGTTCCCTCGGTAGCAGAGACGGCTTGCTCGGGGTATTGATGTCATTATCATGATTTCAGTACAGTGAAAGGGCGGTCACCTGCAATTCCCTGGGCTTCAGAGCCTGCCACAGGCTCAATTAGAAAGTCTGCTCTCCAGATGTTAAAGGCAGGGGCTAAAATTGGCTTTAAACACTGCTTAGAATTGCTGCTGAAATGAAAAATACAATGTGTAACCTTTTTATAAGAGCTAAAACATGATTTATTTTCATGAAGAATACCGTTTTATGCCCTGTTTGGTTAACCATTGCCCCACCATATCATTTCACAACCTGAAATTACACACATTTTTTAAGCACAGAACTCATTTGACTCTTTTTTTTAAGGTAAGATGTCTTGATTAGTATTTTGGTATTTTGCACTCTTCCAGGTCGAGATTTATAGAGGCTGCAAGTAGAAATCATTAATGAGACCTTTGATGGCATTTTGGGTGCAAATTCGAGAGCCTCATCTAGCTACTCAGCATGTGAACCCATTCAGGGAAGGAGCCGACTCAAATCAATAAGTCGGGACATTTGAGTGAACACAGACTTTATATTTATCTCCAGCAAATGCGCCCCAGCAGACACAGATGTGGGGGGTAAATTCCACTGTCACATGAAGTCCCCATGCAATTGTAGTCCTGAGTGAATAAGGCTTTATCTGTCCACATCAGTAGATGTTGCATTGATTTGTGCTGTGTATGGGCATTTAAATGAATTACAAACAACACTCCACACAAAATTAGGACTGTGATTGTAACTGTGAGAGAGAGCATAATGCTGGATGTACTACAGCATCAAACAAACTCACACTGTGGTGTGAGTGGGTCTCATTCTTTTAGTCCTTAAATCCTTAAAACATATCAGATTTCTAAACTTAGATATGAAACAAGTTTAAATCGAATGATATAAACACTTTTTTCTATTCAAAACTTAAATCTAAAGCAGTCAAGAGTGGTCAATTTCTCGTTTTTAATCACCAAAAATTGCAGGCAAACTCATGCACTGTGCAATTGTACAAATTGTCATTTTCTTCCAAAAAATCTGCATAATTTGGATACTTCCTCAAAGTAAAAAGTGTAATCTCTAACATCTCACTTGTTGAATTTTCTAGCTACACATGCGTACTGGCACACCTGTAGTTTTACCTTCTGCAAGTAAGGAACTGCCTATGCAGAAGTCAGAGATAAACAGCTGTGTAGGTGCTTCATTTATTTTTATTCTTGTGGTGACATAAGATGAAAGGAAATACAATATTTTACATAAAGGACAACAGAAAAGTAATCTGAGGACTGTTTAACCTCCTACTCTGGTCGTGGTTAAGCTTCACTTACAGAGTTTAACATCAACAATGGCTCCTTTGGTTCTTAGCCTTGCTTGAATGTATGTTTAAATGAGCATTTATTTGGTTTTTATCATATTTTCTTCCCCAGATGCAACAATCGGACACAGTGCATTGTGATCACAGGTTCAGATGTCTTCCCTGACCCCTGCCCGGGGACCTACAAGTACCTGGAGGTCCAGTATGAATGTGTGCCCTATAGTAAGTATGACCCTTGTTTCATGAATTGAAACCTCTTCCTCCCTGCTTTTTCCCTTCACATGCTCCCATCCTCAGTTTCTTTCTTCCCCTCTGCTCTCTCTCTCTTTCTTTCTTTGGTGTCACACCACATTCAGTCTCATTTCTTCGTGCTTTTGCCTTGTCCAGACAGTCTGCTCTCTCCTTGTGCAACACCTTCTAGCACCTTTTTCCACTGTCTCTTCCTCCATCTGTGTCTCACCATGAACTTTTCATGAAATATGACCTGTAAAACCCTGTGGTTCTCTTCTGTACTACCTTTATTATTGATGCGCTCGCCGTGTTTTCAGCAGATCGACGAGCCTGGTTATGATGTAGCTGAATAGAAGGAAGGGGGCAAAGGAAGTCATGCTGACTCTCCGTGTTGGCAAGCGAGCGTTTCATTACTCAAGTCATGTGCGGAGAAGTCTATCAGGCGCAAAGCACAGCTCACCTTGATGGCTTAATATACATTCATAGAACAGGTGTTGAAATCTGTAAACAGATGTTTCATTATGTAATGGAGCAGAATGGCTCCAATCATAAGTCAACAAGGTAATATTTCATCTAAAGAGATAGTGTTAACATTTTGTCTGCTCCTTGGATGCTAAAATATTCATCTCCATTCAGCTCCCAAACAATCCTTAGATTGCCCTCTGTCCTTTAAGCTGCCATCTTCATTTGCAATTTGTGAGGGAAATTCCCCATGTAACCTTTAAAAACTGATTAATGACAAAGATGTAGATGACTTGCTGGAATCACTAATCAGATGGAAGTGAAATAATGAGAGAAGGAGTGAAGAAAATATTTTAATAAGTATTTCTTCTGCTGATGTCTTTAGGTAACTTTCAGTTTCAGATCAACTGAAGCTCAAAATATTTAGGATGTACATTTTTAGAGTTCATTTTCACACTTTTTACATTTCTCCTGCATTGCTCATTAACAGTATACCTTCCTGAGATTTCCCCCTTAGTGTCAAATCAGAATGCATTAGTGAGCATCACCAGGTTGTGAAACTCATTACAACTTAAAGGTTAACCTTTCCAGGGCTTTTGAGGACCTGTAATTAAAGATGGAATGAGCCATAATGAGTATTTGAGTCCCCTGTATTGAGTAGAGCCAAATCCTGCTGCTTTTGCCTTAAACACCTAACTGCTTGTTTCTTTGCCTCTGTTTTTTTTCTTACTTGCTTCGTTGTTAAGTGAAGTATCGATCCCATGTCTTGCTGTGTTACCTCAAACCTTAATAGTAGGATTAGCCTCAAGGTGCACTCATGTCCACCCCCTGTAATGATTGTCTTTTGCCTCTGTCTCACACCATGGAAACAGTTCAGGCCTGCCGTAGTGTGGCGAAAAAATAAACTTCTCAAGGACTCTCAGTCCTGGAAAAATTGCTTAGCAAAAAAATTGAAACAGGTCACTTAAAGCAGTTTCAAACGTGCATGTCTGTAGCCCCGTCTTTTTGCTTCTTAAGGTCCATGCCCAACCAGAATAGGAGCGAGAACACAGATTGTTTCCTATCGCAACTGCCCTGGTAAGTGCTTAGTGTCCTCCCAGTCTGATCCAGTCCGCACAAGCCCAGTCCAGCCTTTCCCACTCAAGCCCTGTTGTAAACTGTGGTAGATTGTGATTTACAGGTCAGTTCTGTGTTGTTTCTTCCCCTGCACCAGTCCTCTGTCTCCTCTTACCCAAAAATAAAATCCATACACCACAGATCATTTAGTAGAGTTAGATCAGGGTGAAGAAAGGCAATCATAAGGGAAGATTTACTGAGCTTTTCAACACCAGAGCAAACCTTTACTACACTTCTGAGCCTGGATAGTAAAGACTTTACTCCAGTTCCCTAGTTTTCAGATGGAATAGATCATATGCCAAAGTCTGAGATTTGTGATTAAAAACACTGCAGTAGTTCAGGAGCTTAGGATCCCCAGGATTTGCTGGGATACAAGACTTGAGAAGTTGTTTTGCAAGAAAACGTATTAAATCCCCATTAAGCTGATCAACGACAGGACTGTAGACAGTGTCCTCATTTTGACTGGAAACTGCTGGCCCTCTAAAATCCATCTGTGCCATGAAATATAACAGAAAACTCAATAACATTATATGATAAACAGTTGTTTTTCTATCTCCTTTGCTGACTGAATGTAATTTGCTCTGAAATTAATTCAATCTTTTGTCTAAGCCTTTGCATAATGACACAAGCACTTTTGGATTTTTCACTTCTGTGCAAGTGGCTCTTGCAACAAGTTGCCTACATTTCGACCATTTTCATCCTCTCTGGCTTCATAATTTGGTTCTTGTCATGAACTGCCCTCATTAGCTGCATTATCTTCATGTTCCAGCCAAGGATGTAAATTCTGCCTCCACCTGGCACAGAGTTGCCCTCTGAATTGGCTCAAGTAATTGCTTGAATCAGGCAGAATAAAAGCCAAGACTGCTTTTTAAAAATACTTTTCTGTGCAAGCTCTTCTGGTAATGGGTGAATTAAAAAAATGCAATTCTCCTTCTGTCCTCACAAAACTGTTAATTTGTGCCAGTAGGCATAAACAGTCCACGATGCTATTTTTCACCATACTGTAATGCCAGTAAACCCTTCGCTCCATGTGACAGTGATAGCCAGATTATGAAAATTTGAAGTTAAGCTTTGACAGCATGATTTTTGGGTCCCCTTTGGTGTTTTTGTTTTGTGCTCAGTTTGCCCCTCTTTATTACATGTAATTCACACCATGCTTTTATGTAGAGTAAACACTGAGTCCTTTTTCTGTGTTTCAGTTGTCAGCAGACATCCATCCATGTCAAGATTAAATTATTATAAGTGATTATTACTCTTAATAAAAATTTATTAGCAGTATTTAATAGAAAAGGGAGGTTTCTATTAATTCTATAATGTCTCGTGGATTAAGTGGAGGCTCTGTGGGTTTAATGTGTGTTGCGATGTGTCTCATGTTTGTTTAAATGTTGAAATATTAAAAGTTACTGACTCTCTTCCCTTCCCCTTGTGCAATCTGCAGGAAATCTCCTTTGCTATCTGACTCACTGTCTTCATCCAATGACCAATTTCTGATCACACTGATTGCTATTTCTATTTTTACATTTCTACTAACGTCATCAGGTCTTCAGTCATGTGTTCTCCTTTTCTTTCCAGGCTTCCTTCACCCCATTTCTTTCTGTCCTCTCTGTCCTCGCCTCCTTTTGTTTCATGCTGCTGAGGCAGCCTCTGAGAACTCAACTGTTTATAATTTGTTTGCTTCCTATCCCGTGTGTGATCTCTTAGTTAGCTGCAGCACTCTCGAATTTCTCCTGCAGACCGGCATCATTTACGGACCCTCTGATTGTTCAGTTGTGACTGATTTTTTAAATCACTAAAGCTTAGGTCAGACTCGGCATCATAACAGATTAAAATTCTAATGTGGTCCTGCACTAATTGGAGCTGGAGGGTTGCTTGATTCAAGGGGGACCTAATTTATTGTTGTGTACAATATCCCATGTTGCTACCGGGCCCAGAATGCGGACATCCAGTGTTTAATGTTGATCTTTGCACGCGCTCTGTGGTTGTTGTGTTACTCCGTTTAAGACCGGAATCTGAGAAAAACACAACCACGAAACCAATTATGGTGTCAGCAGTAGTATATCCCCGCTTGTAAACACTTTTACGACTGTTTAACAAAACATTTCATATTATTATTAGGTAATCCATATTAAGAGAAATGAAAGAAAAATCTAGCAGGTTTCACCAAATTAAACCAAATGGCATCAATTTCCTTGCTAAATATAAAGAAAGAAGCTTAACTTTTTTTTTTTTTTACTATTTATCTCCTGAACTTTTGACATAAATTTCAGTCTCGTTTACTATGACCCCCCCCCCCAAGAAGTTGTTTTACTGAACAAATCTGGGAAGCAGATGACTTGAACAGTCTTCTTGTCTGACCTAGGCTTTAGACTGCTATGAAATATGTGTTTTGTGTGGAAAATTGTTTGACTATTCGTTAATTATTTCTACTCTTGTTGAAAATAAGCTGGTGCTTTTTTACTTTTGCTGAATTTTATTTACCAGTCATTGGCATGTCAGGTTAAAAAAATGAATTTTGGCTTGAAAGGACAGTTTCTTCCAAGTGCCTTGTTTAAGTTTGCCCTTGTTGGCTTGTTTATAGAGGGTCTGTATTGGAAAGCAAAGAATAACTCATTAAGTATTTTACTGTGGAGTTCAATGTTTGATTTAAGAGTGATTGAACAGCTCTAGTTTCACAAACTGATTCTGTTTTACTAATGTACCGGCAGCTGTAGTTGATAATAATAATTGTTCAGAATTGTAGTTGGGTAGTCTCCTGTTGTAAACGAAGTTTAGTAGATTTGTAGTCCAGTTAAACATTATCAAGAACAGTTAGGAGGCTTGTTTATTTTCAACTTTAGTTTATTAATATGTTTAAGCTGCTCTGTATTCAGGTTTTTTTTTTGTAAAATATGATTTCTTTTTTATGGATTTTGGTGTTGTTTATAGTGGTGGGTGGATTGAAACAGACCTCAGAAACTTGGTTGGCCTTTCAAAGCACAGACTAAAGTGTAGACCTGTCAAAGCTAAATGAACATTAATTACAAAAATTATGTGATCTGTGTAGCCATTCAATTTAAGCATCAGAAAAAAAACAAGTAATTAACATTCTTCTTGAGTATGTTTTACTTCAAATTCCAGAGTTGCTTTTTTATTTATCAAAGTAATAAGAACGATCTCTTTTTGTTACCGCTGAATATGAACCAAATTGAAAGTTAATCAATGATGGCATACACTGACGGGCCTTACATAGTTCATCAAACATTACATCTATCCACCACTATTCTGTACAACACTTGCTTTGATTGGTCTTGATCACGATGTGATCCGACTATTCTGTCATGTTCTAATCTAACATATTTTTGAAGACAGGACCTTGACAGCTGTGTGTCTCCTTTCTCACAACTTTCCTGCTTTTTCTGAATAGGTCTGCCCGTCTTTGTCCATGTCTCGTAACGTGTTTCTGCATATGTAATCGTAGCAAATGACATTTTATTCATATTAATCTCTTTTTTCCCCTTGCACCCCTTTCATTCTCTCTTCCAACGCTTAAAATAGAAGTGGAGCAAAAAGGTAAATAACAGACACGATCCAAACCCTAGCTCCTTGTTTTTGTGGCATCTGGTTGTAAACTACCTTTTTTCCCATGGTGGCCCCGACAAACCCATCACAAACGTTATCTTTAAAATCCCCCAAATGTAATGTTAACATCCAGTGTAGAGCATCAAGGGAAGTGAGGCTGGCCTTAAAAATAACAAAACATACTGTAAGCAGCCAAAAGATGTAAATGGGGGCGTATTGGCTGCAGTCCACTTGGGCTTCCTCTCCTTATTTTCCCTGGGTGCTTTTGCTACTCAGTAGATTCTCATATTGCCTGGCTTTCAATCCCTTTTCCATAGCATGCCATGGTAACAGTGTTTCTCGGCCCTTTTTTTAAGCTATTGCTCTTTTCTCTCCGAGTGCCCCTCTCTCTCACTCTTCTCCCCATTATTCTCACCTGACCACTTGCTGCTCTTTCCTCTTCTGATTCTTATGCCTTTAATGCCCCAGAGCAACAACCAAAACACCTCAAGAGACCCTTACTGAATATTTTAAATCTTAATGGCTGTGACATTTGCACCACTTCGTAATGACAAGCCTCTCAGGTATATAGTGTAGAAACGGTGGTGTAACTGTCAAACATCTAAGTACACACAGACGTTTTGCAGACTCTGCTCATTCCTGCTCTCTCATAACCTCTCCCGTCTGTTGCCAAGTGACTTTAGTTGGCTGCATTTTTTTGTTTACAGGACCAATTGTTTTGTTAAGTTTTTTCTGTTCTCCTTCCCCTCATTTGTGTTCTACTCCCAACAGTAAATGTCTGAGGCCAGGCTTCTTTTTGTTTCAGACTATTAATATATACTTAAATATTATGCTTAATAACTTTCCTATTCCTTTTTTCTTTCTATGCACAAAACCAAAATCCTTAAACTGCTTGTGAATATTGGCTATAGATGTTAGTTGTGTTTTGGCCACTCGTTAATGTGTGTTTGTTCCCACTCCTCGTGGACAACCAGTTAAACAAAATGGAGACTTTAAAGATAATATATGGAAGTTACATATATTTTTGTGTGGTTTTATTTTTCAGATGTTAACCAGTGCCTGTTTCTCATTCTACTTTCTCCCAATACTAGTTTTTCTTTGTCCTGGGACTCTGAAAGCTGTCGGTGATCCTTCCTTTCTATTTGAAGCGGAGCAACAAGCTGGCGCCTGGTGCAAAGACCCACTACAAGCTGGCGACAAAATCTACTTTATGCCTTGGACTCCATATAGGACAGACACTCTCATTGAGTACTCCTCCCTGGACGACTTCCAGAACGCCAGGCAGACCATCACCTACAAGCTGCCCCACCGGGTGGACGGGACTGGATTTGTGGTCTACGATGGCGCCGTGTTTTTCAACAAGGAGAGGACCCGCAACATTGTGAAGTTTGACCTGCGGACTCGAATCAAAAGCGGTGAGGCCATCATCAATAACGCCAACTACCATGACACGTCACCCTACAAGTGGGGCGGGAAAACAGACATTGACCTGGCAGTAGATGAGAATGGGCTGTGGGTGATCTACGCCACGGAGCAGAACAACGGCATGATGGTAATCAGCCAGCTAAACCCCTACACACTACGCTTTGAGGCTACCTGGGACACGGCCTATGATAAGCGCTCAGCCTCCAATGCCTTCATGGTTTGTGGAGTACTCTATGTGGTCCGCTCAACCTATGAAGACAATGAGAGTGAGGTCAGCAAGAGTCTGATCGATTACATTTACAACACCAAACAGAACCGTGGGGAATACGTTGATATCCACTTTCCCAACCAGTACCAGTACATTGCAGCAGTGGATTACAATCCGCGAGATAACCAGCTCTATGTGTGGAATAATTTTTACATCCTGAGATACAATCTGGAGTTTGGCCCACCTGATCCAGCACATGGTAAGAAACAAAGTCCTGCAATCCTTCATTTTGCAGACAATAATGTTAAATTGCTTTGCTGAAATAGTTGCTGTCAAGAATGCCTTGATATATCTTTGGTATTCCCCATCTATGTATCAAGTGTCACAGCTGACTGACTTTTAATTTAGAATCTAATATGTTCTAGATATGTTACGGAAGCTTTGGAGTGTAGGAAAGCATCTTGGGGGTGAAGTGAGTGGGGCTCTGTGGTAAACAACACCTTGAAGCCAGTTACCATATCATAAGGGATCAGTATCTAGGGGATTTGGGGAGGTTTACCATCCGGGCGTTCCCTGAGTCCTTGGTGCTGAAGCCCAAGGGACCTCTGCAAGCGTAACCCTTTTTTTAGAGGGAGTAAAACAGGAAGAAGGAGATATATTTTCAATCCTGGAAACAAACATGCCCAGACAGGTAAAAAGTCTGGCCTGGGGCAAGGTTAATTCTTTCCTCAAGTGATGCTAGAACTCAAAATCTCCATCTGCCATTGAAAAATCCAGAAGTTTCACAATGTATACTGTGAAGATTCTGCCTTTAAGAGAAGGAGATGGTAGACACAAAGAAGGAGGATCAATCTCATCATGAGCGTACGTTTTTAATTTAGCTGTCAAGGGCTGAGAGGAGGCTAGCCTAGGCGTGTGATAGTCCTTACACTGAGAATATAATAACAGTAATTATCCTAATCCCTTCCACACCCAGGATCCTAAATCCACATTATACTCAGTGCTGTCAGTGATGAGCCACAGAGGTCAAGCAACTTTTCACAGACACCAGAGCAGTATTTATTAATGTGTTTGCTTGTCCACTTTTGTAAAGGTAGGATGTGTTCTAGGACTGCTTAATTGGGTTCAACTAGTGGAACAGCATCAATCTAGCTTGTCCAGGTTGGAAAGCAGTGACTATTACATAAAATAGAAGAAACTGTGCTTCATTTGACTATATTACAGAAATACCTAAAATGTCTTGCATTTGCAGACAAATTCTACCTTTTTTGCTGTTTGGCATGAAAAAATTTGGGATATCTCAACCTGTCATATTTTTCTATACAATAGAAATGTTGAAGAAGTCAAAGGACAGGTCTTGACTTAAAGTTTGGCTGTGGTTTATTGTATATTCTTGAAATAAGCCATATATGGATGGGCTGCACAGTCCATTCATTTGTTCAGTTTCTGAAAGTATGCTAATTAATGATAGAGGTTTCTGAATCCTGGCTGTATTCACCCTCAAATAAGACTGCCTTATGAATATTTGCGTATTGTGTGCGTGAATGTATGTTGGAAATAGAGTGTTTATTTACACAGCCTTCAAAAGCAGCACCCAAAGGAACCTATTCCCCTTCTTGTAGATTAGGTTCAGAAACATACACTACCTGGCATACTGCATTTGCTCCTCAGGGCTTTTTTATTCACACATCTTTATTTTTATGTCAACGAGGACGCTGTTCTTTCCCCCTGACAAATGAGACATGAGCCTGGCCCTGCTGCTGACTAATGTATGTTGAGCTGCAGTCGATGAGTGCAGGGGAGAATGGTCCTGGATGATCATCAAGATGTCAATAAAGTTGTCCTCCCACATGGCTGATGTTGACACATAAATGATGACACTTTTTTCTGGCTGTCACTGGATGGCCTCTCTTTGATATCTTGATGCTTGTTTCTGTGCCTGCTTCACTAAGCTCTGAAACGAGCTATCAGGATGCTTTTGTGGTGCTAAAAGTCAAAGGAACACGTTTTGAACATATCAAAACATTTCCTTTTCTTTGTTCCAAACATCACAACCACATGTTTAAAGCACATCCAAAAAGCATTGTTTGTGCAGAAAAGCATGGATTATTGTAAAAGTAGACACTAGAAGAGTGTTAATTGTTTGATTTTTTTCCACCCCAAAAAAGTAAAAAAGAAAATCTGCAGGGTTTTCATTTAACCACAGATTTTCCTTCAGAAGGGAATTTCAAAGCCTTTGCAGAGGATGAGTCAACTATGTAATTGCGTGGGGTGAGATTGAAACTGTAAGCATTTTCATGCATATCCTGCTTCCTTTTCTCCCCATATTTCAAGTGTGCAAACAGCTCTGTCACGTGATTCGCTCCATCATGGAATGCAATCATTTCAAAGTGATGCTGAAACCCTCTGCGGCAGACAGTTGGGTTCTTGTCAAGTCTAATAATGCTGCTAGTGGAGGTAAGATCATCTCTTGTAGGATTACGGGCAAGTGGATGGGGTCACATCCAACAAGCAGCTCCACTGGAAGTGGACATTAAATGGGTCAGTAAGTCCCACTCTTGGCTTTGACCAACAGCCCCATAATCCACTCATTTAACCATGGCTGGATGCCTGTTTTTCCTTCTTGCATATAGGAGCTCATAAAAAGACATATTCCTTTGTCGCATCTTGTAAGAGAGATGATTAAATTGATTTAAATGAGGTATTCCCAGAGAAAACTCATTATGCACCCCTTTCTATGGACCGTTTATTCATGCCAAGCTCCAGTATGTGGCCTCAAACCACTGAGTAAGCATACCAAAAGCTATTTTTTACCACAAGTATGCACAAACAGACTCTATTCACTGCCTCAATGGGACACAGGTGAGCCTCGAAAACCTTTTATTCATCCCTTGTTGCAGAATTATATTCTGAATAACTTCCGCATTAAGACCCCCAGAGCTGCAGTTAACACCCACACAAATCAAGACCTCCTCTTTAATTGTTCAAATGTCAATACATTTGCATACAGTCTCAATCTTTGCGCCACTCCAAATTATACATCTGCAAGTGGGGATCGTAAAGAAAGAGAACAACCCAATTTGTCGGAAATTATAAGGTAGGGCTCACTCACACGACTTGCCAATTAGCCACCAAAACCCTGCATGTGGTCAAAACAGTGCTCTGTTGTTATTCTGTTGTGCGTGGATGTGCTTTGTACAATGCAAAAAAGAAAAAAGTGCTCAGCTGTTACAGATGCTCGTGACTCATATGCATTAGCAGTCACCCCAGAGAGTCTACTTCTTATAGTCTGATGAATATACAGCTCTCTAATAAGCACTGCTATGATTCATTCCTGTCTTCTGCAGTGCTTACAGAGTCTTCTTGTGCATGGTAACATTGAAAGAAAATAGGGAAAATGGATAGGGGGAAAAAGAAGAGATACAGATACTTTAAATGTCAAATTCAAGCTTTCAAAGTTGTTAGAGGCGCTCAGGTAAAGTGGCAGAGACTTCTGTCTGCTACATGCTCACCAGTTGTAAAGGAAAAGAGATCAGGATGTGTTAAAAATGACCAATTTGTTTGTTTGCCTTCACAACCACTCCCCCCCCCAACCCCCTGTCAGCTGCCCAAGTGGACACAGCATTGTGAAAGGAGAGGATACTGATGTGGAAAATCACCCTTTTTGTTTTTGTTTTTCTGTCGTCCTGTCATATTCTTGTCCTCTGTGTTTCATCCTCTGTCTTCGTCCATCTTATTGTCTCACCCTTTCATTTCTCTTCATGTATATCCAGCCATTTCTGTCTCCTTCTCTTATTGTTTGCCCTCCTTTTTACCTCTCTTTTACCCCTTGTTTCTATGAATCCTCCTCCGTGAACTGTGCCCTTCATGTGGATGTTTGGTTTCCTGTCCTGTGCGTGTCTACACATATATGCATCTGTTTGGCTTCCCTCCTGAAATCAGGCTAAAGCTGTGGTCAGACTGTTCGAATCATGCCCAGTGAAAGCAGTGCACACTAAATGACAGGATTTAAGTAAATCCTTCGCTGTGCCCTCTGGGAAACTGTACACACACAACAGCAGGACAAAAGGAGCATTCGGATCAGGGATCACACGCTACCAAAGTTTGCCATTCAGAAATATTTATCCACTGGGGGAACAATTTCAAGCACTGGATGGGTTGAAGTGACACTATTCCTTTGAAAGATCTCGTGTGTGGCTCTTTTTTTTGCCTAAGCTGTGATTGCACATGTTTTTGATTGATTGCACAAAAAAGAAGATGAAAACCAACACTGATGTTTTTATTTCATTGAAAGTTAAAAGCAACATCTCTTTTGTTCTTTCTCACATTTTTCTCTCATAAACTGCTATTGGATGTTGTCGGCATAACGCTGGTGTTGACTCACTACACAATCCCAGCCAGGAAGGAGCAGCCTAAAGTAAACACGGCACTGCACACAAAAATCTATGGAAAATCATCCAGAATCCGTACAAAAACCCCCTCAAGTGACCGAAAGCTTTTGAACAATATTTTAAACTATTGCAGGTGAAGTCAACATGTCTTTTTTTTCTATAATAGAAGTCCTTCATGAGTTTTGCCCAGACGATGCTTTAAGCTTTGTTCTGTGTGAGCTCAGAAGAATTTCTCAGATGTTACAGCCCTACGAGGGAGCATATTTTAATCTTTAGGGCTCCTTTACCACTGGACAATGGGATCTCCCTGTATGCCAGCTCTTCCTCTTTATTCCCCTGCACCCTTTTTAACCACACTTTTATGACATATTGTGACGCAATTCTTTCTACATTATGACCCACTGGTCTCATTCTAGGTAACGATATAGGAGTGAGTTTAACTGAGGCGATAAAAGGGGGAAAATCCCACGATAGGGATATATAGTCTTGTTCACAATGTCTGTGATATTACATCCTGGGATAATACCGGGCACAGTGTCTGGTGTTAGTAAAAGCTATTGAGCTCACAAGGCCAGGAGGTCACCTGTTTTCCTCTGAAACCTGATCATGATCTCTGCCAGTCCTCTGCACCAACCGTTGTAAGACATGAGGGCCAGTTGTTGCCAGACAAGCTGGAACATTTCACCTCAAATCACATTGTTTTCTTATATTCCCAGGCTGCTAGTTACTACTTCTCCCAGAGAGTCCAACTCACTGATGCTAAACTATTGCGCATAGCATGGCCGAGTGATCCCCACTGACAACCAACAAGTATGTGGGCAAAAGCAAACCCAGGGTTATGATTTAAAATGTCACAAAGAGTTGTTTTACATAAGAAAGAGAGGAGTGGGGGCGAGTGATTATGGTTACACTGAGCCCTATAGCCGAGGGGATCCACAGTTTCTTGTTTGATTACAGTCTGACTGTGAAACAAGGCGTATTAAAAGAATTATTACTCAGGCATCACAATGGTCCCCCATCACTCGCTGACACACGCTTTTGAGGAGATTTATTTCACACAGGCCTGATTATTGTGTCTATGTGTGCCTGTCTTTTTCCAATCGGGTTTGTGTTGCTCACAGCGTATGCATGCTTGTGATGTTGCATCTCTTTGGAAGTGTATCTGTGTTTGCATGAAGACATCCTCCTGTGCACAGCGCATTAAATATCAGTCTGCTTGGCACGCTTAGAGTTAACACTTGAAATTTGAGGCACGTACAGTACAGAGAAAGCTGCAAGGAAGAGAAAAAAGCAGCAGGCTGTAGTCTGGCAGCTGCTATGTCTGTTCTCTATACTTTGGTGTCATTCTGTGTGTGAGGGGTGTATATAAGTGTGTACATGTGTTTTTAAGCCTGTCTGTGTGGGAGTGCACTCTGCCTGTGTCTGTAAGAATCAATGCGTTTTTATTGTTGGTAAAGAGAAATAACAGAGGCTGCAGTAAATAATATAATCCAGCTATTAGATTTTTGTTCCCTAAGACATGGACATAGGTACACTGTACACATCCTCACAAGGACATGACTCATGGGAAATTATACAAATTTTCTCTCAGGTCTCTCCATATTTACAGCTGATACACAAGCAATCATATGCTATGTTTTTCTCTCCACAGCTACAGATGCAGAGCAGAGTGAAAGACATGTAATCCAATTTCCTTTGTGCATTATTGTTATTATTGGTAGATATCAAAATGCGTCACAAATGCATTATAAATCATCACACCATTTCTTACTCAAGAACAGCTGCATTTCCATGTGAACCTAGAAGAGATGCATGTTTGAAACAGGAATATTTCAGCAGCAATATTACCCAAGAAAATAACGTACACTTTGTTTTTTCACAGATCAACACCTTGTTTTAATTAACCTATGCTTCGCAGCATATGACTCTAAAGCTGATACTCAATTATTTTCCATCCATTAGATTGTCTAGGTCCCCTCACACAGACTGAGTGTGGCCTTCTTATGGCACCAAAAACAGACTTTGGATGTTTGTGTTTCCACTCATCTGCTAACTTCTCTGTCCCTCTTTTATTCAGGAGGAGTATACCACCCAGGAGCAACATTAACTGTGTACATAAGACATGATTCTTTTACCTTAGTGAGAAGTAAGTCTCCCACATAATGGGAACAAAGAGGTAAATCTCCTAAGCAGCCTCGCTTCACATCATCACCAGATTATTCCTCAGCAGAGAAGTGGATGGAGGAGGGGACGAGTGAGGACTATTAACTCCTTTAACTTTCTCTTTTTTGTGGCAAATTAGCTGAAACAAATGCTAAATGTGTGCTCCTTCACTATTCTTGTAAGATAAACAGCACCTGGTGATGTGTATGAAACATTACCCTGATGATCAAGCATGCGGTGCCTACTGAAAGTGAGGCCATTAAGCATAATATAAAAGACACACACGCTGTCGGTTTTCATTTGTCACCACGGCATGACTACTGAGTCCTGCTAAAGTCTCATCTTGGCTCTCTGTGTGTATGTGAGAGTGGATTTAGTGAGTGCTCTTCCCTCTCCTCTTCTGGATTCTCGTCTCATTGTCTGTCATCAATCCCAGACCTGTAACCCCGTTGGTAATAACAGAACCACTGAGATACATTCAAGTGCAACAAAGTGTGGGCACTGAATCACACAATGAGGTTATGAATAAGTCTCGTTTGACTATCGGTAGTGCTTTGCAGAATATCTCTCCATGCGCTCAAGCTCTACGACAGCTAATTGAAGGTTCCCCTTGGGCTGAGTGCAGCAGAGACATGATAATCAAGGATCCTGTCCTGGTTTTCGCCTATATAGCCCGAATGTGGGATTTAGCTTCTTTTGTCGTAATTGTTGGAACCCTGCACAGGGAAGGTATTAATTTGTGTTTCCATAGAGAAAGGCTCAAAAGCTGTCATAATGTTGCACTGTTTTGTGTCTGTAAGTTTTATTAGCCCTAGGTATCTGATATACCTTTTATAAATGTTTTTCTGTAGATAGAGGCATCTGAAAGATGATGTGAGGGGGAAAATCTGGATAGAAATAGGTCTTTATTTCAAGTCATCACATAATTGACAACTTGCCATCAAACAGCTAGCTAATAATAGCCTTTAGCCCATGACCAGCTTATGTTACAATAAGATAAAGTGGCATAGGCTTTGTTATATAATAATATTGGCGGGTTATGCTTTGCAATACATTAAGCATTATATTGTAAGGGTAATAGTAAAAATGTTAAAATAATGTATTTGTCCATAATTTAAGTAAAGACTGTAAATTGCTAATGTTAGCAAAGACTTTGTTACCGTAAATGCTAGTCTAATTTGGACTAGGAATTTGTTTGTTTAACACTAATATAAACTTGTTAAATGCTAATGTTAACTTTGATCTTTAAATGCTATTGTAGGCCAGGAACTTGTTTATTGCCATTGTAAATTATAAACCTGTCAAACGCCAGTGTTAGCTAGGAACTTGTTAAATGTCAATACAGGCAAGGAACGTGTTAAATGGTGATGTAGGTGAGTAACCTTTTGAATGCTAATGTAGGCTAGGAATTTGGTCAAAGCAAATGTAAGTTAGGAACTTGTTTAATGCTAATGTGGGCAAGGAACTTGTCAAGCGTTAAATTAGGCTACGAACTTGCTGAATGCTATCGAGGCTAGGACCTTGATAAATGCTAATGTAGACTAGAAACTTGGTAAATGCTTATGTGTGCTAGGAACTTGTTAAATTATTACACAAACAAGGAATTTTATGCCAGTGTATGCTAGGAACTTGTTAAATGCTAATGTAGGCTAGGACCTTTTAATGTTATTGTAAATGAGGACTTTCTAAAATGCTTAAGTTACTTATAAATTTCTTATGTTTATGTGTTCTAAAAAATTTGTTGATCACTAATGTAAGTTGTGGATTTGTTAAATGCCAGTGTAAGTTAGGAGATAGTTAAATGATAATGCATAGCTATTTAAATGCTAATGTATGTTAGGATTTGTTCATGCTAATGCAAGTAAGTAGTTAGTGAAAGCAATGTGATCAGTTTGTTCAGGGCAAGAAATGGGCTTTGTGTATGCTTTTCTACTTTGAAATAAGGCCCATATCACTCATGAATTTCCTGTTCTCACTGATAAGAGAGTGGTAAAATGACTGATTGCCTGTTGCAACCTGGAGCAAAGCAGTACAACATTAAAACAGCATTAGAGCTTTCCCTGAGTATGATCTCAGTGGAAAATATCTGCCATTTGAATATGGTCAGTGTTCTGAATCAAAAGAAAAGTGTGGAAATAGGCTGCTGCAGCACTATGGACAGATCAATACTCATCGCTCTCAGTGACTGCTTATAAACTTATCCACTTAGACATCTCTGTGAAGAAGAGACTGCCCGAGCCAGAGAGGAGTGTCTGTTTTAATACCTACAGGTTAATTCCTCTCAGCTCTCATTGGATCAAATTAAACTAAGCTATGGCAGAAAGGTAATACGATTATTGTGTTGCCGGCAGGATTACGGGCTGACACGCTATGTACACAGGAACAGCAGTGGTCAGAGAGGTTGCACTGTTTATGCAAGAATCTCTGTGGGAAGTATAGCCCACGTTCACATTAGCATCTCTCCGACACAGGAAAGAGGATTAGTTTGCATCATATACATGCAACCCCTACAGGATTATTTTAGCTCTTTAATTTATGTCCTTTCATCACATTTACTGTTAATAAGGCTCTTTAATGTATAGCTGGAGTCAATGTGAACAACCATTTTAGCAATGCCATCACAGCTTGTCTGTGTCATGCTGCATAGACATTGGCTCAGCAAATTTCTCAAAGCTTCAGCCAGACAGTTTGCTATGGGGAAATCCCTCTCCTATGGCTTGCTTTTTTACTGTTAGAAAGCCAAAGCCATTAGTTTAAACCTTGTATTAACTAGATCCAACATTAATTACCCCCGTATTTTCACCTCTGACAGCAGGCAGCAGTGAGAAATTAGAACAAAAAGCTTTAAAGACATTTATTTTCATGTGTTGTAACTAGAGCATGGAGCTCAATATCAAAACAAGCCATGACAGGCAGCCCTCTCAAGCAAGGGGTGTAAACAAGATACAGTTGTTAGTTGACATGCTAAAGGAATGTGCTTGGATTACAGCGCATGTCTCTTTGATTTATTGGCTGAAGGTTGCAGGGCCCTTTATCCTAAATCATGCCTGCCAAACAGCGATTCATTTTCATTTTATTTCTGTCTGGATTCTTAACTCCCCACCCATGGAGAGTAGGGTCTTATCGTTATCATCTTTCATACTTTGGAAATGAGAAACCGATAAAGGGCCTCACAGTTTCTTGGGAATCTTCTGGAGGTTTGCCAAGCAACCCTAAGCCAGATGTTCAAAAAGAAACAAAGATAATCATTTGCAAAGTATGTCCAAACACATTCACTTCTTTAAGATAGTGAGTTTAAACCTTAGCAGAAATGTCCTTTTTTTCTGCCATAGCTTTCACCTCAGAATCATTTCTGTGTGTCATGAAGAAACAAGGGTTATAGCAATAAAAGGGTATTGGTGCAGAATAGAGGCAGCCATTTCTCTCAGCCAGCTAAATGCTGGTGCTGAAAGGACACTAAGCACAGGTTGTCCCTCAACCGCTGTGACAGGCCGTGCAGCAAGAATTTCACTGTGTTGAGTAAAAGGATACGGGTAGGCGAGGAGGGGAGAGTGAGGAGGAGATGCTGTAGCCAGCCAGCCAGCCAGCCAGCCAGCCGCATCTGCCTTCAGCTCAGTGTCAAAACAGCCAGTCAACTGTGTACACCTTCACGTCGCCTGCTTGTGTGTTTGGAGGGGAGCACACACAGTCATCTCCTCTGGTCAATAGAGCCTAATTCACCACAGGTAGCAGTCAGCCTCAAAGGAGATTTCCCTTCAGCTCAACCTGCTGAAGCCTCTCATCCACACCTGGAGGCCGATGGTGATAGTGGTGTAGTGTGTATGTGTTTGTTGGGGGGGGGGGGGGGGGGGTTGCTGCTATCAGCCAGGCCCATTATCCAGTAGAGGCCATAGATATGAAGGTGTTACCACCTGGGGTCTGGCTGCTTCTCCTCCAATCCTCCAGAAGACAGAAGCTGTCTTCTCCTTCTCCAACTTGGCCCCATTGTTTCCAAATTTTCTTCTCATCATTTCCTGTGTGCCTCTACTTCCTGCCATCCCTCTCTCCTCTAGTTCTCCTGTCCTGCCTGTGACTCCTTCCTCTCTTTGAAACTCCTTTTTCTTTTCCATCTGTTTTCTGTGCCGGTTGTTCTACTGAGAATGACTGTGCTCTGCTCACGGAGTATAGCAGCATCTCCTCACATTCTCTGCATGCTCTGCAGGCAGCCTAATGGAGGAAATCAAAGTACTCAAATGCGATTAGATTCAGCATGTGCACTGCATCCCAATTGGACCTTCTCTGATTGATACACCTTATCCTTTTAAATTCAAATAGTAGATATTTTTTGAAGCAGGGGTCGAGCTTTTCGTTGTACTGGGAGATGCAGAAAATATTTATGTCACACAGTTAGTGTATATCAACATTTCATCTATAAACTCCCTAATGTTTTTCTCTTAAGAAATGTAATTACAGTGCGTTCATATTTCTCCAGTGTATCACATGAAAAACGTCTTCATAGTGTTTCCTTAGTGGCTCATGTTAAATGTAAGGAGTGCACTACTTTCTCCCTTTCTGCGACTGAAACATATTGTTTTTGCCTGAGGCATTGCATGAGTTACTGCACACCTGCTTTATCAGAGTATGAGTTGTAGCAAGAAACAACTGCAAATGAATGTGCAAGCACCATGGCTACATGTAAAGGTTCACTGTTGCTCTAGTGAAATTTAATCAGCCATGCCACAAAAATCTCCCAGGCAAGAATGATTGCCAGGCAGGAGGATGTTACTGTAATTATTGTCTTGTTCGCTGCAGACGAAGTGCCTTGGATAAGCCATAGTCGACGGGAAGGCAAATACGCTTGTTGCACAAAGCACTTAGCAGCAATTTACACAACAGGATACTTGGATGTATAAGCATTACAGCTTTTAACATGTTGAGAAAAAAATTAGGTATGTTGCTTACAGGGGGCGTCATTAGGGTTTAGTGGCACATGAGGGAAGAAGGTTAAGTTTTTAATAATTGCCATAATATTATTTGACTTTATTTTGAACCCTAGGGTGGCACATAAATGAGCAGACCTCCTTCTGCTGGTCAAACTGTCATTTGTTTTTTATCTTTTTTAAAGTCTGATTAAAATGTGTCCAGGGGAAAATGAAGCAGAAATAAGGGAAGCTATATTTTTTTTCTTTAACATCAAATCACAGCGCACCATCTTAACATGATGTCTCTGTACTCCCCGTCTCCTTTCAGCACCGCCTCTGTCAGGAGTCACCATGTCCCCTCAGCCCCAGAGAACTACAACCACCACCACGACAACCACCGCACACTGGGGTGTGGCCAACACCACCACCACAACAGGGCTCAGAGAGGGCAGCAGGGGAGCGCCCAAACCGCCTCCTGTGATCCCTCAGACTACTTCCCCTCCGCCCCTCGAGTCCTTCCCTCTCCCCCAGCGCTTCTGCGAGGCCACCGAGAACAGAGACATAATGTGGCCTCAGACTCAGAGGGGCATGCTGGTGGAGCGACCTTGCCCCAAGGGAACTCGAGGTAAACAGAGCTTCCAGTCACCTCAGGGCTGTGTGCATGCTGTTTTCAATATGACCTGAGATGTCCCATGAGAACATACCAAGTTTGTTTGATTTAGCTGATGTACTTGCACACAACAACATCTTTATCTATGAAAAACACTAATAACACGCTTAAGTCAGTGTTAAGAGATATGAATGTGTAAGGCCTTAGCCTTGGAACATGATTCAGCAATCTGTAATGACTGCTGCAGAGCAGCAGGCTCAGCTATTTCTCGTGCAGCGTGCATGACAACGTGCATCCCTCATATGATTGTGTGTGAAGTCGCGTTAGAGTTCATCACACACACACCTCATTAAGACAATACAAATTACAGGGTCAAGGCTTTTAGAAATATAATCATTTTTTCTATGTTATGAAAGAAGTTTTCTATATCCAACTATTCCCGTTTCAGTAATATTTTGATAGTCTACCAGCAGTCGTACAGACCAGCATAATGAAAAACAGACTACACTCTAGGGTGGGATTTCTAAGCTCACAAATGCAGCCAGTATCTAGCTCCATATTTGTATATCACATGTGAATTTGCATGTTTGTAAATGGCTAACTTGTTTGTGTTTTGGTTCCTTATTCGTGCCCTTAAACTCACTTTTCCAGTAAAACACTTATAAGGAAAATATATTGGATTTGACTTAATTGAACTTGACTTTTCTGGTCTTGTTTTTTCCCTCTTAGGCACTGCTTCTTATTTATGTGTCCTTTCCACTGGGGTTTGGCACCCAAAGGGCCCTGATCTCAGCAACTGCACCTCCCACTGGGTCAACCAAGTTGCCCAAAAGGTTTGTATGAGCTGTGCATCTCTGTGTTTTTCTGTATTCTTAGTAGAATGAAAAACATATGGAGGTTTACAAAATTATTGGAGCACACTTACAAGAACAAATGAAAAACATAGTGTTGTAAAAGGTGCCATGTAAAGTGGGTATAATTAGCTTGAATATTGCATTTGTAAGCTTTGAAGATGTTCTGGATTTAAGGACTGCAATTTGTGTGCAAAAATCTGTAAATCCTTTTCAGTGAAGAGAACAATTAGAAAATATCCTAAATTTTAAACATGTAGTCTTTCTAAGTGCATGCTTTTAATGTTACCCAAAAGTTGAAAGATGAATACTTAAAGTTAGCAATGCTATCTCTTAATCCTGCATAGTGAATGTCAAAAGTTCAACAGCTGGCAAAGAAAGCAGCTCTCTGTTTTTCTTCCTTTCTTCTTAAATGATTTTTTAATTGAATTTTGTGTGAACAATTTCGGTGAACAAATGAAATGGCTCATAGGTTCATATTTAGAAAAATTCTCATACAAACGAATATACAGTCATTTGTACACACATACCCACATGCACGCAAAAAAAAACACACTAAACAAAGGTGCCAACCAGAAGTGACATGCACAAAAATTAATTCTAATTCAGTTTAAGCATGAACAACAGTGTGTTCATATTGCTATTAGGGATTTGAAGGCCCTGGGCAAAGACCAAAATTATACCCTTCTCCATTTAGGCAAAAGCATTCATAGCAAGTGAAAAAATATTTTAAGCCTCTTTTCTCAGAAAACAAATCCAGATCTAGAGAACTACAGGACATACCTAAATGTGACATTGCAGTGCTTTCTCATTACATCTTAAATGAGGAATGATGTGAGTCAGAAATCTCCACATCTCAGTATTTTAACATGTCTCAAGACAAGGTGTGACTTACATAAACCTACAAAAATACGTATATATGCTCAATACAGAATTATGCTTCTCTTTATTAATTGCATGGCATTTTACCACAAATTAATCCACTAATCCATTGTTCCAGTATGTTTATAGGAATCTTCTTGTCTATAGGGATCTTCCTAACTATAATTTTGTTGATATGAAGACATTTCAGGGCTTTTGAGGACCTTGGTCCTCCCCTGGGACATTATTTGGATAATCAGTCTATTTTGATGATATTTTATTCAATATTGGACCCTTTTTACTTTCAAAATACACATTGTAATCAGTGAAAGTAATTTTAGACGTATACTTCATATTTGATGGACACCTATAATGACTTTATCTTGACCCTTAGAGCACAAGGCCCCAGGCAATTGCCTACATTTGCCTAATGGTAAAACCGCCTATGCCAATATTTTACATCAAGATCTCCCCACAGCACTGATGTATTTCAAGTGGTCTCTTCATTTTTCTCAGTCTTGATATTACGACTGAAAGAGATTTATTCATATCATGCCACCTTTGCCAATTCTGTGAAGTATTCATGAAAAGAGGGCTCACCTGCGTTCCTCCACTTTTTCATTATGATTTGTTTTCCAACCATTATACTTGTTTGAATCAAATCAAATCCCTCTCTCCACATTGATATGTCAATCGTGGATCACTGAGAACATACAGCCTCAGGCAACACTAAAAATTTATTTAAGTAATGCTCTTTATACATTTATGAACTTTCCAGGACACTCCCAGAGAAGGTGAAGAAAGCTTCCCTCAGATCTGCAGCATTTCCAGCAGTTGGCATTGTCCTTACTTTATCCTGAACAATCTGGAGGGAGACCAATAATAAGAATTTTGGATCTTAAATTGGATTATTTTTTCTTTCTCTTCTGTTTTTGAAACTCACTGTAAAGTAAAAGAACAGCCACCATGGTACATATTCCTGCATAAAGAAAAGATTAAACCTCCTTTTTCAATTCTGGCATTTCAAGGACTTACTCAAGTGTGGTTTGGAGTCAGAAACAGTGCTGTAAAGAACCTTCCAAGTCTGTCTTCTTGCATTCTTGTGATCATTATTCACTTTCTCCCCTGCAGATCCGCAGCGGTGAAAATGCAGCTAACTTGGCCAACGAGTTGGCTAAGCACACCAAAGGACCCATCTTTGCTGGGGACGTCAGCTCCTCTGTGCGCCTGATGGAGCAGCTGGTGGACATCCTGGATGCTCAGCTGCAGGAGCTCAGACCCAGCGAGAAGGATTCTGCAGGCCGGAGCTTCAACAAGGTAACCACATCCATCTGAGAAAAAAAGGCAAAAAAATAAATAATTCAGATGCAAAAAACTGCTGCATTTGAACTACAGTGGTGTAGAATTTTTGATTTTCTCTGAAAAGTTAACACTTTCAGAAGACAAAACAGCACTCCCCCCAAATAATGCATTTGTTTTTTGCAGTATTTGTTTTTGTCACTTTCTCTTTCTTTTCAAGTTCAGGAATACTGCGAGACAGAAAACAAAGGCAGTGATTTCTCGCTCAAGCATGTAGCAGAGATCTATATTTGTACTTTTGTTGAGTTTGCCATTATTTGTTTCTGCCAAGTGTGATACTCCTACATCATGTTTGGAGGCTTTGAGAGGAAAAATACAGCACATTGTATCATTTTATACAGCACCTGACTCCCTAACCTCCAGGTTGAATCAGTCATTCAGCAGTTAGTTTGCAAATCAACCCCGTATTCAGCGTCTTATTTAAAAGAAAAAAACCTTTTCTCAAGCTCATGAACTTTTGCAAATCACGTGTGTCTATTTTTTATGTCTTCTTTTTCTTTTCTAATTAAAAAAAGCTTCAAAAGAGAGAAAGGACATGCAGGGCATACATGAAGGTACTGGAGCAATGCGTCTGCCCACTCTGCTTGCTGCCATCCCTTCCTCTATCGTTGTGCTACTGTAATGTTCCAGCTCAAGTTCAGCAGCATGTACCCTCTGCACTGTCATCTACTCCCTCTCTCCTCCCTGCCTCCTGCCTTTTTTCTTTCAGTAAATTGCATTAAACACAACTCAGCTGTACACCAAGAACCTTCCAAAACCCCCTATAATTAATGAGTTTGTTTCTGTTCATGGGTTTATGTATCTGTTTTTTATGTCCTATTGAAGTGTTGGCATTGATGGTTTTTTTGTTTTTTTCTGTTTTTTCTATTGTATGTTTTCTAAGTGTTTGCTCGAGATTGCACGTCTGGCTGTGTAACAGCAGTACTCAAACATCCTGTTTAAATCCCTCTCATTATTCATTTGCTGAAGCTATTCCTGTTTTGTTGTTTTTTTCTACTTTTATGAGAGATCCATTCAGCTTAAAACACTCCTAGTTGTTGCACCAAACAGTTCAGTTGGGATTTAATCAAATCCTTGTCCCCCATTGTATTTTTCACTGTAAAAATTCTTGCTCATGTTTTGCAGCAGTGAGGCTTTAGGTCACAGAAGTCCTTTATTTCAAAAATCAAAGGTGCAGTTCATCCATCCTTTCTAGTTAATAGGGTTAGCCAATTAAAAATACATCTGTCCCCTTTTACATTGCTCAGTCCAAGTCCCCTTTTTCTTCAATGCAATGTTCATTATTTTGACTGTTTATATCCATCAACTATTAATGGGTATCATTGTCCTCTACCTGCCTCCAAAGTCATCCCCTTCATCGAGATCTCTCCCTCGGGATGGCATTATATTGGATCAAACTATAATTAGCCAGTTAATGGCCTTGAGTTTTAAAAAGAGTATCAAGGAAAACAGTCAAGAATACAAATTGGTGTTCGAGCTAACAAAAATATTCATATTTGGATGTAGGAGTTACAACAGTTTTGGGAAGGTACCATCAGGGTAAAAACATCATTTATTTGGCTAATGACAGTGTTAGAGGATCCTGGACAGATATCATTGAGTCAGCAATAGCTGGCATCTGCCATAGTTGACACAATATCACTAAAGCTACCCCCCACCCTCTCCTCCTGCTGTCGCCGCAGCCATTGATTACCTGATTAGGCACATTGAATTGATTATTTTCTGAGGAAAAGGCAGATTTGCCTGGATCCTACGCCCAATTAATCCACAGTCTGCCCTGAGCTGTTCAGAGAGTATGACAGTGGAAAAATGTTTGTGTGAAGGATACTGTGCAGTTAAACTATAGTTTAGTCCTGCACAAATTCCCTGGTCTTTCTCAGGGGTTTTTTGGGTTACATTATAATGTCTTAGTTTAAACCAAAGTGGTTGCTCTGAAGTAGAAGAAAAAGAAAGATTATTCTGAATACTAAAGTTTGCAAGTACACAATTTGAATAGAGGACAACTTTTAGTACTATTTGCAGACCATGTTTTAATATCCTCCTATCAGACAGACCTGATAGGCTCAATAGACTTTGACCCTTAGCGTCCATCCTGATGCAGTGTCCTTGAAACGGAAACTGAATCTGCATCATCCCCGGTGGTTCTTTCTTCCCTCTGCAGTTTCATGATCAATACAGATGCAAAAGTAATATATTCTTAAGTCGGTCAATGTGTGTACTTATTGATCCATTCAATGAAAAGAAAATGTCCTTTTGCCTTCATTTTTTTTCATCATGCTTATTATAACATTTTCAGGTTTGATGCGTAAGCTTATCATTTCATTTGTGTAATTCAAGTGTTTGCATGTCACTGTTGATCTTTACAAGCGCACTCTTTTCCTCAGTTAATGAAGTTACTTTGTTTCTCTTTGTTTTTGTGCATCTGCTTCTTTAAGGCCATTGTGGACACAGTAGATAACCTTCTACGTCCAGAGGCCTTGAAGTCCTGGCAGGACATGAACAGCACTGAGCAAACACACGCAGCCACCATGTTACTGGATACTCTGGAGGAAGGGGCCTTTGTCCTTGCCGACAACCTCATGGAACCAGCCATTGTCAAAGTTCCTGCAGACAATATAAGTAAGTAAAAGTAGAGTTTAGTTTGTGGTAAGCTTCTGCCAAGTGTTCTCGATTGATGCTGCCTCTCTTAATTTGATTGCTTTCAATTCATTGAGAGAGGAACTTGTGCGATAGTAAAACAAGGCCAGCACATAAAAAGTGCTTTGTTTTCATAATAAGCATTTAAACCTCGGGGGGAACGGAAAAACAACGCATATTAGGTTTAACGAGTCGCTTACTGACAAAGTGATGAATATCAGACAATTAAATAGACTGGATTCTCTGATTGCGCTCGCTTAGTTTATAAATGTATGCGTCTAGACCTTGTAACTCTATACGTTAATGTGAACATTAGCCTGCTGTGCAGTCAGAAAAAGTACATTGCTTATTCCAGCCTCCTCCTCCTAATAAGCAAGTTTTTTCCTTAGGGTTTACTGTATTGCTTTATTCATATTAGTAAGTCTCACTAGGATAAAATGATTACTTTGTGATTGATGCTTTATTGTGCAGCTCACTGTCACAGAGATGGTGTTTTTTTGTCACTGGTACTTCCTCTGGTCTGTGCCAACATCCCAGTTTCTGTCAAAATGTCAGGGACAAAGCTGCAGCATCAATATTTTCTCTCTTTCATTTTTCTGCCATTGCTTCGAAGTCCAGCAATCTGAAATGACCCTTATCTCATCCACTTGTCCCTCCATCCCTTTTTTTAACCTCTCTTTATCTGGCAGTCCTGGATGTGTACGTTCTCAGCACCGACGGTCAGGTCCAGGATTTTAAATTTCCACAATCCAGCAAGGATGGTATCTCAATCCAGCTGTCGGCAAACACTGTTAAGCTCAACAGTCGGAACGGTAAGCTCCATTAAACATCCCAAACAACAGAAAAAAATGAAACTATGTCAAGACTGAACACTGAAGTACTTATTTCATGCATGAAAAAGTAGGAAATGTAGCCGTGTGCTTTTGACATTTGTTCCAACTTTTACAACTGTGACAAATGAAATGAATAAGAAAACAAGAAAGGAGTTTAATTTAAAAAACAGAAATATTGGTATATTTAGAGTCAACTTTCAGTTGTTTTCTGTATCGAACTCTTAAATAATCTTTTACTTATTTGGGCCCTTCCTTATTTTAATTTCTAAAAATGTTAACATTGAAAAGACTGAGCTATATATATTTCATATACTTCATGCATGTCTCCTATAAGATTGATTTTTTCTCTCATCCTCTGCTTTCTCTTCTCAGGGGTTGCCAAGCTGGTTTTTGTGCTCTACAAAAACCTGGGCCAGTTCCTCGGCACGGAAAACGCCACCATCAAGATGGCCAACGAGGCTTACGGACGCAACGTGTCAGTGTCCGTCAATTCTGACATCATCGCTGCCTCCATCAACAAAGAGTCCAGCCGTGTGTTCATTAACGACCCGGTGATTTTTACCCTGAAGCACATTGATGTGAGTATCCCCTGCTGGAGCAAATGGAGATGTCATATTAAAGAACACCAGGAGGGAACCTCAGGAGCAGACACAGATCTGCTGTGTGAATTGTAAATGCCTGGCTCGGTCAGTCTGCAGTTTATTTAAGTCATTGAACATCGAATTAAAGGAGTCTTTAGAACCTAAGTGAATTCTTAATGAAAACTAATTCTTTAATCAACATTTGGATATAAATGATACCCATTTTCTTTTATAGAGGGGGAAATTAACTCCTAGATTAGCCGTACAATCTAGGATGAAATTACTGGAGCGCCAATTATCTTTCGTCTTTTAAAGTTGTCACTAGAGTTCCCAAAGGGCCGCGCGTGACTCCATTCTTTATCAGAGAAATTGTGCAATTCTAAAGACATGCCGTCAAACAATTATGCCTCTCTCTGTTATTAAGGCCTCGTACACGCAGACTATGCTTCGGTTGATTTGGCAAGCATGTGCCAAATGAGATACAACATATGAATTGCTTCATAAGAGCTGTGAAGTGAAAAATCCTCATCCATATCAGCACCGAGAAATACTTTGTATGAGTAGGGGGTAAATGGCCTCTGTGTTCTACATGTACTTCAATTTCAGGCAGTCAATTATTTGTACACTTAACCATATCTCTTGTTATCTGCAGATGGAGCGCTACTTCAACCCCAATTGCTCCTTCTGGAATTACTCGGAAAGGAGTATGATGGGCTACTGGTCCACCCAAGGTTGCAAACTCCTGGACTCCAACAAAACACACACCACCTGCTCCTGCAGCCACCTCACTAACTTCGCCATCCTGATGGCACACAGAGAAATCACAGTATGCCATTTTATCTATTATTTCCAGCTTTTAGTGCATTCTTTTATTCTCAACTGTAGTATTTTAATGCTATTGTGCTGTTTAATGAGCAAACCACAAACACTATTGTTTCTTAAGGAGCATTCTCAGCAGATTACAGTAATCACAGTAAGCTTCAGAGGCGAAATTGTAAAGTCATTCTACTGTTTTCTTCATGAGCTGTTTAATTCAGCTAAATTCTATTTGACATGCATCATACTCTCAAGTAACTCAAGCCATTTTCTACAATACACAAAGCCCTTACAATGAAGTCCAAAGGAGACCCAGATTTTTTTTTCTAATTAATTAAAGTAATTTTCTACAGCTCAGTTGGTGTAACAACTTTGCCTCCTTCTTTAAGAAACAGTTAAATGAGACCCTTCATCACAAGTACTGACGTCAACATTAATATAACTGACAATTTTTGAAGAGAAATAGGAGAAAGTATACGGTATTTCTCTTGAGGAAAATAGGAGTAAAGTCAGAATAAAACAGACATAATTTTGTTTAAGGAGAGTTATTTCATCCCCCTGTTTAACCTTTATTTAACCAGGAATATTTCCATAGAGATACAAAAATCTCTTTTGCATGGAAGTCCTGGCCAAGACGGCAGCATACTAAGTTCCATATATATGACAAAAATTGAAAATAACAAGTTTACATCAACTAGCCGGCATTTTTCAGTAGCAAAGCATGTGCACACAATGGTCAAATGTTCCGTAATTCTAATTTAAATTTCTTAAACCAGTACAATGCTCAAGATGACCATGTAACTCAGACCAAGATGACGTAGCAAAAACCTTAAAGCTATTTTACCAAAGACAGAGCCAGTTTGAGGAATCTCATACATTATGAATCCATGAGTTTAAAGAATTATTTACCATTTCTCTATCCTTCTATTGTACGAGGAAGACTAACTTTCTCATGAAAACACGATGATGGGTGTGAAAACCCGGATGAGTGACAAATCACAAGACGGCGATTAGATTATGCCATATCTAGGGTCTAAGGGATCCTCTCCCAGGAAATTTTTGGGTGCCAACACTTTATTTCTTCTATTGTAGTTTATTTTTATTTTCCAATTTGTCATTAAAGTAAAGGGACACAATCATTTTAACATCCTTTACTTTATGCATGCGTGTAATATTTCACATTCTAGCAAGAATAGAGTTTCATCATTCACACGGTGGTCTGATGATGTCTGAAAGGGGAACCTTAAGATTACAGGAATATGGTCTATTTTTTAAAAGCATGTTCACTTTTAATTTTTGCACATTTTTGTTTGTGAATTCATCCACCATAAAAATCTGACCTTTAGGACATCCACTGACATGGAGAACACATTTTAAGGGATAAAGCTGCTTCTGTGACCTGTTGAAACCATAGACTATAAAAAGAATTGGACAAACCCCGTGTGATGTCAGTCGCCTTCTTACAATAGGTGGACTCAAGCGGCTCTTGAATCCAACCTAACAGCCTGCCCACTAAGTGCGACTTCCTGTCAGCCTGCTAGATAGCATTCTAGTTGACAGAAACGGAGTCTCTGCCTGCCGAGCTATCTGTCAATCAAATGAGACGCGCCAATCAGCTTTCATCCTAAATATAAGCCAAACGAACGTGGTACAAAAAAATTCACCCCCTGTACAATGGGAGCACAAAAAGGCACTAGCTAATGAGACATGTTTGGTGTTTTGAACCAGGCTGTAAACTAGTTTATTCCTAGTATCAAAACCGGCTGTTTAACATGTGTCCAGACGGGACTTCTGGTGTTCCTGCAGCCAGCCTCAAGTGGACACTCGGGGTATAGCAATTTTTTGCACTTTCTCATTGATTTCATTTTTCAGGACCGGCGGTTGCCGCTTGGTTGAAACCTGACTATATGATGATGAACTTTGACCTATTTAGTCTCAGCCAATGTCTGTAGCAAAAGGCTGATTCTATTTAATTGGTGTCAATTTATTATCAATATAAGTCTTATGAAATTATTTGGGATGCTGAAGCTTTTTGAAAAATGCGCTGTAATCAAGACGTCAGTGCGCTGAGTTTTAAATAATTTATAATTAAATGTATGACGTGTGCTCGCGGAAGGAAGAGAGAGAGGGAGAGAGAGAGGGAAAGCCCCAAACAGGACTTGAATCGTGACACCTGACGGTGTTCTGTGAAACTGTCTGGCCAATAAACCAGAAGTTTATGAAATTCCTTAAAGTCTGAAGACACAAACTGAGCACTGTCTCACTACAGCGAGTCATGCAGGCAAGATCAACTCGGAGATCTGCGTAGGTTCACCGGTGCAGGCATAGTGCAATATCTGCCAGCTGCAGGCAGTGACTGTGTAAAAACGCAGGATGCGTGCCTGTAAGCATCACTGCATCAACTTCTCTTCCTTTGTGATTTTCACGCCTCGTATCATGCATGTTACGTTATAGTAACAGCAAAAACAAGTACATTGTACAACACAAATAGCCGTCCGTGTGAAACACAGCTCGCCGGGCAACATATGGCGCGATGTCCAGGCTACAGTACGGGCGTATATGGATACAGCACTGATTCAAGCGAAGCCTCGAGGCAGATAATTTGCCTCGAGGAATTTTTTGATTCGAATCCCCCAAATAATTTGAGGAATCGATTCAGCCCTGAAACAGTATTTGCTTTGGTAGAAGCAGTTTCTTTGTAGGACAATCAATATGTTGACTAATAGATTTTCTTCTAGCAAAAGTCAAGCTGTTTATATGTTTGAACACAATCACCTCATGGTTTAACATAAAAAAATCTGAACATCATCTTGAACTTGTGACTGTAGATCTTCGGCTCATCATTTTGGTTTTGTTGGCAGTAATTGAGAGTCTTTAGTCACAGAGGTTTCTCTGGACAACATTAAAGGTTACCTTTAGTTTATTTGCTGCATTTTCTAAGGAAGACGACAATGTATAAATGACTGTATCAGCGGCATAAAAATGAAACTTTTTGTCAGTAATGTTCATACTAGGACTGTCAAGATTAATTGCATTAATGGCTGCTATCCACAGTTAGTGCACTAAATATTTTTAAAGTGATTAATCCCATGTTTTATTGTCCGTTTTAGCACACTTTGTTTGAGCCACTGCAGCATCTCCCTACAGTCAATGTGATGTAAAATAAGTCCACCACTGCTCCTTAAAGTCACTTCACTTTAAAAACTCACAGGCAGCTCAGTGGATAAGTCAGAAGTCATTGATACCTTGTGATTTCAAATTTCTACCTTTTTTACTGCCTGCTTATTTTCTTTTCTATCCATAACAAGTTCTTTCTTATGTGGTTAAGTTTGTGTCATAATGTTCAATCTATCTATAAAAGAAAGGTTGTGATAGCAGAAAAATCCAGAATGAAACAAAACAATTTTCAAATGCAATTAACTACAGAAATCCTAAGATTAATTGCAATAAAAATTTTTACTATATTGACAGCCTTAGTTCATACATCACTTTTTTGTATAGATAATTAATAAAATCGGACCCAGTATGGACCCTTGTGGGACATCATTCTGAACATTAAAAAACTATATAACAAACCCTCAACTTTAACATATTGCCTTGTACCACTTAAATAATTTGCAAACCATTTTAGTGCTGTTGAGGAAAATCCAATATTAGCCCAAATCTAAAAAAATAGATCATCTTGTTGTGCGTAATCGCTTAAGCAACTACAACTGAGTTACGAGATATCAGAGAGTTCACACAAGTTAGGGCATAAATATTTAAGATGCTCATTAGAGTAAAAATAAAAAGCATGTTTGCTCCTTTTCTCAGATATTGTTTTGTAAACTGGCATTTATACTTCATGTCGTTCAGGTAAAGGACAGAGTGCACGTTCTGCTTCTGACTGTCATCACCCGTGTCGGGATTGTCGTGTCCCTCGTCTGCCTCACCATCAGCATCTTCACCTTCTGCTTCTTCCGAGGCCTGCAGAGCGATCGCAACACCATCCACAAGAACCTGTGCATCAATCTCTTTATCGCAGAGTTAATATTCCTAATTGGTATCGATATGACCAAACCCTGGGTAAGTCTGAACAATTTCACTTTATTGATTCAGTTTTGATTTATTCCCTCTCGCTTTATCTCCGCTAACCCCCAAAAACAAAACAAAAGACCCTTTCAGAGTAAAATGGATGAGACTTTAAGCTTTGTTTGTTTCTAACCTTCTCTGCTTGTCCCTGACATGACATGAGTGGGACAGCACCATTAATATAGATTACTAAGGGGCTGTGTCTTCCGCTTGACAGCTCTTTTTCCCCTTTTTCACTTAAAGCCACTGTTGCCATGGTGAAGTCAGCATCTGTACCTTTTTTTCTTCCATTTTTTCACCTACATTCTCCCTCCAATCTCCTGAAGCACAAAAACAATTTTCTGCATACAGCTGGGAATCAAAGCTGAGCTGTATGATTAAATCTGCTCTAACCTTACAATATGAATGTCATTTAAATTTCTACTGTGCTGATGGAAACTTAAACCTTGCGTAGTCAGAACCCGTGTGATGAATGAATATTCATTACCATTTTTTCAGCACTTCCACCTATGTGTGATCAGCAGAATGACTAACGCAGTAGCAGTGAAATGTGTCTTTTCATTGCATTTTAATCAAAGATTATTATGTGTGATATGTCATTTTCAATTTAGAAAGAGCTGGAGAGATGCCTCTTGTCATGTTGAAATCAATGTTGGACCCAAAGTTAATAAAAAGAGGAAAGAAACTATCCCTTTTGCAGATACTGTAGTTGTTTTTTGTGTTTTTTCTCTCTCAGATTGGGTGTGCCATCATCGCAGGGATCCTTCACTTCTTCTTCCTGGCGTCCTTCTCCTGGATGTGTCTCGAAGGCGTCCAGCTGTACCTCATGCTTGTAGAGGTTTTTGAGAGTGAATACTCAAGGAAAAAGTACTACTACGTGTCTGGTTACCTCTTCCCTGCCATCGTGGTCGCCGTCTCCGCAGCCATCGACTACAGCAGCTACGGGACGGAGAAAGCGTGAGTGCTGCTTTCTGAACAAGTCCTTGGAAATGCAGAACGGACACACTGGATTGTACAGTGTGTTTGCTTACCTGCTGTGTCTGTATGTGGCAGCTTTTGAAAAGAAATCTACTTATCATTTCTGCCAGCGCCTTTTGTGTCTCTCCGGAGACCAGCACCAAAACATTTGAGCTCCTTTTGCCTGAGTTGGACAGCTGTTCAATTTTTTATGTCATTTGAAAGTGGCTGTCAGACTCAACACTGTGGTTTCAGGGGGCACAGCTACATTAATGCCTTTCTGCTTAAAGACCCTCCTGTGACCTCTTGTTTGTAAATGCTCTCTTAAAGAGGAGAGCACTGTGCAGAAAAAGCCTTTTACATAGATTAATGGCCAGATCTCAGCTAAGAGCAAGCCATCAAGAGGGGCTACGTGGGGTCTTCTCACTGTGTTGTTGAGCTGAATTAATGTTCAACCTGTGAAATGATTGTTAGAGTGAAATATTAACAAGAATTTGTACTGACAAATGGACAGATGTGTGATTATTCCCTCTTAGTATTAGTAGTGCTGCTCCCTAAGCTGAAGTGTGTCTTTTGTCACAGGTGCTGGCTCAGTGTGGACAATCACTTCATATGGAGTTTTATAGGACCTGTCACCTTTATCATCATGGTAAGCCGTTTTATTTTTCTTTGAATACTGAGAGCAGTGGAGTGAGGCAGGGACTGAGAGGCAGAGATGAAAGAGATGAAGGAGGGAGATAAAGGAAGCGTGATGGTTGAACTGAAGGAAGAGTCAGAAGGATTTTTTTGCACCTCGGTGATGACAGGTTAATTTTGCACCAAAGACAGATTTTGAAGAATTCAACACTTCTCTCTGCCTCTCACCTGCTGACAAGGATCAGGATGTGATAGTGTACCTTAACCCCGTGTTCACACAACTCCCTTAAAATGCCACTTTGCGGACATCACTGAATGCCCTTCAAGTTTTAATGATAAAGAACCTGACAAAAGCTTAAAAAGCTCTAAGGTGTGCTAACGAAACACAGTAAGAAAGCACTGTAACATTTCACATATCCCTTTTCCCACCTCTGCATCTACTTCCTTGTGTGTTTGTCTGCCTTTATTAAACAGCAGATGACACCAGTGGGGAGCAGAAGAAAAGCAAAGGCACCTCTCTGTTTGGTCAAGGACCGTCAGGGTGAAGGACATATAGGATATCATAATGACATATGTCCCATTGAGGCATGCAATTATTTACTGGTCATGACATTATTATCTCCCGCTCCATCAGAGAGGCTCAGAAGAATGAGACCTTTGGGAGTCTTGCCCCTCATGCGCAAAAAAACGAAGAAAAAAAGAGAAAGAAATAGCAGGTGGTATTTCTCAGATATATCCTCTCAGCCTAGCACACCAGGTATTGCTTTGCCCTCATGCACACCGAGAGATGAGGGAGCTCTGCAAACTTGTCTAGCTGCTGTGCAGGAGGAGGACGGGTGGTGTTTGTTCAGCCCTGTGTTCATTATCAGGCATAATGGTTGGTACTGTATCTACAGATGCAGTGACCTCTGCTGAACATCAAAGTGACACTGAAAATATACAGGAGAGAGAAGGGGCACCCATGTCAAATTCCAGCAAGCCATTTGCAGAGCACCAGGAGCTTTCAAAGTAAAGATATAGCTGAGCTCTTTGTCTGTGTGGTAACAGAATAAATAAAAGACGAATCCGCTCGCTGGGCTGCATTTCACAGTTATCACAAAGAGAGACATAGCCACTCCATGTCACGTTTAAAAAATGGAGGAAGGCGCACACAGAAACCTGTGTAGGATTGAAACACCTTTGAGTAAATGTTGCATCGCTTGTTTCTTTCTCGTTTTCACTCTTTTGTTTGTTTGTTTTTTTGCTCACCATTCGCCTTGGATGTGTGAGCTTATAATTGAGGACAAAGCTAACATTGTATTAAAACAAACACACATTTCTCCCTGTCTCAGCAAATGCTCTGTCAGCCACACAGGAATATGTTTCCTCTCCCTAAATTGGGCCCTCATTGTTTTCCAATCACAGCGTTGCTTCTGTTATGATTTACATGAAAAATGTGTCTACAGTGGAAATGATGATCGGGATCCCGGCGGTGATGACCGCAGAAATAGAATCATGACCCTGTGAGGAGCTAATGTATTGTAGCAGAGCTAATGTGTGACAGGAATGAGGTTCTGCAGCACTGGTTCAGGCAGTGCACACAGCTCCTCTGATTCCGTGCAACAATTGACTCAAAAAGACAAAGTACTGTGGAAAGGGGCATCTCAGGGGAGCATGCAGGAGCAAGGTTTGTCTACACCATCCGTGACCCTGGTTTCTCTACAAATTGGCTGTGTCCTTGTCAATGAGGGAGAGAGAGGGAGAAAAGGCACATGTGCAAGAGAAAAGGAGAGAAAACATAGCTGCCTTGGCTCATGTCTGCATCCCCACCCGCCACCCAAACTATGTTTGTGCCAGCTAACATTGGTTTAACCAAGGGTGGTCATGCTTTCTTCCCATCATTTTGTATTTTTCTTTTTCTTTTCTTGCTCTCCTTGTTTTCTCTTCTTCTCCTGGCAGATTCAGGCTCTAAACAAAGAGAAAAATAAAAAGCTGGTGGAAACATTTAGATCCATGTTCTTGAGCTGAGGTTGCCCTGTCTCTGGGCACAGGGGGTATTAGCTCCATGAAAGGGGGGACATGGAAGTAATGAGTGGTGGGGGGAAGCCATTAGTATGCTTGAGATAGCTTCAACACAAGGCCTCTTGGATCATGACACGTCGCAAGCAGTTCTTATCATCTGGACAGCTCCATCTGCACCTTTAATATTTTATCCCCCGCAGTTCATTTGGAGTTCAGTGTGTACACACACAGTCCACTTCAGAAAAAGCTTTCTCCTCAGTCCCAGCATGCCGAGGTGCTTCTGCATGGCTTGCACTGATGATTCAGAGACAGAGTGAAGGATAGAAGGCAAGACAGCACTGCTCTGGCAAAGGGGGGATCCCCCCAGGAAGGCCTGCGAAAGCATGTAGGTGGGGGTGGGAACATGTGCCGTGCTGCTAGGTTGCTTTAAAGTACTGAGTCCCTCTCCTCTGTCTCATTGGATCCATGTCACCACTCCAGGCTGTGTGAAAGGCGTTTTGAAAAGTCCTCGCCTCCCCCTCCCCCACTGTCTGACTCATGCAGGCGACTGATAGAAATAATGGCTGATAACGGCGAAACAAAACATAGTTTTGGTGCGGTCTGTGATATAAAAGAAGATTTTTTTTTTTCATTCTCTTTTACTGTCGGGGTTATTGTGCACGGCTCCACGAGTTGATTGCATGTGGAGGGGTGATGTATTGATCACAGGCAGCCTTTTGATAGTAGCATGCACCAGAACACAGAGAATTTCTGTTTAAGAGTGAATGTCTGTGGTCTGAGTCCGGCTCTAAAAGGTCATTCATTTATTTCATGCTCTCATGCTGGCTATGTGTCGCCTTTTTCTGCTTGACGGTATTTTGTCGCTCTAAAGACAGCATAACACTAAGAATTCACTGAAACACTCACCTGAAAAAGAAAAACCTTTGTTATTACAAAAGTGCTTATTTTTATGTTTTTTTGTAAATATATTGGTCTGCTGTATTTCTATCTCTGTGATCCTTTGACTCACACCACTGGTGGTGCACATTTAAATGTTTATATCTTAGAGCCTCCTCGACATCATTCACACATGCCTGGCTCACAGTCTGCTTCCTCTGCTGTGAGTGCATGTACATGCTGCGTCAGGGACTAGTTTGCCCCAGAATAAATGTTTTTTTGAAGTAAATTATTTGAAGCGGGCTCCCTGCTTGCCCATCCAGTCTTTGTGTCTCTAAATCACGCTATTGATTTTCAAGGTACCGAATACACATGCTGAGAAACACAGCACATAGTATCCTTGTCTCAACCTGATATGTGTTGGTGGCTCCCTCAAGATTTAATACATTAAAACAGGCAACCAAACACAACCTCGCCCTCTCTGCTTCCCTGTTTCTCTTTTCATCTGTCCACACAGAGAAATCGAACAAAATATACCATGTTTCCTCCAGTCTTTTGTAGCTGCTTCTACCTTATAATGTTTCACTATGTGCATAAAATGATATGCAGTTGTTTCCCACAACAAGACGCTCTCTATTTCTCCTTCAGACTGTCGCTGTGTGCCTGTTTCTTCCCTTTTCCTTTTTTTTTTCTTTCTCTGATGGATTTTAATGCATTTCCATGCTCTTATTGATATAGAATGACACTAAATTTGGCGCCAGTCGGACCGTCTGAGTCGGGCTGGAGTGATAGATGTTTATTGGATTAGTCTATGGACATGCAGAGATTTGAAGGCTCTCCTCTTTTAATACTTACAGGCAAATTAACAGTTTTTTTCTCTCTCTCCATGTCTGCTGTAGCATGAGTCGTACATCTTCATGTATTAACACAGCCATTATTCTGTTTTGACAGCTCAATCTCATCTTCCTGGTCATCACAATGTACAAAATGGTGAAGCACTCCACCACCCTGAAACCAGACTCCAGCCGCCTAGAGAATATAAAGTAAGTACAGGGTTGTATGCTGAACCCCAGATTCTCCTGCTAATCAGTATGATAACACTGGGGCTGTAGGAAAACTAAGACTCTTTTTTTATACTTAACCATTTTTCATGGAAAAAACATCACACTTCTACCTTCAAACAAAATTTCATTGGTGGACTAACAAGAGACAAAATAATAGGACAAATCAGAGTATGTTCCCGTTTTTGTCTTTGCCTATGACATTATTCAGATCATATTACTCTTTTTATGATTTTGACACCAGAGTTTTCATATGTGGCTTTGCTTTTCAACAACTTTTGGCATGACTTTGCAGTCACGATGACTTTGCAGACTTCATGAGTCGTCTTGTGCGTCCTTTGTTGTTTCGCCACCAGCCACAGAATTGCTCTGGCATGACACACATCACTCTCAGGCAGGGACCTCGTATGCGCTGTTTGCTCTGCAAGGGTGGGGTAACAGAGTAACAGCTACCATGTGTGTTTGCTGCTGGAACATGTCAAACCTCTTTTTAAAGATCCCAGTGTCAAATCCCAGAAAAGGAAAGAAAATTCCTTTTCTGACCACCACCCTCACCACCAACCCTCCTGATTAAGGCTTTCTGTGTTGCCTCAACATTTATAACATGTTTTGCTGTGAAGGAAAGCAATGTTTGCTGAAACACTGACACTTTTCTTTTTTGCACTACTGTAAAGTAATATTTATTGTCGTTCACTGCTGACTGTATTTCAAGGCCCTCTCTCATTTAAGATTATTTGGTTTTGTTGCTTACAGCCCTGTGTGTTTGCACCAACATGTGACACATTGTCATCTTCCACCACTCTGTGTCAGAGCAGTGGTGTTGCTATTTTCATCTGGTGTTTATTTTTCATTTTTCCTTAATGATTGTGTGCAACATTAGGGCAGTGTGGTGAAACTGCAATCAGGAAGAACAGCCAGAAAAAGTATTTTTAGACTCCTTGGTTTATTTGAGATAGACTACTCCCTTATCAAGGAAACCACAACACAACACAGAGACCCACCATGGTGACACTTTGATCAGTGTGTATTTTTCTGCAGAAATACATTGTGTATTAAAAGCTGTTTTCTTGTGGTGCCCAAGTCTGGTCTGAATTTCAGTGTCACTGCATGTTGCATGTGAAACCAAAGTTAACGCACAGCCTCTCCTTTCCTCTGTCCTCTGCTGTCCCTGTTCTCCTCTCTCTTTTTTTGCGATCCGCACCAGTAATTATCGCGTGTGTGATGGCTACTATAATACAGATTTGCCGGGGTAAGCTTTTTTACCGCACAACTCATACAGTTTTTCCCACACAACACCACCACCCACGCATACAGTAGCATAAATGCTAATTCAACAACAGCCAATGTGCTTGCACCAAATGCTTTTCACAGGATTTTGTGATTGGATCATCAACAGCACAAAACACACTCAATTCTCACTTCTTGTTGGAGCCTTAATTTTATTGCCTCTTATTATTTTCCGTTGGATCAAAGTTGAAGATATCTCTCTCAAATGCAGACTAACCCACGCTGTGATGCGCTCTGATCTAATTGTGTCTCTCTTTTCCTGCTTATCATGCTCTCTAGCTATGAAGATAATAAACGGTTTATCAAGTAAGGACATGTTGCCCCCCAGAAGCCTCCTCTTGAGCTCCTAGTTTATTCTTCTCTCCACTTTTATTCTTTCTTTCTTTTTCTGTCTTTTTCTGGTTTCATCATTTCCCACAAAACAACAGATTCAGAGCTACTAATCCATCATCTTTGTGCTTGTTCACTTTCCCCACGTCATCTGATCATCCAGTGTTGGTGTTGTTGCCATTGCCATTGTTGTTGTGGTGTGTTTGAGCATTGAACTGTGACAGCTGCTGGTGTCTGAAGGCTCCACAGGACCTTCACACATAAGGTGGCAAACCTTGTTTTGTTTCCTTGAAGTCTTTCCACATTTGACTAAAATATCTAGTTCTGATAATACACTGGCAAGATAAATATTTAGAATACGATTGAGCTTTTAAGCTTGTTTAACATGCTGTTCTTTCTGATTATTCATGTTTGTAAAGACTTAATTTTTCCCATTTTATGGCAGGGGCTATGCTCAAGTTTTAAATGGTAGGGCTTTAACCCCTATGACTTTTGGCCTCGCCTTCAAACCAAGCCATGCTGATTTACTTTTCCATCACTGGTTTGGCCTCACTGGGCTACACCAAGCCATGCCCAGAATGGTCCTTCTCTGAAGCAGGGACCAAGCATGCCCACCCTGCCTCCAAGCACACCGTCACATTCAGGGAGGCCACACAGACGTGTTTAAAAGGACATTTCAGTATTTTGGAAGTTGAGTCTTTTGAGGTACCTAGCAGTTGTAATGCATTAGTCTCGAGGGATTTCAGTGAACATTGCTCCTTTAAGTTGGACTCACTTAAAGAAGTGAGTCCTACTTAAAGGACTCAAAGAAGCAACTGCTGCACAAAAAACTTTGAAACACCTGCCGTATTACCTATAAAAGAAAAAGTTGGAAGTAGAAACAATGGCCAGCTCTTTAACAAAGCAATGTTTGCTGAAGAGCAACTTTTTAACGTTATTGACACAAAACGCTGCATCATCAGCTCTAGATGCGTCCTCAAATGGGTAGCTTGGTTGTGCTTGAAAAGCAAATCCCCTACCGTGCTAGCTGCCATGCCGAGTCAAGCCAAGTGGAGCCAAGCGGCTCAATGTAATGGAAAAGCCCCATGGGACTCTGTTTGGGTTGTAGACAAGGGATAGTGGGGAAAGGGGTCATAAGGAAAGCATAGTTGTTTTTTATTTTTCTGCAGTTTTTTCCATTGTGATGATGTGGCCTAATACTCCTAGATAACTATGCTAATTTGTTCTGTTCTGTATGTTTGTCTGTCTCTGTCCTTTAGGTCCTGGGTCATGGGCGCTTTTGCTTTACTGTTTTTGCTGGGTCTAACGTGGTCCTTCGGTCTCTTCTTCATCAATGAAGCCTCGATTGTCATGGCATACCTCTTCACTATATTCAACACCTTCCAAGGAATGTTTATCTTCATCTTCCACTGCCTTCTTCAGAAAAAAGTTAGTTTCTTGTGACTTTTTTCCCTTTCAAGGTGAAATGCTCCTGAATGTGAATAGACCTTGGCATGGGCATGAGGAATTCACAGTGTGCTACACCCTGATATAAAGAGCAAACACTGCTTGCTTCGAGGTTTTTTTCTCTAACTCATATGTAAAGTCAACAATGTATGTAAACACTCGACTGTTTGCTTTTACAGGTCCGCAAAGAGTACAGCAAGTGCTTCCGCCACACGTACTGCTGCGGTGGGCTGCCAACTGAGAGCTCACACGGCTCTGCAAAGACTTCGACCACACGCACCAGCGCACGCTACTCTTCGGGTACACAGGTAGACCAGCAGACCCATGGAGTGTCAAAACATGTACACTCAGCTACGTTTTACAGCTCATTCATAATGTTTTTCACCCTAGATATACTAAAAAAGCTCAAAGACATTAACATTTTAGCTTTACAGGTAGTTCAAGAGACACAAACATTCTGCCACATTTTACAAGCAGCATCTTCTGTACTGCATGAGCACCTCTCTGCTGTTATGCCCCCTTTAGCACTGCTTTTATCTTTTTCCCACTAACGTCATGTGCATGGGAAATAGTCCTTTGCTTTTTAAAAAGCATTGCTAGCACATTTTACTATGGGAGAAAGCCAAAATTGAAAGAAAGTCACATTAGCAATTAAAGGCTAATAATCCAGAGAACCCCTCTGGATGTGATTTTAAAGAAACAGTCCTATCATACGCTAACCTTCAGATGTTACGGAGGTACTTGTGAGATGAAGTCATTCAAAAGTTACCTCACACAGAGACAGGGAGCATTAGCTTTGTTCCAGCCTCACTGCTTTCTAGTAGGAATGTGAGGAGTGATAAATTCAGCTGTAAGCACACAGAAAATAAATGAGAGTGGATGTGAAAGGTGAGCGGGCTTGTTTAAAGTCCTAATGACTGTCCCTTGTTGACCTGACAGAGTCGTATCAGGAGAATGTGGAATGACACCGTAAGAAAGCAATCTGAGTCCTCCTTTATCTCAGGTGACATCAACAGCACCTCTACCCTTAACCAAGGTCAGTTCACACCTCGTTTCTCTCACACCTATGCACACATTTCATCATCCAGCTAAAAATATACCTTTGATGAGCTCACATGGCCAAAGAAGATCTCACTCTGGTGATCAGAACAGATGCCTTCAGCTCTAAAAGACATAGTAGGACAGCTAAGAAAAGTGATGGGGGATTTAGGCCTTTAGTCTGGTTTCTCTATTCTGCCAGTTGAGGATTACAAAAATCCATCCTCAAATACTGTGTGCTGTCATCCTGGTCGGTAACGTCACTCTCAAATTGGGGCAAGGCTAGAAGAACGTTTCTCTTTTTTTCCCTTCTTTAAGTGCTGCCTGTCCTAAGTTCATACCCAAGCTCAGGGGAAACATAGACAAAACTAAAAACGGGAAAAAAGTTTATTTTTGGAAAATCTTAACACGCAGAGAGGCCATTTGTTGCCTGGCATATAAGGTGACCTTTGTTACTTTACAGCAGGATTTGTGAGGGAGGGAGCAGAAAAAAACGCTGTCATTTATTATTTAGCTTGAGCACAAATATGATGATGAGAAGATGATGTTCAACTCTAGCTGACCCGGAGTGCTTAGTGTGTTGTTAGGCTTTCTGCTGCAGCTGAAATGGCTCTCCAAGCATGCAAGGGAAAAGAGGGTTTACAGCGAGGTAGTTTAACTTCACTCATGCCTGTCCTTACCGCTCTATGCCTCCTCTTTTCTTATTTTTTATTTTTTTGCTTTCACTACCTACAAAATTAAACATCACACCTTAGGCTTTAAGGGACATTTTGACTCACTGAAGCATTTGTAACAATACAGATGAGTTGCTTTTTTTTTAAACTGTTTCCTGAAGATGTTAATGCAGAGGTTAGATATTGATCACTCCGGGGTGTAGCGGCCTAGTTACCCTGTGGAGTCAGTGCACTAAAGGAGGGCTCTATCTCCTGGAAGCACTTCCCTGTCATTAAAAACATCCCTGGAGACCTCCCAACATGACAGATGGCATTTAACACAGGTGATAAATGGCAGTGGAAATGCCTCAGATCCTTAAAACACACCCCAAGCTGGGGAGGAGGTCTGGAAAGAAACAGACAAATTTGAATCTAAATAAAGATTTTGATAGCAGGACTTGGAGGGATTCAGCTCTCTGTATTAGGGGTGGTTTTATACTTGGACCTTTTTCAAAAACTCAAGCCCTTTCCCATTCAGAAATACTCAGAATGCTATAATTGACAAATAATGTTGCCCAAAATGAAAGGGACTAATGAGTCATGCATTCACTGGTGACAGGTTTTCATTATGAGCTAAGATGCTTAAAAAAGATGTTTAAAAATAAACAGGTTCTAAATAATCTGCATACCCCAAAATAAAAGAATTTGAAGACTGGAAAGCTGTAACCTTAAGCTTTTAATGAGAGGAAGGCCAGGAGTTGGGTAGAAAAAAAACATTTTTGGCATATCAGCAGTGGCTTTTTCTGCCTTACTCTGGGTTACATCTCAGACTTTGTTCTTCTTTTTTTTAACCCTGAAAACAAACACCCAAGTTTCAGATTTTGACTGGCATCCTAAATGTCATGACATGTCTCAAAAATAACCAAACTTGCTGAAAATGTCCATTTCTTCTCTTCATCTAACTTTCATCAACTGTTTACAAACTTATCTCCTTCTTTCTGTCTTGCTACTCCAGGAATGACTGGGAACTATCTGCTAACAAATCCTCTTCTTCGACCACAAGGCACTAACAACCCTTATAACACCTTACTGGCTGAGACAGTCGTATGTAATACCCCCACGGCTCCAGTGTTTAACTCGCCAGGTGTGCTTACTTAATTCTTTCGCTTGAATTTCCTATTTTCTTTCTTTGTGTCTTTACTTGAGCTTAAAACGGTCCATAAAAGCGAGATGTTCTGCGGTATCACCTTTCCCTCTGAATCATTGTGCCCTGTAGGCTTGATACAGTACAGACTGTGCATGTGTGTGATAAATGCAGACATTCTCTTGTAGGACTGAGATGTTTGTGGCTGGTCTCGATCCACCCACAGTGCTCTCATGTTTCTCTTATCCAAACTGTGCACAGGATATAATGATTAAGATGGGAAAGAGATACTACATCTCCTGCTTAGAGATAATGTAAACATCAGTGTAGAGTTGAATCTTTAGTATAAACAGAAAGATTATTAAGATTTATGATCTGAATCTGAATTTATGAGCTTTTTTGTGTGTTTTCTGTTGAACCACAAACAGAATCTATGTTACTTAAATCAGATCAGCCATTTGCAACCTTAACAATAATTTTTATTTTAATAAATATCAGATACATAGAAACATTTTTTCTGTCTTGATTGCACATGGCATTTAAGCATATTATGTGGGCTGAAGCTAAAAGGCATCTTTGTGATGATTTGTGCTTTTCCCCTGTGCTTCCTCTAGTGACCTACAGAGAGACAAGTATGGGAGTAAAACTTAACTTTGCCTATCAAATGTAAATTTTTTTCAGCATGCTTATTAAAAAAAACAACCGAAACCCCCTCCGGCACAATCACTGGTTTACTTTAGGCCATTAACACACACTCAGTGAGCAAGTGGTTCACAAAATTATCAGCCTAAATTCTCCTCATATCTGATGAGAAATGAGACGTCCTGAATCATTTAAAATAATCTTCAGGATTTGACAGCTTTAACACAACTCTGCTTCTCTCTCTTTGGCTTAATTTGTGATTTAAACGACCCCCAAAATGTGTTGCTTCTTTTCTGGCAGAAAGGAACACTTATCAGAGTTTTTTTCTTTTCTTTTCTTTTCTTTTTATCCTAAAAATGTCGTCCTGCTGTGGCTTTCAGCACACTCAGTTCCTAGTAATATTCCCCTCACACCTCTCTGGACACAATTTGCCTCTAAGCAGGCGTAAACACATGGATGTCATGGCAGCAGCTATAACCTCTATTTAATTTTTTGTCAAAGTTCTTGTCATTTCCCCCCCATTCCCAAAAGTCTTGTACAAATAGACTTTATAACCTGCCTGCAAAGATCACATTGACTCCCTTTTGTGTCTGACAAAGACAGCGTTTCTGTAGAATCTCCCATAAGTCTTAATCCTCATTTTTTACCTTTGTTGTTCTACCAGGAGGCATGTTAGCTTTAACAGATCACATTTTTCCTTTATCTGCTCTCTCAATCATTGTATAACTAACATTTATCCCTGTTTGCTGCTGGTTTTCCATGACCTCCATGCTTAGAGAAATTCCTAACATGACTGCGTCTGACCTGTGCAGCGGCTGTGTTATTCTTCAGCTGTACTGCTAGCGATCGGGGTCTCGCTGGGAACTGTCATTGTGACGGATGCCAAGTCCTGGGCTGCAGGCTAGCTCTGACCTTTGCCAGCTTTGGGTACACAAGCTGCCCGCTAATGGACAGAAAGTGTACCAACAAAAACAAACAAAAAACTGACAAAAAAGGAGCCTTTGGAATTTATTTGTAAAAGTAAAAGCTATTAATGCTTGTTTGTTTCATTTGCTGAACCCTTGCTCTTGCTAAGTTGCAGACTTTTACTTTGTGTTTTGTTCTTTTGAGTGATTTTTCTTCATGTTACAATAAATCATTTTACTTTCTTTTGTACATCAGCTGCTCTTAGACCAGATAGCCTGAGCAGACAGACATGATGTGAGTTGTCTAAAGTGAGTCTTTTCACCTGCTGTGTGTGGTGATGGTGGAGTGCTGCTTGTGGGCTCCCCTTGTAGTGAGAACAAAGATGGCTGTCCCATGTTGATACATGACTACTTTCCCTTTCTGTCCGTGTCATCTTTTACCATCTCTGTCCTTTTTTCTTTCCCTCGGCACATACAACCCTATTAGTTGCTAGACAAACCTGTAAGTGTTGTAGCTTGCCCGTTTGTGGCCTCATATCTGTGAACATCTACTCTTGCCTGGTGTGTTGTGATGGTGTTTACCGTTTCAGTGCATTTTTAATGTTGTTTGGGATTCTTTTCATTGCTTTGTCACTTTTGTGGCATACTAAAAAGCACAATGCTTTGCTTCTTTATAAGAAAGGGAAAGTCCAAATGTATACATGAGAAAGTAAAATGATTTCTGATTGCAATGATGCATGCAGAAAAAATGTATGTTGAGGATTGTGCCTAACTAACAGACCGACGGCATGGCCTAATCTGACTTCTATGTGAAAGTGCATCCTGAACAGCATTAAAGCTCTGTTTCTTTATTAAATAGCCATCAGTTTTGACTAATGTAAACTCCCCTCACGTGTTCCTCTCTTTGCAGGGCACTCACTGAACAATGCGGTGAGGGATACAAGTGCAATGGATACACTACCGCTAAATGGTAACTTTAACAATAGCTACTCTCTTCGCAACGGGGACTTTGGCGACAGTGTGCAGGTCGTAGACTGTGGCCTCAGTCTGGACGATGCTGCCTTTGAGAAAATGATCATCTCTGAGTTAGTACACAACAACCTGCGTGCCTGTAACAAAAGTCACCAACAGCAACAGCAGCAGCACCCCAGTTTACATCATCCACCCCACCACCAGCAGCACCCGCAGTACCACCATCATCACCACGCGGAGCGGGCTCCGCCCAAGGTGACAGTGGTGGGAGGCAGCAGCAGCGAAGACGATGCTATCGTCACAGACGCTTCATCTTTGGTGCACGTTGGTGACACAGTGGGCCTTGAGCTGCACCACCAGCAGGAGCTGGAGGCGCCGCTCATCCCCCAGCGGACTCACTCGCTTCTGTATGCACCCCAGAAGAAGGTGAGGACCGATGGGGGAGTAGAAACCTTTGTCAGCCAGCTGACACCCACCAACCCCGACGACAGTCTGCAGTCCCCAAACAGAGACTCTTTGTACACTAGTATGCCTAATCTGAGGGACTCTCCGTTGCCCGAGAGCAGCCCTGACGTGGTGGAGGACCTTTCCCCCTCCAAGAGGAGCGAGAATGAGGACGTTTACTACAAAAGCATGCCTAATTTAGGATCAGGCCATCAACTGCAGGCCTATTACCAGATAGGCAGAGGGAGCAGTGATGGTTACATTATTCCTATCACCACAGAGGGCTGTGTCCCTGAGGGTGATGTACGGGAAGGACAGATGCAGCTAGTGACAAGCCTTTAAATGTATTTAAACAATCCCCAAACATCTTCCTGCCCTTTTTGCAGCCCTGACCTCTTTGAGGACACACGAGTGCAGGGAGGTAAAGTGTTTTGTTTTATTTTTGAAGAGATCCTAGAGCCTCATCTTACACACTCGTCATCTACAAACCCTCCTCCAGCTGCATCGCCATCTCCTTTTCCCCAAACAAGCCACTCTTTTTCCTTCCCTCCAGACTTGGTGCACAGCAATGGCAGTGCAAAGATTCAATGAGACTGTACATAAAATGCAGAGTTGAATTTTAAGAGACAAGCCAACTATGTATTAAATGTGCTGCTGCTGTTGAATTATTGAGAAAAATTTAAGGTACAAAATTTTTTAAAAGATTAAAAAAAATATTACTGGCTACATCAGATCAGCAATTTTCCCAGTGAAAAGGTTGTACATACACTCCCCAACATCCTCGTTGAAGCCTGTTTTTTTTTTCTTTTTTTAATTTGTTCTTTTTAATTGTAAACAAATCAAACGCCTCCTGGGCCAGGACGTGGACTTTGTTTGTAAAATGTTCCTTATCAGACTGTTAGAGAAGGAATATGAGGTCCTGTTTGTCCAGAGTCGCCCTCCATCACCATGAAGTTTGGATTGTATAACCACTAGCAATCAAGCCCCTGGCCTTATATTTTCTCAACTGTACATTGAACTGTTGTCAAGGAAAATGGCTCAAATATATATTTTGTTGTATTGCTAGTGTAAAATTAAAAAAATCATGGGAAACCGTAAATATGAAGAAACCTTTTAATTGAAAGTTTAAAGTTTGAGAGACTATTGTGTAGAAGTTGCACATATGTTATACAGTGTGTTTATGGTTCCAACTCTTCATCATGGTAGTATGTTTGAGCTTACGAAAAAGAAAGGAGGATTCAGCCGATAACAAAGATGCATTATCACTTTTTCCACTTGTGAACAGTGTTTTTTTGCTTAATGAGTTCCATTATACAGCCCATTAAAATATGTCTATTTGATTTTGCCAAAGTATCATTACTTTAGTAGAATGGGAATGAAAACCCCCAGCTGAAATTATTTATGCATTGCACAGTTTTTATGTGTAATTCTGAATGGCATAGACGGTCATAGCAGAGCGATGGGGGAGCGTACAGTTTCTATCATAAATGTAGTTCTTCCACCTGAGTTTGGACATTTTTATTTATTAAAATCTTTCCAAAAAATGAATGGGAAATGTGTGAATATTTTCCAGCACTGGTATACATGCTGTACTGTAGCTCATGTTTTCTATGTAAACATGTTACCAAGGGGCTCATCACTTAAGACTGATGTAAAGTTCAACACTTGTTTAACAAATAAAATAAATGTGAGATTTTTTGTCAAATGCCAGTTGCTTTTCAATGCTTTGTGTTTTTGGTACTACAAATTATTTTGCTATGGACATAAGACACTTTTGACTCAGGTTATAAGTAAGTCCCGAGCACCTTGAGAGGTTGATTGGTGAATTTGTTATTTCACGGGATTTATTTGCTTTTTGTTCTTTTTTTTTTTTTTTTATTCTTCAATCGCTGCAGAGTAGAAAGAGCTCATCTCACCGTGTGTGTTAGAGAAGCCAAATCTTTCCATGTGATTCAAAGATGAGAAACTCAGGTAGGAAAAATTGCATTGTAAATGTTCCTCTGTGTGGTTGTAACACTAATAAAGGTTCAAAACTGACACTGGTTCACAGCATTGTCCACTTAGTATATTATTGAGTGAGCTGGAACTCCAGGGATCTTGTAAAATGTTGGATTTAATGCCGTGTGGGAGTGGAAATGTGTCCAAGCACCTAACAAGAGGTCAATGTTACACTTGGCTGCAGTTGTAGAAATATATTACACATAATATGTCCAGTATGACACACATTTGCTCTAATTAATGTCTTCTGCCGCTGAAGCCCACAGTCTCTCCTTGTATGGTTTATGCCTCAGGTAACGCTAATTGACGAAGCATTTTAATATAACAACAGTTGAGGCAGAGTGACAGCTCTCAGCAGGACGGCTGGAAATTGCACTGTTTACCGTTTGGCATTGAAGGAAATGACTCAGAACTTAGCAAAAAATTACACTTGATGTCAGAGCTGGTGCACATAATGCTGTGTGGGCTGAGTGTTGTTTTGACTTTTTCTACAATTATGTGACATTTCGTGCAATTATCTGAGGCTACAAATTGTCATAGAAGAATTATGTTCTTTTTTTTTGTGATCTCTTGCATGCTCGCTCCTGAATGACGGCAAGGAATCGGATGTTGGGGTTATTGGTGATTGTTGTAATGGCAGACATAATAATGCACGCATAATAATGAGGGAAAGAAAAATCTGAATGATTTTGGTCCTGCTTCATAAAGCCTGCTGAAAACAAGCATTTCTGGATATAGTGTCTTTAAAGAAATCATTATTTCCTTCATTATTTCCTTGCCTTGGTTCCCAACCTGGAGTCTGGGACACCCTAGGGGGGCACCCCAAGATCTCAGGGGTGGCACAAGTTTGTCTGCTCTGAGGTTATCCAAATTAGATTTTAAAATATTAACTAGTCATGTTAATCACCCTCTAATGCCTCCTTCAGGCTGTGCATTTTTAGCATTCTTATAAGTTTCTGGTATGCTACACCATGGGACATGAATCTCATACGACACTAAATTTGATGTGTATAGACTGACAACTCCCACTAAAAGGCTCTGAATCACAGTCTACAACATCTGCTGATATGCACAATATAAAACAGCTGTGGTAAATAAAGAAGCAGAGCAAAAAAAACAATTGCAGTGAAAATAATTTGGGATCAAGATTTTCCTCCTTGTTTGATTCCAACAATCCTCTGCATTTGGCATTGTTTCCATTCTATTGGTAACTCTGTCAGTGCCAGTGTCATGTTTATCATTACCCAGTTTCTCCCTGGATTCCTATTAGTCTATAGGTCATTGCAGCAGTCACATCAGAAAATGGTCATCCTAAATTCTTGACACTGTCAGAAATTTTATCCTAGCTATCTCCGGTCGCAAGACCTTGAAAACGTCTGTCAATCAAGGGCCACTGTTTTAGAGCTCCTACCAAAGATATCACCAATATTGGTCACCTTCTGGGACAGGACAAAATCACACAGTATATACCAAGCTTAATAAATGATTTTGTCCTACACAACAAGAAGAGATACAGGTTATTAAAAGTAATAACTTTTGAACCATAAGTCATAGCCAATTACTGTTGTCCATCTAGAACCCCTTTGTTGTGGCATTTTATTGACGTTTTACATGACTCCGCCCTTACAATAGCTTTTCTAGCAAACCTGGAACTTTGGTGACTTTCCTGGGTCTTTAAAGATTAAATCCACATCCATAACTCCGACAAAGATTGTCTTTTATCCATATTTTTAAAATCCATTTCTGATTGTTTCTTCCACTAGTTAGGCATTAGCCACCATGTCACGTTCCCAAAATAGATGTCATATGACATCTGTGACAACCAATGGCAGGCTGTTCTGTCGTTACATCATGGTTTGTTGAACAGCACATGTGTAAACTTAGAGACTGGAGGAGACGGCCTGAATAACTCATAATGGAGAGAAAAACAGAAAGACAGCCTGACATGTGCCCCTCTGTGTCGCTGCATACAGTTACTGCTTTGAAAATGGCTCTTAATCAGCAAATATAAAAGCGTGCATTTATAAATATGTGAATATTTGAAGACTTTTAGTCACAGAAATATTTTTTCTCCACTCTTTGGTCCCCAAGAGATGGGAGAACAAGATTGTGCAAAAAAGCCTTAGTCTGCGTTTACTGTGTGTATTAGATAAAATATCTTTGAGTTTTAGTTTCTGTTTACTTTTTTCTTTTGTCTTTCTACTCACATAACTTTTTAAAAATTGAAATGGCATTACTGCAGCACATGTATTCTTAAAGCCTAGGTTGTCCTGAAGAAAGGATGTTTAAAGCTTGACTGCACCAGAGGGTTGACGTTTTACAAGCTTTTTTTATATGATAAATCCAGATGAGACAAAATGGTTAAAGAATAGCTTAGGGCTCAGAGGGTTAAGTTGGTTATTCAAAGGCCTTTTGCTAAGGATAATAGTAGATTTATTTCTTTTGGTTTTGTTCAGAAAACAGTTAAAATCTTGTCGATTTTTGACAGCATGGCATTTTAGTATGAGTAATGGGGGAGGGGGTCAGCATTAATTGAAAACAGATAGAGGGCCGCCAAAGAAAAAGATTGGGAACCACTTGCAGTAGAAAAGTTCAATCAAGATTTTGACTGCAGTTAACACCAGAAGTGACACCTCAAAAGCTTTTCTCATGTGAGAGTTTGAGCTCTATTTTAGGCATAGGCAACCTAAATTTTTGAATAGAAGACATCTTTAACCCCAAAGCTCACTTTAAAGTAAGCAGTAGACAGACTTCTAATATTCAGACAAACTGATAATTGCCGACCCTTTCCTCACCTGTCCTCTCGCTAACTGCAGTTTGTTTATCCTAACAGAGACCTTCGACGTGGACAAACTCGGCAGCTTAGCAGGTTTATTTTCATTATTAAGGGCAGTGAAATAGGATCCTGAACTGGCTATTTGTCTGACAGGGAATGTGGACTGGGCACCCTCTAGCTTTGCGTGTGGCCTCTTCGCCATGCGAAAGCCTCTGTAATTCCTCGTCTTTTGCTCAGGGAGAGTCTCGCCCTTTGTCAAACATTGATTCAGAAGTAGGCCAGGAGCCGAGGGGCTGAGGGCTTTCGGCTGCTCCCACAGAGGAGCGAGTCGGCCCTTGGAAACTGAGCTGGAGCATACTGTCAGCAGAAATGGGCTGAAGCTGCTAAAGATGGATGCGTTATTGACCAAACAGAGGCATGAGAGTAATGTGCGAGCAAACACCGATAGTTGTGGATGTCGAGTCAGAGGTACGTCTCAGGATCGGAGGACTTTTTTCTGTAGGATGTGATGCAATAGCATGAAAGAGAAATTCCTGTTGATGAAAGACTTTCTATATGTGTGTGAGAGTGTGCGAATGCACACAGTCTCCCACATGTGGCTGTCCTTTCTGGGAGACAGAAGATCAGGAGAACATTTATAAAAAACACTTATTTTTGTTATGCAGTTAGAAGAAAAAGAAAGAATATTCATAATTGAGATCAACTTTCATAAACCATTATTTGTGGTATTATATGTACAGTATTACTAGTGTCATTAGTATTATTCAGACCAGTAGGAGTTAACAGTCCTAAACATGCATGGTACGTTCAGTTAAAGCTATGAGGTCATCGTCTAGCCTTCGCACTAGCCTCTGCTGCAGTAACTCCTGTGAACAGAAAATGCTGTGCCAATTATAGATGCCATCTCCATGGATAAAAGTGGCTGTGTACAACGTAAAGGAAAACCTCTTGAGCCACAAACAGTAACTGGCAGGGCAAGAGTAACTTCCCAAACTCTTTAAGTCAAAGGGGATCCTTTAACTGCTCACTCTTTTCTTCCCCAGCCTCTTTTGTCCTGTCCCCAACTTCAAATGTGCACATTCGTGGCCCATGGGCGACTTAGATCTGGTCCCGTCGAGGTGAAAAATCCAATTAACCTGCAGCTCCAGCTGCCTTCGTTATAATTCCCTCCCATAATTATGAAATTACCAGATGCAGGATTTCAAATGAAAAAGGATGAGAGCGAGTGGCTCAGAAAAAAAAGATGAAATAAACCATTGGCTGCCGGTATACAGAGTTCCAATTACCTCAAGGGGGAACGGCTAATTCTTGTGGCTGGGTTTGAAGGTGAGACCTGCCAAAGCCCCTGTAATCAGAATAAGAAATATTATAACAAAAACAGAGTGTGCTTGCATCCTGAAAGTGATTAATGAATAGACTCCTGCGTATGATACATGTGGGCTTCTTAAATGGTGGTACAAATACATCATGTAAGACTCTACACTGTGTGCACCTAGATCTCTGGTGATAGTCAGTTTCCTCTGAAAAGCAGAGTATAAAACTTTTTTATTGAGAGGTTGAGATGAAATTTTAAGAATAGCCACCTTAAACATTTAAACCACCATCCCTAAGCCTATGAAAAAGGCAGCAGGAAGCTCAAAGTGAATTTCTTCTTAAACAAAACATGATGAGCAGTAAGCCAGTGAGACATTTTCAGTGGTAAAATTCAAAGATTTGTCACATCATTCCCTAATCTATCTAAAAACAACAATTTCACACGGAGGTATAATTTTGTGTAATGTGTTGTTATTAGTGCAGTTCTTTTCATTTAAGAGAGATGAAACTTTGAGTCGTAGAAGAACACAAAGAGAAAATTGATTTGTCCAGCTTTATGGAGATTGTGGATCCAGGTTTGTTGGAGTGGAATTGTATGAGTAACTGTCAATTCAAAGTGTCTTATATATGCAGGAGGTCAGCCCAGTCACTAAGAGACCAAGCAATCACAGTAAGCACCCAAGCAATGCAAGACGGCATACGCTGAGACCAGAAAGGCCAAAGATGTAAACGATAGAAATAAGAAATAAAAACAATAAAAAGAGGAAAAAACTAGTACACTGTATATATCAGTAGGTGCCTGGCATTGGCTGATTTGTGACCTGCCAGTTCTCTAAAACATAATTGATTTTGAGCCAATCTCAGATGCAGACACAAGGGCCATTTCATGTGATGTGCACAGCAAAACAAAGACTTTCACCACTTACATGAGAATCAGCTTTATTGGCCAAGTATGCTTACACAACAAGTAATTTGTCTCTCGTTAGCTCTGCTCACAGTGTACAGGAGTTAAACATTAAATAAAAAATAAATAAAAATGCAAACAGTTTTTAAAAAAGTAAAATTTAAATAAGTACAAGCTCTTAGGGCGCTAAGGCCAGTCCTACACATGGCTCTGTATGTGTCTGACTGTCTGACTGACTGACTTGAGTGAACTTTCAGAGCCATACATACAGAGTTGCACTATGGGCAGGGTTTTGTTGTATAGAAAGCCGTCAGTAATGGCTGCCTCCACTGTGGTGATTATCTCGGATATCCCTTAGCACTGCGTCCATTTTACTAGAACAGGACCAGGTTTCTGTATGAAATAAAGAATTAAAACAACCCTAAAAGCTTTTCATGTTGTGGAAGGTATTTTCGCTCTTTTGCCAACCTGCTTCAGCATGAGTATGTGATAGTTACAGGGAAAGGTAACTTCTTGTGTGAACGCTTGTATACAATGACAGCTAGTGGAGTGATTAGCTCTGAATTAGCCACAGCGACACTTTGTTTAGAACTGGACAACATTTATTTTTAAAACAAATGCTGAGGGCAGCACCGAAAGCTTTCTGTGACAGAAATCACCTTCTGAAGATTTTTTTGGAAAATCTTGCCCTTCCCAAACTCTTTCTATTGGAGCATTCCCGGTTGACTGTGAAATATATTCAGTTGCTCTGGCGTGTCAGGTTAGCTGGTTCCTGCCAAAAGGCTTAATGTTTTAAACTTTAAGGGTCCTTTAATTCTCAACCCACAGACATTAAAAACAGCACACTTACGCACCCCAAAAACTATTCACTCTGCCAGAACACACAATTCAGTCAGGCATTTCAACAGGCATTCCAGATAATTGCGGTCAGCCATTGACTAGGTTTTAACCTAGTCTTGTTTCTTCAAAACCTCAATTATGTATTTGATGTTTAAAAAGAAAATGAAAAACAGAAAGGGGACAAAGATCAATCCCTGAAGGACACCACATGAAAAGCAGTGGCCAATAACAGAATTTTCAACACTGAGCTATTTTTTTTGTCTGAGATATCTTGCATCACCATTTCCCACTGCCCAATGGCCAAATGCCATGAACATGAATTTAGCTTTTGGCAAACAAAAAAATGTGTTACATGTTTGTAGCAACAAAGTGTTATCCCTGTGCTGCAGCCTTTGCCAACACAACAGCAGTTAAGCAAGCCAAGGAAAGACAACTTTATTTCTAGAGCACTACTCGTACATTAAGCAATTCAAAGTGCTTTACAGAGCCAAAAACAAGGCATTCAAAACATCAAGAGCATCAAAAACATGAATTAGGGCCAAGACCAAACACGAAATTACAAAACACATGTTATATAAGACATCATTAATATAACTCTAACCTGACTGAATTGTGTGTTCTGGCAGAGTGAATAGTTTTTGGGGTGTGTTTGTGCTTTCCCTAATGTCTGTGGGTTGAGAACTGAAGGACCCTTAAAGTTTAAAATATAACGCCCTGCCAGCAGGAAACAGCTGACCTGAAGATCAAGATCGACTGAATATATTTCACAGCTATCTGGAAATGCTCCCATAGAAAATGTTTGGGAAGGGCAGGACTTCTCATAAAATCTTCAGAAGAATACGAGGAATGTTCTGTCCGTCATGATGGGCTATTAGACGGGCAAAGCTTTGTGTAAAATTGATGCCAAGGCCGCTTGGGAGATGTGCAAAAAACAGCTTCTGTGCAAAGAGCAAATACATCTTTTCTGTCACAGAAAGCTTTCAGTGTTGTTTCCCACCCTTGATTTTATATAGACATCCAGTTCTGACAAAACTGCCGCTGTGGCTATGTCTGACCAAATTACTCCACTAGCAGGCCTTGTACCACTGGAAAAAACTGTCCCTTTCCCTGTAACTATCACATACAGCACAAGAGCGAAAAAACCTTCCACAACATGAAAAGTTTTTGGGGTTGTTATTTCATACAGAAATCTGGTCCAGTTCTAGTAAAACAGAGACAGTGCTGAGCCATATCCGAGGTAATCACCACAATGGAGTCGGCCATTACTGATGGCTTTCTATACAACAAAACCTTGCCCATAGTGCAACTCTGTATGTATGGCTCTGAAAGTGTAGTCACTCAGTCCGTCAGACAGAGACATACAGAACCATGTGTTGGGCTGACTTCAGAGGTCAGTCAAAAATTTGGCAGATTATGAAACTCAAAAATATCTGAGTGATAAAGTTACCAGACTATATGGGTTTCAAGCTTTGGGAAGCTGTTGATAACACTTCTATTTAGACAATGATGCTGGTTCAGTGTCACATTTTATTTGTCCATTTTCCTTTTATATGCTTTTTCAATATCTTATGTGTTGCTTTAATTTTACTGTGAAGAAGTGACTCCGCCAGTATAACAGTTAAATAATACATGTGTTTATGTAATGGTATGAGTTATCACATTGTTTCTCAGTAAACAGGAGGAATGCTTTATTCCTTCTATCACTTCCTCCGCAGCAGAGAGACTCTGTCTCATCAGTAAATCTAACATTCCTCTGATAAACTCATTGGCACCTGCTGGAGGGGCGCCTCAAGCAATAGCTGCATGATCACCTGCTGTGTACAAGCATCTGTGGGCCATCATAGACAACTTCCACTCACAAAACACGCCCTGTATGCTGAGACTCATGTAAACTCATCCATTATGCTGCTGTATCACAGCATCAACACCTCTTTTCATCATTCAGGAGGAGGTAAAGAAATATGTAACAGCTTAATGGCTGCTTACCTCCAAGATTTACCTCTTAAAGGGAGCTACTTCCAGCTTTACACTCAAAGCGCTGTGGGTATTGTAATGAGCAGGTTTGCAGGTATGAGAAAACACATTTAACATTTAGATTGGAGTGGGGGCACAATATGTGATGTCTAAATTCAAGGGAGAAAGTTTGTAACTTTTTCCTGTTACCAGAGAAGCTTTTTATTCAGAAAAGAACTGTAGGGGCAACCTTTCAGCACATGTACAGTGCCTATAAAAAGTATTCTCCCCGCTCAGATGTTTTACCCTTTTATTATAAATCATTGTAAGTCCATGTAATTTGCTGTGTTTTGACAAAAAAAAAAAACCTCTTTAATGTGAAAACATATGCACATACTGCAAGTCACAATTCGTGAAACGGTATCACCTGAGTGCAGTGAATGTGTATTCCTGGCTACCATTACACCATGAAGACAAACGAACATTTCAAGCAAACCAGACTCAAGTCAGGAGATAGATACAGAAATTTGGCACATGTAAATCTGCCTAGATCTGGCTGTCCTCAGAAACTAAGGGACCGTGCAAGAAGGAGACTAGTGAGAGATCAAGATACCTATGAATACTCTGAATTACTGTTTTTAGCTGCTCAGATTGTAGAGACTCTGCATACAACAACTTTGGCCTGGGTTCTTCACCAGTCAAAGCTTTCAGGGGGAATGGCAAAGAGAAAGCCACTGTTAAAGAAAACTCAGATTATATCTCAACTAGAGTTTGCCAAAAGGCATGTGGGAAGAAAAGTCACTGGTCTGGCGAGACCAAAATGGTGCTTTTTGGCCATCAAATAAGAGGCTATGTCTAGTTGACACCAAACACTGCATGTCCCCACAAACACGCCATCTGTGAAACATAATAGTGGCAGCATCATGCTGTGGGGATGCTTCTTGGCAGCAGGCCCTTTAGGGCTTGTAAAGGTAGAGGGTCAAATGAATATAGGACATATAGGAAAATATAGGAAAGTCCTGGAGGGCAATCTCATTCAGTCTGAAGACGACGACAGCTTGAAGAATATTTCTTTTCAAGCAAGACGATGACCCAAGCATACAGCAACACAGAAATGGTATAAAGACAACAAGGTGAATGTTCTGGAGTTGCTGAGTCAAAGCCCAGACCTCAGTCCAAAAGACAATTTGTGGCTGGACTTGAAAATGTGTGTTTCCATCTGATCTTGACCTGACAGAGCTTGAGCAGATGAGCATCTTTTAAATATTGACTTGAAGGGGGTGAATATTTATGCACTCACTTGTTTTTCATTACATACTTTTACTTAGTTAACATTACTTTGTAGAAGTGTTTCATTCTGATATTAAAGAGGGTTTTATTGTAAAAAAAAAAAAAAAATTTAAGTCATATTTGCCATGTTTGATTTATAAAATCAATAAAAGGGAAAAGCATCCGAGGGAATGAATACTTTTTATAGTCACTGTAAATTCCAATAATCCGTGAACAGGTTTTCCTCCTATATATCAAACTCTAGGGCAGCTAATGCTAAAAATATGTTTAAAACCCCCAATCGTACAGAAATCAAAGGAACAAAGCAGCATTACCGTTGATTTTTTGACTGCCAGCCTTTTCCCACCTGGTTTTTCTACAGGAATAAGAGAAAGAGTCCTCGCTTGAAGGTCACTTGCTAAATTTAAAACATCAGGGAACCACTTTAGATTCCTTCTGCTCTCTACAGAACATCTTGTCCATGCTTTAACCAAATAAAAGAGAATTGATAATATGTAAAAATCCTGTTCATATGCTCCAGGAACAAATCATGAATTATTTGAAGCTCAAAGGTATTTTTATTTCTAAGAAACACAAACCAGTTACTGCATGATGATGTAAAACAAGACTCCAGGGAAAGCATCAAACCATACAGTATATGTTCATTTATGAATTATACATGTGTGAGGAATCTATATGCAAAAATATGAACCAGTTAGATGATTAAGACATCAAGATCTATTGATTTGACTCTCTCATCAAAACACCTTGCCTGGGAACTGCTATGATTCACAGAGGGACATGCGCAGGATCTATTAGCAGGCGAAGGGCCCACAACTGTGTTTATAATTGATAAGTAGAGGGAAAACAGTCGTAACCTTGACTATAGGTGTGCATTGCAACTGAATATTGATTCTGAGTTTCCTTGCTGGTGGCGAAGGTGCACGGAGACTATGAAGACAAGATATAAAATATATTATGAATGTCTCTGTTGGACTGTAGTTCCTCATTAAGATGCAGAAGGGCCTTTGCAGAGGAACCTTGTCATGCTAATCCTGGCCAAGTGGTCCCACAGGCGCCCAGCGAGTGTGAGCGAGTATACATCTCCAAGAACAGTTTTTCTCTCTGATCTTTGCCATATAACTTTCATTGCCTTTGTGTTGTCATTGTCCTATTTGTGTAGTAGTTTGTCTAAGTCAAATAATTGGTTTAGACAGCAACGCACAGCATGCTCCACTTCTCTCAGTTAAAAGAGCACAGAAACAGAGAAGACTGAGTTTCCTTTCTCAAATTAGCACTGATTCAGCAGGGGTTAAAATGAAAAGTTGCTCATGTAATGATTGGAGTTCAGATCGGCCTCTTTTATTAATGAATAATCAGCTGGTTCACATGCTCAAATGTAATTAAACCTTTGAAGAAAGGTGCAGAAAAATCCACTGGAGAGAGTCAAAGTAGAATATACAGCGTGCTGTATAATTTAATGTCTACTGAACTGCGGGTCAGTTTCAATATAGCATGAGTGAAGTGTTGTGAGATCTAATCTTGTTTCATTTTATTAAAATGAGAATGCATTTCAAGGAATCAATTGCACATTTTTGATTCTTATCAGCAGTTTATTTTATCCATGGCCAGCAGCACACACACACAAATCCAGTCCCAGGCTGTGTCTGTAAATATAGCCTAAATTGAAAGACTGCATGATTTGATTTGTAGAACCAATTTCAAAAATAAAGAACTGCAAATCTAGGTAAGACACTGATAGCAAAGTATAAGACTTTAAATGCAAGGTGTTTCTACTGCTGTCTATCAAAGTATGATGGTGTTTTAATTATAGTTTATTTTTCCTTCAAAAATCATCCTAAATCTGTGACTGTAAATCTTTTTTTGCAGCAGAAAGATGGAGTTAGAAAAACATCCGACAGAGCAGTGCTGGGATTCTATCTTAAAGGAAAGCTCTGAAATCAACAAGAGGATCTGGCTGCAGACCTCTTTGGTGGTAACCTTGCAAAGCAGGTGGATACGCCTGTTTCTGTGTTTCTCATTGGCCAATCCATCTTGCAAAGCTACCGTCTGAACAGTTTGGGCCCAGTTAGAAAGTGGCGTAGTCACGCCGGAGTCGTAACGTAAGCATGCCGCAACAAGAGGCCCATTCTTGGGCTCAAATGAAAGAAGAAACTCTCGATTTCATCATAGAAAAAAAAACGTTTGTTTGCAGCTTGTTCCATTTTTGATTTATCTGAAGTTGAATAGAGGCTAGTTTCACCAAACAGACCACTTTTTTTCTAGAAAGCTGAGAAAAATGCATTTTTGTGAAAGAGAGTCTGTCAAGCAAAACAGTGATTTGAATGTTATAATTTTGCCTTCAATGACATAAAAGACATCTGAAAATTGTATAACAAATGTTATTTTATTGTAAAGTAAATAAAAATGCTTCCAGTCACTGTCATTCACACTCTGAAACTGGACGGCCTCCACAGGACCCCCCTATACGCCCACGTCCTCTCATGCTTGCGTGTCCCCTGGCACTGCCTGTAAATTATAGAAGTAATATAATATAAGATATGTTTTATATATATATAATGTATAATCTATAATATAGTTTTTTTTTTGTTCTTACCTCTTTTTCTGCCAGCAGACGGTGTTGTAGAACTGCATGGGGTTTGCTCTTCTCTCGAGTCAGCTTCTGAAATCACAGAGCAGGAACGCATGAATTATGGTTTCATTCGATAAACTTGTCTGAATAATAAGTGAGTTTCTAATGTTAACTTGCCTCCATCGCTCTGGGACAGAGAACAACATCCGATTCGCTCACTCGGCTGCCATTCCTCAGAGTCTGGGTCAGAAAAGTCCGTCTCTGAAGTGTCGTTGCTGTATGCATCCAGCTGGCGAGAGGCTGCCTTATTTCTCCGATGTACGGGGGAGAGTGAATGATTTATAGCGGAAGAGATTAGTGTGGATGCTGCTGAAGCGTCAGTTTTCTTAGAACTTGATGAAATTTCTTCATTAAAAGAAGATCAAGAAACAGCAGTGAGTTGTTTTCTTTTCAAAAACAACAAAAGTCGTGTACTGACATGTCCATAGTCACCATGGTTAGCATTATGCAGCTCTCTATGGAGTTTACTCCTTGGTAGGGCCCTACTGTATCTTGGTGGCTATGTCATGGCTTTTGTTGCTCTGATGAGCCCGTTATGATGTGACAGACAGAACGTTCATCCAATCACCCTCTGAGTTTTTTTCAAAGGCTCTGCCCTTTCCCGAATGCTGTCTGTATGAGGTTTACCAGATGGATGTGTGAAACAAATCCATCTGGCTTGTCAGGTTACTATGGTGGCAGACCTCTACAGTGGGGGGACCTCGACCGTGGGGTGGAAGTGAACTACCTTACCCAAGCTGGAACCAGAATGATGCACTAAATGATGTAAATTTTCCACAACAGCAGAATTTTATGAATAAAAATGGAATATTTACTAAGGGGGATGCATTTAAATTTAACACACCACAAACTAAAAAAACAAAAAACAAAAGAGGGTTAGGGTTAGGCACCAGAACCCTAAAGGTTAGTGTAAGGGTTAGGGAGAGGGGAAGGGGGATAAAAATAAAAACAACACACTGCAAACTGGGGAAAATCCAACAAGAGTCAGTACGTCACTTCCTGACCCCAGGTCAAGGTCGCTTCATTGTAGAAGTCTGAAACAGATGAGCCCAAAACCCATGGAAGTCTGAGGCCAGAGGCCTCTCGAAATCAATCCAATTTATTTTTCTTAGCTGATGAAATTACTGGCCTGACCTTTAAAGCTCCCTCTTTAAACTTTTAATGTCTGCTGCCATTCCAACAACAATAAGACGTCTTGCCAATCATGTAAATTACATCAGATTCTTTGGATCACGTTACAGATAGGAAGGGGAAAAGGCATTATGTTGTCTGAAAAAGGTAGGACAAGCAATTAATGCTATCTGAGCCGGTGGTTTCATATCTCCAACAATCAAAAATAGATTTAGATGATCAGATGGTCTAATGTCAGATGTGCTTCCGTCCCTCCAGCCAAGTCTTTGTATAAATAGGAGGCTAAATTGCTTTGAGCTTATTTGTGATAATCATGGTATTGACACTCAGCGCTATGAATGGTGCCTATTACATGTTCCAGCAAAAGGCCTGGAAATAGACTTTTAATTTGAATGTATTTCAATAAGGTTCAGTGTAATGGATTATGCTAGTGCCGCCGTCTGATTGATTAGTTTCACCCTTTATGTACAGCACAAGTCTAGCCGCCACTGCAGATGTCCTTCCTTGGATAGCATTTTAATGACAGACTGTGGCCTGGCTCTGTAATTCAATGCATGAGCCCACAGAGTAGTGCAATCATTATGGTGAATGCTCATCGTGCTGTCTGCCTAGTGAGGACCTGCAGTATTTCCTCACACACTGTTTAAATGCATTAAAGCAGAGCCGGGGGGATCCTCACAGATGTTGAATGGCTGTTTTGTCTTGAGCGCATCAGGGGCATTTCTGCTTCAAGGTGATATCAAGTAAGAGGCACGTTACGACTCACTTTGATGTTACGGCTTACAGATGTGGCTGGCACATCAGGGGAAGAAGAGCTTCAGTAAATATTTGGAAGGACCATAGGGTGGTCATATTTTTTTACAGCAGCCTTTCCCAAACTTCTGGAGCAGCACAGTGTGACACCTTAAATAGTCAGGGCAGACATCTTACAACGTGAATCAAAACATGAGCCAAAGATGGTATAGTTTCTCATGTTTTGTAACAGTAAACTCATCGATTCATTTTCATTTGTATAGGATAACAAATCTCAAAACCATACTCTTTGATAAACAGTGTTTCACATGTTCCTTGCAATCTGCCTTTCTTTTCGTTAAACTGTGGACACAGAACTCAGTTTTCACAGTTTGATCTGTGTTCACAATCAGTTTTCACATTGTACACACATCAGGGAAAATTAAAACAATACTGAGCTGCCATTACACTCCAAAAGCAAACATAGCAGCCAGAGACCACTCCTTAAGAAAGTATATTTTGAGACAAAAGTGCAAATACAATTGCAGTTTTTTCTAAATTGCTAAAATCTAAATCCCATTCTCTGAACCTCCTGTTGAACTGGTCCCCTTGTGGTGAAACCTTTAACATCTAGTTTGGTACAATTTTCAGATCTTCACTGCTTTTTTGCAAAGATTTGAACACATTGTCACTCTCTGAAACACGTTTTCCCCTCTGATGCACTTGTGATGCATAAAGGTCACCACAGATAGCAATTACAGCACATTGTGTCACAGTTAAAACACAGCCAAACCAACATAACCAGCAAAACTGGAAATACTTGTTGTTAATGATGTGATGAAATCAATAAAAGCCAGATAAGAGAACAAAAGTGCATTGAAAAGTGATATTAAGAAAAATTAAGACAATCTGAAGAGGAAGAGTATGAGTGAGAGGAGGCAGACTTTGCTGGAGAGGAAGACTTACAACAGAAGTTTCAGATGAGATACGAGTAACTGATGGACCATGATCTTCCTCTTGGAGTGAAAATGAAGGCAGCTGACTGTTACATTACAAATATGAATTGAAATATGTCTCGCCTATGCCCATGTCCAGGTGTGCAAAATGTTTTGTTCTTTGAATATTCAATTTAATTTAATTCAGTTGGCTTTATTGGCATTGAAAACATCATCAGTATCAGTTTCATTGCCAAAGCAATGTACAAAATGATAATAAAGGAATATAACAAAGGAAAAAAAAGTATTGTAATTGATGATTTTTTTCTAAATATGCAGAAAGTCCATTTAATAGAGATGGTGAGGAGTGATTGAGGTTCTTCTTTGGTCACAGCAGCTCATGTAATGTGCTGCAACATTTGCACACTGTTGCACATCATCCAGCAGATATGGACGTTTCTGGTCATTGTTCATGCTGTCGAATTGTTTTTGATTGCTGGTGAAAAGTGGTCCACTTCCAGTTGGCTGTCGTGGTGCACAGTCTTTCCTCAGAAGGATCAAGCTCTGTCCATGGTGTCCTCTCTCACTCTGATCATTTTTATTTGAGTATTTCCTTTAAAAAACTGCATGTTCAGTGATTGTGTCCAGACCTTCACCTACTTTTTAACTTACTACAGTCTCAAAAACATGTTTAATGGAGCAACTCCTGACCACTGTTTTTATTTTTTTTGGGGGGTGATGTAGAGCAAGGGTTTCCAAACTTTTTAGCATGTGACCCCCAAAATAACAGCATTCCTGAAGGTGGTCAAAAGCATATGATGATGCATAAAGCATAACATACTAATGGAGACCTTCTGTACACATTACTTACATTTAAGTGCAAATCTCACTTAAAAAAATACAGTTTTATTTTGAATTGAACCCATCTACATGTCCTTTTTACAACAATTGATAAAATATAGAACTTCAAATAATTTTAAATTTCTTTGATTCCAATGACCCTCCTTCAGTGTTTTGTGACCCCTCTGGGGTCTTGACCCCCACTTTGGAAACTGAGGTAGAGTGCAATGGCTGCTCAGTAGTGTGTTAACTTTTGCTTTGATTTGTTTTAAATGAGAAGAGTGTTTGATTCTGGGTACAGATCAAACTGTTTTGATGTGACTGTTTGGTTTTGACAGAAGAATCGCTAAGTTTTCTTTAGAAAATGTAGCAAAAGCTAACTTTTAAAACCCAACATTTGAAATCCTCCACAAGTAATTTTCATCATAGTTCCCTAGATAAAAATACTGGCAGATGCACTGCTCCTGCATGATACTACATGTTCACTATGCTTGTTTACACCTGGGCATTGGAGCCAGGTTTACACCCCGTCTATGGATATACAACCACAGCTACTGAAGTCACAGGTAGCTGAGTTACTACTAGTGCTGAAAGCCAACATAATTAATAATAATGAATGAAACCAACTTGTAATTTTGGTGCTTACATGCATGTCTAGATGACAAAATGTGCACATCCCTGCTTCATAGTGGTCAAAAATCAAGTTTGGACATTGAAATCAGAGCAGATATCTTTAATTAAAAAAGAGTTGATAATGGTAAGCTGGTAGCAAAGATTTTAAAACAAACAAGCAGCTCTCTGATTCAGTAGGGATGTAAAAAAAGAGTCTAAATGCCAAAAAGGACAAATTGCAGGATCTTTCAGTCTTTTGTTGTTTTAAAGTTTGGACTGATGGGCCTGGAGAGCTGACAAAAAACTGCTTCAAACTGAGCCATTTTATGACATGGTTTATGTCACAAAGTTTGCAGAGTTTGTGATCCCTTGTTGAGATTTGTTCTGAAGACAGAAAAGCTAAGTCACTAACATTTGTATTCACAGAGCAGCTCCAGTATCTGCAGGCTCTGTCTTTATGTGGCCAGCGTGCCAGCAGCTTTAGAGGACAACCAGACGCAGAGAATCCCAAGTTGAGCCGAGGCCCCGGCCACGGTATCAACATGTGTCATCTGGATGGAAGTGTCAATTTAAGTGTGCCGCTTGCAATTTGTTGTGCCTTGAGCTGCGCTACTTGCATTAATTTCCTGTTGTCTGGGTTCAAAGTGTTTGTCACCCTGTGCCACTCACATCTCCGCTCTCTCTCTCTCTGCTCAGGGGACCTTAGAGCGGGTGCAGGAAATGTTGTTTTCCCTCCATCAGTACACTGGGTCACTTGGTCAATAGTTGCAGAGGTCCACCGGGGTCGGGGTAACTGACAGGGGTGCTCGCTGTCGTCACTGCATGATAAAATGCTCGGAGGATTTACAGCTAGAGTCTGAACGCTGCTGGAGAAAGTGAGGATGACGGGTGAGTGGGGAAAAGCAGTCAAGGAGAACACAGTTTCTTCTCAGCAGAATTTCTCCCTCTGATGTGATCAGTACCTAAAGACCATGAGGAAGTGCGAGGCTGCAGGACAAATCTGACGGCTGCACAAGACAAAGGTCCACTTGATTAAAGCAGCGGCGCACATTAACCAAACCCTCTGTACAAATTTGCTCCAAGGCGTTTATCAACAGTGGATACACTCCTATGAATAATAAGCAAGGTGATTATGAAGCATTCAAATGGCACTCTTGTTCGTGATTCTTGGTATGAGCTGGATTACAAGCCACTTGTTGGTTGAAAGTGATATAACAACATCAACTGGGGAACACAATAGGAAATCAGCGAGCAATCAGTGTGTTTTATTTACTTTAAATTTTGTACCTTTCAGGAAAACATGATTTGATTAATGGCTTATTTAGCATCTACAAAGAATCAAAGATTGCCGTAAAATGAAGCTTAAGAGTGACAAAGGGGTGTTTGATTTGGTGTGTGCTCAAGTCATCAACAATTATGTCCTAATTGCTGCACCCTTACTGTTTTTATTATAAATCAATTTAAATGGGACAGCAATGATATCCTTAAATCAAAACATAACATTGGTAACAGACTGTTCAAGCAGATTTAGATTAATTTTAAGAATATTTTATGTAAATTAGTCCATCCTCAGGACCCACTGTATCTCCTTAAAGAATAAATGGTCAGATCACTTTTTTCCCATTAAAAGAGATGTACAGTGCATTAAGAAAGTACCCAGAACCCCCTAACTTGTTCAGTTTTGTTGTGCTGCAGCCTGATACTACAGTTAAAAAAAATTATTTTAATTCTTATTCATCTTCACTAGGTACCCCATCATGACAAAGTGAAAACAGAATTTTCGATTTTTTTGCAAATGTAATAAAATAAATAAATAAATATCACATTGACATAAGTATTCAGACCCTTTGCAAAAACATGTGAAATTTAACTGCAAAAACACTTGAAATGTAACTGTCTGGCCTTAATTCTAAACACTGTGTCTGGAGAAAATCCGGAATGGCTACCAACAATGAAGCATGGTGGTGGCAGCATCATGCTGTGGGGGGGTTTTCAGCAGCAGGTACTGGGATGAAAACCCGTGCTGCAGCACCCAGGGCTTCAGATAGGGCTGAAGGTTTACCTTCCAGCATGATAGTGACCCTAAGCAAGTAGCCAAGACAACACAAGAAGCTTAAGCCAGGATCAGTTAATCAGAGACATCGCTAGGATAATCTAGGATTGTGGGTAATCTAGTGCTATTGACCAAGATTGCAAATAAACCATGTTTTTCTTAAAAGGGCATCAACACCATGCAAAATTGGGTGTTATGTGACCATACAACAATGTTTCACACTTTGGTAGCTTACATTAGTGTACCTTAAATATTTATGACATTATGGCTAATTATCATAATTAAGAGCATCATGGACTAAATGATGTTGTGGCTGATTAGGGACAGCAGGAAGGAGGGAGTGGGTTCTTATCCCCCCTCCCAGGACTTTCTATGATGTTTTAGTGGCTTTTGGGGAAATTCCAGGGAAGATACATCGCAGCTGAATCTGCGGGGTTTAGTTACCTTTTCAAAGAGTAATTAAGACCTGATTTTTTATAAAATATGTTATTGTAAGTAATTTTCAGTGATAATGTGTAAATTTTGGTAATCTTTTCCAAAGATCTTGAGTTATTACTTCATGATCATGAGAAAAAAATCTGTTTTTATTCCAGAAAAGGTGATAAATTAGTCAAAAAATTTGAGTAAATACCCACAGCTTTCTCTTTGTCACAGGAAAAATACAGTAAAATAAAATTATTAATCTATGTCTGCCAAGAGCATCCATACAATATAGACTTTCTGTTACTTTTTCAAATTCAAGTACACATTCATGACCCACAGAAAATTGCTTCGCGACCCACTTTAGGGTCTTGACCCGCCAGTTGGGAACCATTTTACACCATAAATTACTTTACAGACCCAGTGAAGCTCTTCCCTGCATTGTCAGACTTTTTAAAGATTTTTTCTCCTGGGGTACACTGAAAATGTTCCACAGTGTGATAAATATTACTCTTTTATCCAACAGCTGTCCCCACACCTTATTTCTTCTTTTAACACCCAATGCAGTGAATAAAAACACTCCCAGACTGCAAACAATTTATGCTCTGTGTGACAGAAAAAACCTGCAAACCTAAGAAAAGGCATTGACTTGTAATATCTATATAATTGGCACTGATTTTTCAATCTGACACCTCTCAGTGCTACTTGCTATTTGACAATGGGCGAAGTAATGAAAAGGTATCATTTTAGCACATTCTGTAATTAACCTCATGAATATATATTGGTTTGTTATAGTTTTCCAGTATCTTAGATTTTCACCTTTTGCATCTAATCAACACCCTCAGCAGCAACTCAGTGTTATTAAGCCAGCACACAGTGGGAGGAAAGTGCTGACTTATCTTTTCATAGTAACACATCATTCCTCTGCATACAAAAATGACTTTTTATAACGAGTAAGCCAAAACTGTCCCGATAAAGTTGACGAACTCAGACAGTGTCGTTCTCAAAGCTCTTTTGACGCCTCACACTGACTGACAATGATCGTTTTAAATCCACCTCATGGGACTGCAGCGCTCCCAGTAATGGAGATAAGTGCTAATTGGGGTCATATACTCCAGGCTAATTCCCCAGACTTTACAATATCAACTACACGGTATTGTGAGTCTGCTCAGAGTCAATCTGGAGAATCCATTACATCATTTAGAAAAAGTTGACACCAGTCAATTAATATTAGAAAATCATGCCGTGTGCTAGCCACTTGTCTGTCTTTAAAAATGTTTGCTGGGGAAAGTATTAGCAGGGATTAGGGAATTAATCTTGTAACAGTGAAGGAAGGTGGCAGGGAGCTTGCACAATTCACTCCTAGAATATTTAAATGGGTAGAAGCAGATTAAAAGAGTTTCCCAGTACAGAGGTAATGCAGTGTTTGTACTTGGCATTTAACCTTTTCAACAATTCTGCCTCTTTTTTTCATGTGGTCTACTTTACTCTGATTTCAAAATGTGTGAGAACATATCCATTCAACAAAGGACAAAGGAGTATGAATTTTGAATTCAGCTAATCTGCTTTTAGCTGCAGTTGAAGAAGTTACGTCCTTTTCAGACAGGGTGTGTGTTTGATGAGCGCAGCTGCCGCTTGTGTTCATCCATCTCACACCATTACAGCTTTCTTTCCAAGCACATGTGAGCTGCATGTTGGCTGTGTCTCTGCCGTCACAGCTCTGTCTTTCCTGTCTGAATTTTACCTCAAGAAATTTCCCTCCATGTGACTTGATCAGAGCTGATAAAAATTCGGACTAAAAGCAGTCTCTACAAATAAGGTGAGTTTCTCGGCAAATCAAATCTTTTACTTTGAAAAACACAAGCAGTAGTGTAGTTGTCCTGTGTTTATCTTGCCTGTAACATATTCTACTGATGTGGAAACAGGAACTCACAACAATAGTTGTAGCACTGCTTTCCAATCTGGGGTCTGGGACCCCCTGGGGTCGCTTGAGATATCAAGGGGGTGAGAGGCTTTGTCTGCTCTGAGGTTGTCAAAATTAGATTTTTAAATGAAGCTAAGCGTTAGGTCATGTAGGACACAGAAGTAATACACCCAGCCATGATCAGCTGATGGCCAGCTGATCCCAATTATCGCTGCTCAGCTCCCACAGCCAATCACAGCCTTCTTCATCAAGTAAAACTGTAAATCCATTTTACAATAAAATGGTTAAAGGTATGAGAGTGTTCCTGAGACACCTGTTAAATAGTTTATGCAAAGATATTTTAGTTAGAAAAACACGTAAAGACCTATTTTGCTGGGGTTTTGTACATGAAAAAAATCAAATTGATGTTGATTTTTGACAGAAATGTGTCACAATTTTTTTTTTTCATGTTGCTCCCATGGGGGCTCAACTTTTCTTAGATACAGTTATAAGACAGATGTACTTTGACCAGTGGCCTCAATAAGGGTCATCACTGAATGCACTGCAAACATATTCAACTGCTGTGGACATATCTATTAAAAAAAGATAAACATGGCTCTCTGTTTATCACTTTTCTGCTAATTTTGGGCAAAAGATGCACACAGCTCACAGAAAAAATAGGCATAGTTGCCATGCACCCAGTCTGAAATGGGCTTTGGTCCAACTAAATCTGGATTATAATAGAAAGACAGCATCAACATAAGCTATCAGTGAGAGAGTGCAACAATGCTATTGGAGAGATGTGAGCAGGCTGACTGTTTAATATGAGACTGGTTCAGCTCAAGGTTTCCTCCTATCAAGGGGAGTTTTTCCTTGTCATTGTAACTTTGCTTGAGTTGTTTAGTGCTGAGCTCATTTTGGATTAATGTTGGATCTTAATGAATAAAGTGTCACAGAGTAATGGGAGATCAGTAGTTCCTAACCTTTTTTCATTAGTGCCCCCTTACTTATATCTAAGAAAAGCTATGCCCCTCAGGGCTCACTTGGACTAAGTGCACATCAATATTATTTTTTCCATAGACAAAATCTCAACATAATAGGCCTACATACACTTGTTCTTGACAAAAGATCTGTGTATAAACTATCCATTATTATAACAGCCCATTAGGGCCACTCTAGACACAAGAATCATTAAAGAGGATCTGTTAATTTTCAAGGAGAGCATCAAAATCCTAAAGTCAAAAAGTTTTAAAGGTCACATATTTTACCCCTTTAAGACAAGTTTATATTGGTCTCAGAGGTCCCCAAAACATGCCTGTGAAGTCTGTTGCTGAAAAAACACTCCAGTATTGATTTTTGCATGTCTTAAAACCCTTCTGTTTAAGTGCTGCTCAGAACAAGCCGTTTCTGTGTCTGTGGCTTTAAATGTTAATGAGCTGTTTGACTCCCCTCCTCTCGGAAAATGGATGTGGCAGCTGACAGGAGGATCAGGAGAGGAGGGCGGAACTTTCTTCCAAGTGGGAGGGCCAACCGAACCTGGGGGTGGTGCTACCTCCCCACATGACATCATGAGGGGAAAATCTGAGAACAGCTTGTTTCATCACACATTTCCTGAAAGGTGGGGAAAGAGAGAGGGGGAAGGGAATGGATTTTTCTCATTCTTGGGGGGATAGTGGACAGACCTGAGGCACATGTTTTTGCTGGAAAAGCCTGAAAAAGTGTATTTTGTATTATATGTGACCTTTAGTTGAAAAGGAAAAAGAACAGAAATTTTGGACTTTTAAAGTTGTATTGTAAATGGACCAAAATTTATGTATATTTTTAAGATTATACAGTTGAGAACTCAAAAAATAGCACCATTGTTTTTAGTTTGGTTTCCTGTTAATTTTTGACTTTACACGGTTGTAAATTTACAATTTTAAAAACTTTAAATTTTTGAGAATTTTTCAACATCTGAAATTCTAAAGCTGTTTTCTTGTAAATAACTTTATAGTCTCAAAAAATTGGGGGATTTTTTTCCTGGAAAAAAAAAACTTTTTTGCCAAACAATTATTGGGTTCTCTTTATTATTGTTATTTTTTATCTTTTATGATGGCCTGACAATGTCAAAGTAGCCAGAGTTCTATGACTCCCCTGAGATCTTTGGCGCCCTTGGTTGCACCAAGACCCCAGGTTGGGAGTCCCCAGCCCTGAACTGCTTTTGTTGTAACGTGTTTTGAGACACTTGGCTATCAATTGTTAAAAGACTGACTGACTGGACCAGGGGAAAACAAAATATAGGTGTATTTTTTAAAAATCCTGTTTGCAGAGGTATCATTGCATTCCTTTATCAAAGTTATGTTTTGATTCTTTTGTGGGCAGACAAATATCAATAACTGGCTCTGGATATTATCCTGAGCAACAGCCTCTAAACTGAATCAGATTATTACTCAGACCAAAATGATGCTTTTTCCTAAGCTAGAGTTAACATTAACTGAAAAAGTTGGCTGAGTTTGTGTTTTACTGTATTCTCCCTGTGTAAACCAACAGAGCCAGAACATTATGGGTTCATTCAGCATTGAAAGGTAAAGACCTAGAACGTGACCTCACTTTGCAACTTTATCTCCAAATTTTTTTCTGCTAAAACTTTATTTACCTAAAGTCTTTACAAATCATTTTCTACTTTGCAAGTTTAACTTTATACCTTTGTTGCTTCCTCAAATGAATGGAAGAAGACTGAGTGTCTGTGACTGACCTCTCTATTGACTTTTATTATTTAATTTATTCTTTATTGATGGTTATTATTTTCTGAGATGACTTTCATTAAAGCACAGGTGGCTTGGACTGTCAATAGTCAAACCTTGAATCATCTGATTTAAACAAAAAAGAACTTGAGATATTAATGTGAAGGTCTCCATCTTTCAAAAGTGTCAATATGTGAGCCAGCACTTTATGTGAGGAAGATTTTTAATTTTCAATTGGAGTATCAGCTTTATCATCCACACTTACAGCACTGCTACACCAACGAAAACCCAACCAAAGTATTCTATTAGCATTTCAGTCAACATCTGCTGACTTTCTCCACACACGTCAGTCTCCTTCAGATCTGTTTCTCCCATCAGCCTGGGCGGCAGCTCCTCGGGTCTCTCAGCATCTATCTCTGCCCTCTAAGTGCCTGAAACCTCAAGCTTCGCTTTTGTGTCTTTCAATCACTGTCTTATCATGTTATCATAGACCTATGGCTGTGTGGACACTACAGCTCCAAGCAAACTGTTGCCCTGAACACATCAGCAAAACTCACACCTCAGAGGGAACCAACCAAGAGTCATGGCTGCATTGATACTGTAGGCAGCAGTCTGGGATCAGAGGTTTGTTTTACTGATAGGAAAGGCCAAAGACATGGCACATTTCTCTTTGATAAAAATGTATTTATTTGCTGCTCATTTCCAAGGAAGGCATAGTTAATCAGCTAAACAACCGACAATAGAATAAAGTGCTTCTACATTATAGTAGCCTCAGGGGGGCAGGAGGATTCTTCCGGGTCTCATATGTGTTGCTAAGCCCCAAATTTAGTCCTACCCCAAAAACCCAGCCCCTAAAATGGTGATGATTCAAAAATTCAAAGATTTCTTCTTCATATAGTTTTACTGCTTTAAATCGCAGTGTTTCATGTGTATATAAAGAAACCTTGTTGTTCTGTTCAACAGAGAATCAAGGATGAGACTTGGTGTGTATTACAGCTATGACTGGCTGCAGTTTTTGACAAATTTAAAGCTACTATAGTAATAAAAGCATGATTATGCCATCTGAACACAGATGAGGAGGGCGGATGAGGTCACTGTAAACCCACAGAGGACAGTAGGAGGGATATAGAGGAGGTTAATGTGGAAATGAAGTGTCATCCTGTTTCACCTTCATTAAACAGTCCCCAACCATTCTCTCCCAGCCTCAGTAGTTAACCATCTCAGCGGCTGCCCTGCATAATGACACAGAGCACTAAATGTAGAGAGAACCAGGATGATGCTGGCCCATGACGGAGATTCTCCTGGAGAACTTTGTTTGTTTTAACTCAGATATCAGCCATTTTACCAGCGCTGCCACAGAGGTTTTATATCCTACCAGTCTCAGGGATTAAGGTCACACTTACAAAGTGCAATTCAAGTTTGTTCACACTATAAATCTGCACTTTGTTTTTTTTTTGCAGAGCTTGTGTAACTTAATGAGGGCTTTATCTTTGCTTTTGTTCATTTCTTTTCTTTAATTTACAGAAAAAGTCATGGTCAAGCTTCTTTTCACAACCATCAGTGCTTACAGAATTTTTCGATCTTTGTGTCTCCTATTTGAAATTTTTATAGGTTAATGTCTGCCTTCAGACAACAGTCCTTGACAGAGAGGCTGTGATAAGCAACAAGCTGCTCAAAAATTGTTCATTCATCCTGAGCTGGTGAAAAACAAAATCAATGGTTTCATTTCTGATATAACAAACAGGGAATAATCCACTTCATAAATCATAATTGCACATTCATAATTCTACTTCAGGATGGTAGAGAGTGAAGAATCCAGTGTCTCTGAGCTGCAGATACAAAAAAAAACTTGTTTTTCCAATGGCTTGCATTAAAGAGGCAAGGTTATGTTTTGGTACATGAAATTTCACAGCAGCAACCTCCCACGTTAAAGACGAAGCCAGTTAGGAGTGGAACTGATCTGACTGACATCTGGGTACTATGTCGCTGTTTGACAGAGAGCCAGAGACCTATCCCATCTCTACTTTTTTGTCTATTTCTGAATTCTCTCAAAAAAAAAAAAGAAAAAAAAAGGGTAGACCAAAATCACCATGATTTACGATTTACATTTACATTTAGTCATGTGAATGATTTACATTTACATGGCCAACATTAGAAACCATGTTAAGAAGTGGAGCCATGTTTTAAGAGAATATAGGAATCTCCCTTTTTGCCCTGTGACCACAGATCTACACATTGTACATATGAGTGTTGGGTCAGTAGCAATGCAGGAACAAAAAGAATCAGAAGAATCTTTGTTAATAATTATTAAAAAGCCACACTGGTTCTTGCACCTACCTCATTTTACAGCTAAGAAAGTGTGTTATTATTGGGCTTTGATGTAGAAATTGTTCTGTCCTGCCACTTTATAAACCCTTTCACCAGTTTCTGCCCATTTTGCCCCTTTCACCCGTATTTCCCACTCTATAACCTTTCACCACTATTTCCACCATTTAAAACCATTTTTGCTACTTAGTAATGTATTTTCAACCACCATTTCTGCCTAGTGTTGCCCCTTTCACCAATGTTTGCCACTTTTATCTTATTTTGCCTTCTTTTAACACATTTTTGCCAATTTTCTCCCCAAATTTTTGTAGCTTTGAACTCAAATTTGCCACGTTTAAGCCTCTTGTCAACACTTCTGACCAATTCTTGCCCCTTTCACCCATTTTTGCCACTCCAAATCCATTTGTGGTGCTCTTTGACCTCTCTTTCGTCACTTTTGAACCCCTGTTTCTGCCCACTTTTGCCCCTTTCACCAATATTTGTCACTGTTATCTCATTTTGCTTCTTTTTACAAATTTTTGCCACTCTAACCCTTTTCACCACTGTTTGTGCCCATTTTGCTCCTTCATCATTTTTTTAACCATGCAAAGCAGAAGGATTCATCCATTTCCGTGTTTCTCACTGGCGAATCCATCTTGCAAAGCTCCCGTCTGACCTGTTTGGGCCCGGTTAGAAAGTGACAGAACCAATCAGCGACGAGGGACAGTACTTTCACACGTCGCGGAGTCATGACGTAAGCAAGCAGTGACAAGAGGTCAGTGCAACTATGGTGGAAAAGATTAGCACCAGTTTTATCAGACCTTGACATACTTTGTTTAAAGAAGAACAAAGAACAGCATTGAGTTGTTTTCAAAAGTGACAAAAGTCGTGTACTGACGTGTCTACAGTCGACATGGTTGGCATTATGCAGCTCTCTATGGAGTTTACTCCTTCTGTAGGGGTGCAGCTAGGTAGCGGCTATGTCACGTGTTTTGTTGCTCTGATTGCCCCGTAAAGATGTGACAGACAGAATGTTCATCAAATCACCATCTGAGGTTTTTTTCAAAGGATCTGCCCTTTCTCAAATGCTATGAGTGGTTTTCTAGATGGATGTGTGAAACACATCCATCTGTTGTGCCAGGTTACAATTTTTAGCCACTTCCATCTAATTTTTGCTTCTATAAACAATTTCTGACACTCTTTAACCCTTTTTGCCACATGTAACCCCTTGTCATGATTTTTTAAAATCCTTTTTTACCTCTGTTTCTGCCCATTTTGCCATGTTTCCCCCATTTTTGCCACTTCTAACCAGTTCCTGCCACTCTTCAACCCCTAACGATATATTTTTTTGTCATTCTTTTGCCACTTTCAAACCAATTTAGCCATTTTTTTTTTCAAATGCTTATTTTTCCAATAAAGTTGACTCAGTTTCTTCTTCTTTATTTTCTGGCAGCCTGGGGTTTGTGCACTTTATGATCTAGCTGTGATTTTGCTGACCTCATCACTGATGATTCCCAGGAAGGTCTGCACCTCTGAGGTCGTCCATCAGGCGATGTCACGAGCTGACGTATTGGTTGATCTGTAGAAATTCTTCCTGATATAGCAGCTGAAGATCACAGGATATTCAAACATGGCCAGTTCAGTGTTGTGTTTATAAGCAACGCTGTCATGCAGGAAGTGACGATTTTTTTTTGGGCCAGTCAGCAGACTGCAACATATCAGTTGTGTGTCTAGCGCCACACTTTTGGTACAGAAAGGCAGGTTTGGGACGCCTACGGAAGAGTGCCAAAAAGTGGGATGGTACCAGTCAGTTTTTGGGACCCTTTTTAACTTTTGCTTTATGGAAGCACAAAAAACAAAATGCGTGCTGTCCTGCACCGAACTGAACCAGACTGCTCGGTGGAAACAACCTACAAGAGTCCCCAATTTGAGTTGGCCCAGAAAGCTCTCCCCTTAATCCCGCCCACATGGGCAGCCTTGCTTATCTACCCTGCCAATGCAAGACCTCTTTAAAAATGTGGTCTTTTTTTTTCAATGAAATGCATAAAAAGATCCCCACTAAGGTAAGACTGGGTCCTCATAACACTGTTACAAATTTCCCCCCAAACAAATTCATATCTTAACAGTAAAATGAAAAAAAAAAAACACTAAAGATTCACAATAAGGAGACGATAAACCACATCTTCAATGGAATATTTTACAACAATTTTGAACCTGCTTGCTGTTAATTTGCGTCACCATCAATCCTACATTTCAGAATCTTGGTTATCTACCAGCAACTCGTAGAAAAAAAACAAGCTAATATGTCTTTCTGAGCGAATATGTGAACATGCTGTTTATAAAAATACTATCATTATTAAAATGTGTCAGTCTCTGACAACTGGATCGCTTGAAAAATATGAAGCTGTCACAAATCTTAATGCATTTTCTTGACTGACCAATATCAATCTGCTGACATCAATCAATCAATCTTTATTTGTATAGATGACATCAACTCAATCCCATCACACCAGCACCAAGGACAGGAACGTTCCTTATGACGAGTTTAAGGATGTTGTTTACAGACAGGAAAACAATAACAATTAAAATCCAATAAGATAAACATAAAGACGACATGAGTGAGATAAATGAATGACAAAACTGACTACACAAGACCAAAACATAGAAAAGCAGCCACATTAAAAGTAGCATCAAGTTATTGAGATGACATTGAACTCCATGCTACATGTTTGATGATGAGCTGTGTTTCTTCTCTCATTTTGTACATTTATTTATCCCTTTTTTTATGGCAGAGCGTTTTATTGCTGCAGCTGTTGTTTTTCGTGTCATTTATATTAAGGAGTGGGGAAACATCCTCCGCCATCGCTGACACCGCTGTGATTTATAATCCCTGTGAATAATTAGCAAAACATTCAATCTCTCTGTCTGTGTGCGAGATAGACGGATATAAACCTCCTCATTTAGGAGGCCCTGCAGGGACGTTTAGGACACAGTCTCTTTGGGATGCTCTGGACTTGTTAGAGGTTAACTTTTTTAGGGAAAAACAAGAGTCTGCGTGGGGGTAAAGTTATATATTCTTTCTGTTTAAAGGGGTGTCAGTGCTGAAACAGGGACTGAAAATGAAACTTTAGCGTGGACAGATATACAGAGCTAAAGCTGCTGGCTGTGTTTTTCTTTATTTGCATTGCTGCATAGATAAATCACTTGACACCTTTATAGTTTGTGCTGTGGACTACAGAGAGTTGCTTTTTCTGGAGGACAGGAGTACCTTTGTGTACATAACCCTGTGTTAGCCAATTTATCATCACACAGTAATTTAAGTAATTGGGGCAGTTAGGAATCTAATTTTTTAAAAAGGCACAATTGTGCTAATAAAGGCAGTTCAAACATTGTTTTGTACAGTATCTACAGGGCATAGCTTTAGCCTTTTAGCTTTTGTAGCAGGTCAAACTGAAAACTCGGTGTGCTTTACAGAATATATAAAAACAAACTCAAAACAAACATAAAGAAAGATACACAATGAGTAAAGAAAAAGAAAAATCCAGGCACAACAGTTCATGAGTTTGGACAGATCTGCACCAATCTGTTCAGCATTGCCACTTTAAACCTATTGTCAGTCTTTAACCTATTTACAGCATTTCTTTTGCCTATTATTGCCCCTTTCACCTGTTTTTGCCCCCTTTGTCCCACTTCTGCCTCTTCAAACCCATTTTTGCAACTTTGTCCCATTGCCAATGTTTTTTTTTCTGTACAGGTGTTATATTCTGTTTTCTTTGTCCTTGTTAGCACTCTAGCCGCAGCATTTTGGATGAGCTGCACCCTTCTATTGACTTTTTAGGAAGTCCAGCAAAGAGGACATTTCAGTAATCCTGTCCGCTGAATTTAAATGCATGAATCAGCTTTTCAGAATCGGATTGGGACATGAAGAACCGCAGTTTAGAAACGTTTTTTTTTTTTTTTTTTTTTTTTTTTTAAGATGGTAGAATATTTTGTAGGTATAACCTTGCAAAGCAGATTGATTTGCGAGACTCCATCTCTATCATTAGACAATCCGTCTTGAAAAACTCCAGTCCACAGCATTGGTGCTGAACCAAACACTGTTTGGACCAATCAGTGTCATTTTAGGAGAACGAGGCGGTAGCGATAGGTGGAGTTTCGTTGGACCCAAAGCCGTTTGCAATGGCTGCGTCCAATCCAGTAATTGGCTCTGATATAGCTCTAGTACACCGTCGGTTTGACCAGAACTTGACCACATTTCTGAAATGAAACAAAGAATATAAACACTAAAAGCTTTCATGATTGAAAAGATGTTTACACTCTTCTGCCTACGATCAAGATTTCAGTTGAGTCATTGTTTAGTTGTAAAATGATGAGACATCCATTTGCTAATTTCATCAATGCATCTTACTAGGTTGTGTACTAAGATCATCAGGAGAAAGTGAAACATATAGCTGAGTATGATCCGCATGGTTATGGTAAGAAACGTGTGTTTTTGTATGATGAAACTCAGGGATATCATGTAGTGTAGGGGCTATCAGACATTTGTATGAGGGCCAGATTTCATCCTTGCAGGAAAGAATGAAGAACTTTTTTTTTTTTTTTTTTTTTTCCCTGAACAACCAATCGATTACTTGGTGCCTGGGTGCAATTTCGGTCAACCAAGTTTTTCTTTGGTTGACTACAGCCCTAGTAATTGAGGGAGTTTAAGGTAAAGATGGGTCAGAAAACAATGCTGGCTTAACTGACTCTATATAAAAAAAAAAATAAATAAAATTGTAGTGTTTTATTTTTCACCCAGAAAGCCTGTGTGAGCTTCAGCTACTGGCTATGTGTTCTTCTGCCTCAGCTGAACAGCTGTATGTGCCAAACACAGAGGCTTTCTGGGTAAATAATAAAATGCTTCAAACATTTTCAATGTGACATATAATTGAGACATTATTTTTTTTGCCAATTTTACCCTAAACTAGATCAATTTTGCAGTGAAACTGTACCCTGCTAGGCTGTTTAGCCTAGCCTCTCTAAACACATCCTGTTTAAGGGGAAAGATTCACTGAAATCACTGGAGGCTAATGCCATTACTATTGCCAAGTACCTCATACAACCCAACTTCAAAAATACTGAAATATCCCTTTAAGTGGAAAGTTGACACAGAAAAATGCAGATTTAATCAAGACTGGACTGCAAAGTTAGTGTTTTTTCTTACACATCATGTTCACTGACAGTGGCTGACAGGTGGATTTCTGTATAAATGGATCATTCATAAAGTCTTTTCTGACTGAACTGATAATAATCAGTTCTGGGATGTATCTAATAGCTTTAGAGATTTAAAGACAAAATATGTCCTGAAAACCATGACATCTTTTTTCCTCAGCTTTTAGGGGCCAGGTGAAAGACTTTGGGGGGGCCTGGTGGCCCCTGGGCTGCCAGTTGATGATCACTGCTGTAGAGGCTAAACAGCAGCGGTGGTAGAACTGAGCCTTGTTTTACCCCACAATGAATGCTAAAATTATCAGATGTAAAACTTGGAAGTGATACGGATAATGTTCTGTCTTTCAGATATGAAAAGTAGGCCAAAGTAATTTTCCAGTCAATGTAATAGGATATTATAATCAACTGTTTAAAATGCCTAACTTAAATCAACTAAGATGTAAAGTTTATTAGAATTGCTGTTGATTTTCAGGTCATTGATCATATTTACTAATGCAGTTTCAGTGCTGTGACTCGTTCTGAAACCTGATTGCTTAACTTCATACAGATTATGATATGTGAGGTAACTGAAGGTGACTTTCAATAATTTTACGAACGAAAGGAAGGTTGGAGATAGGTTTGTAACTGCTGATTATTGATGGGTCAAGTTTGATGTTTTTTAGCAATGGAGTAATAGATGGGGAAAGTGAAAAACAAGTGAATACTGAGCTTTTCTTATACACTGAAGCTAGGCAACACATCAACTCAAGTAATGTATCAAATGTGCCTTTCTTCCTACCCTATATTTTAGAGGCAATTCCTAGAAACAACAGTCGTGCTCTCCTCTGAGGCGTGCCCCAGATGAAACAAAGCATACACCTCAATAGGTCTCCGTGGGACTGGCGGCTATCTGACTGGCTGTTGGAAGATTGACAAGTGAGCATTATTTTTCACAGGAAAGTGGCAGCCAGTCCCTTATGTGATACGGAGGCATATGAAGGGTTGCTCTCTATCTTCCTCTCCATGTGTCTTTCTTTTTCTTTTTTTAACACCTCTGCTAGTCAAAAAGGCCTCTGAGCATTTAAATGATCAGAATTCTGCAACATGGCTGTCTGCCCCCGTGCTGTCAAATTTGGACGGATATGTTTCAGCAAGTGAGAGAGGTAGACACGGGCGATACGCATACGCTACACAGACTCGTACGCACACACACATTTGCCCACAAGTCCAGCGTCGCTTCTTCAGACAGGCAAACGCCTCTCGGCATCTCTGGCAGTTGAGCGGGGGAAGAAAAGTGGAAAAATGTGCTCCTCAGTGGAGATGCAGTCAGTCATACAGCTGTCCAAAACCAGCAGCTATCTGTTCAGTGAGAGACCAGAGGGCAAAAGGCCATAGTCTTTTTATTCAACTTTCACTCATTTGTCAACTGTACAATCTGGAGTGGAAACCTTTTTATTATTCAGTGGGAATAAATGGGCTTAAATTGTGTTCAGTTGTTTCATTAAAAAAGCCCTGCTTCATCATTCAAGTCCTCAGATCATGCTCTGTAAGAACATATGCAACCATAACCAAAATGAGATGGTCAATTCTATCTTCAAACATGGATGTCAAATCATACACTGGAGCCATATGACACCAAACAACACAAATATGTACATAGATCAGCAGCATTTGGATATATCTGAGCACAGATGTCACTGTCAACACAGGCTGATTAAGGCTGATAAGAAAATAAATAAACCACAGGCAGGCATTGTTATTGACAACACCACAGTGTGCCTCTAGCGAGCCAGAGTGTGCCAATTTTCATTTGAAAAAAAAAAAAAGAGCACAATTTAGTAAGCAAGGCAAAATCTGTCTGCATTTCTGCCTGCTGGCACTAAAGAGGAATGTGGCTTCCTCCAGTGCTTTTATTACTCATCATTTGAATATGTTTATGTTGCAATGCCAAATAGGTGCCAAAGAAAATTGGACATAATTACACTATATCCACAGAGAGAAGCAATTTAACATTTAACACTGACGGAGTTCAGCGTTACATTTCTTAAGATGCAGCGGCAGATGTTCATCAGTGACGGGACTAATCAGGGATCACTGCTGGTGCCCCTTCATTTTTAAGTGAATGTGATAAAACCTGGCAAAATAAACAAACTCTGGGTGGCATATTTTGCCGAATGAATTAATATACAAAGAAAAATAAGTCCAATTTTGCTCCAGCAGACGAGAATGACACTCAGGGAGCTGAGCACAGTCTGCCTCCTATTATAAACATCAGTCTGAACAGAAAGGCCTTATGAAAAGTAGATCCGCTCGCTGAGAGCTGGGCTGCTGCCAGCGCTGATCGATCTGAAAATGTTATCGTTAGGGTGATTCATCTGGAGGCGGCTATTTATGTCTGCATTTTTAAATTATTATACTAAAGCCGTAATGAAATCTCACACATCTGCCTTATCTTGCCTGGCTGAATTGAATTTTTTGGCAAATGTAACACTGACCTAAGATAACAGGGTTCATTTTAGTTCATTAGAAAGTCTTTTTAAACTCTATCTTATGCATATTAATCACAATTTTCATGATATCTAAAATACTGAGGAGGGTTTTTTTGCTGTGTATCTGACGACAGGGAGCAGAAATTTCTTCTTCAAATGTGAGCCAGGTCTTGTTCTGACCCTTTCACCTGGATGGGATGTTAATAAACCGCCGCAGAGCTATCTCTCCATATCTATCGCTAAGCTTCTGCTGGTCAGCACAACATGTGTCTGCTCAGGTTGAGAGGTGTCAGAACCTGCATTTCTCGCTGCTTGCAAACAGACTGGAAAAAATTGACATATTGGTCACAAATAGTTTCATCTGCCGGGGAAATCCAATATCCCCTGGATATCTCTGGGAATCATCCGTTTCACCCGCGTGCATGGGATCGTGAGGAGACCTCAGAGTCCTGGAGCAGGGTGTGTAAGCATTACGATGGCTGTGATACACAACATTGACATTCTGAAAATGGTCTGTTCTTTGGATTTTCACAGGGTTGGAATTGAACAAATCAAATATACAGTATCTAGACAGTGATCTAAATCCTCAGAGCCCTTTTCAAACTATTTGGATATGTGATGCATCACTAACTTCCTGCAGAAGTGTCTGCCCATGTCATGCTGTTGACTCTGACCCAGTTGAAGCTGTCTGAGGGGAGAGATTGAGTTTCATTAGGTGGAAAAGTTCAATTCTGTGGGTGAGTGGTGTTTTCTTCTGAAGTGGGAAAATAAAAATCACACTTTCTTAATAGCTCCGTATTTGCTCGACTTAAATAAACAATGAATAATATTTTCACATAAGCCTAAGTGTTTGGTTTCAGATTCATGGTAATGATTGCTGGCAGGGCTGAGGGTGGAGGACAGCTGTAAGCTCCCCATGTGAGCCCAAATGGCATAAAAAGTGTGTGGGGGAAATATATGCAAACAATGAAGGATCCTTTCACTGCTAGCTGGCCAAAACGTCCTTCACAGATCCTAATTCACCAATAGCCCACAAAGGAAGCAAGGTCTGACATGACTAATCTCCTAATTCTCTGACAAATAGATAATGTGTGCCACATAGAGAGAGACGAAGGAGACAGTACAAAGGCACTCCAACAGCTTTAGTGTTGCACAGATGAGAACTATAATTGTCTTTTTTTCCTAAAGTGAAAAGGCTAAATGCCATCCAAGGCCAAATTGGTCTTTCCAAGATGCAGCAAAACATCTTTGGACAAGGTTACCCAGGAATAGAAGCATTCACCAATGCAGCTCCACAGAGGCAATCAGACAGCTAAATTTAGGGGAAAATAGAATAAACCTCAATGTGATAAAAGTTTATTTCTGACTTTCTACACTATATACTTCCTAGTTAGGAGGAGATCAAAGACTGGGTGCTAATTACTACTGTGTTCAAGGTGCACTGTACCTGGATGAAAGGCTTGGTTAATGGGATACATCTTTGGTTTGTGTGGTGAAAGAACATTCAAAACATGTTGCAAAGACATGTTTACTGTAGGAAATAAAGACTGTTCTGGGTTAAAGGGAAATAAGTAAAGGTGATTTAAATGTGCTTTGTCATGAGATAACCATCTTAGAAAAGCTTCTATTGCTATTTGGTATCTCAACTTTTTCTTTTTTTGTTCCACCATATCCTGGATAAATGCTCATATGATATAAAAGCTTAGTACTTCCACAGTTTGGCTCCTCTTAACCCCTTGTCAATTTTGTCAACAGTAAAATGTATTTCTCATTGCAAATATCTGCTGTGAACATTTGAAAAAGGCTGCTTCTTTAGTGTCTCACTTGACACTTAGCCCAAATCATAAAAGGTCAAGTAATAATAAGCAATCTTGCTGCAAAAAATCTTATTTATCTTTGGAAGTCATAAAAAGACATCACTTTCATCACAGCTGCGCTCTGGCCATAATTAACCATAAGGTGAGGGGGCAGGCTAATAGCTGGAGTGCTTTTCTATTTTTCACTAGAATCAGCAGGAACAAACATCTTACCTACCTGCTAAAGGTGTGTTTTGATCCATATTTCACTTATCTTTAGTCCTGGATGATTAGAAGCGCGTTGCATCACTGAAAGGACACCCCAGAGCAGTGATCATCATGTGGAGGCCCGAGGGCCACATCAGGCTCCCCACAGCTTTCTATCTGGCCCCCAGACGATTATCAAATTCAGAAAATTTAAGCATGCAAAAATATGGCATGCTTTTGTTAACTTTTTTCTTAAAGTTTATATAAAACCGCCAACCTAGCAGCTTATCAGACAAGAAGCACACTACTTTTTTGTAATTTAGCATGCTAAACACATACCTATCATTTTCTTGATTAAAGATGCAGTTTTTTTCAATCAATTTTCCACATAAGGCTCTTTCAGAGTGCAATTTCCCCCTCTGAGAATCTGAATATGTAGCTAAAATACCTCAATCGCCCACTTGTGGCTGGCTGCAGTACAGGTGATAGGGACTGATCTCAATGTAAAATGCTTAAGTTCCAGTAATTTTGGAAGGAAGAAATACTTTTACAAGAACATGTTTAAACAGACAAAAATATCGATTCCATTTTAGTTTATTTCAATGTCTGGCTGCTACAGCAACGGTCAAGAGAAAGCTGGCCATCATTAAAATGGAGTTGATGACTCCTGCCCCATAGGGCCTTTTATCACGTTTTGTCCGCTGGAAAGGTATCCTAAACTCCAATTTGCACATACAGCGACCGCACCAGGATCTGCCGGCGAATCGTAATGTGGAGCACATCGCTCCCTCTCTAGTCTATCAGAGCATTTCCACAGTCTGCGCTCAAGTCTGGCAGCGATGCATCCCTGGAGTGTCACTCCGCTCCACGTCATTAGAGATATGCTGCAGGTCTATTGTCAGAGCTGGCCGCTGCCAAACCATGCCAGTTCCCGTAGATCAGAAAGCTCCGAACAGGAAGTCACAAGCATAGAATGTCTGTTTTTTTCAAATTACAACACAATGAACAGACTCCAGATCACAAATCATCACTATATCAACATTATGTCTCATCCTGCAGTGAGAGCACAAGGTCACCGAGAGGTCAGTGGATCACAGAGATACAACGACACCATTGATGAGGAAAGGTTAACTTTTGAGGACATTTAGCCAAAGAATTTTGCATAAAGCCACAGATCCTTTAAGCAAGCATTAACCTTTTAACATATGCAGAAGCAATGATATCATGGGCTTATACCGGGCAGGATGATAAACTAACCCCAAAAGGTAAAATCGTCCGCTGTTGACACAGTATTCCTGTGTGAAGTCGCAGCTCTCCGATGATCTCTGCCAGCTGAACAGAGCTGCGTGCCGCAGTGCATTGCTCTAGACACGCATCCAGTGGGCAAGGTCGGTCGCCTTTAGTCGGAGCAAACACGCAGTGCTTTGGTGCGCAGCGCAGTGGTCCTATGTAGCATGTATGTGCGGGTAAGAGCATTTTTATCACATTTTAACAACTAAAAAAGCATCCTTGAGGTCTTTCATAAAGTTTTGATGACTGTAAAGGCCCCTTGAAAGGGTACTTTACCACATTTTGCCCACTTGAAAGGAATCCAAAAGAAAATTGTTATCACATTTCATCCATTAGAAGGGCACCCAAGAGGTACTTTATCACATTTTGTTCATTGGAAGGGCACTCTAATGGGCACTTTATCGTTTTGTTTCCCCCCAGAACAGCACACCTGGGAGGACATTTAACCATGTTTTGACCACTGGAAGAACACTTAAGAGGGCACTTTATGATGTTTCGTTCACTGGATGGGCCCTCTATGATGGCACATGCGCTTCAATGCTTGCCTTCACTGAAGACTGTTTGAGCTTAATGTCGTACTGATGCTTATACAGCAGTGGCAATGTGTTAGTGTGCCATATATTGCCATTGTGGAAAGAAAATGCCCCTCCTGCTAAACAGGTGCACCAAGATAGGTATTGAGGGTGCACAGAAGGAAAGTATTTTTCTGTACTCAGACTGGCAGCTGGTAAAAGAAAAACAATGGAGGACAAAAGAAAGTATGTTTTCAAAAAAATCAATTGTTAAAGTCTTATACAAATTCAGCATCTTTAAAGTTTGTTATTTTGATCGCAAATGGATTTTTTCCATCCTATCTAGTTGAAATGGTATGCAGCATGGATTAGGAGAACAGCAGCAGTTCTGTTGTAATTTTGACAGTTTCTTCATCACAGAACAGACACTTGAGGGAGATGAATGCTTTCCTTAGGCAGTATGGATGTCGACAGATAATGATGACTGTCAAGAGCTTTCATGTACATTTTTATTCATGATCATGCTTTCATGTTCACGTATGGTCTGTCTAATCATCAGCCCACCCTGTTACACATACCGAGCCACTGTACGTACTGTCAACAAGCTCTCATACACAAAAAAAAACACTAAAGACTTCACAGACTGTGCAGAAGGTGATTTTTCCACATGTCATTAGGCCATATGGAAAATGTCTCTGTACAAAATATGCTGTAAGGAGACACACATTCATCACCCCGGCTGTGTTATCTTCTGAGTCATGTGCTCATATGCTGTAAGACTCCGCTGCACAGAAGCAGCAGGGAGGAAAAAAAACATCTTCATTTTACAGCTGTGCGTCTCCCCTGCTAGGTCTGCATGTACAGCATCAATCCATTCACAGTATGAAAACATTACACAGTCAACACAGAGAAACAAACATGCTTGATATACAAATCAGAGATTTCAAACAGCTGCTAATAGAGCTCTTTCTCTCTCCTTCCCTCTCGCCATGGCTCTAGCCGTTTGCGATATGTCACAGTCTTATTTCCATGTCCTGGCGCCACTTATACTCAAGGCAAACACAGGGCGCTATGTGTTGATGATTGTCAGCAGCGGCCATTTATCATCTGTCAAGCTTCTGTCCTCTGAGGAGGTAAATACAGCCAGTGAATTATGGTTGTTTTAGTCTGCAGGCGGAATCCCACATGACAGCCAGCAGAAGGCCGTGACAAAATCATTTATGAGGAAATAGTTTATCAAGGCCATGGTAAACATTGTCCATCACACACCACAAGAGCAATGGATCTACGGCACTGACGGTGAGAAACTCTGATCGGAGACGTTTGGGAGCTGGATTGGCGGTATGAACAATGTAATTCAAAGTGATGGTGAAAAACATAATCATCATGCTGTTGTTACGACTCATTTGTTCAATGTTGGATGCACTTGTGTGTGAATATTGGTGTACGTGTCTCAAAAATAGTGACGGAGTACAGCAGGGTTTATAATTCAAATCAAACTCTAAGTGGTGTTTTCCTCGTCAAAGGGAGGACTGTTTGTGCAGCTTCAGTGTGCCTGAAGTCTCCACTTTACAACGACTTCAACTGCTTTTAGATTTTTTGTTTGTTTATTACTTTGAATTTTGAAGCTTAATTCCTGTAGTTGTAAAGAGATAAATACTTCATTTTGGAGAAAGTTAAAATACTACACTGAAGGATTCCTTGATTGATTGAGTCTTGATGTTTAAAAGAAAAACAAAAGCTTTACAAGTAATGTTTGAAAAAGATATACATCTTCATCCGTACGTGAACTGTACGCCGGTTGGGGTCATTCCTCTGAACAAAATATCTCAAGAACACTCAGCAAATGTTCTTCAGACTTTTGAAAGTTGCCCATTTTGACCCAAGGATGAACTAATTAGATTTAGGAGGTGAACGGTGAAAGTCATCTGACTTCTTTTTACCTCTTGCTTGTCAGGAAAGTCTTGGGAACACAACATCTCAAGATGACTATGTGTGATTTTCTTCCAACTTTGCACAAATATCCACCATGACTCCAGGGTGAACTGATTCGATTCTGAAGGTCTGTGGTCAAGGTCATTAGGCCTTATGGTCAGCCCTTTCTTATAAAATTTCTACAAATCCCACTTTACACAGAAACCACCTCAGCCTTTTTTCTTTTGATTTACAACCAGGGCTTACATAAGCCTGCATTTACTGTTTTTTGGCTGCTATCATGAGTAGCTGTCCAGATGATAAAGATGTTAACGCCTTAATGTTCAGCTTCAAAAGAGAGAGTAGGCATCTCTCCCTGCAGCCACAGTGATGTAAACTAGGTTCACCACTACTCCTCAATGTTGCATTTAAAAAAAAAACAAAAAAACTGCATGATTAATTTTTCATTTTCATTCCATAACAAGTTCCTTTATCTGTGGTTAAGTCTTTGTTTAAATCTATACATGTCTAAAAGTAGGTCTGTACCCAAACAGGAAGTCATTTATACGTAGTCTAAGACAAAAGAAAAATCCAGAGTGGCAAAAAACAGTTTGAAATTCAAAGGGTGTGGATAAAAAGATTTAAAAAAGGTGCAATTAATTGGGTTTAACTACAGGAAGCCTGAAATTAATTCTTATTAAAAATTGTAATATTTTGACAGCCCTACTAATTAGTATAATATAAACATAGTCATTGTAGTTCCACTATTTTCTTTGTGTGGCTACGTCTCCCATACATTTCTAAGGCTTAACAGGTCTGTGCTGTATGCTTTGTCTAATATTATATGTTTGATGGTCTGAAAAATTCAAGTGTGACAAAAAAAAAAATTAAAATAAAAAAAAAAATTAAAAATTGGGGAGGGGGCAAATACTTTTTCACACTATTATACCTCATCCAGCACATGGCTAATTAAGGGGTGAAGGATGTGAAAAAACACATTCAGGTAAGTTTAAACTACAGAATACAATGTTGGAATAGATGGGGGTAAACTGACCTGTGATCAATTCTCAGATTAGGTGGAACTGTATTCAACACAGAATCACATCGTGCAGAACAGCATGTAACCTTTGGACTGGTGGTAAGAGCACTGTCTCGCTTAGTCAAAGCTGGGTGTGCATGCAGCTTTCTGGCCATTCTACTAGAGCAGTGGATGCAATTTCAGCTGCAGGAAGAACCATCAGCAAGAGGAGGACAGCACAGAACTACCCACAGTGGACATGTTCTCTCTCTTTTTAGTGGATGTATTTAAAAGTTTTAGATTAACAGCGGGATACAGCTGAGTTTATCAGTTTATGAGGACCATCACTGGACGACAGTCAGCAGTAAGATTAAATTTAATTTGAAATACAGATTTTTTAAGTGCTGATAATAAGTTAGATTTTTTTGTGTGTGTCTTCTGGGATAGATGTTATTTGACTGTAGTAAACTGCTGAGTTATAGAAGTAGCTGATGTGCTAATTGAGCTAACATAAAGCTTTTGTTGTTCATGTTTTAAACTCAGATATGCTGATAGCACTTAACAACTTTTAGAAAGAATAATAAGATAATAATAACTTCTCTGTCTTTTTCGAGGTCTGACTGGCCTAAAAGGGTAATGTCAACTCTATTTTACTGTCAGGCTCGGTTTCTACTGCCTTGGACTTGGGTCAGGTTTGGATAAAAAATGTGACCCCAGCCCCGCTCTGGCACAGACATGCTGAATCATTGCATTAACAGTTTTGTGTATTTTATGGCTGTTGATGCAGGTTATTCGAAATCAAAAATACATGTCTGTTATTTATTCAATATAGCTGGGACTCTTGTAAAAAGTTAAAATTCTGTTCACAGCTGTGCTTTCACTGTCTGGTGATCAGATAGCTCACAAAATTACTGGCTAGTTTATAGCTGCCAAGTTAAATAGGCAATCATTTTAAGGATTATGGGGAAGTCAGTCAGATTTCAGGGGGCCCTGGTCGGCCTTGGTTACTGCTGGCTCCACCTGTGGAACACTATTGTTGCTGCTTTTAGCTGCAGCGGTCAATGAGAGCAGTATAAATCAAGATATTATTGTTATTTTAATTGCCTATATGACAGTGTTGTGTTAATTTGGTCACGAAAAAAATCAACCTATTCTCCTTGTCAAAATATTTGTTCGTAGACTTAGCATGGTAGCACGGCCATGTGCTGAAAGTAGGAAGTACAGTAAAGTCAAGCACAGCTTCATGTTCAAATGTGGGAAATATTTCGTTTTTATCTTCGAATTTGGTGTGGGCCAATGGAAAATGTACAATACTTTGGACACTCGTGAAACTTTTCATGTTTTCATGTGCATAAAATCTTTGGTTGTGTGCAGGTTGCAGGAAATGAACATCATCAACCCTCCTGCTCAAGAGTGATTCATTTTTTTATCTAAGCTGCAGCATTCTCACATCAGCTTGCCCTAACCTTACAAGATGGCTGACAAAAAAGACATTTGGAGTATTTTTGACAATACTGCTTCTATCTGAAAGGACAGTAGATAGAGTTGGAAATCAGGAATAGAAAGCAGAGAATGAAGTGCTGGAAAGAGGCTTACGGTCTGACTTAAACCCAGGTGAACAGCTTTGAGGGTTAAAGCCTACAAACGTGGGACAACCTAAATGTTTTTGAAATGCAAGTGTGCAAGCATGATTAGATTTCAAACTAACGAGTTAAATGACGTATTCACCTATACAGATATATATGTCAAATATTAATCCAACCAATAAATTATATGAAATAAAAGAATTAAAGTAAAGTAAGCCAATACTCAGATACTATGGAATCTGAATGGAAATAAAATAAGTGAATTTATTTAATTAATATCAAATTGTGTTGAATATCTACTGCTGCCATAAAAATCCCAAATAAGATGATTATTAAGCCAAATTTATGGATAATTATATTTTTATGGAATTAAATAACCACATGTATTGACTATTGGTTTTCAAGCTGTGCCAGAGGGTTTCAAAGAAAATATAAATGTATGTGATTTTTACTTTCCATCCAACTTGACAGCAGTTTTAGCAGCTCGTAGCACGTAAAACTTGGATTCTATTTACAGTAAATGTTTGCAAAGCACAGCCTTAACTCTAATCCAGCTACAAGAAGTAAAAACCACAGTCCTGGAGGAAAGTTTCCAAGCTGTTCAGCAAGATGAACAATGTATTTAAAAACACGGTTACGTGAGGGGGCGGCAGGGCCAGTTCTACCTCATCCAGCCAAGTGGGCCAATCGTTAGCAGATTTGACCCCTCTTTTCTGAGTCTGGCTGCTGATGCATTTCTCCTTATAAGCCCTCAGGCATTCCCAGAAAACAGTCCCAAACATATGGAGGGATGTATGCTCCACAAGAGTCTTTCCTAACAGCTTTTAATGCAGTTAATGAAGGCACACCGCACTTACGGATCAGGACACAACTCTAGGAGTTTCCAGAAGTCAAATTCAGAGATCTGCTTAATTAAAAAAAAAAAAAAAAAGAAGCTGACATTGAACTCCTAAACTGTTGCCAGCAACATCTGTAGACTGGCAGGATCCTGTCATGCTAAGACACAATCTGGTCCAGTCTGAATCTCAGTCACCCTGCAGAGAGTTGTGTTATCCATCCAGTATGAGCCCCATAAAAAGGGTTTTAAATGACAAGACCTTTATAGGTTGTGTCCCAATCTCCTGTTAGGCAAAATGTGGACTGTCTGGGCTTGTTTCCAGCAGCTTTAAAATAATGACTCTCCTGCAGTCACTTCCTGCACTCACCCTGTAATGTGGGTCTCAGAACTCGAACATGACTTGCGTTGCCATTTTCTTTGATAGAAGCGTGAATGTCGCTCGTTTCTTTTCTGACAGTCCACTTAAAAACGTGTCGAAAATCGACGCGTGCACTGTCAAAGTCTTGAAATGATATTTCAGATGAAGGGATCATTAATGATGATGGAAGTAAATCAGGAAGTGACCTGTAAATGTCCAGGTATTGGTGGGAGTGTCTGCTTTGGCTAACAGCAAATGGTGTGTTCAGGCATTTGAGCCACTTTATATTCCATTTGGAGAACATGAGCACTCATGCAGTAAAGGATATCTTGTTACAGTTGCTTTTGAAGTGTCTCCACTGAGGAATGCAACCATCTTGAAAATTAAACAGAATTTCACAATTTGTTTCGCTCAATTTAAGACATTTTATAATTGTTTTGTCAGTTTAATCATTTATGATGAAACAGTAACTGTTGAAATTAGGTGTAATGTCTTTTCCTGTGTTGATAAAACAGAATCACACACAAACAAGTACTTTGTAAGAGCAAGTTATCCTTAGGGCTTTTTACAGACCTCATTGTTGGGACCTGTACCACAAAGACAGGTATAGTACTATGTCTGTCAGTGCAGATTTATTATTTGTGTTTGCATCTGTTAGTCTCATGACTCCAAAAAAAAAAACTGCTCATGTGAATGTGCCACTGAAATTACATGTGAATAGATGAGATTTTGGAAAAGTTGCAGTATGTTGTAATCTTTCAAAGCAGGTGCACTGGCAACAATCAATATCTGTAAATCCAGCTCATCATCTTACAAAACTCCAATCTTAAATTATTGTCCCTTGTCTGAGATTGGACTGGACTCAGCATCATTTAAGGAAAGCTATGGGCAGGACTTAGTAGTACTGCAAGCCAGCAGCAATGGCTGCCCCAGTATAGCAATTAGCTCTGCTGTAGCTACAACTCCAGGTTTTATCATAACTGGATATAAAGGAAGAGAAAAAAAAACATACTCAAAGATATTCTTGGTGGAAACAATTTGTTTGCTCTTCTCCTGACCAGCTTTGGCATGATTCACTGACTGGCTCCAGTTATATTTAGCAACTGTAACGGCTACTGTTGTTATTTTCAAAGGAAAAAAAAAGCATGCATTTAAATTAAGCTGTATTGATTATTGTAAAACTTTATCCTCATGTCATTATCTAACCATTCATTTTGATAAACTCAGGGAAGCAGGAAGACTGTTTCTGCTCATTCTTTAGTTGCCACTTGTTCATATCTCTCCCTTTTCCATTCCTTCTCTCTTCCCGCTCTGGTGATCAGCTGATTATGGGCGATTACTCTCCAAAGTACTCAGCTAGTCAGATTCTATCACAACCTCATTTGACCAATCATCATACACCTGTCAGATTGGAAATCTGTCATTCAGCCAGTTGTTCTGTGCGGATGCTGCAACCCTCCTCCACCCCAGCCACCTCCATTCAGTTAATCAGCATCAAGTCCAGATCCTTACAGGTCTCCTGTTCATCTCATTCTGCATACCTCATTCTCCTCTTCCACGCTCCTTATTGGTTCCTGGGCCAGCTTCTCATTCTACTCCTCTTCTGATCCTGCATCTCTCAAAATCACCACCAGTGTCTAGACTCTATAGGGGGTTATTCTATTTCTGCCTTTTGCCTCACTACCCTTTCAAATACATGAAGCCATCACAATGGAGTCTAATCACCATGGACTTTGCACATTTCTCTTTCATTAAACTTGTAAAATAAACTTTTGTTAAACTCATTAAATCTCTCCTTATTGAAATGTTGCTCTGTCTTTAAAAATGAACAACGGTTTTTCAAAGTTCACAGAAGTGAAGTCTTCTAGTAAAAAAAAAGGCATAATGTTACCCTGAAAGCACACTATAGGATAGGATGCTTTTTATCTGTACTTTGGGGCACTCTACCTTCCAGAGATAGCTCTCTCAGAGGAGGAGTTGGTTTGGACCTTTTGCTTGGTCCATTAGGAAACTGTCGGCTGCTTTTGAAGGAGAAGAGAAAACTCCACCTGCTGAGACTTTACTCCACCTCCTATTAGTGCCTTCTCCACTTTTTTTCTCCTAGTTCTTTCTCCCCTGGCGATCATGGAGAAAAAAAATCTGACATCTGTGTTCATTTGCTTTCAGCTGCTCTTGCAGGTTTATTACTACACCTTGTTTGAGGAAAACAGAACCATAGAAGTATTAGACTTTACCCTCATAAACTTCCATCACACATATCAGATACAGTTGTTAATTTTGTAGCAAACATTGTCATTTTCTATATCTAACTGTTTTCCTCCTCCCATGAGGCAGGATGCTTTAGTGATTTAAAATGAATTTACTTTCTTCTTTGCTTTCTGTTCTGCTGACAGGCCACATGGGAAATCCATCACTGGGTTGCGATCACACTTAAATGAGGTGTTTTCACCTTTAGGTTTGCTTCTCTCACAAGTAGGCTTATTGTTAAGCCTTTGTTAATGAGGTTTTCAGATGTATGTTTAAATTGTTTATTTGCACTCATTTACTATGTAATCGTAACAATAAAGAGAGCATAGAGAAGTAGAGCTGGATGCTGTTTGTAGCAAGATGATATGATGAAATCTACTGACTGGAGGTCATGCTCTCACACATCTGATGAAATGTATAGAGCTTTCATTGGAAACGTATCCTAAAAACTGTTTTTTTGTTTTGTTTTGTTTTTGTTAGTGTTTTTGCACATATATTTGATAATGTGGAGTATCTTATTGTGAAATATGTAAATGCAGTTTTTGGTTGATGGTCCACCTGTGTCTGAAAACATGAAATCTGATGGTGTGCATCAGAATCTGTGCTAACTGTGGCATGGCATCATAAACTTCATAATTACATGCTTCTTTCTCTGTTTGCCTTCTTGCCCTTATGTATTTGTGATGCTATGCACATGCAGGTCAGGCCAAATTTCCATCTCAACTAGATAAAGTCCTTCTAGTTTTTATGATTCTGCATTGCAGCTCTGCAGCTGCTTCATTTTGCAGCTGCCTGTCCTTTTCATCCTCCCTAAGGAGCAGAAACATTTAAGATGTGTATTCACCTTTACACACTGTCATTTAAAACTGTTTTATATCTCTGCATCGATACTCTGTAAAAAGACAATTTACAGTCATTGTATCCTTTAAGTGAGTATGGATGTGCCTGAAAAGGACAGACTTTGTTACTTAAAGGCAGGGACGCTCATAAGGTGGCCCAGCAAAATGGGGGCCCATGGAGGAGATCAGCAAAATCATAGACTATTGTAAATTTTAGCTGTGATAACTGATATTCTACCTTATTTTACCTGGATAACAGCTACTCTTATCAAAGCAACAAATAATTTATCTATTTATGCCATAGTATTTCATTATGTGTTTAAAGTGACACAAATGGGTTAAAAGTTGAAAAATGGGTTAACAAGCAAAAATAGGCGTAAAGTTGTAAAAAAGACTTAAAAATAGTAAAAAACAGGCTGAAAAGTTGTGAAAGGGGTTACAAGTGGCAACAATGAGCATTACAAAGAGTGAAATGCAGTTAAACCTACAAAAATGGCAAAAAAAAGTGAAAAGGGATTAGTAAAATGAGTTAATAGGGGCAACAGGCAGCAGAAAGTGGCAAAAATGGGTTAACAGAAGCAAAATGGGCACAAAAAGTGTTGGAAAGGGTTCAAAAAGTTGTGAAATGGGCCATTTCACCACTTTTGCAAAATGGACAGAAAAGAAACACAATTTAAAGGGGTAAAGACGGGCTAATTGAGGCAAAAAATGAGTTTAAATTGGCTAAACATTGGTGGAAAGTTGCAAAAATGGTTTTAGGATAGTAAAAACAGGCAGAGAAAGTGGTGAAAAGGGGTTACAAATGGTTAAATAAGCACAACAAAGGGTGAAATGCAGTTAAAACCTAAAAAAAATTGCCAAAAAGGTTGGTGAAAAGGGGTTACTCGACAAGAATAGGTTTATAGGGGCAAAATAATTTGAAAGAGTGGTGGAAAGGGTTCAAATTGTGGTCAAATGGGCAATACACAAAAGCAAAAGTTGGTGAAACAGGACTCAAAGGAAGCCAAAAAATTGTCTTAAAGAGGAAAAAATTAGTTAAAGTGGGAAAAAGGGTCAACAGAGACAACAAAAAAGAAGGAAATTAGCAAAATTTCTTAAAATAGTGAAAAAAAGGCAGAAAAAATGTGAAAAGGGGTTACAAGTAGCAAAAATGGGTTAACAAGCAAAAATTAGCAGAAAAAGTGGTGGAAAGGGTTCAAACACTGGCAAAATGGACAGAAAAGAGGTGAAATATAGTAAAAAAAGAAGGGAAAATGGTCTAAAACAGGCAGAAATTGTTTTAATTGGCAAAAAAAAAATTAAAAGTTGCAAAAATTGGTTATAAGTGGGGAAAAAAGGGTCGACAGTGGCAAAAAAAATATCCAACACACATCTGATATTAATAAATCACATCTGGGGAGTGTCCATTCTCTGGGTTTGTCAGTGGCCAGGTCAAAGCTGTAGGCTGGTCTGCTTAAAGGAAACTGTCCTCTTATGGTAATATAGATTATTTTAAAAGAACCTTAACTCAAATCAGACAAAAGATGGAGGCTTTTTTTTCTTCAGACTTTGATTTGTTAGCATCTCCTCCATCCAGCGATGCCACGGCACAACTGAAAAAAAATGATAAACAACTTGCCATCTTGGCTCAGTATGATTTTCATTTCACAAAAGGTGCTGTTTGGTTTGAGCTTTTGGGTTTGTCAACCACTAATCAAGACAGTTAGAGAGGAATCCCTCATGATTTCAGTGTATTTTAAGACTTTCATTTGATGATATGAGGTTGGAGTTAGTGTGTGGATGCTCATCATGCAATCAAAGGTTTTTCATCAGACTCCTCTCTGTAAACACTGGCATCCCTGAGCAAACCGCGCAGTGATTAAGAGGAGTCCGCAGTTTTTCACTAAGACTTTCAACTTCTGCCAAAAGTTTGAGAATGATCAAAAGAGGCATGTTGTTTTCCTTTTCTATCTCGATAGACAGTCTTCAGCCCATGTCTGAAATTAGCCCGTAACCCCCGTTGATCAACTCTTGACTTGTTTTGTAATCTTTGGTTAATTATGTTGGAGTCCTGGAGTGACAACTCCAAAATCTCACTGATTTTGGAGCGTCTTTGTTTCCTCAAAGAGGTCATGGTATAGAACTCTGGGGCCTTTAGTTTTTCCCTTTATGTGAGTGCTGGGGAATTCTTGGCTTTAAACCAACCTTTATGTTAAATTACAGAGAGCAGATGCTGTATCTTAAACCCAAGCATATCCTCCAGAAACACTGAGCTGAAAGATCATTTATATTTGCGTGGTGGTCAGATAACTCGAGAGATTACCAAACATGAGCAGAAAACAAAACGTTTATTAAAATTCATTGTTACCCCCACCCCTCACTCCCACAGAAATCAACCACTAATGTAACCTATTACCTGATGTTGCTGGCCTCCCTCCTCATGCAGACACTTATTACGATTAATGGCAGGGTACACTGTAATCTGTTTTCTTGAGATACACGTGGATTCAAACAGTTCCTTAAAGACATGAATTTTAAAAAAGGAATGTGAGCTTTTCAGCATCTTTAAGTGCTTTGATGGGAACCTTTTTCGCTGATTTATAAAACTGTTTTATAGATCTGAAAAAGACTTGGCTGGGGCGTGTGAATTTGTGTCTAGTGTATAACAATTTATGTCAGGCTTTTAATAAAGGGGGTTTGTGTAATAACATAATTTAAATCAATTCATTTAAATTATGCATTACCATTTAGCCATAGAAGAATTAGTCATAGCTCTTCATTACAAACTGTAACAGAAAGACACGATAACACAATAGAGTATGATATAACACAATACTGCATTACAATGGTAAACAGTAGGGTAAACATGATATGATTTTATGCAATACAATTTGGTATGAAACATTAAGATACAATGCAATAGAGTTGATAACATATGGTGATGACACACTGTAATACAATAAAAGATATCAAAATATGACATAAAGTGATGTCGTGTGATATGACATAGATATGATACAATACAAGAAAATACAATACAGTAAGATGTGATACTGTACCATATGACACAAAACAATAAGATAGATATAAAAAGATGCGATGGAATCAATAGATTTGTGATGTTTTACAATGGATATGGTACAATACGAAACAATACGATAAAACATTGGCACTGCCAGCCCTAATCCTAAAGCCCTAAACATATGTTTTAATGAAAATAAAACCATGACAACAGCTGATAGTAGTTTAATTCGCTACAGTTTCTCTCCTCTTCCTGTTCTTGAGTTGCAGTCTGGGCTGCATGCTCTCACAATCGTCATGGGCCAATATAATATAATAATATTATATATATATATATATATATATATATAGTAAAAAAAAAAATCAGTTTTTAAATGTTGTTAATTGCTTTTCCTTTTTTTTCTTTGTTTGTTTGTTTGTTTGTTTGTTTGTTTGTTTGTTTGCTTGTTTTTAACCAAAATGGGAAAAAAAGGAAATTAGCTTGTTTTTCCATCTTTTTCCATTTTTGGTCAAAAATGGAAAAATGGCTTTTTTTTTTTTTTTTTTTTCCCCCTTTCTTTTTTTTTTTATTACCAAAAAATCTTCAGCTGATATACGTCTGTTGGTCTCAGCTAAAACTCCAGAAATGTGCTTGTACATATGGCAGACATTTACGGCCGATATAAGCCAAGACAGTCAAATACACACAAACCTTTAATAATAAAATGGGATTGCATTTCCAGTTAGATTACTACTCTGAAAAACATTTAAACATGCATGTAGCAGTCAGAGTTAATGCTGTTTGAATTGTTATCTTTTAGTTAAAAATAATTCCACTGTGCGTTAGCAAAACATGGCTCAGTGTATAATTTGGTTGTATCCTCAAGGAAAGGATGACCTTACCTACAAATTACTTTCCTTCAACAAGAACACAGGATTTTCTAAGGATGAAAATGCAAGACATCACTCTCAAAGGTGCAGGCATTTACAGGATAAGATAAATGTCATGATCCTTGACTAATGGTGGCTAACCTGGAATGATGAGTGTCTTCATCAGTCAAGACCTTGTTGATGAAAGCTTAAGGCTCTGCTAAGAATCTGTCCCATCCCATCTGTCTGGGCTATCGAATCCGCAGGACTGGGGCCCCTGCCAGCACTGCTCCGGGGAGGCCTGAGAACAAATGGGTGCAGAAAAGCCAGGCAGGATTTATGGTGGAGAATGTCAGGAGCCTGGTCAACTGTAAAAGGGGAAGAAAGATTTTTTTCCTCCATTTATGAAGAGGGCTGCAGCTAAAGTTGTCCTGTCAGCAGAAGGAGTTGAAGCGCTGGCAAGCTGCCGCTGTTCTGGGTGGAAAAATGTTCACACAAAGTGATCAATAGATGTTTGATAAGGGAAACACGCCCTCACATGTGGGGGCTCTTTCAAGATTTGAACTGAATGTGTATTTGTGTCATCGAGGGCATTCTGGAGTGACTCCTCTGTAAAGATGACTGAGAAGTTGTTTTTCTTTTAAGTAAAATCCCCACGTATTTCTCCTTTTTTTCTCCCTCTCCCTCTCTCTGTGCTTCTCAGTGGCAGTAGGTGGGAGGACATGGTTGGATAAATGTGATGTCCCATACTTTACTTTGGATTTCAGTGATAAACGTGCTAACCAGTGTGGGCTTTTGTTGGCTGTTCACCTTCAGTGAAATGTTATCAAAGCACAGTCTCACAGCCCTGATAAAGCAGATTAGCTGAGTGTACAAAATAACAGGATGTTCTTCCAAAATCTATCAGTCATCTCTTTTTTCATTTCCAAACATTTAAGCTGATACAGATTAACTCTCTCAGGATTTGAGACCAAGTTTTCATCAAGTGTAAAGAAGAAAATTCAGATGCTTACTGTACATACTTGTGATTAACACATAGAAAACATGATTTGAAAAAAACGCTACCACAAATACACCAAATACAAATTCAGTGAGTCAGAGACAAGAAGAGGGGCAGTCCTTTAAAGCAACAGTCTAATAAACAGACACTAATTCTAGTTATTTACAGGGTAAATGATTATTCCTCAGGAGTCAGCAGGAGTACAGGTGAAGAAGGTGAAGCAGAAATCTTGTGTTTCTATGATTTGATTTATTCATGAGTTACATTAAACAATGAGGAGTTTAAATAAGTGTCAATAGTAGCTATTCAAAACTTTCTGGAGTGTGAATTTAATGCAGAAATTAAAATAATGTTTACATTTGTTAATGATAATCTAATGTTTTTTGTTTCATTAACAAATAGGAAAACATTACAAATTCTGACACAAGGGAAATAAGAATGTTGGATACCAGGTTTTTTTTTTTATTATTAACAACTCAATCAATAGTTGTATGCTTGATATGACACTGATCAGCAATCAGCAACAACTGAAATGACACTCATTAAGGCAAGGGTATTAAACTCAATCACAGCTGAGATTCTGAATTTAGGTCTAGCCTGAGGGCCTAACAGGGTCAAAATTTAAATATGAACTTTCAAACTCTTTAGATTATGGGGGGAAAATAGTACAAATGATGAAGGATTTTGAAGTTTTAAAAAAAGCTAAATTAAAAGTTTAAGGCTCCAAACCTGAAATAAAAAAAGTCAAAATAACTCTTTAAAAGACAAAAATATGAAATATAATATCACAATCATGTTTTAAAGATCAATATATGAGATGAAATTCAAAATCATGAGTTTAAAAGGTCAATGTATGAGTAAAAATTCAAATTGTGAATTAAATCTGAATTCTTCATAATCTGAAAAAGTCAAAACATGAGATCAAGTTTGAAAATACTGAGTTAAAAAGGTAAAAGTATGAGATAAAAAGTCAAAATCATAAGTGTTAGTTATAGTTGTGAGATGCAAAATTGGAAATATGAAATGAAAATACAAATTAGTTTATTTTCTGACATTACTGCCTTTAATTGAATTACTTATACTCTTTTTCAAATTTCTATGACTTAAGGATATTCTAAATCTTCAGGGTTAAGTTTACATTTCATTACTGGTGGAAATCTGCAGACCTCATACCAGCAGGCCATTTGTAATAAAAATATGAACTTGTTGGCCAGGTATAATTGTACCACATGTCAGATTTGAGTTTGACAGCCTTACATCAAGGTTAACAAACAGCATATTTACAAATGCTGCAAACTATAAGGTACATGTACATGAAATGTGCTGCATATCGCCAGTGTTGGTCCATAACCTCATAACTCCATTTTTAATGATTTTATTTATTCTATAATCTATTTCACCCTTTACATCTCAGCAGATTTTTCAAATTTCAAACAACAAAAGGGTCAAAAACATGCTGACAATGGGATGCAGACGTGGCCCGGGCTCAAGTCTGGCCTGCAGCTCCTTTCCTGCATGACTCTCCCCCACTCTGCAACATCCCGGTTTACAATTCCATCCACTGTCCTCCTCTATATTTATAAGGCATACAAAGATCACTGAGGATCTCAGACGTCTCACTGGCTGCCAAGCTGACATCAGCTCAGATATAATTTAGGGCCAAACCGTGAGGTACTTTAAAGGTAAGAAATAAACCTCAAAATCGACCCTGAGAGAAACGGACAGCTAGTGTAGGGTCATAAAAACAAGAGAAATATGCTTTCTTATATTAGTCGTTCTCTAAAGTCTTGCTGAATGTTATCACAATTTGGACTCATTTTGTTGATTTCCGAGTTACACTGACAGTTCCTGCACCTCTTTGGGGTTGTTTAGAAAATCATCACCACCCCATATCTACATCAGGACAAATCAGAAGACTTAGTGAGAAAAGAGTGAGAAGACCAGAGCATTTATACAGCTCATGTTGCCTGTGTTGTCATTTTATGCTTATTTAGTACACTACTTTGTTCTTTTTGCATCTTCCTCTGCAGAAACATGTATGTAAAAAAAGCAGTTTGAGTGTTTACATTCCTGTTGTACATGAATAGCGCATGTTTAAGGCACCCTATAAGCCTCTGCCTTGAACCATATCAGATGTATAGGTCTCTGTGGAGCATTTAAATCCAGCTGAAATGACTGATGACCACAGCTGCCACTGAAGCCACAGCGACATGTCCTTCTATGTTAAACCAAGTGTTGCAGTCCGTCTACAAGAGCAAAGATTCAGTAAACAAGTGCAGTGAAGCAGTGAAGATAAATTGTTCCTTTCACCCAAATTCATTTATCTCTTCAGCCACTGATTCATTCAATTATTTATCTACAAAAGGGGTCATTGTACTGTTCTGAGCAGACACTGCGATGCTCACCAAGGATGTGCCCTCAATTTCAACCATCATGTTATGGACACAGGTAGAAGATAAGGTATATTCATATGTGTCAAGGCTAAATTTTAGCATCAGCAGGGAATTCTGCGAGAAAAAAAAACCCTCACTGAAACTTAATAACCCTATGCATACAATGACAAAAGGCTGATTTGATATGAGGTGGCTGCCTTTTAAACAACCCTCCAGCAGGCAGACTTAGTCAAATAAACATATCACTACTTCATTTGACCTCTGTTGGTTGCTCTCACTAAATGATTACTGAATTCTTTCCAGTAAGGTCTCTGTCTGAACTGAGTCACTTCTCCAAAAAGCCTCTCAGGATCCAATATTGTGACTGATGTCCCTGAGACAGTCATTCAAATTCATTCACTTTCATTTATATAATTCTTCGGCTTACACTGACTACATAGCTGACTTTTTTCTCCATTTTGACCTCAAAATATTATTTTCTGGAGCTCTCTTCACACAGCATGACTGAGATTTTAATGCAGTGCTCCTTGTAGCTGATCTATTTATATATTAATGCTTTAATACTGACGTCAGAAAACTGGAAATTTTTTCTAAGCTAGCTATTAAAATGTTTAAGTTTATTGATTCTCCAGATGCAGGGGCAGAAATAAGAATTTCTTATAGTGAATGTATGCAGACTTTGTTTATTGTAAATGGAATTGAGCTTGTAAAGCACTTTCCTGCTCATCTGACTACTCAAAGAGCTTTTACACTGCAGGGCAAAACATCCGTATGTATCCATGCATATTCACACACCTCTGACACAGCAGTAGGAGCAATTTGGGGTGAAGTTCCTTGCCCAAAGGACACACTGACATGCAGTCGTATCAGGGATCGACCTTTCAGTTGCAAGACAACTGACTCTAATAACCGAGACAAAGTCACTCTCCAAAGTTGGCTGCTAGGTCGCCACATCAGGCCTCTTGGGGTTTCTTTTTTCCTTAAATTCTTTTAGCTTTAGGTTTTTTGCAGATGATGTGACATAGCAGCAGAGAACTTCCCTGGGGGGGGGTTCTGCATAGAAAAATGCCACCAAAAAGCCACGTTTTGACCTGTTTACAACCATGTCAAGTGTCAAAGTGAAAAAATAAAAAAACCTTCTTTAATCTGTAGCTAATTTTGTGTCCCAAAAGTAGCAAAATATTCAAGCAAAAAAATGGGTAAAAAAAAAAAAAACTCACAGAGAAACGGCAACAGGCAGGAATTAAATCAATCCTCCTCCACAAAGCCTGGATGACAGTGACACACCCTTTTCATGTACGGTCCATTTTCATTACGCATCCAGTTTTGGTTCAGTACAATTTTACCATGGTTCAGTACATGAAACACTGATCTTGCTCATATTTCCTCAGTTGATATCTGTCCGGAAATCCATCTCTTTCAAGAAATCCAGATCATTTGGCTCAGCTCAGTTGAGTGCTCCCAAATGGCTCTTCATTTTGTACCAGTTTTGCTTTGAAAATGTGGATTAATTGACAAAAAAAGGATGGAGGAAAGGAAACTAACTCAGATGGGAGCTAGCTGTCGCAGTTAACATGAAGGAGCTGTTTCATTGCACAGGCTTGTTTGGAAGCGGCTCATCATCACTCAGTCTCTTACCCCACAAGGTTTATTTGGTTCATGGTACATCAATGTTTTAATTAAAAGCATGTTTGTGACAAATTAGGCCTTCTCTGTATGTTATAGAGGAACAGCTAGCCTAGGTAAAACAATTCTAGGCTTGTATATGATGAGGATATTTGTTTGTCCATTTTTGGTTTAAGATGCCATTTTCTTTACAACTTTCCCCTTAAGTGCCATTTTCAGTGTCTAAGATTCAAAACAAAGGCCTTTTTATCCAGTGGTGACACCACAAATCAGTGATGAACATTACAGCCCCAGATATAAAATACTGTGTGTAACTATTAGGCATGTGTGGGTCAAAAATTGAGGCTGAAGTAAGGCATAGATGTAGCAGGTAAGCTGCCTAAGGGTACCGTTGGGTGTGAAGGAAGATTGACACAACCCCTGTCATGCACTGAATGTCCTTGCATTTACCAGGGGCATGAGGACATGATCAAAGTCAACACCTTTATGGTGACATAAAGCGTGGATTTGGCAACTAAGCACGGCCTAGTGTACCATCTGGGAGGGCAGTAGGGTTGCCAGGAGCCCCTAGTCATGCAGTGGATGTTCCAGGGGCTCAAAAAATGCTGGTGATCTCTGGGCTTATCACCAGGGGTTTAAAGGCCTGGACAAAAGAAATGCTGTTGAACTTTAAACTAACTGCCAAGTGACAGATGTGTGCCCACATATGTCAAGTTTGACTCTGGCTGCCCTCACCCCCTCACATACGACTGTATACGGACAAAATATCCCAATTGCCTGTCCACAGTGTATCGACTCTGGACAGATCCCATGGTAAAGGCTATAAATTACATTTAGGAGTATAACTGTAGATGTATAAACAATAATATGTTGTTAGACTATCAGATTTATTTCAGTTTATTAAAAAAGTCTGGCCTCGCAGGGTCTTTCAAGGAAAAAGTTGGTCCTAGACTAAATGTAGTTACAGACCCCTGTCCTATAGTTAGAGGTCTAATGAAGTACAAGTGCAAAGGTGAAAATAAACAGAAAATTCCATTTTTTGTGGCTTCAAAGTAAATCTTTACTGAGGTTACATTTATTATCAGCTGAGTCTTCCCATTTAATGCTGCGTGAAATCCAAGAATGCTTTGTAAGTAGCCCACAGCATCAACCGGGGAGGCCTTTTTAAAAACAGTTTATTTTGGGGTCTTTTTTCATTTATTTTGACAGCAGAGAGCTGGGAAGACATGCGCCAAACAGCAACCAGAATATCCAGGACTCTGGCCTGTGTAAATGAGCACCTGCTGTACCTCTAAAACAGTACCAAGGAAGGCCTTTATTTCTTTTGGGGGCTTTTTTTCTTTTATGGGAGAGAGACTGACAGTGAACAGAGTTGAAAAACACAGGAAGAGAGTGGGGAATGACATGTGGTGAAAGAGCCACAGGTCAGACCTGAACCCAGGCCACCCATGCTCATGGGGCACAACCTAACCACTAGGCCATCTGCGCCCTAGGAAAGCCTTTTTTAAACAGCTTGCTGTTTTCATCTTCATCCCTGAAACTACAATGGTGGTTCAATGTTTTGTAAATACACTTCCAGTGTTCAGTTTAATTGAATTGAGTCCTCAGTTAGAAACATGGAGTGTTCAGCGGGGCTGGGTTCTGCTAACAGTGTGGCCTGGTCTCTGCTCGACCTAGAACTCTAATGGGGCCTCAACATCATGGTGGGGTCTGCTTTATGGGGGATACCTGGGCAATAGAACATGTAGCTGATGGCAGAGAATAAATCATGGTCCATCACAAGTAAGCAGCACAAAAATGACTGAGATAAATCAGCAGAACAGCAGCTTGCCGAAGCAGTTCACACTTCCTTATGTAGCAGGCCGTATAAACATGTCGTGTCTGGCACAGCACCTCTGTTATGGCAGCTGTAGTGACAAGAAATGGACTGTTATAACAATAAAAATTCTCTTGCTTTGAAAACTGTTGAGTGTTTGAGATAATATCAGTGCCAAACTGAAACTGAACTCTATAGAATAGATGTAGATGTCAAATAAATGTAGATATTTAAAAGCATATTTTAACTTGAAGTGTGTTAGAGAAAGTGTTAAAGAGTTCTGTGTCAAGGACTTAGTATTGTAACATCAGCAAGTCATGCAAGTTGGATAATATAAAGGTTATTTATAATTGACTCCTCTGTCAGCGGCATAAAACATTACTCCAAGGGACGCCCATGCCCTTCAGTTTAAAGTCGACATTAAAGTTTTCATTCAAGTGGTATGATATTTGGGCATTTAATTTAATATCTGGGCAAAAAGGGGAGCCTTAAAACTCCCTTAAATTCTACAACTCATAAATTGTGTCTAGATGTTTAAAGGACCTCAAATTCAACAGGAAAGGAAAAAAAACAGTATCCAACAGGTGTGATGTTGACAGAATGTTGCAATAATAAGTTGTAGAACTTCATCTCCTCTTGAGGTCCCTGCTAACTTTTAATTCAATAGAAAAATATAGTGCAGACAGTAGCTTTAGGAATATAAAATGCTCCGTTTCTCATTGCCATTATAACTTTGCAGAATAAGAAGGTGTAATCCATCAAGAAAGTAAGCTTAGTACTATTTCAGGGGATTATACTTATTTTAACACGGGATTTAAATTTTGCCTACAGAGGATTATTTCCGCACATTTCTTTGATACTCTTTGATCCAACATTTTCCCTCCTGTTAATAACACCAATTTTCTTTGACTGTATCATCTGGTTTATCTGTTTTAATGTAATAAGGTCATCCTTAAGTTCACCCAATCCTTTTTGTGTTTTAATCATGCATGTTAGCTTCATTTCAGGCCACCTTGCTGGACCGCTAGTCTTGCTGTTGCAAAGGAAATCTTGCCTGCTGTTTCTCTGATCAGTCCCAGGATATCTTAAATCAGAAAGACTCCAGTTTTACAGCTCCCAGGCTCGACTGGAGGAACGTTTAGACCAGATAATGGTCTGTGGTGAAATAGGCCAGGAAGTTCTGCAGGTTTTGTTTGGTCTAACAGAGCAGCGTCTGTTTGTGGGGAAATATCTTACAGATGTTTGGGTTATTGTTCACATCTGTATGATGTGATATCAGGCATCTTGTGTACTGAAAAAGATGTTTCAGTCTACCACCTCAGATACAACATATGCTCTCAAACTAGCCTTGGATCAGATTACAGCATTCTGATCCCATGTGTCCGCTGCTTCCCATGTACTGCAGCAGATAAGACATGAAGACAGGCCTTGTCTGTTCATATTGATTTCAAAGAATGAATTAAATCAAATAAAGCTTTTTCATTTTATTTGTGCATTTTCTGCACTAAAAAAAACAGCAGTGAATAATTATGTTGTATGTCTCTAGTGATTATGTAATGTTACTAGACACTGTCGATAAATGCATTTGTTGTAGTATTCCCAAACATAAATCTCCATTTCACTTAATTAACATCACATTTACTGACGATCAGATACATTTCCTTTCCAGTCACAAATTCCATATCCAGGCTTTAATGTTTTCCAGTGCCCAGTACGGCCAATTTTGCTGTCTTCACTAGAAATACACTGCTGTTATTCCTCATCTGTCGTATGTCTGAAACCAGTGTTACTTTAAATTTCAAATCTTTGTGTTTGAGTAACATACTCACATGACAGATTTTTTTAAAGCATTTTTAGGGAATTGGTAGACACTGGTGATGTTACAAGAGCAACTGTAGTCCCATTATATTAGACTTACATCTGTTTAAAAAAAATGCTAACTAGCACCTGCCTTCCACAAGATAAATTACAAAAGTCTACCAAGTGAGAATTAGAAAAAAAGAGCGAGATCTAAAAGACATCAGTGGATGATGTTAAAAAGATATGTACAAGTGATTTAAAGATTTTAAAAAAATCTATGTCGAGATTCTGAAAATACATCTAAGTTTATAAATCTGCTTTAATCTAATCACATATTAAAGTAAATTTGAAGTCTTATCTCATATTTAATTTTCATGTAATGATGCAGTTATTGAGCAATCCATCACTGTTACCAGCAAAGAAAAAATATTTCCTATTCACAGAGGTGGTCCCTTGTATTCAGGGATACTAGAATACCACTCAGCAAGTCTAGGGGTGCTGTGGTGGGAATTTGTACAATCATATGTAATTGCTAGAACTATACACCAAATTGAACATATAGAGTCACAGTGCCACGGTGTCAAGCAATGGCATTTAATCTGAGATCAGCTGACTGCCAGCTGGTTCATGCTAGGCTTCCTACTGGCTAAATGCACTCATGCTGCCATTTTTAAGTTGCTCTGACTGCCTGCTCTTTGCTGCCCCCTCTGCAAGCTGCTTTTGCAACCCTCCTCCAGCCCTGCAGCACGAACGCAGCCCTGTAACCCGCCATTGTTGTTTTGGTTCGAAATGCACATGCGGCGTAAGTGTGCTGTGCTATTTGTGATGCAATCATTTCAAGAAAGATGTGGTTGGCTGTCCACACGGAGATGAAAGAGTAAGCGTTTACAGATTCATTCACTTTGGGACCCAGTTTCAAAAGGTAGTGTTTATGGCCTTCCAAAACGCTGTTTCTGTGTGGATGAAATGCCAATACGACAAAAACACTTTTGCGCAAACTCCTGAATTTGTCTCCGTGTGGACGGGGCCTTCATCGTCATTCTGATGCTTCAAAACAAATGCTGTTAAAAAACATGATAATGATGCAACATTCAAATCAGAATGTGTCTGAGCATTTACTAAAACAAAAAACAAACAATGAAAGCATTGTTCTCACTTATTCAAATTTAAATCAGATAATGTGATTGATGCTTGGTGATGACGATTTTCTCCACTCTGTTTTATGGCTTAGAACTCTAAACTGCAGTAGAACAATCTTTGGAAGATTTGTCAGCAGGTGTTACTATAGTTAGTATGCGCTTGGAGGAAAAATGAAAAGATTTTTTTCTTAACGCTATGATGCCAAGCATAACAGTTCATTTTCATCCTATTGACAAGTCAATATTAGTCTCTTCTTGAGGAAAATTATGAGTCACTCTGCACCAGACTGAGTCCAGCATCATCAGGTTTTCTTCATGAAATAACAAAATATTTAAAACGCTTTCCTCGCAGTTGTAGCCTGAGGCTCTCAAGGTTTGTCTTTGTAACAATTTGATAATACTGGTCACACTGCATTGTGTGTCCTTGAGCTGCAACAAGGGTAAGAGATTTGTTTCCTGAGTCCATACAGGCGCAAAGCTGGAAAAAAAAGAGTCACCATGACTGTTGTGCACAGCAAGGTTGACAATTCTCAGAGTGCATTATTAAATATTTCCTTTGAAAAACGTGATAGAGCGATGGAGCGAGACATTTGTAAAAGTAGAGGGTAAAAGGTATATGAAGGTAACAATAGACACATTTAATACAAGCACCTGCCATCAAGGGAGTAGGACGAATGATTCATACCACCATTATTCAATGCAATGAAATGTTATTGGCTGTATGAAATTCTAATACAGATGCATAATATTTAATAGTCTCTGCATCATGGCCTACTTATTGTGTTTGTGTGCACATAATAATACTTGTGTTAACCCTTTCATTATTAGCCGGCAGAGCTGTTATGGTAGCTGATGACTACCTGAATCCTCAAGTAAGCAGCTTAAGGAGAAGCCTGTGTGTGTGCGCTGCATCTAATCTACTTATAAATCAGAAATTAGATAAATCTGCAGCAAAAAAACAAAAACACAAAGTGGAGACGGGTAAAAAGACAAAATAAGACTCTGCTTGAATCTTTCTAAATATTCAAATAAGGAAATGAGGGAACATTTGTCATATACTCTTCTTTTTTAACCTGAAGCTCATCTCAGTTTTACAATAAAACTTCTAAGTTCTTTTTCTTAAAATTATGTTCCTGTTTATATTTGAATAAAACATTCCTCTTCTAATTCTTTTAAACAGAAAAACACACATTAACATAGAGATTAAGATAATTTTGACAAAGTTCATATAACTGAATTATAATCCATGAGACTGCTTTAACTTAACTATCGGATATTTTCGCCCTAGATTATTACTCATGATTACAATTCCAAAAAAAGTTGATACACTATTAAACGTAAATCAGAACAGAACACAGTCATTTTCAACCTATTTCTATCCAGCAAAAAGAGAAGATATTTAATATTCAAACAGAAAAACTTAATTCTGAATTTGATATCAGCAAAATATTCCAAAAAAGTTGGGACAGGAGCATGCTTTCCACAGTGCTACATCTGCTTTTCCTCAAACACCTTAAGCACCTGAGAACTGAAAACACCAACTGTCAAAGCACCAAAAGTGGAATTTTAAAACAAAAAAAAAACCTATAATATCTTCTTTACTCAGAAAACATACGTGTCCTGAGTACTATTCCACAAATTTGTAAGAAAACTAAACACAATTTTGTCGTTTGACACCTAAACAGATCTCCTAGGTGGCTACTCTTCAAAAAAAGCTGTGTTTACTACTTTTACCCTACATGACACCCATAACAGACATTTTCAGGCAGCAGCATAAAAACATATAGGACATACTTTTAATTACAGAGAACAAGGTTGTTGTTCTTTACGTCTCAAAGACTCATGAATGTTGCCAAAAACAGATGGCAAAATGTTGCTGCACTAAACAAAACTTTTTATCTACAGCAACAAAAATGGTGCAAAATTTTGGCTGATTTGCCAAAAATTCTCTGTGTTACTGTTATATTCATCACTATGGGAATGTATTCCACTCAGATACAATATTTTTTCTGTTTATCTTCCTTAATTTTTCCCCAGATTTTTTGGGAGTTAGTGATATCATTACTTCTTCATTTTGGGATAGTGATGCAGAAAAACAGGGGGAATTTTAAAATTAGAAAAAACAAACAAACAAACAAACAAAAAAATCTCAGAAAAACAGGGGAAAATATGCTAATTTTTCCAAGCCAGTCCGGCTGCAGACTGCACATGACAGAAGAACATGCTAAATCCTTCAAAAATAAAACTGGATTAACTTACAGTTAGTGTTAGGGTTAGGGTTTCAGTTAGGGTTAGGATACCAAATGTTAAAGTCAAAACCTGACCTGTAAAACCTGATTACAGGATGTTATACAAAGACAACTTAACAGTCTGCTTACAGGAAAAAAACCTTGTCCTCCATAAAAACACTTTAACACAGCTAATGTAGCCAAAACTAAAGCTAACAAGGCCATGTTAACTATGTACAGTGATGCAGCTGAAAACTAAACACCTATAATAGTTATGCCACTCTAATAAGCCCATAGTTTACTCATCTTAATCCCTGTGTACCAAACACAGCTAAAGCAAACAAAGCTACACTGCCCATGTCAGCTTATGCTGACATTTGGCAAAGCTATTTTAGCTATGCAAGCTACATAGCTATACTAATTTAGCTATGTAAGCATAAGGTACATTGGCTAAAGCTCATATTTTTAAAGCTAAAACTAATGTAGCAAACCCCCGTTTGTGTAACTACTGCTAAAACATAATCTTATCTTGGATCAGATCTCTAACTTTTTAAAATTTTATTTATTTTATTTATGAAATTTTGCGTAGTCTGTAATGTTATCAATGTGGTTATTTCATGAATGTAACTGCTAGAATTGTTTATGAATAAAATTGAATTTAAAAATGTTAACTACATAGCTAGCATAGCCAAATTTGCTTTAGCTAAAGCTAAAAAAGCTTAAATGAGCCACTGTTTGCTTAACTTTTACTGCCAGACTGTGTTTATGAATTAAGTTGAATTTAAAAATTTAGTGTAGTTTTTTTAGTGGTATTATTTTCTTGATTGTTTTTGTTTGGAGCAACTTATGAGTGGTTCATCTTTTTTATGGTTACATACTCTCACACTTGGTAGATGCTGGGCAAAGATTACGATTGATGTTCAAATTTTGAAACTTTCTGGATTAAATTTGACTTTTTTATGCACTCTCCTATCCCTTTATTAGGTATTACTGCTCAATGTAAAATATCAAATCAGACAATTGTATGGCAGCAACTGATGCATTGAGGCGTGTGGACATGGTCAGGTTAGTTTATTATAGTTCACACCGAGCATCAGAATAGGACAGAAAGGGGATTTAAGTGACTTTGAACTTGTCATCATTGTTGGTGTCAGGAAAGCTGGTCTGAGAATTTAACACTGCTGTTCTACTGGAGTTTTCATGCACAGACATCTTTATAGGTGTTAGTGGGGTAGGTGTTACACTTTTAAGAGAGAGCAGTGAGAAAAAGAGAAAATATCCAATGAGTGGCAGTTTTCTGGGTCAGTATGCCTTGTTGAAGGCAGAGGTCAGAGGAGGATGACAAGGCTGGTTTGAGCTGTTAGAAAGGAAACAATAACTCGTATAACCACTCTTGACTCTGAGGTAGATGTTCATCAACATGTCTAACCTTAAGCTGGGCCATAGCAGCAGAAGACCAATGCCAGCTGAGAACAGGAAACTGAGGCTACAATCCACACAGGATCACCAGAATAAGGCAATGGATAACATGAGAGCCAGCCAGACTACCAACAACCAAGGCACCTTCAAAGTCACTTAAATCACCTTCCCTCCTCATTCTGATGCTCAGTTTCATCTTAAGTATATCATATTGACCATACATGCCTAAATGTATTGGTTTCTGCCATGTGATTGGCTGATCAGATTTTTGTGTCAGTGAGCAGTTTCTGTATACCTAATAAAGTGATCAGTGAATGTGTACTTTGACTACATATATAAAATTAGTACTTTTTAAATGTGGTATTAACAGATATTTGCATTGCAAAATATGGATGTACCATTTTCCCTTTTCAAATGTGAACTATGTTTGTAGTTTTGTCTCTGATGGCATTTGTAGTGGTCTGGATGAACTGCCTAACTGAATGATTCTGACACTTGTACCAATTGATTAAAACACAAATTAACTATAAAATCCAACTTAGAGTGTAACTATATAAAATCAAACCTAGAATGTGTTGTCTTCTCTTTAAAACATTATCCAATCCCATCTGCCAAGACTTTCCTGACCATGAGCCAGCTTAGTTTCCCTCCAAAACAACTTTTCTAAAAGTCAGTCCAAAACTGTGGGAAGTTCTGGTAAACTGTAGGTGTAATCTACTGTACTTTATCTAACTATATCTACTTATCTGCCTGGAGTGCAGAGCCCAAAAAAAATCAATGTGGCTGAGAGCAGTTGTGAGGGGTTGATCACCTTACGTCAACCGGAGCCTTGTTCTCAATCAATGAGTTTGATGTTGCTTCAGTTGCTGGGAACGATTGATCGGTGGGAAACGTAATTGGTCTCATTTGACACTGTACCCAGTTAGATTTAGAGAGCAGGACGGGGGGAACTGCAGTGAAGGAGGAGAAGTGGATCATGTGTGCACTTGAAAACAGAAGAAAAGACAACAATCTTTTAGGAAAAAAGGGAGACTTTAGGAACTTGGAATAATAACTCTGAATGAACACTAAAGTTCAGCTTTGCAGCCAGGTGTTATTTAGAGGCATTCATAGCATTATCTGCCTTTGTAAAGTTTATATTTACATGCAGGATACCTTTGAGAATAGAAATACTGTTCAAAAAGGCTTTTGCTGCATTTAGGAACCCAGTAGTGTTTATCATGCTCCCTTGATTAAAATATTTGGAGATTTTTTTTCTTCATTAAATAAAAATTTGCATGCTAGATTAAAACAGAAGAGAAGAAGAAAATAGAAAGACTAAATTTAACAATGCTTTTTCTTTGCCATGTTAAAATAAACATTTATTTTTTATGAAATCTGCTGCATTGATTTAAGAATGGTGATTTTTGGTGGTGCTCAATCATCTTTATGAATTTGTCCTTTGTTTCAATCATTGGAACAGAAGGCTCAGTGGTTTTATTAGTAGAGGTCAGGGAGTTAAATATTGGATTGTGAGCAGACAGAGTAATTATGATAGTGTGTAATGATGGTCTAATGTGAATATGGATCTTTTTCAGACAATTGTATCAAACTTGAAAAGAGCTCATGATTTCTTTTCTTTTTTGCAGAACGCACCCAACAGTGTGGAAAGTCAAGGTGGATTACACATGAGAAAGTTGAGAAGTAATTAACCTCTGGCAGCAAAATTTGCATGACTTAAGTTAATGAAGTAATTTTTATAAGTTTAAAACAAATGATAAACATTACAATTTGTTAAATAGACAGGCTTTTTAGTCTGCAACCAACTAGAAAAGATATGTAGACATCATGTGTTAGCTACACCAGTAACTGAAATGATGTAGGCTCTGTAGGCTGAAACACACTGTCTAAAGTTTGCTGTGGGTAATTGTGTCATGGTGTTAAGTGTTTTGTGTTAGCTCTAGTTTCCTGGTTGTTGAGCAGATTTACTTGCACCTTGAATTGGCTTTTGCAGGAGTTTTCGGGGAATTGTCTCTTAATTTTTGTGCTTTGAGTGCAAATTCGTCAATGGCTTGGTAATTTTCTTTCTAATTCCCTCTGTCCTCAGGCAAAGAAAGCTTGTACGTGCATAGCCATCTCTCTCACTCTCTCTGCTCCAAAAACTCTGCCTGCATGTCCTCTCCCTCTCTGTGCACATATCCAGCTAATTAAACAAAGCACACGATTTGATTAAACGAGTAAATTGTGCTAGTCTGTGTTTGCGATAATTAGGATAACCCAGAGTTTCCTTAAGAACATTAACTGTGATGGATGTTTCATCCCCGACTTAGAATGGCTCCGCTTCGACGGCAGGATAAGAGCTCCTATTGTGACAAAGAGAGAGAAACTAAGAAAGAATCTGTTTAATAATCTCGGACACAGACGGCCCACTGAAGGCCTTTGTCGGAGAACAGGGTTTTAAACAATGTAAGCACACAATATGTGTGTGTTTTAAGTTTATGTGGCCTTCAGGACTAAACATTGTAGTGATGGCATAAGTCTTTCTCTCATTTCAACAATTAGGTCCTTAACTGCAGTACCAAACTAAGCAAAAAATCCATGTCAAGTTCAAGAGGTGCAAAAGTATTTGTAACACACAGAGTAAAAAATTATACAATCAGCACAATACCCTTTTTGATAATATTTATAGTACAATTAGATTTCTAACACAAATAGCATACTTCAGCAGCATTTAAATGATGCTCAGTGGTTCACTACTGTTTTTCTCGGAGCACCCCTTTGCGTACCTAGACGATAATCCCCAAGACACAAAGGAAAATACAAGGGATACATTGTTGTCAAAAATCAACATTAATTTTAAATGTTTTTTTGTTCATGTGTTGTGCATATTCAGTGCTTAAACTCGCAAACTAATGTAACAACCTGATAAAAATCAGTTAGATAATTTTTTAATGAAAGCACAAGAGTTGTCTTTTATTGATAAAATATCTGATTGAAATTTCAGTTGTTATATTAAAATGATGTAAAAATAATAGAACTTTAAAAAGGCATGAGTAATTATTTGGTTAAAATGTATTAACAATTCACTGTTAAAAAAACATACATTTTAAAACCTTTAATTAGGGGTGTGTATCGGCGTGAACCCCACGTTGTGATACGTATCCCGCTACAGAGGTGCTGATATTGATATATTGTGATATATTGCAATATATTTGCGATTTGATATATAAATTTGTATGTATATGTGGGTGTGTATATGTTTATTTATTGAAATAAGTAACTATGTAATTTGAAGTTAATATTGAATATAACAGAACAGAATTAAGCAATTAATAACATTTATTAAAAATATATGTATAGCATGTGAATAAAAAAATATATGGTGTATTATAAAAATATGGTCCTGCATCGTCTAGAGTTTTAACTCTTTTTGTGCAATTTGAAGAAGAGAATTTTTCCCATTTGTAGTCATGAATTAAAATGCTTTCAGGATTTTTAAAAGAAAAGCTGAAAAAGAAATCAATATAGAGGAAATGTACAGAAATCTTTTAGATTTCATGGTACATTAGCTTGAGACAGAGTCCTGGATTGATTTACTTCATTTTATAACATGTCGGAAAATCTTTGTATTACTTCTATTACAACACCGTCAGCAGAGGCAGTACAATATAAACAAAACTAAACACTGTACTGTGAATGAAACACTAGTATTTCCACACTGGAAATACTATGCTTAGTGGCAGCACAGTAAACCCAATTGCCAGTATGACATTTTGCAATGAATACAATGCTAGACAATTTTTTTCCAGGTGTTTTATCATTTTATGTTAAGATGCAGTGCTTTCTTACTAGGCATTTAATCCTTTGAATGGATGCCTTGTCCTTGCTTTAACATCATTTTGAAGCAAAGTTTAGCTGCAAGATTTATGGTATCTTTATTTTATTATTTATTAGTGATGGTGTCTAGGCCTGCAGAGGCCACCATGGTTGTTGGAAGCTTAAGGTGTGTGGGGGGGTGGGGGGTCCATCCAGAGTACATGCCATTTCTTACATTCACCTGCATTTGAACATGTTGCTCTTATCTGGCTGTCGCATAAGACATATTTTCAATAGCTCCTTGAGTAAAATAAGAAACAAAAAATGCAATTTTGTGGTCAGTAAGCCTATTACTGTTAGTGAATCACACTCCCAGTATTCCTGACTTTCTCTTCATGATTCCCTACTCTGTCCACTGTCCTGTCCAATCCAAATAAAGGCAACAACCCTAAAATACATCTAAGGAAACATTATATATGAAATAACAACATAAAAAATAAAATGATAAACACAAAAGTAAAAAGGCTCCTAAATGAGATAGAAATATATAACACAATTAGTTTGAAAGTTTTTCCTTGTCAGCACCAAATGTAAAGATTTATCAGCCCCTCCCCTCACTGGCACCCTGAGTCTCTGCTCCGTCTGTGAGCTGACTTTGCCACCGTGTATCCAGGCTTCTTGTTTTTGTCAGCTGTTCTTTGAGCAAAACTACAGCCCTTGATCCTTTGACAGGCAGTCTGCTCATTCATTTTGAATACCATTATTGAGTATTGTTAGCGTTGATGTCTTGTTCAGCGGAAGTACGAACTGGTGTCAATGGAGCATCAAGCTCCTTGGCGGAGGAGGTGCTGCGCTTCCGTGCTGTGTCACTGTCCAGGAAAGGTTAATGATTTAATCTCTGGTTAAACAGTGGCAGGTGAGTTTACCTGGATTCATGTACAGAGAAAAACGTCATGGTACACAGTGGAAAGGGTGCCACAGAATGCTAAATAAACTTAGCACAAAAAGTATGTAAATTTCTGTTGGTTAGATTATTTTTTTGTTGTAACAATGCTTCTTGGCAATAAATCTTATACTGTTGGAAAGCCTGTTTATTTCCCTTTTAAATGGTGCCACATTTGTAAGGAACATGCATTTGTGGGATGAGCAGCAGAGCTGAGCATGTGGGAAACGGTTTTCTTGGGGTGTTTTCTTCTTAGGAAGCCCACTTCATGGCCTGTCTCTGACATTCCCAGTTATATGGAACTTGGCCTTCAGTTTGGAGATGGTACTAGGCAGTAGGGGATTTATTTTAGCTGAAGCTAATGTAGCTAAGGCAAACCACTGCTTGCGTAACTAATTCTAAAATTTGCCTATACATAATCTAATCCCAGATTAGACCCTTGACCTTTTTTTATTTTTATTTATACAATGTTATCAATGGTTATTTCACGAATGTAACTGTCAGACTTTGTTTATGAATAAAGCTGAATTTAAATAAAAAAATCTTCAGGAAAATTGTATTACTTTTGTTCTGACAGAAACAGCTTCTGACAGTACAGAGGAGGCGCCTGAGATCTGCGCTCTCTGGCCCCACTAATATTAAATTATTCTGATGCCCATGCAGTGGGGTGGGAATTACTAGTGGCCCCTTGATACGATATTATCATAATACTTGGGTCACAATTCGATATTATTGTGATTTTAAACATTTTGCAATACAGTGAGTATTGCAATACCATATATTGCGATCTAAACCATTTTTTCAAATGTGTAGCTGATTAATCATTAGTCTTGCCATCATGTTTGTCTTGTTTCTGCAATATTTTATTTTCATGCAGCACTGGTTTTACTAACTTTCTCCTGCTCTATGACCATCACTTCTGCCAACTTCACTGGACAAACAATTGTCTAAACAATTGATTTTATTTGTTATTATCACAGACTTCAGTTCGTATGAGCAATTAATAAAAAAAAAAATCAATATTTGGTGGATGAGACGGTACCAGAGATGCACACACACAGTTCTGTTGTTGGGAATGTATTTTCTATATATCATATGTACCTCTGCTATAAGATGAAACACATGCTCTCTCTTTTTCCCTCATCAACATGATCAGTTCAAGCTCTCCTCTTAATAAAGCTCCTCTCTGTGTACATATGAAACACTACAGACACAAGTCAGACTTCGCTGATAGATACAGACACTGAGACACTGGAGATTAAATGTTCTTATATGTCAGATATATTTCTTTAATGGTAGTAATTTTATACTAACACAAAAACACTTACTGTTAATGAACTGTTTATTTTGAAAATAAATAAATGAAACACACACACACACACACACAGTGCTGACGCTGATCCTCCATGGAGAGGAGCGTTAATGCAGGAGAAAAGAGTTTTGGTATTCTGAAAATTTTGCCCTTAACAGACTGAAGTCTGAAGACTGCAATCTGCACAACCAACAAGTTAGCGTGCGTTTCAAAGTAGGTGTGTGCTCGAGTGTCACGTTTGTGTGTCATATGCAGCATGAACGAGGATGAGGAAGAGAGGTTGGTGCTGCGTAAAAGGCACACGAACCATCAAAGAGAAGGGGAAGAAAGGGAAAAAGAGTGACGAGGGATGGGAGATCATGATGGAAAAATTAAAAAACTGAAGATTGTGCATGAGTCCCAAATCACAAGTCCAAGTTGAGTTGCGAGTCTTTTGCACACGAGTCCAAGTCAAGTCTCAAGTGTGCAACTTAAGTGCGACTCGAGTCCAAGTCGCGGACTCGAGTCCCCATCTCTGGACGGTACGATATATCACCAGACAAAATATTGCGATACCATGCTGTGTCGATTTTTTCCCCCACCCCTACCATACAGAATCATAAACTTATGATTCTTTTTGATAATATTTTAATGCATTATTATTACTATTACTATTAATTTCCATCCCACTCTCTCCCATGGTTATGCCGTTTCCAGTGCAGCTTCTAATTACAGCTTCAGTCCAATCAGATTGTGCCCTGTGTTGCCTCCAGGTTGAAAAATTTGCCTTGAGGCTGTCAGAATTTTAAGTCAATCCCTCTGCAGTTGAAGTCAACAAGGATCATAGCGATGACTCATAACCTTCAACCATTCAGGTTTTGAGTTTGACATAATGGGTGCATTTTTTTTAACACGCTAGGCCATTCTAGCAGCCCACACATATAAATGAAAATTATTTATTATGACTTAAAAAGGTAAATCTGCTGTTTAGTCAGGAGATTAGGCATTCCAAAGAGTAAAACATCACATCACAGCAATACATTTTAACAGCTCGAGGAGCATTCAGATAAAAAAAAAAAAAAACATGACACACAAACATTTAAAAATCTAATTTTAATGAGGTCATAATGAGGTGTTGTCACTCAAAATTGGGAACTATCCTTACAAAGAATACCATCTTTTGCCAGCTTTGTAACAGTAAGTAGTGCAATGGCTGCAGGTGCAAAGGCAATCAGATTAATCTACTAGATTAGCTGGTGCATAGCAAAACTAACTTTTTCTATTTATTTGCATGCAGGGAAATCACACTTCATATTGGCATAATCATTATCATGATAATTAGCAATGTAATCACACATATTACTTTCAGACTAAGCAGGCCTAGTTTTATGCAATATGGCTTGTGTGAACAAATATAAGTCTCTTCTTTCTGAAACAGCCCACACAATTCTTATTTATTCTTCTCTCGTTGTTTACTGATTAAATGGTGGTGAGGGTTTTTACTAACATGGTGTGTCAGCAAGCTAGCAGCAGCCAGCTCACCCTTGCTGATCATGAGGAAGAGCAACCGCTATCTGAACCGCTGGCCTTTATTTCTTTCTTGCTCATCTTTCAGCATTACATTAAACTGCAAGAGGATGTGCAGAGGACATAATAGGAGGAGGAGGTGGAGGAAGGAAGCTGTCGGAGAGAGTGGGTGCAAGGGAGGGGGGACAGGCAAGACCTGATTAAAGACTGTCTTTGTTATGTAATTAGCTGGAAGAGAAGAAGAAGAAGGCCCCTGTGCTGCTGCTTGTGCTGCAGGGATGGAGAGCAGCTGGCCTGAGGTTGTCTAATTGCCTGCTCGGATTCTTTCCAGGCCTCATCCTTCGGAGCTCACACACCCGTAATGGCACAGATGTTTACTGCTGGGTACCCTGGCGAACGCTACATGGTAACCGCTGTCTATATTTCTCCGGTTATGATCCAGTGACACCTCTTTCTCTCTCTCCTGGGACAACCCATATATGCGTGATGTTTGAACGGGCTCAGCTGCTACAGCAAGGGGAAGTGTCTATTTATAGGGCCAACAATGACAAGGATTGCATTTTCATCCTTGAATCAGTGTGATCTCATTTGAAATTCATAAATTATTCATCCACTATTATTCCTCTATTTTGGGGATCTCTTAACTTGTGACTTAGTTTTTGATTTTTAATTTTGACCTCAAGTTTTATTGACTCTTGATCCTGTTTGGAGCTGCAGCGTAGACTAAAAATGTTATTAATATTCTCAGACTGTCAGGAAAAGGTGTTCAGTTTTACTTAGCAGGGGACAAACCTGGGCATCTTTTGTCTTTATTGAGGGATATTAAACTGTATTACCTCAGGGCTCCTGCATGATTTTATTTCTATTTTTCCAATCATTGAGAGATAAAGCCTGATGTTGGTTCATGGTATCTACATTTATTTAACATTCATCTCAATGATGAACTTATATATATTAGTACTGGCACACTGGATGTCTTGCATATGATAAGTCATAAGTGAATATTATTTGTTTAAAGTTTACCAAGAATTTTCTTTAGAACTCCTTAGACGCCTTCCACTCATAGGCAGGTATTTTCTCTGCCTTTTGGTCTTTCACACACAACTAACAAACAATGTTTTAGGTGACTGAAAATGCACCTTTTGGAGGACTCCTTCCAGTGCTTACTTTTATGTGTCGATGAGGAATACCGAGTTTTTGGAACATCACACTGTGGGCCAGTTTAAATTTCAATATCAAGGACATGGCTGCTGTCTGTGTGTGAGATTCTTCGCCCGTCCTGTTGACATGCCGAGCTCTTTACAGCAAGTAACAGAGCATTTTTAGTTTTTCATGTTGATGAAGATGTTTTTGAGAACATAACATATTTTTATGAATGATGGAGGGAAAACCTCAGGTTTTAAAAACACCCTACTTACACGTAGACGAGGCCCGAGGTTCCAAAGAGGCGTCAAAATTAACCTCACTCAGTCCATTAATGTTCCATTAAAGTCTGTGCCATGTGCCATCAAGATTCAGCTTCAGGACACCCCAAGTTAATTTCCCAAACTTTCATTAAAATACCTCAAAATTTCAAAGCAAATGCCCCTAAAAATTCTAACCAAATTCCTTTAAAAAATATAAATACACTACCAAAACTTTCAGGAAAATGAAAATTTCCTCAAACATCCAAATAAATTACCAGATTTCCCCTTAAACCTTGCAACAGACCCCTCGGAAATATACAAACATATCTCCTAAGTTTTCTTAGACATTGTTGAAAATTTCAGAGCAAATTCTATTAAATTTCCATTCAAAGTCCTGAAAATTTAACTGCAAATTCTCCAAACATTTGAAGTAAACTACTTAAATTTCAGTGGGCATTTTAGGAAAATACCTCAGAAACTTAAATAGCAGAAACTACTAAGGTGCATGATGTGCTCATATGTACATGCAGGGTCTTAGGAGGTTCAGATGCAGTGTAATTTACATCACTGGGGCTGCTGGGAGACGTAATGGCTTGACCAAACTATACAGAAGTTGACAATGAATCATACCATTAGTGCAAATTTAAGACAATCAATGCACTAATAATGGGTCTTAACCACATTGCAATAAATGCATTAATGCTATCAGCTTTAAACTGTAATAAACAATTTTTGTTTTAAAAATATCTTTCCCAGCACTTCTTACCAGCATAAATGCAGTATTCTTCTATCCTACGTTCACAAATCTTGCATTGATTTGTCAATTTATATTCAGGACGTATTGTCCAGTTCACAGAACAAATGAGCTCTTAATTCAGGTTTAAAAGGGGGCAACTAAAAGTACAGAGAGCAACCATTACATTGACAATCCTTTTATCTATGAATAACCCCGGTTGTTCCTTCTGTATCCATGCCACCTGCACTCAAGTGCAAATGTGTGCATGAAGATGTGTCCTTGTGCATCTGTATGCAATAAGAGAAAGCAAGAAGACCAAGGGAGGGAGTTAGGGGCCTCCAATCCATCTCCTCTGTGTGTGATGCCGCTCGCCAAGCCGGAGGTGTGCAGGTGTTGTTGTTTGAGCGAAGGACTCTAATGCTGTAATCATTTGCAGTCCCTCGTCAAAATTATTCTTCCCAATCTGAGCGGTGTCAGTGCTTATTTCAATATTTTGCTGGCCAGCATTACACTTACTCCAGAGTGTGCACACCACACACGCACTCATACGGAACACCTGCTCAACAGAAAGCAGCCAAACACCTGCATCTTGTCGTCTCTGCAGGTCTGCCCACACTTCCCTGATGGCTCAAGCGCCTCCTCTTCTTCCCTCTTTCTCATTTCTATCTGACTCACAAATTGTGGTACTTGGACACATTTTGATGACCAATACCCACCTCCCACACTCTCACACACACACACACACACACACACGCACACTTCTCTCAGTCTTTGTAGCTTTTGCTGATATTAAAAAGGAGAAAGCAGCTGGGTCTATGCAGAATAATGAGGTCAAAGCCATTCTAATAAGTCTGGGGGATGAGCCCAGTGCAAGCAGGGCAAGAGGAAAGAGAAATGAGGAGGAAAAGAATAAAAGGAAAGCAGCTCTCCAGGATAAATAAAGCCGTGGCTGGAAGTGTTATGGCTGGGTGGCTGGTGAGACTTTTCAGGTCTGGCACTGAAACTTAATCTGCAGCTCTGATTAACCTGAAGGTACAGGGATCCTTGTAATTAAAGGAATTTAAAGTTTGACTGATACAGAAACTACAACTGATTCATACAATGTGTAACTAAAGAAGATACACAGGAGTTTTTTCTGTTCTTTCTAGTATTAGTGTATCTATGATCAGATAATAAAGCAGCGCACTAGACTAGAAAAAATGCCTGCATACTGTCTAAATTGCCCGTTATTCACAACTGCAACACTGCCTGAGCATTTGTTCAGTGTAGACAGTGCTCTCTTCTTTTGGCTTTTGGCAGCTTTTGGTTCATCACGACTGAAGATCTGGCAAATCTTCAATCCCTAGGTACTTCCTATATGGGGGAAATGCGATTTGATAGCAGTGGGAACAAAGCTGTTTTTGTAGCACTTTGGTCTCTTAAAAAACAAATCTTGTATTCTGATAGATTCTCATGATTATAATGAAGTATTTCACAACTGTCAGACTTTCAGCCCTTTGTAACTTTAATATCACTATCTCCACATTTCCACCTGAAGTCATCGCAAGACTTCAGCAAAGGATTTGAAAACATAACTGTTTTTATGACAGAAAATATTTCTAAGACTTTGTGATGCCTGGAAAACAAACTTAGAAAAATAAATTGTTGATGATCAGTGAAGTATAGTGGTGGTTATCGAAAGTATTTGTGTAATGTCTCCTGAGAATCCAAAGCTCAGGGTCACCTGTGACAACAGTTCTTGAAGAGTTTGTTGTTCAGTAGCTTAAAAGCCCCTCAGCAGTCTTTCGTAGCTTTATAGATATTTGGTATAATATAATAGCGTCTTCCACTGTTGTTGTCATGCTACAGCTGAATAAAGTCCCCTGTCAGTGCTAGAGATTGAGCCAACAACATTCCACTTATTAGACAGCAAGCTACCTATAGGCCAATCTGCCAGCCAAAAAGGTGTCCCTCATAAGGCTGATTCCATGTGAATGGAAGGCGTAATTTATCCTGCACAGCGCCAGAGAGGAAGGTAGATGCTGTCAAATCCATCCCTGCCATGATAAATAGCCATTTACTGCAGGATGGCAGCGGGATAGGGCAGGTACACGCGCTGAAATGCTCTCGGTGTCTTTCTCAAAGTGTTTTCTCAGACAGCCTACGTGGTGAGACCATACCTCATACACGTCTTCGCTGCACACTTGGCAATTGCCATAGAGCCTGACAGAGTCTCCTGGTCTCGTCAGGCATGTCTGTAAATCACAACCCAGTTGTGACATCTGCAGAAGTTTTGCTGTACCGCTGTATGTATTGTGTCAATTATACAGTGAATTAAAAAAAAACTCTGCTCTGTAATTTTTTAGAAGCATACATTTAAATGAATTTACATTCAAATTGTTAAGAATTTTAACTTAGTTTCCTTGTTTTGAGGGATGATTCATTTCAGAAGAAATGATCAAAGTTACTGAAAAGATCACGATTAAGTTGGGACTAACTTGCCTGTGTTGCTGTATCATTATTGTGTTGACACAATGTTGCGTGTTATGTTGGCTGTTTTGCACATGTGCTTGCACAGTACTTGGGTGCCAGATAAGTTCGCAAAAGTTTTTATCGCTGAATAGTGGGGTTGAATTTATATCTCTGCAGACAGGTGGATGCAGTGCATTTAGATGAAGTTTCTTGGCAGGAAAAGCCTTTTTCACCTTGAGCTTCTAGAGGCTCCATTTTTGACCTCTCCCACCTGCAAGCTGACTTCTGTTCATTTTATTTTGCTATTTTTTTATTCATAGAGGTTAAAGTCCATGCCAAAACACTCAGTTTTTCTGCAGTGAATTTAGAGTCTGTTCTGATTTAAGTAATGACTCATTGTCACTAAATAGTTGCCATTCACAGCTGCTGGTGAGATCTACAATATCTGTCCCTTTGCATTGATTAAATACCTGAAGCTGTGACAATTATGAAATATAGACTCCATTCACACTCTCCAAGCTGAAGAATGTGCTGCATTTCATTATGCACGGGTCAAACAACGTGTATACCTTTGTTAATTAGCTAAGTCTCCCAGGGCTGTACAGGGATTTAATAACGGAGGAGCACAACCTTCTGCATTTTCCTGGAAACAGTGTTAGTAAAGTATTCTACACTGATTTTGCAGCAGGCTCATACATTGCAAGATGTCTTCAGGTTGTGTCCTGAGCTCAACTTCAAATTTTGGGAAAAGTTTTCTACCAAAATCGCCTCTACTTCTGTAAAAGATAATGAAATCTGTAAAAGCTGCTCAAATGCAACGTAAATAGTATAATTTTTTTTGTGTGTTTGCATTCAGATGTGAAAGAGCTCCAACCAATATTATAAATTGACTTACTGTATTCCTAACGTTCATAATACATGGGAATAAATAGAGACATTGACTTGTCTTTAAACATGCCAACAGTGGCAAATCCTGGTTAATCTTACATTTGCAATCGTTTAATCTACCCGAAAAGTCTCGAATACTAAATTAAAAAATGCATTAAAGATGAACACTGATTTTTTACAATTAGTTATAATGCTAGTTGCACAATGGTTAATAAGTATTACCAAGATAATCACCAAGGACCGAAGATTTCAGGTCTGCCATGTGTCAAAACTAAAATAAATCTCTGTTAAAACCAGTTCGATCAAGAAGTAGAGAAACCTTAAAAAACTCCAGATCTTCAGTCATATTTTTAGTCAAAGTTGCTGCAGGCATAAGAGAGGAAGACTGTCTTAACTTCTCTAATTTGTAATTGCATGCTTTGGCACCAGGCCGGGAGTGGCTAATCTGGAGAACTGTGGGTATTCCTGGTGGGCAGAGAGGGGCTGTGAGGGCCAGTGTACAGTGACAGTAAATAGATCATACGGTTTGCATTCACAATGCATGGGTGTGTGCACTTCTTGTTTGAGTTGCATTTCCCCTCGAGAATTCCCTTGTTTTTTTTTTTTTTTTGAGACCCTCTTTCTCCACCTCCCCCTCCCTCTTTCCACATCTCTTGACATCTTTGTATCCCTCTCTGACTGACAGCCAATCATGTCATTTCGTCAGGAGGTCCACCTGCATCCATCTGACTGGAAACATGAGTGTAATATTGGATCCTCAAAAACAGTTAATCCCCCCGTCCAAACAAAGTCAAGAGGATAATGTAAAAGAAAGGGCGATAATAACAAGAGCATAGTGGTGGCCAAATGACAAACAAGAACTACCCACTTAGTGGGTGCTTGAGATTCAATTTATGTTGCCATGGTAAAAAATCAAGAATCGACATTGTTTGATTTTTCCTAGGATCCTTACAGGGTAAGTTTAAAAGTCAGATTTTGTCTGCATCTGCTTTAATGCAGCCTTTTGTTCCTGAAATGCTCTCATGTGTACAACATTAAATGCACTGTGCTGTTTTCAGCAGATATAAATACAAATGAACTGAGTGTGTTGGTAGAGTAAAACATGACAAATTCCTGCACATTTAATTGAGTCTTTGACCAATTCTAAGCAGATCCTACGCTGACCTTTGTGTTTTATGATGTTCAGTTGTTGCCTGAAACTAGAATAAAAATGAAAAACTCCATTCATAAAGTCAATGAATATTACATTTTTGTATCAACATGATCATAATATTAAATCTATCCCACAGAATACTGGATGTAATAAAGAAACCATGTGGTGCTGCTTATGACCGGTGCACATATCTTCCTTTTTAGTTCCACAGACAGAAAATTGTCAGTGGTCTCTGTGCATGTGAAATAACTTACCTCAGGATGTAAGAACTTATCAAATGGAATATCAAAACACATATGCTTTGGATTGCTGGGCCTGTTTCCTGGTGCCTATCTTTAGCTAGTGTCCCCTGTGGTCCTGTTTTTTAATGGCGAATATGCCTACCAAATGTCTGCTGAGTCTCCTGAGGAGAGAGCAAAACATTCAGCAAATAGACGGGGGGACACACAGCAGTGCACAGTGGAAAACTCACTCTCCTGTTAGACACCTTTTTAAGACAGCTGCTTTATGCACTATTGGAGCACAGACACAAAAGACAGAATTTTGGGAAGACGGGTGTACAGAGATTTTTTTTTTTTTTTTTTGCTTAAATCTGTCTGTGTGGATAAATACTTTTTCATAGTGACTTGTTCCAAATCTGACTCCTGTATAACATGTATGCAATCAACATTTCCAGGGATATGCAGAGGATTTTAGAGGGGCAGGGCCCCAAATTCAGAAGTTGGCATTTTTCCAAATAATTTAAGAAATCATCACCTGGAATAACTTATATTGTGAAACCATCAAATAATATGAAATATAAGAAGCTTATAGTCATTGTTAGAATTGTTATACACTATTGTTATTGTTATTATTGTAAATTATAATAATAATTGTGATATAATGTTGTTATAACTGCTATTTGTTGGTTTTAAACATTCACACTGTGCAGTCATTAATTTTAAACTCTTAAGAGTCTATTTACTCTTAAAACTTGTGAAAACAACACCCAGGAAAACAGCTGTCACCACTGAATCCTTTTGATGAGGCACACCTACTCACAAGAAATAAGATCGTCTCAAATTGTAAAAAAATAAAAAAATAAAAAAAAAATGCTTTAACCTGACTAGAGGATTCATTTGTCTGCTATACTGTCATGTTTCAACTCTCCTTCCTTTTTTAAGCCACCATAAAGGCAATCACAATTATGTCATGATAGGCAGACAATTTAGAGCCAAAAAGCATCAGTTTCATTTTCTTATCCTGTATTGAACACTTCAGGCATTCTATGTGAAGTTATATTTTCCTCCCGTTTATGATGTGTCTTTGTTAATTTGCTGCTGAAAACACTCCATACCCTGATGTTGCTCTTCAAAATTAAAGTCCTAAATGATGATGAGCATTGGAGGCTTTTATTGTGACAGACTTGGCAGGAATAGAGCATGTCTATCACTGGATACTTTACAAACTTTAGCATCGCAATGCTAACAGACTGACTTGTGGTTGCTTGTAGAGAGACCGTCCCAGCCCGCTCCTTTCAGTTATTCAGGACTAAAGACAAGTGAAATATGGATTATAACACATCTTCAGCAGGTGACATGTTTGTTCCTGAGCATCTGATTCAAATAAAAACCAGACAAGCACTCCAGCAATTAGCCTTCCCCCTGACTTTATAGAAACTTTGGTCAGAGCGCAGCTGCTTGGCTCTGTGCTAGAGAGGAGACACAGAAGTTGGGGAATAAATTGACTGTTTTCTGGAACAAATCTCTCCCATACTTTTAATGACCTGTAGGCCACTGTGGCTGATAGATTTGGGAAATCTACCTCACAGCAAGCAAAAACACAGCATTTAGCTGTTAACCAAGGAGTGTGGGGTGTCCCTTATTTTTATGCACAGAAGTTGGCAACCCTAGGAGCATAAGCTTTAACAAGTGTAGCTAAAGATAATGTAGCTATGTAGATAACATGGATAGGTTCCTTAGATAGCTGCTTTATGAGCTTAGCCTTAGATACATTAGCTACATGGCTTCATAGCTCCATTATCTTTAGCTGACTTAGCTTTAGCAATATGAGCTTTAGCAATGTGAGCTTAAGCAAATGTAGCTACTGCTAATTTAGCTACATAGATAATGTAGCTTACATAGCTGCTTTGGTAAATTAGCTTTAGCTAAGGAGCCCTTTTTGCTACCTAGCTCCGGCTACTTAGTTTATGCAGGTAATGGAGCTATGTAAGCTTTGCTGGCTGTTTGGAATGTTTTTATGGAGAACAAGCTTTTTGATTTTAAGCAGACTGTTTACTCTGCCTTAATAAATGTTTTGTCTTCAGGTTTATCAGGTCAGGTGTTTAACTTTTAACTTTTCCTAATACTTACCTTAACCCTTATGCTAACCCCTAACAGAAGTTTAATCTAATTTAACGTAGAAAGTTTTAACGTGCCGTCAGAAATGAACAGGCTGCAGCCAGACTGTCTTGAGAATTTCAAAGAAATTACTTTTAATTTTTGTAAAAAATTTTAAACATGTTTTTAAAGTGTCCAATAAAAAGTATCCCAGAGTTTCTTAATATTTCCTGAATGTTTCAATGAAACATTCCATTTAAACCCCCCTCCCCCAAATCCATTAAAATTCCAGAAAAATCTAATTCACAAATTGCAAAGCCAATTCACCCTTATATTTCTTGGCAAATTCCCAAACATTTTCAAATGTTTTCCCAAATTTCAATGAAAATGACAGAGAATTCCCCAGACATCAAAATAAATAAATAAATAAATAAATAAATAAAATAAAAAAAATCCCTGAAATGTCAAAAAAAAAAAAAAAAAAAAAAAAATTCAAAGGACTCCCACCTCCTCAAATTCCCAAAAATTACAAATACATTTACCATATTTTACATAAAAATGCATGAAAACTTCCAAACAAAATTCCCAAATTCTCATGATAAAGCATATTTCCCCCAAACTTCCAATGAAACTCTCCAACATATACATATACAGTAACATATCCAGCAAATTTTCATGAAAATACAAAATACAAAAAAAAAAAAAAAAAGCAAACAGCTAATTTTCCCACATTTCAACCAAATTACATTAATTACATTCTGGAGAACTATCTCAAAAATTCTAAAGGCAGAAATAACTATGTGGAAATCATATCTTTAATGTCCTCATATGCAGGGTCTTAGGAGGTTAAAAGACTTCATGTTCACACTCATTCAATTTAACAATGCTACATATTCAACAAAAATCACAGACACTCACAAACACAGAAACACAGCTCCAGATGGATGAACTGTAAGCGACAGACTCGGCGCTCCTCATGAACAAAGCGTTTTTATGGAGGGGGAGGTCAGAAGTCCAGCACACGGCGGGATGTGAGACTGGAACCAGCAGCAAACATATGGGAAAGTGTAATGTCATATGGCAGCTCTGGATATACAGCCACTCTTTAGCTGCTGCGCCCATATAAACTTTACCATGAATTTCCATTCCTCTCAGTCCATGGGGGAAACGAGGAGATTCATGGACTCTTCATTGGGCTGTTAGTCCGTCTCACTAAATGCCTTTTAGAATGCCACAGGTGGACATTTGAGTGTAAATCAAGTGGATATTTATGGCACTGCTTTTAGGAGGAAATAAGTTCTCTCATTGGGGGAACGTTGGTTATCTTCCCGCCCAGTTCAGACAGGGAGCCTGGTGGTAATATATCCAACCGGCACACAGCGAAGGAGGTGGAAGGGAGATTTTCCACAGCTGCACACGGTATTTTGCAGACATCCTAGAATTGCAAAACAGTCTTTCCAGGAGTCCCTTCACATTGCAATCAATCTGAATTGTAATTTCAGCTTCGCTGCAGAAAAAAACGCTGAAGTCCGACTGTGAATTTGGACAGAGGGGAGTGAAAAATCCAATGCTCACTTGTGACACGTTTGAGTTTGATATTCACAACTCCGTCCTGGTCAGCTCCAGGCCACCTGTTATGTCAATGACGGATGCCAGTGTAAGCACCCGGCTAGAAGCTGAAGTGTACAGTCTATGACTGATATTCAGATAGTAAATGGTTGTGAGTGAGTGTATTTGTCATGGTTCCTTATCGTCACCTGCTGTGCGCCTGAGAGAGACACACACATGCAATTGTTCTCCCTTACACACTCACCCACACATTTTCTGAGCCAGTTTAGTTCTTCACCAACTTCTCATTTATGACTCTTTCTTTCCCCAGTTAAAGAGTTTTTTCTCCTTAAATTCAGAGCATACTTTTCTTAAAACATCAGAAAAGAAGTTTTACAAACACACCCACTTAAACTCCTACAAACACATGCAGGCACAAGTTTTCTTTCTTTCTTTTCCTTCCATGCACAGACTGACCACCATCTTTCTTGCTTTAGTAATCATGACACCCTCCATCCCTGCTATGACTACCTGTTCACTGAAGAGTGTTTCTTTTTCCATGTGATCTGTGCATGGAAGCGTCTGTTTTCAGGCTGTGAAGTTTGACCAAATTCAATCAAGTGCATTAGGATTTTTCATCTCCTGGCACACAGAGCCCTGAGTCATTGCGCTGCGGTTGATTTATTGGCCGCCTTCTGAGTTCCTTTTTAATGCCTGCAAAATTGTGCTGAGCAGGATCCGTGGGAAATCTAACCTAATAGCTGCTGATACAGAAGCTGCTACGGATACAGAAAGAACCACTTTTGTGTAGAAACATGATGATGAATACTCACCAACAGAGGTAAATGTGCATATTCAGAAGCGTACACACACAAGGACGTGCAGGTTTGTTGAGAAACCTGCTTGTTAGCTGTGTAAGCTTTTCCTTCTCCAACATTCTGTCAAAACAGACAAAGAGATTCACAACAGACATGCTGTGGGCCCCCTCTTTGGATGAAAAAGTGTTTGATGACAGTATTTCCCTGACAGCTGCGTGAAACTGGCAGGACAAAATCCACATAATCTGACTTCCACTGCAGTCAAAGTTTAACACACAGTGCTCTGTAACTCCATGAATACAGCGTCATCATCTAGACAACAAGACTGCGTGACTTCTTTTACTCCTTCTTTTACTGAGCAAACCAGATGAGCCTTGATCATGCCGTGTTTTTGTGCAGCACCCTGAATGATGTATTGATTTTCATGAGGGCTCCTTTCATTACACTATACAGGCAACATTAAGTCTAGTTGATGGTATGTTTTGAGAAAGCCGGAGAGTCCATAGTAGTGGTGGATATTTCTGCTGATGCTTTGTGGTGAGCAAACAAGATGAGACACAGGATGTTTCATTGCATAATTTCTTCCCAAAGGTTTCTGCATGCGTCCTGACTCCGGAGCTGTGATGGCGTTTACTTCAGTGACCTCGTAATACCTCTAAGCTGTGTCAAGGTTCAGCGGCACTCAGCGACAGAGATGGACTGAGCTGTTAATCTCCCTCACCGATCTCCTCAGACACACTCACTCTGTCACCGATACCCTGCGGCACGAGCAGCCGCCTCTTTTTCCTCCTCTCCCTCATGAACACTGACTGGTGAAAGGACTGGATCAGTCTTATATCTCACTATCTCTGCAGATCAGTCACCAGGAGGGTGTGCTACTATATCTGAGGCTCTCAAGGTCACTTTTGGCATTGTTCAGGAGGTGCACTTGCAGGATTGTTAGTTTAACAAAGAGCCAGGTGACACTGAGGCCTTCAGCAGATGCTGTCTTATTAATTCATTGAGGATGGAGGTAATAATCTAAATATGTTTATTTGAAGATGTGAAGAGTGTTTAACCCATTTCAAGGCACTCATTGCCCTAGAAGCCCTAAAATATTATTAGTGGGCATCCCATAACATTTTTTTTAATTTATTTTGTCCCTTTTCAATATATTTTACATTATTGTGGTGAAAATCAAGGTCAACAAAGTGACCATGAATGGTTAAAAAAGGGACTTTTTTTAACCATTTCATGCTAAAATTGCAGTAATAGTTTGAAATCTGTTGCCAATAAAACCTATTATGGCATTTAGTAATACTATTCACCTTTATAATGTGTGAGTTTCAGCAGCTTATCATGATTAGCTATGATTCTAGTCCTATTTTTTATGTTGGGAAGAGATGTAACATGTGTTTTTCAAGTTTTGGATGAAACAGGAAGTTTGAGACACTCTGGACCACTGCTCATTGGTCAAATGCTGTGATGTCAATTTCTGTGATGCCAACTAATCTCCACTGCAATGTTAATTTTGTCAACCAAAACTATGACTAAAAATATTTGTTGACAGACTTTTTCTTCCATGTTGAAAACTAGACTAAGACTAGCCAAAAATAGATCTGCGATGACTAAAACTGACAAAAGAAGGTTTGGTTTTTGTCAAGATGACTTAAACGGGACTAAAAAAATGATTTATGTTTCGTCAGACATTCAAAATCCATGATTTTTCATTACTGTGAATAAATCTGTCAAAAACAATGCATCTGTAGCTATTCTGCCTCTCAGCTGTAGAGAGCAGGGACCCCAGGTTTGGCAGAGGGTTAGGATTAGAACTCATTACTATGGCTTGGTACCAGATTTAGGAAAGAGAATAAATGCTTGGACTAAAAGTAAAGACTAAAATGCCAGGACTTTTTATAGACTAAAACCAGACTAAAACTGAAAAAGGTTGAAGTGACTAAAATGTGACTTTAACTAAAAGACATGTAATCAAAAGTCTAAGACTTAAATGAAAAATAGCTGTCAAAATTAACACTGCTCCCCTGATTTGCTGAAAAAATCCTTCTGGTTCTAGGGGAAGGGGAAGTCAACGGAAGTGACCGTATATGGTTCCCTGCCCCGTAAAAGGTTAAAAATTCAATCAGGGTAAGCTGGAGAAAATTTAAAAAAATACACCAGCCAGACAATCCAACATGAGAAATGATTTTCTCCTTAATTTTAACTAAAAACAGGCTGGGGGATCCACCTTAATCGATGCTTATCAAAAAGCCAATGTGTTAAAATATAGAAACCCCCCTCAAAAAAGGCACATAAAAATAGATATACAGAAATAAAAAGGTATTAAAGATGTTTTGTTCATACAGGAATAAATACTTTATTTGATTTCAGAAGCGAGCTCTCTTTACACATAATGGCACCCATTAAGACACAGAGACCCACAAGCGATGGAGGAGAAGGAATACCGGCTGAACACTGATTGGATTCACTACCTTTTTAGTCCATTAATGAAGCACTTTCATTTAGCTGCCAGAAAAACTTTGTCTGTGACCTTCTCTGGCGACCTCGTCCAATATATCGAGTAGCAGTTTGAGACAAGAGGGTGAGAACACCTCTTCAAGGGAAATTAATATTCACAGAGGATGCTGTCCACCGCTGCACTAATCTGCATGAGATCTGACTTCCTTTCATTAATCAAGACGAGTATGCCCCGGTGCATCTGCGTTGTTTACCTTCAGAGTTTGTTGTTTTCTCAGCCTGTTGACTTGAGGCAAACAGCATAAATCACACAACAACACGACTTAACTCCACCACCCACAACGGCTGCCTCGGTGTTGTGAGATTTTCTGGAGGTTTCGGGGAGGAGGTATGAGAGCTTGAGCTGGGAATGATACCTGAGAGATAAATACAAAAAGAGGTTGTTTATGATTAACACAGTCCCTGGTTTTTACAACATGGAGATGACATTCTTTAAACTGAAACACAGAGAAGTGCTGTTTTTGCATTAACAAATCTTTTAACATTGGATTCAATATTAACATTGTCTGCATTTTCTTACTGTAGGTATATCCATCATATTCTGCGCTTGAAGATATTTTTTAAGATCAGTAGCTCCATTTATTCACTTTAAGACTAATTGCCCCCCTGTCGTTGCTATAAAATGTTGAAAATTAGACAGTTTGCCCGTTTCAAAGGCAGAAATGAAATCTATTGATCATACGTATGTTTTATTATATTTTTAAAATGATGAGAATGATTATACACGTTTAAAAATGTGTTGGCTCTAAATGATTTTTAAGGTGCAGCTGCATCACTTTGACCCAAATGATATACATGTGTTGGCATTTTGAATCTTAATTTGAATTTAAAATTGCCTGAAAATAGTGTGTACAAACACCTGCTAAGCCAAAAAAAAAAAAAAAAAAAAACTCATGTATTGTAATGTATTTACATGAAAAATGGAAATTATTAAATGTTCGACAGTGACTGGTTTGGTTGTTCAATGTGATTTATTTAATTTGTGTAATTTTTATTTTATAAAACCAGGGATTTCACTTCATGGAGCCAGAAGTGTTTGATACCTGGGCTTAGACCAGACTAGAGGGATCTAGAGGCCTGCTGCACCAGTAAGTTTCCGTTCATCAGGCACTTAAATATAATATTTTCAGGCAATCTTGAAGAAAAATCTAGAAGTTGGATTTTTTTTTTATTGATTAATATGTCATATATACAATCATATGCCCAGCCTTCATGGGCATGACACCTAGGACTTAAACATACCAGGATCAATGTGCAGTGCTTTTATTCCAGTTTTTGCTCACAGTGCCACTGCAGAGTTGTAGAGTTTTGAGAAGTCATTTCACGATGCAGTACTTTTCTAGGGTCATCATATTTATTTCATCTGCTAAAACACTCCTCTCACAGAGTCTGATTTGAAACAAAACTATTCATCTTTGGGCAAAAATGATTCAGTTCCATCTGTAAAACACATCCTGTAGCCAGTGTAATTCCTATTAAATGCCATTGTTCTCAAAGTGTGCTCATTACCCTAAAACCATAATACACTTTGTTGGAAATCCATAATTTTTACTTCTTCTGCTTAAAAAGACAATCTGTTTTTTTTTTTTTGTTTTTTTTATTTACCCAACATGGATGACACTTATTTTTAAAAATAGCATAAAAAGCTAAATAGGGGTCTCAGATATATTTTCAGAAAGGCAGAAAATGTGAATATTTAATACAATAATGTGTCTGCTGGGTAATTATGATGTTGGGGTTACAATGCTGGCTGAATTTTGTATAGGTTCTTTTGTTGTTGTGTTCTTGTGCTTGTGTTGTGTTATGATGCCTTCTCTTATTTGTGATTCTCCTTATTGTCAAAGCACTTTGTAAACCTCTGTCTCTAAAGGGGCTATACAAATAAAGTTATTATTTTTATTAAACTGTTCTTCATATTGCAGGATAAGCCCTTACAAGTGAAATAAAAACATTTGATTTTACACTGTTTTCCCTAAAGAATTAAATATCCACATCATTTTTGTATACTTTTATGATACCAGCATGAAGAAACCAGTATAAAAGACTTGAGGGTTCAGTAGAACTGGTAGAATAACAATAAATAAAGATTAATTTAAGGCATTTTTTTTAAGGACCTAAAAGGTGTAGGCTGAAGCTTTAGCTCAACAGATCTTCCCTTTTTAAATTCATGTTTTATCGGCTCAGTCTGAATTTACACAGAGCTGTAAAGAAAGTAGCAGACACTGTGGAAAAACGCATTTTATATTGACCTTTCAGATGTACATGTTCATACTCAACTTTGATATTTTATAGTAATCTTGTGTTGAAATAATTCTCTAAACTTATTGTGTGTATTACACTCTTTCATTTCCATTCCTACACCACTCCACAGATTGACCCCATACTGAAACACATCTGTGTTTGACATTTGTTGTGCTCTTTGGCCTTTAAGACAGAAGGTCATTATACACACATGACTCAGGTGCAGGGCTTTAAAAGATCATCAAAAAAAAGTATTTGAGAATGAATATTTCCTCTAAAGTCAAATCTAATTATAATCCAAAAATATATACAGCATCACAATGGCATTTTTAAAGTGTCTAATAATAACGAAAATGAGTTTTATTTATATTAAAATGTGTTTTCCATTGTTGAAATGTGATCTGATTAACCTTTAATATGAATGTTGACACATAGGGGCTGTATACATCTGCTAATACCACACTTTTTCTTATTTAAAATGTGTAAAGGCTAAGAAGCAAATCAGACATCAAACTCATAAAATATTGAAAAGTCAAGTTGTTTGGGTCCCTATGTAATTGCACAATGTAGTTAGAAGGATATTGTTTGTTATTTTAGGTTTTAAACAGGGAAAATGCACCCTTTTTCCAGTATTTCAATTTACATATCAAAGGAAATGCCCTGCAGTTAGCTCATGAGCTAATTAATGTCCATTGTCCCCAGCACGACTGTGCCACACAATTATTTTATTCATAATTCTGAATAAGTAAGTAAATGTGTGGACAGTGGCTAAACAGACCCGATTTTCAATACATTGATACAACTGTGAATAATCACTATTTCAGGTATATTTTTCATTGTATACAAGTTATTTCAGTTGAGTAAAATAAATTCATCTTGTCTGGATGGTAAGATTTACTGAAAGTTATCCCCAACTCTTTAATCTTTTTTTTGTAATTTGATCATTTTATCCATTTCAATCAGTGTGAAACTATCGATGTCACTTAATCCTGAAATGATTAGAAATGTAGTGTAAGGGATCAGATCCTCCTCAGGATCAGTTTGTCGTTTTGAGGAATCTTGCAGAAGTTAAAAATATATTTATTCAATAAATTCCTAAATTACATCTTTGACTTTGTGAAACCTTTGTGTGCTTCAGCTCACCAATGAAGACATTTACACAAAGAGACGGAGCAGTGTTCCTGTTTTCAGTCAGATCAGGACTACAGTTTGGTTTCTTTGGTTAAGAAAATCCTCCAGTAATGTCTTACACAGAACACCTGCTCCTCTCCATCTAGTTAACAGTATTGGCAGAGAGATACATGTTACACTGTTCAAAATGTCAAACTGACTTTCTTTCAGCTCTACACAGTGACTGATCCAACTGCCCTTTGACAGCGCCAGTATTTTACATGTAATTTTGTTGAAAGAAATATGTATTTCTCCTTTATAAGAGGCACATTTAAAGTCGTTGAAAACCACTCTGACCATGTTCATCACAGATGTACGGTTATTCTGATAATCACACTGCTGCCAAGGTACAAGGTTTCTATATGACGGAAGGAGACAGTGTCATTTGTCACTTTAGCACGCTCAGCAGGGTCAAACAGTTTTTCTTCACTCTCTCTGATGTAAACCGGTTCTGCACTTCACATCGTTTTGTCGCGAGCAAGGTCAACTACACTAAATTACTGGATTGAGACGGTAGAATAAAAAATGTGAGAGCGTATCAGCAGGGAGCATATGACCCCTGCATAAAGCCTCCTACACAGGGTCGCACTCTGAAATTTGAAAGAAAAATAATGTTTTTGCTTTTTAAATTACCTGAGAGAGAAAGATCCACAGTGATGCTTTTTTGGCACTTTCATGCACTGTCCTAATGAGCTAGGGAGCTCTTGCGTTGTGGTCTGAAGGGTGACTGTATCAGAACATTTTTTAAATTATCTTTTACAAATAAGACAACCAATTTTCCTTTTTTAGACTTGAAGTTGATTAAATATTTTTAAGGGAATATGGTTTTCTAATGAAACATATCTTGCAAAACTTTGATATCATTCATATTTTTAACCAAAAGCTGCAGCAAACCAAAGAATACAACACTCCAGGAGCTTACACGCTTCTTTTGCAGTTTAAAAGCAAGAAATAAGCACATTTGCGTTCCTAAGCATTGTGTTTTTGTTGCTGTAGTCAAGGCCGTCCATAAAGAAGGGATATAGGGGAGAACTTTCTGGGGACCAGCAAAATGAGGGGCCCATGATGAGGTCAGCAAAGTCATGGTCCACTGTAAAGTTAACCTGTGATACCCATATTTTAAATTTTTCTGGAATAGTAACACTTATCAATGAAACAAAAATGAATTTTAACTATTTATGCAGTAGTGTATTATACAAAATGTTAACCCCTATCCAAGGCCACTCATAATGTGGAATAAAGGGGGCCCTAGCCCTTCTGATGAAGGGCTAGGGCTTGAAATGTTACAGAAGTGGTAATAATTAGTGATGTGCAGATCGATACTGAAATATCGATCCTTCCAATACAAGAGATTTATGTTCTAGAATAGATTCTCATGCGAAAATATCAATATTTTAATAACTGCGGACAAATGTATAGTTTACCATTAACAGGAACACAGTGGAAAGCAAAAATACTATCACGAACTTGTTGTAATCACTCCCAGTTGGTAGGAACTACTTCTTCTTCCGCCAGTCAGTCACATGCGTAATATGGCTCTGTAAGAGCGTCACAGATTCACAGTGCGCTGCTGCTCGCTAAAACGCAGTCACATGTGGACATTTCAGCTCCACAGACAACAACGATGTGGCACATGATGTGTGTGAGAAGTATTGTGGCAACACCATAAACCCCGTTAAACATCTGAGAATCATAAAACAGAATATGATGAGGTAATCCAGAGAGCAGGAGAGGAGAGAGACAGGTGCTGCTAGGGCGAGACAGACGTCACTCTCGGAGTCCTTTAGTGCTGCAGAATAAGGAGCCGCTGGCGATGTGTAGCACTGCCCCTGAATTTTGGGAAAGTGATATACATCTGTCTACTAGACTTAGGTTTTGTTTTAATGATCAAACAATGTGAGTTCCCTGCACTCTTAAAGCTACAGAATCCTATTCTATTCAAATGTTCATTAATAAATATGGTTATTAAATTAGTAATGAAATTAAGGAATACCATAATAAACAGCTGACTGAGTTCAGCTTGGAGTAAAAAAATCTATGTTCCTGAGATCACCTCACATCCGTTCAGCAGGCCTAGATTTAGTCAGGTAAGGTTACCTGTAAAGTAAAGTAAAACATTTAAAGTGGATTACATAGGGTAGATCTTACTAAAATGTACATAATTCTTGCAATAAAACAGCCGTTGTGGGCTTAAAAAACAAAGATACGACTGAAAAACATTTTATAAATAAGACAGATAATAACATTGTATCTATGAAATATTTCTGTTGTGTTATTTTCAGTCTCATTTCTTTTGTTTGGTGGTTAATTGAATATTTTAAAATGTAGGTAGTGAAAAACTTGTGCAGTTATTATGACATTTATTTTATTTTCATTAAATTATGTATTTTACTGGCAATTTCAATGAGTCACATAACTTTTCATATCTAATGGCAAGTGTATGAAAACTATTAATTCTTTAGTTTTAGTGTAGGCTGTTTCGAGAGTCTACACACATAGCTGGATCTAAATAAGATTAAGAATTCACGGCAAGTATTGGTATCGGGTCAGTATCGGCGATACAAGCCCGAATTTTACCTGGTATCGGATCGCAAAGGAAATCAGTGGTATCGCACACCACTAGTAATAATCTTCATTAAACAAGCTTGGGATCAGCTTCTGGTGTGCAGACTTATTTATCTGTTTTGCCTGTTAAAGTAAACAACTTAGTTAAATAATTGCAAGATAAAGGTGAAAATGGGCAAAATGGTTCATAAGTGGCAAAAAATGGTGGAAATAAGTGGTGGAGTGGTAATAGAGTGGCAAAACAGGGTTAAAAGTGGGTAATTTGTTGTCAAAGCAGCAAGTATGGGTCGAAAGCAAAGGGGGGCAAAAATGGAATGGGGAAAAATGGTTAAAAAGTGGCAAAATTGCCTAGGTAGTTGAAAGGGTTAAAATTAGCAAAAGAACATTATAAAGTGGCAAAAAAGGCAAAAACTGGTAGAAAGAAGCAATACAGGTTTTAACAGGGAAACTAATTTGGCAAAAATGTGCTGGAGCAGTGATGAAAAGGGGTTAAAAAGTGGCATTAATAAATAATTTTAACCCCAAATAATAGCTTGACAGTTTTTTTTAACTCCAAAATGAGGTAACCATTAGCCAGAACGCTAATGCCAATTTTACTGATCAGACAAGCTTGCATTGATATCATCAATAAATCCCTGCTAGGGAGGGCCAATTCACTGGGTTTTCAGGGGCCCTGCCAAATTTGTGGACAGGCCTGACTTTTTTTTTCTTTTTTTGGTGATGGTAACAATGTGGATAGTTAAACCAACTAACCCACTTGGAAAAGAATGTTAGACTAAGCCATATTGTGCAAAAACATAAAGATGCCAGAAATAAAGTAGGAGGAACTGAGACATCTTTTAGGTAAAAATGATTTGATAATTGCAAAAATCTCTAAAAAGTGGCCTCAATGGGTTAGAAGTGTAAAAACAGATTGTAGCCAAAGTGATTGAAAAGGGTCAAAAAGTATCAAAAATGGGTTTCAATTGGCAACAATGCTGCAAAAATGGCCAGATAAAGCAATGAAAATGTGTTTAAAAGTCGCTGAATGGGTTACTACAATGCAATAAGGGGTAGAATGGGTGAATAAAAGGGGTTAAAAGTGGCAAAATGGGGGGAAAGTATCATAAATGGGTTAAAAGTGACCAAAATGTTTCAAAAATGGTCAGATAAAGCAGTGGAAAGGCCTAAAAGAGTGGAAAATGGGTTTAAAACATCAACAAAAGGGCTTGCACTAATGCTACTTATCCAACACACATGCACTGATATCATTGATAAACCACAGCTTGGGAGGGGACCATTCTCTGGGATTTTAGGGGACCAGCTAATTCTGTGGTATAGGCCTTGCTGTAGAATCAAAGCAAGGAGATATTGTCTGATTTCTACTAGAATTATATTAAAGGTTGAAAAAATACAGGATTGTGGCATCCTGTATGTAGGTAAAGTCAGATAATACAGTCATTAAAGTCAGACCAAAGTCGGTTGTATTTGGTGCAATTTAACCAAAATAAAGACAGACTGAGTTTTCTGCACCCCTGGCAAAATGAAGCACTTTTACATGAGTTCAGATTGATTGAGGTTTTAAAGGACGATGATGAGCAACTTTGGTTGAGGCAGTGTGCAGTTACAAAGCTATATGACACCAGAACTTTTATGTAGGTTCCCAGGACTGGGTCCCCTTTATGTGAAAAGTGTGTCCCAGAGACAGAGAAGCTACAGCACATTATAGCCGCCTTATTAATCCATTACATCACTCAGGCCCTGTGGGAAGTCCGCTTTGAGGTTAATAAATCCAGAAATATGAGCAAAGCAGACCCGGATGGAAGGATTGCTGAAACACAACACAAAGAGGAGAGAAATAATCCTAGGTTGAGTTTCACCTTTAATAAACTAATAAATTAAAGGCCCCCTCGTTTTATGACTTCAGAAATGGAATTAAAGTATAAATTCCTCCCTTTTACCTTTTGATAAGTTCTCTCATTAAGAAGAGGCTGAAATTGCACCTCCTGCTGCTCGGTGCTCTCCGAGCAATTGTTCTTTTACAGTGTTGTGCTTTCAAGGCAAGAGTGTAATCAAAATCCTGAGCATTGCAATTAGATACAATGGCTTTCCCTATCCCTGTGTGGGCATCTGCCGAACAAAGCACAGAGGGGAAAAAAGCCAGAGTGAATATATTGTGTCTGCATTGAAGGAGTCTGAGTAATCGGGTATGTATTGTGAAAGCACGCCGCTGGCTCTGAATCACCTTTGTTTTGGTGAACTGGTTCTAAAGTTGGACAAGTAATTCGAAGCGATGCTTGAACATGATTATATTTCTGGATTTGAAGCCTTCAAAGAGAGAGAAAAGAAGGGAGAAAAAGTCTTTTGATTGGCATGTGAAGTCAATGAATATCAGATAGAGACAAAACAATAACATCAGCCGCAATTTGAAAGATCATATCTCGGCTTTGGAAAATATCTCACATGGTTTAAATCTATGCCCCCATGCACTCACAGACACCAAGTGTGTTAGCACTGTACAGTATTAGGCTTCATGTGTATTCTGTGTTTTTTCTATATTTTCAGATTTAATTCAATAATGCAAAACATGAAAAAATACAACTGAAATAGTTAAACAGAAAAAAATCAAGTAAGTAAGATGCCTTGTGAACAATTTGTCAAAGTATTTGCAGTCCAAATCCCTGCTGCAATTTTAATGTTTTTTCTCAGGCCTGACCTTAAACCCTCCTTAGTTCCTGCAGTGGAGGTCTGAAATGAGACGAGGTTTTTTTCAGGATGAGTTGCACTTTTCCTTTTCACTTGTCTAACCAAACAGGAGGGATAATCAAACACATGTGTGTACATTCAGGGGAGTGAAAGGGAGCCGAGGGAAGTTTAGGATTTCAACCCTGTAGACCCCACCAAAAGGAGAATATTCAGCAGGCACAAAATATTTGAAAGTGGAATAATTAACCCAGGGAGCAGATGGAAAACTGAGGCAGCATGTAGAGAAAAAACCTGGGATTAATTCTGCTACTGCTGGTTCATGAAGTGTTCTTTATAAGAACAGGTTTTGCATCGTTTCTTCGAGCACAGAAGATAAAATTGATCATTCTTTCAAGGCTTTATTATCTTTAAAAAGGTGAAGTAATCTTAAATGCTCTTATTCTTTAAAGTGCTCCTCCATAAGAATAATATTAAACATCAGCAGTTATGCCAAGGAGGATATCAATTGGGATAATTAATAATGTATTAATTTACAAATCTTTAATTCCAGGAGTTGTGCAACCATTTGGGAAATCAGGTCTCCTCATTAATATGCATGTTAAGAGTTCTGAACTCTAATGTGTGTGTATTTGTGAGTGTGTTTAAACTAACTTTCTGCATTCACATAAAAAGTGGCTGCACATGGCGTTGAAAAAGACTTAATGTTCACACCGCTGATGTTTCTGATGCATGAAGTCATGCAGAGCAAAGCTAACTGAGTCTATGTTGTGTTACCAATTATTGTCAGAAGAGGACTGATGTAGTAAATAAATGGTGCTATAAAGTCAGGAAGTCACTAATGAACCAATAATGAACATTCAAATTAACACAAGGAGTGCACACAGGAGACTGGCTTTGCACAAATTCAGATCAAATTGCCGTGCCTGGCCTGGCTGATACCCTGGAAACAATTTAAAATCAATTCAGCAGTATTTAAGCTAATGCCTGAGCTTTCACACTGCTCTCTCTTTCTCTTTCAATCTATATTTTTTAGAGTTTGCCGAGGTTCTTTCCTGCAGCAAAAAGCTGAGGAATCTTCAAGGGATTTGGGATTTTCTTCAGGTGCCTGTTTAAAAATTCTAGTTTGTTTCAACAACAGGAGTTGGTGACACAAATATTTAGTATTGAATTCTAGAAATGCAGCTCAGCAGTGAATAAATGCGCTCCACGTTCTTGTCATTTCTCGCGTTCTCACTCTGGGATTTCAGCATCTGGAATTGGCAGTGGGGAGGTAACACTTTGGCGTGGGCTCTCTTTGTCAGCTTATTACACAGCGAGTAAATTTTGAGGGCTTCTTTTCCCCTCATATTGCAACAGCGAGCCCTGAAATGCTCAGTGAGATACACCATGGTAACAGCAATGCCTTTTGGTCTCATTTTTTAGTGTTTTACAAGAAGCATGCTTTCAGCCTATTTCGCTCCAATATTCAAGGCCCCAGCATATTATGTGTCAGACTCTGGGAGCACATTTTATCTTGAAGAAAAACGCCTCTTTTGAATCTCACTTTAGAGGATCCTTTTTTCATGTGCAGCTTACTTGTTTGTGAGTCTGCTACACATTTCAATTTCAACAGATTCTTGCCAAATGTGAAATGCACAGATCAAGCATCTTCATCATGTAGCAAGGTGAAACTCAGGTTGCACCTGTGGAGTAGGAGGATATCAGCAGGTAGACACTGCATTTACAAATTTAGATTTTTTTGGGGGGGAAAGCAAGGTGCTTCACTGAGCAGTATAGGTAACAGGAATCACACTTTTAATATACAACTAGTCATTTTAAGCATGATTAACTATTGACTCTTAATGTACCGTATAAGATCACTTCAGTCACCTTCCTTCATGGCCTTCCCAGAAATCTGTGAAGCAGTAGAACCGAGATGATTTTTCTCAGCCAGTTGGTGGAGATCAGTCAACGTCACAGAAAGTGACATCACACCACCTGCCCAATTAGCAGCATTTCAAACTTCCTGTTTCCTCCAAAACTCAAAAACTGCAGTTTTACGTCTCTGCAGGGATTAAAGGGCAAATATATGGGCCAGTGTGTGCTGGGTCAGGACACCTGAATTTTACTAATTTATAGAAATTTTCAAATATGTCAATGTTTATTTTAACTGTTAGCCTTTTTTTTTTTAAAAATTATCCATTCCATCTATCCATTTTCTATACCACTTGTCCTGTTGGGGGTCTCAGGGGGCTGGAGCCTATCCCAGCTGTCATCGGGCGAGAGGCAGGGCACACCCTGGACTGGTCGCCAGTCAATCACAGGGCTGATATATAAAGACAGGCAACCAGGCACGCTCACACTCACACTCACACCTACAGCCAGTTTAAAGTCACCACTTAAACTAATGAGCATGTTTTTGGTGGTGGGAGGAAGCCGGAGTACCCGGAGAGAACCCATTCACACACGGGGAGAACATGCAAGCTCCCGCAGAAAGGCCCTGATCTGCTTAAATCGAATTCTACATAAAACTTTTGTGACTTTTTGCTTTGGTGGAATTATAAGGAAAAATAGGTTGGATAAATAGTGAATTAGTGTTTTCATTGTGAGCCTCATCACTGTTCATAGTCAATAAGTTATTTAAAATGTGTGATTATTATAGGTTTTCTGTTAACATAAAACTGGTGATATCACCACTGCTTATCCATTATTCTGAAGCTGGTCATGTGTTGCCTCTAAAAGATGTCTGAATCTAAAGGCAACCTCACTATGTCTTCTAAAATTAATTTTTTATATTCAAATAACTCATTTTAATAAGTAAATACTCATTAAATCTGCATGCACATTGTTGACATTGAATTTCACCATGATGATGAAGAAAAACATATCAGAGATAAAGGTAATAAAAAGTAGTATCTTTTGAAAAGGAAGGTTCTTTGCTGACCAATAAAGGTATCACTAATCACACATTTAATTCTCAGGTAATCATCTTAAGCACTATTAAGGGTTAAAATTTGGCTGTTTTTACATTATGGTGGATTATTGTGCTTTATAAGCTCTGGACATATAACAGCCAATCCTGATTTGCCATCTGCATCCCTATACTGTGTGCAGGATTTCCAAGATTTGTAATATAGGAGTCCTATGGAACCAATCCCATCAGACATTGCCAGTTACTGCAAGCAGGGAACGCAGCGAGGTGGTCAGATCAGCTCAATGTGAATCAGAAAGAATTAAGCCGCGATGAGGTGAACCGAGATTGAGTGTTGATCTAAAGCAGCTGGGCGTCTTGGCTTGCGTCCATACTTAACCATGAGGGACAGATTGTAGAAAAGTCGCAGACACATACAGACACAATCTGCGACCGGCCACACACACTGGAAGGAGAATATCAACACAGACACACAAATGTGATCGTGTACATTCACCTACATGTGAATGATTATACACCACAACCAGAGTGCATGAGTACCAACTCATTTGAAATGGACACGCATCGACTGATGCACTGCTGGATTATTTCTGGAAGTCTAGATGGAATTGATTGCACATGCCACTTCTCTCTTATGAATGTGTTACATTTTTCAGGCCTGCAACAGAAACCTTTACTCCATTCATGCCCTCTGTAGCATTTCTTCAAAGACTAATAAGAGGACATCATGTTCTGAATTTTTCCTCGCATGCCTGTCGCATCTTCATTCAGGAGTTTGAACAGGGTCAAAAAAGCCCCGAGCAGTGTAACCTGCTGCACATTCCATCGACTCTCAACACCCGACAGGCATTCAAGGAGGAGCACACGGCGACAGCTCCTCAGTCACTGTGGAAAATGTAAACCGACAAGGCAAACAAATGACAATTACAAACCCTGATAATGTTAATTAAACATTGTTTCTCAGACCAGTGCAATGCCACGGCTAATGAAGACCTTTCAGTTAATGAGGAGTACAACATGATTACGGACAGAGACAAGGAGTCTTCTGATCACTCTTCACACTGCAGCGTCGACATCAGCATTTTAAATCCCCTCAGTGGTTGTTAACACTGATGCCAGGATTGAGATTTATGGTAGCCAAGAGTGTCTACTGTTTCCTCTTAGCTTATCAACATGATCAGATTATCATTAGGGAGATGATGCAACTGCTGCAGTTTCACACAGCGGCCTCCATGGCGGGACAGAAAACTCATTCTTAAGGATTTTATGATGACTATAAATTTCTGTGACTTTTTATGTCATAGCAGGACGGGCAAATGGGGGATATAATCGCCTGTGCCTGCTTTTCTGCAGAGCAAATGATTGTTTTCTAGATTTTATTTGTAAGGCTGTGGTGAAGGTCAGAGGCCTGAGAAGATGATTTTACAGAGAACATGAGATCTGAGCTTTTGTTTGGGATGCATTTTTAGTTTCCCACACTTTTTAGAATAATTATGACCTGATGCATCTAAAAGCTTAGCATGTCTTTGAACAGGAATTAATTTTGATCAAAAATGGGGTTTGCACAAATTCCCTAAAATTTCAAAGAAACTTCCTGAAATTTCAGAAAAAATCTTAAACATATTGTCAGAGTTTCCCATTAAAAAGAAACCAAAAATGTCTTTAAATACCCCTCCAATGTTTGACACAACTTTTTAATTTTATTTAATTTATTTTATTTTGTTATAGCATACATAATTGTAAACCAATGCCCTGGTTAATAAATCACAATTTAAAGCAGATGCAATCTACTACCTTATATAGTGCAGACACAAGCTCTTTAAAAACACTGTTTGATACCAAAGAGGGCAATCAGTTGAAATTATTCCACATAATGGGTGCATTAACACTAAAAGCAGTCCTAATTGATTCAGTGCTGAGATCTAGTAGTATGGGTTGAGATGTTTATAGACAGGAGAGAAGTCAGGTAAGGAGAGAGTTTACCAACGAGTGCTCTGTAAATAAACAGGATACTGTGCTGCTTTCTACGCTGACTTAACAAGGGCCAGCCTACAGAGTGGTACGTGTCACAGTGATGAGTACAAAAACTATCACCACCAATAAAGCGAAGAGCACAGTGATATGTGGCATCCAATGGCTTACAAAACAGAAGCAGCTGCATGTGTATAGAGGATGTCTCCGTGATCTAAAACTGACAGTATTGTCGCCTAGAGAATCTTTTTTTCTATTTTTCTCACAGACAGGCAGGATTTATTCCTGTACAAAAAAAACAAGTTGCAGTCTTAGTTTCTTAATTAAATTGAGATGTCAGACCTAAACGACAGATCTTGATCTAGCCATATATCCATGTACTTGAATTGGTGAATACATTCAATTCTTACATTATTTAATGTGTACAAGGTAGCCAATCAAGATGGTCAGTGGTGTGAATCATATATTTGGTCTTACTGGGGTTTAGCATTAGTTTAAGAGCTTTTTCAAATGCATTAAAATCAAACTTTAAGTGGGACAAAGCTTGACTGTGTGATGGTGCTGAGGAATAGAGTGTTGTATCACCTGCAAAAAGATGAACTTTACAGTACTTACATGAAAAATAATTGAAAATTCCTGCAAACATGCCAACAATTTCCAAAAATTCCATTTTATTTAAGATTTTACAAAGGATACCCACCTCCAATCAAATTAGCAAAATAGATTCTCAAAGTTTATGTGAGCATAGCTTAAAATGCTGAAGAAATAGCTTAACATGCTGAAGCTAATTTCCAAATAATTTCCCAAAAAAATCAAATAAAATTCCCCCAAAATTATGAATACAGTTCCCAAATTAACACAAAAATCACATATTTTTGTTAAACCCAACAATGTCAAACATCCCCAAAAATCCTAATTTTATACTTAAATAAATTCAATGAAACTCTCAAAATAAAAAAATATCCATGAAAATTCTTGAGCATTTCCAAGATATATAACCAAACATATTCCTGAAAATATCATATCAAATTCCCCCAGTATTTCAAGTAGATTGCTTAAACTTTAATGGACGGTTCAGACAATTACAAAAAAAAAAAAAAAAAAGAAAAGAAAAAAGAAAAAAAAATTCTAATCGCAGAAGTTGTGTCTTTGTTGTATGAAAGCCAGAGTGTAGTGTCCTCATATCTGCATGCAGGGTCTGAGGCAATTAAATGTTCTTTTTTCTCTTTTGACAACTTACAAGCATTATTTAAGGTGTTTATTTTACTTGTGGATTTTTAAAATTTTCCTATCATGAAAACAAACAAGTCCTACCTGCAAAGTCACAGTCTAACTTGGTTCCATCAGGTTCCATCCGTGGGCCAATCAGCAGTTGGCAAAAACACAAAAGGACCAATCAGGTTCTGCCTCATTGTGATGTCACTGCACTGCTCAGTGAGGGTGGGAAATGGGGGAGAGCAGACAAAGAAGCAAAAAATGTCACACAACAGGAGGTTTTCGAGAAACCTGAGGATGGTGGTTTTTACCACTGAGCTCATGAAGGGCAGAGATACAGTTCCCAGGCAAGTTCAGTCTTTTATATTTTTGTTTTAGATAAGTTAGATAAGCAGATTTCATTGTTAGCTGCCATGCTAATCCAAAACACTAGTTTGCTCATGCTAGTCTGGTACTGAGTGCTAAAATAAGGTTGTTTTAGGTTATTTTCCAAGAAACTAGCCTATATAACAATAAACTTTTAAAAAAGTCAGAGTAAATGTGGATTTTAATCTAGTAATTATCTGAATCAATCATCTGCTTGCTTTTTGCCCAAGTGTTCCTTTTTTAAGTCATGCTATTCACAACACAGCCCATGAAAACACAGGGCTCATACTTCTAATAGTCTTACATTTCTGGTGGCTGCTATAGCATTGGCCTGCGTCACTAGATGTTATTAGAATGCCAGCCTTTTCTTAGTGATCAGGGTCATTTGGCTCAACAAGAAGAGCCGACTCTTTCGGCTTTCAGACAGCTCTTCATTTTGGGGTTTGCACATGAGGGGTTTGGCATTTGTTCTGCCAAATTTAGCAACATCATAGCATATGATTGATATTTCTGCTGGTATCTTATTTTAATAATGCTTCATTTTTCAATAAATTAAAATATCCTGCTATTGTTTTTCAAAATATACTGTCTCCTGAGAAATCATCATGCTTCAGATGAAATCTGCTCACTGTCCGGGCTGTACGACACACCTGATAAATAACAATGTCACACCATCAAGCTTTAGCCCCTAATGTGTGGTGCGCTGTGGTAGAGCAGTGTGGAGAAAAGTTTATCCCTAATCACTCAAGTAACACACAGGCACAAAAAGTATATAATAATAAGAATAAGAATAAGAAGAAGACTATGAAACTGCTCTCAAACGGGATCCTATCATTCACGTAAATGTACAAAATTTTATCAAAAAGCCAAAAAATAATTTGATTTGAATCCATTTTTCTGTTAGCTTTCATTTATTATGTCAGTTTTCGTTTGTCCTGTGATGCTAGAGTGGAAGTCGTGAGAAAGTTACATCAGAACAGAGGTGTGCTGAGTGGATGGGGCTACACAAGGTGAATAGAAAGAGAGCTATAATTAAAAATAGGGAAATAAATACACTTCTCTGAATTTAAAGCCTTAAGTACCTGAGCAAAATAGCATTTAGAAATCTATGTTTTTTTGTTGGTTTTTATTTACATTATTTTACTAATATTATTTTTCTCTAGGCTGGTGCCAAGGAGGCAGCAGAGGAAGCAGCAGACACAGTGTACAGACTGAGGAGCAGGAGGCTACTGAACACAGGAAGAAAACAGGATGATTCATTTGGGTGAATTTTACGAATGACGTGTATTTTAGTTTGTTTATTAATATTTCAAATTGATAAAAGAAGCATGTTGCTGTCTTCTTACATTGATAAAATATCCAGCCAAATCACACATGTAGAAACAAAACTAGACAACTTTTTGCATACCCTTCAAATGTAGATTTGACAGATTAATCTTTGTATTAACTAAAAAAAATCCAAGCAACATTAACTTGCATTTTAAGTCGATTGAACAACTAGTTGTTTAAATTACTCTAATTTTTCTTTGAAATAAATTTAATTTTATGGAAACCCAACCTGTAAAATCAACTTATTGTGTAGATTAAACAAAACTAGACTTTGTTTCACATAATTTGTGTGTCCTCTACACTGGAGAAATTCACTAGAACCGTCTTTGATAAAGTAGCAAAACACAAATCTGAAGACCCTTTTTGCACTGCCTTGGTTTCACCTAATGTCTAATCATCAAAGAAGGCTTACATTTCCAATCCTAAGAATAGGACCGACGGTCAAACTCATTGTCAGGAAGTGCTCACTTCACTCATAGTGCAAAACATCAAACAAAACAACAATCCAACAGGAGAATGAACAAAGGAATCCCAGCAGTGATCACTGTACAACAGGAAACATCTAATCTCACCTAAACACATTTAACAGATCTTAATGAATATAAGCACCCTGCCTGAGGGCATCATGGGAAAATTCTGCCTGCATTTTCTGAGACTTAAAATCAGTCAATCTTATTCACAATCACTGCCATATTGTCAGTCAACAGTTCACTAATTCCTGATTTTTTGTAAAGCTCTTTATCACAGATTTGGAAACACCCACAATGCACCGCAGGGGACGTTGATGCTTCATGGGTAATGTAGCATTTTGTATTTTGAAATACAGAATGGATTAGAGTAAAAATAACAAGATTAGGTTTTGTTAGTTGGATTAATTTCAGAAGATTGACTGACATGTTAATTATTCTTGTTAGGAACAAGTTCATGATGTCTTGCGTTTTGAGCAAATATAAATGGACTTCAAAATAAGATGTATTTATTTAAGGCTAGAAACTTAGATTTGTATTGTTTGTTTTAATTTACTTTTGTTCAGATTTATTTTTCCTAGTGTGCAGTTCCTTAAAAAGTCTTAGTGTCCTAAACATGATTATTAAGCTTTAATTACATTTGAGTTAATGGCATTTAACTTCACCCATTGTGGCCATGCAACCTGACATTTCCAACTAATTTCAGATTGAACAGATAAATACTTACCTTGTTGTTCCTTTAATTCTAGTTTGAAAGTGGACGTATATGTTTTTTAGAATAAAATCAAGAGTTAAATGGTAAAATAAATTAGCAGTTTTATATTGATTGTACCACCTCAGTGAGTGTACCTGCCCACCTGTGACTGAAAAGAAATGTTATTAACTTTACTTCAAAAAGATCTACCAAACATTTCACTTTGCCATGGGTGTCAGCTGGAGTTAAATGGAGGTTAGATTATGCTGTCATCGGATTTGATCAGTTATCAGTTTTATAAAAGTCCCATGATCACAGTCCCACTACCCTGACATTTAAAACCATAGAAATTATGGGACTAAACATTTTATTTTGATAACCATGTTGACTGTAAAGTGATAAGTTTTGATAACATTTTTTTTTTTTCATTTCAAAGATTTCAACCATAAATTTAACCATTAATTTGAGTTTCTCACTGTTAAAATGCCATTTTCAACAATGTCAATAACCTGTTCAGTCCCTTGGACAGTCACACTACCTGAGAATATTAGGGGTTGAGATGACAAAGTATAAATACTTAAGTTACACTCAAACAAAGTAGGTTTTGTAGAACAAATTGATATATGGCACAAACTGATTTTTTTTTAAAAAGGAAATAATACATTTGGACACAAAAATGCATGAAACCATTAACACTTTCATTCAATTATCCAGGATTAATGTCCTTAAATACAAATAAAACTGTTTTAAAAATGCCCAAAACACATTAAATTAAGAAATTTTTACATTTGTAGTCACACTGTTTAAGACATATATATATATATATTTTTTAAACAGACAATACTGTCTGTTTGTGTTATTTAAATATGTTGCTTCTTTTCATATTTTGTGAGATCAGGATAATTCCAAACAGACAGTGAGTCTTAAGAATTAGAAGGCTCAATCTACCTTTGATATGTTCCAAAAAACCTGTTTATAAATGTGACAGAGAATTGATATTGCACACATTTGATATATTTAGAATTTTATATGTGAAAGAGACAGTTTTTCTATTGAAAAAAACCAAGACTTTGAAGCTCAATATCTCAAAACTGCTCATATTATAAATTAAATATTTAAATTCCAAGGGGACAAATTGTTGAGAGTCATGCAGCCTTTAATTCACCTTAAATGACAAAGATAAATTTACCTTGAGTCAGTAATGGAAAAACAGGCAAAACTAATAAAGGATTGGTTCACTTTGCTCTCACATCTCAAAACATCACATTTTACCACAGCCAGTCCTTGTTCTGAGCCCATTGCCAGGTTCTAAAAATGTCATTTTAACAAATGACAGCATTTTTAATACAATTCTGTAATGAGCGTGTGTTTCAGCCGACTACTTCAAGCTGAGGAAGGGAAGTCAGCTGTCATCCTTTGTGGACTCTAACTATGGAGGTAAGCAATACAAATGGGCTCTCTCTTATAATGAGATGTTAGCCCAAGTATCACATAGAGCTTTTAATCGTCCGTAACATGCTCTGTGGGAAGATAAAGTGAGATAACAAGCTAAGTGTTGGAGTTCAAAGGAAGTCTTGCCGAGAGAATCACACTGTGATGTCGGGTGTGTATGCCCCAGCCCTGCAGAATTAATCTTCTATGTTTATGATGTAAACAGACGGTGACTAAGTGCTTTTAAAAGTCTACTTGATATATTTTCTCTAGGACCGCCTGTTTTAAAGATCCAACATGAAATACTTCTTAAGTTAGAGGTTTTTGTTGCAAATGTGAATGTGAGTATTTATAAAGCTTTTATCATATTTTACACTCGGTCTCCATACATGTACACATGTGCATGGCCTGCTAAGTTTTCTCATCTTGACCCAGATCAAACATTGATATTCTTTGATGTGCTGTATCAAAGTTAGGAAGGATAGCATTGTGACAACACTATTCTGAGTCCACCTTAAGGGGAGTTCCGCTTCCTCCGCTGTTTCCGCCCCATGTATCGACAATAAATTAATGGATCTCTGTAGCACTCAGCACTCAGCCAGTGAGTGGCACCCCATTGATTTCAAGGTGTACTCTTGCCCATATATGGCTTTCTGAATAACCCTTTAAGGTGCAGGAAGAGTGCTCAGACAGTCCACCGCAAGGATGAAGCTCTGTCTGGATAAATATTTCAACACTTGGACTTTGCTTATTGATTGGGGCAGTAATTTCCACACATGCCACCCCGGGGAGACAGGCACTAATGATGCTGGTTCCACCATGTCCAGCCAAGGCTTTCCCACAAAGACATACTTCCAAGTCCCGGGCCTGTGAATTATGGGATAAAACATTAACAGCTTTCGAAAGTGTTGCGCGTTCTTTTTTTTTTTTTTTCCTCCACTGTGAACATGAACATGAAAGTCTAGTTTCTCTCATCAGCAGGGCCCAAAGAAGGTAATGGCATCTTTGGTTTGGAGCCAAACTTCCTGAACAAAAAGTTTTCAACACATTCTCACTTCCAAAAGTGTAAAACTGTCATTGGTTAGAGTGGAAAATGAAATACATTTTTGGCCCTTTTGCCTTTATTTGATAGGACAACCGAAGAGAGACATGAAACATGTAGAGGGAGAACGAGGGAAGGTACACACCAAACAGCACCAAGACCTGAAATTGATCCTGCAACCAGTGAGCTGAGGACTACAGCCCCTGTCCACAGGGGCCTACTCCACCAGATGAGCTAAACCAGCACCCTGAACCGCTATTATCAGCGTAATTATGAGCATAAAGGTACCATCATTAAGGTAAACTAGTTAAAATATCTCATCTTCTGTCTTCTTCGGCAGTACTGGAATTGCAGCAAGACTTCACCCATGCACCGCCTCACATTAGGTAGATTCCTTCATTTTCTATCGTGTCGGGGCCCGTGGCATCGCCAGGGCTGATGCATTTGCCCAGAGCACTCCAATAGCTTGTCACTTTTCTTGCCTCTGGCAGAGGAACCTCTCTAAATCCCAGTTGTTTGTATGCATGTCTTCGCCTGTGCCCCTCTAAAAGGGAGCTCTATTGGATTTGTGTGTCCCCCATGGGCTCCATAAAGAGTAAAATATCTCATGAAGACTCTAGCCGCATGCTGCGAGGATAGCGGTTTAATATATGTTGCTGTGTCTTGTATCCTCTGGGGTGATGAGGTGATGAGAGCTAGTTTCCCACCTGTGGGGCGACACTAACAATTTGTGCTAACGCTAAGGCGAGTGAGCCCAGAATCAGCAGCAGGAGAGCAGAGAGAGGGGGAGTGTTTCTGTTACTCAGACGTGCTAATTACCTCTCCGGTAAAGTGTACAGTGACTTCCCCCTCTTTCCTTGGCCTGGCGCCTCATGCCATCAACATAATGAGAACATAACATTTTATTCTGAATTCCTAAATATCTCCTTAAGTGATCGATAATGTGCATCATCATAAATCACGTCTGGGATTGCCTGAAATTATTGCAGAAGTCAATACCATGTGCCGCAGAAGACTTTTGAGAGCGACTAACGGTGAGATATAGCTGCCTTTGGGGAGATATGAGGGATATTCATGCATATGTATAGTGCAAAGATTCTCACCCCCAAAGCGGGAGCGAGACCAGGCTTGATACTCGACAGGCACTTCTGGGCCCGCTGTGTGGCGTCGGGCCCAGCAGGAAGAGCAGAGTTACTGGTGTCTGGTGGTAAACTTGGCCGTGAAAATGCTTCATTAATTCTCAGCGCAATTAAGCCAATGTCAAGAAGAGAAATTAAGGGAGTTCCTTATTTAGTAGACAGAAAAGTCTTTTCAAAGGGCACTGATACTGATGTAACTCAGATTTGGAGAAAATAATTCACAAAAAAGAGACTCATGGGAAGAAAAGAAAACTGTGCTCATGCTTGGCTGAAATTTCAACTAATCTTTATTTACTGCTTGTTTGCTCATTATCTGATGAGTTTTAGTCAGTGAAGGTTGAATACACAATGCATTCTACATGCTATTATTTCTTACATCCAACAGAAGATTATTGTGAAGCTAAACTAGAAGCAGATAGTCAGAGTCTGTGATGGTTTTTAAAGGCTTCTGGAGCGCAGAGCTGCAGCTCTCCAGTGGCACTGAGCTGCAATCATTACTTGTTCCTCAGAGTTGAACAGGGATAACCTAAAAGCAGCTCTCCAGCTGTGGGTTTGTTTTTAAAAAAGGAGATAAAATATTGTGTAGTTTTAATTACAGTGGGGTAGTCAGTGTAGAATTTAGATCTGAATAACAGTAAATCAATTCAGGTTTTTTAAATTACTAAATTCGTCCATATTTTTGACATGATTTTATACATACCATTTTTATTGTCTTTGTAGGATTTAATACTTCAAATAAAATTATTATGATCTGTTGAAAAAATACACAAAAACTCAAAGGCAATCACGGGAAATTTAAGTTTTTTTTTTTGGGTGGTGGTGGAGCCCCCTCAAATTTGATCTCAGCACCTCTGATAATAACATTAGCATTGCCATAACCACAATTTTAAAGTGTGATGGGAACCAAGCTTTTTTTTTTAATTTCCCAGCTATTATGTAAAGTGTGGCAATGATCACTACTATGACAAAGTTATGTACCATATTAAAAAGGGCAATCCTGCCCCCTCCTCTCCAGGACAGTTCATATAATTTATGCATTCTAATCAGGTTTTTTAAATTGGATTTTTACAAGAACCGTAAACAGACCATACAATTTGCCATCTTTTGTTGTAAATTTGGGAAAAATAAGAAAAGGAAAGTGAGCGCAATATCAAATAGTAATTGAGACACATGAAAAAAAACAGAGTAAAGGAGTGGTTAAATACTGCCATACATACATCACCAATAATATAAGTCATAGCTGCGCACCTGACCCCTTTATTAAAGCTAATAAACAATCCTCTGCAAGATTTTATATACAAACTTCTCATTGCACTCAATAACATCAATTTTACTTATAATGGTAGTATGTCAAAGAGTAATTAGTCAGTGTTTATTCATATGTTTATTTAAATTAACAAAAGAAGGTAATATTTCAGTGAGCTCTCGATGTTTTACCATTTTGAACAGGAATGAGGAATTTCAAACTGAATTCACCTTTTTATACCCAAATTTATACTCACTGGGCTTCTCTGAGATCTCAGAAATTAATCAAGCATAACATTCAAGCACTAAAACTAATTTTTCTGTTCAGGAATGCAAGTAAATAACTAACTATAATTTGACATATTAATCAAGAAATAATAATGTGCTTTACTATTTTTTCAGTTTTTTTGTAAATCAGTAAATTTGAAAATTCATGGATAACAATAATAATTATACTTTAGCATTAAAAATATCATTTGGGTTAAAGAACCTCTACATATTGGTGTATTAACCATTGCAGAAACATAAAAAACGATTTTGGTAATTACCAATGCTGTTAATTTAGGGCAGCTGTGGCATAAACCTCACTTTGGATGGTGGTCTAATAAATTTGTTAAGCACTGTATATATGTTAAATTGAAACTCGCCAAATAATAGAAACTGATTGATGAGGAACAGAACAGACTCAGCTCCAAATATACAGCTCACATGAAGTTACACCTCCAAAGAATACATGGGTAGTGGTTAATTAGGAAAGTGCGGTGTTTTAGGAAAAACATTAGTTCCATAAAAAAGTCAAAGAGGTCTAGTTTCACAGACTAGGTTTTGTATTAACTGTTCACTTCCATATTTTTACAGTGCACCTTATACACGCAATGGAGTCAAGCAGTCAACAGTCAAGCATGAACATTTTAGTCTCGTTTTAGTTGCTTTGATGAAGTCTCAAGGTACTTAGTCATAGCCTTACTCAATAACAAATTTTAAGTCATAGTTTTAGTCAACCAAATATAAACTGTTAGAAAGGAACTCGTATGTTCTTGTTCTTGGTCATTTTACTTTGGCCCCTAAAAACCAGCTGAGTCAGGTACACAGTGAAATACAGTTCATAACCCTTAAGTTCTGCACTGATTCTTTCATTAGGACCCTGAGTTGGTTAAATCCAAAAGCTACAAAAAAACAATGGGCTACATAGGAAACACATGCTGTTCAATGACACTGGTGTTTTGGTGGGTGTACATTTGCAAATAATCACATTAAATACTTAAATATTTGTTGGGATTTCTGCATTTGTTGTGTCATTTGTTAAATTAATAAAACAAAATCTGTATGTTTTTCTTAATCACAAATTCTAAACAATGCTTTTCACTGGCCCATCTCCTTTAATAAAAAAAAAAAAACAATTGAGTGGCATTGGTATTATATCTACCACTTGCTCACCTGTCCTGAATTGTTTTTCATCACTTAATCACATTTTTAAAAATAAACAAAATTAAACTAAATAAATCAATAAACAAGAAAATAAATCAGAAGGTTAAAAAAAAATTGAAAAAAAAAAATCAGTGGGAATGCTTTGAGACTACTGCTTTGGCCTTAATTACACTTTATTTTTTTGTCGTTGTGGTAAATGTAAGTATTTTGGGTAGGGTTTTCTCATAATCAAATTCATACCAATTTCATATCTCTGCTGTTCAATTCTAAAAAATTCCCCCAAATTGTGAGGACAAGACAGCAGGCTGAGCAACAAGCAATTTCTACTCCTTAGTATGCACATAGTATTGTGATGGACTTGGGAATACAGCTGCGGAGGCACCTGCAGGTTCATTTGCAAGCAAGCATTCAAAATCTCTAAGGAATCATTTCAAACTCCTGATTGGACACCTGTCAGCTCTTCCGATTCTCCAGGCATTATTAAATTGTGGCTAATGATTGGTAAATTTCAGCCAATCACATGGATTGACAAGAGAACTCCATAAAGAGAGGAATTTGTGTCAGCGTCGCTGTGAAAAGGGCGAAAGCTCAGTAAATTAGTGTCTGCATGGATAATACATTTGATCCTGATTAGTGCATGCAAAATGTCAGCAGATTTTTGAGAAATGCTGACAACAAGCAGAACATTCGCTAAGAGCAGTCAAAAGTTTTTGTATGTGCAAGGATTTCATGGGCAGAGGAAAAATATTTGTGTGGATGTGTGTACAAGGCCTTTGTGAGAGAGTGTGCATGTGTGTGCGTGTGCGTGTTTTCCTCCTGTCCCAGAGGGAGGGTGCCGAATAACAGGCCCTTTTTGACAGGCTGGGACGCTGAGAGCTGTCAGCCCCCTCACCAGGACCACGATGAGAGGCAAGAGAGAGAGAGAGAGAGAGAGAGAGAGACAGAGAGGGAAAGAGAAAGAGAGAGAGACAAGGGATTGTGGGGCACCGTGTGTTTAGACTAATAGGAGGCCAGCGTTCAGCTTCTCCTCCAGCAAGAACAGACAGTTGAAATCTCTGGGCAGTTAGCACAGCGCTGCCTCTCAAAGATTTCCTGTCAGATCATGTCTATAAGAGGGGAAGAGGTTCTCAATAGCAAAGGGAGGAGAAAAAGGGGATAAGGATGGGGGGGGGAAACAGCACCTGGAAAAATTCTCTGACTTTATGAGGATTGAGAAGCCTGAATGGATTTCTAAAGTCAGCTTGACAAGGCACATGCATTCCCAAGATGTTTGACAATTTCCATAAAAAGTTAGATAAAGTAGAGAATGCCAAAGCAATTAATAACACGGTGCTGTTTGGGATTAAGCAGATCAGATGCAATAGCAGCGCTGTTTAACCTTCTGGCCACTGGCACCAGCTGAATATAACTCATCTGAAGGTAATAATTTCCTCAAGACACATCTTCATTCGAGCACAAAATCAGATTGAAATTCTAAGCCAAGTCAGTGAGTGCAGAAATGCTTTCACGCAGAGTTTAAGTGTCTTAATTGTCAGCATAACAAACCTATTGAATGGGTTGGACGTAAAATGTGATGCCATGATCTAAAAAAAAAAAAAAAAAAAACGCTTAACCTCATTTTGTCAAAATATTTTCATCCAATTAGCTCTGAGAAATTGTGCACGTCGGTGCTAAAAAGTTTGACTGGCAAATGGATTTAATTTTTATTAAGAAAGCATACAGTGATGGAAAAATATTATCAGATTGTCAGCTGGAATTATCACTTCATTGTAGAAACTGCCAGACCCTGCATGTTTGCTCTTTAGAAATGAAAAAAAAGAAGCTGTTAGTCATTTGGAAGATGCAGAGATGTGCTCCAAGAAAGATTTAAGATTATCAGGAGCATAATGTGAATGTTTTCTTAGCTGATACATGCAGGGAGCAGCAATCCAGGCCTACTGTTTTGTGAGCCAATTAAGTATCCAACACCAAGACTAAGCAAGCTCCACCTCTAAGTACACAGTGTCTGTTTATTTGCATTTTTCCACTAATATTATCTCTGCTTTGTTTATTTTCCTATATTCTCATGTATTGACTATATTGTCTCTGACAGCACTGACCTTACACCCACTATGAGCAGTCCTCTGATCTCTAAATATTTAATTGCATCCAGTTATGTAAATGATGGAGAGTCAAACATCTATTATGGTGCACATTTGCTGATGTTCTGCAGTGACTCTCAGTTTTATCTATGGGTAATTAAGGTGTTATGGAGCAAAGAAAGAAGTTCTGCACACTGCCAAGTCAGAGCCCTGTAAAAAACATCACTTAATGCAAGAGTAAAATGTCAACATTACCATAGATTGTTAATTAGACACTTTGTCTCCAGTTTTAAAATCCGGGGTTCTCACATAATGAACGGTTTGCTAGAAAATGCTGTCCCAAGCCATGATATTAAATGCAAATATCGACAAAGTGTTTCCTCTCTGTGTCAGGCGGAGGAAAGCAGTGTGGTGGTGAGATCAGGCTGAATTAATTTTGAAAGGATGCAGGCGGCTTCATTTGTAGTCATCTCTCCACCAAGGCTACACGGACAAGTGCATTTCATCTAATTAGCAATGGCTGCTACAGAACATGTGTCGCCGGGTAAGTGAATAGACAGGAACATAATGCGTACACTGCATTAGACAGCTTTAACATACTGTCGGCACAGTGAGGTGACTTGAAGATCACATAATGCTTTGGATTAATTTGAGCTGAAGTTAATCTGATCTGGAGATTATTGTTAGACAAAATAATGGCATCAGCTTCCTAGCAGTGTCCTTCATCCCTGACCTATCAGGTTTCTCTCTAAAGTATGAGTAATGCAGTCAGACCTCACTTTGGCTTCAGCACAATACACTTAAGATTGTATAGATTTTGATTCAAAGATCATATCTGACAGGAATAACTTTTTCAAATAATGGATTGTACCAGAGGAGATTGACATAGATTTGACCTATAAATTGTAGTGTTTGTGAAGCTGCATACACTATATTGCCAAAAGTATTCACTCACCCATCCAAATAATTGAAATCAGGTGTTCCAATCACTTCCATGGCCACAGGTGTATAAGAATCAAGCACCTAGGCATGCAGACTGTTTCTACAAACATTTGTGAAAGAATGGGTTGCTCTCCGGAGCTCAGTGAATTCCAGTGTGGTACTGTGATAGGATGCCACTTGTGCAACAAGTCCAGTGGTGAAATTTCCTCGCTCCTAAATATTCCACAGTCAACTGTCAGTGGTATTATGATGAAGTGGAAGCGATTGGGAATGACAGCAACTCAGCCATGAAGTGGAGGGTCACATAAAATGACGGAGTGGGGTCAGCGGATGCTGAGGCGCATAGTGCGCAGAGGTCGCCAACTTTCTGCAGTGTCAATCGCTACAGACCTCCAAACTTCATGTGGCCTTCAGATTAGCTCAAGAACAGTACGTAGAGAGCTTCATGGAATGGGTTTCAATGGCCGAGCAGCTGCATCCAAGCCATACATCACCAAGTGCAATGCAAAGCGTCGAATGCAGTGTTGTAAAGCACGCCGCCACTGGACTCTAGAGCAGTGGAGACGCGTTCTCTGGAGTGACGAATTGTGCTTCTCCATCTGGCAATCTGATGGATGAGTCTGGGTTTGGCGGTTGCCAGGAGAACGGTACTTGTCTGACTGCATTGTGCGAAGTGTTAAGTTTGGTGGAGGGGGGCTTATGGTGTGGGGTTGTTTTTCAGGAACTGGGCTTGGCCCCCTAGGTTCCAGTCAAAGGAACTCTGAATGCTTCAGCATACCAAGAGATTTTGGACAGTTCCTTCCATGCATCTAACTTTGATGGAACAGTTTGGGGATGGCCCCCTTCTGTTCCAACATGACTGTGCACCAGTGCACAAAGAAAGGTCCATAAAGACATGGATGAGAGAATTTGGTGTGGATGAACTTGACTGGCCTGCACAGAGTCCTGACCTCAACTGGATAGAACAGCTTTGGAATGAATTAGAACGGAGACTGAGAGCCAGGCCTTCTGGTCCAACATCAGAGTGTGACCTCACAAATGCGCCTCTGGAAGAATGGTCAAAAAGTTCCATAAACACACTCCTAAACCTTGTGGAAAGCCTTCCCAGAAGAGTTGAAGCTGTTATAGCTGCAAAGGGTGGACTGACGTCATATTAAACCCTATGGATTAAGAATGGGATTTCACTTTAGTTCATATGCAGGTCAAGGCAGGTGAGCGAATACTTTTGGCAATACAGTGTATCTCAAAATGACTCTGCAGATGAAATCTTATAGTTTATCATCATTCCAGAAAGAGAGGCTCTTCTATTTCCTCACAGTTAAAAAAAGACATGCCTCGTAATACCCAGTGACAGTCCTCTACCACATTTCTTTTCCCTTTGCAGAAATACATCATGATGACTGCAGCAGGAGAAGCCATAAAAGATAAACGTCCTGAAACAGAAAACAATTAACACACTGACCCATAACATTGACAGCCTTCCCAGCTTGGCACCAGTGCACTCTGTGGGCTGTCAAATCCTTTAGCTTCCTGTTAAGATGTGTAGGAATGCGTCTCTGCTTATTGAATTGTTGAGGGGGGACCCTAGCCTGGGGGTTAATACAACAATTTACTCTGGACTGCCTGTGGATGTGTTGCCGTGATTTGTTTGGTGAACATTGTCAGCCTGCAGGCTTTGGCGCGCTCTAGCCTCCCTGTTAAGTGGGAAGATGTAGTGAGTTCCAGGGGAGCTCCGTCATTTGCCTCCAACAGTAACTCTGTTTAATAAGTCAACGGAAATGAAAGATAGCTCAATGCATCGTGGATTTGTTGCTACACATCACCCTTATTCAGTTTTCATTTCAGAGTTGTTTTTTATCGGCATGCCTCATGGACAGATTCCTTTTTTATGGCTTCTGTAAGAACTGATGTCAAGTACAATCAATACAATAGTAAAGAGCTGCATCCCAGGGTTAATTTTTTACCTTCTAAAACTCAATTTTGCTTTATTAAATGTATTAACACATCCTATATAATACTGTGTAGTTCATTTCCTGGTAAACTCAAAAACAATGAGCCTCATTCACTAACCGTTCTTAAGAAAATGTGACCTTAAAACCCACTCATGCAGTTTTTCTGACGACTCTGGCATTCACCAAAGTTTTCTTATCTGTAATTTGTTCTTAGTGAAGGCCAAATATCAGAACACTAGAAAGTTCTTATGCACATTTGAATGCTGATGCGATGATCAAATGAATCATTTTGCACAAATCAGTTAAATTAAAAGAGGAAACAGATCCATGACATATACACCACGTTCCAAATTATTATGCAAATGATATTTTTCTCTGATTTTCCTAAATAGTCGATGCAAATGACAGTCAGTACAATTTTCAAGTCATCTGTTGTTAGATCATAATTCAAATTTGATTGAAAAAACATCCCAATAATGTTTTTTTTTTTTTCAAAAATAAAAAACTTAAAAAACACTTTTCCAAATTATTATGCAAAACATAGTTTCAGAACATTTATAGGTTGTAAAGAACTGAAAATGTGGTCATTTGTTGAATTTGCAGCATTAGGAGGACATATTTACTGAAATCAAAAGCTATTTCAATCAAAAACATCTTAACAGGCCTAGTTACATGCTAACATAGGAGCCCTTCATTGATATCACCTTCACAATTCTTGCATCAGTTCTTGAACTTGTGAGATTTTGGAGGGTTTCTGCTTGAATTTTTTTGCAAGATGTCAGCATAGCCTCCCAGAGCTGCTGTTTTGATGTGAACTGCCTCCCACCCTCACAGATCTTTAGCTTGAGGATGCTCCAAAGGTCTCAATAGGGTTGAGGTCAGGGGAGGATGGGGGCCACACCATGAGTTTCTCTCCTTTTATGCCCATAGCAGCCAATGACTCAGAGGTATTCTTTGCAGCATGAGATGGTGCATTGTCATGCATGAAGATAATTTTGCTACAGGAGGCACGGTTCTCCGACAACTGCAAGCCTCTGGAGGATCCTATACCTTGAGGTTTGTGGGATTTCAGTGGCACCAGCAGCTTCAAATACCTGTTTGCTGCTTTGTAATGGCATTTTAGCTCCTGCGCTCTTAACCTGATGAATTTGTCTGGCAGAAACCTTCCTCATTATGCCTTTATCTGCATGAACCCGTCTGTGCTCTGAATCAGACACAAATTTCTTTACAGTACAATGATCACGCTTAAGTTTTTGTGAAATATCTAATGTTTTCATACCTTGACCAAGGCACCACACTACTTGACGCTTTTTGGCAGCAGAGAGATCCTTTTTCTTTTCCATATTGCGTGAAACCTGTGGCCTGCTTAATAATGAAGTAGTTTTCCCTTGATTGGGCTCACCTTGTAAACTAATGATCACAGGTGTCTGAGATTGATTTCAATGATCCAAAGAGCTCTCAGACACAACACCATGCATGAGTTTAGTTGAAAAACAACAAATTGAATTTTTATGACACTAAAATCCAATTCGCATAATAATTTGGAACAACAGGTGTGTCAAATCCCTTCTGCATCCCATTTAAATCCATGTTAAATATTCAAAACTACAGACAGTGTGTTAAATTAAAGTTAATATTGATATGTTAACTTAAGCACCACCCTAATTTAGTTTTCTCTATAAATGAAGGAAACCATAAGAAGACAACAGAACAACAAGATGACTGTCTACTGAGCTCTGAGTTTTTTAAAACTTAAATGGGACATTTAGGCATGTGTTGTACCTATTTTACATCCCTGTGGCTGCAGGAAAACATTGTGGCTTATTCAAAAGTGTGCTGAAAGGGACAATACATCATGCATTTGATGTAAGATTAAAACAAATAACAATAATGCCCTAATTTTACGGGTGTACCTTTATTTGTATTCGTCCTGAAGCGTGTCGGTTCATGTTTTATATACCACAGGCTGCACCAGCTACTACAGGTAGTTCACAGTATTACAGGAAGGATCAGATTATAAGATCCACTACTGTCAGCATAAAAGTAATAAATGAGGGAAACCTAGAATTAGGCCTATCCTGACTTTATCTTCTTTTATTACGAAACCCGTGCCGAATGATGACCCACAAACAGAGGTACAAACCTCTGTGAATCATTACACCCCTAACTAATTGTGGATCTTAATCAGGATTAATGTTGTAATGCTGGCACCCCTAGTAATTTCAGTTACATTTTACTGCTACACTTATTTAAAATAATAAAAGCCTTCATTCACAGATGGGAATTTAAATGTGTTTAACTGATTTGCTATTACCCAATTTACCCATTTTTGAAATTCCTCTGGAATGCATCCTTTTTGTAGTACAGCACAATAAATGTTTCTGATAGCGCTGCCTGAACTATCATCTGATTCATGTTTATAACATATATTTCATAACCTTGACTGGTACAAAATAATTAATTAGATCAGCCTTTTTCAACTTAATTTAAAGCAGCAGTGCATCCACTTTGGAACAATTCAAATATTTCTTTTACCTGGGATAGTATGTGATTGTTTTTACAGTTTATTTGAATTTGTTCATTACTGTAATCTTGCTCCTTCTCTTCTCCCTCCTGTGTGTATTCTGTGTCTGCACACAGCCCTGCATCTTATGCCCTAATATGGGCATAAAAGGGGCATTTTTCCAATTAATTTGGAAAAACATGCACAGGCTTCACAAGCAGTTTAAGTACGTGATGTAAATTTCTACGAATTTATTTTTTTCAGATGCATTATTTTTTACTATATTCTAGGATTAAAGTCAGAATTCTGGGGAAAAAGTCTTTTAATTTTTAATTTGAGAATTCTGACTTTAATCCCAGAATTCTGATTTTTTTTTTTTTTCAGAATTCTAACTTTAATCTCAGAATTTGGACTTAAATCTCAGAATTCTGACTTTGTTGTCAGAATTCTGACTTTAATCTCAAAATTCAGACTTTTTTCTCACAAGTAACAAATTTAAATCAGAAGACTTACCTCAGAATTCTGACTCTAATTTCCAAATTCTGACTTAATCTCTGAATTCTGACTCTACTCTCAGAATTCTGACTTTTTTCTCACAAGTAAAAAAAAAAATTGCATCTCAAAAAATGTTGTTTCCAGTGGTCCCAATACTCTTCCTTAGATTTCTCTCAGAAACTGCCTGAAGGAATAAAAGAAAATTCTTCTGCAGATATTGATGAATGAGGTCCTGTGTTCTGAATGCAGCCCATAAAACCTGAGATTGCTGTGTACAAACAAATCTCCATTGGCCGAAATAAAATTCAAAATTTCTGTAAATACACTACATCACGTTCAACACAAGAAGAAAAATCTGGCAGGCAGAGGCTGTTATCTGGCGTGAATACAGCGTGCAGTTTGATTCTCAGAGTGCTATGGATACCATCACATCCATTCATGACACATTTTTGTTCTGGGGTGACCCCCGTCTCTGCACCTGTGCCATTTCTTTATACCTCAAGTGTCAATGACACTGTGTTGGCAGTATGTGGAGTATAATGAGGATTATATTTAGCTGCCCTCTGTGTACTGCCTTGCCTAAAGTTTGAGCGTGAGCTACAATCTGTCAAAACAAAAGAAAGTCCTATTTTTCAAATACACCTGCTCAATATAAATTATTCTCAGCTCTAGGATTTTTTTTCTTTGTTTTTTCTGGCCATGTCAGGCAGATCATCAACATTCAGCAGTTTTTGGCCTGCCTGTCCCACTGCAGTGCCAGTAATGACCAATCACAGAGCCAGGGGACTTCCATTGTGGATTGTGTTTTACTGACATTTCCACAGTGGCATGAATTTAAAACAGATCAAATCAATGCAGCTTCCCTTCGTTCTGGAATTCAAAATAATGTTTTGATAAATATTGGCAACATCTGCTGGAGTCTTATCAAGTACCCTTGTTCTCAGCGATGGCATCAGAAAATGATCAGATTGGAGCCAGACATCGCTGCAGATCTTGGTATGCCATGAAGCATCTCTTTTGTCAAATACAGGTGGATCATCTTTCAGGTGGGTGGCTTCCTCCTCAATTTAAAGCTTTCCTTTTCATTGGGGTAACCACTGTTTGTCCCCCTGAACAGAAGCCAAAAAAGGCAGAGGGAAGGAATGTCTACTGGCAGGTATGATTGTACTCCAACACAATGTTATCATCGGGACACAGTTTTGTCGAACATTTGGAGAAAATCATTCTGCTCGATCTTTGACTGTCTGCTGGGCTGTGAGGCAGCTGTTGGGAGACTCACCACCTGGTGAGCAGCTTTGAAGTACACTTTGAGGATTAAATTATTCATTCAGGATGGCGACATGTATCTAGCTTGCCTGAGACTGTGGAGGAGATTTTTTCCCTCCTGCAGCTCTGCTTTACTGGACAGTATTTCAGCCCACCCAGCTTCATCCCACTTTATGGAAATATGGAATGTTAGAAAAGAAGGTCCAAAGTCTTTGTAGACAAGACTAAAGTGGAGCAGTCTCCCACAGTCCAAATTGAGATTATTAGCATGATAAAGTTATATTGTACATGAATTATTTTATGATCTGTGCCCTTTTTAGCATGTCTGCAGGATGTCCCAGATTTGAAATTGATTGTGACCACCACAAGGCTTTGACTCTAAATGAAATTCTGCTTAAATGAAAATTAGGATGGATATCCAGCTCTCAAAATTTTTCAACTGTTATTTGGACTTTTAATTCGACTTGAGCACTTTGAAGATAAATCCTTGTGTGTTCACAAAGGTTTGAGGCTACAAGTAGAAAAAGCAATTTAGATTTTATTAATAATGTGGGTGATTGACAGGAAATTAAAATGGGCCAGGACCGTGACAAGGAGACCCAAAAAAGGAAAGGAAAAAAATACACAGTGTTATTGATGGGCTACCCATCACTGAGGGTTTGTTTCTTTGTTTGAAAATCTGCAGTATGCCTGGATATTTATGACTGTCATAAAACACATAAAACAACAGTTCATGTATGAACTGTACATGTCCATTCATCAAAGAAACATTAGACCACTATCATTAAATCAAATAACTTGAATAAAATCACTCAATTTTGCCTTTTAGATGTTAAAAATATATATTTTAATTTATCGAGAGAAGTTTGCAGGATCAGCCTCACTACTGCACATTTAATACTAACTTAAAATCCCTGTTAATGAAAATCAGAAATTTGTCTTTAAACATAGGCTAGCAGGTTCACAATTAGTGAAATGGGGATCACCTGAGTGCAGTGACTGTGTCTCAAGTGATTGTAGTGTAAAGACATCTGTGACTGAAATGTCTAGTCACTGGTTAACCAGTGTTGCTTTCTTCCATTACACCAGGGAGAAAAAGAACACTCCAAGCAACTCAAATAAAAGGTTATTGGAAAGTTAAAGTCTTGGGAAGGACACAAGAAACATTCAAGGTACTGAACATCCCCTGGAATTCAGTGAAATACATCATCAAGAAATGAAAGGAATATGGCACATGTGTAAATCTACCTACACCAGGCTGTCCTCACAAACTGAGTGACCGGAAAAGAGGGAGATGAGTGACAGGGGCCACCAAGACACCTACGACTACTCTGTTAGAGTTACAAGCTTCAGCAGCTGAGATTGGAGAGACTTTGAATGCCTAAACTGTTGCATGGGTTCTTCACCATTCAAAGCTTTATGGAAGAGTGGCATGTTGAAGAAAACTCATATAAAATCTTGACTAGAGTTCAGCATTAGGCATTTGGAAGACTCCATGGTCAAGTGGAACAAAAGTTATTTGGTCCGATGAGACCAAAATGGTGCTTTTTAGCCATCAGACATGATGCTATGTTTGCCACAAAACACTGCATATCAACACAAACACACCATCCCCACTGTGAAAAACAGTGGTGGCAGCATCATGCTGTGGGGATGCTTCACGGTAGCCAGCTGGAAAGCTTGTAAAGGTAGTGGGGTAAAATGAATTTGGCAAAATATAGGAAAATCCTGGAGGACAATCTTGTTCAATGTGCAAGGGAACTACAGCTTGGGAGAAGGTTTATTTTCCAGCATGACATTGACTTGAAGCATACAGCAAAAGCTACAAAGAAATGGTTTAAAAACAACAAGGTGAATGTTCTGGAGTGGCCAAGCCAAAGCCCTGACCTTAGTCCATTAGAGAATCTGGGCTGGCCTGTGATTCTGGCTCTGGTAGCTCAAACTAAGAGCTGACAGGTTCAGTAGAGCAGACAGATGAGTCCTCCATTCAGGTTGTGGTATTTTTTTTTTTAATTAACTGGCATGCTTACAGCATCCTAGAGCCGCATTTCCCTAAACATTTTTCCTTGGAGCCCCCCTATGTGCCTGAGAATAGCTGAGCTGCCAAAAAAACACATAAAAATAAAAGAGAAAGAAAGACTTCTGCATGTCTTTCTTACCAAAAGACCTTTGTATAAACTACTTAACTGTTTTATCATTGGCTTAGTCAACATCCAATTTCGGCAGCCTCATTTAGACAAAGCCTTGTGCACCGCCTGAAATCTTTGGGGTCTGGACCCAAGGTTGGGAACCAGTTTCTTAGAGCATATATTGCCCATCTTTAAAATTATTTTTTTATACTAACAGATGTTTTCCATCACTGAGATTTGGGCTGGTGTTAAATACCACAGCCTTCTCCCATACAACAAACCTCAAACATATTTTTACTGCTTTACTGAGACTTTAATGCAGGTGTGTGTTGACTGAATGGAACAACTATTACAATTGCAACTTTTTTTGTATTATGCCTACTATTAGAAAGGAAAAAGGAGCATCAGCTAGTGAAATTCTTCCAATTTTTCTTCTCTAGTGAAATAATGAACAGTGCAAACACCTTGCTAACTCACAAGCAAGCTGAATTCTACTTTGATGGAGTAAATCAAGAAACAATGAACAGAAGGAGGCGAGTTTAATGTAAATAAACCCTAATTGTTTCTCAGTGGAGCAGCTCTGCTTCCAACAAGGAAGAAGACAGAGTTGTTTGAGAGAGATATGCATAGTTTAACAATTCTGCCAACACACACATGCATAAAATGAGCAGCCTTCCCTCATTCTGTCACAAAACACAATCTAACCTGTCAGCAAATTTGCTGCGGTTGAGGTACAGTATGATTTACATCATGATTTTGGTGAGGATTTTCTGTGCTGAGCCTGTTTCTCTCTGTAATGTTAACTGTTAGCCACTACCAGGGAGAATGCAATGAGCAGCCATGAGATACTGTATGATTTTATCTCTGCTGACACAGGGGATCAAATTATGAGAAGGCCCTCAAGGCCTGCATGCCACAGAAAAGTGTGAACCCTGTGGTTATGTAATAATTGTCTTGGCTGACTCAATATACCACAAATTCTAATACTCTGAGATCAAGCTGGAGCAGGAAATTGGCTGGCTTTACTTAACCGGCAGAGCAAAGGATCGCCACCTTGTTAGCCAGGGTCATTTTTGTACATGACTCTCCAATGCCAAAGTGAAAACACATTTCTACATAGTAATGTCAACTAGAAAAGCACTCAGAGAGTGCAGACCTCTGCCATTAGTCCTATCTCCCAATAGTAAAGAATCCTTTTAAAAAATTCCTGGATCCAGATGGTGATCCGGATCACTCCCAAAATCTAATCAGTTCTTCCTTATGTCATTTCTGACATTTCCTGAAAATTTCATCAAAATTTGTCCATAACTTTTTGAGTTATGTTGCTAACTAACAAACTAACTAACAAACTAACAAACCCTGCCGATCACATAACCTCCTTGGCGGAGGTTATTAAGCAAAAATATGTAAGGTAAATAAATGACTGCATAAATATTCACCACCTTTAAGTCAGTATTTTGTGGATAGATTTAGTAGAGTGCCCCTTGGCTGCAAATACAGCTCTGAGTCTGTGTGGATAGGTTTCAGTCAGACTTGAACATCTGGACACTGCAAATTTAAGCCATTCTTCGCAAAACTGCTTAAGCTCTGTCAGGTTGTATGGGGATCAGGTGTGAACACCCCTTTTTAAGTCAAGCCATAAATTCTCTATTGGATTGACTCGACCACGGAACAATCACCTTGATGTCTTTGAATTATTTCTGTGTAGCTTTTGCTGTATGCTTTGAGTCAATGTCATGCTGGAAAATAAATCTTCTCCCAAGTAGTAGATCTCTTCCAGACTGAATAAGATTGTCCTCCAGGATTCCCCTATATTTTGCCACATTCACTTTACCTTCCACCTTCACAAGCTTTTCAAGACTGGCTGCCAAGAAGCATCCCCACAGCATGATGCTGCCACCACCATGCTTCACAGTGGGGATGGTGTGTTTGTGTTGATGTCCAGTGTTTGGTGTCCAGTGAAGGTATCATCATGGCTGATGGCCAAAAAGCACCACTTTGGTCACATCAGACCAAATAACCTTTTTCCACTTGACCATGGAGTCTCCCAAATGCCTAATGCTGGAAACTAGTCAAGATCTTGGGTTTTCTTCAACATGCCACTTCATAAAGCTTTGAATGGTGAAGAACAACAGTTGTTGTATGCAGAGTCTCTCCCATCTCAGCTGCTGAAACTGAAAACATTTCTTGATTTGTTATGGTGTTTTGGTGGCCTCTGTCACTTGTCTCCCTCTTGCATGGTCAGTTTGTGAGGATGGCCTAAACTAGGCAGATTTACACATGTGCCATATTCCTTCCATTTGTTGATGGTGTATTTAACTAAACTTGAGGGGATAATCAGTGCCTTGATTTTTTTTTGTGCCCATCTCTGAGTTGCTTCGAATGTTCTTTTGTCTTCCTGGTATAATGGTAGCCAGGAATACTGATTAACCTGTGACCTGGGACCTTCCAGACACAGGTGTCTATATACTACAATCTCTTGACACATTTACAGCACTCAGGTGATCCCCATTTCACTAACTGTGAGCCTACTAGCAGCAATTGGCTGGACCTCTGTTGAATTAGGTCAGTCACTTTAAAGTGGGTGAATGTTTATGCTGACATTTGTTTGGTAATTTTTGTCAAAAAGGCCAAATGTTATTGACCATGGTTGATTTATAAAATCATTAAAAGGGTAACTTTTAGTCACTGTATATTGATGTTATGTTTATATTTGATTATGTTTATGTTATGTAACAAGATGGGTCAAATTTGCTGTTGCTTTTCACATGAATTGTGAGGTGCTGTTGGTACAGGCCTATATCAGGCCTGTGATTCACAGTGAATCCAAATGTTTCTGCTTTTAAAATTGACCAGTATCCCTGCCATCAGATCCACAGTGCCCCAGATCTCTTGCAGATGCGATACTCTCTCAGGTATATATAGCTTGAGGGTACTTCTATGTAGCAGGATTTAATTATGTGCCATATTTAGACGTACTTTAAACTGAATCGAGGGACAAAAAGAGACACTAGAGCCCCAATATACCAAGATGAAGCCACATAATCTGGTTGAGTAAGCGCCTGTTACAATCTCTGTGGCCCTTTCTCAGCTCCAGACAGGTCTGAACTTTAAAATTAGAGTCATTGCTTGCTGCCAACTTTCTTTGATAACTACAGATGAATGGGAGGGCTCTCTGAGACTGGCACTCTTGGATTCAGACACTCTTGGGAATGTCCATCCTCCAATAACTTTGTCTGCGATAGAGGCGCAAGGCACCATATGTTTCATGATTCCTGCAAAGCTTCCAGGATAGATGGAAATAATTCAGCATGTCACATCTGCTCACAGACCTGTCCAGAAGGATTTATCACTAATTCAAGCGGTTTCTAAACTGTTAGAATCACAACCACTAAAGGCTGTACTTTCTACCATAATCTTCTTATGTGAAGCCATCTGCACCAAAGAGGACTTAGTGTTGTGTTGTTCTAAGGAGGAGGTGGCTAGCACGACCTGTGATTGCTTAAAATGCCAAATGGTCGCCATTTAAGTGAAAGTTTTGAAAAGGATGAGACAGAAGAGCTGTACTGGTAGTTATTCGGCTGATTATTATGATATCATATTCAGTGGAAAGTGTCATAAAACAGAAAAAGGTCAGTCTGGGACTTTCTTTAACTCTTCTTGAGAGGGCCAATGCATTTTTGACACTTATTTGTATTATTACCTCCGCCAAGGAGGTTATGTGATTGGCAGGGTTTGTTAGTTACTTTGTTTGTTAGCAACGTAACTCAAAAAGTTGTGAACAGATTTTGATGAAATTTTCAGGAAATGTCAGAAATGGCATAAGGAAGAACTGATTAGATTTTGGGAGTGATCCGGATCACCGTCTGGATCCAGGAATTTTTTGAAAGATTCTGTACTATTGGGAGATAGGGCTAATGGCAGAGGTCTAAGCTCTCTGAGTGCTTTTCTATTTTCTTTCTGTATTTTACCCACTCTCAGTTAAAGTGAAGCTGGCAAACAACCAAAATTAATAAGCATGAGTGCGCATGGCTTAATAATGTTTCCCTATAGGAATAACAATATTCAGCTAAAGAGTAGGTAACAGTGGTTGTCAGAAAATAACTTTCACTCTAAAACCAATTATATACTTTTGTGTAACTTTCTATCTCAGACATAAAGCTGACATGTTTTGTTCCCATCCAGTTTCGAATTGAGTCTGCTCTCAAAATAGAACTGTAGTCTGATGAGAGAAGGCAACTTTGTCAGATAAGATAATCTGCAAGTCAGACAGGGTATATAAATAAAGCTGTCTTTATTGAATTATTTTTCATTCTGCCTGTAGAAAATTATGGTTAACAAGGCTTTTTTTAATTTGTACAATATATTGCTCTGTTGGTATTCTTTGCTTGTGTATAAAGGGAGTCTAAATCCACAGGAAAAACAATTTATTTTACTGCTGAGGCTTTTACATAAAAAAGTAAGATAAACTAAAAAGACTGGTAAGGTTACACTGAAAAATAAACTTAGCACACAAAGAAAGGAAATTTGTTTTTAGTAGATTATTTCTTTGTTGTAACAGTGCTTTTTGGCAACACATCTTATACCATTGAAAAGAATGATTATTTCTCTTTTAAATGGTGCCACATTTGTAAGGAACATGTATTTGTGGGATGAGCAGCAGAGCTGAGTGTGTGAGTTGTGCCCATGAAAAATTTGCCAAATCTTCTCTGTCATTGTCTGTCACCTATTTTTGTTTGGTGATGTTTGAAGTCTGATAGAACAAGACATATTTGCAATTTAACAATTAGCCTAATTCATTCAACAAACAGGAGCCTCAGTAGTCTGTTCAAGAACCACACACAGCCTAATCCTCATGCTGGTCTCCAGCCTGGCCACACACTGTTGTATGATGGTTGTGTTTGTCACTCTGGTACGAACAGCACGCCCAAGCTGATCCCACAAGTGTGGTGTTAAGGTCAGGACTGCTGGCAGGCCATTTCATCCTCTCCACTCCTAAATTCTGGAGGTAGTCTCTGATAAAACCAGCTCTAGGGGTAGTGTTGTCATCTTGGAGGTTAGAGTTCAGTCAGACTGTGGAGATATGGGATTGTCACTGGTGGCAGAATCTCATCTTGATATCTCTCTCTCTCTCTGCCCTCCACAACTTGGATTTGCAGAACACCAGCTTGGAGTTGCCCTATCACAGGGGTTCCATCCATATCGGTCAAACGTGGCATGCCAGTTCTTGGAGCAGACACCTACTGAGTGCTGTAGCCTGCACACAGCCACAGTGTCAATTGTAATTACTTTGCTGGAATAACTCAGTGCCATTATGTATTTGAACATAACCTACATGAGTGGTACTGAACACAGCTAAAGTTAATGTTGTAGTGGTCTGGTATATCTTACCTGAAATTGTAACAGCTCTGTAAAGTGCTCAAAGCCGCATTGCAAGTTACAACAGCATCATCAGAGCAAGAGGAGTACATTGCATACTGTACAGCCACAATGCATGATATAATGCATTCACTAGAATATTAAAAGAGCACAGCAGCAATCCAAGGTGCAAATTATAATATATTAATCCTAATGAAGAGCAGTGCACACAGCAACAGTGCATATGACAATGCATTCATCAGAATATGAAAAAATGCAGCTACACCGATATGATAATGCACAATGTAGAATCTAAAATGAGCACTTGATATAGACAAATTAACTAGAACTTCATCAGAATGTAAGAAGTACACTTAACACACCTACGTTATAAGCTTAAACTACATCTTCATGAGAATATAAAAGGACACTGCACACAGCCAAAGTGTGATATTTAATGCAGCCGTCAAAAAATGGAAAGATCACTGTACAGCTACAGGGCATTGTGCAATAAACTGAGAACATATAATATAACATAACTCTCATACCTTCATGTAGTTAACTTGCTGCAAAGGAGTAAGCCTTTCTCTGCACACTTGTCAATATAATCTGTTCCTTTTCTGTTTTCATCAGCACAAAGGTTTCCAACATGTGACATCTGCTCATGCATCCATGATTACTGAAACTTCAACATGGGGAAACTTCTTCCACTTGTCACTTACAGGTATATGCAGGAAGGGATCCATTAAAGATGTTTTACCTGTTTTTGAATGCAGAAGTAATACTGCCATGTCAGTGCCACAGCATCGCAATAATAACTAACACAGAGGATATAAGGAAGAAGATGTCCCACATTACATATGAGAACTTTTAAAAATATTTTCTTTCAGCCTGCTTTTAAACAGAGGAAACTGTACTAGAGGGGACTTGATGATGAAATGGTTTGTATTTTGTGTAATGCTTGTGTCATTATATAAATTGATGTGCTGCCATGTAATCTTGGATGCTGTGCAACATATCTTCATTAATCTACACTACCGGTGCATAACAAATGAAAGCTACGTCATAAAGAAAAAATTAGAATACATGTTATAGTCCTGTATTTCATCCTGTACAGAAAAGCAGTGCAACTGAACCTGACTTTATAAAAACTGCAGCAGGAACTTCATGGAATGGGTTTCATGGCCGAGGAGCTGCATACAAGCCCACAAGCCACCCCCGCCCAAATGTTGAAAAACTCGCGATACAGTGCCCTCTTGGGAGCCAAAACGTACGCTAAAGTGCCCTCTTGGTTGGCAAAACACACTAAACTGTCCCTTGGCTGGTTAAAACATGATAAACTGCCCACTTGGGTGGCAAAAATGCGTGCTTAAGTTCCCCTCGTCATTGGCAAAACACACTTAACTGCCCTCTTGGGTGAAGAAAACACACTAAACTCCGCAATCCTAGAAAAAAAAAATCCTTTGTCACATTTATGAGATAAAAAGTCATGACTATGAGATAGAGTTGAAATTATGAGAAAAATTATTTTAACTTTTTATCTCATAATTATGACTTTTATCTCATTTATAACTTTTTTAGCTCATAATTTTAATGGCTTTGGATTTTTTTTTTTTTATTGCCTAACTTCCACATTTCTTTTTTAAGTGAAAATGGACTTCTGTTTATTTTCCTTGACTGTCAGAAATTTTTTGTATGCATCATCAAAAGCATTTGTATAATAATCTACATGCAAGTAAAATACTAAAATAACCATAAACTTGTATGTTCATTGCACTACAAAAAACACAAACAACTTTATACTGGTTTGAATTCTGTTTCAAGCTGAATATTTGCATCACTATTTGCATTTGCATGATGAAAGCTATGTATTTTCCTTTTTAATCCTTTATCCGTTATTTATCCTTTGTAATTAAAAGTAATTCTGAGTATTTTATGAGGAATATTTCAAAATTTGAAACAATTTCTAGTACTGAGAATAAAAACTACATGGCCCTCAGTAACCAAAGTTGCCCGTCCCTGATGCAGTGTATTTTAACAGGCTACTGTGATAGAGAAATTGTGTTTTTTTGTCTAAATTATTTCATTTGCTTTGCCTAGAATATTTTCAAATGAAAACGTATATATATATATATATATATATATATATATATATATATGTTTTAAAAATTCATCTATTTAAATACTGTTTCCAGTTCTGCAATGATAACTACAAACAGGAAGTCCGCCCGCGCACCAGCAGCAAACACCTACTCAGAAAGTTGAAGGACACAAGTAGATAAGAAGTCATTTTGATGACTTAAAGTTCTCAATTAGACTGAAATGCTCAATCTCCACACATCTGAAATAAAGCCAGTCACAGGAGACGGTTGTTACAAAGGTGAGCGACAAAAGCGGAAAATATTATGGAGATATTGATGACAGATGTAGTGTGGCCTGGAAAGCTAAGCCAGTTTCAGGAAGGCTAGCTTTATTAGCGTCTACTTCGACCCTTCATCGCCTCTTGTGACAGGACCATCGCCATCGACGAGTTTTGATCACTTTTGGATTACCAAGCTACGGAATGATTCATTTCTTTCTAAAAGAGACTATTTTGTGAGAGCACTGTACAGACACTTTCTGTTCGGAATGAATTCAGGCGCTGTCTTTAAATATTAACGGATTAAACGACGAAAAACATTCTTATTGAACTTTGCAGATCCGTGCTTCACACACACTTGTGGCTCAGATAGCGCAGCTGGCTCTCAGAGACGTGATTTACCTGCAAGTGCTGTAATGACTGGAACCATGCTTTGAAGCCTGCAGCTGTTTTAACCGTGAGTAAATATCTCTTCATAATATATTTCACACCACTGGCAATGTTGTGCTTCTGTTGTGCTGGAGATTAATTTTGCATATCTAATACAGTCTGCATCTGTGTGCTTGCCAATATGTTGACATGATAAGTCTTTGTCCGAAGTGTTGAATATTTGATTAACTAAAACTATGCTTTGGAGGAGGACTTGATTTGAGCTGTCTGTGCTGGGTTGATGCTTGACTTTTTTTGGTGCATTCAATTAAGTTGGTCTCAGTGTCCTTGATGCCTCTATGCAGCCTTGAAGCCTGTCTTTAAACCCTTCTGTTTGTGTGGTTATTCAGTGTGATTGCCAGAATGAATCACTGGCTAAGCTAAGTTTTCTAAAGTCTGGTGGTGGCAGCTTGACTACAGCACCCTCAAAATAGGAGCAATAGAGAGAGTGTAATTACATTTGCCTTTGGTTTTTTAATTGACTAAACTTTTGGTGTTTTAACAATGCGCTGTCACCAAACTTTAGCAGGACATGGTTTTGTTGTTGCAAGATTCCTAACTTTTCCATGAATTATTTTCTTTATTTCCCTGAATGAGTCAATTAAGTCCATTAAAGCAGCACAGAGTCTGCCGAGACTTTCATTTCACCAGACATGCTGCTGAGTTGAAAATCCTTATTTACTCCATTTTCTCTGCTGTTATCCCTTGGCTGCTCTTATTCTAGTTCGCAGACTGTAAGCTGGTGCAGATTAGTTGAGTTATTCATTACAGAGAGTGTCTGTTGTCGATTGCAGAGCTTATCCAGTGTGATTAATGCTGGGCTTGTGTAACTACCAAAGTAAACAAAGACTGGTCTTTTAAAGGGTCTCCTCCACCAAGGGATACATTGAAAAGATATACTTACAATATGTAACATGCTGTGTGTTTTTCTGTTAATGTTTTGTTGGTGAACAGATGAAGCCACGGAGGTCCCATTTTTTTAATGCAAACTTCTGTTGCTGCAGCTGCACTTCCTCTAGAGAAACTGAATATTCAGTTTATTCTTTCAACTATAAGCCATAATAGTCCAGTGAAAAAGTATTGTTATGACATTTATATCTGGTAGTGTGGAGGAACATTAACAGGAAGCAGCCTGCACAGGAAATCCACAATTAATACACAAAGCATGAATTTTACATCACTCTGTCATTCAGTGTGTAAAGCAATGCAAAGTTCCTCTGTGTGGATTTATGCTGTTTTTATTCCTGCCATTGCTGGTTTGATTTATGCGATGTTGATACCAAATATTATACAGGAGAGGTCTGCTGAATCTCTGGTTTGTTTAAATTTGTAATAAAACTGGGATTTGCTGCTGTTAAATTCCTCTTTTCTGTGACATGGATATATCACAAGCAACTCTCTTCCACATTATATCTGTGTGCTGTTGACTCCATCTCACTGGTGTGTGCGCATTCATGAATACGCACATATGTATGCACGTGAAGCCTCTGCACTGTTGCAGCTTAGTTTTAGTATTGGACATGGGCAATTCCCCGAGGCAAGGATTCGCTCTCCACCCAAACAATGAGGTGCAGCTTTGCTCTTGTGGTGAACGAGAGGAAGCAAGCCCATTCAGGAGGTCAGCTCGGAGCTGTTGACATTGCTCCCTGGTTGCCTGTAGTCCTGGGCAGAGCCTCATTATCACAGGGTCTGCTTGGAAGAGAGTGGGCTTCGTTAGGAAGCAGCTGTCAGTGCTGAGGGGGCGAAGGCAAAAGGAAAGAAGCAGAGAAAGTAGAGCTTCCTCTGCAGTCCATTTGCAGTGACGCTCAAGGGCCAGTTTGAGAGTGTACTGTTGTGCGTTTGCGTGAGTGTGCATGTGTGATTCTGACCAGTGTGTGCAACTGGCATGACAATCTTACAACTTAATGTTTTCACTTGAAGTTAATCCTTTTGTTCTGTCATGGAACCAATGAATGCTGCTAGAGATTTTCAAAACTTAATTCAAATTTTGGGGAAATCATATTAATCTTTTTTTTCAAGCATGGGTCAATATAGAAATATTGTATCACTGAACCTGCCCATATAAGATTATGTTAAAAGGTCCTCAGTATAAATAAAACATTTTCAGGATTGCAATATTTTATTCTCAAAGGACAACATATTTAGTCTAAGTATTTTACTCAGAGGATTTAAGTCTTGTTTATGGTATCAGAATAGGTTAGAGTTAAGTATCTGGTGTGAGGGCCAAGGATGCAAATAAATTTAAATGCAGAGAGACATTTATCATGCATTATGGGAAGCAAGATGAATAGACGTATGGTGGAGGTCTGCAGCATGTGTCAGATTTCATGTCTGTCACACTCGATCAGTGACCGGGGTTAATGAGATGCTACATGCTGCCTGGGACTGGAGCTGGAAAACTGCTGTTCTGGTGCACATTAGAATCTGGGGAATTCCAAAAATCTAGCATCTGGTGAAAAACAGAGCAATCCTCCGTGGCACAGCGGTCATTAACTTCTGGGATTTACTGAGATTCGATACCCTGTTGAGAAAAAGTTAGCACGCTGATGAGAACAGTTCCTTCAACTTTACCAATTTTCTGCCCAGCGGACGCAACACAAGTCGGGAAAGAAGCTGCCAATGCTTTTCTATCGGGGATTGTAATGGATATTAAATGATGACATACAGATGTAGTCAGAGAAGTATGTCGGCAGCTGAGCGAATTAAGGCACAGATCAGCAAGTTGTAGAAAAGTAGAAGGATTGATGTGGTATGGGTTGGGGAAGTTTGGGCATGACGTATAAAATTTCCACATTTGAACAGTGAGTCAATCACATATAGAAGATGCATTATGAGAGACTTTGAGAGTATTTGATAAAAGGGCATTTTGTATGCATTGCTTTACAAAAGTAGCTCTTTAAAATTCCAGTTGTATATTATACCAAACTTTCTGAAAAAACTTGCACATAGTTTGAGGGCATTTTTCCCCGGAGACCTAAAATATCATGATAAAAAAAGAGTTTTTCCCCCTTTTGCAAAAGTGGTCCCACTGGGAATCAGACCCCCATGCTGGGTACTGTCTGTCTACTGATGTATGCAGAAACACATGACATTAACAATTGTACATTTGAGTAATGATTGACAACTGCCCTGAGACTCAGCCTACTACTGAATGGGGAAAAATAATCACAGTCCATATACCTCATAGGTAAAGGTACCAAGACAGTCAAAATAACAGTCATCAGTGTCATTAATGTTGGAGCTGAAAGGATTTTTAGTCTTATTTCAAAAACCTGTTTCATTATTGATCTCAGTATTTTTATCCAACACATGCATATGTCATACAGACAGCTTTGGCATGGTTGTGTATAAGGATGGTTGATATGAAAAAATGATATCATGACTTTTTATAGCCAGATAATGATCTCAAATGTATCTCTTTTTATTTCGTTCTGTTTTTTAGGCTTGTATGTCGGTTACTGGCCTCAAAACAAGCTTATTTCCCATATTATTTTTTAAAATGCACTAAATAGGGATTTTACAATTCTAATATATATTTTTTCTTTTTCTTCTTCAACAGCCTGATGGTCAGTGCAGGAAATATTGTATTATTTGCCATTTATTATTTCCAACGATGGAGGTGTGTAGTTCTTCTTCCAGCGTATTAAAACACCAAACCTTTTTTTCCTGCATTCTGATCTATTTCATGGAGCCAGTGAGTTTTCTGCACCACTTTAGAATTTTAATTTGTATGTCCTCATTTGAGTTTCAACATTTATTTTATTGTTGATCAGGCACATTTTTACACAGTGATATTTACCTTAAAACATGTGGACTAAGCAGCTTATCTACAACTGCAGCTTTATAAAAGTGGCCTGTGTTCATGAATACATTTATATGGCAGTTTTGTTTTAAAAATTTGTAAAACACAACCCAGAATGGGGGTTATTTTTGTGACACACAGTTTTGCAGTAAAGAAGTTACGTTTTTTATTTTGAATGTAATCTTGATTTGTATTCGTAAAGGGGTCGGGAAAACCTTAAAGACCACAAAGCAGTAGGGCTGACAGCTTCCATTCAGTCATTCAGTTGGTCGAAAAGCTTTGGTCAAGATCACCCTGGTCAGCGAATCTTGTTTTTTTAGTACAACGTGATGAGCCGAAGAAATGTATTAATGCTTAAAAGCTTATGTTCATTTTTCATTTAGAGTACCAAACAGGTGCAGTAAGGAACCTGTCATGGATTAAACTGGTCCCCAATGGGGTGATTTTCTTTTGTGTGTTTTAACCTGAATGAACAATCGACTGGTTGGTGCCTGGGTGTACTTTTAGTCAACTAAAGGCCCAAACATACTCGAGCGTACTGTGAGCAGAGCGGACTCCGCAATGAATGTCTGCAGTCATCAAAGCTTCCATAGTCGAATGCACTGCTGCGTTGTAGTTTCCTGTGAAATTTCTGTGAAATCCTACATTTCCCATAATCCTTGTGCGTTGTTTACATTTTTCTGTCATGGCGTCCTACTCTGACGACAAGGAAGAGGAGCCGCTCTGCCTGCTGGCTTTGCAAAGCAATAAAATTAAGAGATGGTGGTATGCACAGTCATTAAATGCAGTAAATCAAATGTAGTTAATTTACATTAAATGTAGTCCTTCTACTCTCTCTGTGATGTGTCATATAGGTGTTGGTACATTCGTACCTCGTCTGCCAGTCTCTCTTCAAAGCTCATCTCCATCTCTCCAGCTCTGTTACTGTCCCAAAGGAAGTCTCAGTCAACTTTGCATTTATGATTCTTTATTCAGGTAAAAATTAAACAACCAAAATGCATTGCACAGGTGTGACCAATGAAAATGCAGTTGACAGAAACACTACCTACCAAATGAAGCTTAATTGTTTGAATTCTGGATTCTAGCAGTGTGCAGCAATGCAAACTAGTCCAACAACTTTATCTTCATTTCCTTATACCTAAAGTAGATTTTTGCTCAAGCTCAAGGTTACTAATTTCCCTGATCATGTCTCAAATCTGTACGTTACAGATCACTTTGGGCCTCACCAAGTGGTCACAGACTGATCTGACTATATTTCAACAAAGCAATCCCTCAGAAGATAAAAACGTTCTCAGCAAACATTCACCATTGTTGTAAGTCTGAAAGAACAGTCGCTCAGTCACTGAACAACTGCTGCTGCTCAATCGATGGAGATCTTTAATAGCAATTTCCAGGCACCCCGATGTTATTGATTTCAGTCGACAAACATTTCACTTTGATCATTTTGATCCCAGGCTTGCAGCACACTTCCTGGGGCTTCCCCTCGTGAGGGACTTACATTTGGTCTTGAAATGGCAACACAGTGATGGCTGCCATACTGACAGTGTCAATCCACAAAGGAGGAGAGATTGAATTATATCTGAGTAAATGAAATAAGCAAACAAGTTAAAATCCATGAAAAACAAGTAATCAGGGGACACTTTTCTTTGTTTTCAACATTTCTCTAAACGCATCCCCTTCTCCTAGTGAGTGTCAGAACTTGTTGCCAGCTTGAGACAATTTTTCTTCCTCTTGCTTCTCCTGTAAATGGTTCATTAGTTTCTAATGCACCCGTTGGTTAGCCTTATTGTTCAGCAAACCAATATTATATAATGAGAGGAAGAACACAGAAGGAGCTCTGGAGACTAATTAGAAGTTGTCAAACTTAAAAATCTGTTCAAAGTCTTGTTGTTGCCAACACACAGAGGCAGTGACCCAGGGTCTCATTTAATGTTTCTAAGTATCTATTAATGTTCCTTTGGTTATGTTTAGAGCTAGGGGAGGCTCGGGAGCAGGAACTGATGGATGAGAAACATTAGACGCCCGGCAGGCACTGAACTCTAATATAATGCAGTCATATGGCTATTTTTTTTCCTATGGTGTACTTCATTACATTTCTCTTTGGTGGAATATGTTTCTGTTTAAATAATTTATCGTTCCCTTTCTACCAGGTTTCTCTAAAAAAATCAATTGGTGGCTGTCTTCCCAGAGATAAGCATGTCTTATTAATGTTAGATCTTTATCGTGCCAGGAGGACCTGCAGCACCACAGTTAAGTCTGCTGATAATTGACATTTTCGCTATATGAGGGTATTTATCATTCCATCATTGTCCATGGGAGACTTCATTGTTACCATAGAATATTCTGAAAAAAGCGGCTGGGATTTTGTTTTTTAAATCCAGTATGCCATGCAGTATTCATGTTTCCTCATGAGAGGGAAAAAGTTTGTTTCTTAAGAGAGAAAGGCATGATTTCCATTGCAAAGCAAGGCATTGAGCAGAATAATACAGGCTGAATGTGAGCTTTTGAAAAGGTGATATGCACAAAGTGACCTTTAACTCTCACTCTTCTTTGAATGACTTGGGAGGCGCCTTTCAGACACATTCAAAGTACACACAGAGCGATGTGTCCCATATCCTCCAGAGGACGTGGGGTATTGGTAGCATCCAACGCAGCTGACAGTGATAATAGAATACAATACATAACACTGACAGAGCAATGTAACTTAAACTATTTGAATTTGCATTTATATGATATAGCTGAAAGATGGGGTACTTGAATTGCACTACTATGTGTAGATATAATGAAGAAGACTTTGATTTATTTTAAAGATAATGTGTCCTGTATCAAAGCTTTGCTAATATAGCTCAATACTTGATAATAACGTACCCAAATCTATACAGTTATTTTAAGCACTCATCACAGCTTCAATACAAATATGTTGATGGTATTTTTAAGGAACACCCTTCCAGGACAAATGTGCTTAATAATAGTAATGTTCAATGCCAGTCCTAAGAAAAGAATGAGCACAGAATTTTAGGGAAGAAACACTACAGTGTTACTGCCAATCAAATTCAGGATATATGCCATCATAGTCATTAATTTTACAGTGTCTGGCTGCCATTATCAGTGGCACATGATAATGGATGCAACACAACCAAATGAAAAGCAAAGGAGCACTGTAAGATGTGGTGTATTACTGAAATAAGTCCTGTCAGGGAAATGTATTTTGAATGAGATCCTTGCAACAGCCTCAGAAACACTTCGTTTCATCCTCATCTGTCAACACCAGCATCAGATGATGGGAGACGTACATGGCTTAATGGAGGGGATGTGATGACTGGTAAAGTTTGAATTATGGGTGAGTGACTTTAGGTTTAAGTTACTTTTAGTAAGGGTGCACTGATGTATTGGTTTAACATTGGTATTGGCCGGTATAGGCCCTGTTTACAAATATCAGCCATCTGCTGTATAATGTGGTATGAACAGATATCAATGATCAATGTTCATCTGCTGTGTCCAGACAGTTTTCACACTTTAATCAAGCCTAGGCAATGAGGCCTAAATATCATATGATATTTTTCTTGCCCTTTTCGGTAACAGTACATTGCGGTATTACAAATAGAGAACACATTTAAATGCATATCAAAATGCAACAAACCCCTCTTCCCCCTCAACCAAGCCTGTGATGGAATACTCGACTCATGTCTGAGCTTAAGATCACTGAAAAATAATTTAATAAGTCTCTGTGAGAGACACTGTACCATTTATCCTATTGGGGGCATTCACAGTACAAGCACTCAAGAAATAATAACAGCCATGGACTTTTATTGTGAAGGGATTGATGTGGAAGTAGTGTGTTCATCATTAATTTAACTGGGCTGGGCGATATATCGAGTATACTCGATGTATTGCGGCTTTTGCCATGCGCGATGTATAAAATGACTATATCGCAAACATCAAGTATGAATTATGTGGAAGTTTTGAGCCGTCAGCGTGAATTTCTAGCTGGAGTTTTGCTTCTCCCATTGTCCCCGAACACTCTCTCTCTCTCTCTCGCCCATCCAGAAAACTCCTCTGCATAGCGTTTTTGTATCAGTGGCGAGAGAAGCAAGGGAGAGGAAGGTAACTAGAGCAGCATGGTGAGTTAGCTGTGTTTTGAGATGGACAACGAGGAACAGCGCTGGATCTGCAGCGTTGAGCAGTCATTCAACTTTGAAAAGGAAGAGGTCGAACTCAAGCGCTATTCATTAAAATACGCTGCAAGATGACTCAGAGATAATGGCGGCAGTAACACAACATGTCACTAAAGACATGAGCCCAGTGTTGTTTAAAAGCCAGGATTTAAAAGTCTCATAAAGACACTCCACCCAGAATATGTGATTTGCCTGGGCGCATTTTGCTGAAAACTCCCTGCCAGAGTCGTACATGTCAGAGAGAAGACGGCCCAGCAGCAGAGAAATGTGATCCACTTCTTCACAACTACAGAGCCCTTTCTCAGTCTAGCAGTTCAAAACACCAACAACGAGGAGTTAAATTGTTCCCACCTCCAGACAAGCTTTTTTCCCCCCTTGATCACACAGGAGAGTTTTTTAAATAAGATCTGAGATGTTCTCATGTTATGAACTTGTCAGAAACTGGTCCAGCATTCATCAGCACAGATAACGGGCTAATATAATCACTGCTGTGAGCCTGAATGGAGGACTAGACTGCAGGGTTTTGGCCTTTGGCTGCATGCAGGATTGGTGAGTTTTGTGTAGGTTTGCTTCACCCTTAATGAGGGAAATAATCATTTTATAATCAGCAATAGTAAACATAATGCAGAAAACATATCAGGACTTTCCATACACTGTAAAAGACAGAGTATTTCATAATTTATGTATTTTTGATTTATTAGTAAAAGATTCAATGAAGTCCTTTTCAAAATAAAACTGCTAAATTTAACTTTATATTGACTTTTACCCTTCCTGCAAACAATTCTATTAAAAATCCAACAGAACAGTCTATTTTTATCAGCAAACTAGTGTCATTTGGGGCTGAATTAAATACAGCTGCTGAGAGGCCATTTCAAAATATCGCGATATATATTGTGTGTCGGGATATAGCAAACATATATCGGGATATCAGTTTTAGGCCATATCGCCCAGCTCTAGCTTAGTGGTGCCAGTAATGTTAAGTCGCTGCAGTGTAATGCCAGAGCAAAACATGCTGCTGACTGGACTCAGACTGTGCTCTTTTCCTTTCGCTTATCACTTTGATGCACTAGCAGAATCATCAGTTAAGTCTACAATGGGCATTCCAACTCAACCCCTGATTATACAAGTGACAATATGGATACTGGTTTACTGCCTACCACTACTGCTCTCTTGTAAGTCTAGTTGCTGAATCAAAAGAGAGACTTGTTACCCTGTTAGACAAACTTGGATTTTAGGGGTGTTAGGCCAAAGACGTAAAAACAAAATTGGTATCAGCTAAATTGATATTTCAAACATTGGTATCAGTATTGGCCCAAATTTTCACAAAAGCTTCAGTTGATCATCTGCTGTGATGCAACTTAGTTTGCCAGTAACCTGCATGAATAACAGCACAGACAGCAGCCTCTGTTAACCAACTCTCTCCAAAAAAAGCTTTAGTGTACATTCAGCATGCATTAATGACTGTTTATAATACATGCCTTTGTGTTGTGCTCATCAAGATCGTATTTGAACAGAATTGATCATTTAACAACTTAGAATTGTAGTTTGTAACTTAAAACATAGCCAACCTATTAAAAATGCTGGGTGTCAGTCAGGTTTGGGCCAATAAATACAATTAATGGGTCAGGCTGAGCTGGGCTTGGTTAGAGTTTAAATATTTTAATGTAAATGTCCATGCAGTGGTCACTTTGTAGTCATTTTTTTTAACTTATGTGCAAAGTAAATAAAGGCTTGTAATCACAGTTTTTCTGTAATAAAGTTGTGATGCTAGATACCAAAATAAAACCTACAAAGTTTATAAAAGCATGGAAAATCTTTTCTGCATGATAGAAAATGTAACTGCATGATATATGTGCTCTTTTGTACTGGTCTGATCCCTAATTTTCATCCATAAATGGCATGTATTACTCGTGTATTAAAAAGGAAAATACTGCCATTATAACATTAAGACCTTCAGACTGATCTCTGTAAGAAAACCGTCCAAGACTCATAAACAGAGAATTAGATGGCAAACTGAGTTAATTCCAACTAGTGTTGTATTCCTCAGCATTGATAATACTTTGCTGCAGTCTTTAAGCTACCCTGACCTTTATAAGCTTCCTACATTAGGAGATAAGACTAGAACAAGCAAGGATAAAAAACGTGATAAAAAATGTGTCCTGAAGTCATGCTGCTTTAAATGGATACATTTTTCTTTTGGATTTCCTGTGTTGTAGTACACGCAGCTCTTCTTAAATTTTCTCTGTCTCAGCAGAGTAAATTGCCATGATAAAAACGTCTCATTGAATAATCCATATCACTTTACCCAGCAGCCATGAACATCAACATGACATTGAATGTGTGAGAGGGTGGAAAAGATTTACTTTTTCTCTCTGTGACAACAAAATCAGATAATGGTCTGACCTTACAAGACTTAAATTTTCAACAAAACAATGTGAATGAAATTGTTTGTCTCAACGTGCCACATCACTAATTAAGGCTGCATAAAGCAATCCATTAGTTAAACTTTATTATATGCTATTAATCGATTATTGTAAAAACCTAGAGCCAGCTATTTGCCAGCACATAGATCATATGCTCAACATCTGGCCTTCATTGGCCTAATTATTGCAAGTAATGAAATGCTAATTTCAACACTCATACTGCATGCATGAGCTGCAAGATTCATGTTAAAAGGAACTTTACGACAGAACTAATAAATAAAACATCTTACTGGTGGTAAACATTAAGCAGCTGAGGGGGAAAAACAAAACGGAGAGAAACATGAGGCCAGATGATTAACAGTGCTTTTACATAATCACGCCTGTGCCTGAAGGATGGTTCCTTTTGGCCCTCTGTTTACTGGTTTATGAGTAGAGTGATGGGCCATTTCATTACCTCAGCAGTAATTAATGCACGAAATTAAGCAGCCTTTGATCAATTGTAGGGGCTGATTATTGCCAGATATTTCATTATATAGCCACTAAATCTGCTCTGAAGTACTAAAACAGTAATCCTACAAGGGACGCATTGTACTGGATTTTTGCTTGATATCTGATATTTACAGATTCATTTTAGATATCAATATTGATATTTAACCTTGAAAAGCAGATGAGTTTGCCAGACTCCATCTCTGTCATCAGGCAAATCCATTATGAAAAGCTCCAATCCACAACCTTTGTGCCAAACCGAACACTTCAGCGTTGTTTGAGGAGAACAGAGCGGTAGCTGTGGGCAAGGTTTAGTTGTTTTCAAAGTTACTTACTGACCGACCTGCTTCGGCATGAGTTTGTGAAAGTTATGGGTGAAGGGGTTTGTTGTACTGCGAGGGATTGTATACAGTGGTTTCTAATGGAGTGATTAGCTCGGACGTAGACACAGCAGTGGTTTTGTCAGAAGTGGACAACATATCTTTATTAAAACAAGGACTGAGAGCTCTTCATGACAGAAAATGTGTTTTTGCTCTTCTTCCAGTCTGATTTGGCATGGGTTTGCAATCATTACAGGTGGGGTTCCCTGGTGATCCAATATACTGCTGCCATGCTGCGATATCTTGTCAAGATACTTAAATAAATTTCAAGGTAAAAGGGGGTAAACATACAGTGCTTAACAAATTTATTAGACCACCACCCAAAGTAAGGTTTATGCCATAGCTGCCCTAAGTTAACAGCATTGGTAATTACCAAAATCATTTTTTATGTTTCTGCAATGATTAATACACCAATATGTAGAAGCTCTTTAACCCAAATGATATTTTTAATGCTAAAATACAATTACTATTGTTATTCATGAATTTTCAAATTTACTGATTTACAAAAAAACTGAAAAAATAGTAAAGCACATTATTATTTCTTAATATTTCAAATTATAGTTATCTACTTGCATTCCTGAACAGAAAAATGAGTTTAAGTGGTTGAATATTATGCTTGATTCATTTCTGTCTTCCCAAAGAAGCCCAGTGAGCCGGCTTAAATTTGGGTATAAAAAGGTGAATTCAGTTTGAAATCCCTCATTCCTGTTCAAAATGGTAAAACGTGGAGAGCTCACTGAAAATGAAAGAGTCCACATTAAAGCACTTCATGATGCTGGATGATCTCTGAGACAAATATGACAGGCGGTCTAATAAATTTGTTAAGCACTGTATGTCTGTTGTTTCTGTATGTTGTACTTTGTTTGGTACACAAATGTTTAACAAAAAAATTAACAGGTGCAAAGTCAGAATAGTTCTTTGTTTTTTAAAGTAAACACGAGTGATGTCAGAATTATTTATGAATATCTTTGCTAACTACATATTTACCCCTTCTTACCCCCAGATGTGCATAAATACATCAGAAAAAAAGATACTTGTTGTGCATCACCAATTTATATTCAAAATAAAAGACTGCTAATAAAGATAGCAAAGACAGATACAACTTACTAATACTGCTAATCAACAGTCTTCTAAACACAGTATCTGCATGTGTCTTTGTAGAGGTAATTAAGCTCATTTGTTTGAGATATAAAATAAGTTTCATATTTTTCTTTCAGCACAAAAGAGGATGTATACTTCACATTTCTCTGTTTGGCCTTCAACTAAAGGGTAAACATTTGCCTCCTCAGTATAGATTATACTTCATGTAGCTCAAACAATATGAAGTGGTCACGAAGCAAAAAAAAAAAGTAAATAAAATGAGAAATGAAAAGCAGTGTCACAGTGCTCATTGTGATCAAACTTTTCTCTGATAGTCAGAGGTAAAGAGGAAGTGTTACAGCCACTTGAAAATCCCAGTTCACATATCATCAAGTAGACTGGATCGCGCTGACTGTTAGTGAATGATTTTGATTAAACTGGTCCAGATTAAGATCATATAAAACTCCTGTTTTAACCCATTTTTAACACCTGCATAAAGATGTAATTCTAACTGCAAAGAAGAGGAAAAAAATATTAGTTGCAGTAACACAAAAATGTCCTCCTCTGTGGTTTTGTCAGCACTTAAAGGATTATAAACCACAGAATCAAATAAAGGTTCCAGTGTGTATTTATCTTTGCCAAGTAAAAATTAGTAAAACAGAATCTTGAGATATTATCGCAGTGTTGATCACTGACGAAGCCAAGGAAAAGAAACACATCCCCTAGGTTCTTGTTCTCTTCATTCTCCTCCTTCTCCCACCTCTGCTTCTGCTTCAGGATTTTGTACTGACTTAATCAGCAGTAAAAACAGGCTGTTCCCAAACTGTCCATAGCTGCCAACTGATGTCTCAGCTTTATTTGCCAAGACTTTAGATATGTGATGCTACGGCTGACACCATACACATCTAAACCTTGGCAAGTAAAACCAGAACTTATCTGCATGACTTGAAACTATCAGAAGCACAGGAAAATATGCTATTCTGTCATTTGAGTTAACCTTTTTCTTTTTGTTTGAAAAGAGAGTTTATGCCTGTAAAATGTGATATTCATCTTGACAGGGCAATACTCTCCAAGAGCAGCTGCAAAGCATTTAAAAAAAAATCAAAGTAGTCTTTGACTCATGAATTATTTCCCAGGGTTACTGAAGTCTTTGGCACTTGATCTCCTACTCTGTGGAGAGAGGGGATTTGAATTGATGTGACTAATGTAAAACAAGGCCAACTGTCAGATGTAAGCCAGTCACTGCTAGTGCTCTTTTGCACCCTCCATTTCCAAGGCATAATGATGCATAGCCATCACACTTAAGCCCAGTCTAGTGCCTACATATGGAAAAGGTGTCAGATGAAGTGGAAGAAATTATGCAGTCCACTAGTTGCCTGTGTAGCATGGCATCTGTGCAGCACGGCACTTTCCATGAAAGAGATGATATGTTTATGAGTTATTCCCCTGGTGGGACCTGCATCCAAGAAGACAGGGTTGTCCTTTATCCCTGACTGGCCCACTGAGGAAAGTCTATTGTGAATAACTGAATAAAAAGATTTAGAGATGCAACAATTGCGAAAAATTTAGGGTTGATGCTGATACAGTTTTAGCCAATGGCTGAAACTGACCTGATGGTTTTTTTTCTTTCATTTGACCATAAATTATCATCAGAGGTTGTTCCAAAGGCCACATCTTATGCCAAACTTTTCTCTGATTCAGTCGGTAGGTAGGCTAAATGCCAGCACTGAAATTTACTATGAAACAATGGATAAAATCTGTTACTGACATCACTTCATGCCCCCATTATTGTCAAAGGCCAATTTTGTCTGAAACATGCCGGTATTAAACCAATTCATCTGTGCATCCCAAAAAGAGATTTAAAAAAAAAATCGTCATATTTACCTGTAAATGAGGTGCTTCATACCCATTTAGGAAGTATATTCACCCCTTCAAAACTCGTAAAAACAACTTAACCTTGACGGATTGAGCATTTGGATCCCTTTTGTGCGGTGTGAGTTGTAAAATAAAGCCAGCTGGATGCAAAATATTGGAGATAATCCAAACATACCAGTCATTTTAGAGGCAGATTTGCAGAATAACATTTTAAGTGTTTTGAAAGCATGCACACATGAAGTGTGAATGTTTGAGTGTCACTTGAATGTGAAACTCAGACCCCTGGTGCTGGTTCTCTTTTGTGGCCATCTATTCATTTTCATAAAGCTCTTATGATTGGCAGGGTCTACCTTCCTAAGTGGCCACCAGTTGAACACCACATTCACAGCTATGAAGGTAAAACCCGCTGTTGGTTATCAGCCACCTAAAGAATTATGTTTGAAAATATATATTAGATGGTTTAATCATGTGGAAATGTAGAGACGGTGAGCTAACAATTCCATAGAGTGACATAAAACATTTGAGAATGAAAGCCTTCATATTCCACAGTCTCCCATGAATAAGCATGGCTGTTGAAAAGAGGAGGAAAATAACCTGTAATAATTTGTCCCTCCAGTCGTGTGGAGATACTGCTGCAGCGTTCCTCTATTTGTCACTGTCAGCCTCCAGACTGAGGATATGAGAAGGCGGCAGAAAGAATGGGAGCGGTGAGGGGGGGTTGAGGAGGGGAATGTGAAGAAAACGCTGAAGTATGTGATTAAGAATAATGAGTAAAAAATTGCATAAAGCCTTCTCCCAAATCACATATCAACTCTACGCCTGGCATTATCCCTGAAGCATCTCATCAGTCCTGGACCAAGTCCCCATCGTTGTGCGATGCGGATACACGTGCGCCCACCCACACACCCACACACACACACACACACACACAACCATGGCAGTCCATTAGCAGCTAACACATGGGCCAACCTCTCTCTCTCTCTCTCTCTTTCTCTCTGTATCTATCTTTCTCAGTTGGTTTACATTGTCTGAGGTAGTAAAAGAAAAGGCAAGGAACAGGACCTGTCAAGTTTCCTATCAATACGGTGACCCTCAGTCCCTTTGCTGCTGTTCCAGCACTCAGGCAAACAGAGCCGGGCCTGCCCGTTATCTCCAAACCACTGTTTGGAGAGGCATCTCTATCAGAACAGTGGGAAAACATCCAATGCATATCAATTGGAAGACTCTGATTTTTATTTGTTCTGCATTTGCCCTGTCTTGCTATAGTACATAGAAATGACAGCAAGGTCCACTGTATAAACTCTCAAACCACTTGATTCTTGTTGGACTTTGGTGGACAAATTCAATCTGTAAATGTTAAACACATGAGTCATTGCTCTTTTTCTGTCCACTTTAACGTCTGTTACACATGTACAGCTGTAAGGGGATGAGACATTTGGAAATCAGTGTTTGACAGACGTGCATTGCCCTGTGTGCATCAAAGGATTATTTGTCTAAATCAGTGGTTTTCAATCTTTTTTTTTTTTTTTTTTGCCCAAGGCACACCTAAGATCAAGCCAAATTTTCAAGGCACACCAAAACCATATCTCAAGCCAAGCACTGCCATATAACTGAGATCAGCTTATCTCACTCAAGCCCTCATCAAGCTAATTCATTCTAAGCACGTTATTGGCTAATTGCACTCACGCTTCCATATTTAAACTGCTCTTGCCTGGCTACACTTTGCTGCTCCCTCTGCAAGCCTCTTTTTACATCCCTCCTCCACCCCAGCTCCTCCTTTATCCTGCCCCTGACTTTATTAGTGGCATAACTGCCAATAAAGAAAAACTATTTACAACCACACGGTTTTCTTGATTAAGTGGTCCTTGCTGAACTTAAGTAATTGTATAGTTGTGGTCATTACTTATGGTTGTACATATCCCCACGGCACACCAAGACTTGGCTCAAGCCACACCAGTTTTGCCCTGCCACACCATCTGAGAACCAATGGTCTAAATAATCCTTATGTGATGTGGTGTCAACACGATTGTTTTACTTCTTTAATTTGTAAACATTATATTACATAAACAGGACACTCTTTGTTATGGTAAACTTAGTGTAAAGGTAAAAAAACAGAATTCTAAAAAATTAAAACTGAACAGTGCTCTTTACTCTCATCTAAACATCCTTTAACTGCTTTAGCACCCATAGCCTCTCGTCGGAACAGTGCGGTTCAGCACTGCGTTTTGTTCAGAAAATGGGTTAAAAGTTGTCCAGAGACTGAGTCAAGTTAAACTCACATAACTGAAGCACTTTATGTATTCAAAGGTGAGGAGTTTCACCACAGACCTCTGGTGCTACAGCATCGTGCAGAGCTACAGGCTTCAAGCTAAAAGAAAGTTCACAAATCACATGTTAACTTGATTTCAACTTCCATTAAGGAAACGCTTTACCACTTTACTAAAGTGCATGACAATATAACAGACAAAGCAACATGAAACAGCCATGGGACACTACATTGGAGTGCAGCTTTGCCCATCAAATGCAGCCTGACAACGGTTCACTAAGACAGCAAAGGATAAGTGATGCTATTGTCAATGGTACAGATGTGAGGCAGATTACAGTAACAGTGTCAGTTTGTATGTATTTATTCATTTGCAGATGCTGCCTCACACTTTCCCAGTCTCATCTTCACAGTGAGGATGATAGGTTATTAATGTAACACTGGTACCAGATGTGGTCACAGCAGTTGTTAGCGCAGCTGAAAGGGTGTTGGTGTCCCTTGTATCTGGAGCCTCAGGTGTGGGGTTTGCACCCCAATGCCCCTCAACTACATCGCACATAAACACCCACGAATGAAAGATCTGCAAAGGGGGAGTTCTCCTGATGCTGCAGTTGTGCATCACATGAAGGCAGCAGGGCAAAGACCACAGTACCCTGTTGCCAGATTAGGAAGAAATCCCTGCACAGCAAATGCTGATCAAGTAGGTTGAATGTTGCTGCGGGTGCTGGTGCGTCATCAACTGGTTCTTAACTGTTTCAGCTCAACCTGAGGTAGTCTTTCAGGACAATTTGCTCTTACCTGCCATGTCATGGGAGCTTGCTCAGCTTGGGATTGCCATCACTCTCTTGTCTGTGGTGGGGCACCCTGGTACTGGCAAGACTATTACCTGGTTCAGCTGCACTGATGGATGCCGAACCAAGAGGGAGGTGCTGGTGGTTGTAAGCTGACTGGGCCCCTTGATATCAGAGGTAAGGCCTGTCAACAAGCGTTTAATGCATATCTGCATGACATTGCACACTGGGCAGTAGGTTCACTGGGCAAGGCAGTGAAAAAATCAGTTCATGTCAGAATTGCATTTATGAATTTCTTGTTTCTGAATCTGTCTAAAACATCTGGATCTTGAGTATTATTTAAAAGATCAACAAGTATATTGATAGTAAATGTATTTTAAACTGGCTTACAATAAAATAAAGCTGCGTTCCTACGAACCTTAACAAAACATTGAAGACATTTCAATCAAAAATCTTGTGTGACTTGATGAAACTAAATACAGTTAGAATAAGAACCACTTCTACATTATCTGAAGATGGTATTGTCACACAGTGAATCAACAAATTCCTCCATAAATCCCACACAGGGTTTATAATGCTAATCTTACTTCTAGCACAGATCCATCAATATACCCTACTACTCTGAGAAGCAGTTTCATTTCTAACAGTTTGAATGTAATCTTCTATTTTATGCTGGGGGAAATAGTGCAAACTGCTGAAATATACATTGCAGTGATTTCCCTGTTTCCAGATATTAGATCGTAAATTCCTTAACAGCAAGTCTGTATCCAAAAATGAAAAGCAATCATTTTAAAATGAGAAGACAAATCTGAATGTGATGGGCTGGCAGACTTTCTGAAGGAAGCCTCAGTGATTTGGGTGTTAAAGCTTAAATCCAAACTGGTAATGAAAATCTGCTGCCCCATGCCACCGTCACGACACATGACTTCCTGATATTTCAATACATATAATGTGATAATAGACTTGTTGAAGAATTACACCATGAGTGATGAAAACCATCCATTGACAGACGGCTTCTTTATCCAGGGGCAGTGAATATGACCTAACCGTCCTGTGAAACAGCTGAAGCTGCCATTTGAAGAGCCTTGTAGTTAAAAAAGGACCCTGATATTTTAATTAAACTACTGTCACTCGGCCTCTCCAGTGCCAGTCAACTTCTTGTCACAGTGACATTCAGACATGTGGTTAAAGAAGGAAGTGAAGGGAGTTTTACAAGGGTGTGGGAAATTGATGGCAGGGGAGTGCCAATATTCATGTAAATTAAACAGACGTCTGGTAATCATTGATTTGACACTGGCACTTTTGGAAAGATGGGAGGTTGTAGGCCTGTCTTAGTCTTATTGAGTGTGATAGAAAATGGGAATTGTTCGCCATTCTGCCCTTTTTTTCTGTTTTTATTTCATTGCAGACATTTCTGTTCCTCACCCTGTCCTTAAATTTTCTGTCCTGTATCTGTCCATCTTTCCTGCGCCAAAGCAATCACCCAGGGGCGACATCACCTTTTGAGAATGCAAGGGGACAACGTAATATCTGTCGACTTTATCCTTGCTCTTTCTCCTCTGCTGTCAGTGAACACTGTGCCCCCTAAGTGGCTCTTTTAGAGACCCACCTTTTTCTGCCATCACCTTTAGCTTTTTCTTTCACATTTCAGAGGAATTTTCACCTGAAGAGACAACACGAATACTCTCTCTGCTGGCTGCCGTAGCCTACTCATATCCTTAAAACAAGCTTTGAACTCTAGGTAAGATAAATTTTCAACACTTGACCTCAGGAAAAATCAATTGATATGCAACTTGAGAAGATGAGTCTTGAATAAGACAATAAATAAAATAATCCTGTTGTAGTTTTTTGTTTTTAAAATGTCTCTTTCTGGAATTGTAACACACAGTTATGTTAAATGAAGTATTAATGATTGGCTTAAGGCTTTACTGAACTTTTTTTTAAATTCCATTATAACAAAACAAAGTAATCACAATCTGTGTAGTGCATGTCCTTGCCCAGTTGTACTTCAATATTATTATGCAGAGATTGTCCTAATCATGACTTTTAGAAACTTCCTCTTAATAGTGTCTAAAACCACAGGCTTATGTTGTGATGAACAGTTGATTATGTCTGCACTAATAATTCTGAATGAGCCTTTTTATCAACTTTTTTCTTTTGTAAAGATAAAATTGCTAAATAAAGACAAAAATAAATTTTTTAAAATGTTGATGGGCACAGAGTTTTTGTGTTGGCTGAACATCTTGTTCTGTTCTTTTTTCTAATTTTCAGTCTTTTACGTGTCTGACAGAGCAGAGACCACAACAATGACTTGCAGACAATCTTTTTTTCCCTTTAGTATAAAAATGTAAGTAGGGGGACGTGATGGTCTTTTTTAGTTTGTTTTTTTTTCTTCTAAAACATCTAGGCTGAATTAATCCAGAATCATGGTGTAAGGCTATTTTCCTCACACAATATCTCATCCTTCAGGTAGGCATGGGCAATATGGCCTAAAATATTAGCCTATATCATGGTGTTTTTATTTATTATAACGGTATTATTTCACAGGATTACACAATTAAAAAGAGAGAAAGCGTTGAAATGCATATTCATGTGTTACAACCCCTTCTCTCCCTATAACAAGCCTGTAATGGCATACTCAACCAATATCTGAGAAAAAGAGCACAGAAAAATGATTTCATAAGTCTCTGTGTTCACTTCTTTCTCACAGCACTCATAGTTTGAAGTTTCATCTCTACCCGACCAAGGTGTGTTGAGCTGCTACTGACTTGAGAATTTTTCTTGATGTGGACATTCACCATAGAAGCATCCAAGGAAAATGAAAAACTACAGACTTTTATTGTGAAGAGCGTGTTTATCATAGATCTAACTTGGCTTTGGCTGCAGTTCACCTCTGCTTCTCTGACCCTGTTTAACACCACAGCGTGCTTCTTTGACTAATCACGGACTTCAAACAAGAGAGTCATGAGTTATAACACATTTAAACAGTAGTTTAAACAGTCAAAAGGCATTAAGTACATTTAATCATATCACTACTATTCGATTTGAGAGTAATGGCATTGGTTAAGGGCAGGGGGAAAGAAGCTATTCTTCTACCTAAAATTAAAAGCAGGAAATCCTCAGTTATTGGAAGTCTTTACATTTTCTCATTTGGAAAACCCCAACATTAACTTTTATTATGTTAATGTTAATATTTCCAAATGATAAAATATCAATATTCAAACTGAAAAAGAAAAGAAAAAAGTACTGACAACTAGAGGGGCATGACGTAATCAATGGCAGCAATGACGTATGTCGATTTATGTTCTGTGTTGACACGCCAGGAGAAGAAATATGGCTGCACCCAGTCAGAAAGCTGGCTCTGCCAAGGATGTGCAATGTTGATTTTTTAAAAAAAATTTTAATTAATGTGCCAAAATTTATAAAATTCCAGTTTCACATTTTCATTATGGGGTACTGAGTGTAGATTTATGAGGAAAATAATGTGGGTTTTTTTTCAACTGTTGCATCAGGCTGCAACATAACACAAATGAAAAGGTGAAGGGGTTTAAATGCTTTCTGAATGCACTGTATAATATTTATTATATAGATCATTTTTTCATTGTAGATTAAAAAATATAAGCAGAGCAGAAAATAGAATAGAAAAGAAAATACACCCCTGATCAAAATTTTAAGACCAGTTAAAAAATTGCAAGATTTTGCATTTTGCACTGTTGGATCTTAAGAATATTCTAAGTATAGCTTCAAAATGCAAAAAGAAGAAATGGGATTGAGACCAAAAAAATTCAGTATGCAGTTTATTGAAAACAACAATTAAACTGAAATAGGCTGTTCATCAGCTGATCAATAGTTTAAGACCACAGCCTTTAAAAGCCAAAATCTGCACAAAAATGTGGATTCAATGCCTTTTTCCGTCAGGTATTCACACTGTCATGACCTCCTGAGGGCAAAGGCAAAAATGCTCTCTGTCTTCGAACGTGGTCCAATTGTTGAGCGGCATAAGCGAGGCCTCTCGCAAAACGCCATCGCTGCTGAGGTTGGACGCAGTAAGACAGTCATTTTGAATTTCTTAAAAGATCCTGAGGGTATGGAACAAAAAGGTCAAGTGGTAGACTCAAAAAAAAATTTGCCAGCGCTGAGCCGGAGGATCTGATTGGCTGTCCGTCAAGTCACAGGATGATCCTCGACCCAAATTACAGCCATTACTTGTGCCGACTGCAGCCCAGTAACCATCAGACAGCATCTGTGAGGGAAGGGCTTAACAAACAACAAACGTCTTTAAAGGCCTCGTCTCCTTCAATGCCACAAAGTTGCCTATTTGGAATTTGCAACGGAGCTCCAAACATGGGACATTGAAAGGTGGAAGAAAGTTTTATTCTCTGATGAGAAAAAATGTAACCTTGACCGCCCTGATGGCTTCCAACATCACTGGCAAGACAAGGAGATCCCACTTGAGATGTTTTCTACGTGGCACAGTGGAGGGGGCACCATCATGATCTGGGGTGCTTTTTCCTTCAATGGAACAATGGAGCTCAAGGTTGTGCAGGGGCATCAAACGGCGGCTGGCTATGTGGAGATGTTGCAGCGGGCATTCCTAACGACTGAGGGCCCTCGTCTGTGTGGTAATGACTGGGTTTTTCAACAGGACAACACTGCAGTTTACAATGCCCGCTTGACAAAGGACTTCTTCCAGAAAAATAACGTCACTCTTTTGGACCATCCTGCGTGTTCCCCTGATCTAAACCCAATTGAGAACATTTGGGGATGGATGACAAGGGAAGTTTAGAAAAATGGACATCAGTTCCAGACAGTGGGTGCCCTTCGTGAAGCCATCTTCACCACTTGGAGCAACTTTCCCGCTAGCCTCCTGGAAACACTCGCATCAAGCATGCCCAAACAAATTTTTGAAGTGATCAACAAGAACGGTGGAGCTACTCATTACTGAGTCCTTTTTTGAAACTTTTATTTCTGTTTTGAGGGGGGTTTTCAGGTTTTTTTTTGAGCAATGGTCTTAAACTTTTAATCAGCCGATGAACAGCCTATTTCAGTTTAACTTTTGTTACCTCGCCAAGGAGGTTATGGGAGCGGGTGGGTTTGTTTGTTTGTTTGTTTGTTTGTTTGTTAGCAACATAACTCAAAAAGTCATGGACAGATTTTCATGAAATTTTCAGGAAATGTCAGAATTGGCATAAGGAAGATTTTGGGACTAATCCGGATCACCATCTGGATCCAGGAATTTTTTTAAGGATTCTGTACTATTGGGAGATAGGGCTAATGGCGGAGGTCTGAGCTATTACCACTTTACACCAGGAGATAGCGGACATGAGTAACTTATTCAAAGTTTTGGAATTTATAGAGTTTGAAAGACGCACACCCGGTCGAGCAGACCAGTTGGAACGTAACAGAGAGAAAGACAGCGAATTGTAGCAAGAATACTCACAATGCTGGGAGGAACAGAGGAATATTCACCCTCTGCCATGACTTCCACACGTAGCGAAGCCAATGCTTTGCCTCAGCGTGTCTCCACCCAACTGGGGAGGGATTAATTGGCGAATTAGATTTTGGAAGTGATCCGGATCACCGTCTGGATCCAGGAATGTTTTAAAGGATTCTTCACTACTGGGAGATAGGGCTAATGATGGAGGTCTCCTTTTTTCATTTTGAAACTCTACTTAGAACCTTCTTAAGATCCAACAGTGCAAAATGCAAATTCTTGCAATTTTTCAACTGGTCTTAAAAATTAGATCAAGAGTGTATAGATGACAAAGTTTTTAAGTGTATTTGCAAAATTTGTTGCCATAATTAACTGATTAATTAAATTGTAAAAAAGCTTGATTCACCTCCCAAATAATATAGATTCATCAATTAATCAAGAAAACAATGAATAGAATAAGCAATACCAAAATAATTATGTGCCCTATAGAAAACACTGTGTGAATAGTGCAGAAGAGTTTTTCTTAGTCAGCACGGAGCCACACATACATTTAAATTTTGAAATTCACAGTCAACAGACAACGCTTAGCAATGTGACCTTTACTCAGGAGCAAAACAATAAAACTCCTCTCAGCATCACAGGACACACACTTCACATACACGCTTTTGAAATGGCGGTGGGAATATTTATTTAAGGAGAGTGGTGGGTTGGGTGCCTTTATTTAGATAGGACAGCTAAAGAGAGGCAGGAACTATAGGGAGAGAGTGTGGAAGAAGATATGCACCAAATAGCGCCGAGACTGGGAATCAATCCCTCGACCAGTTTGATTGAGGACTCCAGCCTCTCTCTGGGCACCTGCTCTACTAACTGAGCTAAACTGAAGACCCTGAAGAGATCTTGAAAAAGAAAATGAAAAACTAATGTAACTTTCCTCCTGGGCAAAAAAGAATAAGGTTGTTAAACATGAATTCACAGAGAAGAAATAACGTTATTTCTTTTAAGCTATGCCATTACACAACAAAGAATTCATCCTATTTCTATCTAGTTCTGGTTCATTTAAACTGGTATACATTTTCAGGTCTTCATTAGACAACAACTGTCATTCAGAGAGGATTTCTTTTATTTGGTAAGAAAGTATTTTTGGAGTTTTTGAAAAATAAGTCAGTTGAAATGAAAATTTTACTATATTTTTCAAACTCAGACAAACTTTTCCAAAAATTGAACATGTATTTTTCTATACCTACATTTTTAAGGTTGCAAGGTTTAACCAAGAAAGTAATATAAGAAACATGAAAAAGGACTAAAGCTCCTTTAGGGGATAAACAAAGATCAGGGCCTCAAATTTTAATTCCAAATTGGAGTTTCAGCCAAAAAATACTAGCATATTTTATGGATACACAGGCTATATAAATTAAAATATCTATATTCATGCTTATATATACATTATACATACAGATACATTACATAGACACACACACACACACATACATTTATATATATATATATATATATATATATATAAAATATACATGTACCTATGTATATACACGTATACATAAATTAAAAAACTAAATAGAATATGTATAATATTAACAGCTGCAAACACTAGTAAGTATTTAGCAAATCTTCCAGTGAATTACAGCAATCTTTTGTTGAATCTATTGCACTTTCCAACAATAGAAATCTAGCAAATAATGAGGCTTTTTTTCATGGTGCTGTACAAAACAAAATATGAAATATATACCTACACAATACTAAAATTATAAAGAAAAGAACAAATGTGTTAAAATTCATGACCTGGGAAGTTGTAACTTCAAGAAGTCAATTCAACTGTCAGTGTGCTCTTTATCAAATCAATAACAAAACATGAGTAGAGACCAGGACTACTCTCTGCTACACTGCTCTCCATGTGGTGTTTCTAAAACAGGAAACCAACCTGTGTTTTTTATTTTATTATTATTTCTTCTTTAAATTAAATTTCCCATTATGAGGCTGAGAAGCTGTTATTAGTGGCCCTCCTGGTTCACAGTGCAAGTTATTTGCAAAGCAGTCTGGGATTGCTCACAGCACAAAACCAGACAGAGAACCTTTACAACTTTTCTCTCTCTTTATGAGGAATTCATCCATGAAACCAAAACACTGGTTTACGGTTTAGTGAATACATAATACATCATATGACGGTCTGTTTTTAATGTGTTGAGTTCTTCATGAAAAATAATGCAGGCTGCAGGGGTTGGTGCTGATCAGTGGGCCTAGTTTTTCTCGACTTGGACATACTGTGTGAGGCTGCATCACAAGTTAAACAGTAAATTACAAGTAAGCAGCACAAAATCTTAATGATTTGCAGCAAAGGAATAACATCTTCCAGTTGCAGTCCCAGTTTGATCATGTGGCAGTCTTTCATGCAACATCCAGTGTACAAGTAGTGTCTGACAACAGCTCGGTCATGACGGCCACCAGTACAAGACACTTCCTGTTACACTTAAAAAAACAAGAATATTTGGTTATTTTGGTTTTAAGAACTATTGAGGTAGTGTTGTCTTTAAGTTTTACATTGGAGTTATTGTTTGTGTTTGTATCATCTATTAACAGTTGGGTTTAGATTATGGGAAAAAGTGTGAATCAATGATACCATCAGTATTTTCACTGAGTTTAGAATAAAAAAGAAAAGACAATTTTTTTTGAGAGTACAATGCCTTTAACTTTATTACTGCTCACATTTCCCCTTTAACAGACTGACAGATGCATTCAGTGTGAAAGATCCTGCTGAAGTAATATTTTCCCCAAGTATTTTCTTTAACATTCAGGCTCTGTTGAGGTTGAGCTAATCTTTCAGAAGATGTCAAAATAGAAGAAATCTCCTCTCTGTTGAAGCAGTATTTACCTTTAGGAGAATAGATCTAAATAAATGAGATAGAATTAAGAGAGTTTTCTGAAATTAGAACAACAGAGGCCAAAAAAGTGACTATAGACAGAGTTGTTTGATATTTATTTGGGAGCTAGGAGTTTAACAAAGAAAACACAAATGGTCCGTGTAGAAGCTATTGCGTGTATATGAAATGTGTTTTTTGTATTTATCAATAGGAGTTTCTCAGCCACAGCAGAGGATCATTAGCACCAGGCGTGACATGACAGAACAGTGGGGACTGTGTTGTTTTAGCATAGCCTTTTTTTGTCAACCGGTACGCCTGAGTTGCAAATTTCATGTTTTGATGTTGTGTCTGTTTGTGCCCGTGTGTATTCAAATTTTTGTGTATGAGGAAGCGAGAAATGTATGTCAGCGTCTTAGACACTCTGAGGGTCTCTCCAAGTGTCAGGGCGCTCACTGCTGCTGGAATAATTGACTGGAAAGATTTCATTTTCACCGAAACACGGAGAGGGACAAGCGCTGCCAAACACCTAGTGGGGTCTGCTTTGGCAGCTTTGCTTCTCATATTATCATAAAAACACATACATATACACAGAATTAATGATTGTGGCTGGATCCAGCTGATGCATCTTTTGAAACCACCATGGTTTTGAGCTTAAAATCTAAATTAAAGCATTCATATTGAAGTTATAAGTCTGAGCGGAGGAAATGTAGGGCTCAAGGGATGTCACAAATACAAGAGAATGAGAGTGACATTGTGATCCAGCATGCTGAAGAAAGGAATAAAATGAAAGTTTGCAGCAGGTATTATCAGCCCCCTGGAGAAAAACCCATTGTGAGGTGTCCTTACAGACTCCATCTATCAGATGCTGCTTCTGGTGAAAGAGGCAGACCTGAAAAATCCTCAACAATCCAGGGGAAAATTCTCTCCCTCGTGTCTGCCCTCTTAGTTCTTTTTTCCTCATTTAAAATTAAAACAAATTTTTGCTTTTGAAAACTTTTGATTTAATTCACTGTCCTTTTTCTTATTTCCGTAGCATTCATGTATTACTCGTAGTGTGTGTATATGGGTGTGAGCACATATCCTTGTGGTGTAAAACACAAACAGTTTAATCATGCCTGCAAACCCTAATGCAGCGTTTCAGAGCACTAAGGCCCATCTGGGGAGCCCGGACTCCCAACTGTGTTTCACATGAGCAGTCCAGTAAAATTAGTTGATGATTGATCCCACTCTAGTGGGAGTGCAATGTTTTTTCCTCCTCCTTTCTCTTACTTCTAAATAGATATTGTATTCAAATAGAAGAACAACCATTGACTGTGTAATCCCTGTGCAACTGTCGCTGACGAGCAGCAAAAGTCAAGTGTTGTATTTGTCTGTGTGCCACGCTTATCTCCTCTGGTCCCCACAGGCCTGGCTTGTCAATGCCTGTGGCTTGGAGCTACGCTTAGCTGTCTCTGATATTAAACAGCACTATCTGTAAGGTGGCCATTTGGGGAGACAGGTTTCTTTTTATTCCTACAAAGACACTCTGCCATCACATTGTGACTATTTTTACCATGTCAAGCTGTATATACAGTGCTTAACAAATTTATTAGACCACCTGTCATATTTGTCTCAGAGACCATCCAGCATCATGAAGTGCTTTAATGCGGACTCTTTCATTTTCATTGAGCTCTCCACGTTTCACCATTTTGAACAGGAATGAGGAATTTCAAACTGAATTCACCTTTTTATACCCAAATTTAAGCCGACTCACTGGGCTTCTCTGAGAAGTCAGAAATTCATCAAGCATAACATTCAAGCACTAAAACTCATTTTTCTGTTCAGGAATGCAAGTAAATAACTATAATTTGACATATTAATCATGAAATAATTATGTGCTTTACTGTTTTTTCAGTTTTTTTGTAAATCAGTGAATTTGAAAATTCATGGATAATAATAATTATATTTTAGCATTAAAAATATGATTTGGGTTAAAGAGCTTCTACATATTGGTGTATTAACCATTGCAGAAACTTAAAACATGATTTTGGTAATTACCAATGATGTTAATTTAGGGCAGCGGTGGCATAAACCTTACTGTGGGTGGTGGTGTGATAAATTTGTTAAGCACTGTACATTCACTAAAACATAATACTTGAAGTCTTGAGGTCTGCTTTTTCTTGTCATTCTGCTTCTTGCAGTGCTTCATTAAATCTCCTGTGATGAACTTTTGCTTGTGTTAATTCTGTGCCCTCTGTTGACGAATTGATAACTTGATCTTTTTTGCTTTTTGTATGCACAAGTTGTGTTTGCCTACGGAAGCACTCAACCTTCTTTCTTTTAACAGTTACAGTGGTAGTCATTGAGAATCTTTTTTTTTTTTAATTGAAAAACAAAAAGCAATTGACCCCTTTTTCTGCAACTTACTTTGTTACAGCATTTACATGCATTTTAACTGAAATGTGAAAATGATCAGTATTGTCACTTTTGATGTTCACATAAATTTTAACCTGTTTCATAACCTGTAAAAATACTCCTCATATGAACTTTAAATTTCTCATATTGCAGCAGTATTGAAATGAATAGCATTTAAAAACTTTTTTTCAAGCAATAAGAATACAATAAATTGTTATTAAGATAAAGTACGTCCTTAATTTGATCATCATGACTAGAGCACTTGAAGAAGATTAAAATTTCATAACCATTTTTGTGATTAGAAATGTAAGTTTTCAAAATTATCAGTGTTTTTCTAATTTTTGACAAGGTTCAAAATGTACTGATACACCAAGTGAAATAACTTCACTAAGTTCTATATTTAAAAAAAAGCCAACACATGTCACATTAGCAGCACAGAGCACTACATCATTGTTTGTATAAACATAAGAATATCAACATGCTTAAAGTAAACATTAAAAACCAAAACAAATGTGCTATACCAAAGGAACTTTCTTAATAAGTTTGTTAGAATTCTTTTAACTTTTTGATACTGCATGTTTTAAACCACACATTATTTGTTATCTTTACTTTTAATAGGATAGAAAAATACCACAATAATCAACAATTTAACAGACAGATTGTATTCATATTTTCATATCAAAGCTTTTTATCGATCTGAGTTCTAATCAACACTACTATTAATACTAAAGCTGGGCAATTAATCGCAAATAAGATTAGGCCTGAATCACAATTTGGCCTGCTGCAATTTCCAAATCGTAGAAGTTGCAATATTTCTTTAACTTGAAATGTGTCAAAATACCAGTTAAATAAATCAAATTTTTTGCAGCAGCAGAGAATTTATGCACATTATGCAAACATTCAAGTGTCATTTTTTTATAGCTAATTGTTTACAAAAATCCTCCTTTTTGTGTTTTATGTGTGTTTTTCTTCAGCAAATCAGTTACATAAAAATGATAATGCCTTTAAAAAAAGTAAATGACATCACATTTGCAATACGAGCAAAAATAGTTAGCTCATTCTCTCTAAAACTGATAAAGCCTAGCATAACTTCACGAAAGTCATACCCCAGCTGCGATCAGCTGGTAATCAGCCTCACCTCCCCCACCCCAGCTGCCTCCTTTATAGCTCAAAGCTTGTTGCACCCCCATATTCAGATTCATGCTATGGATTAACTGCTTCAGAGATAATTTTATTGTTAAAAACAAAAAAAAAAACAAAACAAAAAAAAAACATGGTCTTATTTATGGAATTATTTATTGCTTAAATTTGTTAAAAAAAATACATAAGATTAACCCAAGAATAATAACAAATAACAATGGCAAATTTGGGGAAATAAACGCAATTAGATTATTTTTGTAAATTGTTCAGCCCTAATTTCTGTTGTTTGGTGGAAAGACAGAACACGATACATTTTTAACAGAAGACTAGGTCAGGTCAGGTATGAGAGCAGTTGCCAGTTCAGAGCTTTACAGCATCAACTTTGGCCCTGTACAGCTCTGGTCTCCTGATGGCCATCCTCCTGGCCTGTCTAGGTATCCTCCAAACTGCCCCCTCCATGACACATGTGGTCAGCTGAGGTGTATGGACCACCCCAGTGGGTCCTGGGCACCTAGTATGTGGCGAGCTGGATCAGGCCCAGAAAAGTGCGTCAGATGCCTGTAAAAGCCCTGCCCTCCTGAGCACATCAGCTTCAGACACATGGGCTGAATCTCAATCTCTTCCCTAAATCCTGAGCCCTTATTGACCCTTATTGTGCAGTCAGCCCTTACTGACTGCACCTGGAAAGTGACTGAGTGTATGAAGCTGCAAGGGCTCAAAGTGGAAGAAACAGGAATGGGACAGTCCTTTGTTTTTTTGTTGACAGCTGGCATCTTGCAGAGCTAAAAACAAAGAAAAAAACAAACGTGCCTCACTTACAGACCTATTTTCTCAGTGGTTGAAGGCTGTTTATAGAATATACTTAGAGGAAAAATACTTTTTTTTTTGTGATGTCAACCACTTTTGCACCTTCCATTTTTTTGTTTACAATTTCCCTCATTTCACTTCACTTTTATAGGGTTTGCAAAGTAGGTCTTCTGTCTATTTTCAGATTTTTTAGGGGGCTTTTTGTCTTTATGTGAGTAAGACCGCTGAAGAGAGACAGGAAACATGGAGAGAGAGTAAGGGAAGACCTACACCGACCAGGAATTGATCCCTCAGCCAGTGGGTCAAGGACTACACTACATTCTCTGTACATGGCCGCCTGCTTCACCCACAGAGCCAAATCTTAAGTTAAAAAGCTGAAAAGGTCAGAAGTCCAACAGCTGATGGATGTGTGACTGACAGATGGTGAGATGAGGAGGAGACATAACAAAGCAGCGACTGAATCAGAGTTACAAAGTCACAGATATCTGCACTATGAGCGAGTCTGTGCACATACGCAAACTCACAGAGACTGCACAGGTTTCCAGCAGCGACATTTAGTCATTTCACACCACTATGATGAATGGATTATGCATTTGGGGATCATGTGTGGCCCCGAGTAGCGCACGTGGAGGAGGGGATAGGGGTTGGAGCGATGATCTGAATTGGTCACGGATCAGCTCCGTTTCTTCATTAGCTGGTAAACCAACAATTATAAAGTGTCCAGGGCATCTTTATGATCTTTTATAACTTCCAGTTAGGTATTGTTTTCTGACAGGACAGCCGCTGCTCCTGGTGTCTGGGCAATATTGATCTCGTGAGATGATTTTCACCTCGACGAGATATCCTGTGACATTTTGGTCTTGCTGGATTTATATTTTTATCTATAACAGGACTTGCTCTGAAGTTCCAGATTGTTTTTCATGGCCATTCTGAGCAGATGAGGAGGATAGCTGTGAGGCAGCCAAGCCAGTGTTAAAGAGTATGTAACACCTTTCCTCTGTCTGAGCTTTTTTTTCAAGCTGACAGTGTGAGGCCCTGCATTTTGATTTAATTTTATTTACAGTACTGATGTAAATTAATCTTATGAATTGATCGCCAAATGCTCCTTACTTGATCATGTGTGTTGCTGTTCTGCCCTCCATCAGAAGGTGCAGTTTGGTGTTGCAGAGGAGAGAGATAGAGATGTCTTTTCCTCTTTAAAAGTGATGCCTTTTTAAATTCACTTTGGTTCACAAACCTATTGCTGCATCCTGTCTGGACATTATTTATCATAATATTAAAGCACAGTGATCGCAGACTGTTTTAATGATATTTAAACTTTGAATGGTTTCACTGACAAGGTAATTTTACCACGATAATCATTGAAACCCATAACTGTTTAATCCCTACTTGGTTGTGTTCTGTCCCAGACAGTGATGAAGACTTCTAATAATTGTGAAGGAATGCAAACCTTGTTTCAGTCTTTGAAATCGTGCATAAAAATCAGCTGCCCTGCATGCACCAATTAAGCAGTAATTACAAAAGCATCCAGTTTTATCTCTACTTGTGTGAGTCCAGTGGTCTGTTATGTACTTATTAAAGTGAATTATCTCTGATAATCATTATAATCGGGGGGTTCGGCTCATGTTAGCAGGCATCCTGCTGGGTGCTAATGTCTAATTACACTGGAGCACGTCTTGATGGGTAGGGTGCCCCGCAGCCCCACCATGTTCTGCTATGCTTCCCTCTCCTTGTCTAATCACACACCGGACTGTCAAGTACACATCATGGCCAATCACTGATGATGAGCAGATGATCAAAGCAGCCAGAAAAAAACCTGATCAAAAAGACGGCAAGATGTGGAGAGGGAGTGCAGTCCTGTGAGACCATGTATTTTACCCCTGAAGTTGACCTTGATACCCTGAAGTGGAGTCAGCCATACATGCTGCTGCTCCATGAGTGTTTCTGTGAACAAATCCTACACTTCCATGTGTGTCCATCCCTGTTTATGCACGTGTGTGATTTATAGAGGCTAGGTGTGTTTGGCTGGGCCTTAAGAGTGGGTGAACGCTCTCCACAGGCGATCGATAAGTTATACAGCTATAAAGAGACGTGTGGAGATGTTGTTAAATGGTCACATTAAGTTTAACACCTGCTGACTGAAATAAAATGCAACTACAGAAAAGGAAACTTCTCACAAGTAATAAATGCTGCAAAACTATTTACTTTTATATTTTAGGCTATCCATCATCACCAAGATGGGGTCTAGATGTATAGTCTGTACATGAAAGAAATATGAATCCTAATATGAAAATCCCTTGTGCAGGACAGAGCTTTGTGTCTCATCTACTGTTGTCTTTCAGGGAGATAAATTGAGTGGAAATCTTCTTCCAAGGTTGGTCATTACAGAAGAAGGTAGAGTGATTTCATGGCAGCAGATTGGAAAATGGCCCTTTGTAACAACTCCATTTACATAGAGAAATGCTGATGGTTCACAATAACAAATGTGCCGTAGTCGACAGAGAGCCGCTTTGCCCGTTGTCTTTCACTGACACTTGATAGTAGTGCATGTACAATTATGCATAATGCAGTAATGGCGGTTTCTCATAACTGTCAGAGAAGCAGTGGGTAAAGTGTTTCCTTTGCAGACAACTTGATGCTAGGTCTACCACTGGCACGTTTTGATTTTGCTGACGCCAGTACCCTTGACAACAAAATAGCATTGTATCAGCTGAATGTCTGCCACAGCCATCCTTGCAAAGTTATTGAAAAAAAAACACTTTAAAATTACTTTTTGAAACTGGGGTGCTGAACTTTTTTGTGCTCATTGGACTGAGAAAGATTGGTCTAAAACAAAAAGAGTCAACACAGTTTTATTTTGGAATTTAAGTGTTTGCTGTTATTAAGCATCATTTTTTTATTTAGACGGGTGTGTGTGTGTGTGTGTTTTCTTTTGGGGTTGGGGGTCTGTTTTTACTAACTTAAAGCATGACTTTTCTAAAGCTGTGGGGAGCCACACACATCAGCACAACATTAAAGTATTTATGGTGATATATATTTCATGCTGACTGGTCCAGCAGGACTTCAGCAGGACACATTAATGGGGAGAAGCAACCATTACAACAACAAGCTGATGAAAAATTGATCGTGTTTTCATGCTTAACTCTGTTAACTGCGTCAGGAGGTAATTAGCGACAACAACAGTTAGAATTTAAAATAAACTGAATTGTTCAAAACACATGTTGGCAATAGAAACATGAACTCTCAATAGGCAAAAACCTGTGTTTATTTTCAATAACTGTATTGAGATATATTTCTAATCCAGGTTAGTTTATAGAAATCTGTATTGTTCTATTGTGACACATTTAATTCTATCTCCAAATAGAGTTCAGTTGTTTTATGTAACTTGATTTTGATATTACAATTAAACACAATTAGTCTTCCAGTTGGTTTTACAATATCTTCATCGCATTCATATTTCAAATTAAAACACTGAATATTTTAAACACTGTGAAGAACAAGCAATAAGTGAAAAATAAAGATTGTCAAATATAAATAATAGGACTGTCATACATGTAAAATTGTGTGATTCATCTCAGAATTTCTGTTCTGTTGCATTTTGAAATTCCACTGTTTTGCATTTAAAATGATTGTTTCTTATGTTTGGTCTGTCTTAAACTGAGGTAATTTGCTTTATGTTTGGATACTGACCTTCTTATTTTAAAACAAAATAAAGAACTTCAGGTACGTATAAGTTTATAACATGAACTGAATCATGAACGACCTTGTTATGGATTAAAAATGAAAAAAGGGGACAGAGAAGGTAAACGTTTCATAAAACAAGGTATAGATGACTTTTAACTTGTCCACTGAGCTGTCGGTGAGTTTTTAAAGAGAAATGAGACATTAAGGAGCAGTGGTAGACTTGTTTTACATCACATAGCTGCAGGGAGATGTGATGGCTTGACCAAATTGTGCTTAAAGGGCTAATAAAGCATATGATTAAAGCAGTTAAAATTGTACGCACAAATTTTAGCCCTTCATTAATTGCAGTTAATTGCATCAATGCTGACAGCCCTAATAAATGAAATGTATATCACATGTGACAAAACGATGGACAAAACATCTCTAACATAAAGCAGAGTGGTTACACAGCGGAAACTGTTGAGTCTGTGTTGAATTCTCAGTGTTTAACAGTTTTTAGAGTGTTAATCCGTTCTGTGTTAGTTCATTGATCTAAGCTTTGTCCACTGCCATTTCTAATCTGGGAGGGAGAGTTTTCCCATCATGCCTTACTGCAGTCTTTAGTTGTTTTTAGACATATTTATGTGTTTAGATGTTGCCTGGTGTGCAGTGATCACTGCTGGGATTCCTTTGCTCATGTTTCTGGTAAATTATTGTTCCTTGTATGTCTAACAAGTCTGCACCATGAGTGAAGTTGTCTACATAGTTGGTCATTTGCTGACTATTGTTGGGGAAGGTGTAGAAATTATTAATATCTCAGATTTACACCGGAAATGGAAGGATATACCACAATATTTTGTTAAAGGTACACTTCAATGTGTTATAAACACTGCATTTAAAATAAACACTACAAGAGAGTAAAAAAATGAACACTTTCCAAAGAGTTAAATTAACTCTGAAGAGTGGACACATATACACACTTTTCTAGTGCTAGATTTAACACTCAGTGTTAGGCAAGTGTCTGGCAATTTTTCTGAGTAGTTAACCTTGATTACCCTCTTTTCACAATCATGAAAAGACAAAATTCTAAAGAAAGTGAAACTTGATTGATCACTGCTATCAAGTACCAGTGTTTACTCAAAGGTGCAACTAGGGACAAGACCTGGAAATTAGCTTTCACTTTAAACTCTCCACAGCGCATCAGTTTCATGCACTGTGCTAAAATTGTGCATATACAACAAATTTAACTCAGTAATAAGGATAAGATCTGCTGTTCGCTGTATATAATTTTTTATAATCAGATTCAGAATTAGCTTTATTGCCTCTGAACCTTTCCTGTATAGTAAAGATATAGAGCAGAGACTTTGATTGGATTTGTGATTTTTATTTGTTTACTTGTTGCTTTACTTTTGTGCAATTCTTAAAAACATAACTTCTCTTGTGCACTTATCATACAGATTCTGCTAAATCAGCCATCTTAAGGAAAATAATGTAGTGTGATAATAAAGTCACATGTTTTTTTAAGAAAAAAAGTTTTAAGGCTTGCATTTGTTTTCAAAGCCTGCACAATATATGGTGTTTCTATTATCAAAATACAGGCTTTTGCAGTCAACATATTGAAAAGTCTTAATTTACTGCATCAAGTCATAAAAATAATCTTATGCAGACAGACACTGTCTTGCATGCCATCGCATCATTTTCATGCAGTCAGATGACGTACAGATTCACAAGAAACACCCTTCAGATTTACTATGGGTCTAACATATGAAGACTTAAAATAAATGAGTTAAAATTACAGGATGCACATTTTAGTTGTCCATATTTAATCCTATATAAACTCAGTGCATTTAGGTGTATAATTTTCTCTTTTTCTCATATCCTAGTGCATATCACAGAGATAAATGATAATGCAGTAATAATTTTTCAAATATCAGTTAAAATCTCTGTTGTAAGCTCAGCAGTGGGTTTTGTTCTGATTTTGTTGTACCAAACACAGCTTAGAAAAAAAAGTTCCATATGTAGGAACTTCTGTGGCTGTATATTATCCCAGTTTTTTAATCATAGCCAGAAGAATGTGCTTGGTTGTGTGTCATGAAGTCAGTTGTCGCACAAAGAGCACCCTGAGCTACAAAATCACTGAATTAGAAATCTCCACACTGCGGTCCTTAGAAGAAAATGTTATTTATTTATTCTGGGCCTCCCCTCGAGTCCATCTCCAAAATCACACAGCCAAACTCTGGGGGTGCGATGTCTCTCAATAGTTTCCACTCCACTGTTCACAGTTCAAATGAGTTTCTCTCAAGATTTATTCTTCACAGCTAATCACTTGTAACTTGGATCGAATTTGTACTGTAAGTCACTCTCACTTGCACTGTACGAAAGGAAAAATAACACAAGTGAATCATTGCACGGCGTGAGGTGATTCTTTTCAAAGTGATTGGATTTTTCAGACCCCCCCACCTCCCCCTGCCAATGTTTCAGCCCCTCATTGCTTTTTAATTTAATATTAACTTTACCTTTCTGTCTGTAACAAAGAGGGATTTTTGGTGTGCTCTCCCTCTGTGGGCTGTCTCTCGCCTGCCTCTCCCCCCTAATATGTTTTGCTCATTCAGTGCCATCAGTTATATGTCTGCCAAGCATCACACGTCGTCAACTTGCTCCCAATGACGTCCCACTGCTCTGACCATTGATTGGCAGGTCAAGCAGCGAGTGTGAGCAGGAAATCAATAGCAGAGGACCTCTAGACAGTACAGGGGTAGTCTTCAAGGAACTGGCCCGCTGGACACTGCCAATCACCGAGCACAAAATGTAAGGCCAGCCAGCCATGAACAAAAGCTATCTGCAGGCAGAAACACTGGCTCGCAACGTAGATGGATTCATGTTTAGGCAGAAGTTTCTGCCATACAAAGAAGAAAGAAGGACAGCTAAAGTTTTCTGGAAATATTGGCTTCACTTTTGCTCATTCATATGCTAAAGCGTAAGTAGGATCCAGGACCTTTGAGATTTGGCATTGCCAAATGTAGGCGCTTTATCTCAACATGCAGTAGCACCAGGTCTGACAGTCTAAGCATGACAGAGCAAGCTTATTAGCACCTAGTCAGCCATTTCCAACCAGTGGAGGACACAGGAGTCACAAGTGGAGAGTGCACAGCTATATTCACCCTCTAGCCTCCTTAAAATATGGCCTGAGGGACCCTTGAGGCTCAGTGAAGTTATTCTTTGTCCTCCTTGGTGATGCCTTCCCATTTTTCTCAGACACACTTTTGGAAACTGTTGGCACATCACCAAAACAAACACTCAAGTGAAACCACCGGCAATAATTCTGGAGCGGATTCAAAAATTAAACCTGGAAAAGGAAATGGCAAGACTGTGAATTTAGGAATGACACTCGGGTCTGCCTCTTTCAGAGAAAGGGTTGTAGCTCAGACTCTTGGACCCTAAGAATTTTTTTTTCACCCTCACAGTGCGGAGTTCTCTCAGACAGACTTTTTTTTTTTAAACCATAAATGCTAACACCTAGTACACTTTGTTCCTCTTTCTTCTTGTTTATCTTGTCCTCCAGCAGCTGACACTGGTTTGTTTCTCTACCCTTGTAGTTTTATCCTCATGGCCTGCTTGCTTCACAATCAATGACCATTGACCCTGGTCATTTATCTCACAGCTCAAATACTTTGAGATGATTCATTGTGCACTATGCTCAAGGTTGTGACCTTTGTATCGCGATGAACAAAGCAACATTGTGAATATAGTCTTGTCAGATATAGGACACATGTTATCTCAGTTATCACGAGTCATTAATCCATCTTTTGAAAATGGTAATGCATCTAAACACTTAATTGTCAAGCTTTTCCAGAAAATTGCTACATCTAAGCATACAGACTGAGTAAATGTCATGCTTTTATTTCGGTTTAGACGCAATATGGCATGCAGCAATTTTCAGATTGCAGACAGTGCAATAATTCTTTAACCTGATATTTGTCAAAACATAACAGTTTGATACAATCTTTTTTCCTGTTTCATGTTCTACACATTATGCAAACATTCAACTGTCTGTTTTCATAAGGGCCCGAGCACCGACCTAGGGTCGTGAGGACCCTATTGAAACTGTAAAGATTATTAGGGTCTGAGCCACCGACCAAGGATCAGGGAGGACCTTAATGTTTTTCTAAGTGCAACATTTCTGGCACTTCGAAGCCTGTTTTGGGGGCCTTAATACATATGAAAACGTTGGGTTTTTTTGCTCAAATATTGTCCCCCTCGAGAAATAGCCATTTGGTGGTGGACAATGTAAGTCTGTCACACAGTTTTTTCTTGGGGGCGCCAAAAGTGAAATAGATTATTTTCGCAAATTGTTCAGCCCTAATCTCAATATTAATTAAAATGATTGTGATTGTTTTGCAGTAATTTAGCAGCCCTTGTTGAAAATATTGAAAGGTTTGTGTTTGACTAACATGGATTTTTTTGTCAGAAATTATACAACATTTTTACTAACTTCTTGAATGCACAGTATTTGAATTTACACTGCCAGGGAGCTCTCACTCAAAACAATAACACAATTTGGTGTGTAGAGACCAGCTCTGACCATCTTCCCTGTTTAGGTTTTATTTTAATTTTAGAACTGTTTATTAAAAATGGCTCTCCATATTGTGAATTTGCAAAAAAAATAAATAAAAAAAGAAAGATTGTAATGTAAAGTGCATTGTGATTAAGAATGAAAATGTAGCTAGAGTTAAGCAAATATTAAAGGAATCTATTGACAAAAAGAAATACAATAGCAAAGATGTAACGAGATAGAAATAGTGCAGATGATCTTTAAAAACTACGAAATTGAGACAAATGTTTTTATTTTGAATGAACAAAATGCACATTATCATCTCCATTTTCAACAAAATAAGTGAACTACTGTATTCTGATTTTATACCCACAATAAACAAAAGTGAAACATGATTTTCACAAACTTAACAGAGAAGAGAAAAACATTCTGAGTGCATACAGAGAGAGGAGAGAGATTGTCTGAGTGCAAATGAACAAAGTGCAAATGATTTTCACAAACTACACAAAACCCTTTTCTGCTCCACAGCCTCTTTGTCTTCTTTCTCTTCTTCTTCTTCCTACTTATCTTGTAGGGTCGCTGGTATGGAGCAGGATATGAAGAAGGGTCCTCTCTGTTGGCAGCCCTCCTGGGCACCCTCTTTAAGCAAGCGTATGGAGACTGCAGCCTGTCCAATCCCTCTCTCATCCCCTGGACAATAAAAAGAAAAGGGAAGAAATTACATGCTTTTGTAAAATAAATAAATATAGATGTGTAAAATATACAGGTATAGTTTTATAAACTATACAGATGTAGCTGATTAAAATACAGAGATATAATTGTGTCCAAGTTTATTTGAGTTTGACAGACATGTATACAGGTCAGTTGGTTCAATGCCTCTGATCTCCATTTTCCCTTCATCCCCCTTTTAAATATATTTTAGTAATTATTATCATTGACTATTTTTGTGGTAAAGATAATTTTAATTACTGGAACCACGTCTCCTTTCTAAGGTGGCGTTGGTGTTTTGTACTCGTGGTAAATGTGAAAAATCAATTAATGTATAAAAGCCTCACTCCTGAGTTGCCACACTGTGATGGTAAAATTTCTGCCACAGATGGATTTTAGCAACACAACCATCACCAGTTTGAATGTATGTCTTCTGTTGTAGTTCCACAGGAGGCATAACTAATGTCACTGTTAGCGTAGCAGAGAGATGTATGACAGACAACAGCAGTCTGAGTTCAGTCATCAGCATGATTCTCTCTAGCATTACGAGCAGCAGGGTAACTTACTGAAAATCACGCACTTTTGCTGTCACCTCACTCAGTGTGTGTTCTCTCCTCTACAAGTTTTATGTTTGCACTAACAGCAGATTGTCTCTGTTGGCTTGTTTTGGGCTTTAACACACACTGTGTGCTGCATAGTTTTAGTCGACAAAATTAACGCTGCTGCAGGATACAGTCGACTGTCTGCATAGGGCATAAACAAATCTCAACCTGAGAGGTTTTCTCTTCTTCCTTCTTCTTGGTGGATTTTCAAAGTAAGCGCATGTGCTGGAGAGGTACAAAAGAATTGTACCTAGTGTGAAGCCTCACTGGTTCACCAGATTGCTCTCAAGATAAACCATCTGTAAAATGTCAGCTAGTATTTTAGAGGAAAGGATGTATGCAGCTGGGATGGTGGTGAATTGCTTTGTTTGTTTTGTGGGAATGTTGGAAGGACTCACTACTGAAAAAAAAGAATCTCAGCTTGTTTTTAGCCAAGCTCTGTATCAGTTAATATAGTAACTGCTTACACAACCATTCAAAGGTGTGTTTAAACTTGTGATTCACTTCTTTGTCGAGTCAAAGATGCAGATTGTGGCATTAAACAAATTCAAAAAAGCTGTGAACTATGTTCTTCATGATAAAAGTCTGTAATTGTTATTTTTTCAAGGACTTTTATTGTGAATGCCCACATCAGGATATGTGGTATATCAGTTCCTTGACACACCTCATGACAGAGGTGAAAGTTAATACAACAGTTGAAGTTACAAAGAAGTGAACAGAGAGAGACTTACTAAATCATTTTTCTGTGATGTTAAGCTGAGACATGAGTTCAGTATGCCATCATCTAAATGTGTTATCTCTCTTAATTTTGTAATACCCCAATATAATACCATTAGCAGGCAGAAAAACTGATATGTTTCAGGTCATATAGCCCAGACCCACACCCCACTAGTGTTTCAAACTGGTGCTGTTTTTTTTTTTTTTTTGTTTGTTTCATGCAAGGCCTGATGTGTGAAATAAGAGTTTTTTACATTTTATGTATTTATTTTTTTTTTACCAGAGCTGTATGAAATCATCATGAGCTGTAAAAATGAAATAATACTCTCTTCAAATATTTTTTTGTCGTAAAACTTAAAGTAATTAAATTCCATTTCATAGTAGACACAACATACTTTTATGTTTAAACATAATTTTGAAATTGGCAAGTTAAAGAAATACTGAAAGAAATTACATTTTTTTGAATAAGAATTGAAATATTCCAACCTTGGTTCTGACTGCTGGCAGTTAGTGAAAAAAAATTGGCAGTTTTTTTTTTGTAACTGCTCTTACCTTGGGTCGCTGCAATACACCTGCCTTTCACAGTGCAGCAGACAGAAAAGAGTGTATTTCCATGGTAACCACTTGAATTAACAATGCATCCGAACTGTTGAATGCAAAAGGTGAGTGGCAGCCGAGTGAAGCAGAAACAGCAGAATACAACATGACATCTGGATGACCGTCATCAATGTGCTACATCACATAAATGTACAGAACAAGCTCTCGTTCACATGCATGCGCAGCTGTAGTGACAATCACATCACAGAATAACCCTCGCCTGTGCAGAACAATGGTGCTGCATTTACTATGATTTCTACTGACAATGGCTTCTGCCCATCTTTTTACGATCTCTTGTTTCTAGAGAACATTCCTAATGCTCTGTGGATAGATGTTGTACTGAGCTCTTGCCTTCACCCTACATTTCAAATGTGGATGTTTGTGAAATGGACTGGAATGAAATGGAAAAAGAGCCTGTGTCTTATTTCCACCTCTCACCAGCTCCCTCCCTCACTTCAGTTTCATTTTCCCCCCTCGCTTTCTCTCTAGCTGGCGATTAATGACAAAATGTCCAGCGTTTGAAATAGTGTCTTTCCTTAGCCTTCAATGACTGCTCAAGACAGGGTGATAATAACAGGCACTGAAATGGGTAAATTATACCAAGGACTGTGACAAAGTGGTCTCACTTAGCTGCTGCACAGGCCACTTCCAAGTCACTGTGTTGGGAGGCTGCAAGCATCACTGTCTTGCAAAGCTAATAAGTATTTTTGTCTTTGGTATTTGTATTGCATTTTTTCAAAATTATAATCTGGATGAATTAAGTAATATTTAAAGGCCAACACACCTGGGCAGTTTTTGGCATGTGTCATCACACACCTGCACATTGTGTTTTTTCTTGGCTTTCTTGGTGTGTCATATCAGGTTGATGCTTGTCAACCCTTCAAGATACGACACTCTTATTTCCCAGCGTTAACCTACATCAACGCGCCACAAAAGTAGTCATTTTATCACATAGCTCCCTGGATGCAAACACCTCCTCATTATTCAGTGACTATTATTCTGTCTGTATTCCATGTCCAGTGTGTGCAGGCATCTAATGACACAATAGTGCGTGTCACAGCCTGTGTGTGTGGCCCTTATGAATTGTCAGACTGTGACATGGCTGGTGGCTGCACAAATTTGTGCCTTTGCAGACATGCCTGTTACAGCACTGTTACATGCCTGGCAGGTAGCATGCTTATTCAGCCTGTAAATAAAAATCCATACAGTAAAAGGCTTTCAGAATGTTTCTAGTTGCTCATAAAATTAACCTGTAGTTTTTGATTAGAGCAGCCAGAGTGAAGAGGACAAAACCATTTAAAAAGTGTCAGTATGTAGTGTATGTATGTTTTATTGCAGAAATAAGCATATTTAAAGACGGGCAACAAACAGCAAACAAAAAAAATGTGTAGTCTGAGGCGCTTGTCTCTTCAAAGGTTGTTTGCAGATAACGCCATCACAGAGAAGTACCCCAGATGGGGAGCAGGAAGTGATTTCTGTGTAGAGAAGCAAGATCAAAATTTCAAAGGTTTATACTCTTTATGACTGCACCAGCTGTTCAAATTGTGGAAAAAAAAAATCCTTATGTGCCCTAAAAGTTGTGACACCTTCAGGCAAAAAATGTTTAAAAAGCTCACAGAGAAAGCGCAGCAGACATGGATTAAAAACCTTTCATCTAGAGCATGGACGAGCTGTATCAGACAACACTCACATGTGGTCTCCTTCCACCAAGCGCTCTGATTTGGTACAGTTTGTCATAGTTTGACTCAGTAAAACCTGATCTTGTGTTTCTACTGCTTACTCTCACAGACCATTCATCTAAGAAACGGTATATCCCAGAGAGGGAGTGCCCTAATTTGCCGGTACAATGTAGTGCCAGTTTTAGATTGTTTTTTAATATAACTGATTCATAAACAGAGTTTAGCAGTTACATTAATGAAATAACCACATTGCAAACATTACAGACGTTTAACTTTTCATAAACAGATAAAACGGAGAAAAAGATCAGAGGTCTAATCTGGGATCAGATTAAGTATAGACCCATTCAAGAGGAAGCTACACAAAGGATGGCTCGTTTAAGCTTCATTCGCATTAGCTTAAGATAACACAGCTACCCTAGCTACGTTATTAACGTTACTAGATAAGCCAGTGTAGCTAAGTTAGATTTATCAACATGAGCTTTAACAAATGTAGCCAAACCCAACATAGCTATGTAGATAGTGTGTCTACGTAGCTTACATAGCTGCTTCGTGAGCTTTGCTTTAGCTGAGTAAGCTATGTAGCCAAGGTAGCTATGCAGCTCCATTATCTAGAGATAGTTAGCTGTAGCAATATGATCTTTAGCAAGCATAGCTTAAGCTAATGTAGTGAAATAGATCCTGTATCCATTTAGCTCACATAGCTGCTCTGTGAGCTTAGCTTTAGCTATATTAGTACCTTAGCTGTGTCATCAATTTAAGGGAGGACATTTTTTCTTGTAGGCTGACTGTCTACTCAGGTGTACTGAATGTTTTCTAAGCAGGTTTTGCAGGTCAGGCTTTTGACTCATAACTCTGGTAGCCTTACTGTTATCTTGACTCTTACCCTAACCCTAAATAGAAGTTTAATCTGATTTTATTTTGAAAGTTTTAGCATGTATTTCTGTTCTGAGATATATGGGGTTTCAGGTGAACAATCTGTTAGAGTGGCCGTCAGAGATAATCGGTCTGCAGCCAGACTCTCCTCTTGGGATCACATGACTGCAAAGAACCTACACTAGCAATTTTTTAGTATTAATTTTGATAACATTTAGGCCAAGAGTTGTGCATAACTAGCATTTTTCGGGGGGCATAGTTATTTTAGATAGCAGATTGGATCCTGTAGCTTTGTAGTTAAGTTAGCATTTCCAATGTAAGAACCATCGTAGATGAGCTTCAGAATGCTTATTTTGAACTAATGGATGCCATCACTGAGATCACATTCATGTTTTATACAATCTATGGTATGCATGCAGGAGCAATTGAATTGATAAGCTTTATTGTACACTTGAATGACTTTTGTGTTTTGAAAAAAATCCAGCATTAACAGCAAAACAATATCAGTTCAAATGGGGCATGTTGGTAAGTAACAACATCCCAACATGTGGGAATAATTCCTCTCAACTTTTTATTGAGCCAAATTTCAGAGAGATTAAGTGTGATATCAAAACAAGGTATTTATTTCTTTCCTATGAATTATCTACTCTGTATGAGTTTCTCTGCTTCTTCCTCTCATTCTCAAACCACTGCCATTTAAAACAATTATTTTATTTGCCATGAATTCCTGTGGGGTGATTTGTTTGTCATGCGTGGGAGTATCTGTTACACAGCCTGAAATAATACATAGAGCATTAAACCTGAAATCCATATAAACAAGCATATTGATTCCAAATGTTTATTTCCCCCATATGTTTCCTGTATAAAGGATAATTGAATTGTCTCTGCTGTTCACAGTGAATCAAACTAAAGCAGTGAAAGATTTATACTGTAACAATTATTTCCTAAGAATTAATCGTAAGTGTTTGTTGGTTACATATTTCACAGATCAGTTAAACATTATACAGAAATGATTTACTTCATTTACCTTCAATTTTAGTTGTTAATTCTGTGAGTGGAAGTGGCAGCTGTGTAATCAGAACCATCTCATTCACAAACAGCTATGTATATAAGTATATCATAACAGCTTCTTCAATAGCAGAATAACTTTGAGTTTAGCAGCATTTTAACATAAATTGTGACGTTGATTCATTCCTTTTTAATGCAAAGAAGCACATGGAGGCATGCAAATTTTAAAAACTCAGCAATAACATGACCATTTAGTGCTTTGGTACCATCTTTTCATAATTTACAATCACCACACTTTCTCAGTGCTTTTTTAATGTCACCATTACTGAAAATCAGTGCAGTTCTCTTAAATCAATGATCAGTTTTCTTGACTCCAGACAAAGGAAACAATGTCTTTGCCCACGGCCAGGAGATGAAAACAGTCATCCTTTATCTCCTTTTAAAACTGAAGGCCACATCCTCGGCTCCCAAACTCAGCGCTGACAAGCCGAGGACTCCTCAGACAAGCGATGTGCTGACAGGACAATGTTTTAGCGCTCTGGCCTCGAGATTTCCCTCTTCTTTGGCTCTGTTTCAGTCTGGGAGCCACATGTCACGGGTCAAGCAGAAGAAAATACTTAACTGCTTGTTATTCCTCTCTGCTGGCATTCGGAAAAGGATCTGGTGAGAGACAGATGAGCCAGTCACCCTGAATAGAAAGACAGACAGCTGATAAAGTACTGCCGACTTTTTTTTCCAGTACCTGTGTGTGTGTTTATTGCCACAGTTTGCCTCAGGGACAGAACATGGAAGTATTAAGAGACTGAGTTTTAAGTTGTAGCTTGGGGACAAACATTCCCAGGAGTCAGACAGAATAGTGAAACAGTGATCATGTTATCAGCAAAACTAAAGCAGTGACAGGAAAACTGAATCAGGAGAATGAAGTCATATCCTTTTAAATGTGGTCAAAAATAAACAAAAAAATGGAATAAGTAACCCTAATAGTTACCTTTTAGCATATTAACAGAAATGATTAGACAGATTTAATGTTGTGTAATTGTAATGTGTGATTATTTTTACTGTGTTTATGCTGCCTGTGTCACAACAATTTCAGTGTTAGTGCACTGTTTAAGAGCAACATGTTGGCAAATAGTTTCTGCATCTTAATTGGCCATATTTATTAATAAGTAAGTCAAAAAGCATTGATTTTGACAGTGGAGGGTGAGCATCTTGCTGCGCGATAGCTGGACCTCATGCTGCTTCCTGTGAGCAGGACTCTCGCTGTGTAGCAGTGATTGCAACATATCCTTCTGATTACTGTCAGTGAATGTTATTAGCTGTTTTCTGATTGGGCTGGCTGAGGCTGCAGGGTTCACTCTACAGGCTTCATGGGAATATGCAAAGTGCTCTGCAAAGTACACCTCCATTTTTAAATACAATGCCGCTGCCACTTCAGCTCTGCTTTTTGTTGGTATAATTTGACACAGATGCTGGGTCTGTCACAAAGCCAGTGGAAAAGACATAAGCAACAGAGAAGCCAGAATGTCCCTTCACCCATAGACAAAGATGTTTGAGGATTGCGGTGAAACCAACAAGGGATGCCTTTTGAATTTTCTCAATACCAGCGCCCGGTTTTCTCTGGCCTTGTAGAAAAGAATCAGCATAATGAGAGCATATGTTGCTGGATGCTTCTTAACAACACTGAATCACATACATTATTTGTTTTTTGAGGATGCTGCCTTGTTCTTGATACCCCTTGTCAAGCTCCAGGAGGTTCCCCCTGCTACAAAAAAGTCACATCTAAGATAAAATAGCCAAGCCTTCCTTGTTTCCCTATATTTCAGAGAAAACAATCTACTCTTCCACGTGTAGCCTATATTTTCTGTATCTTAGGAAACAATGAAAAGTTAAGAAGTGGGGATCAACAGAATCATCTGAGGCTTCCTTGGTTATAGATGCACATCCCTGGGTAATTTTCAGAGGATTGCACACACTGAAGTATCCATACAGCCCTCAGCAGAGATTTCCACACTATTGTAATCTGTGTTTGGGTGTTCTGGTGTCTGCAAGTGTTTCCAAAAATTTTCAACAATGTTCCCCTTTCTAAAGCCCAGCACCAGCACTCACACATTAAGGAGAACAGTCTGCTGTCTGTTGGCTTTATCAGCTCCTAGTGAACAACCTTTGCTAAACCTGTGTAACATTATTACATGGGTAATTGTAGCTCAGACAAATTCAAATACACGTCTCCACCATCATCCCATCTATCCAGTTTCTTTTCGCTTCCTAGACGTATTGCCGGTCATTCAATCTGAAAGCAATTTGGCCCATTAGCTCAATGTTTAGAGGGCCAAAAAAACCATGTGCATCTACTTCTGCAGCCTTCGTACGGAACTGCAGAGCAATTTGTTTGTTAATAATGCGGGCAGTATTTCTCCAAGTTGGAAACGAAGCATTTCTGACAATAATGCAAACAACAACAGGATGTATGGAGGGATTGTGCAAATGCTTGTTGAGCAGCAGGAAACATTTATGCAGATCTCCACAGGGTTAATTGGGCGGGTTGCATTGAACACTGTAAGCTCTGTAATTAGTGTAGTGCTGATTCTGTTCAAGTATTGTTTAAAGTTACCATTAACTACAGATGTGGACAGCTACTCTACTCAAACACTTCTTTGAATTTTCCACTTCTTATTTTCAGTGTTTGCACAGACTTTTTGTCTATGAATTGAATTATCTGGACTTTTACCTCCATAATCAAAACATAACCCTTAGACATGGCTCAAGGTTTGTTTTATTTTCTGGACCTTCCAGACATACAAGATAGAAATTTCACTTTTTAATGCAGAATAGTAAATTTCATTGTTGTTAATAACCTGTTTCTTTGGATTGGATAGCAAATGAAGACATTTATCACTGCATTTAAATGCATTTAAGGATAATACACTACGCTGTAACATAACTTTATTTTAAAATCTTTATAAGATAAGAATAGGAACATATGTTGTGAATCACATTAGTTTGAACTGAAAATTAACTCTGAATGAAATTTGACCCCCAAATTGAAACCAATTGTGAGATACTGAAATATTCACTTTTTTTTTTTTTTTTTTTGTTTTGCGTTGCATGTAAGACTATCAAATGGCATATTTTAAATGAAAAGCATAAAAAGGATTAAAAGAGATAAAATGAAAAAAAAAACCCACTTCTGGGTGATTTGGAGAAATAAAAAAGTGATATTAACAGACAAATACACACATGACTGCAGTAAGTCTTTTTTTAATCATTTAATGTAATCTGTAAAAATCATCAAAACCTTTTACCCAACCTCTTCCTACCTCACAGTCAGTGAACATTTTAATGACTTCATGCTAGCTTATGGAAACTCATCCTAATTATTGCACTTCTGATTTGAGACTTCCCTCACTCCAGGGTTATTAAACTGAAGTGTTTTCTGCCATTTTATCCACTTAAGAGAGGCACCGAATTAGTATATGGATTAGATGATCATCTCTTTTAAATGAGGGTTGTGATAAAGTAGAAATAAAGAGGCTTCTAACTTCTTTGCAGTGGCAAAATTTTTGATGTTACTCAGAAATAAAATAAATTTCAGGATGAAGATACTGTACATTTTGTTTTAATTCACCTACAATCAAGCATCAAACATGCAAAGCATTTATCTCCTGTGTATCTGATGATGTAGTGTACTCAGTTCTCCTTGTGTGGAGTGTTTCTATGTTATAGACACACTCGGAGCTTTCAGGTAGGGAGAGTCATCAATCACAGGCCCTCTTCTGACATTAACTTTTTCGTCAATGCCACTGTCTCCAGTTTGTCTGCACGCTGAAAGATTTGAGAGGCACTTTTTATTTGCACGCTTTTAACTCCGCCCAGCCAGGGTAATGGAGCTGGTTGTGTGCAAGCAATTAATGCAACCACAATGCCAAAAGTGGTGATTTGTCATACCCTGCTGATACCTAATCATTATATGGAATGTAACACTCCTAAATGTGCCCAGACTTGGTTGATGTTGTGATTCTGTCTGTCTTTGAGTTTCTACAGTCCTACCCGGTACTCATATTCCCACATGCATAGTCAAAGACACACAGACACGAGCAATAAGTGCACAATACGTAGCTCTGTTTCCTGTAATATGAATTGCTTTCCTCCTCTTGTTTACTATTATGTGTTTTGATCTGTGGTATCCTTGCCCTGTAACTGTAAGGATATATTCAAGTAGAAATATAATGAACCTACTGCATGGTTTTGCACTGTCCCTGATTGTCATTCGTTTAGACTCCATAAGCAACAGTGCCACTAATTCATCGTACCTCTAATTTTAACTCCCTGGACACTCTACCTCCTGTCTACTCTTGCCCTTAATATGAAGGCATTTCAGTTGCAATGAAGCCCCTAGGCTGACAGGCATGAGATTAGTATGAATGTATTACCCCCTTGGGTGCCATAGCCTGTAATAAGTTCCCCATTAATCGTATCCATTGGGGGAAATTTGTTTAGGCCTTAATTACATATCATTAAAATTGGTCTTGATTCTCTGAGATTTGAGCTCAGAATTAGACTGCAATTTTTCTGCCTTCTTTTGCCTTTGGCCCTTCTGCAAATTTATGTTACTTTGCTTCTTGCATCACTGTGATTTCTCATGGCCTCAATAAATTCAGTCACGTTTCAGTTCCTTAAAAACTCTCTTATTTCTCTGGTATTTTTATTAATGCATGTATAGATCCTGTTTTATTTGACTGTCTTTTTTTTTTTACACAATCTTTATATAATTATGTTTTCTATCCTCTCACTTTACAAAGATCTCTGAAATATGCTCTAGGAATAGCTAAGTTCTGTAAGCACATTCAAAGAAACTGAGCAACATTAAGCTGAATCATTTGAAATTGAAGACCCTTTTTTACCATAAGGCTTGTTAAGAGCCATTAGTCCACACTGCAACCTTGACTTTGAGTACTCTTTTCTTATGGGGATATTTCTCTTTATACTTTTAGTAGATCAGGTCATGTATGGGGGCATATGCTGGTTTGGTACTTTGTCGCATCTATTTTGGTCCCGTACAGCCCTGACTTCCTGACGGCCATCCTCCAGGCCTGCACCAGGCCCATGCCCCATCTCTCCAGGTATTCTCCCAGCTGCTCCCTCCACAATGCATGCAGTCACTCCCAGTGTCTGGTCCAGCCCACTGGGTCCTGGGCACCTAGTATGCCGTGAGTAGAATCATGGTTGTCTTTAAATCCTTCCTGGAAACACTTCAGACTCGGCTGCCTTCAGTGTAGGCCTTTTTAACATTGGTTGAACTATACAGTGAACAGGCATGTGACCTCAAAGAGTCATGGATGACATATTTTCTAAAAGTTTTCAAAGTCAGCCAACAACTTAGCAGTCAGATAATGGTTCAATAATAGAGTGAATAATCTGCAGCAGTTTTCTGCCCTGCAAACAAGGGGTCTTATAATCATTTGGACTGAAATGTTTTACTGTAAATGCACTGAAAATGTTACAAAAGAATGAAAATGTAGGTACGCATTGGCCAGAACCACCACAGGTGCTGTCATTCTGTGGAAACTACTGAAACAAGTGAAGTCATTAATCTAAAATATTGAAAACATTTAAACTGATGTTTTAAACAATAGCCCATGCTGTTGGATTCAGTGTGTTTGCATGTATATATTTTTTAAAATTTGATGTTTAAAAACAATTTTTGCTCTTCAAAATGCCTTTTCTAAAGATTGGTCTGGAAACTTTGGGCTTATCTTACAGTCAGGGTTGTCTTTTATTTGGGCTATAGCAGTACTTGACCTCTCAAAAAGTAAAGACCTCACCAAACTGCTGTCAGCTGTTGTAGAAAATATATTCATAAAACTATAATTTAATCATCTGTTGATAATAGTCACTGTCACAACTTTCCAGTGATGCAGAGGGGGAGAATTCTGTGTGGATGCAGAGGCAGAACATGATCCATAAATAAAGATGCTGGTTTTCCCTTAGCAGCTGGACCTACTGTTAATACTAGGGCTGGAAAATTAATTGAAAATTAGATTCAATCCTAATAAGGCCAGCTACAATTTTCAAATCACAGACGATGCAATATTTCTTTAACCTGAAATGTATCAAAACACCAGTTAATTTTTTTTTTCTTGCTGCAGATATGTTATGCTCTCGACTTTATGCAGATATTCAAGCATCTCTTTTAGTATAGTTTAGAAAAAGCCTTTTTTCACTTTTCTTGTTTTTGTGCATTCTTAATTAAGATGAAAATTACATAAAAATGATTATTGTCTTAAATATAGCAATTGATATCAAACTTGTTGTATGAGCCAAAAGAATCGCAGTTGGATATTTTTTTCAAATGATTCTCCTCTATTTTATTTTGTTCTGATATATTTTGTTTGTTTTTATATTAAATTATTTATTGCTGGTGTTTATTGACTGATGTATGAGATAAGGAGCTCGAAAAAAATTGCATATTAAATCGCAATTGCAATATTTGAACAATAAAAAAAAAAGCAATTACTGTGAATCCTCAAATAAAACTGTTGTTTACAAAATTTCAGGGGGACCAGGCATTTATAAGAGGGAAGCTTTTTATTTTGAGCAAAGCCTTTATTCCTAATTCTCATTGAGAAATATAATTATTCATCTTTATATTGTCATAGAGAAGAATGATTGTTCATATTCTTGTTCAAAGAAAATATCATGATGTAACTTCAATAGTAATAGCCTAAAAAGATTAAGGCAGGGGTTATCTTGTAAATAAACAATATTAATATAATTTTAAAAAGTCTCTTATTTTCTAGTAGGCTAAAAGGAAGTTTGAAACAAACTAGTGTTTGATAAATGAATGTTAAACCAGATAACAGCGCATCACTCTTTTTTTATCACTTATATTTTCTTATTGAGAGTAATGGTGTTGAATTAATCTTTATACATTTTAAATCTTATGATGAAAAAAAGTTTAAATTGACATTTATCTGACTGTCCTTATAAATTAGTGAAAGTGCTTGTGTGGTGCTTTTCTATTTGTCTGACTACTCAAAGCGTTTTTTTACATACCACCGATGAAGCAGTGGGAGCAAATAGGAGTTCAGTGTCTTGCCCAAGGTCACATTGACATTTGACTGCAGGAGCTGGAGACTGAACCAAGGACCGGGCTCAGTAGGTAGTACTGAGCCACAGTTCCACCCTAAAGTAGCCAAAGTAGCCATGTGCATTAACGTAGAGAATTGAAGATGCAACCTATCCTAATGAATTGTGATGCATTCAGATATTTAATCAAACTGTTGCCATGATATTCATATTCAAATCAAACTGAATCATGAGACTGGAGAAGATGCACAGCTCTAGGTGACAGATCTCTTTCTGCTGTCGTGTTTCTTCATCAGAAGCTTATTCCTGCATATTCCACACAATAGAAATTCCTCTTTTTTAAACACTTAGTGTCAGTGTCAGGTTTGCTCATCCCCATTATAAGATGATTTGTCACTGACACTGTTGCATGTAGAATTGAGAATTTTTACTACTTCAGTCTCTGAATGGAAGAAATCAAGGTCATTTTAGTGTTAGTTGTTGACTTATAACCTCATCAAATCCCTGTGAAAAATTAGCCTTGAATCAAGAACACCAAGTTAACATACTCAAAAGTTTGACATGCATTTTCAAATCTTTGTTTTATTCAGTCCAGTTTGCAGTCAAAGTACGACTCAGGATTCTTTCAAATCTTCAGTTTTACTGACAAATTGTGTTTTTTTTTAGTGAAGTCCAAGGTTTAACATTTTGAAGAGTGTGCCAGATTGTTTGGCAGGAATGAGGCTTTGTTTTTTATTTATTTTTCTACCTTAACAAGAATGTATTCACTGAGAGACAACAAGACTATTGATAAAATCCTGCCATCTCCTACAGAGCTGTTTTTGTCTTTTGAACAGCTACATTCTCTTTTGAGCGCTGGCTTCTCTGTGCAAAGCAGGGATGATGTCTGCCAAACACAGGGGAGCTGTTATGTCAGAGTTTCAAAGAAGTTGCACAAATACATTAAAAGGTCAAACACTAATGAATTTAATGGTCCCCAAATGCCAAATTGGGGTAAAAAAAAATCTTAAAGTAGTAAAATAACACCTTAATATTCATAAAAATAAAGAATTTCCACTGACAGAATTATAAAACTTTATGCTAAGTTTGATGAAATATATATATTTTTATGACTGTTAAGAGATTCTTACAGCCTATTTTTATTTTAGCTATGGGAATATCAGGTGATAATGTTTTTAAGCTATATGTAAGCAGCTGAAAAGATCAAATGTGACTTTAAAGAGTCTATGGCTAAGGGCTAAGTTACACCATCTACTTAAACGAAGCCAATAATAATACCCACCGCAAAAAATGTTTACATTTCCTGATAACATTTAGCATGAGAGGGGCGCTGAGACAGGAGGACTGTTCACATCATGAGCTGTATGCTGAGCTGTCAGCAGTAACCTTTTCACAGCTTCATTCCCTCACACAGACCACCTGTAGGGCGGTCGACGGATTCTTGGCAATGCTTTGTGTTCCAGAAAGAAAAAAATAATAATAAAACATTCAGGAAAAAAACCTACCATGCCTTTTTTAGCTGCTTTGATACCTTGTCAAAAGAAAGAAAATGAGATAGAGTTTAAGGCTAAGAACAATTTTTTACAAGTCTAGCCATAAAAAGAAAATATAGCTTTTAAACATGATCGGTAAAGGATAAGAGTTATTTATATTGGCTTGCTGTATGTCTGCTTCCACAGTTAGGAACCTGGGAATGGCAACAGTTCATTGGAGCAGTCTGACTCGATATGCCGATGATTTATCAGACCACTGGGACCATTTGGGCTTGTAAAACATGAGGTGAAGCCAAGACCATTAAGCTATGTAATCAGCCATGGTGAGCCTGATACCACACTCCCTGCTTCAATACATTTACGGTCCATGGACTAAAACACATACTTGTTGGTAGTTACCGCTTCTCTTTAGGTTTTTTCTTCTTCTACTACTACTTCTTTTGCTTTGTTTGGGCAATTATTTCCTCCTTTCAAAAGCTTGGTGTATGCCTCATTTGTGCAAATTGTCAATGCATGGGAACCAAAAAGTTCTCAGCAAAGCACTTATTTTAATGCATTTCCTCTCATTTGATTTAATGGTGTTGTTTTAGCGTACTTAGACAACACAAGATACTCTGTTCAGTGTTGGCCACATGTCCGCCTTTAAAAACATTATCTTCTCCAATAACAACAGATAAATGCACCTCCTGAATTACTCCATCACTGTTAAATACACAGAAACAAGTTTAGATTCCGTATTACTCACATGAACTGGTTCAACAGTTTAAGGAGTCTCTCTCGAAAAATATTTTCCAAGCTTTTTAATAACTGGTTTTCCTTAATGATTCCTCACAGGGAGACTGTATTCATAAGTAGCTAAAAGTAGACTTCAACTGAAACTTTCTTTTAAGGTTTATTATAGTACTACGACAGCTAAAGTTTGTGATTAGATGTAAAAAGAGGGAAATGGTAATTTGTCAAATGAGTTTTCATCCTGACATATAAGATTAATTTTCATATCCTGTAGTGTTTCCCAAAAGACTTCTCTCTTCAGTGAGCAAGTTATGGGTCAGAAAGGTTTTATGCTAGACTACAAAAGACTTAAAAAGTAATGCACCTTCTGTATGAGACGTCTGTCATACTACTCTACAAGGAGGTGCTCCAAAGAGTTCCACTAACACTGCAAACTGTTTTATTCCTGCTCTGATAGTGAGTGCAACCCTGACTGGAGCATTGACCCTTTAGCCTAGAAATGAAATAAATGCAGAATATATTAAGTATCACACCTGTTTCTCTATAGAAACTGTATAGCTCTATATATGTGCCACGCTGTAGAGGACACACGTTATAATCCTTCAGTGCAATGCTTCAACACAGGGTGTTCATGTCCTTGTAAACTTGGATAGGAGGTAGATATCTAGGGTGCTGTAAGACCTGAGGGTATGAAATGCTGTATGTTTTACAGTTTTCCACAAAATCACTCTATAGAAACTAATCCAGACAAAAACATGCATCTACAACACCTGGATCAATGTAATTCAAATAATTCTACTGTTGAACATAAAAGCTGTGATTTTTACCATAGTATACTGTTTACACACAGGAATTAGACCAGCATTTTACAGCCCTGATGAAACTTAAAGCTCATCCATGCCTGTTGTGTTTCAGTCTATTACTTTTTTGGTCAGACTTTTTATACCACAGAGACCATTTTATGAGGTACACCAGAAGAAGTTAATATAGGGTTTAGAACAGTGTTAATTCAGTGTTAAAGATTAAGGTAATAGAATGCAGTGATGTGTTAGACTTAATTACACTCAATACTCAAACTATTACACTAAAACTATGAATGCCATCCCGTACTAACTTTCAGCCAGCCATTTAACCAGCAATAAGCTGGAGCTGAAGTGAGCTTAAGCTTTACTGGATAACTTCTACAAACACCTAGTGGGACAAATAAAGGAGATGGCTGGAATTCTGTAAGAACTAAAATTTGCCATGTTCATACAAGTGATACACAATAAGTATTTTATGATATGTCTGATGGCAGATACCAATAAGATTATGTATCATTTAAAGAAATTATTTTAATGCACATCTGAAAGGGGTTAATATGTAGTGAGCAAAGAGACTGACTGACATAATTTGTGTCCAGCCATCCACCTTCTATACTGCTAACCCCGTTGGGGGCTGCAATGGGCTGGAGCCTATCCCAGTTGTCATTGAGCGAGAAGTGGGGTACACCCCGGACTGGTCACCAAGCAATCTCAGAGCTGACATATAGAGACAAACAACCAGGCACCCTTACACTCACACCTACACCCAATTTAGAGTTACCAATTAATAATAATAATAGCTTGGACTTAAAAGAGTAGAAACAAGACACAACACAAAAGACAAACACTGAGTTGAGTGTATGCAGGAGAGCAGGTTTAGGCGAGACTGTAAGCTGTGGTCCAAGGATGGAGCATTGCAGATATTTTTGGGGAGGGTGTTCAGGAGGATGGGGGCTGTAGTCCTGAATACTGTCTCTGTAGGTAGAAAGTTTGATGGTGGGAACAGTGAGAAAGCCAGTGTCTGAGGACCGGAGGCTCTGGGTCGGGGTATATGGATGAAGGAGGTCAGAGAGGTACTGAGGGGCAAGGGCATCAAGGGAATTGTAAGTGAGGAGGAGGACTTTGTATTTGATTCAGAATCTAACTGGGAGCCAGTGGAATGAATCTAATGAGCATGTCTTTGGTGGTGGACGAAGCCGGAGTACCCGGAGAGAACCCACGCATGCACGGGGAGAACATGCAAACTCTGACTGGGAAGGGGACCAGGATCCTTCTTGCTGTGAGGCAACAGCACTAACCCCTGTGCCACCATGCAGCCCACATCATTCATGTTTGCAACAAAAACCATACAACAGTTCAGACTTTCAACTGTTATTTATTCTTTACTTTAACTAGAACATTTTTATACCAAACAAAGTTCATCATAAACAACTGACATACTTTGATTTTAAGAGGTTTTTTTTTCGCATTGCCTTTAGTTGAATGGAAAACTGTCAAATCTGACAGTTATGGGAATCAGTTTAGTTCAGCTGACATATGTCGTATCAGACATGCCACCTTACTAAACTTAGAGTGCATTTCTAATAAGACATTTAAGGAACTACAGGCCGGTTGTAGTTCTCAAGTTTAAACTGAAAGAGAGTCGATGATTTCATAAGAATTTAAAATATGCATCAACATAAGTCATAAAAGTGTGTCAAAAATGTAAAGTACAGCTACAAATAGTGATCTGGTATGTAGTGAAACTTGCATTTCTGCGCACTTTAAAGAGAGTTACTCTGATTTTTTAGGAGCCATTTGATGAGATGTGATTTTGATGTTCTCCTTTCCTCTCAGAAAGAGCTCACTTTTCAAACAATAGGGAGCCTACAAAGGATTATTCCATACACTTCCATAAAAGGTGTTTTCTTTTGATGATGAAGTTATGAAGAGGGTGGGTTGAAAGCTAAAAGAGGAATTTGGCTCACACCCATCCCAAGAGATATGTATTTTAGGCAACTATATGGGAAATGCATTTGTTCAACCACAGATTCACTTGTAAACAACAGATTTTATGAACCCCTTGGTACAGCACTTTTGGAGAGGAGGAGATTTAAGGTCATGTTCCTTACATCTGTGCAATACATCACTTTTAAAGTCAGTACTGTGAGGGCCTGTGCAAATAGTGTGGGGGTAAGGAGTGAACATCAAATTCATTAAGAGAAGGTTATTAATGTTTTCTCACGACCATACTGGTTCATGAATGAACTCATACTTCAAGAATTAGTGTTAATATAATGTATATTCGAAGCGTTTTGATAATCGCTGAACTCTTCAGACAATTTTGCGGTTTCTTTTTTATATATGTGATAGAAAATAGATTTTTTAGAATGTATTGGCTCATATTTTTCATTAACTATACTACAAAAGCAAATTAAAAAAAATAGATGATGATAGAGAGGACGGTAAGTTGAACCAATTTTATGACAAACCATGAAATAGAACAGCAGACTGGCCAGTTGTTAGAAATAATACTTGCTGTTGCATGCCTTCACCCTTCTTATAGTACGTTTTCAACTACTGTGAACCCCTACATCCTTTCCCAGAATTCCTCCCAGCACTTTAAGCGTCTCCAGGTCTTTCCATTTCTCTGTGGGAGGTTGGAGAGCGGGAGGAGAAAGCCTTTTGTGGTTCACTTGAACCAGAGTGCAATCCAAGACTTTATCATTGTGTGACTGCCTCAGACCATGGGAAGTAGATGTGTTTTTGAACATGCTGCAAGCCAGCTCATGTTAAACATTAACACCACCCCACACGATCTCTCAGAGCAGTGAGTCCCAAACTTTTTCAGATTTAAACATTTTCAAGGCCCCCACCCCTTACATCTTCACTCATTCATATATCAATATATTTTTAAAAAATCATCTCACGCCTCTCTGAAAACACCCCCAACATGTAGTCTTAATCAGATCCTTTACTTATAGTACCTGTTAAAAATTTAACATGTTTACATTGATAGATCACCGTATTGGCCTTAGCGCTTGATTAAATAACACCATTTTCCTGAGTTTTGAGCTGCAGAATCTCTTCTCCTGCTGAGCTGGACTGATATTAAGACATGGCGGTTGCACATTGTGCACTATGAACCCTCTAGAGGAGACTCCCCTATATCTAAGGGTTTTGAACAGAGGCCAGATGGCCTGCAGTTACCGAGTGCAGCAGGAGGCTTTGCTGCTGTGGAAGTCAATGGCCTCCGCTGGGAGGAGAAACAAGAGAGCTACTGAGACGGGAATCATAATCCACCTACCCTCTTCAAGATGTGTAAGTAAATGTGTCACTCTGCCCTTTAATAGCACAAGACAACAAAGCCAGAAGACACGAACTTGTGTAGTTTAAGTCATCCCTGCAGGAAGACAGTATCAGTGACATAATATAAAGTAAATCATATTCATACAGTATACGTATTACTCGATCTGTCAATTTCAGCATTAAAATGTAGATTTATACTGCATAGCCACAAAATGAAGATCTTCACGACGAAACCCAGCAAAGTGCATTCTCCTTAGTTTGTTGCATATTTTATAAAACTTTTTCATAAATGCAAATTCATGTGATCACCCTGAGGCTTAAAGATGCAGCCCATGGTAAAAATTTCTCTAAAAACAAAATTTTTAAGTCTATGTATAACAGAAGTCTATCTTTAAAGCTATAATAACTATCTCATTGAAGACACTTGCAGGTGAAAAATAAATGTTTCTTTTCTGCCACAGAGAACATTCAAACAGGATGTAAGGTTTGTTACCTTCATATGCAAATGAACCTCGAAGGCCACTTAAATAATACAAACAGCCCCACATAGAAACTATTGTGGATGGTGTTGCTAGGCAACGCTGGCAGTTAAACAATGGCACACAGCCATATATTTTGGTGCGGAACACAACAACACAAGAAGTCAATGTTCATTGTTGTTAGTGATATGTGGTTGAACACTGAAGCCTGTGCAAAAGTCATCTATTAATGATTGAAAAAAGGAAACAAACACAACAATGAAATCCTTTATAACAACTTCATTTTCTTGGCCTGTGAACTGCTGCAGTCTTTGTTTCATATGATGAAACATGAACCACACAACATTTGTTCTCATAACATCTCTGTAAACATTTGGAAAATTAATTACAGTCGCTGACATAAAATTCAATTCGTTTCTTGATACACATTGCATTGCAAAAGAAACATCCCTGTCTTGGGTGTGTGGTCTCTCGAACATTAAAGTCATTATGTAAGAAAAAGGCAAAGAAACAACAGAAAAGAGCAAGTTTTGTCAGGTTTATGATAGATATTCCTAATGAGATAAGTCTCTATCAGTACATAAGTTTCTTATCAAGGATGCCTGAATCCAGTTTTTTTTTTAATTTCTGTTGCCATAATCTGATACCTGGGCTATATTTTATGTACAAAGCAGCCAAATCTGCATGCTCCTTTGTTGTCCATGCTCGTTCATGTTGCTGATATTGTCCATCCATCCATTTTCTATACTGCTTATCCCATTTGGGGTCGCGGGGGGGCTGAAGCCTATCCCTGGACTAGTATACCCTGGACTAGTCGCCAGTCAATCGCAGGGCTGGCATATAGAGACAGACAACCAAACTGGTCCGTTATCATTAGCAGGAGTTCTGTTAGTGATGCACGATAACTATTTTTTTGAACCGATACCGATGACCGATAATTTCCTACTCCTGATGGCCGATAACCGATAATAACCAATAAATTTTTTTTATTGGTTGATTTAACAAAATAAGTTTATTTGATGTGTTTCTGCACATCTGGGGGTAAGAAGGGGTTACTATGTAGTGAGCAAAGATATTTATAACTAATTTTAACTAATATCACTTGTGTTTTTCAAAAAACAAAGAACTACTCTGACTTTATAACTGTTATTATAGTTAACGTTTTTTTAGTTAAACATTTGTGTACCAAGTACAACATACACAAACAACTGACAAAGGTTTTCCCCCATAAAACCAAATAATAACAGGCTGTTATATTTAACAAATGGAGATATTTGGGGGTCTGTTTTTTTTTCCTTTTTTTTTTTTTTTTTTGCTTAAGCCAGAATTAAAGCGAGCTGATGTTTTACATAAAGATTAAAAATATGCACTGACATAAGTCATATCAGAGATAGGTTAATAATGTAAAGTTCACCGGGGTCTTACTGAATGAAACCACGTCAAACAGAGCAGGCAGGTATACGTATATGAAAGTAGCGATGGATCAGGAGACTGTCAGACTGATTTTTTTATTATAAGGTTGCACCTTTTGGCTCTGGCAAGCTTTCTGCAGTTTTCAATACCTGCTTAGGATCAGAGCTCCGCTGACTCGGTCCTGAAGCCTGCGGCTGAGGCAAGTGGCTGCTGCCGCTTCGTTTTAACGTCGTTAGGATGATGACTATAAGTGACTTCCAAGATCCGTCGAGGACTTCTTTGTACTCATTGCGACCTTTGCAGGGCAAATTCTACACACATGGTCGTGTTATCCTCCCCGTAAATACTGAATAACGCCACCGTGTTGTTAGCATTTTAGCACAGGGGTTGTTACTTCCTTTTCTTCTCTGGTGCTTTAACAGTGGGTTGTGTACTGCGGCGCCACCTGCTGTTTCGGAATGTGTAGCCTCCCGAGAAAGAAAACAAGCGCCAGCACTGCCTTGCTGACAAAAATATATATGTTATCGGGACTCATCGTCATGATATCAGACTGATAAGTATGACGTAATAATTTCCTGTTATCGGCCCGATAACTATCGGCCCGATAGTTATCGTGCACCTCTAAGTTCTGTCCTCACTTTAAAAGCATCTTCACACCCATACATACAGTAGTGCTGCTGGTGGGAATGGACATTTACTCTCAAGGCATTGAGGTTGGTGGTGCAGGGGCTAGCGTTGTTGCCTCACAGTTACCTCAAAGTTACCGGGTCGCTTCCTGGTCAGGGCCTTCTGTGCGGAGTTTGTATGTTCTCCCCGGGTTCTCTCTGGGTACTCCAGCTTCCTCCCAACACCAAAGACATGCTCATCAGGTTGATTGGTGACTCTAAATTGGCTGTTGGTGTGAATGTAAGTGTGCCTGGTTGTCTGTCTCTATACATCAGCCCTGGGATTGACTGGCAACCAGTCCAGGATGTTAGTTAGTGGGGATGCTGCACATCCACACTATTGATATTTGAATCATCAGTTTCAAAAACTAGACTGAAATAGATGCAGGAGCTCTGTTCAATAAAATAACTTGTTTTCATATGTTAGGTTTTATGTGTGTCATGGTTTTCAAAGTTGACCCATAGTAATAGAGGGGCAGTAGTTTTGCAGTGGGGATTATATGAGCTGGTGTTCTTATTCTGGCGCCTCTCTGTGAGAAACGAGAACTGACGGGCCTTTCTTGTAGGATACAGTTTCACTGTCTTGACGAGACACAAGTAACACTCACTGCATTCTAGTCCTCAGGATCTCTTGACACACTCTCACTGTCTCTGTGAAGCAAATGCGATAATGAGTGAGATCACACAGATGGACGGTCATTGTTAAGCACTTAAGCAGTCAAATGAAGACTTCAACCCTGACTTAACACATGACACAAGCAGTTCTTTTATTCAGGGTTATCTGAGAGGCAAATTATGGAAATGCTGGAAATCAGGGAAATAAAAGTCACAATATTCAATGCAATGTAACAATGACCAGCAGTGTCTTCTCTGTACTTAAACAGAATAACTAAAAGAATATCTGTCTTAGATCATGCTTAATGCAGGGGTGGAATTTATATTTTGATACATTAACCACACAGCTTATCTTTGATTCACCTCCTTTGTAAGTTTGTTTGCTGTATTCAGTAGAAGAAACTTTAGTCCATCCCTTGTTTGTTGTTCTAGTAGTTAATGATGTAGTAGCAGAGGGAATAAAGCCGGGTCCACACTCTCCTTTATTCATCTTTTTACTTTGCTCTACCTCATTTTCAAAGGCAAGATGTGCATAACATGGTAGTTGATGAAAGGAGAGAAAAAGACCAGCCAGCAGGTTTTATTTATGGATACACTGAGGCTTTTTTTTTTCTTCTTTTGACCGGGCCCAGCTATGGGCATTGTGGCCACCAGTGAATTTATTCCACGCTCCCTAAAATGATGACATACACCCGGCTTTGTTGTTGGGGGGAAGTGTGTACTAAGCTTCCTTGTGCAGTTGTTTGGTGTGACCTCTACTCCCCATCAGTGACATACCATTAACTACTACACATGCTCCTCTGTACACTAACATCCCTCGTCAGCGCAGGCAATATATTTTGTTTGTCTTTTCAAAGGTGGCACTGCCTGTGTTTCTCTCCCTGCCACTTGCTAGGCTTCACTGCTTACCATACAGTATGTTAATGGGACTTACAGATGTCCTTCAAAGGATAGAGAGAGAAAAGGAGTTTATTTTGTAGTCATGTCACATTTCTGTTCTTCCACAACTTATGTTAGCTGCTGACAGTTGCAATTAAGTGTAAAATAACATGCTGTTCCTTTCCCGTCAAAGTAAAGGGCTCGAGCAGAACGCCTTCACCCAAGAATGGCCGGAGGGATAACTCTTGTGCACAGTCCCATTTAATGGACATGGTAGAGTGTGCCACTGGGCTGACAAAAAGGTTAATAGTTTCATTTTTTTCTACTTTTTTGCCTTCTGTTGTGACACCTATGCAGTCACCATCTACTTATTCTTCTCTCACACTGTCTGGCTGTGTCAGTAGAGGGCTGGAGACGCATCTGACACTCAAGCTGAGATTTAATGTAAAAAGTGTAATAAGAGCTTTGAAGAGAGTCAGCTCCTCTCTAAAATGCCGTCCCCTCAGAATTCACTGTTTTCTGAGAGTATTGTTATGGGTTGTTGAGGCACGGTGGCGTCTCTCCTGTGAGAGTGGCGTCCAACATATTGGCCTGTCGTCCTCGGTGATGATGGAGCCCATATTTTGTGGGAGTAGCGCTCTAAGTGAAACTGAGAGGTGTTTGTGCAAAATGGTAAAGTGAGGGGGCGTGAGGTCACAGTGATGGTCCTTATATTCCCAGCTGTCAATTTAAACTTTGATAAGAGTGTTTGGGCTCCCATGGTGTCAAGGTGAGCCATATGACTTTCAGCACCCACAAGGGGGTTGCATGTTTTTCTTACACTATAAATCTCAAATCCAAATCACATTTTCAACAAAGCTATTTATACAATAACCAGGGATGTGGGCGATTAGCTGTAGAAATAAGAGTCTGTTCTTTTAGGACCACTCTTGTTCCCTTCAGCGAGGAGGTTATGTGATCGGCAGGGTTTGTTAGTTTGTAAGTTTGTTTGTTAGCAACATAACTCAACAAGTTATGGACAGATTTTGATGAAATTTTCCAGAAATGTCAGAAATGGCATAAGGAAGAACTGATTAGATTTTGGGAGTGATCCAGATCACCGTCTGGATCCAGGAATTTTTTACAGGAATTCTTTATGGAATTAAAATCCTATCTTTATTCGAGAGCATGCTCTAATGTTTGAGAGCAAAGCCTTTTCGTTTTAAGAGCATTTTTCATATTTGGGAGCAAATTTACATGTTTTAGAGCAAAACTTGGTCATTTTGTGCTCAGACTTTTCCTTCAAAACCTTGTTTGTGTGCTCACATCTCTTTTCTCCTCTCTGAATCCTTCTGCTCACATACGAAACAAAACTGCTCACACACGAAACAAAACTGCTCTCAGCCAATAGGAAGTGAGTATCAGTTCGACCAATCATAGTAATGCTGCATAGTTGCTAGGGGGGTTCGCTAGATTGAGCCCAGTGTCCCGAATGGGCGGCTCCTCTCCTGTGTATCTCCCAACCAACATGGCGTTGGACAGTTGTCCGCAGAAGATGCAAGGAATACGGCCATATCTCATTCTAAGGTAAGAAAGCTTGTGATATCAGAAAATTATTCAAATGTAAGCTTAGGGATTTACATCCTGCTGTTTCACATTTGAATATTTGTCAGAAACGAAGCTCAGATAGCTTATACCAGCCAAACAAGGACGATGCTAACAGCTAGCCGGCTAGTTAGCATTGAACTAACACAGTATAAGTTTACAAATGCTAGTGAGCACCGAATAAAGAAACACACTTTTATTTTCAGTATGAAAAAGAAGAAAGCCTCGACTCCAGTGGTGGCTAAAAATCAGGACCATCCACAGCTGGAAGTTGAGGTGTAGTGGGAGCCGGGCTGGGATCTTGTGGGCCAGCACGACTGAAGCTGCGGAGCCGAGGGAGAAGCGGCCGCGGCCGGACATGGACATGGAGGAGCAACAGCCTACAGTCCGATAAACAAAGATCTCGTGGAGGTGAAGCCTTTACGAGCTCAAAAGAATGGCAGAAGAGTAGGTATGTTTTTTGAATGCATATTTTTCACATTGTAAAACTGTTGTAGTTGACCCCTATTGTATAAATTTGTAATGAGGCTTTTTTTAATGTTTATTTTACTTTAACAAGTTAGAATTAGAAGCCTCACCCTGGAGCAGCTGCAGAGATGACTGAAAGAGATCTCCATCACCATCCACAGGTTCACAGCCATCATCATACATGTTTGTTTTTAATACGCTTTTTACTGTGTGGACATTTACATATGTTTCACTTTTAAGGTTCCAGCTTATCATGTTTAATTCCTATTTTTTTACTGTATAAATTTATTTTTTCACTTTAAAATTTGATCTTGCCTTATACCTTAGTTTTACCTTGAGCGATTTCAACACTTGCTATACTTTTACTTTGTTCTCTTAGACTTGTAAACTACTTGTAGATGTGCAGTTTACTTTTTTTTTTTACTTTAGAGTAACATTAAATCATAAATGTGCAATTTATATGTTTCAAGCCACTCTTCAAATAAATCAGTAAAACATACTTGTCATCCTCTCTTATGTAAGAAATCACTGTCACTTTGTTTAATACATCACCAAGTACTAAGCTGCATAAAAGATGAGAAAATATGGTCCAAAAGTATTTTATTAAATAAAATAAACAGCATTTATATGCATAAGATGATACTCAGCCAGCTGACAAGACAGTTGAAATAAACAATGACTGCTTGTCCTATGAGATCTTCAGTGCGGCAGACTGGGACATGGTCTGGAGGTGGGTGTACATCTTCAGGAGTTTAATCTTCATCCATGGTTTAATATAGTTTCACAGCTGGAAGTGCATCCCACCATTGCTCCTTCTGAAGATCACCACCTGTCCTAAAACAAAAACGAAAGGCACAAAAGAAATCAGAATACACTGATCCACAGTCCAATACCCTGTAAATTCAACAGTGTGGCTGTAGATTATCTGTGCTGTATTTCAGTGGCCTTGCTGTTGCATTGAGCACTTTGACATATATATGTATAACATAGATGAAGCTGCCCTCTTTATTCAGGGTCACAGATGTTTTCTGATTACTTCCTGGGAGTAATAATGCTGGAATGATCTTAATAGATCTGTAAATAGAACAAATGGGCTAATAAAATCCAGTGAATGCATGCTATGAAGACAATTCAGGGTCCGACATTAATGGTTGCCCGAATGCCCGGGGTAACTTCAAAAACCCGACGGGCAAGCAAAACTCGTAAGGACTTGCCCGATCAGGCAAGCACAACTCTGAGCTTCTCTATTCATTAATTTTATTATTTTCTTCTCTCGTTTCTGTTACTACGGAGCCCCCAGGTAGCCAGATGCAGTGTCCCTGCCTCCATTGGCTGAGCGTGTCAGCTGATGTGCAGACAGCTGCACAAACTTTAACTAAAAACCTTTATGAAGGTAAACACTGTAATCAGTAAAGAGTCATGGTAGGTCACATCAATAAATCTGTTTCCTACATAAAGAAGAAAGGCTTTAACTTCCAAATTTAAAAGTTTATTATTTTAAATCCGTATATTATTACTTTGGGATGCGCTCGACGGAAGAGCATGTGCAAGAGAAGAGGGCAGAGGAAGTCTGCCGGTGATTCATTGAGGTGTGCTGTCGTGTTTAATCTGAAGCTTCCCATTTCCTCGTTTTAACTTTTTCTCCAGCCACATCCTGCCGGTGCTCTCTCACACCCATATCTTTCCACAATTATGCTGATGCGCGTTATCAGTGAGCATAACTCACACAGATTACACGTGGAGATAACGTCATATCTAGTGAAATTTGTCCAAACTTGGGTGTTTCATTTGATCTTTAATGCACTAATGATCATAAATATTGTCAGAAGAGCAGAAATATCAAACCAAAGCTCCAAAAGGAGGCAGGGTGAAACAAGTGTCTGGAGAGCTGCAGGTGTGAGGCAGGGCTGGTTTTAGTCATTTGGAGGCTCAGGGTAAAGACCAATATGAGGCCCCTCCCCCTTTTACTAAAGGATTAATAATGAGTAGAAAAAAATTAGAAAGCATCTCTTTTATGTTAGTAAAGTCACAGAACTCCAGTAAATGCCCAAATGAGAGATATAAATACCCAAATTGCCAATCCTAATTCATCATTTTCTTTGAAAAGCACCTCATCGCTCAAACTCAGCATATTCTAATATCTTAAAAAATCTTAAGGCCAGTTGAAATTTCATAACGCTGGTGTTGGGCCAAAGATTGGTATCTCCAAAATGATCACTTTTCAGTGAATGAAAAGTTTATAATTTATAAAAATGATCTAAATATGATTTATAAAAACAAATTAAAATCATGATCATCATTTGCATGTGTCGGCGAAATTTCTTAAGTTTCATGATGAATAAACCAAATAAAAACAGAAGAAAAGCACCGTTTTATACTTGGTGCATATGTAGCTGCCACCTCTCTAGTGTCAGTGTTTTGCTGGCCTCATTTCCCTCTGAGAATAGCTGGATTCATCAGTTACGAAAAAAATACTTCAGAGTTTGTATTATTACCTTATTAGTATTGTAAATATGAAATTTAAAAGTTTATGCAAATTTAAATCTATTCTGTCTTTAAACCAATATCTAATTCAATGCCATACATTCGCTGTCATTTATTCTATAGCACAAAATCACGATACTTAAAACTGAGGGAAAAGGAAAACAACTAAAACCGGCTCCTCTTTCTGGCTTCACCTCTACGAGATCTTTGTTTATTGGACTGAAGGCTGTTGCTCCTCCATGTCCACGTCCGGCCACGGCCGCGTCTCAGCTCCGCAGCTTCGGTCGTGCCGGCCCACAAGATCCCGGCCCGGCTCCCGCTACACTTCGCCTTCTAGCTGTGAATGGACCTGACTTTGAGCCACCGCTGGAGTCGAGGCTTTCCTCTTTTTCATACTGAAACACGGGAGAGGAGCCGCCCATTCGGGACACTGGGCTCAATCTAGCGAACCCCTCTAGCAACTTTGCAGCATTACCGTGATTGGTCGAACTGATACTCACTTCCTATTGGCTGAGAGCAGTTTTGTTTCATGTGCGAGCAGTTTTGTTTTGTATGCAAGCAGAAGAAATCTGAGAGGAGAAAACAAACGCAAGCACACAGACAAGGTTTTGAAGGAAAAATCTGTGCACAAAATGACAAAGTTTTGCTCTCAAAACATGTAAATCTGCTCTCAAATATGAAAAATGCTCTCAAAACGAAAAGGCTTTGCTCTCAAAACTTGAAATTTTGCTCTCAAACATTAGAGCATGCTCTCGAATAAAGACAGGATTTTAATTCCATAATTCTCTACTATTGGGAGATAGGGCTAATGGCGGAGGTCTTGCGCTCTCCAAGTGCTTTTCTAGTTATATATTTAACCATTTTATTGCAAAATGGATATCGTTTTACTTGGCAGAGAAGGTACTAATCCAAAGATGCTCCCTGGGTTAGCAAGCAGCATTCTTTGACCTTCCAGGTTGCGCATGGCTAGAAACCCATATAAATAGATACATTTATAATAATGCATATTGGATACAATAAAATGAGTTCAGAAGTAATTAATCAATAGTAGCATTAATATGAATGGGGGTTCAACAAGCTTTGTGATATAAAAGAGGAGGCTGGGGTGGAGGAGGTTAGCTTTGCCAGCAGCAGCAGTTTGGTAGATCAGCTTTAATGCAAGCAGGGATTAGTGGGACAGCAATCATATTTAAATACATTGCTGTGTTGAGAGAAAGAGCTGTGATTGGCTTTGGGCCAGGACATAATAACTGGGATCAGCTGGTTGTCAGCTGAGGACTACTGTGTCCTCCATGAACTAACATTAAATTTGAACTAATTAAAGGGCTGCTCAGGTAAATCATAATCACAATTATATTGATTGGTATTGAGATCACAATTATGGTTCACAGTTTCTTATACTTCACATCCATTTAACAGAGACATTCTTAACACTTTGATGAGAATCACTTCTTCTTGTGTTTTTAATGATAGTTCATAGAAAATAATTGATTTTAGGTATTTATTATTATTGATTTATTATCTTAATGAAATGGTATTTCTTTTACCTTTAATTACAATAAAAAGCATGCCAAATTTTTGTGTGTGTTTTTACAGTTTATGAACCCTTCTAATCTGCAGGTTGAAATTAAAAAACTAAAATTGGCAAATTTGGGGGTCCAGTAGATACTTTAGTTGCCATTAAAATGGGTGTTGATATCGGTAGAATAATAGTGTCATATTAAAATTAAAAACTCTGGTATTGTGACTACATTTTTCTTATTGACCAACAGTCTTGATGCTGCAGTTGCTGTTTTCTTTAATTAAGTGTGTGATTAAGGTGATTAAACACTTATTTAGATAGGCATTTGTAGCCTTTGGAAACTAGATTTATATTTCCCCTTTTCATATTTATTTGTCTGCAACGTACTGCCACCACCTGTCTGCGACTTTTTGAGCTGAATTCCAGGCAACATCATCAAACAACTCGATTCAAGCTTCAACAGATGAGTTCAGAGTCCTGAAACTGTAGCCAGTGATGTTCTAAAATGGTCTTGTTGCATTGTGAATCTTTGGTCTGAACATAAAGTTTGAAGAAATTCTTCTCAAAGCATTCTTCAGATATCATTTTAACAAAAATGGGATTAACATTGACACAATGACCTTGACCTTTAATCTCCAAATTCTAATTATTTCATCCTTGAGTCAGATGGGACATTTGTAAAGGGTTTAAAATCAAGTCCCTCAAAGCCATCTTGAAATATCCTGCTCAAAAGCGAGGGGTGCATGTGAGCACCATGACCTTCCCTTTGGTGCATGACCTCTAAAATCTAAACAGTTTATCCTTGAGTCAGAGTGGAAATAGGTGCAAAGTTTGAAAAAACATCCCTGAAATTATTTATGAGATATCACATTTATTACAATGGCCAAGGTACAGATAGCCTGATGGATGGACAACCCAAAACATAATTTTTTCTGGCCTTGGCTGTCTCCAGCACAGAGGCATGAAAACATATTTTGCCCCATACTTACACTGACTTCACCATGAGGGGAATGAACACTGCTGATCACTGCTATATGCCATTCAAAAACAGCTATGGAGCAGAATTGCTATCCACACTTTAGTGCTCACATTTAAGAGATGTGCATTATGAAGAGAAATTAATGGCTTGAGCTATCTTTTAATTAGTTCTTTAAATTATTTTTTGCATTCCTCTGTTGCTTGAAAACTGCCAAGACAGAAGGGTCAAGGTCAGAACAAATTGATTACATTTTCATATCATGACAGGGGACGAAGTGCTTTAAAAATGAATTGTGTCTGGATTTTTTTTTTGGGGGGGGGGGGGGTGAGGAGGGGGCACATTTTGACAAGGGGAGAATATGAAGAACTCATCAGAATTCAGTTTCACTTGCTGGTGTATTAATAAATTAACCACACTCTCAAGTGTCAAGAAATTTGTGTTTGTCATGTCTGTGTTGGTTTTTACTGACAGTCCTGCCTTCCAAGTGGGAAATCTCATTCAGTATTCACTCTCTATATGACAACAGCTGCATTTTTCTAACAGAATATCATGCTTTTTTTGCTGACCAATAGGGAAGACTGTTTTATGCAAATTGAATAAGGTAAAGTTTTTGAAGGCAGAGTAATTTATTTAGCAAGTTAGAACAAAAGGTTAAGTGGTATACATGCTATCTTTGTTACAAATGGTTTGTTTCTCCATTCAGGAACCAGGTCAGGTGCAAACACTTTAGCTTGAACTGCACCAAATGTATGAAAGGTATGAAGTTTAGATGTCGATAGTTGTTGTTAACTCATTGAGTGCCAGCCGTTTTATAAAATGGAAAGTGGCTTGTGCCAGCGTTTTTGGCCATTTTAAGTCATCTTTCAGGACCCACAGAATATTTTTTACTATGATTCTGAAAACAACAAATAGTTCAAATGAAAGAAGAAACTCTCTATTTCATCATGGAAAAAACATTTGTTTGTAGCTTGTTCCGTTCTTGATTTATCTTAAGTTGAATAGAGGCTAGTTTCACCAAAAAGACCACTTTTTTTCTACAAAGCTGAGATACATGCATTTTTGTGAAAGTCTGTCAAGTAAAACAGTGATTTGAACGTTATAATTTTGCCTTCGGTGACATAAAAGACATCTGAAAATTGTATTACGAATATTATTTTATTGTAAAATAAATAACAATGCTTCCAGTCACTGTCATGCCATTCACACTCTGGAACTGGACAGCCTCCACGAGACCTCCCTATATGCCCACGTCCTCTCCTGCTTGTCGCTGCATGCATCCAGCTGGGGAGAGGCTGCCTTATTTCTCTGACGCACGGGGGGGAATCTTGCATTCTTTAGCCTCTTTGCCAGCCAAGGCAGATCAATAAAAGCGCTGATCCTTGGGTTTGCTGTCGTTAAGTTCAGTGTCGGTTTAAGTGAGTAAGCGATTTCTCAGGCAAAAGTTTAAAGTTTCTTCCAGCACCTAAGTTAGAACTTTTAGCTTAGATTACCTCCGTAACGATCCCTCCTCTCTTTGACCCCAGGGTCTTCCACCTCTGATGTTTGATCTGCTGTCACTTCCGACTGTAGTGTTCCGACTACGTATCCCAGAAGCCCCAAAATCACTCACAGGGAGCGTGAGAGTGCCCCCTTGTGCCAGCCGCCGAAAAACACTTTGACGTATATATACATCAATGGCACTCAATGAGTTAATATGAATTTCTTGTATTCATTTTTTTAAGGACAAGCTATTTTTGTTAGATTAAGTTTCCTGTTGAGTTATGAAGGAAACTTTGGCCATATAATCTTTATTAGGACAACCACCCTGTGTAGAACATTACAATATATATCAGCATCACAAACAGCATCAAAACCGACTATTGATATACATTTATATAACACAACACACACAACAACAATGATTTGTAACAAGACTGCAATATAAGATCACATTAGTTCTTATTAAATCTATTTCTGGCATCTTTCTTTATATCACAATGTGTACAATAGTCAGCTCTGTTAGGCCAAAACAGACCACACAAATTTTTTGCCTTGAAAATGGTTAGTGTCAGAAAAAGCAACAAAAATCTTGTCCTGAGTTTGCCAACCAGCTGGTAGCTCTTCAAAGGAGAAGACCCAGTCTTAAGTGGTAGTCAGTAAAAGATGGTCCTCTTGTAGAAGTGAGAAAAAGTAGGAGAAGTTGGGCCCTCGTTTCAATTTAACTTAGCTCAGCTCAACTACATTCAGTGCAGCTGGTCTCACTGCAGATCAGTACACAGACCACTATGATTATCATGAATCAAACTGAAATTAATTACAGAACTGTTTTTTTTTTTGTTGTTGTTGTTTTGAGACAAATTATCTTACTTGAAAGAAAATGTTTTGCTGTTCCCTCTGCTTTTTTTTAGCGCTTTTTTGAAAATACTTTTACATCCTATGTGTTGGTTTTGGAAAAAGTGTGGTGACTTTGAGTAGATAAAGAATCAAGAGAAAAACTTTTGCCAGGTTTAACCACATTAAATGTCTTTCAAGAAAATGTCTGACATGGCAGTGTTGCCACATCAGAAGTGAAGGTTATCGTGAATGTGTTGATAATGTCACAGTTCAATGGCATTTGTCATTCTCAACATTAATCACTATCAACATTTGTCATTCTCAACATTAATCACTATCAAAATCTGCATCTTATATTTAATCATTCTTAACATTTGTCATTTATGACATATATCATTTTAACATTGGCCATTCTCAACATTAATCATTTTCAACATTAACCATTATTAACATTTGTAATACTCAACATTAATCAATTTTAACATTTGTCATTCTCAACATTTATTTTTCTCAACATTTGTCATTCTCTAAATTTGTCAGTATTAACATTCATCTTCCTCAACATCTGTCATTCTTAACATTAATCATTCTCAGCATTAATCGTTGCCAATTTTTGGCATTATCAAGATTTGTCATCCTTAATATAAATCATTATTAAGATTTGTCATTCTCAACATTTCTCTTCTCAACATTAATCATCACCAGCTTTTGGCATTATCAGCATTTGTCATACTTAACATTAATCATTATCAACATTTGTTATTCTCCACATTTTCCTCTTAACAGTCATCATTCTCAACATTAATCATTCTTACTGTCAGCGACCAACATTTTCATCCTAGTTTCAAAAACACAAACCATTCACTGTTTATGCACTCATAGGGATTTTTATATATAAAAAAATCAAAATAACATGTTGTTAGTTATGGTAAACCTTTCTTTCCATACTGTTTAGGGGCTTCACTTCTCTTATTCTGTTGCTGAATATTCTTGGAGAATTTTTCAAATCAGGAAACAAATGGTCTTGACAAACTGTACCTGCTGGTGTTTTTTTTTTTTTTGTCTCAACTCTAATGGTAAGAATTCTGAAAATTTGTCTGGAAACATTTTTAAAGCTGTGACTGATTTTTTCAAAGCTAAAGAAACACATGTCTTGGCAAAGAAAGTTGTAGCTGTAAATAGTCTGCATTTTTCTAATCTAATGAAGAATGGCAAATACAAGCAGGGTTTTATTCAAGTTTGTTTATCAAGACTGCAAGAATGAACTGAATTCAATTTTTTTTATCTAAGTGCATGGGGTTTGTCAGTTGTAATTAGAAAATGAATACTTTCAAAGATGATGTTCCTTGGTTTTTCACTTAAACCAACCCAAAATCTTTTCCATATAAATTTACTATTGATTGGGAAAATCAATTCATGCTTTGTTTAACATTACTACTCAATTTTAACTCTATTTGTCATTAAGGAACTCCAAGTTGCATGCATGCATATATTTGTCATTGTTTGCATTGGGTGGATATACCATGAGACATACTTCAAGTGTTTTTTTTTTTTTTGTAAATCTTTTCATGTCTGTGTGTGTGTTGTGCATGATCAATTGTGTGCCTATAACAAGCCAAGTGAGAAGGGATAGCTGAACGGCGCCAAGCTGCGTCAGCCCTAATCTGTCTCTTGACAGTCCAACCTTATTTCGCAGCAGAATACCCATATTGATCTCTCCGCCTGTTACACAAATAAATAAATAAGTCGACTACACTGCACCTGAGTTCACAACCTGCCCTTGACAATACTGTGAGCGTGTGTGTTTAGAGGTGGAGGGGTTGCAGTTAGTGCAGCAGGGGAGCAGAGACTCGGGAAGGGTTCTGCATTGTTGATCCAGTATGACATTGATAGACAGCAGCTGAAGGAAAGCTGATAGCCATGTTTGGCTTGCTGTTTTTTAAAGGACAGACGTGACTGCCGATCCAAAGTTGACCGAGCATGAATTCAGCAGGTGATCGCCCCAAGTGGTTGTGCCGAGTAGAGGTGAGGAAAGAAACTTTTCACATATGACTTGCTCGACTTTCCATCTTTTTCCACCATTATTATTCTCCCCTTGAACTTCTTGTTTCTGCCAGGGTTATTTTTTTACATGTTTCTGTTTCTCTTTGTTGAACACAGCCATACATTTTTGTTCCCTCTTTCTGCACCAACTCTTCAGGATATAACATTTTGGACAGATGTCAAACTTCCTTCTTGAGGTGAGCTTATACTTTTCTGACAAATGAGGTAGCTGAAACAAAGAGTTCCTCCTAGCTGGCCTGTGCATGAAGCTTCTTTGGGTGGATGGAGGTGTTAATATCCAGAACCATATGCAACACACATTATTGCTCTGTATGTGTCAAGCCTACTTTTTCATGTATTTCATTTGTCCATCATTTAATAGATTTCTTCTTGCCATCACATAATGTAACTAAAGACTACATATGGCAGCTTAATTAACTGTTCCAATTAAAAATTGTATACAAAGTATAAGTATAAGAAGATAATTCTTTGGAATACAATCAAAAGTCTCCTTTCACAATGAATGCTCCTGAGTTTCTTTATCCGCGCAGTGCTAGAAACTTTATCTCAGAACCCTGGGGGTCTCTGGGAGTACTTAGCATTGTGTCAAATCCTAACAAAAACAATAGCACAGGCTGTTAGCGATCTTACTACACTAGATCACTGGTCAGCCTCACTTTTCAAAGTGCCACTTGACACTGTTTCAGGGGGTCTGTAGCAGCTGCTGTTTTTCCAAGCAAAACATTGTAAGCCAAACTAAAAGACCAACTAAAAGCCCCTGACAAATCAATCTTAAATGGGGACTGAAGGCCAGCAAAGTAACTGCTGTGGAGTTTTTGAGTCTGATTTTCCTTCTATGACTTTATCTGGGCCCATTTACCTCTGCACATGCCACAGCTCTACAGGGTACTTGTAAGACAATAGTTACCGTTCAGAAGTATTTGATGTAAGGGCTAATATATGGTTTGTTAATAGAAACATTTTGGTATAAAGCTATTAACTAAATAATCTAACTTGGCACAAAATCTGAATTTGGAAATTATTTAATTTCAATCATTTTTCCACAGTGTCATGGTCTCATAGACATGTAACTGTGAGCATGCTGATGTTAAATGTTCCAGACTAGATTGATAGGACTGGATGAGGCTCTGAGATCATGATCTGTCTGTTTCTCAGAGCAGTGCCCAGTGACACAGAATTGGCAGATCTTTTATCAATCAGAATTTAGTACACTGCACAGCCAAGCAATAAGTACTTCTGAAAATTAATAACTTCATCCTGTTAAATAGAGTGTCTCTCTTATTGCATTTTTTTTTAAACTGAAGTGTAATTTAGAATACTTTTTAATTAATTGACAAGGTGCTGCTGGACTGTTAAGGGTGGGGATTGCTGGTGACATCCAGTATGATAAGATGCAATCTGAAATGTATTGTAATACTATGATCGTCATATCACAATGCTCAATTCCTCAATAATTATTAGACTGTGAGATGTGAGATATGATACACATATGGCAATATACATCAATATACATCACAACATTAGTTTAAAGCAACAATATATAACTATAACAGCCAAAATAGTACTTTCAGAGTCAATGTAACTAAATGGAATGGTGTCTGTCCCATTTCCACAGAGTGCCCAATTGCCTGGTTTCAGCACAATGTGTCAGCATGAGTCACAAAGTTGTGGTGTGGAGCGGTCATATTGAAAGGGAAATCTGTTTTGAGAATTATTATTTTTTTATATATAGAAAATTGTTACATTTGGCTCCAGTGATTTGAGCATTGAAACAAGAAAAATCAAGGCAAGGATAATTTATTTATTTTTTAAAAATATCTTGCCCCACCCCTATGATATTCCAGTATTATTTAGGTTAATTTTGGTGCACTGAATTAAGGTGCATGCTCTCTATTAATCAAATTGCTCCAATTTTTTTTCAGTGGTGGTGGACGTAATCAAGCTGTTCGCATAGAGCTTGTCCATGCTCTTGCTCTTGATGTTGTTCCTCCTCAATCTTTAAATTCCCAAGTCTTTTTAGGTGTTTGGTTCAGTTTCATATGTTAAAAAGGATATCTTTTTATATACACCCGTAGGATGGCTGGACCCCTTCTCTTTTTATGTCTTTAAGCCTGTGTTTTTAAGATGTACCAATTCACATATAATCTAAGTGTGCCATGTTGCAGTGTCAGATAACATTGCCTTCAGTGCTGATGTGTTCACTAGAGACTTCATGTAAAGGCAGGCTTGTGGGCAGATTGTTGATTTTGAATGAGACAGAGATGTCTGCAAAAGGCTGCAAAGTACAGAAAGAACGTAAAATATGAGACAGGCCGCCATGCCTCACAAACTGAGTTGTCTTTCCTCACATTGGCTGAGCCCTGAGTTGTTGAAGACTAATTAATTCAAGAACAAACGTCCCCAAAGGCTGCAATTAATGATAAACTTATTAGACATGATGGTGCCCATGAGGTCTGGATCTCATCGTGGTGTCCGCGCTCCTGGTGGTGTTACTTACCCAGCTGTCACTTGAAATAAATTAAGAAAAGGAACAAAACGTGTGCGTGTTTGCTTGTCTGCTTGGACATGTGTATACGTCTGTTGGATTTATCAAGACATAGTCGGCCTTCACATAACCCTTCAATTGAGTGCTATCACTTGACATTTGACATGACTCTTGTAAGTTTTTATTGACATCATGGCTCGCACTGAGGTGAAGGGATATGAATGTAACATATAGACAAGTGTTGTGTGAGTGTGTGCGCTTTCTAATGAGTCTGTCAAAACTGAAGTCTCAGGAGATGTCTTCCATGCTGCCTGACACAAACTGTCAATGCTGAAGAATGAGGGCTGATTCACTGACCTCCTTTCTCGCTAACTCTTTCAGACTCGAACAGCTGCACCCGGGCCATTTACAATTTAGTTAAAATGTCCCCCTGAGCACCGTCACCATAACTTGCCACACTAAACAAGGAAGTGCATGAGTGTATGTGGGTGAGAGAGGGAGAGAAGGGGGAGAAAGAGTGCCTGAGAAAAATAAGATATGACTCTCATTTCAGGCAGGCTTCGTTCGGAGTAGCCTCACGCCTCACCAGTTTCACTCCAGTTTTATATCCCCAGAGGTTAATACCTCTCACTGCGTCGCTCGGCTCTAACAACGCCAAGCGACGTCAGAGATGTAGAGTCAGTGCCAACAGATGTAAACACTTTTGTGTAGTACTTAGCGCTGGTAATAATGTTATGTTTGAGTCTGAAAAGTTCAGACTGGCATTATTACACAGACATGGCCTGACTTTATCTACTGAATTACTCACGAGAACATTAAAATAATCTCACAGCTTCACACAGGGGCTTTAAGTCATTTTATGTTTCCCTATAGTGCTCAGCAATGTAGCAACGAAGACAACCAGAAACTGTGCGTTCAAATACACACATGGTTGACAAGCAAATGTGACTACATTCAGTAAGTACCTAATTAGGCCCGTTGAATCTTGTGTGCAAACAGAGTAGGAGATTGCAATCTATAAGCCTCTACCTACAAAGCTAGTGTGCAAGACTCAGCTCTTATCAATCAGTTCTCTACGGCTGAACTATCAAACCTAAGAGGAACTCTGATGTTACAGTGAAGATTGACATTCATTACAAACGCACTGATTTCCAGGGTCACTAATTACGTATTTTAACTGTTAATACAAAAAAAATGTCCCATACTAAGATGTATGCAAAGGTGAACTAAGATACAAAAAGAAAGGCACATATTGGACTCTGACTCCTTTTCATCATTGCGCCAAGAGATTCTTTTATCATGTTTATTCTACAATTGAGTGCAATACCATACATTCTTTTGAGGAGAATTTGTCCTAAAGCATGTGCCCCATCTCCATCTGTACTAAATATTGCATCAAGATTAGAAAGACGAGCAAAATATTGATTTTTGTCAAGACATTGAAATGCTGTAAAGCTTTGATCAAATGCCAGTGTGGATGCTGTCAACTGCAGGTGTCTATGTGGGCAGCTGATCTGAAAATTCATCTATAAACATGAAAAGGTCTACATGTACAAGTCTGTTTCACACCAGCATGTTAGACAGCAAGATGAAGCCTCTTTATTGTTCTTGAAAACAAAACCAAGGTGTTTGTGTCTATTTAACATAATTAAATAAGGTGGGCAATCTAAACTTAGCACAAAACGTAAGGATATTTGTGTTTCATAGATAATTTCTTTGTTCTAACAATGCTACTTGGCAGTTAATCTTATCCCTTTACCTACCGAGTCAAAAAATGGCGATTTGGACATATTTTGTTATTATGGCTGTAAAATAGTCAGGAAATGCCATAAGTCTGAGAGCTTTGGTCCCTTTTCCCAGGAGTACTTGAACTTGACTTTTCAACATCTGGTTAATGATTATTGCACATTATATGGACTTGTCAGCAGTTTGAAAGAAGAAAAACACGAAACAGATTTGTTTTTCATGGCTTTTATGAGAAGAAATTTTGTTATTTCTCATGAAGTTTTGATTTGACATTTGAAATGTGAACCTATACATGTTTAGAACAAACAGCAGTCATTTTTTGAGTCTAGGACTCTGGGTGTGCAAAACAGAGTGCAAATGATAACTATATACATAGGTGACAATTAGTGCAAATAAAGGTGAAAAAATGCATTCTCAACATTCTCAAGTAACGTATTGTTATCGCACGTGACAGACATGCACAAATGCCACCAACGCTATTTTTTGAAAACAAAACACCACTCTTTCTTGCTCTCCTTTTACTCTCTTCCTCCACTCTTCTTTCTCACTCGTCTTCTGCCAAAGCTGCCGTTTTCGCAGTGCTGTTCGACGTTACCATAATATATATACCACACATCATATATTGCTGGAAAGTACAGATTCTCAGCTCTCTGTCAGCATTGGAATTTTTTTAGATTGAGCAAACTTTCGAGGAGTGACAGTGTTGAGAATCTGTGTAGCGGTCTTGCGATACTTCTGGTGTTTTGCTGTGGTGTTTTGCTATGAATTCCCACGTCATAGGGTTGTAAGTACTGTAATGAACCATATATGTACACATGCCCACAATTCTCAGCTTTCTAACGCCGTTGGAATCTTTCTTATTGGACAAACTTTGACAGAGTTACGGTAATAATACTCCGGACATATAAAACACAACGCCAGCGCTGGGTCAGTAGGTAAAGGGTTAAACCACTGAAAGCCTGTTTCCCTTTTAAATGGTGCCACATTTGTAAGGAACATACATTTGTGGGATGAGCAGCAGAGCTGAGCATGCAGCTTACAACTTATCTTGATGTTGCTATTAACTCTTGTTTTGAGCTTCTGGTACCCACATGTGCTGACAATTAGGTGCTTGATTGGCACCTGATTGTCAGCACCTGATTGTCAACACCTGTGAGCATGGGCTCTGCTACAGTCATCAGCAGGTGTCTGATCCAAGAATTTAACATGCCATGCACAACCAATCTTGATAGAACAACTTCAGGCAGGCATTTCTCAAAATGTAGTTGCAGCGTTGTTTGCAGTGAGCCTTAGTACCAATCCAAAAACTGAAGGCCAAGTTCCATATAAGAGGGAGTGTCAGAGACAGGCCGTAAAGACAGAAAGATGACACCTTAATAAGATCGTTTCCTCACCCTGTCAGCAATTAGGTACAGTAGGCTGTCTTCTACATATTTGCAGTCAAGGTTTGCCAGACGATATGGCCAACGGCTCTCTGCCCAGAAAATCCAGAACAGACTGCAATCAGCCAATCCCTGGTCTCATAGAGCTGCCAGGAGGCCTGCCATGACTGCCCTTCACTGTCAGGCCTGTTTGTGCTGGTGTCTGCAACACAGGCACTGGAACCTGAACATGTGGAGGACAGTTATGTTCAGCACTGAGTCCAAAATCTGTCTATGGCAAATGGATTGCTGGTCAAAGTGTGGAGAAGATTGCTAAGCTGATTGCAGCTCTGGTAGTGTAAAATCTTTTGGTGAAGGCAGTGTGATGGTGTGAGGCAGCATCTTTCTCACAGAAAAAAATGAGGCATGTCACTATTGGAGGCAATCTCAATACAGAGAGATATCGAGATAAGTTGTACAACCAGTGGGAATCCCAAATATCCACAGTCTGAGACTGAACTATCCTCCAAGATGACAACACTCGCCCCCACAGAGTGGGGTTTATCAGAGAATACCTCCAGAATTTGGGAGTGGAGAGCAGCAGCGTGTGACCAGCATAAGGAGGAGGTGCCAGGCTGTTGTGGCTGTGTATTGTTCCTCCACACTCTACTGAGGCTCCTGTTTGTTACATTAATAAATTGTAAAATGGCCAATGTCTTGTTTCTTTAGAATTCAATCATCCAATCAATCAAACAACACTAAACAAGAGTCAATGACAGAATAAGCTGTTTGGCATTGGCAGAGAAGCTGTAGCAAATTTTTCACTGGTGCAACCCATGTACTCAGCTCTGCTGCTCATCCCACAAATGCATGTTCCTTACAAATGTAGCACCATTGAAAATGGAAATAAACAGGCTTTCCAACATAAAATGTATGCCAAGAAGCATTGTTGCAACAAAGAAATAATCTACCAAATGGTAATGTCCTTACTTATTGTACCTAGTTTATCATTGATTGATTAGAAATATATTTGATTTTTTTAAAAATCACCCTATTTGTCTGATGCCATTTGTCTTTTTCCTAAACAGATCGCAACATATATTACAGAAAGGAGAAATATTGCACTTTCTTTTTTCCCAATATAATTCAGCCCTTGAGTATGCGCTTTTCTGCTTTCTTTCACTCCTCCACTTTGTCGTTTCTGTGTGTGCACATCTTTTCATGAAACATCCTCAAGCTACTTTCTGAGCATCTCTTGGGCCAAATGAGCTCTCCAAAAGTGCAAAGAGTTTAATCCAACTTCCAGATTGTGGAACCCCTCAGTATGAAAATCCACCTTCACTTCTCAGCTCCATGCTTCCTGCCCTGGAAATTGAGTGTGCATTGGGGGGTGGGGGGTGGGGGGTGGGGGGGGGCTGCTATGTCTCACTGTTAAACAGGGCTAAATTAGGAGTTAGACTGGTTGTGGGCGAGGGGGATGTGGTTGTGATGGGTTATGCTGCTGCCAAAGGGTGTGTCAGGGCAATTTATTAGCTTGCTATGCATGCATGTGTGTCTGTGTGTGTGCAAGCGTGTGTGTTCCCAGCCCTTGGCAGCTAAGCTAGCTCAATGGCTGAGGCACAGCTGTACAACTACTCTAATATGGAGTCATTATGGCTATATACAGGGTGCCTCCAGTTAATTCACAAATTTGACCATAACAGCCAACTTTTCTGGATGACTATCTTGTGGTCAAACCTTTTTTTGGACATTGTGACCTGAAGCGATGTTGTAATTTCACTGCTTTGCCTGGTTTGAGTGAACCACTTAGAGTTTGCATTGCATGCAGCAGCTAACAGGTGTTCAACATAAAAGCAGAGATTGGTCCCTCTGGGAGGAATACTTGCAGCAGTGCTGCCAGTGGCACAGTTTCTCTTGTGTATTTGTGTAACTGTGCAGCTACTTTGGTGTGTAATTACATGTTAATGACCCCTCCCTTGTATTTAGTACAGTAGCTGCAGTCTGATCAATGTACAAACAGTAGAAACATAGCGATTAGGTTTACATACTGCCAGCACCAGTTCTGCTTCAAACTCCCTTCAGCTTCCTTCAGAGGCTAAAACAGATGTTAGGGGACACTTAGCCTGCAAAAAGCAATCTGCAAGACATGCTTCTTGTGGTTGGGGTGCAAAAACACAAACCAAAACAAAAAGTACAAATAGTGTTGCTATCAGAGTCCGTAAGCACCTGCAGGTCTTGCTCACGCTGGAACATTTTAATTGACCAAGCAAAAAAAGCCACAGAGACAGCGGAGAGCCTGTACGAGCACCCCCACCTTGTCTGAACCAGCGGCTGCTTTTCAAAGCCCCATCAGCAATCCTTTGCTGTAATGAGGGAGTTTTGGGGGAAATTGGGAGATGGTGTCAGTTTACTGTCTCTGAGCCGTGGGTCCTGCTGTCCAAAATGTGGAATAGTAGGAGAGAGGTGCTGTCAAAACATGATAGGCGCAGACATCAGCACAAAGTTAGAGAGAGGGAATTTAAGTCGCTATGCCTAGATGTGCAGTTCTTTGAGCGCCACACAAATGAAGTCTCTGTTGACTATTATGAAGTAAAAGAACAACACACACATGCACTTTTGAGCCTGTAGCAACAGCAGCACAAGCAATCTCTCTCCTGCTCGTTGATTAACTTAGTCTCACACCAAAGGACCAGAGCGCTATCGACAAAGGAAACAAAGCCCCTTGTTTGTCATTTATTTTGAACGGGGCTCACCTAGGCGCAGCAAGGTAATAAATATTCATACTTGTTTTGGAAATGTAAACCATATGAATTGTTGCCCAGCTTTGCTTTTAGTGCAACTGTCCTTGATGATAACAGTATCATTTAAATGTATTTTCTCTCCATTTTCCTTGTTTTCTCTCTCCCATAATCCCCTCACCACACACACACAGACACAGTGTTAACAAGCTCCTTGCTGCCCTATCTGCTATGGGTGAGAATGCCACAAAATGACAAGGTGAGAGGGCGCTGTGTGTGTGTTTTTTTTTTTTTTTTTTGTGTGTCCATATCTTTCCCTGTGTGTCCATGCAGGTGTCTGTATAAGCATGTCTGTGGCTCCACTTGCACTCTGCGTCATGTGTGACCACCAGCCCGCCTGTCAGGGCTCATGTTGCCCCCGACGGTAACAATAATCATGGGATTTGATTGCCAGTTCCCTCAGCCTCTGTAATTGATGAGTCCAATATTTACTCTGTTACCTGTGTGTTGTAAACATTCATTACGAGGTTCCTTCCCAGATAGGTGAGCAGCATAGGAGAATGGGACACGTCCAGCCTGCAGGGACCAGCTGTCAGTTTGACTAATGACAGAAATGAATAAAACCTCATAATTACTTTAGAAAAAAGGACAGTCTCCACCTTATCTTGGGCCAATATGCATTTTAAAAATTTTTGGCGGCTTTATTAAATTCCATCCCACCCCCACCTTCACCTCCACCACCTTACCCCCCATCCCCCCACCCCCTAGTAATACATTACAGACAGAGGCAAGTTCTCAAATTTCAAATTTAATTTGCTACTCGCCATACACACACACACAAGCTCCATAATCAGATTGGGACATTATTGTGTTTCTATTGACATTAGCATTGTTATTATTTTGTACTGTGTAAATATCAGTAACCGGAGCATGCCTGGTTGCTTTGCCAGGAAGGGATTATTTTGTGTATTTATTTTGTTCTAACGCTCTCAAAAATAGCCTTTCATGATTATATTTTGTGCTTTCCGTTATCAAGAGATGCTGTCTCTGGGTGAAAATAATGTAACACCCCCCATCCCACCACCCCAATATTGCGATTGCAATTTGATAGTGCAATTTTTTTTTAAGTTCCTAATCTTATGTATTTTTCAACAAATACAATAAATCATTCTATGTTACCCAACTGTAAACTGTTCTTTCCTTTAGGCCTGGCCTATACCTTAGTATGACCTTAGATCAGGCATGAACCAACATGAGTTCTGTATATTTATCTGTTTTAATTAAAATAGTAAAATGACAAATAGGTTAAGTTTGATGTAAACAGTATAAAAGTGTGTAACAACAAATAAGGCTGAGCGATTTTGAGAAAGATTTAATTGTGATTATATTGAGTTGTATTGCAAATTCCATAGAATAGTTGCATTGAAGGACGTTATCATTTTTTATGTCATTCTCATTTTTAATAAGAAGAACACACACAAAAACAAGGAAAGTGGGATTTTTGGTGATTCTGAAGTCCAGAGTATTACCTAAGGACCTTTGGTAATTTATGATAATTGTGCTGGACATCTGTGTTTTTAATCCTCTGTGAATTGGCCATGTCTTTGTTTTGCAGAGTAAAAATTCCAGGGCAAATTACCTTCCATATTTTCCCTGCACAAAAATCAGCAGGTGATAGTAACCCTGTGAAAATCAACATCTCAGTGTTCTAGACCGGTGCAGCTTTTTCTGCTCCATTTTCTGATTGAAAAAAATGAAGGCTTTGTAGGGGATTATCAACAAATGTATGTATGTATGTAATGTATTATCCTGATTTATTATTTTAACTTTACTTTCCAAGTATATTTGGGTGCACAACTGTTCTCTTAATATGCACAGCGCTTCTCCTGTGCTTCCAACAGCTTCTCTTTACCTTTTCCAGATCTTTTATCAGTATTATTTAAAGGGATGGAAACTGATAAGATTTTATTGATATTGATTCCATTATCAATTATTTGTATCGATATTAATTTCTTTATCAATTCCTCCCTGTAAATGTTCTTTTTGGGAAAATTAGACTATATCGGATTTCACTGTTAATAATTTAAATTTACTGAGTCTCTTTCTCTTTGAACTTTGAACAAGATGTACACCACCCTCAGTGAGAATCAGTGACTAGAACACTTCATTTACCAGCTTTAACTGACAGTTTTGTCAGCTAAAAATGTTAAACATCAAGGAGAACATACTAAAATCTACAGAATTGCTCTTTTTTGTTGGAAATGTCTCAGTTAAAACAAACTGCTCTCTGGATTTTCAATCTCTGAACTTGAATAAGAATACACTACTATTGCTGTTTTTTGTAAAGATAAAAGTGATGAAAATAAAAAATAAATTGAAATCTTGTACGAAATTAACAGTTCTTGTGCAAAAAAAAGCATGGCTGACTGTTCAACTGACTCTGCAGTGTTCGTGTCATTTTTTGAGAAATGAAGCCACACTTTTGACCACTTCAGACTGTTTTTGTGACTGTCCACCATGTTTACTCAATCGATTTTTCTGCTCTTACTTCATTGTCTGCCTCTTGCGAGACCATGTTTTCAAGGCACATGGAAGTAAGGCATTTATAAGGGTTAAGATTAAATGTAAATGATATGGATGGATTGAACCAATTGGAACCAATTCTCAACTTGAACCGGTTCTCAATTCCCATACCTAGTTATTTAGCCATGAATTTCATGCATTACACAGTTTACATTTTAAAGAATATCGCTCGGCAGTCAGAAATAGGCTACAACAGTTGATCTGTGTGATCCAAGTTAGTAAGCTGCTGAATAACATCAACAGCATCAGCTGCAGAAAACTTTTAACAGATGACAAAAGCATTCATATTTAATATAAGATGTCTCATTCTATCATAATAATGAGAGGGACATTAAGAGTGTTGAATCTTGTCCTTCCTCATCCTGTTTGTCTGATCAGCTGCAGATATTCACTGGTTACAGATGCTACCATGATGCATAATGGGAGAACCAGCGGAGTCTGATCACTTGTTAATTGATTATGGACAGTTTCCTAAAGTTTATAAAGATGTAAAAACACTTTGGCCCATATTTCACAGTAAACTCTGATTGACAGGATGTGTAGAAAGGCTACACAAATGAAATGTCATGTGCAAAACGCATGCACGACATTGCGTTTAGTTTTTTTTTTTAAATAGACCTATGTACTCTATATTCAAGTACATTTCAGACTTCAGTTATCCCGTGTAAATGTGCTGCAGCAAACACTGACATCAGGGAGTAATTCACAAATGATCCGTGGTCCACAGGTAATACTATCTGTTGCAAATGGTGCTTATGGCTACATGAAGGACTAGAGGTGTGCGTGGTTAGCCGACTCAACAGTTACTTTCAGACATCAAATTAACCAGTGCAAGACTAGCGAGTTTGTTAAACTATGATGATGATGTTCATCGTCAACCATACTTCACTAAACAACGCTCACTTGTGGTCCAACTACAGTAGAGCGAAAATGAAAATCTACAGGTAGTATATAACAATGCATTTGGAATATTTCTTAAATCGCCAAGATGGAAGCTTAATAGTCACATATTTGTTACCAATAATGTCTTCATATTTCACACCGTACTGAGAAACATTAAGTACAGTTTAGGCGTAGATTAATAGACTCAGAGAATAAAATCATAATGTTATTTACTCGGCCCACAATCAGGGACACAAGGTTCTCATCTTGTTACTGCAAACATTGATACAAATGTCTTTGTATGCTGATTTGAACCTTTGGGTCTTAAATGAAGTGTAACGTACTAATTATCTATCTTTTTTACAAACACAGGCCTAAAATCCTGGTCAAATAATGTTTTAAATCTGGTAGCCTCCTGCCACTAGTAGCCCCTGTAGCTTCAGTAAATGGCTGCTGCCTCCCAGCCAGAGCTTTCCCGTGGTGTAAACATGAGAAGTTTGTGGGTAACATGTTGGAACAGTGTAGTATGGCTGTATTTTGCTAAGAAAATTGACATAAAGTTGTATGTAGACTGTTGAGGGTTAATTTTACTTAGAACTTCTCATCTGAAGTGATGTGTAACTGCGTTGAGCACAATATTAATCTGCACAGAGGAATGAAGGCTGGTGGAGCTAGCTACTAACTTTAGTCGCACTCTACTCAGCACCAACCTTACATCGTATACACTCTGACACTCTGACCCTGATGTATGAATGTTTTTTGAGCATTTTTCTCCACCAGTCGGTTAAATGCAATTGAAATGCACCTTAAGCTGAATAGTGAAATAGCTGTCTGGGAACATTGCTTTTTTTGGTAAACTTTAAAAAGATGGACACTTTAATGTTTGCGTAATGTGTTGCATTACATCTCTACTGCAAAAAACATTGAATTAAACTGGTATTTGAGACACATCAGGTTTAAAAAATGTTGCACCCTCTGTGATTTAAAAATTGCATTGGGCTATATTGTGTTTAAATCTATATTTTGATTAACTGCTCAGCCTTCTATGATGCATCACTTCTTTAATGTAGAGCTGCTCAAATTAGATTTGCTACCTGCTTTATTGTGACACCCCATACAGGTGCCACTGCTGCAACTACAGAGCCTCAAAATGGGATACCAATGAGACACATCATATTTGCTATTATACAGAGAGCCACAGCAGGTCAGTTCATGCTTTTAGAGCATCTTATTCTGTGTCTGTGTGTATAATTGGATAAGTCTCCAATAATGCCTATGTGTTTTTAAGTTGGTGCACTGTGAACCACATGCACTAAGTCTCAGGAACAGGCAGCGGTGCAGTGAAGTGCAAAGCTCTCAGCCAAATCAGGTATTCAAGATAGAGGGATGGAGAGATAGATTAATGGCAGTAGGGATGGAGGATGAGTCAAAGGGGAGGAGGGATGGGATGGGGAAGATATGGGGAGAGACAGTGCAGTGATATACAGTATAAGCCCTACTTAGACAAGTCGACTCCTTTGTGCCATTAGGGCCTAACAGGGGGCAGACTGTGGGAGAGCCATAGTGTGGGAGTAAAAAAGAGAGAGCTGCTATCAAATAAACAGGAACATCTGCCTCAGTGTGTGTGTCTGTGCATGTTTCTACACAACTTTTGTCCATTTTTGCTATATGTTTCTCTTCCCAACACACATGCAACTGTAAACATCATACGAAACTCAACTCAGCCTGATTCCATTTGAGTAGCTATTCTCTAATGTCTTTTTTGCTGGGTGGAATCCCACATTGAAGCGTGTAATACGGCATATTTGTGTCCTATGGAGGCAGACAGCTGATCGTGTCCATTCGTCATGCTGTCAAGTTAATTACCAGATTGAAAAGGAGAATGAGATTACCCCCTCCCCTTTCCAACGGACAGTCACACCTCCACACTAGCAACACACACGCAGGCACACACAGAAGAACGCACGCCGAAGTGTTAGAAGGAAATTGTCAATGTGCCATAATAACAACTTACTGGAGCAGAATGAGCTACATAAGAAGTAAAAGGGAGACATTTTTACAAGGTCAGGCTACTTGTGTCCTCTGCTGTGTGTGTGTCCTGTGTGTATAGAAATGAATGATGCAGCAGGTTGCCTTTACATGTCTAACTTCACAGGAGAAGAGGACTGATTTGGCTCTTTTGAAGGTCTTTTAAAAATGTTCTTCAGCTTTATTCCTGCTCTCTTGCCCATTGAGAAACTGGCTCTTTGTCACGGGTGAAAAGTAACTCTTACTCACTTGAACTGTGTTCTGTGTAAAGAAGTTTGTGTGCAATCAAAGACGACACTTTGAAAAAAGCATACAGATCTTTAGCGCATAATGAGCTGAGGTACTTGGGGCAGTAAGGAGGAAATCCTTACGAAGCGATGGCATAAGAGGACTCATACAAACACGCCAAAGGCAGATCGTCCCAGCTGCAGACAACCTTTCTTCTCCCCAGGTGAGTCCACTTTGTGTGCCCATGTTTGAAGTCAAGCACAAACTGGCTAAGAGTATTTATATCGCTTGCTGACTACCCAACAGTCTTTATAGTTGTCTCACTCTACAGATTGCCCCTATTATGAGGTAGCATGCTGAGGATCTGGGCTATACGTTCATCAGGCTGCAGAGAGGTGAGAGGGGTGCCTACAAAGCATCTCATCCCTGACAATAATTCAAAGATGAAAAACACTTTTTTTTTGTCAGCCACTGACAAACACAAGTATCATAGGGAAGAGATAGACGCTTTGATGTGCTTTAGTGCTACTGAATGAAACACAACAGAGGACAGAACCAGGCTTGTTGCAAACTTGGAAGACAGTCCAAGACCCTTGGGAGCAAGAGAAAGAGGACTGTGATATCAAACAAGTGATAAAAGGGAGGTGATTCACTCTTGTGCATGCACAGAGAATACTTGTTCATTAAAACCTTGATTAAACGCCAAGTTTCCCTCTTTACATCTCATCTTGACAAGAAGCAGTTTCACCAAGAGTAATTTGGGTACCTGTATCAGAGTAGACCCTCTCATGTAGCTATTTTCAAATATCCTTGCTGATCATGTTATGCAGCTGTATTAATAACTCTGCCCCCCTGCAGGGTTTTAAAAAGTCATGGACTGCTTAGTTGAGATGTGATGAGGCTCTGTGACGGCACCCAGCTGGCCAAAGTTCTGCAAGGGTGGCCTCAGCGACATCCCAGCAAGTGGCGCATGACAAACCGCCAGCACGCCAGTCACGACCCACGAAATAATCTCCGACAGACGAGGACAAGGGCCATCTTGGCTCACACTCTCACCTGTTGCCCTTTTACCCCGCTCTATGCCGTCACAAGAGGCAGACCAGGCTTTCAGAAAAGGTGTCAAATGCACAGCGTGTATCGCCAAAAAGGAATGCTGCTTCCTGTCAGGTGGTGACAAGTAAGTGGCAGGGCAGGAAGAATAAACACACATCAACTCATTTTTTCCCTCCATTACTTGCTCATGCTGTCAATTAGTCTCAATCAATCCTGTCGTTTCTGTTTTGAATTGTTATAACAACTTCAGTCTGTCTTCCCATCCATCAAGGCTTAACAAATACGCTCCACAATACATGTTATCTCAACACTTCTGTCAACCACCGGCAGCAGCAGCCATCCTAATTGTGCTGCCACACTGGACAAAATGAGCACTGCTTCATTTGAACACAACTGGGGGGAATACGAAACACCCCAGACTTGTTTTGGTTTGTCAGGATGCTGCTCCCAGTAGCCCCTCCAAAACTCCATCTCTTCAGTGTCTTCTGATTGAAGATATGAGACAGAACTGCAAAAAAAAGTGACAGTGAAAGTCATCTCCTCAAATGAGAGGACGTGATTGACTTCTAACGACTCTCCCCTCGGCTGTGTTTGACTAAAGCGCGAGGTGAAGCGGAGCTTATCTGTAAAGTAAGTCGGCTGCGATGTATTATTAACAGGTGAGGGCGGGCAGGGTTTGCTTGGCTAAAAAGGACTTAAGTGATGCGGGAGCGACACTGTCAATCTCAGCCTTCCTCTGAGAGTCAATTAGGTGATAAACAGGACTACATGTCTTTGGCAGCAGGGAGACAGCTGATAGGCTGTCCCATGGATGTCCTGGGGCAAGGTAAACTGACAGTGCAGCTTCGCCGTCAGGGATGGAGGCAGAGAGTACACAGTGCGACTGGCCCTGCCTCATGAGAGAGGAAGTATGTGTTGTTATGTTAGTGTGCTGAATTCTGAGCGGCTGTTTAGTATCTATAAGTGTGTTTTCTCTCAGCTGACCTAGCTAAAGACGCTGAATGTGGTAATGATGTTCCTCAGAGAAGTAACAGTTTGGACAGTAATGCTGCTGATGGTAAAATGGTGATGATGATGGTAGTGGTGATGGTTTGGAATACTAAAATGTTGCTCATCAAAGCACAAGTTTTTTACTGCCACATGAATGTGTCTAATACGGCAGAAATAGGTCTGTCAGAGAAAGAGCTGTGACTAGACGAGATCTTACACTATTTTTTACATTTTCGAACAAAACACAAGAGGAAAATATGTCTATTATACAACTGAAAGTCACAAATGCAAAGCAATTCAGGTCCATGTATAAATGTTTAAGCTAATCCTCTTGTACTGAAGAGGCTAACAGTGTTTAGATAACAGTTTGTGTTCTAACTCTGACTCAAACTGTGCATTTTAACAGCACTTCAAATCAATCTCTTTCATTTTAGTAGTCAGCCACATCTTTAATTTACTAGACATACTGAAATAAAAAAAAGCTGCATCTGTAAAATTAAGCAACTTCTCATCCTCTTAAAAGCCCTGGTAAAGTTATAATAAATCAGTTTTTTTACATTTGTTGTATGACAGGTCACTATGTTATGAACCCCAGGTCAAATTTCAGTCAGATAAAATATGTCTAAGTTTATCAAATTAAGCTTTAATATCGTGAAAAATGAGGCAGTGAAATAATGGTGTAGTCTTGGTTGTTGAATTAGCTGAAGCCATGCCCACTCACAGGAAAAACAATCCTCTCATGTTTTAAAAAAGGCTACAACCTGACTAGAGGAAAGCACTCACACCATTAGTCTGCCCCTTGACCTTACATTGACCTTATGATCAGAGCGCAGCTATGTGTCTCCAAATAATCAGGGCACCTATATAAGGGGCAATAACTTCAGTTTTTGAAAAGAACAAAGCGCTCTACAGCGCTTAAACTAAGTTTGTTTTGCTAAGTTTAACTGCTGTAGTACACAATGGTTCGTTGCGCTACATGTGATAAGTTTCAGGCCGATGTCATGTGCAGCTTACAGCTAATTGATGTGTGATCGACTTGGTGAGATGGCAACAAAACAGGACAAGCCGTAAATAACACCTCATTTCCACATACAAATGTGACTGATGGTAGAGATGATGCCTCCTAGTGTCCAACACAAGGAACTTCACTTTTTTACAGATGGATTAAAAGCTGATAAGCTACCTGTAGCTGTTGGAGAGGATTATATAGTTTGGATTTTTGCCATTAAGCAGCTTGGAATATGTGTTTACTGTGGTTACTGGGATGAAACAGGACTAGTATTGCATATCAAGAAATGATTGAAGAAGTCTGCCAACAAGGAAAGCAGCATGTATTTCATATTGTTATGAACAGCCCAACTGGTTAAGCTAAGTTAACTTGTTTAGCAATTTAAATGTTTTTTTATGTTAAATAACCAGTTTTGAATCTAATCAACCCTTTATAACTTCTCACTCAAATGTTTAAATATATCTGACAACACTAAAACGATCTTACAGCACTTCATATCAACTGATGAGTCCTCACATATTTCACACCAAGCTGATATATGAGTCACTGTAGCCTGATAGCTAGTTAGTAGCCAGGTCAGCGAGCACATTTTCATATGGTCTCTCCAAAATCTACCTCAAATGTTCAGTTTTTTCAACGTACCCGCGGGAAATTCAGGACGAACATGTAACAGAGAGGAGAAGCTTCACAGACACATTGGACATCATGGAGATTCCCATAGAAATGAATAGACTTCCTGTTGACTTACCTCTATAATCATGTGGAAATGAGGCATTAAGTGGCAAAGCATCAAAAAGCAACACTATGAGTTTATCTAGTCCCTGCGTACATACACAAACTAACTAAACATTTATGTCATGTCACACCGTTATGATGAACTTGCTTTGAAATGCTTTTGCAGATCATGTGCGGCCCCTGGTAAAGAGCAGGGGAGGAGGAGGTGGGAGTAGTGGTGATCTAAACAGGTCATGGATCAGCTCCGTTTCTTCACAAGCTGCCATGGCAATGATTTTAAAGTGTCAGGAACATCTTTATGATCTTTGTAATTTCCTGTTTGGTGGTGTTTTCTGTCATGACAGCTGCTGCTCCTGGTGTCTGTTTAATACTGATCTTGCAAGACAGTTTTCACCTCAATGAGAACTCTCGTGATGTTTTGAGCTTGTAAGATCTCGCCACACTATAGGGTCTTAAAAAGAATGAAAAGTTGCTAAATAAATTTAGCAACAATCAAAGTTTTTTTTAAAGTGTTAAAGTCTTTAATGCAAGACCAGAAGGTCTTAAATTTTGTAGCTGTTTTCATTTTAGATATATATAAAGAGCTTGGAAGCTAGTTTTTATGCTTTTGTTTTTATGTTTTAAGTTTTCATCACAGGTGAAATTCTAAAGGAACTTCACCAGATCCAACATCATACTGCACACTTATGTTCTGGCCTGTTGAGCTTTGATTGCCTCCCTAAAGCGCCGCTATGTCCCTAGCTAGAAAATTAAGTATGTGATTGGATGATGTGTGCATGTAAGTGATAGGTAAATTTAAGTTTTCTGAGAAGTGGTTTGAGGAAAAGGTATTGGAGCTGAGGCTGGGGCTGATGCTTGTGAACATTTCACTGGCTTTTGAAATGAAAAGCAGCTCTAGAATAGTCTGTTAATTTTAGCACTCCATGCATGTTTGCATACTACAGTAACAAACGATATATGCATTTTCTTGACGATGTTGTCATAATATTGCAAGAGGTTTTTGTAAAAGGTCTTAAAGTATTACATTTGATGTCAGATTTTCTGTTTATACCCTGTCTGTTTGCATCATCTCTATACTAGTGTACCATGCCGTTCATTTTCATGCTAGAAACTGCTGTGGTTTTATTTTGATGATGACACTGTAACTGAAATTGTATCTTTAATGCTTTATATATTGTTATAGCTTATATGTGTGCACATGGTAGAGAGAAAGAGAGAGAGGATATAGCTTTTATTGTTTATGTTTATTTTGCATTGTTGAGTCCCAAAGTATTCCTGTGAAAGACATTACATGCTAATTAAGTATGTAGATCCTCAGGTCATACATAGGAACCCTTTCATAAGAATAAATTAAATTCACAGAAGCAGTGTTCTGCATGTTATCTTTATTAAATTATGCCTATTTCTGGTAGAGTGCACTGCTTCACCAATATATAATAAGCTAACATGGTAAAGTAAGCAATGTGAATTATGAAGTGCTTATTCTAAATGTAGATATTTAGGTTGTACTTCAAACATTTCTTTTTATTTTTATAATCAAATTTGTCACTATAATTAGATGATATTCTAATGTGTTCTCTCTCCATGTCATTTCATTCACACTGAGTACTTAGCTGAAATAGGCTCAACAGATGAATTTTAATGAGTGGTTAGCCGTTATTACCCTCATTATTTTCCAATTAGCAGACTGTACACCACATCAGCACAGCACAGGCACATCAGGTACTGTAACATACCATAAATACATCTCCTGTCTTATCTGTAAATAACATGAAAATCAATAAAAGGACGGATCATTTGAGTACACTGCATGTGAAACAAAGTGTGCCTTGATATAATGCATTAGAGATAATGAAAGCTTTGGTTATCTGTACCAAAAGCCATCCAAGGCTACAGATGCGACAAGAAAATAAGAGAAGATCTGAATAAGAACCATTAATTCTGTAGCAAGGCGAACATTGTAATTGTATTTGTAATGGAAGCAGGTTGGCTGGTCTTTTAACAGTGCATTAGCAAAAAAATGTGTTTGTGGTTCAAACAGTGAGATCAAATTTAGAGGACAGGACAGAAAATCTCACATTGTTAGAGTCTAAGGCTCGCTAAGATCCAAAGGAAGCCAAATAATCACCTTGCAATAGAGAAAAAGGATGAAGAAATATCCTAACTGAGCTGCAAAGCTGGACATTTTTAAAGAATGATGAAAGTGTGTGATCAAATATTGGAAAAGATTGTTTTGTTTCAGCATGTAGTGCATCTGCATGAGTCTGCCAGCTACTTTAGGTGTTGATATGCATGTTTGGCAACATGGTTTGTTTCTGTTGAATCAGTTCTAAAGAGATTTGCATCTTCTCTATTCCTAACGTGCATCCTGATGTTATAAGGGGGTTAATCCTAAGTATAGTTGGAGCGCCACCCATCTTTACCCTATGCTACTGCAGCCCACCATTCCATAAACACACCCTCCACAGCAGCCATTTTCAGTTGAACCACATCTGCGTGGTGTTTGACCTATTTTCTGCAAGCTTGCCTTGTACTTGTAAAAGAAAAAAAAATACAAATGGTGTCACTGTATTTCAGCCAGCTCAGTTATTTTGGGGGCGAAAAGAGCCGTCTTCGGGTGCATATCTAGCGTGAAATGCAAGTGGCGGAGGAGTGACAGTGTCAGCTCGTTTTCTCCACCTTGTCTGTTGGTCGTTGAGCATAAGAGCTGGTTGGCTAGACAGGCGGGGGCTGAGGGGTCATTGTGTGTGTATGGAAGGATGCGCTGGGTGAATAACCTTCCCCGGTAACAGCTGTCAGATCCAGCAGAGCAGAGCAGAGGACAGAGGAGCAGGCCTGACCAGGCCCGGCTCAGACACGGGACTGACGGCGGTGGATAGCAGAGGGGGTGGGCTTGGGCTGGACTGCCTGCCAGCCTCGAGTGCTGGGCTCAAGAGATTTTGATGGGTGGCCACACCGAGTCTCTTGACGGGGGTCTCGGCACCCAGGCAGCTTATTGTTAAACACACTGCTCATCTCTTGTATTCCCCCCAATGCAGATTCCATGCACAGCAGTGCAGAGCACACAGGCCCAACAGTTTCCCGGGACGCCGCCTTTGTCGAAGTGTCAGTCGCCAACACAGCATCTCAGCATGGTTCACTGCTGGGCATGACAGGGGATGCAGACCACATGAAGAGGAATTAGCACCACACCTATTGTCTGAAGGCACAGTGCTGTTGGATTTGGCTGCATGGCTATTCAACGACTGTATTTCTATTCTCTGGTACTTGACAGGGACGCTCAGTGGCCCCACTTTTGTCCTGCTGCAGTATCAGAATGTGTTCATGTCGTGCCCCCAGCCGGGCCCCTTATTATCTCAGCTGACACGACGAGGAAAGGTGCGATGGTGGATTCTGTTATTGCTGTCTACTGGCTGACCTGCAGGTTAGCTTGTTTTTTAAATGGGTTAGGGAGAAGCTTGCTTCTCATGTATAATTTACTGTTGATTCTGTTAACGCTGAAAGGAGAGCATGTTGACCGAGACTTAACCTGTGAGGGTTTGGTCGGATTTGATGTTATGAATACAAAATTAAGGGATTTTTGGGGGGTTTTGTCGGTTTTGTTTCATTTGTACTCTTTTATCATTCAAATCAAATCCTCACCATTTTGTTAAACGTTGACCTCTCTGAATAAATCAAGAAATTTTGAACTGACAGATTGCTGCTGTTGGTTGTGCTTTTATTCATAAAAAGAGGGTGTGATTTAAAAGTGTCACAAATATTGAAGAATAAAATACAAAAATAAAAGATATACAATAAAACAATGTTATTACATAAAAATAAAACAGACAAAAGAAGTTGATAGAAAACAAATTAAAGAATATTGATTGTATCTGTGGTTATAAAATGTTGCAAATGTTGATGCATTATCTTCAAATTAAAACCAACTACATATTGGCGGATTTAGCAAATAAAACACTGTAGTTTATGCTTAGTGTAGCTAACTTCAAAAACCTCTGTCCCACTCCACAACACTGATTTCTAAGTAGAGAGTGCAGTTTGGGTGGTAAAGCACTGTGGAAAATGGTGATGGATGGCTCCTTGGTCCCTCGTAGAATGGAGAGGCAGTGAAAGTCTTTTTCTTCTTTTTTTCATTTGAAGATTAAGGCAGCCACTCAAGGAGATACAGGTTTACAGTATATGTATTTTGTCCCTGCTGTGCTTTTTGGAAAAGCCTTTTCAACTTCAGAGTTCCTCATTTTTTGTGCTTTGGGACCATTCTCACATGCAAAGCTCTTGTTGCCACAGCATGCTCACCTCTTTTACTGTAACCTTTGCATTTTTAAGATAAAGCACATATAGGTTAGATAAATCTTCCTGCTTTTGTCTCATTGTTGTAGACTATAAACATCGTATCATTTGGAAAGTTTCCCCCTCCAAAGATACAGAAAAAACACTTTCACATGCAAACACATCATTCTGCAGTAGTGCAGGCATTGCCAAAGCATGCTGCAATGTTGATGAAATGGTAAACAAACCTCCATTGTGACTTCATCCGGACTTAAGGCGGAATTGCAGACATATGCTTCACTGTCCTGCTCTGAATTTGAGTTTCCCCTTCAGCCCTGTTTATCGAATGATTTTCCACATACCTTTCCAGGAGATGTTGAAATACAGAGATGAGAAAATCCTGCAAAGCTTACCTTACTGGGGCTTTGCCAAAGAGCAATCCCCAGACAAAGGAAGCTCCATACCTCAGAGGTACCAACGGTGCTGAAATTGATATTTCTATTACCAGCCATTACAAACAAAGTTGCCCTACAACTGCTTCTCATTTATGGGGATTAAGGGTCATGTAATAGTGTGTATTGAATGCCATCTTTGTTTTTGTTTTCGCCCTCGTCTCTCCCCTTCATCAGGGTGCTGATGTCACTGAAAGGTGAGCGGCTTGGTCATGGGTAGCTCAGAGGTTGTGGACGTTTGACTGGCCTTGATTCCTGTCAGGCAGCATTGAGGAGGCTTTTCTCTCCCCATCAGCTGGGAGTAATGGCTGTCATAAAGGCCTTGATTGCAGCTGCAGCAGAACACTTCTCCGCACTGGAGAGAGACTGTTTAGCCATTCATATCATTTGTGTGGCTGGTATACAACCTTCCATCTCTTTAGACTGTGTTTAATCTATTTCACTTGTATTTCTGCCACTACTTAGAGTGTTATATAAAGCACTTACAATCGGGGGTGGAACGGTTCACAGAGGCCACGGCTCAGTTCATACCTCTGTTTTGGGGTCATGGTTTGGTCCAACAGGAAGAAGCAACAAGAAGCACATTTATAGGTTTCTTTATTTAATAAATTTGACAGATTCAGTTTGTTCCATCTTTTGTTGTTCAAAACTATTCATGATATTTGGTACAGTCTGGAGTGAACTGAACATCAGCAAAATGATGTAAAATAAAAGCAACAGTTACATAGCATCCTCTGATTTGAAATTAATATGAAAAAAGTGAAACAAAATACTTGCGTCCTGGAGCAGAGTCTCATATTCATGATTGTGAAAGAAAAGACTTTAATCATCCTTCCATCTTGAGCTTTTATAAAAAACAGTGAAGAGACATTGAGGAGAGGGATGAGAAGCTGCACTCATTGCTCTGCTGTACTGTCTAGCTAGTTTCCACTGCATGTAACTCTTCTTCATGTGTTTTGTGGTGCCTGCTCCTTTTTAATTTGTTTAGTAGTGGTCAGCAAACAGTTCTAAATTTTACCATCATCTTTAATGAGGTGTGGATACTGTGTGGGGGTTGTGTTTGTTTTAGGGCAGTATGGCCTGCTGCAGTTTTCAACTTACAGACAGTGCAATATTTCTTTAACCTGAAATGTGTCAAAATATCAGTTTAATACCTTTTTGCAGCAGCAGCAGAGATGTTACACTCTACACATAATGCAGTCAAGTGTATTTATTGAAATCGTTCACAAAATCCCAATTTTCTTGTTTTTGTAGGTGCTTTTCTTTATCAAAATGAAAATGACATAAATGGGATCATTTCTGATAAAGCAAATGATATCAAATTTGCAAAATGAGCCAAAATTGCAATTAAGTATTTTCATTTCAAAATTGTTCATCCCCAGTGTTGTTTTGGTTATAATACAGAATGATTTTATTTTGCTTGTGCTTGTTGAATAACACATAAGATGAGGAACCTAACAATAATCACATATTAAATCGCAATTGCAATGTCAGGAAAAGAAATCACAATGATATTACTTTCATAAATCCTTCAGCCTTGGTTTATTTTCTTTTTTCTCCACTAGGTTCACATGGTGTGACTGCATGCACCAAACTGTGACGGCAAAGCTGTGGGGGTTCAGGACAAATAAAAATACTGTTACACCCCTACTGACAATGAAGCCCATGACACATGGAAACAAAAGAAAGCCTTCATTGTCATTTTATAGTGAAACATTAGGAAAAGCATTCACCTTAAAGTGAGCACAACTACTGTAAACCTTTACAGTAACACCAAAGACAGAACATAAATAACAAGTTTACATAATAGGAAGTTTATTGCACTACTACACAGGTATTAAAGAGATATTGTACCGGTACCAATATAGTTTTTAATGAGATTATGCATAACAATACAGTATTTTTACACATTACAGTTCAGTGATATTTCACGACTATGATAGGCTAAACAAAACAACTGTAGCTTAAAAATATTTAAAGTAAATACATGCTTTGCAATTAAAGACAAAGGAGGATAAATTGCTCCTTTAAAATCACTGGATCTCAGCTGATGGGTCAGGACCCAAAAGTAGGCCGCAGAGCAGTTTTAAGTGGGTCGCAAATGTTTGCCTTGAAAAAATTGGTAACTGTCAATGAAGTCTTGAGTTGACATGCACCCAAAACTTTTATTTTACTCTATTTTACTATTTTAATGTTAAAATGGTTCAATTTAAATGTTTTATCAGTGTTTAAACTCCTTTATCCCCTTTTCTTGTAATAAAACATGTTTTTACTATGATATTCAAGTAATTTTCCTCAAGATCTCAGTAAAAATGGCAAAAATGTACATAATATAATGGGGAAAGGGGGTTGTAAAATAAGTTAGTTGTCAAACTGGAACAAGTTCAATTAACTAAACATACATTATTATTATTGTTTTTTATTTAATTTGGGTTGCATTTTGTCATTGAAGAGACTGATGACTGAGGCTAGACCAGTTGAGAACCACTGCTTTGAATGACAGAGAGCCAAGGTTGTATCTGAGTTTGTTGATCTGTCTTTAAACAAGCTGAAAAAATGTGCAAAGTGAATGTCACCTATTAGGCTGAGTGTCAGTCTTCTTGTTATACCGCTCCTTACTATGACAGCAGGCAGGCTCCCCTTGTTAAAACACTGTCACTTTATCACGGGCAGGGGTGGCTTTTTTGAGAATTTACAGGGTTAAAAAATGATTTATTCAGACCATTGTTGTTGTCACAAATTACAACACTTGTCTGCTAAACCTTTATTTACTCATATTTGAGTACATCTCAATAATGTTACAAAATACATAAATATTAGAATAAAAACTCAAATCTAAAGCTTCAGCGGTATAAAATCAAACATAAAATTTAGCCTGGGAAAAAAAAAAATCCAACCAGCTTTGCGTCTCTAACAGGATAATATACGTGCGGTAAAGGGGGCCAGGCGGAGGAAGATTTCTCAGCGTCATTTGGGCAGCAGATACAGAGTGTGGGCGGTGACCAGACATGGCAGAAATCTGGAAGAGGTGTTCCACATTGTTTAGGTCGCCTCTAATTCACTGGATTCACCATGTTCGTTTACAATCAGCCCCGTAATTAAGGGGAACCAACCCAGAAATTATCAATCAGTTAATTACCGGGATGCTGCAAAACAAATCCAGCTCCTGATTGAAGCCCACTGGCTGTCCTTACAAGATGCTGCCATCATCCAAATGCAACAGGGCTGGTTTGTGGATCAACCAAGGAAAAGAAAAAAAACAGAGCCCATTTGTTTCCAGCGTGGCCAAACTGCATGCAGATATTTTACAACATATCTTACCGATGTATTCAAATGCAGCCATAAAACTGAGGTCCTAATTTTTTCCTTCCCTGCATTTCTCCTCTGAGCCATATGATTTATTTTAAGGTTAATTCACCTTTAATTCACAGTTGTGTTCCCGCAGTATGGCAGATCTCCATGTTTAAACCGGTGATGTATGTTTTAGCCGTCATGTAGCCAGTTGCACAATAAATATGTCACATAACATGTAACAGCTTCATGTAACCAGCTATTAACTCCCCAATGACTGGGAAATAGAGAGGTTATTTACTTGTGGAATACCATGTTTAGTGGTTTCCTTGTGCCTGAAAATTGTACAGTAGGAAACTGCTTATGCTGTAGAAAGGAACTGTAAAATCTGTCTGCTTGGTTGGCAAAGGTTGATATTCATTTCACTCAAGTGGTGAGCATAAAAAAAGGAGCAGGCAAAAAAATACACTGGTCACACAAACCCACACATACATGTCTTATGGGAGCTTTAAAGCGTTTATTTCTCTAAAATTGTTTCTCTTTATTGATATTGTTGTGGTATTTATTATTTGGACATTTTTAAATCAAATTCAAAGCAATTCTACTGCATCCATGCAGTGTGCAATTTTCATCACATTCTTTTCTGATTCAGCACTAACATTTGTAAACACTCCACTGCTGAAAGTTCTTCAACCCTCAGAGCGGATGATTCACTTAACTTTTTTCCCACACAAGAAAGAGAAGGACCCGTGAATTGTCTGACTCAGGCCCTCTTATTTCCCATCAGTACATTCCCGCTGCCTCATCGAGGCATCAGAGCATCAAAATGCATAACAGTCCCCTGATAGTGTCAGCAGCCTACAGCTCATATCTAAAGTAAATGCGGGCCAGATAGAATTAAAGAGGAGCTGCAGGAGGTTTTTCATGGCGACAACCATTTTTATCAAAAGAAAAATAAAGCTGCTGTCATGAATCGATTGTACAATGTTTGAAATTATGTTGTTAAATTGTTATTTTTTAAATAACAGTTATTTAACAAGACAGAATATTTATTATTAATTATTTAAAGTATCTAAAATGACCAAAACTAAAAAAAAAAAAGAATTTCAGTCATATTATTTCACTGAAAGGGGCTGCAAGAGAGAGCATCATTGTTCTATTTAAATTAACAGATCAGTAAATGCTGATTCTTCCTTAGTATTTTTAGAACTCAAAAGGCATGTGTACATGTCATTAAAAAACAGCGAAGAGGAGACAACATGGTCTAAATCAGTGGTTCAACTGGTGGGCCAGGACCCCAAAAAGGAGGCATAAAGCCATGTTCATTGGGTCGCAAAGATGTGTTTAGTTTCCAAAAGTGTACGAACCTCTTTCTATACATGTTTTGCCATTTTAAGCCATCTCTTCCTTTTAAACCCAGTTTTTGCCACTTTTTGCCATTTGTGTCATATTTCAATCCCATTCACCACCTTTTGCATCCATTTATGCCATTTTAAACCCTGATTTAACCACTTAAAACACATTTTTGCTCCGTAGACCCCATTTTGCCACTCTTTACACATTTTTGCCACTTCTCAGTTCCATTTCACCACCTTTCTACCCACTTTTTATGCACCTTAAAACTCACTTTTGCCACTTTTAACCTATTTTTGCCACTCGTTTCTATGTCACTTTTTACCAATTTTAATCCATTTTAACACTTTGTAATCCCATTTCATCACTTTTCCATCATTTATGCCATTTTAATCCATTTTGCCACTCCTAGCCCATTTTAGACTATCTTTGACCCATTATTAAGCCATTTTTTATCCCATTTCACCACCTTTTCCAACCATTAATGCCATTTTAAACCACATTTGCCACTTTTAACCCATTGTTGACACTTAGTATCCCCTTTTTCCACTTTAACCCCTTTTCACCAATTTCTCCCTGTTTTCGCTACTTGCCAATATATGCCTATTTTTGGCCCCTGTTGACTAAGGATGTTCCTAACGTCTATTTCCGTTTTCGGCTAAACGCTCATTTAAATTTTGTTTCACCAACTAGTCTAAAGAGGAGAAAATCCTTAGAAAACAGTCAAATTCCTTACAGGGTCATAGTGTCAGCGGGTGTGACTTTAGCCTTATACACTCTCTACAGCAAGGCTAACATTAAAAGCTAGCACCGCCCGTCTTTGTTCTTCTTTGCAGATTAATATCGTGCGTTGATATTTGGCCTCTTTTCACTTCAGGTTGAAGTTATACGTGAGTTCAACCCGTGACAGCCTACATACCACTTCATTTTCATTGACTACTTTAAAAAAAATGGTCATACTGTGCTGTTCCTACTACATACTAACCGCTAAGCCACCGCTGAGCTTCTCATGTTTATATCTGTAAAGTGCGACAGACAGACAGCGGCCATTAACTGAAGCTACAGTGGCCTCTAGTGATGGGAGGTTCATTACAGTTTAAAAGAGCGTTAAAGACCAGGATTTCAAGCCCGTGTTTATAAAAAATGATGGGTAATTCGTTTAACTGACTCATAAATCCTACGCTGGCCAATTTGATAAACAAATTTAAACGTTTAAAGATTAACCATGCGTATCTCTGCTGTTTACCTATTTTGGCCACTTTAAACACATTTTTGCCACTTTTAACCTGTCTCTACTACTTTTACAGACATTTTTGCCAGTTCAGCCACATTTCACTTTAGTTTTAAGAAAAAGAGTTTTACATTTGGACATTTGGAAGAAGGCTTTATACTACAGCATAGATAAATAAAAAATGTATATGTTGCTTTGATAAGAATGGTTATTAATCAGGTAAAAAAGATAGATGTGGTTATAACAGTTAAATTTTACAATAACCATTATTTTTCTGTCCTCTGTGGGCCCCTTATCTGACAGCTCTCCCCTTTATACTCCCTTATTGGTAGCTCTGATCATGACCACCCTCTATTTTTTAAATCAACCTTTATGTAATAGTAGATATTGTTCAAGAATTCCAGGCCAGCTGGCCTTCCTACACTCATGATAAAACTATCATAGACTCACAAGCTGCAGATGATTTCCTCATATCAGCTCCAGATCCATCATTGCTTTAATTGTTTTTCTCTCCCTTTTTCTAACTGCACTTTCTCTTCCATCATGTCTTGTGATTGGTTTCCTCATGGTGTCTGTGCAAGATGCAGATCGCTCAGCACCACAGATCTGAGCCCGTTCCAACTTGTGTGAACTGACCTGGAGTCGGTGACTTCAAGATGTTTTTTTTTTTTTATTGTTGTTGTTTTTTTTTAACCCTGGGAGCTGCTTCCAAACAGGGATGCTGTGGCTGGAACAAGGTCCTCTGCTGGTGGCAGGCGGAGGGAAGATTGGAATGAGACTTGAGAGGCCAAATCACCAAATCTGGGCCCAGGGTTTTTTGGCAGGCAGCAGAGTGTGAAATTTACAGAATTTCTTATGTTGCTCGTGCAGCTGCCTGTGAGGCTGTATCACAGTATTGTCAGACAGTAGCTCTGAGAGCAGACCAGAGGGCTGGATAGGAGTGCAAGAATTCAGAGTTGATGTTTCGCCTGCTTTTGTATGAATACTACAGTGCAGATGAGATGGCAGAGTTGGTAGGTGACATTGATTTCTATTTGTATGATAGTGCTTCAGTAGGAAGATTTTAGCTGGTCTAATTGTTTTTATTCTTTTTTAGCTACTTCAGAAATTCGCCTACTGTGTGAAGCTTCACAAAAGAACAGATCAAAACATCCAAAAAGTCTGTGCCATCTCAGAGTTTTAGCACAGACCAAAGAGGAGCACCAGAAAAAAACAATCATCTTTGCTCCTCTTTACCCTGTTTTCCTCTCCTGTGTTCTTGTCATATCCAAAAGCTTCACAAATGTGCATGGCAAAGAGGTGGAAGTACTGCAGCATGCCTAATTTGCAGCAAGCCTAGTGTTTTCTTTACAAATTGCAGTCACATATCATTTAGTTTCCCTGTATTATTGCAAAGAATAACAATCAGAAAAACCTCAAATGGGGGCCACTGTACACTGATCTCATCCCTGGCTCTGGGTTTCCCCTCTTAGTTCGTCTCACTAACTGTCTCTCTGCCTCTGCCAGCCCTTTCTGGAACAGATGCCTTCTTATTTTGACGGCCTGCTGCTCGCCTCAGTCAGTTGGGCAGCGGGTCACAAATGCTCACATACCCACGAGGACTCATGGACACAAATACACAGTCAGACGAAGCCTTACGCTGCCATGGCTCTGACGCATGTGTGTTTAACTTACTGGTTGTTTAAGTAAGCTGAGAAGAATCCCCTCAGGTGATTAGTTCATTTGCAAGTCCCCGGCTGTGAAGGCAAGTACAGGCCCTGCTGCCCCGCTCTCAGCCTTAAGCTCTCCCTACTAGCCTTGCCTGCTTCATCCTCTTTCTGATTTTCCCCTTCTGTTCTGCTGTTTGTTTGTACTTCTATGGACTGAGGGAGGAGGGAGAAACAGAAAGAGAGCTAAAAAGGCGGGATAAAGCTAAGGGAGAGAAATGTTAAGCCAGCTAGAGTAATAGCGCCGGCCTTTGTCCTGCACTCATTATTTTCGCTTTGATTACAATCTGGCGCAGCTCAAGTTACCCTAATTCTGCCGGCTGAGGCTCTGGCTGAAATTGTGCTTTGCTGAGTGATGGTTGAATTGAAGCGTCCGTGGGAGGAAGGTCAGCTCTGAATTGGGTGTGGAGAGAGAAAAATCATAATAGAAAAATAAATGCAAAACAAAGGGAATATCTGCGGTAATAATGTGAGAAACGTGCAGCATCATAATAAAGCCAATCTCCGAGTAAATTTCAGACTCATCCAGCATGGAGGAGATGTAAACGATGAGACCAAGCGTGTAATTCCTCCAGGGACAGTTTCATGCCAACGGGATGTCTTGTTTATGCCAGAATGTTGAGAAATGGTTTCTTTTTTTTTAGTGTGCAGCGCTGGGTGGATGAAGAAGCAGAGAGGCATGCTGGGATTCTCTGGCCAGTGACGGTAGTACCATGGGAGGGGAATGAGAGCAGAGGATGGCGCCTCAGGGCCAACCACCACTAGACACTGAGCGCTACAGAGAGCTGGTCCCCATGTAGCGCTAATCACAACCCCCTGCTCTTTCCATCTGTTCTCCATCAGTGGCCTTACAGTACCACTCCACCGCTTTACCTCCATCCAGCCTCCATCCTCGTCCCTCCCGGCTATTGCTCTCACTGTCTATTAACCTCCTTTAGCTGGACTTCTTTTTTAGTTTTCCATCTCCCCTTGCTGGTGTTTCTTTACCCAAAACTTCTAAGGATGATGGATTTGTTATAACAAACTGAGGGCAGAGGTTTTTAACCTTTCTGCCCTCAATATTAGCCTTTGTTTTCAAAGCTCTTGCTCCTCCAGCCAAACTAAAACAAATATAAAAATCCTAACAAGTTGATCCCAACTTCTCTCTTTCAAGCACTCTATCTGTGTCACATTTTTATTTTCCCTTCCACACCATTTTTCCCAATTAACGTCCCTTTTGCCTTCTGGTCACAGCATGTAATCTGGTAGAAATGGCACAAAGTGTCATCAGACAGATGTGACTGTTGTAACTGCAATGCCTCTGTCGCTTCACTTACTAGCCTGGTTCACAGACGTACCAGAGCTATGCTGATTTCTGCTGCCCCTAATGATCAGATTAGAGTTACTAATTAAAAAAAAAAAGGAGGGAAAAAAACAATATTACGAGCTGCCCTAACGCTTCTCTGGGTGGTGATGAGTGAGGGCAAAGTTATTATTCTTTTGAACTCCTGCCGTGTGGGGGGAAGACGGCAGACATTCAAAGCAGCATGACGTGTGGTGTTTGTTATTTCTTTCTTACTTTTTTTAATTCCTGGGCTGGAGATTTATGGCTTGATAAGTACCTCCAACTTTACTCTTTTTTCAAATGGGGATAATTTAAATACACCTCACAGGCAGAGAGTGTTCCTCTCTCTATCTCACTCCCTCCTGTTCATCTGTTTCTCTCTGTCTCACTGTGTTACTGTGGGCTTTTTCATTCTACTTTTCAGCTTTGATTTTGTTTGTTGGATACCTGCTATCTGTCTCATAGTGTGTTTCATTTTTAAAATGTTCCTTTTACTTCACATAATTTCAAAACAATTCAACCTGTAATGTTTAATAATTACATCACATGACCACAGCCTTTTTTGCTCTAATTGATGTAAGCCAGCGGTGGGTAACTGTTGGTGTGGGGGCCACATGCGGCCCTCTAACGCACTCAGTGTGGCCCCCAAATCTATTTCAACCACCAATACATTATAAAACTTTAAGAAAGCAGGACAAAATCTGCTTGAACGCTTGAAAACATAAACATTTCTCTTGTAATCTTCTACCACTGGTACACGGTTAGTTCTTTTTTTAAAGATTTGAACCCGGGCCGACCGCGTACATGGGGTGCACCTTCAACCACCAGGCAATCTGTGTCCCATGGTCAGTTCTTTTGGATATTAGATTTTTAGATATCTTTGAGATATTTGATTTGAAACTTGTTTCTTTTCTTATCTTTATTCGTATGTGTATATATATAAATATATATTTTAATTCATCTGATATAGTCATTTTATATAGTAAAGTTACTTTTAGTTTCTTGAATTTTTTTGATTAAAAAATTAAAAATGTATTAAGTTCTTAATTTCCTTATTTTTATTTCATTTTTATTACTCTTATTTCATTTTTATCATCTTTGTTTTATTTATTTTTCTTTATCAATTTATTTTGAGTTTATTTTTTGATTTTTTTAAATTATTTTCTATACTTTATCAGTTTATTTTCAATTTGTTTTTATTTTGTTGTTTTATCCTTCTTTATCAATTTATTTTGAGATTATATTTGATTTTTAAAAAAATTTCTACAGCCATTTTTTTATTTTATTTGTTGTCTTTTCAGTATATTTAATTGTCTGCAAGTGTTTCTGTAAATCTTCTTTCCATACATCATGCACTTGTAAAAAATAAAGTCAAATGACAAATAGCTGTCATGTCACTGCATTTGAAAAGGCAGTTTTAAAATGACTTAATTCTTTGTTTGACTTATTAAATTAACATTTTAATTTCCCCAAGAGTTTAAAAACATAACTGTTGGTATAATAAATGATCGTGAAAGCAACGTATTCTTCCTTTCATTTAATTGTTAGTAATACCAGGGGTTGAACTGAGCATTTCCAACTATCTGTAACAATTTAGTCCTCCGGCATTGACTATAATTGGTAACCAAAGTTGCCTGTCCCTGATTTGAGCTTTTAAAGTGGTTGCTATAAGCTCATGTTTCTCAGTATGTCTAACTCAGCATTATGGCCACTGCACACAATGTTGTGTAGCGTACACTGTAAATAAAACATGTTTGAGGCTGAGAAAATGACCCACATACACAGACATGCTTCCTGCTGTGCATTTAATCCATTTTACCCACTTAGCTCAGGTCTGAGCAACTTTGTCAGAACTTATGGCTTTTCCTCCCAAGGCAAGTGAGAAAAAATGTCTAATACATGGATTCAGGTCAGGAATTCTGGACAGAATATTATTTGTCATAAACTTTACCTTCACACTCAGGAGCTTCCTGCACCCAGCTATCAGCGGACGGCTTTCCTCATTCAAGCATTACATCATTTGTTTCTATACTCTGTCAAGCGTGACTGCTCGACAGGCCATCCGTATAATTAAAACAACCTTTAAGCAATTTGCCACAGAGTTTCTAATATTTTTAGCCTGGTCATTATTCCCAATGCACAGATGTGGCATGTCAAGGAGGGAACGCGGGGCTTGACAGCATCTCACTCCTATTGTTCATTTGCAGAGAAATTTGGGTATAGGTAGTCAGGTGATGGAGCTATTGCCCAATTTATTCATTCAAGTGTCAGTTATACAGACAAATATGTGTAGCGCTGATGTGGGCCAGAATTTGGAGCCGTTACAGCCTGTCAACACAGTGAGAGCACAGCCATTAATCACCATACATTTGATCAGAATGCAGCAAACCTCTACTGTTTCCTGTGATGGAAGGACAATGGAAGGCTGTGTTAGATCTTGTTCCACTAATTAGGTTAGTCCGGCTAATGGCCATTTAGATGGAGGATAACAGGGAGGCATTTTACTCCACAAATGTGGTGATGGAAGCAGAAGCTCTCATGTATTTGAAATATACTCAAGAAAAAAAAGGTCACAGTTTTAGGTAATGCATGCTTTGAGCTTCTTAGATTATAACCTGAGTGTGCTGTAAAAATATTGTACTGTGCAATCAGCTGAAATAACCCTGCAGGTTTATATTTGTTTATTTTTTATATTGTCTAGATCAGGGGTGGGCAACCGGCAAATGGGAGCCACATGCAAGTCCATTTCAAATATCAGTAGAGTCCCGCAGAATGAAAGCATACTTGGGTGGTAGAGGGGGTTATTCCACCTCTTTTCACAGGTTTATTCCTTGTGTGTTCCCCTCATTTGAAAGTGGTCATTGCATTATTTTGTATAAAGCTTTAGTCTTTTTTTTGTATCATCCTGTTGTGAGTCCTCGTGGTGTAAAGGGATGTTTCTGTGAGCCTTTATTTCCTCCATGTGAGCCTGAAATTCTCTGCTTTAGTGTGAATGATCCAGGAATGATCTTTGATTAATTTAAACCTCACTGACCATGCTCTTTAAGTAAATGTATGATGATGAGATCTGTTGTTCTGTGTTAAGCTGCTGAGAGCAGAGGAGTAACTTCTAGAAGTCTAAAGTTGGACTCTACATTGTGGTATTTTTCAGTAATGTTACATTAAGGTCAGTATCTCCATCTGTTGTCCTTGTTGGGCTTGAGTTTACCATGTTATGCTCTCAGCAGATTTTTGGAGCGTTCGGGATCTTTGAACTTAGACTAGAGAATTTTGTGGACATTATCCGTCGTTAATTAGGTTGTTGACATGAACAAACATTTGCATAAAGAAAGCATTTTTGTCCACTTGTGTTGATAAGGGTGTTTAAATCTTGAGAAATGGTCCTGTAGGGTACATTTAGAACAGACAAAAAAGTGGAATTAATTTGCAATAAATCTCAGGTTAACTATGAAATTTGTGAGATTAATCATGATCAAAAATTTTAATCTATTGACAGCCCTAAAAGAATGCAGTAAATTTAACACTGTACTGGTCGTAGTCAGCAGCTTTTTGACACTTTGGTATTAGAATTTGTGAAAACCCACTGAAGTGTGACAAGTAGCACTGATTTATGGAAAAAAAAAAAAAAAAGAAAAAAGTTTCTGAGAGTAGCTTTAACTTTTGGTGTTATTTTTGTTAGTGACTCGGCACTTGGCAATTTTGTCATTTTTTGTACGTGAAGACAATCTAAGTGATTTTAATTATGAAAGATCTCATTTTAAGGAATGGTTGTTTTATTGCTGATGTTTATTGTTTAAAAATGTAGAAAAAAAATTCTTTACACCAGGGGAGACTTGAGGACTCACTTAGGACAAAAGCATCTGCTTAATGATGTTGTAACATTGTGTTGTTGTGGAAATCAAATTTCAAAATCTCAGTTTAAAAAAACATCAGTTACTATCATTCAAATCGGTTCATCTCCCAGCCCTAGACCTTATGGGTGCTGAAGGTTTGCTGAAAATGTCTGTTTAGTTGAAATCCAGAGTAGTTTTTTATCTGAGCTTTTCTTCTCTGCATCTGCCTTTTCAAAGAAATGTCCCTCAAACTGGTTTGAGAAGAACAACAGCCCACTGTACAAGGACGTGGGGATAGAGTGAGGATTTAAAATTACAATACCTGCATGCCCAGCTGCCCAACTCAAATTGCTCTGCTGTTATATTCTTCTCTTTGCAATATCCTGCCATTGAGCCCTGTGCAAGGCACACTAATAATGAAGCTGTCTCTGGTGTAAAGATTTCTGTGGTCATGAAAATTGGAATAGAGGGAATATATTTCTGACTGTATTGGCCTAAATGGGCTAAGGGGCTTGCTATTCCCGATCCAAAGTCACTGCTGCTGTTTTGTAGTGTCTGGTGGAAACCACTGCCCAGTTTCTTTGACCAGCTTGATATGACTCAAAGCAACTGGAGAAGTAAAATAACCCTCATAATAATGCAGGACATCTTTAGTGTTACTTAGAAAAAAACACGCAAAAACTGGCTCAGGTCCTTGGTTAAAGCTCTGGGTGCAGTTTCAGCGTGGCTGCCAGTGCAGTTACAGGCCCTGTTTTTTTGCTTCCAAATGAGAAAGAAATGTCGTTTGTCCCCACCATGAGTGAGCATCTGCTGAGATGAGGAATCTGCCCACTGCTTCAAACAGACTTGCGTGACAGAGTGTGTGACATCACTTAACCAAAATGGATAGCCACTTTAAAAGGGGACCGCTCTGCTCCATGTTAGCAGGGCTCTCAATGCAAGAACAGAATCGTCTCTGAAACATATACATTGTATTTTTCATTTAGTTTTACTTCTGGCTACGGCATTGTTTTTCAGTGGGTGGCAGAGATGATTTGGCAGCGTTTTATATTTTCAGCATTAGATTGTGTGGGAAAAGTGAATTAAAGAAGAGAATGAAAACTCCCTAATTAGAGCTGATAACTGTATTTCATGACGTCCTATGGTGTGTTTAATAACTTCCGTTCAGCTGTATTTCCCAGGTATGATATTTAGCCAGTGAAGATTGCCCTGCGGACTCCCACGGACTAAATTCAGGGAAATCATAGCGGTAGAAAATGATAACCATTGTCGACACTGGGGAGGCCGATGAAAAAAGCCTGATCAAAAACTGACAGATTTGTATTTCACACCTACTTCCAACAGAGACACAGATCTGTGCTGATTTAAACCAACTTTGAAGATGTTTAGTTTAAATGACAAGAAAGATAGCTTTATTCCCATTTTCATGCCACACAAAAAATCTGTGTTTAATTTGCTGTGGTTTTTAGATATTTTGCTGTAAGAGTCTTGCACCGCAATATTGAAATATTTTTATATTCAAAAGTCTCATCAACAATTTGTCTTTCCAAAAACAATGTTCTGGTTACTTCATATAATCCACAGACCCTACTGGCACCAGTTTTCATTAGGGACTACTTTCTAGTGGCTTTCTCAGCGGGTGACATCTCAAAAAAACATTGGCAAATGAAACTGGAATGATCTGCAAGTTTAGAAGACTCCTGGGAAAGTGGTAAATCTGTTTTCTTCTCATTTGCTCTGTATTGAACCATATTTTCTAATATTTATTTTCTAAATGAGCAAATAATTGAAAAAGGGTGAAACCTTTTGGAAAGTATCATGTTTATTATTGTCATTAAATGCTTTTGAAAGAGTCTGTCAAAGTGCACCTAAGTGTTTCAGAGAGAGAGAGTGTTTCCCAGCTCCACTTTCTCTTCAGTGACCTGTGCACCACTTGTGCCCTGGGGGCTCAGGCAGACACACATGGCCTGATCTGCTGCTTCTAAACACTCTGAATTTGGCTCTAGCCACCGTGATACACATGTACACAAACACTCTCATGTTCTCACAGCACCGCCACATCTGGTTTCAAGGACGGCTCTCATGAATGCAGACCTTTTAGCTGCCGGTTCGGGGAGGCTGCTGGTGTTAATGACCAGGGCATACGAGGCAACCAGGATGAGAACAGGGAGAGGATGCAAAACAGAGGCAGCCATCACTTCTAAGAGGTAACTCAATCCATCCAGCAGGAGCGCTCTGTGTGCGCGTGAATAAATGGCCAAAGGGGGTCAGCCAGCTAAAGGTCCTCAGGGTCAAAGGAGGCTGCCACAGCACCCCGGCACATATGCACCAGGTCTGGCTTCCTCCCAAAAACGCAGAGAGGTCACAGCAATTTCCCAGAGACAGGAGTGGGTCAGAGTCCCACTTCCTTTATGTATCAGTCACTGCAGGATGAGGAGCCAGGCCGGCTCTTTGTAGAATTACCTCCTCTAATCCTGTATGGGCTGTAGGGAACGTGCACTGTTGTTTAGCAGGGCATCTGTCAGGTTATGTGAGGTGAAATGTGGAAACCACAGAGAACGAATTCTTTCAAGTCTGCAAGTTAAAATGTAATTATTCCATTTCTAGGTGGGGAATTTCCTCACAGGTGTCATTATCTTTCTGGTTTTCTGGCTCAGTCCCATTATTCTTCAGTTAAGTTCTTTAACGTCAGCACCTCATGTCACTTCAGTTGGCAGCAGGAAGAGAACTTACTCAGGAACTCAAAGAGAATAAATTTAAAGTGGAAGAGAAAAAAAGAGCTCCATAATGGGTTAAGTAGGGAACTTGCAGTAGGGAGGATTATTGCACAGATTTGTTTCATTTTACAGAAAGGTTTTTTCTTCCCCAATTCACAGGTTTCTATTTTTCTCTATTTCACTCACTTTTCCCTCTCGTTTACTCCCCAAGGAAAGGCAGCCCCTCCTCTGAAAAAGACACCTGTTTGAAGTTTATAGGACAGTGCAGCTCACCAAAGCCAGCTGTGCACAACATGAAGGATCTTTATCTGGCAGTTAAGATGGAGACTGATATCATCAGTAAATCGAATAGCTTGATCCCTCAGTTTATAAATAAATTTAGAATATATGTTAGTAAGAGGAAATCGAAATCGAAATCTCGATAGAATCTCGGCGAGATTTTCAAAGAACCGTTTTCATCAGTTCACACGCTAATTCCAAGATTACTGCCGCATACGTCTACCTTGCGGTTTGAAAATTTGCATATGTGGAGTATGGACACCTAACATTGTGACTTTATATTTATGTTTTAAAAATCGGAAAAGTATAATACCCCCACATTAAAGATCACACTGAAAGCCAGAAAACTTGAAATGCCTAAAGGAAGACAAAATAGACCAATAATTAGTACCCGTCCACTGATAAGACCAAGGCAGCCTATAACAGGGGGGATAGAAGGGAGAGCTTTCTGGGGTCAAGTCAAAATGTGGGGGCCCATGGAGGTCAGGAAAATCAGAGTCAACTGTAAAGTTATTCAGTGATAACCATATCTTATATATTTAATTGGAATAAGGAATAATTTAATATGGAATTTTATTTTTGCTGAAGTGCAATATTGACCTGACGCGCCAGATGGATTTGTACTACACATCCACCTGGAAGACCTCCCGTAGACAGCCTTTGGGAAAGGGCAGAGCCTTTGAAAAACTCGGAGGATGATTGGATCAACGTTGTGTCTGTCACATATTTACGGGCCAATCAGACCAACAAAACACGTTACTTTGTAGGTTTGAGCCGCTAACGAGGAGTAAACTCCATAGAGAAGTGCATAACGCGAACCATGACAACTGTAGACATGTCAGTACACAACTCTAGTCATAATGCAAAGAAAATGCTCTTCTTTGTTCTTAGTGTGGACACTTACATACATGCTAATCTCTTCCACCATAACTGCACCAGCCTCTTCTCGCTGCTTGCTTACGTCACGACTCTGCCGCGCCCAAAAGTACTGCGTCATACTCCTGCTCGGTCCTGTCACTTTCTAACAGGGCCCAATCTGTTCAGATCGAAGCTTTGCAAAATGGATTCACCAGTGAGAAACACAGAAACAGGCAAATCCATCTGCTTTGCAAGATTAGTACAAAATAGCCTTTTTCAAATTTAAACCCCTTTTCTGAAACAGAGTTACCTTTTTTTTTTGCTAATGTTAGCATTGTGGATGGGCATTTGACTTAACGTTTGGAAGGCATTGTCAGACTTCATGGCTATGCTGCACAAATGCCAGGCTGACAGAGAATAAAGTAGAAGGAACTGAAATAGCTTAATAATAAAACAATTTAAAAAAAGGGGAAAAAAGGCAAAGTCTGTTAAAAGTAGCAAATATTGGCAAGAAAAAAATTGTGAAATGAGGAAAAAGAGTGGCAAAAGGGTTAAGAAATGCAAAAAAAAGGGGCTGAACATGGTGAAAAGCGGTTAAAAAGTGACAAAAATTGGTTAAGAGGAAAAAATGGGATAAAAGTGGGTATAAATGGGTTGAAACAGTGATGAAAGGGGTGAAAAAGTGGCACAAATTTAAACATTAGAACCCAATAATAGCTTGGTACACTTCTCCTCTCCAAAATGTAGTATCTGTTAGTCAGGACACTATCACCAATGTGATGTTTATAGCACACAAGCATCTGCTACAAACTGGTGAGGGCCCATTCACATTTTTTAGGGGCCCAGCCAATTCTGTGGACAGGCCTGGATGAGACTATTTATTATATATATTTTTTTTTTGTCAAACTTTTTAAGCAGATTTTTTAAACATTTCAAACAGTTCTGAAACTCAGTGTTTGCACTGAGATATCTCACATTTTTGGTCCTTTAAAATACTGGAAGATGAACTAGTGCTGAGTTTTTCAGGGATAGTAGTTAACGCTGGTTTTTATGCAAGAAGAGTTATTTAAGAGAAGCAGATAAACATCGCAGTCTTTCATATTTAGTTTTGTTTATTTATAATTTTGCTCAAAAGTGTTTCATGTTCTGGCAGCAGCCATACGATTTCCCTTGCAAACACCCAGCTCATGTCATTAGAAATTAATGAGTATTTATTGCCACATATAAAAAAACATGTGTCCAGGGATGGTTACGTGCTCCGTCGCCTTGGGAGGCTGCTTCTCTGCTAAGATCGAAACCCATCAGAGCTCTGTCCTTTCCAGCTGCCAGAGTAAATCTTTCACTGGCTACTTTTTAAAACCTTATCTGACAGAGGAGCAAAGGAGAAATAACAGAGGAGAGAAATCGTATCATGTTTTTTAAAAAAGAAGAAATAATAATTCGACTGCTCGTCATAACACATTTCAATGAATGCATGATTAACTCCACATCTGAAATCACGACTCGGACACCACAACAAACAAAACAGGGGACCCTGCGTGCCACTTGAGCCGCTGAAAACAAAGCCATCACCCTGTGCACGGCTAAGCAGTTACCACATGATTTTATGAGAGCCACGCTCATTTACGAGTGCAATCAGTTGCAACCCAATGCCCCATAGGATGTCAGTGTTAGCGCCCCTCTTTGTCCTATGATGATGGACTGTCGGTTCAATGGCGTTATTGCAGCTGTAGTGGCCATCCTGGGAGTAATACATTGATAACAATATCAGCTCATAAAGACGGGCTGTTGGAGAAAAGGTCACTCCCTTTCTTTTGCGTACTGTGTCTTTCTCTCTCCTCTCCCCTCCCTCTGTCTTATGATGTCTCCCTGGATCCTCTGTCACTCCCACTCTCTCTCTCTCTTTTTTTGTGTCTCTCTATCTTCCTCGCTTGGGGTGACGACGGCTGCCCCTTGGTGTGTAAGGAAGCTGGAATGTCATGTTTTAACTGGAGTTAGAGGTATGTTGACAGGCCAGACAGAGGGAACAGATGGCAGCGTGACATGCCCAAGGTCATCTGGCATGCCACTGTCGGGAGTGCTGGATTTGTAACCCAACACTTTTTTTTGCTTCCTTTTTTTTTTTGTCTTTAGGATTTCTCCGTCCCTCCTTCCCCTTCCTCTTTCTTTTATTCTTTCTCCCTCCTCTATCTCTTACCAACTCCTTTCCCTGCTTCTTATTCCTCTCCCCTCTTTCTTCAGCTTGCTCCTTTCTCTTTTATCAAGTTTTCCCACCTCAATGTAGGTCACAAAGCCTCCTGTACAGGCTTCTGCCTATCTCTGCTTAAACACACTGCCCCCCAAACTCTCCTGACTGCTCTATCCACACAAACTTGCATTCACCTCTTTCACATTCGTATTCTGACGAACTTCCTTTCCTCTTTCTCTCCCTCACACTCAGTTGGAGTCACATCAGCCTGGTAGCCAAATAAAAAATCTGCCAAACTACCTTTGTCTCCTAAAGTCTCGCCCCAAACAGCGCTGTCAGCAGAGATGCAGAAAGAATCCAAATGAGTTTTAATTACCTGTGCAGCCATGCCTGGAAGGTCGTGCACCGGAAATCCCCACCACACTGGTACAGTAAGCATGCCCTGTCACAACACATGGCTTCTTTGTCTTCCAGCTAATTTCCAACAGAAGCATAAAGTAGACAGAGAAGAAAAAACACGCACACACAGGAAAAAGGGAGGGGGGGAGGCTAAAGGAGAGAACCGCTGTCTCTCCTCGCTGCATACCCTCTTTGCTGAATGTTTCTGAGGGCTTGTAGAAAAAAAAAACAGAAGAAAAATGTCCTCACTCTACCCGAAATCTTGTCAGAAGTGGTCGTTTCAGCTCAGCAGGCAGAGCCGTTTGTCCCAAAACAACATTCACTTTTTCTGTGATAAAGAAAACCTTCCAATGGTGATACAAAAAGCAAGCCCGGAGCATAAAAAGAGGGACATTTCCATTCATGTGATTAACATTTTAGGAGCTGCATACTGTACAGCAAGGTTTTGATTTTCATGTGGCCATCCTGCACAGAACATGTAGCTTCTTGTTATATATTTAAGACTCCTACGGGTGCTTTAGCTCCATTTGCAGCTTTCACGGGCTGCTCTCAGCGACACAAAGAGCGGCCCGAGCAAATCCTAACAAGCTGAGAAGGACACCATGACAACAGCAGTTGCTCGAGGTGACATTTCCTCCGACAAATAAACACGCAAGTTTGTTTTATAAGGGACCTCGCTTAACTAGCTCTGCCTTTCCCTCCCTGATCACTGACTCCTAACACTCTGGGTTGTTTATTAGTGTACGCTCGGTATTTGTAGTCGTTGTGTTTGTTGTTGCTGTAGCTCAGGCCCTGTGATTATGCCTGTCGTTTTTTGGCAGAGGGTTGTCTGAATATTAACAACATAACAATGCTAGGGCTGATTAGCCTTGAACGCAGCATAGACGGCAGATCTCTATCTGGGGTGATGCAGCAGTAAATTCACGCTGGGAGAAGGAGAGAGAGGAAGTACAGAAAAAAAGGCAGGAGGAGGGAGGAGGGGAGGGAAAACTGTTTCAAATCTTCTCATCTACAAAGGTTATTTTCTGAATAGTAAGTCTTTCAGCATAAAACCGCATGTTTTTCCTTGAATAGAAATATGCGCAGCCACAAACAGAGAGCATATGGATGTATTTATGGCACTGCTTTGTTCTTGCAGTGTTGAATGTGTAATGTAGAGACTTTAAAAAAGCTTCTTTTCATCTCTTGTTTTTTCCTACGCTGCCCTGCTTTTTTCAAAACAGCATTTTACTCAGTGAGAATGGAATTACAAGGTGCATTACAAGTAAACGCTGGTGAAATTTGTCACAATTACACTTTACGAATCTACTTGTTGCCAGGCAGATGTAAGAATATGGGGCATTCTCTGTTTAAAAAGAAGTTTAGGTCAAGTAAAGAAACTGAGTTCAACAAAACTTGATGGCAGCCAAAGCTGAGGTCTGAATTGACGTCTGGGAGTGAAATTTGATTTTGTGAACAACTCCAAAGTTGTTGCTTTGGCCATTAATCACCCATCTCTGGAGAGGGGAGCTCAGTGGAGCACAGGGCCCTCTCTGTGTAGCTGCAACAGACTGAGAGGCAAAGCCAGCGTTCTTGAACAATAGATGCCCCAACATGACACCATTTTGTTCCAGAGAGTGTGTTTTTGTGTGAGGGGGCAGGACAGATTCTTGAAAGTATAGTGACACCTAAAGGCCTGATCCTATACCACCCCCCCCACCCCCACCCCACCCCCCACTCTCAGTAGCTCTTGTCTCAAGGACATGGTGAAATTTGGCAAAAAATAAAAAAAAAAAACTGATGAGTTTTCACTTTTACTGCACTTGATAGTTCCAAGCGCTTTTACAGGGCATCAAATTCCTCTCCTAATGACATGCCTGGGGCTGCCTGCAGGAAAAGTGGCATTTTCATCTTCCAACCTGAGCACCTGATTGGACATCAGGAAGGAGAGCTTAAAAAAATGGATACTGTGCCATTTTAAAATGTTTTCTGCTAGTGGAGCTGTGGTGTGGCTTCTGTTTCTGTGCCCTTAAACCACCTATTTCTTTTTCTTTATGTTGTTTTATTATTTTATTTTATTTTTTTGCCCAATTGGTCAGGTCCTCTTTAAGTCTTTCAGTGTTCTTCTTTTACGTTTTAGATTTAATTTGTTTCTCCATTTTTTCTCACTTTTGTTTATTAAATCATTTTTTTCTTGTTTTGTTTTCTACTAAGTTTTGGTTTGGTTGTGCTGATGTTAGATCCTTTTCAAGGGTTTGGGTTTTTGTTATTCCTCCTACATTTTTTTCTACTTTGTATTGCCCATCAATCATGGACTTGTATAATTTCTTTATGTATTTATTAATTATTTTATTTATTGATTTATATTTTTATTTTAAGATTCATTTATTCTTTAATTTTCCCATTTATTTATTGTGCTCTTTTCCTTTTTGTTAACATTTTTAAAATATGGATGTCATGTCCTAGACTCTGAGAAAATCTACCCCCTTACAAACAAGCCTTTTTTTTTATCCTGCTTTGTTTTCATTTTTATTTGTTTGTGTTTTTCTTTGTGCTTTGTGTATGTATTGAGTATGTGAAGGTCAGTTCAATTCAGATTATATTTATATAAATCTTAAATGAGGATTTTTAACATAACAGGAATATTTAAATAAACCATGAAATTCTTGGTGCAGATCTTTAACATAGGTTGACCTCAACGGTGAGCAGGAAAGCATATATTTTTGCGCTCATGTCAGAGGTTAACGGCAGAATTTTATGAATAAAAATATACTTAGAGGGTTAGATTTAAATTTAACACACCACAAACTAAGGAAACTCCAAAAAGGGTTAGGTTTAGGCACCTGACCCTAAAGGTTAGGGTAAGGGTAAGAGGATAAAATTTAAAATTACACACCATAAAGTAGGGAAAACCCAAAGAGGGTTTGTACATCACTTCCCGCCCTATGGTCGAGGTCTTCCCCCCATAGAGGTCTGCAGCCAGATGCCTCTTAAACAAACTAATTTACATTACCTAAAAAAGGAGGTCAAAGTTATAATTAACTATATTGTTGGGTTTTTGCATATTTTTGCTTTTGCTTTTTTCTCTGCATTACCAAGTCAGCTCACACAGAGCTGTTTTGTGTCTCAGTGAGTCTATGTTACAGTACAGATCCGCTTTCTCTCTCTCTCTTGCTCTCTTTCAAACACATACAAACACATTCCCCAGCTGAACAGCACCACTGTAGTAGTGAGACCCTCACTGGGCAGCCCTTTGATCTCGCCTCGTCTCTTGTGTCCGCTTTCACGGCCAGCACTGCATGCAGAGCCATTTTTAATATGGCTGCGCACACTGGGTCCCAGAGTAACAATAAACTTTACCTTCAACTGTCAGCAGGTCTTAATCACTGGGATTACTGCAGCACTAAATGCTGGATTCCTGTTAATATTCCTGCTGCTGAAAAAGGTAAACAGACCCAAAGAGATAAATATCGCCCACCCCTCAAATGAAATATCCTTTGGAGTTTGCAATCTCATTTTCATCACTTGCAAATATGGTGTGGAAGTTAAAAAGGGGGGAAAGAATAAGCCTCAGTTTGGATGAATGTGGACGATCACAATGGAATTCTTTTATAGCTGGTGGGCTTTCTCCCACAAATGTACAAACGGTCACTCTCAGAGAGCCCTTAGCGGGACTTTCATGGGCTGACCTGTGAGCTACGTACAGTAGCCGGAGCTGCTCGCTCTCTAATGGAGCTTCAGAGGCCTGCTAATGCTGCAAATGGCTGCAAGATACAGGAAGCATAAGCTGACTTCTGTGGGCTGAATGGAAATGGACATTCAGGAAAGGTTAGTCTTCCTATGGGACAAAGGACACAAAATAATATTACTATTTTATTACTATGCAGTTGTTGTGGCTCAAAGGCTACAATATTTTTGATTTTTTTTCTTTAATTACCACAGAGAAGGTTAAGAAAATAAAAAAAATCCGTACCTCCTAAAACCGTGGTTCTCAATTGGTGGGTTGGGACCCAAAAGTGGGTCACAAAGCTCTTTCCAGTGGGTCATGAAAGTGTGGCAGGAAAAAGAAATTGTGGCCTAAATTTTACATATAGAAGCCATAAATGGACATGGGGTAAATTCAGAAAAGTGTTTTTTTTTTAGTAAATGTAAGTATTTGTCTCAAGCTTTCTACTTACTAATCTCCTTTTCTTTGATAATGCTGCTGGTTTTCCCAAGATAACATGGAAATTCCTTAAGAAATTGACAAATTTCCATGCTGTCTTGGGAAAATGTAGTAAACATTTATGCATTTTAAGCTTAAACATGTTTGTTTTGTCATGTCTCTCTGTTAGATATTGTTTTTTTTTCTATTTAGAGTCTAAAATTTTGTATTGAATACATTTCAGTGGTTGAACATTTTTTTTTAATCTTGGTCTTGAGTTGACTTAAGGTGGTGGTGGTGGGTCCTGGTGCCTGACCAGTTAAGAGCCACTGTCCTAAACCATAGTTTAACCGTGTTTAATGGAAGCCATATTTGAAATTCTATAAGTAAAATTTCATATTTTTTGTAGCCATGTTGTATACAAACTCAGGGTTTATTATTATTATTATTATTTTAGAACTGTATATTTCTATCCATTAAAAAAGGACCAACGGTTTCTTTTTTGTGCCAGTAGTTGTTTCAGTCTCTGAGTTGTATTTCGGTGTGTAAATTTTTCTGGCATACGCCCAAACAGGCAAAATACTTGAGATGAGCACTGCAACCCAATTTAACAAAACTCAATTTTTATTCTTGAAACTACACAACCCAAAAATGGCGTCTAGTGGAGTGGAGCGCGCCGTTTCAGAAACTGAATCCGTGCTCTGCTGGGTCCAAATATTTTACCATAGCTTAGCTGCTCCACTAAAATCTGTACTCCATTGCCCCTTCATCTTGCTTTGAAAACACCACTGGATTACGGACCATTGTCTCAGGAGTCAGGCGGCTTGACTCCCTGGCGACACGGGTCTGATGCTTGTGTCATGTGGTGGAGGGAGAGGGAGAGACTTTAACAATTCAAGAGTACAGTCTCTTCTGCAGGCTCTGAAAGGTTGGGCCTGTGAACAAGTGTTCATGCATTTTCAACAGTGATATCACTCAGAGGGAATGCAATTCAGGTTGCTTCAGATGAATACATTAAGTAACAAGGGACAGCATTTATTTAGATTGTGCTGTATAGTCAATGTCTAGGCTGTGCATGGCTGCGCTCTGGTTACACCAGCAAAATAGTTTTTTTCTGTATTCATCCTCATTGAGTCGGTTGTAATCCATGGAGGTGACCCTGTCTCCATTTTTTCAGCTCTCTAAAAAAGATTTGAATGTATGAATAAACTCATGCAATCACATATATTCAAAACCACATGAATATTTTCAGAAATAACTCGTGTTTCCCTCAGACCGCAAGTATTTCCAACACATTTGTCTTTGGTTTTCCATCAGCTTGACGAGTAAAGTGAACACTATCAGGCAGACACTGTTTCCATCAGCCCATATATTTTAGTTAATTGACTTGCTATGAATCAGGCGATCAGTGTTTGCACCAAGGATATATGATGGCAGGCTTTAGTGAAATGATTTCCATGGGTGTTTGTCTCACTCCTGGCTCCGTGTCAGGCTTTTAGGAGGAGAGACAGAGGAAAGCAGAAGGGATAGACAGAGGGGGAACGTGGGGAAAAGAGAATATGAAATTGATTAGTTAGCTGGGATGGAAAATAAAGACTTCATCAGGATCACTTTGTGCAGTCCTCACAATCAGCTGTGAAACAATACAGGCTCTCTAATGAGTACAGAGAGGAAGGGGACTGTGTGTGCATCTGTGTACCTGTGTGGTGTTTTTGTGTTTACTTCTGTTGTGCTGCTGAAATGAAAGTGAATGGGATCAGACAGAGAGAGTGAACTGAGAGCGTTTGTGTTTCAGATCCCTCACATCTTATTCAATGTTTTTTTTAATTAAAAATCTTCATTGTTATTTTTTGCCACCTTCAGGCATAGAACAAAATGAATATACTTTTAAATTCCATATTGAGTGCTGTTGGATTTAATTTCTCACGTCTCATCAAACATTACAAGTTTAATTATGGACAACATTTGTGGTGCCCTTCTGGATGATTTATTCATTCATTGTGTGTTTTTTTTTTTTTTACACAGAAAACACAACCATTTGGACTGTGGAAATGTAATCATCAGCTTTGTTTAAAAAAAAAAAAAAAAAACAATAACAGCTATGAAAAATATTTGATCATGAATGATTTTTACCAATGACATTCAGTTACATTTTTTTATAATTAAAAAAAGATCTTGGTAAGGTACATTTTATTTATTTACATTTCAATGCAATCAATTAAATTTGTTAAATTAGTTTTATATTAAATTTCAATAAATTAATAAACAGTAAATATTAAGTTTTAAATTGTGAAATATTGAAAATTACAAGATGAATTCACACTTTCTGTAATAAATTATAATATAGGGACATGGGTAAAATTACATGTGACAATATATCAATGTCAAAATAAGTCCTTTTTTCTATTTATTTATTTATTTATTTTTGAATAAAAAAATATACAGAGAAAAATATGTAAAGCTTGTTTCAAAGACGCCAAACTCTTGTAATTTTTTCTCTTTTTAAAATTTGCAAATTATCAGAGCAAAATTCAGAGTCATAAAAATTACACTTTTTTTCACCATATAGTACACACTGTCTCTGCATTGAAAGAAAGCGACCGTTAATCATGATCCAGCTGTAAATCTGTAAACAACATTGATCCACATAGAAGTAATAGATACAAAATAGGTAAACAATAATAAAAATCAAGTTTGAAGGAGACAAAAAAGAAATTGACAAAATAATAAAAAGGTGGAGGATGGGCTATTTTAAATGTGTTTTTTATATCTTTATTTCACTTGGGCTGTATCACTTACCAAATATAGCAGGCTCTTTGTGCCCTTTGTTTATGCATAAATACCTTTTCCACTTGATTGTAACCGCTGCTTGTGAGATTTTCGCTGCATTTGATTAAATAGATGTGGCCAAATGTGGCAAAACTGTACTAGAATTCAGAGCACCAACTCATAAACTATCAAAATGTGTATGAAACTATAAAAAATTTGATTATAGTATTTTCTCACTGTAAAATCCTTCCTTTGAGAATGATATAAGGTAGTTGGAAATAAACCCCAGTATTATAATCCTGGTCATAGTTAGACTCTTTCAGCAGTCCTGACACTTTAACCACATCTATTAGCCGCATTAGCTCCCCATTAGCAGCATATCTGCTCTGGAAACCTTAAAAACACTCAAATACATTTTCTGACAGTACAGTGGAGGCAAGACAAGGACAAAAAACATTACACTCTGAAGCAATAATCATTCTCAGAGCAACAAAAAAATGTTCCTGTAGTGCAAATACTAATAAATTAAAATAAATTTACAGAGCAATTACAGCCAAACAAAAGAATATAATACTCTCAATTTTCTAAATTTGCCTCTCTTTTAGAGCCTCTTTATCTCATCATCAGGGTGCCAATAACTCTGCCAGGCTCTGTATTTATAACACTTCAATACACAAGACCACCATTTGAAGCCTAATTGTGAAGTTCTTATTATCAACACCACGGACAGTTGTGAGATTCATTAAACTCAAGTCTCCAACCGTGAGGGAAAGATCCACACCGAACTGGGGCATGATGCAACAGCCAATGAAGATGAAGCACCAACAAATAGTTGGCCAATCAGGAGCCTGCTCCAGGTCATGCTGACGAATCACTCCAAACTTTTTTTTTCTATGCTAGCTCTTCACTTATCTCTATGCTGATCGAGTACTCTGACTCAATGTGAGGATGGCTGTATTGCCACAGTGTTGCTCCAACACTCTCCCCTCCCCTGCTTATTTTAGTACAGGAGAGAAACCCAGGCCGACTCCTGGAAGAAACCCTCTGGCAACTGCTATTTATAGGGAAGGGACACAGTCACATTTGCATCTGGAGCTTATAAGAGACAGGGAGAGAGAGGGGCATGACGGAAACAGTTAATTTTTGAAATAAATAATGAATCCTCTTACCCAAGTCATCTCTTTCCAGGACAAATAAAGAAAGAAAGAGAACCAAAAAGGGAAAAAAAGCAGGGTGTAGTGTTAGACTTTGTCCAGATTCTTTTTTCTTGCCCATAAGGGGAGAAAACCCCCCACCTTGAAATAAGACAGGCTGACCCAAATTGAATTAAATCGATTTGGATTCTCCTGAGCCTGCTTTTTCTACAGTGTACACAGTATTATCCTCCATTTCCTGTGACAGTGTCATGAGCAGTATGCATTACTCAGCTACTTATAAAAATAAATAAATAAAAAATACTCTGGAGCTACCGTATCGATCCTCGTGCTTCAATAATTGAGCCACCAATGCAGAAGAACGACATCCCTATTGTTCCCATTTGTTCCAATGGAAGTGCATCTCCCTCAGGTCTGCGAATGTTGGGGAAAAGCTGAGGCCCATAAGTAGAGAGTGAGTGGTGTTCAGCATTAGAACAGCAAAATATGAATAGGTTCTGACTCTGAGGACAATTCCCAGGTCTGCTCATGCAAACCAGAGTCTAAGTGCTGATTAAAACCTGGATATTTTCAGGATACCGCCTCGATTTCTGACAGAAGAAAAATAGAGGAAAAGGAAAGAGTGCCTTAATGACTTTAGCACATTTTCAGCGCTTGGTGCAGTGGTCTTTGTAGAAAAATGCTCTCTGGCTACGTCACTGAGAGCATCACAGAGGTGCATCAGATCAGAGTGCTGTAATATTTCACCACTAACACACTTTAGGAGTTGGTTGTATACATCTTTGTGACAACCACAGCAGCCAAAACATCCAAGTGTCTACTCCAGGAGCAGACTTTGACCCGTTAGGGTTCAGCGACACATTAAGATGGCATAATTAAAGAGCAGGCGTTGAAGTGTGAAAGGAGTTGTGTTCTCCAGGCTTTCAAATGAGCCCATTTACATTGTTGTTGTTGTCAGAATTTTTTCGGATAGGGTGGGGGCTTAAGATATAAATATGTTAATGCGTGTTTACCCCCATTCACCGCAAGGGCACGGGCGCATTGAGTGTGCTGGAGCACACAGTTGTGTGGTGGAAGAGGGGCTGAATGGGGGAGAGAGTTAAGAGAAGAGAGGCAGAGGGAGAAGTGGGGATAAAAAAGATGGAGGCAGGGAGAAAAGGGGGGGGGCGTATACATTATTAACTACGACTTCATCACATGTTCCCAGTTTCTTGGGGACTTATTATTCCGAGGCGCTTTAATGAATAACAAGAAGAGAGGGCAGAGGGAGAGAGAGGGAGCAAAAGGGAGTGATTGATTAAGCAAGTGCAGACACCGCCACCAGCTGGCCAGCTCCAGCACTGCTCCACAAACACAAGTAACAAGGAGAGATAGAGTTTATAAAAATAGCCTCAGAGGGCAACAACCTTTAAAGTGTCCCTGGCATTAGCATCTGACAAGGTCCTCGCCTGCCCCGTCGCATATAGATTGGGATTTGCTTTGTCAAGGATACTTGTCAAGCAGACGCATGACAGCCAGATTTCATGAGCTCTGCGCAACAGCGAGGGTGGACAACCAAGGCGGACACTCTGTAAACTCTTCCAGTGGGTGTTTGTGTATGTTTGTGTGAGCTGAAGATGGAAAGAAAGTGTATTTGAGAGAGGAAAAAGTCTTTGTGCTTGCCTGTGTTTGTGTTTGCAGGTGTGCTTGTGCCTGTGTTTGTGCGATTGCAAAAGAAAATTGAAGGGTAAAATTTGCTGTATCCAAGGTGACCGCTCTCTTTTTTTTTTTCTTTGTGAGAGTTGGTGGGGGCATGCCTGATCATAGGTGCCCTACTTTCCACAAGTTTATACTCTCACATAAGAGAAATGGACATTTCTGTGTAATTCCCTGCCTTATTACTCACTGTCTGCTGGTCATTACAAATGCAGCAAAAGAGAGAAGTACAACAAAAAGACAGACTCTGTTCTTTAATTTATAATTTTGTGCTAAAAGGACAGGCTTTAGCTCTCTTTAAGCATCTTTCTGTGTTTTTGACAGTATTACCTATACTGCATGTTATTCCATTCTTAAAAATAGTTTGGTTTTTGCAGGATCTGCAAGCTGCAGGCCCTCAGGATGAAGAAAGAAAAGAGAGTTAGAGATTGAGTGAAAGTGAGGACCTTCAACTGGAGAGAAGAAGGAGGATGTGATATCAGAGGTTGTCAGGTCCGTTTACAGAGTGGCATGATTCAGCCCTGCATGCTCACTGCTGTTGGCTTTCATTTTGACTCAAGAGAAAAAAGTGCAGCCTGTGTAGAGGACCATTGTTGGAGAACTCAAAAGAGGAGAGATTATTTTTGCCTTTACCGGAGCGCTTTAGCCACACAGAGTCCAGATTGCTGTCTGCTCTCTCTGACCTGTGCCACTTTCTGACTCTTTTCAAAAATCTGAACATGTTGGGGCTTTAAACACATGAAGGCAACCAAGTTTTCCACAACCATTATCTGCTTGGGTTTCTATCAAAGCATTTTTATGAGCAATGTCTATTTGTAAGTAAAAAATGACCAGAAATGCAGCAAATTCAGGGAATAAAATAGTAGAAAATGCAATCTTTTGCAGTGGAAATACATTTAGCCAAAAAATGATAACATTTCTGGAATACACTCATCGACACTCATTGATAACAATATTATATTACAAAGTTAAAGGGATAACAGGTATGAATGCATATTCAGGTGCTTCTAACCTCTTAACCCCCAAAAACATACCTGTCATGGCAAACAGCTCATGTCTGAGCATAAAGTCACACAAAAATGGTTTACGTTCACTTCTACATGACTGCACATGCAGTTTTAAAGGTCACATTTTTTACCGCTTTAAGACAAGTTTATACTGGTCTCAGCAGTCCCCAAAACATGCCTCTGAACTTTGTTGCTGAAAAAACACTCCAGTATTGGATCTTTGCATGTCTAAAAAACCCTCTATTCTAGCCCTGCTTAGAACAAGCTGTTTTTGTGTCTGTGGCTTTAAATGTTAATGAGCTGTATGGCTCCACCCCTGACCATGCCCCTCTAAAGAAATGGATGTGGTTCTCCTGATCTTCCTCTCAGGAGAAGAGGGCAGAACCCAGGGACACATATTTTTACTAGAAGAGCCTGAAATAGTGTATTTTGCGTAATATGTGACCTTTAAGTTTCATTTTTCTCCTGCTGACGGGTGTCAAGCTGCCACTGAAAACATCCCATTTCCTGATGTGGTCGTTCACAATAAAAGCACCCAGACAACATAACAGACTTTTATTTTGAAGAACTTGTTGGAAATAGTTAATTATTGATTAAACTTGGCTTTAGCAGAGGTGAGTGTATGGAGCTAAAATGTTTACAGCAGCTTCTCTGACCTCTTAGTCCACTTCTTTGGATCACTGTGAGCTAAAACACACATTTAAAGCATTGTTTTAGCCGTTAAAATATGAATCCCTAAAGCACTAGGCCCATGACAAACCAAGGTCGACTTATTGCATCTCGCAAGGCCACAGGTTTGCCTTGTGTATGCACAACAATAAAGCTCAAGCATGTGACCTGATAATGACAGTGTTGCAAAAATCATTTTTTTGGCAGAATCTATACTAGTGATGGGATTATTACCAGATTACTGGCCACCACTAATGATAGAGTAAGCATCCAGGGCTGTTTCTAGAACTCCTTCATCACATAGGTTTGGAAAAAGATGTTTTAAATTCTCAGTTTCTGTGGATAAATCCTCCTTCAGTTTAACTATCTCTTCACTATTTACCAAGATTCATCCTTTGGAGACGGATCTTCAACAGTGTTTTTTTTTTTTTTCTTTTCACAAGTAGCATCACCTGCTGCTCAACCTGTTGAGGTTTCACACTTTCATAACTTAAGTGGATGGAAAAAAGCATAGATTTACATTTTCTTTAGCTGAATTTTACGTTTTTTTTTACTACTGTGTTTCAGACTAAAGTGTTTGTTATTCCTAAATAAACACAACCATCACAGCAAGAGTTTTAATTTATTTTTTTAATACGTATTTGCTCTGCCTTCAGACACCAACACAATACTATTTCTATCACTGTACCTCATCAATATGTAATATTGCAAACTTTTAATGACTTTACAACTAAGTGGCTCTGACCATAAAAAAGTTGGTGCACCGTTAAAAAAAATTTAAACAGCAAAAAGATCAAATTTGTAGAAAGAACATTGTCATAATTGGAAAAGAAAACAAAACTTGTAGTGAAAGTAAAGAGGCAGTGAAATCAGGTTTGAAATAATTAGTTATGTAGATAAACAGCAACTGTTTGGATGATAATGAACTTCTTGATCAAAAGTTGCAAAAAATAAACACTTCCTAATTTCAAACTCTCAGTTAAGCCATTATCTCTATTTGTTTTTGTGGTAATTAGCTGGGAATCTTTTGATTCTTAATCTGAGGGTCCCTCTAAACTAGCAATCTGGAAGAAATTGAGATATTTATTTTTTCAGTTATTCTTCAACAAGTTAATTAAAAAAGAGGCTATTGAGTGATTTAAAACATTAGATAAAGTAGCGTTTTTTTGAGACTTTTTCAATTGTTTTTTAAAGTTTGATAGTAGTGATATTACCAAAGTTAAGTATTGTGTTTTGAACCGAGAGAGAGAGAGAGAGAAAACATTAACAACATTCTTTGCACATTTTTTATGGATATCAACCATAGGTTAAAAACTTGTACTCACAGTCACCTACCAAAGAGACTATATTGTAAACTGAAATGAAAAGATGCTCTCTCTCTCCAACTTAGCAAAACGCACAATCACATGCAAGTAACCAAATGAAGGTCTCTGTAAGGAGTGGATAGACCCAGTATTTGTCTTTTTGAAGGAATGACAGAGCATCTGAATCGTCTTCACTGTTTGTTTTCTTCGCAGACTCAGGAGGAGACTTACTTAAACGTAGCACCGCTTTTTGGCATGTTTTTAGATGTGCAAATGGCAAAAAAGATGGCGTCTGATCCACGGAGCACAAGCAAAGAGGAAGTCCATGCTAAATGCGCACAAACTGCCCAGGTGAGCAAACAGCGCCCTGTCTCGTTTACGTATTCAAAGAATCAGTTGCAGAGTTGTCTTTTTCATATACAGTGCCCAAAAAGTGCAGTTTAACACCAAATGAAACCAGATGTTAAGTCTGAATTATTTTTCTTCCCCCCTCTTGCTTCTCCTTTCTCACTATGTATCCCAAGAAAAACCTTTTATCAAAAACAATGGGCTGTTGAACCAGTAGAACCTGAGTAACTTAATTTGTCAAATATCTCACTCTGCTGCTGTGAACCTTTGATCTCAATCTTGTTTTGCTGCACTTCTCTGTCTGAAATTTTTCTTTTCTTTTTTTTTTTCTGTCTCAGTCATTATGGTGTTGGTGGTCAATATTTACAGTCAGTTTAGCCAATATCAATATCACAACATAACTTTCCAGTTTGCGGATGAACAATTGCCTGACTATGCTCTGCCACTCTCTCTGCAAGCTGCTCTTGCAACCCTCCTCGACCCCAGCTCCTCCTTCAGTCTGCTTCTGACTTAAACAATGGCATTCTGTTGTCACTGATGTCTGCTCTAGGACTTTGCTACTTTTCTCTTTGCTTTAGGCTTTCCTTATTGGCATAGGAAGAACGGGAACGTGTGTCGTTCCTGCTTGATGCTGTCCATGTAGGCTTGTGGACAGGCAGGGGGATCCCATAACAACCACACTGCCAAATTTTAACAGCTTAAGTGCTAATTAATAACTGCTAATAAAGAAATGTTTCTAGTTACAAATAATGTGTGTCTCCTGACAAAGTGGTCCTGACTGAACTCTAAATGTAAGTGTTTTTAAAGAAAGATGCATAGATTATTAAACCAAGCAGTAAATGAGAACACCCCTTGGTTAATTTTCAGGACTGACCATGAGGAAATGTTACCCTTGGTGGAAGAGCAGGAAGTCAAAGCAGCAGGAATGTTTGCATTGAGGAAAGACAGGGAACATTAATAAGGTTTCAGCGTGTTCTCAGTCAGCGCCTCAGCTTTGATGCCACTCCATATCAGAAGCGACATGGATGGCAAAAGTTAGTGAAAGTTGACATCTTGTCAAAGCTGAAATAGCAGCCGCTCAGTAATGGCTGTAAAACTTCGACAGTCAGTCTCCCACAAATGACCACAGTCTGGCCTGGTCCTCGTCAGCTTTATTTTGTAACTCTAACCCCAGCTGCAGCTGTTTTTCGCAGCCCTTTGATTTCCCCTTTTTCTTTTCAACAATCAAGCCAACTGGTACTGTGCTGCACAAAAGGCGGCTACTTGTCCCCTCTGATGTGTGACAGCTTAACTGTTTCTCTGCTTGCCAAAGGCCGAGTGCAGCAAACAAGCAGCAAAGTCCCAGGGATTCAGCTGGTGACTCCCGACAGCCAGACTTCATACAAGTGGCCTACACTGTTTATTACAAAGGGTCAGAGGTCACGCTAGGCCTAATAACCTCAGACGGGGCACGCCATCAAGGCTGAATAGGGAGAAAAGACTGTGGTGGAGAAAAGCGGCTGTCGCACTTGTTTCCTTAGAAGAAGAAAGAAAGGGAGAGACTGTAGAGTTTGAGTTTAAGAGTTTAGGGAATTGGGGAGCACCTGTAACGTGTCACTCAAAGTCTGTCATCACCCATCACAGCCATTCATCATGTCGGTAAAATCATTAATCTCATTCCTTCACAGGAGCAACTGGTTGCAGATGGTATCCATCCCCATCTTGTTCAGCTAAGCGATACCTTCATCTGTTCGTCTCTGGTTCTTACACATGCTGACATGTTACGCTCTGAAATTAAAGCCTCTAGTCTCTTTAAAAAGATCCTCTTTTTATGTCTTAAGGTTGTTTCTGGCATGTGCAATAAGCAATGACATATAAATATATCAGAGGGTTCTTCAGGTGATGAAAACAACGATGAGTTCACCAGCAGCCTCAAGACGAAATCATCTATCATGTTGTGGTACAAGACCGGACAAAAAGATCACACGCGCAAAACAGAAAGCAATGGGTTTGTAGTCTGGCTGCAGCGGAGGTAATCTCCACAGACTGGGCTTTATTGCCTCTCTCAGCCCTGTAATGATGTTAGGACTGTGGGCTGCTTTGGTTTGTTGGGCTCCGGCTCCCCAGCCAGCCTCCATTTGGCTTTGGGGAAAGAAGCTGATATTGGCCAGACTGCATTGAAACCTCTCCTAACAGGTTAATCCTCAGTTTACTCTGCAGACCCACACTCACACCCACACATGAAAATATGCATGCATGCTCTCTCACACAGTCGGGGGTGTGGATAAATACATGGAAGATAAACAAAGATTATCTTGCTCAAAAATGTACTTTTCATGTAAATTATCTTCAAATCTTAGTGGAACATATATTTTTAATGGTTGCACTATTTCATCCAGTTCATTTTTTCTTCAGAAGTCTTGTGCATCATTTTATTATCAGATTTCAGTCTGGCGTGTTTTCTACTTTAAAAAAAAACTTTGTGAACTTGTATTTTAACTCTGTGGGTCTGAATGATGTTTGGCCACTCAGCATGGGTTTGAAATCACTGACCTGGTGATGAACCGCTGCCTGTTAAACAAGTTAAGATTTAAGGAAGAGAAAACAAACTGTTTGGTTTACAACTTTGCCCTTCTTTTTGTTTCTTTTGCCATCATTACCAAAGATCCTCACAAAGTCAGATTTGGTTAATTAATCCATGAAATCTGGAGAAATGGCCACCTAACAGTACAGTGGAGGAGAGAAAAAGTAAAGAGGATTTAGAGAAACAAATGTTTTGACCTTTACTTTTTAAAGAGACTTTTTTATCCTCCTTTTTATCCTTTCAGTTTTGTCTTTCATTTTTTCCTGGATAATCTGGCATTAGGCTTGACTGTATTTCACATCTTCCAACACCATTTATGCACAATATTGGGTTTTTGTCCTTGTCTGTACAATGCATTCACAAAGTATTCAGACCCCCCTTTACTTTTTTCATTGCTATGTTGCAGCCTGATGCTACAGGAATTTTTTTTTCTCATAAATCTACACTTTATACCCCATACTAACAAAGTGAAAACAGCATTTTAGACATTTTTGCAAATTTATAAAAAAAAAATTAAAAACTAAAATAACTGAATAAAAAGCTGAAATGTTGGCTTTCATGTGTTTTGCACTGAGGAGAGGTTTCCATCTAGCCATAAGCCTAGATCAGTGGAGGGCTGCAGTGATGTTTGTCCTTCTGTAACTTTGTCCCATTTCCACACAGGATCTCTGGAGCTCAGTCAGAGTGTCCATCGGGTTATTGGTCACCTCTCCTGCTAAAGCCCTTCTCCTCCAGTTGCTCAGTTTGGCCAGGTGACCAGCTCTTGGAAGATACCTGGTTGTGCCAAACTTTTTCTATCTGTGACCTCTGCCTTACAGCAACCCTGGTTCTGAGCTCTGCAGGCAGTTCCTTTGACCTCATGGCTTGGTTTTTGCTCTGAAAAGCTTTGCCAGCAGTGTGGCCCTCTATAGTGAGGTGTGTGCCTGTCCAATCAGTTTAATCTACCACAGATTGACTCAAATCAGGATCTATAAACATCTCAGCAACGATCCAGAGATATGGGAGAAACCTGAGCTATATTTCTAGTGTTTTTGTGAAGGGTCTGAACACTTATGTCAATGTGATACTTCAGTTTGTTATTTTTAAAGAATTTGCAAAGGTTTCTTAAATTTCATTTTTACTTTGTATTGATGGGGGTACTGAATGTAGATTAAAGGTAACTAAATTAGGTCTAAGAGAATCAATATTTGGTGTAAAGTAAGGATAAAATGTAATCATTCATTGACTAAAACTGGACAAAAAGTTTTTGTTGACTACTTCAAGAGTGAAAATGACTAAAACGTGACTTAAGATAGTGAAAAAAATAATTCAAAAACAAAAACCTAATGCAGAATTTCTAAAGAAAAAGTGAAACAGAAATTCTGTCATTACATAAACACTTTATATGTAAAATGTATTTGGATCAGTAACTAAGCTTTAACTGCTCTTTTGAGAGCTACAAATACTGTAGCACTGTAACAGCCTCTGTGAGCACTGCAAAACAAAAAATAAAAATGTAAACCTTTTTTGGAGCCAACAACTGAAAGTCCTCAAATTGTCTTAATCTGTTTGAAACCAACACATTGATGATCAATATATTCCGCTTCTGCCTCCTTTAAAAGGGCAAAAACTAATGATTTCTAAAGTTGCATCAAAAAGGTAAAGGAATTATCTATACAAGTTTATAAAAGGTGCTTGAAAAAGAACATAAAAAGCAAGTTATGTGCTTCCAGAAATACATTTATTTATGAGAATGCAGAAAAAGTTCACACTTACTACAATGTTAAGTTGGCTCTTCTCTGCAATATGTGTATATGGTGTGATCAGTTAAACAAAAGGGTTGATTTGGCTACAAGAATGAAATTCATTTGTTTGTTTCATCTATAGGGATGAGTATTGAAATCTGATACTGACATGATGCTGCTACTAACACATCCTACACCTACTGGACCAAATTACAATGCAGAAATTGATACTTCATTTTGATACCCCATCACCCCAAATAAAAATAAAGAAAATTGTTTAGGAATTTGCGTTAAGTTACACTGGTTTCCTTTTTCTACCCCATATTTGATTAACTGTAATAATATTTCTGTGACTCATTCACAATATCCAGACAGCTTTTAGTCTCCCACTGACTTTTAACACATTTTTTTCCTCTCAAAAGTATCAATTCAGGCATCGTTTAGCCCCCCTTGGGCTCGGTATCAGCACCTGTACCCAGTACTGGTGTTGTTGCATCCCTATTTAAAACTGAAACCTGCTTCTGTAGGCCTAAAAACACCCAAACACTGGTGTAAATCTGATATGTTTGGATGAAGCAGCCGCAGCCATCCTGAGCGACATTGTTATAAAAAAAAATTTTTTTATGACCTAAATTTAAAAAATCTGTGTAAACACATGAATTACACACACTAAGCATGATTTGTGTTTAAAATGGATACTTCAGCCAATTTTTTTTAACTTTAATTTTTCCTCTGTAAAGTATGTTTAAATCTGTTTAATCATCTAATTGTTGATGTTTCTGGCCCTGAGAACTTTATGTTTAACTTTCTGTGTTTTCCCAGATCTCTGCAATTAACTTTGATTGTGCAAACTTATTATTCTAGATTATAATGGACAAAACTACATAAACAAAGCCTTGGTTTTATGAAGCTGAATTTCTTTTTAATAATGTTGTGAATTTGGGGGAAAATGGTGGGTGCAAAGGTGTTCCAGTCCATGTTAGTGTTGCCAAACAACTTAAAATAAATGTTGCAATTACTTAAAAGGCAGTACACATCCCTCTACTGAATTGCACAGCTGTGGCCATGTGTGTCTGTGGTTGTGTGTGGTCGCTTGTTCAGGAGCTCTCCTCTGAATTTATCATGTCACATAAACTCATAGTTGCTAAACTCTTTAGGGGGCCTTTTTAAGAGCACTGTGTACCCTCACACACACAAAATATTAAAACACACACACACACCCAGCCCTGCTTCTGGGTTCAACAGTTCACATGGTCACCTTGTGAACTATCCTTCAACCTCCGTGAGACATCAGCGGCCTCTCTTCTCTCCAGAGCAAAGGGAGGACTTAAATGAAATAATAAATATCCACAGTATGGCTCCCTCTTGTGCACCAGGTCTCTCTGACCCCTCTCAGGACCTCCTAAAACAGGCAGGAAGCACCAGCGAGAGCCGGGGAGCGGGAGGATGTCGGGGAGAGAGGGCTGCGCGCTGCTCAGGTGACCCAGGAAATGCCTGCTGAAGGCTGGGGACCGTCTGATTGTTGCGGTGGTCAACAGAAAAACCAGAGCCTCAGCTGAGCCGGAGTGAGCCGAGCTGAGCCAGGCAGCTGGCAGACATCACAGAAAATATGTTTGTGTGCTCTGGACAAAGCAGGTCAGCAGGGTTATGATCCAGGAGGGACAGAGAGAGGTGGAAGAGGCGGTGAACTCAGGAGATAAAATGAAAATAACTCGGGAGTGAGAGGAAAGAGAAGGGGGGCTTATAACAAAGGCTACCAAGATCAACAACGTAGAGGGTAACTTTAGAAATACAGAAAAAAAAAAGGAACGAATGAGAATGTGTAATTTCAGATATTTTGTAGTGTTTGAACCCATTCCCTTTAACATGCTATTACGTTGTCGCTCATTCACCATCTTCCTGTAAAGTATATTTTCTTTAACAAGTGATATATTTCAGCTCTTTTTGATCCTCCAATGTGTCCTTGACCCCAAACAGGACACCGTAGGAGTGACGTATGTGGGTCCAGATGCTGCGGCCTGTGAAAACACGGTGTGGGCGAGCCCCCTCTTCAAGGGCTGGAGTTCAGAGCTGTTATAACACGAGAGGACAGCAGGATCAAGTGAAAAACTACAGCTGTGGTTTCAGCGCATGTGTGCATGTGTGAGGAAAAGGAAAGAGTGGATGCAGATATTTAAAAGGATAGTACTCTGAATGATCGTCATTCACATTGGTATGCAGGGCAGTGTATGTGTGTGTGCTCTCCATGCTCTGTGTGTGTGTGTGTGTATGTGTGTGTGTACATATGGAGGGGCGGTCAGGGAGTTAGATGGCAAACAGGAGGAGACTGTAATTTAACGTGGCAGGTTTCAGTCATGAATGTGTGCACGTGTGAATGTAAATGTGGGTGCTGGATGGAGGCGATCAGCTCAGATGACCTTCACTGGATGAATACAAGGTCATGTTAACAGAGAAAAACATCGTGCAGGGATTTAAATGTCTAAGCCCACACATGTCCACTCTTCTCTATATGTGGACACTAAATCTATTTGAATAATATCACACCAAACCATTTGCATAACCCTAACTTATTAAACACTTTCTATGATGTTTTCCCCAAAAAATTGTGCTTTATTTTCCCCTCGGTGAGTCCTGGCAGTGAAAATACCCTCCACTCTTCCTTTGAGAGGTTGAATATGTGATGGTACTGGGTTTCAAATAATTAGAGGAAAAATTAAAAATAGAGGAAACATTCAAACGTGGCAGTTGTATTGAATAGTCCATCGCATCCTGAACTCAGTCCAACCTCAGCTTTCTGCCAAACTCAGGCCAGAATCCAAACATCCAACTATTTCACTTACTGAGCCGACATCAAGAGACAAGCAAACATCAAGGGCAAAATCAGTATGAACTTCTGCTTCAAAGAGGGATAAACCAGGCTCAGAAAACAAACCGCCCTGTGTTTTTCTCAGATTTATTTTGCACAATAGCTTTTATACTTATTTTGGTGAGAATTATTTGATCTATCAATGATAAAAACTGCTTTACCTTAACTCACCGCTGTCATAGATTGTCTATTCCTCACTCTGTCTTCTTCCTTTTCCCTCCCTCCTAGGCATCCGCGGACAGGCTTCACTACAGCGCATTTCTAAACAGCCTGTCTGTGGGGGGTTCGTTTGTTTTACTGTCCCAGCAGGAGGGCTGATGGGAGTCAACCGGGGTCAGGGCAGGCTGAGACTCCATAGCCGTTCTTTGACAGAGGGGCGTAGCCTCTTCAGACCCCACAGATTGCTGGTTCAATAACGGCGCCAGGCACCGCTCTCAGGGAGTTTGTGTACCCTTTATAGAGGACGACTTTAATCAACCATGGTTCAGCTGTTTATGTTTTTGTTTTAAAGGAGCAGTGCGTCTTTCTCTTTTCCACAGTTTTGTGCCGCTTATGGAAAAACAGAGCGTAGAGTTTGAATTTCATCAGGCTGCGTTTAAATTTGGAGGTTAAACAGATGACTTTTCTGTTCCATTTAGAGAACGCTTTAAGCAAAATGAGGATGTTATTAAAAATTCAAGCAGCATGCCATTTTAGCATATATAAAGTTACTTTTCGTGCTATGGGAAGTATATAGGCCAGAATTTTTACCCAACCTTGTCGTCTTGGTCTTGTATTGTGATGCCCCGCCCCTGGAGGATGCTGTAAGGAGTTTACGGGGATGGCGGACAGTCTTGGCAGATGTGAGCAGCTGGGCTCTGCAGAAGGGCTACTTAAAGAGGCCTTACAGGTGCTGTAATGAGCAGGTTTTTAAAATCCCCCCGCCGCCTCACTCCTAATCAGCCTCGGGGCTATTTTTACCAACCCCTACGGGCCCCTCCGGCTCATCCACTTTGAGTTACTCTGAGAGGGCGCATTGTTCTCACACACACAGATTCTCTCACGTAGCTGACAAACTCCTGTACGTGCAAATTCTGCACACATACACGGGCAAAATCACAAACTGAAACACATTCACATGTAATATAAAGCCACAGGCAAGACAGAAGTCGCACGCCTTTATCGTGTTAAAGTTGTGTCTGTAGGGTAGTAACTTCTGCCTCATGAGACACTGGAAGATATCATCAACCTTGACTTTAAAACAGTACAAAATGTAGGATTTACTTCTGCTACCAAAACAACCAATAACTCATTAATAAAGGTCAAAATGAAAGTAGAAAGCTAGTGATCAGCCTAATTTCTACTATCAGGGGGCTTGAAAAATAAAGAAACCAGTAAAAATACTAAAATAGATGAACAGTATAGTATAATATATTTGTTATGAAAAAAGCAAAATTTTGCAGTAAGGTGTAGAGTGATGCTTATTGTAGGTATCTTACACAGGATGTTGTGATAACTGGTGACCTTGGTGGCTTAGGAACTGTGGAAGCTGTTTGGATGTGTTAGCAACCACTGTGTTTCTATATCTAAATATATACTGTTCCTATATTCATTCCAATTAAATAACAATATCCACTGAAAAATAAGTGACTGCATAAATATTCACCCCCTTCAAGTCAGTATTTAGTAGATTCACCTTTGGCTGCAATCACAGCACTGAGTCTGTGTGGATAGGTCTCAGTCAGACTCACCCATCTGGACACGGCAATTTTACTCCCCTCTTCCACTGCTCAAGCTCTGCCAGTAAAGATCAGGTGTGGATAGCCTTTTTCAAATCAAGCCACAAATACTATATCAGATTGATGTCTGGGCTTTAACTCCAGAACATTCACCTTGTTGTCTTTAAACCATTTCTTTGTAGCTTCGGCTGTATTCTTTAGGTCCTGGTGGAAGATAGATCTTCTCCCAAGCCGTAGTTCTCTTGCAGACTGAATAAAATCGTCCTCCAGGATTATCATATGTTTTGACAAATTCATTATACCTTCTACCTTAACAAGTCTTCCAGGGCCATCTGCCAAGAGGCATCCCCACAGCATGATGCTGTCACCACCATGCTTCACAGTGGGGATGGTGTGTTTGTAGAGATGTGCAGTGTTTAGTGTCTTGTTTGATGGCCAGAAAGCACCATTTTGGTCTCATCGGACCAAAGGACTTTCTCCGTCTTAACCATGGAGTCTCCCACATGCCTTTCGGTGAACTCCTGTCCAGATTTAGTCTGAGTTTTCTTCAACTGTGCAATTCTCTTTGCCGCTTTCCCATAGAGCTTTGACTAGTGAAGAACCCAGGAAACAGTTGTTGAATGCTGAGTCTCTTCCGTCTCAGCTGCTGAAGCTTGTAACTCCTGGCCTCTCCCACTAGTCTCCTTCTTGCACGGTCACTCAGTTTCTGAGGGCGGCCTGATGAAGGCAGATTTGGTGGTTTGCTGGTTATGTTCAACCAAAGGAAATGTTGAACACAAAGTACTTAGGAAAGCCCCTTTGTGTGGTCTGATGAGCATATTTTGACATTTTAATGAAACACTTAAAGATGCTTTTTTATCGCCAGCTAGGTGGACATAAGAGTTTTTGTTTACTTTAAGATCACTGCCTTTGTACAGAGAGAAATGCCTCTTTCAGTCTGCTCTTTATGAGTTTCTCTGTTTCTAAATCCTTATATTTGACATAATCACTGACATTTGTGATAAGTAGGCTAATTCTGTTTGGTTACTTTTTTGTTTCCTATACGCCCCCCAAATACACTATAGTATCTAGCACAGGTCTATAACACTAAAGGTTTGTAACACATAAGACTATCTTTTCTAACTTTTGTATTAACTATCACTATGCTTATTTGCTTGTCTTTGCTCTGATTTTGATTTCACCGCACACTCACACTTCAATATTACTCTCATACTACACACTGCAGCCTGCTCTGCCCTGCTCTTTCACATGTCTGCTTTTTGACTTTCTTCTTAGCAGTTATTTTTTTTAATTGGACACCCTTACCCTAGTTCAACTTGCTTTCTGAAAATTTTCTCATCCCAATGATGTTTTTACAAATGCCACACGAGGTGAGGCTTGCTTATAACATCCTCCCACATTAATACATCAAATGAAATCTAGTGTCCTTTCATTTTTCTTAAATTCCTGTAATCTCATTGACTTCTGCTTGTAGATATCAGTCTTCAGCTTGTAGGCGGGCTTTATGATCCTAAAATTGCCATGAGCAAGAGGGCAGACACAGTATAAGTCAGGCAATAAAAGGAAGAAGTAAGATAAATATATGATTTAACCATTTCCCAGGATGGCGCTCTAAATAAGTAATTAACATGTCTGCAGCACTGTATGACCAGCCACACCACCACAACACAGACAGGCTGTTCAGATTCACCAGGCTGCAAATATTGATGTTTATGAAGCATTTTGGTGCATCATCCAGATGCACAGAGGGCTGAATCCCAAACTCCACACTCAAGGACTCAAAGACTTTGAGGCGTGTTCTCAGTAAGTGTGCATGCTAAGTGCTGTCCCAATGTGAAATCATCAAGTCCATTAAGATGCTGAAGAAGACGTCTCAGTGGTAAATTACACACATTCTGAAAGTCCTCATATTTGCAGACTTTTCTTAGACTACTTACCCAGAGTTCTTTGTCAGTTTGGTGACATGAAGGACATGATAGTGTCTGCTGGACTATTTCTGTCGTGAAGCTATTTGTGTTTGTGTTTTCTGTTAATGCAAAGCGTTTTGAATATGTATTACTGTGAGACTTCCCGGCCACCCTAGTGTTGTGATGTCTTTGCTTTTACCCTGCTGTAATCAAACCTCTTAAAAAAACAGCATTAGATAGAAGAGTTTAGCTTTCAGCGGTTCATATTAATGGAGGTGTGTCCTCTCAAGGATCACTATGTGTCAAGAGGGAAAGCATGCACACTTATTCAACTAAAAATAAAAAAAGAAGAACTGTAGTACCCACAACATTTTAAGCCCAGTGGTGCCAAGACAGTCTGGCTGCAGACCGTTGCCTTATATTTTAGAAGAAAATACATGCTATAACATGAAAAATAAAATCAGATTTAACTTGCGGTTGGGTTAGGGTAAGGGTTGAGGTGATGGTAAAGGGGCAAAAAGTTACAAGTTAATAACCTGAGTTTAATAAAGCAGAGTAAACAGTGTGTATGTATAGCTCTGATAGCTGTATAAGATAGGTAGATAATGGAGCTATGTAGCTTACATAGCCAATGAAGCTCAAGTTAAAGGGATACTTCAACGCTATGGCAAATTTTCCCATTGCCATAATTCCGATAGTCTTAGTAATAGGTTGGTTACCTTCAGTTGTCAGTGCAAGCTGTTTTTAGATCGCCGCTGCCAAGTTCGGACCTGCTGTGCCAACTCAATGTAAGCAGACGGTATTACAGCTTTCCTTCATCAAACTCATCAAATACACAATCCAACAACTCCAAAACGCTCTTGTGGACAAGTCGTGACCTGTACATTCACCACACTATGAAATAATCATGGAACATTACGAGACGGAGATGTTTTAAAGCTAAATGCAAAGCTGGAACTACACTGCAGACATGGCTGCTGCACTGTGTCACTCCGCCCAGTGGTTTACTCAAGAAATAGTTCTGAGTATTTGCTTCATGTGTCATAATGTCACATAAGTATACATTATTATTTCATAGCGTGGTGAATGTGCAGGTCACAACTTGTCCACGAGAGCGTTTTGGAGTTGTTGGATTGTGTATTTGATGAGTTTGATGAGGGAAAGCCGGAATACCGTCTGCTTACATTGAGTTGGCACAGAAGGTCCAAACTCGGCAGCGGCGATCTAAAAACAGCTTACACCAACAACTGAAGGTAATGAACCTATTACTCAGACTATAGGAATTATGGCAATGGGCAAATTTGCCAAAATGTTGAAGTATCCCTTTAAGTTCACAACTTAAGTTCACAAAGCAGCTACATAAGCTACTTATCTACGTAACTCAGTTAGCTTTGGCTATATTTGCTAAAGCTCACATTGCTAAAGCTAACCTAGATATAGATAACGGAGCTACTGGAGGTACATCCATTGCTAAAACTTAGCTCACAAAGCAGCTATATAAGCTATGTAGACATGTTATCTACGTAGCTACTTTAGCTTTAGCTATGTTTGCTAAAGCTCATGTTGCCAAGCCAACTTAAAGATTAAAAATGTATTTATTGTCATTCCAAAACATGATGCACATGAGGTGGAACGAAACAGTTACCTAGCTTCATTAGCTTCTGTAGTAATGTTGTTTAAGGAGCTAGTCTAGCTAGCTTAAGCTTAAGAAGCTAAAGTGAGCAAGCTACTACTTCTAAAATGGGTTCATATATAATTTAAAATCAGATTAGACCTTTTAAGTTTTTCTTTAATTTATTTATTAAATGTTTCCTAGTCTGTATTGTTCACAATGTAGTTATTTCATGATGTAACTGACAGACTGTTTTATTTATAAAGTTTAATTCAAAATAAAATATAGAACTGAAAATATGTTGCACTGGCAAATTACTTTCTTTCTGAGATAGTGTCTCAGATGAAGGATCTGTGAGAGTAGCCATCAGAGATAAACGGTCTGCAGCCAGATCCCTCTCAGGAGCCCACATCAGGTGATAGGTATCCATATCTAATGACTGCAACCATTAAAAACCATCTTAACTTAACCGATCCTCACACTGTCTCTGTATTCACAGCTTGACTGACACTCTGGAAGGTCACCAGTATGCTCGCTATACATCAACACTCAAACACACGACATGACAGTGGCAGTGGAAACCTCAAGCTGGTAAGAAATCAGCGTCCTGTCACCTCCAGAAGAGCAGACTATGCCCCATGTAGCTTTGCCATGGCAGCAGCTAACATTTAGTCTTTGGAGCACATAGAAGTTTTTATGAAGCTGGAGATATTCACAGGTCTCTGATGACAGCCTCATTTCTAAACATGACACACCAAATTGGGGTTTAGGCTCAAAGTCTGGTGCTGGCTTGATCATCGGGATACTAGTGATGCTTATTACTTGTGTTCTGGCGCATTCACTTCTTTTCAAAAAAAAAAAAAAAATCTTTCACTCCCCATCTGTCCCTCGGTCTGTTGCACAGAGAATGCCAACTATGTGTCTGTCTTTCCTTTCTTTGTGATTGTGAAATTGCTAAATGCGTTATGTCTTTCACTTGAATATGGGAAAGAAGAGAATTTGGATCAATAATTGAGGAGCACAGTTTGGAGTTCAAGGCAGCCTGGTCCTCCTGGAAACCTAGGATGATCTCTTCCTTTTAAATCTGCTCAGAGCTTTGGAAGTTACCGTACAGCAGAGGAACATTCATTTGAAAATCAAGCAAAATTTCTCCCTTTGCTCTCTTTTATTATTCCCTCATCTGCATTTTGAAGGTAGGCACTTCAGTGAGAAGATTCATATTCTCGTTGCGCCTCTATGCAGAAAAACTTCACAAACCAGAGCTGTCTCTTCTCAGAGCTGCAGAGCCTATAGCCTGAGTGCATATATATTCCTCGATGACTAAAGAGAACAGAAATAGGTTAATAATCCGGTCATTCATCCTCCAGTGACAGATATGCTCAAGTAATCTGCACCTACAGCTGATAGCGGCTCACTCCAGGACCCCCAGGCTATGCTTGTTCTGACACTGTTACCCATTAGCCTGGCATCATATCCACATGGATTCCTGAATTACTTAGTATATTTAAACACTTACTCATCTCCAGTATCGCTCAGAATATAAAGGGACAGATCCACAGTTGAGAATTTGATATACTTAATTTGCATTTCATTTAAGATACACCAAGTTTATTCTTAGAGAGCTAATGAGCATTTAAAAATGTCAACCGTTTATTTCCTTTTTTATTTGCCCGCCTCTCAAAAGTGTCATGCAAGTCTGATACTAGTCAGATCATTTCAGACCATAAGTCTCTGCCTTATCTGTCTTACTAAAACCTTAAGGTAGTTTCATACTAAGACTGTAGTAATGATTTATTTATCCTTATTTAGACTCTAAAATCATTGAGGGTGAGCCCTCATTTACAGTGACATCCAGCAGATAAAGAATAAAATTGCATGATTAAAAATAAAGAATATAACAAACATATCAAACATACATTATATTGCCAAAAGTATTCGCTCACCTGCCATGACTCGTATATGAACTTAAGTGATATCCCATTCTTAATCTATAGGGTTTAATATGACATTGGTCCACCCTTGCAGGTATAACAGCTTCAACTCTTCTGGGAAGGCTTTCCACATGGTAATTTTTGACCATTCTTCCAGAAGCTTATTTGTGAGGTCACACACTGATGTTGGACCAGAAGGCCTGGCTCTCAGTCTCCGCTCTAATTCATACCAAAGCTGTTCTATCCGGTTGAGGTCAGGACTCTGTGCAGGCCAGTCAAGTTCATCCACACCAAACTCTCTCATCCCTGACTTATAGGACCTTGCTTTGTGCACTGGTGCACGGTCATGTTGGAACAGGAAGTGGCCATCCCCAAACTGTTCCCACAAAGTTGGGAGCATGGAATTGTCCAAAATCTCTTGGTATGCTGAAGCATTCAGAGTTCCTTTGACTGGAACTAAGGGGCAAAGCCCAGCTCCTGGAAAACAACCCTACACCATAATCCCCCCTCCACTAAACTTTACACTTGGCACAATGCAGTCACACAAGTACCATTCTCCTGGCAACCACCAAACCCTGACTCATCCATCAGATTGCCAGATGGAGAAGCGCAATTCGCCACTCCAGAGAATTTGTCTTCTCTGCTCTAGAGTCCAGTGGCGGCGTGCTTCACACCACTGCATCCGATGCTTTGCATTGCACTTGGTGATGTATGGCTTGGATGCAGCTGCTCGGCCATTGAAACCCATTCCATGAGCTTGAGCTAATCTGAAGGCCACATGAAGTTTGGAGGTCTGTAGCGATTGACTCTGCAGAAAGTTGGCGACCTCTGGGCACTATGTGCCTCAGCATCTGCTGACCCCACTCCATCATTTTACATGACCTACCACTTCTTGGCTGAGTTGCTGTCATTCCCAATCACTTCCGCTTTGTTATAATACCACTGATAGTTGACTGTAGAATATTTAGGAGCGAGGAAATTTCACGACTGGACTTGTGGCACAGATGGCATCCTATCACAGTACCATGCTGGAATTCACTAAGCTCCTGAGAGCGACCCATTCTTTCACAAATGTTTATAGAAACAGTCTGCATGCCTAGGTGCTTGATTTTATACACCTGTGGCCATGAAAGTGACTGGAACACCTGATTTCAATTATTTGGATGGGTGAATGAATACTTTTGGCAATGTAGTGTTTTCTAAAAATATTAAGTGCAGTAACAAGTTAAAAAGAAAGACATAATATCAATCAGAAATTGAACATGAAAGTCAATTAATACAGGTGCAAATAGAGGATAAGAAATTCCAAATTACTGATCTGAAATGACCCAAAGAAACAAGTTCTTTGATTTTTTTAAAGTGCTCTGTAGTGAGTTTCAAGCAGATGGTGCAGAAAAGCTAAAAGCAGTTCTACCAAGCTCAGAATGAACTCTCAGAACCTGGAGAGTAAGCCAGGGAAGCCTCCCAATGAGAGCTTTGTAGATAAATGTGTGTGCAGATCAAGTGTCTCAGAGAGTTGAACATCCAACCTTACAGTAAAGGATGCAGTGATGAGTGTTATATGCATTTCCTGTGATGAACCTAAGTGCACTATGGAAAACTGAATCAAGGGGTATTAAAGTTGCAGCTGAAGCATGCCTATAGAAAATATCACCATAGTCCAACACTGATAAAAAAAAAAAGTTGCCTAAAACCAATATTTTCTACAATGTAGAGAAAAGTATGATTTATTTCTATAGAAAAAAGCCTATTTCTGACTATGTTTACTTATCAGATTAGAAACATAATTTTTACATCTAATCTTATCATTAATCCAAATTCCGAGATACTTCTATGCTGTCACTCTTTAAATATTGGTGCCATCGTGAGCAGTAATAAGGACTCACTCAAAATCAATGACTTTTGCTCTGGTAAAAGAGCATAAATTTAGTTTTCTCTGCATTCAGAACTAACCTGTGTTTGGTTAGAGCAACTTCCAAATCAGAAAAGCATCTCTGAAAAGAAAACACATCAGACTGTACATCATCAGCATTACAATACAACATTGTCATCTGCAAAAAGAAGAATTTTACAATTGAAAACAGCTGATACAATATAACTGTATAGAAAGAGTAAAGAGCACTGGACCAAGCACAAAACCTTGTGGAACACCTTTTGCGAGAGCAACAAATTTACATTTTACATTTCCCAGTGCTACACACTGATGTCTGCCCATGAGATAAGCTCTTGAACCAACAATAAGCATTTTTCATCAAAGCCGATAGTATCAAGCTTGCTTAAAAGCATTACATGATTAACAGTGTCAAAAGCTTTGGAAAGGACAATAAAAAGAGCTGCACAATGTTTCCTGTTATCCAAGGCTGATATAATGCCATTTTAAAGAAGATTGGCAGCAGTGACAGTGCTGTGTTTGTTTCTTAAAACAGGGTACTCTAGAAGAAATGATTTAAGTGGGACATTCACTGAAGACTCAAATATTTTTGCAAGGCCTGACAGTTTAGAAATAGGCCTATATTTGTTGATAACTTGTCTTTCACCACTTTTGTGTAGTGGATAGACATAAGCAGTCTTCCAAGCTAATGGAACACTGCAAGATAGAATAGATTAAAAATATAAGTAATATACTCCAAAAGAGGGGACACAAGCTTTAAAAGCAGGGATCAAGTTTATCCTCACCAATGGAATAGTTCGAGTCCAAAGCTAATAAGACATTGAGGACTTCATCAGAGGAAATGGGCTAGTAAATATTGGTCCTGGCATGGCCTGGGAGGAAATATCAATAATGGGGAGAGGGGTTTTTTTTTTTTAAATGTTAGCAGCATTAAAATGATCATTGAAGGCCACACAGAGGTCTTTGTGGTCAGTTATAATGGTACCATCTGCTGAGGTGAGATGAGGTAATGAAGGTTGGGACTTTTGATTAAGAGAATTTATTGTTTTCCAGAATTTTGAAGGGTTAGAGTAGGGATTTGGACCAAGAATCAAATAAAAATGTGTTTTAGCTCCCCTTATTGTGGTGGTACATTTATTTCTAAGGCACCCAAAATTAATCCAGTGACTGGGCTCACCAGTGCGCCTGGCAAGGGCCCAGGCCATATTTCTCTCTCTTAGCAGAGCTGAGATTTCAGCTGAGAACAAGTGTTCCTGTTTTTCACCTTGTATTATTTGAAGGGTGCATTTTTATCAACAACAGGGTTAAAAGATTTACAAAAGAGCTAATCCCACATCTGCGATTTTAGTGGTAACATAAATGTCACTTCTATAAAGCTCAGTCAGGAGAGTTTGCTCATCAAAATGTTTAAAATTGCAACTAATTATGACACAAGGAGAGTCCTTTCTTAACTTTGTGTTTCAAATACAAGCAATCGGACAGTGATCACTGAAACCAAGTTCAAATACACCAAAGTCAGTAGTTTTTTCAGCTCTGTTTGTTCAAATTAAATCAATCAAGGTTGACTTTGAGGGGTGTTTTTGTTTTGACCAGGTGGAGATCTCGATCAATTTTGTGAAATTAAAATTTTCACATTCTTCTCACTTGTTTTAAAAAGCCACACCACCACCCCTTGATTTTCATCTGTTCTAAACAGATTGAAATCATCCAAGGTAACCTCAGAGTCGTATACAGATGATTTCAACCAAGTTCCAGAGAGAACAATAAGGTGAAAAAAACGATCTTTTTTCATGCTGAAGGATGAACCTTATATTTAAGTGAATTAAAGCTAAACCTTTCCTATTGTTGAAACCCGAGGGTCCAAAAGACATTGACTGGGATATCCTTGCATTTATAGATAACGGGGAAGACTGAATATGGTGGGTGGGGCATGTAATAGAGAGATAATTCAAAGAGACTTAACTGGAACTGTGCTTGAACTGTCATGCTGAGAAAGCCTTGCAGGGGTGCAGAGTAAGATCAATATTCAAAGACAAAAGACAGGAACCTGCATGATTAGGATGGAGGAGATCATGTTCAAAGAGATTGGTTCTTTTATATGAGGATGTGAAATTGTCCACATACAAATGCCTCTGTTACAGCACTAGTCCTTTAGCGAGATATGAAGCTATCCTAACAGAGAGAATTTTACATCACCAAAGCAGGGGGATGGAAATGGACCAGAAATTATGCACCATGATCCTGTAATTGAGAACACTCTCAATAAGCTGAAAAAGTCATTTTAAGCTTCTCTGACTGCAGATCATTTGATCTCACATGTGCCAAAACAGTAGAGACTGAGGAGTGGTGACATAGGAGCTGTGGGAGGGCGTTTTTACTATTGTCAACAAGTGCATCTGGGTGGCAAGAGGTACTGCACCTGTTGATCTGCACAGAGCTCCTCTGCAAGATGGCCTCCTTTAGCAGCTTGCATGGGCAGATGAGGGCATTAGTGCTTGCGCCTGTTGGACATGTTTATCCAGAGGAGGAAAATCCTTTTTTAGCAGGACATTGAACCTGTTGGTCAGCGGTATGGCCAGAGGTGAAGAGGGAGCATAAGTAGGCATAGCATGGTGTTTATCCCTGCTGACTATGGACCAGAGCTCTGGCTGACTCGGTGTGGAGCTCACTGGAGCCTCCACTTCTCCACTGGCATACACCTGCACCACTGCAGGCACAAAGGAGCAAGTGGTTTCCGCAGGAGGAGCCACAGATCCTCTGGCAAGGCTGAAGCTGCTTCAGAATCCAGGACACCCATGATCGGGGAGCCAAACCATGGAACAGTGAGATCGGAGACCATCCCTGGAGCTACTGGAGTGGAGCTGTGGGAGAGGCTGGCCATGTAAGTGAATCCATGACTGGAGGTGCTCATGACAACAAGGTGCTCAGCCTGGTTTGTGGCTACAGTTGAAAACTCCACTATGAGATTATTCTTCTCCATGACCTCTGCTCTCAGCAACACAATGCTTTTCCTCAATTTCAAGATGGTAAACGAGCAAGACACACTCAGGCTTGTTATCGCCCATGGTAGCTCAGACTAAAAGTAAGTGTATTGAAAATAGTCAAAGTCCAAATCCTTGGGAGTTCATAAGGCAATAAAATCTGTAGTAGATATATAATTAATAGAAGCAGCAAAAAAACAATTAAGAACAAAAAAAGCGGTGTTGTAGTTTGAAAGCTGACCACAGGCACCAGCCTGCCAAGGGCCAGTATACTTCAGTGTTGGAGTCGGTCTGTAACTTCTTAATTCAGCATCTGATGACAAAAGCTTTTATTCCTGGTTAAAAAAAAATGTAGATTGAAAAGCATGCAGCCAAAGATAAAACTTAAGTTTGTGACTTCTAAACAGGTTAAAAAAAGTCAATTTTCTGTCACAGACTTTGCGCCGAACCCAGGAACATGCTTTTTTCTCCAATGTTGCTTTTTTCCCCTCATTTTGCAAATTTTCTTGCTACTTTTACCAAATTTTGTTGGCAATAAAGACAAAAAATACTTGACCTAATAGCTGATGAAAATAATGGTTTCCATGATGAATTGCTATGTGAATGTCGACACTTCCTTCTACAACTGGACCTACCATAAGTACTCTAATAATTTTCTTTTTTAATTTCAAACAGTGCTGCTTTTCAGTGATATTCTATTTTAGATGGCACAGCTTTTCTTGTCTTTATGGTTGCAATCATCACACATGGTGCTACTCAACCAATCAAATCATTCATTCAGACCAGGCTGGTATGTGATCACAAAACGTTTCATAATTGATTAAAGTCATGTAGTTGGAGAATTACAGCCTGTCTCAGTGTTACAAAAATTATGTTTTATGTCTATAATTATCAATATTTGCGTATATTATTATTCACCGTAAAATCATACACTTGACTTTAGCTATAAGCACACATTAACATGCTGAAAGTTTGTCATTCAAATACCACACTATAATTTCAAGAATACTACCAGAATATGAATTAATTTTTTTTTTTTTTTTCACATTTTGGCAAACATGTTTTTGAGTACCTTTATTAACCTATTATAATGCACACGTTAGCACATGTCCTCTACAGAGATAAAATCGTATTGTTAATAATCTTAACTGTATCCTGTAATAATTTTTTAATTGATAGAAAAAAATGAACATTTAAAACTTATGGTGTTTCATCTGTAAGCTCCCACCTTTCTGTAGTTCTCTGTATTTCTGTTGTGATCTGTCATTGTGTAAGGCTGAAAATACAACCTGTGTATTTTCTGAAATATCACCTACATTTGTGGCTGCAGGTAAACCCTAATGAGTTAATAGAACTTAAAATATTTAAGGAAACTGATAACCTAAAAATGTTAAGGTAATAAGGTTTTTGTTAAGTAGCAAGTACAAAGCCAATTTAAGTTTTATCAACCCAGTTTTACGTATACATTTATGTGAGGTCAACTTAACTTTATTAAGTTAAACTTCACTGTGGAAACTACCAGAGCAAATGTTTCTCATCAACTGTAATTTGAAATTATTTCTTTTAGATACTTTAATTTTGAGCATTCCCGCCTGAAGGGTGCAGACTGAACCAGGAATGCTCCAGCTGAGTCAGTAACTTCACTCACAGTGCCCAGAGGTATTCTGGGAAAACTGCAGATTAAGGGATACGTGTCAAATAGTTTGAGTACAATGACAAAAAATCTTAAAGTGATCAAATACCATGTACTATCAACTAAGAAAAACAGCACTAAAAAGAATTTTTAAGTTAACACAAGTAAATTTTATGACAACCTTTTACTGGTCAGTCTTGTAGTGTACAGTAGACCCCCCAGGTTTAGGATGGATAAGTTTCTATCTTGTATCACTGGGAATAAAAAAGGACTGATTACACGTGACAAAAATCTACAGAAGTACATGACATTTGAATGAACATAATTGTACATTTGATTTACTTGCACTAAACTTTTAAGGTATTTTGAGTGTATCATGTTTATAAAATCAGTCAACATCTGCACATCTTTTGCGTAGGCTTGACATTACATTCAAGCATGAAGCTGTACAAGCAGAGAGCAGCAGACACAGCAGCCGTCTGAGAAGCCAATTATTTCTAGTTTCAGAGGCTGTGAGAATGCTCCTCTAATTATCAAAAATGGAGCTCATTCAGTGGCTGAAAAGCTGAAGATACTCTTGAACAATTTGCTCTCATTGAGTACCTAGGCTAATTAACACCAGCCTTACATTTGAAAGAAAGTGTTTTTTTTTTTTAGTCATCCATTTACGTAAGCTACTTTGATGTAGCACCTTAACTTCTGAAGTATTTCTAAGCAGCTGTGAGGTGACTTTTACCGCCGCTGAAAGGAAGTTTGAGGAACCTTGAGTGGCGTGCGTCTTCTTCTGGGTGCATATGTTTAAAATGTCAGCTTTAAAGAAAAAGCTGTGTGAGAGATAATGGGAGCAAAATAACAGCTATTTTAACTGAAGTGATCCCGAGCAAAATAACCACACTGCCAGTGAAACACAATTTATGAAGTGCCTAGATATGTATTACCCACAGTGAGAATAGACACATAAACATGAATGCACACACAACACACCGGAAGTAGAAATTTCACAGCATATATTTGACCTGTTAGTTGTAGCAACATAATGAATCTGTGAAAGAAGGAACACTTAAATAAGGATTGAGATTCAAATGTTAGAATATCTTGACACAAGTCTAAATGCTCAGTTTGGATTGTTTTCTTAACTTTTTTTAGTCTGACTGCTCATGAGTTAGGTTTAATTTCTTTATTATCTTTAAAATAGTTTTCTGTTAAACTGATTGCCTTATGTGTACGTTTTTAAAATGATGTGCACATTTTTTTAATTATGTTTCTTTATTCATTGAGAGGAAACAATGCAGTGTTTGTGGCCTAATGAAGTAGTCAACCTAAAAAAGTAGAAAGAAACAGGAAATCCAGGACTTATATGCACACTTTATACATTTTTATTTATTACAAGTGGTTCTGTAATCACAGAAATAACCAATATTATTCCACATCACATGTTTTCCCTCATATGATACAGGCCAACACCACATGCAGCACTGTGTTGTCTCCTACCAGGATAAGGAAAACTTGTCTGGTTGATGTTAAGGTGGACTAAATGTGGTCTAAAAGCAGCTGTTTCACAGTCAGTCTGCTGCCATCTGACAGGATGTTGATTCTTTGGCATAGCTGCCAAAATGTCTATCAATACAGTCACAGATGTTGTCAATACAGGGTTTTTTGTATAGACAGTAAAGATTCACTGTTTATTAGAGTCTTCAGTACTATTCACACGGGATAAGTTTTACCTGTTGACCTCTGATCATTTATAAACCACCCTGTGACATCAGTATTTGGTGTGGTGCATTTTATGAAGCTTTTCTGTCATTTAAAAAAAAAGAAAAGAAAAGTTTTATGCAAAAATATCAGTAAATGTATTTATATACGGTTGACTGTGTGTATCCTGTGGGAATTCATTGCACTAACCACTAAAATCACAAGGTAAATAATGAATTATCTGAGGTCAACACGTAATATTAATCCTGTGTGAATAGTACTAAAGACTGTAAGAAACAGTGTAAATCTAGACTGCCTCTACAAAACATCTTGTCCTGATGAACGTGTGAAACTACTTAAGATGTACCAACAATGAGATTCTTTCTCTTTAAGCTCATAAACACAGTGCTTAAGATCAACCATGTGTTGTAGTGATAAGGTTAAACTTTACTCACAAAATTTAGACTTTTTTCTCAAGAATTTATGTTAACTTTATTCCTGAAATTTCTACTTTATTCATAACACTTCAACTTTTTTTCTTGTTTTTTTCAATGTTGAATCTAAAGGTGCATTGCATTATTTTTCCTTCCTCTTCCATAGCAGACTGAATGCAGCCTCGGTTATGAGTCAAGCTGTCATGCAAACCAACAAAAAACAAGATCAACAACATTTCTATCATTAACAGACACTGAGGGCAGAAGTGGAACTGTAGCTATTAAGGCTATAAAAGTTCACTAAGGTTGATAGGTAAAAATCATCAAAAAGACCCAGATGACTTATTTTAGGTTTCTATAATTTAATTATTTATGACTGACTGTGTATCTGTGTATTTAATCCTGAACAAAACAGGGGGAAAAAAGGTGGAAAATATAAAGTAACACAAAAAAAAAGAAAAATAATAAGAATCTCCCAATTCAAAAATAGAACTCATATACAAAGTAAAATAAAAGGCAGAATGAAATGCAAACTTTTGCATATGTCTTATATTGTCATATATTATTTATGACAGGTCTTCTAGGTGTACCGTATCATCCCACAACCATAAACTAATCTTCGTCTTTGTGTGTTTTAGTGGCGTTTGGCAGTTAAGATCACTATTGTCGCCCAAGTTAGGGAATTATTGTATTTTTTCCACTTAGTCCTATTTATAGCATGATTGCATGATGTCAGGATGAATACAAACATCATTACACCCCTCATAGCTCTGTATTTGAGTCTTAGATTTTTTGGATCCAGTGAGTCTGAGTGATGATAAAACCAGGCATGAGAATCACTGTCAGAAACTCTAAATGGAAAAGTATGCGGCTTTAAGAGGCTCACAGGGTGACCATTTTTTTAATTCTTGATTTTTTTGAGGAAGATGAGGTCACAGTCATGTCTGTTTAACCCATTTGAGTGGGATTCAAGATGGCTGCTTGCTCCTGAGACCAGGCTGTGGTTTCTGTGGAGGGTTTCTCCAGTTTCCTTCGTGCAGGAGCTGAGAGCAGATTTGTGTCCCTGTGAATCATCAAGGTTAAACTGGAGATTGGAAATGATCTGGCATTAGTGGAGTTGGCAGCAAGTGGAGGGAAAAGTTAAAAAATGACCAGAGGTTGAATGTTAGACAGGAACTCAGTGAGTCATGATGTTTAGAACCCTCAAATCTTCATCGGGCCCATATTTTATGCATTACTGCCTGCTGAAGTATGCGGGGTCATCCATTTACATCAGAATCTGACTATTTTGTGTTGACAGTGCTGTGGATTCACATTGAGCGTCTAAAATATCACAGCTGACCATTTTTCACAGAAATAACATGTTTGGCTTGTGTTCAACTTGTGGATGGTTTCAACATTTGCAATTTTCAGAAATGCAAATACAAGGTCAGCTTCTTCATTACACAAATGGAATATCAAACAACTGTGAAACAAAGTGCAGATGGAGATTTAAAATACAGAGGAGTGACACGGATGTGAGGCCGGGCTTAAAAAGCATTCCCCATGAAACAAAGCTCTTAAAAAGATAAGCGCACATGTAATTACAGGAGTGGGCAGCATGGCGCGAGTGTAGGCGCACCTTGGCACTTTCAAAGTCAAGAGAATGGACATGAAATCAGAGGAATGAGAAGAAGAGAAGGAGCAAGGCCAGAAGAGGGCCGGTAAATATGACACTGAAGAAAGAAACAAAATAAAACGAGAGACTGATGTGGCAAGAAGGGAGGAGTGGTTGGCAGAGGTTCCCTTCAAACCAGCTGTTCCCCCTCACCTCGACACTCAGCAGTAGACTAATAGGCAGAGTGAGTCAGTGGCTCCGTCTCCTGTCTCCCAGGCTGCCTGGAGGGGCTGTATTGATAAAATCCCAGCCTGCAAGGCTCAATCCATCCCCTGGGGCGTTCAGCAGCAAGTGGATGAAGAGTCCCCGGACAGTATTTTGGCTCCACAACCGAGGAAGAGATGTGAGCATGATAGACAGCAGGTGCATGGATGCTCACATACACATACACGCATGCACACAGCCTGACTTCCTCACACCTCATTTATTCTCATTTTGAGTCTCCTCTCACTCTCTGTGCAGAGTGAGGGGCAGAGAGCAGTGATCACAGAGAGGGCGAGAAAGAAGAGGATGGAGAGGCCCGGGTAAGGGGGGTGAAAGAGAGGAGGGAGAGAATGACAGCAGATGCCGAGCATCGTCCTCGTCTCTTCTCCCCCATCAGAAGTGCTAATCCAGGCAGCAGAGGAGCAGACCACCGCTCACACCTGCCTGCTCCGCTCCGTCTTGTTAGAGGGCCAAATGGGAGAGAAAGTGACTCTCTGCCGCACTTCCACCACAGGGCTCGTTCCCTCACATTAATACCTTCGCTGCTCGCCTCCATTTGTTACACATGCTCAAGACACACACTCAGGGGGAGCCCAGGGCTGTGAATGATGGCCATATGCAGAAGTGCGCTCATCTATAACCCCCTGTGGCTGGAACAAAGTACAGTCGACTCCTTGAGTGAGGAAACCAAGGTGAACATTTGGAAGTGGTGCAGTGCAGTCAGATTCAGCAGCTTCGTAGAGAAGTTGGCCTGGTCAGGTTTCCATTAAGGTTTGTGAGGTGGGGTTTATGGGTAGAAACAGAGTTTCTGCAAGACATTTTTGTCTGGGGTCAAAATGTCTGGCAGTCCCCAAGAATTCCGTCGCAGCAAAATGCATAAATCTGAAACGCTGTGATACAGCTTCAAGCCTGCTAAAACAGGACTGGGGACACATTTTCATTTCCAAACCTGACCCAAAACAGAGACATTAGAGACCAAGCCACGGGCAAACCAGAGTAATTATTACCCTGTTATTACAGCCTGGTAGCTACAGACACATGACCAGACATTAAAATGACTGCACAAACACTTTCTATTATTTGTCTTTGTATAAGTGGTTTAAACACATAGAATGAAAGCTATGAGCTTTTCCTTACACACATGCTGTCAGCTGCACAATATACGTCTACATTAATCACATAAACAACTAGAAAAGCACTCGGAGAGCGCAGACATCCGCCATTAGCCCTATCTCCCAAAAGTAAAGAATCCTTTCAAAAATTCCTGGATCCATATGGTGATCCGGATCACTCCAAAAATCTAACCAATTCTACCTTATGCCATTTCTGACATTTCCTGTAAATTTCATCAAAATCTGTCCATAACTTTTTGAGTTATGTTGCTAACAAACTTACAAACTAACAAACAAACCCTGCCGATCACATAACCTCCATGGTGGAGGTAATAACAGCACTTTAGCACCACTAGTCTGTTAACATTAGCCACTATCATAACTTGGCAGCTTACAACTGGCAACAGTTCTCAACAACGAATCGTCTAAACATGTAACTCACCAGTGCTCTGTTAACTGGACACCATATTAAAAATTTGCATTTCAAATGAATGAGTCTTACCATCAGTTGCCCACTATTAGTCCTCATGATGATAACCTCCACTAAAGCAGTTAATCCAACCATGGTGGTTTATTGGAAGTAGTCCCAAAAAGACAAAAGCTCCACAGCGGAAAGTTTGATTCAGTTCTCCTCTCATGGATGGCTTATCCCACGTTGCTGCTGCTAATTAGCCAGGACATCCTAAGCATTAACAACCAGCCATGAGGAAGAGAGGTAAGGCCCTCGATATCAGCCCCAAGCGGTCCATGCCTTTCTGCACAACGTGATTCTGTGTTTAATACTGTTCCACTTTATCAGAGAATTGATCACAGGTAGATTTACCCACTCATCAAAGTCCACTACAGCTCTACTGTCAGCCGTCTACAGTTCCCTTCGTCTCAGCCTCTTTTATACCTCAAGCAATGGTTAACTCAAAATCCTTCCAGACCACTGATGATATGAAGCCTTTGGTTAACCAGGAACACTTCACTAAGATTAAATTTCAGTTTTCCAAGAGTTCTATAGTAAAGATTTCCCTGCATAGTTTCCAATAGCGCTGAGCTCCCTCAGCAATACGATTGGTGTGATGTCATCCGCATCATCCTGAATAAATGTGCACCTTAATTAGCCATGTGCTTGCTGCCTGTTTAGATAAACAACCCCAGCACGCACGGAAAGTAGGTAAAGTAAGATTGCTTATTGTTTATATTAGAGGATTCTTTGAACATATCTTCTAGGTAACATAAAATATAATATGTTAGCATTTATTATTTACTCATCTGGTCATTGGTATATTTTCTGACAGACATTTTGACCGGTTATATTTTTATCTGCCGGACATCCACCCTTGAAACCAGCCAAAGACCAGCCAAGTGCCGGTTAACAGAAGGTCATTTGTTCAAACGAATATGTGAAGGACAATATGTGCATGAGTAGAAATCGGGTGAGTAAGGTAAACGCTGCCCACTGATGTGACCATGCTGCAGCCAACAGTTACTGAACAGCTCTGAACAGGTGCCTCAGTGCATTCACTTGTGTTCGATAAAGCTCAATGCCCCACAGAACTTTCACCTGATAAATAAAGGTATAAAATAAAATAAAATCAAAACAAGAGAACTGACAATTGTATCAGGGCTTACACTCAAGAAAAGCAAACTAACAAACTTAGATTCAAACAGATCAAATCAAAGGTATATATGAAGAGAGAGTGTGTGTTTATACAACTGTGTTTGGCCATGAAATCAAATAATAGAAGATGATTCTTTTTCATGACCCAGGATGCATCATTTTCTTTGAGTGTCGTGATTAATGAAGTCTTTTGTGCCCGCTGAAGAGAGACAACAATTAAGAACGAATCCTTTGCATGAAAAAGTAATACACCTAGAATCAGCTCCATATCCTGATGTCCTTGTGTTATGTTTGCACAACTTGACAACAGCATCAACATAAAGGTTATCACCAGAGTTGTTGTTATCTAAGCAACTAGAATGTTTAATCAGGAAAATGTCATTTTTTTAAATTGAGCTTGTATGTTCTGATCAAAGTTGATACCAAAAATAGAGCTGTAAGCAGCGTAAGAAATAATAAAAGTTCACAAAACTTTAACAGTATGCTTCTTCTTGTGCTATTTGTCTTCCTGTCATCAGATTGAATAATATGTGATGTGCATGTTTGAAACACATACATCTAAAGTGAGTTTAAGGTCTGATCAAAGGCATTTTGAGTTACAAGCAAATATGTGATAGGCCACGTCTGATTTTACCAGCCAAGATTATCCTTCAGATTTTAATGCATACTGGCCCCAAGAATATGCTCACCAATTTCTTTGAAATTCTTTTCCTCTAATGCTGAGGTGCACATGTTTGATGCCTACATTTTCCAAACATTTAGAACAGGGCGCTGTGATATCATCATTTCTCTTAACTCCACTGTGGGGGTCTGGAGACTTAAGATGTACATCCCAGTAAAGTCCCTGTAAAGCGATAAAGTGATTATCTGTTGTATGACAGGTCACTTTAATCCATTAGAGAAACAATTAAATTTAGGTCATGGTAGGCAGAGAGTTTAGACATAAATGGGCCCAGTTTCATTTTCTCCTGTATTTAACACCTCAGTTATTCCTAATATCTAATTTTCTGAGATAATGTGAAGTTATGTTTCTCTCCTGTTTATGAGATGTCTTTGTTGTTAAGTTGCTACTGAAAAAAAACTTGATTTCCTGGTGTTCCTCATCACAATAAAAGTCTTAAATGATGATTAGCATTGAAGGCTGTTATTGTGGCCAGAAGAGAACGCGTCTATCATTGGATACTTTATAAAACTTTGTCGCAGATGCAGTCTGGATTAAGTCAGGGTGCCAGCCAGAGCGTACTCTGACAAAATAGTTGTTTTTGCTAACCAAACGATCCACCACACAGGGTTTGTCATATTGTAAAATATTTAACACTTTCAAAAGTGTAGTTTAAGTAAATGTAATTTTCACCAATATTGACACTTTCAAAAGTGTTAAATGTTCTATGTGAGTTTATTTTACACTGTTAATTTTGCTGTGCATTTAACTTTATCATAGAGGTGTGACTTTATCTAAACAGTCCGATTGGAGAGGATGGAGGACCCCTAATTTATACCCAATCGTGGCACTAACACCTGTTACTTACCTTTGTCATTTTCAAGGTGTTTTTATGGATTCCACAAATTTCCCTGTCTCTCTTGGCCCTTGTCCTAACTTTTTTAGAACATGTTGCAGCCATCATATTCAGAATATATTAAAAAAAACAATTACGTTTATCAGTTAGTTTATCAAGTATCTTGTCTCTGTGTTGTATTCAGTTGAAAACAAGTTGAAAGTCACTGTATTCGGTTTGTTTTCACATTTTGCAGAGTGTCCCAACTTTTTGGGAGTTAGGATTTATATAATCTAGTAATTGATGAGCAGTATCAACAAGCTGGCACCAGTTTATCTCCTGTGACAATAAAATTTATTTCTTTACTTTCTTATTAGTACAGTTCAAATCATATGGCACCATCTTGATACAATCAAATAACGAAATTCTATTTTACACTCTCTCTGGAGTTTTATTTTATAAGCCAAATATATTTCAAAGATTTAAAATGAAAAACATATAAAGAAACAGAAATGTGTATTGGATAAGTAGGCTGAGCCACAGGGGCATAGATAGAAGGCCATCCTGGGCCCTTGCGTGTCTGTTGGTGGGTTCATCTGTTGGTTTATGTGTCAGTTATAGAAGGGACCCCCACTGAGAGCAAAGATGCTGTAAACGAGGCCCCACAGATAACGTACTGCAGCGGGTGTCATTGAATGTGTCCCTTTGGAATACACATAAAACACACGAATGTCAGGACACAGAGGCAGGTGGAAAACTAATAAAAGACTGCAGAGAGCATATGTGAACATGTTACACTCACACATACAGTACATAACATGCTGCACACTGTGGGTAGGAGCGTGTAATCGTAACACTGTATGCAGGCGGTATCATCCGGTATAAAAGGTCACTTTTGTCATCTGAAAGCACACAGACCTCTACAGGATCCACTTTTAAAGCTTCACTAGAAAGAAAAAGGAGGGCATTCGTGCCTCTGGACACCTCACTCATAATTACAGAGCAAATCACACTGCTCTTTTTCCTCCATGTCATTTGAAAAAGTGGATTAAGAGCAAAAAAAAGGGCAGATTTTTTTAAGCTTGGCCATCTGTTTTTGTGCAAAAGCCTTAGTGTGTGTGTGTCTTCTTCCTTATCTCATCTGAACCATCCACCTCTCACATAGCTCTCACTCGCGTTTTTACTCCAAGCCAGAGAGGTCGGCTTAGGGCCCTGAAACTGGGTCATCTGGGTGTTTGATTTAAAAAAAAAAAAAAAAAAAAAGAGACTAGCTGTTGGCTGCAGAGCTGCCTGGACGCCGCACAGGTAGGGGAGAGAGGGATGGAGCCGTCGTCAAGGAAGGAGAGTGATGAGGAGAGGTCAGGATGGAACAGTGCAGCCCCGATGCAGGGGGAGATATTTTTGGACAGCACGTTGAGGTTGCAGCGCCAGAGTGTTAGCCTCTGGTCCGCTGCAGGGCCAAGGCGGAGGCCGGAGAGCCCCAAGGTCACGCCCTGCACCTCTTCTGCTGACAGAATCATGGAAAAAAAGAGGGATGATGGGAGGGAGTTGGGGTTGAAAGGTCACAAGAACCTGGACGCCATGCTGCTGATGTAGGTCTAAATAAAACTCACTCCAGTCTTCTTGAGCATTTACACACATGCACACAAACATGCAGGGTGGCGTGCAGGTCAAAATGGAACATAAACAGGCTGCCTGGTACACGCTCTCGTTTCTGAGGCGAGTGACAGTTCAGGAGTGTCACCTGTCCACAGAGGCCTCTGTGTGAAATGTGATATAACTCTGAGTGAGACCCAGACAGCCTAAGAGCTGCTGCTGTAACCAGTATCAGCTGGACTGAAGTTTAAAACCCATTAGTGTTGGAACGCACTAAAATCAGTTTTTCTTATTTCACCCTCTTTATTTATTTCACAGCTCAAACTCTTAGATACTTTCTGAGTTAAATAACTGTTGAAAAAATTGAGAAAAAATCATTGAAATTGTCCTGTCAAATAGTAGTTGTGCAAAATTTGGGACAGCTGTGGATTAGTGGTTAGAGCAGGTCATCTTTCAGTTGAAAGTTTGATGGTTAGATCACAGCTCCTGCAGTACACATGTTGAGGCTATCCTTAGGCAAGACACTTAATCCCAAATTTCTCCCACAAGTGCTATGTGAATGTAAATGAATGGGATAAAATAAAACTGATGACTGACACAGCCCTATTTTGACATCGTGCAGGTGCTGTTTAAAACGCATGGCACAGCAATTTCAGGCTTTTTGGTCTACATTTTGCTATCTTAAAGACACACAATCCGGGCATGAACCCAGTCACAAAATGCAGAGTGGATGGATTAGGGTCAGGATTACACATGGGTGTGTTTGAGAGTGAGGTGGTACAAACCAATATGAGCGTCATCTTTCGTTCCCTTACAACTGAAGGCGCATGGCGGATTTTAATTTTCATCCTTTGACGGATCAAACTCCTTTCACAGTAGTGCTGAACAATCAGAACACACACAGGACAATTTATAAAATAAACTGATGGAGTGTGTAAGTCATACTTCACTAAAGCATTCCTAAAACATCAGAAACATTTAAAAAGATGCAGTGAAAACTTCTACATGAGGAATAAAAGCGTAACATCATATATTAAAATCTCTGAACACACCAGTGGGACAGAATTAATATTGACTAATCTCTTGGCTGTTAAACATGAAATACAGGTGGGCTGTAAACATGTATCTACTTATTTTCTTTTCTGGAATCATTAGCTGTATACTTTTATGCATGTGTAAATTCTACTAGACAGTTTGTATTAATATCCATCAGATATATTGTCCAATGCATTTAGAAAGTATTCAGACCCCTTTGTCTTTTTCTCAATTTTGTTATGTTACAGCTTGATGCTACAGTCAAAAACATCATTTTTATTTTCAATCTACACTCAGTACCGCATCATGACAATGTGAAAACAGAACTGCAGATTTCTTTTGCAGATTTTCCAAAATAAAAAAAACTGTACAAACTGTTCAGACCCCTCATCTAATCACTCGAAATTATACTCAGGTTCCTCCTGTTTCTTAGGTGAGATGTTTCTCCTCCTTCATTGGAGTCCACCTGTGGTACATTAAATTGATTGGACATAATTTGAAAGGCACACACCTCTCTTCAGAAGGCCTCATGGCTTAGGGTGCATTCACATCAGAGCTGTTTGGTCCGCTTTGAATGAACTCTGGTCTGTTTTCCTGGATAGTCCAGTTCATTTGGAGTGATGTGAAAGCTCACACGAACTCTGGTGTGGACCAAACAAGCAGACTGTGGTCCACTTGGGGTCTCGGTTTGCTTTGAAACAAACCCTGGTGCAGTCCATTTGAGGTGTAAAAGCACAGCAGACCAACTTGTGAACCAATGGCATGGAGTGGCATAAAGCGTAATGATTTACGGATTTACATATGTGATTTAATAAACTCAAATACTTTTCAGTACCTCACAAGGCATCTGTGCAGCCATAGCAACACATTATAGTCTCTCCCTGGCTCGCCTTTTTCTTCAATGCTTATTGAGACTTATTCATCTCAAGTAAAGAATGACATGCTGAACAGCTCACCACCTCGCTGGCTGCTCATAATGCCCCAATGCAAAAGCAGAAACCCCATGACAGCATATATTCAGTGTTTTTTCATTGATTATGTAGAAAAAAGACCAGTGGAAGGAGACAGACTTCCGGTTTTGTCTTCTTCTACATCTCCTTTTCCTCTTTACCGCTCTTTGTTTGGGATGGCAGCACCACAAACATATGGTTTGGTTCATTTGACCACGGGAAATGTGAATGTGAACCAAACCATAGGAAAGTGCAACAATTTTGCAATTTCAGTTACAAAACAAACCCAGTCCCCCGAACTATCAGGTGTGAAAATGACCTTACAATGCATAGCGGAGCAAAACCAAGCTATGAGGTCAAAGGGCCTGAGACAGGATGGGTCGAAGTTCAGAAGACAACCATCACCACAGCCCTCCAGCGATCTGGTCTTTATGGCGGAGTAACCAGATAGAAGCCTCTCCTCACTGCTAACACATGAAAACCCACATTGCTGGGCGACCAGCTCTTAAAAGAGTCCTAGTTATGCCAAACATCTTCCATTTGAAAATTGGCTGCTGTGCTCTTGGGAACTTTCAGCACAACAGAAGTCTTTTTCTGTAGCCTTCTCCAGATCTGTGCCTTACGACAATCCTGTCTCTGAGCTCTGCAGGCATTTTCAACAAGAAATTCCAATTCTTAATGAGACCTGTGAATAGTATTTGTTGACCTTAATGTTGTTGAAAGGTTATCAAATATGCTGCACGTCTGCACTAAAAAAACATAATGAAACCGCTTATTTCAGCTTGAAGAAACAACTGACAGAGAGAAAATGAGTTTGTTTAAACATTTTATTGCTATGTAAAATTAAAAATCTTATACCTCCAATGAAAAAGAACTACTCTTAAATAACACAAAAAAAACAGGCAAAATAAAAAATATTTGGCATTGTGAATAGCTGTTCAGTGTACGGGGGCATTCAGTTCAAGCAGAATTCTTGATGTACATTAAAGTGTATTTTGCTGATGAACTACCTTCTTTGAAAGTCTATAAATTATCTCATGGGTTGTACACATAGCCAAGTAAACTATATAACATACTACACTGCTTCTCTCTATCAACATTTAATACTGTTTTAACTGAGGCCCTACTTCAGATTCATGACGTAATAACCTTAAACAAAACCCAACTGAACACATGAAGTAGATGTGCTTATTATTGGCACATCCATGATATCCCTGGCACTTTGTACCTGCAGTGCGGTGGGGGAAAAGGCTGCAATTGCTCATCCCAGGCAAATCACCACTGTTACATTGCGGCACACTGAGGCTGATGCGCCGTGTCATTCAACGTGCTGCACAATCTGTAAGCAAAGCAATGCATCCCATTTATCCTTTACACATCCGCATGAGAGACGACAGATCTACGAGTGTCTTCCTCTAAGTGCAGCCAAAACAAGACACAATGATTAATAATGACACAAAACTTCAAGTATAACCCAAATTCAGCTCTTCTCTCTGACCACTAGAGTCTGGGCGACGACCTAAAATCTAAGCATGCAACTACTTCAGTAATGTGCACCCACTTTCTCTTTCTGTGACAAAGTGCATATTAGAAACTGGGTGCTCTCTGAGACTTAAGTTTGGCTCTTTACGCTGTGGCATCGACATCAGCTCATTCTCCAAGAGGCAAAGAGGCTTGGCTTTACTAAACCGACATTCTAAAACAATGAGCTGATAAACTATGCTGCCCTTAATATCACAGAAAAACATGAAGCATCAGCATTCAAAGTTAAACATTTTGAGTTTTCTGGGCAACATCCCTTCACCGTACTCTCACCTGCAAAAACTAGAACATAAAGTGACTGTTTATAAACATAAGTCTCTGATATAAGTTATGAAATAAATAAAATTCTGAAAAAAAAATACAGCCAGCAAAAATAAGCTTTTTGTAGTTTTACATCCACTTTCTCAAACAAGGGATAGCTTTTTTTGATCTCATTCCATTTCTGCATTCTGCATCAGCATTCACTGCATTCATGGAATACCTTAAAAAAATGAGTAAATAAATAATCCTTGCATTGTTTAGTATTTGTTATTTTTTCCTTTTACAGTACCTTGACCTGTAACTGTACAGTGAGTAGGTATAATACAGCAGTTACAAGGAGAAATGACCCATTGTCTCATGTTAACGGGTTAAGGTGGGGGTTGAGGATACTGGTGGTCTGCTGGTCTGGGAAGGTCCAACCTAATCTACATTGAACACGGCCTTTTGGCAGTCCCAAATCCACCAGGCCTGTCTTTGTTAGTCTTTTAGGGGGTTTTGGCTGAGGCTGAGGTTGCATCCGGTGTCCAGAGCTGCCCCAAATTCCATATCCATACTGGACTTGCTGCGATCGGAGTTTGGCTGGGTGAGAGACCAAGGGAGATGGGTCGAGGTCAAAAGGCGAGGTGCCCATAGCCAGGGTTGCCACGGTGACCTCAGAAGTGGCCCATCCTAGCGGCGAAAAGGCTGCGCGAGCGTGGCACGGCTGAGGAGATGCGGCCAAAGCTGGACGAAGGCCACTTCACAATGAACTGGGAGGTCACTGGCAGCAGATACCTGGACAGACGGACAAGAGCGAGGGACGGAGGGATTAGGGGAGAGGATGAACATAATGAGAGGATTAGATTTGCAAAGGTCACAATTCAGAGGTCAGGGCGCATTAGCGCTCAGCGCTGAGACCAAATGCTGTCAATTTTTCATATGTTGATTTTGCCAGTTATGGCCCACTCTGTTTACACATTTCTGCTTTAATAAAAGCCTGATGATTCAAGACATAATGACATCACATTCTACTTGAAAGCAATGAGAAAGTAAAGGGTGGACTTCAAGTGTGAGAACCGTTTGAGCTGGATTAATTTCTTTTGAACTGCAACCGCTAATGATGATTCATATGGATTCATGTGCATTTTTGCCCATTATTAATTATATAACCATATTGTGATTAAAATGCTAACATTTCATGACTCCCTGAAGACATTTGGGATTGAATCCCAAATGTCTCATTTTGTCCAACCAGCAGTTGGACAAAACCTGAGCTTGAGTTTTGGACAGTTTGACAACAAAAACAAGGCATGACATTTAAGAAAAATCTGGTTCTATCTAATCTTATGTTTTAGGGCGCGACCACACTAGGCAATCTGTACTTCTATTTTGCGAAAGCCATTTAACCCCCTTTCCAGGTCCCCCTTTTGGCCTATACTCATACTACTTAACACATCAAGGCCTGAGCACGGATGCGTCATGCACTGACGTCATCATGTCACACATCCACGGTTGATGAATTAGTCTGATGAATAAGTCTGATAAGTCACCATAAGTAATCTTTTTGTGTTGTTGTTTAAGGCTTTGAAATAGCAGCCCATTTGTATGATGTCTGATTTAACACATGGCTTATGTCGCCTGACCTGGGATCAGTGCATTAACTATACAGAGTCAAATAAAGAGAAAGAGAGGTTCATAGCACAAATTTTTCCCTTACCAGAGCACCTTATCCGTAGCCTGATCAGCTCTTAGAGTTTCAAGCCCTTCTCCTGCTGAATGAAACCCCGACTTTCGAACTCATATGAATCCTACTGTCGTTTTGCATGTCTGTTTTCTATCTGAATTCCCAACACAACATGCACATGCCATGAATTGGGCCATCTCTCTGCGTCATTTCAGAGCCTTTTCAGGCTGCTCCTCATTTAAATAAGCAGACCTCTCACGTCATAGAACAGCCCGTGTCCCAATTAGGATTAAATGTTCAGCTTTAAAATTTTTTTCATGATGGGAGGAATTTTAACCATCTGATGAGACCTGGAGGAAAATACACCCCAGGATTTATAAATGATGTCTGCTCAAATTAAAGCAATCAAAACCACAATTTCATTTATTGTTGACATAAAATTTAATCGTGGGTTAATGAATTCAGTTATTAATTTGGCATTATAACTATATAATAGTGATGGGTTAAATCAGTCAGAAGATTAACCTCAACACACTTGTCTGCATATGTGGCAGAGGATGAGAGTATTTGTTATCCTGAGAGCAGATGTTTGAAGCTCAATCAAGGGAATAATCTTTGTTCTACATAGTAAAAACCTGTCCCATTCATTAAGACCTGACTTTCCAAGAAACTGGTCAGAAATATGGATGGGTCTGTGCTCTATTAGGATAAGAGGTTGAATTCAGAGTCATGTGCAGTTGGTTAAATTTTTCAGCTTCGATAAAATCTTTGACAAAATACATAGTTCTCTCTTTATCTGTCTTGATAAATCATGGCATCTCTGTCAGCCTCTCTTTTACTGGACACTAGCTGTGGTTACATGAGCACTTTTTCACAATCGGATATTAAATTTATTCTGATCTGAGATTTAGACATCTCTGTTCACATGGATGCTAAAACATGCAATCTAATTCAGATATGCATGCTCATGCTTCATACATTTGATCTAAATGAATGAGCTCTGACGTGCAGTATTGTCCCACCAGTCAAATCTACCAAGAATTTGCCTTAAAAGAAAAAATTCTTAGTTGTGAAGAAACTGTCACTATACAATGCCAGATCACTTGTTTTTATCTGTGAAAACATGCTGGATTGTTATACTGCCTCATGTCTGTACCTTGTTTCATCTGATCAACAATTTGTGCCTGGGCTCAAACATGCCCAATCACGGTACAGATTGCCTAGTATGAGTGCACCCTTATTTTGAAAGACAGACAGTCAAGAATCCACACATACATCCATCTAAGGAACAAGAAAGTATTGTGTTGGCAAATTTCAGAAGCTGGAAACTTTGGCCAGTTTTGCATGAAAAGAGTCATAAATAACTCAAAATAAGAATTTCTTCTTTCAGTGATCTAACAAATCAAAAAATTGTTGCAGCTCATACTTTTTTGGACTTTCCCATACCTAAAAGTTCAATGCAAATGTAATATGTTTCAGTCATCTCTAATTGCACTGTATGCACTATTAATGTTTTTTCATTTCAAGTGGGCATTCCACTGAAAGAAGCAGATCTCTTTTTCCGTGAAAGATAACTTAATTCTCTAACTTTGACCCTTAAAATTTGAGTATCATGAACAGGAATTCCTCACCTATCATTCCGCAGCACAGACGTCAGAACCTTTCTAAGACTTTTCTATGACACCTTCCACCGAGACAGAGCAGTGAGGCAGCTCCTGCTAACAGCGTTCCAGTACCTGAGAATGAGACCAGCGTCAGGTTGAGATAAGATTAGGAGGGGCTGAACCCTGCTCCCGTCTTCGTTAGTTACTGGAAATGAGTCAGACATGGTTGTCAGAGCAATGTCAGATGAGATGATCAAATCCTGGACAAGGTTAACTGAAGGTTATGCATATGTCAGGGGTACTGTTCAGAGGACATAAGACAGGGACAGTTTGAATTCTTCCAGACTGATCAGTTGGAAGAATGACTTACATTGCTGTGCTTCTCCTGCACCTTTAACGTATTGTGATATAAAACGCTGTGACCTCAGTGCCACATCCACAGTAAGGATCTATAGCTAATAAAAGATACATCTAGTTGAACAAGTACAATGGTCAAAAGAAATTGTCCCTGTGGAAGTGTTTAAGATGGGACAATCTAATCAAAAGGGAGTCACTGGGGCCGAGGATTACAGAGCAAAAAAAGTAATATCTCCTTTTAAGCTGGTGCAGAGATAGCATACTTTTCCTCTGACAGCTCTCTCCTTGTGAGATAGCTCTTGGACAAATTAGCTGGGGAGCTGCTTCTAAAGTCGACCGGAAAGGGGGGAAAAAGCTTGTCGCTGAGGGCATCTGCTTCAATACAGCCCCAGACCCAGGAGAGTAAGAAAGGATTCAAATTAACTTCATTTAGTCCAACAAGAGTGTCCTTGAAAGAGCTTCAAGTGGGCCGTAGGTATCCCTCCAGCACATCTTCTTTGGCTCTGACTGGACTAGTCGAACAAGGGCTCAGTCCGTTTTTTCCATCTTTAACTCCTGCACCAAACCCCAGAGAACAGGACAGAATCTGCTTTGCTTTAAGCCTTTTTACATTTGCTTCCATTAGGGAGCTCAAGGTGCACACTTGGATGTGACGATTATTAATTTAATAGAACGACTCTGTGTCACTGCTGGATGTAAATCTTCTTTATTTCTTGTGTTTTCCTTCCCCCTCTGATACAAGATCCACCGTACTTTTATTTGGTTTTTGTTCATGGATTTCTGCTGTGATTTCTCCTTTCACCCTTCAATTTCCATAAGGTTTTCACTGAAAAGCCCAAGCACAGGCATGGAAATGGCAAAAACAGGGAAAGAAAATCAAATATTGAACATCCATCGAGGGTGTGTGTGTTCTTAAGAGATCCACTGCTATTCACTTTGAGAATATTCAGCTCACTGAAAGAATCACAGAGCTGGTAGTAGCAAAGGGTTGGGTGGTGGAGGTGTTCACGTCCATGCAGCCACTCTCTCTGCAGGCTATGTATAATTGGACCCTCATTCAGCATCTTCCAGGTCCGTCCTCCTTTTGATCATGAAGAACGTCTTGGTAACAGCACGCATGCTTGATAGCCAGGGGGAGGCTTGTTTCGTGCACTTGTGCTTCGCTTCAGTCCATCACTTGAGAGGGAGACAGAAAGACACGCGCCTGCTCTGTTCCTCACATGCAAGGCTACCATCTACTACTGTTGACTACTGACATGCTTTCCACGCTACTCTATTGACAGGAGTGCCACGGCAAATTAAGACAAGGCCAGGCAGGACAAAATGCCATGACTAAGGATGACTGCCTCAATAGCTGACGCAATCACCAACCAAGAGGTACACAGAGGCTTGAAGGTTATCTGCAGCCCACATTCAGCTCAACACCCCAATTAACCCTAATTACTGCCACACTTTTCCAACAGATGAAAGTTAATAGATTCTGAAACTTCTGTCATCTCGGGAAATTGTCTTTGGGTAGTGACAGTAATTTCAGTCTTAACAAGAAAGTTATTAGTGGAGCTGTTTGGTGACATCCTCTCATCTGCCCACACAGACTGAAGGACTTTTCTAAGACCCATGATGCTGTTGACACACCTGATCAGGGCACTCCACGGAGGGAGGATGCTTGAACCATAGTGGGAAGTAGTGGTCAACAATGGGTACAACAAAGGAACATCACTAACAGGCTTCTAAGAGCTCTGCAACCATATGTGTGTGCATGCACAAAGACGGCGTGCAAATGATTGACTGATTAGAGACAGATTGGCCAGCACGTATGATTTTTGATCTCAGGGAGTCAGACTGTGAGGGGATCCAAAATGTGGTTAGTGTGTCTTTGTGTCTGATAATGAAATGAACTTGGAATAAAGCTGATCTTCATTTGGAAATACCTCAAACACAATCTCACTCTCTGAAAAATACCAGTTCACTTCAGATTTAACAAAATGTTGTTGATGCAGTACAGTTAAGCTGTGAACATTTTATATACATTTTGATACCAGATGTTTTGAAACAATATTCATTATTTCATTGATACAGAACATTGAATCACTGTAGCTTTAAGCCCAGTTCAGACCAAAGATTTGCAATGCAATGAGACCATTTTGGAAAAAAATGGGACGTTGCAGCTGTATGAACTGAGCTGTGGCTTTTTGGACATTGCAAAGGCTATGATGCCAACAAGTGTTCGTTCAAAACTGATTCTTTCTTATTTGTTTACATAATTTCAAGCCATAAATTGTGGAGTTGATTACATCTGTCTTTGATTTTTAAAAATACAACTTTTCACACAGAAACAGTTTGATGAACACTCCTTTCCTCTCCATCAGCTGTGCAATGAAGTAGCATGCTCGGGGCTAAACCAGTTATTACATGAGAAATTCAAGGCTGTAGTGGCTAAATTGGGCTGTGGAAAAATATTATTTTCAGCAGATATCTTCATCATAACACTGAGCTAGCAAAGCAGTTTGATGTTAACTTGTGCTGTTTTCACTGCCATGCTAAGATGGTGATGACAAGAAACATGCATTATACATCTAGGTACAGATGCATAATATTATCGGCATGATAAATGTACTGGCAGATATTGGCTTAAGAAGTCTGCAGATAACATTTCTGTTGATACTTGCAACTGATATTTTGGCTATATAAATGTGCTTATCAGCTGTATATATTGACCGTATAAACAAAGAAGTTAGTTGAGTTTAAGCTGGACCAACAGATGTACGTCAGCTGAAGACTTTTTCTTCATTCATTATTATTCCTTATACTTGAAGACTAGGTTTATTTGTTCATCCTAAAACTTTAAATGTAATGTTTTAAGGACTGAAGTTTAAGGTCTGAACTACATTTAAAAACTGGTATTGACATTGGTATCAGCTATAGTAAATTTCAGCATTTACAGCAAAAATTCCAAGGTTGTGGATCTTTACTTTATGGTAATGAACCCCTCATAAAGGAATCATACAGCCTGACATTACCCATTATCATGATGTTAAAAAAAAGTATTGTCCTTCTTGTAGAGACAGATTTATTGTGCAGTAACTTAAGAATAAATCACTCTAAATTGAGTGACTGTGAGTTGTTGATATGGAAATGCTACATTGTCTTTCCCAGTTGTAGTGGTATAAACTAGTAAGCTTTGAGAGCTGACAAGAACGGCCTGTCACAGCAAGTTGCAACTGGTCTTGAACATGTGATCTGAACTGGGCTTTAAAAGACCAAAACTCTTCACTCATATTCATCAAAGTGCCATGAGCAAAAGAGAGCAATGTTCAAGCTGTACAAATACTTTGGAGACTTCTTGTAACTTAATCAATGCCAACATATTTTTGTAACTCAGACAGTGTGCAAGAGTTGTGGTTGATGGTTATAATCATGATATTGCCCATAATGGGTATCTAGAACTTGCACTTTTGTTGCCTTGGTATCAAAGCAAATATTGTTTGATATTTACTAGAATTGAATGAAAGTTTAAAAAAAATCTTGTATCACTCCAAACTTTGTACACAGCTGACAAGAACGGAAACAATTCTGACCCACTATATGCCACTCTGATCAATAATGTGACTTTAAAATCTTACAAATCTGCAGTACAGCCATGGTTCAGTTTTCGGAGCTGTTCAATACTGAAATTTACTGGTTACACCACTGTGGTCTATATTTAAAAGATTTGGTACTAAATCCACAGTTTTTTTGCACATTAAAGAAAAAGCATTAAAATGTGGTTTAAGAAGTCTATGTTAGTCAAGTTTAGGTATCTTCCAGAGTTAAAGTACATAATTCTGCCTTCATGACAGCAGATCTTGACTGTATTGTTTCAAGATGGAGATAAAAAATGTGAATCCAGTCTTTTGATTGTCTTTCAGGTGCACGTGGACACAGCTCAGGAGAAATAGTATGTATTAAGCTAGCTTTAAAACACTGACGACAGTTAGATGATTGCTGCACAACAGTCACATGATGTGCATGCACACACACATATGCACACACACAATTTCCCCTCTCATATGCATCTATGAGAAACACAATCCTAACAGCTTCTCAGCTCTCTGAAGTATAGGCGGGTGGCAACTGTTCCCAGCATGCCTGATGGAGAGATGATGGTTTGTGTCGTGAAACTGCAAACCGCACGATGCAAGGCGAGCCATTGTCTGTCTTCTTATGACAAGAAGAGAGCAGTGCTGAGGTTGATCATGGTGGTGATACAGTGCAGGTGAGGAGCTCAGTTCCCACTGAGGCCACTTGTACTGAAAATGCACTCGGAGTAAGATGTTCTTGATAAAAGCATTGAGTGGAAGCAGAGTTTAGCGTGTGGCAGCGGGGTGATTGGCTGGGGATGTACTGCAAGCTGCAGAATGGTTGCCTTATTGGCAAACAGTGCTCCAAACAGTCTCAATGTTCTTCCATCTCCTATATCCTTCATTTGAATCCTTTTTAAATGTTTCTAGGTATGAATATCAGATCATTTTTTAACATTTAACATTTTCATGCAGTTAGAAAATCCAAACATTACTAATTAAGTTAAGGGTGAGTAAAGGAGAGGGGACCATGTTAGACTGTTGGTTGCAACCATCACTGTGCAGGTGGGACCAAGCCTTTGTTACAGCTGTGAGGTGTGAGAGCAGCAGAAAGCAGGGTCGGTGCTGAAAGATGGAGGGAGGAAAGGGGGGGTTTAGCAGAACTAAACCAAGCAGAGACCTGCATCGAGGGGCGAAGAAACGGAGGAAGAGGAGGAAGAAGAAGCAGCAGCGACAGCAGCAGGGGTTGAGCCATGGGTAGAGGCTGGTCCAGCAGCAAATGGTAAGCTTTTTTACACAGACATATATAGACAGAAGAAATAAGGAAACACAGACCAATGCATGCTTAAATGGACTCTCAAGGATACCTTGTAAGAAATGTGGATAATTTGTGAATGCTTGCATATAAAACCAAATCACAGTAAAGTTTTATTTTCTTAATTAGTCCACTTATTGAGTTAAATTCTTAAACTCATCCTCAAAACAAATATTCTCAAGCTAAAATAATCATTAGCAGCACCGTCAGGTTAGTGGGAACATAAGTAGCCCCGCTTTCTGTACACAAGCCACACATACTTTAATTCTAACAGCCAAGGTTTTAATACTGTAGGTGCAAAGTGATAGCTTGTTAAAATATGCACAAGAGTTATGAATCATGTAAAGCGAGGCCCCGGGAAAAAGGAGCTCTCTCTCTCTCTCTCATAAGGTCATTTGCTGCACAGGCTCATCTGGGCTCTAATTGAATTAAGCCGGCCTCAGGGGGCCCCGGGCTAACCTGAGCGCTAATCTGTGGGCCATTATTTCCTGTTAACAGCACACTCCTTCTCTCTCCCTTCCCACCTCTCCCAACTCCCTGTCTGGCAGCCCAAAGCATATGTGCTTTAAAAGTTCACTCACTCCAAACCTGAGCTGCTGCCTCCTGCGGGAAACAACCTTAAAAATAGAATGAGGCTGATTTTTGGGGGGATTTGTTTGTTTTTATTGGAGTTAGATGATGAAGATGATGGCTCTGAGGTTCAATGGAGAAGAGAGAGGAAATGCTCCTGAGAGGTTTAATGATGATAGATGTTTACACCTTTGTATCAAAAACTGTCTTATCTGTATGCCAAAGTGTGTTTACTATGTGTGCTATTATTTAACCGTATTTTTTCCCTTTTTTTAAACAGAGTTAGAACTAAGTTTGTAACTATGCATCTCCACAGTTCTTAAAGAAACCTGGCCTTTACTAGTTACTAAATATGTCAGCCTAATTATCAACCACTGTGTTTTCACACATGCACAAAACTATTTAAAAACTTACAGAAATTAAGAAGTGAGCTGCATGTAAGAATGTCAACAGCCAAACTTGCTCCATGATTTACCCATATTTATTTCTACCATTTCTGTGTGAACTCAGGATGAGCAGCAGCATGGACATACGTAGTAGGCACTGTGGGGGAAAATTTACAGGTAGTGAGTTGGGCTTAATTGATTATCTTTACTAAGCACAATGTCATTGTCATTATATTGCTATCAGCAGATAATAACTTCGAAAGTTACATTTTGGTATGGGTTTCCAATTAAAATAAATTTTCTTTCATCCTCATTCTTTTAACTGAAGTTAAAGTTAAGAATTATTTATATGACAGAAATGTATGATTTTACTGTAGGAGAGTGGTGTTGTAGGTGTTTGTCAGGACAATTAAAGCCACCCTCAGCTCTAGCCTTTTGTCTCTCAACACAGTGGTTCCTAATCTTTTTTTTTCTCAGTGCCTCCCTACTCGTATTTCAGAAAGCTAAGCCCCCACAGGATCAACTTGGAAAAATAAGAAATCCATTAGACCTGTTTTCATTGACAAAATCCAAACATAACAGGCATAGTCATAAATGTACATGAACCAAAACTTTGAATTTTTTAGATAAAAAATGACAAAAGTAGAATAACAATCCCCGTTTTTAGTTTGTTTTCTTGTACACTTTTTACTTTAAAGTTGTTTTTTACAGTTTCAAAAACTTGCCATTTTTGAGTTTCTGATGTCAAAATGTTAGACTTTTTAAACCTGGAAATTTCAAGGTTTTGAAATTGTGAATTCCCAACTTTTTAAACACTGAAATTCTGAGTTTGTTTCCTTGTTAATGTTTCACTCTATAAACTAAAAAAAAAAAAAACACATTTTTTTCCTATAAATGTGGATTTTTTTGCTCAAAATAAAAATGATGGATCATTTTGATTCCTCATCTTTGAGGTTGGCCCTTATACATTTTGTTCCTAATCATGATGTAGAAAAAAATTCAATTTACAGAGACCCCACACACACACACACACCCCCACCTGCACACACACACACACACACACAGGGGATCCCAGGTTGGTAACCACTGTCTTACAGTAGCATTACAATAATGCTACCCATAGACTTCAAATGGTATTAAAGCTGCTTCTTTTGTTTTACTGCTCACCAGTATCTTCTAATTATTATCTGTCAGTCCAATGAAACAGAGCAGTGATAAAAAGGCAGAAAATATCAAAAACTACTTAACATCATTTGCTGCCTCCTAAGATGTCCACTCTGTCCCATCTGACTTTTAGAGCCTCCCACTGTGAGGTGAAGAAGATTTTAAGGCAGGCTGGCCTGAAATGTTTGCAAGATTTTAAGAGTTCATGTGTGGAAAGCATTAAGTAGTATTCCCCCTGAATGTTTTTTACTTTGTATGTATTTTTTGAGTGTTCTGATCCTGTCATGCATATGAATACTGTTAACATATTTCATCTGCCAACTAAGGAAATTTACCGTGTTAAGTATCCACCTTTAGGTCTAAAGATGCTTTCTGATGTTAGAAAGAAAACCTGTACCCTTAATCCTTAAGATTGAACAATAATTTGAACAAGTTTCCTTTTCTGGCATTAACATAAGTGCTTTTTTCCAGAGCACTTAGTCCAGCTATAACCTTGGATCTTGTATTTCTATGTCTTTGAGTCTCTCCAAGCCACCATACAGTATGGTAGAGTATTTATTGCAGCAGGAATGCTACAAGAATCTTAAAAAAAATAAATAAATAAAGAGCTCCTTGGGGAAACGTCAAGAAGGCTGGGTGTTCCTCTCACCTGGTGTCGTCCCATTCGGGGCTGAGTCCGGTCAGTGAGCCACGAGACTCTGAGACAAACTTGTAGACTACCAACAAGCAGTCTCTGGACAGCTGGACCAGCCGGCGGCAACACTGCAGCTCCTGGGGTGTGACTACCTCACTGCTTTTACTGAAGATGGTCTCCCATGATGAACTAAAGAGAAAAGCAGAAGGCAAATACGCACAGACAGAGTTACAGGAAGTTCTAGATACAAATCACCATGAATTTATCAGAAGTAACAAGTAACAGAAACACTACATGTTTATCATGTACATGCATGGTGCAGGCATACAGATTAAGTCACATAATCTCAGTACCTTGCCTATATTCATAAATATGGAAATATGCTGTCTCATGTGTGGCCTTTACAGCACATGTGTGTATCTACTTTTTAGTCTCTACCACACAGATGTGCAGGAAGATAGACAGACACACAGAGAGGGGAGATGAAACAAATCCAAGTACAGTTAACCCCCTTTACAACCCCGGACATACCCCTAACTGTGAGAGAGCTTCAACAACTGAGACACACAACTCCGGGGGGTGCGTTTGATGTCTACCCCCTTTCACTCCTTAGTTAGTGGGGGGTGTTTCCTCTGAAAGGGTTCAAAACTGTGTGTTTCCATTCTCTTTCCTCTAAGTCGTTTTCAAAGCCTGTTGAATTCATCGCCCACAATAGCTGCGAGGCCGTTTGATTGTTGTTAAGTCCCTTAGATAAAATATCAAACAAGAGATGCAGAGGAGCGGGTGGGGGCACTCGGATTTGGAGTGTGCTTTTTCGAGGTGCACTTCTTTGCTGTTGCCTCGTGACATCGGGCCCCCCTGTTGGTTTTCATCCATGTTTGGGCCATGGCCTGTTGTAGTGAGGGGTGGGGGTGATAGGATAGAAAACTAGCTGGATCTTCCAGGGCAGGCTGTGATCAGACAAGAGCAGCATGGGGTGCAGCATGCTTGGGGTAGCTGAGGCTAGGCTAGGCTAGGCTAATCCTTTTGGGCTACTCCTCCATCCAATGGTGATACTATCTAATGGATCACTTTCCGTTTCTGTCCCTTTGTTTAAAAAAAAAAAAAAGAAATTCCTTATGACCATGTCCTCCCCTTTTCTCCCACTTATTCTGCTGTCTTCTCTTTCTTTCCAATCACCCACACACTTATTCTCCCTATAGGTCTGGTGAACAACTTAAGGAAAAAAAAGGGTTTAGGGTTTCGACTTCAGTTACACCCTCTGAGCCGTCTGTGACGAGGGAAACACGGCTGCTGAACAACTGAACAGTAAAGATTATCGAGAGTGGGTGATGCAAAAAGGTCACACTGTTATCATAGATGAGATGAAACGTTACAAGCTGTCCATCTGTCAGGGTTGAAAATGTGTGTTTGAATGTGTTTAACTGCATGTGTGTGCCTCTGGGTAAGAGTGCTCAAGTGTAGAAAAATATGGAGTGAAAACGAGCGTCATGCATCTGATGATGTCTTGCCCTGTGAGTTTTTCTGACTTTGAAGGAATCAAAATATGTGTTTAAGAAATGCCAGAGAGAACCACTGATGGAAAGTGGTACTTTTGTGTTTATGTGTCTCGTCTCCTGTTTTGGTATTTCTATGAAGACACGATCAAGTGGGCTGTCACTGCAGTGACTCATCTTGTAGGAAGCTACTTTCTGTGGCTTCAAAAAAGTTGAAAAGTTAAAGGAAACCCAGTTAAAACTTCAAAGTATTGGATTAAAAAAAAAAAACAAAGTAAAGAAGTGAGAGGCCTTCATTCACCCTCTTCCTGCTTCCTTCCTCCCCCTTGCTTTCTCTTCCTCTCACCTGTGAAAAAGCCCTGATTAACAGCCCAGATTTGTGACCTTAATTTGCACCTCTCCTCCGCAGAGCAACATGCTTCTTTCATCCCTGGGAGCTTTCAGGAAAGTGCAAAGAGGTCTGCTTAGTCTGTCACTCATTCTCTGTCATTCAGCTGCTGTTGCTTTGCCAGTCAGACTGAATAAAAATGGTAAATTGTCCCTGCTGTCACTGAAACTGATACACTGACGATTGCTGGGCACCGGGACATGGGGAGATTGATTGGTAAGTGAACTGTGGAGATACAAGCTGGCACCGTGCATTGAAAGAAGCAGTGACTGGCCTGAAGTGTGACTGCTTGTTTGCGTTAAATCATAAAATGTAGTTTTCAAGAGACTGGAACCTTTTATGTTGTGGCTGTTTTCGCTAGTCTTGGTTGAGATCTTCAACTGTAGTCAAATCAAAGGTAGTGTTGTTTACACTTTTTGATGAGACTTTAATTTCACCTCTTATAATCAGTCTTTTCTAACAAATAATTCAGTCAGGGCCACTTTGTCAAAAAAAGGCATGGTTTGCAATTATACATTTTTCTTTTTATCAGCAGTTATTAATTTGCTCTTATTGCTGTTATTTGAATTTTGGCAATGTGGCTGTTCTGGGATCCCCTGCCCTTCTTATGTGGAAAGCATCAAGCAAGAACAACACATTCCTGCTGTCCCTGTGCCTACAAGGAAAGCCTGAGGCGAGGTGAGAAGCAGCAATAAATCCAGAGCAGGGCAGGCATAAATGAGAACAGAATGACATTGATTGAGTCAGGTGTAGCATAAAGGAGAAGCTGGGGTGGAGGAGGGTTGCAAAAGCAGCTTGCAGAAGGGGCAGAAAAGCATAGCCAGACAAGAGTAGTTTAAATATGGCAGCATTACTTCAATTAGCCAATAGCATGGTAAGAGTGAATCAGCTGGTTGTCAGTTGATGAGAGCTTGCATGAGATTATACGCTTGATAAGTGACATGTGTGTATAGTGAAAAATCAGGGTTTGAACCAGGGCTGGCTATTGGCATGGATATCACCTTACGATACCTATCAGGATACTCTACAATACTTCATAAGGAAATCTTTCATAAATTGTCCAAAACTTAGATGAGAAGAAGACACAGGAGACTGAGATGAAAGGGTTGAGCTGTTTACTTAGTCTTGGCCAGTATGAGGTTAAAGCCAGATTTTCCAACGAATCACAAAGTAGTTCACCCTTTAATACCTTTTGGTCAACCTTAACCTTGATCATAACTCAAAATATGATCCACAGACTCCACTGATGGACGTGATGCACTAACACGTACTGGAGCCAGACTATCTCAGTCTAAGGTTCACAGGCATACAAGCTGTGAGGAAACAACTTTGACTACAGGAACAAACAGCATTTTATCTAATTCAAGAATGTGAGTTTAGACTATCAACCCAGGAGAAGAGGAGAGATGCCTAGAGTCTCCACTCCTGACTGTACATCATGACCTGGGCCTTTAAGTAGCTGAACAGAACATCTGTCGAGAGACTGAAGTGCAGAAAAATAATTAATGTTGGAAATTTCCTTGACAATACTGAAATAATTTTCTGAAACAAAGCTGAGCCAAGAATACATTTAGCTTTGTTTGTAAGTGTAAACTAATTCATCAAGGTTTTCTTTGTATGGTTCACAACAGCAAAATTGTAAACTTAAAGATAACACTACATAAAAACAGAGGAAAGACGGTGGATAGACTTGGAAACAGGGAAGAGAGTGGGGAGAGACATGCAGTAAAGGGCCACAGGCTGGATTCAAACCCAGGCCACCCGCGTACCGCCTTAAACTACTCGACCATCTGTGTGCCCAGTCCTGCAGACCCTTTAGCGTCATCTAGCCAGATGAAGGGAAGACAAGAGTCTTAAGCCTGTTTCAGACTGGGAGCGTGTTTTGCTGCTTGCGTGTGCCGCGCATGTCTGCTCCGGCTCCTGCCAGTGGGCTTTCACACAGTGAAAGCCCCACTGGCAGGGTGTCAGCGAATCTCCCTCTTCTCAAAGCCCTGTGCTTCTTCATAAGTTTTACCTGAATAACCCCCCTACAAGCTACTTGATTCACTGTATAGAGGAAGTATGTCAGGAACTATTCAAAACAAAAGCATTCTGTACAAATGAAAGGAGTTTTTCTACAGAAACGCTAAAACAGGCTTTTAATTTGAAAAGCACAAATCAGAAAAGCACTTACTGTGTTTAACTTTCCTGTGACATATTCTACTAGTGTGGAGACAGAAAGTCTCACTAATAGTAGATCTTTAGAGAACAGCTTTATCAAATAGGTGCATTTAAGCTTGTGGCCTTCCTCAGGGTTATCAAGAAACACATTGTAAACATAGTCTATGTGCATATATGCTACAACATTTTAAATATGGCTCTCCATTTATCATTTTCCTGTCTAATATGGTCCATAGCCGCAAGCGGTGCGTGGAAAAACTAGATGAGACTTTGAACCTCTAAACTCTCTGCGCCTGAGCCGTGCGTATCAGGCGTGCGAGACGCAGCACACATGCAGGCAGTCTGAAACCTCTGACTTGTTGACATGCAATCAAACTGAAAATCCAGGTGTCTCGCGGTTGAGACGCGCGTCATGCTCCCAGTCTGAAATGGGCTTTAAAGAGTCTTGTACTGAGCTAGTAGGCTAGCTGAGATCCTATTTAAAAAAATACTCATTTTGTCAAACATGATTCTAATCAAAATGGTGACAGACTATCAACCATAAAAACCTTGAGCAGTAAGAGACAGAGTAATGATGAGCCGTTAACGAATGAGCCTCTGTGTCATTTTATCCAAATTTAAAAAGCCAGACTTGTACAGAATGAAGAGTGTTTGGGAAGCCAAAGAACCAACTCAGCTGAGATCAGCCAAATAATCCTGATCACTTAAAAGAGAAAAATTTGTTGCTATTTTCACACTTAGAATGCTTTGCATAATGGTAAGTAGCTCAAAGTATGGCCTTTTTGGTAGCATTTTTCTACAAAAAAATTATTAAATGAGTTCTATGCTGTGTGAAGTCATCTGCAAAGAACCAGTATGAATGAACTTGCGCTTGAAATTAAGAATGAATATGTAGGTATGCATTTGAATAATTTTATTGTGGGTATCGTGTGGTATACAGATGATACTGCTCTGCCGGCTGAATCAGGAGTTTAGATCCCTGACTCAGTAAGGGGGAAATGTGACATGATTAGTTGGTTGTATTATTTTATTAATATTCAGGAAACAGGATCAATGTGATGTCTTGTGAACTCAAAATAAGTTTCTGGGTTTGAAGAAAAATGAATAATACCTTATGGACAATTCAAGCATAATTTTGTAACTGAATTTTACGTAAAGGCAAAACAGGGAGAAGGCAGTGGTCTTTGGTTGCCCAGTTAAAAACAGGGATACCCTCTCTGACTCTTGAAGTCCGCAGATTAAAAAAAAAAATCCCAGAGGAACACAGACTGTGTGAACTTTGTGATATAGAAGTACAGAGTGAATCTCATTTTCTTTTATATTGTCCTTTCAATGATAAGCTAAGAACATCTTTGATGGTTGAATTGTATGTTCAAAAGCCTGAAATACTTCGAAGCACATAATGAAATAGTTACGTTTAAAAATTGGCAACTTTTGAAGCAAAAGCCTTGCAAAGGCATCAGGAAAGTTACTTTCAGAATTTCCCGTCTCTTTGTATTAATAATGCTGTCTTGTAAGCCTTTTTGGAAAGGGCATTTTATTCATGCATTTCACAATAATAACATTAAATTGATCAATCAATTCTTGTTTCAGTCATCTTCCTGAGGCTCTGCACTGTTATAGATATGTCACATTCCAACTCATTTGAAATACCTGAACACAGTAACAAAGTAACAGAGGACTATATGTAGGTTCAACAGGGTTTATGCCAAACCTCTAACAGTGACTGTCATCCCAGTTTGTCATTTTAAAACTTTTTGGACAAACACAAGCTGTGGGACATTTTCTGTGACTGTTTTGCTGCAACACCCTTGTTGTTATTTCTGATGCTAACTCAGTGGCAGAATGACTCTTAACAGCCTATTTGCCTCTGTAGCATCTAGATTAATAACAAGGCATAACAGTCCCCTATGCCCACTCTGTCCCATAATAGTTCCCTCTTGAATAAACAATGCAATAGGGGGTTCTAGGATTGGGTGCCATCCATTTTTAAAACAGTGATACCCTCTCCAAATTGCATCGGGGTATACGGTATTACCGCCTACCCCCCCTTCATAGGATAGCATGACTGAGCAGAGCGGGCCATGGTGCTCGAGTTTATGTGCCGGTATGTATGCGGGCGTTCGTTGATTACCAGATTGGCCCAGCATCATAAACAGAAGTTCTGTCATAACCTTTAAAGCACCTTCACACACAAAGAGTGGTGCTGCTGGTAGGAATGGACAAAGACTCTCAAGGTATTTTTAAACGTGCGCTTTTTGACGCAGTAGCCCACTATCTAATTGACGGTGAATAAAGCAATAACGTGGCTATTTATTAATACCCCGCCATATGGTATTATCGCTCATTCCTAGCTGAAAGTGACTTAAAGTCGAAGCCTTTGTTTTCATACCTTACAGGTAAGCAGAGTTACAGAATCAAATCATCCTTCGTCTCCTTTTTCCCTCTTCTCTCTCCATGTCTCTGTGTGTAATAACTTAGCTGATCTTTTTACCCTATTGTACGAAGATAAATTAAAATAATAATCCACAATTAAACTATTACACAGTATCTACGAATGTGAATCAATGTCCCGTGTGCTTCAAAACAGATAAAGATCAGCCTTTATTATTTATATCTGCATTGTGCAGCCTGGAGAGAGGGTTTACTATATAGGATGCTTATAAAACCTTCCAGACTACTTTAGAGCTTTAAATAACTTACAGACATCTACATCTTCATCTACATTTCCCAAAAAATGAGGTTAAGAAAAGTTCAGACGGTTTTAAAATCTCTTGATGGGGTAATTATGCTCAACTTTGCTGCTGCAGCATGTAGCACATGCGGTTATTAATAGCCTAAACGTTAACATTTCTCATCACTGATCTACACACAGAAAGAATTAGCGTGTTGTTTAAACCCACGATACCGTGGATCACATTACAGCCAGCAGTGCACTTAAACACTTTGACTTTAGAGAGAGGACTGCACTGCTGTGCCAGCACCAGGCAAAGGAGCCAGGCCACTGCACACAGTGCACGAGTTTAAATACTCCGGTATAGCTCTGAGCACCTTCATCATTTGCCAAATTGAAATTAAATCATAAGCAGGATTTTAAAGCATCTTAACACACTGGCAGTGGCGCTGCTGGTGAAGAGGGCCTTGTTTTCAAGGCAAAAAATGCACTCATTACATGGCCCCGTCTTAATGACAGTAATTGAAGCAACACTGTGGCTATTTTTAATACCCTGGTATACGGTATTACCATATTACTGCCCATTCCAAGGGGGTTCTGCTTAAAACACAGGGCAACATGGTCAGTGTCTTTAAGTAGACAAAGTCTATTGCCTGTGCCAAAATGCCTATTTCTTTGTTCCGTATTGCCTCATGTCTTTCAAAAAAGGTAAGTACTTGGCTGCATCTTGGATTATGACATGGTCGTACAGCAGTCAGTGATGAGCTTTAATAAAAATGCAGCATTTACATTCCCATCTTGACAGCCTAAAGCCCTGCTCAGCCTAACATACCCAGTGTTGGAGAAGCAGTTCCACAGTCCCTGTCCATGACTCCAGAGCAGCCGGTTGAAGACGCGGTTGAAGAGCCGGTAAAGGTGGAGACTTTCTACATCTGGCTCCCTCCAGATCCGCTGGAGAGCTGAGCGCACATTGGTACGTACAATGTCCAACACCTGAGCAGAGAGAGGGACAGAGGGCAACAATGGTTTGAATTAAGTATGGCATGATGATGGAAATTTATGCTGCTAGACAAAAGGTGACAGACCTTACCCTGGGTGGGTAGGCATTTGTTTCACTGGTAAGATTTTAGTTTTATTTTAATCTTAACATAAAATAAGCAATCACAGAGTCTAATTTATTCAGTTTTTATTCACTTAGTAACAGGCAGCATTTAAGGATAAACAGATATGTTCATTGTCTATAAAAAGAAATCCCCACCTTGGATGTTTAACCCTTTATTTGATTTTGATTTTGATTTTGATTTATTTTATAAATCAATCATGTCAATTTTCAACAAAATAAACTCTTTCAAAATGAAAACAGATTACTACAAAGTAATGTCAATTAAATAACAATATGTAATGTAAAATAACTGACTACCTAAATATTTACCCCTTCAAGTAAGTATTTAGTAGATGCACCTTTGCAATCCCAGCATTGAGTCTGTGTGGATAGGTCTCAATCAGAATTGAACATCTGGACACTGCAGCTTTACTCTATTCTTCTTTGCGAAGCTGCTCAAGCTGTCAGGTTGCTCAGCGATTGGGTGTGATCAGCCCTTTGCAAGCCCAGCCACAATTCTCTAATGGATTAAGGTCTGGCCTTTGACTTAGCAACTCTAGAACATTCACCCTGTTGTCTTAAAAAAGTTTCTGTGTAGCTTTCACTGTATGCTTTGGGTCATAGCCTTGCATCCTCAAAGCGCAATGTAGCCACCACTGTGTTTCACAGTAAGGAGGATGTGTTTGTGGTGATGTGCAGTGTTTGTGTCTGCCTATCAGATTGTCTTGTCTGATGAGAAAAAAAGCACCAAATAGAACTTTCTTCCACTTGACCATGGAGTCTGCCACATGCCCTTTGGCAAACTACAGCCCCCTCTAGTTTTTTCAACAGTGGCTTTCTCTTTGCCATTCTCCCATAAAGCTTTGTTTGGTGAAGACCTCAGCCAACAGTTGCTGTATGCAGTCTCTCCCATCTCAGCTGCTGAAGCTTGTAACTTCTTCAGAGTAGTCATAGGTGGTGTCTTTCCCTAGTCTCCTTCTTGCACAGTCACTCAGATTGTGAGGATGGTCTGATCTAGGAAGATTCCCCCATGATATATTCCTTTGATTTCTTGATGATGGATGTAATTCAGGGGATGTTCAGTGCCTTGGAAATTTTTTGTATCCATCCCCTGACTTTCTCTGAGTTTTTTGGTGTGTTCTTTTGTCTTCATGGTGTAATGGTAACCATGAATATGGATTAACCAGTGACAGGACCTTCTAGGTACAGGTATATTTATACTAACAATAACTTGAGACACATTCACTGCACTCAAGTGATCTCTGTTTTACTTATTCTGAGACCATTAGCACCAATTGGAAGGAATAGGCCAGTCACTTAAAAGGGGGCAATTACTTTTTTAAATTTTTTTAATTTTGCATTAAATATTTTTATTCACTTTGACATTACTTAGTAGAAATGTGTTTTCACTTCAACATTAAAAAGTTTTTTGTGTAATTTTCATTTTTGTCAAAAAAATAAAATTATATAGATCATAATCGATTTATATGATCAATAAAAGAGAAAACATCTAAGGAGGTTAGCACTTTTTAAAGGCATTGTATGCACAGAAACATACAGGACCAGTATAAAACCATTAAAGTAGACCCCATATACATGTTGAAAAATTGAATATTAATGTAAAGCATGTACAGGTACAGCCTTGTGCCACAGCCCATAAGGGGGAGAGGGGACACAAAGCACTGGGGCAGACAGAGGAGAGCCTGGGAGAGGACTAATTGCTGCACAGATGTCAGTCTTGCAGATAAGGTGTCAGAAGTGCCCAGGCGGTCTGAGGACACCTGCGCCTGCCTTCCATCTTCCCTTCTTTGTTTCCCCCTCTCTCTCCACCTCACTGCCTTCTCTTCCTCCCTTTTCCTTCACCCCACTCTGAGTGCAGCGCTGTGGCCCTTTTGACTTTGATTCCTCGCTCCTCATTACTGACGTGCCCGACTGGCTGTGGTTTGTATGGGTGCATGTGTTTTGCGATGTGAAGAAGCAAGATTTCCCCACAGCAATACGAGGCGAGCCACGCATGCACACTCAGACAAACTGATAGATGAGTAAACACACACACAGATATGTGTTGGTATGGTAATCAGATGGCAGAGCGGTGGGCGCTACATTCCTGACCTCTGCCTGCTGCTCATTAGGCTGCCCCTCTCCAAATAAAACATCAGCTCGCGTCGCCACAGCCCACAGCACAGTTGTGCAGAAAGCGGTGGCTGAGAGATCACATCATTACTGACACGCCTACTGGATGCCATTTCACGTCTTGTCCCCCTTTTCTGTTTTGTTTACATCCTATTTTCTATGTCTTCCTCTCACTGTCTGACATGATAATGATCTTCATCCTTGTCTTATTTTACATTTTTTTCACTCATGTTGGATTTGGGGACTTTAAAAGTTGTTCAAACACATTCAGAGGAAAGAAGCTGTGGCATTTTGTCATAGTGAACACTTTAAACAAGTATTCAATACAGGGTCATACTATGGAGCAGGTAGCATGAATAATGAAGGCAGGCCTTTATACAGAATCAAAGAATAAAGGTTCCCTGTTTTTAAGACTTACAATTTGCATAGCCAGAAATGAGGCTTGTTTTTTTACTAGAGTTGCCAAAAGTAAGAATGCATATCAAAACTTTAAGACTTTCTTGTGACCTTATGTTGGAGATGACAGACTCATTCAAATACTGAATCTTACAAAAAATTACTGGAACTTTTAAACAAAACAGATCTAAAGTCTTTAACACACCGCCAATATTGCATAGTTAGAGTTAGAGTGCCTATAGTTAAGTGACCTCAAGAATGAACAAGAAAACAGTGCTTAAAACATGGATCACATGCTAACACTAGAAACAAGAAGACATTTGAGATGGTTGTAGATTGCAGGAAGGACACTGCCTATTGTTCTTGAATAGATCTACAGTCACGCAGAACCCCATTATTTTCTCCATCAACAATGGCCCTAATCCACTTCTGTAGATTCAGCCATAGGAAAATTGGGATGTGATTTTTTTTTTTCTGTACCGCCCACCTCTACTCCATCGGTTGCCATCTGATATGCTGCAGCCACCATGAGGGACAGGAACAGGCTGCGGTGTAACATCTGCTCTGCAGAGAAGGTGACTGACTGCAATCTACCATCCTTCCACGACCTGTATGCCTCCAGGACTCTGAGGCATGCAGGTAAAATTGCAGCAGACCCTCTCCTTTGGCAGGAGGCTGCTTACCACCAGGACCAAAACCTCCTGCCCCAAGAACAGTTACTTTCTCTCTGCTGTCAGTCTCATGAACAGTACTCCAGCCCTCCCCCAACAGACTCTCACAGAACCCCTGAACCAGTAGACAAAAGCAATGCATGCCTATACAGACTTTATGCGTTACATCAACATACATCAGACTTTATCTCTGGTGTTTAAAACTGCACACTGTGTAATAATAATAATAATTAACTGTGTATGTTATACTCCTTTATAAAAAAAATTGCAATAAAACATATTCACCAGTACACCTGCTCATCTGTACAGTTTCTCCTTTTGTACCTTTGTACATACTTTTTGTGATTATTTTATTGTATTTTATATTTTGCTACTATATAACTCTAGCCCCTTATCCTCTTAATTTTTTTGTTCTTCTTCTATGCCATCTGTTTGCAATAAACACCAGGTCAGATTCCTTGTACGTGAAAGCATACTTAGCAATAAAACCTGATTCGGATTCTAAAGACCTGCACGCCGTCACACCACCCTGCAGGAAGTTACCAACTTTAAATGCACACTTCATTCTCCCTGCTCTCTATAGCCACTCTGCTCTGCCCTCAGCCACACCTGAAGCCCTCCCTATATCAGTGACACAGCAGTCTGTTCTGACTTACAGTAGTCAGATACTTTTGCTTTGTCATGTTTGATTTTTGTATCTCGCACAGAACCAAAAGCTAGCCTTTTGGAAGACTGTGTAACCAAAGTGATAGTGACTGTTTCAGACAGACAGAGAGCTTCAGAATGCCCACAGGCTGACAGCAAAAAACGTCCTGATCACTGCAAAAAAAAAACTAAAAAAAAAAAATAGATAAATAGAATTAAAAAAAGAAAAATAAAGGTTTCAGTTTCTGTTTTACTCATTCTGCCTTTAAATACAACTACCAGTATTACAAATGTGTTGAAATTTATTTACTAACCACATTTGTGCCAGCACATTAATTGTTTTTTACTCCAGTATTTGTAGTGTTCTTGCTTTGATTTGGAAAGAAGAATTTTTTTTCTTCACTATTGTTGTATCTACATTATGTATTCTTTATTCTACAATAAGAAGGAGCTTGGGCTCTGTCTTTCTGAGGCAAATAAATAAATTATACTTAATATAACTTCACAACTTCCTCTATGTTTTAAGTTGAAGGCGGTTTGTTGTCTGTAATAATTCTTCTTCAGATCAACAGCCTAAGCCTCTGGGCTTTTTATGTAAATCCTCTTATTTGTTTCTTTTTTAATTGTATCCCTTTGTCGGTTGGGTTATTATTTTGTCAGCTTAAACAGAGTACATGCTTGAAGATAATCACGCCAATTTTGAGCCAAATTCCCCCCTTCCAACCCAAAGTCAGTAAAGGCCTGATGATCTGATGGTTCTGAAGATTATCTTGCCAGATTATCCTGTGTTATGAGGTGTGTTAAGAGTCACTTTACTCTCCCTGATCTGCTGCTTAGACATTGGAACCACTCCCATTCGAAACTGTAAATATCAAACATGTTCCATCAATCTATCCATACATCCATCTTCGTCCACTTATCCAGGGCCAGGTCGTGGTCGTAGCAGGCTGAGGAAGTCAACCCAGACATCCTTCCCCCAACGCCATTTTCCAAATCCTTCTGGGGGATCCTGAGGCATTCACAGACTAGACAGGATATACAGTCCCTCCAGCGCATTCTGGGTTTACCCCAAGACCTCCAAAGGGAGGCACCAAGGAAGCAGCAGCTCTACTGTTAGTTCCTTGTTAGTTCCCTCCGGATGTCGAAACTCCTCACTCTATCTTTAAGGCTGAGCCCAACAACCCTCCAGAGAAAACTCAATTCAGTCGCTTGTCTGCAATCTCATTCTCATTCTTTCGGTAATTACCCAGAGTATGACCATAGGTGAGGGTTGGGAGTTAACATCACTTGTAACTTGATTTTTCAAATGAATAACTTAGAGAACAAACAACCTATGTGATTTATGAATTTTTTGGGGGCCTGATGGAAGTGTAGCAGGGATGCTAAGAAAAATGCTACACAGTTCTTCAAGCCCCATAAATAGCTTACTATCAGAAACAATTCACAAGAAAAGCATTGTGAAAAAACATGGGTAGACTCATCACAGAAAAAACAAATGGCTTTTATTTTGAAAAACACACTGAATGTGTAACGCCTGGAATGAGTTGACAGGATGCATATCAGGTGGAGTGAAATCTAGTGTTTACAACTTTTAGTACCTCTCAGATTATGATTATTATTTTATCTTCTCTAGTGTGAGCTGCACACATGTTTTTGTTGATGATTTGAAAACTGAACTGTTGACTTCACCAAATTAAAAACTTGTCCAATTAACTCATTCATGTAGCGCATTCGGGCACAACACCACATACATATTTTGCTCCAATTTCATTTTTTGGCAAACATAATTTTTGGGCTTTTGGCCTGTACTAGTTAGGAAAGATACAGAGAAACAGCAAATGTGGAGGGAGATTGGGGAAGACATGCACCACACTGTCAGGTTTAGAGTTGATCCTGTGGCCAGTGCAATGAGGACTGTAGTCCTTGATAATGTGGTATCTGCTCTACCAATTGAGCCAAACCAGTTCCTGTATTAGCTCTGTATGAGACTCACCTTTCGTTGTTTTGTGGAGTCCAGCTTCACTAGCCAATAGGAGGCCACCTTTGATTTATGGTACTTCCAGTTATCGAGAATCTGTAAAAGAAGCACCAGAGTTGGATGTGAAAAAAAAACATTTTGACATAGATAACTGTTCATTGAGAAGAGTAACTATGAACAAGCAATTAAAAATGTTGTGGAGTTTTTGTCTTGTCTTTTCTCTTTACAGTAAAATAAATCACTGCAAGTTCACTCAAATGCCATTTTTCTCTGTTCTGTTTTCAAAGAGGACTTGCAGAGGGCTTGCATAGGGATGCAGGGGTTTTCAGTCACCTTGCAGCAAGATGGTTCCTGGTTTGAAACCCAGATTAGATAGGAGCCTCTGAAGTTTGGGGGGGCAAAGCAACACCAACAGATGACTTCAACACTGTACAGGAGAAGCAGTTTATTGATGTCACCTCAGATTTAACAATGTATTTGCAGTTCTAATCCAAAACATTGTCAGCATTGTGGAGTGGAGAGGAGAGGAAAAGGAGTACCCACTGCTAGGCATAAGAGCCTTGAGATCATATTTTTTGGATTCTGGATTTGTGGATTTTTCTGATTCTTGGTGGGATTGTAGAAAGGCCAGGGGCATATATATATGTTTTTGGTTTTTTGGTTTTTTGGTTTTTTTTTTAGAAAAGCCAGAAAAAGTGTATTTTGCATAATATGTGACCCTTTAAACTCAACACTTTTAGGTTTTATGTTGTAGTAAATTCTAAAATAAAAGGAACTGGTAAGAAAAAATTGTGAGTGACGGTGTGTTTGTCATACAGTTTTGTGTTTTTATATGTTGACATGTAAGGTGAGGGTTAGGGGGACCTGAAACTCCAGCTCCAACAAAATCCAGAATGGGACAACTGGTATAGACAAGTGATTCCTAATTGGTGTATGGGGCTCAAAAGTGGCTTGCAAAGCTCTTTTTGAGTGGGTTGCGAATGTGTGTTAGGAAAAAATGTGGCAAAAGTCTATCTACAGATGTGCTAAGTGGACATATAATAAATTCATACATGGTTTTTCTAGGCTTCCTTATGATGACAAGAAAATTTCAGTATTTGTCTCAAAATGTCTACCTATTTATCTCCTTGTGTTGAATAACGATGTATGCATACGAATCCTTTTGTTATGATGTGCTTTTTAATATTTATTGTCTTGTCCTGTCTCTTTGTTCACTAGTTTAATATATTTAGGGTCCAAGCTGCAACACCTTTTATTAAATAAACTAGATTTTTTTTTCTTAAATTTGGGTCATGATTTCTTTAGAGGATGAGGTAATGGATCTCTGACTAGTTAAAACCACTGGTACAGACAATGGATGCATGTGTGAGCAAAGTTGTTGTGTAGTCATAACTAAGGAACAATTTGAGACAAAAATAACTGCCTTCATAAAGAGCTATGTATTTCTAATGATCTCAGTGATCGAAGAAAGAAATTCAAAGCACTCTTCAACTGGCTTAGTGATAACATAATAGAAAGGTATTTTCTTGTACTTGCACTGAAATATACAGGTTTTGTTTACATTATTGTCATGTAAAAAATATCAAATTTACCCAAAAGTAGTCAACAGCATCAGTTTTATTTCAATCCTCTTTCTAAACATCATGTGAAGTTTGCTGGGCCTTTACAGCACACCCTGCTTTCCTGTAACAGTAGATGTAATTTAAATACAGCACATCTCAGGGATAATAGAAATTGACTTGTAATATTTGGATCTCCTCAAGAAAATCCCCATGTTTTGTAGATGGGGAAAAAATTCCTTTGGGTTTGTGTCATTATGCTCAAAAGCTATGCTAGATATCCCCATGCTCTTGCTCCTAGTGCCAACATCATTGTGTACCTACAGGCACTGTTATTGTTGCTCTGTTGACTTAGTCTACATCTCCCCACTGGTGCACATAAACCTCTCACGTAGCATGCTAGATCCCCAGCAAACATTACTCCCCATGGGAAGCTCCAGTGCAAACTTAATGTTTGCTTGCGCACAAACGTGCACACACACTCACACAAAAAAAATCCATGAAGATTCACGCATGGAGTTAAGGTATCCATGCTTCTGTGCGCCTTCTAGAAAGTTACTTGTTTGCTTGTTTGTTATTCTACTTAAACAAGAACCTCCTGAACCTTTTCTGGTAAGATGCATGCTCATTTGTCTGATTTGGTTTATGCATACACAAATTACCCTCAATTAAAGCACAATAAAAACACACGTAATGCTTTCACCTTTCAATAATTCCGGCTGTGACAAAAGGTTTTGAGTGAAAGATAAGAGAGGCAATTACTGTGATACAAACACATCATTAGCCCAATTAAACTTCAACTTTAAATCACAGACAGCACAATCTGACAAAGATTATTTTCTGCCGACTGAACGCTCCCTCTCTCCTGAGGCTTACAGGGAGCAGTGCAGGTGCAGTTGCTCATCTGCGTTTCCATAGCGTTCTCATTAACGTTCGTTAACCATACAGGTGTGGTGTAATTGCCTCTCACAACCCCGACACACCCAGATGACACACAAACACACTCGCTGGCAGTTTCCTGTGGTTATGAGGACACTGAATTGACTTAAACACATTCCCGGGTTGCTTGCTCTGACTTAACCCTAAATTTGACAACCAGAAGCTTTGAAAAATATGTGTTCTAAATTTTTAGTACTTGGAGATAGACATGTCTCTGAAAATCTGTATATTATTTTTATTGGGACAAAATGACTTAATATCATCATGTTTAAATCATTACATACTAATGTAGTATGAGAACATTCCAGGGATTTCCCTTTAAAGGTTGAGGGCTCATTCATCATCAGGCCAAGAGGCTTAACAAATTGATCTACACAGGATACTTGCATGGCAGCTTGTAAACTTTATAAAACTGATCTTGTCACAAAATGAGATGTCTACAAAACAAAGCATGATCAAACAGAAGGCAGCGAGACATGTGACAGGAAACTTTTCTGTTTGCTGCTCCAACACTCCTGCTGTCAGTGCTGACTGAGTGCTGAGGTCCCTATGCTGCTTTCAAAACAGTTGATAGAAGAACTTAGTCTCTTGTTGTCTGTCTGGCTCTTGAGCTCACAGTGCTTGTCCCAGCAGTAATAGAGCTATGAAGAGGAAAGTTTATTTCTTTAATCTGTAAAAATCTGATATATTTTGACATCTCATTTGACGTCAAAGGCGTTAAAGCTTGAACACAATGAAATGACAATGACAAAACTCTACAGGGTTTCTAGCCAATGACTTGTTGGGATTAGATGTGCCACTGCTGAATCAAAATACTGACTAATGCTTCATACTGAAGTCACGCACAAGTGACAGGAGAACCACCTACCCTCACTACTTAAGCCTAGATGTGAAAAAAAAACACATAAAGTAAGTAAATAGCTTGTATTTACTCCCTGCTTTCTTCTTTCTCATACAAGCAGTGATTGTTTTTCTGATTGATTATGTTGCACTGCTGGCATGTTCATCAGGCACCTTGACTGGTTGCTGTCAGTTTAGCATCACAGGAGTGAGGGCTGAAGGGCCAGCTGGTTCTGAGGACAGTGTTGTCTATAACAAAGGTCAGCCTGAGTGGACTTAATCAGCGTATGCTCTCATACTGCCTTTGTGCTGCTCTTGGGTTTATTCAGGTCTTCCTAGGCTGATTCACAGTGCTGCTTCAGGCCGTGATATTTAAGTCCCTGCAATGATTCACTTTCTTTATGAACATTGCTGAAGCATAAAAGGGGAAGAAGTGACTCCCTACAGCTTAGTCACAGAGACAATGCCTCTGACATTGTGTGTGTGTGTGAAGCTCCTGCTCTGTGTTGCTCTCTTTTGCTTCTGCAAAGCTGAAACACAGTGTGAACAAACAGACTGGGACACCACATATCAGGTCATCAAGCTATTAATATGAATGTCTTAAGGCATAATTAAGGTGGAACTTTGTAACAGTGCTGTTGTGAAAATTAAATCTGAAAAGTCTTCTGACTTTTTTCTTGCCTTACGTCTTTAACAGAATGCAAAATGGTTTTAGCCTTTTGTATCATCTAAAAATTTTCAGAGCCTAATAACTAGGCTTAAAGGTTCTATGCACTGAAATAAGGGCTGTCAAGATTTGTCACACAAATGCTGATTAAACAAGGTCCATATTTAGAGCTTTGACATTATTTTTATTATCTTGCTTTATCTTTGACGGAATGAAAGCAGCATTTTCTATCATCATCTTAAAATTTAAATAGCCTTATAACAATATTTATAGATTATATTCATTAAAATAAGGACTGTCAAGATTAATGTCTTTAAAGGTGATTAAATAAGGTCCATATTTAGAGTAATCGCATGCTCTATTGTCCCTTTCTGCACACATTGGTTAAACTACTGCAGCATCTCCCTGCAGCCTCAGTGATGTAAAATAACATCACTGAATTAAAAATAAGTGCTGCCAGCGCTAAAAAAAGTAAGCTGTGAACACAAGCCCTTAGTCCACCACTGCTCCTGAATAGGGATGGGCATTTGGAAAAATCCTGCCAACTCGAGCATCTATAATGTTAACGATCAATTAATCGATTAATCGTGATGTATGTATGAAAACATACAGTGCTTAACAAATTTATTAGACCACCCTAACCCTAACCAAAGTAAGGTTTATGCCACAGCTGCCCTAAATTAACATCATTGGTAATTACCAAAATCATTTCTCATGTTTCTGCAATGGTTAATACACCAATATGTAGAAGCTCTTTAACCCAAATGATCATTTTAATGCTAAAATATAATTATTATTGTTATCCATGAATTTTCAAATGTACTGATTTACAAAGAAACTGAAAAAATAGTAAAGCACATTATTATTTCTTGATTAATATGTCAAATTATAGTTATTTACTTGCATTCCTAAACAGAAAAAATAGTTTTAGTGCTTGAATGTTATGCTTGATTAATTTCTGACTTCTCAGAGAAGCCCAGTGAGCTAGCTCAAATTTGGGTGAATTCAGTTTGAAATTCCTCATTCCTGTTCAAAATGGTAAAATGTCGAGAGCTGACTGAAAATGAAAGAGTCCACATTAAAGCACTTCATGATGCTGGATGGTCTTTGAGACAAACGTGACAGGTGGTCTAATAAATTTGTTAAGCACTGTACATACACGGGCATATACGTATATATAAACATTTGGCACATTTTTCACGGGCGCAACCCATATACTCAGCTCTGCTGCTCATCCCACAAATGCATGATCTTAACAAATGTGGCATCATTTAAAATGGTAATAAACCGGCTTTCCAACGGTATAAGATTTATCACCAAGAAGCATTGTTACAACAAAGAAATAATGTACTAAACACAAATTGCCTTACTTTTTGTTTTAAGTTTATCTATCTATCTATCTATCTATCTATCTATCTATCTATCTATCTATCTAAACATTTCCCTATATAACAAAAACAGGTAACTGATGAGTGTGTTTCTCAATGATTTATTTATTTTCACCCTTCAAAAGCCTAGGGCTCATAAACATAAACAAGGCATGGTCTATTGTATTACCTATTGCAGGAATGCGCTAAAAAAATGTAAGCATCTCAAAAATGATTCAAACCCCAAAACAACCATAACAAACAATAGCCTTAGTTGGCTGCCATTTTTTTCACAAAATAAAGTTAGAAGGAATCCAAAGTCAATAGCCCATCATATAACAGAGAGCCTCATAAAAAAAAAAAAAAAAAAAAAACAAAACAGAAAAAAAAAAAACACTCACAATGTCATGACGGTAGAGATTGTTGTGCAGTGCAGAGTAAGACGTTTTTAGTCTCTTTATTAAATGCCAACATCAGATCGACTAAATCCCCCATGATCGACCAAATTCTTAACAACCAATTAATCAATCATTGATCAATTGTTCCCATCCCTACACCTGAATGTCTCATTTTACTTTAAAAACCTCTCGGACAGCTCAGTGGACAAATCTAAAGTCACCAGGAAGTCCACAACCCTAAGTTTAAGACAGTACAAAAATCCAAAATGAAACAAAATAAGTTTAAAATGAAAATAGCAGAATTTTAAAATTGAATAAAAAACCATTGTGATTATTTGTGATTAACCACATAAACACTGATGTTAATCATGATTACAAATTTAATAACTTTACAGTTCAAATGAGATGAAACTTCAACTTACATATGTTCAGTAATACAGTAACAAACAGTTTGGTTGCCTTTTCTCAGTCTGTGGGGTTGACACAGATTCACGGGCATCTCTCTCATGAACCTAATGGTTTTAGCAGAGGTCCACAACTTGGTATTTAAGTTATGATTAAGTGAGCAGTTTTTGATGACGGCTGGCACTTACGCACAGCCCTACTTAATGTCGCAGTAGCTCATTTTTCCATTGTTTATAAAGAGATATTTTACAAATAAACAGGTATAAGGGTGGCACTGATTAATACAGAGGAGTAGCGGGGGAACAGCAGTGGGCTGCAAACTGAGCGACAGGTTGTCACCGGGGTCATTTGAAAGACAATGGGAGCCAAGCCAGAATGGACAGGCTATTGTGGAGAGAGACAGCAGGGTCTGTGTTAGTCAGGCTGCAGAGTGGTCACACCTGGCCTCAGAGGGGACTCTGGGAATACAGTCAGTATCTATAGTCCGTGCTTCACACTCACCTTGGTCTTCTTTGCCATGTTAATTTTTAGTCGTTTTCAAATCTTACATCCTTTCAATTTTTACACTCTGTTTCAGCCTCTAAAACTGATTAATTAAACCCTCACAAAAATTTGAAAGTGGACAAATACAATAGATACAGTGCACCCACCTCATCCAGCACAGTCTCAGCCTCTTCTTCTGTTTTACCCGGAAACCTGATCCTCATGGCGGTGAGCGCTGCAAGAGTTTGACGCACCAGCTCAGCCTCCTGCTCTTTACTTCTAAGGTTTATCAGGGGGTCACCCTATTCAAACACAAGGACAGTAACCGAGTAAGAATATAAAAAAGACTTTCAATTATATGAAGCAAAAACACTTTTTTATAACCTGGTAATTAACTGGTAATCTTAATAAGTATAATTATATAGTAATTTCTCAAGAATAAGGTGGTAATTACCCAGTAATAACTTTAAATGTTACCAAGTAATAACTATAAGTAATATCTAATTAATATGGTAATATTAAGGAAGTACTGACTTAGTAAAAATGTATTATCAAGTTAATCCCCATAATTATATGGCAATTATCTCTAATTAGGTGGTATTTTACCAAGTAATGTTTAAGTAAACATTCTTAATATTTATAAATACTTTAAAGAAACATACTCCATAACAAATTATATGTATAAGTCATTATAGGCACTATCATTATAATTAGCTATGATTACTGTTATGAAGCATTATAAATAGTAAGAGTTATACATTATTATGTGTCCTATATCACATTATGACTTAAAATGATATAGAGGTTGGAGGCATAAAAGGGGTTGCCTTTATGCTTTTTATATAAATTATGAAAATGATTACATAAAATATGAAGGAGGTTTTAAAAAATCTGAATGACCTCAGGCATTCATATATTGTCAAAAAATTACTTGAAAATAATTCAGGAAGGACGCACTTTAATTTAGTAGGCAAAAATAAAAAGGTTACCGGGGAATTATTAAGTAACTTATTAACAAAAACTATAATCCAATTTCTAAGAAATAACTTAGTAAAATACAACCTAATTACAGAGAATAGCCACAATAATATGAGGAATTATTGATAGTAGATATATAATAACTGAGTAAATACTTCTGTGCTATTACATTATTTCTGAGTTGTCACTAATAGTTATGACTTTTTAACATTCAAAGTTATTACTAGGTAATCACCACCTAATTCCTTGAGAAATTACTTGATAATTATACCTATTATTTTAAAATTATTATGTTATTACTATTACATTAATAGATAATTACTATGAAATTAGGGCCCACTCAAATAAAGCGACCAACACATGGTATCATATCTCATGTATATCCAAACCAAATACCACCACATAACATGGGAGAGGGATTTTAATTATCTACTAAAAGTATCAAGGTTTGGTCTATTTCTGGTTTGGTCTACCATGTGCTATGAACAAACAACTGTCAATGATACACATGTTATTGAAACTACTGTTATATACTTATCAATTGACCTGTATCCAGCTGATTTCCTTTCTTATCATTTCCCTCTCTTTACATATGTCAGAGGAACAAGACTAACTCGTACAGAAAGGATATAAATTCAAAGAAAGGAGAAATTCTTCTGCCATTTCCGATACATATGTGTCATGACAGAAGCATGCAAGCAGTGTACCCTGTGGCCTTTTCAGCACAAAGGTTTTCTAATTAGGTCTGTTTGAAAGGTTAAAAGTATTCTTCTCAATGTCCTTCAGTTACACGGTATGTCACAAAGGTTGCCTGCAAAGAAAGAAGGGTAATGGAGGAGGCAGGCAGAAAGAAACAGATGGCAACATAATAAAAGATGGCTGTCATGGGTTACAGTAGGCCTATACAGTAGAGAAGGATAAGCTGCCACAGGTGGAGAAAAGCAATAGGTGATAAAAAAAGGTACACTTGTCTATCAAACTTTGGTGAAATAGAATAGAGGAAAGAAAGATGCATTGAAAATGAATTCAGTGAACTGTTCCATAAGGACTTTTCTGACTGTTATGAATTTCAAAGACTTAAACTCTTTTGCATGTGTAAGGTAAGTATCTTACTATGTTGGAGTGGATGGTCCCCAGGCTGTTGCTGTGAGGCACGCGGTGGGCAGAGCCACTGCGACTTAACGAATGAGAGCGCAGCGTGGCAGAGCTCGGCCTGATCATGGGAGTGGCCATGGGAACTGTAGGAGAAGGTCTGGTGGACAAAGTCCTCAACTCATTAGGTGACGACAGTGAAGCTATGGAGCGAGGGCAGGAAATGGAACGCCTGATTGGACCAGAGAGTGTCGGGGATGCAGAAGGGGCGTGGCTGCCTTTGAGTGACTTGATTGGAGGTTTCCAGTGCATGCGGCCTGTGGAGAAACAGAAGAGAAGGGAGAGGGAGGTTAGGGGAGGGGGATGGGGGGATGATTCACTCTATTTCTTTTCTCTCCTGATCCTGTCTCAGGGCTCAAGTCGCTGTCAGGCTCTCTTCTCTGCTTTCCATCCGTTGCCGGGTGGCTTTAGAGATGAAGTGTGGCATTAAAACTCCCATAGCTGCACGCCGGCACTCTGGCCCAGTGGCCCAATGTGTGTGTCATTAGCGACCGCAGCATGTGTTGTAGAAACCAGAAACTAAACAGTAGTCCTGGCTGGTTTGGGGATGGATTAAAGAAAAGTTCTCCCTCTCTCTGACACACACACAGGAAACACACAAAAATGGAAAAAAATCAAGCAGAAAAAACCACACTGACACTCCCCATCACCCTTGAAACTCCTCCAGCCTGCCTGCCTGCCACTGTATTAGTGTGTGTTTTCTATTTGTGTAGTGTCTGACATCGAGTGTGCATGCAAGTGATTATTTGGTCTGCTGTGTGGCCTTCCGAGGTTTAACCAGCGCCAAATGACAGTATTATGGAGCTAAGTCCTTGCGTCTCTTTGGTGGTGGGGTATGGAGTAGTGCTTGGCAGGGTTGCTGTGTCTCGTTGCACACACCCACACTGTTAAAGTTTGGCCTTTTCTTCGGTTTGTCCCTCACTTTGCGACAAATAGAATGAGCTCCTACAACAGTCCTCGCTCTCTTTTGAGCAGTAAAACCGCCGGCCAACAATGCAACCGAAGAAGCTTTTTTCTTTCCAAGGACGGCGCATATACTGTACGTCTGTGAAAGGTGCCCTCTTACTCACTTTACAGAGATGAAAGTGAGTTGATGTATGTGACTTATGAAAAATATTGTGTCAATGCTTGAGACTTATCACTCTTTCTATAAAACAGGGAATTTTTCCACATTGAATTCAAGGTGTTTTCAAGGTAAACAACAAAAGGAGTCTTTTTTCTCACTCTCTCTTTCAATCACATTCCGTCTTCTCGTCCTCCACCTTTTATTCACTGGAACTGCACTCTTCAGGACACTTATCTTACCTTAAGTGCTTTTTCAGATGTGGAGCATTATTCTGTGGGCTGGTGTGTGTACGTGCATGTGAGCATTTGTGAAGGTAGGACACTTTACTGAGGCACCAAGCAGCTGGGAGTCACAGGCTATGATCAGCAATTATACTTTAAATAAATTCCAAGCATCTTCTGCCATTTTATTACAGCAATTACACATTCAAAAAACTCAAGCTGATCAATGTTTGTGACATCTCCCTGCTGGTTCACACAATCACGGTGTGCTTGGTGCTTCCACTGGAGAGAGTGTATGTGTACAGGGATGCGCGCGGACAGCCGGCAAAACAATTAAACTCAGATCCTTTTGACGTATACACCAGAATTACAAGGCCATCATTAGAACACTTTTTATCAGTTAAGGCCCAAAATCTCGATCAAGTGCTCTGTCTAAACTGTAACACAGCCTCCTGTCTCTAGTCATCACTGTTGTTGTTCTAGTTGCTCTTAGATAGTCTAATGTCAATGTCAACATTCGCTATGGGTCTGAAACATTTAACCAGACCAAAACTCAATGTGCTCAGACTAGAGTTCTCACATTAACAAGTGAAAACAAGACAGACTGAGTCAAACTGTGTCTCAATCTTTTGCTCAGATGAAAAAAAAAGACAAACACTCTTGCTATCTAATGTACACACAGGGCATCTCAATAAAAAACCACTAGCAGGTAAATAATTAGCATTGCCATCAGGCTATATTGATGGGAGTTAAGGCTCTATTTAGTAATTGAGATCATTTGACTCAGTTCAGTAAGAGTTGGTTCCTTCAACTCCCAAACAGAACTTCATCTAGTTGACTACCACTTTAGCTAGCTAACTAGCTTTTATCAAAACAACCACATTTAATAATGCTTTGACCCATGATTGATGTATGTGCATTTAGGATACTGGAAACATCCATGTAATAAAACCATACCACATACTTTGGTTCCCATGATTTACATAAATGACACACCTCTTAAAACCAACTCGTCTGCAAACGGCACATCGTTACAGCCAGACTGACAACCACAAATGTTTCCTGCTTGTTCTTTTACTTTACATTTGTATGGCGCATCAGAGATCATGGTTATTTCAGATGCCATAAGAAAATTTAACAGGAACAATGCCCTGGCATTTGGGAATCTGCTCATGGCTCTACTCTCACAGTTTGAGCGTGTGCAACCAAAATATCAGACATGTCTGAAAATTATCCATGCCAGGAGTAGCTCTAGAAGCCAGTGTTGACTGTTGTTTCCTCATAAATGACGCACAGCAAACTAGAAACATGACAAAAAAAAGGTCAGAATATTCTTGAAAGGCACAGTGTACACCTGGCTATAGATAAAATGCCAGTTGCAAAACTCAAGTATATCCAAAGTATTATGTGATGAGATTCAGCACAGGAATGTGGATCTTAACCTACAAAAGGATTGACAGCCTGCTGAGCTAGCACTACTAACACTAGCCATATTCTGCAAACCAGCATTGCATCGTTATGGGATGAAATTGTTTTACTGTTGCATTGTGACTTTGGTTTACAGAATGTGTTTATTTTACTTCAGACTAGACTAGATTAACATATTTGAGTGGATCTGCAGTGAAATTTGCTTCAAAACAATAAATATTAAACACTGTAAATTTGGAAAGCAGCTTTTTTTTAGACACTCAAATCCAATGTAATCACTGCTTTGTGTAGTGGCATGTCAAATGTGTATCCATGCGTTTGAATGGGATAAGCTAATACTGAGGGCCAATCTCCATCGCAACCACTGCCATCGAGGTGTGAATGTGGAGTGAATAGCTACACAGCAAAAAAATTGGAGAGTTGAGATTTCAGGGTTAAACAGAGGGGAGTTTATTTGAAATCCCAAAGTGATACTGTGACTCATTCTGATTTGAAAGGCATCCAGAGTTGTAGTTATTTGACAGATTTGATCCATAAGTTTTATTTCAACTCCGCACAGAGTTAATTAAGCTCCACCCACGTTTCCCACACTCCGCACATTGTTGGTTGGAGACAAAGAAGAGTTGCCCAAAATTTCCCTTTCTACAGCATTTTTGAAAGATAAGTGTGATTAAGTCTCTGTAGGCTTATGCTCTTAAATGTTATGTGAAGAAATTCTGCAAAGAATTATGTACTTTACAAAGTATGTGTGTGTTACAAGAGCTAAATGCACAACAAAAACAGTGCGGTGTTGATCTATTCAGAGATAATCTAACTCTGTAGAGAGTCAATTGATCCAAGCTCCGCCCACTGACATTTTTCATCTTGGGGACGGAGTTTTCCCATCATGCCTTTGTGCAGGGTGTTTAGATGTGTTTTAGATCCATCAGAAGTCTTTAGATGTTTAGCTGCTTTAAGATGTTGCCTGTTGTACAGCAGTCACTGTTGGGATTCCTTTGCTCATGTTTTGGGTGAATTATTGTTTTGTTTTTTAAAGATTTATTTTTGGGCTTTTTCGTGCCTTTATTAGAGAGAGGACAGTGGATAGAGTCGGAAACAGGGAAGAGAGCGGGGAGAGACGTGCAGGAAACAGTGCCACGGGCTGGATTCGAACCCATGTCACCTATGTCCATGGTGCGGGCCTTGACCACTCGACTACCGGTGCACCCTGAGTGAGTTATTGTTTTTGATGTTAAACATTTCTGCACCATGAGTGCAGTTGTCTACTAAGTTGGACATTTCCTGACTGTGGGGATGTAGAATACTGCAGGAGTGTAACTCGGACTATGCTTTAGCTCTGTGTCTAAATGCTCTGTGGTTGCCATAACACAACTCAGACTGCTTTAGTGGTTTAATGTGAGGTGGCAATGCACAGAAATTTTGATTTTAGATTACTAGCACTGTGTAAATAATTAATTAATTAAAGGTAGGTCAGATTTTTACCCAATGTAAAAGGAAATAACACCATATTTTGTGAAAAGTACACTTTAAAATGTAAAAACCAACACTGTGAGTGTTAAAAATGAACACTGAGAGATAAAAAAAACACTAAAGAGTTACTTGTTATTTTAGCTCCATGTTGTGAGTTGAATGGTAGCTCTCATACAGTGTTAAATATTTTACTATTAAAACAAGTAAATTTAACTCTAGAAAGGGTGGCGCTATATTAACCCTAAAAAATAGTTAAAATCAACTCTGGACTTTTTGCTGTGTAGATGTGACCAGTGGTGTAAAAATGTTTGCGTACTCAGATGACTAGAAAAGCCATACAAGCTCAAATCCATTTACCATTTATGTAAGGTGAGGTTGTAGCATCACAGGTCCGATCCCAATTTGCTTGTTACATCATTGTGTACATTCATGCCCGCTTTTTCTCTTGTCTGCACTTTGTTAATTTTAGAGTGAGATGAAATTCAAGTCATGGGTACAAAAATTAAAACAGACATAAAATTGTGTTATACAGCTGTCTGACTGTGTGATGTAACACGTGAAAAACAAGTCTTCTGAAAATCAAGCAAAGCTTGTAATCAAAGAGAAACCAACAAACAAGGCAGGAGGAAGAGAGAAGCAAAATGAGGAGAAAGCAAGCAAGAAAATAAATAAACAAACATGTGAGCAAGAAATAAAGGCTTCTGGAAAACAAGGTCTCTGTCAATATCCTCTATTCTTAATAAAAGAGATTCTTCAACATGTTTGTATACATCCTGCCTCTTTACCTGAGCGCTCAGCCAAGTTCTTCTCCTTGCTATCCCCAAGGTCGTAGGAAACTTTCTTCTCCCTCTTCTCTCCCCTTCTTCCTCCTCCTCCTCCTGCTTTCCTTCTCTCCTCCTCTTCGTCATCTGAGGAGGAGCAGAAGTTATCGGCGCTGCTGTCACTTGTGAAGTCAGCCAGGTAGTCTGGTCTTTGACGTCTGGGTGTCTGACTGCATTCTGGCATGGCGGTCAAGGGCTGCCGGGGACAATGCAGACAGGTAAGGAAAATACACAAACACATCCTGTAATTACAAGAACAAACTTTGATCTAAACTATATAGTAGAACACACATAGACATGCACATACACTATAAAAGCATCTAGTTTTATTCCATGGGATCCTACACTTTGTTTTTCCTTCCTAACCCCAAAGTGGAAGAAATTACCTTGTTTTCTAGAAAAACATCTTTCCTCCGAAGGTCTTAAGTTCAAACAGCCTCTCGCAAGGACAGTAAACACACAGGAACACTTGTACATAAAGACGTTGAGATGTTGTCACCCTCCCACAGCCTCTCCTCACCCTCAGACCATTACCATCTGTCAGTGCGAGACCTGGAGGTGACAAAGCCAGCCCACCTGCCCACGTGTGTGTATCTTTACCTGCAGGCTCATTATAGACAGAGATCATTTTATTTTCCCTGCATTTGTATGTGCTTTTGTTTGTGAGATATAATTTAAAGGTGCAACATTCCACTTCATGCCTTGTCAAAGTAACATTTCTATTACCATTTTGATGGACATTTAAGTTTTTTTAAACAATTTCTCATACAATTCTTAAGAATTATTAAGTCAAGCTAATTTCCCCTTCCACTTTGTGCGTGCTTCCTTGTGTGATACATTCAGTACTTTTATTTATTGTGTTAGTCTGTTTAAAACAGTTAAAATACAACATGTAAACATGTTATTCCTACTTAAAGACTTATTTCTTGGGGCGCAGGTGGGCTGGTGGTTTGAGGTGTGCCCCATGTGTGTGTGGCCCGGGTTCAGGTCCCACCTGGGGCCCTTTGCCGCATGTCACTCCCCTGCTCTCGTCCCTGTTTCCAACTCTGTCCACTGTCCTCATCTATCAAATAGAGGCACAAAATGCCCAAAACAAATCTTAAAAAAAAAATAAATAAATAAATAAAAATTTAAAAAGGACTTATTTCTTGAAGTTGAAGTAGATGGTGCAGTTGGCATTCAGTTTACTCTCGTATTTATACACCTCAATGGGGCACAAACTTTCTGTTCATACTCCACAGTTCATGGGCTTTGACCCAGACATCACACAGCTACATGCAGGAGAGCTGGGAAGATAACAAGATAAAAGTATCAACATGGTGAGTATTAGAGCAAGAACTACCTTGAAAAAGAATTAAAGGAGTAGTGGTGTAAACCTTCCCCTCTGACTGAGACGACTATTCAAGCTCATGATACATCATCAGCAGTCGTTGATAGTATTATGTAAACATGTAAGGTCAGGTATGGAAGTATATGCTGGTTTTAGCAGTTTTCCACATCAGCGTTGACCCTGCACTACAGACCTGCACCAGGATCATGCCCCAACCACACCATGACAAACCAAGCCACCCCCAAGACCCGATCAAACCCACCAGGCCCTAGGGACTCTTATGCGATGAGCTGGATCAGGCCTGGGAAAGTGTGCCATGTACCCATATGAGCACAGCTGCTGATCCTGAACCCAGCAGCTAGCCCTTCACATCCTCACTCTCCAAAGCACATCAGCATTAGACACATGGTCTTGCCAGTGATAGCCAAAATGCACCAAAGGGGAGTTTTCACAAAGGAGTTCAGTCAGCTCTCGCCATCAGTCCACATCCAAGCCCCACAAAAGCATAGTAAGACTAGGAGGATCAAGGACCAAAAGACTGTGACTTTCCTGCACAGATACCATGAGTGCCACAACGCCTTGGCCAGCATTGTTGTGTACAAGTCCACGCGCAATGGGTTTAGTGGGAAAGGTGTGAAAACAATACCCGATATTTCTACAAGTAATTTTTTAAAATGCTGTTTGTATGAAATCAAAGGCGCCATAATGCATTGAAGCCACATTAAATTATGATATTAAACTTTTGTCAAATTTTGAAGATGATTTGCAAATTTCTACTGTTCTAGTGGTGGGCAGTGTTTCAGTGCACACACGAGGCATTACCGTTAGCACAGCAGAGTGATATGTGACAGGCAACAGCTCAGTCTGAGTCCAGTCATCAGCATGTTACACACTAGCAGTACATGCAGCCAGGTGAGTAATCAAGTGTTATCCACTCATACCACTGTACTTAATGTGCAATACAGTAAACAGGTAAAATGTGTGATGTTTGTTTCCTCTCTGAGTCTGATGTCCACAATAACAACAATGTAGAGGGTGTAATTGCTTTGCACAGTGTCTCTGTTGGCCTGTCTAGGGCTTTAACACACGCTGCATGCAGTATTATATTGCCTCTGCTTGTTTTAAGTCCAGTGTTGCACTGATTGGTCTTATAATGGCTTAAACAACATTTTAAAAGTGTCATGACAAGCTTGTTTTAAGTCCATGTTGAGTCAAAGAAACATGCTATGAGGTGAAAGAAAGACAGAGAAGCAGCTGTTAACCTGGTACCGCTCTGAAAGCATTGTTGAATTAATGACAATGATGGTGTAAGGCTGTAAGGGTGCTTTGTAGCTGAGTGCAAAGCGGTTCAGATAAGGGTCAGCACTTTCAAGTCCGAGGCCATGGTTCTCTGCAGGAAACCAGTGGGTTTGTCCCTCCAGGTGGGGAGGGTGTCCCTGACCCAAGTGAAGAAAATCTCAGTGTCTTGTTCACGAGTGAGGCCTAATGGACCCTATGATCCACAGGCAGATTGGTAAAGAAAACTGGATGAATAAGATTGGTCAAAATGAGATTCTTCAGGACGGATGCTGAGCTCTGCCTTAGAGATAGGGTGTGGAGTTCAGACATCCAAAGGGATCTTAAAGTAAAGTTGCTGCTCCTTTGCCTGGAAAGGAGCAGGTCAAGGTAGTTCGGGCATCTGATCGGGATGCCTCCTGGTCTCCTCCCTGTGGAGGTTTTTCGGGCGCGTCCAACTGGAAGGGGACCCTGGGGTGGGCCCAGGAAGGGCTAGAGGGATTATATATCTCATCTGGCCAGGAAATGCCTTGGAATCCCCAGGGAAGAACTGGAAAATGTTGCAGGGAAGAGGGATGACTTGCTTAGCCTGCTTCCATCACGACCTGGCCCAGGATAAGCAGAAGAAAATGGATGGATGGATTGACAAAGGAGGGGGGGCCTTATGACTGGGCCAACAAAGGATGGCTGAGTAGCATCATTACCTTGCAAGAGGTATGGAATATATGGATGATTAAATATCCAGTGAAGGTTTCTTTGGAAATAAATGTTTCATCTGTGTTAATACTTATAGAAAATTAATGCCTTATTCCTGCTGACAAGAAAAAGTGAAGAGACTTTGATCCTCTAAAAAAAACAATTTTTCATAAAAAGATTGCTGGAGCATAATCAAACTCTATAATCTTTAAGCTATGTTGAAACAGGTGGCTGACTTTCTCATTCATGTAATCATGATATGCTTCAGCCCAAACACTCAGAAGCTTTTTTATACCATAAAGTTCATTAAGTTGAGTGTCAACTTCACATCCTGGAAGGGAGCACATCATATTAATAAAGCATTTACACATCTGTTTCAAAGTTGGCTCAGGCAGTGCTGTCAAGACTTCTGAATTAATGGTCAGGAAGTGATCACAAGGCTTGAACAGTCACTATCTGCGTGCTGTGTGTGTATGTGTGTGTGATAGAGTAAGATCGACAGAGAGAGAGATTAAACACACAAGGAAAATAAAAGGGAAGATGGGGGCATTAGATAGATGGGGAGAGAAATTAAGAGGGTTGAATCTAAGTATGGGAGTATAAAGAAACTAAGAAAAAGCTTTGAATAGATGGGAGGACGGAAATGAAAAGAGAGAAAAGGGCTCTAAAGATACAAGACTGGAGAAAGACCAGAAAAACAGAAAAACAGTGAAGAGAACAGGCAAATAGAGGGACAGGCATTTGAGGACAGAGAGAAAGAAACTTCTTTATCATATTTGGTAAGGTACAAGAAAAAGGCAGAGGGTAAGAAAAGTTATAGGAGAGAAAAAGAGAAACGAAAAGGCTATTGCTATCTTTTCTGACTTTCACTGTTTTACTTTGGGCCTTCCTTGCTGCTCTTGACCTCTCTGTCTCAACATTTCCTCAGCAGTGGCATACATCAGTGGTCCTTCTTTCCCTGGAAATCCCGTCTCTAATCCCCTCACTCCTCCTTTCCAGCTCTGGCTCACTCTTGGTTCTCTTTCACCAGATGGCTTGTGAGCGCTGCACCCGGAGGAGCGAATCTATCTGTCACAGCCCTTTCTTTCCCCTGCCGCTCTCCTCAATGTCTCTCTCTGCACAGCCAGCAACATCGAAACTGACAGGGTCCAAATTAATTTGGACAACAGTGATTGTGTCTGAACAAGTCCTCATTCGGGCTAAGGCCTCTCTAATGCACTGCTGAACTGCCCTGTCGAGTCCCTAACATACTCTTTGAGTGTTCCAGCCAATTTAGCCCCCTAGTAGGAGAGGGAGTGAGGGATGTAGATGTTCAGGGAGAGGATGGGGATGGAGAGGAAAAGGGAGGGGAGTGAAGCAAGGTGATGGAGGGAGTAATGTGCTGTCGTTGAAAATGGAGGGGGCGTATAGGTGTATGTGACAAAGAAAGAGAAAAAGGGGAGATAGACAGAAAGAGAGATAGCACAGAGAAAGTGAGAGAGACAGCCTGACAGCTGTCCCCTAGGGGAGCTGGATCTTTTCTTTGGGCCTCTTTTTGATTCCTTTCTTTTTTGCCTTCTCCTCTACCTTCCCTCTTTATTTTACTGAATCACGTCCTATATGCTTTCTGTGGGCGTTAGCTCCAGGCGTCTGCCTACCTGCCTCCCTCTTTCTCCCCCACTCTGACACTCCTCTTTGCACTTTTTCTTGGGTCCCTTGAGGCACATGGCCCTTACTCTACCCGCTCTCTCCAGGTTTCATTCTCCATCACTCTCATTCACCTTAGGGCCTCGTTGCCTGGAGGATTTTCCCATCAGCTTCTCATCATCTAGCTCACATTGCTCCAGCAGATCCAAGATGTCCTCCTCCTACACAAAATTGAAAACAAGATGATGAGAATTAGAGGGGAAAACGCCATAGGTGATGAATTTTGTTACATGAGGAGCATAGAGTACAAAGCATCAACAAAGAGAAACAGGGCACTTAAATGTTGATGATACACAAATAAGAAATAATAAAAACTCCTTGATATTTATAGCTCTACTTACTTTGAAGTCAAAATAAAGCTTGAGAAATGAGGGAAACTTGGACTTCACAGGCATAGTGCCTTATCTGGGGTTAGAAAAAGGCCCTGGCTGTGTGGGCATTGCTATTTGGCAGCTGTTTTAGAAGCTGGATTTGGGAAAGGCAGCTTCACGGCCTTCGCCAATAAACTGGAGCCTTGGCCATTTGGCTGTAGCTGAAATGCAGGCAAAGGTGATTAATGTTGCCTCTCGTCAGGGACATAAAAAGCTTCCAATACTCTCTCAAAAACAGATGAAAAGTGATTGCTTTTCTCTCAGATTAGCCATCAAACTGCCTTCTGGGGTCCTTGAAAAGGTCATTGTGCCCCCTGGCTCTCTGTGTTAGTTTGTATGGTGGCATACAACTGTGTCTGAAAGTCTGTTTCTTGGGCTGTTTTCACTCTAGCACTTCTTAAAATTCTAACAAAATTTATGGACAGCATCAGCAGCTGTTGAGCACATAGCTCACAGTGATAGTTGGGAAGTATGGACCCATACCCAGTGAGTCGTGCTGCCTCGCCTAGTCATTCATTGTCTTTCATTTCAGAGTTTTTTTCATCAAATCAGAACTACACAAGGCTTATTTAATAAACAGTATAAGACCATTCAATACAATGAAGGATTATAACCAATGAGTAAACAAGTTTATACTACCAGATTGTATGGTAAACTGTTTCGGTTTCTGCCAGCAGTATTGCTAATCAGTCTGATACTGCAGGGATTATATATATGCTGTATTTTATAGTATTTTAACCACTCTTCCTCACTCATCCCAATCTAGGCCGATCTGCCAAGAGATCCCCAGATTTTACAAATACTTTATGTAGCCTGCCAAAGGTTTTTCCCAAACATATAGCTGCCTTTTGTCCAGTACCAGGTAATTCCTGCTGCAATATTTTTTAAAATGGACTTCAAATCTGCCTCCAGAGATCTGCAGTAGGCTTAAAAAATAAAAGTACCAAAAAAATCATGTGTATTGTCTCAAGGAGTGAGACAGAATGCTAGAACAAATGACACACATACGGGGTTACATGCTGTAGGTGTTCCTAGGGTGCTAAAAATGTAAAATGTTATATGGGTTTTGTTTAACAATGCAACCATTAAGAAAACAGTACTTTGTGTTGCTTTAAAAAGATTATTTGGCCTTTAAAGCTTTAGTTTACATCTGCAGACTCTCATCCTTTCACAAGGTGAAACTTTTCCCACAGTGGTTTTAAACGGAGATTTTTCCCACCCACAGTGTTTTGAGGAGGCCTATTACCTCATTGAATTGCTCAAAAACAGATTACATGGATGCTTTGACATGTTTTAAAGCATGGAAGAAAACACATGTCGACACATATACAAAAATTACAGATGAACTTAAAGCTATTTATCTGTTTGAGTAAAAGCAAAAGTGTTTATGTCACAGTGGGTGCACTTTAAACCATGAATACATTTAAATGAATTTATTCAGCAATAACTGGCTGTACTGTCAATAAAGGCATTTTTAAACATTTGTAGATTATGTTTTTTGACTTGATGAATTATTCATTTCTAAACATCTGCGTGTGTCAGCTTGTGTTATTGTACAGGTACATTTTTGGCATTGCAGGACCAAATGTACAGTCTTTTTAAGAAGTCTTACAAGCAAGCTTTTGTTGTATTCGATCAATTTCTGTTGAAAAAAACTTTTTTTTGTCCTGCTGGCAGCTTCTGCCCATGCCCTCTCTGACACCATTTTTCTGTATGCTGTTTGACAGATGACCCTGTCTGGTCTGTTCCTGTGGTAATGTAGTCAGTAGATGCTTTTCACTGCTTAGGTATTTATGTCCTCTATTGTGAAAAACACGACATATAGACCCCTGAGCCAGCAGAAAACTCTTGTAGGTAAAATTTAACTTATTCCTTTAGACTTATACAAAAGTTGGACTTGACCTTGTAATTTTCTTTCTCAAAGCAAGGAGGATTTGGTTTGAGTAGTGGTTGACATTTTTACTGCAGCTGTTCAGGGAGAAATTTATCCTAATATGTTAGAGATTTCAAGGCAGATAACATCTGTAAAAATGTAGATCCAATACTCAATGCACTATTTGCAGTGTGTTTCAATCCTAACCCTAACTCATCAACCCACAGAGGGTGTAATTTTAGTAGCCTTTAGACTGTGCACATCTGTAAATTGTTTTTTTTTATCCTGTAGGTGTGAATGGTTGGACTAAGGGAGTGTGTTTCAACATATTACAGGTCTTAGCTCTGCATTAGTAAATACTGACCAGTTGTGATTTTGGTCTTGTGTTATTAATTCTTTCTTTTTGAAAAATCAATGATTATTCCCAAACTTATAATACATCTAGAGGGCTTGTAGACCAGTTTGGTTTGAGTGTAAACTGCTTCCTGACAGCAATATGCTGTGTGTGTACTTGTGCTGTTTTATTATATTGGTAAAGCACTACAGCAAGCTGAGCAGGCACCTGCTCAGCAACATTTTTTTTTATTTTCAGATTTTATGTAAGAAAAATGGCAAAATAATAAGACTTGAGCTGAGCGAGCAGGAAAACATAGATAGCTAACAGCTGAACTTACAATTTGATGCATACCTTTCAAACTAACTGTGATAGAAATAGAGAGAAGGGTGATGCAAATCCCTCACACACAAGTGTAACCCTCAGCTTGTTGTCTGCTGCACAGCAGTGAAGCTGGGATGAGTGTCTGCAGAGCATCAGTGCTAGGCTTACAGCACATGCTGTGTTTTCTTTGATAGTGTGACAATTCATGACAATTTTCAATTCATGATGGCCCTGAGTAGCCAACAAAGGCAGCAAACACGAAATCTTGCAGTGTTTGTCAGATTTGGCAGAGATGTTGTGAGCATGCTGACAAACAATCTCCAGTTCTTTAAAACTAGAAAGACTATTATGAAGCACAAATGTAAGCTTACATTTTTACTTTTAACAAATCTACTTCATGATGTTGTTAATTTTGCAAACATAATTTCAGTGTATTGTAATCAAATAAATAGAAGCTGCTGTGTGACTTAGGCCACAATAACAAGGATTTCATAAGAAAATTGTGACCTATTTTCAAGTTTTAGCTGTTTGTTTACGCAAAAACTGTGTTTTGGGCTCCTGAAAAAGAGGTTGTGAAAATTGGTTCTAGTGGGCAAACTTCTGAAAACACCACCAAGACGATAGATGGCAACTGCTGGTTTTAATATTGGGCTAAAGGTGATATTGATCCATCCAGTCCCAGCTTCCCCTGGGGTACACCCAGGACTGGTCACCTGTCACTCACAGGGCTGACATGAAGAGACAAACAAGGAGTCGCATAGTTTAGAGTCACCAGTTAGCCCAACAAATATGTCTTTGGTCTGTGGGAGGAAGCCAGAGTACCATGCATGGTGAGAACATGCAAACTCCACACAGAAAGGCCTGTCTAATGGAGATTCAGACCAGGAATGCAATTTATGTTTATGTAAAAGAATAATAATTGTCATAGTTAAAACTCGATACATTTTAGAATAAATGCACACAAAGCCACCATTTTCCAAATGAGTAACTACCATGTTAACTGATTCTGGGGCACACCAATAAAGTAGTGTTTGGTGTTACACAGGCCTGCCCACAGATTTGGCCAGACCCCTGACAAACCCAGTGAATGGACCATCCCCATCTGTGATTTATTGATGATGCCAATGTGCTGAATTAGTGCTACCTTAGAGTAATTAGTTACTTCATATTGGAGCTAAAAAGTGTGTTGAGTTATTATTGGGTCTGATGTGGAACGATTTATTGTTGCGTCTTTTTAACCCATTTCACTTACTTCTTTTTGTCACTTTTACCAATTTTTGCAGCTTTTCACCATTTTTTTGCCACTTTTTTTAACCAATTTTCCCACTTCTTTTTTTTAAATGTTAATCTACTTTTGCCTCTTTTAACCCATGTTTCTATTGTCTCTTTTTACAATTATTCAATCCTTTTCCAGTAAAAGTTGGCTCAGTTTCTTCTACTTAATTTTCTGGCCTTCTGACGTTTGTGCACATCATGGCTAAGCTATGATGTCACACAGCCATTACATCACTTTTCCCAAGCCATTTTGCCTCTTCTTTAGGCCACTTTTAACCAATGTGTGCTGCCTTTTGCCACTTTTTCCACTTTTACCCAATTTCTGATGCTTTTTGCCAAGTATTGACACTTTCACCCATTTTTACCTCTTTTCACTAATTTTTAACACAGTTTTGTACAATTTGAACTAATTTTTCCACTGTTTTTCCATTGTTAACCAAAATTTGCTGCTTGGTGCCTCCATTTTCCACTTTTATTCAACTATAAATGCTTTACACCCATTTCTGCACCTACTTTTGCCAATTTGAAGCATTTTTTGCAACTTCTTTTCGTCTTTTGCCACTATAACCCATTTTGTCAATTTATGCCTTTTTCCACACGTTTTGCCCTATTTGCCATTTCTTGCCCATTTTACCACTTTTCACCCATTTTGGCACATTTTTAAATTCTAAATCCACCTTACCACTCTTAACCCATTTTTGTGCTTTTTCACTTTTAACCCATTTTAGCCACTATTTTTGCCCATTTTTGCCATTTCTTCTTGTAACTTCAATCCATTTTCATCTTTTCACCCATTTTTGCCACTTTCACCCATTTTTACCAATCTTTAGCACAATTTTTCCCATTTTCGATCCTTCTTTTTGCATTTTTGACCAATTTTTCCATTTCTAGTCCATTTTTACAACTTTCCCCCAATCTTAACATGTTTACAATTTTTCACATTCATTTCCCAATTATTCAATTCTTTTCCATTAAATATGGCTCAGTTTCTTCTACGTTATTTTTTGGCATCCTGACATCTGTGCACATCATGGCTTAATAATGAGGTCTAACATTATTTTCCAAACGGTTAATATCATTGTGCCCATCCACACTGATAAATAAATAAAAATATAAATAAATAAAAAAAGGTAATTCTTTTTTTTCAATTGATAATAGTAGTGGTTTTCGAAGCTTTACTTTACATTTGTCCATGATTTTGCTGATCTCCACCCCCAATTTGGCTGGGCCCTTGAAAGCTCTCCCCTTTATACCTCCTTATGGGTGGCCTTGATGTTCCATATTTCTTAAGACCAAAATCTCCATTTTAGTTTTGGAGAGGTTAGTTTACCATCTCTGCTAAAAAAGTATGCTGTGGCTTGAAGATGGCCTACTGGTTAGGTCACGACCCCTGTACACGAGCAGGGTTCAAGACTGGTCTGTGGCATCTTCCCTGCCTGTCTCTTCCCCACTCTCTAATATCCGATACTATCAGCTGTCATCCTCTATCAATAAAGGCGTAAAAAGCCTCAAAACCAATTTAAAAAGTATGCTGCGGTCCACTGAACTACTAATGTCCTTGATACATTTTGTGCTTTTTGTACTTATATATAGGAAGTAGATCAACACACCAAAAGTAACTGCTACACAACTAATGCTATTATTCCTTAAAAAAAACTTAAGCTTTGCTCTGTGAGCAGAATCTATGCAAATCAAAGGCAAAACTACTACTTAAAACACTTTAAAAGGGAACAATAGCACTAATTCCATTGTTTAGAAAAGAAAATGGTATCTATTTATGTGCTTAAGTGTGTATCCATCATCATTTTATTTAGTTAATAGCATAGCTGAAGGATGTGAACACAGCTACAGTCTGTCAAAAATGAAATAAAATGTCTCTTTTGGTTAATGATGGTATATCAGCTTCAAATGTGAAAAAAATGATGTATTATTGGAAGCCTTCTGAATAACCTTCATGTCAAGAAATACTTCTATATTCCATAAATTGCCAAGATTTGTATCTTGCACTCAGGCCTTTAATAAGGGCAATGCAGTTGTCACTCATGATTATGTCATAAGATAGCAAACACTGCATCTTCCTTTTGTTTTATTATCTCTCTTTTCCTCCATAAATGAGAGCCACTCTGTGTAAATTAATCTCACCTCGGCCTGCTGTTTCAAATGCCTGATCTTTGATTGACACTTGTATAAAAAGATCTCTCTAGACGCTCTCTTAAAAGGACACACAATAACTTTCTAGAAAAACAACCAGTGAAGGACAAGAGGCTGTCAGGTTAGGTTTGTTTCTACAAAAGCTGCAGTAGTTTATTACGACATCTAGCAGAGCTTTGAGAGGAATTTAAAATGTCAACGCTCCTCTCAGAAATATCCATATTTAGTAATCAACATGACTATTCAATTGCCAAAAGCAGTTAAGGTTTATTGTTTAGTCTGCATATTTCTTTCTCATTTATGCCTCTTCTCTCCATTTGTTTTGATAACCCACAATGTCTTGTTTTTTTTCTGTATCATTGATTTGCTCTTTCTGAATACATAACCAGACTTGAAAACAAAAAAACCCTTATTTTTTGTATTCTGCTCAAGTCATTCCGATTCATACAGTGTATTTCTAATAGTCATCTGTCACAATACTTCAAGGAGTGTTTCACACTAAACAGAAGTGACAGAACAACTATCTCAAACAGCATCCTCTACCATCTCCTCACTGTATTATCCCTATTTTTCACATCCTTCTCTTGTCACCATTTAAACACTTCACATTTTTCTCTATTCGCACTCTCTCATGTAATGTTGTTTGGTATGGAAATCAGCTTTTCTCTGAACAGACTCTTCATATTTCTACCTTTAAAGTTTAGATGAAGCTACATTCCTCCTAGTACTAGAGATGCATTCATGTGAATACAAAGGCTCCTTCTCATTACAAACATGCACATATCTTTGTGATTATCCACATAGGTTTGCATGCATGCCTACATTCATATGTATTTTCTTATCTCTAAATAATTGTTATATAATGAATAATTAGACAAATATGCAGGCAGCAACAAAAAGCAACTCTGAAGCTTTTGCACAACTTGACTGTGAAAGAAAAAATAAGAGAAAGCAGATGAGGGAAACAGAAGAGTCTAACTGTAAAGAAACAAAAATTACATTGTTGTGTGGGATTTGATTTGCTTTTAAAAGCTTATGTACACAGCACAATAAATATTTGTGGAGAGTCAGAGTGAATGACAGTGGAAAAGCTAGGCAGCTAGAGAAGAAGAAGGACATTCTGTCAGACACTTTAACAAATGCGAAGGACTGCAGCACAGTGTCTGCATTATTTGCGCACCCTTTTTTTTTGTCTCTGTGGGCAGAATCTTAATAGAAATGCGTGTTTCTTTTCTTCTGCATGTGCTTGTCCACAAGTGTCTGGATATTGTGTGCGTGAGTTTGTGTGTGGGTCTCTGCAGGTTTCAATGATGAGTGTGTGCGTGCGTGCGTGACAGTCTGATGTACGTGCCTTCATTCGTTTCAGAGGATTATTCATTTCCTTTTGAAGTGATGCAGCTCGCCCGGCGAGGAAGGTCTGAAAGGCGGCCGAGAGCAGGCTTTCATACTTCTCCAACAGCAGCTTGTCGTCTGGGGGGTAAATACGTCTGTAGGCAGCAGAGACACAGAGAAAGGAGAGGAGAGGAGGGAGAATGGAAAAGCAAAGGAGTAGGGTCATCAATGCCGGGTGAAAGGGAATGAGAGAGGAAAGAGAAGAAATGATGAAATAGAAGAAAGTGAAAACCGAAAGAAAGAGAGAGTGGGGGCGATAGAGAGAAAGAAAGAAAGAAGTAGGGGAATATGGGTTCAGCAAAAGGGGGATACAGGGTGAGTGAAGGAATGCGGAGACAGGAAGCAGAGATGGATAAAACAGAAGAGAAGAAATGGGATAAGAAGAGAGTGAAGAAAGAAGGTTGGCAAAGAGTCAGAAATATGAAAAGAGTAAGCAAGAAATAAATGGAAAAGTTATACAACAATAGAGGGATAGATGAAAGAAGAGGGGGGAGTGGATGAAATGAGGCACAGAGAGGTCGAGGCACAGCAGGTGAGAGTGGTGATGGACAGGGAGGACAGGAAACATAAAAATGGAAAGAATTATAAGTATTTCATTGAGAGGTGTGAGGGCGGAGAAACGAAAAAGGCAAGTGGCAGGATGAAGGGAGAATAAAGAAGGAGGAGGGAGCAGAGAGAAAAGACAGTGAGAGAGAAGTATTAATGGAGACCTTGAGGTAAGAAGCTATTTAAAAACTTTAGTCAAGTTTTTGTATGGCATAATGTATCTAAACTTCCCACAGATGCATTTGTTTAAGGTATGCACTTAAGCATCTGTTGCAGTCTTCATGTGCCTATTCACTCATTCTGCCTACTTTAACACAGCTGTGTGTTTATCTTAGACCAAAGGGGATTAGGAAAATGTATAAACCGCTGTCTGGTTATCCTTATGATACATCTCCAAACTCACTCCAAGTCATCACTCCAGCCATCAAACCCAAACAATGGCAGTGTTAAAATCCAAATAAGCACCAGTCAGTGTAGAGTGTGGAAGCAGGGAAGTTGTTATTGCTTCCACACAGACAAATAAAGCTAGACAGTTCCCTCGCTGGCCTTGAATCAACAATTCAAGTTACAAATACAGACCATCTTTTAAAACCGACAAAGTTGGATGTACTGTATAGGTAACAGCTGAAACATTTCTGTATCTAATAAATTATTGAGCTATTGGCTTAAAGTTACAGCTGCATCACAGATTTCAGTGTCAAGAAAAGTTTAACTGCACATTTCCAAAAGTAGAGGGTTCGCTACGTTTCAACAAGACCGAAAAAACTAAAGAAGAAAATTCTAAAAGGAAAACCTGCAATAGAAAAACATTTTTAAATCCTTGTTTTGCATTATCCTATATAAGATTTTTCCTTACTTTCGATGTATTTTAATGTATGTATACAACAGTTGAAGAGATCCCATGATGGGATATGTAATGACGGAACTCACACCAGCACATTTTTTTTAAAAGCTTCCCCATTTGTTAAAGGTGCAGTATGTAGTATTTAGTCTAGCAGGATAGAACAAACTTGATTAAAATAAAACAAATGTTTAATCACCTGAATATATCAAAATTGGTTTATTTTTATAAGCTTAGGACAAGCATTTCATTCAAACATAGGGAGGGCCCTCTCCATTGACTCCGTCATCTTAACCAATCAGATCAGGCAATTTTACACTCCACAGAATTGTGTGTAGGTGCCAGTCTGTATGGTTGTGCCAAAGACTAAAACTAAGGATATTTTGTCTTCATTTCTATTTTATTTTAGTTACTTTTGTAAACCCAGTATACAGTTTTAGTTAGTTTTTTTATTTTTGGTCAAGCTTAGTTTTTATTTAGTTTCAGTTAACTAAAATGATTTTTGACTTTTAGTCTTAGTTATTTATTTAGTTTTAGTTAACTATAATAACCTTGGCTGTGAGTCTGTCTCATCACTGCAAGCTGAGAGCTCAGCTACTGCATAATAGCTAAAAAACATAATTTAGCAAAAACTGATAGCTATAAATAAAAGTAACACAGCAAAAGGAAGCGCTGTGGACTTTGCTGAATGATATGAAAATTGTCATACAGGAGGACCATTTAAACAAACTGCAACTCATATACCAGGCGACTTATATTCCAGGTTTTATGGTACATCAACTAGAAATTTATTTTCAAACCTTTTGAAGAAACTTGAGAAAACATGGGAGCAGTTTCCCTGAGAAAGCATGATAAACTTGAACTAATAATACCTAAAGACAGCCGTGGCATGTCTGCCTTCAAAGGGCAAAACAAATGCTCTAACTGCAGAGGATAAGGTAAGCTATGAGTAGGTGTGTTAACATATGAATGTTTTGTTTATTTACCCATCAGTATTCATAAAATAAAATCTTCATTCTCCTCCCAAATGTTGCCAGTAGGCCCATAAAGCACAATAATTCATACTTCATCTACATATTTTCAGAACTTTGTTTTGGTCATCAGTGTCTGTGAAGCCTCCAACTGCTTAAATGATTTTAAATGAACATAAACAGTGGCATCAACCAGCATGGTTTCCTCCTGATGCCACGGGGTCCTTGCTTTCTTTTCCTGATTCAAGTTTCCTTTAATAGCTGAATGTTTGTAAGTTCATTACCCAAACTCATCTAATGAGAAGCAGTGTGTTAATCAGACTCAGTGCTGCGCTGGGACACCATTTGAATGCTAAGAGGTCTTTATTAGGGGTGCTCCAGACAGACTTCAGCCAGTCTGATTGACTGTCTGGCTGCATGCTGGAGAAAAAGAAGGAAGAGGAGGAGGTGACAGCACTTCATACAAGCCAGGATCAGCATTCTGACTAGCCATTTAGTCAAGTGATGAGTCAAGAAGTCGTTTATACTCGGGGAGACGGCAAGAAGGGAGAGCCGATTGTGAAGGCGTGTGCGCATGACAGTGAGCAAGAGAAGAAAATCAAAACCTAGAAATGTGTGTGTGTACATTTTGGGAAAAGAGGCAGGGACAGGGAGATGAACTGAGGAAATGAAGGAGTGTAACAATTCAGGAGGGATGAGTGGCAAATCAGAAGTTAGTGTTGCTGAGTCATGCGCTAAGATGGATCTGCTCGCTCTTTGACGTAACTATTAAAAACTGACACATTCTTTGTCTTTAAAGTCCCTGCTGGAGTAACGGGAGAGAGGAAGGGATGAATAAGGGAACTCACACAAGGAAAATCTTAAAGTGTATGAGATCATTCGAATTTCTGAATTTCTGAACAGGTACCAAGAAGAAAGTTAAACTATTTGAACAGTGACATAACATACCACCTTTGATTTCCTTTCTCTTTTTCTATTTTCCATAACCTCTAAGTCTTACACTGTCAAAACACCGGGTCTTCTCTTTTTGCAGTGTCATGAAATCAGGGACAGTGAGGCTAACCCTCATCCGTAGAGATGTGACAGACAGAACGTTCATCCAATCACACTCCGAGTTTTTTCAAAGCCTCTGCCTTTTCTCGAACGTTTCCTATTGAAGCTTTCCCAGATGGATGTGTTTCACACATCCATCTGGCTTGTCAGGTTACAAAAAGCATCATTTTGGTCTCATATGACCAAAACACTTTCTTCCACTTGACCATAGAGTCTCTCACATACCTTTAAGTGAACTCTTCTTGTAACTTCTTTAGAGTAGTCATGGACGATCTTGGAAACTGTTTGTATCCACCCCCTGACTTAAACCTTTCAATAACCTTTTCTCTGAGTTGCTTAAAGTGTTCTTTTGTCTTCATGGTTATAATTGTAGCCTGGAATACTGATTAACCGGTGACTGGACCCTCCAGACACAGGTGTCTTTCTACTATAATTACTTTTGACACATTCACTGCACTCAGGCAATCCCCATTTCAATAATTATGAGACTACTAGCACCAACTGGCTGGACCTCTGTTGAACTAGGTCAGCCAATTTAAAGGTGGTGAATATTTATGCATTCACTCTTTTTCCTTAACATATTTTTGTTTGACAATATTCTATTTAAGTAATCTTGCAAAGTAGATGGATATGCCTGTTTCTGTGTTTCTCACTGGAAAATCCATCTTGCAAAGCTCCGATTTGAACCTTTTGGGCTGGGTTAGAAAGTGACAGGACCAATCAACGATGAGGGGCAGTAGTTTTAGGCGCGGCAGATTCATGACCTAAGCAAGCAGCAACAAGAGGCTGGTGCAAGAGTTTAGCATGGATGCTGCTAAAGTCCTAGTTTTATCAGAACTTGATGACATTTCTTCGTTAAAAGAAGAACAAAGAACAGCAGTGAATTGTTTTCTTTTCAAAAACGACAAAAGTCATGTACTGACGTGTCTAAAGTCGCCATGGTTCGCATTATCACTCGGTAGCTGCACACCTCAGTCACAGCTACGTCACATGTTTTGTTGCTCTGATTGGCCCATAATTGATTGGATGTGGCCCATAATTGATTGGATGTGATAGAACGTTCATCCGATCATATCCTGAGTTTTTTTTCAAAGCCTCTGCCCTTTCCCAAATGATTAGTATAAAAGTTTTTCAAGAAAACATAAAAAAAAAGTTGTTCTTTGTTCAGTTATTCGAGCTTGTGGACCACAGCAGACCTTCCCACACAGTTTAACACACTAGGACATTAGCCCCCAGGATGATGATTAAACTTGCTCTTTGTAGAGCATGGCACTCGAAAAAGGGATTACAAGTGTGGTCTGAGTTCATGAATAGAGTCATTTGGCTCTTCCTTACCTGTAGTTCCCCAGATGCTGTTTTTCATGCTCCTCCCTTGAGATCTGCTTTCGGACCTGTGCCAGTCGCTCTTTCTAGAATTGAGAGAGAAAGGATCAAACCTCTAAGGCGAAGGGACTGCCATCCCCACCTTGTCTTCAACAGAAAACAAAGATTAAAGTCTGAGTGTGCAAGAAGGGAGAAATATAAGGCAGAAAGCAGCTTACAATAAGAGGCCTTCCACCTTCTCTTTTGTTAACAAGATACAGAGATATAGCTGTCGAGCTCAGTTGTAAGATTCGACTTAAAGCAGAGAGGAGGGGTTAGCTCCACAACTTGTGCGGCAGTATCATTGAGCGCTAAGTGATATGTGCCTTCAATAGACCTGAACCTGGCCTCGCACTTCAACTATAACAGCACTTAATGATGAGGTAGTGCCCTTTTTAAAATGGTGCCTCTGCGCCATCTTTTCCCATTCCCTCTGATTACCGCCGTGGCTGATCAAAAGGCTAATCAAAGAGGGTGGGAGGCGTATTCAGTAGCAGCCACTTTTCTTCATATACTGTAACTGAGGAAAAACTTCATTTCAAAGAGAAGATAATTCAATGGTATGCTTGTGTCAGACTTTTTATGTTGAGTAAGAAGTAAAACTGAGTTTGTGCCCCTCTCTTGTTCTGGAAAACCACTGAACATGACACAAATGCTGAGTTTTTAACTACATGGTTTATATGTTCATTAAATTTTTCTGATGATATTTCCAACACATCACTCATAAACACCTGTCCCACAATAACTGACACAAAACCCTTTTGTGTTCATTTTGGCATCACATAAAAAGCCAAAAGGTATCCCATGGCTTGTGACTTGGGCTTTTGACATTACAGGCATTGTTTAAATCCCCAGGCTGGTGTTAAAATGTCTGGGTGGGGGAGTGAATGAGTTTTGCTCTGAACTCCATTGACCATAAACAAGGTGCACCACCTTGTACAGCTGCTCAGCATCCCAAATGCTCCAGTGCAGTTCACTTATCAGTAGAGAGCATGCTAGTTATGTTGGGCAGTTCTCTGGTGGTGGTTAATGTAAACATGAAAATTTCAAGCTCAGTTTCGCATTGCAAATCTTTTCATTGGAAATTTTAAGGATCCATGAAAAACTAAAGTTAAAAAAATATGCCTTACCAACTCCTCTCTCCTTCGTTCCAGCGTGTGACGTTGTTTCTCCCAGTCAGAGGAAGCTGCTGAGAGTTTCTTCATGGAACCATGTCCGTAGAGCCGTCTCTGAGCCTCGGCCTTTTGCTGGGCCAGGTTGCGTTTCTTATCACTGGCTCTGGATCGATACAAAACAGGAAAAGGGTCAAGAGCAGGCACATTTAAGCATAAGAAAGGCGTGCTGGATCTTTCCATGAATTTCTAACTGTTGTGTGTCTTTTTGAGTTGTGGATATTTCAGAAACCGATGTTAAACACCTGCGACCCCGAACGGGATAAACAGTATAGAAAATGGATGGATGGATGTTAAACAGGCATGTGTGATTGCTTGGTGGCTGCCTAGAAAAACTGCCCTTATGACTTTCTACCCAAAGTTGTAAACATTTGAGTGCCCTGTCAAACACCCACAATTCATAGAAGTCAAGTGAGCCCACACTGTGTTTGCAGACTGTCCTGTATTAGCTGAAACATCCTGTATTCCAGCTAATACATCCTGTAACACTTTACTGACCCTTGACCAAATCATCTGACACAACCAGAAGCCCATCCTGCACTAATCATGTCCATCAAGTGGCACCTGTCATCCAATCACAGGCCCTTTGCATGCATCAGTAATACCTAAAGCATCAAACGCCACAAGTCCCATTTCATTTATGGATGGTTTTTGTTTGTTTTGCTCGAAAATGTGCATAAAAAAAGATTAACCCAAAGACTTTGCAGCTATAACAAGGAATGAGAAGCTAAATAAATTGTGGGTTTAAACAGTCATGGGCAACTTGACAAAAGTTTCAGAATATAGTACCATCAAGGGTTTTCATAGGACACAGAGACAAGCATGACCTGACAGCCAGCTGCAACAGAAGACGCCATAACAGTAAAAGGTAAAAGCAATGGCAGTGTTTTTGTGACATTGGCAACACCTGAAATTACTCAATTTCAGCACGTTAAGCCTCATTTTTGTATACTATACCATACTGCATGCAGGTTCATCGGAGCTAATCAAACCGATCTTAAAATATGTGTGAAATGTGACTTGTCATGTAAGGACTTTTTTCTGGCTTTTGAAATATATACATATATCTGGAAAAAAAAAAACACTGACCTTCGGACAAAAAAGCAAAGATATAAGTTGTACCACTTGTTCTCAGGAGGTGGAAAAATCAACACAAATCGAAAGTTTCTTACAAAAGTTTTAATCTAATAGGAATAATGGATTTGTAGTAATAATATCAATTAGGCTAAGCTGCTGTTGGCAAACTAATTCTGTAATATTCTCTCATAATATAAAAGACTTGTTCTTTTTCATCACATTTGTCATTGTTTGGAACATAGAAAAGGTCTTTATGAATGTTGTTGAAATTTACAACAAGCACGTCCCATCTCTAACTGAATCACTGTGGCTGTATAAACACAGAAGTAAATCCTTCACAGAACATCGAACACCACTGAGACACAACAAACCGACAACCCCAAGATGAACAGGACTAGACAGCTAATTCTGAACAAGTGGGCCATTGCGGCCTGGAGAAAGGGCAATTCATTTTAGTCAATCGGTGGCCCTTTAAATTGGATATTGAGTGCTGTTGGGGGGCTGAGGTTTATCAATGTCCATGCCCGGCCGGGTCTGAATTGATCCCACGTTGATACAGTTGGTGTTGTGAGCCGAATCGAGAGGGGACCCTACCTCTACCCCTCCCTTTAGAAAAGCAAAGCCATTTCTTTATAAGGCAAGAGTGAGCGAGGTAGAACAAAGCCCTCATTCACTCCAACGTAAACATAAGCAGTTTGTCCAGTGGTAAGAGCTCTCCGCCGCCTTTCAAGGCCTCTTACAATTTATTTGTCATGAAATAATCAAATCTCCCCTTTTAATCTATGGGAACGCAGCAAACATCAGCCATGGAACAAATCATTTTGATAAGAGATTTGTTTGTGCCGACTGAAGCTTGGGCAGTGGGGGGGGGGGAGTTTTTATGTAGGATGGTTGCATCTCGCTCCACACTTGGCCAAACTAGATCTATGGGGCTGCATGTAATTGATCCATTGCGTATGTGTGTGTCAGTGTGTGTACGGTTGACTAGGAGAGACTATATTTAGAGCCATAAGAGGAGCACAAGCAGAAAGAGAGAGAAAGAAAAAAGAGTGCAGAGATCCAGAGGTCTAGTGTAAGATGATCAATCAGTGGACAGACTCATTGTAGCCAAGGGACAGAAAAGCGTGCCAGCAAACGCACATATACAATAACTACATATGTACAAAAACGTATTACACAACAAGAATGTCCATGTGGGTAATGTAAACAGGAAAACAAATGCATCCACAAAGCATGGTAAAAAAAAAACAAAAAAAAAAAAACAGCACAGGAAGCTTATGTAAATGTGCAGAGCAGGGTAAACAATGTAGACTCTGACAATCAGATAGGCCAGTTATTGTTATCCTGCTCCTATCACACACACTCAGCATGTGTCTAATTGAGGGATGCACAAAGTGCACAATAGAGGCATACTGTAGCTTTACACCTCGGCCATTATCTGTCTTTTATCCACCCCAGCAGCAACAACAACACAAATTTGCTGCTTTATTTTTTTTGTCAACAGCCCAAACTTTCTGTTACTTTCTGACAAATTTGTGCGACTGTGTCATCAGTCTGAAGCCAAAACAAGATAAAAGCCAAATAGTGCCATACATCAAAGTGATTCAGAAGTTTTCAGGGTTGCCAAATAAAGAGGACTGAAAGAATCAATTGAAAGCCTTAAACATTCAGAGCCCTCAAAGATAAAGTTTGATGTGTGTGTGTGACCTGTCTGCACATGAAACTAAATGGGCTCCCAGAAGCAATTCACATGTGTGTGTCTGCAGCTTGTGTGTGTATGACCGTGGCTAACAGTACCGAATGTTTAGGAGCTTGAGAGCATTAAGAAGAACTCCTTTCTTCACGTCGTAATCAATCTTCTGATCAGTCCCAAAACTCGGAGCTCGATTGATCTGAAAAAGAAAAGAGGGTGGAAACAATCAAAGCATATTCAGTGTTTTTATTCATCTGATTTTTTTTCTTACTTTCTTCTCCATTCAGCCGATGGAAATGCTATGCTATTACAGGAGTGGATTTAGGGTTTCTACTGGGGGTGACCTGGAATAGTCTGCGATTCGACGATTGGATTCGGAGGAGTCTGATTCGACTATGAACCTCATTGTCGAATCAGACTCCACCCACTGTCCTGCGGTGCTGGGGATGTTTATCACCTCAGATGGCAAGCACATGGCTAATTATGTATGCACAATGAGTCAAAGCAAGTCTATCTCTCTGCAAGCTCAGTATTGCTGAGGACTATGCAGGGAAAGTGGGAAAGTTTGACCAGAGCTTTCTCGTGAAGCAGAATTTTAATGTATATGAGGTTTTCCTGGTTAACCAAAGGCTTAATATCATCAGCAGTATGGAGGGATTTTGTCTCATTGCTGCAAGTAATGGAGAGGCTGAAATAAAGGAAATTGAATAACTGAGCATCGTAAACACTGATGCAGCAGCAGAGAGAGAGAGGCCTATGCCGGCTAATTAGCAGAAGTAGTCTTGGATAAGCTGTTAATGAGAGGAGGACTGGACCAGTCTATCTGCTGTGGTGCTTTTGTCTTTTCTGGACCAGTTCAAATAAACCAGGATGGTTGGATTTCCAGCTTTAGCAGAGGTTTCAGTTGTCATCATGAGGACTGATATTACTGACGGAAAGACTCATTTTTCATTTCAAATGTAGAGTTCTAACGTGGTGTCCAGTTAAGAGAGCACTTTTGTTATGTGTTTGGATGCTTCGTTGTTGTTGGTGGAGGATGGTATTTGGCTGTTGTAAGCTGCTAAGTTATAGTAGCAGCTAATGTGCTAACAGGCTAATGGTGCTAATTTGAAGCTAACTGTTGTTGTTTTTAAGTTTAACGTGGACATACATTGTGTAACTGACTGCGTGTGTAAGGAAAAGTGTGCAGCTTTCATTTTGATACTTTAAACCACTTACACAAAAAAATAAGAGAGAGATTTATGCATTTTGCTGCTGTTATGTTAAAGCAAATGTCCGGTAGTTATTCTAAATGGCCAGAATTCTTGAGGACTGCCAGTCCGGGGACAAGATGTCTAGCGAAAACACTGTTCGACTTTTAGTCGACTAAAGGCAAAATCTGATGAATCAGATTGGACTATGAAAACCCTTAGTTGTTGACACCCCTAGTATCTACACTGTAAACCCTGGAAGCTATCAAGATTCACATAGATGAAGTTAAATTTATTTGATAATCAAGTCAATACCAGGTTTTTTCAAGGTCTGTTTAATTTTGGGGTGAGGGAAACTATTTTACTGTTGTTCAAGTAAAGTCAACTTAAAGTAAGCAAGTAACATCTAAGGGCTGGACAGTCAATTTGCTGATTTGCACCACTGTCTAGTAGGTGGAGATAACCAGGTTAAAGCAACACACTAACAAGCAGAAAAAGACGAAGACATTTAACAGTCCAAGTCATCTGAGCATGTGAGTGAGCCAAGTGTGCCCCCGCAGTAAACAGAAGTGAGAATACAAAATTTCTAGGATTTCAACTTTAGGGCAACTCTATTGATGTTTTTGAATTTTTTGGTCAGGCCTAGGTACTCGAGCTAAGTATTTCTTGTCATTTCATTTAAATTGTTTGACAATCACCCCCTTAATCTGCGGAGTTTTCCCAGAAGGGCTTTGAGCATTAGACAATTTTGCACCATGACTGAAGTTACCAACTCAGTGAGAAGTGTCCCGCCTTAGTACTCCATGTCAATGTGATATGTATGCAGTGTGAGACTGAAAAGTTAAAGGTTGTTTAAGAAATGAGTTTGTTAACTTAAAAATTCTAAATATTTTTCTAAGTTAGTTGAACACATTTTAGTTTTAAGTTAACACTAAACTAGTAATTCAACCCTATAGATATCTGTTTTTGATGATTGGTGCCATACATGGTCAATCAATAAGTTCCTAGTGTTTTCTTGCTCTGCCTCTCTATAATATATAAAGATACCATAAATTTAATGTGATTTGATAAAAGATAGGCTGCTGATGGTAACACTAAAGCAGAATCACAGTAAGGGAGAGACAAAAGCAAAAGAAATGAGCGTCTGAGTGTTAGGACAGGGGAGGGGTGCAGGGGGGTGTGCATGGGGGTTATTTTGAGAAAAAGACACAAATAAAACATAGTTAATAAATCAGGATTAATGAACCCACAAATGGCAACCATTCAAAAGATAAAAGGAAGTTGGGGCGCGCCAGTAGTCGAGTGGTTAAGGTGCACGCTATATACGCAGGCGATCTGGGTTCAAATCCAGCCCGTGGCACTATTTCCTGCATGTCTCTCCCCGCTCTCTTCCCTGTTTCCAACTCTATCCAAAAATAAATCTTTAAAAAGGAAGTTAAAATATCACCTTTAATACTGCAACAAGGAACATGGTCATTAAAAAAAATTTGTCTTTTTTCAGATAAAAGTTAGTTTTGCTAAGAGACATGGGTCTGTGGTAGTATTTGGTGGGTTATTCTTGGTAATGACTTAATTTTACTCAGAATTGCATCTTTAATAGCTTATCCTCTCAGAAAATAGATTGCAATTAGCAAATACTTTGTATTTATCATTTATTTTTATTGTTGTAATGTTGAGGGAGTATACTGGGGAGAGGATGGATGTGTGGGGGCTCATACCAGAGTGTTTAGGGCCTCACCTTGGCCAGTGGCAGCTCTTGGCATAAAACCATTTTTCACCATGAGTGAAGTTACACACTCAGTTAAAGAAGTCCCACCCATGTAGAGGAACATTAATGTGGCATGACTGGTGTACTGAGTACGATAGAAAGGCATTACCCGAATCAGTGTCATTTATTGCCACTTGAAGTCACAAAAGTAAGACTACTAAGTGTGGCATGAATGTTCAAAATAAATATATGTGAAATATGTGACAAAATTACAATGGATGAGAAAAGTTAGTTAACCTAGCATAAATATACAAGTAAAATTGAGTCGGTATAACTTGGAATGGCCAAGTACCTGCTCCTTAACAAATACTGTTTATCAGCAAGTATTAGGTTACTTAAGCATTAAACTTAAGTGCAAGTACACTACACTAAAACAGCTTTTGTAAACGCAACACACCATTTCTAGATCACTGAGGTCAAAAGTTATTTTTCCTTATGTTTTTACGGCAATCTGTTAGCATAATTCTTTCAGAATAAGGTCTGCTAATTGGGTTTTACAGTGTATGGAAAAAAAGAGATCAGTTCACATTTCAGTTTTTTTTCTCTCTTTCAAAGACACTTAAGAACTTTTAGCCTTTCCTGACACTGACGTGTGTATGCCGTGTGTATGCCTGTGCATGTAGACAAGCCTATGTGTGTGAACAGACTGTGTGACCAGAGCATTGACCCTGCCCTTTTCAGCCAACCACAACAGGTGGTTCATGAGTCTATAACCTTAGTATGGCAGGCACTGTAACACCTACTGTATCTTTACCACTGCGACAAATAATCTCTTTGTGAGCATCAGTGAATTACCGAGGCTCAGCTCAATACCTTGGCATACAATCAGGAGTGCACAGCGAGAGTTAGCTGAGCGAGAACAGAATAAGCCACAAGCGATTTGAGGCACAAAAGCCCCTATCACCCAGGGAAAAATTCAAGAGCAGCTTACCTTTCTTAACAGAACAGTTTCCAGCACAGTGTAAGGTATTCAGATATCAGTTATTATACCTGACACAACAAATCAATTCTCCTCTTTTTACTCTTTGTTGTGTTCCCTCTGTCTCACTCCCAAGGTGAGGATGAGATTGTTGGAGACAACAAAAGGGGCCGGCAAATGGAGAGAAGAGTAGGGAGAGGGAGTGAATGAACTGGCAACCATGATTGGAATGGTGTCTTCCTATGAGGTGACTTCAAATGACAATGCAACAGATGTCCTGCGAAAGGCTGGCTCAGGCTTAGGAGCTTGATTATGGAGATAAGTCAGGTCTCCTCCCAGTGTTGTTCAAATGCACAAACCCCTTTTATAATGTGGGAACAATGGTATGACAGCTATGCACCAATATTAAATTTGTAGTGACTAAAAAATATGCATATTTATTTATGTATTATTTAATAAGCATAAGTACAACTGAGAGATAAGAATACATTATTTAATCAAAAATTGTGTCTGCAAATCTCCTGTAGGTCATGTTTCTGCAGAAAATACAACCCTGGACTGGTTTTAGAGCATTTAGACTGTGTGTCGGTCATGGGGTCAGTTGTTTGTGTCTTCAGTCAGTAAGAATTAGTGTCAGTCATTGAGAGAAAGATGGGGGACTCAGTTCTCTAATTTCAAGATGGACCAAAAGGATAAACAAAATTTCTGAACTTTCTCTGAAATTTGTCTTTCCTAAATCAACAGAATTTACAAAACACTGCCCAAAATTCCATGAAAATGGGAGAAAATTCCCAAAACATCACAACAGATTCTCTGAAATATCCGTGAAAATTCTTTAAAATTTTAAAATACACTTCCAACCCCCAGTCAAATTCCCCCAAATTAACCAAGAAATGGCCCAAATTTCCATGAAAATTCCTAAAAATCTCAAATCAATTTCCTCCCAAAAAAATCAAATCAAATTCCCCAAAAATTACAAATACTTTCCCAAATTTCCTAGAGCCATCTGGCTGCGTACTTCTATGGTGGGATGTTTTGGGCGCAGCTGTTGCAGACCTCTATTGTCGGGCGACATCGACACTGAGGCAGGAAATAACTTACTAACCCTTGTTAGGATTTTCCTTAGTTTGTGGCGTGCTGTTTTTTTTTAATTTTATCCCCCTCCTACTTAAACTAAGCCTAACTTTCATGGTTCAGGTGCCTAACCCTATCCCTCGTTGGGTTTTTCTTAATTAGTGGTGTGTAAAATTAAAATGTATCCCCCTCAAAAAATGTTTTAATAAAATTCTGCTGTTGTGAAAAATAGCCACTTACTGTAACCTCTGACAGCAAGCGTAAAATATATGTCATTCGGTATGTCATTCTGGTTCTGGCTTGGGTAATGTACATCACTTCCTGCCCCATAGTTGAGGTCGCCCTGTCATGTGTTAGGGTAGGTAAGAAAGAGATGTCTCCATGTTGGCATGGTGGGTGGCGAGAGCTAGCATTGAGGGGGGTGGCTCTGGGATGCTGGAGATCACTGTTCAGCCTTCTGGAGGTGTCGCGGGACTAACTGGAACACAGACAAAGGATTCCCAGTTGCCAACCCCAAACTTTTCAAACTATACAAACATATCCCCAGTATTTCCAAAAAAAAAACTTGAAAAGTTCCAAGCAAGTTTCCTAAAACATCCATCTAATTACCATCCAATCTCTTAAAAAATCCTGAACATATACAGCAAATTCTTCCAAAATTTCAAGAAAATTACATAAGTAAAACTCAACAATGCTGAAGGAAAGCTATACTATAATTTCCACATATGCAGGGTCTTAAGAGGTTAAGTTTAAGGTTAACAAAATTTGCAGAGATACAGTACACAAGAACCTTTGTTGCCTTTTAATGGAGGCAACTGCTAAAACTATAAGTACAAATATGAAATAATAAATTAGTAAAATTTAAGTTCTGGTGCATGCATGAAGTATCCTATCTTTTTGTTGATGTTTTTTTCATTGTTTTTCTTAGCTCTACCTTTTCCTGGTTGCTGCTTCCACTTTAATTGTCAACAGTTTCATCACGTCTTCTATTTTTTCAAAAATGCCTGCATATTTTTCTCGTTAAAATAGAAAAATATACAGTCTACAAAGGCATGGAGGCTATAACTCGTTTAGGTTGATCACTGTCATGCTACGACTAAATATGTCTACTTATCTTGGTGGGGAAAAAAGTAAAAATTGCTGCAAATGGTTAACCTGACACTAATCCCTCTAGGTTTTCTCTATTAGCAGTCAGAGTGAGTATTTGTGCCAGAAAAAAAACTCTTCATCCTGTTCCATCTTCCCTGAGAAAAAATCACTTGGATACAGTCAATCTCATCAAAGCTGAATGACAGCCAATCACAAACTGTGATTTCAGTAACGGCGCAACATCTAGGCCAGTCAGAGGACTTAGAATTTATTATAGATCCATTCTCTCTTCCAATCAGAAAGTTGGATAGAGAATAGCAAACGGGCCAATGAGGAAACAGATCAGTTTGCAACATCAAGCTATTCTGAGGGATTTTGTGCTAAAAACCAGCATCAAATCCGAAAGCTCCTTTACAGAGGAGTGCAAAGTGTAGCGCTCAGAAACTCCATCCTGCTTCCTCTTCCCTACCTCTTAGATGACCATTACTAATCCTGACACAAAGGTGCTTACCTCTGTGTGGCAGGTTGTGGAGTAGTGCTGTAAGATATTATTTACATCACAACCAGGCTCTGCAGAACAGAGAGAGGCAGCATGTCAGCTGTGTGGCCAGCCGAGAGGCAGGTAGCCCTAAAAGAGAGCAGTGAGTATTGAAAGCTTGTCCTGACAGGCTTATGCTGGACAGAGAAGCTCAGCACTCCATCCAAGCTTCTTCAGAATTGCCCTTCCTAGTCCTAGTCCTACCAAGCCAGGGAATATGGCTGTATGATAAATCCTCAATTTCTGAATATTATCAAGCTGAGAGAAGCTTGAGACACATGAACAGGAGCTTATTAGGAAAGGACTACTTATCCGTGTATTTTTTTCACTAGATAGATCCAAAATACCAAAAAGCGGCGACAAAAGCTACGCCACAATGACAAAGTTTGTATGGGCATGCATTTCTGCGCTGACATGCTTTTTCTGCACAGGAACCATTTATCAGAAGGAGGGGGACTAGGTGATGAATGTCTTCGAGCATAAAGAGGAAAAAAGAGCAGGGATTCAATCCAACTCTTTCACTCAATATAAAAAAGTCTACAATACATCCCTCTGTGTGCTGAGAAGGACAGAACTCCACTTCAGCCTACAGTACCTTACAAAAAAAATCAAAAGAAAAGAGGAGAGAGGTCTGTTTTCATTTAGAGCTCCTTGATATGACAGCCACAATGGAAAAAGTATGGCTTTAGAGCCTTATAGCCCATAGGTAACAGCCTCACTGGCAGTGATCCTGGTGACGCTTGTCTCGTTACTTGTCTTCATTTCTTCGTCTGATTCGTGGTGTCAAGCTGTCACACAGCAGACTGGAATCGCAGCTCACTGTCTCTCTTCGCTCTCCCTCAGTCTTTTCTCTCTCGCCCCATGTCTGCTTACTTTCTCTTCCCACTCTCTTCCCATTTTCTTTCTGGTCACTCAGTGCAACCCCCTTCTCTTGCTGGCCCTCGCTCTCCGCTCTCTACCTCTTTCATTCATCTCCCTCTCTCCGGTGTTTCTGTGTTCTCCTTTTCCTCTCTGGCAGAGGAAGTTGGACCAGTCTGGTCCTAATGAACCCCTGCAGGCTCCTGAAACCCCCACTCTGATTTCCTTAAGTGACTCTGGCAGGGCCTTAAAGGAGCCCTGGGTTGCTCCAAGACACATTCAATAAAAGTGTCAGATGAAAAGATTAGAAAGTCCTTTTTACTCACGCTTTGATTCATTTTAGTATCAGGATGGCATCAGTGTACCCTAAATATTACTCCATAAAAATGTAGAAAGACAGCATCAGTGTGTCACTTTTCACAGGACAGGTTTATCCTCTTCTGATCATCCAATTAAACATATTAAGTTAAGCTGTAACCATTAGTAGGCTCATATGTTACACATTCATGTTCAACAGCTGTGAAACCAAAGCACATAAGTAACCCACTGGTGTTTATGAGAGCAGTGGCAGACATAGCAATTTTGGGGCCCAGGGTGAATACAGGCATGCCAGCCCCTATATCCATTCTCTCCCATTTTTAAATTCTTATTTATCAAAGAAAGTGCTATCTGTAACTTCTTTCAATCAGTCTTCAAACAGCAGTGATTCAAGGTGTTGATTCACTGACTTTAGAAACTTGTGAATTTCTTGTGACCTTATGGCCTAAAAATATTTCATTTTTAAAATGTCTTTTGCAGGCTTCTAATGCTTTCATTTTTTTCAACTCTGTTTAATTTTATTTAGTTATGGCTGTGATATTTAAGCTTGTCTGACTATATTCAAGTTTAAATTTGATGCAACATGAAGCAAAAAAAGGCTATTCAATGTTTTTGTATAGAAATATCCAGTTGGATTTCAAAATATCTAATTGGAGACACTAATTGGACATCTGGCAACCAAATGACATCAGAGATACTTATATGAATTCTAAGTTTGCACGCTTATTTAAATAAAAAATGGCAGTTTACTTACATATTTCCAGTTTGGATTTTTTTTCTTTTTTGTCATATTTTACCGCCACAAAGTGACCAACAAATTCAGGCAAATCATGCCACAGGATCATTTCACTCTTTCCAACACTCTATTACAGTGGGTCTCAACAAAAAAGGCTTTCACAGACTTGTTCTTGACCAAAGATCTACTGTATGTATAAACTATCCATTATCATGACAGTCTATCAAGAAAGGATCTGTTAATTCTCAGTAAAAAACTTAAAATTCTCAAGTTTAAAAGGTCATTATTTTATGAAAAGAACTATAAAATTTTAACTTTAAAAGTTGTAAATGTACTTCCACCAAAACTTTGAATTTTTTGAGATTTAAATTTAAAAAATCAAATAGCTGTTTTCACTTTGGTTTCTTGTAAATTTTTGTCTTTCCAATGTTGTAAATTTTTGATCCTAAAAACTTGATTTTTTTTTAGATTTTAATGTCAAAATTAAAGACTTTTAAAACGTTTATATTTTGAGGGTTTTTTCCGTTAATTTACATCTTTTTTGACTCTGAAATTCTGAGTTTGTTTACTTGTCAACCAAGACCTTTAAATGAAAAAAAAAATGTATATTCTTCCCAAAAAAATTCCACTTTTTTGCCTAAGAATCAATTGATACTTTTACTTTGTTGTCTGTGAAGTTCGTTCCCAACCTGGGGTCGGGGGGGGGGGGGGTGTCACTTTGTCTACTGTTTGGCTGCCAAAATTAGTTTTTATAAGAAAAACATGCATAGGCCTTTTTTGGTGGGTTTTATCAGTGAAACAATTAAAATCTATGTTGAATTTTGGTGCCACTGTGACACAATTTTTACTCTGTTGGGTCCTGGGGGGGCTACACTTTTATTAGGTACCATTAGGGGGTGCTCAAGGGGGTGTCTGCCCCCACCCCCGGAAATCATTGGCACTCTAGGGGTGCCTGGACCTTTACTTCATATTTCACACTTCTAATAAGTGTGTTAAGCCCAAACGGCCAGAGTACCGGCTGTGCAGGAGTTAGGGTTGAGTTAATTATGTCTTTTGGTTTTACTTGTCTGTGGACTGTAATTCCTCTACTGATTTTTATCGCAGGTACCTAAGTAAAAAAAAAAAAACAAGAGGTAGAATTGCAACTAGTGTATATAATATGCCTTATTTGATCTAATACACTTCATTAATTTATAAGTGGGAAATTCTCCTCCCCCTCTGGTTTAGATGGGACTCAGTCTCATATTGTTCAGCCCCTCTGGAAGTGTATTGTTCAAGCAACACTAGCCTAGCAGTAACACTATTAATCCTGTCGCTGCTGGCCATTCTGCACACCTAGGGAGAACAAACTCAATCTAAGTTGATCCTGCAGTTCAAGTGCTCCAACTCTGACATTCTTCAACAATTCATTATTATCATTTCTATTATGAATCACAGAAAAAATCCGTACAATGATTATGACACTCTTAAAATGTAGTGGGCATGTAACAGTAGTGCTGCAGCCTCCCTCTGCTGTGTCACACTGGCCCTAATAACACAGCAACAGCAATGGATAAAGAACAATCAGCTGCCTTTTTTTCACAACAAATTGCTTCCTCCCATCAGCATCAATTCTGTGCCTGGAATAGTCATCAAACAAGTGCAAGGGCTCGCTCGTGATTAATCGGTTCAGAAAAACGACCCCCTCTTATTATTCCTGGCAGAGTGTAAACAACCGCTGCTTTGACAAGCCTCCCATTCTGCCCCGCACACTCAAGGGTATCGGGACAGTTCAACTGCTGTCAGAAAGGAGTGTTTGTTGCCATACAATGGTGGAACGAGAAAAAGGAGGCAGAGAGGGAGCGAGGGAGAGCAGAGCGACAGGAAGACAGACAGCTGGCCGCCATGTTAAGTCGCGCTCTTGTTTCAGCCGTCTTATCAATCACTGTTTTGTTCTTTTTGTGGCGTTTTTAGTGGACCAGTCGGACATGGGGAAACTCTAGCTGAGAATGTTAAGCTGCTGGTAAAGGTCTTGGGAGTGACGCTTAGCTTAGCCACCAGTCAGTCTGACCTACGTGACTAGCAGGCAGGGTGCAGGGAGTGTTTCTTTTTCTTTTTTGGAAACCAAACAGAGATAAAAATCAAACAGACCAAAAAAAAAGAGAAAAGAAAAACCAATAGGTGCTTTGGAGCCGTGCAAAAAACGTAGGAGTGAATATAGTTATGTAGTTATGCAGCCATGCACACAAACCTAATTTCAGAACTTTAAAACATGCAAAAGTATATCAACAAAACACACCTAAGGTCCTAAACTGTCACACTTACATATGCAGGCATATAAATCTTTTTTTACAGCCCCTCACACACACTGCACTTCCATATGTCAGTCATAAACATGCTATATAAATCTTCCCTCTCAATCACACAACCACCCAAAAAAACACAGACACACAAACAGTCTGTGGTGCTGCCATACACGCCTCATGATAAATGACTAAATGTTGGGGTGTGTTTTCAACTGCCCCACATACAAGGCCTGTGCGCTCCTAATTTGATACTTATTCCATGAAATAGTCATGTTGGGGGAAAATGGATGTGGATAGAGACAGACAGTCCCATACATCATTCTAATTATTCTTTAATAAACCTCTTATAAGGCAAAGAGTGGCTCGTAGGTGACTACTGCCACCTAGGGTTCACAAAGAGAAAGACACTCCCTTTCAGAGCTGAAGATGAGATCTATGGACATTTACATAGGACTGAATCCTTCTAAGTGCCAAAGATTAATCAAAGGCAAAAAGGGGACAGGGTGCAAGATAGACCCTGAGAGATAATTGAGAATATCAGACTGTTTGTATTCTCCTCTTTCATTTTTCAGCCTGCAAAATTCAATCAAGAGGGGGATGAAATTTATTTGGAGAGCACAGGTAGCAAGTAAATTCCTCCTTAATCACCCTGAATACACAATAATGTTCCACCTGGCTGTTGTAGGAGTTAGAAAAACACTTTTGAGGAAATATCTGAAAGGCAGGTTAACCTTCTGAATTCTTCTTCTGCAAGTCTTATACTTCAAATGGCTACTCTTTAGACTTTAATGAAAGCTATAAAATTATAAAAATTTCATCTCATTCTGCACAGATGAAATATAACTTCTGTTCAAAGTCTATATAAGTGTGAGGAAAGAAATCAAAATTATTCTCAGCAGTTGTAATTCATTTGCAGTGTGCGCTAGGACTAAAAAATATCACTTTGACTGTTTGTTTGTGTGGCATCTGTTTACACTTGCACAGATTACTCCTAACACACACACCCAACACACATTCTCACAAGAAAAGGAAGTCTGGATTATGTTGGCTCTGAGGAACGGACAGGGTAACCAAACTCATCTTGAAACAATCGGGGACGGGGAACAGAAAGTTTTAGGAAGAGGTTGTAAGAGGGGAAAGGGGTGAAGAATCAGCACCCTTGGGGGAGCAGTCCAGCTGCAGTCTGTTGTCTTAATGCCCATTCACACACACAAACACACTGAGACACAAACAAACCCGTGCCACGGTTGACCTAACCATGCCTGCCTCATTAGCTGCCAATCACTCTGCACAGCCTGTCCAGGAGGGACAGAAAGAGGGAGAGAGATGGATGAGGACATGGTAGTTAGGCTGCAGCCATCAATAATCAAGCTGCCTCTGCTCCTGTGTGCGATGGCATCTTTATACAGAACAGTCACAAGTTAAGCACCATGAAAGTTGGCAAACAACACTTCCTCACTCTATTTTTTTCTAGCTGGATTGGTCTGTTTACTGCAGGACTATCCATGCCTCTTCAACTGGATAAAAAGACAGGCTGGAGTGGGTTTGGTGAGCAGTAGGCAGGCCAACCACACACACTACAGAGGACAATCCCCAGAGGGACAAAGACCACACATTCAAACACAAAATCACACACAGGGAGTAGAAAACAGCCATTCTTGCATGCAGTAGTGCGTGTGTTTACAACTGAACACACACAGTACCTAAAGCGTGCAGCCGTCCAACACTACACACAGCAGAAAATCAAGTTCTGACACACTACCTCACATTTATTTACACACACAAATGAGAGCCCTCGCACGCTGACTGTGGCCCTAACAAGCAGGCCGAGCAGCCTTTGAGCTGCCTGCAGCCTGACACTGGAGAGACAGCTTCACACGCACCACGCAGGTTTCTAATTATTCATGCTCACTACAAACACTAGTTTCTTTTTATTTCAGGTTGACCAGCTGGAGATTTTTTTCTACTGCATGTGGGCAACTTGAATAAAAAAATCAATCTGGAGTCTGTAATGAGCCTGGGCCTCCATCCACTTGTCCTTGTGTTGGGCTACATGGACAACAATCAGGCTGTTATGAGTACAATAAATTGAGCTCTATGCCAGGTTCTGATTTCAATATAAGGGGCTGGTGAATTGTAAAAGGAGGTTTTCATAATCCTCATGTCCTTGCCCATCACCCAGCAGACCTCAAGTAATATTTTATTTTTCTGACTTAGTTTGACATTGTTTGTCATGCTGGCTTACAGCACAGAGACCCTGGATAAACTTGAGAAAGGAGTAAGGATGTAGGAGTGTAAAAGCTGCCATATCTCTGTATTCTACCACTGAAAGAAAGCACTTCTTATTAAGGTTGTCAAGCTGTTTGGTACCTCAGTATTTTTGAATCCAAGAGTTTTGAAATGAATTTATCCATTATTATGATGTTCAATAATAAAAGTGAAAAGTACCAAAGATGAAAAAAACTACAGTTTTTTGTATTTAGAAATTATAAGCTGCCATGTGTAAGAGTGAAAAGAGTGCGAGCAGTGGTAGAGTAATCATAATCAGTCAGTTCAACTAGATAATGAGTGAGAACTAAATCACACAGTTTGGATACACTACTAGACACACTTAGAAAAACTTTGCTAATCTATGGCAAGCAGAGACCCAACGCTGCACAGATTCACCCATCTTCACTGTTAACTTCTCATTCATTAATGGAGAACTTTATTATACACATCACTCATCACTTTTTTATTGACTGATGGATTTTATTTATCCCGGCAGCTTGCAGGGCAAACCTGGAAGGCCCCTTCCATGGCAGCTTCCCTAACTCATTATGAGGAATTTCTAAAGGAAACAAAAACATTTAGAGTTGATTGTGTTGCAAATACATTTTGTGGAGTGCAGTTTTTAAGGAAGAGAGTCCTCAATGCAAAACAAGAAGTAAGCTGTGGAGGTTGGCACATAGGCCGGTGAGCCTGGTCTCTAGTCTAGTGGTTCCAAAAGTGGGGGTCGAGGCACACTGGGGGGTGGGGGGTGGGGGTGTGTGTGTCACAGGATGCTTTTCAAAAACAAAGCAAAATTTAAAGTAAATTTCAATGCTATCTTTTATCCGTTATTGTAAATAAGAGCTGTCCTTAAACGTGCAGTGTGTAAAATTGGGAAATATATATAAATACAACCAGATTCTGGAATGCAATGCTCACTTCTGGTTGTAACTGTGGCAATCAGTTGAATTTGAAAAATATAAATATTTTATGTGGTCCCTTCAGTGGTACCGTAGAAGCACGCAAGGTGCAAAAATTCAAGATGGTGTACTCCATGAAGGGAACCCTCACTATGTATGAATAAAAGGCTTATTCTAAGTTATTAAAAAAAAAAACAGTTTTATATAATCAGATGATAAAACACTGACTTACAAAGGCCTGCTTAAATACGTTCATTTTTACCAAGTTTTTTCCGCTTAATGCTTCTAGGCTAAATATTATAAACTGTACCTTTTAAATTAATTCAGTTTAAAATAAAATGATAGTTCTCAGGGGATAATTGTGTTTATATGTAATTAATGTGTAGAAAAACTTCCTAAAATGCAATTTTGGACATGAGAGTTTGTGCTACATCGTATACTTTAACCACGTCTGTATGTCCCTGGGCTCTGGCACTCTTATTTTGAGGGTCAAAGGCTGAAAAGTTTGGATACTCCTGCTCTAGTCAACCTTGAAATGCCTAGTGGGGCGTGTTCGGGGCAGGGAGGTGGGGTTCAGTGTTATGTGGGTGAGGCTGGGCAATTGAACTCACAACCAATGGCAGTCACTATAAGAAGGCATGTCCCAAAACAATTGTAAAAATTAATAATTTTGTTGGTTTTAAAAATTGTTGGAAATATTTTTGGTAATGTAAGAACTCAGCTGAAAGTAAATACAGTATAACAAGGGAGTCTTCATTTTCAAAATCAATACAGACATTTCAGTGCAAAAATCTACATCATGTTGATTTAAATTGAATATATGAACATGTATCTCAGCATCGATAATGCTCTCTTTTGTTTCTTTGTTTTTTTGTCTTATTTGCTTCAAGATGACAAAAACTCAATAAAACTCTAGAAGCCAAAGCCTTGGCAGCGACAATACAAGCCACAATTTAGGGAGACTTTGTGGATGTGTGGGAATACATACGGTAAGTGTGTGTGTGTTAAGCACAGATCACTGCTCAATGAAACGCCTTCCCTATACGAGACACAGATGCTGTCTGGGTCGGTTTAATGAAAGTGAACATCTCGGGTTTCGCCATTGGAGTGAGTGTGTGTATGTGTGTGTGCTCCTATGTAGCGCTGATGTTTTGAATGTCAATAGGAGGTAAAACTTGTGTTGAAAACCTCTCCTGAACTTAAGATAAGCATCACACAAAAGCCTGTCCCTCTCTCTCTTTTACCTTCTCTTCTCCTCTTTCTATACCTTGTCTGAGGACAAAGCGTCTGTTTGATGGCTGGCCTTGGTTTGAGAAGCATCACTCCTGCCTTCTCTGTTTCACCCATGTGACAAGCTATTTAGCAGGTGTGCGTCCGTCTGTGGGCTTGTTCTGTTGAGTATCTGTAGTTGTTATCAGTATATTTGCAATGATTTTCTTTGAACTTGGATCCTTACAAACAGCCTGTGCATTGTTGCACAGAGGCTTTTTTGCGATGGTAAGATAGAAACTACTTTGAATATGTTGTCCAAAGAAAAATAGACCTTTTCTGCAGATGTAATTGCAGGATGTGAGGGGCAATCATGTTCCCTTTTCTCCACCAGCCTCCTATAGAACAGCAGACAAAAATATAGATACAATGGGGCAGGACTAATGTTATTTGACAGTTTCTTGTATGTGATACCATCTAGCTTTCAGGTATCCGACTGGCTTTGAGTTTACATAGGTTTAACTTTCATTTCCTGGCAGCAAGTTTGCATGTCCAACAACGAGCTGTGACGTTGTAAAGAGTAAGAGAGGAAGACAGTGTCGGAACAGCAGTCTGGGTAAAGCTGCAACCAGGCGTAGCAAGTGTAATTCACAGTGACACCAAGAAGGAAACCTGAGAAGAGAAGTTCACAAATAAAAAACACAAACCTGTGAGACCTCGACTGTGTTTCCATTCCTGACACAGTTCTTACTGTGACAGTCATTTGTATAAAAATTAAAAATGGTGAAATAGAGTGAAATAGATTCAGTTTACCACAAAATGTTGCAAAGTGATCTGCTGCAAAATTAAATCTGGACCTGGGGGCTTGCCATGGGGTAGCGTTTGTGGCAGCTAGCCTTTGGGCCCGGCTGCGTGTTGTGTCCCTGCTGAATAGGAATAAACGCCGACCAGCTTAAAAGTGGCAATAAAGTTATTTTAAGGCTTGACAGGATACGCAGTGAGGATTTGAGAAGGGGTCTCTATGCTCACTACTATCCCCTGACTAATCAGTTGAATTTTGGAAATAAATGATTGTTGCCGTAAATGTTGCGTGAAAGAGAAGCAGGGTTGTGTATGTGTGTATGGTTGGGTGTGTGGGATGTTAATTGATGAGAGTTATAGAGAGCTGCTGGTAGCACAGGGGGGATCATTACTGCTGGAGTGGAACAACTGCATTCACGGCTGTTTGCCATGTCTCATACACATTTTTGCACACAAAATACACATGCATACTGTCACAGTGCACCAGCAGTCAAAAGGAAAGCCATCCCTTTGCTCTCACTTGTACATCTTTGTGTCATATTATTCAACTGCTCAGCCACACAAAAGGAGTCAGGTAGAGTAATTATGACACCCTAATTCCACGATGACTCCTCAGTAAACATCAACTTTCAAATATCAAACTTTTTTTGGAAATCCTAAGATTTATATCGGGTTGGCATGATGGGTAAAAACAAACATGTATCCCAGAGGCATTCTCCATTCTTGAGTCAATTTGTGGGAAAAGGGGGGAGAAGGCGCGCAGCCACTTTGGGTTAAAGGATTTAGGTCACGCTGTAACTGACTGGCTGACATCAGAACGGTGAGACAGAAATCCAGGAGTGGACTATGATCTCCTTTCTCTCTCCTGAATGACTGACACTTGAGAGACTGACACTGAGAGAATAAAGGGGTGGGTGTCTTGTTAGTCAACCTGCCATCCTGACCTATATTTCCCTACCTTTCATGTATATATGTGTGTTTGTGTGCGTGCCTTTGCATGAGGAGGAGGCATCTTTGTCTCATCTTATATGCTGCCATCTATGCAGACATTTCTATTTGTATGCGTGGGTGTGTATGAATGCACACATGCATGTAATTGTGTGTATGTTTGTGGTTGTGAGCCTGTCCTTGTGTGCCGAGGTGCATAAATACATACTCGAGGCTGTGTGGGAGTTTCTCTGTGTTTCTGTGCACCAGGGACGAGAGCGTGTAAGCAAAATCAGTGTGTGTTTATGCTTTCTGTCAGAGTCGGGCAATGTCTCCCTCTCTCCTACTGATGCCACATTACTTCAGTTTAGGGGCTGCTGTCACTTTTGGAGCAGCACGTACAGGTGAGACTCCACAGAGGGCAGCCCTGCTTTTTGTCTGACAAAAATATAAATACAAACCCTCAAATTAAAAGGAAAAAAAATCACAGGATAAATCCCCCAATGTATTTTTATTGTTTTCCATTTTAGAAGTCCACAATCCCGCCAGCATGACGTCATCATGCTCTATTTTTGTCACGTGATAGCATAAAAACAAAGCAAAATTTTGCATTGCAATCACTTAGTATGGAATGTGTGATTTTTAAGCTCTCTTTTAGTCTGTGTTTCATGTCAACAGGCCAAGCTAACCAGGAAGAATTCTCATTTGAATTTGATATAAGACTTAATTTTACACATGGGTACAGTGTTCCTTACTCTACAGGACTGGTGTTTGTAATTTGTTTCAGAACTTTTTCCAGAATTCTATATCATTTTCTTAAAGGACAAAAAAAATCTCCTTATTGTTTCTGTAAAAATGCAGTTTATGTAATTCCATTTTCCTTGTATTTGTGTTCATAAAACATTGTGCAGTTTGATATTCGAAAATGGAAAAAACACCTATCCGTTGCATTTTTGCATTGAGCTTGATTTTGGCTCACCTATACATCTTTGTATTTCTTAATTTGCACTGCTTGGGAATCCCTCAAAGTGAATGCAAAGAATGCCATACTGGTGTCTGTATGCTTAGGTAGAAAAATTATTTTAAACTTGGGCATTGTTTAATGGACAAAAAACGCCTTCAGCTACATTCTTATTCATTTTTATCTTGATACATGTCATTTTACTACTTTTATGTGTAACATTACAACATTTTTTACATTTGTAACTGCTAAAAAGACAACTTCAGCATATTTTGATAGATTATACATAAATAGATTTTTTTTTAATTCTGTTTTTTTGGGGTCCTATATCTAATACAGTAAGCAAAATAAAAAAAAATGTTTTACATCAAATAGTTGAGGTTGTGCTGAAAAAATGATACCAAACACAAGCATGGTAAACATTTTCCGAGTGGTTTAAATTGTCAAAAAGAGAGCTGCAAAAATACCCCGTGGACTTCTAAGGGTTAAATATAATTTAAATATTTTTTTAAAAGTTTTTAAAATCTCAAAACAGTTAAATTCTAATTGAAAGGTTAAAAAGTTCCTTTAAGTATGCCTGTGAATACACAAGATTTTTAGTATTTTAATTTAAAAACAAATTTTAGCATTTTTATCTAATTATTGGCAATTCATTTTCAAACTATTCTTCTACATTTTGAAACAACCAGAGGATCCTTCAGTGATAACTGCGATATTTGGTGTAACTCGACCAGAGGTAATTTTAAGTGTAAATGGAAGGAGAAATCATTCCATCCTTTAATCTTTGGATCAAAGATCTGATACAGGCTGTGCTCAAAAGTTTTATGCCACATGGCAGCCCTTTCTATCTCCTGTGGAAACGAAGGGATGAGAGTGAAAATAATGGATGCTACTGAAATCATAGCATCTAACAGATGACCCCACCGTGTCTTTAAATACATTTTTATAAGTTTTGTTTGTTTTGGGGGGTTTTTTATGTTGTTTTTTTCATTTTCTCTTTTTTGTCCTTCATTTTTATTTCATTCCTTTATTCTATTCTATCTACTGTGAATTGATTTTTTTTTGTATTGTTGAACTTGTTAATCTATTTATTGTAACTAAGATGAAAAGATTTACATTTCTCACATGTTAAATATCATTATGTTCAGATGCATTTGCAGGGTGTATACAGAAAATCTGACATCAGATTTAACACTGTTGAAAACCCTTTTCATACATTTTAAGATCTATCACGTCTTTGGTTTCTAACTCTGAACATTAACAACACAGATGTGTATAAGCTAATAGAAAGACAATAGTTTGACAAAAAGAAAAGAAAATGCCAGTGGTATATTTTATGTAGTGTGGAAATTAATATTTCCCAGAGCATTTTGAGATTAGACTATGAGATACAAAGAACCAGAGACCATGAGGTAGTTGAGTGGAAGGTCTTTTTTTTTTTTAGAGTAGCGATCCTAAACTCTGGAAGTATCCATGCACAACCACCACCTTTAAAACAAAATAAAAGTCTACACATAGGTTTAAATCACTTATTCTGGATTTAAAGCATTGAGTCAGTGATGATTTTACTGTTGCTGATCAGCCATAGCTCACTATAACTGAGTTGTATTCATTTTAATTATTTATCTCCATATGTCTGGGAAGAATCTTCTTTCAGATCTGGCAGTCCTGAAAGAATCTCATTGTGATTAAATCTAAATATAAAAAAACAAAACAAAAAAAACAGCTTAAAACCTCTTCAGATGAATAGAGTAAAAAAACTAAATATAAAAAACAAAAAATATAAGAACTATTTATTGTGCATTTCAGCCTTTTTGAAAGCCTTAATTTTGGCTTAATTGATTGATCAACTTTTGAGACCTTTTTTAAGACCTTGCAGACATTGTAATTTCTAATTTGCATGGAGAAAATGGGGGGGGGGGGTCCCCTCACTAAACAGGGCAGGGGGAGAAGGGTACACCATGTTTATAAAATCTTTTCCCTTCTCAAAATTTTACTTGATATTTATGAAATGTCAATTAAAGAGGCCTTGAACTAAAGTTAAAACATTAAATAGTTCCTCTAAGTTCCTTTTATGTATTAGAAATTAAACCAAAAATCCATTTTTTGTTGGGAAAATAAAGGCATAAGATTAATACACAATTGCACATTTTCATACACACATACACATTGTGAGTTTTACCTCCAGTAGCCAGGGTTTGAGTTTGCGGTCCAGGATGATGTCAAAGCCAAGAACCTCAAAGCAGACGCTGTCGCTCCCTGGTGGCTGACCAGGGCGACACATGCGGTAAGCGTGCAGCACGTGGGGCTCTGCCACTATTAACGTCTTCACAACCAGCTCCTGGCAGGACACATACCAACACAAAGAGAGAGATCACCATCTGAGGTGACAAAGATAAGGCACATACTTTTGCTTTTTTTGTTTGTTCCTACAAATGCTGCAATTTTTAGCAGATGATTAAAGGTCTTCTTAAACTGAAAATGGTCCAATAAGTAGGCCCACTTTATTCACAGGCTGAAACTGTAAAAAAATCCAGGAAAACTTTGACAATGTGGTAAGCATGGAGCATAAAACAATAGCCCTGTAACCTACAGCCTTTCTTTTTTTTTTTATCCAGATTTACCCTAAAGTCTTCAGCGTCCAAAGATTTAGCCTCAGTATAAAAGCCAGAGAGAAACAGAAAGTGTTACTGGCACATTTCAAACACACACAGACTTTCTCCAGTGTTGATGGTGGTCCATCTGTGTGGCTTGTGGCTCCCAAAGGTTGTGTATGTGCGTGTTTGCTCGTATGTTTGCTGCTTGCTACCTGCCTGCCTACTCCAACTGGGCAACCGGGGTAAACAAGCTCACTCTGACAAACACTCTGCCCAAAGCTTCCCCTCGCCCATCCAGCCCCACGCAGTGCTGCTGGCCTGCAGTTTGCCCAGTCCTGTCTGACTGCAGGGTGTAGAAGGGGGGGCATGGTGGTCTGGCCCTGGCCTGATAAGACCTCAGCCCTCTCCCCCTGCCTTTTTCTATCCGTCTGTCCCTCACACACCTTCGTCCATCTGTCCATCCATCCACCCGTCTGACCCACAGGCCGCTCAGCACAAACACCTGCTCCCACTTCCACCGTTCATGCCCCAAGTCCCTGGTACTGGCTTGTGTGCATGTGTCTGTGTGTGTCACCATCCCTTCCCCCATCACCTCCCTCCTTATCCCAAGCCCCCAGCCCTGGCCACTACAGAGCTCTGTGCATGTGCGAGCCTGTGTTTTGTTTGCTTTCGACTAGTGGGTTCATAAGCCTCTTATTATTTTTATAATCTCACCTGAATTAATCTGGATTTTATTTTTGTTATTTTAGCAATTTCATTAATTACAGCTCTATTTTAAAAGCATCCTCTCTTTGTTGTATTTAGGATCTCCTGCTGCAGACTGGACATTTACTACAAACACTCTGGTTGCTGGCAGGTAAATTTGGGTCAGATCATTAAAGTAAAACTAAACTCTATAAAGTAAACGCTTTGAAGGCATGTCCTGGCTAATTTAAGAATGAGCTTCTGATATTTTACTCTGTTTATTTAGTTTTGGGTGCAAGAACTCTTCTTCACTTTCTTACATTTTAATGGTTTTTAAATTACTGAAGAACAAAATGGACAATAATGCTCCTCACTGGTCAGGAGGAGCATTATTGTAACTCTTATTTGATGGGTTTTGACTTAGGGATGCACGACACTGGATTTTTGCAGATGTCTAAAAAGGTATGTAAGCCGATTCCAATACTGATATATAAATGTAGTTTAAATCTAAAACTTCAGCTTTAATTCTTAAAAAAAAATCACAAGTTGAAGGAATGAGGATGAACAAAAAAAAAAGACTTTAGCTAATATAGGTCTGTTGGTCCTGACTAAAACTCCACTATCATATGTTTAAGCATACAATGGCTGTAAAAGTATTTACCCCATGGATGTTTTACCCTTTCATTGATTTTATAAATCAATCGTGGCCAATATAATTTGGCTTTTTGACAAAAAAAAAAAAAAAAACTCTTTAATGTCAAATTAAAAACAGAGTTCTATAAATTGATGTCAATTAAACAAAATATAGGTCTGGTAAAATAAGTGATATTCACTTCTTTAAAAGTGACTGACCTAATTCAACAGAGGTCCAGCCAATTGATGCCAGTAGTCTCACAATGGGTGCTGTGAATGTGTCCTACGTTTTTAATTTAATTTAATTTATTTATTTCGGACAACAAACAATAAAAAAGTAAAGCAATGATAAAACAGTTCATATGAGTCCGAAACAGGAGTAGGAAGAAGCAGAAGCTTTTCGAGTCCTACCCCCACTTACTGTCCTTTTATGAACATCTTAGAGTTCCTGTGTCACCCCTTATCACAAACCCCCCTCACCCACCCCTGCCCTCATTCATTCACTCAGTCACTCATTCACCCATCCTTCCATTCATTCTTCATTCTTTAGCGTATCTAAGTCAATAGAGACAAACTTGTGTCAATCCCCAACCTTACAATTCCAAAAATTGAGTGATTATAGTATAAAGACACCTGTGTCTGGGAGGTCCCGTCACTGGTTAATCAGTATTCTTGGCTAACATTACACCATAATGACAAAAGAACAATCCAAGCAACTCATTAAAAAAAAAGGTTATTGAAAATTATACATCAGGGGATGGATACAAAAAAAAATTCCAAGACACCGAACAACCTCGGAGTTCAGTTATATCTATCATCAAGAAATCGAAGGAATATGGCACAAACTGTAGTCAAACAAAGTGACCATTCAAGAAGGAGACTATATTGAGAGATGCCACCAAGAAGATTATGACTACTCTGAAAGAGTCACAAGCTTCAGCAGCTGATTGGGTAAGACTCTGCATACAACAACTGTTGCCCAGGTTCTTCACCAGTCAAAGCTCTATGGGAGAGTGACAAAGAGAAAGCCACTGTGGAGGAAAACTTATTAAATCTCAACTAGAATTCACCAAAAGGCATGTGGGAGACTCCATGGTCAAGAGGAAAGAAGTTCTTTGGTATGATGAGACAAAATGGTGCTTTTTGGTCAAGATTAGGGATGCACCGATCCACCTTTTCTGGTCCCGATACCAATTCCAATACCTGGGCTTTGGGTTTTGACCGATACTGACACTGATCCGATACCAGTGTTAAAAGAATAACCTGCATGCCCTACTGTAATATAAGACTGGTAATTGTTTTGGGTAAAAGGCAAAAAATGACAACATATAGATTACTGAGGTTGATATTTATTTAAACTATAAAGTGTTTAAATGTTTACCAGCAGTTTGGTAAAAACAGTGCTTCAGAACTTACAGAAATTACTATTCAATTGTAAACTTTTATACCCTGTAGACTGGTAATGCAGCAAAAAACAAAGAAAGTGCATCAGAGGTAACATTCCAGTACAAAACTGTATTACACAAGTGTTTTTAACCACATACAGTAAACAAAGTGACAGTTCTGTGAGAAAATAGTGCAAACAACCTTGTAAAAAAGGCTTAAAGCTGGTTGCCTGGATCAGCACCACGGATCGGCCCTTTCCCACCGATACCCGATCCAGCTTTGAGGGGTTGGATCGGGCTGATACCCGATACCAGGATCGGTATCGGTGCATCCCTAGTCAAGATGCTATGTTTTGCAGATACCAAACACTACAAATCACCACAAACACCATCCCCATTGTGAAGCACTGTGGCGCCAGCATCATGCTGTGGGGATGCTTCTCGGGCACTGGTCCTGGAAGGTTTGTAAAGGTAGCAAGTAATATGACTTTGGCAAAATATTTTTTGTCAGTAAAGACAATTTTTTCATCCTCATTTAACTGTTTTATTCTACTCATTTTGCAAAATGCTTTTCTGACACAGTAGCTTCTCTTCACCAGTTATGCCTTACACAGTTCAGCAGTTTGCAGCATCCAGTCTGCATGCTGGGTGAAGGACAGTGTTATAATAGTCTGACCCTGCACTACATAACTATCCCATTTGTAGTCAGACACTGCTCTCAAAATTACACCCACACAAAAAGGCTTTAGTCAAACCTTGGATGCTTTGTCCCTTACAGTACATCAATAATACCTCTATATGAAAGAAATGTCAATAGAAAAAAAAAATAAGAAAAAAGTAAAGAAAGAAAAAGTCAAGAAAATAAACTACAAATTAGTTTTAACCCCCACAGACAATGTTTTTGGCAGACAAACTCTCAGACTGTGATCATTGGTAGGACGAGTCAGGTTAGCAGGCTATGTCTGCATGGGAACAAAATCTAAGCGGAGAGATGAAAGAGAAAAGGAGAAGAAAGCAAGAAAAAGACAGTGTTAAAACAAAACATGGCATGCAAGTGTGAACAGACAGCACTAACACCAGAGTGATGCAACTTCTGAAGAGCGGAGGGAAAAAAGGTGAGAGGAGGAGGACGGTCTGGCTGAGTCAGAAGTCGACACTGGTTTGTCAGTGAGGGACGAGAAAGTGAAGAAAAGAATAACCGGGACTTTCACACCTTGAAATAATGTAGCACATGGAGAGACTGCAAAAGATTGATGAGAGGGGGTGTGAGGAAAAGGAACATTAACTTAACAAGAACATTAAGCACCGGCTACAATGTCTACAATGGTCTTTAGAGGTACTTTAACATTACCAAAAGAAAACATGAAAGCTGACAGAAATAATAAAGAAAAGATTTCCTTGAGGAGATTTTTTTTTAACTAGTGAGATTTCATATTGAACACTTGCAGCATGAAAACGGAGAACAAAACAGAGTACAGGAAATGAGGGCACATGCAAACTACAAAAACTCTGTAGAGATAAACAAATAATCAAGGCCAAGAATGAAAAAAGGAACATGCTGATCCAAGGATGAAGTAATCAGAAGAAAACACAGGAATAAAATAAAGAAAAAGGGCATATAATCAAATGGATAGGTATAAAAAATGAGCACAAAAGACAACTGTAAAAATTGGTCTAGGAGATAAATGAGTCATCCAAAAAAAGAAAAGAAAATGAACAAGGTAAAGGTGTTTGGATGAGCTGAGAGTGGTGCCAGATAGGGAGAGCTCACCCTCCAGGAATGATGTTTTTTCAACTGAGCTCTTCCTGGAGTTAAACAAAGCTCTGAAGCTCACCGAATTACTGTCATAACAAATCGTATCAAACATTTGCTGGTCTGTTAGTGTGTTATAGGCAGTGTGTGTTGCCTGTAGATATATACAGTACGTATGAGCATACACTTTCAGATTACACTCAAGAGTGGTTGCATGTGATGTTTTGTTTTGTGGTGTGGTTTATTATCATACCTCAAGCCCTACATTTTAGACTCATCCACTACACATATATCATTGTGTAACCGTGCATCTGTGTGTCTTGTGTGTGTTTTAGTGGACTTCCTACGTACAGATACATCGCCCCAAAACTTGGACACATCGAAGTCATTGGTGCGGAGGAACTCTGTGAACCAGCTGATGGACCTCTTGCTGCCTTTGTCAACCGTCTCGTCTCGCTCAAAGTTCTCGTTGTGTTTGTTGACGGAGTAGTTGGTCAGATGCATGTAGAGCTGACTCTGGAGGCATAAAGAGAAAGGAGATGGTTTTAATCAATAAAGAAATGCATGTTAAAGGAACCCTACATGATAAACCAAGTTCATCTTTATGGATAGATATTTGTATCCCTGATATGTATATTGAAAAAAAACCTCAGAAAAAATATATGAAGCTTAGCATTAGATCATGCAGGACATGGTGGTCATACATCCAGCTTTGATCAGCTGACGGCAAGCTGATCCCAATTATTGCCTCCCAGCTCCCACAGCTAATCACAGTTCTTTCTTGTAACACAGTGATGTAATTAAATATGACATACTTCTCACTAATCCCTGCTTGCATAATGCTGATGCACCACACTGCAGTTGCTGGCACAGCTTAAACTCCTCCACCCCAGCCTCCTCCTTCATTTCATAAATCTTGTTGCACCCTCATATTCTACTATGGATTCATCGCTTTTCAACTTATTTCATTGTATTCAATTCATATTGTCATAATGTAACTATTCATATGGGAGTTTCTAGCCATGCGCTACCTGGAAAGTCAAAGCATGCAGCTTGACTAACCCTGGGAGCATCTATTGAGCAGAGCCTTCTCTGCCAAATAATACTGTTGATCCATTTTGCAATAAAATGGTTGAATATGTGATGAGAGTGCTCCTGAATGAACTGCATTTTTAGAAAACTTGTAGTTATGAGCTGCCCAACCAGTTCCCATGTGCTTTGTGGATCTGGAAAAGGCTTATGACCGTGTTCCCCGAGGTATCTTGTGTGGGGTGCTCCAGGAATATGGGGTTGATGGCCCATTGTTATGGGCTATTTGATCTCTGTATTGTCGAAGCGAGAGTCTGGTTCGCATTGCCAGCAGTAAGTCGAACTCGTTCCCAGTTAGGGTTGGACTCTGCAAGGGATGCCCTTTGTCACCGGTTCTGTTCATAGCTTTTATGGACAGAATTTCTAGACGCAGTCAAGTGGTGGAGGGTGTCAGGTTCGGTAGCCTTAGGATTCTTTGCTTTTTGCAAATGATGTGGTCCTGTTGGCCTCATTGAACACTGACCTCCAGCTCGCTCTGGGACGGTTTGCAGCCGAGTGTGATGCGGTTGGGATGAGGATTAGCGCCTCTAAATCTGAGGCCATGGTTCTCAGCTGGAAAAGGGTGGACTTCCCACTCCAGGTCAGAGGAGAGTCTCTGCCCCAAGTGGAGGAGTTCAAGTATCTCGGGGTCTTGTTCACGAGTGAGGGAAAGATGGAGCAGATCAGTTCGGCATCTGCAGTGATGCAGGTGTTATACCGGTCTGTTGTGGTGAAGAGAGAGCTGAGCCAGAAGGCAAAGCTCTCAATTTACCAGTTGATCTATGTTTCAACCCTCACCTATGGTCATCAGCTGTGGGTACTGACCAAAAGAACAAGATTGCGAATACAAGTGGCTGAAATGAGCTTTCTCTGCAGGGTGTCTGGGCTCAGCCTTAGAGATAGGGTCAGGAGCTCGGACATCCGAGAGAGACTCAAAGTCTTGTAAGGATGCCTCCCGGACGTCTCCCTGGGAAGGTGTTTAAGGTATGTCCATCTGGGAGGAGACCCCAGGGCAGACCCAGGACACATCGGAGAGATCACATCTCTCTGCTGACCTGAGAATGCCTCAGTATCCTACCAGAGGAGCTGGTGGAAGTGGCCGGGGAGAGGAGTGTCTGGGCTTCTCTGCTTAGACTGCTGCCCCTGCAACCTGGACCCAGATAAGCGGAAGAAGATGGATAGATGGATGGACAGGTGCAGTACCAACTCCAACTGCAAACCAAGCTCCCATCGATGTCAGTGAAATTCAATACCCTAAAGAAGGTATGTCAGCTAGAGAAAAGAAAGCCTTCAAAATGAAACTCCTGAATGATAACCCAGAGTCATTATTGGCTGACTTTACCAAGAAGAACAACTGTAAGGTAAAATGCAACTTACTGTTCTTCACTCATCAGCCTGCTAACTGGCACTCAACACTGTGTGACTAATTTACCCACATTAAGAACAACGGAATAAGACAAAGGAGACAGATTACTGTATATGAAGATACAGACCTCAACTGTCCTATTTTGACAATAAATATCTACCACAATGGGACAGTTATGATTCAAAGATCGGAGAACAGCTTGGACAACTTTGAGAATAGTTTTCAAACTCTGAAGTCTATTTCCACCTCAGAGATCCCAGCCTCTCCCCTGCAGAAAGAGGTGCAGACCAGGTCAGCCATCATTGTTAACCTGCCTCCAACACCCTCGCTGATTCAACACCCAGACTTTCCAGCAGTCTCAGAATGCTAAAGGAGGGACTTTCCACCCTGAAGAGAGAATTCATAGAGTTCAGAGAGAAGATAGTAAACAGTGCTTATCACACACATGATGATCCCAAACAACCACTGGAAGAGTTACAAAAAATAAATGAACTTCATCAGGCTGTTCAAGAACTAGAAGAGGATAACCAGTCTTTGAGAGCATCAGTTCGGAGAATGACAGGGGAGCTGGCCATTGTTAGCCATTCCACCCCAGCACTGACCCTACATGAGGTGTCCCAGAAAAGGACATCTGGGTCCTCTACTCCTCCAGCATCTCTGACACCTTCATGCCTCCCTTCAGTTCTTCCTTCAGCCCAACCCTCACCCCACCATCACTGAAGTTAACCCTTCTCCTTCAAAACCACAAAACCATCCAACTTCACTGAAAGACATGAAGACGCCAACACAGAAATCATCTTTCTATGTGATTTCAATGGGAAACACATCAACATGAAGCGACTCTTCTAAATCAAAAAAGATATGGAGCCCCACTACCAGATAACTGCCTCCAACAAAGATGTACCTCATGCACTGAGACAGGTGGTTGAAAAAGCTATTTCAGCTTTCCCCACAGCAAGAATTATAGTGTCAAGTTTGTTACCCAGAAAGGATATTCCACAACATATAATAAACATCATCAATGCTGACATATCCAAAGCCTGCTCAGAGCTACCAAATCTCCATGTAGCTCACCATGGAAACATTTTTCATCAGCACCTATATGACAAGCTACACCTCAGCCAAAGAGAAGTAAGACTATTTGCAATGGTCATCAAGACCACAGCTTTAGATCAAACGGCAACTTCTCCTAATATCAATATTAATATGAATATGAGCAGGAAGCCATCCCTCCACCAGAACCTTCAAAGGAGACCTAACCCAGCAGGCAGATACATCAACAGTGGCTGGAACCCATACTAAGACAGACCCACCTCCCTGCATTACACCAAAGCTCCATCACCACAAGGCATCAGACCACCTCTCCACACTACACCAGAGCTCCATCACCACAAGGCATCAGACCCACCTCTCCACACTACACCAGTGCTCTACCACTGCAGGGTCCAAGATTCATCCCCCTTCAGAAATCAGGTACCCCCACTTCCACAAGACCCTGAGCCTAGCCCTCTACAATTTTCCCTTCATCCACATCTTTTCCCGGGGTCAAGAAAACAGGCAACAACATCAGCTGTCACCTCAAACACCTGCTCAAAGTAACTGCTATGCTACTGCCATTGCTGGGTTTCCTCCACCCAATGAACAGGATGTCAGTCAGATAAGAGACATTATCTTATTAATTTGCATGAAATTACTTAGGTTAAAAAAGGGACTAGATCATAGCAACTAATTTAGAACGACCTGCATTTAATTGTCTTAGTGTTTATAAATTGGATATCTTCTAGTGGAACACCTATCACTTAGGACAAGAACAGAAACATATCTCTTTCTATCAGGAGCTGGAATAGCCAAGGTTTGACCTCCTCAGTCTGTGGTTTAAAATCTACAAACCCAGATGTTGTAAACAGTATTAAGAATATTGATATAATCATTTTAAATGAAACATGGATTACAAATCAAGAAACTAACAGTCAAACAAACTTATTATACCATGTGTAAAACATGATTTTACCAAGAGTGGCAGACATTCAGGTGGCTTACGTCTGTGGTACAAAGGGGAATACAAAAATGAAATCTCAATAGCAAAGAAAGGTAAATCATATATTTGGATTCAAATTAATTCAAGCATCCTGGAAAATGACAGAGATGTTTATCTGTGTGCAATATATCTTCCACCCTCAAGCTTTCCTTACTTCCTAGAAGAATGTCTTAAAGAACTCCAAAAAGAAATGGTGTTTTTTCAAAGTTTAGGATCAGTCCTAATATGTGGTGATCTTAATGCCAGAACTGGTAGAGAAGCAGACTTCCTTAACGCTGAAAGAAATAAAAATAAAATAAAGAAATAAACATGTATTTGGATAACCCCCTTTGTACCACACTCACATTACTAAACAAAGACAAAGCTATGATAGTGTGGTCAACAAAACTGGCAAAGAGATACTTCAGCTGTGTAAAGACACAAGTTTGTACATTGTTAATGGTAGAATCAGGGGCGATTCTCTGGGCAGATTCACATAATGCTCTGTGCTAGGTAGCAGTGTTACAGATTATGCCGTCACTGATATTAACCCAGAACATATCAGTGCATTTATAGTGTTGCCCCAACTGCCCCTATCAGACCATAGTCAAATGGAAGCTGTTTAAAACAACTAAAAATGGTAAGGCTTGTGGTATAGGCAGTATAAGCTCGAAAATGTCAAAACACAGTCATGCTAAACTTCAGTTTGCTTTGCTGAAGCTCTTTAACTTGGTGCTGGTTAGTGGACATTTCCCTGTGACTTAGAATGAAGGTCTTGTTTCTCCTATTTTTAAAAATGGAGAAAAATACGACCCCAGTAATTACAGAGGAATCTGTGTTAACAGTAACCTCAGCACACTCTTCTGTAGCATCTTGAACTCTAGGATACTGTCATACCTTATTATTGAGCATAATGTCCTGTCTAAAAGCCAAATTGGCTTTTTACCCAACCATCAAACTTCTGACCATATTTATACCTTACACACCCTCATCCAAAATCACATTCAGAAACAACAAAAAAAGGAAAATATTTGCCTGTTTTGTAGATGTCAAAAAGGAATTTGACACAATTTGGCACATTGGCCTGTTCTATCAACTTATTCAGTGTGAGACTGGAGGCAAAGTATATGACCTAATTAGATCTAAATACTCCAACAACAAATGCTGTGTAAAACTGGGAAATAAAAGAACATAATTTTTTAAACAAGAAAGAGGAGTACATCAGGGATGTAACTTATCCCCTACCATTTTCAACATCTATATTAACAATCTTGCTACTGCTTTACAACAGTCATGTAGCCCCGTATTAGATCTTCAAGGCAAAGAAATCAAATTTCTCATGTATTCAGATGACCTGGTTCTGCTGGGCCCTTGACATCAATTTACAAAAAACGAAAATCATGATATTTCAGAAAAAGGAAGTGAAGGATGCAGTGAAGTATGGGGCCCTGTCCTAAAACAGTGGCAAACATCCTTGGACTTAACTCCAACAGAAAGATTTCATCTCCAGCTCTGTAAAAAGACCCTAAAGGTCCACGGAAACTGTCCAAACCTGGCATGTAGAGCAGAACTGGGGAATTCCCTCTTTCTCTACACATGATCAAAAGAGCCATTAAGTTCCAGGTTCACCTAGCACAAGCTGATCCTGAATCATACCTTCACCTGGCTTTTCTGAGCAACAGCCTCTGCCCAGAGACTGACCCCCTAAAAAATATTAAAGAAAATTATCAGCTAAAGAACCATGGGCTTCATCATCACTCCAAAACAAAAATTAAAATTATTGACAAAGAAAACAAATCTAAATACATTAAATATTGGCAAAATGAAACTAAATCCTACAATAAATTAGAATGTTATTTCTACTGAGAAGAGAGTACTCTTTAGCTGAATATCTTATGCGTGTGAGAAACCCCAAAGAAAGGAAAATTTTAACAATGTACAGACTCAGCGACCATAAATTAGAAATTGAAACAAGTTGTCATAAAAACTGGAAACCTAGAGATGAAAGAATTTGTAAACATTGTGAATTGGGAAAAACAGATGATGAAATCCACTTTCTCCTCATCTGCCCACTGTATGAAGCTGTAAGAAAGAACTTCCTGAGCCAAGTTACAGCAGCAGGATCACATGAAGAACTAATGAGACTATGTCTAGCAGAAGAATCTCAACATATACACCTAGCTGCACATTTTGATTCTGAATATCACCACATTAGAGATATAAATACGTTTTATGAGTCAATAACTGTGTTTTTGGGTTTTTTATTATTATCAGTATTATTATTGTGATTGTCATTATTAGTATTTGTCTTTGATGTACTATGCTTTGGCAAAAAAGGTGTCAACCATTCATGCCATTAAAGCATATTTTGAAAAAAAAAATAATAATGGAGACAAATTGCAGCACAAGTGGTGAGTTAAATAACTGTTTATTACCTCCGCCAAGGAGGTTATGTGATCGGGTGGGTTTGTTAGTTTGTTAGTTAGTTTGTGTGTTAGTTTGTTAGCAACATTACTCAAAAACTTGTGGACAGATTTTGATGAAATTTTCAGGAAATGTCAGAAATGACATAAGGAAGAACTGATTAGATTTTGGGAGTGATCCGGTTCACCATCTGGATCTAGGAATTTTTTTAAAGGATTCTGTACTATTGGGAGATAGGGCTAATGGCGGAGGTCTGTGCTCTCTGAGTGCTGTTCTAGTTTTTCTTCTGTTTTTTTTGTGTATACAGACTCACCTCATAAAACATGGTGTTAAGCACGTAGAAACAGTATTAGAAAAGACAGAATGGTGTGGTTCATGCCAACCACAGATATTAATAGCAAGCACTTCACTTGTGAGTCTCTGTATATATAAAGAAAACTCACAAGAAATATCTTTGTTGTTAATATTTCTGGATGGCATGATTCACAAAATGTAGAGATATTGTTTCTGTTAAGACTCAATGTAACATGGTTCATGTCTTCAATATTACAATTAGGTCGGCCTAATTAACTCACTGCATGTAATCACGGTATGTCGCCATCATTGCTGGTTTTCAAAAAGACTATTGACTTTTCACTTTGATTAACACTGAGAGCAACATCATGTTCACATTAAAAAGATGTGATAGGTGGCAAATGCATAGAAACAGTACCGGCAGGGGACCGCTGAAGCCCCATGACAACACATTGCCCAAAATGCAGCAAGGACTAACTAGGGGTGCTTTCGGAGACTGGCCTAGGCTTTCAGACTAGGCCTGAGTGTGTAGAACCACTGCTAGATTATTCACAAAAATGAACCAGACTTTTGGCTCAAGTGCACTGGATCCGGGACCAGGCCCCTAGTTTGAAAGCCACCTAAAAACATGGCAGTGTGCTGCTGAGGTAATTTAAAATTCTATTTAAAACTTTCTGAAAATGCAGATATCTAGTGAATTTTTGTGTTCAATATACAGATACAGAGATACAAATATCTATCCAACATGGTGAATTTGTCTGATCATGCAGAGTTCTTTTTAACAACTGCCTCTGCCAAAAGTTATCTACTTTAAATTCAAAGCAGTGCAGGCATAACTGTGGAAATCATAATAATAATCATCTACATAACAAAGCAAAACAAGCTGCAAACAAAGATTATTAAACAGTTAAGAATTAAATTATTGAAAATAAAATCTGGGCATAATTTGACCAGATGTGAGTCGAAGATCTTTGATGCATTCGAAAAAAGTAAACTCCTTTTATAAGCTCTAACAACATTAAAAACTAAATGTCATAGCAACAGCAGATCATATTTGCACCAGATGGCATGTTTTGTTTGTAGTTGGATGGAAATCATTCCCGTCTTCTTTCCCTTGATTTCCTTTATTTAATGAGCAGATGAAGATTTTTTTCGCCTGCTCCTCGCTCCCTGTTAGATACTTTCACACCTCTGAGTTGTCCAGCACAACCAAAATCTAATACCAAATGTTACAAATAACTCCACTGAAGCAAAAAGGTGTCACTGCCATAGCGAGTGCAATAAAAGGTTTTTTTTTTAATACATAATATATTTACTTAAACAGCTTATGGCTCCTTTGGCTGTGCTGTTAAGTGTAATTATACCTTTGACAGTGAAGATTATAAACTTAGCTAAGAACACCCTTAAGGATGTTCATGCATTTCTCCCAATAGAGTAAATAAGTGTATTGTTATGTAAGCATTTTCTACTAGGTTAAATGGGAGGAACAGGAATAACAGTGAAAGCATTACAATGTAGTCCCCTGTCAACAACTTAAGAAGTTAAGAAATTGTGTGGCAAATAAATAAAGAACACCTCACTGTGCTGTATGGGAATAATAAACCCTATATTAAATTATTCTTAAGTGATTCTTTAATAGGATTTGAAGATAATGAGTGTAACAGCAGATTAAGTTTATGCTCATAGACGACCTAATGCTCAAGGATTCAAGGATAAGAGTCAGAGCAGCAGTGCCCACCAGTCCCAACAGTGCATGGCTAAAAGGCCTCATTGAGTGTTAGACTATAGCCATTGTGTAACCCTTGATATATCCCTCTCTTTAAACACTATTGCTCACACTGGAAGACAATACATCCTTGTCCTTAACCTATGTGATAATAACGCTGTGGCTGCAGGCCACTCAGCCCCTGATATCTGTCTGTGAGCCACTCTCTGTGGGATTGAACATCCATCGCCATGGCATGGCTCACTCCATCATGTGTCAGGCATTGGTAACACAATACACTCTGGTGTCACAGGAGGGGTCCAGCTTGTCCGTGTGTGCGTGTGTTGTTCATATTGTAGATAACATCGTGTTCAGTAGGAAGCTGTGTGTGTTTGTGGGTGAGTGTGTGTGCGAGCATCCCATCACGAGAAACAGACTGTGCTTCAGCAGGTGCAAAACCTTACGGCAAATATGAGCGGCTTGATATTACAGGAGACATCTGGCATGTGGACATTTACACTCAGCTGTGTGCATACAATATGCCTGCACATACTGTGAGTGTGTGTGTGAACAAAATCAGTGTTACTGTTGTCTGAGTTTGATCACTATCTGCTCTGTTTGTCTAATATTTGATTTTAAGTTACATTACTTCTATGTCTTTAGTTCATAAAAAGGTATGGCAAAAGCGATGTTCTGCGAATGGACCACTATTATGTTTATCTTTTACATAATTTGTATTGTGTGTCATTTCAAATACAAATCTATAACCATTTGTTGCATTATGGATATCCACAACAAAGCAAACTAGTTTTGGTGACATATTTTACACAGATAGAGACAAATATGCTGTTTAAGGATGCACATTTTCAATTATTTCCTTACTTAAACAGAGTACAGATTTATTTATGTGAATCAAGCTTAACTTAATATAGTTTGCATTGCACATTTGGATAATTAGCTGCATACAAATACTTTCAAACATCCCTTCTATTCCTGTAGGTAAGATCCTTTAGACTGACTTTGAACATTAAAAGTGATCACAGACTGTGAAAAACAGAAGGCTTTCCACAGGATTTTTGAGTGTTTTAGCCGGAATTTGTGCCCAGTCATTCAGTGGAGCATTTATGAGGTCAGGTACTGATGTTGGACAAGAAGGCCTGGCTCAAAATCTCAGTTCCAATTCATCCCAAAGGTGCTCAATGGGGCTGAGGTCAGGGCTCTGTGCAGGCCAGTCAAGTTCTTCCACACCAAACTCATCAAACCTGTCTCTATAGTCCTTGCTTTGTGCACTGGGCCATAGTCATGTTGGAATAGAAAATAGTCTTCCTCAAACTGTTCGCACAAAGTTGGAAGCAAAGCATTGTCCAAAATGTTGTGATATGATGAAGCTTTAAGATTGCCCTTCAATGGAGATAAGGGGCCTAGCCCAAACCCTGAAAACAGCCCCGTACCATTCATTATCCTTCCTCCACCAGACTTCACAGTTGGCACAATGCAGTCAGGAAGGTCATGTTGTCTTTATCATCCACCAAACCCAGACTTGCCTATCTGACTGCTGAACAGAAAAGCATGATTTGTCACTCTTTCCACTACTCCAAACTCCAGTGTTGGTGTGCTTTACACTACTCCATCTGATGCTTGGCACTGGACTTGGTGATGTAAGACTTGCATGCAGCTGTGCTTACATTAATGACAGTGGAAGTTCAAGACTCTTCAGGTATGGAATCAGTAGTGTCGGTGACTTTTGCGCACCATGGACCTTAGTAGTCATTGACCCTACTCTGTGGTTGCCCGCTTTGTGGCTGAGTTGCTGTTGTTCCCAAACGCTTCCACTTTCTAACAATATCCCTTTCAGAACAGTCTTATTGCAAAGGCTGCATCCATCACAGTAACACGCTTGAAATCACTGAGCTCTTAAGAATGACCACTTTTGAAGTGTTTGCAAACGGAGACTGCATGGCTAAGGGCTTGATTTTATACACCTGTGGCAACTGGTCTGATTGGAAAACCTGAATCAACAGGTGTGGCCAAATACTTTTGTCCCTATTGTGTATTTCCATTAGTGCATGTTTACAGGATTATATTTGTGCATGAGTGAAAGATTAATAAAGTATATCATCATAATCATCATCATACTCACCAGGTTAGCCTCGCTGGGTGCATGGTACTTCTCCGTGCCCATGCGAACAAGGCCGTCGTTGTAGAGGAAAATGCGAAGAGGGTCGCAGGAAGTGACAAGGATGTAGATGCGCAGATCAAACTTGTAGCCCTCCATCAAGAAGGGCTTGTCCAGATATTCCTGAACGATAAAGTGCTCCTGGGCTGGCAGCTTCTCACAGTTACGGATAAGCGAGATCCTGCATAGACAGAAACTTTATTAATCCTCGGGGGGGAAATTGGGATGTCGTCATGGCATAATAAAATATGGCATAGTAAAGACAAAAAGATAATTAGAAAAATGATAGATGGGAGCATAGCAGAGACCATGAACATGACTGATGATATTGGCACTGTCTTTAAAGTGTTGAAGAAAAATTTGGACCAAACAATGTACAGATTTTATGGATTTTAAGGTAATATTTCATTTCAAAGTCATATAAAAAAGTTGGGGACATCAGTTTTAAGTCTTCAAACTCTGATATTAACTTTGCCACAGTAAAGAATAAAAAGATCCATATAAATATGTGTAATAAGAAGGAAAATACGTCTTAACTGAGCAACAAATGTTATTTCTATAAAAGACATTAAACCTTTTTCAGTAAAAGGTTCAAAGCCATGCCGGCCCAGATGTTATTTATGTGACCTTCCATTGCTGCAGGCTCTTCCCTGAAAACACATGAAAATGAGTTTATTTAGTATGCCTCAGGTCTGGTTTGACTAAGACAAGCTGTTTGGCTCAGAGGAGCATTCAGTGTTCCAGAAATTGCTGTTCCTCTTTCTTTACCATCTAAATAAACCTGTTAAAAAAAATAAATGTACAAAAAACAGACAGGTGAAACACAAATGCTGGTTTTCCTAAGCAATACTCTGCAAGCATCTGGAGAACACTGTGATTTTCTAAAGCCAAACTCCACTCATCAAATGCTGCATCAGGCTCTGTTTGCTGCGGGCAGGTTAATAGGAGCAGACGTTGTGCTCTGTTTCAACCTCCACTCTAATTCATTTGCTTTGGTCTCATGTCACTGGCACTCAGCCCTTATAGTATACAGGCCATTGCTAGCCGGACTCAAGAATGAGTTGTGCTGGTCTCTGTGCATCCATGTGGCTGTGCAGGCAAGGGCGAGGGGCAATCATCTCAAAAGTTTGTGAACCTGTATACGTCTGTGGGCGTATGTGTGTGTGCAGGAAGGGAAAAGGGTTGGTTTTGAACAATATCCCACTGTGTACAAACATCACAACTGACCTATATCACCATCACTCATAGTTAAGGCAGACTTGGCCTAAATTGCTTACATGCACAGCCTGGAAGGCTCCATTAGGCAGGCAAGCAGGCACCAAACACACACAAACACAGTTTGCCCAAGGGGTAAAGACCTGATTGTTCAAAACGTACAGTTTGAGCTGTTCAGATAATATGGCACTAAGCCACCTGAGAACAAGCATGGATCTGCTTTGCATGTCTTCATGCAGCACTACAATATACAGTGGAGACTATGTGGTTTAATGTGACCAAAGAATTCAACCACTTGGTTCACTCTTTGTTGATTAGCTTTAAAGCTCAGCCTATGCGGAGATCAGTTGCTGCTTTCCAGGTTATGATGAGACAAGGTCATAGTAAAGCAGCTCTCCCAAGTTTGCAGACAGTATGTAATGTTGTTATTTTTCAGGCTTATCAATCCCTCAACTGACAGCTGAAATGTGCTACATTGTAGACAGACACGTCATTGTCCTGCCTATCACAGCGCTCTCCCAACAAAAAGAGAATGAAGTTGATGGGAGCCTGACCGACAATGTGAGGGGCCCGCCTAACAGGCAGACAGCAAGCTGAATGATGAGGACAGGGTTAACAGTGTTAGTTAGTCAAGGAGGAGTAGCTGAGGAGAAGACGACATGATTGATGAGCCAGGGTGTCAGATAATCATGGCCCACTCTCCCCTGCCTATTTAATTTGGCACCAGAGGGGATCTCTCCTTTTTAAGCCCTGCACGCATTTTTATTTTGTTTCCCTTATAACAAGCTGTGCTTCAGACACAAACAATAACTTCATTTAGTCGGCCGACGGAAAAATAAATTACAGGGGGTAGATATAACTTAATTTCCTGCCGCGTCACACCATGCAAAAAAAAATAAGAGAAAAATCTAATCTTGTGAGGCACCCACCGTTGAGTGGACGAGCTAAACTCATCATCTTTCATATTCTTAATGTATTGCAATAATTCAGCCTTTGCTGCCATTTATTCTTTAATAAATAAGAGCTTAGTGCAGCATGGATTATAAGTAATGCTCACATTATACCAGAAAGGACAAATTCAAAGAGAATTAGAGGGAGAGGTGAAACCAACTGAGCTATTTGTACATCAATATCTCCACCTATTGGTGCTTATGATGAATACACCCTCAAGTATTTCTTCAGATCTGCACATGAGGGAGCATATTTTTAGAGACAGAAAGTCAAAAATAAATAAATAAATAAAAGTTTGACTAGCTGAACAGTATGGATAAATTATGAAGAAAGAAAGAAGCAAGACGGAAAACAAAGTATTTTACTATAGTATTTACTATTTTACTATTTACCATATGATTGTATTTTTGGTTTGGATTGGGTTTTTTTTTTTTGTTTGTTTTTTGTTTTGTTTTGTTTTTTTTGGCTTATGTAAAATAATATGGTATTTTACATAAGCAATGGCATTTTCACTTTTTTCTTTCTTATCTCTGACCCAGGACATGTTAAAAGCCAAGAGCTAAACATGATTTAGTATTGAGTTCAAAATAAGTTCATTAAACCTTTTAATTTCATTAAACCTTAAACTCAGGAAACAGGCTTACAATTGAGAAAGTTAAGAATGCTGTTGTTTTAACCTCTGAGGAGTGGCTAAATTGTTGCATTTATGCATTTTTAGGTCACTTTCTAGTTCAGTATGTAATCAAATTGAGGATTAGTCTAAAAGGAAAATTAGACTCTATTGCCACCCATTATAGGACTGTACTGAGTATTTTAAACTTTATTTGGCTTTATCTGACTCAACACAGTAAATGAGCAAGAATGTAGTGAAAGTCTCTGTAAAGTGAAACCCAAACTTTGTGTCTTAACACACAAGATCTGTCGTAATAAGGTTGTTGTAAACATGTAAAAAACACTGAGATCTATGTGTGACTGAATTTGGATTTAGACCATTAGAAAGAATTTCACCTCTTTCCTGGCTTGTTTTATTTCAGCAGGGAAAAAACAGGAGCCTATGACATCACCAGTCTTGATGTGGAATTAGCCCACTCCCCTAATGCTGCAATGATACAAAATCACCAAGCAGTTTGTCTCAATAGTTTAATAGTCTGTTGTTATGATATCACTTCCTTCATTAAAAGTTTTTGTTTGTTCATGACAGCGTAAAGATCATAAACAGCATCATAATGGAGAGCTTTGTACCAGAAAACAGTAAATTTAATCCCCAGTTTCTGTCTGTCCCAGAACCAAGCAGCTACGCTTTGATCAGAAGCATTTTTTAACTTTGAGAGGATTGTATTTCTTGTAATTGGGTGTGGATTCAGCACATTCCAACAGCACACCAACACTATTCTAGAGCAAATTTTACTGCCTTCTATTTTATGATTTTGATGTTTAATTTTATAAACTTAGAGAATTTTTTCATGACTGAAATTTGGCCTGGTGGTTCAACCACAGTAGCCTGTCATACAACAAACCTAAAACAAAGATTTTTATTTTGCGCATTACAGGGACTTTAAAAATGTATATTATGTTAATATCTTGTGTTTTTCTTATATCCACCAAGTGCTCACAGGTACACTTAACTTGACTTTTGTGAGTTCAAATAACTTGTTTATATAGATGTGTTGAGTTTCAGAGTATTAAATACTGATATTAACTTTATTATATTAAGTGTGCAGTACTAGTTTAAAAGGAACCAATTCAAGTGTTCAAAAATGAGATTCACATGCTAAATTGAGTGTAACCCTCTGTCACATACTTACAACCATAAACATTTGTGCCACCCAAGGTAGGTCAACTTAACTGACAGTAAGTGAGAATAACTGATAGTTGCACTAAACCACAGTAGTCCTCTTCCACTTTATTTATTGTGTTTTTTGGTTTTCCCCCACAGGTGGGACTTCTGTGAGTCAATAACTTCCCCCATGTTGTTAAAGTGTCTTAAGCCCAAAGGCATTCTGGGAAAACTAGCAGATTAAGGGATGATTGTCACATAATTTGAATACAATTACAAAACATACTTGAAGTGACTGAGTACTGTTAACTTAAAACTAAAAATGAGTTCTGTCAACATAGAGTTCTATACACGTAATTTGTTTAAAACAAGTAAACATAAGTAAATGGAGTTCTTCACCTTTTATGGCCAAGGAATACAAGTTACTTGTTTATGATAATTGTTTTTAATAGGTTACATAAACTGAGTAAGTTCAACTCAGTGTTTCTAAGTAAAACTGATGTTAGTTTTAACAGTGTTCTACCTTCCATTAACCCTTGTAAATTATAAGGTGAATGTTTTTCACATTCACTTGAGAACAACATAAACCAGTGTTTCTTAAAAAATAAGAAGAGACATTTTGAAGAAGTAGTACACTACTTTAACTATATACACTGTTGTGAGAATAGACATGCAGTTGCACTGATAATGTAGAAAGTGTGAAATTTGAATTGAAAGCTTTTCCTCAACAAAGAACTTAAAAAAGAAACAGGATGAGCAGAGAAACCCAAATGTACCTCTTCCTCTGAAGTACATGTAATTTCCCAAAAGTCCACCCTCTGTCCCAGGATCTGCTCCTACTTCAGATGTACCTGGATCTCTACCGAGAGATCAGGAGCTCTTTTGACAAGTTGGTCAAAGCAGGTGGACAGGTTCCTCTCACAGAAGAGGAGGACTGAACTCAATACAGCCCCTGTGAGGAACTTTGGGGTTGTGCTGATTTTGGCAGATCCCATGTTCAAAATAGGGCTTTATAAGTGTTTCTGATTTTATCCTGTACATATATGAAAACTGTTTTCTTTTAAAAATTAATCCTTCTTTATAAAAAATGTCCAACTTATGGTGTTTTGACAGCTGACTGTTCACTGTACTGACACCAGTACATTCAAGCAGTAATAGTGAAAAACTGATGAAGTCTTGGCCCTGTTGCTGACAGTCTTGTTTGCTTTTTTAAGTCAAATATGAGTATCAGTGATAATTTGACTGTTTCATTATAGGGGTGTCCTATAAACCATTCCTTTATGCCTGCAGTTAAAAAAACAGGATTTTATTGTGATTTCTACATACTTCATGATTCCTACTGTCAGTATTGAAGAAATACCATAGAAATGTGACATCACAACTTCAGCTAGCCGCTCACCCCGTTGGGCCTGAGAGTATGAAATATGCATCGTGGTACCACAACCTGCTCATCTTTTGAAAAGAGATAGTATTGAGAAACAGAGTCCCCCTGCAGCAGCCATCTTGGTCCATTTTCTAGTCTGACTGGTCTCTGCTGATGGTGCCTCATAAAGGAATCCAATAATCACATGCAGGTGCCTTCAGGGAAGAAACCCACTGTAACTGCCAGGGCCCATGTGTGTGTGTTCTGGCAGTGATAACTTCTAATTCATAGAGAGTGTGACCAACGCCATAGGACTTTTTCCACAGACACCCATGTAAGGGTCATGAACCTCAGATTGTCTTGTTTTGTTAGTTTTGTTTTTCATTTGCTCTACTGCTTATTATTTTGCTTTCTGTCCTCTACTTCAAAATTAGATTTGCACACATTAACTAAATCAAGTTACATGCTTACTGGATGGTTAATAGACAAGGTATTTTGGTCCTGTGGGGACGAAATAAAACATTATAAGGAAGATGTACTGAAGTCTCTGAAAGTGCAGTTTCTTGATCAAATGCACCTTTCAGTCTGTTACTGTGAGACTGAACAGCAGAAGGTTGTTGAAAAAATGGAAACAGCCATTTTTGCTTTATTTTCTGAGTTATTCTCTTCATTCCCTTCAAGTATATGGAATTGTATTAAAATTATTTGACAAACATCCCATCTCTAGTGTTTTCCCAGAACGCTTTTGGGCATTAGACACTTTTGCACCACAAGTAGAGTTAATGACTCAGTAAAAGAAGTCCCACCTGTGAGGAAAAACTACAATACATAATGGATGGTATGGATAAAAGCAGCCCATCCAGGTACTTTGCCCAAACAATGCCAGCCTCTCTCCTTTCTGGGGGAAAACATTCCATAAAAATGAAAGACAGTCAATGGGAAATACTGTTATAAGGGATTCAAAAGCTTAAAATAAGAAAACCCGCACATATAAACAGTTGTTGAGAGCCAAAATCCAATAGCCAGTGAGATAAACATATAATGTAGGCCATATATTAAAAAATACTTGCATCATAACAATATATAATAAACAAAATTATAGACGTACATGAGTGTGTGGTCAGGCTCCCTCGGACAAACTGAACAACCACTCTTGTGACTGGAGATGTCATAAACCAACATTACGTATCTTGTGTGTGTTGGATCTTAATACTTAAATGATGTTAATAAGTTAGTGGGTGAAAAAGCTGTTAACAGGCAGGAAGACTACAGTTCCTGTTGCCACAGAGCGATTGCTAGTTTAAAGTCATCAAGAACACACCTCCAGTCCAACATTTGCCTGCTTTAGTCCTCTATAGTTTCAGCCAGAAGACACAGAACTATTCTTTGACTCTCTTTTATCATTTGAGGATAAAAAAAACATGCCTTAAATTATGTTTTTTTAATTGTTTAAGAAAAAAAACACAAGAAAATGGCTTTTAATCGCATTGTTACCAATGTTTTCTAACCTACCACTATTCAATCTGAGGGTCTGTTTTCCCAAAATGGGAGAGCGGTCACACTGGAAAGCAGAAGTGATATTTCACTGCTCTTATCCATACTGAACATGATGGAGAAGGACTTCCTAGTACAGTGTGCATCTTTCAGTCAATGTCACAAGTAGTCATTTATGGTAGCGTACCTTGAGAGGCACAAATGTTCAAGATTAAAGCGTGAGATAGAAATAAGGAACAACTGCAGTGGATGATGGATTTTAACTTTAAAAAGTTACGTTAATCCAACATAAATGTTCAAGTAAAACCGAGTTGATATAATTTAAAAGTAAATATAATTGACTCAAAGGAACTGTGTTAACAACTTCTTAATTTGTTGGGATTTGGGAAAACTTAATTCAACTGTGCGTTACCACTTTAAGTGTTTTTTAAAGTTCATCCAACTATTCTCTTTCTTTCAGTGTAGTTTAATTTTATGTGGCTCTGCTGGACTCTGACCTACCCGTGACCCATGGCTCCATTGGCAGGTTTGACGATAAAGGTCTTCTGCTTGCGTTTCCTGCGTAGCTCCTTGACATAGTTCTGAAACTGAGTGTACTCAGCAGGGAAGATCCAGGTTTTGGGTATGAAGCTGTACTCTAGAGGCTGGCACTTGATCATTCTGGAGACACAAAGAAAGGCAGTTTGGTGATTGTTTTTCTTCCTCTTAAACATTTTATTTTTCTAAAAATCATCAGGAGTCGTTACCAGTAAATTTGCTCTTAAAGTTACAGTTTGCATTTCAAAGATTGTTTTTTGGGTCTTCTACTTACTTTCTTTGTAACAGTGCTAACACTGAGTTTTGTAATGCTCTTGTTTCTGCATATCTAAGACTGAATCAAAGAACTTTCACTGTACGTGTTTCAGAAGACAACAAACTTACTTGGACATGTTTCTTGCAAGGCAGTCTTTGCGGCAGATTTCGCCCATGCCAGGGAAATGGTTAATTCTCTGCAGAGGGACAGGCAGACATAATAATGTTGTTAAGACCATTACGCCACTCAATTCCACCCCCGCCCCTTCATAAAAATGAGCACATTAAAGGCAGCAACCTGAAGTGAGCTTACAATGTTCTGACATTTATGCCCAATTACGGACTCAAAACAAAAAGGTGACGCTGAGACCTTTCTCCACCCTTATTTAGTTAACCATGTTTTTTTATACTATTTAAAGGTTGGGGAGGGAAGAGGCGAGGGGAAAAAAACGATCAATCTCAACTCTGAGGGGCCGAGGTAATTGGTTCTGCATCGCAAGCTCCTGCAGTGACAGTTGAATGAATTGCTTTGAATGCGCCGAAAGGGGGGTGGGGGGCAAAGAAAAAACTCTGGGTTTTCTGTATTCTTTGACCAAATGAGCCTGAACAGGGGCGTTAATTAGGCTCGTATGAACTAAAACTTGACAGCAAACTCTCACAGAACATCACTGAACGGAAAAAAGGGAACAATTTAAAAGAGGGAGAGAGAGGGGAAGGCGAATGCAGAGTGTAAAAGGATCCCGTGATTATTATCCAAACAAGACAGACGTAATTAGGGATTCGGAAGAGATCGCACAATTATGCCAATGCTGCCAGACGACGCGGCTTGTGAGGGGAAATCAAAACCAATTGTTGAGGGACTCCTACTTTTCTACTGAGAAATCGTCTCATGAAGCACTACGGCAGTACGAGAGAGTGTGAGTGAAAAACAACCGCCAACAAATCACCAGCTTTATGTGCAACATTAGCAACATCGCTACACATTAAGCTGTTACAGTCTTTGTCATTTTCAATCTACTTAGCTGAACTCTTGCTGCCCTTGTGCTAACAAGCCCTAGTCTTTGTAGCCTGTGATTTAATCAATCATTAGTGCCCAGTCTAATCAAATAAGCACTCGTGAAGATGGATGGCTACTGCTCAGCGCTGAGGGGGGAGCAGCAGTGGCAAGTTCACTCTGCAGGACAGGGAGGTCAAACAGAGGTAAGATTACCCTCAGACTAATGCACACAACTCAGAGCAGCGATTGTTGTTCATGCCCATCTTGTAAACATAACCAGTGGCATCTGAAACCCAACCAAGACCCCACTGTCACTCAAACTTGTCAGTCTTCCTGTCAGTCTTCTCGTCCGTGTGACAGCTCTCTCCTCCTTGCTCTCTTACACCCCACATTCAGAGGGATTAGAAATCACTCTATCCTCTCTTCTTGCTATTTGATTTAATTTATCCAGATATACACAATATATAATCTTATATTTTTCTTCTAAAGCCTCTTTTTGAAGTCTGGAACGAGGCATTTTACTCAATGGCATGCACTGTAATTTCTCAGAGCCAGAAGTGACAGATTTGACAAGTGAGTAAAACTGTATAGCTGAGTCGTATCCTGACTGATAGATTATTATGGCGGTGACATGTCAATCACATCAATGCATCAAAAATGAACCATGCTTAAGCGTCATTTTGCTCTAAATTAGGCCATGGTGTACAAAATTAACATGATGCTGTAAAGAGGTTGGCATCAACTGAGACCATAAGCTTTTCAGGACATGTTTCCATAACATATTAATAAGAAAGTGAAAACTACTCATATTCTCTCATTGCCTTCAGCACATTTTATTCTTAACTCCTTTTTGTAACCAGCGTGGTCTCCCCCTGCTGGACATTAGGAAAAGTGTCATTCCAAGCCCGAAAATTGAGTTGGCATTTTCTTTCATGTTTAAAATCATGCCGATCCTTCCTCCATGTGCTGCGTTTCATATTTAAACTTTTAACCGGAGACTCGTAGAAAAACATTTTTGTACACTTGAAGGTGTGCAACAACCACAAATCTCTGTATGGGTTGGTGCTAGAGGGAAAGTTACCTCATGATTCAGTTAGGTCACACCCCATACTGGTGCTAAAAGCAGGCAGGCCACTCCCTGCTCTTTTCAGTTCTATACACTATCTTAACTAATAAAAGCCCCAAAGTAAACCATTAAAAACAGCCTCAGCTTGAGTCTTTATAGGTAAACTGATAGCATTTATAATACTTTTTTATTGTTTTGATTGGTACAACCAAAAACTAACATTGTGTTAAGACTATATGCGGGATCCACAAAAGTCTCAGTGTACTTTCAAACTGAACCGTATGTTTGGTTTAAACATACTCAAGTCTTGGTGTGGTTTGTTTGCACTGGTGGGAAATCTGTTGATTAAACTCTGATGTGAAACACACATCTGTGCCACTGTTCATTTTCACAGCTATCTCACATTAAGTTGGTCTTAGTCTTTAGATTGAAGTACCTTGTAGATTAAGTCATATTTTTGTCATTTCTTTTTTTCCACTGTCCATCCATAAACTGTTTTTTCTCTCCCTTCATCAGTAAAAAAAAAAAACAAGACATAATTGTGAACCTAGAAAGTACCATTTAGGACACCAGTGTGGTAAACAATACAAAAACAAAAAAGAGGGAAATTGGATTAATCAAAAATGTAAAAAAAATAACAGAAAAATTTGAATTAAAAAAATAAATACATGAAAAACTAAGGCACATTATGTTTAGTTTGTGTGTTCTGAACATGTCTGGGTACATATCTTTTGGGCAGAGGTGTCACTTTACATTGTGGTTAACACAGTTCATGTAGAGAATAAGGGTGAAGCTAGTCTGAGAGGAAATGTAGGGAACGAGACTAAATAAATAAATAAATAATCCTTTGCTCTGATCTACTGAGTATAAATACATATTAATAAAGGGGGGGCAAAAAGACACATAAGCAGTATGGTGATAATATAAATGAATGGTGATTATTGAGATCAAAATGGTATAGTTACAAACACCACAAAGCTGATACAGCTATGAGGAGTGGGCCCAGGCCAGGCCACCAGCCAGCAAGACAGCAGGCTCCCCCACCACCCTGGCCCAAGCTGTTCAGCCAGCGTTTTGCACCATGGTAGGAGAGGGCAGGCCAGCAACCCCCTGTTTAGTATTTTTACACCTTTTGGGAATACTTTATTTGAAAGTTAGTTTCTGTGTTTCAAATTTCAAGAGAGTTTGTCTTTGAATGAGCTGATCACAGCCCAAAGTGGGAAGCTAGTGTATGTGTATTTTAGTCATTTATATAGATTTAGTATAGCTTTGGTTGATTAAAAACTAAAAAACACTTGAGTCCAGTTTCAGTCCATAAAAAGTCCTTACATTTCAGCCAAAACTTTGCCTGAATCAGGTGCAAATAACTCCTGAGTATTCAATGCACACTGCAAAACCTGGTATTCCTGCTTTCTACAGCTGCAGTAGAGCAGCAGATTCATCCTACCTAACAGCCTGTGCTCTCTTATATCATGGATTTTGAATGTCCAACAAAAACTAAAAAAGTAAAGATTTATTTTTAGTTAGTCTTTGTCTTGTCTTTTTCATGGTAAGAAAAAAGGTAGTCAACAAACATTTTTAGTCATAGTTTTAGTTGATGAAATTATACACTGATTCTTATTGAGACTGCTAGAATAGAGGGTCAGGGGTGCTGTGTATTTGTAATGTGAACATTAACTGACCTCAATCCCACCAAAACTGAAGGAGCACTGCTGCTTTTGGATTAAACCGGCTACCAGCTAGTGGGTAAGTGGGGTTTTTCTTCTTCTTCTCTTACAGCTCGTGTCTATTTCAGAAATACTACAAAGTTATTAAACAACCAACATTTCCCACACATCACTCTAGACTCTAGGCATCACTCCCAGGTAGGCCATGTATTATACTGTTTGAGACATAACGGGATCCATGGTCATTTTAATAAGCACTATCTCTGCTCATTCTGCCCCTCACTGCTACAGATACGCGAATACACTGCTGTGGAGCATATTTATTTATTTATTTATCTATCTATTTATTTATTTATTTATTTAGTATGGATTAACTGGTTGTTTTACATCAGTCTTCTTAAACACAATCTTGTGCTGTTTTTTGATAAGTGCAGCTTTTTAAAACAATGTAATTAGGTAATGCTATCATGATGATTTAGATTGTTTCAAAACATGATGTAAAATTTTTACTTGATTTATTTTTTAGTCACAACTTCCTGTTTTACATTTACATAAATCTCAAGCTGAAGTATTAAACTTGTTTATTATATACATGGGTATGTATTTATAAACCAAAAGATAATCAATCAACCAATCAGAAAGCACTTTCACAGCACATCACACTTTGGTCCGCTTGTAATTGTCCCCATGTGAATACAGACTAATACTAATGTAGTTATGCAACAATTTAACTAATTCAGACCAGTGAAAACAAACTACAGGTGTAAAAGCACCCTAAATCTATTCTTTCTTCTGAATATTTTGAACAAAATTTGCAAGATGGTATTTTAAAACGCAGTTTCTTTTTTTATTACAGCCTTTATTTTTCTGAGTAATTACATGGAAATGACTTGAACTGTAAGTGCTGCTCATAAACTCCTTTTGACTGCACACATTTAATCACATACACACCATAATTTTACAGCAGATAAAAGGTGTTGCATCTCTGTGGTTTCCTGTTCTCTCTTAATGTGAAAAAGAGCTTCCACTGAAGGCTTGTATTCTTATAAGCCTTTAGAAAACCGTGTCATGTTTATCATCTGAAAGCAAAAGAGTACTTGAAAGAATGGATATCTATTTCTTGAAGAAAAATAAAATCATTTAAATAAAAATTCTCAAAGCACAGAAGAGTTAAAGAAGCTGTCATGTTCATTTCATCCTTTAAATCCCTTTGTTCTGGTTCTCTGCACTGCTTCATTTCTCTTTCACCTTTTTTCTTGGTGAATTCTCAGGAAAATCCTTCCTCACCTTACTAAAAACCATGTATTTTAATAGAGGCAGATGGTTTTGATTTAAAATTTAGTGTAGCTTCCTGTTACACTGGGCACAAAGCTGTGCTTTCTGAAGCCATTTTTTAGACTTTCATAGATTCACTGTGAGCAGATGGGTATCTTGGCCTTAAGCTCTTGGCCACTGAGCATCTGTAATGGAGCATACTGTAAAGGTTAACATCCAGATTTTCCTGTTCAGTGCAGCAATTGATTATTCTTAAGCTCTCCTCTCCTTTCTAACCTCAAGGCTACCATACAAAGTGTGCTGACTTGACATGATAGCCCCACAGTTTACCTGATAATTCCTGAGCTCAGCGATTTTCTCGTGTTGCACAGCCGAGTCATTCCAGATGAGGTTGGCAGTCTCGTCCTCATCTCGCGTCTTGATGAAGTCCATCTCGTTAATGACTATCCGAACTAGGGAGAAAAACTCACATTAAAGGTATTCTGTAAAGAGAACATTTCCCATGTTTATGATGTCAATATGAGGGCACGATGTGACTTGAACCCATAAACATGTTATTTTACATGTCATGTTTTTTACTCTGACAATTTTTGCTAGGATTAAATCCTGTTTTTGCATGCATCAGGGGAGAAATTAGACTATGAGATTATAGATTGAAAAGCTCACAGCAATATTTGATAGTTTACAGAGAGCAGCCAATCGTACTGCCTCTCTTCAAAAAGATGAATTAATTATCTGTAACGCATTCAAATCCCACTGGAAACCTCACAGTATGAAACATAGGTGGCAAGCCCATTTGGACATTAATCCTACAACTATTCATTATTCAGTAAGTAATGAAAAATTCATATGCCTTAACGAAATGAGGTATTAATTAATTTCTTGAAAGCTTTCAAGAGCCTGAAGAAGGTTTGCCTAATGTTGCATGATGGCACTTGAATAGGACAAAGGTGTTTCCAATGTTCCTTCACCCATCTGTTACTGTCTGCAGAGGCTAACAGTGTTTTGCTAACTGGAACAGTGGAGAGGGTTAACATTACAGCAGTACTGTGCATACAGTTACCAGCAGGGTCTTTGTGTAGAACACTATAATCAATCCTTTCCCACACATCACACAGAACAAGACAACCTCAGGGCTAGACTTTACATTCACTTCTCAGTGGGAGCAAAGCAAACTTCCAACACTGCATCCCTTAAACTTTAACCTTTACCTGTAATACTATTAATTCTGAAATAAAAAAGAGACAGCAGCAAAAAGGTAACAGCAGAAATGAGCCATCCATCTGGCTCTTCCTGTTAATTTTCCTCGAAAATAGCCCTGCACTACCCCCAGAATGGCCACTGTGAGGGTCTCGTCACAGCAAGCAAACTGACTCTCAGCTAGACTCCCATCCACCTCCAGGATCCGGACCTCCCCCAACTTCTCACTGCTGCTGACGCCTTAGTTTCAGAGGTTGTAGTTCACCCCTGAGAGCTGTGCTGCCACACAATATACTGAACATGCAAAGAGTGCTTACTATGCTCTTTTGGCCCTTCTCCGAAAAAAAACCTCACTGCCAAGTTAAATTACCCCAGTAAGGATTTATGTATGTATGTGAGGCCCAGCTGTATGCGTGTGAATTGCAACGCTATTAGGTTTAATTTAAGACATTAAAAAACGACACAGCAAATTAGATTTTATTGTTGAAAGAGCATTGTAATTGGATTTGTGGTGTTTTGTGGGGCTGACTGAGCCTTACTTAAAGCCAATTCTAAAACTCATAAACTATTCATAGAGTTACAGTACATTAATCGCACCTGCAGGACCCCCTAAAATGTTAGTCTTGCCCACTGATTAAATTTGAATGAAGAAAATAAATGCACAAATTCATAAGATGGAAATCTGGACTTCCTGATGCTGTAAACTATGCAGCTAGAGTGGTTTTAAAATTTGTTACTGTGTAAGACCAATCAGAACTGAATGCATTTATTAATGTAAATGCAGCAGATACAACATGTCTATAGATGTTTTCACACTGTTACGTATACAGTGCCTATATAAAGTATTGGATGTTTAAACCTTTCATTGATTTTAAACTCAATCATGGTCAATTTAAGTTCGCTTTCTTGACTGAAACATAGCAAATAAACTCTTTAATGTCAAAGTGAAAACAGATTTCTCCTAGGGAATGTAAATCTAAAAAGATTTGCCATATAAAGAAGTGATTTAATAATATGTACCCCCTTTAAAGTGACTGACTTACTTCATCAGAGGTCCAGCCAATTGGTGCTAGAAGTCTCAATACTAGTGAAATGGGGATCACCTGAGTGCAGTGAATGTGCCTCAAGTGATTGTTGTATAGAGACACCTGTGTCTGGGATGTCCAGTCACTGGTTAATCAATATTCCCAGCTACCATTGCACTATGAAGACAAAAGAACACTCCAAACAACTCAGAGAAAAGGTTATTGAAAAGTTTAAGTCTGAGGACGGATAATTATGATAGACATTTCCAAGGCACGGAATATCCCTCAGAGTTCAGTGAAATCCATCATCAAGAAACAGAAGGAATATGGCGCATGTGTAAAGCTGCCAGCAGGCCATCCTCACAAACTAGATGACCACGCAAGAAGGAGACTAGTAGGCCAACAAGACACCTTAGACTACTCTGAAGGAGTTACAAGCTTCAGCAGCTCAGACGGGAGACTCTGCATACAGCAACTATTGCCTGGGTTCTTCACCAGTCAGAGCTTTATGAGAGAGTCACAAGGAGAAGAAGAAAAGTCACTGAATCTCGACTAGAGTTTGACGAAAGGCATGTGAGGGATTTCATGGTCAAGTGGAAGAAAGTTCTTTGGCCTGATGAGAACAAAATGATGCTTTTTTGGCATCAGACAAGACGCTATGTTTGGCAGACACCAAACACTGCACATCGCCACAAACACACCACCCACATTGTGAAGCATGGTGGTGGCAGCATCATGCTGGAAGACTTGTAAAGGTAAAGGGTAAAAGAATGCGGCAAAATATAGGAAAATCCTGGAGGAAGATCTTACTCAGTCTGCAAGAGAACTACAGCTTGGGTGCAGGTTTATTTTCCAGCAAGACAATGACCCCAAGCATACAGCAAAAGCTACACAGAAATGGTTTAAAGACAATGAGGTGAATGTTCTGGAGAGGCCGAAACCAGACCTTAATCCAATAGAGAATTTGTGACTGGACTTGGAAAGGGCTGTTCAAACATGATCCCTGTGCAACCTGACAGTGTAAGCAGTTTTGCAAAGAAAAATGGAGCTAAACTGCAGTGTGCAGATATACAAGCTGAATGAAACTTATCCACACAGACTCAGTGCTGTGATTGCAACCAAAGGTACATCAACTAAATACTGACTTGAAAGGGGTAAATATCTATACAGTCACTTTTTTTAAAACGTTTTTTTATTTAATTGACAGTACTTTGTAGAAAGCTGTTTTCACTTTTACTTTAATGAGGTTTTATGTAGATTTTTTTTGTCAAAATGCCAATTTATATTGACCATAATTGATTTATTAAATCAATTAAAGGGTAAAACATCCAAGGGGATGAATACTCTTTATAAGCACTGTATGCACCTTGCAGCAGGACACTTTTACTATCAGAATGGGGGTTGGCTCAGGAGGCAAGAAATTATTTTAAAAGGACATGCTGAGACCACAGATAAAGCAAAAGTCCAAGGCTTTGGTTGAAAGTATCAAATAATGAGTGGTAGGTATACTTACAGGCAGAAAAAAATACGAGGTAGCTTCACAACAAGCACAATCACTTCACCGCAAGCTCACTGGCTTGATATAAACTGAATCATCACTCACTTGCTTTTGAGGAATTTTCTTGAATATTTCCTGCTCCCTCTGGTTTCATTTGAAAATTTTACTAGGGGGCTGGTATGAAAAATACCTCGTAAAGTCACAGGGCTCAAGACTATTTCTTTTTGAACATTCCCCCCAAAAAAATTCAGCAGTCCCAAAGTGAATGTAAATCTTCCTCTGCAATATAAGCTGCTTTTTGGTAGTGCTACTGTTATGTTCGCTCAAATGGTGTTTTTCCTGTACAACACTGAGGAGCTGGAAGTCCAACGCAGAAAGCCAACAACTTCCACAGAAACATCATCAAACATTATGTGGCAACAAATAATGCCATGGTTAATCATATGGCCTTTAAGCAATTATCTTTAACAGTTCCTTCAAAAGTATACCGTAGCAACCCATAACAAACACATGGATTTTCTGCTGTAATGAGCGTGAAGTCCACTATGTAATTTTCTGACCTATAGTTTTACATGTGCCTCTAAAAATTTTGCATGCCCCTGTTAAATGTCACATTTTTGAATTGTGAAAAATAATGCCAAGATAAACAATTTCAGAACTTTGACCTTTAATACAACTTTTAACAGTTATAATTGTTCAAAAACAACCAAAATCTCTTGGAGGAATAAAAAAAGAAAGATGGAACCAAACACCTGGCAGCATAAATACGCAACAAAAAGATAAACCATTCATTTAGGCACATTTTTTATTTTATTACAAAATGCAGTCTTTGGGTAGGAGTGTCAACACAATAAAATTTACCCACTTTTCCTTGCAAAAGGACTCTAAATCTGTGGTTATGAAGGTATTTCCTGTGCAAGGCCCTCTTCAGGTCTGTCCACAGATTTTCAGCAGGCTTCAGGTCTGGGATCTGGCTTGGCCAGTCCAAAACTTTTATCTTCTTCTACCCATTCTTTTGTATAGCTGGATGTATACTTTTGGTTATTTTCACACTAAAAGTTGAAATCCCTCCTTACCTCAGCTTTCTAGCAGATAGCTGAATGTTTTGTGCCTAAACTTGCTTGTATGTCGAACTGTTCATTTTCCCCAAGCTTAAGTTAAACTCCAATTTAAGCTAAAGAAAATAAGCCTCAAAGCATGAGCCCACATCCACTATGCGTATGGTGTTCTTCTCATATTTACTGGGGTAAGCCATTTTTTATGCAAACATGAGAAAAAAATGACTTAATGTTGCAGAAATGTACATAAAGTCATAAAAGCCTGTGGGAGAACAGTTTTGGCCATCTTTCCAGAAGGTATGTTTGACACAAAATCAGCACTGCACAGTTAAAAAACACAAGAACCACAGTGAGTCATGGTGAATCAGCATCATGCTTTGGGGCTGTTTCTCTCCAGTTGGAACTACGGTTTGAGCTTTGGTGTAGGGCAGTGTTTCCAAACCATTTTTCCCTGGCATCCCCCACCTACATGTACCTATGAAAAGCGGAGCCCCCCAGGACCCAAGAGAGAAGAAAAAGTGACACACTGCCTTCAAAAATCAACATAGATTGTAATTGTTTCACTGATAAAACCCTAAAAAAGCCTGTGTGCTTTCCTTATCAAAAGACCTTTGTATAATCAACTTAATAACTGCTTTATCATGTTTTTAATCAATATTTGCAAATCTCATTTTGGCACCCTCAAAACAGACAAAGTCTTGCGCCTCCCCTAAGATCTTTAGTGGCCCCCCTGGGGGGTCCCGCACCCCAGGTTGGGAACTAATGTTGTAGGGAATGATAAATACTACCAAATACCAGTCAGTTTTAGGGGGGAAAAAACCTCAGGTATGTGCTGGCAATAACTTTAACTTCAGCTTGAAGACAACCAGAGGCATACATCCAAAACTACAAAAGAATGGCTTCACCAGTGTGATGTTTGGCATTTAAATCATGTGGATTTGACTTACAAGTGACTGTTTCTGTAATTTTGTAAAACTTAAAAATTACTGAGGTATGTTTTTTTGTCCATATCCCCTAAATTAGATCCATGATTGTGTGAGAAACTGACAACAGCTGATTTAGGGGAATACTGGCACTATTTTACCCACTTAAAGCACGAGGGATATGTACAGATTTTTAGTCGAGATAGGTTACGCTAATAGACTCCTATCCAAAAAGACTGAATGCTGAGAAATCAAAAGGTGCTTTAATGAAGTATTCTAGGGGAGTGTGTATTTATGCATGCAACCAGATTTTTGGCAGGTTTCATTTTTTTATTCGTTCCTTCTAGAAGATTTTTTCCAGTTGAACTGCATTATGTTAAAGGTTATATTAAAGATGGAAAAAGTTCTGAAATTATGTATCATGTTTGTTTGGTTTTTTTTCCACAAAAATGTTGATTTTTAACAGGCAAGAAACTTAACTCTCTAGAGTCACTGTACATAAACACACAGCTTTCAAATTGAAAAAGATGCACAAAAAACCCTTTTCATCCCAGGAAAGATTTCTAATTGTGAGACGTTTTTTGCATTGTCTCGTGGACAAATGAACACAGAACACAAGCCCTGCAGTCAGGATGAGGAATTCCACCATTTGTGTTGAGACATGCAACTCACCAAGAGAAGTTCTGTTGTGTGCACTTGTAAAAACACCTTAAGTAAATAATATTCCGGAAAAATCACCAGAGTTTACACTAATGCTACAACAAATTACAACTCCTCATACAACTGTAAAACCTATCAGGCTCCTTCCTTAATAAAAATATCAATAAAATAATGTCCTTACCCACCTCAAACAAGCCTCTTTTCATCTTACCTGAGTTTTCCCATTCAAATAAATATGGATCAAAAGTTATTGTTACTTTTTATCCAACAATTCTGAAGTGTATTTGCTTGTTTGGCTCCTTTTTAAGCCTGATTTTTAAATCTTTAATGTACATCTCTATGTATTAGTTTGCTTATGCAATTTCAAAGGGTTTAAGTTATATAGTTGAAAGGTTACTATACCAATCTCATATTTGGTGCCAGCAACATTGGCGGTGATGATTCCTTTCTTCTTCTTAGTGTGCACCTTCCTCTTCCCACTGCTGTGGTATGAACCCACAGATGGCACATTCACGGGGGACGCTCCTTGATCCTCTGGAGGAGGAGACAGCATACAACAAAACTAGATACAGTCACAGCTTGTGCTCCAGACTGGGAGAAAAAAAAACTGAAGTTGTTGGAGTATTCTAATATATTTCCCTCATTTCTGCAGGGGATTTGTTGTGGTTTGTTTATAGGGCTGGGGTGTAAATAAATTAGGCGTCTAGTTTGTTGTAGCTGCATGCATCATTATCTTTAAACATAATTTGTTTGTGAGAGTCTGTTTTTGTGTGCATGTGTGTGTGTGGCTCTTAGCAGGAGAAAATAGAGCTGATAAACATATGAGCAGGTGGCCAGGTGTGTGTGCTTTGGGGTGTTACACCGTGTGTAAAAAAGCATACAATCTGACTTAACTATCTATAAGAGTAACCCGTTCAGTCCTGGGGGAGTGAGACCTCTCATACTCACCTCCATCATTGGGAGGGGAGGGCATCTCAGGGGTTGCTGTAGTCCAGGGACAAGCCAAGCTTTCTGCCAGGCTCGGCGGGCAGGTGGGCCTTGCAGCGTCCTTGCAGCACCCTCCAGGGGCTCTCTCACACTCCCACTAGTTAGTCTTCACTGTCCTGGGCCTTGGTGAATGATACAGTTTTTGATGGCCCAATGGATCATCTGAGCATCTCTGTGGCGCCTCTCAGCAGCATAAAGAGCTGCAGCACTGTCTGAGGGGGCAGGGGGAGATAGAGGGAGGTAGCAGTGGAGGGGAGGAGTGGGAGGGGTAGGGCTTCTCAGGGGTCCACACAGCCCCAGCTTATTTACAGCCCTAAGAGAGGAGAGAGTGGGAGGGAGGGGGTGGACAGAGGGATGGATAGGAAAGCCTGTAAAGAGAAGAAAAAGGATATTTTACGGCAGCAGAACAGTGGTAGTAGAAAGCTGACTGCTAAGAGGGTGGCTACAGCACACAATGTGGTTCTGTGTGTGTTTGTGTGTTTGGTGACTGAAGCATACATGCTTTTGATGTAAAACAGTAAATGCACAGGCCTATCACAGGCTCTATCAGTCACTCTGACATACACTACATGGAAAAAAAGTATTTGGACACCAACCCAATAAATTACAATACATGTATTTTAATATGAGTTGGCCAACCTTTTGCAGCTCTCTTTCCACAAAACTTCAGAGTATTTTTGTGGGAATCTGCGTCCATTCATTCTGTTGAGCATTTATGAGGTCAGGCACTGATGTTGGACAAGAAGGCCTGGGTCGCAATCTCTGTTCCAGTTCATCCCAAAGATGCTCCATGGGCTCTGTGTGGGTCAGTTGAGTTCATCCACACTGAACTCATCAAACCATGTCTTTATAGTCCTTGTCTTGCCAAATGTCTTGGTATGCTGAAGCATTAGGCTAAGTTTGCCCTTCACTGAAGATAAGGGGCCAAGCCCAAACCCTGGAAGACAGCCCCATACCATTATCCCTCCTTCACCAAACTTCACAGGTCAGATAGGCAATATTCTCCTATATACACTAAATTGTTGACACCACTCAATCTGACACTCGGCATTGGACTTGGTGTTGTGAAGCTTGCATGCAGCTGCTCAGGCATGGAAACCCATTCCATGAGGCTCCCTCTGCACAGTTTTTGTACTTAAATCACTGCCAGCAGAAGTTCTGAACTCTTCAGCTATGGAATCAGCAGAGCATTGGCAACTTATCAGTTGTTGACCCCCTCTGGGATTTTAGGTGGTCTTTCACTTTATGGCTGAGTTGCTGTTGTTCCTAAACACATCAACTTTTAAATAATAATACTTACAGATGACTGTAGAATATCAAGCAGGGATAACATTTCATGAATCACCTTACTGCCAAGGTGTCATCCATCACAGTGCCACGCTTGAAGTCACCAAGCTCTTTACAATGACCGTTTTGTATCACAAATGTCTGAATATGAAGACTGCATGGCTAGGTGCTTGATTTTACAAACCTGTGGTAACAGGTCTGATTGAAACATCTGGATTCAATAATCAACAGGTGTGGCCGAATATTTTTTGCCCATATAGTGTAGCTGAGCAGCTCAGTGAGAGCCCTGTACAGCTCTGACACTGCAGTACTACCGCTAATGAAATCATCCAAACCTGTGCAATGTCTACTGGACAGATTGCTATTCAATGGAACTGTTGTAAAATATTAATATGACAGGGAAGTAAAGGGTCTGTGGCATCTGACTGTGCCTCATCCTTGTGCCAGCTGGGTTTCACTGTGCAGCTGAGAGGTCACTTCATTCAGACAGATGACATCTTTCCTGGTTTGTTAAAAGGATGCTCCAGGCTATGAGCAATGTGGAAAACTGACACTGGTCATCAGCCAAACCCTGTTATTATTTGGCTGTGGCCTCAGAGTGTCTTCAAAACAATGTCAGAGGTAATCAGCTATTGTTTAGATGTTGTGTCACATTTCGTTTTTTTCTAAAAGCATAGCAACTTATTGGTTAACTGTTCTGCATCAAAGCAGCATGGCACTGTGGTGGATTCTGTGTTTTGTGTGAAGATTGTATGTTCTTTTCTCCAAAAGACTTTGTATGGCAATGATCTCAAGATATGTCTCTTTTTCAAAAATAAAGGAGATTAAAACTGACAAGAAAGTCCACACTATTCAAAGGTTTGAATTTATATGTTGGTACTGTGTAAAGGTGATCATTTATTACCCAATATAATTTGTTCCGAGTAATTTAGATTGCTCATGAGCCTTGAACATAATCAGAGCACATATACCTTCTCAATTAAGACAACACTGATACAAATAGACAGATTGGTGAACACCCTCATCCTCTCTCAATGGACCACAAAGTAAACAGGAAATGCAACATATTGCAAAATAGAATATACACTATATTGCCAAAAGTATTCACTCACCCATACAAATAATTGAAATCAGGTGTTCCATTCACTTCCATGGCCACAGGTGTATAAAATCAAGCACCTACGCATACAGACTGTTTCTACAAAGATTTGTGAAATGGATCGCTCTCAGGAGCTTAGTGAATTCCAACGTGGTACTGTGATAGGATGCCACCTGTGCAACAAGGCCAGTCGTGAAATTTCCTCATTCCTAAATATTCCACAGTCAACTGTCAGTGGTATTATAACAAAGTGGAAGCGATTGGGAATGACAGCAACTCAGCCACGAAGTGGTAGGCCACGTAAAATGATGGAGCGGGGTCAGCGGATGCTAACTTTCTGCAGAGTCGGCTGCGCAGATGGTCAAGTGATTTAAGGTGCTACCCGTGTACACAGGCAGCCTGGGTTTGAATCTGGCCTGTGGCCCTTTACCGCATGTCTCTCCCCACTCTCTTCCCTGTTTCCGAGTCTATCCACTGTCCTTCCTCTATCCAATAAAGGCATGAAAAGGCCCAAAAATAAACTTAAGAAAAAAAAAAAACTTTCTGTAGAGTCAATCACTACAGACCTCCAAACTTCATGTGGCCTTCAGATTAGCTCAAGAACAGTGTGTAGAGAGCTTCATGGAATGGGTTTCCATGGCCAAGCAGCTGCACGAAAGCCATACATCACCATGTGCAATGGAAAGCGTTGGATGCAGTGGTGTAAAGAACGCTGCCACTGGACTCTAGAGCAGTGGAGACGCGTTCTCTGGAGTGACGAATCGCGCTTCTCCATCTGGCATTCTGATGGATGAGTCTGGGTTTGGCGGTTGCCAGGAGAACAGTACTTGTCTGACCGCATTGTGCCAAGTGTAAAGTTTGGTGGAGGGGGGATTATGGTGTGGGGGTGTTTTTCAGGAGCTGGGCTTGGCCCCTTAGTTCCAGTGAAAGGAACTCTGAATGCTTCAGCATACCAAGAGATTTTGGACAATTCCATGCTCCCAACTTTGTAGGAACAGTTTGGGGATGCCCCCTTCCTGTTACAACATGACTGTGCACCAGTGCACAAAGCAAGGTCCATAAAGACATGGATGAGAGAGTTTAGTGTGGATGAACTTGACTGGCCTGCACAGAGTCCTGACCTCAACCTGATAGAACAGCTTTGGTATGAATTAGAGCCAGGCCTTCTCGTCCAACATCAGTGTGTGACCTCACAAATGCGCTTCTGGAAGAATGGTCAAAAATTCCCTTAATACACACCTAAACCTTGTGTGGATTAAGAATGGAATGTCACTTAAGTTCTTATGTGAGTCAAGGCAAGTGAGCGAATATTTTTGGCAATATAGAGTATGTATATCCAAAAATCATTTTTTTCTTGCAAATTGTTAGATTTTTCTTACCTTTGTAAGAAAAGTGTAACCATAAACAAAAGGAGGACAGTGGATAGAGTCGGAAATAGGGACAAGAGCAGGGGAGAGACATGCGGTAAAGGGCTTCAGGCCGGATTCAAACCCAGGCCGTCCATGTACACGGGGCACACCTTAAACCACTAGGCCACCAGCGCCCCCTCAATTTTGATTTTTAAGTGCCTTAAACTAAGGGTTATTTACTTCCTTTTTGGATACAGTGGTGATTTAATTTTGAAAGAACATAAGGGGCTTTGGTAGATCGAAAATTATGAAATGAACTTACCTACAGAAAAAGGGACTTGTCATGGACTGAAAATGAAATAAGGGAACAATAAAAAGGGTAAATATTTTATAACACAAGGTCCAGATGTCTTCTGACTTTTCCACTGAGCTTTTTAAAGTGAAATGAGACATTAAGGAGCAGTGGGAGACTTACAGTATTTTACTTCACTGTGGCTGCAGGGAGGTGTTGCAGTGACAATAAGGCATATATTAAATGCATTTTTTAAAGTGCATTAATAATAGTCCTTAATTAATCCCAATTAGTGCAGTAATGCTGATAGCCATATTAATCTCATAAATGCAAAGTGTCTTCCTGTTCAGCCTCTTTCTATAGTTGAAAAGAAAAATACACAGCCCCCACTTCCATCAGGAATTGGATCTCTAAAGTTGCAGCCAAGTATCACTTCATGGATTACAGCAACAGATATAACTTCATAATCCAAAAAGTCAGAAGTGATCAATATTATTCAAGCTTTTCTACTGAATAGTAGAAATAGTAGAGGCTCGATTTGCCTCTTTTACATTTCATAAAGAGATCAACAGTAGCCTCTAGTGGTGAACATTAACTGAGGCACCTTTTTTTATTCATCAATGTTGACTGTCCACACACACGCACACACAGAGCTGCATCTGTAAATGTACAAACCCCACTGACTGTATCAGCCTCTCTGCTCAGGAAACAATCCAATCACATTACTCTGTCACTCAGTAGTCCTCACTACCGTCCTTCTGTTCTGCCTGTGGTAAACACAGAACATTGATCCTGGGCAGGACAGAGACTGGAAAGAGATCAGCACAGGGGGAGGGGAAGTGTGCATCACCAAGTGGTAAAGTGAGCCAAGCTGTGCTGATGACAATCTGCCTCGACATCCCTGTGGAGTACTGGCTTTCTGTACAGGAGGTCGGGAATATTGTCTCTGTAGGGGCACTGGGCCTTTGGTGTCATGTAAACCCTTAGGAACAGGGAGGGATCTGACAGGCTCATGCAATGCAACTTAACACGTGCAAACACACACACATAATTATATCAGCCAAATATAACATCAACCAAACACAGTCTACACAAAATCCTTAGACAATAGCAGAAAAATTAATCCTTATCATTCTGATGAATACTGAAGGATTAATTGTCTCTTCTTTCAGTGTAATACTTCAACTATGTGACCGTGAAAACGGATCAGAATCTCAAGAATGCAACGTCTTATGTTATGTTAAACCGATGCATCTGTGAATATAAAAAAATACCAAAGCATGACAAAAAAAAACTCAAGACCTTCAGTCTACATTTTCAACACAAAGACAGCACAGTCTAAATTGCACAAAAAAGTTAGAACCATTTTAGTACAGAAATGTTGTCAACATATTTATGCAATTAAGACGATAGGCAGGAATTCATTTGCATTTTTGGTAATTACTCAGTACTGTGTGCTTAATACCTGTATTTTTGTTGCAGAAGTATCAAACAAGTATCAACAGTATTGAAAGAGGTATGGTTTGATTTTAATGGTAAGGTACAGGAGTTTAAAAACATCATATTGTCAACTAGAGATGCACTGATGCATTGTTTAAATTAGGGCTGAAACGATTCCTCGAATTATCCAAGTGATTCAATTAAAAAAAATCCTCAAGGCAAATTATCTGCCTTGAGGCTTCGCTTAAATCACTTATGTCTCCATATACATCCATGCTGTACGCTTAGACATCGCGCCGTGTGTCACATGGCGTACTGTGTTTCGCACTGACGGCTATTTGTGTGGCACGATGCACTTGTTTTCGCTGTTACTATAACTTCACGTGCATGATGTGAGGCTTGAAAATCACGAGGGAAGAGAAGTTGATGCGTTGATGTTTACAGGCACACTTCCTGCGTTCTTATGCATCCACTGGCCATGGCTTCATGGCAGATATGGCACTATGCCTGCACCAGTGAGCCTACGCAGATCTCCGAGTTTATGCGCTGGCTGTCAGAATGCGGGAAGTGGGACACAATTGCGGACTCGGGGGGGGGGTTTTTAAAGCTATCCCAGAAGGATAGCCACTAAAATCGCAAGCGATATTTGGGAAAGGGAAGGAGGGAACCCAAACTGGTAGCAACCCAAACTAAGAATCTCCCCAGCTAAAATAACACTGAGAAAAGAGAACAAAACCACCGCTGCCTAGCAGCTGATTAGAAACAAAGCTCTAAGGGGGAAGAAAAGCTTTCTCCCATGAAACACTATGGTCACCGGAGCAGTGAAAACTAAACAAAAGGACTGGGCAAAGACCTCCAGCACTAATCCACTTCAACTGTTAATTCACAGGTAATATTCTCAGGTAAGTTGTCAGTAATGTTTGTGCTAACTTTCGCTCAAAACACAGGAAAACACAAGGAGATGCGCTCACTAACTCTGAAGGTGAGGTAATGAGTCAGCACAGAGTGCTGCAGCCCAGGTGCTTAAATCAGTTTGCCACACCTGGCCCTCATCAGTGGCAATCAGTCCTCACACACCTGGCACTGCACTGATTGACTCACACTCAGTGAGAGGCCATGCTGAATTCTCACACTGGCTGCATGACTCGCTGGTGTGAAACGCTCAGTTTGTGTCTGCAGACTTTAGGGAATTTCATAAACTTCTCTGATTGACCCGATGGTTTCACAGAACATGGTAAGGCTTCACGATTCAAGTCCTGCTTTGGTGCTTTCCCCTCTCTCTCTCTTCTGCATGCACACGTTATATCTTTTATTATAAATTATTTAAATTCAGCGCACTGACGTCTTGATTGCAGCGTATTTTTCAAAATGTTTTAGAATCCCGAATGATTTGATAAGACTTATATTGATAATAAATTGACACCGATTAAACAGAAACACCTTATTGTCACAGACAGTGACTGAGAGAGAGACTAAATAGGTTAAAGTTCATCATCATAAAGTCAGGATTCAAAAGGTGATAGAAGCAGCGTTATCCCTTTAAATGTGTTCTCCATGTCAGTGGATGGTCTTAAAATGTCATATTTTTCTGGTGGGTGAACTCACAAATAAAAATGTGCAAAAATTAAAAGTGACCACCCTTTGAAAAAACAGACCATGTTCCTGTAATCTAAAGGTTCACCTTTTTAGACATCATCAGACCACTGTGTGAATGATGAAACTCTGTTCTTGCTAGAATGTGAAATATTACATTCATGCATAAAGTAGAGGATATTAAAATGATTAAGTGTCCCTTTACTTAAATGGCAATAAATATAAACTACAATGAAAGAAATAAAGTGTTGGCACCAAAAAAATGTAATTATTTAACTTCCTTTCCTTGTAAATTTAAGAAATGTAAATTGTCATCAGAACTTCATTGCGCTTTGTAAAATATATTTTCTTTAGAGAACCTGTTAATACCCATTTTTAATATAGAAGTGGTTCATTTAAGGGACCAATCTTCTTTTCTCATTTGTCTAGAACTACTTCTCTTGAAAAAAGCAAAAGTTACTGATTAAAAAATGCAATATTTCTTATTATAGTAATTGATTAATCATCTGAAGAATCGATAGAGTACTCGACTACAAAAAGAATCAATTACTGAAGCCTTAGTTTTAATATGGGTATGGGCCAATATCGGCTAGGGTTGAGTATCATTTTTTCTGATACTGGTGCTAAATCGATACTTTTTAAAAGGTACCCTTGCCTAACAGTGCCTGTATCAATACATTTTAAGAGAAAAAAAAAGTATTTTAAAAGTCAGCAGCTGGGGCGCAGGTGGCCCAGTGGTTTAAAGTGTGCCCCATGTACATGGTCAGCTTGGGTTCAGTTCCGCTGTCATCAAAGGCACAAAAAGCCCCAAAATCTTAAAAAAAAAAAAAAAAAAAAAAAAAAAAAGTGGGAATAATAATAATAATAATAATATCTTGAATTTATATAGCGCCTTTCAAGAAACCCAAGGACGCTTAAACTGAATAAAAGCTGTCTCAGTATTGTAGATTAACCAGAGATAAGATGCCAATAGAACATTTAAGTACAAGAACCAGTCGTACAGTAATTTTTTTATGTAACATGTTTTGTGTCTTTCCTTTGGAGTGACAGGGATCCTGTTGGGGTGGTGAGGAACCGAAACGAAGCACCGAAATCTTTCCTGTAATTTGGTATAGTAGGTATCAGATGTGTTGGTAGCCGTATGTTGGTACTTGATTTCAACAGTCATCCCTACACTCTAACGAATTACTGTAAATTTATGAGGAAATTTCAACCGTAAGATCCCATTATGTTTAAATACAGGACAACCCTGTATAATAACGGTTTATAACATTATTTTACTGTATTACTGCTTCAAGGAAATAAAACAGTAATTTCTTGTATTGTTTGCATTGCATTTTGGGAACAAGAAGGTGAGAGCACATGCTTGGAAGGAGAGTGAAGTTATAAATCACATTGTTATCCAACTCCATCCTAACAATAAACAGGTGAGTGCCTTACTGCTTTGCTAGTTAGAACAGGCAAAAACCATCACTTTCTAAGTTTGAGGTCATTTGAAAGATTAGCATTAGCTAGAGTTTGACATGACACACAAACACCACAGGCACACAGAGTGAGTCAATTATTTGCCAGCTAACATTAGCTTGATCTTAACAGTTGCTGAAAATTGAATTCAGATAATTCATTTAATGTATTATTGCTTTTGTTCTAATGTTGTTTTTTACCTTTACAGAATCCTTACAAATCCTGTCCAGCAATGAAATTCAGAGGGAGGTACAGTAAAAATGTCTCTAGTCCAGGATATCCTACAGTACCTCTAATAATGTTTCCATGCCAGATCTGTGGACATCAATGTAGTACTGTAGCAGCCTTTGGGAAACTCAAGTTTATAGTGATGCAAATTTTTTTACAGCCAAAATTTTTTTTATATTTATTGTTTGTGTTACAATCTTCTTAGACAGCAACACTTGAAGCAGACTGCTGTTGTCAGGCCTAAACCAACTTATTTTTGTTTTGTTATTTTAGTGTTTTAGGTAGAATTGAAGTTTTAAGTTATTCTCTATGATATGAGAAAGCTTGATGATCCTACGAACAATCAAACTCATTAAAAACCCAATATAAATTATAAACAAATTAAAAAATTGGCAGTTTTTGTTAAACCTTGAAAAGTTGACCTTTTTGCAGAAGGTTTTGGCAGGACAGCAGTGATACTTAATACATACCTGTATGTTCAATTTCAAGAAAGAGACATGGTTTGAGACAATTTGGAGTTTTATTATTTGTCTTGACATTTTAAGTTGGATGTTTATCAAATTAAAATATGGTGTTTATAACATGATATGCAAGAAGTAATTTATCAAATCACTAGGTTTAGAAAAATAAATATTTTGTCAATTTTGCTAGAAGGAAATTAATTCACAGCAAGGTGTAGTATTTTGCGATAATTCACAGTAAAAATCTGCAAATATACCTCTCAAGACAAAGTGTAAATAAACGATAACAAACTGCTAACCTTTTAACAGCATTTTCCTGTTAAGGTTTAAAATAACAGCTTTTTGCTGTATATATAAAAACAGTAGCAAACTGTAGATTTCAGCAACAACAATATACCGTTAATTTTACAGTAACTTACTGGCAACCCTAGTTGTTAACCGTTTTCAACAGGGGGAATTTCTAACAGTGTAGTATCAGCCCTGTTTACAAGCACCAACTGTCAGACACATAACGTGGAATGAACAGATCTTAGTTAGCAATGATTATCTGTTGTGTCCAATCAATTTCATGCTAGAATCTGGTATATCCAACTGCTGAGTCAAAGAAGAGATTTTTTTCACAAGAGCAGAGGAAGTGACAAATCAGACAAACTCTGATCTTTTTTATGGTAAAACACCAGGGAAAATGTTGGCATACTAGAAGTGATGAAAAAAAACGTAAGTATTGGCATCCGCTAAATTGTTATGTTAAACATCATCAGCCCTAATTTTCCCAATCAGTGCATCTCTAGCAACCATATAATGTTAAATAGCAATATTTTAGAGGCACAGTTCCTAGTTGTCAACAATTTGTTGAAACTTTAGAATAACTACTTAATATAAACTCTGTTTATATTAAGTGCTTTCTGTCAGTTATCATGGTCATATAAATCAAATTATCTTCCTTGGTGATCTGATTAAATGTATATCCTCCATTGTTCCCACACGGACTTAGCTGTTTTGCATCACAGGCAAAGCCTAAATTAGGAACAGCTGACCTCGCATAGATTGAAGAACCAAAAAAATGGTTATACTATGTTCTATTAATTTGTCTAATTTATACTGGTGAGACAGCATTGCTCTGTTAGAACTGCACATGAAAGAGGGATTTATTTTACTGTAATCATCAAATGATAAAGAGACGGGAGCTTGACTGTTATGATGTCACAGGTTTCAACTTTGAACTTGTTGATTCTGTCACATGTCAGTGACATGTGCTTCAGGACTTTTATAATTCCTGTTTTAATGAAAAAAGGAAGGCACAACCTTTATATACAAACAGCATGGATAGTGTACACAACGAATCAACATAGAATAGGACTAAGACTCTGAAAGCATTACTTACAAATGTATTCTAGTGCAAGAATCATCAAAATTAATCCCTCAGTGAAGAGTATAAGACACAATCTTAACTAAATCCTTTCCATTACATAGAGAATCCATCGTTAATCCTCTGCTGCAGTTACTCTTTCAGTCCAATAGAGGAAGCCAGAGTGCCATTACCGCAAGGCCAGGCTGAATGGACAGCATGGCAGTGGATGCTGAGCTCATGCACTTTCCCTCTGTTAACACACAGGCTTCATTGTAAAGAGTCAGCCCTTCATGCTGCTCAGCTGCATCCTTCTGTGGTATACAGCTCCTGGATGTTCAGAAAATGCATGTCTGTCTTCCATTCCATTGTTATGCTGAATTTCACAACACTGTGCTGCTCTTTCAGGAACTATGATTTATGTGCAGTCTTAGCTCTGTATGACATATATCAGGAAAAACAGCTGTTATAGTTACCAAGAAATTCAACTCACTGGCACTTCAAAAACTAAAGTACCCACTTTTATTTCAAAGGCAACATCAAAAAGACTGAACAAACAGCTTTGCAAGAAGCCTTCCAAACGAAAATCTGAACCTAAGTGACAGACTGCTTAGAGGTGTCACAGCAATTACAAAAGTCCCTTCGACAACCAGCACCACATCCCTGAGGGGTTTGTTTTATTTTTTGTCCTAACATGAAACTACTTCTTGAAAGCAGATGTCAAATACAGAATCAATAGAGAGGCTTGGGGAATCACCACTTAGCCTGATTTAATGCTGAAAGCACAGGATTTGCAGACACAAGTCCTTTTTTTTTCCGTGAAAGCAGTATGCCCCGGTTTTGCTACTACAGCAGAGTCAGGACCTCAGGGTATGTATAACCATTGAAAAGGGCAAAGCCACTGCCTAAGAATGGAGACACGTTGCTCTATTACTCATCCTTGGCTGAATAGCACTTGTAAACAAAAGATTTTTAGATTCAAAATTGACCTCGTCTGATAAACTCTTTCCACTGTACATTTTTAACACACTGGAGGCCACCAGAAGTGTTTACACAAGGTCTAAACAACAGTACACCTACAAGACCAGCTTTGGAAAAAAAATATTTTTACATCTATCACTATCTTTTAACCACTTCTTTATTGTCCCTACTGGAAAAAATACCAGTGTGCCATCTTTTCTAACAGGAAAATTGTTGGTTTAGAATCGCCTGTTGATCTAAAATTAGCTCAAACCAATGACCTAACACTGGCTTCGTGCCTTTCTTCCAGATATGAGGAGGAACAAGTGTGGGAGCTTTCAGCCCACTGGGTACTGAAATACAACAACAAACAGCCGAATGTTTAGCTTAACTTTATCAGAAGCTACAGCAATACAAGCAAAATGGTCCCAAGTTAAATTCAGCTTCTACCTTAAAGATGCTATTAAACATTTATATTGTCTATTGCCCTTCTTGGTTCTGTTTCCTGAAAGACAAAACAGAGCTAGTAATGTGTGGTTCTTTCAATGTGTGCATAAGCAGTGTGCAAAAAAATCTGCACTGTTGTACAAGGTAGAATTTACATATTTGGGAGTTTATCACCAATAAATATGTACTGTAAAAAGTCTTAGTTGATTAATGTTCAGAGAAGATTATGAAGTAGGGTGCACTTTTGATAGCTTAACTAGTTGATATAACACATTATATTAAGTTCCTTAAACTGTGTAAGGTATATACAAAGTGAACACACAGATTTAAATTAAGCCAACATTTTTTCTGGGGCTCAGCGTAAATAGTTGAAGCAACTTTTTTTTGGTGGAGCCAACTGAAATATACAGTGCTTAACAAATTTATTAGACCACCTGTCATATATGTCTCAAAGACCATCCAGCATCATGAAGTGTTTTAATGCGGACTCTTTCATTTTCAGTGAGCTTTCCACGTTTTACCATTTTGAACAGGAATGAGGGATTTCAAACTGAATTCACCCAAATTTGAGCCGGCTCACCGGGCTTCTCTGAGAAGTCAGAAATTAATCAAGCATAACATTCAAGCACTAAAACAAATTTTTCTGTTCAGGAATGCAAGTAAACACCTATAATTTTACATATTAATCAAGAAATATTAATGTGCTTTACTATTTTTTCAGTTTTTTTGTAAATCAGTAAATTTGAAAATTCATGGATAACAGTCATAATTATATTTAGGCATTAAATATATCATTTTGGTTAAAGAGCTTCTACATATTGGTGTATTAACCATTGCAGAAACATAAAAAATGATTTTGGTAATTACCAATGCTGTTAATTTAGGGCAGCTGTGGCATAAACCTTACTTTGGTTAGGGTTAGGGTGGTCTAATAAATTTGTTAAGCACTGTATATTTCTACCGGAGACAATTTCTGCCTTATCAACTTTTTTAGCTATATTGTCTACCTCATATTCCTAACCTCATGCTCATTTTACAGTGTGGCTGCACTTGTATGAGGTTATGAATTATGCTTTTAATTCTCACCTTACCTGTCTGATTATTTCAATGCCAGGAACTGACAGTCAGAAAACCTAGCAAGAGTCTGCTGATAAGGCAAAACTCAATATCTTTACAAAGAAAAGGCCAGAGTGGAAATCAATTAGACAAAGTAAGCTATCTGCTGACTCCACTTGTTAGCAGATGTTAGGTTAACTTCCCCAAGGTATTTAGTTATTTGAACAAATGTGTTAAACAAGTGGTATTGTATTATAAAAACAGTGGAAGAACACCGATGTCCAGTCTTTGGACTGAAAATTCATTTTAATCAGTAGTTCTGATATCCTGAGGCTTTAAATGTGTATTATATGCACACAAGATTATTGCTAAGATATTGTAGGAGCAACAAAAACCCTGTACCTACCTAAAAACTTCAGTATGCCAGTCCACATGAAAATCAAAGATTAATTATATCACATTATCCTTAATAGCATTATCTCTGGGAAGTGTCTAGTAGGCAGGATGCCAACATAACTCATATGTTGCTGTTATTATTATGTAATCCATCTGCTCTGTCGGGACTAGGGATGACCAGGGTGCTCTAACAGCATGTGGTCTCTTAAGTGGCACACTGGACAACTAACAGACCACACTAAATCACATGGCTTATCTTACACCACAAACCCTTATGTAAGTAACCATGCTGTGAGCATCCACATCCTTAAGCTTCCGTGCTAAGTCTTTTTTCTTTAGACTGTTTGCAATGCTAGCCTGAGCTAAGATGCTATGCTACCAAGCAGCGAGGGGACCCTTTTACTGTCACAGTATAGCAGTTAATATGGTATCTTCCAGATCACTGGCAAGATAGCAGGCCATCCTTTTACGCTGATCTTCTCTGAATTTCAGGATTAACGCAAAATGGTCATCTTTAGTCTCGCCTGCAATATCTTGAATAACCGGGGTTTTCAGGAAATTGGCTGTGGTCACAAATTAAAACTCCCACATCCAAAGCAGGTGTTTCTGTGCAATGATTTACTTGCTAGCAAGCATGAGCTAGCGTTTGGTTGCTAGCCACTTGCATAGGTCAGGTGTAAGGATCAGACAGGGAAACAATCTTGCAACGTTGTTCTTCCTTTGACTTGCTGCCATAGATTAAAACGTACAGCAACGTTTAAGTGCCAAGGGCGTTTTCTTTATTCGTTCCTTCTAAATGCACACAAATCCCCGAATGAGATAACGTCCAATAAATCAAAGGAAAACACAATGACCTGCGCTACTCAATAGCTAGCTTAGCTTTACTACCTTGCTGAGGATGGACAGAAGAAATCGAGGTGGCCCGTTAACGTTACCTTATTTATTCCAGGCACTGGCAGTGCAGCTCTTCTGCTGGTGTCATCCGGACGACTCATACAGAGAGACAATGGAGTCCCTTTAGAGGAACAGTCCAGTCGCGGAAGGCAAGCAAGTGATCAATGTGATTTTGGCGTGTAATGCTGTAACTACTGGATAATGACGTTAACAGAAACACAAAAATCTGTGTCTTTTAGACCGTTTGTGAGCTACGAGTGCTGGAGCGAATCCATGGGCTGAACCATTTGCTTTGTGTGGAGGGGGGAGACCTGATAGAAGTGCTGAAGTTTGCATTCTGAATCTGATACTTAGGTGACGTTTTGTTTTCTTAAGGGTCTATTTATTTAATCAGCACATGCCATTCAACCATTGAGTAGCTGTGATTGAAAATCAAAGTCTAACAAACGCCGCGAGTCATACCTTGCCCACCTTTAGATAACTGTTTAGTGTAGATTTCGGTGCAGTTCTTCCTCCTAAACTCGCTAATACAAACACAAGAAAGCTACCTAGCAACAGAGTCGCTGACCGTGGTGCTAAAAAACAACCCTGTGTGATTATGGTCGCGACCTATGCTGCGACCAGGCCAGACAGAGGTCAATAAAGTTACCACTCAAGTCATTTTACCTTTTTTTGGAAATACATTAAAATGATAACATTTCTTCTGTCAAAAATTCCCCAAAGATTGCCACCTAAAGCATATTTTATTTACCTTTTAAATATAATATTCGACATTTAGGCTATGTGATAAGCAAAGAACCATTTTAAATTAAAAATAAAATAGATGTTTTTTACCTTACATCACCATTTTTTGGTCCTAAAACACTATTTCCATTTTTTGACTGGTCTGATCTAAAACTTTTTGTTTGTGGGTTTATCTCTGCACTGGTTTGTTTTTATCAAATATTTTCTCAGTTGTTGGAGTTTATGTGGGTCCTTACTCTGCTGTTATGGTTTAATTTTGATATTCCTGGCTGTATTGGTTGTACTGGATAGAGTATGTTGTTTTAAAAGTGCTCCAAAAATAAACTCAATTTGTCTATATTTTTATAAGAGATCATCTCCCCAAGGCCCTTTGGATTTTATTCAGCTGGGTGAATTATTTAAGTCACTTAATGCATCCAATAATTTCCCACTCATCAAAATATAACACCTCAGTCAAATATCAAGAGTTTAAGTGCCACACTTTGAATGAATAAAAAAGACTTTGTATGGATGCAGAGGTAAAGCACACTGACTGTCAGGGGTTATCTTTGAAAAAATGAATGAATGAATAAATAAATAAACACACATTTTGGGGTTTTAAACAAATCCTTAGTTCCACATAATTTAAAAAAAACTTTATCCAGTACATAATTTGTGTAAGAAGCATCAGTGTGTTTACGTTTAACATACAGTGCCTATAGAAAGTATTCACCCCCTTTGATGTTTTACCCTTTTATTGATTTTTGTAAAATCAATCATAGTCAAAATAATTTGGCCTTTTTACCCCCAAAAAACCCTGTTGAATGTCAAAGTGAAAACAGATTTCTACAAAGTAATGTTGATTTAAAAAACATGCCATGTAAAATAAGTGACTTCATAAATTTTAATCTCCTGACTGACCTAATTCAACACAGGACCAACTGATTGGCTCTAGTGGGCTTGCAACTGGTGAAATGGGGTTCACCTGAGTGCAGTGAATGCGTGTCAAGTGATTGTTGTATAAAGACACCTGTGTCCAGTCACTGTTTAATCAATATTCCTGGCTACCATTACAAAGACAAAAGAACACTCCAATAAAGTGAGAAAGGCCACCAAGCACCTATGACTACCCTGAAGGAGTTACAAGCTTCAGCAGCTGAGATGGGAGATACTCTGCATACAAGTGTTGCCTCGGTTCTATACTGGTCAAAGCCCTATGGGAGAGTGGTAAAGAGAAAGCCACTGTTAAAAAAAATCCAGAGCTGTGATTGCAGCCAAAGGTGCATCTACTAAAAACTGACCTGAAGGGGTGAATATTTATGCAGTCATTTAATTTACGTTACATATTTTTATTTAGTTGACACTACTTTGTAGAAAGCTGTTTTCACTTTGAGAATATTTTTTTGTCTTTTTTTATGTTTGCCAAAAACGCCAAATTATATTGATCATGAGTGAGTTATAAAATCAATAAAAGGGTAAAACATCCAAAGGGTGAATACTTCTTAAAGGCACTGTATATGACTGCACAACACAAGAATAAACCACACATTGAACATCAAACATCCATAGGGCAATCGCAAGTGCTGAGTGATAAACCCTTGTAAAAACTGCAATATAGTTATACAATACAGATAGGAAAATTTAAGATACATTAAAAGAATAATTCTGTAGGGTATGATAAAATACATTATGAGCAATGATCAGAAAAAAATGGAGAAAAAGAATCTGATGGATGAGAGTACAAAGCTCGACATGGTGGTGTTTGTCCTGAATGTGAACAGTCTGTGTCTGTGGCCTGAGGGGAGGAGCTTATATCAACTGTCAAGCTATGAGTTGTCACTTTCTTTTAGTCCTTCTGTTGTAGATGCTGATAAGTGGTCCCTGCTCTTGGCCAGTATTCATTACCACGGCATATTGGTTGTTAAAGCCTACAGCAAAAGGGAGGCCCTGTAAATAAAAGCATGCAGTGCTTAGTCAGTTTGTCAATTGACAGATTAATATGAATTCATATACACCATGAATTTAAATTTACATTTACTTTACATTGATGCAACCTGCAGCCTCTCATCACAAGAATTTGGTCATCAGGTATTTTCAGAAATCTGGCCTAGTTGCAGACTAGGCTGTCTGCAGGCAAGGGGGATAGAAAATAAACAAAGGCACCATTTACCCTCTCTGCTTCATCACAGCACAAAGTAAGTTTAGCATGCTGAGTGGTCTATATGGCAACATAAGATGTTTTCTCCAATTGGTCAGCCCCTAGTTTCATCTATTCATAGAACACCGATAGGACATGTTATTGAACTGCCCCCTCTGAAAAGACAAATTGAAGGACATGAGGTATAATTTTCATTCCATTTTTGAAACATTGATAATAATGAACATAACAGTTAAACAAAGGTTGTTAAATTATTTCCTCTTTAAAGGCTTTAGAATTACAGTTAAAAATATGAGTTATGACCTACTTTAATGAAAAAGTCTAACTGTTACCTTTGCTGTGTTTGGTTAAATACAAACAACAACCATTTCCTTGGATAAATATAAAAACCCGATAAAGTGAAAAGTATAATGTACAGTGGCCTGAAATGCATACAAATTACAAAGTATGAAACAACTTTACAAAACTTGAAAAAAATTAACATTAACCAAATTTGTTATACATTTTATTAAACAAATTTACATTAGCAAAACATTTTTACTAGTGACAAAATAAGTTTATATTCAACAAAACAAATTTACAAGTAGTGCAACACACACATAAAAAGTGTGAATCACTTTTAGAAAACTTCAAACTAATTTACAGTAAGACCATTACAAAATTAAAAAGTCTGAAACAAAAACAACAATAATTTTTTTACAATCCATAAAAAACACTTTTACAAAGGATAACACAAATTTACACATTACAAAACAAATTTAAAGTGACACTTTACATGAGCTAGGACAAATCTTCAAGTTGTTGAACACTTTTACAGCTCCTGAAACAAATTTATAAATGAACAGTATCTTACAGAAATGGAATGTACCAAATGCCAGAAGTGACCCAAGTTTGAAGTTTTGTAAAAGTGTTTCACACTTTCCAATTTTTATCAGACTTTTTAAAATTTATTTCAGGTTTTTTTTTTAAGTGTTTCAAACTTTGTAATTTTGTATTGGTCTTGTGCATTTGTATTTAAAATGCGTTTGTAGAATGTTTTTGAAATGTCATTTTGTTTTGTCATTTGTAAGTTTTTTTGGTAATGTAAATTTGTTTGATGAAAATTCTAAATGTTTTGGTTATTGTAAATTAGTATCCAAGTTTTATAAGTGTTTCAGCCTTTGTAATTTATTCTATTTATTTATTTGCACACATGAAATACAATATATTGAACATTTGTTGCTTCTTTCGTAGGGCAAGAGCAAGGTGAAAAAGGAATGTGCTGGTGAGGCACATTCTTATCAGACTTGTTTTTTAAATTTGTTTCAAGTTTTGCAAGTGTTTCAGACTTTGTTATCTGTATCAGGCTTTAAAAAAAACTGTATCAAGTTTTGTATGAGTGTTCAGACTTTATTTTTATTGGACTATTTGTACATTTGTGTGTAGAATGATGATTTATTTAATATATTTTTTGTTACGTGTAAAAGTTATTTGCTTATGTCATTTTGTCATAAGGATATTTGAATGTTTTTGTTTCTCTAAATTGACTTTATTTTTTTCAAAACTGTTTCGGACAATGTAATTTTGTATTTCCCTTCCAGGCCACGGTAATAAGGCAAGGCAAGTTAAGTTTATTTCTCGAACAATATTCATACTGAAAGCAGAGTGCTCTACAGAGTTCAAAAACACGGAACATTTGTAACATTGAGAGTGTTAAAGACACGTCACACTAAACAACTTAAGAATATGTAATAAAAATTACATTAAGAAACAATAAGAACTTAATAAAAATAAACAGAGTAGCGTAGATGTAGCTTTGAAAATCATTCTTGTAGACTAAATTTGTACAAACCTGTTGTATCATTTAAAAAAAAAATCATTCACGGAGGTCAAACTTTAGGATTCTTCAGTAATAAATCCTAACAATCCTAACATTTAACACAGACTTGTTTAACGCTTATCTTTTAAATAGACAATCCTTTGAATATCAACAATTTGCGACCGGTACTTGAAAGCATCACATCATCCCTGAAGTGCTCTACATTCCCACATGACGTGAAGGCAGCAGAGAACGACTGCAGGCAGAGGTGAAAAGTCTGGATCATGTTTGCATTCCAGCGGAGGCATACATGAACGATAAAGGACACCGTAAATAAAGATCATCAGGGCGGTAAGCAGAACACGTCGAGGTCCTGTCCACTTCGAGAAGACATTGATGTTGTTGTTAGCAAACCAGCTAGCACAAGCTGAAATTTGTTAGCTAGCTAACGGAGGACCCTGTTAGCTTACCGCCACCATCATCGCTCCTAGCCAGCTGTGCGTCGCCCTGTCCTCCTACGATGGGAAACACAGCCACTGCCAAGAAAGGCAATGAGCAAGAAAGCGGTAAGCATCTGAAACAATCAAGCTAGCTTGTTCGCTGTCCAACATTAGCCTATATACAGCGTTAGCGTCCTCATCATGCAGTCAGTAGTAGCAGCCTTTAGCTGTTGTAGTCCAGTATTAGCAGCCAGTTTTACAGGGGTATGAGCCGCAGAGAAGAACCATCTTTGGTAAGGTTGTTTATAAGGTGTGCTAGCTCCCACGTAATGATTTGTGTTTACTTCCCTAACTTGGGAAGAGTGCCACAGATGATGCAGTAGGCTAATGAACTGAACTAGAACAGTAATATCTCCATCCCTCTGTTGGGTCTTTTCCTCATCAATGAATGCAAATCCATGGCTTTAGCTCCATAAAATATTTTTTTTTCATAGTTTTAAACTGTAGTGTTGGCCTGAAGTTATCAGGGCCCCATGTTTAATTTCTAGAGCTAACATCAGCTGCCAGGAGCAAGATAACATCAGCAAACATTGGTTCCTACTAACGCTGCAGTAAAGGCCTAGTCCCTGCTAACAACAGGTTTTTAAAAACAACTTACTGTCAAGATGATCAAATGGCTTCTTTATGGGGGTTTATGTTTTAGATTTCCTTGCCGAACTAGGGGATAATATTACTGGCAGCTTCTTTAATCCAACCTTGTGTCAAATCAAATGTCAGTAAGTTTACTGTAAATCAAAATGTTCCGCCTTGATCACTGCTTCACACAGTGACATTAACTTGTGTTGATGCCACGACATCAAGATAAAGTTGTCCACCTCCAAGTCAAACTGCACCTGTTTAAACTCAGTTTTGCAGTTTATAGTTCACTGAACAGCAGTTGTGTTTCGTGCATTTGCCAGTAATTACGGGGGTAATCCACTAAACTGTACCATGCTGCTAGTAGTGTGTCTGGAGATTCAGACTTGACCTGCTTTCTGTTTGGCACTTGTCCATTCAGTCTCACAACCTTTCCACTCAAGCCACCTGTAGTTTCTGCAGGGAGGGGCTGAGAGGTGTGTACAGTAACACTAATGCACACTATAGAAAACATAAGCATTTTAAATCTGAGTTGTTTAGTCTGCTAGTGTGGGTTGAATCAGAATATTTTCAAGCCAAAGCCATGTTAAGAGTGTTTTTAACAAGGATGCAGCTGTAGGATCAGTTGGTAAGGATGCAGCTCTAATAAGAACTGCATTGTTTAGCTTTACCACCAGAGTGCACACTAACCTGGGGATTAGTTCCCTCCCCTGTAAGTGTTTCCTTATCAGCACTCTGAATGCACAGCTGCTTTGCAATGTTTTTTCTTTTACATAACATTAAGAGACTCATGCCATAGCATTCTTTTCCTACTTAGTCTCACTATGTGACATATTGTCCTCATTTGCATGGTACATTAATAAGTATTTTGAAATGACACCACTAAGAGAAATTAAATATGCAGTCAGCCGTTACAACTGAAGCAGAGTACTTAAACAGGAAGCTTAACTTTGTGTGGTTAGCCGAGCATTGCAGTGCACTCCACTGCATACAACAGGAAGCCAGTGTCACTCACTGGTCTTTGGTCTGAAAACGGTTACTTAGCCTTCAAGCCTTATCACTCATACATCAATAAAATGTCTCAGGGAAAGGATCAGTCTTTTGCAAGCCGTCTCTTCCACAAAGTTCGTAAGGGTAGCCAAGAGCAGAGGGGAATGGAAACTGAGGTGCCTCATATCTCTGACTTCACCATCATGTGGGATAAGTGGAGTAAGTGCAGTGTTTTGCTTTTACACTTTCATCGTGTCCGCCAGCATCTGCAGCTCAGAGCAGGACGAGTCTCAACTGGAGACTGGATTTAGATGAAGCTTGAAAAGTACAGCCAGTGACTAATCCATTTCAACTTAACATATTTTTATGCATGTGATTGTTCATTTAGCCATCTTTAACTGCAGTTTTTCAAACTTTGACCACTCTTTCCTGACCTTTTCTAGACTATCTTTTTTTAATCTGGTTTGTAACCATGAAACCCATTTTTGATCATCCAGAAAATTCAATAAAAGTGCCTTGAACAATGACTTTTTAGCACTTTGTAGCTCATTGTGGAGCTTCAGCCGCTTACATCATCTTGATATTTCCTGTTCTGTCATTTTCGTGGACCTGTTTTGCAAGTATGTAAAGTGTTGTTATGAGTGCCTTGCACAATGTCTATCATTCACTGTCGTTTTATATTCTTGGTATTGATGTTTGTTAAATAACAAGTTATCGTGTAAGATAATGACAGCCAGACATACTGCAAAGAGAGAGAGAAAGATAGTTATGTGTAGATATTTAGGACTCAGATTTTTAGCAGAATCAAGTCCTGATGGTAAGAAAAGTAGCTACACCTCTGGCTTTATAATTAAAATCGTAAAATTATAGAGATGTCACAATTGTCAAAACAGAACTGATGTGTTGAAAAGACAATTAAGCCCATGACTGATACCAGTGCCTGTGCTCTTCTTTTGAATGACAATATTTGCACTCATGTATGACAATGAAAAAAGATAGGGTTTTTCCGACAGGTCACATTTTCATCCCAATAGTGAATCCTTTCTCTGACTCGGCCGTTAGATGTGCTAAATCCAGTTTTGAATTGATTAAAAACAAAAGATAAACATCTGCTACTGATATCAGTTCTTGGCTAAATTATTTTCCGATAGCAGATGTCCATAATCAGGACCGGTATGGGCCATTACTGATATTAAACCAATGCCGCATTATATTATCAGCATGATATCTGTATTGGCAGATAATAGCTTTAATAGTTCATTATCGTATCGGCAGATATAAAAACTTCCGTTGATTTTCACAACATATAAACTGTAAATATCAGCCTAAATCAGAGGTAAAACTTGGTTGTATACGTGTAATATTTTATGAAGTTTTTGGCAGGGCCAGCAGACCTCCATCAGCCAAAGTCTTAGTCTTAGTTCGTCCTCATTTCTTCAACTTTTAAATGTGTTTTAAGGACTGAAGATTTATGTCTGAACTACATTTATATTTTTGTGTTGGTCGTCTGTATCAGCTAAAATGAATTTGTTAATGTTGTCCTATCAAATATTAGTAAAAATCCAAAATCAAGCATCCCTAATCGACAGAGGTGGAAAAAGTACATGTCTGTTGTACTAAATAAAAGTAGAGTTACTCTGGTTAAATTTAGCACAACATAAAACAAAAAGTAAGGAAATTTGTGTTTGGTACATTATTTCTTTGTTGTAATAATGCTTCTTGGTGATAAATTTTATACCATTAGAAAGCCTGTTTATTACCCTTTTAAATGGTGCCACCTTTGAAAGGAACATGCATTTGTGGGATGAGCAGCAAAGCTGAGTATGTGGGTTGCGCCCATGAAAAATGTGCAAAATCTTCTCTGCCAATGGCAAACAGCTGATTCTGCCATTGACTCTTGTGTGGTGTTTGGTGGATTGGACGATTGAAGTTTGAAGAAACAAGACATATTGACAATTTAACAATTTATTCATTTAACAAACAGGAGCCTCAGTAGCGTGTGGAAGAACCATACACAGCCACAACAGCCTGGCTCCTCCTCCTCATGCTGGTCACCAGCCTGGTCACACACTGCTGTGGGATGGCATCCCATTCTTCAACCAGCATTAGTCGCAAGTCAGCCAACGTGGTTGTGTTGGTTACTCTGGCACGAACAGCACACCCAAGCTGATCCCACAAGTGTTCAGTGGGGTTGAGGTCAGTACTGCTGGCAGGTCATTCCATCCTCTCCACTCCCAAATTCTGGAGGTAGTCTCTGTTAAACCCCGCTCTGTGGGGGTGAGTGTTGTCATCTCGGAGGATAGAGTTCTTGCTGACAGGGTGAAAAAACAGTATTCTTGGGGTGTTGCCCACTTCGCGGCCTGTCTCTGACATTTCCCGTTATATGGAACTTGGCCTTCAGTTTGGAGATGGTACTCGGGTTCACTCCAAACAATGCCGCAACTTGGTTTTGCGGAACACCAGCTCGAAGTTGCCCAACCGATGGGCCCTCTCCAGATCAGTCAAACGTGGCATGCCAATTCTTGAAGCAGACATCCACTGACCACTGTAGCAGGGCCCATGCTCACAGATGCTGCCAGTCAGGCACCTGATTGGCAGCACCTGGGGGTACCAGAAGCTCAAAACAAGAGTCAATAGCAATAGCAAAATAAGATGTTTGGCATTGGCAGAGAAGATTTGTAACATTTTCAAGGGCGCACCCCACATACTCAGCTCTGCTGCTCATCCCACAAATGCATGATCCTTACAAATGTGGCATCATTTAAAAGGGTAATAAACAGACTTTCCAACGGTATAAGATTTATTACCAAGAAGCATTGTTACAAAAAAGAAATAATTTGCCAAACACAAATTTCCTTACTTTTTGTTTTAAGTTTATAAATATATTTTAGTAAAAATAAAAGTATTTAATTTAAAATTTACTTTAAGTACTGAGTAGCTAATGAGTTATACAGTAAAATAAAATATTTCTTTACAAGAGAATATTGTAGACAACCAACCAGGTTGTCCAGGTAAAGTTACGCCTCTATAATAAACTAAAATACTCAGCAAAACTGACAGTTTTGACTCATAGAGTTAAATTTTATACTTCAAAAGTGTCTATATTGATCCACACTGCATGAAGTTAAACTTTTGAAATTGTTAATTATTTTTCAACATGACAGAGCTGCAGTAACTTAAAAAATCTGTGGGCAGGTGTGTGTCATCTCTGGCAAGAACAAAGCAAAGAGTCAACCTCATAACAAGGCAATGCATACAGATGAAGAATATACACTATGCATCCTTTAGGAGCACCCACAGTTACAAGCGGGAACTCAAACTGAGTGAATAACTTCACTAATGGTGCAAATGTGTTTCACATCAAAAACAACAACAATTAGCAGGAATAGCAGGAATCTGTTACAAAATATGAAATACATCTAAACACTCAAGAATGTGGTGGTGCACTCTGCCCACACATCCCTCAAGATTGGAAATCGCAGTGGGTGGATCTTAGATATATTAACTCTTTACAGAGTTGAACTAACACTGCTGGATCAACATTGTCAATTAACTCAAACACTGAAGATCATTTCACTCAGAATTAGAGTTAGAATTACACTTTGGGAGTTAAAATCAACTTACAAATGTTTAACACTGAGATATCAACACTCTGGTTTTAGCTTGGTCCAGCAGCTGTTTTGGGATGTGATTTGGAATCATTCTCTTTTTATGTTGTACTGTGTAGTTACCAGAGGTGAAAAGTACAAGAGTATTGTATTCAAGTAAAAGTAAAGTTACTCTGGTTAAAAAATAGTTGAGTTGAGATTAAAGTACTGAGTACTCAAAAAAGTAAAATGGCAAAAAACTACTCAAACACAGTAGTTTGAGTAAATATACTTATTTTCTTTCCACCCTTGCTAACCGATGCATATGGCCATCCCTGAAAATTTATATACAATATATATTAGAGTGGAATTTAGAACTAAATTTATTGTGCGATTCGGCTTTTTCAAGAGACAATGGAAAAAAAAAAAAAAAACTTCCTACCAATACAGTCTTGTTTTTTATGAAAAAGTACCTTGTAGGACATAGTCTCTGTCAAGTGTTTGGGTTAATGTGTTTTCTTCGGTGTCATTTTGTGGTGTGTTGCATTTAATCCACTTGAATCTCAAATGTTCTCGTTTGACGTACTTCATAAATGTTTCTTCCTCTCTTTCTCTTCTCCATCATTTCCATCCATGTGGGTGAATGTTCCTGCAAACCCTTGGTGAACTGTAGAGACTTTTGGTATGCTCATATTTCCATGAGCGATCCCAAGTCACAGAGTTCTTTGGCTTCTGTAGTGAAGACCTACTAAAACCTACATTTGTTTTTATATACCGGAAGATATTGTTAAGCTGAAAGTCAGCAGTCTTTCAATGCTAAATCTAAATCTACTAGTTAACATACTCACTATGACTCTGTGACTTTGGACATCTCATGTCTGCTGTGACTTTTACAATGCACTGTCTTTTTACTGCCTGCACTGTAGCGTCTGTTTTGTTCTGCATTTTGTCTTTTGTCACAGTCCGTTATTAATGCTCCCCTTCCCCTCTTCTGCTCCAACCTTCTCCTGAAAGGGATGCAGAAAGTTTGACTTCTGATTGGCTAAAAAGTCCACAAGAGCTCTTTGCATCACTTTATTCTTAAAGTTTCCTGCTTAGACTTGTGGTTTTGAGTTTTTTGAAGGAGGTATTTTTTGCTGCTCATTCAAGTACATTCCTGCATCCTCCAGTACTTGACATTTGCCTGACCTATAAATGCATTTGTTTTCCTGAACACGTGAACTACCTTTGTTTATTTTCCTGAACATGTTAAACTGGCCCAGTATTTCCCTCAACATGTTCCCTGACCTTGCGAGACTGCCAGAGGGCGAACTAAACATTCACATTGTGTCTCTTTTTACAGTGAAAGAGTTCTTAGCTAAAGCCAAAGAAGATTTTTTAAGAAAATGGGAGTGTCCACCACAGGTAGGTTGTTCTCATTTCAGGCTTTTATTTCCCTTAATATAGTGGTTTATTTTCTGATGTGGCAGAAAGATTAGACTTGTTGTATGATAGTGTCTGACTACTTCCTGGCTCAGATGTTCATGACTTTTATGCAAGCTGATTGCAAAATATCTTTTTTCCTGGCCTAAATAGCTGCAGTTAAACTTTCTTCCAGTCACTTTGCTGCCTCACTTTATTGATGCTGTGTTTCCTTCAGTGCACAACAGGCCTGGATGACTTCGATAGGTTCAAGACCCTGGGCACTGGCTCATTTGGCCGAGTCATGCTCGTCAAACATAAAGAAACAAACCACTTCTACGCCATGAAGATCTTGGATAAACAAAAAGTAAGGGTTTGTAAAAAAAATTAAAATGAAGCCTTCTTGCAAGAACTAGTGTCTGAGTTGGTGAGAAACATACTCCTGGACAAGTGTTGAGACACCACAAACTCTGTGAGTATATCATAAAAGGAAATGGAAAGTTTCCTGTCATGCAGCAGAGCGACTTATCACTGAAAACCTCAGAGGCATTTCACATGAGTTTTGATCCGTAAATACTGATGTGAAAGACGTAGAAGGGTTAGCGTGTTATTAGTTTGCTGCTCATGTAGCAGTCCTCCGCTCTCTTGTGTTTCACACTGTTGGTTAAAGATTCAAACCTGTCACAGAGCTTGAAGCCTTTTTTTGTCATAAAAACTTTGTCGGCTGAACTTTTATCAGCCCAGTACATAAAACAGCCAGGATTATTCTACAGTATGGTTTTAGTTTTTATTCCTCTTACACACCACAAATCACGTGTCACTTCCCTGCACAACATTTGTAACAAATATGCATTTAAATGATTGTTTCTTTACACTAAAAGGTTTTGCTGTCACAGCTTCTATCATTGTGTGCTAATGCAGTTAAGTGACCTTTGATTTTTCAGCTCTTTTCCCAGAGCTGCATGGGATTCAGTGCCCACTCCCATGTCTTGTTAGTTCAAACGTCCCAACAGCACCTTGGTTTTACATGCAAACATACAACTGTTGGAAAAACTGTTGTCAATTTTAGTTCTCTACAAGTATGATTTTTACAAAGATTAAATAAAGATGGGTCTGTTAATCTACCTGAATGCTTAAGATAAGCATACATGGCTATTCAAATCCTGAAAATCCTTTAAAGAACCTCACATTGTATGTTATGGATTCCTATGAAAACGCAGGTGCTCACATAATAATCATCATACTCTGCTTAATATACCTGTGGATTTTCTCTGTTTTATTTCAGGTGGTGAAGTTGAAGCAGATAGAACACACACTAAATGAAAAGAGAATACTACAGGCAGTCTCGTTTCCCTTCCTTGTCAGACTGGAGTACGCTTTCAAGGTACATGATGGCAACCTTTTACAACAGACATGTTTAACTAATGAGCGGTGTTGGCTTAATGCCAACTAGAGATGTGAGGATATGAACATTTCATATTATGATTATAGGAACCAAAATTATCACAGTTACCAGTTTTATTATAGTATTGTTATACTATAAAACACTAGTGTATAAGTTCAAATTTTAATAACAAATTTTCAACTAAAATGTAGGCTATGGTTTATATACCAGGGCGACTTATATACCTGTATAAATTGCCAGATACATGGTGTCATTACCACAAGTGCATGCAGCTGCAACTGTCAAACTCTGCATGAGACCTAATGCCACTGAAAATTCATCCCACTTCATTTTGTTGTGCAAGTTGAGGCTTTGGGTTCACTGCTCAGAAGGTGCTGGAATACGTGAAAATTCAAACCACACTGGCAGGGGTAGGCACCAGTTTTTAACTGCTTTTCCCCCTTGTTAGGTCATAACTGTGCATTTAGTAAATAAAACCATGTGGGGCTCTAGTTTAACTGAGAGCACTTTTAAGGACAACAGGTAACAGACGGAGAAGGGCAGATTTATAATCCAGATTTAATGGTAATTTGAAATGTTCAAAAACTACTAATAGGTACCAACATTGAAATCTTTTCTCCAAATTTTATGTTTAAAAAAGTTGCAGGATAGAGACTTTTTGTTTGCATTGTCATCAAATATTCAAGAGGTAAACATTAAGGATCTGTGTCCATAGCTAGCGTTTTTAGCACTGGCAGCACCAGTAACCTCATTTTCAGAGCATTTCTCAGAACGGTCTCTTTTCCACCTCTTCTTAATTTTGATTGACAAGTGTCATTGATCAGTGCAGCGCTGTTCCAAAGGTTGAATGGTTTTTAATTAAGAGCCCTTTAAGCGCAACAACAGGAACAGCTGACGCCCAAGGTGTTTTTTCTGCCCAGGGCACTGAGCGCTCAGAATGCTGTACTTACTACATTGGTTTTGAATCAAAAATAGAGTGACATCGAGATCGAAACACGGCACAAAATTTCAACATTATTCTCAAATATATGTAAATTTTCATGGTTAACATTATAACAGGTTACTATTTCATCCCTAATGCTAGAATAGAAAACCTTTTTCTCCTGTCACTTTGCAACCATCAGATAAAAACAGCCAGCCAGTTTTATCTTCATGATAAAAGAGCAGACTCTTGATATGTTGAATCCCTCGACCTTAAGACTTCATCGTTAAGATTAGCATGTTTCACATGTTTATATGAGTCTTTGTGTGATTGACAGGACAACTCAAACCTCTACATGGTGATGGAGTATGTGCCCGGTGGAGAGATGTTCTCACATCTCAGGCGAATCGGAAGGTTCAGGTACAGTGAACACAAATCATCTAGAGTATCTTACTATTGGATTGCCTTCAGAAGCTTAAGATCAATAAGGTCATGAAAGATTTATCTTGAAACAGTCGCTTTTTGAAAATGGCACTAAACCTGACTCTCCACTGTCCTTTCTTTCAGTGAACATCATGCAAGATTTTATGCAGCTCAGATAATACTCACCTTTGAGTACCTTCACTCTCTGGACCTCATCTACAGAGACCTGAAGCCTGAAAACCTGCTCATCGATCAACATGGCTATATTCAGGTACAAAGTTTATAGAAAGTTTGCAAAAAGTACAAGAAAGTAAAAGAAAGGACAAATTTCAGGATCTAAAACATTCACCAGCTGTGAGGAAATAATGTACCCACGTTGAAAACCAAGACTTTCCTTATTTGTAACTTTAAGATTAGAAAAATAATCATATCATAATCAGTGTTCCCATACATCCTGGAAAACCTGGAAAACAGACAACCAATTTTTCAGTAATGGAAAATAAAAGAAAAAGCTAAATGTCCCATATATTATGTAAACTTTCTCATAGTTTCATATCAGAGTTCCCCTAAAAACAGATGACATGAAATGGCTACATTATCTTAATGATCATTTTGAAAAGTGATGGTAGTTTACAGACAAAAGAATTAAGAACTGGCTTCATGCTAGCAGCAGCACCATCAGACCTGTCTAAAAATGTATCTTTCTGAAGTCTGCTGCATAAGATTATTTGTGCAAGAATATTTATTTTTTTTATCGTTTATACATTGTTATTTTAATAAGGCAGATTCAAGAAGCTCTCTTTGTTTCCTAACCTCATCTAGTGTTTGTTTTTTTAGTGAAAACAAGAGGAAAAATCAGGTTATAAATGCCCAAACTATTATTGTCAGGTTTTTTATAGACTTAAATTAAAGTGCTATACATCTGCAGATGTATAGCTGTATTATTCTAGGGTCAATTTGTCATAGTTTGTAAGCATGTAAGAGTTCATGCTTATATCCATAGACTGCACATCTTCTGAAACGTTCCTGTCATACCAGCTGTCAGGGAAAATGTACTAGAAAAATATGTTTAGAAAAGAGCCAGAACCCTTTAAGTGAAGAAACATTTGCTTTAACACATGGTTATCCTGCAAAAGTATTGTAACAAAGTTTTGCCTCAATTATGCCTTTGTTTGTAAGTATTGCATCTGAAGCAGGGTAATATTTGTGTCCCAGTGTGTGGTAGCACTGTTCTGCCCTGCTACCCCATCATCACACATAGCCAACGTCATCCCCATGTTACACATGTGTTACTACCTCAGTTGGTAGATCAGAGGTGCAACAGCTTTGGCCCACTGTCTCTGTGCATCATTCGTTGCAGTCAAAGCATAGCAGAGATTGAAATATCCTGCCAGCATTTACTGATTAATAGCATCCCTATGGCTTTCACTTCGTTCTAAGGCTGGCCACACAACATGATTTTTACCTCCGCCAAGGAGGTTATGTGATTGGGTGGGTTTGTTTGTTTGTTAGTTTGTTTGTTGGTTTGTTTGTTTGTTAGCAACATAACTCAAAAAGTTGTGGACGGATTTTGATGAAATTTTCAGGAAATATCAGAAATGGCATAAGGAAGAACTGATTAGATTTTGGGAGTGATCCAGATCACCGTCTGGATCCAGGAATGTTTTTAAAAGATTCTGTACTATTGGGAGATAGGGCTAATGGTGGAGGTCTGCACTCTCTGAGTGCTTTTCTAGTTAAATCTGAAACAATTTTAAAAGCGTGGGAGACCACAGATATGAACAAGCTGACACGCCAGATGGATTTGTTTCACACATCCATCTGGGAAAGCTTCAATAGGAAGCATTTGGGAAAAGGCAGAGGCTTTAAAACAAACTCGGAGTGTGATTGGATGAACGTTCTGTCTGTCACATCTCTACGGGCAAATCAGAGCAACAAAACACATGACATAGCAGCTATCAAGCTGCACGTGCGCTGCTACTGAGGAATATTGCGAAACATGGCGACTATAGACATGTAAGTATTTGACTATTGTCGTTCTTGAAAAGAAAACAACTCACTGCTGTTCTTTGTTCTTCTTTTAACAAAGAAATGTCGTCAAGTTCTGATAAAACTGGCGCTTTAGCAGCATCCACGCTAAGCTCTTCTGCCATAATTGCACTGGCCTCTTGCTGCTGCTTGTTTACGTCACAACTCTGCCGCGCCCGAAAGTACTGCCCCTCGTCGCTGATTGGTCCTGTCACTCTCTAACCAGGCCCAAACGGTTCAGACGGGAGCTTTGCAAGATGGATTCGCCAGTGAAAAAACAAGGAAATGGCATATCCATCTGCTTTGCAAGGTTAAGATATGAGGGCAATTTCAAAAGATTTTTTCATCTTTAATCCTCTGAACGCACACACTAGACGACTGAGCCAGACTGTCAGATCACTGGTCACCACTGCTGACTTGCCAATGACCTCGGTGATCACGTGACTTCAGAAAAAACAAACACGGATGTCTGTCGATATCCTCTTGCTGTCCCTCTACAACCGGCTGCCCCGGCATGTGTTACAGGTGAAGCAAAATCATAAAACATGAGAAAGACTTAGAATGAAATCCAGGCTGGAACTAAGTTAAAGCTGTGTTTATGGTTGTGAGCGGTGATATTACGTATGATCCGGCTGTGACTCTACCCCATCTGCTCGCTCTCATTGGTTGTTGTGGGTACTTAGTCAGAGGCACTACGACCTAGAATCATAGATATCAAACGTGTTTGATATTTAAGATTCTGGATTTTGGAGGCTACGACGTGATTTGGAGCAGTAAAACAATTGTGTTGACACCACACACGAGGATTATTCAGGCAAACAGTTGTTTGCGATGAGGCTCCTTTCAGGATATGCCCCCACAATCGTTGGGGAGGCAAATCTTGCCCCAAAGCGGGCTTAAAATCCAGTAGTGTGTGGCCGGCCTAAGCCAGAACTACAATGTTGTTTTTTTGTTTGCTGCAAATTAAGCTCTATTAAAGTACATATAGTAGAGCTGTTTATGAAGGCAGGTAACAAAACAGACTAATTACATTTCTTTCTTGAAGTTTTACTGAAAAAAGATACATAAATGCTCCTGTTCAAACATGAAATGTTGTGTATGTTCACCTTTCTTTGTGAACTAATTTCCATGTTTTGTTCCTGTTGTTCTTCCTTCAGGTCACAGACTTTGGCTTTGCTAAAAGAGTAAAAGGCAGAACTTGGACGTTGTGTGGAACTCCTGAATATCTGGCTCCAGAGATCATCCTCAGCAAGGTAAACAAACATTCAACTCCTTTATAGTCCAGAAATCACTGTCAGGGTAAGTCTAATTTAAAATGATATCAAGCCAATTACAGGTGAAATTATAAGAGATTACAAAACAATTAAAAAAACGAATCCACAATGATTGGAGGGCATACCCTAAAATGGTTCTGCATTAATTTAATGCTTGAATAAAATACAGTTTTAAGCCAAAGTTGGAGTAAAATAGTCTTTAAAAGTATTCATAAATAAAAATCAGTACAAACAGTTAAAATACAATCCCAGTTGAACCGAACAGTGGAAACCATAAGCTGCTCTGCCCCCGCCATTTTCTGACCCTGTTTAGGGCTACAACAAAGCTGTGGACTGGTGGGCACTGGGAGTCCTCATCTACGAAATGGCAGCTGGTTACCCTCCTTTCTTTGCTGATCAGCCAATCCAGATCTATGAAAAGATTGTGTCTGGCAAGGTAAGAAAAATAGCCAGTTTAAAAAGTGGGTATTTACAGTACATACACTTTTATTTTCTTTGTTTCCCTTTTAACTAAGATTTAGATTAACTGCTCAATAATCCAGTGTTTTTTTTCCCCCTACAGGTACGATTCCCCTCTCACTTTAGCTCAGACCTGAAGGATCTGCTGAGAAATCTGCTGCAGGTTGACCTGACAAAGAGATTTGGCAACTTGAAGAATGGCGTGAATGACATCAAAAATCACAAGTGGTTCTCCACAACAGACTGGATTGCCATTTATGAGAAGAAGGTGGGTAATTATTTTTTTCAGGCATATATTTCTGAAGTCAAGGAGCATGTAAAGATGCATCTCCTCCCTATTATTCCATTTTTGTTAAAATATTTTACATAAAGTATGCATACAGTCATTACTAATTTTGACTAACTACATATTTATACAATACAATACGTATTTGTTTGTTCCCATTTCAAATGGGTCGTGTTCCTCATTAACTACTTGTATCCATAACCAAAAATCCAGTTTTTGGTGACCGTAATGCAGTCTCACAATTGTTTCTATCTGAAGTTGTCCTTGGGGCTGTTTTTAAGCTGATCTTTAACATTCAAAATACCAATCTTCTAAGAATTAATATATCTATAAATATCTTTGTCAGTACTCATGTAAAAATCAAGATTCAGCATGGTTCCAGCATGGTTTTCTCATCCAGGTCGAACAAAACATTTTAAAAAGTCTTAAATTTGAACCCAGTTCAACATATGGATTGTGATTAAACCCTGAAAAACGTTGCCAAAAACTATTTTTTTTACAACCAATTTAATGCCTTGATTTTGGTCAAAGTTGCAGATAAACTGTATCTTGGCAGCCCTGATGGCTCCAGCAGTGAAAACCCTCCCAAAAGCTCAGTTCAGGCCAAAGGTTTTGTGACTAGTTGAGACATACAACTACTCTCGCTGCTCTGCAACATCCTGAAAGCCTGCTAGTTCACACCAACGCAACTGCTGAGACAATGTGTCGTTTTCATAGCATTAACTCTCGTAGCCACTCAATTTAAAGTCATTTAATTCTTCAGTTACTGCGTAATAAATGTCTCTAAAAGGACAGTACTGTGCATTAACTGCATACTGTTTTTTCTGTATCTTTATCATCATGATAACATGAGGCTGTATGATTCCTGCATCAATGATTCATCGCTTGTTATATGGCAGCGCAATTTCACAGCACGTGCAAACAAAAAATGCCTTGCTGACTGAGTCTTGTTTCTTCTAAGATATCTGCTGAAAACAGTATTTTTTCTACTGACATAATTCAGCTGTTACAGCCTTGAATTCCTCTTGTATTGGCAAGTATTTTGCTGTGTGCCCTGTTTACATGCACAAGTGTTTATTAGGCAGAAGTTACTGTTTGATGAGTTTATTTTAAAAGATAGGTGTAATCATTTCTGTAATTCACAACATGATGTCGTCTAATTAAACAAATATTGTTGGTGTTTACAGCTCTTCAAAACAAGATTTATCAGTGACCAAAAACCACCTGTTTTTGGCACTGCTGCAACTGTCTTAGTGTGACGTGAATCTTTGGTCTGAACTGAGCTTGGAAGAACTTGTAGAACTTAAACTGTTTGCCTATAAATACACAAGCTGTGGTTGGGTATATTTAAATATGTTGTCAGGAACCAAATATCCTAATTTTCTTCTCCATATCAGGTTGAAGCCCCCTTTACACCAAAGTGCAGAGGACCAGGAGACACGAGCAACTTCGACGACTATGAAGAGGAGGACATTCGCGTCTCACAAACAGAAAAGTGTGCAAAAGAGTTCGCTGATTTCTAGTGAGAGTGGGCCAGAGTCCCATCAGGGCTCTCGCATTTCGGTATATTTGCACTCTCTTGAGGGTTAAGGTGAAGCTGAGGCCGTCTCGTGTTCAAAACCAATGCCTCGTTCCTTCATTCCACACAACTGAATGAGGTCCTTCTTGCCATGATCCTGCGTGCAGTTAGCACTAACCTATACACAGGCACATTATGCAGACACAGTGTGCTGCAACACAGAAATACTAGACCATATTTTTCATTTTTTATTGATTTGTCTTTTTTCATGTTTGCCACTTCTGAAAAGCCTCCGTTCTTATTTTAGTTCAAATCATTATTTGAAAAGCAACATTTAAAATTATACCCATGTTTATGTGGCACAAAGAGAGACCGATTGTATTAGCTGGTATTGCACACTTTGTGATATAAGCTTTGCAAAAATAGATTTTTTTTTTTTTTAACTTCGGGTTTGCATTTTAAACTTTTTTTTCTTTTTTTGCTTATGCATTATCTGTTACACGCCTGAGTTTGTTCTAAGGTTCAGTCTATAAGTCATCAATCATGAACACTTTCAGCATAAACTGTATTCATTTATTCATCATTCTGGTGTCCTTAAGACCTAGAACCACAAATTTGTGCATATAAGAATATACATATATGAAACATAAGATTTCAAAAAGAAGATGGTTTTTCATGAAGGAAAAGCAACTCTGAAGACTTCTTGAAGAGATGGATTGATGATGACAAGTGTTTTATGGAGCAGAAACTTGTCAGTGCCGTATTCACTGATCTATTGTAGCATTGTTTCATTCATATCTAGTCACAGGACATTTACTTTTACCTCAGGCATGGTCTGGTATTAGAAGATTTTGAATGAGATGCTATATTTTTCAGGTACAACTCTGTCTCACAAGGAAGAAAATCTGAAGCTGTTTGAGTTTTTTTTGTCTCTAAGCATCTGTTGTTGGCATGTCCAAAAATCAATGAAGTGCTGTTGTGGATGCAACGCAGTGTTGGTCAGGGCATACTTTATCCATTAGGGGTCGTGCTTTTTTTTTTTTCTAAAGTCTAACTGCGCTTTAGCAAAGCACTCAAAAGACATTGTGTAATTGCCATATTTGTTTTACCTTCATTTTTACATTTGCATGTATGTAACTTTTGTATATCAGTGTCACAACAAGCTAACAATTCCCAGAAAGTGTTCCATTTATTTGGTTGTTGCTTTGTTTCTTTTAATTGTTTCACAACCTGGCTCATTGATGCTTGGCTTTTTTAGGCCACTTTTATTCAAGTGACATACTTATTGCATAATCCAGTGAAACAAAACTATATCATTTACCATGAATTAATAATCACAGAAAACTAATATATCATAACCTTAGAGTATTCACTGATCTTCTTTACTTGGCTGACACATGTATTTACCTCAACTATAGCTTTCTAGTTTATTTGCAACCAGTTTGTACACTGTGACAGAGCAGTATGTGCTCAATCTTCCTCTCCACACTGCTCAGGCTGAGTGATGGCAGTTAAAGAACGATAACAGACGAAAATGATCTTGCATTGTTACAGATATTCATAGGGAAAAAGGTCAAGAATCAAAATTTTGAAGAACATTCTTTCATTGTCAATCACTCCAGTTGTTTTATGTATTTATCTAATATATGTTTCCCCTTAAGACGATTTAAGATTGATAAGGGATTTTTTTCTACACTGGTCACCATTAATTTCCTGTTCATCATGACACTTCGTGTGCCCTTACTTATTCATGTGTATGTAACAATGTTTTCAAATGTCAAATACCTGCAAGGCCATTGTATGGACATGTTGAGCTTAGATATCAGAGCAGTCCCATTTGCTTCTGCAGTCTCTGATTCCTTACAGGGAAGTTTGTCCGTCCACAGGGACGTCACACCTTGAGGTTATTTTCACTTGGCCTGGTACTCTTGGTTTCAAGGAAATCAAAGTTTATTTATTTGTCATCTTGTTGGAATCAGTAATTTATTGTTAAAAGTCATGCAATTCAGTCTTTCTGCATAAAGTTTAATCATTATTTAACATGGTGCTCAAGTGTCTGTTGAAGAAAAGATGAAATTTCAGTAATCTAAGAGATCCAAATGTGAAAAGTTTTGAGTGCTGATTTTAGGGTACTGATTTAATGTATAAGGATATTGGCTATATTTGTCACCTCCTGTATTCATTTTTAAACAGTTTTGTTTGTTACGTTTCCTTTTTTTATTATTTATATTGGAGATGTCTTCTAACTTAAATTTTATGTTTTTTAACTTACATAGTTCTCTGTATATAGGGAGACAGCAACCATTTTATTCACAAAGTTGGTATCAACAGCAATTATATTTGGATTATTTATTTAAACTTTTTTTTTTATTTGTCCTTAAAATAAAAAACCTTTATGGTAGAAAACCAGATTTCAAAAGCATTGACGCCTGTTACACTCAATAAAATATTAGCCTTTTTATTGAACTCAGTTTTTGATTTCCTTAAGCTTATTGTTTTTTATTCCTTACTCCAACAATCATGTTATCAAGGATGATCCAAAATTATTATTTTCCTTGATCAGAATGTAATTGCATTTTTCCCCTTTTATGTTTTATTATTTTTAAGAGAAACTTTGAAAACTACACCTGGAAATTCAGCATGTTTCAGTCCAAACTGCCTGTGTAAGCCTTCCCAGAGAGTTTGTGGGTAACCCACAGCTCTTTTCTTGTGTCATTTATCCCCCATGTGTGTAAACGTTTGTCATATTTGATGTTACATGATGGCACTTTTTCCTGAGCCACATCGCACTCCTGACTGAAGGAAATCAGTTTGAGTTGTTCATAGCTAGTCACACATGCCAGTAGGGGATCAATTATCTGAAATGTGTCTGTATTTAGTTTGTGTGATATTTTGCACATCATTTAGTTGGCTGACACGTTTTTCCCACTCATATTTACTTGTGTTTGCAAGGGAAGTATACTTTGCTGTAGCAGATTTTATGTAATAAAGGATACGTCACTATAATAAATTGTTTTTAATAAAAAAAAAAGCAAGTGTTTATTCTTTATTGGGACAACGAATACTATTGTGCGTTTCCTACACTATCAGTGACGTGCTCTGGCATGGTTAATCATATTCACCAACAAACGGTGGCGTCAAACGGAAAAACTTCACTTCCCATGATCCTCTGCTGTCATGTGGGCGAAGGAAGCTAAACCGATGAAGAGGTGCTAGTTGGCTTTACTTGATTAAATTCTGATTTTATCAAGTTATTGCCATCGTTAATTATTTTGTAAATTAGTTTGGATACTTACGACCTTTTTTGTTTACGAAAGTTCGTGTTTATCGTTGAAGAACCGCTGTTGTCAAGCAGGAATCATCCAAAAATAAGGTAACTGTTAAATTTTGAAATAGCGAAGACAGCTAACTATCCCTGTTAGCTAAATACCAAAATGCAGCGATTAAATGTCACTTATCGCCTTGTAACATAAGGTCAGTTATTTAATGTCCTTCGACAAATTTTTAACGTAAACTTTGTTCACAGTGTGACAATTAATAAAAATCTTTAAATAATGTTATTTTGATATTTTAACCCAGCTAACGAATTTCAGGTCATTATTTTAACACTCTCCCAGTTATTAAAGCACTGATAGCGTTAGCAGTCCTTTTCTCTTAAGTGCTGTATATAAATGTCCTTTTGAACGCTTTACCAGCTTCTCCATTTTGCTGTCACTGCAGTGAGGTTATCCAATGGATGCCAGACTTCGAGAAAGATACAACGATGGTGTTTAAGCTGCAAACGCACCGAGTCCCTCTTTGAGACGACGTCTGATGAAAACTCATTACAGCGTTACAGACCGTAAGACACTCATGTAGTATTCTGTCAAATATCTGCTTAAAGTTCAGATAGAAATGTCTCAGTGAATCTCTATGGTTGTTTCTGTCAGCTACTCGAATGATTAAGATTGATCAGCCCCTCGGGTCAATGATAGCTTCGTAGTTAAGTTATGATTTGTGACAAAGTAATGTTTAGAGTAGTAGGTCAGCATGAAGGCCAAAATGTCAGGCTGACAAGAGGGTTAAACGTATATCAAATCATGTACAAACATATCATTGACGGGAAGTTGTTTTATGCGGTGTATTTGATCAAACTGATCTTATATCAGGGACAAAATTTATATCTACACCATTGCAAAAATCAGAGGTCTTACCGCTGTTAATTTGATTCAATACAAAAGATACCGTGCCTTTAAAAAGTGTTCAACCCCTTGGATGTTTTACCCTTTTATTGGTTTTATGAGTTTATCACGGTCAATATAAAGTTGGCATTTTGTCAAAACAAATAACAAAAAAAAACTCTTCATGTCAAAGTGAAAACAGTTTTTTTTTTTTTACAAAGTAATGTCAGATAAATAAAAATCTAAGGTAAAGTAAGTGACTGAATAAATATTCATCCCCTTCATGTCAGTAGTTTGTAGATGCACCATTGGCTGCAATCACAGCACTGAGTCTGTGTGAATAGGTCTTAGGTTTGCACATCTGCAGCCTGTTGCACCAACAATGCTTAAGTTCTGTCTTAATTGTGGTGTAAAGTCCACCCTAACTCTACATTGAAACTATAACTTAAGTTGTTTCATTGTTTGGTTGTGCCACGGAGGCGTAAGGTTGATCCAAACTAGCAGGGCTTTACGTCCAAACCAACCAAAATATTGTAGCAGATTAGACGTTTTTACTTAATTTAACCAATCCCTGAAAAGCATTTTTTAACCCAGTCTTTATTACAGATGCTAATGGCTAAAAATTACTTATGCTAACTACTGTTAATCCACAAACCATCATCGAGTGTGGATGAAAAATATGACAACAAATATTTCTTTAGTGATTACCAAAGCCTGAACCCTAAATTTAGGGCCAGTATAATTTACAGCACTGACATCAAGTGGTTAAATTGCTAACAACATGAGATATCTGAACCGCGGTCAGCGCAAAACATCTCCACACATGGAAAACAACATTATTATTGATCCTGGAGAAAATACTGCTGACAACAGATTGCCAGTAAAAATCCTCATCTCCTCGTCATCCCCTGAGTTATTCCGTCTCTCAGAACTATCACCATGATAGCCATATTTTACGGAGGACTTTACACCTAATAGGAAACGGTGTAATATTTAGTTTATAACTTTAGCCTATGTTGAAACTATTTCAGCTGGTTCAACACCTTGAATATTAGTAGAGCATAAACTCTGAAGTAAATAAGAACTTACATTCGAACTAGGCTACGCTGGTAGTGGTAGCTGGTGTAACCCATTGCTGGACACTGCAATTTTCCTCCATTCTTCTTCGCAAAGCTGCTCAAGCTCTGTCAGGTTGCACGAGGATCAGGCATCAGCAGCCCTTTTCAAGCCACAAATTCTCTATTGGATTGAGGTCTGGGCTTTGATTCAGCCTCTCCAGAACATTCATCTTGTTGTCTTTAAACTATTTCTGTGTAGCTTTCACTGTATGCTTTTGGTCACTGTCTTGCTGGAAAATAAATCTTTTTCCAAAGCTGAAGTTCTCTTGCAGACTGAATAAGATGGTCATCCAGGATTTTCCTGTATTATGCTGCATTCATTTACCTTTACAAGCCTTCTAAGGCCAGCTGCGAAGAAGCCTCCCCAAAGCATGATGCTGCCAACACCATGCTTGACTGTGGAGATGGAGTGTTTGTAGTGATGTGCAGTGATTGGTGTCTGCCAAACATAGCGTCTTGTCTGATGGCCAAACATCAGATTAAAGAACTTTGTTTTATGTGACCATAGAGTCTCCTTCATGCCTTTTGGCAAACTCTCGTCAGGATTTCATATGAGTTTTTTCTACAGCAGCGTCCTCTTTGCCACTTTCCTCTAAAGGTTTGACTGGTGAAGAACCCAGGCGACAGTTGTTGTATGCAGAGTCCCTCCCATCTCAGCTGCCAAAGCTTCAGAATAGACATAGCTGTCTTGCTGGCCTCCCTCACTAGTCTCTTTTTGCACGGCCACTCAGTGTGCCATTTCCCTTCCATTTTTTGATGATGGATTAAAACTTCCGGGGATGTTCAGTGCCTCGGAATTTGTTTTTTTTTGTATCCATCCCTGACTTGTACTTTTCAATAATTTTCTCTCTGAGTTGCTTGGAGTGTTCTTTTGTCTACATGGTGTAATGGTAGCCAATACTTATTAACTAGTAACTGGACTTTCCAGACACAGGTGTCTTTTACTAGGGAATGCAAGCATAGTATGTCAACAGCGGACTATTTGACCTTTTGGGGTTAATTTATCATCCTTTCCGCTATAAGTCCATGATATTATTATTATTTTATTTTATTTATTTATTTAATTTTTTTTTTGATAATTTTATTTGATGCTCAGGGTTTACAGTTGATAACAACTTACATCATTTTGGGTCATTAACATAAATGTTGCACAAGGGGGGAGAAAAAGGGGATAGTTTAATACATTACAACAGAGAACATCCTACAAGAGAGGACACAGGGAGTATTAGCTATGTCCTCCCAGGTTAATAGAGAAGAAAATAGAATTTAAAAGAGAAAAAGAAGAAAAATAATAATGACAATCATTTGTGCTTTCAGCAAGTTCATCAATTTCAAAAAGTCTACCACAGCATGAAAAAAAAAAGGAAATAAGGAAATCTTGGTGAGAAGTAAGAGGAAAAATCTGGACTTCCGCTGTTTAACTATCTACGTATATCCTATAAAGAGCTATTCTAAAAAGTAAAAAATGCAAGAGATCTGTCTGCAGAGTGACTCTTAGATTATAATTGGAATAAATTGGAATATATTCATCAGAGAGCCTATAGTTAAATGTAATTAATTAAGTCCATTAAATTAAGTCCATGATATTATTGCTTCCGCCATTGGGTGAGTACATGTGGAAGTTAAAAGGTTAATGTTTGCTTGAATGTGTGGTTTTATGTAAGATTATTTGGCTTAATGTCCTCAAAAGTTAACTTTTCCTCATCAATGTGTCCTTGGAGCTCTGTGACCCACTGACCTCCTGGTGACCTTTGCTCTCGCTGCAGGATGAGACTTAATGTTGTTAGAGTGATGATTTACAATTGGGAGTCTGTACATTGTGTTTTATTTGAAAGAAGGGGATATTCTACGCTTGTGACTTCCTGTTTGGAGCTTTCTGATCGACAGGAATTGGCATGGTTTGGCAGCGGCCAGTGCTGAAAATAGACCTGCAACGTATCCCCAGCAAAGCGTAGCGGATTTGATTGAGCCGCCAGTGCCGGACTGGAGTGCGGGCAGTGGAACTGCTCTGATTGGCTAGATAGGGAGTGATTCACTCCCCAGTATGATTCACTGGTGGATTGCCCGGCTGCTGTATGTGAAAATTGCAGGTTCAACTGATTTATAAAATCAATAAAAGTGTTAAACAGGCAAGGGGATGAATAATTCTTATAGGCGCTGTACACGCATTTAATAGAAGCTTTGAACAGCTTTCATGGTTGTTTATTGCCATTTACTGAGTTTTGAAGTCGATGAAAGTTTCAGACTTGGTAAAAGATTCTATATATTGTTAAACCTTTTTTTCAATTACAATTATTACTGTATCATTGTATCAATCTGTTTCTTTTATTTACAGCCAGCATGGAAGACAAGGCAAATGGCTCTGTTGACACCAAAAGGTAATATTTTCAATTAGTGTAAGACACCCTATGTTGAGAGATTTGAAAGATTGTGGTAAACAGATGTTACAGTTGGAAGTGCACGCATGTTAAGATGAATCTAATCCCTGTGACGTCAGCCCGGTGGAGAACGGTCAGCTGCCAGACCCCGCGAACTGGGGGGTTGCTGATGTCGTCAATTACTTCAAGGCAACAGGGTTTGAGGAGCAAGCCACAGCTTTCCAGGACCAGGTTGGTGTGCTCCTTTTGTTGAAAAAAATTACCATCATGTTGTAAAAACAATAAAGTCAAACTTATTTGTCTCTTCACCTGACAGGAAATTGATGGCAAGTCTTTGCTCCTGATGACACGTAATGACGTCCTTACTGGGCTGTCAATTAAGCTCGGTCCTGCACTGAAAATCTACGAGTACCATGTAAAGCCACTGCAAACTCAACACCTGAAGAGCAACGCCTCGTAGCAGCATAGGCTGTCCCCAACAACCACCTCAGTGACAATCATCGTGTCAGGAGTCCCCAGGTTAGCTGCAGCTTCAAAGACTCCTCTGGCTACAGTGGCACCTTAACAGGATTTGAATGCTGTATGTTTTTATAAGCGAGAACTCCGAAAATGGGTTGCACATGGAGTCCACTCAGCTGTTTACCCTTTCAGCCATTCTTATGTCTGCTGCTTGAGATTTGTATTTTATTTTTGTCTGTCTTTTATTTAAACGAAGGAAATTTGAGGACAAAACTCTGCGGGTATAATTATTTTCTTTTTTAAGTGAGTATGTTTTTGTGTGAGATGTGAATTAACCTATGTTGGTTTAAAAAAAAAGTATTTGTATATAAGATGATATATAGTTGAAAACTGTGTATGTTCTATCATCTTTGAAAACTTTGATACATGCAGTAAATTATTCTAATGCATCCCATTTGTCCTAAATCAGTTTTATGCTCTGAACTGTGCAGCTGAGTCCATGAGTCGTCTTTAGCATGTAACAATGAAGCATCTTGTTTTCCTTGACATGAGCCAATCAAAAGCCTCTATGTTCCTGCACACCTACAGTACATTATCCAGGCTCAAGGTTCTTGATATAAAAAATATTTATGTGTATATATTCTTATGTTCCTACCTGTGGTGCTTTCAGCATTGTCACAAAGACAACTGTATTGAAGTGTGTATGACCAATGTATATGTGAAACATTACACTGGAGTTTGAAATCTAAATCAAAGATTTGCAATAAATGGTGCTCCTTTCTCACCAAAGAACAATACTGGTGTATGAATACTTTTATAGAGTTTGCTCTATTTTATTAAAGTGCATAAAGGGATCCTGTGACTTGACTTTCTCAGCCCTTGTAACCTGACTTTGAGTAGCGGCAGATACCAAGTACTGTATGGATCTGATTTGGTTCTGAGCTCAAGAGCTCATTCTGCTTAAGCTGCACTGTTTCATAATGAACGTTAAAGGCAGCCATCCCTAAACTTTTTCTTCAGGGTTCCTGCAGATCCTTGAAAGACTTAAACAGGCTTAAACTGCCCATTTGAAACTTAAGGCCAGAAAACGTCTTAAAAAGTGGGATTTTTACCTGTTAGAGGTCTTCGATTTTAGCAGGCACTTTGAGTAAGATGTGTCCTTATTCAATCTTTGTTTTTTCCCTGATCTTATATGATTTTAATCCTCTTCCCTAAAATTTGTTCTATAGATATTCTACATATTTCAGTGTTGGACTTTCTAAATTTCCTTTAGGAGGATTCCAGACCCCTTTACGATTTTGTCTTGTGCATAAGTACACTCTGTACTGCTGTGACACACTAGTCCAGTTCTATAACACCTGGTCTACTGGGTTGCCCCCTTGAAAAAATCTTACAGTCAGGGTTAGGATTAGGCATCAGCATCAGTCCAGCACAACTGCTCAGCACCAAAAATGTGTTATGATATATATCAATATATTGTATACTGGGGCCCAGCCAAATGGGGGGCCCATGGAGGTCAGGAAAATGATGGTCCATTGTAAAGTTAAGCTATGAGGACCTTTTTTTGTACCTGAATGATAACCACACTTATCAAAGCAAGAAATATATTCTTTAATAATTTATGCTGTTATCCTTCTCAAAAAACATTTTCTTAAAAAAGAAATGGAAGTGGAAAAAATGGTTTTAAATGACAAAAACGGCAGAAAAAGTGGTGAAATGGGTTGCAAGAGATGAAAAGGGGTTCAAATGTGGTTAAAATTGGTATAATGTGGCAAAATGGGTGGAAAAAATGGTTTAAAGTAGTGAAGAAGTGGCACAAATAAAATGATTCAACGTGAGAAACCAATAACAGTTTAACACATTTTTTTAACTCCAGAATAAAGTAACTGTCAGCTAGCACCAGTTCTACAGATCCAACACACACTGGTACCATCAGTAAATCATAACCAGGGAGGGCCCATTCTCTGGGTTTGTCAGCCAAATCTGTGGGCAGGTCTGCATAAATGTTTATCAATAAACACTGAAAATCTCATGCAGGCACGATGTGCCAAACAGTTGTAGTGTTTCTCTCTCTTTATCACCCGCTGTTAACAGGTGAAGCCGAGGGCGAGATATGAGTCAGGACATTTTCTCGTCTTTGTGCTAGTCATGTTTCCTGAGGACATCCACTGTTAGCTCTACATTTACCTGAAAGTCATCTCACAACATTGTTTTGTTGTTTTCCATAGCTTTGCTGCAGTTCCTTCCTCACATGTGATTCCCCACTCTTTCTCTTTGATCACACATGATTTAGTTTGTGTATACACCAATGTTACAATTGTTTTGGATTTTCAATAAGGTTTTATTTTTATTTCTTTTTCACTTGTTTTCAGTTTCAGTTTAAAGGCCAGAAAAGTAAGCAGCTTACAGATTTTAAAAATACATTTAAATAGGCTACCCTTCACTCCTCATTTTATTTATTCACATTTAATGTTTGAAAATATCCCAAGAGCTAAAACTACCATTAAATGAAGACTTCTTCAATCACATATGACCTTTTCACACTCCCCTATCTCTATTTTATTTTATATTAGTTAGTTTTGTAGGCACACAATACAGTTTCAGTTCGTTTTCACATTAGTGTTGTTTTACATTAGTTTCCGTTCACTGGTTTTTATATTTTAGTTTAAGTTATTTAGTTTCAGTGAACTATCATAACCTTGGTATTCACAAATATACATTTGAAAGGTTGACTGGATGAATCTCATTGTGGTGAAAAGTGAATCAGACATTTCTGTATCTGTACATCTCTGCTTTTATTCAAATGAAGGGTGTGTTAGCTTTATGAGTTGTTGAAAAGCTCTACGTGCTTTTGTAGTAAATCTGCTTGTTCAGATAGTATGTTGTTTTCTGTCAGGACTTCACAGCTTGGCCTGTTTTCTGCGCACTGTCCCTGTTATGTTGCCAGAAGGATTGTCCAGGGGGAGAAGAACCTGTGGGGAGATAAACAAATGTCAGTAACCCAGTAAGTTCTTTAATTTAACATCTTCAAAAAGTAGCCAGTAACAAGACTTTCTTCATCTTTGTTGCTGATGCCCATTTTTGTCATGTCTATGGTGAAGTAGTGCTGGTTTGGCATGACGATCTCTATTTCATCCACCTGAGAAACAGAAGAAAATAAATCAAAGACAGAGGTTTTTTTTTTTAAATGAATTTCTTTTCTTTGAATTTCACTTTTTTTTTTAAGAATTATTATTTGATGTTACCAAAATAATCTTTATCAGTCTTTGCTTTGACAGTGACTATGCGAATGTGCAAATATTTGTGAGAAAGTAGCAGAAATGCAAAACTTTAAAAGACATACAGCACAGAGTAGTATATACTGGAGGTACAAATTTAACATTAGCTTATGATCATAATATAGTCTTACTTCAAGAACTCTATCCAGCACCAAGACCTGTGTTTCGTAAAGGGTCTTCTGAACAGACGGTGAGAACTCTCCAATATCATAAGGCCCCGCAAACTTCTCAATAATTGTCTCCTTCACACAATTCCTACAAAGGAAATGAAAATATGTGATTTCCAATTTTAATTTCTGATAAATGCCATTTCCTCTCCATGTATTTGACCTTTTCTTTGACAGTATAAATCTATGCACTCCATTTTGGATGACTGCAGCCTCCACAGATGTTCAGCGGACATTTACCATGCAGCATCAAAGTCCAGACCCTGAATCTTGCTGTAGCGCCACCTAGCATAGACAGAGGTGCAGAAACACCGATCCTTGGCCTCTTGCAGGGTAGTGAAGCGGTCTCGCAGGAAACCCACAAAACCAGACTGGGTGGTTTTCAGCACTGTCATGTTCTTCACCCCACTATGAACCACAGGTATGCCTGCATTTGGCACATAGTCAGAGAGCGTGACGTAATCAGACACAACAGGAAACATCATGACAGTCACACAGTGCCACGTGCAAACGCTCCACACAGACTCATCAGCAGCATTTTGAGATATATGTAACAGACGTCTACCTCATCTAAACCCTCAGTGATTTAATCAAAAGCTTCAAAAGTTAAAAGTAGATCCCAGTTGTGTAGAGCAGGGTGTACCCACTTATTTTCTATTCTCCACTGAGTATACTACTCCTAAATTCCCACTGAATTAAGTGGTATGTTGTAATTTTTTTCTCATGATGGGTAAGGCATGATCCATCTTATTCTTCCTCTAACTGTCAGTTCTTGTTGCCTTTGTATGGAGGCTGGGTAAGTACAGAGGTGGCTGAGTTTTATGTCTAAGAGAACATGTTCATTTTGGTCATACATAATATTTACCTGTTATCAAAGTATATTTTACTTAAATTAATAGAAAGAATTATACGTCTTCTTTTGAACAATGAAATAAACATACCAGAAATTAAAGTAGTCATTATGGGAATACCTCTTATTCCCATGTTTTAGTGTTAGATTTTGTTGTTTGTTTTTCCTCCCGTTTGCATTTTTATATCTAAGCTAGACTGTAGGGTTGCTTTGAGGAGGACCCCCCTGAGAAGGAAAATCAGGGTAAGTTCTGCTTTCAGTACTTTTTTCTATTATATATAACAACATAAACTGAGCTGGCAGTACTACATTCAATCAGCTTCCTTCCTTCATCATAATTTCATTATGATCCTGACTACCTGAAATCAAGCAGCAGAAGTTGACTGTCAACATGCAAATAAAACGCAGTCTATAACACACAGTTGCTGTTTAGTTCAGTCGGGAACACTCTCGTCATACATTTTACCATTTTATTGCTAAGTGGATTTACAGTTTTACTTGGTGGAGAAGGCTCTGCTAAAAATATGCTCCCTGGGTTACTGAAGCAGAATGTTTGACTTTCCAGAGAGTGCATAGCTAGAAACCCTCGTATAGATGGATACATTTATGACAATGTGCACTGAATACAATAAAATTAGTTCAAAAGCAATTAATCCATAGTAGCATGAATCTGACGATGCAACAAGCTTTATGTTATAAAGGAGGAGGCTGGGGTGGAGGAAGTAAAGCTTGCCAGCAGCAGCAGGTGATAATTTGGATCAGCTGACCATCAGCTGATCATGGCTCGGTGTATGACTACCATGTCCTGCATGGTCTAACATTGAGCTTCGTTAAAGAATATTTCCACTTCTACAGGCCCATTACACAGCTAGATCTGGATAACAATCTCCATATTTAACATTTAAATAAAACAGAGTAAGCCATACTTTCATGATAACACCCTTATAAAAGGGGAAGGGAGGGGGAACAAAAAGGGCATACAAGCAAATACATCTTTAGAGATATGCCTGATAACATTTTTCCCAGCTGATTTGGATTCATTGATTTATTGGTAGAAACTCTCGTGGACCAGTGTATTAAAAAGACTACATACTAGTGAAAAACACTGATAACTGACATTTTGCTAGCCTTGACTCATATTCCACCCTTTCTTGTTGTCAACTAAAATTTGTCCAAAACCAGTTGATTTTTTTTTTTTTTTTTTTTTTTGAGCTAACTAGTAGAGGGATTACTACAAGGGTCAGAGTACTTCTGTCAATACTAGTAGTAGCACTAGCTGTAGTACTCACTAATACCTAGTGGATAATTTAGGCAGTTCTACAGGCACAACAACATAAATCCAAATAGACTGATTTACAGTACTGTCTGTGGGTTTGTGGTTGCACTTACCATTGAGGTTCTGCTCTACATCACAGAAGTGGCAAGCTTCTGGACTGAGGATGAATGCATGAGCATGCTGGACTCCATTCTGAGAGGAAAAAGGTCATTTTTTTAATCAAAATCTTGTTTTGTGATAATAAGTTTGAATATTTCTTCTATTCAAAATGAAACACTTTTTTTTTCTCAGGACTGAAAGTCATTCCTGTATGTCAGTGGTTCCTGATATGCAGATATTCTACTAAAATCCCATTTGGAAACATAATGTACGACTGTATTGGGGTCACTCTAAAAGACATAATATGAGGATCTGTTCATTTTTGAGAAGAAAAGTCAAAATTTTTGAGATCTTACATTTATTAGAACCAAACTCAGAATTTTGATGCTTAAAACGTTGTAAATTTATGAGGGGAAAAAAACTTGTAATTCCCAAGTTTTAAAAAAGTAATGTATTTTTAACAATAGAAACTCAAAAAATATTGAAAATTTCAGACAGTTTAGAGTAAAAAAATTAGAAGAATAAATTGAATACAGTGGTTTGTTTTGGGCTTTATACTCTCAAAAAACTTTTGGTTTATTTATACATTTATGATTTTCAAAGTCCTTTTTGTAAATTTAAGATTATTAAAACTCATGAATTTTGAGTTCAATTTAAAGTGGCTCTAATACGCTGTCATAATAACTGTTAGTACATAGATCTTTTAGCAAGAACAAGTGTATGAAGACCTGTTATGATGGAATTTTTCCAGTTCAAACTATAAACTTGATGTTTAATTTTTCCAAGTGAACCACTGCTGTAGGTTACCTTCTCCAGCCTCCTCCAAGGAGCCTCCTCCATGTGAACCTTGGCCCTCAGCACATGGTTGAAAGAGGTCAGGAAATGATTGCAAATGTCTAGAGAAAAATCCTCAATGGTCTTCACCTGAACACATGTGTATGAAATATTAAGCAAAGTGACAGACTGTGAATTATAGATAGAATATGAAGACTAGAAATGGGAGCATAAAGAAAGGTCAGACTTGGACAAAAGCCAGTGAGGCATGTTTGTGTTTGATTTGATCATTCAGGGTATGTCTGAGCTGTGCAGTGACAGGGATCATTTATAAGCTAAGTAAGGGCATTGTATTAAGAGTTTCCCTGTGAAAATGTATGACTGATTACAGCGTTAAATGTGTGTTGTCCTTATTTAACAAAGATTGATCCCTTACAATTCAGAATCTTATGCATTACTTTTATTTGTTGTGTTTTTATCAACCTCAAAAGAGCTGTACATGGTTGATAAAGGTTTATGAAATTACCATAATTTCCTTAACAAAAATACAGCCACCATCCAAAATATTTGGTAAGATACTATTTTCTATTTCACTGCTTCTCTTCAGCTTTAGTCCTAATTCAGATAAGACCCTTGATCCTATCTCCTCTCCTTTACTCTCTATGGACAGACATTGTTTTAAAGTTACAGAAGTGTTCCTGGTGAGTTGTTTCGTAATAGTCCTTCACTGAGGTTACAGCAGCAGACATGTCCTCTGTGTGTTAACTCTGCAGACCTACCCCCTTCAGCTTGGCCAGAGCATGCACAGTGTTCTTGATGGTGTCTGTGGGGATGATGTCCGAGTTGTCTCCTTGTAAATAATCCTTGCGTGTTTTGAGTGTGAGCTGCACGTCAGCTGTCAGCTCGATGATGTAGTGGTGGCTCCCTTGTCTCCTGATCACCAGCACCTTCACCATGTTCTTGCCGTAGCCCGTTCGCACAAACTCCACATTCTGCACACATGGAGAACCAGTTACTGACACCCAGAAGTCTCAAGTGCTGTAAGGAGATGTTTTGAGTTTCTAATCTCCTGACATTTCAAAATGTGCATTGTTCTAATTGGACACGTGCACTACAGGTGTTTAGTTTGCATCTTAAAATGAACTTTTATGCATCCTCTACCCCAGGTTTAAGCTCTTTAAGCTCATTTTAAAGTCTTATTTGTTCCCACCATGATCATAAATTTACATGATGTTTCTTACAGCTGTATGGTATGTTAAAATGCATCTCAGAGTTTTTTTTTTTTAATCTTTTTTTTTTCCACATTTTCCTTTTGTTCTGTTGCATTCTGATGCAGATCCTGCACAATATTTTCTTTATGGTTTTCTTTCAAACAAATTAAAGCTCACTGACTTGGATCCAGGCTGAGGTAGAGCATAAACGCCCATGCCCTGCAAAGAAAAAAATAATGGATCTGGCTCCAAAATGCTTTGGAGCTGGTTAAAAAAAACTGTTGCCTGTCTTATCATTAGCTATATAGACTGACATTACTGTCCTAGTCCGATGAGCCCAACGTCCAAGTCAAAAAAGATCATAATACCATATAAAGAAGAGGTCGGTTGCATTTTGAAACAGGCAACAGTTAAAAAAATGTGTATTTTTGTTGTTTTAATAGCCTTTGTGATAATGGGTAGTCCAATGAGAAAGTATTCAGACCCCATCACTTTTCTCAATTTTCTTATGTTGCAGCCTGATGCTACAGTCAGAAAAATGTATTCTTATTTTCATGAATCTACACTCAGAACCCCATCATGAAAAAGTGAAAACTTTGTTTTGTTTTTGTTTTGTTTTTTGGGCTAATTTATAAATAATAAAAACTGAAATATTACACTGACATAAGTATTCAGACCCTTTGGAGAAACACATGAACTTCAGCTCAGTTGCTTTCTATTTCTCTCAATCTTTGATGATATATTTTACACCTTTATTGGAATCTACCTGCGTCAAATTGATAACTGGACATGATTTGGAAAAAACACCTCTCCATAGAAGACCTCATAGCAGACGATGCATATCAGAGCAAAAACCAATCCATGAGGTCAAAGGATCTGCCTGCAGAGCTCAGAGACAGGATTGTTGTAAGGCACAGATCTGGGGAAGGCTACAAAAAAAATCTCTGTTGCACTGAAGGTTCCCCCAGAGCACAGTGGCTTCCATAATTCTCAAATGGAAGAAGTTTGGCACATCCAGAACAAACATCACGGCAGCCCTCTTCTGATCAGGGCTTATGGCAGAGTGGCTTGATGGAAGCTTCTCCTCAGTGCAAAACACATGAAAGACGCTTGGAGTTTGCAACAAACCCCATGTGAAAGCAAAGGAAGTGTTCAAGCGTTTTGCACTGGGGTGAGGCTTCTTAACTACCACTCTGACATAAGCCTAGCTCAGTGGAGGGCTGCAGTGGTGGTTGTCCTTCTGGAACTTTGTCCCATCTCTACACAGGATCTCTGGAGCTCAGTCAGAGTGACCATCAGGTTCTTGGTCACCTCTATTACTGAGACCCTTCAACCCTTATTGCTCAGTTTGGCCCAGCGACCAGCTCTTGGAAGAGTCCTGGCTGTGCCAAAAATGAGCTTGCCAAAATTTTTAGAATTTGTTTGATTTTGTTTGCCATGATAAGGTGTTGAGTGTGTAGTTCAATGAGAATAATTATGTTTTTGTTTTTTTTGTTTTTTACTGTAGCATCAGGCTGCAACATAAAATATAACAAAGTGAAGGGGTTCTGAAAACTTTCTAAATGCACTGTAGGTGTAAAACACAAGGAAATCATTCCTTAAATTTAGGATGAACCATGTCTTTGCTAACCTACAGTTCATGCCCCCCTCTATGACTCTGGGCCCCAGAGAGCTTTGGTGTCCTGAGTGGTTGTTATTGCATGGTTAAAATGATCAAAAAGTACAAATTTTTAAAGGGCGTTTAAAAATGTGGCACTATAACACATACATTGAAGAATTAAAGTAATTACCAACATTAGGCCACATGTAAGCCTATACAAAACAAACGAGGTTAAAATAACAAAAACAACAACAACAAAACCTTATGTATAAAAAAAATCTATTGTTGTAGTAATGAAAGTACATAGCTGTTTTTTGTTTGATTTTGTAGTGATTCAGTAGCCAGTTTTAATGTTATATTTTAGCAAAAGAGCTACCAATAATGAGTTGAAATCAATTTATTCATTTAAGTATTGCCCTGCAAGACTGCAGGAAAAATGCTTGGTGATCATACATTTTAATATGAGATTATTGGTCTTTGTGGGGGAGTGCTGGTTTGTTTGTCAGTTCAAGTCTGGCCCTGCGGTCATTCGCCCCCAAAAGTTCACATCCTGTAAGTTATCCTTTAAAAACATATTGTCTTCTGTTTTATTTCTATTTTTGTTACAAGGAATGAGTATTTACCTGATTTGAAGCGATTTCCATGGTATCGGCCTTTCCTTTACCTGCTGTCAGCCTGTCCTCGGTTCCTGCAGAGTCTCCAGCAGAAGTGACACAACAGATGGTGGGAGGATTTTGTTCAGAGGTTGGTCCTACCTTTGAACTTTTGCTGTTGGACCTGTATTCACTGCAAATTGTGTGTAAATACACTTTGACGTGCAAACAAACACACAGACTTGTTTGCTATATTTCATGCACATGGAGGATCAATGAGATGTTAGTCAGGTTCGGACGTTGACAGACATACCCCTGTCCCAGTGCTCACCCTTCCTTTTCTATTTCTGACTCTATAAATGTAGATTTTTTCTCATAACATACAGCATATGTAGGCTGGCTGTGGTTCAGTGGTAGAGTTAATCTTCAGAAGTTTGGTGGTTCAATCCCGGCTCTTATAGCCCGCAGATTGAAGCATCTTTTTACAAGACTATAAGCCCAAGTGATCTGTTAGTTTCCATCATTTACATGATCGAAAGAAAGATGTCAGTCAATCAATGCATGTGACTGAGATACCTTTTCATAAATGAATGTGTTTGTGAGTGGGTGGTGCAAAGTACTTCCAGTTTTTTCATTATTTTGTCTGAATTCAACTTTATTCATAACCATAAAGAATGAATGTACCACGCTGCAAACATTACAGAGTAAGCAACTGTTCATAAATAAAACAGAGAAAAGGGTCAGAGGTTTAAACCAGGGTAAATTATGTATGGGCTCGTTTAAGAAGTAGATAGTACGCAAACAGTGGCTTGCTTAAGCTTTGTTAGCGTTAGCTGAAGCTAGCATAGCTATACTAGCTACACATTCATCATTACTATGTAAGCCAGTGTAACTAAGTTAGCTTTAGCGACATGCAGCTTTGCAAATGAAGCTAAAGCTAATGTAGCTTTGTAGATAATGTAGCTACAAAGCTTATGTAGCTAACATTGGCTTTGTAGCTACATTAGTATGGATATCCATGAGCTTTTTATGTTTTAGCTGACGCAGAACGAAGCCATGTAAGCTACGTTTGCTTCTTTAAAATGTTTTCAATGAAGGATGAGCTTTTCACTGTAAGCAGACTGTTTATTCAGCTTTATTGACATTTTTAAACCATACAAATTTATGAAAATTGTTGCTGTTTGGACCTTAGATGGAACATGTGACTGAAAACAGATAAATACTTGAAATACTTGAATGTATGTCTAATTAGAGCCCCTACATCAAAGGATCAGTTTTTCCCAGGCCGACATTCATGACCCCCTAAGAACAGCCTCACGACACACTTGTGGGTCCGGCTTTAGTTACGAACAGCTGATCTTATGCTACTACTTTATTCTTACACTAAACTCTAAACTTGCAAGAGTCCTTATAATTTTAGGATTTCAGTTCAGGTTATATTGTCTCTACCAGAGATGAGAATTTGAGCAGTCAACTGAAGGGGATCCCCAGACGGATTCAAGACTAAAGCGAAAGAAAGAGCTGTTCCCAGAGATCAATGCCAGTCAAGGATTATTTTTTCACAAACTGGCAACCTCGAAACCTTCCCTATATACACAAGCATTTTAATCAGTTCCATTTGATAAATAATTTGCAAAAGAGCAAACAGAACGTGTTGTATGGACCAAAATGTACTTGAATATTATCTTGAATATAATTTAGGTCACACTCCATTTACTCTCTGTACAATTATTCCCTTCTTAACACAACATTTATCGAGGAAAGGGGGAGGAATTTATTTATTTATTTAGTTACTTATTTATTTAGCTGTTTAGCTGTTTATTTATTTAGCTATCTATTTACTTTTGTACAGGGGCCAGTATAATAATTAACAGAAACTTTGTCATCTGATGCATTGTGCCAGAGTTAGCTCAAAGGTATTTTAATTTTGCAGTCCCTTACAGGTTGATGTAAAAATCCATAGCATTTGTTTGATCTAAACTGAATGTGTTTATTAAAAACCTAGATTCAGTAACAAATGTGATATAGACATTCAGCCACAGGTGGTTTTTACCATTATACCAAATTACAATTGGTCGAGGCCTTGTAAGCCTCCAGACATAGGCAAAGGTGTGCATACATTTAGGCATGTATTATAATTATTTAGTTACTAAGATGAGTATTTAAAATGTAAACAAGGTACCAAAAGTGCCAAGGATAGCATTGAAATAGAGTTTGGTAGACAAAAAAAGCCCCTGGGGAGGACACCTGGAGCCCCCGTTGAGTTGAAGCCCCCTAAAATGCCCCATTATGTCTTTATATCCAGTAAACTATGAAAGGCAGATGTATGTCTCTCTATCCTGTATGTAGTATCTAAAGGTGGGCATGTTAAACTCTTGAGATATGGAGACTATGAGTTATGTTGTTTCTTATATAGGAGGTGATAGACACAGCTTGCTCACATTTAGGTGTGTCCTGTAGTTCTGTAATTCTTTGGCTTTTTTAATAATTTAAAAGTAACTGTCCTAATGGCTTTTCTTCACTTTCTGATTAGTTGAAGTAAAATTTTGAGGGGCGTGCATGCAACCGTGGAATAAATGGTGTCATGCTCTGACTCAACCATGTTTTAAATGAGTCTCTTCTTGTAATTCAGTCACCGTCTGACTTAACAGCCAATGTTTTACTATCTGATATTTTGAAATAAGCTAGTATTTAAGTGCTACATTATAAAGATAAATGAGCATGTTCAGTTTTAGTGACTAGTTCATTATGTGAAATCTCCAATCAAAAACATGACTATTGTTTTATAAATGGCCTCTTTCAAAAACACCCATTAAAATAGAGGCTAAAGAGAAATGACACAGCTTCATTTCAGAGTTCCTTACAGGATGACAGTGTTATTTTTTCCAGATGGTTTCTGGTACAGTTATCTGCAGCCTTACTGCTACTGACTCTGGTTGTGGTGAGAAACAGGTGCAACATAAAGAGAGAGCTGTTGAAAGTTTAGGTACAGCATATAACAAAAGAGAATGAAACTCAGAGTATTATCATCTTCAGTGTTGTCATATGACCACAGTGTATGACTTCCTGTTTTGCAACAGCAGGCAGCTGTTTGCTGTTAGTTGCTCAGTTTTGAACCACCTTGTTCTAATAAAAGATTTCAAATTTCCCTTTTCTTCTCACTCCATCTGCAGGAGTTGAGCATGATGGCTACACGCCTCGGTTTCTGCTTACAGATCCTAACCTCGTTGGTATCTCACACAGTTTGTAGTGCTAGTATTTCATGTAAAAATGAAGCTGGTGAGCCTGTTGACTGGTGAGTTTATTACTGCTAAGATTAGGGAAGTTGAAACTGTAGAAAGATGACACATTTTGAGTTGATTTTTTGGTCAGATAAACTTCAAATTTTAGTATTTATTTAAAAATCTGTTTGTTTTTCGTAAAGATGTCTTTTAATGCTAAAAACAGTACCTTTCCCTCAACATCCTACAGGTTCATCATTTACAAACTGCCCCGGGACAAGATTAGCGGACAGGGCAGTGGAGTGGACTACATGTACCTGGACTCCTCAGCAGGAAGCTGGCAGATGAGTAAATTCATGGTTAACACCAGCCAGGGAGCCTTAGCCAGTACACTGAACCAGCTTTACATGGGAAAGGTCTACGAGGTGAGTTCATGCCCCTTTCTTTGAGCGGTCTTTAAACACTGGTGTCTGTGTGTGGAGGCAGATAGAGACTCTTTGATTCACTGCTAAAGCTGTAAACAGTCCTCTGTTTCCTACAAGGAACTGAGCTGAAGCTGGACATTTATATGCTTCCCCAGCCACATGGAGTAAATAACAACCTCCTTCCTCATACAATCAACTTTGTTTTACATTTTTAGCTTTGGAGACCAGTCTCTGTGTATATTCAGTAAAGTCAAAACCAAAATTTGGAATAGAGAAAACATAAAAGACAGAGCATGCGTTGACATATGCTCTTATTGACTTTCATGCTGACTGGTGTTTGAGCAAACTGATTCCACTTCCATATCTGTGTGGTAAATATGAATTTACAGCTCAGTCAGCAGCTTACACTGAAGTAACATTAAGAGCGGAAACAGTTTTCATGCAGAGCTAACTTATTTCTGCACATTCATATCGAATTAATTCATATTTCTTTAAAGATCAAACTGTTTCTTTGAGAACAGCCACACATAACTGATCAGTTCAAGACAAATCCAATCCCTTGAAGTGTAGTTCTCCATGTACTGTATGCATGAAACACATGTCTTTTCTCAGTCTAACAGTTCAGTCTACACACTCTACAATGATGCACCACCACAAATGGATTATATCCAAGGATATGGACACACTAAAGGTACAGTGAATTATCAAAACTTTCTCTTAATTAGTTTAGTGCCTTCGTTCTCAGCTGTGGAAGCCATTTCCAGAGGGTCACGGATGCGTGCCAGGTAGAAAATACATGTCAAAAAGTCTATCATGTGGTTTTATTTTGAAGAAAATGCCTCCATCTCTTTGGTCTTTTATATGTTTTGTCCCATCTCAAATTCAAGCTGCCACATTTTCATTTAAAGCATTTCGTTATGATTGAAAATTCTGGGTTGCAATTTGTTATTCAAGAGTTGGTGGAGGGTTGGTGGAGAGTTGGTGAAGCTGAACCAGTTGAGAGCCACTGGTTCAGAGGATTGTGCCTATTGAAACTGCCAAACAGCAAGTAAGTGTTTGTGATATCAAAGGTCAAGGTCGCCAATGGGGGGGGGGGGGGGTTGACGACATATTTTACCCTTTTAAGACAAGTTTATGTTGCTCTCAGAAGTCCCCAAAACATGCCTGTGAAGTTTGTTGCTTAAAAAAACACTCCAGCATTGGATTTTTGCATGTCTAAAAACCCTCTGTTTCAGCCCTGCTAAGAACGAGCTGTTTCTGTGTCTGTGGCTTTAAATGTTGTTGATCTGTCTGGAACTTTCTTCCAAGTGGGGAGGGCCAACCGAACCTGGGGGCAGTTCTAACTCTCCACATGAGATCATTAGGGGAAAATCTGAGATCGGCGTTTCAGCACACATTTTCTGAAAGGTGGAGAAAGAGAGAGGGGGTGGGGATGGATTTTTCTGGTACTTTAGGGAATTGTGGACAGGTCAGGGGCACATATTTTTGTTAGAAAAACCTGAAAAGATTTTTACATAATATGTCCCCTTTAAAGTAACAAAAAACACATTTTGTCTTTACTCCTTCAAAAAGTGCACTGTTTCTAAATGTGGCCCCTGTTATGCAAGGACAGGAATAAAGTAAATAGACTTTACACAAGTACAAGTAAAAGTTCTGGCCTCTAAATCTACTCAAGTAAAAGTAAAAAGTGCTTGATTTAAAGTTTACTTTAAGGACTGAGTAGCTACTGAGGAGTTTACAGTGACATATGATCTTTCCGTAGTGGAAAGAACAAGAGAATAGATCTCCAGCCATGTTGTCCAGGTAAAATCACACCTTTATCATAAAGTCAAAAACACAGCAAAACTGATAGTATTATATGAACTCATATATATGGTTAAATGTAACACTTTAAAAGTTTCTATATTGGTCCACATCACATATAGTAAAACTACACTTTAAAGTGTTGAATACTTTATAGTATGACAGAGCTGCAGTAACTCTTGAAAATCTACCTCATAGCACGGCAATGCTTCCTGATGAAGAATATGCACAGTGTGTCCTTAAGGAACACCTAAAGTCGCAGGTAGGAACTCTTACTCAGTGGATAACCACACTCAGGGTGCAAATATGTCTCACATTAAAAACAACAACGATCTACCAGAAACATGAGCAAAAGAACCCCAGCAGGGATCACTGCAAACACGGCAACATCCAAACACAACTAAACACACATAAATCCCATCTGAAAACTCTGCCCAGGCACTGAACATTGACACTGAAGACGATTTCACTCAGAAAGGAGTTAAAATTACACTTAAGGAGTCAAAAATGTTTTTCACTGGGATAGCAACACTCCAGTTTTTGCTGTGTACAACAGCTGTTTTGGGATGTGTTGTGGAATTATTCTCTCTTTATGTGCTACTGTGTAGTCAACAGAGGTGGAGAAATTACAGGAGTATTGTTCTCAAGTAAAAGTGGTTTCATGTTTAGAACTGACTTAAGTTGAAGTTAAAGTACTGATTTTAAAATATGATCAATAAAGTACAGGTCCCCAAAAAAGCCACTCAATTACAGTACTTGAGTAAATGTCATTAGTTATTTCCACGCCAGCAAACCTTTTCAATCAGCTTCTAAGCTGATCTTAGCCTAACTTTGGAAATAACTCCAAGCCAGTATGCGAGCACTAATGTCACTAATTTATGCATAGCAGGGATGCACTGTTGGATTTAGCAGATACCAGTGTTCATATTGATATTTCAGTGTTATTCAGATCTAAATGTTTGAAACACACAATTTGAAGTTTGAGGCTGAACAAATCAACAAACTTCTGTCCTTGAAAAAAAAAAAGAGTTTAAGGATTGGGGATAATAAACAAGGCTTACGTTGCCTAAAACTCCATAAACTTAAACTAATCTGTTGTCACTAATATAGAGCAGCAGAAATTCTCATATTATTATTATTATTATTATTATTATTATTATTATTATTTCATATTACCAATAACACCAATAATACTGTGACTCCCTAATGCATGGATATTATTAAATCAGATCCAAGGTGCTCCTCTTTAATTGAGTTTATGAGGGGTCCAGTAATTTCTGTGGTCAGGCTGTCAAAAGGGGGTTTTATTTTAAAAATAAATAGTAAATTTGTTTTTTATGTCTCAGTGCAAATATAAAATCCATGTCTTTTAAAGATTTAGAGAAAAATATGTTTAAAAGGTATACAATTCTGCACCACTTTTTTTTGTCATTTTATTCTATGATTCTTATGTAAAAGCTGTTTGCAATGTGGTGTCCTTAATAGCCCTAAACGTTCTAAGGTCTAATGCTATGATTTAACAAAAAGAAAAAAAAAAGAAAAAAATCAATATGATTTATGGGGGAGGAAACGGGCAAAGATCATCTGTCTGATAAGATCTGTTGACTCTAGATTAATGAATGCAGTGACATGACTGATGGAAATGTTGAAAGCATGAACATGGTATGAGTAGGGTGTGTTGTTTATGTGTATCCTGCAGGGGCCCTGCTCTTTGACCACTCTCAAGGCTTCTGGCTGTCGCACACTGTCCCCCATTTCCCCTCGTTCCCTGACAGAGGCTACACCTACCCCTCCTCTGGAGAAGTCTACGGTCAGACGGCTCTGTGTGTGACCTACCAGTATGAACAGTTCCTTCACATAGGTGAGTGATGGTAACAGTGATGCAACATGGCCTGGCCTGTGCCAAGTCTGTATTTACACTGGACCTGCACTTATGTAAGACTACTCTCTGTACAAGACATGACTGAAAATGAGCCAAAACCTAACAAGTGATTGGTAGTATTTTAGAATCTGTTTTTAGCAGTGTAACTTTGGAGTTCAGTGTATAATGTGAAGTGTCCGGTGGGGTATTTAGCTTGAGTTTAATTATGGTGAAGTAATGAGAAACACCGCCAGGAGTTTAAGCCAGTTAATTCAAGAAATTGTCTGCAATGTACTTCACTGCATCTGCATATCTGTGGTGTGGTTTTGTGCCACTGCTGTGTCTTTTATTAAACTGCATATGAGCAACGAGGCTTTGTCTGCTTGGAGGCTGTTAAAATTACATTTGCAAGTATTAACTAAAGCAGTTATTAAGTAGTTTATACAAAGGTGTATTGATAAGAAAAGCATGCATATGCCTTTTGGGGGTTTAATCAGTCAAACAATTAAAATCTATGTTGATTTTTGATGGCAGTGTGTCACTTTTACTCGTCTCTTGGGTCCTGGGGGCTCCGCTTTTCTTAAGTTCATGTAGGGGGGGCTCCAAGGAAAAATGGTTGGGAAACACTGCCCAGGCCATGCTTCCTTGTCACATCCATCCTGTATGCCACCCTAAAGGTGTCAACTTTGTTATTTTTTTTCAACAGATTATTTTCCCATGCCCCTGGTAATATGCAAGGACATTCAGAGCAGGACCTGGGTTGTGTCACCCTTCACACCCAATGGTGCCCTCAGGCAGCTTACTTGCCACATCTACACTTTACTGCAGCTTCAATTTAATACTCAGAGACACTTTTCAGTGGTTAAAAGTGCAAGAAACATGAAAGAGTTAAAAAATACACACAAGTTAATGAGTAGTGTTATATAGCAGAACTGTCAGACATTAAAAGCTAGTTACTGGTGAGTCTTTAGAAGTGATGGGTGGGTCGGTGAATATGTGTTGAAAGAGAATTACAAAGGGACAGGGCAGCTATAGAGGACGCTCTGTCCCCCAGGTTCAGTGCTTGTTTCTTAAAGGTGGAGAAAAGAGGGTTGGCAGGGGAGGAATGGAGGCTACAGGTGGGAGTGTGATGTTGAAGGGCCTGGTGATTAAGGGATTTTAGAGTAAGGAGCAGGATTTTAAATTGGTGTGGTAGGGGAGGAGGAGCCAGTGAAGATTTTGAAGAACCGGGATGGTGCGATCACGGGAGCTGGTATAGGTGGAGAAGCTGTGCTGCAGTTCTGGATGTATTGAAATTTATTGAGGACTTCGGAGGATGTGCCATAGATTAGCTAATGCAATAGTCGAAGTGATGAAAACATGGATTAGAGTTTTAAATTTACTGTAGTTTAATAAAAGGATGTTTTTGTTCATGATTTTATATCTGTTAAACAATTTGTCAGGGTTGAGTGGGTATTTTTTTGATGAGCTGGCTGAGATGTAGAGTTGGATTTCATCTGCATAACAATGGCAACAGAGACCATGGTAATGGATGATGTTACCAAGGGGAAGTCGGTAGGTAATGACAAGGAGGGGACTAAACACTGAATGTTGGGTACACCTTGAGACCGGGAAGCTATGGAGGAAGAGCAGTTGTTGATATGAATGAACTGCTGTCTGTCTGTGAGATGCAGTGTTTATAAACAGCCTTTAAAGCCATTATAATATTTCTTATGTAGGCTTTAGTTTGGTGTTTTACATCAGTGTTCTATCAGCTGAAAGACAACATTTTCCCAGTTCTTCATTTTTTCTTTCATACTCATTTTAATTTATAGATACTATCCACTGAGTGCAGCACCCTTAGATTATTTTAGCCTTCAGTATCTCTTCTCTTTCTCTTTTCTATTTCCAGCACAGCAGATGGCATACATCTTCCCACGTGTGTATAACTGCTCCGTACCTGACGTGTTCCTGGCTTACCTGCCGCAGCTGGCTCAGTTATGTGAGGGCTCCAAACCACCGCTGTTCTCGAATAAGAGAGTGGAGCATCTTCTCTCAGCTGGAGGAGAAAAGTTTGTCAGTTTTGTCAAATCTGAGTACTTTGTAGACGGTAAGATATGGTCAGGAACTATCATTTCTGTTTGTAGGCATTTAAATGCTTTATTCTGCAGGAAGAAATAAATATGAAAGATGATTTTACAAAACCATTTACAGCACTTCACAGAGGAAAAAAAAACACTACTAAATATATATTTTGTGAATTATTTGTGCTCTATACAATCAGCACAGGCCTCTGTCTACTTCTGTCTTGTTTGCACATTTCAATCATCCACAGACATTCATTATCAGGAGCAGACACTCCTTACACCACACCCAAGGACTCCAACGTCTGGCTGATAAAGTGAAGGAATTGTTTTTGTGCTGTAAATCCTCACAGAGCTGATTAAAAATTTTAATTTTCAGACTTTGGCATAGTGATCACATGTTTAGGAACTCTCACATTCACACGTGCAAAGGGGATTTCCAATTGTGTAGAAAATATTTGCATTTTGCCTTTAAAATGCTGACCCAATGACAATGATTACAGTCCATTAGCACATAACCTTTCACACTCTTGTTACAGGTGTCTGATTTTCAATACAGGAGCCCAAGGAACTGCAGCTCTGGTGGTGTATTTGTTTGAACATAAAGGCTTACCTTTATATTCTGGGTACCTTTTATCATTGCAGACATCTACACAGGCTGGGTGGCTCAGGTCCTGGACAGCGACCTGCTAGTGGAGACGTGGCAGAGACATCATGAGCTGCCATCAAACTGCTCCCTCCCCAAACATGCCATGAACATTAAAAGGATCCAGCTGCCTGGATCAGTCCTGTTTAAGTCTCATAATGACCACTCAAAGTGGTGCGTGTCACTGGCCTTTAAAGACCAGCTGACCTGCCTGGGAGACCTGAACAGAGAGACATCACAAATGTGGCGAGGTGGTGGGCTGGTCTGCACACATAACCCTCTGATTTACAAGGCCTTCAGACAAGCAGTGGACTGGTATATCAGCTGTTAAACAAAACTAAATATGAGATTATTGGATGTGGATTATCAAAGTATACCCTGAATGTGTTTAAAGAACAGAGGTGAAATGCAGCCATCACACAGGAGAAGTATCAAAATAGCCCTAAGTTTAAGAAGCACAGTGGATTTTTTTAGGACTAAGCGAAAGGTTATGAAAATCAAATCCCAGTAGATCTGTTTTGGGGCACCGGTTTATGTTTAAATCATGCTCCACATGTACAGAGTCCTTGCAGCTCTTCTGGATTCTAGTCAGACACTCAACATTTTCTCTACTTATTTAGATAATTAGATAAAGAAGTTGAGATCTCGGACAACAGAAAAATGTGCTTGGCATCAGAGGTAAACAAAGTAAATAAAGGCTTTTGCATGTTTCTTTTGGATGCAGTTTTGTCTGATTTGTCAAAGATTTGACACACAGAATTGCAAAATTTCGCAGCACAAGGAAAATGGACTCATCAAGCACAAAGATGGGGCACAAGTGGTTTTGTTCTTATGCTCCATGTACAGAGGCTGTCGTTCTTAAAGCATATGACCCAAGATCAAATCTGGCCTTTGACTCTTTTGCTGCATGTCATTCCCCACCGTTCTTTCTCTCTCTCTCTCATTTCTCGCTTTCAGACTATCTGATTAATGGGCCAAAATTCCCAAATTAAATATTCAACAAACGATAAAGAGGTGAAGATGATTTTATGTCTCTGTAACTCTTTGAAAAAGATAGAACCGTGTAATTAGGTTGTGTACGTGATCTTGTGCATCTGTGTGCTGTTTCTACTACTTAAATTTTTGTTAAAGAGATAGAAAGCACCTTTTCATTTCAGTCTCTCAGGTTTTATGTTATTATGTGTACAAATTTTGGCCTTAATCTATTGCATAAATGATTGAATTTCACTATTACATGTTAATATGAGAGGAAAATGAGCAACAGACACCACTCCGAACAGAAACGCAACCATCCAAAGTGCTTGGACTGATGCAAAATTGAAACTTCTTCAGGGAAAAAAATGAAGGAAAAAAGTTTTTGAGTCAGTGTGCAAACATGAATGACTGATTTCCTCTTAAACATGCAAAAAGTTCAGAGGAAATAAAACAGACAGAGTGCAAGCCCCACATGACCTCCATAAGACATACTTTTGTTTATAATGCACTTTGTTTACCTCATTCATTATGTGTCTGACTGTTTATGTTCAAAATTAACTTTTAAGTGTAAGACTCATGTCTTTTTCACTGGTACAGATAAAAATGCTGTCTGCACAATTTTGATAATCTTACTATCTTTAAGACATGCAACTGAAGAGTTGATGGGACAAAAAAAATGCTTTATTTTAGCCTATTTAGCCTGGACATGGAAAAGTTCATGTGTGGAAAGTTTTTAAAGTTTGAGAGTGTTACATATAATTGCTGACCACCTAAGAGTGACAGAAGCTGACAACAAAAGAATTCTTGACCACGATACCAATAATGAATCAGATGAGAACAACAAAATTAAGGCTGAAGAAACATAAATCAACAGGCTCTCTTTCTTTCTCCAGTGAGATTAAATAGTTTCTATTTCACTGAAAGACAGTCCATTTGTAAATCTTTGCAGAGGCTGTGATAGATGTATTCAACCATTTTGTCCTTATCAATGTTCATAGAAGCTTAAAAAAGCCTTGGTGTTGTTCCCAGCTTGTAGCAGGTAAAACAACATTCCAGTTGGCTAAACCCACTCCAAGAACAAGGAAGCAGCTCACACATGGGGTTTTAAGTGTAAGTTTCGTTTAACAGCCAGACTTCACACCAGCAGCCTCAGACGCACTGGGGATGACATCAAGTGAGCAGTGACGATGACCATGGCTGACCATGTGAGTAAAATATCTTTTTTCTATCAGGGCAGTGAAATAGAAGTTTAAACTTCACAATGTGATCAACATTTTAAATCTCAAGGTTGTAAACACTTATGTAAACATTACATTAAAGTCATGAAATAAAGCTGAACCATTGCATAACCTAATCTAAGGAAATGCAGAACTCTGACAGCCTATGATAACTTGCCCTGCTGTCTGCATCAACATCTCTCTTATTATAGCTCTAGTGAGGTGCTGAAACACAGGTTGGCATTAATACTAACTTATCTTTATGGTCTACAGAAGCAAATGAGACCACCTGAAACATGTATACATAGGGTAAGTGCCGGTTGAAGGGATTGACCACATGCTCAGCGACCACCTTTTCTGTTTCATGTGTATGCTGAGGATGTGTTTTTGTTTGACTGTTTAGGACCCCTAACAACAAAAGTGGTTCCACCAGCACTTAGTCAGGATTTTTTTAAACTACAGATAGGAGTAAATGGGGAGCTGCAGGGGTGTGTGTCTCACTTTGAAACTCACTGTGCCAAAACTGTTTACTGTTGACCTCAAATATATTTTGACAGGAAGAGGAGACATCTGGCTACATTTTGAATTTAGAATTAAATCTTTGGACCAAAGATGTTTTTTCAGGACAAGAGTTTGTTCAAAAAGTTTTTTATCATATATAAAAAAAAAAAATCCTGCTCTCCTGATGACATCATCACACTCTGGCACAAACATTCCACCACATACACACCTACTGTAACATTTTAAGAGAGCTAAATCTACATAAAGGTTGATCCGTGATTATTGAAAATCTGTATGATTTCAATATTGTGAATTGTTCCCTTTTAGCTGAAGAGTTTTCTGTATTTCATAGCAAAAATTAAGTCTGTAAGTGGAAGTAAGCTGTAGTTGCTGCCTTAGAAGTTTAAGAAGTTCAAGAGGATTTGAAGAGTGTTCCCATTTAAAATAATGTTTAAAATATTTTAGAAAAAGCCAAAAAGTATAACTGGCAGAAATATAGAATTGAGGATAGCTGAAAACTACAGAAAAAGCTGAAGAGTTTAATTGTGGAATAGTAACATTAGCATACAATTTGCCAAAGTTATGAGCAGTTAAAGTAAGTGCAGATTTGTAGAAAACCCCCATTAATTTCAATGGGGGAAAAAATGTGCAGAAAAGCATGATACTTAAGCAATCATAAAGTTAGAAATGTCATAAGTCATAGCGATTGAACCTGAAAGAAGCTGATCAGAATAAATCTCTACTAGTGTCAATACAATTAAGAATAAAGAACTGGATAACAATATTTTGGATGCACCTGCGCTTATCAAGGGGTACATAGCTGGCACATAATAATAATAATAAAAATAATAGTAAAAGCTGTTAGATTCTGATAGTTGAAGAGAAGCAAATACAAAAATGAAAAGAGAGAAAATAAACGAAAGAAGTAAGAAGACGGTAAACGGCAGTCAGAAGACATCACATAAAAGCAAGTCTAAAAAACTGAGTCTTAAGAAGTGAATTAATCAGGTGACTGATTCTGCACGCCTTCTATGCTCAGGCAGGTCATTCCAATTCCATTCTTGACTTTGGAACAACCAGAATGCCCCCACCTGAGAATCTGAGGCTGTGAGCTGGCTCATTGAGCCTTAATAAAGCAGTTAGCATGGAGCCAAACCCATTAGTACTTTAAAAGTGTTGAGTAAAATCTTAAAATCAATTCTAAAACTTACAGGGAGCCAATGTAAGGAAGCTAAAATGAGGGAGATGTGATGTTGCTGCATTTTTTTCTAGCTGGTGGTAAGAGAGGAATCTGTATGTATACAAGAGAGGAGTGGGTTATAGTAGTCAAGTCTGGAGAAAATCAGGGCATGTTTTTCTTTTTAAAGGGCCAAGTATTTGTTTTATTTTGGCTCAGATGTGAAAAAAGCATGACTGTACAGTGTTGATATGGGTTGTGAAGGTGAGGTCAGAGTCAAACACTCCTCTTAGATTTCTGGCATTGGGTTTGATGTTGTCTTAAAACAGACCAATGCTGAACTCAGTGAGATGGGAGGAGTTTTATCTTTTAAAAGGTATCATTTCAGATTTGGAGTAGAGTTGAAGAGAATGTTGAACCATTCAGTACTTGACATCACTTAGGCAGTCTTTGACAGCAGCTAGGCTTCTGGGGCCTTCAGGTCTCAAGTTATATCTGAGTGTCATTTTATCAAGATTCATTTCTGTTTCAGATAAAAATGTTGAGATCTTTCTTCATTGTGGGAATCCTTTTTAATGGCTGTAAATCAGATGTGAAGTGCAGGGATGACACTGGAACAGAAGTGGACTGGTGCGTTAACTTTTTTCTTTCAATTGTAATCCGACTTCAGTCTTAGCAGAGAACTTTAAAGAATCTTTTTGTCGGTCTATTAGGTATATTTTGTACAAGTTACCCAACAAGGATGGCAAAGGTTTGTCCTACTTGTACATGGATGAAAGCACCAGAGGATGGACACTCAGCAGGGAGAAAATTAACAGTAAATCTGGCACTCTGGCAAATACACTGAAACCTCTTATGGACTTCTATGACAGCGAGGTAATGAACTAAATGTTGTTTGTCATCTGTGTGGCATCAAAACACTCAATCCAAATGAATCTGTGTTGATGTTGTAGACTGCAGGCTTTGGATTCATGCTCTACAGTGATCAGCCTCCACCTCCATATGTTGCTCCTTCATCGTTTGGCCACAGTAAAGGTAAAAACACTCATGTTCATTATGTTCATCATGGCAGTGGGATAAAGCTCTGTGTCTGTTGCTTTCTTCTCTTTTACCTCTAAAGGTGTTGTGATGCTGGACAAACAAAGTGGAATTTGGCTCTCACACAGCACACCAAAATTTCCAACATACCGCAGTAAAGACTTCTGGCCCAGCAGTGGAAACGAAAATGCTCAAACATTTATGTGTGTCACATACCCATATGATCAGTTCAGAGAAATAGGTAGGTTGATTACTGTACATACTGGCTTAATGTTTAAGAACTTTTTCAATTTATTTGAGAGAAAAATAAAAATTGTTTAAAACTCAATCCTCAGGTTTGCAGCTGATGTACATCCATGCCTATTCATATGACTCAGACATCCCGAAAACCTTTTTCAATGAGCTGAGATGTGTTGCACAGCGAAGCTGCTACCCAAAGGAGACCCCCTGGTATCGTGAACATACACTGACCTCAATGAGAGGGCGACATTTCTATAGCTTTGCCAAATACAAACGTTTTATGGATGGTGAGTGTTGACAATTAAAACACATTTTGACAGATACATTTGTACACTGTGAAAATGAATAGTAGTAACTTAAGCGTATAGTTTGTGATAACACAATAGTTTTTTTACCTCAACTAGTGTAGCAAGCTTACAGAAATTATACAATTGAAAATAAGAGCCTGAGACAATAGTTCTAATAAAGTTAACCCATAAAGAAATATATGTATATTTAGATAGCACTGAAAGAAGTGTTAATAGAAAGGAGGGGTTACTGCTGATGTCTCACAGCTGAATGTACCCTGGTCCCCCAGATTTGTACATACAATTTTATCTTAATGTATTACTTCATCGTCAGCCAACTCCTAATTCTGAGGAAGCCTGGGCACTTGTTCAAACAAAAAATTAAAGCAGCATTAGGGCTGTTAGTCTGCTTAAAGACAGAGGCAGTTTGGACATTAGCCAACTTCAAGACTGAAGGCAGCCATACTCTAACCTGACATGCTAGATAGATCGATTGATACATCCATGGCATGAGATTTATTTCTAATCCATCAGGACAACAGTCCATAGTCAGTGTTTTGGAGGGGCAGAAGCTTTAAGAAAAATCTTGGAGAGAGGCTCGACCAACGCTCAGTTATTACAAACAGAGAAACAAAACATATGGCACAGTAATTGGTACTCATTGTAAGCTTGACGGACAGTAGTTATCCATCAGTGGAGCCAGTTGGTAACTGTATTCTCGCTGAAGCTGGTTGGGAGAAGAGCTACTACAACTTTTCCACCAAGAAAAGCTGTCATGCATTCCTAGCTCTTGTCCTAATAAGAAATGTTGTCCAGTCCCCACCGTAGCTACTGCCTCATTCTCCTCACATGTCATCCTTTGATCCAGGAACATGCCCCCTCTAATGTGGCTAATTTGCTGTGCTAGTATTTGTAAACTTTGAATGAACCGGTCCGACTGAGTAAAATATGGCAAATTTTGATGTACGTCCATACATGTTAGACCCGGAGTCTGACGCCGATAGTTTGGAGAGGGAGGGAAGAAAACCAGCAGCAGCAGTGAAGGATAGAGCGTGACATATCTGTTTAATTAAGTGTTTAATTACTGTGTTACTAAATGGCTAAATGGCTAAAAGGCCTTGTGGGGGCGGTCTGTTCCGCTTTGCCAGCAGCACAGACGAACCAGTCAGGAGATCTTATTGTGATGACCTCATCAGTTCGCTCCCTGTTCTCTCCATCGAAATCTCATCTTGGGAAGATCTCAGAGAAGTTCCCAACGAACTGTTTTCATCAGTTTACATGCTAATTCCAAGATTACTGCCACATACGTTTATCTTGCGGTTTGAAAATTTGCATATGTGAAGTATGGGCACCAACAATGTGACTTTATATTTATGTTTTAAAAAACGGAAAAGTATAATACCCCCTCTTTAAAGTTCAAGAACATTTTTTTACAATTCAAATTTTTATGTTTCATGTTTTAAGTTTATGTATAAAACATTTGTAAAATGTTTTGTTCTACATCTGTAATGTCTATCTGTCTGTTGATTATTTTTGTAGAAAGCTTCTTATACCTATTAATTGATGTTCTGTTGTGTAGATCTTTACTCTGGCCTTGTTGTTTCCCGCCTGGATCAGCCTCTGATGGTTAAGAGCTGGGGAAAGATGCGTAACCCATTGCCTTCTAACTGCAGCGACAGCATCCCTCATCCTGTATACAATGTGTTAACAGTCAAGCTGAATGGGGAGTCCTATGATGATACTGTAGATCACTCCAAGTGGTGTGTGACTCGTAGCAGAGAACAGGCTTGCATCGCTGACATGAACAGAGAAGTGAGTCAGATGAGTCGAGGTGGAGGTGCTATATGCATGACTGATGTTTCAGTTGGGAGGGCTTTCTACAGGCTGATCTCACAGTATGCAGCATGCAAACATCCTCGTGAGGATCAACGCAGAGAGCTTTAGAAACACTGACAGGCCTCTATCGAGATGTATATGTAAACTCCAAACTAATATATCTGATGCTGAGATCAAAACATTATGCATCCATGCTAAACACTTGTGAACATGAAATTCTATTTTATTTTCTGCATCATGTATTAACGTTTATAATCACAGTTATTTAATCAATATCACACATTTTTATGTCTTTTTTTCATCAGAATCAAGCTAAACTTGAATATACCAAGGCTGCTATTGAAATGATCAATGATGAAATAAAATCAATAAAAATGTATTATTTGTGACCTCTAAGTAAAAAAATTCCATGTTAGTGCAATCATATGATTTTCTCTCACTCAGCTAACAGCCTGCAGAGTTTACTCTTTGGATATAAAACTAGTATACCTTTAACTGTGACCACATATTTTAAGAATATGAGACAATTATCCAATAAAACATAAAATAAAAGACCAAAGATTTTACATAAAACTTCATACTTTGCCTACAGGTCACTTTTATGATCCTTGTTTGCTACTTGGTGTTTGTGGTACGTTGTGTCCCAGTGTGTGTGGGTTTTTATATATATATATATATATATATTTATTTATTTATTTCACTTACAGCTCCTGGGCTGATGTTGTAGTCCACTGAGGAAAAGCTCTGTCTTATTTCTTTACTGATTTTGACCTGTACAACAATAAAATGTATCCTCCTGCTTTGTAAATTGTAATCAAAAGGTTTTTGGCACCTCATAATTGCTCATAACTGTCCAACACTTACCCTCATCAAGTCAGATTTTGGCATCGAGTATTGTTGTAAATATTCATCCTAGTGGTTTTGTTTGTGATTTTTACTGTAGGTCATAAGAGAACATTATCATTATTTTGAGTCTCCTTCAACCTGTGTAAAACTCCCAACAGGAGCTTTAATACCGCTCTTCTTCTCTACCACTTGCTGAGAATAAGAAATGTTTCTCATGGAGTACTACAGTAGTGAGACACCTGGCGGTTATATCTGGTATAAACAGGGGAATGAGTCAAAGTGATGCAATATAAAAACCTGAATCCTTGAAAAGTGAAACTGTTCTTTCTATGTCGTTCTTTCCAATATCAAATGCTATCACCCATGAAAATCTATTCTGCAATCTTCAGAACCGCTCTAAATACCTGCAGCTCTGGAATGAAGCAGGGGATTAGTTTACAGAATGAATCATGGATTGCCATGAATTAAAAAAACACAAACCAACATGTGATACATCTCTGAAGTCCTCAGGTTACCTTGTTTCCTCACATGAAAATTATGTATGATATTTGTAAAAAGTGTTGCTCAGTCTTTTATCCAAATTGACATATTATTCTTCAAGGACATGTTTGATAATTTGGATCATAATTTTAAAAGAGTAAACCTGTGCTTTGATGACATGTTTCAAAGAACAGGTTGAACTGAACCCTTCTTAGTTACTTGGTGTACAGTAATGTGCAGAACTTTTAGGCATGTTCAGGCCAAATACTGAGGCTGAGGTAAGATGCAGATGTGGTGAGTAAGCCCACCAGAGAGCATCAACTCTGGAAGTTTTCTGGATGTCCTTGTAAACAGTTGGAAAAATAACAAAGTTCACACCTTTAGAGGACAGTAAGGGGTAGATATGGTCAGGGTACAATCCAGGAGGGCACCAGGGTTACCACAAGCCAATTGTGGTGCTGCGGATGTCCTAAGGGCCTGAAATATGCTGGCGGTCTCCAGACATATTACAGCATCTCAGAAAATAGATGCCATCAAGCTTGACTTTGGCTGAACAACATCACAGCTTACAAGGTGTTATGAATAAATAAATAGATAAATTGCACATGAGATAAAACATGCACAATATAGGCCTACAAATAAATCGCAAACGTATAAAATGCTCTTGAAATTCAGACGAAATGAGCCCAATACAAATAGGCTAAATGGTGCATGCTAAATATGAATTAAACATGAACGCGATTTGCTAAGATGCACACACAAAATACTAAATTGCGAGTGCTTTTCAAAATTTAAACACGTTCACTTCTAGGAGGCTTTTCAGTGCTGAAATAAGGGAGACCATGGGGCAATTGTAATGTTTAGAGTTAACTCTAAACTCTAATCTGAAATACAGAGGGTAAATATGATGTTTCTGGTCAATGTTACAATTGCCCCCAAATTCTGTTGCAATTGCCCTGATTATGGGGACAATAGTAACACCCTGTCTACGTTGATTGAACTGAACAAAACAGGCATGCCTTAATGAGTTAAAATACAACTATAGCTTTATCAACTAGTGCAAAAATGTATGATTCTTATATTTCAAAAATGGCGTGTGTATTCCAAGTAATCTGTAAGTTATGAAGTAAAGTGTGAAAAATGTTACAATTGCCCCTAGTCTGCAGGGCTGCTAACTCTCTCAGTGTAGGCCTACCTGAACTTCCAACATACCTGAATTAACCCAGAATTTAATATGACTGCCTGCTGAACATATCTTTTTATTTAATTCCAGTTAAATGGGCCGGGACACTGGCTTTGAACGGTAGGCAATGCTAAATTAGTAACGTTTATAAATGCAATAACACAGACTCATTTTTTCTTTTCAAGCAGGAACGGTCTAATGTTATTTTACCCTTTCAATGAAGCCACTATGCTGTTAACGCAGGCAGAACTGGAAGTGGAGTCTTCCTCACCACTAGACGTCGCCACAGTTTCATTTATGAGTTCAACTACGTTACTTCCGGTCTGGACGGGAACACACCACATGAGTTGGCAGCACACGTGAAACCATCTACTAAAAACACTTCTAAATAAGATGGACTTTACGGAGGTTTCCGTGAGCCAAGACAAAAAGGGCAAGAAAAAGAAAAACAAGAATCCAAAGAAGAAGAGTGCGAGTCAGGAGGACGGCGGAGCAGAGGTGGAGGTGAAAGAGGAGGGGGACGAGAAGATGGAGAAGACCGAGGCAGCTGCTGCTTTTCCTCCAACCTTCAGCGTGTCTGAAATCAAAAATAAACAGCGACGACACCTCATGTTCATGAAACTCAAACAGGAGAAAAGAAAGGTAAGGAAGGAGAACATTTAAGTTGAGCTGTCAATCAGAAATAAAATACATTTAGTGCATTAGAAAACCAAGTTACAGGTTAAAGGAGAGCCTTATATTTCACAAACAGGTACATCTCCAAAAAATTAGAATATCACGAAAAAGTAAATTACTATTTGTCACTCATTTCAGAAGGTGAAACCCATATATTATATAGACTCATTTCACACAGAGTGAAATATTTCAAGCCTTTATTTCTTGAAATGTTGATGATTATGGCTTACAGATAATGACAAAGTTAGTACTAGGTGTGACAAAGTTAGTGACTGTTTATTTGTATATGTTTTTGTTAACTGTGTCTTGGTACTTGTGTCTTTTGTGTATTATGTGGTTGTGTAAATGTCATCTCAGGGACAGCTTAACTAAGATTTGGACATTGACAGTGGTAAGGTAAATTCAAGGTTGTTTCATGTTAGGGTTTTTTAACCTACCCAGGAAGAGGCTAAAGATGGCACACATAAACATTTGTAGTATTAGAAATAAGGTAACAGAAATCACAGAACTATTGGAGAATGTTCATATTCTAGCAGTATCTGAAACACATCGATTCATCATTTGCTGATGCAGTTCTAAAGATACAGCGATTCAGCATTTTTAGGAGGGACAGGAATTCATTTGGAGGCGCGGTGGCATTTTCTATCAGAGATCATATTCCAGTTAAAATCAGGGATGATTTGATGCCATCTGACATTGAAGCTCTGTGGTTGGAAGTGAGTTTGCCTCACATAAAACCGATATTGATAGGTTGTTGTTATAGACCATCAAGTGCAAACAGTATTTATTTAGATGCAATATGTAATATGTTAGAAAATGTATGTGGCTTCAACAATGAAATTTACTTTATGGGTGACCTGAACATAGACTGGAGCTTACATGGTTGTCCTCTGAAAAACAGACTCCAAACTGTTACAGAGGCATGTGGGTTAGCACAAGTCTTCAAAGTGCCAACAAGAATTAGATTAAAAGATGATGGTACTCACAGCTCTACATGTATAGATCACATTTTTACAAATGCAGTTGAACTGTGTACCAAAGGAGTTTCTTTACCTGTGGGTTGTAGTGACCATAATTTAGGTGCAACTGTCAGGAAAGCGAAAGTGCCAAAACCAAGACCTAAAGTCATTTTGAAGAGAGTTTATAAAACATTTGATGAGGATAAATTTGTTGACGATGTGAAAAATTTAAATTGGTCAAACTTGTTACTGGAAAAAGACCCTGAGGTTGCACTAGCTAAATTTGGAGAAATCTTCCTACCAGTAGTAGAAAAACATGCACCTTTAAAAAAGTACACTGCAAAAAATGTGAGTACACCATGGCTAAATCAAGAGTTAAAGGAATATATGTATGAACGTAACCATGCTAAAATAAGCGCTAACATGTCTGGTTTAAAATCTGATTGGCAAGTATACTGTAAGTTAATGAACTTTGTAACAAAATTAAATAAGAAGAAAAAGAAATTGTACTATGAGAATAGGATTAAAAACATTAAAAATGACAGTAAATGATTATGGAATACATTAAATGACTTACTGGGCACCAACACCAAGGTCACACCAGCACACTTAGAAACAGAAGGAAACTATCTATCTAAACCAATAGATATAGCTAATCATCTTAATTATTATTTTATAGGAAAAATTGCTAGCTTAAGGAAAAATATGCCAACAGTAGATAATAAAATATCTTATTTATTAATTAAAAACAGAATTATGAAGGGAGAAAATTATGAATTTAAATTTGATAGTGTAAGTACAACGAAAGTTGAAAACATGTTAAGAACTTTTAAAAATAAATCGCCTGGTGTGGATGCACTTGAGGGGAAGCTCCTTCAACCAGTGGCTGGCCTGATAGCACCAGTGATTTTCCATATTATTAATCAGAGTTTTCATAAATGTTTGTGTCCACAAGAGTGGAAGATTGCTAAAATTATTCCAGTTCCTAAAAATGGTAAGCTGCCTTTCTCTGGATCAAATAGTCATCCAATTAGTTTGTTACCTATATTGAGTAAGATAATGGATCGTGTAATATATGAACAAGTTAAAAGCTACTTTTGTAAACATAACTTAATTACTGATTTTCAACATGCGTACAGAGAGGAACACTCAACAGCTACTGCTCTGACTCAGATGACAGATGATTGGCTGAGAGACACTGAAGAAAGGAAAGTTGTAGGCACTTTTCTGCTAGACTTCACAGCAGCGTTTGATATCATTGATCATGAATTACTATTAAAAATGTTGCAGTGTTATGGTTTTCATTTAAATGATTTACAATGGATCAGGAGTTTTTTTTGACTGGCAGGATGCAAAGAATGTTTTTTAATGGTAGTTATTCTGATGTTAGAGAGGTAAGCTGTGGAGTGCCACAAGGGAGCTGCTTTGGTCCATTAATGTACACCATTTGCACTAATGATCTTCCGTTAGTACTAAAAAAGGCTAAGACGGCCATGTTTGCTGGTGACTGTACATAAATATCTCTGCATTAACACAGAGGGAGTCAAAGGAAGAATTAAATTCTAATTTAAAATCAGTGATTAAATGGATTGAGCAAAAGAAATTAGTTTTGAATATCGCTAAAACAAATAGTATGGTTCTGGGTTCAACTCGCACTCTTTCCAATCAAACTGAACTGAATCTTTGTATAAATGACACGCCTATTAACCAAGTGCATGAGGGAAAGCTCTTAGGTGTTATCTTAGACTGTAAACTGTCATGGAAGAGTCACTTGGATAAGATAGCAGCAATTATTTCAATTATTAAAAGATGCGCAAAGTTCTTAACACCAGAATCAAGAGGACTAGTAATCAAAGCTTTGATATTGTCTCATCTGGATTATTGTCCAGCAGTTTGGTCCAGTGTTACAGTGGATAAAATTAGGAAATTACAGATAGTACAAAAAAGGGCGGCATGGACTGTACTTTACTGTGGGCACAGAACAAATTTTGTTTCTATGCATCATCGTTTATCTTGGTTATTGGTAAAAAAAAAAAAAAAAAAAACTGGTTAAACTGGCATTCCTTAGAAATATAATTGTAACTAGAATTCCGACTATATTGTTTAAAAATTTAATGTTTAGCTCAGAAATACACACTTACTCAACTAGGCATGCAACAGGAGGGAATTTAATTTTACCCAAAACGAGAACTAACTCTCTTAAACGAACCGTTGTGTATAGAGCAGTGTATGAATGGGATCTCCTGCCCAGACATATCGCTCAAGAAAATAGTAAAACTAAATTCAAGCTTTAATTGAGGCAGTATCTTCTGACAGACCAGTAACTGGACAAAGTTGGTAGGTATTGGTCAATACTGGAACTAATGAACTAATGCAAATAATTAAAGGTTGTCCACGTGGCTGGGGATTTCAGTCTGCATCTGTGCTCACAGTAACACCAAGATTTGGTTGTGTGTGCATCAACTTAAGTGTTTATTTGTATATGGTTGTATAAACACATATATACATCTAAATTAAATATACTATATGTGTTCAACAAGAAACTAGAAAACTAGAATTGAAACTTGAATCGAGGTCAATAGATACATTTGAACATTTGAATAGGATTTTTTCTTCAGGAGCTGTCCTTGGTTTTGTTTGGTTTTTGGTATTATATTTCTTTGGTCTTGTCTTATTGCACTTACGTCTTTGATGTCTGTTAGTGCTGTAATGTCAACTGTGAAGGCATAAGATGTCATTGAATGTTCTGTATTTAAAATTTGTATTAATTGTAAGTACTAAACGTTTTGACACTGTCATACTGTAAAACTGTTGTGGACCCCAGGACGAATGGGGATCCTAATAAACTAAACTAAACTAAAACCCAAAATTCAGTGTCTCAGAAAATTTGAATATTGTGAAAAAAATTAAAAATTTGAAAGTCATGGTGTCACACCCTAATCAGCTAATTAACTCCAAGCACCTGCAAAGGTTTCCTGAGCCTTTAAATGGTCTCTCAGTCTGGGTCAGTTGGCTACACAATCATGGGGAAGACTGCAGACTTGACAGATGTCCAAAAGACAGTCAGACATCCTCCACAAGGAGGGTAAGCCACAAAAGGTCATTGCTAAAGAAGCTGGTTGTTCACAGAGTGCTGTATCCAAGCATATTCATAGAAAGTTGAGTGGAAGTAAAAAGTGTGGTAGGAAAAGGTGCACCAGAATAAGGGAGAACCGCAGCCTTGAGAGAATTGTTAAACAAAATCCATTCAAGAATTTGGGGGAGCTTCACAAGAAGTGGACTGAGGCTGGAGTCAGCGCATCAAGAGCCACTACGCACAGGTGAATCCTAGACATGGACTACAAATGTCTCATTCCTCTGAGTGTGAAGTCACTCCTGAACTAGAGACAACGTCAGAAGCGTCTTACCTGGACTGTGGAGAAAAAGAACTGGACTGTTGCTCAGTGGTCCAAAGTCCTCTTTTCAGATGAAGGTAATTTTTGCATGTCATTTGGAAATCAAGGTCCCAGAGTCTGGAGGAAGAGTGGAGAGGCACAGAATCCACATTGCGTGAAGTCCAGTGTGAAGTTTCCACAGTCAGTGATGATTTGGGCTGCCATGCCATGAAGTCCACAGTCAACGCAGCCATCTACCGGGACATTTTAGAGACCTTCATGCTTCCTGCTGACAAGCTTTATGGAGATGCTGATTTCATTTTTCAGCAGGACTTGGCACCTGCCCACACTGCCAAAGGTACCAAAAGCTGGTTCAATGACCATGGTGTTACTGTGCTTGATTGGCCATCAAACTGGCCTGACCTGAACCCCAAAGAGAATCTATAGGGTATTGTCAAGAGGAAGATGAGAGACACCAGAACCAACAATGCAGATTACCTGAAGGCCGCTATCAAAGCAACCTGGGCTTCCACTACACCTGAGGCCCAACCAAGTATTGAGTGCATAGAAATGAACATACTTTTCAGAAGCCTGATATTTCTGTTTTAAACGTCCTTTTTTTGTTGATCTTATGTAATATTCAAATTTTCAGAGACACTGAATTTTGGGTTTTCATTATCTGTAAGCCATTATCATCAACATGTCAAGAAATAAAGGCTTGAAATATTTCACTTTATGTGTAATGAGTCTACATAATATATGGGTTTCACTTTCTGAAATGAGTGACAAAAAATATTGAACTAGTTCATGATATTCTAATTTTTTAGATGTACCTGTACAGACAATAATGTTGAGACCGACAGCTAATTCAGTTTAAACTGACTCACTTTGCACTGCTGTGCACATTGGTTTACAATTTTTCCCCTGTAAAGAGTAAAAACTGTTATTGTACAATCTCTCCAGGACTTATGCTCGGTTATGTGTCCTCAGTGGAGCTGATGCGATTATTCAATTAGTTGACAACTATTGAATCGATGTTATAATAAATCAGTCATTTGTTTTGGGTTATTTTGTAATTTCAAACAAGTCCACCTTCCTATATGAGAATACTTTTTTATATATTCTGGCCAATATTTAAATTTCATGTGATTGACAGTTCAAGGCCAAAATGTCCCACAAATTATGATTCATAATTCATTTTTTGTTTGGAAGTACCTAATAGTACTTGAAATATCAGTAACTGAAGAGGTTTAATATGATTTGCTGTCACTAGATTCAGGAGCAATGGTGTAATTATTTACATTATTGTGTCGCAGGAAGACAATGGGATGGCTTAACCAAATTGTGCTGGAAGGGACAACAAAGTGTGCATTAATTGTGTTTTTGTTTCATTGTGCCATAACTATTGACCTAAATTAATCATAGTTAATTCATTAATGCTGACAGCGCTATAATAAACAATAAGATAAGCAAAAAACTGCAAACTCTTAAATGGTTTTGCTTGTATGATAATGTATGTATGCACCACTTCCATACCTTTTAATAAAACATTTTAAAATTATTGCTTTAGATCAACACATTTCTCAAACCTGATGTTTGCATCAATGCCAACTGCACTGTTTTAACCTAAGTAATGTTCAAACGTTTGCCTTTAACACCTGACCAGTAAATTCTCTGACAAGACAGTGGTTTTGTTTATTTATATGCAGTGCAGCTGTAGTAATAAGTTGAAAAATTGCTGCTTCTGTCTCTTTTTAAATGTCTTTTCATTTTTTTTTCTTATTTCAGCAAAAGATGCAGCTGAAGAAAAAGAAGAAAAAAGAAAGGGAAGCCTTAGGTGACAAGGTGAGATAATGTTTTAATGTATGCTGCCACCAGGCCGTTTCTTGCTATATGCTATGCAAATGCATCGGGCCCCACAAGCCAATAGTGGGCCCCAAAACTGAATGTTCAGCCTCATCTGAATTAAGATTACCTGTCTTTATCTTTTACTGTATATGCTTAAAAATAAAAGTAGGATATCAGAATGAATTAAGATGCAATGATAAGCTGTGCCAGTGTTATGAGGCAAAACTAAGTCAAAACTGTTGAACTCCACTGTCACGCAGTGAGTGAGGGTGGTAGGATGGGAATGACTGGGTCAGTGTATTTTCTGGCAGATCCATTTTCTGTTTTAAAAAAAAAAAAAAAAAAAGGGCAAATTTTCTTGTTTTTTATTTTTGGTCACAAAATTAGTTTATTTGTTCTCAACTAGACTCGGATGACAGCTAGTTAGTGACATCAGTTGTGTTCTTGCTTTTAAAGTAAACAATTTTTTAAAAAACTCTGTTTTATTTTTAGACATGTAGAGGATTTTTTTTCCTTGTCATTTTGCTTGAGTGGCTCAACTGAAGATGTTTCATTTTAATAGGAGAGGTTATCATGCATATCATGCATGCATGCATCATTAGCATGTTTGTGGATCATCTCCTGGATTAGGATTCTCTCCATCATAGTTTGGCACACTAGGGGCCTCCTAACAGCATTTTGCATAGGGCCCCCACAAAGCTAGAAATGGCCCTGACTGCCACTATCAGCTGGTACTAGCTTTTATTTTCATGTTTCTTAATGGAAGAAGTTGATGATCAGAATATTTAGTGTCATTTATCGATGTTCCCTCTGTCATTTTTGCTTTCTCTCCTGTAGGCACCACCAAAGGAGGTCCCAAAGACAATAGAAAACCAGCGCGTGTATGACGAGACCACTGTAGACCCAGAGGATGAGGAGGTTCTGATCCAGTTTGGCTCTGCTTGTTCAAATAATCACACGTTTTGTTTTGTTTTTTTTGTAGGAAGTTAATTTTTTTCTGTCATCTTTTACAGGTTGCATTTGATGAGGGAACTGATGAATTTTCTGCCTACTTTAATGGGCTGACAAACCCGAAAGTTCTCATCACCACGTCAGACAGACCTAGAGGGGTGAGTGACTTCTGTTAGAATATTTTCTTCTTTTATTTTCCATGAAAAAAAAACTTGATAGGTTCATTACTTTTCATCTTTGGAAATTATAAAAAATACAGTCGTAATTTATTTCAGTCCATCTCTGTGATGAAACTAGACTTGGCTCTTTTTTGATGCTTTTCTACATCCATAAATATTTAATTGTGTTTATCATTGTCTACTTTGTGTGACAGTATGTTGTGGAAGTTTAAAACTTGGATGTTCAACAGGTTTTATGCTAAGCACGCAAAGGTTTTTTTTTATGACTTTATGGAAAGCAATTCCTCTTTTATATTTTCCAACACTGTCTGTTAAACCTATTGAGGGGTGTCTGCCTTCTCTTGTAGAGGACGGTGCGGTTTTGTGAGCAGCTGGCCACAGTAATCCCAGACGCCCATGTTTACTACAGGAGAGGTTTGGCCCTGAAGAGGATCATTCCCCAGTGCGTCGCCAGAAACTTCACCTACCTCATGGTCATCAACGAGGATCGCAAAGTTCCTAGTATCCTCAACAGCAGCTCAGGAGGATGATACTGAATGCTTGTGTGGCTTTGTTTTTGTTCTTTGGACAAAGAATATTGATCTTTAAATAAATGCATGTCTGAGATTTGAGTTTTGAATATGTTTACTCAAATTTGATAGACATTTCACTCATAATAGTTGTTGTAGCATTAAGTAACTTAAAGAGTTTAACATGTTGGCACCTTTAACCACGACTTTAAGATGGTTTAGTTCTCTGTCATCTACCTGATGGGCCGACAGCACACTTCAAAGTCAGCAGTGTTCGATTACGCAAGGAGATCAAGGCAAGTTGGCAACACTTTGTCTCTGTTTTTATTTAATGTGATGTAGATGTACCATGTTTTCAAAACTGAGTTTTGAAGGAACAAAATATTGCTTGTTAGATGTGATACCCCCTTTTAAAACTTACTATCTGCGTTCACGGTTAAGTTTTGGGTTTAAATATTTTTCAAACCTTCTCATAGTACTTATATTGTCTCATTAAAACAGCTGTGTTCAGTCCTGGTCCTATAGTAGAATTGCATACTTCATGGTGATTTAACAGTCATAATGAAGATTATTAGTCCCAACATAAAATACTTTGCTTTTTAAAAAAGCAGAAGGGTTAGGGTTAGGGTAATTCTAATTTTATCAGGAATGCTCGATGCATCAGTATCAGCCCATATCAACTCTGTTTTGAAAAATCGACCATCAGCCAAATGATGTGAAATAAACAGATGCCAATTACCTATTTTTATTTGTTGTGTCCAATCAGTTTTATGCTGTTGTCTGGTATATTTGTCTGCTGAACCAACAAAGAGATACTGGGCTGAAGAAGTGACCATTTGGACAAACTCTGATCTGTTTCACTGTTATTAAACATCATAATCTGTATTTATCCTAATTTTCACAATTGTTGCATCTTTTAATTTCATGCATCAAGCAGTTCAGCTTTTATATCCTAGTCATAATTTGGAGTTTTCCCTCTGCAGAGACGAGGAAAAGATCCGACTGAACACTCCCCAGAAGTGATCCTCAACAACTTCACCACACGTCTGGGACACAGTATCGGCCGGATGTTTGCGGCTCTGTTTCCACAAGACCCTCAGTTCATTGGTCGACAGGTAGCCACCTTCCACAATCAGAGAGACTTCATCTTTTTCAGATTCCACAGGTGAGCATGTTTACATGGATTCTCTATAGATTTTGACATCTCTTCTTGTATGCTGCTCCTTTGTCAGAAGTTTTTCTTGACACTTGGTCATAATTTCTGAAGTCTAATCGGCCGTTTATGTGGTCTAAGGTACATTTTCAAGAATGAGAAGAGAGTTGGCATTCAGGAGCTGGGACCTCGTTTCACCCTCAAACTTCGCTCTCTACAGAAAGGCACCTTTGACTCAAAGTTCGGGGAGTATGAGTGGGTCCTGAAGGTGAGTCTTAGCACTTGAACTTCTCTTTGAGATTTCTGGAGAGTTGTGATGAAATAACTGATGGAGTTAATCCCTTCTCTTAAATTGTAAGAAAATACAGATTCACATTCATTTATACTGTATAAATTCTCAAAATCACATGCAAAGGTAATACTTCTGACAAGAGATGTTCATGTCTTTAGATTTCACAGAAATTAAAGCTGTATTGTTCGGTGTTGCAGAGACTGATAAATGCTGAGTACACGGTTGCATTGACATGTCATTTTTCTGCACCAAGTTCTTACATGTGGTGTGATTTTTTTCCGTCAGTCCTCCTGGAAGTATGAAAATTAGCATTACTGCTTTTCTAATTACCGATGATAATGGTAATGCATCCCACTGAACTGCAGTCTCTGTATCATGATTCATAGTTTCATCAGATTATGAGATTCACACCCCTTGTTATCTTTTAAACCAGTTCATTATTGCTAACCCTAACTTGCAATCATAGGTAGACCTCTGGCTGCCAGAGGCAGGCTTTGACTCAAAATGAAAGTAATGAAATGAACCTGCTTCTAAATATAAAATTCTTTCTTTTTCCAGCGCCATGAAATGGACGCCTGCAGGCGGAAATTCCAGCTTTAAAAGCCAAATTACACCAGGCTTTTCAGACAAGGACAACTGTGTATATCATTCAGACTTTTTGTGGCCCTGGACTCTACAACAGATATCTAAATATCATCTGCAACAGCCAGCAGCAACATCCAACACTTTTCCTGTCAATACAATTTGAGATTTGACATTCATGACTGGATTTTATACTATCACACTGTGGTAGATTTAAAGTCACACTGAAAACTGCTTCTCAAAAGCCACATTTCTGGTGCTTTTGAGACAAAGTGTGCTGATGCAAGAACTCATACCATCTCTTTTAGTCAGGAGACACCATGGAGGAACAAGCAAGTGCTCTTCAAATGACTCTCATCAACCACACATTTCTGACCCATATTTTATACTGGAACTCTTAATGGCAGATAAAATATATCCCATCATACTAGTGAGATCAGGCCACCGTTCTTCGTGCAGTGGAGCAGCTGCTAGTCTATGGAAAATGGCTAATTTTTCAAACTGCCTACAGTGCAGTTTTTTTGAGTGTGATGGGACTCTCAAAAAGATGAATTACTTGACCCTCTTTCACAGATGTCATAATGTGTATATACTTATTTTAATAAAAATAACTCAGCTGCAAGTTTAAAATGTTGAATTACCATTTATTCTCAAAATTAGGCATGAGACAAAATTCAAAAAGGCACACAGGTGTATATTGAAATATGTTAGAAAGTAAGGTAAGACATTAACTGTGCTGCATTTAGCACCAGGAAATGTTTCTATGTGATTTTACAATGGAAAAATTGACAGAAAAAAAAAAACTCAAGTTAGTTGCTTGTTCCCAAAATCCTGAATACTCCTGAGACGTTTCCAGTCCACAGTGCAGGTCCTGCATCCCATTTCCTCAAGGCACCACAATGGTCAAAACCTGCAGAAATGTTGCAAACTTATCAATGAAAACATCCAATTTTACAAAATAGATTGACTATTATTCTTTAAAAAATAAGGGTTAGAAATGAGATTTATCCTGCAAGTCATCTGCTTCAGTTACATTTAACTTATTAAAAACTTTAGTATTGAAAACTATACCACTGATCAATGTATTGGTTTTTTGCTTTTAACTGCCAGTTTAACCTGAAGGTATGGCTTTAATAGCTCATGTTTTTTTGCACCTGCAACATTTAAAACTCATATTTAATTGATGCTAGGGATCTACCTCACAAAAAAATAAATGACACAAATGTGGACAGTTTAATTAACTTGACACGCCAGATGGATTTGTTTCACCCATCCATCTGGTAAACCACTCATACGCAGCATTTGAGAAAGGGCGGAGCCTTCGAAAAAAAAAAAAACTCGGAGGGTGATTGGATGAATGTTCTGTCACATCTCTTCGTGACAGACACATAGATGGGGAAACAGGCTTATCCATCTGCTATGCAAGGTTACAGTTAAATTGGATTGATCAAAAATATACTTTACGATAGACACCCCCCCTCCAAAAGAAAGGAAGATGCTATATAATTTTGGCTTCAAGTGTGAGGTCCATTAGTATGACATCAATAGCTTAACAGGAGACATAAAAACTGAGAAGAGTTGTTTAGATTTAAAGAAATCAAGGAATGGGATATTTATCTTTATAATAACCAGAACTGTAATAAAATGATTAAAATTAGGGATACACGATATTGGATTTTTGACAATATCTGATATTTACAAAATAGTTTAAGCAGATACTGATATTTAAATGTAGTTCAGAACACCCAATTAAAAGTTTTAAGATGAACAAATTAACAAATTTCAGTCCTTGAAACAGGCCTTAAAGTGTAAGGAATGATGACAAATAAAAAAGACAAAAGCTGTCCTATATTTGTTGGTGTAGCCTCAAACTCTACTAAATTACTTGTGTGGATCTGCCGATAATTTACCTTTTTAGCTAATATTTGCCGAAACTGTTATGCCGATAACATCATGCATCCCTAATTACACAATTATTCATAAATTTTCCCCAGCATCACCTCTTTAAAGATATACACTCACCGGCCACTTTATTAAGTACACCTTGCTAGTACCAGCTTGGACCCCTTTTTAGCCTTCAGAACTGTTTTAATAGGCTATTTGAGGCAGAGTTTCAACAAGGTGTTGGAAAGATTCCTCAAAGATTTTGGTCCATTTTGACATGATAGCATCATGCAGTACCCTGCACCCTGCATACCTTAGTTTTAACTAGTGCTTAGTTGATTTTCTACCATCACGAAACCAGTCTGCCCATTCTCCTCTGATGTCAACAAGGCATTTATGTCCACACACCTGCCACTCATTGAATATTTCCCCTTTTTCGGACCATTCTCTGTAAACTCTGGAGATGGTCGTGCTTAAAAATCCCAGTAGATCTGCAGCTGGTGAAATACTCAGACCATAAATCACTGCTACTGGTCACCCTTTTCATTTGGCAGTGGGGTTTTTAACAAATTCTATGGCATTAAAAAGTGTCAAAAACATGCTGACAAAGACCATTTAGTGTTTAAGTATTTGAAAAATACAGCATATTTCTTAATTCCCTGAAAATCTGGGATTTTGGAGATGGTACATTTTGGCTTGATGCCAGCAATATAAAAAACAAAGGAGTGTTACTTATGTCAGCTAAAACTGTGATAAATGTTAGTCAACGGACCTTTTTTTTCATGGGAGAGGAGACTGAGACAAGCTAAAAATAGATTTTTGATGATAAACACACTGACAAAAACTAAGCTTAGTTTTTGTCAGGGAGACAAAATGTTACAATAGAATTTCAAAATCCATATTTGTCTGCTCTGAATATAAAGTATGTCAATTTTTACATCTTTTATTTTAAATTAATTAGAATATTTATAGTGCATTGAGTGTTGTATATGTCTATTTACAACTTGGACAATTAAATAAATTTAAAGAGAATAAATGTATTTACTAAAAGCAAAAGATAAAAAAAGGAAAGGACTAAGAACTGAACTAAATGGTTGTTTAGTTTTTGACTAAAACTATGAAGGCTTCAACGACCAAAATTTGACCATAACTAAAGGCCATTTTAATCTAAAGACTTAATTTAAAATAGCTGCTAAAATAAACACGGATACATGATTTTATTACCATTGTATCATCAACACAGTATTATACCTCTTTTGTCGTGATTTATTGTTATTAAGGCGAAATTATCAGAGAGTTGTGTTTATGTTGTGCAGAATATATGAGTACAAAGCTGACAAAGATGTTAAACTATACTTTATCCTGTTATAGAATAGGAGATCATAACTTTGAGAGATTAGAATTTGGACAAGTATTGCTTCCTTTTTATATTTCAGTGTGTTGGTACATACTAAACCAGACACTGACATTTCGTTAAAGGTTCAGATTGAAAACCATTTTTTCATCAAGCATTAAACGCAGTAAGGAAAACCACTAGAGCCTTTTGTGTTACTCACAGTTCACAGAGCAGGTCTGTGCTATAGGAACGAGCAGACTTTCTGCGGTCTGAACGGGTTGTTGCTGGACGACATGCCGGTGAGGAGAGGGTCTTGCTGGGCGTGCTGAAGGCAAAACTGCTGCAGGTCTGCGGCGGCCTGGGACACCTGTGGAAAACAACAGAGCCCCGGAAAGTTAGCCGATGTATTTTTCTCTACAGTCACGTAAATTAGATGAATTAAGGTTTTAGTATGTGGTGCCACTGGCGTTAAAGCAACAAGTGAACAAAACACGCCCTTCATAGTAATGTAGCAAACTCCACCGTTACCTTCACTCTGTTAATACCAGCCTCAAGCCGTAACTGTTGGACGACTTTCTTCATCGCTACGATATTAGATGAACCCGACATGGTTAATACTTTTGAGGACTTGAGTATTTTATAGACAAAAGTACAACTTTATCCACAATACTCGTCGTTAGCCGCTAGTTTGCTAATTACGTCTTCCTCCTCAGTAAGTTTCCTGTTTTTCTTTAAGGGCGTGCCCGCTGTTGATACGTCGATGGGATGCTGGGAATATATAAATTTTTAACTCTTTCTCTTTAGTTTAGATTAAATCAAATTGTCCCCAAATGGTTAAAGTTGCGTTTTGTAATATTCGACTAAATTCACATGCCTGTTACTACATATATTACACATTCAGCTTAGAGACAAAATGAAAATGGTATCTTTAAGATACTGTTATTTGTTGAAAGTATTTTAGAATCGCGGTCTTTTACTTCAGCTCCAACAGCAGCGTAGTTTATGTTGCACACTTTCTGCATTCATTAAAATAAAACATGGCAGTGCCTGTAGGTGAGCAAAAAACAGAGAGACTTGCATTTTGAAATGATAATTCCGATATCTTTCAGAGTACATGAAAGCAGCATCTAAACTGGTGCTGAAAATGTATTCACATCGACATCTGAAAAACATGTTATTGCAAGAACATGTTGGTAATCCCTTAGCATAACATCATAGTACAAATTAAATAAAAATCTATGAAAATGAATTTTGTTTTTAGTTATTTACGTGGTCTACGAAGTGACCCGAGTGTTATTTATACTACTTTTCAGCGTCTTCCTTCTTTGTAAAAATTCCGTATCTGCTTTAGAATAATAATAATAATAATAATAATAATTAAAGCTGCAAGCAGCAATAACGGACCCTCGCAAACCGTTGCATGTCAAGGTGTTACGCGAAAGTGGATACATAGCAACCGTTGAATCCCAGCAACAAGGTGCCACTCCCATCACTGTCTAAACGCTCAAACGGTTCAGATGGGAGCTTAACAAGATGGATTCGCCAGTGAAAAACAAGGAAACAGGCGCATCTATCTGCTTTGAAAGGTTAGTGAAAATGGTCTTCAGCAGCAAAGATCATCGCTCATGGAGATGTACAACTCAAGTATGAAAATGGTCTTCAGCAGCAAAGATTGTTGATCGTAGAGATGTTCTACTCCAGATGTAAAGTCTCAGAGAAACTGCAGCTAACTTTAGCCTGTGTGTTTGCTCAGTTGGACTGGTAACTGTCTTGGAATCATGAGGTTGTTGGTTCAAATATTCTGTGGATTTTTGAAGCTGCTGGTGTAAATCGCTGACTCAGGAGTAAAGAAGACTGCCATAGAGTTGGAGGGTTGTGGGTTTGATTCTTGGTCCATTTTTAAGTCCAGTCCCCAAAAGCAGAGATCAGATCCTCTGAGAACCATGAACAGGTGTGTGTCTCCATGGATTAGTGGAAAAGCCAACTGACTGTGAAACAGGAGGTCAGAGGTTCAAATCTTACCATGGGTTTGTCTATTTTAAAAGTTTGAGTCCAAATCTAGACTTCAGGAGACCTGGACAGGAGCTGGCCTTTCAAATCTAACCAATGTCTTTAAGTTTTCAAGATTTGAGTCCAAATAAAGAAGGAAAAGCCCCTCTGACGCTCTGCTGTGTATCTGGCTCTGTAGCCTAAAGAGATAGTGGACTGACTCAGAGTCTGGAGGTTCCAGGTTCAACTCCCATCTTGGCCTCAGTGAATTTTAAAGCCACATCCTGAACAAAGACGATAAATGCGTCAGGAGAAGAGACTGTAGTGTGAAAGGTATGGCGGCGGTGGCACAGAGGACTGGACTAGACCAGTTCTGCAGGGGATGCTGGGGTTCAAACCCCACTGTGGCTGGTACCTGGATCAAGGCACGCCTGATGGGGAAGGGGGGACACAGCGCAACTCCCCCCTGGGGAGCCGTCAGAGATGTAAGTAGGGGGTTATGCAACAAAAATGCAGACACAGCTGGAGTTTTACAGGATGGAGTCTTTATTTGCATGCATGATCAATCACTTAGCCCCTCATGGGGACTTTCTTTTCTCCGCTGTAGAAATAGAAATACCACACTCTCCTCCAGGGTCAGGGTACCAAAGTATCATTTATTTTGAAAGGGCATTTGAATGTATAGAAATCAAGAAAACGGACAACCACTCGTTCTTCGATTCTGGACACAAATGGAAGAACGAGTGAAGTTGTCCATTTTCTTGATTTCCGTACGTTCAAATGCCCTTTCAAAATAAACGATACTTTGGTACCCTGACCCTCCAGGTCCCTCAGGTCCTCTCTGGCCTGCTCCCTCTGCTCATTCAGCAGCCTGCAAACAAAAACCACATGAATTCACATTCAACATAAATAAACCTACGTATGAGTCCTTTACTCACATGAGTTTCTGCAGCTTGGCGTCCTTCTCCTGCTCTTCAGTCTTCAGTTTGTCGTAGTCTGACATCAGCCTCTCCTGCTCCAGCCGCAGACCCTTGTTCAGACTGAGAGAAGACGCTCGCTAAGCCCTGATTGGGTGCTTTTTAACAGCAGAGTAACTGTCTGGAGAAATGTCAACAAACCACATCAACATAGATTCATTTTTTTCTTCTGGTTTCTGGAAATTTCTCCAAAAATGGTAGAAGGCAGAACATTTCTGAAATGATAGACCTTTACATCAGTGGGTCCCAAGCTTTGATCTTTGGGGTCCCTCTACTCTAAACACTCTAAAGCCCCCAGGACAATCTCTGTGAAATTAAACATCATTTTTAATTGTTTTATTGACTAAATCCCAGCATAACAGGCCTGCATAAATGAGTTCTTCAGAAATATCTGCGTATAAACTATCCATTATTACAACGGCATTTAAAGCCACCATAAGAATACAAAAATGAGAAGGTTCGGTCCATTTTTAAGTAAAATCTCAAACATTTCTAATTTAACAAGTCAAAAATTTACCAGAAAAAGAAAACTGGAAATTTATGTCAACTTTTAGATTTTTTTTTGTCATTATAAAATCCAAAAGAGCCGTGGAAAAAAAATGACAAGAGAAGAAACTGTTTTCCTTCCATAAGTCCTACAGTTGATAGCCTAATCAGGAGATTTGTCTTAGTAGGAAACGGTCGTAGGCAGGAAATGATCCAAGAACATGATCATTATTCCCCAGACTCTGAAGACATTTCTGTTCACTGTTTTCAGTTTGGATCCTTGTAAATTCACTAGTTTAGGATGTTAAATGCTGACATTACAAACTTGAAATTTTAAAGTGCATGATGAAATAATTTAGGACTTCTGAACTAGAAAATTCTGAGTTCAGGGTCTTGAAAAAATACGACTTTATCATCTCAAAAATGTACTTTTAAATGTCACCTTTTTAAAAGAAATGTACATACTTACATACTTACTCTTACATCACATTTTCAATCATGACTCTATAAATAAAAGTTCATTGTAAAACTCAATGCGTGGCTCTTTTATGTCTTCATTTCAAATATTTTTCCCAAAAAAACCTTAAAAACTTTAAAAAACCTTTCACCTCAGGAATGATCCATATCAAGTCACAGTAATCAGGTTGTTCCCACTCTTCTACAGGAGGCTTTAATTGTCAACCTTTATTTTTTCTCTTAGTTTTTCTCATTACCCTTATTTCTAATTCTTCTCCATTTTTTCCCCTTTTTTTGACACTTTTAATCAATTTTTTGCCTCTTTTAGCTTCCCTTTTTAGCCATTTTTTTTGCCACTTTTCACCCAATTTAAGCTGCTTTTTGCCATTAAATGACACTTTTTACATTTTAGTCACTCTCTGCAGCATTTTGCCCATTTAGTCACTTTTCACCAATAATTTACCACATTTTTGCCACTTTTTAACTACTTAATTCAATTTTCACCATTTTTATACCACATTTTTGTTGCTTTTTACAATTTAAGTCACCCCCCCCTCTTTTTTTGCCCATTTTGCCACTTTTTGCCCCTTTCAGTCACTTTTCACCATTATTTTAACCACATTTTTGCCACTTTCTGACAGTTGTTATCATCTGTAACTCCTTTTTTATGTTGCTTCTCAACCATTGTTGCAACTGTTCACATAGTGTTTGCCATTTAATGCCTATTTTTTTGCCAATTCACCAATTTTTTTGCATCTTTTTGCCCATCTTAGTCACTTTTCACTATTTTTGCAGCTTTTTGACCCATTTACTTATTTTTTTTTAATCTATTTTTTAGCACATTTTTGCTGCTTTCTGATCATTTTTATCATCAGTTACTCCTTTTTTATGCTGCTTCCCTCTCATTTTTTGCCATTCAATTCCAATTTTGCACTTTCTAACTAATTTTTCTGCTGCTTTTTTACTTTTTTCAGTCACTTCTCACTATTTTTTACCACATTTATGCTGCTTTCTGACCATTTATGTCACTTTTCATTAATTTTTGCTACATTTTTCTGTGCCACACAGACACAAAAACATTCAGCTATTTGACATTCTGCAAGAGATTCTCAGTGACGTGTTTCCTCCTCACCTTTATGTCCCCGTCCCCATCATGTCCTCCTTCTCCTCTCCTGACATCTTTTCTCTGATGAAAAACAAAGAGGAAAATTCCATCAAGTTAACCTGTTTTTACTTGAGCTAAGATGTTTTAATGGTTAATATAAATGTGCGAACCATGAGCCTGCAGCTTAGCGAGCTCCTCAGTCAGAGCGTCCTGGCTCTCCTCCAGCTGTCTCTTCTTCTGCTCCATGTTCAGCATGTAGTCCGTCAGAGACTTGATCTTGGCCTGTGTGCTTTTTGTTTGTGCTGCTCAGTTCCTGCCAATGTTTATATGTTCCCATTTTTAAAATATCTATTTATTTAGTGGTTGACTGTCACTAGGAAGCAACCCGACTTCATCTGTCCACACAAACATTTGTGTGTCAGCCACCAGTAGGAAGGAAAAGTGTGCATGCGTTTCATTGTCAGTCACACTGCCAACTACTGGCCTGGCATGCATACTACAGCAGTTTCAGGCACATTAGTGGATCTGATTGACATTTAAACACCAAACCTTAAAAATAAAATGAAGAAGAAGAAAAGGGATTCTGTTGTCAGAGAATAGTTTTTGTGTAAAAATGGCTGTAGTGATAATCATGCTAAATGTGCTGATTTTTTGACCAAAAAAAAAAAAGTCAGACTTCCTGTTTGTTTTACGGCATGGGTCCGAAGGCTTTTTTGTAGAACTTAAAATGATGTATAAGCTCAAGAACTTTCAAAATCCTTGGATACAGGGGCTGAATTTTCAAATTACTGTAGGTGGCGTTACTGAGCCAAAAAGCCAATCATCCTATCAATCATCTCGTTTTGCTACTGGGTGTTTTTCTGCCAAGTTTCGTGGCTTTACAAGTTTTGTAAGCACTAGATAATTCTAATTCCTGTTACATGGTAAATGAAAAATTTTCACCGCCACACCATTTTAGGTAAGGACTCTTGACCTTCAAATTTGAGTAATATCAACCTTGAGGAAGGTGCCTGGGCTAACTTCAGCAGGATTTGGTCAATCTTGTAATAAATGGAAAATTTTTAGTGAGCACCAGACACTTTTATCACATGATGAAGCATTTCAATTTAAGGGGCCGCCATGGCCATGCCTTTTGACTAATAAGAATATTTTTTTAAATGTTCTAGGGGGCGCCATTGAGCCAATAGGCCATGCCCACCTACAAAATGAATAGCAATCATCTCAGAATGCCAATGAGATTTTTTTTTTTTTTTTTTTTTTTTTTGTCAAATTTCATTGCTCTACATGTCTTATAACCATTTGAAAAATCAATTTCCTGTTTCATGGCGAACAAACAATCGCCATGGCCACGCCCTTTAACATAGACATTTGATCATTGTATATGTGTAAGGCCAACTCCTTGGGAACAGCATGAGCTAATTACAGTAAGACGTGACCAATCATGTTGGTATCGTATAGCAAAATTCAGGCGTAGTGACTTTCTGTTGCCAGAGGGGGCGCTGCACAATTTTTCTCTAGGCTGTCCTGACACAAATTTTATGGAAATATCTCCGAAGGACTTTCAACAGCGGCTTCTGCTATTCGCTTTGATACTACCTGTCAGCACTAGGTGGCGCTATCACAGGAAAAATATATAACCATATGACTGTGCAGAAAAAGACCTGTCCATAAATCCAGGAATTTTGAGTCAGATTGGACAATGCATGTCTGAGTTATAAACTACTTTCTGTTTTTCAAAAAAATATGCAAATTTGAGGGCTCGCCACGGCCACGCCTGTAGACTAATGAGAAAACCCCGAATTACTTGGTCCCACTGGGGGTTTTGTAGATCTGCTCAAGCCGAACCTACACAAAAATTTCATGAATCTACGACAAAGTCAAAGGAGGGACCTTCAACTTTGAAAACTATTAGGGGGCGCTATTTTTGCAATTCAGAATTTTCATGTTGGAGACCCAAAAAAATATCAAAATTTTCGCGAGACCGGACGCACCTGCCAAGTTTCTTGCGTTTTTGAATATGTTAAGGGCCTCAGAAGTCCATGCAATGACGGAATATTACACGTCTCGAGCAAAAACAATTAGGTCCTCGCACCACTCGGTGCTCGGGCCCTAATTAAAACATTTCTTACTGATACAAACTGTCAGGGCTATGTCTAGGCATTGTGTTAGCTGCGTCTTTCTCTGCAGCAGTCATCGTCAGCACCACAGCAACCACCGCTGGCACTCTCATAAAAGAAACTTCATTGGACCAATGACTTTGTTTGAGTCCAGCAGATTGTTTCTTAGCAGTCCACGCTGCCACAGAGCAAAAACCCCACGATCCCTGCTCATAAACCAGGACGGAAAAAAACAGAAATCTAAGGTAATCTGTCTCTCTCTCTAAATCATTCTCCGATTATGGACCTTTCATGTGAATCAATGAGACTCATTGACGACAGAAGACCCACCAGCTCTAAGGTATGTCTTTGTGAACGCGAGTCTGACAGTTTTAACATTAAATAGAATAAGTTACATTCAAATACGTTTTACTGTCAACTTTTATTCTATTATCTTATACAGTCTGGTTTATTCTGTGTGTCAGTTTGTGGAGCTCCACGTGCTGTATGTGCCCGATGACCAGTGGGATGTAAAGCTCAATAAAGTCCCAGCTGAAGCCATAGAGAGCTTCATATCTGCAGGCTTTATCAGGTGAATAAACTATAATATTTGATTTCCTTGTTAAATATATCAGACTCAAGAGGAATATTACTTTTATTTAAATACTGTGAGGCTGTGCACATGAGACATAGGCCAGGGGTTATCAACTACATCTTTGCAAGGTCCAGATTTTACCTTGATAGGCACATTGGGGACTGGATTTGAAAATTTATTTATTTTTATTTATTTTTTTATTTTTTTTACAATGGTCTAATTCAGGGGTTCTCAAACTTTTCAGCCCTAGACCCCCAAAGTAAGGGTGCCAGAGACCCCAGACCCCCACTGTACCCTAAGGTTACTGAAGCATAGTTGAACACAGCTGTTCACATTCAAGAATAGACATGTGCATACCTACATTATAAGGATTGTTTTTACACATTAATTTGATCAGAGTGTAAATCTCACCAAATTACCAAGTTTTATCTATTTATATATCTAAAGATATATTCTTGGGCTCTTTATGTCTTTATTTCTAGAGAAGAGGCTGGTGGATAGAGTCAGAAACAGAGATGAGAAAAGGGGGGAGAGACATGAGGGAAAGGAGCCACAGGCCTGACTTGATCCCAGGCCAACTGCGTACATGGCACGTGACCTAACCACTTGGCCATGTTTTTATTTTGCATTAATTCATTTTCTGCATATATTTTTAAAAATGGCTACAATATACCACTTGAAATCATATGAAAGTATTCTTTTCTTTTCTTTTTTTTTTTTTAAGGCATTTGGCGACCCCCACTCAGTGTCTCACGGGTTCATGGGCCCATCTCCCAAATTGAGAACCACTGGTCTGGTTAACATATGTCATTTTTTTTTAAAAATATATGTTTACTTTCTTCTTTGCTTGTAAAAGTAAGATCAATCACTTTACCACAGCCAGCCACAAGGGGGTGATTGAGATAGTTTAGCTGAATTTCTGTGGCTGTCTTGTTATCCATCACTAACCCTAACCCTCCATCCCTGGGTTTGGTGCTAATGTGCTGTGTAGTGAAAAGTGAAAAACCCAAGCAGGAAACTTGTACCCCCAAAACGCCTGAAGCTGAAAGCTGACACAGAAAATGTCAGCTTACATAAAGAATGAACTGATAAGTACACGTTTAACAAGCATTATATCTGCTAGCAACGGCTAAAAGGTGTATTTCTAAAAGAAAAAGAAATGGATGAAACATGAAGTCAGTCCTGATAAAACTGTTTCAGTCTCAGTTGTTTTTGGAGTTGCAGTTAATAGCTGTAGGGAGTTTATGAAATCAATACCTGAAATACCACAACATATTTTCCTCTGCACATTTTCCAAATCTAATAATGTTCCGGGGGCCAGATGGGGAGATGTGGGAGGGCCGGCGGTTGATGATCACTACAATAGGTTATGTAAGAGATGCTAGTCTCTTCACTGTAGCATTGATGAGTAGTCCAGAAAGTTCAGTAGTGAAAATTATGTACTCAAAAAAGTTAAATTGAAATCTTAGATAATGTGGGTTTATCTTAGCTACATTGAAGGAATGTAATCTTGGTCAAGATGGTGTGATGTTTGACTGTAATGTGCAAAATTACAAAACAAATTTTTCCTTTCTCATGTACAGGTGTAATCTGTGAAGTTAGAGCTATCAGATAAAACCATCATGTGATTTTAAAAGTCATGCTAGAACAGTCAAAGGCTGTCCAAATGTAGTATCTATCTTAAGGTAAAAATAAAATGTAGTAAAGCCAGAAGTAAATGTATACTTTCTTTCTTTTTTAAACTTTTATAGCTGTGTATAATAATCATACTGAAGCTCAGAGAACTTTTGTTTGTCAAAAAACAGTTCACTGTTCCTCATGCTGCAGTGTAAAAACATCTATGTCCTAACGCTTTACTCTTTATCTTTGTGTTGTCAGGGTTTATCCTGAGATAACCCTGAAAACTCTGAGGAGCGAGCTTGGAGCTCTTCTTGGTGCTGAGAGGAATATAGACAAATTCTCTTTCCTGAAATGTGTGGGGCGCAGTTTGGCACTGGTGAGTGAGGCTGGCTGTTTACTGTGCTTTTTTAACAGCTGGTTGTGTTCCACCATGTCTACAGAGAGAGAAACAATGCAGACACTTTGATGAACAAGCTCACTATTCAGGCTGCTACAATGAAGAGGCTAAAGCATGTATGTGGGAGGGAACAAGCCCAGATTTTACTGCCATGTCTTTGAAAAAAAATCTTTCCAATGACAGGTCAAGAGCAGACAGGAGAGAGATCTCAAAGTGAAAACATTTGCTCCACCTTATGTAAGTAGAATCCATTTTCACTCTGACATTTTGCTTCACTCCCTTGAATGAAACTTTTTCCTAGATGATTTAATTTTAAGAATCATTAGTCCATCGTTTTTTGGCCTGGCCTTTTTGGTTCGACAAAAACATTTTAGGTGTTCAACCTGACCATAATACGCTCAGATATAAACAATCTGCTTCATATGTAAAAATGAATCTACCCTCATGTTTTGTTTTCACATGCCAACAGGCTCCTCAGCCAGAGCTTTACCTGCTGCCTGTAGTTGAGCTTGACAGCAGCGTCTGCTCTCACTCCCTCAGCCCAGACACCAGCAGCAGCTCCCCAGACCAGCACGTCTATTACCACACACCAAAGACCTGCAGTCTCCCAGCAGGGACAAAAGAGACTGTTAAATTCCCACTCATCCCTAAGTGTTCCCATCAGTCACCTCCCACCCCCAGCCTGGAAGAGGAGGACGGGGAAGATGAGGAGCAGAGTTACAGCTCTTCAGAGGCAGAAGGAGATAATGAAGAGAAGGGTCTTTTCTCGAATAAGTCAGGGTGGCCAGAGAAGGGCTGCTGCCAAACAAAGCCCCAGAGTCAGAGAGTACAACAGCCAGTCTCACACGATAAAGGTGCTTATAACAGGATCACCCATACACAGCAAAAAGTCTCATCTAATATCTAGTCAGAAAATATCAATTTACTCTTACATCAAGCCACAGTCACATGAAAAAGAGATCTACCATCTAAAATAGTCTGTACATCTTATTTCAAAACACTCAGTGAGTACAGTGCTTATAAAAAGTATTCAACCCCTTGGATTTTATATCCTTTTATTGATTTTGTGAATCAATCATGACCAATATAATGTGGCTTTTTGATTGAAAAATAAAAAACACACTGTCACAGTGAAAACAGACTGCTACAACATAATGTTTTTGTATCCACCCTGACTTACACTTCTCAATAACCTTTTCTCTGAGTTGCTTGCAGTGTTCGTTTGTCTTTATGGCGTAATGGTAGCCAGGACTACTGATTAACTAGTGGCTGGACCTTCCAGATACAGGTTTATTTATACTACAATCACTTGAGACACATTCACTGCACTCAGGTGAGCCCCATTTCTCTAACTGTGAGACTGCAAAGTTAGAGGTAACACTTTGTCTACATGGGGTGCCTTCATCGACACAAATGAAAATGTCTATTCAGGAGCTTTAAAGCTTGGATGTTTTGATGGTAGCTCATGGAACTGAACTCTCAAGATTTTTCATGTCTACAGTTTTCAGACTCTGCGAAGCTCATTCAGCTCAAGTGAAGGGGTCAGCAGAAAGAGACGATGTCTGTGAGAAGACACAACACAACGGACAGAACAGAGTGGCCAGAGATTCAGAAGCAGCTCTGTCTTTAGAAGACAGAGATTCAGGCTTCTCCCTCAACAGCAGGTAACATGTATTTTAAGGCATTACTGAGCGCCAAGTTTGCCATCAAACTGCTGTCTAACAATACTGATGCTGATTCCTCAATCTGTTCGTTTGCAGGCTGTGGAAATCAACAGATGCACACACACTCACGCCACACAGGAATAAACCAACTAGTGGAGTGAGTAATCCAACACAGTTTAAAGTGTGCAGTAAGTTTTGACTTCTGTTTCCCTTTTGAAGAGTGATTCTTAAAGATGTTTACTAGGCTATTAAAACATGCAGGAAATGTCTAGTGGGTTGTTTAGTGTAGTCAGACGTTATAGTGTTGCTGCCAGCAGGTAGGTGTGGTAAAGTATGTGGGGTCCTTGTAGTGAACAATGAAATGCAGAGTTACCAACTGTCCATTCACACAAATGCTCAGTGTTGTATTTATTGCCTGTTTCAAGGTGACTGATGGTCCAGCTGTGTTGTCTCGACCTGTTCTCTGCACCTCTCCGCCTCCAGATCTCAACATACCCACCGTCACTGAAAAGAAGTCTTCCTCTATGGTCTTTCACACAAACAGTAAGCAATAATGATTTTGCCAAACACCCAAAGTGAGCACTGTTTTCCTGGCTTTTGTCTTCATATTTTAATTGATTTGTTTCTGTTAGGAGAGGACCTGATCCAGGAGATCAAGCTAGTGAGGGAGGAAAGAAAGCAGCTTGAATGGACCAGGGAGGAGTTATTAAGAAAGGGCAAAGATTTATTAGCACAAAATAGACACCGCAGGAACCAAGGTGAGCAAAATGCAAAAATAAAGTTTAATATATAGCTATCATTTTATTAGAAGTATGACCGTAGTTTGGAATATAACCAGTCTGCAGGCCAAATTTAATTCTAGGATAAATAGCCTTGTCTCTGAAAAGGGAAAAATGAAAAAAGTAATCCCTTGAGTTTATACATTTAGGGCCAATTTCCTCTGATCTCCTTTCTTTCCATGTGGCATAAAGCTCGTGACAGTTGGAAGAAGAAATATTTTGAAACCAAGAAGGCCACAGCACCCCTGGAGGAAAATTTGAGAAACTTACGACAAGAGTTGGAGACTTTTTACAACAAACTTTTGCTCCAGCTGCAGGCTCGAGACAGCAGAGGGAAGCCCCGACGACAGGGCAGATCTTCCATAAAGGTAAATCAGAGACACCTTGAATTTTCTTAGACTGCACTGAATATATTTTGGCTTTAAGCAGGAAACAGTATATTTAATTATCATGGCAAAACCCATATTTGCCATCAGTTATTACCAATTTTATTCAAACTCTCATTAAAGTTGTGAAAATGACAGACTGGAGGATCCTGACTTTCAGAATGAGCTCATCATTCAGATCATGACAGAGAGCCACGAGATTGACAACCTGAAGAGAAAGGTTGAAGATGCCAAGATGAAGCTTGTAACAGAGATCAAGGTAAAAGATTTTCTGTTAGTCTCTCTACATGTTACTGTAAATGTAAAAAGGAAAAGTTTTATAGCTAAGGAAGTTGGTAACTCGTTGACATAAAAAAATATGAAGATGCAATCACATGAGAATCTTTTCAGTAACCTACAATCTTGAGTGATAATTATGTGTGCTGGAGAGTCCTAATTTTCATAAGAAATATATATTTAGAGGATAGTAAATCATGGCTAAGATAAACATTATATCATTTCAAATAGTCTGCACCACACTTACACATCTAAAATAGTATTAATAATGTTTATGCAACATTTAAAATAGAGAAACACTGTAAAATAAAACACCATACAGAAGAATATTGCATTCGCTTGAATAACAGAACACAAGCAGCTCAACTTCAACTACTCAAGTGCCAATATCAGTCTTCTCAATGTCATTATCATCTTTGTTACTGTTAACCATATCATGGATCCGTCTTTTATCATACATGGTTATTACAGCTTGTAATATTGTCACACAATGTTATCATTATTACTGCCATTGTATAGAAAAATAGGATTACAATAGATTTGTGACTGCCAAGAAATCTGTCTTATTCAAAGTTGTTCTGCTTGTCTCTTTCCATCTCTCTCTTTGCATCTCCCTCTAACTCCTCACATCCCAAAGCAGCTTCGGCAGATGTTCAACATGTGATGAGATAGTTAATACATTAATTTATTTTCAAAAGTGTATGTAATACACTTCCATTAAAAACAGAGGAAAAATGCGGACATAATTTGTCCTCATTATTATGATAAATATTTGACGTATCCAGGCTTGATTGCTTGTTTGCCATCCCTAGGAATGTTTTATTTTTTTCTCCTGTAGTTGAGGGAGCAGGCTGCTACAGAGCTGAGGGCGCTGAAGGCTGAGCTGGCCCAGAAGAAAAGTCAATCCTCTCATCCCACCCACATAACCTATATAAGTTTTGGAAATACCACAAGAAACAGAAAAGTTCAGAGCATCTCCAACTAATCCGCCTTAACAGAGCTGTGTCTCATGCATGTTATGTTTGTTGATTTAAATTTTTTATTGTACAGTTTTCTTTCTAAATAGCTCACTATTTTGAACCCAATGTTTCTACTATGTGCTTGTTTTTGTGCATTATTTTAAATTTGATGTACTGTTTGAATGTCTGGTTTGTCCTGGCTTTGTTTATACTGTTAACTGACTTCCAAATTTTAACAGGTACTATAATGTTGCGTAAGCAGTTATGTGACTCACTGTGTACAGATTTATCAGAAAGTGTTTATTTCTGAAAATTACAATGTGTGTAAAAGTCAGCAAGCCCAGTACAGTTCAACCAAATTACAGTTTGTGGTCATCACATTTGAAGCTGCTTGTAATAAAATAAAAATCAGTTATTCCATTGGCACGGACAAAAGTTTAAGACATTTCATTCGATAGCAGGAGCAATAAAAGCCTGTAAAAACTATGCAGTGCAGGTATATATCTCATGGGGAAGTTACGGCCTATTACTGCCACAAAGGGATATACTAACTTTGTGACAAACAGGAGGGGTGATGTAAATTTCTGCAGCCGTGTTGAGTGTATCCAAGCTAGCATCCTAACAGTGCATTCCACATCTCTGCCGTTTGTTGCCTGGCGACTGGATCATCGCTGTAATCCAAGATGTTTCCGTTCCACATGCCGATTCCCCTCAAACCTTTAGATTTCACAGACTCAGCCTTGGGACAAAGACTCAGTGGATCATCGTACCAAACTTGATGAATCTGTCCTGTCTGGTCCTAAACAGGAAAAAGTGCACATAACGGTTAAAATGAGAACTGATGATAAACAGTCTTTGTTTTCTGAGGAGACTTTTTGCTCAAACGAGAAGGCATTCAGCTGTATAGTTTTACTGCTGTTTGGGGGGGGGGTGTTTTGTCTGAATTGTCTCTGGTAGGGTGGCTGGATGCCAGCACTCTAGATGAACAGCCCCTGCTTGAAAGCCCTGCTTTAGTTGTTGAGTCCCTATTAGAGGAAGTGAAGTCAGGCAGGCTTGAATTTGACAACAAGACAAAAGTATTTGTGATAAAGGCTCCTACTTTGCTTACCACTGAAATAAAACTTTCTAAGCTAGTAAAAGTTAAGAAAATCTAAAAACAACAAAATTAAAAGAATGTACCTCATAATTGAAGTAAGGAGCCTTCTGCGTATCATCCCAGAGCCTCCCCGACATCGAGATGTTTACCTGCTGCATAATCCACTTGTATGTTTTTTGTTTTCCAGCAGCATCACTGCATGGGGCTCCACGGAAAGGGACTTTGGCTATTGAGCATATTCCCTGCTGATAGTGGAAAGACATCAAGGGATATATTTGTTCAAACATCAGAGAGACAAATAAACTCCTGATGTAGTGTAACAATACATATTACACAAAGGTCCTTCAACAATCAATGTTACTCCATTTGACAAGATGGAAGAATAACTTTCTTAGAAAATCATGGATGTAATGTTAAAAATCAAGTCATGGCATTAACCAGCTCACAGTACAGTGTGAAAAGTTTATGTTAAAGTCATCAGTTAAGTTGTATTTGTTTAGAAATCTGTGGTAAAACAATCTCATATCAGACCACAAGGGGGTGCTAAATGAAAGCTTAAGGCTATAAATACTTGTTAAAATGTGGTGGTTTGACAAGGACGGCCTTCTGCCAATCTACTGCTTAAACCCTCAGCATTGAAACCTCATAGGCTACAACAGCATCAGGTCTGCAGTATTTGAGAGGCAGGGGTTTGAGATGACCTAAATAACAAAGAAAGGGTCACACTGTCTTGACCTCACATTTTTTGAAGACAATATGCATCATTATTAGTAAGAAAAGCATTTAAAAATATGGAAAGTTGGTTTTTTTTTGCAAACTATTCTAAAGGAAAAATGGCCCTTGAATGAGGTCTAGAGCATAACATTGCAACTGCAAAAATTAAACTGATTTTTTGACAAATTTTAGGTTAACGAAAAATGGCACCTTCTATGATTTGAAAGATGCAGTAGACCATCATATTGCAATTTAATCTCATTTTTTATTTATTCCTCAGCCATTACTAGATATAAATGTAGAAAACTTGACCACATATAGACACTTAAACTCATTTTCATTTCTCCTTCATGCCGATGCCTGCTACGATTAAATATTTCATTTTTCCAAACTTCAATGATTACTAGGTCATCATTCAAACCTTTCACATTTAGTGAAGCACAGGACGGTCACGGTCTTCACATCACCAAGCTCTAGGTTTCCCACAGAAGAAATTCACAGTGGGGCAGTGCTCAGCACACACACATTTCATGGTAAAGCATTTTTAAGTACTTCAGTCCATGACTGCAGAACATGAGATTTAGCCAATGTCGACAAAACTTCAATCCCTCAAATAGCTGTTAGGTAATCTCAGCCTCTGCTTTCAGACAGACACTGGTTTTGGCTCTGGCTCCGTTCTGGAGTCTTAGAACCTTGGTGCTTTCACTCCAGTTAATGCAGAACCAAAGTAGGAGGACATTACTTAGGTGGTTTCTTGATTTTATTAATCATTTGGTCTAGCGTTTGGGTGAACCCAGCCTTGCCATCTTTTTTGCGATTCGGAATTTAATTTTCTCTTCCTTGTACAACTCTCCAGCTTCACCTGGAATTCTGTTGAGGCCCAGATTGCAATAAAACAGTTTGTCTCCTCAGCACACCCCTTTTTTTTTCAATCTTCCGCTTGTCTTCACAAACCTAAGCTATGATACGCCCACTGATGATGTCACAGTTCTTGAGAGAGAAAAGACTATTTTTTGGTTCAAGCTGAGAACCAACTTTTCAGGTTTCAAACCAATTTTTTTGGTTTGAACACACCGGCTTGTTCAAAATAAGGTTTGGGAACCGGAACGGGCACAGAGCCCTGCTGGTCTGAAAGGCCTCGCACAGGAGGGAAAGCCACTTCACGATGCACATCTCTAATACATGTTGTGACAGTCATTCCAGTAAATGTTGAGATGTTCTGTAAAATACATAGAACCTTAATTTGTACAGTGATGTTCAAAGATAACCAGTGTTACTGGAGTTTATCCTCTGAGCATCATGGATACATGTACCATTGTGTCATGGCAGTCCAATAGCAGTTGTGAATGTATTTCAGCTGTTAGAGTTATTATGGTAGCACTGTTGAGAATTTCACAGAACTTAACTGTTAAATAGAATTATATCAGCATTTTCTCTGTGTAACTTGATTGTATCTTACCTCAGAAAGGTTGAGGCATGGATAGTCATATCCATACCATGGCACTCCCATCACAAGCTTCTTTGGATCGATGTTCATACTCAAGTACTGGTCATAAGCTAAAAAAAAAAAAAAGAAAGAAAAAAAGCATTTCATAAGACGGCGAAAAGAAGTAATAACAAGCTAACAATCCCGACTAACATTTGGAAAACAAACCCTCCAGTGTTTGAGAGAGTGGGGCGTTTGCCATTGCTATACAGTCCCCCATGATCTGGCTCTGTTCATCATAGGACATAACAAAGAGCAGGTCGCAGGATTCGGCTATGGTGACATAATTGTAGCAGCGCTTGTCAATACATTTTGGCGACCAGGCGACATCAAATGAGACCTAAACGACAGATTAAGCCAAATATCACTTAATTTATGCATTTTCTTTTTAGTGTGTTTGAAATTCTCCAAAGGAAATAAAAACATTGTCCTGACCTGGGAGCCTGGGATCTCTCTGTGGAAAGTCTCTGTGGTTTCCTTGACGAGGGCCGTTAGAGCATAATACTCCGGTGAGCTCTCCTCCACTGCTTGCTCGATATCGATGTTGATCCCATCCATAAACTGACTCTTAGCCAGCATAACCTTCTCTGTTATCCATGCTGTTCTGTTTTCTTGGTCCACAATGTAAGAGAGAGGAACGTCACCTTTTCAAATCAACAAGGAGAGAGGCAGTAGTTATAAGGATCATGAAGGTATAAGGGACTAAACCACCAACAAGAAAAACATACTGCAGTGTTCACTTTTCTCTACCTTTGAGTACAACACGTGCTCCTTTGGAGTGAGCATGACACATGAGTTCAGCATCATACTTCCCAAACGTTGCCACTGTCGTCACCATGCTCCAGTTGTAGGACTCCCATGTCTTTCCACCCACGTCAAACACAAACACCTGAAAATAAAAACAGCATACAGACACATTACTGCAGGACTAGCTGTTCTCTGTCCTATTTAGTCATTTGTAATTCATCAGAATGAAATGAGTAAAATTACTTATTTTTAAGGATTCCTTCTTTCCTTTATACAGCAGAAACTACTGTAACTCTGTATGGGGGGGGGGGGGGGGGTAAAAGGGAGAGCTTTCTGGGGCCGAGCCAGACTGGGGGTCCATGGAGGTCAGGAAAATCATGGTCCACTGTGAAGTTAATCTGTGATCCGCATACCTTTAATTTAGCCTGAATAACAACCACTCCTAACAAAGAAACAAAAATGGAATTTTATTTTTCATGCTGCAGTAAAATATAGCCTTTTTCAAAGGTAACCCCTTTTTCTTAATACAGAATTATCTTTTTTGGTAATGTTTACAGTGTAGATTGGGCAAATTTGGAAAGTCATGACATACTTTACAGCCAAGACATGATGTGCGCGAATGTTAGGATGCCAGAGAATAAAGTAGAAGAAACTTTAATAACTTTGAAGGAAAGACAAATAATTACAAAAAGAGGGAAAAAAGGTGAAACTGACAAACATGTATAAAAGGGGGGGAAAACTGCAGCGAAAAAGCAGTAAAAAGTGGTTACAGAGTGGCAAAATTGGTAAACAGTGGCAAAAATGCGTTGGAAAAAATGGGTTGAGAAAATGTTAAGTATTAGATTTAGTGTTAGCTTTTCCAGTTACACAGGATACTTGTCAGGGTCGAGATCCAAAAAGAGTAGACGACAAACAATTTTTGTATTGAACTCCAGAACTAAAATTATCAATGTACTAGTATAAAGATTTTACCAATCAAATCAGGCCATTTTACACTCCCTACTCTTGGGTGTATAAGTCAGTCAGTGTGTTTGTGTCAAAGACTTAAACTAAAGACATTTTGTCCCTAATTTAATTTTAGTTTGTTTTGTAAGCACACAACAAAGTTTTAGTCAGTTATTTTTAAAGCATTGTTTCTATTTTTGGTTTCAATTAACTAATAGGATTTTTACATTTTAGTTTTAGTTATTAATTAGTTTTAAGTTTCCTATAATTACCTTGGCCCACAGATTCCCAAAAGGCTCTGAAACAGGCCTTTTAGTAGCTATTTCCACCCCATTTCTCAAAAATTAGATCTTTATTGTGGATTTTCTGATCATAAATGACACCTCACAACTTTTAGGGCGAACACAAACATGCATTTGGCTGAAAAAGCGTGAGGAAACATCAAGGAAAAGGATAATTATACGTATCACATTTTTGGATACTTGGCTATGAGGGATATCAAGTGATTGAAATGTCTGAATAATTTCCTTAAGGAATAAAATAAATTTCAAATAATACATTTTAAAGAGCACATTTATGATTCTACAGCTATTTTCTTATTAGAATTTTATTTTATTTTATTTTATTTATTTATTTATTTTTTGAAGCAAAGAGATACAGCTAATACAAGCACAGGAGGCCGTAAGTTCCCAAAAGGGGGAGCTGCTTAAATATCACATGACCATAGAGAAAATACAGGTAGTCTGCATAGATAAAAAGTTAACACTTAAGATAACAGAGACAATACACATCATAGCTTAGGATATTGTTGCTTAAAGCAATTTCATTTTTAAATTTTTCCTTTGCCGTAAAGGAAATTAATTTTTAAAAATTGCATTGTCGTTTTAAATTTATGACTAAAAGGATGCAGAGCAGAGAAAGGGGTTTTTGTTTTGTGGGTGAAGGTATCAGTTCAATATTCAGAATTAGGAGCTGACATTTTATCTGCTGCATCATAAGATAGTATTTTATAGCAGCCATAAACGCTGCAGCTGTCTTGTGACAGCTCTAAAAATTCAGTTTCAGCGCAGAGCAATATTGCAGTTTAACCCTACAGTAAAATAAACTCAGCCCTTTCTTCTTTTTTTGTAAGTTATCTAATTGGATACTATATTAGACCATAAATGTCTGTTACTTTTTTCAGTAGACAACTGGTTTTTGACAAACTAAAGATTATTTTGACACTTATTGACGATTGTGTGTGATTACCGAAGTTAAAAACTTCAGTAGCCTATTTCCTCTTTTTTGTTCCAGTGACGTTGTTATTCATCAACTTACTACTGGAGTTTGACGCACTTGCCATTAAAACAGCTGCAGTTTATAACCCTTTAACCCGTTTTCATTAATCACAGCACGTCTGAAATTATGAAAATTATGTTAAAATAACAAATGACCAACTATGCTTTGAAGATATTAAGCTTTCGGTTAAAGTTTCATCCTCTAACGTTAGCTGGGTTTTTGTCTGCTGGTCCTACTCACGTTTTCAAAATAACCTGAATTACCTCAAAGTCTCTCTCCTCGCGGACCTGCTGACAGAGTTCCGGTCTCTCACAGGGACAATTATTAGCCCCACATAGCACAAATATCCAAGATAAAAACAGAAGAAACCAGGACATTTTGATTTTAAAGAGGAACCGGAATAAATCGGTCAGTCTGTTTTGGTTGTCAAACTAATCTCACCGCATGACAACTGTACGGGGGCTGATATGGTACAAACTTCATTTAGCAACGCGTATGAGTTAGGAACATAGCGGTTAGGAACCAAACCTAAGACTGTACCATAATTTCTTAATTATGACATCACATTGAACGTTCTCATAAAATTTAGAAAAGTACCACCAGGGAAAGATGGAAAAAGATTAAGTTAAGAACTACACCAAAGATTGATTTTATTGAGCCTCTTTGGACAATGAACTTGTTACACTATTATAGGCTATATATCTTAGATTATCATATCTTTGAGACAGGTGAGCCCAAACTATAGCAAGGGGCCAAATGCAGCCTACAGTCCATTTCTGATTGGTCCACAGCAAATTCTAGACAACTGGAAAATGGTCCACATTAGAACATGAAGCTTGTGTTTGACTGTTTTTCTTAGTTTCAGCACAAGGTGGTGTTATTGTGTTGATTCTGTAAAATCCATTTGGATGAGAATTTATTTGTGCTTTTTGGGTGACAAAATTGAGACAACACTGTACATGGTTAACATATTGACAAACAAAAATTCTAACGGTATTTTCATTTTAACACCATAATGGATTACAGCAGCAAGGAGCAGTCCCATAGCATTCAGAGGTTGGAGCCAGTGGTGGCCAGGGATGAGCAGGGTCTGCTGAAATCTAACTGGCCTCCATAAATCCTTAAAATGATTGGCTACTTGTCTTATCAGCCATTAATTTGCCATTCAAACAAACTCAACCACTAAACATATTTTAATCTACATTAGGTTGGTTTTATGGATTTTGATACCCTCAAAGAAAGGAAAGTCGCCCATCACCCTTATATATTTCTGTGTGTGGCCCTCAGAGGAAAAGTTTCCTTTTATTAAACTATGTTTTAATTAATTACTATACTCACTTACCAACTGTTTGCCATTCTCCTTAATATCGTATAACTGACCTCAATGGCTACTGTTTAGATGTTAACCTCACAAGATGTTCTGTACAATATCATTTCCTTGTAGGCCAAAGCTGTCTCCAAAGTTTTGAAGTTTTTTGGTTGCATATGGTAATTGGTTAATGGACTTGAACTTGTACAGTGTTTTTCTAATCATCCGACCGCTCAAAGTGCAAGTCACTTTAACCCATTCACATCACATTCACACACTGATGGACAAGGCTTCTGTGGGCTCCCAAATGCACCCATTTGCTGCTGGCATTGCAGCAGGAGCACGGGGTTCAGAGTCTCGCTCAAGGACACTTTGACCTGTTCCTGCAGGAGCTGCAGATAACCACAGATGTTCAGGTTAAGAGACAACAACCTCGTTCATAGTTCTAAGTTTTCTACAACAAAATGCCCATGAGTATTTCAAATCATTTCACTTATTTATGTTAGTTAAAACTATTGTTTTAAGTTAGCTCAACAGTCTGGACTATAAGTTAGCATTTAAAGCTAGATTTTTATCAACAATGAAGCTCATTTTCTTCACATTTCTTACAGTGATGTTTTAAGTGTAAACTTGGTAAGGGTTGAAAACAACCGCCTTGGCTGCTCAATAAATGGGGGGGTAATAAAAAGGCACCTCGGTGTCCTAAAGACAAGTAAGGGACCAGTACCAAGAGGGAGGAAATATGAGACTGAAAATGTTTCTATCATAAGTTTAATTAATAGGACATGCTTTTGGTAAGTGAGAGTGATTTAACTACCATACAGTGTATTTCAGTACTTGAAAAGTGCTTTATAAATAAAATGTATTATTGTTGTTATTAGTTTTTGATTATTATAAACATAACTTGAATACAATTTTCAAAAAACAAAAAAATTTCATTAAACATCTATCAGCCCATTTCAATAATAATTATGTTAGCATTTTTATTCAATTTTCATCTTCTAAACTAAGTTTTACTTTTACAGGGTAGCATGGTTTCTTCTCTTTTTTAGGTGTATCAATTAATTAATTTTATTTGATTTTTCAATAAAGAATAAATGATGGTTTACTTTGGGAGCATTGTGTTTAACCCCTTAAAGCTTGTTGTAACTTATTTGATACATACCTCTTATGATACTTCTATCTAATCAATATGATCAATAAATTACCAAAAAGAAAAATCTGAATACCATCTGAAATATGATAAAAATGCCCTCAAGTAGATTATCAGTGACCAAGTCATGACAGGATGACATTTTCAAAAAAGGCTAGAGCACTAATGTTTACACTAGTGAAAAGACGGATACACTTAACTTTAGTAGGGTGGGTAAAAAAAAAAAAAAAAAGGTTGCAATAATTACTTTCAACACGTTAACAGAAAAAGTGTAGTCACCTTAAATAAGTTGAGACTTTTATCTTTTTTTTAATAACTGAAATAAACTCTCATGACACTTTGATTCTACTATGGAGCTGTTATATAACAAACTATTAATAAATACATTTGAGTATTATACATTTGAATAATAGTTAATTTATTCCATGAGAACTTTTGAAGGACTTGTTCATAAATAAATTTATTGTATTTTGTTTAAATGGGTGTTAGAAATAAAACAAAATACACCAACGTAAACTTTTACAAAATAAAATTTGAATATGTTCAAAAAATGTTGCTTTAACTTGTTTATAATGTAATAGAATACAGTTAGGTTCTACTAGTACACACAGATAGTGACATGATTAAATCATGGTATGTTGAAATACATTTAAGCTAACAGTTAGTGTGGTTCAGAGAATTATTGATTAAGCAAACTTGACACTTGAATTGCAGTCCTGTGAAGCTGCAATACTCTAAAACGTGGCAGTAATAGTGATAGAAAGTAGGCCAATGGTAGCTATTGTCAGGTGTAAAAGCAGATGATACATAATTATGGTCTGTTTAATTCCCATTTCTATCATTTTAAATATTCGTTTTTTTAACCTATAGAGGTCCACTGGCTTTTTTGCCATTTTATTTTTATTTTTTAAATTGTTATTTAAAACAATACATTGTAATTTTCAAAAAGAAATTACAACATGCTGAAATTCTAAAAAAAAAAAAAATACCAGTGCCAGTCCTGTACAGCATGGTCCACTGCCTCCTATGTGTAAAATTAATTTTATATCAAATTAAAATGATCATATTTCCTGTTTTACTTAGTCTATTGACATCAAACAAAAAACTGAAAGAAAGATCATGCTTTCCACACGAAGTGATGACAATGCAAAATGTGGCTTTGTTCTTATGCTGTCATGTAACAAAGTAGTATTAAACATGGTCATGTGTCACCTTTTTTTACTGAAATCTCATTCAATACATTTCTGAACATTTATCAAAGTATGACATAGCACATTAGATTCTATCTGTAGAGTACCAATTACCCTTGTAGTGTACGATTTTAACAATTTAAATTTACTTTAAGCATGATCTCGAATATGCTGTTATTTTGTTCTTCGTGCATTTGTTCTCTGTGGTGTACAGAGTGTGTTATACTCAATTTCATTCCAAGTACATTTACAATGTAGGAAAGTAAATTTGTATAAAATACTGGGAGGGCACATTATCTTAATTTTACTATAAGTGCATGTCTAGCTCATCATATGAGAAAGTACATATGTAATAATATATTTATTGGGGATTTATCTGAGCATACCTTAAATATTCTCATTTTACTAACTACCCTGAACATTGAGATTTTGTGCTACTTTAGTGCATCCATCAGTCCACGCATGATCTATACTGATTGACGTGTGTGGGGTCGCAGAGGCTGAAGACCATTGGGGGAGAGGCTGGGTTCTCCCTAGACTGCTCACCAGTTTATCAGGACAATTTTAGTAAAACAAAAGGATACATAGTACAAAATACGGTGCTCCATTTTCATACACTTTACATATAGTAACGTCTGATCTCTTACCACTTTAGTACACTAACATTTAGTATACTTATTGTTCAGTTTTTTTAACTCTGGTATTCAACCTAAGCCCTAAATATTTTTAAACTAGTGCAATGTAAATTCAATTTTCAAAAGGTAGGCTTTGCAAGAATACCATCAAACATTAAATGACTTGCTTTCAACAGTTTAAGTATGGTGCCAGATTGAAGAGAAAAATAGGTTTGGGTTTGTGACATGAGGTTGTTGGTGCCAGCCTGATGTCAGGTTAAGATAACTGTGTCCACACTTCAATCTGTTTGCCTTGTCAGCATGTCCAGGGCATGGTAACATTAATGACAGGGTAACCTGATATTAGGTTAATTATTCATTTTTCTGTGAAAACAGCCAGTTTAAAGCTTTATAAGCAGGGACCTGGTTGGAATAATTTTACAACCACCAGCCATGAAGGTGCTTGTGCTAGCTCTCACTGTGGCCTTTGTGGGTAAGTAATACTTCATGGTTTTTGGCAAAAAAAAAAAAAAGGATTGACTTCAAAATGATTTTACTTATTGGAAAATTAAAGAGCTGCACTTTGAAGTCTGTAAATACAGGGTTAACTACTTTATATTTCAATGTAATATGAGGAAAATAAATTGTAATTTCATAGAACAGATACTGGACTTGCTAACAATCTCTGATAAATTTCTTAGATCATACCCAAAACGACAGTACAATACATTTCAAAAGGAAAAAAATATGTCAGACAGTGTAATATTTTGTTTTTTTTTGCCACGAAGAAAGAATGTTTTTTGTTCCACAAATACCTTGTTAATGATAATAATATAATAATAATCATAAATAACAAAATTATATTTCTTACTATTGCAGCCGGGTACCAGGTCAGCTTTGGTAAGTTGTCTTTTTATTTCAACAAAAAACAGACTATGCAAGTTGCTTTAAAAAAAAAAAAAAAACCTTAAAACTATGTTTACAACATTTTTAGTTTTCAGTTTTGAACTTTCTTTATAATGCACTCATGCACTTGTCTGTTTTAATGTCCATCTCCTTAGTCCCAGAGTTTGCTACTGGAAAGACCTATGTGTACAAATATGAAGCTGTGCTCATGGGCGGTCTTCCTGAGGAGGGTCTGGCACGTGCTGGAGTGAAAATCCAGAGCAAAGTTTTAATCAGTGTAGAAGCTGCAGACACCTTCATTTTAAAGGTAAGGCCCCTTAATGTAGAATACAGTTTAATATGACCACCTACGGGTGACCTAGTACGATTCTTCATAAGGTTTATGAACAGCTCTACCACAATATTCACAGAGTTCCTCTTTTTTAGCTTTTAGACCCTGAAATCTTTGAGTACAGCGGCATCTGGCCCAAGGATGCTTTCATCCCAGCCAGCAAGCTCACCACCGCCTTGGCTGCTCAGCTCTTAACTCCCATCAAGTTTGAGTATACCAGCGGTGTTGTCAGCAAGGTGTTTGCACCTGCTGGTGTCTCTGAAACTGTCCTGAACATCTACAGGGGAATCCTCAACATCTTCCAGCTGAACATCAAGAAGACTCAGAACGTCTATGAGCTGCAAGAGGTACAAATAGCTTCCCCAACTGTTCAAATGGTGCAAACCTGGACTAGAAAACAGTTATTTGATAGTGCAAATACTGTATCTTTATTTTGTCAAATAGCCTGGAGCTCAGGGTGTGTGCAAGACCCACTATGTCATCAGTGAGGACACAAAGGCCGACCGCATCATGCTGACCAAGACCAAGGACCTGAGCCAATGCCAGGAGAGAATAATTAAGGACATTGGCTTGGTTTACACCGAGAAATGTGTTGAGTGTGAAGCTGTAAGTAAAATTTCTGTCTTTATACTTGCCCTTCACACACCTCCCTCTAAGACCAGACTGCTGTGATGATAATGTTGGTCTCGTCAATGCAGAGAGGAAAGGCCATGAAGGGAACTGCCGCTTTTAGCTACATCATGAAGCCGGCAGCCACAGGTGCCCTTATCTTGGAGGCAACTGCTACAGAGCTCATCCAGTTCTCACCTTTCAACATTCTGAACGGTGCAGCCCAGATGGAGGCCAAGTATGTGGTTTAATTTTTAAAAAAGACTGTAACAGCAGTGTTTGGAGATGATGCATAATGATAATTACCTTCTGTTGTTTCACAGACAAGTCCTGACCTTCCTGGAGATTGAGAAGACCCCACTGGAGCCCATCAGAGCTGACTATCTGCACCGTGGATCCCTGCAGTACGAGTTTGGCAGTGAGCTTCTTCAGACACCCATCCAGCTTCTGAGGATCAGCAACACCGAGGCTCAGGTACTCTTGGAAATGTTTCCTCTCCACAGATCTCTGTAAAATGCATACTGAAGCAGCAAACTTTAACAAGTAAAATACTTTTGTTCCTGACAGATTGTTGAGATTCTCAACCACATTGTGACCAACAATGTGGCCAAGGTCCACGAAGATGCCCCTCTGAAGTTCATTGAGCTCATCCAGCTCATGCGTGTGGCCAGATATGAGATCATTGAGGCCCTCTGGACTCAGTTCAAAGCAAGACCTGACTACAGGTGACTGCAATGTTCCTAACGTGCTGTGAAAAGCATGCTGTGGATACATACTAAAAGGTATTTTCTCTTTTAAGACACTGGATCCTGAATGCAATCCCTGCCATTGGTTCTCATGCTGCTCTCAAGTTCTTCAAGGAGAAGTTCATGGTTGATGAGCTGACGATGGTGGAAGCTGCTCAAGTCCTCCTGTCATCTGTGCACATGGTGACCGCTGATCTGGAGGCCATCAGGCTTATTGAGGCAAGTAGATTCTAAAGATTTCTTTGGCAACTGTAATTATGTCAAAACTTGGAGTAAGTAATAGCTTACTTTCACCACTCTTTAGGAGCTGGCTGCGGAGCGCAAGATCCTGGAAAACCCAGTTCTGCGTGAGATTGTCATGCTGGGCTATGGTACCCTGGTTGCTAAATACTGTACAGAGCACCCAACCTGTCCTGCTGAGCTTGTGAGGGTATGTATCAACTGTTTGTTGGTTCTGTTACTTAAACTTGGTTACAGATTCAAAAATTAATGTTTTCTGTCCTTTCAACAGCCCATCCATGAACTTGTTGTCCAGGCTGTTGCCAGAGGAGAAACTGAGGAACTTGTTCTTGCTCTCAAAGTTATGGGTAACGCTGGACACCCTGCCAGCCTTAAGCCAATCATGAAGCTCCTGCCCGGCTTTGGCAGCGCTGCCACTAGTCTGCCCCACAGAGTTCACATTGATGCTGTTCTGGCCCTGAGGAACATTGCCAAGAAGGAGCCCAAGATGGTAAGACCACAGAGATACCTTCCTTTACTACAAGTGAATACACTTAAGAGCTCTTTCAATGACAACTTTCTTCTTTATAAAATAGATCCAAGAAACCGCTGTTCAGCTGTTCATGGACAAGGCCCTCCATCCAGAGCTGCGTATGGTTGCTGCAATTGTGCTGTTTGAGACCAAGCTTCCCATGGGTCTGGTCACTACTCTGGCTGATGCCCTCCTGACAGAAACAAATCTGCAGGTCGCTAGCTTTGTCTACTCCTACATGAAGGCCATGACCAAAAGCACTGCCCCTGACCTTGCCTCTGTGTAAGAACTCTATTCATTTTTCCTTTTGCAGGTCATTATTTTTCATGTAACTGCTTTAGATTTTATATTACAATGTCCTCTCTTCAGTGCTGCCTCCTGTAATGTTGCTGTGAAGATCTTGAGCCCAAAATACGACAGACTGTGCTACCACTTCAGCAAAGGGCTCTACTTTGATGCCTACCACAGTAAGAGCATTAGAAAACAATACTTTTGATCAAAAATTTTATGTCAAATCATCATATTTCACAATTCTTTAAATTGCAGGCCCTTGGATGATGGGTGCTGCTGCCAGCGCCTTCTACATCAACAATGCTGCCACTGTTTTGCCAAGAGGTGTTCTGGCCAAAGCTCGTACCTACTTCGCAGGAGCTTATGCTGACGTGTTTGAGGTGTGGCAGTAATGTCTGTCATAGCTGCTTAACACAATGGAGGCATCTTACATTTCTTTTGAAATTTAAAACCATCAAATGAAACATGTTTTCTTTTTGTTTAGCTCGGTGTGAGAACCGAGGGAATCCAGGAGGCTCTCCTGAAACATCGCCAGGCTAATGAGGACACTGACAGGGTCACCAAGATGAGACAAGTTATGAGGGCTGTAAGTTCAAGATCATTGATAATTTTCTTTCGTCCACTATTGATTTTTTATCCCATATGGGGATGTAAGGGGCTGACATACAGAGAAAAGCAAATAGTTACTCTCTCACACACCTGTGGGACCAAAGAAAATCCATGTATGCAAGGAGAAAGCATGCAAACTCCACTAGGACAGACCTTGTCTGAAGCAGATTTGAACCAGAAAACTAAACATTTCATAGTCTAATGTTTCTTTGCGTTTCATGGAAGTTTAAATGTTGAATTTATTGGGGGTTTTTTTCTTACAAAGATTTCTGAATGGAGGGCTCATCCTTCAAGCCAGCCCCTGGCCTCTGTGTATGTGAAATTCTTCGGACAGGAAATTGCATTTGCCAACATCGACAAAGCAATTGTTGACCAGATCATTGAGGTACAGCATAATGCAGAGGAAAATAGCCAAGCCATTATTGCATTTTGAATTTAGCATCTGATATCTCATTAACTTTTTATCTTTGCAGCTTGTCAGTGGACCAGCTATTCACACACAAGGAAGGAAAGTTCTGGATGGTCTGCTGTCTGGTTTTGCGCTGCATCATGCTAAACCACTTCTGGTTGCTGAGGTGCGTCGCATCCTTCCCACCACTGTTGGTCTGCCTATGGAGCTTAGTTTCTACACTGCTGCAGTGGCTGCTGCTTCGGTTGAATGTAAGTTCCACTGATGTAGCTTTACCTAGAATCCTTTGAGGGTTTTTTTCCCCTTGTGGTTCTAAAAACCTGTTGCTTTTTATAGTCCAAGCTGATGTGACACCACCTCTGCCTGAGAACTTCCATGCTGCTCAACTTTTGAAGTCTGATATCAACATGAGGGCTGCCATTGTTCCAAGGTGACCTAAAAAGGTTCTTCTTCTCACCAGTTTATCAAAAAGTTATGTTTTTGGTTATAACCTGTAAAGTTGATGTTTTCTTTTCTTTTCAGTGTTTCCATGCATACCTACGCAGTTATGGGAGTAAACACAGCTTTCATCCAGGCTGCTCTGCTATCAAGAGCCAGAGTCCACACAATTGTTCCTGCCAAGATGGAAGCAAGAATTGACATGATTAAGGGCAACTTCAAGCTTCAGCTGCTGCCTGTTCAAGGAATCGATAAGATTGCATCTGCACTGTATGTGTCTATACCTGTACACAGATAAAAAGCACCATCTTCTTTTAAGATGCTTTGTTAAACTGTCTTTCTTTTCTCCAACAGTGTTGAGACTTTCGCTGTTGCAAGAAATGTGGAAGACCTCGCAGCTGCCAAATTCACACCTGTGATTCCAGCTGAACTTTCAGCACAGCTGTCAAGAGAGACCTCCAGGATGATATCTTCTCTGGCTGGTGACGTGGTGGGTTTGGCTTTCTGACAAGGTTTCTGTGCTAACACAAACATCTTGCCCTTCAAAATAATGTGGTGACTTCTACTGTTTTTTTTTTTGTTTGTTTGTTTTTACAGTCTGCATCTTCTGAAATTCTTCTCTTTGACCTGCATGAAAAAATTCCCAGCAAACTGAAACTACCCAAGGCTTTCGAGAAGAAAATGTGTGCCGCAATTGAAACCTTTGGAATCAAGGCATGCACTGAGATTGAATCTCGTAATGCTGCTTTCATCAAAGACTGCCCACTCTACGCCATTATTGGAAAACATGCCGTCTTTGTTGAGGTTGCTCCAGGCAAGTGACAAAGATGGCATTAACGGATCATTAGCAAAATGTTTCAAAAATATAATGTATTGTTTTATTTATCTATGCGGTTGCAGCTGCTGGACCAGCCATTGAGAAGATTGAAATTGAGGTTCAGGTTGGAGATAAAGCAGCAGAAAAGATCATCAAAGTGATTAACCTGAGTGAAGAAGAGGAAGTCCTGGAGGACAAGAATGTCTTGCTGAAACTTAAGAAAATCCTGGTTCCTGGTCTGAAGAATGCCACAGCCTCCAGCTCAAGCTCCAGCAGCTCTCGGTCTGTCAGCTCTTCCTCCAGCAGCCGCTCCCGTTCCAGGAGCTCCCGTTCAAGCCTCTCCTCCTCTGTTTCATCCAAGTCCTCCTCTAGCTCTTCGTCTCGCCCTAAGAGCAAGACAGTCGACCTTGTGGCTCCCACCAGCAAGACACCAAAGAGAGTGCAGAGCAGCTCCAGCAGTTCCTCTAGAAGCTCCTCTAGCAGTCGATCAAGCCGTCGCTCAAGCAGCTCCTCCAGCGTCAGCTCAAGAAGCTCCTCTAGCAGCCGTTCCCTCAGCTCCAGCTCCAGCTCCTCAAGATCCAGCTCCCTGTCCAAGGTGAGACAACTTTATCTTTGAAGGAAAGAGTAGAACCGAAAAGGAAGTGTGGGAAATAATTCATTCTGTTTCCTATTGCAGCAACAACTGTTTGAGATGGCATTTACCAAGAACCACATCCACCAGGTAATTTGCTGGTTGAAGTGTTTTGGACTCTAATATCATGTACTTGGTTCTGGGAAGCTAAATGTGTTGTGTTTTTGTTTGCAGCATGCCCTCTCCACAGCTCGCACCAACAGCAAGAGCAGTGCTTACAGCTTTGAAAGCATCTACAATAAGGTAAGCCATCCAACCAAACCATTTAGATTTTCTTGAATCCAATGGGAAAAAAAAATCCAGAGTTTCAATAACACTTCAACTTCACCAATCTTTAATTAATCCTCCCACTTTCAGGCCAAGTACCTCGCAAGTGAAGTCTCTCCAGCTGTGACCATCCTTGTCCGTGCTGTGAGAGTTGATCACAAGCCTCAGGGATACCAGATCGCAGCTTACTTTGACAGAGCAACCGCCAGACTTCAGCTTATTTTTGCCAACTTGGCCGAGGAGGACCACTACAGAATCTGCGCTGATGGCGTGATGCTGAGCCACCACAAGCTAATGGTACATACTTTAATTTACTTATTTGAACTGAGCTGAAAAAGGATGTGAGAAATGTGTCTTGTTTAGGGTTTCAATGTTGGTTTTATTCTTTCTTAGGCCAAGATTGCATGGGGTATTGAGTGCAAAGAGTACGAGACTGAGATCACAGCTGAGACTGGAGTTGTCGGTAAAGAGCCTGCTTTCCGCCTGAAGCTGACCTGGGACAAACTTCCAAAGAGCATGAAACGCTACGCTCAGGAGTAAGCTCACAAAATTTTGAATATATTTAATTTTTTTTTGTTAATTCCTTTCATATTTCAGTGTGACATTTACTAATTGCTGAAGATCATTTTAATCTTAATGTCTGGCCAGGCTTTCTGAGTACATCTCCCGCATTGCTAAGGAATTTGAAATAAACCTGGCAAAGGTCAAGAACGTGCGTAAGGAGGTCAAACTGAGCGTGGCTGTTGCGACTGAAACAAGCGTGAATATTGTGCTGAAGACACCAAAGGTTTATATTCCATTTATCAAAAATTACTGGATCCTTCCTTGTCCTCTAGTTTTAAAGCTATTCTTTAAATAACCATTATGGTTTGATCTTACAGAGGACCATGTATAAACTTGGTTTGAGTCTCCCTATTTCTCTGCCATTTGGACAAACTGCTGCTGAGCTGAGAGCATACCAGGACAACTGGGCTGATAAGATCTCCTATATGATCACCAAGGCACATGCAGGTGAAAGTATTTTAAGGAACAGGCTTTTTAGAAATGAGTCTGCTAACTCATTGTCTTACTAATAACTCTTTCTTCTTGATTTCAGCTGAGTGCACCATGGTCAATAACAGACTGGTCACATTTAACAACAGGAAGTACAAGAATGAGATGCCTCACTCATGCTACCAGGTCTTGGCTCAGGATTGCACATCAGAGCTTAAATTCATTGTTCTGTTGAAGAGGGATCATACACAAGAACAGAACCTGATCAGTGTAAAGGTTGCAAACATGTAAGAACAACTACCTCTTAAAGTTGTAGGAACTGCCAAAAAAGAGAAAAAAAAATAAACTTAAATATTCAAGAATCAATTGTAACATATATGTGATTTTCAACAGTGATGTGGACATGTATCCAAAGGACAATGCTGTCATGGTGAAGGTCAATGGAGTAGAAATTCCCATCAGCAGCCTGCCATACATGCATCCAGAAGGTTTTTTTTTTTGTCTTCTTTGTTCAATTTCAACCGCTATCATAAAGTTATTTGTGGAAAGTTTAAAATGAGATATCATTTAACATATTGTTTTTCATTTTAGCTAAAATTCAGATCATTCAGAGAGGTGAGGGACTTGCACTCCACGCTCCAAGCCATGGTCTCCAGGAGGTCTACTTTGATCTGAACACATGGAAGGTGATTGAAGACATGGACTGTATCTCCTAGACTTTGGTTTTTAATTCTATTTAGATTTATTTCTCTTTTACTTTTCACTCATTTCATCGTTGCTGATCTGTTTGGGTTTTTTCCAGGTTAAAGTTGTGGACTGGATGAGGGGACAGACATGTGGACTCTGTGGAAAGGCTGACAGTGAAATTAAACAGGAGTACCGCACACCAAACAAACGCCAGACAAAGAACGCACTCAGCTATGCTCATTCCTGGACTATACCTGCACAGAGCTGTAGGGATGCCTCAGGTAACTTTTTCATCCATCTTCTTCTATCAGAATACAACTTAAACTCAAAAATGACCAAATGATGCATAGAAAGAAATTTAAGTGATGACCATCAACACCCTCAAGGCCAGACTTTTAAAAGAATATAGAGAAACCAGGCTAAGGACACATATGGGTTCAACGAAAGACCTTCTGAAGATAAGCACAAATGTTTGTATACATTGCTTACCTTCCTTTTTGTACTTTTCCAGAGTGCTACATGAAGCTTGAATCTGTGAAACTAGAGAAGCACGTCATGCTCCATGGCGAAGAGTCTAAATGCTACTCTGCTGAGCCTGTGCTGCGCTGCCTGCCTGGCTGCATGCCGGTCCGGACCACCAATGTCACTGTTGGCTACCACTGCCTGCCTGTTGGTAAGTCTGCAAGAAATCACAGCTGACTTGATAAACTAAAATATACTTCATCAGTCTTGCTGCACAGTGCCTAACTATCTCACTGTTTTACAGATACTAACCTGAGCCGATCTGAGGCTATGAGAGGTATCTTTGAGAAGAGCATCGACCTGAGGGAAACAGCAGAAGCCCACCTGGCCTGTCGCTGCACACCTCAGTGTGCTTAATCTCTTTACGTTTAGTCCCACCATGTTGATCTTTGTTTCATGCAGGTATTGTTGTCTTTACTGTAAATCTGAATAAATCGCAGAAGCATATGAAACATTTTTTGTCTGATATTCTTTTTCAAATGCAGCAGCTAAATATCAGTAAAACCAACAGGAACCATTTGATTAATAAAGCCTAGTTTTCACTTTTTATATTCATTACCAACAGTAAAAGACAAAAAATACATAAATAAATTAACCACGCACCAAGCTGAAGTGTACATCAAAACATAAGTCCTCTACCCATTGTCAAACTGCAAAAAGGGATTTGTGTCCTTCAGTTTTTTCTTTGATTTGCCACTGAAACATTTTTTCAACCTATTCTAATTAAAAAAAGAAAAAAAAACACTCATTTAATAAAATCTTTTTAACAACAATTTTTCTTCACACTTATTTTGAGGCAACATCCCTTAGTTTAGTTTGAGATGGCCTAAATATGGCTTTGAAAGTCATAGGTCATAAGTCATGTCAGGTCAGGTTAGATCCCTTCATTAAGTCCATCTGTCTGCACATAAAAGTCACAATCCTGAAAACTTCAATCTTTAAAGCATAAAATCATTTCACAATAAATAAATAGTAAATTTTAGAGTATTCCCTTAGTGCTATTTTTAATATTGTGTATTTCATATATGAGTTAACATTGTGTTTTAGTCATTTAAATGTTTTTTAAGTATCTAATTATGACATTGTAAGAGTTTAAATTGAAAAACACAGAAGTTTGACTGACACTTTAATAAGTATGAGTTGGTTTAAAATAAAATCCTGCTATCAGGTAGCTCAGCATGAACAGTTTCCATAAAGAACGTTAATAATGAACTTACTGCCAGCTGAGAAGCCAGTTAGTTTAGCTCAGTGTTGTTCAAACAGAGATCCTGACCCCTTAATATTAGGGTTTGTTAATCATGGCCTTTAAAATGTTATATTCTTTTTCCATGCCAGTCTTTTCATTAGAAGAACAGCTCACACCAGAAGACATATTGATTATAATAAATGAATAAGCAGAGAAAATGTATCTTACAAAAATACAGCTGACAGTCAATTAAAAGAAAATAATCTAATTAAAGGGTTTGTAATTAATCAATCACATTTAATGTTACTGCAATTAACTGCATATGTCAATAATTTGAGAAAAATTGCTTACTTATAAATTCAATAATAATATTAACAAAACAATCAGAAAGGACATGATTCTGAACAGCATCAAAACTTTATACTTGCTTTTGAAACAGGAGAAGAGAGGACAAAAGACAGATGGTCCACTTTCTAGTGGATCTAGGTTAGTTAATCTGTATAATATGGATTTTATCCATTAGATTATACATATTAAGCTGATTGTGTGGTAGACCCAAGTGATTAATTAGCATACATTTTTTTGATTGCATTCTTCACCTCTTTGATTAATTGATCAAAATTAATCATTATTTTTGACATCACTAAAAATAATACATTATTGCTGTCAATTATTCTTAAGAAACTATAAAAGACTGCTTCCAAAAAATAAACTTGCAGAAATAAATGAAGTTATTAATGACAAAAAAAGAGAGAAAATATAGTAAGATTTTTTTAGCCTATGTTGTTTTTTTTTTTTTTATTTATCTAACTGCTTATATGTGTAGATAATTATATACATAAAGTATTCAGAAAGAATTCAGCCCCCCTTCAATTTTGTTATGTTGCAACCTGATGCTACAGTTGTTTAAATTTCATTTTTGTTCTCATTAATCTACACTCAGTACCCCATCACGACAAAGTGAAAAACATAATTTAGAATTTGTTGCAAATCTATTAAAAAATAAGAAAAAGAAATATTTCATTGACAAAAGTATTCAGGCCCTTTGAACAACACCTGAACTTTAGCTCATGCTCCTCCCATTTCTCTGGATCTTTGCTGAGTTGTCTCTAAACCTTGACTGAAGTCCACCTGTGGAAAATTAAACTGATCAGACATGATTTGAAATGGCACACACCTCTCTATAGATGGTCATAGCTGACAGTGCATATCAGAGCAAAAACCAAGCCATGAGGTCAAAGGAACTGCCTGCAGAGCTCTGAGACATGATTTTTGCAAGGCACAGATTTGAGGAGGACTGCAAAATAATTCTTGAATAAAGCGTGGTAGACTGTAAATCTGAATTGCCCTTCAGGGATGAATGAAGTTGTCTGAATCTGAAATATGTTCAGCACTGAAGGTTCCCAACCACACAGTGGCCTCCATAACTCTCAAATTAAAAGAGTTTGGAACAACCAAGACTCTTCCAAGAGCTGTTAGCCTGTCCAAACTGAACAATCGAGGGAGAGGGGCCTTAATAAGAGAGGTGACCAAGAACCTGACGGTCACTATGACTGAACTCCAGAGATCCTGTGTGGAGATGGGACAAGTTCAAGATGACAACCATCACAACATCCCTCCACTGATCTGGGCTTTATACACAGGCGACCCAGTACTTTCAAAACATAATAATTGGCACTTCAGATGTTAGTTTATAATGCTGATTATTTATGTCAATAATCTAGTTTTAAGGCCTTAATAATTAAAGATGGGATTTTATTCACATGATGCAAGGCTTCTATTTGAACATGGGTCTGATTTGCGTAACGTAAAACACTTGCCTTGCAGCTAGATAACAGAAACAAAAGCATACAATTTGTTTGGCATATGTCAAAAGGGCATTGTATAGCATTTTGTGCACGGTATCAGTCAAATGAACAAACTAAACAATGTAAAGAGAAATGCAGAGATTTTCTGACCATCCTTTAAAAGGTTAAAGAAATCAAAAGGCAATTTACAATTTAGTTTCATAACTCTGTTTTCAGCCCTTTTCTGGTATCCTACTTAATGAAACTTGAAATCTTTAATTGAAACTTTAACTGTACTTTAAGTACCATTTGTGACAGTATGTGATCCCCATTAGATAACAGTATATAAACAGGTCATTCATTTTTGTTAAACACAGTTAGTGCCGTGAAAAAATATCCACCCCCTTTCTGATTCCTGTAATTTTTTTTGCATATTTATCACACTTATATGTTTAAGATTATCAAACCAATTTTAATATCTCGAGAAGACAACTCAAGTAAACATAAAATGCAGTTTTTAAATGATGATTTTATTTATTCAGGGAACATTGAGGCATGTCTTAAAGTGAACTGAAAAAACAGCTTCAACTGCATTTCTATTATCACCTTTATGTTACACAGCTTTCTCTTCACCACCATCGTTTTTGCTAATGCTAGTATTACAGTGATCATCGCTTCATCTTTTAACATCATTCTTTAATCTACAATGGTTTCTAAAACAGATTCATTAATTCAAAGAGCAGTATGACTTCACTGCTATAAATTAATGCTGGTCTTTTAAAATAAGGTATAGTCTTTATTATAATATTGATGCTAAACGCCGGTCTATTATAGCTAAGAGGTCACATCAAAGAGTACGTTCTAGACCGTTCCTCCTGGTAAAGTGTCTTTAGATGACTTCTGTGATGAATGGCGCTATACAAACAATGATTTAAAAAGACTGAGTGATCTACACCGCGTTCCAGATTATTATGTAAATGATATTTTTCTCTGATTTTCCTAAATATTAATGCAAATGACAGTCAGAATATTTTATATTATATATAAAATATATATATATATGTTTTATATTTTATATATATAAAATATATATATAATATATATAATATTTTTATTAAAACTTTAGTTGTGGAAAATTCACACACTCTGATGTCTTTTTTATCAGTTTTAATTTGTGACTCTACTCAAATGTTTGTATTTAATGTTTCTAGATATGCACCTTTTTTGTCCATCCAAATAAATGGATATAGAAGTTGATAATAATATTGTACCTTTAACTGATAATAAGGTTAAAGTCCCATTTCTTGTCTTAAATATGCATATGTGAAATTAGTTTTGTCTGCATTTGACCCATCCTCTGAGGAGCAGTGGGCTGCACCTGTCATGCACTCTGGGTGATCTTCCAAATCTTGATGATGAGTTCCAAGTAGGGATGTATTGGTGCCCCTTTTTTCAGTTAAATTTCAAACATAAATTATGCTATGAGCTTAAATCTAGCAAAAAATAATTAAGGTACAACGATATAAACTTTCAAACTAAAATTTATGGTCACTCCCGCAACAGTATAGTCACTACCGAAATAGTGCAGTCACTACCAAAATAGGTTATTTTGTCAAAAATAAAATATCTTTCATTATCAACCAACATTTTATGATAATGACTGTTTAGGTGTATGTCTAATTTCAACTGTCAAAAATTCTTAAGGCGATGTAATCAAATTTAGAAATTTTACAAAAAAGATGATATGGAGATTTGAATGAAGCTTAAAAATCAATTTTAAAAATTTGTTAGAAATGTGTAAAAAAAATTGATTTAAATTATTTTGAACAATTATTTTTAATTCTGAATAGAAGGTGATGTTGCAGTAGGGACAAATTTAGGGAAAGTAAAGTTATAAAGAGATAGTTTGAAAAACAAATGAGCATTGAGTCCATTTTTACTAAATATGTATCCCTTAGATATATATTGCAATAGATGTATGGTAAAATTGTTGAATGGGGCTAATTCCTTTAATATTATATATTACGTCACAATGTATTTCAAAAGTTTCCTATGTTTATTTGTTTTTTCTTACTTGTAAGAATGATGGTGGATGAATTATAAGAACAGCATAGATTTATAGGGGAGTTAAAAAAAAATTTAAAACAACAAAAAAATGACTATATCCTATGGAAATATCCTACTACTACTTCTATTTTAATGTTGATAAGACTAATTATGTTTAGTGTTGTCACTGATGATATTAACAATCAATGTTACCATTATCAATGTTGGTTTTGTTCTTGTATTACCATCACATTATTATTTTCTTCTCCTATTTCCCGTTCTATTTGTCCTTTTCCTCCTCAACCTCCCGTTGTTCTTTGTCTTAGCACCATCATCTTACCTAGTGTCCTCCACTTCTCCTCCTTTGACAATCCTCTGGGGAGAGAAAAAAACATTAATACATGAATGGATAATTGAATAAATAGCTGAATAAATTAGCTACATAAACTGAATTAAAATGAATAGTGATTATAGATAAATGATGTAATTCTCCATCCATGTGAACAGACTCCCTCCTAGAGGGTCTTCAGGTTGTTCAAGATGGTTTGGGGACAGTGAACACATCAGCCAGCTCTCTCTGAAGGGCCAGGGGGCGGTGGATGTAGGGTGACTTTCCCCGCACATTGAAGCTCATTTTAAGCGTCCAATCAAAATATGTTTTCAATACAAAATTGTGTCAAACAATAAACCACATCGAGAATCTCTGGGGAAGTGTCAAGTGGAAGATGAGCAACACAGGACTCAACAATGCAGACGAGCTAAAGGATGATAACAGAGCAACCTGGGCTTCATAACACTCCACCAGTGCCACAGACTGATTGGCTTCATGCCACATCACATAGATGCAGTAATCTTTGCAAAGGGAGCCTTGACCAATTACTGAGTGCATAAATAAGCATAATTTTCCAGAAGGTCAAAATTCCATATTATAAATCCTTTTTTTTATTGACTGATGTTTTGTGTTACTGTAATACTTTGAGATAGTGGATTTTTGATTTTTATGAGCTTTAAGCTGTCATCAGAGCCGTTTCCAGTTATATGAGGCCTATGCAAATGCATAGGGCCCCACAAGCCACTAGGGACCCCCAAAGATGAATGTTCTGCCTCAGCTGAATAGAAATAAAATTACCTGTCTTCATCCCTTATATGCTTAAAAATAAATGTAGGATACAATAATAAAATAAGCTGCAGTAATAAGCTGTGGCTTGTGTTTTTGAGGCATAATTAAGTCAAAATAGTTGAACTCCACTGTCAGTGAGTGATGTCGGCCAACAGGTAGGACAGAAGTGATTGACAGGTACCCATCATTCCCGTTAATGAGAAAATGGACGGCAAACAGCGTTATGGCATCAAAAAGAAGTTATCCTAGTGAGACAGAAAAGGTAAGAAGAATGGATTATTTATGATTAATTTATCAAGTTTAGTGTGTATTTTATAGGCATCCGATTAGAAATATGCTACTGCTTTACAAATAACATTAATTATTTAAGTGATTGATAAAAATTAGGCCTATTGTTTATTATTTTTGACAACTGTGGCCATGGATAATATCACAAACTGAAGTAAGTGTAATGTAAACTCTGCTATATATGACTGTTAGCTCTGCCCACAGAAAAACATCTAGGTTAAGACCATAAATAATTTGATATGACTGTAGCCTGTTTTGCTCATTAAGCAGAACAGACTGGCATATTCATGGACCATCTAATGGATTAGGAATCTCTAAATTGTAGTTTGGCAGACTAGGGGCCCCCAAAAAGATGGATGATATCAAAGTTAGTCAATCCAGTCTAATTTAGGTAAAGATTTTAAGAAACAAAAAGGTGCACGTCAATAAACTGTCATGTCAAAGTGTTTGTTTACAGAACTACCACAGCGGGTAATTCATAACACCTTCATGAACTGTAATTTTTTTTTTTGTTTTTTCTTATTAGCAGACGAGTATAGTTTTGTGTTACCTTTCCGGACGAGCCCCCAAGGTGACACAAAAATATTCGTCTGTCAATAAGAAAACACAGATAGAATGTACAGTCAGGCACGAGCATCATGTTCTAATGAGAGCCATTTTTCATTTATGTTTTAGAGTTTGCTGCGGGCCTATTAAGAATGGGCCAAGAGCTGCATTTGGCCCCTGGGCCATAGTTTGGACACCCCTGCTCTAAGCAGTCACACATCAATGTATTTTTTTTATTCTTTTACCATGGTAACAGGTACATCCTGGTTGTTTTCTCAAGATGTCAACTTATTTATTTCATTATCTTTGGATAATATTGATGGTTTCTCATAATAATGTTTGAAGTTATCATGATGTTTTAAAAGCAACCAAAAATGTGTAAGTTATCATGAAAAATAGAGCAAAATATACATTTTTTTTTCAATCGCATATCCTGCCAGGGCTTCTGATGTACTTTTTAAACATGTTTGTTTTATTCTGCCCCTTTGTTAGGTCAGGTTTTGTTTCAGCTACTCTCACAAAATCAATTCAATAGTTGAGAAATTCAGAAATTTGGCTCACAATTTCTCATCAAAGAGGTGGTGGTGGTTCCTGAGACCAGTGGAGACAACAGGTCTAGAGATAAATAAATCCACTGATGATTCACTCTGAGTTCAAACAAGAAAAAGTCCAAAGGTAAATCATCATTTTACAGATATGCAGTGTCAATATTATACAACTCTATAAATCAGCGGTTCCCAATCTTTTTTTCCTTTGAGCACCCCCTGCTTGTAGCTAAGAAAACTTGAGCCCCCCCTAGGGCTGACACAGAAAAAAATAGTGATATTTTGTGGCCAACATTAACATAAACTTTAATCATTTTTTGTGTAAATCCAAAGTAGCCCTAAGCATAAATTCTCTTACCCCAAAACCACTGTATAAACTATCTATACTACGCTATGATTTCTGTTAATATGTGCAGATCTAATCTTAACCTCAGAGCAGACAGAGCCTTGTGCCCCCGAGATCTCTGGCGCCCCCATAAGGGGGTCCCGGACCCCAGGTTAGTTACCAAGGCTGTAAATGTTTTAAGGGTTTTTATTTAATATGGTACAAAAAAGTAATTCTAAACCTATGCCACAACAAAGACATGGATTATAAACAGATGTTTTATGAGGAGTTTATGCTATATATCTCCAACCTCATGTTTTGGTGCATTTATAGTAAGTAATTAGTGCCACATTAAACCAGAATTTGCATCTTAGGTTGCTGTCGAACAGTAAAGACATTATTACTCAACTGATAAATATTTGACACACTGAAACTCTGTATCTAAACTGCCAGTGATAGATAACTCTGAGTCTGCTAGTATTTAACATTTTTATGTTTCAATCAAAATGCAGTGACTGCAGTTTATAAATAATTAATGTATCAAATTTAGCTTGGACTCTACAGCTTCAACAGGCACCATGAAGAAATAAAACAGCACCTGTCATTTAAAAATGAACCAGTAAATCTTTTCTGCTGAAACATGATAAAGATTGCCCAATTTTCCGTTAAGTTTAACAGAATGTCATGACAACTGTGGTCATCCTGACTATTAAACAAAGTAAGTAAACATCCATAATCATGGTGCCCTCCATGAACTTTGTAACAGCATGTGAAGCAATGAAGTTAAGCCCCAGAAAATGTCATTCACAAAAACAGTAAACACCGGTGACACAAAAACTAGAAAAATACAGAGATCTAATAAATTACATTTATTACACTTGAGTATTGCAGAAATGATCAAATATAAATCAACTTGTACTTGTTCACTTATTTTCTAGTTTTCAGACATGTCAAAGTGATTTTACACTACATGTCACACTCGCTTCACACCACATAGACAGGAGCAGATTTAGTGATTTGGAGGCCCCAAGCAGAGATGGATAAAAGGTAGCTAGAAGCAGTCATGTTATTTTTTTCTTTCTGGCAGCAAAGCCAGAGAACTGTAGAACAAACCCAAGTAAGACATTTGAAGATGAGGGGTGTAACTGGATCTCGTGGCACGAGATCTCGTAAGACAAAAACATTTCTTGTCGAGGTGAAAAATGTGTCTCAAGATTAACAGGTGGTACAAATGCAGAGCAGCAGCTGCTATGATCAAGTCCAATTGAAGTTGATAGTACCATTCTATTGCTGCTGACGATTTAAGATACTTTGTGTGGCAGCTTGTAAAGAAATGGAGCACAGCTGATCCTCCATGACACATGTGTGTTCGAGCCGCACATAACTGGTGGACTTAAGAAAATAAATCATCATACAGGGAAATTAGTCTGCTGTTGCTTAATACTTGTGCAAAGTAAAAGGGAGAAGAATACAGTATTTTCTAAGTACACATATACACACAGATTTTAGCAGATGGCTAACAAAGTGATTATGTTCCTTACTTTGTTTCTCAACTTTCACTCCTTTCATCTCCTCACAGACTCAGTTTTCCTCCGTTTATCTCATTGTGTCAGTCACTCATCTTTCAGCTGTTGGCTTCATGTCACATAAATCAAAAACTTATAGTGAGTAACATAACAACCCATTGTATACTGCCTGGGTACGTGTGTGTGTGCGATATATCCGACACTGTCAGAACTCACAGGAGAAAACAGACCACAAAATGACTGCAGACAAAAAATATCCTGCATATTATAGCAAACGTGTTATTTGCAAACACTTTTCCTTTAGTGTTTTTTATGTTGATTATCCCTGATAGAGGGTGAGAAATAGTTTAATTGAATTAATGCAGTTTTTAAAGTTTCAGTCCGTTACACTCAAAGAATAAATACAGTATAGTTCAGGCTTATCAAACTGCTTCTGTTATATTTATTTTCATTGGAATTGTAGAAATGAAAAGTGAAGTAATGAGGATGTAACAGTTTAAACATGCATGAATATTTGATATGAAGTGCTGTTAAATGCCTGTTTGAGTCATGGCTAGACAAAACAAACTATATGAAAGCGGTGATATTCAATGCAAGAGGATAAACAGTTAAAACTTTTTAAAATGGACCTGCAATCTTTGCATCATATTCTGTTATCAAAGTTTAAAAATGTGTTAAATCTTGTCTCATCTCTTGGCTAAGTGTCTCGTCACACCCCTAATAAAGACTCAAAAACCCAACAGTAATCCATTATCGGAAGCATCCTAATTTAAACTGATCACATCTTAACATTCCCCCAATGTCTGTAGGCCAGGTGTAACTTATGAAAATAAAAATATATGTTAATTCATGGTGCAATATCTGTTCTTCTGCTTTATCTTTTTATTTTTTGGATGCCATTATCACACAATAATCCATTCTGGTGCTTTTTTAGGGGCTTGGGCCTTGGTGTTGGGGTCTGGGGTCCTCCTCTGGGACTCTTTTGGATAAATAAATCAAATTATGATGCTTACTTTTCACTCTTGCCCTTTGTTTACATTCAAACACAGGTTTTTATATTTTAATGGCTAACAATCATTTTAGATGTATACCTTATAACTCTGTACATATACAATGACAATACCTTGAGGCCCCTTGGAGAACAAGGCCCCTGGCAATTGCCTACCTTTGCCTTAATGGTAAAATCGTCTATGCACATGTACACCCATGGCAGATGCTCCATAAGCTGGCCAAATGTCCATGAGTACTAATCCATTCACACATGTCTGACCATGCAGCAGGAAAAGTTTTGGGTTAAGCGTCATGCTCAAGGACAACTCAGCATGTGGTTGGAGGAGCTGAGGATTAAACTCCAAAACTTTCAATTGTAAATGACAACTCCAGCATGGAGCCACAGCCTAAGCTTGATATAAATCATGTAATCACTTTTTCCTCTGTCTTACCCTAAAAATATGTTATTTGTGTGTCTGTTTTTTTCAATCTATTTGTAAAGTATCTAAGATTACGCTTGTTATGGATCTGGGATAAACATATGTTGATTGATTGATGATATTTCTTTATATTCTATTGTGTCAAACTATCAAAATTTGTAAATACAAGGTTCAGTAATAAGCCTCAAGATGAAACATTTTCATGTAAAGTTAGGATAAAAGTGGGTATATTTGGTTTGTTTAACACATTGTTATATAATAACTTGAGAGACACAGAGCACACTGGAACATTAACTCAGGAATGACATGTTTTATTTGAGAACAAGGGCAGGTGACCTTAACTTTCCACCAATTGATACAGGTCCTGTCACCTTCTCCAAGCCAAACCAAGTTTACTTTTCACTAAAAGTTGACATAACCTGCCAATCCAACAGACTGCATTGACCAAACATGACAAAAACTCAAATCTTAGCAGGTGTTTGTTTAATGTCAGGTCAAAAAAATCTGAGTACACTTTTTTTTTTAACACACATTCACCTGATTTGAGCTTTTGTGGTGCCTGCCAAGATCTTACCAACCCAAATGACCTCCTATTTGACTTTGTCAGCAGAAATTTCCCTTTATAAGGCCAGCATGACTGCAGACGATCACAGCCTCAAGATCTCAGCCATGAGAGTGGTAGTGCTTGCCCTGGCTCTGGCCCTTGTGGGTGAGTATGAATCCTATTTTTATAGTAGGAATCTTTTTTTATTATTATTATTATTACTTTTGTGGTTCTTTGCTTATGCACTAGAAACTGGAAACTAGAAATGAGAAGAATTTTTTTATTTTCTAATTTAGTGCTAATGGAAATGATAGTGAGTACAGCTGTATATTTGACAGTTTTACAGTGCTGTTTAGCTCACTGAAGTTTCCAGCAATCCTGCTTATACAGGAAAGTAGAACAAAATTTGCTATGAAGTAATTACAGCCTATTTTCATAGTTAGTGAGAAAAAAAAAAGTATCCTGTGCAACAGAGAACTCAAAATTTTAATTTTTATATAGTTCATTTAAATGGAAAAATTCAAGCAAAAATCTTTAAAATTGATTAAAAATGCTTTTTTTCCTTTATGTTATAGACTTTATGTCCCAAAATAACAAATTGTTAAAAATAGAATCATGATTAACTGCTTGTTTCCATGTGTCTTTGTTTCACTTCAGCTGGACAGCCTCACAACCTTGGTAAGTTTTATTGTTTATTACAACTGACAATAGACAGCTTTTTCCACCAAGACAAAGCAACCTTAAGTTAATCTCTATGTGAAGATACCCTCTGTTGCATAACTTAAAGTTTAATTAATATCATCCTTAACTCAGTTATGAAGCAGATCACTTCTCACTGAATTAAAATGTTCTCCCAGCTCCTGAATTTGCTCCCAGTAAGACCTATGTGTACAAGTATGAGGCGCTGCTCCTCAGTGGACTGCCAGAGGAAGGTTTGGCAAAGGCCGGGCTCAAAGTCAGCAGCAAAGTTCTCCTCAGTGCTGAGGCCGACAACATCTACATGCTGAAGGTAAGATCAGTTTCATGCCACCTATGTTTTTTAAAACCTGTATAATACAAACGGCTTTGTAAGGAATTTAATTTGTACCCTCCAGCTTGCGGAAACAGAGCTTTATGAGTACAGCGGCATCTGGCCAAAGGATGCTCTTGTCCCAGCAACCAAGCTCACTGAAGCCCTGGCCCCTCAGCTCACGACTCCCATCAAGTTTGAGTATGCAAACGGTGTTGTTGGAAAAATGTTTGCACCCGAGGGCATCTCAACCTTGGTACTGAATGTATACAGAGGTATCCTGAACGTCCTTCAGCTCAACATCAAGAAGACACAGAATGTCTACGAACTGCAGGAGGTTTGGGAGAAATCTTTGACTAATAATTGCTAATCCACTGAAACAAGTTGAATCTCCTAAGTAAAAATTTTGCCTCTCTTATAAGGCCGGAGCTCAGGGTGTGTGCAAGACACTCTATGCCATCACTGAAGATGAAAAGGCCGATCGCATTCTTCTGACAAAGACCAGGGATCTGAACCACTGTCAGGAGAAGGTTGTCAAGGATATGGGGTTGGCATACACTGAGAAATGTACCAAGTGCCAGCAGGTATGTTCAGACTTATTTTTTTTCATGCAATAAAAGTAGAAAACATTACAAGCTTTAACAGCTGTTTTGGTTTGTTTTAACAGGAGTCAAAGAACCTGAGAGGAGCTACAGCTTACAACTACGTCCTGAAGCCAGTTGCTAACGGTATCCTCATCTTGGAGGCAGCAGTCAATGAGCTGATCCAGTTTTCACCTTTCTCTGAGATGAATGGTGCTGCTCAGATGCAGACAAAGTATGTCAATGAATAATGGAAATGTAAAAGGGGCCAGGTTGGATTCGATGGATCTATAAATTAATCCTTTTCACTTACTTTCAAGGCAATCTTTGGTGTTCCTTGAGACTCAGAGGGCCCCTATTGTACCCATCAGTACTGAGTATCTTCATCGTGGATCTCTGAAGTACGAGTTCTCCACTGAGCTCCTTCAAACACCCATTCAACTTATCAAGATCACCAACGCTCAGGCTCAGGTAGTGTTTCAAAGTGTTTGTACAAAAAGAAAATACAAAAATGTCTACAGCATAAAATGACCCCCCTTCAATGCTATGTTTTAGATTGCTGAGGTTCTGAATCATCTGGTCACCCACAATGTTGAGAGAGTCCATGAGGATGCCCCTCTGAAGTTTTTGGAACTCATTCAGCTCCTTCGTGCAGCTCGTTATGAAGATCTGGAAATGCTCTGGAGCCAGTACAGAACCCAGCCCGCCTACAGGTAACTTGTAGCATTTAAAACTTGAAAACATTGCAAAAATACAGGATATACCGTCTCAACAAGTACATTTCATCTTTCAGACAGTGGATCTTGGATGCCATCCCTGCCATTGGAACTCCTGCTGCTCTAAAATTCCTCAAGGAGAAGTTTTTCGTTGATGACCTGACTGTTGCTGAGACAGCCCAGGCTTTGGTTGCATCTATGCACATGGTGACAGCAGACATTGAGGCCCTCAAGGTTGTTAAGGTAGGTGAACCAAAATGTAGGTATTTCTTCTGCTCTAAGAAGTGGAGATATGATGACAGATTTCTTCTCAATGCTCTCCTTTAGACACTGGCAGTCAACGAAAAAGTAGCAGAGAACCCACTTCTGCGTGACATCCTCTTCCTTGGTTATGGTACCATGGTTTCAAAATACTGCACCGAATTGCCTGTCTGCCCTGTTGATCTTATTAAGGTGGCAAAACCTTGATGTGTACATCAAAATCATTCCACTGCACATTTCTGTACTTGACAAAGAGATCTTAATGTCTCAACTTTTCAACAGCCCATCCAGGACCTCCTTGCACAGGCCGTTGCCAGAGGAGAGACCAAAGATATCATCTTGTATGTGAAGGTTTTGGGTAATGCTGGTCATCCTAGCAGCCTTAAGCCAATCACAAAGGTCCTGCCCATCCATGGCACAGCAGCTACATCTCTGCCCATGAAAGTTCATGCTGATGCCATCATGGCCCTGAGGAACATTGCCAAGAAGGAGCCCAGAATGGTGATCCTCAACCCTAATGAGCACTTCAACATATATAAACTTTTCTTCATAACTTCACACTTAATATCCTTTGTCTTGTGAAATAGATCCAAGAATTGGCTCTTCAGCTCTACATGGACAAGGCTCTTCACCCAGAGCTTCGTATGCTTGCATGCATTGTGCTGTTTGAGACTAGGCCTGCGATGGGATTGGTGACAACTCTTGCTAATATTGTGAAGTCAGAGAAAGATCTGCAGGTGGCAAGCTTTACGTACTCTCACATGAAATCCCTGACCAGAAGCACTGCTGCTATCCATGCCTCAGTGTAAGAGCACTCTTTCATCCCCCTTAAACATCTAAACCATATACATTCACTGATATCTGCTCACTCAGTTCTTCAATGTCGACATTACAGGGCTGCTGCTTGCAATGTTGCTGTCAAAATCTTGAGCCCAAAGCTGGATAGAGCAAGCCTCCGCTTCAGCAAAGCCATCCACATGGACATCTACAACAGTAAGGGCAACTTCATCTGTCATCCACGCTTATTTAATTAAATGCATGTTCCTTGTAACACCCAGTTTACTGAATCTTATCCAACTTAAGGTCCCTTGATGCTTGGTGCTGCTGCCAGCGCTTTCTACATCAATGATGCTGCTACCATTATGCCCAGATCTATTGTTGCCAAAACCAGTGCCTACCTCGCCGGAGCAGCTGCTGATGTTCTGGAGGTAAAAAGGAAAAGAAAAATCCAGCCTCCAAGGTGTTCAATCAATCAATTATGCTTTTAACATGTTGAATTCTACATAGGTTGGAGTGAGAACTGAAGGACTACAGGAGGCTCTGCTGAAAAACCCTGTACATCTCGAAAATGTCGACAGGATCACCAAGATGAAGCGTGTCATTAAGGCTGTAAGCACCGAAACCCCAGGAAGTTGCAAATGCAAGAATAGAGTAGATTATAATTGCACATGATATAACACAGCAGTTAACTTGGTCTGTCTTGTTCCCCTTTTGACAGTTCTCTCAGTTCAGGTCTCTTCCTACCAGCACACCTCTTGCCTCTGTCTACATCAAATTCTTCGGGCAAGAAATTGCTTTTGCCAACATTGACAAAGCCTTGGTTGAACAGGCAATTGCGGTATGATTTCAATTAGAAGTCTGCAACCTCAAGACCAAATTCATTGTACATTTTTTGGAACATTTCCTTGCAAGACTCAACAGTCATAAAATTTGTCCCCACAGATCGCCACTGGTCCCTCTGTTCAGACACTTGGTTTGAATGCTGTCAAGGCTCTTCTGTCTGGTGTTTCCTACCAGTATGCTAAGCCAATTCTGGCAACTGAGGTGAGACGTATCCTGCCAACAGCTGCTGGTCTGCCAATGGAGCTGAGTCTTTACACTGCTGCTGTGGCTGCTGCCGCTGTGCAGGGTAAGTAGGGGCAAGGGAACATCTTTATATAGCTTCCAACAAGTTATGCCAATCAAATGCTGAGTACTTACAAAAATATTTTGTGTTAAAATATTAACAAAAAACTTAATGATTTAGGGAATTAGGGAAATTAAAATTTTCAGTGGTTCTCAACTGGTATAGTGTCAGGATCCTGCACCAGCTCATTAATGACAAATCCAATAACGTCCCATATTCCTCAGATTTTTCAACCATAGCTAAAAATTTTTAATGAAAAATGGGTCAGCTTGAACTTGAGATGGATCAAAGGATGTGATGAAATTAAGACATGGAGACATATCCTTGAAAATAAATGCACATCATAGAGTTTTTGGCCACAAATTTTTCCCAGGCATACATCTGCAACCAATCAAAAATGGATTTGCAACCCCCCTTTTAGGTCCTAACCAACCAGCTGAGAATCAAGGCATGAAAGCACCGAGTATATCACCGTATATAACCAAATGAAAAACCAATGTGACACAATGATTTATCATTTTTTAGTCAGAGCAGCCACAACACCAGCTCTGCCCGACACCTTCCATCTGGCTCACCTTCTGAGGACAGACATTCAGCTTGAGACTGAGATCAAACCAAGGTAGGTTTGGCCTCTTTAACTTAAATGAAAAAGATAGGGCATCTTGAAATCTCACATTGAAATGCTCTTTCCTTCCAGCGTTGCTGTCAACACTTTTGCTGTGATGGGTGTCAACACTGCCATAATCCAGGCTGCTCTGATCTCAAGAGCTAAACTCAACTCCATTGTGCCCGCCAAAATTGCAGCAAGACTTGACGTCAATGAGGGTAACTTCAAGATCGAGGCTCTGCCTGTTTCTGTGCCAGAAAACGTAGCTGCCGTACAGTGAGCATGACCTTTTTTCATCCATTTGTGTACCTCTAAAAACATCACATGCTACTTCTAAAGTGCACTTTCCTGAAGCACTAACCTGATGGAGTTCTTCTTTTAGTGTTGAGACTCTGGCTGTGACAAGAAATGTTGAGGATCTTGTGGCTGCAAGATTCACACCCATCATCCCTACCAAAGTCTTGGAGCCCATCTCAAGGGAGATTCTCACATCTAAGATCACTTCATCCGCTAGTTTCGTAAGCTTTAAGCATTTTGATTTTGGAAAAATCAATTGGACATTCATTGAACAATTTCCTAATAAGTCTTTCTTTTCGTAGTCAACATCCTCAGAGATTGTACAACCAGATGTGGCAGCTGAGAGGAAGATTGTGAAACCCAAAGCAGCTCGCTTTGACAAGAAGTACTGTGCCAAAGTCATTGGACTGAAGAGCTGTATTAAGGTTGCAACTGACAATGCTGCTTACCTCAGGAACATTGATCTGTACAAACTGGCAGGAAAGCACTCTATTGTTCTTTCTCTTAAACCAAGTAAGTACCAGAAACACAAAATCTGAACATTTCACAAAGGCAGTGCTCACAAAGCAAATTTTACTCACTATCAGTGATTTTTTCAGTCGAAGGTGAAGTCTATGAGAGGGTGGAGCTGGAGGTCCAAGTTGGACCAAAAGCTGCAGAAAAGCTTATCAAACAGATAAACTTGAGCAAAGAGGAAATTGTGGACAACAGACCTGTCTTGATGAAGCTGAAGAAAATCCTGGCTCCTGGAGTAAAGAATGGCAGTTTGTCCTCCTCTAGCTCCAGCAGTTCTCGCTCAAGCCTCAGCTCCAGGTCTTCTTCTGCCTCCTCCAGCTCCTCATCTCGTGTCAACAGCAAGACCGTTGATGCAACTGCTCCACTCAAAAAACTTCGCAGCAGCAGCAGTAGCCACAGCAGCAGTGTCAACAGCAGAAGCAGCAGTTCCAGCAGAAGCAGCAGTGTCAGCAGCAGAAGCAGCAGTAGTAGTAGCAGCAGAAGCAGCAGTGTCAGCAGCAGAAGCAGCAGCAGCAGAAGCAGCAGTGTCAGCAGCAGAAGCAGCAAACTAACATCCTCCAGGTCCAGCTCTGCATCCAACCTGGCATCTCTCTTCAGCGCTAGCTCAAGCTCCTCCCGCTCAAGTGCCCGTCTCTCCAAGGTAAAAGCTTTTTAATTGTCTTGTGACTTTCTGTTGACCAATAGTGATGTATCAAATGTCAGTAAGCGTGAAAAGTGACACATTTTCCTTCTTCTCAACAGCGAGTGATTTATCCACACAAATTCCAGAAGAATCACAAGAAGCAGGTAAGCTGGCGTGTTATTCTGATGATATCTGATAGAAATTGTGAACATCTTTGCTCATATTCGGTCTTTGACTCCTGTTTATATTTTCTCATATAGGCTCTTACCTCCCAAATCACCTCTGCTGTGATTTCTAAGAGCAGAAGCAGTGCTTCAAGCTTTGAGGCCATCTACAGCAAGGTGAATCTTGATCAGTTGCAATAAATAACACCCTCTTTGTCAGATCCTGTCCCTGATGGGTATGCTGGTGTAAATGGTTGAATTGACTTAATGATCTCTTGGTACCCACAGAACAAATTCCTTGGCAGTGAAGTGGCTCCTACCTTCGCTGTTATTTTCCGTGCTGTCAGAGCTGACCAGAAAGTGTTTGGATATGAACTGGCTGTCTACTTGGAGAAACCAACCAGCAGACTTCAGATTATTTTGGCTGATTTGGCAACTGATAGCAACTGGAAACTCTGTGCTGATGGAGTTGTGCTTGGCATGCACAAAGTCACAGTAAGACACTGTATAATCTATATTCTAGCTCTTAGGACATAATTTATAAATTTAGAGTAGCTTATGTTCACTTTCGTTATCTCTCAATAGGCCAAGGTTGCCTGGGGAGCAGAGTGCAAGCAGTATGACACCATAATCACAGCTGAGACTGGTCTTGTTGGTCCAAGCCCTGCGGCTCGTCTCAGAGTTGCCTGGAACGAATTGCCTTCTGCCCTTAAACACTACGCAAAGAAGTATGAAATTATCATATAACTCAAATTTAGTCCACATACATGCAGTATAGGTAAAAAAAATGTCTAAAATGAACCACTTCTTTAACAGGGTCTACGACTACATTCCTGCTTACATGCCAGCTGGTCTCATTAAAGAGAAGGATGAAAACAGCAAAAAGCAGCTCTCACTGACTGTGGTTGCCACATCAGAGAAGACCCTTGACTTTATCTGGAAAACACCAACAGTAAGAATAATTTTGGTAGTTCTCCCAAAATATAAAATAACATTTTCGGTTTCAATTTTTCTAATTGCGCATTTTTGTCAACAGACCACTGTCTACAAGATGGCTCTCCATCTTCCCATCGCTCTGCCTCTTGATGAAATCAAAGGTCTCACCCCCTTTGATGAGGTTGCCGATAAATTCCACTACTTGTATGCCAAGGCAACAGCAGGTTTGTTGCATCAAACTTCCTTGTATCACAAGAAAAGAAATGTCAGTTTCCTTTTGTGTGCCAAAGACTAAATCTTGTTTCTGTACAGCTGAATGTAGCTATGCCAGAGACACACTGACCACATTCAACAACAGGAAATACACCAACGAGATGCCACTGTCTTGCTACCAAGTTCTGGCCCAGGACTGCACCGATGAGCTGAAATTCATGGTTCTGCTCAAGAAGGATCACATCGAACAGAATCATATCAATGTGAAGATTTCTGACATGTGAGTGCCCAGTATTAACAAGAATACAACTAGGATGTCTTTTTTAGTCACCGAGTTGAAAAACTACATTTTTTCTTTTTGTTTTTACACTTGCAGTGATATTGACCTGTACCCCAAGAACACCGATGTGATTGTGAAGGTGAATGGAATGGAAATCCCCATCAACAACCTGCCATACCAGCATCCAACAGGTTAACATTCAAACTCATCCTACCCTTAAAATCTTGTACCTTAGCAGTAACATAATTCAATATCAAAAACTACACATCAGTGTCTGAAAGCTCCAAAGTTGACAAATCTCTTTTTTATTGTACAGCTAAAATCCTGATCAGGCCAAAGGGTGAGGGCATCGCTGTGTACGCTCCCAGCCATGGTCTGCATGAAGTCTACTTTGACAAGAACACATGGAAGGTAAACACAACATTAACTCAGGAATTAAATGGGTATTAAGTTTAATAACATGTTTTCCAGTTCTTTGCCTAACCAATTCTTATTCTATTCACCGTGCAGGTTAAAGTTGTAGACTGGATGAAGGGACAGACCTGTGGACTCTGTGGAAAGGCTGATGGGGAAGTCAGACAGGAATACCGTACACCAAACGGCCGTGTGACCAAGAGTGCAGTCAGCTATGCTCATTCTTGGGTTCTGCCAGCTGAGAGCTGTAGGGATACCACTGGTGAGACAAAAGAGATGTCTTACTTATAAAACAGTTCTTCTTGGTTTAATGAATACATTTTACATATCACCGATTGAACTCTCTTTCTCACAGAGTGCCGTATGAAGCTTGAATCTGTGCAGCTGGAGAAGTCAGTCAACATCCATGGTCAGGAATCCCGATGCTACTCTGTTGAGCCTGTGCTGCGCTGTCTGCCTGGATGTTTCCCTGTGAAGACCACCACTGTCATGGTTGGCTACCACTGCCTGCCTGCTGGTGAGTCTTGCACAAATTACATCTGCTTTCATACCAGGAATAGAGATGACAAGAAAAACACATTTTCCTAATTGCTTTTCTCCCTCTACTTGTGCAGATTCAGCCCTGAATCGTGCTAACAGCCTGAACAACATCTACGATAGCAGTGTGGACTTAAGGGAAACAGCAGAAGCCCACTTAGCCTGCAGCTGCACAGCTCAGTGTGCTTAAAAACAACTTCTTCTGTCAGTCACTTACATCATGCCTATGTTTTAAATATATTAAATAAACAGCATCTCAAAGTACTTTCGTCTAAGTCTTATGTCTTACACCTGAGAAAAAAAAATTACTGATGCATCACCTACTATGAAAAATATATTTTCTAAAATTCAAAAATATAATGTTATATTAAATACTGCAGTTTAACATGATGGGAAGTTGGTGTAAACAGTTTTCAATCTATTTAGATATGTGCATTGGCTTCATAGCTTCTTATTGGCACATACTGTTTAAAAATGTGTTACATTTTGAACAAGTTAGCACCTGCTTAAGTGCTAATTTCATAGAATTACCCAAGTCTACAAATATTCAGATAAAATGCTATATTTTAAAAGAAATAAACACCTCATTTCAACTTAAAAAACACATTAAAGTTATTCTCAGTTTTCATTTTGACAAAGTCAAATAATATACATATATTTAAAACATGAAAAAAATAATATAAGATTAAGAACAACACAATAAAATAGAATTTGTAATTTCATTTTCAGCACCTTTATCACACTTATATAACTAAATAATTTCAAAAATAACTTAAATATGGTCAAGTGATAAACATATGTTGTTATACCTACATGTGTTTATCCATCCATCCATTTTCTATACTGCTTATCCTGTTGGGGTCACGGGGTGGGGGTGGGGGGGCAGTTAATTGCTAGGCTTACACGCATTTAAATGTGCTTAAATAATATTCCATCACTTTAAAGCGTCAGGCCTTGGAATAACACCACGCACACACACACACACACACACACACACACACACACACCCAAACACACACTCATATCCCTTTCATTGTAGCATTACACATTTTTCTTCACATATAGTTACCGATACTGATTTACTGATTTCCCTGTTATTCCCTTGTGCCTTTTCTCCTGGTGTTGTATTAGTTTGTGTTTTTTGATGGACTTCTGTGTTTGGACATTTGAACTAAGTCCTCGTTTTTCCTTCTGGGCTTTTGATTATTAAATCATTTTTTGTTGGGGTTGCGCTTTGGTCCTTTTCTTGTTTTTTATCACATTCTGATGAATACTAATCACCACATCTGGGACAGTTCAGCTACAAAATATGATTGAAAAAAAGTGGTGTTCACATAAAATCAAATACAGCTTTCATCACAGCACCTACCTCTATGCAAGACAGTCTTGATGAAACATTTTCACTCTGCTGTTTAAGACTCTTGATTAAAACCCTGAGGCAGTTGCAGGTCACAGATGATTCAGCAGTGAAAGGTGAAGCAGTCAGTTGATCAATAACTTTAAGTTGTGACTATTAAAGCAAATACAAGTCAAATGTCTAGAGATGTTTGTTTAAAGAGTGTATAGTAAATGTTTCCAAGAATAAAAGATTGTCTTACACACATGTCACAATCCTCTGGTTAAGATTCAACCAAATGTGTAAATAACACTAGTACAATAAACCCATTCATTCAAAACATGGTGAAAGATTAAAACATACATATCAGAGTAGGCTACTTTGTTGCTGAATAGTGTGTGATATGTGAGAAATTTTAAAGCCTTATTCAACTACAACATCTTACATCTAACCCACTAGCACAACTGCATCAGTTACCAGCCGATAATGTTCTCCTCCATGTCTATGTTGAACTGGAGAAACATTACATGACCAAGTATCTTATTGCATTCAGTTGAACAGCAGCGTTAAATCTACTGGTAAAATCCGAGGGTGCACTGTTTACCATGGTGCAAAAGTTATAAAGCTGTGATATATATAATATGGTAAATGTAGGCAGGTTTACTGCAACAGCTAGCATCAAGACCAAAAAAGAGATGTCAAAATCAGGTCAAGCCATGGACAAAAGATATGACTACAAAACAAAATTTACAGTACCAAATTAATAAATAAGTTACACGTAGCATCTAAAAACAGAACAGAAAGATATTGAAAAATAAACAGTTACAGTATGCAGAGCAGCTATTCACAACTCATCCTGGCTTCCGCTTTTAACAGCTATGATCATTTTGCAGTCTGTCCTCTAGTGTTTGGCATTCACAATACAGGCATGTTTCTGAAAATCTGCAAATAATCCATGATTAATGATCATTTATGGGAATTCTGATTTAAAGATGCAGGTTTTGGCTTCATATTGAGCTGGTCATTTCCTTCCTGAGCATATCTGCTCTAGTCTTCACTTTCGTTCCGCTTTTTAAACTGGACCCCAGCACTTCCATTCAAAAAGATGCTTGATTCTGCGATGCGTTCAGTCTTTCTCTTTGCTTTGGTTGAACTATGAACCAAAAAAGAAAAAAAAATCAGGAACAGACACTCGGAGAACTCTTTTAGTGGTGCACTATGTCATAATTTTTATAATATCAAAGTAAAACCAAAAGCACTATACCTGTTTTCAGGAATAAGGCAGAGTGTGTGATACAGGTCAGCCGTGGATTTTGATTTGTGAGGAACAAATCTAGACGAGGGGGAGGATGATTCAGACGGGCATTTTATGAGCTTCCTTTGAGCTGACGCTGCACTCACCTTTGTTTCAGCTAAAAAATAAAATAAAACTTTATTGATCCTTGTCAGCCTGAAATGATTGGTCGTTAAAACACAAGTAATACCACAGTAGTTAAAATAGGAACTCCTACTGTAAACATAGAAAATAATTTGATTATATAATTCTTCATAATTATGATATGAGGATATTAATGTACCATCGTTATGAAGTTTATCAGATACAGCTGTTTCAGCATTAAGATTGGGTATCTGGCAGGAGGTTTAGTGTAAAATATTAAATACTCACATAGTACATAGGCACTTTTAGACTTTGACATCGGGGCTTTTTTTGACTCAGAAAATGGACTCATGTTTAAAAACTGGTGTTTGAGCCACATTGCTCGATCATCCTCGAAGGCCTTCCTCTGCAAGTTTCATAAAACACAAGCCATGTCAAAAACAGACCCACTTTTTAAACCTCACATGAGTACACATACCAGACTAGAAATAAATTTCATGAATCACCTCATGGCTAAGTCTTATGGCTGCTTCAGTGAAGTTTTTTCTCTCCTTCTCAAAGATTTTCCTTTGTTCCTCAAGAGTCTCCCACTCCTCCCTGAGACGCTCTTTCTCCTGCAGCATGAAGCAGTCGCTCAGCAGAGATGCAGCCTCCTCATCACAAGGAGAGCTCAGCTGCTGCTGCAAATAAAAGTAGGAGTTATTTAGTTAAGAACTTTGAATAAATAAGGTATCACTCTAGTAAGTGAGGTTTGGTTTCTGTGCTCTGCTAACACTATGAAAGAGTTGAAAGTTTGAGTCTGTTAGAGATCAACCAGTCATCTATTATGGTTTAATAGACGCTTTATGCCTCTAGGAATGGTGGTGAATATATCTTTCAAATAAAGCCAAGTGTTAGCGTTAATGACTTCCAGGCAAGACTGTCTTTTCCATGTGGTTATTTCTACAGGGTTTTTTGGTCTATATCAGGGCTGTCCAATTTGTTGCACTTCCTCTCCTGACCACAAATTAACATTGTGTTGCATTGGGAGTAGGGTGGCGCTGTTGAGCTCCAGTCAGCTCAGATCTGGAAGCCCATGACCAGAGAGTGAGTCAGTGAGAAGATGCTTGGGTCATGGCAGAGATGGGGCGTGTGAGGCAGTGGCACACTAATAAGGGAAAGTTTAAAAATAGTTAGGAACATTACTTTTTTAATTAGACTGATTTCAAGGCGATATGCCCAATTAGTATTTGTGCCATATGGATGTTCAGTAATTTCATGCTGTGAAACACAATAAAGAATCGTGTTACTCATTTTCAGAATTACTTTGTATGAGTTATTATTTTGCACAATTATGCTATAGGCATATTTAATTTCATGCACTGCAACATGAATGTTTAGTTTTGGCCTGCGACCCTCCACCCTGATTCATTTTTGGCCCTTCACTGAAAAGAATTTGGGCACCCCTGGTCTATATTATCTCCAAAGAAGTGCTGTTCACCATAAGAGCCACAGTAGAATGTCATAAGGTTAAGCAGCTCTAATTGTGCTACCTTCAGTGGTATTAGTCCAAAAACAGCAGCTTTGTAGGAAGTAAAAACTCACGCTTTACAAGGTCCCTCCTTAGAGCAGAAACCTTTAAACTGCATGTTTTTTAACCTACTTTGGGCCAATTCCATTTGATACGTTTCAGGAAGTGATAAGTTTTATTTAGTGTCATGCAGATCTCTGGCTTAAATTCAAATGTTATTATGGATTGTTAGCTGCAATTTAATGCAGGTATTCATTTATAGAGACTGATTCTTCATAAGCATACAATCGATTAGGGTTGATTTGTCATCAGGGTGGACAAAGTTCCACTTATATTGTTTTCCACATGGGTGTTTTAACAGGATTAAACCAAAGCCTGGTGATACATGATTAGTTAAGACAGCTTGGACTATAAATGCACTTCAAATGAACCCAGAGGCTGAACATCACAGATTCTACATCTCCAATGCAGAATCTGTGAATATAAATTAGAGATAAACATAAAAAATATAAAACTTTCTTAGGCTGGCTACACACTAGATGGTTTTAAAACATGGGAGACCACAGACATGAAAATAGTTTCAACTGATTTTTTACACTATAATCCTCCAACAGCAAAAACTTGATGACTTCACCAGACTGTGATAACACACACTTGCCATTTGTAGTTACAATTTCACTGAAGAGATTCCTCACACAGTCGGAAGCCTTAGTGTCCCTTTAACTTCAACTCAAAATAGATAATATTTGTTCTTAATGATATTTCATGCTGACATTGCTTTTTGGACAGTAAAGAAACTCCATGGGCCATGGTTGGTTAAAATTTTATGGTAAGATCTGTCTTACATGCAGAAGCTGCTGTTGTGTTTGAATGAATTCTTTGCACTGCTGAATCTCTTCCTTAAGTCTCTCCATCTCCTCTTCATGTGTCTCCCGAGAAACAGCATCCGTGCTTTTAATGTCACCCATCTGAACCAGAGATGCTGCACAAATATTAAAGAAAATCAGAATTTATAGTCATTGCGACATCCATTATAGTATGTCTAGGCCAAGATGCCAATATATTTTAATGTATGCTTTGCAACATGTATATAACACCATTTTATGAGTGTGTTATTAATCTAGCATAAAACAAATATGTTCTCATATCAAAAGCTGAGATATATACACTACCTTGACTGTCCAGTCTCTCCATGTGACTTTTAAGTCTTCTCCACTGGAGGCGAATACTGTGAGTCAGCTTCTCCCGGGCGTGAACACAATATTGGTCAACACTTTCTTTACTGGAATCAAACACTTCCTCATCCTCCTCAGAGTCAGCCTGTTAATGACAGTTATCTTTTACTTGGAAGACCAGAGAATATCATAGGAAACCATACAACATTAATCTATATTTTGTTAATTCTGAATGCAAAGATAAAAATAAAACAACTTGTCCAACCTGTAAGCTTTCTTCCTGATGCTCATCACTTTTTGCTGTTGATTTTTTTGCTCTGAGAATTGTCACCATGTCTTTTTTCATGTGCTGCAGAACTTTGTTTAACTCTGCATTTTCCAGCAGCAGTTCCTTTTGTCGGGCATCATAGTCACTCAGCAAAGTCTTATACATCTCCCCTTCATGCCTTGACATGGGACAGACAATCATTCAATTATTCATCTATTTTAATTTTATGAACATCATGTAACAATCAAAGCAAAAGTTACGCTCCATCAGTTTGGATTAAACCACGACACAACTTATCTTTCGTAAAATAAACCCAAGAAAAACGACTAAGTACCTCATGTAGCCCATTTCAAATACAGACCTCTCCGATTGCTTTTTCAGATTATTCATTTTATTTCTTTCTATGCCTTCAGTGATGCGACTCACAGTTAAGGCAAATATTTAGAGAAACAGCTTTAAGAAGTGAACTTACTTTGCTTCTGTCTTTTCAGTTTTCCACAGACTTCTCTTCCCATCAGCTCTTCCAATGTTGTTTAACACATCAATAGCTGAAAGCAAATAAATTAAATGTAGAAGGTCAGACTTTAAAGACTGTAAAGGCATCTATAACACTATGATCAAAGGTTTTTATTTCACGTTAAAATGTTGGTTTGAAGATTTCTTTTTCACCTTGTTTCTTCTCCTTTTTGTCAACCAGAAGTTGGTTCAAACGCTCCTTCAATTTGTTAAATTCTCGTTCTTTCCTTTTCATCTCGTGATTGTACTGGCTGGCACGACTTGCAATTATGTTCTGAAGTTTTTGGACCTGGAAGGAAAAATAAAACAAGTATTTTGTTTAAATCATCAAACTTTTCTGAATAAAAACTGCATTGAGTTTCATAAAATTTGTTGGGAACCATTTTCCTTAACATACCTCTTCTTTTTCATTTTTCAGGCAGTTTTGTAAACTCTTCATTTTCATCTGCAGCTGTCGTTCTCTTTCAAGTAACGTTGTGTTTTCTCTTTTGCATTGTTCAAGCTGCTCCTACGACGCCAGAAAAGAATGACCATTATTAAGGCGTATGAGTGAATGCAATTAACATGCAATCTTGAAGAATTTAGTTCACACTTTTTTTATTTGAAAACTGTATTCTGTAAATTAATCCAAGGGTGTAAATCTTTGCATACTTTTAGTCTGGTGCTGGTGAGCTGTAGGTAGTCCACATTGCTGCTGGACTTCAGCTGTTCTATTTCCATGTTTTCCAGAGTTCTGAGGCCTCTGCGATGTAACTGAATCAGGTCATACATGCAGTTTAGCACCGCCACAACATTCATCTCTGAGCTGCTGTCTGACTCTGTCCAAACTGGAGGCAGGCCAAGTGATGACACCTCCTGCAAAAAAGAGTCAAGAAAAACAGGATGTTGAGAAGAGAATCGTACGCTACAAATCACAAACTGTGGTAATAATACATCATTGATACTTGCGAGGTTACCTACCTGATTGATGTGCGATAGACATTCTTGTACGTTGTGCTCTGTGCAGAAGGAACTGAGCATGTGAGTGCTTCTGTGCAGTGGCAGCAATGATTGGCTAAACTGCCTCAAGGGGGATGCTCTACATTCAACGGAGCCGGTGCCAGTGTCCTTGACTTCTGGGGAAAAATTGTCAATCAAATATGAGCAGGATACCTATGCCCATGTAAGCATGCTTGACAAGGAGAGGTAACACTAAATATGGAGTTAAAGATTCAGATGTTGAGGTTACATTTAGCAGCAGAAACTAAGAATAGCACTTCTTCCCATTTGTGAGTTTTTTACCCACTACTCCCGACTCAAAGGCTGTGTTACAGAGAATAAGATGAAGGTCAAAATTATGCATGAATTTATTTTACACATCTACATGCTTCCCAAAAGGTTATCACCATAAAGCTGAAATCATGTGCAAAATCTAATGTAGCATCAGAGACAGGTGAAATAATGATACACTTTTTTTTTTTTAATTGCTGAGTTTAAATGCTCAACACGTCTCTCTCAGAGTGAGTATCAAAAGACCCTTAAAGACTTCAAAGTCTGAACTCACCCAGGGAGGACTCTGGCATTTTGGTGGTGAAGCCTTCAGGATGTGTGTGTTGATCATCTACTACATGTGCAGGATCCACCTACGCACTTCCCTGCTCCTGAAATAGAGCCTCAGATTAGCAGTGTCCATTCAACACGGTCTAATCACAGATTACGAGGCAATCAAGGCTAACATGCAGCAGTGGGGATGTGGAAACTCACAGCACCCTTCAAAACCAACTGATGACTAAGCTAAGTCATTCAATAATTATAGGCCACATTCTCAGTAGTAAATGCATGGTGGATCAAAAGCTATCTTATAGGTTATATACATTATATATATTATTATTATTTTAATCATTGCATTCATTCAAGTCCTTTAGGAGACTGATTTAGGTTGTTAAACCGTTGATGCTGTCGTGGTGGGGGTTGCTGTACCACAACATGATCACTGTGGGGGTTTTAAAAGGCTCCTCTTTGAGACCAGACTGGCTTCTTATCCTAAAGCTCTTGTCATGAGCTGATCTTGCAAATGCCAGACACACAGTGAGGGGATTTTACTGCAGAACCATACAAAAAGAAACAGTTTTTCCTCCTATGGGAGTAATGCATATATTTCTACCATTTGCCACACAATATAGTTATAACTGAAAAGTCATGGTATCATGTGCAACACTTCCATTACTGGTTTCCAGCTATCAGAGCAGACACCAAAAGCTGCAAAAAAATTTAAAGTACATTATACATATACTGATTGTATATATCCTTATATACTGATCGTAACATGAGTATTTTTTTACTGTTTACTGTTTGATATTTTTACCTTTCTATCACTGTTTTCTTTGTTTTTTATATTGTACTTTCCCCAAGTCTATATATTTTACTTACTTCTTAATATTATAGCCTCTTTTATGTTTTTATTTATCTATTCATTTCTACCTTGTTTTAGTGTCATATTGCTCTTTTCTGCCTTTATTGATTTTTGCTGTCTGTCTGTTCTTTGTGAAGCACTTTGGGCTGCATGTTTTCATGTATGAAAGGTGCTCTACAAATAAAGCTGAGATGAGCCGAGTTTATTTGATCCAATCAAATACCTTTTATTGTCCCCAAAGGTTAAATCCTCTTGGGCTGCTATACACAGAGGAATCAATAAATACAACAAAGAAACAGACACTAGCCACATGTTCACAGAGAAGCTAGGAGTTTTTTAAACTCGGTTTCATACATTTAGCTCTGGGAAGCAATAACTCACTGTTAACTCAGTGGGCCTTCCCTTTGGTGTCAGATACTTAATCAGTCTGGCTGGACAGATGGCAAGTCTACAGCCGCAAGGCTTAACAGGCCTAGACCCTTCTTAGACTGACCAAGCACAAGTGTTAACCTTTATATAAATCATAAAACTTTTTACAGTATAAAATCTCCTAAGAAAAGTTTCTACAGAATTGTGAACATATTGAATGTTAAGGTTTTTGGTCTGTCTCACTGAGACTTGCATGAAAATAACAGGCATATAATTTAGGTGACATTTTAGGCTAGACTGTAAACCACCAAAGATGCCTGATGGGGTCACAGCAGGTAGCTCAGACTAATACTTGAACACACACAGCCCTGCAGTTCACTGTGGCCCACAAGGGTTGGAGTGATTATGTTCCGATTTTTATATTAGTCTGTTTTAGTGTGTTACTGACTGACAACTGATTTCTTATGACGGACATGCTTTATTGCAAGGTTGCCATAAAGGATTGCAATATCTTTTCTTGCTGGGTATTAAGTTGTATGAGCTGGCATGGATACAAATAGCATGGGTCATTTCTATTGAACACTTCAAAAGTTCAACAAGCAGACCTGAAAGGGAAAGCTAATGTTGATGTTATGCATTGCAACTTCTAGCTACACAAGAGCATCCAGCATCCCTCCTCTTAGTAAGAATAACTCTGAAAACATTTTAGCATCACTGACAACATCATCCCGCTTTACAAACCGTAGCTGTTTATGCCAAACAAATGCCCGTAGCGTCAAAGTATTTTAGCTAGTGTTAACATTGCCAGTACTATAAACTATAGACAAATAACCACGGAAAAGCCTGGTACAAGTTTGAGTCTCGTTGTTGACGTATAAGCATTCCCACAGCCTTGGTCAGCCAGCAAATAATGCTTATTTTGTATACCGTTAAGAAGATAAGACAAAGGTCAATTAGGTGTTTCGTGACACAGCAGACGTTGAATTTACCAGACGTTGCTCACTGATCGTAAAAACATTTTGACATTGAAGCCAAACGGCTAACCTAACATGCAGACACGATACAAGGCAAACGTTAACAAACTCTGCAGAATAAATAACTGATACTCCGTGTGTTTCATGTACTTACTCGACGTTTCAGTGTGTTATGTTTGTCCAATTTGCTCCTTACTTCACGACACAACAGCTCCTCAAGCTCTGTCGGTCCAAATGACACCCCACACCACTGAACGCAAACCAAACAGGACGCTAATTGGCTGACTCGTTGTCTAGCAACCGAGCACGGCAGAACGTGATTGGCCAACGGCTGTGGGGAAGGTCAAACGTTTGAAAGGCAATCCGTTTTCAAAAATACTCTATAAATGTTGCTGTTTAAGGCGATAAAACGTGTCATACTTTTTAAATATGAACAATGTGAACGCAAAAGTAAATTTAATCAAACAAGCTATGTTTGATTAAACTATATTTTAAGCTATGTTGTGATTTACTGATGATATCAATGTATGCCACTTTATTAGCCACTTTCAATGAAATTTGTGAACTTTTTACCCAATTCGCCCCCTTCCCACTTTTAATCCCATTTTCTCTACTTTTCCTGCCATTTATGCCACTTTTGATAACCAGTCAGGCCACCAACAACCAATTTTTGCCACTTTTGAACCTTTATTCACCACTTTTTCTGTCGTATTTGCCACTTTTGACCCATTTGTGCCCCAGGTAACCATTTTTTCGCCACTTTTAACCATTTCTTTTGCCTGTTAACCCTTTTCCCACTTCTTACCATTGTATGTTTTAATCCAGTCTGCCCCTTTTAACCCATATGTGCCACTTTAAAAAAAAAAAGTCACTTTTTAACCACTTTTATTCTGCTTTGAGGAAAGCGGTTTACAGTTTGAGGAAGGTAATATACTACGGTACAAGTATATTAATAAGTTATTTGTTGCTTTAATAAGAGTGGTTGTTATTCAAGTTTTAAAAAATCACATGATTATCACAGCTTTACTTTATGATGGATCATGATTTTCATGACCTCCAGACCCCCCTCCCCCCTAATTTGGCTGCAGACACACAAGTGGAAAACTTACTTTAAACAGGCCAAACTTTAATGTAAGACAATCACTTCTTACAAGAATACATCAAAATATTGCACTTCACAGTCAGTGACACAAGCCAATACAGACAACCATAAATTCATATTTAACAAAACAGATGAATTAACTCCCTTTGTGTTAATTTTCTGAGTTTATATAATTTTCACCGGTTCCAAGTTAAATTAAAACTTTGGAAAGTGTTAAATTTTCACTCTCCCATGGTTTAACTTGTAACACCCATAGTGCTTTTTATGCATTTAAGTGTAATTTTCAAACAGTTATGTGGTATTTCCTTACCACCTTGGGTGCCAATTTGAGGTACTTATAACTGTTATTATTGACAAAGAAAATACACTTTTAATATCAAATTAAAAATGCCACCCTACAGTCAATACCTACAGCAAAATTATGTGTTTTATAACAAAGATGGAGCAAAGAGACAGACAGAGGTAGAAAAAGCATCCACTACAGCCAACAGAAAGGGGGAAACAGAGCTGCACTTTCTAATTACCTGTCTTTTATACCAGTAAATCACAACCCCCTGGGGGGGTCACGAAAAACTGAAAGGGGGTTGCTAGATGCCTTCCAAAAACCAAAGATATTTTCAGTGATTTCAAATTGTAGATTTTACCCATTTTTATAAAAAATACATAAATAAAATTAGTTCAATGTAAATTTAATACATTTAAAACGTCATTTGGTGAGATTTATGCTGAAATCAAAGAAATGTTGAAAAAAATCTTTAAAATGTTCTGAACACAACTTTTCCTGAAAGTGCACGACTGTGTTCAACTTTACTTCAACCCCCTTCAGGTATGGTAGGGGTTCCTGGTCCTTTTAACCTTTATTTTGGTGGTACCGGGCTGAAAAGTGTGAGAACTTATGTTATACAATGGCATCAGAAACAAACTCTATTCAATTTTCACCAGCAAACTAAAAGAATTCACCAGCATTAACAATGATCAGAAACTTCCTTATCTGCTTGCTGAAGTGCAACAGTGTACAAATGTTGCAGTAAATTGTGAGCTTAGGTGACTAAAGAATAATCTCAATTACCACACCACCACTATGACAGTACTGTCTGCATATTTCTTAAAAAACAATATAATTTCTACATTTGTAACCATAATATATTGTTTTCATGCCATTATTATCATACATTTGTATATTGTTTTGGTAATGAAACTGGTGAAAATGTTCATCTTTAAAGAGTCGGATTTTCAAAACTCAAAAATTTCAGGTTTTATGTTGTGGTAAATACTCGAAAAAAAGGAATTTGTTTACAAAAATTGTTATTGGCGTAGAGTTTTTAAAACATTAACATGTTTTTAAATGTTAATATGTAAAGTGAGGGGTGGGGGGTGGGGGTACTAGATTTTTACAATCATCTAACTCCATCACTGAAGACCATTTTGCTCAGATTGGAGTTAAAATTATACTAAGGGAGTTAAAATCAACTCTGACATGTTTAAGACTGAGAATTCAACACATCATATTATTTTTTAATTGTTTTGTTCCAACAAACTTGTCCATGTTTTGAGGAAGAGAGGATATAACATGGAAGAAACACATAAATGAAGTATGCTTAGATACTGTAATTTCCATGTATAATATAAGCCATGACATCTGGGCTGCTGCTGTTGCTTCCTTTATTCAGATGCTAATTCTAGGTCTAAATGCTTGAGGTTTAAGGAATTAATGAAAATTCAGCTTACTGACATTTTAAAATCATGAATCGTATAAGAGAGTACATTGGTTTTATGGCAGTAAAGTGTCCTCTAAATTTGGATTTAAGTTTGTTAAGCCAAAAGTGCATCAGGTTGAAAAAATATAAGGCAAAGGCTGTTATAGACATTAATGTGTGTGCCTATAAGAGACTGAAGGTGTGTGTGATGACCTTTGTTACTTCTAGTTACAACAATGGAACAATGATTTTTAAACACTGCTACAAAAAGCTTTTTGATTTTCATTTTAACATTTGACTCTACAGTGCTTAACAAATTTATTATACCACCTTAACCCTAACCAAAGTCAGGTTTATGCCACAGCTGCCCTAAATTAACAGCATCGGTAATTACCAAAATCATTTTTTATGTTTCTGCAATGGTTAATACACCAATATGTCGAAGGTCTTTAACCCAAATGATATTTTTAATGCTAAAATATAATTATTATTTTTATCCATGAATTTTTAAAATTTACTGATTTACAAAAAAACTGAAAAAATAGTAAAGCACATTATTATTTCTTGATTCATATGTCAAATTATAGTTATTTACTTGCATTCCTGAACAGAAAAATGAGTTTTAGTGGTTGGATGTTATGCTTGATTCATTTCGGACTTTTCAGAGAAGCCCAGTGAACCAGCTCAAATTTGGGTATAAAAAGGTGAACTCAGTTTGAAATCCCTCATTCCTGTTCAAAATGGTAAAACACTGAGAGCTCACTGAAAATGAAAGAGTCCACATTAAAGCACTTCATGATGCTGGATGGTCTTTGAGACAAATGTGACAGGTGGTCTAATAAATTTGTTAAGCACTGTATAGAGCAATATTTTTGATCCTATAACTGCAGAACTACATATAAACTTAATGTATAGCTCACTAGACACCTTCACTTAAACAAAACAGAGCAGGACTAGATGCCATACAATTATTTTCACGCCCTAATCACTGACTGGCACAGGGACTTCTCTGGATTCTGATGTTCTGAGCAGTGGGTCAGTGTCATTGTCTCTTTTTGCTTCTAGCCACCATGTTGTCATCTCGCCTTTTCCCTGTTAGGCCAAAAGAAAGAGTAGAGTCAGGGTGATAAAGATAGAGGAGAGTCATATTGCAAAGCATGTCTCCCTTTGAATTTTAAATAAAGCCATTAGGGTTTGATGGGGGGGGGCAGAGGAGCAGCAGCTGCGGCCACCTCTTAAGACATCACAAGTGTCAGTAATGATGCCTCTCTCCCTTGGGAATGAAGACTTCACCCCTCCCCCATGTCACACTGCCAACACCCAAAAAGAGGTCTAAGGTTGCGACATGAAAAGAAACCATGAAGAGGATAATACAAGACTTCCCTGAGTAAAAAGGAACAAATACCATGCAGACCCACCTTTTTTTTCTCTTTTGGAGGGAAGTGTTGAATTTCCTGTGATCTTTTCAAATCTCATGAAACAAAATAACTTGTTTTTCTTCACAGGCTAGCTTATACACTGATTTATATATACATATGATGTCACCTTCACATTAAGAGTTCCTCTGCATGTCAGAACGTAACCTCTGAGCGTGTGAAGGAGGTCTGCTGTGGCACCACTCACTTGGATCTTCAGGGCTGTGGACGATAGTTATTAATATATCTGATACAGCATGTTTTTTTTATCCTGACATTTATGGATAAATATTTTTGTATTAACATGGTGCTTCAAAATACAGCAGTTTTCATCAGTTATAAAACAGCCTAATAAAATGTTAAATGTAAAATACAATAAGCCATTTGTATTTTTATAGATTAAATGAGTCAGAATATAGCAGATTAAGAGTTACTTTTGTCAATTCTGAGTAGCTTTCAACATACATATTGAATTTTGTGTTAAAAGGTTGCTTGCAAAACGTGCAAGTACTGCACAGTGTGCAGCAAGGAACTATAAAATTGTGATTATTTAGATTTCCCCTAATATATTTGTCAGATCAAGTCTAATGTTATGTTTGCTCAACATTATATTTAGCTTTAAAGCAACCCTCTCTGAGCACAGCCTCTCAGCACTTTCCATGATCCCACAGGCTTAATGCAGATGATTAGGTGAGCACATTGTCCCTCCTCTAACTCTCCTTAGTTGTGACATTGCTGTAACCCAGAGACAATTCTGTTTGACACAACAGAAGCAGAGATACAACGGGCCTATGCATCAGTCCTGGACTATCTTAGACGACTCATGTACACAGTTCAGCATAATGGAAACCTCATCTAACCTGAAATCTTCTGACACCACTCATTCCCTTTAGGGACATTAATTGGATCAGAGGTTGTGTGCCTAATCCTCGATTACCTTCACTGGTTGACTCCATCCGTGACGCTGTGTTAACAGTGTCCCCAAATAGACAGTAGCGAGGCATTTTGGTACCAACCACGCCTGCCACCACAGGTCCTGGCAAAAGAAACAGCATGACTGCATCATCGTGACTGGGACATTGTGACGTTTTTTTATCTGCAGATATGTAGTTACAAAGATCAATGATAATGAACCATGGCAAAGATTAATGTTATGATCCAAACAAAATCCATCAGCAAAATGATGAAATATAGAGTATACAGGATGCTCTTAAAGACATCTATTATCTTGATTTTTTTTCCAACCAAAAAAGCAAATCATGAACTCCACCTATCATTCCCCGCTCTCTCCTCCCAATTTCCAACTTTATCCACAGTTCTATGTTAGTTTATGGGACTACCCTCATCCTTCAGATTAAAAGCGGGCCCAGTTTGATTGGTAAATGATATGGAAGCTGATCATTCGTGGTTGAATAAACTGATGTTGGACATGGGTGAGATTGCTGGAGTACCTGAGTGGATACCGGCTCTTATCTTCAGCTGCGTGTTTGGTTTGTGAGGGATCTTGAAACTGTGGCAGACACTGACCAGATCCAGAGCCATGCTGGCTATCTCTCCAGCATGATTGATGCCATTTTCTCGAGGGACTCCTGAGACCACCATATCTGCAAAGTTAGACATTTTTCCAGGAAAAAAGAGGTAATACAGAATGGAAAGATGGAGTGATATCAAAATGTTGCAGAAATAACTTCCTGTTACAAAATAACTGTTGCCCATTTGACCATCTTAATCATACCTCTTTCTACCATCCAGTTTGAACTAAATTCCCAGCAAAGACAGTGGTTGAATTAAGAAGTCTAGTTTATGATCCTCACTTACAGGCATCACCTATGGTTTCCACTTTGTAGACATCATAATTGTCAATAATGTCATCAAAGGTTGTGTAGAGCTGGTTGAGGAAGTTCACCACCTGGTAAGGAGTGCTGGCTCCAGACAGCTGAGTAAAGCCAACAATATCACTGTCAAAGAGGAATAATCAAGTATTTAATTTGATATTATTAAAGTTTATCTTTGTCATAAAAGTTTCAGAAACATTTTTGTGACACAGTATGATAGACCGTTTTGATACTATAAATCAAACAGAAATACAAGCATTAAAGTTGTATATAGCCTCATAATATTGTGAACAAACTATTTCATTAGTCTTGAACAGGGGCGAATTGTGAAGACATAATGATCTATAGAAGTGGGAAACATCATCAAATGGATCACAGTTTTCACATTTTCTGAAATGCCCCCGCTTTTTAGACAGGGCAAATGGCATTTAAAAAATAAAAATGTGTTTTTAAACTGGTCTAGCCTCAGGACCCACAAACACCTCCTTAACCTTTCTAGGGCATTCACTGACTTGGAAATACTAGGAAATTCACGTTTTAAGCCCTAGAATATTATTGGTCTACATCCCAATACTTTTTTCACCTTTTCACCTAATTTCTAAATCATTTTTCATTATTAATCAATGTCAACAAAGTGACCATATGTGGTTCCTTGCCTGTTTATGGTTAGAAATAAATACATAAATCACATAAAGTGTATGCATGTAAAAAATATTGAAAATAAACATATTGAGAGACCAGTGATTATTTACTTGCACATTAAAAAGTTATTTGAAAGCAAAACATTAATTTTACAAGACAAGGTGAGGTTGCCTTTGGATTCTGACCTCTTTTAGAGGAAAGACATGACCAGCTTCAGTTTAATGTAGAAGTCATGGTGGTACCACAAGTTTTATCTTAGAATTACAACAGGATAATCACAAATATTGAATAACTAAGTGAATTCTTGCAGTGATAAGGCTCACAAAAAAAATATACACTGATTTATGCAATTTAAGTTTAATAAAACTGTTATACTATTGTAAAACTCACTGAAATCACATATATTTCACAATTTATTCTACTTATTTCCTGCTAATTATATCAGAAAACATAAGACACATTACAAATATTAAATGTTTGAATTAATTTAAGCAGAAATAAGGCTTAGAGTATAAAATAAAAATGGACATAAACCACATAAGTATAATAAGACTGTTGTAATACCATAAAACCAACCAAAAATCACATCTTTTTAATTTTTATACCTTGAATTTTACACTCCTAAACAGGTGTATGTCAAACTATTGTCCCTCATGTGTCACACTAAAGTTTCAGTAATCTCACACCATTAAAACCTATCTTGCCCTTTAGCACCACTATTCACCTGTAAAATGTCTATGTTTCATCAACTTATTAGTGATATTAAGTTGTGTGATAAGACAGATGGTGGTTTTCAGGCACTTGGGACATCCACAGTACAACCAAGGGCTCGTGGCAACCCTACTACCTACCCTAGGCTGTGCTTACTTGCCACATCCACCCCTGACTATGGAAGCCCATTTTTTACCAAATAAAGAAGAAAAAATGTGAAAGTAAGGCAATTATAAAACAAACAAAAAAATCCTAAGTCACAGTCATGAGGTAAAAAGTCATGATTTTGACTTTGTATCACATAATTTTGAATTTTTATCTCATAATTATGACTTTTTATCACATAATTTTGACTTTGTATCTCATGATTACAACATTTTATTTCATAATTATGACCTAGGATTCTTTTTTGTTTTTACATTGCCTAACTTCCCCATTTTTCTCTTTAATTGTCGGAAATGGGCTCTGACTCTGCTCTAAAGGTGTTAACTTTGCTATTTTTTTTAACAGATTATTTTCACATGCCCCAGGGTTGTGTCAATCCTCCTTTCGACTGATGCTGCCCTCAGGTGGACTTACTCGCCACTACACGCCTTAAATTTGGCCAAAACATGCCTAAAAGTTCCACACAGCACTGCATTTAACCCTAATAATGGCCACTCAAATGCTTTTAATGAAAAATGTTGTTTTTTGGACATTAAATGAAATATATAGCTGAAAAAAGACAAAGATCATATCAAAGATGTTTAAAAAACATACCATCATGCCACATCCATAATATTTAACACTGTTTCCTATAATCACGTGAGCATTTTGGTTGTTTTCTAAAGAATTTAAGAAAATTAACAAACTATCATGGGAAACTCACTTTTTTATGCCAAGATAATAAGATAAATGGCTGAAAATCTTGAAAAATCAACCAAAATGTACATTATTACAGCAAAACAGAGTACAATGAATCAATGTATGTTCACTTATGGGCTTTGGTACTTGCAGACTTTTGGCCACAATTTTTTCCAGGTACACATACACACACCCTTGCTTTAGAGAACACACACCTGAAGTAGATGGTGGCGTTGGAGAAGCTCTGAGCCTCCGCTGTTCGACCTTGTCTGAGATCATCAGCCACTGGTTTTGGTAACATACCTGAAAAGGAAGTTTTATGTTCAAAGTAGGTCTGATGAAAAACTTTCAGCCTGTGTGGCAGAGAGATGAAGAAATGAAGCACCACTAGATGGCAGCAAGAACATCTGATCTGTCCCTCAACACCTTTTAGATTTTGTGTGCAAGTGGCTTATTGAATGACTAAATACAAGACTGACTGAACAGTTATAATTCTTTCAACACAAATTCCCTGAAACTGTATTAGGTATTAACATATTTGGAATCAATCATCCAAGCTGAAAAAATCTTTCACAGATCACTCCTCATAGTTCTCCTGACTCACTGTATAAAAGTCGATCTGTCTTCTGCTTCTCTTGAAGAAGGTCCTGTGTCCTTTCAGCAACTATGGCCTCCAGATGTTTGCTGTACTTCTCCATCTACAAATAATTTTTTGAGGCAAAAATATTCAAATGGAGCAGACAGCTTTATGAATTATTTTCTTAGCTTCTGTCTTTGTTGATTAGGTATTGTAATTTCAATACATATTTTGTGTCATGTGGCGTTTCTGTACAGTTTCAGGCAAATGTAACATGTTTATGACTGTATTTCATACTGAATGTTATTAATTTGATTGTATTTCAGTGAGTTATTACCAGGTTCATCATCATGTCCACAGGGCTGACTTTGTGCGGGTTCATTTTGTCAAGCATCTTCTTCACCTGCTCAAACGTGGGCCTCATGGTGACATTATGACACCAGCACTTCTTGATAAGCTGAGAAAAAAACAATCATACAGAATCAAAGCTGTGATACTTATCAAGCATTTACAAGACTAAATATTCAGTTCAGTTTGAATTTCCAACAGTTTTTCACGGCACAGACCTCACAGTACTCTCCCTGACTGGGGCAGTCTGTATCTGTCTTCCCTGCTCTGAGTTCAGGCAGGGGAGGGCGCCACATCACGTCCATCCTCACTCCTTCGGCCTGGTCCTGTCAGAGAGAAGCGCTGCTTACAAAGCAGAGATCAAAAAGAGGCTGAAGGCTGTAATCTGCAGAGTGGGCTGTCATACTCACTGAAATGAGGTCAGAGCGAGTTGCAATCTCAACCAGAATCATGGAGTAGCTGAGGAGAGGATGAAGAAACTGATTATTTTTCCTGTACTTTTCACTGCAGAAGACTGGACAGAGACACTTCTGTGAAGCTGTATGAATCTCACATGTCTAACCAACCACATTTTTTAAAATTTCTCAATATTCACCTGTAGATATCTGCTGCTGGTGTCATATTAGAGCAGCTTCCCAGTAAGACCTCTGGGGCGCAGTAAATACGATTTACAGCCCCACAATTAAAGCCATTACTGACAACATCAGAGTCCTCTCTTCTGTAAGCTGTGAGCCCATAATCTAGATACAAGCAAAGAAAAATATATGATGTTTACAATAGAAGGATGTAGCTGTGGAGTACAATGATTTCTAGACAAATGTCCTCTCTTCTCTCTTTGTTCAGTGCACACCCAATAACTGTAGCACAAAGCAATAAGAAAAAGCCTTTGACTTTACTTTACAGGCTGCACCACAGCTCATGTGTACAGATGATTATTCTTTTGTTTACCTGAGATTTTGCACACCCAGCGGTCATCAACTACACAGTTTCTGGAGTGGAGTCTCCCATGAAACACCTTGTGCTGATGGAGGTAGGACATCCCACGAGCAATGTCAGTGGCAAAGGACAGCCTGCAGAAGAAGAAATGAAGTTACTATTTGTGTTTTTGACACACTTGTATTTAACACTCCTGCTTGTGATTAGCAATAGTCAGTAGAAGTTACTGCACGGTCTTCTCAGATAAAAAATTTTAGTATTCCATTGATTTTTGTTCCAGTGAACTGTGCAGACTGAAAATGAAGTCTACTTACTGGCAAAAATTATTTCATCTAACAGTGTTCCAATCTAAAGGTTACAAATCTTGATTGTTTGTTTGTTTGAGTGCTATGATTCTTTTGTAGGAAATGTGTTTGTGAAATCGTTTCTCACCTGAAGCCCCAGTTGATGGGGATGTCATCATTGAGCAGGACATCAGACAGGCTGCCTTTGGGGCAGTGCTCTGTGATAATGCTGACGTACGGGACCTCCACTGAACCACCAATAAACTTGCACAGATTTGGGTGGTCCAGTTGCCTAATCAATATGAAAACATGACAGAAAATGCAATGTTTTTTTGTCTTCAATCAGAGCGACAAGACTTTATATGATCAGAAAATTAATATTTCTCCTCTGTATCGTCAAACAAGTTTCCACACCTTACTTCTTTCACCTCTTTCCTAATGGTTTTAGAGAGGGTGAAATGCTTATTCTGGATATGCTTTACTGCCACTGTTCTCCCATCACTGAAAGACAGATAGAGCCATTAAGTTTTATGTAGAATAGACTTTTAAAAATCTACTATCTTGGAATAAGTACATTCAAATTTCCTTTATATAAACTCATGAAGTATCTCTCACTAGATGCCTGGCTGAATGAAGCCTGGTTTGAAGGGGGCATTGACTCCAGTACACACAGTCACATCTGTAGTTCGACTGACACTGGAGTCACTCTTGAAGTGCTGCAGGCTGGCAATGCTGCCAAGGCCCAGGTAACACTCTCTGCCTGCAGACAACATACAGATAAAGTTAATGATAAAAAAAAAAGTTAATATTCATTCAAAAGAGTTTGTAGAAATCCTGAATTCCTGAATTGTAAGAGAAAGAAAATCCTGGCTATGCTTGGATGAGTTTTATAATAAATACAAAGAGCTTTCATGGGACATTTTCATTACTGATGAATTGCAAAAATGTGCATTTTTTTTCAAAAATCATTGTGCAACATTTTACCAAATATTATGCTCTTGTAATTGATGACCCAGCTTTCATCCCAAAGCATCTTCTGTTTCTGGTACTGGAGCCACTGCAGGGAGGAAATTCAAATATCTTAGAGAGAAACAGAGATCCTAATCAGGTTTATAAGTAGATTTACACATACAAGGGGGAGATCTGGAAACAGAAACAGAATAGAAATAGAATACGAAATACAAAGCATTTAACAGTAATCATCCAACTTTTGGGAAAAATCAATCAAATAAGATAAAGAATAGCGAGATCAAAAACTATTTTATAAATAGCTTGAAGTGATTTTAAAAGTAGAGGCTACTCTGAGCACCTGATCATTTTGTTTAACCCAGAAAAATTTTGTGTGTAGCACAAACTGACCACCATGGTTAGGATGAAGCCGCTGCTAAAGAGAGCTACAGGGAGCACAATGGCCACCTTGATAGCGATGGACATGGGACAGATGCCACAGTCTGCAGGGCAGGTGAGACAGGTCTCCTCCAGCTCACAGACATCATCTCCACAAACTGAAATATTGTGAAAACATTTTAGCTTTTATAATAATTACTTTGAACATGGAAGTGACTTCATTCATCAAATATCTGTCCTTGATATAAAACCAGAATAAAAGCATTGTGTGAAAATGTGGCTAGTCTCATAGCAGATAAACAGATAAACACTTATTTTGAAAAGCACATTGGAAGTGATATAAAATCTATATTTTAGGCCTGGGACTTCTTGACAGACTGATAGGATGTTTACAGTGCCGTCAGTCCAACTTAGGCACTTGTTGCTCGGGACTCTCGGTGACAACAATTGTGATCAGTTGTTCACTATTTCCAGAGGAAGCTACACTCACGTTTTATTTAGGAAACTGAAAAGTTCCATTAAATATTCATCTGAAATATGAGCATGTTTTCAAGACCTCTTTACCTGCTACTAGATGACCTTAAGTTAGGTTGAGTTAGCCTTTTCAATTTGGTGACCAACCTCAACAAACCTTCAAATGAACCCCATTGTGGAATGTTGTTATGTAACCAAGACCATACCATTCTGACTACGTGGGGGTGCCCACGGCTGCTAAGCCTGACCTTTTGTTAGCCGGCATTCGCCGGTCATTGGCCGGTAGAAAGGGCGGAAGTCCGGCAGATAAAAATATAACTGGTAAAAATGTCCGGCAGAAAACATGCAAATAACCAAATAAGTAAATACTGAATACTTGATATTATATTTGTGTAACATATAAGATATGTTGCGAGAATGTGTTAATATAAACTAAAAGTTGCCTAATTTACTACATCTACTGTCCTGCTGCTGGGGTTGTTTATCTCCTCAGGCGGCAAGCACATGGCTAATTACAGGTACATCTCAATAAAGTAGAATATCATGAAAAAGTTCAATATTTTTGTCACTCATTTCAGAAAATGAAATCCATATATTATATAGACTCATTACACATAGAGTGAAATATTTCAAGCCTTTAATTCTTGAAATGTTGATGATTATGGCTTACAGACAAGAAAACACAAAATTCAGTGTCTCAAAAAATTAGAATATTACATAAGATCAATTAAGAAAAGGATATTTTAAACAGAGATGTCAGGCTTCTGAAAAGTATGTTGATTTCTATGCGTTCAGTACTCAGTTTGGCCTCCTTTTGCATGAATTACTTCATCAGTGCGGCGTGGCATGGAGGCGATCAGCCTGTGGCACTGCTCAGGTGTAATGGAAGCCCAGGTGGCTTTGATAGCGGCCTTCAGGTCATCTGTGTTGTTGGGTCTGGTGTCTCTCATCTGCCTCTTGACAATACCTCATAGATTCTCTATGGGGTTCAGGTCAGGCCAGTTTGATGGCCAATCAAGCACAGTAACACCATGGTCATTGAACCAGCTTTTGGTACCTTTGGCAGTGTGGGCGGGTGCCAAGTCCTGCTGGAAAATGAAATCAGCATCTCCATAAAGCTTGTCAGCAGAAGGAATCATGGAGTGCTCTAAAATGTCCTGGTAGATGGCTACGTTGACTGTGGACTTCAGAAAACACAGTGAACCAACACCAGCAGATGCCATGGCAGCCCAAATCATCACTGACTGTAGAAACTTCACACTGGACTTCACGCAACGTGGATTCTGTGCCTCTCCACTCTTCCTCCAGACTTTGGGACCTTGAAGAGTGGAGAGGCACAGAATCCACGTTGCTTGGCAAAGTTTGACCAGAGCTTTCTCATAAAGCAGAATTTTAATCTAAGTGAGGTTTTCCTGGTTAACCAAAGGTTTAATATCATCAGCGGTATGAAGGGATTTTGAGTTAGTCATCACTGCGAGTAATGAAGAGGCTGAAACAAAGGGATTTGTGTAGCTCGTAAACACCGATGCAGCAGCAGAGAGAGAGAGGCCTACTCCGGGCAGAGTTGTAGTGGACTTCGATAAACTACCTATGACCAATCCTCAGATAAAGTTAGATTGTAGTCAACACAGAATCATATCGTGCAGAATGGCATGGACCGCTTGGAGCTTGTAACTCTGTCTCTCTTCAACGTAGCTGGTTGTTAATGCTCGGGATGTCCTGGCTAATTAGCAGAAGTAATCTTGGATAAGCCGTTAATGAGAGGAGGACTGGACCGACTATCTGCTGTGGAGCTTTTGTCTTTTCAGGACTAGTCCAAATAAACCAGGATGGTTGGATTTCCAGCTTTAGCAGAGGTTACAGTTATATCATCATGAGGACTGATATTAGCAACTGACGGTAAGACTCATTTTTCATTTGAAATGTAGAGTTCTAACGCAGTGTCCAGTAAACAGAGCACTGGGGAGTTACGTTTGGATGCTTCTTTGTTGTCGGTGGAGGATGGTATTTGGCTGTTGTGAGCTGCAAAGTTACGATAGCGGGCAATGTGCTAACAGGCTAACGGTGCTAATGTGAAGCTAACTGTTGTTTATGAGTTTAACGTGGGCGTATATTGTGTAACTGACTGCATGTGTAAGGAAACGCGTGCAGCTTTCATTTTGATACTTTAAACCACTTACACAAATAAAAATAAGAGAGAGAGTTATGCGTTTTGCTGCTGTAAATGCAGCAAAATAATGTTAAAACAAAAATCTGGTAGTTGTTCTAAATGGCCGAAATTCTTGAGGACTGACGGTCATTTTGACTGGGATAAAAAAAAAGTCTAGCAGAAACGCTGTTCGACTTTTAGTCGACTAAAGGCAAAATCTGACAAATCAGATTCGACTATGAAAATCCTCAGTCGGAAACACCTCTAGTAGACATATCAGCGCACGACTTTTGTCGTTTTTTTAAAAGAAAATAACTCACTGCTGTTCTTTGTTCTTCTTTTAACAAAGAAATGTCCAATTCTGAAAAAACTGGCGCTTAAGCAGCATCCACGCTAATGTCTTCCACCATAACGGCGCAGGCCTCTTGTTGCTGCTTGCTTACGTCATGACTCCTCCGTGCCTGAAAATACTGCCCCTCCTCACTGATTGGTTCTGTCACTTTCTACCTGGCCCAAACAGTTCAGACGGAAACTTTGCATGATGGATTTGCCAGTGAGAAACAAGGAAATGGGCGTATCCATCTGCTTTGCAAGGTTAGCCATTACTACTTACACTTTCACTCATCCATTGACATTCGCATCAATGTAGAGTACTATGTATTGTCTTTTGAAAACCATGAACTTATTTATTATATTATTGTCCTAATATTTGCCACCAAAATGTACCTTTACTTGCTAGTGACCAATGTCACTGTCTGGGTAATGTTGAGCTGGAGTTCCCAGAGCGATGTGTGTGGTATGTGCCTTTTCCATGGACCTCTACTCAGGACTGCCTGTGCAGGGCGGGTCATTGAAACCCTTACCCCTAACCCTGAACTTAACCCTGAAAATTACACACAAAAAAAAAAGATTCAAGAGATTCAAGAAGGAATCACTTTAATTCAGTGGGCCAAAAAAAAGAAATTCACAGGGAATTATTAAATCATTGAAATCTTATTTCTAAGATTTTTTTGTAAATTCTCAGAGAATTGCCTCTGTTTAACAAGGGTTGGGTTAGGGGTACTGGGCTAGGGTTAGGGTAAAATATCATCTAATTACCATGGAATTACCACAATATTACAAGGAATTACTTGATGATCACTACATTACAGTTGGTAAATACTGAGTTATATACTTATTACTCCAACTTATTAACAGCTAATTACTACCTTATTTCTGATAAAGTACTAGATAATTGCCACCAATTACTAAAAGATTACTAGATGATTTGAGCCCATTTAATAAAGTTCTACCAAGTTCCCCTTGAGTAAACAGTGAAGATCTGTCATGATTTACAAAGTCAATGGTTTTGATGTAACCACAATAGAAAATGGCCATACTTCTTGGTTTGTATATGAACTTTGTAAACATTCTTCCAATGGGTTTATGGATTCAAACATTATTGTATAAATAACACCTACATTTGATCAATAATGCTACCATTATGGTAAACTTGACAATAAAGCAGAGCATGATTGTCAAGTTACTTCCACAATAACTGATGTTGAATCAGTCAAGATATTTAGAGCCTAAAATCATTAAATCATTAACTTAATTTAATTAGGCAATCCAGTTGATAATGTTGCAGATTTTTTTAAATGATCTGTATTGCACTTCAAGGTCCCATACAAGTTGACTTTTGCCTCAGTGCCTCTGTATGCTTTCAGGGTGTAAATAAACATGCTCCGGCTCTCTTCAGCTCAAACTGAATTACTAAATAGATAAACTTTAAAACTTCACAAGTGTGCTATAACAGACAGACCTTGAGCACTGACAACAAGCACTTTGGCCTCCAGCGCTGCATGCATCTGTCCTATTTTAATATGTGCAATGACTGAAGTGACTCCTACATGGATCAGCACCACCTCGATGAGAAAACACAGAGAAAAATCAAATTGAACATCTGCTGTGTGGGAGCTTGTTACAGTATTACAATGTCATTATAAATCCTATCACAGATTTCAAAATCATTCAGACCACAGATTGATTTCAATTTTTAACTTGTTACTTCGTTTAAAATGTCACATAGGCAATCATGTATGAAATATGCTGCAATATACAAGACTAATATCCCCTGATATGTCTGTTATGCAATCATCCTTTTTATAAAACATCTTTTTTATTCAATTCTCCTTCAGACAAAAAATAAATTAAATAAACGGAGCTCATTCATATGCCATTGGAAAGCATGTCTTGAGAGAAACTACAGTTGTTTAATTGCTCTAGCTTGCGATGAGACAACTAGTAATAGTCTATGAATGTTAACCACACCTCATCACATGTTTAAATGAACTCTTTTTAACCCTTCTTTTTTACTAAGTTTTCTCACCTTTGAAGTCCAGTATTTTTGGGTCATCTTGCCAGCTTGAGACACAGTGTGAGTCACTATTTTACCATCGTCAGGGATCCACGGGCCACAGATTCCCCCTTCTTTCTGTTAAGAGACAACCAATGATTCAGAGAGGTCTTGATCAAAAGTACTGTTAAAGTACGTAATAAAGTTATGCAAGTTCAACAAGCTGTTTGTTCTCTGAAAGACTTGTCTCTAATTTTCTCTTCCTTTAGTGACTGTACTCTTAGCAGTGTTATGATTCACTAAACTGATATCTTTCTTGGTTGTTAAGGTCTTCACATTGGTATCGTTTTACAAAACAAATTCAGGTTTTTAAATCACAGACATATCAAAACCTCCCAAGCTATGATGTGTGGGCTGTGGATCAGTAAGTGAGTTGGTTGTCTCACCTGGAAGGTCAGGGGTTGATCCCCTGCTTCCATGATCACATTTTGATGTGTCCTTGGGAAAAGCACTTATTCCAAATCGCTCCTACTGCTGCATCAGTGGTGTACGGATGTGTATTAATGGTATTAATGAATACTGATGGACACTACGTAACAGCTTTTGCCATCAGAGTGTAAGCAATCTGCATTGTGAAAAGTATTTTGAGAAGTCAGACAATGAAAAAGATGCTAAATAAGCTTAAGTCCATTCACCATTAGGTATTAGCAAAATGATAAGAGTGAGAGTCAAAAATGTTTTCATAAGAGTGAGAAAATAAAACCATGTTTAAAGACATTAAAGGGCAACAGTAGTTAAAAAGAGTGTAATGTTTAATAGAAATGCATAGAGAACTCTAACTGTCCTTAAAGTTTCATGTTTGCTGTTTTTCAGTAATGAGAAGTAGAAAATAAAGATGGCTAGACTGTCTTTAATGAGATGAAGCCAGTGCTAAATAACTCACCATGAGACCAAGAGGACAAGAATGGATGTTAGCATGATACACGCAGCAGTTTGTTTCATCTGCATTATTCCAGTTTGACGGACACTCGTGTTCATGGCAGAACCTCTTTGCATCTGATGCATTACTAGAAAGAAAAGATAGGTGGATTGAAAAACAACAACCATCACCACAACAGGCTGGGATGCTGTTTTTAAAACAAAATCATGAGAGCCAGTTTTGATTCGTCAGAGCTAAAACCTAAAAATGAAAACATGTTTAAACACTGATTAAAGCTCCTGTGAAAAATGTTGGCTTGTGTTGATTTTGCCACCCCCTGTGGTCAAAGCAGTTCCTCTCATATCTTCAATGGTTTTGTAGGAAGTGTTTTTAAGTAATTTGGCCTTCTTTTAAGGGTCAAACTTCATCAATCAGAAATCTCTGTAGGTGCTTTGCTGATATTTTTGATTCAAATTAACATTTACCACTCTTTACCGACAGAACTTCATTGGCAGATACTGCACAAGCAGCTATTTTAAACTAAAAAAGAAAGATGAAACTATTTGGACAGAAGGTGCAGTAAGGGTCGGTCCCAATACACCTCTTGCCTCTACCTTCTTGCTTTATCCCCAGGGTTTGAGTGTTCACAGTTTGGGGTAGGGTTTCCTGATTCTCATTGGAAGGTATTGGTAGGGTGCTAAGGGTGCCTCTTCTAAGGCTCAGTGTTATTTTTAACTTTTACCCCAGTGTCTCATTTTTAGTACTTGCTTACCCCTTAACACAAAATTAAAAAGGGATAGAGAGGAAATGATGCCGTAGGAAATAGGGCAACCCTTCAAGTTCCATACACTACAGTAGTAATGGGACCGAGCCCACATGTAGAAGAGAAATCTGCCATAAATGTCCCACGAATTATTGATTAAGATGACTGTTCAACCTTCAAAATAAGTGCAAAAATATGAAAACTGTCTGATGTATTAATTGAATGTTGTCTCAAAGCATTATGGTCCTTTTGAGTTCAAAATTGAGCACAATTCATCCAAGACAGGTCACACCGTGAAACTGGTGTAGAGAATGTGGCTAACAGTGCTAGCTCCGCCATTCTTTAATTCTCTTTGCAAGTCAACATTCACAGTCCACATACTTCTCATCACTACATAGCTGCTAGACTTTGTTTATGAATAAAATTGAAGGGGGAAGGACGGGAACTGTACCTAAGAGTCAGCAACAAAGCCACTAGAGCTTCTTGCAACTTCTGCAAAATTAATCTAGTTTTACAAATACCAGAAGTCCATGTTAGGGTCTACCTTGTTGCTGATCAAGATCTCCCATTAATGCAGACAGCCTTTCAAACAAACACTGGCGCCATATCCTATCTCTGTAGCAGTCAATTTCCAAAACCCACTAATGATATCTAGGTTGATGAGGCCTCTTCATCACATCACTGGTTACACACATACAGTGCATTTTAGTTGTATAGTCATCATAAAGTGTCTTCTCTTAAGCTGTCATCTATGTCTTTCACATCAGCAATATTACTCAATGAAATGAACTGACTGTATGAGTGTGAGTTTTATGTGTGTATCATGGGCACGGCAGACGTTTAGGATTCCAGGTGTTTATGTAACACACTCACCTGAACTGGAAAATCTTGTTCTTAACTGTGTACTCGTAGAAGGAATCTGAGGCTGTCACCGTGTATGAAACATTAAACTCTTCCCCGTTTGTCACCTTTTCTGGAGGCCGCTGAACCCAGGCCATTTCCAGACCTGTGACAATGCAAGATCCACACCACCTGAACACACACTCACATAGTATTCACATACAGTCATGCTCTGTTATTTTACAAATTTCTCTTTGGCAACTCCTGCTATGATAACACTATGACACTAGGATAGATGCTGGCTTCTTTCTCTGCAGCTGCAGGAAGAAAACTGTCTGATTTTACCGTAAACTCTCACACATGAATTACTCCAAGTGACTCAAGATCAGCCGGTTCTACTGCAGTTAAACACTCAAAAGAAGAAGAACCTGGAAACACACACAAATTTAAGAAAAAAAAAAACATGCCTCCACAGCTGATCATGTTGGAATCATTTGGGTTGCTGATCGGCCAACAGTCATACTCTGTGTTGTCCAGATCATGCCAACAGAAAGCTTCCTGCACAAAAGACAAGAAACTATAAGATGTAAAGGCATTTTTCAGGTGTATGTAAGGCTTTACATGGCAAGTGTTTCATCAGTAAGTCAAGGCTGCTTGTGAGAACAAATTAATGATCTGAATACACTCAAACAGCAGCAGCATCACTTTTGCAAATATTAACGTGAAAAATTCAAAATATGAATCCTTTTCATAAGGGATGGGTTATTTATTTTAAGGATATAAGCTCTGCAAAAAGATGCAATTAGTCTGATAAACACAGAAATAACACAAGCCCATGTCCACACGCCTGCAGCAGCAAGTGTTTCTGACAAGACAACAAAGACAGAAGAGGTTCCTTTGCAGAAATAAGAAAATGTTAATATTATACACTCTGTTTTCACATTAGCTCATATTCTTTACTTGATTTTATACAAATATAAGTAACTGCCTCAGCTCTGCCCTCTATGCACTTCATTGTACCAATCATCAACAGGTAGCCTTAAACATCAACTTTAAATCCACACATGAACCAGTCTGTATTTAGTTTAAATCTATAAAATCCTCTTCACTGTGAGAACTTACCAGCAGGAGACAAAGGTAAATGCACAGTGCTGTCCACAGAGCCATGAGGTGGTTTGTTGCTGTGATTAGTCCCACTGTGGATGGTCTGACCGAGTGAAAGACTTAATGTGTGAGGTGCGTGTGTGTATGTGTGTGCTCACACGTAAAGAAAAAAATCAAAACAAAACCCTAAAGCACCCTTCTACAATCTTATTATTTGAGATCTTTGTCTTGTTCCAATCAACAGAAGAGGCTCTTCAATCACAGTTTGATTAAGTGCTTGTTCAAAGGGTGCTTTAGTTTCACCTTCACTGACTGTCCTGCAGGTCAGACTCACCCAAAAGTCTCTGCTGCTCCTGAACAGACCACCTGGATCTGAATCAATCTACTCTGTGTTTTGCTGAGTGATTTTTACCAGGGTGTGTTTTTTTAATCAACATGAACTTAAATGGACACTATTGTAGACCATTTGTTTTAATGTAGGCTGGGTTCTATATAGAGCCAGCTCTGAACTACATAGAGTTTCTAATATCATTTGTAGTAGTATTTTTTTACAGATTGTATCTCATTCGAGGGTTTTTCATGGCAGTTGTGGCTCAGTAGAAGAGCCAGTTGTTTCTCAACAACAATGTTAAGAGTTCAATCCTCTGTTCCAGCAGTCTCATGCAAGACACTAAACATAATCTGCTCCCACTGCAGCATGTAAATATACAGTGTCTGGTGGATCTTACAACCCTTTTATCGATTTTATAAAACAATAATGTTCAATATGATTTGGCTTTTTTTTCTTTTTTGAATTACAAAAAAACTCCTTACTGTCAAAGTGAAAATAGATTTCTACAAGAAATGTCAATTAAATAAAAAATATGTAATGTAAAATCGTCAACTCCCCTTCCAGTCAGTATTAAGTAGATGCACCTTTGGCTTCAATCACAGCACTGCGTCTCTGTGGATAGGTCTCAATCAGGCCTGTGCATCTGGACAAAGCAACTTTACTTCTTCTTGGCAAAACTGTTCAAGCTGTATGCTTCGGGTCATTGTCTGGCTGGAAAATAAATCTTCTCCCAAGCCACTCTTGCAGACCGAATAAGATTGTCCTCCAGGAATTTCCAATATTTTGCCACATTCATTTACCCTCCACCTTAACAAGCCTTCCAGGGCTGGCTGCCAAGAAGCATCCCCACAGCATGATGCTGCCATCACTGTGCTTCACAGAGGGGATAGCGTGTTTGTGGTGATGTGCAGTGGTGCAGGTGTCCAAGCAAAGCGTCTTGTCTGATGGCCAAAAACACCCATTTGGTCTCATCAGACCAAAGAACTTTCTTCCCCTTGACCATGGAGTTTCCCACATGCCTTTTGGTGAACTCTAGTTCAGATTTACTTTGAGTTTTCTTTAACAGAGGCTTTCACTTTGCCACTCTCCCATAAAGCTCTGACTGGTGAAATCCCAGGCGACAATTGCTGCAGAGTCTCTCCCATCTAAGCTGCTGAAGCTTGTATCTCCTTCAGAGTAGTCATAGGTGTCTTGGTGGCTACTCTAACTAGTCACAGATTTACAAATGTGCCATATTCCTTGTCTTGACTTTGTAGAAATATGTGTTCACTTTGACATTAAAGAGTTTTTTTTGTCAAACAAGTAAAATTATATTGACCATGACTGATTTATAAAATCAACAAAAGGGTAAAATATCTGAGGGGGTGAATACTATTCCTAAGCACTGTATGTGAGCAGAGTAGTAGTGACGATCAGACACTAAATGTAGCAGCCTCTTTTAGCACTGTCTGAGTGTAAATTGTAGGGTAAAAGCAGCTATTCCAGTGCATTCCTAAGAAATATTTCTCCACATTTTTTTCAACTGTTTGAAAAGTAAAACTATATCATAATGGTCCTTAAGAGTTAGTTAAAAGGCAACAGATTTAATTAGACATTATGACACATTTTGATATAAGACATTTATTATTAAAGTATGACAGTCAATAGTTAAGGTTAGTTAAGGACACACATTTTTAAGCTACTGTGTATGATGACAGATACATATATATACATATATATATATATATAATATGTATGTCTATATGTATGTATATATATATGTATATATATATGTATATATATAAAACACATTTTAATTTGTTGACTTATTTTTGATTATGAACTATATTTTGGTTATGATAGACTTTTAACTTAACCTCCTTTTGTAGTCTTTATGACTATGATTTATGATGCTACATTTATACCATATGTAACATCATACATCCTTAATGCAGGGGGATATTTTACCCGCTCTGCCTGCATCTGTTTGCACCAAATTTAAGACCAAACCAAAAGACTGAATTTCTGAACATCTGTGAAATTTAATTGGCTTTAAAAGAATGCATAATTACAGCACAGCTGTTGGAAAAGGGCCTGCCTCACCACACACTTTATAGTTCATGTTTAGGGGACAGAAAACCCAAGCAGCAGACAGATGTCACAACAGGTCTGCAACGGACACAGAGGGTATACAGTGCTCGCTTTAATGTAAGATGCTCTTTATAGACACCACATGACTGTAATGAAATCAAACCACGACCTGACACATTAACTGAATGTCATTTACATCCTTGGGAGTTTTCTCTGAGCTGAATGCTCAGTGTTGGACCTTTTCTTCTGTTAGAGGATGCTGGTGGTGTTCTGGGGAGTAAATTATGGTGGGATTTTACTAAATATGGGGAAAACATGTGATTAGGATGTTTTAAAAGTGGGTTATCTAGAGAAAGAGGGAAGGAAAAAAACTGCTTTGGTTTTGTGGCTCCAAAGAGTGAAACGTTATGAACAATTGGCTTTCACTTCAAGCATGTTAGCTCGAGTAAATTAGAGGGGAGATTTAAAACAAACAGAATTCAAAAGCTTTTTCATGAGAACAGAGGAACTACAAGCACAGTGCATGGTATAAAGCAGCACCATTTTCAATGGAGTTTCAACTGCATGCACAAAATGTGCAGTTTGTAAATGTACTGATGCTCAGGATCAATAATTTTATTTTCAGGATGTTGCTTGGTGATATTTTAAGCAATTTAAACAATGCCACATGGCTGTTTAAATGGAAGATCAGTTTTTTGATAGTTATTTTATACTACTTAACATTGAAGAGTTGTGTGATTGCAACAAAGTGCAGTGAGTTTAGAGCACAATGAGAGGTCATTTGGAACTAATCTGAGGTTTAAGGCGCTGCACAAAATATGTGCAACTGGTGAGCTGACTTCACCTTACTTTCTAATATTTAGCATGTTAAAAAGCAAAAACAGGTAAAGACAGAGTAGTAGATGAAGAACACCCAATAATTAGGGTTGAAAAGGGTCAATCATCTTAAAGTGTCCATTCTTGAGCAGCAGCACCTCATCATCCATTGAATGTCAGGTAATCTGTAGTGGGTTTTTTCAGTACTCCAACATCTACATTTCATTTACTTCACTAAAACAATAATTTTTTATCAGTTTGTGATGAATAATTTCAGTTCAAAGCAGGTGACAGTCTAACTTGGTCAACAGGATTTACAGGCATCTTTTTGGTTAGGCTAATGTAGGTGCCAAGTGGGTGGTGTGACCTGGATTAAAAAAATGCTGAGTCCAATTTGGTGACGTGAGGCTATGTTACATGCTAACATAACACTGCTAAAATCCATAATAACAATATTTGTATGTGAATGTTGATGGGATATTGTTTTTACCATTAGCAGAAAAATACTTTAACATTTAGCATGCTAATGTTGTTCCTAATTCATTCAGTTTCATATCATGTCATTAAAAGACATAAGAAAAAAAAAAATTAAAAAGGAAATTCTGAAACTCCACCTTCTGGTTTTAGTTTTAAAATATAAAATTGCAAACAGTTTAAAATCTCAGCAATATTATCATCACACTCACAAATTAAAAACAAAAACAGCTTTAATGATGTAACGTCCTTTAAAGCAGGAGCAATAAATACTGTACAGCAAAGCTGAAGGAGTCATTTGAACCTCGTCAGTGATTTAGCATCAGAGCCATTGAAACAGCCTGGTGTGTTGCGAAGAGTGTCTGTGTGTGAGGTTACAGTCTATTCAGTCAAATCCTCTTGCGTTCCTGCAGATACTCGGCGTGTGATGAACCTCCAGCAGGAATCCAGTGTGCCACAATCACTGCAACCCCTTCACTGTCAGAGTAACTGTAACACATCTAAAGACTTTAAAAGATGTGTTTCAGTGCTGCAAGAAGAACAGGTTTGCTCTGTGAGCTGCTCCAGGTGGGAGTTAGTTTGTTTAGGTAAAGAGACAAAATACAAAATACAGGACAATTAGGGAGGGACTCCGTTTCCCCTGAGGTAAACCTGCTTTACTAAAGAACTGTGGGAGGTGACTTTCTAAACTACCATTTACATTTAAAAAAAAAAAAAAAAAAAGGTAAGACCATGCTTAACATGCTAGCTGTCAAACAGACATCACTCTACCTCTTCTTAATAGCATTTAACGGGATGTACAATTAGGAATTTATAGAACAGCAGTTTACAGCCTTTTTAGATAGCTTTGCTTAAAACATTAAATATTTGAAACGGTGCCCTACCCAATAAAATCTATGCTTTTATAGTCCCTTTCTATAAATTAGCCGCATTTTTATTTCAAACAGGAGTCCTAAAAAGCTAAAAACCTGCAGAATAAGTTAATTAAATTTACACATTTATATCAGACAGTCATGAATCGTTCTTGTTTTCTAAACTTTAAGCTCATAAAAACAGAAATGTACCACTCAGCACTTCCTTCTTGACTCTATCCGCATTAAATAGAACACAGTATTATCCAAGTAGTGATGAGAAAAAGCAGGATGAAGACGAAAAAAGAATGTCTCATTACAAACTGATGGGAGTTACATGTCTAAAACTGTAAAATCCTGTGGCACTGGAAAAGATGCTTCTCTGAATCCGTTTGCAGTGCAAGCAGTGCATCAAGGTCTCTTCTTACTACCCTCTTAGCACTGCTCCAGTTCCACATTAGAGCAGGTGGTTCGCAGTGCGAGAAGTATTTTAAATCTGAGGACATCAGTCCCCCAAGACCAACACAGGCGTAGTTCCTCTTTTAAGCTAACTCCATCAGCGTCTTTTATGCTGTGTCAAGATCAAACAGGACAAATGTTCTTGTTCATTCTTAAAATGTCCCACTTTCAGCTCTTTAGTATGTCCTGTTCATCATTTTTTGTCTCCTCTGACGGCGGTTGGCTGTTGCCCGTGTCCTGAGCTGAGCTGAGCGGCCTGGCATTGGCTTTTGTTGACCGCTGGCGTCGTGTGCCATTCCCAATGCAGCGCAACAGATTTTTAAACGTTGCCCACATTTCTTCATCCTTGTAGGAGTAGATACAGGGGTTCATGACAGAGTTAAGTACAGCCAGGAGCAGGAGCCAGCGTTTTAATTTCATAACATTACAGCTCCTACAGTTGAGACCATCCAACAGCAAAACCACCAGGCCAGGAGTCCAGCAGATCACAAAGGCCCCTTCAGGAAAATCGAGAAAATAAAACACAGTTAGGGTTTCAAAACACTCAGTTTTGTTGTATAGCCTTTTTTGTTTTTTTGCAAATGTTTGCTGCAAATTCGCAAATAATAAATACATGCAAGTGTAAAGTCTAGTTTGGATCTCAGCAGGAATCAAACATGATAGGAAAGTTGCTTAACAAGGATGCACAATATTGGATTTTAACCAATGTCAAATACGCTGATATTTTCAAATCCATTTTAGCCATTGTACCGATGTATAAATTAGGGGTGGGAGAAAAAAAATCCATACAGCATAGTATTGCGGTACTTTGTCTAGTGATATATCGTATCGTCTGGTCCACCAAGTATTGATTTTTTCAAATGAACTGCTAATATGAACTGAAGTCTATGATAATGGAAAAATAAAATCAATTGTTTGGACAACTGTTTGTGCAGTGAGGTTGGCAGAGGTGACAGTCATAAAGCAAGAGAAAGTTAGTACAACAAACATGGCAGCACCAGGGGAAGGACATCAGGAATGCAAGCAGGGCACAAATGAGATGGACATGACATGAGGTTTGCAAGAAGTGCTACATAAAAATAAAATACTGCGAAAATATGACAAACATGAGGGCAAGACTAATGCTAAACAGTTGAAAAAAATGGTACCGATCGTAATATAAATATATAAATTCACAATACTCACTGTATCACAAAATGTTTAAATCGCAATAATATCGAATCATGATAATACCGTATCGTAAGGCCACTAGTGATTCGCACCCCTAGTATAAATGTAGTTCAGCACTAAAATTCCAATGCTTTAAACACTTTAAAGTTGAAAGAGTGAGGATGAACAAAGAAAAAGACTTTATCTGACGTAGGTCTGTTAGTCCTGCCTAAAACTCCACAGACTTATTCGTACATACAGCTGACATTTAAAGTCGATAAATCAGTTGTAATTACTCACAGAACTTTTCACATCTACCGATACAAATGTCATGCCAGTAATAGTGGGCAGCCCTTAATCAGAATGTTGTAATTAATTTTGCTAAACAAAAAATATTAATGTCAATGAGTCGGTGTAGTACGCATCCTTTAAAAATGTATTTTTCCTGCATTGTAAAGATAGCCCTTAATTCAAAAACTGGCTTAAGGCTCACTGTGAAGAGAAATTAGGTTTTTAACTAGTACTGCATAATTAATCTATGTGCAATGTCAGGTTGCGCAATTCCATAATCCCATAAAAGGCTGCAATTAGTCTTGTATTAAGTAGCACATGAAAGGTTTACAAAAAGGCCTCAAAAGCCCTATTCGCACAGGATTGGTATTACCAAGGATCTCCAGTCAATTGTAATAATCACACAGGATGTCTGTGTTTTCAGTCCTCTTTGAATTGACAATGTCTTTAATTTGCTGAATAAAAATTCCACAGCAAATTACCTTCCATATTTCAGCACACACGCAGGTACACAAGTAATACTAATCCTGTGCGAATCACTTTTCTGTAATTTTGGGTGTTAATTGAGGTTTTTAATTTTTTTTACAGTCTGTGTGCCTTTTTCTGTTCCATTTTGTGATCTAAAAAATAATACATGCTGTTTTAACACATATGGGCTATTACATAGCTTTTTCTGAGTTAATTTTACCATATGTTAACAGTAATTCCCTTGATTAATTAACGATTAATTGATTAATTAATTCAAACCGTAATTTCCAAGTGCACGTGTGTGCACCACTGCTCTCTTAATACGCACTGGGCTTCTGCTCTGCCTTTAACAGCTTCTATTTTACAGTGCCTGATCTCATATCAGTAGTATTTAGCCACACGTTTAATGCCTGACACACAAAAAAGGAAATATGTTGCCCAACATTCAGTGATTTTATTCCAACAGCTGTCTGGGGAAGAAGGATTGCTGTAATGACTCTTTTACATGAGACGCCTCCCTTTGTCATACATTAAAGGGGGGATGTTAAAGTGCTCGACTTTTTCTGTCTGATCAGGTGCAGATCGCTCAGGTTACATACACAACCTCAATGCATACTGGGAGAGCCAGGAGAGATCGATCACCTGTTTACTGATGATTGACAGCTTCTTACTAAAGATCAAAAAAATGTAAAAAAAAACAAACAAAAACGTAGGCCAATGTTATCTATTGTAAACCCATTATTGACAGTATTTGTAGGAAAGGCTACATGAATGAAAGGCCACCTGCAAAACACATTTATGGATTGCATTTTTGTATAGAATTTAGAAATATAAATTCACTGTGTTTTCATTGCTGCTGTTGTGCAGCACTTTTATGGTTTCCTTCAGAAATGTCAGTAAATTGAAGTACCTTACAGACTTTGCTTATCCTGTGTGAATGTGTCACAGCAAACACTGAAGTCAGGGAGAAATTCATAAATCATGAAAGGTCTATATGCAATACAAACCATGTGAGAATAATGCTCAAGTTTAGAATAGTGCCACTACCAAATTTTGTAGAAGTACCTATAGTATTAAAAAAGGAAAAACTTTTATTTTAAGTTATTTTAAAAGCAGTAAACATCAGGTTTCATATTTTTCATGCTACTTAATAATTAGATGGTTTGAGTTGAGAAATGCACACTCCAAAACTATTATTGTTCTCTGCATTTTCCTTGATAACCACACAATTAGACTCATGATACCATTTATCTACTGTATCATAATTGCAACCGTAAATCACAATATTGTCCACTATAATCGCATTTGCACATCATTACCAATTTGTGCAGCAGTAAGTCTAACTAAGCTTCCAAGCTGGAAATTAAGTGTCTATGAACTTAGGGCACTGTGATTTCCGCGTCAACAGAATCACAGACAGAATTGCGGAATTGGCCAATAAAAACAAAATCTACTATTTAACGCAGAAATCGTGGAAATTGAATGAATTTGACTGAATGCTGTGTTTTTTTAAAAAGAGGAACGTATATCTGTGAAATATGTTCCGGGAGATCACTGAAGTGTGGTACAACGTGTGCCTCACTTCACAAACGCTCACTCCGCCCCCTCCTAAATAGTACAAAGCATGTCAAAGCAGCTGCACGAAACACCAGCAAACATCACGTAGCTCGAAATGGGGCAGTACCAGTAACAAGGAAACTCAACCATGCTACGAGTTATTTTACCTCACCACACTGGAGAGTCACTGAGAGAGAGAGGTGTGTCTGTGCGCAAGGCACACAACTGAAGTCACAACTATAAGACCTGCTCACCTCTCGAGGGCTTCAAACTAAAGTCGGACGCACTCGAGATTTTATGGAGTCCCGTAGTCTAAATGATATTACATTCAAGCATCTAATTTATTAGCTTAATAATCCCTCCCGTAGATTCTGTAGTTCCTTTGGTTGCTTAACAAGCCAACACGTATCTGCATTAACGCAGCAGTCTGATATATATATATATATATATATATATATATATATATACGGACAGACAGCGAGTATGGAGGAAGATGATGGGAGAACTGTTACAGTCAGGAGACAAACACAATGCAGCATCAAACTGCATGGACTGTTACAGACTAAGAGAGAAAAGAAAATTTAGGTAACAGGTTTACTTTTAACCTTTTAACTTTAATGTTACTTTCTTATTACGTTACTATCACTCTGTGTTTGAGAGAACAGAAGGATTTCTTCATTTACGTTATAAACATCAGTAAGGATGTGATTGTACACGTGAATGTGTCTTGAAATGTTGGAAATATCTGACTGTTACACTGGTTATTTTCTAACAGGGTTATCCAAACAACAGCTACTGGGCTAACTGTGGTCCTTTTTCAATAAATTTGAGGTTATTTCTATTTAGTAAGTGAACATTTTATTCATTTACATAAACAGGAAACTCTTTTTAATGGTAAAATTAGTTAAGGTTAAAAAATGGAATTCCAAAAAATTTAAACAGTAAAAACTGTATTTGGCAAAAAATAAAACGGATTTCATAGGGCCCTAAGAACTTATATTCTGACAAACCACTTTTCTGAAGCTATATGTGGTGTTTTATATTTGATATACAATCTATCAAAGTTTTAACTTCCAGGTACAAACAGCTTACCAGAGGGAAAACACATAACTTATGGATATTTTTCTGCAGAACTTTAACTACATTGAAACAGAATTTAAGTTATTAATGATGAGTCTGTGTTCAACATTCACATAATCACACTTTACAGCCATGATATTTAGAATTCAAGCCTCTATTTTCTCTTAATAAATTATGACTAATTGGAAAATCCAGGTCTTATCAAAATTGTTGTTGAAATTCAATGTTGGTAATATCTAATTAACTAGCGGGTTGATTAACTATATTTTTTTCCCACAGCCTAAACAAAACAAGCAAATACATCAAAGATATATGTAAGAATGTAGGCTATTTGTTTATTTTCCAAGTAAAAACCTAAGAAGGCACAGGAGTGCTTTCGCTGCCTTATACCCCGACTTCAACCCTTACAACAAGACGACACAGGTCAGGAATACAATGCCATTATTGTGTTAAATTCTTAATGCTGTCAGTTTGGTAAATAATATGATAAGTCACAGGGCAACCCAAGCAGCCAATTATTAGCCATCAATTTCAGACATGTTTGGGCACAAAACAGAGCTACTAAAGAGATTTCTGGAGCTGAAAGGAAAGCAACAAGCAGCAACTTGTCTACCAATACGGATGTTGACAATACCAGCATGTCTACAGCTTCAGTGGATCTGCAGAACAAAACAAGTAGTGCTCCATACAGCTGTCGTTTTGTTTCTTTGTCTGCCAAGCGTGGATACATGTGCATGAGCATTGAGCAGTTTTTTAACTAGCTGAAAGTCAAATGTCTGCCACATTTCTACAATAAATATCTTTTATCTAAATACTAGTTCTTCTTGGTTTTTTGTTTCTCCTTTTTATGCCCCACATCTTAAAGGTAAATCAAATTTGATAAGACTACGTTTATGGTCTTCCTTTTGCATTTTGGGGGGGGGGGGGGGGGGGTTGAGTGTAAAAATATTAGTTTTAAATCTAAGGAAAAAAGGGGATTTAGAAGCATTCATTCAAGCATCTTTTTTCTTATTTGGTGTCCATTTGATGATGGTGGTTACAGAAAAGTGAAAACAAAGTCTGAATTTTGATAGAGTAGTTTGAAGCTTCTCTTAAAACTTTGGAGATGTACAACAAAGAAATGACTGCAGGCTATGAAAGACACTTTTACCTGCTGTGATTCTACAAGCGTGTCACTCCTTTGGTAGATAACAAAGTAACCAAATAATTGAAGTAGGTGTGAATTTGCACATTCATCCATCCATCCATCCTCAGTGTTTTCTTTCCTGCACAGGAAGCCACCAGGGAAATTGCCAGCCTTTATTTTTATTTAAAGCTGATGCACACAGTCATTTACTCTGGTTGTAACAAAGAATATGCTGGTTATGCATTCTCAAACTGGTTTGCCCAGTTAAGGTTTCTGCCTGGGCAGAAGACTGTCACTCTACTGCTGCCTATTTCACATCCCATAGTCCTTGGATATCTGAGCTTGAGTCTCTAGGTCTTTTGTCTCTCTAGATATTGCCAAAACGTTCTTCTACTTTTTCTCATTTGCTCTAACAATGGCACTTGAGTGCAAACACACCACAGGCTCAAGTGAATCCTGCAAAGCATGTGAAAGCAATTGAAGAAGTCCTCAAGTATAGGTTCTTCTTCCTCTTTCCTTTTTATGGGATCTTTAGGGAGGAGGGGATGTTCACTGGAGACCAGTGTGTGTGCTGTGGTGTGTGGACGTTACGCCACACAGGCTGTGGAGCCTTGTCCTTGCAGGGAGAGATAATTACACAGCAGTCTGGGATAAAGTGAGGCAGACAGCTCCTTCAAACAGCTACATACTACACTGTACTGAGCCAGCTGTCCAGGAAGGCCAAGTGCCCAGAGAGACAAAGAACAATGACAGACTTTTATCCTGAAGGGCAACTGTGCAAGTCACTACAGCTATGTCATGCCTTTTTTTTTTATCTGGATGACTGAATAAAGAGGATATGAAAACAACATCAAGTGCATTTGTACTGAGATAAACTGATCTGACCTCATCAGTCTCTTCAGATTTTTTCTCTGTCTTATGGTATGGCAAGTTACTTAATGCACTAGGTGTTGCAGTTGTCTGAGAACATTTAAAAACGAACCTATTTAGAGTTTCAATAGAGGCTCCAGCAGTGCTGTGCTATTGTTTAGTTCTTAAAGGAAAGCACTGGGAGGGGAAAGATAGAGTACTTTGCGTCTTTTTCAAAGTATTCTGTTGCAACAACTAAACAAAGAGCCATATCAGGATATCAGACCACCTTATCTTGGGGGGAAAGTCAAGCAAAAAGATTAAAAGTTTTTGTGCCATTGATTTGGGGAAACATGCGAAAACTCTGCAATTATATTTTCAGGAAAGTATGGCATAAAAATGCCAAAAATGTCTCTGGTTTGGGCTTCTAAAGCAAATTTGTTTCGTTTTTCTGTTTAAAATACTCAAATATTTTAAGGTAGACTGTCTTTTTTTTTGCAAAAGCATGACCATAAATTCACCTCTTAGCTGTAGAAACATGTGAGGGGCATCTTTGGCATGTTTTATCATTTATGGGCTGAATATTGATCAATCAAGATAAGATAAAAAGATATAGTTAGAATCAATAGGCAAATAAGCTCGTTTAAATCCCTGACAAGTGCGTAAGACACTGAAAACATGAGTATTTTGGTTATTCTGCTCAAGGCTTTTTCTCTTATCAGCAAAACTTTGGTTACAATCCTGCATGATCAGCAGACTCAGAGAATTGCCTGGACTCTAAACCCTGACAATTACGCACAGCTGTGTACCGTGATGTTTACAGCTGACTGGATATGTCATGACTCACAGTTATATCAACGATGCTGCATAGACATTTTAATGATCAGCACCTACCGAGCACAACCATGACCGTCTTTATGAGCTTGATTGGCGTCCTCTTGCGGTTAATAGAGCCACTGGTGTGGGGCGTCAGCATTGCTGTCTTCTTCTTGACATATGCATAGATCCTCATGTAGATGGCCACCATTACCAGAAACACCACCAAATTAGACACCGACCAGAAGACCAGGTAGCTCCGGCTAAAGATGGGCGCTAGCTGTGAACAGTCGCTCAGGTTGCAGATGCAGTTCCAGCCGAGACTTGGCACAGCACCCATGAAGATGGAGATGGCCCACACAAGCACGATCAGCAGGGTCACCCTCCGCTTTGTAAGGTTGCTGTGGACGTTCCAGTGCATGACAGAGATGTAGCGCTCCAGAGCTATCACCAGCAAGTTTGCCAGAGAAGCTGAGAGACTGATGTCCAGAAGACCCTGACGGATAAAGTATCCTTTAACTGTTAGTTTCCGTGACACCTCGCCCGTGTTAAACATGAGGTACACGTATGCTATCCCTGCCAGGAAGTCTGAGGCAGCAAGGTTGGCGAGTAGATAATAGAAAGGGTAATGAAACCTCTTGTTGGTGATGACGGCAGCTATGACCATGGCGTTGGAGACCAGGATGAAGCAGCAGAAGAGCGAGCCCACCACCTGCACTAAGATGAGCTGAGCACTGTACCATTTGTCGTCAGCACCGCTGTTGTTGTAGAAGAAGCCCATGGACTCATTATAATGACATGTCTGGTTCTGCTGAGCCATTTTAGAGGCAAGTCTCTGAAATGAGAGAGAAACATAATGAGTAAACATTTATCAATACTTTATCTATTGAAGAGGAGCTGAAAGAGAGTTCGGACCAAAAACTATGACTAAGAAAGTTAGTCAACTACCTTTTTTCCAAAAGGACAACTAGACTACATCTTAAGTTTTCTTCAAGGAGACTAAAACAGGACTAGAATGAAAAGATGTGAAACTTTCATATATTCTTAATACATCTCATACAAAGTAAAACATTTCAAGACTTATTTGTTTTAAATAAGTCTAAATTTGCTTAAAGGGATACTTCAACATTTTGGCAAATTCGCCCATTGCCATAATTCCTATAGTCTTAGTAATAGGTTTGTTTCCTTTCATTGTCAGTGCAAGCTGTTTTGAGATTTGGGGGGACCGATATACCAGCTGCACAGCTAATGCTATGGAAGCAGACGGTATTTTTTGCTTTGCTTTACTGGTAGACGGCTGACAACATTGACTCTGGACTTGATAAAACACAGTGGACCAACACCAGCAGATGACATGACACCCCAAACCATCACTGGAAACTGAAAACACTGGACTTCAAGCACCTTGGATTCTGTGCCTCTCTTATGATTTCAGAACGAAATTCAAGACATACTTTCATCTAAAAACATGACTTTTGACCACTGAGCAATGGTCCAGTTCTTTTACTCCTTTGCCCAGGTGAGTTATATAACGTCTGTGGTTCAGGTGTGGCTTGACACCAGGAACACGACACTTGTAGTCCATTTCCTGGACCTGTCTGTGTGTGGTGGCTCTTGATCCACTGACTCCAGCTCCAGTCATCTCTTTGCGAACCTCCCCTAAGTTCTTGACTCTGCTTTGTTTGACAATGCTCTCATCCTGTTGCTTATGTACCTTTTCTTACCACACTTTTACTTTTCCAGTCAACTTTCTATGAATATGCTTTGATACAGCCACTGAGAACATCCTGCCCTTTCAGCAATGACCTTCTGTGGCTTACCCTCTCTGGGAGGAGTGTGAATGAATGCCCACTGGATAATAGTCAAGTCAACACTCAGCAGTCTTCCCCGTGATTGCAGTTGTGTGAACAGAACCAGAGAGAGAGAATGAAGGCTCAGGAAACCTTTGCAAATTAGACTTTTCCACAATACTCTTACATTTTGAAGTGGATTTTTTTAATCTCATGATCTGTAAACTGTAATCATCAAGATTGAAATTACATAGTTTTGCAGTATTTCACTTTGTATGAGATGAATCCAGGATTATAAAATTTTAACTTTCTAATTGTTTCAAGATGCACCTGTATATTTGTAAAGCTTTTACACTTTATAAAAACTATCTTTCATTAGGTAGCATTTAAAATGAGTAGTATAACAAACATATATATTTTTTTCACTTAAATAAATAAATTAAACTTTCACAAAAATATATTAGTGCTTTAGGTTTTTTTGGAAAAAGAAATGGTTAAGTTTCCTATTTTTAGCTTGCAGTTTTTGGAGAACTAGCCTTAAAAAAACTAAACAGGCATCATTGTACCTAAAGCTGTAAATTACTGTCCTAAAGTTAGTTCCTATACAACAGGGGAAAAAAACAGAGAGAATTTATTAAAGGGAAAAATACAAGGTCTCCAAATATGAACCTGAGCACAGTGCGTGGGTAAATACAAGCTACTTATAGAGACATTCCAGCACTGATAACAAGGGACAAGTGCACATGCAAAGAGGGCGTTTAAGTGGAGGCTGCTTTGAATAAAACCAAATATAGCGTCATACATGAGGACAGTTGAACAGTTTAAAGCGGCAATATCATCGAAGGCAAAACAGCACACACCTAGCAAAATGAAGATAATGTCCAGAGTCAGTACCTGAGTTTTTCTCCAGTTAAAACATTCTTTAGGGTAAACATTACAAATATGCTGCAAGACAAGAGTTCAACGTAAAAGAGCCAAAAGTACGACTTCCTCTGGGATTAACAGACAATATATTTCAGCACGAAGTTACCTGTCCGACAACAAAAGAGACGAGATATTTCCTCAAGGGAGTGTCCAAGAGCTCGTACAGACCACAAACATGTTTGTTAAACTAGCAGATATTTCCGAGAACAGCTGTAAATTAAGAGGGGGAAAAGAGTTACCCGTAGAACAATTGGCCAGGTGAGTCTACCTGAGTTAGAGAGCTGTCCGTGTTGCGTCAGAGTAGAAGTTGTGAAATATTCCGGGACTTTATGAGCATGTTTCCCTCCGGAGTTGAGCGGCAGTGGGCAGAGGGAGGTGTGCGCAGCTAGCGCGAGAGCAAAGTGAAGGTATAAAAGTTAAACGTCTCTACTTTGAGGCTCGAGCTCGATGACGTAGAGGGCGTGTGCCACCCAGGCTCGAACGTGAATTCCTCCGTTCACCGCACCACGTCTGATTCAAACTGAAGAAAAACCGAACCGGTATGTTTAACGTGAGGTTAAAAATCTTAAATGATATTATTATTCCTGCCATTAAGGTCTCCAGACTCTACTTCACCTGTGGAATTGTGTATTTCTATTTATCTACGGCAAAGTAACCCGAAAGAAACGGTTCCAGTAGCCCTTTTTAAAATCTATTCTTTAGAGGTCTACTTCTATTCAGCTACAGAAAAGGAAAAAAAAATGTACTTTTAAAACCAATTATTTATTCAAAAGTTAGAGCTGTGTACATGAGAAGGTAGCAGGGGTGTAGCTAGGGATTTTGGGCCCCCAGAAAGAGAATTACACAGTGCCCCCCTTAGCCAGCCAGCTATGCAAAAAATGTTCTGGCATTTTATGAATATTTAGGCCTTTTTAATGTATTTTCAAGTATGAGTTCCCTATATTGATGAGCAATTTTTTTTTACTGTATTTCAAATAAATTATATATAGTACTAGTATTATTTCCTTTACATTAGTTTATGTTTTTATCAGCAGGTCCACCCACAGATTTGGCTGGGCACCTGAATACACCCAGAGAATGGGCCCTCCCTAGTGGTAAGATTTTGATGATATCAGATACATGTGTGTTGGATCAGTAGCATTAGTGCTAGCGTCCTGGCTAACAGGCACTTCATTTTTGAGCTGAAAAATGTGTCAAGCTATTATTGGGACTGATAATGAGAATATTTATTGGTGCCACGTTCTTACCTCTTTTAAGAATTTTTCAGCCAATTTCAGACACTTTCATCAGTTTTGCACACTTTAACCAAATTTACCCCATTGCACACATTTTGCCACTTTTTGACCGATTTTCATCTCTGCGAACCTATTTTTTTTGCCATTTTCTCCCTATATGAGCCATTTTTAACCCATTCTCACCACCTCTTCTGCTGTTTTTGCCAATTTAAAACCATTTTGCCTCTTTTTACCTATTTTTGCACTTCTGTAAACCCATTTTTTTGCCTGTAAACCCTTTCTCCATTTCAAACCAAATTCTTGCCTTTTTGCCCTTTGTAAATAATTTTTTGTCCCTTTTAACCAGTTTACCCATCCTGCCACATTTTGCCAACTTTTTAACCCTTTTGGCCAATTTTCCTACCTATTTTGAGTTTATAACAATGCATTTTACCACTTGTAACCCCTTTTCATTTTTTTCTGCCTGTTTTTACAATTTTATCCCGTTTTTCACCTGTCCACCATTTTTTTTTTTTTTGCTTCTGTCAACTCATTTTTGCGACTTTTAACCTTGAGACAATATATACCATTTAAGCTTTCTAACCCCCACATTCAGAAAATGCTTACTTCACTTGTATTTCTTCACCACTCTATTTGATGCAAATTTCAGTCCATTGATCAATTCCTTTTGTTGCTTTTGATTAAAAAGATGAAACTAATAATTATCTAAAAAAACACACACATAAAAACATTTTTATTGTTTTTAACAAATATGTAACCAATTTTCACCCACTGAAAGTATAAAAAATGTACAACATTTATTTTGTCTCTAGGGTGTTTTCTTTGCATGTTTACTAATTATTATTCCCTTCCTTAGTCAAAGTTGTACTTCTAGCTCAGTCAGAATTAAAATGCAGCACATTTTGTTGCTGAGTCAAACTTTCCCTAAACTGAGAAATACAAGTACCTCTTCATCATTGTTTAAACAAGCTGTCAGCTGATTTCTGAGCTGCAGTTCTCTTTCCTGTCCTGCATTAGGATACTTCTTCATGTGGTCAGTAAGAGCTAAGGGTCATTACTCTGATGTTGCTGCTCTGCATGCTTTGCTCTTATTTGAGATTTTTTTTAATCCTGTGTATGTCCAACTTGTCTACCATGTACTTATATTCATCCAACTATCCATTTTCTACACCTCTTATTACAGAGGGTTGGAGCCTATTCCAGCTGTCACTGGGCAAGAGGCAGGGTACGACCAGTCTGAAATCTATTAATCATCCATCAGCTACACAGTTTATCCCATTTGGGGTCGCAGGGGGCTGGAGCCATTCCTTCTGTCATTGGGTGAAAAAGTGGGTACACCCTGGACCGGTTGCCAGACAGTCACAAGGCTAAAATCCACCAAAGATAATACGGAGGCCACATTACTTCATATGTAGGAAAAATACAGACACTTAATGACGTGTTTTGTCTAAATATGTGTCACAGCAACCGGAGGGCCTCAGGCACTTTTGGCAAAACCAGGGTACCATTAAACTAGAAATGTTTTCAATTTAATTCAAATGCTCCCTTGATTCAATCACACTGAAGTAAAGTAGTCAAACTTCTCCTAAAATCAGTGTCTGGCTTGTCTCAACACCTAAACTTGCCTGTAGATTTAATGATAAAACTGAGTCATACTGCAGTCATAGTTTAAGACTTGCTTCATTCTCATTCTCTTGTCACCTGTGAGTGAGTTACGCAATTTAGGAAAGCCTTTAGAGCCTGTTTTTCACGAGCATAGAAAAAAATATTAGCATTTAACTTCCACTGACATAAAAAAGTAAATAATCCAGTTAATTGTTGATTGTGCATAAAGAAAGAAAACAGCAAAATAAGCACATGAAAATATTTGCTTTACTGCATTTTTTTTCAACATTTAAAAAATATGTTACATTCACCATGGCAAAATGTTGCATTTAATTAGTTGTTACATGAAAAGACAAATTCAGGAAACAATGATTTCAGCTTTTAGCTGACTTTAAGGCATGTGCAGAGTATGCCATTAAAATGCCCAGTAAACTTGTCCAAGTACCCTGAACTTCTGCACAAACTGACACAAAATCATTCCTTTCCAAGCTCCAACTCTTAATCTCCACGCTGAACAGAGGAACTTTTTTTGTGTTCGTATTGCACTTGGAAAACTTTCAACTCTTCAGGAAAATGCAGCAAATAGTTGAAGTTTGAAGTCTGTTTCAGACAAGTGATGTCCCTTTCCCAGCATCCTCCCTGAGTCGTTTCATCTGCAGATGGGACAGCTGTCAGCTGATCAGTATGATGTCATCATTTTCAGGAGCTCTGCAACAACATTATAATTTAAAAAAAAAAAAAAGCATTAGACATCTTAAGTCTCATCAGCAGAACTATACAAACATGCTTTGATACGTATGTCATCAGTGAGGTCATGTCAGCAAATATGTATACAGTGATTTAACAGTTTAAACATTAAAGTGATGACACATGTTTACAACTGAGGTGTGTGGTTCACAATTTTCCAATTAAACCTGTCCAGCCCTACTAGTATTTCCCAGAGTAGTTTAATTAAGTCTTTACATCCAACAAGTCTTAAGAAGACAGAAGCTCACATTTGGTGAGACTGGCAGCTGTTTGTGAAGTTCCTCTAAACTGTATGCATAATATTTACCCAAGTTGTCAAGACAATCCCCAACACACAGTACCATAGTTGATTCCAACAAACAAACCCGCATAAGCATGTTTCTTTATTCTCTGGATTTCCACCTGCATGAAGGGTTTGTCCACGACAGGAAGAAACACAACAAAAGGATGCCAGAAGACGTCTGGATTTCTGATTGTGCGGGCTGGTTGTCAGAATAAATCTTCAAAACAAGCAGTTCCAAAATGATAGCCTTGTCACCACTCATTTTGAACACTTCCTTGTGTTTATGCTTAAGAGAAATGGCTAATTATGCTTCTTTTACATCAAATCTGTGAACGTTAACACATGTTTTCTGCATCTTTATGACATGCCATGAGCAGCACATTGTATTGCGGGGGCTGAGGTTATCTCAGACTCTCGGTTTCACAAACTGCTGAAGCTGTTTAAGAATGTGAATGTATGTCACAGAGAGAATGTGTGGAGGGATTCTCTTGGAGAGCAAAACCACTTTGAATGTTCATGTCAGTTTTATCACATTTGTTCTTTGTAATCAAATTTCTTCCATAATAGTATTCACTTCGAGGCTTGGCTTCTTTATTACACTGTTCAATTATAAACAGGGAATGAACTGCAGCAGATGCATTTAACTCTGGGCTTTGTGTACAATAATCAGTCATTTATAACACAGACATAATACATTTTTGCCAATAAAACTTGATATGCTGGCCTCTAATACATTTTAAAGGGGGGACTCTTGGTTCTTAATTTTCTTTCAAACTTGTTGACTCAGGATAGTACAAGCAGGAAGAGGCTAATTGTAAGCAGATGAAATTTCATCCTGTAAGACATTACAATGTTTGCTGATCTAATTTAGTAAGCACAGCAAGACAAATACACTAACAAAAATCTAATTTGGTCAGTTCAGAGGCTGCAAATGACTGTAATTACAGAGTCCTAATGACAGAAAAGCCAGCCCCCGCCATAAGACCACTGGGGGTTTAACATACATCTCAACAGAGAAGATGCAAGTTTTTTCTGTCAGTTCAGTATTATGTTGCACGATTACCCGTTATTACAAAATGGGTTTGTAACCGAGACTACACTTCCTTAAAGAGATCATGAAAACTTGATGGCGGGGTGATCAAAATGGCAGTGGCGCACGAGGGCAGGCAGCAGAGATAAAGAATGATGAATACAGAAGGAAAGCTCTGTAAGGAAGAAGCAAAGAGCTCTTTCTGTAGCTAATAAAAGGGGTCTGGCTGCAGACCATACACCTCTGACAGCCTCTCTCACAGATTGTTCATCTTCCGTATAGCTCAGGAAGGAGGTGCCACAAGTTGCTGGTACAATGAATTTCCGATTTTCAATTTTTTGAACTATGACTTTATTCACAGTTGATGTCTGTCAGATATGTTCATGGAAAAAAAACAGACTGCAAACATTACATACCAAACACTTCATAAATTAAAAAAAAAAAAAAAAAGTTCAGAGGTCTGAACCAAGCGGCAACCTGTGGTCCTAAAAAAAGAAGCCAATGCGGAAGTGAAAAAAACTGCAATACAGCAAGTGTCCACTTGCGGCTGGCTGCAGGAAGACTGAAAGTCTTGTCTGAACACCTCCTGAAAAGCTGTTTTTTACACTAGAAATAAACTGGTTAACAGCCTGGTTAAAAAAAACAAACGTGTCTCATTAGCTAACGTCTTCATGTCCTCTCACTGTACTGAGTGAATTTTTTTTTGTACCACAGTTGTTTAGATTATATTTAGGAAAATCCTCATTGCTCACTGATTGGCGTGTTTCATTTGATTTACAGATAGCTTGACAGGCAGAAGCTAAGTTTCTGTCAACCCGAATGCTAACTAGCTGACAGGAAGTTGGGCTTAGTGGGTGGGCCATTATGTTGATCCAAAGTTTGGTTGAGACCGCAATTTCAATATGGAAGCTGCCGCAGATTGGCTTCAAGAGCTGTTCGAGTCAGCCTATTGTAAGCAGACGGCTAATGTCACACAGGCTTTGTCCTATTTATTCCACAGTCTATGGTCTAATCCAGGATTATAACCATTTTAGAAGTAGTTAAATGAACAGTGACTTGCTTCAGCTTTGTTAGCTTTTGCTTACGTTAAAATAGCTAGGCCAGCAATACAATTAAGTAACTACATAAGCTAATGGAGCTAAACCAGCTTAAGCAACATGAATTTGAGCAAAAAGTAAAAACAGCCAATGTAGCTACACCTGGCATAGCTACGTAGATCCATATCTACATAGCTGCTGTGGGAGTTTAGCTTTAGCTACATAGCTATGTAGCCTCACTATCTATAGCTGAGTTAACTTTAGCAACATGAGCTTTAGCAAACATAGCTAAAGGCAACATAGCTATGTAGTTATTTATCTACATAGCTTATGTACCTGTATTGTGAACTTAGCTTTAGCTACTTTAGTTACATAGCTATGTCATCTATAGCCAAGGTAACTTAAGCAATGTGAGCTTTAGCAAACATGGCTAAAGCTAATTTAGCTATGTAGATAGCGTATCTATGTAGCTTATGTCACTGCTTTGTGAATTTAGCTTTAGCTATGTCAGCTACGTAGCTCTTTAGCTAAGTTAGCTTTAGCAATTTAACATTTAGCAACAGTAGCCAAAGCTAACAAAGCTACATAGATAATGCATCTACATAGCTTATACAGCTGCTTTGTGAGCAGAACATTAGCTATGTAAGCTATTCAGCTCCTTTGTCTACGTAGCTTATATAGCTATTGGAGCTACATAAGCTGTATTGGAATGTTTTCATAGAGAACAAGCTTTTCTCCCTCTAAGCAGACTGTTTACTTGGCTTCATTAAGCGATTTGTAAGGAGATTTTGCAGGTCAGGATTTTAACTCCTATCTTTTGATATCCTTACCTTAACCCTTTCCCTAACCCTAAACAAAAGTTGGATCTAATTTTATTTCAAAAGTTTGAGTGTTCATCTCCATTCTGAGGTACTCAGATGAACATCTGTAGCTAGACTGTCTTGAAGCTAATGTGTCTGAATACATTTTTACAGAAAGTAAAAACATTCAATTTAATTTAATTTCAGAAAATATTTGTTTGGCTGCAAGTCACAGCCCAATTCTATGTGACTGGCTACAGTTGTTGCAAATCGAGGATAAGCAATCTTCCTGAACAGTCAGTCAATACTCACATACAACATTAAGGAAACTTCAAAATGCAGAACTAAAATGCAGAGCAAGACACCGCAGACTGGTGAAGAGAAGCTTTTTGCTGAAGTGGTTTTAAAGTTTTAAATGTTTTCATTTGTTAGCAACAGTCAAAAAGAGGAAGCAATTACCTTTCAATAAGCACCAAGTTGTGCAAAATCTCAACAACCTAATTTCCAATTGGATGTAAGAGTTGCAACTAATTATTGCTACATATTAGGAAACTATTGTCAGAAATGCAACTGATTACAGACAAGAGGGTCAGGAAGGGATCAGAAAGAGTCAATAAAGACTACCTAAATAAGGAATCTCACATGCATACTGGACATTTATTAAGCTACAATGAACTCCACATCAAAGACAGCTGGGTTTATGATACTTCAGTCAAGAAAGTCTTAAATTCTACCCCCCATGCTTTAGTCAAACTTTTCTGGCTCAAGTTTGAATATTGACTGTAGCCTGTTTATTTGGGAAGCAACACAGCAGAGAGAGCAATGGCTTGGGGGTGGGGGGGCAAAGGTGGTGGGTGCTTCTCTGTGTACAGCCTGAGTTTCTCTGTAATCAGCCCATCACTGGGTGTGTCTGCATAGCTCCCACCACTAATTTCATTGCTCTCAGACCACGTAAGCCAGAGCCAAACCACAGCGTGGAGGAAACTCCACTGCAGTCTGCTGCCTGCTGATGATAGAGATTGGCTCATAGAAAAGGAATGAGCAGAGAGCAGAGATGTATAGCTAAAGCCAAGGTCTTGCTTTGGCAACATTGTTTAATTAAGGCACACTAAGTCTCCTATTCTGTAATTACACTGTTTGTATGATGATTCTTCACTTGTACTCTAGCAATTAACTTTAACGATGTCTGATAAGAAGAGTGATAAAGGGAAATCGTAATGTAATATTACATGATAACTTCTTTGTTTTGTTTGTTATTTGAGCTAAACTGGCACCCGTTGTGTGTTAACATCTGTGCGACACTGCCCTCTACATTTAACCAACATACACGTGCAGAGTGCAGTGTTTAGCATGTACACCATACTGCTTTTTTCAATAGAGAGCATTTTTCTGATGATCTGAAAGAACCAATTTTCTAACTTGACTGTACTGCAGTTGTAACAGTAGTCAGTGCTGTAGCCGTCTGGATCCAGGAATTTTTTAAAGGATTCTGTACTATTGGGAGATAGGGCTAATGGCCGAGGTCTGTGCTGTTACCACTTTAACACCAGGAGATGGTGGACATGAGTAACTTCAATCCCAGCAGCATTTTTTGGTGTGTTTCTATTCAAAGTTTTGGAGTTTATAGAGTTCGAAAGAGGCACGCCCAGTCGAGGAGACGAGTTGGAGCGTAACAGAGAGAAAGACAGTGAATTGTAGTGAGAATACTCACAATGCTGGGAGGAATAGAGGAATATTCACCCTCTGTCATGACTTCCGCATATAGCAAAGCCAATGCTTTGCCTCACCGTGTCTCCACCCCACCGGGGAGAGAGTATTGGGTGAATTAGATTTTGGGAGTGATACGGATTACCGTCTGGATCCAGGAATGTTTTTCAAGGATTCTTCACTATTGGGAGATAAGGCTAATGGCAGAGGTCTGCGTTCTCTGAGTGCTTTTCAAGTTATAAATGCATAGTTTCAGTTACAAATATCCAAAATGATTTTGTGCCTTCTGCTCGACATATAACCCATATATAAGTGTAAAACTGTCTGATAAGATTAGCCTGAAAAGAGTAAAAGTAAATATTACTGCATCATCGGTTGTCTTTACATATCTCAAAAAAGGGGGGGGGGGGGGGGGTGTTTACCATTGTGTAGCATCCCCTCTTCTTTTAACAACAGGCTGTATTCCTTTGGTAAATAAGAAGACCAGTTGCTGGAGTTTTAGGAGAAGAATGTTGTCCCATTCTTGTCTAATGCAGGATGGGAGCAAATGTTGATCTAAAACCTCCATATACTTTTCAGTATTGATAGAGCCCTTCCAGTTATGCCAGCTTCCCACACTATAGCCACTAACTCAACACTATACATCAGAGGCTTTTGAACTGTGCGTTGATAGCAAGCTGGATGGTCCCTCTGCTGTTTAACCCACAGGACACAGCGTCCATGGTTTCCAATAAGAATTTCAGATTTTGATTCATCTTATCACAGAAAAGTTTTCTGTTTTGTCTCAGTCTGTTTTAAATGAGCTTTGGCCCTGAGAAGACGCAGGTGTTTCTGGATCATGTTTACATATGGCTACTTCTTTGCATGATATAATATTTGTGGACAGCATGGCCAACTGTGTTGGCAGACTGTGAGTTCTGAAAGTGTTCCTGAGCCCATGCAGTGATTTCTAGTACAGTACAGAAATGCAGTGAGACATGAGGGCACAAAAATCCCAAGCATCCAAAACTGACCTTTGGCTTGCCCTTTTTTCACAGAGATTTCTCCAGATTCTCTGAATCTTTTGATATTATGTACTGTAGATGATGGGCGATTCAAAGTCTTCTAAATTTTATGTGGCGGAGCATTTTTCTGAAATGTTCCACAATTTTTAGATGCAGTTTTTCATTGATTGGTGAACCTCTGCCCTTCTTTACCTCTGAGAGACTCTGCCTCTCTAAAATGCTCTGTTTAAACTTGTCAGTGTTACTAACCAATTAAAGGGTTAGGAGTATTAATTGGTTAAAATCCTCCTCCAGCTGTTTTTCATTAGTACCACTACCACTGGAGTCTTTTGTTGCCCTGTCCCTTCTTTTTCAGATATGTTGCTGACATGAAATTCAAAATTAGCTACAAATTTCATTAAATGGTAAAAGGTCTCATTCTCAACATCTGATATGTTGTTCACGTTTTATTGTGAATCAAATATTGGTTTATGAGATTTGCAAATTATTGCACTCTGTTTTTATTAACATTTTATACATTGTCCCTACTTTTTTGGAATAGAGGTTGTTTTTGGTACAGAGAAAACACTCTAGGCTTAAATATTTTTTAATAAAAAAAAAAAAAAAGACTTACATGTTGGCTGTCAGAGGTCACGAACACACCACATGTGAAGATGTCAATTTTCTACATCAGGAAGAAACATGTTCACAGTCTGGTTCATAAACAACTTTGATCTGAATCGTTGCCTTTGTAGGCACACACTGTGTGGAGGGGGATTTCTTTAAAGGACCAGTTTGATTTGGTTTTAAGAGGGATTTTAAGAAGTTTTGCGCGATTAGGGGCATGATGGCTGATATGACCGAACAAGGCATGGGGTAACTGTTTATCGGGAGGCTTAAGCTTTACCTCTTTGTCTAATACTAGAACCTCCAAAAGTTCATTTGGGACAGTGTTTTCAATATGGCAGCTGCTGCAGATTCACTTCAAAAGCCAGCTTTGGGACATTAATGGCTGATGCCACTCAATCTTGTCTGAGGCTTTCTAAAAATCTAAGATTCAGCTTAAAACATGAATCTATTTTTTCGGTGTTTTATAAATGTAAAAATCTAGTGCATTTCTGCAAGTGTTGTAAACCATGACATCGCTTCTGTTTCAGTGATTACAAGTCATCTTTATACAGAACATCATCCAGGTGTGACTGTACGTGCAGCAGGGTGTGTGAACTGAAGTTAAACATAATGAAAGCATGATACCATGACTGTAAACAGTGTTGTACCTCTGGCAGCAGCAAAGCACAGAGTGTCTGAACCGGACGTCTGTTTGACTGCTCTCCTCTGAAACAGGAAAATCTTTCTGTTCTTTGAGGAACTTCTGAAGGTCCGTTAACGGGAATCCCTCCTTTTGATATCTCTGAAAGTGAAAATAAAAACGTAATTCAACAACAAATCTTAAACTCATTAAAACACTAACGAGAAGTTACAGTATCTAAAGTGGTTTAGTGCCAACACTTCAAATGAGAGGGTTTAGACATTTTTCTCATAACTCCATTATTTCTTTGTCAATTGCAATATCTAATGATGACTACTTTGCAAGGGTAAAAAGGGTAAAAGTTATTTGACTCTAAGCAAATTTGACGTACAACTTGTAAATATTATCAACTGATTTCTTTTTTTTCAAGATTTGCAGAGCTGGACTGACAATCCTGCATGCAGGGCATTTTCTCAGTAGGCTGGTATGATTTTCTTTTGTGCTAAACACTGGCCCATGGCAGTGGCAGCAGCAGGTTTTTCTCTGTAATGACAGTTTGTTAGGTCTGCATTTTGACAGAGATTTTATTTTCTTAAAAAAGTGCATAGATTTTATGTACTTCAACTTGAGTAGGGATGATGTGTCCACCATACTCACCTCTAACCACAAGTTAGTCAGTATAAATAGAGTGAAACCACACCATTCGATGTGTCTATGCCACATAGTAACTCTGAGCTTTGTAGTGGTTTGGCAGGAAAAATGGGGTTGCTCTACACATGAATGCGGACAAAGGAATAGCGCAGTTAAATCATATTCGACTTATTATAAGGGGTTTGAGAAAAAATGTCCAAATTTTCTTCCCTGTCCAGTCCTGCTGATGCCTAAAATAATAATTCATCATCAATTATTACCAAATCATTGAATAATTCATATTTAACATCTCAGAGACTAAGGTGAGCACTGTATCTCTCATGGATGTTTTATTCTGATGCACCAAGTTGTCTGGTTCAGTTTGGTTTAATACACTTATCTGCATTTCTACAATCAAAATTTGTAAAAAGTACCAAGGAAACCAATCCGTACCATCCTACTTTTTTGGCACCTTTCTGTTTGACAGCGAGGTATACTTATCTGACCCTAAAGGGTGGAGCTAGGCACAGTGTAGTCCACTGATTTGTCAAAGGTGTGGAGGGAACTGGAAAGGGTTCCAGTGTTCCATTAAGGGTACTGTTGGCTGTGAAAACGCCAGCATGATCACAGTATAAAATACCAAACTGTATTAAACTATACTGAATCAAACCAGACCACTTGGTAGAAAGATACCATTGAAGCCCTGTTACTAAATCCTCTAACATGGGTGGAGACATTTGACATGTACCTTGATGGTCTCGTAGGAATCAGTGATAAGTGCGATGAACAGAGACAGCACCATGTAGATGAAGAGTGAGATGAAGGAGTAGAGGTAGGCCCGGCTGAAGAGCCACACCAAAGTGTTTTTGTCCTTCAGCTCAGCGAAAGTGGTGAACATGTCATCCCCGTTCAGGAGGGAGAACAGGCACTCAGCAACAAGACTCAGGCCTTCAAACTAGAGCGATGGAGAAGAGGACATCAGTTGAGATTTAACTATTAACACAAGGGCCATGATTTAATCAGAGAAGATCTGAGATGGGTGCCAAGCTAAGACAAAAATGTATTACACAAGCTTGTTTTAATCATCTGTTAAAGGCATTACAAAAGGGTCTGTTAGAACTTTTTTGATAGGACAATTAAAGCTTTTTTTTATTATAACACATAGGGCTTTGGGCAACTATGATTAGCCAGATCTGTAAAATGCTCTCACTACATTGTGATGAAATTAATTCTAACAACAGTGAGATTAAACACTAAATATTTTACATTTTTACTTCAACACTACACAGGTCATCAGATTAAAAAAAGCTTGTTGATAGATCCAAAACACTTTTCATTAAGCAGAACGACAAAAAGGTTAGGAACTACTTAGGGACAGTTCTGTTGCAATCCACTTTAACAGGTTAAACAGTATAGATAATGAGTGAATGTATAAATGCAAGGTTTTCTTGACCTTTCTGTCTTTCTGTTTTATCCTGTAAAATTTCTAACAAGCATCTTATGACTTTAGATTTAACATAATTTTCTCTTTTATGTAACCACTCATGTACCAAACAGGAATCCCTCCAGATATAAGGATACAAATAAGTAGGAGTTGCAGAAACATGATAGTTGATGGGGGTTAAGTGATAAAGTAGAAAGACAAACAGAGAGACAGATGGCTGAAAGGGAGAGACATTATGAAAGAGTTCCAGCCGAGTGTGATAGTATCTAAACACAACATCCCGCTGAGACCGTATGGATTCCAGGGCATAAAACTTGAGGACGTGTGGGATGGAGAGTCTTCGAACATCCTCTGTTTATCCCTACAGTAAATACTCAGAGGAGCCTGAGAGGGCTGACGGCTCACTACAGGGGACACCCCAAGCCACTTCAAAGTAAATACAAAGGAGTATCAGTTGTCTGTTGTGTTGGGAAAAACACAGGGAACTGAAACTTGTTTAACTCAAACTGTAAGCAGAAAAACAATGCAGGTCTGGTCACTTTCACTTCCAATGCCTGGGTATTAAAATTTTTAAATACAATAAAACTATTCTTGTGGGTTGCACTAGAATCATGTATATTCTCACAGATTAATGTATCTTTCACAAACTAAAGCAGAAAGAAAAAGCACTATTTTAATTTGCAGTTCTCCCTACAAGCCTAATGAAATCCGAACTAAGATTTTGTAAGCATCTTCAAATAAACTGACCTAAAATGTTCCTAAACTCAGCCCACAACTTATTTACAGCACTTCACCACTTTGATTTAATGTTATCAACACTTTTATTTGGTCACATACCCCAGGCCGGGTGATCTCAGCCTACCTCACATCTGGCTCTCCTACAGTACAGTACAAGAACTGCCTTGTTTAGACACCTCCTACATGCACAGACTTCCGTAAATAATTTATCCTAACAGGCAGAGACAGATAAATACACACGCAATTTATCTAATTGCACTTGCTATCAAAGATGTGGTCTTCCCCATACCCAAATGCCCACCTGTTTATACTATTACATTTATCATTTAATTCACTATGTCACTTTCCTTAGTTTTTATTGCTTATTACTGCATGTAATTTACTGTAGCTCCTGTAGTTTTAATAAAGCCTGACAGCTTAAAAGGAGTAGTAAATGCTCAGCTAATTAAACCCTGTAATTTTAATGTGACCTGGGGGTTTATGATTCTGAATATGGAAATATTATGCCCCAAAAGTGAGTAATGCAGATGGGACATTTATTGTATGTAGTGCCCCATAGTTTCCCTTTATTTTCTGTCACCTCTTTGCTGTCCTTTGTCAAAAGAAAATGAATCCCACCAAAGAAAAATGATCATGTTGATTTAAACAAGCATAAGGCATATTAGTGTCTCTGTAGAGCAACACTTGTCCTACTGTAAGATGTTGAAAATGTGGCTGCAAGGGCTGAAAGCCCCTCCATTTGATGCATAAGATTTTATTGACTTAACATATAGTGACATCTAGTGGTTGTCTGAGACTCCTGAAGGAAAAGCCACGTATTTGTCTTACTCGAGAACAAGAAATCAAAGTCCATTCCGCAGTTCCGTTGGTTAGCAGGATGCAATGTTGAAAGTGTTGTGTTTTTATTTATGAGTAGAAAAATGACCCTTGGAGGAAGAAGACTAGTTTATTGATGTTTTTCTCGCTGCTACTGACTTCATCTATGAAGAAATTAGTCATTCATGTTTTTTCTTCCTCTTTTAAAAATGCTGTGACATTCAAATGTGAACAGTTTGCATTGTTTCTCCTTAATATAACCTGATTCCTCCTGTCAGCATTTCTGCAGAATTAATATGAGCAACGTCAGTAATAATAGTTCCTCTTATTTCGCCCAGTTCCCTGCAAAATCCAGACCAGCATTTAATGGTCTGTTCGCTAATCTACACATTCTCTGTTTTGCCCTCAAACTAGTAATAGAGTTACCTTCTCATGGTACGGCCCCAGGACAATCCAGCCACAGAAGGTGTAACCCAGGTAGATCATGCCAGCACAGCAGCAGAAACGGAGGACTTTAGGGAAGGCTGCTTTCATGGTCAAAATTAAAACCTAGACACAGAGAAATTATAAAGACACAAGGTCCCGAAATCATGATTAACTTTATTTCAGATATTTTCAAAAGTTTTCAAAAACTACAAAAGGTATATTAAAAGACTAGAAATAGGGCTGTCAAGATTAATTAAGTTAATTGTGATTAATTTAGGTGAACAATTAGTGCACTATTTTTTTATCCCAATTAATCGCATGCTTTATTATCCCCAGGGTTTACCTGCAGTCACAATGATGCAAAGTAAGTCCACCACTGCTCCTTAATGTCTCATTTCACTTTAAAAAACTCACAAACAGCTCAGTGGACAAGTCACAAGTCATCTGAACCTTTTTAATGATCTCTTATTTCATTTTCAGTCCATAACAGGTTCCCTTTTTTGTGTTTAAGCTGATATGATAAATCTTTCATCTACCTCTAAAAGCAGGTCTTTATCCAAACAGGAAGTCAATTACCCTTAGTTTAAAACTGCAGGAAAGTCCAAAATGAGACCAGAATGGTTTAAAAGGCAAAACAGTTAAAATTCAAAATAAGTAGAAAGGACGCGATTAATTACAATTAACCACAGAACCTATGTGATTAATCACAATCTCAGATTTTTATTATTTGACAGCCCTAATAAGAAAATAAAGAGGACACATTAATTTTTGAGAAAAAAAGTTGAAATAAAAAAGGAGATTATCAAGTCATGATTTTACAAATAATAAAACTCTTGAAATATTAAGTTTGAAAAGTTGCAAATTTTGACATTGTAAACCCATAGATTTACAGTTTAGAAACTCATACACTTAAACACCATTATAAAGTTGTACATTTACGAGAAACAAGACAGCATACAGTGGCTGGATAGCCCCAGTTTACAGAAATGTCTCTTCTAAGTTCAGACAATGATGATGATAATGTGAGGATTCTGGGCTAAAAAGCATTTCCTTATTGCTCAGTCACAGTAAAATTTGAATTTGATAAGGCTATCAAATGCAAGAAAATGGCTTTATCTGGTATGACTGTCTCCTATGTCATGAGCTGTTTTGGACTTCATGATTTCACAAATTCTAAGTTTTGGACTTGAACATTTAAAGTTTTTTTTCTCATTAATTTGTGACTTCTTAAACTCCAAAATTCTGATTTTTTTTCTCTCTGAAATAAACATTCCCTTTTTATTTTTTAAGAGTGGTCTCAATACACAATAAAAAACAGAAATTCTTATAGTTGTAATGGTGCATGTTCAGACTAAGCCATTACAACAGATACACTGTATTTATCATTGCCTTAGAAACACTTATCATTACATGAAACATCGCTATATAACAAAGTGTGATCTACTAGTGGAAGCTGTCCTGTTGCTGTAGCTCATTAACATTAGGCTGCCCCCACACCCACCACTGAGACATGCTGCCCAGCTCTGCCTGCAGGGGCATTTACTAAACAGTGGACCACCATTTATTTCAGGGGTGAATTTTACATCATAAGAGAGAAAAGCTGTTAAAAGTGGTCTTCCCGGTCAAAGCTAAGACTGATCCCAGAATGTTTTATAAGTAGCTTGCAGCCCAAAGTAAACATGCGCAGTATTTTTACTGAATAAAATCCTCAATTCAAAACACGAAATCAGCAACGGAGCTGGGTGGAGCAGAGCAGTGTGTCTCTGTTTGTCTTCTTTTGTCATTGTTTTAAAAGCCCCCTGCTGTGTGTTAAAACTTTCAATACAATGTAAAAAATGCCATCTTCTTCATATCTTTTCTTTAAAACAACTCTTCTTTGTCTTTGGCTTGTTTACTTGCTCCTCTAGAGAGATTTTTAATCTTTATTACTACAACACCACATCTGTACATCCTTTCACTACCTGCAACACAGATAATGTTTATTCCAAAGATATCTACAAAAGAAAAAGGTTCAGTGACTCACATTGTATTTCTGGAAGTATCCCAGGTACCTGATCACGCCGACCCACACCATTAATGTAGACGTTCCCAGAAGGATACTGCACACATCATAGCTGGTCAGACTCTGTGAGGGGAAAGAAAAACATCAAAAGAACTTCAAGAGGGATGTTTGCTTTCAGTCGTACAGAAATTAAACTGTAGTGAAGCCAAGCAGGATTAGCAAATATTTACAGTTCATGAATGTGGCACAACCACGTAACTTCACACAGAGTTAGGAAAAGTTATATTTTAGCTCAACTTGTGATTTAAACAACTGAAAGTACTGATATTTTGTAGCAGGTGGCAGGTGTGACATGATTAGTGTGGACTGTTTAATATGACTTTAGGTACAAAGTAGAGCTGTAAAAGAGGAACATCACTTAATCTTTAACCAGAGACGACATGCTGGGGCATTTTGCTCTGACACAAGCATCTCACTCAGGGCATTTACAAGACTTTTAAATTTAAATGTATGTATTAACAAGTCTCTACAGTGTCTGAGCTGTTTGGCTCTAAAGTCCAACACACACAGTCACACTCTAGGGTTTCTGTTTCTGAATTATGTAATCAACAACTGGATGTAAAATCAATGGTGATGCCACGCTGTTACTTCACAGGGTAATGAGGGACATCAAGATTGCTTAACTGTATCTATTACTTAACTTTATTATCACAGCCTTAAAGTAAATGCATACAAAGTATGTTTCAAATGTAAGATTTATGCCTCTCCTTGACATTTTTTTATTTGACGTATGCCATATGATAGAAACTCTTTCCTTCTGGTAGGTGATGCGAAGCACTGTCTGCCACAACAACCTGACATGCAAACCATTTCTTTCCACAGACTGCAACTGACTGGGAAGAAATACAAATACTTTGAAAGTCTTGTAAATTATGCAAAATGTTTCATAATTTAAGATCATAATAATTTTAGCATCATTAGCTATTACTCACCACAGTACTACTGTCATAAATAGGCTTGTAAATATCAGTTTTTTGTTTGACCGCTGTAGTAGAAAGTTTAATGTTTATACAGTACGTAGTGAGCACAGTTTATGAAAGTCATATTATTTGCATGTGAGCTTACCTTGCCATTTGTCAATAAAGCTGATTTTGACTTAGATTCTGTTAATTTAAGTCTGTACAGAACCCTTCTCTCTAAGACTGAGGTAAAGTGCCTATTAATATATATATTGATCTTATAAATCAGTCATAGTCAATATAATTTGGCTTTTTGGGCCAAAAATATTATATTAAAAACCCTCTCTAATGTCAAAGTGAAAACAGATTTCTACAAAGTAATGACAATTAATGAAAAATATGTAAGGTCAAATAAGTGCATAAATACTATAGCTAATCAGTGCTTGTAGTCTCACAATAAGTGAAAGAGAGATCGCCTGAGTGCAGTGAATGTGTCTCAAGTGATTATAGTATAAAGACACCTGTGTCTGGGAGGTCCAGTCACTGGTTCATCATTATTTCTGGCTACCATTAAACCATGAAGACAAAAGAACACTCCATGCAACTCAGAGAAGAGGTTATGGAGAAGTGTAGGTTAAGGGATGGATACAAAAAAAATCCAAGGCACTAAACATTTCCAAGAGTTCAGTTAAATCCATCATCAAGTAATAAAAGGCATATGGCATATGTTTAAATCTGCCTAAATCAGACCATCCTCACAAACTGATTGACTATGCAAGAAGGAGACAAGAGAGAGACACAACCAAGACACCTATGACTACTCTGAAGGAGTTACAAGCTTCAGCAGCTGAGATGGGAGAGATTCTGCATCAAACAAATGTTTCCAAGGTTCTTCACCAGTCAAAACTATGAGTTCCAAAAAAGGCATGTGGGAGACTCCATGGTCAAGTGGTAAAGTTCTTTGGTCTGATGAGACCAAAATAGTGCTTTTTGGCCATCAGACAAGACACTGTGTTTGGTTGACACCAAACACTGCACATCCCCACAAACATACTATCACCACTGTGAAGAAAGTGGTGGCAGCATCATAGTGAGGGGATGCTTCTCGGCTACCAGTCCTGAAGTGGTGTGATTTGCAGCCAAAGGTGCATCTACTAAATACTGACTAGAATGGGGTGAATATTTATGAAAGCACTTATTTTACATTACATATGTTTATTTAATTGACATTACTTTGTAAAATTCACTAATTGACACTAAACAGTTTTTAATGTTTTTGTCAAAAAAAAAAAAAAAAAGCCAAACTTTATTGACCATGAAATTAACAGGGTACAACATCCAAGGGGTGAATAATTTTCAAAGGCACTGTAAATAAGTAGATTTACCTTTGCTTGTATTTCCATCTTAAGTATGGATCCAACTATGGCCAAGAGGTCGCTGATGATGACTAACACGTACCAGCCGTTCAGAAACTCTCCCTGGTCATCCTCACACACTTTACGATTGTAGTTGTCATGCAAGAATCTGGAAAACCTCTGAAAATAAACAAAAAAGTTCAGTCTCTTATTGAAAAAGCCTATGGAATCGTGCCAGATTAACTGATGACTTTATTCAAACTCTAGATCAGTAGTCCTCAACTTGTCAGGACCCCCACACCCCCTTAATGAGAAATTGTGACTCAAATTTACTGAATAAAAAGTGCAGTTTTGAAAGAAAGTATTTTCTAGGCTCTATACCTTTAAAGGAAAGGACCATGGATAGCGTAGGAAATCAGAAATAGAGGCATTTATGCATGCATACTTTTTATTTTACTCTATTTCCTGTCATAATAAGCAAACTTTGGTTTAATTAACACACGTCAGGGGGAACCAGCTTTGCTATCCCAAAATAGCAAGATAAATGAGTCAAGATTTTGAGAAAACAAGCAATGTTTACTTGTCATCATGGCAAAAATAAACTCCATGGATGTTTGTTGCTACATCATAGACTTTTGCCACATTCTTTTACAGACACACCTGCTGAGAACCACTGCTCTAGACTGACTACATTATCAGGACAGAGACAAAATGCTAGCATCTCTGCCCATATGGTTTATTTAGCTCAAGAGGAGAAACCTGAAAGAAAAAAAACTGAAAATGTCAGAAATGTCTGACAAACCAGAAAGTGAACAAACATTGTAACCAGAGACTGCTGATGAGAAAGACTGACAGAATAAGATTGTCACATAAACAAAATATTCTCGTTGACGTTACATTGTGATTAGACTGATCAGCTGACCTGTAGCAACCTGACAGCCAGCACGATGGAGCGAGAGCAGAGCACGGCTGACGTCAGGCAAACAAGGATGACGAAGCCGTCAAACACCAACAGATAATGTGTGTTTTTCTGAGCTGAAACACAGACCAAGTAAATGTGAGTCTATATGTGTGTTATCTCTTACATAACTCCGCAACACTCTACTGATAACTAAGAGTTGACAGGAAAACGCCCCAATAACAGTAAACAGTAAAAAGCGGAGGAACTGAGGGTGAAGTTATAAATGGTTTAGATGAAAAAAGCAATACATTACAAAACACAAAACTACATTTTAATTATCAGTATACGTGGTTCACAAAAAACTCTTGATATACCACAATATGAATATTTTTGTCCTGAAATTCTTCCTGTGTGCAGGAGCGTCCTTATACTTGAGGTTATTTTCACTGTATATTCAAACATTACTTGATATGAGAGACACAGAAAAAGCTGAAATCAGGCAAACTGCCATTTATTCTAAAGAAAAGCGGCTTTAGTTAATTAGTTATTATATTAGGTGGCATTTTCTTTCAAAGTTCATGGCTAATAGATAATTTGTTGTAGCTCTAAATTGACCTCTATCTGTATCTTTCGAATAACCTAAATGCACAAACAACCTTGGATCCCTTTCTCCAACTCGTATTTCTGCTTTATGTTTATACCAGCAGTAGGTTAGATAACAACACTTTACCTGTCCCAGATATCTTCCAGTCTCGACAAGCACTGCTCTGAGCGTCAGTGTCCAGGAAGATTTTCACTTTTCCACTGTGACACTGGTTATCAAATGTTATCTAAGAAAACAAGATCAGGGCAATAAAAACATTAGAAACATATCTGGCTTATCATTTATTGCTATGTCAAAAGGTTGTTGCTATGTATGATGTTGAAAGTCTCAGTCTCTCAGTAATTAATCAAAATATTCACCTGCTTTTGTTGCCTCATTTTAACACTGAAACAAACAGAAAAACACAGCTGAATCGTACCGTAACGTAGAAGGTGTAGCAGTCAGGTAACTCTCTTGAACGCACTGTCTGAAGGTTGATTCCTTTCAGCTGGAAAGTTATTTTGATGTCAACAAGTCTGAAAGCAAATTTCAGGAATTTAATTGTTCATTTGAAATAAGATTAAATGTACATGGTTCTTTTTCCAAATATAATGCATTTATTGAAGAGTGATAGGTAGTCCAATACCTGTAAAAGTCCAGATCAAAAAAGGATGAATTCTGGGTTTTCCATAGGTTTGCAGTCTTTGGATCATGTTTCATACAAACTAGGAGAGAGGTGACAAGCATAGTTGAGTCTTTCACTTCTCTAAGGAAATAATAATGGATTTTTACAGACATATGATAGGCTGATACTTCTAAACTCATTTTAGCCAGTACCGATACCAATATATATGTTGGTATTGTATCTGCTGTATACCAGTATGTACTTATCTTTTTGGCTGACCGCTGAGGTCAGCCCTACACATGGCAATGTCTGTGTCTGAGTAAGTAAGTAAGTAAGTAAGTAAGTCAGTCAGTCAGTAAGTAACTGACTGATTGAGTGAGCCTAATTCATAGGCCATACAATATAGAGTTACATTTGCTTGTACTGAATGCTGGCAGTGATGGCTGCCCCCACTGTGTTAACTAGAGCCATACATACAGAGTTGCACTATGGACGGGGTTTATTTGTGCTGAAAGCACTCTAATGGCTGCCTCCACTGCTGTAAATACTCAGATATAGCTCTAACATGGCCTGTGTTTAACCAGAACTAGACTGCATTTCTGTATGACAAAGAATAAAAACAACCCTATAAGCTTTTCATGTTGGGAAAGATGTTTTCACTCCTCTGCTGACCAGCTTTGGCATGACTATGTGATAGTTGAGGGGGAAAGGGTAACTTCTTGTGCTTGTATACAACGACTGCTAGCCAAACGTTAGCTTAGCCTTAGCCAGACCAACACATTTCTTCATCACAGTTAGTGCTGAGAGCAACACGGAAAGCTTTCTGCATCAGAAAATGATGCTGTCGCTCTTCTGCTGCCCTGCTTTGGCATGATCATGTGAAAGTTACAGGGGAAGGGTTAGTTGTTGTATACAGCTAATGAATTGTGTCCCAACTAATGACGCCATTAGCTGGGACTGAGGCGCAGTGGAGCTTTTGTCTGAACCAGACATTGTGTCTAAATCCAAACGAGAGCAGAGAGCAACACTGAAAGTTTTCTGTGTTGCTCTATGGAATGACATGGCTTTCCGATCATGGCGGTGGGCTTGTCCAGTATAGTCTGGTGTTAGCCATTAGCTGTTAACTTGGATGTCGCTGTAAGACTGCTGCTGTTCACTCCGACCTGGACAGCTGTTCTTGTACTTGATTCGGACTCGTGATTTGAGACTCCTGCACAATCGCCGATTTTTAATTTTTCTATCATGATCTCCTGTCCCCCTATCACTTTTTTCTCCTATCGTCCCTTTTCCTTTGACCGTTTGTGCGTCTTATCACAGCAGCATCGGCTGCTCTCCTCTCATCCTCGTCTGCTTTAATGCTGCATAAGAGTGACACACACAAGCGTGACACTCATGTACACACCTACAATTAAAACACACGCTAACATGTTGGTAGTGTAGACTCAAGGCTTCTGTCTGTTGAGGGAAAAAGTTTCAAAATACTGGAGGATAAATAGCAGAACTTTCTCCTCTTAAAGCTGTTCATGAAATGTTCATGAAACCTGCTGCAGTTTTTATTTTGTTTTAGAATAAACAGTTCATTAACAGTCAGTGTTTTATTGTTAGTATAAAATTACTACCATTAAAGACTTTTATCTGACAGAAACACATTTAATCTCCAGTGACACTGTCAGTGAAGTCTGACACATGTCTCAGTAGAGTTTCATATGTACACAGAGAAGAGCTTTATTAAGAGGAGAGACAGAGAGAGAGAGATGACAGCATGTAGCTATATACATTTAAGTAGCCACAATAAATTTGGCTCACAAAAAGTAACAATAATGACAAAATCCCTGTGCCACTAAGGCATTTCAGCAGACATCCCAGATAGCTGCGGTCAGCCATATACTAGGTTTTTACCTAGTCTTGTTTATTGTAAGGAATACCAAGTTTCCCCAAGAGAGGCTGAGTCAAGCAGAGCTCAGAAAGGAGCGGGGGAGTAGACAGACTGGTGTTGTTTAAAGTTTTGGGCTTTATGCTGTGCTCCATTTACCTCAGATGTTGGAGTTCGGGATAGCGTCACGCCTGAGTTGAATGCCTTTCATTTGCTACAACTTTGTAAGTCTGGGCACTGAAGCTGCTCTGACTTTCCAAGTGGAAATTTCAAGTTCAGGGTGCACTTTTGATGACATATTCTTGGAATTTCCAAGATTAAATGGAATTCACCATTAATCTAAAATGTTCAAGGCTCATGGTGGGCCTCCTTGAGTGTGTGGCGCCCTAGGTAACCCAACTAAACCCGATGGTACAGTTGAAAATTTTGTTTAAGGCCAATATATGATTCATACTGCCAATATCTAAGGTCGTTATATCAGCTGTAAATATCATTAAAAAAAATTCAATTTCTGCAGATATCAATATATAATTTTTATAAGCTGATATCTGCCGATTACAAAAGTAATGTTATACCCAGCAATATTGTGCACCCCTAGAAATATACACATTTTTTCCAATTTTCTGTTGGTATTCAATGGGAGTAATACATCTGTACTCCTATTCTAAAGTCAAACTAAAACACAGTTGAAGTCCCTGTAAACTGAAATCCAAACTTTGTGCCTTAACACTCTAGATATGTGGGAATAAGGTTGCTGTAAACATGTGAAAACACTCAGATCTATGTGGTACTGATTTTTGGATTTAGACCAAGAAAGATGTTCACAGGAAATACAGGAACCCATGACATCACCTGTGTTGATGGGAAATTACCCGCCCCCTAACGCTACAATGGCATAAAATCACCGAGCAGTTCATCTCAATGCAGTCTGATGTTAGCCGATGTCACTGCCTTCATTGAAAGCCAGCTAAATACTGTTTTTGTTCTTTATGAGATAAATTTCTCAAATCTATTGGCCACTGTGGTCTACAGGTTATTAGACGTATCATAACAGAGAGATTTGTACCAGAAAACAGTAAATTAATCCCCAATTTCGGTCTCTCTTCTCTGGCACAGAGCCAGGCAGCTGTGCTCTGACCAGAAATATTTTTGAAATTTAAGAGCATCTATGTACTTATAAATGGGTGTGGCTTCAGCTCATTAGACAGACACTCCCACACCATCCTATAACAGACTTTACTGCCTCATTTTTTCATGATTTCAAAGCTTAATTTTATAAACTTAGAGATGTTTTTCATTATTACAATTTGGTCTGGTGGTTTATAACACAGTGGCCTGTCATACAACAAACCTAAAATAAAGATTTTTTTATCACTTTCAGCTTCTGAGCCCAAAAACCTTGTTCTTCCATCGCTTGGGGACCAAAAGAGCCTTTTTGAATTGGTTGAATATGAGCCATTATTCAAAGCAGTTCCTGTCTGCAGAGACACAGAGGGCCACATCACAGGTTCTTTGTCTCTATTTCTCTCTATTATGAAATATTCAGGCCGCCTCCACCATTCAGACATAAACAGTTTGGCAAAGTATGATGGGACGCAGAACAGCCTGCCATTGGCTGTCACAGCCTATGTGACAACAGTTGTAGAAAAACGATACTGTGGCTAATGCTAAGTTAGCAGTACAATCTATTAAAAAACTGATTAAAATAGATAAAAAGTCATTCAATATCATTGTTACAGTTGTCAGTGTAATCTTTAAATTTCAAAATGTAAAGTGAGGCACAGAATAATCATACAACTGCTTTTGATGTGGTTTCTCATAACAGTGGGGGTTCAGTGAATCAGGTTGTAACATCATAAGAAAGATGGTCTATCATTAATTTCATACTTTTTGTGTGGTTTTTTTTTTATTTCTTTGCCGTTTTAACCATGTACTCAAAAACCATCATCATGTGGTACATAAGTATGCAACAGACATTTTGACAACAGAGCAACAATTAAGTCTGATTGTGAGCCATCATTGCCCCAAAAATGTCTGGTGGTTTTTCTGATAAGCTAATAAGTTCACAATAAAAAATTTCTCTCTCACCTCTTTCCAGCTCAGCATCTATGTCATAGGCCTCATCTGAAGGGTCCACAGTACCTCTCTTGTAGTACTCCTTACAGATTTCAACAGAAAGCAGCTTGCCATCATCATCCTCAGCGTAACTGATGGGACCCACGGAGAGGCGGCCTAGCTTGCTGTACTATATGAATAAATATGATAAGGCTCAAGTTAAATGTCCAGTCAGGGGGTAAGAAGCGGCAAAATGTATTGCACACAAAGTCTGGTTAATGTCTCTTTGACAGTTCAGCAGAATAACCAGATTCTGGTGGTTTTTAAAACACACCCAGTATGTCTATGAAAACATAAGCAGCCCTGTTCAGTTTCATAATCTGGTTTTCATCATATTTAAGATCTGGTGTTTATATAAAACATGAGAAATGCTGTTTGACTGATCACTTAAGACAGCTGCTTTGTTATTGTCTGTAAATTCTTCAATGATAATGGTTTTTCCATACTTTGAGCCCATACTAAAAATGTTTACATGAATGACACATAACCAGGAATCCACAAAACAAGGAAACCAGAGTATTTGGAAACATACAGAGTACAGCAATGTAAAAATCACCAAAGATATCAGAGCTACGAGATAATATAGAAAGGACACACATTATAAATGTATTTTATATTTGTTAATTTTAACAACTTAAAACCCTGTTCATTTTACATTCTTGAGCTCCAATTTTGAAAATCTTTAAGGCCAAACAAAGGAAACATCTAACAGTCATTATAGCCTATAAAAGAGAAAACTTAACCTTTTACTATACTTCTATCCTATATCTCTACATTACTGACCATCAACTGGCAGCCTGAGGACCACATTAGGCCCTCCACAGCTTTCCATCTGGCTCCCAGAGGACTGTTTATTTTTCAGTCTACATTAAGAATGTGGACAAGCTGTTATTTCTCTTTAAACAGCCTTAAAACAAGCGACAGACAACATGACAGCTCCAAAAACATGCAAAAATATCTCAATCGCCCCCTTATGGGAGGCTGCAGCATAGGCAACAGTGACTTAGTGTTAAAGGCTAAAAATGACATACATTTGGGGAGATATTTATCAGGAAATAAAGTACATAATTTACCTAATTGGAAAATCGGCCCCCACATAAGAAAAGCTGGCCTTTGTACAAATGTACTTGATGACCCCTGCTCTACCTTAATAACTTAAGTTCTAATTGGACCTTATTAATAAAGCTACATAAAGAAAATATCAATATCTGCAGTGCTAAATTACAACTGTGTAAACAGTGTTTATGTCAACACTGATGTCCTTGTTACCAAGCGTCAATCTTAAAAACCAAACAGACACCTCATATTAAAAAAACAGGAGATCATAAAAAGGAATGAAAGCCAAAGTTAAAGGAAAAGGTGTTTTATAACTTTATAAACAATAATTAATCTAGAAATTTTAAAGATAATAGTAGACCTGCTCAACTTCAACACCTAATATTACCTTTTTTAATCCTCTCCATTTAATCATTGTCTGCCATTGCCATGCATTTATTTTAGCTGTTGCTCTACCTGTGGTCTCTTTCTGCATCATTTCCCCTCTATCTTTCTGCACCACCCTTTCCTCTAAGCATATGCCTCTGTTCTTTTTCTGCATCTAGCTTGCATCTAGCTCCATCCCCTCACACCTCAAACAACGCTTTGCTAGTTGGCTGTTCAGATTAACTCTAGTTCTACTCAAGGTTTATTCATGATAAAAGAACGTTTTTCCTTGCAACTGTAACTTTGATAAATGCTGCTTAGTGTTGAGGTCATGGTGAATTGATGGTAGGACAATCTTTATAAATAGCCCTGTGATTGACTGGCGACCAGTCCAGGGTGTACCCCGCCTCTCGCCCAATGACAGCTGGGATAGGCTCCAGCCCCCCCCCCCCGACCTGGAATGGAATAAGGGGTATAGAAAATGGATGGATGGATGGACTATCTTTATAAATAATACAACAAAGAGTAAAGTCTAGACCTGCCCTCTATGTAAAGTTTAATGAGACAACATTGCTTATGAATTAGAATGATACAAATAAGGCCGACTGATTCAGATGAAAATCTTTTGAACAATAGTGGTTGAAGGCAGGCATGAGGCAGTGTTAGAGTGTGGGATGTTAAACTTGCCTGATCCAGGGCATAAAACAGACTATCATAGACTTTATCCTGGCTGTAGACAGCGACACTGTAGTCGTCCTCGTCCGCTCCGCTGTAGTCCTTCAGAAAAAGGTTTTTCAGAGCCATCGTGTTCTCCTCCTTATAGGACACAACCAGCTGGTTGTTGAGGCCGAAAAGGATGAGCTTTGGAGAAAACAAAAGCAATATTTTGAATTAAAATTACAAGCTCAAGACCATAATCAAGGGTGACAGTTATGTAGTATATGGTTTCTGTTTGATATAGCCATTGTTTGGGTTATTCTGAAGTCTTATAATCCTCTGCAATCTGCCCTTTGAGACAAAATAATTTAATGTCTGTAGTTAGAGCTGAAATTCTAATAGACTGTATTATTTGGGATTGTGGTATGATGTCCATTGGATTTTATTTCTAATTTCTTAACTTGTAACACTGATTTAAAGAAGACAAAATTGATAGACTTAAGTAAAAAGTGTCAATGAAGTTTGTGTTCATTTAATTTTTTTTCTTTTCTTTATCCAAAAATATCCTTAGGGAAGAGAAACAACAAATTCATATACTGTCAGTATTAACCGCACCTTGTAGAGAAGATGGCAGAGTTTGGGTGGTGCATTTATTTCATCATCTTTTACTTGAAATAAACAGGCACTCTCCCTACTCCATCTGAGTAGTCAAAATGTGCGTTCACAAATATCCACACTAACACACTTTTACTGGCTTCCTGTTTTGGAGGTTCTTGGAAGCAGTTTCTGGGTGGATCATCATTGCAGGTCTTTCTTAACCTTCAGTAATCCCTCGGTACATACTTGTGTAGTGATCATGACGATTTTTAGGATCTGCACCCCCAGCTTCCAGGGTAACTGTCGTCTGGCCCGGTACTTCTCACATGGACTCATGAAGTAATATTTCAGGTCATCTCTCAGGGCCTCCTCCTTGATAACCTCATGAGTTGAGACAGAGCTGAAAAATAATAAAGTTACATGAGCTTTAACATGGGCAAAAACTTTTAGCTACCTTGATTTTTGAGTTCATTCTAGTATGAAGAGGCCAGATTGCAGCACCCTGAGAGAAAAACAGAAGTGAAAGCAAATACTTCATGATCAACACTCGTGTTTTTCTCCAGAGCACCAGTTTTGTCATCTTTTAGAGGAAGAACTCCCTGTACTGAGTACACTGACTGCATTCATACCGCTGCCTGGGTTTAAGTCCAAGGTTAGCTCAGTGTGTGCACTCCCAATATTTTCCCTCTTTTTGGCAGGAGCTCACTCTGACTTCTGACACAGTACATCTCTCCTGCTACTCACTTATACTTTTAGTGTCTCTTAAACTAAACTTTTTACAGCTACTCCATGTTTAAAAAGGTGTGTTAAACACCTGCCAGGAAGTTTAAACTGGTAATGTATAACTGAGGCTGTGTTCAAAACGTGAGACAAATATGTAGGCGTTTAAAGGACGGTTTAACGGCAATGTTGGCGCCGTAATTTCATGATAGAAGGAAAAACTAATTTTAAATTTGGTAAGTGAACTTTTCAGAAAAAAATTCAACCCAAGTAAAGAAAACATGCTCCCGCGCAACTTTTGAACACCTGCCACTTTAAAACGACTTACCTAACGGAGTTGCTCCTGTCCAGGTATCGGTTCAATAATTCCATGATTACCTTTCCGCGTGGACACGACACTTTATCCAGTACGTAGTTACACTGAGGCTGACAGGCAGCAGACACTTACAGCTGAAGGGACTCTTATCAGCCAAGAGTCTGTCCGCACGCGGTGTCCAGGCAGCCAATCAGGAAATGAGCTTCAGGCGGAGCGCACGTTCACAACCTTCAGGGGAGTTATCCAGGAAGTCACCAGGGGGGCTGGTGCCCAACACAAAGAAAAAGAAGATATACCTTCTCGCAAGTTTTCTATTTATTTAATACAACATAGAGTAGAAGCACACGTTTTTTTTTAAACTAAATGATAAGCAGATTAAAAAAGAAGAAATATATATAATTCTTTCATATTAGGCGTTTATTTTGATCAGCAATGACTTTTCAAGAGGTTAACATTACAAACTAAACAAGGTAAACACCTGAAATCAAAATGCAAATTTTAAGAATAAATAAATATCAAATAATTAGGGATGTATATTATTGGTAAGATATCAGCTGATATTAGCTTAAAAAGTTCATTATCAGTATCGACAGATATGAAAATTCCTGCTGATATTAACAATTGATATTTTAACATTAAAAGTCTACCTGTATCACCTGTAAATATTTTGGCAAACGAATAAATAAGTTAATGGAGTTTTGGGCCAGACCAACAAACTAACCTCAGCAGAAGTCTTTTTTTTTTTTTATCCCTAATCATTTCTCACACTTTAAAGTGCATTTTAAAGACTGAAGTCTGAACTACATTTGAATATCAGTATCAATATCTGTGTCAGCTTCAATTATTTTGTGAATATCGGCATGCTGGATATCCGCAAAAAGCTAATGCATCTCTATAAATTATTACATCCAAACATTTGATCAAAAGGAAATATCAATATCATGCTTTTTCAAACAGTATATAAGAAAACAAGGTGGGAAAAAAGCAAGTAAAAGACTGTTATATTTAATGTCATATCTCTACATAATACATAAATGACAAATCGTAGCACACTTTTTTTATGGTCATTGTATTAAAAATCACAATTTTATTTGGACTTTTTCCTTCATATCGTCAGAATTAATAGAAAAATACCAAATTACAAATTTTGCTGATGTCCACATTCAGAGTTACAGAAAAATCTGTTCGTCATATCAACACATTCATTTTTTAAGACAAGGTTAAAATAGCATCTTGAAGCAAAGATTGGGGCCTCTTTCGTTTACTCATGAAGTCTAGCTTTTTCATCTACTTCGGGACATATTTCTCCATCTGAGACCATTTTTGTGTGTTATCTAGTTGTTTCAATTCCTTTGTAAAGAATAAGTTACAGCTTTCATTTTGTTGTATTTCTTCTCTTTCATAATAATCCCGGTAATGAGATTCAGAGAAAGCACGCTTTTAATTTTAAAGTGAAAGGAACAGGTATCCTTTTAGGTTGTAGCTGTTAAAATATTGGTGGAAATAAAATAATGATGGAAGACATACATGTCATTTGTATCAAAATACAACCGACCTGAGTGCATATTTGGGATCAGCTGACTTGCTGCAAGACAGAATGAACACAATCATAATAAATTAAATTCCCCACTGATAAATACTCATTACATAACAGTCAAAACAAAAACATGGATATATGATTTCCTCATACAGTTGATACAGCAAATATGTTGGAAACAGGACCCTGTTTAAATATTTACCTTTCAGGCAACCGGATGGAAATAAGTTCAATATCTAACTTCATTTAAATTCTTTCAACCAGCTGCTACATACGTACATATTCAGACAGACATACTCTATATTCACCACTTCTTTGTCTGCCTCCTGCTCAGTGCTGGGCAGGAAGTGTGTAGATTTCATTAGAGCTTCTTTTCTAGAACAGCCGACTGTTGCAGCTAACAAGATGAGGTTAACTGTGTGAGTAAACCACAACAGTAAGGTCATGAGTGTGATGAAGAATAAACAGCATTTGTACTTTTGTGTGAAGTAGTCCCATCTGCCTATTCAACATGTTTTTTTAAAAATTCTGCCACTCAAGCAGTTTAAATTATCAAATTAAAGTTATTAGAAAGTAGTGCTTCTGCTGTTCAGCAGGACTTCAGACACACTTCAGCATCATTATCACAAAATTTCTTTATACAAAAGTTTAATAACCAGAGTAGCATCTTATTGTGAAAAAACAGCAATAAGTAAAAGTGTATCCCTTCTTCAATTCAAACTCAGAATCTACTGCAAATAAAAAAAAATGCTATGTATAAACTGAAATGATTAAACGGTCTGTTGATGCACTGATATGCAACTCATTTTTCGGAGCATAATTCCTGCAGATGGGTGAGACACTAACATAACAGTCTTCTCTTTCCCTGCCATTAAGCACAACTTTATCTCAACATGCGGAAGCAAAATGATGGTAAAATAATGAGCAGAAATTAAATGAGATTTGTAACGATACTGGAGGAAAGGCACAATCCATTAACAGCACAACAGTAAGGAAAAGTTAATTCCACTGGGTTTCCTTTAAGCTGATGTTCATGTACATTTAAATAACATCTGTATGTCCTTCAGTCTGTATAGAGACAATATCTTCCCTCATCACCTCTACAGTCCAGCGAAAAGCTCCAAACTGATCATCCAGCTCCGACTGATGTGGAAGTTAGCTACTCTGCCAATGCTGGAGACGACTCCTGAACGGGAAGTCCGACATTTTCCATATGTGCCATCGGGTTCTTGCCTTCTGCAGCCTGTTGGTCCTGCAGTGAAGATATTCACAATAGAAATTAACTGCATACGTGATGCAAAAAATAATATATATGCAAACAAAGTTTAAGAATTTTAAATTTAGAAACTGTTACAGCAACAAAGTGCTACCCTCTTTGTGTCAACTGGGATTAAATAGAAATAATAAAATGATGTAGATATTGAGTTTATTACTTGTTCCTCTTATTATTCAACTGCCTTGACTGGCATGTGGTTGCATTTCACTTAAGAAAGAGAGATGTATCACTACTACAGGCCTTCAAAGTTTAGAAATATATGAACTAGATTTTCCTTTCTACTCACAAAGTGGAATTAAACCTTTTTAATACTGTGAAACATGAAACATGTTACACTCCAAGCCCTAAGCTATTTTAACCATTTTGTCTCACCTGGGCTCATTGCCTTAATTAGTTCTATCCTTTTATTCATGTGAACCTTAGCTTAAAGAATTTGGGTGCTGCAGTAATGTCACTTGAATTAAAAAATAAAAAATAAACGGAAATGTAAACAAGGACTTTTATGTGTGAGACACAATAAACAATAATGACAATAATCAAAGATTTTGCACAAACTTTTCTACCATCTCTAGGGGACCAAAAAGTGAAAAAATAATTATCGTGACAAAAAGTCTTTAAAATATTTACATATTTACAAAAAAAAAGTCCCTCTGCATTTTAAGTGGCTATGATTTATGGGTTAAAGGTAATTTAACTTCAATAACCTGTGCCTCTTCTTGTTGTAGACGACAACTTCGGACTAAGAGGGTTAAACTAGATCGAATATCAGTCATGTCTATTCTCAGGAGGGGAAGACACTAAAAAGGAAGATGTTTATTGCAACAGATTAGCACAATTAGGTAAAACGCATTAAAATGAACATAAGCAGCATGAGATTAAGGAAATCATCACACCACTACCCTGGTAAAATCCACTGTACTAACAGTATTTGTATATGTATGTATTAATTAGGGATACACAGAAACTGATACCAGTATTGTTTTGAAGCATGATGCTAGCCTCTCATTATGTGGGCATGGTGTCAAAGTGGAGCCATGTCATGCCATGTTGGTATCTTTAACATAAATGAGGATTTAAAAGTAGAGGAGAACGAAAACAATGCTATCTTTTTCAAAATAATTTTAAGAAAAGTTATGGTATTACAAAGTATTCATATTTGGTTTGGAAAAATGAGGTATTGGTGCATCCCTAATATTAAAGACATACATATTGGGCATTTTTGCACAGGATACTGACAACATTAACAAACACAAGCAAGCTAAAAAAACTATCTAATATAGACAGAAGAAATAATTACCCAAAATAGAAATGTCATAACATTTACCAATCAACTTATGTTCCATGTGACTACTGATCATCCCATTGGCACATATGCAATGCTGAAGCATTAAAACATGAAAAACAGAGGTATTTAAAGCTTAAGTTACACTTCAGACACATTATTTTATTTACAACCAATAGTGTATTAAGATGAGTTTAATTTACACTGAATGCGTTGTTGTAATGATCTCACCTGAACATCCGTGTGTGCTGTCTCTGCCATTTCTGGCTGAGATGCTTCAGTGTCTCTGCTGGGTTCATCATCAGGAGGTTTTTTATTCTCTTTCAAGGGCTTGTTTTTAAAATTTGGAATATCTAAGTCTAAGGATTGATCTTCTGCCTCATGAGTGTTAGCAGTCACCTCAGTAGCACCTGCTCCTGCTCCTGCTAGCTCTTCATTTGCATCCTGCAGGGTTTCTGGATCTGACTCAGCAGAGAGATTCTGCTCATCCTCATGCTGCCTGGTGTCTGTCTCGTCCTCGCTGTTGGGAAGCTCTCTACGGAGAGTCTCCACAACCACCTTAGTTCGTTGTTCCCTGGGTCTGTTGGGTCTCCTCTGATGAACCTGGTTCCTGTGTAATCGGTCGTCATCGGCTCGGTACCTTGGGGCTGGTTGATCTGCGTCCCCTCCTGCTAAGTGATCACCATCTGCGATCTCTTGGAGGTGACGCCGTGGTTCCAGCTGAGGAGGAGGATCTCTTCGAGGGCGGCGGAAAGGTGCAGCGATGCCATGCTGGAAGGCTGCGTGGACACTTCCGTACATGAACACCTAAAGAAAGGTGGAGTAAATATGTATCGGTCATAAAAAACATGGAAGTATTTTATCAAAATGCATGATGATGTTTTATCAAAGGGATTTAAAAAGATTTACCACAATGGAGAGCACAATAGTGAGAAGTACTGGGATCTGTAGGGTTACTGGTAGATCTTTGAGGAGGGCTCGGAGAAAGTCACTGATGCCCTCACCAACGTGCTTCAGTGGTTCTGTGATGAAGGTTGTTATAGTCACTGCAAATGCCTGAAATGAGAGCACTGCTTAGATTAGGGACGAACAAAACTGTTACTTTATATTTCTATTTTTCATTGTAGATGAAGGACTTTGAAGTTTGTAAAGAAATGTAACATAAAGTTAGTGTTTTAGTGAATTACTTCATCTTTGTCCTTAATAAATGCCTTAAAACTGGAAAATAAAACAGCAAAACAACCTTTGAACCTATCACATTTTGATGTCTAATTAAATAGCTACAGTGCATTCAGAAACTATTCAGACACCTGTCACCTGTTCTTTATTTTTATTAATGTTACAGCCTGATGCTACAGTAATAACATTTATTCTCATGAATCTACAGTCAGTGCCCCATCATGACAAAGGAAAACTGAAATTTGTCTCAGGTTCCTCCCATTTCTCTAGATCTTTGCAAAAATGTTTCTACACCTTGATCAGAGTCCACCTGTTGTAAATCAAACTGATTGGGCACGATTTGAAAAGGCACACACCACTCTATAGAAAGCCTCACAGCTGAAAATGCACAACAGAACAAAAACCAAGCCATGAGGTCAAAGGAACTGCCTACAGAGCTCAGAGACAGGGTTGTTGTAAGGCACAGATCTGGGGAAGGCAAAAAAAAATGTCTGCTGCACTGAAGGTTCCCAAAAACATAGTGGCCTCCATAATTCTCAAATGGAGGAAGTTTAGGGGCTCTTCCAAGAGCTGGCCGCTGGCCAAACTGAGCAATCAAGGAGAAGGGCCTTGTTAAGAAAGGTGACCAAGAACCTGAGGGTCACTCTGACTGAGCTCCAGAGATCCAATGTGGAGAAGGAACAATGTCCAGAACTATCACTGCAGCCCTCCACTGATCTGGGCTTATGGCAGATTGGCTAGATGGAAGCCTCTTGTCAGTGCGAAACACATGAAGACCTACTTGGAGTTTGCAAAAAACGTAAAATAAAAGCCAAGTTGGAAGACGCTTCCATCAGTTTAGCTGGGTGGCCAGCTCTTGTAAGAGTCCTGGTTGAGCCAAATGGCGTGGTGTCATGATGGGGTGCTGAGTGTAGATTTATGAGAATAAAAATGATTTTCAGCTAACGTAAAATCAGGCTGTTACATAACAAAATTGAAAAAAGTGCCAGGGGTCTGAATACTTTCTGAATGCACTTTATACTAAAAGTAGCATTGATAGCTATACAATATGTAGTCTTTGCATGCACTTCAAACGCTTAAGTATCAAGACAAGGACCAGCCTTTGTTGGAGGAACCAGCAGCAGGGGGTCAACCATGAGGACTTCATAGTATTTCTTGCATGGGTCATCCTGAAGGGTCCAAGTACTTCTGTACCACTCTGCAGGAGAACAGACAGAGTCAGAGGAGGTAGGACTGGAGAAGACAGCATACATGATGTGATTAACTTTATTACCCCCTTGGGAAATTGTGTCTTTTCAACGCACGTTTAGCTGCCTCCAAAGTAAAAGCAACCAACAATCCCTATGTAAGAAGCACATAGCTGGTCGGTTGTCGCTGGTCTGGCTCTTTCACTATTTACTTATCCTTTGAGTATTTATTTTCATGACTCTTTTATTCATTCAGCTGCTCTTACTCTGTTTATCCATGTTGTTTCCTTCTCTTGCTGTCCAACCATCCTGTTTTAATTCACTTACTTGTTCTATTTCTTTTAGTCTGTTCTTAAGTCTCTGTTTTCATTTTATCTGATGATCTGATGTTGTCTTTTATGTGATTTTTTTGTAATTGTATCATATCATGTAGTCTTTTTCTAGATATTTTCATCATTTACTATTATAACAGCCTTTGAAGATTGTTTGTAACATTTCCATTCATTTAAACTGTATTAATTCATGTTGACTTTTGTGGACAGTTTGTTATGACTTTTTGCTTGACTTTCATGACTTTCTCTGTGTGGTTCAATTGTTAATGAATTTTATTAACCCCTGAGTTCATGCCACTGCTATGTCTGTTAAAATACTTTGTAAACATCTGTTTTTTAAAGTGCTACATAAATGAAGTTTTTTATCTGTATGTTTGTTCAAAGAAAAAAAGGGGTAATAAAATATTGGGGGAAGAGAAAAAAATGAAACTGATACCTTTCAAGCTATCTCGCCAGTCAATACTCTTCATGCCGGTGCATTTTTCATAGTCACTGTTTGCCTTCACAAGATTGTTTTGATGTTTGGCAAATTCAATCTGGAAAAAAGGGTTAAAGTGAACCCTTATAAAAAGGGAAAATGGCAAACAAGATTAATGAAACTAAAGAAGCTCTTTGTTACCTTGTATAAGTACAACCAATTCCAGAAAATACTGACGATGAAGCCAACAAAGAGCATTCTGCGAAACTGCATGAACCTGGACACTGTTGACCACAGCTGAGTGCATATGATGCCAATTAAGAGCAAAACACACAGCCCCATCTGAAACACAAAGAGACGGCCCAAATAGGATCAAAACACACGAAAACCATCTGAAAACTCAAACAGAGGTGGAAAACCTTGGTCGGTGTGGATTTTCTTTGTTTTCATGTTCAGCATACTTTGCAGACTCTTAACACCAACAATAAATTGTTTAACCGGCACATGAAAAAACGAATGTACAAAAAAATCATACAGATAAATGAGCTCACTTTCAATAATGTGTCAAGCTCCACACCAAAGGTGTCCTCAAAGCGCCACCTCCAGGCCTCGTAGTCATGCGGTCGGAGATCCACCAGTATCTGACTGATGGCATTGTCCAGAGCTCCTGTCCTCCAGCTGTCCTCGCCCTCCAGAAGTGTCTGAATCTCCGCCATGGCTTGTGAGGACAGTTTGATTTTGGCATCATATAGGATGTCAGCAGAGTCACTGGGCTGGGGAGAGAAGGGGACAGATGTGTTAAATAAAGAAGCACCATCTCGCCCATACACATACTTTCTTGCTTTTATCACCAAAATTAATCACAGCTTGAATCATTTTAGCAAGCCATTTTTTACATTTTGCACAATACCTTAGTGGGCCATAAACTAAGTTACAAAATCATCTATCATCATTTAAAACATGAGATGACAACGCACCAGTCTAACTCTTTGTATTTCCTTCAGGAGTCTGCTGAGGAATCGCTTGAACACTGGGTTACATGTAGGCTGCTGTGAGAGGGATGTGATTTTTTTCTTTAGCTGTTCAACCTGAAAGAAAAAAAAACACAATGCTTGAATGAAACAGCATTTGTATAGAAATGTTCTTTATTATTCCTTTTCTAGTAAGGACAGAAAAACAACCTGGAAGTAATTGAGAGCTACAATGATAAGAGCAGTCTTAATTCTCTAAATGATAATGAAATGAGCTTCCTTATGATGTCCTTTAAGATACTCTACGCCATCCATGACAAAAGCAAAGAAGAAAATATGCTCCACAAAACCCTGGACCAACTTTAGTAAAAATGGCATGGCTCTCTGATTCCTCAGAAGAGTGTCTGGGCTCAGCTTGAACCCAGATGTCTCAGAAAATATCTCCAACAGTAAAGTGAGACATGTTTTCCTTTAGTAGATAGTTTAATAGGGAAGGAGAGACAAGACTATACTTTGATCATGGAGAATGGAGTATGTGTCTTGTCTCATACCATACAAGCCACATTTGTGACCATTTGATGAGAGAGCCCCACCACCCATGCATTTCGCCAGCTACCAGCTTACCTGACAAATTTCTTGGAGGAAACACGGTCATTATTTTACTTGTTTTGGAGCTTTAATGGGCGACCACTTGGTCTTAGCACGCCAGACACTAGAATTATAATGTTTGAATTCAGACATACAAGCTTCAGTACACTGTGTGCCATAGTGCAGGCATACAAACACGTAACTGTAACTATTGTACTAAGAAACCTTCCAAACACATCCTTAACCTAAAACAACTCACCTGTCTCTGTAGATCCTTAACTTGTGAGTCACACCGAGTCTGCTCAGCCTGGTTTGAGTCATGATTGTACTCTCTTCTTTTGGTTGGCACATTGGGATAATTCGCTGTCTGGAAGGCATGCACACATGTAAGATGTTACTGCATTAGCATCCACCGTGGCTTCAGGACAAGAATAATCGTAGCACAAAGTTGATGAACAAAGACGTTACACATCAACCAACCTCTGCAGGTTTCCGCATAGTTTTGGTGCTTGCATCGTAGTTGAGCATATCATACGGGTCTATCCAGTCGTCCTCCGCCTGCTGTCCTCTAACAGACAGGACCAGACTCCACACCAGGACAACGAGCAGCATCCTGGCAGACAGAGGAGAGAGCTCCCCCAACAAACCTCCAGATGTAACACTAGTTAGCTAGTCGCATGTATACAAGAAAGTGAAAGCAAGTTAGCGTTGACTTTATTATTAAGCTAGGATGATTACAACATGCATATAAACTGCGTTGAACGAAAACTGTCGCATATACGATAAATATTAAAAACTTTCCACTCTAAATGCCAAAAAGGGCTCGGCATGACCACTCAAGTAGCATAAAACAGAACCGCTTTACGTTAGTTCCCTTTGACACGCTTTACGTCTGACGCAAAGGCTCGCGGGAAACGTATGCTTAAACTAGGTTTATTCTGGTTCAGTGGTTTTTCCTCTTAATTTCCCTCAGGCACTCAAATGTGGATATATATGTAAATGAACATGGTGTGTATTTAGATTTTGGTTTACTCTTTTAACTAGAATCTTTCGCTGATGCATTTTGTAGTATTTAACATACGGTTATACAAACTGCCACACAAACCCAACAAACCGAAACTATCATCAACTTAAGGTGCACCTTACCTCAAGACTTGAGAGCCACTGGTATGTGGTACTGTTCCCAGAATCCATTGCTATTTTAATCGATATTTCGCTGTTTTCAATGAAGGAAAGTTTAAGAATATCTACGTTTTGCAGCCGTTTCACCCTGGATTGATACGAACACTATTTTTTTCTTTGACTTCTTAAGGCCCACATTTAAAATAGATCAGGAGTAAAGAAGTTGACATTGTTTAATGTACGTTGTTATTTTCCCCATTTGATTCGTTTAAAAAAAGTGTAGTTAAGTATACCCCCCACCCCCCAAGAAATATACCCAAGTAATTGGGATTGCAAAAACAAAGTACACAAAATAGTGACTCAACCACAGTAATTTGAATAGGCTAAATGTATTTTCCACCCCTGTATATTACTTTTAAGTTATAATATCCCTAAAAAATAATGATTCAATGATTCATTTTCAGAAAACATTTATTGCAAAGATGTGTGTATTATATTTACAATATTAACAGCAACATTTATAGAGAAAACCTTTATCACAACAATTTTAAGTCTGGTTTGCTGTGATTATTTTATTCAGCTGTTGACTGCTTACGTTTTTACAGTTCAAGGCAGATAATCTACATCCCCAGAAAGATGTATACAGACCATCAGTTTTAAAATTCACTTAGAATATTTCTGAAGTGTCCATGAGTTTGGGAGACTCCAGAAAAAGTAGTATTCAGCATCCATGAGTTCACTGTTGTATCTGTGCCTGATGCAGGGACTTGGACTTCGACAGGCATCTCAGCTTACAAAGCTCTGTAAAAGCATTTCTGCACCATGGGATCAACATTAGAAAGGCGGGAATGGGAGAACATTACAGGTTCATATTTATTTTCCTTTTCTGCCTTTACCACCCTTCATATGTCCCCCTTTGCCTTTTCCACCTCTGCCTTTTCCACCTTTTCCTTTGCCCCCTTTGGCGTTTTGTTCTTTCCTCTGCATTCCCCGCATGTCTTTCTTCATGCGACTGTCCACTACTTTGAATGCACCCTTGACACCAGCGGGCCGTCTCACCTTCTTCCCGGCTCCTTTTTTGCTCACTACATAAGTAACTTCTCTCTTCTCCTTCCCCAAGCCGGCTTTCTTGTAAATACTGATGAATAAAAGAAAAAGTTAGTTATATATTCCATTATGAGGAAATGCATTTATTCATGATTTGAGCTTTCTGCTCCAATCTTACAAGTGAGACATCATACCTCTTCAGCTGTGCCATCTTCTCCCTCTCTGAGATGTCCACTGTGTTGACGACTGCCTCTGCTTTCTTCTTAGCCTGCTCCATCTTCTTTAGCATCTAGAAAAGACACAAAGAACTCAACAACTTTAGATCCACAGAGGCCATGGGAAGTGATGTTGATGCAGTTCATGTTTCATCATTATTTTGTATATTCAACTCTCTTTTGTTTTCATCACCAGTTGACTTTTCCTGATCTTACCCTCCTCTTCTTCCTGGCCTTAGCCTCTGCGACTCGTTTGATAGGACGAGCATCAATCTCCTTCCATTTTTGTTTATACTCTTCCACCATCTCTTTAGTGACCGGCACCGGCTTCTTCCTGTGCTTCCGTTCATCGTCCAGGAACCACTCGGGTACCTCCCATTGCTCCTCAGAGCTAGCAAACCTGCAGGGAACATGCAGCTTACTTTACAGGTGGATGCATGTATTATCAATCCTTAGCTTTCTCAACTTGATGTTGACTGTATTTTACATTGTAAAAATCTAATATTTTTTAGAATAATTTTGTGACTGGTCAGCTGTAAAAAATGAGTCTAGGAAAAACACCAAGGATAACATGCTAACATTTTCAGAATAGATTTAGCAACCCATCTTTTATAAACAATGTCCTAACTTTTTACAGTAGACACTGTTAATTTGAGACCAATACACAGTTATGTTAATGCAAATGGCACTTGGTTACAAGTTTTAATAGTGGGAAATAACAAATGTGCTTTACAAACTCAGATCTTTACTAGCATTACATTATGTGCTGCAGCAGATAATTATAGCAGCATGGACACTGTAGTGATACTTTAGAGAAATTACACAGACTATCTGAACTCTAAAGACAAACCCAATGTTACTTTGTGACTCATTAATTACAAGTGTGTTGATATCTTTTGACCATGACTTTATTTAAAAAGTAAGATCATTTGTCTTTTACATTATTTTGGAGGTTTTGAGACATTTCCTCATGTCATGCTCACCTGTGAAAGGAGTCATCTATCAAATGCCTTGCTCTCTTCTTAGACGTAGCAATCTGAGCTCCCAGTGCCAGGCCTTCTGCATCCAGGATCCTGGCCTTCTTACCTGGGGAGCAAAGAACCACCATCGGGCACAGGGTTAGACACGGACCAAAAAAAAGAAATTAGAAAATTTGCTGCATTTGTATGTTTGGAGTTTAGTTCTCTCTCAGTTAACAGTGTAACCCAGGTTCTAGTAGATGTTTGTGGTTTAACAAAATCAAAATATTTTAAATGCTGCAACTGTTAGAAACAAATAAAAAATGCTGGTTTATCTTGTTTAATAAATCCTGCAGTTCTTGATGTATGCATTTATTAAAACTAAATTCCTCATACTTACTAGTGCTCTCCACAGGAACTACCTGAAAGTCATCTTCATCAGCCTCTCCTGACAAACCACCAGACCCCCTGGCCTGCTTCATCCTGGTAATCTCCCTGGAAAAGGAAGCAACAAGTGTATTTATCATTGTGTAAATTAGTTCAGTCATTGGTCATTTTAGTTAATGGTACAGTAACACCTGACTTATTATGTGATAACACAAAAAACACAGCATAGGCATCCAAAGTAATTGGGATTTTACTTCTCATCATCACTGCTGTCGTCTGAGTCACTGTCACTTTCCTCAACTTGCTGTAAAGGTCCCGCCTTTTCCTCCTTAGGCTGAGCAGCCCGTTCCTCCTTTAGCTCCTCTTCCACATCTTCTGCTTTCCTCTTTTTGCCTTTGTCTACCAAAAATTGAAGACATCAGTGTTCCTGCACACTTAAGAATACAATTAAAGAGTTTTTCAGACCTGAACAAAGAAAAATGAATACCACTTTTTGCAAAAATTAAAGACATGTGGGATTTCTTGGTACACTGGTCCAGGACTGAATTTTCTGATTTACTGCAGTGTTTATAAAAGGTCAAATGGTAAAGGACATATCTGTTTTTTTCACATAAATCCCAAAATTCAACAATATTTGCCTGATTTAATGCCCCTATTGTCATAGGGGCATTACCACTGAGTGATATCTACTATGTACTATTAGCAGCTATGCTGAGCTCATTCTAAACAGTTTAATAATGAGAATAATGGGGGGTCTTTTGTAAGGGAAGAGCAGTCAAAATAACGGTGTTATTAAAAAAATTAGGTGGGCTACTTGGTAACCCAGAGTTGAGAGAAGTGGACTAGTGTTACACAATGGTAAAATCACAATGAGTAATATAAAATCAGAGTGGGTCTGTGGGTCCTCCTGAAGAAATTTTGAGCATCCAACAATTTATTCCCTGTATTCTAATGAATATTTTGAAAACCTGTGGAGTAAATTCAGCTCGAAAGACAGAATAACTGAATAATAACAAAAAAGGACACAATATCCTTTATAAATCTTAAACGCTAAACAGATAAATGCAAAAATACAGTTTAATACAGTTTTGGCAGTGAAATTTTGCACTTATTTTTCCAGTTTTAATGATATATCTAAATCAATTTTAAAGAAGACTCAATGACTGAAGAATTTGTTACCATTTTGTTTGTTCTGAAGCCACTCGGTTTGTCGTAGCTCGCTCTCTGCGTCTCCTTCCAGATTGATCTCTGAGAAAATGCCCTACAGAGTGACAAAGACAAGGTTGAAGGTTGAACCAAAACAAACACAACTGCAGTGTAAGCCATACGAGAGCTAAGATATGAAGATGACTTCACATAAATTCAGGTTGTGTCTGGGGACACGGTCAGAAATACAGCCCAAATTCTAACAATCCTTAAAAAGTTTGAGATAATTCCACTTTAATACCAAGATAAATAATGTCCAGACAGCATCCAATGTATTTTCTTTACCAAGGTTAACTATTAAGTGTCCATGGGATGTAGAGAAACATTTTAGACACCTGTAGCCTGTTGCACTAGCTATGTGTAAGCTCTGCCTTAGGTTATGGTGTAAAGTCCACACTAAACCCTACGTTGAAACTAGTTAAGTTCTAACTTCAGCTGTGTCACTGTTCGGTTGCACCATAGAGACATAAGGTTGATCTTAACTAGTAGAGATTTACGTCCAAACTAACCAAAATATTGTCACAGATATGACGTTTACGCTTACTTTAACCAATCACTGAAAAGCAGTTTTAACCCAGTGTTTAATACAGATACTAACAGCTAAAAATAACGTTTGCTAACTGCCGTTACTTCTCAAACAGCATCCAGATTGGATGAAAAATATGACCAGGCATTTTGTATGCATTTTGTATGTGAAGCCTACAGCCTCAACTCAGAGAAAGTATAAAGTAACAACACTGACATCAAGTGGTGAAATGACTAATAACATAAGAATTTAACAGTGGACGGCAGAAATCGCCTCCACACATGGAAAACAACTGAGTTATTGATAATGGAGAAAGCAGTGCTGACACTAAATAGCCGATAAAATCCTCCACTCCTCGTTACCTTCTGGGTTATCCTGTCTCTCAGAGCTATCACTATGACAGCCGAATCCTACAGGAGGACTTTACACCTAGTAGGGGTAGGTGCAAGATTTAAGTTATAACTTAAGCCTACGTTGAAACTGTGCTGGTGCAACACCTTAAATGTTAGGAGAGCGTAAACTCCGTTGTAAGTAAGAACTTGCGTTCAAACTAGGCTACGTTTGAACTTACACACAGCTGGTGCAACCCATAGCAGGAAAAAATGCTGCTTCTCTACTCTGCTCTCTGTCTGTGCTGTGTGGTGGAGGGTGGAAAAACAAGTTTGAGTGCTTTTAAAATGAAACAATCAGAAAATAAAGGCTTATTTATCTCGTTATAGTTTCTACCTTATGTTAAACTCTACTTAATCTCGATCAGCCATCACTGCACACTGCCTCTCTCTGCAGGTTTAAGCGGAAAATACAACTATATTTGTTTCAGTTTCTTTGTCATTCATAACTTTATACTTTTACTTGCACATTAGATCATGTTTACTTTTTACATATTGTGTTTTACATGTTATGAAAACAAAAAGTGCATAGTGTTCTGTGCAGCTTTTTTAATGCAAGAAATTATTCTATGAGACTTAGTGCTTTTTTAAACATTTTCAGCACATTTTAACACTACCATGATAATACTGATGGTCAGGCCTGCCCACAGAATCAGCTGGGTCACTGAAAAACCCAATGAACACCCCCCCCCCCCCATCGCGATTTACTGATATTAATACATGTGTAATGGATCAGTAGCATTACCTGAGAAATGTGCACAAACCTTGCTAAACCACAGGTTGGTCTCTCGTTCTTTCTTCTCATCCTTCCCCTCTAGTTCTACCAGCAAGCCACTTTCCTGCCCTTCATCTGCTTCCTCCTCCTCTTCATCGAACCTAACTCTGAAAAACATTTACAAGGGGACTTATTCATAACATTAAAGTAAACAATAAATTATCTTAGCTATGACTCTGGTCTTGTTTTCCATAAAATTAAAAACTATGTCATTCAAACATAAACTTCATAGTTTTGATCACGATGCAACCAGCCCCTCACTTTTTCTTTGGTTCTTTTTTCTCCAGCTCTTTCTGTCTCTGCTCCACTTCTTCCAAATCCTCATCATCTAAATCAGAAGCCAATGACATTTTATCTGCCTCATCTTCCTCCTCGTCCTCCTCCGACAGGTGAAGGTCATCATCTCCTTCTACGAGAGCATCTGCTGCTTGCATGTCCCCCTTGGATATGTCAACCAGAGCCTGATAAGGAGAAGCAACAGAGGAACATAAACACTGAGAGGGGGTCCAGCTGCTTCTCTGTGAGGATAAGTAATAATCTCCTTTGTTAAAATGTTGTGATGTAACTTCATGAACTGTTATTCTTGGAATATTCGCTAGGTGTGCCTCTTTGCTTGTGAGGTTTGCATCTGTTTATGAAAGCGCCCTTCACCTGTTGCTTCCTGATGGTGGCGAGAGAAAACATTGATGAGTCATTTGTATCTGCAATGGAGACACCCGGCAGGTCCATCTTTAGCTCCACCCTCTCCCTCTGTTTCCGCCGTTCCTTTAGCAGCTTCCTCTTCTTCCTGAAGGAACATCAAACACATTTTCCTCAAAAAAATGTATTTTTAAAAAGTCAATTATTCCCAAAAATGCACATACGGGTAACAGAGACAAAATTTTAAAAGGTCAGTGAAAGACAATGTCTCCCCCTGCCATTCAGTAAAAGAATTCTTCCAAAATGCTCTTTCAGGTCATACTTTAATAAGAAACTACAATAATGTCTATATTGTAGATTGTATGTTGTAGTTTGTTAATTGTAGACTATGCAAAGAGTGCAGGAGTTTCAGGCAGACAAGAAAAGAGGACAAAACAGAAATTAGAAATCTTAAAAGGATCAAGAGCTCTTTAAACAAGCAAAGAATTGAAATAGACATTTTAATTTAATCTTGCTTAGCAAGAAAGTGGTAATCCCATCATACCGTTTGAGCTCTGCCACCTCCTCTGCTTTCAGTTCTGCCAGTTTTCTCTCCATCTCTTCTTCCTCCTCAGCTTCTTCATCTTTCTCCTCCCCCTCTGCCTTCTTTTCTGGTTCTTCCTCTGAATTGCCCTCTCCTTCATCAGAACTCAAGCTAAAAAAACAAAGGAATTTATTAAATCTGCTATGCCACAATTTGCCAAAGATACATGATTACTCTGAGTTCTTTTTGTCAACATGTTTTCAAGGCTTTACTTTATCTCCTGGTCGAGCTGTTTGGCTTCCATCCTAAGTTTTTTGGCCAAGAATCTCCTCAGCAATCTCCTCCAGTTCAGCAGCAAACTAAAGAGGTGATGAAGAAAGAGAAAAGAAGACAAAATGTGAAAATGCTTGAGTCACTGAAATATTTAGATTATTTGTTTAAAGAAAGACTGCCCTAAAAGGGAGTGACTTGTGCATAAACTTCAGCAGTAAATAAAGAGACTTACCGGAGCTCTTTGCGACCCAGGACTTTGATGTCACTACAACACTCCTTTATCTCAGCGCTGGTGGACGGGTGAGACTCCAGCTCTGGGTTGTCAAAGGTGATCTGAAACAGAGTATGATTATCAATAAAGGATGAAGTTCCTACGCTTGATTAATACACTTTTTAAGATATTTGCAGTTTTTAATTTTACATGTTTAAAATGGATGTATAGAAGGATGTATAGAAGAGTTCGAACGAGGCTGATGCAAACATTCAAAAAACCGACTGGAACAGAGCTTCACGGAAGAGGTTTCAAACATTCTGAATACGCTTTGTAGCTTTTGAAAATGTAGCTGTACACACTAAAGCAAAAAATAGACAGTGAAAACATACATTTTAACTCTGACTGGACTGCAAAGCATTTGCTGTTGTATGTACTGGACTCTAGACCCTTTAATTTCATCATAAATCAATTGTCACCTAAATACCTTATTCTTCTTGTTGAACTGCAGACTCTTGAAAGCTAAAAAAGCACAGACTTCTAGGTATCACTCTTTAGGAAACTGAAGAAAGGCAGAGGTTTTACCTCACTGGCTTTGCCCAGGAAGTCCACAGGGTTGTCAGCTTTAAGAAAAGCTGTCACTGTGAAGCTGTGATAGAGTGTCAGATCACCGTCTGTGTATCCCTCCGCCTGGAACAGACGAGCAAAAGATTTGTCAGTGATAAATGCAACAGAAAAGGGGGTTTCAGAAGTAAACAATACAACAATAATGGGTAAGAGCCATAACAACATGTTGAAAATCCTGGAAAGGAAATCATGGAAAGTACAGTTTGGTTTTGTCATTGTGGTTAGAAAATGTTATTCCATCATCTCATGCAGTGAACACACCTTTGGTTTCTTGACAGGAATCAGTTCCCTCACAGTTTTTGCCTGCACCTCCACCTCTTTGAAGGCATGCTTGGGGTCAAAGAACTTGCTATCAATTTTGTCTGGGGCAAGAAAACCTAAGAAGGAATTGAAATGAAGGTTATGATGTAGTATGGATTGTTTCTTTTGATCATTACATGGCAGTAATCTGTTGCTGCCACTGACCCTGACAGATGACAAAGATCTCAGCAGACTCGTTCCTGGAGGCCTGCGGCTTTGTGGCCTGCACCTTCTTGAAGAACTGCTGGAAGATCCACAGTAGCGGCTGATAGTCTTTGGAGCGGAAGACCTTTGTGACAAAGGTGCCCCCTTTGTTCAGAAACTCACAGGCTAACTTCAGGGCCATGAGAGTCAAATGAGCTGAGGGTAAAGAAGGAAATGGGAAGAATTTGAGAATTTTGGTTAAAATTTGGTGACTGTGCTCCTTAAAAAACTTTAGTGATGTGACTGTAATGAATGCACACAAGGAAATAATGATTAGGAATTTTTCTTTCTTTTAATACAAATACAAAACTTGTAATAAAATTATTAGTTGTTGGCACAATGTCACTTACTAATCACATCATAAATTTAATATGGGGCAAAAAGTCATTGGATGTAAAAGGCACTACCAAAAATCTGTTATGACCACAGGTGACTTAATATTTCTTATTAACGCCAAAAAAATCGACTATTGTCGCCCACCTTGAGAAAAGGCATCGTGTTGCCAATTGGCTCCCACATTTGGGGCTCCATCATTAAGCACAACATCGACCTTCCAAGTCTGCAGTTCTTTTCGTAAAGCCTGCAAATGAGAAACACAGTTTCAATTGAACATATCCGTATAAAGAACTACTCTACTATTTGACAATTAAGAGACATCTCACCCATTGTAAAACAAACAAACCCTGTGAATTCCACTATAAATATCTTTTTCTCCAGTGCCAGGTCTATTATTTGGTTCTTCTAATAATATGTTTGCACTTTTTTTTAGAGAAAACAGTGCAGCAGCCTCACCTGTTTACATTTTTCTGTAGTGATGTCTTCTTGCAGTGCCACTACATTTGGAATTGGCTTGATGGGCACCAGGTCAACACCTGACAAGTGAAAGCACTTTTATAAGTTTTCACGAAATGTTTTGTTACCCAAGTTAAATTACAAATGAAAACTGGGACATTTAAAGGACAATAATTAAACAAACATATAAAACACAACAACATATGAACCTAAGCAGAACCAGAAACAAAAACACACAGTCTTACATAGTCAGATCAAGGATGGTATCAGACTCACCAATAATGAGACTTGATACGGGCATAAACTTTGAAGCCACCTGCAACCTGCAGAGAAATTTTTGTACCAGTTTATTCTTTACGTTAATTGTATTTAAAAACAGATAATTTTGAGCTGAAAAGTTACTCTGAACAGAGAATAAAAATACACTGATCCATCTGTGATCTCAGTCCTAGACAAACCCAAGACATGTTTATGTTGCATTCTTCATTCATTCTTCTTCATCATTTTAACGGTCCACGCAGATAGAAGACAACGACACGTTTGTGACATTCCAAAGTGCCCACATCACAAACATGTCATTCTCTTTGTGTGTCATATAAGCTAATGCAAGGATAGAATTTAGTGTAGTAGCTTTGTTGGAGGGCTCTTCTTGAGCGTTAAGTGTCAGAAGTGCACAGGGGATATTACCGTATCTCTTGCATTTTAATTTAAAAATATGTTAAAGTCCATTTGTTCATTTGCACTTCTTGTCTGATTGGTTAGTTTGATATTACACTGATTATTATAAATGGTGTAATAGGGGAAGGTTTCCTGTGGGATGATAATCCGTGGTTATGTTTTGTACAGCAACAAAAAAACGTATTCAAATGTATGACAGATTGCATTTTGCTCACATTAGTAAAATTAATAAAGATACATTTTTAAGTGCACAGGTAATTATTTGAAACAATAAAACAACTGCTGTCATCGGTATTTTCACAGAATGACTCCCACTTGAGTAGTAGAGAGGGCCATCTTGCTTAGCGTTCCTGCCCTTCTGTACATCATAATAAATCTGTTCAAAATACCAGCTGCTACTGCTACTAATCGATATTAGAACTGAAATAGTCAAATCGGTTGACCCCTAATTGATACCGTTATCGGCAAAACTTGATCAGTACATATATGGGACATCGACAAAAATCTAATATCATACATCCCTTAAAATATCATCACTCGCTCTTTGAAATGTTTCACTTGACATTCCAGAGCCATAGCAGGTCAGCTGATTCCCAACCATCATCAAAGAGTGCAGGAGTACAGGATGATAAATGTTGAAACTACATTATTTTTACATGATTTGTCGCACTTCCAACAATTAGTGATCTGCACGTAGATCTCTCTTTTGTGCACGCAGATGTGTATTTTATTCTAATACGACAACATATTTAAACCCCCAAAAAACTGGTAGGCAAAAATACTTGGGTGGCTATATGCCAGGGTGGACCACCCGAGTATAATCTGGTCATCATTCAGTAAATAAATGAAATAAAACACAAGAGTACACAGGGCGGAGATTCTGTGACCCGTCGGAGTGATGCCTAACAAATATGAAGCTTTAGATCGTGTGTTGACCGGTAGCCTACCATCCTCCAGGAGCAGCACACAGGTCGATCAGAGCTCTGGCTTTCTGTAGAAACTGAAATTTACGGTTGAGCTGGATCAGCTTGAAGGAGGACCGAGAGCGATAACCTAAAAAAGAAAGTTACAATAAGGCAGTTGTTTCCCTCAAATCACGATCAAACTACACAGTTTGTTGCCACATTTGCACACTGCCACCGTCACTTCAGAGCTAAAGGTCTCCTACTCTGGTCTCTTCTGGTCGTGCTACGTTACCTGTTTCTTTGGCCAGGTGGTAAAATTTATCTTTTCGGGTCTTTCCGACTTTGAGTTTCTTCCCCATTGGTGTTGCCGAGGTTTAGCACGTTGCTGTTACAAAAAAAATATCACACGCCGTCTGAACCAAGAGAGGCTACACTTCCATGAAAACAACACGTGCGACTCGCCCCGGCGCGGAAGTTCTACGTCACATTGCTGCTTCGTCTTCTTCGTCTTTGTTTGACGATTAAGGGACGTGAGCGCCCCCTGCTGTCTGTTCTACCCTTCCTAATCTCTAACAAGAAGTTCAACTGCGGTAAGAAATTACACTTAACTACGTGTTATCATTACGTGTAATTTATGTTATCATAAAAATATATATTTTTGAAACACTTTCCACTGGTTTTGGGGCCTATTCTTAGTTCTCAAGCCATCCTCACAAACTGAGTGACCGTGCAAGGAGACTAGTAAGAGAGAAGCCACCAAGACACCTGTGACTACTCTGAATGAGTTACAAGCTTCAGCAGCTGAGATGGGAGAGACTGCATACAATTACTGTTGCTCAGGGTTCTACATCAGTCAAAGCTTTGAGGGAGAGTGGCAAAGAGAAAGCCGCTGTTGAAGAAAACTCATATTAAATTTGGATTAGAGTTTGTCAAAAGGTATGTGGGAGACTCCATGGTCAAGTGGAAGAAAGTTCTTTGGTCTGATGAGACCAAAGTGGTGCTTTTTGGCCATCAGGCAAGACGCTATGTTTGGCAGAAACCAAACACTGCACATCATCTGAAACACACCATCCCCATTTTGAAGCATGGTGGTGGCAGCATCATGGTGAGGGGATGTTTCTCATCAGCCAGCCCTGGAAAGCGTGTAAAGAGAGAGGGTAGAATGAATATGGACTTACAGCTTGGGAGAAGATTTATTTTCCAGCAAGACAATAACCTGAAGCACACAGCAAAAGCTACACAGAAATGGTTTAAAGACAAGGTGAATGTTCTGGAGACTGAGTCAAAGCCCAGACCTCAGCCCAAAAGAGAACTTGTGGCTGGTCTTGAAAAGGGCTGCTCACACCTGATCCCTGTGCAACCTGACAGACCATGAGCAGTTTTGCAAAGAAGAATGAAGTAAAATTGCAGCATTCAGATGTGCAAGGTTGAGACCCATCGACAAAGACTCAGTGCTGTGATTCCAGCCAAAGGTGCGCCTGCTAAATACTGACTTGAAGGGGGTGAATATTTATGCAGTCACAATATTTAGTTTACATTACATTTTTTGTTTATTTGACATTACTTTGTAGAAATCTGTTTTCACTTTGACATTAAAGAGTTGTTTTTGGTAAAAAAAAAAAGCCAAATTTTATTGACCATGCTTTGTTTACACCACTTTTGCTGCTGTATATTTTTGGACTATAAAGAATAAAGAACCATAAAGAATAGCAGACAGAAAGTAATATATAGTCTATAGGTCTGTCTCGAAAAAAATAAAACCAAACTATCTCAATCAGCATACTTCTTTTTATTATTTCCAATGTTGATCATGACCCAGTTTGTTTGTTAAGTGATAATATTGCATCTCTCTTAGTTTTAAAGCTGCTAATGTGAGAAACTTGGTGTCAATTTTGGCACCCCCCATTGGCAAAACATTAGGCTACCTCTTATCAGTCAGTTTTGTCTTGTGTAAGAAGTGTTTTTCAGTCAAAAAACTGTATAATGTATCACTCAGGGTGGATACTTGCTGGGTCAAATGTAAACCAAGGATGTTCTATACAATGCTATTAATCATTTCATCTGACAGTGACACCTACCCTACACCAGCTGTTTTAGGATTTGTTAAATATATCATGTATTTTCCTTTGTCATTTCTAGTCTGATACATAACCAGAGAAAACTTGAACACAGGTGCTTTTACCAGCAAACACCCCAGGGCATTGTGGTGGACATAAGGATAGTTTCTAAACAAGAAATGAAGAGCAATCAGCTATTTAAAATATTTTTTTATTTATCTTTTGATTCATTTTAAATTACAGCCGCATGAATGCTGGGAGGAAATACAGCTGTCAGAAAGGCCTGTTTCTGGATCGTGTGTTGATCAGTCCCAGGACAGAGAAGGCGCTGGCTGCTGCCGTCACCAAACTGATGGCCCCAATGGCCCGTGTAGCCTGTGGAGGCAAAGACAAGAAGAGGAGGTGGACTGAGGATTACCACGATGACACAGGAAAGGTCAGAACAAAGCTCAAAATATAGTCTTTAGTCTTTTGATAATGAGAGGAATTAAAACCTTCATCAGTAGCACATGAGTGTCATAAGTAAGAATAATATGGCAAAGACGCTCTGGCAGTGTTTGGAAAATAAAACATTAACTCTGTCTGTGGTTTCCCAGTCTGGATCCTTAAATCCAGCCACTTATATCTAGTGACTATATAACAAGAGTCTTATAATCCTTCTTATTTTGCTAAAATTTTAGGATAAAAGGTTAACAACTTAAAATAGTAATTAAAACAACTATGTCTCACACATTTTGATCATTAACTTCTTGGTGATCTAGAAAAAAGCAAAAACCCAACAAAATTGTAATACAACTGGGACTAAATAGTCAATATTCAAGCTTTGGTACAATTTTTTATATCAGGCTTTTGATTAGCATGTAAATCATTATATTATGTAGGCAACCACCCAATGACAAAGTTGACATATGCCTATAGAAACAATGTGGAATCCAGGAATGAACACAGGCCAATAGAATTTAAATGTTGTGAAATTTTATTCATGTTAGGGTCTACTTGGGTCTAACTTCTTGTCCTGCTTAGAAAATATTCTTCCTTGGCAAATCTGACAGCAGTGACATTTGTGGTCACTCACTGTGGTATTTTGAGTAAAAAGTGTGTTTTGCCCTGATGACACATGAGACAGAGACAAAACAAACAGTGAGAGACCTGCTCGGACACCCCCTCCCCGTAGCGCAGGAGGGTAACAAAGTGCTCGCAGTTGCTCCCCAGCAGGTCGTAAGAAACCTCCTGGCCGATGAGGACTTGCGCTCGCTGAATGATCTCACTGATAGGCAGGGGCGTGTGGTTGTGGTCATACTTGTTGTTGACACGGTACGAGTCGCTCCCCACCACCTCCTTCAGCAGCTGCATGCGCACCACTGCCTTCCGACTGAAGACTGACTTCACGCTGGACATGGCAGCTGCCTGGCTCTCATCTGGAGGGAAGTCATACGACACACATGTCACACAAGTGAATATTGTAGGGTCATGTGGAAAAGAAGTTTGCTGCTGAGGGAAAATACAGTATATAGAGAGGAAGCACAACAAACCCATCCCAAAGTTCCTTTACATGGAGAGTAAACTAACCAGATGATATGAGTTTAAACTGGACCAATGTTTAAAACCAGTTTGATAATGTTGCATAGCAGTTATTAGATTAGACTAATCATTTAGTCTGAAGTACAAGTGTGTTAAACACGCAGTATGCAAACCCTGCCACCGGGGTGTGCTCAATGAAAAGATCAAGGGCAAAGATGTGCTGCTCAGCTCCACCCACTTCCTGCTTCAAAACTGAGGACTCTGTTGTGTAAAAACTTCCCTCCATAAGGTTTACTTGCAAAACCGTAAGCTGATGTTTTAATTTCATGGATTAACTTCACAGAGGGAGGGAGAAAACCTAATAGAAGTGGCGCCATGAGCTACTGGCAAAATATTCTGGGATTGCTTGCAGTGTGAACCAGGAAGGCCACTTTTAACAGATTTTCATCTACCATCACTGGTAAGCGGCACAAAATATGAACTAGAAAAGCACTCAGAGAGTGCAGACCTCCGCCATTCGCCCTATCTCCCAATAGTAAAGAATTAAAAAAAAAATTCCTGGATCCAGATGGTGATCTGGATCACTCCCAAAATCTAATCAGTTCTCCCTTATGCCATTTCTGACATTTCCTGAAAATTTCATCAAAATCCATCCATAACTTTTTGAGTTATATATCTAACAAACTAACAAACAAACTAACAAACTAACAAACTAACAAACAAACTAATAAACTAACTAACAACCTAACAAACTAATAAACAAACTAACAAACAAACTAACAAACAAACTAATAAACTAACTAACAACCTAACAAACTAATAAACAAACTAACAAACAAACTAACAAACAAACTAATAAACAAACTAACAAACTAACTAATAAACTAACTAACAAACTAACAAACAAACAAACTGAAGTGGAGGAGAAACTTGTTGATTTGTGTCAACAAAACAAGTGCTTTGCAACATGTACTGTAAAACAGACCACAGACGAACAGTTAAGAGAGGGAACTGGACAAAAAATGGCAACTGTAATGGACTTAGCATGTAGCTAACAGCTAACCACAGCCGCTTCTTCACTCTAAAGTCACACTTAACGGCATTTTGACCAGGCCGAGACTCTGGTAGTCTGTGAACACAATCTAGTGTGTGGTGTGCTGAGTGGATCCAATTGTTCTACTCCACACACTTCACGATAAAATGGAAAATCAGTGATTATTCGTTGCCATATGGGGTCTGTCATAGCAGAAGAATCAGTTTAAATTTCAAAAATCTTTATATGTGTGCCTTTATGTAGCAGTAACTTTGACGCAACATCAAGTGTTTCCCCGTCAACTTTAGACATGTTGTGTCTGTCATGGCAGCTCAATCATAGCAGCCATCACAACATGAATCATCCCATTACAATTTTAAAAATTAAGGATTTCTTTTGCTTTAAAAACTTTTGTAAATATTTGAGATTGCTTCAGTAATTAGCACCCTGCAACTGACTGGCAACCAGTCCAGGGTGTACCCTGCCTCTTGCCCAATGACAGCTGGGATAAGTTCCAGGCCCCCATGACTCCCAACAGGATAAGCAGTGCAGAAAATGGTGGGATGAATAAGTAATTGGCGTGAAAATTTTTTATTAGGCACTGTCGTTTTTAAATTAATTTCGTGCAAAATTCTACGTAACATTAACCTTGCAAAGCAGATGGATTAGCCTGTTTCCGTGTTTCTCACTGGAAAATCCATCTTGCAAAGCTCCCATTTGGACCGTTTGGGCCCGGTTAGAGAGTGACAGGACTAATCAGCAACGAGTGGCAGAGTCGTGACGTAAGCATTCAGCAAAAGAGACCAGTTAAAAGAAGAACAACAGCATCGAGTTGTTTTCTTTTCAAAAACATGACATGTCTACAGTCGCCATGGTTCCTGTTATGCAGTTCTGTATTGAGTTTACTCCTTCGGTAGGGGCGCGTCTCGGTAGCGGCTATGACGTCACATGATTTGTTGCTCTGATTGGCCCGTAAAGATGTGGCAGACAGAACGTTCATCCAATCACCCTCCAGGTTTTTTTTTCAAAGGCTCTGCCCTTTCCCAAACGCTGTCTATTAGTGGTTTTCCAGATGGATGTGTAAAACAAATCTATCTGGCGTGCCAGGTTAACGTAATTAAATAAACTTTTTTTCTTAGACATTACTTTTTTCATTCAAACTGTTTCAGCCATCATAAATGCTTCCTACTGACCAACAGGAGTTAAGTTGATGATGTAACCATCTCCCAGGTAGAGAGCCCAGTGCTGATAGGCCGGTCTGAAGATCTCAATGAGGTCACCAGGCTGGGGGTCACCACAGGGGTCAGAAAGGTCAGGGTCATTAGAGGCCATCTGCACACAGACAGAAAAAGAGAGTGAGAGGAGAGAGAGAGCATGTGCACAGATACAATTAAAAGGATTTAGACCACAGTATGTGAAATAACAAATAAATCACACAGGCATTAAAATCTACAACGAATTCAAACCTTGCTTTTCTAACAAGCCTCTTTAGTTGCTTTACAAATAAAGAAAATGTATTAATGTAACCCTGAAATGACCCCAGGCTTAAATTTGGAGAGGTCAACAGGGTCGTTCCTATGCCAACATGACATATCAACAAACTGTTAATTTTCATGTCATACAAACAGCCTCTCAGTCAACTTACAGTAGATTTATGTTGTTGTTTATCCATCCCACATCATGCTTCCACAAATTCTAAAAAGAAGAGAAAACACAGATAGGAAAAAACACACAACAAAACTACTGCAAACCAGCTGACAAATAGATGATTGTGAATATGAGAGCTGATGTATGATAAATCTATCAGACTTATTTCAGGACAAAAGTCAAAAAGGATAAAATAACCAAATTCCTGATGAAGAGAATGCTGGATAGGATGGCACAATGTAAAGGGAATCCATACATACATACACAGACAATACACACCAGCACACACGCTGACAATACACACACAAGCACCTGTGCTGCCACAATAGCATTGACACAATGAGGAAGCTGACAGAAAAAATAGTTTGAGCCCAGGTTATTTCACATACAATGAAAAGTTAATTTAAATCATGTTTACAGCCTCTAACAGTTCTCTTTAAAAATCAAACTGCCTTGAGTTTTCTTACATAATATGAAATATGATAACATGATTTAATGTGATTTAACTAGAGCTAAGAATTTAGTGCTGATCAAAAAAATTACACATGGTCAGGATGTAATCCATATCCGCCCTGGAGACCAGTTAGTGAATTCATCTTATCAATGATGTATGATGCACAAGCTACGATAAAAAAGAAAGCCACATATTATTTTACCACAAGATCTTAACAGCAGGGTCACTGAGGTGCTGCTAACATGAAAATGTACTCATACTGCACCAAAAATGTGGTCGAATTAATTTAGTGATGCTTTATAAACATCATCTGTTACCAAGTACCAAGCATTTGTATAATCCTATATAAAATGATTTACAAAATATTTGTATACATCTCTACAGTCCTTTTATATAAGGCTGTGGTGTTAAAGTGATGCTTTAAAGATTTAGGGGGGCCAGATTCCCCACAAAGCTAATTCATACAGGAGCAATACTTACTCGAACACCAGCAGTTTTTTCTTCCTCACCATTTTAATTCTCCATCATAAATCCGCACATAACCACGGAAATATCCAGTAAGAAAAGAAAAATAGCAGGCAGTTGTTTCCAAATTCCCAAGATGATCAAAAAATTGATAAAATATTCCAAAAGCCAAACAGAAGCTGAAGGTCCTGGTGGAGTTATTTCAGTGTCGCTGCTCTGGCCGATGACAGTTTCACTCTGTTGCTAAGGTCACAAGCACTCACGTACACTCACAGAGGGCCATTGTCCCGTTCACTGGCTGCCACACTGCTCCCCTGAATAAGAGTTATTGTGAGCCTGCAAAGACAAAATAAGAGGGAATTAATTTAGAGGCTGCCGGGTTGTGCTTGTGAAGGTTGCTTTAGTTAAAAGACCATAGAAATGTTCATGTATTTAAAATTTGAGTTCATGATGTGTCCCTGTTTTTTTTTTTCAATGTCCAGTATTTCAAGAACATTCAACAAGCCTTCAAGTAAGAGTTAGATTTAGTGTCAAACGGTTCAACATTTTGATTGTGATTCATCTCAGCATAACCTTAGTTAATCACAATTAATCTCCCCTTTTGTCAAATGTTGAAATTTTGCATGTAAAACATTTTTTGTTTGATTTTGGATGTTCCCCAGTTGGGGGACTTTGAGAGGTATTGGCAAACACAGTGTCAAATAATGCACTAATCACGAAAAAAATAAAGTGATGTTGCACATCAAATTAAACAGCAGAACCTGGGCTACAGGACTATATAAACCTTTTTTACATGCCCCAAACACAACTCAAATAAAAACTAAATGAATTACGGCATATCAAACTCCGTACTCATATGTTGTACCATGGTCTGATAAAGGTTTAGAGCTGCGGCTGCATCATTTTCAAGGGATATTCATCCTAAAAATGCTTTTTATTTTTAGGCAAACCTAAATTTTTAAAATTTTTGCTGTGTGCCATCTTCCTTTTTCTCTTCACCAGTATTACATATACTCATATTAACACATCTCAACAAATCTCACAAGTGCTCTCTTTACTCTGACACCAAAATTATTCAAATAGACCTTGTGGTTGCAGAGATATATTCATTTTATTATGGGTACGCAACTTCCAAGCAGAAATCTAAAAATAGAAAAATAGGCTCAGGGTTCAAAAGGTTAAACTGAGGGTACCTGGCTCCCTGTTTGGATACAGAACTGCTTTTATTTTGAAATAAAACAAGGAATTTCAGGTAGATTACAGATAAAGTTTACCACATAAAATAACTTGTTATGGATCGAAAAGGAAATACGGGAACAGTAAAAAGTTAAACATTTAATAACACAAGGTGCAGATGACTTTTGACTTATCCACTGTGCTGTCTGTGAGGCTTTTAAACTGAAATGAGACATTAAGGTCTGGTGTTGTGGCTGCAAGGAGATGATGCAGTGACGTATCCAATGTGTTATTGTGAAAGGGACAATAAAACAAACATATTTTCCATAATTTTCAAAATTAAATGCAATAATTAATCATCTACCTGAATTAATTAAAGTAAGTTTATTCACGCTGACAGCCCAAGTCATACTGTTTCTGTTGTTTTTATACAATTTTATACAAAGGTTTCACAAAGCAGATTTTTTTCCTATTGTTTTTATAATAAGTTTTGATTTATCTAGCAAAATATCTACATTTAAGAACTTTAAAGTTAACTGTATTTTATTTAAATTTCTTTTTAGTATTATTTGTATTGTATATTGCATCTTATGTGCAGAGCTACTTTAAGATTTGCACGTTACCTGACATATTTATTTACTCTATGACTGTTGAAAGGTCATAAGGGTGACTCTGTGACTGTTGTCCATGTTTAATTGTCCAATATGAATCTATAAGGAATATCTGAAAAAACGGTACTTGTATTATAAATCATTGTGATGGTGGTTGATTTTCATTTTTTTTGTTTTTGCTGATGGCTCAGTGTCATGTTGAAATGAATCAGTAAATGGCAGTCTGTTGTTACAACTCTTTATGTTTGACACTGTGGAAAGAAACATATACAGTCAAAGTGTTGTGTTCACAATAAACCTGGTCCAGTTTCTGATTGTCATAATTGAATGATGTTTCTACATCTCTACAAATAAAAACATTTAAAATAATCTTTCTGAACTTGCCTTATTAAAGATTGACCATGTTCAGTGTCCTTGACACACACAGCCTGTCACCCATTGTGAACTGGGATAACTCCAGTCCTGTTAAACCCTTTACAAGATAAACAGGAGGAGATAATGCAGTGAAAGGTGCTGTAATATGATTGGACCAGTGTACCAATTTGTTGATTAACACTGGCTTGTGTACACAGCTGTAAGTGAACAAGTATAACCCTGTAGGATATACTTATTATTGTTTTCTTCTTTCTGTGACATTTACAATGATCCGATAAAACTTACCTATTTTCAGTGGTATTTTTGTATTATTTTGGGGCATATCTACCCTGTCTTTAACAGTTTTGACTTGGCGTTTTGGAAAGAGGACACAGGACAATAAAGGAGATCTTAGGGGTTGGATGAATTCTTTGCTTACTGATTGGCTGCCGCCCGCCAACCTTTGCGTCACTAATCTCCGCCTCCTCACGAAAAATGTATCTGCTGGCTTTGTCAAATGACCGAGAGTAAACCCGTATGAAGCAGGAAGTTTGATACATTGAGTTTCAAAATAAAGTGGGACAGTCAGGGGGTGTGCTAAACTACTTTTTTAAACGTTTGAGACTTTCTGCTCATTCGAATACATTTGTCTTTTAATAAGATTTTTTAGGCTACTTGCTTTTTATGTTGGGGCGTTTTTCCATTTTGACTTTTATGTTGGTAATTATTCATGATTTATGTATCACTTCAAAAGAGGATTAAACTATTTTTTGTTTTCTCAGTTTCCTTTAATACCATTATTCCACACAGCAGTTGCAAAGATGGAGTATATATGGCCCCTGGATTCAATCAGTAAATTAAATACCATAGCTAAGAGCGGATCATTCCAACCTTAAAGATCACAACCCCAAGGTTTCAAGCAGGGGTGTCCAAACTATGGCCTGGGGGTCCAAATGCAGCCCGAGGTACATTTTTATTCAGCCTGCAACAAATTCTAAAAACAAAATTAAATGTGGCCCTCATTAGAGCAAGAAGCCTGCACTTGAGTGTATAGTGCTTCTTAGTTGACGCTGGAGTTACTGTTGTTTTGATTCTGTAAACAAACGTCTTGACAACAATTTGTTGATTTGCTTTTATTATGGCTAAATTGAGATGACAGCCCATAGGGTAAATATATTGACAACCAAATTATAATCATATTTGTATTCATTATGTGTTGATAAATCCAGACAAAGGATTACAGCACCAAATGGCAGCACAAATGGTGCTAATGTAAACAGCTATTTAATCCGTCCCAGTGTGGAGATGAGTCTTCAGCATGCCTTCTAGGAGCCCCTGAAATCTGATTGGCCACTTCACAATCCTTTACAATGGCTGGCTCTCTTTCCCAAAATGCTGATATAGGCTTTTATTTTCTTTCAGCATATTCAGTTTCTAAGCGTGCCTTAAACTATACTGGATTGTTTTTAGTAACATTAATATACAAAAGTTGATGTAATTCAAATAGGGATGGACAATTTGGGGCAATAATCTAATTGTGACGACCCACCCCCCATTGCAATTTAATAGGTAAATATACTTCTGATTCCTCATATCGTTCAACAAACAAGCAATAAATCAGATTTAGATTAAACTAACTTAATTTTGATCATTTTGACTAAATTCCAATCCAGTATGGTTTTGTTTGATGGTTTCATGTCTTTCTCTTTTCTAACAAGACAAAGATAAAAGAAACAAGAAAAGAGGAAGAAAGATTTTACAATTGAATGTTTGCATGATCTGTAGTGCATAATATCTTTACCTTAAAAAGTGTTCTTAACTGGTATTTTGACACACATTTCAGGTCAAAGGAATATTGCAACTTATGAGATTTGAAAATTGCAGTTGGATTTATTGTGATTTAATCTAAGTTTCAATTAACTTTCCAGCACAAAAGGCCCTCACAGCCATGTATTTTTCTGTATGTGGCCCTCTGTGGAAAAAAAAGTTTGGAAACCCCGGATTTAAAGAACATGCAAGTCAGCACAGACCTGGGCAGTCTCGCTTTTATTCTGAAATTTATACCGGAAGTTTACCTCTATTCGCGACTTTTGATATTTAGCTCTTCATGATACAAACAGAGGGTTAGCCGGACTGACAGCAAGTCATCTTCCAACGAGGACAGGGACTGTACACTATAGCTGCGGACCAGTATTGTTTGTGTAATGAGAAGAGGACGGCAGCTGTGTTAGGACCGTGGTGAGTAAAATAATGACATCAGTTAGCTATGCTAATGCTAATGCTAGGTACTCTTCCAGTGTGGTGGCGCTTACAGCACTAGCTAGCCAAAGCTGCTAGCTTGATTGGCAGCCGCCGCATGTGTCCTCTCGTGTGAGAGTGAAAATAAAATCACATAGAGTTAAGGACAACCCCTTATGTTTGTCGTACTTGGCCTTTTTAAATGTTTATACTATATTACAGTATTGAAGTTGTTACTGCTAACTTCTATGTGGTTCTTCACAGTTGGGTACGCTAACATGTCTCCTCAGCATTCTTGCACTGCATTACTCAACATACCGGGAAAGTTATACAATACAACCTATTATTAACATTAATCATCCAACCGGATAATGTGTTGACAGTACAGCATTACAGTGGTGATGCTGACTATTGTGTCCATGCCCCTTAATAAAACGATCTCTGCCCTCTTTGACCCCTCTGTGTGTTTAGATTGAACACCATGGCTTCAGCGCCTCCACTCACACGGTCAGACTCAGCTCGGGGGGAGTTTTCCCCTCTGAAGCATTTCGTTGTGGCCAAGAAGAAGATAAGTGATGTTTTTGAACAACTGCTCAACTATGTGAAAGAGACCTCAGAGTTTGTAGAAGGTGAGAATGGTTGATCCGTGTCTTAGCCTGCTCCTGGGATAATTTTGTTTTTATACGAAGTTAATGATGTATACAGGATCTCATCAGTGAGAGCTACACAATCCCTTTATGTTAGAAAGAAGTTATTGGATTAACATGTTTATCATTTGTCAGTCAGCTCCCTCTTGCTGTGAAGTAAGTGTTGTGTGCACGTGTGTTGTTGGACAGAAACGTGTGGGAATAAAGCTCTGGAGAACATCGCCAGCCAGGACCAGAAGTTGGAGATCCAGGCATATGCTGATAAACTTGCTGTCATTAAGGAGGTGCTGGCACGTAGACACATGAAAGTGGCTTTTTTTGGCAGGTAAATGTTCATGCACTTGGATGAATCATGCACAAAATAATAAACTATTCTAAAGAAATAAGAAGACACTTGAATGTTTCCATAAAGATGTATTAAATTTGTATTTTTGAACACTTTTCAGGTAAAAGAACTGATGCACCTTCTGCAATTTGAAAATTGCAGTAGGACTGTTACGGCCTCTTAAATAAATGAAATGATTAACAAATTAAGGCTCTAACACAAAGACCAGCGAAGTATAAATAACATACATCAACAGCAAATTGAAGATTTGAAAGGAAATCCACATTTTCTTGGTATTAAATCAATCACTGCAGTCAGGTGATAAATTAAATCAGTGAAACAAAATGGGCTGTAGGCACGGGCCAAATAGAAAAAAGAAGGGGGGTGGACTTGGCTAACCTGCAGTGGGCCATAGGACCAACAACCACTTCCAAATAAGGCTACCTAACAATAATTAATTACCTACATGGGTAAGAAAAAAAAAGAATAGGACTACTGGCAAAATATATCCCAAAGTAGAACACAAAACCCAGCAATCTAAAGATGCATGGGAGAAATAACCAAAAGGGAAAAAAGGGGCTTGAAAAGAATAAGACTGGATTAACTATGGGGGGGGGGGGGGGGGGGTCTGTCTGTCTGTCTATAATGTTTATTATGATTAAGGTTGACTATGGCTTGCTGCAAATTACTTAAGCTAGATCTGCAACTCTTTGAAATGTCTAAAAACATTGTAAGCAGTTACATAAGCAGTTGTTTATTTAATTGTAGTTTGCAGTAGAAGATTTGTCAGAGAAGAACCAAGATTTTCTCCGTTTTATTGAGTAATACATTTCTTGCACCTCCTTATGCTTGTGTAAGAATGTTATTTGCTTTACCTGTCCCTGAAGTCTGTACAGATGCTTTGCTTTACAGCTTGTTTATTACGATGTAACGTCCTAGGACTCCACACATATATTTAGAGGGTGATATACGGAATGAGCTGATTATTTGACTTCACATTAATTAAATGACTCTCTGGTTGGTTTGTAGGACCAGTAATGGTAAAAGCACTGTAGTCAATGCCATGCTGAGGGACCGAGTGCTGCCCAGCGGGATTGGCCACACTACTAACTGCTTTCTAAGTGTGGAGGGCACCGATGAAGACAAGGCGTACCTCAAGACCGAGGGCTCTGATGAGGAGAAGAGCATTAAGGTAAATATTGTGTGCTGTTTTGTCCCCAGTGATAGAGAACAGCTCTCTATTTCTCTTTGAGAACTTTTACATGAACACATCCCAAAAATCTGGCCATGCTCTTTAATCTGTTGACTTTGATCAGCTGTTATCCAATTAGTCTGATAATGATAGTTGTAAAATCCTAGAAGCCCATTCAGATCAGCAATAAGTTAATAGGATTTTTACTGTTTGTTTTTGCTGATGTACTTAAATTCGTGCCACAGTTGAGGATACAAGCTGATGAGGTTTATCTGTCACTATGAAATCTTCTTTACTCATTGTTCAACAGGTAACAACAAGGAGGTTTTATGAGCATTAGCTGGACTTTCAAAATAAAGTAAACTAACAAAAGCTCATTTTATTCTTGTAACATATGTATTAAAATAGTAACAACTTATAAACTAATTAAAAAGGGCTACAAATCAATGACAGCACAGAGGTTTGTGTTTCTATAATGTGTGATGTTTTTTTTTTTTTTTTTTTGACTTTTTAGCTCTTGTTGATTTCACAAACATGAACCTGTGGCCTGTAAACAGGCTCAGCTCTGCAGGATGTTTATGGGGGTGTCAGGTATCTAAAACAGAAGTCTAAAGTGAGGGACTTTTTCTTTTACCTTGTTTATCTTTTGCCCACCAAGCTAAATAAAGTCAGCTTTGTTTAAAATATAAAAAACCTTTACAGTTTTATTCCATGGCTTTCAGCGTCCTTTTAATAATTTATTGTTAAGGTACTTGTTTCATGGTACATTTAATCAGATAAACTCCAGGTCATATTGAAATGTACTTGAAATTTACAATATCTCCTGGATGATAAGCCTTATAGCTTTAGAACTAGAGAAAGTTCATTGGAAACAGCCTCATCAGCCAATGTTTACATCTTCTGCAGACTGTAAACCAGCTGGCTCATGCGCTCCACATGGATGAGAGTCTTGACGCGGGCTGTCTCGTCCGTGTGTTCTGGCCAAAGACCAAGTGTGCTCTGCTACGAGACGACCTGGTGCTTGTAGACAGGTAACAGGATGTGTTCATTCCATATCAGCATTATGAATAGAACATCTTTTTGTAGTAGACTTGTATGTGACCTCTTTACCTTTCTTTTCCCCCTAGCCCAGGAACAGATGTCACTACACAGCTGGACAGCTGGATTGATAAGTTCTGCCTGGATGCAGACGTTTTTGTGCTGGTGGCTAACTCGGAATCAACACTCATGAACACGGTAATAACTTCTTGGCTCAGCAAACTCTAGTCTGGCTGATATCCTGTAATAAATGTAAAATGTATTTATGCTTTGCAATTATTATCATTCCTCTTCAGGAATGTATTATAGATCAATTGAATAAATTTGTTATTTCACAAGGAGTTAACATGGTGGAATTCACAGGATGGCTCTAAAAAGAAAACTGTCTGTATGGCAGCTTTGATGAACGTTTGTATACTAGCTGTGAACTCTGTCACTGTCTTATCAGATATTGCTTGTGTTAGGGTGTGCTGTTTGAGATCTGTTTTTTTCATGAATGAACACAAAAATGAAAGCAGTGTTTTTGTTTGTAGTATGTACCACCTTGTTTTATATCACCTTATTTTTTTAACCATAAATGTACGCTTTTATTATAATAGAGAACATAGATCAGTATAAATTGTCTGATATTTGGTTTGTATACATATATGTGAGACCATTTGTGTTGATATTTTACATTTAAGAGAGTTATAATTGTTATTGGATTTCACTATTTCTGTTTTGATTTTACTCCATCTGTTAATGTTACTTTTAAAGCTGGAGTAGAGTTGCAGAAAGGTAAATATTCCGTTCTATCAGTGAGTCGTGTTTACTTAAAGGATCAGAGTGGAAGCTTTCTATGCTGAGCTGATAACAGAGTGAAGAGTGTGGCTGCACGTGTTTGTATCCAGCCACAGAGGCCCCACACTTGGTTCTCTCTGCTCAGGCATTTGTGCAATGTAAAGCCGGACAGAAAGTCAATCACAGAGTTCATTAACCCAGCAGCAGCTCTTAAAGGGGCAGAACACATTCCCCTATGGGTTATTCAAGGGTAATTCACACAGGCTGTGTGTGAATAATGTAAGATTGTGGAAAAGACAAAAATAAAGCATGTTGAGTGAGAGCATAAAATACCGCTAATTTTGCCATCCATAAATGGCCTTTTTTATCCAAGCAGTAGGATAAACTTTTCTGTCTTGGTAAATAAGGGACAGCTAGAAAATAAAAAAAACAATATGTTTAGACCTTTAAAGTCACTGTCATGTCTCTCTTCACTCTTCTTCCATCCAGGAAAAACACTTTTTCCACAAAGTCAATGAACGCCTGTCAAAGCCCAACATCTTCATCCTCAACAACCGCTGGGATGCCTCAGCAAACGAACCAGAATACATGGAAGATGTGAGTCCACACTTTGTTTGTCTCATTTCACCAGAAGTGGAAAGTAACATACACTCCTCAGTAGCTACCAGGGCAGGGCAATTAATCGTAATTTAGATTAAATCGCAATATGTCCTGCTGCTATTTTGAAATCACAGATGATGCAGAACAGTTAAAATAGTTCTATACAATTTTTTTCCGCAGCAGAGATGTTATGATCTACTCATGATGCATGAAAGCATGATTTTTTTCTAGCATAGTTAGAGAAAATATTCTTTTCTTATTTATATATACCCTTTTCTAATTTGAAAATGAGAATGACAAAAAAAGATCATTTCCTTCAATACAACAATTCTCATTGTACCTGCAATATGAGTCAAAGTAACTGCAGTTTGATGTTTTTTCCAAATTGTTCAGCCCTAGTTGTCATGATGATTCCTACAAGGCATTAAGTTAAAAAGAAATCAGTAAATTTACTGTGATTGAAGCAGATGAATAAATACACGTAATTCAGACTGATCCGTGCATTATGTTTAGGGCTAAAAATAAGAAATTACCAGAAAATATACAGAATATATTCTCTGAAAGAAAATGTAATTATAACTTAAGGGGACCATATAAATTTGAATCTGTTTGCGTGTGTACAGTGAAAAAAAGTTTTTGTGTTTCTATTTGTGGGGTGAATCTGTGGAATAGTCTGAGTGTGGATCTCAAGCAATGTCCAAATATGATCAAGTTAAAAAAAAAAAAAAGGTACAAAGAGGTGATTTTCACAAAGTACATGAAGAGTGTCTTCAACGGACACTTGGGAGTCTAATATTCACTTTTTTGTTAATTATGGTGAGGATAATAGTGGTAATAATTGTTGTTATATTTGAATGTAAACTTTATGATGATAATATTCGAAGATTAAATATTTAATATTTCATATTTAATATTTAGAAATTCAGTTTGTGTAGGTATGTGTATACAAGCATAAATTCATATAAATATATATTTGATTAGGAAATAAAATCTGTAATGAATTTATAATTTTGAATATAGCAAATTAGTGAATTATGGAGAAGGGGTGGGATTAAATAAGTGTTTATTTCCTCCCATTCCTTTTTGAATATGTAAATCAAATTGTTATATGTGACATTTGTCTATGAGCATTATTTTCTTTCTTTGTTTGACCACTTTGCACTCTGTTTTACATATTCAAAATAAATTTCCATCTGTCCGTCTGTCTAATCTATCTATCTTATCTGTCCCTCCCATCCTAACATATGGGCCAGGAAAGAATATTTTTCTGTCTAAAATTGTGTTTGGTCTAATAAAGATTGATTGATTTATTGCTTGTCATTGTCGAACAATAAATAAGATGGGGAACTTGGAAAATGTTTGCACGTCAAATCACAAATGCAAAATTGGAAAAAAAAAATGGCAATGAGATTATTTAACCTAATCAGTCAGCCCTGGTAGCTACTCAGTACTTCAAGTAAAACTGTAAATTGAATACATTTTACTTTTACTTGAGTAGATTTATAGACCAGAACTTTTACTTAAGTACATTATAATCAGAGTAACTTTACTTTTACTTGAGTACAATGTTCATGTACTTTTTTCACCTCTGCACAAATAAAGCTCATCTTCACAGAATGTGACCATTATTTTTACATCTCTTCCCTCAGGTGAGGAAGCAACACACGGATCGCTGTGTCAACTTTCTGGTTGAGGAGCTGAAGGTTGTGGATCGGGATCAGGCACCCAACCGCATCTTCTTTGTTTCTGCCAAGGAGGTGCTCAACTCTCGCATGCAGCGGGCGCAGGGCATGCCTGAAACAGGTGTGGTTTTCAAACAAAGGTGATGCAGTTATGCAGGGGTGGAACAAACTAATGTCTTATCTTTGTTTTATGCAATAAATTAGGGTGCTCAACTTGCATTAACGAGACTGTTCCTCTTAAAAATGCCTTTTTAATCAAGTTTTAAATGAAGTTTTCAAAACTTGCTAGGAGCACAAGCTAAACTTAACAGCATTTGTGTTGCAAACAATAAGAATAACTGTGATCATTGTAATTAGTGTTATAAATAAATAGAAATATTAAGACATAAAAGATAAAATGAGGGAATTAAAAACCATGTATTTCATACATAAAATAGGTCGTCGTGCTGATGGTTGCTGTGCAATAAAAGCAAAGATTTGTCATTTTACATACATGTGATTATTTCCTCCAATAGGCGGCGCTCTGGCTGAGGGTTTCCAGGAGAGACTGAAGGAGTTTCAGAGCTTTGAGAGGAGGTTTGAGGTCTGTGCACTTGTGTGTGTTTGTTGGTCCTCTTAATATCTTTCATTTTCAATAATCATAATCTAACTCCTAAAGGAAAACGATATGTTGTGTCTGAGTGGTGAAACAGATTTTGTTCTAAATGAGGAAGTTTGGGCTATATGTGATGAGAAATAGGTTTATTTTGGTATCATAAAAAAAAAAACCCAAGTTGTTAGATCTCTTGAGTGAAATCGGCGTTGTATCATTCCACACACAGCAGGAAAAACGTGCTGATAGTGACTGTGACAAAAAGCTGAGCAATTATTTTGTTATTCTGTTGAGCTATGTTATAGTGAAGAGAGTCAAAAGTTCTGAGAAGTTTGGTATTTTGGTTACTGATTAGTCAAACAGTGAAGCAGAGCTTACTTCTGTGTAAAGGTTATACAAACTCTAAACAGTCTAGTAATACTGTTTTGAAAATGTCAGTTGACTTAATGTGTCAGCTTGTGTATGTTCCTGTTGTGCAGCGTGTACGAAATGGTTGTGTGTTGAAACACACTTAGACATAGAAACTGAAAGCAACCTGAGCAGCTGACAGGGTAAAACCTGGTGTGCAGTAGCTGTTTAGGTTTTTTCTGCAGTTTTACACTGGCAGGGACTTCCACACCAATCACTGTGCCTTTTCCATCAACCTGCGTCTTCATTGCTGAAGTCTAGATTCACTAAGGCGAGGGCATCTGTTTGTTTCTGTTCAGATTAGGTTTTGTTCCATCATATCCATTTTTAGTGTTGATTTTTCTTTGTGTTTGTGTGCTGTTTTGTGTCATCTTGTTGATGTTTTTCATACTAACCAGCAGGAGTTAAATTGTGACCATTCTGGGAAGACATTATTGAAAGTGACATTAAGTAATTCATCCCAAAATGACACAATATTCCTTCTTCAACTTGTTACAATGTTTTGTATTTTATTTCACTTACTATTTTCATTTGATATGTTTTTATAACTTGCATACTTTTATGTTCAGTTTTCTTCACCAACACATTACTGTGACTTTACAACTTTATCTGGGCTGCGACACAAGATACACACTCTGCTACTGTCACTTTGACTCCTGTGTTTTGGTTCTCCTTAGTTAGAGTAGCAGGTGTGTGTCTTGTCCCTGGTTTGTCCCTGGTCAGTGTGTGATATCACTCGCTCTCCAGCAGAAGCCCCGACATCTGTCACAGTAACTTGTGTGTTATGGCCTCGCAGGAGTGTATCTCGCAGTCAGCAGTGAAAACAAAGTTTGAGCAGCACACAATCAGGGCCAAGCAGATCACAGAGAAAGTCAAGAGCATCATGGACGCCATCAACATCGAGGCGGCAGAGAAGAGGTGAGTGTTTGATCCATATTTTTATATTTTTCCTCTAGCTACATTTTTCAGGAAGATTTTTGTCAAGGCCACGATGGTGTTACGGAGGGTATCGCTAAACTTCCCAGGAAATGAATATAAACTAGATTTTAATGACATCCTGTTCAGTAGCATGGAGATGCATTTAGTTATAGATATGTTGCAGGTTATGTATCCCTAAATGGGTGGGGTTTTTAAAATGAAATCATTTAACTGCTTCACATTTTCTGACTTTACTTCCTGTTTGGGGGCGGGGCTTTAGAGTGGTGGCGCTGGAGGACAGAGAGTATCAGATGGACCGGCTAGACTTTGTCAAGAATCAGCTCAAGCTGTTGATTGAAGATATCAAGAAGAAAATTAAGGCCATCAGTGAGGATGTCGAGTCGAAGGTAGACACGAAAAATAATCTAACGACAAGATCTACATTTTTTATGAATTTTTTATTCTTAATCAAATTTCAATCAGTCTACTGCAATCTCAAGTTTCAGGTTAATTGATCAAAATTGAATCAAAATCAATTCGACATTAAAATATTTAATTTTTTTGTGTGGAAACAGAAACTAGAATTATCTTACAAGTAGAAGTTGAATTAGAAAATCATCTTCTATGTAATCCTCAAACTTCTGTCACATTTTTTCCTGTTCTCTGTTCTGTAGCTGAGTGGTTTTTCCATTTGTTCTTCATTTAGGTATCTAATGCCATGGAGGAGGAGATCTGCCGCCTCCACGTGATTGTTGACGAATTCCACGCTGACTTTCATCCTTCACCACATGTCCTCAAGATCTACAAGTCTGTAAGTCTGGGCACTGAATAATTCTTGTGATCTAACCTAAGTTTGTCCCTCTCTTTTTTCTGATTTTTGTTGAGGCCACTGAATCATGTCGTTGTTTACAGGAGCTGTTGGCTCATGTGGAAGAGGGAATGGGAAAAAACCTAGCCTTTCGCTGCTCTGACGCCATCAACGCTTCTGTCCAGTCCTCTCAGGGATTTATGATAGGTATATACACTGTACAAGTTAGTTGTAAAATAGTGCATCTCTGTAAATGATGTTTGGGGAAATATGTTTTGTTTTGAAGAGATTATAACCAGTTGTGTGTAGTATTTTTAAATGCTGTTTTTTACCTACCAAAACAAGACTGAGTAATAATGATGGCTGGCATGAAAAGTGAAAAGTTGTCTAGAATAATATTTACTTCCATACCTTCCCTTGTTGAAAAGGTCTAAGAAGAAGAAATATTATTTTCATAGAAAATGACCTCCACCCAGATTTCCACTCATCCACTGTACTTCCACCCACTTAGCTCTCATGCTAAACTGAGCTCAGACCTTTTGGACACTATGGTCTGCAGCACCCTGTGCTCTGCTATATTTACCCCTCCTCTCTAAATGCCATTGTCTCATGTGTGTCTGTTATACTACAAATATATCATTATTTCAGGCACATGCTGTGCCCTCACTTGAAAACTTCTGTTTCCATGAGGACAGATTAGAAAAGGGAGAAAACTGATAGCAAATGTACCTTTACTGACCAGAATGATGATGGTGGTCTACTTTCTTTGCTGTTTTTTTCTGCCCCCAGGTGACCTTAAAAGAATCAACTGTAAAAGAAGATGTGTGTTTTTAAAATGTAATCTTAAGCCACATATGATGCAGTAACCGCTCTTGGTTTCTCTCTTTTCCCATAATCCTCTCACTCCAGAGAGCATGCTCCCTCTGCTTCCTGCTACGGTCCAGAGTCAAATCCACATGCTGGTGCCCAACAGGAAGTTTGACCTGAGCTATGACCTAAACTGCGCCTCACTTTGCAGTGACTTCCAGGAGAACATTGAGTTTCAGTTTTCTTTGGGCTGGACAGCATTAGTTCACCGCTTTCTAGGATCTGTCAACGCACAAAGAGCACTCAAACTAGTCGACCAGAACTTCCAGGTACAGGTGAAAAAAAACTTAATAAGATCTTTACTTTTCAAGAGGTTTCTGCTTTTGTGTGTTGGAAAATATTTGGTGAGGATTTTTGGTGGCATTTAAACTCTGCTTTTTGTCTTTTTGCAGACCTCTCGACCAGCACTGCCTCTAGCCCGTACGCCATCCTCGGGACCCCCTTCATCAATAGCTCCACCCAGCAACAACGACAAAGCCCTCATGACACAAGAGGACCTGATGGTTGCCATGGCAACCAATGTGGCATCCCTCACCTCCCGCACTTCGATGAGTGTTGTCATCATAGGGGGAGTGGTATGTTGTTTTCAAGATTGTTCAAACATGTCAGCATTCAGGAAGGCTGTTTTTCTAAGCCACCTCTGTGTACTTGTTTGTTTTCTAAGGTGTACAGAGCAGTCGGCTGGAGGCTCATTGCCCTCTCTGCTTCTCTGTACGGATTACTGTACCTGTACGAGAGGCTCACCTGGACCACAAAGGCAAAGGAACGCTCTTTGAAGCGCCAGTTTGTGGACTACGCATCAGAGAAGCTTCAGCTCATCGTCAGTTTTACAAGTGCAAACTGTAGCCACCAGGTCCAACAGTAAGTCCAAACACAGGCTTATTTTTTTTATAAAAGATGGCAACAACTTAAATATTTGGAAATGTATTTTTGTCAACTCTTGTAAAAGATGTCAAGTTATACTTAGTTGAGCCACATATATCTGACAAGTCTAGATACAAATCTTATTTCATGGCATAAACAAAACTAGAATACAGCATGGTGGTTTTAAACCACTGCCAGATATACCATTGCCATACAGTAATAGGTTGTTTCCACCAAGCGGTCCGGCTCAGTTTGGTGTGGAATGGCATGCAACTTTTTGCGTTTCCATAGAGCAAAAGTTGGAAAGGTCCCAAAAAAAACGACCCACTGCAAAACACAGAAGTTTGCTCTGTGAGGAGCAGTGAAAATGGGAGAAAAACGACCTAATGTCTGGTTAAATCTGAGATTTTTGAACTTGACGGGGATCCAATCTGTTTCCTAGTCTGTGGATATTGATATCTGGCCACAAATCAAGTTACCTGACGTTTATCTGGACCTGATTTGAAGTACACAAAGCAGAGCCTGAAGGCACACATCAGCCTGGTTTATCCGTGATGGATGTGAAACTAAATTAATGCTGAAGTTTTGTGAATACTAAGCCTTAGTACAGTTGATTCTCTGTACTCTAACTGGTTATTAATCTACTTCTTACATTAGGTAACTTCTGAAAAGATTGCTCTGTGCTTGTTGAACGTGTGTAAAACTTCGGGCTGCAGCCTATTTTAAAACGAGATCAGAGCACCCAGGATTTCTGACTTAATCTAGTTTGATTTTAACACCAGCTAAACTTTTACTTTATTTTTAATGCTGTGAATTCTCACGGTACAGCTCTGAACGGTTATATTTTGTCGTATAAACTGTTATAGACTAGATATATTCACATATTAACGTACAGTTACGACACAAAACGTCTGTACACGTATTCCGTTAGCTGAGGAGCTGTATGACAGCGGTTAACATAATTAAGATGTGGTTATTTTTTAAAAAAGCACTTTCAGCTGAAATAAAGATGTTTAATACTTATTCCCTACTGATTTCTGTCACTCATCCTTTCTATAACTCAGCAGCTGGACCAGCAGACTCACGCTGTATGTGACGTCACATGCATAGCTTTCAGTCTGCCCACCTAGTGAGGGCACGGGTGTCTGTGGAAACGCAAACTATTTTCAGGTTTAGCATACCAAACCACACCAGACTGTACTGAATCAAACCAGACCCCCTGATGGAAACACAGCTTAAAAGTACAGGGATGGGAGTGTGATCAATCAGCATACATTTTTAAATCGCATTTTTCACCCCTGTGATTAACTAATCAAAATTTTGACAGCACTAGTAAAAATATCTGAAATTAAATATACAAACTCCTTTAGGTGATACATCATGGACACTTTATTTGGACACTCAACAAGGAATTGGGGGGGGGGGGGGGGGGTCGGATTCCGCAGGGGGTTGTGGACAGGCCAGAGGCACATATTTTTGCTAGAAAAGCCTGAAAAAGTATATTTTGAATAATACGTGACCTTTAAGCATATTAAGTTCATCGTCATGTTTTGAGTAGTTTTTCTTGTCTGTCTTAAGCTAAAACACTTCAGTGTTTAGGATGTTTTACTCAAAAAATATAAAATGTGACTTCAGAAATAGATTACATCAAAAGCATGTTCAGTCTTAAAATATTCACACTGATGTAAAAGTGCATGTGTTATTGGACAATGATTTTGCTGTGTCCACTTACAAACACGGATTTAAAAGTCTGTCCAGTCTTCTGTATAGTATCTAAATTAGTAAACACGCCAGTGCTCTGCCCTCTGTGTTTCCAGGGAAATGGCTACGACCTTTGCACGGCTCTGTCAGCAGGTGGACCAGACGCAGAAAGAGTTGGAGGCAGAAATCCGTCAACTGACGGCCAAGATAGATCAACTGGAGACCGTCCAGAGCCAATCCAAGAGTCTGAGGTCAGTCCAGCTTGTTCTCTTAGAGTGTGAGGAGAGTAGAGGAGGGTTTACTGGAAGATCTAAACTCAGGAAACTCTAGATCAGCAGTTTTCAGTGTGTAGGAGGGTGATTCTGCTCTTAAGATACAGGCTGTGCCTTTGATGCACATACCACAGATCATCCTCCACCTGCAGCCTTGCCTGGTACTTACCTTTGGCCACTGTCCATGCAAAAAAAACCTGCACTCACATGATGCCTTGGTATTAACAGTGCAAATCTCTAAACAGTTTTTTTTCTGTGTCTGCAAATTCTTTAGCTTCCTGCCAAAAACTCCCATGGCCAGGTCGTCAAACTGGGTGATGCAGGAGTTAACAAGGCCTTGTGCTGACATTAGCTTGCTTCTCTTTGCGAATTACAGACTTTGGCAATAAGGACCAATCCAGGAAAATCCACACTTTAAATAGTTGTGGTCAGACTTCCTCTTTCTGCTCTCTGTCTTCTCTCTCTCTCTCTCTGTTGTCTCTAAAAACCTATCCCCCCAGAGAGGGCCCACCTCACACTTTGAAAACTGCCGTTTGAGATAATTGAATGACAATAACTCTATACATAGGAGCAGTTCAATTCTAAATCCACATGTGGTCTAATTTGCATGTTTTGTTGTATTTTGATGTTCAAACTTTGTTTTCATTTACTTTTCATGATCAGAAGTTTGGGATCTGCTTTTACTGTGTTTTGTGAAAAAATGTGGGTTTTTTTTTTGTTTTTTTGTTTTTTTTTCAGTTTGAACATACTAACGTTTAAGATACATTTAACTTGCCTTTACTATCATCATACTGTTGATTAAGCCCTCTTTACTGGTCAGAGACAAATGAACACCATATTTTGCCATACATTTAATAAAAATCAGTGCCAAACATGAACTGTTTACTACATAGACCTTCACATTAAGATTTATAAGATATCTTTACAATTCTGAAATAATTCAATGTGAAGTTTCAAGTAGCTTTAGCTGGAAGAAGTTGGTCCAAGTCTGACTCATGTTTGTTTCCTCTGCAGGCATAAAGCGACAGAGCTGGAGAGACAGTTGGAGACGTTCACTAATCAGTACCTGCAGCCTCAGCAGTGAGCTGCTCCTCTTCATCGCTCCACTGTTTGGTTCTCATTGAACCAAACATTCCTCCAACAGGAAACTCCCTGCCTTGGTCCTTGTCACAATATTTTCTATTTGAAGATAAATGCTTAAAGGTAGAACAATCAGTTGGTTGATCTATCAGTGTTTAAAAGAAATGAATATTATTTTAATACACCCTTTATCCTGTTAAAAAAAAAAAAAAAGAAACACCAAATTGCAATTTCTCAAAGTACAGGATTCAGACACTTTGTTTCATTTGTAGAAGTATATAAATTCTATTTTGTTGTTCTTTTTTTGTCGCATCCAAACACAAATATAGAGATGTTTCTGGTAAGTGCATGGCTACATGCCATTATTTTTTGACATTTTGTAGACTAATCAGTTACAGATAAAGGTTTATCAATCATGGAGGTATTCTTTAGTTACAGTCTCTCTGGATTCCCAGACACAACAGTATTTTTCTCTCCCCTTATTTTCTCCTCACTCAGCCAAGTGTTTGAATTTAAAAAAAACAAAGAAAACAACAAAACAAAACTGCCTGTAAAAACAAAGAAAGTTGAACTCATGCTCTGTAGAGATGCACCACAAGGTGGCGTTATGACCTTTTGGTGTGACGGCTGCTGGTCAGGTGCTATATTTTCACACTACCGTGCTTCTACTGTGAATATGCCTTTTTTGATGATGAACTTTTGTGGAGTAAATGAAGTTTGTGAGTCTGTGAGATTGAATCTTTATCTGTCCAGCTGTATGTACGCAACAAGATTCAAGTTATTTAAGAAAGGGGATTAAAAAAAGTATGTTTTTTTCCTGAATTTTAGGGACTCTCGTTGATTCAGTGAGTGAAATCCTTTGAGTAGAAAGGGAAAGCATGTCTTTAATATACTGAAGGTTCATGTACTATTTTCTAACTATCAAAACTGTATAAATCAAAGGCTTTGGAAATCCACTTATATTTTATAAAATCTTATTTTATTTATACCCATTAGACTTGTAAAGATGATATCAGTCTGCACTTGTACCAATCTTTTTCCTTGAATGTGTGTGAAATACCTCCAGATCAGCCCAAACACATTAAATCTGTCACTATGTTAAACAGTCAGTGTGTGACTTTCTTTGACAAACTTTGTTGTTAAGGAATTTTTAAGTTTCTAATTCTTTCACTTTTATTTCTCATGATGACCACATAAAGGGGAGCTATGCAAGTGTTCAGTGATTAAGGTACTTATTGATATTTGTTAAACCTGACTGAATATCACCGATGTCCTTGAGCAGAGCATCTAAAAAAATTGATGAAAACTTTTGGTAACCCTTTCTTTTACAGTCCCCTTATTGCCAGGCATTTACCTGGAATATATATAGTTAATTATTTTATGTTATTTGGTGAATACTACTGGCAATAAATAGGTAAATGTAGAAAAATGACAGCTCAAATACTAGGAATTTATCTATAAATATAGTAAATTATTTTGTGTTAATGGCTATCTACCCATGGTTATACATAAGCAAATATAGAGAAACTACAGCTCAAATACTAGGTTAATACCTAGTATTTGAGCTGTAGTTTTTTTATACTTAACTTTGTATCACCAGGGGTTATTACCCAATATCACAGTACAATAAACGCATATTAAAAGGTAAAAACCTAGTATTTAAGCTGTAGTTTCTTTGTTTTTACCAATTTATTACCAGAGGTTATTACCTAATAACAAAGTATGAAATACATATATTTAAAGGCAAATACCTACAATTCGAGCTGTAATTTCTTTATACTTCTATATTACCAGTGGTAGTTATGCAATAACACAATAAGTTACCACATATTTACCAGGTAAATACCTAGTAATTAGGGGCTGTGAAAGAAAGGGTTACCAGAATGTCCTTTCTTTCCTGTTAAATTCAAGAAGTGAAACTTCCTTATATTGTAGAGTCATCTCATACAAAGTTAAATATTTCAAGACTTTTTTAAAATCTAGATGATCATGGCTTACTGCTCGCACAAATCAAACGTCCTCTGTCTCAAAATATTAGCATATCACAAAACAGTCCAAAAAGAGGATTTATAATACTGAAATGCTGACCTTCTGGAAAATTATGCTCATTTATGCCCTCAGTAACTGGTTGGAGCTCCTTTCCTGCATCTATGCGTTGTGGCACTGCTGGGGTGTTGTGAAGTCCAGGTTGCTCTAGCAGCCTTCGGCTCGCCTGTATTGTTGAGTCTGGTGTCTCATCTTCCACTTGACAAAACCAGAGAGATTCTCTGTGGGGTTCAGGTTTCTCCAGACACTGGGATCTTGATTTCCAAATGAACTCAAAATTTGCTTTAATCAGAAAACAGGACTTTGGACCACTGAGCAACAGTCCAGTTCTTTTTCCCCCTAGCCCAGGTGAAAGGCTTATGCCACCTGTGGTTCAGGAGTGGCTTGACACTAGGAACATTGCACTTGTAGTCCATTTCCTGGACCCATCGAGTGAGGTGGCTCTTGATACACTGACTCCAGCCTCAGTACACCCCATGTGAGGCTCCTTTAAGTTCTTGGATCTGCTTTATTTGTTGCCTGTGCACATTTTCTTACCCCACTTTTCTCTTCCAGTCAACTTCCCATGAATATGCTTTGATACAGCCTCTGAGAACAGCCTGCCCTTTCAGCAGTGCCCTTCTGTGGCTTACCCTCCTTGTAGAGGATGACAGTGATTGTCTTTTCAAGTCAGCAGTCTTCCCCATGATTGTGGTTGGGTGAGAGACTGAGAGAATGAAGTCTCAGAAATCCTTTGCACATTTAACTTTTCCACAATATTCTGATAGTTTGACAAAGTATTTGTGTGAGCTATAATCATCAAGACTAAAACAAGTCTTGAAATGTCTCACTTTGTATGAGATCAACCTAGAATCTATAGAAATGAAACGTTCTGTAGGTAAATCACTGGCAAATGAAATTTTTCTTCATAGTCTATATTTTTTAGATGTACCTTTATGTATGTGTGTATTAAGTACACATTTGACTACCTCCTTTATTGTAAAGAAAAATGAGCCAGTATTTGCATCCTTGGTTAGAAGCCTTTTATTGGTTACAATTACTCATGGCAACATATCAGTTTCACCAAGCCACTGTACAAATACAAAATAAAAAGGTCTGGTGTGAAAAAGACTATAAAAATTATCTCATAACTAGTGATTAATATTTCACACAAAAGCACTGAAAGAGATTTATCATGGCACCAAGTCCCTGGTCTTTACTGGCTTAAAAACATAAAACAATAAATACAATCAGAACCAAATAGAACAGTGAGTTTGGGAATCAAAGGACAGTGCATTTATTATGGCATGATGTTGTGGTGGTGTTCATGTGATAACTAGTGCTAGTGTGTGGTATAACTGTTCCTGCTATGTTGACTGTTTATCAGAAAGTTAAGATATTTTCTCATTTTAGGAAACTTACTCAGACAGTCAAGCGATGCAGTCCTGGAAAACACTGCCTGAATTTGTGCAGTGGTGACATTTATCACATATGCTCTTTGAAGAAAAGATGGTGGTACTGTTTAATGATAATGGCAGCTTACATTGATCAACAGATACATGACTGCCAAACATAGCAATACAGGATTTCAACCATTGATAGATCAATGTGCTTGGTACGTTGCACAATACTGTAAATGCATCAACAGATTCACGAGATGTGTGGTTAAAAACAGGAGACATCTGATAAAGACAACAATAACAGGAGATTAAATGAAGTCCAGCACCTTTTGATTAATAAGTCTACAGCACTACTTTCATGAGTGAACTGCACAGGCACGTAGAAGTGTTACTATTCCAGGTTTCAGCTGTTAATACTGCAGAGTTACAGAGAGCAAAGAAATGCTTGTTTGATGATTATCGCTCTAAGAAATGCACACCTTTTCAGCTGTTAATGGCTATGGTGTTTTTTCCTTAGTTACAAACAGCTCATAACAGAGAAAACAGTGGGTTAACAAAACGGGACATTTCGCGGAATATGCTCTTTCACTGACCTGCACAGTTTGATACGTCTCTCACCTGTATGCTAGCCGCCGCTAGCTTTACTTAAAACAAGGGGACAGGACAGGGGCAATGGTGTATCAGACTCCAACATACAGTGCTTAACAAATTTATTAGACCACCCTAACCCTAACTAAAGTAAGGTTTATGCCACAGCTGCCCTAAATCAACAGCATTGGTAATTACCAAAATAATTTTTTATGTTTCTGCAATGTTTAATACACCAATATGTAGAAGCTCTTTAACCCAAATGATATTTTTAATGCTAAAATATAATTATTATTGTTATCCATGAATTTTCAAATTTACTGATTTACAAAAAAAGTGAAAAAATAGTAAAGCACATTAATATTTCTTGATTAATATGTCAAATTATAGTTATTTACTTGCATTCCTGAACAGAAAAAATAGTTTTAGTGCTTGAATGTTATGCTAGATTAACTTCTCAGAGAAGCCCAGTGAGCCGGCTCAAATTTGGGTGAATTCAGTTTGAAATTCCTCATTCCTGTTCCAAATGGTAAAACGTGGAGAGCTCACTGAAAATGAAAGAGTCCAAATTAAAGCACTTCATGATGCTGGATGGTCTTTGGGACAAATATGACAGATGGTCTAATAAATTTGTTAAGCACTGTATGTCAAAAATATGTAAAGCCCAAAAATTAACATATAATACTGTATTTATACAAAAATTTGGTATTTGATAGTTTGAATCTGTGGATGTTACACTGTTGCAACGATCAGATATTAAATAAGTCACAGCTACACGTCAATATTTGGTTTGGCTATCTGTCTTTTCAACTTAAAATTCTTGTAAAACTACCTAATTAAGTAAGAACTAAGTGTCAAATTGTGGGTAGACTGATAATTCGTAAAGCTTAACCTGTTATTTCCCCTAATTTTTAATCTAAGCAAAGCTGCCACCTGTAAGGTCAGTGTACTTTCTGGTGGTTTCATTTCCTGGTTGGAAACATTTTTTTCATTTTTGACCAAAAATGGGTGGGAAAAAAAAATCTGCCTTTTTCCTCTGTTTTTGTTTCAGTTATGGAAAAACAGAAACAAAACTAAAAAATATGCATCCAATTTTTGTTTTGATCAATTCTGTTATTTTATTTGCTTGTTTAAAGAAATACTTGAGGAAAAGGAAATCCTGTGACCAAATGGGAAAGGTGAATATTTCAAAATAGCCATCAAACAAGCATTTCTTCGATCTCTGTGACTCTGCATAGCCATTTTGTACACACAATAAATAAACCTTTCCACCACATAATACAATCATTAATTGAAAATTTGACTCATGCTGTACATGGATAAATACCCCAAGCCGAAGCAATTCAGGCTTATCTTTTCATATTAATTTAATTTCCTCCTAATATTAATATAGTCCATTAAATCACCAGCATTTTATCACTGATATTATTTTAATACATTGCATAGAGCAAATATGATACTGTTAAACAGTGTATGGCTATGTAGGCTAAAATTCTGACAAGGGCTTTTTATTTTGAAATTTCCACCTTTCCCATTGGGCCATGTGATTTTCTTTTTCTCAGGTATTTCATTAAAACAAGAATAAAAACTGAACTAAAAACGACAAAAGTTGGGCCCATTTTTTAAAAATTGTTTTACCGTTTTTTCCATTTTTGTTGCTGAAGGAGAAAACAGGAAATTGTCTCAGTTTTTTTTTTTTGTAGTTTTTTCTATTTTTGTTGTTTTTTTTCTATCTGAAAAAAAAAAACAAAAACAAAAAAAGGAATAACAAAAGTTTCTCCCGATTTCTTAGGCTTGTTTCAACCAGAAAATGAAATAGCAAGAAAACATACTGACCCTGTAGCCCAACTTAAATTAAGTTATTTATCATCCAACCACCAGGGGGGGAATCCCAAATATCTGATCATTGCACTATGGCTCATCTCTGTATTCTGAGGACACATGAACACCTAGGTCAAGTGACTAAGATACAAACTTTAAGCTAATATCACTGTTAACACTTGGGTATTCAAAAATTCATCTTTAGATACCAATGAACCCACTAAAGCCTCAGGCAACTGATCTTGGGTGTAAATTAGACTGATGGGATTGTAATTGATGAATATGGAGAAGGCTGGCACGTAAGTAAAGTAAGCAACATGTTTTCGTCACATTAAATGGTTTTTCAGTTCACAGCTCAGGGTCTGTGGATAACATTGGCACAAATAAGGGAGTAACACTTTGATATCTATGTTATCCACATACATAGGCAACGCAGCCCCCTACTTCCCATCCCTCCCCCCACATCCACACCTGAACACTGATATGTAGCTCATATCACATCCTACATACCTCTATGTTATTCTCAAGCTAACAAACTTTGACTTTAACGTCCTCTCAATATGGTTACATTAATAAATGGAAAGCCAGGTAAAAGCAGCTAAACACTGGGGAAGGGGAAGAAGTCACTAGAATCACGGTATACCAAAGAGTTTTCTTTTATCCTGATAAACCTAAATAAATTCTACCAATGGTACAGTTGTAGTAGAAAACAGAGAAGTATAATAAGTGATGTAAAACGCTTGTTTTAAGACGAGCTGCATGTGCTTGCGATGGTTTTCAGTAAGCGTGTTTTTGTAGTGTTCACTAAGATCAGACTGTGCTTCTATTAAAAAATGAACAATGATTAGTAACTCTTAAGTTTAAAAAGGAAGTGGAGAACATGTCTGTCATTGATGCTCCAGTATGAATGCTTTTGTAAGGCAGAATGGAGACCCAATAGTGCCACATCTCACAGAAGCATGCACTCCTTTATCTCAACTTCAAGGGTCCAATGTTTACATTTAGAGATAGGCACCAGAGACAGCTGATGGATAGGTCCAACTCACGTATATTGTGTGTGAAAATTAAGCTTTCAGCTGCGCTAAAATAAGATGTGGCGAGAGCATACCTCTCTCCTCTGTGGGTAAATAAATCACGTGTTCCATGGTTTACATTTGTACTACAGTTAGTGAGTGTGTTTCTAGCTCTCTAACAAACATATCTGTACAAATCTATCAAGTGTACTTTCTTCACAAGCAATATTAAACAATTTAAAAATGTTTTTGGTGGGGAGGGAGACAAAAAAATGCTGAAAGTGTTGAACTAAAAAGAAAAGTTTCTTTTTTTTAATAGGCTTGTGGTGGCACTGTTGTGATTTGAGTTACTAACAATATTTCATGTCCATGCACTCAGTTTGCCGACAACTATAAGGACTCTCTGATCCTTCATTTTGAAAAATAAAAGAAGATAAAAATTAAATGAAAGACGTCTTTCTCTCTTAATCTTTTCTCTTCTCCTCAGAGTCACTGCCGTCCTTTATAGTCCTTCAGTATCTCCACATAACAGCTGTAAACTTTGTCCATACAGGCCTCAGCAGTGTTACAGGCTCATAGGTAGGAAACAGGCTCCTGCTTGGAGAGAACATGTGCTTCTTTGTGATGAACGGCTCTCTGTCAGTGTTGTTTGTAAGAGCAACTTCGGTCTCAGTTTAGAGAAAAGTGTTGATTCTTTAGGCCAAAGGAGGCAGGAATAGCATGACGTGTAAAGCTTGTTAAGGACCATTAATGGGATACCAATCATAGCACAAGCTGTTGATTTGAATGGAATGAATGTGGTCTTCATATATTCAGCACCACTGTCCATGAGACAACAGACAAAGGGAGGGCCTCTACTACATTAAGTTCCTGGTAACTGAAGAAAAGGACTGATTTCTATTGTGGTGCTATAGCAGAATCCAGAGTACAAACTTAAAGGGATACTTCAACATTTTGGCAAATTCGCCCATTGCCATAACTCCTATAGTCTTAGTAATAGGTTCGTTTCCTTTAGTTGTTGGTGCAAGCTGTTTCTAGATCTGGGGGGCCGATATACCAGCTGTACAATTAATGCTATGGAAGCAGATGGAATTTTTTGCTTTCCCTCATCAAACTCATCAAATACACAATCCAACAACTCCAAAACGCTCTCGTGGACAAGTCGTGAGCTGTACATTCACACGCTATGAAATAATCATGATACATTATGAGACGGAGATGATTTAAAGTTAAATGCAAAGCCAGAACTACACTCCAGACATGGCTGCTGCACTGTGTCACTCCGCCCAGTGGTTCACGCAAGAAACAGTTCCGAGTATTTGCTTCATGTGTCGTAATGTTACATAATTATACGTTATTTCATAGCGTGGTGAATGTGCAGGTCACAACTTGTCCACGAGAGTGTTTTGGAGTTGTTGGATTGTGTATTTGATGAGTTTGATGAGGGAAAGCAAAAATTCCGTCTGCTAACATAGCATTAGCTGTGTAGCTGGTCCCCCCAGATCTAGAAACAACTTGCAGCGACAACTAAAGGAAATGAACCTATTACTAAGACTATAGGAATTATGGCAATGGGCGAATTTGCCAAAATGTTGAAGTATCCCTTTAAAGCACTGCTTGTTGATGTTGAAGCTCTCTCACTAATCACTGTTTGTCCAGACAAAAAATACTGTGGTGAGAAAAGCCAGGGGTCTTGTTAAAATAATACCATCACAGCTATCATTCATATAGGGTAGGGCATCATTTTTAAAATCAGGATAAATGGGTTTCATGTCACTGTCTGTGACATGAAACACACACAGACATACATCTGAGGAATGTGAGATCAGCTGGGTCAGATAATAACCCTGCAAAACCTTTTTCTTACTTGTAACACCCTTCTTTGTAGCTGAATGAGAAAGCTAAACTAAATCAGAGGTCATTTTGATACATTGCCTTCACTGAATTATAAAAGTGGCACTCAATGTGATACTAATGCAGAATCTCATAAAAGCTTCTGGCACTATGTTTTAAAGAAAGGTGAATATGTACATTTACAACAAAAAAAACATCCCTAAAATCATTAAAAAAAACACAAGGGTGGGAAATTAACTACAAAAATATATACATACACATTATATATGCATATATGATGCATATATACACACATAATGCTATACATATATACTGTCTTTATATTTACATTTACATATGAAACACCAATGGTCATCTTGCTTGTTGTCATGTTAAGTTTTTTTTTTATCTCTTACTACAAAAATTGGTATTGGGATAAAATATTAAATTTTTCCTTCAGTTTTTCATAACTCAGGCTGATTTTGATTGGAAACTCCTAGAGGCTCAAAATTTTCTTTCTTTGTTATAGCTAGGTGAAAAAACGTCACTTGGAAAGGTAGAAAGAGCTGTTACTTTCTCACAGGTGGGCTGGTCGGGGTGAGCAGGAGGATTTGGGCCGACACAGTGTGCACCAAAAAGTCCAGCCCAGCCGATGAGTTGGGATATGTGGGGTGAGTTGTGGGCAGGGAAGTAGGCAGGCAGTGATTGAGTACAACAGGGAGGAGGTCTGTTTTAGTTCCAAATCCGGAGGAAACTGTCCCAGGAGCCGGTGGCCACAGCCATGCCATCCTCTGTCACACCTAAGCAGCTCACTCTGTTGTCGTGGCCAGCTAGCACACCTGTCAGCCACAGGAAACAAAACTGAGTCAAATACTTTTTGAATAAAAGAACAACTGGATGACAAAGTGAGGAGCCATTAAAATACAACAATATTTATGAGCACACACAAAGTTTTTTTTTAAATTGAAACCATTTTTTCTTAAATGTAAGAGAACCCACACATGGAGATTACTGACAGATTTAAAAAAAACAAAAAAAAACTCGGACAACTCAAAACCTAGTGCAGTTGACTTTAGAGTAAGCATGCTAAATGTGGTTAACTGTCAGCTACCTGCTACATCTATTGGAGTAGCAATGTAGGTCCAACTTCCCCCCTTATCAATTTGATCATTGATCTGTCAGAAACTTTTTGATAATTTCAAATGGTGTGCCTCACAGCTTAATTTTAGCTCCCATTTTATTTTCTGTATTTATTGATGATATTAGCAAGAATCTATTAAAGAGTAAATTGCTCATTTATGCAGATGACACAGTTATATATTTAATGGCCCCTTCTCTAAGCCAAGCTGTGTATGAGCTCAGGAAGCTTTTCAGCTCTCCCTACTTTAGACTAGTTCAAAACACAAAGAAGACCAAATTCATGACATTTTCCCGGGCTTATTCCAATTCCCCAGAAAACACAAATCTGTGCACTCTGAATGGGGACTCAATAGACAAAGTTTTATCATTTAAGTATTTGGGCATTTGGGTGGACAGCAAGCTCTCCTTCAAAATTTATAAAGAACATCTTGTGAAGATGAAATCAAGGCTTGTAACACATTAGCTAAAAAAAAACAACAAAAAAAAAAAAAAATGTGTGCAGCCACTCTTCTAAGTGTGTTGGACTATGGTGATGGGATCTATATGCATACCTGTACACCATCTATTAGACTCTGTGTATCACAGTGCTATGATTTATAACCAACTCTGGCGCACATACCCATCCTTGTACACCATGAATTGGTAGGTTGGCCATCACTAACTCTACACAGACTACTTCATTTGCATATTTTTGCGTTTAAGGCTGTGCTGGGTAAACTCCCCTCATATCTGTGTAACTTCTTGTAGGAAATGAAGTTTCAGCTTCATCCATCCAGGTGGATTTCTTACCAGGTTCCAAAGGTTTGTCCTGAGCTGGGTTCTGGCCTTTGCTTATTTAACCCCCTGAACCTGAAATAACTGGCAGAGCAACTTACATCTGAAAAGTCTACTCTCGCTGGATCATTTTAAAACTGTTAAAAGGACATTTGACTGAAAAATGTGTGCTTCGTATCGCTGGTTTTATCTTCTGTCTTTCCTTTTGTCTCCTTTGTTTGTGTGTCATGATTGTTGTATTCTGATGTTCCTCTTGTTGTAACTGATGTGCTGTCTTGGCCAGGTCTCCCTCAGAAAGAGATATTAATCTGTAGGGACTTCCTAGTTATATAAAGAATAAATAAATAAAATAAAACTGTGGCATGTACTACAACAGCGTTTCCCAAAATTTTTTTCTGGTTATCTACCATTTATTGGGTACAAACCCAGTCCAAAATTGCCCGGATCTATAAAGCACTAGGTTAACTGTGTATTAAATAATGTTTTTGACCACTTTTTGACTTAACTGTTTCTACACCATCGTAAAAGGTTTTAGGATGACCCCATATGACATATTTTTGACAAAAGCTGTACAACTTTGTTTTGTTTCAAGTCTGCCAACTAACCAGGTTGAGCTGATAGCTGGTGCTAGCTCAGCTACCTTTAATGTTGGACTAACTCTGGTCGTGACCTTATTCTTTCTGTTCTATGTGAAAAGGGCTACTTCAACTCCGTCACATAGGCTCTTTTGCATGCCCAACCCTCTTTAAGCCTTCGGTGGCTATCTGGTCTGGATCAGTCCTTTTTCTTATTGGCCAAGCATCCATGACAGTGACTTTAGCTCTCCTGCCATCCAGTGGCTAGTAGAACCTTTTTAAAAAAAAATGTATTATGGTAGAGAAAGCAAGTGGGTTAGGGTGGAGCTCCCCCATGTGGCTTTAATGGGTACTGCAGCCACACAATATACTGTAGGGAACAAATTCTGAAAACTCCCTTAATGACCCCAAAAAATATCCACTGCAATCCACCTGTGGGTCAGGACCCAGACTTTGGGGATGAGTTTGCTACTGCGCACTTTGTATTAACACTTTTGTTGTTGCCATTAATCCACAAGTTCATCAACCTTAATTTCTGACATCCAACTAACTTTATGCCTTATTTTTACTGTCACTAACATGGTTGTGCTTGTTGTGCTTCCTCTTTTGGTAAGCTTGGTCCCTGATTGGCTATCACCCCATTTCACACAGCAATCCTGCTAATACCTGCTCACACAACTGGATTTCTGATCTTAAATATTGAATATGTTTAATATTTACAATTGAAAGTACAGGATATTCTGTCAAGATAATCTGCAGAACTTTCGCTGACTGCCTTGTAGTGTGTGCCAGATTTAGTCAGTACGAACTAAGCAAACTATTTAAGTCTTAATTGTAAGGAGGTATGGTTCTGTCTATTTTGGGATGCAACTGTTAGTAATATTGAGTCAGTTCTAAATTAAAACAACTTAAATGTGAAGGTCAAACTCTTTTTTAACACATTTTATAAAAATGTATTTGCTTTGCTATTTAAGAGTTTTGCATACTTTCATATTTTATGGTTATATTCAGTCCAAATCAGATTAAAAGGAATAAAGTTTACCCAGAGCCAGTTTTATTCTTTCACTTCAAGGTTGATCCAGCAAAGTACCGAACCAGCATATGTTCCCATACCTGACCTGACTCTTTCACCAAGGTAAAGTAATCCAGTTTCAGAGTGTATGATAAATAAAACATCTGGTTAACTTGCCAAGAGGTGGTGCAGTTGTATTAAAATATCCCAATCTTATCTTAGCCAGATGCTTCCACTGATCCAGGGGGTTGAAAATGATAGACGACTTGTTAGGTTTATAACATTTTTTCAGAGAATGCTTCCTCACCTATCACTCAAATAACCGCAACTGCAAAATGGACTTGTTGCTTACCTGCACGCTCGCCTTTCAGAGTGTCCCAGACATTGCAGTTGAAGTCATCGTAGCCTGCTAGGAGTAGTCGGCCACTTTTGGAGAAAGCAACTGAGGTGATGCCACAAATGATGTTGTCATGGCTGTACATCATCAGCTCCTGGTCAGCTCTCAGGTCAAAAAGCCTGCAGGTGGCATCATCTGAGCCTGTACCGAAGGCGTTTCCATTAGGGAAAAACTGTATGAGAGACAGACAGAATTCATTTTTTTTGTAAAGGCAGAAATGTTAAATTCTTTTATAATCACATTTTGTGTTTGGCCCCTAAGGGAGATATTTCTTTAAAAACCTCACTAAGCAATGTCAAACAGTAAAGAGATGTGTAAGAATCATCTTTAGTACTCACGGCGACAGCGTTAATGTCAGACACGTGGCCGGTGAAGGATTGCCTGCACATGCCATCACGGATATCCCACAGCTTGGATGTGGCGTCACAGGCTCCAGACACAAAGGTTTTAAAATCTGGGCTAAGAGACAAACTCATCACGTCCCCTGTGTGGCCTGTGAAGCTGGTGGCCTGCTGCCCAGTCTCAATGTCCCACAAAGCACTAAAAAAAAGAGGAACGGTGTGAGTAACAAAGATGTCCCAAGTTAAGTCTACTGCGCATGAAGTCTGTTGGTGAAGGACAGTATTCTGCCCTTGATAATATATAATGACAATACATGATCCAATACTAAAGCATCTTTACTTTCAGGTGGATTAGTACACTTTTAGTGTCTTTAGTACACATAAGTATACAAAACAAAAGCAGAGGGATCTTTTTAATCATGCTAAAAGGTTAATGCTTTAAGATGCTCAGGTAGGAGTAGAGGGGAAGCTCACCAGGTGGTGTCTCCAGAGCTGGTCAGGATCTGGTTGTCATCCAGAAAACGACAGCAGGACAAATAACCTGCAACAACAGAGGTTCAACATCAGATAAAGCAGACCTGTACCCTGCTTTAGCAGTTGTCCTGGGCAAAGCACTTAAATCTTTAAACCTATATATTTAGGTTTTCTTTCAGATTAAACTTAGTTGGATATATTTAAGGCAAAGAAAAGCCCATAATTTGATCCAAGTAAAGAAAATTAGCACAAAAAAGTTTCTTGAGGAAATTTTCACTTTTAATTCTACAAACCAGAAAGCCAGTCTTCATATAAAATCTAAAGTCTTCAATAAAGTCTGAAGCATTATGAAAACATGTTTTGCACAGGTACTTAACAAATCATGTAAGCTGAAGTGCTGCATTTACATCAGACTATGCCAAATATGTTATCTTTACACTTGCACGGAAATATCCAGAAATATCAAGCAATATGCTTGGGGCAAGTTACTCTAAAGGCACAGGCAACAATAGATGCCCTTTTATGGGAAAAAAAAAAGTGAACTATCAATACCCGAACCCCTTGCCTACCTGTGTGTCCTGGAAGCTCTCGGGTGACCCGCACATTACCCTCTCGGGTCTTTAGACTGTAAATGGAACAGATGTTGTCCAGCCCCCCACAGGCCACATAGTTCCCAGAGGGGGCGTAGGCGCACGTCATTACCCATGAAGAGCGAAGAGGGATGGCATGCATCTGAGGATGAACAGAGTTGAGAGTCATGTCTTTCTTTTTTTTTTTTTCTATGATTCATTTTTTGGCTTTTTGCCTTTATTGGAGAGACAGGACAGTGGATAGAGCTGGAAGCAGGGCAAGAGAGAGGGGAAAGACATGCTGTGAAAGAGCCACAGATGGGACCTAACCACTAGACCATCTGCATCCAGTCATTTTTTTGTTAAAAACCATACGGACGCAATGTTTAGCTAGCTTGTTATTTACTGTCAGGTTAAGAAGAGAGGGTCAATCAATATTTTTCTAAACAAAATAATCTTGTACTTTGAAAAAGTTCAGCCAGAGAAATTAAATGTTTTCTTCCATTTGTGTAGGTTGCAAAAGATGTGGTTGAACCAACATGGGAACGCAATTACATCAAGACAGAGATGATGCAAAGGCAACAGAACTGAACATCTAGAGCTAAAAACGAATGAAAGGCAGTCTTTCAGTGATTTGTCACATAGGTATGAAGGATGTCTTTGTTTGTTGAGGTACAGAGGCACCAATGATTATAACTCACTAAAAAAAAAAAAATACAAACTGTGAAGTAAACTGTAGCTTCTGTGACCATTTTGATTTATGGTACATGTTATATTTGAAAATTACCATTATATTTTGTAATAGGAAAAATCAGACTCTGTCAGGCAAGCTGAGACTGACTTCTGCTTCACTGATAATGCTACCATACACGCCCATCACAAAACAGATTTTCATAGAAATTTAATGGTTACATTGTTATTTCCGCAGTCAGATTACTTTCATCATGTAAAGAGACTTTGGCAGCAGTCTGAAGCTGATGTCAAAACATTCCTTCCCTCTCAAGGTAAGAGTTTCATGAAACCTTTCTGGTTCATGTTATATATTGTGTGATTTACTACTAATAGGCTTACCTTATTTGTCGTGTAGCTGTCCCAGATAATTAGCTTTCCATCTTGTGAGGCACTGACAAGTAACCTGGGAACAAGAACAACAGCATGAGACTACTATCAAAGGTCAAAATAAAGAGCCCCACACAATAAAAGGGTCATGCATCCGGATCATTAATAATACAAAAATCAGAGACAGACACTTTTTCAGGCAGCTTGTGCTACACTCTCTGAATCAGTATGAATTGCTTTGTCAAAAAGCATTCAGTGTCAGTTTCCTACTCCTCTTTCCTGTTTCCCTTTATCCCCCTCCTAGTTGAAATCTCCATATTCAGGGAAGCCAATTTTTATGTCCACTTCATCTATTATTTATGACACAGTTATGTAAAAAGTATCTGCTGTCATGTGGGAGGAGGGAGCCTGAGGGGTTGGGTAAGCACCAGAAATAAGCTGAGGTGGAGCAAGAAAGAAGAGCAGAAAAGAAAGACAGAGAAGTTGATGAAGTAAAAACGGCTAGGATAGAGGAAGAAGAGTAAAGAGGTGATGCAGAAACAGCTGGAACCCCTTCCCCCACCCTAACAGGGTGTTTCCTTCTCAACAGGGACAGGAAGTTCTTTGACAGTACTATGATACAATCAGGAGGAGAGCAATCACGCTCAAATGTCAGTTACTATATACAAAATAAACATTGGTCTCCTTCTGGGTGGGTCACCCAGAGGATGCTACAATTGCTACGTAGTCACACAACACACACAATTTAAACTAAATAACCAGGATTAAAAAGCCAGTGCCTTATCAGCTGAACATTAACCAGCTTCTATATTCAGCATTGTTCAACTCTAATAGGTTTAAAGGAGAATAAAATAAAAAGTAATTGGTTCAAATGAACAAGTGAGTATTCTCTGCTTGATAAAACTTGATTTTAACAAAACAACAGAACTGAATATCATCTCATCTTCCCTCGGGATGCAGATCAGTGCACTCCATGCGTTGTATCAGGACAATCTAATATAATTGTTCATGCTTACGATTTCTGCAACAGATTAAAAAAGCAGTTTTTCCATTTTAAAAGCAAACACTTAATGTGTGCATCAACAACAATCTTAGCCCAGAGAAAATGTAGCCTCTGATTAGCTCTGAATCTTCAGAAAACCTTCGAAAACATTCAGGTATTACAAACTGCTTCTTTAAGGAAATATTAAAGCTAATGTAGCTCCTACTTCTGTGCCTACTAAGAATTAACAGTGATCATAGTGAGGGTGCATTACAGTGAAGGTGACAGTAGTGACAGTCAGTTAGGGTGAGATTAGTCAATTAGTCATGTTAGTAGAATCCTGTAATAAGAGTAGAAGTGGTGATAAGTTAAATGTAACAGCAGGAAGTTACAGTAATAGTAGAGCAGCACGATTTTGGCCAAAATGGTAACAAAATGATAATCACAATTACTTTGATCAATACAAAGATCATAATAATTAGTCAAGTTTTATTTTTATATTTTATGACATATATATACACCCTGCTACCCACCAATTGCTGGGGATGAAAAAAATCTGCCCTGGGATTTTTTGGCTCACGCCAGCTCCAAACAATTGGCCGAATGTGACCCAGCAGCCGCCCCCTAACTAAATACAGCCACTGTTCTATTGTGTCACTCTTGGCTGACTCCATTGTGAATAAATGCTGCTTAGAAGAACACAATATCTACACCCAAACAGAAAATATAAGAACTAATAATCAAAGAAAAAGTTCTAGTGGTCAGCATTCATCCTCATCTAAGAGTGTATTTTATTTAATGTTTAATATGATGGATTTGGATTATGTTGGCTGCATATCCCTGCTGTCACATCCCTGTCTTTCTTTGGAAGTTTTACCTTATTAAAACTCCCTAAAAGTGTCTTGATTTATTGTTTAACTGAGATGTGTCTGATGAAGAGCAGTAGTGCTCCAAACGTCACTACTTTGGTGCGATAAGTAATTTGGATTTTTGTGTGCGAGGCATTGCGAAAGACGTTTTTCTTTTCATTCTGTCATATTTTCAGCTCAGCACCTGCCCACCTTGGTTGGATGTGCATGTAAGACTTTTCTCTTAACTGAGGTGGTAAAAATTAAGAATGAAAGCATTATGTACAAACGAGACAAGTTTCTCCACAGAAGATACATAAGACTGTTACTCTGAAAAGCCCAAACTGGAAATGCAATTGTTCAATGTTTCCTTGAGACATCTTCTACTGATGTAGAAACAAAAAGCTTCAGCAATAATTGTAGCTTAGAGACAACTTCATTTATCATACATTTTAAGACCCTAAAGGATCTTCAATTTACAACCCATTACATTACTGATTTTAACATTAAAATGTGACAACAAAGAAAATATGTCCACCGTATTTCCTATCAAATGATGCATACTGAGCTTTCTTGAAGCATCCTAAGATTAGACTATGAGAAAAAGGCATTGGTTAGATACTAAAAAGTGCAGGCAAATGAGGATCAGATTCTTCTACTAAAAAACTGTAATACCACAATCTAGAAGAAGATCACAAGTTTGTCAATGCTGTTAAAACTTAAAAGTAAAACAGCTGAGACCTTATAATCTTGTATTTAATACTTTTTTAAGCCTTAATTGTTGCTAAATTGATTTATCAACATTTAATACTTTTTATGACCCAGCAGACACCCTGTCCTGTACAAATATTCTGACATTATTTATAAAGGGAAGTTTTCATCACACACACAGGTGTCTCACTTTGGCAGCTAGTTAGGAAGGCAAATATAAAAATGAGTTTTTTCTGGTGCATGCATTTTTTTCTGTACTGATAACTTCATTGGCATTATGAAATCATGCAAACAGTTAAAATTTCATATATTTTTTGTCAAGAAGCACAAGCTAAAGTCAATTTAACAGTTAAAGGAGAACTGGATAAGCACGGTGACAGAGCTCTCTGTGTGTCTTCTAGTATAGGAGAATAATGAGTAAAATTAATATTGTAAACAGTCAAATAAAAACAGCCTTTTGCACATTTTATTCTCTTTCTTTCATAACTGATTGTGAGTATTCAGTCTATGTCAGTCAGACATTATCGCAACTTGCTCCGTTTCTGACCGTTTGTGTTTTTGTTCTTGAATCGATAGTTAGCTCAGTGAAATGCTCGGTATTTATTTCATTCCATAGAGCTCAAAAGTATTGATCATGTCATAATATCAATCACTCATAACAACATACTGGATACTGTGATAACCAAACACGTGACTGAGAAGATGTTTCATATTTTGATCTGTTAGTGCTACGTGCTAATGTTAGCATCTTAGTTAAACTTTAGCCATGCTGTCTCAGCAGGTGAGATTTGTGTTCTGCTTAGCTAAGTAAGAAAATTGAACAGATTTAAGTCATTTGTGAAAAAAACACTACTGTAGATTAAAGAATATACATATTTCGCCTAATATACTTTAAATGAGCCAATGCCTTTCATTAAATATTTTCTATCAACGACCACGTGGAGTTTCTATGGGTGGAGAACACACTAAAAATGTTGCCACCAGTCTTATTTCTTTGATAATGGGAAGGCCAAAATCGTATCAAAATTAAAATTCAATCAATAGTGCAGCTTTAAGTAGTAGTGGTGAGTAGTTGTAGTGGTAGTAGTAAAGCCCCACACCTGGGACTGCCGTCACTGCCCACAGAGCATTGCATTAGGAGACAGACAAAGAGAGAGATAATAGTAACACAAACATATTAGACATGGAGGAAAACATATTCATGATAAATCTTTTAAATGGAAAGGACAAATAAACTTTGATGAGCAGAAAGTAAGAAGTCAGTTGAAGAAAATACTAGTCCTACACAACACGGCATCAAAAGTAGCATTATGTACAGTATGTCAGATACACAAAGTTGTAACTGAGCATTTTAAGTGTATTTTCTGAAGTATAGCTTCCAGAACTTTCAAAAAGCAGAAATCTTAATCAGTCAGTATGAATAATCGATAAAGCCACTAAAACAGGACAACACAAGACAGAGTGGCATAAAAACAGTAGAATAAGAAGTCTGATTTCCTTTTAAGTCTGTAGACTAACATCACTACCTGGAGTCGCTCCCCCAGTGCATTGCATAGATCTTGGCCAGGTGGCCCCTAAGGGTGCGTCGTGTCCGCATCTGTATCCGGCCCACTGAGTCCAGACCAGCTGTGATCTGCCAAAACACAGGAAGAAGTGTCAGCAGCCACACTGAGCTTAAAAACAGTTACCTCCACAAACACACACACTCATCATGGATTGTGTAATGAAGCTGAAGCAGAAAAACTGGCAAACATCCTGAAGAAGGACTAATGAAGTAATCTTTGTGATTAACGTGTGTGGAATCAAATGAAATCAGTTATCGTATGTTTGTACATGTTGGTAGTGACAGGCTGAGGCAGGACTGGGCAGGATTCCTGTCTATTTTGACACTTCTGCCTTATTATTTCCTGGTAAACATTTGAGGCATATTAACTGTAGCTGCCTTTCTAAGGTACAATTAAGACTGTCTTACTTTAAGTCAGACCAGGTTAAATTACTGCAAAGCTAGCCAGACTACAGTCTATCCCCTTTATAGGATGTGACCTTCTCTCCATAAAAATGTGACTCTCTTTTATAGTAAGTGATACATACTGAAAACATGTGGGGACAAGTAACTAAACAGTGGTATTCAATATCATCACTCTTTGTTTCTACAGAAAGTCTTACCTGTGACAGGGTTGAGTCACTGCAAACTTTCCTGGCATCCTGAAAACAACATCATCATTTTTATTATTGTAAAGCGGCAACAAATTCCTACTTTGGTTGGAAAACAAAACATGATTATTGCACAAATATACAAATAATGAGTTTAAAAGGCCATCTTACAAATATAAAAAGACAAAAATGTCCCTCATAAGGATCTACTCATGTGACAAAAGTTATGAAAAATCTTATCAGAGCAAAATTGCTCTGTAACTCCCATATTAACAGATCGTTCCTTCAACATGGGAAGAGAAGATGCTGTTTGACAAGCTATGTTCAGAGTGCTTCACTGTGAGTCAAAGCTTGTAGTGAGCAGACACTGGCACACATGTGATCTACAAACACATGTACGACCCACAAACACGACAATGTAAACAAACGTGTGTAAATTGGTACTCTACCCGGATCTGGTTGCGTAGTTGCTCAGCTTCCTGCCGCAACTGTTCCAGCTCACTCATTGTCCCTCTGTGATGAGTTCAGGCCACGCTCCGCTCCAAATACTGACTGGACCGGGAAAACACACGTGCCTGCAAGCACACACACTCTCTCTGTCACACACCCACACACTCTCACACGCACGCACAAGGTTTACCAGCTGACACCTGCAAGACAGAAACAGAAATACTATGAGTTCAACAAGCAGACCGACAGTAAACGATGGGAACTTCCATCAGACAAACACAGGTATCCTGTGCCGGCTCAGACCAAAGGAGTTTGCTGCAGAGGGTTGGGCTGGGTGGGGGCTCAGAGGGTGGCTCAGCTCTTCAAACGCCCCCAGTCTGGTTCAAAAGGCCATCTGAACCAAGCTCTGACCTTTCCTGACTCAATCAGCCTTTGTGTTGTATTGTGCTGTTTGCTTGGCCCGCCCAAAAGACACATGTATGTTTAATGTACAGCAAAATTATTTGTTATATTAATTATTGTTAAATGTCTGGATTATCTGTTAATTCAGATAATCCATCTGTCTGCATGTACTTGTTTCTAGGTTCATGTACTTATGCATATGCAGGCTGCTGCTTCCTTTACCTTGGGGAGGCTGAATGTGGGTCACAAAGCACTTAAGACACTCCTCAGAAATGTTTGGACCGCGCCCCCTCATCCCCCACCTTATTTTACAGGCTATTTTACACTCTGCTGCTGGAGTCTAACCCTCAGAGATTACATTTTCAGCTCCATTTTCTATAATTCAACAATTAGAACGAGTACAGCCCTTTCTCTCTGCAGGAAATCATGCTAACACAAGAGGGAGGTTATTTGTGATTAATGCTTACTTTACATGGGGGGTTGCTTTTGCAATACTGTATATGTGTTAAAAAAATTATCTTTAAAACTCCTGTTTCAGTGGTTTTAGTGATTTTGCTTTTGATCAGCTAACACAAGAGAGGATGGTTTGAGCTGCTCATCGTGGATGCTCTTCTCATCCAAAGAGGTCTTTGACAGTAATGAGGCATCAGGGACAGCAAGCATTACAATGCTTTCAGCTGCCCAGGAGTGACGTCACACTCTCCTCCGACTGACGCAACCACCCTGAAGAGGCCCTCAGCATCAGCCTGCCTGCCCTATAGTTGCCTTGGATCCAATATAGTGTATGCCTCTAAAATGTGCCACGTCACACTGAGCCTCTTTGGATAATCAAAACACCTGATATGACCCTTTATACTCAGTTAAATATTTCAGTTTTTTCAGGCTGAGGCCACCAGGCACACGAGTCATGAAGAGGGATGATGGGACATGACTCTGAAAAACTGGATGTGCAGGAAAGCTTTCCAAAAAGTCTAAAACAGTTATTTCAGACTTTTTGCATGACCTGGCAGTGATTTACCACAGTTTCAATTCTGTAGTGATGTTCACACATGGATTTAAGGTAATAGTCATTTAGAAACAAAAACAGTTCATTGATTACTGCTGAAGTAATCAACCACACTTAAGCATCAACCAACAAATGCAATCATACAGTCACAAAAGGACTACATAAGGTTCACAGTTTATCAAAGGAGGCAGCATGCATTTTGTCTCCATTTGTGCTAGTACAGTCATGCAGCCAGCCGAGTAAAGAGCACAGACGGGTATCATGGCCCACAAAGACTGAGCTGTGTTGGCGCAGCCCATTGTTTAATACATTGCTGTTAGCCTCGGTAGATAGTGCTGCTTGGCACCACCACAGTTGGATCTCTGAAATTGGCAATAGGAGGGTATAGGGACGGTTGCTTGATTCAAATAAATCAACCAAACCTGACCTGAAACCAAACAGCTGCCATCAACACAGAGTTGTGACAAGGATGCACTAAGGCAGAAATCTGGTTGACCAATAGAGACTTAAGACTGATACAGATACTGATTTAAGATGGGGAAAGTTAATAATATGTCAGTTGATACAGTCGTACTAGGCACTGATATGAATATTTCTCCATTACTGTTTTTTTGCATATTTGTTGCACTTAAATGGTTCAGATCATAAAATAAATTTTAATATCAGACAAAGACAACCCAAGTAAAAACAAAATGCAGATTTTAAATGATGATTTAATTTTCAAGGGAAAAAAGCAAACCAAACCTACCTGGCCTATATGAAAAAGTAATTACCCTCTAAACTTTGTAACTGGTTGTTCTATGGAGCTATTATTGTTGCAGAAGTATTTGCTGATGCATAGAAAGATCTGTGCACAAATCCGCAAATGTGTGCACAGATCTGCAAACATGTGTACAGATCTGCAAATGCGTGTAAAGGTCTTCAAATATGTGTAAAGATCTGCAAATGTGTGTAAAGTTTTGCAAATTTGTACAAACATCCACAAATGCATGCACTAATCTGCAAATATGTAGACCAATTTGCAATTGTGGACTTAGTTCATTTGGTTCAGAATCTGCCTCTCAATTGGCTGTCATACACAAGTGACTTTTGCAACACTTGTACCGTGCACAGTTTGTACTCAGATCCGTTAGCGTGTGCTTAGATCTGTAAGCATAAAGACTGGGTCTGTTGCCCTCAGCGCAGGCTCACAGGCAAGGCTGCCTTTCTCATCACATAGGCATCGACAAGAGGCAGCAGTTAAGACTTAGTAAGGGCTCTATATAACGTCAATGTGAAAGGAGAAATGTTATCGTATTATACTGTTACTATGATTATTCATATTTTCATTGAAAGAGAGAAGAAAATTATGACTTCCTTATCTCCAAAATCGTATCACAGCGGTGGTTGAATTGCCATCTCTACAAGACAGGGGTTCATTGTGTTGTATTTAACAGAAATCCCCAATACGATGCTGTATGAGCCGGGTGATGTTAGCAATAGGATCGATAGAGTGGTCTGTAACATTTATATAATAACAGGGGAAAGGAGAGATTGTCGGTTTTGCACGGATACGCTAAATGGCACTGACCAATGTTGACATTTAAATCACATTACGATGCCGTCAGTGGCTGTGTCAATGAAGAGGCCGAGTGGCATTATCGTGGTCTTCCAATCATAACGTCCAGGGTGCCAACCTTGTCATGTCCTTATGCACTGCACTGCTGGATGTTTTAATTGTTTTAATTCAGCCACACTGGAGGGGTTTTGAGCATGAACTGCCTATTTAAGACTGTGCAAAAACATCTCAGTCAGGGTTAAGTACAAACTTTTCCTAAGCTACTCCAAAACCCTCATTCTTGATTTTTTAAGCCATTCAGAGGTGGACTTTTGGGTTTTGGGTCGTTGTCCTGCTGCATAACTCAAGTGTGCTTGAGCTTGAGGTCATGAACTGATGGCCAGACATTCTTCTTCAGGATTTTCTAGTAAAAAGCAGAATTCATAGTTCCATTAATTACGGCAAGTCATCCAGGTCCTGAAGCAGCAAAGCAGCCATAGACTCACACTGCCACCACGTTTGACTGTTGGTTTGATGTTCTTTTTATGGAATGCTGTGTAAGTTTTACGACAGATGTAGCAAGAAAAACACGTTCCAAAAAGTTCAACTTTTGTCTCATCAGTCCACAGAATTTTTCCCAAAAGACTTGGGGAACATCAAGATGTTTTTTGTCACTGCAAGACATGCCTTTGTGTCCTTTTAGATCATCAATGGTTTTGGCCTTGGAACTCTCCCATGGACGCCATTTTTGCCCACTCTCTTTCTTCTAGTTGAATCATGTAAACTGACATTAACTGAATCAAGTGAGGACTGCAGTTCTGGGTTATTTTGCGACCTCCTGAATGAGTTGTGAATGTGCTCTTGGAGTCATTTTGGTAGGCCGGCCACTTCTGGTTTACTACTGTTCCAAGTTTTCTCCATTTGTGGATAATGGCTCTCAACATGGTTCACTGGATTCCCAAAGCTTTAAAAATGGCTCTGTAACCCTTTTCAGCCTCACAGATGTCAGTTACTTAGTTTCTCATCTGTTCTTGAAGTTATGTAGATTGTGGCACGATGTGTTGCTTTTTGAGACCTTTTAGCCTACTTCACTTTGTCAGACAGGTTTGATTAAAGTGATTTCTTGATTCAACCTGTCTGTCAGTGATCAGGCTTGGGTCTGGCTAGTGAAACTGAACTCAGCTTTCCAAAAAAGTATGGTTAGTCACAGTCAATTCATGATTCAACAAGTGGAGCAATTACTTTTTCACATAGGGCCAGGTAGGTTTGGATGGCTTTTATTCCTTAATGAATGAAATAATTTAAAAATTACATTTTGTTTTTACTTGAGTTACCTTTGCCTAATATTGAAATTTGTTTGATGATCTGAAACATTAAAGTGTGACAAATACCCAGAAGGAAGGAAAGAACAAAAGAACAAAAGAAAGAAAGAAAGAAATCAGGCAGGGGGCTAATACTTTTCACTGCACTGTTTATGAAACATGTTCTACGTTATCAGCTCTTTTTAGAGTGATCTACTGTCAGCTAAGCTTTGAAGCTATGCTTTATCTGCTACAAATTCAGCTAAGAATATTCTAAACAAAAATGAAAAAAAATATTTTTAAACTATACATGGGATTAAATTTTAAAATGACCTAGATTTGTCCTGCATTATGTATTCTGTGAAAACAGTTTTAATATTGGTAAAAATCAGAAACCACACTCACTACCTATGTTTCCATGATAGGACTGATTTGCAGATTTTAAGTCAACACAATTATTGGTAAGGCTATTTCAGAATTAGGCCAACTAGAGCACTTAAACTCATTGTCACTCTTGTATTGCATTTATAAGAATGTGTGTTCAAGTTAGGGATATAAAGGTACATATTCATACCACGCTGATACAGTACAGAACTTTTCAGTGAAGTGCAGATGTGTACCGATTTGAGCATGTGTAGAAAATATGTACTTCGAATCAGAGTTCCCATATAAACCAGATAGCAGCAGCACAACACACATAGCATGCTTAGACTGTCCTGGCAAACATAACCATTTTTACCTAAGTACAAACCAGACACAGCGGACCGAACCTGAGCTTATGTTTTAAAAAGTAGAAAATGCAGGTTAAACGATATGAGACGAGAAGTCTCCAGGCTGCAGCCATTCACTTATGGGCTTTATGAACCAAGTTCGACTGTGACATGGCTTCATTAAGTCATATCACAAACATAACTTAGGTCTTGTAAAGTGGAACATTAACTCAAGCATGCCAGTATTGTAATTCAAATTACACCAAAATGCAGTCATTTAAAGGGCTGCTACTCGTGTTCTTCATCTGTTCAAATCAGCTGTGTAAAGTGCTCCTAAATTTTGAAGTGAGTAATTGTTGTTAGTTAGTTAACATTTATGCATTGTTGAAATCGCTGTTGAAATTGACAGGGTAAAAGTTAGTCAGCTGACTAAAGGAGTTCACTTTCGGTTACATGCTTGTCTGCTTTTAGGGTTTTCTTCCTCATACTTATGCTTTTACTTTTCTTTTGTCCTTTATCATTTGACTTCTCTTCATGTTTTTACTTCTTACTGCTTCTCTTTCATCACTTCTTAAATCTTTGGTCGTCTTGGTCTCAGATTTTGTAGCAGGGTTCCAGTGGTACTCATGGGTTCTTATGTCATGTGATGTCTTAGTTCTTTTGGCTGTCTTAGGATGTCTTAAATGGTGTGAAGACTCATGATGTCTGGGTAATAACATCGTTTGGGTTTAATGTGCATGTTGGGTTTTTGTTTTGTTTTGGTTATTATACCTTTAGGGTTCTCTTAATGTTGTTTGGGTGTCCAATGTTCCGCTATCTTTTTCTTTTGTTTGCTGCTTTGTTTTTGAGCATGTCAAAGCAAAGTTTTAAAAGTGCTTTACAAATTAAGTTATTATTATACGAAGTGTTCAAGGTCAGCTCAGTAAAATGACTGTTAGGTAAAAGTTAATAATGAAAACAGGATTTGTTCAAATGTAACATCAAGAAAAGGAAAATTCAAAGGACATTGCAAATTTTCTTTGCAAAGAAATCTGAATAAATACAGTTGTTTGGAGGTTAAATGTGTTTGTTTTTCCAGCAAAATAATATAGATATAAAAGACTGAATAACAATCTTTTATCTTCTTAACAACTGCTTTTCTTTGTTAAAAGTCTATCAGTACCTTGTCTTTCCACCAAATAAAAGTTTAATATCATATCCTATTAGGGATGTGCATGATTGGCTGGCTAAACAGTAAAGTTTAGATCCCTTTGTAGATGGCACCAGACTTATGAGTCAGTTTAACTAATTATTAAAATTGTTTATCATTTTAGACCCACAATCCTGGTCATACTCGCTGTCTAAGCTGTAACGCAGTTGTCCTGCTACTAGTAGCAACTGCAGTTGCTGTTATAGACTACTGCCTTGCAGCCACAATACTCTGAATTTACTAGACTTTAAACTAGTCAGCTAAATGCAATTACATTTTGCAAGTGAATCAGAAGGAAAATAATGCCCAGGAACATCACTATATCCTATCCTATACTATCCTTCTACATCACATAGCATTAAAAGAAACCTAATTAGGCCTTAGAGCCTGAACTGTCAATGTAGCACTTCAAACACTGTGTAAAAGGGAAAGTCTCAAATTCACATTAAAGAAAATCAATTTTGTGTCGCATTTGTTTCCTAACCTGACACATCCATCTGGAGAACCTCCCATAGACAGCATTTGGGAAAGGGCAGAGGCTTTGAAAAGAAACTCGGAGGATGATTGGATGAACGTTCTGTCGTGGGCCAATCAGAGCAACAAAACATATGACGTTGTAGCTGCTACCGAAGTGCGTGTGCGCCTCCACTGAGGAATAAACTCTATGGAGAACCATGGTGACTATAGACATGTCAGTACACGACTTTTGTTGTTTTTGAAAAGAAAACAACCCAATGCTGTTCTTTGTTCGTCTTTTAATGAAGAAATTTCGTCAAATTCTGATAAAACTGACCCAGTAGCAGCATCCACGCTAATCTCTTCTGCCATAACTGCACCGGCCTCTTGTTGCTGCTTGCTTGCTTACGTCACGACTCCGCCACGCCCGAAAGTACTGCCCTTCGACGCTGATTGATCCTGTTTCTTTCTAACCCAAACTGTTCAGACGGGAGCTTTGCAAGATGGATTCGCCAGTGAGAAACACAGAAACGGACAAATCCATCGGCTTTGCAAGGTTGTTTGTTTCCCTTACAGTACCAAAGAATGTACCAAACTGACTTCAAAACTGAAAACTGTATAGTGAAATTTTGCTGTACATTACGCCCCTGGTTTAACTTACACCAAAAACATAAAAATGCAAAAGATCCCCATTCTATGTTTGCTCAGCGTCTTTGAAAGATATCCACAGAGCTTTTTCACGACTATTACCGTTAGCTCTGCTTGTACAGTCTAGCCGTGTTTAATTCATCACACATTTATCAGTCAAATGACCTTCCAAACAGTGCTGTCTTCAAATTTTAGATGTGATCTGAAATAATAGAATCTTTAAGCATGCACATAGATAAACTCATTTATGAAGTTTTCAATAAGAAAAGAACTGAATGAGAAAATCAATCTGCAACTACCTTGAAAAACAATCCAAATCTAATATATAAAACTACAAACAATCTGCCTTGCGTTTCCTCTGGTCTTCAAAAGTGCTCCAAAGCCATGAATATAGACTGTAAAACAAGACAGGTATATTTTACTATTGATTCCCTGCCTATTTATTAATCAATTTAGTCTTCTATTAAATTGATTAGATGAATTATTAAAATTTATGTTAATTGCAGCTCTCCCTTTAATCAGATTTGCTTTTAAATCTGTTGAACATTTTTTATGATGTAGTGTTAATTTAAATTAACAAGGAATAGGAAACATTTTCAACTTTAACTTTCAGACATATACAACAGAAAGAAACAGCCAAATGTATAGAGAGACTGTATAAAAATAATATCTTCATTAGGTTATCAGATATCTCTTTAGCTTCAATTTTTAATGAGGGCTTCTTTTTCTGTTGCTGGGTCATATACAGTTGAAAGTCAGCCACATCTGCCTCTACCATGATCTAATACTGGTGAGAGGAACAGCAGGTGGTGCAGGCAGTGCAGCTGCACCCAGAGCCACAGGGGCCTGACAACATGAAATGGCCAGGAAGTAAAGGAATTAACATTATGAAGAGCCAGGCCTGACAGACTTCATGCAACAAAGCCAGCTGCGATCACTGAATTTGTCATTATCATAAGATTATTGTCATAGGATTATTGAAAAAAGGCCCAATGTAGAGTTATCTTTTCAACTGCATTTATTTTTAATTTATGAATATACACTACACAGGAATGCAGATTGAAATCTTATATTCTTCCCATTATTAGGTGTAAAATGCCTGATCTTTTACTGGCTCATTTTTTAATCAAAGATTTTCCTGAGCAATCAGTGTCTTTACTGGGTGTGCCCAATAGAAGCAAGCAGGAAGTTTATGCAAGTCAGTTCTGTGTGTGAAAGTAAATATTAAATGTGAAAGGGCAGCTCCACCAGGTGTTAACTTGTTCAGGTATCTGCTGACTATTCAAAACATCCAGAGAATGGAAGAAATACCTGGTGGGATTCCAGAAATGTAAGAAGCAACATCACTTCCTTATTGCAAGCCAATGCATGGTTCATGCAATATGTTTAAGTAACAACAAATCAGTATAAACAAGAGCAAACATGGTTGTTTTGGTTGAATCCATAATGATAAAAAGTTTGACTTTTCCTGTAATTACAAATAACTCAAAGGTAAATAACACAGAGTAAGGGAATGGTAAATTCTGCGTATATGTCACACACAAATGAAAATACAAGAACTTACTTGGATGAAGCCTTTAGGATGAGTGTAATTTCACATATGGCATACTGACTCTTTTCAGGATTTCCTGCTGGAATCTTTTCCCAGGTCTAGCATGGGTTTCCGACCTTACAGTCAAACAAATCTGACCTAAAGATGCAGTACATCAGGGCTGGACAGTATGGTTGAAAACAGTATCATAATACTATTACACAATTTTTAAAATATCATTCCGATAAATTACATTTTTGTCCACGGCAGTGGGCTGTATTTCACTTTTATAGCTCTGAATCCACATAAAACATTTGCATTGATAGATATCGCATCCCAAAAAGTTGATAAATAAGGGTATAAATTAGGTATATAAGACCATGAGACCTATGTTATTTAATTATTCTAGATTACAATAATTATTTGTTATCCTATCTGGGCTGTAAAGCTGTAACTTCTGTTGTCGGCTCATCTGTTAAGTATTCAATTAATTATTTAGTATAGAAAGATACAGAAAATGGCAACATTTTGCAGTGGGACTGACTGCTTCAGGCTTCTTATTTTAACCAAAACAGGCCAATGCTCACAGATGTTCAATTTAGAGTGATATAAGACTAAAACAAGACAGTGTTTATTACATCTGAGTAGGCTGAAACATACGTGCTTATTGTGTTCTAGTTTAAGGATTGACCTCTTGACAGTATTTGAATGTTATCTTATAACTGATTAACTATCCCAACTGTATCTGGATTTAAATGTTGTTTTAAAGTTAACATACTATTCAGTGATGTCTGAATCATTAATTCATGATTCCATGTTTTGTGAAACCTCATTGATTATCAAATTACTCAGCTAGCACAAATGCAAGAGCCATTGTATGGACTGTGATAAGACACATAGCAGTCTCACTTTAATGACTGCATATTATAAAGCGTCTTATAGCATGATTCTTTCCATTACACAGCTACAAAATTATCTGACTATTCCTGAAGAATAATGCTTGTACCCTCCTTCCAAAGATACCTTAATTTATGTTTTAGGTTATGTGAATACACATGCGTTAAATTATGCGCCCAAACCCTCCTTATAATTCGGCTTGTAAAGTACAACCCAGTCCCAGGTGAGTCACACATTGACATTCATGATGAACTTTATAAACTTTTAATTCATGCTATCGTAAACTCACTATACTGCTTTTCAACAGAAGCCACCACAGAAAACACAGGAAACCTAAGTCCAATCATAGAGACATGATGATTAATCATCTACTGACTATGATTATGAACTGATTTAAGACAAGATACCTTCCTGTTATGAGCAACAAATTGCACGAGCCGCGCAACCCGTCACGCTACCAGTTGCCGCCGCTCGGAAGAAGGAAGGCTGGCATGTATATTTAATGGAAAAGAAAAAAAAGCTAGGCAGGGTGTCATGCAACCACAAATGAACAAAGTGGTGTATGAAATTGGACACGATACATATGTGTCTACTGGTAAAGGTTTTCTACTTACGACAGCCTTTGAAAGGCCGCGTTTAGAAAACAGTGAATTTCATCTTATGGAGGAAAAAACACAAATGAAGTAACAGTTGCCTGGGAACAGTTATGTCAAGAGCCACACTGCTGCTCAGGGGACCGATAAAATTCCAAACTTGAGGACATTTGGGCATCTCCCTCTCTAAGCAAAACAAAACAACATTGCCGCCAGTGAAGCAGGAAATAGCCTAAAAGCCATCAAAATATCAAGACAAGACTCCACGTCCTTACCTGAAACAGGCTTTAGGGCTCTGTCTGTCCTTCCAACCCAAGTTACACCGGTATGTTTTCACACGACAACCATGTTCCCAGCTGTGAAAGAAATCATAGAGGGGGCCCTGTTAATTTTGAGTCAATTTCACCGGTTTGAAGTGCCAGAAGCGAGCGCAACAAGACTCAGATTAGACTAAAAATTTTCACCAACCAAGCTAATCACCACACCCATGAAAGTGGGAACATGGCAACAGCCTACGCTGAGGGGTGCGCGTTCGTGAGTAGATTAAGTTTCTCCATTTTACAACCACTGTGCCGCTTACAAAACACACTTTCTAAATCAATATTAACATTTATAGATCCGTCATTCAAAACAATCGACTATAACAATTTATTCGGTTTAGAAAAATCTCCGAAATTGTTTGTGTAACCTGCAGCTGAAATGGTACCGTCCGTCAGCCCCCTCAACAAAAAGGAACCGAATGGGATACAGGAAACAAATATTAGACCTATAAAATTTGTAGTAGTAGTTGTGGTGGTAGTAACAACAGTAGGGATTTTATTGGACTTCAGCCCAGGTTTACAAAGCCACACTTTCGGCAGAAAAAAACACTCTGTCTCATAAACACATTCAAATACGTGGAAAGAAACCGTGAAACTCAAAGTCAGTAACAGCAAGAACAACTGTTTAAATTTACTGTGCTGAAGAAGGAATCCATTACCAACTTTGACTAAACTTTACAGATTGTAAGTATTGATTTATTGTTATGTTATTCCATTCCTGAGTGTTGGAGCTGAAAAAGAAGCACAAAACACTGAAATTCTAAACAATTTCTGCAAGGGGTGTAAAGAAACTAATTACATTTACTCATATTACTGTAATTGAGAAACTTTATGTGTACCCGTAGTTTTTGGGTGCTTTTGAATACCAGTATTTTTACTTTTACTCAAGTTTATTTTTGGGGAAGTGTTGTGCTTCACTACATTTTAAAAAGTATCAAGTACTGAGTCAATTCAATTTAATTCAAACCTTTATTCTCGAAAGGACATTGAGGTTCCCTCATTTCCAATGTTGTTGAGATTACAAGCACCTTAGAACAAGCAAGAAAAAACAACAGTCAATACAAACATAAACACTAAAAGCCAAAACAAGGATGTCCAAAATTTCTGTCAACAACATGAAACTGGCCAGTAGTTTGTTTTCTGAGTAAACACTAAGGTAAGCAGCACATATGAGGAATTGATTCCTTAAACAGCTGTTGCATTTTAAACTTGGCTAAGTCACACCTTCTAATAAACAACCCAGTTAGATACTGATTAAGATCATATCTCAACGTACACTATATTGCCAAAAGTATTCACTCATCCATCCAAATAATTGAAATCAGGTGTACCAATCACTTCCATGGCCACAGGTGTAGAAAATCAAGGACCTAGGCATGCAGACTGTTTCTACAAATATTTGTGAAAGAATGGGTGGCTCTAATGAGCTCAGTCAATTCCAGCGTGGTACTGTGATAGGATGCCACCTGTGCAACAAGTCCAGTCATGTGTGGAAGTGGAAGTGACGGGGAACGACAGCAACTCAGCCACAAAGTGGTAGGCCATGTAAAATGACGGAGCAGGGTCAGTAGATTTTGAGGCGCATAGTGTGCTGAGGTCACCAACTTTCTGCAGAACCAGTCGCTACAGACCTCCAAACTTCATGTGGCCTTCAGATTAACTCAAGAACAGTGCGTAGAGAGCTTCATGGAATGGCAAATGTGCAATGCAAAGCGTCAGATGCAGTGGTGTAAAGTACACCGCCACTGGACTTTAGAGCAGTAGAGAACTCTCTGGAGTTCTCTATCATGGCACCTTTCTGTCATACTGTAGAAACATGCAAGATGCAAAAATCCAAGATGGCAGAGTCCATGGAGAGGACCTTCCATATGTAGAAATCAAAGGCTTATTCTAAGTTAATAAAAATGTCATAATAAGGCCTATACTATATTTCATTTTTACCTAGTTTGTTTCGCTAAATATTACACACTGTACCTTTAAAGTATTGTTACATTTTTACAAGTGTGCAAGGGTTAAATTATAACTTTGTTTAAATAGTCAATGGAACAAATGTTTTAGGAAAGCTAAGGTTTTTATTTTGTTTTCTTAAGCCAAATTTCTTGATCTTGCAAAACCGACGGATTGGCCAGATTCCATGTCTGTTAGCAGGCAGATCCATCCTGCAAAGCTGCAATCTGAAACATTTGTGCCTGGTTGTAGAATTGCTAGAACAATAATCTGCATCTTTAAGTACATTTTAACCAAAGTAACTTTTACTTGAGTATGATAGCCAGTCATTTAATGATAGTTTAATTCATTTAACAACCAGAATGCCAAAATTGGCTTCTTTCCTGCTTCTACTCTGCACTAAATCAAGGAAGTCATTGCCAAAGTCCATTGAAACTTTTTAATATAAGTGTAGAACCTCAAAATAAAAATAGCTTCGTCTGATAAGAATTGTCATTATCAATTACTGTCTAAAAATTGTGAGAAAACCTTCTTAGGTTAACTGGATTCCAAACTAAAGATGACTGGGTTTTCAACCTTGTGAGGGGAAAAAGGAACACTTTGACATTGACATTGGTCCCTGTATGTGAAATTGGGACTGTTTTCTGTATTCTAGTATAGTTTGGAAAAATAATTACTCTATATCTTAAAAGATCTCATCATCAAACATTCTAAAAGCATGATTTGTTTCTTAGATTATATTGAAGTACAATATATACATCAGAGTACCTTTAATATAAAGCTTGAAGATAAATGACTACTTCAATAGCTGCCCAATCAAAACTTAAAGCAGTAAGGTTTGGATTTTGCCAGAAGACAGATGTGCCAAGACTCACCCCAGCACACCACAGTTGGCCTGCAGTGGGCTCATTGAAAAGGATCTCTCTCCATTAGGACAGGATGAATTTTTAATGGGGCCAATGAAAGGGAGCAGTGGGATAGGCTTTTCCATATCTCTGCACGAGCCACAATCAATGGAGAGAAGATGAAAGTTGCCCAGCCCTTGGTTTCCTTTCGGAGTGGCATGGGGTCAGATTAAGTCTAATTGAATTCACAAACACACTAACAGCTAGGTGTGTCAGACCAGTTCCCCCCAAACACATTTTGATGGGATTAGCATGAAACATAGATAGAAACATATGCTGGGGTTTGTTTATACCAAGTGCAGTCTGGAATTGGGTTTAGTACAAAAAAGTAAAATATACACAGCAGTTAGTGTGTCAACTCACACTTGACTCGGAACTTACTCTCAAAAAAGAAACAGTATATTCATGCCTCTATGACTAAAGTAACTGGCATTTTTAATGTATTCCCCTAGAGAAGGCTGATCCATTTGAAACCATAACCAAGAATCTGTCCAAAACCCTCAATAATCATTTTGTCATAATTGTTTTCTATATTGTGTATGTACAACAGACATTTTAACAGGTTTCTTGCATAAGTTTTTGATGACATAATATTGATTTTTCCCAACTTTCCTGTCCTGTCACAGAAAATTTAAAATTGCTTAACACATTTCATAAAAGCTGAAAGCATAGATAGAAGTCACATAGCTGGGATGCAATAACAAACTCTGATCATATTCTTGATTTAAGCAGACAATACTGGGCTCATTTTTAAGCAGTTCTCTGAAACAAAATTTGATATAATAGATCTATTTTTGGCCTTCATTTCTCTGAACTCTCCTGTTGCGCATGTGAATGACCACTTTTTACAATGTGACGATATAGTGATAAGATAACATGTAAAACAGACTGCACAATGCCTCTAACTGATACATGGATGCAATGAAAGACTATATGAAAATATGCAATATGAGCTACGTAGTTCATGTAAGCTATAAAAGCCTTAAATCCCTCCTGGCATGCAAATTTGTCCATACACATCACTGATTCTTATAGGACATTGATATCAGCTATTGTGGTAAAAACCACCATCATTTTACATCTATGCAAAATATAAGATAGAAAACAGCAGATTTCAGCCTACAATGCAAAAATGTTGTTGGTTTTGTGCCTTTTATTGGCACTCATGAATAGATTCTGTGAAACTCCTGTTATTTCCGGGGACAGGAGACTACAATTTAAATTTAAGAAGAAGTCAGCTCTTCTGTTCTTAGCCCAGTGAGCTAGCAAGACTGAGTACATTAAACAGATGAGAATCAGATTCAAGGTGTCCAGAAGCTCATCCTTGTCCAATCTGGTCCCTTGGCCTATTGCTTGGCAACTGAAAGGAGACGGAGGGAGCAAATTGACACTGTAAAAATAGCACATCAATAGCCCTGTATCTGAAAAAAAAAGAAAGACACACATGTTGGTGAGGCTATAAATAGCCCCCCAGATCCTGGAACACATTATATGTATGGTATTTCCACTTTATTGTTGCCTATGAACTAGACATTTTTGCATCAATGCAAATTCTACTCAAAGTAGCTGTCAGTTGCAGTTAGGTACCTGAATGAAATCATTTGAATGAGTGGGTGGTTACAGTGCATGAAGGAAATAACAGGAGTTTCACAGAATCCATTTGTAGGTGTCTATAAAAAGTACAAACTATCATGTTTGCATTTATAGGCTGAAATCTGCTGTTTTCTATCTTATATTTTGCACAGATATAAAATGAAGATCGCATACCACAATAACTGATATTAATGTCCTATAAGAATTATGGATGTGTATGGACAAGTTTGCATGTCAGGAGAGATTTTAGTTGTTTATAGCTTACATGAACTACGTAGCTCATATGTCATGTTTTCATGTTTTTTTTTATTACATTCATTTATCAATCAGAGGCATAGTGGTGCCTGTTTGATTTTACATGTTATCTTATCACTATATCGTCACACTGTAGAAAATGTTCATTCACATGCGCAACAGGAGAGTTCAGAGAAATAAAGGCCAAAAATAGATCTATTATGTCCAATTTCATTTCAGAGAACTGCTTAAAAATGAGCCCAATATGTGGGTAATCAAATCAAGAGGAGATAATGGGACGTCAATCTGGAGCAGCGTCCCGAAGCCTATTTTTATCTGCATGATCCTTTTTTTTTTTGCCACATGTGGCGACGTGCCCCAATGACCTCCATGTAATACTTCCACTGTATCAAAGGCAATTAAAAGGTGTAGCAACAGTAGAACCTTAAAAGGCTTTAACAGGGCTGTCTTATCCACCAGACATCTCCCGGGGAGGCTGGCCGTTGCCAGGGTAACCCTCACAAATGGCAACTGACGTCAAGAAGGTAGGAGAAATACCAGGGAGAGCCAGAGCTGCTATGCATAATGGATTATTGAAAAAGGGCCCTCTTGAAGAGCGCAAAGTGACTTAAAATATGCGTGCTTCGTTGGACTCTCCACCTCTTCTTCCTCTCTCTCTCTCTTCCTCTCAGTGTAATGAGGAAAATAGATGTTGACAGTTTCAGGGTTTTACTTGCTGACCTGCACAGCTTGGCCCAGTTCAAATGATACTCAATGCTGATGAACTTTCTGCAAATGGCACATTATGGTCTTACCATAGATTTAGAAGATAGAAATTTGATGCCATTTGTTACTGGAGTTTAGCTTCTGTGTTGAGATATTCTGCTCTCGATAAACCTTCCTCTAGTGCACTTCAGTCAGAATTCATATCTAGCTGAGTTTTACCCAATCTAAACCAAAATAGAGAGCTCTGACACATCATAGCTTTTACTCCTCAGCAAATCCTTTGTTGGTCATGTGTAACTACAAGCAGTTTACTCTGTCCCTGTGTCACGTTCTTGTCTAATCTCAGTGCTGTCTTTGGCCCATGAGAGACTGTCACAGTGTCAGCTTCATGAAGAGCCCTCCTCTTCGTTTCTGTGATAATGCCTCTTGTGCCGTGTTGGAGTCACGCTATCCACAATCAGGACACTGACAGCAGAAAAGCAAGTGCATGTAATATATGAGCTGACACAGTGTCCATGAAGGACCATGTTACAGTGCGTTTCCATCAAACAGACAGGTTAGGCTTAGTACGGTTTGGTTTAGTAAACCCTGATGTTGCTTGTGTTTGCACTGCCAACTGTACCCTCACTTGTTCTGCAGGTGTGCAAGCTTGCAGCGTGTCATATAGGGTGTCTTAAAGTATTAAAACATCTTAAATACAAGACTAAAAGGACTTGAATTTTGTTTTTAAATTTCTTATTGTAATCTTAAGAGGTTGCAGGCTTTAAAATTATTTGAAATCAGAATTACAGAGTATTTTAAAGGTCACATTTTTTACCCCTTTAAGAAAAAATTATATTGGTCTCAGAGGTCCCCAAAACATGCCTGTAAAGGTTGTTAAAAAGCCCTTTTGTTTCAGCCCAGAATGAGCTGTTTTGATGTCTGCGTCTTTAAAAGTTAACAAGCTGTCTGACTCTGCCCTTGACTCCGCCCCTCTCAGGAAATGGATGTGGGAGGATCAGGAGAGGAGGGTGGTTCCTTCTTCCAACTCCCCACATGACATCATGAGGGGAAAATCTCGGAACGGCTTGTTTCAGCACACATTTTCTGAAAGGTGGTGAAGGGGGGGCAGGTGTCTGATTCTTGGGGGGATTGTAGACAGGCCAGGGGCATATATTTTAGTTAGAAAGGCCTGAAAAAGTGTGTTTTGCACAATATGTGACCTTTAAGTGTCTTGAAATGGGCAATGTTCGCAAAACCTAAATGCATACTGTTCAACTTTTTAGCTTTAACTGCAATGCAAAACTTGTAAATAGGTACTTCAAGACTGTGGTACAACTGTTTTTATGCAGCTTTAGTGAAAAATAAGCTCCTTCCATTGTCAGCTACTTTATGGTATCAGGATTTTTTTTTTTCTCGTAAGGTCTAAAAATTATTCCAAAAAGCCTAATTTGCAGTAAGAAATACTACCAACAATTTATTTTCTTTGTTGACATACTTTTGTCTTACTTTCAGCACATAACCCATGGCTGTGTTGTTAATGTAACAGGTTAGAAATTGAAGATGTGCTAGTCTTATAAGTTATGAGGAGGGTCTTGAAAAAGGTCTTAAAAAGTATCAAATTTAATGTCAGATTTTCTATGTATAACCAAGTCGTAAGTCCACTTTTTAGAGTTGGATTGATGCATTTAGTATCACATGCTAAAAGAAAAAGAGGTAGGACAGTACAGAGCGGTGATTTTGGTATCCTTCCAAACTCTTGACAGTGGAAACCACACCAACCGCGGTGATGTAGTGATCACACGCACAGTAAAATAAAAACTGATTTATGCCATTTAAGTAGAATAAAACTGTATACTGTTGTAAAACTGACTAAAACATATATTTCACTATCAATACAACTTATTTTTTTCCTTATATTTCATCAGAAAACCTACAAAAAATCACAAATATTGAATGACTAAATTACTTTAAGCAGAAATAAGGCTCACAGTAAAAATAAAAACTACATGGATATAATAAAAATATTATAAGGTTATTAAATTGACCAAAAATCCCTCCTATTTCCATAATTATTCCTTGAAAGTTTCCATAATTAAGTCAAATTTACCACTGGACTGTGCTTTGATTTTTTACAAACCTGTGGCAACACCTAACTGTGCTACAGATTACTGTTATCCTTTATATAATGAGTTATTTGTAAAGAAAATATTTTTAGCATGCTTGCTAGTTGAACTGGCCATATGTTTTAATACAGACAGCATTTTACGCCCCTAAACTATTAGCATTACTATTCACCTTAATAATGCATAATATAGTTTCATTGATTTATCATGGTTAGTTATGTTGTTAGCAAGGTTTGTTTGGGATCAAAATGAGATGTGGGGGCATAGATGGCCTGGTGATTTAAGGTGTACCCCATGTGTGTGGGTGGCCCAAGGGTTGAATTCAGCCTGTGGCCCTTTCCTGCATGTCTCTCCCCAACTCTCTCATCCATGTTTCTGACTCTATCCACTGTCTTCCTCTATTTTTAAAAACCTAAAAAAACTGCATTTTGCAAGTTCTGAAGGAAACGGGAAGTTTGAGATGCTCTGGGACACTGCTAATTGGTAGGATGGCATGATGTCACTGGACTGATTTCTACTGAATGGCTGAGAAAAACTGTATCACAGGGAGTTTTTTTTTTGGGGGGGGGGGGTTGTCTTCAAAAGTACACATATGGTTCCCTGTCCCACAAAGGGTTAAAAGAGATAGCGCTGTATGCTTTCTGTAGGTTAAATGGTCTTCAGTTTGCACTAAAATGTTTTTAACATAACTGAAGATACCTGATAACAGGAGTTTATCATTAAAAATGAGTGTTTAACTTGTCTTAAAACACTGAAATTCATACCGATGTCTCTTTGTGACCTACAGAAGCAAACAAGACCATGAGAGAGAAGACAGATTATTTCAGTTTTGTAATTTTTAAATCTCATAATTGCAGATGCTGGGTAGGCGTCAGTCAAAGTGAGCTGAAGAAACTGACTTTTCAAAGCAAATATTTACACTGGTTGACATGTTTGTTAAAAGAAAGAAGGATGAGACTCTTGCCAGAAACATTACTTACACACCTCCAGGGCAAGATCAGCAGAGAGATGACATACTACACAAGGAGAACCAAAATCCACACAGAGGGCAGTCACATTAAATTTTATATACATGTTATATATTTATGAGAAGAATAATATCCAGAAGTGCCATATGGTTGAATTTCTACTTGTCTTGATAGCAACATAATATGCCACACATCTGTATTAACAGTTGTTCTGAATAAAGCAGCTCTTCCATGTGTAAAATGTGAGTGAAGAACTCAATGAACAGCAAAATGAGTGGGCCCAAAGCAGAGGAGGAAATGTGCAAAGAGAAGAAGTGAGAGTGTTTCAGTGCAGGGGAATCCCAGACACTTCTGTAAATCAGGGCTGCAACAAGCAACACAAAGCTTGAAGTAACACGTTCTGAGTTTCCTAAGAGCTGAATCACACAAGTCGCATATGAGAAAGAAGAGCCATTAAAGGAAGTGAGGAACAACCTTTATGTGCTAATGCAAATCCTTTTTCAAATGGATGCCATCAGTGCTGCATGACTATGATAAAGATTGTAAATTCATAACCATGAGCCCACTACTTGGTATTAAATATATGTCTAGGAGACACAGTAGAATCAAAGGATCAAGTCCATACCTCCTGGTTGCAGGAGAGTCAAACACAAACAGTACTGGCGTGTTTATCGATTGGTTTGAGAAACTTACCAAAAATTATCTTAACTCTGCAATGGTGGTTTAACAGCTAGTTTTACTCAACATTTGCCTTTGCATCAATGAAGACTTACTCACAGAGCAGATACAAGATTTCTTCGATGCATTCATGAAGGAATTATTTTCATTGAATTTTAAAATGGGAAACTATGCTTTGTTTCAGAAAACCAGTGGTACAGTGGATCACGAATGAATGAATCTAGAGAAAACACAAAACACTAACCCACTAAAAACTTAAAAAAAGTTATTCTACCTCTTTCCAGGGCAGATGAGTAGCAGAGGAAGTGGGCGTTTTCTGCATATGTCCTAAACAGCATGGATTTAGAGCAGCACAGAGCACTGTTGTCGTTTCAGTTCTTCTCAGCTGTGAGTGTGTGGATGCTGCTGGGAGGAGGAGCAGTGAATGAGGAGAGAGAGAGACAGAGCTGGAGTATGAAGCAGAGAGCAGCTGAGTGGGAGGGTGAGCATATGGAGATAGAGTAGTATTTCTATTAAAGGGACAGAAATGGTTACTTCAGAGCCATGATGAAGTCATGAAGTCTCTTATTTGTAGCAAACACTGAATTTATATTTCACTCACATTTATTTCTCTGTTGTGTTATTCTTACTGCTTTTTTGGTAATGTCACTTTTGAGGAATCAGGCACCAAATTCACTGTTTATATACATAAACGCCTATCTTGTCTTCAAGGATTGCCTCACATTGAGGCAATTAATCAAGAATGCCACTGTAGTTGTTTTTTTAAACATATGAACAGTAATGATCTTAATGTCTGAGTTTTCTCTTGGATTAGTGAAGCCAGAGTAAAGGGGAATTGGAGTCTTTCCCTGCATGCACAGGATGAAAATTAAGTAAAGAGGGCCACTCCCATATGAAATGAATTTGTCACTAAGATACCAATGGCTGAATTTCATTTAATTTTTTGTTACTGTTCAATGGACACCTTAAAAGCACTTTGATTTTTCCATCCTGAAGTATCTTCTTTTAGCTGTCAAGTATTTAAAAAATCATGAGCTCATTATAGAAATGTTCTTCCTGTTAGCATATTCAAATCATATCTTTTACACTCCTCACTGTAGTTCTATTTTATTTTGTATGCTTGGATGTTTTAGTTTAATAGTTTAAAACATATTTAAATACAGAACATATTGGGATTGACCATAAACAATTGAATACTTGATGATTTATTTCTAAGAGTCTGAATTGTAGTTGAACGCCTGAATATCAAATTATTGATGCGATAAAAATAACTCCTACTTTTTCAGAAATCTCCTGAGATAAACAGCATCATATTAAAATGTTAAAGACATTTGGTTTATCTGCAGTTATTTTCTGTGCTATTTATGAATGGTTCGCTGAATTTTTCTCATTTTTTAGAACTGCTCTTTATTCTACTTTGTGTAAATGTTGCTGACAGAGACTTGTGTTTTATTTTAATGTGAGAGAATCATTTTCAACTCGGGTTTATCTATGTTTATTACACATTCTCTTGGGATTATAGTGGTCACAATAACTTAGGCATGCAAGAGGTTTTGTAATTCAAACTATTAGTCTGCCTTTTCCTTCTATAGTTACCTCCAACAAGGAGATTATGTGATTGGCAGGGTTTGTTGGTTAGCAACATAACTCAAAAGTTATGAATGGATTTTGGTGAAATTTTCAGGAAATGTCAGAAATGGCATAAGGAAGAACTGATTAGATTTTGGGAGTGATCCGGATCACTGTCTGGATCCAGGAGGGTTTTTTACTATTGGGAGACAGGGCAATGGAGGAGGTCTGCGCTCTCCGAGTGCTTTTCTAATTGATGATGAGTCTACTATAAGAAAAAATATAAATTATCAGATTTGATTTTGTAATTCCTTAGTTTGGTGACACCCCTGATATGTACACAGCAAAATTAACCAGTCAAACTCCTTTTATGTGTAAACCTAACTGGCCAAAAATTCTAGTTCTAACTCCGTTATTGACAACTTTTGTATCTCTCATCAATCGTTTGCCATAGAGCACATTATCTCATTGCAACTGTTATGACTGATCTCAAAGTCTGCTATGTGAAGTGTCCCTCAGTTTTACAGAACCCTATTCACACACATCCATAGATGTTCACCCACCACTGATACAGCAGTGGGTGCAATTTTTGGGTAAATGTCTCGTCCAAGGACACATCACCATGTGAGCACAGAGCCTTGGGGTTAAACCCCTGACCTTCTGGTTCAGAGAAGACAGACTCTACCTTCCAGTGTTAAGTGTGGCAGCTAATTGAGATGCATTCTTTAGATTAAAAATGTCTTTCAGTTTTAGTTACATTTTAGTTGTTTCCACTCTTTACTTTTACTCTTAATTTACAAAAAAAATGAAAAATATAAAGTTTTTGTCCAGCTTTAGTCAAGAAAAGGTTGTTATATTTAATCCTTAACCTTCATATGTCAGCCCTGTGATTGACTGGTGACCAGTCCAGGGTGTACTCCGCCTCTTGCCCAATGACAGCTGGGATAGGCTACAGCTCGCCCATGACTCCCAGTGGGATAAGCGGTATAGAAATGGATGGATAGTCTCCTCTCTCTCTTGTAAAAGGTAGTTGAATAACCTTTTTAGTCATACTTTTAGTGTGCCAAATTAGTACTGCTACCTACTGAGCCACAGTCACCCTCAAAAGTTAAATTCTCTCCCCTAAATAACTTTACCTTTACTTAGTTATGTCTCGATAAGTGGATAGAGCAGTTGATAGAGTTGGAAACAGGAATGACACAATGGGGAATTCCATGCAGTGAAAGAGCCACAGGCTGCTGGAAATGGGGCGCAACTGAACCACTGGGCCATCCGCGGCCCAAATCAGTGGCTTATAACGAATAAATATAGTGACACAAAAGTTAGGAATTATAGTTACACCTACTAAATGACAACTGGCTTATGTTGTTATCTTATTCCACACCTTTAAGTTTTCAAAAACTAGGCTGACTAAGGTCACATCAACAAGAAATGCTTTATTTATTGTAGTTTTGTTGAAAGGAAATTCCATTTTGACCCTTTCTTAAAGGGTACTCTATATTAAAGTACAGTAATGCTGCAATGTAAATACAAACAATAGGTCTAACAATATCTTTATTTGGTGAAACATGAACTATTGTCTTTAAGGAGTTTGAAAAGCTTGAAAACAAATATAAGCAGTCCTTGTTAAATGCTATTTACATTACAGCGATTGTATCTTCTTGTTAATAAAGCCCACTTCAGATGTTCTTCCAAAGTTAACGGTAATAATTATTTTCATACAGTATAAAGTATCTGGAACTGTCAACTAGCACTGAATCTCCCTCTCTAAGTGCTTGTAGAAAAGTGCTCGCAGTCGTTATAGGGGAAAAAACTTGACCTTTTAGACAGACTATTTTTAAAAATTTTTCCAAACAGGACTTGTATCTCATGCAAACAACATGGATGGATTTCATACAGGAAAATTTAACATTATTCCAACATTTGTCTGAATTCAAACTGACATCTCCGAATGCAAAAAATGCACTGACGAACATCTTGTATTAGCAAGGTTGCACTTCAACACTAAAACATTCGGTGTTTTATATTTGGGCTCATCACATCCGTTCAAAAACAAACCACCGGATGGCTTTACTCAAACTTGATTCCCTGGGCCAGAGGAAGATCCTTGCTGTAGTTTATTGTGCAGGTGGAGCGCCTCATGTACTGCTTCCATGAGTCGCTGCCGGACTCTCTTCCACCTCCTGTGTGTTTCTCACCACCGAAGGCTCCTCCAATCTCAGCTCCGCTAGTGGGAATGTTGACATTCACAATGCCACAGTCGGAACCTTTGGGCCCAAGCCAGCGGAAAACCCGACCCAGATCTTTGGTGAAGATGCTGCTGGACAGACCCTGCTTGACCTCATTGTTCCAGGCGAATGCCTCCTCTTCCGTCTTGAACTTCAGGACGTAGAGAATGGGGACAAAGGTTTCTGTATGGACGATGGGAGCATCATGAGGCAGCCCTGTAATGATGGTGGGCTCCACGTAGTTTCCAGGACGGTCCATCACCTTACCTCCACAGACCAGAGTGCCTCCCTGCTGCTTAGCCTGCTCAATGGCCGCCAGGTACTGATCCACGGCTTGTTTGGTGTGCAGAGGCCCATACAAGGTGCTTGGATCCCAGGGGTCCCCAATGCGGACTTGTTTGTAGGCCTTGGCGACCCTCTCAACCACAGTGTCGTGAACACTCTCGTGCAGCATTAGCCTTCTTGTTGTGGTGCAGCGTTGGCCGGCGGTTCCCACGGATGCAAAGACAGCAGAGGGTACAACAAGATTGAGGTCTGCATCCTCAAACACGATGATGGCGTTGTTTCCACCAAGCTCCAGAAGCTTACGACCAAACCTTTCCTGCACCATCATGGCCACCTGCTGGCCAACATGGGTGCTGCCAGTGAATGACAGCAGATCAACACGTTCATCCTTTGCCATGGCTGTGCCAATATCAGCGCCTCCACAGGTCATGGAGCAGATGGCGCCAGGCAGGTTATTCTGCTCTAGGACTTCGGCTACAATCTTTGTAACTGCTACACTTGTAAGAGGTGTGGTGGGAGCTCCTTTCCAGAGGCAAACATTTCCACAGGTCAGAGCAATGGCGTTGTTCCAGCCATAGACAGCCACAGGAAAGTTAAAGGCAGTGATGATACCAACAAGACCAACTGGGTTCCACTGCTCTATGAGGGCATGGCCAGGTCTTTCTGAAGGCAGGATTGGGCCACCAATCATTCTGGACAAACCAACGGCGTAATCACAGACATCAACGTATTCCTGAACCTCTCCCACTCCCTCAACATAGATCTTGCCCATTTCTAGAGACACCAGGCTGCCGAGGACTTTGATCTTCTTCCTGAGAGCATCTCCAATCTGCCTCACAATTTCCCCTCTTTTAGGAGCAGGAATATCTGCCCACATCTTCCAAGCCTCCCTTGTCTTCTGAACAGTTTCTTCATACTCTGCCATAGTGGCCTGGGTTACTCTGGCAATTGGCTCGTTGTTGGCTGGACAGTATGAAGTGACGACTTCCCCGCTGCCTCCCCAGCTACCGTTGTAAACACCAGGGTTGTCTTCAGACAGACCAAGCTCTTTCAGCCAGGCGTATTTTGGCTGGTTGATGAGTAGACCCGACATGGCTGCTGACTGCTGGTAGTGGACAGTTCGTAGTTTATTTCTTAAGACAAGCCTGCTGTGCCGGGCAAGGGTCAGAGTGAGGCAGTGCTGCATGGGTGCTGGAAAAAACAAAGTTAAAAATTAATTCAGACAGTATAAAAATGTGGGCAGAAATTTACAGGTAATTATTAACAGAAGAATCTCACCACAAAAATCGTTTTGTTAGATTGTCCATCATCTTATCTTTCATACAGCCTTCACCTAGTAATAGTTTGTGTCTAATAATTAAAGGCAATAAACAAAGAAATAAAGCAAATCCTAACATTTATGAAGTCTAATCAAAAGTTTATCAAAATTCAATCTTATTCATTTAAATCAATCTACTATTTTTAATACAGGTTTCTGCTCAGTCCTTTAGCAATCTTAAAATAAAATTTATTTAGAAGTTGTATGTGTTGTGTGTTCATCCGAAACAGCACATAGTAAACACATGCCAGAGAAAATGAGAACAGTCAACAGGTGTTGACCAGAGGCATGCAGGATAAAAATAGGAACTTTTGTTTTTACTCCTTATCTATGACTCGATGTTTTTTTCATTAACCACTTTTGGTATTAGACATTCTTATTAGAGCTTAATGAATATTTAAGTAAATAAAGAGATTAGTTTGAAGAGTTTTGACTTCTTGTTAATAATTTATCACTATGGAAAAATAATTCCAAGACAGCCATTGATTAAATCATGTGTTTGAATATTGTACCTAGTTTTAACCACCAATTTTGGAGTTTAATTCAAGTTTTTCATTAAGTTATACAACCACTGGTTTCCTCAGACTTCTAAGCGGCCAACAAGAAGTAACCTAGCCATATCCACCCCTCTGCGCTTGCGCACTTAATCCAACTTTGGATAACCACGAGGCAGACTATCGTCTTAGAAATTCATGATACAAAGGGAAATACCACACTTGCCACCGACTAATTCGCTTAATGTGAAATAGGTCTACCATCTAAGTTTTCAAATGCATATTTCACTTGTTGCTTTGCCATTTCAGTACTTTTGCTGTGACATGATATGGTCGCCAAGATCAGACAATCTTTGGTCTTAACGACCGTGACTCAAGGTCCTGCAGTTTACCATCAATAACATAACTCTTCTGTTAATAGTCTGCAATTACACTGTCTGCACAGTGGGTTTAAGTGGTTAAATATCAGTTTATGCTACTTAAAAGATTAGTTTTCCACTCACGTTGATATAAAGTCCGCAGGGCCACGTCCACTCCACGGCATGGAAGTACTCACAGCTTTCAGACACAACGTCACAAAGCTGACGCGGAAGTACTGATGCTGTGCTTGATGCTGATTGGTCCGCTGGCCCTCCACAGTGTGGCGCCTGCTTTGTTAGACCGATCCATGCTAACAAATTCCCTTTGTTGTGATTAACCATACAGCGGGTATTCTTCTGAAATAACTTCTCCTAAAAGTTGGTGTTTAGATCATTTGGAGTATGAGTGGCGGAGTGTATGGAGGCGGTAAGTGCGTTCTCATGTTTAAATAAAGATAAACAGAAGTCCACGCTCTCTCGTTTTCTAGCATTAGCTAAATTTATAGCTAGCTGGCTATGCTAGCTTGCTAACATTATAAATGATACTACGGTAGTCCATCGCTAGCACAATGGCTTAAAATTGTATAAAATTGCTCTGTGTAGATGTGTCCTGCTGTGGTTTAAGCTTAAATTGCGTCTATGAAGGCATATAAACTAATCACGCCAGTAACCAGCTAGCTAGCAAGGAAATGAATGGAAGTGAGCATACTGTCGTTTTGTATTTCGTTAACGACAACATTAGATTTGATAGTGATAAAGCCTTATATTTAAAATGATTTAACACTGATTGAGTGATGGAAGAAAGGAATTTATAAAATCTAAATCGGCATTTTGTCTCTGGTTAAATTTACAAACTTTAATGATGATTCTGAATTTGATAATAATAAGGATCGTTGCTTTGGCTGCCTGCAATAAACACTTCTAACTGGTAATTATGAATTAACAAGCAAGTATAGAAGACAATCGGATCGTTTTGCAGTCTTTAAAGAGCAGTATTACGATATGATAACACTGTATTATACATAGCTTAAATTCCTGAAACAGGCAAACCAGAAGCCCAGCTTTTGTATCAATTTGTTACAAAATTTGTTAAAACTGCTTTATCATTCAATCAACCAAGTACAGATAAAATCAAAATTTAGATAAAACAGATAAAACATTAATTTTCAAACTGCAGAAGGTACAATATTCTTTTAACCTGAAATGTGTGTCAAAAAACCTGGTTACATTTTATTAATTTTTTTTTACAGCAGAGATTTTATGCTCTACACATCACACAATCATTCAAGTGTGTTTTTTAAAAATGGTTTACAAAAAAAAAGGATAGTAACTGATAAGATTTTACTAGTTTGTGCCATTATCAATTCTTTCCTGTGAGTTTTCTCTAGAGTCTAGACTATACAGATTTTAAATGTTAATTATTTGAGTCTTTTTCTCTCTGAACACAGAACAAGATGCATGCCACCTTCAGTGACACGCACACTTCAGTTACTGGCTAAATTCAACAGTTCTGAACACAAAAAGCCTTCAATATTAAGTATTTGGAAGGAAAACATGCTTAAATATACAAAAAAGATCTTTTTTTGTTGGACATGTCGCAGTTAAAATAAACCCCTTTTGCTCTTCAACCTCTGAACTTGAATTAGAATACCATACTACTGCTCAGTTTCTTTAAAAGATAAAACTGTTCAGTAAATATACAGTAAGTTAATATTGTAGTTTCTGGATCCTAGCTCTCTGGAAGTATTAAAAGAAATTAAAATCATGAACTAAATTAACAGTTCTTGTGCAAAAAGATGAATGCCTTGCATAAAATCCCTGTTCAGCAGATACTGCATGTCACACTGTTGCTTGTTTTTTTTTTAGAAATGAACCCACACTTCAACCACTTTGACCTGTTTTTCTTACTATCCGTCATGTTTACTTCCTTGACGTCTCTGTTCTTGCTTTCATTACTGCCTCTCGCAAAACTGCGTTTTTCAAGGCCCCTGGGAGTAACATTTTGATAAGTGAATCATGTAGTTTAAGTGTAAATGATGTCGATCGATGGAACGGTTCTCAATTCCCATCCCTACAAAAAATCGTACTTTCCCCCTTTTTTTCTTAGTTTTTTCTTCATCAAAATGAGAAAGATATAAAAATGATCACTCCCTCTAGTACAACAATTCATATCAAGTTTGCAGTATGAGTATTGATCAGAATACTCAATTACTAAATTACTCCATTTACTATTGTGTTAGTTATTATACAGAATGATTTAACAGTTGTGTTTATTGAAAAGTACGTAGTAGTAAAGTAGTTAAGTCCTAGCACAAATCCAGTGTGGTTAGTACACATATGTGAAAAGTTGTGGTTAATGTGGAACAAAGACTATTAAAATACCCCTTTTGTCATAGAACTTATCCAAAACTAAGTTATGACGCGCTGTTAAGTAAATACAGATTAAAAAAGAATGTCTACTGACACCTGGCCTCAACGCTTCAATTGAAAAAAAAAAGATAAAATACCTAAATTTGAATATCATCCACTAAGAAAAGCACAAGATTCAAGTTTCCCCTGTTTGGCATTCTGAAGAAACAAGTTTTTTAAAGATATAATTCATCCTAAGAATAAAATATGGGTTGCCATGTTAATGGCAAACTATAAGGTAACTAAGTCAGTAAAGGTATTAACATAATGTTCTTTTAAGGAATTCAGCCCTAGTCAATGCAAATAAGTGAACCATGCTTTGTGTCAGTGTTTGGAAATGAATTTCAAATCAGAACTTTCACTGTCATAGTTGTGAAATAATTAAATTATTGTGAAATTATATAAGTTAACTCTTTTTATTCCTTCAGATGAGGTGGGGGCTCTGGTGTTCGACATTGGCTCGTACACCGTAAGAGCTGGCTACGCAGGAGAAGACTGTCCTAAAGTAAGTGGATCACTCCAATGACCTGATTAACTATGTGTTTTTTCTTCTTCCTCTGTACATCTTCATCTTTCCTCTGTGGGTCCCTTATGGCAGGAAATGAGGGCTGTCACCCTGGAGATAGACAGCATGAATTGAGTTCAGATCATTCTCGAATACTTCCTCAGATCTGATTTGTCTGTGCTTTAGTTGGAGATCTTTTGTAAATAACAGTTTCATAATGGAGATGTCAGATACAGAGGATGGTTGATTGATTATACTCATTAGTTTAAGTACAGTTTAATGTGCTCTTTTATCATCTGCGGTTTGTAGATCCAGTTTTTCTGACTCCAGTCTTTCCACTTCCATGCTTTTTCTTGTGACTGCTCATACGTATATTTTTGTTTGAATAGTGATCAAAGTATGCAGTAGTAGTAAAAATATTTTAATTCTGAAAATGACAGCGCCTGTTATTATTTTGGAAGTACAATATTCATAGTTTGGTTCATAGAACTTTGGAGAAAGGTCATCAGGTTCTGTAACAGATTCTCTTCATTTAAGTAGTAGTCAAAAAAGTGAGATGAGTTCAGCTCTGTTGATAGAGCAGGCACCAATATATACAGAGGCTGGAGCCCTTGCACTGGTTGGAGGTTCAGATCCCAATCCTCTCTTTATAACTGCCCTGACAGTAAAGCCCAACATAATCTTTAAAAAAGAAAAAAGGGACACTAAGTTCAAAGCATAGCATGTTAGTATGTGAGCACTCGAAATAGTGTATTTTTACGTGATGACTTTAGACTTTTAGAGTTGCTGCAATACGCTTTTTTTCACAGACAGTATATTGACACCTCACCATAACCAAAAACACAAAATACATAGATTTGACTTACAAGGAATACCGAATAAAAGGGGGGCATAACTGGTGTAATTCCTGTGATTTATAATTTAGACAACTCAAAAATAACAGTTGTAAAGAAAAGCTGTAAAGCTATTTCAGTACAGAACAAGATCATGTACTTTTGTACATTTCAAAATAGATGTGATTGTTTTTCTTTGGAAGTTAGAAGAGTGTTACATCAGCCCACGTTTCACAAAACTGGAAAGATTTTGATTCACGGTAGGGATGAATTTTGTTTTCACATGTTTTTAAGAGAAGCTGAGCCCCACACCTGGACCTTTATGAAATAAGGATACCTTGCTGTCAAACTTACTATAAACTTTAAGTGTTTTCATGGATAAATTCTCAACAGAATAAGCCTTACAAAAATTGTGTAAACTAACCAGTTAGTGCTTTATTATGATTTCATTTAATATTTTCAAATCTAATTTTACAACCTCAATGCCGACAAATCTTCCTCTTTGGCACCCAGTCCCCATGTTGGGAGCCAGTGGTTTAAATTCCATCAAACTCTTCTTATTGTAAACCAGTATCAATGAGGTCATGTTTCAACTTGTCATGATTTCTTGTTTTGGCTTGGCTCAGGCGGACTTCCCCACAGTGATCGGTGTGACGCTTGACCGAGAAGATGGCAGCACACCTATGGAGACAGACGGTGACAAGGGCAAGCAGAGTGGCACCACCTACTACATCGATACCAACCAGCTGAGAGTACCGAGGGAGAACATGGAGGTCATGTCTCCACTAAAGAATGGCATGAGTAAGTGTTAAGTTGTGATGTAGAAATAATTTATGCTATTAAATCCAAATATTCAATCAAATTTCATAAATATTTTCATGCATTTTTACCATCTTAATTTGCCATTTTGTAAATATTTTGGTTGTATGTCAAGATCTGTTCTACTAAACAATAGTGCTAAACTACTAAGGACAGCTGTTATCCTAAATAAAATAACTTAAATGGCTATTTGATCTGTGGTTATTTGATATTTGTCTCATAAAAAAAAGTTATTTCCCACACTGCAACAATGACTATTGTTTTTTTCATCATGAACAAGACTGTTTGTCTTTACTTATTCATTTAGTCTATTAAACAGGATAGCTTTCTTTGGAGTTTCACAATGTTGAAGCTGTGATTAGTGAATGTGTGCCTTTGTCTTTGATTAATCAATTAATCAAAACAGATGTTGATTAATTTCTTGATTCAATCTGCACAAAATATCTATAACATAGCACATTTTTTGCTTCATATGCCAAATGGTAAAGATGTGTTGGAGCTCTGTTAACTAAGAAGTAACAGGGACAGCGGATGTGAAACACGCTTCATAGTTAGTTATCCGACCTAGGCGCTGACGCTCATCAGGATCTGGTCCAGTGGAGTTTGGCTGTGAATCTATTTAGAGACGAGCGTGACACCAATCTTAATCGCAGAAGAACTGTGCTGTGGGACCTCCAGCTCCCTCTGAGGGCTGACCTGAAACATCGGTGCCAGCTGCTCAAATTATTATCTAAAAAAGCTCATCATAGCTCTATTTTCACCATCATCCGACCCAAATCAGTGCGCATAGACATTATCTGTGATGTTGTTTTGTTTTGACTAAGCCTATAGACTCCAATAAAGTAAAGACATGAACACACTTGTTACAGGACTATCTCAGACTGACATAAATTCAATCCTTTTTTCTCACTTGTATGATATTTAAACTTTAAGAGTCAGAAGAGATTTAACCTTTGACAAGTCATGCCCTCCTTTTCTCCTTTTACAGTTGAGGACTGGGACAGTTTCCAGGCCATTTTGGATCACACGTACAAGATGCACTTCAAGTCTGAACCCAGTCTGCATCCAGTGCTCATGTCAGAGGCATCAGTGAGTTAGCACCTGTGGGAATATGGGGTCTCAAAGACACACCAGCAGCTTTTTCTGTTAAAGTACACATGCAAGATGGTGTAAAGTCGCTTTAATTTTTAATCGCAGTCAGATGCACGTATGCACGTAGTTATACTAATAAAGCTGTGCTGTTAAGATTTGGACCTTTTTTCCTGTACTTTGAATACATATTGTTAAAATGTTAATTTTATTGACTTGTTTGTGTAAGGATTCATCTAAATATAACCAATACTTGTCTGAGGTTTTAATACCATGCAAATATTCATCATATTCTTCCTAGCTTTGCTGGTACTGCCAAAATGTTGCTTTCTATTTCATTCTAAGTTATTTTTAAAAGAAGTTAAAAAGTTTTTAAATGTAACTTGAAGATCAGATCAAAAAGCTGCAAACATTTTGAGGTGCTTTGCTTTTCTCCACCACTTTATGATGATGTTTTGCTGACAGTACTCGTGTGTTTTGTGTCTGCAGTGGAACACACGGGCAAAACGAGAGAAACTAACAGAGCTGATGTTTGAACATTACAACATTCCTGCCTTCTTCCTCTGCAAATCTGCTGTGCTGTCTGCGTATCCTTTAATATTTCACCTCACAAAAGGACGAGACAGAGATGATATGTTTTAACTGTCCCCTTACTGGCTGATAGTAATAATTAGAGTAAAAGCTCTGAAACAAGTATCTTATAATAAGTCTGCATATGTTATGTCTCAGTTTCCTTAACTCTGCATGTTTAAGCTTTGCCAATGGGCGGTCTACGGGATTGGTCCTGGACAGCGGAGCCACACACACCACAGCGATTCCAGTGCATGATGGTTATGTCCTTCAGCAAGGTGAGATATCATCCAGACATCAGGTTTGGAAATAAAAGTATTAAGTTTATTTGTATAGCATATTTAAAGCAGTTGTTTACAAAGTGCTTTGAACAAGTGAACACCTGCAGAGGCAAAGAGAAGATGAGCTATCTGCAGGCATTAATTTGTTCATATACAATCTGCCTAAGAGATCATTTTTAATTGGATAATCTTAAAGCCTGTACTGGTGTAAGAGCTTATTTTCTGTGAATTATGTTGCCATCTGCTGGTTGGAGCCTGCTCTGAAAGTCAGGCCAGTGTTTCTGTAGATGTTCACTTATAATGAGCTTCTGCTGCCATATGAACTGTTTTTGTGATTTACAGCGAACATCAAATTTATCTCCCATACTTCGGTCCTTTATTGTTAAATGTGTGCCATTTAAATATGTTTTCAGGTTTAAAAAGGGGGAGATGTTATGTATTATGGTATGCATAGTTAAAATTTATTCAGTTCTTTTGAGCTGTTTTTTCTTTTTTACAGGAATCGTCAAATCTCCTCTGGCTGGAGACTTCATGAGCATGCAGTGCAGGGAGCTTTTTCAGGAATTAAGTGTTGAAATAATCCCACCTTACATGATTGCCACAAAGGTAAGATCTTTGTGTCACAGGTTCAAATGCTACATCTTGAATAGTCCTCTACAAAGATTCGGCTCATGTTACTCATGTTAGAATTGGAAAATTTTTAATTTTTATTCCTAATTAAAACTTTGACTTGATGAAAGGCTGTGTTTTAAATGTATGATTGACTTGTCAGTACAGGCTGTTCCATTAAATTAATGTTATTACATTAAAACAAAACCTTGAATCGGAATAATGTAATGCTATATATATTAACAATCAGATGTGAATACATTAACATACTTTGTAACATTAGCTTTGATTCTATTGCTTTTAATTGGTTTTATAGCTATTTTAAAAGACTGCAGTATGTAAAGGCGCAATCTGAGTTTTTATCTTTATCAAAAGGAATCCCACAAGGATCAGTTCTGGGAGTTATTTTATTTACTATCTATTATTAATAATGTTATTTCCCCCTTGACAGACTTTAATTTCCACCTTTATGCTGATGGTGTTTTAAAAACTCTGCTGAATCTGCACAGCTGGCCGTAGAGAAACTGCAATGTGCTTTAAGCAGTCTTCAGCATGCTTTTATTGCTCTGAAGTTGTTCTTTCTGCAAGCAAAACAAATTTTATGATCTTCTCTAAAGCTAGAGATATAGGTTTTAACAGCCATCGCTTTGTATCTCAGTGTCATTGTAAAATAGGGAAACCTCAGTGATTTTCAGACTGAAGTATAGTTTAAATGATAAATAAATGTGATCCAGTATAGACTGGCTGATGCTGAAACATTGAGTACATTGGTCCAAGTTTCTAAATCAGATTAAAAAAAACCCAACAAAATTACAAATAGGATTTAACCTTCCCCTTTACTTGTTTTTACATGATCTGCCTAAATATTCTGCATTGCTCTTGACTGTTAACTTCTCATATTTTTGTTATCCCAGGATGCAGTGCGGGAGGGAGCTCCAGCCAGCTGGAAGAAGAAGGAAAAACTACCTCAAGTCACTCGCTCATGGCACAACTACATGTGTAATGTAAGAAGCAAGCAATATGACAAACATATGGTTTGATTTGTTTTGTGTGCATCGTGTTTTTTATTTGTGTGTGCTTACTTGTATTTACTTCTGTTCACAGTGTGTGATCCAGGATTTCCAGGCATCTGTTCTGCAGGTTTCAGACTCCCCATATGATGAACAGTAAGAGCTTTGTTTACAACCTCATATCACATTTGACAAACATTACGTAGAGTCTAGACATATAGTTTATAGTTCAGTCTTATAAGCTTTCCAAAATTACTTTAACAACATTTATAATGTTACACAAAAGTTAACATTGTCCCAGTTGTTTCAATGTCAGTCCTGTCTAGAAAAAATGAACTAAACTCCCTCTCTTTCCTCAGGGTTGCTGCACAGATGCCCACAGTGCATTACGAGCTGCCAAATGGCTACAACTGTGACTTTGGGGCTGAGAGGCTGAAGATCCCCGAGGGGCTGTTTGACCCCTCTAATGCCAAGGTTTGTGCTTTAATTTCAGTTTACAGGTCAGCCAAGATGTTAAAGATGTTATTGGTATTTTACTGTGTTCATTATGAGTTTTTGGAAATATAATCTTAAGTATGAATATGATATCCTAACATTAGGGCTTGTCAGGAAACACAATGTTGGGGGTCGGCCACGTGGTGACGACCAGCGTGGGAATGTGTGACATTGACATTCGGCCGGTGAGTAAAAAGATGTTTCAAATACTGATTACTGTGTTATGGTTCTAGTGATGGGGTGGTTGTTTTGAGTCATTTGAAAAACTTATGTTTAACTTAAATCCATCAAATGATTTTCTTCTGATGGCACAGCTAAAAATGGCATGTTCAATTAATGTTAAAGGTGCATACAGAAATTTACCTCATCAGAAATATGGGCGAGTTTTTGAAGAGGGATTTTAGGCCAACATTCCGCTCCAATTAAAATGCCAACCATGTCTTTTTTCTTGTAGTATTAGGACTGAAACAATAAAAAATAATTCTGACTTTTCATAGCAATGTTTTACTCGTTTGGGTCCTGGGGGGCTCAGCTTTTCTCAGATACATATGTGGGGGCTTTGAAGAAAAAAGTTGGGAACCCCTGGAGGAATAGAAGCAAATGCAACTTGTGTTGTAAAGTACAATTAATCGTGTGAATAATTTTTAAAGCTCTATTTTTGGGGGCTTTGCCTTTACTCTGAGGACAGGACAGTGGATAGAATGGGAAATCAGAGAGAGAGTGGGGAAAGACATGAGGGAACGGAGCCACAGTTGAGATTCAATCCTGCACTGGCAGCTTCCATTCATGGGTTGTTACCTAACCACTAGGCCATGTAATCTATGCTCTGATGTGTATATTGTTTAATCACTTTTGTCCTTTGATCTCAGGGTTTGTATGGCAGTGTGGTGGTGACTGGAGGAAACACTCTCATCCAGGGCTTCACAGACCGACTGAACAGAGAACTCTCCCAGAAAACTCCTCCTGTGAGTTTTCAGCACCACCACATATTCTGATCAACACTATCATCTGAGGCTTAAGTTGATAACCGATCTATTCAAATACTTGTCTGTGTTTTGCAGAGCATGAGGCTGAAATTAATCGCCAACAACACTACAGTGGAACGCCGGTTCAGCTCCTGGATAGGAGGCTCCATCTTGGCATCACTTGTAAGGAAACTCAGCAGCTTAAAGTTACACTGGATTTCATTCTTTATGATACAAAACCATTTTCACACAGATTGGATTTAAAACTGCATCACAGCTAATGATTTAGCCCTTTGAACATAAATCCATCACTTACATGTGGCTGAAACATGGAGATTTACAGGAAAATGTCTCGTACCACTGTGGCATTGACATAGACGCATCATTAAAGAACCACTCTAAAGCAGTTAAGCTTTGTTGAAACTATTATCCCCTGTAATTTATTCTTTATCGTTTTTGTCAGGGAACCTTTCAGCAGATGTGGATCTCCAAACAGGAGTATGAAGAGGGAGGAAAGCAGTGTGTTGACAGGAAGTGTCCTTGATTTGCCACCTAACTGTCTCCACCACTGTCTTTGCCAACAACTCAACATTGCGAGTCACTCACCTCTGACCCTGGACTCAGGAACGTCTACTGATGATCACTCTTGTTTTGTATCATTTGTTTTTTAAAAAAAGTTTGTCCCTAATCTGCCCATCTGACATTCGTACAACAATCAGATATGGACATAAAGTAAACGCTGTCACTGAAATGAAATGAAACATGGTTTTAGCTCCTTTTACATCCAGTTGCCTTATTTTTCAGAAGCATTAGTGTTTTGTTGAATCCTTAAAAAAAATAATGATAATAGGTTTTCTTTGAACTTGATCGTGCTACCCACTGTCCATAATTTTTTTTTTTTTCCAAACTAGATACTCTCAAAATGGTCTCAAGGCCATTAAATGAGGACATGCAAAATAGTTTTTGGATCCCACATGAAAAAACGTGAATTTGCTTAATGCTAGGTTTCTGCAGAATGGTGACCGGATTATCTTTGGTGATTTGGAAGGACAACGTTACTGTTTAAGGGGAGTGTCTTTTGTCCATCTGTGTCTTTTTTTTTAACGTTCTAAGCTCATTATTGTTACAGACCTGTCATTTCTCGCCTGTGGTGATAGGTGTCAGCTGAAATAAATCTGTATTTAATTTTCATTTTGACTTGTTTTCACGTGGTCTTTAAAAATATTTTATTAATTTTTATTAAATTATTTCATTTTCTAGTTTGTGACAAACATTCTATAGTCCACCTCTAAATACATGAGATTGTTTCCCTTCTATTATGGGTCTCTGTGCATGAAAAATCTAGTACGAGTTGTTTGACATGAAAATAGAGTTACACTGAAGTGACAGTAAATGATTACGGGAAAATTATGAAGTCATGAACCTCAAATATCCATTGCAAGTACTTATGAAACTGAAGGAAAAATTGATATGAGATGTATTTTAATAAGTATGAAAACAACGACCAAACAATTGACAGTGACAAAGTATAATTTATCTTGGAGGATCGGATTAAAGCTGCACAAATACACTGAAAAATCTACACAGCATAAGAGGTTCAGGCCTTCTGTTAATTACCCTGGTCAGAGTCAGACCATTGTTAACATCATATGATGAGAAGGCCTTGAGTGTGAACAGATGTCAGGCTAACAGCTCTCAGAAACACAGACTGTAAACTGCTTCAGTTTCATGATGCAGTAATTTTCATGTGAGGAAACTTCTCCTTAAGTTTGGTCTCAGTGTCCCTCTTCATATTAGCTTTCCTGGCCTTGTCTCTGAGATGTTTCTCTATGCGCAGCCTGCAAGAAAAAATTGTAAATCATTCATGCATAACTGAATTACAAAAACATTCAAACTACACATGAAGGGAAACAATCCTGTATGAGTGTTGTATCCTACCTTATGTAGGGGTCAACAAACTTGGGGGTGTAGAACTTCTTTCGCTTGTATCGCTTATTCATGTACCAAGGAATAGCATACTCTTTGAATCGATACCTGAGGGAAGAAAGATCAATGAACGAGGAATGCAACTTTCAGTATTTCCTTTTCCACAGTGGGACACTTAAAATTACTTTCAAGGCAAACAACAAACCTAGGGTAAAAAAAATCCCAAATCAACTTTGCCTTGGCTGAAGAAAAAAGTGAAGACAAGGTATAAATCGTAAGTGATTCTTCACATAATAAACCTGACGATCTGAGGGTAAGCGTGTCAGTGGCACTGATAAATTTGTATTTTTCTAATTTTGATTTTTATTATTTCCTTCAAATACCAGCAACAGCAGTGTTAAAAATTCTACACAGATCACTCATTGCTTATAAATCACAAAATTAACAAACCTGAAACATCAACACAATCCAATCAACAGACAGTACACCTTGAAGATATCTGCATGTATGATCATGTTCTGATACAGTCAAAAATTTAGGTAAATGAGTAACTAAGATAGCATAACACTGACAATTACAACAGATGGCAAAATCAATAATAGCAACAGGACATGATGAAAACAAGAACTAATGATAAATGTATAAAAAATGGACAATTTCAGTGCCTAATCTTAAGGGAAACCATTTTTATTTCCCCACCAGCCTGTTTGCAGGTGACTTTGAATTAAATGGACTTGAATTTCATGGGTCTGAGTGTCCAATTTTCCACTTATTTTATAAATCAGCCATTTGAAGGACATGTTTCTGATAAGGCTATGAACCATCGAGTAGGCTGGGTTATTCTGCCACATCCAGTGTCTCAATTTGCCCAGGACACTCTCAGCTGCAGTGAGGACAGCCTTAAGCCTGTGTGCTATTTCCCACCTATTCTCTCATTCACTTTGAAGCTATTCAAGAGGCATAAGGCAGGTGTAAGAATAAGATCTATTCCTGGGGTCAAAAGCTCCACGTGGTGTTTTAAAGAGTTAACCAACAGAGTGTAACGTCTCCATAAATATATCCAAGTTATAATCCATGTATTTTCTGCACTCACCAGTAAACATATCCAAATACGTTCCTCCTCCATGCGCCTGGTCTGCCTTTCTCCTGTCCTGTCTGCAGCAGACGCAGTGCTGTCTCTCTCTCTTTCACCACTGTCTCAAGTCTAATCATTGACCGCTCAACCTGGTAGAAGATTAAACCGTAACATTTACCAACATCATCAATAGTGCATGTGGAAAGAAAAATGTGATTCTTTCAAAGTTTTGTCAAATAACTAGCTCAAGTTGTTGTATCCCATCCATGTGATTCTTTCAACTGAATTGGTGGATTTGTTATTTTAAGATGGTACCAACCTTCTTTAGTCTTTCTGGACTTGGCATCGCAACCCTTTGCCGTTTTGCTTCCTGCTCAATTGTGAGCAACATGTTCTTTTCTTTTAACAGCACATACCTGTGACAAAATGACAGTATTACACACATCTGATAAAAGGCAACACACAGTTAAACACAGACATACAGTGAACACAGCAGTCCTACCAAAGTGCATGTAGATCTTCATTGCTCTTTGTTCTCAATTGTTTGGCAGTCCATGGTGCACCTAAAAATAATGCAAACCAAAAATGTGACATGCTGACATCATAGCTGTAGCTGTAACATGTAAGGTGTTGAAGCCACATGTACAGGATATGTCAGGTTTGTACCTGACTTCACAGTGGCTTCTCCCCAATTCTCAGGAAGGTCAAAGAACTCTTCAATTCCTCTTCTGCTAATGGTGGTATGAAGGGCTCGGCATTGAGACACGGAGCTGCTGGGACTGAACCGAGAGAGGGCGACAAATGGAGACTTTTCCCTAGGGAGTAAAATAGCAAAATCTTAAGGCTCAGTCCATTTAGTATTTCCTGCAGAGGACACTTCTTAGGATAAACTGCAACAAGTTTCTTCTTCAGCAAGCAGCAGAGAAACATAAAACAATGAAAGCATACTTTCTTAAAATGTTCCTCATTTTCTTTGTTTGCTACTTCCTAATTTCCTCTATCGACTAGAACATTATTCAAGTGCATGTTTGTTGGCTGTTTAATTATTCATCTACCACCAAAAATGAGGGGCATTATTGCTGAGGCTGATAGAAACTTTTCTTATACTACTTCGACTACTTTCTAATACTTAACTGATACATCAGCTATAAATATAACGCCTAGGATAATGTCACAGTCAGTCCTCCAGATAATATGAGGCTTCACACTTTATTTCATGTCCGGACAGTGTTTCCAAATTAGATGCCTCCCTGTCAGGACGGCATTTTGGGACAGCGTTTCCAAATGAACACAGTCCTGGACGAATGCAGGTGCTGCAGAGGAGCCACACGGTGATGTTTACACTAGATTCTTGTTGTAATACATCTACTATTTGCAGAGGGCTTACCTGCATTGTATAATATTAAGTTTTAATCCTATAACGCCATATAATTAATTGATTTGATTCATAAACTTGGACGGTGGTTTGCTGAGTTTATGTTGTGTTACATATCTGGCCACTGCAAGCTTACCTGTGCCATCTCCGCCTGGTGCGTTTACTGTACATCAAGCTGTGAGCTTGTAATAAGAAAATAAATTTGCACATTGAGCCATGTAGGCCTGTAAAGTTTTCCGCTTTTTAGACCAACTTTGCTCTGGTTATTATCCAGCTTTCTTTCTTGAATATCACCTTGACTGTCTTAGGGATTAACAAGGCACACATGGAACCAACGTTATGCTAGAGGCGGATGAGAACAACAAAGCTGCAAGAGCCGAGTTTAAAATGAAATGAACGGACAAATGACTCGCCATGTGAGCTATGAATACCAACAAATGTGTGGTAAAGTGAGCAAAAGACACCGTGAAAGAAGGTCGTTACAACCATGGTTAGTTGACAGAGTTAGAGGACGAATACACACAGAAAAAAGACACCGGCCACTGCTGGAGCCTCGAGATATGTTTAAGAAAAGCCGTCATGTATAATTGAGAAGTACAACCAGCGTTAGCTACCTTACCTCATTCAAAACGCCCCATTTTCACCACTGACACGGCTTCTTACCTGTTAAGAGTAGACTGGTATTTGCTCAAGATAGAGGTACATTTCTGTGCATTTACAGTTGAGGATATCCTACAAACATTTTGAAACTGCTTGCAAAGTGTCAAAACGCGTCCTGTCGTAAGGGACGCCGCCATCTTTTCCGTAGTCCCTCCCACATTTCCCATCATGCACTTTTTTTCTGCTAAACGTGTAATTTAATTTTTAAAAATTGTGTTCTTTATAATTTGTGTATGTTCAGCTTTAGATAATTTGTCTACTTAAAAAAGATATTGAACAAAAATAAATCAAACAACGCTATATGACCTCATCAAATATGGCGATTTCCGCTTCAGCCTTTCATCAACCAATCAGAAACCGTGTTGTTGAACTGTTCTCCCACAGTAGCAATGGTGGGGATGAGCATTCTCAGGTCTGCCGCTGCATTTGCAGCCAGACTGAGTCCCCTGAAACCTGGAAATAATGCTGTTAATATACTCAACCGAACGATCCCACGAACAAATAAAGGTAAGAGACATTTCGGCCGTTGTGTGATAGAATAGTTTGGCTCTAAACGTGGCCGTCTCTGTTATGACCTTGTGCAGGAGTTGTTAGCTTGCCAACAGCTAGCTAGCTGGTGGCGACTACTCTGCTGTCAACAGAAAGTCGGGTAGAACTTAGACTAACTAGAGAGTTGCTCAGCTTTATTTAACTTACTCTGTGAGCTTTAATTGTTATAGTGTCGGTATAGGATAAAGTATCAGCACTTTTGGGGGTTATGGGGTTAACATAGCCTTTGAATGACACTGTTAGCACCCCATGTAACGACGTGATAACTCCCATACAAAGTGTAGAGGATTTATTGTTATCCTTTGAAGAGAATCATTTATACTATCCCCCCTTTTTTTGATTTACATATTGGAAGAAGAAGTGTGAAATGTTGGCATAGTAAGATGTTGATATTAACGTAAAACTGAAGCGCTTATGGTTTATTTATATTGACTCTGAACATAGAAATTATTATCTTTGGCTGTGTGTACATCACATGTTTTCATACAAGGTAGTAGATGAACAAAGGCACTGAAAAATCTGGTAAAATTAAAAGATGTAAAATTAATGACTATAAGATCACAATGTCAAAATGGCATTGTCAGTCAGCCAAACCATAAGCCAATCTGTTTATTTTTATTTTCTCAAAAGACTATGTCTATGTCAAACTATGTCAATGAGACACTTTAATTAAAAGTAGGTGAACAGACATCATTGTTACCTACCTTGTTTTGCAGTTGCTGTTCGTTGGGGTCATGGAAAGAAAATGTTTGTCATCAAACCCTCTGACTACTATGACAGGAGATTTCTGCACTTATTGGTAACTACTGCAACACTATTTTGTTCCTTGCCTGTGAACATTAAAGATTACACTGAGTGAGAAAATCTACGTGATCTAAAAATTTTCCTTTAAATTCAAACTACTTTGCATACAGATAGCAGCTAATTCTGTCCTGGATTGACACCCAGGCTTGAATCATGCAGAGAAAGAACCAGGAACATATGCAATTCATTTTCTGTCATCTCAATTTTTTTCGTAGAAATATTATATCCTGCTGACTGGCATACCAATGGCAGTCATTATCACAGGAGTGAATGTCTTTGTTGGTAAGTGGTCTTTATTTTTGTTTTGTCTTAGTGCTTATTTTGATCATTCAAGTCATCCTTTTGCAAACTACAGTATATCTTTGTCCAATATGAGACCTGAAAATCTTCTGCCCAACCAAAACCCTTCAACAACAAAAATATGAGACTTAGATATTTGCCTTTCATTTTTCATAGTTTTATCATAAATGGGATTCAGATTCAAATGCTTTGCTTTTAAATACATTTACATTATCAGAAAGTATTTGTGGGGTCACCAAGAACAATCAATGGGCCACTTTCATTTATTTTGTTTTAATTAGGCATCCACAAAGTCAGTTCAGTTTCTTTTCAAATATTTATTTCCATAAACATACTTTTTGCCCAGAAACTCTCTTCACTTAGCATCAATGTCTCTGATGAGTTTTTTTTTTTTTAAATCAGGAACCATGTGGCATAGTAGAATGTTTAACGAGTTTCATCAGTTAATCCAACACCAATTAAACTGTGACATCGGCTGTATACATCAAACAAAATAAATGATAAAAGGTGACATAAGCTAAAACTTCTAGCTGTGCTTTGTTACTTCTGAGACTAAAAATAATATATCATAAAGTATTTTATGACCATTTAAAACATGATTAAGTTATATCTATGATTTTTAGTTATTGTAAATGACTTCTCGCAACCCTTTACGGTACCTTTGGGGCCCCCTGGTGGGCCTTAACCTGCACCTTGCCAAGCACTGATTTAAGTATTTGATTTAATAGGTAAGTTTACACAAGCTACATGTTGCTTTGAGCTGAGCTTGTGTTTGTTTTTTCCTGTAAAGGTGAGGCTGAGCTGGTTGAAACCCCAGAGGACTATGTACCTGAGCACTGGGAGTACCACAAGGTAAAATGTTTTATGTGTCACTAATCTGTGCCACAAAAATGTGTAAGTAGGCACAGCAAATGCTCAGCCAGTTTATAATTTTGTGTAACTGAAAACCCAGGAATTGTTCATTTGAATTAAATACATTTATAATCATTAGAAAAAAGTCTTATTGGTCACTTTCTCACACTGCAGCACCCCATCACAAGGTGGATCGCGCGGACCTTCTATGATTCACCAGTGAAGGACTATGAAAAGATGCTGGCTGCTATTCAAATAGAGAAAGAAAAGGCAGACATGAGGTGAAAGTTGGTGTTTAATATTCTGAAGAGTGAAGGCCAGAAAGCAGTTGTGATACAGAGGAAGAAAAGTAGTTAATACAGTCAGTGTATTACTACAGTCAATGTGCTGTAGTATTACTGTCTGAATACATCATGATAACAGCATAATTCAGTATTTTAGCCACTGTATTTAAAAATATTTTCAGTCTTTTAAAACGTATCTATATTATTTGACCGTATCCAGTAGCAGTTTCATTTTTCTGATTAAATCGGCTCATATCTATGCCGTTGTTCTCCAAGTAAATATCTTAATAACACATGTCCAGTTGCTCTAAAGCATTCACGCAGTAGAGTGGTAGTTTGCTGCCAACACAACAGGTTTTGTTATTCTAAGGATTTCTGTCTGAAGCAGATCTCTCACAAATTTGCTTCACAGTTAACTGAAGGAAAACTGAGCTTAGTTAAACCTTAAAAACAGGATTGAAAGCAAGAATGGCAAATTATGGGCATCATTGCCACATATGATATGCTGTGCTTTGACCTTACAAAATGAAATTAAGTATCCAAGCTAAAAAGAAGGTCAGATTTTGCTTTAAAATACTTTTCATTTCTCTTTTTTGGAAAAGTGGGCTGGTATTTAGCTTGTTAGAAGAAAATAAAGAGTAGTGTTATTATACACAGTTAAGGGATTTATGTCTTTTGTTTTCCATTTCTAAAGCAACATTGTAATATTTAACTGCCTGTTTGTTGTCAACAGACTGACTCAGTTGGAGGTGCGCAGGCAAATGAGAGAGAAGGGTGACGGCCCCTGGTTCCAGGTGAGCACCCTCAACAAGGAGCTCATCGATTACCACCCCAAAACCAGACCTGACAATTAATCTGGATGTTTTTGCCACCTGTACATCATGCCGATCAATCTCACTGTTTGTACATTTTCCTCGTATGCGTAAATAAAATATATATACTGAATCTTTTGTCCTCAGGTGCTTTATGTCAGGCTCATGCCGCAAAAATGTTTGACCTTAAACTGGTTTAGTTCTTCAGGTCTTTGTGTTTGGAAGGAATAATTTATGTGTGATTCCTGTGACAAAATGCTACCTGTTCAGGTGGTACACTGTCTCTCTTCCTTTATATGCTGGGATATCTCTTCCTTTATGACCCTAGAGAGGATTACCTGGTAGTGGATGACTATTATTGCTCACATCATGTCAGTTTATTGATTATTTGTACCTTATCTGATTTTAGCAGGGAGAATGCACTGAGACACAATGATGAACACAGAATCTATCAACAGTAATGAAATGGAGAGCATCGTGGTATAAGGCATGCGATGGCTTTAAGACAGGAGAAGTTAGTCTAAAACCAGCAAAATTGTTGCCTGGACAATCTTTATTTTATTTTTCACTGTTAGGCAGGACTTAGGCTATGTTCACACTGCAGGCCTTAATGCTTAATTTGGATTTTTTCTCAGATCTGATTTTTTTTGTTTGCCTGTTCACACTGCAGTCAACTTTCAGAAGCTCAGATATGTATCTGATTTAGAACCACATATGAAAGTGGCCTGAATTGGATTCAAATAGGTCAGATTCAGTGTGACTTGCACTGTTCACACTGTCAGAAATAAAATCAGATTGGAGTCACATTTGAGCAAAAAAAAAAGATTCAGGTCACTTTCAACTGCAGTGTGAACGTAGCCTTATAACACTTAAAGAAATAAGCCGATGCCTTACTTTCCCAACTTAGTTTGAAATGTGAGACCTAAAAGACAGATCCTGATCAAACCAGATGCCCAGGTATTTGAACTATTGGACACATTCATTGTTTACGTCATCTAATAAGGTCAACAAAGCATGAATGGGCTCAGTGATCCGTCTAGAGAAAACCATTGATTTTGTTGTTGCAAGACTGCCTATAAGGAGGGAAAGGTAAAAAAAAAAATGTGAAAGAGTGGCAAAAGAAGTGACAAAAATCTTTTAGAAGTGGATAGACATGGCAGAAATGGAGAAGTGTTAAAAATAGTAAAAACAGCAAAAATGGGCCAAAAAGGCAAAAACTAGCCAAAAAGAGTGGCAAAAGCATAAGAATGCTTAAAAGTAGCAAAAAGTGTATGCAAGAAGGTGAAAAAGGGAAAAAATGTTTTTTTTTTTTTTTTTTTTTTTTTAAAGTGGAGAAAGAGGGAGAAAAGCTCAACAATTGGCTAAAAGCGGCTAAATAGGCATCAAGGGGAAAAAGGTGAAAAAATGCAGCATTAAAAGTGGCAAAAGGGGGTGAAAAGTTGTAAAAATGGGTTTCAAGTGGCAAAAGGAATAGAAAAAAAGAGGCAAAACAGGTTACCCAATAATAGTTTGACACATTTTTTAGCTCCAAATTAAGGTTAGTGTTGGCCAGGACCCTAGCAACAATGCTACTGGTACAACAAACATACTTTGATACTATCAATAAACCACAACTAGGGAGGGCCCATTCTCTGGGTTTTTCAGGGGCTCAGCCAATTCTGTGGGAAGGCCTGCCAGGAGGTTCAACATTAGTTTGAGATGAACAAGAGCTTGCTGAAAACAGTTAAAATCTGTCAGAAGCTACAAGAGGGCTTGACTGTTGGAGGGTGCAGTGGAGTATAAAACTGAATGATTTCAATAAAGATTGATTTTACAGTTTGCAATTTGCCCTCCAATGTCATTGATATGAAGAGTAAAAAGAAGTGGCCAAAGGATGGATGGCCCTTTGCTGACCTTTAAAAAGGGCGACTTAGCATTATCTACAACTACTGCTTACGTTCTGTTTAATAAATATTTGAGAAACAAGTTGCATGCAGTCTGATCAAAACCAAGAGAAAACAATCTACTGAACAGGGTGGGGTGGTCAACAGTATCAAATGCCTTGGAGTTTGGACACATCATGTCAGTGATTGTTTCCCACTGGATTTCAGAAGAGGAGCAGTGATGTGGAAAGAAAATGAATGGAGACCACTATTATCCTCTAAAGCCTGTTGGAATTTGGTATAGTGCCCTGGAAACCTGGGTTTTTCTATGCTTTATATTTTGTCAAGTCATTTTTGTAGTTTTTGGAGTTAGCGCGAGTGTCCGCCTGGTGGCAGCACTGTGCACGTAATGATTGCCAAAACAATGGGCGATATGGTGGTAGAAATAAACAAATTCTCAGTCTTTTTGGTAAGCGTATGAAGTCAGTCCCTTCCTAAGCTTATTTTTAAACACGGCCTCCACAACTGTTCTAATTTTGAACGCTACAAAGAAACAATACAACAAACAGCCCATTCAACAAAAAAATTTCACCAGATGACATCGGAGTAATGACATTTTTCGATGGACTTTTAGCATACTGCAGTAAGCAGCTGCTCTTAAAGAGCTGCTCGTATATTTTTCCTGGATCCTGGACAGGGAAATATGGTGTAGTAAGCGTGGGTGGCTTTATGAATCATCCTCAGAGGTGGGAGGGGCCCATCTGATAAAACATCCCAGTGTGTTCAGTCAACAGTAGCTGCTGAAATTTCTGCGCAGGTCAAAGAATTTTTTATGCGAGGAAATCAAAAACAAAAGACAACAGATGAAGAGCGGTCTCCATGCACTACAGCCTGTGTAGCAACAGCCAGCCAGCCTCCACCCCTCTGTCATTTTATTTTTATGTTTTTTAGCGTCACATCCCCCTGGCCGGAGGAATGTAGAGACGGAGAGCTTTAAAAATAGCATCCTCTCCTCTGACAGCGCTGCTTTGGTGGCTCCGCAGCACTGTGGTGCGAGAAGCAGGAATGCGAAGATGGCTACAGACCTAGGAGAGCTGCTGGTCCCGTACATGCCCACCATCAGAGTACCCAGGACAGGAGACAGGGTTTTCAAGAGCGAGTGCGCCTTTTCCTTCGACACCCCTGTAAGTGCCAGTCTCATAGACTCACACGCCGAGACGTGAGCGTGTTGTTTTCGGGTTGAATGTGCGTGGCAGGCTGACGGTCTGTCATGCCTCGGCCAAACAACACACGTGAACCTGCTGTTATGTTTGTGTGTACCCATGGCCGCCTTCCTCATGAACTTGAAGACAAATTAAATAATTAAATGTTGTTTACATCCCATGGGAGAGGCATGGAGGGGTTTCCCTTTGTGCAGGGGAGGGGTAGACCATTCAGTTCAGACCAAATACCCTTTAAAGCGGTAAATACGCATGCTAACACACCCGCTCTAAGCTGTTAATTTGTTTCAAATGCTTTAGCAGCGCTGCCAGGTTAGCTGCAGCTGCTCTGTGGGGCTAAATAGTGAGTTTACAGCCACCATATGTTATTGTGTTATATTTAATCTGGTAAAAACTCGGCTCGAATCTGCCAGGTGTATTTAACTTGAGGTATGCAACAAAGCTACACTTTTTAAAATTAAAGTTATGTCGGAACAGTGAATTGTTACTGTCTTTTTGGTGTATTATGGCTTGTTTTTTTCATAAATAGTTAAATTCACTGCATTTTTCAAAATTAATTCATAACGACAAAGCAGATATTGATGTCATCACCCCAGTATTGATTAATATTCAGTTTTAAACTTAAACGTCCTTCAATATGGATTTATAGTGTGCACTAAGGGTTACTAGAGAGTGTGGTCGTAGAAACTCTCATGACCTATATTTTATAGCAGGTTTTTCTTTGTTTTTGAGACTTAATAATTTTCTCCTGTGATAAGGGACCTGTGATCGCACTAAAACATTCCTCTTTTTTAACATTGTATTTGTGTGTATTTTAAATATTTTCATTGTCCAACTAAAATTTATTCTGTCACTTACTAACAAAGACAGACTAAATATGTATAGAAATAATGAATTTTAGGCTGTTTACACATTGTTCATACAATAAGAAAAGTAAACTTTCTTCAACTGAAACCTCTTTTAAAGGTGACTCAGCTGTCTGGAGTTCATCATGTAGGCCGAGGACTGGTTTATTTTTATCCTTGCACTGTTGAAGCTCGTATGTCACTCTGGGCCACTTAAAGGTTTATCACAGAGCTTCATAGGGGCTGCACTGATTGCAGATTTAGGTTAGATTTGTAAGGATATACATGATGTATTTTGTTCCTGGAAGAAGGCAGTTGAAAGTGTAGATGTTTGGTTTGTCTGTTAGAAACATGAAACCCCTTCAATGACTATTGTTGGGTCTAAATTTTGCATTTAAAAGTCCTGATGCTTGCTTCACTAGCGTTTGAATAAACATCATTTATTCGTTATTGTTTTTGATACATCCTGTAAACTTGAGATGATATTTGATTGCTTTGGCCCACATGCACTCACAGTACATTCAAGAGGAATGGGTTACTGTGTTGTCAAACAGAAGCACTTGCATGCCACTAAATCAGAGATGTAGTATTTTGTTGTTTTTATATTTTTCTTGGCACATTTTTTTATATAAAACAACAGCAATAGTTAAACTGATTCAGAGAATCACTTCTAAAATAGTAGATAGACCATATTTATACTATTTTGAGACATTTATAGCAAAAACCATGTAAAATTGCACTGCTGATTCCCAGTAGAAACCAGGCTTTTCAGCACCAGACATGTTCTCGATAGAAGTGTTATTTTATTTCTCTGCGAGTGTGCTGGAGCAGATTCCTGGCTATTTGACAAGAGCTGAGAAAAAGAGATCCTTCTTGAAAATGTGCTTTCTGAATCATTGGCACTGGTTTCTTACCAGCATTTCCACTGTGAATGTGTTACATCTCTGAAACCAGTGCTTTTAGTGTGAAACAAAGTACATGATACATTTCTCAACATTTCCCTTTCTTGGAGGTTACACTTCTTTCATGCTAGCAAAATGCCTATACTAAAAGATTATCAACATCCTATATTTGCTTAGAAATAATAAAGAGCTATTGTTTTTCTATTGAGCTATATTTCTTTCTGTTAATGTCAATAGAAAAGGATAGTAAGAAGGAGCAAGGTAAGTAGTTGAACACTTTCAGCTTCTGCCAAATCAGACAGACTAAACATTGAGAATATCTAGTATAAAACATAGTGGAGGAAACTTTATGTACTTTTATGTTCACTTTCAGCATCCCCATTTAAGTTGCATTGATTAAAGGTGTCAAAGTCTTTGATTAACTAAATATTTTTGATACCACAGAGTGGTACTGTAAAGTAATGAGCCTTAAAACCCGTAAAGATACTCTCATTTTTTGGTAAAAGACAGGGATTTTGCTTGTGTGTTTGGACAGTTAAATAGAAGAAATTACTCAATATTCAGTGCCTGGGACTTGTTGCCCTAGTATTGAAACAGGTATCTGTATCATGTGATTATTACAAATATAATTTCTATGTTAAAATTCTGGTATCATAACAACTGTCATATTATATGGTTATTGACTGTGCTGTTGTTCTGGTCTGCAGGAGTCAGAGGGAGGTCTGTATGTGTGTATGAACACATTCCTGGGATTTGGACGAGAACATGTGGAGAGACATTATCGCAAAACAGGGCAGAGTGTTTACATGCACCTCAAGCGACATGTCAAGGAGGTAAGGTTGCACTTCATCAGAGTTTTTATCATGTTTTTCTATAACGGCACCACAGTATACATGTCTCTTTTTGAAATACATCTGTGATGATAATTTTCAATAAAAGGCAAAAAGAGAAACATTAATATGATGGCATAAATGTTAGTGTAGAGAATTTCAATTACTACCATGAATTAGCACTTGGTGTGTAAATTTATTGTCAAACTGATCTTAACATACTGTTGGCAGCTTCACGCAGATCTCAACTCCATCCAACCAGGCAAATAAAAATGAAAAACGGATTCATACTTAAGTAGTTTTTCACAAAATAGTAATGCAATCTGAGGACCTTATGCCACATAATTTGTAAAAATACTTTTGTGAAATTGGAAATGAAAACCTCTCTTTTTTGTTTAACTAGACCTAAAACTAGGGCTTTCCAAAGATGAACATTTTTTTCTCCCGATTAATTGCAGAATTTCTGTAGTTAATCATGATTAATCACACCATGTTTATTGCATTTTGAAATTCCAGTATTTTGCATTTTAAACTATTCTCATGTCATTTTGGATTTTCCCATAGTCTTCAACTAAGGGTAATTGATTTTCTGGTTGTATACAGATGTTATTTTAGAGGGAGATCAAAAATGACATGACATTAACCACATAAAAGAAACTTATTATGTATTGAAAATAAAATAAGACATCGTTAAAAAGGTTCAGATGACTTTGACTTGTCCACTGAGCTGTGTGTGAGTTTTTAAGGTGAAATGAGATATTAAAGAGAAGTGGTGGACTTATTTTACATCGTTGTGACTACAGGGAGACAGCATGCGATTAATCACAATAAAAAATAATTAGTGCATAATAATTAGTTGTGGACCTAAGTTAATCATGATTAACTTGATTAATCTTGACAGCCATATTTTAAACACAATATAATGTGGATTAAAGCAGATGTTAGTTTTTGACAGTACCAATGATCGCTCGTTAGAAGTCTGGTATAAAAATTCATCATGATTTATAAAAATTCGGGACGCTTGATAATGGATTTTTGCTGACATCTGATATGCCAATATTTGCTAATTATTTTCAGCTGATACAAAAATTGATACAGATTTTTAGCTAAATGTAGTTCAGACCTAAAACTTCAGTCCTTAATAGACACTATAATGTTTAAGATTGATGATGAATAAAAAAAGACTTCAGCTGACCAAAGTCTGTTGGTCCAGCCTAAAACTCCACTAACTTATTTGTTCATACTGCCGATATTTACAGATGATACAGGCAGATTTTCGTGGCCAAAATATCATCAGAAGTCTTTATATCTACTAATAAAATAATTCCCTTTATAAGCTAATATTTGCCATTATCAATATCATACAGATGAAATAATGCATCCCTAATAAAACAAGCTTCATATTAGACGAAGACCTAAAAATGTTGTTGTTTTTCGCTGTCAGTCAGGCTAACATTTTAAATGCTACAAAACTATTACTCACATCAGTGGGGTGAATTAGAAGAAGGCTGCTGAATGCTTATAGCATGATGTCATAATTATGTTTTTCTGTGACTGAATTAGCAAAATTTGTCTTGGCCTTGCTATTGGACTCTCTACTGTGACCTTCAGACCGAGTACTACTGAGTGTTTGTGTCTAACACTGGATATGTTTTCAGCTCTGTATCTATCTGTACTCCTAAAATAACAACTATAACCTTTTACACACGCCTGTTTGTATCCATATGAATAATGCTTCCGGGTCACCAAGTAATTCCCAATAAAGTTTCCTAGAGAGAGCTTTCATTAAAAAAAAAAAAAATAACTTTGTGGTTTACTCATTTTGGATGTCCATGTTTTTGATTAGAAGTCTCGAGGCACTCTGATGATATCTGTAAGATTTTTTTTGATAAATCATGGATATGCAGATTATGTTTATTTTCCAGTGAGACCAAGATACATAATGATGGGGTTGTAGCAATATCTTGTACAGTGTTGGGAGTAACGTGTTACTAAGTAACGTTACTTTGAGTTGTTAAACCACTGCTTATAAGACAAAATAAGTGCAATGCATTTCACCTAAACATGAAAAACTGTTAAATTCAATTAAGTGCAGTTTCCAAACTTAACTGGCACTCTAGCATATTGTCATACTGTAACAACTTTATTATAATCTGATATCCACTTGTTAAAATTGTTATTTTATTTGCCATATCCACTAGTTTGCACATTTTAAAAGTAAAGATTTAAAAAATGAAGATTTAGAAAGTAAATTGTTCCTGTCATATTAAAGTTTAGGAAATGGGATCCAAAATTCAAGCAGTTGCAATAAAAATTGCTAAATTTCAAACAGCACAATGTCTTGATATTTACAGAAGTACAAAGAAAAATTATTCTATGTACAGCAATCCATGACAGCAACTCAGAAATCTATTATAACATATTAAGTCTGAGTCAAAGGCTGGTCACACAATACACAATTTTAAGCCCATTTGACGCCAGATTTGTCTCCCCGATGATCGTTAGGGTGTACCACAAGTGGAGGCTTGTCGCAAACAATTATTTATCTGAATAATCACCAAGTTTGTTGTGTAAACACAATTATTTTACTGCTCCAAATCACGTTTTAGCCCCCCAGACCCCAATCCTTCCTATCAAACACGTTTGATATTTACGATTCCAGGTTGTGAGCCTCAGTCAGTGAGAGCGACCAGACTGGGTAGCATCACCAGCTGGATGTTACGTACTTTCACCACTTGCAAACATAACCACAACTGTAGCTTTACTCCAGCCAGGATTTCATCCTCATTCTTTTAGTTGTTTTGGGATTTTTGCCACACTTGTAATGCATGCCAGAACAGCCTGGACAGCGTGCTGAGGATATCAGTAGTCTTCCATGTTAGTTATACTTCTCAATGTCCAATGCAGGAGGCGGCAGTAGCTCATTCTGTTATAAAGTAATAAAAAAGTATGTCTTCTTCTTCCTCTGAAGTCATGTTTGATCATGCGAGAGTCTGTGTAATCTTGTGTTTGGGGAGTCTTCACAGTTAGGTCGTTGGCAGGTCGGCAGGCGTGTTGTCACCAGAGGTCCGATGGTCTTGAAATTGTCCGAATGTCTGTGGTCTCCCAGAGTTAAAAACAAAAATCATTTAAGATTTGTAAATCATTTAGTGTGTGGCCAGCCTAAGGGCTGATACAAATCTGTGTTTCGTTTTGAAGTTTGTGGTGTTGCATTGAATTGCATTGTGTTGTTTTAATTGTTATAAATCAGTTAAAGGTCTATAATTTTGCTCCATCCCTGTGTGTGTTTCAGCAAAATTTACACTGTAACGTGCTTCCAAAGAGAGACCACTTTTACTAAGTCGATGTAAACAACGGAGGCGTTAGTGGCTGCCCTGTTTTTGACTGTCTCTAATTGCCCTAAGATAAGCTCTGCTTTGTAAAGAGCTGCTATTTCCATGCCTGGATCTGAGCACAAACAGCTGCTCACATTCTGCAGGCTCCTGTGTCTGCTGTTCCTTTCCCATGAGTCCCGTCAGTCTCAAGTATGTCAGCATTCTCTGTCTTTCTGTCTGCCGCCGTGTCCTCCTCCCCGCCGAGTGAACAGGAAACAGTCACCTGAACCAGAGAGGATTCATAAGATACCAGACCAGGGCTTTGGGTTGTTTTGAAACCAATAGACCCTTATTTTAGTTGATCCACTGAAAAAGTGTTATTTGAATCCCTCTTTGCAAGGTTTGTGGCAGAATGAAAACATATACCTGACAAAGACGTGTTATTTCACTGAGTTTTCTACCAGTCTGATAATGATGGCTCTACAGGCAAAGGCAGGCCCAAACACATTTGACATACTGTAAATGATATCTGTCCAAGTCTACAAATCATGCATGCAACTGAAGCAGCTTGATGCATCATTTTTTAATTTTGACCCAAGAGGGGGTTTTCCCTTCACTCTGTAACCTGACCTGGCAACTTGAACATGCAGCATCTATTTCTAACAAAATGACAACCATCTGGAGGGCATGAAGGCTTTTCAGCAATTTACAAAGAGATTTATCAAAGGCACTAAAAGATTTTTTTAATGTGGCGAAGGTTCTTTGATCTGATTTAATTTCTTCCTTCCTGTGTCCCACAGAAAGCCACAGGAGCTGCAGGAGGCGCCATCCCAAGGCGAAGGAATGGAAAAGTGTTTTTAGGTAAGTAAGACTTTATGTCAATCAGGCAGCAATGAAAGTTGTAGCCAGTTTTTTTGTGAAGCTGTAAATATTAATAACCAAAAAAAAAAAAATGTGTCACCCCAGAGACCTCCAGAAATAAAATTAGTGTTGAAACAGTAACCAAAAGTCTGTAAAAACACCCTGTTGCTTGCCTCCTTCTCTGCTGTCAATTCATACGGTAAAGGTCCAGAGTCAGGTGGTTCAATTTGAAGGCCCAATTTTCTTTTAAGGCAGTAGTAACAAAAACTGTAAAATATGAATATCAAAATTACAAAAATTGTGTTTATTTCCAATCACATACATTTTTATTACTTAGTATCTTAATTGATGCTGCAATTAATCATAACTTTGTGTCACCTATACCTTGAGGCTCCTTTATTGATTAATAAAAGAAAATGTTTTTCATAAATGATGAATGAAAGACATCAAAAATGATCACGATTAGCTCTATTTTCATTTAATCACAATACCTTTTTTTCATTAATTTGACCTCAAATTGGCTTTAAATTAAGTTGATATTCCTATTCAAATGTTTTTTTAATTTTAATTATTGAGTAAATCTTTTAAAATGTGATGGTCTCGGTGCCAATCAGTTGAGAAAGCCATGCCCTAAAATGTCCGTATTATACCATTCATGACATGACATTTTTGAGTCCTTAAAAGAGAAAGCAGGTGTAGCACTGGATGCATTTTATATGTTTGTTTTTTTTTAATCTATTTGTGTTTTGATGAATAATAAGAAATGTAATTTCAATCTTTTGAAACCACTTACTGAACTAAGAGAGGCCTCTTTGTTATAAGCCAGTGTTATTGTCTGTTACTCTGTTGTGACCCCTGAGCTTCCCCACCAGCCAGCCTTTACCCAAAGCGTCAGATATTTCCCATTATTAGACCCCTCCTCCTCCTGTGCTCCAAATATAGCTCATTTATTTGTATATGTCGGTTGGTAACTGCTCCAAATCAAAGCCTGGTCTGGACCCCCTCCCCCTCTGCAAGTGGGTGGGCGGGTTTGTCGCTGGCCCCTCAGCTGCCACCACCTGTCATCCTCCCTTTAGGCTGACACACATCTACTGCAGCTCTGATGCTGTTGCGAGAGGACCAGGTGTCTCTCTGTTGGCCCAGCAGGGGGGAGGAATTCCTTCCACTCACCCTCCGTTTAATTAATGTTGTTGATTAATAGATTTTTTTTTATCTGTTGGTTTTGATCTGAACATGAGGTCAAAACTTCAGCCAACAGCAACTCTATCTCTCTAATGGAAATACTTCTTAAGATGTCCCTCTTTGGGATGATTGAACCTGCCGCCCATTTTGGATGTTTGATGTAAGTGTAGGCATGTGTGCGTCTGCCGTCATCTCCATACCAGTCCTGTGATTTAATCGAGCCGCTGTGTGCCAACGTCCATGAAAGAAGAGGGCACGGTAACAATGTCAGGGATAACCTGTGATCCTGTTTCTGATGAGTCATTACTCAAGTTTAAGCTGGAGTGGAAAAAGACAACTCTATATGGAGAATGATTTAACACAAGAGGCCCTCACTAAATTTCACTACAAAATAATTTCTAGCTGAAATTGCTTTGATATTATTTTGATTAAAGCTCAGATGATTAGTTTGATCTATTAAAAGAACAACAGAAAGTATTAGAAATGCAGGAAATGTTCTGGTTTCTACCTCTTCAATGTCTCATATTACTTTATCAGATATTTGGTTCATTAACCTTTCCATAGGCAATTTTTGCCATTTTGTCATTACTTTTATTTTGACAATATAAACCTCTCAGAAGAGGTTTACCATGCTCATGCTCTCTCACACCCACACCCACACACACAGTGCTAAGCATAAATGAGTACATCCTAACAGATTTGTCAGAAAACCTTTAGTTTCCTTACAGAATCAACATTTTCTCTGGGATACTGTACCACAAAATACTCTCACAAGTGTGGGCCATTATTTGCAAGCAAGATTTGAATAGCACACACAAGAAGTAATGTTCCTAACAATACCATTCAAGACCATGTTGCAAAAATGAGTACACCCCAATGAATGTCTTAGGAGCAATGCTGAATTTTAGACCACAAAATTCTAATTAACAAGAATCCAACCACAGGTGAGTCTAATGATTCATTATTAGGTGTCCAGCACACAATTGACTGTAAAAGGGCGTTATTTAACAAAGAAAACCCTTTCCCATTTCATGCTGTCAGCAATGGGACCACATAGAAGAGAAATGTCACAAGACCTGGGTAAGAAAATAATTTCTTTACACCAGAAAGGTGAAGGCTACAAAAAGATAAGCAAAACTTTACTTATCAGTAAGAATACTGTAACAAAAGTGATACAAAAATTTAAAAAAAGATGGTACTGCAACCATCTCATTCACACATCCAGGCCGCCCATGGAAGTTAAAGCCTCGACAGGAGCGTCTTCTGATTAGAAGGGCTGAAGAAAATCGATATGCAAGTTCACTGCAGTTAGCTAAAGGAGTAGAAAGCCAAACTGGGGTGACTGTTTCCCGTGACACAATACAGCGTACACTGCAGAGGAATGGCATGCATGGGTGTCATCCACGAAGAAGGCCTCTCCTAAAGCCCATGCACAAAAAAGTCCACCTAGGATTTGCCAGGGCCCATGTTGAAAAAGATAAAGACTACTGGGACTCTACACTCTGGAGTGACGAGACCAAGATAAATGCTTTTGGAACTGATGGCTTCAAAACTGTATGGCATCGCAAAGGTGAGGAGTACAAAGAAAAATGCATTGTGCCTACAGTGAAACATGGTGGTGGCAGTATCCTTATGTGTTGCTGCATGAGTGCTGCTGGTGTGGGGAGCTGCATTTCATTGATGGTATCATGAATTCACAGATGTACTGCTCTATGCTGAAGGGTCGTCATGCAATTTTCCTACATAATAATCCAACAACACATCTAAGGCTGCTGTTGCATTTCTGAAGAAGAACAGGGAGAAAGTGATTCAGTGGCCAAGTATGTCTCCTGATCTGAACCCAGTCGAACACCTATGGGGAATTCTGAAGAGGCAAGTTGAGCATCACTCTCCATCCAGCATCCAGGCTCTAAAGAGTTCATTCTTGAAGAATGGAAAAAGATAGGTGTTGCAACATGTCACAAACGTGTTCATTCCATGCCTAGAAGACTTGGTGCTGTCTTAAAAATCATGGCAGTCATACAAAATACTAGATGTAGTCATTTTTGTTGTGAGGTGTATTCATTTTTGCATCAATTATCTAAGTAAAACTGAAGATTTTTGATCTAAGTTGTATTATTACCCTTACTTTCATGTGAGTTAAACAAATGTTCAATAAAACTCAGTTTTGTCAGAATTCTGAAAGTTGCTCCTGTGGTCATTGAGATATTGAGTAAAATGTAACTTTTCAAAGGGGGTGTACTCATTTATGCTGAGCACTGTGTGTGTGTGTGTATATATATATATATATATATATATATATATATATATATATGTATATATATATATGTATATGTATGTATAGTGCTTAACAAATTTATTAGACCACCCTAACTAAAGTAAGGTTTATGCCACAGCTGCCCTAAATTAACAGCATTGGTAATTACCAAAATCATTTTTTATGTTTCTGCAATGGTTAATACATCAATATGTAGAAGCTCTTTAACCAAAATGAAATTTTTAATGCTGAAATATAATTATTATTGTTATTCATGAATTTTCAAATTTACTGATTTACAAAAAAACTGAAAAAATAGTAAAGCACATAATTATTTCTTGATTAATATTTCAAATTATAGTTATTTACTTGCATTCCTGAACAGAAAAATTAGTCTTAGTGCTTGAATGTTATGCTTGATTAATTTCTGACTTCTCAGAGAAGCCCAGTAAGCCGGCTCAAATTTGGGTGAATTCAGTTTGAAATTTTGAGAGCTCACTGAAAATGAAGGAGTCCGCATTAAAGCACTTCATGATGCTGGATGGTCTCTGAGACAAATGTGACAGGTGGTCTAATAAATTTGTCAAGCACTGTGTGTGTGTGTGTGTGTGTGTGTATATATATATATATATATATATATATATATATATATATATATATATATATATATATATATATATATATATATAACATGGACTGTCTATTAGTGCCAGTCCTGTAAATGTGGAACACTGTATCCTATGTATAAAATTAATTTACTCATGAAATTCAAATGATTATTTTGGCTGTTTAAATAGACCTATTGACATTAAAAAAAATATGAAAGAGAGCTTAAAACTCACACTTTCCTCATGTGATTGCCATGCAAATATTTTTTCACGCTATCATGTGACAGTAATTGTCCGTGAAGACGTCATGTTGGTGTTAAAGTAAACCTCTAAGGTTTAATTGCTCAAACAATAAAAATGTAGCATTCAAACTGATAAATTTTCAGAAGCACCCCAATTTTTCAATGAGCAGGTCATAAACCAAAACAATGAAAACTAGGGATGTATAAGTAAGAAAAAGCAGAAAAGTTGCTGAAACCAGATGATTTTGTTTGGATTGAAAAAAATAACTGATCTGTAAAAATCAGTCATTAAAATAATTTTCTCTTTGTTGATAATGAAGTACTAGTTTAGCTTTACGGTGAAAATGTTTTTGGAGACTAGGTCAGATAAAATGCCTGCATATATTTTTCTCCATTTTCTTTAATTTTAGACGAAACAATTAGTCAAAAAAATACAGGTCAGATTAATCGATAAGGAAACTAATAGTAAATTATAACCTTTTTCTTGTTGGTGAAGTTATATTATAATGTAAGTAATGAAACAAAGCTCAAGCTACAAAGGCTAAGTCATACACTCTAGTAAACGCTGACTAATAGAAGTGTGCTGACTAAATATATTTATGCATAAATTGTTTCTGAGTCATCAGCATTATATGAAGTCATTCTGTCTCTGTTCATGCCAATGAGGGTTTTGTTCAAGTATTACTTAGTGTGTTGAAGACATAGAATAAGAGTCATACAATAAAAATAAACAAGAATAAAGAGGACCGTGACCCGTTATGTCCATCGGTAATATGTTTAACAGCTGTTTGAACAGCAGCTGACTGGATGTTTACTTCCCACCCTGTAGATTTAGAGCTAAACCGTGATTTTAACGGCGAGGACTATGAATACGAAGACGAGGCCAAGCTCATCATTTTTCCAGACCACTTCGAGATCCCCTTACCAAATATCGAGGAGTTGCCTGCTCTGGTCAGTGAGTCGGTGCTGCATGAGCTCTGTCTGTTTGCTTGCTTGTGGTCAGAGCATGCACTCAGTGGTTCCCTTTACAGTAAACAGACAGGAAGGTTTAGCATCACCCAATCCTAACAGAACCGTAAGAATATGAACTTTGAGCATGATTTGATCACAGGCTACTCTTCAACAATTAAAAGACTGGCGAACCACTGGATGCAGATAACACTACAGAGCTTTTATCATTTCTTCTTTGTGAGTCACTGCTTGCATGGAGTTTATATTTAACTTTTTTTTAAATTGTGGTTTGGTTTTGTTTTCAGAGTGATATGAGCTCCTACTATGAATTGGTCTTGGTTTGATGTTGCAGCATCTGTGATTGATTATTCAAATTATTTTATGCATGCATACATTTATCTGTAAAACACCTGGTGAAATTCTCTCTTGTTTGAAATTACTGTGCATATTTTGTTTCTGCATTGATGTTGCAATCCTCCTGGGCTTGACAGTTTGCTCCATGTGACACAGCTTCACTTTCTCGTCTGTAGCTTGCATGGCCATCTTTGCTCTTCTATTTGCATGCTTTGATTAATTTTACTGAAGGATGATGGGAGTTTGACGATACAGAAGGAAATATAAAATCTTACAGCATGCTTATAAAAAGTTTTCTTCCCCTTGGATCTTTCACCCTTTTACTGATTTTATAAATCAGTAATGGTCAATATAATTTGGCTTTTTTGAAAACAAACAAAAAAACAAAAAAAAATTACATAAAAACTGTCAAAATCAAAACAGATTTCTACAAAGCAGAATTAGTCGAATAAAATTAAGTAATGAAAAATAAGTGATTGCATAAATATTAACCCTCTTTAAAGTGACTGACCTAATTCAACAGAGGTCCAGCCAATTGGTGCTAGTAGTCTCACAATAAGTGAAATGGGGATCACCTGAGTCTGGTGAATATGTCTCAAGTGATTGTAGTATAAAGACCCCTGTGTCTTTTAGCATTCTTGGCTACCATTACACCATGAAGACAAAGGAACACTTCAAGCAACTCAGAGAAAAAGTTGTTGGAAATATACAGTGCTTAACAAATCTATTAGACCACCTTTCATATTTGTTTCAAAGACCATCCAGCATCATGAAGTGCTTTAATGTGGACTCTTTCGTTTTCAGTGAGCTCTCCACGTTTCACCATTTTGAACAGGAATGAGGGATTTCAAACTGAATTTGCCCAAATTTGAGAAAATGACCTGAAGCATAAAGTGAAAGCTACACAGAAATAGTTTAAAGCAGTGGTTCTCAACCTGGGGGGGACCCCTGTTGGCCTGCGAGCATCAGCTTGGGGGTCCGCAAATTAATTCAAAGCAAATTATTAAAGTAATGCCATGTCATTAAAAAGCAAATAAATACATATAGGGACCACAGTGCACATAAAACAACCACACTAAACCAGTGACTCCAACATCAGTCAGCTTTGGGCCAGTAAAAACCCAGATATGATTGTGACATACTACATAAATCTATCACTCGTCACGCATCAGACTCTTTGCTCAGGATGCTTTTGGAGTGCAGGTCCAGCTAGCAACAATGGATAAATATTTAAGCGCGTCCACTTTATCAAGTGATGCTTGGCCCAAACTAGCTAAACTGAAAAAATATGATAACAGCTATCTGGGGTTTTGTTTTATTGAGAACAGCGACGAAAGACCGACATGTGTTGTGTCTTCATGTGTTTGCAAATGAAACCATGAAGCTAAAGTGTCATCTGATAACAAAGCAGAGTTTAAGGACAAAACAAAGATGTTTTTCTGATGACATGAGGAATACATCTTCCAGAAAATACATCATCTAGGAGTACAAATGGGAGTGAACACGTTTCATCAGCGTTAGGGTTATGTGGGGGTTCTTGGAAATCTTTCTGCCCTGTAAGGGGTCCTTAGCCCTGAAAAGTTTGAGAACCCCTGGTTTAAAGACAACGAGGTAAAATTTCTGAAGTGGCTGGGTCAAAGCCTAGACCTTAATCCAATAGAGAATGTGTGGCTGAACTTGAAAAAGCTGTTCATGTCTGATCCCCATGCATCCTGATAGAGCTTGAGCAGTTTTGCAAAGAAGAATCGAGAAAAATTGCAGTGTTCAGATGTGCAAGCCTGATTGTGATTGCAGCCAAAGGTGCTACTAAACACTGCCTTGAAGTGGGTATCTAAGCAGGCACTTATTTTACATTAGGCTACATATTTTTATTTAATTGACATTGCTATGTAGAAATCTGTTTTTGCTTTGACATTAAAGAGGGTTTTGTTTGTAAAAAAATGTCTATTTATCTTGAGCATGATTGATTTTTAAAATCAATAAAAGGGTCAAATATCCAAGGAGATAAATACTACTTTATAGGCACTGTATATCTTATATCTAAAAGTGCATTTTTAATAACTGAGAGTCACTTCATCCCTTAAAAAGGCTGATCTATTTCATCATGAACTCAGTCACAACCATTGTATTGATAATAATATGGTAACTAGTATCACAACTATGGTCACTGCTGTTTCCTTTGGTGTTAAGGTGACCATAGCCTGTGACGCAGTACTAAACGCACCGTCAGCCTATAAAAAACAGGAGCCTGAATCCTGGGAGGAGGAGATCCAGGTATCCAGACATGCCAGGAGCCTCAGACAGCTGGATAATGGGGTTCGGATCCCACCCAGGTATGACAGAAACCAGTGATCACTGCTGCATCACTACATCATTCATACACTTAGGAGCAACAATTGTAACTGTGCAGCCATTTTTATGGCTTAGTCTGGTGAATTTTGATGAAACAAGCCACTTTAATAACAGCTTTGTCTCAGGTTTACAGACATCATAAAAGGTGTCTTGCTGTTTACAGTAAAAACAGAACAGTCAGCGCACAATTTCCTTTAACATCTTTTGATATGTACAGACTAGTAACCAAAGGACATTTTTCATGTTGTATGTTCCTTCTTACTGCAAGTCTTTTGATTTTTATACCTGACGAGTTTGTGTTGTTGTAGTGTTTTCCTTTTACTACTGATTTTTGCAGACTAAACAAAGTCTGGTCAGTTTTGTACCTGCTTTTTAAACTGCTGTGCAACTTCTCAATTATTTATTGTATCATTGCTCCACAGCTTGACTCAAAAACAAAACACCACAGTAAAATAAATATTTTTTTTTCTGCTCACAGTGGCTGGAAGTGTCAGAAGTGTGAGATGAGAGAGAACCTTTGGCTGAACCTGACAGATGGAGCGGTGCTCTGTGGGAAGTGGTTCTTTGATGGGAGCGGAGGAAACGGACACGCTCTGGAGCACTACAGAGAGACCAACTACCCACTGGCTGTTAAACTAGACACTATCAAACCAGACGGAGCAGGTCGGACTTATATAACATAATTTAACCAAGTCTAGTTACATTATAATACAAGTGATAGACGCCATTTAAATAGCTTCAGTTTCCCTATCAGAGAAAATATTTTCTCAAAATATCTTTTATATTTTGTAATATTATATTTGCATGTTATTTAATTGTTCAAAAATGTATGCTGCATTTGTTTTATTTTTAGAATGTGCCGCGGGCCAATAAAAAAACGGGCCGTGGGCCATAGTTTGGACACCCCTGACTTAGATGGTCTTTATCCAACCTCTCTCTACCACCTACTATTCAATTTTAATCAGTCTTTTTTTTAGTGTATGCTTGTGGCTTATATAATGATAAATATCATTATTTTGTGTTTATAACCACAAAAACTCCTCAATCCCTTGACATTCCATTTGTAGCAAATTAAACCATATAATTCAGCTCTGTCTGGTGTACCTAGAAATCTCAACATGCCTTACATTTTTGACCATTTGCTGCACAAAATATGGTGTTAATTGTTCTCAGCTCAGGTCCTAAAAGGCTTAAACTTGATTCTTAAAGGTGCGCAGGAATCCTGTTAAATTTGCAATATAAAAATTAAAATGTGAGGCTAAAATTTATATTTAGTGGTTGTATGATTTAAATCTGACCTGTATGATTGTTTGTTATCAGATGTCTACTCATTTGAGGAGGAGGAGGCTGTGCTGGACCCTCACATATCAGAACATTTGTCACACTTTGGAATAGACATGCTACAGATGCACAAAAGAGTGAGTGTTTTTTTTTTTTTTTTTTAAATTTGACCATACAAAACTAAACAAACTCAAACATTTGCGGCACCTGAACTCTCTCTCTCCCCCTTCAGACAGAAAATGGTCACCACACAGACAATAACTCCCGGTCACGGCCCAGTGAGTGGGAGGTAATCCAGGAGTCGGGCATGAAGCTGAAAGCAGTGTTTGGTCCTGGTTACACGGGCATAAAAAACCTGGGAAACAGCAGCTACCTCAGCACAGTGATGCAGGTCCTCTTCAGCATCCCAGACTTCCAGAGGATGTGAGTACACTAAAAATCACTGGCATATCTCCATTTTTCATCATTTTATTTTTTTTTCATAAATCAGTGCTATTGCTCACCCTTAACATCTGTCAGTGGGTTTGAACCAATTCAAAGCTATAAAAAGCATTATAAAGATGCTGACTTTGATCTTTCTGTGTGAGATGGATTGAAGCATTCTGTGTTTTTTTAATTCCCTAAGAAGTGCCTATTTTGGAGATACAAGGTTTTGGTCTAAAACCAGTGAAATACAGATTTATCACTTAGCCCTGAGTATGTTGTAATGGTTATTTATGTCATTCAATTTTTTTTACACGAGCAACCAAAATATTTCCCATGTAGGTCTCTAATTAATAAGAAGCAGTTATGTTTCCAGCAGCCTTGTGTTTGTTTTTTTTTTTTCCATGTGCTCCATCTGAGGCGAGTGTGTATTTTGATCTTTAGGTATGTGGGAAATCTTCAGAGGATATTTGACTATTCACCTCTAGACCCCAGCCAGGACTTCGCCACACAAATGTAAGTGACTCAAGTGTTACATAACGCAGTTTGAGAAAAAACAAGTGGCAGTGTCTCCATCTGCTGCTGTCTCTTTGGCTCAGGTTTTGTTGTTTTTTCTACGTACTTTGAATTTTTATCTGTTTGTCTTTTGTTATTGCTTTCTAACACTACGTTAAAAAAACGGTCAAATCATTTCATTCACCCACTCATTCAGGCAAAAGTTGGTAGATTTTACAGTGTGAGGCAGGGTGTTGCAAGAGGCTAGTGATGCTGCTGAAAGGTAAGAAGAGCTTATGCAAGGCAGGCGATAAATATCAGTGGTGTGTAGCAATCAACAAGTCATATTCTGAATTACATTACCAGATCAACATGTGTACATACACTTTTCATATTTGAGTAATTCAGAAAGAAAATCCGTGTCTAACAGAGAGCACAAATGTTGAGCCGGTATGTTACATAAGATAAGAATTATCCTGATTATTACATCACAATATATCCTGCACTGATACAGATGAGTCTTCTGTGCCTCAAATGATAGTACTGAAAGAGTTTCTGCAAAATTATTTTCACGTAGAATAATTATTATTTTAAGTATTGATTTTGATTTTTTTACTAGACTATTTGGTAAACAAAAGCCTTTTTGGCACATGCAGCACAGGTTTTTTTTTCTCGAAAATTTCAAAGTAACCTACCTATAAAATATCCTGATTGACTTTTTCACTGTCGGTAGTTTTAATGAAGTTTCCTTGCCAGTAAATGGAGGTTGTGAGAAGTAAAAAAATACTGAGAGATAGTCATTTGGGGGTTGGGCTGAAAAAACACTATTTGCATTCTGGTTGAATTCAGGAAATTTTCAGGAGTTTTGTATAAATGAGAATAGGGCTATAGATTTGTTTAAATGATGATGAACCTTATCAATTTTACAGATTTATACCAGCCTTGTTTGCTATATTTCATTATTTTGTATGAGCATTATGATGCTTTCTCTGTATTGTAAACATAGCAGCTAAAAAGGTTATGAATTGAAGATTTTAATGTGATTTTTTCCACAATGACTTTTTTATTATATCCTTTGTTACATAGTCTGATTATAATATGATAAGGTTTAATTATAAGCCCTTACTGGTCTGAAATGAGTTAGTCTACCCCCTAAAGTTAATGTTGCCCAGACGATTTATCACAGCGTTTTCCTACTTTAAATACATAAACTGTCTGCGTTTTTTAAGAAGGAGCAAAGATTATTGTATTTAAAGGCTCTACACTTAAGGTCATGTAAAGTAATTACAAGGATGTGAGGAATTAAAGAGATTTGGGAAAACAGAGGAGAGATGAGTAATATATTTCTGAAATGTGTGTTACCATGGTAACAGGGCTTTGGCTTTATTAAATTGAAGAGTCAAGGTTAACAAGGTAGCTGCTTCTTCAAGTAGAAATATTGTCTGAATGTTTTGCAAAGTTTTAAAATGACGAGTGAAGACAGATGTGCTCTAAGTCTGTCTAAGTGTTAGACATTCAGGAAACCTCACTAAAGAGACAGAAAGTTGAATATTTATGCCTTTGTTTCTGTCCGACAGGGCTAAACTGGGACACGGACTGCTCTCAGGCCAGTACTCCAAACCACCCATGAAATCTGAGCTCATTGAACAGGTGATGAAAGAAGAACACAAGGTATTAAACTGGGTATGTCCAGCTCCAAACCAGGGTCCATAATAGCCACCAGCATGTCGATACTGAGTGTTAGTAAAAATGAAACACTTTCATTGTAACACTGAACAGTTCAAGCTGTCAACATCAAGGATTAGCTTTTGATTTTGATGTTTTTACTTTTAACAATTTGTTACCTTTTTTTGTTGTAAACTATACCTGTTTTTATTTGCACACGGATGCAGATATGTTGAGCGAAAAATCATGAAAAAGTCATTTTTAAAGATACTGTAAAGTTTTCTTGTGCTGTGACTTTTACTTTGGTCCCAAAATAGATGTTTGGGAGCTGTCCCAAATGTGCAGCTCAAATAGTTTATGAGCACAGCTCCAGGGGACGCTCTTATTCTGTGGCTTGCATTTAATTCCCCATATCACAGCGTGATTCGAGCTGTGATAAATGATTGTCTTCTGCTGCCTGCATCCCTCGGCTACCATATATTCTTTGAACAGTTTAAATGTTATTTGTTAGTGGGTTTGGCCTTACCTATAGTAATTTAAATGGCTATAAAATTCAGCCTTTTCATCTACATGGTACAGAGCTTATGAGAAACTGAGAAGAGATGAAAACCATTAAGGCCTAATGGGAACCATTACAAGCTCTCTAAGCTGTGGGCTTTTTCTAAGCTGATCCAGCCACAGTAATTGATGGGTCATAGCTGTGATCCTACACTTCCTACATGTGATGGTGAAGTCAGGTTTGGATACATGTTGACAGCTGAAGAGATCAGGGGGATGGGTCTGAGCTTGCTTGTTCTGGTCAGTTTGTACTAAAGAGATCTTGTCCACTAAAATAAGTTAGTCTCCTTAAAAGATTTATCGCTTTGGAAGAAATGTAAAGTCAGAGTTGTTTTCTGTGGTGGATATAAAGCAGGCTAACATGACAGGAGTATATCTAAGCATAACAAAGACTAGTGATAGCTTCATACTGGCAGACACACCCAGTAAAGGGCCATTTTTTTAATAACTGTTCAACCTAATCAAGCAAGAACAGCCCAACCTAAAAACAGAGCAAGGCCAGATGATTCACACTAACTAGCTAGCTTAAACTGACTCAATCCTTTATGATAGGCATAGGGACTGCATCTATCCTCTTTTAAGTAGCTAGTTATGTATAATGTACAGTAACCCTCTGGCAAGGTTTTTCCTTACTTTTTCCTTAACATACTTTTACACGCTGCTGATGTAAATGCTGTAGGAATAGGCCTTAGGATTGCTTTAGAGTTCAGTATTATAGTAAATATTTCACTCTGACCCTCCCCATGTCCACTCCAGTGCTTTAATAAACAGGGGGTTTATTCCAGGGACAATTGTGGATATTGTTTTGATAATAAGTATTTTTGACTGCTTCTTAACCTCTTAATTGTCTCTCGGTTATATGGGTGATGGGTGTTGACTACTGTTATGTTGAGTAGAATGAGGGTTGCCCTGAAAGGATAGTGTTTCTTGTGTGTGGTGACATATACCGCTCAGAGACTTGGAAATGATGTCCATTTTTCTTAACGACCTCTGTCCCATAAAGGACTTTTAGATATACTAGGGATTTGCTTTTTTTCCCTTTTAAATGAAATTGTACCAGGAAGGAAATTTCTTACTTAATTCGTTGCAAAAGTATACATTCATGAACCTGTACAAGATCAGATACCAGCAGGTCAACCAAAGCTTCTTTCAGTATCTGTACTCATACTTCCCTCAGAGGCAGGTGAGTGGTTCAATATTTAGCCTAACTGACGCCAAGTACTCTCATTGCAGCAGCAGCAGAAAGGCATCTCTCCCCGGATGTTGAAGGCCCTGGTGGGCCGGGGACACCCAGAGTTTTCCTCCAACAGACAACAAGATGCACAAGAGTTCCTCATGCACATCATCAACCTGGTAGAGGTGAGCAATGCTAACTCTCGCTGCAATCAACATATTTAAAATGTACAGCAGACTATAATATTAAGTAGCATGTGGCATTAAAACATTGTTAATAAATGCACTATGTTTGTAAGCATTCCACATTCACAGCTAAAGAAGGTTAAAGTTATTTGGATTTTGATAATAACTTTGTACAGTGCTTGGACTGTATGGGCTGTGAAAATATCTTACCTACCTTCTAGAGAAGGTAAGATAAAGAAGATCTGCATGTTGGCATGGTGGGCAGTGAGAGTTAGTATAGTGGGGGTGGCTCTGGGACACCAGAGCTCAATGTTCAGCTCTCCTGAGGTGCTGTGGGATTAACAGAACAAAACCCCTGTGAAGGGAGGCTCCCACTTGATAACCTTGGGGAAGTGTGCTGGCTTCTTGTTGCCAATCAGTCTTCACAGTTGAGTTGTGGGAGCCAATATTATAGGCATGATGGGTTCAGGGATTTCTTCTCTAATCCTTTGAGTAGGGCATGAGTATCTTGTGTTTATTTTAAAGTCTTGATTTTAGTGACATCTTGCCTCTGATATAGCACCACAGCATCAACATTTACTCTCGACCTGCAATCCTGCCTGTGACAAAGTTTCTTAAAAATAGACCTTGACCAAGAGATTTGGTGGCTGATGCACCATGGCCAATGTGGATCAGTAATAGATAAATTGGTATTGGTTTGTGTAATTTTCCTTCATGTGCTGATATAAGAACATATAGTTCAGAGAGCAGTGCTTGGGTTTGTCAAAAAAAGAGGATGGCTATGGAGTCACCCCGAGAGTAACCTTGCAAGCAGATGTATTGGCCAGACTCTATGTCTGTCATCAGGCATATCCATCTTGCAAAGCTCCAATCTGACTTGACCAAGCCCAGTCCGAGAACATACCTGACCAATCAGCGTCATTTTAGGGGAACAAGGCAGTAGCTACGGGTAGGGTTAAGTTGTACCAGAAGCCAATAGCAATGGCTGCTGCCAGTGTAGCATTAAGCTTAGATGTAGCTAGCAGCAGTTTTATCAGAACTGGACCACATTTCTTTATTAAAACAAGATGTTTTTTTCACATCTCCCAAACAGCCTTGGCCTTAGTTATATCCACTAAAATATCCACTGTTTATAAACTATGGCAGTGCCTGTCTGTTGAGCTCAGGTTGCTACCTGAGCAGCTCATCCCTGCTACCTCATTTTGTCTTATTGCTCTGATTGGCCCATAATGAATGCGACAGGCAGAACATCCATCCAATCACCTTCCGAGGGTTTTTTGAAGTCCTGTCCTTCATAAATGCTTTGTATGGGAGATTTCCATGATGAATGTGAAATATATCCATGCAATAAATATATGAAACAGTCTATCTGGCTTGTCAGGTTACCGCCAAAGTAAGATGAACACAAAATCAGTGGATAACTATCAAAAAAGTCTGTTTTCACTTAATCCATCTAGTTGTATTAGTCTTTGAACTTTCCCCCCTTAAATGTTTTTATTTTACTGGTGTCAGACCAAAACCTTGTATCTACAAAATCACCACTTTTTGTATTTTTCAGTTGATTTATCACTGTATGGTCACGTCAGCATTTTTTTGACACTTTTTATTGCTTCAAAATGTGTTCAGACTCACTGACAGATGTAAAGGGTAACAATTTATGAAAAAAAATTTAAACATGAAAAATGGAATGTAGTCATAACCACTAGGCTACCGATGACCAAAATTTAGCATTCTTAATCGAGTTTGTCCAAATGATCTTAGGGCAAAGTACACTTATAACTTAGTTTTTTCAAAACATCTCACAGGTACTTGGAGGTTTCTTGTTTGTCATGGTAATTATTCAGTTTCTGGCAGGTTATCTCTCTTTTTACACAGTAATTAATTACAAAAAAGTGAATGGCTGGGATTTTGATGGGGACAGTTTTGATTACGAATATTTAGTTAAAGTGTCAGAGTGTCCTATTGTATTTGGAAACTTTTATAAACATTACTGAGCAAATTACATTTATGTTACCTTAAACAAAAAAACAGCACTGTGCCAAAACAGTTGATTTGATCTTGACAAAACTTTCTTGAGAAAGGGTTCTGCCTGACCTTTGGCACACATGGACAGTTAGTTGTTTTGGAGGGGAGGGTCTGTTTTTTAAGCATACTGTCTCCTTGGTTGGTCCATATACACGGGAGGCTCTGCCATGTCTTTCTCAACTGGCACGTATAAATAGCTCAGCACTATCTGTTACACAGGAGGCCAGATAATGCCTCCTATTCTGCCTCTACTGTGACATGTGCACAGACACAGACCAAACACTTCCCCCTGATCAACAAACACAGTAAGACAGCTTTCCTGACAAGAATTATTTCATAATGCACTGAAGCCTCAAAGCTTTGCTGCTTGAACTTCCTTTGAGTCCCTTGCTGCCCTACTTGAGTCCACTCCTTGGCCTCTACAGCTGTCTGTAAGCTAGAGACTTATTTAGTTATGCAGACATAGATAACGTGACTAAAACCAAAACCATCAGCAACATTTTCTTCCGTCTGTGTCAGCCTGCACACTTGGCCCGAGTGAAATTATAACTTGTGTATTTCTGTAACGTCTCAGAATAGAAAGGCTGTGCTGCAGAAAGACTGCAGTGCAAACTTGTGTGCTAAGTCACATTGCCATCTTTCATCAGTCTTCAAATAAACCCAATACAAACTTTAATGACCTCTGCTGTTCAGAAGCAGTGAGTTAACACAGAATCACTGAGGGACAATAAATAATGCCTCTGTGATTCTGAAAAGATGTAGCACTCACATAGCAGGGAAGGTTAATTGAGGCGTCTCCTAAATTAAAGAGCTGCATCTACGTACATTATGAATGACTGTATAAAGAGATGTGGGTCAAACAGCAGTTGTGTTGAAGTCATGCCAAGAGGCTGTAATAGACCAGAGCAAAGAATAGCATATAGACGGAGTAGTATTTTGACACTCATACTGTCATATGTCACAGTCTTCACATGTTTATGGTATGTGTGAAAACAGACATACGGTATGTAAATAACTTTAACTGAAATAAAATTGCTTAGATGGAAATTACTGTTTTCACCATTTAAGTTTAAATTCAGTTGTTCCTTTAAATAATTTCTCAAAATAAATTTGTGACAGCCTCAGTTAGATTTAAATGAGATTATCAGGACATTAATGTGGAGTGCCAAACTATATCATTACAGTGTGAGAGATGGATAGGACATTTGACAACATGCCTGCCATGATGATTTCTTCTTGTTAAAATTTTTTTTAAGAAACATTATCACTGGTATTTATGTTATTCATTCAAATAGTCACTGTCAGCCTAATATGTTATAAAGCATCCCCTCCACAATTAAAGTGCTACTTAATTTTATTGTATCTTATTTTAAGTTATTATGGGCTTTTTATACTTTTACCCTTTCGTTAGACCAATCATTTTATTATTTTTTAGTTGTTTAAGTTTGGTGCTGCCCATTATCTGTATTTCTTTTTGAAATAATTTTGTTCAATATGTTAGCTCTTATGTGTAACCATATGTTGTTTGTGCATTGCTGTGTTTACAAATGAGGACAAAATTATTATCCCTCATGAAAATTTCAGTCTTTCCCAAATATTTCCCAAGTGCTGTTAAAAAGATCAGAAAGTTTTTATCATATCTTTTTTAAACATCCTAGTTTTATTTCAGATGATTACACTATTTTACTTTGCACACAGAAACAAAACAAAAAAGACTACCAAAGTCAACGTTACTAGCCCCCCTAATGCTAGTAGTCAGTTGTGTCTCCTTTTTGCTGAATAACAGCCTGCAGCAGACATTTGTTGTAGCTTTGGCTAAGCCATTCACTAGTGTCTTGTCAATTGTTTTGACATCTTTAGGCACATCTCTCATCAATTTTCTTTCCAGAGTCTTTGAAATCTTTTTCCTTCTTCCTCTGCCAGTCTTGTTCTGTCTGTGTGGCTCTCTTTGAATTTCTTGATGATACTTCTCATAACAGTTCTTGACACATGGAAACACTGTGTTAACTTTGTATATCCTGCTTTGATAGCACCAACAATCCTGAACTCATTTATGTTGGTTTTTGCCATGATCCTCTCTTCAGTGACAGCTCAGGCCCTTACTGAAATCTGAATTCTGTGTGTAAATTGCAAGATAGCCCTCATTTAACTTGATTTTAAAAGCTTTTAGTATTGCAAAGTGAAGCTCATCATTGCACAACAGTGGTTTGTTATGAAAAAACAAAACAAAAAGGTCGGTTCTAAAGGGAGCTAATTATTTTGACCCTGGTAGTTTTTGTTTATTTGTGAAATAATTCTATTTCTGTGTGCAAAGTAAAAAAAAAAAAAGTGAGCATTCAAAATAAAACTGGGTTGTTTGGAAAAGCTGTGTTAAAATTCCTTGCTTTGCTTAACAGCACTTAGGAAATACTCAAAAAAAATGTCCCCTAATGGGCCAATAAAGTTACACAATTTAACTGAGTTGAGTTGTAAATGTGCCTTTTCTAATGTCTTGTTTTAGCGAATATTCAAACTCGCCTTTCGTTCACCCTATCTTTACAGAGAAACAGTGCAGGCTCAGAGAATCCAAGTGACGTTTTTCGCTTCCTGGTAGAGGAGCGAATTCAGTGCTGTCAGACCCGGCGGGTTCGTTACACTCAGCGGGTCGACTACTGCATCCAGCTGCCAGCTCCCATTGAAGCAGCCACCAATCGAGGTAAATGAGCTCCCCCACAAGGCATACAATGTTCTGTAGGAAATCACCGCCTGATACAGATCATATTATGCTATGCTCAGGTATCACAAGCCAAGGGTCCTACCTTGAAAGGTCACAGAAGGTCTAGACTTTGAGGAGTGAAACTACAGCATTTGGCTTAATGCAATATAGAACATGAAAAATGATGTGCATCATTTAAAGAACATTTCACATTTGGTAAGATCACATGTAGCATTCCTTGTGACATTGTTGGTAATATTTATTAATTAAATATGAGCTTGGTGAAGAATAAAGACTTTAGTGTCCACTAAGAAGCTCAGCCTGTTATTCCTGATTAGCAGCCATTTTGATCTAAACATAAACTCTAGGTTTGTAAATAAATGTGTGCTGTGTGTGTAAAATTTAAAATTGATTCATGCTCATATTCGTGTTTATTACAGACACTCACTACTTTGAGATGTAGCTCTTAACACTTTTAAACAGACTTTTGATTTTGTCTGTGTTTTAATTCTACCAGAGGAGCTGTTGGCATATGAGGCCAAGCTAAAGGATGCAGAGGAGAACATGCGAGCTCCTCCTGAACCGGTTAGAGCACGGATTCCCTTCACTGCCTGCCTGCAAGCCTTTACAGAGCCCGAGAACGTCCCCGACTTCTGGAGCTCAGCGCTGCAGGCCAAGTCAGCTGGAGTCAAGTAAGCGGAGGGCCCCCTGTTCCCGGGCCTGGAATGACTACACCTTTCACCTTTATTGTTCTTTTTTATCACTTCACATGTTTTGAATTAACCCCCATTTGTAAAAGGAATTGTTGCATTCCTTTCCTTTACATTCCCATTTTGAAAATGGTTATATTCCTCTGCAGAACTTCCCGTTTCGCCTCCTTCCCAGAGTATCTGATTCTGCAGATCAAGAAATTCACTTTTGGGGTCGACTGGGTGCCAAAGAAACTAGGTAACTGTCAGTCACACTTCTCTGAGTCATGAGTTTTAAGATGTCTTTTACCGGCTGCCAAAGCTTGTTCTTCATTGTGGGTATTTGTAGTGCTACAACTGTCCTGCAGAGGGCACCATAGAACTATATGTTAAAAGATGTTAAAGCAGAAGGTGAACATGCTGCCTAAGTGAACTAAGTTACTTTCATGGTTCTGATTAACAAAATGTTTAAATCTTTTATGGTTATGTGGCCTTAAAATAGACAGTTACACAGAAATGTGTTTTAAACCACGAAACTGAGTGTTGTATATGAGGTTTATCTTTTCGCAGTGGCATGATTTGTGGATAAAGTGTCAACAACTCGTTTTAAACTGCATAGGTGTTGCAATTAATTTCTTTTAAAATGATTTTTTCAGTAATTTCATTGCACCAGAGTTTGCAAGTAGCACATTCAATGTCTTCAATCCTCACTAATAATGTCCTAAAGTTTATCTTTTAATGTTTCTCAGATGATGATTTGATGAATACCAGCATTTAAAACTGATTAGTAAATATTCCTTCAGTGCTTCTACCACCATGCATCTCAATGCACCTTCAGTGAAGTAAGATATTTGTCTGTCTATATAGACTTGGCCATAGACGTACCAGACTTCCTGGATCTGAGCCGGATGCGGGCCACGGGGCTGCAGGCGGGTGAGGAGGAGCTTCCTGACCTCATGCCTCCCATCGTGCTCCCTGAAGACACCAGAGGTACACTGCAGGTCCTTTTCATATTTAAGCTGGTTTAAGGTGGAGGTGGCACCGGTGGTTAAATGTGTTTCTGTATTTGGGTTAGTGACATGACATGCACATTTTTTTGTCCAAATCTATTATTTCCTTCTTAGCATACATCATTATTTCTATGAGCCCTCTTTGTTTGGATATATTTCAAGTATATTTGAATAATATAATTCATTTCACATTTTGGCATCTCAAATCCTAAAAATGTCAGGTGCGCAATGGTCCGAGTAAATAAACAGACTGCTGACGTCATGAAAAATGGCATTTTAATTGTGAGGAATAAAAATAAGAATACTTTGGCAGGATTTCACGGTTGAATTCTTTCAAGTTAGTAAATGTCAGTGTGGTGCCATCGTAATCCTGGATATTTTATTTTAAAATAAAGTGATAAAACACATTATTGTAGAATTTATCATCCATTAAACTCCAGCTGACTTCCACAGAAAAAAATGGTTTGTAGATCCTTTTTAAGTAAAGATAAAAACTTTTATTTTCAGTCACAGGTGGGCAGCTACACTCTCCATGTAAGGTGGTACAGCCAATGTAAAACTGCAAAAAGAAAAAACAAAATCTCTGTATTTTATCTTAGAGTAGGTGTGGCCACCTCCTAATCAGAACAAAGTAACAACACATGTCTAAGTATTTACCTGCTTATTTGAAGTTAGTTGCAAATGTCAGGTGGCTCAACCAGTGTCTAGGTGGTGAAGCTACAAGAAGTGTAAATATATGAAATAAATATTATCATTTAAAGCTCTAACAATACTTCATTTACTTCTGATAAGGTACATTAGTTATAGCATATCTGAAAAACAAAATGGTTTATTACAATTTTGCTCAGGTGTGCTTTCCATGTCTGGTTGTACAACCAAGATGAAACAGAAAAATTTTATTTTACAATAAAATTTTTCATTTTATTTAAAATATATGCATGTCCTCTTTCTAACAAGAATAAAAGTAACAACATTTGTCAAGCTTTTCCCTGTTTGATTTGAAATTAGTTGTAAATGTCAGGTGACGCACAATTGAATGAAGACTTATATGTCATTTTACAGTATAAAGACATGGTCGCAGTAAAATGCATCGGCAGATACGCGTAAATGGTCGGAAAAATACATTTTCCTGGTTTAGCATGGTAGAGCCCTGTGATTTAAGCTAGTGGCAAGGATGTTTTTGCCTCTTTAATCTGAGACTTATATATGCCATCTATTTCTAGCAATGCATTGCAGAACGGTTATTAAACATAAGTTACAACATTTGGTTTTGGTTCTGATATACACTGATAGTTCAGATTAGATTTTGTCAGATAGTTCTCGCATAGAATTCACTGAGAAGGATTCTGTGTTTAACAGTAGCCTACAGGCAGATAAGCACAAATGTATTAATGCAAATGCTATCACTCTTTTCTAATGTGGCCAGTTTTTGCTGTTCATGGTCAAGCTTACTTTCTCTTGCTAGTTATAAAGAGCATTGCAAAATATTTAAATATAGTTTGTTCACTCTAATTCAATACATACGGTAGGAAATATTCAAAACACCTCTCAATAAATAGGAAAGTAAGCATTAAATTGTACCCAATGAACAGTGACTAGAGTATTGCTTTGAAAACTACCTGACATGTGTCACACCAAAGCTGCTTCGTGACATCCTTTTCATCAGGTGTGAGGGGTATTTTTGTGACAGAGACAAATGATCCATGAAATTGTCTCTAATATGATGTTCTGCTTAAAGCCACAAAGTTTTCTTTTCCCGGCATGTTGTACTGGATCCCAGGGGAAAGGCAGACTCAATCAATTACTTAAAAGTTGTTGTGTTCACAGTGGCTAATCCTAATAAGTTCTAATGATTTTATAAGAACCTGTTGTAATGTACTTCCCTGGGCTCTGGGAAGAAACCTGTAAAGACTAACTACTGTTTTATTTTTTGGCATCAGATTGTGTACGTAGTACTTTTTTATTATTGTATTCTGTGGTCTTAAGCCTCCATTTCTGCGTAAACATAGACCTCCCTGCATTGCCTGCCTCATCTGCAATTCTCTTATCCCTCTATTCCTCTTTCTGTTGTTTGCAAAGTTAAGCTACATCAACTTATCAGTGTCCTCCTTAATATTTTAACAGGCGTGAAGCACAAAGTGTTCTGTACTGTCTCAACCTCCAAACACAACACACAAAAAGGGTCCAAAGAGCATTGCAAAGGCACAGTAGCATCTGCAAGCAGGCTGTGCTGAGCTTTACACATTGACAGACTTAAGAGGGGCTTTTTTTCTTTTTCCTGAGAGCTTTACAGAATCGTTTAGCTGGCTGCTCCTTCAGACGAGAAACTCTGGGGACAAATCTGAAATCTGAACATGTTTGTCTGAGTGTGCCTTAATATTTTAGGACTGAATGCTACACGCTGTGCTTGTTATCTCAGGGCCTACAAACAAATAAAATGTCCTCTTGGAAGAGTGCCATATCTACAAAACCTCTGCACTTTTTGCACCTTAAAGCTTCCTTTGAGCTCAAAGTACCTTAATTAAACAACAATACAATGCACTGTGCAGTGGAGCTATTTGGCTGCCGTGTATTAGTGTGTGAAAATATGAGTGAATAGATCTTGAATGTAAGGGATTGAGCTGGTTATCTACTTTGAATCTCTATTTTGCTCTTGTCCATCAGCCTACTTAAATCAGAGATTCTCCTGCTTCAGACAGAAAGGGTAAAACATGTGTCAGCATATAAATGATGCTGTTTGAATTGTCAAATGAAAATAATCAAAGGAAATCAAGTCTTTTTACTAGTGTTTCCAGTTTATGTAACGATTTCACTTTAATTTCATGATTTTAGTTCATATTCAAATAAACCACGGGCCTGTTATCTGTAGCGCTGATAAATCATTGATTCACCCCTCTCTTTCCTAAAAGGCTTCAGAGCTTTCATTGATTTCACTGCACTGCACAAATGTGTTTCCTGTGTGCTGCAGGAACCACATTAGTTTTCATTGGTCTGTATATCAGCCATGCACTCAGTTATTTCAGGCCGCTCTTGTGCCATTACTTTTTTCCAATAATTGAAAGGACCAAACACTTAAAGTAAAAACTGCTCATCTGTTTACTCCACTTATTGACTTTTGCTATTGTTTCTCTACTAATCCCTACTGCCTCCTTTAAAATCAGATTAAAAAAATACCCCCTTTTTTTTTTTTTTTTTTTTTTAATGCAAGACATACAATATAGACAAAGACCAAGACACGTAACAGGAAGGACAGGATAGAAAACATACAAGCAAGCTTTTACCATTTTGGGGATAGACGAAAAAACAAAACAAAAAGATGCTGTTCTTTGTGTGTATGAGGATGTGTGTTTGTATATTCACATTTTCTTTGTGAGAAAGTTATCAAGATGGTCAAAAGTGGTTGTCGGGCAGAGCACAGATGGTCAAGTGGTTTAAGGCGCTACCCATGTAGGCGGGCGGCCCGGGTTCAAATCTGGCCTGTGGCCCTTTACTGCATGTCTCTCCCCGCTCTCTTCCCTGTTTCCGAATCTATCCATTGTCCCTCCTCTGTCAAATAAAGGCATGAAAAAGCCCAAAATTAAATCTTTAAAAAAAGTGGTTGTCGGTAGTCAGAAAAGAGGGTGAAGAAATAAAGAAAGATCCAGTAAAAGGAGGTCACCCCCTAATTTTAACCCTAATAAACATGCAAGTTATGTGAAATGACCCAGGCTCTGTTTCTGTTAATCTTTTTCCTGAACGAATGAATCAGAGAGAAGGAAGAAACACTCAAGAGACTGAAAAGGTGTATACTGCAACCAACTTTATCAGGTTGTTTTTTTTTTCTTTTTTTATGCCAGAATTAGCTTCAAATAAAACTCTTTGCTAGAGTTATGATAAAGCATTTTTAACAGGAATATGATTCAGTGAAGTTATGGTCACAGGGTTGGGAAAATAAGTTGCAGCTGAACAGTTTCCTCACAGCAAGAGGTGCCAACAAGGCCCTTACCAGAAATGTTTATTTCTTATCTTTTTGCTGACTTACACAGTATAATTTTACTGTATAATTAAGTTGCTAGTATAGGCCATTATGTGCTTCTCATCCTACCAGTCCAGAAAGACTCTTTTAAGTTATATAGTCTCACTTTAACCCTTCAAAAACTGATACCTCAAATAGTTTTTGGAACTGAGATGTTTATTATACCATCTACTGAAATAAAAAAAAATGCCATAAATGTTTTTATATCACTTTTGATGCATTAGACATTTCTAGCAATTGATAATACACTGGTGGGCATTTTTATCATTTATCAGATTGTATACCAAAGGTTTTTAAAGAAATGATTGATCATGTTGATTGGATAGAGGTCTCACAAAACTTTGTATTAAATATGATACAATTATCTTTGAAGGGTTAAAGTTGCTTAGATTTGAATAATTTCATCTGATCATATCCTTGTATACTTTATTTCCCTTGAATGAATTTGCAACTAATCAAAGTCCCAGATAGCAAACCTGATTGTGTTTTCCTTGGGGCTGCTAATCTGGTAATCTGTTGACACCAACCAGTTCTCTCAAGTTTAATTTACTTTTTTATCTTCTGGTGATTCATATTTTTACAAGCAAAAATATACAGAATAAATGTTGTGTCTTGTCTCAATGTGGGTTGACATCTAAAAAAGTTTTTCCTCTGGCTTTTTCAGATAACTCCATGGGCTCCTTGGACTGTGAGTATATCGGTTGTATTTTCACTTATTTTATAACATTCAGTAAGTTTTAGACATAGAAAATTTATTTTGGGCACCACAAATAGTGATGAATGCTTTGGTGTTAAACTGAAACCATGTCTGCTCGACCAGGTGCTGCAGCTGCTCTTAACTTCCAAACAAACTTTCCTCTAGCATGTGGCTCTGCTTGTTTTAGCTGGGCTCATTTCTCTCCTTGATGAATTATCCCTCGATAAAAAAACCTCCCCAGGGCTGATTCTCTGTTAGTCTCTTTGTTTAATGAGGTCCAAAAAGAGAGAGAGAGATAGAGATAGAGAGCAAGCCACGGCACAGCTTGTTTGGTTGCGTAAAGCATGAAGCTAGTGTTGAATCAGCAGCCGCTGTGTTTTAGTTATTGATGTCGGTTATCGTGTCCCCAGCTCCAGAAATAGATGAGGCGGCAGTAATGCAGCTGGCAGAGATGGGCTTTCCACTTGAGGCCTGCAGGAAGGCGGTCTACTACACAGGCAACATGGGCCCTGAGATGGCCTTTAACTGGATCATAGCCCACATGGAAGAGCCGGGTAAGGGATCGTCACTGCATTTATTTTGACATGACAGAGAGATAAACAAAGACCATCCTCTTTCATAAAGCTGTTATTAGCTCACAGTAAATGAGTGCATAGAGTTACACAACCTAAACCCATATGCAGAAAAGTCTTAGTTTTACTGGAAGAAGAAAAAAACTTTTCACTACAGTCATATTCAGGGATGTTCACTTTTATTTACAGTCTAATGGGGGACATAAAGGTTAAGTTTTACCACCTGTTCTTTGAGCTGCATTAGAACCACTTTAATGGACTGCATGCACAAAACAAAGATGAACATGTGATATGTTTCTTTTACTTCTATTCAAGTACATTTTAACCAAAGTAACTGTACTTTAACTTGAATACAACAGTCTTGTACTTTTTTTCACCTCTGGTATAAAGACACCTATGTCTGGAAGGTCCAGTCACTGGTTAATCGGTATTCCTGGCTACCATTACACCATGAAAACAAAAGAACACTCAAAACAACTCCGAGAAAAAATTATTATAAAGTGTAAGTCAGGAGAAAGATATAGAACACTGCCAAAATGCTGAATATACCCCAGTCTTCAAAGCATACAGTGAAAGCTACACAGAAATGTTTTATAGACAACAAGGTGGATGGTTTGGAGTGGCTGAGTCGAAGCCCACACCTCAATCCAACAGAGAATTTGCCGCTGAACTTGAAAAGGGCTGTTCACACCCGATGCAATCCCTTGCAACTTGACAGAGCTTGAGCAGTTTTGCAAAGAAGAATGAAGTAAAATTGCAGTGTCCAGATGTGCAAGCCTGATTAAGATCTATCCACACAGACTCAGTGCTGTGATGGCAGCCAAAGGTGCATCTACTAAATACTGACATGAAAGGGGTGAATACTTATGCAGGCCCCTGTTTTACATTCTATTTTTTTATTTAATTGATATTACTCTGTAGAAATCACTTGGCTTTGACATTAGAGATTTTTTTTGGTTGATTTAAAAAAATCATTACAAGGCTAAAGCATCCAAGGGGGTGAATACTTTTTATAGGCACTGTAAGTTAAATTCTTAATTGTTATTTTATTTATTTTTTTTGTTTGTTTGTTTCATTGCAGAAAAGGTTGGCCTTTTTCTGTCATTCTTTTTAATGGGAGTGATGTAGTACATGCCTGAGTATGTCTTATTTAAGGTGCTGCATTACTTCCCTTAGCTGTATAGTGTGACAAAGGTTAATGGCTTTTCTGTTCAGTGAAATTAATCTAAAAGCCAGAATGTTTGAAATGTTTTAACTATGTTTCTGACTTCAGAAGTTGCTTTACTTAACCAAAATTTACAGCAAGGCAGTCAGAGGATAAACCTAAAAATTATGAGAAGTTTAAAGGTAAGCAGTTCATGGCAGGGGTCTTATCATCAAAAATAGTTGAGACAAAATAGAAACAAACAAACAAACAAAAAAAATAGGGCTTGATGTTTGTGTCTAAAATGAGTGTTAAGGGTTTAAAAGGCAACGTAACATGCAGAAACCAAAAATTCTGTTGACAGTGAGTCACAACAGAAAGAGCCCCTGTTCTTTACAAGCTTACTCCTCAGACTTCAAGAGTGGAGTAGGACATGTGAGCTCAGGGCAATGAATGAAGAAATATAATACTGCAGTCACATGGTGTTTCTTTGAGCCCCACACAAAGTTACATGTGAAGTTTGTGTGGGACTCTTATTTTCTGCAAAACATTGATGCTGCTAATCCGACAATCACTTCTGCTGCAAGTATACAATGCTGGGATTTTTTTTTTCTATGGGACCTTTTAAACAAAGCAAATACAAAGTGTGAGACAGACTACATCTCCTGCTCTTTCTTCACAGTCTATGTTGCCTTTGTAAGTGTCAGTCTTCTCATCCCTCTGTGTACTGTTGGTGTTTATCTCTGCACGTCTCATCACCACAAAATACAGTCAGATCTGACTTTGTCTATTGTAGATCTCTCAGCAGTAGTGATGCTCCTGTGAGGCGCGGACTCGTGTCTCTTTTATTTCTCTGGTCGTCTGTAAAGGGCCTCTACAGTGGAGGAGAAAAAGAGCAGCCCTGTGCCTGCTTTTAAATGGGCCTAATGTAACTTCAAAATGAGCTGCCTTCAGCCTCAATAGCATCAGTAAAATGGTTTGTCCCGCCTGCGGCACAGAGGTTACTTCTTTTTCTGCCTCTCCAATGTTAGCCTGAATAACTGTGCTATTAGCATTACATTTACCTATTATTTTATCGCTAAACTTTTCACTTAAATCTATTATGATGCCAAATGACTTTTTTCACTTATACACCTCTAAAGAAGGTTTAAACTCCTTGAAAGTGGTTCATTTCTAAAGCTGTGAGCAGACAATTTGACTCATTACTTTCTTATACAACCCCAAATTAAAATGTGAAGAGATAGAATGGGGGTAAGATATACACCAAAAACTGTTCTTATCAGGAATATTTTGTGAAAATGTTTTGTTTCTCAAAGAGAGTAGATAATAGTCAAAGGAATTTGCTTGTTTAAAAGATGTCTGTACAGACAAAAAGACTGATAACCCTGAATTTGGCAATAAATGAAGAGAGTGGGGTTCCTCCTTGTGAAATGAAGTCTGCAAGTAAAAGTTTTGTGTTTGGTGTCTACGTTATTAGCAGAGGAAGCTAGTTGAGAATCCTTTCCTTATAAAGCTACACTTCTCCTCCCAGAGGTTTCATACTTGAAGACAATCGTAAAACATTTTCAGCCAATATTCCACAACAAATCTGCCAATACATCTTGTTCTGCCACAGATTCTCCCATCCTCAACTTGAATATATTACTGGATTAGTTTAAAAATAGACCTAAAGCTACAGAATCATATTATCATTCTTTTTGTCTGTCTGTCTCTGTGATTTTCAGACTTTGCTGAACCTCTTACTCTGCCCTCCATGATCGATCCCGGTCCCTCCACCAGTGACAGCCCCATGGGTGCCACCCCGCTGGGCAACTCGCCCCCTGAGGAGAGCATCGCCATCCTCACCTCCATGGGCTTCCCCCGCAATCACAGCATCACAGCACTGAAAGCCACGGTCAGTCAACCGCCCACCCTGTTTAAGATCTCACTTTATGTTTTAATATATTCTCACCTACTTCTCTAGACAAATCTTTTATCCATTTGTTTATGTCTGCTGATTATTCAGATGGGTCTGTGCTCTCATAGATAACTGTTGGTTTATTAATCTCAGTTTATTAGTTTCTGCATTTACTCCTTTTTTCTCATCTGTTACACAAAAATGATGCATGGCACTTGATATCATTGATCTGTTTTGAATGACCAGAAAAAGGAGGCCATCATGGCCCCCATGACTGAACAGACACAAACAAGGGCACCTCCTACAGTCAGACTTCTGTAGGTGTTGCACATTCCTTGTGCTGTGACTCACAAAGACGACAAATAAATCGAGAAAAACTCTGTGGACAAAGAAGCACCCACATGTTATCATAATTATCTCTGCAGTACTAACAGCCACAGCTGTGACCGTATGACTCAGCAGAAAAAAGAGCTGTCTGACTTTCACAGTGGGAAACAAAAGCATCACTGGTCAATGACAGAGCAGCAGGTTTGTAAGAAGTAAGGGCTAAGAGAAGGTGAGATTATGTGAGGCTAGCTCTGTCAGTCATAAACGAGTCTGGCTGGCCTACTTGTTTGCTTTCCAGGCTACGAATTTAATAGGTCCTGCATGTCAGAGTGATTAAAGATGTCGACTCTAAATGCTGTTTACAAATAACCCCAGCAGCCATTGAGGTTTAGGAGCGGGTTCTGCCTCTTGGCATGCTGTGCCATTTTATCATCACGCCTCACAATATCTGAATTTTTAAAATTTACAGTATAAAAGTATTAATACTGAGTTATAAGATTCAAAGAGAATAAAGAAGTATGAGCTCTGACTTTTTTAAGTTCAGTTTTGAAATGCTCTTGCATTCTATGTTTCATATTTTAAACTATGCCTCCAGCATAAATAACCCTGCAATCTCTTACTAGGACACAGAAATTCATCCCAGGGTTCCTCTGTTCTCGACCCTAACATCAACAAACTCCCTGCCATTCATGCTGTTGTTGAAGTGAAATAAAAAGAACACACATTCTCCATGAGAGGGTAGGGGTGTGAGGAACAGAGGGTCTCATGGCTGATTTATTATTAGCTATAGATCAGTAAGATGAACTTTTTTTAACCTCAATGACCTGACTGGGAGAGAAAAAAAGCAACTTCACTCTGCCAGTCTAAAGGCAGACATTCTCCATGAATCACACTTCTATTCTGGATTTAAGTCAAGTGTCATCAAAGTGAATTCCACACAAATGGACACTTGCCAGCTCAAAGAGAAAAATCGTGCCCATTAATTTTCTTTGGCATTGGCAGTGTTTTTTAAAGATATATATTTTGGGTCTCTTTTGTCTTTATTGAGAGAGGAGGATAGAGTTGGAAAAAGGGACAAAAGAGTAAACGGGGGAAGCATGCAGGAAAGGAGCGGTAGGCCGGTATTGCTGCCAGCATACATGGGGTCCGGCCTAACCACTATGCCATCTCAACCCCCTGTATTTTATTTTTGTGAGCAGTATGTTTTCTTTATGCTTGTATTTTTTATGCTTTTGGTTAAGAATTGCTGCTTCTTTAACCAGCATGATTTGCGTCACAAGAAAAATACATTCCAAGAAAAACAATTTGCGATGCATAAAAGAAAAGATAAAACCTGACTAAACCCTTTTATCAGTGATTTCAAACTTTTTCTGCCATGCAACCCTTTGTTGTTCAACAGATGAACATATTTCAAGCCCTTATACTCCTTCCCATACACATCAACATGTAAAGATACATACAGTGCCTATAAAAGTATCACCACCTTGAGGTTTTACTCTTTTATTGATTTTATAAATCAATCATGGTTGATATAATTTGACCTTTTAGGAAAAAAACACAAAAAACTTGAAGGTAAAAGTGAAAACAGATTACTACATAGCAGTGTCAGTTAAATAAAATGTAAAATAATTGACTGCATAAATATTAACCCCCTTCAAGTCATTATTTAGTCGATGCACCTTTGGCTGCAGCCACAGCACTGAGTCTGTGTAGAAAGGACTCAATCAGGCTTGCACATCTGGACACTGCAATTTTACTCCATTCTTCTTTGCAAAACTGCTCAAGCTCTGTCAGGTTGCAAAGTACCCCATTTCGCTAATTGTGAGACTTCTAGCATCAGTTGCCTGGACCTTTGTTGATCAAACCTTTTTTGGTCAAAAGGCCAAGTTATTTTGGCCAAGATTGATTTTTTAAATCAATAAAAGGGTAAAACATGTTTTTGGCACTGTAGATATAAACTAAACACACTTTCAGACATGCCCTTTGCTAAAAGGTTCTTATTTATAGAATTCATCTCAAAATATGTCTGCAAATTGTAGGAAGCAATTAAAAGTGATACTGCAACATGACAATGGCAAATGTTTAAGATGTAACAACAGTCATTGCTTCAAACAGACTTTTAAAATTTTCCTCTCTGAAGATGAACAGCTCAATGAAACAAAAAAGATGAAAATCTTCTTTTAAGATTTATATTCCCATTCCTGCAGTAATTTTAATGACTAGTGTGGGCTTGTTTTGTGCTACAGATCTTCTCAAGCCAAGCTGTGAGCCTGCTGCGCTTTGTTCATTTTCATTGACCGGCTTTGATCTGTGTTTTGTTTTGGTTAAAGCGACTGCAGCAAAAGATCTCACACTGGTAGGATGTGGCATAAGGAGGGAGTGTGGCTCTACTCATTACCCATTGTTGTACAGTTAAGGAGAAGCTGAGGGTGAGATTTGACTCGTCAGATTTTTTTGCCTTTATTTAGTGGTTGTGACGTCGGGTGTGGAGTCATTGTTTGCCCTTGCCTCACCCTGTTTGCCATGATTTGGTAGCAGTGCAAAACAGAGTGCATTGTTTGGGCCCCACTTTGGGCATCACTGCCCTGTGTGATTCCACCTTAAAAAAAGCTGTTAATTAGGCGTTGGCATTTGCATCACTGATTCTTGTTGCTGGTATACTAAATGCGTTTTTGTCTGTGAAGCCAGTGAACTAAAGTAACCCTAAATCGCTCTTTCAGAACAATAACCTTGAGCGAGCACTCGACTGGATCTTCACCCATCCAGAGGAAGAGGAGACTGACGCCCTCTCAGACATGGCAGACACAGAGCCGAACGACAACGCTTTCTCAAATGCAAACTCGCACAGTGACTCCACGCTGTCTCCAGACAGAGACACGTCGGGCCCTCGGATCAAAGATGGACCAGGACGTGAGTCACTCAGCATGATTAATATAACTGATTGTATCCTTAAGGCTTTATTTGTTCTTAAATCTGTCTTTTTATCACCTTTACTGATGATGAGCAGAATCACAAATCAATTTTTATAGGTCATTGTAAGCTTTTAAAAAAATTTTAAGTCAAGCAGAAGCCTCTAGATTATTAAGCATCACTCGGAGCTGCAGCACTCAGAAATAAACATGTGCTAAGAGTAAAATGTAAGAGGGAGTTTTTTGCCTCCTGTTTTTAAACTCTCCTGGATGTTGATGAAAGTTCACAGGTTAGCTTACACTCAGCTTTAATTACTGCTTGCCACTTTCACACAGAGTGTGGTGCTGCTGGGTGCTGGCGTGCTCTGCCAGACCAGCTTCAGGCGCTGCAGCAACAAAAACAATGCTGATGAATGCCAGATGTTTACATGTGCTACTGCTGAAGATGTTAAATCAAACAGGCTATGAAGTCTGACATTTACTAGTTGTTTGTTTAGCTGCTGAAATTGATCACACATTCTCTATGTGACTACTGTCCCCTTTTTTCCAGGTTATGAGCTGTTTGCTTTTATTAGCCACATGGGAGAATCCACCATGTCTGGTCATTTTGTCTGTCACATCAAAAAGGAGGGAAGGTGAGTATTGTATTTGTATTTATTCAGATCATTGTGGTACAAAATTGACAGCATAAATGTATCACAGTTGCTTTTATTTGTAGCTTTTGCTGCTACAGTTCTGAATAATTTAACATATAAAGTTTGAATATTTTACTTTCTTCCTGTAGGTGGGTGATCTACAATGACCACAAAGTATGTTTGTCAGAAAGGCCTCCAAAAGACTTGGGCTACATCTACTTTTACCATCGACTGTCCAGTAGTTAAACTAGAGTCCCCCTCACCCTCCGTGCAACCTTTAAAGAAACAGTCGTTCACCTGCAGACGGCTGGCACACAACCTTAACAACAGCTACAGTGGAAATGATGTAAAACAACCTCTCTGACCAGCTGCTTGCCTTACCATGATGTCATTCAGGATCAACCAGGAGCACTGGTCAAAAAAAGGGAAAGCAATGTGCTTTTTGTGCATTTTGTTATGTTCTGCTTTAAATGTATATATATATATATGTGTGTTTGTGTTTAAGAAAAGACATTTTCTAGCCAGTGTAGGTTCAGAGGGATGTGTGCAATTTCTACTTCTGGAGTGCTCTGCACACAAAATAATGCCACATATCAAATCACATTGTTCCTTCTCTATGCCTTCAGCTACTGTGCCAGTATCTTCAAAGTGGTACATTTTCTACATGTATATTGAAATGGAAGTGCTTCACTGCCAGCCCTGAAATGCTCTGAAACTGCAACAACAAACAACACATTACTGTGCTGCGGGTGGCTCTGCATTCTGCACTGAAATAAAAAACATTTCATTTCAACTCTCATCCCAAGGAAATTAAAACATCCAGAATAAAAACATATTTGTAGCTGAGAGAAATTAGCAATATACTGTGTGCTGAATGTTTCAGACTGAGAGCACCATGAATGAGTGTTGGCTTAGTTTAAAAGACAGTGCTACTAGCTGAATTATGGCTCACACCTGCCCCAGTTTTAGTTGAAGATTGTTAAATTGAGTCCCTTTTTAAGGAGAAACTTTGAGGTACACTTGCTGAGTTATCAACATTGAAGTATTTTTTCTTCTTTGTAAGCACTTTTTCTCTAAAATGAGCTCATAAGATGCAGTCAAAGTGGACTTTATTCACCAGCTATAAGCAATTGAATGTTATTTCTTCAACTTCAGCACTGCTGAACCTGAAAATCCTTGAAGTGGCCATTAGTGGATATAGAGATTACAGTATTACTTACAAGTGATGCCTAAATTAAGCAAAGCTGTGCTTATTTTGAGACCATATCATTAGTGTTCATATAGAAGCTCTTCATCCTGCAGTGAACTTCTTTCATTAGTTATAAGTAATTTCATTGTTGGCAAAACTTTTTCTCTCACATGCAGGCATTTAGTTCAGTTCATTTCATTTATCACTTCAACAGTTTTAAAGTGCAACCCAAAATTTCAATATGAATGTTTGATTTGACTTGTTGCTGCTCTTTCCTGGTCCGTTAATCCAGATATGCACCTGAACTGCTGTCATGTCTAAAGCAATACATGCACTACAGCTATGAAGACTCAGTCTTGTTGTATGATAACAGCTGTACAGTGATGTCTCCTCCATGTGCAGTGTTCAGTAAAAGACATGCTGCAGTGCTGAATGTAACATTTTACGGTGCTCACTGCAACTTCAAACCTCCTGTTCAGCTTTAATAGTCAGAAACAATACTTAATGTAACGCTGGCCCTCAATATCACCTCATGCTGGATCACCCTCCGTTTCCGTACCCTTCTCCTTTATCCATATATTTATAACATACTGGACAGATTAAACAAACATTATGATCTTATTTAGCTGTGAATTTATCACCCACTTACTCTTAACAACATCTCAGTTGGTTAGTTTTATTTACAACCTACATATGGGGTACAAAAACTGGACTTGACTCTTATTTTTTCGTTGTGCACTAACTTGTAAATTTTAAAGAGGAGCTCTGTGTAAAAACAAGACTTAAGAGTATTTTCTGCAAATTTCTTGGTAACTTTGGAGTCCTGATGTTTTTTGATTCAGAGACCCATCTTAATGCATATCTATTTAACATTATCCCGGAGAATATATTGAATTTCTATGAGTGTCCCTAAAGGTCTGTGTTTCAGCAGTGGCCCCTCTTTGGTAAACACTGTGCCTACATTTCCCTTAGTTTCAGCTTATCTCAACATCTGTCACCTTCATCACTAACTACTTGATAAACTGCTGCTTTGTTCATCTTCTATGCAGCAGTAACTCTAAAAGATCTCTCTATGCAACTCTTAAGTTTCTGCTCTCTTCCTTTTGTTTTTTTGTTATTATGGTCAAATTCCAAATCCTCCTGTCAGACTGGTCTAAAATCTGATCTTCATCAGAGGTGGATCAGAGATAAACCTGTCGCGTTCTTTGATAATGTTTAGTTAGAAATGTCTTGAGATACTCTGTGCAATCATTTTTGCTTTTCTCAGCACCTTTTGTTCCCTGTTCTGATAGTATGATTGTTTTGTATTGTATTTGTCTTCTTGTTTTAGCTTTCCCACCAGCTTGGTCTCCATTCTTTTCCCCCTCTTTGTTCAACCTAACAGTTCAGCTTGTCACAAAGAAAGCTTTTTCGCTGTCAGCATGTGCACTAGACGTTGACATTTAGTCATTTGGATTGTACAATTGTACTTTTGTGAGTTTTATTCTCTTTTATCATTTAACTAAATGTCAGAAAGGTTCTCCTGTTTTTACTCTTTTGCCTTTTTGCAAACAAGTTTGTGCCAATTCTGTAGTTTTCATGACATAGGTTTCTGAAGGAATTATTTTAAGTTGACTTTTGTAATGTATGCGTTTATCAAGAAATGGCTTTGGTGTATGTGAAGAGAGTCCTGACAGTGCACTCAATGGCACTGTTTACTTACCAGGTTTGGATAATTTAATAAACTACACCTTTGTTGAGACTTGTCTTCTTTAAAAATAAAAACTTGACTTCTTCTTTCAGGAAATTAAAGACACTGGAGCATAGAATATATAACAACAGTTTATTTTAAAAGGTTACTTTCATATTGTATGTTTCAAAGGTGCTAATGCTTTCCTTGTGATTATACATGGAGTAATATGCATTATATTAAGTGTTTCAATAAACCAATTACTGTATATAAAGTATATAATTTATAGGTTCATTCATCAAAATATCATTTTATTCATACATTTCTGATGCATTGATAAATAAACCAGAACAAACTGCTTTTGTACACAGGTTGAATTAAAGGAGTGAGGACAGAGATGCACACGCATGTACTGATAAACATTATGAACCCCAACCAAGGATGCTGTTAATAATGTATTATAAATGCTTTATAGAGCCTGAGCATGATATTAAATGCAAGGAAATTAAACTTGGCTATAAATATATTATAAGCACACTCACAAAGCAATACGTAGAAAAAAATAAAAACTCGGGTGCCTTTAAATAGACAGCCTATCACACTACAGGCTAGACTCTACATGTTTGATCTGCAATCTACTTTGTTATGATGGGAAGTTATAAATTAAATGAGGTGAAAATTATTTTATTAGCCATTTACATTCAAATTTCTGTCATTTTTAATACCTTTATTCTACATATAAGGTACATTTAAACTATGTATTCAAATGGGCGTATACTCAGTGGCATCAGCAAGTAGATGGTGAAGCAGAGTTTTGAAGCACAACAGTGGTGGCTGTCATATTAAAAAAACCCAGACAGCTCTACTGAAGCCGGGTATACACTGAACAGTTTCAAGCCAACTCTGTAACAGTTGTGGCAGAATGTCAGCTCACTCTGTGCGACTGAATCACTTAGGACACTTAGGAAGAAGTAGGGATGAACAGTGAAAAAAAATCTGTGGTTTCCTTTGGAGAAGTCTCCTGAATGTATCTAGTCATGTTCCTGCTCTCCCGCCATCTTTCTCTCTATTGCACACAAACAACTTTACTCTTCGTGTAAGCTGGAGGTCCACGCGTTGGCATATTTCCTGTTCATTTATTTCCATTATTATAGCAGGAGAGCTTAGGAAGTCATTCCTGCTGCTGTTATGGTGATTTAGGATGTTGTGTGACTGTTTACGAGGGAAAAAATACCCCAAAGTTGAGGATTCTGCTTGTGGCTCGGCTCTCTCTGTGGGAGTGTGTGGAATCTTATGACCAAAATATCAAACATGTCAGAAATCCATCTGACCAGTTGGGAGTAGCTGGTCAGGCCATAGTTGGGTCACGGTCAGTCGTCGTATCTCCCTGTACACTGCACGAAAAACAACACACGATCTGACTGACAACTGCCACAACTTCAAAGTGAGTAATGCAAAATTCGTGTCTGTATCGGATGAAATTCGCAGTGTACGCCTGGCTTTAAAAAGTGACAAACTTTGCAGTTTAGCTGAGGTGCAGCTACTTTGAATTTCAAAAAATGCCTTTAGAATTGATGGATAGGCCTTGGAGGGAGGGGGAACTGAACATGTCCATGCCCTCCTTCCGGCTGTCCCTTATCAGCTACAACAACAACTTCAACAGACGGTTTCAATAGGGAAATGAAGAGATAATGTAGAAGAAACAAGCAGGTTTATAACTGACTTTTTAAAGACACTGATTATTTATAAACTCTGGCAAAAGCACCACATTAACCACAATCTTAGAGTGGCACGGCCACACCTATGATTGGTTAAGATGTAAATTTCAGCTGTGGGCTGCTACAAGTGAAGCTAGAGATAAAGTGGGTGGTTACTGTTGGGTTCTGTTGTGACCACAAATAGCACCACATCTGTCACTTGGCACCAGGTAAGCCAGCAGAAAGAAAAACTGTTGCAGTAGACTGTTTCAACCTGTGGAGGGCAGTGGCTATGCCCATTTTTAACTCTAAATGAAGAGTTTAAATACTTTGTGTCAAGATTTGGACCTTAACCAACCAATAATACGACTAAACCCCCATACACTAAGGTTTTCATCTGAAAAAAGTGGTCTGAGGTTTTAGTTATTCTTTAAAGTTGGTCTTTTACAGCTGAGCCTTACGACTCCTGGAAAACCACCAAAACCCACACACCTGCCATTTAGATTAAGTGCCATCATAACGTAATCAAAGCAGGTGAATTACATTTACAAAATCACCCCTTTATAGTGTTTACCAATGGGTGTAGTAGACATTTACTTTGTCCTTTGAACCAGGCTGTTAATATGTTAATGTCTGCTGGATCTAAATGGGACTTCCTTTTGGAGCCAGCCTCAAGTGGACACTTGAGGAACTGCAGCTTTTTGCACTTCTGCATCGTCCTCATTTTTTGAAGGCTGCTGCCTGGTCAAACAATACAGGTATTAATTTATCTGATTTTTTCTTTTCTCCCTGTCATAATTTTGAAAAGATAATGTCTGCTTCTGCTCACATAAAGAGGATTAATTAAGTTTTAGCACGGTAAAAAAAGGAGAAATATGGAATAAAATAACTGCTAAAGGATAACAGCGTCTTTATGAATGTGTTTATAACAGTTTATAGACATTCTGTCTAGCTCAACACTAAAAAGCATGGGTACTGTATCTTTATGGGCTGGGGTTCTCTAAAGTGTCATCTGTACATTTATCATTTTCAGAAGTCATAATTACAAAATTTCTACATAATATAACTATAACCAGTTGTAGCAATGTGCCAGTATTTCTCAGCTCAAGCCTTGCACGCTCACTAGCTCTATGCAAGAAAAAGCCTTGTGTGTAGATTAGATACTGAATATATACATCACTTTTGTCAAGGTTACAGAGTTTTAAAAGTGCATCGTAGAAATATTGCAAGGAAACTTCATGATATATTTCATGTCTCTGATAGTGGGAGAGAAAGAAAGCACTTCCATGTATTTCATGCATACAAATGAAAAAGCATTCAAAAAATAAATGTAAAGCATCTAGCATGCGATCAGCCTTTATCTGTTTTATCTTTTTGAAGCATGCGTTAAGCTAGGTCAGTTCACCTGAGAAGGTCCAAAAGTAGGAAGTTTCTACAAAAAGAAAACGGTCACCAGGCATCCTATCTCAGTGCACTGCAGTATGATGTGCACTGTAGAAGTTTAGATCATTAGCCAGCAATTTAAGATCTCTTTAAAAAAATAAGTTTTTCTTTTTTAAACACAACTACAAATGCAAAAAAGCAAAGGCTTACAACCTCATAAGAAAACTAGAGTTGATTTGGAAATCACAATTTAACAGACATCATGTTTTAGTTTGTAAAGATAAAGGTTGACTCAAAAGACAACTGAGAGGAAATCGTATTTATGTTTTAAATGGAGGGATACTGGCCTGAGGAGTAACCTCCAGGTAACTTATTAATCTTTCATGGAATGACAACAAACAGGTGGAGGGATGGTTTACAGAAAGAAAAGTGGATGTAGGTTTTGGGTCTGGTTAGAATCTGTTCTGTATACAAATGGATATGAATACGTGTTCTGCATTATCCTCAGTGAGCCTTCAGCCAGCAGCATTTGCAGACACCAGGAGTGACTATGGTGGATGCTGGTGACAGGGAAAAACAAAACACTCTACTGAAGAAGTTAAGCTATGAAGCCGTAACATAGATGCAAAAAACATAAAAACTGTGCTAGCTGCTCTGTTATGCTGCAAGCCTGCTCAGTGGGGCTCACTGACAATGCTAGCATGCCAATGGTTGGCAGGTATAAAGTCCAGACTCAGGCTGTGTCTCACATTAATCACTCATTCCTGCTTTATTAGAGAGAACTGGAGAGAGAGCTCACTGATCACCCTTATAAACACTGTCAGATGGGCTACTTGTTGTAGGTGGACTCCAAAAACCTGGAAATGTGTTAGCATCTTTTTACACCTGATATTGTCGTCTCAACGACTATGGTAGCTGGTAGAGCCACTGTAATAAACTATACAGTATCTTGAATAATGCTAACAAGTGGCTACCTAGGTGTACAGAATTTGTCAGAGACACTCAACTCATAGTCCACCTTTCAGCTGGGGCGCTAAAATTACTCCGACTTAAAGCTTGCAATTTGTTGATCACTCTTAGAAAAGTCCTCTATAGGAAAGGTAAGAGAATAAAACAAGGTTGGAAGTTTAGTGGTGGTGACGCTGACACCAGTCGACCATGGGTTCATTATAGTGTAGCATAAGCTTTTTTACTTTCACTGCTTCCGTTTACACTACAAAAATGATGAAAGAAGTGTTCATTTGTACCTTAATGAACAAAAAGTGCTAGTATCTTCACTTTTTGCCACAGAGCTAATTTTCACTAATAGTCCAAACACCAATGGAAAACCCCATAGAATTATAATTGTCACCATGCTAGCTTCCACTCTACCCTCCACCACCCTATTACATTATTGCTGTTCTTTCATTCATCACAATATGGTAAATAATTATGTTAGTGATGCATTGTGGGATACTCTTTAAATATGAAGTTATATTGATATCAGACACAGCAATAATTTAAGGTAGGGATATGAATAATAAATCCAACGTGAGAATCTTTAAATTTGTACGTTTTTAGTTGTAAAACAATAACTGGAATTTTAAATGTGGACCTTGTGATGATATCAAACTTCAATACATTCAAATTTTCAATCACTGAACAATATGTCAGTGCAACCCTTTTAAAACTTTTAAAGCTATTTAAAAAGACCATTCCTGTGACAAACATTTATGATCTAATTTTACAGTGGAGCTAAAGCTCAAGTCAGAGAACCAATAAAGTCAGAAGGATTCATGATTGGGAGAGATGCATGTTTGTACTGAATTTCATATCAGTAAATAAATCAATATTCTGAAATATTTCAGTCTTGAGTGGTAACTAACAGACCAACTTTTCTATCAATTAAGCTGTGCAGCTTGCATGGCTGAGAATGACTTATTTGGAGTCCAAATTATTATTTAAATATTCAATGAGAATGGAAAGTATCAAGAGCAGGACCACAACTCAACCATGCTTTCCTGCATTTCCATAAAGCCAGACTAACCTCCTGCTCTTCTTTCATTCCCACCCACCGTTCAGTTTCTTTCCTTCTTCCTATCTGTGGGGCCCTAAGAGGGTTTGCTGTGGCCGCAAATTCCCTAAGCCTCCCAAAACTGAGCTTAGAAAGACGGTAAACATCTACTGAATCAGTTTAATAATTCCGACATTATTAATAGTTTTCAAAGAACATCCTGTTGATGTTGTGGTCCTTGTTAGTGAGGAGAGCAAAGATGAATACATTGGTTGCAATGAGAATACACAAGACTGCATTGCATTTTTGTTATCATAACCATAATAAAGTTGCCTTGACAGTGAATATATGATCTACTTTGACCTCATTGCCTTTGCTTTGTGAAGCCATATGAGCATTCAAATTGTTAGTGGCATGTACAACTGGAAAGGAGAGTTTTCTCCACAGAGTGCATTAAAGGTGAGTCTCTGGGAGAACAAATGTAGCAGAAAGGTGAAATAAAACATGTACTGTATCTGATGGCACAGTTTGATGTATGGGCATGAATTTGTGGAGCAACTGAGGTCAAAGACGTATTATTCCACAATGATGTTCTAAAACATGAAGGCTACAGTTTAGAGGGATGCTGTTTCTGTGTATTTGTGTGTTTCTGTTTCAGACCATGACATCAAAGCGCTACAGCTGAGGAAATGAATGGCTCTTGAACCAGTCTCTGGTCTCCCCTGATAGCATTCTCTTAAAGTACTGAATCACCTCTTCTTTTGTCCACTGAGGCAGACAAAGACAAACTCAGAATGGCAACATAAAACATGACCTCTTGCATAGGATCTGAATATAGAAACTCACTTCTCTACAGACTGTGGACACATACATTACAGTAAGGTGCTGAGCTAAGCAGTACAACAGATTCTCTATCATTTACTTTGCTGCTGTTCACTGCATGGAGGGTCTTTCAAACTAGTGACACAGGAGGGACTGTTTGCCTAAGCATGCTTTTCAAAGCCTTTGCTTCTGAGGTGTTCCAGATGTATTATCTGAGATAACTGGCTCCTTACATGTGGGGATATTTTCTCCTATCATTAAGTAAAGTTTATGGATGCTAAAGCACAAACATTTGAAAAATGTGCAGCTTCCTGCTCAAGCCTACATAAATATTTAAATTGTGCATGATGGCTGAGGCAAACTGATTTAATTAAAAGTGTGAGCTTCCCTGCTTGTGGAGGCACAGCAAAGATAAAAATGACTACATTAGGAAATATCCCAAACTCTTTAAAGTCTTGGCTTGCAGCAACACTTTTTTCTTTTACCTGTAATGCTATTAAGCTGTATTGAAATGAATACAGTTAGGAAAATGGGAGAACGATATGAGAGCTTCTAAAGCCATCCCAAGAGGACAAACATTTTTAAACCTGTTAAAACTTTCTCCCATTAGAGAGAAATTTGAAAGTTTCCACACTAATGAAGGTTTGAAGGATCAGTGTTGCCCAGAATTGTTGAGTATTTCTCCTCTCAGTAAGCATAAAGGGAACAAACAAAAGCCAGGAGCCAAACAAATAAATAAATAAACAAAAATAAATAAACACAACAAAATAAAGATAAATGGCTCAGACAGCTTTCAAGTTCAGAAGATGGCAGTTATTTAAAGAAATCAAAACCAGTCTGAACATGGCTTAGTGTTTTTGTGTTGCCATAAAAATAGCATAAATAAATATTGTTGTTCGCATGCATTAGAGTAAGGCTTTACAACCTGGCTTGCACATTCCACCCGGGTTGAGGAAGTTATCTGTTTGTCTGAAGTGCAAAGGGAAAACTTCTTAAAGTATGTTATTTTTTTAACAAGGATCCATCTATGAAAATGCTTATTCATGCAGTATTATTATTCTCCATTGAAAAGAGGATGAAAACAAGCCAGGAACCCAATCAGGAGTTCCAGGTCATACGGTGCAGTCTTTATCACTCGCTCACTAAATCCATCCTTTAGGAGGGTGAGACAGGCTCGAGTCTTTGAAAGTAATTGGATAATGAAACCTTTTTTTTTCCTCGAGACCTCTTCTTTTCTCTGCAAAGCAGCATGTGAGGGTTCCTCTGTGAGACTCTGTGGGAACTGTCTGTCGGCATGTCTCGCTGGCTTAGCTCTGTTCCACTGGATGAGTCAGTTTTTAATTGATGTGTTCTCTAAGGCATTGCTCGTACAATCTTTGCCCGTCCTTGTGCTCTTCAGGGAAATCACAAATTGCAGTGCAAATCCATCACAAAGCAGTCACTTCAAGCACTTGGAAGAACCTGTCCTCAGGACTGCTCCAAGGTACTTGGGCCAAAAATATAGCAAGTTTGTCATCTGACGTCTGTAGTTAATTTTGACATGCATAAAAACCACACTTTGTCTCTTTACATCAGATTGGATCCATTCTGATGTGTGCACTTTGGGCTTTGGCTGAAATCAAGAAGTAAGTGAGGACTGGGAGATGCAGCTACCTCCCACTGCTCAAATGTCAAGGTTGAAGGCTTTCATGAGAAGATCCAGGTCACCAATATTTGCAGCCTGGAAGAGTTCAGGCTGGTCCATCATGGATAAAGATATCCTCAGAGCAGCCCAGATGTTTCCAGACATCACCTGGTGGTTCTGCTGGCGACTCCGGCTTTTCCTCTGAAGGCTTAAGGCAGTCAGGAAGTTACTGGCCGCCTCTCTGAGAAAGCAAAAATAGGAACGTTCAGTTTGATTTAGGGCCTTCAATGTGATTCTTAAAACTTATATGGTTTCATGGAGCTGAGGAATTTGGTTCATCATAACAGTCTATTTCTTTAATGGCAGTAATTACACATCCATCTAAACAGCAAGGGTGTTTTCAGTCATGACGAAACATAAAAAAGTTCAATCTAACCTAAATGGTGGCGTTTTAAACACCATTTGTACGTTGTATCACCAGATAGACAGATTAAACTAGGGCTGAACAATTTAAAAAAAAAATCTAATTGTTATTGTTTTGAGTCATATTACAAATTTGATATAAACTGTTATCTTAGAGGTAATGACTTTTTTTTATGTCATTCTCATAAAGATTTAGAAAAAGTGAAAAAATAAGGAAAGTAGGTTTTTTTCTTATTCTAAAAAAAATCACTTGAATGTTGTGTGTGTTGTGTTGAGAATAACATCTTTACTGCAAAAAAATACTGCATTGTTATTTTGACTCACATTTCAGGTTAAAGAAATATTGTACCTTCTGCAACCTGAAAATTCCAGCTGGTCATATTGTGATTTAATATAAATTTTGATTAATTGTCAAGCCCTCTTAAACATGTTGTCTTACATTGAGTTGGAGTTTACAGAGTTTAAATGTAAGAGTAAAATTGAGTTTATACAACTTAAACAGGCTAAGTACCTGCTCCTAAACAAATATTGTTTTTCAGTTATTACTTAAAAAATGAATTTAATCATTCAACTGCCTGAAGTATTTTGAGTTTTATTAACTCAACAGGGACTGCAGTTTCCTTTTTATTGAAGCCCGTTTCTGCCAAATGAAAAAGAAAAACGTCAAAGTAAGACAATTCTTAAAAAAAAAGAAAAAAAAAAAAAAAATCCCAAGTCATAACTATGGGATAAAAGGTCAAAGTTATGAGATAATAAGTCAAAATTATGAGCTACGAAGTCATAATTATGAGATAAAAAGTCAAAATTATGAGATAAAAATTGAGATTAAAGACATTTATGACTTTTTACCTCATAATTTCAAGTTTTTATGAATCATTTTGACTTTTTATCTCATAGTTATGACTTTTTATCTCAAAATTATGACTTTTTATCTCATAATTTCCACTTTTTATCTCATAATTCTGACTTTTTATCTCATAATTCTGACTTTAGATTCCCCCTTTTTTATTGCCTAACTTTCACTTTTTTTTTTTTAAGTGGTGGAAATGGTCTTTCATAACTTTTAGCTTGATTCCACTCAAAGAAGTATTTCCATCACGTAAAAACCTTGACGTAAACATTTTAACAAATAGTTTAAGTATTTTCAACTTATTCGGGTTTACATTCCAGGATGCACAGCAAACTAGCTCAGATTACAGCTATCTACTGACAGCAGTTTGCAGCTACTGTAGTTAAGCTTCGTCATGTTGGTAGAACCCGGCCACCATCATCAAACATCAAACGGTACCACCGTTACATCTGTAAAAACATTGTCTGAGAACTACCATCTGTCTCATTAGTTTGCTTTTTCCTCGTCTGTTGGCACGTAGCCTACACCTCACATTCACTTTAGCGCAGAGGTCTAATTAGGAACATTAACACCTGCTTGGTTGTGCTGCGGGTCTCTCACTTATCAAAGTTGGCGTCTGTTCTCGCGTTTCTGTTTCAATGTTGTCAAACCTGGTTCAGTAAAACAGTATCATAACCTAGGTGGTGAAATACGGACAAAAGCGGTAAGTAAGGGTGTGTTTAGTAGTATTATAAGCTATTTGGCTAGGTACTTTACGCTACTATTTCTCTATCAGTTTAAATTACGCTAGCTCACCTGCTAACGGCTGTTGTCTCAGCAGGTGTTTGGACGGTTGGTCAAGCCAGTCTTTAGACACAACCGTCATTCCAAACCTGATTTTATTTCCTTTTCGTCCTTGCTGTGTCCAGCCCGAAGAAACTCCTCCACTCTCCCATGAGGTGCCCAGGGTCCTTCTAAGCTAAGTGTTAGTGTTTTGCTTTTTGTTTTGCTAACTTGCTAGTGCTTTTATGTGTTTTCTACTTGTTGTACACGTTTGCATGTGCCTGGCCGTTGTTGTTGTTGTTGTTGTTTTTGCCCAAACGCATACTCATTGTGAAAAACATCAGCTTCTGGTTTAGATTCTGGTTGCAGGATTTAATGTTTTCTTGGATACTAACCAAACTAATTATTTACTATATTTTGGACTGTCTAGGTAAATAAGCAATCTGAATAATGGATATTGTTGAAAGGTACAAACAAAAATGAGTAGTCGCTTAATAGAGAAATAACAAGATTTATGAGTGAGGAAACTAGTTTTACTGCTGCCATAATTTGAGCATGTGTGTTTGACTGCTTATTTTAAAGCCTGCTGGAGCAAAGCAGGTGAATTTTTCAGTTTAGATTTGTTCTTTTTCACTCCACCACATTTTTTATTCTCTTTAGTGGCTGGATGTGCTTTTTTAGGAAACACAGACAGCAGCTGTAGCCAGGCCTACAACAAAGCTGGTTCACATAGTATCAGATGTTTGGCTTGTTTCTGATGGGTGGATTTCTGTCTGGTATCCGCTTTATTATCATCGCTCCCAACAGACTGTTTGCTTGTGGTGAGAGGTGAAATCAGAGTGCATCGATTACAAATAATGGCTCTATCTAGGTCACTAACCTGTGGGCCCCCAGGTTAATACAGCTGATTCCCAGGTTGTAGCGGGACCTGATGAAGCCAGGCTGCAGCTCCAGGGCTCGTGTGTATGCCTCCACGGCCTCCTCACTCCGGTCCCCGTTTGCAAGCGTGGCCCCAAGCCGATTCCACAACAAGTAGTCCTAGATGGAGGTCAGGTAGTGGGGATGGAAGAGGAAGTACAAAGGAAGAAAGATGAGGGAAATACTTTGACTTCAGCTTGTGATTAAGGATTGCAGATTTACCTTTTTGGATATCTAAAAAACAAACTGAGGAGTTCCTGTATGTATGAAATTATGGCTTGTCAGAATATCTTGTTTGATGATTTCAGATATTAAATGTTTCACTGCTTTGAAAAGCTAGATCCAGTAGTTGACTTTTATATAAACAAAAGTGCAGGTGAAATGGAGCTTAACACTCTGCTATACAACAGTCTTTTATCTGCAGTGACAGCATGGCAGGGTAGTGTTACAGCTATAATGTGTCTTTTTTTTTTTTTTTTTAGATGCACAAATAACGAGAGTTTTGATGTATTACACAGCTCCCCTACCCTTGAATAACAAGGGTAATTTAGGGGAGCTGACGTACATCACCCAGGTTGTCCTTGTCGTTGTTCCCCACCTGCGGGGGGACAGACGCATACAGAGGTCATGGTCTGTTACAGTATAGGGGTCCTTCATCTTTGGCTAAGCCTGGCAGCGGGATATAATTATCTCCCTTTGTGTTCAGAGCTCGTTCTCCAGCAGGGGAGCCCATATTACCAAGTCAAATGTGGGAGGTTGGATTTAACAGTGAGTAATATTCTTTGCCGGTCTGGGACAGTGTTTGGAGGACAGAGACTGATTTGCATGAAGGGAATGCAGAGACGAAGGCGGAGTTTGTGGTTTTGAACATTTTTACCACTTTAGTTTGTTCAGTGCTTGCATTCCAGCTTTTAATGTGTCAGTCTTTTTTGCGTGTGTGTGTGCTGCTCTAGATCTTGCTCTGCTCTCGCCTCTCGGGCTGGATCATCAGTGACAGCGTATGTGTGCCAGTCAAGAGTTCACGAGGTCACATTCAGTAGCTCCTTGCTTCACATATTGCTGTGACAGTTGTGTGTGCTTCACTGCATCTGTTTGCATGAGCCTTCCCTTGTTATTTGCAGCACCATCTCTCTAAGGATGTGTACAAGCTTGAGGGCTTCATGTCTGCGATATGTGTTGGCATGAGAACATGTGGTGTGTGACAGACATTGTGTATGCTCTTAAGCAGATCTCAGGCGCTGGATATGTTTCTCAGAGACCAAATCTGTTTAACCAATAGACCAAGGAGATAGAAAATATTATGCATGTGAGTTAGCGCAAATATTAGTGGTGTAAAGATAATCCGATATGGATCAGTTAACCGGTCTTAGCGTCACAGGTCCAAGTGCATCGGTCTACAGAGCCCTGGATTGGTAAAAAAGGGGCATGAATCGGTCTTTGGACTGATTTTAACATTAGAGATCGGTTCACTAAGGCTCTGCTGCTTGTTTTTATAGCCCGTTCTACCATGCTTTGGCTCAGTGTCTTTAATCTCATACGACCCAAGGTGACCTTTTACCTTTAGGCGAGATTTCCATTCAAGAACGGTCAGATACAGAGAGCGGAGGTAACAATGTTTTGGCGACATGTAGACTGAATTCTCTCATTAAGAGAAATTATGAAAGGAGAAAATTTAATTTTCAGAAAGCTGTTTTTTTTTTCTTTTAACTGTTTTCAATATTATTTTAACCCCTTGTTCTCCTGTACTTGCAGACATACAGAGCTCTGTCAATCCAAATTAATTTTTTAATTTGTGCTTCTTTTGAAAATTTAGTATTTAATTTTTACTGTTATCAGGATTAATACTGCCAAGGAAGTTACAAGTACAGAAGAACCAACGTGTACCAGTAAAAACTCCTTTTAATATTTATCTCCCAACTACCTGTCAGAGTAAGACACCTGGGCATATGTGGGATGAAAACTTTCTTAAACATAATTTCAAAGTGTTTGCACAGGAGGCCTGGGATTAGGTCTCTTTTATAAATAAAATCAAAATAAACTGAGATTATTATGAAATTATCTTGTTTTCCCCTTTTTTTCTAATTTTTGTCAAAGAAAAAAGTTATTTGATTCCATAACCAGTTTGTTCTGGATCAGATTGGACCAAACTGAGTCGGATTGAATCGGACCAAATCGTTCTGTATTTTAATGAATCGTCAGTGAATCGAATCTTAGCTTGTGAATTGAGATTTGAATGGAATCGTCTTGAGAAGGAGAGATTCACACCCCTAGCAGATATTGGTTTGGTTTACTTAAAAAAAATACAGCACAGGAATATTTTAGTAAGTAAATGACCCTCTGTTGCTATAAATGTTAACAACCATAGATCTTGTTAATGAGAAAATAGTTGTGCTATGGTCACTTGGTGAAAATATTAGGCCTATTAGATTACAAACAGCAAACTATCAAAAATGATAAGAATTAGTTACTATGTGCATTGAATCTTGTTATGGTAAATGGACTTGAGCTTGTATAGCACTTTTTTAGTCATCTGACTACTCAAAGTGGTGAAGGTTGCTGTGTAGAGTAGCTATCAGTATTAACTAATCTCATTTAAAGTCATCCTTACACATTCAAATGCCACTGATGCATCTAGCCTATCATTTGGGTTTTCTCTGATATCGGTGCTAAATCGATACTTGTATGGAGCCAGTGCCTAAAGGAGAGAAAAACGTGTGTTGAAAGTCAGCGAGAGAATAAAAGCCTTCTGGGTATAGTAAATGATTCCCAGAAATATTTTTATAAGGTGCCAGTTGAATATGGGATAAGCAAAGGAAACTGTTGTAACTTAACACATAAATCACAAACAGCCCTGCACAATTTCCTTGCCTGTCATTTGGGGTGGAAAATGACAGGCAAGGAGGGGTCGAAATGGAGAATCAATATTGTATTGGATTTGTTGGTACTGGTGCCATGTCGGTACTGTATTTCGGTCCACATCCTTATGAATAGGTCAGTTGGAAATCTTCAGGACTAAATCTTAAGTTTCACTTTCATATCCAGCCATGAATCACCGTTGCGTTGGGAAGCAGAAGGGGAGGGGGTAATGGAGCATAGTGCTAGAAGTAATAGAGCTGATTCCAGTCGAAACAGCTTTAGCCGAAAGCAAATTCTTTCTGTTCCTTCACAATCTAAGATCGTCTTATTGTGCACCCCTAGCTCCAGGTAAATGCATCCAGTGGTGTGAATGAAAGTATAGTGTAAGACCATTTGAGCCTGTGAGTAATCTAAATAGAATCGGACATTTATGTTTATTATTTTACAACCGTATGTTAAAACTACAGCTATACAACAACTAAATATACTTAACACCTGTTAAAAAGGCTGTTTTGCACAGATTTTAATATGGTGTGTCTTGAAGTTTGGCTTGAAGGTGTGCCTTGGGGAAAAATTTGAAAACCACTGCCTTATGCTCTATGACCCTACTGAAGTGGGTTATAAATGATACCTTTGATGGACACAGAGACAATGGGAAAATGACTGGCTACACTACTGTTACTGTAAATGTGATCACTGTCGAAACCCTAGAAAAAAAAAAAGGAGGGTCACAAAGGAAGGAAAAAAAAGCCCTATGGAGTTTTGCCTGCCCACATTGATTTTGTAGTTACTGTGTTTTGAACATGCCAACTTGATGGCTCCAGTAAACAATGGGATTTTGAATGGTTTATGACCTCCTGCCTTTAAGAATCAGGGTCTATGTGTTGGTCCTAAGATGTGTGTTTTGATAACTTGTGTGTAATTCTGATATTGAAAAGCAGATTGAGCCTTGTAATGAGCACAAAGACAGGCTCCGCGTAAATGCATTCAGTTGCATGAATGAAAGCGTGTATGTTTTAACCTTGTGAACAAGTGAGCAAGCTGAATGAACTGGACAGTTTTGTTCTTTATTTTCTTTTGGATGAGTTGAAATATTGTTTGATACAGGTTGTGTTTAGATTGAAATTGTGTTAATAAATAGATAAACGTATCCAAACTGGGAGAACCGTGGACATGGTTATTTGATTGGACCTGAACACGTGTCTAAAATAGCTTCAGACACTCCTCCCTCAGTGATCTTTTAAACAGAATTAGATTATTAAAAAAAACGACTACTACAGGCGTGATTTCCTTTATAAAGCAAAAATTTAAGGAAAAAAAAACGAAAAACAACCTGCATCTTTAGATCCCTACAGAGATAAAGCTTTTTTTTTTAAGATTTATTTTGGGCATTTTTGTGCCTTTATTAGATAGAGGAGGACAGTGGATAGAATCAGAAACAGAGACAAGAGTGGGGGAGAGACATGGGGTTAAAGGGCCTCAGGCCGGATTCGAACCGGGGCCATCCATGTATGTGGGGCGCGTATTAAACCACTAGGCCACCTGCACCCCAGTGATAAAGTTGAAGTCATCGGCACACTGTGGTGCCAGCTAGAGCCAATCGGCTGCCAGACATGTTGTCTTCAAGGAAACTGATGCAACCCATGTGTTAATCCTAACTATATAGCTTAGTCTGCATGCCTGTGTATGTGTCCCTTTTGTCTAGGCTTGAAAACCTTTTATTTCTTTCTTTATGAGCCCGTCACCTTGTCAGGTAGCTACATGTGTTCCAGATGTTTGCATACTTAAAGACTGCTCCATAAGTGATGCAGAAAAAGGTTTTCATTGACAGATAAGATATGTGCCCGCAGATTGTCCCTGCCTGTGACAGGTGTTTGTATAACTGCACCTTCACTCTGTCTAATCTGCATGTTTGAGTGAGGGTGTGGTGTCCTACCTCAGGCCGCACTGATAGCGCTGTATTAAAGGCCTCCACAGCTTTGTTGAACTCTCCACTGAGGTTGTAGAGCACCCCAAGGCCAGTCTGTAAATCCGGGTCGATGCTGTCAGAGTTGTGCTGAACTGCTTCCAGAAAGAGCTCCTTGACCTCGGGTTGCAGGGAGCTGTGGACACACACACAGGCACACACACAGAGCAGGGATTAGTGTGACTTAAGGCTGCTGAGTGAGCGCTCCTAAGATTGCAAAGCTATGATGTTCTCTGTACTGCATGTTAACTTTTAAACATGGAGTGTAGGGAGAGAGAGATTGACGAGGATGAAGGAGAGAGAGGGAGAATGAGTACGGAGACAGAAATTAGAACAATAAGGTATTATGTTGATTTGTGGTTTTGGTTGATGTAAATCAAGTGGGTTGTGTATTTTGGAAGCCCAGTGAGTTGATTAGATTAATAGATATTGAAATATTAGCTTTATATCAAATGATGATGGTGAGTTTGTTTTCCCATGATAAAAGCAGAGGTCTAAAAGGTCTGCTGGTGAAAGTAAATTGTCACAGATGTCACATGGTTAGATCAGGAAGTGAAGACAAATCATGACCACAGAAACTGTTAAACACTGAAGGTGTGAAAAAGGACCTTGTTGCTTTCTTCTCTTGTTTCTATGACAGAGGTGGTGAAACAGCTTCTTATTATTTTATTATTCTTATTAAAAACTAAATGTAAAGATCCAAATGGTGTAAACCTTAATAACCATGGGGATACAAATAGGCTTCAGTAGTGCCTCATTAACATTGTTTGTGGTCCTGTTGCTGTAATGATCTACTAGTATGTGACATGTCCATCAGTCACTCAAGTCATCGCCCAAGTTGAATGCCTCCTGCAAGTGCTAGAGCTGCCTTCATTTTAACAGCAATTGTTCCAACATCCTACATCTTGCCAGGGAAAATAAAGGATTAAGGCAAACAACAGGACCATCTTAGTCTGTCCTGGTTACACTGGCCAGTGGTCTGCCAGCTTTCAATAGAATCAGACAGCAGCTCATTTAAAGTTTACTGATCACTTCCAGTAGTTTTTCAGCCATGTTAAGTTATTCTTGATGCAAACTGAACCTTTTCTGCTTTAGCCTCTTACAATGAAATCTGCATTTTGTGAAATCAAAAGCAAATGGCTTCATTGCTTCTTATCTACATTAATAAATGGTCTTTGAATGGACTCAACCTGCACTAGTTGGTCAATGAGCCTATTTTTAATTTGCTGTTAGACCAATATACATCAACTATCTTAATCTCAAGTGGTGCTTAAGTGTAAACATATCACCATATGGTGCAAAGTCAGCAATTTCTATGCATTAATGTTGACTTAAATCTCTGGTATGTACCTCAGTCTACATGTCTCCACCAGAGGGCCCAGACCCCCAGTTTAGGAACCAATGCACTAAAGTGAAAAATTAAAATGTCAGCTACTGTAGACCGCTTCTTCTGCCTCAGTGGTCATTTGGTCCTTTGCTTTTGGTTATAGAAAGGATTGCCCTTTTGATGTATCTTAGTTTCCACCAGGCTGATCAGAATAAAGCCAGAGAGGGTAAAGAAGCATTAGTGGAGAGAGACGAGAGCAGGAAGGGAGAGAGCAGCTGACATTAAAAGGATAATATTCAATGGATAAGAGAGGAAGCCATATCATCATTTAAAGTTTGATTAAAAACCACTTTAAGTTCACTGAAAAAAACTAGGCCTTTTCCTTGTGATGTACCTAACAGCCTAATGTTCTGGCTGAAGATAACATGGACCTTTACCTGGCCTCTATATCTGTAAGAATATATGGCACGATTAGTACTCTTTTATGCTTCATGTATCTATTTTTCAAGTGAAATTACTGCAGTTTAGATGAGAGATGCTGAAATGAGTTATTTTTTTTCTTGACAGAGAATCGAACTTTAAATAAAACAAATGATTGCAGAAAATAGCTAATATCTTGGTTTTGAATGTGCACTAAAACACAGTATATTTTATCTGCCAGCTACTTAATGACTGCTCTTGGATAAGGTTTTCTTTGGTTGTTGCATTTATATTATTCTTCATATGTCACATATCAGTTGATGCTCTGTTGCCAATGAAGGATGAAGTTAAAGTGTGTGTTGCTGTTTTGACATTGCAGGAGTAGAGTGTTTTGCAAATCCAATCCATATATATAAATGATAAAAGTTTACTGTTTGCAACTATCCACAAGCCAAGGCCCCACTTGGTTTCTTTACATCTAAAGTATTTTCAGACTTTATTATTTTTTTGTCATAATACTCCACCTTTCATGTCTCCCCAAGCTGAGAACATGCGACATCCTACGTTGAGAGTTTGGGGATCCCATCAGGTGCGTCTTCCCCTTCAGCAGGTGTTTGTACTTTGGATTGTGCCGCAGCCAGCGGAGAAGGGCCTCACAGGCATCGTTGCGCATACCGGTGTTGGTCAGGCTCACTGCCAGGGCCATGAGGGCTGGGAGGTTGTTTGGGTGGAGCTCCAAACACCTGGATTGAGACAGGGCCACGGCATGTGAGAGAAGAGCTGGTGTGAGGGGTGTACTTCAAAGGAAACTCTTGATTTGACAGGCATTAATTGGGACAGGCCAAAGTGAGGAAACATCAGGTGGGGGCTAATGATTTCTGGGTCAGGAGAGAGGAGCTGCACCTTTCCTGCCCTGACTCTGCTGCAGAGGCCAGGACTGCATGTAACCCTCAGCAACAGGGTTAGCTGATTTGCATAAAGGAAAAGCCAATTGTTCCACAACTAGAGGAGTAATGTATGCTTGTACTAAATGCTGAAGTTATATCACAAGTTATATCATTGAGGCTAATGCTGCTAAGTTCTACACTGGTCTTTGTAGATGATAAAGGGGAGCACTATGTTGAGTGAACTTGTTAAGAGACTTGAGAAGAGGCCAAGACAAGATTTAGCTTTCATCAAGATAATTTTCAAGCCAGATTTCCTGCAGCTGATGTGCCAACTTCCTTTAAACCCTCATAATCTCAGTCAGACCAAATTATTTCAGCCTGCTACTGCAATGTGCAGAAGGTGAAGATTACATAAACTTTAGTTAAGGAAACCAAAATCTTAGGGATATGTTCTTTGTACAAAATGTTTAGCTTCCCACCTTGGGTACAAGGTGCAAAAATGGGTGGAGAAATATAATGTATGTATAATTTACTCCAGACCTAACAGACCATACTGCTTTGTTTACATAGAAAGATTTGGCAGACTTATTGATGGTCTGACAGCTCTTTAAATGCCAACATTAAATGACATTGCCTCAGCAGTTATTTACTCAGCTTGAAGCTGCTCATTTTTTAAAAAGCTGCAGAGACAACACTCCTTGGCAAATGGAAAAAAAAACGTTACATTTGACAGTATAACAAAGGCAAATGTTTATTTTCATTAGTTTTTTTCTGATGTGGCATTATTGGATGAAGTTTACAGATTAGAAAGGGATAACGTGCTTGCCAGTGAAAGTGTTGACAGTGTAGCAACAATAGGACACATGCCAATAAAACATCTAATCTCACTTCATACACAAATACTCCATGAGCAGATGGAGCTATTACATAATAAAATAACTAAAATATTCACCATGCAAACTACAGCTCATCTGAAATGTGTTTGAGAATACAGTGCTATGCTGTGTACTTGTAGAAATTCCCTTTTTTTCCTTACTTTTGTTTACAGCACAGAATAAACCAGCACTATCACACATTTAAAGTGAAAGGATGCTTTTTTCCTGAATAGCTGTCTCTAGTGTTTTTATTTTACTGTCAGTGTTCACACTCCCAGAAAGGTGCAATTTGTGGCTTAGACGGTGTTATGAATGAAAGTGGGCCACCTCCCACTGAGGACTCTGTTCAGACTCTGTGCAATCACAATCCATGCTGGGTGTCTCTATTTTAAGAATAAAAATCACAAAGCACCGCTTGCTTTAAATAGACACTTAAATTTATATGGTGATGCTGTTTTTGACTATGAATATAAAAACTTTACATCAGAATTTTAGGTTCACTTACTAGCTATACTGCCAAAAAGTTTGGGGACACCTCTCAGGGAAATTTCATTGGGATTAATCTTTAAAGATGACATGTTCACAGAGACTAGTGCATGCAAGCATATGGTGTCCTTGAGCAAAAACAGCTGACAGTTTGAAAAAACCTGAAGTAATATTTGGTTTGAAATGGGATTTGGATGCAGTAGTTTCTTCTTACCGCTGAAGGGAGACAATGGCAGCCTGTTCATTTTCATTTTCAGCCTGGGTGGTCCCTAACACTTGCCAAGCCTGCAGGGAAAACAAACACAGGTAAACAGCAGGGTGCAAACTTGGACTCCATAGCCTGTATTCTCTAGGGGTGAAACACAGTTACAGTGACTCAGCAAAGTCTGACAGACATAATCAATGGGATCCTGTACAAAGCAAATGCCTGTTTTGGAGAAATCATTAGACAGGAGCTGCATATACTGTAAACATTTAAGATAATGTACAGAGTAAAACCATGACTAGGTTAATCAAGGGTGAATGTAATTATGATTTAGAAAACTGACTGAAGTGTTCTGCTTGGAGGGTTGTCTTTAGATGGTAGAGTGTTTATTTAACAAAGATATCAGATATGACTGCTGAGTTGCTGACTTTCTGCACAGTAAACATACCGTTTGACTTATTGAGAAGCTCTGGGAATTGTGCAGCTGTTTGACCTCAACATGGGGATGAATCTGGACCTAACCTTATATCGACACAAGAAGGCAGAGAGTGACACCTACCTAAAAACAAAACCGTCAGATTGAGACTAGTCTTTGAATTTTTACCATCTAATTCTAAATTTTATCTCTTGAGATGTGTTTTTGACCCACTCCTTGGAAAACGGGGTCGAAATTATTTCTGAATGGCTCTGAGGTCTTCAGAGTCGGCCAATAAGCCACTAAGCGCCGTAGGAGGAATTTGGGAATCGTATTAGTTCCATACACCACAGGATAATCCTCTCCTCGGAATAACTGGCACATTTCTGTATATTCCAGGGGATTGTGAAAGTACTTTGTATGAAGGCTTTGCTCTTTCAGCCTGCAAAGAGGTCCCTTCTTTGAAATGAGGAGAATTCAAAAAAAGAGAGAACCTGTGGTTTGAGCTATTATTCGGCTCACTGGGCAAATGGAAATTCATATCAAAAGTATGAACAAGCGCCCACCCCCTTTTTTTTTTTTTTTTTGCTACAGTACACAGCTCTTAACAAGAAAAAAATACTTTGGCCTCTACAGACAATCCCCATCTTGCCTGTGCTGAAGAAAAATAAAAAACATCAAATATCTTTTTATGTCAACCTGACTGAAGCTATCTTCATCCTTTTCAGAGAGTACATTGGTAGATCCAAATATGTCCAACTAGCCTGTTTGATAAGGAAACATAAGGTGTGTGTAAATGTGTGTGAACTTAATAATTCACCTCTGAATCATGAGGGTCCTGCAGGACAGCTGCTTCCAGCATAAGCACTGCATTTGGCAAGTCTCCTTCTCGGGACTTCTTTAGTCCCTCTTCAAATGCATTAGGCAAGTCCTTATATGGATTATCTGTGTGGAAGTAGTAACCCTGTCAGCAAAAAAGAAAACAACAAAAAATAGGGACAGCAGCAATGTCAGTTTGTCTCTTCCATATTCAGATGCAAACCAGGGTGACTGTCCTGTGTGGTTGTGTATTTAAGCAAAGCTCCAGCAGCAGGAATTGATCTATTCTGCTTCACATCAAACCTTTGCTGGGCTCCCTGAGGTTCGTCTGTTCTTTTTAAATGTTAAACTTTGCATTTTCATACTGTGATTACCCTTGTGTGTTGTTGACCGCCTCTATGCCAGATGACTTTGAAACAGTTTTTTTAAGAGCTGGCTCTGCATGAGGATCAATCAGAGAAATGTCTGATCTAGTATGATTTTCTTATGTAACAAGGTCAGCTGATGGGTAGACCTCAGAAACAAACATCTCCATATGATACAGTACAGTGATGCTAAACCCAATAGATGTTTTTTTTAAAGATCATTGTATTTTTATGGGAAAAATTCGGATCTGAAGTAGGAAACTTTTGGGTCCCTCTTCTAGGAATTAAGTACAGACTTTGTCAATGCTTTTATCAACCTTTATTAACCTCTTGTTGATCAATTTATCTCTTGACTGAGCTCTGCAGATCTTTTACAGAGTCAGTCATGCTCATAGGTTCTGCAGCCTGTTGCTTCAGTAATGATGCTGCCCCTCTCATCACTGCCAAACCAAGAACTTCAAGTAAATAGCAAAAAACAGAGTGGATTTAATTGAAACTGAATTTGTGGACCATTCATCCATATATTTAAACCACAAAACTATAAACTCTGACTTCTGTTCCTACCTGGAACTTTATAATTAGCTTCCAAATTTTCAACTATATGACTTAAAGATCAATCTTTGCACCACGCCTAAAGTATGAAACCAGAACCTTGATGTGATTGTTCTGACTCAGCATAAGGAGCAGAAACATCTATCTGAGAGTTTTAGTCATTTCCCCATGTCAAATTAAAACCTATCAACACTGCTGGATCACCTTGCGCTTGTGAATGCATTCAGCCGTGCCATCAGTGTTCTTGTAAATATGCTGGCCTATAATGTGACGTGATACTGGAGGACACTTAAAGGGCACACCAGAGAGTTCAGACTGTATACAGTTAACTGATATGTGGGATGATGACTACAAACATGGCAATGGTCATAAAGGTGATTAGTCTAAGCTCTAAACTAATACAAACATCAATAACCAATAGTAACAACAGATAATGAACGGTGTCAGACCACACAGTCTGCACTCTGTTTCTCTAATATTTTGCTACCAGCCCAGACGTAATGGCCGTAATGCTTTACTTTAATCAGTGGCCTTGTTAACTGGCAACTTTCAGCTGGATGTGTTTATAAGTGTTATCATTACAACAGCTGTTTAAAACAGAGAGTCCTTGAGAATGAGCCTTTTTAACTTCAGGGATGAACATGGTCACTCATTGAACTGATGTCATTAATGTTATTTCCCTCACTTTTTCTAGCATCAGTGTCGACTGATAAAACACACTTTACCTGTCCCAGCTGTTTGACAGACATGTTTGTCTCTGTGTAATGACAATAACACTGCGTAAAGATGTGGATAATTATGGACTTTGTTTCTGTCTTTAAAAGTTCTGTTGTTGTTCCTGCTGCTGTGCTCACTCTCACATCCCCTCTGTCTCTACGCCGCTCTTACCACACATACATACTACATCTCATGGTGTAAGTTTTTGTGGAAGTGCAGAGCTGATGCGCTGGACTAACACAGGGGATGCATGGCAGTCATCATGCATTTGTGTATGTGTAGTTACAGCAAGTATATGTTTTGCCTTAATATTAATATCCAGTAATTACCTTATTATACAAAGCAACACATTTTGGAATATAAAGACTTACAATAAGAGAAGAAAGATGTGTATTTCCCAAAATGTTACTAAATGCATCATTTTATTTGTAAATGTAGGGAAACTAATTCTGCATGATACATAACCTGGAAGGCAACGTTTACTCTAAGGATACTGTCAGCTCTTTAAATCTCTTCATCAGTGTTATGCAGACAGATGTGTGCACATGCTGATGGACATTTTAATGATATTGACCTTCTCATGTGGAGACACACTTGAGGGAATCTGCGCCTGCTCGTTTTCAGTCAGCCAGTTTCGCCGAGCAAGCTCTTCCCACTCTGCCTGCATCTTATCCCAGAACTCTGTGTCCGACTAAGAGTCCGAAAGAGAGAGAAACACACAGAGGGAGGAAGAGGAGCAGAGAAAGAGAGAGGAGGGAATGAGTTAATTATGAACAGTAGAACAACAGCTCTGGTAATTTCCCATCATCCCTCTGTTGGAAATGTCACGTCAGACTGACTCACTGGCTGTAAGGTATAGACTCAACAGCTCTGACTCATTACATTTGCAAGTCAAATCAGAGCTAAAGGGACCTACCTGCACCTCATATGCAAAAGAAAAAATATCGATAGATAAGAGTTGAACATTCCTCTATGTTCAGATGATTTCTTTTAAGAATGTAGGTAATGCCACAGTAATCAGTTGTTTTTAACATTAATAGTATTAATTTAAAGCTAGAACAAGACTGTACTTTATAAATATTCATTACATCATCTGAAGGACCAAACTTTTAATATTCATGCGCAGTAATATTGTCAGAAATGCTACTGAATAGAAAATAGTGAAGAACATCTTTCTCAGCCTTTATTTTCTTCTGGCTTCTTTTAACACAGCTTACACAAACTTTTGAGAGCAACTCCACCATCATAGCATTAATATTTAATCACTGAACCTCTTTTAAACAAGACAGCTTACATAAATCATAATTTCTTATAAAACAGTGAGCCAAGTGTGAATTACTTAATTCATTTCAAAGGAAAACTCCCACCCTCAGCTAATACACAGTTCATCTCACACATACATCATGTATTGAAAGCTGGCTACTAAGTCTCTGTCCGTTGTGATTATGGTTTCAGTGTGTAGATGCATATAATGCCCAATTATCATCAAACATTGAAGGGCAGTATAGACATGTATTCGAAGTCAGAGAAGAATTACTAAGAAGAAAAGCGTGCACACTTCCAGTTGCCACTGTAAACTTATTTGAGGAATGCTTGTTACCTTGTTAGCAGTTCAGATGTGTGAACAACTTAAATGTTTTTTTTCTACTCACACCAGCAGCAAGACAGAAATAAGAACTTTCCCTCAAATTCAGTGTTTGATTAGATTATATTGTGTAAGTATTTAGTTAACAAACATTTTTGATCATTTTAAAATGAGAGCCTGAAATTAAGGTTGCACCAGGTAAACTGTTTAGAAAACATGAAGTCAAAGGAAGGAATATTAAGGCTACTTTAGACAAGGCAAGACAACTTTATCTACAGAACACCATTCATATATACTAGGGCTGGGTATTTAATTGAAATTTAGATTGAATTGCAATCTGTCCCTGTGCAATTTTTCAAAAACGTGCAATATTCATGTAATATATATATGAGTTCCAAAATACCAGTGTAATACGTTTCCTGAGGCAGAGCTGTTATGCTCTACATATCATGCAAACATTCGGGTATCTGAATTGCAGAAACCTTCTTTCCTTGTTTTTGTATACATTTGTCTTATTGAAAATGAGAACAACATCAAGTCATCATTCCCTTTATACAACAACTTATATTGAATTTGCCATGAGTCAAAATAATTACAAATTAAATTATAAAAACTCATAAAGATAGTCAAGAGCAACTGAAGTAAATAGTCATGTAAGTTTGGTGATATTTCTAAAGAGAGGGGAACTATAAAAAGTAGAAACTAATTGTGAACATTTAACTCTTTTCATTTTAAGTGGGTACTGAGGGTCCTGTCGTTTCTTTAAAAAAATGAACACTATCTGTGCATTTAAGCTAATTTATACCCATTCGGTGACACTTTAAAAGGCATTAAGCATCAGAATTTAAACCTCAACTTTTGTTCTGAACTGAAATGTTAAAAATTTTTGGTTATCTTCTGTACCTGACTATAAACACTACTCATCATCTTTTCTCTTTTCTATCATTTTTTGATTATTTTATCAGTTTAAAACTTTGATTTTATTGTTCACACAACAGTTAGCTTTCACCTGAACATTTTTGTAATATTAATCATGTGTCTCACTATTTATGAAAAGTTAAACACACTTCTTTTCTGTTTGCATAGCACATTACTTGTTTACAGCAAGGTTCAACCTGCTCAGTAAAGCAGCCTGCCTCATAAAAGTGAAGCATCTAATGAGCCCCCTGTGGTTCTGTAGTTTGAGTTGTAGTTTTGAAAGATGCTAAAACCTGGTCTGTCATGTTTTTCATCTCATATGCAGCACTAAAATTAGAACCATCATGTATTTTGGAGACACAGAGAGGATTATGAACCTTTTATCTCTTCTCACTTTGACAAGCGCAACTCTATTTATCTGCTTTAGCCAAGAGGAGTTAGAATGGCTTCAGAAGGCTAAAAAAGCTGCATGAAAAACTAAATCTTTAAAACATAACTGTGCTGTCCCTGAGTTATCATCCTATGGCATCCCCTTATTTTATAACTGAGTATTTAGAGCTGATCTAATGCTTTATGTTGCAACACAGACACTTTCTCCCCATCAACAATCAACTTGAGTGTTTTGATATGCTGCACTGGACTCAGTGCCTGTGGTGCATTGTAAGTTTAGCCATGCCAGGAGAGTGGCTTCAAGGCTGGGCATACACAGAAGGATTTCAAGCAGATTGTAGAACAGTCATGGTGGAATATCAGTTCATACTGTGCGACTAACACGTTTATGACTCATGACCAAAGCACACTGTTAATGCTCACACATATGCATTAAATTGAAATGGAACATTGAAAAATGTCAATGAAGTCTGCTGTGGAAACTTCAACAAAGTTTTAAGATGTGCATCTGCATTTTAGATGTCTCTTATCCACAGCTCAAATACAAACTATGAAAAAAATGCTCTAGCTATCTCTCGCATGCTAGCGAGCAAGCACACACTCCCACACACCAACAAATACAGCTAATAGAATAAATCACAACAAATGGACACTGTCAGCTGGATGTCTGCAGATATTTCCCACTTGTTTTTTATCTTTCATGATGGGAGGAGGAAGAAAACTTTCCTACTATTGCAATGGGGCTTTAGACACTGTTTAAAATATTGCACAACCAGGAAAACAAGCCCTGAAGTTGAGACTGCCTTGTGGCTCTGCTCTGGCTGTGTGAATGGGTGTAATCTTGCAACCAAAATTATGCAAATGCCTGAAATTCATCTTACCAAGCAGCTGATTGGACCATGATCCCTAGTGTGTCCTCTGGTACACTGTACTTCAAGTGACATGGGCTGAAATTTGGCCTGACTTTAAAACCAGTTGTTAACTCACAAACTCTGAGGAGAATTGTCAGCTCTGGAAGTAGGGTTTTAGGAGTCTATGGATCCCGAACCTTCTAGTGGGGGGTCTGGGAGCCTGCTGTGACATTTTGAAGTTAAATGCAACCTCGTGCATTTTTAGAGCACAGTTTAGAGGGTCAATCTATGGAAATTTTGTTCTCTTTAAACAATTTCTCCTTGTAGTTATTAAATCAGAGGAGTATTGGTTGTAGTTCGATTGGCCTATTCCAGTTTTCAGAAATTTCCTTGTCTAAACTGATGATAAAGAGATGATAAAGATTTTTTTTTGAGCTGACCTAAAACTAATCTCCACCAGAAAATTGTGACACCTCTATTTTCTTTATTCTTGTCTACATGTATCCCTTAATTTATGATGGAGTTGATGTTTCATTTGTTAGCCTTTGTAAAACATAATCTATCTGAATCATACTGTACATGAACTTAATTTCTGTGTTAAGTTTCTCTCCCTTGTACATGCAACTCAAAATGAACACCTCATGTGTACGGGTTTACTGCATGTGTGGGTTTACTGCTGAGCAGCCTGACATTGGCATTGTTAAAATGTTATGTTGGTGGGGCAAAATAGACTATGGCGATAAAAATTTGACAATGGTGGAACACAACTGACCAACTACTCATGTAGCACATATACATTAAGATTCATAAATATCTATAGTAAGACTCATCTTATAACATCTCTTCTTGTGTTGACATCACTCACGTATCCTTACACCTTTTACTGCGTGAAATAGTGCCATCACATTGTTACACTAATGTGGGAATGTGTAAGGTTTAGTATTCTATATTTCACGGTTACAGACGATCTTAGGTGACACAAAGTAATGCAAAAGTAATGTCACTTATTAGTAGTGTAGCTAGTTACTTTTGCTGTGAATAACCAAGAAATGTAACTGTAGATGTACATTTACTGTAACGTAAATGTAGAAAAGTAACTAGTGGATGGATTTGAGAAACTACCCCAACACTGTTTCAGTGTTTAAATCAGATGAGAATAGTGGTCATCATTATTACACTCATACCAAGCCATAAATTATAATGCCTGTTATGGATCCCACCTGCTTCAAATCTTCTTTTTTCTTTTGTATGCCAGTGGGGTTTTCTCTGTGTAAACCTCAAGGAACAGTAAAAACAATGTTGTTAATGCTCTGCATGTGTTTGAAGTCTACTGCAGTCACAGAAATCCCGACTGAAAGCAGTTTGAAATTCTGACCTTAGGGCTGAAGCTATTGTGCCAATGAATCACTTAGGCTTTTTTTTAAATATGATTACTGGTTATTTGCTTTCTGCCTGGGCCACAGAATCTGCCTGCAGGCTATGATGAGAATACCCTTGACCTCTACACCCAAACTGGAAACAGTGAGACAAGATAAGCACAGAGGGAGTAATGTTCAAGTGGGTTTTGTTTTTGTTTCCCTCTGACATGTTCATGCACAGCAGAAATGATCGAGAGTGAAAGCTTTGCTGCCTCATCAGGAGTCTGGCTTGAAGCCTTTCATAACCAGCTATATAATTCATAATTTCTTAAAAGCTATATCTCTAAAACATTTCTTAGGTAGTTATACCTCTCCTCCTAGCATACAACACATTACAGAAGCAGGTGACATCTCACGGTTTTTATTTAAAACTCATACTTGCCACAGCAACAGTTTTTTTTTTTTTTTGACTGGCTGGGTCCATGATTCTTGGCTATCTTCCTGTCAGAGGCAGAACAAAGTAGGAAGAACAATGGCAAATAGAGAAGAGGAGCCTCCTGTGACTTACTGAGTCCTGTGTAGTCGTGATCTCATTAGATCACAACAGCACTGTGTACAGTGTATGTTTGTGTGTGTAGTGACATTGTAGAAGGAGCAGGGTCACTAAGGTATACAGCAACAGTGTGTGTGTCAGAGGTCGCCTCATTTCCACATCTGGGAAGTGAATGATTGACATGGAGGCCACACAGAGGCCCTTGAAGTGAGGGATGCTGGATAATTGAAGGCTGCTGACTCTTTGATGAGTGGCTCTCAAATCAAGAAGCTTTCCACCACAGTTCCTGTCATGAGTTGTCTTATAATTCAAATGATAATTCAAATTTTACAACTGCATAAAAATCAAATTTTTACAGCCTCATCTGTATTTCAATTGATTTTTCTTTTACACTGATGATTAATAGCAGTAATTCTGAAATATAACAGTACTCTGACTTTAAATCTGTGCCTTAAATCTGTGATTCTGAGCTGGTCTAGTAGCAGGACCCACCACCAACTTCTTAAAAGCAAATGCACACAGATTTCTTAATTTCTTTTAATCCTAACCAGGTAATAGGGCAGTTTGGACTTGGGAAAAGATAAAAGATCTGATGGAGCAAAAAGACTGAGACATGGCCCTCAAAATTAAAGCAAATCTTACCCTGTATGCGTCATATTTTCCTTGAGACATCCACAATCCACTGGAAATGGCCTCATGACTCACCTTGCCCAACTCTGATCTTTTGCTCAGATCAGATTTTTTGGATTCTAAAAGACAGATATGTATCTGATTTGGTAGCACATATTAAAGTGGCCAGAGTCTGATATGAAAAGATAGGATTTGGTGTGACTTATGCTGTTTACACTGTCAGGAAAGAACAGCTATAACTCACATGAGCCAAAAAAACAAAAAACAAAACAAAACACCCCCCCCCCACACACACACACACACAAAACACACATTTGTGTAATGTTTAACTGCAGTGTTACAATGCCAATTTTTACCCTAGAAATACAAATACTTAGGGGTCATGTAGTGGTGGGCAGCCATTAGGAATAAATGGGAATTAAGGAAAGTTTGTACTTAACAGCTATAAATGGATCTCTGTGCTGCACTTATCATAAATTTCAACATACCTTGAATATGATTCATACATTTCATGAAACGCTGATTTTAACCAAAGTCTAAACAATTTACCTGGCGTGGTGGTAAATATAACAATTTACTCAGTCCTGCAGACCTCCTAGGATCCAGCGTTGTCTTGCCAGATGAATGGAGACAATGGCCTTGAAGAGTCTTGTACTGAGCTAACAGGCTAGCTGAGCCCCTTTGAAATATACAAAAATCCTAATTTTGTCACAAACATACTTATAATTACCTCCGCCAAGGAGGTTATGTGATCGGGTGGGTTTGTCTGTTTGTTGATTTGTTAGCAACATAACTCAAAAAGTTTTGGACAGATTTTGAGGAAATTTTCAGGAAATGTCAGAAATGGCATAAGGAAAAACTGATTAGATTTTGGGAGTGATCCAGATCACCATCTGGATTCAGGAATTTCTTTAAGGATTCTTCACTATTAGGAGATAGGGCTAATGGTGGAGGTCTGTGCTCTCTGAGTAAAAACTGTAATGAACTAACAACTGCGTAAACCTTGTTGGGTGAGTGACCGAGTGATGATGAGCCGTTTGGGAAACAAACCTGTGCTACAAAATGGCTCTTATAAGTTAGCGGCAGTAGGTAGCTCTCGTTTGAGTGCCAGTTTCCTTTCCTCCATATTTGTCATTATTTAATCCATACCTTAAAAGCCAAACTGGTACCAAATGAAGAACCATGTGGAGCCAAACAACCTGCTCTCCTGAGCTTAGCCAAAAGATCTGGATTTCTGAAAAGAGATAGGTTTCCTATCCCAATGAGAGATGCTGGAGGTTAGTGAGAAGGACATCAGCTGAGGAAACGCAGGTAAGATCAGAGTTTGATTTATTAAACCAGGACAAAATTTTACTGAACCAAATTGGACCATTTTGTGGAAACGGACCATACATGAGTGGCTTGTGCAGGTTTTAGATGGTGGCTTTTTTAAAATTCCTGCCTGCTGGTATTTCTTTGTGTCTATTCAAAACCTTTTTACATTTTTTTGCCTGAATATTTCACTACTTTGGGGACCTAAAAGTAGCTGTAGAATTAAAAAGTTAATATTTTCACTCGGTGAGTGCTTGGCATAGTTATTAAAAACTCAAAACACACTTTTTGTTGTGTTTCTTTATGTAGACATCACTTCTTGCCCCCCAAGGGGTGTTTTCCGCTGCTCGTGATGTGGTCTGCAAAGAACCAATAGTAAATGCACACAATCAGCACAAACTGCATGGGGACACAATTTTATGTAGAACTTGGCCATTTACTTTAAATAAAAATATGGACTTATGCACTAATACCTGCCTCTGCTCCACCTCTTTGCTTATTTCTAGATTGATCTAAAGTTAGTTTGAGGTGGCATTTTCTATGGCCGCTGTGGGTTGAATTCAAAAGCCCTTTTCAGTAACCAAATGGCTATCGTCACTCAGGCTTTGTACATAGGTACTCAGATAGGAAAAAAGTTGATGGTAATGTTGAAGTTGCTCCACTACAAATGTAGTTTACTCAAAATATAAAGTAACAAAAGATAACAGCTTAAAAACTTGGAGCCTGTATCAAGTGTAGGCCAAGTTTATATATCTTATTTACACTACAGCATCATGAATAGTGTTGTCCTGCAACAGTCCTGCTAATAAATCCCTGCACCCGTTTTCTTCAACTCATTTGAATGCCTTTTATATGGTAGCTATTTTGCTCATCTCCATAATAGAGTCAGAGCTATTTCATTATTTCTCATTGTGTTGTGGGCCTGTATGTAACTCTATGTGCACTATGACCCAGTCCATCATCTCATTGGGTACGTCTCGCAGTCAGTCTATTGTTTGTGCCATTAAATCCCATCTGATGAATTACTTGTCCGCCCCCTATTGCACCACTGCTGACAACAAATTACTTGCAGAATTGAGATGAAGTAAAGATACTGACGTAATTTTAATTTACAAGGTATGGGGTAATTTCTTTGTATCGCTGTGATGGGCGTTCTATTCATGACATTGGCAGTTTAATTATTTGGAACAGCAGAGATGCAGAGTGGTAATTTACATCTTGTGTATCCTCATAGCTGTGACTCAGAGCTCACACTCATAGCGTTAATGAAATGTTTTGTGAAATGGATTGAATCCTGAGTGCTTTGGTGCTTCATTTCACCAAATCTGTCACCACAGTTTGAGACTGAAAGGGCACAAGGTGGTTTGGGTATGTCAGGAATACATCAGTAAACATAATCAACAGTACAGGAGATATTCAAAGATTAAATTTACTCTTTGCTCTTTGCTTTTAGAGCCTTTTGTCTTTCAAATCAAAATAGTGCCTCTTCAGCTGTACTAAGGTAAAATATCCTGTAATAACATAAGTACTATGCAAGGAAGGTAAAATGTAGAACTCTGTAACAGATGTATTTTCTTAAATGTATAAAAAAGTGGTACAAAACAAATTCTCTAGACTGTAATTCACAACAAAGAATTTGCCCTTAGTGGAGTCAATGATCAATCAGTTCTGAACATTACACAATTGCAAGCCAAAACATTTTTTTTGATTTTTCTAAATCCATCATGGAAATAATTTCTTCATGTTTACATTGTTTAGCACATGTACAAAAGTAAATGTAAATAGATTTTTTACTACGGAACCCATGGTCTTCATTGTTGGAATAAACTTTCCGACCCCATAAATAAAAGAAGCTCTCTTTTATTATAGCAATGTGTGGATTTCAGTTTGCTGATTCAACATTTTAAATTCCTGGAATAATGGTTTATCTTGTATAGAGTTGTAACATTGTTGGATGCTTATGTACCCCAGCTTTACCTATTTATGTCAGTTTGACTTATGCTGCACTCAACCTTTAAAGGAAACCAAGCACATGAATACAGTTTACTTATTCACTTTGCCCACAGGGATAACCACACAAAAAAATCTCATTTACTCATGACAGAGAGCAACCGCTGTAAAAAAGAGACTGAGCTCCCCTCATCTCTGGAGCATGGCTGGCCTGGCCTTCTAATGTTAATGAGCCACAAACACAGACTGCTGAACAGGCCAAGTCCTCAGTCAGCAAGACAAAAATAGGAAGCTGGAGTCCCGATAATGTCACTCAGAGATGAATAGAGCACATTTCCACAGACGAAGTGCTATGAGTGCATTTTGGGCTTCAGTTTGATTACTTTCTATATATTTATGTCTATGATAACAACACAGAGCTGGTATGGCAAAGGCATTTCCTTTATTCTTGTGTTACTGATTATCACAATAAAAACCCAGTCAGCTTGGTTGAGTACATATGACAATTGTTATGTTGTTTGATAGTTGTGGGAGAGGTTGAAGATGCTTCACACCTGGTTCGTTTGGTCTGGTCTGGGAGATATCCCAGACATTTGTGACAATATCACAAATTGAATCTTTTATTTTAATTCCTACTATGAATTTTTCAATTAATAGAAAATTCAGCATTTGCTGTTCTAAAATTCAATTGATAGTTCACTTTAAAATGTTGTAAGAGGTTTATTAACCAGGTTTAATTTGATTCCAGTTTATTCTCACTCTTCAGTAACTCACTCAGGTCAATCTGATGCTAGGATCATGTCACCTGCTCTGAAGTGGTTTGTTTGGATCCAAACCCACTATAAGATGTAATGGCTATCATTTTCCCAAAGAGTTATTTTAACTCAATTCTGAATCAAGTTAGTTATCTGACGGTATCGATCCTTTAAGTGCTAATCCAACTCTGCAAAGAGTCAGGTGATCTAAGCTCCACTGCCATTTTAAATCTGTGGGGCAGTCTTCCCATCATGCATTTGGGCAGACTATTTTAGATGTTTTGAGATTTTTTTTTGCGTAGATGTTACATTTTGTACAGTGATCACTGTTGGGGTTCCTTTGCTCATGTTTGTGGTGGATTGTAGTTGTTTATAATGTTAGACACTTTTACACCATGAGTAAATGTGTCCACTAAGTTAGTAACTTACTGCCGGTGGTTAAAGATTTGTTTCAGCAAAGTGTGGTTAGCACTGTCCTTGCCAGGAGTTACATGATTTTGCCACAATTTTTCAATTCAAGTTGGCAATCTCAAAAAAAGCAGTAAATGAAAGGAAATAACAATGTCGTGATAAAAATTACACTTCTTTACAAAACACCAACACTACACAAGACTTAGCCTAAATATTAACCTTTTACAAAGTGTAACTTCAACTCAGAACTGGTGAGAGTTATATTAACTTGGAAAAAATGTTAAATTAACTCTGATGATTTTGCTGTGTAGACGAGCTTTATTCACAGCAATGTAGATGAATAAAATAGAGAGTTGGGTTCAGCTGAGTATTGTATGAATATTTTGGCGGACCTTCTTCTTGACCTTGTGTTCTTATAGTGCTCTTAGAGATGCATTTTTGTTTAACTGAATTATTTATCTGTATGAAAAGGAACCAAACCCTGCCTCACACACACAAAATACAAAAGGTAGCAAACCACTGATTCAAAGGAGAGATGACAAAAAGGGTTTGAAAATTCTCAGTTCTGTTTTAAATTAAAGAAAACAAACTGAGTTGGGCTTCTCAAATTGGGATTAAATCACTCTAAAGCACACACTGAGATAAGACTATGAAAAGATGCTTAATATCGTGTCTAACGGATTGCCTTCATTGGTTAACTTAATATCTTTCCCTTGCTTTGACTGTTACATTTACCCCTCATTCACCGCTAACCAAATTACTGATCTGCTAGAGAACGCAGCAATCAAAGTTATCGAGGGAAGAAATGGCATTTCTCATTTATTTTCCCCAACCATGCTTTCCCAGCAAGCCTGTGGATTAAAACCATTGACCTTTGACCATGGATCTGTGCCTCCCACTTTTAGGGAACTGCCTCTGTAAAACAAGAACCGACTCAGCCCAATATTTTGAAGATAAAATTGAACCTGTCCTGCTGCTGCTTTAAACAAACCTGAGGCCACACAGTCACCTTCATCTCCTTTTTATCGCCACTGTGGGAGAGCTTTCTAATGCTCAGCCGCTAAATCCCCATTCCCGTAAGTCACAATTTACCCTGCAGCTGTTCTGCTGGTGCTCTATGTAATAAAAGTATTACATTGTCATCAGCTCAGAGTAATTGACAGTATCCTCATATAACATGGAAAGTCACTTACACACTGAAATATCTCTCTTATCATCCTCGTAAATGTATTCAGAGCAAAGTTCTTTCTCTTGGCCCACTGCCTTTTTATCCTCCTTTTTCCAAAATTTAATGTGTAAGGGAATAAAACCTACAGCTCATCATCAGTGCCAGCTTTGTTGAATGGATTATATTTGGGAGCCCAATTCCTCCCCCTATATTGGTCCTAATTTTCTTATATTTGGCTGCTTCGTCTAATTGAATGAATTGGCAGAAGGGCGCTGTGCTGATTTAATGTTCTCTCTGCCATCTAAGCCATCTCTACCTCTATGTCTCTGTAAGTATAAAGGAGCGTGCATATGCTCAGCTACTTAGATGGAAATTATCTGATTGTGGGCTTTGACATTGGCAGCTGAAGCCAAAATGGCCGACCAGATGCATCAGAGCTCCTCTAGAGTGGAGGCCAGCACTCAGGCTGCTGGATCGAAGCTTGGAGATACTGTTACAAATCAATGCTCTGTGCTAGGATGCTTGTCCAGGGAACATCTCAGTTTCACATTGCCTACATGGCAGATGCCAGCTCTAAATTTGTACAGTTATCTGGGAGGATAAAGCTTACACAACATGTGACATCACAGCTAACTTTGGGAGGAATCCCCAAACGGGAGGCCCACTCCTCTACAGCTGCTCCTCTCACTTTCTCAGCATCTTCCCATCCCTGCTCTATTATTTATTGACCATTACACATAACTCTGTGTGCAACAGTCTACTGTAGCTCTCAGTAGCTGAGCAATCCCAACAGTGCAGGGCTCACTCCCAGTTTATTTTTTCATTGAATGGAAATAAACTTTCCTGCTTGTCTTAACTTCTGTAGAGCAGAGGGAATGTGCTGTAATCCTCAAAAAATGTTGTTTTATGCAGAAGTCCCTCAAATGTACCCACTTACACTGAAAAATATATGAAAACAACTGTGAATAAACATGCCTTGACCTTTAAAGAAAAGATTGATGCTAAGAAGTATGAGGTTTAAGTAATTTTAAATGATACTCTTCAGAATCTCGTTGATGCTTTATCTGATTTACCAAGTAGACATGCCCTATACATGACAGCCCAATAGCATGAGAACATCAGACTTTCTTTACAACTCAACAAATGGAGTGTGTCAATACAGTCCTATGTAGGATTAAGTCATATCTAATTACTGGAAGTTCTCCTTCCCCTGTGGTATCTGATGTCTGGGCTGGCTGTACAATGACTGACCTATTTACCTTCCTATTGTCAGACTGCTGAGAGTCGTGACTATTTTTCTGGGTCAAACACCCCGTGAACTTGTGTGTGCAAATTATAGCATGGACTATTAAACTGTCCACTGACACCACAGGAGTGAATTCATTGCAGGAAGCAAAAGAATGGTCGCTTGAGAAGGCAATAAAAGGCTGAAAGAGTCAAATGCAAATCAGCTCCACAGGACTTCAGGTAGGTGTATTCAAATCTCTGGAACAATTATGAGGCTGCAGGGGTAGTGGCATTGTTAGAGTGATATTTGAAGAAAAGAAGTCTGACTTACAGTTCACTGGATTCAAACTAGAGCTTAGATAGAGCCCACAAGTTTCAGCCTACCTCTCCTATCAATTGTATTTACGTATTTATCTTTATTGTATTTAATTTTTTTGTATTTACTGTAATTATCATTCATGAGCCGTAAGGATGGCATCACTGCCCTGAATGCACAGAGCTTTTTGCATATCATCAGTCTGTTAACAGATGGTGTTACTGGTAAACTGAGATGTATTAAAACAGATGAGCGTTTGAAGGAATTGCTTATTTTTGCTCCTCTGTTCATAACTGCTGGCCATGCTCTCTCTTCCTAGCTTGTCCCCCTCTGCACTATATCACTGTGTTCTCATGAAGTGGAGCAGGCTAGCATTGCTACTTTTTAATATATTTTCTAGACTTTTATACTTTTTTTATAGTGTAGGACAGTATAGAGCAGGGCTATTCAATTACAAATTTAACTGGGCCAAATTTTAAAATGAAGAAATTTAGCCGGGCCAGACATGTTCGGCGCCCAGTAAGCTGCTGGTAATGTCAAATTTCGGGCCTATACAGATCAATTTAATAGAAATTATGCACTTTTTATTCATAGTCTTCCTTTTAAATTTGGCAACATGACAAAAGCACATCAAAGTGCATTAAAAACAACAACAGAGCTGTGTTAGAAGATAACCTGAGGTAGTAGAAATGTTTTATTCACCTGAATAAAAATAAAATAAATAGAATGTAAAAATAAAATGAAAATTTTTAAATAATAATTTTGGTCACATCTTACCTGGACATATCTTAAAGGGCATAAAAACTAAATTTACACAGTTGTAGCTACAATTGAAAAGGACATGTTTTATACTTTGTATTTTGGGGCTACATCTGTCAGCATTGCTAGCCATACTTCAAAACAACACATTGCATTGTAGGTAGACTGTTGCTAGGCAAGAGTGTTGCATTCATGGTCTGAAATACAGTGGGAATTTATGAAAACTTGCAAAACAGGTTGACCTCTGCATCTCTGGCATGACCACAGACTGGGCCACTTGGGGTTGGTTCTGAGCTGCATGTGGCCCCCGGGCCGCTAATTGAATAGGCCTGGTATAGAGTCTGAAACAGGGACGAGAGAGTCGGGCAGAGACATGCAGGCAAGGAGACACATGCTGGACTTGAGCATGGGCTGTACGTGGGGCGTGACCTCACTGCGCCCTGGTAGTGCCACTTTTGACTGCTTTTCTCCCCTCTATTATGTAAAAAAAGGAAAAAGAAATGTTAAGAAAATAGTGACATATCGTTAGTAAATAAACCACCTGGATCGGCTATTTAAAAGACTGCTTGATTAAAGACACGTGAGTCTGTCAATGTGTCTCGTAACAGGTGCAGTGGATCTCTACAGAGAGAGTTGTTCAGCAGTTACAAAAAAAAAAAAAAGAATTATGCATAAATGTATTTTTATGTATGAAATTATCTTTATTTCTGTAAGATGAAACTAAATTATTTGAAAAAAAAAAAAAAGAAACACATTACTGGTGATTTCAGGCCCTTGGCTGAAGTGCACAAACTCCATGGCTGGCAGAAAACTTTTCACTTCCTCATTTCTTGTCATTTTTTTTTTAAATTGCTTTGTCTAGTGCACTGGACTGATGATGTAAAAATGCAGTGTTGCCACTGTGTTGCTTTAATGTTGCAGTTGTGAGTTGTGATGAGAAGTTTATCAAGTGCTCTAAGTAAGACTTTGATGAGGGCTGGGGCTGATATAAAAAATGTTGCAAGTGGCGGCTTTGCGTTTTTCTATTTAGAAAAATCCCTGTAGTCCTAAGAGTTAGTACAATTCTTTCTCTTAGATTTTTGTGATAATTAATTAAGGCTTGACATAATATTCTAAAGCATTTCAAGTATTTTTTTTGTTTAATATCCAAAAGCCTTAACCTCTAACTCAACTTGATAAACATAAACCAGAAAAAGTAAACAATGGAGTAAAGAGACAAATTTTCATAGTTTCATATAAATCCAAACTTGTTTTCTTTCTTGTTGAGTTTTCTGAAAAGTCAGCTATGGAGAGATGTCTCTGAGTTGACAAGTGACAGATGTTAGCTGTACTTAGCAGCACTCTGCTTACCTCAACAGCAGCCTTGGCTCTCTCAAACTCCTCCTCCAGGGACTGATGTCTGGACAGGAGGGCGCTACCCCACCGCTGCTCCTTACTTAGGTGAGCCTGTCACACACATAAACACACGCACATATGCACACATTTCATAATATATACGAATATACAAATGCAAAATCCATTAAAAGCCTCTGATTTACACAACAGATCACATATACACACACACATATTCACATAGCACACCACATCACGCACACTCTATTGGCCAGAGGGAGAGACGGGCAGGGAGAGTGTGCAGGGTCAGCCGTCTCTGCTTTCCCAGGGACGAGTAAATATCCCTGCCTCGACAAAGCCTCTGACATGCTTAGGAAGGCCAGCAGAATCACTGCTGTCAGCATCTCGCCCCACTCCTCATCTGAATACCATGCTACTCATCCAGCCTTTCTCAGCCACCCTCCCCTCCCCCACACACCTCCTCCCTCTCCAGTGCACCTGCACATGCAAAACCAAACCTAGAAATGTGCTGATTTGACTTGCATAGAAAACCTTACTCTGCTGTGCAAATAAAAATCAATGTCTTTCACTCCTGAAGTTTTGTATTTTAAATGTCTGCTGTAGTTTACATCATTTCACATTGCATCTGCACATGGAACTGCTTGGGGGTAATTGATTTTCAGATACACTTGCATGCTCAAACATGTTATGGACTGAGCTTAACTGTAAATGCAATAACTGTATGCAGGACTAGCAAATCTATTATTGTCTGAAGAACGTGTGAGTTAGTGGCTTCCTCCAGAGAGGCCAACCAGTGCCTGTTAAAACAGACCGCCATTACACAAGATTAATTGAGGTCGCTTAATCTCAGTATTAATGGACGAAGAAGTAATTGCCTCATCCATTCAATGTTGATAATCGCATTTTCTATTTACATGAACATAAGGTGTGCAATGTAAAGAGAATCTCCCTGCTGCTTTTGGCATGTTTGTGTAGAAATTACAGTATGCTGTTGTAGGAATGTTGAGGAAAAATCCACCCACAGATGCACCATTCACAAAACAGTGTCATCCCTACCAAGATCTAAGAGTTAGTCTGACAACACATACCTCTACAAAGAAGATATCTGCATGTGTGTGCAGAATCTGTAGGCACAGACTTGACTTTGGAGTCTGATGTTTTCTGCCGTCTGTGTTTAAAGTAATGCTGATCAAATGAGACGTACATGGACAAGGCTTCTTGTCAGCAACATAACAAAACAATTGAAAAAGAAGAGGCCTTTAAATGACATCAGAACTATTTAAAAGCTTTTGAAACAAACTTATATTTATAATAAAACATTTTTTAAAATCAATAGCTGTACAATGAGGATTTAGTTTCAACACTTCTCTGTGGGTGTGTGCATGTGTGTATCTCACCAGGGGCAGACTGGTACAGAAGAAGGAATGACTGAGGGCAGATTGTCTATTAATTAATTGATCTCTAATGGCATTGATCTCTGGGATGGATGAAATAATCAAAAATAAGAGCAAAGCATGGTTTTCATCAATTTCACAATGCTAAGGGGGGTTGTTTTGTAAGAGCATCAGAGAGTGATTACATATTTCTTTGATTGTAATACTTTTTCTTTGATTAATTATGAATTAGCAAAATTTTTCTTTGTAATAGCAAATAAATATTTAATAATCAAATTTCAACCTGTTTTATTTGTATACAGATGAATTGATTTTTAAAATAAAGACACAGAGCTGTTCTGTTATTGCATTTTAGAGCCAGCTCAGTCAAACTGCTTTGTTTTGACATTGGTCTGGATAGATATATCCTGATAAACATAATATACTATCAAACATACTGTATCTATTGCACTGATATGTGAAACATCCATCTGTGCAACTGCCAACAATCAGTGTTTGGGAAGGGCAGAACCTTAAAAAACTGGAGGTTGACTGTAGGAAAGTTCTGTCTCTCATTCATTGTGGGCCAATCAGAGCCTCAAGACATATCAACATAGTAGTCAGGCAAATTCACGCCAAGACGTGTCAGGATAAGAGCAAAAACATCTTTTCTGTCGAGGAAAGCTTTCAGTACACATTTCTGCTCTTTTTTTAATTGAAAAGGTGATCCAGTACTCTATCTTCTCAATACTTCTCACTACTGGTCACCACTGTTTACCAGCTTGCAGAACAGCTACATCACGGCCATAGCTACTGCCTTATTCATCACATATGATGCTGATTCTGTCCGCCCGTTCTCAGACCAGGCACAGTCATTTTAGACTGGAGCTTTGCAAGATGGAACTGCTTGATGACAGACATGGAATCTGGACAATCAACCAACTTGCAAGGTTAGGATGGAGGTTGTACTTCAACAGTAGCTTTTTTGACATTCAAACAAAGGCTTTAAGGTGATTGCTAACTGAAGCATTTTACAAAAAAAAAAAATCTAACATAGTTTCGAACCTCTTACTGAGCACAACCCAATGAACTTCCCTCCCACCCTGGACTTTAAAGGTAAAGTTACGCTGTTGGTTTTGGGCTTGTGAGCTGGAAAGGCTTACTTTTACATTTTTAAATTCTCTATTCCAGGTTTCGAAAATTAAGGAGCATCTTTTTCATATTTTCTTAGAGTTGATGTCAATTAGCTTCATCAGAGCTTTGCAGGACCATCTTGCCTGTTATATAGTTGCTAAACCATGGATAAAAACACTGTTCAAGGGAGAGGTTTCAGGATTTTGTTTTGTCTTTTGTAGCTAGAAAGTTCACTAAAGCTAGCCAGTGGTAACCTCGCATGGCAGATGGATGCGCCCGTTTCCTTGTTTTTCACTGGTGAATCCATCTTGCAAAGCTCCCGTCTGAACCGTTTGGGCCCGGTTAGAAAGAGACAGGACCAATCAGCGACGGGGGCAGTACTTTCAGGCGCAGCGGAGTCGTGATTTATGCAAGCAGCACCAAGAGGCCAGTGCAATTATGGTGGAAGAGCTTAGTGTGGATGCTGCTAAAGTGCCAGTTTTATCAGAACTTGACGACAATATTTCATTGAAAGACGAACAAAGAACAGCAGTGAGTTGTTTTCTTTTCAAGAACGACAAAAGTCCAGTACTTACATGTCTATAGTCGCCATGTTTCGTGTTATTCCTCAGCAGCTGTGCACACGCAGCTTGATAGCGGCTACATCACGTGTTTTGTTGCTCTGACTGGCCCATAAAGATTTGACAGACAGAACATTCATCCAATCACACTCTGAGCTTTTTTCAAGGCCTCTGCCTTTTTCCAAACCTTTCCTATTGAAGCTTTCCCAGATGGATGTGTGAAACACATCCATTTGGCATGTCAGGTTAAGCCAGTGGACCTTGACTTGCAATTTTTGTCATAACTATTAACTTCCACACTTAAAAAAAAAAAATAGTGCCGAATGATCATCTGAGGGTGGACTTTTATCCCTGAAGGGGAGCATTTTTGGAAAAGTGTTGATCAGTGTTTGTTAATCTGGAGCAAAACGCAAACAGCTCTGTTCTTTGCATGTTTCCTGCTTGTGTGTTGTGGACATAACCACTAAAACCAATCTTCATTAGAAATCTGTACGCTACTGTATAACTAGTGAAACAAAGTGGGTTTTATTTGCTGATAACTTCTCTCATATATGGGCAGCTGATCAAATATCTATTATTTATCAGGGTGCTGAATGAGTGATGCATCTTTAGCTAGCACGGTAAGATCAAGTCTAATGGGCCTAGAGTAAGGATGCTGAATAATTCATGAGCTATTAATCTAATAATCGTGTCTGGAAACAAGACCCCTTACGCAGACCTACACAGAGACATCAACTGAGGAGGAAAGCGCTTAACATTTGGACCTCATAGCACCACAAAAGAACAATTTCAGTGCCAAAAATAAATGTAAATTTACTTGAAGACACCTTTTAGCTTCAATGTCATCTCCTCTTTTTGTATTTTGAGTCAAATTTTGAGAGAAAGTGATGCTTTTTTATATGGTGCAAATGTAGAAGTCTTTCAGTATCATATGAAAGGATGCATAGGGAGGCTTACATGTCTTCCACTAATATACTGCCTGTTGAGCTGAAATGGAAGAAGTGTAGGTGTTAGGACAAAATGATGGGAAAAGAATCACACAACAGGGTGTTTTATTAGAAACAAACTATTATAACAAGGCTATGTATCATGCATTAGCATGCAGTTATAGTCATCATTTCATGAAATTCTTATGCAGGTCTAGCCGTCAGTCAGAACAATGTGTGTGAGGAGTGAGGCTCTCTCTCTTTAAAAATGATGCTGATTTCGAGTGCAGACAGCACATACAATAATGGCAAGAACTGTTGTGATGAGCACTTACCTGAGATAAGAGGGCAGACTCTGGCTCCACTTTGGTATTTCCTTCCTGGGAGTTCTTATTTGATGGCTCTAATTGGGTTTTACAGTCAATCGACCTGAAATAGAAAGGAGGGGTGACTTGCATAAAATGGGAACATAGCACTGAACATTGTGGATGTCATTTCAGATACAACCTAAAAGTGCATACAGTAAGTCATTCTTCACTTTAAAGGAGTGCCACATTGATGAATCAGATTTTTATTTGGGATCAACAAATATCTAAGGGAGTTTTTTGATTTCTTACAAGGAGACCATGGGGTTGTTGAGGCTTCAAACTCGAAACAAGACTCTTTTTGATTCAGCAAAGCGCTGATCCATAACAGTAAGGCCTGTGAATTGGCAAGAATCTGTTGATACGATACAACACACATCGCGATATAGGGGTGCTGATATCGATATATTGCCATATATTGCAATAGTATGAGCAAGGCGATATATTAAGAGTTTTTTCAATAGCATACACATATATCTATATCTATATTTATAACTACTAGGTAATTACAAGTAAATAAATATAGAATATAACAGAACAGAGTTAATCTCTTAATAAAAAGTATCGTCCTACATCACCTAGTATCTTCACTATCTGGTGCAATCTGAAGATGAGGATGAGGGTTTTCGTCATTTGCTGTGACAAACTAAATTGCTTGCAGTATTTTTTGAAAGAAAATTGACAAAAATAGCCTAAATTTAAAAGAGTAAATGTACTCCAGTCTTCTATATTTCATGTTATATCAGTTTGTGTATCATAACTTAATGTCAAGATATTAAAGGGGGAAGACAACTTGGTCCACATGCACAGTTTTAAGGACTGGTGGACTGTTTTTTTTTTTTTTTCTTCTTTTTTTTTAAAGGCCCTTATTGACTAGCTATGTGGGTGTGCTCAATGTCTCAGTGTCTGATTTCTTATAGAGTCATCTGTTTAGTCTGAAGAAATCATGGCTCTTGCATGTCTTTGTAATAATGTCAACTTGTTGGTACTTTTTAAAATCCAAATTTCAAAAATCACTCATATAAATAAATCATTCTCCTTGCAGCATATGAGACAACCCACACAACTAAGGTAAATCATGTCTCCCTGTGGTTATTCTTCTTGTCATTTATCAGTGTTTTGGTGACTTCCTTTTATTTTTAAAATAGCTCTATATTGTCCTTGTGTTGCCATTGTTGGGAAAAAAAAAAAAAAAATTGTTTGATTTTGATGGGAAGGAATCATTTAATTCACAATGATCATTCCACATTTCCTTTGATAGCATGAAGGGATTTACAAAAATAATTTAAAGAGATTAAAATCCAAGGTATGAGTAAGCCTGTCAAATTTATATGATTGTTAGACTTCAGGTAAAACCACACCAGATTCTGACAGATCTGACCATGTAAATCTTAAGTTGGTGACACCTGTACTACTCAGACATCATTCCCTTCACGTAGGTATCCTCATCTCTCTATTCCCACTAGCCTCATAAGTTTCTCATTTTATTTTAATGCCTAATTGCATTATTTTCTTGTAAATGTCTCCTCTTGTTTATTTTTTGTAACATAATTTGATAAAATGAGCTTATATATATGACAGACTGATGCATAATGTTACTATCCACTTTAAGCCTGTAAGGAGAATACTATACATACCATAGAAATTCATTGGATGAATTTTTTGAAGAGCGTCGTCTCTCTAACTTCCATTTCCTGTTGCCATTCCTCTCTGGGTTTGGGTTCAGCTCTTCCCATTTGTCCAATGGTGAACCAATGGTTACTGTTAAAGTAAGAGAAGGATGGTAACATTTCAGTATTACTGGATAAAATACGCTAGTTTATTGCGTATTAAAAGCCTACTTTTATGTCAGACAATCATGGAAATGTCTTCTCTAAATTATCATCATTAGTACAGTCTGTTATCTGTTAGTTTGGAAAATGTTGATGTAAGTTTAGCTCTATGATCTTCACACAAAAATATTCCCAGAATTATAATAAGACAGGGAGTTTTGCAAATAAATTATGCCAGGTTTATAATCAATCTCACTGTCATGAATAATTCACAACACTGTGATTGGACTCTCTCTACATAATTAGTTCTTGCTGAAGACTTTAACCTTCTCAACTGGTAAGTAGAAAACTAATTGTCTGTTTCCTTTTGAATGTCTTTTAAGCTGATCCCCATAATTACAACAAATGGCTTGTTTTTCTTTGCCAGGCCAGTTCCACTGCTGATATTGAGATGACCAAGTATGTAGGTTTTAATGGGTTCCAGTGCCTTTTTTACAGTGCACTGTGTTACGACCCTGGGTCATGATTTTTGTATGTCTCTGGTTTATTGCATATGTGCAGCTCTGTGTCCTCCCCACAGTGTTGTGGGTGTAAGTGTGCCTCTCTGTGGGTGTGTAAGTGTCATTAAGAGCTGTGGCTGATCGGCCATTTCAAAAAAATGCTTTTGCCTGACAAAGTCAATCTGCCTCTACCTGAGTCTATGGACGCTCTCTCTGGGGTTCTCATGCTTGGTCCAGTCTGTTCAACCTCCACCTGGATCAGCTCTGTCTCATCTGTCTTCTTTCTGTGAGCGTTGTTCTTCAGGCTGTTGCCACGCGACGACAGTGGACTCTTCCTGTCCTTGCTGGTCTTCTTGTCACCAGGTTCACTGAGATCCAGCAGGTCCAATGTTGAGGACAGAACTGTGAGGGGCATGGCAGCATTTTAGTCACTCTCTTTTCACAAAGCATTGCATAATTGCAGAGAGTTTACTTGGGCTGACTGCCCAGGCTTAAAATTGTAGCCAAAGTACATTTGGCAACCTGTTTAAGCATTTGTTTAAATTTGTGAGAAAACATTAAAATCAATAGAAAAGTATGGTCTAATAACAAAAAGGCAATGTACTTCTTAAAAACACTGCTCATATCAGAGTATTTTCAATTAGGAATTTGACCTATAAAAGTTTCCTTTTCTTGTTCTCTTTCTTGATATTCGTTTGTAACCTTTATGAACTGTGCTGAAAGAAAGATGAAATATTAGTTCAACTTGTGAGTCATGGATATCTCAGGAATAAAAAAAAAAATCTGATATCAAATCAATGCTGTAGCTTTTTTGTGGTTATGTCAAGGTTGCTCTTTTGTTTCGAAGACTATTAAAGCATGTGTCATTCTCAAGAAACTTTACTTGTTCTCTGTAAAACACAGAACAGCAGGTTTGTTCTCATTATACTGCATGAATCTTTGATTTTGATCTACACATTTTCTGACACAGTGAGAGAGCTGTCTTGGGTACTTAAGATGTCAGGATATATTGCCTCCTGGTTGGACATCTAAAAAATGTGCTGCTGCTCTTCTAAAAGAGTCTAAATATGCTACGCGCCTGCCTTATCCTTATCCAACAACAGTTGGATAAGGATAAGGCAGCCCCTTGAGGAGATCAAGTTTGGTCAATTAAGTAATTCAATCTCAGGTTGGCAGAGCAGCAAAGGACAGAGCAGTCTGTCAGGGGCTCAACTTTTGTCTGAGCTGTCGACCAGCTTTGTAAGGGTGTTAAAATTAAGTGCCTATAGCCAGGTTTCATTAAAACCGAGAAGTAGCTATACAATGTGGGTAATAACTTTTTGCATTCTTTCGTGTTTGCTATATTTTAAATCCAACCACTGTATTACTTTCCCCCATTGCTTAAATTGATCTGTTTTATTCAGGGTAAATCTTCTATTATGTCTTGCAAAGGGATTGTTTTTTTTTAGTTTTCTATTTAATAAATTGGGGTGTCAGTTAAACGAGCATTGCTATCAGGCCTCATGTTCGTCCTTTGCTTCCCAGACCATTCTTCTCAACATAATACTTTTGAGATATATTCTTTAAACTTTGCCTAAATGTCTGCTCTGACTCATGGATGAATTCATTAGATTTTGGAGATACACTGTCAGAGGTCAAGGTTATTGGGCCTCATAGTTTCTCCAAATCATACGAGGACAGAAACACCACAGCCCCTCTTTAGTGACTGCTTTTCTTTCATTGTTTGCCTTGTGATGGTAAATAACCTCTAGGTGATAGTTCTTACCGATATCATTGCATACTAAACTCTTGGTTCTCAGTTATATTTAATTTTCCTTGTGAATGAAATTTCTTTTTCAACAAAGTCAAAAGCTTAAATGTGTCCTGAATCACAGAGACACAGATTCATGTTGTATTTTCAGTGCGTTTACATGGAGCAAATCTTGAAATTGGAATTGAGTTTGCTTTTTTGTTTGTTCCCAGAGATTATGTTTTTGTCATCGATTTTCTTCTTGCACATTCAAAAGCAAAGTCCAAACCTGATGGCAATGGATACTTAAAGATCAAGTTCATTAATTTCAACTCCAGTCAAACATCTTTTTTATTAGTTCCTTTTTTTCCTCGCATTCAAGATTCCTTGCTGTCTTTTTGTGCATCGAGACTCAAAACTGCAAACACAACTGCATAATTGGCGTGCTGCTGTTTCATGACAACCAACTGAGAGCAATTGTTGACTGAAATCACAGCGTAATTAGAGCGTATGCTTGTCTCTCATGCCTTGTGCTCTTTAGATGACAAGTACAAATCAGGAGAGACACACTTGTGGGGAAGGTTGCCTGAAGAGTTTTCAACATCAAAAAGAAACACAGAGCTGTTGATGAGAAGAAAATGGTGTCAAAAATGTTTTGGCACCCTGGAGTCTACTTGAAATGATGAAACTGGTGAGGCTATAGAAGAATAAGTGTCCAGTGATCTGGATACCACTGATAGTAAAGCTATTGTTTATCTTAAGGGTGCTGGGTTTCTCTGTTATTGCCAGTTAAATGATGGTGTGTGAAATCACTAGCTGAAGGAGTCTTTTGTTGCTTTTAGGGTTTCAGCCCAATGGAGAGTGACAAATAGACAGCAAATAGACAATAACAAGAGGAAAAACATTATTTCAGATTTTGGTGGAGCTCAGTTCAAGGGGTTGGCCTCTAGCTGCACATTGTAAGGTTACTCCATTATGGCAAAAATCATAATCACTATTATTTTGATTCAGATTTAATTTCTTGCACAAAAAGGTAAAAATAATGATAAAAAATTTTTGTGCAGCCACAACTGTTAAACAAATCCTGCAAGTTATTCTGTACTTTTCTAGGTTGGTATCCTCAAAACTAAAGTGGTTATTTTGAGATTAAGCACTTTTCTATCATCTCTTTTAGCTCTTGCACTTATAAAATTGTCAAAGTACATGTGATGGCCCCCTCTGCTCCTCACCTAAAATTAAAGTCAGAGCTGTTTTGGTGTGATGGGCGGAGCTCACTGTGCTTTAAAGAAACAGAATACACACCGAATCATCTCTTTTTTTCAGTAGCGGCTGATTATGTCTGTATAAACTTGTATTTTTGATCATCTCTTGCTTGTTAGCCAATTAGCATAAGTTGAGCTCACTTTTGCCTCTGACTTTAATCACAATCCTCAGGGGAATCCTTAACATTTATTTGAAGGCCCTGTTACTAAATTACTCCTTACTGTATCCTGTTAGGAATTTAAAATGTGTCAGAATTATTAGGTTCCACTGCTACAAGAGACATTTAAAGAAACTTTTTTCATGCTGGTTCAGACAAAAAAAAGGTTAATTCAGTTATATTTAAGGATTTGAAAAGGCTCATTTTTGGCTCTATGTTAAAAATCCATAGATACAGACTGAGTTTTCTATATTTGCCCATTTCCTCCAAGTTGCTGCACTCTCAAAGTTTCTGGATATGGACCAAACATTTCAATACCACAGGTAATCATGGGGACAGTGCTTAGTAATGTAGCTAACAGTTCAAGCCAGAGCAGCAAAACACAATTGGCGAATTGTGCGAGTTGTTAAAGACTACCAGCATATTCATGTTTGCTCACTCAAAGACCGACAACTACAACAGAACAGTGGAGGACAGACGAGCAACAACAAAGGAGTTTTGGAGGTCCAGATGAGACAGTGACCTTTAAGCAGGGCATATACTCTGCGATTTTCATCCAATTCAGACACGAATTTTGAGACTCACTTTGAAGTTGGGCCGACTTTCAGTCGGATCAGTCATCGTTTGTCGTGCTGTGTACAGGGGCACACTATGGCCGACCACAACCCCATGAGCTGCTCCTGACTGGTCGGATGAATTTCTGGCATGTTTGATATTTTGGTTGTACGACTCCAGTCACTTCACAGTGAGAGCAGAAACAAGAGCAGAATAAACAACTTTGGAATATTGTTTTCCTTTGTTAACTGTCAGACAACATCCCAAATTACCATGACAACAGCTGGAATGACTTTCTGATGCACCCCCACCCCCACTATGATAAAGGAAATGCACAAGCAGGAAATATTCCTACCCGCAAACTTGCAGCTGGATGGTGATGCTGTTTATGTGTGTGGGATGGAGAGAGAAAGAGAGCGAGAGATGACTGGAAACACTTCACCCTCAGTGAATGACACTTTTTAAAAAGAAAACTCCACGGATTTCTGTCACAGTCCTTCCCGACTTCACTCGTACAGTTTCAGCTCTCAGATCAGGCATGACCATCGGACCCTACAGTGTGAGCACATAAATCGTGCGTGATGGTCGTGTGTTATAAACACTGCACAGTATGAGCTGACATTCTGCCAGGACTGTTGTGGGGTCGGCTTGAAATCGCCGGTGTATGCCCGGCTTTAGTGGATAATCTTTGAAAGTCTACTAACGTTTAATGGATATATGTGAAAATATGGGTAGTTACAGTTGTATAATGGTTGTGTAGCCCCTTATTTACACTTGGAATTGTTGTCTGTATATCCATAAATGTAAGGATGATGCTTCCTCATGTCCAGTGCAAGAAAGTGCACTTCTTCACAGATGAATAGGACAATGATAGAAACTACCTGCTGCCATGATTTTACAAAGTTTTTCTGTATTGACTGATTTTGAGCATGATTTTAGAGAAATACAGAAACAAACAGGACTAATATGGCATGTCATAAAATAAGGGAAGAAGCTGGCCTGCCAGTAGCGTTATATTGTTTGTGGAGTATTTTATTATAGACATATGTATGGGGAAATAAGATAAGCTAAGTTAACTTGTTCAGCCATTTAGATGTTTGTATGCTAACTAACCTTTTTCAATCTAATTGTGTATCCTCGCCTTTCCCTTAAATACATGAATAAATTTTAAACTGCAAAATGGATTGAAAGCTCTTCATATTGAGATATCATGCTGTATTTCATATCAGACTGGTAAATGGTACTATATTTCATATTAAGCTGATAAATATAGGTCTATAATTGAATGTTATAATTTCCATATTTTTAGCAAACAACATAACACTGATTCACATCGTGGTAAAACTGATCAACAAATTATTTTTAATCATACAAGCTCAATAACTGAACCTGTTAGCTTGTTAGTAGTATATTAGCTAAACTAGTACAGTTTCATATTGTCTTTCTGAAATCCACAGCAAAAGTTTAATCACTTAATACACAGTCTGGAAAAAAAAAATTACAGGAGGGTAAAGTTTTGTGGGCATGTTGGGTATCATAGAGATTCCTATGGTATTGACTTTGCTGCTGCTGTGCTGCTCCGGCCTCCTGATGGCCATTCTGTGGGCCTGCACTAGGCCCATACCCCATCTCTCATGCAAGGTGCCTGTAAAAGCACCTCTGCCATTCCTGCATCAGGCATCTGACCCTTCCCATACCTGCTTTCCTGAAACCATCAGCATTAGACATAACCTGACACGCCAGATGGATGTGTGAGACACATCCATCTGGGAAACCTTCGATATACAGTACATCTTTACGGGCCAATCAGAGTAACAAAACATGTGACGTCGTCACCATTACCAAGGTGCGCGCGCGCAGCTACCGAGGAATAAACTCCATATAGAACTGCATAACGTGAACCATGATGACTGTAGACATGTCAGTGTGTGACTTTTGTCGTTTTTGAAAAGAAAATAACTCAGTGCTGTTCTTTGTTCTCTTTTTAATGAAGAAATGTCGTCAAGTTCTGTTAAAACTGGCTCTTTAGCAGCATCCATGATTACGCCTTCCGCCATAACTGCACCAGCCTCTTGTTGCTGCTTGCTTACGTCACAACTCTGCTGCGCCTGAAAATACTGCCCCTCGTCACTGATTGGTCCTGGCACTTTCTAATCAGGCCCAAACGCTTCAGACGGGAGCTTTGCAAGATGGATTTGCCAGTGAGAAACAAGGAAATGGGTGTATCCATCTGCTTTGCAAGGTTACATTAGACACACAGTCTTGCCAACAAAACCCAAAGATGGGCAGAAGAGAAGTTTTAACAAAGGAGCCCAGCCGCCACCTCTGGCCATCAGTCAACATACAGGCCTCACTATCATATGACCAGGATGACCCAGAGCTAAAAGACTCTTGACTTTCACCGACAACATCAGATACTGGGAACGCCACACTATTTTACTCAGTGAGCCCATCACCCCATGCCCGAGTTCAAGTCTGCAATTGATCTCATCCTCGCAGTCAGATGATCGGTGGATTTTTACAGGCCTACAGCAGTATGATCTCTGGGTTTTTATCTCTCTTTTTGTCTGTTTGCTGTCAGGATTTAAAGAGAATTCAAACAATTGTACAGAAATGCTTCTTATGAAATTGCCTTGGCAGCTTTAATCTCACTGAATAATTTTTATAGCTAATGATGTATTTCTTACTCTAATGATTAGCCATGACTGACCACTGCTGATACTTGGCAAAAAACGTGCTTTCCTTTGCAGTGTTTGTTCAAAGAGAAAGATTTGCTTAAATGGTTCAGTGTTTTTGAGGAACATAAGTCAAAGATGTTGGTAGAGAACCATGTTAACGTGTTCAGGAGCAATTTCTGTTCAGTCATATTAAAAACGTTGAATAAATAATCAAATCTCAAGTATTCAAGTGTTGTGAGCTCTGTGGTGAGAACCGTTGACTGTTGAGGAAATTCCTGTGGTCATGAAGCCAGCATGTCAGAGCAAAGTGCTGACAAAAGATGTTTCAGTGCAAGGATTGAGGAGAAGGGCTGATCAGCAGTAGAAGGCTGATCAGAGGCTGTTCTTGAATAAATGAGCTTTGGAGACTGACTGGTGATGGATATCCTAATCCCAGTGAGAAGGACATAGTGCTTTTTAGAAGTGTTATCTCAGTTATATTTCTTCCCAAAGGGTTTCCTTCTGCTGATGAAGTTCTTTTGACTTGCTCTAATTTTCTTACTTAAATTTAAAATCTTAACAGCTGTCTATTCTTGCGTGTTTTCCCAAGTCCTTGCTTCCCAAGACAACGATTTTAAGATGAATTTTTTAAAATCCGCCAAGGTGCTTAATTAGTCTTACATCTTAATTTCAGTTGGAAGTTAAACCACTAACAAGAAAGAGCACACCATGACGTAGGTCCCATGTGGATCAGCATACTTAAGCTGGTAATTATCATTCTTTATTGATTTCCATTGGTTGTTAAAGGATACTTTAACATTTTGGAGACAGATGGTATTTTTGGCTTTCCCTCATCAAACTCATCAAATACACAATCCAACAACTCCAAAACGCTCTCGTGGACAAGTTGTGACCTGCACATTCACCACGCTATGAAATAATCATAGAACGGAGATGTTTTAAACTAAATGCAAAGCCAGAACTACACTCCAGACATGGCTGCTGCACTGTGTCACTCCGCCCAGTGGTTTACTGGGCGGAAAGTAGTTCCGAGTATTTGCTTCATGTGTCGTAATGTTACATAATTATATGTAATTATTTCATAGCTTGGTAAATGTGCAGGTCAACTTGTCTATGAGAGCGTTTTGGAGTTGTTGGATTGTGTATTTGATGAGTTTGATGAGGGAAAGCCAAAAATACCGTCTGTCTCCATTGAGTTGGCACAGCAGCTCTGAACTCGGCAGTACCGATCTAAAAATAGTTTGCACGGACAACTAAAGGTAACGAACCTTTTACTAAGACTATAGAAATTATGGCAATGAGCAAATTTGCCAAAATGTTAAAGTATCCCTTTAAGTCTAGTTAAGTGTGATTTCAGTGCAAAGGTCTTTGGAGGTCTATCACTGTGAAAACAGATTGATTATCAACCATGCCTGAAACCTCTCAACACCAATTTATCTAAACATTGTCTTTTGAACATGCCTTCCTATATATAGTTTTAAATCTAGAAGGCATTTTTAAACCAGATTTGAGCTTTTTGGAAAATGTAGAGAATCATTATCACTCAGTCAGCATCTAAGTTAGGGAAGCAGCAAAAGACATGGAGACAGATTCTGAGCATTTCCCATTATGCTCCCCCTCACCGTGCCCGGTTGAATCAGTGTGGTCAGCAGACAGTATGAAGATGACACATGTCAGCTGTGCAATCTGCTCCTGCAAATAGTTGTTCAAAGGATGTTACAGCTCAGTGATCAGCCCCCCATCCATGTGGAAGCCAAGAAGGCATCTGGCATTTGTTTGAATCAAAGCTTTCAGCTCCTACTTTGACCAAATTTATTTTTAGGTTATTAACTGTAAGGAAGGGAAGCTTGGGGTTCCCAAACTTTTCAGCTCACAACACCAAAAATAACAATGCTAGAGACTGAAGACCCGCCCTGTCTCTAGAGGTAGTTTGAGCACATTATGTTGCACAACACACCATACACAAATTCATGTTTTAAAGATTGTTTTTATATGACTTTCATTTCAACATAAATCTCAATAACTGTGGTTTTATTTTAATTTGAACTCATTTAGAAAAATAAAGTCTGTTTTTTGGAAGGTATTTCATTACCCCCACTTTGGTGACCACTGTTGTGGGGTATGCATATGTCCTATTGTACCATTGTTGCACTTTCATGTGCTTTGGTTTGCTTTCACATTGCACTTGGTCAAAGGAACCGAACTGTCTGGATAACGTCAAGCATTTTTATGTTTATGGTGCTGTCCTCCCAGACAAAGAGCAGTAAAGAAGATGCAGAAGAAGACAAAACCAGAAATCCATCTCTTTCCGTCGTTTTTTTTCACATAAACAATGAAATAACACCACATTTATCCTGTCTTGGCAATTCTGAAACATTAAGTATTAAGTTAGGCCCCTTAATTCAAAGAGGTTGTAAAACTTGTTACTTAACTATTTTAATCTGGGCCCTCATATTCGTTTCTACAGTGCACACCCTCTGAAAAAGGGACCCAAACAAGCAACAGATCCCACAAAGAAGACATTTTGCTGGCAGCATGGAAATATTGTTTGCACTCAAACTTGTACTCCTTTATGCTGTAGTTATTTGTTTTCCATTATGTTCAGCTGATGTTACCTCTGTGGGTAAAGGCCATCCTACAAAAACAATTTTTTTTTCAGTTTTGCTTGCGACAAGTGAAACAGACACAATTTTACAGACAAAAAAGATGGGTCTGTACCAGCTGTGTTGGAAGTCACTGGGCGAGAGAGCCCATCACACTTTGTCTCGCAGAGGAAATCGTCGATGGAGGGGCTAAGGAGGGGTCTACTCTCTTGTTGCTCACTCACCAGCTGGAAAGGCAAACAGAGGAAAAAACATTCAGTCAGTCCAAGATGCAATTGTAATGTCTACTAAAGTTCTTATAATGGCAAAAAGAAGTGGGTTTTAGTTCTTTGGTCATGGATAAGTTGACATGATGACACCATTGTCCAAATACTGATACATAAAATACTTGATTTATTTAATTAACATTTTACTGCTCTTATCTGACACTGTTAAATGCAGACCCCCTGTTTGTCCTGCACATCAGGTAACTGTTCCTTCAGTTATTCAGATTTAGACCAGTTACTGCCACAGAGGGGCACAGAGCCGTCTGAGTTTTAGATTCAAGGACACAGGCTGGCCTTGATGGTTATGACGCATATTTTAGGACAATTTCAAACCTTCTGTCTCAGACTCTGGAGTCTCTTGTGAATAACTGACTTACATTTTTTAAACAATGTATTATCTGAATATCTGTATATGTATTTATTTATTATAGGGGATCATGCACATTAATGAACATGGACATGTCCAGATTGTAGCCATAGGCCCATTTCCATCTATAGTCCTGGCAGTTTGATGCCATACATATTGAAGTGTACGTCAAACAGGTACATAATGAAAAATAAAAAATACGATTAAAACCAGACAAACAGAGAGACCAAACATTAAAACAGTACATCAGTATATAAAGACCTACATGTAATAATACAGAAGTTAGCTATGTTTAAGACTGACAGGAATAAAGTGACCATCACTGTTAAAGTGCATAATACAGATGCTAAAGTTCTAGTGCTGAAATGCTGCAATGTTGATGTGTTGCACGTGATTGTAAATGTGCTTGTGAAAATTGCACATATGCCCCTGGCCTTTTAATTCAAAGTACAAGGTTTAATGAAAACAAAACAAAACACAACACTGTACAACCACAGCTGTTTGAAAATTATTCATTAAAAATTTTGGGTCCTTGTACAATAAGGACCTCTGCAGCTCTTTTATTGACTTGTTTAAGACCTTCAATACTGTTAACCACGTCCTTTTGAAAGAGTAGTTGCACAGTATTGGTTTGTTGGAAAAATCCATCTCGGTTTTTACAGTTGGTTATCAAACAGATTGTAGGGTGTGCAGACTGACATGTTCTACCTCAAGATGTCTTGAAAAGAAAAATGAAATGCCACAGGGACTGCAGGTATTTACACTTTATTTCAACGGTATTGGTAATAACTGTCTCAATGCAAGTTTTTATTTATATGCAGATGATGCTGTTATTTATTGCTCTGCTCCTTCACAGCATCAAGCTCGCTGTAGCTTACACACAGCCTCAGCTACTGTACAGGATGCTCTACATCAAAAAATAGATTCTGAATCTCGATAAGACAAAGCTGTTGATGTTTACTAACTCAGAGAAAAAGCCACTGAATCTACCTTCCATCACATCTCAGGATTTTGTGACTGACTGTGATTGTTTGTATTTATGTATGCTTGACATGGGGGACATGCAGGGGTGTGTGGGCTGAGGGTATTTACAGGCAGATTTGGTAACATTTTGCTTCTCCATGAATCATGTTTGTTATTGTTCAGTTGCCTGTTTCTGTCTCTATTTTTAAAATCTTCAAAAAAGTATCTAAAAAAAGATGTGATTGAGTCTGTACTGTCTTATAAATTTGCTGTCTCTTATACTTCATGCTGAGCAATCTGTAAAGAAGGTTAAAGCTGTGATCGGGTTTTATTTCTGAAACAAGTCATGTTATCTTTTGTAGCAGAGAAAAAAAACTTGTTGCTGCCGCTTATGTTTATGACTCTGACTGATCACAGTGATGTTTTTTATGTGTAAGCTTCTTCTTAAAGCTTTAAATCTTTGGGAACTGTGTACAATTGGGCTCTGAGGTTCATAACAAACCTTAAGGCTCTAACTCATCATACTTTGATTACATTGACTGTCCCTCATTGGCCACTCCATCCTTATCTATAAGGCTATACCAGACCTGCTATCGTCACTCTTGTTATTCATGTGAGAGGGCTGGAAGCTACCATCTTTGCTCTGTGACTCAGTCACCAGACTTACTTTAGCTATCTGTCCCTAAATCCATCTTAAAATGGGTAAAAAAGTTTGAGGTATGCTCCCTCTGCAGACTGGAATCTGCTGCAGGAAAATTACCAACTTGGGAAGCTGGTCTTTGTTAATCTTTTTTAAAAGCAGATTAAAGGCATCAGAGGAAGATGCATCAGGTTTTGACTTGCTGCTCTGTGACGTGGATTTGGCTTTATTTTATGCCAGTAACTTAGATATTGTGCTCCTGTCTGTCCTGACCTGAACACTCTTGTATATAAAATTCTTCTTCTTAATGAGGTTTTCCTGGTTAGAAAAAAAATAAATTGTACAACATTAATATAAAATGGGGTGATAAATGTGCATTAATATACTCTGAGTCTGTATTTTATTTGTCAGGACGAATGTTTCTAACAGATCCAATAAAGCTCAAAGGTTTTACTAGCAACTCTGACCTTCAAAATACATCTATCACAAGTTAAAACTTAAAACTAGGGTACTTATGTTAATGAAACTGAGCCTCCTGTTTATCTCACAATTGTATTGAGCAAATCAGTTAATTTCTTAAAATGACCACATTAATGCAGTGCATGATACCAGAATGAGTCTGCATATAAAATCACAGAGATGATCTTGACTGAGACAAACCTGATGGATTTGAACCAAACAATAATTGCTAAACAATTACAGCTTATCTCGCCTTCCCAATCATGAAAATGCTAATCCTCTCGCCTGTGATACACCAATTTGTATGCTTGCCAGTGCATCTGCAGAATAGGTTACATCCAATTTATGACCAGCACCCTGAAGCCTGGACACTCCAGCTGCAGCTGGCCACAATTTGCCAACCAGTGATTCATAATTTGGAGGTGAAACCCATTTTTGGCCCACAGTAAGGGTGAGCCACCACCATTAATGTAAGCCTGCACAGTGTGTATAAAATGCTGGCAGCAAGCAAACATGACATTTGCTATTGTTGCTCTGCAGGCCAAGCTCAGGAGAAGAATTTAATGAAGGCACTAAAAGATTAATTACCAGGCAAACATGGACAGCACAACAGCCAATGTGATGGGTGCTGAATTCATAGCATGCCTGAAGCATCATGTGGACCCTACAATTACAAATGTGTAGTTATCTTAACTCCATTGTATTTATCAGTGTGCTTTGCATTACACTGCCATTGTTTGGTTATCCAACAGATTTCACTTCTTTGTGTGATGAAACAATAGAAACGGAAAATATCAAATATTTGTTTTCCTCAGTCCTTACTCAATGGCAATGTATGAAAAAGTACAAACTTGGTGTATTTATTGTCATAGAGAGACCAATTACAAGAATTGCCATGACACATTATTAATAAATTAAGCTTGGAGAGATTAAACATTGATCATCTTTTTCTAAACATTGTTGACGGAGATGTTTTGGCCTTCACCCATTCAAAAATGCTAAAATATGATGACCCATTACGATATACTCTCTATTTTATACTATATATACTATACTATGTATAATCCATAATTTTCAATAGCAATCTTCTGAAACCAGTCCAAGATTAAAACACATTATTTAAAAGAATGGAAAAAGAAAAATTCATAGATTAAAAATGTTGTGGAGGATTAAAAGCTGTTACCCAAAAAAACACCCCTAAAGCCTTAGTCGAATAAGGCAACAGAGACTGCTATTTTTCATTTGAGGTAAATGTAAAATTTGGTTCAATCATATTTACAGTTATGTCCATAGGTATCTGGATGGAGACTGTTTTTATCATTTACCACCACAATGGACTTGTAATATAAACCATCCAGATGTGACTGAAGTTTAGACTTTCCACTATAATTTAAGAGGTTTCACAAAAATATGGCATTTACCATTTAGCCATTTAAATTAGAGCACCTCAGTTATCAGGGGTTTGAAAGTATTTGGAGAAATTAACTATCAAAATATAAGCACAGTTTTAATACTTGTATGAAAATCCTGTACAGTCATTGACCGCCTAAAGTCTGGAGCCCATGGACCACTCTATTCTGAGTTTCCTCTCTGGAGATGCTTTGCCAGGCCTTCAGTTGCTGCTCATTTGTGGGTCTTTAAGTTTTGTCCTTTGTAAATAAAAAGCATGCTTGAGGTCAGGTGATTGACTCTGCCTTTGAAGAATATTCCATTTCTTTGCCTTTAGAAATTCTTTCAGTTTGTTTTGGGTCTTTATCCATCAGCACTGTAAAGCACTGTCCTATCAGTATTCCAGCTTTTGGCTGAATGTGAGTGGAGAGTACAGCTCTGCACATTTAAGAATTCACCTCGGTTCTTCCATCAGCATTCACATCATTGATGAACACCAGTGAGCCCGTTCCATTTGCAGCCATACATTCCCATCCCTTAACACTGCCTCACCATATTTGACAGTTCGTGAGCTGTTTCTTTTCTTCTCCCTACTTTTCTCCTTCCATCATTTGAGTTTATCTTGGTGTCATCTGTTCAAAGAATCTCATTTCAGACTTTGGGAGATGTTTTATTTGTTTTCTGAGGGAGTCTAATCTGGTCCTTCAGTTCTTGAATATCCCCAGTGGTTTTCCCCTTGTTGTAAAGCCTTTATGTTTATGAGGACATCTTGATTTACACAATAGCGATGATACACCAAACACCTCAAGGGCATTCTTACTTGTTTAGATGTTGAGAAGTTTCTCCAAGAAATCTGGGATCATCCACATGCAGCACTGAGGTGAAGAACTGAGCACATACTGTCAGCTCACATCTTCATTATTTTATTGAAATCTATTGCAATGATTGATAAAAGCAAATAAAAAAAGTTTGAATATCCAAATGATTATGTACCAAAATGAATTCAAAGTAAACGTCTTTCTTCCTGCCAGCTGAGAGTGATTAAAAGCAAAATAAATATAATCTGCTGAAGACAGTGAGACAGTGGATATGGTTATAAAACACATAAAAGAGACCCAAACTTTACATGAACAGAACAACTGAGAAAGCACATAAATTATGTTGAGAGAAAGGGGGTCATTATTTTGTTGTGTGAGTTTTTGCTGCTGTGGAGGATGCTGATCCAGCAGGTAATTAGGGTTTGTGCTGTTCTGGTTCAGAATAAAGCTTCAGTTCACGTGAATTCTCACAGTGTGAAGTAACCTGATTTCATCCTCTGCTGCTGCCTGCCCAGCCATTCATGCATCCTCACCATGTTTTTCGATGCCCGCGACAAATCACACAGAGGTAGACTTGTTTTTAAAGGTCGAATATATCCTGTAATTTACACTCTGCTTCTTCAGGGGAAGTGTAATTGAGTTGAAGTGTAGGCTGAGGATCCATTTACTTCTTTATGAGTGTTAATGTTGTGAGAGAGGAAGAAGCCTTGCCTCATCTCTGAATACCAACTATTCAGCTTTTTGTTTTTAATGGAAGAAATGAATGATTTGCAATGATGTCTTTTGTTTATTTGAGGATTTTTTTAACGGTATTTAGCTAAACCACAACCTGATTAAAACATCGCCTTAAACATATATAAAACTTTCTAAACTAATGGAACCAAACCTCTCCTTACAGGCAGAGCAGATGGTCAACAAACACCAGCAGCATCCATCCACCTATCCTGCCATATTAACAACTTCATCATAATAAGTTAATTATGTTCTTTTTAGTCTAATGTCAGACAGGTGTGATATTGTACTTCTGTATAATTCTAGAACTTAAAGCAAAGTTGGCAGCAAAAAAAAAAGTTATTTAGACTTCACATAAGACTGGGAAATTATTTTAGAGATACGTCCCTTGGCTTTATCATTTTATTAACATATATTTGATGAATTAATACAATAAAAAAATCCTCTTTAATGTCAAAATAAAAACCAATTTCTACAAAGTAATGGCAATTAAACAAAAATATGTGAGGTAAAATAAGTGTTTGCATAAATATTTACCCTCTTCAAAGTGACTGACCTAATTCAGCAGAGGTCAGGCCAATTTGTGCTAGTAGTCTCACAATTAGTGAAATTGGGATCACCTGAACACAGAGGATGTGTCTCAAGTGATTGTGGCTGGAAGGTCCAATCACTGGTTAATCAGTATTCCTGGCTACCATTACACCACAAAGACAAAAGAACACTCCAAGCAATTTGGAAAAAAGTTTATTAAAAAGTGTAAGTCCAGAGATGGATTAAAAAAAATCCAAAGCACTGAACATCCCACTAAGTTCAGTTGACTCCATCATCAAGAAATGGAGGGAATATGGCACATGTGTAAATCTGCCTGGATCAGGCTGTCTCCCCACAAACTGAGAGTGCAAGAAGGAGACTAGTGAGAGAGAGAGAGAGAGCACCGAGACACCTATGACTACTCTGAAGGAGATACAAGCTTCAGCAGCTGAGATGGGAGAGACTCTGCACACAACAACTGTTGGCTGGGTTCATCACCAGTCAAAGATTTATGGACAGGTGGCAAAGAGAAAGCCACTGTTAAAGAAAACTGATATTAAACCTGGACTATAATTTACTAAAAGGCATGTGGGAGACTCCATGGTCAAGTAGAGGAAAGTTATCTGGTCTGATGGGACCAAAATGAGACAAGGTGCTGTGTTTAGCGGACACCAAACACTGCACATCACCACAAACACACCATCCCCTCTGTGAAGCGTGATGGTGGCAGCATCATGCTGTTGGGATGCTTCAAGGCAGCTGAGTAAAAGAGTAATATTGCAGTGTCCAGATGTGCTAGACTGATTGAGACTAAAATACTAACTTAAAGGGGGGAAATATTGCAGCAGTCACCAATTTTTCCTTGCATGTTTTTATCTATTTGAAATTACTTTGTAGAGGTGTGTTTTTACCTTGACATTAAAGAGGTTTATTTGTTTATTTACCATAAAGCCAAATTATATTGATCAGGATCGATTTATAAAATCACTAACATCCAAGTGAGAAAATACTTTTTATACATGTAAGTGCTTACTGGTGATTTAAAGGGGATATAAAACTACATTTTTTCAGTATTTTGCTCATATTTTTCAGTGTCTGGAGTATTGACTGAAGCACAAAATGTGAAGTAAATTGGAAGAAACGGTCCTCTGAAAACAAGAAATCTGATGGTCCATGAGGAATCTACACTTGTGACATCACAAAGTGTCATTTTAGTAATTCCTGTGCCTCACCTGGTAACTCCACCCACAGCTATGGGAGCACCCATTGTGTCAGCACACCCCATAAGTGGGGAGAGATAGAGCTCTTTTGCATTTAAAGAGACACACACCAAAAGTAAGCGTTATGAGAAAGGCTGTTTAAAAGTGGTTTATACAGGATCAAAAACCTCCTCTTGTGCTTGATCCATATCATGTTTTGACCAAAGAACTGCAAAGATGTTTCCTTTAGACCATGCCACCTTCATTTAGACCATGATATGTCACCTTTATTAAATGAGCGTATTAAGACTATGGCTGATTGATGCCGTGAATGTAGTTCCAGACCAGAAGGATGATGAACAAACAAGTTTGTTATACATCATTTATTTCTTCTGACTAATATCTTTTACATAGAACGTGTGTGAGTAACTAACACGTCCTTTAATAGGAAATTTTTGGGAAAAGGTGCAAAGGCTTTGAAAAAGCTCGGAGTGTAATTGGATGCACGTTCTGCCTGTCACATCTCTACGGGCCAATCAGAGCAACAAAATACGTGACGTAGCCGCTATCAAGCTGCATGTGTGCAGTTACCGAGGAATAACGTGAAACATGGCGACTATAGACATGTGAGTACTGGACTTTTGTCGTTCTTGAAAAGGAAACAACTCACTGCTGTTATTTGTTCTTCTTTTAATGAAGAAATGTCGTCAAGTTCTGATAAAACTGGTGCTTTAGCAGCATCCATGCTAAGCTCTTCCACCATAATTGCACCGGCCTCTTGCTGCCGCTTGTTTACTTCATGACTCTTCAAGGCCTGAAAGTACTGCCCCGCGTCGCTGATTGATCCTGTCACTTTCTAACCGGGCCCAAACGGTTCAGATAGGAGCTTTGCAAGATGGATTCACCAGTGAAAAACAAGGAAACGGGTGTATCCATCTGCTTTGCAAGATTAGTGAGTAACAGCATCTCTCCTGAATCAGAAAATAATCCCAAGTTGCTTAAATGCTGTTATATGTCATAATATTATAATATTTCAAATAAGTTGTACCTAAGACTGATTTTTGTCTCCCCTTCTTGGACTTTCTCTCTGGCTAACCTTCCAGTCACCACTAAATTGACACTACATGACCTGAGGGCAGCTAACATTACACAACATCTGATTGTCATGTTATCTGATAGGTTGCATGCTGAATGTGAATGCATGGCAGCTGTACAAATATGGCTTAGCCTTTTTATCTTATTTGAGGCAATGTTTTGAAATGTGATTTTTTATGTTGTATCACATTGCAATGAGAAGCTCGCTCAGCATGAATCTCAGCAGTTTAGAAAACTTTATGTACTTCTTTTTTACCTTGAGCTCTCAGATCTACAGCGTTGAATCCAATCTTTCATAATCTTTAAAGCACTAGAATAGCTAAGTAAAAATACTGACACTACTTTTTATAAGGTTATTATATTTGCTTTGCTTTTTTTTCTTTTTTTGTGTGTTTTGCAGTAGGATTTTGTATGAAAAACATTTTCTGTTGCAGCTCCTCTGCCGTTTCCTTCATTCAGCATAAAGTGGAGCATAGCTGTATGAATTCAGTGTACTCTTTAAAGCTCAGAGGATGCAGAAGCCCTTAGGAATGGAGAAAAGCTTTTAAAAAATGTAAATAAAATTCATAAATGCACATTTTCACAGCATCTGAGTAGAAACATCTGTCAGTGAACAAGTTTTTAGTGATTTACAGCATCTATTGGGGGTCACTGAGTGAGTTTGTGTGTGCTAGCATTTATCAGAGGTGCTTGGATAAATCCCCCAAAGTCTGTGTAAAAATTCCCTGCACAAAAGATGACCTTGGGGCTCTCTGCTTTTATAAAAATATATATTTTCTCCTAGCAATAAAAATGTCCTGTGAGTGCAGGTTGGTGCTGTCCCTGCAGTATAACTGTTTTTGATGTTTTTGCTGATTGAAGGTCAGGATTGTCTGAGGAGCTGAATGCTGGGTATTTGCTGAAAACCACCATCTCTGAGTCACAGATATATTCATAAAACAGTCTTGAAGTTATAGACAGATGTTAACACAATCTTGGCTTACATCCCTGCTGAGTCATATTTACAGCTGAAAGTTGGCAGTCTTTCATTTTCTTGGAAATTACAAGACAGTTTTAAGTTGTGAAACAAGAACCTTAGTTGAGAGATTGCAAACAATTTGACTCTTAAATGACTTGATGACAGTAATAAAATCTATAACACCTTTAATTTACCAGCACAGAAATGCATCCCAGGCAATTTATGGGGAGGTACTTCAGTTAGTCCTTCAGTGTAGCACTGCCTGGAACCAACAATTATTTTGATAATCAATTTTTCAGCCGATACAATATTTTGATAAACTTTTGAGTTGGATTAGAAAAAAATACTTAAAAAGTTTCATCCCTTTACATCAGGGGTTTCACTGTTAACAGGGGTCATGGTTCGGTTTGAGTCTTGGTTTCAGGTATGGGGTCATTTCATCAAAGAAAAAGCCAACTTATTGTTCCATAAAGTCAGTTTGGCCCCTTAAAAACCCTCCCTAATTGTGCTTTATTGATATTATGCATGTGTGTTGGATCATTAGCATTGGTGCTAGCATCTTGGCTGACAGTAACCCAACTCTGAGTTGAAAGTTGAGTCAAAATTACTCACTGGTGCCTCTTTTAACCAGTTTTTGACACTGTCCCTTTGTTGACACCCTGAACCCATTTTAGCTACTTTTAGGCTTTTTTCACCACTGTTTCCACCCGTTTTTTTCACATTCGACCCAATATTGCCTCTTTTAACTTATTTTTTGACATTTTTCACCTACTTTTTTGCAACTTTTAAACTTCTTCCAGTATGTATGCCACCATTTTTTCCACTTTTTTTGGGCATTTTGACCCATTTTTCCAGTTTTTGCCTCTGTAACCAATTGATGCCGCTTTTCACCAATTTTTGCCACGTTTTGCCTGTTTTAGACACCTTTTACATTTTAATCACTTTTGATTGCTTCTCACCATTTCCCCGCCCATTTTGACCCATTTTTGCATTTCTTAACCCATTTGTGTTTCTTTTGACTGATTTTAACACACGTTTTGTACCCTTTTTTTTTTTTTGCCATTTTTTAACCATTCTTCACAGTTTTTTTTTGCCAGTTTATGCCACTTTTAACACAATTTATCAATTTCACCTTTTTTACCCTCTTTTTTTGCAGTTATTGATTATATTTTCCTCTAAGTTATTTCAGTTTCTTCTACTTTATTCTTTGACATCCTGTTGTTTGTACACATCATGGTTAAGCAGTGAAGTCTGACATTACTTTCCAAATGTTCCAAATCCACACTGTAAAAATTACAAACAAAAGATTTATCTGTTTTAAGAAAAGGGGTTTACATTTTGAAAAAAGGCTACATTATACTGCAGGATAAACAAATAAAATTCCATTTTTGTTGCTTTGATAGGAGTAGTTATTCAGGTTAAATGAAAAAATGGTTTCACTGTACAATGGACCAAAATTTTCCTGACCTCCATGGGCCCCCAGTTTAGCTTGGCTCCAGAGACAACCCACCCCCCCACATTAAGATGTATTTGTTTTGTTGACATTTACTGTGATGAATACAAAAATTGATACATCCCTACTTTATATAAACCACAACACAGGCAAACAGGTAGTTGTTTGAATACCCCTTAGCTATTAAGATAATGTGAAATTAACTTCCACTAGCATACATGATAGGTATTTAATACATCTTTATGAAGGGAAGCCATGGCCTTTGAAGATTATTGATACTATGATACTATACAGACCTCGTCACTGATTAGTCAGGCTATCATTAGCTTACTAAAGCCTATTGTCACATCAGCTCAATATCTGTGTTGTTCTCATTCACTGACACACACATTAATGCACACAAACACATACACACATCAACACATGATTACATTTTTATCTTGTCTAATCTAAACAAAACTTTGGCTCTGTCAGAGTTTTTATTATCAGATCTATTTTTAGCTTACCAGTGTCTTGTTTCCATCATGAAAAAATGGTAACTGATGAGCATTTCTCCTCATATTTTCTGTTAATATTTAAATCTTTTTGTGTAACATGGAATAAATGAAAGTAAAGTTTATTCATACAACACAGTCTGAACTCACCAAGTGCTATTCAACACCTCACTCAATTGTCTGTCATTTAAACCACTCCATGCCATGGTAAGTGACATAATAATCACGTGAAACAATATATCCATAATCATATTTGTTATATAATCAATGTTTATTGATTTTATCAATTAGTTTTTGCAGCCATACTTCCGTCTGTCACTGGATTATTTGGTTGTGGGTTAAAAAAATCTTGACAACTAAGGAACAGTCAGCACTGACATACTGATGACCTCAACATAAGGTGGACTTCTGTGGTTAGATGGTGTAATGATCCGTTTTGATAAGACATTAATGTTTCATTTGATGTCAGTTCTTAGAGCAGATTGTAATTAGATACATATAAATTATATGACATTACAGTCTAATTTCCTAATGCCAGCTTCTGTTGTGGAAAAAAGCTGAAGCCAATGCAGAAGTGCTAAGCAGTGCTGTTCCAAAGGGGTCCACTTGAGGATGGATGCAAAAAACCAAGGTTTCCCCATTATAGAAAATATTAGAATGCCTTTTTTACAGCAGAAATAAACACGTTTGCAGCCTGACTGGGTGACAACACTGAGGATCTGTTTGAATAGTCCATTTTGGTTAGGAAGGTTCCTAATTAGGGGAAATGACCTGGAAGAATCTGAGTGTCAGCCATGATAAGGGCTGTTTGAATTCTCCAAGTAAAGGAGCCTCATTGCTTCCTTTATTATCTCCTTCAGCATAGGACACACTGGACCATCCTGATCAAAGTAGAGAAGGCCTTCATACTGTTCGCATTGTTCTTTGCATTGTCTTTATTTAAAATGATGCACATTGACTGTTGAACAATCGATTAATATGACTGTAACTTTACTTTTGGCTACTTTGCAACAGTAGCTCAGTAGCTAGATGAAATCATTCATCTAGTTGTAGAAGAGGATATCAGGCTTGTTTTTGAGCTTAGCTTCATCAGCCAAAATCTCATTTCCTGACTGTTTTTGTGCACATGAGCACACCTAAAAGTTGAGTGATAACGTTAACAACCAAGGCTGTGGATGCATCACAACTTGCCTTTTACTACCGAACAAAAGCGCATTATCTTCTCTGTACGCAGCATGATTGTTGTCTGTGTTGTTCAAAGTGCCTCCTGTGATTACCATTGGGGCCAATTTTAAATAATGATTTTAGAAAAGATGAGACCTCTGCACTTTCCTCTTTTAATCATGCAGAAATGGGGACAGAGGATCTCCTGCCTTCATCTGGGGAGATGCATCAGGCACTTTGGAAGCAGGTAGCATGCAAACGCCAATTATCGCTTCCCTCCTGAGCCGCTCGCTCATTACTCTTTCTACAAGTTTTCCCTGTCGTTTTTCCCTTCTTTGCTCCTCTCTTGTTATACCTTTTTGCTCTTCTCCTTAGCAAAGTACTTTGGCACTTTGTTTACAAGTGCTTTAAGGAAAAATATAGAAAATTATGTAATGGAAAACTTGAGCTAATTGTGCCGCTTGGGCTCGACTCAGAGAACTCTCAGATGTTGTTAAGGGAGCGGTGTAGCAGTTAAACTTGTCAGAGCTTTGAAGGCGGGGAGGCTGAGGTGAGGACAGGAGGAGGAGAGGATGGAAAACACCACATTAAAGAAAAGGTGGAATTATCAAAGACGTACTCTTGTTAGATGAAACCTGGGGGCTGATGGTTGTCCTAAAAAATAATTACAGACAAAAACTTTCAGCTGAAGTAGCTTACTTCTGGATTATGTTGTGATCAGAAACTTAATAGCATTTTCCCTTCATATGCACTTTCAATGGCTGAGTTTTCTTGGTTTTAACATAAATAAATATTGTCTAAAGGATCAGGTTGTGTACTCAGAGCAATATTTCTGCAGGTGGCTTTGATCAGTTCCATGCACTCCCACAGGCCTTCATGCTGTTCGCATTGTTCTGTGGTTATGAGTCATCACAAGTGTCTTTGCATGATTTATCCTTAGGCTCCAATATTAGTAATGATTTCATAGAAAAGTACAGCTATGACTTTTTTCCAGGCTTCTTCTACAAGTTATTTAAGCAGAAGGCCAGAAAATTCTATTTTCTATTATTCAGCAAACTTCATGACATGAATAAAGCCAACAAAGCGATACAATACTCTTAACTTCACTTTCTTATTTCCATTCTCCCTTTGTGGTACTCAGCCTGATTTCCTTTACTCTCTACTGAAGTTTTTTTTATCTTAAAAACTAGTCAAATGTCTGAGTCTGTGCACTGAAGGTCAACTCAAACCTTGCTCAACAAGGAAAAAGGGTGTTTTTGAGACTATTTTAAGCTATGAATTAATTACGTGTTACTTAAGCCTGGCACACGCTGGAAGATCTTCATAATCTTAACCTTTTTTTAATGAGAGACCCCACACATTGGACCATATACAGACAGATTTAACCATTTTGCTCTTATAGTGTGTGGCCTGCAACAAGATGACCAATGCATCAACACCACACAGCAACAGACTAATTCACCAAAAAAAAAAAAAAACAATCTCCAATTTCAAAACCTTGTGTAGCCAACACTAGAGTATAAAGCTAATGTGGCTAGCTGTAAGCTACCCACCTGCTACAATTTCCATCCAGCTCCCCCTTCTTGTTATTGTTTTAGATTGTGGTATGTTTTACATTACACATTGTATAAACATCCCACAAATCAACAAGTTAATTTTCCATTTCTGGTGGCCTTCTAGCTTTCTATTTTACATTCACTACTGCTGCCATGGCTGTGTTTGGTGTACTTCCTCCTTCAGTCAGCTTGCTCCCTGATTGGCCATTGTGTTTACCTAACACAACAGAATTTCTGATCATAAATATTAAATGTGTTTAGTACTTAAGATCTCCAGTCAAACAGCTACAATCATCTTCCAAACAGATCAGACAGGGAAAGATCACTTTCAACACACCTCACACCACAGGAACTGTTTTAAGGTAACCATTACAACCATCTGGTAATTCTGCCATTGCTAACTGTGATCAGAATGGGGGAATCACACTGAAAATCTAATTTTTATCATGTAGTGTGCCAGGCTTTAGCTTTGATAGGACCAGAATAAAGGCAGGTTGGCATTAAATTAAAATAATAGACCTCTGCAGAGAGGACATATTTTTGGAGGCCATCCTGGAAGTTGCGTAACTTTTAACTTTTAACCTATTCTGTCACCTCAACTCTAAATTGAACTTCAATACAACTTTATTTTGAAAGTTTAGTGTGTATTTCTGTTTTGAAAGAGGTGGCATCTCAGATGAACGGTCTGCAAAAATGTATAGTCTGCAGCCTGTCCCTTCTCCAAAGATGTGTTTTTTCTTGTTTTTTTTTTAAATTGTGCCTGTTTTGTTCATCAAGATAATCCCCAGAATTAAACACTAAATACTTTTAATAATTTTTGAACTCAAAATGCTACAAACCCAGCTGACTGACTTTACTCCACCACCAAGCTTTCAATATTTATTTTAAACTTTTATCTCTCTTATAAAAGACTTTGATCATGGTTTAAAATATATTGAGTTTTGTGGCAGATTAGTTTCAGCATGCACACGTTGATTAGACTAATAGAGAGTTCACATGTTCTTGTCAGCAGTCACCTTCTGAGAAGCTTCAGAATTTAAACATGGAGCACTTTCAGATGTATTTTATTTTGTAGAATAAACCCCTAAATCTCTAAAGCTTGTCACAGACATTATTTAGGGGATCTACCTGAAAACCAGTTCAAAAATCCCTTTAACTTCTAGGTGATAGAACTGGAAGTGCTTAAGTGCCCATTCTGATACATAACTTCATAACAGTTTATCAGGGTTCACTTGTGTGATCAGATGCTGGTTTCCTGCCTGGGGTGCCAGGTTCTGCCTGCTCACTGTCATAACTAGATTTGCTCATGTTAAAACATGTAAAGAAGAAGACACATTAGTTTATACAATGATCTATTGGTAAGATAAAGTGTGCTTTGGTCTATTTTGTTGGGATTTTATCTTTTAAAATGAGAGACATTGAGCAAGGAGCGATCGCCAAGAAAAAAGCATTAGGAACCACTAGGTTAGAAATATGTAATATTTGTGGAAGAAAATTGTAATTCTTTACATTTTCTTAATATCCAGTCTCAGTCTCAGTTGCTGAAAAGGATTATTTGATTGGATGATCTATTGTAGTCTCAGTAGTAAAGTAAAATGTCAGCCAGTATACAGACATATGGTAACATCTTAACGTGTTGTCAGTGTTTTCATGCAGATTAAATATGAAACATTTTGGTGTATTTGGGATATTGTTTTGTGCTGCCAGTCCCCACTTTGCTTGTCTTTCTCTCCAGAGTTTCTCATCTTCTCAGAGGGCTTTGCTGGGCTAAGACCCCTGACTCTTGCAGCCCAGTGAGACATCATATGTGATATTTGGCTTTACAAATAGACTTGACTTGACTCGACATGAGGCGTGAGGGACACAGCCTGTCAGTTAGCCTCTGTCACTGCTACGTGACATCAAGCTGGGATGTGATGCCTCTCCGGCTACAGCCTCAGCCTCAGTCTCTGCAGAGCACAGCAGGCATGAGCTTGGTTTAATAACATGGAAATGGGTTTTAGGAATAGTCATGTGAGCTACATGTAAGTGAGCAGTGGCTACTGAACTTGAAAATGTGAAAGGATCAACATGAATTTCTTTACATAAGAAAAACAAACAACCTAATCTGCTTTATTTTGGATCTTTTCTTGACTCTGTTGAGGCATAAAATATTCACCAGCTGCTTTTGGAAGAACAAAGTTGACTTGCAGCTGCTGCTTACTCTGGTGTGTGTGTGTGTGTGCTTGCATATGAAGCGCTAGTTTAGTACACAACATAAGCAAGTCTTAGCAGTGAGAATCTCCAAGATTTTAATGTTCCAAGACATTACTGGTTTATTTGCTGTGTTTTGTCTTTCACAAAGATATCTTCTGTGCTGTTTTATTGCGCCTGAACTCTGTCTGTGAATGATAAAGCTCTGTCCAGCCTATTGATCCGTGCCAAAGAGCCATTACTTTATATCTATCTTGAACATTAGATTTAGTCTACATTATGAATTTATGAAAAAAAATTGATTATTTAAATGATCACGTTTGGTCAAGGAACTAAACTATTGCATTTAATCCAATAATTACAGTAGCAGTTCATGTCCAAACATACCTTATTTTTATCTTGTACAGTTGCTTACTTGAGCTATTTGTGTCCTGTTTATTTACAAAGCTTTTTGTTGTTTGGTAAGATGCCTTTGGTTGCTCAAGATTTAACAATTGGCCATATAGAAACATGAGTTGTTGTACGTCCTCAGAGATATCCATCGAATGATTTGACTACTTTCCCCTTCCCATCATACCACACTGGGAAATATATGCTGGGATTATCGCTACATTGTAGATGTATAGAATATATTTATAGAGGAGTTACACCTAAAAGTGTCAGCTAATAGCATTGCCTAACTACACGAGACAAACCAGTGTTAGCGACAAAATTAGCTTGATTACACTGGCTCCTATTGTAGTATTCTGAAAGCGTTTAAGTAATGAAAAGACTACTGTACTTTCACCGCTAGTTCCCAGCCTGTAGAGCATTTGTTTCCAACAAGGACCCCCTAGGGGGGCATCAGAGATCTTGGGGGTGAGTGGGCTTTGTCCACTTTAAAACTGTTAAAACTAGATTTAACATAAATCATGATGAAAGGCTCATCTTATAGTTTATACAAAGTTCTCTTTGTAATCAAAACATATGGAAACTTCTTTTCTTTTTTTTAATTTATGAAACATTTTAAATTTAGGCAGATTTTTTTTTCCCAGAATGTGTCGTATTTTCTCTCATGTGGGTCATGGGAGGGTTGTCTTCTATTGAATACAAGTATGGGGGCTCTAATAAAAGCAGGTTGAGAACCACTTCTGTAGAGGACACAAGCAGATCCATTATCGACTTCATTAAAAAAAAAAAAAAAAAAAGTTTATTTATGAACTTTTGAAAAAGAACCACACTACCCACAATCCTAGAGTGCTAAGAGGCTATCGCCTGCTCCTGAAGTTAACTGTTGTGACAAAGTGGGCAGTCTCTGATGAATCCTGTGTTGTAAAAGCTGGCATCATGTATGTCACCTGTTACCAGATCAGCCAACAGAAAAAAACAATTGTAGTGGCCAGGTTTCAACCTGTAGGAGGCAGTAACTCGGCCAAAAGTTGAACGTTAATGCTTTGAACTTGAATGTTAAGATTTTAATCCTGCAATAGTCAGCACTACTACATATGAATAGATGTTCAGCTGAAAGAGGTCTTAGAGTTTTTTTGTAGGCTCCTGAAGATTAAGACTTCAGTCTCTCCATGCAAGCATCATTATTATCACTGCCTCAGAAGGCTATCATGCTTTTTCACCATTATTTTATATAGGTAAACTTAAATACATCCCCGTTAACCTGATTTTTCCTGGGCAAATGGTCATTGACACTCATATCCTGTCAATATTGATATTTGCACTTAGTTTGTGTTACAAACAAGCTCAGCGCATTGATTCCTGTGACTCTGTCGAGGGAGAACGATTGATTGTGTACATGCTTCTGAAGAAAACCATTTCTCCTCATACACTCTGTGTAACGGGTATAACTCAGCTTCTTTTATTACCTTATATTTAGTGACTCAAATTACAGATATCAAATGATGTATTTTTAGAAATACATGTCATCTCTTGTTGGTTAAAGCTTAGCAGCTTCTGTCTGTCAACAGAAATGCAGAATCTTAATTAAATCCTTCCACTTGAGTGGCAGCATTATTTTGTTTGTATGACAGCTTATCAAACCAGACAGTCTATTACAAAATCAAACAAGTCTGAAGCATGCTACAGGTTAATGAAAACACAGATATACAGCAGCACACACAAACTGCACAAAAGCAATCAAGCAAAGAGCAAGAAAACTCATATTGGCATGTGGAGCGGCAGCTCCAGCCTATAATACTGTAACAGTTAAAAAGCAAAGTGAAAAGCTCAGCAGCGGGTAAACACTAATTTGCTACAGTGTTTTTTGTACACAGAGAGCTCAATCAATAGCTCAATGCCATGCTGTGTGCATTTAGAAAATGCATTCACACACTGTTTGTGTAGAGGATTAGCTGCTTATGAGGTGTAAAAAAGTTCATGGGGAAGTTTTTTTGACCTGATTAGGAAGGTTATAGGAAATTTGTGTGGCCCTTTGGTTAATCTCTTCCTCGCACATAAAAGTGCACAATGAGTTACGGGTATGGGATCACTGTGAATCTGTCTGAGGCTAATTTTAAAAGATAATAAGATATGTGTGTAATAGCAGCAATTTGAGGCTGCCTCTATGGATCATAAGATCACTACTCAGTGTCTGTGTAAATGATGTGATGTAGTAAAGGGTTTTATACCCCATAGAGCAGCTGGAAATGAAATATTTGTTGCTTTGTTGTTAGAAACAACAGTTAAAAGCTTAAGTAATGAGTTAGTAGACAGTAGAGGTCGATTGAAGGACACTCAAAGCTTTGCTGTTGTTCAGTATGACCAACACAGAAGGACGATCCACTTGGAGGCGGTTGGGGGGGAGGGCAGGGGGAGTTTCTGAAATGGTTCTGCCCACCTTGGTAGTCACTGTGAGGAGGGGCTTCCCTTCTGATGACGCCTTACTGGGTATCTCCTTCAGGACCATGGCAACAGTCTTATCTGCAGCCCTAGAGTCTTTCCCCTACAACAGTGAGATCAACAATGACTTGTGTCAGGAAAGTTTGGAAAACTCAGTGCTTTTTGGCCCCGTCACAGGGCACCTTACAGAAAAGACTTTACCTTGTGATGATGGGAATACTGTGTGGGGTCTTTTACAGTAACACAACATCGACTAAAAGACATTTCCACAAGACTATGGCAATGAAAACAGGGTTACTGCACAATGTAGAGGGCAGACGGTGATGAGCATGGTTGTCCACAGAATCAGAAATTGACAGAAATCAAACAGAGTTCATTAAACCAACCCAACTATTTACCAGCACGTATGTACCATGTGAGAGGTATGAATGTTCATGTGCACTGCTGCTCCATTTTTTAAAATAACAGTTAACGTTGTTTTGCTACTGCCTAAAATGATTTTTCAGGGTTCCGCAAATTATCCAAAAATGTAGTGATCCAAGAGCACACCAAATTAGACTGCAAATAGTACAGTTCTTTGATGTTATAATGCTGCGACTGTGTGAATTAAGCAGAGTATAATGTAGTTAAAGCTTCATTATTGTCAGAAATCAGTATTTTTTTTACCCGCATTATGCCTGTCTTTATAGATTGCAATGGTAAACCTACTCATTAATGGCAAATTACTTATGTCTGGTTATTCTTCATCTTCATTGGCAAACAAAAAAATAATAGATGTGATGATAATGAGTGTCAGTAAATTGCAGAATGTGCTAGTGCTGTCAGTGTGCAGCTCATGTGTTCAACCTCCCAAAACAGACCAAAGTTTTGAGAGAAAAAGTGTAAAAGTCCTTTCTTTGAAGAGTGTTTTATTTGTTTCATTCATGCAAGTATAAAAGCACTCACATTTAAAACATGCCAGTGATTCACTTCAACTAAAGTGCCATCAGATTACCCCACTAGACATTTCATATTGTTCAATATTGCTATTGAAATAAAATTATTTGACATCATCCCTTACTCTGCAGAGTATTCCTACACTGTAAAAAGCAACATCCATTTTACTCATAAACATTGAGTTGAAATTACTCAGTTCTTCTTAACCTTTCTAAATACTTATTATAACCAAGTTAATTGTACTTCTTGGCCATAACAGCAAAAGGGCTCAATTTACTTAAGTTTACTTAGTTTAAAAAAATTAAGTAAAAAGGGGGTATAATTAAGTTGTGTTAACTTCAAAATCCAAAACAGCGATTTGAACTCAATTTTTATGAGCTGATAGAACTTATTTCATTTTTAAGTGAACACTGCTCAAACAATTTAAGTATTTTTTGTTATAACTCATATTATTTGAGTTATGGCAAATCTGCAGTTTTCCCAGAATGCCTTTGGGCACTAAACCTTTATGCACTGTTTGCTGCAGCTATCTTTGCCAGGACACTTTTGAAAAAGAGATTTTTAATCTCAATGAGGTTTTCTCCTGGTTAAAAAAAGGTGAAATAAGATGAATAAATAAAATGTACCACGAGTTAAGTTACTGTCTCAATTAAAGATGTCCCATCCATAGGAGGTGCTGCCACTGTTATCAGCATCAGTGAAAGTTGTATGGCACACTGTCACTAATGAAGTGGGTTGCCAACAGCCATTTTTGCAAATGGTGGCACAAGATAGTCCACCTTAGGTGAAATGATAACTTACAAGACTTTTACAGAGAGTACTAGCTGATGTTCTAAGGTAATCAGTTATCTAAGATGTTTTGAATTTATAAACTTATCAGTGTTTACAATGCACTGAAAATGTTAAGTATTGCACACTCTAAGTAGATGATTTAGGCTAAGTCCTGCAAACTTAAATTAACATTTGAATCTCAGTTGTGAGAACTTAAAATAATTGATTTTAAACTAGTAGTGAATACTTAAATAGTTCAAGTAGAACTAGTACTGCACACTACTAACAAACAAGTTTTTTAAACTCACAAAAGTCAAGTGTAGTTTACTTGTTATTTTTGAGGCAACGACTTTCCATAATTTTTTAAGTAAGCTCAACTAATTTTTTCATACAGTGTAGAATGCCTTTGGGCATTAGACACTTTTGCACTATGAGTGAAGTTGCTTACTCAGGAGGAGGAGGACTTCCTGGGTAAGTGTGCACCTGTCAGTTCCTGTCACTTGTAATCACTTAAGTTGGCTTGCCTTGAATGATTAAGATAAGGTATGTGAAAAAAAATAGGGAAAATGGCAGTGTGTTAAAGTTTAAACAGCGTAGTTAAACTTAAAAAATAAAGTTAACCTGACATAAATGTACAAGTAAAATTGAGTTGATTTAACTTCAAATGGCTCAGTACCTGCTACTAAACAAACACTGTTTTTTCACTGAGTAAAGAATTGTAGGTTATTTGATGCCTCTACTATTTTGAGTTTTACAAACTTATTGAGGATTATAGAGTAAAATCTATGTTATAACTTGTTAAGTTATACGGTTTACAAAAACTGCTCTCCATAAGGTGTAACAGTAAACCACTGTTTTCTCAATGAGGGGGAAAAGCTGTTAAAGCTGCCTTTTTGGTTAACACTGCAAGTTTATTGTAACTAGCACAGCAAACTCACGTGGAGTGCAGTTTTTAACAGATTTCAGAGTTTAATAAAAAGTCAGAGGCAGTAGGTGTAGGTGGGCAGAGCTGAGCAGTGTGCCAGGCTCTTTGTAAGTATTTAGGTTAAGAGCTCACTGTTGGCACAATTGACATAATGTGTGTTTAAGAAAAGGCATCTTTAAAATGTGGTACATTCTAAATCATAGTATTATTTTATAAAGTTTAATTTTGCACAGATGATGCAAAAATATGACTTTGCTGAGAGTTGATGCATTGCTCTTATGGAAGCGTAACATCAGGTTTTGTGGTAGTATTCAGTTTTTATTCACTGGGATTTATTGTTGATTTTTTTTCATTTACACTCAATAGTGAAAACACATTTACAGAAATGACCTTCTCAAATAAATGTTATTTTTAATTTCAATTTAATTTAATTTAATTTAATTTAATTTGATTTAATTTCTTTTTTTTTTTTCCCGGGCAACCAGAGCAGTTGGCTGCAAGAAAGATGCACTCTTAAGTTATATCTTGGACTTGTAGAGTTATTTTACAATGAAGTTGACAACATTTGTTGAAACCTGTGAAAACAATGAAGATGGATGGTCCAGGACACCTTTGAGAGAAAGAACGGGAAATTTCCACCAAGAAAAACCCAAAAAAGGTAAAAAGAAGACATCAGTCCCAGCTTAAAAGCTAACATTAACGGCCAGTAACTGCAACAGAACACTGCCTGTACAACAGGAGACTGAATTCAACCTACTGAGGTACCATGGGGTGGTGCGTTCAAACGCAGTGGCCTGGTGCTCCATCACTAGCAGCAAAACAAAGCCTACACTCACACCAGAACTGACAGCATGCCCATGGAGTTTATATCTTTCCTGATCGAGATTATCCGGCGAATGGGGCGCTCGGAGACTGACAGGAGGAGGATGTGGAGCAGCACAACACCTACAGCCAGTAGGGAGGAGGCTTCAACGGCATTGTGCGAGAAGGTGAAAGTGGGGCCATCAAGCCAGGATGTTAGGCTAATACAATAGAAATTCAACAGCTATTTTTTAGCCACTTGACTTTCACTTTGACATTATTTCCTCAAACTGTGGGTAGTGGCCGTCATTCCACTTTTAATTCTTGGATGGTTTTGGTTGCACCAGTGGCACACTGCATTTTAGTATTCTTCACAGTATGAAAGCACTTTTTGCACTTATACATTGAAAATATTATGTATATATTACAAAAGTATTCAATTTGGAACACACCTACTGTCTATAGAAATTGCAGTTTGGTGAAACAAACTTAAATTTAAACTTTTAGCCTGAGTCGGGTCTCCCACACAGACTGCCCCTCTGTCCATCTAGCACACAGCCTCTCACAGGACAAACACGGTTAGAATGCAGCGCTCTGTTTGAGAAGGCTACATTACATAACAGTGAGAATTGATAAGTTAAATGGTGTCATTGATTTTGACAGCCTTTTGTTGCCAGCCTTTTCACTTCATGGCAGAGGCTGCACTGCAGACACCACAGGCTTCCACAGACATCAATTCACCTCAAAGTTCACCCCGAGTTAAGAGGCATCATACTCTATTCTGTTTATCATTTTAGTGCAGAGACTTAACAGAACTGCAATTGCTGCAGGAGACTTCACATCAGAATTAAACCCATCACCCCTTTCTATTTAATTGTGCTGAAAAGAGACAAACTACTGTTAATAACACTTGGTTTTCTATATTTTGTAGAAACAGAAAAGGCAGCTATCCAGGCTGGACAAGAAGTCTAATAATAATTATAATAGGTCTTTTAGCTGGATCTCATCTGTACTTTTCAACTCCCAGGAAAATGAATCAGCCTTTTTTTTCTACTGATCATGTCACAAAATATGTGTGCCAGCCCTCGAGGGTTCCCTTGAAAATCTTAATGCTCTTAATAAAGTCCTAAAAGCCACCTGCGCCCACTCTCTAGCTCAGTCTCACTGGGTGGAAATGAACAACACCTTTAGCCAAGAGGATAACAGGAGCAGAGCGGCTTTCACACACTCACAGATGATTCAGAGACACTCTACACAAGCACAAACATTTGTTTTGAGTTGTTTTCAGTAAATGGCAGATGATGCTGTTTGAAAAGTGCTGAATGTTATCGCTGGGCCGTATGTGCAGGTAGTGTGCTGGCCAACAGTGTGGAGGATATCTTCCACCAGGCACAGTTTGTATTGGCAGGCCTGCTGAGTTGTTTTCTATCAACTTTTGCCAATGTAGCTCCTATTTTCCTAGGAGTGATTACACCGGTGGATTATTTTTGGGGCTGCAGTGGACAGCTATCAACAAACTGAATAGCTCTGTTTTTTTGTGACTTTGTTTGTTTTAAATGCACAGATAAAAATCTCAACAAGAAGATGATTAAGTGCTTAAACCAAGCCGAATGGAGGGTTTCTTTTAGAGAGGCTGCCAGAGTATGAAACATGAATTATAAATAGTTTTGAGATGATCTGATTAGACTGAAAGAGCTTAATGAAACAACTTTAACATATTTTCATTATTATTGTTTTCGTCTCTAATACAGCAGCATGTGACAAAAATCTAATCACTGCGGGGCTAAAATGGAAGATAAAATCAAAAAACAAATAATGTTGAGCAGCTGAGATTGACTGCAGCATTCTGCAAACAGTTTAATCAAATAATTAGGTGCTGATGCTGGCAGAGGACACCAGTGTTACTGTTTATCTCCAGCTTCTGAAAATCTATTTACAATCTCCCTGCCAGCATGCCGTGTTCATCACTGAACTAATACATAATGCAGAAAAGTGTATTACTCAGCCATTCTCAAAGATAGGAATGGAAAGCTTTATTAATGTAATGGCAAAATTAAAAAGGAAGATTCTGCTGTGGTTATAAAAACATGTTTCCTTAGTCTGCAGAGAGCAAGTTTGTTCCACATGCAATGAGCAGCATCTATTCTTGGTAATGGCATCATTAGTTGGAAATGGTCTTTATGCAGAGCTGCAATTTAGCTCTAAAGATGAATCATAAGGAGAGAGAGAATCCTGACTTAGCAGATCCTCTTGTTGACCAGATACTGCTCTCTGCTTCCTGTTTGAATTGCCGTTTTCAAAGTCCTGCCGTTGAGTCAGCAAAAGGGAACAATAATGAATAATTGAGGTAAGAAGCCATGGACTGTTTAAAAATGTTTCAAGGATGTTTTGGAAGTATGATGATATTTGGGACTTATTGTGCAAGCAGGAAAACAGATTGGAGCGCAAAACCTACATGCAAAAAATTAGCCGGAATTTGCAAATTTTAAAGATTTGTTTGAAGGTGAGCTGGATCTGGTGTGTAGTATGTATGCTGGATGATAAAAGTAACGTATTTTTTGGCCAGTCTTTATAGAAGTGGAGCATCAGTAGGCAGCATCCTTGTGTAAGTATGCAAAGAGAAAGATTTCATGTCCATTAGGTGGATAGAGTAAGAGCTAATGACAAAAAAATCTATTAACGGATGTATTTATACGTAGATTTCTACTTTTTTGATAGATCAACAATAATGCTCTTTAATTATAGTGGTTAACGTGATTTTCAGTGAGTTGAAAAGTATTGTTTAGTGTTCAAACAATGCTAAGCTTACAGTTTTAGAACAACTTACCAAACTTGATCCCCTGATTGAGATTGTTCATTATATGCTGCTTATATCTTTCTGCAAAGGTCTTGTAGCCTTATGTTCATCCCTAGCTTGTGAATATCTCAAGAAGAGATAGGATGCAAGGTTTTTTTTTTCCAATCTCTGCACAAATGTCCACTCTGTCTCAAGTATGACCTGACTAGATGCTGGAAATTAAGGTAAATGTCACTGGGGCTCATGCTCATGCCTCGCTAATAACATTTTAATGAATACCACAGAAACCACTCCAGCTCTTCTTCTTGACACACCACTGTACTTTCACTCTCAAGCCTCACTCAAGCAAATGTGATGGTTCTAGTTTTTATATTGTTTAGTATAGACACAACAATGACCTAATAGGTTAAAAGTCTTTATAAATATTTAAGACTTATTTCCTTGCCTTCGTTTCAGTGAACAGAAAGATAAAAATAGAGCTAACAAAGCAAACAAGCATAAAATCCTTCTATAAACTGAGGGTAATGCATCACAGACAATATAGGCGTGGTGGCCCTGACTAATGATGAGTAAAATTAACTTTTTAATGTGGAATAGTGCTTTGTACCATCTTTTGATGCAGTCACAGAACAGAAATGAAATAATCTATGTCACATTTCATGTGCCAGTGCTTCCACAGCTTTCCTTTTAAAATGTCTGAACTGAAGAGTATTAGTCTGAATAGAAATGGAGAGGGACCCAACTGCAGTGAAGATGGCCGACATGGGCGTCGCCATACATCCAATCCATGCCGGAAGCGGAAGTTTCTTCTTTGTGTTGGACTCAGCTGCCAGTGTTTGTCAGTCTTTTTCGCGCCTAAGCCTAACTCTTGGTGCTGGATCTCAAATATTTCACCTTCCCCACTGCCTTACCCTGAACCTAACCACTTGGGTTTTAATGCCTAAGCCTAAACTTAGACGTACGGACTTCAGGTTGGGACTTCTGGTATGGATTGGATGTATGTCGGCCATCTTGTCTTCATCAAGGTACTCTTATAGAAATGTCTTAAATAAAGTCTTACAAGGCAGAGAATTTCTATTCATATTTACTGTTCATGATTTTCACTGGGCTAGATGGACTGCAAGGCCCCCATATTTATTTTATAGTTTATTTACAGGATAACTAAACCCCAGAGTTTCAGCTGAGGTGTTTAAAGAAAAAAAAGAGATAAATGAGTTGAAATATTGAGGATATATGAAATGTACCCATCCTCATGGTAGAAAAGAAAAAAAAGAAAATGTATGGATGCATGTCCATCTAGGACTTCAGAAAATGTAAGTAGTTTTTTTTTTTTTTACAACTATTTTTTCCTAGACACTCCTTTTCGACCAGCTGAAAACAGCTCTGCTACCCAATTTTAGGTCTGACCCACCTGCTGAGAACCACTGTAACAAAGAATATTACTTAATACTCATATACATATGTTTACAGCTGAAAAATGGCCTTGGGGTTTGTTTACTCTTAAAATAGTAATTTTACAAGAGAAATACAGTTAAAAGTAAAGTATTGAACACCAGTATAAGAATGCTGGTTGCAGAAAGATTTTTTAAAAATTGAATAGAGAACAATATCCAGGAATAAATATTTGTATCTCATCTTTCATTCAGTATCAACTCTCAGGTGTCGATGCTGAATCAGGAAATAACATCAGTGATCTGCTATATAGGAGATCTAGTCATGTTATTCTCCTGAAGCCCAATCTGCACATGTAATTTGATGTCACTCTGCACTCCTGGCTGACCTCTCACCTCCTGCGTGACTGTGAGATATGACACCCACATCAGCCGGGGTGATTCTGCAATGGAAGCCAATCACGGTCAGGGATGAGCATATACTCTGCAAACACTTGAGGAAGGAAATCACTGTATACTTCTAGCTACATTCAGCAGATACACAATAATGAGTTGGCTGCAGCATCCTGAGTGGGACTGAGGGAGGCTGTGTTAATAACAATGATAAAGCCGATCCTCTACACAGGGAACAGAGTCCGCTATGGAGGACAGAGATGAGGCTGCACGTACGGCTTCATATTATCTCAGGCACTCATACACGGATGTGTTTCCACTTTATAACAAGCCACACACACATTGAGTGGGTTTACATGGACACGAGTATCCTGGTTCTGAGCCTTTGAAAGGAAAATGCTTGTGAGGCCAGGGCAACAGGAGGTGCTCGTTCAGACCTTTAAAAAAACTACTTTCAGACAATCTGCCTCTCAGTCAGAGCAGCAGAAAAGTGGAACTCAGTCCCCACCCATATCTGAGAGTGCACAAGCTTTAGTGTTTGATAGACTTAACCTGAGTCATGACTCCAGGCAAACCAATCATGGTCTCACTGATTGAACCTTTGTATTGATGGATCTTGAAGAATGCAATGTAACTTATGTAAATATGTTGTTTTATACAATACACTGCCTGTGAAGTTTGTGCTATGTTTTAATTGTTTACATATTGTTTTTAATTGTTTGTATTACATTTTTGAAATGTTCTACCTTCATATAATCTGGTTCATAAATAGTGTTTGTCCCTCTCAGACTAAAGAATGGTACACTCTAAAAGGTTTTCTATTTTAAATCTTCACTGATTTTCTAAATCTCCCCACACATGACGACAAATAATAAAAGATGATATTTTTCTTACAGTGTTTGGTGTGGTGTTATAGTATGTATATAGTATATAGTATGCAAGCTGTCCATGATCAGTAAAGCAGTGATCAAGCTCCCTGGTTCTCCCATTACGCATTAAGGTTGCGTCTGTAACCTCTGCAGCTGATCAGTCAGAAAGGAAGAGGAACGAAAAAAAGTCAACACTCTTAATGTCCCTCCTGCTAATTATGAGAGAGTGACATGCCTCATATTTAAAATGAATCTCTTGTTATCTGTAAAAAGTTGTCTGCAGTTGATGGTTTTAATATTCATCTGCAGAGTATCAACTTTGGATCATTAGGCATCCACCACAGCCCTCCTCACACAGAACAGCTGTTGAAGCTTAATCAGTGAATGTTGAGCAACATATTTTAAAACATAAATGGTGTTATGCATGAAATTTATGATTTAATAATACTGATATAAGATCAGGCACAATAAAAGAGAAGCTACTGGAGGCTAGAGCAGAATCGTTGTGCCTATAGAAAGCAGTGGTGGACACAGGGCTTGGAAAGTACATTTAAATTAATAAACCAAGTAAAATGAAATTCAAAGGATGAATTGAACAGCAAGAGAAGTGCTATAACAGTCTATATATGATAAAGCTTTGTAGGTAATCTCCTAAGCAGCCTCTATTATTGTTTTCAGTCTGAGAAAGGAGTGGAATAAGCTGCACGGACAATAAAAAAGGACCTAAAAACAAACAAATTACAGAGATGCCAATTCACATGTGATTAGTATTACTCTGTGTGTGTCAAAATATGGGAGGTAATTTGTCCTGGAATTTTTACTCTGCAAATTACAGACATGGTCAATTCACACAGGATTAAAATCGTCAATGTCCTGCACGATTATTTCAAACCACCAGAAGTCTCCAGCTAATACTAATCCAGTGCCAACAGGGCTTTTGTCAGTAACATGAGTCTTTCTTACCATCATTCACTGCCAAGATTTAGCCAAATTAAATACATAAAGTAGAACTGTTAAAAATAAATGGTTTAATAAATAAAATAAGGATGTGTTCAACACACTAGATTATAGAGGGGTTTAGAGATTACAGGCCTGAATAATACAAGTTGATATAACAGACATAAAACATAAGCAATACATATTTTTCAGGCTGTTTGCCATACTTGACCAGAGGTGATTTAATTTGTTAAATGGTAATTTGACTTTGATCGAATCATCTTATTTACATTAGAATAGACTACTAACTAACATACAGGTGCAAGAATAACAGACAGATATCCGCATACACTGTGGGCCACTCACAGTGAACCAAAGCATCATGAAAATATTTACAGACTGGACTAATAAGTCTAAATTATCACTGCAGGTCTTTAATTTTATTACAACCATTTAACTGAAGCTGCTGATGAAGGAGGTTTTCTATCAGTGTGACATTTCCTGCTTCAGTTTATTGGCTATTTATACTTTATGTGGATTGGTTCATGTAAATAATGTGGATGGGGGGGGTGCCTTTGAGTGAAGGATCTTTGCAGCCTGCACATTTAATTTTTGAAGATACCAGTCATGTCCAAAACTACAGCTGTAGAGTGACGTTTACATCTGAGTACAAAGGCTGCCCTGTGAGCCTGGTTTTATCTCCTGAGTCCACCTTTGTTTCCCCCTCAGGTTACCAGTAAACCTTCAAAATTGTGACTCTTGATGCATTATCAGCCAATCATACACTTTAACACTAAACATGATATAACTTTCAAAGCTTTAAGCGCTAGTTCAAAATCATGCACGTTTTTGTTGGCGAGGCAATGCTCTTTTGTGCTCGGGGCAAAATTATCTTATTTAATTACTATTATTCAAATGTGAGCATAATTATAACCCTGAAAACAGCATGGTGGATTTATTTCTCATCTCTAATCACTTTTTGGATTCCTTTGTTACCTTATTTTTTCCGTAACAAAGGTGCAATTCAGGCCACAGAACTAATTAGGGGCATTGAAGGCTGCAGCAAAGTTTTCTGTTTTTAATTGTCTCTGGTGTGTGCATAAAATGTCATCAAACAATGCATAATTGAGCATAGAAAATGATTCCCACACTGCTAGAGGTGCTTAAAGTTAGTTTTCTAGAAACAGTCTAACTAGAGAAACACGGTGGTTCACATCGCCATGATGGTTCAACACTGTGAGCTGAAAGATCACATACTTACCATTTAGCCAAAACCAGTCTTTACTTTGTGCAATTAAACACACATCACTTAAATGGTTTACATTGAATTTGACGTTTTCAAACTCACACCACATTTACAGCTGATCTTCTTAAAGTGAGATCACATTAAATGCTTTGTTCTTAATCCAATTAAAACATTTAGAAATAGGATGTACAAAAGCATGAAGTGTATTTAATGTAAACCCCTCCAGTAATGTCTTTTTCCCCATCAGAAGTCACTTCAAAGTGAATCAGCTTATTTTATTTGCTCAGATTTCCACCCCAAGATTGCTTGGACAGCAGCACTGAGCTGGTGATCTGTGTAAAAGTGTTTGCCTGTCAGGATCATCTCCCATAGTACTGTGACAGACGAGTCTGTATGGCTTTAAGCTTTGGTGATGCTTTAAATCCCTCCGTCAACAAAGGAGGTTTGAGGCGATTTGCTGAAAGCCGCCCTGTGGCTACATTTCTGCACCTGCAGCGTTTAACTGCTGGGGGCCATGTCAGTCAGGCTGCTGACGTGAAAGAGAGCCAAGACAAACAGTTAGCGTTAGCTTATTCAGGTGTCACATGGACAGAATCGGCATTGAATTGATGGAACAATAATATAATAAAGATGAATTCCAAATGTCACAACAGCTGTTAAATTGAAATTGGTCCATTAAAATTTCATGTTTACCGAAGTCAGTATCCACAGTGTCACACTCAGTAAGCAGCTTACTAATAGTGTTCAAACAAAGTTTCAGCTGAGGCAAAGAAACATCAACTTCTGCTTGCCAGCATTTATCAGCCATGTCCAGATTTGTTGACTGTGTTCTTTTTACTCTGGATAGTTCATCCGTTTTTTTTGTTTTTTTTCAACTAGTAATTTTAATTCATTCTTTATTGATTATTCTAATGAAGGAAGCTGTTTTAACTTTCATGCATTTTACATGAAGAATGCAGAGCAAAGATGGCCTGGTGCAGTAGTTCTCAAATGATGGGTCAGGACCCAAAACTGGTTTGTGACGCTGCTTTTGGTACCTTGAAAAAAAAATTGGGTAAATTCAATGATGTATGAAAGCCCAAAGCAGACAAAAATCATGATACTCTATTTTACCCTGCTTTGTTCTGTTATGAGTGTATTTCTCAGGATCTCTAGACAACCCATATTAAATGTGTATCACATGTAATGTAGTAAAATACTGTGGATTAATTTAAGCTTTTTAACTCCTTAAAAATCTGAGGGCCCACCAGCAGGCTAGACATTTTTTTTCTTTTTTACAAAAATTCAATTATTTATAAATTGTAAATATAACATGATCGATTGGTCAGTGTGGGTGTAATTTCAGTCAGCCAAGATTATCTTTGGTTGACTACAGCCCTACAGTCTGGTGGTGCATGTCTTGGCAACTCTTTTCTGCAGACCTAATGACTCCACCCAGAGCATTTTTGGCTGCTGCAGTGCAGCTCATATACAACACTGAGATGCAGTATTTTAGTACGCTAACATGCCACCACCATTGTTGTTACTCCTGAGCGCTCTGTTAAAGTAAAGTCTCTGTTGTGCTCTCTTAACAGTCACTGGGATGTTGGGTGGCCAGGAGAGGTCCTCTAAAACATGTACACCCAGGAATTAAAAGACTGTCTTTCTTCCTGAAGTCCTGATTCATATCCTTTGTTTTTGTGGTGTTCAGTGTCAGATTATTTAGTGAGCACCACACAGATGGTCTCTGCACTTTGTCCCTGTACACAGACTTTGCACCCCCCCCCCCCCCCCACACACACACACACACACACACACACACACAATCATAAGGCTGATGACGGTTGTGTCGTCTGCAAACTTTCTTTACTAGAGAGCTAAGAGCCGCTGCATCAGTGCGTGTTACCATCATGACTGTTGTTCAAATCTGGCCTGTAGTGCACTTTCATGATTTCCTATTCTTACTGCTGTCCTGTTCTCTCCAAATAAAGGCAAAACACCCAAAATAAATATAATATATATAATCCTTTGTCCCCCCACAGAAATATAGTCTGATTGATTTAGACGATACATTTGCCTCTGGCAAGATTTTCCACCTGAAACCATAAGTGTGTTATTCCATCATCTTTAGCATGGAGTTATTACCTAATAAAGGTGTGGCTTTAAATATATTTAACTTGATTGCCATGTGAACTGTCCCATAATAAGCCAAACTTCCTGGTACCCCATGATGAACTAATAGCCTTGTTACCATGTGATCAACTTAAAAAACGAACCAAGGAAGAGACTAGATAGTCTTGCTCTCAAAGAAGTAAAAACTATTATCTATAGCCAATAACATAGCCTACTTTGGTGCTATTTGTGTTATGTAAATAACAAATTTCTAACACTTTGATCAACAAACAGTAGCAATGGTAATGCCAGAATAAGATCTGTGGGTTGGCTGGGATGGGGTGGAGGGGTTTTCCTCTGATTTCCTCCAAACCTAATTTGTGCTCAGCCCCTCTGAGTGTTTTTCATTATGGAAAGGATGCACGGCATAAATGAAGTGACACTCTTGGAAAGGCAGAGGACTGTAATTCCTTTTAATGGGGATAGATGGCCAAAACTGTCTCTGAGGGTTTAGAGGCTGCTGCTCTTTTGGACAGCTTAAATAAAAATCAGTGCAAAGGCATCAGACTGTCTGGCACAAACACCCACAAAATTATTTTAAGAGTTCACACCATTAAGAGTCACCTCTCAGGGTGAACACATGAGGTCATGTCCATGTGGTTAAAATGCAGTAATTGGCAGGACTGGCAGCTGTTGAGCTCTTTTGGCCTCTGATAAAGGGACAGTGTTTTGTAAAAAAGAAAAAAAGTTGAGTTATAATGGTTAGAAATGTAAGATTATTTGCAACATTTTGGACTGCACAAAAATCAGGACAGGTATTCCTATGAAAATAAACATACATGAGTATGTTGTTAAGTTGTTACCTCACCTATCAAGTGGTGGCAGCTGAGTAGTGTAGTTCCTTTGCCCCAAGATTGAGAAATAACCATGTTTTCCTCAAAATGAGAAGAATATCACCAGGACATGTGTCCTTAGTAGCATAATCTATTATTCAACACAATGTAGCCTTGATGAGTCAGCCTTGAATGGTTACCACATTATGTTATATTATTAAAATGCCAGGGAGGAAATGATTTACATTTCAGTGGAAGCACACTGTCAAGCTCTACATTCAAATCCATCTACAAGGAGGACACGGGGTCCAGAAAGTCCCAAAAAATACCTCCTAAGTCCTTTCCTATTCACTTTTCCTTAACCCAGACGAAAAACATCACAGGGTCAAGGAAAGGTGGGAGTTAGAGGATAGGAAAGGAGAACAGTGGTGACTGGGGAGTCAGACTGTAATTTCCCTAGGCGGATGTTACAGACATGAGGTGTGTTATTTGGGTAAAAACTGCAATTTAATGTTGATGAACTACAAAATTCGCATCCACCACTAGATGAATTCTCCGTGTTGTTACGAGCAGTGAAAGAAATGTGAAAACCTCGGTGATAAATATGAGCTCATTAAGATTTTTAGATCCTAAAGTCTGTTCAGGACGAGGAACTGTGATTGTGAACATGTAGAACAGCAGAAACTTTTCTCTTAATCTGAACTCCCTGCAAATTCATTACAACTCGATGAATAATATTCAAGTCATTTTATTTCACAACGATATTAAATAGTTTTGTTTTATTACCTACCTATCTTAATTTTCTTGTCTCTGTTAATTTTATCAGTCTAGTCTGGTTCTGTCTTTCTTTCAGTTTGTTATGTGAAAAGCTCTATAAACCGTGTCTTACTTGCGTGATTATGATGATAGATATAATAATCATCATATGACAACATGCCAACTTTGTCGCTTTAATTGGTTGTGATTTACAAACTTTTATCACATTTACTTTAATATTTCAAAATAGTGAAACAAATGCAGTTTGACATACTGACTGATTGGTTTACTGTTTGGATAAATATGGAACAAGAAGAAATAAAATCATATCATAAGTTTATTGATATCGTTTTCATGTCTGTAATATACTTCTGTTCATCCCTGCTGCCTTCCATTTATCACATTGAATGAATTTTACTGTTTAACTTGGGGCTAGTAAAGTTACAGTCAAGTTGATTGCTTGTTTTGAGAAGCGGTCAACAGGTGCGTCACTTTAAATGAAGTTTCCGCAAAGAATTGTGGGTCGTTTTGTCATCTCTGCTTTGTTAAAGGATGGTCCAGTGTTTCCTAGGCTAAAGGAGGTAAAAAAGGAAGTAATGCAGCTCCTTTCCTTTTCAGTTAGAGAATCTGAACAGCCTTTATCATGGCCGACACGAAAATACTTCTGGGTCGTTTCACTTAGTTAGGAACCTTCCTAAGCAAAATGGACTATTCGAACGAAACCATGTTCTTCCATTCAGGGACATCCCCATCCCTCCCTGCCTCTCCCTGTCCTTGGCATCAGTTAGACTCACTGGCTCTGCTAACGGATAACAATGATTCTGATTCAGGTTCAGAAAACTTGACAGAAAAATTGCCTTAGGGATGGCTCAAAATACAGTGCAACATACAAACCAAAAAGAAATGACATAAAAACAATACATTCTTAAAATATAGAGTCAAAATGGCTAATACAATAAATTAGGATTTAAAGATGTATTTAAAAGACTTTTTTGTCCAAATTTGCCTTGTATACATAATGGTAGCAGTAGTGGAAGGGAGATTGTTTATCTGAGATGTTTAAGGAGGTAGGAATAAGGGAATTTCAGTAACTGTTTTTCTTAGCTGGGGGAAATTTATAGCAACGATGTGATGGTGAAATCAGAAAAGATTTGTGTAGTGGGTGTGTGGGATCTGCTGCTTTCCTCTCAACTGCTTGGGTATGCATACTGGTAGTTGGGTTTCAGTTTCTCTAGTTATTTTACTTGCTTTTACTCGCTGGTTAATGATCCAGGAAAGCTTTGATTTGTTTTTAACTGAAATGAAACTGAACCAAGATGTAATATTGTCCTGATTCAATTAGTGATTTGTATTAGGGTTGAATGATTTGGGAAAACATTTAATTGCATCCCCGAGATTGCAACTGCAATTTAACATGTAATCATTGAAAGGGAAAAAATCAATTAAAGTTTGACAAAAGCAATAAGTAATTCTATTTTATAACCAACACAATATTAGATAGATTAATCTTGGGCTGAAATATTCTGCAAAATATAGTGCAATTAGTCTGACTCATTGCAAAGTCCATGTGTTGAAGGCAATGGTTGTTTTTTATGTCATTCACATTTTAAATGAGTTAATGGATACAAAAATTTGGAAAGTAGGATTTTTGAAATTGACACTTGAATGAATGTTTGCATGATGTGTAAGGTATGGGGGGGGGGGGCTGGACTGGACTTCAGATTAGGAACACTATAGCTTTAATTGCTACATGTCCCTTCCTCCTCCTCCTCCTCCTCCTCAAAAAAGACGGATAAACAAGTTAAAAAAAACATCTGAGGGTAGCTAAATGCTTTCTTGACTACACATAATAGAGTAAAATTGCCTGCATACCTAGTGAGAGAGCACTGTCTGGTTTTGTAAAATAGTTTTTCATATTCAATGTGATAAAGTCAGTCTAATGTAAAGTGCTGATTGTGAGTGTTCATATTTGGATAAAGATGCCATTTGCAGCCCTATCTGAAAGAAATGGCTCATAATATTTACTTGATTAGATCCTTGTAACAGTTTGCACACACTATAATTAAGTACATTTTACTGCTCTATTATCATTTACAACTTACTTGCGAGAATCAAGTAAAATATACTTACTGACAAACTTAAAGTAAATTAAGTAAATTTTACAAAACCAAATTTAACTCATAATTTTAACTATTTGATCAAATAAAGTAAAGTCAGTTAAACTTTTTCAGAGAAGGGAACATTAGTTTTACCAAAATATTAAGTAAATTGATTGTATCTTCTATATTTTCCATTATGAAATTATTTAGTATTTCAAAATCATTCTTTCTCTATTTGACATTATTAATTACTTAGTAAAATAAACCTGCATAATCATGCATGTTGCAAATGTACTTTTGTTAAAGTTACATGATTTATTAAAAAAAAACATTATTTTAGTACAAACTGCACAACTGCAAAAGTACAGTAAACCATGTTTATTTTTTTCAAAATCAAACACCTTGAGTGGCACACAATATCACATTGTTGAGTTTGGATACAGCGAACTAACACAGCATTAACTATCACATTTGCACAACAAACCCTGAAACATTTCACAACAACTAACTAGGGATGCACAATAATATCAGAAAGTTATTGGTATTTTGACTTTTAGATAAAATATCAGATATTGGCCAACATAGTGATACAACAAACCAAACAAACAAAGGGGTGCGGCTTCCTTGTTTAAATGCCCAAGGCTAATGCAATGTCCCAGGGTTGAGGATGATTTGAAAAGCAATTTGCAAAAAATAAAACATAAATAAATATTAAATATTTTTACTATGTAAACTTGCACTCTAAACTAGTGCAAAGCAAGTACACAATTAAAACGTTAATACTTTAAAACAAGCATTAACATATGTTAAAATGCATTAACATTATATACATTATATACAGCAATGAATATAATCCTTTCCCAGATGCTTTATCTTTACCAACAATCTCAGAAAAAAATACTGCACTACCTACAGCACAGCTGGACTCAGGGGCATGATGCTAATCTCCAGCAGCATCATACATCACTTAACCCTCACTTCTCTGTTATTTGTCAGAATTTGTACATACTTTAGGAGCCAAGAGGTTAAAATGTCACAGCTACCAATTTTCCCACATAAGGCACATATTTTTGCATTCATTCAGACGAATTGAAGTATATTACAAACAACCACACATTTTAAATTCCAACAGTCTTTTCATTGTTCAGAGCTGAAGAGGGCACTGCCAGTCAGAGCATAAAGCACCATGTGGCTGTGTGTTCATGGAGGGTCAAATTAGCTGGTGATGTAGTTCTAGGCTGTCCAAATAATTTTTAGTTGAAGAGGAAGGTTGCAGCAGCCAAGATACTTGCCATGGACAGGACATTTAAGACAGTAATTTTAGCATTAAAGTTTGCACCATAGGGGACAGTCCTGTCGATCTAGTTGAAGGAGAAGTTTTGAAACACTTTAAAAGTGTATCAAAGGGCTGGTGGATAGGCAGTGTTTAGGGCATATATCAGCTCCATGAGAGGCATGCAAGCTTTAGCAGTTTTTTGGCAGCCATACAGTGTCTCCCTGCCTTTAAGAAGACTGGACACATCCACTGGTTCCTCTCCATCTATACCATGGACAACTAAGATCTTCAGGGTCTTCACAGAGACATCCCTGCAGCTATCCTCCTGCAATATCAACACAGGAAAAAGACAGCACAAATTAAGAAAACTCTGTTCAGAAGCAAACTTAAATACCTGTCAGTGACTAAAGACAAATGTATTTAGTTAGTAGAACATATATATTTAAAATCCTACATAAAAAAAGATTATGAGTGTTCAATTTTAAGTGTAAATATATACATTAAAACCAGTTAATTTATCCATGCGAGGCTATTGTTAAAATATTTTTGCAGTCCAAATGAAGAGGACAGCTTGTGCATTATTTTGCTTGAATGTTGCTGTCATTGATTCAGTATGTGGGACCTCTGCCTTAACTACGTTTTATTTAAAAAGATAACTTTATGTCATGAAACAAGAGAATGAGGCTTGCAAATAACAGCTTTGTGCTTGAAGTCGATTCTCTGGTTCTGTGAAGAGATTAGTGTTGTGTCAGCACAGACTGCCGCCATTAGCCCTATCTCCTAATAGTAAAGAATCCTTTAAAAAATTCCTGGATCAGACGGTGATCCGGATCACTCCCAAAACCTAATCAGTTCTTCCTTATGCCATTTCTGACATTTCCTGAAAATTTCATCAAAATCCGTCCCTAACTTCTTGAGTTATGTTGCTAACAAACTAACTAACAAACTAACTTACAAACTAACTAACAAACAAACTAACTAAAACCAACAAACTAACAAACAAACTAAAAAACTAACACTAACAAACTAACTAACAAACTAACCAGCAAACCCTGCCGATAACATAACCTCCTTGGTGGAGGTAAAAAATAATTTTCTGCAAATATTAGTACTTATGCATCAAAATTATACTGTATATATATTTGCATTTCATTTTTTGCATGACCATCTCATAACATAGAAAGCCTACTTTTTCTGCCTGTTGATAGTGTTGAGTTCAGTCTGCCTTGTTTCCTACACTTAAGTTGTCCAATCTGGGTGGGAGGAAGGACACCCTGTGAAGAAAATACACACATTTATAAAAGGCACACCATGACCTTAAACATTAAGCCATTATTTTCTTATAAAATTATAAAATTATGCATTTAAGTATAAGAAAACTTCGTAATGCAGACAAAAGTATTTACATGCATGACTCAGACTACTGTCATAGCTTTGGACCAACAACTACTCCTTCAAAACCCTCAGTTAATACTCAAGCAGCTCACCTGTATCCTGTATCCGAAAAACTGACATCACCTGGGCTGCTCTCTGTTGACAAAGATTAAGCATTTTTTAAATCATAAAACATAAAAACTGTTATAAAAAAGGCTTTGTGTCTGGGCAGGCAGTGGGGACTCAAGAGAGTCTCTTAATTTTTACATGTCAGCATGAATTTCCCTTTGAATTTAATCTAAAAGAAATTTGAAACTGCTAAGGGGAGTTTAGTTGCACTTTTGTCTTTGGCTGGGTCTACATATATAGAGGTTGAAAATGTTTTATGTCTATGTTACAAAAGGCATCAGCAGATGGCATTTTTCAAATAGACAGACTTCTTACAACAGGTGAAGGACAAGACTAAAGTAGATAGATGAGCCTCCAGAGCTTTTACTATAAAAAACAAAGTCTAATGAATACATAGTTCATCTGTTTTTCTTACACCTCTGCATAATTTTCTACACAGACTGTGAAATGATCTGTAGATAGTCACCTTTACACTACTGGCTGTTTTACTCTTTTAAATGAAGAATCTATATCTGTACAATATGTCATAGACATGAGAACCAAAATTAAAACTATTTTTTTCCAAATATTAGTCTCATGTCTAAACTTCACAAGAATCTTTATACATCTGAAATGAAACATTCAATTATAGCAGTATATCTCCAGGGACACTGATCTCACCATCTATATCAGCGCAAACACTTTAATTAGGCTGGCAACTATCCTATGCCTTTAATGATGAAAATTAATTCATATAAGAAATATTATTAATTAATTCAAACAAACTGACAATGATGAAAAAACTACAAGATAAATGCTATAAAGCCTGCTAACTGAATTTAATTTGAGGAACACTTTGTTAACACAGAATGCCTTTGCCAGCACGTTTTATTGTTTTGTCTGTTCATACAACCTGCATGTTCATAGTTTTGGTGCATTTTATAAGCTAATACAGACTGAGCTAGTCATCAAAAGTTTTATTATGCAGTGCTTTACAAGGTAACTATCCTCTCAGAAATGGGATCAACAACTGTAAAGGCTAAATGCTGACTTTTCTCTGCCCTTGTCACAGTGGTTTAGGTGCTTAAAGCTTGAGTATGTAACATTTGAGAGCCGTGTAGAATCAACTCTACTCCCTCTCCCTTCCTGTTCTTCTCCTTGTTTGAGCCTCGTAGCTCCGCCCCTCTTCTCACCTAGCCTACCTCCTCGCGAATGTGCATGACTGCTTAATAGAATACTTAGGGTGGCAAACCTCTTGTGGAGTGATTTTGCTCCGCTTTTCCACAGGAAAAAAAAAAAAAAAACACTTTGTCTCAGCATGAACAAGTTCTACATAGGACTGGACACCGCCGGTGCAATTCTATCAACTTCTGACTGAGCTGAGAGGCAGAAGCACACCTACTACAGCGGCCAATAGGAGCGCACCCTCTGACTGGAGCCTTGATTGGCTGCGAGTACTTGCCTCCTCATTGGCTGGAGCATCGTCCCTTGCTGGTATTCCTCAAGTGAGAGTGCAGCGCGAGGAGGTGTTGCAGAAATGTGTGATGATGGCTTCAATAACAAGACCCCAATGGGTTGTGTTCTTTTTGTGGGCATACCACACTAATAATAAATCACTTATTACAGCTTTAAAACCTCACGATTCTGCGGGAAAAATCATCCAGTTTTAACATAAACTCCTGAGGACAAACTTCCTCCGCGTGCTCTTAATGTCCTGAAGTGCTTATTTAAATTTAGTACTACTAGATACAATAAAACATGGAACCATTTAGTCATTTTGTGGGCAAAAAATCAGGACCTTACAAGCATGCTTTAACTTTTTTTGTGCTACACCGTCTAATTTCAATGACTGGTGCATTTACTCTACTAGCCTGTTTCAGACTACCGTTTCTCCTATCAGAAAATTAAAAGCTAACATACAAATAACCCTACTCATAAGTGTTGTAGAGGTAGAATATAACGTTAGAGCATTTGTCTGCGTGCTTGGACGTGATAGTTATAAAAATATGGTCAAAAAACAGCTTAACCACATTCTGAGTCATACCGCATTTTGCTATGGAGTTCATGGTCTGCTACTCTACTAAAATGGTATGCAAGCAATATCAGAATCAGATAAGTAGTATAAAGCTCAAAATCAAACTGCACACTGACCTTAATTTCTAAAATAAAGAACAAGAAAATCAGAACTTACTGTGAAACCACAGGTAGTCCAGCTCCCAATACCGCTGCTCTGTTGAGAAGTGAGGAAAGTTGTCTATTGCAATCCAGCAAAACTGCACGGTCTGATTCAACTGAGCATGTGTGGATTCAAACTGTTTAACTTTATTGGATTGACATTTACTTTTCTTTTAGTTTCTGAGTTACTTGCACTAAACATTTACAAAGAATGAGAAAAAATGGAAGTAAGATGTACTTTTTGCACACAATTAATCAATTACATGATTTAAAGGTGTATATTTACTTGAAAATTCTGGTTTTCATCAAATCTTATTTGAACATAGTACAAATTATGACAGTAACCCTAGTAAATAATACAAGGGCCAAAAGTTTGTTTTTTCAGGGTTGTTGTTTTTGGAGCTTTTGGTGTCCCATTGTCTTCATTAGCAGAACAAGTTTACCAAACTGTGACAAGAACAAGAAGTCCTTATTTTAGCTTTTCTGAGGAGTTAGTCAGAAAATCTGACATCAGAGCTTTTTCAGTACCGGGACAACTGAGCAGACTTTATTAATGAAGATGTCAAGTTGTCAAAATGTAATCAGTGTTCTCGTTAGTCTAGCCCTAAGATATTTAAAATTATGTACAGCCTCCTTTAAAAAGACGCTGATACTGAGAAGATATAAAGAAGAAGAAATGGAAACATTTTATTTACATATTCTAAAATTTGACTATTCTTCTTCTAGAATGAGATGCACCAGTTTTGGTAAGCTCTATTAATTTATCCTTTATCTTTATCTTTTCCCCCAAATGTTGATCTATGGAGATATTGCTACGCTGGAGATGTATACTCAGTTGGCCTTCAAGGCTAGGCTAATTTAATGTATTTATTTACAGTTATCGAGTTACCGAGTTACCGAGTGTTATTGGATTTAAAGATTAAAAAAAGACTTCCTTTTAGCCTGTGCACCACATCATGAACTTCCAAAAATGAGAAAAGGGAAAAGACACACTTGTCTTTGCTGCAAAACTTTGTTTTCCTCAAAGTTTAATGTAAGGGGATCATAGAGTTAAAGGCACAGTCACATTTTGTGTCACTGTTTGACTGTAGGTCGGAGCTTAAAGGGGTCAGGGGGACACTGCAAGCCGATCCCCTATAAGTGGGAGCACCCTTGTGACAGTTTCATCATTTAAAACACGTCTGGCCTACGTACAACAACATGATACTCTCACTAACCCGTCAAACTTGGAAGGCCATGATATATGTGAGTGTGTATGAGTCGTCCCTGTGGGCGCAGCCGGCTCAGGTTCAAACATGAACATGAAACACGCGCTGCTGCTCATCAAACATTAATCCTGGATCACAGAGCATGTAAAAAGCATGTCAGTTTCAACTTAGGCTGTAAAAGAAGTGGTCTCAGGGGGTTACAGGCCTCCTACACCAGAGGATGTATGTTTGGGCATTAATATGTATGACCTCTGGACACTATTCTTGCTCACGCACTGAAGGACAGAAACGAGTCAGGAAGTGTTCACGTTAGTGTTTAAAAAGCGCCTGTGGTATTCATCACAGACGCTTCACATTAGATGTTTTTGGCACATGGACATTTCACAAACAGGGATCCCACTCGGCAAGAAAACACAAGGACATTGCTTATGTTTTGGAGTGCTTGGATGAGCACTCTGAGTTGAGGATAATGCATTTCCATTCCTCATTATAACTGCATATATTAACATTTCCTATGAGTAATATGGAGTTCGTACACAGATCTGAAGAAGTACAGTACATGTAGGACACTTACAGAGAAGATAATGGGATTTAAACCTAATTAAAGTGTCAATAAATGTTTATTTTGTCTCTTTTGATGCCTTTCTCATGTGTGAACAGTATCATCTATATTTTTAGTATTCCATGATAATTACCTGTCAGGCTACAGCCACATTTGTGGAATATCTGCGCCTTCCTTGCATGGTTTTAATTGCATTTTTGTTCATTTTTATCTCCCTAATTGCAGCACTTGCATACATGTCACAGCATTCACACTCATAAGCTTCTGTTACAAAATTCCTGCACCCTCTCTGATGCACAAAGCTGTGTTTATTGTTCTCTCAACATGCTCTTCTTGTCTCTCTTTCCCTCCCTAAAGCTGTACATGTTCTCTGGAGACGACTCACTATCAGATACAGCTGCAAATAAGAGGCTTTGTTTTCACTTCCACTCTTTCAGGCATGAGAGGATTGATTGGACTCTTCAGATTACTCCTCATGCCTAGAGACGCTGGAGTGAGACTGAACTGTTAAAGCTCTAAAGTGAAGTTCACCCACTCCTCTCAGCACTGATCCCGTTGTTTTCGGAGAGTAGGTTGACGGTTTTTTATGGTCTTGTCAGATACAAGGACAGGGATCAGGTTTTCATGTGAGTGACCATGACCATACAGTGAGTAAATGGGCAAATCAACCTTGAAAGCCCACTCACTCACAAATCATTGCAGCTGTAGGACACTTTAAATCTTGAATTTTTAATATAGATGTTCACCTTGATATAGAAATCAACAATTCCACAGATAACACACCAGAGACGACCTCCAGATATGGACTGCTGCTCCTTTTGACTGACAAGTTCATTAATCTAGACCCGAGAGAATGGCAGCTTGTCAACAAAGCTGCAATCCTGAGAATGTCTCTTAAATATTTAGTTCTTCCACATGCCAGACGAGACGTGTTGTACAACAAATTTCAAACAGCAAGAAAAGATCACATTTTCTACAGCCCTTTAATTAGCATCAGATCAGATTTTATGGGTCACTCCTTCCTCTCTCACATGAGTCATCATCTTCACAACATGACAGGACAAGTGTAGCTGTTCATGTTTACTACACAACAAAGCTAATCCACCCTCTGCTTTTTGTCATCTGCCATCTGGACCCTTCAATCTTCTGTTCAACATCTTGACCTTACTCTGCCACTACACTGCAGCAGCCTCATGAAGTGTGCATCAGGGCATTAATGTGTCCATGGTTCCAGTCAAGGCTGAAGACAACAAGGCCAGAATGAGAAGGGGATCAGGGTTATTTCAAGTTTACTGTATAAAGAACTTGTAAAGTTGTGATTGGAGAGTTACATAATGCCCCGTGTACTTGCAATGGTGATGGAGCACGTGCAGTTTTTATGGCTCCATCTCTACAGAATGTATAAGCTGGTCTCATGCAGGTATGCATGGTGGTACAGTAATTGTCCCACAGCAACAGAAGGTTTCTGGTTCAAATCCCTCTTTGACAGGTCTTTTCTGTGCTGAGATTTCATGTTCTTCCTGTGCATGCTTAGGTTCTCTCTGGGTACTCCAGCTTCCTCCCACAGTCCAAAGACATGCCTGTTAGCTTAAGTGGTGACTTGTAAATGTGAGCGTGGGCATGGCTGGTTGTTTGTCTCTATGCCAGCCCTGTGTTAGACTCGAACTAGTCCAGGGTGTAAACCTGCCTCTTGCCCAGGAACAGCTGGGACGGTCTCCAGCCCAGAACGGGACAAGCAGTGTAGATAATGGATGGCGCAGTCTTAAATCAGTTTATGGTGAACCTTTCAACAGGCTACAAATTTAAAGGATCTCATTTCCCATAACATCAATTCATTACCTTTTTTTTTTAGTTACTGGCCTACTTTCTCTATTGATCTTTTTATGTCCCTTTTTCTGTTCTTTATATTACACAGTTACTAGCTCATGATTTTGTTGGGATATCTCACAAAAGGTGATATATGATGGACCTTTCAATTGACTATGACTTTAAGGTAATTCTGCCTGTACAGAGCAAGGTTGGTTTTGGCTAAGAAAAGAATGGCGACACCAGCAAAAGACAAAACTGTGTTTACTTCCAGAAACAAAACAAAAAAAAAAGGTTTACATGACATAAACCACAGCATGAAAAGCAACCAGTATGGGAAAAAGTGCATCATTAAAGTAGTTTAATTATCTCTTGGAGCATATGCAGGTTCAGTACTTCTCCACGTCAACCTCTCTCCTGTACTGCTCTGGTATCCTGATGGCCACTGTCATTGCACCGGGCCCATGCCCCATCTCTCCAGGTATTCTCCCAGCTGCCCCCTTCATGACGCACACTGTCACCCCTGGCATCTCGAGCCCACCAGGTCCAGGGTACCTCTGCAGTGAGCTGGATCAGGCACGGAAAAGCGGGCCAGGTGCCTGTGAAAGTCAGTCAGGCAGCTGATCCCTCCCATTCCCCTCTCTCCTGTGCATGGTCTTGCCAGCAATACCAAAAATGTGCCAAACAGAAGTTGTCATAAATGAGTCCAGTTGGTGCCTCAGGCCATGAGTCAACGTCCAGGCCTCATGAGAGTATATTAAAACCGGACGGACCATGTTACTTTTGTCCAAATGCTCGGAAACTGGAAATGCCACACTGTCTTGCTTGGCAAACCCACCGCCCCATGCATGGGTCCAAGTTTGTGTAACAACCACTGAACCACAGATAAAAGGACTCACGTGCATGACAGTCAGTAGTTCACAGGCGTTAATGAAGTGAAGCAAAATAAAATCCAAAAATCTCTGGCAACCCGATCCAAAAGGGCACAGGCAAATTCATAAACAGTAGAAATGAGCTAAGGGTCAATATCAAAGATCTAACACTAAAAATAAAGGCTGGAATGCTCGACACAAGGTACAAGACAAACTGGCACAGAAGGAAGGGAAGACAGAGACTAAAAACTAAGCTAAGGGGAGACAATGAATTCCCTAAAGCACTCAGTGAGGACCTGTGTTTGTGTGTTTATGTTAGACGAAGGCTAAAGTCTGTTCTTAATGCTCATCAGTGAAATATACCACCTGTCTTAAATGAATAAAGTTAAATCCAAAATGCAAAAGGATTGTGGTATATAGTATACTGCCAACATAGCATATAAACTTGGACTAATTGAAAGAGGTAGAAGTATAGAACAAAAAAAACGAAGCCTGAGTGTGAGGTTACTGAAGGGGGCTGTTTAGGCCAACCCATGGCAGCTGCCATATTGACAATGCTGTCCCAAGCTTGTTTTAGATTAGCCTAGTAGCAAAGTGGTGGAGCTGGGGTGGGCTTTGAGCCTCCTGACAAACAGGTGCAACATGCTAGCATCCAGTCATGTCAGCAATGCCCCTAATTATACATACATCAGTATCCTTGTGTAAACCAAAATAGACGAGTTATAAAAAATAAAATTTTGAAAAATAAGCCCCTGTACAGTGTTCCTATAAAGAAATGAATGATCTCAACCAAAATTGTTTTTGAACAAGGCTGTAAATATGTTTATTTCTTCTTGAAAAGTAACATTTTAACACAAAGTGTGTAAGTGGCTTCTGATGCATCTGCAGCCAGCCTCAAGGTTGCTGCTTTGGTAAAAAACCACAACATCACGAGCTGTTTTAATGTGTGCTTTTTCACTGCTAGAAGAAAGAAAAACTTAAATGTTCTTTCAAAAAATGTATTAAATAAAACGATTGAAGGAAAAAGGACTTCTATGGAGCCGACTTTAGCCTGGCTGCACCTGAATGGAAGCGTCTGTCACTTCTAACAATGAGCTGCTCTCACAAGCTTCTTCCTTTAGCATGCTTTTAAAACTTTTTTTCTCAACAAATCAATACATTATTATTTTATATAATCAAAAACAAATTGTATTTTTTTTTTTAACCTGGCACGGCAGATGGATGTGTTTCACAATCCATCTGGAAAACCACTCGTACACAGTGTTTGGGAAAGGGCAGAGCTTTTGAAAAAAACCTCGGAGGGTGATTGGATGAATGTTCTGTCCGTCACATCTTTACAGGCCAATCAGAGCAACAAAACACGTGACATAGCCGCCAGCAAGCTGCGCCCCTTCCGAAGGAGAAAACTCCAATAGACCTGCATAACGCAAATCATGGCGACTGTAGACATGTCAGTACACGACTTTTGTCATTTTTGAAAAGAAAACAACTAACTGATGTTCTTTGTTCTTCTTTTAACAAAGAAATATCATCAAGTTCTGATAAGACTGGCGCTTTAGCAGCATTCCCGCTAATGTCTTCCGCTATCATTGCACCGGCCTCTTGTTGCTGCTTGCTTACGTCACAACTCCGCCACGCCTGAAAGTACTGCCCCTTGTCGCTGATTGGTCCTGTCACTTTCTAACCAGGCCCAAACCGTTCAGATGGGAACTTTGCAATATGGATTTGCCAGTGAGAGACACGGAAACAGGCGTATCCATCTGCTTTGCAAGGTTATATTTTGTTCATATTGCCGTAATTTTAAATATTAACAAGAATTGTAAAGAATTGGTCATTCAGCAGCTGTTTGGTAAATTCAAAATTAAACAAATAAATCGATGTGTATTTTCTGACTTTTATCCAAACTGACTTAGCAGTTTATCATAAATGAGCAGATACAGAGATGTTGCCCACATAAAATAGCAACCAAACATAAAGAGCCATCTGGATGAAAGAAATACAACATAAGAAGAACCTAGAATATTTTTCACAAGAGTACAGCCTCCTCTTACAGGGCATGAATGAGAACCTTGAGAAGTACACTGTAAAAGAGTTTCCCCTTGAAATTGCAAATGAAGCACAACATATAAGATCAAAGTTGAAAAATAGCTTTTAAAGGGGCCTTTTTCATAATGGAAATCCTTAATGAAAGTTTTCTAAAGGGTGCACTGGCTCATACTGCGTTATTATATTGCATTTATTGTTTATTTCCCAGAAGCTCAGATGACCTGGCAGGAAAAGTGAAGCAGAGTTTCTATTTCAGTGAAACAAATATGAGTGAGTCAGTCCTTTAATCATCTTTGTACAGTAACAGACCAGCACTTAGAAACACATCAGCCATCTGTGAGCTGCTGAAGAAAATGTGGAACGAGTAAAATACCATAGAATCAGCAACTCTTAATGTGAATTTGCTCTGCAGTGCGCTCTGTTGGTGAAGACTGATGATGTTCAGTTTGACCGTTTTATTTTAACCACTCACCTGCTCCAAAGACGTTAGAGGGCTGGTGTTGTTTTCCCTTGTTTTATTATGTGCTGTTAGCAGGAGTTTGAAATGATGATTTTAGGGCTCTTGTATTTTAATGTGCATTATTTTTCACTTGAGTTTGTATTATCTCACTTAAATGTGATTTTTACACTGGCTTGTGCTTATTAACATGTTTAGTGGCTTTTGCTTTTCATGTTCAATCTGCAACCTTAATGAACACAACAGACTAGCTTTGAAGTAAGCAATAAATACTTCCCTGCTGAAAGGGTAAGCACTCGGAGAAGACATCCCTATACCCATCTAAGCCCCAACTATTCAACTTCACAAGCCAACCGTGCAAACCAATGTGTAGCAAGGAGCCAACACCCACCAGATTTGTCAAGTGGGAACCCACCTTCCCAGGTGCTTTCAGTTAGTCCCATGACAACTCCAGAGTGCTGAACAGTCATCTTCATTATAACAGAGCTGCCTCCCTTCATGCTAGCTCTCACTGCCTATCAGACGAACACAGAGACATTTTTTTTGTCTTAGCTGGACTACCCAGGCTTCAACAGACCCAGGCTCCCTACATGCAAGCCAGGTAGTGACAATGCTGATGCTATCTACCCGGGCACAACATTTTGACATCAAAATAATATGCATGCAAAACACAGGAAACTGCACAGACACAATAGGAAATTGAGTGTGAAGAGAATGAGTTTAGCAAGAGGTTTTGGGGAAGCAGAGACAGGGTGAGGTGGCTTGACTGGGGCTAGCACTCACCCACCCTGTGCCTGGGCTGAAGCTCTACCTTCCCTTACTCCCTCATTTTCAAGAGGAAAGAGAGGAACACATAAGAGAATTTTCAACCATTTTTCTTTTGGCCCCCAGCAGGCATTATTCCTCCTCATCCAGATCCACTGACTGGTTTGAACTTCTTCATCTGACACCTCCTTAACTGTCTTTTGTAAACTCTGTGCCTGCACTTCCAACTGTTTAAGTAATGAAACTGCTAACCTTGCTATGAACCCCTACATCCCACTTCTACTGGAAGAACCCCAACTTTCTATCCTCGCTGCTCAGTTGCTTCTCCTAAATCTGCATATTTCAGCTTTTTCTTTCCACACACTTCCTCCACAGAATCCTCCTAGGGAGCACTCAGTCCTATAAAATGAACTATCAGCGGGATTGCACCCTAGCACTATGTAAGGCCTCAGATTAGTGCAAACTATCTACCGTAGCATGGTAAATATTCCTCCCACAACTACTTGCATCTCCAGCACCTGGCCAAACAGGTGCCTGTCTGAAAATTATCTCCCTTGAATTTCTCCCTTGCAAACATATTGAATTACTGCTCTCTCTTTTTGATTACATCCAGACCAGATGTGTGCTTCAGCTCTGCCTATCGCTGCTGCAAGCCACTTGCAAAGCATTCTGAGAATTGCTCACAGCATTTGCAAGGAAGGCTGCTTTTTACATGTTTGTATTAAATCCATCCATCAAACAATAACTGTTTAGTAAATGCATCTTATAGAGGGCAGCTATTTTTATTGAACAGATCCTTTAATCCAAAATGAGAATTAAGCTATGGAGCTGGCAGAGCTGAGCTACATGTCTCTGCACTTCATCATTCGTTGTTGCTTTGATTTAGAGCCCCCTGCTGACCAACATACTGGGCGTTTAGTGATGAAGCTTGACAACAGGAAGATAAATCTATACAAGTGTAGTACAGATAATCTTCGTCACCAGAGGAGGATTATTATTGAAAGTTATTTCAAAATCAATGACGCTCATCTGTCTTATTCGGAAGACGATGCTCACTGTGACAGAATCAAATTGACGTTATCTGCATATCGCATCACAGTTCATAATCCAAACTATAAAGACAAACCCCCATTCTTCCTATGTGATTAAAAGATCCTGGTAAATGGAAACTACAGACCAACATAAACAGAAAGTGATAAATAAATTAAATCAACCCAACAACTGACCCAACTCTGAGCAGGTGTTACATAAGAGAAAGCCCTGTAATCAGAAAGCGTCACAAAGTCTCTATAATTGACCTCATTTATTTTAAAAATAGGCTCTTGACCCTGACTCCCATTACCTGACCCAGTCTCAAACATTACTCTCATCAGTGCTCAGAAAGAGCTGCAGGGGTTGTGTCAGAGCTGGAGATGTAATTCCTCCACCAGCAGGAGAGAGAGAAAAGAATGGCAGATTATACTCTTCTGAAAGTGCTTCAGCTGCCTGCTGTTAAAATGCTGCCGCACATTTCTCCCTATCATCAACATATAAGGACAGGAAAAAGGGAGGACCCAATGACCCTGAAGGATTCAACATTTCTGCTGCAATTCCAGTGTGTTATATAAAAGATTGTTCCACAGGTAAAACATTTTTAGCTAGCAGTGCACAGTGCAACAACACGGGGACACCAGTGGACCAAAGTGTAGTTTTGTTGGATGGTCCAGACTCAGACCTTAGTGTTGTCTCTATTAGGGCGTCATTATGCTGATGCTGGGATGTCAAGCTCAAAACATGTGGACACACATTTGTGTCACTCAACAGCCAAGGTCAAGCTGAACAGCATCTCTTTTGTCCAGACTGTAGGTGTTTTTTTGTGGGTCATCCACAACACCAGCGTCTCATTGCAACCCTACTACCTTAAGGGTGGACTTTGTTATTTTTTTCAACAGATTATTTTCCCATGCCCCTGGTAATATGTAAGGACATCCAGAGCACTACTGGTGTTCTATCAATCCTCCTTCCTGCCCAATGATGCCCTCAGGTGGACTTTCTTGCAACATTTATGTTACATTTTGCCTCAATTTTTGGCCCAAACATGCCTAAAAGTTTTGCACAGTACTGTGCATCAAATACATTTTTCTGAAATGTCAGAGTCTGTCATGACAGTTAGTTGTCATGCTGATTTATGTCAAAGTATTCATTTTTCCTGAGTAGTTTTAAATATTAGTCGAAAAGGAGGGAGAAAACCAAAAAAAAAAAAAAAAATGTACAATATTTTCAAAGCTTTCCAGAACTGAAAGTGTCTGCATCAAACAGACACAAGAATCTACCGTTTTATCTGTAAGTTTTACAGAGTGTGTTATTTCATTGGAACAACTAGTAATTCTGGTGTCTACAAAAGGGGGTGATGACATTTAGTCCACTAGACATACACATCCCTAGCTAATAAAATTATTAAATCTGTTTTACTAATTTTTTTGTCTATAAATCTTCATTTTCTCTCTCCCTCTATCCCACTTTCTAATCCTCAACATAGTCATGGCAGATGATTATTCAACAAGAGTCTGCTCTGCTTGGTTTTCTGTCTACCTAAATGATGTTTTTTTTTCTTGCCATTGCTACTTTGTTAGATAAAGCAAAGTGTTTTGGTCAGGTATATTCACTAACCAGACTCAACATTTTTTCCCTAATCTTATTAAACCGCATTAAGTGCTAAGATGTAAACAGGCTGTGGACATTTTGCTATTTTTTTCATGTGAAACACTGCCAAATTTGGCAATAACAATACAAAGTATTCACCATTGGGATGTTTTACCCTTTTATTGGTTTTATAAATCAATCATGGTCTATACAATTTGGCTTTTTTGACCAAAAAATAAACCAAAAAACTGTAATTTCACTGTAAAAACAGAGTCTCATTCATCTCAGCTGCTGAAGCTTGTAACTAATACAGAGTAGTCATAGGTGTGTTGGTGGCCTCTCTCACTAGTCTTCCTCTTGCACTCAGTTTGTGAGGACGGCCTGATCTTGGCAGATTTACAAAGGTGCCATATTCCTTCCATTACTTGATGATTGATTAAACTGAACTGGGGATGTTCAGTGCCTTGGAATTTATTTTGTAGTCATCCCCTGATTTATACTTTTCTGTAACTTTTCTTTGAGTTGCTTGGAGAGTTCTTTTGTCTTCATGGTGTAATGGTAGACAGGAATACTGATTAACCTGGACTGGTTAATGTCCAGACTGGACCTACCAGGCAAAGGTATCTTTATACTACAGTCACTTGGGACACATTCACTGCACTCAGGTGATCTACATTTCACTAATTGTAAGACCACTAGAACCAATTGGCTGGGCCTTTATCAAATAGGTCAGTCGTTTGAAATGGGTTGAATGTTTATGTGAATGATTTTTCTAGGAACTGTGAATTTAATCAATAAAAATGGTGCATTAATATGCTGACCAAACATTTTAGCTTCCTGCAGTCTTCCCAAAAACCAAAACGGTGCAGATCTGGATGATATCATCATGAGTTCTAACCTTGCAAAACAGATGGATACGCCCGTTTCTGTGTTTCTCACTGGCGAATCCATCTTCCAAAGCTCCCATCTGAACTGTTGGGCCCTGTTACAAAGTGACAGGACCAATCAGCATTGAGGGACAGCAACAAGAGACTGGTGCAGTTGTGGTGGAAGAGATTAGCGTGGATGCTGCTAAAGCGTCAGTTTTATCAGAACTTGACAAGATTTCTTCGTTAAAAGAAGAACAAAGAACAGCAGTGAGTTGTTTTCTTTTAAAAAACGAAAAAGTCGTGTACTGACATGTGTATAGTCGCCATGGTTCGAGTTGTTCCTCGGTAGCTGTGCATGCGCACCTTGGCCTTGGCTACGTCACGTTTTGTTGCTCTGATTGGCCCGTAAAGATGTGACAAAACATTCATCCAATGTTCCTTTCCCAAGCGCTGTATATAGAAGGTTTTCCAGATGGATGTGTGAAAAACATCTATCTGACGTGTCAGGTTACATGAGTTCTAGGTTAAAAAAGAATGTAAATCTCTCTTTTTTAGTTTCACCTTGATAGTTCCAGAGAGCAGTATAATTAAAATCATTTCAATAATAGATACAGTGCGCTATTTTCTAACCTTCCTTTCCTCATCAGTTATCCAATAACCATTCTGTGACTAAGAGAGATAATTGGTGTGGACAAGTAGGTAAGATTGAGCATGAGTGAAGGACAAAAGCAGGTAATAGCTGGGTGGCAATTCTAACCCTTAGGCTGAACTCTCCCTCTACTTCCACTTCATCTCCCTCCCCCTTTGATAACTCCTCATATCCTGCCAGAACAAAAGTCCTCTCCAGGCCCCTGTGGCCAATTTTTTCTTTTGCCATTACCTCCCCATTAAGGGAAACCATGGAGAAAGAGGACACTGAGCCCCCTCTTACAGAGCAAGCCTGAGTCATTACTTACACTATAGCCGTGTGGCTACTTGCAGCTCGGCCTGCTGCTAATGATGAGAGATGGCAGTAAAAGGAGGAGGATCCCCTCTGTGCATTGAGCAGGAGCGTACAGTAACCTGATTACTAGTGGCTGCCTGGAAAATGGCATTACATCCTCGCTGCAGACACGTCTCTCAATTTAAGCCTCCTACTGTCCTAGATCCAGGCGGCTATGCGTCTTTCTCTATGTGGATGAGTTTATCTTTGTGCTTTGTCAGAAGCAGTCATACGCACGGCTCAGAGGCTGCTTTCTGCCCCTGAGTGCTTTGATCGCAAAACAAGGCTTTCTGTCCTCTTCATGCATTACCATTCCAGTCAATCAAGATGTTTTGAGATCTGATTATATGACTGAAAAAAGAGATGCAGGTCCAGCTGCCTTTTGATTTAATGATTAAGATGTTAGAGTACAGTGTGCCAGTGGGAATTAAAGCTGCGAGCAAGACATCAGGTAAAAAAAAAAAAAGACCATATTTTGCAACTGCAGAGCCAAGAGCTGTTCACAGGGCGACCTTTTAATTAGATGACTTAAAGCAGAAAAATAGCTTTTATCATTTAGTTACCTGCAATCCAGTCCAGGCCCACTCATTTGTCTGTTCTGTCTCAAGTATCTGTGGTGCTGAAATAGATTCAGAGCTATTTATGGACAGAGAGAGTAAGAGAGAGTGAGAGGGGAGAAAAAGAGGCAGAGATTGACAGTGTCGGAGATGTTCTCTTAAAACAAGAACAGCCAGCGTAGCTCTATAAGGCTATACTTCATCACAGTGGTTTATTTTTAGTTAAATTCTAAAATCCACATGTTAATATAGTTTAAATAACTGTGCTAACAAGCGGAAGTTTAGTGGGTATAGTGTTTAAATAAATAGCATGCTATTCTTATTTTTTGGGGGTTAAGTGTTGGGCTTTTATGCCTTTATTCACACAGGACAGCAGCTAAGCAATAAAGGGTCAGGAGAGAAAGAGAGAAAGGAGCCATAGGCAAGACTTAAATCTAGACTGTCTGCTCAAGGAGCGACAGTCTTTCTACATGGGGAAAAGGGAACTAACCACTATGCTATCAGCATCCTGCTAACATGAGATTCATGATTCTAAAATCAAGTCATCACCTTTGATGGCCACTAGTACAGACAGACAGAGAAGTAATAAATCACAGCTGTTTCACTGCCATCACTTTTAACAGTAAGGAAAAAAAATCAACCCTCATATAGCCACAAAAACTGCCACAGATGGAGTTTTTCAGATGCCTCTTAAACTACAACTAACTCTCCTACATGTTTTTTCGGTGGCACCCAAGAGACAGGAGGCACCACATCAAAAAATGTAGGAGGTGGGCTTTTGCAAATATGTAGAAAAACCCGACAGACAGCAATCTGTTGACATGGATTAGAAGGACTTTAATGGGTGCTGGTTTAGCTCAGTTGGTGGAGCCGGTGCCCGTATACAGAAGCTGTGGTCCTCAAAGCCCTTGTCGTAGGATCGATTCCTGGTTTGGTGCTGTTTGGTGCTTGTCTTCCCCCACTCTCTCTCCCCATATTTCCTGTCTCTCTTCAGCTGTCCTATCCGAAAAATATCCCCTAGGAAATCTTAGAAAAGAAAAAAGGAATTTGATTGCACATAGGGCCTGTGCAGTGTCTCATGTCAATGTATGGTTATCTCTTTTATTGCTGCTTCACATCTGTATGAACTGGCAATGATTTAAAATACACTCTGCTATAATGAATAGGCTACTGTTTTACTGGACTTGGAAGGCAACCAGTCCAATGACTAATGGATGTTAAAGCATTTGAATCTTTTGGCAGAATGTAAAAAAAAAACTGGGCTCTTTTTTGTGAAATCTCTCAGGCCATGAAGCCCCTATTTGATTTTTTTCACCTTACTACTGTATAGATGTACTAGTTCTTGGTGAAGTCCATCTTCACACTGGTTAAGTTACAGTTTAGGGGTTGCCAATATTTTTCTGCAATGTAGACGGTGTGCAGGAGTTTCCCTGCAATTTTGAAGGGCATCTCTGGCATCCAACCTCACAGACCAATCATCTGAGTGTCCTTCAGAACAGAAATACATGCTAATACTTAAAAAATGGAAATGCAGTGAACTTCTGTTTAGGGTAGGGGTAAGGGTTAAAAAGAGGGTTGGAATACCAAAAGTTAAAAGTTAAAAGCCTGACCTCCAAAACCTGATTACATTACATTTGATAAATCAGAGTAAAAGGTCTGCTCACAGGTTAAAAGCTTGTCCTCCATGAAACATTCTAACAAGAGTAGCTAGAGTAGCTCAAGTAGCTCTGTTAGCTGCATAAGCTATGTATAACATACTAAACATACTACTACTAATGTAGCTAAAGCTCACAAAGCAGCTTAGTAGATTTGTTCTCTACAAAGCTATGTTAACTTTAGCTATGATTTCTTGAGCTCAAATTGCCAAAGCTAACTTAATTTTGCTGGCTTATGCAGTAGTGTTAATTACTGTATGTAGCTAGCATAGCTGTTTGCTTAAGCTAAAACTAACAAAGCTAAGCTGGGCCAGGTTTCGCTAGCTACTTCTAAAAATGGTCTTAGCAAAATTTTATCACAGATTAGACCTCTGACCTTTTTCTCTGTTTTATATAGTTTCTATCATATCTAAGTTTACATTTGTGACAACACTCAACAACATTGGGTTTTCCTACCCTGTTTTCTTGTGATAGGCTAAACCTAACATTAGGACTTACACCAAAATGTTGGCATTGAAACAGATAATTCAAGGAAAAATGTCAGCCTTTTAAAGTAATTTTTAACAACATGTGCAATTACATGTCATCCTTGTTGGCCTCTGTGCCCCACTGCTGGTGACCAACTAAAACACACAGACACACAACCACATGCATGCATGCACACAGTAATCAGGTTGCCCAGACACAGGCCCATGAGGTCCTTGTTACCTTGAGTGACTTTGGCCAATTAAAGGCTTTGAAAACAGCAGCTGCAGGAGGAGAGCATTGTTGGGAGGAGGAGAGAGACGGTCACTGATGTAAGCATCAGCACCATAACAACCCCCAACCTGCTGATCAGGACCATTTTCTAACTAGATGCTCTTTTTCATATATCCACTGAATTACCAGTCAGCACGAATCATTAATGCCATTATATCCTCATCACTGTATCGTTATTTCAGCTTCACAAATGTGCCAAAAGAAAATGTGAATATCAACCAATGATGCTCATGTTATTGCTTCCCATTGGTCAGCATGATTTGAAGAAAAAGTGAAACTAATAACATGCAGGAGGCAGGGAGTCCGGGTTTATGCATTATGAAGCAATTGCTGGTCAAGTCTGGGTCCCCTGAGATGGTGTAGCAACTTCTCGTCCCCACCCCTTATTATGAGGGTGTCACACTGCCTCTCTGGAGGCCTTGACACCTGACCCCACCTCCCTGCTGTCACCCTGCCTGCCTCACTGCTCCTTCACTAGAATAGACCGAAGTCTTGCTGTGCAGACAAGACAGGCTGCCAGTAATGGCTTATTGTTTGAGGATGCTTGCTCAAGCTGTGAGAGGAAATGAAGGCTTTTTAGATGCAGCTATTTACATATCACACACATCGGACCACTTGAGGAGATGCCAGTAAAGTAATAATTCATCAGATGTTCTTGGAAATTTTTCTCCCATCATGAGCTGATTTATAAATACATATATTCATGAGTTATTGCAAAATATCTTTCTCCAAAATGACAAAATATGAAATGTGGTTGTTTTTGGAGTGGTGTTTTATCTTTTAAGTTATTGTACTCTACAGTGACAGTATGTTCCAGTCTGGCTTTTTCTCTTGAGAACGCTATCTGGACCAATGCCTTTTTGGGACGGCACTGTTATCTGTTAAACTGAGCCAGGAAGCTTTTTGGACTTCCAGTGCACAGAGAGATCCAAGTGATTAAGCAAACATTTGAAAAATGCTGTGAAGTAAAACAGGACTCAAAGAAGAGTTTCTCTAAAGACTGCCAGTTAGAGCTTTTTTATCCTTCTTTTTAAAAATCACTGCGGTATCTCTAGCATTTTTCCTCTCCAACACGGATTCTTTTAGGTTTTGCTGTGGGTTTTGTCCTTTCATGCACATGTAAAAAAGCATTTTATGTCAATAAAAATGCTGTTTTTGGAGAAATCCATCCAGGGTGAAGATTTTTAGAAACTTAATTTACAGCGTTGATATGTAGATGGGATAAATGGTATCAAATTTGTCTGCTTCATATCTCTTGTTTGCAACTTTTTATTTACATTGCAACAGCAGACTTAGCCATAACCTGTGCTAGTGTTATTGACTCTAACTGGACTTATTTCATGCTTACACATGCAGGCGCTCTCCCAGTATGATGAGAAACAGTCACCATAATGGACTATGGTGATCTAAGCTGCTTCTTGCGACACCCTGAAGACTAAAACCCTGCCTCCAACATTTGTGGTTTTGGACGGGGTTGGTAAGACAAGTCAAGAACACTCTTGCATATCACTGAGATTGTTTCTTCAAATGAACACCCCCACCTGCATAGTGAATGACGGCATGTACAGCTCTTTACAGCATAACTGTGCATTTTTGCTTTTTTATGTGCATGAAGTGAATATGGCAGTTGCTAATGCAGCTGAAAGGGAGTCCATATCCCTTGCCTCTGGAGCCTTGGGATCCGGGGTTTGCTACCCCACGCTCTTAAACTACATTGCACATAAACACCTCAGAATGTAAGGTCTGTGCAGGGGTAGTCCTCCTGACTCTGCAGCCATTAAAAAAGCTGCATGTCACACTAAAGTGGTAGGGCAAAGCCCTTGGGACCCTTGCTGTTGGATGGGGAGGAAATACAAACGCAAAAAGAGTTGATCAGGTAGGCTGAACATTGCTGGTGGTCCTTAACCTTTCTGTCATTGGTGCTCCCGGTCTTATGATAATTGAGCATTAGCACCAGGGCAGGTTGGCGCAGAAAAGTGCCAAACAGGCATATGCTCCAATACCTGACCTGAAGATGGTTTTGAGAAAATAGAATGTGTGGATGTGATTATTATGAAAACCTCAGTTTTCATTAATTACTAGGCCTTATACTGCATTAGAATCACTCTTTTTTTGTGGATTTGAACAACGTAAAACATAAGAAGCATCAACATAAATTCTGGTTTAAATTCATGCTTGAGCATTACCGCTGTCCTTCTGCTGAGAATGTTCAAGTAGATATAATTACTGCATGAACGGTAATCATGTTTCCAGAGGAACGCTTAGCCTTAAACATCATGCAAACTTGATGTGAGGCCCAACCAGAGGAGCCATTAAAGCAACCATCATGCACTCAGGATATCATTTGTGGTTGCTGATGTTTTAAAAGCATTTACTGGACAAGTCCATAGAGTCCAGCTGAGGCAGCTTGTTGAACTGAGTGAAAAAGATTAACCCACATCCTCTTTATGGAAACATTTCACCATTTTAAAAGAAAGGTCACTTATGAACTGAATGGATTTGTGAACTTTCTCCCTGTGACACTGTACCTGCAGGCATGCAAAGTCATTTCCTTTTCAGAAAGAGAGCAGTCAACCAACTAATGGTTGTATTGTGATCATTGCATTGTAATAGAATGAATCTATCAAAGTGAAGTATGACCCATAAAGGGAAGTATGGCTTAAATGGGAACTGCCAGCAGTTATGGATGGTTCTCTCGTGGGAATTCTTAACAGTAGGCAAAAATGTCTTCTCATTCACTATGTCTGTCTGTGGAAATTATAGTGTATATGTCTGCTTGAAGAGGACAGATTAGTGTTGGTACACCTTTGTGTGACAAAGAAAATCTGTGACAGAGACAGAAAAGGAGAGCGACTCCCACAGGCTGCTCATTACTGGTCCAACACAATCACAAAGAATCCATCAGAAGATGGATACCCTCTCACCAAAGCATTGATCTTCATGGAGGCAGGGTACCATCTGACTCAAGACAGCAGGGCATCAGAGACTAACACAGGGCACCAACCATTTAAAAAATTCTCAGGTTACGTGTCACTCTTGCCGCCAAAATATGAAATGTGGATGTGCCGCCTTTTGGATAAAAAGTTCAAAGGGTCTTACTTTTTAAATCTGTGACGGTAAATCATCCTTTGATCAAGGGTCGCTGAAGCCTACTGCCATGTTCTGAAATGACATAAAAAAGCAGAACCAGTAGTTGCATCGTCTATCTTTAGCCAGGCTGGATTTTCCTGCAGAGCTTTTTTATCAGATAAAGCTGATGTCCCGATACAACTGACAGCACTAAGCCAAACACCCCCTCAAAAAAAAGGGGGAAAAAATTCAGGGACCATGGCCATTCATGCAGAGTATCTGTGCAAGGTGAGACACGGATGGCAGCTTTACTGCCAGTTACTTCTAATTCTCTGTGCACTGGCTCACTGGTTTTCATTTGCTGTTTTCTCGACAGCTTTTAAAGCAGACTTCAACATGTTGTGCCTTTTTTCTCTGGCACTGTGTACTTATAAAACTGTGCAGCAGTCAGTCACACCAGTAAGCCATGACTGCAAAGTTTCATCCATCATCCAACAATGAGTTAGTCCAAGACAGCCCATTAGCATCATATGGAATTAGGCTAATCTACTGTGATCTCAGCCTTTGGCAAACACACTTTCAGTAGCGGTTACATGCATTCCCTTTAATATCAGACGTCAGGGTTCTTTCTTTTTGTAGTTAAGGCATCACATCGAGACAAAGGAGTGACAGTGACAATCTGCTCCACATCACTTCTCTTTGGTTACAAAAACAGGACGCCAGTGAAAGGGTGCTCTTTTAACCCATGCAAGGCTTCCTTTAAAAACCTACTGTGATTTCATGATAGTTGTATGAATAATAATGATTGAGACTGATGTTTTTCAGCATGAGCATACACATTCACTGAGGAAACAGGATGTAGGGATTCCTTGGCGCGACATCCACAAGTTTAAAGCTCAAGCTGGCCGCGCGCTATATCATTGATTTGGACATCTCAGATTTCACAATAGTTTCCAGCTCTGATGCCAATTGAGCTTTCTATTTTTAAAACTGTAGACTAAAGCAGCTCTTTTTAGCTTTCTTATTTTTGTCAGCAATTTGTTTGTGCCATTACCTCACCTGTTACATTTAAGACCTTCTTCATCTGCCTTTGGACCCTCAAATATCAACCAAACACTCAGGATAATAACACACAGGAAACATCATGGGGCTACCAATCAGTGTGAAGATCTTCATTCATCAGTGCAGAAATAAATTTAGTATGTTGATTTTCTTGAGTAGGTTCATGCTGATATTTCTGATGAAGGGCTGCTGGTGCTGGGGGAGCTTGTCCTCATGAAAATGTACGACTTCAAGCGCAAATAATCACGCTAAGGAGTTTATCATCTGAGGACAAAGTCTGCTGGTCATTTGAAATGGTTTGGCATGCGTGTATGTGCGTGACTGTGTGTGTGTCGGGTTTTAAGGGAACGCTGCTCTTCACACAAGATTAGATGTGGGCAGCGGTACTGATTACACAAGGGGCTGTGAGGCACACGTAATCACGTCATACAGCTTAGTTTGTTGCTCTGCCAGACTGGAGAGTTTCCATCTCTACTGTCTGTCTGTCTGTCTGTCTGTCTGTCTGTCTGTCTGTCTGTCTGCATTCAGAAAAAAGAGAGGAACAAACTAATAATGAACATGCTGTGAAGAGGCAGCTATTGCATCTCTAATAGAGCCAATATAAAATTTTTCTCTTACAGTCTCAATCTGGTAATAGTGACTGCCAACAGCGCAGTGAAAATACATCACATTATCTCACTCTTCAAAGCATGAGCACATCCTCTGTTTGTGCACAACAGGCTGATTTACATTTACAAAAAAATACAGTGACATGTAAAAATACTCTAACAGGATTGATGCTGCTGGAACCTGCTGCTGTTTTTAATTTATTTCCTCTATGCTGTTCTGATACCTCTGAGCTGCTAATTTGAATTTAAAAATCCATCCATGGCTGTCTGCAATAATACAAAGAGCATTTTCCCAGCATAGAGTTTGTTGTTAGAAGGATGGATTGGGGTAAATTCATTTGCAGGATTTTCAAACATTGTGAGAAATCAGCAGTGTATCTAATACAACAACACCTCTTTGTGTTCTGTGTTAGATTAAAGGCTATTGAGTCTCTAGATAAACCCTCCTGACTTTTCTCTTAGACTAAATAGACCTTTTGCCCCATACCCGACTTAAAATGGTCAACTTTAGTCAGCCTCACCCTGTTTTTTACTAGCAAATGTTCTCAAGCTAACATGCTAAATAAACATATTAGCTGGCTGATGTTATTCTTTAGCTCAAAACACTGCAGAGGCTTAATATGTCACATAATGATTATTAATATAGCAAATAAATATAGCCTGTAATGTTTTTGGAGTAATGACTTTCTCCAGAGAGAGTGAGGTAATAGTCTACTCGCGCAAAATTTGCAAGCTTTTTTGATGATCTCAAGAGAAAGCAGAACATGCACATCAATGACCAAATTATTCTGCTTTTGATTCTTTACTAAATTATTTACTAGTTCCTCCCTCTGCACATGAAGCTGAACCTGTCAGGTTAAAAATAGCCTTTAAAATCAACATGAAGAAGAATCAAGATAAAATAAAGATCATGTTCCAACCGAAAAAATAATAAAAATTAAAATAAATAAATAAATAATAATAATGTTTTGTTTTCACATCATCCATCCCTGCTGAAAACCCATCCCTCTCCAACTGTTAGCCCTGCCACCATGCTGGAAGAGAGACAGCCCTACTCACTCAGGGTATAATCACTGATATTTAACTCAAAGCTGGGAGAATTTGCTTAATTTATAGATGCAAGGTGGACAAAAACAAGTCTCAGAACTCTGAAGAATAAGAAAATGTGAAAACAGTGCAGGTCTGATCTGCTGTTGCTTTGTTTCCGTTCTGTCATCCTGACAGCAGCTCTCTTCAGTCTTCTGTATGTCTTCATTTCTCTCACTGTTAAATCTGTGGATGACCTTTTCTATGGCAGCTTGTCTAACTACCTGAGGTATGTGATAGCCTGAGGATGGGCTTTAATTGACGCAATAGCATTCTCCACGTTTGAAAGGTGAAGAAGAAGAGCAGGTACCCACAAATGTTGAGAGTAGAAAGGTTATGCTCTCAAGTCATCTTTGCTCAGAGTTGGAAATGTCTCTATGAGTTTCAATGTTGATGAGCTTAAAAGCAGTCAGATTTCACTCTTTTTAAAAGCATTTCTCTTTTTCTTTTTGGCACATTTTGTTGTTTTGTTTGATTTCTCTAAGTTTAGGAGTTAAACTTTATAAATCCTCTGTTATTATATACAGTTTCTGTACGAGGACATGTTTGCACTCAGGAAAGTCATTTCAGATGTCTTCATAAGGGCTATGTTTCTCTGCCTGACTGCACACAATTGAGAGTGAGTCTCTTCTATGACCTTTCCATCCAAATGTATAGATTCATCTTCAGTTGAGCTGGAAACAAAACATCAGTGCTAAGCTTGAGAAAATACTCACAGGCTGCTGGTCTTACTTCGGCACCTCAGACATGCAACTCTTATCTCAACAGCTCACTTATCTTTTATGAACTGCAAACAGAAAAGTCTTTATAGAAAGGTTTCAACTCTACATGAACCTGAGTGAATCTGCCTCCTTTATCCAAACATTAAACCATTTTTGCATCTGAAATGTTGGTAGGGGTTAGGCGGGTCAATGTTTATGTACCAGCAGTAAAGGTAGAGACATACCTGACTGACATCTGTGTAAAAGAAAGAGTTGGCAAGATGGGAACGACTGTGATGTATTAACTTCAGGTCTTTTTTTGCTTGCTGTGCAAAATTACATGAAAGGGAAGTCATACATGATAGCAAAAGCAGAATAATACAGGCCAACATTATAATAGGACAGAGTGACCTGTCATACAACAAACCTAAAATAAAGATTTTTTTTTTAATCACTCTTCAGGGACTTTAATGACATCTTAATGAAGTGTCTGTCTTTATTTGACATCAAGGAAATTAATGATCACACTTGTATAATGGTCCAATGACAGCCAATTCCAAGACCAATTACATATAACAGGCTATTAATAAATAAAGCTAAATGGTTTCTTTAAGTTTGATGATCAGGTCTGTTATGACATGTTATCTATGACAGTGTATGACATCCCTTAAACACAGATGTATAGACATTGCTTAAACATATTTAACCACAGAAAACATTTTATTCATAAACTGATATCCCCTTTAATTCTTGTTGAACATTGTCCATATATGCATACTTTTCAGACATAAAAAACTTCAAACCATTTCAGACAAAACACTCTGAGATAGAAATATCCATTGTATGACAGCTTGAGGATAAAACTTGATATTTGTTTTGGTATGTGGGCTGATTTCCTACAACCTGTCACATATAGGACAATAAAACATGCACTGATCCAATCACTGTCTTTGGGATTGTGTGATGTTCTGACAAACACACCGCACACAGAGAGAGACTGAACAGCCTAAAATAGCAACAAACTCGGCTATCTATACAACTTGAATCACACACTCCCATATCCAGAAAACCACAAACAGCACATAGACCTCTGCCCTCAGATACAGACAGTGCCACAGACAGGGAGACACACCTCCACTCTCAGTGCCTGGGTCAGTGATGGATTACACTGAGAAAGGAATGAATTGGGAAACACAATGGAGCAGCATTCATCTTGCCACAGGAGAGGAGGGTTGTACAAAGTAATAGGTACCGTTTTGTAACAGGGACATAAAGTGAGATTGCTGTTATGTCTTCTCTGCTGCCTTTGCTGTTCTTAGTATCTTCACATACTCTGTCTTGTCCCTGAATTAGTAAAATGTCATGTCATATTGAAGCATTTGTTTGTCTCCTGCATGTGTTCCTAAAGCAGATATACTCTCATTGATTCCTCGTCTTTCTCCTTGTTCATGTTCCCTGCTCCTCTCTTCTTCTGTCTGCTACTAAAGATAGAAACAAGGCACTTTTGGAAAAGTTTGAGTAGTGCTTTTATTTTAGAGGACAGGACAGTGGATTTACAGTAGAAGGAAATTGAAGAGCAGGGAATGACGTGCAGGAAAAGGGTCCAAGGGTCTGAGGTGATACCTACTTCAAGGACTACAGCATCTTTAAATTGGATGTGCAAGCTAACCACTTAGCCAGCTGGCGCTCCGTAAAACCAGCTAATTTCATCATAGCAATGTCATTTTCACTTGAGCATCTGTTTGGATCAGACTCAAAGTTTTTAACTTTTTCTGCAAGGGTCTGGGATGTTCACATTTTAAGGAGGGAGAAAAATAGAGGAGGTTTTTGGATTCAGAACCTTGACTAAATATTATTTACACTCTAAAAAGAAACCTGATTCAATTGGTAACAAGTTATTAAATTAAGTTTGTTCAACTCAGTTTAACAAGTTGCGTGAACTTAGCTCTAGTTGCAACTTGTTAAATTGAGTTGAACAAACTTAATTCAACCAATTGAAGCATTTTTTTAAGAGTGTATACAAGGAGTAATGGATGATCAAGTATGTGTTAGACACATTTAACATTCATCAGATTAATAACATGTTGTACAGCTTTCCTCTGTTGTTTTACGCTTCAACAAGGGTGTGGCTCCCACAGAGGTTCCCACCCAAAAAGTTTGGGGCCATTTTTTCTTGTATATTAAAAAATCTGCACAAAACACTAAATTTCCAGTGAGATTAAAATTTCTCACTTGAACTTGCACCAGAAATCCTGCGCCTAACCTTCCTCAGACACTGTATATGAACCCACTCTGCCAGACAGTGGATAAGGGGATAAAATCAAATCACCCCAGTCAAAATATTTAGATATTCACATGACTGCTGAAGGATTCTTGTAATAATACGATTAATGAGATACATTTCTAAAGCATTCTGTCAATCTCAGATTCACAAAAATAATTTTTCACATAAGGGTTGTGTAGACCTTAAAAACACCCTTTGACACATTTTGGCACACCTGTTGAGTTTAGTCATACTCATTTGCTGACCCTGATGCTGATATGATGTCTAAACCTGCTATTCATGTATTTTAATGATAAACACCAAATTTTGTTCAAATCTGATGAAAGGGAATATAAACTGCATAACTCTGAGTGTGTTTTTATAAAAATGCTGCACACTATGTTATAATTACATGAATGTTTAATTGTCATTCATTTGGTGAAAAAATTTAATACCTTGAAAGTTTCTACTTTAATTCTGGAACCTGCTTGTTAATGTTTACAACGTACAGGGCTAGAGCCATATTTCATTAGAACATTTGTCTGTGTCTCACGTTATCTGAAGCTGATCTCACCTTTTATGTTATAAAACTGTATGATTTGTATGGACTGTCAAATAAATCTTGACCAGTGAACTTCTTATATGAATAAGGTTGAAATAACACCAAACACAGACACACAAAGAAAACATATGTCCCTAACTTTCTGCCCCCTGAATCTTCATTTGCTGTAAACATTTTCAGAAAAGCAAGACCTAACACAGAAAAGAAAGGTGAGTGCTTTCACATCCTCCATTCAAAGAAGACACAATCAACAACAAAATCAGACAGCTTTGTGTAAGAAATGCATGTCAGTCCATTTCTGTCTTTCTAATAGATTCAGCAGATTCTGACCTCAGGAGAAAACCCATGCCAGATTTGGTGCTGAATCCCTCATCAGGATCATGCATGTATCATCATTCACTGAGCTGCCAAGAAGCATTGTTCATTCCCTGCATGTGTGGAGAGGAGTCAGGGGGAGCAGGGCCTCTGACCTCTCCTCTGGCACTCCACTGCAGCCCCTGTCATGTGGAGAAATCTGAATCACGCAGCCATGCCTGGCCTCATTACCTACACTTGTGTGAACATGGCCGTATGCTCACGGCATACAGAGCATGCAGGTACTTTCTCTCAAACGCAAACACCAACACAAACCTTAAGCTTCTACCTGCACGAAACAGACAGATTGAGTGAGATTGAGGCCTATGGGATGGCTTCAGGGTGAGGACTAAGACCTGCTCAACCCCCAAACCTGTCAGGTGGTTGTACCCTTGAACTCAGCATACATCCCATCTGTACAGCCAGCTCCTCTCTGTGCCCCACTCTGCAGCCCAGCCCTCAACTTTTGCCCAAGAATTCATTAACTGCACGTTTCATAGGTATTTATAGCAACGCATGGCAGTTCCCCTCTCCCTGCCTTATGAAGAGACAAGCTCACACAGAAAGTTCTGCTGCACAGACACTGAAGTACAAGCAGAGTGAATAAGAGATGCACTTAGGGGAAGCAAGAGAGGCAAGAGGAGAGATCAAATTATATCTCTGAGGAGCAAGAGCGGCAACTGCACCCATTGCAAAACACCGAAAAATTTTTATATACACTTTCTCACATGTATTTGCACAAACGGTTAAATTAGCACATTTTTCAGCCACAGCATCATTATCCCACACACTTCATCCTCCATATAGTGCATACAAATATCATTAAAGGATCATATTTCTTACACAAAAGAGCTTTGGATGGATGATTTATTTCACTCTGCAAAAAAAGCTCCTGACCTTAATTAAAGGGAATTTAAAGCTGGTTCAGCGTATGTTTCATCACTTTGACTTCTCTGCAAACATCATGCTCCTCCCTGATGTAAACAGCAGTATTGCTGGCCTGTAAGTACAGCTCTGTGATAGGGAGAGTTGAGACTGTCATTAGTGGTGATCATGAGAGGAAGTTAATTGGTATTTGCGGCAGCATGCTAATTGCTGTGATAATACGCAGACCTTGGTTTTCCTGCTGAGCGTTCTTCTGCAATTATCTGACAAATTCACTGAGAGGAAGACAATCTGTTGTGTCAGTGGGTTTGAGGGGGAGAATTTTTGTGAGGTTCCAATCCGGAGGAAGGATGTTGGGAGTCGGTAAATCAAGAGATGAGTGGCTCTCATGCTTGAGGCGGGAAAAGGAACAGAATCTTCTAGCAAAACAGTGAAGACAATGAGCCATGATGAAGAGGAGGGCAGCGATATGTGTTCCTGATGTAGCAGCTGCCCTGGGATGTATACCACACTGCTAATGTGTCAGTTTATCGTCACTATCTCACCTCAGTGTACTGTACATTATGAACATTACTAGAGACAGTGCACATTCATGTATTTCGGGGATTTTCAAAGACCAAAACCTAGTTCAAATATACTTAAAGTGGAGAAATGGAGGGCTTTGTGACTAGAAATGCACACAATTAACTGAATCAAATAAATGTGTTGCTTTTGGCAACAGAGTCACCTAAAGTAATTATTCCAATTGTGTGTGGCATAGGGTTTTTTCCTGACTTTTTTTGCAGTTTTTTCCCTTATTACCTACAGCTGTACCATATGTCATGCCATTAGTGGAAGGAGAATCATAAAGTGTTGCATGCTTTGTATGAAGATGACTTGATTTAAGCTTCTGTTTGGTAAAAACAATTTATTTTGTGGCATTATTTTGAAATTATTGGCCTTTGCTATTTCAAAGGGGGACACATTTTTATACACATTTATATAGATATAAAATCTTAAATTCTGGACCTTTGGCAGGGAAGGGGAGGTTTTTACAAATCCTCTGAACCCCCTGGTTGCTTGCTTGGGCTCTTAGTGAGAAAAAAACGGCTTGCAGAGAGAAAAGCTGGTGGATTCATCCTATCACGAAAACTTTTGGACAAATTGCCAATCAAGTGAATCAGCAAAGACCAGCCAACAGATGAACATTGTCAACTACAGAAAGAATTCCAGACAGTGTTTCTGGGATGAAAAAATCTCAAACTTAAATGCACAATATGTAGAATTTTCCCTCCTAAATGTTTTGGCCAAGAATTGAGAGGGAAATAAGGTGCAGATGTGGTGAAAAAGCCCACCTGTGCGCATCTTGGGACAGGAAGCTGGATTGGCACAACCCTAGTATTGCTCTGGATGTCCTTGCATCTTACCAGGTGCATGCAAATAATCTAGTGAAAAAATAACAGAGTCCACACCTTTAGGACATGTGTAGCCCCCTGCATGCCTTAAATATATACAAATGACTAGATATTTTCACTTGAGTACTTACATTACCTCAGATATTCCCAACAGTTTTCAAAGCCAGAGAAATGTTTCATGCTTGTTGGTGTGCTGGTCCATGCATTGTCAGTGCTGCCATGACAGAGCCACTGGAAGAGACAAATGTTCCTTGTTGGTTTGGAAAGGCTGGGTGTCATTTTAATGACTTCTACATAAGGAAACATGAACTGCTGCTTGAAGCTGTCACTCTGCTGCTGTATCTCATTTCTGTCTTGTGCTGCTTACTTGGGATGGACCATGATTGTTCTCCGCTATCGGCTTTAGAAATTAGACAACAGGACTGCAAAGAGTTAACAAAAAAGAACTCTTCTGACAAAAATGTTGTTTAGATTATGAACCACAGTTTTGTTTAAAATATTCCTGAGTTTAAAAAACAAAAACAAGTAGACAATGGAGGTGGGCAGGTGTGTCTGCAAACATAATCTTTTCTACAGATTTATTTTTGGACATTTTTGTGCCTTTATTAGATAGAGAAGGACAGTGGATAAAGTCAGAAACAGGGTCAAGAGTGGGGGAGAGACATGCGGTAAAGTGCCTCAGGCTGGATTCGAACCTGTGCTGCCTGTGTACATGAGGAGCGCCTTTAACCACTATGCCACCTGCTCCCCTGCAAACATCATCTTTGTTTGATTTGTTAGCTTTGCATGTCACGGCTGTCAGGACATAACCTTCAATCTCCAAATCCCCACTTTTCAGGGAATGAAAAAAAACAGAGTACTTTTAATGGAATTTAACTCCAAATGGTCATAATAAGTGTCGTAATTACATTGTTTATTGGTTTAAAGTTTGTAAAAACCCTTTCACAGATGTAAGGGTGATAAATAGCACTAATTTATGAAAAAAATCTAAATAATGAAAATGGAGATAGGAGGTTTTTGCCTGCCTCCTACAGATATGTTTGATTAAAAGCCACTCCAGTGGTTAGGATCATTTGCTTTTTTTTAAATATCATTTGAGATTCTGCACATTGGGAGACTGCACTGAAGAAGGCATGATATGAAGACTTCCTGTCAGTTTCCTTGAGAGTAGCTCTCTTTGATTTTTCTTTTTTTAATTTTCTGACATTCGATAGACTAGACTAGGTGAATGGGTTTCTGATATTTTCTCTGATTTAATTTGATGCAGTGTAAAAGCCGAAAATGTCAACTAAATTATGTTTTTCTGTTAAATTTGTGCCATTTTTAGATGAAGCATCAAAGACAAAAATCTGCATAACTGGATTCATGAGTCATGTTTTTGCGTTTTCCTTATTTAAAGACAAGGGGAGGCTCTTACTCATCCCTGGGCAGACACTTTAAATATTCTGGTGATGGTCCAGCTCACATCTGGCACGTTGAAGTGCATATTTGTTTACCAACAGCTCTCATCCATGATAGCTCACATCTCCCCGGAGGACCAAACACATGCTCTCTCCTCTCTCCTGCTGAGACGCCTGGTTTCTGGCGCAAATTAATTCCCAGTTGGAGGATGACTGTTATGAATGGGTTGGGCAGAGAGAGATGGATGGTCTCTCCATTCTCCTGCGTGGCCCTCTGCTCCCTGTAACAAAGATGCTGCAGCTTGTCCTACTTTTTTGTGGGAGGAAGAAAGTGGCTTTGTACAGTGGCTCCGGGGACTGTGGCTTTGGGTCTGGGAGGGTTGCTGTGTCAACAGACTCAGAGTGGAAAGATAACCCAGAGGAAATCCACCAACAGAGAGAATAATGTGGAGCTGTGAGGCTGTGAAGTTTGGTGCTGCACGTTGATGATATCCCTCCTCAGAAACAGGCTTCTCGTTGGAGAAAGTGTGCTCCTCTGTGCTGACAGTTGGTGTGTATTTGTGTGTATTTCAGACCAAGGCGATCAGTCTGAGACTCATAATGTTGTGCGAGGCTTGTGATCTGCTGCTCTGCCGTGATGTAGACAGCACTTATCCTCTGTGCACCCTTTCTGTCAAAACCCCAAAGAGAGAGTTTATCTGAGCATAAAATCTGCAACACAAGTCAGCACACAAACAGCATGACACAATGTGCCCCAAGTTCTGTTCCTCCAAAATGTCATCTTATAAGATATTGATGAATCTACTTAAAATAACAAACCTGTCTTACGTGGAGATTTAACAAACCTTTTAAAAGGACAGTGAAGGGAAGCATCAATTTGTCCTTTTAAAGGAACACCACTGATATGGAGGTCATCTTTTTTGGCATGGTGTAAATTAAAAACCAAATTTCAGTATGTAGAATATGTCAAACGTGATAAATACTCTGAAAATCTCCAAGAAGTCCATTAAAATAAATATCAGTGCTATCTGTTTTATAAGAGGGCTTTTTATACGTCATATCATTCGGCATTTGATTTGTTTCCATTACAATCTCATTCTCTCTCCTTTGCATGTGTTAGCTAATTAGCACCTTTACAGCCCATGTTGTGTGAATGTGTGAACTTGGTTGTAAGGCTCAAAAATGTTTCCCACAGTGCCACGGGTGTGATACTTCAGTAGTATTCACTCATGTTTGTACAAATCAACTCCCTACTGAGGTAATGTTACACCTTCACATCTGGCTTCACGCACAAATACATGAAAAAAACAAAACAAAGCAAAACATTAATTGCAATCACAAAGCCATTTCCTGGGTTTATTTTGTCAATTTTTGAATGGTTTAAAATATGATCATTAACCCTTTATGGGGTAAGGAATCATATGGTCATTTCAGTCGATTTCTTTCGTGGCATTCCCCAAACTCTGTGATACAGTAGAACCAGAAGGATTTTTCTCAGCCAATCAGTGGAGATCAGTCAACATCACGGATGTGACATCACACCATCCAACCAATCAGCAATAACCCAGAAAGTCTCAAACTTCTCATTTTCTCCAGAACTCGAAAAATGCCGCTTTACATCTCTTTTGGTCCCTAACATCCTAACTAACCATGATACATTAATGAAACTCAAACATTATAAACATGAATAGTAGTTCTAAATGTCATGATAGTTTTTTTTTTTTTTTTGTAGGATTTTCTAGCAATTACTAATATTTTAGCATGAAAAATGGAGGCATCATATGTGGACTTACATTTGTTCAGGGGTGTAAAATTATGTCTTTATTGAGATATATGGCTAGCTAATCTAGCAAGCCGTACTAAAGGTATTTTCTTGACAATAAATCACCATAATGTAGGATAACAGTACAGTAGTCTAGGTTCTGATCTGGTGGGTCAGGACCCAACAGTGGGTTGCAAAGCCTTTTTTCAGTGGGTTGCAGATGTGTGCCTGGAAATAAAATATTCACCAAAAAGTCTGTAAAAAGCAGGCTTTTATTTGCAGGACATATCTTCACCTCTCTCTTCTGTTACATTCTTTATGTGCCATTTCAAATTTTATCCAAACTTCCCCATTTCTTCATAGTGATTCAAGAAATTTGGGTCATGGTTAGTCATTGAGGAGGTTCTTGACACTAAACCAGGTGAGAACCACTGCTCTATAGTTTAGCTGGATGTTGTCACAAGTTTGCCAAAATTTAAAGAGTAGTCCAGTGGTAAATTTGACTAATTTATAGAATTTTTCATGGTATAAATTGTAAAAAAAGTGTGATTTTTGTCACTTTTATAACCTTAAACTGTTGTCTCATACTTATGTGGGTTTGATCAGTTTTTTTGATTTTACCATGAGCCTTATTTCTGCTTGAATTAGGTCAGGCATTTAATATTTGTGATGTTTCTTACATTTTCAGATAGAATTAGAATAATTTTATTATACTTCAATGACATGGATAACATCTTGTTTTTGTTTTGTGTGTCATCACTGCTGAAATTCACTTGATTTAATATTCATTGTTATTATAGGTGTCTTGTTGGAATTAAAAGGCAAAACTGGTGTTACTGGTGTGCATTGCTGCCATCCTTGGTCAAGTCTCCATTGAAAAAGAGATCTTTGATCTCAATGGGACTATTACTTCTACAATATTCGAATGTTAGGCAAGTCAAAAAGAGGTCAGAATCTAAAGGCAACCTCACCATGTCTGGTACAAAGGCTATTTTGTATTTAAAGTAAAATTTTAATATTAAAGTAAATACTCATTAGACTCTATATGTGTGTATTTTCCATTATTGACATTTTAATATGCATAGCCTTCACTTTATTGAAACAGGCAATGAACCATATATGGTCACTTTGTTGACCTTTATTTTCACCATAATAATGAATATATATAAATGTAAGCGACAAAAGTAAAAAAGTCTGCATGTCCAACTATAATATTCAAGGGTTACATTTTAAATTTTTAAGTACTTCAACAAGTGCTCTATAAAGGGTTAATAAACAACTGATTTACAAGGCTGTAGATATCAACAGTGGAGCAATCTCTTTATTGATTTCAGTATTTGTCATCCTGAGGCCTTCTGTCTGCACATTTTCTGTCATACTGATGCATCACACGCACAGAGAATCTATACTCCGACAACAACATAATCAAAGTTTGTTCATCCATCCATTTTCTATACCGCTCATCCAGAGAGAACCCACACATGCATGGGGAGAACACACAAACTCTGCACAGAAAGGCCCTGACCCGGAAGTGAACCAGGGACCATCTTGCTGTGAGGCAACAGCGCTAACCGCTGAGCCACCGTGCAGCCCAACAAGTTTGTTCAAACATTGTTTATTCTATTGAACAGTGGTGACCTTGGTAGAGCATCCTTAGTGATCCGTCATCCAGCTGTGCTAAGTTATTGATAGGAATGTATATGTGAATATAGACTGTAGTCATTAACTGTGAAGATTAGAAGGATCTAACATCACAGTTTGGGTGGTAAAACTTCATTTCCAGGGAATTAAAAATAAGGTTTGTAAATCCTTGTCAAAAAGTTATCTAAAGTTGTAAACAACTCAAAAACACAGCTTAAGTACATCCTTACAGCAAATATAACTTTAGTACTCTCCCATATTTGAATTTAATGAGAGTTTTGCTGTAAATGAAGTTCTGAACCCTGGATTATATCCTCATACAGAAGGAAATGATTGGCACATACAATACACCTGTCCACAGACACATATTCCTAATGTTAAATAAGATTGTAAGATTAAACATCATCCCAGACAGCTGAGGTAAAATAATAGAAATACTGATTATTGAGATACAATATCTGACTCTGCTGACTTTATAATATGCTTTTTCTCCACCCGTCTCTCACGTCCTCTTTCTTCATCAACACCACATCTGTCCGTAATGTTCACAATATTTCAATAATCTTATTTAGTAAATGGGTGGCTGTAGATGAACAATAAAATGACCACATTTCCATATTGTGTACAGGAACCTCCGTCTCCTCAGTCAGCTTATAGAAAAACTGCTGCTGATGTTTGCTTGAATCCCTCTAAGTCCCTCTCTAGTCTGCTCAACAAGCTTCACAAGCTGCTCAGAGCCTTGACTACACAACCAGGGAGGAGGAGGACATTCCCACTATGGATCCCCGCTGTTACCAGTAACTGAAGACTGGATACCAGCTGTCTTTGTTGGCACAGTGATTCAAATCCTCCAGGATTCAGGAGTCTTCAGTGTATATTTTACTGTATCCTATGAAATTATTTCTTTGCAAAGAGCAAGACAAAGGCCTTTAGGTTGTCTTGATACCAGCTTTTTTAAACTTTGATGCAACTCTGGTGAAAATTAAACAATGTCTTTAATGGCTACGATGGCAACAAAAATGAATGTCTCCTAGGCATCAAATAAGAGTCATTGCTTGTTTGTAACTGAAAAAAAAAAAACAGCAAGTAAACTCCAGCAGCTGGTCTTACAGTACAACAACAGCTCAATTTATTTGTGCAGTTCAGACTGACTTTTCTCACCGTTACTCTGTGACAGTTTTTAGTTAATGGTATGAATCAAGATCTGAAGTTTTGTGTTTTTTAAGATCTGGATTATTGAAATGAATCATATCAAATTCAGATAACCTTAATGCACCCACACAAAGACAGAACTCAGCTCCACCAGATGATGCCATAAAATGAAACAAAGCGAGAGCAGCAAAACATTGTCAGCTTTCTAAAGCAGCTAAGTGAGATGTCCTGGATTCTATGTAATGTTACCAAACAATCACCCAATCACTGCCTTCACAAATTAATTCAGTGTCATGGCATGGTAAGGTAGACTTTAAGGGAACATATTTTAGTAAAAAGTCATTGTCAAGAAGTCAACAGTTTGGACCTGTTAAATTCATGGTGAAGGCGTCATGCTGGAACTCATTTGTTTGTAGGTCTAAATGATCATGACATGAAAATAAAGAAATTTCAACTGTTGAAAAGAGGTTGTTTATGAGGGGCTCTTGTCCTCACATCTTTACTTTTTAAAGTCCATGAAATCCCCCCCTTCTGTGCGAAATAGTTTTATAACATGCCTTTTGTGCTTTTTTTTTTTTTGTAGTGGTTGAGAATTTTAACATGAATCCAAATCTGATCTGAATTGTCACAGTTCCTAATAAGAGACACAGAAGAGCTCATCCAACGTCGTTCACTAAAGTAAAATGGCATTAGACTCTATAACATCCAGCCTAGAATCGTAGAAGCTGCATGTTGTAAGAATTTGGGATGTGTACTACTATACTGATTTGAAATACCAACCCCTCTGCGGTGCACTTTTGGTGACAAAAATCCTCCTTACATACCATTCAAATATAAATTTAAAGAGCAATCTACAGTACTTTTATGAATTGTTGTGACATAAGTGTGTCACGACTTTCTGTGTAGCTTCACTGTCAAACAGCTAGAGCTGTGATCACACCAGAATTTAGAACTTTAATAGGATACTAGTACAAATCCAGTAGAATCTGATTTAGTAACACGGTACCAAAAATAGTCCCAAGCACTTCGTATGAAAATTTCTTGTTTTAACAATCAAAAACAGCAAGCCAATTCCTGCACATTGCCTGAGTTGCACAAACTTCAATTCCCAAAAAATTGGGATGCCATGTAGAATGTAAATAACAGATTACAGTGATTAATAAATCTTTTCGGTTTACCACTGCATTATATCACCATATCTTTTAACAACATTCTGGAAGCATTTGGGGAGTGAGAACACTGATTGCTGGAGTATTTGAAGAGGAATTCTCTCCTGTTGTTGCTTTATGGACATCATAAGTTGCTCAAAAGTGAGGGGATTTGCTTTTCATAATGTGCCATACATTTTCGGTGGAAGAGCATGCAGACCAGTCTAATAGCTGCACTCCTTTACTGTGAAGCCATGCTGTTGTAACTCATACTGAGTTTGATTTAGCATTAGCAGGGATTTCCCTGAAAAATAAGAATATGCTGCTGCAACACCTGTCTGTACCTCTCAGTATTGATGGTACATTTACAAATGTGAGAGCTACCCGTACCGTGGGTACCAGTACACCCCAACACCATCACAGATGTTAACTCTTGAACTTACTTGTGGAAAGTTCCTGCGTTTTTGTTCATTCCACAACTTTCAGTCTTTTCTTGCCCCTGTCCCAGCTTTCTGGAATGTTTTGAAAGCATAAAATCAGAATGTGTGGATATTTCCACAAAACTAAATTAGTTGTTTTATGCAGTATTCAGCTGAATAGGTTGAAAGGGTTTGAGCGTCACTGTATTCTGTTTTTATTCAAATTCTAGACAGCAACCCAACTTTACTGTACAGAAGCTATGCCAGCAATTCCTCTGCACCTGTCTTATGAAATAGATACAATTTTTAGAGCTTTAGAACTTTTGAATACTATTGGGTTGTAATTATTCAACATATGGTTCCAAATTGTATTCAAACGTTACAGACTGTCTTGTGGTTGAATCTGCATTTTGCTTTTAAAGAAGACCTTCTTTCTCACTTCTTCCTGACTTTAAGCTCTAAACCACAATAGCAGTACTCTGTACGTTCCTCATCCAGTATCCTCTCTGCCTCACCATCAATGAGAGCAGGCCTGTCTGTGGAGCTTTTTTTCCCATCCGGATACCACCTGATTTCCCTCATTATCCCAGCTCCTGAAATAGTCAGGCCTATTAAATGACTCTTAATCAAGACCACAGTTCATTAAATCAAGCAGACTTTAAAACAGTCTCTGAGGAGAAAAAAAAGTGTTGGGACTTCTTTGTCATGCCAGGAGCTGAGAGAGAGGGCTGTTAGAGGTCAGTGTCTCTGAGTGATCAGCTGTGTGGCTTTGACTGATTGATGAACCTGTCTGTGTTGTGTAGTGAGGTGAACGCTGTCATAAACTCCTGCTGTTGTTGTAATGACCTGTCGACCTGTGGGCTGATCGACTTTCTGCTGTTTGATTGATCTGCAGCAGTTTTCCTCTTTATCAATCGTGTCTTTATTTTATGTTTTATATGGATTAGGATCCTTTTAATTATGCTGCATTTTGATGTCTTATGTCTCTGCTGTCAGATTAGGAGAGGAATGGAAAATACGGTGCCTATAAAAAGTATTCACAGCCTCGGATGTTTTACCCTTTCATTAATCTTATAAATCAATCATGGTCAATGTAATTTGGCTTTTTGACAAAATAAATAAAAAAAACTCTTTAATGTCAGAGTGAAAACAGATTTATATAAAGTAATATCTATCAAATGAAAATATGTAAGGTAAACTAAGTGACTGCATATTTACCCCCTTCATGCAAGTACTTAGTAGATGCACCTTTGGCTGCACTCACAGCGGTGAGTCTGAATGGATAGGTCTCAGTCTTACTTAACCATCTGGGCAATGCAATTTTACTCCTACTGAGAAGCATCCCAACAGCATGATGCTGCCACCAACAGTAGGGATGGTGGGTTTGTGGTAGTGTGCAGTGTTTGGTTTCCACAAAACATTGCATCCTGTCTGATGGCTAAAAAGCATCATTTTGTCCTCATCAGACAAAGAACTTTCTTCATCTTGACCATGGAGTCTCCTGCATTCCTTTTGGCAAACTCTAGTCAAGATTTAATGAGTTTTCTTCAACAGTGGCTTTCTCTTTGCCACTCTTCCATAAATCTTTGTCTGGTGAAGAACCCAGGCAACAGTTGTATGCAGAGTCTCTCCCATCTCAGCCGCTGAAGCTTGTAAGTCCTTCAGAGTAGTCATAGGTGCCTTGGTGACCTCTTTCACTAGTCTCCTTCTTGCACGATCACTCAGTTTGTGAGGACAGCCTGATCTAGACAGATTTACAAACGGGCCATATTCCCTCAATCTCTTGATGATGGATTTAACTGAACTCTAGGGGATGTTCAGTACATTGGATTGTTTTGTATCCATCCCCTGACTTACACTTTTTGATAACCTTTTCCTGGGGTGTTTGGAGTGTTCTTTTCTCTTTGTGGTATAATGGTAGCAAGTAATATAGTGTCTTTACACTACAATCACTGGAGACACATTAACTGCGCTCAGGTGAGCTCCATTTCACTTATTGTGAGACTACTATCTGGCTGGACCTCTGTTAAATTAGGTCAGACAGTGAGTATTTATGCAAACACTTATCTTATCTTACATATTTTGTGTAATTGATGTTACTTTTGAACAAATCTGTTTTCACTTTGACATTAAAGAGGATTTTTTGTATTTTTTTTTCTTTTATCAAATTACATTGACCATGATTGATTTATAAAGTCAACAAAATGGTAAAACATCCAAGAGGGTAAATACTTTTTATAGGCACTGTACAACAATAGAAATCTATTATGACTCTTTGGGAAAAGAGTTTAAATGTTTGTTTGCTTTAAGGAGAAGGAACCATTCATTCATTCATTCATTCATTCATTCATTCATAAACCAAAACTACATTAGAGACCAGATTTTTACCCACCTAGTGATTTTGTAACCTTGTATTAATCGCTATTTTTTCTTGAATAACTGAGGACAGCCTTAAAATATAAATTTTATCAGTCAACAAACCACAGAGATAAACCAAGAGCTTGATGAAAAGATGATGTGAACGACTGTAATCTTGAGAGACTTGATCTACTTCTGATCAGTGATAGCATCCGTCCAAGTTTCCCCGTGGGGGATTTGATATATGGTAATCAAATTATGTAATCATGTTGTGCTTAACAGAGCAAATATCCAAAGGCCTTAGAGCATCACTTCCATTAAACCAGGATGTATTTTATACAGAGGGTACAAGCGCTCGCGTAATTACACTCACTGTAAACATGAATCTGAAATGAGGAAAACCTCCACAGCAATCACACAGCAATCTTTCAACCTAGGTCAGAATATCAGGGGAAAGAGTATGGATGAAGATAATGTCAAGGTCTTTCTGATATGGAGAACATTAAAGCAGAAATATACAGTACACTGGCTGAAATAAGATCTCTTCTGGCTTTTTGTTTGATAAAGATGAGCACCTATGCTGAGTCAGCAAACCTGGCAGCATCTTCAGTTGCACCATGGAGAAAGAGCAATGAGACTGACATCCTATCTGAAAGAGCATCAATCTCCTCCAACACCTGATACAGAGAGGTGATCCTCCACTCACAATCATGGAGGGACATGTGCTTTAAATCATGCAAAACACAAATTAATAACTACCAGAGATAGCCGATCCTTTTCCCCTGATTTATGATCTCACTTAAGGTAAAAGAATCACTTCAGCTTTATGAGATACTATGCCAACCCAGAGAACTGAATTGGCATCATTCATGAAACTCATACCAAGATATTTGATCCACCCAATATTGTCATTCTCTGCAGATCCACAGCAAATTATGCAAACAGCCCATTCTGTTTATGGAAATACTCAACGCCCCATGGATTATACGGCCACATTAGCCCATTTCAATCCACGCAGGTCACAGAGATACAAGAAGGTCAACAAATGAAGGCTACAATAGAAAAGAGGGGAAGAAAGGGACAACCTTATCTTGTTCCCACAGAGTGCTTCCTCCTGAGCTGCAAAACCATAAGCTGACAAATCTTTCTGACTGACAGCCATGTTATAAAGAGGGACTTACAAGTGTAGCCTCTTGGTGGAGGGAAATCTGATAGCTCTGATTATGAGCAAGTGACTGAGGGTGGATGTCGTGGCATCAAATCATATGAACTTTATTTAAAATTCCAAGCTACAGAGACTCACAATTCTGAGATTTATGTCCCAAGTCTGCAGTGAATTATGCAAAATTAAATTAAACTTTCATGTGTTGTTTTAGCATGTTGCAAAGAGTATTTTATGCATGAAACATATAAAAATGCATGCATTGTTTCTTGTTCCTTGTCATGCACTGTTTTCTGAATCCTGAACAAATGTGTTTTAAAGAAGAGTTCTATGGAGATCCATCAGTTGCACATCTGTCTGCAGCTGTTGTGATGTAACAGAAACCCCACCCAATCCCCAAATAGGCTGTACATAATTTCCACTCTGGCTGTATTACTCACAAATTGAGAAAGCTCTGATTTCATACACACATGCAGGACTTCAAGGAGAATGTGTCAACATCCAGATAAATGCATCAGTTACGCAAGTGAGCGCCACCGCAAAAGATCCAATACCAACAAACAGAGCGTCTGCTGTGCGTTTGCTGCTCCATTATCCCTGTGTATTGGTGTAAAAAGATCTCGTGTCACTTCAGATCTAAACAAAGCAAGAGTGTAATGACTCAAATGCATGTGATGAGGAACATTTAGAGAGTGGGATCACTGAAACATTATGGGATGAAACATAGAAAAACTGTGATATATAAAAGGTGTTCAATCTTTGATGATATATGTTACATACCACAGCTGAACAGGCTTTTCATTGACCCTGAACAAACGCATGTGGGGGAATCCAGACAAGAGGAGCAGACCGCTTTTTCATGCATTTTCTATGACTACTGCTGCTTGAGTTATAAGTCATGAAATATTAAATTTTAGTCTTTAATGCTCTAGAGTCCTGACTCAGGACGGCTCTTTTTATTACATAATCAACTGTCTGGGAGCAGAGGTTTCTCTGTCAAACAACAATTTCATTATTATCAATCCATATAGAGCAGACACTAGTTTCTTGCTCTGTGTGGTTAAAAAAGGGGCTGAGTATATTTTTCCTCTCTGTGGAGCATTTACAGGCTTTTGAAGTCAGATTTAAGAGGACAAAATGAAGCACAATGAGGCTGTTCTTTTTTCCTGCATGTTTTTGACATTTTATGTCCCAATTTTTTTGTCTAAGTTGAGTTTCAGCCTCTGCTGGTGTTAAAGTATGTTGTACTTTTATGCATGAAACTGACGTCAGATTGCATGACGTCACGTGTGCCTGTTAAGAAACTAATGATTTGTTGTTTTCGGTGGCAGGGCTGCCCTGCTTAAGCCTCCTGTTTACATCCGTCACGCACCGGCACGTGCGGTGTGCGCGCTACAGTTGCGCACTATTTTCTCCGTATTTATTCCTTTTTACATAGAGGCACTGTGTTATTATGATTTTAACGTGCTGCCTCTCAGCAGTATAGTCGAAACATGCAAGGTTTGCGGTCTTTTTGCTGTAACCCATCCCAAAGAATCGCCGCTAAATAAAAAGAGGCGCACATTTGTTTCCCGTTCTTTAAAGCATCATGCACGTCTGTGTTGACAGCGGTGTTAGTTTGTCACCGGAATCTCCACTTGCCTCAGATAAGCTCGATTACATCACGTCCCTTCTGTTTAAAAATGCCCTTGACATGAACTAGGCTGCATGTGGAAGCGCACCGTGTCCACATCACCTCATGTGTTCAAGCTCAACTAACACAATCCCCTCTCATGGACAATGAACGGCAAAGAGAAGCTTCCTTCTTACCTGTAAATGCCCCTGGTACATATTGAGCATACAGTCAGCAGCGGATCTCTCCGTCCGTGGATCTTGTTCAGACTTCTTCCAGACTTGTTAGGCAGACTGTCAGACTGGAAGTGTTGGCTTTAAAGCTGCAGAGGAGTTTTTTTTCTTTCTGTAGGGGGGGGACAGGAGGTCCGGAGGAGCAGCACGCGGAGGGGAGCTGTCCTCTCCTCAGGTGCTGAAGCTCACACTTTGCGCTCATCCAGGATTTCTCTGCGCCGTGACACTGAGGCGCGCAGGGCGCAGGAGGAGTGCGACGTCGGACCTCACTTTTACCTCTCAGCCAAGCTTGGATGTGGTTTTGCTTAGTGAAAAGCAGCCAGGCAGTCCTTTGAGGAAAAAAAAAAAAAATCACCGCGATTTAAGTCTTCATCCTGAGCATAGGCTGCGTGTGTGTCTCTCAGCGCCTCCCTCTCCTCGCCTCTCTCTGCTGTGCTTTAAATGTTTTGACGCTCTTCGGTGTTCAGTCTCCTCTTATAGTGCGCTCCTCTTCCCTGTTTCTAACTCCCTCTGACCCAGCCCTCTGGTGCCTCCTCTGGTGCTGACGTGCTCCACAAGGAGTAATAGGAACATATAAGTCCTACCTCACAGCATGTCTAGAACTCCCAGAAAAGTGCCAAATGTTCATGAAATTCTCTCCAGAATTATTATTCATGTATACATCACTCTACTCATGTGTAGCCCGATTTTTCTTTGTGTCTTCTAAACCACATGCCCAGTTAATTTTGAATATTTCCAAGCTTTTTTAATCAAAATAATGTCAGAAACATCTATTTTGGACATCTTCAGTCAATTAGAGAGACATGTTTCTGATCCTCCCTCAGGTCTCTCTTGCACATTATTATGCAATAAGCCTACTGTGTAATTTTCCAATCAAACACTGGAAGCAAACACTGTACAGCATAATATGCAAAAAAAGTGATATCTGCATGCCACAAACAAATTAGTTGTTTTTCCCAGCTGTCCAATTAGAGGGAACAATTACATAACCAAAACTGTGCAAGTCTTAATTGTTTCCAGGTAATTATGTAGGAGAACTGGAACAAATCACCCACTATCACTGTGCAAAATACCACGGACGATATTAAATCATCAACATCAGTCACATTTTATAAACACCAGTTTTGTGTTCACACTTACAACAACATCAAAATGACAAAAAAAAAAAAACAAAAAAAACAAAAAAAACAAAAAAGGCTAAATAAATGATTAAAAACTTTGAATGCCCCACAGGCTGAGTGCATATGTGAGGGGAAAAAGCCGAGTTCTTCATCAAAGCAGAACTCTGTGGCATCCGGGACCTTGAAATAAAGAGTGAACAGATCAGAGACCAACTGGTTTTGGACATCCGGTACAAAGAGCCCTCCAGGTGACTAGAGGTCATGCACTGTGGTGCATATTATAGACAGAACAGGATGTGGCGTAGAGATGTGCCAGCAGGGGCAACAAACAGTATTCAGAGTCCAGGAAGCAGCACACTAACATCCAGAGGTGGGAGGAACGAGATGTCGGACAGAGCCAGCAAATGGGAAAAATAGCAGATGGAGATCAGGAAGACTCTAATACTTCAAGGTATAAAGGCTTGCTTTGTAATATAAATATAGAAAAAACTTAAGAGACTGAGGTGTTCAAGAAACTGGGAAAATTCAGAATAGAATGCCACAAAAACACAAGTCCCAATTCCATAAACGGTTAGTGTAGAATGTCCAAGGCCATGGAGGGTGTCTTTGGCCCAGGAGAAAGAGTTCAAGTATCGACTGAAAGTATCCAACTGAAAGGCAACAAAACTGCAGAGCTCCTCAGTTTTGTTGATTTTTTTTCTGTGTTTTCACCTCAAGATATGTGATTTAACAGATAAAAACAGGAAAAAAGACAAAAAGCAAGAAGAAACAACAGCTTTTTTTTTAAGAACAGAAGGTTATTTCTACATATTTCAACACTTCTTGGATCCAAAACATGAAGCAAAAACTAGCCAACAGAAGATTCTAATGCAACATATGACAGTTGGTTAGCAACAGCACTGGATTCAACTTTTTGATAACTTTTTGACTTCAAGTGGACGGAAAAAAATGACAAAGATATTTAAGAGACCAATTCATTTTGAGTGTTACTGCCTCTAAACGCTGAACAGAAAACCACCGGTACAAACTGTCAGTTGATGTCAGCCATGCTAATGGAACACAGAGGAGAAGCAGCTGAACAACAACAAATGATAACAGGAAATACAGATGCAGTACCAACTCCAACTACAAACCAAGCTCCTATAACCTGCCACACCAGATGGATTTGTTTCACACATCCATCTGGGAAAGCTTCAATAGGAGACAATTGAGAAAAGGCAGAGGCTTTGAAAAAAACTCTGAGTATGATTGGATAAATGTTCTGTCTGTCACATCTCTACGGGCCAGTCAGAGCAACAAAACACGTGACGTAACCGCTATTGAGCTGCACGTGCGTAGCTACTGAGGAATAACGCAAAACATGGCGACTATAGACATGTAAGTACTCGACTTTTGTCGTTTTTGAAAAGAAAACAACTCACTGCTTTTCTTTGTTCTTCCTTTAACGAAGAAATGTTGTCAAGTTCTGATAAAACTGGTTCTTTAGCAGCGTCCATGCTAATATCTTCCGCCAGTCACACCAGCCTCTTGCTGCTGCCTGTTTACGTCACGACTCCACCGCGTCTGAAAGTACTGCCCCTCCTCACTGATTGGTCCTGTCACTTTGTAACCGAGCCCAAATGGTTCAGATGGGAGCTTTGCAAGATGGATTCACCAGTGAAAACAAAGAAACGGGCGTATCCATCTGCTTTGCAAGGTTAAAGCTCCTATTGATGGCAGTGAAATTCAATACACTAAAGAAGGTATGTCAGTTAGAAAAGAAAGCCTTCAAAATGAAACTCCTGAATGATAACCCAGAGTCATTATTGGCTGACTTTACCAAGAAGAACAACTGTAAGGTAAAATGCATCTTACTGTTCTTCACTCACCAGTCTGCTAACTGGAACTCAACATTGTGTGACTAATTTACCACATTAAGAAAAACGGAGTAAGATAAAGGAGACAGATTACTGTGTATGAAGATGCAGACCTCAACTTAAATTATTTCAAGCATCCTGGAAAATGACAGAGATGTTTATCTGTGTGCAATATATCTTCCACCCTCAAGCTCTCCTTACTTCCTAGAAGAATGTCTTAAAGAACTCCAAAAAGAAATGGTGTTTTTTCAAAGTTTAGGATCAGTCCTAATATGTGGTGATCTTAATGTCAGAACTGGTAGAGAAGCAGACTTCCTTAACTCTGAAGGAAATAAACATGTATTTGGATAACCCCCTTTGTACCACACTCACATTACTAAACAAAGACAAAGCTATGATAGTGTGGTCAACAAAACTCACAAAGAGATACTTCAGCTGTGTACAGACACAAGTTTGTACATTGTTAATGGTAGAATCAGGGGCGATTCTCTGGGCAGATTCACATAATGCTCTGTGCTAGGTAGCAGTGTTATAGATTATGCCGTCACTGATATTAACCCAGAACATATCAGTGCATTTATAGTGTTGCCCCAACTGCCCCTATCAGACCAGTCAAATAACCTTGTTTCTTAAAAAGTCCTTAACTCCATCTCTGAGACCAAACTTGAAGAACAGATTATTTCCTTTACCAGTAAGATATGAATGGTCAGAGGAGAGCACCACTGCATATGCCACAGCACAAACAAATGACCAAATCCAAAACATGTTGGATACTTTTCTGTATACCCAGTGAGTTGAATGACCATTGAATCTGACCATACAACACCTTCATAACATATTTATTAAATTGACAAAAGCATCTAAATTAAAAATAGTACAAACATGCAAACATAAAGTAAAACAAAAGCAACATTGGTTTGACAGAGAATGTGCTAAATCAAGACTGACCTTAAGAGCACTGTCAAACAAAAAACCCAAATGACCAAGAGGCTAGACTTGAAAATCTCTTGGCCCTGAAATAATACAGGAAACTTCTCCATAACAAAAAAGTAAGACACATGGAAGAAAACATTAGGTCGAATTGAGAAGGCCATAGATGATAACAGCTTTTGGAATCTTTGGAAATAATTTCAGAAAAGGTCTAACACAGAGTCAAACGCAATTCAAGACAGCAATACCTGGAAAAAACTACTTTGAAGGTCTGTATAAAAATCCAGCATGTAAGGGCTTGAATCCCACTCAGACCTTAATACTGGATAATCTGAAGAATTAGAGAGGGCTGTTTAAAACAACTAATGTGCCTTTGACTATCCCGTCACATCGAAAGAATTACAAGACAAACTCAAAGCCATTAAAAATGGTAAGGTTTGTGGTATAGGCAGTATAAGCTCGAAAATGTCAAAACAGTCATGCTAAACTTCAGTTTGCTTTGCTGAAGCTCTTTAACTTGTTGCTGGTTAGTGGACATTTCCCTTTGACTTGGAATGAAGGTCTTGTTTCTCCTATTTTTAAAAATGGAGAAAAATACGACCCCAGTAATTACAGAGGAATCTGTGTTAACAGTAACCTCAGAAACTCTTCTGTAGCATCTTGAACTCTAGGATACTGTCATACCTCATTGAGCATAATGTCCTGTCTAAAAGCCAAATTGGCTTTTTACCCAACCATCAAACCTCTGACCATATTTATACCTTACACACCCTCATCCAAAATCACATTCAGAAACGACAAAAAAGGAAAATATTTGCCTGTTTTGTAGATGTCAAAAAGGCATTTGACACAATTTGGCACATTGGCCTCTTCTATCAACTTATTCAGTGTGGGACTGGAGGCAAAGTATATGACCTAATTAGATCTAAATACTCCAACAACGAATGCTGTGTAAAACTGGGAAATAAAAGAACAGAATTTTTTAAACAAGAAAGAGGAATACCTCAGGGATTTAACTTATCCCCTACCGTTTCCAATATCCATATTAACAATGTTGCCACTGCTTTAGAACAGTCATGTAGCCCCGGATTAGATCTTCAAGGTAAAGAAATCAAATTTCTCAAGTATGCAGATGACCTGGTTCACTGTTAGAGAGCTTCTGTCAAGATTGGGCCCTTGACATCAATTTACAAAAAAGAAAAACAATGATATTTCAGAAAAAGGCAAGATCCCAAAAATCAAAACATTGTTTTACAATCAGAGGAAAGCACACTTTAGCACACAATGGAGTATAGTTACCTGGGCATAGTCATCAGTGCTTCAGGGAGATTTAACACAGCTATAAGCTCAGTGAAAGATGTATAAATGGCAGCAATTTCTCTGAGCTTGAGCTCTTCTGACATGGCCTGATGTTAAGAGGAAAAGTGAACTGTGGTCAGACGTGCTCACATTTCCTATTATTTTATAGGTAACGGCAGTTGAGGACAAATGGATAAAGAGGAAAATGAACGGTCAGATTGGGATCCGTGCAAAATTCAAATACCAGCATCTATGATGGTGTGGGGGTGTATTAGTGCTCATGGCATGGGTAACTTGCACATCTGTGGAGACACTATTAATTCTGAGAGGTAAATACAGGTTTTGGAGCAACAGATGCTTCTACCCAGATGACATCTTTTTCAGGGACATCCCTGCTTATTTCAAGCCACAACCTGCATGAGTTACAACAGCATGGCTTCACTGTAAGAGTACTGATACTAGACTGATCTGCATGCTGTCCATACCCATTGAAATCTACACCATGGCCTTTCATGAAGCTCAAAATATGTCAACATAAATCCAGCATTATTTAGAAACTTAAGATGAATACAAGTACAGTTGAGTGATCAGTGTTTTCATTCCCCCAGTGCTTACAGGGCTTGTAGGTAATGACACACTGTGGTAACATGCTCCTGTCCCATCTTTTTTGGACCATGTTGAAGGCATCAAATTTGGCATGTGTGTATATTTTCAATAAAGTTGATCATGAAATGTCTTGCACATAAGCATGTAGAAACAAATTAGATTAAAATTAAGCTAGTTAAAAATTATAAAGTTGGAAAAAAGTAAGCTAGTTACATTTATGATTTTTAAATATTGTGTAACAGTTACCTTTTTAAATCTTTTAAAGAACATGAACAAAGTTCATGTTTGTTTGTACAGAAAAGTAAAGTTGAATGGGCCTGGGGCCAGCAACCTGCAAGCCATAAAAACAGTGGTTGAGGAAAAGTCAGGTTAAAAGAGAAGAGCAGGTTAGCTGTAGCTTGAAAGGAACACTTAACAAAGACCTTATGAGAATTCACTGCCACTGCTTCCCAAAGCTGAGGCTGTGTTGTATTAAAGGGATTTGCAGGGTGTGATAAAGAGGGTCATATTTCCTTCAGGCAGTTGCACACCCTGGTGTCGCTCTTGAAAACAACAGACAGTGAGAAACTAGTTAACAAGGTCATACCAGTTAAATTAGTGAAGTTCATAGTAAAAGGCCAGCATTTTCTCATATATGAACCCAGTTTGAGGAATCTGACAACCACCACTACATGAAGAGATTTACTCCTAACAACTATGAGACCTGTCTACAGCACTTTTCTGACTTTGTCTCACTGTGACCTACTGAGGCAGGAACATTTTTAGCAAAATTTATGGGAGATGAGGTTTCTGACTCCAGATGCTTGAGCGAGCTTGAAACCAGAGTATTTTGTTCCAACAGACAGATGTGGATGGTTGGCACAGACAATGTTTAAAAAAAAAAGTTTGGGTCTGTTCCTGGTAGGCATTGACAGAATCTTTCATATTCCTAATCTTAAAATGCTTGTGTGGTAATGTGTAGGTCTCGACTCACATGCAAAAGTGAAATTTGCATCAAAGCACCTCTCATGCAAAGCACTAAAGGCAATAGCAAAGTCAAAACAGATAGGGATGATGTAAATTCCATCAAAGATGCCCAGTTCAGTTGAGGCTGGACATTATAACATCCATTACACCATGGGATCAAACACTACGGAGTGTTAATGGCCTGCATGAGACAGTAGCAACAGCCACAGTGTGAAAGACCCTTAGACAGAGGGAGAAATACTGTCAACATATGAGTATACTATCATACCAGGCAGCAGCATTATAATTTCACTGTCAGAGAGACAGGAAATGTTTGAGCTCACACTGTCAGACATCAAAGCCTGTCATAATGCAGGGAATGAGCAAAGGAAAGTGTGTGGTGGCCTAAAATATCAGCTAATGTTGAGCATATTGTGGAAAGCTGCCTGGCAAACAAGCAAACACAGCACAATAAGCTAATGTAAGCGACACCATGTAGGAGACCATTACAGCAGACAGTGAATAACAGGCATAAACTACACAGTGATATCTTACTATTAGGATATCTTATTAGTTAGTTTGACATTAAAATAATAATAATGAGATAAATCTCCAGTCAGCCAGTGATACCTGGAAAAACTTCTCCTGTTTGCATGACATTGTTTAATTCTGACTGAGACTTTTAACCCAATCTGACTTGCATCCTCCAACATGATTATGCACTTAATGCAGTTTAACATTAATGTGTAATGAAGCAATACTAATGACCTCTAATGGTTGAGGATCTGCTCATGAGGCAACAAAAATCAAAAGTTTGTTCCACCATGAGGAGTCAAGTTCCTTGTTGACTTCTATTACTGGGCTGCCAGTATGACTGGTACAGTGGGCATCCCATAAACCCCTGGTTCTCAACCTTTTTTTCCCTGGAGACCCTCATACTTGTATCTAAGAAAAGCTGAGCCCCCCCAAGACCCACCCAATTAGAAAGTTACAGAGTTCTGTCAAAAGTCAACATCAGTTTTTTAATAGACAAACCCCTCAGAACACAGGTCTATGTATGTTAAGACATTTGTATAAACTGTTTAAAGTTTTGCTACGATCTTACTTGATATGTTACACTCTAATCTTGGAACCCTCCATAAGTGTTTACTACTGTTACTTGATTAAAAAAAAAATCCACTGGTGACAGGTCAACATTATTGTTAAACTGGAGTGTTGTTTGCTATTATGTGGCAGAAGTGAGTTTTATTGTGTTTTATTTGATTTTGAAATTTATTTTGTTTCATTTTAGTTTATTGTTCAAATTGCAGGTTCCTGTGGCTCTAGCTGGCTCTTTAAAAACTAATCAAACTATTTTGAAGTGAGGCCATTGGTGTGCCGTATCATTATATTTAAAAATTGTATTAGTTACATTAAGGGTGCAACTGTTTTGGTATGTGACATGTTATATTGTGTTGTTCAATCTTTACATGACATACCCACAGATCTTTTTTCCTATATGTACCATCTATAGTGGCATTAATGGTTTTCATTCCCACTGAATAACAATTAGTGATTCATTCACACTTCTATAGCACTGCCTCCTCTACACTAAGGGAGAGCATTATAACACAAGCTCACCATATGTTTTGCATGTGAACCCTTCTCTTACCTTGCAGCTGCTTTTTAATTGGAGTTGAGTTGCAGAGAATTACCATCTGGACAGATTGCTGGGATGCACTGTTCTCAGGTCAGGTGATGCCACCAGTGTGTGAATTAAAGCTGCCCTGGGTAACTTCTCATATAGGCAGCTCCAGATGGTGATATGAGTATAACTGACAGTACGAACATGATTACTGCAAACAGCACTCTCATATCTGTCTACTATGAAGAATATGATATCAGTGAGACTAGTTTTCTATTCTAAAGGTGTTCTTTTAACTCGCAATTAAGACATGAGAACGGGAGGCTGATAAAAGGCGTCCAGCACCTTGATTTAAGATTAATAAAAAGATTTGTATTTTCTCCAATCATATAAAATCCAATCATATAGTATAAAGAAAAAATCTAGTATTTCATTGAATACTATTGTTTATTATGATCTACTAATAAACGTCATCAAATTGCATTGCATCCTAAATTGACCGTGAGTGGGAGTGTGAGCATCTTTGGTTTGTCTCTATATGTCAGCCCTGTGACTGACTGGCGATCAGTCCAGGGTGGCCCCACCTCTCACCCAGCTGGGATCCATACCCCCAAGAGCACAGACGAGATAAGCAGTGTAGACAATGGATGTATAGATTGCATTTTATGGTTTTGTATAATTTTTCATTGCATGGTATCATAACGTGTTCTGTATCGAATCGTAGGACTGACAGCATTGTTGAATGAATCATGATTGATTAAGGTACACAACTAGTGCATACATTTTCCTAAACTGCATGTTTTATTGTTTATTCCAGCACACATTCTGATAGACATCTGTGTGGATATTTCATACTTTTACCGTTTCAATCTCTCTTTTATGTCTTCAGTCTGTGTTCTAATCATATATATATTTTTTTAATCTAAATGTGACCCGAAGTTCTTTATTTTCTTTCAAAATACAAACGGGTCAACAAACCAGGAAGTCAGCTACTTTTAGTTTAAGACAGTGCAAATATTCAACATGGAACAAAAACAGTTTTAAATGCAAAACAGTACAAATTCAATATGCAACAAAAAAGAATAGATTAATCTTGATTTACTCCAGAAATTCTGAGTTTAATGGCTATTAAAGTGTTAATCCTTTAACAGCCCTAATCATATTGAATTTGTATCCTATCTTATTGTATCTCTTGTCATTCTTATCATAGCACACTGTATCGTATCATATCGTGCCATGTCATATCACATCATATTGTGTTGTATTGTATCATGTTTTATCACATTGCATGGCATCCTGTCATTTTATTTTATACAGTATTAAACAGTATCACATTGCATTATATTTTTTATGTATCGCATCCCTTTTAGACCATAACAAAAATCTTTTCCATGGTAAAGTTTATATCACAAACTTTGATCTAAGTTCTAATCTTTGATTTTTGATCTGTCTGTGAGCTGAAGTTCCTTGTTTTCTTAAAAAAGCAGGTCTGTAAAAACTAAGAAGTCAACAACCTTTAGTTAAAGCCAGGACATATTGCATTGTATTGTATTGTACTGCATCGTATCGTATGATTTCATATCATACTATATCATATCTTATCACATCGTATATCGGATTATATCTTATTGTGTCATGTCATGTCGAATTGCATTGTATCATATCACATTGTATGAAATTGTTTTACACCGCATGGCATGGCATTTATCATATTGTTTCATATCGCATCATATCATTTTGTATCTTATAGTATTAAACCCTTAGAATTCAGGGTAAAATTAGTCAAAAATGCCTATCCTGGAATACCCAAATAAAATTGAAAAAAGACATTACGACAGCAAATACAGTAGACTATTGAAAACAACAATGGCAGATTTAAAATAATTTTTAAATCATACAAAACTTGTCCATGGTCCTTATGGATGTAATCCTGTTTTTGGACTAATACTATGACTAGATTTAGATTCTTTGAACTCTGTCTGCTGTAGTAAGGCTGTTTGTTTGGAATATTTGGATCAGGAGAGTACAGGAGAGTTTTGGCCAGCTGTGTCACTTTTATTAACCTTTGTTTGTAGCGTAACAAATGCATTGATTGTGGTTGCTGTTGTGGTTTTATCCTGATATGCTTTACATGGTCAGAATCCAGAGAATCAGAGCTTTGTGCTGGTGTAATACATGTTGTATTTTCATTTTGTAAATAACTGAATAAGTGCAAAAATTTCTGCCGGCCCGCAGGTAGGCCCCCAGAAATTTATGGATTTAAACAGTATCACATCGTACAACACCGTTTATGCATTGCATGTTGTCATACAGCAGTGTTTCGTATACTGATATGCCTTTCATATCACATTGCGTTGCATCATGTCAGATCACACTGGATCACATCCCACTGCGTTGTAATCCACCATTGTATCATATTCTATCGTATTCTACAATATTTCTGATCTTCATGAAGAAAAAGAATCTCTGGAACAAATTGAAGCAGTGAAGTTTTCTGTGTGACTGTTAAAATGATAAAATATAAAAGTGATAAAAAAGTGATTTTTCAGTTATGGGAATATGCTCTAATGTGATAACCACCCAGCAACCCTTTAACACTCATTCAATAATATGTATTGTTCAATAAGTGCGACGCAGCAGTCCTGTCCATCTGCTGTGTTTTGATGTTCTTCATGCCTCACTAGATGAAAACAAATCCAGCCCCCAGGGCATGAAAGTCAGCATGATTATTAAGCCTGTCTGTATTGTTTACCAGAAATACACCCACATGAATTTGCCCAGCTGTACATCAATGGATTTTAACAATTAAATTATTAATTTAATATTCCCTCTCACATGTTTTATCAATGAATAATAATTATGAGAGTGCACACTTCTATTTTTAGGCTTTTACATCTGACTGTCACTGTGTTTTTTTCTCACTTAGCCATCAATCTCCCCATGTTGACAGACTCAGAGAGGACAAAATAAATATTAACATGAAAGGAATTAATTTCTCCACAGAGTCCACAGACAGCTTGCTCTCTGGCAAACAAATTATTTTGTCAAATTGAAATGCTTTTCTGTCTTTGAAATATAGCAGCTGAAAGAGAGAGATGCTGAATTTATGTTAAGCAGAAAACAGTGGAAAAAAATCACAATGGGAGTTAATGGTTCATGTTGCATGTGTGCAGTATATAAGGCCACACATAAGCTCTAAGATGCATATGGAACAGATTAGAGTATGCGTTTTTTTTGAGTTATTATGTACATATGTAAATGAATAAGGCAGATCATAGTCAACTCTAACATTAAAATGTCAAACCTGTCAGATTAATGGCATATTTTCAACCTGAAACCAATATTTCAAGAGCACATGAATGCAAATAAATGCTGTCATGGTGTGTTGGATGTACAGAAAATGCATGAGCATTCACTGAATCATCAAAATAAATTGCAGCATTCACACAGGGCCCCAATCATCTGGTATTTACAGCTGTCAGAGGAGACCCTGTATTTGTTTGTTATATGCCTTGGATGACAAACTAAATCAAATGCCCATTTGAAGGTCCTCAGCTTTTGTGGTATGTGTATGGTATATGTACTGTCTTTAACTAAAGTCTTAATTCATAATGCTTGATACTTCATTTTTTTTAGTTGATTACTCATGTTTATTTTTTTCTTGCTTTATTTTTCTTAGCTAGTAGCAGCGTGGTTGTAGGACTGGAAATGTTGGTCAGTCCATCTCTTTAGTGCTCTGTGTATCAGTCATCAACTATAAGATAGATTCTTGTGACATTTCGCGCCGACATTAAAGGTTCCCAGGGGATGGCACATTCTGAGTATTTGGCCTCCTGAACTACAGACAGAATGAATGGTTTTGACCCCTTACAGACATCCAAGGTGTCCAGAGGATAATTTATTGAATGCAGCTGTTCCTGAGTTATTCTTTAAATAAACAGGATAACAAACACTTCACTTATTTGGTGAATCATGCCTACATTAAATTTCTATAAAACTACTTTTTTTTTTTTTTTTTTTTTTTTAACATAAAACATACGTCGTTTTTGTTCAGGTATTTTTTTCAAAAGCACTTCAGTCTCGGAGTAAGGAGTGTTCACGTGTTCTCTTCAGCCTCATCCATGGGACTAAAAATGATACACATCCCTGTTAACATCTTGGACTGTATCCATTACTCCATTGATTTTAGTGGCAATGTCACTGCTCATCAAGTCAAGTGTCTTCAACACCAGACTTTTCTGAGCATTGAGTACGGCCAGCATTATCAGAGTACTTAATCAAAAGTGTGTAATGCGTCACATAATATTACTTTTTTTTAAAAATGCATCCCTTCACTTTGTTACTTTCTTTTGAAATGAATCAGATGAACTTCATGTTAGAATGCTTTTGCAACTTAAGTGCCATCAGCACAACTATTACACATATTGAGACAAATCCTTGCTATAAAAGAAGGACAAATACAGGATCTCTCTTTTATGTTTTTTTTTAATACAAAAAAGGAACACTAAGCCTAATCTCAATGTCTCTGCTTTTGTGAATACCTGTGTAAACTAGCCCTTGGTTGCTTGAGTATTATTCAGGGTGCTATGTTCTTTGGCTGCCTGAGCAAAGCTACAGCTTTGTAATAGCATGTTTCTTTTGCAGGTTTAATGTCCAGTCAGAGAAGGACACATTTTACACATTACTGACATGTTCTTGACCTTACATCCAGCAAGTTGGATTTACGACGCATATCTCTAATCCTCAAAAGTCTTTTTGTGAATTGCGCTGCCATTTTTCTTTCCTCCTCCATGGACACAAGCCAATGTCATGTAAGTATACAAGCCATGAGAATGAATAAAATTGAGCTGAAGAACTGTAACAACTGATGAGACAGTTGTCCAAACAGTTACAGAAGCACTTAACATTACCGTGTTACAGATTTGGGTGTAATGTGGCTCCAAGCATGTTATACTGTGATGTCATTACATTCGTTAGTAGTGTAGCAGTGTTACACATTACTGCTGCTTCCTTAGTAATCACATTACATTTACTGTAATTAAGAATCTTGTTACTGTAAATCGTCCAACTGGTGTAAAACGAGAGTGCAGGGAAACAAATCAAGCACCCTTTTGTGCGTGAACATAACACTAGCTGATTGAGGAGAAGGGAAATGGTTCAGTTAAGGATATCTTTAGATGGCAGAGATATGAATACTACTGTGTAAACGGACCCATATCAGTAACAACGCTCCACTGCCGTGAACCTTGCATCAAATCTTTCCAATCATCTGTAAAGGCAGCGACGCAAAGCTAGAACCTCAAGACCTCCAGGGCCCGGGTGAGGCTCAAGATAACTGATGAGGCCAACACCTACCGACTAGCCAAAGCTTGATTTTTTAACAGCACAGGTAACCACAAAAGCCGAGATAAATAGGCCAGTGGCAGGTATTGTGAAGCAACATTACCTCCTGTAGCCTTGTTCTTCACACATTTTTCTGTGAGGGCCTGTTTTGGACTGGTTTTCACAACTTTGCAGTCACTTTTTTTAAGAGCAGACAGGATAGATCTTGTGTCTTTCCTTATTAGAATAAGGATTCATGCTAATTGCAGTGTTGTGTAGAATTTTTAGGAGGAAGCGATTATCTTTAGATGACTTTATTAACACGACTTGACTTCACATAAAACATGACAGATGTTTATTCTCGTGGAGCACATACCTGTATCCATTAACCTTCAACTTCCACATACAATAGCTGAGCTGCAATCTGCCGTTGAATCATACTGCAGAGAAAATCGCTCCCTCCCTAGTCAGTCAGAGCAGTTTCACTTCCCCCGCTCCAGTCCGGCACCGGCACATCCCTGAAGCACCTCTTCGTTCAGCTTTGTTGGAGATAAGCTGCAGGTCTATTTTGCATTTCTGCATCAGTCCACGTAGAGTAGATCCAAACAGCCAGAAAAGTATGCAAAGCATCCGTCTCATCCTACTTCATTATGTCTCATCCTGCAGCACAAGCAGAATGTCACAGAGCACAGTGCCATTGACGAGGTAAAGTTAACTTTTGAGGAAAAAGCCACAGAATTCTAAATGAAACCACAGATTCTTTATAGCAAACATGAACCTTTTAACTTCCTAATGTACTCACTCATGGCAAAAGCAATAGAATCATGGAATCATGTCAAAATGGATGACAAATCGACCCTGAAAAGGCAAAATAATCTGCTGTTGACATATTATTCCTGTGTAAACACAGTTCTTCTGTGATCTCTGCCCTCTTGTCTCTAATCAGAGCTGCACTTTGTTGTGCAGCGTTATAGATACACTTTCAGTGTGCAGGGCTGCTTGCCTGTGGAGCTGGTGCAGCTCTTGAGTGTGGTAAGACCTATCTTGTGTTAACATCACTTTTTTACTGCCAAAAATAGTGTCATTACATTATTTTAAACTAATATGGGAATATGTAAGGTATAGCTTTGCATTTTTCATTGAGAGCTCATTGCAGAAGATCTCAGGTGACAGGACTAATGCAGACGTGATGTAACTATAGTAGAGTAACTACTTACTTTTTGCTGTGAGTAACTAAGTAATGCTACTCATTACCTTTTTAGAAAGTAACAAGTAATGTATAATTGATTATCATTTTTGAGTAACTACCTCTACAGACTGATTACAGTTATGTAACCTGTTACTCCCAGCACCATTGGCTAATAACTAATATGTCAGCGATGATGCTAGTGTTGCTGTGCTCTTTCAGTGGGAGAAAATCTGATGGAAGTCCGTAAGACATGCTGTCTTATGTCCTGGCATGATAAATGCTGTGTAAACACTTTATTACAGATGATTATGCTGTTGTTTATCTTGTCTGAAGAGTCACTAAACAAAAGGGCCAATGGTATGTTTGAATTGTTGTCACATTAAGGCATTCAGGCTTTTTGTAATTATTTAGAGAGTCTCACATTTCAAGAGGCGAGCATAGTGCTACTTCAGATAAGTTTTTATAATTATTCTGAGAACTTTATGATAATCAGAAAGAGTGACACAGTTTCAATCCTTGGCAGCAGAAGCATTTCAGTGCAAATTAACTTCAACAGTACAGTGTTTATCATTTTATTATACAGGCACTACATTCATTCATGACATATAAATTCACCTCACTATGACAAAGTCGATCATTACCTTCATCAGTGTAAGGCACATTTGAGAAATAGCCACTTTGAGCCCACCTTTCAACACCAGTGAATTTGAATGAGGATGAAAACAGATACAGGCACACATGGTTAGCCCATTTTTAGCAGATTGAATACTGCAAGTAATTCACTTGACAAATTGGCTGGTTAAAAATTCAAATCTCCATTTAATCGCATTTATCATTTGAAGCTGATGGGTGCAAACATCCCCACTGGTTTAATTCAGGTTGAGGTAGGACTCTAGACTCCAAAACTGCACCAAAGCTGACCTGAGATTTTCCTTTTCATCACTGAAATTAAAACTCATAATTAATGATTGAAACACACTGGAGCTATGTCTGAGAGTAATGTCAATGTTACTCTAGAAAGAAGCTCAATCCCTCATCTTTGAGTGAAACCTGCTGCTCATCCTGTTGCTGTCATATTTCCACAAGTTATTTTCAGAGTGACAGTTATTCCCGACCCACAGGTAGAGGTCACAGACCGCCAGTCAACACAGTACTGTAGCTTTATTTATGATCAAATGGAAATTGCTGTCTTATGTCCCGGCCATTTGTCAGTCTGGGTGTTGTGTGTTTGTTTTTTTCTGGTGCGATACAGCGCAGTGACGCCATTACCATGCTTTGTTTGCTTGGGACCAGCCTGACCTTCAGTTTGTGTCACCCAGCAATCTGAAAGTGTATTTATTTTTACAACCCAACCTATTAGAGCAGGTGAGTGCTGTTTGTTTGTCCTCTACTCATTGTGTGTAACCAGAGATGGTTTGGTTTTAGATTGCAACAAGCACAAGTCCTGAAAAAAACCCACACTCCATCAGGTTATCTGCAACAAAATGTAATTTATTTCGATTTAGCACACAGTGTAAGTACCACGCTAACATCTAATCTGCTGTTTGGAGGACAAATCATTAGCAGTGAGCCGACAAAACGCAGAGCTGAAGAGGGAGATGACAAAAAGTTAATAGAGCAAACAAATGATGTCAAATGATCCAGAGTGGCAGACACTTTGTACCAGTTTACACTCCAACAGACATGTTCCCTCTGAGACTTGGCTTTGCTCTGGATTAAGGAACATGGAGCCCCAGCTTTATGCAAGTCACACAGTGTGATACACTGACAAACTAATACAGGCAAACTTATGTACTCTTACTGAGTGTATCAATACTTAAACATGGTCACCGTTTCACATATATATAGTCTACAGGTCTGTTTCCATTCATGTTTGAGTGATATTAATAAATACGCTTTGTCTAGCTGAAGTATCATGCTCACCATGACAATTTAGCATTTTATAGGAAGCATAGTTAAATCTTATAGGAAAGTCTTTCAGAATTTGGAATAACTGGGAAAACAATTCTAAGGTTTGTTAGGGCATAAATAAGTCTCAGTTCCACACGGCGCCATGACTGACCACATCAAATTTGACTGCGGTCTTTCAATCATTTTATGATTCATTTCAATGGCAAACTAAAATTTAAACCAGCTGGTGGTACTATGAACAAATACTCATTTGGGTTCCACATCAAACAAAATAATTGGTACAAAATGAGTCCCTCTTTGTTGCAGAGATTTATGTCATTATTGAAGTGGATAGAAAATACATTCAGAAGTTGGAAAATAGGTCAAAAATCTCTTCAAGAATGGAATGTTTTTTTCATCTAGATTGTCAGAGGAGTCTTTGAAGAGTCTGAAAAAACCTTAAGGATTACTGGAAGTGTTTTTGGACGGTCTTGTGTTTTCTAAAATTGACTCTTGTGTCTATGATAGGAACGTAGTGATTAAGCACAGGAGGCACAAACAAGGGCCTGAGCTCTTTATGGAGTCAAACTCATAAAGACACTGTAACTGTGAATGCAAACATTCTCTCTACACATTTAAATAGTATTCATCACTCAGTAAGACATGGAAGTATTAGCTACATTTTTACAACTACATCAAACATTTCATTTATCTGTTTAAAGGTCACATATTATGCAAAACACACTTTTTCAGGCTTTTCCAGCAAAAATATGTGCCCCTGACCTGCACATTTCCCCCCCAATCACACCCCCCCCCCCCCCCCCCCCCATTTTTCTCTGTCTTTCAGAAAATGTGTGCTAAAACAAGCCGTTGTCAGATTTTCCCCTCATGATGTCATGTGGGGGCTTCAGCACCGCTCCCAGGTTCGGCTGCCCCTCCCCTGGCTTGGAAGAGGGTTACGCCCTCCTCTCCTGATCCTCCTCTTCCACATCCATGAAGCCACATCCATTTCCTGAGAGGGGTGTAGTTAGGGGCGGAGTCAGACAGCTCATTAACATTTAAAACCACAGACACAGAAACAGATCGTTCTGAGCAGGGCTGAAACAGAGGGGTTTTAGACATGCAAAAATCCAATACTGGAGGTTTTTTTTTTTTTTTTTTCAGAAACAAACATCACAAGCGTGTTTTGAGGACCTTTGAGACCAATATAAACTTGTGTTAAAAGGTTAAAATATGTGACCTTTAATGCTGCGTCTCAAAGGGAATGAGTCTGAATATTTCCTGAATGAATCAAAACTATGATCCATGTAACCAATTTAACAAATGGGAAGTTCATGCTTCAGAGGTTTGTTTGTTTTTTTTTTTCTTGTTTGTTTGGATCTCCATTAGCTTAAATATCAGCTGTAAATTACTCTTCCAGGGGTCCATCCTTTATATTGTGACAATGCAATTTACACAATCACATTTATCACCATAAACAAAAATGACACAAATATTGCTAAAACAGTACACACATTTCAACAAATACAAGTTAATCAAAGTCAAAGGCAACATACATGACAAAAGCCCCAAATTACTTTTTAAAGAATAGAGCCAATGTAGCTGCCAAGACTAAGAATATAATGTTTATTATGTTATTTATAATATAATTTGGAATCAAGTTCCATTTCTTCATTGCTATGTATGTTACTGAGTGCTGTGCTAATGTAGTTTTTACTTTAGGTAAAATAAAACAACCTCCAACAGCATGCCTTGTAGAATAATGATGTTTATCTGTGCTAAAGAAAGGTTTTCATATTTTAAGGAGTTTTAGTTGTTTTAACATTTCGTACGAAAACCATCAGTGCATACAATAATCTGTTTCAAACTTCAAACCACAACAGATATTCATGCATTTGACTGACATTTGAACTCAGCCCACAAAAGAGAGCTACCCATTTAGCCTTACTCTGGACCAGCTGCATTTTGTTAATACAACTCACTATGTGGATGGGCACATTGAACTGAACCATTTAGAGTGAAGTCATGTCAGCCATGAGGATTCCAGAAAATAAAGTAAAAGAAACTAACAAATTTAGTGGAAAAATAATTAAATAATTGCAAAATGACAAAAATATTGACCAAAAGTGGCAAGAAAGTGGTAGAAATAGGTTAAAAGTGGTAAGACTGGTTAAGAGTGGTAAAACAATCACAAAAATGGGTGTAAAGTGGCAAAAACTGTCAAAAGTGGCAAAAAATGGGCAAAAGAGGTAAAAAGCTGATCATGTGTAGCTGGAATAAAACAAATAAAAAATCAACATCAGAACCCAATAATAACTTGCCACGTTTTTCAGCTCCAAAGTAGGTAACTGTTAGCCAGGATGCTGTATAGCACCAGTGCTGCTGATACAAAACATGCATTGACATCGTCTATAAACCACACCTGGGGAGGGCTCATTCACTGTGTTTTTCAGGGGTCCTGTCAATTCTGTGGGCAGGCTTGGGTACCACTTACATACTTAAGTGATATATACTTACTTACATAACTACTGATTCAAATAAGATGTTTTTTACTGGACAGAAGAAGTGACCACTTCAGCAAACTCTGATCTGTTCTCATGGTCAAAAACAAGAGCAAATGTTGGCCTAGTGGGAGCGTACACCATCAATATTGGAAATCAGCTAAAGTTGTATTGTTAGAATCCACAAATAAACAGAAGAGCAAATATCAATGAAGGGAAAAAAAAATACAAAATGTATTGTGCTTTCCTCAAATTGCATGAAATGTGAATTTAAATAGTAAAAATACTAACAGAAGAAATAAGAACAAATACATCTAAAAACCACACAAATTGGGGGTACAATCAAATTTATCACATTTATCACTTTAATTTTTGTCATTTTCACCCTTAATAGAAAACAGTCTCATTAACGCACAGAATTCTAATTACAGAAAAATTACATGTTTATGCTACCTGACCCATTTTTTTATTGATTCAGTCCTGTTTTTCTGTGTGTTGAGTAACAAGTTGTGGACTTAATGCAGCTGGAGGCAAAAGATAATCACCACATATGTGCTTTAGTAAATTTTAATGCTTAATACATGTAGCATGTGAATACATTAGCATCCCAAATGTGCCACATTAATAGTTAATTTTGCCGTGTCTCCAGAAATATTGTGCACGTCACAGTTATGCCTACATGTGCTGTTTGTTACATCAGCCTGGGCCTGCCAGCTCTGGTTACCTGCGAGCATCAGTCCCATAAAGGCAGCCAGATAATGCTCTCATCTCCAGCCCACTCACCCTGTTCTCCCCTCTAATGTCGGCCTATCACAACGTCTGAATCTTTAATGCACACATGACGTGTCCACAAAGGAAGTAGCCTCTTTAAATATGTAGCCTATCCAGTTGTTCTGCCGGCTTCATTACCACAGTTATCTGTTCAGGGCACGGGATTCATAATTCATGTTTCTCAAATATTCCTTCAGATGAGTAGAGGCGTACACAGAGCCTCCATTCATCTCCAATGCAAACACATACTCAAACGTCAGCTGAACATCTTCACATTAAACAAACTGGGAATATTTATGCACACAATTTATATCCATCAGTAAAAACAGGGCTTTCTTGATGAATAAAAAAGTAGATCAAGGGGTCTGCGATGCTTTGATACCACTACCCGCTGATTGTTTAGAATGTAAATACAGCTGCCTGCTTCTGCTGTGTGCGCTTGTTTGGTAGCCGATAAAAGCAGGTTGCATTCAGGAGCCAGCTGAGCTGTGAGCACCTTCAAACAAGGTTGACCCCTCAGCACCCATCCTTTTATTTGTTTACTGTTTTTGACAAGGTTAATTACAGCAGCTATGGAGATTGCTTTGTTTCATTTGGGATGCTCCTCACCTCATGACAAGTGAGCCTCTCAGACCAAGGTATGTTTGACAGTCTAAATAAATAACTAAAGCAAAAAGAAAAAGATAAATAAACTTATTATTTCTTTGTCATTTCCTCCAATGGTCCTTTGTTACTAATTAGTGTGCACAATCAATTGTATCTCTATTTTACCCTTTGAAATAAAGGTACTAAAGTACATGTCTTTATGAAAATAAGTGTAGGTATACATTACACATGTAGCCCTATATTTTCTGGGTTGTTTACATGGAAATTGATAGTCTTTGGGTTATCCAGCAGTTGGTTTATGTTATTGGGTCTGTCCATACATATCTGCCGGTAGATGCTGCATTCAGCTTTCTGAGATATCTCATGCAGGCGCCATGTTGATTCCCCAACCCCTTTTTTTTGTTTTAAATAAGGTCAAGGTCAACTTTATTTATAGAGCACTTTCAAAACAAACAGAGTTTGTACCAAAGTGCTGTACAGGAAAATTTTGAACAGTTATTTAAAAACACTTAGTAAAACACCATGATGTTGCAAGTGCATTTAAAGCACAACATAGACAACATAATAGTGACATACCCATAAGTATGCAAGTACATATGGGCATACCATGTACACAGCAATTTACAGTGTTATAGGTCAGGGGGGGCAATAGCTACCTCAGACAGAAAAACACACACGCATATGGACACACACACAAAATGGGTCGAACCTAAAACAAGGAGGAAACAAAGACACAGAGCCAGGGGGAATTAACTATCAAAAAAAAAGCAAGAGAATAAAAGTGAGTCTTTAAGTGTTTTTTGAAGCAGTCCACAGAATCAGCTGATCATAAATGTGATGGTAAGTTGTTCCAGAGTGTTGAAGCTACTGAAAAAGCCCTAAATAAATAGCACAGAGTAAGATAGTTTTTTTTTTTTGCACAAAATCACTAGAGAAATATATAAACAGATAAACAAAAAAAAAACAACAAATCAAAGAATAGTTTTGCTTGATGGTTAATTGTTTTTTAATGACCAAATCATAATTTTAATCATTAGAATTGATGTATGAAGGGTAAAAGAAACCAAATCATAATGATAGAAGTGGAACTCATGTGAACTGAATAAAGAATTGATAAAAAATACATTTGAATAAAAAGTGAAGTGATAAAGTATTATAATAATCATCTTCTCCATCATTGTCTACTATGCCATTGCCTTCTTTGTCGTCTTTATTATCATCTTCTTCATTGTTGTCATCGTCACTCCTTTGCCAGTGTCCCTTTTGTCATTGTTTACATCTACTACTCATTGTTGTTGTCCTTGTTGTCTTCATTGTTGTTGACGTCCTTTTTGTTTTGGTCGTCTGCCTCGTTATTATCTTTTTCATCTCAGTATTCTTCATTGTCTTTTCGTCGTCTTCATCATTGTCTTCTTCGTCATCATCATCATCATTGTCATCATCGTTGTCATCATCCTCTCTGTCACCATTGTTGTTGTTTGTTGTCTTCTTTTTCACATCTTCTTTGTGGCCATCTTTGTTGTCGTCTTCCTTGTCCTTGTCGTCATAATCTTCCTCACTTTTGTCCTCTTTTCCATCATCTTTTTCAGTGTTGTCATCCTTGTCATAGTCGTGGATGCTGTCGTTGACATCATTGTGGACTTTTTTGTTGGCATTGTTGTCTTCAGCTTCTTTTTCATTGTGTTTGCCTTCTTCATCATTTAGCTTTGACATTGTCATCGTTGTATTATTTGTTGTTGTTGTCTTTGTCATCATCTTCTTCATTGTCTTTTTGGTCTGTGTCTCTTCCAATACCATCTTCTTCATTGTTGTCAGTTTCTTTTTAGTTGTGACCACCAGTCATCAGTCTGAGCTGATCTGATGTTACTATTGAGTAATCCTGTTAATAAGTTGTTGGTTCTGATCTCAGAATGACATTCTGGTAGCCTCCTCCTCAACAGTCTCCATGTTTCTAGGTTACATCCTGCACATCAGGTTGTTGTATAGGGTCCTGAGCTCTAGAGCAGTGTTTCCCAACCATTTTTCCTTGCAGCCCCCCTACATGCACCTAAAAAAGGTGGAGCCTTATATTGCAGTATAGCTTGTGGGTGCGTTTGCTTAGGTCTGGCCAAGAACACAGACCAGCTTGGCCCCTGGTTGACTCTTTCATAAAGACAGAGGTACAGTGATGCAGATAATGGACTTGGCTGTACATCAAGGGCTTTAGATTGTTGGATTCCTTATAGTCAAGTGTTAAAAATGCGGCACACTTGTATGTGCAGCACTGAAATGAATATGAATGGTAGATGAAACATCTGCTTGATGAATCAGTCAATAGCTTAGTGAATCATCCATCCAGACAAACGTTGACCCGTCTCATATGCATTCATCCTGTTGGCTGTTCCAGCCACACTGCATCTTAATTCATCCAACACAAAAAGAGGGATCATGCTCTTAGCAGTCTGACGTTACTGTGTCTATCAGGTTGACTAACATTTTAAATGCTCCCTGTACATAACATGGCATAGTTTGTCATCCCTCTATCTGATCTCTCGCTCTGTCTCATCTGCTGGTTCACTGCGATGAATGGAAACCTGACACCGTCAGAACAAAGGGATGGAGATAAAATGAGATGAGATATGAGACAGACGCTGGGATCTAGAGTGTGTAGCCTAAGGGCGCTTAATTGTCTCAGTAGGATGATATCTGCGTAAGTTTCACACTGATGCTAATTAGACTCCCTGTTTGCTCTGAAACTCCCACACCCACAGCAGCCTGGCTGTGGGTGTGGAGTGTATAAGTATGTTTTAAGCTGATGTGCTGTTGTTATGTTACAACCCTGTGAAAATACAAAAGCACAAGACAAATTCAAGATGCAGTGATGGAGAAGGTGATATTTACCTGAGAATGAAGAGTGTTAATATAATCAAAGTGAATAACACACAGACTGTAGGCGCTTGGTGAAGAAGCCTTTAGCAGAAATTGAGCGTACAGCATAAGTAAAGGCAGGCCACAGAGTCGAGCGCTGCTATAATTAGATCAGCTGATCTCATGCAAGCCTTCAGTGGCTGAAGGCCAGTTGATTTGCTCTAAGCAGCTACTGGCTAATCACTCTCTCAACCCTCTTCCACCCCAGCTCCTCCTTCATTCTACTTCTAACTTAATCAATTTCATTCTGTCACAGATGCCTGCTCTGCTCTAGGATTTTTGCTGCTTCTCTCCCTGCCACATGCTTTCCTTATTTGCGCAGGAAGAGCAGGAAAGTGTGCTGTTTCTGCCTTGTAGACTTGTGGAAGGACAGGGTGGTCTCAGAACAGCCACTCTGCCAAACATAAATAACAACAATGCCAACTAGATCAGCTGAAATTGCTTGGGGATGCTGCGAGCTGAATTGTGGGTGAACTGCTGAAAATAGCCAAAAGCACAAAAATAGCTGAAAATAGCATAAAATGGCATAAAAGTAGCTAAAAATGGCATGCAATAGCTAAATAAAGGATAAAATCACTGAAAGTAGCCTAAAAAAAGCTGAAAATAGCCTAAAAATAGCTGAAAGTAGCCTTAAAGTAGCTGAAAATTACATTTAATGGCTGAAAAAGCATAGAAATATCTGAAAAAAGTATGAAAATAGTTATATTTAAAAAATTATAAAAGTGAGAAAAGTCATAGTAGGTGAATGATGAAGAAACTGAATTTTTTTTAAGTTGAAACGGTGTCAATATGACAAAGTATGAAGGAGGAGATAGTCCGTGTAGAAGATGAATGATAAACAAAATGGCCGACGCAAATATCAATAGTGTCGATGCTCAGCATCCCTACTAATAACTGCTGATCAATAACTGCTGTTAAAGAAATATTTATTGCTGCAAATCATGTGTGATTCTTGACAAAGTGGTCTGACTGAAATCATAAATATTTTCATGTTTAACCTGCTTGACAGAAGACGATTACATTTGATGCATAAAGGATCAGACATCCTGTTTTTTTCTCCTCCTGTGTAAATCCTATCAGGGTTGGATTCATGCCCTGTGGGTTTTCAGTGCAACGTATTCACACATGGTGCGATGATCTCTTAATGCCGTCTGTCAGTGTCAACAGCCAATAACACTTCTGTGACCTCTCAACACAACAGCACAATAGGATAATTAGCTGCATAGATTTACAGAGACTTAAACAAACAGACAGATTTTTGTTGCTCTGTCTGTAAACTTAAAATATCCACACTCAAACCTCAACCAGGTCAAACTGCTCTTTAGTAAAGAGGCTTTTTGCTTTTCAGACAGTTCAGCTCAGATTTGTTTACATTACAGTGCAGTACATAAGTGTATTGCATTAAGAGCAGGTAGAAATAGAACTAGATTTCTCTAAAAATCCATCAAAGATGTTTCACAAAATCCTAATATTACCACTCTTAAACTAGGCAAACTACCTACACGAATACTTGTCCCTATAAAACATAACATGGGGTCAGAAAATAGAGGAAAAAGGCAGAGGTATGACTGAGTTTTCCCAGGGGGGGAAGGGACTTCCCACCCACAACTCAGTGTGTTTTTCTTCAATGCATTTTTTTTTTTTTTTTTTGATGATAGGTTTTTAAAGATTCAAACCATAAGGACCTCCGTTTATGTATTAATCTACCTGAAGTGTTGAAATTGTAGATAATGTGATTAATTGCAGTTTGCATATAGATAGTGTTTCATAGTTATTTTCATATTAGGACTAATTTTGTGTTCACACCAGACACAAATGATCACCTATTCACACGTATCCGAACGCACATATATAGGGAGTTTACTTGCTTATTTTTTGAAATTGTACGAATAACTTGCTCCACTCTAATTGCATGTCCTTAAGTGCCAACAAGATGCTAGAGGGTAGGGGCTGCCTTCTCCCTCATCCAGCATTTCAGCCAGTTGTCAACAAACATGGCTGAGCTTGACTACACTGAGAGGATTGCTGCTTTATATCTGCTGTGACAAAGTGACAGACAAAAGTTTTCACAACTTACCATGCAATCTGACATCCTCACTCACTTCTGTCCAAGGGAGCTCCTTTTTATTCCTGTGTTGGTAAAACAGGCGTGCTGTGTTGTATAGCTCTGGGTAGCCACAGGCAGACTCCAAAAGTTTCTCTTCCATTTTCAGGTTGAATGAACCTCCTCCCCCCAGGCTAGTCCCTCGGAGATCCTGTGGTGACATATGCGAAAACGTCACCAGAGGATCTCCATGCGTATTGGCCATTGCAGTGCAAATGATTTGTTGGAGTTCAGACTTTGCAACTCTTGTGAATATGTGAATGAAGCGAATGGTGAGTTGGACACGGCAATCATTCACGCGAAGTACTCCCTCAATTCCTGCCGCACATTTGTTGCATTCACGCTGCCCGAGGCCACTTCGTGTCTTCTTACATCTTTACATTGGCTTACATGTAATTAATTTTCACGAATGGTTTTATTCGCGTCTGGTGTACACACCATACATAGCATGTTGTTAGTTATAAGCAGCTGAGTCACGGGCATTGTAAACATTTCTATGGTAACAACAGGCTTCGCCAGTCAGAGACATTGCTGTGGCAGTCTAGGACTGTGGGTAACATAGATCTTCTTGGCTGAAATCATAAAAGAAAAACAACTTTTTTAAAAAGGTTTATTTCACATTATGGTGGACACCTTATCACAAACATTACAAACACACCGTCCCCACCATGGGCACAGGGGTGGCATCAACATGCTGTAGGGATGCTTCTCAGCAGCTGGCCCTGGAAGGCTTGTACAGGGGGAAATGTATGTCCTGGAGGACAAACTTATAAAGTCTCCTAAAGGACTACAACATGGAGAACATTTTTTCCAACAAGACAATGACCCAAAGCATAAAGCAAAAGCTACACGGAAGTGATTTAGAGACAATGAAGGTGAATGTTCTGGAGTGGCCTACAAAGCCCACACCACAAGACTTACCCACACAGACTCAGTGCTGTGATTGCAGCCAAAGGTGCATCTACTAAATACTGACTTGAAGGGGATGAATATTTATGCAATAACTTATTTTACCTTAGATTTTTTTGTTTAATTGACATTACTATGTAAAAGTCTGTTTTCACTTTGACATTTAAGGGTTTTTTTGTAAAAGAAAAACTAAAACAAATTATATTGACCATGACTGAGTTATAAAATCCTGAAAAGGGTAAAGCATGGAGGGGGTGAATACCTTTAATAGGCACTATATTTAAACTTATTTGTTTTTAAACATGCCTTGTGGAGAAATCCCAAACTCAGTCAAAAAATCCTGTCAGTTGTGATGCAGGGTCACCTTGTCAGAACACATATATGTAGTTTTATAGTTTTATGGTGATATGAAAGCATGAAAACTCTGCTCCAACCATCTCATCCTCCTCATGTCCACCCATGGTAAGCCTCATTAATTTCCTCACTCCTCTGGCACACACGCATTAAACAGCAGAAATAGGGTCACTTCTCCCCTCCCTACCTCAGCTGTTGGATTATTAAAGCCTGTGCTCCTCAATCATTTGGAACGACTTTAAAAGATGGATTCCTTTGGTGCGATGAATTGTGAGATGAGTTGGTTAAAGAACAGACAAAGTTTAATTAATAGTCCATTTCTCTTCTGTATCACGTAGCCCTCTGTGTTATTATAAGCTTTAAAATCTTCAACAGTGCGATAAGTTTAAATGATACTGTGAGAAGATGCTTAATTTACCCAATCTTGGGTGTTTTTCCCTGCTCCTCTTACATGGGGAGGTGCTCAATATTTCATGCAAAGTAAAGCACTTGAAAGCTAGTAGGTTCTGAGAACCATTAAACTACCACACGCTACAGGGAATTTTAAATAAGCTGTTAGTTAGCCGCTGTATAAAAACTCTACCTGTCATTGCCTGTCATGATGCTTTCTTTTTTCCTTTAGTCACCAGTCAATCAAAGAAAATGATCAGTCCAAAAAATCCTTTCTGTTTTAAACTCTTAGATTAATGTCTCACTAACGCCCATGCATCAATGTCAGGAACCCAGCCTGAACTTTCAAAATAAAATTCACCATCAAAGACTTGATAATCCAGGCTCCATTCAGACCTCAGTGAACTGTTCCCTTCAGAGTTAAGAACAGAACTCAGTAGACCCAAAACCACTTTAAACATCATTTGTCAATATCAGACTGCTAGAACAAGTGTTCAGGGCTGGGGTAATGATGTAGAGACGGTGTCAGGGTTCAGCTTTTTACTCACTCAAAGAAACAACACACACAAATATTTAAGAGTAATATAACCCATTAGAAACCAATATTTTAGGCTCATTAACATACAATGTGATCATTGTAATTATAATTTGAGAAGTTAAAAAAAATACTTCTTATGTTAACTCAACTACTAAGTAAAACTACTAGGGGGACGGGAAAAAAAAGAACATCTTGCACACCAAGCAGGAGAAGCAGTGGAGCCGAGGCTAAGTTAGATTAAGTTGTGGTAAAATAGGGAAGGGAGGCTACAAAAAAAAGCAGCTCAACCGTGAGGGTGCTTGTAGTTAATTATATGTATGCCTAAATGCACAACAAGAGTAACAAAATTTAACTGTAGTTCGATCGACACTGAGAAAAAGAGAAAAACAGAGCAACCGCACAAATAGGCAGTGACGCAATATGCTCACCATACATCAGCAGGTCAGCTGTATTGGTGGATGGGGATGTGAGGGGGAACAAACTGAAGTGCAAAAACAGCCACTTTGGAGTTTTATACACAATATATACATATTTAGGATTTTGTCATGGTTCCAGTTTTGAACCAGTATACCCAGGAAGTCCTCTGAGAGGTCTGAATGACAATTGGAGCAACAGAGAGGTTTGCAAAGCAAGACAGACATACAAACATACAGACAGCTCTCCAAATTAAAATAAGATTTAATAAGGTTATCCTAACAAATAGTAAAAAAAAAATGTAGCAGTCTTTGACACATTGCCTACGACTTCTGCTCTTAACCTTGGCCCTTTGAAGCATGCCATTACTAATCAATAGTCATACTTATTCTGGAACACATCTCTTTCTTCTAGTGAAAATGTTAGTCTTTTGCCCTATCATAAAGTTTTGATAACTTCTGCTCAGGACCGTTTCTTGCTATACGCAGACTATGCAAATGCATAGGGCCCCACAAGCCAACAGGAGGCCCAAAGCTGAATGTTCAGCCTCATCTGAGGAGAATTAAGATCGCCTGTCTTTATCCCTTACTGTATATGCTTAAAAATAAAAGTAGGATATCAGAATGAAATTAGCCACTATGATAAGCTGTTGCAAGTGTTTTTAAGGCAAAATTAAGTCAAAAGCAACAGGTAGGATGGGAATGACTGGGTCAGTCTATTTTCTGGAAAATCCATTTCCTGCTTGAAACAAAAAATGTGGCGTTTTCTCATTTTTTCAATTTGGTCACAAAAATAGTTTATTTGTCCTCAACTAGCCTCGGATGAATGCTAGTTAGTTAGTGACATCAGTTGTATTCTTGCTTTTAAAATAAAAAAATTTTAAAATCACTATGTGTTTTATTTATTGACATACAGAGGATTGATGTTTTCCTTGTTATTTTGCTTTCAACTGTTTAATTTTGGTATAATATATCATGCATATTATGCATGCATGCATCATTAGCATGTTTGTGGATCATCATAGGAATCTCTACATCAAAGTTTTTCAAACTAGAGGCCCCTAGACAGGATTTTGCATGTATGGCCCCCACAAAGCTAGAAACAGCCCTGCTTCTGCTTTACACTTGGATGTTTTTATCTTGCATGATAATATTGCAGAAACATTTATAACAACTGTTACAATGCATCCTGCATGAGCCCCCAAAGATGTTACAGCCCCCCCCCCCCACAAACTCAAGAAACTGGCCAAACAGATCTTCCCCTAAAGCTACTGACCCCCAAAATAACACTAACCTCAAGGAAAGTTAAGAGACCAAAAACAGGGCCACCATCTAGCTCCAGTCCAAACTAGAATAACTAAACACAGCAGTCTCAACTAGCATGGGGGCTGAAAAAGAAAGAAGAAACAAAAACCTGCTTGTGGAAAAAGAGAGACAAAAAGTAACAATAGGAGAAAAGCAAGCTTCCCACCATTGTTTTGTCAGGATTGTGTTTGCTAGCCACGTGCTCATCTGCTCTTCTATGTACCACATCTCCACTCTGGGTGCATTTCTTACTCAGGTATGTTACAGGCAGAGGAAGGACAAAGACCAGAGAGCCAGAGAGAGGACAGGCCACAGGCCAGGTTACATGTAACAATGACCTCATAGTTGATAGACCTTACCTCTGAAATTCCTGCTCTTAACCTCACTGAAGTAAGCTGACAAAATGTTGTAAAGCAGAACTTATTTGACAAGTGTCAATGAGTCAAACATGACACTAAAACTCAGAGTCCTCAGACCTAAATTAACCCTCTCTAATCCACTCACTATTATGACTTTGCATTGTAACTCTCTCAGCATTGCTGCACCTCTCCTGTTTTCCTCGACACTTCCTGGGAGAATGACTGACAAGGTGAACATAATCACTGCCAAGGTCCGCTGATTCTGCCAGACTTCATCTGATAAATGAAATGAGATGGAGAAATGATGGGGAGCAGGCCCAGCAATGCAGCACAGAACGGCTCTCTGTTAGTCTCCCTCTATCTTTGTCTGTCTCTCTGTCTGTCTCTTTCTTTCTGAGCCCGGGCTTGTCACCATCTTGACAGGTGAGCAGAAGGAAAAGCAGAAGGCATACAGGTAAAGATATTTTTGTGAGTGCTTTTAGAAAACACGAGATGCTGGTCTGGAGGAAAAAGAGCAGACTTTGTTTCTTTGTAGTCACATTTACTTTGTTGTCTCCTTTTTTTTATGCTTTAATGCCGACACAAGCATAAGAGCTCCTTTTGCTATACACATGCACAAACCTTGACCTTAATCTCTGGCCTCTTTAGTCATGTTTGATCCCTACTGATTGAGTGAATGAACTTAGATTTATTCCTCTCTCAGTTTGGATTTCAAAAACTGCAAAGAGCTCAAATCAAATGGAGCTCCTTGTTAAAAGCTGCACGACAAACTTTAAATGAGTCATTGCTGTACATTGTTTTGTCAGCATGCCAGGTGACTCAGCATTGCAGGTGCTAATTTATATGCCACCTAAGTAGAGAACATCCTTTTCCACTACAGCACAGTCAGAAAATGAGATTGCTTCCTTCAATAAACACATACGGATTACATGCTAATTAGACATGTCTCTGCCTGTCACCAAAACACCTCATTCATCATTGACCAATTACTGATGACCTTTAGTGACCTCTACGCCTGACATCATGTCACTCTGAGGCAGAAAGAGATTGTCCGTTGCTCCATGCTGCTAAGCGAGGCTTGAGAGGATTTTATGGAGGTTTCACAGCAAAGTTAGTCTGCAGCTTTAATGAGTAAAATGAGCCTTTACAAATCTCCACATCTACCTGGTATTTACTTAATTTAAGAGCTGAGAGTATGAAGAAACAAACTCTTCTTCTTTATTCATTTATTCTGTTTGCAGAGAAACTTATTTTTATCATTTTGTACTTTTTTGAATGCAGAACAGGCTGACAAAGGTAAAGAATGCAGAGAGCTGTCACAAATCCTTATAGTAAATGTTCTGTGCTTGTGTGTTAAGCATTTATAAATAACAGGGTATGTGGAAGGCAATGCATGAATACGAGGCATAAATTTAGTTCATTTCTTAACAATTATTCAAGCTTTTTTCTTCCATTTTTTCTCTTTAGACACAATTGTTAACAGACAGCAGCACAAACTGAGTGAAGCATCACTAAGCATTCAGTGCTTCTGCTTAGTCAAGTTAATATTTTTGTTATCTGGGTCGTGAGCCCGTATCGCGGCTAGAAATCTCTGAGGGTAGAAAGTAAAAGTCACCACACAACACAAGGGTAATCAGCCGCTTAATACAGGGGCATGTCAGAGTTTGTCACACAATGGAAATCTTTAAAAAATTTTAGTCAGTGATAGTCCACTTTATGAGAATGTTTTCACATAATGTGCCCTTTTTCTGCTGGGATATAACTGTAAAACATGACTCCGGGATCAATTATGAGTTTTAAGGGGAAATAAGAAAGTGTAGCAATCTACTTGTGCTGCAGATTTTACACACATGCTGTTTTTATTTAATAAGATGGGATAGACTCAACAGGATTTTTCTCTGCTCCAATTACCAATAGTTTAAAACAATTTAGTCACAGCAGACAGCTCAGCATATTCATAGATGCTATGCACATGAGGAAGACGCTGTAGAAAACTCACATAGAGAAAATGATATATGGTCAACACGGACAAAAAAGCCTAATTTTAGGCCTAATTTGCCCAAACCCCCACCACCAGAAGGGGCGTGTTCTGATTTAAGGCTTGTCATAACTTATTATTTTTCCAAATAATCCTCAAGTGTGCAGCATCAATATGATAATTTACAAATCACAATCAAGTCAGAGTCTTGATCCGCATTCTTGAATTTTTAAACCTGACATATTTCCAGGCCAGGCCGCCTCTGACTTAAAGGTCACATATTTTGCCCCTTTAAGACAAAATTATATTGGTCTCAGAGGTCCCCAAAACATGCCTGTGAAGTTTGTTTCTCAAAAACACTCCAGTATTGGATTTTTGTATGTCTAAAAATCCCTCTGTTTCAGCCCTGCTCAGGACCGGCTGTTTCTGTGTCTGTGGCTTTAAATGTTGATGAGCTGTCTGACTTTGCCCCTCTCAGGAAATGGATATGGCTTAATAATTGATGTGGCTCTCCTGCAGCTGAGAGGACGGTCAGGTGAGGAGGACTGAACTTTCTTCTGAGTGGGGAGGGCCAACCGAAACTGGGGGTGGTGCTAACTTCCCACATGACATCATGAGGGGAAAATCTGAGAACGGCTTGTTTGAGCACACATTTTCTGAAAGGTGGAGAAAGAGAGGGGGAGAGGGAATGGATTTTTCTGGTACTTGGTGGGAGTGTGGACAGGCCAGGTGCACATATTTTTGTAAGGAAAGCCTGAAAAAGTGATTTTTGCTTAATATGTGATCTTTAAATTCTGCAATAGCCAATGAGAGCGAGCAGACTAGGTAGTATCCCCAACTGAATTACCTGCAAATTCCACATACTCCATGTCTGACTGATGCCCACACTCTCTCCTTTCTAAAGTTAATTTTCGTCTCTTTTTAATATAATTCCAGGATTTCTTTTGTTCCAGCCATGGGTGGATTACATCAGGAAGTAAAAGGGTTTATGTTTTCCACAAAGGATGTGTGATGTCATATGTGGTTTTCCACCTCAAAACACCCTTTCTTTGTCAACAGCGGTATGTTACCTCTGTTACTCGCTGACTGTAAAATGTAATGTTGATGAGGTCTGGCTCGTTTTAATACATGGGCTTACAGAGGCTTGGTTTGCTTAATTTTATGTTTTTAATGTTTTCAACAGCCGAAAAATTTAGCTCATTTACTGTTTCGTTTGGCCATATTTTCTTAAGGAAACATAAGAAAGCAGAAATGCTTCACCAATTGTTCAAATAACTTTCACCTGGATCCTTCATGTCTCTTTCCATTTATTTACTGTACGCAGTAGGATAAATAATGATTCTCACCTCAGTTTTTATACTGCATTAAAATGAAATTAAAGAGCGGCAAACTGTCCTGAACTAATATAACTGCTCAGAGGATGTACCATCATTAAATCCACAACTTTGATAAACTTGTGTCTTTAGGGATTATAAACATTAGTTCCTCTCACAGCAGGGAGATTAAGCCTCTTACAGATTAAAAGCAAATGTTCTCCTCTCCTTATAAACGGACACATTTTCTGTTAAAATTTTACCCATTCGCTCCATCCTCAAAGTATTTTAGGGCTCCTGTCATTTCAGTAATGGATCCACTCTCTGCCAATACCTAAAAATGTGAGCCAGCAGTTCAGAAAAGCACCAAGGTGCCAGTGCCTTTTAAAGGAGCAATCTCTGTGTTATGTAACGCTGGCAAGTTAGCTGTAATGCCTCCAAGGGAGTTCACAGATCTCCTCTTTTCATTTTGAACAAGTCTCCTGTGTGTGAGCAACAACAAACATCCACAGCTATTCTGTGCAGATGAAAATTGTTTATATGGGAGCAGCCAGGTCTTCTGTCTGCCACTGGAGTCATTTATGTGACCTGTAAAGGTTTTACAGCTAGCCGCTTATGTGTACCAGCATGGACATTCTTGTTTAAATAATTATGAAAGCAGACACATTCTCCAGTAGTATAAAGAAAACAATGGTGAACTGTAATCTTCAGCTCTTTCTACTGGCATTGATCATCAACATTATTATGAATAATGCATCCACTGAATATTAGCTACCTCTATGTTGGTTTTCTTGAGCTAAAAGGGACTATATTTGAACAAAAAGTTAGCAAGGGAGAGAGACTGAGATTCATTATGGGACAGTTTCTAACTGTAGTTGATTAATTTTAAGACTAAGGGTGCTTTCACACTAGGGGCCCGGTCCCGAATCTGAGTGCACTTGAGCCCAAAGTCTGGTTCATTTTGGTAGTGTGAATGCAAACAAACCGTGCCCCGGCACTGGGCCTGGTCCCACTTGGGGAGGTGGTATCAGGCACGATTCAAGTGGACTCTGGCATGGTTGAGATGTGAATGCAACCGCGCTCGGATATGGGACAGAGCAACATATCAGCTTCATGACGTCATCGTAAAAATTAAACTTCTTTCAACAGCGCGGCAATTTATTCACATCTTTCCTCAATAAAAAGCGGAAACCATCAGAATCCAGTCAATATACAGTCTGTTGTGACTCACCTTACAGATGAACACAGGTTGGAGTCAGTGAGAGGAGGTGCAAAGGCAATAAAAGTCTCCTTTCACCTTAAAAACTGCTGTATCTGCACAGCGCGAGCCCATTTAATCCTCTGAGCTGCACGTAGATGTGCAGATATGAAGAGCAAAGTTGCTGGCATCTTAAAAAGTGATTTTAATCGTCCATGGCTGCAGGATGGACTTTTTGCCAGGTCAAAACAAAAACAGTCTTTTTTCAGGTTATGACCTCAGTGGTTGCCATGGTAGCTTCTTCTTCTTTCTCCTCCTTTGCGGGGTTGTAAATCAGCTATGTGCATACTGCCACCTGCTGTTTCAGATCGAGTAACTACGCAAGTATGCCCGGGCACGGTTCGATGTTGCTAGTTTGAAAGCAAGCCGGGGGGGAAGGGGGAGGGGGAGGAATTGTGCCGTGGCGTGGTTTGAAACAACTGGGCTTAATGTAAAAGCATCCTAAAGAAGCTAAGAGAGCTAGTGGAACATGGGAAAACCTGAGGATCCATGAACAGTACTGGGTTGCACCAGTGCTGATTGACATTCTGTAGTTTTATGTTGGGATTTCATTCAAAATTTCTACATTGTGGTGCCCTAGCTGACTGTCTATGCTGCCTGTGGGCTGAATAGCATCACATTTGATGATGGCATCTGTAAAAGCAAAAAAGGTGAATATTTAAAACAGACTACACTGTAAAAACTCAGGCTTGTTTAATTTTTTTGTGAGAAAATTATGATAAAAAAGAAATGATATGAAATTATGCACTTTAGCTGACTTTACTGGTTGAAACAAACCATTATATTAAGAGTCTTGAATGAGAATAATGCTGTAATACAATTTTACCGAATATAATCCTTTTTCAGTGTCTTTCTCCTTCTATATACTTCTCATCTGCATCAAAACACTTTGCATTCAGTTCTTCCCCTGATCAAAGCAGTGCAGTAGGTTTTCTATAGACTCAGAACCTCTGCTGTTCTCATCTTAACTTCTGACACAGACTCAAAACGTGTTCCTTTAAACCCAGATTTGATCTAAGGAAAAAGGAAAAAGTTCCACAGTGCTAGATCAGGTGAATAGGGAGGGTGATCAAGCACTGGGATTTGTTTTTTGGGCTAGAACCTCTTCCTAATAGTGTTGATTCACTGTTGACCCTCAAAACCACTCCTCCAAAATTATACTCTCAACAACAAACAAACAAACAAACAAACAAAAAAAAACCCCAATAAACATGGCCTTGAATTTAGACTTGCTTTGTCGTGCTTTCTTCATCGTTGGTGACGATTTTTTACCTTTTACTGACTGCCTTTTTTGTCCCACAATCAAATGACTGCCTTTTTTGTCCCCAAGTTTCATTGCATGTGAGCACTCATGTCAGTGACAAATTTTGGGAAAACTTTGGCACACTCTTTTGTCATGTTCAAATTTTCATGCAAAATTTGCCAATTTCACAAAAAAATTCAAGTTAATGCATTGGTATTTTTAAGCTGATCGTATTCCAACACCTCAGCAAAAACACATAAACTCCAATCAGCAGCTACCGGTGAACTTAAGACTTCACTTATTGGAAACTTACAGTAGTTGTGCATGACTCCCTAACCTTTATTATATAACACTTGGTTAGAATGAACCATATGGTTTTCTCCTCATAAGTGCAGTTTCATTATTTAAACGTCATAGCTTGTAGTTTTCAGTTGAGCCAGCATTTTCTGGGGGCTCAATTTAGATAGTTGTGCAACTAATCTTAGTTGAGCCAACCAATACTGTGTGTATATATATATATATATATATTTATTTATTTATTTATTTTTTTTTAATTTTTATTTTTATTTTTTATTTTTTACAGTGTACCATGATGAAAAGCATTAAATTCAGAAATGTTACAAAATAGAAATTAGTGTTGTGTGAGGATTCACGGTCTCTTCTTCTGCAGCCAGATAATGTATAGGAAGTATCAGTATGCACTGACTACGTTCTGTATTGATACAGAATTATCCACATTCACATTGTGATGCATAACATAATTAATTTTAACAACACTACCAACAAGAAAGTTGAATCCTAACATGTATTATGTACAACGCAGGTACCCAACCTGGGAACCCTGGATACTGGAGATCTTTGGAGCTGGGGGTGAGGTTTTGTCTGCTGCACAATTTGATTGGAAATGCTGACTAAAGTCATGATGAAACACGTATTAGATAGTTTACAAATGTCCTTTTGAATGAAAACCATGTGTAGACCTATTCTAAGGGTTTTGGGTGTTGAGGAAAAAAGGTTGGGAACCACTGATGTACAACATAAGCTAAACATAATTTAAATATGCAAGTTATTAAAAAAAAACACCCACTTAATAAATTTCAGGAATAAAGAAATTATTCAGAAATTAAAACTGTTGTATAACATGCTAGGAACATGTTTAATTCTATTGCAAATTTGTGTTTTTAAAGACTGGACTAATGGGAAACGACTCACTTTTGAAGTCAGCCTCAAGTGGTCATTTGAGGAAATGCAGCTTTTGGTACTGCCAGTTTGGTTTCATTTACCTTCCTGGAGGTTTGCTGCTTGTTTTTTAATCAGCAGCTTTATGATAAACCAGAACACAGGATATCAAAAGGCTTTCTCCATGAATAATATTTAAAAGTTATATAATTTCCTCTGAGCTCACATCAGCAATGTGTTAACCTACTGGGAATTCCTGGAAGTGTGTTGTTTTATCGACAGCTGGTTTGACCTTGCTGCCACTTGCCTAAAGGCTTCAAAATGATTATTGTTGTACTTAATTTGCATGATCTTTTCAGACTTTTGCCACTCATAAACAAGAAACGGACAGTTCAGAAGCTGCTGTGACAGCATTTAAAAAACAGAACTGAACAAACTTGCTCTGAAATAAAGTATTTGGTATAAATCTGAAACAGGGTAATCAGGCCAATAGATGTTTTTCTGTGAATGAACTGCAAATTGATGCTAGAGTTAAATGTATGGTGAGTTTTCATGAATTTTAATACAATCAGGCTGTCTGACTTGTAGATTTCTGCATCACATAGCATCAACTCTTAAATCCTCCTCATCCACCCACTTAAGACTCCTCCGTCACATCACTGTCACTCCCTCTGCCAACTCTGTGCTCGTCCTCAGTCAGGGAGCTGACAGCAGCTTTTTTTTCTCTAATCATCTCAGGTAATTAGTCTCCCAGGGGAACTGATGGGAGGAAAATCTAAAAGAAATGTGAGCGAGTCGGATTTTGCTTCTGGATGGCAAAGGGTGATCTGCTTGCATGATGTTGCAAACTCAAAACAGCCACATAAATGAACGTTTTTGCTCAATTTAGATGGGAAAAAAAGAAAAAAAATAGGCAGATTCATTTGCAATTTTAGGACCAAGAATTCTATACCAACATGAGGGAATTAACTGTTTTTGAAACATTAACCTGTTTAAATAGAGCAAACAACTCTGTAACGGCAACTTTTTATGTATATTTCATATTTTATATATATTTCATATTTCATACACTCTATTTTCTATCTTTTTGATAGAACAGCTGGGCATCATATAAACAATTCACAACCTTGATCTTTATTCATATCAAATCCTCCCTCAGTCAATCAACCCTTTTGTTTTATTTATATTCAGATTTCTTTTTTGCTTTGTTGTCTGGTCTGGCTGTGATGAAAGATTTGCATAATTTTTCCAAACAGCATTTGCATGATTCATTTTGTTGAACTGTAAACATTTGTTCAAACTTTGGACTGTTCAGTGTGTCTTAAAAGAAAGTCCTGTTCTTTTTTATGAGGTGGAGGGGAGGTGTGTGACCCAAATCTGAATTAAAACATAAAATGAGGTACTGGAGACAGTTATGTGATGTTTGAGTACTCTGAGGGGATAGGGACTGTACACCTCTAAACTACTGGTCCCTGTGCCTCTGGTTGACCTCTGAGTAATGCTGCATCCAGACAGAACAGCAAACATCCATTAAGCAAACTTTTCTACCCGCTTATCCAGTGCAGCATCACCAAAGAGCGTGTCCCCATTCCAACCCCGACAGGATGACATTGTGTTTTAAGATGAACTCATATCTCACAATTTAAAGAAGAAATTAAAGGGACATTTTAGGTCAATTACATGTTTGCTTTACATGCAAGTTATTGATAAATAAACACAGATGTTCTCTTTGAAAATATTCAACCACTAGAAGCAGATGGCCTCCAAGTTTTCTGGTTCTACTCAAGATTTCTCTGTCCATAAAGGAAGGTTTCCCTGGAGTAGGTGTTTAAAACCCACGCTATACAAGAAGCAGGTCAGACCAAGCACTTGCAGTAATGGCAAGCTCCATCCAGCTGTGAGTTCACTCTGGAGGAAGCTATAAAAGATTACACTTTTGCACACAAAATCACCAACAGGTACTGCTTAAGTTCACCTCCATATCACATAAAATGGAGTTAACATATCTGTAAATGGCTTTAAAAACTATATTTGGTTTTCTTATACCTAAAGTTGCTGCTGAAGCACCCCAACATTTATGGTTACTAACAATAAACTTCAGATCATTTTTCATCACTGATTCACCCAGAAAGAAGATTTTTAAGTTCTTTAAACTCACCTTGCTATGAATCCCATTAAAAACAGTGGCGCATGTTGTATAGTTGGACCTCAGAGGAGACCACAGTGTGGTACCATTGCATGAATAAATAGCGAGTACTTTTTGAGGGTTTCACTGTTTGATATATCTATCTCATATCATTAACAAGAGTTCTAATATCAGGATAGGTTACCCCCCTGTAGAGTCCAGACACTGGCAGACATACCCACAGAGTTGACTGGGCCCCTGATAAACCCAGAAAATGGGCCCTCCTCAGTTAGGATTTAATAAAGTATCAATGTATGTGTGTTGGATCAGTAGCAGCTGCATTTGATGGCACTTTTCATCAATTTAGTACACCTTTTTCTGCCCATTTTTGCCTTTTTAAATCATTTTGCCACTTTATGGGAAGCCTTGGACAATAGTTGTGGTGATGGAAGGAGTAGGATAAGGTGAGGTGAGGTAGAATGCCCTGAGGAGCTTGGCACAGACAGTGATGAGTTGACTTGGAGGTGGTGATGAAAGAGATGCATGATGGCAGGAAAGAACTTGACCTGGACACTGTTGAGATGTAATGGAGGTGGCTGGGGTGGAGGAGAGTTGCAGCAGATGCACTTAAACAACAGACTGACAGCGGAGGAGAGGAGAACAGATTTTTAAAGAGGTAGTGAACACTTTAACATTTTTTTTCAACTGTACACTGAGGTATCTGACTTAACTATACTAAAACACATCGGTGTTGGTGTTATCACTGAAATTTGCACCAAACTGATAAAAATCTGGATTGTACAGCTTGTAATTAGCTCAAACAGACATCAGCCTTGAAAAATCTTTTCTGAAAAGGTGGGGCTTATGTGACGTAGAAACCGACCATTGGTAGGTTTCTACGTCACGAACGTCACAAACTCTATATAAAAGGTAGAGCGTTACCGCTTCTAACTGACTTTACCATTCAGAAACCACTCCCATCCTCTCCTGCCTGCACCTTCACTGTCTCAGCTCTGAAAGCTCTGGCTATAGTAATGCCGCTGCTGAAGCCAATCGACCAAACTGGTAGTGCACAGATCCACCACGGTCCACCACGACACTATAGCCTGCGTCAGGGGACTCTAGAGGGGAAAACTCCTCCACTTTAAAAGATCGCTATAAGGCAGCAGTGCTGTGGGACTCTGTCTGTGTCTCTCTCTGACAAGGGGACGTCACTGTCACTCCTGCCTCATCTGGAAAGCCCTGTCCTTTTCCCCTCCTTCCTCTCAGAACCAAACTGTTCACTTTCTGTGCATTTTTTGAATTACAGAGGTGGGCGGAGTTAGCTCTGAGCTGGGGGTCCACTTACACTTTAAATACGAGAGCAGCAGGATGATTGGATTGAGAGAGGTTGTGGCTATATACGGGATTGGCTCAGAACGGGATTGGACAAGTTGTGACCTGTGCATTCACATACTATTGAAATAATCATGGAACATTATGAGACGGAGATGTTTTAAAGCTAAATGGAAAGCCGAAACTACACTCCAGATATGGCTGCTGCACTGTGTCACTCCGCCCAGTGGTTTACTCAAGAAATAGTTCTTGTAATAGAGTATTTGCTTCATGTGTCGTAATGTTACATAATTACACATTATTATTTCACAGCGGGGTGAATGTACAGGTCACAACTTGTCCACGAGAGCGTTTTGGAGTTGTTGGATTCTGTATTTCATGAGTTTGATGAGGGAAAGCAAAAAATTCCGTCTGCTAACATAGCGTTATCTGCGTAGCTGGTATATCGGTCCCCCCAGATCTAGAAACAGCTTGCACTGACAACTGAAGGAAACGAACCTATTACTAAGACTATAGGAATTGTGGCAATGGGCGAATTTCCCAAAATGTTGAAGTATCCCTTTAAGTGAGTAGATGCATGATTACCAGAACATGAAAACAGAGAGGGGAAAGATAGACAAGTGAGTGATTAATAATGAATGAAAGGTTGAAGGGAAATGAAACAGTCTTCCTGCTTTATTTAAGACAGGCCCACATCAATACGATGGCTATTTCTAAAACCCCTACAGGATACAGTGCTACCGAACCAAATTCTTAATACTAACACTATAACTTATTTCTTTATTCATAGATGCTAAAGGCGGTTCACGTGTTTTGATTTTATTAAGGCTGAGAGTTCTGTGTAACTCTGGGTAGAGTTGACTGACAGGTGAGTACATTAAAGTCTATTGTCAGAAGATTTAAGGCTTACCGGACTTTCCTTTTTGCCCACTTTCTGATTGATTAAAAGATAAGTGGAGAAAGCATTTCCAATATGACAACAGCCATCATGGGGCTTCCAAACATCACAAGGGCATTTTAAACATTTTATTTCTGTATTTAGAAAGAGTTTAAAAGCTCCTAAAGTTTGCTGCTGATGAACTGTCTTTTACATTAGGTCGTATGAAGCTGTATGATAATGTATGTGAAGGTTAAAGTATTTCTCAGAATGATAAAGTTTTAAATTGTTCTGTAAACATAAGGAAAAAGACTACATGTAGTAAGATATGTACATATTTCGGTCTTGTCTGTTCAAGATCAAACAAAAAAAACGTCTCTTTTCAGATATTAAAGCATCACAGTCTGAAGGCCTGAATGGAGCAGAAAAGTTTTCCCCTCTTCTATCAGAATTGGTGAGGGTTGGATTTTTCCAGCTTGTGTTGCTGTCTTTTTACCCGCGAACACAAAAGCAGAACCACAGACTCAAGGTTAAACTGCACTCAAAGGTTCTTTATGTGGAAGAATTTTTAACTTTGGTTTCCCCAGTGGCAATACCAAAGAAGACAGACCATTCCTCAATGTTCTCACCCCTCACTCTGATAAAGAAGACAGCTGACTTTTATCAGAGAGAGGTAGATTTTCCTCTCTGTATCTTTACCCTGACTAAACTCAAAGTCTGGATCTTGACAGATTCCTGACTAATGGAACAAAACCATCAGCTTTTGAGATATTGGATTGCTATACATTTGTTCACAGCTTGAAGTCTGATGTTCTCCCAAATCTGAGAGTAGATATTTAAGGCAAAGTATTATAGGGTTAGACCAGCAGGCAAATGACTGTAGGGTTTAAATATTCTGATTTAAATAGGTATACTGCTGTCCCCAGTAAATCAGTTTATCCTCAACCACATCAAAAAAAAAAAAGTGCTTTCTCTTTATCGTCTTGCAGATTCTGTTAAGAAAACAAAAAGGGTCAGGGTATTAACAATGTAAATCATTGACAAAACTAAAATGCACCACAAAGTCAAACATTTTTATTTGTTTGAGTTTGCAAAATCAAGGAGTCATTCAGGACTGAGGGATTATGTCCTTGTGACAAGCAGGTAATCCAGACAGTCATTTCAGTATCATCTTTATCATTGTTACTTATCTTGAAACATATATTTTCTCCTTGCACTCTATCGTCTCTCCATTGAAGGGACTAATTTCCATTTATATTGCTACTTAATGCTCTCAGTTGTCCGTTGTGTGATTGTATTCAGGGATCACCCTGACACAGCAGGCAGGCCCCTCGCTGGGCCAACAATGCTGATCTGTGAGCTGAGATGACTCCACATGGGTCAACTGAATGTCAGCTAGATGAAGTGTCAAGAAGATGCTGTGTTTTTTTGTGTATGTGTCCATGGACGGGACAAAAGAGTGTGATGTTTTTGCATACAGGTTTAGTTTAAAGGCAGGAGAACTTTTCAATTAGTGCAACTCATTTTTATGCCTCCACACCAGCAATAGAGGAGCCTGGAGGCATTATAGTTATATTCAGGTTGTCAGTCTTTATTATTGTGAACACAATATAAAAAAATCGGAAAACTTCTTTCAAACTTTGCACAAATGTTCTCTCTGACACAAAGATTTATTGATTTGATTTTGAAGGCTGAATGTTGACTCTGACTTCAGAATTAATTACATAATTACATTTTGGAGATAATAGTTAACCGTCACTGCTACCTGAGATCCTGTAGGCACAAATTAAGGAATTTTGTACAATTTAGTACAAACATACTTGAGATGAACTGATGAGATTTTATGCATTAATTTGTCCCCTACACATGTAACTAGCTCTGCAATCCAAGTTTATCAAAAAAACATCACAGGGATTTCCAAGTCTACCAAGTGTACCTTACTGTAACATGCAAGGTACACACTTGGTAGTGAGAAAGGAGTTATATCATCCAGCGAAAGAAATAAACAAAAATAGCAACACAAAGATCATCGTATCATGTCACATGCTATCACTTTAATGGCTGTCATAATAATCCCTTAAAAGCAAATCCAGAGTTTATAAAAGGCAGCCACGCTATCAAAACATGACACATATCCTACTTATCTGTTATCACTGATGTCCAGTATCACTTATAGTTGTCAACAGTTTTTGGTATCATGAAATGCCGCCCCCACAACCAACCAGGCACTGCCAGAGTGCTCATGAGCAGGGCCATTTGAGCGCGGCTCAGCGCAGCCAAACTGGTGATGGAAAAAGTAAATCAGCATGGCTTGGTTTGACTCGGCGCAGCCAGAAGCCATAGTGGAAAAGCCCCAAAAGACCAAGGACATGTCCACTGATTTGAGGAGAAACTCAAATCCACCACTCTTAATTAAGGGGTAGGCTGTGAGGTACGGTCCTAGCTATAAGTACCTCCGTGTTGTCATCAACACTAAGCTGTCTTTTAATCAAAATAGTGATGCAGCACTGATGTTTATAAAAAAATCACCACAGTGCCTACACTTCCTCCAGAAACTTAACTGGTTTAGGGTGTGCAGCAAACTAATGCCAGTGTTTATCACTCCATGGTTGAATCTGTCCTAACCTCCTGGTTTGGAAGCCTCTCATTAGGAGATAAAAAGAGGTTAGAACATATTTTTAAAGAAGACAGTACATTTATTGGTATTAAATTACCTAATCTGTCTCTAACTTTTAGCCAGACAGTAAAATCGAAGGTTCAGGACATCATACAGGGTCCTGATCATCCTGTTCATGCTGAATTTGAGCTCCTAGCCTCTGGCAGGAAGATTCAGATTGCCAAAGGCCAACTACCTTTTAAAAACAAACAAATACTTTATTTTCAATGCAGAAGTCTGAAGATGTCTTTTAATGATGGTTCTGGCTTCAATAGTCCTTTAAAGTATTTTTGTGTTTGTGCATTTCAGCGTTGTGTTTGAGTTTGTGGGATTATGTTACATGTTACATGTTACATGTTTTTATCTGGCTGCAAAGCCATTCATAAAGATTAAGAATGGTCCTATAAAGCAGGTGCTGGTTCAGCTTAGTTGGTAGAAGTTAAAGTTTAAGGGCAAATCGTCAGAGTTCAGTGTAAAGGGAATTATGTCAGTATTAACACTTACAATCAGAGTTCTTCACAGTTTCATGAGGAGCTGACATTTAGCATTAGCAGTCAGTGAGTAACAAAACATTTAGTAGGACAGAGTGCTTTTGATTTCTAAAGCAAACGTTAATGTTATCGTTTAATTCAATGGAGAAAATCTGCCTGTAATATTAGAAAATACGTATCACTTTTAACCTACAACATGAACTGCAATTTACTTTAATTTTTCTTCATGTCACAATTCTTTTGGGGCTTTTATGCTTTTTTTTAATTGGACAGTGGATCAAAGGAAGTAGGGCAGACGGAGTAGGGAATGACATGCTGGAAAAGAGCCACAGGTTGGAAATTAACCTGGGACAATCATTGGAGGACCATGAGGCATGATCCAACCACAAGGACTTTTACATACCAAACTTAATTTTCCAACATGTTCTGCTGCAGCTTCAGAAAAATGCTATCATTAAGTGTTCAACCTTGCAAAAAGACACATTAAAGATAAAAGATGCAACTTTCAGAGTAGATGTGCAGCAGATGTCACATTTTAGCACCTGTATCTCAAACCAAATCAAACCACACTTCCTCCACCCCTCCTTCAGTGTTCTGACCGATGGCAGTCAATCTTCATTATGATCTTTTATTACATATATACCAAGGAGGAGTAAGTGCAATTTATCAAAAGTATTTTAGACTAAACAAAGGCCTCTTTGTAGGGGCCATGTTTGAAGCTTGTTGTTTTGTAAAATGCTGACCAAATTTGTTTAGCTGAAACGAATATCTAAGATTTAAACAGCCATTCATCTTGATTTACACTGTTGTGACTCCCTATCTTAACTCTCAATGTCTTTTTACCCATAAAGTTAAGCTCAGAGTTTGCTAAATTGGATTATTCTTCAGACTGATGTTTTAGGATGGGGTCTGAAATGAAAGTTTCTATTTCCCCAAACAAATCCTCCAACTTGATTTATCGTCTGCTTGACAGGGAGAGTTTCTGTCTGGAGACAAATGATGTGGTTGCATTTATTGTCTAAAGTGTAAATCTGTCTGATGACAGCGGCACGCTGGGCTCCAAATCACCTGCTGTTTCATCTCACCATGCAGTAACATAGTGACGGAGAGTGCTGTCAAAAACACACACTTTGTCTTCAGCAGTAAAAGTCTATGGCTGCAAGACACACTTCTGTTTTAGATTATCTTCCTTTGTTTTTATATCTTATGATATAAATGAAAACATCACTTTGTAGATTAATTTGTGAATCATTTTATCATCTTTACAGGCATGCACTGTATACAAACGAAAATGTAACATCTATATTGTCTAGACTCTTAGCTTTAGGGCTTACTTTTCTGCAGGTTTGAGCAGTATGGTACTGCAAGGTGAAGGAAAAACCAGTTCTAGGGAGACTCAGGTGGAGGCTGATTGCAATTGATTGCTGGCTGAGGTGACAATTCTCCACATCTACACAGGTGCATACACAGTGTGAATGCTGGGATCCAGGCTGCTGTGTCATCCTTTCTGTCTGTGTGACCTTAAAGGCTTGCTCGCCATAGTTCACCTGAGATGCTTCCTCTGGTTAAAGGTGTTAAAGGTATTTATAAGAAAGGACACCCAAAAATAGATCATCAAACACGATTCACTTCCAGAAATACAACAACAACAATTATTCATTTGGGACCTGGTGACAACACTTTATAACGTATTAGAAACTAAATAAATTAGTTTGATGCTATTGGCATTATCATAACAGCACATCTCTGACCATATCAGCTGTTAACATCATTTAAACACACATATAAGATAGTTGAGCTGTGATATAAAAACCCTTCTTTCCTTATTTCAGTGACAAAGTCATGCTGGCCTTTATCCATCCCTTATCTACATCACTTATCCTACTTTGGGGTCACAGGGGGCTGGAGCCAATCCCAGCTGTCACTGGGTGAGAGGAGGGGCACATTCTGGACTGGTCGCCAGTCAATCACAGAGCTGGCATTAGAGACACAAACAACCAGCCACTTTCACACCTGTAGGTAATTAAATGTTTCTAATTAACCTGAAGAGCATGGTTTTAATCTGTGAGGACGCCGGAGTACATGCAGAGAACCCATGCATGCATGGTGAGCACATGCAAACTCCACAGAGAGAAGCCCTGTCCAACTGGGATCTGAACCAGGAACCTTCTTGCTGTGAGGCAGCAGCTGTGCTGACATGCCAGCTGTTATACACACAAGATTGCCCATAAGGGGGATAAAGGGGAGAGCTTCAGCCAAATGAGGGGCCCATGAGGAAGTCAGCAAAATTATGGTCCATAGTAAAGTTAAGCTTTGTTAACTATATGTTTAATTTAACTGGAATAGTAACAATTACCAAAACAACAAAAATCTATTTTATTTGATTTTTTTTTAATTTGTAGTAGTACATTATAGCTTTTTAAAAAATGTAAACCCCTTTTCTTAAAACATAATTACCTTTTTGGTGATGTTAACAATGTGGACGTGTACTAAACTAAACCACTTGGAAAGCAATGTTAGACTTTATAGCTAAGCCATGCTGACACAAAGATGCCAGACAATAAAGTAGAAGGAACTGAGACAACTCTAAGGTACAAATATTTGAATAATAGCAAAAATGGGTAAAAGCGACCTTAATGGTTAGAAGTGGGGAAGAAGGCAAAAAAAAGATGGTGAAAGTGGCAAAAATGGGTCAAAAGTGGCAAAAAGAGTAAAAAAAAAAAAAGTAGCAAAAAGAGGTCCGAAATGGCAACAATGTTGCAAAAATAGTGAAAAGGAGTTAAAAATAGTGAAAAGGGGTTAAAAATTAATAAAATGGTTTAAAAGAGACACAGTTGAGATAAAAATAGCAAAAATGGGTTACTATAATGCAGAAAAGGGGCTAAGAAAAATGTGAAAAGGGGTTACAAGTGCCAAGAAGGGACAAAAAGTATCAAAAATGGTTTAAAAGGCACAAAAATGGTCACATAAGGCGATGAAAAGGCGTTAAAGAATGGAAAAAGGGATCAAAAAGTAACAAAAGTGAGTTAAAAGTGAAAAAAAAGGTTGTTAATGAGGGAAATGGTGGGGAAAACACCAGCACCGATGCTACTTTCCAACACATACGCATTGATATCGTAAGTAATCACAACCCAAAGGCCCATTAAATGGATACTTCAGGGGCCCAGTCTGTGGGCCTGCCTGTATACACACAAAATCTGTGGCTGTGAAGGAGTCAAAACTCATGGATAGATATCCACTATACTGTCCTGGATGTGTTTTTAGGTTCATTTTGTGCTCAAAGATCATTTAAAAGTTAATAGTGCAATCTCAGCTGTTGAGCTCCTTAAGAATATGTTGTGTAAAGTTTTGAAATATTTTATTTATTGAAGAGCTTTTGGACATAGGTTCTAGCATTATTATATCTTTTTAAATCATCTTTTATATTTGAATACATATTTACTTTTCTCTATATATGTGAAAAAGAATCCTACCAGGCATTAGACCCTGGACTGATACTGTGCTGCCACATCTTTGAATCAAGCTGAATGATTTGAAAGTTAACCCTAGATGGCATCCGATGTTTGTAGCTTACTAGAAACATCAGCTCAGTGTTAATGGCACTTTATCAGAACCAAGAACTTTAAGTGCAGGAGCCCCAAAGGCTTTGTCATCTCAGATGATTATGATATCAGATGATATCATAATCCAGATGATGATGATATTTAATTATCAGATGACTGTTGTTGTGCCACTACTGAAAAAGAACAGTGACATATTTGACAACCTCTCGGAGATTACAAAATATTTGAATTGGTGTTTGCTGACATATAGAGAGTTTGTGTAGTAAATTACAACAACAGTCACATTTCCCATGCCGTCTTAGAGCTCATAGTATCACAGCAGGGTTTGGTAACCTTTCTCTGCAGTTAAAATCCAAACTGATGTGACTGCATAGAAAATAATAGGAGGTTAAAATCACACATCCCTGCATACTGGATTTGAACAGGCTGCTCTCTGACAGGCCACTAAGATTGTCAATCTGATGTATTACATCCAGAGTATGAACTACTGCAATCTGATAAGAGGTTCAAGTTTACCTGAACTTTGACTTTGAACTGAACTTTGGCACTGATAGGTAGGACATAGGCTAGCTTTAAGTTCCCACCCTCTTATATCAGGAGATTGCTGATTTTCTTTATACAAACCCCAACTCCACATTTTGCCCAGTCTTTTCTTGGCTGTCCCAATGTTTTTGGAATATGTTGCATGCATCAAATTCAGAATTAGTTTATTTTTACAAGAAAGCAATCAAGTTTATCAGTTTGAAGATAAATACCATGTCTTTGTGCTGTGTTCAATTGAATAAAAGTTTAAAATGATTTGAAAATCCCTGTGAGGTTTTTATTCACATTTTCCAAAATGTCCCAACTTTTGTGGAATTGGGGTTTGTGATACATTATAGTTAATAAACTTGGTATAACACACTGGAGCGTGTTGTTGAAGTGAATATCAGCATGCTCTGATTATCACTGGAGATGTTAAATATTCAGTACAACACTCCCTCTAGAATGAATATTGCCTCATCATTGGTTAGAACTGAATGCAGGTCTGTAGAAACATTGAATATTTAACTGATCTGAGATTAAAATTTAATCCATATCCACAGAAGTCTGTCAAAAAAAGCTGTTACACAATTTTAGTTCAAACTAAATTCTTGTGTTGAGTGTTTGTGTGTTAGCTCTGGCTCAGTGTGATGCTCTCAGCTGCTCTGCGCTCCTATCATTCTCACTTTAGCTGATGGAGCTTTGTTGTTGGACTGTTTGTAGGAATGTATTGTCTGTCTCATGATGTCTGAGTCTAGTTTGACGGAATGGTGATACTCCCTTTACTCTTGATCTAAAAATATCCAGCTTCCACTTTAAATATGAAATAAGTCCAGAACAATTTAGGACAATCAGAGACAGTATAAATCACTTCAAAACCATATTGTCCTTATTATTTAGTTTAGTTTGCATTGCTTCACAGCTTTTTTAATAAACGTGTATGTATCCATTTTTAACGCAGCATAATTATATAACTAGAAATGGTCAGCTTGACTTTGCTTTATACATTTAAGTGCAAGGTTATTCCTCTTCTAGGCTTTTATTCCTTTATTTGTGCAGTACAGTGTGATTTGGAAAATGAGGGTGATCAGAGAATGGCAGCCAATTAGCAGGACTGCAGTCTCCATAAACTGGACATGGCCTTACTGCTATGCTGTTGTTTCTTATGTGTTTTATCTGGAAATGCAAAGCTATATTCATTTCATGTACTGATCCATCATTTTTGTTCAAGTTTTCGTAAACCTCTTAAAAAGGGCACTCATAGCCTGTGAGCCTCAGTTACAGAGCTGCTGTCCTTGAAGAGTGCAGCTCTCTGAAGCATCTTTATGCCTGCCTACCCCTGCTCTCTCTCTCTCTCTCTCTCTCTCTCTCTCTCTCCAGTTTCTTACATCTTATACATTATATGGACAACAGTATTTTGACGCCTGACCATTACACCAACAGGGACTGTAATGACATTGTATTCAAATACATGTACTTTTATATGGAGTTTATATGGCTGTGGGTCTAACACACTGAACTCATCAAACCATGTCTGTGGCCAAATATTTCTTTTCATATAGTGCATGTCCACTAATAATAAAGGAATAAATGAATTGAAAGTCTAGTAATGTCTTAAAGAATTGCTCAGATTCAACAGAATGGGACATTGCACTGTAAAACAAAAACGAAGCAGATAAAAGCTGCAGAAATGCTTTTGTAGATCTGCAAAAAGTATAACTCTATACTGACAGCTGTTTACCGCAATAAATATTTATTCAAGTCATATGAAAAGAAAAAATAAATTGGCAAGTTAATTACAACTGGTGTTGATGTAAATCATACCATGTGTTTGATATGTTAAATATTCTGTCAGAAATACACCTCATTTTATATCTAATATACTCTCCCTGCATGTTCTTCATCTCTTAGCCATATGTCATCATTGCATTTTACCTTATTTTTGCAAGCTTTGGCTGAGTCTTCATTTCTATCTATAAGAGGAATAAGATCAGAAACGCTTTAGTCATAGAGACTTGTAATGTAGAAGTAAATATGCATCATCCTGCAGAACAGGAAAGGTATGAACTGCATCAAATATGTCATTTTGTAACTTATTTTAGCAGTTACCTACATGTTTGTCTGTTTGCCCACAACACAATACAATTTATGTCCTATTAAACTAAAGTTTATTTCATGGGTGTCTTTCAGTCTGAGTTTGTACAGCATAGTTTGGAATCTGGTCTCTATAAAGACCTAAACTATAAAGTTTGATATGGAATAGCTTGATGGCTGTGTATCTGTGATACCCTTCGTTTTCTCCTAATTAAAACCCAAAGCTCTTCTCCGTTTTTGACCCATAAAGCAGTCCTGTAGGGAAGGAGAAGAGAGGAGAGAGAATCGCTCTGATCACAAATGGCCAATTAAGAGGCGATGCTTTGCACAAGAATCCTGAAGTTGAACGGCAAAGTGTTCTCCCGTGTCCTGAGTGTGGGGTTAATGTCTCACATCTACTGCTGCTACAGAGGAGGTGAAACGTCTCATTAAGTCAATGACACCATTATTAGTGGTGTGTTTAGGATGACATCATAATCTGAAAGACCCCAGAATATCTCAAACTGCTCTCTGATGTATAGGGACTCAAACTGACCTCTAAATGAGCAGAACTATATGACTTTGAGAACTGGGCATTGACTGTGAATACAGGAGTTTAGATTTGGGAGGCAGATGTTCATCACCCACAGTTCTGCCTGTATTATTTGGTACACCCCTGTGCAGATGGATGAGACCTGTGCTTGGGCAGTGATTCTTAACTAAAATTAGACAAAAGAGACGAGGACAGGATAAAAATAGACAGCGGCAGAGCTATTTCTGTTTTATTCCCTCATTGTAATTTTGACACGTCATTATTTGAAGCCATTATTTCTTCATGTTTTGGCAGCTGGGTCACTGGCATCATTACTCAAAGTATCATCCAAGATTCATCTTCTCATCAGCTTAAACATTTTTCACCTCTTTTCTTTCTAAATCTGCTGAAGGGATTGTTAGAATAAGTTCTACTTAGTGTGCTGTGTTCTCTGTCTATGCGTTAGATATTTAAAGACGTCCATGGCATTTTAAAATGGCCTGCCTTTTTGCTTCCTAATTTTTACATACTGTTGTGTTATGTGCAGGACCATTTATGATAAGACTCATCTTTTGTGTTCCTTCTTCTTCTTTTTTTTTTTTTTTTTTGATAAAGATTCATTAAAGAGAGTGGGGAGAGATGCGCGGTAAAGGGCCACAGGCTGGATTTAAACCCTGGCCGATGGTACATGGGTGTGCCTTAAACCACTAGGCCATCTGCACCCCATGTGCTACTTTTTTAATGTTGGAGCAACCAGGGATAAGAATTTCCTTCAGGATTAATAAAGCTCTATCTTATCTTTCTTTATCTTAGTTTTCAGAGGCAGTCAGAGAGTTAGAGTAGCTCCATCAATTCACTTTCCAATCATGTCACACCAACATTGTTACTTGTAACCCTTTATTTGCTGTATTTGTGACAGCTGTTTTACTTAGTTTTGTGCACCACAACAATCAGGATGGTTTGTTTCTTATAGCTTCCAATTAATATTTCAGTTCAGTCCAGCCAATTAGAGTGCCATGTTGTAGTTGTCTTATATTTCTAACAGAAACTGCTAAGGACCAAATAAGTCAGTTCAAGCAGCAATAGCCCTTTGATTATCAATAACATCGGGCCTTCTTCACCAACTGCTTTTAAATAGAAATTTAAACCTACTTGTGTAGGTTTTAAGAAGATTCTGACGTTCACCAGGTTTTTTGTAATCCATGTTTTTTTGTTCTTAGCAAAGAACAAAACTAGAGAACACTGTGGCAACCATTTTAGTCCTGACATGATGAGGGTAAATTATATACATATATAGATATTATTTAAATTACAGCACTATGCAAAACTTTTAGGCATGTTTGGGCCACAAATTGTGGCTGAAGTAAGATTTGGTGAGTAAACTGCCTTAGGGTGCCACTGAACGGGAAGGAAGATTGACAGAATCCTGGTTGTGGTCTGGATGTCTGTCATACAAGGGGCATCGGAAACAAATCTGTTGAAAAATTAACAAATTCACTTCTTCTATGACATTGGAGTGTCATAGATGTGATATGGGTTTCTCTTACATACCTCTCTTAGATTTTTCTCAGGATTTATTCATCAGGCGTAAATTTGATTTCACAGGTGAATGTTATACCTGCTTGACTCTGGGCCTGTTGCATCTGCCTGTTTGGCTGGTTGCAGGGTCATCAGCTGGGGACCACCATTCACTGATGTTTCGTCTCTCTCTCTCTTTTTTGTTGAAGTCTATTTAATTTCAGCTACAATGTCTTCAGATTTATTATGAACAAGAGGTCACATGCATTTTAGTTTTTTAAGTCTTTATTGACAGAGGAGGACAGTGATAAAAGTGGGGGAGAGACATGCAAGAAAGGAGCCATAGGCAAGACTTGAACCTGGACCACTATGGGGCACAGCCTCACCATAGGCCAGCTGCACCACTACGTGCAATTTTTAAAATAAAACCTCAAGACTATACTGAACACAGTCTTGTCAAACTCAGGAGCATTTTAAAACCTTGAGCAATCCCTACACTTTTTATCCAGCACAAACATCCAAATTTCTGCATTACTCTGTACGACAGTGTGTTGAAAAAATATGTTGACTATCAAATGTTAGCATTTGAAATTGCTTTTAAAATTGTTATAAAAAGTTTTTACCATATTTGATACCATACTTGCTTAACATCAGAATATCTGTCACCTAATGCCTCTTTTTGTTGTATCCTCATTCTTCCCACAAACTTCACATTACATACCTAGATATCCCTGCCTAATAGAGCAGCATCCTCCAAAACAATATACAGCACACAAATGATCAATGAAATAACATATTTATTGTTACTTACATAACTGCTATAATTTTTCCCCATTCATCTCTTGTAAGTTTTTTTTTTCTTGTATTAATCAGTTTTATTCTCTTCTAAGTATTTTATGTCATCTTTTATGAACTTTGCCATATAGAGCATGCTCATGTTAGCATTTTCTCTTGAGTTTTATCTTGGACTTGTAGTGTTTTTCACAATTAAGTTGACAACATATGTTGAAACTTATTAAAGCAAAGAAGATGGATGGTCCAGGACACCTTTGAGAGAACAGGACATTTTCATCAAGAAAAACACATAGGACGAAAAAGAATTACAACTCCTGGCTAGCTAGCAGTAACTGCCATGGAACACTGCCTGATCAACAGGAGACTACTGAATGCTACCTACTGAGATAGTATGGGGCGGCGCATACAAACCCAGCGGCCCGGCACTCCATCAATAGCAACAAAACAAAGCTCTACACTTCCACCAGAACTGACAGCGTGCTGATGGAGTTTACATCTTTCTCAATGGAGACTCGGAGACTGAAAGGAGAAGGACGCGGAGCAGCATGACAACTACAGCCAGTGGGGAGGAAGCAGAGACGGCATTGTGCGAGAAGGTGGAAGCAGGGCAAACAAGCTGGGCTGCAGGCTAGGCTAATAGCGGCCCCACACAAACCTGTCATACCAAGCTTCTTTCTCCCGGGTGCCCGCTCCCTCACCAGCAGGATGGATGACGTGAGGCTGCGGATTTCTAACCACCGCCTGGACGACTGTGTTTGCTGCTACAACGGAGACTGCTGCTCTATCTATCTATCTATCTATCTATCTATCTATCTATCTATCTATCTATCTATCTATCTATCTATCTCAAACCCAAACCTTATCTGATTACATCCTCACTCATGATCACCTAAATGTCATTTGGCCAAGTTTGTTTGTCACTAGCTCTAAACAAATCATTACCCACAGGTATAATTTACAGGCTCAAATCAGACTGTGTAGAGGTAAATCTTCTACCTGTAAAGTTACTTAATCAAAGCCTCTGGAGGACATTGAACTAACTATTCATTCTCTGTAAAAACCCAGCCATTGTTCAGGTTCTCTTGAGCGAATCTTTTGATTGAAGTGTTTCTAAAAATATTTCCCCTCCTCCATCTTCTCTGTGCCTCAATGTAGCATGTCAACTACCAGCACCTGACACTTTCCATTTTTAGCATCGAGAGAGAAGGTGTCACGGTGACCCCCAGCTCCATGTTTCTGCAGCTTGCCCAGAGGGTGCAGCTGGCAGCCAGAGATTGGACTCAGCTGGAGACGCTGGAGTCTGTTTGGGTGGGATGTTGGGTGCTGAGGCCGGATGCGTGAGACACCCGAGCCAAGGTGGCTGAGATTTCCAGCGCCTGAGGCCAGGGTTGCCCCTCAGTGCTGCCTGCCTGTCTCAGGCTGCTTGTGCATAAAGTATGTGCTCTTGTTTCTTATGTGACTATTTCCTCAAAATCTAAACAGCACAACAGGAGCAGCTCTCTAACAGGTAAAAAATAGGTTGGTCTATCCCCATTACACTTCATATCAGATTTGAATTTGAGGTTGAAAGCCAAGGTTAAATATCGAGCAAATTTTGGTGAAGGTCACAGGAACAGCTGATGTTTATAACATTACAAAATCACATACATAGTGAGTTAAGCCAAAAAGCAAACATACAAAAACGTTTTACTTTTGTGTGGAAGAGTGATTTAGATCTTCTGTAAAATTGCAGATGCTTGCAGATGCTTTAGGGATTTTTCAGAAAACCTCCATTATAGAGTGCATTTGAAGAGTATTCTCTCCCTTGGGTGTTTTACCCTTTTTTTGATTTTATGAATAAATCATGGTCAAAATATTTGTCTTTTTAGACAAAGACATCTTTAATGTCATAATGTCAACCCTCCTCACATCCACTAAACCATATCCATTTCCTGAGAGGGGCAGAGTTGGACAGCTCATTAACATTTAAAGCCACAGACACAGAAACAGCTCGTTCTGAGCAGGGCTGAAACAGAGGGGTTTTTTTACACATGCAAAAATCCAATACTGGAGTGTTTTTCCAGCAACAAACTTCACAGGCATGTTTTGGGGACCTCTGAGACCAATGCAAACTTGTCTTAAAAGGGTAAAATATGTGACCTTTAAAACGACTGACCTAATTCAACAGAGGTCCAGCCAGTTGGTCCTGAATGGGAATCACCTGAGTGCAGGAAATGCATCTCAAGTGATTGGAGTATAAAGACACCTGTGTCTGGAAGGTCCAGTTCCTGGTTCATCAGTGTTCCTCCTGGCTACCATTACACCATAAAGACAAAACTCCAAGCAACCCAGAGGGAAGGTTATTGAAAATTACTGGTCAGTGGATGGAAAAAAACTGAGGACAGCCCTGCAAGAAGGAGACTAGTGAGAGAGGCCAACAAGAGACCTATGACTACTCTGAAGGAGTTACAAGCTTCAGCAGCTGAGATGGGAGATACTCTGCAAACATCAACTTGCCGGGATTTTTCACCAGTCAAAGCTTTATGGGAGAGTGGTAAAAAGCCACTGTTGAAGAAAAATTTTTTGATAGATTTTCCAGCAAGATAATGACCTGAAGAATACAGTGAAAGCTACAGAAAAAGGCTTTAAGACAACGAGACAAATTTTCTGGAGTGGCCAAGTCAAAGCCCAGACCTCAAACCAATAGAGAAACCAATTTGTGGCTGGACTTGAAAAGGGCTGTTCACACCAAATTATGTTGACCATGACTGATTTATAAAATCAATTAAAGGGTTAAACATCCAAGGGGGTTGAATACTTTTTTATATCCACTGTGTTGGAAGTGACATAGTCTCTTGTATATCATCTCTTTTGTGAACAATAAAACATGAAAACATTAACAATACGTTTCCATACACCATCTTTTCAAATTATGTCCTTTTTCTGTCTAAGCAACTTCACTTAGAGAAGACTGAATCTCCCCCAACAGCTTGATCCCAGCTTTTCTTATGACTTCATAAAACAAAGAGTATTTAGAGGAATGGGAGGTTAAGCTCTTAGAAACCAGTCATCCACACCTCTATCGTATGTTCCAGGTTTTCTTTATAATAGGCCTCTGCTGGTCATTAACCCCAGGTAATCAGCTGTGCCCTCCCAGCTGAAAATCCGCCTGCTTACTGCAAACTATTTTCCAGTTGAAATGTCTTAGTTTGGCTGTAATGGGCTCCTCCTCATTTCATGGGCTCTTATGTTCTTCAGCACATTGCCCTTTTCACACACAATTACCTCCTCGGCTCTTTTTTTGAGGCTCATTAGCAGGACTCACGGGCTTATCCTGCCCTAAAAGCAGGGGCTTCAAGGGAAACAAGTTCTTCAGCTTCTGGAGGAGGATCATTTAACTCATCCAAAACTGTGGAAACTATAAAGCCATTAAACTTCAAAATGAGTTGTTCAAATGAGTCCTTGTTTTGTTGTGGTAAACCTGTGTGCAAATAGAGTGATATATCAGCATGTTGTGTCAGTTATTCTGTTAGTGGCAGTGGCATTGTATTATGTTGTAGCACTAAGGATTTTTAATTAGGGTGCCAGGTCTGTGCAACAAAACCAGTCAAAAGGTCAATCGGAACCACCCAAAAGCTAATTAAACCAGCCTAAAAACCAGCACAATTTCACACTTAAAATAAAACTGTAAAAGTCTGCCACACTTTAATACATTTACAAATGTATTGTCTATTATTGTCAAATGTATTGCAATAATTACAGAATAAGGCCAGTACCAGCACTGGAAACAGTTTTCCCTATGCAGTTGTTACTTGTAGTTCTTATGAGCTGTACAGCACAGCATATAAAATATACTGCTAAAATAACTGAAGGAACACTTAAGGAACACTAGTATAACAACATTATGAATCAGCCCTCAATGGGATTTTGATTTTGGGTTCTACTGACCATTTTTCACTCTCACTAAAGCACAAACAGCTCCCTAAATCTTAGTCTCTTCTTTTTCCTCAAACTGCTGGACAAAGTAAATGAGCTATTTTACTTAATATACATTTAACTGAATTTAAATTTTTACATGTAGTTTTAGACTACACACTTACATTTAACAAACATGTCAAAAAGATCACAAAGACAATAAAAAACAAATCTAAATAAGGCACCATATACCAATCAAAGCAGCACAGCTGTATATACAGTGCTTAACAAATTTATTAGACCACCACCCAAAGTAAGGTTTATGCCACAACTGCATCATGAAGTGCTTTGATGCGGACTCTTTCATTTTCAGTGAGTTCTCCACGTTTTACCATTTTGAACAGGAATGAGGAATTTTAAACTGAATTCACCTTTTTATACCCAAATTTGAGCTGGCTCACTGGGCTTCTCTGAGAAGTCAGAAATTAATCAAGCATAACATTCAACCACTAAAACTAATTTTTCTGTTCAAGAATGCAAGTAAATAACTATAGTTTGACATATTAATCAAGAAAAAATAATGTGCTTTAGCTACAATTTTTTTCAGTTTTTTTTTGTAAATCAGTACATTTGAAAATTCATGGATAACAACAATAGTTATATTTTAGAATTAAAAATATCATTTTGTTTAAAGAGCTGCTACATATTAGTGTATTAACCATTGCAGAAACATAAAAAATGATTTTGGTAATTACCAATGCTGTTAATTTAGGGCAGCTGTGGCATAAACCTTACTTTGAGTGGTGGTCTAATAAATTTGTTAAGCACTGTACATGCAGTGATTTTTTTTTACCTGTCTTACTGTGTCACAGTGTGGAGCCAAGCTCCCTTGACTATTATTAAGCCTTTTTCTTCTCTGTATAACCAAGCATTAAAAATAACGGATAAACAACCCAGGAGCTGGCATCACTGTCACATACTAAAGTAGTCCATTTTGGTTAGTATTGATAATTTATTAGAATTCTCATACATAAAACTGGTTTTAATACTTACAAAACTTAGCACCAGAAATTTTATGAAAACTTTTCCTGAGGCAAACAGATGTTCTGTCATTTGTTAAGTCATTTCAGTTTTGTTTTTACACTGCCCCCTGCCTGTAAAGTCTTTTATGTGGTTTGAGTTTAGTTTAGACTTTACACTGCCCCCTCCTGGCTGAAGATACCAGTGAACTTCAGTGTTGCCAACTCAGCAATTTTGTTGCTATATTTAGCAAAGTGGCTAGCGGCAAATCTATCCACTTCTTCTGGTGTTATTGGAGACTTTTGGAAACTGATGTGAAAGCACATATTGTTCTTACTCTTCTAAATGAGCAGTGAGTGCCATGGCCCCCTCCCCTGTCCCAAAGCACTCACAGGCGCAGCCTAGTCCTTGCGTAGCAGTCCCTCCCAGCTGCAGAGCAGCAGATATTCACCCCTCTACTTTTTGGCCCATTGTTTATGATTGTTTATGTAGACTGTATAAAATAAAATAAAAATGTCCATGTTTACTGTGACTTGTTGTAGGCTCCTAAGTGGACCAAAAAGTTAAAAAACCAAACCAAACTTAAGGAAACTACAAAGAAAAGAAAGAAAAAAAAGAAAAAAAGAAAAAAGATAACTCAATCAGTGCCTCTTTTGGGTCACGTTTGCTGGTCCCAAGTGCTGGTCCCACAGACCTGGCCAAGGTTGCAAGGTCTGTGGTTTTCCTGTCGAATTGGGCTACTTTTTGCATACTGCCGCGAGTAGATTTTTTTTCTCCGCAGGTACATCGGACCCATTTTTTATGTCGTTTTTGTGTATTTAACATCCATAGAAGAAGAAACTACTTCATATACACTAAAATACAACTAAATCAACCAGCAGAGAAGCAGGAAATCGTGGAACATGACACTCGACCAGTGGGCTGGTTTTGTCACACAGATCTGGCAACCCTGCCAAGTACAAATTTAAAAAAAGGGTTAGAATTGTGATACCAATCAACCAATCTCCCACAACCTTAATTCCCTCTCCTACAGTGTCCATTACAATTACATACACATGGTCAATTATGCAAATTAGCTGCTGACATCATTTAGTGACTTCTAGTGACTTTTAGGACAGTCAACAGCTTCTTTCCTTGCTGAGGAGTTGGCAACACTGGTGAGCATGTGGTGGTGTGAGGTGCTTTGGAGTGCAGACAGTAGTTGCTTCACCTCCTGCAGGGTTATCTTTGTCATTGGTGCCTTGGACACTATTTTTCCGTGAATATAGTTTTTTTCTACTTTAAGGTAGAAAATGAGGTGTCATGTTTAAGTTTGGGCTTCACCTTTTATCTGTAGATTTGTAGTTAGCTAGGTTTTTGCTAGCAGAGCTGTAAGCTAGCAGCATGACTAAGCATTTTGAGTTTCATGGTCTTTGACTGTGCCTTTTTTTCTGTATTAATTTGTTTGCATTATTTAATTTGTGCTTTTCAGTGGTTTTACAAAAAATACATAGGCTACAGAAATTCTTTAATAAATGTCCAGAAAAGATGCGCCTTGCACTTACCAAAGGATTTCAAGTAGTGCTGTCAATTGATTAAAAAATTAATCAAGTTAATCACATCACTATGCTGTGAATAATCCTGATTCATCACAGTATTTCTTTAGTTTTTGTAATTTTTAGATTTTTAAACGTTCTTATTATCATGTGTTTATTTTCACTATTTTAACTTTACAGCACTTTGGAGCACTGTGTCACTCCACCCAGTGGTTTACTCAAGAAATAGTTCAGAGTATTTGCTTCATGTGTCATAATGTTACACAACTATACATTGTTATTTCATAGCGTGGTGAATTTGCAGGTCACGACTTGTCCACGAGAGAGCGAGAGAGTTTTTGAGTTGTTAGATTGTGTATTTGATGAGTTTGATGAGGGAAAGCAAAAATTCCATCTGCTAACATAGCGTTAGCTGTGCAACTGGTTTAACGGTCCCCCCAGATCTAGAAACAGCTTGCACCGACAACTAAAGGAAACAAACCTATTACTAAGACCATAGGAGTTATGGCAATGGGTGAATTTGCCAAAATGTTGAAGTATCCCTTTAACCTTTTCACCCCAGGGACGTAAACATCTGTGCAGGAGGACTATAGGAGGAAGTTGTGGTCAAACTTAGTCATATGATTAAATTGTGTTATGATTTTTTAAACGCGTTAAGATTTCTAGATAAATCACGAGTGTTAACGTGTTTATATTACCAGGTCTAATTTCAAGATGTTAGCTATCTGTTTAGCTTTGAACATTGGCTCCTCATAGCAAAGGCGGTTAGCATTTTCTAGTGAAACTCTTAAATGTGGACTGTACTACCAACTAAAATGAATTTAACATGACTTTTGACATAAGTGTTAATTTCAGCTTTTTCACACAAAAGCAGAAATTAACTGAAAGAGAAGCACTGTTTATTACCTATATGTGTCAAAACTTTTTTTTAACAATCTCCTATGCTGCCTCTATCATGTTTTCAGTTTGAAAAAGGAAGAGAGAAAGCCACATAGACCAGGAAAAAAAAAGAAAAAACACAAAAAACCATAATTACCACCCCAAATTACAGGGATGCAGATCTGTATGGGATAAGAATTGCCTGTGGACCCTTGTATCTTCTGAAATATGGTAGGTAATTTGCCCTGGAATTTTTACTCCACAAATTTCAGCCATGGTTGGTTTCTGAGGGATTAAAACACACACGGCCTTTGTGATTATGATAAATGATCAGAGGTCCCTAGGTGATACCAATCCTGTGTGAATAGGGCATAAAATGTACATTTTTACCCTACAGTCTTTTCATTAAAAAAAAAAAAAAAAAAAAACAATTATTATCTACCTTTAATTTTATGTATACTTGATCAATTTGCTTTTCCCTTTATTTTACTAAAATCCTGACTAAGGACAGGAGATGGAAACTAGCATTAGCTATAATCTCTATATACTGTATGAAACATCACTTATAGCTTGTTTGTAACAGGCTGAAGTTGTACTTTTCATTTTCCCTATCAAATAAGCTTTATGAATTTAAAAAAAAGTTATTTATTTCAACAAAAACACTTCAAATTATTATTTAACCTATTTCCCATTCTTTTGTGATGGGGCAGAGCCAGAAGTGTTCAATATCAAGGGCTTAGTCCTAACTAAAGGGGGCACTTTTTCCAAGTAATTTTGAATAAAAATTCAGATTTAAAATACCATCAGTTCTCAACACTATTCTTACAGAATTGAGGCAGCTTAACCAAAAAATAATCAATTAAGTTACACAACATTCTGAATTATGTGTAAAAGTTAACAATTGGAACTTTATCTTTATTTTTTTTATAAGGTACATAATAGCAAAAATGGGGTTCCAGCCAAAGATACCGTATATTCATGAAAATACAAAAAAATGTATATATTTAATGCAACATTAAAAGTATCTTTTACTGCAGTGTGTGTAAAAGCTCTTGGAAGTTAAAGATGTCTGATTTTGTCAGTTTGGCTACAGAAATTAAATTTTATTCATGATTAAAGTAAAGTAAAGTCATACTTTATTAATCCCTGAAGGGAAATTCACAAACATTAACAGGGTCCATTTGCTTCTAGTCATCTGTCACTTTTTTCATTGTATTTTTAACACTCATTAACAACCATGTGCCCACCTAATGGGCCACATGTTTCTTTGCAGTAGTTGAAACATAGCTTGCTTCTTGATGTGGACACCTTTGCTTCTTTTTTTTGCAACCAAAATTTTTCAAGTGCGAGACAGGAGGGCACAGGTGTGTTAAGTGTGCGTGGCTTTGCAGAGTGTGCAGACAGGTGGGGATGCAACTGTGTGAAAAAATTCCATGTTTACCTGGTATTCTGCTTGTTGATTTCATTGGAAGTGAGTAAAAACAAAGTAGTTTTGTAGTTAAGTTATGATACTGAGTTTTATCGGTGAATTACTGGACATCAAAAACAGGTCCACTCCAGCAGAAGGCCTACGTCAGAAGTAGCGACAGACCTGCCAACCCTGTTTCCAGTGCAATTCTCCAGTAGTTCATTTAAATCACCATAAATGAAATAGTTCAATTGTTTGGTGAGTTTATCTCTGAACCCGTCCACTTACATCTACATCTTTAAATGAAACAAAAAAACTTTTAACACTAGAAATATTTGCCCTTGACTACAGAATCCGTATTCCTGCAGCATTATTTAAGAGAGATGGAGACTAAAAAAAATTGAAAGCACAAAAAACATGCAGCTTTTCATTCTCATTTATGGCCCAGTATGTAACCTGCCCTCTACCTTATTGTATGTTTCTGTTGATAAAACAGGGTCAGCTGCTTATTGCTGACTGTAACCTTGTGGAGCAAAGGTAAAACTACATGACTTCGAAAATAGTAAGCCTGAGCATGTTAGAAAAGTCCATAGTCAACGTATTCCTCCAGCTAGTCATTATAGTCACACTGCTTTATGACAAGGTTAGGTTAGCTGGTTTGATAAATGTGACCTTTAGATGTCACCTCTTGTTGGCATCTGGGTTCACTTGGACATCTGCATGTGCAGGTTTTAAGAGGAAAAAAAGGCTTCAGGAAATATTCCAAACAACGTCAGAATGATTGACACAGTAAATTTAACATCAAACGTTCTAGTGCCTGCAGTAACATGGCAGTCTTTGAAGGAAACCGTTTTCAAAGTGGGCCAGGGGTGAACATGTGGAGCTCAGTCCTGGGGGTTGGGCTTACCGCTCAGCCCCGAGGAGAGGAATGGTTGTTTTTGAAGTTTCTAGAAGTGAAGTCGGAAACTTCACTGGACGCACTGCAATGTCGGATACATGGCTATGAATGCAAAACTATAGCTGCTGGTACCAGAGCCTGCATAATAAAGAAAGATTAATTAGAAGTCAATTACATTATTTTTAGGGAGAAAGACCTCCAGGCTCCATTACTGTGAAGCATCTTTACTAAGCCTAAGCCACATTAATGTATAAGAAATAGGACACATTCTCCTGGAGAGCAGCTGATGTAAAGCTAGAAGGTGTTTCATGGAAACCCTAAGCCCTTTATAGGGCACTCATTGAAATACTTAAAAAATTCAGAATATAAGCCCTATAATATTATTGGTGGAAATTCCAATACTTTTAAAAAAAACCTATATATACCTTATCATTTTTATGGTGAAAATTAAGGTCAACGGAGTGACTTGCCCGTTTCTGGTTTAAAAAAAAAAATCCATAGAGTGTATGCATATTGAGATGCTAATAATGGAAAATAGACACATATAGAGGCTGGTGAGTATTTACTTGCACATTAAAGAGTTATTTAGATACAAAATGTTCATTAACAACACTCATTAAGGTTGCCTTTAGATTGTGATCTCTTCTGGAGGCAAGACCTGACTAGCTTCAGAATACTGCATAAGTAATGGTGGTACCACCAGTTTTATTTCACATTTCCGACAGGAAACCTTTAATAATTACATATATTGAAAAACTAAGTGAATTTTGTCAGTGATGAGGCTCACAATAAAAATACAAATTAATCTATGTCTATTAAGTAGAATAAAACTACACACATATTTATCTTCAATACTACTTTTTTAAATTAAAAACTGTTAGAAGGTTATAAAACTGGCCAAAAGTCACTATTTTACTATTTATACCTTGAAAATGTCTATTAATTAGTAAAATTTACCACTGGATCACTCTTTATTTTTTTTTACAAACCTACTGTAATATCTAACTACAGTATAGAGTATTATAATCCTACATTATGATTAAGATATTTGTCAAGAAAATATCCTTAGTATTGTTGCTGAGTTGGCCAATGTATACAATAATATAAACAACATTTTACACTCCTAAACAGGCATATGTCCAAATATTGTTTCTCCATTTTTCCACCCTGAAATTGCAGTAATTTCTAGAATCCTATGCAAACAAAAACTATCATAACATTTAGCACTACTATTCACCTTTATAATGTTTAAGTCTCATCAACTTTATCATGGGTAGTTAGACATTATGGCCATTTGTTTGGGACCAAAAGAGTCCTAAAACTGTGTTTTGCAAGTTCTGGAGGAAACAGGAAGTTTGAGATTCTCTGTGCTACTGATGATTGGTCAATTGATGTCACTTTCAGTGATTTTGACTTATCTCCACTGATTGACTGAGAAAAATATTTTTTTTTCTGCTGTATCACAGAGCTCTGAGGGAGAGCCACAAAGGAAGTCTACATAAGTTGCCAGTTATGGATCCGCGCCCCATAAAGGGTTAAGTTACCCTGACATCTTGGTGGTTACAGAGCAGATCTTGACTTCCAAGGACACAGGACAGTCGAAGGATTGGCAGTGTCAGAGTGAGAAGAAAAAGCAGATGTTGCTCCATAATGGCTCTGCCTTGGTGCAGACAAGAGTTGTGAGCAGATAAACTAAAGAGAATGGGGATGGTTGGAGACCGTCACCACTTTCTCCAGAGGTGACAGTCTCCACCCTTCTGTCATTTCCTTTAGATAATCCTGAGCAAGTGAACTTAGATTGATGTGAAAAAACTCCAAACAGGGGCGCAGAAGTATTAGAACCCAGCCTCTTAAAACACCTCAACTGGCTCCCTCTTTGTGAAGATCTCTCTTTCATCTGGAGGTTTGAGCTCCCCTCCCTATCTTTGAGGCTGAGCCCAGCCATCCCAAATATGTGTTATTCTTTTACCCCTGGAGCTCATGACTATAGGTGAAGATGTGGACTGACTGGTAAATTGAAAGCTTTTCCTTGGGTCTCTTTTCTATGATGGTTCAGGACATTATCCCTAATCCTGCACCAAATTGTCAATTTCAGAATTCACCCTAACTCACGAAGGACATGCCTTCTCCATGTCCACAGAACATACATAAACTGGAAGAGCACAGTCACATAATCCCCTAAGTAGCCTTGCAGGAGGAAAGAATCAGTCCACTGTTTTCCAAGGGCAGCACAGAAACGGCATTGTTCTTGAGTAGGAGTTGTGTAATACCTCAATATATGCACTCATCCTCGAGCCAATCTCATCCTAACCTGGCTGGCACCCTGCCACTGTGGAGCTTCTCGACTACCTCCGAAATCTCTGTGAAGGGTAATGGAAGGGCTTTCCATGGATCTTCACATTCTGCCTCCTCATCAGAGGAGGTTGTTTTCAAGAGGTCCTCAAAGTGTTTGTTCACTGCTCGACAATATCTCCAGTATGGGTCAGCGGTTCTTTACCCCAGCCAGAGTAAAACTTTTCTCAGCCTAAATCATCTCACAGTTTGCTACAATTTCCCTTAGGACAGCTGAAAACACTTCGCTTTCAAATCTATGTCTATAATTATGGATTTTTTGCTTTTGTATTCAAGGAAATCTGGGGCCTTTGGGTTTTTGGAGACTCCCAGATAAACCAAACCTAAACATATTAACTTTTAAAGTTTGAGTATGAATTTGAATATAACAGAGTCCTTCTCTTCAGCCTCTGGCAAATAAGTGCACATGAGTTGAGTTGAGTGTAAGGTTGATGTCTTCAAACCCTTAAGTATGATGTTGCATTTAGATGACACTTTATTTTAACTGCATGCAATAGGGATGCATGATATTGGATTTTTACCGATATCCGATATTTTAAAACTCATTTTGGCCGATACCGATATTTAATTACATTTTTTCCTCTGTAAAAAACACCAATTCTACCCTGAACTACATATATATATATATATATATATATATATAATTTTTTTGTAGAAACTGACAAATAATGTGATTTTTATCAGAAATCAGAAATCAGAAATTTTTTTTTTCAAATACAGCCATACACAAATAAAAAACTTACAGTAGTGTCTTTGGGTTACATGTGCATTACATGCTACATGTATTTTTATGCATCTTTGAGGGCAATAAAAAGCAACAAAATAACCTGTTGACACTGAACTCCACAGTGCTAAAAAGAAATAGCCTATAAATTTAGATTGATTCTCATCAGCCAGTTTGCAGGATGGCTCCTTGACATACTCCTGACAAAGTGCTTTAAATAACAACAACAACAAAAAGACAGATTCTTAAATGCAAAAAATATCTAGCAAAAGTTTAGAGCTTAAATATGCTTTAAAATTTTTGAGACTCAAGATGAAGACAAGAAATAAAATTTCATTTGAAGTAGTTCTCCTGATTCTGCTTTAAACAGCACAAACTAACTAAGCAACCAAGTTTAATGGTGTGCGCATTGCACGGGAGACTTGGTTCACAGACATCCGATATTGCTTTTGCCATGTTTCGTGCACTGTCATGTAGCACGACGTGCACATTCTTTTTCTCTATTTTCCATATCCGATACATGTTATCAAAAGCAGCTGCAATTGCGGCTGCTGAGTGAGCACTCCTGTGAGTGCAGGACAGGCTTTTAAAGAGTGAAATCCTCATCTATCCACTGAGGCAGTGAGGCTCAACATGATAACAGGATGGACACTTGATGTCATTATATCTGTGAGAATTGTATATCTGAGAATTAGTAAAGCATTTATAACCACAACCCTTACTCTGCCTGTTTTACTAATGCATCAATAAGGTACAGTGCCTATAAAAAGTATTTAGCCCTTTGGATGTTTTACCCTTTTATTGATTTTAGAAATCCATCATGGTATATATATATAATTTGGCTTTTCTAAAACAAATAAATAAATAAATAAAATAAAAAATCCAAACCCTTTAAAGTGACTGACCTAATTCAACAGAGGTCCAGCCAGTTGGTGCTAGTAGTTTCACAATTAGGGAAATGGGGATATCCTGAGTGCAATGAACATGTCTCAAGTGATTGTAGTAGAAAGACACAGTCTGGAAGGTCCTCTCACTGGTTAATCTGTATCCCTGCCTACTATTACACCATGAAGTCAAAAGAAGCAACTCAGATAAAATGTTACTGAAAAGTACAAGTATGGAGATGGGAAAAACAAAAAAACATTCCAAGGCACTGAACATTCAAGGAGTTCAGTTAAATCCATCATCAAGAAATGGAAGGAATATGCCACATGAGTGAATCTAGCCTAGATCAGGCCGCCTCACAAACTGAGTGGCCATGCAAGAAGGAAACTAGTGAGAGAGGCCACAAGACACCTATGACTACTCTGAAGGAGTTCCAAGCTTCAGCAGCTGAGATGGAAGAGACTCTGCATACAACAACTGTTGCCCAGTATTTTTTTTTACCAATCAAGGCTTTATGGGATAGTGGCAACAAGAAAGCCACTGTTGAAGAAAACTCATGTTGATCTTGACTAAAATTCACCAGTAGGACTGTGGGAGACTTCATGGTCAAGTGGAATAAAGTTCTTTGGTCTGATGAGACCAAAATGGTGCTTTTTGGTCACCAGACAAGACACTATATTTGGCAAACACCAAACACTGCACTTCACCTCAAATACAACATCCCCACTGTGAAGCACAATTGTGGCAGCATCATGTTGTGAGGATGCTTCTCGACAGCTGGCCCTGGAAGGCTATAGGGCAGGGTAAAAGTGAACATGGCAAAATATAGGATAATCCTTGAGGACAATCATATTTAGTTCTGCTAGAGAACTACAACTTTTGAGAAGATTTATTTTCTGGCAAGACAGTGACTCGAAGCAGACAGTGAAGGCCACACAGAAGTAGTTTAATGACAACAGGTGAATGACAGGTGAATGTACTGGAGTGGCCGAGTCAAAGCCCAGACCTCAATCCAATTTAGAATTTGTGGCTGGACTTTAAAAGGGCTGTTCATGCCTGATCCCTATGCAAACTGACAGTTTGAGCTGTTTTGCTAAGAAGAATGGAGTAAAATTGCAGTGATTGGGACCTAGCCATACAGACTCAGTGCTGTGATTGCAGCCAAAGGTGTATCTACAAGATACTGACTTGAAAGGGGTGAATATTTATGCAATAAATTATTTTACTTACATTTTTATTTAGTTGGTATTACTTTGTAGAAATTTGCTTTCACTTTGACATCAAAGATTTCTTTTTTTTGTCAAAAAAGCCAAATGATATTGATCATGATTGATTTATAATACCAATAAAAGGGTAAAATATCCAAGGGGTAAATAATTTTATAAGTACTGTATTAATAAATCTGTTTATAAATTACAGCTTTAATCACAATACAATTGAGGACCATGAATAGTGAATTAGTTTTTAGTCTCACTTACTGCATGCTTTATTGTTCCTCTAAGCACACTTTGGTTGAGTCATGGCAGCGTCTTTATTCCTGTAGCCACACGGATGTAAAATAAGTCCACCACTGCACCATAATGTCTTATTTTACTTATTAAAAAAACCTCCCATCCACTGAATTAATGTACATTCCCCGAGCATTGGCAAGCTATGTAGTTTCAGGCAATGATTTAACATACAGTAAGTTAAATCACAGTCCTTTTTGTGATTCAAAAGTATGGGCTACATCAACTGAGCTTGCGCATGTGGGTTAAGGAGGGGCTATGACATAACTTTTTCAGGAAAGATGTGCTTGGTTGAACACATGGAGACAAAACAGTTGGCGTGTACAGATTGGTTCATTCTGGGACCTGGTTTCAAAAAGTAGCACTTTTGGGCTCCCAAATCGCCGGTTCGGTGTGGATGAAACTGACACTTTTGCCTATACTTTAAAACTTGTCTCTGTGTGGACGGCCCCTTTAATCAGAATGTCCAATCAGAAAACTTTAGAACTAGCTGATGTAATTTCAAGAATCTGAATCTGAGCCAAGTCTGGTCAGTGTAGTAACAGTAGCATAAAATGCCACATCCTTTCACGTTGCTACAGTGAACTTCTACATGTGTTTATTTATAAGCTTATGCAAACATTGCAATTTGACTGACAATGAACAAAATCAATAAACCAATAAAAGTTTTAGCATTTCTTCATCAGGTTTATATTACAGGCAGTGCAAAGAGACTGGATTTTTAAAAACTGTGTCTCTTTTTTTTTTGTCCTGTCAGATAAACGCTAGTCCCCAAACAACAACTCATTTATCTGTGATCACAGAGACACGTGGAAACAAGTTTAAAGCAGACTAAAATACACCAGCCACTCAGATCTGGATAAATAATAAAGACATCCAAATGCTTACTCCATGTGGAGACAAGAATAGCTTTGTGATGCAACATCACAGGAGATGACTTAACAAAAGCACTACACCTAACTGCAATTCAGAGCAGGATGAAATATTTAGCAACACCACTCTTTGTCGACTTTCAGTTTGAGTTCTCCAGTATGCACTCCTCCATCTGTTAGCACCTTAATTTTGAGCAAATTGTGTTTCTATATGATTTAGAAGCTGATATTTCCAAACGCATTTAAAGCAGTCTATCCTTAGTGATGTAGTTGGTTTTATAAAACCCTTCTTACAACATCAGATCACCCATATCTAATGTAATCTCTTTCTGTATGTATTTAAATGTGTGTGAGTGTCTGTGTGTCTCCATATAACCCCTCTGGGTGGATCTGATAAAGCAAAGTTATGTTACCCTCATTCAGTCTCTTCATTCACTATATTTGCTGTCTGGCACAACTTCATAACATTTTTCTTTCACAGAAGACGCCTCCAAAGGGATTTATGTAAGTAGGCTTGCCTATAGCAGTTTGGATTCCATCTGATTAAATTTGAACACATATCTTATTTTGCTTTAAACTACTCCCTCTTTTCTGTGTCACTTGATGTCAGCTGTATCCTGCAAAGTAAGTCAGTTTGACCAAAGCAAGGGGCACCACTGGGGTTGTTTATAGAGGTGAAAAAGTCAGATCAATCTCATTCTGCTGTGAGTTTTTTGTTAACAATATGGTATATTTTTAATGCAAAGGTGCCCTCTAGTGTATGAGAATTAAATAGCATTATATATAAATACATACACCACCTGATTTTTAGGTGAGCAAAAGTATTGGAACAGATAGACTTAAAATAGATAACTTGAATAAGACTGAATATTTAGATGCAAATCCTTTCATTGCAATAACTGCATCAAGCCTGTGACCCACTGACATCACCAAACCTTTTCATTCTTTGTGATGCTTTTCCAGGCCTCTTTCAACTGTTTGTTTTTGGGGGGGGTTACTCCCTTCAGTCTTCTCTCGAGTTGATAAAATGCATGCTCTATAGGGTTTAAGACTAGAGATTGACTTGACCAGACTAAAACCTTCCACTTCTTGCCCCTGATGAACTCCTTTGTTGTTTTAGTAGCGTGTTCTGGTTCATTATCTCGCATGATGAAGGATCTCCTAATCAGTTTGGTTACAAGTGTCTTTAAATTGGCAGACAAAATGTTTCTGCAGACTTCTGAGTTCATTTCTGCTACCATCATGTGTTACATCATCAATGAAGATTAAGATTAGCCATGAAAGCCCAAGCCATGACATTGCCTCCACTGTGTTTCACAGATGAGCTTGTATGTTTGGGGTCATGAGCAGATCCTTTCTTTCTCCAAACTTTAGCTTTTCTATCACTTTGGTAAAGGTTCATCTTTGTCTCATCAGTCCATAAAACTTTGTCCCAGAACTTTTGAGGGTGGTCTCTGTACTTTTTTTTTTTTTTAGCAAATCCCAGCCTGGCACTCCTATTCTTCTTGCTAATGAGTGGTTAGCATCTTCTGGTGTAGCCTCTGTGCTTTTGTTCATGACGTCTTCTGTGAACAATTAGATGGTGATACCTTCACTCCTGCCCTGTGGAGGTTGTTGCTGATGTCACTAACAGTTGTTTTAGGGTCTGTCTTTACAGCTCTCACAATGTTTCTGTTGTCAACTGCTTATGTTGTTTTTGGTCTACATTCGACATCTGTTACTGAGTACACCAGTGGTTTCTTTCTTCTTCAGCACTTTCCAAATGGTTAAACTGGCTATGGCCAATGTTTGTGAAATGGCTCTGATTGATTTTCCATCTTCTCTCAGCTTCAAAATTGCTTGTTTTTCACCCATAGACATCTCTCTGGTTTTCATGTTGTTACACCTCTCAACTATGAATGCAGTCTGCACAGGCAAAACCCAAATCTGAATGTGAGCGTAGAGTAGACATTCAGTGCTATGTATTGTTTGAATAGTCCATGTAATAGGACACACCTGGCCAACAAAGCACACCTATCAGTCACATGTTCCAATGCTTTTGCTACGTCATAAAAAAACAAATTGAGGTGGAGCACCAGCAGCTGAACCTGCCGGGAGCTGAAGGCTACAAGTCTGTATGCTGGCTACAGGAACAAAAATCATGTTCTTGTGGCTATCACGCATATCCCCATAAACAACATCCTCTCTCAGTGTGGCATGCACAAGAAAAAGACTTGAAAACTTGTGATTTGGACCAGGAGATCATCCTGTAATGATGAGCTCCTGCCCCTGAAACTGAAGTTCCTGCTACTATTTGAGTATGGAGGACATAGGGAAGAAGGAGGAAGACAGACTGATACTGAAGGAGCTGCTCTAGCCAGCGATGGAGCTTCAGTCGACCAAGGTTTTGACAACAAGGCATGTAATAAACATAATTTTGCTGCAAAGTTCTTTTAATGGAGGTACAAACAAACATGCTTGTTTTTACAGAATATCTTGTCTCTTTAGAGCTTTATGTTTTTTAAGAGACATAAATCTTTAGATATGATTTCTGTATTTTTAAACAGTTATTACATCAGTATTATTAATTGAACACCATTTAAACTCTACCTAACTACTACAGCACCACCATCAGGGACATTAGTCAGCAGAGCTAGTTCAGAAAAAAAGGCATAAGGATTGAGCTACCAGCAATTTTTTTTTAATGCAGAATGCAGATTTAAGGGGAAAAGGTAGCACTGCAGGCTCTAATGACTGCAGAATTTCAATAAGTTAAAAGCGTAACACCCATCTTTATATAACAATTTGAGAAAGATTCATCCTAAACTGTTTTGTGTTTGTTTCTTTAGCTTTCTTCAGTCTGAGGAGCTCTGATCAAGGAACTCCCAAAAGTGACTTATGTCTGAATCAATCAATGTTGAAAACATCCTTTGCATCTAAAATTAGTTTCTGTTTAATTTTGGCCTTCCAGGCATCCTGTAATGGTTCAGTATGTTGTAACCGACTTCCACCAGCAGGTGGCAGAGCAGGATAAATCAACTCACAATACGGTTAGAAGTTGTAAGCAGACTTGGCAGATGTTAAAAAAACAAGAGCAAAACAAGAATAGACATTAAAAAAGAAGAGATGGAGGAATGATGTAAAGTCATTACTGGCAAAGTTAATTATCGAATTATTTTTGACGTGTTTTACAACTTATAATGGAATAAATGTGTTAACAGTTAGGTCCTCTCAAGGATCCACACACTAACTGTATCTTTTCACACCTATCTCCAAATCAAATTTGTTACAACTTGTTTTATTTTGTCTCAACAAGTAAGAAAGCAGCCATTCATCTAAACCTAATCTTTAAATGTGCTTCACACATGGTGGTTAGTGCTTAGTGCACAAGAAGATTTGTGGTTCTCATCCCATTCAGACAGGTCTGACCCAATCCCAATCCACCCATGCCCCTACCTATCACATAGTTTTAACACTAGGTTTTACATATTCACATTTCAGGATGTGGTGTGCTGATTCTTTTAAGAATGGAGAGGTAGGATGAGGAGTACATGGACCTTCAAACTGAGATTTTTCCAGAGGCACACTCCAAACCAAGTGTTATGACAGACCACCCAGAATACGCAGCAAATCAAACATTTCAGGTTATATTCCAAAAGTGTAATTTTTGCTCCATTGTAAGTAACACGGGCTTCAGTGTTGCAGTTAGTTGACCCTGTTGATCAACCTGTGTTAGCTGAACTCTGTAGAGAGTCAAAGATCTAAGCTCTGCCCACTTAAACTTTCAAAGCAGATGGATACGCCCATTTCTGTTTCTCACTGGCGAATCCATCTTGCAAAGCTCCCATCTGAACTGTTTGGGCCCTGTTAGAAAGCAACAGGACTGAGCAGGAGTACAAGGCAGTACTTCCAGGTGCGGCAGAGTCATGATGTAAGCAAGCAGTGACAAGAGGCTGGTTAAATTACAGCGGAAGAGATTAGCAAGGATGCTGCTATAGCATCAGTTTTATCAAAATTTGACGACATTTCTTCGTTTAAAAAAGAACAAAGAACAGTACTGAGTTGTTTTCTTTAAAAACAACTAAAGTCATGTACTGACACGTCTACAGCCGCCATGGTTCACGTTGTGCAATTCTCTATGGAGTTTATTCCTCGGTAGCGGCGCACACCTATGTCACACGTTATGTTGCTCTGATTGGCCCATAAAGATGTGACAGACAGAACGTTCATCCAATCATCCTCCGAGTTTTTTTTTTTCAAAGGCTCTACACTTTCCCAAACATAGTCTGTGGGAGGTTTTCATCTATCTGGCGTGTCAGGTTACTGCCCACTGCTATCTCAAATAAGGGTGTGTGTGGGCTGAGTTCATCATCATGCTCTTGGGCAGAGTCTTTAGATGTGTTTGGATGTTTCCTGTAGTACAGTAATCCTTGCTGGAGTTCTTTAGCTCGTGTTTCTTGTGGATTGTTGTTGTTTTTGAGGTGAGAAACATTTGCATCATGAGTGAAGTTATCTACTGAGTTAGATTTCTGTGATTTTTAGGTGCTCCTAAGAAATGCATAGTGCGTATTCTTCATTGGTATGCATCAGAGCATGTGAGCGGAGTGGAGTGATGAGATTTCCCGCTCCTCGCTCACAGAGCTGTTCCTTGCGCCCGTTCGTCTGCTTAGAGGGGATTCACGCCGCTCCGCTCATTATCGCTCCACCGCTCACTCAAGTTTCTACCCGCTCCACTCCAATCACTCACCGCTCACTCAACGAAACACGGAAGCGCATTACCATTACCATCTTCTCGGTTTCAGATACTGGGAAATACTGATGTTTTTAAAAAATGACGATGGTGTTAATATGAGTATATCAACACTGTGCAGGCATCTCAAGTCTCTCGGATTATTCCGGCGGAAAGCCAAGTCTGACGTGCTGGATGTCGCTGTCTCTCTACAGGAGCAGTGAAACCAACACGGGATGCTTCACGGATACAAATTCTTGCAGATGCATTCTGGGTGAGACATGCTTCAGACGCATGGTGTGAGCGGTACCAGAGCGAAACTGGAGCGGGATGGAGCGCAGGATAAGGTGCCGGTCCACCTTTTTTTGAAAAAACCGCTCCGCGCTCTGGCCAAAATCCTTCCGCTCGCGCTTCCCGCTCGCTCCCGATCCGCTCCGCTCACATGCTCTGGTATGCATTGCCTTGCTATAAGGTTGACTCCATTTTGTTCTTGCTAGAGAAGACCCACCTTGCCACAGGTTTTCAAGAGTCACTGCAGCTCTGTCATATTGTGAATTATTTAACACTTTAGAAGTGTAGTTTAACTATATGTAGTTTGGACCAATATTTACACTTTAAAGTATAAGATTTAACTCTTTATGAGTGTAATTACACTTTCCATTTTGCTGTATATTTTACTTTATGATAAAGGTGTTACTTAACCAGAAAAAGCTTGGTTGTAGATCTATTCTCTTGTTCTTGCCAATAAGGAATGACTGGATTGTACAGTAAAACTCCTCAGCTACTCAGCATTAAAAGTAAGCTTTAAATTCAATAATTTATACTCTTGCTTGAGTAAATCTATAGACCAGCACTTTTACTTCAACATAAGTGAATTTTAACCTGTGTTATTTTGCTTTTACATGAGAACAATAGTTGTGTACATTTCCACATCTGGAGTAAATTGGCTCAGATCTCTGGCTCCCCCTGCTGTTGGACTACATCACTTGCAATCTGCTTCTGAGTTGCAGCCATAGCAATGGAACATATTTTTTAGGTGGAAAATTTTCATTAAAAATAAGTGCACTGAATTGAACACTCAGATTTACTAATGACTCAATACACTTTTCAATGATACATTACTGCCAAAAAATTGAAGGGATTTTAAATTACACATTTTTTTTGTGTACAACTTCCTTGTGGATATTATCTCCAAATAACAATAATAATTAATTACATCTTTATTGTAAGATACCATTGTTGATCATCTTCAAAAACAAAAAGAAGTTTGCAAACAAACTTTTTTCTAACCCGCTGTTATAGATAGTTAATATTATCAGTGGTGTAAACAGCATTTTTGACTGAGGTGGCCCACTGTGGCTGTGGCTTATGTAGGGCTGACCTGAAGAATGCATACACAAGAATTAATATCATTTATTTACCCCATCTGATTTTATTTACATATCCATAACAACTAGCACATAAGTATTCCACAAACATGTATATATATATCTTCTTTTAAAAGTTTCAGAACAGAGTGACAAAAAACACTTCATTTCTAAAGACTATCAGAATTAATAAATGCTAATACTGATTAAAGGAGCTAGGATGGCCACGGATAACTCTAGCGAGCCCTTGAACACAGTGAATTTTGTTGGAGCCTTATTAGAAAATGAGCTTAGACTCATACAAAAATTATATGTGATAACAATTAATTTCCGGAAGTTCTTTACAATTTGTAACCATTCTCACATTGTCCTTTATTTTCTTATAGTTACCTGGAACATTTTATCACGAAAGTACACATTACTTAGATATAAATGTTACATTTCCAACCAGAAAAGCACTCGGAGAGCGCAGACCTCCGCCATTAGCCCTATCTCCCACTAGTAAAGAATCCTTTAAAACATTCCTGGATCCAGACAGTGATCCGGATTAGTCCCAAAATCTAATCAGTTCTTCCTTATGCCATTTCTGACATTTCCTGAAAATTTCATCAAAATCCGTCTTTACTTTTTTGAGTTATGTTGCTAACAAACTAACAAACTAACTACCTAACAAATCCTGCCAATCACATAACCTCCTTGGCAGAGGTAACAAAAGGAGCTCAATTTAAAGTGCTGTTGCTGTTTAAAGTCTGTGAGTTTCTGTCTCCCTCAGTGGCCTCAAGATGACCTCCCTCCTGTAGGAAAAGCGTGTGAGTTTGACCCTGTGGTTCATCCTCTCTCTGCTCTGCAGCAGACGATACATAGACAGGGTGACCTTAGCCAGAACAAGGGTGCAGATGACCTCCACTACCAGTAGGGTGGTGTAGAACATCGTCTTAGATTTGCACTGCTGAACTTTATTCCTGTATGAACTTGTGAAGGGCACTGGTGGCTTCTGGCTGGGTGGATCCATCGGACAGGCAAAGATCAGTGGTGTAGTTTGTTGAGGCAGAGTCATTGTGTGGGTGGTTGGCTGGGTGGTCCTCAGGGGGGTGGTTGTGGTTTTAGAAGTTGTTGTCATGGTTGTTGTTACACAGGTTGTGGGTAAAGTCGTTACAGCATTAGTAGTGGTGGGTGCAGTTGTCATTGTGGTGGTTAGTGTGGTTGTTACCATCATTGTTGTGAGTTCAACTGTCGTTATTTTGGCTGTTGTAATTTTGATGGTTGTTGGTGCAGATGATGTCAGCATGGTTGTGGTTGTTGGTATTGGTGTAGTGGTGGAGACAGTGGTGGTTGTAGCTGGTAAAGTGGTTGGCAATGTTGTGGTAGTTGTAAGGATGGTGGTTGTTGTAGGACGTGTAGTGGTGGTTGGAGTTGCAGGGGGAGGTGCTGTAGTGGTAGGGGCTGTGGTTGTTAGCTCAGTGGTTGAGAGTGTTGTAGTCAAGGCAGTTGTGGTTGTTGGCAGCGTGGTGGTTTGGGTTGTAGTAGGAAGTGTTGTAGTGGTAATGGTGGTTGTTAGGTCAGTAGTTGGGAGTGTCGTGCTCACTGTGGTAGTGGTTGTGGTTGTAGGTGGCATGGTTGAGGTTGTTGGCAGATGGGTGGTTGTAGGTGGGGTGGTGGTGGTACTTGGCACTGTGGTAGTTGTAGTTGCCGTGGTTGTGGTTGTAGGTGGCATGGTTGAGGTTGTTGGCAGATGGGTGGTTGTAGGTGGGGTGGTGGTGGTACTTGGCACTGTGGTAGTTGTAGTTGCCGTGGTTGTGGTTGTTGGCATCGTGGTGGTTGGGGTTGTAGTAGGAAGTGTTGTAGTGGCAATGGTGGTTGACTTGGCACTGTGGTAGTGGTTGCCGTGGTTGTGGTTGTAGGTGGCATGGTTGAGGTTGTTGGCAGACGGGTGGTTGTAGGTGGCGTGGTGGTGGTACTTGGTACTGTGGTAGTTGTAGGTGGAATGGTTGTGGTTGTTGGCATCGTGGTGGTTGGGGTTGTAGTAGGAAGTGTTGTAGTGGCAATGGTGGTTGTTAGCTCAGTAATTGGGAGCGTTGTGTGCACTGTGGTAGTGGTTGCGGTTGTAGGTGGCAAAGCTGTGGTTGTTGGCAGACGGGTGGTTGTAGGTGGTGTGGTGGTGGTACTTGGTACTGTGGTAGTTGTAGGTGGCATGGTTGTGGTTGTTGGCATCGTGGTGGTTGGGGTTGTAGTTGGAAGTGTTGTAGTGGCAATGGTGGTTGTTAGGTCAGTAGTTGGGAGTGTGGTACTCACTGTGGTAGTGGTTGGTGTTGTAGTTGGCAAAGTGGTGGTTGGTGTTGTAGTGGTAAGAATGGTGGTCTTCAGGGCCGTCGTTGGGAGTGTTGTTGTAATCATGGGAGTTGTTGTGATGGTTGTTGTTAGAGGAATGATCGTGGTGAGGCAAATAAATTGCTCCTCTGTCAATGAGCTCATTTCCTGTCCTTTTAGATTTTCAGGATGCTCACACAACACAGGATCCCCAACCTTTTCAGGGTTTTGCTTCATCCAGAGGTGTAGATCAATCAGATTACAGTCACAGTGCCAGGGGTTTTCATTAAGATAAACCTTCTTTAATTTGATCAGAGGCTGAAAAATGTCCCCAGGGAGCGTCTGCAGGTTGTTATGAGCTAGCTTCAGTGTTATCAGCGATTGTAGCTTTTCAAACATATTTTCATCCAGTGAATCAATCATGTTGTTCTGTAGATTCAGGTCCTTGAGTTTCTCAGCACCTTCAAAATACTCAGAATGCAGTGTTGCAAATTGATTTTTTGATAGATCCAGTTTTGTTAGCGCCTTCAGAGGGCTGAGTATCCCTTTAGGAAGAGAGCTAAGGTTGTTTTGGCTGAAACTTAATTGTGTTAGTTTGGGCAGATCTCCAAAAAGCACTGCAGGTAGACTAGTTAGTTTATTCTTGTGCAGTGTCAGTGTTTTAAGCTGTGGGAAGCCAACAAAAAACCCTTCAGGCAGATGAGTCAGGAGATTACTTTCCAAATAAAGCTTCTGGAGTTTACCTTTATGTGGCAGTAAATTTGGTGGCAGTTCCACAATTTTGTTGCCATGCAAGCCAATTTCCCTCAAATTTGGCAAATTCTGAAAGATGTCTTCAGGAATGGTTGTGAGCTGATTCTCATAGAGCCTCAAGGTCTGCAGTTTGTTCATCTTTGAAAACCAGTCAGTAGACACAGCAGAGAGATTGTTTTTAGCTAAATGGAGGAGTGTGAGGCTCTCAAGATCATCAAAGACCCCATCCTCAATCATTTGGATCTCATTCCCGTGAAGCATGAGGTGTGTTACCTTTTTTAAGCCATCAAATAAGCCTTTATCCAGACGACGCAGCTTATTCATCATCAGCAAAGTCTTCTCCAGGTTGGAAAGGTCTCTAAACACTCCCACAGGAAGTGACATCAGTGGATTGTTGGAGATCTCGAGGTGCACCAGGTTTACCAGACCTGCAAAAGCTTCTGGCTCAATTGAGGACGTTTTGGTGTTTATAAACTCCACCTTTGTTAGAAAGGTGAGATTAGAAAAGGCTTCATCAGGAATTGTTCTAATCTGGCTTTCCACAAAGAAAACTTCTGTTACGCCAGGTCTCAAAGAGCTTGGGATTCTCGTTGTAGATGGACCAAAAACAAACTGGTTTGCTTCGCAGCCTTTTGCATCTCCACAATTGTTGGTTTGAGTCATTAAAGACTCAAATAGTACCAACAGCAACAGAACAGTGACTTCTGTCTTCAACATCTCTATAAAAAAGACAAAATGCAAAAATATTGCAATGATTTTCATTCAAATAATAAAGAAGTTTGGATATTTTTCAGATATGTAAGTAACATCATAACAAGCTGTATTTTTCTTATCAATAAAAAATGTGTTAAGAAAGTCAAATGCCAAAAAACTGAACTTCTGCCTACCTTTGTATCTCCTGTCCATGGATGAAATGATTATTACAGCAGAGAGGAGACACAAACAAACTCAGTCTCATTAGTTATCTTCAGCATCAATGTTTACAGCCAACCTAGAGTTGGTTATATTACACGTGAGGCAGGGTGTAACACATGTCTGCAGTTCCAGATAAGAGCCATTTTCCAGCCAGTTTCTGCACTGCAGTAATGCAAGATAATTAGGGCCCAAGTACTGTGTGGAGTGCGGACCTAATTGTATCTGCAAGGATTATAATAATTACACATTTGACATCAATGTATGATGTTTGGATGCCCTTAACATATTCCAGTTTCTGAGAAACTTCGCAGGTGGCAAAAGTATTTTTTGGGTCTCCAATACAGCCATCCAGAATTGCCACAATAGCGCCCCCTAACAGTTTTCACCAGAGACTCCTTCTTTGACTTTGTTGTAGATCCATGAAATTTTGTGGGCAGATGGGAAGCTCTACATAAAAGCCTCTAGGGCAGAAACTCTTTCTACAGGAACTTCTTCTTTGGTGTACAGCTAAATGAGACATGGTGAATGATGAAATATTTTTAAGGAAGTTATCCTTTGTGAAGGGTCATGTTCATGGCTGGGCCTCAAACTGGCATCTTTTTTTTATCCACAGGAAGGTTATTGTATCTCAGATGAGCACCGTCCAAGCTGACTTGTACTTGCCAGGTGTATTGAGAGTCCATACCAACATACACTCATATCCTCCTGACTAACAGTAGTTCAAATTTGTCCTCTGTGAAGGACATTTCTAAACCTGAATATCTCCCACCCACTGCATACTACTGAATTAACTCCTTTTGACATCTACAGAGGTCTCACACGAATGCAAATTCAAAATGCTTTACAAAAAGAAAAAACACAGTGACATTTGAGAAAAACACAAAAACAAAAGTTCACAACACAAATACAAAAACTTGCTGCAGCGCATGAATACAAACACTCAGCGCCGTGCATGGATACATAAACTCGGCACAGTGCAGAGGCAAACAGATTCCACAACAGCACAAAAATACAACAACTTTGCGCAGCAGATGCAAATAAAAAGTCACAACGGAAGTGGGGCCGTTATTAGGGACGGACCGATTCCATCAAAGCGGGAACCTCTGAAGGCTCTGGATACAATGGCCATGACACCAGCACTCACAACCACAATGCAAACTAACTGAAGACACGCTTGGATCGAGTAATTATAGTAAGTAAACACTGTTCGTTCTTCAGCTCCACTTTTTGCACATTTTATTTTGTAATCGATACATTTTAGAAGTAATTTTAACTGGGAAACAGCGCGTTTGTGACTTCTGTTGTGACTTTTTATTTGCATCTGCTGCGCCAAGTTGTTGTGTTTTTGTGCTGTTGTGGAATCTGTTTGCCTCCGCGCTGTGCCGAGTGTATGTGTCCATGCGCGGCGCTGAGTGTTTGTATTCATGCGCTGCAGCTTTTTGTGTTTGTGTTGTGAACTTTTTTGTGTGTGTTTTTCTCAAATGTCGTGTTTTTTCTTTTTGCAAAGCGTTTTGAATTTGCATTCGTGTGAGACCTCTCGGGCACCGTAACAGAGGACATTTAGGGCTTTTCAATGATAACAAATGTGAAAGGGTGGGGCTTTGGTACCTTTTTCTTTCTCATCAAGGAAAATGGTTTCCTTCAGTGCAAGCGCATTTTATGGGAAGAAGAAAATTAAGTGCATAATACTTTTTACTGAGCAAATTTTGGCTTGAAATGTTGCTGGCATATTTTATACAAGTCTCTTAACAACGCATTGAATTTTACTGCAAACTGCTGATGGAAACTCAGATATTGAGTTGTCTGATGAAAAAGATCAAGATGCATGTGTTTAAGCCAGGTGGACAAAACACATGCATCAAGATGTTGCAGATCCGGCTGCAAAAGCAAAACATACTGAATGTGATGTGCACAAAGTGCAAGGTATTCCTTTGTGTTTCCTAGAGGGGCCTCATCACAGGCTCAGCATGTAACTTGACAGGCTCAGAGGGCCTCATCACAAGCTCAGAGGGTAACTTCACAGGTTAGAGGGAAACTTCACAGGCTCAGAGGGACTCATCACCGGCTCAGAGGCTAACATCACAGGCCCAGAGGGTCAAATCAAAGGCTCAAAGGGTCACATCACAGGCTCAGAGGGCCTCATCACAAGCTCAGAGGGCCTCATCACAGGCTCAGATGGTCAAATCACAGGCTCAGAGGGCCACATCACAAGCTCAGAGTGCCTCATCACAGGTTCAGAGGGTTACTTCACAGGCTCAGAGGGCCTCATCACAGGCTCAGAGGGTCACATCAAAAGCTCAGAGTGCCTCATCACAAGCTCAGAGGGCCTCATCACCGGCTCAGATGGTCACATCACAGGCTCAGAGGGTCACATCACAGGTTCAGAGGGCCTCATCACCGGCTCAGATGGTCACATCACAGGCTCAGAGGGTCACATCACAGGTTCAGAGGGCCTTCACACGCTCAGAAGGTAACATCACAGGCTCAGAAGGTCAAATCACAGGCTCAGAGGGCCACATCACAGGCTCAGAGGGTCAAATCACAGGCTCAGAGGGCCTCATCACAAGCTAAGTGGGTAACTTCACAGGTTAGAGGGAAACTTCACAGGCTCAGAGGGCCTCATCAACGGCTCAGAGGCTAACATCACAGACCCAGAGGGTCAAATCACAGAGGGTCAAATCACAGGCTCAAAGGGCCACATCACAGGCTCAGAGGGCCTCATCACAGGCTCAGAGGGCCACATCACAAGCTTAGAGGGCCTAATCACAGGTTCAGAGGGTTACTCCACAGGCTCAGAGGGCCTCATCACAGGCTCAGAGGGTCACATCACAAGCTCAGAGGGCCTCATCACAGGCTCAGAGGCTAACATCACAGACCCAGAGGGTCAAATCACAGAGGGTCAAATCACAGGCTCAAAGGGCCACATCACAGGCTCAGAGGGCCTCATCACAGGCTCAGAGGGCCACATCACAAGCTTAGAGGGCCTAATCACAGGTTCAGAGGGTTACTCAACAGGCTCAGAGGGCCTCATCACAGGCTCAGAGGGTCACATCACAAGCTCAGAGGGCCTCATCACAGGCTCAGGGGGTCAAATCAAAGGCTCAAATGGTCACATCAGAGGCTCAGAGGGTCACATCACAGGTTCAGAGGGCCTTCACACGCTCAGAAGGTAACATCACAGGCTCAGAAGGTCAAATCACAGGCTCAGAGGGCCTCATCACAGACTCAGCGGGCCACTTCACAGGCGCAGAGGGCCTCATCACAGGCTCAGCGGGCCCCTTCACAGACTCAGAGGGTAACTTCACAGGCTCTGCAGGCCTCATTACAGGCTTAGAGGGTCAAATCACAGGCTCAGAGGGTCCCATCACAGGCTCAGAGGGCCACATCACAGGCTCAGAGGGCCTCAACACAGGCTCAGTGGTCAAATCACAGGCTCAGAGGTTTAAATCACAGGCTCAGAGGGCTACATCATAGGCTCAGAGAAAAACTTCACAGGCTTAGAGGGCCTATCACAGGCTCAGAGGGTAACTTCACAGGCTCAGAAGGTCAAACCACAGGCTTAGAGGGCCACATCACAGGCTCAGAGGGCCTGATCAAAAGCTCAGAGGGTTACTTCACAGGCTCAGAAGGCCTCATCACAGGCTCAGAGGGAAACTTTACAGGCTCAGAGGGCCTCATCACAGGTTCAGAGGGTTATTACACAGGCTCAGAGGGCCTCATCACAGGCTCAGAAGGTAACATCACAGGCTCAGAAGGTCACATCACAGGCTCAGAGGGTCACATCACAAGCTCAGAGGGCCTCATCACAAGCTCAGAGGGCCACATCACAGGCTCAGATGGTCAAATCACAGGCTCTGCGGGCCTCATCACAGGCTCAGAGGGTCAAATCATAGGCTCAGAGGGTCTCATCACAAGCTCAGAGGGCCACATCACAGGCTCAGAGGGCCTTCACAGGCTCAGAGGGTCACTTCACAGGCTCAGAGGGCCTCATCACAGGTTCAGATGGTCAAATCACAGGCTCTGTGGGCCTCATCACAGGCTCAGAGGGTCAAATCACAGGCTCAGAGGGTCTCATCACAGGCTCAGAGGGCCACATCACAGGCTCAGAGGGCCTCAACACAGGCTCAGGGGGTCAAATCAAAGGCTCAGAGGTTTAAATCACAGGCTTGGAGGGCCACATTACAGGCTCAGAGGGCCTCATCACAGGCTCACAGGGTACCTTCACAGGCTCAGAGAGTCACTTCACAGGCTCAGAGGGCCTCATCACAGGCTTAGAGGGTCACACCACAGGCTCACAGGGTCAAATCACAGGCTCAGAGGGCCACATCACAGGCTCAGAGGGCCTCGTCACAGGCTCAGAGGGTAACATCACAGGCTCAGAGGGCCTCGTCAAAGGCTCAGAAGGCCTCAACACAGGCTCAGGGGGTCAAATCAAAGGCTCAGAGGTTTAAATCACAGGCTCGGAGGGCCACATTACAGGCTCAGAGGGCCTCAACACAGGCTCAGGGGGTCAAATCACAGGCTCAGAGGTTTAAATCACAGGCTCAGAGGGTAACATCACAGGCTCAGAGGGTCACACCACAGGCTCAGAGGGCCTCATCACAGGCTCAGAGGGCCTCATCACAGGCTCAGAGGGTCACATCACAGGCTCAGAGGGCCAAATCACAGGCTCAGAGGGCCTCAGTACATGTTTAAAGGTTTACTTCACAGGCTCAGAGGGCCTCATCACAAGCTCAGCGGGCCTCATCACAGGCTCAGATGGTCACATCACAGGCTCACAGGGCCCCATCACAGGCTCAGAGGGTAACTTCACAGGCTCAGAGGACCAGATCACAGGATCAGAGGGCCTCATCATAGACTTAGGGGGTAACTTCACAGGTTCAGAGGGTCAAACACAGGCTCAGGTTATTACTTTTTGAAGCATCATACCAAATAAGCACAACAAAGCAAAACAAAACAAAACAACAGTGATAGTGAACAGTTATGTGGATGTGGATGGCTTATGTGGATTAAGGATCGGTTTCACACGTATGGCGTTCAGATGTCCACTATAGTGGGCACATGATATCTCAAAAATAAAATCTTAAAAAAAAAAGAAAAAAAAAGTTTTCTTTATTCTAATTACCTTACAAAAATTGGGGGATTTTCAAAAATGTGACTGGACAACATTTTTTTTCCTGGTAGTCAGGAGGATAGGGTGATATTTTGTACAGATGAAATCTGTTCAATTTATTAGTATTCAATTTTGCATTGCACAACTATGGCAAACCCCATTTAGCCAATTTCACTGTACAGGAAGCTTATAAAAAGTTAAAGACCACTAGAGCACCCAAAATAACCTTGATTTTTTTTACAGATTAGCCTGACATAATTAGCATGAGTTCTGTTTTCCTTTAATCGCATTTACTAAAAACAGACATACACTGTTAAGGCTTTTTAAGTATTCAATTCATCACACAGTTTTCATGACAGTAATTAAAGCACTGATGTAGCTATTTTTAATACCCCAGGACAAAGTATTACTTTATTACCATCCATTCCTTCTATATACTACATTTTAGTTATCTTAGACATGTCCATAACAGAAATTGTTCAGCTCATGCTTGTCCAACAGATGTCTAAGACCCAAAAGATTTTCTGCAATGTTTGAGAGTATGTCTTGGATTTACAGCTGTAGTAAGTGATTTATTTTTAGTATCGTATGCCCACAAAAACAACACAACCCATCAGGGTCTTGTTATTAACGCCATCTAACAGAATAACACACTTCTGCAACACCTCCTCATGCTGCACTCTCACTTGAGGAAAACCAGCAAGCTGACAGAAACAAGTCTTCTGTCGCACATGAAAAAAACTCACAGGGTGAGGCTGTGTTGGCATAGTAGCACTGCGTATTTGTTCATGTGTTAGTAAGACACAGAACTTCTTGAATTTTTAATCTCTGTCAAATACATCACATTTTCACAATGCTGTTTCTTAAAACTGTGTGTAACACACACACTCTAAACATTCTCTATGGTATGTAAACATTTAGCCATTTTAAAAAATGGATCTGCACCCAAACGGAAACACCTTGCCCCCTGAAAGACCCTCCCCAGAAATACTTTAGTAATGTAAACCCATGTGTGCTCGGTCAGTAGCACTAGCCTCTTCCTCTGGCTAACATTCACGTCTGTGCCTGGGTTATTTCAGCTGTGGAGTTTGCTAACTGGTTATTGGCGTCACATTTCCTTGCTAGCACCCGCTTCATCTGCACCTGTCATTTCTAACATCCTAAACTGGTGCAGGCTTTGAAATGGCCATAGTACGAAAAGACTCATACAGTTGTTAGAAAATGGGATTTGCCTTTTGAATCAGGCAATATTTTACTGAAGCAACCATAAAGAAAAGGTTTTTTTGTTGCTATGATAAGTGATGATGAATTCTTAGGTCAAACACAATAATCCTATATTCCTAATTAGTTTAGGACAAACCATTTCTCTTCCTTCCATTGGCCCCAGTTAGACTGGGCTCCTGTTTCTCCCCTTATGAAAAGCCTTGCATCCAAATCAGGAAAACCAGGCGACAAATTAAAGACTTTATTTGCATTTATCTCAAAGACTAAAATGTTAGTGCTGGACTGTTGAAAAATCACTGTTAAAACACAGGCAGAGATGAGCATCTGTGCATTCATGTTGGAAATAAGTGTGGACTTATTTTCTAAAAAGAAAGTTAGACTTTTTCCTTTTAAAGAATGCATTTATTCAGTGTACATCAGCATGTAAAGAGTGCATACCAAAAGATTATTTTTATTCCAGTCGAGTCAAAATGGCATGTAAGATTTTGCATAAGAGAAAGCTAGCAACACGTTAAAAAGTATCCTATTAGCAGGAAAAGCCTCAGTCAAATTGCCGTTACTGTCAGAGAAAATGGGATAAAGGTATAAGAAACTACTCAATGAAGCCTTAATTTCTGTGAGAAGGGAGCTTTGTTTCATTGAGGTTACATTCACCATTCACTGCCATAACCATGTGGCTCAAAAGCTGTTTTTTTTTTTTTTTGATTTTTATAACCAGTACATCTTCTATTCACTTGTGTCTTAGCAGGGAGGTCTGAATGAAGCTGAAGCAGTTATACCTGCTGCCTTTGTGATCTCATAATCAGCTCTATCTTATGGGATCACAAAGCAACTCTATCCACATTTGCCAAGTCAACCACAGTAATCAGTGAGCAGCTCCTCTGTGCTTCTAAAGTTCATGGGCTGCCGGTGTTGGGCGGTCAAGCCTAAAGTACACACTTGTTGTTCCTGGCCTTTAAATCTCTGCTGCCTTTATTATTCCTCCTGCAGCTCAACGTGGTGGCCGGGGTTGTAGTAGTGGCGATGATGGTTGTTAGCTTGGCGCGTTGTACCCACTGTGGTGGTTGGGGTTGTAGTAGGAAGTGTTGTAGTGGCAATGGTGGTTGTTAGGTCAGTAGTTGGGAGTGTGGTACTCACTGTGGTAGTGGTTGCGGTTGTAGTTGGCAAAGTGGTGGTTGGTGTTGTAGTGGTAAGAATGGTGGTCTTCAGGGCCGTCGTTGGGAGTGTTGTTGTAATCATGGGAGTTGTTGTGATGGTTGTTGTTAGAGGAATGATCGTGGTGAGGCAAATGAATTGCTCCTCTGTCAATGAGGTCATTTCCTGTCCTTTTAGATTTTCGGGATGCTCACACAACACAGGATCCCCAACCTTTTCAGGGTTTTGCTTCATCCAGAGGTGTAGATCAATCAGATTACAGTCACAGTGCCAGGGGTTGTCATTAAGATAAACCTTCTTTAATTTGATCAGAGGTTGAAAAATGTCCCCAGGGAGCGTCTGCAGGTTGTTATGAGCTAGCTTCAGTGTTATCAGCGATTGTAGCTTTTCAAACACATTTTCATCCAGTGAATCAATCATGTTGTTCTGTAGATTCAGGTCCTTGAGTTTCTCAGCACCTTCAAAATACTCAGAATGCAGTGTTGCAAATTGATTTTTTGATAGATCCAGTTTTGTTAGCGCCTTCAGAGGGCTGAGTATCCCTTTAGGAAGAGAGCTGAGGTTGTTTTGGCTGAAACTTAATTGTGTTAGTTTGGGCAGATCTCCAAAAAGCACTGCAGGTAGACTGGTTAGTTTATTCTTGTGCAGTGTCAGTGTTTTAAGCTGTGGGAAGCCAACAAAAAAACCCTCAGGCAGATGAGTCAGGAGATTACTTTCCAAATAAAGCTTCTGGAGTTTACCTTTATGTGGCAGTAAATTTGGTGGCAGTTCCACAATTTTGTTGCCATGCAAGCCAATTTCCCTCAAATTTGGCAAATTCTGAAAGATGTCTTCAGGAATGGTTGTGAGCTGATTCTCATAGAGCCTCAAGGTCTGCAGTTTGTTCATCTTTGAAAACCAGTCAGTAGACACAGCAGAGAGATTGTTTTTAGCTAAATGGAGGAGTGTGAGGCTCTCAAGATCATCAAAGACCCCATCCTCAATCATTTGGATCTCATTCCCGTGAAGCATGAGGTGTGTTACCTTTTTTAAGCCATCAAATAAGCCTTTATCCAGACGACGCAGCTTATTCATCATCAGCAAAGTCTTCTCCAGGTTGGAAAGGTCTCTAAACACTCCCACAGGAAGTGACATCAGTGGATTGTTGGAGATCTCGAGGTGCACCAGGTTTACCAGACCTGCAAAAGCTTCTGGCTCAATTGAGGACGTTTTGGTGTTTATAAACTCCACCTTTGTTAGAAAGGTGAGATTAGAAAAGGCTTCATCAGGAATTGTTCTAATCTGGCTTTCCACAAAGAAAACTTCTGTTACGCCAGGTCTCAAAGAGCTTGGGATTCTCGTTGTAGATGGACCAAAAACAAACTGGTTTGCTTCGCAGCCTTTGCATCTCCACAATTGTTGGTTTGAGTCATTAAAGACTCAAATAGTACCAAACAACAGAACAGTGACTTCTGTCTTCAACATCTCTATAAAAAAGACAAAATGCAAAAATATTGCAATGATTTTCATTCAAATAATAAAGAAGTTTGGATATTTTTCAGATATGTAAGTAACATCATAACAAGCTGTATTTTTCTTATCAATAAAAAATGTGTTAAGAAAGTCAAATGCCAAAAAACTGAACTTCTGCCTACCTTTGTATCTCCTGTCCATGGATGAAATGATTATTACAGCAGAGAGGAGACACAAACAAACTCAGTCTCATTAGTTATCTTCAGCATCAATGTTTACAGCCAACCTAGAGTTGGTTATATTACACGTGAGGCAGGGTGTAACACATGTCTGCAGTTCCAGATAAGAGCCATTTTCCAGCCAGTTTCTGCACTGCAGTGATGCAAGATATTTTATGTTTGCATGTATAAATTATTTCAGTTATTGGAATTAAGGTAAAAATGCAAGGATATTTTCAAAGTTAAGGAATAATTAAACTTTTACCTCCTACCATCACATGTCAAAGGTATTCAAGGCTATCTTTCAGGGCACCAGAAGATTTTATAGGCTTTAATGCTTACCCTTCATGGACACACTCTAAACATTCTCAGTGGTATGTAAACAGTTTGCCCACAGAGACCAGTTCCCTGAAAGAGCCAGTAGGAGTCCTCCCTAGACATAATTTAGTAATATAAACCCACATGTGCTAGGTCAGTGGCACTGGAGCCTGCCCCTTGTTAACTCAGCCGTCTTGCCTGGCCTCAGTCAGTTTTTGGAGTTTACTAAGTGGTTGTTATTGGGGTCAGACTCCCTGGGTAGCTTCCACTTCTCTAATTTCTATTCTTACATCCCAACTTTGGTTCAGACTTTGAAAAGCCATACTAAGTAAGACATGGCCATTACCTTTATACACAGGCAACATTTTACATGAATAAGATGTGCATTTTTGTTGCTGTAATGGGTCATGGTGAATATTTAGGTCAAAGACCATTTATCTTACTTCCCTTGGTCTCCAATTAGACCTCTCCAAGAGAGATGGGGACTCTTTCACCCAAATCAGGAAAAAGAGGACCAGACTTCAAATGAAAGGCTTTACTTCCATTTCGCTTGTGCTTATCTCCGGTTTCTACTGTCTGTTGATTACATTTTGATTAAACTTCCTCATTTAAATAATAGGAAGTAATTAGACGTTAAAACATATGCAACTCATTTGTTTTGTCTGGTGTTTGTCACAGGGACTTGACAATGTATTTGGTGTTGTGGCCAAATGGTTAAAAAAGTTTTGCCAACTTCCTTCCATAAGATGGCAGTATTTAACATTCAGGGAATATTCAGTAGACAAAAGGTAAGGGTCCAATAAGGATCTTTCTTATTGTGTTAATTTTGGCCACTCTCATGGAAGAGGCACATCTTGTGATGATCTTATCTTGTCCTTTAAATGCTAAGACTTTCTGACCAGAATTCTAGTCATTCTGCCTTTTAAACTTCAAATGTTTTACACATTTTGATTACTTTCCGTGAAAATGTTAAAAAATTCCCTGATGGTCTTCTTTTCTTATGTGGATCATAAAGAGACATCAGTATTTATACTGGTTTGTTTTAGAGCCAGCTAAAACCTCGGCAGCCGCACGATAGTTACACCCGAACTTTCTTTTTGACTGTTAGTCAGAGGTGTTGGCATCAGCCATGTGGGGAAAAAATAGACTCTGCCTAAATACCAGAACTGGCGCCTGATTTGTGGTACATTTGTAGGAATTTGTCTGACAAAGAGCCATGAAAACCAACAGACTCGTCATCCCTGGTGTCCTTCCAGTATTTCACACCAAGGTGTGAAAATGACACATCCTGCTGTCTGATAGGAGGAGACCTTAGAAGAAACTGTAAAGGGTTTAAGACAAGTAAACCTCTCATGACCCCCTCCTCCTTGCCTTTTCATCACCATTCCTGCAGCAGACCATCTGCCTTCCAGGTATCCGTATATGAGAGCTAAAGGCAGCCCATGGAACCCGAAGAAGATGATATAGCCTTGCTCTCACAAGAAAGTTGAGCACTGCTGCTAACGACTTTCCACTTGCTGGAACAAACCATGGAAGAAGCATTAATAGACTGACCTCTGCTCACTCCTGGATGTAAATGGACAACAGACTCTTATCACACCGTGATCACAACTAGGAGGCTTTGTTTGGGCAGAAGTAACTGTAGGAAGTAATTCATGTGCATTTGTTGAAAGCTGCATTTGTTGTCCTGTTGTTTCTGCGTATCTGTTGTTGATTTACTTTGCTGTGTCCATTTATGTCCGATACTTTGAACTCACTTACACAAACATCAGTGTAGCTGCTGTAGAATCAAAGTCGGGCCACAAGGTTTCTGAGTGGTGAAGTGACCATACTGTGATTGTAATTGAGAGCTCAAGTTTCTTTATTTGCCGCACTGCTCCTTCCTGTTTTTCTCAGTCAATTCTTGATTGAATATCTATTTCACACCATCACATGTAACCACATGTGATTCAACCATATTGCCTCCTTTGTTCTCTCTCTGTCTCTCGCTCTCTCTCTAACACGCACATGCTCACCATGCTTTCCAATATGTTAAGGCTTGCAGTTAAATTTTCATCATAGTTATTTAAGTGTCATATATTTTGCTTGATGCTGCATTGTTAGATAAATTCTATTATTTATTAAAGAGGAGTTATTTTAATTTTTACTGTGGGACTGATTTTTGCTCCTTTATGGTTGTTGTTCCCTGCTCTAGGGTGGTGCTCCAATATTTATTATTCTTGATTTGTAATTGTATTTATTATTTTAACGATCATGATAATAATCATTATTAATATTTTAACAATAACCAAAATCTAGAATTACAATTCCCAACAGATGTTAAGAAAAATAAATCATGATGTGTTCAAATGTAACTTCAAGAAAAGAAGTTTCAAGAAATTTGAATAAATTCAGTTGCTTGGAAAAAACAGGATAAACAACTTTTGCTGAAAAATAAGATGTCTCGAATCTTGTTGTCTTGAATTGTTAAAGGGTATCAATATTGATTAAAAAGATAAGGGTTCTCCTTTTGAAAAGGATTTTATTTTAGTTGCATTATTGATAAGGCATAAAGCGGTGCTTAGAATTTAAAATGATATTACAGTTTGGATAATTAAATTAGTTCAAAGAGAATTAACAAGACTAAAAGTCCTGACTAAAATGTAAGGGGTTTTTATTGACAGAAATCAGAATTTTTGAATTTCCATGACCCAGTGTTCATTCTGGCAGCTACTTAGTATTCATCTTTATAGTTTTGGCCATATTTTAGTCATTTATAACATTTATAGTTTTAGTGTAACTTTCATTGACAAAACTCAAAAACCATTTTGGTCCTGTTTTAGTCAATAAAAAGTCCTTACATTTAAAGCTTTTTACTCTTAGTGACAACCTTAATTCTATTTGAACTAATTCAATCACCCAAATTCTAAAAGTAAAAGAAATGTAAAACACTCATATAAAGGCATTACCAAATACTTGAATTAATTTTGAATATTCTAATGAAAATAGTGACATATCTTACATGCACACTGGAGAAATGTTAGGCATGTCAAGCATCATAACAGAGATTTGAGCCAGAAAACTAACTCTGTCTCTTCTCTGGCACAGAGCCAGGCAGCTGGGCTCTGATCATAAGGTCAACATAAGGTCAAAGGGCAGGATAATATCAGGAGTGCTTTCTCCTCAAGCAGCAACCTCTGGTCCTGAAAAATGAAGCCAATGCCAAAGTGCAAATAATTGCAATACCGCGAGTGTCCACTTGAGGCTGGCTGCAGGAACACCAGAAGTCCCATCAGGACACATGTTAAACAGACAGTTTTTACACTAGAAATAAACTGGTTTACAGCCTGGTTCAAAATATCAAACCTGTCTATTAGCTAGTGTGTAATTGTGCTCTTGCTGTGGGGGAAGGGATTTTTTGTACCACAATCGTTTAGATTATATTTAGGAAAAACCTCACTGCAGACTGCTTGGTGCATCTCATTTGATTGACAGATAGCTCGACAGGCAGAAGCTACATTTCTGTCAACCAGAATGCTAGCTAGCTAGCTGACGGGAAGTTGCCCACCAAATTAAAACTGTATATCCATTTTGCGATAGAAAATGGTTAAATGTATGACAAGAGTGTTCCTGAATGAACAAACAACAAAGCAAATGTATCCCATCATCTTGGACATATTAGTCCTGACTCCTTATTCAATCCAGTTTTGTTTCATTTTCTAGATCCAAATTTTAGCATTGTGATTAAGGAGGTAATGCTGGGTCCTGAGGCTAGACCAGTTGAGTTGTATTACGCAGTATTTGTGTGTAATTCTACTGCCACACTTGCTTCATTTGCAGAATCTTTCCTTCTAAGATGCATTTAAGTTGAGTTTGAACTAGTTTACTAAAATCATAGTTAGATTTTCCCTTTTAAAGATTGCATTTATTCAGTGCATATTAGCATTTAAACAATGCAAACCAAAAAATGATTTTTATTCCAGTAGAGTCAAAATGACAGGTTAATTTTGCATTTGAGAAAGTTTGCAACAAGTTAAAAAGTCTCCTATTGTTAGCAAGAAAAGCCACAGTCAAACTGCAGTAATTGTCACAGAAAAATGAAAAAAAAAAAAGATCCATGAAACCACTAAATGCAGACTTAATTTCTGTAAGAAGGGAGCTCTGTTTCAGAGAGGTTACATTCACTGTCATGACCATGTTGCCCAAAGTTTTTTTTTTGTTTGTTTTGTTTTTCATTTTTACATCTAGTACATCTGATATCCATTCTGTTTCTACGGCACTCATGAAAAAATACTGGCTGGTATATGTGTTCAGTACAAACCAAAAACTAATGATTTCAAAGCTGTACTTGACTTGTCTAGCAGGTAGGTCTGAATGAAGCTGAAGCAGTTATACCCACTGCATTTGTGATCCTATAATCAACTCAAAGGTCCACATTTGCCCAGTCAACCACAGTCATCAGTGAGCAGCTCCTGTTTGCCTCAAAAGTTCATGGGCTGCTGGTGTTGGGTGGTCGAGTCTAAAGTACAGAGTTTTTATTCCTGCGGTTTAAATCTCTCCTGCCTTTCCTATTCCTCTTCCAGCACAAACAGCAAATGATGACTGTGCTGATGATGACAGTGGACACCACTGCGATGATGATGAGGATGATCGATGTGTCGTTAGAGATTGTTCCCTTGTCACCCTGTCCTCCTCCTGCACTGGTCACCTGCTCGTATTCTGATGTGGGGGTGGTTTTTGCAGCAGGTAAGGCAGTGCTGCGTCTAGCTGGAGGGGTGTGGGGCTGCCTTTTCTTCTCAGTCGATGTCAGCACTGGCTCCTGAGTTGTGCTGTGAGATATCAAGTTCTCATCAGCCAGCAGAGCGACTACCTCACCATTAAGACTGAAAGGGGTTTCACAGACGACCAGAGACTGGTTGGTCTTTGATGGATTCTGTCTCAGCCAGTTCCTGAGTGGAAGAATATCCTTGTCACACCTCCATGGGTTCTGCTGCAGGAGCACTTCCTGTGCGACATTCAGGTCATCCAGACTCTCCTGTGACAGGTTGGGAAGGGAGTTATTTTTCAGGTCTATCTGTCCTAGGTGGCTCAGGCCCTGGAGGAAGCCTAAAGGTAGGGAGCTGATGAAGTTGTGCTCTAAGGAAATGTTGACCAGATTGGGCAGACCTTGGAAAGTACCCGCTTGAAGGTTTTTGAGCAAATTGGTGTGAAGGGAAACCTCCCCCAGCTGTTCCAACCCTCTGAAGGCCCCAGTGGATACATAGTTAATCTGATTACGACTGAGCACCAGGAGACGTAGTTCAGTCAGGTTCCTGAATGTGTCATCCTCTATGCGACTCAGGTTGTTGTCATACAGCCACAACTCCCGCAGAGGCATGGGCCCAAACACCCCTGGAGTCAATCTCTCCAGCTGGTTCTCATACAGGGAGATCTGGCTGAGCCTGGGCAGGTTTAAGAAGACTCCTTGTGGAATAAATGTGAGCCTGTTGTTTGAGAGGAAGAGCTTCTGCAATCTCAGAGTCTTTGAGAAAATATCAGGGTGGAGATGAGTGATTTGATTGTCATGAAGTGATAGCTCCTCCAGGTTTCCAAGGTCATCCAAGCTGCCAATGGGGAGTTCCTGTAAGGAGTTTTTATTCAGGCGCAATGTTTTCAGTTTTGAAAGACCTTTGAATGTCTCTCTGGATAGTTGGCTGATACTGTTTCCAGAGAGTTGAAGGTACTGCAGCTCAGTAAGAGGCTGGAAAGATTCCACAGGTACAGAAGTGAAGAGGTTCTTACTGAGGTCGAGGAGTTTCAGACCTGTCAGGGCTGAAAACCAATTTGGGCGAAGGACCAGAAGTTTGTTACTTTTAAGATTGAGAGATTCGAGCTTCTGAAGATTTTGGAACAAGGCATCAGGGAGATCTTGCAGCTCTGTACCAGTAAACCCTAAAGCTCCTATGTTTACAGTGGAGTCAAGAGTTCCAGGACGAACTTCCTTCAGAGTGCTGTCTTTAATGACAAAAATGCCAAGGGCATTAACAAAATCATTCAGATCCTCTGGTTTCAGGGAAGATATGCTGCAGTTGGAGAAGTACAGGCTAGTGGTTGATGAGGGCATAGATTCAGGGAAGTCTGAGAGGCCGCTGCAGAGGACTCTTGTCCCTTGACAAATGCATCTCTCCGGACACGCCCAGACAGCAGAAGAGAGGAAACAGAGAAGCATGAGCACATGAGGAGTCCAGGGTGGGGCCATCATTTCTCTGGAACAGAAGAAAAATATATGTTAAGGCTGTAAAGGTCAAAGTTAGGTTGGCTATGACCCTCTGTTTTATGGAATAAAGAGCAAAGAACCGCACTGAAAGCTTTGTCATGATGGAAAAGGTGTTTTAGCTCTGCTCTCCATCTGCTTCAGAATAGCTGAGTTTCCATTACCCTTAGAAATGCGCAAAATCTAAACAGCGCAATAAAAAGCTGTTAACGGTAAAACCTAAGTTTTGGAAAACCTCTCAAATATTGCTAAAAAGTTTTTACATGCTCATGAAAAGGTTTTTCAGAAGTTTTGATATGGAAATATATTGCAAAGTGTTACTGCAGTTTTAAGTCACAAGACGTAACAAATGGTGTCACATGACCTCACTCCAAGACAACATGATGCAGTACGTATGGACAGAGGAGGAGGCAGAGACTTTTCATACTATCATACATATACCCTTATACATAGCTTTTACCATACATATTGACTTTACCTCTAAACTATCATTGGTTGCCTTCGTTTTTTTGTTCAAAATTATTAAGGCAACCGCTGTAGCTGTAATCGTAACCGAACCAACACCCAACAGGTTTTGAGCGTCCAGCTTCCTTGCAGCAGAGTCAAGGGAGATGGGATTTTACAAGAATTACGAGGCTCATGCCCAAAACTGTAGTCAATGGAAACACATCCGAAGTGCAAATATACTTTGTCGAAATTTAAGAAACATCACTTTTATTTTGTTAAAAACTCTAATGGAAACTCAGCTGATGAGACTGTGATCGTTACAAGTGGGGTTAAGTTGTTTTATAAGCCAGTATATGCAATGGCTGCTACCGCTGTTAGCATGGATGTAGCTGTAGAAAAGCAGCAGTTTAATCAGACCTAGGTCACATTTCTTTATCATAACAAGAGCACAGACCATACTGAAAACCTCTCTTGGCAGAGAGGATGTTTTTGCACGTCTCCCGATTTGTCATTAATTTTAGTCATTGATAAGCTCCGCTTTTCATAAACCATGGCAGGGCCAGCCTGTGCAGCTCAGGCATTGGAGCTGCAAATTTCTACTACCTCATGTTGTCTTGTCGGCTCTGATTGGTCCATCATGAATGCGACGGACAGAACGTTCATCTAATTAACTTGCAGGATGTTTTTGAAACCTCCTGCCCTTCCCAAACACTTTGTATTGGGAGATTTGAAACAGTCTAACAGTCTGATCATTTGAATAAATGTAATTAGTTACTTTCCACAGTTGCAACCAGGGTGTGTCTTGTAAGGTGGACAAAGGTAAAGTTGGCCTCCCTTGAAAGCTGTTTTGTACAAACAAGGTGTCAGTATCTTTTTTTTTTTCCCTTTTGTTAGCCAGCTGATTTTTTTTATTTTTTAAGTCCTGAATAAATAAATGTGATGTTATTAGTCTCTTGTGTTAATTATTAGGTATAAATAAAGTTAGTATATGATACTTTAACCCTCTGAGACAGATGTTGTTATATATGATAGGAAGAGAGACAGATTACAAAAATTTGGATAACATTTAAACTATAAACCTTAACTACTTAAGTTTTTTTTTTTTTTTACTGTTTACGGGATTGCTGGCGCTCCCATTTGCATATCTGTTTTTAACTGCAGGTAAAATTGTAACCAAATGAGATAGAGCAATAATTCTTTTTGCATATAAAACCAGAGGAGTAACATTAACATATCACACATTCAGTGTGTTTTAGAGTACTGTTTCCTTCTAGAAATGTCCTTCATTCTTTTGCGTGAATGTAGTACAAAGCGCACACATCAAACAACATCCGGGCTATAAATGTGTTGTTTCCTTGCAGGTTACAAGTCACACTTATTATTGTTTCAACATGGTCTCCTGCAAACATATGTATGCTCAAAAGTATCTGGCACACGTAGAGATTTGATTTCACCACTGTGAATAGTTTATTTCTTCTAGAAATGCTGTATTTTTTGCAAATTGAGCCAAATTTCATTTTGTTTTGGTTTTTGCCAAAGTTTATAAAGATAAGTGTATTTCAAAAATTAAGTTACATACTCAAAATATTTTTTATGGGTTTAATTTATCTTGTGCAACTTTTTACAATCACAATTTTCAGGGATACAGCTAAAATATCTTTGTATTTAGGAATATGTGTAAAAAACAAAACAAAAAAAAACTTTTTTCATTTTTCATGTGTTTTTTTTTTTTGCACTTTTGAGCAATATCATTAACATATCAATAAAATTTGGGTTTTAAGGGTTGTATTGATGTATAGCCACTTCAATTACTCCAAAAAATGGCACTACAACGTCAAAATGTAAAGATTTGCTCTGGTGGACTTGTTCTATGGTAGGTCATAAAGGGTTAATACACTTGTGTTTTTCCTTTGGAAGCCCTCCACTTTGCCATTCTAATGTCACTATCCATGCCTTTGTAGCTCTTACTGAGGCTTTTTAATTGATCCTGGAACTTGGGTGACTTTCCTGGGTCTTTAAAGATTAAATCCACTCCATTAATGCTGATTTGTATGCCTTTTTATCCATTTTTAATCAATTCTTGATCTATTCTGCTGCTAGCTGCTAATGCTATCTGCCTTAACATCTATTTTGAATCCCTCAGTGCATTAGGAACAGGCTGTGACTTTGGCTTTGCCAAACTGGGCATATCTAACTAGGCAAATCATGCAGGAGGAAATCTAAATAGCACATAATGGAGAGAAAGAGAGACAAAGAGGCTGTGGTGAGGCCCTCTATGTCACTGCAGACAGGAACTGCTTTGAAAAATGGCACAAGTAGAGTCATCACAAGGAAGTACAAGGACTTTTTTGTAGATATGTGAATATGTTGAAGACATTTTGCCACAGACTGATTACTTTTTCAATGTTTGGTCCCTAAGAGATGGGAGGACAAGTTTGTGCAAAAAATTTTTTGGTTCTTAGTCATTGTTTACTGTGTGTCACACATAAAAATCTTTGCGTTTAAATCCATTAAGGTTTTTCTTTTGTCTTCATAGTCCCATAAGTTCTTCAGATTTAAAGTTACATTACTGCAGTGCATATTTTTAAAGCCAAGGTTGTTCCTTAAAAGGATATTTAGAACATGACTGTTCACCACAGGGTGGATTTTTACGAACTTTTTAATATGATTAGTCCAGGCAAGACTAAATGGCTAAAACATAGCTACAGACTTTAGATAGACTTTAGAATGCAGAATTACTGGCACTGCTCTTGCACAAAGAAACCTAGTTTTCTTTCAGATTTGATCCTAGAGGGGGATTTTTGTTCTGTATTTTCTTAACTTTACTGTTCCTGAAGTTTGAAGAACAACAGATTATGGTTTCCTGATCAGTAAGTGAAGAGACTGCTCTGTTTCTTATCCCTCCTCTTAAAGAACAGCTGCAGACTGGATTCTTGCTCTTTAAATCACTACCATAATAAGGCTGTTATACGGAAAGCAACCCTAATTAGTAACAGTCCCACATGTTGCAGCCTCAGCATTCCTGTGTGAACCCAAAATGAGACATTTGCATTGATTTATCCAGAGCTGTACTTTTTTCTTGTGGCTTGAATGATGCTCTTCTGCATTGTCATGAGGACTGGCTGATACGTCACCGTCTTAGGAAGCCTTTAAGCCCTTTCAAAGTTAACAAAGCCAAAAAAGATTTTTAAAGTTTAGGGGAGATTTTTTTCAAATGTATCCCCATATTTCACTGTATATCCTTTCTGCATACAGACAATGTTATTACTCCCAACCATTGCTATGTGTTTAACACATTTCAGCATGCAGACTGCGGCACATGTTTGAGACTGTGGCAAAGGCTGTGCTCACTGGAAGCTCCAAACACAGTCGTGCCAACTTACTGATCCAGTTCTCTATACAAGCCCTTGAAATTTATGCAACTTAGAGTTGGCAGGCATGAGTAGTTCTTTAGTGGGTGAAATGTATTAGGGTGCAGGAAGAGTTCTCCAAGGAAGTTAACTCTCTTAAAACCTCCAGTTTGTCCCAAAAATAAGCTCGGTGACATTTCTTTCTTTTTCTTTCTTTCTTTCTTTCTGTCTGAGAAAGTAGAGAAATATCCCAATTTACAGTGCCTATAAAACTATATACCCTCTTGGATGTTTTCCCTATCAGTGCTAGTAGTCTTACAGTTAGTGAAATGAGGATCACCTGAGTGCAATGGTTGTGTCTCAAGTGATTGTAGTATAAAGACACCTGTGTCTGGAAGGTCCATTCAATGGTTAATCAGTATTCCCGGCTACCATCGCAACATGAAGACAAAAGAACACCCCAAGCAACTCAGACAAAATGTTATTGAATAATCAGATGGATACAAAACGTTTCCAAGGCACTGAACATTCCCCGGAGTTCAGTTCAGTTCAGTTCAGCACAGTGGTGGCAGCATCATGCTATGGGGATGCTTCTCAACAGCCAGCCTGATTGAGACCTATCTACATAGACTCACTGCTGTGATTAGAGCCCAAGGTGAATCTACTAAATAAGGGGGTAGATAGACTGACATTAGCACTTTGTAGAATTCTGTTTTCACCTGTTTATTAGTATTTTTTCTTTTTGTCATAAAAAGCCAAATTATATTGAGTGTGATTGAGTTATAAACTCATTAAAATGGTAAACATCCAAGGGGAGAATAATTTATAGGCACTTTATTATAACTTATATAGCAGTTTATTATTTTGACAATTTAACTCTGCTTTTTAACAAATGTAATTTTCCTTTTTCAGGCTTGGAGTTACTTCTACATCAACCACTTTGCTCAGTCCTTAATAATACAGCATAAAACTTTCCTTCTTATTTCTTCAGCCAAGGTTTGGTAGGAAGCTCCTTCAGGGTTTATTGTCATCACCACTTCCCTTTTCTTTACATCAGTGAATCTGAAGGGCCTGAGGTTAGATTTCAGTCAGAGATGTGTTTCTGATTATGCCACCACTGGAAACTAAAAGTCAGCTACATGTTATCTCCGTGCAGTTCCTCTTTCAGGGTGTCAGTCAGAGAAATATCAGCACATAACAAAAAAACATGAAGCATTAAAACAGCTTTAGTAGCAAAAACAAGAATCTCCCTATGTATGAATTAAAAACTTGACAGCTAAGCCATGTTTCCTCTCTGGTAGTACATACTGCTCCAACCAAAACCACTGTATGCTGACAGCTGGAACAGACTGGAATGGTCTACAGCACAGTGTAATGGCTGAAGCATTTCCAGTTCACTAATAATTGCTTTGATTCCTGTTTTTGTCCAACTCAACATAGCTGAAGGACTGGCTCTTAAAGTGTTAGACTGTGAATTTTCAGGAATGAAGTTAAGTTTTAGCTAAAACTTAAGGGTTTTAGTGCCTGTGTATCAGATTTAGAATTAACACTCTTAGCTAAAGAAACAGGGAAGATCCCTGATTCACTCACGTCAGAACATATTAAGAGTCATTTGCACAGATTTGTAGTTTCCATACAAATGCAAATATTTTAGTTCTAAATCAGTGAATTATTCAGTTGTATTCAGTTGAAGAATCATCCGGACAGACTTGCTGCTCATTAATTGTTTCCACACTAAATCTCTCTGCATTTTTATCCCAAGTATCAGATTGTGTTAAGCAGAACTGCATGCTGTTTGGAGAACTTACCTCCTGTGGTGCCAGATGAATGAGTGAACACTGACAGGGACTTGGTGTGGTTATCTTTTATATGCTTCCTCCCTTCCTCCTCAGCTTTTCAAATCCTCTGATGAAAGTTTCCAGCACGTCTCACACCATCACATTTTCCTGCTCTTTGTCATCACCCCGTTCCCTACACTAATCTTGTTTTTTTCTTTTGTTTTTGCCCTTAGCTCATGAAATCTGCAGCCTCTGACTGTGGGGCTTTACTATCCCGGCTGTTTTCCCCGTCCCCCTCTCTGCCTCTCACACTCTCACGCCCACATTTTTTGCTAAATGTGGTGGTGGGGGATCAAGCATGTGGGAAAGCCCCACCCGTTGGTGCCTGTAAGTGTTTGAATGTATGCTAGGGGATGTATCTTGAGGGATGCATATGTTTTCAGTTCTGTAATGACATGTTTTGTCTTTGTTTTCTTCCAGAGGAAAGAGGTGTGTTTGAGTTGGAAGTTTTGGTTCAGAGGGAGGGTGAGAATTTGGTTAAGTCAGAAACAATGGGCTTAGTTTTATGCTTTGTTTTTGACTTTGATTTATGCTGGACATTTTTTTCAAAATACAAGCCTCACATATCTTTGGTGTGACATCCATGGTTTAGTTAACGGCAGCCTTGGATGTTCACACTGATATCAGCTGTTAGGACATCACAGATTACAAGACGACCCAAAAGATTCATGTAAAAACTATTTGAAAATTCTGTTTTTACTCTTGTTCTGTAGACAGTTTGACTAAGTGAGTCTTCCCCCACCGTTGCACAGAACATCTGTGGAAACCATGTGGGTTTGTGAGACTGAGTCCCACTGTTTCAAAGTGTGTTTGGATGGAAAACAAACATTGAAACTCTGAAATATATCCTTCAAAATAAACTTTAGTTTCTCCGTTCTCTACCTGTTCATAAATCTTTGAGCTTGAATTTTCAGAATGCTGTGTTCATCGATAAAATGAGCCAAAAAACTGTGAGCAACAAGTGCTTGGCTGGATATTACATTCTTGTGCTACCGCAAATCCATCAGTTGTGTAATGAAGCAAACCTCCTCTTCACCACAGACAACAGATAAAGAGGGTGGAGTTAACGTGTAGATAGACAGTTACTGAGCCATGATGTTTTTAACTGATATATCTGATGATATTCAAAGAAATATAGAAGTGAAAGTTCAAATGGAACTCCAGAAACATATTTCTTAATATAAATGGCGCCACTCCCATGCTCACTAACTCACTGACCCACTATAGTCAAGATGTGAAAACTTCCATATATTCTATTCACTATTGTGTATATGTCTAATATATAAAGGTGCATTTAAAACAGTTAGAATACCATAAAAGTTTGTTTCTTAAACTTCCATATTTTAGATAAATCTCATGCAAAGTAAAATATCAAATATTTTTTCACTGTCTCAAAATGATAAAACATCACAAAACACCCTTGGTCTAAAGAAGGGGTTCTCAGCCTTTTCAGCCCGTGACCCCCCAGAAAAAGATGCCAGATACCAGGGACCCCACTGTACCTGAAGGTGGTTGAACACAGCCGTGCACATTCAAGAACAGTCATGTGGAGACAAGGCCGTCCATAAGGGGGTATAAAGGGGAGAGCTTTCTGGGGCCCAGCCAAACTGGGTGCCCATGGAGGTATATTTCATATTCAACATAAAAATAACCACTCTTATCAATGAAACAAGTCTCTTTTTAAAATCATTTGTGTAGTATATAGCCTTCTTAAAAATGTATTTTTTTTGTTAAAAAAAATCAAATAAAATGGGTTAAAATGTGAAAAAATGGGTTATGATGGCAAAAAATTGTGAAAAAATGTTGAAATTGGAACTTTAAAATAGCAGAAATGGGTTAGAAGTGGCAAAAATTACATAAGAATGGCAAAAAATAACCGAAAAAAGGCAAAAATTGGTTATAGTGGCAAAAATGGGCATAATTGGTGGTAAAGGGCTGAAAAGGCTTTGAATTTGCAAAATTGGTGGAAATCTGATGAAATGGGAAGAAAAAATTATATAAACAGGCAAAATAGTGCTAATTGCGAAAGAAAAATTAGGCGGATATTGGCAGAAATTGGTCAAACTGGCATGGGAATATCAGATAGTTAAATGTGGTTATAACAGGAAAAATTGGGCATAAAAAGTGGTAAAATGGGGTTAATAGGGGCAATAATGGGTCAACAGAGGTACCATTAGGCTTATGTGGCAAGAACTGGTTTAGAAGTGGCAAAAACAGGCAGAAAAAAAGTAGTGGAAGGATTTAAAATGGCAAAAAAAGTGTTAAATGGCAAAAATGTGTTAAAAAAAATTTGTGGGGGAAAAATGATGAAAACTGGTTAAAATTTGGTAAAATTGGTTTGAAGTGGCAACAGTGGAATTTGAAAAATATTCTTAGTTTTTTTTTTTTTTAAAGGAATCTGGAGCCCCCCTCTCAGTGTCTTGTGACCCTTAAGGGGGTTCCGACCCCAAGGTTGAGAACCACTGCCCTAGACAATAGTCAAGTCAGCAGTTTTCCCTGTGATTGTGTTTGAGTGTACTGAACCAAAGTGAGAGACTTAAGCCTCAGGAAACTTTTGGAAATTGGACTTTTCCACAACATTCTAATATTTTGAGAGAGTGGATGCGGATTTGTTTAAGCTGAAAGCCATAACATCCAGATTAAAATGAATGATGAGCTGTCACATCACAAACTGTCCTAGGACTGATCAGTCAGCCCTGAACTTCCTAGATCAGATTCTTCTTCACTCAAAGTATTCAGCAAGTCTATTGACATGTCACAATAATTAATCTTTTTTTTGTCAGTGGTATCCATGTTGAAGATTGGAGTATGGCTTCTGATTAAGCAGCAGTAGACAGAAAGCATTTCCATAGCAAAGTCTTTTATTTATCTACTAGTGTGAAATTAAATGGAAAGGGAAATTATAGCTTTCTTATTGGGGTCAATTTTACCTGCTTAGTTCTAGTGTTAAAACAGTTCTGACCCACGAGGACACGAACCTGACATGCCAGATGGATGCGTTTCACACATCTGGAAAAGCTTCAATAGGAAATGTTTGAGAAAAGAGAGAGGATTTGAAAAAAAACTTGGCGACTATAGACATGTAAGTACTCAACTTTTGTTGTTTTGAAAACAAAACAACTCCCTGCTGTTCTTCGTTCTTCTTTTAAAGAAGAAATGTCATTAAATTCTGATAAAACTGGCGCTTTAGCAGCATCCGCGCTAATCTCTTCCTCCATAACTGCACCAGCTCTTGCTGCTGCTTGTTTACGTCACAACTCTGCTGTGCCTGAGAGTAATCCCCCTCGTTGCTGATTGGTCCTGTCACTTTCTAACCGGGCCCAGACGGTTCAGATGGGAGCTTTGCAAAATGGATTCGCCAGTGAAAAACACGGAAACAGGCATATCCATCTGCTTTGAAAGATTATGAGGACACTGTGTCATCCAAAGAAAAAAACACAAAGGATAAGACATGGAGAAAGTGCAGTATAGAACAATATTGTACAAAGTGGCATCTTTTAAACATTGGAAAATAAATAAACATATGACATTATTACAATAAATTGTGGTGAATTTATTGAAGCTTAAAGATGGATAATAAATACTTGAATCTTACAGAATCTACAGAATCATTTTTAAAACCATTGTTCAACATTGTGAGAATGATATGAAATGGGATAGAATATTAGATTCTGAGTGTAGCTGATAGCTCACTTGACTTTCACCTGACTGCATGGAAATGATGTGAGAGTGAGTAAAATGTACACATGCTGAGCGGGAAAGCTTTGCTTATTTACATAAATTAATCATTGTTATTTATTTCAGTACATTCAGAATCTTACCATGTGTTTATTGCAAGAGTTTAAATTGCAAAAATTTATTGTGCAGCCCTACTTAAGATCCTTATTTTCTTTACAAGTTTCACTCTCAAGCAACTTTTTCCAGAGTGGCCGCGTCAAAGCCTAGACCTCAATCCAACAGAGAATTTGTGACTGGACTTGGGTGGTTCACATCCAATCCCTGTGCAATCTGACAGAGCTTGAGCAGTTTTGCAAGGAAGAATAGAGTAAAATTGCAGTGTCCAGATGTGCAAGCCTGACTGAGACCTATCCACACAGACTGAGTGCTGTGATTGCAGTCAAAGGTGCTTCTACTAAATACTGACTTGAAGGGGATGAATATTTATGCAGTCACTTATTTTACAATACATATTTTTTATTCAATCAACATTACTTGGTAGAAATCTGTTTTCAATTAGATTTTTACAGAGTTTTTTTTGTCAAAAAAACAAATTGAATTGATCATAATTGATTTTAAATTAATAATAGAAAACATTCAAGTGGGTGAATACTTTGTGCAGGTACTGTACAGAAAAGGCTGTCATTGCTGCTGTATCATGAAAAATGTCTGACCTAAACTTTCCTCAAATTCTTAGAAACAAAGAGTCATCTTGGCTATTGTGTAGAAAATCCCTCTGAACATCAGTTCAAAGGTTATAAAGGTTTAAAGAGTTGGAATGAAATACACATTTTTTTAAGTTTCTGCTCAATTGTTTTCAATGTGGGCAGATATTCCCTGCAGTGTAATTTCCTCTCCACCCTCACTCAGTGTGTGTGCGTGAGAGGGGGGTTATTTGGGGGGGGGGGGGGGGGGGGTATGCCCACTGTTGTGTGAGCTCAGCGTACTGGAAGGGCCTAATCACCGGTTGTCATAGCGATGAACTTGGGTGCTGCTCACCAATTCATGCTCTTTTGTTTGCTGTTTGTTTAAAAGTCCAATCACTTCTCTAGGAATTTATGCCATCAGTTATTATATTTGTGAAAGTTTGGAAGCTTTTAAAAATGTTATTTTTAAAAACTCATTCTATTGTTTAATCTTAAAAGATCAGTTTTGAAGGATCTTTGTCCAAAGTCAAAACAAAAAGATTCAAAAGTGTCAAGTTTAAGGGGCTTGATTAATATTCTACACATGACAAAAATTAAGGATAAAATACAGTTACAATTTTTTAATGATTTTGATTAAAATATGATTTATTGTGTGTTGTAGAGGATCTTTGAACCCCTAAAAAGGGAACACCCACTGTGTGCCAATTTATGTGGTTATGTGTCATGATAGGGGTTTGTGAAATGACAGGGGTCATGTTGTGAAAGAAACTAGTCATTTCAAGTGTTATTCTGCTTTCTGCCCCCTCACCCTCTGAAATCTGAAAGGTGACTTAATCAGAGCTTCCTGTTTTGAAGGCTCTTGCGTTAAATGTTCTATTTCCAGTATCCATGAGGTGAGTCATAGTGGGAAATAACATTTTCCCTCATTTCTTAGATTCAGATAAGATGGTCATTTTTGCTATCATAGAGCTGAGCTTAAAAACACTGCTGTGCTGAACCAGGCTATAAAATGGAAGTTTAGCCAGATTGGCACCATCGTAATTGTCAAACATCCTGCCTGAATAAGAACATCAGGAAAAACAAATGCTCTCTTTGTATGACACAACTGACATACATCCAAGACACCATAAAACCCTGATTTTACAAAACTGGAGCATCTGACATTTTTCTAACATCTTCGGTCTAGTTTGATAACATGCATCCTGATGCTCACCAATAGGACAGCATTTCCTCCTGATCTTTACATTGTCATTGTCATGTTTACATGTGAAGCTAATATAGCTGGGTTAACTGGTCTAATTCTCTGGACATGCAATAACATCTGTACTTTAAGTTCTATTTGAAGGCTACCAAGTCTATATGCTCTTCTTTTAGATACAAGGAAATGAGCCCAATATCTCAAAAAAAAAAAAAAAAAAAAAAAGTGTAGCCCTGCCTGATCCAGCAACTAGGCTATCAGATTTAGATAGTCCTGACTACATGATCCATAAACCATATTGTCTGATCATGATGCTGCATGTTTTGGTTTTATTGGCTACAGAGTAAGATGTGGCTTTGGTCTGATGTAAATAGATGACAGATTTAAACATGAGAAAAAGGTCATGATTGCTGATCGGTGAGGCAGGAAATAAGTCAGACAAGACTGATGGCTCTCCTACATTTCTCAGCTAGAGAAAAACAGTCATGAAAACAGAAACAAGTGTTCCCCTCAACAAATATTAACACTGATTAAGAATGTACAAAAAGGCTAACTTTAAAGTAGGACTGCTGCCTGCTGTAAGATTTTACCACTAGAGAGAGACAAATAGCAAGTGCCAGTTGATGACAATTGACTTTTCTTTTGAGGTCTTATATGACATTTGACTTCAGATTTATCTTTCGTGATTAAAAGCTTAGGAATTATGAAATTCATAAAATCACAAAAAAGCAACACATTAAGCATGCAAAGAAAGAAGCATTATACACTGTTCATGTTAAAAGCACATTTATAGCTAAAACATAGTTTTCCCATGACAGTTTTTATAATTGTCACATTTTTACAAGGAGAGAAAATTGCCTGCACAACGCTGCTCTTCTCAGATCTCAAAGATGCATGATTATCCTTTAAATTGGACAAGGGAACATATTAAATGTCCATGGTAAGGTAGTGGGTAACAGACTTTTTCAAATTAAAAACAGATAATGAAAAATAACAGAAAGGATGAATACATTACATTACATGACATTATTCCAGTGCATGAAATATGCATGCAATATTTGATAGTACTTTATTTTGGTGGGCCATAATTACCTAGTAATTTTGTAGTAATAAGTGTAATTATCCAGTCATTTCTAAAGAAAAAGGTGGTAATTGCCTAGTGATAAATTGGCATTTTACCAAGTAAAAGCTTGATAATATTAAGGAAGTCTTTACCTAGTACTAATGTATTAATTATCAAGTAATTCCCTCTCATATTGTGGCAATATTCTGGTAATAAGGTGATATTTTAACCTAACCCTGACCTTCTAACCCTAAGCCTTACCCTAACCCCTGTAATATTGTGGCAATTCGCTGGTAATTATATGGTATTTTCTTGGCAATGGGTTTGGGGTAATGTTAAAATACCATGTAATTGAATTGTAATACTATATTTCCAACTTATTACTATGTAAAATACCAACTTATTACTAGGCCACTGCCACCTTATTCTTTAGAAATAACTAGAAAATGACCACTTATTTATATAAAATAGATACTTGTGGCCCACTAAAATAAATCGTTACCAAATATTTGTTTTCTATCATAAAGTACAGTTAACTTTAGACTTTTAAAGCTTTCTTGGGCAAATACATGACCCATCTTAAATCCAAACAACAAGCTTACTAAGATTACTTTGGGGGCTTTTAGCCTTTGTTCTGGTATGGCAGCTGAAGAGAGACAGGATACATTTAATTGTTTATTACTAACATTAGTTGTGTAGAATCCTGTGCATGATTGATAATGAGAGCTCAGAGCTAAACTATGTAAATCTTTAAATCATTAAGTGGGTTGACAGTTTTTTTACCCCACCACAGCATAGGTATAAATTGCATACCTCTGAATTGTAAATTATAAGTCAGGATCCAGAGAAAAATTACTTATCCCTTCACAAATGTTAGAAAAACCCAGAGGAAAGAAGTTTATTTTTGTTAAGATAGTCTGGCTGCAGACGGTTTGTCCCTGACAGCCACACTCACAGACTGTTCATCTAAGACGTTGTATATCTCAGAAGAGAAATATGCACTAAAACATTCGAAATCAAATCAAACTTCTGTTTAGACTTAGGATACCAAAAGTAAAAAGTGAAAAACCTGACCAGCAAAATCTGATTACAAATACAAATATTCCAGAAATATTACGTAGCCCCATTAGCTGCATAAGCTACGTAGATAACTGAGTTATGTAGATTACAGAACTAAAGCTAAGAACACAACAGCTACATATCTATGTTATCTGTTAGCTTTAGCTATGTTTGCTAAAGATAACCAGGCTATAGATTATGGAACTAAGTAGCTAACGTAGCTGAAGCTAAGATCACAAATATCTATGTAAGCTATGTGGGTACATTATCTACTTAGCTTCTTTAGTTTTAGCACAATTGCTAAAGCTCACATTGATAAAGCTAACTTAGCTACATTGGCTTATACAGTTACATTAATAACATAGCTTGTGTAGTAATGTTAGCTTTAGCAAAAGCTAATAAAGCTAAAATGAGCCACTGCTCATAAACTCTTCTCGATTTATAAAACCAGTGGGTACATAATTGAATCCCAGTTCAGACCTCTGAACTTTTTCTCCGTTTTATTTACGAAATGTTTATCATGCCCTATTCACATAGGACTGGTATTTTTTAGGGACTTCTGGTAATTTGTAAAGTCTATATTTTTAATCCTGTGTGAGTCGACCATGTTGGTTATCTGCAGTAAAAAAAAAAAAATTCCAGGGCACATTACCTGACATATTTCAGTACATATGGAGATCAACAGGTAATTGTAATCTCATTTGAATAGGCATCTTGGTATTCTAGGGTGGTAATTATGTTCTTTTACAGCCCCTGTGGCTTTTCTGCTCCTTTTTCTGATCATAAAAAAATGATAGATTTACAGAAAACAAATAAAATAAAATGCCAGAGTTGATCAACCTGTAGCTCTGAAGTTAAAAAGCTGTATTATGTAATAAAACTAGATTTCAAACTATTTTAAGCTCCTTTTTTTTAAAGCTTTTTTTCTTCTTTAACTTTTCTTCATACTTCAAGTGTGACTGTCCAGAAGCAGCACTTGGATATACTACTTACAACAACAGGAAACCCCATAATCACAAAGTTCCCAAACACGCTTCAGCCCCAGATAAGGATACTTTATCTTGGTCTCTGCTGCATCAGGACTGATAGCATATTTTGTCACTTGTAAGCTTTTGCATACTAAGCCATTAGCTTGTTCATGATCTTGTCCAGGCGATACATACTGTACATGGTAGCGAGGATAAGGATCAAGCCTGCAAACACAAGGAGGATGTGACTAAATATGAGCAACCCATACAGGGATGTCTCTGAGGGCAGAGACCACACATACACCCAGCCACTGTAAAAGTTGTGGTGAACAAAGTCTGGCCCATTCTCAAACACCAACATGTCGTAGAAAGGAGGAGACCTGTCATCGATTATTGGACTCGTGGTGGGGAGAGAGTCCTTAAATTCAGGCAGGGAGGTGGTGGTTCGAGGCCCACTGTCGATCTCTGGAGTCATAGTAGTCGGGAGAAACTCTTCAATATCAGGTAGGGAGGTGGTGGTTCGAGGCCCACTGTTGATCTCGGGAGTCATAGTAGTGGGGAGAGACTCTTCAGTATCAGGTAGGGAGGTGGTGGTTTGAGTTTCAGGAGTTGTTGTTAAGTAAAGGGCTGTTGTGGCATCGCAAAAGTCAAACTCTTCCTCACGTAGAGAGCTGAGGGTACGACTGACTTTGTCCATCGGACTACGACATAGAGTCTCATCTTTGTCAGGAACCATGTGCTCATTCTCTCTTATCCACTCTGCAATTCTTCTGATACCACAAGTACAGTCCCAGATGTTGTTACTCAGATGAACCTCTCTCAAAGCTACATTTGACAAGAAAATATCTCCTGGAAGAGTCTTCAGCTTGTTTTCCTTCAGATCGACTATGGAAAGCTTTCCAAGGCCCTGAAAAATGTCCCCCGGAACGTTCTGCAGCTTATTTTGACGAAGACGCAGTACTTGCAGTGAAGTTAGTCTTGAGAACAGATTAGGGGGGAGGTCATGGAGGTTGTTGGATTCCAGTGTGAGATTTTTAAGTTCAGGGAGGCAGCAGAAGAGCTCTGAAGGCAAGTCTTTCAGTTGTATATTTGTGCCAGAGTAAAGACTCTGGAGTCCAGACATGTTAGCAAACAGGTTTCCAGGAACAGTGGTGAGGTTTGTTCCATACAGATGAAAAGCTCTCAGGTCAGGCATGTGACCCATTAGTTGGTCTGGTAGAGAGAGTAGTGGGTTGTTATAGATGGTAAACTTTGTCAGCATTGGCATAAAGTAGAAGCTCTCTTTTGGGACAGTTTGAAGCTGATTATTGGACAGGGAGAGGACCTTCAGGTTTCTCAATGGCCAGAATACCTGAGGAGGAAGGCTGCTTATCTGATTTTGTTGTATTTTCAGCTCCTCAAGGGCAACAAGTCTATCAAAGATGCCAGATTCCAGCACCTCCAACTCATTGCCATAGAGAAACAGCTTGCCAAGATTGATCAAACTGTGAAATATAGTAGGTGGAAGCTTCTTTATGAGGTTCCTGCCTAGGTTTAGATATGTGAGGCTGGTCAACCCATCGAAAATATCTGAACGCAGATTTCTCAGTTTGTTGTTGCTCAGGCTCATTTCTTGCAATGCAGCAAGACCTCTGAACATCTCTGGGGTTAGGGTTTCCAGTTGATTCTCGTCTAAAAACAGCTGCTCCAGCTCAGTCAGCGGATTGAAAACCAGTTCAGGAAGAGTAGAGAGGCTATTGGATGTAAGCATGAGAGATCTAAGCTTTGGGATGGTTTGAAAGGCCCTGGGATGGATGGTGTGAAGAGGGCTTTTCGTCAGACCGAAGCGTGTCAGCAAGCGCAGGGCTGTAAAACTGTGCTCGTTCAGGACAGTCATCGTGGTGTATAAAAGCTGCAGCTTGGTTGTGTTCAGAGGAAGATCCCTTGGTATTTTTTTTATCTGAATACAAATGACCTCGCCTGCACAGTGGCAGCCAGTAGGGCAGTTTATGTTACAGCTGAGCTGAGGCAGAAAGAAGAGGGCGAGTATCAGAAACAAGGTGCCTGCAAGATTGAACAAAGTTAAGATTAGTGCTTTTCTGCTACATCTTGGTTGTGTCTGAAACCACAAACTCATGCACTGCCTTATACTCGTATGCTAACCACACTGTTAGGACGCTGCCTGCATCATACTGGCCCTCATCTGCTCATTCACTGGGCATTTTTTCTAATCTAAAGTACATTAAATAAGCTCGCACAAGGCAACTGCGAGGCCCTATTTACAGAATTTAACAACAACATGTTAATTACTGAAACAGCATTGTAGTAATGTCTTTATTTAATGGAACTGCCCTATGGTATGATTGAATTTATGTGCTTGTTGGCTGGCCAGCTCCTGCATTTGACAGACTATACAGCTCCCCTGTGTTTAGGGGCAGTTTAGTTTGACAACTGGATTCCTGTACATACTTAACAAACTTAACAAACATACCTAACAAACTTATTATCAACATATTGCAATTAATTTGACATCACGCTTCAGTAGATAGCATGAAAGTAGCATCAAAACCTACCCTCAATCTTCATTACAACACAAAAAAACGAATAATAATAATAATAATAATAATAATAATATCATAGCAAAAGCAAGAGCTCAGGGATTCACAAGATAAACAAATCAGCAATAAACCAAACAGAGAAAGTCTTGATGATCAAACAGAAAATCAAAACAAACTGAGACACAGATGTCTGCAAAATTAGCATAATTGAAAGGAAAGGAAAATACATAAATGATCTTGAAGGCAGTTAAAATAGTAGAAGATGAACATATCTAGGGAAAGAAAGTATGGTATTATATGAAAGTAAAACCATGAACATACATATAAGAAGACGTCATCACATCATTAGCAATAAAACAAAAATAAGAAGATTAATAGCAGATAAAAAGAGAAGGAACAGTTAAGAAAAAACAACTAAATAAATAAATAAATAAAATGAAAATAAATAAGCATTTAATTAGATGATATGGAATGGAGACACAACATTAAATCTGATATAGCAGTGCATCATCATGACATTTCTCTATTCCAGTGACAATTTTTTTCTTTTCAAATTTTTTTACACAAGATTAAAAAAAAAAAATCCAGAATTATCTACTCTTTTAATTATTTAAATAATGCATATGATCAAATGTTTTATGTTAAAAAATAACAAACAAAATAAAATTAGGGACACTTAATCTGTGAGTCATAAAAAAAAGAAATACAATCAATAGCTAAATGTAAAATAATTCATTATTCCAAAGGGTACTAAAATCTAATTTCACTCAACACCAAAATAATAAAATGTTATACTGACCTCTGAAGTCAGAATCCATGGTTGTAAGTATGACAGTGTGATCGTGCTGCTGTGGTTTCCTCTCTGTGGTTGTTTGTAGAGATGGACACCAAATTTATCATGTCACCCTGTCATCTGCTCAATTTAAAGACTGCCCAAAGTCTTCCATGACTTTACCAGAGGATGTAGAAGTATCATCGTGTCACTTACCAGCTGGACTAAAACTATTCAGAGATGTTAACCACATTATTAAGTGTTGTTTTAATTTTTATTTTGACTGTGTGACTGTTGTTACCTGTTTTTCTTTACTTTTTTCCTTTATTACATGTTCAAAATAAACTCTAACTAAGTTACTAAACCATGGGATAAACATTATCTGCTACAAACTGATGTCCTGCAGATTTATTCAGCTTGATAATGTCATTAATTGTAGGCATCAAAGTTGAAACACTTGCTGTGTGATTTAATAGTCCCAGTATTTATTTAATTGTGTATTCATTAATTTATTGTTGGACTTACACCACAATTATGTTCAGTTTAACTACTATGGTTTTCTTTTTATAGGCAGGGACAATGTTAAGCAGTCTCAGAAAATTAGATTTTGTTTGTTGTGTCACTCTCTACATCACAGCAGCTTCCACCTCATTGCTCTCTATACTTGAACTGCACTTAGGTAAAAATTTAAAAAAGCTATAAGGATGACAGGTCGTAAGAAAGATGTGATAGAAGCACAATCATCTGGCAACACTACCCAGAATGCATTGCACAACAAAGGCAACCTACATAAGACTTTATTTTTAGATTTTTCTCAAAACGTTTAAATCATGTGTTTCTATGCACAACATATGCATTAAAGACACTTGTGTTAATCTAATAGAAACACCCTGCATGTAAACATGCAGGTTTACTTTCAATATAATTTGAACAGAAAATACTCAGAATTACCATCTATTTTATCCACTCAGTTTCTCTTCTTATAAGGACTTCTTTCCTATCTTAGTCTCTATCAGAAACTGAAAAGCCTGTATATTAAACATAATATCCTCTACTTGACATAATGTTGCTTTTTTTTAATCATATGAGTGACACAAAGGATGCTGGGTCATTTCCCGTGGACTTATCTTGACAGAACAGTCCGAGTCTGAGCTCTGTGAAGAAGATTAAACTTTTCCTTGTTTTCTGAGGCTTTACAGTGACACAGCAGTAAAGAAATGAGACTGGTAAACTCCAGCCTCTCCTTTTTTTACCTGCTGTTCAGAAAAAGTCACCTCAGAAAAATACAAATACTCATGAAAAGTCCATATAACTCAAAAATTGCCAAAGGAACTGCCATTTTCAAGCACAATGTCTCTGTTTGGATTAAAAAGTGGCGAACTGGGTTAATAGTGTCACAAAATGTGCAGAAAAGGTGTTGAAATGCGATTGAAATGTAGAAAAATAGGTAGATGTAAAACTAAGTTAACAGTATGTAAAATTAATGAAGACAATCATTGTCATCCTCCATAGTGTTGTATCAGAGCATATTCATTGAAAGTTGACTGGAGAAGAAAAGAATGGTAAGAAAAAGTGCACAAGCAGCAGGGATGAGCTCAGCCTTCAGAGCGAAGCTTCACAAGGAGTGGACTTATGCTTGATCAGTGGATCAAGAGCCACCATACACAGATGTGTGCAGGAAATGGGCTTCAAGTGTCGAATTCCTATCCTCAAGCCAACCCTGAACCACAGATGTCATCAGCGTCTCACCTGAGTGAAGGAGAAAAAGAACTGGACTGTTGTTCAGTGGCCCAAAGTCCTTTTTAGGATAATTTTGCATTTCCTTTGAAAATCAAGGTCCCAGAGCCTGGAGGAAGATCAGAGAGGCACAGAACCCAAGGTGTTTGAAGTCCAGTGTTTTCAGTTTCCACAGTCAGTGATGGTTTAGGGTGTCATGTTATCTGCTGCTGTTTGTCTACTGTACTTTATCAAGTCCAAAGTCAATGCTGTCAGTTATCTACCAGGAGATTTTAGACCACTTCATGTTTACATCTACCGAGAGGCTTTATGGAGATACTGATTTCCTTTTCCAGCAGGACTTGGCACCTGCCCTCAGTGAAGCCAAAACTACCAGGAACTAGTTTGCTGACCATGGTGTTATTGTGTTTGATTGCCAACTAGTCTGACCTGAACCCCAAAGAGAATCTTTGGGGAAATATCAAGAGGAAGATGAGAGATACCAGACCCAACAATACAGACGAGCTGAAAGCTGCTATCAGAGCCACCTGGGCTTCATAACACCCGAGCAGTGCCACGGACTGACTGGCTTCATGCCACATGACATAGATGCAGTAATTCATGCAAAAGGAGCTGGAATACGTGAGTGGATAAATTAATGTAACTTTACTGAAGGGTGGCAGGTTTTTATGATAAAGCCTCTTTATGATTGTTTTGTAACATTCTAATATTGTGAGATTTTTTTTTCAGTCATCAAGATTACAGCTTACAGCAAAACAAAAACAAATCTTGAAATATTTCTCACTTTCTGAATTAAATTTAAATTTAAAAAAACTTTTAATGATATAGATATTCTATTGACATTGTAAGAAGCCCCCTTTGTCAACAGAGATGTCAATCATGGCGCTACATGTAGGGTTTTTAGTATCTTAAGAATAAAATAAAATTGTATATTGGATATAGATCCTCGTGATAATTTTAAAAGAAATCCAGGTTTAGGAAAAATATATTTCTGAGGTGCAGGTTATTGTTATAGTTTGACACATGTCCTATCTGTTAATCATCTGGTATAAGTCTCCTATATCATCATTGAAGTTATTGACCTATATTCCAGCTAGTCAGCAGGGGGAGCTCTAACTTTTTTGCCACCCTCCCAGGAGCCTGATGCTCTGTCCATCTTAATATACAGTAAAATAGAATACTAATAAGTTTATGTCCTATATGTAGATTGAGAAGAAAGAGAAGTCTAAATGAATAATCAATGATTTCACTATCAAAATATTCTGCTTCTTTCATTGAAGAATATAGTGACATCCCTACCTCGTTTTACTTAAAGACTACACCAAAGTCCATCTTTGTGTGTTATGGGTCAAGTAGAACTGCTTTTATAATCCCTGAAAGTGTCACTGCAGACTCACTGTTGAACTCTTTGTTAAGTGCTGCTGTGAGTGCAGTCTGCTCTCACTGAAAGCAGACTAAATAAACTCCTGTGTTCATCATCCACAGAGTGATTCACATCTCTTCACAACAGCTCACCCATTATTTATACAAAGCAATGACTCAGAGATGTCACCCGCCTTCAACAGAGCAATTCAGATAAACTCCACTGCACAGTAATTCACCTGTCATCACACTTGTGCATACTGAATGGTAAATGAACTTGAGCTTGTAGAGTTTTCTAGTCATCTGACTACTCAGAGTGTGTTTTACACCGCAGGTCACTCCCACCCCTAGTCACCACATTTAAAAACTGCTGCTGTGTCGAGTGTTCTTCAGTATCAGCTAATCCCACTCCTTTACATTAATACTCATTTACATGGCACTGACTCAGCAGGCGGAGTCATTCTGGGTAAAGTGTCCTGCTGCAGGATGGGGATCAAACAGCTAACCTCCAAGTGATCCATTTTAACATTTAAACATATTTAATTTCTGAAGTAAATAAAGAATTGGAGTCCTATGACATTTTGTTCTCTAAAATCTTTGTTTTGGTTTTGACTTAACAGAAAAATAAAAGGAAAATTCTCTGTATGAAATCTGTTGAGAGTCCATTCATTGCACAAAGGATTAAAACAAGAGAAAACACCCCAAAATATACATATTCACATTATATTTTTATTTAATCTGGAACATGTACAGCTGTGTGTTTCTAAAAGCAGAGACATAAGATGTTTGTATGCAGCAGTACACAAACTAAATTGTATGCACAAATCTGCCACAAGAGAGCGACAAAACCAAGCAGAAAGTAGATGTCCCTGCTGATAATAAAATCATTTTCCCTCCAGTACATGAAGTCATCATGCCTGACCCTCAAGTATTTCCAGTGAACAGCAGATTATTTACAGAATAAAGATGTACATCCATGGCTGAGATTTTCTATCAATGTGATGGAAATGACAGGCTTACTGATGACTTATACAACTCTATATTGCTGGGATAAAATATAATGTGATTATATTACTGGTGTTTGGAGTCTTAAGGCTATGTGGGGCTTTGCAGCAAACGGTCACAGTGGTGGTCCTCCTCTGTCAGACACAGTACTTCCAGAAACAAGCTATAGATGAAAAACACAGAGATGTTACTGACAAAATATAAAGCAGTTATGAGTGACTGACATTGATCAGTCTGTATTTTTACTCACGTTCTCCTCTCTTTCTGCTTATAGATTTGCCCTCTGCTAGATTGGTTGTGATCTCCCTCTCCAGCATCAAGTCCTCTTTCAGTGCCTGCAGCTGTATGCATGAGACATAAAACAGTAAATACACCGTCTGTTTACGGGCTCGGCCAACGAGTTTTCATTCAGAATATTTTTGTACTACACATTAGTGCTGTTGCATTACCAAAGTTTTAAATGTAGGCGCAATCACAAATAAATTTCAAGCATAGTGACGCTAGTCTTAATACCACAGCAACCTGTTGATGGATCAGTCTTAGTGTTTAAAGATCAAAATATGCAGGCACTACCCTGCACACCGTCTGAATTGCAAAAACACATTAATAGCATTTAAGTACCTAATTTCATTGTGCAGTCTAAGATAAGATAGACTTTAATGTCCCCGTAGGAAAATTTATCCTGGACTCTGTTCCACAGTTACAAAATCAATAAATACATACATAAAGATCATACAGAACACATAACATTACATCCTGTAGCAGCAGTATATCCATATAACAATTTTCTACATCTACATAAAAAGCAAACTTCTGGCAGTAGTGGCATACTGGCATATTGCACAACCTCTTGGCACATCTTACATCACCTGTTGTTCAGTTTAGATGCTCATTTGGTTAAAACTATGTCTGAAATGGTTTTTTTTCTCCCTGAGAGCTTCAAGACAAACAATTATAACAGTAATAAGGGTTTTTTAATACATATTTTTTTTTAAAAAGTATCAATTTCATAAGAAAGTGGAGCAAGCACCCATATTGAAGACACAAACTCCTTATATTCCAAATAGTGCTGTCAGTCAATTAGAAAATTAATCTAATTAATCATAGTCTTGTTATTGGTTAATTGCAATTAATTGCATATATGGACAATTTGAGAGAGATGCATTACTGGTAGATTCAAAGATAACAGTAAGAAAATAATCAGAAAAGTCATGCTTCAGAATGGTGTCAAAACTTTTTACTTGCTTTTGAAACACAAAAATGAAAACACCAAGGACAGATTGTCCACTTACTAGTTAATCGAGGTGGGTGTTAATCTGTAGAATCAAGATTTTATTCACAAAATTATAAAAGCTAGGGGCAAAGAGATGTTTCTACATGTGTTCCATCAAAGTTACAAAGCTTATACACCCAGCTGTTTGATGGCAACAGAGTGTGATAAACCAGAATAAATCTAGCTGTCTTTCTATCTGTGATTTTTTTTAAATTTTAAATTTATATATCTGTTAAAAAAATGTAAAAAAAATTTAAATAATTTAGACACATTATTTTTAAAGAATATTTCTCTCTCTCTCTCTCTCTCTCTATATATATATATATATATATTTTATTATTATTATTATTATTATTATTATTATCTAAACAAACAGTGTTAGATATTAGAGTGATTGTTGATATTGCAGATATAAACGCCATATAGTTTAATCTAAATAAATTTTCTCCTAAGCTTTATTTAATTTCCTTTTTCCTAGTATTTCTAATATTAGCCCGTATATATATATATATATATAAAATTTATGGATTTTATATGTATATATTTGTTAAAGATTTTTTTAACTTTGAAAATAATTATGACCTATTATTTTTCAAAATAATATATATATTTTTAAACCTTTTTTCCCAATAAGTTTACCTTCCAAAGTGTTCCCACCTTGTCTTTTTCACTGTAAAAGTTTATTCAAGTTGAATCTGGATTCCTTACCTCCTCTAATTCAGCCAATTTATTGGCCAGTTCAAGCCCTGCAGAAAAAAAAATTAGTTAAAATCAATTTTTTACACCCCCCCCCCCCCCAATTATAATGAACAAAACATTTTATTTGATCTCTTACCAAGAGGATCGTCCTTTTCAACAGGAACTAAGCTCTTGCGTAGTAACAGTGCTAGGATCTTGCTCTGTGAATCTGTGTCTTCTTTTGGATTAAAAACATGGTTTCCTGAATATAACAGAAGCTGTTTCAGGAGCAATAAATACCATCAAACATAACAATAAAGGCATTCACATCCCATGTTGAAATTATCTCCACACCTGTTGCCTCTTTGTAATCCATTTATCTAATAATATGACTAAATTAAAAGGTGCACTGATTGCATGCAGCTTTGTATTATTGTAAAACCTGCATACTCACCTGGGTTGAATATGCTCCTTCCCTCCACATTAAGCACTCCTTGCAGAAGTAACAAAGCCAGGAGTCCTAAGCAGCTGTTATAAACTGTCACCTTGTCCATACTACTCATTGTGAGCCTCCAAACACTAGCCGCACTATGATTCGCCCCGAAGCAAGGCAAGAAACTACTGCCCCAGGTCCATCCCATCAATATATTTATCCTTTCAGGGCCGGGAGGAGGAGCCAGAACTATTGCGTACAAAATCAATAGCTAGTCATCGTTGCTTTTGTCAATAGGCTCCTTTTCATGAGGACCGTGGACAGTCTGAGTGAAATACGGAGATCTGACGTTGTAGGCGAGGCCACAAACCTTAAATCAGTCTGACAGGAGAGTGGAAGTTATCAATCAGCCGGCTGGTTATGAGAGGCCACAATCAGATGTTGGCACTAGCAAGTCTTTTTCTTTTACATTAATTGCTTCTTTAAATAGCCACACTGGAGAAGGAGAGTTTAGTAGATTGATTCAGTCTCTAAGTGCATTATAGCCGCACATCAGCTCCTCCATCTCAGCTGATTTGGGGCTGAAGGAACATCCATCACTGAAGCCAAGCCAACTACCCAACACCTACTGAGTCTATTTTGTGCATCAGGGAAATCAGGTCTCATAGCTCTGCCAGGGGGTCAGCCACTGTGCATGTAGGGAAATGAGCCAACTGGGACCTTCTAATGAGGGACTCCTAAAAGCTTACCTGGCTGGTCTGCTCCCTGTCAGAAGTGACTTATGAGCCTGTTGACGTTTGCTGTGTCCCATCCTGAACCTGTCATGAATGTACAATAAATCAGGGATTTGAATAAAACACTCAGACATAAACACTCTGTATTAATGTTCAATACATTTGAGCTGTATGAACCAAGTACATCTTTTCTTTAGCAGATATAGCAATAAAGTTTAAAGTCTTACAACAAAATTGGTTCTGAGTTTTATCAATGCAATTATTGTATGTGACGTAGAGCCAAAGATGTGAGGTTATTGATCCTGTTTCTGCTCCACTAGTCCACCGATCACTCATGAGAGAGGTCAGGGCCACTCTGTCCCCATAACATGTCATTTTAAAACAAACAGCAGCTCTAATTCAGCATTAACTATGGACACATTTTGTAAGTGTCAACTAATGGTGTTAGTGATCCACCTGTAAATGGTCCGATAACATCAACTGATTATTGTGAATGCTTACTCAGAGGCATTTAGCATTTTTCTTTTCTTTTTTTTTTTTGGCAATAATTCTGATGTTATTAGTTTTTTGACTAACAACAATGTGCTCAATTTCAGCTGTAACAACCATTTAAAAGTAAATGTTAGGCAACTAACGGCATTACTTGGAAATTATGCTACAGTTTTGCCCCCATCAGCTGAAAATATGTTTGAATTATGTACATTTTCCTTTGCTTAAAGGCTTGATGTCTTTTAGTTTTGTCTTTGCTTTGGCATTCTTGTTTAAAAGGTGAGATATTTCAGCTATTGGCGCATATACTGAACCTATTTTGTCAGTAGCATTTTAGATTCCAATCTAAAATGCCAGTATATTTCTTGTCAAGTGTAGGCTGTGGTACACACTGAGCACTAGAGGGAGCAATGATGTTAATCACATTTAAAACCAGCTACTGTCAGACCATATGATACTCTGTGTGTTTGTGTCTCTGTATGTCTATGTCAATGAGCAAATGAACAGGAATAGCACGAAGATGTGCACTACACAATCACTCATAAATGTATGTCTCTATCACCGGCATTAACAAGTGAGAATGTCTGCTTTGTCTGTTTTCTAGTTATGACCGAGTAATAGAGAGTACCTTAGAGGCAATTTTATTCACAGATAGAGCCCGAGGGGATGTGCTCCTTTTCGCTGCGTGGTAAAGACGTCTTGTATCTGCAGCTGCAGATGTCTACGGTCACTGAACCTTGTGGAGACAGATTTGTCAAGTTAGCCTCATGTAGCTGGGATGATACCGGAAATGGGATGAAAAAATCTAAAAGGCGCGAGTAGCGTTTAACAGGCGCAGGGTTTAGGCTACAATATCACAATAGTTTTGTGGATCGCAACAGCGCATTTTTGCTGCAGAATTAAAAAATAAAATAAAATAAAAGAATGGTATTTGTCCCTTAAGAAAGGTTAAACATGGCGCACCGTGACTTTTATATGGGATGGGTTAGAAATGAAAAGACCATAGCAAAAAAAAGTCTTGACCTATGTTCAAATGTTTCCACTCAAATTATACCATTTAAATAAAAATACATGTATTTAGAATGTGTTTAATACAAACAAGCCAAAGCTTGAATCTTTGGTTTCAACTATATATCAAAGCATGGTTTCTTTTTCCTATCACACAGTTTTTCAATACGAGGCCAGCCACAGGTGGGGTAAAGAGGAGGGTTTGCTGGGGCCAAGCCAAATTGAGGGCCCATAGAGGTCAGTAAAATCACAGATCATTGTAAAAACTTATAACAACCATATGTTATTTTATACCTAAATAATAAACAGCATTTAAAAAAAAATATTCTTAAAGACCCTGTAAGGTGAAAATGAATCTGTATTTAGGTTTTTTTGTATGACAGGTCACCGTGCTATGAACCCCTAAATCAAATTTCAGTTAACTTAAGCATCTTTACGTTTATGAAATTAAGCTTCAAAATCTTTAAAAATGAGGCAGTAAGATCTGCTCCAGGATGATGTGGGCGTGTCTGTTGAATGAGCTGGAGCCACTCCCACTCAGGAGAAATACATCCTCTCAGGTTAAACAAGTGTTACAATCTGAATGTTGACCTTATGAGCAGAATGCAGCGGCCTGGCTCTGTGCCAGAGAAGAAACAAAGTCAGTTTTCTGGTTTAGATCCCTGTTATGATGCTTTAAATTAGTGATACTCAACATGTGGCTCTTTTATGTCTTAATTTGAAATATCATTCCCCAGAAAACCTTTATAAAGCAAAACTATGACCTCAGAAATTATCCATTGCAAGTCACTAATCAGTTTGAATCCCCACAATAATACGGTTATCTTTTGTTTTTCCATCTTTATTTTTTTTTCTGTATGTTTCCATTGCCCTTTTTTCCACTTTTTGCCCATTTTTACTACTTCTATCCCATTTTTGCCACCAGTTTTTTCCTCTTTTATCCTGATTTTTGCTATTTGCATTTCTTTTCCTTTGTTGCAATTTTTGCCACTTTTCGCCCATTTAAGCCATGCTTTGCCATTAAATGCCACTTTTTCAGCATTCTTGCCACTCTTTTCTGCTTTTTGACAATTTTTCCCACATTTTTGCCTATTTTAGTCACTTTTACACTCATTTTTTTGCCATGTTTTTGCAGGGGTTTTTTTTTTGCCATTTTTTCCCACCTGTAACTATTTTTTGATAACTTCTCATCCATTTTTGCCACTTTCTGCCCTATTTTGCCACTTTTCTCCCTGTTTTTCCACTTTGCCACCACTTCTTGCCATTTTAAGCCTACTTTGCCCCTTTTTGCCCCTTTTGCCACTTTTTTGCAGCTGTTTGACCATTATTTGCCACATTTTACTTATTTTTATTGCCACTTTAATCAGTTTTTGCCACTTTTCACTGCTTACATTGTGGCTCTTTCAAAGGCTTTTTTTTTTTACATTTTGGCTCTTTGGTTGAGCAGGTTTGAGTAATGCTGCTTTAAATGATCCATAGACCACTGTGTCTGATAGATTTGGCAAATTTATCTCACAATGAACAAAAAACAACATTTAACTTTCAATAAAGGCAGGGACATCAGCTAACAACAGACTGTACTGAGATGAACTGCTCTGGGATTTTATATTGGAGTGTTAGAGGGGCGGGGTCATTCCCTACTGTGGGTCTTCAATATGTATACTTCTTCAAAATGGAAACACATTTCTTTGAAATACAATACAAATGGGTAAAAAGTGGCAAAATGTATTAAATGTGGAAAAATTGGGTTAAGGGAAGCAAAAATAGGTGGAAAGTGGCAACAATTGGTTAACAAAGGGCAAAATGGGTAAAAATATTGGTGAGGGTTTATAAAGATTCAAAAATGGTGTAAATGGGCAGAAAAGGTGGTGAAAGAGGATTTTGAAGTAGCAAAAATGTCTTTATTGTGCCAACATGTGCTGAAAGTGGCAAAAGGGGGTTAAAAGTGGGATAACAGATTAACAGGAAAAAATAGGCAGAAAGTCGTCAAATAGGTTAAACTGGCATAAAAAACAGTTGCATGGCTTCATGGAGCAAAAATTGGCAGAAAGTGTTGAAATTGGATTAAAACGTGGAAAAAACTGGCTGAAAGAGGCCAAATTAGTTTTAAAGATGCAGTAATGGGCAGAAAAGTGGTGAAAATTGATAAAAAGGTGGCAAAAAATGGGTCAAGAGAGGCAATTGTTGGTGAAAAAAGTGTGCAAAATTGATAAAAATGGCATCAAGAGTAATTCCAATGCTTTTGATCCAACACATACATAAACACTTTCAATAAATTATAACTGGGAAGAGCCCATTCTGTGTTTGTCAGGGGCCCCGCCAGCTCTGTGGGCAGGCCGTCTTCAGTATGACATGAACAAAAAGAAACAAAAGCATTTTTAAAGGTTTAAACCGGTTTCATTATTTTTGTGGGGAAGAAATATTTTCTCATGTTTTTTAGCAAAGGGACTTAAGCTGAAGTCCTTGACAGATAAATGATAGTGCATGTTCACAAACTGGAGAGTACATTTGCTAACACTAAAAGTGATCATTATTCCGTCATTGGGAGAAATGATTTTTAGTGGTTACATAGCTATTTCTCTTAAGTAGTTGTTTTTCACTGTAAGTGGCTAGTTCTTTTTTATTTCTATTATATTTTTAATTCCAAAGTTTGTTTTATTCCAAGTCTCTTATTTTGGCATCTGGTAGCGGAAACTGCGTGTGGAGCCCTGTACCTTGACTGGCTGGTTGTAGGCAGGATCAGGGAGGGGAGGGACGCTCGTAGAAAACCTGACGCGCTAGCTACAGCAGGCAATTACAGCAGCGACGTACCGAGGGAGGGTGGCCACCGAAACTAATCAAAAGGGCCGTCCAGCACCTGAACCATCAATCGGGTTTGGGAGTGAAGGCGATCAATCAGCCTGCGGTTAACCTTCGGAAGAAACGCGGAAGCGTCATTCACCGTCAACGTGTTTTTGAGTTACTATCGGTGACAACATGGCTGAGTGTAACGTTAGCATCGACATGAATAAACTACCTGGAGTGAAAGAGGGTAACGTCCATAACATATTTACCGGCTAAGTGTGAAGCAGGCTAGCCGTTTAGCATCACCTGTATGCAGCTAGGTGACACCATGGAGACTATTGTTAAAATGAAGGAATACAGGTGTTTCTTCTTTTGGTCACTTACACAGTGGTTATTATGGTTGCTAGCATAGCTTGCTAGTTGATGCTAGCATAGATAAGTGTGGAGACAGGTAGCAAGCACTGATTGTTGAACCTCTTAGCCTAGGCTCAGACGTCGTGCCACAGTCTATTACCCAGTAATAATATAAGAAACAAAATGTCAGTGTTAGAGAAAAGACAAATATTATGTTAGGGAGAAAAAACGTGGTTGGCACAGCGTGTGAACATTTATTTTCACTTGTTATGTGGGTTATAGTGGCAAGGTTTGAAGTATATCGTAGAATTGCACTACACAATACAACACAAGTGTGAGTAAATAGTGTAGGAGTGATGGAACCTCTAGTCTTCGCTCTGGAGGTGTTTATATATGGTTTGTGGGTTAGCTTTAGCATGAAAACAGCAGGGGTCTTCCTCTGAATGTAATGTCTTGTGACACTTAGCTTTTGGCTGTTGCATCTGTCACTGCTTGCAAACATAATCCTGAAAGACTATGACCAGCTAGAAAAACGTCTGCAGCAACCCCATCACGCACAGCTAAAACAAAGCTAAAACTGTGTCTGTTGTTGACACTGAGATGAAGGTGAAAGACAGGTGAAGGGTGGTGGATCACATAATTGCTGTGATGCTGTGCTGGTTGGAGGGAGCTGTCCTGTTGGTGTGAAGCAGCTGCTCAGCAGGATGCTTGTTATTCTGGTCAGAGAGAGAGGGAGCGTGCAATCCCAATGCTTGGCTGATCTGCAGAGGGAAAGATTGAGCAAGCTGCTAGAAAAGTTTGTTTAATCGCTTCTGTTTCATAAACTAGAAAATATTTGAGCTTTCCTGTTGGGCATGGACTGAACTAAGCTTGCTTTTTACTTTTTTTTTTCTTTTGCTAGTGAGGCAGAAAGACTTGACTTGTGGTCTTTGTGCATTTTGGCGCAACGTGATTTAATGATTGCAGGTCTAATCCTTCCACTTGTTGATGTGTGGTGAAAACTTAAATTACTTACAAGCCACACTAATCAAATAAAAGTACTGACTTCAGCAAGCTTTTAAAGGAACTGTCACACTTGATACTCACATCTATACTCTTGTCGATATTGATGAAACAAAAGTACTAGTCCAAGACACACAATACTGAGTTGTTTCAAATAATTTGTGCAATTTAGATAGTAGTTCTTCTATTGGGGTTAAGGTTACTGTTGAGTTTTGTACTTTTGATACTATGAATTTTGAAAAAGCAACTATTGTATACTTAAAAATGTGCAATTAAAATGTAACGTACCAAAATTTTTGACAACCTTATTGTCACGAAGCATCGTCAGCCAAATTTTAAACCTTAATACAATATTTTAAAAAATCACACATTATAAATACTTGTTTGAAAACAGCATTAGCAAAATTCAAAGTTTTAGACACCAACTACTGCTTAACATCTTGTTTGGATAATGCAGACAGCTTCTGTTTCAAACTGTGTATTATTAAAGTGTGGAGGTTGTATTATTTTAAACTACACTGTATCATTAGGTATTGGCGCACCTTAAATAACCATACTCTCATTGGTCCCATTAGTCAAAAAGCCCTGTCTGTGAAGCTAAGGTTACTGGATAAGAAGATTAAGCATATGGTTAGAAAAAGAAGGGTCTCTGTGTTAATCAAATCCTGTGCTGTTTTGAGGCTTTGTGGAGGTTTGGTCCTCCTGTATACAGCATCTGTTTTGACCTAACCATTCATACTGTTTTCTCCACATGTCTAATGTAATCACACAATCTGGACCACCAGCCAGGGCTGTGATTGTGTGTTGTCGTCAATAACATTGGCATATAACTTGTTTTGTCAAAGCTCTCTCTAATGTATGCTAACACTTAGTCACAGAGTGTTGTTGGTTATTAATTTTTGATGTGGATGATGTAATGTTTGTAAGAGTCAGGCAGTGTGAGGTTATTGAGTGTGGCTCAGGAGGAGGAGTGCTTTAAATGCCAGATTAGAGACAAGGAAAGTAGATGTTTAATGCATGATGTGAATAAGTCTCACCATACAGGTTGAGGAGGTGATAGAACCACTAAAACTGAGTCTAATGATAATTGAGTCTGCGTCTTGTATAGCTCTTTGCAGCATGAATTAATTGTTTTGATTTTTTTTTCATTGTTTTAAGCTGTAGTGTATCCAAGGCAGTAAAAAGTTTCTAAACCTGGATACCTCTTGACACCATGTGTGTTACAGTGGCAGTTATTTAATGTTCTTTAGCAATGGGTCTCAACTGGTCTAGCTTCAGGACCCACTGTCGACTCCCCCCAAAAAAGACTAGGGGTCAGTTAATTTTCTGCCTTCCTGTTTATCGGGCTAATATTTGGTGTTTGGACGATTATCTGCATCAGCAGTTTATTTACCAATTGCCAAAAATGTAATCAATTAAAAAGTGCGCTACTTTGGCTCCACTGAAAGGTGCTACTTCCCTTTGGCTTTGTTTTCACTCAACGTAATCTTATGTCCTGCTCACAAAACAGTCTGATTGGTTACAAATCACACAAGCCAATCAACATTTAGGCCTGGGTGCCACTGACAGACAGTATGGAGTTACTTCCAGACTTCTTGATTCTTGTATTGTTCAGTGCCGTTTCGTATGTCGACAGAGGCAATGGTATTTTTTTTCATTTGCTTCTTTTTTGAAAGATATTTTTTTGGGCTGATTTTTGTCTTTAGAGGAGGAGAGCTGGAAACAGGGATGAGAGACTGAGGGAGAGACAAACAGGAAAGTAGATGCAGGCCAGGCTTGAACCCGGCCCGACTGCATACATGGGGCATGCCCCAACCACTAGACCATCTGTGCCCCATTCGCTTTTTTTTTTTTTTTTTTTTTTTTTTTCCATTTTTCAGTTTCACTTCTGTCACATTATGAACATTATGTTTGTCAGATTAATGCACATTGGTTCCAAATACCAGTTTTCAGACCTATGAACTATTAATAATCACTATCTGTTTTAGACCTAAAAATGGCATTAGCTGACCCCTATTTTGGACCTTGGATGGAACAAAACACATGAACAAATGAAGAGACAGGACAAAATAAGCATGTTTAAAAGGCTTGTCAATACAGAGGCTCTGAGAGAGCATGCACACATACATTCTTTCTCTCTGTGTCCTGTTGTAACATGTATACATTTTTGTTGTTTTCTAAACAGCTCAAGAAATTAACATATCACAGTATAACCCGCTTTGTTATCCCCAAATAATGAGATAATTGCTTTCGAAACAACCAAAATGCTTTCATTAATGTAATGAATTTGAGTCAAATAAAATATACAAAGATATGTCTGCTTAGGGCTTCCATTAAGACTTTTTGGCTTTTTATTTCTCCAAACTTACAATCTTGTCTGCATGAAAACACTCATTGGATCATGTTTGTATCCAGAAAAGTACCAATATGTAAAGGCAATTTTTAAAAAAAACATATTGGTAGTCAGATTCTTGACACAAACCAGAAAGCACTGTGTAATTTGCTGTACTGAAAGGTTGCCAACATATTTGTGCATATTCAACAATTTTTTTTTCCAGATTTATTTTTTGGCATTTTTGTGCCTTTATTAGATAGAGGAGGACAGTTGATAGAGTCGGAAACAGGGTCGAGAGTGGGGGAGAGACATGCGGTAAAGGGCCTCAGGCCAGATTCGAACCCAGGCCGCCCGCGTACATGGGGAGCGCCTTAAACCACTAGGCCACCTGCTCCCCATATACAACAATTTTTTTTGCCTGTTTTTGGTAATTAAAAATCAGGATTTACTTCTATTAGGTGCATGTCACTTGCATCTTTTTTACCATGGTATCAAACAGTTATTATTTTGATTTTACTAAAATCATATGAAAGTTTAACAACCTAGTTTTGTGGCATCCTTACATCTGTCCGAGGAATCTGTTTTTCATATGTAATTCTGGCAGACAAATGCATAACAGAGTTAAATCCATGCTTACTGAATCTTGAAGTAAATGCAAAATGTACAAATTGTACTCCCTGTTCTTTAAGTTTCCCCTGTCTCATCGGCTACTAAAGTGAGAAAAGTCTCCCTTCTGTTCCCTACACAGGAAACTGTCAGCATGTGAAAACTGGTGGATTCTAAATATTTAAAGGAAGTTGACATATGACCCCTTTTGAAAACTGCTCTGATAGATGCTGGTTGATAGTTCTGGGTCTCTCTGAGAACAACCACCTTTCCACTACAACTTGCACAATCATTTTGGGATTAATTGTTCTGGTATTTGGCTGTTTTCAGGAGAATTAGGATAATACATGAAAGGTCTGTTGCTATTTACATTGTTCTAGGTCAGGATGGCTAGATTATTTTCTGAATAGTTTTGATTTTGGCCGTACATTTTAAGAGGAGCTACAGTGCACTGTTATTGGCTGATAGGAACTGTGTTGACAACATCAACCCATCTGCAAATAATGTGGGATGCACTTGTGTGAGAAGCTGTTGTTTATCTGTTGTGTTACATCAATTCAAAGCTGGTTCAGTAATGTATGTGCTGATTCAGAGAATAGGATTTTAATTGGGCAGAGGTGGTCACCTGTTGGGTAAATTTAGGTTTGTTTTCATGAGCAAACAGGAGAGAAAATGTTAGAGTTGGAGTATTACACTGTCTCTGGGAAAGATTAGTGACGTAGTTTGTTGGACGTGTTCCAAAGACATTTCAAGTAGAGAGCTAATAACATTTTGAATTCTTCATAGCTCATCTGGACACAAAGAATTATAGAGGAGTAGTTTAAATGAAAACAGGAAGAATGGGCTAAATTGTTGTTTTAAACATCACTCAGTGAAGCTTTGGGTTTTCTGTAATGCAGGGGCATGAGCTTAGGTCTGTGAAGAGATAATCAAATGACTGTGTAAGGGTTTTTTCAAAAATCTAGTCAAAATTAATGTGACTCAGTCATGAAAATGTTAGTTTAAAATATGATGTGACATCTGTGATATTTATATTGGAAGTATGAGATAGTTTCACATTATTCTTTTTGGTGTTTCATTAATTTCAGCTACATAAGTGCAGAGTTGAAACTGTGTTTTTTGAGTCTGAGATTTTGACCCGTGTGTTGCTCTTGTGTCTACTTGTTGCATTTTTTAGTCAGTTAATGAAATTCTGCCAACAACTCTGCTCTATGCACCTCTTTTTTGCTTGTACGTGTTTCTTCATGTGTTGAAGAAAAAAGCATTAAGGCCCCATGGCATCTTTCTTTATTTAGAGATTGACATTTTAGGGTCCGACAGTTCTTCATTCGCAGTTTCACTTCTTGTCATTGCGGACAGAAAATAACCCAACCACAAACCATCTGCAAGGTGGCATAACCAACGGAGAAACACTATTTATCTGAGCTTCTCATCAGTGACATTTGGATATACAGTTTCTGATGATTAATGTATTTAATCCTTCATTAGTGATGAACTAAATCCTTTTATTTAAAAACAGTCAATTTATTTTACACAGCTAATATTACAACTGCTATAGCACAAGAGCAGCTACAGTGCCCTGAAAAAGTATTTGCCCCCCTTTCTGATTCCTGAGTTTTTTTTTTTGCATTTTTATCACACTTAAATGTTTCGGATCATCAAACCAATTGTTAGATTTCACAAAGACAATCCAAGTAAATGGAAAATGTAGTGTTTGAATGATTTTTTTTTTTTTAAGGGAGGAAATAAATCCAAACCTATCTGGCTCTATGTGAAAAAGTAATTGCCCCCTAACCTAATAACTGGTTATGCCACCCTTGGCAGCAATAACTGAAATCAAGTGTTTGTGATAACTGGTGATGAGTCTCTCACATCGCTGTGGAGGAATTGTGACCCACTCTTCTTCACAGAATTGCTGTAACTCAGCCATATTGGAGAGGTTTTCAGCATGAACGGGCTGTTGAAGGTCACAGCACAGCATCTCAGTTGGATTTAAGTCTGGACTTTGACTGGGCCACTCCAAAACCTTAATTTGATTATTTTTGTGCCATTCAGAGGTGGACTTGCTGGTTTGTATTGGGTCGTTGTCCTGCTGCATAACCCAAGAGCGCTTGAGCTTAAGGGCATGAACTGATGACCAGACCTTCGCCTTCAGGATTTTCTGGTAGACAGCAGAATTCATTGTACCATCAATCACAGCAAGTGGTCCAGGTCCTGAAGCAGCAAAGCAGCCCCAGACCATCACACAGACACCCCCATGTTTGACTGTTGGCATGATGCTCTTTTTATCAAATGCTGTGTTATTTTTATGACAGATGTAACGGGCTGCAGACCTTCCAAAATGTTCAACTTATGTCTCGTCAGTCCACAGAATATTTCTCCAAAAGTCTTGGGGATCATCAAGATGCTTTTTGGAAAATGTGATACAAGTCTTTCTGCTCTTTTTTGTCAGCTGTGGTTTTGGCCTTGGAACTCTCCCATGGGTGCCATTTTTGCCCAGTGTCTTTCTTATGGTTGAGTCATGAACTCTGACCTTAACTGAGGCCAGTGAGACCTGCAGGTCTTTAGATGTTGTCCTGGGTTCTTTTGTGACCTCCTGGATGAGTTGTTGATTCACTCTTGGAGTCATTTTGGTTGGCCGACCACTCCTGGGAAGGTTCACCCCTGTTCCCAGTTTTCTCCATTTGTGGATAATGGCTCTGACTGTGGTTTGCTGGAGTCCCAAAGCCTTGGAAATGGCTTTCTAACCTTTTCCAGACTGATAGATTCCAATCACTTTGTTTTTCATTTGTTCTTGAATTTCTTTGGTTCTTGGCATTGATGCGTTTCTTTTTGAGACCTTGTAGCTTGCTTCACTTTGTCAGACAGCGTCTATTTAAGTGATTTCTTCATTCAACAAATCTGGCGGTAATCAGGCCTGGGTCTAGCCAGTGAAATTGAACTCACCTTTCCAAAAACTGTGGTTAATCACAGTTAACTCATGATTTAACAAGAGGGGCAATTACTTTTTCACACAGGGCTGGTTTGGTTTGGACCCCCCCCCCCCCCCCCAAAAATTAAATAATCATTCAAACACTGCATTTTCTATTTACTTGGGTTGTCTTTGTGAAATCAAAAAATTGGTTTGATGATCCGAAACATTTAAGTGTGATAAATATGCAAAAACCTCAGGAATCAGAAAGGGAGCAAATACTTTTTCACGGCACTGTATATAACAAGTCACCATTTACTTTCAGGTATTTTACAGTCTCTACAGTATCTAATAGACTTACATGAAATGATGAGGAGTCCAGCAAGTCGTAGTACCAGTGTTTGTGTTATATGTTACATCCTGTTCTTCTGTTGTTTAGAAATGTTCTATATTTAAATGGGTGTAGGCAGCTGTGCCGGATGTGAAATGTGAAATGAAACTATAAATGTCAGACTCTGGTAACATCTGAATAACCTTTTCTTTTACCTAAACCAACTAGTGGTTAGAACTAAACGGTTACATTTCCTTATTATATTTGGTTCATTTAGTTTTACGTTTTAATCAAGCTTCTTTTTTTTTCCTTTCAGTGTGCCGAGACTTTGCCGTGCTGGAGGATCACTGCTTGGCCCACAACCTCCAGGAACAAGAAAGTAAGATACTCTAAATTAGCTGTGGAAAGTTTAGCAAAGAATCCAGAGAACCCAGGGTTATTTTTTCCCCCTGATGGTCTGTTTATATACTTAAGTCCTTTATGGTTAAATGTTTTCTGCAGTAGACAAGATTTCATTACTGTGGACTGTTTCTGTCAGGCTGCCCTGCTGCATTCCTTCAGTAGGTCACCTCCTGCTTACTTAGCAAAAGAACAAGCTATGAAGGATGTTTTTAGAGCGCCGCAAGAGAAAAATGAATGCAGCACACTGTGCTGCTCTCTTCTTCTCTGTGAAATTTGTCAAGACCAACCGGGTAAAATGCATCGTCAGTGGCTGCGGCCTGTTAAAGCTGACATAAACCCTTCTTCGGCCACACTGTTAGCTGTGTGAGTGGTGCAGGATGCCACCACAATGCTGCATCAGGGGCAGACTGCAGCAGATCAGTAATTACAGTTTGATATGGCCACATTAATTTTTGAGTGCAGCACAGAGAGACCCAGCTTCTGAATCTGAAGAGTTAATATTGAACTCTTCGTTGAGATACTGTGTGCACATGTTCGTCCCTGCAGGCCTCATTAGACAAGTTGTAGAAATTTAATGATGTTTGCAACCCTTTAAAGCAACTTGAAACTCCATTTTCTTCACTGTTTCTGTTTGAAATACCCTCAGCCCTCCACTATAGCTTGAGCTTCCTCCTGCTTGGCTGACAAACACAAACTCGGACAAAACAAGGCCTTCCTGTTATCGGATGTAAATTAATATCTGCAGATGGCTATAGTAGTCTTCACCTGCATTCCTTCATGAATATGAGAGGACAGGGGGTACTTGTTTCAGACTAGGCAGGAAATTTGGAAGATTCTTTAACTTTGAAGGGTTTGATAAGTTTATAGCATAGATGCAGGAAAAACACCTCCCTCTTTGGGCTATAACTTTACCTGCATACCCCTCTTTGAACAAAGAAAGCATAATAATTTTAAAGCTTCCTAGATTGAAGGACAGATGTCAGCATTCCTAAGTGCAGATTAGGTTGTGTGTCAGCTGTCATTAATTTGGTTTCAGCCACCCTGTCCTTTTGTTGTCGTTAATCATTTTAAAGCTTTAGTGATCCAAGGCTCTTCTCCTGTCTCTCCCTTTGTTGCCACACTAACCGATCTGGTTTGAGCTGGAAAAATGTTTTTCACCTTTGATCCTGGAGGTCACCAAGGAGAATGCTGGCTGTCAAAGCCTGACAGTCTTTAAAATATGCAGTGTTCTTTTATTTCACCCTGGATCCCATTAATAGATGGCCATCCTAGAGATGGCTTTTTATGCCTTTGACTTAAAGTTAATGTGGAGTTACAGCTGGCTTTTATTTCCATTGAAACTGTTAAGCATGTGAAACACTGAAGCTTCCAAATGTCACATGGAAAACATTTCTGTATTGCTGTTTCAGCACTTAGCATCTTTGTTTCTGGAATGTGTTTTCTCTCTTCCAGCATGCAACTCATGGCTGGTACGTCTGAGGTTTATTTAGTCCAACTTTCTCACCTTATCTCCCCTTTTCCTGAGTGACGCGGAACCTCTCAAGGTTGACTTTGTTCAATGAACAAGTGTCAATGCCCAGCCATGTTGTCTTTTTTGCTGCCTTGAAAGACAAATCAATGAAAAACATGGTGGTGGATAAATGATCTTGTCTTAGGCTGTGACATCAGTGTCACAACCTGAGACAAGATCACAACTTTAAACAATTGATCAGCACAAAATAGTCAGTCTTTACCCTTGACTTTTTATCAAGTCACCACAGCTGTGACTCATAGTTTCCTTTTTCAGTCCCACCAGTCAGAGAGCAGAAACTTTATGGAGCCTCTCGTGGGGAAATTGCCAAATGTAATTTGGTCCTTTTCACATGAAAGCAGTGAACGGATCGATATCCAGGTGAAAGAGAGCTGAGCGAATGAGTGATGCTCTCCATGTGTACAAGTGCCGAGAGTGCGTCAGCAAGCGGGATTTATCATCTGTTATGGCCAACAACAGGCCATCACACAACCTTGGAACAGCACAGCTGCTACAAACACTCATTTCTCAATGACCAAACACGCTCTCTGTTTATTACCACAGACTGAATCGTCTCTGTCCTCAGCCTTAATGTTTTCTCTGCAGACCAAACAATACTATGCTCCTCCTCCAACAAGAAAAGCATTTGCAGGGCTGTACAGTGTGACATATATGTCGCAAATGTGACAAGAAAATTGGTCTGTGCTGAGAGGTTTTCACTCCTCATCGCACAGGTGCTATGACAAAGTGATAGAGGTGTGTGAATGCCATGCAACTTTAGGTTTTACTTGTTGCCACAAAAACCTCACCCCACTTTGATTTGAGATTTGAAATTCATGCCCAGTCAATTTATTTTATATTTCAGCCGCATTTTAAATTCAAGCGGAATGTTATTTCCTCTCGTCATGCATAATCCTCCGCAGCCACGCTCCGCAGCTGATACGATGGCGAGAAAGGGACCTGCAGCAGCTCAAACGAGGCAGGCTCAGGGCATACGCAGTACAGGTGATAGTGATAATGATTTAAGAGGAGCGCTGCTTTAATCCCAAGTTTTTTTTATTAAGGGACATAGGCTAGACAATGCTAAAAACAACTATCTGCTAGCTTACTTCTCCTTCTCCTCGTCCTCTCCAATTATGCACGGATCATGGTCACAGTGAGTGAACTGTCGGGGAGAGGACAGACCGCTTAGTCTGCGCTAACTTCTGATTAAAGGTTAAGGAATAAAACAATGCATTTTCCCTTCACTAATATCGTAGCTGCTGCTGTTATGTTAACAAGCTAATATGCGTCTGGATGTAGCATACAGGTCTGATATGAGACAGACAGACAGACAGCAGTGTAGACGGAGAGATGAGGGAGAGAGACAGACAGGAGCATGGAGGAGTAGATCAATACAGCCACACACTGCATAAATTTTTATGTTTATTGTTAGGGTAGAGACATGTTTTGGTGATAGATTTTTTTTGTTTTAATTACCATTTAACTCCTTAAGTACTGATGTTATCATGACACTGTCAGAGAGAAAAGAGGGATTTATTCAGTTACATTAGCTCTATAAACATCAGAACCCAGTGTGATAGTACAATATGGACCAATTTCTAATAATGTTAGAAATATTTTTCTTATTCCTCTTACTATCAGTAAATATACAGTGCTTAACAAATTTATGAGACCACCTGTCATATTTGTCTCAAAGACCATCCAGCATCATGAAGTGCTTTAATGTGGACTCTTTTATTTTCAGTGAGCTCTCCACGTTTTACCACTTTGAACAGGAATGAGGGATTTCAAACTGAATTCACCCAAATTTGAGCCGGCTCACTGGGCTTCTCTGAGAAGTCAGAAATTAATCAAGCATAACATTCAACCACAAAAAGTATTTTGTTCTGTTCAGGAATGCAAGTAAATAACTATAATTTGACATAATCATCAAGAAATAATAACGTGCTTTACTATTTTTTTCAGTTTTTTTGTAAATCAGTAAATTTGAAAATTCATGGATAACAATAATAGTTATATTTTAGCATTAAGAAGTAATGATAATGATAATATCAGTATCATTAAGGATAAAAATAAGTAATCACTGGCTGATAATAGCACTTATTGATAAAAATATGTGCACAGTTGTTTCTATTGTAGTTCTAAATCCATAGATGCATCAAAATGAAAATTATGATTAAAATGCAAAGTAAGAATAAAATAACTACTAAGTTGACAGTTATCAGTGAGACCAAACATATCAGTAACCTTGCAAAGCAGATGGATATGCCCATTTACTTTACTTTACTTTTCACTGGTGAATCTATCTTGCTTAGCTCCCATCTGAACCATTTGGGCTCGGTTAGAAAGTGACAGGACTAATCAGCGACGAGGGGCAGTACTTGCAGGCACAGCAGAGTTGTGACGTAAACAAGCAGAAGCAAGAGGCCGGTGCAATTATGGCGGAAGTGCTTTGCGTGGATGCTGCTAAAGCGCCAGTTTTATCAGAACTTGACAACAATTCTTTGTCAAAAGACGAACAAAGAACAGCAGTGAGTTGTTTTCTTTTCAAAAACAACAAAAATCAAGTACTTACATGTCTATAGTCGCCATGTTTCGCGTTATTCCCGGTAGCTGTGTACACGCAGCTCGATAGCGGCTACATCACGTGTTTTGTTGCTCTGATTGGCCCGTGGAGATGTGACAGACAGAACTTTCATCCAATCACACTCCGAGTTTTTTTCAAAGCCTCTGCCTTTTCTCAAATGTTTCCTATTGAAGCTTTCCCAGGTATCATATCAGTGGATGGCCACATACCTTTGCTCAGTTATGTTGATAGAAAAAGACTTGGGCTAATTGACTGCATCACCTTCACTGGAAGGTTCAAATGTGTTTTGCGACTCTTCAGAGATTTTCTGGAAGGGGGTTCCGGCAAAAATGGCTCTTTCAACCAAAAAGGTTCCTGACCCCTGGATTAGGGTTAGGGTTAGGGTGGTCTAATACATTTGTTAAGCACTATATATGGGGTGTCTAAACTATGGGCCGTAGGCCAACTGTACCCTAGGTGTTTTTGAATCAGCCTGCAAGAAATCCATTAGAAAGACCCACATAAGAACCTAAAATGTGTACTTTACTCTATTTCTTAGTTTGACTAGGAATTCAAAATATTAGGGTGTATACATTATGTTGATATATACAATTTAAATTTAGACCACATTAAAGTTTAAGTAATTACGACAAACCAGAAAAGACTTCAGCTGTCTGTTGGTCCTGCCTAAAGTTAAAAAAATGACGAATACACACAAAAGGATTACAGCAGCAAGTGGCAGCATGAATGGAGCTCATTTGCTCCTCTGTCTGATCTGTTTCAAGGTCTGATTTCTAAATCATACTGCTCTAATCACCTTCAAGCACCAACACTGCTATAAAGTTAGTCAGCTTCCAGCAGTTTGCTCTTGCTTTGTGCCTGAATGTGGAGATGAACCATCAGCGTCTTTCTTCTCTGCTGCACCCCAAAATTCTTAACAATGATTGGCTGTTTGCTTTGTTAGACATTGAGAGCTATAATTTAGGCTGTTTTGGTTTTGTATTTTAAGTACATTCATTTACTAAGCATGTATTTTGGTTACATGTTGGTTACAGATATGTAACAAATAATGTGCTACAGGTTTTGTGTTCTGTGCTACAAGACTGTCAACCTCTGTAGCACCAGTGCTATGGGCAAAAAAAGTTAACATACAGCCCTGATTTGAAGAAGTGTGGAGCTGTAAATAAACTCCTCAATGTTCCAGCGTTCATCATTTATTTACATCCTTGTAGTTACTACTCTGCTCTGGTTTGTGTGTACAGTGTTTAAGAGCGTGCTTGTCGGTTTTTGTCAACAGTTGAAAGCCACCTGGCGTCTAACATCAACAAGAGCCGTCTGGTACAGAAGGACCTGCAGGTCGCCAAGAAGCTGCAGCAGGAGGAGGATCAGAGGGCCAAAGTAGAGAACAAGAAACAGTACAACGAAATGTAGGTGTCTTTCTCACACATATTCCATTCACAAGCCTTCATTAAAGCAAAGATTCACATTCACAGCAAAGATTCATTCTTTCTATCTCCCTTTATAAAGCTTGAGCAAGTTGGTGATTAGACATTTACGGCAGTTTGATTGTAGAAATCCTAGTTTTGTACACAAATATTCAATCAGGACGAGATTTACATTGTTAAAGTCTTTCATATCTTTACTGTGCACAACTTTTGTTTGAAATTGTTAAGGGTCAGATCACATAATGAGGCAATCCCGACGCAGGGTCATTGATTTAATCAGCTTAAGGAAATAAAAAGAACAGGCCATTAATGAAGTACAACCCCAATTCCAAAAAAGTTTGGGTGTTGTGCAAAAATGTAAATAAAACAGAACACAATGATTTGCAGATCTCATAAACCCATATTTTATTCACAGTAGAAGATAAACAATACATCAAATGTTGAAACTGAGAAATTTTTCCATTCATGAAAAATATTAGATTATTTTGAATTTGATGGCAGCAACACATCTCAGAAAAGCTGGATATGGTACTAATGAAAAAGAGCGGATGGGGCTTTTTTCAACTAATTAGGTTAATTGGCAATAGGTATGTTACATGACTGGGCATTTGAAAGAGAGAATCTCTCAGAAGTAAAGACGAGCAGAGATTTAGTCTATGATAAAGTGAGTCTCAAAAATCAGGGAACTTGTAAAGCCTTTGAATATCCCACCATCCACAGTACATAATATCATCAAAATTTAAGGGACAAGGCCAAAGTTCAATTTTTGATGCTCATTATCTTTGGCCCTTCAGCCAGCACTGCATTAAAAACAGGCATGGAACTGTTCAGAGAATTACTGCATGGGCTCAGGAACATGTCAAGAAATCATTCTCTGCCAACACAGTTGGCCCTGCCGTCAACAAATGCAATTTAAAGCTTTATCATGCAGAGAAGAAGCCATATGTGAACATGATCCAGTAACACTGCTGTCTTCTTTAGGTCTAAGCTCATTCAAAATGGACTGAGACAAAATGGAAAACTATTCTGTGGTCAGATGACCGAAATTTGAAATTCTTTTTGAAAACCACTGACACCATTTCCCATGGACTAAAGAAGAGCAGAAACATCCAGCTAGTTATCAGTGCTCAGTTCAAAAGCCTGCATCTCTGGTGGTATGGGGTTGCATTAGTGCCTATGGAGTGGGCAGCTTGCACATCTAGAAAAGCTCTTTCTACTCTCTTTCTTCCTCTATTCTTACAACATTCCTCTCCCAAAACTCCAGCAACTGGTCTGCTCACTTATTAGATATTTACACACTGTTCTTAAAAAAAAGAGCGGCTATTACACAATGTAAACATGACACTGTCCCTACTTTTTTGATATGTGTTGCTGTCATCAAATTGAAAATGAGCAAGTATTTTTCATGAAATTGTAAAATATCTGTTTACACATCTGTTATGTTGTTTATATTATATTGTGAATGAAATATGGGTTTATGAGATCTGAAAATCATTGCATTCTGTTTTTGTTTTCATTTTACACAGCGACCCAATCTTTTTGGATTTGGGGTTGTATTACGGCATATATGCTGCGCGTATATTAAAACGATGATTGCTTAGGCATCACCGGGAGAAAAAATGAGGACATTTGTAGAATAAGAATGTTTAGTTTTTTCTTTCTTGTCATTTGAATAAGAATTAACATTTTGACTTTTTACATTGTTTTCTAATTTAATGTAGCCATTAAAACTTGGCTGTTAGCACCCTTTATTTCAGAACTTTAAACCTCTGAATCTAATTACCTCATAAATCTATCTGAATGTTGTGCAACATGTGCTTTGTGCAATTTATTGCTTTGTTGAGAGCATCTGTTTCAGATTAGTGTAATCTAATGTAATTACCCTATACCTAGGACAGATTTATGCTTGAGGAGGAGGGCGATCAGCAACACGGACACTAACAGCTCCAAACTAATTATTGTCCCTGAAGGGTTTACAGTAACTGATTTAAAGTAATGACTTGTTTCTTGCACTTATTTTCATAAATAAACTTGTTTATGCTTTTATATGAGTATTCATTAGTTTTAGCTTTATAAGCTTGATCTGAGAACCAGAGCGAGAGCAGCTTTGAGGAGATTTTTGCCTGCTGAAGGTTTTGCACGAGTTCACATATAAACTGATCCAGCTGTTCTGAATAAGAAAAGATTACTAAGCCTGTTTTGAGTGTGATATATGTGGTTTTTACTATCAGTTAGTGCTACTGGTATTCTGAACATGCTGGAGAAGACACAAGCAGCCCACTTACAGTGCTTGTGGTCTTTGCGTGGTATCTCCACAGTCCTGGTATATAATTAGGATTTTTAAGGGTTTGGGCAAGCTCCAGCTGCACGTCCAAAGCTATGCAGCATCGCCACAGAGAAGACGGAGGCAGCTCCTAAACATATCTGAGGGCTCTGCTGCTTCTTTTTCAGCTGCAGCACAATCCTGCAAACATAAAGCCCCCTCTATCAGTACCACATTTTTTTATTGAAAGAAAATTGCTGGCTCATAGCTCAGTAAGATCCCTGTTTCACACACATGAGCACACATGCACAAACACAGGAAGCTCCAGCAGTGGGAAGGCACTCCTGGGGAGAGGCCAGATGCTCTGTCATCGATTGGGGCAGGCCGATGCTGCTTGTCATGCTGGGAGCTCACACTGCCATCCAGCCTGCCACTTCATATACTCCCACTCCCAGATGCATGGCTAAACACACACACACACAGTCATGCAGCATCATTTGCTTTATCATAGCTTCAGATGAAAAAATTTCAATGTGCTGCATTCTGTTCATTTCTATCAGCTGATGTCCTCCTGAGCTGTTGGCCTCTGAGGTCAAATACACAAGCAGCACATGGTAGTTCAGCTGTTACTGATCCCAGCAGAGAATTATGCTCCTGTTTTTCTACACACACAAACAGATGAACAGCCTCTGCATACCAGCCTTTGGGGCAGAAGGTGTTATCAAAATCACATCTTTGAGATATTCGAAAAGAAGCTGATAAGCTCAACATCAACATGACAGGGCAATATTCTCCTGCTTCTGCCAGTAGCACATAAGCAAACTCTCACAGCATGTTGGACAGTAACTCTACTGCTGATGAGGTTTTATTAAAACACAGATTCACATCAAATTGTAATTTTAGATTTTTCTGAGACCTTTCAGTGGATCTGTGTAGTGTTTCTCCCACATTGACAGGACTTGGGTAGGCCACCCAGGCATATTTACTGACCCTTTATCATCTTCTCTTTGTTATTCTTTAAGTCTGTGTATAATCAGTATCCATGGATGATAAAGAGGCGTCCAGAAGTATGTCCCTCCAGTAAATGCACCATTTGAGGAGCGACGTCTTATGTTAAAAATTACCTTCTTGTCCTACCATTTTGACAGTTTTGTAGCTGCTTGCTGCTGATATTATCCTATAATCTTGCACCCTAAGATGATGTTTAAAAAATGCTACGTAATGCCCATTAAGAAGCATTCACAAATGCAGCTCCCCTACAATGATAACTGAATATTAATAATGCAAATATTATTAATGCATTTTATTTAGGAAATGCTTTTTAAAAAACCCTCAAAACACACTTTGCAACTACTAAAAAAGAACAACATAACAGCTAAACAAACAAGTAAATGTGGCAAGACAACATCAAAATCACACATTAAAAGCCAATTTAAAAGGATGAGTCTTGAGCAGTCTTGGGTGTGTTCAGGGAGTGAGTTCCAGAGGGAGGGGGCAGCTATGGAGAAGGCTCATTCTACCCAGGTTCTGTGCTTAGTTCTTCTTGGTGGAGAGAGGAGATTGAGATTTGAAGAGTGGAGGCTACCGCTGGGGGCGTTATGGTATAGGAGATCAGTGAGGTAGGAGAGGGCTAGTTAGTTTAGGGCTTTTTGGGTAAGGAGGTGTATTTTGAGAATGGGTAGCCACTGGAGGTTTTGAAGGACAGGGGTGATGTGGTCACGGAAGCAGGTGCAGGTGAGGAAGCTTGCTGCAGAGCTCTGAATCTATTGGAGTTTATTGAGGACTCTTGAAGATGTACCATAGAGAAGGCTACGGCAGTAATCTAGTCTGGATGGGATTAAGGCATGGATTAGGGTTTCACCTGCAGGGAAGGAGAGTAGTGGATGGATGTGGCTATGTTTTTTAGGTGAAAGAAGATTGTTTTAGTTAGCTAGGTGACATGCAGATCAAAGCAGAGGTGACTGTTGAAAATGATACCAGGTTGCAGGTGTGAGGAGAGAGATGGAGTCTAAGTGTCAATTTGGAAGCGGAAGCTATGAGCAGATTCATTGAGGGATTTGGCACCAATGATCATGATTTCTGATTTATTGTTAGTGAAAGGATGAAATGAGCAGAAACATACAAAAAATCAACCTATGAAATGAGCCTGGTGAGATGACCCACTCTGCACCCTACCGCCCAAGTATAGTATCATTCTGTTGGAAGTGCTGCTATAGTTATGTTCATCACCAATACCATGGATACAATCATTATTTTAACACAGGGAAGCAGGTTATTCTCATTTCATAGTTGAATCTATGGCCCTTGTTTATCAAACAGACAAAAATAATAAAAAAGACAAACTCTTCATTTTTTTATGTTTTGCATACATAGATTGTTCGCCTGTTTGACCTAAATTTTAATGAATTACATTTGAACACTTGTACTTTTCTGTAGCACTGTATAGCAATGCCTCCTTGCTCCTTCCCAAACACTTTGTATGGAGATTTCCCAGATGAATGTGAATATATCCATGCAATTGATTTATGAAACAGTCCATCTGGCATGTCAGGTTATGGAGGAACACAATCCCTAAAATGAAATAAACGTGGTTGTCAAAGGATTCCAGATGGGGCAGACTGGATGTAAAATATTTAAAATGGTAAATCTTGTGATTTTCAACATCTGGAACATGAAATTTGTGATCATCCTCTGCACCCAAAGTCGCATAACTTTCCCCGAACCTGACATGGCACTAGGACTGAGCACAGTGACTTGACAAATCACTGAAGGGTTGACTCTGTTGACAGCATCTTAGCCATTAGCTGCACCTTTTCTTGTTTAATCCCAGACATTGCCATTTTGAAACATTTTTACAGATTGTTTCATTAGCATGAATTGAAATGTTCCTAAGTTTTATTGTTTTCTCTATCCCCATGAAAATTGACCTATGGAAACATCAGTGAACGCCAAGATAATGAGATCGCCCAGGAGATTCAGGAAGAACTGGTCCGACAGGCAGAACAACAGAGGCAGCAGGAAGAGAAGGATGCGGTAAGACACACAAACCCTTACCCATAGGCATCCGTACAAATCAAGCACAGTGTAGGTTACATCCACCTATCATTGACTTGACTTCTGTCAGTATCAATGGACTTTGATGGGGCGGGCCATTTTACTTGAATCATCACCTCGTCAGTGCCTCCTTATTGTTATTAAGGAATGACAGCAAGAGTGACCTGATGTAGAAGTCTCAATCATAACAATAATGTCCTAAATAAATTGCAGAAAATTAATTATGTTATGTTTCAGTAGCAGGATTTTAAGATTTCATATTCTTAATGAAAACAGTTCCAAGTTCAGTGTTTTAATCCTATAAATCTTTCTAATGCTGTTGATAAATTTGTGAATAACTCAAGGGATAGTTCTTTCTTATTGCTCTGTAATTCTGTCTATGAAGGGTCTAATATACATGGTTACTTTTTTAGCAATAAGAAGTTTGATATGTCTAACACTGAAATCAGACATGTTTGAAACTGCACCAAGAAAAACTGCATCTCAAAACAAAGTGACATATTTATAATGTATCAGTACAAATAAAGGATTTTTCATTTCCATCTGGGTGCGATATGTTCACTTTGCGCTTGTTTATTTGTAGGCGATTGCTCGTAAGCTGCAGGAGAAGGAGATGAAAGAAGAAAGGAAGAGACAGAAGCAGCTGGAGGCAAACTTCGAGGAGGAGTACTTTGAGGATCATGGAGGTAGGGGGAGCACAACTGTCTCATATTAACATGTGGCTGAGTTTCTTCCTGTGTCTCTCCTTCATGAGTGTTTTTTTTTTTCTTTTTTTTTTTTTTTTTTTTTTTGCTTGTGTGAGGAGACATGAGAGACGATATGCCCTTTCTTCCCCTGACAGGGATATTTATCAGCTCTGCTTGTGTTGGGTTTTGCTTTTGATGCTGCAGAGCTCTGGAGATGGTTTCTGACATGACAAAGATTATGGAAGGTGTTGCTAAGCTCATGATTAGCCCTGAATGGAGGCTTACATGTTCCTGCTAAGAAATAATTTGTCATTTTAGTCTGTTTAAGGAGAAAGCACTGATGTTAATTAATAGGAGCTTCAACTTGAATTTTATTTCCTCTAGATTCTGCTTTGGAGATCAAATGAGTCCCTAGTTAGTGGGTGATGAATGTGAGGGGAAAATTATCCATATTTAACCACAGATATCAGTTTAACGTTTTTGTCATGTTACTTAACATATTGGTGAAAAACCAAGGATCCAATATAGAATCTGTTTCAGGTCTTTTTATGCACGGATGCTGCATGACTCACCCTACTGGAGGCCTGTTTATTTACCTCATAAGGGAAATATTTTCAAATTGTTCCACAGTTGACTAAACCCATGTGAGATTCACCTTAAGATCAGAGCTGATCTTGCACCATCACCATGTTGAAAAAAAAGCAGGTTCAGCGCAGGTCTCTTTTAGAGAAGGGCTATCAGAATGAGATATGTTGCTGTTGCTGAAATATATCAGCTTTCTGGCAGGAGTGTGGCCAGTTTAATGCACTTACAGCTCTTCAGCTAGAGGTGTGACACTGATGCTACAGGGGAAATATATTTCACACTGCTCTTTTTTACATTCCCTCCTGACTCATAAAACCTCATCTTTTCTCTGCAGCTGTTGACCATGTGCTGGATCTAATCTGACAGATTGACGCCTTGTTTTATGGCTTTTGATTTTATTTTGGAGAGGGAACAAGTTCTGAGAAGAGGGAAATCATTTTAAGCACACTCCTACTCTCAGTGCACTGATATATAAACTGTGAGGGTTACTCAATGTCTGCTTACAAGAAACATCTTATTTTATTCCACTCCTTTTATTCTTTAAGTAGGTGTGTAAGCCAAACATAGCCTGCAAAACACCACAAAGGAAAGGGATAGAGGCGTGGTTTAAAGCACAGAGTAGTGTCTGTGTCTACACTTTGTTGATACAAACAGCCCTTACGAAAGGTTTTCAGCCTTCAGTAAACCTGCCCTGTTGTGTCCGTACAGATTACCAGCTGCCCTGGTGCTTTGCCTCTTTCTTAAGGTCTCGCTTATTACAGGGGTTTGGAATAAAGCTGCAGTACCTCCTTGCTACTACTCAGGCCTGCTGTGTGAGCACTATTTTCCTGCTTGTTGCATAATCTTTCAGTTTTAACATCCTGCATAGTGTGTGAATGTACATATAGTAGTAGAAATGATTCAGCTGCTGTCGTATTGTGAATCTAATACTTGAAAACCAGGCATCAGAGTGAGTAATCACACACAGAGGTGTTTCTCTGTTGAGACTCACTGTGCTTATGTGTGGATAGTATTCTAAACGCTGTTACATTTCCATCCCACCAGTTTTTACATCCCTCTCACACGCGTTCTTACTCTCATCAGGCCATGTAATTGGCTGCTCCTCTCAGGAAATGAGGGTGCTTCTGGCTGTGATTTTCATAATCCAGTGGATTACAGCTGACAACAGCCAACAGCGTGGGGGCAGAACCTGTCTCTGCTCAACAAATACATGACAGGGTAAAAAACTGGGAAGGTGTATTTAAAAAATGAGACAGGAAGGAGGAAAGCAAATGTGAAACTAACCCGGTCACTCTCAGCAGGTACCAGTCTTTGAACCTTCCATTTTTTTTGAAAGTTTGAATGTCAACAAAGCTCTGTCAAATAGACACCAAGCAGTTAGTTAGATAAGTGGAATTCCATTGAGCTGACTCTCAGCACATGGAGTGTTGGCCCCCTCTTTATCCCTCCTCAGGGTGCTTTTCTACTTGTTTGTTTTTGTTCAAACTTTAGTAAGGAGCAGGCCAACTAGCAGCAAAACAGATCCTTGCAGATTAACGTGTTTTTCTTGATTTCATGTTCATTTTTCCCTTTTAAGGCAATGGCACTGGCTGTTTACATGATGCCTATCCATCAAACAAATGCAGCATTTGAAAGTGTTTTGGTTTTTTGTGCTATACAGATTTTTTGAATCATCTTTGTCTTCAAACTAATGTAACAGTAACTAATAATAACTAAAAATAATCAAAACAGACATTTGTAATTCTCTCTCGACTAATGGACCATCCACTTAAAAACACACTACTGACTGTAAAGTCACCTGACAGGCAGCCAGGTGTCACATGGCATGTAGCCTGCAGAAAACCAAAATAATTTGTCATGTGACACTGCCCCATCCAGTCTGCTAAACAGGACCGCCATGAAGGGACTCAAACACAGAGCTGACAATGCAATGCAAGGACTATGGTGCAGCACCATAGTCTCATCTATTTTTGCCATAGATCAACAGAAGAATCTGTACGTTTGTTGTGCCGAACTAAATGCCCATGCATTATCAGTTTTCCTCGCTGCTCGTGGCTGCACGCATGTCCCGTTGTTCTCTCTCTCTCCTGCATGTGCAGGCAGGGTAGCAGTAACCTTGCAAAGTAGATGGATTCGCCCTTTTCCATGCTTCTCACTGGTGAATCCATCTTGCGAAGCTCCCATCTGAACCGTTTGGGCCTGGTTAGAAAGTGACAGGACCAATCAGCATCGAGGGGCAGTACTTTCGGGCGCAGCAGAGTCGTGACATAAGCAAGCAGCAACAAGAGGCCGGTGCAATTATGGCAGAAGACATTAGCGTGGATGCTGCTAAAGCATAGGTTTTATCAGAACTTGATGACATTTCTTTGTTAAAAGAAGAAAAAAGAATAGCAGTAAGTTGTTTTCTTTTCAAAAACGACCAAAGTCATGTACTGACATGTCAGTAGTTGCCGTTATGTAGTTCTTTATGGAGTTTAGCCTAGTCGGTAGGGGCGCAGGCGCAGCTTGTTAAGTCACGTGTTTTGTTGCTCTGATTGGCTAGTAAAGATGTGGCAGACAGAACATTCATCCAATCAACCTCCAAGTTTTTTTTCAAAGGCTCTGCCCTTTCCCAAACTCTGTGTATTGAAGGTTGTCCAGATGGATGTGTGTAACAAATCCATCTGGCGTGTCAGGTTAGGGTAGCAGTAGATCGATGCGTAATTTGGTGAACAATTGTGTAAATTTCTTATTTTAAATAATTAAACCTCAGCATGTGACATGATGACTAGGACTGATCTATAATCATGGAATATCAGTCAGTATTGATGATTATCAGATACAAAACATGATTAAAAAAAAAAAAAACTCTTTGTACAGCTCATCACTGTCCCGCTGTAAGGGATGATGGTAATGTAAAAAAACAGAGCTGATGCTGGTATCAGTGTTAAAATAACTGTTTAGCCAGTGGTCGATACTGATGTTGAAGTGGGTTTTTTTTGTCATGCCTTCTTTTGGTGTTAGATTTTAGACATTTTCTCTTGTGTTTGATCATGAAAACAGATGAGGGTTTCTCCAACAGAGCACATCTGCCAAATTATAAATCTCCTTTGTGATTCAGCTGTTAGATGTGGTTGATGCCAGCTTTAAATTGATATGAAACAACAGATAAACATCTGCTACTGGCATTGGTTTATGCCCACATTTTTAGCCAGTGGGCGATGTCTGTCAAAAGGGATAGTACTGGCCAAAAATTATGTTAAACTGATGCATCTGTGTATCCCTATTTGCAGTATTTGAACTCTGTTTTTTGTCCGGTCCATTACCTGCTCACCTTGCGTCTGCACCCCTGCTCTGACACATCCGAAACCTCTAATTCTCTACCTGTCTGTACACCTCTCTCCTTCAGCCGCTTATGTCAAACAAGAGAAGCCAAAAGCAAATAACCTCCGATTGTTAAAACAGGGTATTGAAATATATGGTTAAATTGTCCATATTTGTATAGATTTTAAATTGTATTTTGAAATATTGTTACATTGCTACTCAAACACTTCTATCTACTTTCTTAACTTTGAGTTACATCATAACCCTACATGTAGACATTTTGGGTACATCTCTACTCTCTTTCTATGTGATATACTTTTTCTTGACACATTTTTCACAGAGGTGACATCTAACCCATTTCTCACTAACCATCTCAGCTTTTTAAAATTTCTGTCTGTTATTCCCCTGTTTCCATGTTATCATCATCATCATCATCATCATCTTCATTGTGTCTCCATGCCACCCTCCTCTCATCCTTGCTGCTTCATCTCCACCCCTCTCAGCTGCAAGACGACCTCTCGACTTGGACAAACCCAGCCGCTACAAATCCCCTGGACAATATGACACATATGCTCCAGTGAGCTCACACCGGGAGTACTCCCCTGATTACAGCTCCACAGAGCCCAAAAGAAGCAGGTATCCAAAACAGGACCCAGCAGCACCCCACAGCCGCTCCAGATACCCCGAGCACTATCCCGGGGCGGAAGGAGGCCGAAGCAGGCATGCAGATCCATACCCAGAGCACCTTCTGCCCTCCAGGGGAAAGCATTGGGACAGGTACCCAGATTATGAGCCTATAGAGAGTGAGAGAGAGAGAGTGGTTAGGAGGAAGGAGAGACCAGACAGGCCCCCTCCACCACAGAGCCAAATAGAAAGAGACAAGGGAGAGAGGGACCGGCATCGAGACAGAGACAGGGGCAGAGATGTGGAATGGGAGAGGCACATGGGAAGAGATCACCGGAGAGACAGGGAGCAGGACTTAAGATCAGAAAGAAGAGAGCGGGAAAGATCGAGAGATAGAGGACATAGTGGAGACAGACAGAGAGAGAGAGACAGGCAAAGACAGAAAGACAGAGAGAGACGAGCGAGGACCAGGAGCATGGAGAGAGGACTGGAAGAGGAGCCTGGGCACAGCAGGGACTGGCCCAGAGTGGCCAGGGCATCCTGGGAGGAGGAGGGGGATGATGCTGAGAGGGAGAGGAGGGCCAGGGGCCGGCCAAGGGTCCACTCGGGCCCCGAAGAGGTGTTCGATGAGCTCAGGGGTGACTCCAGGGAGTTGTGGGACCCTCGCGTGGGGGAAGGTCCCAGCAGGGAGCACACCAATACTCACCCCAGCGGAGACACAGGTACCACCCTGGGCCCCTCTCCGGGCCCTGCTGGGTGTGGTGTGCTGGAGTTGTATTTTTGCTGAGACAATCTCAGGTGGTGGGTTGATCTAACATTACAATCACTAATGAAGACACTAATTCTCTGTTCTCATGAGAATGACTTGAATTTCCCAGTCATTTCTGAAGTGATTCACATTTGAATGGTTTGAAGTGATTGAATTTTTTGCTGTTGTGCTTTTGGGTTTTTTCCTTTCTTGCAATTTCTTCTGGGTTTTTGCATAAATATTGGCTGTGCTGAGTGAATTTTGTGCTGTGATTTCTTAGTCGAATAGTTCCATGTGTTTTAATTTTGGTATTTATAAAGGGGTTCAGGGCCACTGTGCTGGACACATCAACTTATCCCAAAGCTGTTAAAAGGCATAAAGAAAAAAGTCATAAACACCAGTGAAGACGCCCTGAAGCCCTTTTAAGTGATATATGGCTTTAATTCAACTATGATTGTATAATTGTACTTGTAGTATCGAAATTTTACCCCTTAAGGTTATAAAAATATTGTTATTCAATTTAAGCATTCATCAGATAAATAATCAAGAATAATTCCAATCAGACAAAATGTAACAGTCCCCTGAAGATGATTTTCAGAATTTTCTAATGGCTCATGGACTCAACAATCTAACTAATGAAATGACACACTGATAGCTCTTATCTATTGTTAACATAACGCATCTCTATCAACAGGTCGTATTGTGCATCGAGGGAGTGGAGCTGTAGTAGCAGAAACCGAGTATGGACTGAGTGAAGCCACTAAAGGGCTGACAAAACTCGATCTTCGTGAGCAGGAGCTGAAGGACATGGAGGTGGCCAGGATGCTGCAGGAGGAGGAAATCAAGGTGAAAGAAGAGGCCAGAGAAGTCTTAGATATAGTTTACAGTTTTTATGAGCAGATATATATCAAATGTAAAAGAGAAGACAGATTGACAGGATAGTATGTTGTAGTTAGTCTCCTATATCAACTATATTTAACAGCTCTTCACCCATTAAAGGTGCAGTGTGTAAAACTGGAAATACTAGCGACATCTAACAGACTCAATTATGTTGGTAATCATGGTAAGCAGTGAAATTAAAAGAACACCCATCTATTATTTGTTCCCTTCTGTGGTACTGTTCAAACATGCAAGATGCAAAAATCCAACATGTTTGAATCTGTGGATGGTATCCTCCATATGTATGAATAGAAGGCTTATCCAAAATATAAACAATTTTATATATATTTAGTTGATTAATCATGTGGATATTATGTTTACCGAGTGTAAAATATTGTACCGAGGGCTAGATATTGCCCATATCACACACTGTACCTTTAAGCTGCTGAGTTTTTCAAAGTGATCCAGAAATGTCTTATTTTGCATGCAAAAGATGGTTTTAATTTCCTTATCATTTTAGTCTTCAGTAGGGCTGAATGATTTGGGAAAATAATCAAATTGCAAATTTTTTAACCCAATATTGCGATTGCGATTTAATATAAGATTATTTCTTAAGTTTCTCATCTCATGTATTTTCCAAAAAACAAGCAATAATTCATTCCATACTATAACCAGCACAATATTAGATTAAACTAGGACTGAACACTTTAATATCAAATATCTAATTGTGATGATTTCAACTCATTTTTTAAAATTGGATATGAACTGTTGTATTATTGTATAAGGGCGCACTCACATTAGGCCATCCGTACTGTGCCGTAGTCTAACCATGCTGAAGCCCATTTGACCCCCTCCCCTGTCCCCCCTTTGGCCCACACTCACACTGCTCCACACATCCAGGCCTGGACACTGATACGTCACGCGCTGAGGTCATCACACGAAGCGTCCACCGTTGATGAACATAGACGTGTTGATGGCTCAGTATAAGTATTGTTTTTTAGGCTGTAAAATAGCAACAAATTTATACAATATCTGATCTGACACCAGAGTTATTCCAGCTGACCTAGGATCAGTAGGTACATTAACTATAAAGAGCATGGTGAGGAGAGAGAGAGAGAGAGAGAGAGAGAGAGAAAGAGAGAAAGAGAAAGAGAGAGAGAGAAAGAGAGAGAGAGAGAGAGAGAGAGAGAGGTGTGAAGAAGTATTTGCCCCCTTTCTGATTCCTGAGTTTTTTGCATATTTATCACACTTACATGTTTCGGATCATCAAACCAATTTTTTGATTTCACAAAGACAACCCAAGTAAATAGAAAATGCAGTGTTTGAAGATTATTTAATTTTTTAAGGGTGGGTCCAAACCTCTCTGGCCCTGTGTGAAAAAGTAATTGCCCCTCTTGTTAAATCATGAGTTAACTGTGATTAACCACAGTTTTTGGAAAGGTGAGTGCAATTTCACTGGCCACACCCCGGCCTGATTACCGCCAGATTTGTTGAATCAAAAAATCACTTAAATAGAAACTGTCAGACAAAATGAAGTAGGCTAAAGATCTCAGACAGAAACACATCATGCCACGAGCCTAAGAAATTCAAGAACAAATGAAAAACAAAGTGATGGAAATCTATCAGTCTGGAAAGGTTACAAAGCCATTTCCAAGGCTTTGGGACTCCAGCAAACCACAGTCAGAGCCATTATCCACAAATGGAGAAAACTGGGAACAGGGGTGAACCTTCCCAGGAGTGGTCGGCCAACCAAAGTCACTCTGAGAGTGCAACCACAACTCATCCAGGAGGTCACAAAAGGACCTCAAAAGACATCTGAAGACCTGTAGGCCTCACTGGCCTCAGTTAAGGTCAGAGTTCATGACTCAACCATAAGAAAGACACTGGGCAAAAATGGGATCCATGGGAGAGTTCCAAGGCCAAAACCACAGCTGACAAAAAAGAGCAGAAAGACTTGTATCACATTTTTCAAGAAACATCTTGATGATCCCCAAGACTTTTGGAGAAATATTCTGTTGACTGACGAGACAAAAGTTGAACTTTTTTGAAGGTTTGAGTCCTGTTACATCGGGCGTAAAAATAACACAGCATTTGATAAAAAGAGCATCATGCCAACAGTCAAACATGGGGGTGTCTGTGTGATGGTCTGGGGCTGCTTTGCTGCTTCAGGACCTGGACCACTTGCTGGGATTGATGGAACAATGAATTCTGCTGTCTACCAGAAAATCCTGAAGGCGAACGTCTGGTCATCAGTATGTGCCCTCAAGCTCATGCGCTCTTGGGTTATGCAGCAGGACAATGATCCAAAATACACCTGCAAGTCCACCTCTCAATGGCTCAAAAAAACTAAATTAAGGTTTTGGAGTGGCCCAGTCAGGGTCCAGATTTAAATCCAACTGAGATGCTGTGGTGTGACCTTAAACGGCAGTTCATGCTGGAAAACCCTCCAATATGGCTAAGTTAAAGCAATTCTGTGACGAAGAGTGGGTCAAAATTCCTCTACAGTGATGAGAAACACCCATCACCTGTTATTGCAAATGCTTGATTTCAGTTATTGCTGCCAAGTGTGGCATAACCAGTTATTAGGTTAGGGGGCAATTACTTTTTCACACAGGGCCAGATAGGTTTGGACCCCCCCCCCCCTTAAAAACTTAAATAATCATACAAACACTGCATTTTCTTTTTACTTGGGTTGTCTTTGTGAAATCAAAAAATTGGTTTGATGATCCGAAACATTTAAGTGTGATAAATATGCAAAAAAGCCTCAGGAATCAAAAAGGGGGCTATACTTTTTCACACCACTGTAATCTGGAGCCTGATCAGAGTTCCAAGCACTTCTGATGAATGAAACCCGGACTTTTTCACTCGTATGAGCCCCTACAGCAGCTCTTCTGTGTGTCAATATACTATCTGAATCCCCATGGAATTCTTTTATGCGCCATGAACTGAGCCTTTTCTCTGCGTTTGGATGCCTTTCAGTGCTGCACCAAACAAGCTCTCATGTCACAGGACAGCCTGTGTCCAGAGCAGGATTAAATGATCAGATAAAATTTTTTTAACAGTGATGAGAGCAATTTTAACCATCTGATGAGATCGGGAGGTGAATGTGCCTCAGGATTGATAAACGATGTCCCGTCCAAATGTTAGCGATCAAGACCACAGTTTCACTTCTTGGTGACATGAAATAGAATTAGAGGTAAGTTATTTCAGTGGATGATAGTTTGGCATTATGATTTTATAATAAGAGAGGTTAAATCACCCATGTAATTACCCTGGCACAAACTTGTCCGCGTAATTGGCACTCTCCTTTACAAACGGAGGATGAAAGGTGTTTGTTATCCTGTGAGCTGCTGTTTGTGACTCAATTAAGGGAAGAAGCTTTATTTCACAAACCAAAAATCCTCCACAGTGGTTAAAGTCCTGACTTTGCTCGAAACTGGTCAGAAATGTGGACTGGACTGGGATCCATTAGAACGAGGTCGTAGTAAAGCTGTGTGAAGATTAATTCTTCAGCTCTTATAAAGTCCTTGTAACTTGTTGAAATTCAGTGAAACAAAATAGTTCTCTCTATCTTTCTAGAAAAAATCCCGCTGTCTCTAACATGCAGCTGCTGTGCTCTCTGTGCTCTGAAGCGGGTCCCTCTGTTGTTACTTCATGTTATGTCACATTCCTGCGCTTGTGCCCCTTCATTTGCATCCATGCCGTGCCTAGGCCCACCTCGTCCTTCCATGCCGGGGCTGTGAAGAGTGCTGTGCCGACGCACGGAACGATTGCATTCACACTAGCCAAACGTACCAGACTTTAGGCTGAAATGGGCCCAGGCACAGTATGGATGGCCTAGTGTGAGTGCGCCCTTATTCTCATATTTAATAAGAAAAAAATACAGAAATGAAGAAAATAGGATTCATTTTGGTACACTATTCTAAAAATATGCCGCTAATGATTGCATGATATGTAATGCATAATGTCTCTGCTGCAAAAAAGTCTCAAACTGGTATTTTGACACATATTTCAGGTTAAAGAAATATTGCACCTTCTGCGATTTGAAAATTGCAGCAGGCCATATTGCGATTTAATCTAATTTGCAATAATTGTCCAGCCTTAGTCTTCAGTAATCCATCAAGCAAGTTAAAAAAAAAATCTAATTACACAGTTCCAATTAATTGCATCTATGAATAAGTAGGACTGCATTACAGGCAGACTTATAATTCTGTTTGTATATTGTTAATACTTAAATATTTGGATATATGGCTATATTTAGCCAAACTTTGCTCATGGTTTTGTCTCTGCCTCTTTTGTGGTGTTTTGTTTTTATTCTGAAAGTTTCATTGTCATTTGTCATGAACAAGTTTCCTTACTTGCAAACCCACGTGCAGGAAGCTTCTTGGTAGCGACATCATAAATGTTATAAACAAAAGAACCTTTGCAAGGTTTTAAAGGAGAGACGCAGTAAACTTTTAAACAGGGTGTCTTCACGTCAGAAGATGAATTCAGCATTTTTGAATGTAGTACTGCAGCATGACTCTGAAGGTGAATGTGCTTGTCTGTGTGTGTCTGTTAGTGTGAACGCACTCTGGAGAAGTGCAATTAATTTGCTTTTAAAAAATTGGCACATTATGTTTGTGTGATTAATTAATCAAAATGAATGAGTTATTTCAACAGCACTAATATAAATACCTCCTAATGTTTGCACAGTGAATGACTTTAAGCCTAAATGTCAGAAAATATACAGACCTTCATGTCATTTCCTTTGTTATATAATGGCAGGATAGGAAGTCCCTTTTTGGGGAAAATGTGACTTTTTGTCTTCTTGTTTTAGGCGAGCAAGATGCATGTGCGTGCAGCACAAGTGGCACAGGACGAGGTAAGAGGGGATGAAGTCTGGAAAATGTTCTTATGCTGCCTGTTCTCTTTTTATTTCCTTTCACTTTCTGGGTTCATCTTGTTACCTCAGCATTTATTGTCTTTTAACCCTAAGTATTAATTATAAACTAGGATAAAATATCTACTGTATAAGCAGTATCATAACAATTATCTTTAGAGGAAATCAGGGGTGTTAACACAGATTTTTGGAAGACTATTTTAAAATCAAAGTTAAAATACTGCCAACATTTATAGCATATAATCATTATAATCACGTAGAAGAACTGAGTTGTTGCCCACACATCAGATCACATAGGCTATGTAGGTCGTTCTTCATTCGATATGTCTCACTCTGACAGGAAATGGCCCGCTTGCTGATGGAACAAGAGAAAAAGGAGTACAGAAAGAATCGAGAGCTAGAGAAGGAAAAAGAGAGAGAACGGGAAAAGGAGAAGGAGCGAGAGAGGGAGAAGTTGGCCATGGAGAGGATGGCGATGGAAAGATGGCGCCTGGAGGGAGACCACAGGGTAATTTTCAAAAAAAAAAAAAAAAAGCTAAACTGTGCCAAGGCTCAAGACTGAAATATTTTTGCAGCAAATGTCTTTATTACAAACCTTATGTGTATTTCTACAGCAGTACTAGAACTAAGAATTTTGTTGGTTTGCAGCCAAGTTCAGAAGAAGTTGTCCGACCTAGAACGCGGGAGGAGTATGATTACCAGAAGCAGAGGAACCACAACAAGCCTACTAGGTACGTTACTCCTCAAAACCAAATATTTACAGTCAGGATGTAAACCTTTGCCATTTCATTAATTTTGTCTCTCTTTGATTTATTTTGTGGTCAGGCCTCCACAGCCTCGTGCACATGACTATGAGAATGTGAACTCTGGCTATGGCTATTCAGACCATCCTGTTCCTCCCCGAGCTCCTACCAGACCAGACGCTGCTTACAAAGGTGGGATCTCTGTGATTCTGAAACTATAGTGACCAAAGACAAAATATCTTGTAGTTCAGTGTGGCTTTTTTCCTCTCATAGATCTACACACAGTTCCCCATCATGACAAAGTGAAAGCAGACTTTTAGAAAAGTTTGCAAATTTATGAAAAATAAAAAAGCTGAAATATAACATTGGCATGGGTATGTAGATCCTTTTTAAAACACTTGAAATGTATGACTAGGGATGTGCAATACTGGATTTTTGTTAGTAGTTGTTATGTCAATATTCACAAATTATTTTTTAGCTGATACCAATATTAACTGATACAGATAAATAAAAGTAGTTCACTCCTAAAATTTCAAAAGAATCACTGCAGCAAATGGCAACACAAAAGGCAGCCTGAATTTTCTCCTCTGTCCACTCCTTCTCAAGGTCTAAATTAATTAGTTCTCATCCTGACTAGAGACGGAGCATGAGGCTAGAGGTAGAGGGCAGACAAGGTCCCCCTAAAATCTGACTGACCGCCCCAACAGTCTTAACAATGATTGGCTGTTAACTTCATGAGCCATTAATGCGGGGCTGTGATTTAGGCTATATTTAAGGTTTATTTTCTCACTAAGCGTATTGTTAAGTTATCATTTGGTTTTAGAGATGTTACAAACATTTAATATATTGTGCTTCAAGTTTTTTTGCCTTTCCACTACACTATCAACCTCTGAAGCATCAAAAATGATCCATAATCTGTCTAGGTCAACCCCCACAGTTCGGGCTGCATGTGATCAGTGGATCAGTCCACCATATAAGCAGGAAGTAAATCCAGTCTCTAAAAATAGATTTTTATAAGTTGAGATTTTTATGGGCTTTCATTGCATGGTTATGTTTTAATGTTTTATTTTACAAAACTTGATTCATCATACTGTGTCTGCACTTACCATTTAGCCAAGAGCCATGTACATGGCATGAAAAAGCTCAAATGCATGGTCAGAGTTCAGCAAAGTGGCTGGTATTATATGAGAAGACACACTGGTCACTAGTCAGGGCTGAACAGTTGTACCAATAATTATTTAAAAAAAATAAAAACCTTAAAAAAAATAGATATTCAATCTTATCTGATCTTAAGACTCTTCACAAAGAGGCCTGGTCTAGACCGTACTCTTTGGTGTATTATTACAACGACCCAACGCTAATCACCATAAGCTCAGCACTAGCAATTTTAGAATAAAGTAGTTGATATTAAGTGAGATTTGTGCTTAAATGCAAGTAATGTGTACAAAAACAGCCTTAAGTGTATTTATTATTTTTGTGAAACATTGTACACTTCAAACACCTCCAGGGTTGGTAGGGGGCTCCCTGTCTCTGGTGCTGTTATTTTGAGGATCACAGGCTTAAAAGTTTGGGAACTCCTGCTCTAGGCAACTATCTATACTTGATGTTCTACCTTTTACTGATAGTTAAGGCTAATGAATGATTTTACCACTGATATGTACAATAGATATATTGATAATGAATACTGGCAGAAAGCTGATATCTGCTGATACAGATAGCATTCTGATAATGATGTGCCTCCCTAAAAATAACTGCTACTTTTTCTGCACCTTTCTGTTGAAACAGTAATAGTACCTATCCAACCCTAATGAATGGCACTAGACTCACTGCAGTGGGATAATTGGTTGAAAGAATCTTCACTTCCCTTTCAAAGTGGTATTAGTGCAAACACAAAACATGCCTTATTCTGAACTGAACGGCTCCTCTCTGTCAGCCATCATTTATGTATATAAAAGGGAGCCAGCTTGACCCTAAAAAAGTTCAGTGCAGCAGCACCTCAACAACAACGTAACTTTAAATTGGATGTGTGATGTATCAAGCTGCTGATGGATCATTTGTCTTTTCTTTTTTTTGTCTTTTCTAGGTGCCTATTACAGGCGGTGACTCAGGCTCTCTGCCAAGTCCAGACATGCTGTCAGTCCTCCTTCGTCCTCCGTCTTTAATTTATCTTTTTGTTTTCAACCATTCACACTCTGTTGACCAAAAGCCTTGGGACAATCTAATGAGTTGGATGTTTTTTTTGTTCCTTACCCTCCAAAGTTGGCCCAGAGTTCAACAAGTGGTGCTGGAACCACAATCAACCTTTTTTTTTTATTTTGTTGTACATGATGATTTAATATAAAAATTTCTTTAAACTGACACCACATAAAAAGCCAAAATAGCAGCCCTGTGACATAATCTCCCATGATTCTTAGCTGTTAAAATGGAGGATTCGGCTCCTCACCTACTGTGGTTGTGTGCTGATGTTCGTCCCATGTGTGGACCATGCCATCACAAGGGCTTAAGGCCTCTGCTGGAAACAACTATGTGCAATCTCAATAATCCTCGTGACTTCTTCATGGGATGTGCCTGTCTGCTCCATCATGGCTGCCAAAGTGTCTTACATTGCAACATGGCAGCTGCTTTGTTACACCCATGCGCCCTGCAGTTCTGCTCTCTTTCTCACTCTGCCATCAGCAGGGGGATGCATTTCTGTTTCTTTATCCAGAGAAGACAAAAAATAAGCCTTTATCAACATGCTGGTAGTTTTTGACACCTTTTTCCAGTGCAGAGGAGGCGGAGCTTTGTGATGATCCATGGGTTTTTTATTGGCTGTAGGCTGTCTTTTTTGTTTTCTTTTTACTTGTGAGGAGATTGTTTTAACCCATCACCCTTAAACTGAAGTGGATGGATGATACTGTGTTGAACTCACTGTTTTTATGTGCATGCTTACTGAAAGTGTACAACTGTGTACATGCATTTCAGCTCTGTATCAAGGCTCCCTTTTTTGGCGTCAAAAAGGGCTACAGCCATAGAAAGCCAAAACTCCTTTCCTAGTGAATGAAGTTAATGTTACCTTATTCTGCTGTACAATATATCACTTTTCTGCAACTTTTTCATATCATTTACAAACCAAGTCTTGGCCTATAAATAGACACTTTTCAAATGAAATGCATGTACATTGCTTGTCTGTTGTCAAATCTGAATTCATGCTTGTGCTTATGGCTCAAATGTAGTCTTATTGATTTATTTAAATGTAAATATACATGTTTTTAAGTTTTTTTGTACTCATGCTACCAAATATCATTCCTCGTCATGGAAATCCAAAAGTCTTTCTTTCATCCCTTCTTATGTCCATTCTTTGTTCAGAAAAAGGGAGCCATATAAATATATATATTTTTTTTATACCACATTTTCCCATTGTTCCTTTAATTTCCATTCCCCAAAGCTTTCCTGCTGTCACTTCCAGTCCTCTTCTCTTTGTCTCAAACTCAACAGCAGACATCACTTCCTGCCTGCAGAAAAAGCAAACACTCTCACAATAGAAGAGCAATCTGGATGGAGGAAAGTCATTCATGGGGTCAGCTATAAAACTTCACTTCTTAAAGGACTTTTACTGCTCTGGTATCTATTATTTTTGTTCATATTGAATAAGGATGAAAAGGAAAATAGAGAAGCACATTCATCTTCAAATGGATTCAATCTTGCTGCATTCAGGTTCTTATGTTGTATAAATATTGCTGAAATCAGCTCCTAGAATAATTCCCTTCCTGTTTGGAGTTCTGAAAATGTTCACTTTTCTTAACCTAGGTGTGAGATGTTTGTGCTGCTGAGGACGGGCATGCAGAATTAGAATACGGCGTGCTAAATGCCAGACAGATTGAGATTTGTGCCAATGTTTTTAGTGTTTTCAGGGACTTAAAAATGGGAAAAGCTTAAAGTAGTTGTGAATGTGGCAGAGCTACCACACCCAAGAAGTGGGATTTATAATTTATTCTTTGGTGGGAGCACCACCTTGTGGACATGGTGACAATTGCCTGGCAAACAAGTATCAAGCATCTTTGTGTATTTGTGGATGTTGTGCATCAGACGTTACTTTGGAATTGAGTGTTGTCTTCATCAAACATCTAGTGTTATTTTTTTTAATGCCAGGGCTTGTATGCAATCGACCAATCATGAATCAACACATACTGTACATGTATGTGTTGGCACTTGCTGTAACAGAACTTTTTTTAAGTAAAATGAATTAAGTTGCTTTTACCTATTGCATCTCAAAATGTAATAAAATGTATCAGCATTTCACCTGAGTGGGAGTATATTTATTAAAGTCACATGATGCTGCACAGTCATTAGAATCAAACTAGTGTGGGAGATCCCTGTTCAAACATTGATTAATGTTACTTTAAGTAGTATCTTAAGCAGTGTGAAGATATACTCTTGCCACAAAGGGGATTCACACTTGTACAACAGGCTTCAAACTTCCTTACACATAAAAAAGTCAAAGACAGTAAATTTGGGTTATCTTTAGCTCCTTTTCTCCCTCCAGCTTGTGACCTGCTGACACTTATCCCCTTGGGAAAAGAAACAAACATTGACATTTTGCTATGTCTCACGTTCCGTTTATTTTGAATGTTACATAATGCACTGCTCACCTGATGGACACCTATTAATCTTTACATCTGAACACCAGCAAATGAAAATAAGTGTTTGAATTACATGATGATCCTCACCTGTATGCACACAAAAACTCCTTACTTAGTATTCATTTCTCATGTTTATTTTGTAGAAACATGCACAAGCTTACATACAGTACACACAGTTGTAGCATCTATGTCTAAATGGGATTTTATATTGACAAAAAAAATGGTCATTTTATTTCTCACTGCACCTTAACCCTCACACCTCTTTGCTTTGTGCAATCATTTCCTTGTGTGAATGTCGGGAACTCTTTTATTGGCTGCATTTTTTAATAAATCATGCCACAAAGTAGAGAGTTACACCCATCATCTGACAATGGCTGAGTGGAGCTGGTTCACCAACATACCTGACATAGTGATGCTTCGTCTGCATGTGGTAACACCGCTGCCATGCCCTCAGTGGGATATGTCAAAACCAAACTACTGCAGGATACTCCTTGGAAATAACATGTAACAAAGCTGCTACTGCTGCTGTGAAAAAAAAAAAGTTTCAAATCAGACTGGAGAGCTTTTAGTTACCTGATGAATCATCTGGTGTTAAGATGAGACTCTTTATAGATATGTTTTTGTTTGTTTGTTTGTTTGTTTGTTTGTTTGTTTTAAAAGGTTATGAAGTACCAGCAGCAGCTGCCTTTTCATTTCCAGTGCTGTCTGATCAGAAACTTACCATTTCTGCAATTTTGATGCAGTTTTTTTCCGGCTTATATCAATTTTGTTTCTTTATTTCCCCTCCCTTAAACATGTTGTTCCTTAAAGAACCCCAATTAATCCATTGGGCCTTGCATGAAAATTACACACACGACCAGAAACAATGACTGAAATTTCTTAGCAAATTCCCAGGCAAAGTTTCCAGCTGAGTGGGCAACAGAAAAGCTGTCAGATCATCCTGTGAAAAGAAATATTGTTTTGTGAAATATACATTTTTGGTCTCATATCAGTCTCATAATTAAGAAATAGACTGTGTATTTTGTCTGACTGTCCTTTATTGACAACATTACAAAATACACAATAATGCAGAAACACAACACTGCAAGCAAATATTGATTTATGTTCAGGCTCAAACTCAGCTACACTATCAGAGAACAGACTATCACAGGCCGGCCAGAGCAGGTGCCTGCACTAAAGGCAAAAAAAAGCACAAGAAGGTAGGTATCCTAACTTTAGAGGCTTCTTGTTCCTAGTGTTACATAACAGCACAGACCTAACAACTCTTCTGTATCTACAGGTAAGAGAGCTTACCTGTCCATGCTGGTGTCATTTAATCATTCCAGAGGCCTGAGAGTGATCAACCAGCCACTGCGTTCAGTGACCGAGTGAAATTAATTCTCAACGACACAAAGTTTTTTCGTGTCTTACCTGGCAGGTAAAAAAGGTGAGTGCAGCTGTCTGTCAACTGGAGCACGCCGTGTTGGGACACGAAGACACACCCACTTATTAGAGAAAGAGAGAGAGAGAGACTCGCACAGGCAGACAGAAAAACAGACAGAGGCACCAAGAACTTATTGTTTTGGTCTATTCAGGTCTTAATTAAAATGTAAATCCTCCTGAGAAAGAAAAAGACAAAGTCTTTGATCGTTTCTGTAAGGGAAAAATCACCAGACATCTTTTATCCAATGTTTTTCATGTGTGTTTTTTCTCTCAACCTGACAGAGCCTGAGGCACATCTTCAGGAAAAACCGGTAGAGGTGGTCAGAGAACTATTTAGTCTTTTGACTTTAAACCGATCCAACCCTTCACAGAGAAACTCAGCCCGCTCTTTTATACATGAGGAAATTAATAAAGAAGTTACAGATTAGATTGTGAACTTGGAAAAAAAATATGAAAGACATGGCTTGTAGTGACAGTGAAGCCAATTTAGGAACCACATTTCCTCTAATGCTCTTTAATCTGAGCACTAATGCTCTCTTTCTGTGTCAAATATGAATCCTTCACTGACAGGCCTGCAGCAGAGATGTCTCCAGTGCTAAACCTTTTCAACCGTTTCCAGAATCAACAAAAATTGTTATTACAGAGGAGTTGCATGGAACATCAATCAATGCACCAATTGCAAATTTAATAGTCCGTGCAAGACCTCCAAGCCCTTAAAGTTTCTAACTGAAGCCATGGTAGTAATGACTCATGGTATTTTGAATGACTGGTCATATCTGCATATTGGCCATCTGATCTGTTCCCTCTTTAATCAGCCAAATTTAAGACGGACAACTCCATAGCCCTACAGGAGAGTCAGTCATATTTCAAAAGTTGAAATGTTGGCATGTGGACAAAAGCAAACATTCTCATCGTGAGGTGTAAAATTAGGCAGGCCGTTTGGCCCCGGGCACTCGGTGCTGTGCCTGATGCAGGAATGACATCGAACTGGTTTGCAGCACCACCCAGGCCCATCAGCACAGGGTGTCACCCTTGTATGCGTGCCAAGGCAATCCTCAGTGCCTTGTTTAAGCTTGCTAAAAGGGACCTTATATTTATTGATACGCTTATTTAGTTACAGATAAAGGTAGCAGGCATTAAAAGACCTGAAGAGAGAGAAAACTGATCACAAATTACTTCAAAGATAAGGCACTGATTCAGTGATGCTACAGATACTGAAACTGTTATAAAAGATTAAGGTGTGAGCTTCCAATTTTCTTGACCTTAGTTTTAAACTGAAACAAGCCTTCTTAATGACACTTTGAGATACATCATGAAAGCCAAAAACAAAATAAATAATGGTGAAAAAAAAATCACTAGCTGCTTGAGTTTCAGGGTTCTGGACATTTTAAATACTAGATTACTGTCATAAAAATACTGGACCAGTTGAATAGAGCAGCACTACTGTGGATATTGTTGTTATTCTGAAACTTGATTGCTCTACAAGTCAAAATATCTCTTGTAAAAAGACCCACTGGGAAAGCACATAGATATACGATGCATCTCAACAAATTAGAATATTATGGAAAAAGTTCATTCTTTCAGGTAAGTTAATTCAAAAAGTGACACTTTCACATTTCTTGACTCAAACACAAAGTGAAATATTTCGAGACATGTTCTTGTTTCAATGTTGATGATTACGGCTTACAGCTCAAAAAAAAAAAAAAATCAACCACATCAAAATATTTGAATATTTCAAATTTATAATCAAAAGGGATTTATAATACCGAAGTGTTGATCTGCTAGAAAATCCTGTCCATTTCTGCAGGCCATACTGGGTTGTGGCAACTTTGCATAATTTACTGCATCAATACAATGTGGCATTTGGGGCCAATCAGTCTGTGGCACTGCTGGGGTGTAATGAAGCCCAGGTTGCTCTGATAGCAGCCTTCTGTATCGTTGAGTCTGGCATCTCTCATCGCCCTCCACAATTCCCCAGAGATTCCCTATAGGCTTCAGGTCAGACCAGTCAAACACAGTAACAGCAAATCAGTTTCTGGTAGTTGTGGCTTCATTGTGGACAGGTGCCTAGTCCTGCTGGAAGAGTATATCAGTATCTCCATAAAGCTTCTCAGCAGATGGAAACATGAAGTGCTCTAAAACCTCCTGGTAGATGGCTGACAGTGTTGACTCTGGACTTGGTGGTTTGTGTCTGTTGGTTTTTACTCTGTATTTGCCAAGTTTTAAGTGTTTTGAATGATTTAAACATGTTTCTTTCTGTTTTTAGATGGCATGTTTAGCACACAAAAGTCAAGAATAAATGTTTGCCTCTGCATGCAAAAGAAAACAATAAAGTATGTACTGCTGAGTGTGTAATGTGCAGCCACATTTAGCTAATAAAGTAGATGTATAGAAATACTTGGATTGAAATTGCACTATAAAGAACTACATTGACTGTGAGCCAGCACCAAGAGCTTTAATCAGTCCTCAAGAACACCTGCTCTGAGTTGTAGTGCTCATTTCAACAACTAGATGGCATCTTTCTCTTATATCTTTAACAGAATTTCCTCAGTATGATTCTTTGTATGTTTTGCTGATGTAGGTCAGGTCAGTACTTAATGGGCTTGTTTCTACATTAAGACGATGTTTATACATATCCAGTGTCAACTGCCATAATCTAAGACAAAACTAAATTATGCTAAATTACAGAAAGGCACAGGACTTTAACCTACTTTTGCTTCCGCCTTCTTTACTGAGCCACACCACTGGATAAATATTTGGGTGTAATTAACTCCAGTGGCTATTCCCAGACAAGAGATTGCAGTGAGACTCCTCCCCAGTGTCTGCTTCCTCCTGCTGTGATGATAGAGAGTAAAGAGAATGTGTTAGAAAGCTGCCTGTAGAGAGCTTGTCAGATGGGACCTCCATATCTATCAGTGAATTGATGATAACTCAGATTTACTTTCAAAGTTCTACCATATATTCATTAAATATTCAGACCCCCTTCACTTTTTCCAATTTTGTAATGTTGCAGCTTGATGCTACAGTTGAAAAACACATTTTTCTACATTAATCAACACTCAGTATCCTAATATGACAACATGAAAACTGAATTTTAGAAATGTTTGAAAATGTATTCAAAGAAACTGAAATATCACATTGACATACAGTAAGTATTCAGACCCTTTACTCACTTCTTAGTTGAAGAAACTTTGGTAGCAAATACAACCTCAAGTCTTTTTGAATATCACACATCGAGCTTTGCACACCTGGATTGGGGAATTTTCTGCCATTCTTCTTTGCATATCTTGTCAAGCTCAGCCAGTTTGGATGGATACTGTCACTGGACAGCCATTTTCAGGTCTCTCCAGAGATGTTCAACAGGGTTCAAGTCAGGATTTTGTCTGGGCCAATCCAGGACATTTACAGACTTGTCCCGAAGCCACTCCTGTGTTGTCTTGGCTGTATGTTTAGTCATTGTTATGTTGGAAGGTGAGCCTTCGGCCTGGTCTGAGGTACTGCACATTGCTGATATCTCTGTACTTTGCTCCATTCAGCCTTCCCTTAACCCTGACCAGTCTCCAGTCTGCTGCTGAAAAACACCCCAGCAGCATGATGCTGCCACCACCATGCTTCACTGTTGGGATGGTTTTGGTTTGGTGATGTTTACAATTGAGGCCAAACAGTTCAATCTTGGTTTCACTGGACCAGAGAATCTTGTTTCTCAGTCTGAGAGTCCTTCAGGTGTTTTTTTGCAAACTCTGGGCTTTCATGTGTTTCGCACTGAGGAGAGGCTTCCGTCTGGCCACTCTGCCATAAAACCCAGATCAATGGAGGGCTGCAGTGATGGCTGTTCCTCTGGAACTTAGTCCCATCTCCACACAGGATCTCTGGAGCTCGATTAGTGTGACCATCATTTATTTTTTGGTCACCTTTCTTACCAAGGCTCTTCACACCCGATTGCTCCGTTTGTACTGCTCCTTGGAAGAATCCTGGTTGTGCCAAACTTCTTCAGTGTTAGAATTATGGAGGCCACTGTGCTCTTTGGAACCTTCGGTGCAACGGAAACTTTTCTATAGCTTTCCGCAGATCTGCACCTCAAAACATCCTGTCTCTGAGCTCAGATACAAGATCTTTTTACCACATAACTTCAATCATTACAATCCATCTTTAAAAAGAGCAGCCCTAGACTGTGGTCTTTGTGATATTAATTACAAAGACCCAAGATTAATTCACCATGGGTTACAGTGCTTGACAACATTTAGCAAAGTTACAGTAGCAAGAAAAACTGCCTTTTACCAAGTCGATACCTCAGCTGAACCAGACTTATGTTAAACAGGTATCTGCCAAGCAGATGTTTACTTATGTATCCAGTGTTTTTGTGATGATTCACTAATTATTTGGCCATAATTTCTGTTAAATTTTGATACATTCTGGCTTATTTCCTGTATTTCATCAGTGAGGTTTGACAGTTGTAAATGTCTAAATTAGAAATATCAAATACATGACTATGGTTGCTTGTGATCTTTGTAACCAGCACTATTTTTACATACACAGTTTCTGTTGTGATAATTTCTTACATGCCGCTATAAATCCTTATCTTGTGAAAGAGGTATTTTATTATTAATATGACCTCTTATTTAAATGTTATATAACTGTGTTAGACCAACATAACACAATCAAACAATGCCCCAAAGCTCGAGCAGAAAAAGCATTCAAGAGTTTACAACCAATCTCAAAGGACTAGTTTGTTGAGACAAACAACCTGCATTTTTTTCTTATTCAAGAACCTCATGAACACTTTCTGATCCTTTCAAATTTCATAAGCACATAAAACACCCTGACATTTATGATTTTTTAGAGGAAACTGCTGATTTTTGATAAAAAATTTGACTGTAGTTGTTTGGAGGGCCGTTTCAATGATTGTTTCCATTTGATACGTTATTGTCCTGTTCACTCAGTGACCTCAAGAAACAAATCTTATTTTATTAAAGGTGTGCTTTTATGTGTTTTTGTCAACAGCCATGTCGGCATTACAGGAACAAAGATGCTGCTACTGAATGCTAACAGCAGCATACTAACCTGCTCATATTTACCCGAGCAGAAGCAATGATCATAATGAAGCTAGTCTCAGTTTTTCACGTCAGAGTACTAATATTTTCAAGTTACTGCTTGATTTCAGGCCAGGAGACAGTGGTTGTTCCTCCCAAAAACCATGATTGTATGTAAATGTATTTATTACTATCACAAATCTGCAGGAAGAGTGAATTAACACCAAAGGGATGGACTGACTGGTTCCTAAATTGTGTGCCGAGGCACACTACACTGCTTTCCACCTTATTAAGCAAATTACATTTTTCTCTTATTTTCCTAAATATTAATGCAAATGACAGTCAGAGTATTTGTCAAGTCATCAGCCATTAGGGTATAATTCAAATGTTTTTGAACAAACTTCATAATGATAATCATTTTTTTTTTTTTAAATAAAAACCTAAAAATGCACTGGTCCACATAATTAAGCACGACAAAATTTTAAAACATTTTATTGGTTGTAAAGAACTGAAAATGGTCATTTGTTGAATTTGCAGCATTAGGAGGTCATATTCACTGAAATCAAAGCTATTTCAATCAAAAACATCTTAACAGGCCAAGTTACATGTTAACATAGAACCACTTCTTTGATATCACTTTCACTATTCTTGCATCCATTGAACTTGTGAGTTTTTGGAGAGTTTCTGCTTTCTTTGCAGGATATCAGAATATCCTCCCAGAGCTGCTGTTTTGATGTGAACTGACTCCCACCCTCATAGATCTTTAGCTTGAGGATGCTCCAAAGGTTCTCAATAGGGTTGAGGGCAGGGGAGAATGGGGGCCACACCATAAGTTTCTCTCCTTTTATGCCCATAGCAGCCAATGACACAGAGGTTTTCTTTGCAGCATGAGATGGTGCATTGTCATGCATGAAGAAAATTTTGCTACAGAAGGAACTGTTCTTCTTTTTGTACCATGGAAGAAAGTGGTCAGTCAGAAACTCTATATACTTTGCAGAGGTCATTTTCACACCTTCAGGGACCCTAAAGGGGCCTACAGCCTTGTTGAGACATGGTGGCCATCCACCAACCATCCACTACTCCTCCATCTGGACCATCCAGGGTTGCACAGCACTCATCAGTCAACAAGACTGTTTGAAAATGAGTCTTCATGTATTTCTGGGCCCACTGCAACCGTTTCTGTTTGTGTGCATTGGATTGGGTGGCCGAATAGTAGATTTATGCACGACTGCAAGCCTCTGGAGGATCCTACACCTTGAGGTTGGTGGGACTCCAGAGGCACCAGCAGCTTCAAATACCTGTTTGCTGCTTTGTAATGGCGTTTTAGCATCTGCTCTCTTAATCTGATGAATTTGTCTGACAGAAACCTTCCTCATTATTATGTCTTTATCTGCACGAACCCATCTTTGCGCTGAATCAGCCACAAATTTCTTCACAGTATGATGATCACGATTAATTTTTCATGAAATATCTAATGTTTTCATTCCTTGTCCAAGGCATTACAATATTTGACACTTTTCAGCAGCAGAGAGATTCTTTTTCTTTCCAATATTGCTGAAACCTGTGGCCTGCTTAATAATGTGGAACATGTGGAAAAGTGCATTTTGAGGTTTTCATTTTTTTTTTAAATAATGGTTATCATTATGAAGTTTGTTCAAAAACATTTGAATTATGCTCTAACGGCTGATGACTTGAAAAATACTCTGACTGTCATTTGCATTAATATTTAGGAAAATAAGAGGAAAATGTCATTTGCTTAATAATGTGGAAAGCGGTGTAGTTGGCCTTCAGAAAAGCTGTGATGTGCTGATGGATACTGTATATCCATACATTAACAGTGCAACTATACAACAGCTTAAAAGGGCTGCATGGATATGGGAATGAAGTGCCTCAACACTTAAACATGTGCCTTTGATGAAAACTATTTGAAAACCCCTGCATAATGTAGGTCAATACAAACTGACTTGTTTTCAATGATGAAGAGGTATGTATTTTTAAAATTCATTTTTAAGATGGATGGATGGATGGATGGATGGATGGATGGATGCTTTATTGATCCTGAAGGAAATTCAAGTTTCAGCTGTTCCATAACATACATACACAAAAAAGAATAGTAAGAATAAAATAAATAAGTAAATAAATATATATTATAAATACAAATGATACATTATATTTCTTCCTATTTTAATTTTCTGTCGTATTTTCCAAGACATGTTCAAGCATTTGCTATAGATGTCGTATTCTATTCTCACTTTTAGTCCTTGTCTTGGTGTCACTTTGTACTTTTTCCCTTATGTCTTAACCGCAGGCATAAAGACTGTGACTCCACACAGGGGTGGATGTATCTGACGATTCATCATGCTGACAATTGTGAGATGTCTCACGCTGTGACCCATCCCCTGTCTTTAATTCACGTCATATAAAGTGTCATCGTCAATATTTCTTGCTTATGTTCACACCCACACAAAACTTTGTGACCATTTCCCCTTCTGAGTATGTGATTTCTTTCCTGGAGGTTGCTAAAAACATCTATTTTTTACCAGCTAAGGGGGAAGTTTAAGGGCCTCATTTATTTTTGGTTGTGAATTGCAAAACATGAAGCCCACAGCATGATGCCTCAAACTGACTCATAAAAGTGTCTGTGATTTCATTGTCATCATTGTTTTGTATTCACCACACAAATGTTTTTTTGTAGTTGTTTGGACCTTGCATGCACCTTTGGCACAAAGGCCAAATTTATTTGACTTGTCTGATTATCCTTGTTAAGAATAATATTTGATACCTGTTAAGTCTGCCAAGATTCAAAAGTAGAATAAGCACCTGACAGGAAGGCCTCCTTCCAAAATGCCTTAAATTCAAATTCATTTACATTTAATAGTCTTACTTTAAATTCGTTCCATTCAGTGTTTTCAGTGGTCGTCAGGGATGTACGATCTGCAATCAGACTTTTGATCTGCTTTGCAAGGTTACATTTCAGCCTTAGCAATAATCAATAGTAGCATGTATTCTTAACATTTTTCTTATGTTTCTTATTCATTAGCTATATTAAACATCTCCCATTACAGCTACAATATATACAGCCAGCCTTACTTGCTACAGTAAAACCTCACTTGATGTTGGCTGTCTCATACCAACAAACTATAAATGTCCAGGTGGTATTCTGTGGTTGTGGGTCTTTTGCAGCTGAGTCATGTATAGTCTGGTAACCTGCAGGTCTCTTTCTTTTTCAAAACTGTCCACTTTAACTTTTAGTTTTCAGTAGTAAAGAGGCTTTCACTAAAATTTGCTGATTGAAATGACACATTGATTTGATAATGTATTTATTATATTAGGGACCAGCCTCCAGCATCCCCTGCATAAAGCCCACTCTTAGGTGGGCTGTACACCTGGTTGTGAACTGTATTTTTAAGCTGAGTGCAAATTTGCATGAAAGTGTGAAATTAATTTTGAAAATCAGCTGTGCAGAAACTGCATGCAACATCAAAAATTCAACGCAGTTCATACTACATCAAATAACATAAAGAAGAACCTAAAGCCATTTGTTGGGTTTTTGGTTTCAGGGTTTGAAAACTAAATCAAAGTACTTTTTAAAATGACCTGGTTGTAGATTTTCCCATACACACAGACAGTGTGTTCATAATTTTCACCAGTTGGGAATGTCATGCTTTGCCCCATTGTTGCCCTACAATGACTGGCTCTTCAACACAATTGCAGACTTTTTCTTCTCTTTTTTTCAGCATGTTCTCTAAAGCTGCACCTATTTCACATGTCGATAGTCACATACGTATATACATTTTATTATCATTGTCATGATATTCTCCCTAAATGCTCCCAGGATGTTACTCAGTTATTTCACATGTAAGGGAGGAAGCCGCTTCACCTGAAGCAAAGACAGGCTGTGTGGGAGGACAGATTTCCTGGATCAGAGATGATCATGTCGTTGTCACTCAGTATCATCTGGCAAAATGTCTTTTTTTCCCTGTCATCATCGTGGTTTTATAACTCTGTTCATGGATGGATGGATGTTTTTATATCCCACATAAAAAAACTACAGGGAAACTGAAAAGTTTTCCTGATATTATCGTTAACCATCTGGTTCAGCTGCAGCTTGCAAACCTAAACAGGAATTCCTTTCAAAATAAAGTTTGAACTAAGCCGACCCTGTAAGTGATAGTAAACAATGGGAGTGTAACTTTTTCCCTTTCTACTATTTTTGCATACTTGCAAGTATAATGGAGGGATACCAAACATGAACAGCTTTAGACTTGCTCTGAAAGGAGCTGTGCCTTAAACTGGGGCAAAATGTTTTGATGTTTTATTTCAGGAAAGGGTGGACACTGATATGATCTCTTGGACAAATGGAGAGTGTTTACAAACTGGCATTCCCCGCACCAAAAATGGTCAACTCATTTGCTAATCGCTGGGTAAAATGAATGCTGTTTATTCTCATAAACACAAGCTTGCTGCTGTTAATGGGGGCAGAGAAGAATGACAATTGAGCATGTGAAGCCACTCATATTTTACTGACATTTTTTCTGTAATTTAATTTTTAGTGTTTTTTATGAACAATAAGATCAATATGTCAAACACTCTTGCAGTTAGCTTGGTCCCGCAGTGATTACTCCATCATACACTATATAGACAAAAGTATTCAGACACCTGACCATTACACCAACAGGGACTGTGACATTGCATAATGACATTGCATTCATACACATTTAATATGGAGCTGTCCATCCTTTTTCAGCTATAACAGCTTCCACTCTTCTTGAAAGGTTTTCCACAAGTTTTGGATTGGTTTTGTGGGAATGTGCACCCATTCATTCTGTAGAGCTTTTATGAGGTCAGGCACTGATGTTGGACAAAAAGGCAAAATTAACACAAACTGAAAGTTCCTCACTGGAGCTTTAGCCTGTCATTATTTCCCCTAAACATTCTATAGCAGGCCATGCTTCGCATACAGGATTACCTGTTTGCAATATTAGCAAGCTAATATTTAGTTTGAATTTCTTAACGTTACTCAAAACTGTAATTTTGCCTCGTTACTCCGTAAAAAAGTAAACTCCAGCAGTTATTCCTAAAATTCTGTAATATCCACGGATGCATTAAGTCGAAATATCACTATTAAAAAAATAAATCAAAGCGGTCACCAGTGGGTTTGTAAGGACAACTGTGTCCTGTGGAGGATTCACAAATCCCTTGTCAAGATAAATCTGTACTGCAGGCTACACAACAGTGACAGTGATACAGGAATATGTCTGCTAATGGTCATTTATCCTGGAAAAAAAAGCACAAGGAGGAAGGAGGGGTCCAACTGTTGAGGAGTCATGTCAGAGTGAACCAGAATCGTCCTCCTTTTTCTCTAAAGCGGGGCTTGGAGCACTATAACTAGCAGGAAACAAACATCTCACACTATCAGCTGCAGGTGGAGAGACCTCCCAATGCGTCACGGGACTTGGACCTTAAATAGAGGCAGCGTCGCGCGCGTATAACGGTCAACGGCGCTGTGAGGAGATATTTAAAGAGACATCTCTCTCTGTATCATTCATTCTCTGCTTCAACAACTTTTGGTCACTTTGTTGGTTTTAAAACCGAGACATTTTTTTCTAAATCCTCCGATATTTTTTTGTTTTAACTTTATTACACTTTCCGATCTCTATCCTACATTTGGATACGATGGCCAGCTCGGGGCTGCAGCTTCTCGGTTTCTTCCTCTCACTGATTGGCCTCGCTGCCACCGTCGCCGCTACCATCATGGTTGAATGGAAGAAACAGTCTCAGGGTAAAACGTACCGCATCTACGAAGGCCTTTGGATGAGCTGCAGTGGCAACGAGAGAACAACCTGTGAACTCCACCAGTCCCTCCTCAAGCTGCCAAGTACGTTTGTATCACATCTGCATCTGCTGTGAAAGCCAGACACTGCCTGTTGAGATACCTTCCACTGGCGATAAGTTACTAATATTAGCCAGAAGTGTGTCTTAGTGCTAACTCTGTGGACTGGCCTCTTAAGTCCTCAGTCTTCTATTCAGGGAATTTAAAAGATATATCAGGGTGTTTTATAGCTAAATGTCAAACTTCTATATTTTTTGTATGGTTGCAATTTTCATTTAACTGCAGTTTTTATCACTGTGTTTAAAGATTAAATCCCACTGTATAGACCTAATGGATAGACTGTTCAGTAGTATTACATACAGCTTTAGAAAGAAGAAACATTCCCTCTAGATGCGGCAGAGATTGTATCAAACATTTACAGACTATATAAATACCAAGTTTACTGTAATATAAATATATATTTTTTCCCTGTTGTGTTCTCCCAGATGAGGTTCAGGCTACCCGGGCCGTGATGCTGCTCAGCATCTTGCTCTCAGCTGTGGCTCTGCTGGTCTCCACAGTGGGGATGAAGTGCACACATTTCATGGATGGAAAGCCTGACAGCAAATCCCTCACAGCCATGATCGGAGGAATGTTGTTCATTGTTTCAGGTGTGTTTGGTAGCAGCAGAAACTGAAGTAACAGTATAAAGACCTTTGCAGTCATTTAAAACAACCACAACATTTTCTGACAACATGAAAAACTGAAACCAAAGCAATAACTTACAGTAGTGAAACCAGCAGGAGCAGAAATACAGTATATGACAAAATAGTATACAGATGGGCAAGGCCCCCTATGAGGGGGTATAAAGGGGAAAGCTTTCTGGGGTCCAGCCAAATGCAGGACCCATGGAGGTAAGAAAAATCACAGTTCATAAGTTAATCTGTGGAAACCATATTTTATATTTGACCTGAATAATAACCAGTCAACAAAAAATACTTATTTATGCTACAGTACAATATAGCATTTTCAAAATTTAAACCCTTTTTCTGAAAACATAATCATCTTTTTTTAGGTAATGATACCAATTTAGGTGGGCACATTGAACTAAACAGTGAGTAAAGTTATGTCAGACTTCATAGCAGAGCCATGATGTGCACAAATGTCAGGATACCATAGAATAAAGTAGAGGGAACCTAAATAACTTTGGGGGGAAATAATTCAACAGTTGCAAAATAAAGGGGCCCAGCCAACTCTGTAGGCAGTCCTGCTAGTGAGGAAACATGAGATCCTATAGCCTGATCAGATTTGTGTCTTAGCACAACAGATATGTTGAGGTAAGGTTGCTGTAAACATGTGTGACTGAATTCTGGATTAAGACCATTAGAAAATTGTTCACCTCTTTCCTGGGTTGGTTTAAGTTGAGTAGGAAAAATATCTGAGCCCATGACATTACCAGTATTGATGGGGGATTTCATGCCCCCTTAAAGCTACAATGATATAAAATCACAGAGCAGTTTATCTCAGTACAGTCTGATGTAGCTGATGTCACTGCCTTTCAGCTACAGTGGCCTAGCGTGTCATTAAAAGTGTCTTAATGGAGAGATTTGTACCAGAAAACAGTCAATTTAATCCCCAACTCTTGTGTCTCTGCTCTGGCACAGAGCAAGGCAGTTGCGACCTGGTCAGAGGCAGTTTTAAAAATTTCAGAGGATTGTATTTCTTCTGAGTCGATTTGGCTTTAGCTCATTCAACTGACACACCCACACCATCCGAGAGCAGATTTGCAGATACTGCTTCATTTAATGAATTTGATGCTTAATTTGACAAATTTAGAGACCCTTTTCAAGACTAAAATTTGTTCTGTTGGTCCATAACACAGTGGCCTGTCATTCAACAAACCCAAATTTTTTTTTTATCACTCTACAGGGACTTTAAATCATCTGAAAATAATTTTAGGCTAGAATTAAAAAGTTTGCCACCCCTAACAGCATTCACTTCTCTCTTTTTTTCTCTTATCACACTATTTCAGCATAACTTTTTCCCCCATTGTTCAGGTCTATTGACTGTTGTCATAACCTCCTGGTATGTCAGCATGATTGTAGAGACCTTCCATGAATCCCACCGCCTGGAAAGGTATACACCACACACACATTGTGGAATAGAGGTTACTGTTCCAATGGTTGGACTGGAAACCAGTTGTAAATGTAAATTTATCCTTTTTTTCAGCTTTGAGTTTGGTAAAGCAGTGTTTGTCAGCTGGGCTGGCGGCCTCCTCACAATAGCCGGCGGTGCTTTCCTGAGCTGTCGGAGGTGCTCCCGGACCAGGTCGGCTGAGTCAATTAGTGGGAACCACCTTCTCTCCACCAGCAGTAACCCCAAATCCAACTACGTCTAGAGGAGAGAACAAAGGAGGGCTAGGAGGGGCCTCAGACCAGCAGTGACTTTAAGACTGGAGCTGAATATGTTGATGATGAACTTAATCACTGCAGGATTGCTGAATACTACTATACTGCAAATCAGGAACCTGCATCAGGATTACACAAAAAAACAAAACTGTATGACTTTGAATCCTGTTTTTTATATAATTTTATGCTACTGCTTCTTTGTTCAGTGTCATTTGTTTGCATCTGTTATTTTTCAGTCAGAGAAATATATTTTTGCTTCAAAAGGTCAACTGACACATTTCAAATCCTAAACAAAGTAAACTTAGTCAGCTATTTTGCATAAAAGTATAAAATCATGAATTTATATACCTGTCAGTACAGTATAGACATAGTGTTGGTGCTCCAGTGAAAACTTTACAGTGTATTTCCCATACAGATCATCCCATTTAGCTTTTTGTATCATAGATATTTTTCTGTAAATGTGACTACTTTTTCAAGTATTTTTCATTGTATTTTCATGTAACATGTTGTTGTGACATATGTTTTGTCAGTATACGTAAGGCTCATATGTACAGTTTGAAAAAATAAATGAATTTGAATATTTTCATTCTGTTTAGCTCTCATTAGGGAGCTAAGTTTTGAGTTTTGTCTTTATAACTCATATCATGCCATCACAAAGGAGCAGATGCAGTTTTACGCCTACTATATTTAAGAAGTAAGCTAAGTCATGAAATCTGCTTTTTACAAAAAAGTAGAAAACAAAAAAGTTAAGTATTCCACAAAATACATGATACTAATCTGATACATAGTAATCAGTAAAGCAAGGTGAAAGGAATAATCCCACAGTAGAAACACTATAAAATTGAATAACTTGTGCAAAAGTACCATTTATTTGTGTTGATAGCCCCGGCAGGATTTGTTCCTGTGTTTTGTTGCTCTCCACAGCTGGCAAGGTCTTTGTGGGACAACATGAGAACCTGAGTGTCTTGTTTGAAGAGCAGCATCAAAGGAGAGAGAAAGAGGAAACGACCCTCTCTGAATTAGTCTGACTGATGTCTGTAAGCAGGCAGACTAAAGTTAACTTCTTTTCCATTGATTTTCACTGACTTTTTCAAAGTTAATTTATTTGATTTAGGCAAATCCCTGAAGAAACAGATTTTTACCCTCATTAGTTCCATTAAGCTGAGTTTAAGATAAGACTGCAGCCTGTTGTCATAGTGGGTCCTGTTGTCCTTAAAAGGCCTAATGTGCTCCTCTAATTAGAGACTTTCCTGACACTGAAACAGTTTCCTTCCTCCAAATCTACCGTCATTTTACCCTTCAAACACTATATTTACTGGCATACGTTATCACAGCTACTACCGTGGTTAATTTAGAGAGGAGAATTAATCAAAAGGAAAGAGAAACTCAGAAGAGACCAGATATGAGTCACTGTTGTTGGAAGATAAATTGTGGAAAAGTGCTGAAAATAACACGTAAACAAAATATTCTTCATAGTTACAGGAAAGTTACAGATAGTTGGGCGATACTTATCATATTTTGTTCATAAAGAATATGAAAGAGCTGCATAGTATTTCTGACCCAATCAGTTTTTATCATACATCACGTGTCACAAATAGAAAGGTTTGATGATAGATTTGTGCACTGATAATTTTGGCCTGGATAAACTTAAACTATAAATCATGTGACTAAAAACAGCATCTGAGCAAACGTGGGTGGATCTTTATTCTTGTGTCAGCTTTACTACAATAACAGTTTACTCTTAAGCCCTGCATGAGTGGTTATTTGAACTGCAGCCTTGCAATTATGTCATAGTAATTATCATAGCATTAAAATGACTATTGTTGTACTCATTAAGATATCCTGCTATTTTATCAAGTATTTGTAGATGTTTTAGACCTTAATCATATGTTGTATGGTAATAACTTCATAATGAAGTGTAATCTTTTCTCTCTGGATGAATGTTGCTCTAAGTTAAATTTCCTGTTAAGATTACAGTTTTTCTGCCCTCTAGTGGCTTTTTGGTATGATTTTTGCAATATTAAGTTTAAAAAGATATTTTTGGCTCACTTGACATGTTTAATGTAGGTTATTGTTTTACAGTTAGACAAAGGTGGGCAGTTGTCTCCCTCATGCCTGAGAGGCCTCAAAATACACATTATAGGTGTGCATCAAATATCAGGTATACATTTAATATCATTTTCAATAACTGATGTCTTTATTTTGTGTTTTGAATGAATCGGGCAAATAGGTTTCGATTATCCAAAAAAGTCCCTTTGTAGGATCCCTGGCAGTGTCCTCTAATTCCCTCCAAAAGCCCCTAAATGTCATCATATCAAGAAAATTATAGTTAGTTAGATCCTATAAACATACTGAAACAATGAATTGGTGGATTACTGCATGGTAAAATGGCGTGCAATAATTAAAAATGTATGCTTTGTAGCTGAACTGATATTGCTTCAGTAGCGAGTATTAATTTTCATGCTTCTACACTGGCAAAAGAAGAGGCTGGAGGCATTGTTTTCGAGACATCCACCTGTCTGCATAGGCCATTCTAGTGAGTGTGATATCACAAGAATGCTTGACTAATTTCCTTTAACTTTTCAAAAATGTGCACCCTGATACAAGTATGAGCTGCTGAGATTTTGGAGGTCAGAGGTCATTCGGTCTGATGGCCAGCCCTGCTGATAACATTCCAGTAAATTACACGACCACAGAAAACACCCCATACATTCTTCATGACCCACTGCTGTACTGGCATTGTACCACCAGGTTGCAGTTATAGTTTATTAAATTAAGTTCCATATAGAGAAATCTGAAGTAATCACGATGTAGTGAGTTGGAGTTAATGCTCTTCTAGGAGCTATAGTCAAGTACTCTTAGCTATTTGGGTTTTCATATTTCATGTTTGTATAGGTCCTGTGGTACTGTATATGTATTTAGTTGTGTTTGATTCCTGCTGAGGCTCGTTTGCTCATATTCCTGGTGGATTAATGTTGTTTTAAAATTGAGTCACATTTGAAGTTATCCACTGATTTACAGTTTGTGACTGTGACTTTATATTCCTCAGGGATACATAGTGCGTATTCTTTGTCATTATGCATCATCTTGCTATGATGCTGTCTCTCTGCTTTGCTCTTTCCAGAGGAGACCCAACATGCCACAGATTTTCAAGCGTTATTGCAGCTCTTGTCATATTGTAAAACATTTAACACTTTCCAAAATGTAGTCTAACTACATATAGGGTACACCAATACAGACTTTTAAAATATTACATTTAACTCTATGTGAGTTCAATGAACATTTTTGTGTGTATTTTGATTTTTGGGTGGGTGTCTTTACCTGAACAACATGGTTGGAGATCTATTCTCCTGTTTTTATTGCTGGTAAAGATCATATTTTACTGTACATCTCGACAGAAGCAACTTAGTTCTTAGTATTTTTAACCAGATAATTTTTACGTGAGTACATTTACAGACCAGAACTTTTACTTAAGTAAAATTTGACCTCTGTAACTGCTCTTTTACCTGAGTAAAATAGTCATGTACTACTCCACCTACACTTTTAGCTACATGGGGAATGGCCAGACACTGGGGTCTGCCTTTGACCTCCTAATGATTAAAAGTGCCCCCGAGGCTCTTCGGCTTATGTCGGTTATGCATTATAGTTCAAGAATGTCACATGTTTAATTCATACCAAATTGTGGATGAGACTGCTTAGCAGTGAGTCTTCCAGCAGAGGGAGACATTCATCTTTAAGTGGATTGTGTCTGAACGTCTTAGTACTACGTCTCACTGACTCCTAAATGCAAGGAAAATGTATTACATAAATGAGATATTAGTTTGTTAATATTGTGATGCAATGGTCGTAACTCAAATATAACTTAAATATATTTACACTATCTTTAACGGGGTCAGTGCACATTTCAACTTTAGTCTCTGCTGATGAAGTTTATTTCTTTCTTTTCTCCCTCAGTGTCCTAGCTTACCAAAAATAGGCTATGGCTGTTTTTCACGCATTTCTGTGGTTACTTCATAAAACGCTGGAAGGAAACCAGTTTTTCTTTTCAAAGTGTCCAGCGGAGCCTTTGAAGTTTTCAAACGCATCTCACGAAACAACAATTGATTGTTTTCTTTTAAAAAAAAAACACGGCGCTCCTGGCGTCGTTTACCTTCACATTTTTAAGTTACAGTCTGGACAAATGAGCACATTACTCGTCGTGTTTATAACGGCCCACGAGACTTCTGTAAGGACACTACAGCCCCACTCGTCTGCTCTAGCAGCCTGTAAGGAGCGCGCGCCGTGATTGTATTCTGCCCATTCATCTCTTGGGGGGAGGAGTTAAGGAGCCAGAGAGGGGTCACAACAAAATGTGTGTCCCCGACTGAGGCAACATTATTTCCGCCCTGGCCCTGCTCCGTCCTGAGTGTGTTTGTGAGGAGTTTTAAATGGACTCAAACACGAGTCGAAGCTGCTTGTTGTTGTGACTGACAACCGCCTAGTCCGCTCCTCACCGTCTGAACCGAAGCAGAGGATGGATGGAAACTTTCCCCTAGCTTCTCTCGCCTCAGTAGTCCTGCTAACTCTGTTGTTGTCATCTTCTGCAGCTTTCCTGGAGCCTTACGACCTTTTATACAATAATGCCGTTCAAGCGTTTTACAACAGCGACTATGAAAACGTGGTGCGCTACATGGAGGGAGCGCTCAGCAGCTACACTGAGGTCCGACGCACCAGAGTTCGGTGCCGGCTGAGGTGCCAAGACCAGCATCCGTTTGATGGGACCTTCACGGACCTGCGCTTCTTCGATGTGGTGCTCCGGAGAGCATCGTGCATGAACAAATGTATTGAGGAGAAACTCGGCTCACAGTCTATGCACAAAGTCAGTGAGGATGTAGTCCAGGACTTCAACAGGAGGATCCCCTACAACTATCTACAACTGGCTTATCAGAAGGTAAGGGGGAGGGGGTCTGCGTGGGAATCTCAGAAAGCACGCTGTGAATGAAAAAGTGTGTCCACACCATGTTACTCAATGCATTCTCCACCAGCTGCTTCTCTCAGAAACATGATGAGTGATGAGGAAGAAATCAGGATGATTTCAAAGATGCTGCGCAGGACACATGCAGACTGGACAGGCTGGAAACCTGCTGTGGTGTCAGAAAGAGTGGATTATCTTATTTAAAGGCTGATGGTTTGATCCTCAGCTCCTGTCACAGTGTCCATGGGTGAGCCACTTAAGCCCAAATTACTTCAGAAGACACATCAGTGGAGTGAAATGGATATGTTAATGATATTAGCCTGTTTTCTGATGGTTTGGGTGCCCCTAGTCAGGCAGCCCCTGGCATCTGTACATGTCAGATGACGAGTGGGACATGTAGTGTTCAAGCACCTGCTAGTTATCCAAGAAAGAAAATGCAAACATAGTTTATTCGCACTTTACTGACATATTTCAGGGCTATAAACACACTTGGTCATTTAGTAGCTAAGTCTTGTGCAACATTACAGAAGCCCTAAGGGCATGCATTTACACATTTTGTCTTTACACCATTCTCCTGTGATAACTAGCAAAATTAACTTGTTTCTCGAGATCTCCATCTATTCATCTTGGATTGACAACACTACTTTACCGTGAAAATTAATTTATTTTGATGAGCTGTTTGGAAAAAAGAGACTGAAATTATCTTATCATGGGAAAACCAAATGTTTGTTAGCTAAGATCTCGATAAAACTACTTAAATTTGTGCGGTATCATGGGCAAGCGGAGTAAAATGTGTGGATGCATGACCTTTTTAGGCTTCCATACATACAGATAGTTTTATTGCAAAACATGACACAATCTGGCTATAAATGCACCGGCTGTAAAAATAAGGACCAACGCCTATGTTTAAGTTAACAATTTAGCGCTGATGCTGATGCGTTTTTTTAAAGTTCTTCTTTTGGTACTTTACACAATGAAAAAAGGGAAATACAACCCACAAAAGATAAAACCAAAGATTTCTGTGGTGGATCTTCCTTCTCCTTACCAGTGTTGGGAGTATCATGTTACAGTAATGCTGTTACTTTTTATGGTCACTAGTAGTGTAACGAGTTTCTTTCTAAAATCATTAACGGCTTTACAATTACTGAGAATTTAAATCACACGTTACTCATTACTTTTACAGCTGACAACTCTTTGATGAAGGTTAGAAAACATCCAGTTCTGCGGACGACGTGACAGGACCATAAGTACATCAGCATCCTGTGAGAGAATAGAGCCTCTGCGGACACACACAAACAAACACAGGCACTGAAGCGCGCGCACACATCATGGCTCAACACTTGAGCCTGAGCTCTCTGTCTTTGGAACACCAGCATTACTTTTCCCTCCTCGGGATAAGAGACGAAAAAGAACAGGGAAGTTAACACTCCCACTTTATTCCAACTTTATGAGGTACTGAGTTAAACACACAGAACAGTTAAGTTTGTTTCCAGAGAGCCGGATGCTACAAACACCGCTAACCCAGGTACAGCTCACGTTAGCAGACCAAGGAGGAGCCACCCCATGTAAACAACCAAGGCCAGATTTTAAATCACTGCCAGCTGCACAGTGTGTCACCAAGGCAGCACTAACGTACTAATAGAAAGGTATGTTGTTAAAAACACGCTGATATAAACTGTAGAATCTGCCGCCTTCAGAGAAATAATGAGAAAAAAAACACTGAGAGAGAGCAGCACATTTAGAGAGCAGCTGGGATTTAATCTGTACTCTGTCAGTAGAGTACATCTATTTTAGACTTCTTAAACAGTGTGCAAATGCTTTAGTGTCAAAAGTTGAGAAACATTTCTACTGTGTTCTTGTTTCACCACTTTCCAACATAATAATAATGGCTACAATGTTATATGAAAATAGAGTTATTTCCTCTCACACTGCCACAACAACACAAATGAATGTGATGTGTAGGCTACAATGAGGATTGAAGTAAAAGAAAAGTAACGCCTGAGTTACTTTTCAAAGTAACTAGTTACTTTTAAAATGCAGTAACTCAGTTACTAACACAGTTACTTTTTGCAAGCAGTAACTAGTAACTGTAACTGTTACTATTTTTCAGTAACTTGCCCAACACTGCTCCTTACTGCTACCTGACCTCAGCTAAATTAAATGGTCCAGGACTCACATGAGATTTATATATTCTCTAGAGCAGTGGTTTTCAAATGGGGGTACGCGTACCCCTGGGGGTACGTGAGATTTTAAAATATATTCCAGCTACTTCAGAAAAGTAGCACCTTCCTATGCATGCCAGGAGCGACACAATTTTTCGAGTACATTATGTACATTCTAAAATCACATTCGTGCTGAGAACGTCTGCAGTGTGTTTTCTCTGTCTTCTGATAAACAGTGATATTTATTGAAGTGGAAGATTAAAGGTTTCTCCCCCCCGCCCTTCACTCCATGTGTAACGCGGCACTTTTACACACAGCCAGAAGGTCAGTGTCGTCTTGTTTCACTGTTTCATTCACTGTGCCAGCCAAGTTTGTAAGAGGAGGGACTGACTTTTCATTCATTCTATGTCAAATATGATCAATGCTCGTAATAAGGGTGCAGCTGAGGCTCGCTGTGAGAGGAGTTAACTCCCCCACGGCGCACAGATTGGCTCACCTGTTTGTGTTCCAGACTGGTCAGAGGAGTAATTTCAATGAGCTGGTTGATCCGGAGCATTTATAAGTCGTATTTCTGAGGTCAGAGGAGGCTGTGTTGGTAAATATTTCACTGGAATAAAGTCCTGTTAGTTTGGAAACAGCTCTAGCTGTGCAAGTAGTGCATTTGTGGTAACATGGACATGTCGGGCTGCCTGCTGCCTGTTTCCCTCTCCACCATGCTATGTGAGGCAAAAACACAAGAACTGACTACAGACAGATATGAGGAGAGGACAAATATCAGGTGGTGTTAGAGAGGAGAACGTTTTGTTCCTTTGTCTGCCTTTAAAATCGGCACCACCACCATGTGTGCTCGTTGGAGCGCTGCGAAATGATGTTGCTGGTGTGGAAGCTTGCATTGATTCGCTACAGGTTCGAAAAGTAAATATTTTGTGTGAATAATTTGCACAAAAAATTTGCGTCTGGAGTGTAAGGACCTTAAGTTTATGAAGTGGAGTTTATATTTTGTAAATTAATTAAATTTAATGACCCTAAAACCCCCTGAGTCTCCCCCATGGTAGATTGGTTTGACCCACATTGGCACATGCCTGTAAATCACTGTATTCATAATCTCTCCATTCATAAAAAGGTTCATGATTTATTTTTGTGAAGAAATGCCGATCTATAACTAAGTTCATGATTTCAGAGGAGATCTTTATTATGATCCCAAAAAGGGCACTAAGCTGTCTTTTTTATGATCTCTTTTTTTTTTTTTTTTTTTTTTTTTACAGGTTTTTAGTTCTTTTTAGCTCTATGTTTTTATTCCCAAATTGTTCCAGAGAGACCACTGCAGCTGAGCAGAGTGTTGCACACTTTTGGGTTTAAATGGTTTTATGCCTTTCCAGTCACTGTCTTCAATATTCCCACATTTAGTGATGAGATGTGCCATGAAATTAATCATGCATTTTTAACATTTAACATGTTTGAAAAAATATTTTTAATTTAAAATTCTTTATCAGTTACAAAGTTTGATAAATCAGACAGCTGTCACAGCACTGTTTAATGTCTTTTTGTTTTTTGTTTTTTTGGCCTAAAAGCTTCACGCTGTTTAGGGGTACTTGGCTGAAAAATATACTTCACGGGGGTACATGACTGAAAAAAGATTGAGAACCGCTGCTCTAGAGATTTTTTTCATAAAGATTTATTTTTCTTCTCAGGCAGCTAAACCCTAATCATGCATTAACACTTGGCCCTGCCAATGACAACAGATGGCTGTCCTCAATTTATCATAGAATTTCAGCATGAACACTCTGCTTTGTCAAGAAAGTGATGGATAACTGCCTTAAGAGTGAGAACAAGTGAGAGAACCAATGAGAGAAGCACAGTGACATCAAGTTTTAGCAATTTAAGTAAAAGTTGCAGTGCAGAGTTGTAGTTTAAATAGAAATTTAGAAAAATGATTAAGTATTTTAGTCTTCAACCTTGATTTAAAAGAGCTCTTACTCTCAGTAGACCTGATGATTTCTGGGAGTTTGTTCTAGATATATGAACCATTGATACTGAATGCTGCACTCCCATGTTTGGTTCTGACTCAGTGGACACAGAGTAGACCTGCACCAGATGACCTGAGTGGGTCTGGATGGTTCACACTGTTTTAAAAGGTCAGGGCCTAAACCATAACCTTGCGAAGCAGATGGATATGCCTGTTTCCTTGTTTTTCACTGGTGTATCCATCTTGCAAAGCTCCCATCTGAACCGTTTGGGCCTGGTTAGAAAGTGACAGGAGCAAACAGCGACGAGGGGCAGTGCTTTCAGGTGCAGCAGAGTCGTGACGTAAACAAGCAGCAGCAAGAGCTGGTGCAGTTATGGAGGAAGAAATTAGCGTGGATGCTGCTAAAGCACCAGTTTTATCAGAACTTGACAACATTTCTCCATTAAAAGAAGAACAAAGAACAGCAGTGAGTTGTTTTCTTTTCAAAAATGACAAAAGTCGAGTACCTACATGTCTATAGTCACCATGTTTTATGTTATTCCTCAGTAGCTGCGCACGTGTAGCTTGATAGCAGCTATGTCACGTGTTTTGTTGCTCTTATTGGCCCGTAGAGATATGATAGATAGAACGTTCATCCAATCACACTGAGTTTTTTCCAAATTCTCTGCCTTTTCTCAAACGATTCCTATTGAAGCTTTCCTAGATGGATGTGTGAAACAAAGTCTACTCTCTGAGAGACAGGGAGCCAGTTTAAAGCCCTCAGAACAGGACTGATACTACCACTGTCTTGGTCTTAGTGAGGACTTGAGCAGCAGCATTTTGAATCAGCTGCAGCTGTCTGATTGACTTTTTAGGCATACCAGTAAAAATACTGTTCCAGTAGTGAACTCGACTAAAGATAAATGCATGGACATGTTTTTCAAGGTCCTGCTGGGACATTAGTCCTTTAATCCTAGAAATAATTTTAAGGTGATAATAAGCTGACTTTGTAAATGTCTTTATGTGGTTTATAAAGCTTTGGTCTCAATCCACAACAACACCCAGGTTTCTGACAGGAGTTGCATGCTGACTTTCAAACACTCCTCCTTGGGTTTAAAACAAGCTACCTCAGTTTTTTCTCTAATTAACTGAAGAAAATGATGGCGCATCCACTTTTTAATTTGTTCAGTGCATTTACCCAGTGCTTGTGTGGAGCCATGGTCACATCAGGACATTGAAATGTAGAGTTGTGTCATCTGCATAGATGTGGTGATTTATTTGGTTGTTTTCTGTTATCACAGCAAGTGGAAGCATGTAGACATTGAACAGAAGAGGCCCTAGGATGGAACCTTGGGGGACTGCAATTTTTGTCTGCTCAGATATATAATATTACCTATTGACACAAAATAGTCCCTTTTCATTTAGTAGGATGCAAACTATTCTAGTACTGTTCCTGAAAGTCCCACACAGTTTTCCAGTCGGTTGAGTAGAACAAACCACATTGTGAGATGATATGTAAGTATAACTGCAGATGCTTATACATGTGTGATAGGCCTACTTGCAATAAGCTAAATTCAGTCAGGAACACTCTTATCACTCATTTTAACTTTTTATTGCAAAATGAATACACTGTTTTACTTGACGAAGAAGGCTCTGCTCTAAAGATGCTCCTTGGGTAAGTCAAGCAGCATGCTTTGACTTTCCAGGGAGTGCATAGCTAGTAACCCCCATATGGATGGATACATTAATGACAATGTGTACTGAATACAAACAAATTAATCCACGGTAGCATGAATCTGAACATGAGGGTGTAACAAGCTTTATACTATAAAGGAGGAGGCTGGGGTGGAGGAGGTTAAGCTTTGCCAGCAGCAGCAGTGTGGTGCATCAGCATTAATGCAAGCAGGGATTAGTGAGAGGTATGTAATACTTAAATGCACCACTATATTGAGAGAAAGAGCTGTGATTGGCTTTGGGAGCTGGGAGGCAATCATTGGGATCAGCTGGCCGTCAGCTGATTATGGCTGGGCATATGACTACAGTGTCCTGCATGAACTAACACTGAGGGTCATTAATTGACAGATGTCGACTAAAGCCGGTTAAATTGCTAAATATTATGGAAAGGTGAAGTTTAGAACACTAAAAAATATTTCTATGTGACTCATAGAGACTGGGAGTTTATAGACGTTAGAATTCACAATATGAAGTGACTTTATCAACAGATCCTGCTGTCATCTCATGGCTGGTTTTACAGCTTTATCTCATCAGTCAAAACGAAGTCAACTCAGAATTTTAAGGCACTAAGACTGTTTTTAAAGTTCTAACAGCATCTTTGCAGTGCATAATGTAAGCCCATGTGTTAGTTCTCAAGTTTCCCACACATCAAAGGGCATGTTGCTGACTATGTGTTGTTATTAGATTTACCTGCAGGGACATCAAGGCTGTGCGGCTGAGACACAGCAGCTCAGCTCAAAAACATGTCTGTGCACTTGCTTCAGTTCAGCCCTCTGTTTACAATTCCACTTTGTCTTTTATGGCCCCTCTGAGTACAGTTTTATTTTAGAACAAACGTTTGTGGGTTTTTCCATTTAGGAGGCAGTTCTCTTACTTTCTCTTTCCTCCTTCATCCCACATCCACAGAGTGTGAATTACTTAACGCCTTTAAAATGCAGTTTAATCATACTTTCAGTGTAGCTGTATGTTGTTGCAACACTCTTAAACTGTCGCTGTTCCTCTGTGTTTTCACAGAAGAAATCTTTTTTTATTCCTCTTAAGTTCATTTGAATTTCCCAGACGGTATTTCCCAGGAGGTCTATCCAGGCTGGGATGATGTTGAGCACAAAGCGTGGGAACAATTCAGGAAACAGATAAAGCAGGAGAGCTGGAAACAAAGTGCGTATTCAGAATCTGGGCTCGATTTGTTCCTCAGGAATAATAAAGTTTTATGTTGTGTCTGTTATATTGAGGGGATATTGCCTCCAGTACTGTATAAAATTGTGTGATTAAAGCCGTTTGATGGATTGTTTTATTCAAAAGCTCCTTATTTATTTCAGCATCTTTTGTGTGTAATAACAATGTTGAATGCTCCTTGTTGTTTAGGACTTCGGAGAGATAAAAAGACTGGGACATGACAACATGAACACTGCTAACAATGACACAATGATCCCTGCAGGTCAACTTTAGGACACTTCAGGGGGTGGATGCTTGCAGTCTCGCAGGCTTGAATTGTAGCTTTATACAGCAGAAAGCTAATGTTAGTATTTAAAAGAGTTCACTCAGACTTAGAGTGAGTCTGATGGAAATTTCTACCTCCATGTGAACGAGGGAGTGACATTTTAACCAGGTTAGAGCTCAGTAGGGAAGCTGGCTCCCTCTCCTCACATGAACCTGAGACCCAGTAGACTTCCAGCGCGGACGGCTGCGGATCAGCTCTAAATACCTCGCTGATGACACACAGCCTCCGCTGTTCAGGAGTGGAGGGTAGCTAATCTACTCCGTCACTGTCTGGTTTCTCAGTTTCTCTCTGAATCAGCAGAGAAAGACCAAAAGCCGATGTGATCCGCTCATAAAAGTGTGTACTTCTGTCTAGACATGAGCTGGGACACAGCCTCTCGTGGATCCTCGCCAAGCTGTGAAAATAATGCTAATATTTTGTAAGGATATTCTCAAACATCTGTTTGGAAGATAAAGTGAAACATTGTTTTATTCTCCAAGTATGAAGCAGAAACTCCAGTGAATGTTTCAGCAGAGCTTTCTTCCAGCCTCTCCAAGCGTGTTGACATCTTCATGAAGTGAGTACATGGCAGAAGATCAAGGCTTAGAGCTCCGATGTTGATCTAACCACAGGTAAGGAGAGGCAGAGCTGGAGCCTTCCTATTGGTCAGGCAGATCAGAGCAGTCAGTGTGTATGTGCGCAGATTAGTTCCTGAATCATCTGTGTGTGCAGACACCCTCACACGTGTGTTAGTATGGGGGTACGCGGTGGTGTTTGTGAAAATAAATAACATTCCTGCAGTATTTAACATTCCAGCGTCACACACCCTCCTCCTGACAGCCTTTGGCATAATGCAGCCTTTAGGCTCCACAGTCACCAACTGTTCCCCGACCCCAGGCTGCTACGTATGTCCCTAGCTCGCCCATCCCTCAGCCGGGCAAATATTTTATTTTCCTGTTGTGGTCTGTTTGCTTTTCTAAAAAAAGAGAGGCATGACGCCTTTTTCAGGTGTTAAAGGGAGACTTCTGTAGCTGACTCGGACTGTACCATGGTGGCCTCTGATGATCTCTGCCCCTGAGCCGACACAGCTCTAATAAAAGTTCAGAACTGACCTCAGAGATAAAATCTCTGTTGCTGTGTCTTTAACCACCCAGTTTCCAAACATTACTTTTCCAAGAAGTGATTGTGGAAAGAGAGCTCTTTGGTTTCTTTTTCCATTTCATTTCATTTAGTTACATGCTTAATTAATCCATGTTATATTTTGAGAGATTATGAGAACGTCAGAGAAAACCCTTACAAGATCATTTTGGATAAATTACAACCACTCTTACATTTATTTTCAAAGCTTTAATGATATAAAGAAAATTTAGGAAATTTGGGTACAGGCTCTTTGCAATCATGTTGATCCTGAATGTCTGTTGGGGCCGGGAAGTGGGGGACAGCTGTTATAAATGAATAGTAACGGAGGAAAGTATGTGCGTAACATTCAAAATGGATCTCAAAGCTGCCATTATCATCAGGAAATTTCTACATACTTTGAATACGATCCTTATACTTCACAAAAAATGATTTTTACCACTGTTGAACAGATTTACCCAGAATGGGGGCGATCAATATCACAAATACTCGGTCCTGCAGACCATCTAGCATCTGGTTTCATTGAGTCAAATGAAGGGAGATGGGTGTCAAGACTTGCTGAGCACCTTCAACATATAAAAAATCCTCATTTTTGTCACAAACATGGTTTTATTGAAATAGTACAGCGCTAGAAATAGAATCAACCATGTGAAGCTGGCAACCGAGTGCTGATGAGCCATTCACGAACGAGCCCGCACTACAACTGCTTTTATTTTAGTCGTGGTAGCTAACTTTCGTTTGACTGCCAGTTTCCTCCATCCTTTGCCATTACTTTGCCATTACAGAACAAATCATGGATGGCATAACAAAAATCAAAAAGTGCCAGACTTTCTATCAGGAGGTATCTCAGGTGTGTTCTTTATTGTTGTTTGCTATGGCACACTTCACAGTGAAACAACAGATGGGTTCCAAAACCCTACAACTATCTGTTCAGGCATTAATCATGTTGCAAACATGTAGTCTGTGTATGTGACCCATCAAATTATCAAAAATCCAACTGAAATGGTAACTGTTGTTACCTGGTGAGTGTACTGATCTTGCGGTACATTGTATCATATACTGAATACCCAGGAGATTCCTTGATTTGTGAAACAGCTTGTATTACAAGACTGATATATCCAGTCATTCAGAGTGATGATATTTCTCCAGAAAGGCCCTGCTGACATGCTCATCTCATGTACCCTGATTAACCCCAGCTCTTAAAGCCAGAACAGATCATTTGGAGCCTTCAGTGTAAATGTAGGTTTAAAGTTTGGAGACAGAAAGTCCATGCAGATAAATGTAGAGGTTTACCTGTAACATGACTATGATTTGATACACTTGGGGCATTTCTTGTAATTTCACTGATACAATAGAAACGGAGGCAGCTCTCTCATGGCTTTATCAAATTAATCCATCTTGGGGCTTGAGACATAACTTAATAACCCTCTCACCATCATCATTTGTTATGAGTTTGTTATGTCTCTCAGCACAATATTAGAAGGTGACATAGGGTCAGAACAACCTGTGAAGTTTGCTCGCTGGAATTTCTCTTTATTCATGACTGCTCCATGAACAAGATGGTTAATAATGGCACAACAGTGGCTCAACTGGAGTCTCTTTCACCATAGATGACCAAGCAGTCTGCAGCTTTAGTTGTGCTGATTGTTCTGGCGTGGTCTGTGTGACGAGTTGGTAATAGTTGTGACACTTGTGTGCATTTAAAATAGATTTTAGCTTGGGAGGAATAGGAGGATTTTCAGATTCCACATCAGCTTGAACCTCAGCAAGGAATGTTGTACATAGTGAACATGAGTAGCCACTCACTACACTGCTGTGGAAGTATTTATTGATCTATTTGGGGAAAAAAATCAAAAACCTTTTTTGTTCCTTCTTGCACTTGTTGATTAGAGAAACATTAAGACTGACTAGATCAAGATATGCTAATCTGAAGTCTTCTCTTATCTAAACATACAAAAGCATCAGATCATATGAACAACATTCAAAGAGATAGTCAAAGGAGACTGGTATCTGCACTAATACATGTCAGTGCCGTGCTTTGCCCGGGCAGCCAGACTTTGTGGCATTTGATTTGTGCCAAAAAACTTCTGCATGAATGGATCTGAGTGGATAACTGACCTCAGGAATGTGGTAGCATGCTGTGGCACAACACACCGATATTGTTCTCACCCTGATTAACAATTAAACGTCTGCAGGAGAGGAGGAGGCCAGAAGCTGCTATGGATCACTTCTGGAAACACTGCAGTGGGTTTCAGGGATGGGATGACACAACAACAGGTTGTGGGAGGGAACTGGACTTGGCTCTGGGGTTATTTGTTGAGCTCTGGCGGCTGTGAATGTGAAGCTGAGGCAAAACAGAACCACAGACTGGACAGAGGCTGGATCTGAAGCTTTTGATTCGACTCTGAAACTGTCATTCCCTGATTAATAGAGATTTCTATCAGTGACTGCATTCTGACCAGAGGGGTTTTCTTAAGTTATGGAAGTTCACAATATCCCTCATGACAAATGGGAGGATTTGGACCAAAATCCACTGTCTAGATCCAACCATCTGGAAAGCAGAATTAAGATGTATGTGTGCATGTAGACGTCTGTATTTCAGTAACTGGAGGGATGGCAGTAAACACAGTTGTTCTCTATAGATTCATTGTGTGTGTATGGATGTGAATTCCAGTTAAGTGTGCATTTCTCGATGATTATCAGTCCGGAGAAATCAGGGCTGGGATGGAAAACCAAGCATTTGCCAGGCACGTTCAGCTTCGCTTGCACTGGATGAGCATCAGTACCTGTTTTGACCTGTTTTGGCAACAAACAGAAGCTTTGGCACACAAGGTTTTATAATCATCAAAAAGTGCAGGCAAACCTGTGCACGCAGTTTCAAATAATGTTGCCAATGTTTATCGTGCAGTTTGGACAGTGCACAAGTCTTTCTGCATTTTTAAAAAGATTTTGGGCTCTTAATGGGGTGTGGTCTAACCCTAGGGCAAGTTTTGAGGGATTTAGAGAAATAGATGGGGGTTTTTTAAGTTTCAGCACTTTTGGGGTCTACTGGTCATTATTAGGATGGATATTTCATTGTTTTAAAAAAAGTGGTATCCTAAATACAATACAAGACAACACAATACAGTATAACATGGCAGAATGTGATATGATACAATAAGAAATGATATGAAACAATACATTACAATACAAAAAATATTATACAGTATGGTACACAGTGGTATAATACAACACAATCAGGTACAGTACAGTACAACTGATGTGGTACAATACATAATGGTAAGACACAACATTATACAGCAAGATATGGTACAGTATGATATGATACAATACATTATAATTTGGGCTGTTAATGTTAACACTCCTGATTAATCTGGAAACCGTTGAATTACCAAGTTTGACCACAATGTCCTCCAGTAGCCCTTCAGTGCAGATGTTTACCTGCCTGGCCTTAAAATGGTGAAAGTGACAAGTAAGGGGACAGACCCGTGTCAGCTTAACGGCAAATAAAAAAAAAAAAGCCGCAGAATGCAAGTTTAGATCAAAGCAAAGTTGTGTGTTAGCAAGTAGCAAGTAGACAGGGGTGTTCAACCCGCAACCCAGGGGCCAACTGTGACCTGTGCTTCATTTTAAATTGGGCCACTGCAAACTCAAAAAAATTCAACATAAAATGGCCCATAACAGAACGTGATGTTGTCCTTGACTGTGTTGTATTAATTAGTTTCATCACTAGGCATGCTAAATTTGTAAACAAATATTTTGACAAGAAGAATTTGCTGTGATTTTGCTTGACTAAAATGAGTCAGCAGTGTAAATGGTAAAGCAGCAACCAAAATAATGATATCTTGATTCATAAAAAAGGATTACAGCAGCAGGTAACAGCTTGGATTGTGTTAATCTGCTCTATCTGCCTCATCTGAAGGTCTTATTTATGAAGCATGTGGAGATAATGTTCTTCAAGCAACAACTTGACTGGCAGCTTCATGCAGTTTGTTTGTGTCTGAATGTGGAGATGAGTGGTCAGCATTTCTCCTCTCTGCTGCTGGAGCATCGTTCGTATCCTTATTGAGAGTGCCCACCCTAAAATCCTTAATTATGATTGGCCATTTATTTTGTCATCCATTAATGGAAGAGTGTGATGAAGTCTATTTTTACTATACATATCTTAACTTTCAGTGTGTTGGCTTAGTTTAACATAATACACTAAAGATAAGCTCTATCAAAGTGGCCCTGTCATTATGTTTTCTGTATGTGGCCCTCAGTTAATAAAGTTTGAACACCTCTGGTCTAAAGGTGTTGAAAATGTTTTAATCTTAGTTTATATATTACAGTATCTACAAAAGAGACAGGTAAATTGGTCCATTTTTGTGTGGCACTTATTCATTGAACATAAACTAAGGTGAGATGTGTTGGCATTAATTTGTACCTTACTCCTTACCAGTAATCTACTAAGGACAGTTTACAGGATTTATAGACAGAGCGTCTATTGAATAAAAAGTTTGTTTTAGACTGTTTGTTGTTTATGTATTCATATAGCCATGGATGTGTCATTTACTGTAATCCCCATGTTAAAACAGCAGAGTTGTAAAGGGCCAGTGTGCTCTGTTAATTTTGCCTTTACCAGAATGTTTGTTCACATGAAGCCAGCAGCCGTTCAGGATCTATTCTGAATGTTTTAGTGTCCTGCTCAAACACAGATTTGGCTTTGACAGAACTGTTGGCACCACATTAGGCCACTCCACCTTTTAGTCCACACAAAGAGTAAAATGTCCCTCGGGTTTTCTGCCGTATCCTGTAACCATCCTGCTGCTTGTTCTGCAGAAACCCTGAGCTATAAATTGTGCTAACGTCTCAGGTTGCTTCTGTCCTCAGCAGATAATTTCTCACTGCGGAGAGCTGCGGGCCATAGAGGGGAACCACAGAGAGGGGTTTTAGGGGGCTATAGGAAGGCAAGTGTGTCATGGAAAACACACATTATTATCAGCTTATTCATTCTAACTTAACACAGAGAAGGTTTTTATCATTCTGTCATGCACAGCACAGATTTGTGTGGGTTTTCCATGTTGTATTGAACTGTTTGAGATTTTCTGATGGCTTGGCAAAGGTTTATGGTGTTTGGTTTATGAGCTATTCAGTCACGGCAGGGTCACAAGCCTGTTTTGCTCTTCCACTGGAAAATTAAGCTGCAATTTGACCGTATGCATTTTGACTGTTCTTTCCCAGCAGTGGTAACTGAGCTGATATTTTGGTTCATGGCCAAACAGTGAAAGCCTCTTCCCTATCCCTGAGATATAATGTTAAACATGACTCTGGCTCTTGTGGCTGCAGAGAAAATGACTTTAGCTGTTGTTTTGGGTCAAGTTTGACTCTGGTGTTGATATTTTTTATAGTGAAAATGAATTTTGTTTTATGTTTTCTACGGTTTGCAGTAGCAATGTCATATGTGACCCCACCTTAAACCAGCTGGTACACTGGTAAAAACTATTAAGGGGCTAAAACAGTATCAGCATTGTTATCATGGCCAATTTACTAGGGAAACAATCACCTTTTTAAATTCCAAAACCACATCATATATACTCATACTAACAGGTGTATAATCTTAAACTCTGTGGAAACAGAATTGAAACTGCTGACTTGTCATGCTGGTCTGGTCAGTTGCTCTAATCCAGTAATCCAATGATAACACTAAAGCTGATATGTAAACACATTTTTCTCATTGTAAAGAACATTCTGTACAAGAACTGACCTGTCGCTCATATTTTGACGGTCTATTTTTACCGTCAAAACATTTGATTCTAAATTGAATGGTAGTATATGCATTCTTTTTTTTTTTTTTTTTTTTAGATACATTTTCTGGTCATTTTATGCCATTATTTAAAGAGGAGGACAGTGAATAGAGCTGCAAACAGAGATGAGAGAGCAGGGCAGAGACATGTGGGAAAGGAGCCACAGGCCAGACTTAAATCCAAGCATGTGTGTGTGCGTGGCCCAACCTAACCACTAGGCTGTCTGCACCCTGTATATGCATTTTTTTTTAAATGTCAAGATTCCATAATAGAAAACTTCAAGTAATTTCTTTGGGTATATATGTACATTGTATGCAAAACGTATTTTTAACAGTCACTGTAAATTTGTCTCATTTTGCCTTTAGGAGAGCAAACAACAACACTGTAAAAGCTATGAGCTCTTTAGAGCACAAAATGAAAATATGAAACTTTCTATGATATTTTTGCTTTCAAATTAAAAATTTATTCTGCTTGAACAACAGGTTAGCAGGGTGATTTCCTGGGATTATCTTAAGAAAGTGCTTAAAATACACTGAAACGCATGCTTCTCAACAGCTAAAAAGCTACCTTTAGTTCAGAGTTAAAACCTCCATCCTTACAGCACATTTAAAAATTAAAGAAAAAAAAAACTTTATTTGAGGTAGGTCTGTTGGTTCTACCTAAAACTTCAAAAACTTAATATTTCATCTTACATAGTGAGGCATTAAGGTACATTCTGCTGATATGTATAGCAATATATCACGATATGATGTGATACAATACGATATGAAACACTTTATTGTCTCTTTAAGAAAATTTATTTTGAACTCCAAGTGCTGCACACATTAAGTTGCCATTTAACAACACATAAGTAATAACTAGAACAAGAGCAACAATAATGCATACATACAGAGTTGCACATATTTAAAAAAAATCAACTGTACAACTCACACATATTGCACATACCCATATTGCACAGATTTTCATAGAAATGTAAAGAAAAATGATAATAAAAATGAACAATGAGGAAAACACAATGTTATTTTACAATCCAGCTACAGCCTCAAGAAACATTATTCAGAATCCTAATCATTGGGGAGCAGGTGGCCTAGTGGTTAAAGGCGCTCCCAATGTACGCGGGTGGCCTGGGTGGGAGGCCGGCCCTTTACCGCATGTCTCTCCCCCGCTCTTGACCCTGTTTCCAGCTCTGTCCACCGTCCTCCTCTATCTAATAAAGGCCCAAAAATGCCCAAAAATAAATCTTAAAAAAAAAAAAAAAAATCCTGATCGTTGTGGGCAAAAACAACTTTTAAAAACAATTCAGTTTACATTTGGGAACTCTGCATTGTCTCCCTTCTACCTTCAAGGCTGTCTGCACCAGACGAGCAAGTTTAGATTTTAACTGAACTGAGAGATTACAGCATCAGACTTACATCCTGTCCCAGCCTAAAAAAACAAAAACATGATCTACTGATCTGCACAAAACCACCCGAGTCCACCCCGAAATAACCCCGAGATAACCACCACTGCCCCGTATCCTCAGGTATACTGTTGACATAGCTGGCCTGATGATCCCTGAGAGGCCAAAGCTGTTGACTGGCTGACTGCTGAATGTATAAACCATAATGAGAACTGGGAAAATTCCTGAAAAATGTAGGGTATATCAGTAATCTGATCATCTAATCTCTCTAAGGTCCATATTTTTCAAATGTTTATTACGGGCTTTGTCATTTGAGATTCCATTCAGGTAACCTGAATATGTTTTGGATTTTTAAATGCTGATTTGAAGAAACAAGGATGTCACCCTGAGTCTGGGACACAGTCATGTGTTTACTTTTTCTCTCACCACCAACTAAAATAAAGCAAAAACTCCAAATTGAATCCCAGATTAATTAATAATGTTAAATAGTTTAAATTGTAACCGTTAAAAGTTTGCATTATAGATTAATCCCATATATTCACATCACACCGTTACTACCTTTAATGAACAGTCAAAGTAAGCATTTTTCAGTGTCATATTCCACACCCTCCGGTATTCCTCAGAAATAAGAATTTATTCATATTTGGGGCAGTTTGTTTGCCTTTTTGACCCCACAGCTGTTTCCTGTAAAATTCCACTAGAAGTGTTGATTGTTTATCTAGGCTCGCTCTGCTGTCGTCAGCCTGCAGGGTGATGGTCCCCTGTGGGACTGGGTGGTAAATGTGTGCTTATGTGTGTAAGGTATGCACTCTATATCAGAATGTGTCTTAAATCATAAGGCGTTGAATCACTGCTGTTTACAGCCCTGCCTGTCTCATGTTATAAACTCTACTGTGCTAATGTCTTTATTTTAGAAAACAAGAGCGAGAACATGAGAGCTCTCTGAAACCTCCCTGCTCTACACATCACCAAGTTGAGTTTGACAGCTGGCATCGGGAAGGGAACTATATCCATTTTGCACACCCCCTCCTTCCTCCTCCCTCTGCCTGCCAAAGAATAATTCATCTTAGCGGTGCATAACGCCAGGATTTCCAACTATTATCCCCTGTTGCTCGGTGACCCGTTTATCTGTGTCTTCAGATCTCTGCATCTGCTCTCCCACAGAGGTTACTCCCTGCAGCGAAACAGGTAGTATTACACCTATTTAGAGGACAGGAGAAAGTAGTTTTCATGATCTCACGTTGACCTGACCTCGGGCCGACACTGACCCTGCAGCGCTTCCACATCTGGTTCAGATCTCGGTGAATTGCAGCTAATAACACTGCTAAACAGCATCAGGCCCAGGGAGCCACAAGCAGGTCTGTCTACTGTATCAAAGTTATGTGACAACAATGGACGAAAGTGAGCAGAAGTGCACTCAAGTAGGTTTTGTTGCACTTAAGTCATCTTTAAACAATTAGAGGTCTTTAAAATATTTTTGCTGAGGAGATGATAAAGTCATTGTTATCATACTTCTGCTCTGAATTGACAGAATGAGCAGTGTATCAGCTTAAGTCCACAACATTTACTTCACAGGGCAGCTTTATAGCCTCCATATGACTGTTGTTTGCACCATTACCCACACTGCTCAAATTAAACAGAAACAACTGTTTTGAAGACGGTAATTCCTCTGTTACTACACTAAATATTCTGTGAAAGTAGTTTTGGACTCCCGACATGTGCGTGGTCATGTCCAGAGATGCTGATTAAAGAAAAAGCATGACTCTTTGACTCTGTCATCACATGTGTCCTCAGCCCAATGTCCCCTCAAAACCTTTGTACTTAATTTAGGACTTTGTCTTAGCAGGAGGGTGTCATCTGCAAAGCGTTAAGTGAGGTCAGTTCATATCATTGTTGCTGCTTCGTAAAGGCTGCTTTTAAGATACGCTGGGGTGATTAGCAGTTCAAAAATTTGGACTGAAGGAGTTGTTTAGGACTAAAAGTCCTTGACAGCACGCCCGGCTTGAAAATGAATGTGTCTAGAACAAATTAATCATGGGTCAGAGAGTCAGAACCCATCTGTTCAAAGAAACACTATCAATCATTTCTCATTTTGTTTGTGTTTGGCTGGCAGAGACTCTCTTTTCTAATTAGTCTTTGATTTCAACAAACTCTAAAGGTTTAAATAGGAATTTACTTCAAACTTTTACAGTTCATCTGAGCAGACAACTACAGCTGCGTCCTTGTTTGTTGGGATATGCATTCCAAGTAAATTACAATTCAAAATTCAATGGAAATAATTCAAACTATGCAAATTACTGCCAGTGGCATAGTGCCAATATCTATAGAAATAAATTAGATTAATTAATTCACTTAATAATGCTTAGGAATTAGATTGTTCCTTCAATCGTGAGATGCTGAGCTACTCTGTTTTTTCACGATGTTTAGAAAATAGTTTTTAGATATTCTAACCCCACTATCTGGCAGTTATACTGCACAACAACCAAGGGCTGATAAAAATAATCTAAAATAGTTGTAAGATGAGTAAAAAGTTGCCCACATGCTTCAAATTTTTAATGCAATAATTGTATTAAATAATTGTAATAATGATAAACAATTGTTTGTTGGTAATGATAGTCATCATCCCAAGACATTACAGCTTTGCTAATAGGGACATAATGGTATCAAAACCTAACAGTACAGTAATACCTCGGCAACAAGTCCATGATACAGTTTTTTAGAATCAAAAGACCCCCACAAATCAACAAATGAAGACTTGTAAAAAAGTGATGTAGGCATTTACTGTGTGCATTAGACTTTAAAATATTTAGAGTTTACCAAACTCCTAAAACAAACTTCTAAAACCTTCATTGTCCAACACTGAAAACAGCTGCATGTCCTGGGCCATATATTCACAGATACACCTTGTGATCTGTTGAACCCTCCTGCTGTTGTGGCTAAGCAGGAGTATGAGTGCTTCCTGAAGAGTCTTTTGGCCTGGCTGGATTCTGCTCCTTGCATCTTTTCGAATCTTTTCAAGGTGATGATTTGACCACTGGCTCCTCATACAGTAGTCTGGCAGTGACTGCTTATTGTTTTTTGGTTTGTCCGTCACCTTTTCTCCTCCACAATCTCTCTCACTCGGTTCTCCCTTGTGGCTTGTAGTATCCACCATTTTCGCGCTGTCAGATCATGCCAGTGAAAGGACTCAAAGGAGGATGGGCTTCACTTTCTGCTCCACTTAAAATAAATTCACGTTGCCCTGAGTATCTATCATTTCAAAGCATCACATGTCTATGACCGTATTTTTTTTTCTCAGACTTCGAATTTTGAACACCATAGTAATCAATGGGAGCATGAGTTCCTCGGTGGCGCTGCTTAGGCGTGGGTCTGCCGCCTGAGAAGGCAATTCTAGTTTCAGCTTTGTGTTCACACTGACAGGAAGTGCTTCATTTTGTCTATGTGTCGCTCAGAGGCTAAACATGTTTAATCCATAAACCTTCCTTGTACAATTGTTAGCTCTGCCTCAAGATAAGAAAGACAGCCCCGCCCACTCAGAGCATCTGTATGTAGAGGAACAATGTCAGTTTTCATTGCAAGAGTCCAACTCAAAGGACAACTGCCCAAACTGAAGCAAATACTTTATTCAGTCTAAAATACATAAAAGAAAACTGTACGGTGACTGGTTGGTACATGTGGAACATGTAGGGATTGACTGGTGCTAAGGTGTGACATCTATAAGGAAAGTTGCATAATATACCTTTAAAGTGAATAAGTCGATCAGTGATAGAGTTCACTTGCCGGAATTGCAAAAGTTGTTTTTGTTGTCAAGAATGTAGCGTTTTATTGGGTTTTGATGAGAGCTTAGAAGGAAAAATAAGCCTTCTGTGTCCAAGTCTAAGGAACACTGGCTAAAATTATAGCATATAAAAGAAAATCCTGGTTTTATGGTTTCTTTTGTTTATCTTACATAATCGTTCATGATATTTTATAGGGATTTGTAATGCCATTTAAAGTAAGACTTTTTTTGTCAACACTGGTCAAAACTGTGAACTTGTTCATGTTTTTCTTTAAATCAAATACAACTTAAGGACTGATGTAAAATGATTAACTCATCAAACTGGGTCTTAACTCCCTGGTCTCCTGTCAAAGTCTTGTAGTTTATTGTTTAACAGCTTTTAACACCTGGCGTCAGCTCGGGGCTAACGTTTATGTTCAGCTCAGTTTGCCAAATCAGTAATCAGTTTTTAAAGCAAGGATTTGAAGCTCAATAAAAGTTGGAGGACTATGATGTAACTCAGTGGGAGTGCCCCCTGCAAAGAATGAAAACTTTTTTAGCCCAGATGTGATTCTGAGAAAACATCCTCCGTGCCACTGCTTCAGGGCAATGTATTACTATGTGACCACATGTGCTCAATAAAAGATAGGCATTAGTTTTCTTGAGTGTCTACATGCAGGAGTGATTGTTTCGCTTACAGAGACACAAGAATACGGGAAAATAAATACTTCCTGCTGCTCCGATCATAAACATTACAACACAGTCAAGGCCAGAGACCCTCGGCTGTTCACAGACTGTTTGGCATTCTCACTGAGGCTATCCGATGTCATCCAAAAGATGTCTGCTTTGTGTAGCAGTGTGGCATGTTTACAACCATTTATTGTTTGGGTCTTGAAGCCTCTCTATTGCTCCATCTCTCGTTCCTGTTTCCAAAGCCCTGAGTCTTGTCACGAGAGTCACTGAGTTTGAAAGAAGCCCTCAGAAACAAATGGACAGTAAATGCTCTTGAGCATTAAGATCACACAAAAGTGTAAATGAAAAAGACAAAATCCTGTTTCACACCATCTTTATTTCCATTTAGTCTCAAGCTCATGTTGTATCTTGAGGACTCACTACTTAGGTATATGAACACCCCAAGTTTTAGAGTGGAAACTCTCCCATCCTTTGGTGAATGGTAGACCAATATGAAGATTTGACTTCTGTTGAAAGAAGAAGAAAGAATTGGTATTTTTATTTAAACAATAGTAGCTGTGTCTTATTTTGGAGGAAAATGAATAGTTTATTTCCTGCTGTGACAGCTTTGTTGTATAGGAATTTAATTTAAACAGGATTACCTTCTTTTATTGTTGTCTGGCATGTAAATCTTTACATCTCAGTGGAGACATGAGGCTTCTTAATTTAGCAGAGAGATGTGGGTCCTTCTAGAGGTATTTACAGAATGTGAGCCCCCTGAAAGGCCAAGGTTGTCCTTCATTGTCCTGATGAACCCTGCACAAAGAGTTTGAGCTCCAGCCATCAGACCACTTTTGTGTACTGCGAGGAGGACAATATCAGTAGATTCTAGCTTAAAAAAGTTGAAACTGCATGGCAGATTTTAAAATTTTCTGCTGATATTTACAGCTAAAACATACAGCATACGGGGTTAATTGTATATCAGCCTCAGATATCAACAAAATATACAAGTAAACAATAGAGTAAGGATGGTTGCTTAGGGCACTAGGCTTTTTCAGATTTTATCATTAAATGCTGCACTGACTACTGCTTGACAAATTTGTTTAGTTGTGGTTGTTAGTTTAGCTTTGGCTGCTCTGTTTGGATGTTTTTTAAACCAGTAATATTTCCTCACAGGACTGTTTAGATTGAGCTGATAAGACGTGAATTTCTGCCGAATTTTGTAACAGTATTTCTTTTAATATTTACTCTGTCTCCAACTTCTCCAATGTTTATTATCATCATAGTTCTGTCATACAGTGAGGTAATGCTTATACTCTGAGGTAGAAATGATGAAAATGATATTGCATAGTTTCAACTAAAGCAGGATAGTAGAGTGGATAAACTATTTATATAAACTGGATGACAGTAATACATGGCTCAATTACAAACTTCCTTTGTTTGACAGAAAGACAAATCACTGCCACATTATACAAGTATCTTTAGATTCCAAAATACTGTCAAAAGATTTGTTATAACACAGAGCTAAAAGGCCATATTTTCAAGTTGTGTAAAAACAATGAATTTAACCAGTCATTGCCCTGCTTTTGCTCCAACATGATCAGCATCGAAAAGAAAAGTTAAAATCTGTAGAAAAATGAGATGATAATTCAAGGTGAAAAAGGAACTTGATAATCCATTAGATACAGATAAGCTGCACCAGTCAACAAGAGCATCTCACAAAGTCCTAAATACAGTTAAGGCTAGCTGATAAGAAAGGTATAATCTAAACATCCGAACTTTATTTTGTAAAGAAGACAAAAAATACATTTAAAATGATGAATTTCATTATTCTTTCAACCTGTTATTCTAAAAAATACAAAATGTTGAAATGTTGTCCGTCCTGGTGTAATAGTTTAGATTGAAAATAGAATGAACTGGGGCGCGGGTGGCATGGTTAGGTCACGTCTCATGTACCGGGGCAGCTGGGGTTCAAATCCGGCCTGCTGCTCTTTTCAAAGATGAGGACAGGGCTCCAGAACACTTTGTAACATGGGAGATGTTCTCTGATCCCAATTTATTCAAAATAATGGCATAAATCCCCAAAAAATATATGTTTCAAAAAGGAAAATAAGAAATAACAGTTTTACAACTAGGGAATCAAATCCTCACAGGGGCGTTCATTTTTGCTGCAGGTATTACTGTTAAAACAAGAGACTTGTCACCTCTGGGTCTGTGTGTAAATCTTTAGTGAACAGGCAGATTCATGGCTTTATCACATCCCTGTCAGAACATCTGTGAACCAAACCTACCAGTGACTCTGCTGTCTCTCCACATACATTAACCCCCTGAGCTCATAAATCTAACCACACTATTGTAGTAACCATAAATACCTAAACAGCTTCCTCTCATCATAAGGATGCTAAGTCGAAACATGTTCAGCCTCTTCAGCTCCACCTTTGGAACATACAGTTTTCCATGAAAAGGTTATAGAGCTTTAAAGTGCTGACGTATTTTAAATCCAAAGGGATGACTTATTTCCATTCATGCTGCTTTACTGACAAACCCCAAACCCTTGTGAAGTAAAAGACCTAAATATGTGAAAAGGCCTGTGTTTGGGAGTTAAAGTGGTTTTGGTTAATTATAGGTGTTAGCTCTAAGAATATCTCACATGTTTGGGGCATATGTATGCCACAGTGTGATGTTTTGGGTTCCTCGTCATGGCTGAAATGAATCATAAACTGTGTATTGTAATCAAGTAAATTCCTTGCTTTAACTGTGGCTCACACTAACAAAACCACATGTTATGAAGATGTCAACTGAAGAATGGTGTCAGTGAACATGCCTGCTGCTCTCTTAGTACTGTACTTTCACTACTTATTAATAAAAACCAACACAGGAGAGCTCACCTTGTGGTCTGGTTTCTAAGCAGCAGCAGGGATACAAACAGATTCAATGACAGGCTCGCTGCTCTGTGGTTAGGTGGCCTCTCTTCTGGTAGCACTCTCTTCATCTGAGAAGAATTTTGACATGGTTTGGGCAGAAGGATGAACATCAGAGACAGTGTCATTCTGCAGAAATGAGAAGTTAATTCCCCAAGAAGGTCTGTAATAAAGACCCAGATTTGAAGTAGTCAGAGGAGTATGGCTTTCTGTACAGTTGGGCCATTGTAGGGTTGTACAGAGAGGAAGCCATGACATCATGTAGATGTTGGACAGTAAACAACTATTCTTTGTTAAACACAGTTTGAGAGGGAAAATCTTTCTGCTCTGTAGCATTACTTTTTAATTTAAGTATTGCTTTTACTTCTAACTATAAAACAAATAAAAGTATAAAGAATAGCCTTTTCACTGATCGTGTTCTCTGTATGAAGCTGACTTCTAATCCTCTTTAAGTCTTGTGTAGGCCCACAGTGGCTCCATCACGTCCAACAATAACACAGCCCTCTATGTCCTCTTACTCGCCGCGTGCACTGCGGTTTTCCAGTAACGTGCAGGCATGTCATTCACATGCAGTCAAACACAGTGTTTCATGTTTTCCATGAACTGCTCTCTCTCCCGGACAGCCCGGTTGTGGTTTATAGCCGAGACGGTGAGGTTTCAGTGCTTCGTCAGCCTGGAGGAGGCTGCAGCTCAGACTACATGTGAAATGTGAAAGTTACAACCTCAGATGTCCCACCGCTGCCAGGACGCCATGAGATCATGTGAATTAGCGGTACTACAACACTTAGGATTTAAGAGTGGGATGAATGATGAGTTTTGTGAAATCAGAGTTTTTCCAGTGTTAACATTGTCTGTGAATTATGCTCTTCTTATTTGGAATTGTTCACACCAAATGTGTAAGCTGAATTACTCAAACTTGACATGTAATTTAATGAGGCATAAAACTGTATCAAGATGTTTGGGACTTTTAGAGAACAACTCTTAATACACTGAAAGCAAAGTGTGGTTGTCACAATACCAGAATTTTAAACTTTGATATGACACAAGTAAAAATCTAACTATGTTGTTATCTGCTTTGATACCATGGAAAAAATAGAATTCAAGTAAACACCTGAACTGCACAAACACATCACCAGTTTTTGATACAGAAATGTCACTAATGATTTTTTGCAGTGTTACTGAAGGACTTTGCCTGGTACAACTGATGGATAAATTGATCTCCTGCACACACCTGCCCTCTAAAATAGATGAAGTTTCTAAAATAGATGCACTTTCAGTATTATCTAGCCTGTGTTTCCATGCTGCTTTATACAACCCCAAAATTTGGGATGCTGTGTAGAATGTAGATTAAAAACAGAATGTAACTAGAAAAGCACTCACATAACCTCCTTGGCAGAGGTAATGATATTCAAATCTAACCATAGATTATTCACTGTAGAACAGAAACAACCTATCAGATATTGAAATTGAAGCATTTTACCATTTCAAGAAACATTTTAGCTCATTTTGAATTTGATTGCAGCAACACATCTAAAAAAAGGAGACCATGCAACATCCCATCTTCTTTAACAACAGGCTGTAAACATCTGCAAAAGACCAGTTGCTGGAGTTTTGAGGGAGGAATGCTGTCCCATTCTTGTCTCATGTAGGATTCTAGCTGCTCAACAGTCCTGGGTCCTCTTCGCTGGACTTTTGGTTATATGACGTTTTCTGTTATTGAAAGGTCTGGACTGCAGACAGGCCAGTTCAGCACATAGGCCATGCTGTTGTGATAGATGCAGTATGTGGTTTACCATTGTCTCGCTGAAGTATGCAAGACCTTCCTTGAAAGAGAAGTTGTCTAGATGGGAGCACATGCTGCTCTTAAAACTTGGTGTGCTTTTCAGTATTGATAGAGCCTTTCCAGATGTGTAAGCTTCCCACACCATAGCCACCAATGCAACTTCATACCATCAGAGCTGCAGGCTTTTCAACTGTGCACTGATAACCAGCTGCATGGTCCCTCTACTCTTTAGTCTGGAGGATCCATGCTTTCCAAAAAGAATATAAAATTTTGATTTATCTGACCACAGAACAGTTTTCCATTTTGCCTCAGTCCATTTTAAATGAGTTTTGGCCCAAAGAAGATGGCCACATCTCTGGATTGTGCTCACATGTAGCTTCTTTCTTTGCATGGTACAGCTTTAACTTGTATTTTTGGATGACATGGCAAACTCTGTTGACAGACAGTGATTTCTGGAAGTGTCCCTGAGCCCATGCAGTGATTTCCTATACAGAACCATGCCTATTTTGAATGCAGTGCCACCTGAGGGCCTGAAGATTATGGGCATCCAATATTGATCTTTTGCCTTGTCCCTTAAGCACAGAAACCCAGGAATCAATAACATTTGAGATATTCAATTCTGCTATCAAATCTCACAAGTTCTGTGACGTGACTATTTTATCTTATCACTGGTGCAAAAATGTAGGCCTGCATCAATTCCTGGTAGGGGGACAAAAGTTATGTTTTTAATAGAAACACCTTATGGCTGGCTCGAACTACACAAATTCAGCCAGATTTTACCCCGACTGCAATGTCGCAGCTCATCGTCAAAACTCAGGCCCAATTTATAGCTTCAGGAACGACAGTCTAGTGTGACATAATCAACAACACGTTTTAGACGCCCCACACCCTGACCTGATGTCAACGACATGAACCCTGATGTCTACCAACAGGAGAGCATTTGCTCCTTATCTTTGCATCATTATTTACAAGATTAACTACTTTTAATCCCCTTTTATTCCCTAAACTGTGTAAATTTTATTTTATGTTATTTACATTATCACATGCATACCTTAAGTCCTATCTGAAAGAGAGCCAGTCTATATTGTCCTTCTCTTGATAGATCCATAATTATTATCCATAATCCAATCCATCACTGTTTCTTATTTCCCATTTTTACGAGCAAAAGACCGCTTCAATCACATAAAGCGCTTCTTTTGTAGAGTGAAAGACACTCTTTGACCTGCCCCCCTGTCAACCTGTGAACTCGCACTCAGTCGGGGAGACAGTGGTGACGTCAGCATACAGCGAGCGGTCAGGATCACTCATGTAGTGTGGCCAGGTTATCAGCCAAGACGTGGCAAGATTCTTGTTGTATTGTCTGACATGGTTCTGTTGTGAACGACCAAAATATCGTTTAGTCTGAGCCGGCCTCTACTCAACATTTTTCTTTTAAATTAAAAACTGACCAAAATAATGATTTAGACAATCAAGAGTCAAAATGTTAAAAAATCACAGGGCTGCCTCAGTGAGGCCTTAAGCAGACTCCAGTATGAGCCCCCTCTACACTGAATAAGAAAAGATTCACTCAGAGTGAGGCCCCCCACAGATGACAAGGCCCTACGTACTGCTCATGGTCTGCATATAGGGCCTGAGGTGGCAAACTATGATGCAACACTTTTTGTTTTTTATTTTGACTGATAAAATTAGAACTAGATAAATCTTTTACAAGTCAACACTAACATTTTTAATCTGCATGATTTATTAACTCACACTGACTCCGGTTAGTCTTGTACGCAAAAATAATTACCATGCTTTTATTTTCTCAGGTCTTATGCAAAAGTGGGACAGTAGTATTCTGTTACAGTATCTGGGGTTTAAAATGAGTTAGTATCTGAGGAATGGAAAAGGCCCTGTACATATTTGTAAAGGCCTGTTATTGTGCAGTCTGTTAGTAGATCAGCAGTGTCAAAGCAGCGTTTGAACCACTGTCTCTAAATCACCCTCACCTTTGCTTAAACCCTCTGCCTTTGCCTGAAGGTATACAAACACATGTCGAAGTTCATATATCATCCTATTTGCAAAAAAAGACAATGGCTGTGGTGTCTCATTCTAAAATAAAAAAAATCCCCAAATTTCAATTAAATGATGTTTGGTTTGCTTTTCTGGGAACATCCTCTTGTTTTGTCTAGTTCAGCCCCCCTCTATTACAGCTGTCATGGCTTAGTGTTAAAATTTACCCAAAACAATCCCTCATCCTTGGTTATCCTGAGGGCCTTAGAAAGACTACAGCGGGTATTATTAACTGCCTTAAAGTTGGCTTTCTTCGACACTTGTGGCATGCAGACTCGGGTACATACCTTTGAGGATTGTTAGTGAAAGTTTGGCACATACCTGTCCAACCTCTGCTTTGTAATTTAGATGTGTTTTGGGAATTACCCCTATTTTGTAAGCATGTTATTATGATGTTTTCTACATTCAGCAGTGTCTGGATGTTATCAGAACCATCATGTGAGTCTTCTTTTCCAATGATGTGATGCTGGAGAATGTGAACTTCAGGTTTTATGACTGTGATTATTTCATTTTCTGTCTGTTTCCAGCTCTTTCTTGCAGTGACACACAGAATAGAGATCAGCGTAATCCCTGGCAAGGTCTTGCAATAAAGCCCAAACAAAAGAGCTGTCATGTGAATAATGTGTCTGTGGATTGAGGTCTGCAGCTAATGAAGTTAATGGAAACAGCAGTTCCTTAGCTGGATGCCGTGTCACGTCTCGGTCCCGAGTGAACAGAGGCAGGAAGACGAGTGGTTTGAGGATATGTCTGGATTAATTCTCAGGGTAAGCCAGCTGTGAGCAGGGAGGATATGAGGTCATTCCCCATTTAGGGAGGGAGTGACATTTTTGGAGCAGCCCCCCACACTCACAATATTGATGATGCTTTTCCCAAACTCTGTCATCATTTCCTAACATTAGAGAGCATCAATCAATCCATCTTTATTTGTGTTGCACCAAATTAAAACAAATGTTACCCTAGACAGCTTACAAAAAGAGGCTTAAACCATAGTCTTGGTTGCAATATTAACAAAAACCCAGCATTAATCCAACATGAGCTCACCACTGAACAACATTAAACAAAGTTACAGGGAGGAAAAAACTCCTTTTACTGAAACCTTAAGCAGAACCAGTCTCATGTTGAAGCTGCAATGGGGTTGCTGAGGGAAAGGGGATGTTAAAGCAGTGTTTTTGGCCTGTTTCAGCAAAAAAATCTTTTTGTTTTGGGCGGTCTGGAGGAGTTTTCTACTCCAGACTGCTGGGGATTTCCTCTCCTTCCCTGGGGACTTCCTGTTATCTGAGCAGTGACTCAGCAGAAAACACTTTTTCAGTGATAGACTGTTTTCTTTCCTCTAGATTCTATGATTAATCAATGCTGGCAGTCCTTTTTATCTAAATCTCCACCAAACACTGGTAGTTCCCCTTTCCATGCCTGACTGCTCCAGCAATTTTTCAGATCAGGGAACGTGAGCACTAAATTCAGCTGAGATTAAAAGGAAATCAACATGATTCAGTTAATCTCTCTGATAACTTGAACAGCTGTGAGACGACTCTGGTCTGTGTAAGTGCATGCCTTTTCTTTCTCTGTCTGGAGCTTTTTTAATCCTTATTACAGTGTGAGCTTTTACATTAAGAAATACAAAGATCTGAATTTACCACAAAAAACAAGACACTCTTTTCGTGGAAAAACAAACAATGCCTTCTTACGTCTACAATTACACGCTCTCTCATTGTTTTCATTCAGTCAAACGAAAGTCAAGCTAGCTAGCAAAAGAAGTGTGAGAATTATTGAGGCCACTTTGCTCTTGGGTACCTTCAGCACAGCAGAATTTTGTTGTAGCCTTCCCCAGATCTGCAACAATCCTGTCTCCGGGCTCTGCAGGCAGTTCCTTTAACCTCATGACTTGGTTTTTGCTTTGATATGCATTGTCAGCTGTGAGGCCTTTGATAGAAATCATGTCCAATCAATTTAATTAACCACAGGTGGACTCCAATCAAAGTGGAGAAATATCTCAAGTATGGTGTGCATTTTAGGACATCCTCAGGTTTCTGAGTGAAGTGTCAGGTGTCAAAAAAAAGCACCAGGTCTCAAGAAAAAAGGTGTCAGGAAAAATAGGCGCCAGATCTTAGGAAAAGAAAGCGTCTCAGGAAAAAGGCGTCAGAAAAGAGAGGCTTTCAGAAAAAGGCATCAGGTCCCAGGAAGATTAAAACAACTGTTTTATAGTATGAGTGTGTGAGAAAAGGCGCTTTTGAAGTGTGTTTTGATTTCATGTACTCCACAGTGTGCTGTGTGGCAGCTCTTTGATTATTTCTCTGGTATCTCATCCTCAACTTAGAGGGCCTGGGGAATTGTTTTGGTGATGTTTTCCTAAGACCTGACGCCTTTTTTCCTGATGCCTTTTTTCTGATGCCTTTTTTCCTAAGACCTGACGCCTTTTTTCTGAAGCACTTTTTTCTGAGACTTGACGCCTTTTTTTTCCTGACATCTTTTTTCCTGATGCCTGATGCTTTTTCATATGACACTGACACCTCACTCCAAGACCTGAGGAAGTTCTAAAATGTACACCATACTCAGAAGAAATGGGAGGAACATGAGATACATTTCAAGTGTTTTTACAAAGGCTCATAACACTTATGTCAATAAAAAATGTCATTTTTTATTTTTTTCATAAATTTGCAATATTTCTAAAACTCTGCTTTCATTTTGTCACAAGTGGGTACTGAGTTCACATTAATAAGGATACAAAAGATTTTTCTCGACTGTAGCATCAGACTGCAATGTAAATAAACTGTCAGTTGCTGCAGCTATTTGTCCAAGAGGCTTTTTAAGAAGTACCTTCAGTTTAAAGAGGACCGGTGTTAATGTCAGTTTAAGCTCAACATCTCCCTCTGCCTGGATTTATTAGACACTGTACCCCACAGACTTCCTCCAAAGACTCATTAACATTACCAGATCCTGTATAAAAGGAAAGATTTTAATAGAAATATAAGTCAATTGTACCCGAGGGGCCTGTAAACAACTGGTTGGGTGAATTCTGGCCTCATTTTGGTTAATACGTCAGGTTGTGTTTTATTTCTCCTCCCCAGAACGGCTTTTATTTAAACCATTCATGCAGAGTCACACCCTAACTGTGATTTCATGCTGACTGTAGTCACAAAGGTGATGCAAGATGCTGTGAAATGCAAAAATGTAAATCATTATGATGTTTCAGTGACATTATGGTGCTTTAGGGATTCTACATGTGTAATTTAGTGCCAACATCAACTTTATAGCTGTTTGCACCTCATTTGACTCCTTTTGTCCAGCACTTCTTTTCATGAATAAAACTGGATCCCCATGGCTCCTGACTCACAGTCTGAATCATGTTCAAGTTTAGTACCAGACATTTTCCACTCTTCATCATTTCCTCCTTCATTTCTGCTTAGTACATTGATCCAACTTAGTGTCTGTAGTTAAGGGAGTATTTCAGGGCCAACAGTTACTCAGGCCTGGACAGTCTGGCATTAATTGATATCAGGTCTAAATGGACACATACTGCTCTGCTGTTCACACTGGTCATGCAGGGATGAAGTAACTTTATCTGGACCAAATTTTGTAATCTTTTTATTTAATGAAAGACATCTGCTATTGGTACTTTCCAAATTGAATAACAGGGTTTTACCCTGACGACTTATTGTGTTCAAGGTGTAAGGTAAAGTCAAGAGCACAGATGTGTGCGATTTGTTGACCCTATGATTGTTGTCACCTATGCTAGTATGCACCAGGATTTCTGGTGGGCTAAACTAATAATCAACATTATTATTATTTTTTTTTTTTACATTCATGTCTACAAAGTTGGTTTTGTGTTAAGCCATCCTGAATTAAACTGTGCTTAACTTTGACTGTTTTTTCAATGTTTTCTCAGCTTTAGAGTAGTTCATGGATGTCCAAACTATGAACGCCGGGGGCCAAATGCAGCCCGCTATTTATTTTTGATAGGCCCACAGCAAAATAAAATGGATTATGGCCCACAAAAGAATGTAAGGCCTCTGCTTGACTGTACTGTACCTCATAGTTTCAGCACAAGGTGGTGCCGTGCTAATTCTGTAAACAAACATTTTGATTAAAAGATTTCATTTGTGGCTAAACTGAGACAGAACTGTAACTGGTAAACATATTAGCAACTGAAATAATAACGATATCTTGATTTATAAAACTGTGAAGGATTACTGCAGCAAATAGCAGTACCAATAAGATTTCAGGAGTGTATCCAGTGGTAGCCAGGGTTAAACATGGCCACCTGGAATCTGACTCCCCCCCCCCCCAAAAAAAAAAAAAAAAATCCTGAAAGTATTGTATTTATTTTTTTTGGGTCAGTCATTAAGTTGCCTTTAAGGCATACTTAATAACTAAGCATCTTCTTATCTATCTTAACCTACATCAGATTGGTTTGACTAACTTTAATATCCCAAAGGTGAGGTACAAGTGGCCTTACCATGCTTATATATTTCTGTATGTGGCCTGGTCGAAAAAGTTTGGACACCCCTGGATTAGTTGGTTAGTCTGAATTTGTATTTCCACTGAAATGACTTTGAAATGATGCTTAAAACATCCCCAATAAAGAGATCAAATCTCATCTGTGATGTCAAGCCTAGACTGGTAATGATGTTTTTGTTGCTTACTTCAGTTACTTTTGTTGCTTAAACTACTTCATAGTTTAATGAATTCATGTATAGTTAATGTGCGTGCAACTATGACTGAATTTGTTATTAGTAAGGCTAAAGGATTGTGTTTTCTTTGCTTGTTGTCAAGTTTAAAGAGCTGTCTTTTTCTCTGTTTGTGCCCTACAAGTTCTGTAAATTTTTGTCATTAATGAAGTTAAACTTGAGTATGGAAATGCTCCTCATGTTTTTTATTGTTTCCCGTGTTGGAGTGCCCAGTGCAATATAACTTTAATCCTCCAGCACCATATTTCATGCTGCTTCTTATGTGTTCAGGGGCACAATGAAAGGAGGGGAGGAAGATGAGCCAGTTTATTTTAGATTAAACATGTAAATCAACAGAGTAATACCAGTGTGCCAGTCGGCAGGTGCACCTGGTCCCTAAAGAAAATGAAAACTGACACACAGCAAAAAAAAAACTACAGTGCTGATTTCTCAGTGTTAAACATTTCAGAGTTGATTTGATCTCTCAAAGTGTAAATTTAACTCCAGCCTGAGTTAAATGGTCTTCATTGTTGGAGTTATTTGACAGTGTTGATCCATTCACTGTTAACTCAACTCTGTAGCATGTCAGTTGATCTAAACTCAAATCTGGGGGCGTGATTTCCCAATATTGCCCTAGGTAAAAATGTGTTTTAGATATGTTTTCTGTGATAGCTGTTGGCTGTTGTACAGTGATCACTGTCCTCTGCTCATGTTTCTGATGAATTATTGTCAGTTTTGATGTTAAGCACTTTTGCATCATGAGTGAAGTTATCCACCAAGTTGGTCACTTCTTGCCCAAGGTAGAGGATGATCTACAAAGGTGGGGGTGCAAACTTTCACTGCAGTATTCTAGGTCTGTATCTGTCTCTTTGCTCCGTTGTTGCTATAAGACCCCTTACTTTGCTGCACTTGTTGAAGGTTCTATTGTTAGAATTAACACTGTTTATATTAAATTTATGACTGGCAATTCTACTGTGTACTTAATAATCTGAGCAATGTGACTCTCAACACACATCTACGTTAATCAAGACACTTAAATCATCCTCGTTAAGCTCTGTACCTGGCTTTGCACCCAGATTTTTCACTGTCTACAAAACAAACTGTAGACAGACATGGCCTGAATCACTTTGTGCCATGCGCTTTTAAATATTACATTAGGGCCTTTATAGAGCTATTATCTCTGTTTTAGGTGTGTTGTGCTGTTCCAACCAGACAACCCGACGGTAATATAATAAGTTATTCTTTCTAGGGCAACCCCACACAGCCTGAGTGGTATTTCTCACTTTGTCTTGGCCGGCAATTCAGGATTGAGGTGTTGGTAAAACAAAGTCAGATGTAGGGGGGGTTCTGTTTACCACAGTGTGCCAGCTAGAGCCAGGATTTTTTCTGCAGAAGAGAAGCAGACTTCTTATAATGAACAGATGTCTAATTCCAGACCTCCTGTGCGTCTCTCTTTGCCAAACCACTTCCTCACAGTAGTATAACAGCAGAGAGTCCAGACCTGAAACCAAGACTTCTGAGCCTCTCTGCAGTTAAAGGTGAAATCCATCAAAAAAAGTCTCAAATCCCTGACCAGGGTTAAACAGTTGTTGTGGTCCAGAAGACTGTGTTAGCTTTTTTAAAGTGGTAGCTGGAATTGTTTCCTGTCAGTGTCACTGCCCTCAAAATATTTTTTAAAGTGGAACAGAGAGTGTCAGAGCAACCAGACTCTGAATGTTCGAGATTCTTGGAGGGGGAGATCCTCTAAGTCTGTGTTGTGTTGTTTGGCTGATGAAAACCAGAACCGTTTGTCTCTCTCTGCTTTTGTTTATTGCTTGGAAGATATTTCTGAGACTTTCGAGGAGGAGCGTACAAAAATCGAGTATCTGTGCTTTTTCTGAAGGTCGCTGCTCATTTTTATTTATACTCCCTGCTCAATTAGACCGAGGAGTGTTTCAGCTCACACACAGGGTGGACGTGCACATTTATACATGAGCGCTCAGATTCTCAGACTTTTGACCGAGGTTATACATGTGAGGCTGCACGGGCAGAGAAAGCCGATACAGGTGGAACACATCAACAAGCAATAACTCAACTTTCACATCCCTGTGCCCACACACCTTTCCACCTCTGTCCAATCCAAGCTGATCTCATTGTGATTCTTATTTTAATGTCCCAAGGTGCTGTTTGGAGGAAAGGGGCCTGTGTCTGATCAAACTGAGGAAAGCATGTTTTTATTTTATTGCCTGTGACCCAGAATGACCGCAGCAGAAACTACCGCCATGTAGGCTGCTCTGCAGATTGGGTGGATGCCAATGGTTATCTCTGTCTCCAAGTGTTTCAGGATGCTACATGCAGGGGCATTAGCACAGAGAATCACTTCATAGTTGACAGCTTGTCTGTCAGTCTTCATTCAAACAACGGGCTTCTGTTTTCTTTCTTTTCTGGATTTAAAATGTTAAGTTCTGGATTTAAAATTCAATCTTGCTACACCAGTCAAATGCACATAAAAATTAACGCCTTGTTGGGTTCTCAGTCAGTCCACACCTCAGCTGACTGAAATATCTCAACAGGAACTGTGGTTTGGTCTGAGCTTTGTTTGGAGTCATTCATGGACATAGAAATTAAAGTCTAGACACTTTGGTGATCCTGTGAATTTCCCTCCAGCACCTCTAACCAGGGTTCTAGTTAAATATCTTAATGTGCATCATAAGGCCACCACATTTGGTCCTCAGCATGATGTCTAATTTTATCACCACCATTTTCAGTTTAGACTTCATTATAATCTCTAGTGACAGACTTACAGCTCACACAGACATGTAGAATCTGTACTCTGGGATTTTTATTTTGTTAAGTCTTCTGGTTTCCATTTCCAGTACATTTGTAGTCTGAATCTGCTGACCAATCACATATCTGCAGGCTCTGGTGTATAGGTTCTTTGCAGATGGGAAGCAAGAGAAACACTACCAAAAAGTTTTGAGCTGTTTATAACTATGCCAAGCGTTCAAAGTACAGAAATTTAAAAAAAAATCTATATTTCCAGGCTACTTTTGTGTCCCAAAAGTAGTGAAATATTCAGGCAAAAATAAAAAGTACAAAAAAAACTCACAAGGAAAAGACAGCAGGCAGGAATGAAAAATGCCTCAGTCCAAACCTGAATGCTACATTTCTACAAAGCAGTCCAGTTTGGTTCAGTACAATTTTGTCATAGTTCAGTACATTAAACGCTTATCTTTCCCGTGCTTCCTCAGCTGATGTCCGTCCACTCTCGTACATTGTGACAGGAAATCCATCTCTTTTAAGAGATCCAGATCATTTCGCTCAGCTCAGTAGAGCTGGTTGTTTGGCTCCCTAACAGTTTTTCACTTTTTAACTCAAACTGGAGCTAGCTACCATGGCTCACATAAAAGAGACGTTTCGCTGAACAGACCTGTTTGTGAACGGCACATCATTACCTGGTCGCTCACCCCACAGGGTTTATGCAGTTGATAGTATATTTCTGTTTCAATTAAAAGCATGCTTGTGACAAAATAAGGTATTTCTTATATGATAAAGTAGCTAAACCTTAGACAGTCTGCGAGACTGAGTAATTTGTGATATTTATAGCCTCCAAGACAGGTAGACCGGTTAAACTGTGGGAAAAAACACTTTTTTTGTAAAGTGTAGGGATTATATTGAATGTATTTAAAAATCTCTGATAACTGCAAGAGCTGTGAAGTTCTAACCTTCCTCCATTCCTTTTCACTCCAAAAGACTGTCCCTCGTGAAATAAAGGTGAAAATGGTAAATGCATTGTACAGTCTACTGAACATCAGTTAGCATTGTTAGCATTAGCCTTTACGCACAATCTCACAGAATCACAGGGATGGCTGTAAACGGCTTCTTCTGTAGTTTCAACTGGTTTTGGCTTCCATATTTGTAGTTAAGCATTCAAGGACGATTAAAACTTTGGTCTTTCTTTTACTCCAGTCAGAGCAACCTTTTAATGTTTCCTCTATCATGTCTTGTTGTGCTCCAAGCTAATGAAGGCTCAGCCAAGCCACCGTGGTTCCTTCAAAACAATGCTGTCACTGTAATACTATCGTGTGAAATACAAGTCGTATGGATGTGTAGAACCTTTATTTGTAAGGCTTTCATGCCATTCATGCTAACTCAAAAGCATACAGCTCTTCTTTGTGATAAAGCTTTCCACTGTGAATAGCCGGTTAGCCATGAGCCTCGTTTAGTCAAGTGACTTCTCAAGAGATGTTCAGGACATCTCTGGACATGAAATAACTCTGAGTGGGAGGATATTATTTTCATCTCCCACATTGCTGTCCTCAGATTGTGGCCTCAGGTGCTGGTTTTAGCAGCTGGCCATGCTAAAGTGTATTTTTTAAGAAAAAAATAAACAACATTTTAATAGTCTGTTTTGTTTCCCCTGTAATTTATAGCATCTATTCAATCGTTCCTGTTTTCTTCAACACCAAAATAACATTCTTTTGCAATCTGACCAACAAAAGTGCCACTTGTTGAGTCTACGCTGAAGAGTACAAGGTATGTCAAAGCATGCTCTCACATTAAAACAGATTATCTGATGCATACCAAGACAGGGACACTGGGACTTAGTGTGTGGTCATGAAGGTTCACTCAGACAGGAAATAGGAACTAAACTTTGAAATCCAGCGACAAGCAAATAGCTCATGATTGTAAACAGACTGGCAACATCTGGCACAGCTCTGTCCATCATTCTCATTTTTCCTACCTCTCACTGCGTGAAGAACTGAAGCCTGAAGTTAGTTTCTGTGGCTTATGAGGGCCATTTCTCTAAATAGGCCCAATCATTGGAGATACTGCCTTTTGCTTTTTCTTTAATTCAGCATGGAATAAGAACCAAATGGATGAACTTGGACTCCACTGGGGTCAGTTGGTTTCCATTAGACTGAACCAGTGACACAAGTGGTAAGAGCGGGGGCATGTGAGGGTTTCCCCTCTAACAAAGAACAATAGAGGGCAGAAGTAAAGTGGAAGCAGCTTTTTAGAATGAAGGATGGAAATCCTTTGCCCGCACCATATTCAAGGCCCCAAGAGAAAAAACCACAGAGCAAATTATTGCCAGGTCCAAATTTCTGATTGTAGAAAATTATCATGGCTTTGGTAATGCATGTTTATAAGTCTTGGGTTTTGAATGCATGGTCCTTCACTCTTATAGAGGAAAGCTGTATCTAAAACTCTGAAGAAGCAGGGTGGATGCCTCTGAAGTTGCAGCAGTTAATTATGCACCATCATTACTTAAACTACAAGCTGAACCAGCTCCATAGTGTTTCATTTATGGTGTACAAAACCACAGCCTGGATTACACAGTGAAGCAGTCCTATACTGCCCTATCATCTGCTCAACATACAGAACGTAATTTTAAAGCCAGGCAGTGCTGGGCCTAACCACTCTCACTGCTCTACCCTTAACCACACTTCTGGCTTGATGGAGCTTTTTATAACGTCTCTTTCACATCCAGACATCCAGATGGTATCATAAAACATGCCAAAGTGTCAAGAGTACAGGCAAGGAATAGAAAAAAGTCCTTGGCTGTGATTTCCTCTGTGGACATTTTATTGCCTTTTACCCAGAAATGAGGTCTGAAAGTAATATCTTTCAGTTTTTTTTTAAATCTCCCAAACTAGGGTAGGGAAAAGGTGTGGGTCACTTCAATGCTACTGAATAATTAGAAAAACATTAAGGCCCAATTCCAGTTACTCTGGCTCTCGTTTTGGAGCGCCTTGGAGCAAATGAGCTCTAATGTAACCCAGAATTACATGATGTAGGGGTTGAAACCGACGAAAAGGAAATGGGACACCACTTGTGAAGTCAAATTTTAAACCTTTAGAAATGGAACACAGTAATAACCATTCTCTTGAAACACACTTCCTTTTTCACAGTGTTTCAATGGCAGCCTAAAAGAGATTTTCAGAAATCATCCTATATTACAATCAGCCACATAATCTGAGATTTACCAATACTAGTGAAAATGATGACTTTATTTGCCTGTTCACAAAGAAACAAATATTTTTGTAGAAATAACAACAACCTTGGCCTTAAATAGTCTTAAAAACAGACTCTCTGAAGATGAACAATTCCCTAAAAGTCAAACTTTGTGACCTTTTTTTTTTTTTTAAGATATATACTTCCAGTGTTACAATAATTTCAGTGAGGAATGGGTATGGGTGGTAATGCTAATCCTGTATTCCAGGGTATTAAAATATAGGCTTTAAAATACTGTCATGAAGACGGTGCTGTATAATACATCAACATTTATAATTGGTTTCCTCAGAATATGTGTCTTTTTCCTCCAGCCGCACCGCTGCCTGTGTGTGAAGATGCTTTACAAATGAGGAAAGAACTCCTGTATATCATGTCCAGCCAAATTTAGCAAAGGACAAACACATATATACCAGTGCAGAGATACTCACGCCACCAAACTCAATCAGAAAAAGACATAAGTTAAACTACTCTACAAGGCAGGAAAAGTGGTTGTTATTCTTTCTAAATTAGCCATGATAGCATCATGCTAATGTGTACCAGTTAAAACAGTCATGAACACAAACTTTAACCTACAATAATGGAGGTGGGACTTCCAGTTATGGCTGCAAGCTGAAAAGTCATGTTCAAACCTGTTCTGCTACAACCCTGAATTTAATCCAGAGTAAGCCTTAAAGAGGGGGTATTATACTTTTCTGGTTTTTAAAACATAAATATAAAGTCACAATGTTGGGTGTCAATACTCCACATATGCAAATTTTCAAACCGCAAGATAAAAGTATGTTGCAGTAATCTTGGAATTAGCGTGTAAACTGACAAAAACGTTTCATTGAAAATCTCTCTGAGATTCCTCCCGAGACGAGAATTCGATGGAGCAAACTGATGAGGCCATCGCAATAGGCTCTCCTGACTGGTTCGTGGTTCGTCCGTGCTGCCAGCAAAGCGGAACAGACCGCCCCCACAAGTCCTTTTAGCCATTTAGCCACTTAGCAAACAGATACGTCCCGCTCTATCCTTTGCTGCTGCTGGTTTTCCTTCCCCCTCTCTTCAAACTATTAGGGTCAGACTCCTACTCAGTTGGACCGGTTCATTCAAAGTTTTCAACTACTAGCATAACAACATTAGCCACATTGCAGGAGGCGGGCACAAAACATTGAGTCCTGCCACCGGCCAGCCTCCGGAAAATCAGAGGAAAGCAGGTCCATGGAGCGGGGGGTGTTAAAGAGACAGCAGCAAAAATGAAGCGTTTCAGACGGAGGCTAAAATAAGGGTTTTTCAGGACGCCAGTGTGAGAAACATGAGGAGTTTTGTGAGCTGTAAACCATATAATGCTACTACGTGGGTATCAGAGAGATGTAAAGCCTTGAAAAAAGGCATAGTACCCCCACTTTAAGTAACTTAGGTGTTTAACTAACTTTGGTGCACCCAGTGCAGAGCAAGAAGCTAGCAACGAGGCTAGTGCAACAGTATCAGATCAAGGCGGGGTGCTCTCATGAGATTCAAAGAAGAAATATTGGGAGCTATAAAGACCATGAAAGCTGATTTTGTGGGAAGATTCAATGGGATAAAAACTGCTATTGAGGATATGAGAAAAGATTTGACTGCGTGCACTGAAAGAATGACGCAAGCGGAGGTACGCATATCTACAGTGGAAGATGGACAAGCCGGGCTACAGGAAACAGCTCAGCGTTTGGAGAAGAGAAACAAAATACTCAAGGAGATATTGACTGATATGGAGACGAGATCCCATCTAAACAACCTAAGGATAACCTCCCCGAAGGAGCCAAAGGATCGGACCTCTGCCCGTTTTTGGAGAACTGGATACCGGAGGTGCTTGACCTGCCTCCCCTGAGGAGCCCGTTAGTGATGGAGAGAGCACACCGCGTTGGTCCGAGGAAGGATGATGCAGCCCCATCAAGAACTTTGATAACAAAGTTCCTGAACTTTAAACAAAAAATTCTTGTGATGAAAGCGGCAAGGGAGAAGAGAGACATCCTGTATAAGAATCACCAGGTGAGATTCTACAACGACCTCACACCGACTGAAGTGCATAAACAGCGGAGGCAGTACGACTCGGTGCACCAGCAGCTGCAGAGCCTTGGACTCAGACACAGCATGATACCCCCTGCTAAGCTGGTGGTAAAGTGCAGGAAGCAAACACACACATTCAACCGACCATCAGAGGTAAAGAACTTCATCAACACAATTAAACAAGACTCTGGGTGAGCAGAATGGGTATTGAAAAGTAGCCATTAAGTGTTGAAATTTGTACACGTGAAGGACAGTTCTGCCTGCCTCTCTTTTTTGCTCTTTTTTCTTGCTTAATACAAATCAAAAGTGGTTCAAACTGTGAGAGTGGTTGTACACTAATAGATTATAAAGGGATGGTACTGGATTTATTTTACTGAGGTCTTAAATCAGCACTGTGCACATTTTTTTGTATCTTTTTTAAGATCACATATCTAAGTTAAAGATAAGTGATATCAGTGCTGGGATTATTGCTTTAAATTTGCATTATCTAATACTAAGCAGGTTTAATTTCATAGTAGTAGCATGAAGCAGGAGGGATGCTTTGATTTTTGTTTCGTATTTTGTAAACTTTGAGAAGGCTGTGAGATTGATCCAGGTGATCTGTCCATAAAATATCAGGAAGTCAAACAAGCTTTGGGGGGTTCCTCTAAGTTAGAATATGTGAATATTTTTACTTTATGTTCTAATGTTTAAGCATGTTAATCTTCTCGGGCTTGCCACTCTTGTCAAAAGACCAACATGGTATTTCAATTATGAGTCAGTTAGTTGAAGAATTTAAATGTATCTCCTAGAATTGCAGGGGGTTACGAAAGGCCAGCAAAGTTAAGTAGGTTATGAACAGAGTGTAGGACTTGGCTGTAAAAATAGTTTTTTTTTTACAAGAGACTCACACAGAGGAAGAATAAAAACAAGTATGAGGTGGCAGGGGAGCACTTATGCAGCATCATATACCTCACAAGCCAGGGGAGGGATGAATTTAATCCATCAATTAGTACCTTTTCGAACCTCTAACATAATTAAAGATAAATTTTGTAGGTATTTGATTATACAGGGATCATTTTTATCAGTAAATCTCAATCTTGTAAATGTTTATGGCCCTCATACAAATGAACAAATTTTTTTCACAAATCTGTTTCTTGCACTTGCATCATTTTCTGGAGAATACATAATTGCCAGAGATTGGAACTGTACTTTAGACTTGGGTAAGGACAGGTCTACGGGTGCAGATCAAACACACAAAAAAAGTAGAACAACTATTCATCATTTTGTAAAAGAGCTAAACTTGTTTGAAATTTGGAGACACCTCAAGCCTAATGATGTAGCTTATTCCCATTATTCCAGCACTTTCCAGACATATTCTCACATAGACTATTGTTTGATTTCAGCAAACTTACTTGCCAAAATAAAAAAACTGCTATTATGACAGTGTATTAATATCCGATCATGGACCATGCTGTCTTATTTATGTTGACAAGGACATTCCTAAAGATCCCCCACGATGGCAAATGAATCAGAAATTGTCTTTTTCTTTATTTTTAGTTATGTCTTTACATACTGTTTTTGTATGTACAACAATCTGAATGGAAGATGGCATCGGTCTGAGAAGTGATGTGTTTATTAGTTAGTGTGTTGAGTGCTTCTGTTAAGTAGCACTCGAGCATGTTAATATTCTGTTTTGTTACTTAAATATGCAAAATTCAATATATATATTGTTTAAAAAAAACTGACTTAAAAAAACAATGATAGAAGTGTCTGTAGTTTTTAGGTGTTTGGTCTCAAATCAAACTATTTTTTGAACCCTGAATGGCGGTAAAGAGAAAAGTCATCAGGATCCATTCACTGGAGATCATGAATGCTTTTACCAAATTCCATGTCAGTCCATCCTGTAGTTATTAAGATATTTAGTTGAAAATAACATAGTTGACAGCGACCAGTGCAGTGGATCAGTCACTAAACTGACATATCAGAGTTTCTATTGAAGTGTTGTTGCCTCCAGCACTGTGTCTTGTCTTAACACCTCAACTTCTCCGTCACTTCTTGAGAATGTGAGGCATGCTGGTTCCTGGGAAATCTCACCACTAAGTCATCACCCTGGCACCCACAAGACCCCTGACCTCAGCGCTGTCCACCCGCTCACAGCCCATCACATCAAAGAAAAGGGTCAAGCGGGGAGTCGGAGGAGTTTGAGCTGTATACAGGAAGGGCTAGACAGGCACAGACACGCTTGCTTACAAACTCACTTTTTCCTTCCTTTTACACAACACTTGTTTATCCCTGAGTCTTTGAAAGCCAGAGCAAATAACATTTTTGTCAGCAGGAGAAACTAATCATTTAGACTTTACTGGGATGGAAACATCTGCACAAAGATACATGAATGAAGATACAGAAACGCACACAGACTTTCGTCCTAAAATCCTCTGATCTTAGTGAGTCTACAAGAGTCTTGTAACTACAAGGTTATCATATGATCTGAATCCTGTGTGACAGAGTTTATTTGGCCTGAATTCCAGTCAGCATGCTGTGTGTCAAAAAACTAGATTTGTGTAATGTGACAGCAGCCACAGGAGCATGTCATGTTTATGAAGGGAGAACAAATCACTTTCTGAGACCTTTGAAGAGATTTGCCTCCATCACCCCGTGGGTGGTTCATAATTACAGCCTCTAATTAAGCTGAAAAGAAGATTTCACTGTTGAAGATACACAAATATCCCTTTGGATACTGATTCCACTGCTTCAAATTAGGTATTGGCCAATATTGATTTCTTCTTCAGTATTAATGAAATAATCATTATACCGGTGGGAGAAAACAAAAGATTTCTAACTCTACGCTAGCTTTGACTTCAAATACTTTTTTGGAGCCGGTTAGTTTGTTATCAGATCTCTGCTTTGACTAGTTATAAAAACTATTACCCAATAACACATTTTTGCAGCATTCATGGCAGACATTTCTGTGAAAGCTAAATGTTTTTATAAGTTTAACAATGAATGGATGCTAGGTGTTGGAAAAAGGCCAGTTCACAGCTTTCAGGCATATAACTTGAATGTTACAAAGTCATAGGCACCGGCACTATGAGCGAGTCTGTGCACATACACAAACTAATTTAACACTATATTCTCCATATGAAGACTGCACAGGTTTCCAGCAGCAACATTTCATCATTTTGGACTGGTGTGATGAACTTATTATGCATTGGCAGATCCTGTGCAGCCCCAAGTAGAGGAGGGGGTGGGGGTTGGAGCGGTGACTGAACGGGTCACGGATCAGCTCCGTTTCCTCATTAGCTGACAAAACAACAATTTGAAAGTGTCCAGGCCATCTTTGTAATCTTTTATAATTTCCAGTTTGGTATTGATTTTTGTAGGAAGATCTTCTGCTCCTAGTGTCTGCGTAATATTGATCTCGCAAAATGCATTTTTCCTTGACAAGAAATCTTCTGACGTTTTGATCTTGCGAGATCTCGTGGAACAAGATCTCGTCACACCCTTACAGCATTATGATGAGCTGATTGAAAGTGGTGCTACCTGTTCATGATTCTCCCAACTCTGCTTCTGATTGGATCGCTCTGATATTCCAACCATCCAAATGGTTAAAGCAATAACTTGTTTCACGCCAATTAAAGGTAGAGTCAGATGAGTTATGCCTTCACTATATTTGGCAAAAATGACACCAGCATGCTTAAAAATGGTAACCTGACAGGCCAGGTGGATGTGTTTCACACATCCATCTGGGAAAGCTTCAATAGGAAACATTTGAGAAAGGGCAGAGGCTTTGAAAAAAACTTGGAGTGTAACTTGATGAACGTTCTGTCTGTCACATCTCTACAGGCCAATCAGAGCAACAAAATATGTGACGTAGCCGCTATCGAGCTGTGCGTGCGCAGCTACTGAGGAATAACGCAAAACATGGCGACTATAGACATGTAAGTACTCGATTTTTGTCGTTTTTGAAAGAAAACAACTCACTGCTGTTCTTTGTTCTTCTTTTAATGAAGAAATGTTGTCAAGTTCTGATAGAACTGGCCCTTTAGTAGCATCCACGCTAATCTCTTCCTCCATAACTGCACCAGCTCTTGCTGCTGCTTGTTCACGTCACGACTTTGCTGCGCCTGAAACTACTGCCCCTCGTCGCTGATTGGTCCTGTCAGTTTCTAACCGGGCCCAAACAGTTCAGATTGGAGCTTTGCAAGATGGATTCCCCAGCGAGAAACAAGGAAACGGGCGCATCCATCTGCTTTGCAAGGTTATAAAAATGGTATTTAAAGGGACATTTCAGTATTTTTGAAGTTGAGTGGTATGAGAGAGCAGTAGTGGCATTAGCCTCCAGTGATTTCAGTGAGCTCCTTAATGAAGGACTCACTGGTTGTACGTACTAGCCAGGAAGCTAGGCTATACAGCACAACAGATGGATACAGTTTCATTGTCAAAAATGTTTGAAGCATTTTATGTTAAACCCAGAAAGCCTCTGTGTTTTTGTCACCATCTTGCAATGCAAGAGCACATAACTTGTAGCCAAAGCTTGTATGGCAAAATAGTGACAAAAACGCACCTTCTAAATTCCAGGGAGAAACCGCACCCATCTGTCACGCTGTATAGCCAGGCTTCCTAGATGGAGCGACTAGCAGGTCGTTTTTAAATGAGCAATGCTCACTGAAATCACTAGAGGCTAATTCCACTTCTACTGCTTGTTAACAACATAATCTCTAGTAAATACAAAAAAGTGTTATTTTGCCAATATAGGAAATAGATAATTGTAACCCTCTGAATCTTTAGGAGTTACCACTGGCTTGTATGAAACAAATATGGAATACCTGCACAGTTTTAATGCATAGCTAAACAAGAAAATTCTCCAGTGTGCAGAGTACATATGCTTTTTCAATCATGATTTTGTGAGTATGTAGATATAATAAGGGCTTAATGCCTTTCCTGCCTCTTCTTATACTTACATTTCACTGATCCGTCTCCAAAGAGTCATTAAATAGCTCTCCCTGCGCCCTTGTGTGCGTTCCCTTTCATAAAGAAGAGTTATGACCACTCACTTTTTCCCCAGCTGACAGACATGGCCTCTCACACATACAAACAAATTCACAAGTTTTCTCACACATGTGTCCACACACTCCATTTAACAGTGAGTGTGTGAAGAAATCCAGATGAAATGCTGCGGTGCGTTGACCCCCTGACATGGCAGCGTGGTCGGGATTTCTTAACAGCACCCCAGAGGGAAGTGTCAACGGGCTGATAAAATGTCTAAAATGAGGTCCTGTCAGCTTTTTTTAAAAAAATGCCATCCTTAAAGATTGATTTGCTTTATTTTATCATCTCATGTGTGCAGAGTGTTTTGACTGTTAAAATGCATTATAATAAATCAGAATTATTGTTTCTGTCACATGCCTAAAGTCTGTGCCAAGATCTCCCACTGAGTAAACGTAAAACTGTGAGCCTGGGTGTGTTCGGGTTTATGCATTTCTCTAAATAACTTCAGTTGTTTGTTTTCTAAAAATGCAAAGAATTCATTCTTTCTACAATGAATTGTTCCAGCCTGTCAGTTAAATTTTACGCCTGGCACTTTGTCCTTATCTTACATTCTTACATCCTTTAATAGCCTCATTAAATTTATGACGGACTGATTTATTCCCCATCATAACACAGAACATTCCTCCATACACTTGAGAGCTTATTGGTTTTACTGTTGCTCTTTCGTGTTTTGTTGCAACATCCCAGCACAGAATTCCTCCCACAATTGTCTCAGATTTATTAGAAGATGATGGAGACCAAACAAAAACAAGCTGTTTCTTATTTTTCTCTCAAAGGAATCCTTGATAAAATCAGCTAAGTTGGTAGATATTCAATATTTTCATAATCTTTAATACCTTGTATTTTTCAATGACACAGTCTCTGTTATTTTATTTGTTTATATTTTGTAAAGATTCATAACCTTGCAAAGCAGATGGATACGCCCGTTTCCTTGTTCCTCACTGGCGAATCCATCTTGCAAAGCTCCCGTCTGAACCATTTGGGCCCTGTTAGAAAATGACAGGACTGATCAGCGACGAGGGGCAGTACTTTCAGGCGCAGCAAAGTCGTGACGTAAACGGGCAGCGGCAAGAGGCCAGTGTGACTGGCAGAAGAGCTTAGCATGGATCCTGCTAAAGCACCAGTTTTATCAGAACTTGACATCATGTCTTCATGAAAAGAAGAACAAATAACAGCAGTGAGTTGTTTTTTTTTTCAAAAATGACAAAAATCGAGTACTTAAATGTCTACAGTCGCCATGTTTCGTGTTACTCTGTGGTGGCTGCGCACACACAGCTCAATAGCAGTTACGTTACATGTTTTGTTGCTCTGATTTGTCCTGTAGAGATCTGACAGACATCCAATCACTCTCCGAGTTTTTTTCTTTTCCCAAATGTTTTCTAAAAATGTTTTCTATTGAAGCTTTCCTGGCGTGTCAGGTTAAAAGATTCATCCATCTTCAAAATGACCCTACAACAGCTCTCTCAGTGACTGACACAATTTCTTACTGACTGAAGGCCCACAACAACTAACTGACCGACACAGCCAAAACATGTTCTAAAACCTCTCCAGAGCTTAAGGAATTTTTTGCAGACTTATGAAAGAAAAAAGAAAAATAACACTGACATAAGTATCCAGATCCTTTGCAAAAACACTTGAAATTTATCTCAGGTTCCTCCCATTCTCTTGATCTTTGCTAACATGTTTCTACAACTTGTTTGGAGTCCACCTGCTTTAAAATGAATTGAATGGACAAGATTTGGAAAGGCACACACCTTTTTATAGAAGGCCTCACAGTTGACAATGCATATCAGAGCAAAAACCAAGCCATAAGGTCAAAGGCACTGCCTGCATAGCTCAGAGACACGACTGTTACAAGGCTACAAAAAATAGCCACTTCACTGAAGGTTCCCAAGAGCACAGTGGCCTCCATAAGACTCACAAGAAGTTTGGCACAACCAAGACTCGTCCAAAAGCTGGTCGTCTGGACAAACTAAGCAATCGGGGGAGAAAGGCCTTTGTAAGAGAGGTGACCAAGAACCCTATGGTCACTCTGACTGAGCTCCAGAGCTCCTGTGTGAAGGTGGGTCAAAGTTCCAGAAAGACAACCATCACTGCAACCCTCCACTGATCTGGGTTTAGGCAGGGTGGCTAGACGGAGGCCTCTCTATACAACTAATCCAGTCTAGATCACCTCTGAATGGAGTGTGATCTACCAGGTATCAAACTGTTTTTTGGACACACAGAGGTGTGCAGCAAGGATTACCACTTGGTATTCAAATGCCCTAAAGGGATCTAAATCTTTATTAATGCTTGTCTACACAGAGAAGAAGCCTCAGCTGGTGAAGATCCTTCCACATCTGTAAAACATAGCAACAGATGTTCTTTATTTTATGACATAAAACAACAAATTAAGAACTAATAAACATTTTCTGATTCTGCCTTTCGCCTGGTGCTGAATGTTTACACGACGGATCTGTGTCTGTGTTTCTGGACAGTTTTGTAGATGAGATGGGCTCTAAGCTCCTATCCCTCTCCTCCCCTCTGTTCAGCCCCAGAGGGGACAAATCCTGGATCGGGTTCCGCCCTCTCTAGCGGTGGTCTCTGCAGGAGATCTACACTGTGAAGGAATTCCACGCCGTTGTGTCTGTTCAGTACGTGAGAATATTGTATTTGCATGGGGCCATTTATCATTAAAAACATTTGAACTGGCTTTCCATGCTGCTTTGGAGGCTGAGAAAGGCTTCATATATTAGAAAAGTGGTCGTTACTTAAGCCCCCATGCCCTACTGTGGATTTGGATAGCTTAGCCTCTGCGTGCATACCACCAGCAGCTTTAGGAGAGTGAAGGACATGCATTCTTCTCCCCGTTAGGTAATCCTTAAATCATGCAAGCTTGACTTATTTTCCTGCCTTTTTTTGCCATTTCTTGACCTCCATATGACTGACTGGAGTCCGCCTGGGGTGGTTATTCTTTTGCAGGGACAGATTGACTGTTGGTGTTATTCTGTGATGCAACTTTGGACAGGTCTGCACTGTCATTGTTTGATTTAACCCAGAGGAGAAGGTGTATCCATTTATTACCTCATCCTACAGAGAGGCTCTGCAGTTTTGGAGTTTAAATCAGGAAATCATCCTTCAGGGCAAATAAACCTCTCACATGCTAACCAGGAGGGGGGTCTTGATGAATCTTTGAGATGATGTTTCTGTATCGCAGATTAGCTAATCATTGCTTCTCATTAACATTTTTCACTGACTTTGGAAAGGTTCCCATGAGTGCACATTCCATTCAAAAACAACACTATATCTAGATGTGTGTCATTAGAAGTGCTCTAGTTTGATTGCTTCCAATGGTTTCCTACTGGAAGACATCCTTAATGTTTGACAACCTCATAAACTCTCAGATGCATTACAGACCCCTCAGCCTCTATTTACTGTAGTCGTTGTGCAACTTCCTTTCTTCTCAGAGCTGCTCATTGCTACAACACCAGATTGATTTCAACATGAACAAATATATTTGATATTTCTCTAGAGTATGAAGGGGCCAGACAGGGTGAGAACAGAGTGGCTGCATGAATGCTGCCATTGTCTGCGTGGGCACACAGACTTACTGCCTCACACACTCAGACAGTTCTCCATACTGTCCTCCTTTCTGTTTCCCTGCTTGTTTTGTGTGAAGCAAACATTTTGTCTGCTTTAGATTTAACACTTAAACATCAGATCCTGCTCACCTTTTCTTAATTTCCAGTACTGTGCAAATGCTGAATGTGCCCACGCTCATGTGAGAGGGCGACCTCTGACCCCCGCCCCTGAGTGGCATGCTCGTAAATGTTTTCTTCAAATGCGCTGCTTCTCATAATCTTCGTCTGAGATGGGAAATCCCCTCATCTCTGGAGCTTTGTGGGGAAACACAGTAAAGGGTTTTTGTCTCAGATTATCTGCTCTGAGATCGGAGGGACTTCTGAGACAAACGCGTTAAGGAATCTCTCTCTAAGTGCAGTTATACCCACAAAACAGCGAGGCTGGATTGTTTAGCTGTTGATCCAGCACTGACCTGTTCAAAAGTATGAAGACAGAATAACAATAAAACCTCTTTAATGTAAAAGTGAAAAGTAATTTCTACAGAATAATGTAAATGAAATGAAAATGTGTAATGTGAAATTAGTGATTGCATAAATATTAAACCCTTTTAAAGTGACTGACCTAACACTTTACCTGAGTGCAGTGAATGTGTCTCAAGTGATTGTAGTATAAAGACACCTGTGTCTGGAAGGTCCTCTCACTGGTTAATCAGTATTCCTGGCTACCATTACACCATGAAGACAGAAGAACACTTCAAGCAACTCAGAGAAAAGGTTATTGAGAAGTGTAAGTCAGGGGATGGATACAAAAAAAACACAGCACTGAACATCCCTCAGAGATCAAATAAATCCATCACCAAGAAAGAAAAAGGAATATGGTATGTGTCAATCTGCTTAGATCAGGCCGTCCTCACGAACTGAGTGACTGTGCAAGGAGACTAGTGAGAGAGGCCACCAAAACACCTATGACTACTCTGAAGGACTTTCAAGGTTCAGCTGAAGAGATGAGAGACTCTACATACAACAACTGTTTCCCAGGCTCTTCACCAGTCAAAGCTTTATGAGAGAGTGGAAGAGAAAGGCACTGTTGAAGAAAACTCATGTTAGATCTCGACTAGAGTTCGCCAAAAGGCATGTGGGAGACTCCATGGTCGAGTGGAAGAAAGTTCTTTGGTTTGATAAGACCAAAATGGTGTTTTCTGGCCATCAGACAAGACACTATGTTTGACATACCCCAAACACTGCAAATCACCACAAACACACCATCCCCACTGTGAAGCATGATGGGGTGCTTCTCAGCAGTTGGCCTTGGAAGGCTTGTAAAGGTAAAGGGTAAGGGTAAAGTGAATGCAGCAAAATATAGGAAAATCCTGGAGGACAACCTTATTCAGTCTGCAAGTGAACTAAGGCTTGGGAGAAGATTTGTTTGCCAGAAAGATAATGACCTGACGCTACAGCGAAAAGCTACACAAAAGTGGTGTAAAGACAACAAGGTGAATGTTTGGAGTGCCAGGTCAAAGCCCAAACCTCAATCCAATAGAGAATTTGTGGCTGGACTTGAAAAGGGCTGTTCACATCCAGTCCCTGTACTCCTGTGCTACTTGATAGAGCTTGGGAACTTGTACAAAGAAGAATGGAGTAAAATTGCCGTGTCCAGATATGCAACCTTGATTGAGACTTATCCACACAGACTCAGTGCTGTGATTGCAGCCAAAGGTGCATCTACTAAAAACTGAATACATGGGGGTTAATATTTATGCAGTCACTTATTTTATCTTACATATTTTGATTGAATGGACATTACTTTGTAGAAATCTGTTTCCACTTGGACATCAAAAATGTTTTTCATATTTTTTTGTCTAAAAAGCCAAATTATATGGACCATGATTAATTATAAAATCATTAAAAACATCCAAATGGGTAAATACTTTCTATAGGCACTGGAAGTCCAAGAGGATGTACAATGAATACAGAATAACGACAGGAAGCTTTGTCTCCATATGCAGTTTGAAGGTAGAGCAAAACTGGGCCTTAAAACTTCATGATTGTTTAAAATCCCTCAGCAGAAGCTGCTGAGGAATAGCCTGACTGCTTGTATCTGCAGTGTCCTATACACCTTTGCACTCATAGCATCTTCAAGTTGCATGAACAAATAAACATTTGTTAGTAATACTAAATATTTCTTGGACTATATAAAGGATGTTTTCCTTTCTTATAAAAAGAAACTTTAATGTGACTGGAAAGAAGTTTAAAGTGGAGTCAGAAGATTGTAGTGCAAAAATAAGACCATCGGCTAACCAGGTCTGTTTTTAGAAGTCCCTGAGAGAAAGTGTGTGTTTAATGTGTGTGTTTTAATTTATTTTGGGCAGGAAAGAACGTGAGAGAGTGGTTGGGTGAAGGAGGAAGACATTATAGGTGATTTTCCACCCTGTCTGCATTACTTAAAACATACACACCTTGTGTTTCTCGGGGCTTCACACAAAGCTGGCCTTGTGTGTGCCTCAAAGTGCCCAGGAAGCCAGATCAGACATGGGAAAGAGTGTGATGGTTGACTAAGGATACAGTAGCTGCTGTGGTGTCGGGTGGCCTCACAGGATAGCTTAGAGAGAAAAGGTTGTGTATTCTCTTATTTTTAACTCCCACAAAGATAAACTGGGCCATGGCTGGAGATGGAGGGGGTGATAGAATAATCTGTTTCACTTTGTGGCCAGATGATGATGTCAGCCACAGGGCAGACAACACAGATGCACAAAAACCACCCCAATTCAAAGCTGTCTGATCCAGATTAGCTCATAATGGACATGGACTGTGTTTTTATAGCTAATAGATTGTGAGTTTGTTCCACATTTGAGGTTCCTTGTGAGTTCAGGCCACTGTGGTCAAGTATGTTCACTCATTTTTCTTTCCTAATGAAAACCAGAAACTACAGAGCACACAGCTACAGTCAAGGTTTTATTCTGTGTAAAGTGGCATTAGTATTGCTCTTATTCCATTTCATTTTTAATGTACAGTGTCCAGAATATAAATATGCTTGTCCCTTTTACTCGATTGTTAAAATTTTTTATTCATACACTTCTTCTACACAAGTAATTTTAAAGCAATTCAACCTACTTATTTTAATGATTGATGATGTCAAAAAATCAAATCCTCAAAAGACTTGTGATGAAGTAATCCTGCTTCAGCTTCAGGCATTAGTAAAAAGGCCACAATCAAACATTGCCCTCTGGTGGTTAAGAAGGTAATTGCAATGTATATTTTTTCCAGTCGATTTCAATTGTCCATATTTGTCTGAGTTTGCAGTTTGTTATTACACTTTGAGGTACCGTAACATCTTAACAACCACTGTAAGATTGTATTTTCCATTGGGACCACAATTTGTGGTTCAAAAGTTATTTCACTTTTTAGAACCTTTGTCACTTCTTGTCAAATATAACAATGCCAGACTCAGAGGGTTAAGATTTGCCTATCATAATCATAATCTGTGATGACAGTAGCATCACCGATAGCTTGGACATTTTTACATATAGGAAACATAACCTTGCAAAGCAGATGGATACACCCACTTCCTTGTTTTTCATTGGCGAATCCATCTCTCAAAGCTCCCATCTGAACCGTTTGGGCCCGGTTACAAAGTGGCAGGACCAATCAGCAACGAGGGGCAGTACTTTCAGGTGCAGCAGAGTCATGATGTAATAAGGCAGTAGCAAGAGCTGGTGCAGTTATGGAGGAAGACATTAGCGGGGATGCTGCTAAACCACCAGTTTTATCAGAACTTGACAACATTTCTTTGTTAAACGAAGAACAAAGAACAGCAGTGAGTTGTTTTCTTTTCAAAAACAACAAAAGTTGAGTACTTAGGCTACATGTCTATAGTCGCCATGTTTCGCATTATTCCTCAGTAGTAGTGCACGCACAGCTCGATAGCAGCTACATCACGTGTTTTGTTGCTCTGATTGGCCCATAGAGATGTGACAGACAGGACGTTCAGCCAATCACACTCTGAGTTTTCTTCAAAGCCTCTGCCCTTTTCTCAGATGTTTCCTTGGAGCTTTGGAGTAATATCATACAGACTTTTATTGTAGATAAGTCATAAAAAAATGATAAAACAGCACAGAAGTGTCATCATCGCAGAGCTGAGAACAACAAACCCAGAGGGAGTTGTATTCTATTCCTTAATGAGAAAGTCATTACTCAATGATATTTTGATATTCAGTACTGTGCAGGACTTTTAGGCATGCTTTGGCCAAAAACTGGAGCTGAAGTACGGTGTAGATGTGGTGAGTAAGCTGTTTGAGGGCACCATCGGATGGGAAGGAGGATTGACACAATCCTCGTTGTGCTCTGAATGACTTTGCGTATGGTAGAGGGCATTGGAAAATAATCTGTTGAAAATATAACAAAGTTACACCTTAAGGATGGAGTAAGGGATGGATGTGATGGCTTAGGGCCTTGGTTCCCAATCTGGGGTCCGGGACCCCCCAGGGGGGCGCTAGAGATCTTGGGGGGGGCGCGAGGCTTTGTCTGCTCTGAGGCTGCCAAAAATAGGTTTGCAAATATTGACTAAAACCATGATAAAGCAGTTATAAAGTAGTTCATACAAAGTTCTTTTGTTAAGAAAAGTATGCATCGACCTTTTTTAGGGTTTTATCAGTGGAACAGTTAAAATCTATGTTGATTTTTGGCAGCAATGTGCCACTTTTTCTTCTCTCTTGGGTCCTAGGGGGGGGCTCCGCTTTTCTGAGGAGCGTGTAGGGGGGCTCCAAGGAAAAATGGTTGGGAAACACTGGCCTAGGGTACCATCTGGGTGGATGATGGGCCATGAGTCCCTGGTCGTGCTGTGCCATGTCCCAAGAGCCTGAAACCGGCCAGTGGTCTCTGAGCACATGATCAGGGGTGAAAAAGGCCACGACAAAAGTGATGCTGTCAAGCTTGTCCTTAGCTGCTGAGCAGCACGTGTGTCGGCACGTGTCCCAGGTTGTGGCACATCTGGCCCTGTGATGAATCCTTAGTGCCCTACATACCTAAAATGTGACTTTAAGTTAGAATATATTTGAAACTGTCTGTTAATGTTTAAAATGTTACATATTAACTCAGATTAAGGTCAATGGTGGAAAAGGTGAAGGCCCTTCTATCTGTTGTGTCTTCAGGTTAAAATGAAAGAGTCTGTATAGCAGAGACAGCACTGAGGCTTTTCAGGCATTCCTTTTTCATGACCTTATATGAGGAACACGTTCCGGCCCAGGGTGGAGCAAGGACAAGCAGAAAGAGGCCACTGTGCAGAGCTGTCAGCATGAACGGACAGATGAGAGAAAGAGGGGGTAGGGGAGTGGAGTGAGGGAGGGAGGACATGAAGGTGGATGGTTTTTCCCCATGACATCACTGAGAGGAAAAGCTCCCCTCACTCAGGGTTTTTTTTTCCACAGCATGTGCTTAACATGTTAGCCCTGTTGCATGTAATGAACACCTTAACCGGCTGGCTGGTTTCAAGGCAGAAATGTGACTCCCAGTCCAGATCTTGTGTTTAAGTGTTTGATGAGGGGGAAACACAGAAACAAACCATGTCTGACTCATTTAGCCAAGATTATCAAGTGACTAATTCACACCTTCAGCATACAGTATGGACTCTATATGGCCTGTGTGTACAGTAAGCAGCTTGTTGTCCATCAAAGCTGCTGTGATGGGGAGCTTTATTTGTAAAAGCTGTAATGTTTTCCTGCCCAATTAGTTTCACACATATATCACTGGCACCTTTTGCCTCTGTTTATATGAACATGTGTTTGGACTTATGCAAAAATGAATGCCCAGACTTTCACCCATATCTTCCCAAATCACTATTTTGTCTCCCAGACATCCAGGAATTTCTGTATTTCCTTGAATTTTGATCAAATTACTCGCTGTGTGCCTGTGAAAGGATCCAGAGTGGAGGAAACAGAGCGCTCACCTCATTGGGAGCTAATCAGCCATATAGACAAATGTTCCAAAAAGAGTTTCTCACATCTAGACTTGCTGCCAGTTCTGTCCCTCTTCTGCAGCCATAAAACACTGTGTGTTTTTAGGCTTAGCAGCTTTCATTGTTACTAAGATAAAATACCAATCCTGCTTCCATTTGATCGAGACTTACTGGGAAAAGCTGTGACCTTTGACCTTGCCACATGTATTCTAAAACTGGGAAACAATTAAATTGATAAATCTCAATCTTAGAAGCTTTACAGATGGTGTATTGCCTGTTAGTGTTGTGTACTTCTATTGGTCCAGTTTGGCCTGGGGCCTTCCATTTGACATCCAATGCATTAAGGGTTGATGTAGAACTGTGTGTTTGCATTTGACTGATTGTCCTAAAAGAAAACAAATCTACCTTCTGGTACAAATAAAGTAACTTGAACCTGAACCTGAAGAATAACACAAGAAAGTAGCAAATCTTTACAAATTTGTTTGGATTAAGTACACTCTGGGAACTTTTGCATTAATAAAATGCCCACTATATTGTTATTTTTTTAATGGGCCAGTAAAGAAGTGGCTATGATTGACATACCTTTAATTTTTCATGTTTTTTTTTTTCCTGATATGATGATAATTTCAAACTAATTTCAGCCTATGTTGTTATCACTATCGATATACAGTGCATTCAGAAAGTATTTAGACTCCCCTTATTTTTTCGGTTTTGTTATCTTGCAGCCTCCCAGCAGTGGGAAATGAAATTCCAGAGAGCACAGTGGTCTCCATAATTCTTGAATGTAAGAAGATTTTTAGAGCTGGTCGCTGACCAAACAGAACAATTGCGGAAGAAGGGCCTAAGAGTGGTGACCCAAACCTGATGGTCACTCTGGCTGATTTCCAGGATCATGTGTGAAGATGAGACAAAGTTCCAGAAGGAGAACCATCACTCCAGCCTTCCACTGATAAGGGCTCATGGCGGGGTGGCTAGATGGAAGCCTTGGGTCGGTGCAAAACGCATAAAATCCTACTTTGAGTTTGCAAAAAAACTCAATGTGAAACATCAAAAATTGAGGGAAATAAGCGGAACATGAGCTTTATTTCAAGTGTATTTGCAACGGGTCTGTCACTCATACCAATGTGTCAGATGTTTTTACTTTTTTAGGCAGCTATCTGCTGGTACCAATATCATGCCAGTAATATCACAAAAGCCAAGCCAAACAAAGAAGAAGTCTAGACTGGATGAAACACAGTTCAGTTCAAACACTTTACTTGTAAGTTTGTGCTCTGCAGTCCTTCCCTTTGATTTTAGCTCTCCTTATAAACTTGTAGCTGTGTAAGACGTGGAAGAATTTTCTCCCACAGTCTACTTGAGAAACTCAGCTCCTCTATCATAAAGTTCACCTCATGTTGTGTTAAGTTGCTGAAATGTTTGGCTTTGTCAGTCTCCTGCAAACATATCTGTGCTCATGATTTTTTAAAAATTAAAAACAGAACAATATGTGGTTAACTCTCATCATTTCTTCAGGAAAATATGGCTTTTACCCTCAACATAATGACACAAATATTTGTTTTGTGTGTTAAACTTACTGCAGATCTGGTCAGGAAAACGGCCTCTCTGTATAAACAGGAGTAAATGCTCTTCCTGTTAAAACTCTTCATAGCTGATACAAACAGCATCAGTCAGCTCACAGATATTGAAATCCAGCAATGGTGTTTCTACTTGTACACAATTTAAGAGGTAGGTTCATAAGAGTTCTTATTAGTGATGGATTTTGTGTCTCCTAGATGTCATGAAGGAAACATGAGCTCTCTTAGGCCTAAACATCAGTTGTTTATAAGTGAAGGTATGTTAACACATCACTCTGACCGCTTCCTCTAGTGTTGTGATTGTTTTTCTGCTGTACATTTCTATACATCTGTATCTAATCTACGTCTCTGCAGCAGACACCACTTTTCACTGCTTTACTGGCCTGTAAGGACACTATTATCACACTCACAGATGTTTCAGCTGGAATGAGTCCAGTGTAAAGTGGTGTGTACTGTACGTAGCCGAGAATGATCTAATGCTTCTTTACAGGACAGGCACAGTCACATTTTAGAGGGCTAAATGGGGATTTAACTGCAGCTGTGGGACATTTTTGGAATCATTAGCTCTTACCTGGAGTTCAGATGGAAAATAGATTTAATGGTGCGGGTGTTGGGCTTAAAAATGCATGTCCACTTTTGTGTAATAGAGCCCTGAGTTTATGTGCTAAAATTAAATAGTTCTTAACATTTCATTCTTTTAATTAGTCTGGCTCAGGAATTGAGTTTTAAAATAACAGGGCATGTCTGTCAGTGAGGGCTGAGTCTAGGTAAAGATGCATTCAACTCTTTCAACATGCAACTCATGTCAGGATACTGAGTTCAGACAGGATTTTATCCCAGTACATTTTTTTGTATTTCAAATTTTTATAAAGAACTGAGATTTTATATACATGTAATGAAGGATGATGATTCATCATTGGCCTGTGGATCAGTAGCTGAGACAGTTGTCTCTCAACTGGAAGGTTGGAGGTTTGAACCCCAGCCCCTGCAATCACAGGGAAAGGAAACAAGAAGTGGGCAGTGTTTTTGAATATTTAGTCATTATCTCAAAGGTACGATAGTGGATTTATGCTGATAATCATTCTGTCTATATATTTTCAAACTCATTTTAGTCGATACAGACATGAAGTCACCTTATTTGGTGTTGTAAAGAACACCAAGTATCTCCTCAAAGAGAGGCTGAGTCAAGCAGAGCTGAGATTGGAGCTGGGAAGTACATCAGGGAACATCTCCCACTCCACATTCAGGGAAAAGCTGTGGAAATCATTGATCACCTGAGTCACCGTCTCTGACCAGTTCACATGGTCCATGAACACCTCCCAGCTGGTCAAAGAAGCTCAACAGAAGTTCTTTTTCCTCAGAAAACTGAAACAGGCCAAACTCCCCCAGAAACTGCTGCTGAACTTTTACAGGAGTTCAGTGGATTCCATCTTGACACATTGTATAACAGTGTGGTACATCATTTTCACTGCAGCAGAGAGGAGAGGCCTGCATCATGTGCTGAAAACAGCTCAGCATAGTGTCAGGATGGAGCTACCACACTTGGACTTGGTTTACACCAACAGGATGGAGAGGAGGGCTGTCATTATAATAAAGTACTTGACACACCCCAAACACTCCCTCTTTGACCTGTGACCTTCTGGCAAGCAGTTTTGGATAATAAAACATTATCCTAAACGACCTCTCTGAACACTCAAACTAGAGTAAAAATTGCACTGAGACTTAGAAACTTGAAATTACAAGCATACATGCCTCAGTCATCTTATTGCTACGTCAGTCACTTTATTTTCTCAACAATCCTGCTCTGAAACATATAAACGGATGCTGCTTTAGCCTTATTTTTCTTGATCTATAAATCTTAGGAATATATATATATATATATATATATATATATATATATATTTGTACTGCTTTTATTCTACTTCATTATGATATATGCTATGATATATATGTAATGATATGATATGATATGATATATGACAGATATGATATAGTCTGCCAATATGTACAGACAGTAGTACATATTGGCAGAAACTTTTATATCTGCCAGAACAGACATTTAGTCTTTAAGCTAATAACTGCTGATACAGATATTATGAAGATGATATTTTGCATCCCTAATTATTTCTATGAAAGATTTTATGCAACAAACCATAATTATTTCATTGTTTTTATCAGTGCCTGTGACATATGTGTGCCAAAACAAGCCGTTCTCAGATTTTCCCCTCTCCTCTACTGATCTTCCTCTCAGCTGCCAGCTGAGAAGAAGATAAGGAGAGCCACATTCATTAAGGCTGGTCTATTTTCTGAGATGGGCATGGTCAGGGGCGGAGTCAGACAGCTCAGTAACATTCAGTAACAAGGCAGGACACAAAAACAGCTCGTTCTGAAACAGGGATTTTTAGACATACCAATACTGGAGTGTTTTTGGAGACCTCTGAGACCAATATAAACATGTCTTAAAGGGGTATGTAGAGCCACATTATGTAATAATGCCGCATTATGTAATAACACTAAATCGCTTAGTAACTTATGCCTAAACCTAACACTCCTTCAGGGCTCTAGACTAAACACCTAACTTTAACCCTAGGACTTAAGGTGGGCTCCAGGGTATACCCTACTACCTTGCCCTAATCCTAACCGCTTAGTGGCTTACAAAATGTGGCGTTATTACATAATGAATTGAAAATTTATTACATTATTACATAATGTGGCAATACAGGGTAATATATGTGACCTTTACTGCTGCACCACCTGAAGTTGACTGTTGCTCATAGGAAAGCATTCGCTCGCCAACATTGAACAACAAAAAAAGAGGAAAGCCGTTCCATCAGTGACACATCTGAGATAAGCTAACTTCACCTCTCTTAACTCTAAAATAAAATAGATCATTTCTTTAGTTAAAAGCATTAAGCAACGCTAAACCATTGAGCCTGTTAAAGGCAATTTCCATAATATGTTAGCATCAAGCTAACAAACTCAGTCCATGGCGTAGAATCTCTGAATTTTCTTGTGACATTTAAAATGTAAGTTTTTTTGAACAGCCCATTTCTTGTGTTATATGTACAGAGAGATTTCCATATCTGCCAGCATCCATCCTTCACTTTTTAAGCCTATATCTGCCGATACCTTTATTATGAAAATATTGATTATTCCTGTAGTTCGAATGTTGGCTTCTCTGTTCCAGAAAGTACAAAAGTGATGGATCTGACCACCTATGAGAATTTTTTGAGGAGAAAGGAACATTAAATATGTGGTTCAAGCATGTAACCAACACTTTTGTTCTGTAAAGCCGTTCCAGGAGGTCAGAAGGACGCCATGTGTAACCTTGAAATCCTCCTTGTGTGTGGACTCCTCCTGATTTATTGCAGCTGTTCTTGTGTCCAGTGTTAACCTGAACACTAACCTCCATCTTCTTCCCCATGACTCTCCTCCCCTCTTGGGAACCGTAAAACCTCTTTGAACAGCTTGTCTCTTAAGTATTCAGGCCTGCGGTTGCCAGGTTTGACCACTTGTTGCCAGCTCCTCTCTCATTTTATGGGTGGTAGTCGTGCCTCCGACAAGCCATCTGTGTCTCTGTCTCCACGGCTGTTTGTGCCTTTGCCATACAGGAGTTTTTTTTCACAACACCTTCTCTGCGTCTGTGGCGCCAGACCAAGCCTATTTACATACCTGGGAATCACGCAGGAGGCCCAGAGGCATGCAAATGTACGTTTGCCTTGGCACTGCCGTGCACCCACATCAAGAGCTGGTCTTTGAGAGTGGCAGGGCGGTCCAACAGCTCGAACACAGGTCGCTCTTTAGTGAGGAGGGCAGACTGAAGCACTCACTGAGTGAGAATCATTCACCTCTACAGGTGCTGCTTTGAAATCTGTGTCAGAGGAAAAATGGACTCATGTGGTGCAACATTCAATGATTTCAAAGATTTGATGTTAAATGCAGAGCTTTAGTGTTTGTGTGAGTTCAAATCCTGAGTGGATTCATGCCTGATGGAGATTAAATTAAATATTTCTGATGTAAGTATTTGGTTAGGGTGAAAACTATAAAAAAAAAGTTTGAAACATCAGTATTAGATGAAGTGTTTCTGAATTTGTGTAACTTATATGGTCGTGTAAATAAGAAGTGAATAGTTTTCAATCATTTGCACTACTGTTTTAGATAAAACAGAAGGAGGTCTTTAACTTGTTCTCCTACAAACAGGAGGTCCTTGATATGCAGTATTTTAGCAACTGGGCTTTACTTTTTTTGCTTTATCTCTTGGAAATATTTGTCTCAATAGAATAAGTCCCATGATCCAAGAGAAAGTATACAGTAAGTCGCCTGTGTTTAAGGCTTCATCATATTTTTGACATGTCTAGTTTTGGATAATGGATCTGGCTCAGTGTCTGACCACAGCTGTGTTTGTGCTGGGAAGGAGTCCTGGAGAAATTCCCCCCTTCCAGCTGACCTGACCCCGTAGCGTGAGCCAGGTTATCCCCAGTGGCCCAGAGGTGGGTGGAGGTGAACGCCTGTCTTTGGATGCAGACTGACTCCCCTGCTCACCATACTCCCTTTCCACCTCGGTGCACCATCTCTGCTCTGATCTTTACTGTTTTGACTCTCTGACTCTCAATAAAACATACCACCAGATTATTATCACAGTCAGGAACCCCAGTCAACAACAGTATCTCCATGGAGAATATTCTCCCTCAGTTATCTAAAAACAACTTCATCAGGCATGCAGCAGCAGACTCATGATGTGAAATGTGTGCTTGAGGTTGCACCATAGGATAGAGAAAAATGTTAACTGGAGAAACACTTCAAGTGATTTCAGCTGTATTTAATGCTTCCCACATTTTCTCAAGTGTTGCAATGCAACCCACTTTTTGGGTTTCCTCAGTGTACATTAAAGAAGTGCATAAGCACTGGACTGGTTGAATTTACTTTCTTTGTATACACTGGTGGAGATACAGGTAAGGTGTCACAGAATCTAAAACTTTGATATCATTCTTGAAAAAAATGAAACAATATTGATAACTGAAACAGAATTCCTAGACACCACATCTGTCAGTTTCTGTTTTTAAATGACTTAAAAGTCTGTGCATTTTAGACAGAGTGCAGGAGTTTGTCGTAATTTTTGATGGACTCATTCCTCTTCTGTACACCTGTCTCATGAAAGAGAAGTAGTTTTTAAAAGCTGCTATTAGGTCCTACTTATCATTAGAAGTAGTATCGTTTGACAACACGGTATCAAAAAAGTTTTAAAAGTTGAAAAACTTTGATGATGATGGACATCATATTCAAAATGTCTTAAACTGCCTGTTTTTGTGTCTTTTAACCCATTGTTGCCACTGTCTAACTCCATTAAATTACCTTTTTTGTCTGTTTAAACCTTATCCACCACTTTCTATACACATTTTTTGCCACTTTCTGCCCATTGCTGCCTCTGTTTACCCATCATTACCACTATTTACCCCCTTTCACCACTCTTTTATGCCTATATTTGCAAATTTTAACTACATTTTACCACTTTTCTGCCTTTTTTTGGCAATTTTAACCACATTTCAACACTTTCACTACCTGTTATTGCCACTCCAACCCATTTTCCTCACTCTCCACACTTTTTTGCCTGCGTTAACCCATTTTTCCAGTTTCTAACCCCATTTAAATACCATTTCTGCCTGTTTTGCTACTTTTAAGTGATTTTCCCCCTTTCCGACACTTTTTCTACCAGTTTTTGACACTTATAATTTTAAACCATTTTGACAGACAGCTAAATACTTCAGCATAAAATGAAAAAATGTTGTGACTTTGATAAAAGTGATTATTATTCGGGTTGAAAATAAAAAATGGTTATCACAGCTTAATTTTACAATGGACCATAATTTTGATGACCTTCTTAGGCCCCCCATTGGGCTGGACCCCATTAAGCTCCCCCTTTTTATCCCCCCTTGTTCACAGAAAGAAAGCTCCTGGTTCAGATCCCTGTTGACAGGGCATTTCCCTGTGGAGTCTGCATGGCTTCTCTCCTGGCGATCCAGCTTCCTCCCACAGTTCAAAGACAGTCCAAAGGTTCATTCTGGCTCCAGCATTTAAGACCTTAAACAGTTCTTCTATATGCCTACCACATCCCCTATAGTTGAACACGTCTGTCTGGTTGGTCAGTCATGCTGTGAGTCTCACTGGCTCCAGCAAGGTGATCAGACTGGGAATGCACTCGACACCGCTTCTCTCTCTGTTTGGCCTTTTCAGGGGAATCCATGCACATCCAGGGTTTTTTTCTCTCCTGTCTCCTTTGCTGCAAAATGAGACACAATTTAATCTGACAGGAGAGTCATTCATCAGGAGGAGTGGGTCTATGTGGGGGAAAATTACTCCTGTTTCTGCTATCAGAGAAATTCAGTTTGTTTTATGATGTTTTGTGTGAAGGCTTCGTGGAAACGGTTTCACCTCCCCCGTAAAAAACACAGAGCTTTGTTTTTGTATCTATGTGGGTTTACACAGAAAAGGTCAGTCCAATGTTTTAATCAGATTTCACAAATCTTTGGATGATAGCGGGAGTTTCCAAGCTTTTATTCACTTTAAATGTTTTTCTGTGAAAGAAAATCCAGCAAAAGCAGAAATGTTTTTGTTGTAGCAGTGTCTTTCCTGGAAAAGATGAAGCAGTAAACATCTGTGTGAACTGTCAGAGACAAATCTTCTGCATAATGTGGGCACCTGCTGGGATCACGCAGGATTCAAACAAAACATGATTCTTTATTGAGTTTATATTTCTGTGTCAGTCATTTTGTCATCCGGTTTCATGTTAAACTCTTCTCATGTACTCATTAAACCACTCAAACACTGCATCACTCTGCCTTTTTGTACATCTGAGGTTCATGTACTAAACTTGTTAAGGGCTGTTGTGTAGGATGATTGTGTTTCTGTGAGAATATAGTAGGAAGAAATGTGACCCATGTTCAGACTTGAACATGATAAGTATCTTATCAGACGACAGCCCGGCATGTTCTGATGGTTCACTTCTTGCAACGTGACGCGTGTTTAAAGTGAAAAAAGAGCATCTAAAGCTATAAGAAAGTAGCCCCTTTAGACATCTGTGATCTTCCTGTCTGAACTGACCCTGTTCCTCTACTGATAGCAAACACACTACTGTTGTGTGCTGTGGTAAAACCAGGGAGAAGATGTTTACGTAACTGAAGTGAAGAATCCTAACATTAGCTCGATATTTTGTAGTGCTGATTAGTGTTTGTGGGGAAGTAGACTCTTCCACTTCTTTTTATTTTTCTACTTTTCATTTGTTTTTACAACTCTCCACCTAAAAAGCTTGAAAGAAAAGGCACAGATGGCCTAGTGGTTAGGCTCTCCATATGCATGGGCGACCATGGTTCATGGATCCTTTCCTGCATGTCTGTCTCCCACCTTCTCATCCCTGTTTCCAATTCTATCCACTATCAATGAAGGCACGAAAAGCCCCAAAACAAGCCTTTAAAAAAGAGGTGCTTGAAAGAAGCAGGAGTAATAATAGAGAAAGGGACGAGTGTTAAGCCTTGAAAAGAAATGATCCACTGCTTACTAAAAAAGATTTTGCAGTGGAATGCTTGGCAAACCTGTGGAAGGCCCAAGGAAAAGTGTTGTCCACTCACAAAAAATGTCATTTTTATTGTGCTCTAGATAATTTATTTTCTGATTATGTCTTCTCTGTCCATGGGTCCCAACCTTTTTTTGGTTGTACCTAAGAAAAGCAAAACACCTCAAGATCAAATCGAAAAGAAAAATAACACATTTCTGTCAAAATTTAACATTTATTTTAGTTGTTTCATTGAAAAAAAATAAGAACATAGACATACACCTTTTTATACCAAAAGGCCTTTGTATAAACAACTTAATAACAGTTTTATCTTGGTTTTAGTTAGAATGTGCAAATCTAATTTTGGTAGCCTCAGTGCAGGCAAAGCCTCGCACCCCTGAGATCTGTGGCATCCCCTTTAGGGGGTCCCGGACCCCAGGTTAGGAACAGATGTTCTATTGAATTTTATGTTCCTAGGTTGGCTGTGCATGGGGAGTCATTTTTATCATAGCCTCAAAATAAGTCCATTGAAGATGATGTTTTTTCTTAACTCATATCAAACTTGATTGGCAAATAAAGAAATCCTAATAATCCTGTATCATACAGGCTCATTAACACACTTACTTAATGCCAAATATTAAAATTTTGACTTAATAAGTTGTACTGGTCACCAAACAGTCACAGGGCTGAACAACCAAGCACGCTTACATTAACAGCTACGGGCATTTTAGAGTCACAAATTAACCTAACAGGCATGTTTCTGGACCATGGGAGGAAGCTGAAATACCTGGGGAAAACCTGTGCATGTGGGGGGGAGAATGTACAAACTCGACACAGAAGGGCCCTGTCTGACTGGGAGTCAAACCAGGAACCCTCTTGCTGTGAAGTAACGTCACTTAACACTGCGCTACTGTGCCGCCTGTGCTATCGTGCAGTATTTATATTGTGGGCCACATATATCATATCATGTCTTATCGTGTCATAAAGTATCACATTGTATTGTGTCGCACTGTGTCATATTTTATTGCATCGCATCGTGTCACATCCTATTTTATGGTTTGGTATCATAACCCAGATGATCGCATGATAACAGAAACAAGAAGAAGAAACAGCAAAATGGCAGACTGCAGTGAAAAAGTCAAGAGATGAATGTTCAGCTCTGAAACTTGTACCAGCTAGCAGTTTATAAATTCAGAATCCTGCATTTGACCTCTTAAGGGTCATTTGAGATTCCTCAATTAACCAGATAGCATGACATCATAGAAAATTGTCTTAAATTAAATTCATTATAGTAGAATTGCTACAGTAGGATTGATATTGCTATTGTTGTTTTGGGCTATGCATCACTTATTTTATCATATTATTTTTTTCGAATTTAATTGTATTTCACATATGCCAGCTCAAAACCTCCTATCTCCAAAAGCACCACTTAATAGGGACAGAAAAAGCACTGTATTTTTTAAACAATTTAACATGAGAGAGGTGATAGTCAGCATCTTCTTGACAGTTTTTTGGTTAAAATTAGTGTGAGAAAACTGACATTATGTAAAGGGTGACTAAAAGCACTGATTTATGAAAAGATGAAATAAAACCATAAAAAATGGAGATATGAGGTTTTAGCCCCATGCCTGCAATTTGCCACACATCACATCATAAATCATTTTAAACTGTATCATATTACGACTTGACCTGTCATCCTTCATCCACTTCTGGATATCCTGCAGTGTTTTCCTAATTTCCCCCCTTATGGTTGTAATTAAAGGAGAAAAAACTCAAAATAATATTAATCTATTTTTTTTGTATTTCCATGAATGACTTGCATCAGTTTTGGCTCATGAAACCTCTTTAAACAAACTCCTAAGTGTCCAGTTTGTACAACGTACTTTTCTGTTTTGCTTCATTTATCAGTGAACAGCTGCCAGCACTGATACATCACAGCTGCTGTTTTTCATCCTTTCTGTCTTTCCGTCTTTAACACAGGAGACAGTCTGCACTGTTTCACAAACACATGAACTCTCACTTCTCTGTCTGTCAGTGTTTCTCTGCTTCTACTCTGACATATTTGATGAATTTTTAAAGAGGGGAATGATAGGTCTTTGCTTATTATTTCATTAAAATACTCTGTATGACCATTATGTTGAGCTGCTTTTGGTGCCTCATTCATCATGTGTGCTGTATTATGACAGCTCTCTTTAATGACAGGATGTGGATGGGAACAGTGCATCCCTCTAAATCTGCTCACTTTCCTTTGTTCTCATCGAACAAACTCTGAAATATTACTTCTTTAAGTCAGGTCTAATCTTCTTTCCTTGAACCATATTTTTAAAAGGCTTAGATACTTTCTCTATTGGCAGTCAGTCATCTTTTGTTCATGTGTGAGCAGAAGATTTGCAGATTGTGTCCATTTTTCCTCATTGTAAAAAACCTTTAAAGCTTGTAGAGATTCACAGTTACATATGAGCTTTTCTTTGGATGCCAACTGTGCATTTGTTTCAGTTTACATTTGAAGTCTAGTGTATATTTGTATATTTTGAAGAAAAAAATTCTGCTTTTCTATGCCAAAATGGAGATGGCAGCTTTGAATTTCCTTAACGCTTTTACGTTTACTTACCTAAGACATTATGATAGACTTAAACAAAGTATATCAGATACATGGTATTAACTGTATTATGATCTTAATAGCGTGTGTCCTCTCTGTCTCTTCCTTTCTCTTTAGTTGAAGCAGCCAAGCAAAGCAGCAGCGGCAGCTCACACATATTTCCAGGCAAACCCTGAACATGTGGAGATGGGTCAGAACTTGGAGCAGTACAAAGACCTGCAGGGCGTGAAGGAGGAACACTTTGTGGACAGAGAGGCCCGGCCACACCAGGTACGCAAGGAAAACCTTCATGTACAACTATGGATAAAGATGCATGATCACATTTTTGTCTAGAATTCCCTCTGAAGCTTCTTCCTGCACAGTTTGAATACAAAGGATGTGTTTCCACCAAGCAGTCCTGTTCAGTTTGTTTTGGTACAATAAGCAGTTATTTGAATTTCCACTTTCAAAAGGGAAACACACCATTATCCATACCGTCCTCCTTTTTTCAGTACTCTTCTGTTTGGGTCCCAGCTGCCTATCTGATTCTTAAGGATGGAGCTAAATACACCCATGCCTACCAAGTAAATGCAGAGTTTGCTGAGGAAGGGCAAGCGAGATCAGAGTTTAGCATACTAAACTGTGCTGCACCAAACCAGGCTGTTTGGTGGAAATACTTCCTAACTGTCAACTTTGAGTCCCCAGCAATCCATTCTGGCCTAAATTTCTTGCTTCCCATTTCTACTTTAAATCTTTCCCAAAGAAAGAATTCAGCTTTTTCTCACTGTAGAACAGCTCCTTTGTGTTAATAGTCAATAGAGTTTAGTGACTGGAAACTCATCTAGGCCTTTTAGTGCCTGTTGCATTGAGGCCCTGAATTCCAAAGACCTTTGAATTCTTTGTGTTCTGGCTAATTTATTGTTTGTCATCCCTTTTCACTCGACTCTCATCCATTTTCTCCCTCTGAATTTCCCATTTCTGTTCTTATTTGCATGTCAAGATTTTACAAGTTCCTGTAGAAACTGCTGGGCAACACAAAAATCTAAGCTTTAAAACATATTTGTCTTTTTGACTTTAGTTTATTCACCACATCTGCTCTCTGGTGGCAAAGATACATTTATTTACTCCCCCATCCTTACAATGATTTTCTTTTGGAGGGATTTAAATTAATGTATACTCCATCTTATTTCAGGTATATTTATTAAAAAAGATTCAGGTGGAAATCCTTCTGGCACCCGTCTCTCTTCTCTGTTTACTGCAAACAAATGATCATCACTGCTGCAGGAAACATGATGTGCACCACAGGACTCATTAAATCTATCATAAACTGGCTGCTGACAGCTACTTAAAGTTGTGTTTTCTGAACTTTAAAAGTGACTAATAGATATTTGCCTTTATGAAAATGCCTTTCATAAATCATTTTAGCCATAGTTAAATCATGAGCAGCTTGCAGACACTAATGGTCATAAATACTGATCCCATCATGCCTTCTTCCTTCCTCACAGCGCTCCTTCATGGCAGCAGTGAAGCTGTATGATAAAGGCGACTATGAAGGAGCCATACTTCTCTTTGAGGAGGCTTTAGAGGAGTATTTCAAAGCAGACGTGGAATGTCGGGCCCTCTGTCAGTGGCCCCAGAGATTTGAAGGCCACGACCACCTCCGCTACAAATACAGCCTGCATGAGTTAATATCAGGTAAGTGACAATGTCATAAAGGGTGAACTTGTGTTGAAAGAAGTTGCTGACATGCTCTTTGTTGTTCAACGTATTCTTTAAATAAAGAACGAAACATTTACTCGTTTTATCAGAAACAAGACTTTCCCTTTAGGGTTAGATTTATTTGAAGAGAATTCACGAAAAAATGTTTTTCAGCTTTACTGGCCAAGTATCTCAATACTTGTAAGTACATGAATAAAAATAAGATACAAAAATAAATAAAAATGAAAAAAGCACTTAAAAAGTTCAGATCTGAATATGTACAAGCTATTGTCAGGTATGCTTTATAAGTCAGTGTATACTGATAGTTTGGTTGCAAGGGTGCAAGAATGCTGACTAGACATGTTCAGATTATAAAATATGCAGGTATGTTGGCAGGTTTACATGAGGTAGATAAGATCATCTAAGATGGGTTACGTTAATTAGTGAAAATGCGTACGAGGTGAGGAATTTTCTGCAGTGAGCTTTCTTACAGTGTTTGAGTTACAACGAATAGATAAATCGAACAAATGTGTGTTTGAGGTTAAGCATTTTACCACAGTGAGCTTTCCTACCTCCAGTTTCCACCTACAGTGATTGCGCCGCGATCCGCCAGTGAGGAAGTCTATCAGAGCAGTTCCACTGCTTGGCGCTTCAGTCTAGCAGCGGTGCATCCCTGGAGTGCACGCGCTGCAGGTAGATCTATTTTCAGCACTGGTCGCTGCCAAACCACGTCAATTCCTGTCGATCTGAAAGCTCCAAACAGGAAGTCACAAGTGTAGAATATGCGGTTCTTTCAAAATACAACGCAATGCACAGACTCCTGATCGCAAATCATCACTATGAGAGCAAAGGGTCACTGAGAGGTCAGTGGGTCAAAGAGCTGCAACGGCGCCATTGATGAGGAAAAGCTAACTTTTAAGGACATTTAGCCAAATAATTTTACATAAAACTACACATCCTTTAAAAAAACATGAACATTTTAACTTCCTAATGTTCTGAACCAATGGCAACAGCAATAGTATCATGGACTTACACCAGAAAGGATGATAAATTAACCCCAAAAGGTAAAATAGTTCACTCTTGACATACTATTCCTGTGAAGTCGCAGTTCTCCCGTGTGCTCTGCCCGCTGATCAGGGCTGCACACTGCAGCGCAGTGCTCTAGACACGTTTCCAGTGGGCGAAGTCGCTTGCTTTTGGTCGGAATTGGTGCGCAGCACAGTCCTATGTGGAAATTGTGGGTTACAGTATTTAAGTTCCAATAAATGGATTAATTAGTGCAAATATGCATGTGGGGTAAGACATTTTACCACAGTGAGCTTTCTATACAATAAAGCAGTAAGAGACAGTGCAGGATATTTTACATTAAGCAGTGCTAGGTTTTATCTTCTGATTCATAATCTAACATTAAGTGGAGCGTTGTGTCAAATAGTGTAAAATTCACACTTTTTCATGATAGCTTGGTGGTTAAAATCAATGGAGACAAGTGGCCTGTAGCAATTAGGTCGCACCTGGGGGGTTTGTATGTGGTTAGCCTGTGTTCACAACACATCAGTGTGTCCTCTTCCACGTCATTCGCCACTCTTCCTGATGACCCAATCTATCTACTGTACTATCGAATAAAGGGTTAAAATCCCCCTCAAAATACTTCAGCTTCTACTGGCTTGTGCCTTCTTTAGCAATTAGGGCCACTACACTAAATATGTGGAGGATAAAATCATTGAGGACATAAGATATAACATTTTATCCACAGGGGGCTCTAAATTTGGCACAAACACCTGAGCTTTAAGTTTATAAGTTAAAAGAAAATTAATCAAAACTATTTTAATCAGTTACATAAAAGAACATCCCTTCATCAGCTATGCTGTTTACAATAGTATAAAGTAACAGCCTTTTCCTTTTGACTGCACTGCCTTAAATATTCTAAAGCTCCCAGTCTGTGTTTACTTCCTTTTGTTTAAGCATGCTGTTTTGTGAACAGGAGTCCCATTCCTGTGTCTCTGTAAAGATCAAGGCATGTTTGATGTGGGAGGACTGATTTATTTACCACAAAACTGTCACCAGTTCAACATGACGTGATTATAATGTTACAGCCTAGCATCATAGATGGTCAGCGTTGGCTTTTCTCTGTGGAAGTGGAGGCGGGTTTGTGTAGTAGCCACAGCTTCATTTCTGTTGTCTTTAATATGTACAGCCTGGGTGCATAAACAAGGAAGAGACAGCTAATGAGTTTTGTCTAGGCTTTGTTTTACTTACAATCAGGGGATCATTTTACAAAGCACCACTGTAGCAGAGGCTGTGATTGTGATGTTTATTAGTGTTAAGATGTAGGAAATAAATATGTTACTAGCAGAATTTAACGAAAGAGAGGGGGGTTTAAAGGATTAGTTTCTCGTGTAGCAGCTTTTCAGGGGTTTGTTTTGAATTAAACATAAAAAACCGTGTCTCTTTACAGTATTCAGATCCTGTCCAAAAGCATTCACATCTGTGCTCCTCTGAGACAAGATGAAGACCAAAACAGTCCAAAACTCCTCTGTCTGAGAGTGAGGAAAGCAGGGCTGCAGCTGCTCAACAGTGACCTCACTGTACATTAACTTTAAACTCTTGTACACACACACGCATGCTGCCATCCTGTCTGATGGAATGCTACATAGCATGTATAGTGACCTCTCCACCCTGACAACAGATCAATAAACATGAGGATTCAGCACGAACAACAGAGACACAAAAACACTGCACTGTTAAAAACATGAAAACATTATAAGACCCACTTCACCTCACCAGGGAAAAACATGATGTTGGATTCCAGTTTTATTTCCATAAATATGTTTTCAGATTAGTCAGCAGGCAACAGAAAAGCACAAATATCCCCTCTGCTGGCCTGAAAGAGCACAATTCAGCATCTGTTTTATAGATAACTCATTGTTCAGGGCCAGCGTTAAAATAATCTTATCCTCCATGGATTACACTTTAGACAAATCAAACCTTTATTGAACTTCTATTTACTCTTTATTTTTGCCTTTGAGTTTGAGTCAGTAATCAAAGGCAATTAGTCTCAAAGTTTTAATCTCTTTAGCTGAAGATCAGCTGCTGTTGATTCCCAATTAACAGTCTCCAATGGCAAACAAGTTACTCATTATTTTCTGTGTAAATCAGAGTTGTGCTTTAACCCTGAGCTGATTATTTACTGATGATCTCAGCAGAGTTTAAAGCTATGAGCCTGAGATCAAAATGTAAAAGTACATTTGCAGAGGACCACAGGGTCTTATAACTGAATCAACAGGTCAGTGTAAAGCCTTTAAATAATCTTTAACTGTGATAAAACACTTGGTAAAGGTAGCTGCAACCCCTTAGTTTTTAAAACAGAATTAAGAAGCCATGCTGTAATACTCTGGCAAAATGCTCCAGACAAAAAATTGATTTATTTGAAAACACTGTATTTTTTGAAACGGTATTCATGCATGATTTTTGTTTCAAGAAAGAAATAGTGAGTAATGAATCTCACCAAAAAATATCTCCAAAATTTTAATGAAAAACATTTGAACATTTTCACTTAAATTCCCCTCAATGTACCAAAAAATCCCCTTTCCATAAAAATTTCTTAGCAAATTCTCCCAGTATTTCAAGCGTAGCAGAAATGATTACACTTACACAGGAAATCCAAAATGTAATGTCTTCATTAGTACATGCAGGGACTTAGGAGCTTAGAACACATGAGAAAAGGAAAGACAATGAATATTTACAATAATAAAATGCATTAAAAAAATGTACAATATACATATAAACTTTCAAATAAGACTCATTGTCCATAGCAGCTAGCTCATTGTCTCTAAAATTGCTGTAATATACAGTAGATAGTTCAAGAGCTTTTCATTTTCATAAATAAATAAAACAATCTTTAAGTTTCAAAGTTTTCTTGTTGATCATAGGAATAAAACATAATTTCATCCATGCATGACGTATCATGCAATCATTCAAGGGAAATTTTTTAGAATAGTCTACAAAAAATCCTACTTTCTTCATTTTTGTACCTTTTTCTTGTTAAATATAAGAATGACAAAAATGCTTCAATGCAATAATTCATATCTAATTTGAAATACAAGTCAAAATCATCATAATTAGACACTTTTAAAGAGTTGTTCAGCCCTTGTTTATGAATAAATCAAAGTTAAGGAATAATCGCACAACAAATCGCAATTGCAATAATGGGGGGAAATTAGACAATTAGATTATTTTCCAAGATCGTTCAGCCCTACTTGATACTATGTAAATTAGTTTTTATGTCAGGGTCCACGTGCTTTCCTCATATGCCTGATACTGATTATTTCAACCTGACATCCAGGCCCAAACCAGCATTCAGCATCTTCTTGAACTGAAAGTATTTATTGTCATTCTATGATAGTAAACAACAAGGTTAAGATCACAACTTCTTTACAATATTGTAAATGAAGTACAGTCTGTAACAGAAATGCAAATAAATTATCCACATCACACCCAGAATATAAAACACACAGTTAAGTGTCAGTGTTAAGGTGCTGTAAGAGTGGTAAGTGGATGAGGTGTGTATACAATTCCAATTTGGTCTCCTACTTCAAAGATATGTTTATCCATAACTCACCAGAATATATTTCCTTGCAGATCACTTCACTCAGGTTTTGCACTGTGAACACGAGTGTGTTCGAGATCTCGCCACCCGGCCGGGTCGCCTCTCACCCATGGAGAACTACCTGCCTCTGCACTATGACTACCTGCAGTTCGCCTATTACCAGGGTGAGTGAGTCAGAATCTTATTTCATGTTCACAAACAGACATTTATGCACATTTAAACACAATGATGACCAGTTTTGTCTAAGCATGCTTGGTGTGATCGTTAAATAAGAAGACAGGCACACCCAAAGGTCAAACATCGACACACCTACGCACAAGAACTCACTGTGACCACAAAGAGAAGCAAACAGGTCCAGTCAATGATCAGTACGATGACCGCACCCTGTATTAATGTCATTGTTGAGCTTGTGCAACAATTATATGGGTGTAACCAGTCTCCTGCTCTTAGGTGTGTTTGAGTCCATGAGTATATTTGTGTTAGTGACTGAGTGAAAGATGAATGAATGTCCTCCAAGTTTCTGGTGTTGATGAATTCATGGGAGACTCTTCTAGACAAATGTTTCAGCATGAAAACAAAGTGTAACAGCAGAGACAGTGTGCCGAGTGATTGTTAGATCAGCAGATTACACTTAATGACCCATATACATGTGGCTCTAATACAACAAAAAGGCTCATTTTGGTCTCTGGAAACGCTCAGAGTGAACACTTTGATTCACAACAGCCGCCAGTGGGTGTGTATGTGGCTCTTTCTTTCTGTGTAATTCAAATTTTTCACAGCTTTTTTCTTTTTGTGTGTCTCACTGAGTCATACATTCTCATAGATAATAGTGTTTCACTGCCTATTGAAGGAGCAGTTTGTTTGTATTTTTTCTATGATACTTTATGTAGCTGAGATTTTTCAGCAATAGCCACACTTTATTTGCATTCAATCTCTTCTTCTAGTTTGTTATTGGCAATTCTCATCTTCTTACATGATTGATTTATAATTTTGTGTAGGGATTAGATTCTTGGACTGTATTAAATTTAGATTTAGACAACTTTATTCATCCCAAAGGGCAATTCAGTTTTTGAAGTCTACCCAGACCATAAATACATTCACAAACAGCAAACAGAGACAATGATAAATAAAAGTCAGTACATGACAGAGATGCTCATTGACACATAGACCCTCATGTGACCCTTTTAGTAACAACAAACCCACCCAGGGTCAGGCAGATTATAATTAGCAGCAGATAAAAGAGAACATAAATAAGATACCCAAAGGTGCGTTACAATATGCAATACAATACAATAATACATTACATTATTAAGGCTGGTTAGGCAGTAGAAGGTTATATTCCTGTTTTTAAGCCAATTATCCCCCAACTCATCAATATGAATAGCAGGACAAGATCTGAGTTTTGCTAAAACTGATTATTTTTCCAAGTTGAACTGGTGACAGTATGGTGTCACTATGATTATTTTACTGCTACTGATCAAAGCTAAGTCTCCTTAATCTGGGATCTTAAATTTGAAACATTTGAGATTCCAGGTCTTCAACAGAATGCCTACCATAACCAATGAGAGTGAGAATCATCACAGAGATTGTCTGTGTTTTACCTTCACACACCACACTGCAGCTGTGGACGTCTGCCGTCACTCAGCAGCCTCTCATTGTGCTTTAGTTTCCTAAATAAATCCCCTGAGACATCTTTCTGTGTGACTGAGCTCAGCTCTATAGACTGATGTTGACCTGAGAGTACAACACTGACAGCAGCAGAGCCACTGCCTCAACCTCCGCCAAGACAGGAAGTCTTTGGTTAACCCTCAGCAAGTGAAGAACGTGTTTATGAGTGCACTTGTAGTGCAGCAGGTGTGTTTATGCTGACACAAGTGTTTATGTACGTGTGTTTTAATGGATTTATAAAATGTAAAAGTGTGTTTGCATATTTGAGCCTGCTGTCTGTGATTCATCTCCACATTACACATTGGCCATCTAAACTGTTGCTCAGTAGAAAACAGGAGATACTGAAAGTAGATAATCTGCACCTGGGCAGATCTATGTGTGTGTGCTAGTCTGTGTTTATATGTGTGTGACCACAGCTACTTGAAGGTATACTTCACAGCTTTACCCAAAAGGTTTTCAATCTATGCCACTCATTGGATGCACGATATTGGATATCTGAAATGCTGATGTTTACAAATTAATTTTGCTGATATCGATACCCTTATTTAGGGCCTGAGCACCAACTTCAGAGCAAGGAACAGATTAAAATTGAAGGAATTATTATTATTCCACCCAAAGAATTGTTGATTTGGGGGCCTTAACATGCTCTAAAACTCACCAAAGTTTGCACAAAATTCAGCCCCTGGGTGAATATCGGTATTTTGGTGGTTCTCTAATTTTCCACCCAGAAATCAGTCAGAGGACTGGGTAAGAGTCATGTGCATGAAAATTGATAGATCATAAATTATTTTCATGACAAGACCAAAAAAAAAGTCTTTTGGGACCGTCCTCCAAAATGTACAGGAACACACTACCAACAGGTCAAATTTTGGTTTTCTTCATAGAGTCACAATTTTCACACATTTTTAACACACTTGTCCGAGGGCTTTCATTGGATTGACTGCAGATTTTCTCGACAGGTAAAGGATCTAACGTTGTGGTCCCTGTGAGTTTTTGCCGTAGGGCAGGGCTGTGACCAGCAGCCAAAGTTGGACAACATTTGTGTCACTTTTTTGCAGTGATGATTTCGTTTAACTTTTCAGTGCTTTTGTCAATCATTGTCAGACATTACAGGGATGATCTCGCATTCAATCAGAAAATATTCATGCTTCTGATTCGCCTTTATATCACAGCGCCCCCTGTAGCAGCAGGTCAGCAGCATTTTTCCCCCTATAAAACATAAAAATTCAGCCCCTGCTTTGCTTTCAAGTTAGATCTCTGGTTTTGGCCATGCATTTGCATCATGACAACATCTACAAAAAAGCCTTTGGACTTGTGCCCAGGAAGTCCACCAGCTTCATCTCAATGTGCTCTAACTGTGCTCTAGATTGTTGAATGTGGTTTGGAAGATTGGGGGTTCGAATCCCCTCTTGGGTAAAGTGCTTAACGCCAGGAAACACCTGTCCCAGATGTAAGTCGCTTTGGGTAAAAGCTTCTGCTAAATGACATTGTAACATCTAACTTTTGTATACATTTTTCTACAGTAAAACAGTATCAGACTAGATGAACATGCCTAGATGCAAATAACCCATCAAAGTGCCCTTTACTGGCAACAGGAAGTGACACATATGGGCCATTTCTGTATTCCCCTTACCGTGCTGAACCCATAGAGCTTAGATTTTTAAAGAAAATCCCCATATTTCTCCAAAACACTGACATGTTTCATTAAAGGATGACTCAATTGGCGATGGTGAGTATTTTAGTATCTTGCCAATTGGACAGGAAGATGATTTCATGAATCCTATGATGACATCAGGAAGGCGGTCAACTCAGTGAGTAGGGATGACCTCTGGAAAACTCCACAGAACCCACTTTCGCTTGTCCAGCTGATGCCTGCCCTTTATTCTAGTACAGAGGGTGCTGTGAAGTACAATGGCCCCATCTCTGACTTCTCCCTATTTGATTCTGGGGTCCTGATCTGTACCAAAATCTGTGAGTTTTCTTCTGAGGCTGTAGATGTGACAGCACAGTGAACTTCAATTTGCACATGATGACTCACTGAAATATGTCAAGCTGTTGTACCTCAGCTGTAATTGTTCATATCTTGACTAAATTCCATGTACGATGTCGATAAGAATGACATTAAATAATTTCTATGTTTTCTTTGCAGTGGACCGTCTAGAGGAGTCTTTACAGTGTGCTCTGACCTACCTGTTATTCCATGAGGAAGAGGAGTTTGTCACAGAAAATGTGGAATACTACAGAGAGATGCTGGGTCACGACGGCAAGCCAAGAGAGGTCAGCATCTACCCTCGGTTATTTCTGCATGGGGAGGGTTTGACGTTTAGAGGCTGAGAAAAAAAAGATACAAGGAAGGCCGTAATTATTTTTCATTTTTACTAACCTTCTATTAGGGTGGTAAATGATTCAATAATAAGATGTTTGTGGTGGGGCACCAACAATGACTGAATGGCTGAATATTTTTTTAAGTTTCAGTGAGCATTTTAGTTCAAATGGGTAATTTCTGCATGGCCCCCTTTTGGAACTGGGTCCCAGAAATCCGACCCCTCTTTGCCCCTTATGGGCAGTCCTGCTAAAAGGTGTTTTTTACTGGACAGTAAACCTCAAACAATGAGGGAGAAAAGCTATTAAAAGTGTCCTTTCTGATTTGATCTGTAAGTGATCCCAGGACAGGACATTTTCCATTAAATGAAAGTGGCTGTCAATACTTTAATATTACGAAGTACAGATTTATTGAATTAAGATGTTGGGATGGATAGAAGAATCTGGAGAAACATTTATAAACAAATATGCTTTATGTAAAAAAGCTTTTCAAGTTCTTAAGGGAAACCACTGTAATGTTATGAGGCCAAAACAAGTCATTTGAGCAGGAAATTGTGTGGAAAAAGCATTAGAATAAAACGAGCAGGAGTGTGGGGAACTACTTAAGCAGAGGTGAGGAAGGAGAGCAGTGTGCAGGGAAAGAGGCTACAGAGGAAAAGTGCTGTTTTGACAGAAAAAAAAAGGAGACAGGAGGCAGCCGGCCGCTAGTTGTGTTTCTTGGATGAACTTGCTACTCACAGCTTGGCAGCAATTGCTCCTTAAAATTTGCTTTTCACTTGTATATGTTCTCAGTCCAGCTGGAAGAATTAAACTAAATTTTTCTTCCAATGTGTTTACAGCAACTTATTTTTGCCGCTGGTTCTGCTCACTGCCTGGTATTCACAACATCCAGAGTAATTAAAACACTTGAGAAAATCAAATTTAATTCCAGCCTTTTGTGAGGCACTTTGTCCTTCTTCAACTCTGATCAGCTGCTTTGAAAAGTTAAGCAGTGCCTTGTGTAAGTCCGACTACACAACCTCTTTTTCCTAGAAAGCCTGGTACTCATTAGAGCAGTGAGATTCCCAGTAGTTGTGTGTAAATGTGTGTGTTCATCTGTGTTTGTGTATGTGAGACAAAGGGAGGCTGAGGCCGATGTGTTGCCACTCACGCTTATGTTTTTCTATTCATAGCTTACATTTTTCAAGCCCTCCATTTCTCCCAGTCCCGGCAGTTTACAGTGCAGTCGTTGGCCGTCCGATCGCCCCTCTACTCTCAGTGTCCTCCCCCGCCTCAGGGAGCTCATTTACAGAGAGTCAGATCTCAGTGCTAGCCCCGACTGCCTCCCTGCCAAAGAATCTGGCCTTTCAGGAACCGTGAAGGAGGAGGAAAAGTCATGTCAGGGTGCCCACAGAATTCTCTGGAACAATTTGGTGGTTGTTTGTATTAAGGGTGCCGAAAACGAGGGCTTCTCTCTCTTTAACCACCACAAGAAAAACACTGCTCCATTCTCAAGTTTCAGCATACTCATTATCATCATTGCCTCAGTCTGACTGCAAGCCCCCATCAACTATCTTCATTTGGCCTCATTTGGAAAATATACAATCTGGGGGGATATTGTTCAATATTCCAGTGACGATATCACTGCTCAGGTATCAGGTGTGCATGCTTGGTGAGTTTAACACAGCACCTCTGTATCACTTTGTCCCTCCTGAATCCTAAAGGCAAAGCTGCTTTTCTTTTTCACCACAAAGTCTTTATCGATCACATTTCCTCGCTCATCTCTTCTGTCTCGTCTATTGTGCTAGCAAACAGCTTTGTCATTACCAAGTTGGAGCAAGTTCCATAAACAAATGATAATGACAAATAATAATAAATAAATGAATAAAAGAGCAGATAAAGAGAAAAGATAATAAAGCTATCAGAAAAATATAAGACAAATCACATCACACATCAGTAAGTGATGTTACAGAATCCTTTCAGAAAGTAGACTGAAATTTAATCTGATCTATCAGCCACCATGTAATCACAGAACCTGTCCCATGCAGGAGACCCTCCCTTCCACCTGACTTTAGCTTCACCTCCTGAGACCTGAGCTTTTGTTTTCATTTCATTTTTTGTTTCAGCCACTTATTTAGGATAAGTGGAATCTGATACGTTTAAAACATAGCCCTGATGTCTGTATATGAGAACAACAGGCTTATCTTACTGTATAACACAGAACATTATTTTAAGATCTTTTTTAACTACATTTTGAGTGGGTTTTGGTCAGTTGGTCGGGGGGCTTTCAGTCAGTAAGGCCAGGTATGAACTAAATTTTTACTAAAAGTTCTGGAGGTTTTGGAGAATTCCCTTTGAAATGATCAGAGATTCTCAAACCATAGAAAATCTCCCTAAAATGACAAGCATCTTCAAAAAACTACCAAAATGTCTGTTGAATTTCAGAAATCACTAAGATCTATATAAAATTTTCACCAAAATTCCATGAAAATTCCTGAAAAAATTCAGGCAAATTCCTAAAAAAGTCTAAGCAAATTCCACCCGAAATTTCTGATCAAATGCCTGCAAAATTTACAAATAAAATCCCCCGAATATTATGGAAAATTTACTGAGAAATTCCCTACTAAAAGAAATTCCCTCAAATTCTATGAAAATACCTGAAAATTTTCAAGCTAAATTCCCCAAATTTTAGAGCAAATTTCAACCACAATTTCAAATTCGATTCCCAAACATTTTCTAAAATATTTCCCTGGAACTCCATTGAAAATTGCTTAAAATTTCCAAAGAAATTCCTCCTAAATTCAAAGAAATATCCTAAAAAATCAAAAAGTTCAGGTTAATTCCCCAAAATTTCGAAGCAAATTCAACCCAAAATGTCTAATCAAATTTCCACAATTATACAAATAAAATCCCCCCAAATTTCTTTGAAAATTATGGAAATTTAAAAAAAATCCCCCCAAAATTAAAACAAATTTCCTAAAACAATCCATGAAAATCCATGAGAAATTTCAAGCCAATTTCCCCAAATTTTCAACGCAAATTCCCCAAAATTAGCAAATATTTTACCCCAAAATCACCTTCAAATATACAGAAATTTATCAAACAATTTTACCCAAACATTCAAACAAATTCCACAAAAAAAAATCTACCAAACTTTGAAAATAAAATTCCCATGAACGTACCAAAAAACATCTAAATGTCAGAGCACTCTGCCTTGTCCCCAACAACAACAAAAACACCAATAACAGATCCCCCAAACTTTTCAAGAAAATTCCTGAAAATTATAGCATCCCAACAAAATCACTATCTTCATGCAGGATCTCAGGAGGTTAATCTACACAGGATAAATTCATATGGAGCTGTTTCAATCATTGTGCTGGCCCATCCTTTCACTTGTGGGCAGTGGGGGGGGCAAGCTGCAGTTACCACATGTGAACAAAAACGTGTATGCCAGAGACGTCAAGCCCTTTGTTACTGTAATATTTTAACCTTAGGCCTTTTTTCCATTCATGTTTTACTGTAGACAGGAAACCATACTAAAACTGTCCCTCAGAGAGAACACAGAGAAAAGAGGCCATCACACTCCATTTATCCTGGCACTGAGGCAGAAAGAGCAGAGGGAACTCTGGTTCTCTTTGTTTTGGCCATGAGGGGGTCAAGAAAGGAGCACAGTGCCACATTTAGAGTTTAAAGGGGTTATCATGACGGGCTTTGGTGCATTAAAGATAAAAAATAATGTTACCATACAACAGTAACACCAAGTTCTCACTCAAAACAAGGACATGGAGAAAGTTTTAAAAAGAAATCAATCAGCTAAATCAGCGTGTGGCATTGCTTTGTTGCATTGTTCAAGACCGAATGTGTTTTTCTACCTTTTAAACAGTCATTCCTCTTGAAGATCTCTAAAGCATTCACCCACCTCCAGGTGTAATAATAAGTAAATGGTTTACTATAAACCCTTTGTATGTTTGTGTTTGTAGGAGGTTGCGTGGTACCTGAGGAGACACAAACAGGAACTGGAGCTCCTCCTGATTGGCAGTAAAACCATGGGCGTGGAATTTACTGAAGGGGTGAGTTAATAGAAAACAACATCTTCCCAAAGCTAGATGGTTTTTCATGTGGAACTGTAAACTCAAAGCAGATTGTGAGTTTTTATGTATAGACCGGAGGCCTTTAATTCTGTGTTTTCTCCAGAAATAAAGATTGTGTACTGTAATGGGCAGTTATCCATAAACCAGTCCATATGTCTTCGATCATCTGCAGGGTGTGTGAATCATTAATGCACCCCTGCCGCCACTGGCTCCAAGCAGGGTAACAGGTGTCTGGCATGGCCCCCACATAGTGCCACCTTCTCAGACTACAGTGGCCCCTGCTGGCCATACTTGTGCATGACTTATTTCACATTTCTGTGCAGATGGTAGTATGTCTTATTTTTTTTGCAGAATTACTGGAGCAGTTCAGGGGGAAGAGATGACTCAAACAGGTAAGAGAATTGTACATATGAAGTATTTAAATCTGCTGAAGTCTCAATTTTATCATAAAAATGAATCAAATGACAAAGCATGTACAACTAAAAAAGGCCCATCTGTGTAAGAAATGCTCCTATGGTCCACTGTTTACCAACAAGTTTGTTTCGTTACATTGGCTTTATGATAATTCAAAGGTGGTGTTTCTCTTGCCTCAAAGAGCCCAAAAAATGTATTTTTTGCAGATTTGAACTCGCACCTTTTCGCTCTTTATGACAGAATGTGTCTCTGTTTTTCAGGATTCCTTCTGGTACAGACGGCTGGATGGAGTACGTCCCCATATCAGAGAAGAAAAACGTCACTATTGCTGCTCCTCAGCAGTTCAAAGAAGGTGAAGTTTCACTCCAGGAACAGATAAAGCTGGATAAGGGAGAAAATTGTTACTGTTTTATATCCAAACCTTGAGATTGCATATTTGAAATAGTACTGTTCTGTGATCTGTGTAGGAGGCCCCTTGGTGTACGACAACGTGCAGCTGGTGCAGAACTCAGCAGCCTTGAACGGGACCCAGCGGGTGCTGCTGGATCATGTCATCTCAGAGGAGGAGTGTTCAGACCTCAGACACTTGGCACATGTGAGAACATTGCACAACATTAATAAAATAAGGATTTTCACTGGAGCTGTCATAGACGATAATAAATCTTATGCAGGTTTACTCTTGGCTCAAAGGTTTGTTAATCCTCTTCAGATCTTGCCTGATGATAAACGACTGCTTGCCCTTCATATTCGTGGTTTAGATCTGCCGTCTGTTCTGATCTTTCAGGCCGTTACCATGGCAGGAGATGGTTACAGAGGGAGAATGTCTCCACATACTCCCAATGAGAAGTTTGAGGGAGCTACTGTACTCAAAACCCTGCAGGTACACAGACTACTAGTTGAAGATTGCAACAGTTTCTAATGTGTTTTGTTTTTTTACAGTGAAAAAGTACACACCATAAAAGTCTTTTTTTTCTCCTTCCTGAAGTATGGCTATGAGGGCAGAGTGCCAATGAGGAGTGCCCGTCTGTTCTATGATACCAGTGAGCGAGCGAGACGGATTATAGAGTCATACTTCCTCCTAAACTCCACCCTGCACTTCTCCTATACACACCTGGTGTGTCGGACAGCCATCACAGGTCACTCACACACAGACATGTACCTGACCTGACACAGAAACACGCACGCTGACATTTAATACTGCTTATACTCTTAATGAGGGCAACTTAAAACAGGCTTAGGCATAAAATCAGCTTCAGTTCCTGTGGCTTTAGTGTTTAGCAAACACCACATTTAAACAAGTGAAGGTGTATGACTGTTTAGCTGCATCACAGAGATGTAAGGTTTATTTTTGGAGCGTAACCAACTATTGTTGCTGATTATAACATTATCACTTCATTTGATTATTCAGAGAAAAGCATTTTCATTGCTGTGTTTGTTACAGTGTAGCTTTTTGTACTGGGTTGTCTCTAAACAGACAACAGTGAAATCGATGAATGAAATTATAAATAATATAAAGTAATTTAAAAATGCATTTTAAGTGGATTGCTGAAATTACCTCAGTATATGGAGAACAAAAGCACCATACCCAAGGTAGTCATTATTAATTATAAAAAAATCAAAAGACTTAGTTTGTAATGATATTTAAAGGCTGCATTTGTATGTATTTCACATCTGTGTGTTGTTTGTCTGTCACAGGCCAGCAGGACCACAGGAATGACCTGAGCCATCCAATCCACGCTGACAACTGTCTGCTTGACCCTGAGGCCAACGAATGCTGGAAAGAACCTCCAGCTTACACCTACAGAGACTACAGGTACAAAGCTACCAGTGTCAGTGCTACTAGAAATACTCTCAATCTTATTTCAGTTCATGTAGCATCTCTGCTCATCTCACTGCCCACTGTTTTATTTACAGTGCATTGTTATATCTCAATGGAGATTTTGAAGGAGGGGAATTCATCTTCACAGAAATGGATGCCAAAACAGTCACGGTAAGATGGGAAAAGGGAAAAGGACAAAGGGAAAAAAAAAATCCTGGTTATGCTCCAGTCATGACCAGCAGCAACAGAATGTGGTATGGCAGTCATTAATGTATTAAAGTGTGTTTCCCCCATGGTCTGTTTCAGTTCAGCTTGATATAGTATGTAGTTATTTCCATTTCCACAACTCAGAGTTTTAAAAAAATAGGATGCCATACTGTCCTGCTTTTTGGCAACTTTTCTCAGTGGAAATCTGTAGGGGTACCCAGCATAACTAACTCTAGTCGAGTCCTCATACCAGTCCTAGATGAGTCCTAACACCTAAAGCATTTTGAAAAAGGTCATATACAATAACATAAAGATTTTTTTTTTTTGCTTTAATAAGAGTGGTTATTATTAATGTTAAAAAATAAAATGTGGTTATCGCAGCTTCCTTTTACAATGGGCCATGATTTTGCTGACCTCCATGGGCCCCCAGTTTACAGGCATACACCCCCCTTTATCCATTAAGGATACAGTTTGATGTAGAAACACAAATAAGACCTGGGTTCACCATACCAAATTGCAGTAAACCAAACCAGACCGCTTGGTGGAAATGTACCATTATTTAGCAGGTCTCAGATCCTTTCTGACTCAACTTTTGACTGAAATAACCACAGTCTCCAACAGATGAGTTTACATGACAGTTTAAGGAAATACTTAGAAGGAGGGCATTTTTCAGGATAATCTTTTCAAATTCTTTGTTGCAACAAGTTCTGTACGTGACTAGAAATAGGTCCAAATAACAAAAAATAAACACTACAGGTTGTTGATGCTCACCTGGGCTTACACTGAAGCAGTGATGTTTCGTTCTTTTTATTATGAACTGATAACGATCATTTTAATCTCATCTCTGGTCTTGCTGTGTCTCTTTTCTCCTCTGCAGGCATCAGTGAAGCCTAAATGTGGCAGGATGGTGGGTTTCTCCTCAGGAGGAGAGAATCCACACGGAGTGAAGGCCGTCACGAGTGGGCAGCGGTGTGCTGTTGCCCTGTGGTTCACACTGGACCCACTCTACAGAGAACTGGTAAATCAATGACTCAGTAAAAAATAAGACAATATAGTTGTCATGTAAGCAGTGCAGTGCATAGTCATGTACTTTGGTCTATATCCTCTCATACGTTCCTAACACAGGATCTTGACTTTTCATTTTCTTTTGTGTAAAATGACACATTGTTTTTTGAATCCCCATGTTTTGCCTGGCTTGAGTGTAATTTATTGCTGTAACCTTTATCGACTTCCCTTTAAAAGATATCAATAGGCATCTTTATTTCTCAGTCTTAACAGCCCTTTGAGCTTTCCTAATTTTGTTTTTGCTTTCCTCCTTTCCTGTAGGAGAGGCTGCAGGCGGACGAGGTGATCCAGGCATTGGACGTTCAGGCAGTGTGGGGTCAAGGCCTCAACATCAACCCTAAAGATGAACTTTGAACAAACAGCAAAAAAAAGAGAGAAAAAAAAACATCCTACCCAAATGCCTTCCATCAAATATATATTTTAACTATTTATTGAAATGAGCTTTGGATCAGAACATTTCTATTTTTGTACTGTTTGAGGTGCAAGATTTTTAATGTTGTTTTGTGTTGTCAGTAATAATGTTTTGTTTCATGTTCAGGACTTGAGTTTGTTTCCTTGCTTTTCCTTCCAGTGACAGTTTCTACTGGTGAAAGAAACCCTTATCACTCAAATTAGCAATATTAGGTGAATCAGCAGCAGAGACTGATTTAGTGTAAAACTACTCGTATCTGTAATCTCTCTGAACTGTGAAAACGCCATAGAGAAGAACGGTGGATAAAGACCTTTTTTTTTTTACTTTTTTGACAAAATGTTCAATGGGTTATATTCAAAATATACAGATATAATGTGTCTCCTTTTAGTAGCCAGTATTTAAATGATTTAATCTGAAATGGTACTTTTACATTTTCTAGTACTCATAAAACAACATAATTCAATACTGTTTTTATATTTAAGTGCCAGTAATACTTCCTCTGACTGTAGGCAGTGCACTGTTCTTCTAACTTGTGTATCTGATAAAACATTAGGAAAGAGATCTGTTCTAATATGCTGAATATTTAATGATCCTGCACTCTCTTTCCGTGTGTGTGTGTGTATGTGTGTGTGTGGGGGTGTGTGTGTATGTGTGTGATCTGAAACTGAAAATTGCTTCAGTAACTCACTTTGTCCACTTTACCCTCTTAGTTTTGTTGTTTGTTTTGTTGTTGTTTGTAACTTTTTCTGGGCACAAGGAGCACAAGACTGGTTTAAATGTTCACTGACACGAGGCATATGTGTTTTTTGTTTTATTTATGTCTTCTATTAATTGACAGCTGCTGCTGTAACTGTCTGCATTTTATAAGATGAGCTTTTATTCATAAAAGATATCTATTGTTCCTGTTTAAAGGAATATAAATCTATGTATTTGTTCAGCCTTATATGTCTTTATATTTGTGTTGATGATAATGGTGATAGGCCAAGTCGTGCACTGTAAATCCAATGGAGGGGAACATATAAGGGTAGCATTTTTTCCTACATAGATCAAACTGCTAACCAGAAACATAGTCCTGTTGTTTTGAAAAGGTTGGCCACTTTTGTTTCACTGAGGTTTGATTCTGAAATGCTGTAGCACAAAAAGTGTATGTGTACATGCCTATAAATTAAATATTTGATATTCAACACTTGTATTTACGTGTCTGGTTCTGCTTTATTTATTCATGACATATTGGTCAATATTAAATTACAAGTCATTTGTTCTTACTTAATCAAGTAAGAATTACATTTACATGAAGAAGCTGATCAAAATGTTGTCTTTAGTTTGTTTCTTGTTCAGGTACATTTCTAATAGTACTTTAGCTCATTATGTAAATCTTTCACAGTTCCACTCCTTCAAAGTGCCTGTTACAAAACTGAGTGAATGTAATCTTGTATAATTATGTAACACTGGGATAAAAAGGCAAACCGTCACAAATGGTTCAGCTCTAGCGTTAAAGCTGCAAAGTACAGCAGGTTTAGAGCTCCATTTGAAGTAAGGTGCATCACTACACAAAATTTAAAAACTACAACACATTTTAAAAGATTTAAAATAATTCTGATGTACTATTTACCCAGGTATGGTAACACTTGGTAGAGGTCACTGTGGTAAATGCTTTTCGAACACATAATAGGAATATAAAATAAACAAACCAAACCCTCAGCAATAGCTGAGCATTAGCTGTAGAAAATCCTTTTTTATAAATGAGGGTCATACTGGCTGAGTGACTGCCTTTGGTGTCCTTGATTCAGTAGCGATAAGCCAGCTGTTCAGTAAATCTGAATGGTTTGCTTTCATTGACAGTACACATCAGGTCTCTCATGCGCCGTGCACGGCGTTCCTCGAGAACCAACCTGCGAGAGCGTTCTCGAGCTGCCTGCTGTTCCGCTCGCTTCTCCACCCGCTTCCTCTTCAACCACCTAAAGATGGAGAAAATTAAGAACTAATTGTAGATGTTTTAAATCAATCATTACAAATATAATATGTGTGGTTAGATATGATCATGAAAAATATTTTTTTACTGTTGGTTGAAAAATTTCCTATAAAAAGTATTCATCACCTTGGATGTTTGACCTTTTATTGTTTTTTTTTTAAATCAATCATGTGTCAGTTTAATATGTCTTTTTGACAAAATAATCACAAAAATCAAATCTCTTTAATTTCAAAGATTTATACAAACAATAAAAGGGTAAAACCTCCGGGGGGGGGGTTACAGGCTTTTTATAGGCACTGTAATTACTTAGTTTCTTAGAAACAGTAAACTTACACTTTAAAGGCACGTTCACACTCCTCACGGCTACGTAAGAGGTAACCACTGTCCTCCTCAAGCTTCTTCATCTCCTGCAGCTGTTTCTCTTTCTGCTGCTGCTCCTGTTTCCTCTGAAGCCACGACCGGAATGACTCCTCAGGGTCATAGGACTCTCTCTGCATTATGGATGCATAAACACATCAGGACACAAAGTGGAAATGATGACAAAATGAATACAGAAACACAAGTGCAGAGGTAGCCTAATGTAAATTTCCAATATAAGCGGTAGAGATGCATTATTTTAGAGATCACTTTTTGATTTGACCGCAAAAAACAGGTAATATTATCCTGAACAGTTAAACTTTAAGCTCATACCTACGTATACGCAGTCATCAGAACAATCAGCACACATTGGTGAAATAAACAAATAGGCCAATGTAAATTTAATATCAACAGTCTTCAAGCACTGCTGTAACTTTCTGCGGTCCATTAGATCAGACTTCACATAAAAATTAGCATGAGCAATTGCAATAAGCTTGGCTTCTGTAGGTTATAAGAGACCTGTTAATGCAGTGTTGCACGTGTCATTGGACAAGAAAAATTCAAAATAAACAGAGACATTTAGTATGACAGGATAACAACTCTCAGGTCACTAAAGAAGCACTGTTGTCTCATAAAAACATCTAAGAACATTAATTCTGTCTGAATCCATGAGAATAAAGCTTACATTACTGTAGTACACCCAAGTACATCGAAGCATTGTTAAGTAGTGCCCCCTTGTGGTCATACCTTAGAACTCATCCTCTCCATCTCCTGGGCTTTGTGGATCCTTTTCTCCTCATGAAGCTGCTCTCTCTTCCTCAACATCCAGGCCTTAAACGCCAGTTCGTTCTCCTGCCTCTTCAGCTCTTCCTCCTCACGCTTCCTCTGCTCAGCCTGATACAGGAAACGACAAATTAAGTCCACCAATTAAAACTTTTTTTTATCTGAACTTTGACACCTTCTTCCTACCTCTCTGGCCAGTTTTGCCTTCCTCTCCTGGATCCTCTGCACCAGCTCCTTCTGCTGGGGGGAGAGAGTGTAAGTGGCCTGGCAGGGCGTCCCGGTGGCAGACTGCACCCGTCTCTTGTTATTGCTGCTGTTCCTCTGGCTTCCACCTCTCTGGCTGTGAGACACCGAGCTGGGCCGGTTCCTGGGCTGAGCTGGAGGTCTGGGGGCATGAGGGGGATCCCTGCTGTGCTGGAGGGGGGAGGAAATAACACCAGGAGAAGAGGAGGACTTTGGAGATCTACCTGAGCTTTCAGTCTGTGTTGGTGAACGTGCATGGTCACTGTTTGCTATGGGAGGAAGAAGTCCTTGACTCTCCACCTCCTTTAAGCTAACCAGGTCAAACTTCCCATCCTTTTCTACAAGGACTCTGCCCTCCTTCACCCCCTGCCCTCCTGTAGATCCTCCAGATCTTGCACTTTGCTCCCTTGGGAAAAGTTTGAGTTCAGAAAGCTTCCCTGACACTTCAGTCTCTGACTCAGAATCTTTACTTTTGTCTTTGCTGCTCTTTGCTCCTTCAGCCTCACCATCTTTCTCAAACTGCAGAGGAGGCACCACCAGGTCCACCAGCATCTCTTTAAAATGTAGTCGCCTGCGCCGCATCATATCCGGAGCTTCCTGATCTTGCAGTTCCTGATTTGCCCGCTGGATCTTCTCTTGGATGTACTTCTTCTCCTCCTCTGTCTGCTCATCGTCTGGAGGAGGCGGGACTACAGCTGATGCCTTGTTTGGACTGTCTCTGTCTGAGTCATACTCGAAAGGCTCCATAGGTGAGGGCCACCTCTCTTCATCCTCATCTACCTCCTCTGCTTGGTTTCCTTTCTTCTCCTGCTTGCACTTTTTCTGCTTTCTCTTCATCCCTTGCTGTTTCTCATCCTCTTCCAATTCTCTGTCAATTTCTGCTTCTATCTCATCATAGTCAGGTCCCTGTGTGGGGGGAAATTCATTCATTAAGTCCAAGTGTGAATGAATGAGCAGCATCAATACTCAGCAGGTAAAAGCAGAAGTGATAACAGACGTGTGTAAGTATGTTCATCAATATTGTATCCAGCAGCGACACAGTGAAAGTGTGTCACCCTATTTCCACAGAGGAGGTTTCAAACACAAACAGGGAGACGTGCCTGCCCAGGTAACTCAACACTACACACTGTCATACTTTCACAGTGTAGGGTGAGCACCCAGTCTGTAGAAATAGAGCAGCACTACAAATTCAAGCTCACGCAGTAAAGAAGAATTAAACTGAGTTCATATAAAGAAAAAACATGCAATCAGTGTGTTCAAAGGAGGGAGGTCTGATGAACCTGGTCTTCACTCCGGCCCTCCTCGCTGATCAGCCAGTCCAGATCCTTCTCGAAGTCGTCCTCATATTCCTCCTGGGTCTTTGTGCAAACCACCTCACTCATAATCTTCACTGGAAGAGGGTCAGTGAAAGTAAAAGTCACACACTTTTAAAACAAGCAGCTTGACCTAAAGAAAATTATGTCAGTGAGGTAAGATCGGACTGTGATTACTGAACTCCTACCGTGCAGGTCATTAGGAAATCTGTTCCCAATGTTAATGGTCACAAAGAGGCGACGCTTTGAGAGGAATCATGATTATAAGGTACAATACCCAGGGCTGCCAGTAGGCTAAATTACTCCCTATACATACTTTCTAAATGATACAATCTTTTTGAGTACTTAGGATATCCATGGTCCCCAAAGTAAATGATTTTGATGTTCTTCACAAATTTTCTCTTGTACTAACTTCAGAATAAAACTAAAATATTTATCTGCACTGCAGATAACGCTTCTTTTGCATCAGTGTGTGGGTGTAGCAATAACTGCAGTCCACGTAGGCCACCTCTGGGCCAGAGTGTTTTCTTTTACTCAGGTTCATGTTATATAAAGAAAACATGACATCTTTGTATGTCAGAAAAGATATATTGTTTAAAAATAAGTAATTTCGAAAACCCATTATATATAAAACTGTCTCTCATACTCTGAATGAGTTTATTAGACCTGCATGGAATGTTTTAAATCTATCCTTTTATCAGATTAAGGCAAACTCATTAGAGGAGATATTCAGCAGTAAACACATTTATAAACAGATAAGACAACACTCTGTTGTGCATTGCATTAGAATGTAAATAAAGTAAATCATTTTGTTTTACTTGTTTTTAACTTAAGGGTGGTGGAGGCCGATAGCTGTCAAAGACCAGAGGTCGGACTGCCTGAAGTGGCACTGCTAGACATCCTTGATAGAATTCGGCTATAATAACTCAACTCTTTAAACTTTAAACAAGAAAAGAAAACGCTAAAAAATTTAACATCCACAGATTCCGCCTATCATAATGCAATAATTTGTGTAAACATGTCCAGGTTTACATCGATTTAAAATAAACCAGCTAAACTTGTGTGACAGATTTGTCGTCATCTTCTGGATAAAATAAGTACTACAGCGTTAACAGCAAACTATTTTTCTTAATTCTTGATCAACATTTGCTCTTGTCTTCTGACTGTTAGCTGGTGTTTAAAACAGTTTCGGCTCCGTTGTGACAAAAAAAAGGTGACTTTGTATGCTTTTAGAGAGAATTTGATGTGCGTTGATATAATCCTGCTGTTTATACCGCTGTGTTAGCTATCAGAATTCCGGAAAGAAATGTAATTTACTGAGTTACCCTGGAAGCTTAAGTCGCGTCCGTAACAAAATAATAATTTTAAAGAATCTCAGATAGGGCCTTATTTGCATGCAGTAATCAAAAATCATGATAAATATGACAAAGTCACTAGTCCAAAGTAAACTCACCACATAGAGGTTCCTGCGTAGTAGTCCAGTCGAGTCAAAAGCCAAAAAAGAAAACATTCAGCTGGGTTCTTTGTGGCTAGAACTACATTAGAGTGGCCCACACAGAGTCTGACAGTGTGAGGTGCAACACTTGTGCACATAATCTGCTTCCAGTCCCTCTACAGCCCTAAAAGGTTTAATAGAGCCGTCGCCATAGAGACCTACAACACCGGATACTTGCGCATGCGCACTTTAGACAACATGCTCAACAAAACTCGCTTCCAAGCCATAAAATCTCCGTGTACACACAACAAAACTGACTCTTGATGGGGAAGCCTACGAGCATGAAGAGATGTAAAACTACCGTACATTTTAAGGGTTGTCATGACAGTAGAATTGCTGCATTCATTCTATAAATACTGTGTGACTGGCTTACTTGTATTATCAAGTTTTGCACAACAGGGTGGGATTTTTCATTGGTTTTATTTGTATCTGGGATTTACCTTTTGTTCCTGCTGGTCTGGTCTGGTTTTTTTTTTGTTTTTTTTTTTTTTACAAAAATACTTCGTTTTAGTTGAATTGATATTGATTTTAGTGTTAGTTTAAGTTTAGTCATCAATAAAGGATACCTGTTACTGTCAGGGGCGAGACCCAAAGGGCGCTTCATTTTTCTTACCATTGTGTGACGTCTTCTTCAATAAAATAAGGCAATCTGACTTGCTGGTATGAGTGTTAAAGTCAGTCAGTCTGCTGCTGTCAACGACTCAAACTAAGAAGATTTTGTCTCTGATTTCATGTCAGTTCAGTTTAGTTATGTAAGCTCAGATTTGAGCTTTAGTTAGTAGTAAAGCTTAGTTTTTATTTAGTTTCAGTTAGCTTAACTAAAATGATTTTGATGCAACTAAGCTGAGATTTTGAATAAAGTTTAATAACTTTAGAAGTCTAGTTTAATATTTCTTTATTCAAACACCAAACTTTTACCTTTACATCCAACCAAAATAGTAGTATTTTAAATGAATGATTAATAATATTTTAAATGAATAAATAATAATAAAATGAATAATATATTGTATCATTTTATCATATCATAAGACTTGGAAATCACTTAGTTTCTTATAATCAAACTAAGTGATTTCCAAGTCTTGTGATTTTACATAATTTATCAGGAATGTATGTCATCACATTTTATAATTCTAGCGACGCCCCTTCAAGTTATTTTTTCACACTTGTATTACTCAAGTGAGTATTGTGAAATTTGATTTTGTGACACCCCATCATATTCATTGGAGATCATCAATACCGAAATAAATATACCATATTAGAGAATTACATAGGCAACATTTTTGCGTCTTGGCGCACTGCATTGTGGGTCTTGATGTTCTTTGACGGCTCAACGAAGGAAAGAGCTAGGCTTCATGCTTTGTAAAAAACGACATTTCCCGTGTTGCCTCTGTACTTTCTGAGAAACGACACGCCCCTTAACGTGCAACTTCTCGACGCACTGCTTATAGCACGTAGTCATAACTTCTGATAATGTTTAGAGTAATTACACTATAACTGCGAACAGTCGCTCCGCACCGGCTAAACAGCAAGTATCTATCCTTCAAATGGCCACCATTGTCTTTTGTTCAGTAAACAAAATGGCTCAGGCCAGCGCGAGACGATGTTTATTAGCACATTTAAAGGGCCAGGCTAGCGCAGTGGAGTCGCATTCGCCGTTATCCTCCGTTCACAACCCGTCACTGACTTTGCTTCCGGGAACGAGATGGTTTTCCAGGGGTCCCAGCGTACGGTTTATGTCCCATGGGACTGCGGGCAGGACCGCTGCCGGGAGAACCAGAAGGGGAACCCTGGCACTCACTGGAGCCGCAGCGCTGACAGCAGCGGTGGCGGGGGTTTTGGCCAACGCTAACCACTTCCAGCGTGCTGAAATGGCAACGAAAGTGTCCTCTGCTACCGAGGAGAAGAAGCAAGAGGGAGATATCGTGGAGAGATGTCGGGGGTTCATGTCTCTTCCGGTGACCGACATTGCCGTGCTGCAGGAGAGGAAAGAGGAGATGAGTACGAAGATGGAGATGCTGATCATGGAAACTCAGGCCGATTTCTGCAAAGCCCTGGAGAAGGTGGATGGCGGGACGTTCAAGGTGGACAGGTGGCACAGGAAGGAAGGTGAGGAGGGGTCAAACTGTTCATTGAGAAACATTAAAAATCAATTTTATCCTTGCCATTATGTCTTTTAGTATTCAAAAAAAATCTAACATAGTATTAAGTCATGCTGCATATTTCAGTAACATGGTGACGCACTCATGCGTGACACACAATCATAAATTCTCAATAAGCCACATTTATTGGGGAACAGCAACTAATCTCTTGTTTTATTTAATTTATCTTAATCTCTGAAAAACACCCTTTTGTGATCTTTTGTCAGGTGGAGGAGGAATCAGCTGTGTAATGCAAGATGGAAAGGTGTTTGAGAAGGCAGGGGTCAATGTGTCAGTGGTGTTTGGACACCTGACCGAGGAGGCTGCCAAACAGATGAGGAGCAGAGGGAAAGTCCTCAAAGGAAAAGATGGTAAATTCTGTGTTAATCTCTGGAATAGAGGTGTGGTTAACTACATGTAAGGTAAAGTTTAATAAACAGTGTTGTGCTCCTAGGTAAGCTGCCATTCTGTGCCATGGGTGTGAGCTCCGTCATCCACCCCAAGAACCCCCACATCCCTACAGTGCACTTCAACTACAGATACTTCGAGATCGAAGAGGAAGATGGTGTGTGTTTGACTTTGACATCAGCGGTTGTGTCTTGGTGTCAGTGACACGATTGAGTCAATGAATGAATGATACCCCTTGTTTTCCCTCTTCAAGGCTCAAAGCAGTGGTGGTTTGGTGGAGGCACAGACCTGACGCCAGTTTATATCAATGAAGAAGATGCATTTCTCTTTCACAACACCCTGAAGGAGGCCTGCGACAAACACCACTCGCAGTACTACCCTGACTTTAAGAAATGGTATCATTTGACTCAACATCAGTCTTGCATATGTACAACACCACATACATGATTCATACACTGCATCCACGCAGCATGTGCTATAGCACGTACACATCGGTGAGTCTGATTTCTGTCCATTAGTGTGTCCAGATTACACTGGGTGTATCCTCACTGTAACACTGTGATAAGGAAAAGCCTTTGCCTTAAATCTTCAGCTGCACAGAAGCCGTTGAGTCAGACAGTTAGCTAGTGAATGACAGTGCCAGATATGAATCACTGGGTGTGGTTTACCAGACTTGGGTTGAATTTAAGTGAAATTAATAAGAAATAGTTTTACCTTTTGGGGAAGATGAGAAGACAGTTGCCTCACTGTAGTTACATTCTCTATGAGTTAAGGTTATCTAACTACTGGTTTTGGATGAATATTAAAGGAGGTGAGCAATCAGAATTCTTTAAGTCATGCTGTCCCATGGCTTACATTTAATTCATTCTGTCATTATAACAACTATAGAATTCCAGAAGTGCTCAGATCATGCTGAAACACCAAAGCAAAACTGAGATATTTTGTTAAAATGAAAAAAAATGTATAATTGATGTGGCTGGCGAAAGCACCAATACAAAAAAGGAGCTAGAAGAGTTTTTAATTATCATTATAAAATGACACAGAAAAGGCTGAGATTGGTACATAGTATTTCATAAGAATGGAGGAAGTGAACTATTTGAAAATCATATTTCCAGGGAAGAGACTTCCCAGTTAATCTGGGTTTTTTTTTTTCTACAAAATGCTATTATTCATCTCAGCTGATGATGCCATATTGTTTTCTAGCTTTCTACAAGTTAACACTTGAGACAAAGAAGCGTTGGTTAAACTTATTATGTGCATAAAATTGTTTTTTTAAAAGTCTATACAAATTCATACCAGTTTTTGAAGAGACAGGGATACTCTTCATTTTTAGCTAATTACATGCCTAATGTGGTATTACCCAAGATCTAATAGCTTTTCTTAGATCTCTTTCTTTTTTGAGTATATAACATACATGTTGAGGTTGCCTTTTCACCATTCTTAAAGGAAATTTATAGCTTCAAGTGATTTGCTGATCAGTTCTTCTGTTGTTCAGGTGTGACAGATACTTCTTCGTCCGGCACAGAGGAGAGACTCGAGGTATTGGAGGAATCTTCTTTGATGACTTGGACTCGCCAAATCAACAGGAGGCATTTAACTTCGTCAAGAGTTGTGCTCGCACTGTGGTGCCCTGTTACCTTCCCATCGTCTACAAACACCTCAAAGACCCCTTCACTCAGGAGGAGAAGGACTGGCAGCAGGTGCGACGAGGAAGGTGAGTGAAAGACAAAAGAAGTTGAGGGGAAAAAATTACGTCCCAACATATCTTACCATAATGTCTTGAAAATAAACTAAGGGCAGATAAAGACTGCCAGATACAAACTGCTTTAATAAGTGTTATATGACTATGGTGAACAGGTGAGAAATGCTTCTTTTATAAATCTAAAGACATTGATTCCCGATTATTAGATGCAAAATATTATGGAAAAAAAAACCTTAAAGCTAAAGCAGATTTGGACAGAGTTCTAGGTGACCCTTTTTGAGATACTACAACACAAAGAATATGATAAAGAGCTAATTTATGCATGGGTAGAAGTCTGATGAGAAGACTGAAGTTCAGACAGGGATTGAATGAGCCAATAAAGAAGAAAAGAAGTCAGAATGAGGCTGGGATCAATTATCAGTAAACTTTCAGTTAAAAATGTTACTAATTTTGTAAAAGGCGTATGGTTAGCTACCCAAGATTGCAAAATAAATTGGACTGGCATTTAAGTGTATGCAATGTGCAAAACAGTAACTAAGCAGTCTGAGCAAGGATTATGTTAACTAGAGCAAATGAAAGGTTCGTTTTATTGTGTTTGATTTTATCAGAAAGGCCATGAAATACATCAAACTGACAGGATTGAATTCCTCTGTGATATTAACTGAATGTTAAAAAGAATACATTTGGACTGAGCTGCAATAACTTCATACCCGTGGCAAGTTAATTAAGTTCCTTTGAGATGTTTTTGGCTGGTTATAAATCACAATTAAATTAACATTGATGCCTCTGTTTGAGCTACTAAAGCAAACAATGCCATCAGCATAAGAACTGATTTTCTATGACTGAAACTGCGTGGGGGATCAATGTCAAATGAGGTGATTAACTTCAGAAACAGTTCTTTGTGTTTTTCATATTTTACACAACAAAGATTCTCATTGAGTGGTAAACAAACCCCAATTAAAAAAAAATCACATGCTGTGCTTCATGATGCTCAATACTTTTTAATGGGAGACAGCTGTTGACTGCATGCAGGCCAGTCTAGTACCCACACTTTTTTACTGTGAAGTCATGATGTTGTAACTTCCGCAAAACATGTCTCTGTATTGTCTTGCTGAAATAAGTAGAGACATCTCTGAAAACATAGGCTGGATGGACACATAAGTTGTTCCAGAACCTGTATGCACCTCTAAGTATTTCAAGAGCCTCCACAGATGTGCAAGTTCCCCATGCTACTGACACTAAACACCCCCACACCCTCACAGATGAATCAACAGCAAATTAGGTCTGGAGGTCATTATTTCCTAAAATAATTTAAAATGTGTACTTGCTAGACTACAGCACACTTTTTCACATTAAGTCAGTCCACCTCAGATGAGCTAAGGGCCCAGAGAAGTCGTTGATCTATGGCTTTAACTTTGCATGTGAAGCACTGTGTTAGCTGTCAATGTTTTTCTGAAGTGGCCTGAACCCATTTTGTAAACCAATCACCCTGCTAATTTATAACGATGCCTGTGGGAGCAAAAGTCACAAGCATTTAATGTTAGTTTTTTGGCCTTGTCTCTTATATGCAAAGATTTCTCAAGATGATCTGAATCTTAAGATGATGTTTTGGACTGTAGGTGTAAAATGTCTAAATTCCTGGCAATTGCACTTGAGGAACATTGCTCATAAATGATTGGACTATTTGCCTTTGCAGTCTTTCACAAAATGAAGAACATTGTGTTATCATTGATTGTGAAGAACTGAGCCTCTCAGAACTGTATCATTGATATGAATATGAACATTAATAATCTTGCCTTTCTACTTTATTCAGCTGATTTGATTATCACTGTATTCTGTTGATACATAATGCCCCAAATTTTTAAAATCAGGGTTTGTGTTCAACTTTTTAAAGGGTTATATTTTCTACTTACACATGCACAGGACAAAAATACCAAAGAGATAAGAGATGCCGCTTTGTCCACAGAGAACACCAAAGTAGAACAAACAGAAGTTCCTCACAGGAGGTTGAGAGAAGTTAATAATTGATTCACATCATCTCTGTCAGATTCCCAATTACTTGGTCTGTACATATTCTCAGATCACAGTAGAGCTTGATAAGTGCAGTGTGTCATACAAAACATACTTGCAGATGTCTGTGATGGCTTTTGTCTGTTTTTGTTGCAGGTATGTGGAGTTTAACCTCGTGTACGACAGGGGAGTAAAGTTCGGCTTGGCTACCCCCGGCTCCAGAATAGAGAGCATCCTTATGTCCCTCCCCCTCACTGCCAGGTATCAAAACAGCACTTTCATGCAGCGTCAGCCCTCTTTTTCTGTGTGACACTAATCACCTATCTGTGTTGCCTGGTAACAAACTCAACCTTCATCCTCAGGTGGGAGTACATGCACGAGCCTGCCGCTGGTACCCGGGAGGCGGAGATGCTGGAGGTGCTAAAAAACCCCAGAGAGTGGGTGTGAGCATGGTGTTTACAGGTTTACAGCACAGGCAGCCGGGAAGCTGTCTTTGTGATAATTAAAAAGAGTGTGACCTGTTTGACAAAAACAGCAGCAGTGATCACTACAATAATATAAAATTTGCATTGCACTTATCTGAAGAGTTTTTTAATCAATGCTGGTACTTTTCTCTTTCCTGATTACTTCATTCATGCAGCTTTGTTGACACTTAAATACGACTGGGTCACATTGTTCCTCATAATTATTGATTGTGTTTTCAATTTGACAACCCAGCTTTGTGTCAGTGCCCTCTTTATGGTATAAAAGACCAAATAATGTAACTGTTGTACAAACTTCTTTTGATGAAGTCCACCTTGTAAGAATAATTTGTGTACAATACTAGATGGTTTTTTTCTGTGCCAGAGTTTATAGTGCCCTGCACTTCTTTAAGCTGGCACAGCTCCGCTTGCCACTTACAAAGCACTGAAAGGAAAAAAGGGACAAACTGAGCCACCATATGTTTACGCATGTGTGCCACTATTTGTATGAAATGTTAATAAATCTTGATTTTGTGCTTTATTGTATCTGCTGTCTGCGGTGTTATTTTTGATTGTCAAGGCTAAATGGTAAGAATGGATTGATCCCCATGAGCTCCATTTATGTTGTTGTTAGTTATTCATTTAATAGTTAATGAGTCACTCACTGTTTTGTTTGAACTGCAGATTGAAACAATACTTCTAGTTTGGATTCGGTTTAACAAAGAGGATGATTGTGACTCATGAACCAGGTGGAACAGGTCCAGGAGTCACATTTATGTAGGAAAAAGTAATTTGAAATGTTAAAAATGATTTTGATTTACACCTACATTCTTCAAAGGGCCTGTGATCTCAAATCATTTTAACACATTAATTCACATTTTGCCTTTTAATGTACCTTGAATCATTTAGATATACTCCAGAGTGAGTATCCTTGAGTGGATCCTTGAAGTCCAAAAGGGTATGGTATAACAGTTGCAAAGTTTCTGTTAAAATAAAATGAAAAAGAGGAAACTTGTGGTATATTTTATATTTTTATTACAAATTAATTCAAGCTTTTGCACAAATCAAGGATTTATAACAAGTTCCCTTGCATTTAATGTTATAGAACATCTTTATAAGGCATTGTAAAAAAAAACAAAAACAAAAGAGCTCTGCAATTAACAAAAAAACAACTGACCTGACCAAAATGGCTTCCTCTGACAGCACAACTCGGTTCAAGGTCATAGCAAGTGCTGAGGTTCACAGGTCAACTCACCAAAAAGGATAATAAAGTCATAGTCAGTGCTCTGAGTGTGAGGTGCTGACAGGACGTGTGGTTAACAGTATCCACATCATTAGACAGGCATATTTGGTTTTTAGTGTATGCAGCAACGTTGCATAAAGTATGAGCACTTTTCAGAGGATTACAGTGACATCGTGGCCAAGAGTGATGTTGACGATGTTAAACCAAACCTGTCCTAGTTTTCATCCAACAGCTCAGTTTGAGCTGAAACACAAAGTGCCTTCATTTAGTCACAACCTACTATAGAATAGTTAAACCAGTATCAATGCATTCACTGCATTTGTTTTCAATAACAATCTCACCGAAGCTTACTTTCACACATACAGACTATACATGTTTATATACAGGTACATTACACATGCTTAACATAAACTCTGTCCATAATGAGGTTAAATGCACAATCTCTTCTCTCTTGATATCTTCATTCACAAAGCTTCAGTCTCTACTGCTATCTGCTCAACATTCTTGTGCAGCTCATTACACATCCATCTATGGAGTAATGTGGACCTACATAAAGAATCCTGTGTGTACACAGAAGACTCTCGTCACACTCTAACATTGTTACATTTGCATTAGGGGAAAAGGTTAAGGAAAGATTTTCACAGTAAAAGCAGGCTCTGAGCAGCCAAGAGGTGGATGTACTGACCATCAACAAACGGTGCTCAGTATCACCTCAGGTGTAAAGGCCAGGCTACATGCAGTACAAAACATACACACATACAGTATGATACAAACGCAAAACAAGTGTCAGCACCTCCCTTTATAATTAATGGTCTTATTTTTCATTTTCCTCATTTTTAATTAAAGACAGTGTATAAAAGTGTATTATTAAGTTGGACTGATGCATTCATTTGGCAACAACACAATTCAAACCTGCATTAATTCAAATATTTATATAAAAGAATTAATAAAATGCTTATTTTTAGGAATCAAAAATTGTTCCAAGCCCACTCTGCCTTTTGACACTGTGATCATTCCTAATATGACAATCAAAGCTCCCTTTATAAAACTATAACTATTCACATTAGTTTACAATATTGTACAAATAGTGTTAATTCAGTTCTGCACTGCAAAAACCTTTAAGATATAATATCTAACAAGCCATTCCTTTTACTTCTCTATTAAAACAAGAAAATAGAGTGCTAAAACTTCTGTGGAATGTGTGTTTCCACTGAATATGTGAGAAGATGACAGTTCAGCTATAAGAAATGATTCGCTTGATCTATGGATTTTTTTTTTAAATTCTTAGCAGGTTTATTTTTGCTGGATTCCATTATGAGTGTTTTCTCGGGGGTAAATGTTTCTGAATCGTGAAAAGCAATCTTCTTTCCACACCAGTGTTAATTTTGACAGCATTTTTAATTTAGTTTAAGTTATAGTCTTTTGCCAAAATATCTTTTAGTTTTAGTCATAATTTAGTCATCTAAATTGTTTTAGCTGTAGTCTAGTTTTAGTTGATGAAACTTCCCAACATTTTAGTCAACGAAATTTACAGTAAATTTAGTCAACTGACTGGATCTCTCCCCAACTTACCCCACCACCACGCAGCAAAAGCAGTTGTGATTGGATCTCCCCTGTGTCTCATCCCACCTTACCACACAGCCAAAGTAGCTGTGATGGGATATTGCCTAACTTGCCCCCACTTTCTACATGACGAAATTAGGTCTGATTGGATAAAGTCTCTTTCAAACATTTTCATCTCGTTTTTATTTGTTGACTAAAATGTCAATTAATTTCATTTAAGTTTTTGTCCATGTGCACTTGTTTTTATTAGATACTGTCTCGTTTTCATCAGGGGAAAAAGGCTATTAACGAAAACTATAATGAAAATAATTAGTCAACAAAATTAACACTGTTCCACACAGAACACAAAAGTAAGAACAGAGTTCAATTGAGTGGTGTTATAAATAGGTTAAATGTTTGCTATTGGTCACTTATGTCTGAAGAATTGGCACTTACCTTCAATAAAGCATCAGTTCAACCCCATATACACTTTTAGATTTGTTGTCCCTCATTATGTTAACATCTTTATGCCACATGCATCATTTGTTATGCCCGCTGAGTGAAAGGATTTGCTACAAGGTGACAGCAATAGATGCAACTTGAGTAAAGTCAGCAGAGGTGTTGATTAGTTTTGGTATGTCATTACTCTTTCCTCCTTCCTGCTGTCACTTTACCTCACTGATAAAAGGTTAGTGCAAATTTCAACAGCGCTGGTTCCGGCAAAGATTGCATTTGTCCACTGACCACACAATTAGTTTCTGTTTGTGTTGAATGAGGAGGCTGGTAATACCACAACAGCAGCACTGCTTAGTAAGAACATGTTCTTAGTGTAGGTTAGGGTTTTATTGGAGGGTAGTGAGATAGGTTTACTTCCCATGGGATCCGCTGCCACTAGAAGAGCTGGTGTTGACAATGTCCTCGTACTGTGGAGGAGGCTCTGTCTCTATTTGGACATCCCCGTGGCCCACTGCCTCCTCGTAGGATGGTGGAGGGTCTCCAGCACTTCCTCTTCCTAATGTGAGCTCTGAGCCTGGATAAGCTGGGCTGCTGTGGATGCTGAGTTCTGATTGGTCACCATGGTGGTAATCCCTCCCCCAATGGTCCATTGAAACCACTGACAGGACGTGGTCATGGTGCGAATGTCCCAGGCTGGGGCTGCGCTGAGAGCGCTTACGGGAGTGGCAGCGCCACACAGTGATGGCAACAGCGGCGATGATGAACACAACTAGCAGCAATGGCACGATCAAGTAGAGGAATTGGACGCCACCCACCACTGTCTCCAGCCCTCCAGACGGACTGCTCTCTCGCACATACTCCTCCCAGAAACGTCTCTGCAGCCAATTAAGAGACAGAAACACAAGTTTTCAAAATCAATGTATCAAAGAGAAAGACTTTTTTGCTTGAAACAGTGTAAACACTGGGACACAAAAATGTTTTCAAATCACATTGTCACAGGACACTCAGTACAAACACATTTTATCAGGATTACTGCAACACAAAGGCAGTGGGCAACAACGCCAGAACAAAAAGTGAACAGATTATTGTGACTTTGCCCTCCAGCCTCTCACAATAGTTTTACAAATATGCCCCCTCTCTAGCAAGCACTCAGCTGTTCTTCCTGCTGATAATAATCACTTCCTGAAAAAACACCCACATTCCATTTCTAGCAAAGGGTTTCATCACTGGACACATGAACGCCTGTTCAGCTCTTTAAAAGGGATGCAGTGGATTTGATTTACATGATTAACTTGTGCAAGTTACTAAGCAGTACTAACAATAATTTGTGGGTTTAAGCTACAACTGGGTTTAAACCAGTCAGCTCCAGTTTAGAAAAATAACTTATTGCAAGATGTAGGCCACCAATCTTAGTACCTCTCTAACTGGGATTGTGTTTTGCTGCTATTATTATTTAAGTGATCCTGAGTGTTTAGTGAACATCTTTCAGATCAGTTACGGGTAGTTTGGGAAATCTTTCTTGATTGTGTTACAATGACCAAGTAAATCAAACCACTATTGCAAAAGGACACTGTATTTTGTGAGTAGCCATATGGTAAATGATCTGCAGGTGTTCAAATGTGTTTCCCCAGCATTTTCAGCCTTAAAGGCAGGAGGAATTGCAGGTGTGATGTGAAGCATTTCTCATCCCCTCACCGTCTTCTCATCATTTTCAAAGGCCTCCCGGGCCTCCTCATAGGTGCAGATCTCCTCACGGCATTCCCGCTGGATGTTACCCTGCTTCATCTCCTCCAGCAAGAAGTTTGCCCTGCGCAGCCGTCGCAGCACGGAGTGGGCTGCCTCCGCAGGCAGGAACACTGAGAGGGGCAACACATGGGCAGAGAAAGGAAATGGTGTAAAATTTGGTCAAAAACAAAGCACTGCATGCCTCAAGATAACAAGTAGAGACAAGAAAATGAATAACAGAGAGAAGAAGCGAGGGGCCAGTCAGTAAGAAGAACAGCATGAAAGAGGAAGAGCAGGGGGAAGAAGTAAGGAGAGAGTATTGAAAGAGAGACGATTGAGGCACTGGAGGAAAGAAGGATAGTAATGCTGGAGAAAAAGCTAAAGAAACAAAAGGGAGAGGGAGCGAGGTGGGGACCAAAACAAAGACTTTGGAACAGAGCTGAGCGCTGCCCAAAGCCCACATTTCTGCATAAAAACAAAAGCTCCTTTGATTTAGGCATCCATTCCTGGGCCACATAAGAGAAACTGGAGGAATGAACTTAGAGAGACAGAGCAGCCCTCTGTTTCACACAACCGAACATAAACTCTCCTACAGAAGCTGCACCAGTGCCACAGCATGCCCTAGGAATGTCTGATGTGGAAATGAATTAAAGCAGCTGTCAGTGTGACTCATAAACTCAGGGATTTAATGAGCTCAAGATTTGAAAAGCAAGGGAAAACAAAGATGAATATGAGAAAAAATGTTCAAAAACAGGAAATTCCCTTAGGAAATAATGGCAATTGTGTGTTAGAGATGACAGAAAAACCTGAAGGGTGACATTCCTACTTTTGTTTGACAAACAATGTAAAACAACACAGAAGGAAAAAAATAACAAGAAATTGGAGAGTTTCTGTTGAGATAAGAGGGGGGTGAAAACTTTGGCCCCTGCAGGGAAAAGCACTGATGAAGTGCACCACATAAACTCACCACTCCCCATGATTCCTGCCGGTCTGTTTGGGGTGATTTGTCTGAAAAGCAAACAGACACGAACATACAGCTTAGAACCTGCAGATACATAAGTCAATAATTAACCAAATCCCCTTGAAACTACAGATATTCCTTGTTTTTTTCATAAAATAATCAGCTTTTTAAAGCTTAAGCTTAATCCTTACAAAGGAACAATGTCCTAACATGCCATGAAAGAATGAAAACATTATAATATCACTCTTTAGCAGGAGCACTACCTACCAAATGTAAAAAGAGAATATACTTTAATCACTTTAAAAAGCACTTTTAAAAGAAACTATATTATAGGAGTAGCCCAGTCATATGGAACAATATTACGCTTTATAGGAAATGAAACATCGATGTTGTCGCAGGATTACTCTTTAAAGCACAGTTTCAACAGCTAGTCGTTGTATCCTTGACCACAGTGACAGTGACCAATGGCGGCTGCTGGTCACTGTTACACATGGATGTGTTACGGGAATCCTGCTCGTAGCTTCCCAGAATAGAGCACAAGCAGCGGAAACATCCTCAACAAAGCGTCGCCGCCCCGTTATACGGATAACAGCAAAGCACAAGCACTGACTGGCAAGCTCAGGCAGTGTTAGCTAGCTCTCCTGTGGCAGCTAAGGGTATATTTCTGCACATATGAGTACCGTTAGGAGCCCGTTAGCGGCCCATATATTGACAGGCGGTGATGATTTGTTGGACTTGAGAGGCTTCAGCAACGGATGCGATTTAACGAGCGACACGATTCAAACGAACGGATATACAGTCACAGAGGCCTAAAGACACACTTAATACATACACCAAGTGTTTACGATAGCCTTTTAGAGTAGAAATAATATTTATAATGACTTCAGCTCACCTTTTTTGTCCCCAAAATGCGCATAGACGATCCCTCGCCTTTCCACTGCCCTAGATTGTTGCCATGCAAGTTGCGCATGCGCTTAGTTGTGTTTGCGGACAGCGATCCTATGAACTGCCCTTGCCCCTCAGTTAAAAAGACAGCTCACAGACTAATACAGGCCACAAATCATAACAAACATCACCAATCTTGTGTAGTTTCATGTAAAACCATGAAGCATATTGACAAAAAAATGAGCCAAAACATGTGAACATCCTCGGTGCTTCTCGAAGAGAAAAGCTAATATTGCATCTAACTGAAAGGGTTTACTAGTACAAACTATTTCATAAAGTGTTGGTTCTAAATCAGCTCATAAACCTGCATCAAAGTTGACACACTGGTGGTAGAGTGTATACTTCCAAAAATCTTTTAGGCTTTATATTAATTCAAGTGTTTCAAGGATCGTACTCCAGTGTGTATTTCTCTGTCTCTTTAAAGCGCATCAAAGGAGTTTGAGCTGGTTATAAAACAGACTGAAAATAATAATTATGCCTGTGTATGACCTTCAAAAGGAAATGAGACCATCTTTGAGAAGACTGTGTTTTATTTAATGTAGCTGTTTGAAATACCTGTCACCCTGCCCATAAAAGGGGATAACAGGGAGAGGGTTTTGCCAAACTGGAAGACCATGTAGATCAGGGAAATCAAAGTCTATTGTAAAGTGAAGCTGTGATAACTGTATCCTTTATTTACCCTAATATTCACCACTCTTATCAAAGCAGCTTTTTAAGATTTATGTCAGAGTATAGAGCCCTCTACAAAACTCTTTTCTTAAAGGTGCAGTGTGTAAAATTGAATATCAGCAACTTTAACAGTCAATTCTAGATTGTGGTGCTCATTTCTGTGGTGAACACTGTGGCAACCAGTTGAATTTAATAAATGTGTATGTTATTTTTTCACTCTATGTTACCATAGAAACATACAAAATGCAAGAATCCAAGATGGTGGTGCCCATTGAGGGGATCCTCCCTGTGTATGAATAAAAGGCTTATTCTGAGTTAATTTTTAAAATAGCTTTTTTGTTTGTTTGTTTTGTCAAATATGGGTACAAAATAGTTTATACTGAAGTTTCATATGAACAGACCTCTATTGTTTTCATATAAAATATTGAAAAGCAGTGCAAAATGGACAAAAAAGCAGTGAAGAGGGGTTAAAAATGGCAAAAATGGATTAACAGAGGCAATGATAGGTGGATAGTGGTAAAAAAGGGTTAAGAGTGTCAAAAACGAGCAAAAAGTGGTGCCAGGGGGTTAGAAGTGACAAAAATGGATTGTCAAATTTATGTTGCCATAGTTAGAAACCTTGGTTGAGATATTTTATTTTATTTTTCTATTACCTGCTTCACCTCAGGAATATAACAGAAGAGCCATTACCAACAATTTCACGATTTATTTCACAAAGATCTATAGGTGAGGATGTTATACTTAATGGCACTTTATTGTATGTTCTCCACTATTAGACAGGTGCCCTGTATGAGGCACTTTATCAGGTTTCATCTTCTGAGAGAGTACTATACAGGGCATTTTATCAGGTTCTATCTGTTTAGAGGGCCCCCTGGAGGGCACTTGGTCATTTTTAAATTTGAAGGGCATGCTGGAGGGCAATTAACCACACGTCCACCGAGAGGGCACCCTGAGGGCAGTTTGATACATTTCATCCTCTGGAAAGACACCCTGAGTGTACTTTGATAGGTGTTGTCTGCTGAAAGGAAGACATATCATCATGCTCTATCTACCATGGAGGTATCCAAGAGGGCACTTTTGCAGCATTCTTTTTTAACACCAGGGCTCCCCATATAACCTCTTCCGAGTCAACCAGCGCAATGAATTAATTTGTATTAAGGATGGTAAGGACACGTGATAGCCTGATTATAACCTCTATGTCAGAAATCATATAATAACTATTAACTTTTTTAGGAAAGAGAGACACATTTCAGCTACACAGAGCAGTAATCATCTGAGTCCAATGACCACAGGGATACATATGAAAAAAGTGTCCATTACAGTCTTCATGAAAAAGACCTTAAAATTGAATTTTCACCGTAAAAGTTCTTTATCCATGCATTGTTTTCTATTTTTATGTAGAGAAAGAGGCAAAAGTTGGAACAGTTTTACAACTTTTTTTCTGTTCCATCATCAAAGATGTGTACATAAAGTTGCGAGCAGAAAAGCTGTAAGACTATAGCAGTGTGTGATTGTGTTTCTCTGTTTGTAACCACCATGTAATTAGCTGTAATGATGTAGAAAGACTTTGCTGCCAGGAACAATTGACCTTCACTCCTTGATTCAAACACAGAGACCAGTAACCCTTATCTTTAACGATTTAATGAAGAGTCTAACTCAGATATTAATGATGCATTTCTGTTAAAATTCAACTTTTTAATCAATTTCCTTCCAAAACCACTTGTATTTTAATGAGTATGTATATGAGTGTGTACTAGAATATAACGTTGTGTTTGGCATGTGTGTTAACCAATATGTACTAATTCTGAGATTCTTCCCTGAAGGCAAAGGATTAGCTAAGTTCAATTAAGGAAAAAAGAGCAGTGTAAGCTTCTCTCAGCACCGTGTATGTATGTGATAGTGAGAGAGGCCGGCAGAAATTGGGGGGTTAAAAAAAGAATAACCCAGAGAGATAAAGAAGAGAAAGATAAGAGTGAGGTGTGTCACACAAGAGACAGACTATTTAAAGAAAAACACACCTAGTAGATATTTGTCAATAAAACTAAAATTCAAATGAAGTTAAAATGGTCAATTGCTTGTCTTATAACAGATCCTTCTAAATTCTGGATGATTGATTTCATGATATCTGTACTAAGGGAGCAACATTCTTTAAAATGTAGCTTTTTCCTCTCAAGATAAACTGGGGAACCTTTGATTTAAAGATTTCAAGTTTAAATTTAAAGGCCTGAATTGGTTCTATTTTAGTGTGCACAATAATGATGCAACGACCAACATTTTGAACTTGTATTCAAGGGTGCTGATTCTGTCATAAGTGTAAGATTTATTGCTGTTTGTTGTGCTGTGACTTAGTGTGAAACTTAATATTTGAAAAGAAAATGCCTTCAAGCTGTGATGTAATCTTCTCCTATGAATAGTATTGAAAGTCACAGAGAGCAGGCAAAGCAGTAGTATCATTTTCATAATAAAAGATAAGCCAATGACTGTTTTTGGTTGTTTTCTTAAATACGATAAGTGCAGTGTCTCTTGCAACATATTTAGGTCTGTCATACCTTATTGTTCAAAGTTGTGGAATCAGCACCTCAGCTTATTGGAGTCCAACAAAATTGATGACAATAAAGCATTTTTGTTATCTTCCTACATATTGTGCAAATCTGACTGGTTGTCAGGAGGCATAATTCCACCAAAAATCAATGAAAAGCCACAGAGCTCTGATTTCTGAATGGCCTTTTCTTCACTTGCTTATTATGCAGGAAGTAAAAATTAAAGAGATAAAAAGATCAAAATAAGATTAAAGAATCAATTAATGAGGAAAAAATTACACTATTGGAAAAAATAGTGAAAAGATTGTAACTTTTTTTCAACTTTCTTAATGCTTTTTAAACTGAAAAGTGTATTTTTAATCTAATAAGAATTGTTTAATTCAACTCATTTTTTAAACTTGTTTAATCAAACACAATAAAAACTGGAGTGTTGGTATCTCAGGGTTACACATTTTAGAGTTGATATTTACTCTCAGTGTAACTCCATTCTGAGTTAAATGGCCGTCAGCATTGGAGTTACTTGATGTTGCTGATGCATTCAGTTTTAGTCCAAATCTGTAGAAAGTGAATTGCTTTAAGTTCTGCCCACTGTATTTTCAAACCATAGGGGCAGACTTTTCCCATCATGCCCTTATGAAAAGTGTTAAGATGTGTTTTAGATGTGTTTAGATGTATTTATGTGTTTTAAATGTATGTTAGACACTTCTGCACCATGAGTGAAGTTGTCCACTGAGTCAGTGACTTCCCTCCTGTGGCTTGAGGTGGTTTGTAGAAATGTGCTGAGAACTGATACTTGTTGAAGAATGTTTCCCAATGTATTTGTCTCCTTGCTCCAAAACACCTGACTTTGCTACAGATGTCAAAATGTCACTCTTGAGTAATAACGCAAATCACAATACAATGTGTCCATAATTATAATTGTAAAAGCTTCAAATTTACACCCAAAGTGCAATGAAATAATACTCTATTGTGTAAAATTCTTTATTTGAGCAATATTCATGACTTTTGATTAATTACATAAGTGTTTTCACCTCAGCGCTGATGAGGATAACACCATAGTAGTTGAAAATGATACACTGAGAGAGAAAATTGCTAGCACTGCAAGTGTTGTGCTAAATAACACTGGTTAGTGTTGAGAAGTAATTCTTTGTAACTCCAAAAAGATTCAATAGTGACACTTAAGGTACAGACACTCCAAAAATAATCAAATCAACACTCTGTGTTGTGGACCCATATAGACACTGTTAAAGTGTCAGTATTAACTCTGATTACTCTAATTCAAGTTTGCAGGCTTTGCTGTGTACAACTGAACTTATTTCATTTTATTGGATTACTTGTAAAAACAAAACTTGTTAAAAAAATATTCTTGGAGCAATTAAATTTCATCTTAATCTTTTGCTCTTTTAATCCAAGAACAAGGGCTTATATTTTGACTCTTTTAACTGTGACTTTTTATCTAAAAAAGTGACTTTTTCCTTAAAACAATGACATTTATAACAGAACTTTCACCTTAATATCTTACGACAGTGGGTTTATATTCTACAATTTTACAGTTTTCATCTAATAACAATGACATTTTTGACACAGCTCTTTTAACCCATAACTGCGGCTTTTTATCTAATACTTTTTAGATTTTTTCCTATGTGTATTATTTTTCTTCTTCTTAATTTGACCCTTTTACCCGTACCAAACAACGACCTTGTAATTTTGTAATTTGTCATTTTCTTTCCAAAAACAACTACTTTTTGTTTTATTTTAACTAGAACCCCATAACTATGTTTGAATAATGATGCTATCCTATTTAATAACTACGCTTTTTTCCTTTTCTTTTCATTCTAATCTTGTCTTATTTTTTACAATCTTATGACTGACTTCTAATGTCATCATCATTTCTTGTACTTCAGATGTTTTTTGTTTTTTTTTTTTTTTTTGAGGGAAATGGGAGTGCACAATTAATATTTAACTCTTTTTATTTCTGTTGATATATAAAATATATAGCCTAAATAATAATTCATTATTATATTATATTACACTGCTTTGGCCAAGCTAACACGAGAGAGAGAGAGAGAGAGAGAGAGAGAGAGAGAGAGAGAGAGTATGAATATGGATGGTAGCCTATAGCATCCCAGCACTAGGCACTAGGACCCAGCAGGTGCAGCTCTGTTATTTCTGTGATTAGCGGCTCGCGCTCCTCGCCACACAACGCTGGTACACAGCAGCAGCGCGCGACTCCCCATCCTGCTTCACCTATCACGGGCACGGGCAGGGGAGTACCAGCGCAACTTAAGCGTAATTCTTTCAGCGGATTCAACAAAAAGAACTGACTCCACCACGAAAACAAACACATGCTCCTCTTTCTCTTGTTCCGTTTTCTGTAAATGTGTGAGACACCACAGACATGGCTTCATCCGTGAGCGGCACAGAGGAGGTCCGGGTCTCGACGCTGACTCCGCTGAAGTTGGTGGGACTGGTGTGCGTGTTTCTCGCCCTGTGTTTGGATGTAGGGGCCCTGCTGAGCCCGGCGTGGGTCACGGCAGATAACCAGTACTACTTGTCCATGTGGGAGTCCTGCTGGAAGCCCGTCAGCTCCATGGTCTGGTCCTGCAGCAGCACGCTGGCCACCGGTGAGACAGACGCTCCTGTGCCCGCAATCATGCTCACTTATTCGGGCTGTTGGGGCGATGCGCCTCCATGTTGTTTGGAAGTTTTAATCCTACTGGGTGTTGTAGTTTGAGGATGTTTCATGGCTGAAATTCGGGGTGCAGGCAGACACCCGCATTCATATTCAAATTGGGGATAACAAAGAGTCCCTGCAGACCGAGCTGTGCTGAACCAATCTATTCTGTGGGTGACAATTATAAAACTTCACCCAAGAGAGTGCTAAATGTTAATTACTTTATAATTAGCTATTGCCTGGTTAATTTAAACTGCACAACTTTTCCATATGAAATAAGATTGTGAACATTGTGCAGCATATAGTGCTCTCAGAAAGAGAGATAATTGACTTTATTGATATGAAAAAGTTTGTCCTTGAGCCTCACAGTGTGATGAATAAGACACCTTTTCTGGTTTTCTAACTGTTTTTTTTTTCTTAAACGTTTGCCCAGTCTACCACTGAATGATGTGGGAATTCTGCCTCGCCAGGAGCGGTCCAGCTGGGGTTTCATTTGGGCTTTTGTTGCTCACAAAATGAGCCTTTGTGTGGGGTTCCTTCACTAGCCAAGGAGCAAGGGCAACTCAGAGCAGAGAGCTCCCCAGAGATCCAGATGCCTGCAGATTAGTAACCAGGGAGACAAGTGAAGCACTCCAGAAATGCAGATTTTTTTTAGGAGGGAAACTTCCTAGTGGAGTCCCCAAGGTTTCTTTTTTTTTTTCTTCTGGAAGTATTTCATTTTTCCATCACAGTCAGCCATGCAGGGATTGGGAAAATCAGAACCAGAATCCTTTGTTTTGCCAAGAATGTTTACATGTATGAGGAGCTAGTCCTGATGTTATGGGAGAAAAAAGAATAAAAACTGAGGAAATAAAGTAAAAAGCAGCTTGTCTGCTTTGATGAAATTTCAAATGAATAAAATAAAAAGGAGAAGCATTGAAATATTAAATGTGTACGATATATCCACATGCAGTGGGATGATTGAGAAGAAGCAGACTTTACAAAGAACTTTTACAACGATCACTTATTCATGGAAAGCTTGCTTTTATGCTGTCTGCTGTTACAGAACATAAATATTCTTAAAATCTAATACCAAAGTCCCCAAAATTACATTATTTTTATGGAGCACTGGCTTATTTTTGAGCTGCAGATTGTAGTCTTGTGGTGTGTTTTGTCTTCATTTGATTATAGAGAGGACTAAACAGCTAAAATCCAATTAAACACAACTACTGTATGTGCTTTTATGGTTTTGAGTTTTTCGGAGCAGAATTTTTATTAGCCCATGTTATCTAAAGTCCATCCTGTTGGTGTATAATTTGGGTAAACTTCAATAGTACACTCCTGACCACATTTCTCTTCATCTTATGTGTATGCTTTAGTTCAGTAGATCCATACTTCACTTTTGCTGCCTCAGACCTCATCTTGTGTGCTGAATTGTGTTTTTGTTACTCAGACAAACTGTTTTCTTTCAGTCTGCGGGATGAGTAACTGCAGGTCACGCTGGCCCCAGTCCTCCTCTGTCAGCGCAGACAAAGTGCACTTTTGGTGCCATATAAAGACATGCAGTCTCCCTGTCAGCTCCCCTCTCTCTCAGCAGCAGCAGCATACCACAGTAAATGCACACAGCAAACTGCCCATTTCCTCAGGCTTGTGCTTGGCTAGGCTTATTGATTTGAATCCCAGTAATCAGTTTCTGCCTCCCCTCCTCGTCAGCCCCCCGATTTTTCCTCAGTGTCATGCTCTGGGCATTAAATAAATCCTGTTAGTTTGAAACACCAGCTGGCTGCTCAGATGTTTTGAGCTTGTTCTGCGAGGTCTGCATGTCCAGAAAACCACAACAAAAAAGATATATGGCTTTACTGGCTGCTCATGACGAGCAACAAACACAGATTGTAACTCTTTCCCTGTTTCAGTTTCCCTCCCTTTCACATTCACACTCTAGCAGGGGTCTAAGGTCAAGTAAAAGAGATAAAGACCTGACACAGGGGCAGGAATGTGGAGGGGTTGTGTCAGAGAAGTGCGTGTGGTTCCCGAGTTGGTGTGATATGAAGGGGACGAATGTGGAACCAGTCTGTGAGCGAGTCATACTTAGTCAAACATAACTGGCAAAGGATATTAATATTGATGTGTCATCATGAATTAGGGCTGTCACAATACCAGAAATCATTAGACACGATGCAATATCACATTATGTTATAATTCTGATTTTGGCACAACTCTACATATGATAAGATAAAGTATTTAAAGGATTTGACTCAGTACAGCACAACAAACAGCAGGATATAATGCAATATTATACCTCATGACATGACAGGATCTGATATGATGCTATACGGCATGACATGACATCAAATACTTAAGATATGATACAATGTATTTTTAATGATATCAATTTGATTTGAATGGATTTGGCCTGATATGACACAACAAATGGCACAGATGGCAACAGATTAGTGCATTTTAAACAGTGCAATTCCTCATCACTCTGCTACTCTTTCTCTGTGTGTAAGACACATCAGCATGTGTTTTTTATCTTCATAATGCACTTAAAGGAACTGGAAAAACAATTATATTTGCCTCCTTGTAACTCTGAATGGACCAGTACTGTTCTCTTTTAGGGCACACTGGGCCAAGTGGCCACTTGCCTTGCCAAAGCATGATTTCTTCCCAGAACCCCCTAGCCTTGCACTTACATTGATCCAGGCCCAATCAGGCCTGTGTACTATAACTTAATGTGCATGCATCATTGCGTCAGAAGACAAAGATGGCTTACCTGTTTGACTCTGAATAATCACACCTGGCCTCTGCATCCACCATCAGATTGACTTGGTGTCCCCTTGTGCATGAGCAACAGTATCTCACGGAAGCCCACCTCTTACAATAGTATCAGCCAGGGCTGATGAAGTGAAAATGGTAGATGGATTTCATCTTGTATAGCACTTTCCTAGATATCTGACTTCTAAAAGGGCCTTTACACACCTAGATATTTAGATTTAGATTTTAGATTTAGACAACTTTATCTATCCCCAAGGGGCAATTCAGTTTTTGCAGTCTACCCAGACCATACATACATTCATAAACAGTAAACAGATAATGTCCTATTCACGCCCTTTCTCTCCATTCAAATACTGGTCAGCTAATCCTATCCAAATGTATCACATCTATACCTTGCCCAAGGAACATGTGGCTGCAGGAGCTGAGGATTGAACCCGCAACCTCCCAAGTGCAGGACAACTGACTCTTCCTAAAGAGCCACAGTTGTGTGCACACACTTGCTTGAGCAGGGATAGAAGAGCTCACACTAGTCAAACTGGACTTTGGGGGTCAAATGTTCTTGGGCCTGGTACTGAGTGCCTTGTGAGTGTGCACCCTTAAATGGAAAGCCAAAGAATGTGATAGTGCATTGTGTATGTGCTTAAGTGTAACTCTCGTTGTTTGCATCTTTTGCTCTTTAAATCACACACTACAACAGCAATGTGACAGTTGATACGATAGCCTGGTGTGAGTGCATCCTTACAGCTATGGTTTAAGACGATGACTGTTATTGTGAGTTCACAACATTGGTTTCCTGACAGCACATTCATTTCCTAAGGTCTTGACTGACGACTCAAACTGTCACACAAAACCAGCGCCTTTATCTGAAGAAAATAAGAAAAAAGTTGAGAGCATGAAAAAACAACCACTTTTTAATTAGCATTGTAAGATGGTGTAAAGTACAATGAATGGAAGCTTGTCCTCTTTGGGCTTCCATAATTAGCAATACTAGTGATAATAGGTGGTAACATGGAGATGGGAACATTTTAATGCTCATTGATTATAAAAGTATCAAAGTTTTGACATTTTGACAGTTTCATCCTGTATTCCAGCAGCCACATTTAAAGAAGAGATCACACAGCCGGATGAAGCTACAAACAGCATGTGAAGTTAAAGTGTCTTGCTGCCATCTTGAACCAGGGACCTCTGATTGACTTACTGCTTCCTAAACTTCTCCATCCTGAGAAATGGAGCCTAAGCATGTGTGACAGCCAAAGAGACACTAGAGGCTCTTCTGTGACACAGATCTTTCTCTATTGTCTCAGACAAAGACACACTCGGGGGCCCAGAAGGATTTTTTCGATTAGCACCTCGGCACTCCCTGACATGCACATAATTAATGCTCAGATTGGATCTCGTCTACTGTATCTCCTCTTCCATCTGTCATCATGCGGGGCTCGGATTAATACTCTGGCGCTTCCTGCTCATCAAAGCCTCTAAGCACTCCGACTCTGGCTGCGCTTCTTGCGCAGCGACTCAGTTCCAAATCTGAAATGCATCCTGCCGTTTCACCGGAGCACTGATAAGGCTTTCGCTTGCAGACTGCCCGGGCTTAAACTGACCCACAGAGGATATCTTTCCTCATGATGAGCTTTGACAACTGCAGGTCAAGTCACTGTGGTCCCTTTCTGAGAGACAGAGAAAGTGAAGGGGTCAGTCTTTAAGGAGGTGGGTTCGTGTTGTGCAAGCTTGAGCCTGGAAGGAGCTGGTGCTCTGCTTTTTGTGGGCTTCATCCAACATCCTGTGGTGACAGGGCCCATTTTTAAACTCTCAATCCTGGACCATATTTGGTCAAAAGAAGTTGATGTTTGTTTATATTTGAGCTGCTTGGCCCCTGGAATAAAGTTTCCCTCCAACAAGAGTGGGAACTGTATTTTAAGCAGCTTATCCTCCGTCACTTTCTCTCTGCTGGAGAATGTTTTAATGATTTTCTGCCTCAATAGAGAGGAAATATTCTTGGCACTGCTTCATCTTTTTTTAATGTCCTGCACTCCATAATAGACAATACCATGTATACTAGTAAAAAAAAGACATCCCATATTCTAAACTTGAGTCTTCAGTTTGAGCTTCTTCTCCTCCCACTCCAATATTATTCAGAGCTCAATCCCCTCAATGCTTTGATGTGATTTTTTTTACCCGCTGCACTTTAAATTATTTCCTCCTGTGTAATCAAATGCCTCATCATAATATCCTCTGCCTGTTTACATGTAGACCTCCTGTTTCCGTGAGTACACTGAAAGGCCATGAAAAAGACCTTTAAACTCTAAACAATAATACGGTTTGTCTGGACAGCCTTCAGTTATGAGACATAAGTTACATAAACCTTTTTCAGAAACTAATTGGAATGTCTTGCACAGAAAAAAACAAAAATGCGTTTTTCCTTCTCCTGACAGACATATATGTATTCACTTTGGGATTCCAACAGGGATAGGGAAGGGGAAGCAGGGATCGAGACACTTGTTATTTCCAGTTGAGTGTTTTTGAAGTAAATCTGGGTGAAATGCTGAGAATGCTGCTGAGCTGGCATCAGCCAATACAAGGGGATACTCATTATCTGAGTCACCTCACAGAACGCTTTTCTGCTGCTCAGGGTTTTGTTAATGAATAGCTGAAATCCACACACATGTAGCCAGGCGTGTGTGTTTATTTCTTGTGGGCCAAAAACTGCTGTGCTTGGTCTGACGGTCATTCACCACATGGTTCACATTCTTCTCCTGCCACTGCACCTAAACAGCTCGTATCAAAACATTACCAGCCATCGCCAGCTTCTCAGAATATGCACGAGGAAATGTTTCAGCCCCTGAACCACAAATATTTTGTGTTTACACTGTGGTAATTCACTACAATCTCAAGTGGGTGGAAATATTTTTTCTCCTGTTTGAGATTGAGCATGACCAATGTGGCCTGTGACCTATTCTGCTGCCTGCCTCTTTTACTTTTCCCCCTCTTCTTCATCCACCCACCTTCCTCCTCCTCCTGTCAACAGCTCAGACACGGCTCTCCACAGTAACCTCGTTTTAGCTACCTATGTCACTCTCTATCTCAGTGTGATTTCATGCCTTTCCTCCCTCACCCCCTCCTTCTATTAAAGTGTGTATGTGTTGTGTTTGTTCCAGACTGGCAGATCGCCACGCTGGCCCTGCTGTTGGGTGGAGCGGCCCTCACCCTGCTTTCTTTCCTTGTGGCGCTGATCTCCCTCTGCTTCAGCTCCAGGAGTCGCTGCTACAAGCCCGTGGCTGTCATGCTGTTCTCTGCAGGTAAGTAAAGAACAAAACAAGTCAGAGGAGATGAAAAGCAGGAGGAGCAATGACAGTGTCCAGCAGATCTTTCCTATCATGATACCAGTGTTAGTATCAGTATCAGACTTGGATACTTTCTAAATTAAGTCTAAGTCAGTGGTTCTCCACTGGTCTTTCAGGACTCAAGTAGTCATAATTATTGATACTTTGTTATGTTTTGATCAATTCATATACATGTATGTAAAAGACAAATGAATCTAGCAAAGCCTGTATGAACTGCACAAATACATTAGCAGTTTTTTCATACTGATACACTGTCAGTGTTTTGTGCAATTTATGCAGTGTTCAAATTTTTTTTTAATTCCATAATAGCAATAAAAGTGCAATTGTTCAGGTAAACTCACCCCTCTAGAATTAAGTAAAATAACAAAATTGACAGTGTTAATTCAACTCATATAGAGTTATATTCAATCCTTCAAAAGTGTCTTTTCTGGTCCACACTACATATTAAACTACACTTTTGAAGGTGTTGAATATTCTACAGTATGACTAGCCTGCTTTCAAGTAACTCCTGAAAATACACTATATTGCCAAAAGTATTCGCTCACCTGCCTTGACTCGCATATGAACTTAAGTGACATCCCATTCTTAATCCATAGAGTTTAATATGATGTCGGTCCACCCTTTGCAGCTAGAACAGCTTCAACTCTTCTGGGAAGGCTTTCCACAAGGTTTGTGTTTATGGGAAATTTTGACCATTCTTCCAGAAGCCCATTTGTGAGGTCACACACTGATGTTGGACAAGAAGGCCTGGCTCTCAGTCTACGCTCTAATTCATCCCAAAGATGTTCTATCTGGTTGATGTCAGGACTCTGTGCAGGCCAGTCAAGTTCATCCACACCAAACTCTCTCATCCATGTCTTTATGGACCTTGCTTTGTGCACTGGTGCACAGTCATGTTGGAACAGAAGGGGGCCATCTCCAAACTGTTACCACAAAGTTGGGAGCATGGAATTGTCCAAAATCTGTTGGTATGCTGAAGCATTCAGGGTTCCTTTTACTGGAACTAAGGGGCCAAGCCCAGCTCCTGAAAAACACCCCCACACCATAATCCCCCCTCCACCCAACGTACACTTGGCACAATGCAGTCAGACAAGTACCGTTCTCCTGGCAACCGCCAAATCCAGACTCGTCCATCAGATTGCCCGATGAAGAAGTGCAATTTGCCACTCCAGAGAATGCATCTCCACTGCTCTATAGTCCAGTGGCGGCGTGCTTTACACCACTACATCTGAAGCTTTGCATTGCACTTGGAGATGTATGGCTTGGATGCAGCTGCTCGGCCATGGAAACCCATTCCGTGAAGCTCTTTATGCACTGTTCTTGAGCTAATCTGAAGGCCACATGAAGTTTGGAGGTCTGTAGTGACTGGCTGCAGAAAGTTGGCGACCTCTGCGCACTATGCGCCTCAACATCCGCTGACTTCGCTCCGTCATTTTATGTGGCCTACCACTTTGGGGCTGAGTTGCCGTCGTTCCTAATCGCTTCCACTTTGTTATAATACCACTGACAGTTGACTGTGGAATATTTAGGAGCGAGGAAATTTCACGACTGGACTTGTTGCACAGGTGGCATCCTATCACAGTACCATGCTGGAATTCACTGAGATCCTGAGAGCCACCCATTCTTTTACAAATGTTTGTAGAAACAGTCTGCATGCCTAGGTGCTTGACTTTATACACCTGTGGCCATGGAAGTCATTGGAACACTTGATTTCAATTATTTGGATGGGTGAGTGAATACTTTTGGCAATGTAATATATGTGTAATGTAAGTCTGCTCTGGCGGAGGAATATGCAGTATGCATCCTTTAGGAACACCTAAAGTCACAGGTTTGAACTCTAACTCAGTGGATAACTTCACTCATGGTGCAAATGTGCCAGGCATAAAAAACAACAGTCCACCAGTAACATTAGCAAAGGAACCCCAGCAGGGATTACTGTACAACAGGCAACATACAAACACAACTAAACATGTGTAAAACAGACCTAAAGACAGCCCCCAGATTTGAAAATCTAACAGAGCTTTAGATAAATTGACTCTTTACAGAGTTGAACTAACGCTGGGGGTGGATTGACACTTTCAAATAACTCAAATAACATCACTGAAGAGGATTTAACTCAGAATAGAGTTAGAGTTGCATTTTTAGAGGTAAAATCAACTAAAATAGGTTCAACACTGAGATATCAACACTCCAGTTGTTGCTGTTTTGGGATGGGAATCATTCTCTCACTAAATGCTTTTGTTTAGTCAACAGAGGTGGAAAAAGTACAAGAGTATTATACTCAAGTCAAGGTACAGTTACTCTGGTTAAAACTTACTTTGGTAGAAGTACAAGTACTGACTTCAAAATATACTTAAAAAGTACAAGTACACATAACTACTCAATGCTAGTAATTTGAGTAAATTAGTTGCCACCCCGGCTCAGAACTCACCACCATCTCTTGAATGACGAACTTAAGGGAGGTTATGCCTTTATTCAGATAAGGCAGTGAATAGAGTCAGAAACTGGGGAGAGGGAGTGGGGAATGAGGTGGAAACAGGCCAGATATGAACCTGGGCTGTCCACTTCAAGGACAGCAGCTTCTTTGCTACCCAAAGTAAAGCATGGTGGCATCATGCTTTGTGGCTCTTTTTCTTCAACCACAGGGGTTTTCATTAATGTGGAGGGGATCATGAACAGTTCTAAACACCTGTTAATTTTGGCACAAAACCTTCAGGTGTCTGCAAGAAAGCTGAAAAAAAGATGATTTCCACCTTATAGTGTGACAATAACCCAAAGCCTGCATCCAAATTTACAATACAATGGCTTCACCAGAAAAAGAGGTTTTAGACTGGTCAGACCAGCCAGACCTTGGACCTGAATCCCGCTAAAAATCTGTGGGGTGACCTGAAGAGGGTTGTGTAGAGGAAGTGCCCTTGCACCATTATGTCTAGGTTTGTAACAAGCTAGTATCAACCAACCGTCAAGTACAGGCAGGCCCACCCACCGAAATGTCTTGGTCCCTGAAAGGGCCAGTAAATGGGCCTTCCCCAGAGGCCATTTCATATCCCCTCATGCAAACTTATCTGTAGCATGAGTGCCAGCCCCCTGGTCAAAATTTGCCTCCTGGGCCTGACTCCAGTCAGCCTTGGAGCTGACTTAAAAAATAGTTGCAGGTCTTCTCGTTGCCTATATTAACATTACTCTTATCTTATGAAAAGGGATTTATAATTTGAGACAGGCAACAATACATAAAATGTGTATATTGTGTTGCTTTGACAAGCAATACGTATTCTGATAAAAGGTCATTGTTACTTAAATTTAGGATGGATCAGCCTCCATGGGCCCCTGAAAGCTTTACCATTTCTCCCTTCTTAAGGGAGCCTTAAATATAGGTATAAGGAAAAATGGAAATTATCTATAAAAAGTTTTTGGGGGGGGTAAAACTTAATCCTTCAGTATGATTCTTTTCCTGGTGGATTTCTACATAATTACCTTATTTCTCTTCTTGTTTTCATCTGCAGTGGTCCTGCAGGTGTGCAGCTTGGTCCTCTTCCCCATCAAGTTCATCGAGACGGTCAGTCTGAGGGTCTACCACGAATTTAACTGGGGCTACGGCCTGGCCTGGGGGTCCACCATCTTCTCTTTTGGAGGTGCTATCCTCTACTGCCTCAACCCCAAAAATTATGAAGACTACTACTAAAATATATAAGAAGAGAAGACAAAATGAGACGGTTTCTCCCAGGATCCTCTCAGTAATAGAACTATCTGTCCAACACAGTGCATCACCACAGGCTTGTAATAAAATTAAGAAAGATTACTGTTATTTCAGGTATGGAACCATTTGATACTGTGAACTTAAAGATGATCCTTACTTATTTGGACTTTGGATCTCTTTTTCCAACAATACATCTTCATAAATGATTTCCAAACTATTCTGGTCAGAATGTCCCTGATCAGACAAGTCTATGTCCCCTTTAAGTGGAGCTCCAGTAGGTCTTACATTTGAGCAGAAAATCTGGAAGGAACAGATGGATTCACTGACCCCATACCAGGACAAAAATGATGGGCTAATTAGCCAATCAGAGCGGAGAGCACAAAAACAATGTACAGTTGGGCCAATCGGGACACATGAAGGATCTTGGGAGGAAAAAATCCCATTGAAGTGATATCCTGAGGATGACAAAGTGAGGAAATGCGACATGCTACTTTTCCCCAGGGATGCATTACATCTGGACATGGCCTTGCCTTTTCCTAAAGCAGAGTAAAAGCTTGTTATAAAGAGCCAAAGGACTGACTGCCCTGTTTGTGAAAGGGTTAGAGATTATGGTTACAAGCTGAAACTAGCTAAGACAGTACAAAAACATTCCACATCCACCTCCTAAATTATATCACACTGGTGAGAGGAACATAGCACAGCATGTCAGATGTAAACACGGGCTGCTGTGTAAAGCTGCAGCACAACCCAAGTTATATCTCATTTTGATAAAAAAAACAAAAAACAAAAAAAACAAAAGTATTATGTGTAAGTATGTGCAGCATTATAAAATAGTAGTCATTCTAAGAAGACCAGTGGGAGGAAAGATGACAAATGACCATGTCTGCTGATGAGTGCACCCATGCCTGCATGATCATACCACCCAGCATGCGCTCGCACACCACCCCATGTGATGCCTCCTTATCTCCTCCATCTGTAGGAAACAGGAACACTCTCGTAGAAGAATACAAAAGTAGATTTTTTTTGGTTGCAGTTATGGAGATGATGTAGCAGAATATCACTGTAGATACTGAAAATGCCAGTGGTTAGGTTTTTGTATCAAATTCAAGGTTCATAACAAAGTCAAGTGCATGAGAAATGTTACTTTCTGGATCAACTGAAAGGAGAATATACGTAGAGTTTTAAACCTTAAGACAGTGTCGCCATAAATGATGGTACATGCTGTGGTTAAAACTTCTGTTTCCAGGATGGTCATAAAATTTTCCAATTCCCACTTGTAACATTAGAGAATCTGAGTGTGCATGCCACTTCTATTTGCTACCAGGTTCATTATGATTCCCACTGGTTTGATTACTAATATAATAAACATTTACTGAGAAAAAGGTGTGTATGATTCTTTTTGGAGGTAAGGTGTGTCTCTGAGCTTTGACAAACTATGCAAACATGCCAGCTGCGCATGGTCAAGTCACATAGAATCAGCTCCTTTATTAGGTACAGCAAGTTGAGGCATTTGCACAGGAAATCAACATCTTATGAACACATAATACAGGGTGGCATAATATGCATAAAAGTACCAGGAATATACTCATATGCAAGTGTCTTTAGTGTTCTTCTTTCAGTGAAAGGAGCTCTTATACAGAGCCAGATACAGTGTACAGTCTACATTTCGCATTAGTCAGAACGTATATAGCATTGATTTCATTGTCCCGCATTCAGAGAGAGGGGGTCACAGGTCCTGGATTAAAGTGGAGTTGCCTCCATTCTGAGTTCAGGAATGGGCGCGGTCATGTAAACAGGGCAGTCACTCATCCTGCGTGGAATGTTCAAGGTAAACCTTAGCTCCTCTACATCAATCCTCTTGACCTTTCCGAAGCCATGTCCCCCTGTGTCACTCCTGATTTTATACATTTGCCAAGAGAAGAGACCAAGCTATCCTCCAAAACAAAGCAAAACAAAAAAAAAAAAACAAAGAAAAAAACTTCATTACCCGCCATCAAAGAGTCAAAGTGCACAGGAGTAGTAGACTGAAGCAGGTCAGGTGGGTAGAGAGGGGTAGTGGCTCTTCCTCAGCAGGTAAAAGGTGTCTTACGGTATATATATATTTATATATATTTACTGACAGGGGAAGACCTCTGGACACATTCTGCAGGTTTTGGAGGGGATGGAGCTTATACTCTCCAAGGACTGGCAGGGGAGGGAGCGAGGCTGGAAAATACAGCACAGTGCGGAGCTCAGGTGTAGCGCGGCATCTCGCACTGTTCACAGCGGTTAAGTGCAGGATGGTTGAGAAAGGTGCAGCTTTCACAGTTCCACTGGGCGCCTTCAAAGTCCTCATCCCTCTGAGGTCCTGGCACTGGTTTGGGGGCCTGCTCTGATTCTGGTTAATAGAAGAAAAGCAGTGAAAAATAAAGATGCTGCTTCCATATGTGAGGAAAAGCTAAATGTAAACACAATGACTGTGCCATCAGCTCAGGGACAGAATTATGGCATACATTCAAACATCAAGAATTCAGTGGAAATAGATAATATTCATCACACAGTGAGGGTTTTCATCTAGTTCCCATGCCAACAGATGTGCTTATATCATAAAGAAAAAAGTCAGTAAAGCTCTTAGTCTAGCTTTCAAATATTGTTTTTAAATAGGCCTGTTAATATTAACACGTTAACACTCATAATTAATCTGGAAAGCTTAACGCGTAAAAAAAAATAATAACGCAATTTAATCATATGACTAACTTCCTCAACTTCCTTCTGTAGTCGTCCTGCACGGATGGGTCAAACAAAGCCAGCACTGATGAGTGAGGAGTCAGACCAAGGTCTGCTTGACGGCAAATTTCGATTTAATAAGCTGCCTAATGGAAGTCTGGATGAAACAAAAGTTGTGTGTACATACTGCGGTGATGAACTGTCTTTACACTGAAGCACAGTAAGTCTGAAGTACCACCTCTGGGCAAAGTGCAACTTTGCTAATGTTAGCAAAGACACTAACAACAACACTGGATCAAGCTATGATAATTTATGTTGCTAATGTCAGCAAAGACGCTAACAACAACACAAGATCAAGCCATGGTAGTTTATGTTGCTAATGTTAGCAAAGACACAAACAACAACACGGGATCAAGCCATAACGTCAAGCTACACTGGCATAGTCCAGCAGACCTGGATTTGTCCCCACAATGACAACATCTAAGCTAACTAATGTGATCACTAATGGGTCATCAGAGACTGCAGACCATTGTTGTTGATGACAAGGGGCTTCAAGACATCATCCAGGTCGCCTTGGATGATCTGTACCACAGAACACCTACAAGAACTACTGCCACAAGAATACATGAACTGTATGACAGCTTAAAAAGGCGACTAGAATGGAGCCACAGGCCCGAGCTACTTTTATTACACTGATGAGAGACCACTGGACATCAGTCAGCAACTTCAGCTACCTTGGGGTAACAGCACACCTGATCATTCACTTTACAGCAGAAGTTATTTTGTGCCTGATGTGTTTGTCTTCTGGGCTCATTTGCAGTCTGTATATATTATTGCTCAGTGAATTAAGACGCTCTGATTTAAAAACCACAAATAAGTTTAAAAACTGTAGTTTGTTTAATATTTCTTTATTTAAAGACCATACATTTACTAATTTATCCCAAACAAAAATGCAAGTAAATGGTAGTATTTTAAATGTTAATTTATAGATGATAATAATAATAATAAAAATACATTTTTTAGTAAAAAGCACTTTCAAAGTGCTGTACATAAAGTTAAAATAATGAAAATATAATAATGAGAATAAGAATGATATTAAGAATGTTTAAATCTAAAACTTACTAAAACTAAAGAAATGCTGTGATTAATCAGGATTAATCACAGCACAGTGATGTGATTAACTCGATTAATTTTTTTAATCAATTAACAGCACTAGCTTTAAAACTTCTATGCACTGAATTTAGGCAAATAGTCTACATGTGCAATGGCCAAAACTGTCCTGCACTGAAACTCAAACCTGTATCCTGGCAAGTGAACAAATGTCTAATCCCACCCTGCTGAACATTTATTTTTCTCCTCTTATAACATACCCACTGAAAAAGATTCATGACTCCCTCTGTTATTCCAAGTCAAACAATTCTCACCTTTCTTTCCAGGTTTGGGCGGTACAACAGGACCAGGCTGAATGTTGTCGTAGAAGTTGTTCATTGCTTTTGGGTCAAACTTCCCTGTGGAGCAAAGAAGAAACCAGATACAGAAGTTTGTTTATAAGTTTCCATTCCAGACAGACAACCAATCAGTTCCCAGGCTCCTATTCTCTTTGAGCCTCTTTACTGACTGCAGTGTTTAGACAGACAGCTAAAACAGACCACAAAGTCAACTGCTTCAACCTCAAAATAGGATTCAAATTTAGCAAGGTCATAAACATCCTCTGGTTTAGATCAGATTTTTACATTTTGGTCACATATGTTAATGTCAAACAAGACTGAAAAAAAAGACAAATTGTTATCCAAACCAGACCACCGGGAGTTATGTCACCTCACTTTCATAGCTGCATAATGGATGCTTAATAAATATACAAAAGCACCACACTCTTATTTAAAGTATACTTCAAGGAGAAAGTGTCTTATTTTTTAGCTTGTTTTTATAGGGACAGGTAATTCGGTTTAATTTTCTACAAATTTAAGGATTTGATTTGTTAAAAAAAATCTACATGGGCTATTAATGCTTAGAGTAAGCTTCTAATTTTATTAGCATAAAAATGCTAACAGGCAGCTCAACAATCAGATGTAAACTTTTGTATTTCTTATTTTTGCAGAGGACAAAATTCCTAATCTCAGTGAGTTGCTTTGGGTTGTATGAAAGCTCTACTCAAAAATAGGGGTGCACGATAACTATCGAGCAGATAATTATCAAACCGATAACAGGAAATTATTATGTCCTTATAATTATGTCACAAATTATTATGTCATATTTATGTCATTATTATGTTTTGAAAAACACAAGTGGTATTAGTTAAGATTAGTTATAAATATCTTTCCTCACTACCCCCAGATGTGCATAAACACATCAAATAAACTTCTTTTGTCAAATCAACAATTGAAAAAAATATATCGTTATTATCGGTTATCAGCAATCAGGAGTAGGAAATTATTGGTTATCGGTATCTGTTCAAAAAAATATTTATTGTTCCTCACTACTAAACAATATGTGACTGAAGCCAGAGAAAGTTCCTGCAAGTCGGCATTCCGGTGGTTGAGAAAAATGGATACAAAGTCGTTTTCTTCAAAATGATCATTTTTCGTTTTTTTCTCATTCTATACAAGTCCAACATTTAAACTACTCATTCGATGAAAAAAGTAACACAAATGTGTTTAAAAATGCCCTCTTTTCATAGTTTCTGCGGGGAGACTGAGGGGAGGGGAAAGCGAAACTGCTGGGTGATAATTGGCCACTCAGCCTGCCATTGTCCCCAGTTTCGCACATTGAGATGGACAATAACAAACACTGCATGGCTCAAACTCCGACCCCCGTCGGCACGTAACTACAGCTGTTTCTAGTTATCACCTTTATCAACAAGCCTCAAGATGCACCCTGCAGCGAAGAAAAGTAGAATAGACAATGAAGAAGCAGCAAGAATTATCAACAGACTTGGGATGACTTCAGGATCACTCGACAGTGAAAGTTTGATGAAGGCAGATTTCCTATGGGAATATTTTGATGAGCGTCACCAGTCCGATTCAGAAGCTTGGTTTGGGTGGACTTTATGTAAATGTAGCTCTATTGTTCACGCCCATTACCTGGCCTGCCTGAAGGTAGGAGAAGTCCTGAAACTTTGAACCTGGTTTTCTCAGAGCAAACAGGAACTAGAAGTTAACATTCAAATGAGCATATCTTTGTAAAATATGCTCAGTGTTTGATACATCATTTGAAAGCTTGGAATCTATGCTTTCATAATGTGTAAAAAAATCAAAAATGACCTTGGACAACTTGCAGGAGTTTTTACCTGCTTTGGTCACATATATTCAACACTATCTGACAGGGAAGGCATGTCACAACAACGATGTAACTTATACTATAGATGCACAATAATCAAGTTATATGCAGAAAATTTGAAATTAGATTTATACTTTTTGAAGGGGAAATATTTTACCCTTTTAAGACAAGTTTATATTGGTCTCAGAGGTCCCAAAAGCATGCCTGTGAAGTTTGTTGCTGAAAAAACACTCCAGTGTTGGATTTTTGCATGTCTAAAAAAAACCCCTCTGTTTCAGCCCTTTTTAGAAAGAGCTGTTTCTGTGTCTGTGGCTTTAAATGTTAATGAGCTCTCTGACCCTGCCCCTGACCACACCCCTCTTAGGAAATGGATGTGGCACTCCTGATGTTACAATGTAACGGATAGGGCTGACAGCTTCCATTTGATTGGTCGATTGTTTGGTCAAAAAACTTTTGTTCAACCAAGATCACCCTGGTCTGTGAGTCGCCCCCCCCTCCCCCAAGGCGCTGGTCAGGGGACAGAAGCATAGTGTGCAGCTAACTAATACAGAGAGAGTGCTGCTGGGGACAGTGGCGCAACACAGCTCTAGAAATGCAGGTAGAGAAGCACACAAAGATACGCAGAGTGAGATATTTTCTGATATTTTACAGCACTAACACTCAGAAACAACACATCAACTCGTCACAAAGTTGCAGGTCATTTGTATTGAAGTGGTGAGTGTCTCTGCTCTGCCCTCCCTCACTGCATCAACTCCCGCGGTGAGTTTAATTCATCTGTCGGCAAATAGGCTGCGTGGTATCATCTCCTTTTATAATCCCCTTAAAGTGTTCACGTTAGCGTTAGCTTCTCTTACAGACAGTCAGAAAGCAGAGGACATAAAAGGCAATGTCTGTTGGTCACTAAGTCCCGACGAGCAAACTTTTTCCCCTCACCTCAGTAAATAAACAGCTGCCGGTCAAGCAATCTGTCAATCAAATGAGATGCGCTAATTAGTGCACAGTGAGCGTTTTTCCTAAATATAATCGAAACAATTGTGGTACACAAAAAGCTAATGAGACATATTTTGGTTTTTTGAACCAGGCTGTAAACCAGTTTATTACCTCCGCCAAGGCGGTTATGTGATCAGCAGGGTTTGTTAGTTAGTTTGTTTGTTCGCAACATAACTCAAAAAGTTATGGATGGATTTTGATGAAATTTTCAGGAAATGTCAGAAATGGCATAAGGAAGAACTGATTAGATTTTGGGAGTGATCCGGATCCCAATTTGGATCCAGGAATTTTTTTTAAAGGATTCTGTACTATTGGAAGATAGGGCTAATGGCAGGGGTCTGCACTCTCTGGGTGCTTTTCTAGTTTTGAGTGTATTAACATCTGGTGTTTCTTCAGCCAGCCTCAAAGGGACACTTGTGGTATTGCATTTTTTGTACTTCCGCATTGGCTTACTTATTGGACCGGAGGTTGCCACTAAGAAAGACAGCATGTAAGCAGAAAAATGCCCAAGGGTCTTTCAGGAAAGCAAATGCCCATGTGTTCACTGGCACTGGGAAGATTGCTAAATTGTTCACAATCATAACCAGGCATCTCTTTTTACTCTCTTTTACAAAACACAGCTTCTTGTAAAATTACAAACTACAAGAACTGATTCCACAAACTGGGATTTAAGGGGATTTCTGAGGCAATAGTGTTATTAATTTAAAACATTAAAGAGGATGTACCAGCGAAACACATTTCTGGACCCAAAAAGGGTCAACCCTGGATGGGGATGGATCCTGTCAGGTTATTTAAGATGCTGCATCTGTATGCAGAGTGATGGAGCCTCATCCATCATGCTGGACTCAACCTGGTCTGCTTCTGGGCTTGGCTCCGTCAAGATCAATACTTTCAAATTTATCAGACATGCACTTCAAAGGTTCATGTGTTGGAACGTGCATTAATGTTTGTGTGTGTTTGAGTGTGTGTACCTCTTGATTGCAGAAGATCTGTCTCCTTCAGGGTACAGTCGATATCAATCTGAAGCTGTCTGTTCAGACTTCGCAAACGGGTCATCTCTTCAGGCTGCAGCCAGTGCAAACACAACAACCCAGTTAGACTAGACCAAAATAGATAACCAGACATTCCCTCTTTTAAAACTTCCTCTCACAATTAAAATATGGACAAAACATCTCCATATGATACATTTGTGTTATTTGCCTTCTTAACAATGAATTTCAGTAACATTTAGTGAGTAAGAGTAAGAGTACAGTTCTTAGCTATATTTAAAGTAAAATTAAAATTCATTGAGTCAGTTGGTGTCACTTTTATGAATCTGTAATGACATAAAATCATGAAGAGTTAAAAAAAATGCATATTTCAGCTCTTACTCTAGGTATAAGACTGGTAGAGTTCACTCGTCTAAAGCGCCTTTGAAGGGCGTCATACTCCATATTGTTGACATCAGCCTTTAGCTGCTCTAGTTTCTGCTTCTCCAGCAGCAGCTCCTTCAACAGACGCTCCATTCTAGCCCGCTGGTGGAGCAGGAGAGCTGGAGAGGAGAAAAAAAAAATCAAGGAATCCTGAAGCTACTCAATATAGATACATGAGCAGAGAAACTGAAGTAAATAGAAAAAAACACAGGCACCAAAAAATGTGGATATAGAAGACCAGTAAGATAACGTTCATATAAATCTAACTGAACAAAAATGTTACAACTAAACATGTTTAAAGACAATGCAATTTAAAAATGTTTCAAAAATTGTTCAATTCTGGAGAGAAAGTATGTATTATGTATTATAAGCAGGCAAAGGTGGTTGCAGTGAAGAATCTGAGAGATCTGGAACAATACAAGTGACAATGGATGCGGCTTGGTTAGCAAATGGCACACTCAAAGAGGATTGGAAAATGTTTGGATGGTTTATTGGGACAAAGGAGAAAGATAAAGAGTTGGTGCCAAGTTTACAGTATGAAATCAGAATTCCTTGTTTTTACTTTGAGCTATACCCAGTGCTCTATGATGGTAATAGAGCAGTTATAATATACAAGCACATTATACGATCCTGTGACTTTGGTTGACATTTGCTTTTTTTCATTCAGGATATGACCGATAAAAATGAATCTTTTCCTTTAGAACAGGAGTATGGTGATTTCTATGAAAATGAAAATTATTTAGCTGAGCCCTGTTAGAATATATGAAGAGTCACACTTAAGTTTTTTGAAGTCAACTGAACATAAATCATTTAGCTTTGAGAATGACATTGATCCAGATGCAAATTTTTACAAAGATTGAAACTCTGATTCCAAATACTACATGGAAAATCAGTTCAATGAACTCAGTCTGGATGGTTTTTCAATTCTACACTTTAATAGCCGAAGCCTCTATGCAAATTTTGCTCAAATCAAAGAAAATGTACAATCATTAAACATGGGTTTCAAGTCATTGCCATTAGTGAAACTTGGTTGACAAATGAAAAGGGTTCTAATTTTATGTTAGAAGGATACAATCATTTTAGTGTAAACCGCAAAAATAAAAGGGGCAGTGGGGTGGCCTTCTTTGTACAGAAAGATTTTCAGTGTAGAGTGGTTGACAGTACAGTTGTGGATGATATCATGGAGAGTCTTACAATTGAAATTCATTCCACTAATCTGAAAAGTATTTTCTTGAGTTACATATATAGGACACCTGGCTCTTGCATTGATTCCTTTGTTAATTCAATGGTCGACATTTTAGGTAAGGTATGCGATAAGAAACAACTTCAACAGCTACTTTGTAGATGTTGGTGCTTCTTTGGCAAGACAGATTATTGTATCTGATGACAAAAAACATATGTTTAATAACTTGATAAACACTAATGCTAGTTCTATGTTTTTAAGCGGGGTACATGAAACTGAATTATTATTGAAATTGTAAAAAAATTAAAAAATAAGAGATCAATCAACATACACTCTATTGATACAGTAATTATTAAAGATGTTATTGATTATATTATTAGACCTTTGACCTATGTATGTAATCTGTCTTTCCAAAAAGGAATATTTCCTACCAACATGAAGTTAGCAAAGGTGATCCCAATTTACAAAAATGGAGATAAACACTGTATGGAAAATTACAGACCAATATCACTTCTGCCACAATTTTCTAAAATTTTAGAGAAGCTGTTTGTGAAACAATTAAATCTGTTTATTCATAAAAATAAATTATTAAGTGATGGATTCAGAGAAAGCAGAACTACTGCTTTTGCAGTAACGCAAATGGTCGAAGAAACAGCAAATGCCAATGAAAATGATGAGTGTTCTATTGGTCTGTATATTGATCTGCAGAAGGCTTTAGATACCACCGATCACAGACGGTTATTAAAGAAATTAAAGATGTATGGGATACGAGGGGTTGTTCATTCTTGGCTGGAGAGTTATTTAGGTGATAGACATCAGTGTGTACAAATTAATGATACTGTGTCAGCATTTAGAAAGATTACCTGTGGTGTACCACAAGGATCAGTGATTGGTCCAGTACTGTTCATTCTTTATATCAATGACATCTGCAATGTGACTGATTTTTTTTAGATACGTAATATTTGCAGATGATACAAATTTATTTTGCTCTGGTAAGAATTTAAAAGAACTTTTGTGTGGTGTAGAAAGGGAGTTGGAAAATCTCAAAGTTTGGTTTAATGTCAATAAATTATCTTTAAATATTAAGAAAACAAAATTTATGGTTTCCGGGAATCTAAAGGAAAGTGATGGTAATATTAAATTAAAAATCTGTAATGCTGACATTGAAAGAGTTTTTGAGACTAAATTCCTTGGGGTTGTCATCAACCAAAAGTTAACATGGAAACAACATATTGAATACATTAAAGGGAAAATTTCAAAGTCAGTTGCAATTCTATATAAATCCAGAAATGTATTAAATTCTAAGGCCTTGCATTTAATCTATTACTCATTAATTGTTCCCTATATATCTTATTGTGTGGAATTGTGGGGATCCACCTTTAAAATTACCATAAATTCAATAATAAAACTACAAAAACGAGCCATACGTATCATCAATAAGGCAGATTAATATCTGTGATCCCAATAACAGTCAAAAAAATTATGAGTATGATTTTGTCATAATGGGGCAGCCCTTATTATGAACTATAACAACCAGATAGCAACTTTAACGCATCGAAATAACTGTCATTGATGACTTAATAATCAACATATCTTTGTCACAATTTCAGCAAAGTTGTAACATAATGAAATGTGGTAACTATTTCCTACTGCAGTAGTTATATTTTATTTAATGTCCAAAAAAGTGCAATTTTTAGCTAAAGATAATCTGGATCTTGTCTAAAGTCTGTGACTGTATGAAATCTTCAATAATACAACACTTCATAAGGCACACATGACTATCAGAATCTAAGACTCTGGTTTACAGGGTAATCCTTTCAATACTTAGTGATCATGAGTTAAATTTTTATAGAACTTTAGTTAGATTATAAGTAGTAGTGAAGAAATTTATGTACAGAAGAGTGTGGCAGGTAGTACACATCCTCAGCTGGAAACAGGCTGGGGTTCAGGTTTTTTTTTTTGGTGTATGTAAAACCCACCAAAACAAAAAGCTAACAAGCATGCAAACAAAAAAGTGCCCCCACACATTACAAAGCAGCTGTTCCACTGTTTCCACTAGAAATTTCAATTCCCTCTATTATGAAGTCAGTTATTCATCAGGATAAAGCCATGAGCACTAGAGAGGAGAAAAAACTGTAATCTTCTACCTTGTGTATAGGCATAGTCATCAGAGCCTGAGCTTGAACGTCTGGGCATTTGGTGAAACTGACTTGCAGTGTTTCCCGGTAGAGCTGAGATGGGCAGGATGGGTGCAGGGGCAGCGTTGTGCTCCCCGTGGTCTACTATATTCAACAGAGACTCTGCCTCAGCCACTGGCGGCGAGCTGGGAGGCCTCTGGGCCTGTCCTCCTGAGGACACTTTGATTTTGAAGGTGTAGGCAGACTGGCCTGGCTGAGGAGAGGAAGCAGGCCGAGGCCTTGCAGGTCCTTGATGCTGCAGGTACATCCCAGGGTGGAAGGATGCCGGGCCTTGAGGTCCTGTCATAGTGATGCCCCTCGAGGGTGAGCTTGGTGAGGGGCTTGTGGCCATGTATAGCGATCCTTGGGGATGGGGGTTGTGTACAGGTGAGCTGCTGCGAGGTCTGGGACCCTCCAGGGTAATCTCTATCTGGTTCTTGAGTGAGCTTTTAGTGTGGTAGGGCCTGTAAACTGCTGGCTGCTGGGGTTGTTGCTGGTGATGGTAGGGCATGCTGGGAATGGTGGGAGAGCTAATAGGGAGGAAAACATATTGCTGGTGCTGAGGTTGGGGCTGCGGTTGGGGCTGTGGTTGGACCTGATGCTGGGGGGAACTATATGGGGAGCCATATGTGGGAGTACTATATGGGGACTGCTGATGCTGATATACAGGCGCCCCTGAGGAGGACCAAGGCGCCGGCTGTGGGCTCTGGGAGGGAGAGGGTCTAATATACAGGGTGGTATTGGTGCTGTTAGGATAGTGCCCTGGGGGAATCTGCAGAGCTTGTGGGACAGTGGGTATAGTTTGTGAAAGTGTGACAGTTATAGGGTTCATAGTGTAACGCGGGACTGGGGAATATGTGGGAGACATGCCCTGCATTGTTGGTGGAGGGGTAGGAGTGCTAGCTGACCGGCTCTGATCGTTCATGAAAAAGGGGTTGTAACCTGGAGAGGGGGCAATGTTTGCAGGGGCTGACAGTGGCTCGGGGTAGCTGGGTCGCTGCGGTTCAATGTGACTATCACTGGTGCTGTGCACTAGTGAGCGCCCCACTCCTGGTGCTCCTCCATTTGCTTTGTTTGCCTCTGAGCCAGGGTAGCCCAGGCTGATGTGCAACATGTGGTTTCGGCTTAGTCGACCATCCTCAGGGCTGTGATGGAACTCTCCGTACAGGTATCTATTACTCTCCTGAGCCAGCAGGTGGCAGCAGAGATCCAGGTTATTGTTGTTCTGAGACATCAACAGGGAACAGTGAGAGCTATTAGGCATGGATCAGATGGAGAGCTCATCTTGTTGTCTTACTGCCCGATTTAAAAGAAAGAGCTTGAATCCTGTTATTTAGTACTACCAACAAAGCATCCAAAATGCCTTTATACAAGTTAATATAAAAAAAATTACAATTGTCAACATTGTCCAAACATGGATGCACAAGTATGTGTTTTTGTGTGAATACCTGAAGAAGGCACTGTGACACCACCCCCTCTGGGATCTCGGGGAAACGCTGCTTTAGATCCTGCAGGATGTGATAGTCGAGCTGAGAGCCCCCCTGCGCCATCCTGAGCCAACACAGAGACTCAACGAGCCCAAAAATGAAAACGCTGGGATAAACGACGTCGTCTCATCCCCTGAAGACGTACAAACAACAGACAAAACTGAGCACAAAGCCCAAAATGCAAAGGGAGTGCTCTCAATAATCTGATTAGCACTGTTTGCCTGCCAAACGTCTGTCACACACCCAATGTGTCAGCAGTAATTACATCAAGCATATCATTTAAAAGGTCTTTACAGGAGATGTCACCCATAGCTTTACAGCGAGGCGCAATATGTCAACACAGAAGGTGAAACGACAGAAATCCAATGGGCAAACATGAGTGTAAAGCAGTCAGCTAAATTGCTTTGGTTTCACTTTAGCACGCGAGCGCTAGTAAGGTGCTTGCCAGTCTGTTGTTGTTTGTTTTGCCATACTGTTGCACCAAGCAACGACGACATACCATCGCTAGCTAGCAGGCTAGCTCTCAGCATCAGTTAGCCTCCGAGTATCACTCAAACAATCAACACACCGGCATGACGGGTCGCAACGACAGAAATAACATTCACATTCCTAGAAGAGCATCCATAGTTAACCATAAATAAATTAGTCAAACATCTCCTAAACAAGTCACTAGATCAAATAAGATTGACTCAGTTCGTCAGGTGCCTGCCAGCTAACTATGCTAATGCTAACTTAGCTTGGTACTGTTGGCTGGTCAGCTGTCATACGCCTGGGTGTTGATGGATTAGCTTGCTAGCCATGCTAAAGTCAGGTAGCCACTTTCGACTTCATAAAATCTCACCGTAAGTTAAGAGTCTCCCTCGAGTCCCGGACCACAGTTGAGTCTTGAGGAGAGCTGTGATAGTTTTCAGATTGTGCAGCTAGGTTTGTCAATTGTTTGTTTCGGCTGAATAACTTGTAGTTTCGCATTCCAACGTCAGGGCCCTACCGCTGAACTGCACACGAACAAGCTGTCTATCGCGATAATGTCAGTTTCCACAACCAGGAAGTTGTTCGAATCGGCTGAATCGACACTGTCAGTGGTGCGCATGTCTGTCTGCCTGCCGTCTTTTATGAAGAACTATTTTATGAATCAACAGCTCCTCGACTGTACCCTTTTTCAAGACTGTATTTTTTCAGCTGATAAATGTTGCAAAAAAAAAAAAATCTAATCACCCTACTTTCTAAAGAATGTTTCCCTTCGCCCTAAGAGGATTTATGTTAAAAAGATACTCTGATTCTTCGACCACGAAGAGAATTAGATGGGTCTATTTGAAATGTTCTATTCCGAAAATGTGGTAGAATCTCAGGAACACCTTTTCTTTTATTGCTACGGTTCTCATTTATTTGGGAAACATGTCATTGCATCGCATTTTATGAGGTAAATCTGATTTAGAGAATATTTTTTATATACAGTTGACAGTTGAAAAGGGATTTTAAATCAGTCATTATTTTGCATCTTGTACACATCTATTCTCTGTACAGTTTTGCAAGTCTCAGCGACAAAGAGAAGAAATAGCTTTTTTAAAATTAATTTCTATTGGTAGTTATGTGAGACAGTGTTTTACAAAGATCAAGAAACCATTCAGCTACAAGTTTTTCAAGATTTCCTGTCATTGCCTACCTTTTCAAATGCGCGTGTTAAAAAAAACCCTGCATAAAGATCAACAGTGTCTTTAATACACACTAGATTTCTAATTTTTTAGAAGATTTAAAATGTAAAATCCAATGTAGGCTGCCATATGTATGCAAGACACTCTTTATAGGAAATGGTTGCATATCAATCTTCTGCTATATACAGCACAATCCTTTCAGCCGTTTTAATTTTAACCCAAGGGCAGTTTCAATGAAGAGCACAATAAGGGAGAATTGACTGTAATGTTGATCAGTGTGGAGGATGTGAGAAGAATATGTAATCACTGCCTAGATTGCATTGCATAACAGTGGCAGTTTATATGTAAATTTTTTTCTCAGACTATAGAAATATAGTGTGTTTCTTTGTACAGCATACAGACTGTTTATCTACTATGGACAATATGCCTGGGGGATTACTGTTAAAAGTGAATTAAAGCGCCCTCTAGTGGACAACAGAATTTAAACGCTTACGTGTGCACAGTTACTGAAGAAATGCCTGCAGGACTTGCAGCTGAACAGTGTCCCTGAAGTAAAATACAGTTCATTTGGAGCTTAAGGTGAAACCTTGCAAGATGAGTCATGTTTAACAGTGTGTTCTTATTTTTTGTGACACAAGGATATTTCTCTGAATACTCCAGAATGAGATGGGTCTTTTTCTACTTGTGCATATTTATAAATGTGTGATGTGCAGGTTCAGTGAAGTCCTTCTCACATGTGAAAATATTTGGGTAAACACAAATATTACTTATGACTTACTGTATTAGACAGTTTGTTACAGCCTGTGTGGTTTGTCCTCTTTTCTCTGGCTCTAGGTGCAGCTAATGACTGCTTGCTGAGGTTCTGTGCTCCTAAAACATCCAGAGCTTGCAGAGGAGAGAGGCTTTAAGAGTGGGGGCTGCTGTGTCTTGCTGACTCTCTTTCAGGGATTTCTGTATTCTTGTAGCTTGTTGCAGTTGTCTTTAGTTGAGTTGGTCTAGGTCTTTATCTTCTAATGAATCCCTTGGATTTGACTCCTGATTTTTTGGGGTTTTTTTTGTTTTTTTTTACTAGTAACATTTCTCTTATTTGTTCATCTCAAAGGGCATCATTACAGGGTGGGGTGTAGTACAGTTTTCCTTTACTCTCTTACCAGACTTTATGTAATGGACCAGCTGTAAACCTGGAATTATACAGCATTTTCAATGAGAAATGGAACTTTAATCCAATAAAACAGGCATGGACTGGGAGGCAGGTGGCCCAATAGTCAATTGGGCCCTTAGTATGAGTGTGGGAAATGCTTGGGATGGGGGCAAAAATGAGACAAATCATAAGCCTTTATGATTTGTTGCATTATATTTTGATATTTTGAAGTGTCCCTGTTTCTGTAGAAGAGTGGACAGGTGGTGTAGGTGCATGCATCCACCAACATATTGTATAGATTTGACCTGCTGAGCCAGTTTACTGCAGCTTCAGCAGGGGGGCTTGGGCTGTACCATCACAGAAACATTCACAGGGGTAGCAGGGCTGAGCTGCAGCAGCTGCGGCTGTAAGGCCCAGTCTGACTCAGGTTAGCTGTCCTTACAGTGTTGACAAGTTGCCACAACTGTGGTGCTATTTAAAGCAGTCTCCTTGTTGTCCCTGATGCCCTGCAGGATGCAGAACAGTGGCGAACGGAGCCCCTTGGCCCCAAGAGTTTACAGGACAGACGTCCACCAAACAAATGCCTCAATCTGAGCAGGAAGTAAATAAATCAGTGGAGTGAAAAAGCCTTTAGACTCTCTGTAGGGAGAGCAGCATACCATGCCAGCTTCCAGGTTGGACTCTAAGTGTAAGTATAAAATATTTGCAGACATCTTTTTATTTTCTTGTACTCAAATACAATTTTTGATAGTTATGGGTAATCTTTTCTTCCTCACCTTCTAATAAACTCTGATATTTCATCAAATGAAAGCCCAGCTGTTTCCATCTCCTCTCTTCCAATGACGCTCTTGCTCTCAGGTTTCACTTCTCAGTACAGTATTAGCCGGAGCTTTGGCCTTTTTGTTGGGAGAACCCCGAAACCTCAACGACATCAAGTGGACATATGGTTATGTAACATTTGCTGTCAATCCTGACATTTACATTTAACCTGTCAGGGTTTCATAACCTCAAGCAGTGTGCTCAACATAGTTTCAGTAAATTACAAATACTACAGTTATTGAGGCAGAATTGATGCAGAAAGAAAAGTGTTTGTGTCCCACCTTTCAACAATCTCCAAAGCATTCCTTGAATACTTGAATGGGGAATTGCTTGGTGGGATTTCTTGCCTCAGGCCTGTGTGGTCAGTGACTCAGCAGCTGTGCCTGGAGCCATTATGGCAGGCAAAATGTGTCTGCCGCAGGGTTTCTATTTACATCCACCCACAGAAATATACTGAAAATGTTCAACTGTGGCATCAGGTAGTTAAAGGTTTTTCTAAGTAAAAGTGACCTAATCTTTGGTTGGCTGTATGTCAGCCACCATGTCATAGCTGCATGACAGCAACATCCAGGTTAGGCGCAATAACAATCGACAATAATGGCGCTCTCGCTGATAGGTTGGGAATCTTGGCTTTAGCATGCCAACAAGCAGATAACGACAACATCTGTCTGCATTTAGACTAAAGGCCTCCCAAACAGTCCCGATGAGAACAGAGTCCAGTTCACAGTTCAAGTGGTTCTTTTGTCCATAGGCATTTCTTGGCTGAAATACAGGAGTAAGATGACAGCGTAATTATGCTGACAAGATTGTCAAAGTTACTGACAGTAGGGGTCAGAAGGGAGCATCTTGTCCATTTTATTAGGTCGTCTTCTATGACAGCACTACATGTAAAATAAGTGACTGCCTAAATATTCACCCCCTTGTAGTCAGTATTTAGTAGATGCACCTTTGGCTGCAATCACAGCACTCAGTCTGTGTTGATAGGTCTCATTTAGACTTGCACATCTGGACACTGCAGTTTCACTCCAGTCTTCTTTGCAAAACTGCTCAAGCTCTGTCAGGTTGCACTGGGATCAGGCATGAGCAGCCCCTTTCAAGTCCAGCCACAAATTCTATATTTGATTGAGGTCTGGGCTTTGACTCGGCCACTCCAGAACATTCACCTTGTTGTCTTAAACCATTTCTGTGTAGCTTTCGCTGTATGCTTCGGGTCATTGTCTTGCTGGAAAATAAATCTGTGCCCAAGCTAAAGTTTTCTTGTAGACTGAATAAGATTGTCCAGATTTTCTGATATTTTGCTACATTCATTTTACCCATGCACAAGCCTTCCAGAGCTGGCAGCTGAGAAGTATCCCCACGGCATGATGCTGCCACTACCGTGCTTCATAGTGGGGATGGTATATTTTTGGTGATGAGCAGTGATTGGTGTCCGCCAAACACAACATCTTGTCTGATGGCCGAAAAGCATTCTCATCACACCAAAGATCTTTCTTCTTCTTGACCACGGAGTCTCTCATATGCTTTCTGGCAATCTCTAATTGAGATTTTATGAGTTTTCTTCAACAGTGGCTTTCTCTTTGCCACTCTCTTTTGACTGGTGAAGAATTGGGGCTACAGTTGTTGTATTCAAAATATCTCTGATCTCAGCTGGTGAAGCTTGTTACTCCTTCAAAGTAGTCATAAATGTCTTAATGGCCTCTCTCACTAGTTTCCTTCTTGCATGGTCACTCAGTTTGTGAGGACGGCCTGATCTAGGCAGATTTACATGTGTCATATTCCTCCCATTTTCTGGTGATAGTTTTAACTAAACTCTGGGGGATGTTCAGCACCTTGGAACTTTTTTGAATCCATCCCCTGACTTATACTTCGTAATGAACTTCTCCTGAGTTGCTTGAAATGTTCTTTTGTTTTATGGTGTAATGGCAGCCACGAATGCTGATTAACCAGTGACTGGATCTTCCAGACTTAGGCATTCTTTATACTACAATCACTTGAGACACATTCACTAGACTCAGGTAATCCCCCATTTCACTAATTGTGAGACTATAGCTCCAACTGGCTGGACGGCTGTTGAATTAGGTCAGTCACTTTAAAGGGGGTTAACATTTATGCAATCACTTATTTTACCTTTTTTATTTTTGTTAAATTGACATTTCTTTGTAAAATCGATTTCACTTTTGACAAATATTTTTTTGGTCATTTTTTTGTGCCAAAAAAGCCAAATTATATTGGCCATAACTGATTTAATCAATAGAAGGGTAAAACATCCAAGGGGGTGAATAGCGTTTCTAGATAGTGTACATTAATCCTCTGACAAATTTACAGAAAACGAGAATTTGACAGAAATGATACATGAAATACTTTAGGAAATATCATTTTTGTAAGTAAATTCCCTGATAGCAATAGCCCTGAACTTTTAAATATGACCTTATTAGAAGATTTATAAACACATCATGGGTGTTGTGATACTGAACAGATACCAGAGCATATACGTTTATGATCAAGGTCTTTAAAGCCTAATGAGTTTGTAACATATTATATTAATCAAGGCAGTAGTTAAAGAGAACAATTAATGGTTTTATTAGTCAGTTCTAAAGTTTTATTAATGCAGTTCTTGACAGTATTTGCGCAGCTGTGACTGCAAGTGACCAGGATGAGACTGTGTGTGTGTGTGTGTGTGTGTGTGCGCGAAGCAACAGCTGAACCTGCAGCAGGCGCGTGCGGAATGCAGTATCCGGTAGAAAGTAACGGTACTTTTATGGAAACAGCGACCCGCAGGCAGTCGAGTTTGTTCACCGAGTGGTCGCCTCTCGGAAGGTCCTGCTTGACCTGTGTTCTGCTCCTGGTGGTTTTTTATCATCCTCAAGGAACACTTTAAATAAAACAGAGGACGACACTGCTTTTTGGAGGTAAAATTCATTTTTTTATTTCATTATGTAGGTCAAGCAGCTGTGCCAGCTCCTTTAATCGTGTGCTCAGTGTTGTCTAGCAAAGTCAGAGTCGTGTAATTAAAAAACAGTTGCTAACAATTGAGCTGACGTCGTTAAAAAGAAGAAATAAGCTACACAGGTCTGTATAACTTAGCTTCACCTTAAAAGCAAACGAAGTTTTTTAAAAGAATGTGGTTAACAGTAAACCCACAGGAAGCCTAAGGTAGCCTGTCATTTATGTCCACCAGATAGGAACTGATTTATCTTATCAAAGACGTAATAACGTCAATACGTTGTGCATAATTTCTACAGTTAGCCTATTTCTCTGCCATACTCTCACTTTAACATCCTAACAGTTAGACCCCGCATATGTAAAAGTTGTTTTAGTGCAGTGTATTTAGCAGATATGACTGTCATAAAGACCATGACTTTGGTCAAGACAAGTAGATTTATATGGGCTATTATTGCACAGGCTGCACTTTGACAATGGCAGGGTAGGATCATTAACAGTTGTTAGTTTACCTTTTAAACCCCCTGACAATTTTTCCCTGTCACTAGAACTGACATTAAAGAATCAGACGTGTTATTCATAAGAAACTTTTCATAAAAGTAGGCCCATTTCAGAAAGTAGCAGGATGTTATTAGCTTTGCTTTTAACATTCTGAATCAAGTACTCTTGTTTGTTGATGTTTGTTTTTATGATTTTTGTGAAATGCATATGAGTATTAACTAACAATGAAACATAATTCATGTCATTTCAGTTTAAGAAAAGAGCAAAAATGAGAACTAATTTGAAAATAGAAAATCATCACTGTGGTTTTTGAATTGCTAAACTATAATTCAACCAGGGACACGTTTCTATTCATTTAACTGTGAAATGTTTACTCCTGACAGACAGCATCATGGCACAGTGAGATTCAGTACCTGAATACAAAGGGTATTTGAGGAAACTGATAAACAGCTACAGTTTTAGTGTTTGATGACTAACAGTCCAAACAGCTCTCCCTCATCCAGTTGTCTAGCTCTTAGTCTCTCCATTTTGTCAAGGGTCTGTGGGGCGACATGTGGGTGCCAACCTGAGCTCTGTCCAACTGCCTATCACTCATCCGAAATAGCCATGATCACATGTCCTGGACCCAGAAGTGGGCTATAAATAGAGGTCAGCAAGTGTCCGTGGCCCTCTTTCTCAACATACTGGAGCAGCTTCCCTTGCCCTAACTTTGTAGTCAGAAACGCTTGCTGCACATATAAAACCCATGTCCAGAACAGGGAAAAAATAATCAGACTCAGTAATCATGTGAAAATGAAGAGGATTTAGCGTTTTAAAGGTCTATAAGTTGGTTGTTTGGTTTTTATTATCAAAATGATAGTTACACTGATGCAGGAACTGAGATAGTCTCAAAAGTTTGCTAAATTAAGTGAATATTATCTTCCATCTTATTTGTTTAAAGAATGCTGAGATTAAATTTGGAAGACACTACTAAAATTAAAGTTAAAGTGAGTGAATACCCTTTTTTAGTTATGCAGTTACAGTGGGAGACTCCACAGTCAGATGGAAGATCGTTCTTTGGTCTGATGAGACCAGAAAGGGTTTTTGGCCATCAGATGAGATGCTACACACTAAACACTGCACATCACCACAAACACATCATTCCCACTGTGAAGCACGGTTGTGGCAGCATCATGCTGTGGGGATACTTATTAGCAGCCAGCTCTGGAAGGCTTGTACATGGGTAAAATGAATGTAGCAAAATATCAGAAAATCTGTGAGGACAACCTTATTCAGTCTACAAGAAAACTATAGTTTAGGAGCGGATATGTTTTCCAGCAAGACAATGACCTGAAGCATACAGCGAAAGCTACACAGAAATGGTTTAAGACAACAAGGTGAATGTTCTTGAGTGGCCGAGTCAAAGCCCAGACCTCAATCAAATATAGAATTTGTGGCTGGACTTGAAAGGGGCTGCTCATGCCTGATCCCTGTGCAACCTGACAGAGCTTGAGCAGTTTTGCAAAGAAGACTGGAGTGAAATTCAAGTGTCCAGATGTGCAAGTGTGATTGAGACCTATCCACACAGACTGTGCATTGAGTGCAGCCAAAGTTGCATCTACTAAATACTGACTTGATGGGGGTGAATATTTATGCAGTCAGTCATTTCGCATTACATAGTTGAATTTGTTTGACATTACTTAGTAGAAATCTGTTTTCATTTTGACATCAATGATGGCTTTTGTATTGTTTGTCAGAAAAGCAAAATTATGTTGAACATGGCCGATTTCTAAAATCAATAAAGGGTAAAACATCCAAGGATGGTGAATACTTTCAATGGGCACTTTAATCAACAAAGTTTTATTCACTATTAACAACACAAATATTTGAAAAGTCCTTCTACTACATATTTTACCTAATCAATTGAAAGTTTGAAAATGTTTTGAAGCTGGCATAGGTTCTGTGTCAGAAAAATATATATCTTATCATTGATTCAAAGTTGGATTTTAATTGTAAATGATCAGATAATGATCACATGATGATTTCAGTTGCTTAGTAACAACTCATAAATCAGGTTAGCTTTCAGTCACTTGTGCACATTGCAGCAAGACAACACAACTCTCTTACCAGTGCTCTTTTGTTTTACAGATAGCATTTGAACAGAGCCTGTTTGGCAACTTGTCATTGTGGTGCAAACATGACTGAGGTGGCGCAGGTTGTGGCTGTAGACATTAATGATGTCACAGACGAAAATGAACTCAACATGAGTGATGGAGAAGACAGGGAGGATGACTTGACACACGAGGAGGAAGATGAGGAAGTTTGTGAGGAAGAAGCAGTTGAAGAAAAAAGTGAGGAGACAACACAAGTGGAAGAAAGAGAGTCTTGTTACACTAAGGATGAAGTGACGGAGGAGACCAAGGAGACTGATAAAACACACATAAATGGAATGGATCACAAAGAAAAGGACTCAGCTGATGATGGAAATACAAGTTCAAAAGGTGTCAATGGTGTACCACAGGACAAGGTGAAGAAGGTGGATGTGAAACCTGATACAAATGAAGATCAGAATATTTCTGATTTGGCGCTTAAAAAAGAGGTAAGCTGGGAATTTTTGGGATGTGATTCTGGTCAATGCAGATTTGATCCTACACTGACTGCAACGACTCTGGGAGTATATTTTAATTTTATCTTTATTTAAATCACAGAAACTCCTTCGATCCAGAAAGCCAGTTGCTAGAAGCTACGTACCCAAGCTGACCAAAGAAAAGGGAGATGTGACAAACAAGTTTGAGGCCATGCAGAAGGCCAGGGAGGAGCGCAGCAGGCAGAGGAATAAGGAGGAGCAGCAGAAGAGAAAGGAACAATATGTCAAGGAGAGGGAATGGAACCGCAGGAAGCAGCAGGTCAAAGACTGATAACCAAACTAACCTGCAAACATGGCCTGCATGGCATGATGAAGCATGACAGCTGACAAGGTTTGAGAGAGAATTGACCGTCTCATATACACCACACAGACCACATGAATATGAACTAATAGGTTCTGATAATTTAATGGCAATATTTAATGGTGGTTTGTGGTTGACTTGATTTTTTTAAGATTGAGATTTTAACACAACAATGTGTGTGAATGGCACAGACTAAACCCATTTGATACTTATATTAGCAAAACTAACCTCAAAACAAAGATTCTTAACACTGAATTTATTATTATTATTATTTAAATAAAACAGTACTGAATGAACTAGCAAGTGTGTTAAATGGTAAACCTGCTGAAACATAGACACTAGCTCACCTGAATCTGATTTTAAATAGTCGGTTAAATGTTAAAAAGACTAAGGTCCACTTTGATCGTTTTAAGATAGAACAAATATGAGTCAAAACTTGATTCATATGAAGTACAATACTCAACACTGCAAAAAACTAGGGATGCATTGGTTTAACATTTGTATTGTCCAATATCTGCCCTGCTGACAAACATTGGCATGAAAAGATATTAGTAGCAGACGTTTATTTGTTTTGTCCATTCAATTTAATGCAGCTATTTTTTCATTATTTTTTACTGGGCTTAAGAAGTTGCCTGTTGGACAAATGCTGATCTTTTTCACTGTCAAACATGAGAGTAAATGTTGGCACGCTGGGAATCTTACCCTAAATGAAGTGATGTGTGCTAAATTTGTGTAATCTCTTGTTGGTATTGGCCCTAATTTCACAAATAGTATGTCTCTACTAAAAGTGTTGGTAAAAATACAATATTGAAACAAAGAAACAGAGAATATTTGTGTAATTTCCACAGTAATCTAGCATTTTATGAATGAATCAGTTCATCTGGTATTTGTGGAATAAAACTTGAATCATTATTTAAATGATAATCAGTCACACCTCTAAGGCAAATGACTCATAAGATACATACTGTTGTGTATGGTAAGCTATGAAAAACTGTCATTAATTTAATATATATAATTCATTCATTTAGTATTTGAGTGGAGGACACAGGTAAAAAAAATGCACCTATGCAGTGCAGTGATTTATGTGAGTGGATTATCATTGATACTCAGACACAACAATCTTCCCATGCACAGCCGTGTCATTGTTGGCCAGGCTTGGACACCTGCGCTCATCTCCTTGCTGTGCAACAATGCCACCACCCAATCAGAGGCCAATCTGCAGGTCACATGACCTGGCTATTAACAGGGATTAGGCCCATGTTCTTGCTGGGACCAGCATGGTTCCTGAGTGGCAAAAAAGATGATCCCAGCTAAACCGTAACCTCACCACGAGTCTCCATTTGATCCGCCACAGATAAAAGAACTGCTTGCTTCCAGTGATGAGGAGGAAGAGGTAAAACCAGCCAAAGTGGAAAAATCCTACGTCCCCAAAATCACAGGTAAGACACAAATAAAGAAAGAAAGTGTATAGAGAGATAGAAATTCAGTGAACAATCAGAGGAAAGAGTAGGGTAATTGCTTGTGTTCTGCTCTTTGAAATCCTCAGGTAGTGTGAAGGGGAAGTTTGCAGAGATGGAAAAGCAAAGGCAAGAAGAAGAGAGAAAAAGGATGGAAGGGGAGAGGAAGAAGAGGGAGACCCAGGATTTGTTGGAAAAAGCCAAAATAAAGAAAGAGTTAGCACAGAAAGCAGCTGAGGTAAGTAACGGTGAATACTTTACACAACGTCTTACAGGGATGTGGGACAGTTTGTCTAGATGCTTTAGGACAGTTCACTTCTGATAAGAATGGTGTACTTGTGTCTGTAATGATTCAGGTAATCCTCAGCTGCCACTTGGATAAGTTATTTTAAGTGGCAGTTGAGATCCAAGCAGTTGGCAGTGGCTGGATATAGGTCTGTGACTAACAGAAACATTGTTGACGTGGCGAGCGTGTGAACTCATGTTAAATAGGTCACATTTATTTTACTTTACAGTTTGACTTTTGTTAGTTTCTAAAGTTAAATCTGCAGATTATGTTTACTACACAAGCACAAAACAGAACAAAAACAATGTCATGAATGGCTTTGATTCCTTTTATAGACAACGTAGTTCTTGGGAAGAGTTATGCAAGTACTCTTGAGCCAAGAGGGCAATTACAGGTAATAACCTGCCATCCCTGTTCTAGTACGGTGCAGACTTAAATTAAAACTGTATATGCTTAACAGCTTCACTAACAAAATATTGAACTGCACACTTATGGGAGTGATTATGTTACCCATTTAAATATCAGTATCTTTTTAAATCCTGTCTTTATCATCATCCATAAAGACATGGTCTGCAGCTTCTTCTGAGTACACAGTTGTCATGTCATATATTGGGTTTAAAACAAATTTAAAGAAATATATTAGATTATTATATACTAAGACATTTTTGACTGATTTCACTGTAGGCTTTTTATTCCTTCATAATTAGTATTACTCAGCTGTAACTGTGTCTCTCATAGCATAGAAAGACCCGGAAAAATAAAACTATTGAGCTGGATAATGTGCAGTAATTTTATCTCAACTTCATGGATAAACTATATAATAATGCCAGTGGAGAAAAGACTCAGTTCTCTGTGGAGCAATTAATGATATTAATTTTTAGAGACAGTGTCTTTTAAGTACTTCTGAAGATAAATCAAACTAGCAAAAAATATAACAGAACTTAAACATATTAAACATGTAGGACTATAGGAGCTATCAACCCACGACTGTAGCGCTTCTGCAATACAAATCATAGTCATGAAAATGCTGTACAAATGCTGAAAGTCAAACAAACATTAATAGTAGCTTTAGCTCTGACAAAATTTCTTTAAAGTGCGACTCATTCGGGTAAAATATGTCTGATTATGCACAATAAATAGATAGCTCTCTATTTGTATTTATTTTATACCCATTACATGTCACTGTTATTTTTACACAATAAAAGGAAATTTTGCTTTAGATTTGGAGTTAAACTTGAGTAATGTCTCATGTTGGCAGCGACCCTTGCGCTTGTTCTAGAAACAACTGGAGCAGCACACGTTCAGCGCTGCCAGGTGTAGACAGCATATGACTGGCAACTGTTTCCCACACCTCACAGTGACTAAATTAGGCCCAGACCTCCTCACTGTGACTGAATTAGACCCTGCTATCTCAGACTGACACCCATACTCTGACCTACTGCAAATGGTGATATTAGGCCAATGGAGTTGCCCCCTACCCTCACACATGCACTCATCCCCGGTGTTTGTGTGAGAGAACACCGACATCGACCTACATTGTTCTCTCACTAACAAGAGTTCATGTTTCATGTAGACCATAAGAGGTGAAGCTGGCAGTCAGATGCAATACTTTAGTAAAAATGTATGTAAAAACCAAAGAGAAAGTTTTTTCTCTACTTTTTATCTAATATTTGTTTTACTGTGCATTTGGGGAGACTTTGTGTAAAGTTATTAAAATAAGTAAACTTCACTGTGTATTGGGAAAATCTTTTATGTAGAGCTGAAAACTTTGAAATATTAAAATGATCCAACTTGAGTAGGTTTGGTTTGCACCTTTTGGTCTCTTAAAAGTACAACAGTTTGAACTTTCACACTGAAATGTCTGAATTAATTAAAAAGGACTACTCCGATGTTATATACAATATATAACTGCCATTACAGCCACTGTATTTTTATCTGTGCCCTGGAAACACTGAATGTTATGTCAAAGACGGCTTCATAAGTGTGAATTCCTACTGGAAGTAGCTGTTCTGTTGCTGTATCCCATTCCTGTTTTTCACTGCTGATCAGTGATGGACCACAATTTTTCTTTGCTATAAACTGTGACCTCTATTCCCAAATCTCCCCCTGAAATGTGAAACTCCATTCTCTCACAGATGACCCACATGGGGCCCCACCAGTCATATTCAAGTCGAGTAGTAGTAAAATTGAAAACGTAAAGGCATTAAAATGAGTAGTTGTATTAGAGTAAAAACTATCCTGACCTCTTCTGAGCATTGCTACTAGCTGTTAGTATTTAATGATGGTTCATTTTGAACGTGTAAATGAAGAAAAGGAAAGAGAGAGAAAAAAGAAACAATAATCATACAACTGTAGAAAGGTATAAAATATACAAAACCAAACCAATACAGTAATTAATTCTCTTTATTAATTATTAACCTTAAACTTTTAGGAGGGAGACGACACTATCCTGGTACGAGTGGTTCCAGCAAAGTCCTCACGACCTCCCGGCAGAATCAAGATAAACTTTGAAGACATGGAGAAAAACCGAGAGGAGGAACTGAGGAGGAAGGCAGAGGAAGAGAAAAAGAAACAATATGATGAAAACAAACGCTCCTTCAGGGAGGCCAAGAGACGCTCAGTTATTGAACAGGTTTGATAAAATAAAACTTCTGTTAACATTCAATTTCTGTAAAAATGTTTTGTTTCAATCACCTTCATGAGCACAGTGTGCATGAATGTTTACAATGTGTACTACACTCTTACACTTGAAGGATGAGGAAGACAAGACAACAGAAAAGGTGCAGGTGACTCCAGGGAAGCTAAAGCTGACGTTCGAGGAGCTGGAGAAGGAAAGGCAGGAGAAGAGAAAGAAGCAGGCTGAGGAGGAAGCCAAACGTCGTCTGCTAGAGGAGAAGAAAGCATTTGAAGAGGCCAGGATGGGAATGGTAAACAAAGCTTCACACTTTCATACAGCCTGTATCTAACACTAACACCATTCGCCTTTTTATCTCAAAACTGAGAAGCAGAAACTGCAAAAATAAGAGTTCTGTTTCTATGGTCTCAGGGTTTGATTAACTGCTACTAAATCACCTTTAATGTAGTCCTAGATTTTGGGGGTAATCAGTGCTGGTATTTTTTCATTAACTCAGGAGGAAGATGAGGAAGACAGTAAGGAAACTCAAGAAGACAAGGAGGAGGTTCGACCTGGAAGACTGAGGTTGAGCTTTGAAGAGCTAGAAAGGCAAAGGGTTGAAGAAGTACGCAAGAAAGCAGAAGAGGAGGCCAAGAGACGAATGGAGGAGGAGAGAAGAGCTTTTGCTGAGGCCAGGAAGAGCATGGTCAGTAATCTCTTTGTAAATAAACTAGGGCTGTCAATAGATTAAAATTTTTAATCGCAATTAATCTCAAAAATTTCATAGTTAACTCGAGATTAATCGCAAATTAATCACACTTTTTTAAAATCTGTTCTAAATGTACCATACAGGTCTTTTTCTGAAAATTTGAATACTCTTATCAACACAAGTGGACAAAAATGCTTTATGCAAGTGTTTGTTCATGTCAACAACCCAAAACAACAACAGATGATGTCCAAAAACTCTATAGACTAAGTTCAAAGATAGTGAATGCTCCAAAAATCTGCTGAGAGCATAACATGGTAAACTCAAGCCCAACAAGGACAACAGATGGAGATACTGACCTTAGTGTAACATTACTGAATAATACCACAATGTAGCGTCCAATTTTAGACTTATAGAAGTTACTCCTCTGTTCTCAGCAGCTTAACACAGAACAACAGATCTCATCATCATACATTTACATAAAGAGCATGGTCAGTCAAGTTTAAATCACCCAAAGATCATTCCTGGATCATTTAAACCTAAAGCACTAGGCTAAACACAGAGACGAGAGCACTAGACTAAATACAGTTAGAGAATTACACTACAGATTATTGGGAGAAGTCAAGTCTCTGCTGAGAGCTCAGCAGTAAGACACAGTCACATCTAATGGTGTTTCACTGTTCTGACGTGGTCAGAGGTGAGTAAGGTGGACACATCTGCTCTACTCAAGAGAAAAAGTAATTACTTAAAAAATGTCTGCTATTATTTAGCTAACAGTCTAATTATGCTTTTTAGCTTATATTATGATACTCTACAGAGCTCATTCACTGCTTCACTCTCAGGCTCACCTGTCTGCACCTCTGCTCCCCTGTCACACACCAGCCTCTGCTGCTCTGTCCCCTCCTCCTCCTCCACATGATGTAGCTGTATATTCACTAGTGTCAGACCGTCTGCTATAGGGACTGCAGAGTCTGACACTTTTGCAGCACCTTGATTGACTACTTTTTTTAAAAAAATTGGCATATATTTACAGTCCCAGTCAATCATTTTAGCGTGTTCGGTTCGGAACTGAGTGTGTATGGGAGAGGGGGTAAACAGACCTTTAGGAGACGTGATCAGACCAGTCAAAAATCAATACTTTGGAGCCGGTACATAACGGATATAAATAAATGATAAATCATACTGGCCCAAAAGTGCATCGACCCACCGGGAAATGCCTGGTATGCCAGATAGGAGTCCATCCCTGCTTGCAGAGTTGTCTGAGCGTCTCCATTGTAAACAATCCAGCGTGGCTAGGGGGGCGACTCTCTGTTGGCGGTGTGCTCAACCAGCGAGTGGTACCGGCTATTTAAGACTCTATGAACTCCTTGTAACTCAGTTCATGTCGACAGTAGGAGAAAATAACTTCAGTCTTATTTGGCATGATTTGAAAGCTGAACCTGCCATTCTAAAGTCTCTGTCCTCTGTCCATTTCTGCTCGCTTGCACTGCATCACGACGGCACCGCTTCCTGATCTGGCAAACTACAGGATGGGTCGAGGCGTTAAAAGAAACTTGAGTTAACACGACATTAACGCGTTAACTTCGACAGCCCTAAAATAAACACAAATATCAGTCATGGAATTAATATTTTCCCCAATTCCAAAAAAGTTGGGACATTGTGTAAAATGTAAATAAATTCAGAATATTGAATGATGATTTTACGATTTTCAGTTGAATCAAACAATCAATTTAATACACAAAGAAATGATATTCAGTGTTCAAACTGATAAGCTTTAATGTTTTCTAGAAAAATACACACATTTTTAAAACTATATATACATGTTCAGAATTTGCAAAATCTAATAGAGTTGGGACAAGGGCAAGAAAAGACTGGGAAAGTTGTGAAATGCTCAAAATACACCTGGAACATTACACAGGTACGTAGGTTGATTGGAAACAGGTAATAGTACCATGATTGGGTATAAAAGGAGCTCTACTGAATGGCTCATTAACAGTCAACAATAGGGCAAGGTTCTCCACTTTGTGCAAATCTGCATGGGCAAACTGCCCAACAGTTTATGAACAACATTCCTTAAAGGTGCAGGGTGTAGAAGTTGGCAGCATTTCGCCGAACAGAAACGGTGTAATTGGGATATAATGTTTATACATTTATGTGAAGTATGTTAAAATAAGTGTACAATCATCCCCTTAAAACTTTCGTTTCCTTTTCACAAAATTAGAAAGAAACTTTTTAGATTTACATTACCGCGGGTCGCACTCACAGAGGCTGACATAATGAACCACCATGTTGTCTACGGCAACGTTTTGGGGACAGACAGAGCGAAGCGCGATTTTTAACGAACCTGCCCACCGGTCCTGAAATCTACCTGAATTTGAGGCGGAGAAGAAGACTGACCTATAATCTATAAAAATAATGGTTAGAAAAATGAATGAATAAACCCTCACCTCGTCACTGCTGTAAATGATGTCCGGCTCACGATCCTTTTTGGTCTTCACAGGCTCTCGTTGCTTAGTGATGTGATGTTTTGGTAACAGATGGGCTCATTCTAAAATCTGAACGCTAGATGTCGCTAAAATCCCAATTTCTACACACTGCACCTTTAGTTTGCTATGGAAGTATGTAGTTTAGAGATCTTATAATCTATAGTTCATAATATTGTCTAAAGATTCACAGAATCAGGACAAATCTCTGCTCCTAAGGGGCAAGGCTGAAAATCAACATTGAAACAGCGAGTGCCTGTGATCTTCAATCCTTTAGGTGGCATTGCATTAAAAATTGATTATTGATTATTATAAGCACAAAGTTCAAAAGCCGGCATCTGTAATGTTGTGGAGGTGTATTAGTGCCCCTGGTATGGGTTCCTTGCACATCTGTGAAGACACCAGTAATACTGAAAGGTCCACACAGGTTTTGAAGCAACATATGCTTCTATCTTTTTCAGGGATGTCCCTGCTTATTTCAGCAAGACAATGCCAAGCCACATTCAGTTCAAGTTACAAACAGCATGGCTTTAGAGTATAAGAGTTGTAGTATTAGACTGGCCTGCACTAAGTCCAGACCTGTGTCTTACTGAATAGTGTTTATCAATCTGACAATGAAGTATCTTGTCTTTGTGCTGTACTCAGTGTAATATATGTTGGAAATGGACTGCAAATCACCATGCTCTGTTTTTATTCACTTTTACACAACTTTCTAACTTTTTGGAAATTTGAGTCTGACGTGCCCTTCAAATAACACTTCAGAAATCTAAGAAACAATCTTCCTGGAGGGGAGTTAAATGAGATGATTCATACAACACCACATTTTTACATAAAGTTAAAGATTTTGCCAGCAGTTGGTTATCTTAGCTTTTCTGAAAAAGTGATAAGAAAGAAAACTGCGTGCCTTAATCTGTCTTAATTGAGCAAAATCAATTTACCTGATCACCTGAAGCTCACATACTGATATACTACTTAAAATGAACAAAACTGGTGTGTAAAAATAAAACCTAAACATTTTATAGCAGGTTAAATCAGGTTAAATTGTGGGCCATTTCTTTTCAAAGCAGCTGGTCCCTGGCAGATACTTGGAATCAAGAAGTAGTTATGTTAATAATGTATTTTACAAAGTTATAGTATTGTTTTTATATGACTTGGTTTTAAAATGTGAGCTTTTGAGGTGAATTTCAAGGCTCAAACCAGACAAACCATTACCTTGAGTTTTATGCAAGACTAATCTTGTTTGCTTTTTCAATCAAGCGTGAGATTCTTAGGTCAAACTCCATGTAAAAATTAAAGGATCTTCTGTGGCATTTTGGATTATCTTTGTGTGTTGTTATTCAGCTTGTAGATGAGGATGATGAGGTTCTGTTGGCCTTACTCAACTTGGAGGGAAGTAAACCTGGGAAGATATGTGCCAGTTTTGAGGAACTGGAACGCCAGAGGAGAGAGGAGGAGCAGAAGAAGGCTGAGGAGGAGGCTAAGAGGAGACTGGAAGAGGAGAAAAGGCTCTTTGCAGAGGCACGCAGGAGCATGGTAAGCCACTATGATTTCAGCTATTCTCTGCATGGAGTTATCAGATTGTTTCTGGTGTGGAGCTGCTCACCTCTCTTACAAGAACAGGGAAGCCTGCATTGTAACAAAGTATCTATATAAAAACAGCCTTGCATGCATTTTCTCAATATTCAATCATAACAAAAACTTTCTAACAGCATTAATTAAAGGCTTATAAATACATGTCAGTCAGAGGACATGTCTGACCTAACACCTATTTTAATTTTTCACACTGGTCCTCATTAATTGTTCTCATACCTGGATTCTAATTGGATGGAGACTAATACATTTTTCAGTAATTTTATATAATTCTGATGGGCTCAACTGGTACACATGCATTGCTGTTCCCTTGTCCAAACTATTTTTAAGAGCCCTGGCCTGGATCAGGAAAAGTCTGCATATGGAGATGAAACAGTAAGATATTTTCACTTTCAAAAACTTTTTTTTTTACCACATTAAAAGAGAAAGCATTTGTTAACTCTGTATCCTATTATGGATTTTTTAGACATAAATGTATCCAAATAATTATGTATGTATGCTCCATACATGCTGTTTTATATAGAATAAACTATAAGAGCAGACATTGCTTAAATGTTGTTGCTGTTAAATAATAATTAAGGTAGGTAAGTGGTGGGCTTTCTTTTATCCTTAACCTTTGTGTCTTAGGGTAAGAAATTACCTATCCAAAACTAAATGTTCTTCAAGATTTTGTTTTGAGTCTTTTCTCTTATTCTGCTTTCATCTGATGCTTTTGTTTACACAGTGTGGATGAAATTGATAGTTTAAAGTGTGAATAGACTAGAGTTTGTGGATGAATTCCTCATTGTACAGTCCATGAAATACACAATATTGCTATGTATGCTCAAAAAAGTGCTACTGTTCCCTTTAGTGAAATGTATTCAAAGATAATGTCGGTATTTTGTGTTGCTTCTGTTGGCTTTACATTGTGGACAAGACTTATCTTTATAGTGATGGAATAACTTCAGCAGCAATCAGATTTATGAAAAAGATAACACTTATGACATCTGTGTTGTAACAAAAAAGTGTGGTGTGATTGAATGTAGTCTACTGACACTGAAGAGGGCAAACACAAACATTTACTAAATTTGTAATGAATTAAAGGTTATTTCCTTGTGCAAAATATGTAGGATTTGGGTTTAGAATCCAATGAAACTGTAATATTTGAGGACTTTATCGAAGGTGGTTTATTTCTTACCCCTTTGGAAAGGGGAGTTTACAGAATATTAAGACAACACAAGAGCTGGTAACAAACTGAAGCTGACAATGACTTTTAATGACTGAAAACAGAGACAAATAAAAAGCTTTCTGCTTTTGTGATTACTTCTGTACACAGGCATTAGACGAGGATGAAAGAATGGTAAAGAGTGCATCTCAGGAAGCACTGCACCCTAGAAAACTGGAGATCAATTTTGAAGAGTTGCTGAAAGAGAAGGAGGAGGCAGAGAGGAGGCGCAAGGCAGAGGAACGCAAAAAGAAAATGGAGCAGGAGAAGCAGGAATTCGAACAACTCCGACAAGAGATGGGCGAGGTGGGTGTGAAATAGATGAACCAATTTGTTGTCCATGTTTTTATTTTTTTTTTAATTTTTTTTTTTTACAATTAAAAAAACAATAACAATCATTAACTGACTTCTTCCTGGTAGGATGAAGTGAATGAAAGCCCCGATGTTATTAACAGAGAATATGAAGAACTGACAAAGCTCAAGAGGACTGGCTCCATACAGGCAAAGAACCTGAAGTCCAAGTTTGAGAAGATTAAACAACTGACTGAAGAGGAAATTCAGAAAAAGATTGAGATGGAGAGAGCGAGACGAAAGGCCATTGATGATGAAATTAAAGAGAGAGAAGCTGAGAGGTTCCAGGAGGTAAGCCACTTGCTATTCAAGATGACAGAAGAAGAAAAAAACTTGCAATTTTGATTCATTTGATTAAAAAATAACTAAGAAGTTTGTCTCCCCTTTTCTTACTTAAATAAGAAAACCTTTTTGTCAATGTGTCTTTTAGGAGAATGAAGAGGGAGAAACATCACCAGTGAAACCTGAGGAGACACCCTTCAAACAGAAGGTGGACATGAAAGCCCGATTTCAACAAATGGCCAAAGCCAGAGAGGAGGAGGAGAGGAGGAGAATAGAGGAGCAAAAGCTGCAGAGGATGCAGTTTGAGCAGCAGGAGATTGATGCTGCCCTCCAAAAGGTCAATTTTCTTTGTTCACAACCTTATAAACATTATTTATCGTGCATGTCTCAAACACAGTATTGGTTAATGATGCTTTGACACTTTGCCATATTTCTTTAAATTATATCCTCTGTTTGCAGAAGAAGGATGATGATGGGGAGGATGAGGCTAGCATCATCAATGGCTCCACCGCCTATGAAGACGAGGAGGATCATGCCAGGTCGGGGGCTCCATGGTTTAAAAAGCCGCTTAAAAATCAGTCGGTGGTGGACTCAGAGCCAGTGCGGTTCACCGTTAAGATCACTGGGGAGCCCAAGCCAGAGGTGACCTGGTGGTTTGAGGGAGAGATGCTCCAGGACTGTGAGGACTATCAGTATATAGAAAGAGGAGAGACGTACTGCCTCTACCTGCCAGAGACCTTCCCAGAGGATGAGGGAGAGTATATGTGCAAGGCTGTGAACAGCAGAGGCACAGCAGCAAGCACATGCATCCTCACGATAGAAAGTAAGACCACCTTGGTGTGACTGCATGCCTGCATGATACAACAAATCTGGATTTCAGTCTCTCTCTTTGAAGAGGATCGCATGCTCCTTTTCCTCATGAAGATGCAGCTGTGGGTAATGATCTCCTGTTTCTTTCTTGCAGCTTATGACTACTGAAGCCCTTCAGAGTTCTGGAAACTTTCCCTGTTGTCCCTCACTCCTTTTGTAAAACTTTGCCCCTCATGGTATGGTCAAACAGCAGAGGGAAGAAATAGCAGTATGCCTGGCATTCCTAAGGGAGGGATACACAACAGAAAAAAATGATGAAAAAAAGTTGTTTACGTATTTTTGGATTGTAAAGCTGCACTCCCTGTTAGAGTAGGATGATACCTGTGCCAAAACCAGACATGACTCTTGTTTTTCCTTTGTTCAGAAAATAAATTTGCCATGAGGCCCTAATGATATTTAAGATACCAGCAGTTTATAAATACTAGTACTGTGTTGTGAATATCACACATGATGGTCCACACATGGAAAAGTGTGCTTGAGGCACCCAGCTGCAAGAAGTAAATGTCCTTGTTTAAATGATGAATAATGTGATATGAGAAACTAATCAAATACTGATTTAGTTATGATAACTAATCATTTAACTTTTATCAGTATTAATCAGTGAAGAACACTGTGATGACAATGTGCTGCAGAGGCAAAACAATATAAAATATTTAAACCCTGATGTTCAATGCTCCCTATTAACAGATTTTTAAACTGCAGCATGTGACAAAATCAAATTTGTTAAACTTTTCATACCCCTCCCCCCCCCCCACACACACACACACACACACTTTATGAATTTAATCTCTTACTCTTGGTTCAGTTGTCATGATTCAGTTGTGCTGGACAGTAGGTCACTGTTATATGGTTTGATAATGATAAGCATAGGCTAGCCTGAATTTTTGTCATATATTATAAATGAACATGTTTTAATAAAATTTACAAAATAAGACATGGTGTTTTTGTTGGTGTTTTAGTGAATCTGTGAATAACTGCTACTGCTTGATATGTTTAATACTTTATTCTTCTTAAAAAAAAAAGAAAAAAAAAAGAACTGTACTCAATTTAGGAATAAAATACAATCGTTGCTATATTGCTGACTTTGGTACAAGAGATTTTGGGTTCATGTTCCGGTCTGGGCACAATCAGTGTAGAAATCGTAGTCCTGTACAGAGTATCTTCAGACTTCCGGATAACATATCCTGTAAATGTGTTGTCGTTATTTTGCATGAATTATTTTTTAAAATCTAATTTCGACAACCTCAGTGCAGACAAAACTTCGAGCCCCCCCAATCTTCCACAAGCTTCTACAGCGCCCTCCAGGTTGGGTGCGGCTGGGAGCCAACAAGTGATACCAGAGTGGCTCATGAACTTTCTTTCTCGTCTCATCATCTCAACGTATCCCTATAATGTTGCCCACAGCGCCCCTCTGTGTCCCGGACACAGTAGACCGGTGTCTTCTGACTAATTAAAATATTTGACTGCTACACTCGTAAAAAAAAATCACCTTTATCCATGCTGCTAAACGGCGTTGGGTGTATGCCAATAGCCGAGGAGACCATTGAATAAACGTGCAATGTAGTTCCAGTATGTTAATGTAACCCTTATTATTGAAGAAGTCGTTACTGCGCGTGCGCTTGTCAAGCAACAGCGTAAAAATCAGTTTGATGAGCACCTCCGTTTAAAAACCCAGGCTGCCATCTTTGTGTAACTTATCCACTACAATATACATTCGCTGAGAGGAGCAAAAAGCATCGCCATGGAAACGAATGTTGCTGATCGACATCCCTGAAGATTTCAGGACTCGCGGTCTGACCTAATTTTTGCATATGTCCAGTCTATGAAACGTTTATGCTCCCGTTAACTATTGCACAGTTGTCCATTGTGTGTTGAAGCACATTAACCAACCTTGTTATGGGGTGGTAAACGGTTAGCTGTCGGCTAACGCGGCCATCAGAAGACCTACTCGTTGAAGTAGAAGACCAGACACTTTTAAGTTACCATGGCCGTTTCAGTTGAAGAGGTTTCTTCGTCGCTTGTGCGGGAATACCTGAGTCGAAAGGTGAGTCAAATAACACCGGATAGTGAGCGGATTCAGTGCTGCGCTAGTATCAAGAGTACAGCGTCATCCAAGCTAGCTAGCTAGCTTGCTTTAGCCAGCAAGCAGCAATGGTAAACACAGTAGGTGTTATATGGTAACTAGACAACCAGTAAAAGATAACCCCGTGAAAACCTAAAAGTTGTCGACGTTAGAATGTTACAATTCCTACACTAACGATTTTACAGAAATAAATAATAAATAAATACATACCTGATAATGAACAACACCTGAGCAGAGGGTGGTTGACACAGTTGTTCACAGTTGTGACTGAAGTGGTATGGTTTCTAAATTTCTTTCTAACATATGCAAAACAGAGGAAAAATAACGAAATAGGTAGAAATTTACACTCAAAAATACATACAATAGGATACACAACATATCAGAAACCAGTTATGAATAAAGTGGAAGAATACTGAAACAGAATATACAAAAGCATGACAATTAAAGCACTAGTTTTCATATACTTTGGCAGCTGCAGAAGAACAGTTGCTTCATTACAACCTCGATATCTTTACTTTTTATGATGTAAATAAAAAATGTGTTCCTGTTATAATAGTTCAAGTCAGATGCCACCTTGAATGTTCTTTTTAATAGTTTCTAAGCCTCCAGCAATTGAAATGTCTGGATTGCTGTTTTTTTATGTTTTTGCACAAGCAAGACTCAGTAAAAACATGAGACAAATAAACATGAGACTAACAGAAAGATCTGGATTGCTGTTATGTAGACTTTGGAAAAGCCAAGCCATGTGATAATTCAGATCAACCTTATGATGGCACACTTATGCTTAGACACGTAGCCTTTGATATTCCAGACAGTGTGAAAGCAACCATAGATGTAAGGTAATCAGTACATAATAAATATAATGTTGCTGCTGATACAACTTTCAATGTCATTAATGTTCTGAGTGTTACTAAAGTAGTCACTGAATAGCTTGCGTTATATTATGCTGGTAACCTTGCAAAGCAGATGGATACGCCCGTTTCCTTGTTTCTCACTGGTGTGAAACAAATCCATCTGGCGTGTCAGGTTATAATGCTGGTACATGACTGCAAAGACCACATTTATAAGTGTCCTTAAGTTAAATTAGATATATTGTAATATATGTTAACACAATTGTACTTATACATTTATGTAACTTTAACTTAACTTTTTAAGTTGTATTAAGCTTTGGGTATTTTCCTATAGGCTACTTGAAAATTTTGTATAAAATTTGTAAACAATTCTGAAGACTACAGATATGAGGAAAAATTTTTCGTCCTATTGTCCTCTGAACAAACACTAGAAGACTCAGCCAGACAGTGAGACTACTCAGAGAGGATTCTCTAAACACAAGATCTCACCGACTCTCATGTGATGAAACGGGACTTCAGAAGAAAAACAAACATGGAAGAAAAAGTGAAAGAATATGAGTTAAATCCTGGCTAGAGTGAAGTTACAATAAGTGTTTATGATTGTGAAAGTACATAACATATAGCTGGTGACTCTACCAAGTCTGCTGGCTCTCTTTGGTTGTTGTGGGTGTTCTGTTGGCAGCATTATGACCTAGAATTGTAAACATGAAACCTGTTTGATAATTATGATTCGAAGTCTGGGAGGCTGAGATTTGGCGTAGTAAAATAGCCATGTTGACACTACACACTTGAGGATTATTCAGACTAATAATTATCTGTGATGAGCCTACAGTCAGGATACGGCCTCCTGATTGTTGGGGGAAGTAAAACTGGCCAAAAATCGGGCTTAAAATCATGTAGTGTGTTGCGGCCCCACTGGTGCGCTCTGAACCAGGAAAGGGACTTCCATTGTGTTTATCACACCATTCATGCAACATTGTATCCTCACAGGCAGGACCTGTCTGAGTGATTGACTTCAATCATTGTGCAAAAGTTTGTAATCATAAAAGTAACTCTAACACAGAAACATGAACAAAATAATCATAACAGGGATTACTGCATAACAGAAAACATCTTAACATCTTGAGTACAATGGTGAAAGATACCTAAAGTTAAAGGGTACTTATTAATTAGAACAAAAATGTGTTCTTGCAACTCAGAAAAATAGATCCGAAATAGCCATTTTGGATTTCTGTTTACAACTAAATAAAGAAAAAAAAGCTTTTACTGTACAGTTTTACAGTGTTGGACCAAGGGTTTATTGTAAAAGTCTACTAATTGGAAAGCAGGCTCTCAAAGAGATGTGTTGGTTGATATGCTAAGCCTCTCATTCAGGGAATCAATGCTTTAATGGGTCTCGGAAAGCATGTAAATGTAGGTATATAAGGGCGCTCACTTCACAAAAAGCCATGCTCATATTTGGAAATCCAGCCCTCACCCATAGCTGTAGGAAGATTTCTGTCAGTGTTCCTTCACTTTCTTGTGTTTTATCTAACAGATTTGAAGGCATCTTGAGATACTAGTCTGTATTTCTCCAATCGCCTTTAAGTTTCTTGATTGTCCATTCCCACCACTGCAACTCCTATGTCAGCGGGTTTTATGATAATTGACTCATTCTTAGTTAAAACAATACGTTGTTGTGCAGGGACTCAAGAGGACGATTGCCTGTATGGATGAGGAACATCCACGCACAGAGGACAGCATCAACAACAGATCCCTCTTAAGGCAGATTCTCAACATTGAGGGTCTCTATAGGAAGAATAAGGTAAACATACATCTGTAGGTTAGTTACAATGAAGTGGATGGTAAGAGTAAAATTATTTGTTATAAACTGGTTTATCTGTCATTGCAGGTTCAGAACTCTCCCCTGAAAACATTGCTTGAAATTATTGTAAAGTATCACATTAGGGGCATTAAGAATGACACAAATAGCAGCAATGAAAGTGACCCCATACAGCCTTCTCAAGCTGTTAGTCCGGCTGATAATTCTCCTGCAGTGATGAATGACAGAAAGACCGAAGAATCCATCACAGCTTTTGATATAAGCCAGCAAAATAAGTCAAGGTATTTCAAAAAGAACGTTTTGGATGCATGACTTTGTGTAAAGATGTTTAAAATCTAGTGTGAATTTAAACTAGACTTATTTATCTTACAGGTCTGATATAAAAACATCCTCCCTACCAGAGACAGATATACGATCCGGTCATTCTCAGACAAGTTTTCACACATATGAATCAGAAGGAAAGAAAATCCAGCCACTGTTGTCCTACCTCCAGGACCATGAGAGTATCATCAAAAGAGAACTAGAGAAGAGGACTTCCACCACAGAGTCCACACAGAGAAGCAAAAGTAATCGTATCAGACGTGGTATGATGGCTGGACCAGTAGCTAGTACACAACAGGTACTACATTTCTGTTGCAGTTCTTGGATACTACTGACTAACATTACCTATCATCGTTGCTGTGCTTACATGAATGTTTTTTAAAGGAATCAACCAAAAAAAGGCAGAATCGAAGACATGAAGTGCCACAGCTGATACTCAGAAAAGAAAAAGAAAACAGTCATCTCAGAGATCAACCTGCAGGGACTGGCTCATATCAGAAACACTTAGAGAGTGGTCTCTATGAAAACACCACAGCTGACTTTATAGTTGGGCATCAACAGCTGCAAAGTGCACCAGAGAGACTGCAGAGAGAAAACAGCTTTGAAAAACTGGGACGAGAGACACTGAAGACTAAAATGTAAATACCTGTAAGCTGCTAGTAGTAGTAAGCGTGTAATATTTCCCAGTTAAACAATATTGAAATGATTGTCTTTTAAGCTGAAGCTAAAAGTATGTTTTAACTATGTCTATGTCTTAGAGCGACGTCTTTACCCAGGAAAACCGTGGCTGATTTGGATATGTCTGAGATGGTTTTAGGTAAGTGCTGTGTGATGAAAATATAAATTTGCATTGATTGCTATTTTTTTGCTGAATTAATGCTTATAAAAGGTGATGATATTTAATAACATTCCAGATGACTTGGATGATGATGAAAATATGCAAGAGCTTTCCAAAGTGTCCTTCCAGAGAACTATCACAGAGCCCAGCTTTACCACCCGCCCCATGGACCAGAATACCGCAATGGTTTGTACTTCATGAAGTTGTTTATCGAGAAACGCAAGGCAGAGTTTCTGTTGTAGCTTTTAATTTTTTTTTTCTTTCTTTTTTCTGTTATTGTTTTGTCTTCTAGGAATTGAAAGCAGTTCTGCTTGGTTCCAGCCTAAATTGTATGAATGCTGAGTGGAGGAATCAGGGATTCACGTTCTCAGAAACGCATGACCTGAGATATGGAATTGTGCAGAGAAAGGTAGGCTTCACTGCACCATCCTGCTAGAATCCATGAAGCCAGCACAAAAATTTGATATGATTTCTTAATTTTAGTATTGTGTACACTGTGTTTTTATTTATTAGGGTGGGCCATGTGGTGTTCTGGCATCCATCCAAGCCTTTGTTCTAAAGAAGCTGCTATTTGAAAACACAGAAAGCAGTAACATGGGCCTTCAGTAAGTCAGCTCAATTCACAAGTCTGACCTCCATATTAACCTCTGTTTGCACTAATATAATTCTCTGTGTGTTTTCTTACAGTCCCTAAATTTTTTACTGTAGCTGAGCTGCTTTTAACTTGAATGTCACTCTGTTCTCAGCCGGTTAAGTCCTTCCAACACAACCAGGGAAAAATGTCTTATTTCAGCATTGGCTGAAATCCTGTGGAGGGCTGGTGAGGAAAAACAAGCTAAGATTGCGATGTAATTCATACCTGTATCTATTTTGTCATTCACACCCACCTGTAATTGTACATGCTCTGTAGCTAAATTTCACTGAGCATGTGAATACTTCTTAGACATTAAGAGTCAGGCTAATAATGCCATATAATAAACATACTTTACACCATGTCTGACGAGTCAGCTATTTTTGGATGAAGCATGGATTGTAACAGTTTTTTTGTACTCTTTCATACCTAATTTCTTTAAACAGAAATTCTGGAAGAAACCATTTCACTCCAACTGGACGGTACAAATCTGAAGGAGTGCTTGAAAAGGTAAAGATCAGCCAATACCCCCCCCCCCCAAGAATATTTGACACAGCTTTTCCAAACATCCTAGTTTTATTTTGGATCCTTACATTATTTTACTTTGTACGCAGAATCCAAATGATTTCACAAAAACCAAAAACTACCTGGATAAAATTATGAGCCCCCCAGATGCTAATAGTCAGTCATGCTCCTTTTTGCAGGATAACAGCCTGCAGTTGTTTGTTGTAGTTTTCAGTGAGTCTCAGACGCGTCTCCTGAGGAGTCCCAGCCCATTCTTCTTTGGTGAATGTCTCAAGCTCCTCCAGATTTGATGGTCTTCTGGCATGGGCCTTGGGTCTTCAGTTCACCCCCCAGATGTTCAATGGGATTCAAGTCAAAGCTTTGTGCAGGCCAGTCAGTATTCACTTTGGTCTTCTGGAGGTAGTTCTTCACCAGGAGCAATAGATGTTATATAATGGCCCTGACCCCTTTTTGCTGCTGACTGCTTGGGGTTTTCTTTCAAAATCTTCACATATTCTCCTTTCTTCGTGATTCCTTCCACCTTTGCAAGAGTCCTAGTTCCAGATGCACTGAAGCATCTCCACAGCATAAAACTCCCACCGCTGTGTTTCACTGTGGGGACAGTTTTCTTTGGGTGTCACACCTCTCCCTTCTTTCTCCAAACATTAGCCACGTCTCTATGACCGAAGAGCTCTAGTTTGGTCTCATCTGTCCAAAGGACGCACTTCCAGTATGCATAATCTTTCTCCAGGTTGTCCTAGGCATACCTCAGTCTAGCTTGAAGGTGTCTCTTCTGCAGAAGTGGAGTTTTTCTTGATCTGCAAACTCTCAGTCTATTCCTGTGCAGGACTCTAGTGATTGTCATCTTTGACCCTACAATGCCTGACTTGGTTAAGTCATTCACTATTCAGTTTTTTATACACATCAGCAAAATGTATCCGTTGTATTAAGCTTAGCATGGTTGATTTATTTCTTATTTTAAATATCTTAAGCATTTTCGCGAGACATTTATTGTAGGTTTTATGTTATAAAGTCAAAAATGGTACTGCAGGTGATGTGAATTTTTATCTATATTTGCAAATAAAGTTAGCTTTCAAATTTATCATTTATTAGGCAATAACCCAAGTGTATCACTGTTGATACACTAGGGTTATTACACTTGCATTATCTTTTAGTCTTGCCTTTGTGTGTCTGTGTTCATGCATATATATGAGACTTTGATTTGCTCCATTGTTTAAGTTTTTAAACTATCATTCTTTCTTTTAGATAACATGTTTCACAGTTGACAACTTCAAGGACCTGCACTTGCTTCTTGAGCAGCACATTGAGCAAGTGAGAGCCTCAATTTTAGTATTCAGCTTATCATTCATGTACTGTGAACAATTTTGTAACTTAATTTAAAAAAACTCTCATCTGTGTTTCTGTAGTTTGAGACTGGGCCGTTAGGATGCATGCTGCTGACCATTTCTGCTGTTCTCTCTAGATCTGTGGAAAAGTAAGTTTTGTCTACAACTGAGCAGAGTTCTCAGTATAAAAAACCTATTATCTAAATGATGAACATAACCTTCGTTATACTTTCACGTTTTTTTCATCAGAGTTAAAGAGGACATGGATGTGCCCACCACTACTCTCATTGGGGCCCATGGCTACTGCACACAGGTTTGTTGTCAATGAAGAATTTGTAGGTTTAACCTTATTTTGTTTGTTTTTGCTTCTGATGTAGCATCACAATGGAATGAACAAGGGAGGTAGAAAATAGCCTTGATGACACAGTTGAAGTGACATTAGCCTAAGCTTCTTTCTGTCAAAGTCAGTGTTAAAGTTAATTTTAAAATGTTGCTTTAAAGCCAGTGTGAACTTTATGCCTGTCAACTTTCCAGTTAACAACAGAAAAAATAGGGCCAGAAAGATTAACCTAAAGATTTAGTGTATGTTGAAAGCAAAATGGATGGACCATATCTAATGTCACTTCTATACTTTAATTTTGTAGCCCTTTACATTCAGGCTTCTGAGGTTGCCTCTCATGTATTTGTCACCAGGAACTGGTCAACCTGTTGCTTTGTGGCAAAGCCGTTTCTAACGTCTTCGACAATGACATGGAGTTAGACTCGGGTAACGGCAACATTACTCTACTCAAGGGAATCAAAGACCACTGTGATGTGGGACTGTTGTCCTTGTTTGAACATTACAACATCTGTAAGGTAAGTTTCATTAAAAGGTGACTTTCTGATTTCTCTCAATTAGTTATTAGTCAGACACACGAGAGAATGCCCCCCACCACACACACACAGCGTTTATTTAATAGAGAAAAACACAAAGGCGACTTTAAAAGTGTTTACGTGTAAGAAATGTGAAATCAGGCACTTTGGTTGTCTATTTAAAGGCCCGTGTGCTGGTGATAGCCTTGACTGGAGGTATTGAACCTCATTTATCAAAAGTACAGCAAAACACGGTCGGATTTTATCAGTCTTTATATGAGTGAAAAACATGCTCAAATCCCACTCCAAGTTTCAGCTCATGTTCCCACATTCTCAACTTGGTGTTGACTTGCTCTGCAGTGCAGTAAATCAGGCTATGATAAATCAGATATGGAATGTAAAGTTTATTTAATACTACACTCCAACTTTAACAATCCCTGCAGGCCTTTATTTAGAGAGGACTGTGGATAGAGCTGGAAACAGGGATGAGAGGGCTGGGGGAGACGTGGGAAAGGAGCCACAGGCTGGACTTGAACCTGCACTGACCACGAGGCTATCTGTGCCTCAGGCTATGTTGCTTTTTAAGTGATATTAGGCAGCACATGCTTTAGCGGATTTCTTTGTTAGTTTTTATACTTGAACTGTGTGCAAAACAGCTGACCATTGAACAGCACAGAACAGAACATTGATTTCCATCAAATCTTAACCAAATGGCATCTTTGATTTAAATAATCAGTGTAGTCCGTTATGTGCATCATGCACAATTGTACAGATGGCTAAGCCACACCCCCTCCACTCACTCAGACAAACAATGAAAAATTCAGTGACAGATGCTATTGCAGTTGTCACAGTAGGAGACATTTCACTAGAGGCCATTGATGATTTTTGGAGACAGAAAGATCACATATCATCTAGAGGTCACCAAAAGGGTCTAAACTACGCACTGGAGGAATATATTAATCATTTTATTGTCGAGAAGGTCGATAAAAAGCTTCAGTTACAGCCAAAATGTACAGGTTCCAGTGCAAACATGAAAAACCGCATCTCGTTGCCATCACAATCTCAGACCACAAGATAGAGGATCAGCATCAAAGTGCCTCTGAAGTTAAGGTTTTTGGCTCATAATATGAGAAAAATATAACAGGCTTTTTACCATCTTTACCAAGAGTGTCTCTCTGTTAGCTTGTTGCTACAGTATTTACATTGACTCATTCAGCATAACATTTGCCGACCTTTGTTATCTCAGCTATTACAGATAAGTTCATGAAGCTAAGCTCCAGAAGTTAACGTTAGTTTAAGTAGAGCCCATTGGACAACAGCTTACATTGATGTATGATCACCAAAGTACAAAAACTAGAACAAAAAATGCCATTGAACTCCCAACAAACAATGTGACACAACGAACAACGCAGCTAGGAGCTAATGTCAGGATAACTTTAGCTAATGTTAGAGAGGTTAAAGATAACTTTATATTTCTTTCCAGCAAAGTGACAATATGCTGTCTCAAATATGATGTTGGCTTACCTTAGAGCAGATGTTGTTAATTTTATCCATGTTGTATTGATGTTGTGGTCTACCGCAGCCTCTCAGGATACCTTGTGTTGGAGTCACATTTACCCCATGAACATCGATTGACCATTTTTAAATTTAAAATCTCAAAAAAACCTCATAAAACCGGGCGAAAACTGACTTTCTCCTATTCATTTTAATGGACGTCCAGGCAGCCGATGTTTGAGTGTATTGGAGTGGTATATGCACTGTGATTGGCTCATCGCATTTGAGGGCGGGACTTAGCCATAGATCAGTTGAACATGTGCATGGATGGAGGCTGCAAGACGGACACACATAGAAAAGAAAGAGCGGTTTATATCCACCATTAAAGACAGTTGTTTTCAATTAACTGTGATCTGACAATGTCTTGAGGAAACATCTCAAGATGGGGTGTCGTACAGCAGAGCAAGCCAAAAATTGACCTATGGCTAAGCCACGCCCCCTCCACTCACTTGGACAAACAATGACATTCACTGACAGACGCTATTGCAGTTGTCACAGTAGGAGACATTTCACAGGAGGCCATTGATGATTTTTGGAGACAGAAAGATCACATATCATCTAGAAGTCACCAAAAGGGTCTAAACTACGCATTGGAGGAATATATTAATCATTTTATTGTCAAGAAGGTCAATAAAAGCTTCAATTACAAGCCAAAATGTACCGCATCTCGTTGCCATCACAATCTCAGACCACAAGATAGAGGATCAGCATCAAAGTGCCTCTGAAGTTAAGGTTTTTGGCTCATAATATGACAAAAATATAACAGGCTTTTTACCATCTTTACCAAGAGTGTCTCTCCAGTAGTTTGGTGCTACAGTATTTACACTGAATCATTCAGCGTAACATTTGCCGACCTTTGTTAGCTCGGCTTTTACAGATAAGTTCATGAAGCTAAGCTCCAGAAGTTAACGTTAGTTTAACTAGAGCGCTTTGAACAACAGCTAACAATGATGTACGATCACCAAAGAACAAAAACTAGAACAAAAAATGCCAATGAACTCCCAACAAACAACGTGACACAACGAACAACGCAGCTAGGAGCTAACGTTAGGCTAACTTTAGCTAACATTAGAGATGTTAAAGATATATTTCTTTCCAGCAAAGTCACAATATGTTGCCTCAAATACGACGTTGGCTTACCTTAGAGCAGATGTTGTTAATTTTATCCATGCTGAGTTGATGTTGTGGTCTACTGCAAAACTTTTATCCGAAGAAGACACTTTTCTAGGTTTAGATGAGGCTTAGGAAAGGGTAAAAAATACACTCCATCGCCCAGCCTCTCGGGATACCTTGTGTTGGAGTCGCATGTACCCCATGAACACCGTTTGACCATTTTTAAACTTAAAATATCAAAAAAAAAAAAAAAAAAAAAAAAAATCATAAAACTGGACGAAAACTGACTTTCTCCAGGCAGCTGATGTCCGAGTATATTGGAGTGGTATACACACTGTGATTGGCTCATCGCGTTTGAGGGCGGGACTTAGCCATAGGTCAATTGTAACATCATGTAGGGTCCATTAGATTTCATATAGTTATCCCTAAATCCAAACTCTGCCTCAAGGGGGTTCAAGATCTGATGCTAATGACGTCATCTTGAGACAGAGGGAGGGAGAGATGTAGCTGTTTGAAACTTTTTCATTTGGCACAAGCAGAAAAAAGGTGTTTATGTATAATAAACATTTGTCAATTCTTCTAGTAAAATATGTAATCTCTCAGAGAAATTTCAATACTGACAAGTCAGTTGGCTCCATCTTCTCAGCTGTTTACATGCTTCTACAAATAGTATCTAATCAGTTAATCTGTACATCACCATGATGTGCTCATGTTTTTTTCAGAACTTTGTAGGTTTTTTATTTCTTATTGTTTCTGTTACTACTTTAGTGTATAATTTAAATTAGATAGAAAGCATCCCTCTGCCTGGTTCCTCTTTGCATCGTGAATCCTCTAGATAATTGATTGTTTTTGTAGAAATTGGATTAGTGTGAAGTACTTGTACCCAACAATCCAAATTTCTTGTCGTAGTTGAAGATCTCAAACCTAAAAGGTCAACACATGAATCAATGGTCGTCTTTAAATCAGCTATTAAAAACAGAAGCTCCTCATTTTTCTTTAAAAAATCCAGTATATATATTTTTTCTCTTAATGGTGTCTGCCAGACCCCTTTCTGGAAAAGCACCTCACAGATCTGCTGATTATTTCTGCCATAATATGTTTAATCTAGTCTCTGACACTACTGATAGCATTTTATTGTCTGTGTTGAGCAGCCTCATGAGCCTGACAGAGCAACACATCTGACGTCTTTCCCTTCTTTATTACTGAGTCACCACTGATCGTTGTCTTTGCTGGGTTTCCTGTTTCTAATGCGTTTTTGTTTGTTAAATTGTAAATTTATCGTTTCCTGGAGATTTGACTGTGTTTTAGTTGCTTTACCAGACAATTTTACATGGACATGTTTTCACTGTTATTTTGGATTTGACCCACGAGTTCTGTGATGCACTTTTTTTAGTCAATAGTGCAGCTTTTAGCAGTTTTGAATTGTTTTATGGCATAAACTTACTATAAACCTTATTGTCTTCATTTGTAACATGTATTTTCCTTTGGATCTAAGTGAATCATTTTCCACATAGTGAGGGTAATCTTTGCATGCTTTCTTCACTGCGCCTATCATGTCTCCTTTTCTCTCTTTGCATTTGAGTTTAGCTTTGGGGGGAATCAGATCTGGTTGCCTTCTGTATTTTAAAAACATATTTCTCTTTTCTCATGCATTTTAGCTCTCATGGTCATCCCCAGCCCCTTTAATGCATGTTTCCTCACTTTTAGTTATGTCTGAATTTCTGAGTATTCAGGGTTTTCAGAGCATTTTCATGCTTCCTCCATCCTTGAAGTGCATACACAACACTGTTCTTGTTATCTCAAGCAGCGTTGTTGTAACAAATAAATAGGTTAACAAATAAACAGACCAGTTTTAAAGAACACTCTAAATTGGGCCAATGTGTAACCAACATTTCTGTTAGTTCTGATTAAGAACACAGTGTGTTAAAGCTCATGTATGGTCTTGCTCCATGGAAACAGCTGATGCAGATTTTGCCTCAGCGGTTCTTATTATTTAGTCTTATAGGTTTTATTTAACTGGAATTGAATTAAAGGATTAAAATTTATTTTGAAACAACTTTTTAACTTGAAATAACTCTGAAGAAGATGGTACTTGGCTATATAGTGCCTGAAGTAGTCCTTGTATAAACAGGGTGCTGTCAGTGGGAATATTTTTTATTTTTTTATTTTCATGGAAGTTTGAGGCAAAACTTTGCAAAAAATCAAAGCCAAATATATATATTTTCAGATTTTTATTCACAGCATTAATGGTAAAGGGCAGTGCATTTTATAAATCCCTTTACCTTTAACAAACTTTGTGTGTGCTCTTTCTGTACCTAGAGTAAAGACAAAGAACCAATACATAGTTTTGATTGTAGACATCTGACTCTGGTTGCAGTAATCTGCTGTTTGTGACAACTCAAGACAGGATGCAGGGGGCCATCCTGGCAGCTCACCACGCAGAGCATGTACCATACAGGCGTAGTCCCTTTTTGTTGTGATCTTGGATGGTTTTGCCCATGGCCCTTTGTTACACATTGTTTTCTCACCCCTATCTTTCCTCTCACACTCTTGCACTTATTCCTCTCTTTAAGAAATAACTTTGACACTGTCTTATTTCACATTTACTGATTTTGTTTTGCTGTTTTTTGTTTTTGTTTTTTTTCTACTGAAGGTTGGACCTTACTTAAAGACTCCCCGTTACCCTATCTGGGTGGTGTGCAGTGAAAGCCACTTCAGTGTGTTGTTTGGCCTCCAGAGGGAGCTGTTGACCTATCAGGACAAAGGTCTGGATTTTGACCTGTATTATTATGATGGCCTGGCCAATCAACATGAGGAGATTCGCCTCACTGTGTGTATGTAGCAACACTTATCCCTCTGTCTCTGTACAAACTTCCATTATTATTTTATTGATTGTTCTTATGATGTATTTAATTATTCCTTCATGCTAGACCATTAAACATGTACATTAGGGTGTGATTATGATTGGCTCTTCTTTTCCAAAGCTATTAAAATGTTGTGATCCTGATTTCTGAGTAGATTTGTGCTATTTTTAATTAGAATAACTTTCAGATTTTAATAATCTTTTTATATTTGTAGCAATTGGTAAATTAGCCCTGAGCCGCCATGATGACACTGATCTTACTCCCCCTCTGGAGCTCTGTATTCGGACAAGGTAAGAATGCTTCGCTAGTAGAGTAGCTTTTAGTGTTCCTGGCCAGCTGTATTTCCCTTAAACCTTACATTTTTTGTTGATTTCAGGTGGAAAGATGCATTTGTCAGTTGGAATGACACAGAACCGATTCTCTGATCATGTGACCTGATGTTATTCAAACCATTGCAAGGAACGCAGATTGATAGTTATCATATTGTATGCATATGTTTGAATGAAGGAATGCCTTGTATTTTCTAAAGGGTTTGGCAAAAATTCTGGATTTTTTTTATGTACATGTTTGGAGGGAAACTGCTGAAATACTGATTCAAGATAAACTAGTAACCACTGTGGCCTTTTACTCCTACAGGTAGAAATGATTATTATCCTTATTTGACGTTAAATGATTGAAATTTCTCTTCTCATTAAGAATTAAATGAATATAATATACATTAGAATAATCTTAAAAGGAACCCTGCATGATCAGACAAGTTCATCTTTACAGATAGATTTTTTTTTAACTAACAAAGACTGAGTCATCCTTCTCTCCTGAATCAAAATGACCGTTAGGCAAAACATTGTTAAAAAGCTATCTTAACTGCAGATATTAATCCACTTAACAACAACTTTAGGTTAATTGGCTCTGAACGTGTTGTTATCCTAGCCAAATAAGACAAAAAAAAACTGTTTAACTTACCCATGAAATGTTATTCCATGCAATCTTGTCTCTTCTGTGCATCTATTAGTGCAGCACCACACAGCACAGGAGTGAGGCATCTTGCCCAGGAATGCCTCTGGCAAAATGGCGGCGGCGGCGGCATTGACATACAGCCCACTGGCCAATGAGGCGTCTACGTGTATTATGTCTATGTTCGTATGTACATAATGCTTTTATTTTTAAAAGCTCCCGTCACGCTTCCACTATACACTGAATCTAGTCTCTTGTAGGAAGTTTTATTAAGGTAAAACGTAGGAGGAATGACAGAGCTTTGGCAGCAGGGAGACAAAACCAACACACAGCAAACTCGTGTCTGGTATGAAAGCTGTTAGGGCAGCATCAGCTGCAAGCAGCAAAACCATTTGAAAAACGGTTACTGCATAGGAACAACGGGGAGTGCTCATAGGGAGCGTGTGGAACTGTGACGTCACACTATCAGCGTGGACCAAAACATGGCAGCCTCCTGGTGAGTTTATAAGCTCAAATTTACTCAAAGAGCAGATATCTTGTGAGTTTTTTAGTTCAATATAAATATGAGAGATACAAATATCTATCCAACAAGATGAACTTGTCTGATCATGCAGGGTTCCTTTTAAAAAGTTAAAAAAAAAAAACATATGATAAATGCTTATTTCACATCATGTCTTAACTAATTTTTGTATTTTATGACTGAATGTGTACACATTTTTGATGGATGAATTTGTTTTATTGTCCTCTTCTTTGTTTAATTGCCTCAATCAAAGTTTTGATGAGCTGTAAGGAGATTAAATGTAATAAATGTACAATGCACTGTGCTAAAATGATTGGAAATTGCTGATTATTAGATTTAATATGCTTTTGACTGACTTTGTATCTGGAACAGAAAAAGAGGAATCCTCTACAATAGAGAATCTTCTGCCAAGGAGTTCAACTGAAAGTGTCATCATCATCAAAACATAAATCTCTAAGAAGTGAAATGAGTAAAAACTTTCATCTTTTAATCATTTGATCAACATTCATCTGACTTTGAATTATTCAGAAAAAGGAAACTAATTCAAAGATAATTGGAAACTCAGCTATGTTACGTTTCAGGTTTAAAAAAAAGGGGAACTGAGCACAAAGATGCCTTGGAGTCAATCAATGCGTTTGGTATTAGGCATGGCAGCGTCAGAGAGCACACAGTGTGGGGCATGCAGAGGGGGTGGCTGAGAGACCTCTGCCAACACCTCCAGCACATGGGATCAAAGACGCACAGCTGGCACAGACAGAACAGCAGCAACTCATTTCCAAACAAACTCTCTTTTCTGATGAGGACCAGAGTCCATTTCAAATCCTGGTAGTGTAACATGAAGGTCAACACCTATTCAAACCTAATAATGTTCCATGAAACAGAGGAGCTGCTTTGTTCCATTCAATCTGTCACATGTGTATTTTGATGTTGGTATGTTAGAACTGGTGAAGAGGAGCTCTCAGTGATGACAGTGACGTCATCTTTTATCTGTCAAAACCATAATGGAGGCCGTATTATTTGTACATTATTGGTGACTCATGAAGGGATTTATGTATTCTACCAAAAACAGAGAAAGAGATATGAATTAATCATGAGACATGGAGTGAATCAGTGAACCCTCTACAACCATTTTCAAGGCTACTGCAGTCACTATAAATAAGGACGTTTGCTTGCATGAGGCCTTGGGGTCTAAGAAATTGGATTAAAGTGTTTACTTTTGCTACAATTTCTTTTCTTCTGATGAGGGAAGCTTGATATACGTCACAGGAGCCATGTTTAGGTTTTGGGTTATATGCTACTCATGATTTTCCCTGAATAGTTGGGGCTTGAATCAATTTTGGTCAGTGCCAAAAGGCAACTGAAATTAAAAAAAGATATTAAAGACAAGAAAATGTCCTATTTATTCACATGGTGAACTGGTTTCTACACAGAAGTTAGATTTACTCAAATCTGCTTCAAATTGTCAGCATGTTTCTCAGTGTCACGACACAACAGTATTAGAGGTGACTAACTGATTGTTCAAACATTGTGGCTTTCCCCTCATCTGCTGCAGACCGTTGGTGCAGCCTGACAGGAAGGACTTGGCCTGGCTTTGGTCTCTATTTACTCTTTATCACGGCAGCATTTCTCTGAGGTATCAGAGGAGGGATTTGGTGCTAGTGTGTAATTGTGTTAAAGCCCTCCCACATGCTGTCCCCAGTGCATCTTCTGTCTCCTCTCCTAATCTGTGCTGTTTGTCTCCAGATAAGTGATATCCTCCTAATATCAGGATCCGGTGTCCCCCTCCCCTGCCCTGCCCATCCGGAGGGAAAGGGATCCCTGGTGCATCCCCACGAGGTGAAGGCATTATTTTTAGCAATCTAATCCTTTTATAGCAGGGCCAGAAAACATCACTCTTTTCCATTAATTGTCTGGAGTCATTAGGATACAAAGTACCAAGAGGAGGTGCTTGGATTTGCCAATTTCTTTTTGGACCCGTGTTTGTGAGGAAGCTGTGATTGATAGCAGAGAGGCAATCATTCATTTTATGGCGGCTGACAGTATTTCATGTTGGAAAAGTGTTGCATCAATAAATCAATATCAGTTTCCTTGTGTAAAATATACCCCTTCTTTCAGTGCAATTTCAGTTCACAAACTTTTGAACCCCTTGCTTCCGTGTATGACTTCTTAATGATCCCACAACAAGCCAAACATTGTTGAATAATGGAAGATCCAAAGTAACAGGCCATTCCTGTTGAGTCCATAGAGAGACATGCGGGCGTGAGAACTAAGTTGTTGTAATCTTTGGCTTAGCATTTGTTTTCTTCAGAACCTTGTCTAACAGCATCCCTATGTAAGCCTGGCTCAATATTTATTTCACTTCCCCAATAAAAACAGCACACAATCACTGTAACTCCTCCCCAGACGCATATCTCAGTACAAGATGATACAACATGACAGGAAGGAGAATGTCGGATCCTATTTATTTTGTTAGGAATTTACAGCACTGTGTTACTGTAAGGGAAGGTAATTTAAACCCCCGGCAGAAACACACAATGACAAGCGCTAATCTCTTTATCTCACATTAGAAGTTATCCTGAGAAAATGAACGTTTTAGTTGTTTTAATCTCTTAATGTCCCATACGTATTGTTGGCTATCCTCCATAAACAAATCCTGAAAGGCAAACAAGCAGGATCAACTGAGGGAAAATACACACTTGTCTTGTCTGGCACCGAGAAAAGTGTAGCTGGACATCGCTTTATGATCAATATATGTGTCAGACTTTGTCCAGTTTACTCCAAATCTTGGCCACAGCTCAAGGGCTGTAATACCAGGCACACTTCATTAATTGGATTATAGTGGACAGGAATGAGTTTGCCTCCTAAAGTGCATGTCATTTGTTCAGAAACCTTTGTCACAGCAATTTGCAATTCCTTCTGTAAGGTGAAACAACTATTCAGGAATTAATAACATTAGGATTATGCAGTTACACTGAAGCATAGCTTCACAATTACATTTTCTTAAAACAAAACAGCCATGCATATGTTATTACTTAAGGAGATGAACTTGAATTGCTCAACGTCCTGTTGAGTCTAAGATGTCTGTCAGCTATGATTGAGTGTGCGATTAACAGTGATGAAAAAAAATATGCAGTAAACTCCTGTTCATCAGTGGGGAAACAGTAATGGTAAAAATCACAAGGAAGGCACTGAAAAATAATCGGAAAAATTTGTAAAGCAGAAAAGAATACTGATGAAATCCAGTTTAGTTCTGTCCCTTTAAGTTTTATCAGGTCAGATGTGTCAAAACTTCGCCACACATCAGGTTTTCAACAATACCCAACTTCCCTGAGCTGCTTTAGCAGTCATAACAGGCCTCTACAACGCTTATCAACTCTGAATTTTATTTTTATTTCCCCTCATCTCCAATAATAGCAAAATAAGCTGTGCTTCAATATTCTTTATTGTTCAATACCGCAGTGCATCATCACCACTGTAGTCGTTCCATATGTTCTCATTGTCTGCAATCACTAAAGTGCCAAATAAAATCCAATGAAGACAATGACAGAACATGACAAATCAGTCAGACCAAAAGTGGGAGAGGAATTCATATATGTGGAGAAAAATAAAATAATAAAAGCTTTCCCTCCATTAGATATAACTTTAATAACCAAAATAATCTGATTCTGAATGATTGTGAAATTAATATATACATACCTTTTAATAAATAGGTGTATTTAATATTAAATTAATGTTTTCTTACAAATATATGGTACATAGAGGTACAGTGAAATGAAAAGCAAACCCTGTCAAAAACAAACCACAAGATCTATTGGCATTTTCAGTAATGACAACAAAAATAAAAAGACTAAACACAACAATGTTCATATGACTGCTGTGGATTTGAAGGCACTTCCTTGGCAACACATTGATCCCTCTTCCAAAGTTTTGGATCTGAAAAATGAGGGGGAAAAAAACAAAATTATTGTTGAATATGTCCAGCCAAATGTCTCTTTCATTTAGACCTTTGCCATGACATATGAGGGATCTGAAATATGAATTTCCCCCTGGTATATAAAACCCACTTTCACAAAATTCCTGAACATTTTCTGAATTTACCTGGGTGAGCTGTAAGTGAAAGCAAACAACAGAGTTTTCAGCCTAACTCTATCCTGAAATTTCCCCAAGATATTCCCCTCCCACACCCGGCTGCTGACTTACTGGCAACTGCAGGAACATTTTCTCCTGTTAGGGACAAGTGTGAATCAGCAAGTCAGGTAATTCACCTGAAATTTTAATGTATGCGTGACAAGGACTTATGACATAGTCTGTTTTGGGAAGAGGAAGAAAAACTGCCCTCCTGCATGTCCATTTCCATTCTAAAGTAAGTGAAGTAAGGACCCACATTCCACAGAGAATTTGTCTTGTGTTGCCCACTGTTACATTTCCAGGAGTGACCGTGTTAACTGTCAACTTTTCAGCTGAATTTGTCTGAGGTTTTTGTAGTTATAAAAGATGTTGGAGACAGAGTCTTTCTTAATGCCTCCTTGTTGAGTTTCTCATAAAAGACGTTTACGACTTTTTTTTTTTGTTTTTATATTAAAATGGATTTAAAAGGAAATTAATAAAGAGGAATTCATTCACCCACTGGGTGTCTTCAAAGTCTGCTGAGAGCAAGGCAATAGCAGACATACAGTATGGAGTTCCACAGGGCTCCATACTGGACCACTTCTATTTCTTGTATTGATATCCGTGACTTACCTTTTATATCATAGGATGCTTTCTTCTGCCCCCTGACCTTATGATGAACTCTGGCCAGAGCTCAGCTGCCTGGCTCTGTGCCAGGGCAGAGAGATAGAAGTTGGGATTAAATTAACTTTTTTTCTGGAACAAATCTTTCTGTTATGATACTTTCAATGAACCATGGGCCACCATGGCTAGTAGATCTAGGAAATTTACCTCACAATGAACAAAAACACAGCATGTAGCTGGAACTGCTTGGTGATTTTATATCTTTGTAGTGTTGTAGAGGGGTGGGGCAATTTCCCATATCAGCTGGTTAGGTTGTTGGCTGCTGTATTTGCCCGTCGCAAATTAAACCATGCCATTAAAGAGGTGAAAAACCTTTTAACAGTCTAAATCCAAAATTCTGTCACACATATATCTCATTGTTTTCACATGTTTACAGCAACCTTATTCCAACGTTTCTATTGTGTTAAGATATATTTTGGATTTCACTTCACAGGGACTTTAATGTGTTAAGTGGAATCTTCTTATAGGGTTTCTTTTGACCCACCTGTGCATTTTATATGCACATGTATACCTTTGTCTTATTTTAATCTTCTTTTTTTGTACAAATAAAATTACTTTGAACTGAAGATACGTACAGTGCTTAACAAATTTATAAGACCACCTATCATATTTGTTTCAGAGATCATCCAGCATCATGAAGTGTTTAATGTGGACTCTTTCATTTTCAGTGAGCTCTCCACGTTTTTCCATTTTGAACAGGAATGAGGAATTTCAAATTGAATTTACCTTTTTATACCCAAATTTGAGCCAGCTCACTGGACTTCCCTGAGAAGTTAGAAATTAATCAAGCATAACATTCAAGCACTAAAACTAATTTTTTCTGTTCAGGAATGCAAGTAAATAACTATAATTTGACATATTAATCAAGAAATAATAATGTGCTTTACTATTTTTTCAGTTTTTTTTTAAATCAGTCAATTTGAAAATTCATGGATAACAAAAATAATTATATTTTAGCATTGAAAATATCATTTTGGTTAAAGAGCTTCTATATATTGGTGTATTAACCATTGCAGAAACTTAAAAAAATGATTTTGGTAATTACCAATGCTGTTAATTTAGGGCAGCTGTGGCATAAACCTTACTTTGGGTGGTGGTCTAATAAATTTGTTAAGCACTGTATATTCAGCTGAAAGTGGCCAGATAACATGGTCATTCTTAAACTGTTAACACCACCTCTGCTGGTCAATTGTGACAATTAGACTGTCAGCATTAATGCATTTAGAGTTATGTGATAAAGGTCTGTAATTAGTGCATTAATTAAAATTGTATTAATTGCATGCTTTATTGTCCTGTTCAGCACACATTGTTAAGTCACTCCACCATCTTCCTACAGCTTCAGTGCTATCAGATAAGTCCATTTAAGCATTTACTTTTCTACAGTTCCCTTGCTTCCTTTTCAATCCATAACAATTCATTTTTCCTTGGTTAAGTTCATATAAAAATCTTCCATCTACTTGAAGTTCCTTTTTTTCTTTCAAAATAAAAGCACGTCTCTGCCCATCAGGATGTCAGTTACCGTTTGTTTAAGACAGTGCAAAAATCCAAATTTCAGCAAAGACTTTCTGAATTTTTATATTTACTGTGATTATTTTTTTAAAGATTCATTTAATAGTCGTAGTTACATTGCTACAGTTTAATTTACCAGACACTTATTTTCCAAAGTGATGTATATCTCAGGGTAAGTCCAACCCAAGCAAGGATCTAGACCAAGTAAAGAACCACAAACTGATTCAAATTGCTTCACTGGACACAGGTGATGCCATGCCATGCTACAGTCAATATCCTTTAAAATATCATCTTCACCCAAGCAACTGAGCAGCATTTTCATTATCACCATCACTATCCTCTTTAGAACCAAACTACCAAGAGTGGAATTATTCACAAAAAAGCTGTGTCTAAAACTTTCTCAGATGTAGGAAGGAACTTTTTCTGACCAAATGTGGTTGGGTAATTCAGTCTACCACTGGGGACTAAAGAGGAGAAGAGTCTTGCTTCATGTGTAGGCGTTCCCTAAAGGGCTAGGTCTTTAGCTTTTCACTTGTTGTCTTTATTTAAAGTCTTTTCTATCAAACCAGCGTTTCACAAGGTTTATTTACTAAACAGTATCCTATCATTTTATGTAAATTCATGATGGAGGAAAGCTGTTAAAAAGAGGCGCAGCCAGACTGCATCTCGGCAACAAACGGAGGTTCTTGTGTTCATGACAGTGCATGTTAAACTTAAGATTACAGTAATATGTGAACTTGACAACATGCAGCATGCAGTTAATCTCATCTGACGTGGACCCCACAGCAGCAGTTTCAGGCTTTAATAGCAGAAATACAGAAACAATAAACCCTCTTGATAATGGTTTTGTTTGCTTGAGTTGATTTTTAAAGAGACTTCAGTTCTGATTTCAGTGTTTTTCGTAACCAAATAAAAAAACCTCTCATAATTGGAGCTTCAAGGAAAAATGTTCTGCCCACATGCCATGGCCTTTCTGAGGAAGCAGTGTTGTCAGCCTCTAAAGAGGGTCATTACTGGCCTGCCATTACAGGTTTTCCTCCATTGTGTTATGTCCAGTTCATTCAAAAATGATCAGGAATAACTTAATCACTTAATAACCCTTAAAAAGCTTTCAGATGGTGATATATGTGTCATATTTCTCAGAACTGTGCAGACAGGGTCTTTTTTATCTAATTCAGTTGAGAAACTGAATACCTGAGGATGTGTCATTCCCTTCAATTTGATCGTCAGTAGAAGTCCTATACCATGAAAAACTGGAGTGAATTGAAATGACCACTTGTGTAGATGAAGTTTTTTCTGGGCACCTATTCACCCCACAGACCTACCTAATTGCTTTCACAGCGAGCACATGTTCTGTTAAATGATGGTGAATGCACCAGGTCAGCTGTCATAGGAGATCATTTTAACAAAAGGAAGACTTTGACGCTTTAATTTTACTGCACTGACGAGAGTCTTAGTCAGTCTTTGTCCTCAGAACAACTATGTTTAGGTTTAGAGTTTTCAGAGTTAGCTTAGCAAGATGAGTGATATGTTTTGCAAAAATAATGCAATCAAACTGCACTTTCATTAACTGTTGAGTAATCATCCAGAATACTTTGCACAGCAATCTCAGGACAGCAAAGAACTCTTGCAAAAAGACACTTGCATTATTTAAATTATTAATACGAATTACGAGGCTGTTTCTTAATCATCTCTTGCATCTTTTTCTATAAACATCAAAAGAATCTGAGTGCAGTTGTACCTTTATGTCCAGCCAAACATTGACAGATCCCTGACCCTCATCAGGGGCTGACATGAATTCAAGTAGCAATATCAATGAATCAATCAACAAACCAACACTCCTCATCAATAATAACTAAGTGAACCTTACAGGAAACATTCTTTTCTTATTTTACATCTTCTCCAGGGGGCAGATTTTGTGATTTGTGCTGTTTAATTTCATCATAAACTGAACATCTTTAAAATGTTAGTTTACAGGTGTCAGTGCAAGTCATTTAAGGACTTCATTCTTAGTGCTGAGGAACTTTGAATTCTTCTCTATTTCCTGAAACTTTTAATGCACAATTTATAAATTCTGTCATGAGAAGACTCTCCATCAAAACAATAACAAAAGGTGACAAGTAGAGACCAGGCAACAACCTCCATCAGGTTAGGTCAGGTCAGGGAGCATATATGTAAACCTTGGTCCTGAACTGCTCTGGCCTCCTGATGGCCATTGTCCAGGCCCATGCCCCATTTCTCCAGGTATCTTCCCAGCTGTCCCTGCCATGATGCACGCAGGTGTCCCCTGCTTCTGGACCAGCACACCAGGTGCTCCTATCAAGCAATTGCCCCCCCCCCCCACATAGCCTTTGACACGTGGTCTTCAGGATATCAGGATCACCACACTGACTTAACTAGCAAACCCATCATCCCATGAATGAGTCTGAGTCTGTGGTGGATCTCAGCCTTGCAGTCAGCAGATCAATGGATTATGCTGCCAAGGTAGGTTAAATTCCACGTTTTCACAATTCACAGACACAGATTCGATGGCAGCATCCAAGGCATCCCTATGTCTGGATCTTTGTTTCGGCCCATTTGGGGCATGGCTGATAAAAGTCAAGAGTTTAAGACCTGCCTCAATTTTTTCCTCTCTGTCTTGTCACTAGGCTAACCTAAAGTTCATTTGAGACAGTGTTTTCAATGTGCCAGCCACTGTGAAATGGTCTCAAGAGCCTCCTTTAGAGCTCAAATGGCTAATTTCTATTTAGCTTTGTACATTTTTTAGTCTGTTTACTTCTTGATGTAAATTGAAGACCCTTTTCAATCAAAACTGCACTCCATGAAGGGAATTCACTTAACAGAAAAGCATGGTATTTGTTTCATGGATGAGTTTCACAACCCTGTCCTGGTTCATGTTGCAAGCTACCAGTAAAGAATTCTGGGATACCGCTTAGCATTACAAGGAAGGCAATTTTCAACAGCTTTTCTCTACTGATATTTGAAATTCATCTATGAAAGAAAAATGGTAGTTACTGGTTAGTAGATTCACAATTTAGTTCAATTTTGATGAAAGGTATCTATTAAAAGGATTGGGAGGATGGAGCATAGCAGCACTGGTTGCTGTGACAGACACAGACCACTAGAACAATAAAAATGGGCAAGTGGCAACCAATCAAAGAGTATCTCACTGATTTCACAGTGACAGCTGGGATTAGCCCCAGCCCAATTCCCCGATTCCCAAACAGGACAACAGTCATTTTCTGATTAATGACTTTTCAATGTAAATAATCAACAAATAATCAACAAATTTTATCTATAATTTCCTGATTGTTATGAAACAGATTTGTGTAGTTCTGCCGACCAAAACTTAACTCACATAAGATGTTAAATTATGATTAAAGGCTAACACCCTTCTGGCCATTAAATGTTTCCATATGTACAACCCGAAAAAGTAAATGAATAAGAAAATAAAATAAAAAAATCTACAAATGTAAAAATGCTGAACAGCTGCACAACAGGCATGTGACTGATTATACAAGCTTTAGTTTTGTCAAGTTTCACTACAGGAATAAAACAATAAAAACTGTCCACAAGCAGGAAGGGAAGATGCATCCCTTCAAGCTAAAAGAAAGCCATTCACATATTTTGGAAAAATAATTACTCATGTCAATCACAATCAATTCTTCTGCATGTAGAGAATGCTCAGAGGGAGTCAGAATTATCTCGTATGGACTTAAAAGAGGAAATAATACTTTTACTCACTAGCATTATCTACGATTGCATGCAGAGTGGACTCATCGCTAACCGTGTTAGCAATCTTGCACATCTTTTGTAATCTGTGAAGGAAAAACAGGGGAAAAAGACATGAATATGTTACAACCACACTCATCATTGTATACCACAAATTAGCCCCCTTGACATCATTCAGTTATTGAAAATCGGACAAAATAGCAAACAATCAAGATGAAAATTCTTCACAGATATGAAGATCATATGTTCACATGGTTTTGAAAGAAATAGTTGTGAGAACAGAGGAGTTACAGTCAGTATGTCTACATACAACTCAAAACAGTCAAATGATTTTTAGTTGACTAAATTTAACTGCAATAAAACTAAATTGATATATAAAATTATGTGAAAACTATAAAATACATTCACTTTTTTTGTGTATTTTTTCAACTATAAATGCAATCAAGGAATTCTCTATTTTAACTCTGCTAAACATATACTGTACATAAAAGCAAAACACATAAAACATATATAAAATTATTCATTCCATAAGAACCTCTGAACTGAGGGTAGGGTAACAATGAAAACAAGACATGTCCAAACCAGTAGTTTAGGTGCAAACAACATGAGTGAAATATTTACTGTGACTCAGTCTGTTTGTAACTGTCATCCTTCTTTACATTTGAACCATATACCTTTTTCAGACACTCACGTCACAAGCCCACTGAGCTCTAGTTCAATCAATCTCATTCTGCTTTGGCTGGGAGGAGCTGGGAGCCACTCATCATCACTGCCACAAAAATTATCCTCACTTGATTGGCATTTGCTCCCCTGTCTTGTAAGCCTTTCTATCATGGTATATATATATGTGTGTGTGTGTATATATATATATATAGTGCTTAACAAATTTATTAGACCACTCTAACCCTAACCAAAGTAAGGTTTATGCCACAGCTGCCCTAAATTAACAGCATTGGTAATTACCAAAATCATTTTTAATGTTGCTGCAATGGTTAATACACCAATATATAGAAGCTCTTTAACCAAAATGATATTTTCAATGCTAAAATATAATTATTATTGTTATCCATGAATTTTCAATGGACTGATTTACAAAAAAACTGAAAAAAAAAATAGTAAAGCACATTATTATTTCTTGATTAATATGTCAAATTATAGTTATTTACTTGCATTCCTGAACAGACAAATGAGTTTTAGGGGTTGAATGTTATGCTTGATTAATTCCTGACTTCTAAGAGAAGCCCAGTGAGCCGGCTCAAATGTGGGTGAATTCAGTTTGAAATTCCTCATTCCTGTTCAAAATGGTAAAACATGGAGAGCTCACTGAAAATGAAAGAGTCCGCATTAAAGCACTTCATGATGCTGGATAATCTCTGAGACAAATATGACATAAATTTGTTAAGCACTGTATATATATATATATATTATATGTATATATATAGTCTTAAATTGTGGTTGATATACAGCCAATGATGCATGATGTCCACTTTAGTGGACAGATGATTAATTGGAATTTTCTCCTTATCTAAAATCATTACTTGGAAAACGTAACAATGGCATGACTCCTTAAATGTTGCAAGATATTTATCACCTGCATGAATATCCTAGAATAGAAGGATTTTGGGGATATTCCAGAGGACCTTGGCATACCTTAACCCGCCATCAGCTAACTTGGTTTGAATATGAAATAAATGCACATACAGTAGGTCTGCCAGTAGGAGTCAGTGTATAGGATGATGCATTAGAGTCTACTGAAGTGGCTGATGTGCAACTATGCTTACAAAACCCATGTGTATAGCTACAACAAGAAAGGCTTTTGAATAGCTTTCCACTGTATGCATGAAAGTGTTACAAATACATGTAAACACGTTAGTACAACTGAAATTGTACTAAATCAAAGACAAACCAAGATATGGCAGTGTGAGATCGATTTCCTCTTACATATATACACTTCAGTCAATAGGGGTTCAGCTACAGACCATTCCTCCTGTGACAGCTAGTGTGAGATGCTGCATCTATTTGAGCTGATATACACGCTAAAACTCTCAAAATAAAACAGATTAAACTTTCGGTTAGGTTTGGGTAAAAGTTAGGATAACAAAAGTTAAAAGTCAAAAACCTGACCTACAAAACCTAATTACAAAATATTAAGAAAATCTGAGTTAACAGTCAGCTAACAGGAAAACAACTTGTCTTCCATGAAAATATTGTAATGTGGAAAATGCAGGTTATGTAGCTCTGTTAGCTGCATAAGCTACATAGATAACAGAGCTTTGTAGCTAACATAGCTAAAGCTTACAAAACTTATGAATATCTATACAAATGTAGCTATGGAGCTAATGTTAGCTATGTAAGCTACCTAGCTACAACATATACATAGCTTACATACTTACGTAAGCTCTAGCTATGTCCGCTAAATCTCATGTGGCTAAAGATAAATTAGCTAAATTAGTAATGTTAACTATGTAGCCAGTGAAGCTACAGCAAACCACCATTCATGTATTTTCTTCATCTTATTTTTAGTACTTCTAAAATAGGTCTATAAATAACTTACCCTTGAGTTTGACCCCACAATCATTTCTCATGTCTCTGTCAGAACAGAACTTCTGTTCTGACAAAAGACAGCGTCTTACAGTAACATTTGTGAGAGTCTGCAGGCAGACTGTCTTGCTTTTAACAGACCAGACTGGACTAGATGCTCTGTGCATGCTCCACAGTCTCTGTGCCAGGCTTTGACCCAGAAATTGAGTAGCATAAATACTTAACATAGCAGGACTCATGTTGTTGTCTGCCTTCGATTATCATTGTAAGCTTGAGGTATGGAGTGTGTAAAGTGTGTGTGTAAAGTTTGTCCATGTCACTGTTCGATTTACTACTAAAAAAAAAAGAAAGAAAACACCCTGGAGAACTGATCAACATTTGGGATTTCATGAGTGAGGTGGTATCGCCTTTTTTTGGTCAAAGAAGGATATTAGTAACCTGACATGCCAGATAGAGTGTTTGCATGGGATATATTAACCTGACATGACAGATGGATTTGTTTTACACATCCATCTGGAAAACCTTCAATACTAAGCGTTTGGGAAAGGGCAGAGCCTTTGAAAAAAACTCAGAGTGTGACTGAATAAACGTGCTGTCTGTCACATCTTTATGGCCCAATCAGAGCAACAAAACAAGTGACATAGCCCTGACCGAGGTGCGCGTGCTCAGCTACAGAGGAATAACTCGAACCATGGCGACTACAGACATGTCAGTATACGACTTTTGTCGTTTTTGAAAAGAAAACATCTCAGTGCTGTTCTTTGCTCTTCTTTTAACAAAGGCCTCTTGTTGCTGCTTGCTTATGTCACGACTACGCCGCAAAAAATCTCGGAGGACAAATGTTATGTCTGCCTCTTTCATTATGGGCAAATCAGACAGACAAAATACATGAAGTAGTGGGCATGCACAGCCCCAAGGAGTAAACTACATAATGTGAGCTCGACAGCTAGCAACCATCATTATTCACTATCACTGTTAACAACAGCTAGTTGTTGAATAAAATTCTTACTCAAGCTTGCGGTTCTTTGCTCTTCTTTTAAAATGAAAGAGAAATGTGATCCAGTTCTGATAAAACTTCCACTGTAGCTTAGTCCAAGCTAAATGCTCCACTGTCAGCCATTGTTTCTTGGATTGTAGTACAACTAAACCACGCAAAGCTACAGCACTCATGCTGAGGCAGACTGGGGGAAGAGCAAAAACTATTTTTTCTACCAAGAAAAGCTTTCGTTGTGGTTCTTTGCTCTTCTTTTAATCCAAACATGTTGTCTAGTGCGATAAAAACTACCACAATATCTACATCAGAGCTACTCCCTGGTCTCTATTGTTTACTAGCTTGCAGTGCATTTACACCCATGTCTGTAGCTATTATCTGGGCACAAGTGTTTCAAAAAAGCACAATGCACCAAAGTCCCTGTTATAGGTTATCACAGACCCATTTATTAGCCATGTAATAATAGTAGAATGATTCACTACCTGTAAGCTTGGTGACAGTGTTCAATATACGGTATAGCTCTTTACAAAAGCATAATTAGGAGTTTTCTCTCCTTATGAGGGCACAGCTGCAGCACTCTTCTGACAGAGCATCTCTACATCTGAAGTTCCTAATCATTCATGTTTTCTGATATCATCATCAGTAAAAGAAGCTTAAATTTTGCATTCAGTAGCATAGTCTGCATCAACCAGCCGAAACAGATTGACAAATGAAGCCTGGCTGTGTACTGGCTGCGCCTTTGTCTTCCTTCGACGCATCTCTGATTGATATAAACTACACATGTCACAACAACTTCAGTGCATTTCCTTCTGTCTGATTTAATGCCTTCTTGGCTGCATCATAGCTGCATAAAAAGCAGTACAAACAGACTCTGTCCATGACAACGACAAGTCAAACTAAACAGATATTCATCTGTAAGGGGAGAGCATCGTCTGGAATCACTCTCTGACGCCCGCTTGACGTCATCTCTCTAATTTTCAAATGTGAACTTCCCAGAGGGGTATTCTGCTGCACAAATTCAGTTTATTTTACTAATCTTGAAATGGAATACTGGATAAAGTCAACAATCTGATAAGGGAAGACCATGCCTTGATAGAGCTGCTTTTAACCTAGGGATCAAACAACCTCATTAGAAAACAAAAGGGACTTGACATAAGTCTCCTTTGAAGAGTCTGATGCCAATACTGTGTGAAACTATTGTGGTCAGATTCACTGGAAACCCTTCTTGTTTTAGTATAGAAAATTCACAAGCACAATTGCTGCTACAGGGTAGGTGTTAGAACAGATAGTTAACAGTACACTGATTGCACATGCGATTCAGGATGAATTATTAGGGCCACCTTAAAAAATGAGAGAGATTTTGAGATTTTAATCATAATACTATGAGAATAAAGTTATTAATGTACAAGAGTAAAGTCTTAAGACAAAAAAGCTTCAGTATTGTAAGATCAAAGTCCTAAATTTACAATATTAATGTAATAAAATAAAGTTTTTAGTTACAGGTCTGGAGTTGTAAATTTAAGTAAAAAAAAAGGGCTAATTACTGGTTATGATCAAGTGTTAATTGTTGATGGCTAAAGGGAATTCCACCCATTTTTATACAGTATTTTAAAAAGTAATGATGTTAACGGGCATGTCTTTCATTAAATAGTTAACTGTGACTGCCTGTTGTTTATATCCAAAATTTATGCTGTCCTGATAGATCAGCTAAAATAACTAATATCTTGATCATCATTGATCGCTCACATGAAAAACGGTGTGTCTTTGGAATGGTAATGATTCTGGTAGAACATGTTTATTTACTGTGTGCACGAGTTGCCCCAGAGCTATAAAGATCCTGAAAAATAGGCTGACATAACCATTTATAGGGCACTTATTGAAATACTCAGAAATTCATAATTTAAGCCCTACAATACTATTCTTGGACATCCTAAGGTATTTTTTTTTACTTAAACAGGCAAGGAATATTAAAATGGTTATATTAAAATGGCAATAATGAAATGACATGCATAGAGTCTAGTAAGTATTTACTTGCACATTAAGAAGGTACAAAACATTCATTTTACAAGACACGGTGAAGTTGCCTTTAGATTCTGACCTCTTTTAGATGCTAGACATGACTGGCTTTAGAATACTTTATAAGTAATGGTTTTATCTTATAATTTCAACAGGACACTGACAATATTCACAGATATTGAATACCTAAGTGAATTTTAGTCGTTGGTAAAATTAAAAATGGATTTAAACCACATAAGTATAATAAAAATGTTAGAAGGTTATAAAGCAGACCAAAAATCACATCTATTTTACTATTTATACCTTGAGAATTTCTATAAAATCTACCACCGGATTGCTCAGATTTTTTTTACAAACCTGTGACAGCATCCAACAACACTACATATCCACTACATATCCAAGAGAATATCCTTAGTAAGATTGTTAGATTAGTTGGCCATCTGTCAACATAGACAACATTTAACACCCCTAAACTGGTGTATGTCCAAATGTGGTCCCTCCATTTTTCACACTAAAATTTCCATAATTACTATAAATCCTACAAAAACAAAACCTATCATGGCATTTAGCACTAGAATTCATCTTTGTAATGTGCAATTTTTATCAACTTATCATGGTTGGTTATGATTTTCGGGCCATTTGTTTGGGACCAAAAGAGATGTAAAACTGCATTTCAAGCCCTGGAGGAAACAGGAAGTTTGAGATGCTCTGGGCCAGTGCTGATTGGTCTGATGCTGTGATGTCACTTTCCATGTTTAATGATCTCCACTAATTTCCAAAGAAAAATCATACTGCTTCCACTGTATTACAGAGATCGGGGGGGGGGGGCAAAGGAAGACAACTGAAGTGACCATACATGGTTCCTTACTCCATAAAGGGTTAACACAGCCATTGTTTATCACTTCAGCACAGGAGTTTGGCAGTTTACAACCATAACCTCATAAAACTATGCCTTTAAAGGTGACAGATAATACCCCTTTTCCACCCTCAAACACCATCCCCTGTGGTCTAAATAAAATGTCTGTGTTGTGCGGTGGTGAAAATATAATATTAACCAAGCACCAGAGGAGGTTTTTAACCCTGAATAAACCAGCTCCTGGGGTGCCAATTCAAATGCAGCTGCAGGCTTCCATGGCCATGGGTGGAGACACCAGGCGAGGGGCAGATACAAATATAATGACTATTATGATATTAAAAGGAGCACGGAATTGAATTTGTGTTGGCTTACTTGAGCAAGAGTTGGCTTACTTGATATTCTGTGGGTCTGTAGCTACCCCGAATACTAAAATAAATGTGTAAAAATAAAAGAAAGTGACTTTCTCATGATGTTAACTTTAATCTTGAAATCTAACATGGTTTTTCTTTATAATGACCCTAATACTCAATCAGAAATTTATAATATAGAAGGGTAAATCTATTTTTTGTCAGAAACATTACTTCCACATATACAGGACCTTGGGTTGGCAGTATTATTGGGTATAACAAGTTGGATGCCAAGTCACTATTTCTAGTAAAAATATTAAGTATCTTTTGTCTCAATATCTAAAGTTCTGCAGAAAGAAGTACATCTTCTCAACAAGGTTTCAACGTGTTTCTTCTGAGTTTTGAATGAACCTTGATTGTTGCTGAAAAAAAATACAATGACTATAGAAAGTCAGCCCCTTTGACAAGTATCCAAAGACAAAAAAAACTACCACTAAATTTCAAGAAAATGGGCACAGTTTATGATATCTTTGCAAAACCAAATTTCAGGCATTATATATTTGTATTTCATAAATGTAGGGATTTATGTTCAAATACTCAATTATTAGGTTCAAGGTGGGAAAAATATAGTTTAGCAAAGGGTATTTGTTTCATTAGACCAAATTTGATTGATGAATAATGATTTTTCATTGGATTTTTTTGAAATCTTGTAAAATTTTGATTGATGTGTGGAAGTGGCATCAACTTTTTGTGTCACCAATCTTAAACCAACAGAAGATAAAAAAAAGAAATAGAAGGAACTGAATTGAAATACCAAAACTGACTGACACTTTAACACATATGTTCACACAGTTTAACAAATCCTTCACTGCGAGAAGCTGATTGAAAACAGATTTTAAGAGTCTGTTAAACATCAATACTGGTGCTGATGACAGATGGTAAATCAAACTTAAAAAAAGATGAATAGAAACATGGAGGAATGAAAGGCGTATACGCACATGCTGGTCTTGAACAATCCCTTGTGTTGTGATAAAGTCTATTAAAGTGTGTTCTGCACTCCGATGAGAACTTGACTGGTCCTGCTTGATGAAAAAAGGTTGAATCAGGCGAGGTGAAACACATTTCAGCTACTTCATTTTTGCCTCTGTCCCTTTTGAGCTGGTGAAATTGTGAGAAATCAATAGAAAAGACCAACTGAGAGCAAACAGCACATGGTTAAAGAGTCAGGGTTCAAACAGCTCTTAACACATGGAACTGAGTCTGTAGTTATAATCACCTCAGAGTTTTTTTAACCAACATTTAAACTTACAGATTTTCACACCAATAATGAAGTCTAGTCATAGGTCCTGAGACAAATAATCAGCTTAACCTTGCTCTGCCTTCAACTTAATTCTGTCACCCTCTGACCATGTGCTGTTTCTCTGCAGCCTACAGCTAAGCCACCAACCCGGTCCTAACCCGCAGTAGTGCAATATTCACAAAGCATTCAAGGCCATGACATACTGTATGCTGGCTTACCTTACAAGTTTAGGAGGCAAACTACACATTTTGTGCCACTTACCCTCAAAAATACACTCTCTAGTTATTATGATTGTGTCTTTTTAAAGGACCTTAGAAAATGTATGAAAAGCTGAAGTTTTTCATGCTGTCTGTGATGGCATTTTTCTTACCTGTGAAGTGTTGAATGAATTTGCCTTTCATGTTTACATCTCTAGGAACAATTTCTGTAAAAAAAAACAATTCAGCTTGTCAGTCCACAACCATTTTCATAACTGATGAGCACTTTTGAAAATTTACACAGTGATTGTGAGTAATATTTCAGCCATCCTTTCTTGTATCCATTTCTTCACAAAAAAGATGTGCTTCAGATAAAATAGCCACGTAGCTTTTTGAATTAACGTTATTCACTCTATATTGTTCAATGTGGTGTAGATAATGTCTTACGTGATAGATATTCATATGTTTTTGTCTGGAATCTGTGTCATTCAAACTGACTCCGCTCTCCTCATCCATGCAGGTGTCTGATAACTCATTAGCCATGCTAACAGACTAAAGAGATTATTGTATTTGAGCTTAGTGCTCATCATAATAAGTCTATACTGGTATCCCTGGGCTAGCATCACATTAGCCCCCAGACTCAGGAGTTTGTAGGAGGATAATGACAGAAAGTTTAATACGTGAACAAACCACCATATTGATGCTTATTAATAACATATAATTCTAAAATGGCATCAGATGTGTTGAAGCCAAGTCTGCCTTTAAGCCTTGGGACCCTCATGTAAGGAGTGCAAACAGCAGCCTGGATTAAACAAAGTCAGCTGATGTGGTTTGACAACTTAAAGCCTGTGCACTGTATTCCCCAGTGCTTACATAAATGCAACTAAAAACATCTTCAGTTGTCACTCCAAAGCTGAACGCTTGTGCCACCCATGTGAAAATACAAGTGATGAAACAAGTTGTGAATAATTGTTTTTCCTTGATGCTATGTCCACTAGTGACACAGCCAAGGTATTTCAGGAGTGTGCAGAGACACTAGAGGCTCACCCATCAGCAGGCCTACAGATGTGTCTCCTCCCTCATTATGTTCCAAAACACTTCCTTGTGTGACCACTGATCTTTGGTGTAGTGTCACACGCACCAGTTGCTAATATGCCACTTTTAATAACCTTAGAAGATAAATTCCACCCAGCCAGTGGTCTGAGAAAGGTACTTTTCCAATTGCATAAGCCTGGGCCCAGACTTTGAGCTCTGTGAAGCCTGTGTAATGTCTCGAAAAACATGATCTAATATACAGTGAGTTGAAGAGTACATTTTGACTTTTTTTAGATAAGCAAAACATTTTGCTCATATGGCACTAAATGTATTAAAGATCAAGAATCTTCTATTTCTACACTATGACTCTACGTGAAAAACGACTGAGTTAATGCAGTCTGTCTTGAGTGATGCATTTGTAGTGGATCTGGAATAATTATGGTGATGTTTTCCAAGATTAAAGTTAATGCATTTATTCCAGCCCTACATGATGCGTTTTTCTTTAAGCGAATAAAAGGAGAGCTGCAGCAGGTACATTCACACTTGTTAGATGATGGTTAACATCTATTTACTTAGCAAGAAATAATCAAAGATTCATTAAGCTGAGAATAATATTAAAAATTGATTTGTTTACGTAAAATTATGTTTCTCTTTTCACTCTGCACTTTATACAGGACGTGTTGCCTGCTCATTTCTTTATCATGCTCTTTTTGTGTTTTTATAGTATGAGGTTTTGTTCATAAATGTTGTCTATGCTTATCATACAGAAGATGCTATTTAACATGACTTAAGAGCTTTATATTTCAGATGAATAGAGTAGACGTCTCTTTGTATTGTCCCGTCACTCCATAAATGGAGAGTAAAGAATGTTTGACTAATGCTTTCACTAATGCATAGTTGAAAATTACACCAATGCAGCAAAACACAGATGGTCTTGTATGACTTATTGAGATTTCACTGTGTGTTTATGTGTGTAAGGAGTAACCATCATTTAAGATTCCACAATGAATCACACTGAATGAATCACTCACAAATTTGGTCTCATGCTCCTCCTACGTGGATTCATAGTATCTTTCCACATCAGTGTCCGTCAGTCATTTACAGTTTGAATGACGGAGGCAAAACCATGTGTCTGAGAAGTGTTGGGAAATGTCCCTTTTTCGTACGAACAATATCAAATTTTATAAGTTACAAACCCATTTTGCCTTATGTAGAAAAGCATGCCTCTATTGAATACATTAAATAAATTGAACATTCAAAGTGAACATGAGGAGACATCCTAAAGTTCTTTTCAAATCACTAAAATTGATAATGTACAGGCTAAGTTAAAACCATATTAATTATGAAATGCTTACAAGTAAGGTGCACAACCCACACCAGACTGATGACAGCTGTCTCACCCAGAGAAATGAGGATTATGCTTCCATGATCAGGACCTAAAAATAAATCTTATCAGCTTACCTATGAGTCTACTGTTATCCAGCCTAGGAACATAGAAAGGCTTTTCCCGGGAGGAGAACTTTATGTCTTGGGCTGATGTGAAGAGTCCGCTGCTACAGCGCCTGGAGACGCCTTTTTCCCGGTGTTGGCTGTCTCTGATAACCTGTAAGATTAGATCCAACAGGGTCCTTCTTTCTTTCTGCTTCACATCCTTACTGTCCATGCACTGGCCTGGGTTGATGAGCAGAAAGAAGATAGACAAGAGTATATGCCATTTCCACTCCACCTGCATGACTTTACTGTCTGAAAAAGAAGCAAATAAGTTTTGTTACACATGGTTAGTGGTGAATCCTTCAAAAAGATAGCACTGCACTTTGCATCAGGCTTAAACCAACAGATGTAAGAGCAGAATTTGCAATCTGAGATCCTTCACAAAAACAGAATTACAAAAATGCATCCTCTGTAAGAGTGCATACAAGTGAAATCAATCGCCAGAAATAGTTACATGCCTCCACTTTACGCAGCAGCTGTAATTCTTCCACTTAAATTTAAAGGCAAAATGGACCCATGTTAACTTTAGACTTACTTGTTTAGTAGTTGAATATGCTTACGTCCTGGAGAGTGGACAGAGATGTCTTCAGCAAATTCTTCCAGGCGTTGTCTGTGGTCCCGAGAAGAGAGAGAGAGGGAGGGAGGGAGAAGGAGAGAGAACAGCCAGCAGATTGTGCTCACCACCGTCTTTCTTCAAATTATGCGCCCCTATTTATACGAGGAGCCACCTTCTTGAAGGTAACACAATCGATTTCGAGTGGGTGGTAAAGCAATGTTGACATATCTTTGGTGCAATCTCTTCCAGAAGCACTCGCTCATTTTGGCATGTGCCCTTACTTTACGCACTCAAACATCACAAGGTGCAGTTTAACAGGAATATTCAACTCTAGACCAAAGTAACCCTATCCCAGGAGAGTAATGTTTCAGTGACTTAAAAAGTGTCTCGCTGTTACCTCCGCAAATTAAATAAACGACAGAGACGGTAACACGGCAGCACGCAAGAAAGTACTTTTTCAAATGCACAAACTGGATGTTGGGAAGATAAGAACCCGTGGCCTTTAAGCTTCTAGCTGACCTGTCAGCGTTGAGATGTGTTTGTTCACCGATGTTGAAGTCTTGTGACCGACTAAGCGCTGCAGAATGCGCCTTCAGAAGCAGCCATCCGGCAGTTTGCCAGCCTTTTTGGGTAGAAATGATTAATCGTGTTAGAGCTCGTAAAAAATAGCCAATCTTGCACGAGGAAAATATATTTCAATGTATTTATCATTGATATCAAGAATACAAAATGAGAGCAGAGGAACTGGTGAAAATAAGATACATTTTCCTCTGCCATTTATTTAAAGTGTGAAGAGTGAATGTATAACGCGATATTATCCGTTATTTTTATATATTGCTGGCAATTGCAGCAACAAACAGTTTTTCTTTGCATGTATGTATATATTAAACAGTAGTCACTCTTAAATGTATGTGAAACACAAACAATTAGCTATTTATCCCTGTTTCTTTCTTTTCTTTTCTTTTATCTTATAACCTGCGCCAAGGAGGTTATCGGGAGAGTTTGTTAGTTTGTTTGTTAGCAACATAACTCAGAAAGTTAGGGATGGATTTTGATGAAATTTTCAGGAAATGTCAGAAATGGCATAAGGAAGACCTGATTAGATTTTGGGATCACCGTCTGGATCCAGGAATTTTTTTAAGGACTCTGTAGGCTACTATTGGGGGATAGGGCTAATGGCGGAGTTCTGCGCTCTCCGAGTGCTATTCTAGTTTTATTACTTTTATTGTTGTTGGTCCAGGACGTTGTAAAGCCAGTCGACTCACTTCCGGACTGACTGTTATAACTGTTACTATGGAAACCCGATAACTCTGACCTACAAGGCTGCACCGAGGCTACTTTTGTTTCTGTTTTATTTGTTAACTTGTTTTTTTTTTTTATCAGTATATTGAAAACTTTTCTCTCAATAGACATGTCGCAAAGGTAAACTTTTACGGAGTTGCTGCAGTTACCGTCTAGTTTACGGTTGGAGTAGAGCTAGCTAGTTATATTTAACTTTAGCCTGTTAGCAGGTCGTTTCATGTATTGTTTTTAAAGCAAAATGAAGAATAATGTTAACTTTAAAACATTGTTTAACTCATAGACATGAACAATGATACGTCACTTGACTATTATACCTGTCGTCTTCTTCTGTTATTTTGGCTCTTTGATCGACATCTTACTTCCACTGTTCCAGGACTTACAACCAGCTGTGGGCTGATGCCCAGTTAGAGCTGGGTCGTCTGCTGGCTGAGGAGCTGCCTGCTGAGGCCCCTCGACCTGAAAAGGACAGGGTGGTGTTCTTCCAGCGCCTGGCCAAGCTGTATGTACGGTACCTTCAAATCTTCAGACAGTTGGAGGAGGTCTATGACCAGATCGTCCACCCACAGAAGAGAAGAGTCATCCGGGCCATTCTTGATGGTGTGATGGGTAGGGTGTTAGAGCTGAAGAATGAAATGGTGGAAAAAGAGTTTTCAGAGTACCATTACATGGATGATGTCCTTCTTGACTTAAAGCTTTTACCTGTAAGTTTCAAATATGATGAACAGACTTAATCAGAAACAGCAGGATTTGACTGCATCGGTGTAGCTCCTTTTGTAACAGAATAAAAGTTTTTTCCTTGGCTTTTACTCCAGGCGGACCTTGAGATCCCTATCCCTCACTATTTCATTAGTGATCGCAGCAAAGAGCTACAAGAGCGAAAGATGATGCTGACAGAAATCCTTAAAGTGGTGGAGGTTACTGGAAGTCCAGAAGTGAGTTATAAAGTAGCTACCTGTTACATAAGCCTGCATTTATGGCCTTTATTTGGACATTTCACCAATGATTCTGTCTTCCTATATACAAAGAAATATAATGGATTCAAGTTTGAGACATAGATTTGAAAGAAAAAAGTTTTCTTTTAAAAGATTTATTTACGAGTAACTTACAAACAAAATATTGTGACAATGTTATATCTTTGTACAATTTATACAGCCTTTAGTGTACAAGGACATGAGTCAAGAGGAGGCCATTAAGATCATTCAGGTGCTGGAGAGGGCCCGCCAAGGACGCCAGAGGGCAAAGTTGAATGAAGAAAGCAGAAACATGAACAGGTTGTACGGAACCAAGGACCCTGGACCAGATCAAATTGAGCTGGCTGTGGTCTGCATTCAAAAGGTCCTCAGTTATTGGTATAGCTCTATACAATTCCTCTATCCTTTTGTCACCTTTTATGCTGTAAGACTGAGCTGAATGTGATCTGCAGGTGTGGAGAGGCTACATACAGAGGAAAAGGACAGATATTCTCAGATCTGAAGAAATGATTTTCCTGGGAATGGTGAGTAAAATGGATCTCTAACACTGCAAATTATCCTGAACTATTCTAAATACATCTATAACTTTTGGGAGAGAAAAACAAAACTGTGTTTAAGTCTTATTTGATCTATGCCTTGCTTGAGGTATGACATGATTTTGCTTTTGTTTCCTTCATCTCCTTTTATCATGTGTTCATGCTACACTTTATTTAAATAAAGTTTCCCATTACACTTTTCTTTTCATGAATAGTAATGGAAGCTCACAATAAATAAAGGAATGCAAATTTGTAACATTAAGTATGTTTGATAACACCCATGATAGGCAATGGATCCAAAATACCAGGTGCCCTGCCCTGCAGAAATTACTGCCCAGGCCAATGAAGCTCTTTCACACCTAAAACAAGAGGAGTATGAAGAAGACTACCTAAAGTCTGTAGATGATGTCACAAAGGAGCTAAGAGAAATGGAGGGTCATAACATCACTAAAACTATGAAAGAACAAATCCGACAGTGGTATATTGAATGTCGGTAAGATGGCACAGATGTCCTTTTTATGTGTTTATGATTTGTTTAAACCATTTCCACATTCCTTAAAGTCAGCCATCATTATTGTTTGTGTTTATTCCTCAAAAAGCGATGCTACAGGTTCATTTCCAGACTACCCCGACGTGGAGGAGGGAGGTTCACTGCTCATTTTTGCAAATAAAGACCCTCAACAGGTGTGATACACCCTGGACCAAAAGTAATTTACATTTTAGTGCAATATCAAGAAAAAATAACATTTGGTGTGCTCCTGTTTGATAAGTTAAGAGAAGAAATTGCTGCTAAAGAGGAAGAGGATTCCAACAACAAACCAAAAGGGAAGGAGGAGAAGGACAAGGAACAGAAGAAGGATAAAGGGAAGAGTGATGAGGAGGTAAGGACTTATTTATTAATTTTAAAATTCTGCAAATAATAAATAGTTTCACCTTTTTAAATCCCTGCCAGCTTTTTGTGAATCAATGCCACTTTTCCCAAACCTTCAGGAAGAAGAAGCAGGGTTGAAGATGCTATCTTCAGCTTTTCTGCCTGACTTGGTAGTTGGAAACAAAACATTTGCCGGTGTGTTGGTTTATACGTTTTTATTGCCTTTCAAATTAAGAATTATTCAAAAACTTTGTCTAAATTGAAGATCATCAGATCATATTAAGTTCCAAAGTACTTTGTTTTGATGTATAAAGTAAAGCATGGAAATTTTAATTTAGTTTTCTTGTCATGGTATAAGCATCTCCTGTTTCATAGAAGTAGCTTATTCACTTAAAAGAGGCCCACATCTGCTTTTTCTCACCCTCAGATATTTGGCAAACCCGAAACGAGTCACAAAACTTAAGCCAGAGACATGAGGTAGAGCTGATCAAGGAACAGAAGAGGAAAGATATTGAGGCAGAGATCCGACTACAGGTGGTGCCAACTTGAGCATACAGCACTTTAAGGACATAACATGTTGTAATCAATACACAAAAGCCATTTGCTCCAATTCAGGTGCTGGTAACATCACTGAAAACTAATTTAGCACACCTACAGCTCCACTCATTGTTTTGTCCTGCCTGTCTCAGGTAGATGAGGAGATGAGACAAGAGCTGGCCGAATGGAAACTATCTGTGGATAAAGACAAGGGGAGTAAAACTAAAGGGAATGCAAAGGTAGGAAGAAAAAGAAAAACAAACCACACCAACTGAGCCATTTCCTGATGACATTTTTTTCCACCATAGAAAAAGAAAGGATCTAAGAGTGGGAAGAAGAAAAAAAAGGAAAAAGATTTGACAGCTGATAGGTGAGATCACAAGGCTGATGCTCTTCTGAAGATTTCCTGTACAGAATGATGTTGCATAAATTCAAATACACAATGCAAATGGTGTAGATAGAAATAACATCATGCCATTTTCATGTCTGCCAGGACGCTTGAGTCTCTTTGTCAGGAGTTGGTGGAACAAGGCTTGTTGAAAAAGGCTGATAATGTTAGAATGCAGGATTACTTGGGTAAGACTTTCACATTTTTTAACTGTCATTTAAAGGGTTAGAAATCTTTCATTTATTAATAAGTTAACAGAACTCTCGACATGTAGCTCTATGTGACAGTCAAGGTAACATCTAACTGGTTAGTGGTAATGTGCTGCCCTCTTCTGGTTTATTATCACCAAAACACCATCATCAAAAATAATTTTTCCTTAAAAGCCATTTTCGTTGTCAGGAAATACATTCGGGTATCTTACATTTATAAATAAATGTCAATCTTAAAGTTGTTCCTCCATCTTCTCAGGTGACTATAGCTACCTCGGGACCACCCTGAGGCAAAATGACATTGAGCCGATGCCATCACTGTCAGATGTTCGCCAGATCTTATCTCTGTATGCAGTTTTACCACTAGGTATGATCAGCAGTTGCATCATTTTTAAAAATACATTTGATCATATCCTTTGTGGTGTAACTATAAAATGTGTTTTGTTGACAGGCTCTCAGGTGGTACATGAAAAAGCTCCTTTGATAAAGGCCATCCTACTGGCAGGACCCTCAGGTGTAGGAAAGAAGATGTTGATCCATGCTATCTGCCATGAGACTGGTGCAAACCTGTTTGACCTGTCTCCTCTGAACACAGCAGGGAAGTACCCGGGAAAGAACGGACTCGCCATGATGCTCCACATGGTGTTTAAGGTAGCACAATGACACTGCCATTGAGCCAGCTTTATAATGATAGTGCTTATTCCAGAGTTCTTGAAAAAATAAATATCATAATCTTCACATACAAAAAGACTAGACTTAAACCAACCTTTATTTTTAACTCTTAAATGGTCTTAGAAGTTATTCCTCTTATTTAATTAATTTAAAAGTTTAATATTTGGTTAGGAACTTACTGGAACATGAGAAATGTAAATCATTTGCCTCTTGCGGATATTTTGGCTCACCCAGAAAGAACATAACCATCTTTCTGCAGGTTGCAAGATTGTTGCAACCCTCTGTAATATGGATTGAAGATGCACAAAAAATGTTCTACAAGAAAGTTCCCAAGGAAGAGAAAGAGGTACTTTAAGCGAAATGAAAAATGAATAGAATTGCCTTTTATTTTTTAAATATTTCAGTTCAAGTTCATATTACTTTCTGTGTGTAACAGTTGGATCCAAAACGCTTGAAGAAAGACTTGCCTAAGTCTCTGAAGCTGATCAAAGGGGAGGATCGTGTTTTAATAATTGGAACAACTAAAGATCCGCAAAGTGCTGACATCAAGTCTTTGTGTAAAATGTACAGCAAAATCATCCTAATCCCGAGACCTGACTATGGCTCTAGATACAGTAAGAATAGACAAATTCAGAATGTTTTATTTTACAATATTATCATAATGAAATCTCTGATGATTGTCATTAAACAGGACTTCTACTTCTTTCAGTACTGTGGAGGCAACTCATCAAAAAACAGGGAGGTGTAATAACGAAGGCACTGGACCTCAGCTGTCTTGCAAAAATTTCTGATGGCTACACACCAGGTCACATGGTCAAGGTGGTCCAGAGCATTGTCACCAAGCGTCGCATCGTACAGCAGGCAAACAGACCACTGACTGCTGATGAGTTTGTTCCTCCATTAGCGAAGATAGATCCTGTGTTTCAAGAGGAAGAAGAGGCCCTAAAGGTGCAGAGGAAATGTCTTTTTTTTGTTGTCATAGCCTTTCACATTTAACTGAGCAGCTGTAGTATGGTAAGCTGCAATTTTAGTTATAGAAATGATAAAATTTCTAAAGTTTAAAGTTAAGTTGCTGATTAGTTTTTTTTTTCTCTAATGTTTAAAGAACTGGTATGCTAAGACTCCCCTTGGGAAGAAGAGGATTAAAGCTGCCACAGGACAGGACGAAGAGGAGGCCCCAGTTAAAAAGAAAGGTGCAAAAAAGAAAGGAAAAAAATAAGTTTCTTTGATGTAAACTGATGACTTTCCAAGCTACTCCCTACAAAATAAACGCTTTTTAAATCATTATTAGTCATGTTGCCTTTATTTGTTTCTGTTAATTGGTTTTGAAAGACACATGGATGCCATGGCTGCTGTTTGAAATATGAAAAATCATGCAAAAATTATTTAAACTTGGTTTAATGGAAGGTCATAGTTCCAAAGTTTCAAATATGAATGTGTGATCTATAACAGAAGGTGCTAACTCCTGTCTTGTGACCATTATACAGGCGTTCCGAGTAGGACACAATCTTATTTTGTTCAGTGAGAAGCACATGAAGAAGCCATTATACTTCAAACCCATTTGTGTATTGTCAAGGTAGATGTATGGAATACAACTGCATGCTTTGCATTCGTAGGATCTGAAAAAATACCAGTAACACAACTGTGCTGCACAAACTCCTATGGAAATAGTATTCAGACCCAAGGTCAATCTGTATTTAAAGATGCTAAGACTGTTGAATATACTTGAGTCAAGGCCATCTAATGTTTTGATGTATGTTTATAGCTGCCTGGCTATATCACATGATCACTTAGAGATTTTTTCCCCACAAAATACTGATAAAATGGTGTTTAAGTCTGTGCTCATGATAGTGTTAAACCTTCTTTATGTTAAAACACAGCTGAACTTTCCTTTATTCCTCTGTAATGACTTCTTTCAGGTGTAGAGCATCTGAACCAGAGGAAATCTGACACGTAGGAGGGGGAGCATTTCCAAATGAGGATCCAGAGGCTTAAGTGGAGTGTTCAGCTGTTTTGTCGAGTTCTAAATTCACTCAACACATCCTCACATTGCCTCAGTTACTTTAACATCAAGCTAATTTTAGCCTTTGTGCACCACTGAAAGGATGCTGCACACGTGAAGTCCTACATTTTAAGATCTCAAGTTAAAGTACTCACAATCTTTACTGTGGCTTGACAAAAATTAGGGCGTTTTCCTTTTTTAACAATTTCAACTGACATGTTCATGTGAAAAAGTCATCATGTGCACATAAGTAGACTTCTCTGCATTTTCTTCTCAGATTCTCAAGAAAGCCGTTAAAGCTTTGTAATAAATGGGGTGTCATTCTCCTCAGTGACGACAACTTGTTTTTTGTATCTCAACAGAGCTGTGCAGAGATTATCCTGTCGAGTTTCACTGGACTCAGTGGCACATGGAGCTGTCTGTCAAACTCAGGGGAACACAATGCTGGCTAGTGCAGGCTTTGTTTTGTCTCACTTTCTAGTTGAAGGCAGTGTACAACTTGTACAATTCAGTTTCAAAACATCTTAGGGAAGCATCTCAGAAGAATTAGATGAAGATGCAGGAGAATCTTGAGGAGGATGTTCAAGCATTTGTTTCAAATGTTGGGTAATTATCTCCATTATGCGCTGGTTTGCATTATTCCCCTAATTTTCTGTTCTTTCACATCCTATGGGCCCCATGTATGGCGTGCTCAGGCATTATGGGCAGTAGACTTACTGGGATATCAAAGGAATGGGATATGATGATTAATCTTTAGTGACCTTTTAAGTGAAGCAGCGGAGGAAACTCCCTGTGGAGATTTACAGACTTTGATGTCTTTCACCTAAGGTTTAGGACCCAGCAGACATGGTACAGAGCATGTGATTGAATACATCAGCCATATAATTCAGAAAACCCTCCACTTCTGTCTTGGACCTGTTGTTTTGGTAGAGAAGATCTTAGATGGCTTTGTGAGCAGCCTTGCAGTAAATTTAATTGTGTTCAAAACAAATCAAGGCAGCCCATAAGGCGGGCTAATGGAGGTCCGCAAATTCATAATCCATTGTAAATTAATCTAGGAACCCTATTTTATTTCTAACCTGAATAATAAACATTCTTATCAAAGGAGCAGAAATAATTTGGATTTATTTATGCTGTAGAGCAACAGAGACTTGTTCAAGATGTAAACAAGGATTACCTTGTTTTAGGAAATGTTAAGAATGTGGATGGGCACGTTTAATTAACTCATTTGGAAAGCAGTGTCATGGGTCAGGATGCCAGAAAAGAAAGTAGAAGACAACATCACAAACTGATGTGAGGAAATAAAAAAAATGCAAAGAACTGCAGGAAAAGTGGCAATAAAAACTGGAAACAAAGTAACGACAATGGGTTAAGAGTGGCAACAAAGAGGCAATTGTGGGGTAAAAATTGCAAAAAGTGACAAAACTTTGTTCTAAGTGGCAAGATAGATGCTAAAATGGTCGAACAGTGACTAAATGGGTTAAAAGGAGGCAAAAAGTTGGGTTAAGAGAGGCAAAAAGTGGTAGAAATGGGTTGTAAAAATGTGGTATAAACTGGTTAAAAGTAGGAATACTTGGTTAAAATTGGTGATAGATGGCAAAAATGGTTTAAATGTGGCATAAAGTGGCAAATGGGTTCAAAGTTGCAAAAAAATGGCAAACAGTTGCTCAAATAGGTGTAAAAGTTTTTGAAAAGGGGTAACATGATTAAATAATTTCAACAAAAGAAACTAATAACAGCTTCACACACTTTTAAGCTTCAAATTGAGGATACTGTTAGCCAGGAGGAATGCTAGCACCAATGCTACTAATCAAACACACATACATTGACATCATTAATGTAATCACAACTGGGGGGGACCCATTCGTTGGGTTTTTCAGGACCCAGCCAGTTCTGGGGATAGGCCGGCATCATATTAATGTATAAATGATAAACTGACCCACATTCTCATTCTTCATATTGCTAACTTCTGTGCTGTCAAGAGTTTTGCACCTAAGCTTCCCTACCCTTCATTCAAGCACAACAGAAAACCATCAAACACACTTAAGTCCATTGTATACATTATGATTGTTTGTGATTGCTCCATTGATGCCGTGCATGAGTGTCCTTTCACCATTAAAGCCATAGCTATCTCTGTGCTCACACTGACAGAAGGCTATTTTGGATGTTAGTATGTGGGGAGAGATATGTCAGCTGTTCAACACTGGCATCAATAGAGGAAAAAAAAGGAAAGCGCCATAGGCTGTCTGCTCTGGGGGGACTGGGCGATACTTGGGAATGCTCTCCGTTGCCTAAATATTTGTTTATCTAAAAGGCTTTGTAAGAAAAGACAACAGACTGGGACATATCTGATGCCATGTGTGGATTGTGGATTCTTCAGCAGCTCTTTTTTCAGGTCAAGGTGTTTTGTTTTTGCCACTGGTGAAACAAAAGGGCATGCAAGAACTTATTTTTTTCTAGAGAATACCTGGTTAAGGTAGGAGTATTTCTTCGTGTGATCATGGTTTCTCTGGTTGTGTCTGGTTGTGTCTTTGCATTTTATTATTGATGCATGTATGCTTGGATATCACAAAGGTCAAAATATCAATGGATTTCCTGGGTATTTTTCTCTTACTGCTCACTTTGCCCGAGTTCATTCAAAAATACATATCTTTTTATGATGTATTTGACATGTTATTTTGTAGAGGCTGTGTAATCTAGTTAGTGTTTGGCAAATTCATTGCTGTTGTGTGACGCATTATGAAATTTCATCAGCTGCTGATAAGATACAAGACCCTCCTTACAGAGTATGTAGATGACCTAATGCTGCTAATAATAGTGGGAGGAGCCAGTCTCTAAAAAAGCATTCTAACATCTCAAATGTCCTATCAATCAGCTTACTAATTGGCAGCTCTTCTTTGCCCCCCTTTTGTTTTTTAAAGCTTCCCCTCAATTCATAGAGCTGGCATCCCAGCTGAGTCTATATCAGTGCTGCTGAGCTCAGCCAAGTGAGGTGACAGAGATTACCCTGCTCTGCATTACTGTGGAGGACTGGCATGCCATCACAGGCATCAGCCGTACAAGGGTGATGCCATGTATATGTGTTTGCTGCCATTTTTAAAGAGATGGTTTATATCTATGATAGCCTGAGAGGAATCTGTTTTGGATGCAAAGTGTAATTTTATGCAAAACAAATGCAGAGGATATACTACAACATGTTATTTACAGAACAATATCTACTGAGTGTAGCCTGCCTGAAAGAACCTGAAAAGCTGTGGGTGTTAATGAAGTGTGGATGATTTTGTGGAAGATGATGGCTTTATGCAAAGACAGTGTCTTTTATAACATCAAACAAATGTCTTCTATGCCAGACCCTTGCCTGTTAAATATATTTTCTATATTATAGGCTAGTTAAAGCCTTTCTGTATTAACTGTGGTAAAACAACCTTAAATCACTGTCAGAGAAGAGCTGGAGCCATGGGAGATGGTATACCTGGAGGAATAGTTGCTGCTGCAAGTAAGTTTCCCTCTAATTAAATGTTTACAGTAGTTTATGAAACAGGAAAATGCTCTTCATTTTCTAAACTGGGTGTCTCTCTGGGTCCCAGAGAACCGTCTGCAGGTAGTAAAAGGTTTGGAGGATGTGGAGGTGTCTGAATGTGAGAGCTGCCCCTTTGAGGTGACTCTCAACCTGGCCTACATCGAAGGTGTGTGGACCAGAGATGGAATGCAGCTTAAGTCCAAGCCTAACTGCCGCATCAGCACTCATGGGAAGAAACACTCACTCATACTGAAGAGGGTGACTCTGGGAGATGCAGGCCTCTTCATGTTTCAGGCCAATGGCATTCAGACTTCAAGCAGACTCACAGTCAGAGGTAAGGTAGTAAAAATTACCAATACTCTCATGGCTTTTCCATGAACTTGTGTTTGTTGGTTGTTGGTCGAAAAACTCTTAAGACTAATTTTAAACATTCATGGTCACCAGTTGATGAATCAATTTATTTCCCCTTGCATTTTTTTAATCATACTTCAACAAGTCTCAAAGATAGCTGTGACATTTAGTCCAAATTTCTGCATGGTAAAATAGTCTTATTTTGATTCTCTGTGTTTTATTTTGTACAAACCAAAAATGTTAGCATGCTAATAGGCTAAGCTACGTTGGGGAAAAATGTAACTTTTTGAATTTGAAAAATTAAAATTTTTGTCCAAGTACACATGGTTTATGGGGATAAGTTGTGATATCTGGATTCCGCAGGTTTTTGCAAATCAATAAATGTTTGCATGCTAATGACCTATGCTAGTTTGTACCTAGCTAGCCAAATGGGGTGGAAAATAATCAATTACATTTAATCAAATTACTGTAACTGAGTAGTTTTTTTAGGTAGTTGTACTTTTTTGAGTACAGTTTGAAATCATTACTTTTGACTACTTCTACTTAAGTTTTAACCAGAGTAACTGTAGCTTTACTCTACAGCACAAAGCTCTTTTACTTTCTCCACCTCTGTTGACTACACAGTAGCACATACAGAAAGAAGGATTCAACATTACATCCCAAAACAGCTGCTGGACACAGCAAAAACTTGAGTGCGGATATCAGCTCATGTTGATTTAACCTAATTCTGAGTGAGTAATATGGTCTTCAGGGTTAGAGTTATTGGATAGTGTTGATCCAACAGTGCTAGTTAAACTCTGTTAAGAGTCCATTGGTTAAAGCTTTGCCCACTGCTATTTCAAATCTGGGAGGAAGTTTGGGCAGAGATCCTCATCATGGGGGTTCTTGGGCAGAGTTTTTAGATGCGTTTTATTTGTGTTTTGTTTGGAAGTTGCCTGTTGTACAATGATTTAACAGGACTAGGTGAACTCAACTCAACAAAATCCAGGATTATCAGCTCTGGCTCAAAACACACTAATTAAGGGGAAAACAGATAAGCACTGGTGGTAAAGTTCTACATTTTTCATTTTTTAAAGAAAATATAAGCAGTAAACTGCTGTTTAGATTTGTACAGTGATCCATACTTCAGGTCTTTGAATTCTGGTAGATTGTTGTTGTTTTTGATGTGAGACACACATGAATCGAGAGTGAAGTTATCCACTGAGTTAGAGTTCATTCCTTTGACTTCAGGTTCTCCTAGGTTATGTAGTGCATTCAATCCATGGGTATGTATGGCCTTGCTACGAGGTTGACTCTGTTTTGTTCTTGCCAAGGAAAAAATCATATTTTACTGTACAACTTCTCTGTGGCTACTCAGTACTTAAATTAGTCCTTAAATCAAATATTTTACTTTTAATTGAGAAGAATTACTGGGTAAACTGTACTTTTACTTGAGTACAATAGTCATGTACTTTTTCCACCTCTTCTAGCAAAAAATCAGCAGTAACTCAGTCAATAAAGACTTGGGTTTTTAACCTGGGGATTCACGTCCTGGTTCAGGTCTTGCTGTGGATGAAGTATGGAAATTGGTTGTGACTGTGGAGGAGTTGCATGTCTACAGTACTGTCAAGGTGCCACTGAATAAGGCACCAAACTCCCAAGTGTGATTGGATTTCCCAATCAAAGCAACATGGACCTCCATAACACCTCAGCAGTGCCATGGGCTCATTGCCTCCATAACATACTGCCTTGATCCAATAGAGGAAACACATTTTCAATTATTGAAAGCATGAATTATTATGTTTTTAAGAATACTGGCATTACTGCATTAAACATTCCATAAGCTATATCTATCAAGATTAATACAGGCTTGAAATATTTCATGTGTAATAAATCTAGAATATCTGACGTTTTCACTATTTGAATTGAATAGTGAAAATGGGAAAATACTTTTCCACTTTATTTAAATTTTTTTTTTCAGATTGAACTGTAACATTTAATGAAAAAATCTGGATATTAGTATTTTTACAGTTAGTATGCTGTTCTGAGCATTAGTTCTCACCAGGAGTCCAAAGTGGCCTGCATAGTTTGAGACCATTGACTTACATGGATTTGAAGAGCTATGACAAAGCCTTAACACTTAGAGGAACGAAAACCAACTGTCAGCCTCCTCTCACAGTCATTGTTTGGCTTTGTTTTGCCAGCCAGGGACATCCACATTGTGAAGGAGCTGGAGGATGTAGACACGATGGAGCGTCAGCCTGTGAGCTTCCTGTGTGAGGTCAACCAGGTGGATGTAGATGGTCGTTGGTATAGAGATGACTGTCGAATTCGACCTGGAGACAACATTAAAATAAGACATCAGGGTAAGAGTCCAACCACTAACCTTGCAAAGCAGATGGATACGCCCGTTTCCGTGTTTCTCACTGGCGAATCCATCTTGCAAAGCTCTCATCTGAACCGTTTGGGCCCGGTTAGAAAGTGACAGGACTAATCACCATCGAAGGGCAGTACTTTCAGACACGGCGGAGTTGGAGCAAGCATCAACAAGAGGCCAGTGCAATTATTGCAAATTACATTAGCATGGATGCTGCTAGAGCGCCAGTTTTATCAGAACTTGATGACATTTCTTCGTTAAAGAACAAGAGAACAAAGAATAGCATTAAGTTGTTTTCTTTTCAAAAGCGACAAAAGTCGTGTACTGACATGTCTACAGTCCCTATGGTTCGCGTTGTGCAGCTCGCTATAGAGTTTACTCCTTTGGTAGGGGCGCAGCTCTGTAGCGGCTACGTCACGTGTTTTGTTGATCTGACTGGACCGTAAAGATGTGACAGACAGAATGCTCATTCAGGCACCCACCGAGTTTTTTTTTCAGTGGCTCTGCCCTTTTCCAAGGGTCTATGAGTGGTTTACCAGATGGATGTGTGAAACACATCCATCTGGCGTGCCAGGTTAACCAATCACACCATTTTAACAGAAACTAAAGCCAAGAGAACAACCGTAGCAGGTGAATGTGAAAATGAAAATAAAACTTTTTTCCTTGATCTGAATGCAGGTAAATCGCACACCTTGATGATCAAGTCAGTCAGACCTGAACATGCAGGAGAGATCAGATTCACTGCAGAGCGAGTTTCATCCTATGCAACTCTTACAGTACAAGGTGAGCTACAATTAAGTTTATGCCCTATTTAAAGTCAAATTATTCAAGGGAAGTATCCATCACATTACCAAAACCCTTATGGTTTGTTATTGCGTTTTTCCTCCATCAGAGCTTCCAATCCAAATACTTCGCCCTCTGAGGGTTAAGATAGCCATGTATCGTCACCGAGGTCTGCTGGAGTGCCAGGTGTCAAGACCCAATGCTCAGGTTAGGTGGTATAAGAACAGGATGGAGCTGGTGCCCAGTAAAAAGTACCAACTGATCAGCCAGGATGTCTACAGGCAGCTCATCATCGACGACGTCTGCTCGTCAGATGAGGACACCTACACATGTGATGCAGGAGATGACAAAACCTCTTGTCAGCTTCTAGTGGAGGGTGAGATGCCTGCTGTCATATCATATATGGACTGCTATGTGTTACCAAGACTTTTATAATCACAAGTGGTTTTTCAAATGTTTTTGAGTCCAAAGTTGTTTCAGTACTGGTAGTGTGTATTATTGCTGTATATTCAGAACAGGCTATAAAAATAGTACGAGGAATGAACTCAGTGGAGGTGATGGAGCCAGAGCCAGCACTGTTCCAAGTGGAGACTAGCCTAAAATCAGGGAGGCCCCCAAGATGGACCCTGAACAGTGAGGTGTTGGAGCCCAGTGCAGCAGTGAACATTGACAGAGAAGGCACCTTGCACAGTCTCCTGTTCAACTCCACAGACAGCTCCATGTCTGGCCCCATGCTATTTGTTGCTGGCAAGAGTCGTTCCTCTGCTCACCTTACGGTCAAGGGTGAGTAGCATAAACCATGTCTGACAATTAAAAAACTCTGGAAGAAAATTAGGGAAATAAATTGATAGAATTATGTTTTTTGTCAAACTGAAACTAAAATAAAAGTTTAAACAGTTGTCAGAAATAACACTTGCACTTGTTTTTAAAAGAGATATTTTACCAAAGTCAATTGAAGCCACACTGAGTGTAATTTTAGCTGGTATTATACTGACTGTTTTGGCAGCAAAAATATCTGTCAAAATGTAACTGAAGCCACGTGCACCAGCTGGTCTGGAGAAACATCAAAGTGTACAATTTTTTTCCTGAATGGCTTGAGGTGGGTAGAAAGAGTTGCCAGCGCATACATTTCCTGACAGAAGATTTCAAGTAATGTAAAATGCTCATGCCCTATGAAAAGGATAAGTACTTGATGAAGAGATCCCTAAATCCTTGTCTAAGGTCTTGATGCTGACCCCACAAGTCAACCGTATAGACCAATGGGCAGTGAAAAGCCAGCACCTTGCCAGGGTTGTCTCTGAACCTGCCTCTGTTCAGTTAGACCCAGGACATCTCCAGAGGACTGAACAAGGATCCCCAGTGTTACAAAGCCACCCTCATCGGTGGCCACCATGCCAGCATGGAAAAATTCTGTATCTTACCCAGACTACCACACGGCCATCACAGCCCAAAACAACACCTTCAACAGACCCCGGCTTGCAAGATCCAGGTAGTGTCACCTGAAACTACCTACCCTAGCCAGACTTATAGCTACAACCCGAAAAAATGCAATTATTTCAATTATACACTGTAAATCTCTGACAGCCACTCTCACACACTGTTCATCTGAAACAACGTAAAGCTCAGAACAGGAACACACACTTAAACTTTTTAAATAAAATCAGATTTAACTTCTGTTAGGGTTAAGGTAAGGGTTAAGGTTACAGTTAAGATATCTAAAGTTAAAAGCCTGACCTGCAAAACCTGATTACTAAACATTTAATAAAGCCAGGTAAAAAGTCTGCTTGTAGGAAAAAAGCTTGTTCTCCATGAAAACATTCCAGCACAGCAAGTGTGTGTGTTCTTATGTGGTTTCAATAGCTACATAAGCTACATAGATAATGCAGCCATGTTCCCTATGCTAAGCTCAGCAGTTACGTAAACTACATATCTGCAATATCTAACTAACCAAATTAACTTCAGTTACATTTGCTAGAGCTAGCGTTGCTAAAGCAAACTTAGCTAGAGATAATGTAGTTGCATAGCTTACGTTGTTATGTAGCTAATGTAGCTACATAGCTAATGGAGCTACGTAGCCAACCCCTAATGCTAAGCTATGTAGATACATTATCTATGTAGTTATGTTAGCTTTAACTACGTTTGCTAAAGCTCACATAGCTAAAGTCAACATAGCTTCATCGGCTTATGTAGTAATGTTTAATACATAGCTACCGTAGCTATACTAGCTTTAGCTAAAGCTCGGTAAACTTAAGTGAGCCGTCATTTTCGTAATTATTTTAAAACAGGTCTATACATGATTTAATCCCAGATTAGACCTCTGATGTTTTTCTGTTTGGTTATTTCATGAATGTAACTGCCAGTCTTTGTTTATGAATTGATTTGAATTTTAAAAAAAGTCCAAAACTGGAAATATGTTGTACCTGCATACTTCCTTTCTGAGATTCATGCTGTCTCAGAAGAACAGTCTGTGAGAGTGGCTGTCAGAGATGAACAGCCTGCAGCCAGACCCATCTCACTATTCCTGGCGCCAACATTACACATAAATCTGCAAAGAAAACACAAGAGAAAATAGGAAGACAGAGAAGTGAAGAGAGTGAACTTAGCAAGAAGGCAAGGGAAGCAGAGCTAAGATAAGGTATTCTGACAGGGGCGAGCTTACATCCTTACCTGGCTGGGCTTAGGCTCTACCTCCCTCTCCTTTTCATTAGGAAAGAGTAAAGAAAAGAGCAAACAGATGAGTTGAGGGGTTTTGACAACCTTTGTTTGGCTCTAATTTGTCTGTATTCCTCAAATCTACTGGCTGGATCGAACTGCTTCATCTGACATCTCCTTAACAGTCTTTTACAAACACCATCCCTGCACTTCAAGCTCTCAAGGTAACAAAACTACTGACCATGCTATAAAGCCCCTACATCCCACTTCTACAGAGCAAACTCTATTTCCTTCCTTGCTGTTCAGCTTCTGTCCCTAAATCTGCATATCTAAGCTTTTTCTTTTAATACGCTTCCTCCATAGAATCCTCCCAGGGAACACTCAGTTCTATAAAATAAACTATCTGCAGACTTGCAGGCCTTAGCACTATATCAGGCCTGAAATTAGTGCAAACTCTATCGTGGCATTACACATTTTTCCTCCCAAATCTACCTGCATTTTCCCAGTTGTAAGCATCCTTATATATATAATTGATATAATGATCGTACTCCAAAAACATAGAGTGAATTTGCTTAATGTGCCATTGAAAACATTTTAAATGTTTGTGCTCTCTTTAAAAATGCTAAAAATTGGAGCTTAACATAAAGTGTTGTTGTTGGTAGTAGGTTAACATATGACTACACTAACCAGGAAAGCATTTGAAAGCTCTCAAATTTACATTATTTCTAAACATTTAGCCAAGCCCTATCTGAATGTATGCTGGATGGGTGATGCTATAGTAAAGCTGCATTTTAAAAGTCACTCTGCAGTCAGATTGAATTTGGGTCTCATAACAACATCTCTCAAAGCTGTGTCTGGGCAGTAAGTGACTGTGTAAGCACAGCAACAGACTGCCTTTCTGAAGTACTATATTCTGAGTGTGGTCCTTTAAGGGGTGAGGTTTGTGTGATACGTAAATGAATGTGTTATTTATAAAAAAGTGTCTCATAGGGGGCTTGCATGTCTTCTATGTAGAGCGTCCTCTTCAGGTTACCCAACATTTGGACGATGTAGAAGCAAAGGAGAGCAGCTCAGTGACTCTGAGCTGTAGGTTTGCTCCCTCTCCCAGAGTTGTGCGGTGGTTTAAAGGTCGTACAGCTTTGAAGACCTCGAACAAATACAGCATGAGGAGAGAAGGGAAACGAGCTGAGCTGACCATTCATGGTTTGATAGGAATGGATGCAGGGCAGTACTGCTGTGTCGCAGGAGGCGCACAGAGCACAGCACATGTAAAAGTAGAAGGTGAGTTCATCGTAGTTTAATATAAAGTTTTATATCTGTAGTTTTTTGCCACACTGGATCAGCTGATTGGCTTTTTAATATTTCCTTCTTTTGCAACAGTGAAAACCCTTAAGTTTTTGAAACACCTTGAGCCAGTAGAAATTGAGGAGGATGGTATTGCCACATTCTCATGTGAGCTCAACTATGTCGTCGCCAACGTTGAGTGGCTGGTCAACAACATTCGCCTCTATTCTAATGCCATCAACAGGATCCAGCACATGGGAACTATGCACAGCCTCGTAATCAAGAAGCTGCGACCACAGCAGAGCAGGGTCACTTTTAAAGCAGGACTTCTCTCTCAGACAACCACTCTTAAAGTCAAAGGTCAGATGGGAGGGTTATAAAGTGTTTTCCGGGGCATTTTTCATGCTTGTTTTTCTATTTGTTTACTTCTGAGAGACATGCATCCTTAGAAATGGTATCTTAACTTCAGAGCGACCAGCAGTGTTCCTGAGGTCTCTGGAGGATGTAACAGGAGAGGAGCAAGGAGAAGTCTGCTTGCAGTGTGAAATATCCAAAGAGACAGTGACTCCTATTTGGAGGAAGGATGGTATGGTCCTGACTGCTGACGATAAACACGAGATACTCCAGTTTGGGAAGTCCATGGCGCTGATAATTCACTCCCTGAGCAAGGATGATGCTGGACAGTACACCTGTGACCTGGGCACCAGTCAGACCAAAGCGAAAGTAATCGTACATGGTGAGTGTGGGGGATTTTTATTTTGGTAATTTGGGAGGACATCTACTAGCTATTAACTGTAACATTTTTTTTTTTTTATTGCAGACTTACACATCACTATTATTCAGCGTTTAAAGACTACATCTGTCCAGGAAGGTGAAACCTGCACCTTTGAATGTCAACTCTCTCATGATGTCAGTGATGAACCATCCTGGACCATCAATGATGAAGCAGTGGTCACAAATAGTCACATCCAGGTTATCAACAATGGTCGCAAGTATAGGTTGACCATAAGAGATGTTGTTCTGACTGATGCTGGAGAGATACTCTTCACAATAAAAGACCTCAGCTGTAGAACCATGCTCTTCGTCAAAGGTGACAGCTTCTATCATAAGACAAGACTTATTTTATTTAATTTGGATTTATTTATCCAATTTGGCGCATGCATTTATACGTGTAAGCCCAAGTCTGATTGTGTTTGCTTTCTTTTCTATAGAAAAGCCAGTACATATCTTCAGGGAACTGTTGAACGTCAAGGCGGTGCCGGGCGAGGACGCAGAACTGAGCTGTGAGATCACCAAACCAGATGTTACAATCCGTTGGCTGAAAAATGGCCATTTGATCAGGCAGGGTGCAAAGTATGAGATGAGTGTGGAGAAGAACCTGGCTCGATTGTTGATCAAGAATACCACTATAAGGGATTCTGGAGAGTACTGTTGTGAGGCTGAAGGCGTTGCCTCACGTGCTAAGCTGGAGGTCAGAGGTAAGTCAGGATTTCCAGAAAATAAGTTACTTGACTCCTAATGAACTGTTTTTGACTGTTGTGTTGAGAAAGTCAGTGTGGTCTTCTTCTTTTTGTCCTGTTATTTACAAACCCGACTCATTTTCCAATCTTTACTATTCCTCTTAGATCTCCAGCACACATTTGTGAGGGAGATAAGAGAGACGCGAGCAGAGGAAAAGGGTAAAGTTACCTTGGAGTGTGAGACGCGACGACCGGCAAAGCGTGTGACTTGGCTGAAGGGTCTGGTGGAGCTGAGGTCTGGTAGGAAGTATGTGATCAGGCAAAAGGGAGTCATGCTGTCCCTGACCATCACCTGCCTGGAGAAATCAGACACGGATATTTACATATGTGATGTTGGCACCATGCAGAGCCGGGCACAGTTGACAGTATTGGGTAAGGATGGAGTGAAGGGGCTTTGTATCACTATTGTTTACTGTGCTCATTTGAGCACCACTGAGACTTATGAAACTTACCTTTGATTTTATTTGCAGCATGTATACTTTATTCCTGTTTCTTAATTAGGCTTGATGATACAATGCAAATACTGGAGAAATTTGAAAAAGTATGCACATATAAGAGCTAAAATTAAATAATTAAGATGACGATACCACAAGTGCTCATTAATTTGTGAAGCTGCAGATAAACATCATTTATTTTTGCAAGTTATTTTGGCTGGTGCAAGAATAAATTGATGTTAATTTATAGCCAAATCATGAGAGAATATATTAGGCAGCTTACTTATCGTTAGAGGCTTCCTTTGGGGCTCTGAAGTATTCTCCATACATATCATAAAAAACATAACTGCAGTATCAACATACAAATGCTTAGTAACAGCAAAACAGAGCTTACTTGCTTGACTTTAATATCAAGGCTAAATTCTTAATGCTCAAGTTTTTTTTAACTACTGAGTTCAAAAGCTTATAACCAATGAATATGTCCATTAATTGTTCTTGACTATCTGTGCCTATTTTTGCTTATTTTCTGCATGTCTCAGGGCAGAAAGTGTTGATCCTGGATGAGCTGGAGGATGTTGAGTGCCTGGAGGGCGACACAGTCTCATTCAAGTGTCGGATTTGTCCAAGTGACTACATTGGGGTCAAGTGGTACCTGGACGAGACCCTGCTGTACACCAATGAGCTCAATGAGATCCAAATGCTACCTGGAGGCTACCACAGCCTCACCTTTAGGCAACTTGCACGAAAAGACACTGGCACTATTTCGTTTGCAGCAGGGGACAAGAGATCATATGCTTCACTGCTGGTTAGAGGTGAGGCTTTAAGCTACTGTAGAGTTTAACTGTGTATTTCAAAGCAGTGTTAATTTTGGCAGCTGTTTTGGATTTAGTATTGGTCCTGGACCTGTTTTTTTTTTTAAATTTAGTCACATTTAAGTCATTTTTTAGAAATATACTTTTGGGTATTTATGCCTTCATTTCTAGAGAGGAGTACAGTGGATAGAGTTAGAAAAAAGGTGCAAAGGAGCTGCAGGCTACCAGGCTGCCCGCATACATGGTACACAACGTAACTGCTAGGTCCCCCTGCACCCTCATTTTAGTCATTTTTAAAGTTTATAGTTTTAGTCAATGAACATTCTCTTCTTAGTTTATACTATTAGCCAAGGCAGTTATTCTCTTTGAACTAATGTAATTGCCATATTTAAAATTAGAATAAATGTAGAACACTCATAATAATGCTCTATCAATGCTTTAAAATATTTTGTTAAAATGCTGACATGCCATGAAAGTTCTCTACCCAGTCTGCTTTTACCTATTATCTGCACAGTGGAGAAATATCATGGATTTTGAACCTCCAGCAGTCTAGCACTAACATTTTGGTTTCCTTCACAAAAACTGAACTTGCTTTTCATTAGAGTTTTTATCACCATAGATCTGTTTTTGTCTAGTCATAGTATTCCTCATTTAAAAAAAAATAGTTGATAAACATCTTTGGGCATAACTTTATTTGACAAAATTAACACTGATTCAAAGGTAAACTTAATGTTGTTGTGATTTGTATCCATGTTTTTTATACTACCAGAGAGGCGTCCCACCATCATTAAAGCCCTGGAAGACTGTGAGGCCATTGAGGGAGGTGGTTTGGTTTTGTCTTGTGTGACTTCTAAGCCATGCCACATCCTGTGGTATAAAGATGGCTGTCTGATGTGGAGTTCGTCGCGGTATTTTACCACCCGTTCTGGTTGCGAGGCTCGACTCACAATTCGGGAGGTCAGCAACAGTGATGCTGGCGTGTATGAGTGCAGTGCTGGCTCTGTTACAACCAGAGCCGTTGTTACAGTCAAAGGTATATATACTGCTTTGTTGCACTGTTGTCACTTCCTATTCAATATTAGAAGCTTTAGGGATAATATTTCACAGATCAAGTTTATAATAGCAGTAACTTGTCTGCTTGTTATTGAAACCCTGGTATAACCTCTGCTTTCCCTCTTTAGCCATCCCAGCCGAGTTCACTCAGCCTCTAAAGACTGTAGAGGCCAATGAGGGGGAGACAGTGACCCTGACCTGTGAATACTCTCTGCCTGGGGTGCAGTTCCACTGGTGGAGAGGTTTTGAGAGCCTCAGGGCCGGAGACAAGTATGTAATGAAACAGAGGAAGACCGTAAATACCCTAACCCTCAAAGCTGTGAAGCCTGTGGACTCTGGAGAATATACTTGTCAGTGCAGAGATCATCGCACTACAGCAAGCCTCAAAGTACATGGTAGGCCAATAACTTTTTCTAGCCTGTATGTGCATTTATCACACCTTAATTTTCCAAAGTCACCTTTACCAGTCAACAAGTACTTGAAATTGAGGCAGTCAAGATTGTTCCTTTCACAGGGTTCCGGTTGATCCTTGAAATGAATTAAATAGTCTTAAATTGCACATTTGAAAATTAATGTTATAAAAAGTCTGATTTTTACCAGTGAGAGGTCTTGAATTTTAGAATGCATTTGACATGTCATTATCTAATCTTTGTTTTCTCTTGCTACTAGCTGTCTGTTGAAATAAGTTGTATCTTGTTTTCCAGCTATCCCCATCACATTCATACAGCATTTGAAGAACATGCAAGCAGATGAGGGAGTCAATGTCCTATTGCGTTGTGAACTTTCTAAACCTGGACTTCCTGTAGAATGGAGAAAGGGACAGGAGCTTTTGAGGAATGGGGTTAAACACCAGATAAAGAAAAGGGAGACCACCTATGAGCTGCTTATATGGAAGCCTGTGCCTGAGGACAGTGGGGTCTACTACTGTGTTTGTGCTGATCAGGTGACATCTGCAACTGTCAAGATCACCGGTAGGTTAATAGTAATAGCTTTTAGCAATCAGAATGACAAATGTAGTCAGTGATTGTCCATAATTACCTATCTCGCCACCAGCTCTGCCAGTCACCTTCAAGCAGAAGTTGAGGAATGTGCTGTTTGAAGAGGGTAGCACCGCCACTTTACGCTGTGAGCTGTCCAAACCCGGTCACAGTGTGGAGTGGAGGAAGAGGGGGAATGAACTCATAAGAAACGGAGAGAAATATCACATGAGGCAGAGAGACATGCTGATTGAACTAAGGATCTTTGATGTGACACTTGAGGATAGTGACATCTATACATGCATCTGTGGAAACATTGAGACCACTGCTACACTGACTGTTAATGGTAGGTGTTTATTATCAAAATATATCATTAAAACGGTTTTAGATTTTTATTAAATCGTGTAAGAATGTGATGTTCTGTGTAAAATAACAAACAGGCCATCCAAAAAGGTACACTAATCTATGAAAAATCCCCATGCATATTACTTTAAATCTTTAATGTGTAACCACAGTTTTTGCTGTCAGGCACTGTGGTTAGGAATTTCTTCTCACAATCTTACTTTATCCTTGCCTTTCAGCCCTTCCCATCACGTTCAAGCAAAAGCTGAAGAACATCCAAGTGGAAGAAGGACACAACATCACACTTTACTGTGAGATCTCTAAACCTGGCGTCCCAGTGGAGTGGAGGCTTGGAGGAGATTTGTTGGAAAACGGGGAGAAGTACCAGATTAAGCAGAGAGACACAGCTCTGGAGTTGATCATTAGATATGCTGATCCAGATGACAGCGGGGTCTACACATGTGTGTGCAGAGAGCAGAGAACTAAGGCCACAGTTAAAGTCATTGGTATGTAGAAATCTCAGTTTTCTTGTATTGACTCTATTTTGAAGGTTTATTAAGCTACGTGTAAAAGTACTTCTTTAAAACTAAGCCTTTCATGTGTAAACAGTAACTGTTTTTGGATCCATAGCGGTTCCTGCCACATTTAAAGTTAGTCTTAAAAGCCAGGAGGCTGAAGAAGGGAAGAGTGTGACATTACGCTGTGAACTGTCAAAGAAGGGAGTCCCAGTTCAGTGGCAGAGAGCTGGTCAGGTGCTGACTGAGGAGTTATTTAGAGGAAAGTACCAGATGGAGCAAGAAGGAAGGATGGCTCAGATGATCATTCTCAATGTGCAACCAGAGGATGCTGGGAAATATAGCTGTGTTACAGGAGATGAAAAAACCACAGCTGAAGTCAAAGTGAAACGTAAGTTTGAAGTGTCCAAACAGGAAGTATCAGTCAAAGGAATGACACCCTGTCACACTTGTTAGCTTTCCAGAGCACAATCTCAGAGCAAGAAGATTCTCCAAAAATGACAAAAAGAAATCTGTTACAGATGTTAGATGTTGTCTTTGGAAAGTGAGTGACTCAGCTGTTTCAGTAAGTCTTCTTCTTAATTGAGTTTTAAGCTATTAGTAACTCATACAGGGAAAAATCCCTGAACATTCATATGAATATGTAAGCTATTATAATTCAAAATCTGTATCCTATACCAGATACAAAAGGTTGACATTTTTGGGGCCTTCAAGGAGAGGGAAGGTAGAAAATAACGTGCCTGTCCCTTGCTTTGCAACAAGGACAGATGCCTGGGATGAGGATAAGATCTAATTTAAGTAATTGGAAATGCCAGGTTTCTATTCAATGCAATCACAACTAACAAGAGCTTAAAATGTGCCCACAACAGCATTCCCTGTGTCATTCAAACGAGAGATCCAGTGCATTGAGGTGAAGGAAGGGGACAGTGGAGTTTTCGCCTGTGAGCTCTCCAAACTTGGAGCTCCAGTGGAATGGAGGAAAGGCAGGGTGATTCTAAAGCATGGAGAGAAATATGAAATGAAACAGGAGGGACGTCTGACCAAACTGATCATCAACAGTGTTGACGAAAGTGATGCTGGGAAATATACCTGCAAGACAAGAGACAGCCAATCAACTGCTGAGCTCACAGTCCAAGGTAAGAGATGAAACAAATAATGCATCCAAATATTTCTGAGTCATTCTTTTTGTTGAACACAGTTCTTCCTCTCTTTTTTACATTTTCCAAATATATTCCAACAGCTGAGCGCAGACGGCAACGAGGTCAGCTCTAATGTTGTACAATAAAAACAGTAGACTTGGTGTGCGTGAATACCACATTGCCATTTCACTGAAATAGATTTTAAAAACTACTGCTTCATATCCTTGTTTTTTTCTGCTTATGGCCAAATGTCACAGTACACTATACTGTACATTTTTTTGCACATAAGCTGGTTGAAAACATGAATAAAGAGTCACGTAATGATCATACATCATAAGCCGCTGTGTGCACATCTCTAGTGTAAGAATTAGCTTTAGTGTTTTCTAGTTTGTTTACTGTTTTTTGCCAGAAAAAGTATTTTTGTTGTGACCTTAAAGTTGAATATCCCCATCTGTGGAGTGCAATGTAATCCATTCAACAGTTCAATTTAACCTGAACAACTGGTTATAAGCATGACATGTTTTCTTGTCAACACATCCCATCAACAATGAATACTAATGTAATATTCATTATTTCACTGTCATTCTAAAGACAAGAAAATGCATTTCAATTGTTAGGCACTCTGTCTGTTATAGATATCTGCATTATAAGAATATTGCTTTTTACACTTTGGAAGTTATGGTTTATAAAGACTGCTATTTTGGTCTTTTTGATCTCTTCATTTCTTCTAAGAAAAGAGTTAAGATTTTTTAGGCTGCATACATATTTTTTAGAGTATTTGTTGTCAGTTATTATGTTTTTTTCATGATAGGTTTACCACCAAGATTTAAGTTGCCACTAGTCAACCAGGAAGCGACTGAGAGCAACAGTGTGGTGCTCCGATGTGAGCTTGACAAACCTGCTTCATCAGTGGAGTGGTTCAGAGGAATAGAACTGCTGAGAAATGGAGACAAATACCAGATGAGGAAAAAGGACCTCCAGGTGGAAATGAAGATATCAGATCTGAGTCTTGATGACACTGGAGATTATACCTGTGTATGTGGAGAACAAAGGACCAGAGCAATGGTTATCGTCAATGGTGAGTACTTAAATACACAATATATCAGCATGCTGTGTGAGCAAGGTTGGTAGAAAATAACTTTTTTTGTGCAGGGGTTACAGTCCTTGCTGCAGTGGCCCAATGGTTTGACTTTAATTTTCAGCCCTTAGCTGCATGCCATATTACATCCCTGTTATTCCTCAGCTGTCTGGTCAGATAATGGTAACATAACCTTCAAATATTTATACTTCTTAATCAGCAGTAGTTCAGTGTAAAATATTTAGTGACTACCAGGAAGTATACACATACAAACAGATTGCTTAAGAATTGACTGGCAAAGAGAGTTCTCACAAAACTGTTATCCAGATGTTCCATTGCTTTTGTATTTTGATGCCACTATGCTCACCAGAACCAAATGTTTGAACAGTGTTGCTTACATCATTGCTTTGACTTCTGACATAAAGTAGAAAAAAAATTAAATAGTTGATTTTTAGAGATGCACAATACTGGACTTTTGCTGATATCTGATATCCAATATGTTGATAATTCCAAACCCATTTTAGCATATACTGATACCAATATACGCACTCCTTTTATTGTTGAAAAAACACCAAGTATCTTCACAGCAAAGAGAGGCTGAGTTAAGCTGAGCAGGGACTGTCTGGTAGTTGCTTTATGTTTGGGGCTTCTTTCAAAATGTTCATGGCTCACAGTTGGCAAACTTGAATGTGTTCATCCTAGGCAGCCAACTATTCCTGACAGTAAAAAATGGTACATTTTGCAGATATTTAAAGCCTTTATAGTATTTACACAGCAGATATGCACAGCTGTAAATATTAGCAGAAAATTTTCACATCTCTACAGCTACCAACATTAGCCCTAAAAAATTTTACAAGCTAATATCTGCTTATATGTACTTCATGCTGGTAATATTGTGGATCCCTACTGTTTTTAATTTTGCATGAAAAGGGAAGGAATTTGTCTTTGAATTGTTTGTGATAAAGTATGCCATTAAAAGATCAAGGGACCTTATTTTGAATGCATGTCTAGAGTGCAATGTAAGGCAAGGTCATTTAGGGAGTGCCTACACAGAGCCAGGTGCAGGGCAAAGAGGTTGCATTTAGTCCTTCGATTTGACATGGGTGTGCTTCAGGAATAACATGAATCAGACCAATCAGAGTGCATAGATATGTGCAAAAATTTATTTCAAATCTCAGTCTCTGTTACAATAGAGGGTGTGAATTTGTGTTTGTGTTTTTAAATATGGACTGGTGCTAAATTGAAATCATGTGACATAATTTGCCTCCTGGTGTACTCATAACACCTTTAATAATCTATATTTTTCTTAGCCTGAGTTTTTGTCAGGACCAGGTAGCAACAAGCAGATGTTTTTCTTGATTAACACGTTTTCAATCATCCTGATAATTCTTCGATTGTTCACTCCAGAGCGGCCTGTCAGATTCCTTCAGGAATTAAAGAACATTCAGGTGCAGGAAGGCAATGGAGTAACACTGTGCTGTGAACTCTCAAAACCTGGATCTCCAGTTCAGTGGAGGAAGGGAGACAAAGTGCTGACCAATGGAGAGAAATATCAGATGAAGAAATGCGGTTCCAACCTGGAGCTCCTCATCAAGAAAAGTCAGCCCGAGGACAGCGGCACTTACAGTTGTGTTTGTGATGATGTAAAAACGACCGCCACTATCATCATCAATGGTGAGAGCCAGTATGAGTTATTTAAAAAATATTTAAATGTTTGAATATCTTATACGGTGATCTTTGTTTTTGTCCTCAGCCATCCCAGTTACTTTCAAGCAAAAGCTGAAGAACCAGGAAGCTGTGGAGGAGGGCAGTGTGACACTGCGCTGTGAGCTCTCTAAACTGGGAGTCCCAGTGGAGTGGACAAAAGATGGCCAACTCCTGAAAGATGGAGATAAATATCAGATGAAGCAGGAGGGAAGGGTGGCTGAGATTCTGATCAGAAATTTAACTCTAAAAGATGCAGGAGAGTTCAGCTGTTTTGCTGGCAGTGTTGTGACTTCAGCGGATATTAAAGTAAGACGTACGTATTACATCAGCCAACTGGAAAAGACACTTCTGTTCAGTTATTTAAAATCTAACAAAAAAGGAAAATCAGAACTTAAGAAATGAGACTGAGAGGAAGGTAGACCCATTTTCAGTTTTGCTTTGCATGTTTTTTCAGCAATTCCTGTGACATTTAAAAAAGAAGTGGAGAGTTTGGAAATAAAGGAAGGAGACAGTGGAGTTTTCTCCTGTGAGCTCTCCAAACCTGGCGCTCCAGTGGAGTGGAGGAAAGGCAGAGTGGTCCTCAAACCAGGATACAAATATGAGATGAAGCAGGAGGGATGTCTCACTAAACTGATCATCAACAACATAGAAGAGAGTGATGCTGGGAGATATACCTGCAAGACTGATGATTGCCAATCAACTGCTGAGCTCACAGTTAAAGGTAATAAAGAGATTATGATAATGAAAATGATCATAGCAGGTCTAGGCCTCCTGATGAATATCCTAAATATCCTAGTAAAAATGCTATTAAATTAAATGCTATTATATTAAATGCTATGAAATAGAAAAATATCTTTTAAATACACAAATAGTTTATCATGAAAAATAAAAGAGAAAAACTACCCATGTAAACTTCTGCTTGCAGCTCCTCCAATCACATTCAAGACAAAGTTAAAGAACCAGCAAGTGGAGGAGGAGAACAGTGTTACACTGAGCTGTGAGTTGTCAAAGCCTGGCCTTTCTGTAGAGTGGAGAAAAGGACAAGAGGTGTTGAAGAATAACTTCAAGTACCAAATTAAAAACCGAAACTGCATCATGGAGCTGATGATCAAAAACTCACAGCTTGAAGACAGTGGCCTGTACAGCTGTAACTACGGTGATGTCAAGACAACAGCTAACGTCACGGTTACACGTAAGGGAGAACGAAAAATAAAAACACTTGTTATATGTACTGGATATATGTTTTGCATTCTTAAAAATTTCAGAAATTCGGGAAAAAATCCTGACATGAGTTTTTTAGGGCTATCTATTTTTAAAGAAAGAAGTTGAATATTTTCCAGGCTGTCCACCCTGTTCAAGTGTTTTTTCATTTAATTACAACTTCTCTTGTAGAATTAACACTTAGTTATCAAAGGCATAATAAAAACACCATAAAAACTGATTCATCCACAGCTATACCGCTCACCTTTAAAATGGGTCTGAAGAACCAGGAGGCCCCTGAAGGAGGCAACGTGTCCCTTCGCTGCGAGCTGTCCAGGGCTGGGGTGCCTGTGCAGTGGTGGAAGGGAGAGGATCAGCTCTTCCACAGTGGAAGATATCAGATGACACAGAGAGGAAGCATAGCTGAGATGCACATCAGAAACATCCAACCAGAAGATGTTGGAGAGTACAGCTGCATTCTGGGAGAGCAGAAGACAACAGCTGAGGTCAACGTGAGAGGTACATAAGATAAGATATTCCTTTATTAGTCCCACAAGGGGAAATTCCATAAATGCTGTTGTCTTACAAGCATAGCCCCATGTTAATACATGCATGAATGGTGATTTGTTTATTTTTTGTGATCATTTTTTTGAATTATTTTCATGAAAATTCCCAATAAGGATAAACATAGTGTTGTCTCATATTAGAACCCAATATCACATGTGCAGCTATATCGAACAGAGGATAGATGGATAGCAGGCCAAAAGAAACAGCAAACAAAACCAAGATAGGATTGTCTCTCAGCTCTCGATCTTCACAGAACAAACACACACATAAATAAGTAAAATGAACTGCACCATGTCTCTTCCACCCATCATCCTTCCACCCCCACCCCAAGGACCCCATGGATGGACCAAAAAAGTTATAAAGCTGTCATAGTAAAGCCTTGAGAGGTCTGATGGTGTAAAACCAACATGTTACATTATCAGATGCAGATCAGAGGCATGGTGCCATTTCTGCTGCCTCTATGTTAGCGGCATAAACAAAATCCAACAACCATTTCTGTACAGATATTAAATGCAGGGTTTCCAGCAACAGTATATAAGTCTTTTTATAGTCTTGAGGCCAGCTTAAAGGACATGTTTCTGTTTAATTGAATGCTCTAAATTAAAGCTGTCATTAACCAGAAGAACGTTGGGTGAGAATAGGATGGGTTTTGCCAATATATTTGATGATACGTCACAAACTCCCTTCCAGAAATCTGCAACCCCTGGACACTCCCAAACCTCGTAAAGAACGTGGCAGGTGGATTTATCAGGGCATAAACTGGATCATGTTTTATATGGATTTTAAAAATATTAACAAATAAACTTGGGTGGCTGTAAATATACCTGGGGCCCACCCGAGTATAGTCTATGTGGCAAATACAGGGAAACCTGTTCAACAGTATATTGCTGATTAAGTGTTGCTCACCCAGTACCTTTCTTAGATCATAGATAAATTAGACACTTTTCCTTTTTTGAGTTAAATGGTGACTCTAATTTTGTCATATAACTTTATCAGACTTGTGTATAGTTTTTAACTTTTGTAACAAATCCTTCTCTCCCCTTTTCTTTACCAGCGGCAGCATCGGTGTTCTTTGAGAAGGAACTGGAAAACCAAGCAGTGATGGAGGGGAAATCTGTGTTGCTGTCTTGTGAAGTTTCCAGTGCTAATGTCCCTGTCACTTGGAAGAAGGACAATACAGTGATAGAAGATGGAGGGAGATGCATCTTAAAGAAGAAAGGCCCCACACACACTTTGGAGATCAAGAAACTTTGTCTGGAGGATGCAGGAGAGTACAGCTGTATCAGCAGAGGCAAAAAGACAACTGCAAAGCTAATAGTGAGGGGTAGGTGGGATCTACTAAACATTGTCATCCTTCATTCATTGATATGTTTGGTCATATTGTTCACATCACTAACCAAGATTCTGTTCTTACCATATATGTTATAAACATATCCCATTCCATCTCTAAAAAGCCAGCTGTATCTAGCTTCCTCTTCCTCCACAGAGCGTGTGCGGATCGTTACGCCATTGCACGACATAACTGTGACAGCGGGTGAGGATGCAATGTTTTTGTGTGAGCTGAGCCATGCGGACGTGAGCGAGGGTGTCTGGTGGCTTGGTTCCAGCCCTCTCCAGAAGAACGAGATGAACCAGATGACGTGCCGAGGTCGTGAGCACCGGCTGATCCTCACCATGACAACACCTGAGGAGACTGGCACTGTGGCGTTTGTGATTGGGGAGGAGAGGACTTCTGCAAGTTTGTTGGTTGTTCCCAAACCAAAAGGTATACAGAAAAGGAAAGTTAATTGATAATATGTCAAAAATTGGTATTCATCAAATAAAATGATTAAACATCTAATACAAAGAACCTTATTTTTTCATTTTAGTTTTATTTGAGGAGAAACCCACAGATGTTATAATCATGGAAGGAGAGACAGCCACTTTATCCTGCAAGATCTCTGATTTAACCTCTTTGGTTACCTGGAGGCGTAACCACATCTTGCTCCGAAATGGTGATAAATATGAACTACGCAAGGAGGGAAAAGTTAACCTACTGATTATCCATGATGTGGATCCCCTTGATACTGGAATATACTCTTGTGATACTGGGGATGCGCAAAGCAATGCCAAACTTACTGTAACAGGTATGAATGTATATGATGCTACTTATAGATTAATGATTACTCTTCTACTGGCTTGCTATTGACAGAAATTGCATTTTGCCAGTTGCAATAGGGCTAATCTATTATCTTTTTGTTCTACCGTCTTTACCCAGAGCTCCCTCCATTCTTCCAAGAAGAACTGCAGAGTCATGAGGTTGAAGAAGGTGGTACAGCCTCCCTGTACTGTGAGCTCTCTAAACTTGGAGTGCCAATTCAGTGGAAGAAAAACAAACTGCCTTTAAGAGTCAGCAGAAAGTATGGGATAAAGCAAGATGGCTGCCTTCTGCAGCTCCACATAAATGACCTCAAACTTGAGGACAGTGGCAGCTACACATGCCAGGCAGGAAATGCAGAGACCACTGCAGTTGTGACAGTGAAAGGTGTGGGATTTTGGTTGTAACATCTTACTTTTTTACCTTGTGTCTTCGATATAGGTAACATTGCACTTTAAATCCCCTTTTTATAGAGCTTCCTCCATTCTTCAAGAAAGAACTAAGAAGTGTAGAGGCTGAGGAAGGAAGTATAGCCACTCTCTGCTGTGAGCTGTCTAAGCCTTTTGCATTGGTGCAGTGGAAGAAGAACAGACAGCCTCTGAAGGCTAGCATAAAATATGAGATGAAACAAGATGGCTGCATCCTTCAGCTTAGCATCAAGGAGCTCGCACCTGAAGACCGTGGGAGCTATACTTGTCAGGCAGGAAGTGCAGAGACCACTGCAACTTTATCAGTGAAAGGTGTGTTCATGTAGACATATTCATTGCATTCAGCTAAGGAGGCTAAAACAATATTTTATTCAGTTTTGATTGGCAATTTCTGAAGTTAAAGTTAAAAATATTGCTTCATTAGTGTCTGATCTTCCTCTTTTCCAGAGCTCCCACCATTTTTCAAGGAAGAACTGTGTAATGTGAGAGCTGATGAGGGAGGTATGGCAACACTGCGCTGTGAGCTGTCTAAGCCTGGAGTTTGGGTACAGTGGAAGAAGAATAAGATGCTTCTGAGAGCAAACAGGAAGTATGAAATAAAGCAAGATGGCTGCCTCCACCAACTTTATATAAAGGATCTCAAAGCTGAGGACAGTGGCAGCTACACATGTCAAGCTGAAAATTCTGAAACAACTGCAACTGTGACAGTGAAAGGTGTGTTCATTTTGACATCTTTATTTGAATTTTAGATAATGAGCTTCCCTTAATCATGCAAAAAGGCAAATAATCATCAACTTGCTGAAAGCCTTGTATCACAAACATTATCTATACTTTATTCTACCTTGTCAGTGATGATATTACATTAAGCCATCCTATTTTGTAAGTCTGAAACAATCAACTTTTTACAGAGCTGCCACCATATTTCAAAGAAGAACTGCAGAATTTGGAGGTAGAAGAAGGAGCTACAGCCTCTCTGTGCTGTGAGCTGTCTAAGCCGGGAGTGTCGGTACAATGGAAGAAGAACAGGCAAACACTGAGAGCCAACAGGAAGTATGACATGCAGCAGGACAGTTGCCAACTCCAGCTACACATCAAAGATCTTACACTTGAGGACAGTGGCAGTTACACATGTCAGGCAGGAGGGGAAGAAACCACTGCAGCTGTTATAGTGAAAGGTTTGTCCATCAGAAGAGTCTGACTTTAAATTATGGTATTGATGTAAGAAATGTCTGCATTTTGTTGTGCAGTGCTTTTCTGCCCTTCCATGTTTGGTTTATTTGTTAGATTGCTTTCTACACTTTATAATAAGCCGCAGGGGAAAGGTCCTCCAAAAATCTATAAAATTCTGTTTTTGCACATTTAAAGAATGGTTTACATTACACTATAGCAGTAGTTCTCAACTAGAAAAGCCTCAGGACCTGCCTCCACTTATTCAGTGGTTTTCATCGTGGGGGTCCGGACCTCCTTAGGGGTCGCGGGATACTGAGAGGGGGTTGTCAGATGCCTTCCAAAAATAAAGAATATTTTGAAATGATTTCCAATTATATATTTTACCCATTCTTATGAAAATTTGCATAAAGTTAGTTAAATTTAAAATGAAGTCATGGTCATTTAGTGAGATGTATGCTTAAACCAAAGTACATTTAAAAATCCATAGAATGTAAGTCTGCACATGACTGCTCTTGAATTTGCATGGCTGTGTTTAACTATGCTTCAACCATATCCATGTACAGTGGGGCTCCGTGGTCTCTTTCACCATTACTTTGGTGGTTGTGGGCTGAAAAGTTTGAGACCTGCTGCTTTCCTCAGTGAGAAATTGCAACACAAATTTCTGATATTTTTCAACCAACTGGATTCATCTAATCAAAAGTAGTACAATTTTGACCACTCACAGTACATGAAACATGGAAATCAAAAGACAGGACAAACAAAGCATGTTTTAAAGGAGATTCATGGATGTTTTTGCACAATTGTTATTTCAAGGAATTCGAGTGACCCACAGAAAAGGGCTCCTGACCAGTTGAGAACCACTGCACTCAGGATGTGCAATTCAGTTTTTATTGTCTTGTTTTTTAGAACTCCCTCCATTCTTCAAGGAAGACTTAATAAGTGTGGAGGCTGAAGAGGAGGGTACAGCCTCTCTGTGCTGTGAGCTTTCTAAGCCTGAAGTGTTGGTACAATGGAAGAAGAATAAGCTACCGTTAAGAGCAAACAGAAAATATGAGATGAAACAGGATGGCTGCTTTCTTCACCTACATATCAAGGATCTCAAACCTGAGGACAGTGGCAGCTACACATGTGAAGCAGGAAGTGCAGAGACCACTGCGTCTCTGACAGTGAAAGGTTTGTCAATTTGGCGTGAAGAATTTCCTTTTAGCACAGCATGCATTCAACAAAAAGGTGAAATGCAGTAGAACTAAACATTTCCAGAACTTCTGGTTGGAATTTTAACAGCCCAGATTTGTAAGTTTCCTGATACTGCATGATTCTACATGTTTGATCACGGACACCTCAGTTGTCTTCCATTTTTGCTTAAGTTTGTCCAATCCCTATGTATTATCCCAGTGCTCCCACTGTTCTTCAAGGAAGGCTTGTACAGCATGGAGGTTGAAGAGGGAGGGACAGTTTCTCTATCCTGTGAGCTGTCTAAGCCTGGAGTATCCATACAATGGAAGAAGAACAGGCTGCCACTTCGAGCTGGCAGGAAGTATGAGATGAAGCAGGATGGCTGCCAGCTTCAGCTGCACATCAAGGAACTCAAATCTGAGGACAGTGGCAGCTACACATGTCATGCAGGAAATGCAGAGACTAGTGCAACCTTGACAGTGAAAGGTCTGTCATTTCACAGAGAAGAATTCAGTTTCTCCTTTGCATGCATTCAAATTTACAAACAAAGCTGTAGTTTCACCTTAACATTTTTTTTTTTGATTTGTTATAACCTCTTGAAAATTTCTGAATCACAAAAAAGATTTTTTTTTTGTTTATGAGGTAGAATATTTCAATACTAGCATGTTTTTTTTTTTTTTTTTTTTTTTTGCAGAGCCTACTCCATATTTTAACAAAGAATTACAAAGTGAAGAGGTTGAGGAGGGAGGTATAGCCTCTCTGTGCTGTGAGCTGTCTAAGCCTGGAGTGTCTGTCCAGTGGAAGAAAAACAATCTGCTACTGAGAGCTAACAGAAAGTATGAGATGAAACAGGATGGCAGCTTCCTACAGCTTTACATCAAAGATCTTGAACTAGCCGACAGTGGCAAGTACACATGTCAAGCTGGAAGTGCAGAGACTACGGCAGCTTTATCAGTGAAAGGTTCGAGCATTTTACAGTGACAAAATTCAATGCTTATAATGAAGTTTGAGAAAAAGATGATTTGCTAGAATTCTCTCTGTCATGAGTTGCTCTTTATATAAAGAGACATTTTAAGTTTGCCAGCAAGCCTTGACAGGGAAATTCTGACTATTCAGCCTAGAATTATCTTACTTTCAAGCATTTTCCTTTATTCTGAAGTTTATTCAATATTTTATTATATTCCTAGAGCTTCCACTGTCCTTCAAGAAAGACTTGGTGAGTGTTGAAGTTGAGGAGGGAGCTACAGCCACACTGTGTTGTGAGCTATCCAAGCCTGGGATGTCAGTCCAATGGAAGAAGAACAAGCTGCCACTGAGAGCAAACAGGAAGTATGAACTGCAGCAGGATGGCTGCATCCATCAACTCCAAATTAAAGATGTCAAACCTGAGGACAGTGGCAGCTTCACGTGTCAGGCAGGGAATGCAGAGACCACTGCAGCAGTGACAGTGAAAGGTGGGGCACTTTCACAGAATTTTAGCATTGCATGCCTTTAAACTAAATGAAATTAGTCAGGCTGATGCCATCTGGGTGTAACTGAACTGGTTACAGTAATAGTTCGAACTTTGACTATACATTTGCTGATTCTGAAAGTCTGGTAACAGTGCAAGGTGTATGCATTAATCTTAAAGAATGTCTAATCTTTACATATCATTCCAGCGCTCCCACCTTTCTTCAAGGAAGACCTGTGCAGTGTGGAGGTTGAGGAGGGAGGTACAGCTTATTTGTACTGTGAGCTGTCTAAGCCTGGAGTACCCGTACAATGGAAGAGAAACACTCTTCCTCTGAGAGCCAACAGGAAGTATGAGATGAAGCAGGAAGGTTGCAAACTTCAGCTACACATCAAGGAGCTCAAACCTGAGGACAGTGGCAGCTACACATGTCAGGCAGAAAGTGCAGAAACTACTGCAACTTTATCGGTCAAAGGTGTGCTGTGTTTCACAGAGTGGAAGTTAGCAGAGAAGTATTATTAAAGACAATTTGCCCCCTACTGGTAAACAGACAATCATTTCCTATTAAACATATGTTTGTTGAACCAATCTTTGTTTATTTTTAAAGTGCTCCTGCCATTCTTCAAGGAAGACTTGCGTAGTGTGGAGGTGGAGGAGGGAGATACAGCATCTCTTTGCTGCGAATTATCTAAGCCTGGAGTGACAGTACAATGGAAAAGAAATAAGCTGCCACTGAGAGCCAACAGGAAGTATGAGATGAAGCAAGATGGCTGCCAACTTCAGCTCCACATCAAAGATCTCAAACCTGAGGACAATGGCAGTTACACATGCCAAGCAGGAAGTGCAGAGACCACTGCAACTGTGACAGTGAAAGGTTGGATATTTTAATATCTACTAATGTTTTATGAAATGCATTTCCCTTTTTGGCTAGCTGTATGTGATTCTCAATAATAGTAATGTTTTCCAATCATTTAATATTTTGCCAGAGCTCCCACCATTTTTCAAGTTAAACTTATCTAATGTCGAAGTTGAAGAGGGAAGCACAGCTTCTCTCTCCTGTGAGCTGTCTAAGCCTGGAGTATCTGTACAATGGAATAAGAACAAGCTTCCTCTCAGAGCCAACAGGAAGTTTGAAATGAGGCAAGATGGCTGCCAGGTTCAGCTGCAGATTAAGGAGCTCAAACCAGAGGACAGTGGGAGTTACACCTGCCATGCAGGAAGTGCAGAAACTACTGCGACTTTGTCAGTCAAAGGTATGGTCATTTTGGTACTTAACCAAAGGCCTTTTTTTTTTTTTTCAAAGACATGTTTTTGCTTTTTGCTTTTTGTAAATGCTGTTCAGTATTTACATCACTTCAGTGTTTCCTGATTCTTTCCTTTTATCTCAGAGCTTCCACCTTTCTTCAAAGAGGACTTATCTAGTGTGGAAGTTGAAGAGGGAAGCACAGCCTCCCTGCGCTGTGAGCTGTCAAGACCTGCATTGTCTGTACAGTGGAGGAAGAACAAGCTTCCTCTAAGAGCTAACAGGAAATACGAGATAAAGCAGGAGGGCTGCGTCCTCCACCTTCACATCAAGGAGCTGAAACCTGAGGACAGTGGCAGCTACACATGCCATGCAGGAAGTGCAGAGACCACTGCAACTGTGACAGTGAAAGGTATGCTCATGTTGGGTGTTACCAAGACCACCTCATAGGGGGTAATAAAGGGGAGAGCTTTCTGGGGCCCAGCCAAAGTCGGAGCTCAGAGAGGTCTGCAAAATCACGGTCCACTGAAAAGTTAAGCTCTTTAACGATACTTTATTTTTATACCTGAATAATCACCATTCCTATCAAAGCAACAAAACACAAAATTTATTTTTTATACTGTACAAATATATCCTTTAGGAAAACAACCTTTCTTTAAACCAAATTACTTTGTTTTTGGTAAAGTTAACTGTGTGGATGGGCACACTGATCTGAACCATTTTGAAAGTAAGTAAGTACATTTTATTTGTATAACACCTTTCACAGAACAACGCCACAAAGTGCTTCACAACACTTAAAATGAAATCACAACAAATAAACAACAGCAAAGCAAAAAAAAAAAAAAAAGAAACACCACAGAAAAATTGCATAAATCCAAATCAATGTTAGAGATGTTCAAAAGCTAATCTGAAAAGATGTGTCTTAAGCTCCTTTTTGAAAGCCTTTGCTTAAGCAGCTGCATGCAACTCAAGTGGAACAGAGTACCAAACAGTAGGCACCACATATTCAAAAGCATGGTCACCTTTAGTTTTTAGATGAAATTGAGGGACCCCAGTCGACCTGAGTGATCGACTGGGGATGTAGGGATGGAGCAGGTCTAAGATGTAATCAGGTGCCTACCTGTGAAGGGCTTTACGTTCTGGACATAAACAAGGATCTTAAAATGAATTCAGAAGATAATTGGGAGCCAATGGAAGGAAAATAAAATTTAAGGGACGTAAGTTCTCCTTGGAGATCTAGTCAGCAATCTTGCAGCAGCACTTTGAACCAATTGTAACCAATTAAGAGAGGATTTATTAAAGCAGGTAAAAAGAGAATTGCAATTGTCAAGCAGAGAGGACAAAAAAGTATAAGCATTTCTAACTCAGCTTCTCCTTAAAGAGGAAGACAGGGATCCAAAGTCATTTCTCAACATAAGAAGAGATGTTCTCTGATGCGATGATGAGGATCTCAAGTTTTATCAGTTTTTAACTGAAGGAAGTTATCAGTCATCCAGTCCTTATTGGCAGTCAAATAGTCAAGCAACATAATAATTTTATCAGTTTCAATGGCTCTGAAAAACATATACAGTGGAATTTCATCAGCATACAAGTGGTATGACGGTCCTTTAAATTTACTGACGATGCTGCTCAGAGGAAGCATATAAGGAGAGAATAAAATAGGCCCCAAGACAGATCCTTGGGGCACACAACACAACAGAGCAGCTCATTTGGAAACACATGGACCAACTGACAAAAAAATTCCTATTAGACAGGTAGCTGCAGAACCAGTCAAGGGCACTCCCTGTGCCACCGTATATCACTCATCTTCTGAGTCTGTCAATTAAAATACTATGAGCCATGGTATCAAAAGCAGACCTCAGGTCAAGTAGAACCAAAACTGAGCATTTACCTGCATCTGAGGATGTCATAATATCATTAGAACTCTGCAGTAACGTTAGACTTCAAAGTAATCAGCATGCCAGAAAATTAAACAGAAAAAACTGACACAATATTAATGTAAATAATTACACAATAGAAAAGAGGCCAAAAATAGGCAAAAAGTGACACAAAAAATGTGAAAATGACCAAAAAGCAGCAAAATGGGTCAAAATTGGCAAAAAGGAGTGGCCAAATGTGACAAATAATCAGTGAAAAGCGACTTAAATGGGCAAAAGCTGCAAAAATGGAGTTAAAATGCCAAAAAGAAGTGAAAAATATTGGCGTAAAGTGGCATGAGAGTGGCACTAAAGGGCGAAAAACAGCAAAAATAGGTTAAAAGTGGTAAAAGGGTGGAAAAACATTAAAAATCGGTTAAAAGTGGCTAAACAATGACCAAAACTGGCATAAAGTAGCAAACATTGGGTTTGATGTGGCCAAAAAAGGTAAAAACTGTCAAAATTGGTTAGAAATGACAAAAAGAAGTAGCAAAAAAAAGGGGTGGAAAAAGTGTTGGAAAGGGGTTGAAAACTAGCATGAATAAATAATTTGGTCCAGAATGAGGCACTCTAGCTCCAATCATACACAATCAGCAGGCATGCACGATGTCATCAGTAATTCATAAGTGGGTAGGGCCCGTTCCCTGGGTTTTCTAGGGGCCCTACCCAGTTATGTGGGCAGCTGTGGGTGTTACTGTGCATACATTAAAATCAAAAGTTTAGATTTTTTTTCAACTGACAAGGTGGTATGCCGTATCTTTCAAAAAAGGGATTTCAGTTGTTTGAAGTCTGGGAAACTGGTGATTTTTTTTCAGTGAAGAGTAATCATTTTGCAATTTAGTAATATTGTTGTCCTTCACATCACTATATTAAGCTTTGTATTCCTGTATAGTCTGTAAGCCAAAGCATACTGGAAAAACAAAATATGTTTACATATGTAGCTGTCTTGCATTGTGTAAAGCAATATTTTGTTTATTTTGCTCAACCCACGTAGAGCTCACTCTGTTCTTCAGCAAAGGTTTACAGAGTATGGAGGCTGAGGAGGGAGCTACAGCATCCCTTTGCTGTGAGCTGTTTAAGCCTGGAGTGTCAGTACAATGGAAGAGGGACAAGCTGCCACTGAGGGCCATTTTGTATCAAAATACACCACATAAATCAGCTAAAACTTTTTTTTTCTCTTGTTCAGCACTCCCACCTCCGCCAAAGATAGAGCCTCCCACGTTACAGCCTCGGACAAAACCAAATCTGTCTCTCGAGGAGGAGAAGCCTGATATCCCAGTGACTAAACCTGTTCCTCCAGAGCCCAAAAAGAGAACCAATAGGAAACCATCAATTACCTCTATAGACAAAGATGTGGAACCACTGGTTGATCTAAGACAGTCTGTACAGAGAGAAAACAGGGAAGACCAAAAGGGCATACAGGCTGCAAAGACAGTGGAGAAAGACTTTGAAGTTGCACTGAATGTAAAACAACAGGAAAGACATGAGGAGAAAGACAGTGAGGTGTTCGAAAAAGTCAAAAAGACAATGAGACTACTGGGGAAAGAGGATGGGGTTGACAGACATGTGGAAGATCGGGAAAGGTCATTGGAAACAGAAAAAGACATTACAATGGAAAGAAGACAAGCAAGATTAAATATCGAGAATACAGTCAGGGTTGAACAAAATGAAAGTCAGCCAGTCAAGGCTCATGGTGATACTGTGTTTGAACAAAATAAAAATCAACTGATATTCTTAGAAAAAGAAAGGGAAGTTGATCAGAACCAAAAACCATGGTCAAAACTACCATGTGAAGTTGACAGGAAGGAAAACGTTCAAGGAACCTTGCAGTGGAAGGTCAGTGAGGAAGAAAAGCAGCCTTTAAAACTTAAAGCAAAGTATATCGAGGAAGAACAAATAAAGGAACTTCAAAAGGAGAATGAAGTGCACAAAACAGAAGAGGAACCTTTGAAACCACCAGTAAGATCTAAAGGAAAGGTGGTGGGTGCAAAGGAACCATTTAAAGATGTTGCAAAGGAAACAGAGGAGTTGAATGACCCATCAGTGAAGTCTGCTGTAAGTGATGCTGAAGGAGAACAGAGAAGGTATGTGAAACAAGTGTCAACAGAAGTGGAGAGGGAGAAGACTGAACTACCGATGAAGAAACAGGCTTTAGAGCAACCAGAAAAGACTGTAAAAGAGGCTGAAATTGCAGCTCCAAAACCACCAGTGAGGATGAAAAGCAAAACAAGAGGGGGAATGGATAAACAGTATTCAAGGGACACAGAGACTGATCAAGAAGATCAGCAGACAATAAGAGCTGTGTTGAAACTATCAGATGATCAGCCAGTGAAGCCTACAGAAGAAACTTTGAAGAAACAAGTTGAGGATAAGCCAAGATTTGAGAGGTCAGTAACATCTGAGGCTGATATAGTCGAGAAGATTAAGCAAACTGTGAGAACTATAGAGCAAAATGTAGACACCAAACAACCAGTAAAACAACCAACCACAGACACAGAGGCCGCTGAGATTATGAAGCAGACTGTAAAAGCTGTAGAGACAGACACAAGCATCAGACAGCCAATGAAACAGCCTTATACTGCAGACACTGAGGTAGCTGAAATTATAAAGCAACCTGCTAAAGCTGTAGACACAGACACAAGCATCAGGCAGCCAATGAAACAGCCTTATACTGCAGACACTGAGGTAGCTGAGATTATAATACAACCTGCTAAAGCTGCAGAGACTGATGCAAAAGTCAAACAGCCTTATACTACCAACACTGAGATAACTGAGATTATAAAGCAATCTGTTAAAGCTAAAGAAACAGATGCAAACATTAAACAATCAACCCAGCAACCTTTTATGGCAGACACTGAAAAAGCTGAAATTATAAAGCAACCTGCTAAATCTATAGAAGCAGACTTAAACATCAAACAACCAATCAAACAACCAGTCAAACCTATGAGAAAAGAACCTGAAGTGGACCAGGAAATTAAACTGGTAGTGGAACCAATGAGATGGGAGGAACAACAAACAACAAAGACTACAGAAGAAATTCCCCTCCTGTACATTTCTGAGGATGACACTTTCTCTGAGGCTTTGACTGACATACCCCCAGACCTCAGCAGCGACAGGTCAAAGCAACCATTTACTCTTCTTCCTGTTGATGAACCCCAGAAGGTTCAACTTCAAAACAAAGAAACACCACAATTAGACTTTAGCGTTGATGATGAACCCCAACTACAAGAAGCTGCAGTCAAGATCCAGGCTGCCTTTAAAGGCTATAAAACCCGTAAAGACATGCGGCCTGTCTTTAAAGAGGTGTTTAAGAACCAGAGTGCAGATCTTCATGGTACTTTAACTCTAGCTTGTGTTGTCGAAGGAAAACCCAGCACCGTACGCTGGTTGAAAAACAACAAAGAAATCATTGCTGATCAACGCTGCCACATTGACACTACAGAGAACGGCTTATGCACCCTAGTGATCAAAAACTTAACCACAAATGACAGTGGGATCTATACATGTGAAGTTGTGAATAAGTTTGGTGTGACTTCCTACAATGGAAACATAACAGTTGTACAGCCTCAGAATCCTGCTCCTATGGCTCAGAAGCCCATACATCCACCCCTCGCGGCCATAACTCCTCTGCAACTCGCACCACAGAGGCCTGAAACCCAGAATCAGATACCTGCCTCTGCTGCTGATGAGGCAAACTATGTAGAAAGTGTCACTGAATCTCTGTGGGAGGTCTACAACATGACGGAGCAGGACGCTCAGAGGAGACTGCAAGAGAGAAGAGCATCCTCACCCATCGCTTCAAGCTCCAGTGAGTTTATTTTTTTCACTGTTGTGACAAAGACAAGGATTTTTTTGGCCTCATATCTACAGGATGTAACTTTTCTACTTTTTTTCTTTCCGCAGTGTCAAGTCCCTCTGATTATGAAACTGCTCCAGATATAATGGAACCTGTTGAGACTGCTCCAGCTGTACAAAGGTCAGGGGCAGAAACAAGAAGAGTTTTGTTACTTTGACTGGGTTGCATGTTCATTATATTGTTATTATAAATATACCCAAATGAATACTTTTGCAGAGAGGTGACAAAACCAGTGGAGCAGCTCCCTCCAAAAGATGATAATGAACAGCTGGATGCCCTGCAACCCCCTATGAAACTACTGAAAGTAAAAGGTCAGTGCTGTATAGCACTGAGCAGTTTTTGTCAAGTTTTCTGTGAAGTTTATCACACTGGTGTTCCCCTCTTCTCTGTAGGGGCTCATGAAGGTAAAATGAGGACACCATCTCCTAAACACCACCGTGCTCACACACCCTTAACTAGTACTGTCTCTGGATCAGAGTCAGAGGGAGAAGAGGATAGACGAGAGGCAAGCTGATAAGTATGATTAATTGTACTACAATAACTGAGACATTTCATAACCAATCAAATATCTTTTTCCTTCTTAACCCCAGACGTTTGAAATATACGTGGCTCGAGCTGACTGCAGCCCTGACAGTGAAACAAAGGACAGTTTTATTCTGAAGGAGGGCCAGTTTGTAGAGGTCCTGGACTCTGTTCATCCAGATAGGTGGCTGGTAAGGACCAAACCCACTAAAACCAACCCTGCTAGACAGGGATGGGTGTGTCCCGCCTACCTGGAGAAGAAGAGAAAGGTAGGTTTAGACAAGTATGAGTGACCATTGTCATATTATGAAATCTTAAGTATACTCTGCAGGTTTTCCTGATTTTTCTTTAGACACATTTATTTATCAGGTTATGACAAAATTAAAAGGCTGCTTTTAATAAATACATGCCATTATTTGAAACAGGAGACCTTCCCACAGTTAAGAGCACCTCAAGAGGATCTTGATGGAATCGGGTCTACAGGAGAGGAGTACAAGAGAGCTCTGAGGTCTGTCATTTTTCTATTATAAAATGGGAGATTAAATAATATAGGCCAAGTGCATTATTATTGGATACTTGAATTATCATTATTTCTATTTCATCACCAATTTTATCAGGGTTCCTACAGGTCTGTTAAAAAGTCTGATATAATCTTAAATGGCACACTTAAAATTTAAGGCTACAAAAAGTCTTTAAAAGTTTGATTTTTACCAGTAAGAGGTGATATATACTAGAAGCCACATTGTCTCAGACATCCTTATCCAATCTTTTTTTTTTTTTTAGAAAATTTGTCATGATAAAATTAGTCATACAACGTAATGATAGAATAGAGGCATTAAATGAGCAAGAAATCATCAAATTTGGGCGTTTATGACAAAAAAATCTTTTGTTCTATACCATTTGACATTTCATAAACACTTTATTGAATCAGAAAATTAAGCCCTAGTTGAGTGTACTTAGAAATCTTGAATGCCTTTCATTTCATTTAAATTGTTTTCTAAAAGCTTGTAGGAACCCTGCTCTATATTCTTACAAATCAACTTTTGTGTTGATAGAAAATGTAGTTGTTCTAACAACAAATTTCCTGGATTAAAACAGTAAGAAACAAATGCAACTACAACACAAGATACACAATTGATCTGTACTTCATTTCTGTTATTTTCAGCCAACTGATCCAAGGTCTCGTTGATGGAGAAGAGGAATATGTGAAGGAGATGAAGATGTTTACTTCTAACCAGCTGAATTATTTGGAATCTTGTCGGAACATTCCCATTAACATCCTCAACCAGAAAGAGATCATTTTTAGGAATATCAAAGACATTGTTTTTCTGCATGAGAGGTAACAAATGCACACACAAGCAGGAAATATATATTTTTAAATTCAACATAACAATATCATTTAAATGTTTTATTACAGTGTGCAAGTAGGTTGAAAGAATATGTCTTCTTCTTAGGATTGTCCTGCCTGGTCTCAGAGTTTGTACCACAGACGACGATGTGGCCATGCATTTGATTAAACACACTGAGGACTTTGAGAAATATCTTCACTACATGGTGGGACAAGCACAAGCAGAAGCCTGCATCAGTGACAAGGCTATCCAGCAGTTTTTCAAAGTATACCTAAAATCTGTATGGATTTAATAGTAAACATTTTACATGAGCAATGTGGCAACTAAAAAGCACCTTTTCTGAAACTTAACCGAGGTTGTTTTTCTCTCAAATGTTTGTCTTTACACTTTAGGAACTAACAGAATCTGGTAAGCCTGATGCCCCGGTCATGGATGTCCTGACCTTCCTCCAACGGCCGGTGGAGAGGATTCAAACCTACCAGGCTTTACTGAAGGTCAGTGCTTCGCTTTTATCTGAAACCCCCAGTAATTATCATCAGCAGGAGAGTGGTAATGCCTCATTGCCTGTCGTGCACATCACTATCATGAAGTTTTGCTGTCTGATTAATGTCTTGGATGTAAATATGATATTTACTATCAGGAGTTGATCAAGAACAAGGCTAAAAGTGGCCAGAGTTGCTGTCTTTTGGAGGATGCTTTTTCCACTGTGTCCTGTCTGCCCTGGAGGTCTGACAACTTGCACCAGGCATCCCTCATTGAGAACTATCCAGCTCCCCTGACTGCTCTGGGTGAGCCTGTGAGACAGGTAAATGCAAATGACTGTCCTGCATATAAGGAGGTTACCAGGTGGACAAAATGATGCATATAGCTTGTTCTTATGACTTACTCTGTGACCACGTTATTGCATCAGCTCTGTCAACTTTGTTCCACAATACTGTGTACATAGTTTAACTCAGTATAAATCCACAAATTACAGTACTTGTGGGTGGTTATGTGACTTTGAGGGTCACTCTGATTTAAGACACACAGTCACAAATGTTCATTTTACTGCATGGCACTCACTTTATTTCAGGGAGTCTTCACAGTATGGGAGGAATCTCCAGAAAGTAAAACCACCACTAGAGGGCATCAGAGACAAGTGTTTCTCTTCAAGGAATGTATTGTACTATGTAAATTGAAGGGTGACACATACTCTTTCAAGAACAAAATGAAGGTAAGAGCTTTTCATCTCTTATCCTATTTATTCCCATTTATCCTTTGTATATTAATAGATAAAAATGCTGTTTAATTGTGTAGTTTACCACAGGTAATAACAGATTCTGTATGTGAGTGTACTCTCACAGCTTTGCCAGCTCTTTGCATTTATTTGCCTTTCTTTATCTCACTTTTTCTATCTACCCAGCTGAATGATGTAGAAATAAAGGAGACTATAGGTGCAGAGGAAAAGTCTTGGGGGTTGTGGCATGAACACAGGGGCTCATTGCGAAGGTACACCCTGCAGGGTCGCTCCTCTGTGGTGAAACTTTCCTGGCTAAAGGATCTAAGGGAGTTACAGCAACGCTCCAGCCTGACCACTAATTGTACGTATTTTGCTTTTGAAAGGGAAGTTCATTCTGGGTTTGAAAATCATTTCTTCTCTGAGTGATTCAAGATTATATTTGTGTCTCTCAACAGGCCTGCCTATATTTGAGTCACTCTTGTCTGATTGCACAACAAAGATTGGCCAGACAATCAAACTGACCTGTAAAGTCACAGGATCACCAAAACCAGTGGTTAGCTGGCTCAAAGGTCAGAAATAGCTCACTCAAATATCATATACTATACATGTTTGCCAGTGTAAAAGGAAATTAAAATATCCAGTTTGGTCTGGCATTTTCCTCTGTATTTATTCTCTTGAAAAACAGAAGTATGATTTCCTGACCACATTTATCCTGTAAGCATTGTGAAGTTCTGTTGCACTGAGTAAAATTCTGATGTTCACGTCATAGATGGTCTTCCTTTAGAGGATGACCCACGTCACATCATCACAGCCGACCGGTTAGGAACCTGCAGTCTCATCCTGGACAGTCTCACTGCAGAGGACTCTGGACAGTATGCTTGCTATGCTACCAGCCCCATGGGCAGCGCTGGTACTCTGGCCAAAGTGGTAGTGCAGGGTGAGTCTATGAATGTAGTATAAGATGTACATGCTTTGTCATAAAAAAACAACCACTTTACAAATTAGTTTATTATAATTGTTCAATATCTTTGATAAAATAGGCAATACTAGTACTACTACAGCATATACGTAATATCATTGCGATTTTTTAATCACTGTTCACAAGTCTCCTTCTTGCACAGTCACTCAGTTGTGAGGACGGCTTGGTCTAGGCAGATTTACACATGTGCCATATTCCTTCCATTTCTTGATGATGGATTTAACTGAGCTCTAGGGGATGTTCAGTGCCTTGTATTTTTTTGTATCCTTCCCCTGACTTATACTTTTCAACCTTTTCTCTGAGTTGTTTGGAGTGTTCTTTTGTCTTCATGGTGTAATGGTAGCCAGGGATACTGATTAACCAGTGACTGGACCTTCCAGACACAGGTGTCTTTACACTACAATCACTTGCAACATTCACTGCAATCAGGTGATCCCTATTTCACTAATTGTGAGACTACTAGCACCAATAGGCTAGACCTCTGTTAGGACAGTCCTCTTAAATGTGGAAGTGTGGATATGTGGAAATGTAAAAAGCCAAATTATACAATCGGCCATGACTGATTTACAAAATCAATGAAAGGGTAAAAAAATGCAAGAGTGTGAAAACTTTTTACAGGCACTGTATATTTTTACAACTTCAGTCACTACTATTTTCCTTCTCTACTGGCAGTACTTATATTACTTACTACTGGTTGCCATTACTGTTGCCATCACTGTGTATCTACCTGTTATTACATGGGTAAAAAATTGTGTTTTTATCTTTTCCAGCTCCTCCTAGATTTGTGTCTCGCCTGGAGAGTGCCTGTCTGATAGATGGGGAGGATATTCAGTTTATCTGCTCCACACTTACTACTCCTTTACCACGAATCAGGTATGGCAACACATTGACAATTTAACCTCACTGACTGCTATTTTTAGTTTTCTTGTTGAGTGTCTGTTTCATACCTATGCATCTTTGGGTTTTTTAGATGGTTTAAAGATGGAAGAGAATTGACTGACCAGAAAAAATACTCCATCCAGAATGATGCTCGCAGTGGGATCTTGTGCCTGACGGTCATCAGGGCATCTGAGGCAGACATTGGACAGTATGAGTGTGAGGTATAAAACCCCTATCAGTTATGTCTTAAAGCTTCAGTGTTATTGATATCTGTGAATTGATAAGATTGCCAATTAACTGTATTGTGTTCAGCTGTGGAATGAGTTTGGCTGCGTCAAATGCAAAGCAGGACTGTGCCCAGCTTATGTACCAACAACTGACATTGAGATTGACCAACCACAGGACCTGCCTCCTAAAGGTATGACTGCCAGAGATGCTAAAGGTAAATATTCTCCACATAGATTTGACACCCAAGAATGGGTTTTCATTCAGATCCACACTTTTAAAAGTTTAGCAGCCATTGAGAAGGGTAAAAGCACATGCCATTGTCAAGTTTTACTTCAGTTCATATCACATCTGACCCTTTTCAACATCATGTCATATGACAGTCCTCCACTTCTCAATGAACTGAAACAAACTGCATCAATTTCCACTTCCAACCACTACCATTCTTTCATTCTATCAAAGTTGATGTCATTTTATGATTTCATTCATGTTTACTTTTCCCCATTTCACACACCCTCACATCATAAGAAGCTCGAACTACCATAACAGTTATCACTAGATCCTCTGAGAATATGGCATGGACTTCAGTCAATGCATGGATGGACAGTTACTACTTGTTCAGTGTAGCAAATATGAATGAACTGGGATTAAATATAATAGATGCTGATATGCATGAACTAAAACATATTGTTATAGCCATAATTATTTTTCCATCTCTAAAATTTACAAATGGGTTATTGCATGTTCTAAAAATCCATCCATGCTCCATATTCATAATTTTGCTAAATACATTTATGACAAGTTTAACCCTTCACCATACCACTACATCTTAGTCCATATTTCACTTATACCTCACCCCAACGGCCATCTCTGACCTAACAATTCAACATGACCATCTTAACATTTCCTTTTTGGTTTTCCATCTGTGTCACCCCTCATTTCATCTGTTTGTCACACTTGTGAGTGGTGTAAATCATCTTCATAAGTGTTCATAGTTCACAGTTTGAGACTTGATGTGGGACCTCAAACCTAACAATAACTTCTTTTAACAACTGTCCATTGCCACAGTTAATTTCAGCAGGATCTGGTTGATAACATCCAACATAGACATTGTACTCCCCTTTCCGCATCCTCATTCATAAAAGACAATGATACATTTTCTTGTATGACATGTTTTGTGTTCTTCAAGTTTCCACTTTCAACAATGGAAATCAACCTGAACCGGCAGGATCATTTACCTCCATCCGTCTGTTACAAGTGTCCAAAAGTCAGCCAATCCTAAAGGTTTTGTGAACTTACAGAGGTGATTTGGCAAGTATCACCTGTATCTCCCATTTCATGTAGTGATTTTCCAATGTTGCCGGTATCCATTTATTTTTAAGCTTCACTATCACACAGGTTACGCGATGATATTATTAGCAGTTTAATATAGAAAAGCATTCAAACATCTCAATAGAATAATTAAATGTTGGTTAAAAATACAAATGTTCTCCTCTTTAAGGACTTGCCTTAGTTTCTTTTTGACTTTCTCTGGACACAGATCATTATGTTTGTCCTGCCATTCTCCATAACCTTCATGTTTTTCCATCTCCCTCTGACTATCTCTAAAGCAGGAGGTTCCTCACATGGACCATTCCATGTAAGTCATCACTGTCATGATAACAAATAACCACTCAACATTTCCCTTTCTCTTACTGCCAACGCATGCCCAGCTAACTCTTCACTCCTACGAACACAAGATGGTCATGTGCTGGGCAGGCGTGTCCTTTACCAACATGCAGGAGCAGGCATTTGCCCTTATCCTGTTGTTGTGTTGGGTTAATGGGGTTAGGCCATCACATGCTGAGGTAAGAAATGCAATATTACTGCTTCTGGTATGCAAGGTAATGTACTTTTCCACTTTTTCTTTTCCGATCATTTAATATACTCTGAAGACAGTCTGTGTGGACCATGGTCATTTATTCAAAATACACTTAACACATGTTCATCAGAATTCTTGCACTCAGTGTCATTCTGGTTTTCACAGATGCAGACTCAGAAGGCTGGTCCACTGCCTTTGTTAAGAAGTGGTTACAAACGGACTTCAGCCCAACCTCTATTGCTAAGATGCTCTTTCCTCCTGAAGAAATGGAAGAGTGAGTTTAGTACCTTCAGCTGCTGACTTAGCTTCCTTGTTTGGAATTGTGAGATTAGAAATATGCATCCACTTGAAGAAGTCATGCTGCATTTTTATACATTATAATGCTTATTCCACAGGCTGATTAAAATATTCTAATAATGAACTTCTACTTTGAATTTATCTTTGTCTCCAGAGTTGGAGGTACAACAGAGGAGGCTGTTCCTACCATAATAACAACAGAACAGGAGCAAAAGCAGCCAATGTATTACCTGGAGGAAGAGGAGGAAGAAATCTACATCTCAGAGTCAATGCAGGAAATGACAGGTCTTGTTCTTGGCTTTTTTAAAAAGGGGCTTACCTCTGAGAAACTGTCTGATTACTTACTGCTCTGATCTCCTATACAGCACCACCCTCCATACAGGTACCCACTGAGGATGTGTGTGTAGAGCCGGGCCAACCAGCTGTGTTTACAGCCATCATCACAGGAAGGCCTACTCCAACAGTACAGTGGTACAAGGTGGGGCCCTCCTCTGGTATTTACATTAAAAGTTGATTGAAGGATGATTTTAGGTTGGCTGAGTTGCAAAAATATGTTTGTAAAAACACTTTTAATATATCCTAGGGCAGTGGTAACTAACCTTTTCCTGCACTAATTCACTGAGAAAAAACAACTGATATTTACTTTTCAATTCATTTAATGTTATTCTGCTCACATTTCAGGAAGATGGATTCAATCTAATAATGTCTTCCCTCTGTGACTCAGTCACAAGACTTACTTTTGCTATCGGTGCCTAGAGTCCATGTTGAGATGGGCAAAAGGGGTTTTGAATATGCTGCAGGAGAACTTTTCTTTTAGGGGGCTGGTCTCTATTACTTCTTTTTAAAAATAAATTGAAGGCATTGGAGGAAGATGCATCAGGGTTGTACATATTTATAGGGATGACTTTCTGCTCTGTGACTCAGAAATTGGTTGATCGTGTTTCCCTTTTGTTTTTTTTTTTTTTTTTTTTTTTTTTTTAGCTTTTTTATGTTTAATTTTCATGATTGCAACTCTGTTAAATGTGCTTCTGCCTGTCCAGACCAGGACCCTCATGTAAATGAGATTCTTAATCTCAATGAGGTTTTCCTGGTTAAATAAATTCAAATAGATAGACAAAATAAACAATGAGGTCAAGAATATCCATTCCTTCTGTGATTGGAGGATGAAGAGGAGCTTGCAGCTGATGAGAATGTGGAGATAGTCCGGCATGGTGCCCGCTGCTCAATGACCATACTGTGTCCTGAAGGCGAGGATAGTGGTATCTACACCTGCTTTTCTTACAACGAGTCTGGTCATGCCTCATGTGAGGCTCAGTTGACAGTGGAAGAAGGTGAGACAACTCCTTCTATGTGTTACAAGTTAACTTTTAAAGACACAGATTATTTTATTTTACTTCTAGATTGTACCAGAATGCAATGCATAGGCAATATAATGCACACAGAAGTTTATGTTGTAATGGGAGAAGTGATGACAACTTAGTGATTGGTGTAAACCTTGTTTAATTCTCATGTTCCCATCTGCAGGTCCACTGGAGCGTCAGGAAAGAGAGGTGGAGCTGGGGAAGAGAAGGAAGTTATTCTCTGTGTATGATGTCCATGAGGAAATTGGAAGGTGAACCTTTACTTTATTTAAGTTTAGTCCAACATGACCAGGGGCCCTGTTGAGATCTCAGATGATGAACATAGTGTCTTTATTTAGGGGAACGTTTGGGGTAGTAAAGCGTGTAGTCCACAGAAGAACAGGCGAAGTGTTTGCTGCCAAGTTTCTGCCTCTGCGCAGCAGCACTCGGACCAGAGCATTCCAGGAGAGGGACCTGCTATCCAGACTGGCTCACCCCAGAGTGGCCTGTCTGCTGGACTTCTTCTGCACCAGACGCACACTGGTGCTCATTACAGAAATGTATCCTCACAGTAATCAGCTACTGTTTCATCATTAGGTTGTTTTTTCTGGTGAATTTAGAGAATGTGTTTGTTAAAATCAGTCGAGGGGTTCTTTAACACAGTCTGAAGGTGCTGTTCTCATGGACTTCTGGATCATTTATTACTGAAAGGATCCATCTCGGAGAAAGAGGTTTGAACTTATATTTATTGCGTATATGTGGTAATGTTGTTCTTTCATATTTTGTTCATGGTATAAACTATTGTAATATTTTACGACTTGTTTCAGGTTCAGTCATACATCCAACAAATACTTGAAGGAGTTGGTCATATTCACAGCATGAACATTTTGCATCTGGACATTAAGGTGAGCTTCTTGATCTTCATTATTGACCCTGATATTGTTAATGCATTTCTTAACCTAATTTATTTTTATGAATTCCAGCCTGATAACATCCTCATGGTGTATCCACCCAGAGATGAAGTCAAGATCTGTGACTTTGGCTTCTCCCAAGAAATAGACACATCCAGACACCAATACAGCATGATTGGTACACCAGAGTTTGTTGCCCCTGAGATAGTCCACCAAGAACCGGTCACTGTGGCCACTGATATGTGGTGAGTTTAACTAATAGTCCTGCTTTTTTACTTTTAGCTGTATTTACAAGAAAGTTTTACCTTTAGTTAAAGTTGGTGATAGGCAATAAACCATGTCTCTGTTATTCTCTCCGTCAGGTCTGTAGGTGTCATTGCCTATTTATGGTATGTACCGTATCTCTGCACTGTTGAAATATTTAGTACATTTGGTTTACATTATTATAACATTATCTTTTACAAGATACATCAAGTTTTGTTTATGCTTCGACAGTCTGGTGGGCCGTTGTCCTTTTGTGGGTGAGACAGACCGCTCCACACTGCTGAGGGTGGGAGAGGGAACTCTGAACTGGGATGCCCCTGATGTCACCTATAGGAGTCCTGAGGCCCAGAACTTTCTCTACATGCTTCTTCAGCCAGATCCTGAGTAGAGTGCCTGTTTGACTATTATATGCTACATCAGCTATGCATAAACTGCAGCTTCATTGAATATTTTTTTGCTAACATCATAGTGTAGGGTACATTTCTTGCCATCAATAAGCTATTAAATAGCAGTGTTAATTTACCTTATTTTATTAGACCATATTACGGATAATAGGCCTTCAACTAAGCTTTCCTTAATAACCTCCTTACAACTGCATAATAATAGCAAATTAGGCAGTTGTTTCATATTAATATGCAATGTTTAGTGTGACCCATTTAAGGTTGTATTACCACAGGAATAGTTCTTCTTCCTTAATTACTCTGAATATGCACGGTCTATTCTCATGAAACAAAGTATAACATTTCTCTTCGGAGTAAAGTCCAAATAACTCCTAATTAAACCTTTGAAACTCAGGACATGTATCCAAACTAAAGTGAGGTCTTATTCATCATTTATTCACTTGTAGTTTCACACTAGTAATGTTTCCATGTTCTGAAATTGCTTACCGTTACACTTAATGTTTCAATAAAGCTCACAACAAATGCAATTTATAGAGCATATTCTTATGAAATGAAGTAGTTAAATAGCAAATTTTGCTTTTCCTGAAAAGTCAAATGGATAACACTTTTGATGACACTTACCTGTATCATATATTATAAGTTAGTTCTAATGCACTGTAATGCCCCCATAATGATATATAACCATAGCTAGCAGCTCTCATGACTGTTTATAATCCCTCATAACAGTAATCGTAACTATTCTGTGATGACTTATAAACATATGTATAATGAGTTATAGTGAGCATAGAGTTACAAGTATTTATAAATATTCGTCATGCTTAAAAATATATTTTCACACTATTAGGCATTTTACAATTATTTATAAGTTTGGAAGTCAATACAACATAATTGCCGGTGACTTATTGTATTTGCAAAGATCAAAGTGTATTGAATTTATTTTGATTATAATTCATTATAGTCTTTTACACATCATAAGCACAATTATTAATAAGCAAGCTAATAAGCAGCTAATTAATAGGGAGAACTTTACTGTTAACTGAAGTGTTACCATTTTTTTCTTAAAACTGAGTAAAATGTTAACATTTTAAAGTTTTATTTCTATCCAGGTAAGCTAACCCTAGCTGTTTTTAACTTAGATCTCAAATGTCTCAACAAAAAATAATTGGCAAAGCAGAAAATGATTGGTAACATTCATGAAATCTGCTTAAAACTACAGAAACAAGGCTTCTCACTCTTTGTAGTTGCAATATAACTTTTCTTACATGTTAGATGGTGGTATGATATGTTTTTATACAACTTTTGCTATTTTAACATATAAAACATCTAATTACCCTCAATTGTCCTCAATAAAGGAAGCGACCTTCTGCCTTTGAGTGCTTGAGTCATGAATGGTTCCAGGTAAGAGGGAATACAACTTAGTTGGGCTGTTGCTACACAATCAAATGCACTGTTACTTGGACAAAAAATTGAATCTTGAATATGTTATGTCCAGGATGAGAATGCAGGAGAGGATACAGATGAAATCAACTCAAAAAATTTGAAATCCTTTATCTCCAAAAGGAAATGGCAGGTGAGTAAACTCTCTCTCACTCTGTCATTTATTGAAACATCAGGGAGAAAGGGAAAAAATTAATCAGACCATCAGAAAAGATCATGCATTTCTGTAAAGTACAGCAAACTGTCTGTCCTCACCAGTAATATCTTATCTACCCTCCCAGCGCTCTTTGACCTGCATTGGGTCCGTTCTTACCTTGAGGCCCATCCCTGAGCTGCTGGACGCTCCTCTCAGAGAAACTGCCGTCACAGTGCCTCGTGAGCCTCAAGAGCACAGCAGCACCTCTCTGAGCAGCGGCTCTTCCTCAGAATACGATGAAGCAGACTCTTGGGACTTTTTCCAGCACTACAGCCAGACTGAGGAGGAGGAGGAGGAAACAGAGGAGGACTATGATCCTTTATCAGAGAGAGCACGGATCCCTGAACCTTTTGCCAAACCTTACTTTGAGGTAGAAGAGGACGATGACGTGACACTAGGGGAGGATGAGGATGGAGAGATAGTTGGAAGGAGGAGTGCCCTAGAGCGGAGCATAAGCAGGCAGTCTGTTGCTTCATCAGACGTTTCATGCCAGAGGACACCTCAGAGGGAGCGCAGGTTCAGTAAAGACAGTAGTCCATCTCCCTGCTTATCTGATGGAGATGAAGGTTCAGGGAGTGATGGAGGCCGTATCCCTCGTGGGAACGTCATTCGAAGCACTTTCTACAACACCTCTCATCAGCTTTCACCCATGTCTGCTAGACACATGACATTACGGGACAAATTCCAGGCCAAAAAGCAGGAAAGAGGCCGTAAACCACTCCGGAGAAGCTTTTCAGGACGTCTCAATGAGCCTCTTATTGAATATGTGGAGGATGACACAGAAACCAATCGAGGTCAGAGACGAGCTTCAGTCCAACCCACAATACAGAAGTCCTGTTCCTTTGATAGCGGTGTTGGCCTTGCCCATACAAACGTCCCCCCTCACAGGAGGAGCAGGTCTCTTGATGAGTCTCGGAGATCTCCAAGCTCACCCACATCCAAGTCTGGTGAGGAGGAAGGCTCTCAAAGTCTGAAAGAAGATTTCACAGATGATGAAGCAGCAGGGAGAAAGTTGTTGCCTATACCAAGCCCTCGCCGACCCACTAGAAGAAGAGGATCTGTCGCTCCAAAACAAGGGACTGGCATAGTTGGTGGATCTTCAGCTCCCTCAAGCTTTCTCGCTGGAGACAGAAGGAGCCAGAGGCTGGATCAGGAGCAGACAGAGGGAGACGCGTTAGCTGGCTCCCAGGCGTCACTGGCTGAGTCGTCTATTTTGGAACATGGTGGCTCTGAGTCATCAAGTCGAGTTGGCTCCTATGAAGAGCTGAGTCGTGGTTATCTCAGAGGTAGGTACAGATCAACAGAGAGTGATGGCTGTGACGATCAAGGGGAGCCTCTTATTTCAACATCTCCACGCTCCTTCCAAGAAGTTAAACCAAGAAGCTCAGTGCCCCAGGCACCACCACGTAATCGCACCCGCTCCAACCCCAACTTATCAATAACCAGCAGGACCCAGTCAGGGACCCTGTTAACAGCGAGTCCAAGTCCAAGTCTCTCTTCACTCCAGGCTCCAGAGAGGCCTCCCAGAGCCAAGGACAAGAAGGAGGGCTATGGTCTCCAGCGGCATGCGTCTGCCCCAGCCCTCGAAGCCCGGCCACCTACGGGGAGGTCACCCAAGGTGGGACTGCTTAAGATCTTCCGCAGGCAGTCCTGGACTGGTCATTCATACTCCCAGCTGGATAACTCAGAGTTAGGACCAACACTGGGAGAGATCATGAAGCCAGACACTCCCACCATGTCTCTGAGGAAGAAGATGAGAGCTTCAGCCTCCAGCCTGACAAAACTCTTCACCAGGTCCTCTAGTAAGGAGGATGTGAGTAAAGGAGGTGAGCCATTTAATTTTTTCTGATTTTATTTATTATTAGATAGAATATATGTCAACAGGATATTGTTTTGAGTAAAAACAAAAAATCAAGCATATAGCATAAGTTCAGGTAGGCCACAGAGTTGAGTACTGCCAAATAATTAAGATCAACTGATCCCATACAAGCCCTTATCAGCTGACAGCCAGCTGTTCTTTCTAAGAATGCTGTTGGCTTATTGCACTTATGCTGCCATATTTAATCTGCTCTTGCCTGGTTACACTCTGCTGCTCCCTACATAAACCTCCTCCACCCCAGCGCCTCCTTTGTTCTGCTTCTGACTTAAACAGTGTAATTCTGTTGTCACTGATGCCTGCTCTACTCTGGGTTTTTGCTGCTTCTTTCCCTGCCTCAGGCTCTCCTTGTAGACACAGGAAAAGCAGGAACATGCTATTCCTGCTTGATGCTTTCCATCAAGACTTGTGGAAGGGAAAGTCCTTAGATACAATGCAGTATTTACAAAATATTACTTTGCTTTTGATTCTGCTTGTTTCAAATGAAAGGGCCTATAGTAAAAGGATCAGCTCCTATCCCACCTGAAAGGCACCGTAGCAGTGGTCTTGAGAGTCCAAAGAAGAGGACCTCCAAACTCTTGCCGTCCTTTAAAATACCTGCATTCATAAAGTCAAAAGGTATAATGAAGCTAAATTCAGTAAGTTATGCTGTCATTATTTTGCTGTAAATGGTGCTTTAGATGTTTGTCTGAACCTATAATTTCCAGATCTGCTTGTCCGTCCAAACAAAGCCGAAGTATTCCACTTAGATGGAGGAGGCGTCCTGCTGGTTTGGAAACCTGTCCAGTCTAGTGACCCTGTCACCTACTGTGTTCAGTACTGCACAGATGGTGAGTTACCCAGCATGGATACTAAGTGGTGGTTTGTGTTAGCAGGAAGTAAATTAACCGAATTCTTAGTTTGTGTTCAAAATTGTGATAGTTTTAGTTTTTTAATTTAAAAAAACTACCATTTTGAAGCAATTGTGGGCTAACTTTGATCAAAACTGAATTTAGCTTAGTATGACTTTAGCAACTCAAAACTTCACAACGTGACTGGCATGTGCAGTAACCACTGCTAAAATTAAATGATGGGACTTACGAGTTCAAGGCTGTAGGATTCTTTTCTACCTCCATCTGACCTCAACTAACATTTGCTGTTTTGAAAGAGTGCTAAAACATGCATAAGGGAATATTTTACATGGTGTGTGTCTTGTCATCAGGAGGAGAATGGACAGTCCTGTCAGAGGAAGTGACAGAAAGCTGCTATGTGGTGAAAGATTTACCCAGAGGAGCTTCTTATGTGTTCAGGATAGGTTGCGTCACCAAAACAGGAGCAGGACCCTTCAGTGATGCTTCAGCACCTGTTGTCATGGCTACACATCCTGAAGGCAAGAACATAATTCAAGTTTCAGTGATTGAATGGGTTTAATTTTTACATTTTTATGTATTTTTTCTAATGTGTTTTATTTCTTAACTCCATTGTTTTTTTTGTTTTGTTTTGTTTTGTTTTTTAACAAGACCAGGCTTTTTGCCTCATTTGTTTAGTGTGTTTAAAATTAAGATAAACAGACATTACAAGACAGCATGAATGGGAATGCAGTTTTTTTTTTTTTTTTTTTTTTTTACTTTTATTTTCCTTTGTTGTGCAGAGATTCACATTCCTCTGATCCAGACTGAGTCTTTGGGATCCAAGGTCGCTGTGTCAGGTCAACAAACAATAAGACACAAGAACTACAATTTTCTCTCTGAGATCAACAGGTGAGATTTTTAGATCTTTAGATTAGAAAGAAAAACTATGATTCACTCTTCCCATATTCAGATTGATCATATTAAGGATAACTGTGGTAGTTTCTACTGTGGACATGATGCACATAGATAAGAGTTTTCAGGTTGCCACAAAATCTTGCCTTACTCATTTCCATTTTCATCTGTTGCTTTCCTTATCCCAGAGGTCGTTTCAGCGTTATAACCCTGTGCAGGGATCCTGAGACAAGCCAAGTGTTTGCTGCTAAAATCACCCCATACCAGGCAGAGCAAAGACTGTTGGTGCTTCGGGAATATCAGCTGCTGAAAAGGCTTCATCACCCCCACCTGGTGCAGCTGCACACTGCCTACATCACCTCCCGATACCTGGTGTTAGTGGAAGAAATGTGTCCTGGCAAGGAGCTGCTCTACAGTCTGTCAGCCAGGTACTGGGAATCTTTAGAGACATGTGTAGGCAGGGAACAGTGCTGGATCAATTAATAAAGAGAGAGACATAATTGAGTGTTAACTCTGGAAAAAAATGTAGGGAAATGGAAAAAGAGGGTTTAATTCTCTACATAAAAAGATCACCAGTTTATCATTTCTTGTCTTTTTTGCCATGCCTCATGAAGCTGCTGTGAGTAGACAGGTAGGTGTGTCTGTCCTTCATAATATTTTGCACTCAAGCAATTTAATTTGGTCTAAATCAGTGTTTCCCAACTGGTGGCTCAGGTACAGTGCCTATAAAAAGTATTCACCCCATGGATGTTTTACCCTTTAATTTATTTTTATAAATCAATCGTAGTTGATATAATTTACCTCTTAACCAAAAAAATGACAACAACAACTCTTTAATGTCAATGTTAAGTAAAATGGGCATCACCTGAGTGCAGTGAAAGTGTCTCAAAGCTTGAGCAGTTAGGCAAAGAAGAATGGAGAAAAACTGTAGTGTCTGATATGCAAGCCTGATTGAGACCTATCCACACAGACTCAGTGCTGTGATTGCAGCCAAAGGTGCATCTACTTAGAACAGACTTCATGAGGGTGAATATTTATGCAGACGCTTATTTTACATTAATATACCTGACATCACTTAGTAGAAATCTGTTGTCACTTCGAAATTAAAGAGGATTTTCATTGTTTTTAAAAAAGCCAAATTATATTGACCATGATTGATTTATGAAATCAATAAAAGAGTTAAACATCCAAGGGGGGGAAATACTTTCTGTAGGCTGAGAAGGTCATGGAGCTGTTTCTAATGGGTTGTCAATGGTTGTCTAGATAAAAAACGGTCAAAAAGTCCATGAATTGTCTTTTAGACATGTCTGCCTAGTTCTGTTTCTTTGTTTTATCTTATGTTTTGTACTATCTGAGGTCCAAGCCGTAACGGTTTTCAAATAACTAAATCTAACAGGTTGAAAAATATCAGATATTTGGGTTGCAGTCTCTTATTAAGGAGTTGATGATGAGTCCTGAGGCTAGTCTTGGGAGGATAATTTTCAATGTCCCAGTTCTTTGCACTCCTGCAAACATTAATATGAGGAATCTTGTCAGGGGAATATTTTTCCTGTGGACCCTTTTTAAGAAATGACGCTAGGGCAACTGATTACTAAATTATTTCAAATTAAGAAGCTCTAGTTAGTTTAAGAAGGCAGTAAAAATCTTAACTGCCATACTGCTGTTACAGACAATGATTAATGTAATATATTTGACTTCCTTTAGGTCATTTAAAGACGCATATTCAAATGAGTTTGAAAAAAGTGTAGTCGAAGTCCACACTGATAACAGGTGACTGAGACAAGAAAGAACACTTCCTTATCAAATATATCCGTACCTTCTTAGGCGAGGAATACCCTCTTTCGGATGTTTAGAAAAATAATTTTTCTGCAGCTTGCACTTTTATAGTGATTCCTCACAAGATATCAACAGTATGTGGTCTCTAAAATACTGTTGCAACGCAAAGGAAACCTGTCTCTTTGTGTTCGTGCTCCCTCAGAGATCTGTATTCAGAGACTCAAGTTGCAGAGCTGCTGGTTCAGATCCTGAGTGCAGTCGACTACCTTCACAGCCGTCGAGTCATCCACCTGGACCTGAAGTCAGACAACATGCTGGTGGATGACGGTAACCACCTGAAGATAGTCGACTTTGGCTCAGCTCAGACCTTCACACCCGGTCAGCCTCTTCAAATCGAGCACATCCACAGCCTGGCGGACAACAAAGGTACTGATGTGTTTTTAATCTCAAAAGTCAAACTTAGAGACTTTGATGCCTGATGATTACCATAGATTCTTCTAATGTACTAAACCTCTGACTGTCATGACCTTCAACAGACTGCCGCAGCAAAGGTACACACTAACGGAGGACGGATTGGTGGATGGAAATAATTCAACCTAACTTCATCTACATCAGCAGATAGCTTAACAAACCCAAGTCTATTTTCTTCTCATTTTAATGCAAACAGTATTTCCTACTAGTTTATTGATTTACCTAATTCAAACAAATAAGCATGTGAGTGAACGTGGTTTGCCAGTAACAGCACAACACTGTATGAACGATGTCCTGTGTCTGTCTGTTTTGTCAGTTTATATTGTGCTTCCTAAAGCTCCGGAAATCCTGGAAGGTCAGGGGGTCGGGCCAGAGACTGACATTTGGGCAATAGGAGTCCTGTCGTTCATCATGTAAGTAGAGATTCAGATGGAAAAGGTTTTTTTTGGTTTTACCAACCAAATTCTGCTGTTTAAAGCAATGATATGTACACCTATGTGATGTTTTTCCTCACTGTGAACATCACAGAGACATAATAGGGAAATGAAAGTGAGTGTATGTAGAGCTCCTACTGTACCATGCTCTTTCACGCCCCTGCAATGTCAAAAAGCAATATGAATTGGCAGATGGGGATGTGTAATTAAAAATGATGAAATTACAAATGGTTGAAGTCTTTAAATAATTAAATGTTAACACCACCAATTACTAAATCTTCTGTATTTCTGAGATGTTTAAAAATGAATCCTCCCCCCAGCCATCTTCTTTCGCTTTTTGAGGATTGGTCATGGTGGCAACAGGCAAAGTAAGTCAACCCCTTTCCCCAGCAACATTTTCTAGTTCCTCTTGAGGGATTCTGAGGCACTCACAGACCAGATAGGATGTGTAATCCCCCCAGCAAGTTTAAGGTTGGCCCTGGGTTCTCCTCCCAGCTAGTCGCGCCTGGAAGACCTCTGGCGGGAGGTGAACAGGAGGCACTCTGATCAGATGCCTGGACCACCTCGACCAGCCCTTTTTGATGTAAAGTAGCAGCGGCTCTACTTCAAGAATGGGGGTTGGGGATGCTGGGATGGCCAGAGTGAAACTTCACACATTTCGACACCTGCCAAGGTCAAGCTCAATGGCATCTCTTTTGTGCTGGCCTTTTTTTTACCCGGTAATACGCCCGGAGACCTCCATTGGTTTTCAGGCCCAAGAGACATCCACCACACAATCAGGGGCTCTTAGACCCCCTAGCCTGGGCCACGCTTACTCACTACATCCACCCCTTACTCCACCTTAAAGACATGCCTGAAATTCTACGCAGTACTATATGTGTATTTTTTATTGTTAATTTCATATTTTGTCTATCACAAGGTTGAGCGCTGACAGCCCATTTTATGCAGAGCACAGCTGGGAACAAGACAAAAACATCAAGAAAGGGAAAATCCAGTTTGGTCACTGTTACCCAGGCCTGTCCGAGGGGGCCTTAAACTTCATGAAGAGCAGTCTGAATAATAAATCTTGGTAAGTCTCAGATTTGATCTGAACTGAAGAATATAGAGACCTTAGGGTTGACCCCCAAATGTTGAATATTCAACAATTCATTTGAAAGAGCCCACCAATCTCATAGTCAAACACCCACTTATAAAACGAGGATCATTCCAGTCCAACTAAGGGGGTGTTAAATGTCTAATTTTAAAAAGATTTGTTTTGTTATTTTTCCAGATAAATCATGAACCACAGCCTATATATAGCCTATAATGAGTGAGAAAAGGGATGGATCAAGTCTTACCATAGAATTATTTGTTATTCCAAGTGAACAAGATAAATAGTTTAATTATGGGGTTTATCTCTTACATTGTAAATGGGAATATGGATCAGTGAAAAATATATTGATTATTCAACATTAAGCAAAATCAGAGCTATAATATTTAACTACGTCAGGCTTTATTTGGGGACACCCCCAACAGACTGTATGTTTGCTCTCATATTTCTAATACAAACACAATGATTGACTGTGACAATTCATGAGCAGGGAAAGTAAATGTGTGTCCTTTTGTGAATTTAGGGGGAGACCGACAGCAGCAGAGTGTCTCCAGAACCAGTGGCTGCGCGCTCATCGTACCCCACACAAAGCCAGACCCTCCAAAGTGTGTTTCTCCACAGACAAGCTAAAAGATTTCCTCAAGCAGAAGGAGGAGAAGCGAGACCAGGTCCACATTAAGCTTCAGGGTCCCTTCTTCCAGTAAGGACAAACTATTGGGCTTTCTATTCAGCAGCACATGAATGTTTCCTATGTTGATCCACTGTGGATAAATTGGTTTCAGTATTGATTGATGTTATAAAGATGAACTGTCTTAATGATGTTCTTATCTATTAGTTTGTACATGTAAGCGTGCCAAATTTGCTATGCCGTGGCTTATATAGAGACGTATCAGGGAAATTTAAGGCTTGGTCTGAGCAGCAAGTGTATGAGTAGTAATAATTTAGCCTACTTAAAGTGACATAAGTTGTTTTTTTTTTTTTCATCAGTATCAGACAGGTGCAGGTTTGGCCTTAAAGTGAAGCAGAGATTTTACAGAGTGATATGTGTATTGTATAAACTAAATATACCATGTTTGCCCAAAGCTATAATGTTAGATGGTAAATTGATTAGGTTTCATGGAAAGATTCATATAAATTTACAATGTGAATGCTTAAGAGAATAAAAGATAACTTAAATGGCGCATAGCAGTCACATTCCTTATTTTCTTTATTCATTCTTGTTTGGTTACAGACACACAATCATACTTTCAAGTGGATCAGATCAAATGCATGCCATCATTGTATCACAGATAAACAGATTGTCTTCTTCATGAAAGCAATTATTTAAATGACATAAAATAAGTCACACAGATAAGTCACCAAAGGCTCAAAAATACACTTCACTAAGCTTAAAACAATTCCTACTGTGTTAAATTCAACAAATTCTCAAAGCAAGAAGGGCTGTGTTCCAGTTTGTCTGAGTATTGACTTGTGAGACTCTTTACTCTTGAAAAATACAGTGCCAAAATTTGGGGTTATGAAAATCAAAATTTGCGGTGAACTTATCAGTTCCAATTTTCCTCTTTTACATTGCAGCTGAGACAGTCGTATCAGGATTTTCATACCTAGGTAGCAACCACTGATGTAACTAAATCTAACACAAACCCTCCCTCTCCCCTGTTATCATTCAGAAACAAGAATGTGTTCCTCTTTACTTTCTGAGCAGCACAGAGCATCAAACTGCCAAGAGTAAACCTCTGACTTGCAAGGGTTAAAAAAAGTTTTCCACCAGATGACTCTGTGACAAGGTGGAGTTTTGGTTTGTCTTCCCAGCTTCTGAATCACCTTAAGACTGGGCTTCCTGAACTTTTTGGATTTCCTGTAAAAGAAAAAGAGGATGAGGGAAATTTGTCTCAACGAAAGCTTTCAAAAATCTGGTGAATAAGAGGAAAGATTTAAAGCTCACCTCATTGAGGATATCTTTCAGCTCCTCGTAGGCCCTCTCTAAATCATCATTGATGATAACAACATCAAACACTCCGGGCTCCTTGCCTGAAAAAGTGAAATAAATCAGCTGTAGCTTGTTGTCTATATTCATCATCAGACACTAAACAGTGGTTCTCAATTGGTCAGGCATTAGGACCCACCAACATCACCTCCTTATAAGGCCTAAATTCTTTACAGTGTTCAACAACTTCAAAATATTAAATGAAAAATGCTACAGTTTGGACCCGAATTGGAATAAAACATGACTCACCAAAAATAAAGGACAAAAAAAGGTTTCAGTCAGGAACACTTTTCATACATTTGACCATTTTATTGCAAAACTGATATGCAGTTTTACTTGGTGGAGAAAGTTCTGCTCAAAAGATGCCCCCTGGGTTAGTCAAGCAGCATGCTTTTGATCTGAACATGAGGGTGCAACAAGCTTTTTGCTATGGAGGAGGAAGCTGGGGTGGAGGAGGTTAAGCTTTGCCAGCAGCAGCAGAAATGTTGTGCATCAGCATTAATGCAAGCAGGGATTAGTGAGAAGTATGTAATATTTAAATACACGGCTGTGATGAGAGAAAGAGCTGTATGAGCTGGGAGGCAATAATTAGGATCAGCTGGCTGTCAGCCGATCACAGCTGGGTGTATGACTACCGTGTCCTGCATGAACTAATTCTAGTCTTCATTTAACAAACACATAACTATAGATGGACATACATTTTTTTTAAATCCAATTTTTCCCAAGACAGTTTGAAAATTTGGCAGTTTTTCAACAAAGTTTCTAATCATCTTGGGAGAACCACCTTTGCTGAACAGAAAAAAGAAATAGAAGTTGAAATCTTGAGAAAAAAAATTGAATTTGACTCATTATCACAGGAAAACCTTAACCCCTTAAAGCCTAAAAACACAAATAATAGCCAGAAAATTCTAATTTTTTTGGAACTGAAATGTTCATTTAACTTTCTACTGAAATTTAAAAAAAAATCCAAACTACCATAAAATTTAACAAATATATATTTTAGTATCTAATTTCTTTCATTAGCTGTTTTTGGTAACTGATTATCCACTTGAGGGTATTTTTATCATTTACCAGATTGTATTCAGAAGTTTTTTGAGTAATTTATTGAGCATATTGATTAGATAGTGGTATCATAAAACTATGTATCAAATTTGCAACAACAGGCATTAATGGGTTAATAATGTTTGGGTGCACTATATGTCCATTTAGGGCTTTTGCACCTCAAAGACTTTTTGACACACATTTGAAAACACTGAAAACAGCTTCACAACCCAGTTTTGGGTCCTGATCTGCCAGTTAAGAACCGCTGCTCAAAAAGAACTTCTGTAAAACTCACTGAGCTCCATGTCGATGCGAGCTGCCTCCAGACGCTTCTGTAAACTCTCCTCTGACTCTGTCTGTCTGTCCCTCAGACGTTTTTCCTAAAAAGAGAAAAGACAAGAAACATGATGTTCTGTCTGAGACAAGAGCTGCTCCACAAAGTCATAAATCAGCAGTCATGGCTGCAGGTTACAGCTGACCATAGATGTTTTCTCTTTCTCAGACCAATTTGATCCCCATTGTCCAGGAAATCCAGGAATAATTTGCTGGTGTCTAGCCAAAGCCCTGTATCTCCATTTTTTTTCTCATAAATCAGTGCTATATGTCACACTTCACATCTTTCAGTGGGTTCAAACCATGTTTATGACAATAAAAGTGTCAAAAAGATGCTGAATATGACCATTCAGTGTTAAATTAATTGAAAATACAGCCGTTTTTTTTTCTTTCCCTCAGAAAGGGGGAATTATTGAGATGCAAGGTTTTGGCCTGATGCCAGTGAATTGAAAGTGAAAAACTAAGTATACAATATAGATAAATATCAATCCTTTTTCTATATGCTATTGAGAGTCAACCTATTGAAATATAATGCTCTAAAATGAGTTGGACATTTACCAGGATTTCCATGGAGGGTGGCTGAATGGAGATGTAGATGGGATTTAAGTCAGTCTCTTTAATCCTCCTCACTCCCTGAATGTCCACATCTAAGATGCAGATAAGGTTCTTGGCTTGCACGTCTTCTATGGCTGCTTTACTGAAAAAACAATGTATTGTTGTGCTTAAGAAACAAAATAGAGGATTCTGAGGCAAACAATAGCACACATCTGAACATGGGCATTCATCATATTGTAAAACCATGTATTTGTGGTGTATATACATGCAAAGTGTTTCTCACACTATGAAAGGCCTTAAGTAAGAGGATCTCTGCATTGATCCAAGCTGCTGAGTCTTTTACTTCAGTGAGTGTGTGTTATCTTCAGAAAAAGAGGAGGAGATTACACGTAACACTTAAGGTGCTGAGCCATCGCGTTGCTCTTTTTGACGTAATGCAGTTAGAGCTCCATCTGTGACCTGAATGTTATATATCCTGCTGATCTCTGCAGCTAAGCCTGAGGGTACTCTCTTATAAGAGTCCTGAGGCTGACATTTAACCAGTGTCACTGACACTAATAATCTACGTGTCCATGATACAATTTCACCCAGCTTTTCTGTGAGATTCAAGCTATGGTGCCACCATTGCAAGGGTTTGAATATTCACCTTGTTCCATAAAGGTTTCCAGAAAACTCTGCGTTTTCTATGAAGTCTCCGTTTGCAATTCCCTCCTGCATGGCCTCTCTTGTTGTAAAGTGATAGTCTGAAAGATGCAACATTTAAAACCAATCAGTCTCTGTCTTTAAAATTGACATTTTGGAATCAGGTTTCATTACAGTGAGCAGTAAAATCAGGATTTTAACAGGCAACATGGATAAACTGGGATCTATCTAATGGATATATATATATATATATATATGAAAAATAGACAAGTACTCAGTTATTCTCCAGGGATAAGGCAAAGACAGGAAATATGTTTTTTTGCCAGTTACTTCCTAATGATGTCATTAGTGTCACTGTCACAGCACACATTATTTTGTCCACACCAGAGTCATAGGCCTAAATCATCACAACATCAAAACATGTGGGGATCTAAAACGGATGAGTTTTAGAGACAAATATGTTACTACCACCACCACTAATGGGCTCTGCGATAGCACACAATCATTAGCATGACAACATGAAGGAGTCTGCTCAGACTGGAGTAACAATCCAAGGAGAAAAGCTGGATAGGAAGTGGCTGTGCTGTAAACAAATCGATAATAGGCCTGAAAAAAAGGCAGATTTTGTTCTAAACAGCAGCAGAGACAAAAATCTTATTTTGGCCCCAAGTGAGCAAAATCTGCTGTTTTTTTTTTTTTTTTTGCTTTATTAATGGGACATATACATATTAATAACAAGCTGTTCAGTATCCAAAAATGTCAGCTATTTACAAAAGGACTGTCTGTTGGAGTGTTTCTCAACATTTTGCTCCACTTTACAGCACATAGTAGCCTTGTTTAACTTCTTTCTGCAGGGATGCTAATGGTTGTTTGCAGATCACCATGTTCTACAGAGGAGAGATGGGGCAGGGGGTTTTTGGACAAAAAAACTTCACAGGGCTGGATATAGGAAGGGAGTCACAACTGTGGCATCACAGGGGGCTATTTTCAAAAGCTTTTTACTCCAAAGTGTAAACTGTCTGATCTTTAGATTTTTTTTTTCCTTGTTTTTTTGGTGTATGACTCTCACGTGACTATATCCTACAAATCCAATGAGAGCATGCCAGAATGATGAAAGTAACCCCCATCCCTCTGCCTTTAAATAAATAACCTATCAGGAATCACTGCGGTCACCTTTATCTGTGGTTTCTGATTCATTTGGACACGATAATGAGCTCGACATTTCTAAGTCCTCAGAGGATAAGACGTCTGCTACAGGCAGTAAAGTAGCCCCCAGAAGCAAGGGGAGCTTGTTCAGCCCTAGGGAGAAAGCAAAAAAGGCACAGAGAGAGGTATATCCCTTTAAGAACCAGGGGAACTAAACATGGGGACAAAACCATTTGTGCAGTTCACTTGGGAGTAAGAAGTGATGTTAGACTTTTAGAGCGGGCAGGTAGGGTGAAGGCTGGGGAGGTAAAATTTTGAATCCAAGTGCAGGGCTCCTGCATGTTCAATCAGTGTGTGAGTACTGAAACAAGTGTGCTTTGAGCTACTGTACCTTTGCCATCCTCCTCTCCTGGTCGAGGGTTTCTTGTTGTATCTGTGAAGAGAAGATTTCATCATCAAAACCTTCACAGAACTAAGGTAATGCCTCATCAAAACAAACATATGGTCTTGTATAGAATTAGACCATGGGGCTGAGTCACTATGTAACACTCCTGTCCTACTTCCTCTACAGACAGGATGTTTTTGCGGCTGAAGCCAATAACCAGATGGCACTTAGACGTACGTGACACACTGAATCCAAAGACGCCTTCATGATCCTTCATCAGCCTCTTCATCAGAGTGCTCTTCCCTGCTCCGGAGGGGCCACTTAGCACCACAGGCCTCGGTCCTGACATCGCTTTGAGACACACGAGCAGACAGACAGACAGACAGACAGACAGGCAGGTGGGCGAAGAGGCAGGGACAGGATAAGCTCAGAGTCCTGCCAACAGCAGATTAAAAGTAGATCTTTTGTTTCAGAGAATATCTAGAATGAAAAGTTCTCAGACAATACTCAGTGAGTGGTTTTCTAGTAAGAAAGGTTTGAACTGGAAAGCCAGTCAACAGGATTAATTTGATTTAAACACTATTTTATCAATGATTTTAAACTCGACTGATCCTGCTGCAGTGCTGGGACAGCCTGCCATCTGTGCTGTTAACTGTAATGAGAAGTAAGTCTAATCCTCAGAGCCAAGCTCCCGTTAACCACGACACCATTGTGGGCAACATGCACATAGAGGGTGAGAAGCAGACCTTTCCTCTCTTGGCTTACATCTTCACTAATAATTCATTGACACTAAGGAAATTATACTTCCCATTTCTTCAATTAAAATACTCAAATGTGTCCATGCCCTAATTGCAGACGAGTGAGACAGCCAGAGGGCTCTGAGGTTAATGTTAAGAATGCCTGTTAATGAAGTCGAGGCAGGTCAGTCAACAGGATTAATTGAATCTGAGCCAGGCAGCACAAAGGGTCTTGGACAGGTGACCTGTTTACCTACTGCACTGAGAGATGATGATGTTTAGAGGACACTTTGGAATCAAATTAATCATAATCTGCATTGATATAATTACTTAATAATGCAATTAAAGTGTGTCACTGTTTAAAAAAACACCTTATCCCTTATTAAAATAGCAAAACTCATAATTATTGCTTTTATCTGCAGTTTCAGATAATGTTTTAAAGATTAAAGATTAAAGATTTGCTGCCCTTTCTCACCTTTTGTTAGTTTTTGACGCTTATAAAAAGATAAGCATCAAGCTATTTTTGATCACCTAAAGAAACCAAACTGCTATGTAAGCCTATGCACATAATCCATTATATCATCTATTGCTTTAAAATTACTGCACATAAACTCAGCCACTGGTGCAAAGCTATTAAAGAAATATATTCCTAAAATAAAACAAACTCTCTCTGTAGCCATAAAGCATGAGACAAATATAAGCAATTTCTCTAAGTTTAGGTGAGGTTTGAGCAAAGGCAGAAGTTCCAGCTTACCTTCTCTAGTTCCTACTGTACAGTCTCAAATGTACAAATGTTCAGGAGCAGATGATTCTCCGGCCTGGCTCCTTAATGGACTCAGTATGATGAATGTGTGTGTGTGTATGTGTGAATCCTACTGATTCACTGAAGCAGCTCACTGTCAATCTTAATTACTACCACCTCTCTTCAGCTCACTGACCAATCACACGTGTGCATGCTGGCTGGTGTTTATCCACACCGCCTGTGCTAATGGCAAAACCACACAAGACAGGTGGCTTATTTTCATAAACAAAGGAATCATTCTATGGCTGTCAAAAGATTACAATTTTTAATTGCAATTAATCCTAGAATTTCTGTAGTCAACCGTGATTAATCACACCCAGCTATTTTGCCTTCTGAACTGTTTTTTGTGTCATTTAAGATTTTTCTACTGTCTGAAACTAAGGGTAATTGACTTCCTGTTTGGATACAGACCTGCTTTATAGGTAGATTGAAGAAGAGATGGAAAGTCACTTATCATTTCTCAAATTATTGTAATTGAGTAGCTTTTTGGGTATTCGTACCTTTTTGAGTACATTTTGAAATCAGTACTTCTACTTCTACTTAAGTAAGTTTTAACCAAAGTAACTTCACATTTACTTGAGTACATTACTCTTGTACTTTTTCACCTCTGTTGACTACACAGTAACACATGACAAGAGAATGATTCCACATCACAACCCAAAACAGCTGATCTCTGTTGGGGATTTTTGGCTCATGTTTCTGGTGGATTGTTGATGTTTGTTATGTTAGACGCATTTGCACCATGAATGACGTTATCCATTGAGTTAGTTACCACGTGTGGCATTAGATGTTCCTTAGATGACCTTAGATAGGCCATGTGGTTGATTCTCTGCTTTGTCCTTGCCAGAGGAATTAGATACTAGATGCCAATTAGATACTTTATCCTTTGAGTAGACTTATAGACCAGTACTTTTATTTTTAGTTAAGTAAGTTTTAGCCAAAGTAACTGCAATTTTTTTTTAGTTCAATAGTCATGTACTTCTTCCACCTCTGGATTGAAGGTTATGACTTGAAATTAACCACGGAATAAAGAACTTGTTCTGGATCTTAAAGTAAATAAGGGAACAGAAAAGGTACCATGTTTAATGACACATGTAGAGGATGATATGGGACTTTTCCTCTTGGCTGTCTGTGAGTTTTTAAGGTGAAATGAGACATTAAGCAGCAATGGCAGAACGATTCGACATCACTGTGATGTGTCTCAACCAAATGTACATTTAAAGGGACAATGAAAGCATTAAAAAAAATCAGTGCACCAATTGTTGACCTTGATTAATCACGATTAATTTTAAAGCCCTAATAAGAACACATAAAGATCCCAGCTACTCAGGGCGACATGGGTAAGGCACCAGGTGTAATTCAACGTAAATGTGACATGATTTGATTGTGGAATCGATTGATCAATATGCCAGAGGACAGAATCAATAAAAGAGAATTTTTATGGAGTAAAGTAAATAATTCTGCATGGGCTGATGAAAGTTATTCCATTTTTGAGGAGGTGGATATGTCGTATATCTACAGGAATAATTTATGCTGCAATGTTAATTCACTGAAAGAGAAGCTCATGATTAAGTTTGAAGAAAATGGCCAACCAACACTAAGTACGTATGTGCTGATTAAAAACACATTTATGCCTGAACTGTACATTACATTTCGACTATCTAGAAGCCAAAGATCCTTGCTAGCGCAGTTAAGGTCTGGTATCCTTCCTCTGGCTATTGAGATCGGTCGATTCAAAAATATCCCCAGAGAATCAGACTCTCTGAGCTGTGTGATTCAGGAGAAATAGAAAGTGAGTCCCATTTTATTTCGCATTGTACCAAATATAATGACCTAAGAGAAGTATTGCTTCATGGAATGACTTGTCAAAATCCTGAAATTCTCCAGTTGACTGATAAGCAAAAATTGTAATGGCTGTTTAAGTTTGATGTGTGTAAGCTTGCTATTTTGTCTCAAAAGCCTGGAAAAGAAGACAAGATAATTTATATAACTAATTAATTAATTTTTAGTTTGTCTCCATCTTCCTTTCTGTTCTTTAATGATGAGAGAACTACCATGCACTCTGATCCTGTTTTTGTCTGAATTCTTGGTCTCATGTAAGCCCATGTGGGCTGGGCATATGATTGTGTGTATGACATAATAATAAAATAAAAACTTCAAACTTCATAAAGATACCAAACAGAAGCTTTTAGTTTATTTAAGAGTGAATTTTACCATTTTTACTCAAGCTGCAGGTTGTTTAATTTTGATTTTGAACCAAAACCTTGTAATGGTTAAACAGGACACATACCAAATTACCAGTATTGTCTTAGTATGTTTAAAGGGATTTAACAAAATAAAAACGTATATATCTTCACAAACCCCCCAAAATATCTTCACAAACTCAGGATAAAACAAATATATCTGTATGTTTTAATGTATTATTAAGATTTATAGATATAAAGTTACTCATATATATGCCTAGAAAGAGTTGTTCCTCTGTCTATGAAGCAGTTCAACTTGAACCACTGTAGATTTAAATGATTTTACAATTCAAACATTTAAAGTCATGGTAACAATCAACCAAAGGCATATTTATTATTTTTCCCTCTCTTTTTGATGTGATTGACCTCTGCTGTGTCAAACCCTGAGTGGTCTTCTGTCCTCTAACAGTAAAACTCTCAGAATAGCAGGATTTAGCATCCCTTGACTTCCTATGAGCCGTGATGGGCTCTGCTCTGGCTTATCCTGCTTCGACCCACTTCTTAAAGGTTAAAGACTCCACAGAGTCATTATAAAAGACAGTGGACGGGCCTCGACAACAGAGCGCGTTACTCAATTCATACATGAAAACCACACAATCAACAGGTCAGTTTTACATTTTAGACAGACATTTTATTTTAGTAACATTGATAAAATTAGATTTAATGACTCTATACAAAGAAACACAGAAATAAGAAAGACAAAAGGGTCTTAATGTGATGAGATGACTGTAAATGTTTCCAAACTATAGGATCTTCAGGAATAATAAAAATGATCCAAACAGAGACTAACCCTGAACAGTAAATACAGTTGGGTTGTTTCGCTAGCCAACATATACACACACCAATCCAAACTAATGCAAATTATGTACATGTGCTTTGAAGTGATTTTTCCCCATGTGAAACAGAAATAAAAGGGTTACAAATCTGTATATATTATCCCAAAGCTGTTTTTCTATGTTTGTAGTGCCTGAGCTCTCTTGATGTTTGTTGTGGATCCTACAGGGCTGTGGAGGGATGACAAAGGTCACACTTGCTGTTCCCCAAATTGTCAGGATTAGCAGATGTTAGGAGTACACTGATGAACAGGTAGAACCATGGAGGGGTGAGGAGGAGAAGCAGGAGGAGGTGTGAGTCTTTGACAGGCCAGCTGCCCACAAGTCCACCCCTGATTGGTCGAAACAGAAGAGGCTCCCTCCATTATTGTGTGAGTGGCTGCATCACAGGAAGACTCGCCTCAGGTCTCCAGGCGAGGTGATGGTGTTACACTGAGGACACAACTTCTTTGCTCCCTAGAAATAAAAAAAAAGGAAAAATGAGACTTTAATCAATCATTCTTCAGAATTTAACTTTGTTTTCATGCTTTTATAATTTTCTAATTAGTGATATTTTACCAGTGTTCGAAGCCAACACTCCTCACAGTGAACATGCCAGCACTGTATGGAGGTGAGCGGGGTTGTGTACGTGTCCTGCAGGAGCAAAATACAATTTTTTTTTAACTGTAGTAGCAAAAACCACCACTAGATGTCCACGTGGAACAACAATAATGACATTCATACAAGCCTGCTGTGTTTTTAAGTGTTAATGAAGTTTCTTTGACAATAAGAAAAGCCCTAGAAAGGTCAGTTCATGATATAAATTAATATGCAATTTTAATTATAGATACTGAGGAATAGTTCTGCTATTCTCTCTAAAATTCAAACACAAATGCAGCAAAAAAAGCTTCCTCACTTTCAAAGTGCACAATTTCCTGTCGTGATTTCACTTTATACACATATTATACATATACTTTATTTATATGTCATGCACATAAAGTGCCCCACCCACATGGGTTTATTAGACATCAGAAATACAGCTGCAGTGTTGTAAGAAAAACCCAGTTCATTACAAGCAATTACAAAGTTGCATGATCTTTTTCCCAGCTACGTAATAAACAATACCTTCCGTCTTTTCTCCCAAGCTTTTCAGATAAAATCTGCTTTTAAAAAAGGTTCCTTCTCTAAAGAAAAACTCACATTTTTCATAATCATCCGACCAAAACAATTCAGCATTAATCAGAGACATTCTCCTAAAAGTACCTTCCTTAAATCATCAGTCATAGTTTGAATTCTGAGTGAACTGAGGTGAGCTTGGCTCCCCTGAAGAAGGCACAAACTCCCCTGAAAGCCTCAAAAGAGACGTTTAGGAGCTCTAACACATAAAACGTAGGTTATTTCATTTTATGCACATTAAGTTTACTGATTATATAAAACCAATAGTATAAATATCTCAATGTTGTTTACTTGTTCGTTACATACTAAATTAAGATTTTTGCCCATCTGTCAGCACAAGTCAACCTAATTCTGCATCTTTTCCTGCTGTGGTCTTCCATGCCTGGCAGCGCTGCACTGAAATTAGGGCCAGAATTGCATCGGTACCTGAACTTATCAGTGAGTTGGCGGATATAAAAGATGCATTTATTGTGCCAAAATACATCAAATGTGGGTGTTATGACCAAAAAAATTTCCTTTTCCTGTATCACTAGTCATTTCATTTCCAGTGAATTAAACCAGAGGATTCAGCTCTGTCTAGTGTACAAAGCAATCTCACATGCCTTTTATATTTGACCATTTTCTGCACAAAATGTGGTCTTAATTTTTCTCAGTGCAGGTCTTAAAAAGTAAACTTGATTCTTAAAAGTTTGTATTGAGCCTGCCCTTCAGAACTATTAAAGTTCTGTCTTATCTATCATCCATCTGTTATCTGTCTTACAACTTAAACAATCCAGTAATCATTGATACATTTGGTTGATTTAGTGGATTTACTCTGAAAAGATATGACTAACCAATGCAAAAGTATAGTAATTGAATTACAATACATTAACAGAGGAAAGCAACAAAATAATCTATGTAAGAGCATTACATCATCTTAAAGCTACATATACAGACCAAATAGCAATCACTATAACACTGACACTCCTATGAATGAGCAGGACCACTAATACTGACTTCAGTCTGAGACACGGGAGTAGCAGCAGTTTCATCATGTTGTCTATCTTGTGCGTCTGCTTCGTCAGTTTAATTCGCCGTCATACTCACCATGCAGATGAGACATTTAAATCTGTCTCCTTTGGACAACTGTTTCTCCAAATCCCGTATCCGAGCTTTAAGTGCATCCAGGGATGTCAGCGAGGAATCCTCCGAGAGCCTGCACACGCACACACAGGGACAGACGGTAACAGGGAGGAGAGAGGGGAGGGTGCATGAGTTAGGCAGACACCGGAGAGTCATTTATAAATCGAAGACAGATTAAATTATTCTCTGGCCAACATGGACACTGAGCATGAAATTTATCAGCAATCACATTGGCTGCATTCGCTGTCTCATTTATCACGGGGGGAGGGGGGTGTAAGTGTCAGGGTCCTCGCACAGATAGACATCCACACAAACACATGAACAATTACAGGATGGACTACATGGACAAACATACTGTACAGTCAGACAGATGGGGAACAAGGCATTAAGTGTGATGAAATGTGTGTTCATGCATGTGCCGCCTGCTGTGTCCTTGATTGATGATGTCATCATATTGATAAAGTATTGCATAGGCCACCAAATCACATTTAACAGAATGGTTCACTTTGCAGCTCTCTGACTGGCTGAATATTGAAACATTTACTCTCTTAAGAGACTGAACATCTTAAAAACTTACGTCTCTATGTCAGAGTTTTTGCAAGTTTTGGGAAGACCCGCTGTGCTGCCGTCCATTTTCTCTGCACTGCTGGTAGATGGGCTTCCTGTGGGAAGAAATAAACAAATTAAACATAGCAGGAAGTTTTCCTTTATTTCATCATTTTATTAAGTCAGGGTTTCAATCCATAAGCCTTTATTTATAAGAAATCACCGAGTGACAAACCTCATTCAAAGGGATATTGAGCCATGTGCAGAAGATACTAAAACATAACACAGGCAGGTTATACAGCACCTATAAAAAGTATTTACCCCCTGGATGTTTAACCCTTTTAATGATTTTAAAAATCAATCACTGTTAATTTGGCCTCTAAAACTTCTAATGTCAAAGTGAAAACAGATTTCTACAAAGTGATGCCAATTAAAGGAAAATATTTAATGTAAAATCAGTGACCACATAAATATTCACCCCCTTCAAATGAGTAGTAGTAGTAGATGCACTTTTGACTGCAATCACAGCACTGAGTCTGCGTGGATAGGTCTCAATCAGGCTTGCACATCTGGACACTGGAATTTTCCTCCATTCTTCTTTGCAAAACTGCTCAAGCTCTGTCAGGTTGCACAGGGATCAGGTGTGAACAGCTCTTTTCAAGTCCAACCACAAATTCTATATTGGATTGAGGTCTGGGCTTTGACTCAGCCACTCAAAAACATTCACCTTGCTGTCTTTAAATAATTTCTGTAGCTTTCGCTGTATGCTTCTAGACATTGTCTTGCTGGAAAATGAATCTTCTCCCAAGCTGTAGTTCTCTTACAGACTGAATAAGATTGTCCTCCAGGTCTTTCCTATATTTGCAGCATTCATCTTACCCTCTACCTTTACAAGCCTTCTGGGGCCTGCTGCCGAGAAGCCTCCCCACAGCATGATGCTGCCACCACCGCGCTTCACAGAGAGGATGGTGTGTTTGTGGTGATGTGCAGTGTTTGGTGTCAGCCAAACACAGCATCTTGTCTGATGGCGAAAAAGCATCATTTTGTTCTCATCAGACCAGATAACTTTCTTTCACTTGACCATGGAGTCTCCAAAAAGTGCTTTGGTGAACTCTAGTCAAGATTTAATCTGAGTTTTCTTCAACAGTGGCTTTCTCCTTTCCACTCAGCCATTAAGCTCTGACTAGTGAAGAACACAAGTAAGTTGTTGTATGCAGAGTCTCTCCCATCTCAGCTGCTGAAGCTTGTAACTCCTTCAGAGTTAGTCAAAGGTGTCTTGGTGGCCTCTCTCAATAGTAGGCCAGTTACTTTAAAGGGGGTGGGTATTTATGCTATCAGTTATTTTATATTCCTTTTTTGTTTAATTGTAGAAATCTGTTTAACTTTAACATTCAAGAGTGTTTTTTTGTATTTTCTCTTGTCAAAAGTCAAAATCATATTGACCATGACTGATTTATAAAATCAATAAAGCATCCAGTGGAGTAAATACTTTTTATAGGCCTTGTAAAAACAAGAAGAAAGTCTGATTTAGGGCCATGAAAATCATCCAGCAAGATATAAATTCTGACATGAAAGTCAAAACGAATGGAAAGACAATATTTTAAAAATGAAAATGTACTAAAGCAGTTCAAACAAGTTCAATAAAAAAATGTGAGTAATAAATGAATAAATAAAGTCAGGGTTTTTTAGTACCCAAAAGACAAAAGTACACTGAATTACTAAAAGATGCTCCAGGATTCACGCCCAGAACAAGAAAATCTGTCTTGCTGAGTCTGATCTTGTATGTACAGTAACTGGCTTAAAGAGCATGTTTTCATGGTGAGAAGGTACTTTTTGAGAAGAGCTTGATTTCTAAAATGTGTGATAAAGGAGTGATAAAGAAAGTCACAAGTTTGTTGAACCCACCATCGTTGGACCATTTGGAGAATTCTAGGTTTACTCTGGAGTCTGGCACCATACTGCCACTGCTGCTGCAGATAAAAGTAAAAATAAATAAATTAATAGCAAATAACTCCTTTAAGAAACAGCAGATTGTGTGATTACATTCATATAACTCACTGGATGTGCACTATAGATGGATACATACTTGACTGTTGTCTCCTTGGAGCTTTCTCCTGAGCAGGGGATCACATCTGTCTCTGTGTATCTGAGGTCAACAGTCAGGAAACAACAACAAACAACACAAGCAGGGGACACTTATCTAACTTGTAAAAGACTGGCAGAGCACAGGATGTAACAGTTTTTTTTAATAATAAAATAAGAACTATAATTGATTACTCTTTCTTGAAGTCTTCTGCCCTGAGTTAAAGCAGACTATAAGAGCTTGGTTAAGACCACTTGTAGACCTACTGTGCTGTAATTGTTGCTGTTGCGCTGAGGGTATGGCTGTATAAAGAAGTGTTAGAGACATTCTTGAAAAAAGTAAAAGGTAGAAAGTTTAGGATCATAGGGTTGTAAATCTTAGAGTAGTTTCTTGTTTAAATGTAGTGATTCTTCTCAATGCATCTCAAATGCTTTCTTCAGTAAAGGATACTGTGCTCTGCCGTACTCCTGAGTGTCGTCTCCATCCACATCCAGGTCTGCATCACTGTCTCTGCACTCCTTAGAAGTTGTGCTCACCAGAACTGCAGCTGACGAGACATTTATTTATTTATTTTTTACAAAAATCACAAAGTTGGCTCCTGTTTTAACTGTAGTATGACACAGTTTGGAAAAAAACAAAGTGGAGAAGGGTTGTTTTTGCACTCTAAGGTCACAATAAGATGAACTTATGAATCGCAAAATGTTATCTGTCCCATCGCTCTTCCCTCACTCTGCTTGTGTCTGTCAGTCATTGTGTAAGCAGTGTGCCGGTCAGAGCCTCCTTGGGTAAAGGAAACCGTTATTTTTAAGTTCACCTCCAAGGCATTGTTCTCCGCTGTAATCTGGACTGAAAAGTTCAGTGATTCTCAGCTGCCACTCAGTCACATCATTCATCCCCCACTGAACAGCATCATATACACCGAGGCCTCCATCGCATGCACACACTCACCTCTGACACACACATTATGCTCACCTTTAAAGCCTCCAACTAAAGATGTCATCTGTATCCTCCTTTTATCGTTCCAGTCGTCCTCCAGTGGCATCAGGTCAGCTGAACCCTCCTAAAAAAAAATCCATTGAAAACATCTGTCTCTGTGAATCTGTCCACATTCATGGGACGGCCTGGAGCTACAGATCTGCTCCTGTGTTTTCATAGCTGTGTGTTCACATGAACACAGCGCGAGCTGATGCTGATCCTGATGCTACGTGAACAGGAGCAGTCAGGGTGAGAGGGTTCATTGTCCTTTTCTCAACCTGAAATTTTCTCAACCTGCTGTGTATTTATTGTTGATGGATTATGATAAAATGTCATGGAAGTTTTGTGTGTCCTACTGGATAAGAAATAAATACCACACACCTGCCCATCTTCTGGTTTCCTCCTCTTCAGCTTCCCGATCCTGACTGGAACAGACACAAGATAGACATGGATGAAATATAAAAAGTCACATTGACTCTGGTTTGACTCTTCATGACTGTGTTTGATCAACATGTGAGCTTTAGTCTCTTTATCAACTTAAAAAAGAGGTTGATCTGTTCTCTGTGACTTACAGCTGTTACAGAAATATACATAACTTCTGCTTAGAAAGGTCTGAGCCTTTTTCAGGGTTTGATAACACTGTTACGTTCTAACTAGCTGGGGTTGCTGCAGTGGTTTTCAGCCAAGAGGAGAGATTGAAGGAACTCATAAGTAATGGTGTAAACGTGACACACAGGGTCTCTCTTTTTCACCCAATTGTAATTTGTAATTGTAATTGTCTGTTTTCAGAGACCCCTAAAATATGCAACATTATCTTAATTCATATAATAGTTATTTTTTAATTTACTGAGTCATATAATATTTTATTAGTAGTAACATGTTGTGATTCTGTAAAATCAAGTCATTAAAGTTTTGCTAATAATGGTGAAAAAAATATATATCAAAATTTAAGAAGTAGTAAACACTCTAACATTTTTTTTTCATCTGTACACTGAAGAATCTGACTGAACTATGATACAACACATCAGTGCTGGTGTTATTTCTGACATTAGCACCAAACTGATAAAAATCTGCATTTTACGACTTTTAATTAGCTCAAACATCTGCTTTGAAAAATCTTTTCTGAAAAGGCGTGGCTTATGTGACATAGAAACCCACCATCGGTAGGTTTCCAAATCACAAACTTTATATAAAAGGTAGAATGTTACTGCCTCTAACTGACTTTACCATTCAGAGACCACTCCCATCCTCTCCTGCACCTGCACTGCTTCGGCTCAGAGAGCTCCAGCTTTAGTAACGCCTGTGCTGGAGCAAACGGCCCAAATAGGTAGTGCTCAGAACCACCATGCTCCACCACCACACTACAGCCTGCTTCAGGGGACTCTGGAGGGGAAAAATTCTGCAGGACTCTGTTTCAATCTCTGGCAAGGGGACGTCACCGTCACTCCCGCCTCGTCTGGAAAACCCCGTCCTTTACCTCTCCCTCCTCTCAGGACCAAACTGCTCACTTTCTGTGCATTTTTTAATTACTGAAATGGGTGGAGTTAGCTTTGAACTGGGGGGTTCGCTTACACTTTAAATTAATTATTGGCTTGAAGGATGATATAAACACGCATACCAATAAACAAACAAAACAAACACATGTTGTTAAATAGAAGAAAAATCCCAGTTACTTCCACATAAACTGGAACCAGTTCCAAAACTGCCCAACTTCAACTGTTAAAATCAGCAAAGACTAAGTCAACTGGGTTTGCTCAAAGACTGAACTCAGCCTAAAGGGGCAGCTGTGGATCACTTGTAGAGTCTTTGAGTCGGAAAGTAGTGGGTTTGATATCTAGTCCCTGCAGCCACGTTAAAGTGTCCTTAAGCGAGACACTAAACCCCAAATTGCTTCCACTGCTGCATCCGCGGCATGTAGTGAAGATGCTAAAAAACTGATATGATAAGCTATTGTTAATCTTTGTGCGTACTCTTGATCACTTTGTCTCCTTGACCTAACCATCAACTTGTATTTATGTAACACTTGAGTTAACTAATCCTGTAAGAAAGATCTACAGATCTGCTCGTCTTTGATAAGTCGGTCAGATCCACAAGTTCTGCCTCCATAATTTTTGCCCACATGTTTTTACCTTGGGATATCCATACCAGTGGATGTGTATGAATAAGACTGTTAAATATTGACGGCTACTTTACATAGCAGCCTTTGGCATTAGTGCATGGTTGTCAAAAGGTAAATCTGACCTGGAAAAAAGAGCTGTGAGTAGTCAAATGATCAGTGGTGTAGGCAGACTTTTTTGACTTGGGTGGCCCAACTGTGGCTGTGACTTATGCGGGGATGGCCTGGAGAGTGTGCTCACATACAAGAATGAATAACATTTATTTACCCTGTCTTATTTCAGTTAATGCATCAAATCAGAAATTTAACTCTGAGTATCCTACAGATGTTTAGTCCTGTGTAATTCGAACTTCAATTTTTTAACTTAACTTTAACTAAATTTTCTTACTCAAACTTTTTTTTCCCTTCTTTAACTACCACAACATCAACCTATGATATAAATCCTCTAAGCTAGTGGTTCTCAGTTGATGGGTTGGGACTTGAAAGCAGGTTGCAAACTGGTGCCTGGAAAAAAGAAACCTTTGGCAAAATATCATAGGTGTGTGGAAGTTCAAGCCAGACATGTTTCCAAGGAGCAAATTCTGGATGTTCTTTTGAGATTTTGTCTTATTTACTGTACACTCATATCTAAGTGAGAAATATCTTGATGAAATCTGGTTTTCTCATGATAATGTCATTATTTCTCAAGATTAAAAAACAACCAAAATCTCCTTTATTAGGGAATAATACATTCAAAAAACATGTTTGCATGCATACCTTCCTGAAATTCTGTTCTGTCTCTTTGTTATGTCATGTTTTTTCTGCATTAAAGTCAAAATTTTTATTGAATGTTTTTCAGCGGCTGAAAAATGTAAGAAATTTGGGTTGCGGTGTCACCTTAAGAAAGTGGTGGTGGGTCCTATAGCTAGACCAGTTGAGAACCACTGCTCTAAGCCTTATTTCTAAAGACTTAAAAAGATGTCAAGTCATATCAGCCTTCAACACATCCTAAAAAATGTATTTAAGTAGAAGTCTTACCTCTGACAACGCACATAACCAATCATAGCCTAGGCCATAACAGTGCAAGACAAGCTAACAACCATAAAAGTGCCAAAAAAAGGCAATTAACCATTTAAACATGAACAATTTCTATGATCATTACATCTTATATCCAAAAACAGAGCACCTAGTGTTAGTTCAGGCAGGCCATGGAGCCAAGCACTGCCATATAACTGAGATCAGCTCATCCCAATATCTGCTATATTTATGCTGCTGTAGCTTGGTTACACTTTGCTGCTCCATCTGCAAGCTTCTTTTTGTAACCCTCCTCCACCCCAGCTCCTCCTTTATTCTGCTTCTGACCTAGCCGGTGTCATTTTATTGTCACTGATGCCTGCTCTGCTCTGGGTGGTTGCTGCTTCTTTTCCAGTCTTAGGCTTTCCCAGTAAGCCCAGGAAAGGCAGGAAAGTGTGCTGTCCCTGCTTGATGTTTTTCACAAAGACTCATGGAAGGGCAGGGGGATCCCAGAACAGTCACACCGCCAAGTATAGATAACAGTATTGAGTGCAAATAATTAACAAGAACAATATTTATGACTGCAAATCATGCACATTTCTTGAAAAGTGCTCTTGACTTAAAAAGTATTATAACAATGTCACTTTTATATTTTTAGAAGCATTGAGTATCATCCAGTTAAAAGAAGTCTGAATGAAAACAGAGACACACCAACATGAGCGCTGTTGGTGAGGTCAACACCATTCTGCTCTGACTGCTAAGGTGGCTTCAAAACTGGACTGCATCCACTCACAGGCCCTGAAGTACATATAACAGCACATATCTGTGTTTTTCTACAACAACTGTGTTGGACACACAGTTTCCCCCTTCCCCATCCTGTCATCCTCTGACTCCCCCCTCTGATATAAAAGTTAACACAGCAGAACACCAACTGCATCTCCTCTCTCTCTGTGACCTGACTGACTGCAGATTGCACTGGGGGACATTAATTTTTAGGGTCCTCTAATTCCCACTCTGGATGACAGTGGGCCTCAAGGGGAGGGGGGGACACACAAACGCACAGAGCTGGTGGCCATGACCTGAGTGCCGCCATCCTGGCGCACATAATGAGGGTTAAAGAGACGGTCATACTCGAAGAAGAGCTCATCAAATAGAGAGAGGGAGAGAGAGAGAGAGGTTGATTAATCAACAGAGGACCCCTCCTCCTCCTCCTCCTCTCTTCTTCTTCTCCTTTCTTCCTCCCTGACATGTATTTAGAAGCTCATTATGCTGTCCTGTTATAAGGCCCAATAAAGGCTAACAGAGCTCGACAGCAGAGGCAGTTTGAAGAGTCAACTAAGAGCTAAACAATCTCAGCAGTAATAATACCAGGAGTAAGATGTCAGCTGTACAGACCCTCTGCAGGCCTGCATGTCTGTACAGAAACACTTAGATATTTCACTTATAAATGATCAGGTGATTGGAAGAAAACAGCTGAAAGTGTTTTTTCTTAAATAAAGGGCCATTTATTAGCTAATGTTTAATTACTTAGTTGTAATTGACTGAAGTTAAACCTCGTGTTTCTGGAAAATGAGCACCAGTGAGTGTGAAATAAAACATATGAACCAAATTAGTATTTCCACATTATTACCTTTGCATGAACAGTTTTTAAGAGAAACAATCATTTTTGCCTAAAAAAATAGTTTTATCATGGATGATTTTGTTGAAGGAGAAAGTCTTCTGTCTTACCAGCTTGTGTGCAGTCTAGGTGGGCTCCTGCGCTGTGGGGACGTAATGGGGCAGATTTGACGTAGCACCTGCACCAGCAGAGGTCATCGACTGTTAACATATCAAGAAGCCAAAGTTGAAAGGTTAATAGCTCCTCTGCTCGTGTGGGCGCTAGGCCAGGATGTGGTGGGAAAAAAAAAGGGTAATATCTGAATGACGGGTGAGGAAGGGTGAGGACTAGACGACACTGGGAAGGGAAACTCTGACTCCTTTCTTTTTTAAAAAGCTGCAGACCTGACAGTTTAGTGAACTGAGCTTTCTCCTGACAACAAACTGAGTCAGCAGCAATGAAACACAACAGTTAGTGCTCTCTGCATGAAGGAACGTACCATTTAGTCTGGTGTGTCTGTTGGCCCGCACACGGAGGAAAGTCTGCAAAACACAAAAGGAATAACATCAGTTCTTCAACTTTAATTCTTTGTTCTTTTACCACACATAAATTATATTTGCTGCTGTATTAGAGCATACACTATCATCTCTTCACTGATGTCCTCTTAAACTGATCATACTTAAAATCTAAGTATATAGCCTATATTTGTACTTCAGCAAGTTGTTTCTTTTTCATTTAAGTTTTCTCTTTTAATAAACTTTATTTTGTTACATAGTGTAAGGACATAAAACATGTAGGTTTATAAAGCCCGTCTAAAAATCTTTTTATTATTATTATTATTATTCAGTTTTAAATGACTGGTTTTGCCCTGTAAAGAGCCAGCTACTTTTTGGAGGTAAGAGTTAAGAACTGCAGTTTTCGTCCATAAAAGTGATGAATCACTGTAACTTCATTAAGACAAACACTGTTTTTATTTTTAAGTATTCACTACATTTTTTTACAATGTTACTCATTTCTAGTTAACAGTTGCTTCTTAGTATAAACCAGTACTTCTTAAAATGTGGGTCGGGGACTACTGGCAGGCCCTAAAGATGCTGCAGATGGGTCCCAAGTGATCATTAACAAGAACAAATAATCACCAAACTTAAAAAAAAATGTAAAAAAAAGCCCAATTTAATTGACCATGGAAGACTTGATTACATGTCATTTTAAGACTCAGAGGAAACAAAAGAAGTATTAACTCATATCACTTTTTTATCATTTATTATTTTGTCTGAACCGGTGTCACGATTTAACTGGTATTGGATTGACTGGTAACCTTGCAAAGCAGATGGATATGCCCGTTTCCTTGTTTCTCACTGGTGAATCCATCTTGCAAAGCTCCCGTCTGAGCTGTTTGGGCCCGGTTAGAGTGTGGACCAGTCAGCGACAAAGGACAGTACTTTCAGGAGCAGCAGAGTCGTGTTGTAAGCAAACAGCAACAAGTAAATAAACAACAAGTACACCGGTTTCTCCTCTGTTTAATGTTACTGTTGTACAACAATAGTATGTTATTAGCGCCACCAACGTAAGCAGCTGGGAAAAGTCCTGTTGGCATGGTATGCTCCACACAACATAGCTCTTTTTGTGTCTTCATGAGGACAAAGATGTTTTTATGTGTGGATGGGATTATTTTTGAATATGGATGAGGAAAAAACTCTGGTTTTAAAAACCGTGTGGACTAGGCCTCAGTCTGACACCTACCCCCTGGGAGCATTTGAAAGCATTAAAAAGTATTATTAGGAAAAGTCAGTCTATATTCATTGTGGGTTTTTTAAGTCATACAAAGGCATCAGTGTTAATATTAGCCTGCTTCATAACCAGCTAAAAAGTCCTCTCAGGAGCTTTAATGAAAAAAAAAGTTTATCAATCCTATTATCTCTCAGTCTGAAATGTTTTTTTTTTTTGCATTTTTCTGACCTGGTATCGATCCGAGTGGACGTCCTCAGACGGTCGTGGGGGCGAGGTAGGAGAACCTCCTTCACGTTTGATGTGAAAAGACAGCGAGAGAGACTGGATAGAAAAAAAGAAACAACAATGAAAAAAAAAAGGCAGAAAGATCTCTAAACTTTTTTCATGATCTGAGCTGTTTACCTTCGGCGTCCTCATGAGGTGGTCGTGCTGCACTGTGGTGGTGCTGTTAAGAAAAGAGATAACAATACAGACGTTAATCTGTGAAAGAAGCAAAGGCCCAAATCACATGCACTGTTCCCTTAAATATAAAAACTAAACATTGTATTTAAATATCAACTCAGAAAAAAAAACCGCTTTCAACCAGAAGGATTTTGTCTCTGAGTCTGTGTAAAACCTTATTCTACATTCACGTCTGTCACAGAGAGACTGTACCGCACACAGACTTACACACACACACATTGTCCCCGTGGGCTAAGTTCAATTTGAAAGCATTACTGTCCACGGAGCGGTCGTTAAGGAGATTTGGAGTGTAATGTCTTTATTGGACGAATCATTCTTCTGGTCTAAGCAGCAGGTTATGTTTGTGTGTGTGTTTTACTCTCTGACTCTGTGTGCGTGTGGCTCAGAGCAACCATTAGCAGGACATTATCCTCCTTCCTTATGATTTGTAGACTGGAGGCCGCAGGCTCTAATATGAAATATGTAGGAAACAATGAGGCAGCTTGTAAACATCACACGCAGGTGACGGGAGATACCACCTGAGGAAAGTGATGGGGGAGGAGGGGCAGCCTCTAGATACTAAATCTGTCAGCTTTAATTATCACCTGAACAGAATAGAAAGTGTGGCAGAGCAGGAAGAAAATGACAAATGGACTGACAGAGATGGATAAAAAATGAGGAAAAAGATGGTTTGAAGGCCCATTTTATGATAAAACCACCTGAAGACAGTGGACACAGACACATTTAACTTATGATACCTGATCTGTAGCTGTGTGAGTTTGTTCAGCTCCTGCTCCATGTGCTCCTGCAGCTCTCCTGGTCTGAGGACAGTCTGGCACACTGGACACACGGGGGCCTGGGCGTCATACAGACCCTTCACTTTACCTAGATGACAGGAGATAAGACAGATAAAAGAAGAGCCAAAGGAGGAACTGCATTTGGGGGGTTTTCAAAAGAAAGTTTAACATTATTATTATTATTATTATTATAACAATGATTTCTTTCTGTATCCAAAGATTAAATTAACTGGGAGCACAAAGCTGAGTGAATGAGAGAGATGTGGGACACAAGCCTATGTTGTGTTCTGATTGTTTCCGGCAGTAAAGCTCTAAATAAGCTACAAAGGACACATCTTTAAAAGCAGTCTCCTGAAGTAGAAGTAGTGCTGCAAGTGTCACTGCTCTTCCCACCATCACAGCCTACTTCTGCTGCATGTTTAAATCCCCAACTGGCAAATATGCTGTATTAAGTCCCTTTATCATCTCATTCAAATTAACACATTACTGTAGAATAGAGAGCAGAGGAGAGAGACAGCAATGTCTCCCAAGCTGCAGCCTTTTTTCACATCACCTCCGTAAATAAAGGCAGCATGCTGTCTGGTATATTGTTTAGAAATTACACAGAGCTGACTGGGGCAAGTAGCCCTGTTAATAGTTAATTAATAGTTAATTATAAATCAGAAAAAAAAGATCTCAGGTCATTTTGTAGGCAATATGAGTTTTATTAGACATCCTGCCGTGATCACAGAAATTTTCTGAGTATGGGCAGGTGCATGCTGGTCAGCTGTGAGTATACTGTTATTTCAGTACAGCAGTGATGAGGTTAAAATAATCAATAATGCTACAAAAAGCTTGTGATGTTACTTTTGAGTTAATCTGAACTATAAGGACGGTGCAACGACAAGCCTGTCACTGATCAAATTGATCTTGATATAACATGCAGGATTTTTTTTTTTTTTTAATAACTTGCAGTTTAAAAAACTCAAGCAGCCAATTGATTGGTCGAGGGCGGCTGTAATATCAGTCAAACAAGTTTTTCTTTGGTTGACTACAGACCGAAAATTTATATCAGCAAAGATCTATTTTTAGTAGGGCTGTATTGCATTCGGCCCAAACCATCATGATTTAGGGGACAAAATATCACTGAATGAATTCATCCAAACAATTGAAAAAGAAAACAAAAGCAAAGAAACGTGACAAATATTACGGGATGTAAAAGCAGAGCGGTTCAAAGACATTACCATTGCTAATACATTTTGAAAACTATGCATGTACTTGTACTAGTTAAAAACACTGACTTCAAGAATGTATTTAAGCACACTTCTCTGGCTCGGTCACAGCTAGGGTTGGGTATTATTGGGTTTTTTCTGATACTAGTGCTAAATCAGTTCTTTTTACATGGTGCTGATGCCTAAATGGTGCTAGAATTGATACACAGGAGAAAAAAAAAGTGTGTTGAAAGTTGGGAGAAGAGTAAAAGCTGTTTGAGTATCGTAAATGATTCTCAGTAGTATCTTACCAAAGATGCCAGTAGAACAAGGGATAAGAAAAAGAAACCAGTGTAACTACTTTGTGTAAGAGGCCCAAGCAAAATTCATACACCAGTACAGTAAATGTGTTAGTCAATGTGATTATTTCCTGTGTAAATTCACGCAGATCAGAGCTAAAATAAAGTGAGTACAAATAAATCATCAAATTCCATAATAAATTTCTTGTCTTTCATTTGGGGAGGCAGAGGGTAGCATGAAGATGGCGAAGTATTGACCAGCGCACTGGCTTACTGCCAACAACAATGTAAAAGAACACTTCGGAAATCATAACTGTGATACATCGCCCAAAAGTGTATGTATCTAAATTTACATTTTGCATTCTTTATTCTTATTTCAAATCAGGAGATATTAGGCTGTTAATCTGTGTGTTGCCTTTATTTTGCATTTTATTTTGTAGACAACATGGAACAAATGTTTCAGGAAACATTTCAGTCATAGTTTTAGACCACAGGGGGCGACAAAATCAACACCAACCAAATATTCCTCAGGAGCTTTAATGCCTTGGACAGCACCCAGTAAACAGGAAATAAGGTGAGAGAGAGGAAGCTGTACTTGAGTTACCACATGTCACCTCTGCTCATTAATTTCTAACCCACAGGATTTTTAGCTGTAAACAGCCACCACTGTTTGTTTGTGTGTTTACTAGACTTCACACTATTGACAGACAGTGACAGTGAGAGTAAAATCCGGTTACACTCACACACTCATATAAAGACACTGCGATGGCCCCCTTCTGTCAGCGTGCTGACATCATAGGCTGTCAATAGGAACATTACCCAAGAGGGCCGCTCGGCCCATTTGGTCCCACTGATGGATTACTGCCATAAGCAGCCAGCTGGGAGCCGGCGGAGCTCCACTATATCAAGATTTTACCTAGTAGATGAGGTGATTTACTCCTGAAAGCCATCAATCACACACATGGAGCTCGTAGGCAAGATGCACCTAATTTACCTCAGTCAAGAGGAAACAAATGACAGGGCTGGAAAACACAATTTAACATTTTGTGATGGGGAAAATTACAAGTGACTCTGACGGTGTCTGACCCCTCTTTTGGAAGGATGGTGGACCGTTCTCCAACTCTAAAATCCAAACACTTTCTCCAAGCTCCTGTCCAAATGAGCAAAACAAGGCAAACTCCAGAACAGACATGTGGCATCCCCTGACATCAGTGCAGCTATGAGCCCTCATAATGAGGAACCAAATGGGACAAAATGGCTTCTAAATAAAACATGGGGTGGAAAATAGAAAGGAGTCAGGTGTCCTTGGGAGAGAGTGACAGCTCTCCTGTTTTCACCCCCCTTGTCTCTCTCGCCTTTTTTGCATCCCCTCGTGGAAGCCTAAATGACTTTTCCCGACACGCATCGAGCGTTCCCGGGCTTTCTGCGCTCCGCCGCCCGGAACATGCAGGCATCAGTAAACAATGAAATCTTGGGGCCGAAATTGAATTTATAACCACATTACCTGCACAGATAACGTCTCTGAATGGCGCCGCGATAAGAGCAATGGGATTTGATTTTCAGGTGTTTTATTGGTCCACTTTTTGGATAAGCCCCCCTCTCCCCTCCCTCACACTTCACCTCTGCTCAAAACAAACATCAGATTAATGCTTCATGTTTGGATGTGAGGATGTGCATGTGCTTTTGCTAAGGCTTGACTCTCATAAATGACAGTTGTTGGTACATGACCACCTTTTTACACTTCTCCACTCCCCCTTGGCCGCCCTGCACCCCCCTCTCTGCCCACATAAACCCTGTCAGTGTGAGTCAGCTTCAGCCCCTTTTCAGCCTGGGGGGTCTCAGACACACAACAGGGGGCTGTAAAAGCTGCCTGTGGGGCTTGTTAACTGCTCCTCACTACGGCAACTGGCAGGGATGGATCGTCCCCTCTCTGTGCTGAGTTTGACTGGCCCGTCTCCAGATGGATTCACTGTCTCTGTGCATCTGATTGTTTCCTTTTTCAGTCTTTGTGTCTCGCCAGTTCAGGACCTCTTTTCCTGGATGTCTCGCCTTTGTCCAGCTGCCTTTTACTCTCTTTACTTTCTTATATCACCGGGGAAATGCATCAGCTGCTCTGATAAAAAAGATGTGTGAATCTGAGTGGTAAAATGTTAAAATTGGAATAACCTGATCAACTTTTAACAGGGGTCTGCACTAAATCATTGGGTTATTCTTTGTGGGTCCACCAGTGATACTTTTGTAGCCTAAACCATGTCCTCGTTTCCCTTCAGTCAGACAGCCTAGACTTATTCCATGCATAATCAGTTTACAATTGTGCATTTATGTGCAAATGAAGAACTTAAATATGTTTTAAATTTGCCAGTAAAATTGATAACTATGACTTTTAGGGGATTATCACACAGCTAGTACAAACATATCTATCCAGATACCATCAATATCTTATCTCCCAAGAGGACACATCCCTCTGGCAAACAACCTTTGATACATACCCCTAATTTTAAGAGCATCACAGGACAGCAAAGTTCATGTTTTGAAACCAAAAATGACATTCCTGTCCTCCTGATCCCCTTGTAAGATTGATGGTCAAACCCAGCCTCAGCTGTTCTGCATCAAAGACTAAATCTTGACTGGTCCGTGCTCAGCGCTCCACACTTAAACAGAGAGATCAGCATCCCGCTGACAAATTCTCAAAGCATGAAGTCCCCCCTGAGGGCCCGGGTAATAGCCGATGCCAGCGCCCATATGACGGCTGCCAGTTCTGCTGATGCAGACGGAGCGGAGATGCCTAACGTGACCTTTAGTGAATGCCACATCACATCAGACCTGGATGTCACCCGCTGACATTATGCCGGGGCATGAAAAGGCTGTTCTGCAGGGGAGACATGGTGATGAACGTCCCCCCGGTGACAAACCTGTGGACGTGCTCTAATTCTGATTGACGTGAGGGGGATTAGACGGCTTTGAATGGCAGGGGTACATATGAAGGAGCATCCAGGGGAAGATGTGGAGCTGTTCTGTATCAGCTGGGTCTGTTTTTCTCTGGTGATAAAGTGCTGAGACGACTCACTCCAACTGGCATCATTATCCCAATCATCAAACAATTCTCTAAGCACATCAGAAATCCCTCCATAAACTGGTAACAAGCACAGACTCTATATAACCAGTAGGCATGTAGAGATTGGCGGGGGGAGTAAAGTTAATGCTTGGCAGCTCACGCTGCAGCGGTGGGTTTGTGTAGGCAGGTCCTTGGCACATTTTCAGAGGAGATGGAGGGCTATAAAAGCCATTGGCTCCTGCCACACCTGTACTCCACCCTATCCCGCAGCCTGCTTCCTATTTAAAAGCATCACATGCAGCATATTAGTCAGGCTTTTTCACCGTCTGTGAGGTAGAAGTAACCTCTGAAGCGGAGGGGGGAGAGGGGAAAGTATGCAGGCCGCCGTTTGTTTTTTATTGGGGAAATAATGGCCTATTGAGAGGTTGGGTATTTAATGAGCAACATAATAGGGCCTGTAGTAACACATCTGCTATGAGCAGAGTCATTTCCTCAGCTTTCAAAGGCTGCTGCTCCAAGCCTTTGAAACACCAAGTCCACTTGCCTTTGACTTCTGCATATCTGCTTTTTATTAATTGCAGTATTGCTACACCGGTAATACATAAAAGGAGAATGTGCAGCTCAGGGCTCCGTGTTCAATCCTAACCACATTCAGAGACTGACAAAAGGTTGACTTCCTCTCCTGGCTTGACCTCAAATCTCTACTGTCCAATCTAATTCCAGCATCCTTCAAACTATTCCTCCTGCTCTGCAATCAATTGTGTTTAATGTATTAAAGACACTCACCACAACCACCGCAACCTTTGGCCCTAGCAGGAATCAATGCCTCGTTAGACCACTAATGATCATTCATTGACTAATAAGATCTGTATCAACCTCTTGTAGAGCATTGATTGGCCTTTGGCCTCTGTAGTGCTCTGTGTATTATGCAGACAACAGGAGACAGCAGCTGTAAGTCCCGAGGAGTCAGATGATGAAAAAGCTCCTGGTGGGAACGGACAGGAATCCTAAACCTCAAATAGACTCATTCAGAGGCACCTCAGGCCAAAACCCTTTTCTTCTGCCCTGCAGATCAATGGACATAACCTCTGTGACCACAGGTCAATCAGCATCCAACACCCTCCATTTCTCTCCCTCTTCCTCTCGTTCTTTCTCTCTCTCATCTTCTCCATTAGTCACTGCGATTGCTCCATCAGGTGCAGGCATGGTGCTGCATGCATGTGTCCAATCATGAGGTTGATGGAGAGAGGACTGTGTAGCTGTGCCACAGTGTCCCCAAGACCATATTTCCCTTCTCAGGACCGGAGGGCAAAGATCGAACCCTGCCTCTGCTCTGCTCCAGCCAATCAATCAGGCCCTCATTGAGATGCATGGCTCAATGATCTTTGATAGTGACTTACAGATGGGAGAGAGGCAGTGGAAGTTAGGACTGTCCTTGGGTATTTGCAGCAATATGAGGCTACTTAGAGTCCACCTCATGGGAAAATATCTGCAGAACTCTTTGAAGAGTTCTTTTTTAATTCTGTAACATTAATGACTGAAAGAGATCTTAACAGGTCAAATTAAGCAAACTTCATCCAGTTTGTCTGTGTCATATTCAGTCTAACTTTATAAAGCTGGACCAAGCAGCAACCTCTGGCCCTAGAACAGGGGTGTCCAAACTATGGCCCTAGGGCTAAATTTGGATTGCCGCCCATTTTTGATTGGCCTGCAGTAAATTCCAGAGATACAATGGAATATAGCCTGCATTAAAACATGAAGCTTGTGCAGCATGAACATGTTTTATACCATCTTTGAGCTAGTCCCAGTGTATTGATGCAGCCAGGAATGTGAATTTCATTGTGTTTTCTTCCTGAGATGATCCAATCAAACTTGGTATAGATAATTTTTTATGTTTCCTGATCAATTCTGGTGTATCTTTTTTTGTTTTTTGTTTCACTGTGTTTTCCCAGTGGTTTCACGGTGTGAAATCTAGGTTGATGATTAGTCTGATTAATTTTAAATGTACCAACAGGGGTTTAAAGATGGTTAACCTTACAAAGCCAATGAATCGGTCAGATTTCATGTATTTCATCAGACGAATCCATCTTGCAAATCTTCAATAAGAACTGTTTAGTGTAGCTATAAATTGAACAGACAGACCAGTGTCATCAGAGAAGAAAGAGGGAGTAGCTGCAGGCGTGGTTGTTCTGAAAGCTGGTAAACAGAGGCAGCTGGTACAGGTACAGGTAGTTCCAGACATCTCTAATCAAAATACGAGCACAGAACCACACTGGAAGCTTCTCTTGGTTAAAATTTCTCCTGTAAGTGAACAACAGTAATTGATGTCTGTTGAGCTTAGCAGTAGTTCACCCTGGGACATTGGCAGGACTACATAATATGTTTGTTAATGACCCATAATGAATGTTCCCTCTTTAGTTTTGTTTGTCAAGCTCTTGTTTCACCTTGGATGAGCTCTTGAATTTTGCCAGGTGGTGGAAGACATGGGGTTGCAAGTTATATTGAAAATCCGGAGAGGAAATACATGATTCTCCAAATGCTGAGAGGAATTGGAGCTCATTGTCTGGGCAGCAAATGCCAAACACACACAGTGTCAACTGTATGTTTGGTGACTGCTGTCTGTCAAAGTGTCTGCGGTCACTTTGAATCAAGAAGTTGCTGACAGTGGACAGTGATAGAGCTGTTCACTGCTGTCCTGTCATTCACTCTGATGCCATCCACCTGCACGGACCAGACAGGCATAAAATACTGATATCCTCCCCTGTCACTCAGTATCATAACGCTAGGAGCAATGCACCTTAGGGTGGGGATACATGGTTATTGAAATATTTTTCAAAATTTAACTCAAACTTGCACAAGCAGCAATTTTTTGAAGGTAAAATAAGTGACTGGTCAGCATTTTGATAATGCAGGGAAGGGCTGTAGAGAAAATTCCCTGATGTTTTCAGGGAAAGTCCTAATAATTGTTGCTGATGTAGGCTATTGATCATTATGAAACACAGCTTTGGGCCTTCTTACTCCGCAGTGTTTTCATTTTGAAATGAGCAGTGCCATCAACTGCTCAATCTGTTGACTCCTAACTGTAATAGAAAATCTGGGTTTCTTTTAATTTCCAAAAAGATTTGGAAATGTTGTGATATGTTTGGACTGAAACAGAACTACAGAGAGAGAGAGAGAGAGAGGGAGAGAGAGAGAGAGAGAGAGAGAGAGAGAGACACCACAAAGCTAATAAACAGATCACAATCCCTCATTAGAGGATAATTAGATTGGCTCCTAAAATACAGAACACTATTACCCGGACCACTGATTAATACACATTAATACTCTCTCTCTCTGTTATTATTCCATCGTCTCCTCATCACATCCCTCTCATTTTCTTTTCCCTGCTCGCTCTTTCTCTCAATTAGTGCTTAATAAGGAGAAAATGAGCCGATCGCTCTGTTGCTTGCATCAAGTACTCAACTTTTCTAAACAGCCTCGGACAAACACTGCAACACTGTGAGTGGAGCTCACTGAAGAGTTTAATTACACTGCTCATCAGTTCCCAGAGAACAATTACAGTGACTACACCAACCAGATGACAGAAGTAAAATCTTCATATTTATTCTATCAGGTGGGACTATTTTCTAACTGTGCTGATCATGTACACAAACTTTACTCATGCTACTTTGCAGTGCTTCCCCCAGAAGTGTTTTTCTCTGTTTCCTTGAATGCCTTGGAAGTAAAACTTCTGGGATCATGCCTAAAATCATTGCATCAAACAGTGATGTAACGGTGCTGCCAACTCTGACACATCCAGCACTGTAGGCACACAAAGTCTGGACTCCGTCCCTCGCTTCCAAACTCACAGAACAAATGTCACGCCATACTTTTTTGGCCACTTTTAAACCACGAGACTTGAAAAGAACAAATTGAGTACGTTGATCATTTCCAATAGAAGTCAATTTTATCAAGATTTATGGTTTTAATACTGTAGCTATCAGGTGCATGAGGCGCATTCAACATAAGATGAGGTTCCCAGATGTGGTGAGAGGTTTGAGGAGCAGTTTTAAGCAGTTACATCATTTATTAAAAAGGAACTCGAGCTCTGAAAATATGTCCTGTTGTTAGGACTCTGGGTGAGTTTGTGAGAAAAATAAAAAAGAGAAAGACTTAAAGGAAGTGTGATATTTAAAGGTTCAATTTGTGGAATTTTGGCACTGAAATATCTGCATTAATTAAACAATGACTACACTGCTCTGTTGCTGTACTCATGTTTTCTGCAGCTTACTCCTGACAATCACAATTACCCTGCTATTCACTCTTTCACCCAAAAGTCACCCGTAATGTTCATCTCAAGAAAAATGGCACTTCTTAAGGTGTATTTACTAAACAGTAAATCTCCGTCTTTATTTCATGGGGTAGAAAAGCTATTAAAAGAAGCTGTCCTTGTTAATGCTGCAAGCGAATCCAGAATGATTTACAAGTGGCTCCCAGTGTAAACCATGTAGGTCACTTTAACAGCATTTCTCCATTCTTCTGTGAAATGCAAATGAGAGTTTACTGTTTAGTACATACACCTTTAGTAGTGTAGGTTTTACTGAAAAGAGTCCTCAATTCCAAACAAAAACCTCAACTGCTATTGTTTGAGTGTAGGATATATATAGAGTAATGATTACACTACATATTGGATTAGACTGTAATCATTTCAGAGCGCTCTTCACACTCACATGATTACACACTGCATGCTCTACCAAAGAAAACACAACCACCTGCCACCTCTCAAACACCTGTCCCACATACACATCATCTACACAGCGACAGATCCTAAAAACATGCATTAAGCTTCAAACAAAATCTAAATGGCATGTTTTTGACCCCAAAAAGTTCCGCACCGGGCCTCATTTGCGGTTTTAAAAAGAGGTACCAACTTGTTGATTTTCTTACACCTCTTGAGTGGGCATTATCACAGATATCCATCAGTGCCTCCTCTCCTCCTCCAGATAAGATCTGATACTGTCAGAAACAGGCTGCAGACTGCTGCTGGTACCACCTGGTGCTCTGTGATACACCTGTGTTTGGGTTAGTCACACTTCCTAAAGGATGTTATTGTGTCTGCCTGGATGAGAAAATGATTACAGCAGATGATGTTTTTCATTCTTCAAAAAGTGGAAAGATAGAAGTGATTGAGCTGCTTATCTTTAGTGGCACACAAAGGAAAGAGGAATCAGGGACACTTTAACGGCACTAGCTGAACAGTATTCACAAAGGGCAAAAACAGATTTAAAGCTGATTAACCCATATCTAGAAAAAAGAAAACCTATATTTTTAATAATACATTTTCTGTAATAGAGAATTATTTCATAAAAGAAGAAGCACATGTTGAAATGAAGTTATAGTTTGTGATTCAAGCTTGCAAATAGGACACATTCTTTCTATTTTGCAGCGTTTTGAAGTAAAAGGAGTATTTATTAAAACACCAAATCTTTCCAGGCTATCAAAATAGGTGTATGTTTAACCAAATACATCACCACAACCCAAGATGAAAATCCAAAAGACTAACTTAGGCCTTTTTAACATATGCACAAAATTTCAGAAAACATCCTAAAACTTCAGAGGTGGGTGACTTTCTCCAGAATTCCTGACATATACTTTTCAAAAAATCTTTTCTCTGAGTTGCTTGGAGTGTTCTTTTGTCTCCATGGTGTAATGCTAGCCAGGAATACTGATCAACTAGTGACTAATCTTCCAGACACAGGTGTCTTTGTCCTCTTTATGGCTCCATGATATTTTCAGGGCAAACATTATAGGGGCATAAATATGTATATGTAAATAAAGTTTATTTGTTTCTGTGTGCTTGTATGATTCTCCACTCTTTCTCAATGATACTGTAAAAATGTTGAACCACATGTAGTCTTAATATAAGGGCAATATTTGTATTTTCTTGTCTGTCCCTCTCATTGTTCTTTTCACAGTGTCTTGCCACTCCAGAGCCCCTGCCCCAGAAAAATTTTCAGAAATTTTCAGAAGTGCATGCAGTAAAATGGCCTTCCAAAACATGTTAAAAAAATTATCACAAACACAATCTCACTAATTCTTAAGAATTCAAGATATTGTGCAGATAAGTTCTGCTTCAACCCAAAAGTCCTTATCGTTTATAATGGCATCTATTCTCTGGTTGGACCGTTAAACTGTAAACACAAGTGAGCAGTAAATAAAGACTGTGAAGCTGCTGAAGTTGTTGTCTTTTGAGGATAAAGGGCAACAACATAGATGCATGCTGTGTGTGGTTTCCCAGCACCAGAAAGACGGGACCAACTCTTAAAACCCATAGACAGAAGGATATAGAGATCTTTAAAAGGATGCACTTAAGTGGACTGAACCCTCCAAATTAGAAGAGAAATCACAGTGACTGAGTTTTATTGTGAAGGTGTGTTTGTAGGACATTAGAGCAAAGAGCAAGTGTAACCAAGTGAAAATGCCAGACTGTGGATGGGAAAGAGGGATGGGTGTAAAAGCACAGTTCTGAGTGTGTACACGCTCTAACATCATGCACACATATACACCCTCATGTAGCCGTGGTGAGCGCAGCGCGGTGTGAGCTCCCATCGATACGCCCCTCCAATCTCTCCTGTCAGCAAACAGGGGGGAACAAAGACAGCTGTGGATATAGATCTTCTCTCCTGTGTTCACGCTCAGTGGGGTCACACAGGCTCCGCTCACACTTCAATCCCCTCACCTCGGCCGATCAGAGCTCTGAGCCGCTGCTAATGAGACCGGACCCTTTCCAGTCTGCAGGACTCTGAACAGGGCCACTCAGAGGAAGACTACACAGATACAAGCAGCTGTTTCAGACTGGGAAAAGTGGTTATAAACACTGCTGGTTAAAGCCCTTTACAGTCACAGGTTATCATAAGTACAGGAGTTTGGCTTTTACTTCTCAAAACGAGTTTGCAAATACTCGAAAGTCCAAGTCAGAGTAAAATGAAATAATAGCATACCAAGACATCGTTTACACAGGTCTGACTCGTTTGATTTAATAAAAAATGACTACATCTGTAAAACTATAATTTGATGGGGGTTTTTTAGCCAGATTTAAATCGCTTTCTTTATAACAGAGTGAATATGCCTTTTACTAGTGAGAGATGTTATAATATCGGGTATTTAAGTTTCATTTAAGATCACTCTCAGGACAAAAATATCCATGTTTAATGTTAAGAGCATACTTAAATCTAAAACTATGACACTGCTGGAGTCTGATTTTGTATTAAATTACAGAAATATTGAATAGATCAACAACTCTATTAATATCAGTTTACTTTCAAGGTGGCACCTTTTATAAAAATCATTTTCTTTAGTTAAGGTCCATAACTACTAGTGCATTAATTTTCTTAATTGCATTAATCACATGCTTTATTGTCCTATTAAGCACACTTCAAGTATTCCACAGCAGGTCAAAGGTCATTTGTACTTTGTGATGGCAAATGTTTTACTTTTTACTGTTCCATTATTTTATTTCAAAACCACTACAAGTTCCTTTTCCCATGGTTCACTTCATGTTTCTTAATTACCTTATAATAAAAGTAGGTCTACAATTTTACAGGAATTCAGTTATTGTTAGTTTATGACAAAAAAGTGCAAAACTCCTGTAATGTTTTAGTTTTCAAATTTTGTTTTAAATTTAAAAATCTGTGTAAGCCATGAGAGGGCATGCTTCCATATTTTTTACTCAAATTTTTCATGATAAGGAGTATATTTTGGTTGTTTCCCTTAAAGCTCTGTTTATTTATCTGTTATCAGTAATTTGAGTTATTTTCTTAAAATTTTTAGGGTTTAACTTTTTATTTTGGGGAAAACCAAAGTTGTTATATCTACATAACGAGACAATTTAGTCAAGATCTTAAAAAACTTAAACTTTTTTTAGGAGAACAGAGTAAATTAAAACGTACAGATGATTGCCCACTTAGGGCAAACTTAATCAGGACACTTTCTTCAACCTTCTAACCACTGTTAATTTTGACAGCTATGTATCTGGTCCAGACTCATAGTGAGTTCTAAACACCCTAAATAACCTGGGCTCCCTGCTTTCTACAGCTGAGAGGCAGAGGAGGGACAGATATGTTGTGTTTTGACAGAATTTTCCACAATGAAAAAAAAGGTTTTTGACTAACATTTTTATTCATAGTTTAAGTGGACAAAATTAACACCGCTCTTAACCTGGATAACTATGTTAGATATTAAACTGTATGGTATAAATTAAATCAGTTCTGTTCTTATTTAAAACTCAGCTACAGTGCATCCACTTGACTTTCGATAATGGGATCATTTGCATCGAAACAATCCCCAGCATGCATCCCATGATCATTCAGTGATTGATTTGTAATTGCACTAATAGGGTCGCGACCGAAACAATGGGATGTATAAAACTGAGTCTCTGCTCGCACTCGGCCTCACACACTCACAGCGGGCCTGCCGAGCGCTACATGTGTGGTCTGTGGGGACAATTAGCACAATCTCCATACTAATGGCAGCCTGTAATGGACACTGCTGAGCCTGCCAGCTACTGTGCATGTGTGTGTGTTTGCATATGCATGTGTGTGTGAGGGAATGTTTGCATACGCGCATATCCTCCTGTGTGAGTGCCTTCCTGTGTAGTCAAGCATCTGCTTGCCCTCTGGTGTGAGTGCACATGGAGTTCCTGTGTTTATGTATTTATGTGTGTGTATGCCTCCACAGTATGTGTGTCTAAGTAGTCAGTAGCTTGTATTTTACTGAGACCCCCCCCTTCACCCTCTTTGCTGGCAGCTCTAACCCTGATCCGCGGCCACTCATTAGCACCATAATAAAGAGTTGAGACGACACGTAAAAGGTTATATACTGCTGGACTGCTGTTTTCCTATCAATTATCAGGCCTGTGATTTATGGCTCGGACTCCATCCTATTCTCTGAGGAGAATTGGGGGAGTGTTTACACCCCTACACAGCGGGGGTGAGGGGGTCAATCCTGGCAAACTTTGACCTTTGAGGCAGGGGGAGCACCAGCACTGATGGGAGTTTGTGAACTGCTTAGCGGCACTTGAAGTGACTGAATCGATGAGTGGATTCTTAAGGATGCATGAGTAAGTAATCTGTGCAGTTTCCTTCCTGTGTTTTAAGCTGTCACATGCACACGTTCTGTAAACCCTGACATTTTTTACACTTTCTTGTAGGCCGTGCTAAGATTGTCAAAATTTCTGACACTTTGGCTATTTTCTCATATCGCCTCTTTAAAATTTTTCAAGAAAGAAGGCAAGACATGGCATAAAAGACAACAGGGAGATAGCGGGTGATGCTTGAAGCCCGCTTTGGGATGGTATAATGAGAATATTTGCTCTGACATGTTCATATTATCATTGAAAGAGCAGAGAAGAACATGCTGTTGAAGAGAAAATAATATGAAGCTATTTTAATACATAAACAGAGAAACAATCCAGGGTTGTGACATGACAGTCACGGGACAGAAACATAGTCACCCCCTCTCACCTGCTCATGGTGTATTTTGTTCAATTTTTCCTGCTGCATTCTTATATGAGCTCAGGCAGACTTCACATGTAATATTTACAAAATATGCACAAAATTCTGTGCAAAGTCTGAGTGAAAAATTGAGCTATTTGCACATGCTTCTCACCCCAAAAATGTCTAAATGCCTTATGGCCATCTAAGGCCGTGCCGTATGGTAGCATACAAGACTTTCCATGACTTGCACATTTTGCAGCTCTTTACTCAACTAGATCAAACAATGCACATTTGAAACTCCATAATGGCTGCCAGGGCTGGAATAGGAATCATTTTTAGCCCACTTGAATCTTTAAACAGAGTTATTTAAATGTGGATTTAGTATATTTGTTATAATCTGTTTCTACAATAAAGACTTTGAAATCACATAAACTGCCATTTTTTTGATCATTTGTAAATGTTCACACACTAGGACAACAGCACGCTCCTGCCTTGTGTGTTATTGACAGAGACAACTGCACTGAGCATGCAACTGGATCCTGGCACTGCTACTGACACAAAAATCAAGCCTCATAGTTATGGCAACCTCATTACTAACCATGGGGTTGTTGTTATTTTCTATGCAAAGAAAAAGCATTACGAGGTTGTTGCTGTAGGTTTAGAAGTCTAAAAGAAGCCTACAGATTGTACTCTTTATATTATTACACTGACTGAATCCTACCTGTACACTTTCATGGCTATGCTTGGTGGTGGTGGAACTTCATCACTCTCACTGTAAGCAGCAAACTGAGTGAGGGGCTGCAGCTGCTGCAGCGGGGATTCATAGCGATGTTTCATATTCAGCTCTAGCTTTAACATAGCTACTATCACCATAAAACTGATTTCTAATGTAGCCCATTTAAGCTATATTAAACTGCAAAAATCACTGCATTCATTCATAAACTTAGACGATGACTGCACACTCCATGTTATGCTTTGTGCTGAACATTTGGCACTACTAGCTTACCTATGCCATCTCCACCTGGTGCATGTACATCAAACTTCAGGCATAAATAAAAACAATAATAAAAAAAACCCCACTTGGCTGCCTATGCGTCTAAAGTTTTTAGTTTTTTAATCCAGCTTTCCAGCGCTCCCTCTTCTTCTTTTATGCCCCTTTTTTCTTGTTTATTATGATCTTAAATTTGTGGGGGCAGAGAAATGAAAGTAATTATGGAACCAAATAAGTCTGTCACACAGACATGGACGTACCTCCCCAGCCAAGTTAGCTGAGGGTAAATGTTACACTTCTCAAACAATGAGTGCTCATGCCCATACCTCATGACTACAGCCTCTATGATCTTTATCTTTATTTATTTAAACTCCAAAATCATTGAGGGCGAGCCCTCATTACAATGACATCGAGCATAAAAATAATGAAAATGCATGATATCAGACATATTCAAAAGACATCTACACTGACGTCTCTGTACATCGGTCCTCACAGCCCTAAAACAAGCCAGGAATTCTCTCAGTTCTTCAGATTAGCCTCTTCAGGCCTGATGACTGCCAATCTAGCTTTTGAATCCACAGAATGATGTCAGGATGTCATGTATCTGCTAATGCGATCACATCTGCCTTTGACAGATCATCTCCTGTCAGGCTCCTCCACAGCTGTTGCACTTGCAACAAGCACAGGTGACACGTTGTAATGAGGTTTGTGTGTGACACAGGATAACATATATATCCTTTATAGGTAATATACAGTGTATATGTGTGTATTTGTGTGTCCAAGTTCCAGGCTGCCATCCAGGCGAGCAATGTCAGTGTGGTCTTCCTCGTCTGTCTGCCTGCACTGCTCCTCTACAGCATGTGTTTAACCTGAGCGTTTGGCCTCTTTGCCCTCTCTATCTGCCTGACTGATTTGTTAGACTCCAGGGACACCGCGGAGGATGTGAGTTTCTGCTCCATGTGTGCGTCTGTCTGTGAATGCATGCACCTATATGTTTGCCATTTCCTACGAAAGAGCGATTCAATCTACAGAAATACCCCTTCTCCTTTGGATACAGGTCTTTGATGTGAGATCAGAGGCGGCCATGATGCAAGTCGATCAGGTGCGTAGAGACAGAGAAACAGAAAAAGGAATGAAGAGGTCTTCTGTTAAAACAAGGCTGTTGTTTTATCGACCCCTGGGCCCTGCACTCGTTATGACCCTCTCTCTCTACACAGACTGTTCGTGTGGGCCGATCACAGCGAGCGATAGAGGCATGTGCAGTGAATACAAGATGTGTTATGACTCACCCTTCTTGAGATGAACATCCTCCTGACCATCTAACAGGTGCTGATGGCCACACACTTAAAAACACACTCACACATTTCCCCCAGCTACTGTAAAGACTACCACCAGACCTATAGAAATCCTGTCTGTCTCCGACAAGCCGTGTGGTCCCACAGCCTGACACCCTGAAACTTCTGAGGATACATGGGCCTGCATGGAAGCTGGAACCCACACACACAGAGTGGAAGAAGGAGGTAAGTAGAGTTTCCCCTCCTGCTAGGATGAAAGCCTCTTTTACTCGGGAGAACATTAGGAGAACAAACTGCCATCACAACAGGAGGGGGAAAAGTCAACCACGGCGTGTTCTCACATCAAACACGAGCACCATTAATATTGTAATGCTTCCTCCATGACTGTTTGAAATCAACAGCAAGACTGCCATTGTGGTCAGTGAGAGGGGAGGCTGCAGATGGGACGGATTTTAGGATGACTTAAGTTAAGGACAGAATGTGGAAAACACTGTTGGAGCAGTTTGTGTTGATGGCAGGTGGAATTAAATTTTAAGAGTAAAAGCCTCCTGAGACCCTCCTGAGCTTTTATTTGGCATGTATTTGATATCCTACTTATTTAGGATGACTAGGACTTTATAAGTATTATAACAAGGGCTGTCAAAAGATAAAACTTCTTAACTGCAAATTTCTGTAGTTAATCGGGATTAATCGCAGCCTTTTAATCACATTTCAAAATTCTGTTGTTTTGCATTTTAAACTGTTTTTGTTTCATTTTGAATTTTTCTCCTGTCATAAACTAAGGGTACTGCCTTCCTGATTGGATTCAGACCTGCTTTTAGAGGTAGACTGAAGATTATAACATGATCTTAACCACAGATAAAGGAACTCGTTATGGATTGAAAATTAAATAAGTAATCATTATAAAAAAGATTCAGATTACTTTTGACTTATCCACTGATCCATCTGTGAGTTATTTAAAGTGAAATGAGACATCAAGGAGCAGTGGTGGACGTTTTTAACATCACTGTGGCTGCAGGCAGACTGTTGTTGGTTAACCAACGTGTGTTGAAAGGCACAACAAAGGATGTGATTTATCGCAATTAATTTAAAAAATAATGCAACTTATTGTGGACCTTAATCAATTGCGGTTAATCTTGGCAGCCCTTTTAATAACTAAACATTGTATCTCAATAGGTAGTTTTCATTTAAATTGAAGTCCTCATATGAGGACAGTGGGTCTATTTTACTGCATAACACAATAAACACACCGTCGACCACAATATGGGCAATTCCATAAATGTAGTGCAAAAACAGAGGTAGAAATGTCCTGAAAAAAGTATTTATGTGCTCCATTTTTTATGCCTATATTGATGAGAAAAACTTTTTTGAACATACATTTCTACAATTTTCCACTTTCATCTTGATTTGTATTTTCAGTTCCTTAAAATTTTTAATTGAATTAAATTGTCACTACTGCAACATAGAATTATATGGGAAAAAATAACATTAAAAGGCTTTTTTATACTCTGTTCAAATCTACATACACTATATATATATATATATATATGTATTTTTTTTTATTCAGTTATTGCCATATTTGGCAAAGTTTAATATTCACTAGTTTTATTACACAATTAACTAAAAAAAAACATTAAAACATCATGAACATCATGAATAGTGGTTTAAGAATTTTTAATTTTTGAGAAAATAATGCCATGGTATGTAGTGACAGCACTGTTACAGTTAAAAAATAAACAAATAAAATAGTTTTTATGACTTCTTATATATATATATATATATATATATATGCAACAGAACCAAAATAACAAAATTTGGTTCTACAAATTTAAATCTAGCATGGTTCTAGTGAAATGGAACTTAGAGTTTTCCTTTCAGGACACCCACTTCACAATACAAAGTACTCCATAAATGGGTATTTAACATAAATATAGCTTAAAATTATGTGTCATGGGAGATAATAGATAAATGTTGCTAAATATGCAAGACTAAAATCATTTCAAGCTTTTTTGTTGGCTTTTTGAACACAGATTGTACCATTTTGGTAGAAAGGCCCACATACAACTTTAAAATCATATGCCTAAACAAGACAGCCACAAAATAAATATTAAATACTACATCATATCTCCTGAATGTTCTTTTGGTCTGCAGGAACATGTTTTTGAACAACATAAAGTATCTCCTGAATGAGATACATCAGCGTTTTCTTCTGTTGTATTCATCAATGATTCTGTTATTGATAAATATTCCCTGGATATGTATCCCACACAAATAAAAATTCTTGTAAACTCACTGTACCACATATAATAAACATTTATACTCACTTTTACTTTAAATTGTTGATGTCTTTCCAAAATCTGCCCGAGCAATGTTTTCTTATTTTTACACTAATAAATAGTCCTAATGTCCTCATGCGAGTACTTGCTGCTGTAGCTTGTTACTGTACTGATAAAACATGCCAAATTTGCAGCAGTATTAGGATCATACATTACAAAGCATAAATAAACAGTTTTCGATTTAAAAATGTGAAGAGTTATGGTACCTTGACCAGTTTTGGGTGGAGACCAGCTGTAGAGTGTTTAGGTTAGAATGGCAGCTATCTCGAATGGACACTGATAATTGTACTTTGCGACCACACAATGGTAGACAAGTGAGGCCAACAGGCCAAAGTTAATCAAAATTAAGAGGAATGATGAAGGGAAACAAAAATGAATGTCTGAGCCCCTAGAAGGTTAAATCTTCAGTTTCAAAATCCGCCACTTTGCTTTTTTAGTTTCTCAGTTGGTTTCTGGATGATATTTAAATGGCTGTTGGCCCTTAACTCATCGTCTCCGTGACTTCTTTAGAAGTTTGTGACACTCATCTTTTTCCATTTTCACACAACATTTCCAGTTGTCCTGTTCATGTGTGCACCTTCATATTGCAACATTACCTCAATTTTCTTTCTTAAGTTGGTCCGTGACCATCAAACACAAACACAAAATCACAAAAATAAACTCAAGCATATGGTGAGTGTGACTGACGATGTATGGAGCGCACATACGGAGCAAACGCCCCGGGAATAACAGCAGGCAGAGGATATGTGTATGCATGAGCATCGAGTGGTTGCTATTGATCTCCCGTGGTCTGCCAGTGGGATGTAAACACTGTGTCTTTCAATGGGACGCTTCACTCGATACGAGCGGCCATCAAACGACTGCTGCACAGAAAACACGGCGCACAGACGTTGTCCCAGTTATCAAATCAGGACACACAGCTGGAGTAATTCAACCTTGTATGTGTGTGCGTTAGAAAATGGTCAAGAGGTGTCGCTGAACCATGTCACTCATGCATGCAAGTGAATGATTTGAAAATAGACACAAAAATGCTCCTCATGTGCATCACTTTGATACGTTTTAAAAGTAAAATGCAACTAATGTTGGACATATCTGAAATACTTGGCTTATGAATGAATAGAAGACAATATTAAATCACCTGAAGTTGCAATAAACATCTCTATTTTCATTGTGTGAAAATGTTACATTATGTTACATGTGTGGCTTTATCTGGACTATTTCTTCACAAGATTGTAAGTCATATTCCTTGACACACGCTCAACCAATACATGTAAGCTTTCCCCAGAACAAGCTTAAAGCCATCTAACTTGAACACAGATATAATCCATGTGCCAAATCCAAGATGAATCGTTGTAATATTGATTCTGTTCAGGCATTGCACTCGTCCGCTAACAGCCCATGAATAACTGAGCATGGAGGACACTTACAGTGTGACACATCTGCTGGAGGATCCTCAGTATGTGTTACGCTGACATGTTTCCCCTCTATTAACTTCCTGTAGGATTTCTATCCACTCAGGTGAAGATGTTGGCGAGTCTCTCAGAGTCTCTCATCCCGGTAAGAAGAGTATGTGATGTGTGGGGCTGATTTACGGGCCTGATGCTTGAGTTGAATTTCACTTTAGACAACCAAGGACTCAGTAGACAATATATTAATGATATAGCAATAGTCACTCGTTTAAGTTAGAGGAGGAAAAATGACATTTGCATTCATTTAAGCATGATTCATTTACAGCAACTTTTGCAAAATAAAAGCTGATTTGTGAAACAGGACGCTGCTATTATTGCAATATAAACTGGCTCCAGGTTGGCCAAGTAATATATGTTAAAGAAAGAAGAGAAGAATCTGCAGTACAGACTAACAGAGTGATTCTATACTGCATGTCTGATGACTATCTTCTCTGTTAGTCTAATTTGTCCCCTCAGCAGGTGAAGGACCACTCTTCCCCGACAGCCACATCCAGTGAGAGTTAGCAAGAAGGCTCTCAAACATCTGCCTCTAGTTATCACAGCTCCCACCCAGCTACACCACCACAGCAAGACACAAAAACGCACACATACACTCCATCAGTACCAGGCCGTGGTGTGTTTTGCCACTCCTGTCCTCAAAACTTGCGTTTCTGGTAAAGGGCCGTTTTAGTTCCAGCTCCGACCTGCGGTGGGAAGCATCTCCCCGAGGAAAATAAGCAGGACTCGGTCCAGTGAAGACATCTGCCCTTTGAAAGCGAGCGTGGCTGTTTGAACAGCTGTCAGAGCACACTGTGCATCTCAGACTGCCCCTGATACAACAGAGGCGAGTCTGAGAGGGGGGAAATCGAAGGAAGAGAGGAGGAGAAGCTCACAGACAGTGATGTTCAACCTGCGTTTTGTGTTGAATGATATGAAGCTACAAGAAGAGATATAGAAGTTTTGCCGTCCGCCTAATAAACAGCACCTTGCATCAGTACTCACCCCTTAAACTTTGTGCATTTTCACCCTGTTACAACCTGGAATTATAACAGATTTATTAGAGCTTTTTACAGCTTGATAAAAACAAGAAAGCAAAGTTGGATGCCAACTTAAAGGCAATACCAGGGCCGCCCCTGGCCAAAGTGTGACCCTAAGCAGACTCTGGTATGAGGCCCCCCTACAGTGCATGACCCCTCCGCATGGATCATCCTCACCCCAATATACTCAATTAGAATTACAACAATACAAAGTTTTGAAATTTTCAATTAAGCCTTAGAGATATGAAAAGAAAAATTTGAGTTATAATTTATTCATCAACAAGGATTACATACAAAATGACTTTCAGAAAAACTCATATTCCTTTTTGCACTAATTAGGTTAGATTTTTTTCTTTTCATCTACTCATTTTTTCCCCCAAAAAAAGCTCATCACTGTGGGATAATTATTTTCATCAAAACAATAATCCCAATTTGTTAGGTATCTGTTTTATTGGTGTCTTTCCCCCTAAATAAAATTAACCTAAATAAGGTCATCTTGTCCCCCCAACCCCCCCTCACACATCCCCTGCACCCCTCTCCTTTCCTCGCACATAGCAGCTCGTCCGTTATGCTTCTTTCACTCCCTCAGTGTGTTTCTGCTTTCATCAGTAATCTTTCTTTAATTAAATCACCTTAAAATATACATCATCATTATTTGTTTTCGACCGTGATCTGACTCTTAAACAGCTGATCTGTGAGAGAAGTTCATGATCGGAACCAACGCAGAAACTTTACAGAGTTTTATCATAAATTCAAGAAACCAAACAATAGCCGGAGCTGACGATGTAGAACAACAACTCGATTTACAGGAGAAACGTAAGTTTCTTTGCAGCAAGTGTGCGTGTAAATGAGCAGGAGAGGAAGAGTGAGGCAGGGTGAGAGGACACTGCGCATTTATTACTTGATCACATATTTCCAAAATCTTGAGGGTTGATTTAATAATGTGTGATGCCCAGGTAAAGTTTATGGTTGGCCAACACTTTATATACTTTGATCATACTCATCATGCAAACACCTGCCTGATTTGCAGAGAGAGAGAAAGAAACGCTCCCCACTTATGATGAGGCCCTATGCGTTGTGTGTGGTCTGGGTATAGGGAGGGGCCTTATCTTAACAAGGGGTTGTAATATTTTTCAAATACTATGTAATATCTCCCCCTATAACTAGAAACTTGTGGACAATTTTGTGTTTTTTCACTACAAATGACTTCAACTAAATCAATTTTAAGTGGAGATAGAAGCATGACAAAATATAAGGCCAGAAAAGTTCAAGGAGGTTCAGAATGTATGCCTGCTAAATGTCACATGAAGTCCAAAATGTTCTGAATGTTCAGAGGAAAGCCAACACTACAGGTACTAAATAGTATATATAGGTTGCCCTTTACATTCTTGAAAACACAGAGTTACCCTCAATTTTGAGGCCAATAAATCTGCAGATTTATTATTAATGCATGCCATACATGTATTTCTTATAGGGAGGCTCATTCTCTTGGAGTGAAACCAAACAATCCTAACAAAACAGGTCATTTCAATTATGAAGAAAGCTCAAAAAGTACAAAGTTTTTATGGATTGGTTTGCACTTTGTACTTACTATGAGTATTTGCATTGGTGTTGCAGCAGTATGCGAACAGCTCACTCTAAGATTTCAAGCTTAACACTTAAGACTTTTGCTCCTGAAGTGACTGTCTGTTACCCAGTCAAGAGGAACAAGTGTATGTCAGACTTAGAAAAGTGCCGGGAGCTCAATTGCATTAAAGCTCTTAGTTTGCCTGAGCTGCAATCTAATTGGATAGAGCTGGAAAAGCAGCTTCCAATGTGCTCAAATCCATTTTTTTTACTCCTGTTCTCATTTTTTTTGGAGGAGATGTTCCCCATGTTCTATCCCATCCCAATCTTTTGTCCTTGTCAACATTCCCCAAATGAGATTCCCGAAATCAGGAGGTGAGGGGAGCACGCATGCTCGAGTGCACCGAGCAAACATTGTCAGACAGACACACCTCTCACACCAGCCCGCCGCCTGGCATCTCTTTCCTTTCCTGTCCTTATTAAAATTCCATATTGAGATTCCTCGCTGCCACTCCGCCTCCCTGGTCCTGTCACTCAGCCACAGAGCGGCGACAAAACCAGCAAGTTTCAACAAAGACGCACACACATATATGCATAGAGAAAGACACAATCCAAACTTTTCTTAAGACAACTCGTCCCTGCTCCCGCCCTTTATGTGTGGGATGAAAGTTTCCTTTAGGTGCTGCTGTGTGTGAGAGCGTGTTTCAGCGTCTCCATCTCTGCCCCCCCTTCTCATTGTCATTATTTTCGATGGTGTCCCCCTCTGATCTGCCGAGCCTTTGGGTGCTCTCTCTCTCTCTCCTCTCTCTGTCTTTCTCTGGTCCCTTTCATCTGTCAGGCGCTCCCCTTGGCGACCGCCACTGAGGGGGTTTGATTTCCCATCATGCCTAGCATTGCCTTCCTTGACTCCAGCTCCCTCTTTCTCCCTCTCTCTCCCAGCCCACCCTCCCTCTCTCTCTCTCTCTCTCTCTGTTGTGCCCCCGCGTCGTCGGGCAATTATCCCCGGGAGTAATGAGGAGCGTCTCTCCCTCTGCGGCCTCGCTGACTGACACCTCTCCCACTCATTTGTCAACAAATCAGACGGCTGGTGTGGGCGGCCATATTGAGCTGAGGGTTGTCGTCGCATCGTCGCATCTCCTTCTCTCTCTCTTTCTCTCTCTCTTTCCTCCTCCATCCCTTCCTCTCTATCTCTGCCACCTCGTTATCTCTGACAGGGTGTCATTCGTTCCAACTCTCACTCCTCCTGTGTCAACCCTTCACGCGGTCGCATGTATTTGTGTTTCTCAGCAGCTGAGAAAAGTCTGACTTCCAATAGGCCCTAATGGTCATATGTGGCTAATGATCACTAAGCTGAACAAGTGACACTATTCAATTTATTTGTGTCAAAGTCAGTCGCAGCTTGCTGCTGTAAACACTTTGTCCAACTAGAAGATAAAGACCAGAGTGCAAGGGGGAAAGATTTTCAGATATGCTCACAAAGGCTGCTTTCAATTTGTTCACATTATTCCACGCATCTGTAGAGGAAATGTTAATCTCATCTGCAGTACCATGACAGGGGAGAAAGGTCTTTTAGATGCCAATTAAAGTCTGCGTGCTTTAAAGCTGTGCTGAGTGAGACAGTGAGCTTAAATATCAGAACATACATCAGATGTGTACTCACGATTATGGCAAATCATAGTCAGTTATAGAGATCATGATTATAGAACACGATTACTCATTGATTTTACATTTGCAAAACATGCACTTAACAAACTTAGATACCTGTCACGCTTTAAAAAACATGAATGAGTTAAAAGCATAAATATTTCAAAATAAAGATTTAAAATAACATTTAATCAACAAAAATGACTACTTCTATGACCAGAGTAACTTTTACCACATGACAACAAAGGTCAAACCTAATTGTAAGACAAGCAGATTAACTGCCCAGCACTAGTACTTACTGTGTTCCTTTCGCTCCTCCGGGCTCGATGAAGCCTCTCCATCAGACAGCAGGCCGGACATGGAGAAAAGCTTCCTTCCTGAGTCTTCTCCACCTTTCAGGGAGCCTCCAGGAGAACCAAAGTCAAACTCCTTCCCCTCCACATCAGGGAAGCAGCTCTTCAGCCTCTTAGCTGGAGTGAAAGCCGACTGGTAAACCCCCGACTCTCTCTCCTCTTGTGGGGACGAGAAAGGTCGAAAGGCACCGACCCCACTGTGGTTGAGCATGCTGAGGGTGGAGCAGTCCAGGTTCGGAGGGGTGAACTGGGGGTGCAGGTGGAGCAAGGAGGCCGGAAAGTCTCGGGAAGGGAAGGTGCCCGACATGGGGCCCTGACGCTGGTACATGGAGGTAAAGGTGTAGGAGGCGGAGGGGAAGGGCAGGTGGAGGTCTTTCTCCACTGAGGCGGGGACGCCGAAGGGCCGGGGAGCCTGGCAGGGGACAGAGGCGTCACGGCCAGCCTCAGCGGTGGAGGCGAGGACCATGAGGGCGGGGGAGGCCAGAGGAGTCGGCAGGTAGGAGGGGCTGTCCATCTTGAAGGGGCGGTGGAGGTCCATTCACCTCCTTATTGGTGGTCCTGAGGAGAGAGAGGACAGGGAACCAGAGGAGACAGGGAGAGAGCTGAGCATCAAAACATGAAAGAAATAACCGGCTGACTCAAGAGATTTATTTCAGACATTTTTAAATGTGAGGATTTTCTCTAGACTTTCAGTGGATTTACTAACTGGTGTAAGCTGCAAAATTAAAATATTTGGAGTTCAATTTTTAATAAAAAAAAAAAAAAGGCAAAAGATTCAATTTTCAAGTTCCAGAAAAAAAGTTTTATAATTCAAATGGGAAACTCTTCATCTCTGCATTTGAAAAGCTGCAACTTCAGAGGCATTTTTACAATTCTAGGTTTGGATTCACTTCAGTAAAAATGGGTTGGTGGAGGCCTTTTCTGCCTGTAAATAATTACAACGGAATAAATAGCCAATAAAACACACATGGAGCAGAAGCTCGAGAAAAGTGCATTTATAGGGAGAAACAAACAAGTAGATTTGGGGAAATCCTTCAAACACAGAGGAATTAAAAAACGGCTCATGTTTTCCGTCTGTAATTAATTGTCTTAATAAATCGATTCATATTCATTGTATTATGAAAAATAAAAATGTGTTTAAGTGGCCAAGAAAAAAGTGCCATCCTTTCTCTTCTAAGGCATAAATAGACAAAATATCAAAGCATTATCTGAGTGTATTTAATTAGAATATGTGCAAAAAAAATCATGATAAAAACATGTATTTTGCCCAAGAGAACTGTGGAAATGGATCTATATGCCGAGCAATTTCTCTGTTTTTAAACTCAAAATTTTATTTGACAAAATGAGAGAGAATGGAAAACTTGGGACAGGCCGAACTGAAATGGGATATTAAGTAAATATTTGTGAACTTCATGTTTTTTATCGTGTTTGAATCCCAAAAAGTTCTCTAAATTTACTACGATCACATTGAAAAGTCAAAGTTTACGCACAAAGTTGCAGTTTTACTAAGTGACTAAAAAGCACTGAAGCCAACGAAAACCCAAAGGCAAGAAAAAACATGTCTTTGCCATTTCTTTTTTACACCGTATGAAAGCGGAAATTATCAAGATGTCACTTTGCGTAATCTAAAAGCGACAATTTTCAAGTTTTCCCACCACCGAGAACTCTTTCCCAGCGCGAGCGCACAAGTTCTCTCACTGTAGAAACCTCAACTCCCACAATCCCCGACTTAGCAACACAGCAATCAAAAAACTAATGAAGCTAATTAAAACAAATGCAGCTGTTATCACTCCTGGTGTCTTACCTTGGACTTTACGCGAGGTTGATTTCACCGTCAACAACTCTCTCCCTCTCCAACAACTTCTGATCTCAGGACGCGGCACTTTCTCCTGGTTGCGCAGAAAAGACAGAAAAAGGTGGGGAAACGGGCAGCTGTGGGCAGCTTTCCCGGTCCTTCTCCAGATGTAGTTGTTTTTCTGTTTTTTGTTTTTTTTTACTCCGTGATGAGCGGAGACTTAGCGGAGAGCGGAGGAGTTCAGAGAGGTGTCGAGGCTCTGCGTTTGTGCCCACGATCAGGACTTGAGTGAGTAGTGTACTGGCTCTGTCTGTGTTGGGCTTTCCTTGCAGTGCGCTCCGTAACAAACCCCCCACCCTCAACCTTCCCCTCCCTCCCTCTACTTGTCTCCCCTTTTTCCCTGCCCTCTTTCTCTGTAGCCTTCCCCCACTTTGCCGTGCGCGCTGCCGGCGATGGACACCTTTAAACCCTTAACCTGGTGAGAAATGTTGCACTTAAAGTGAGACAAAAGAAAATACAGAGTAAAGTTTTGGCACGGGGAAAAAAGTGGATACAGATACAGATCATTAACTTAATAGGATTTTTATCCCAGGTGCAACCTTGACTTTAACTGTACCTGAAAGTCTGACCTCTGTGTTCCACCATGTAAATGATAAGAAAGGGCTTTACGCATTTTAAGGACAGAATTCTAGATTAGAGTTTAGATTAGTGCAACAAAGTGCACATATTTACTCACTAGTCATCGTGTGTGCTCGTGTTGGAGTCTCAGCTTTGGTGATCCTCTCCTCGCTGAGCCTGCTTAGTCTCCAGTCTGTGTGATTGACACCTGGGAACATTCCCTTTTGATGAGACACAATGCAAACCAATGGTATTATTTGTCACTGATAATCTCCTTTCAACTCCAACACATTACACACAGCCTAATATCTACATTATTCATATCTGATTTCTAGCACATTGTCAGAAAGCGCAGCTCAGAGCGCCACAAATCAGCCCAAATCACTCTTAATTTGTTTTTATCGGTATTGGTATTGCTTAAAGACTTTTTGAAATAATGTAATTGAAATAATTCCTTATTCCCCCAAGCCAATCCAGAGGCTTTACACTCCTAATCTAATGTGACACGCAATTTCCGTCTCTCAGACGATTGCTTCCCCTCAGGTCCCTGTCTTTAATGAACAGCCATTTGGCTGTGAGCCTGTGTGCATGCATGTGTGTGTGTGTGTGAGCAAGAGCAAGAAAGAGTCCTGAGATGGGAAATGAGTGAATTGGGAATATCAGAGAGCCAGGAAGAAGAAGCAGACACAAGGAAGAGGCATGTGGGGAGCTGGAAATCAGGGGGTTCACTGTGCACTGTGAAAATACTTCAGATCATTGAGATTTAAAGATAAATGCGGACCCTCTTGTCATCATTAGCAAAGACTGAAGAGAAGCATAACTTCTCCTCACCCATACAGTCATCCCTGAGAGGGAGCTTCCCATATGTGCCTGAAGACAGCCGCTTGGAGAGGAAGAGGAGGGCCAGACAGCAGATGTAGACTTTTAAATGGACACATAAAGCAGAGTCCAGACTGACTCTGTTACAGTCCTGCCCTCAGACCAATATGGGAGCGAGTAACACATGCATTCCTTGTGACAAGGCAAGGTCATTACACCACCTAGAGACCCCCTCTGTCCCTCACATTGTTTTAAGGTCTGAGAGGCAGATGCCACCTTACACACTGTCAAATAATCCCTGCTCAGGGCAAGAATGACTTTAGTTTTATAGAAAATTAACAATCAAAAGTAATCTGAGAGGCCCTGAACACAGAATGTGAAAAATCGCGTAATTGCCCTGCTGATCAGCGAACACTACAAGTGTCTCCATTCACATTATGATTATTATTTCTACCCCATACACCCAATTTGGCCCGTGTGCTAGTGGCTGTGGGTGGTGTACAGTGGATGATGGGTGTACGTGTGTCCTGCAGGCCCAGTGAAGTGTTAATGATGTCCCCGCTGCCTCAGCCAGGTTATGGCACAGGGGCCGTTAGCCGCCCTGGGTAAACTGCGCGGTTCCCAGAATAAATTGCCACCCGGAGCCACGCAGGCTGGTCAGCCAGCCAATTACAGGCCTGCCCACTCAGCTGAGGATGATGGGATACGATGTTAATTGTATGTCTTCATTTTCTGGCAGGAGGTGAGTCACTTGGCCATCTTCTTGACTGTCAAGCACATACACATGCACACATAGAGTGTAACATCTTAATGCATGCTGTTGATGCTTTGATTTCATCTCTTTTTAGCAGGATTGTTGCATCTTATCTCAGACTTATCAAAGGCCTAGATTTTGCAGCTTAGTTCTGTGGTTTTTAGATGAATCCCAAACAAATTAAATCAACATGAGAGTCCTCCACTTCTTTATTACAATGCCAGAGGTCATCAGTGGAGTCTTTTAACTTCTTACAATGTATAATTAGAGCGGCGAACATTAAATAGTCCTGTTTTTATTATTTCCACTCTCCTGTATTCTTTGTTTTGGGGCATGGAGAAAACTAAGTTACTGCTGTAATCATTTCCACTCACCAATTAGTGACGATTAGCTTTAGCTGTGGGACTCACAAGCTCCAATTACAGCACACTGCTTCCAAAACTTCATACAATTTCCACTAATGAAAAAGAAAAGAGAGTGAAAATGAAGAAAAAGGAAATAATCTGTACTTTAGAAGTGTTTTATACCTGCTGGAAAAGCCGAAAACAAGTGTTCATGCGAGCGCCCGAGCATTGGCAGTGCTGGAGATGAAGTGAGCTCTGTGCTGTGGAGTCAGTTGGGTAGTAGTTGTGTGTCGCAGTGCTCCACTCCTCTCAGTATATCAACATAGAGACAGTCTGGTAGCAGTGCTATGGAGAGAGAGGTTAGCTACTATATTAACATAGGGAGAGACAGCGCCAGATCAGCGCAGTCTGCCAAACACTGAGTGGAGGAAGTGAGACAGAGAGAGAGAGAGGCCATCGACCAGACAGCTACAAGATGGAGTGGAAGGGAACGTGTGAGAGATGAGCTGTCGAACATGTGACAATGTGTGTGCAAGCGTGCAGGGGGGGGAAAGTGTGTCAATGTGTGTGTGACAGCACCCCCAAAGCAGCCAGCCAGCATGAATGTGAGCAGGAATACAGAGAGGTGCATTATGGTCTCAATCATTGATCGCTTCCTCCCAAGGGGGCTGGTGACTGACCCCCACCACACATACACCCACGCTGCACACAAACCAGTATCCTGTATGTTTACACATTCACAGCACTCTTGTATTGGCGGGCCGATACTGTTTGCAGGTACTCAACTTTGTCTCTGCTGCTGAAGTTCAATTCCCTGATCTGAAAACATTTTTTTTTTTTAAGAGCGCTGTGAGTGTGAGTGGTTGTCACAGAGGCAAAATATTCAATGAAGTATGGAGCGCAAGCAATGCATGCTGTGTGATTTCAGCGAACATACTGTCCAATTATAGCAGAACTTAAAGAATATATTTTCCAGACTGTCAACAAATCCCTTGAAAAGAGCAGAGATATCATGTTAGTTTTCCCGCCCGGTCTGTGACACTTAGACAAGACTGTTTGTCGCAAAGATGGATCACGAATAATAACTCTGAAAAACAATGGAAGACAGCCTAAAAACCTGTGGACTCCAGTTTTTACAGAAATTAAGTGTTGTGTAAATTGATTTTTTAAAAGGTGATTAAATAATCTTGTGCAAAACCAGCACCACATTGTGGCACAACTGACTTATAGTATGAAAAAGAGTAGATAAAAGAAGACTAAGACAAAATGTGCATGATCAACTTCAACATCTGGCATGGAAAATGATGCAAATGCAGAAGTAAAAAAACTGCAGTTCCTTGAGTGTCCACTTCAAGGAGGTTGCAAAATCCCCCAAGTCTCATTAACATCATGTTAAATAAATCTGTAGCCTGGTATTGAACTGAATAGCTCCTCTCTTTATGAGCACTCTCTGCACAGGGATGAGTTTCCATTAGCCGGCATTTATCATCTTAGGCTTCACAGGTGGAAGTCTGGCAGATAAAAACATCAATGGTCAACATGTTCAGCTGAAATGACAATTACCAAATAAGTAAATGGTGAATAATAATAATAACACACTTTGTATTGTGTTACCTGGAAGATATACTGCAAGGATCCTTTAATATAACTCGAAGACATTTTTGTACAACCTACTTCCTGTTGGGCGCTGGGACTTTTAGCTACATTGGCAGCACATGGCTAATTTAGGCAGTTACTATTCATGTGATCAACATGGATGGTGTCAAACAAAACCTATCTACAGGGAAGTTTAGAGCGACTGAAAATGAAGCAGGTAAATTGTTGGTATGGAAGAATTCTGAATTAGCCATCACTGCAGGTAATAAGGAAGCTGAAACAAAGGTAACTACAGGTATCCCATAACTGAGTTCATGCTTGGGTTGTCCTGGCTAATCAGCAACAGCAGTAAAGGAAGAGCAATTGATGAGAGGAGGACTGTATTGACACTTTTGTCTTTCTTTGGGGATACTCCAGAGAAACCATGATGGTTGGATTTTACTGTTTTAGTGGAGGTTACAGTTGACATCATCAGATTATGAGGACTAACACGGGACAACTGACGGTGAGACTCAATTTTTATTTGTAATGCAGAGTTTTAAAGTGGTGTCTAATCACAGTACCAGTGTGATCCCAACAGTTCATTGTATGCTGATGTCAGCAGAGCCTCCAATTCCACCTCCTTCTGCAAAGAGTAATTAAGTAATCTAGTGCGTTATATTTTTAGTAAGAATTTATGTAAATGACCACTCCAACACCACATTATCAGGGATGTGGCCATTTACACTGATACTAAATTTTCAAATTTTTAAAATCCAAATAAAATACTGAAATACCACAGTAAGTTAAGAATTCAGACCCTTTGCAAAAACAATTTAAATGTAGCTCAGGTTCCCAGTTCTCCCATGTGTTGTTGAAATGTTTCTCCACCTCGATTGGAGTACACCTGTGGTACATTTTATTGATTGAACATGATTTGGAAGGGCACGCACATCTCTACAGAAGGCCTCACAGCTGATGATACATGGAGCAACAAACCAAGCCATGAGGTCAAAAGAACTGCCTGCATGGCTCAGAAACAGGATTTTTGCAAGGCACAGATCTTTGAAAGGCTATAAAAAGTTTCTATTGTGCTGAAGGGCACAGTAGAAAGAAGTTTGGCACAACCGGGCTGTTCCAAAAGCTGGTCACCAAGCCAAACTGAGGAATCGGAATAGGGCCTTAAGGAGTGACCAAGAACCTAATAGTCACTCTTACTGAGCTCCAGAGATCCTGTGTGGAGATGGGACAAAGTTCCAGGATGACAACCATCAGTGCAGCCCTCCACTGATCTTGGCTTATGGCAGAGAGGCTAGATGGAAGTTTCAGGTCAGTGCAAAACACATGAAAGCCTGCTTTCAGTTTCAGTTTTCAAAAAACTCCATGTGAAAGCCACAGCTACAGACAATGCAGTATCTGGTTAAAAACTGACTTGGTTGTCCATGTTTAAGGTAAATGTTCCTGTTAAATTGCACTTTCCATAGTTCATAAACACCATTGTTTGACATATGAATATGCAAAGTCAGGCAATGACTGAACATTTAGTGTATTCAAGGCAGCCAAACTTGGAACTGTATGTTTTCTGATTGAAAAAAGAATTCAGCATGTCACCTCGGTTCCATAAGAAAAATATATATGTAATGCTGCTGTGACTTTTCCTGAAAGAAACTTGAGTAAAAGGCTTTATTCTTTTTCCTACACTCACTTCTAACCTTTAGCTTTCGTTTTATGCACCCAGGAGGCACAGAGTAAAGAGCAGTGACAGACTGTCCTCATCCCACCGCCACATTTCCCAATCTACACATATATACCCACATAAACACAACGCTGCTCACCACCAAACATCACACCCTGTCCCCTCCCCTCACATATTCAGCCAGCCAGGGCCCCGGCGTCCCCTCTCCTTTCCTCTCTCACCGCCACAAGGCTGACACTAATGTGACACTCTGGAAAATAATTACCAACAAACGCACTGCTGACTGCAAACAGCTCGCTCCCCTCAGTGGACTGTCACTAGTCATTAGTCTGAACCCTGCGAGAGGACAGGACCACTGAGAGGAGGGGGGGTGGGCAGGGGGTTGTTAATGATGAGGAGGACCATACCATGTGAGGAAGGAGGAAATAAAGAGGAGGAATAGGAGAGCTGACAGCTGAAATGGAAATAATCTGCTTTACAATTGTAAAACATGTAAAGCAGTGTTTGTGTGTTTGCATGTCTGCTTGAGTTGATTCTTCATCATTGGCCCCCTCTGGTGGTTTACATCAGATTTACTGTGGTACCAAAGCATCACAGTCAACTTTATCCAGGATAATATTAACGCACTTTCAGCTTGTTTGTTGTAGGCAGGCTCTTTTTGACATACAGCTAAAGTTGCTTGTCTTTGTATCACGTAAAAGTTTAGAAAGTTAAATGGCATATATCTTGGATACATCTCATGCAAAGTTAAATATTTCAAAACTTTTAAACTTTGTTTTAATCTTGATGATTACAGCTTACAGAAATGAAAAATCCACTATCTCAGAATTTTAGAATATTAAAAGTCCAATTTGCTAATTTGCTAATTTGTTTTTAGCTTCCACAGTCAGTGATCGTTTAAGGTGTGATGTCATCTGCTGCTGTTGGTCCACTGTGCTTTATCAAGTTCAGAGTCAACGCTGTCAGCCATCTATGAGATTTTAGAGCACTTCATGCTTACATCAGGTGAGAAATTAATGGAGATTCTGATTTCCTTTTCCAGCAGGACTTGGCACCTGTCCACAATGAAGCCAAGAATACCAGAAACTGGTTTGCTGACCTGTATTTGATTGGCCAGCCTACTGGCCTGACCTGAACCTCATAGAGAATATCTGGATAAATGTCAAGAGAAAGATGAGATACACCAGGCTCAACAATACAGATGAGATGAAGGCTGCTATCAGAGAAACCTGGGCTTCATAACACCCCAGCAGTGCCACAGACTGATTGGCTCCATGCCATGCCACATAGATGCAGTAATTAGGGCATAAGTACTGAGTTCATAAATGGGCATAATTTTCCAGAAGGTCAACATTTCTGTATTATAAATCCTTTTTTGGACTGATGTTTTGTGATATTCTAATATTTTGAGACAGTGGAGTTTTGTTGTAAGCTGTAACCATAAACATTTTGACACACTCAATCTAGAATCTAGAATATATGGAAGCTTCACTTCATGAATTAAATCATAGGGGATGAAAAAATGACTTTCTCATGCTATTCTAACTTTCTGAGATGCAACTGTGTACACCAAACCCTACTGATATGAGATTGGTCAATACAACTCTGACTACAAATGCACCACAGATGGAAATGTAGTATTTTGAAAAACCATGACCCCTGTGTACAGATTTTACACTTCTATGTAGAATCTGCAAATAGAGATTAGTTGAAAATCAATCAGCATCAAAATGAAACAATGAAAATGGACCAAAATTGGAAATACACTGTATATAAATATCCCAGTAATACATCAAACTGTTGTGTCTGTATACTGTGTGATTATGAGAAAGTTGAAGCTTTTTACAGAAGGCATGAAAAATACAGTACATAAAAATGAATAATGCTAAATCCTCATACACACCAGGATACATTGATGCACCCGATAAGCCTTTATGGATATCTCAGTGGTCAAAACATGTTGGATCTTTAAACTATTTAGCCCATCTTGCCATGGTTGTAAAGGCCTTATAAGTATTTAATTCATAATTGTTAGATTTTCATGCTTGGGGTGCTTGGTTTCTCCCATCACATTTTCCTATTTTCCAAAATCTCCCAAAAACATTTTATGTTTTTCCATCTACTCTGACCACACTGAGTAACCAGACACCCTCTTTTTCTCTACCAGAATTTACATCTTGGTTTGAAACTGGTGAAAGTCAAATGATATTTAAACCTGTTATATAACCACAGCAAAAAATGTTGCATTCATTCCACTCCAAGCACCTTTCTATGAAAACAATGTTGTTTTAAGCCTCACCACTTTTCACTTATAAAAAAGGAAGGAAATGTCTGTTTTTGAAAAGTATCAAAGTATTGTACAACCTTATTAAAGAAAATTAAATTTTCCACCAAAAAGCACATACCTGGAAACAGGAGTGATCCTATTCACAGGTAGAAAACTCAGGCTGATCCAGACGGCCATCCTGATTCAGAGAAAATCTCACATATAAATATGGAAGAGTAGAAATATTTACATTTCAGATGCAAAAAGTAAAATGAAGCAAGGGCGTTCAGTCTGAAAACAGTTCACATGGGCAACAATTCCTACACAATTACCTAAATGCCACAGGGTACATCTATTCTTTGAACACCAAACCCCCCTCCTCAAGACCCTTATTTGCGTTGCCTTCGGGGGCAGCCGTGCCAGAGAGAGATTAAAATTTTTAGAGCTTCCACGATGGCCAATATTAAAATGTCTCAACACATCTGCCTGGCTATTTTGATTGGTAACTTAACCCCTGACTCCTGAGCTGAAAAAGGCCCATTCTCTGAGCTATTGTCAGAAGGCTGGAGTCTAATTCTTGTATGATTCAGGCTAATGAGCTTGTAATGGGTGCTGTGTGTGTGGATGAGGAGGATATTACAGTGGAATGGAGAGAAGGAGGAGGGCAGGGGTTGGATGAGCATGGAGGGTCCTTATTGTTCAATAATCAGAGGGTACAAGTTTTAATCTGTGAGGCAGAAGCTGTTTCCTCTCTCTAAATACAGACGCTGGTGTCTTTCTAACTAAAATACATTTAGTTTCCACATAAAACAGTCAGTCTTGGTTGACAGAAGTGATATATTTTCATTTTGAGTTGAAGACAGAGCCAGAGAGCGAGAGACAGGGAGTTAGAGAGAAAGTTGAAGACTGTCTGTCTGTGTGTCATTCAGCCAATGGCTTTATCCAGCCTTATCCTGAACCATGAAACCATAGTGCATGACACCCTTCTATGCTCTGCACAGATATGGCTATTCACTGTTAGCACAGAGATTTGACAAGCCAGGCTGCGCTCACTCAACAGTCTGGGTCAAATGGATGACTGTCACAATCTTTTTTTATCTTTCTCTTCCTCTCGATTCCACTCGGTGCACCCTCCTTTTACTCCCCACTTGCCACCAATCTCCCAACTTTGCCTGTTCAAATTGACAAATTCAGTCAGCGACAAAAGAATAAATGAAAGAGAGGGAGAGAGAGGAGGCGTCTGACGGGGGGGATAATCTTTGCAGAGGGAAAGATCTGGATGAGTGGGAGACAGGCAGGTGAATACATTCATGGGTTGTTCCCAAGGTCAACATTCACATGTAAATGTTTCTGCAGACCAATAAAACTCTGTCCAAGTTAAAGCACTAAGAAATTATTTGATATTATTTCCTTTGTTGTCTTTAGCTGACTGAATGTCAGCAGTTTATTCACCCTGTGCTATGTTCCACTAGGATATGTCAAGGAGCAAGCAGCTTGCTGTAATACGAAATGTACATTTAGATTCAGTTTTAACAGACTGAGCTGTCATCTCTGTTATTCAAGTCAGATATTTTTGGCTGACCGCTGAGATCAGCCCTACAGATGGGCCTGTCTGTGTCTGAGTGACTGACTAAGTGAGTGACGGTACTTTCAGAGCCACACCATACAGAGTTGGGTTTAGTTGTACTGAAGCCATCAGTAATGCTCAGGCATTAGTATTAGTATTCAGTCTCCACAGAGAGAGAGAGGGGGGAGAAAATGTAGCTTTATACATTTAAGTAACCAGTTAACAATAAATTCCTTTTGAATAAGGGCTGGATCCAGATATCTAAAAAGAGCTGGAATTCCCATCTCTTGACTGGCCTTGGCATCCATTTTAGATGATGCTCTACCATTAACAATCTAAGGCAGCGGTAGCCTGCACAAAAGTCGCGCATGCACACTGCATTTTGTGGCATTTTTTGGCCCTTTGTGAATGTGACAGATAGAACGTTCCTCCAATCACCTTCTGAAGATTTTCTGCAAAAGTTTTGCCCTTCCCAAACATTTTTATGGAAGCTCCTCCCTGATGAATATTAAATATATTCATGCAATGGATATGATTCAATCTAGCAAGTCAGGTTAGCTGTTTCCTACCAACAGGAAACTTTAGGCTTCTTAAATTCTTAACCCACAGACATTAGGGACGGCACAATTGCCTTAGTCCACCCACAAAGCAGACTTGGGCCTGGTGCACAAGAGCAGTATGTCTGCATTCACACTGACCAAATGGAACTGGTATTTAGGCTCGTGTACTTGGGCCCCTAATTTGAAAGAACCTTAAAGTTCCTGCAAAGTGACAAAAAAATCTTTCTTTTAAGGATGTTGTATGACAGGCCACTGTGTTATGAACCAACAGGCCAAATTTCAGTAATGAAAAACATCTCTAAGCTTGTAAAATTAAGCTTCAAAATCATAAAAAAGAAGGCTGTAAACTCTGCTCTAGGATGGTGTGGGCCTGTTGACTGAATGAGCTCAAGCCACACCCACTTACAAGATGCTTCTGATCAGAGCGCTGCTGTCTGGCTTTGTGCCTGAGCAGAGAGACAGAGGTTAGGAATTAAATTCATTGTTTTCTGGCACAAATGACTGTGTTATGATACTTTTAATGACCCGAAGGCCACTGTGGCTAAGAGATTTAGGAAATTTTCCTCACAACAAACAAAAGCACAGCATGTAGTTGGCTGTTAACTTTGAGCAAAGGCAGGGACATCAGCTAACAACAGACTTTACTGAGATGAACTGCTCTGTGATTTTATATCATTTTAAGCATAAGGCGGGTGGGATAATTCACCATTAACATTGGTGATGTCATGAGCTCCTCTATTTGCCCTGCCAAAATTAAACCAAGCAAGGAAAGAGGAGCACAACTTTCTAACAGTCTAAATCTAAAATTCAGTCACACATAAATCTCAATGTTTTCACTTGTTTACAGCAACCTTATTCCAACCATCTAGTGTGTTAAGACACAAAGTTTGGATGTCACTTACAGGGACTAACAGGGACTTTAAGACCCCAGGATTAAACATTTAGATTGTGGAGGTCAAAGGTCAAGGTCACATGGCTCGTGTACAAGCTCTGCTTGCATCTTGTATCTCAAGAATGCTTTGAGGTACTTTCTTCAAACAAGGCGCATATGTTAACTCTAACTCAAGGATGAACAAATTGGATTTTGGAGGTCAAAGGTCAGAGATAAAAGTCATTAGGCCTTATGGTCACTTTTTGCGTATAACATGCTACACAAAAACACCAGGCCCTTCTTCCTGACCCACCACTTTACTTTCACTGCCATAAAACTGTCAGGCAGTAGTATTAGTATTTTATCAGTAGGACTTTTTTGAGTATTTCACTGAATCAGACTTGTTGGTTTTGCCATGAATTCTTGCCTGATGTGATAAGACCTTGAGAATATGTTGAATATGTGTGGCATGAAACACTATATTTTATATGAGCGAATGTTTGTTTCAAAGAACCCAACAGGAGGCAGCTAATAGTTCCGTAAATTCAAAATTCTACAAAACTAAATGAAAAAAATATCTGTGAAACATACATAAAGTACAAGAATAAATAAAGCAAACACTCTGCAGAGACACTAGCCTCTGGCTTATTTTGTGATTGGTTTGATAATAAAATGTTAAAATTTTATTTAAAGCTGCTGAGAGTTATAAGCACAACAAAGCATGACAAAAGTACAACTCTAGACAAGAGGAAACAACACAAGTGAATGCCAACAAACAATTTCAAGTCTGATCAGACAGTGGTGCTATTAGGCAGTGTAGTTTGTCTAGGGTGAATTGAAATGTAATAAAAACCATTTATACCATGATAAAAATGTATATATATATATTTTATGTGCTACAATTTTAATCATAAATCATTCAAAAATAGAGGGTTACTTTTGTTCTCAAGTTAATTTGGTGCAGTATTTTTCAGCATTTCATACTACTAAACTGACTTCAGCTGCAAATGCTTTTAAGATAATGTAAATATTGTCCTGTACAATGCATGCCTTTTTTGATATGACACTTCTAAAAGAAAATGCATGAATTCATTCAGTCTAAGTAGTAATGTACAGCACTACATTCAAAGTTCTATCCATGCACCTGGTCTATGTTTCCATTGTCTTTGTGTCACCTCTATGTACGTCTGTCTACATCTAAGCCCCGTCAGGCCTTCTATGCAGCCTGCGGTTTGTGTGTGTGTGTGTGTGTGTGTCAAAATCCCAATCATTGCACATTTCCCCTCCATACACACACACACACACACACACACACACACACATGCTCTATTGGTGTTCAGTCAGGTAAAGGTCTCACAGTCGTGCTCTGTGAGTGGCCTCTGCTCAAACAGATCAATAGACACTGGCACGTCCCTTCACCAACCAAGAGAAAACAATTAAAAGCCATCGATCCTGTGCCAGGCTCCTCCATGAATATGCATGTGTCCTTGACCTTCCCTTGGAGAGGAGAAGAGAGCGAGACCAATAGACTGACAGACAGGTGTAGGAGCTGCCCCCCCTTAGCTTTAATATTAACTGGTTTGTTTTTGTGCTTTTTGCAGCCTTGTGTTGCTCTTTTCTCTATTAATCTGCTCACATCAGATCTCAAACATGCCTCCTGAGACTTCATGAGGCAACTCATCGCATTAAAGCCTGTGAAACCAGTTGCTCTTTTATAAGCCCATTTTAGGCGCAGATTGCTCTTTTCCAAGCTCAAACATTTCTGAAACGGTTGTCCCCTCCAGCTCCCTCCGCTGCCTGCATCTTTTCTAATTACAGATGTGTGACATGCACATGGGGACGGCTCCATGTTAGCACATCACTGTGCCTGTCCTGACACATCCTGTGGTCACAACGTCAGGGGGGGCTTCGGGGGACAGCCCTGCCCTGTCCCCCGTCACTGGGGATTAGCATTAGCATGCTAACAGGACCCCTGGGGGGAGCACTGCGCCAAGGGTCACACTGACAACTGTCAACAGCCTGCTTTAATTAGCCGAGTGTGGTCATCAAGGAGCTAAGCTCAGGCTGATGCTTTATTCAGATTTGTTAACTCAAGTCTAACTGCATGGAAACAAAAGTATCACTTTGTTTTTATGCCACCTGAAAGAATTCAAGCACGATAGGAGCTGTTTATAAAGTGTTACTGCTATATCTTCTCTTTATTCATCGTCAGTCTCCACAACCACTTACCCAGCTTTTTCTTTACATCAGGAGTCAGCCGTGTGAGTGCTAACATGTCACACAGGCTGCTTCCTAACCTGACAGTATCAAGATGGTGTTGTCATAGGCCTGGAGACGAGGTGAGAAGTGTGAGAGGTAGAGTGTATCGTCAGTCAGACACTGCATTATCCAGCTGTTCTGTGGCTGTCTACCTTTTTCTGTGGTGGTGTAATGGGAGTGTCACACACTAGCAGACAGTTGGGAGTCTCACTATTCAGCTGAGAGGCCACGTCCATATATACACCGCTGCTGCTAACTGACTGCCAACGCTGCCGAGGGCTGTCCTGTCCACCCCACAATGACTGTCAGAGGCAACCCGGGGGCTGGCGTGACTGTCAGCGACCGGTCACGAAGCATTTACCTGCTGACAGAATAGCAATTAGTCTTGGGAATGTTGTTACTGGGAGAAAAGGAAAAAGGGAGGCGGGGGGGGGGGCAGGGAAAGGGAAAGGGTGGATAGACACGAGATAAAGGGGAGGGGGAGTGCTTTGGAGGAGGTGGGAAGACACGTGGAGACAGCATCGATGGAGAGTGAGAGGTGAGAAGATAGAGGGAGGTAAGAGAGGATCGTGAAGAGTGGACAGGTTTGATCTCTGGAGCAGCTTTCATTGTGTGCGACTGTGTATGTGAGGGAGGGCAGCAATGCATCTGTGTCCGCCAATGGCTCAGTCAACACACAAACCAATGAATTCCTGGATGGCTGGAAGAAAAGCTTGTTTTCCTTGTACTGTGACCTATTTCAGCACCATGGACAGCTACATTGGCAGGGCATCACTCCAATTTCAATGCATCTCCATATCTTCCACACAAAGATATGCACAAAACGAACAAATGGCTCCACACTGTGCCCTTACACAAGGCCAGAATCTCCCTGCTTACTCCTGAACTCTGGATCTCATCACCATCTGCTAATGACCTCTCTCTCTCTTTCTCCCCAAGCTAGCAGTGCTCCCCTCCTGCCTCTCGCTTCCCATCTCTCTCCATCCCACACACTCTTTGTGTGTGTGCTCTCAGCCTGATAAGAGAGTGGCAGGGGTTCCTCCCTGGCCCCTAAGGGAGAGACGGAGCGTGACTGAAACTATAGTCCCAAACCAAACACAAGTGGAAATTGGTCCATGGGCCAGGATCAATAGTGAATTAGCCAGTACGCTGGTTCTAAGGAGGGCTGCTCAGCTCTGATCTGATGATCCATAATAAAAGGCTGTGAGAGGAGACTTGAGACGAGCACAGAGGAAAAGAGGACTTCAGGGTCACAACATTGGCCTCCACTATCCAGTGGCAACTGACTCAAAGTGAAGTGTCTCCTTAAGTAACTTTGTATGTAGAGCACCACTGACAGCTACCCAAAGGCAACGGCAGAAAAAGTCATTCAAGCTATTTCCAAATAATCACAAGTATTTCATAACCTTCCAGTGGAGAAGGTATGATAACTTCAGTCTCCTGAAAGGCTGCTGATACAGGAAAGTATACATAAAGTCCCTGTAAGCTGAATGCTGGAGTGCATGGGTCAACAAGCAGATATTCTGTTACCTCAGTTTGTCTTACATGAACCAACCTTGCCCTAAATCTAACAATAAAGAGGTTTTGGTGCATTATAATGTCAAAGTCACAGCTCAGGGACACGATTGTTGTAAGGCGCAGATCTGGTGAAGGCTACCAAAAAAATCTGCTGCACTGAAGGGTCCCAAGAGCACAGTGGCCACCATAAGTCTCAAACTGAAGAAGTTTGCCACCACCAGGACACTCCCTAGAGTTAGTCGCCTGGCCAGACTGAGAAAACAGGGGAGAAGGGCCTTAATGAGAAAGATGACCAAGAACTCAGTGACTGAGCTCCAGAGTTCCTGTGTGGGGACAGGACAAAGTCCCAGAAGGAAAACCATCACTGCATCCGCTGCACTTTATCGCGGAGTGGAAAGACGGAAGCCTCTCCTCAGTGCAAAACACATGAAAGCCCACTTGGAGTTTGCTCTGCTCATCACCTGCCCAATACCATCCCAAAAGAGAAGCATGTCCTTTTGGGACATGGCTGATAAGACTGCAAGCCAGCACAGCGTAGCGGTTTTTCGGGAGATCTAAGGCCTGCCTCTTTGTTTGGTTGTTCCAAAGTTAGTTTGAGACAGCTATTTCAATATGGCAACCACCACTGATTGGCTTCAAAAGCCCTATTAAACAAATGACTTACCTCACTTAGGCTTTGTCCCATATTTTCAACAGTCTATGCAGACAGCAGCAGTATTTGCAAACGAATGCCAACCACTGTCAAGTTTTCTGACTCTGTGAAAAAACAAGCATTTTGGGCAAACACTCGGACTCTTGAGGAGATTTTAGGTCAAAAGAATGCAGGGTCCCTCATATTGTATAACTGGCCCTGATTCCCAGTGGAGAAGAATATTCCAATCTATTTTCTTTTTTTCAAAATCTTGAAACTTGCTTGTTCAGAGGCCATCACAAGGACCTGGTTAACAGGGATGACTGTAATGTCTTCTGGGTAGAGAAGACATGAAAGGCAGAAATAAGAGGATGCTCACTATTACATTTTTTTGTGTGTTTTGCTGTACTTAGTAATGTGTTTACATAGCAATAAAATAGATTTACAAAGAATTCAGTGCATGGGAGGCTGACATATTGAGACTTTTACTTCCTGGTATGAGTTCAGCTGCCCTAGCCTATGTCTACTTTATACATCTCTCATACAGCTGGCAAGCAGTTCATCTTAGGACTTCTAACTTGAACAGGAGATATGATAAATTTATTTTTTCTCTTAGAGTAAAAGAAAGAAAATAATTATTGAGATTAAAACAGATTTCATTGTCTCTTTAAGAAGTCTCATGAGGTTTTCTTCAAGAGGCCATTTGAGGCCACGGTCATGTCTACAGATGTGTTTGTGGTGCAGGTGTGAGTGCTCCGCTACACTCACACTACTGTTCATCACTGCCTGCCCTCATCCTAAAGGTGTGTGTGTTAGCGTGTGTGTGTCAAGTGATTAATGAGCAGCACGGCCTGATGGATTGTCCAGATCACAGAATGGACACCGCTGTTGAGGAAACACACAGTAAGAGGGGATAAAGGCTGCTGTCCAACACATACATCACACATACATGTGTTGAAAGACATGGTTTATAAGGATTATGCATTCAGCCAATGCATGCTCAAACAGACACTTCAATAAGTCCGTTACATCTGAAAGAATCAGCTCAAGCACATCTTTACATTTGTGCACACACAAACACCACTCAACCTCCTGCACCTGGTCCATCTGACAGAGTAGAGATGTTTCCAGAGGTGAATATGTGACCTGAGTGGGCAGACACCATCATCATCTCTCCTCTCTCTCAAACTGTGTGATGTGATCTTGAGATGAGAGGAATCTCCACAGCTGCAGGCCAGAAAACACACACAAAGCCACACACACATAAAATCAAGGTGGCTTCTTCCCCCAGGCTTCAGCAGAGAGCAGATGTAACAATGCACCTGATTCAGGCTGCTTGTCTTTACCAGGCCAGTGGCTCTATTGTGATCTGAATCCACTCTGCAATGCTCACTGTTTGACTGAGTTCTTAAGGTGATTCACATCGACAGAGTCGGCTTTCATGGCTCCACTGAATCACATTTGGAATATCCCATTTTGCAACACAAACACATGCAAAGATGAGGACGCATACACATACATAGACATGCATTCACATTGTCCCTCCAGCAGTCTGATAAGGTTGTCTTATCAGAAAAGAAAGGGGAGGGGTCGAAAGGGGGTGCTAGCTGTGTGATAATGGCTTTCACCAAATCCCTCCTCTGTCACAGATTAAAATGCCTGCTTGGAGAGCATTAGCAATCTTTCTTTTCATCTGTCTCCTCCTTTTTCCCTCCCTGTCGGCGAGCACCATTGGATTTCTGGGCCAATCTATTGTCACAGGCACGCCACACATACAAGGAGAAGTCAACCTCAATCTGATAGGCCATTGTCTTATTCTCCCCATCGCTGATTCCAGCTCATGGTATTGATCGCAAAGCTGTCTCTCTCACATCTCATCACATCAGGAGAGTGTTTGTGTGTGCGTGTCTGTCAGTCCGAGAGAAGATGTGGTCAGTGTCCCGTTGGAGGACTCTTCCCGTTGGGAGAAAGTGCCATAATTAGACTCTTATTGTGTAATTACACTCATCTTATTCCTGAGGGGGTCTACTGTAGATATGACTATGGGTGGAACTTCCGGTAAAATAACTGCAAGAGAAAAAAGTTCCCCCCAATGGCTTACTATAGTGATTTAACAGCAATTGTTTTGAAATAATAAATACTCAATTTAGTAAGTATTGCTTCATTTAAAAAATATCAAGCATCCAGTTAAGTATCATTTATTATAAGCTGGATGGTGTATTTTCTGAAACCTTGAGTTCTGGTACCTGTTGCTCTGTTGTGGTAACAATAACTTTCCATCCATTTTCTTCTGCTTATCCAGGGATGGCTCACGGTGTCCACAGGCCAAGCAAGTCTGCCCAGACATCCCTCTCCTGAGCTACATTTTCCAACTCTTACTGGGAGATTCAGATTTGATATGTAACCGCTCCAGTGAGTCGTGAGTTGGGGCAGTTGGACGCCCCCTAATAACTAAACAAATTTAAATATGTGTCTAACAGTGGCGTTAAGAACATGCTGTTACTGTCTGGATGCATTAGGGATGTGATTCTTTTAATATTGTTGTAACAGCAATTCTTAATACGAATTTTCAGATTTTGACTAAGTGAATCAGGGATATTGGTAAAGTTCAAATATCAAAAGTGAGCCTAGTTGGTGAAAAAGGAATTTCAGAAAAACCACAAACGAAAGAGAGAAATGTTAAAGCTATGACTACACTTTCATTCAAGCACACATAGTATGTCCCATCTCCGTCAACAATAAACAATAGTCCCTGTTACAATCCAAATACTGATGTGAGGCTACTAAACTTAACCTACATGTCTATCTAATTGAAGGTAATGTCTTCATCAGCTTTCTCCAAGCTGATAATGAAGTGCTGGGGATGGGGGGCACCAAACTGGAATCTCATCTAGGGTTCCAAAATGTCCGTCCCTGCTTCATTCTGTCCTCTCAGTACAGTGTTCATTTCTTCAACTAAGACTATGGCTAAAAATGCTTGTGGCTCACTTTTTTCCATTATGAAGATCAGCAATGCCTAGCTGAAAATAGTTTATGGTGATAAAACCTACAGAGAAGTATGTTTAGTTTTTTCAGGGAGACTAAACTGAGACTAAAATGTTAATGCTGGACTGGTGGACATTCAAAATCTGATAATTCTCCACCGTGTGTACCACAAGCACAGATAGGTTAGTTACCATGGAAAATCATGGTCTGAAACAAGGCACCGGAAGTAATTCCCAAAATGACAAGTAAAGTATCATGGAGGCTAGGAATAAGATGGATAGATGGTTGGGGTGCTTGCTTAAATTAGTAGCATCAGACCCAGTGGTCTCCCACCTAATCCGGTCACTCCAGGTATCAAGAAATCCCAGAATTGGAGAAGAAGCCACTCGAAGCTAGCTGTGACATCGCTCAGCCACCCTCCCAGTACCACCCCCTCCTCCTGCACCTTCTCCTCACTCTTGCGCCTCCTCCACCGTGCCTCACAGGCCCGTCTGTCACCCCTCTATAATTATGAGGAGTGAGAGTAATGTGTTGCAGTATGAATAGGATTGTCGGCCTGATTGTGATGTATAGGCTTTCATTACCATGTCCAGGCCTGTGCCCTTCGCCATGTAGGAAATCCTATTTAGGCCCTAATTTGGGAGCCTCCCCGACCGTCCCGCCTGATAGCAATCACACACAGTAATTGTGTGCTGGGGCAACTGACACGAGTGGAGGCTCAGACACGGAGGGAGGGAAAGAAAGAAGGATAGAAGGAGGAGGAGGGAGAAGGAGGAGCTGACAATGATGTATCTGCATAGTTTGGTACATTATTCCAGTCATCCACTGCAGAATATGCATGTTTTTTGTCTATATCTACTTATTTTATGCCTGTTTGTTAGCATGCAAATAATGCAGAGGCACTAGAGACAGCATGTGATTTTATCAGTCACAATTGGAGGGCTTCCCCATTCCCCTCTCTCATTCTACTTCAACAATTCTACATAGCTAATTGGGAGGAGAGATCACGCTAACTCAATAATCATGATTTATGAGACAATCTTCGTTGGATATATCTCGCACTCTCCCCTGATTCTACACGTAACCAGCCCTCTAGCAATCAATATTTGTACATTCGCCATGTCCAACTTGTTAACTTTTTTAATATTTCATTAGCTCCTTTTTAGAGGGAAGTGATGCCCCGTTGCTAACACTTATGCAGATCTGACTCTACTTATAGGCCTGTAGATAATGAATGTCTAATTGACTCATTTAAATACTGTTTGCCTGCAGGAGGGCCTTTGCATTAAATGTTTGATTGCCCTCATATTAACTGTCATTAATCCCCTTTGCTCTTAATAAGGACTTTATGAGGCTTTCTTAAAACTTCTCATCTACCTCAATGTTCTCTTTGCATAATTAAGTAGAATATTCAAAAATATGGAAATGAAGGAGCTCTCAGGATTTGACAAATGGTCTTTGTGCCACAGAGCTCTAATTATAGGCAAACCTTTGCATTTTCTGAGTCGTGCTTCATTAGCTCAGGTCAATGTGGGTCGATGCAGTCCTCACTTGGGCCCTCTTTTCACAACATGCAGCATTAAAACAAAGCAATAGATGTTATTTAACCTGTTTTACAAGAAAGGTATGTATGACAGATTGTGGATCTGCGGTGTCCATTAAAGGAAGATGTAGAGCGCAGGAACTTTTGACAGCCGTTACAAACTCCCAATGCGCCACAGTGGGTGAGAGACACAAACTTGTCTGTGTTTATAGCTTAACTGATCCTCTTATTCCTGCTACTCCTCCAGTCTCTCTGCTCTGCCCTAATCTCTCCGGGGGTCTTACCGGCCCTGGATGACAAATGGGAAGGAGAGGTCAGCCAAGCGTGGGCTCTGTGGAGAGGCTCAGGCCGGGGGTCTTGCTAAGCCCCCCTTGGCTCTGCCCTGGATCATCTCTGACACAGCCTGTGCTAACCCCTGATGGAGAGGCCACACATGATACACAAGTGCAGGTATGAATACAGAATATGGAACAGATATGAAAGTAAACGTCTGCTCTATTCGGTGTGCTGCAAGCCCACACTTGCCTTCTCACATTTTCTGCTGCTCTGAATATCCAAGACAGGTTGGCTTGGTGAGTTCAGAACTGGTGTCACCGGATAAAACCGACCAAACTCTATTTAAGAATACACAGCCCAGCTCAATAAAACCATGTACTAAATGACTGCAGTGTAATGAGTAAATGTGACTCTGACAGCGCATGAGAATGTAATGTGCCTTCCCCCTCTTCTTTCTCTCTCTTTCACTCCATGCTCCTCTGCGCCCCGCTGCCTCTTAGCCACGGGATCAGCTGCAGCCGCTAATGAAACGTCAGTCAGGTAATTGAGGCTCTGGCGGTGGCGGACCAGCCAGGCAAGCAGTCAAGCCTGTGTGGGTGATGACACTGGGATGCTAGCTAGCAGCTCCAGGAACTCAGCAACCTCCCTATGAAGCATCACAGGAACTGCTCCAGAAGCCAGCAGGGTGGAAAGCAGTGCATTTATGTTGACATTTCCTGCACATCTCCCTGTTTGTGTTAGGGAGGCGAAATCTGAGCGATGAGTAGAAAGTAAGGTGTGTACCAGTAAGTTGAGTCATCAACTCAACCAGAGATTGTTAACCAGCTTTGTAAACGCGACTCCAGGTGAGGCAGATGTTCTGCCAGTATGGGAAGTCAGAGGTTAAAATCTTTTGTTATTGCACCCCTGAGTGATGTTAGCATCCCTGCCATGTGCTGACCTGCTCAGCACCCCCAGTGAGTTATGGGTAATGTTTAATTCCCCTGCCGTGACAGCTGTGGATCCGCATGGTAAATTGGATTTTTTTTCTTCTTTGTTAGAGTTGTGCTTGTGCAGGTGAAGACAGGGACATTCTCTGCACCAGTTTGTCAAGGCAACTCTGTCACATATTGTTCAGAGGCCTCTCTATCCGTCCCTGACAAGTCAAGTCAAACTGCTTTAGTTTCTGAGGGCTGGTGATGGAAGAAAAGAAAGGAGCTGATCTGTCCAACCTGATCTCGTTTATGGTCAGCATGCAATCAAAGATCTGACCTGATCACACCACACCCTGCTCCTCCCAGAGGGGCTCACCTTTATTCAGCATGTAGACAAAGAAAAAAACAAAGGCTCATAGAGATTAGGAATGTCATTTTACCAGATTTTAAACTTATTTTGATAGAAAAGCTGAAGAGTGAGGAAACATGGAAAGAGCGAGTGGAGGAAAGACTTGCACCAAACAGCACTGAGACCGAGAATCGATCCTACGACCAGTGCATCGTGGACTATGGTCTCTGTACATGGGCGCCTGCTCTACCAAATAAGCTAAACCAACACCCAAACCCTTCCTCCTTAGAGCAAATACTTTATGAAACAGATGTGAGAGTTCTTTCATCACTTCATGACACAATCCATCATTATAACAACAAAAACGTGTTGTTTAAAAATTGATATCCAAAGGACAGAAAAGTTTAGCAACCGTACTTTGCTCACATAAGATAAGGACTAAGTCCATCTTTGCTTTTTCTTTTCTTGATTTCATCCTGATACAATTTTACTATGTACATCTGACCTTCTAAAATCTGATAAAATGACATAACCATGTGTTTATAAAAGGGATAAAGATGTTACGATGTCATTTACCAGACGCTTTTATCCAAAGCGACTACCATCTGACAGGTAAACAGGTGTTCCTGGAGTTAAAGACCTATCCCAAGGGCTCAAACTGGATACTGATCCTGCACTGACTGGGATTCCAACCATCAATTTCCTATTCCAGAGCCAGCAATGTAACCCACTCAGCTATCCAGCCCCTGATAAAGGAAAAGCAACAACAGACCGTTTTTCCAAAATTGACATATTCCTGTGACATTACAATCAGGGTGGGAAGCACTAACATTATCATGGCATTTTGTTAAACTAACGACTATTGGTAATACAAGTGTTTAGATCCAGAAAACATGTATTCATATCATCGCTACCTGAATGAAAACAAAGACAGAGATAAAGGAAATCCTGATTACCCATTAACTACCAATAAATCGCTGCTAATGTTAGCATTTAGCTTCTTCTCTATACATACATAGAGTCTGATGTCTGTAGCCAGGCTCTTTTTGAAATTTCTTTTGATGTTTACATATTTTTCAACCGTAAATTTCAGTCTCTATCAGCTATAGACATATGCTGTTGTCAAAGGTGGAACAAGTGCATGACTATTGTACTCAGGTAAAAGTACAGTCACTTAGGGTTAAATTTACTTAGGTAGCAGATGTAAAAGCTGGGAAGCTGCATATGATACCTAAGGGGGTTGTACTGTAAATGTGATTTTTATCTTGCAATAACAAGAGAATATGGATCTCCAACCAGGTTTAGGTGAAGGCACACCTTTATAATAAATAAACAAAATGCAGTGAAGTGCAATAACACCTCCCCCAAAGGTTTATATTTATTTATGATAATAATGTTAATTTTGAACACATTTAACCAAGCCTGAGGGAAGACTCAAGGAAAAATTAAACATGTGACTCTATCTTTAAGCTCCACTGTTATTTTCATGTTGCTGTATCGCTACTGTAATCGATTGAGTGTAGTGGGCATTTTTTCCAGTTTTGCAGTTCTCCCATCGTAATGTCATGGAGAGGTATATACAGGTACATTTGAGTGTCTATAATAAAGCCTGATTAGATTTTATCTTGTAAAGACTTGAAATTAAACAGGGTTAAAAATGTTCACCTAAAGTAAATTCATCAAGCTTGTCTTCATGCACTCTGTACCCTTTAAAGGAAGTTTCTACTAAAATTATTTCTTTCAATTTTGTCCCCATCCTGCCCCTTTCCTTCTTTCCTAGGTAGGACACCTTGAAAGCCAGCAACACCTGACCAAAGACGTTCCTGAGAGCAGCACTATGCAGGGAATAGGAAGTCTAGATTTAGCCCAACTCTCTCCACTCCACTCCACTCTCCTCTGCTCTGCTCTGCCTCCCCGGGGCTTTAATGTGGAGAGTGGACAGAAGGGTTAATGCCTAGCTGTAAGCACTGCTTAGTGCCAGTGATTGGGTTTGTGTTGTAGCAGGACTTCCTTCACCAGCAAAAAAAAAAATCCAGTGGAAATGACTTCCACTGTCCAGCCCTGTGGGCGATTGTGATTTTCCAACCTGAGGTTTCGGCTTCTCTACGCTTTTGTTGTAGTTCAGCTTCCCGGGAGGGGATCGGTGAATTTGATGTGGAACAATGATTAAAAGTTTCGTCCCTCAAGGTGACCCGAATACAGCAGGAGGTCAAAGTCACAGTGAGAGATATGGAGATGAGAGACGAGTACAGAGGTGAAAGTCTAACTGGGACATACTGAATAAGTAGTGAAAAAAATGTATTCTTTTTGATAAAATGTGGTTTTAAATTAAACAATGTTATTTAAAAGAAAAAAAGGTCATTATATCTTAATTTCACAAAAACAACTACAATGTTTTGGTACCATAAAATTGGCAGTCTTTGGTACATTTCAGACAGTTTGCAGGAGTTTGGTTGCCACTTTTGGTGATTAAAAACAATAGCTAAATATAAGGTGCCTGGGAATTTTAATTTTATTGCCATGGCATGGACACAGACAATTAACAAGTATTGCATCAAAGTTCAATCGCTGGTGCCATGGCAACCCTTATAGTAAAGTGCCTACAAAAAGTATTTTACTCCCTGAAATGATTTACTCTTTAATTGATTTTATAAATCGGTCATGGTCAATAAATATAATGGCTTTTTTGACAAAAACAACTCTTTAATGTCAGAGTGAAAACACATTTATATGAAGGGCAATTAAACAAAAACATGTAATGTTAAATAAATGACTTTGTAAATATTCACCCCCTTCAAAGTGACTGGCCTAATTCAACAGAGGTCCAGCCAGTTGATGCCATTAGTGTCACAACGAATAAGTGACATGGGGATCACCTGAGAGCAGTGAATGTGTTTAAAGTGACTGTTGTATAAAGACACCTGTGTCTGGAGGGCCCAGTCACTGGTTAATCAGTATTCCTGGTTACCATTACACCATGAAGGCGAAGAAGAGTGGGCCAAAATTCCTCCACAGTGATGTGAAAGACTCATCACCAGTTATCGCAAATGCTTGATTTCAGTTATTGCTGCCAAGGGTGGCATAACCAGGTTCAGGGGGGAAATTACTTTTTCACATAGAGCCAGATGGGTTTGGATTTTTCCCTGCTTAAAAAATTAAATAATCATTCAAACACTGCATTTTCTATTTACTTGGGCTGTCTTTGTGAAATATAAAAATTGGTTTGATGTGTATATTTTTTTGTCCTTACTTTGTAGAAATCTGTTTTCACTTTGACACCAGAGAGGTTCTATTGTACTTTTTGGTCAAAAAATCCTAATTATATTAACTATGATTGATCTATAAAATCAATAAAAGGTTAAATCATCCATGGGGGTGAATACTTTTTATAGGAACTAGAAGTACTTAACCCTGAGCAAAAGCAAGGAATCATCAACCGACATCTGTCCTCACTCTCATTGCACCACTCCTGCCTTTTTCCCTTGTAGTAATCAGTGATTGTGTTTGACATGATGGGTATAAAGCACTGTGCCACAGCAAGGAGGCATTGACAATCTAATCATTGTCACATCAGCGATTACCTCCAGGCGTGATGTATTTGAACAGGCTTCTATCACATCTGCTATTACCAGCCTCTTCCTGCCTTATGTCTCTCAGTACACATCTTTTCTCTTAACTGTGTGTTTAATCACCACCGCCAGCTTCGCCTGCCCTGGCTGCCGAGCAACCCGTCGACAGTGACTTATGCCAGCGATTAGTCCGAATACAGTTCAATTATGATAAACAGCCAGTGCACCTCTTAGGCTGTGATTAAAGCCTCAGCCTGGTCTTGATAAAGAGATCCCATCTCAATGCCATCACAACCACATATTAAGACACTCAGACGCTGTGTTCTGCATCATGCTTTTCACATCAGTGTAGCAGAACGTACACTGTAGCTTGGATGGAGCTCACGGCAGATGGAGCAAGATGGGGTCTTTATCATTCACACATGGCTGGTGATGCATCCGTGCCCACCTTTTTTTTTCAATTTAGACTAGTATTTATTAATAACCTCCACTTTCTTGAAGCCCATCTTACAAGATACCTGCCATATGACTAAAGATGGGTTCAGATATAGAGAGACAGAAGAGGAAGAGAGGAGCTCCAGGTTTGATAAATGGTTGAGCAGTGATGAAAAGCAGATATCAGAAGAGCATGAAAGGAGAGAGGGAGCAGAAGAGAGCAGAGCATTAATCCAACAGCAGGCTGTAGGCAAGAGAGCAAGAATGAGAGACAGAGAAAAAAAGCAGAAGAGAGAGGGGAGGAGGAAGTAAAAGAAAGATAGCCTTTCGGCTGTGTTCTGTCAAGGGAGAAATTACACATTTACGGAGGTTTTTTCAAGCAACGACGGGTTCCATAGATCAAACCAGTGGATTTATGAGCCAATTTCCAACATGAAATATAGACACAGAGAATCCATTTTACCCATGTTTACTTGCCTTCTTTTACTCTTTTCTCTCTCTCCCTCTCAATCAAACAGCCTACAATATGTGGATGGGTTTGCTCCTGTTACCTTAACAGTGCTTGTGTGAGCTGTTAATGAAGATGTTATGTTGACGATGCAGTTGAGGAAAAAGGCTTTGGGAGTTAAAGTAGACTGAGATTTAAACAAAATTTTTGATAGGGAATTCTTGCTTTCTTTCCTCACTTTAGAGTAAATTAGGCTCAACTTGGATTTTAAGTTTGGTTAGTACTTGTAAACCTTCATTAGACTAATATAATACATTTAAGGAATAATCTGAAATAAGTTGAGGTATGCTGAGTTTGTATCAAAGCTTTTGAAATGTTTACATTTAGGTAAAACATACTTCTGTACAAAAAAACAAATACCCACATAATTCCCTGAACACAGCCCCCTCTTCCTCTGGGCAAACACTCAGAATTTGCATAGAAATTAATGTCTAAGTGAGCTAAATGACATAACTGACACGCAATTAGCAATATTATGGAGAGGGACCTAATGAAGTTTCAGTGGCAGATCAAACCTAAGAATGATCACTGCTTAATTATCATATTAATGAAGTCATTAGTTGTCACTTAACTTAGATGACAGGTAAGATAAGAATGTCATGAACTTACAATTTCCCAGGCAAATGTGTATTCAGCACTAATTACCTCCAAGTTAAGATCTAATCTGAGGAAAGAGCAGAGCAGCACATCCTTGAGATACGAAAGGAAATGTATCATAAACATGGAAAACGCAAAGCAAGATGTGAAAAAAAAGAGGTTTATTGAATCAGTGACTGAAGCATCTTCAAGGTCACTTAGGGACAAATATCACAAATCAGCTCCACCAGTCCAGTACAGAGTGTAGAAGATGGCACCAACAATCAATGAGAGAGTGAGGAGGACTCCAGGATTGAGAGTTTCAGGGGGTACTAACAGCTATCACCAAAACACATTTCCAGTAAACACTATGGCATGATTACGCTACAAAAAACCCTCATTGGCTCCAGATCCTCCCACTCCAAGAGTCTCTCCTTTCATTCCAATTCATTTCAATTACCCCGTCATTCCCTCCTTCTTTCCCATGTCCCGATTAGCTCAGCCTGGCAATTTACAGTTGATCTTACCTCATCTGAGGCTGAGCTACGGAGGAGGCAGGGAGACGTGCAGTAATGGAATGAAATGTCACTCAGTTGTTGCCTTTGTCACAATGATGCAGGCTGAGCCAGATGTGGATGGGTGGGAGAGGTGTCGCTGATTGGTAGAAAGTTGTGTGTGAGTGTGTGTGTGGTCTGTGAGGCTTCTACATTAATGGAGAGCAATACAGTGTCCTGCTCCCCTGTGTCCCTCTTGTCCAAACGTCTCCGCAGTGACCAGAGTAACTTAACATTTCACCTCATCCTCCACCGTGAAACAGCCAGTGCTCCCGTCCTCATCAGGGCTTCTTTACCTTTTTAACAGAGGATGAGCTGGATGCCGACTCTCTACGTTTGCGCTGCAAAGCGACACAGAATAATCATATTTTACCAGTTTATAATCTATGTGATTTACTACAGTTTTTAAATATTAGGCATGTAATGAAACACAAACTAAAGGGAAAAAGCTTAAGTTTTTTATCTCCAACATTTTCTATTAGCTCTCTGGCGTCATTGGAAATACCTAACCTTGTTTGACCAAGTATGATCAAATGTCCAGATTGGTCATCTTTATGTCAATTTCAGATTCTGAATTATTTAGCTCTCTATGCATAGAAGACATTTGAATTACTTGAACAGCCTTAACACAAATTGTGTGTAAAAAGCACATTTCATAAAAACGTATCAATAACATGAGCAGAAGGCCTTTAACAGCTGCGCTTTCTAAAGCACACTTTCAGTTTCTTCTGCTTCCCCACAATAAAACAGAGATAGCTCTAAGTTTAGATGATGGAAATAAGCCCTTCATTCATCAATAACTACTGACTAACTTATAAATGTAATAACTGTAATGGAAGCAGAGAAGGTGATAGAAACAAAGAGTAGCCTGATGCTGAGTTTTAACAGATAGGGCAACCTGAATTTAGTCTATCAGCTGCTCTGAAGCTCTTTGCTCTGCTGAATGTGAATGGAGTCATCCATCCAATTTTGAACCAGATGGTGGTTATATTATTTCAGTCTGCTCTGCTGTAGTCTTAGAAGTAGATAGAGCTTATAAATGTCACACGTCAAACTTCGGGCTAATGCACACGGAAAAAGGAGTTTAGAGAGCTGCTGAACAGAATAAAGGAATGATATCCAAGCAGGGTGTTCCATCACAATGCTTTGATTTTAGATGCCTCGTAAGTCAATGGCTGTCGCCAATTTCAGAATAGACAACAACACTAAACAAGTCAACCCAAGCGGCTGCTGCTTTTACCTGCTCAAAAATGTCAGGTCTCTGAGAATTCCAATTTAACTAAACTCTACTCTAAACATCAAGTTTAGAAAAAAAGCTGTGTAGACTTACAGAGTTTGGGGTAAGTGGTGCTCCGACAACATCAATGATCTGCTCCTTGGCTTCCACCTTGATGTCGTCCGCACTGGGCCAGGACTGGGATTCCCCTACAGGGGTGGATGCTGTGGTGTTGTTGGTGGCATTGACTTCTCCGCCTGGTCCCAAAGACACAGGTCCCGAGCCTACGCCGCACACGCCCCCACTGCCGGCCTTTAGAAGGGCCTCATAACGATGACGCAGCATCTGCTGTTCATACTCACAGTTGCTGTGGGCTTGTTTGAGCTCATACAGCAGCACCAAGTCACTACGCAGCTCATTGAACATCTGAACAATCTCCTCTGTGGGCATGGGGTTCAGATCTGGAATCACAGACAGGTGCAAAAGCAATGATAAATGAAAATATGATTAGAGCACAAAGATGGTTCATTTTAGAACTGAAATAATGGCTTAACCCAGGGCTTCTTAAACATTTCAGCCCGACACCCCCAAAGCAAAGGTGCCAGAGACCAAGGACCCCCACTGTACCTGAATGTGACCTAAGCATAGTTGAACACAGGTGTGCACATTCAAGAATAATCATGTCCAGACCTACATTTGACATTTTTTTAAACATTACTTTGATTTCAGCATAAATCTCACCAAATTACCATGTTTTTATTTTACATGAAACTAATTTTATGCATGTATTTTTATAAAAATAGTTAAAATATACATTCCCACTAAATTTTGTTTCAGAATGCATCTTAGATCATGTAGATCTGTGTTTAGCAAAGTCTTGATTTATCAGTCAAGCAGTCACAGTATCCGTGGCTAAGAAAATGCAAGACAGAAGTCTTTAAACAATGTTTCATCCACTACAGGAAGAGGAACTCTGACATGCTGTTGGTAGCCACTGAAACCATCTGGTAATTGTAAAGACAATGATCTTTTGTGTAGGCCTAATGCTGTTAAACAACATCAAACTCTTTAGATTTTGTACACATCCAAAAAGGTCAAAAGATTTCTCTTTGTGTTTTAGTTATACAAAAAAGTCTTCAGCAAATGAGACTAGAAAATGTAAAGCAGAGCGCTAGGATTTGTTTCACACTTACCCACTCCTTGCTCCACCAGGATCTGCTCAATGGCTTTGCTCTTCTTCTGGCCTACTGAGCTTGGCAGTTTCATCTGAATCACACACAGACACAGACATACACACACAGTGTGATTTAAGGTGCTGGAGATATTAGGATAAACAGCTCCACCTCGAGGCTTTTAATTCGTATGAAATGCACTTCAGTGGGCCAGATCAAAATGTCTTTATCCACTGAACTCTGTCTGACTGATTGGCTAGGGGGTTCTCCACTCCTTTAGCTGTGCTAATGCATTTTCCATAGAGAGTAGCAGCTCCTCATCAGTCTTAAAGATGAATAAGAGTCCCTTGCGAAGTCTTACAGATATTAGCTAGTCACTAGCAGAATTAATCATCTCAGTGCTAATGAGAGATATCCAGCTAAAGTCAGATACTCTACTTTCTCATATACATCAACTGCAGGGTCAAGTTTGGCCAAAAATATTTTATTTTAATAACAGCGTGAGCAAAACTTTAAAAATATATATTTCTAAAAAAGGAAATATGATAGTTTTATACAAATAATAAAATGAAGCATCTGTACATAAGAGACTATGTATAGGAAGTTTCTTATTAGAGACTTTGCCATTATTTCTGACTACTGGTTTCTAGTTTGGCTGTTACTTTTTTAGGTGAGTGTTTGAAGAGAAGGTGTTTATGTAGTTTAAATGCCTCAGTTGAACTCAGCTCTACTCACCCTCTGACTGCGCAGAGTGACTCCCGCTGATTTAAAGTCAGGGAACTTGATGCCCGCCGTCTCTGGAACAGCCTACGTTAAAGAAGGAATTCATGATAAGAGACCATACAGTCCATACATATGTCACCTGGGACTTTAAAAACAACTGAAAAATAAAATACATAGCCTATATGATCAGATAAATAACAGACAACTCATCAACTCAAAAACATGTATAAAAGACCCTGCTCTGCTCATTTGACAAAAAAAGTTGCTTTATTACAATACTACAGAGCTGAATCATGATTATTTATCCCTTCTTTTCAGTCTTTCCCCCTAAAACAGTGCTTTAAATTTCTGATAATCATTTCTTGGTGGTAAATTGGTGTCTAATAGTAATTTTAATGTTAATGCTGACAACACTAATATACTGCTCAGCACCCACCACAGACCAAGCACTCTCCTAGTTACAGCTTGCTTTTTAATAGAGTCCAACAGAACTGAAATGACTTGAAACTAGTTTTAAACTCTGACAAAAAAAAAAAAAAAAAAAAAATTCACACAGTTGTTAAATGCTAATCTAACACCGAGTCTATAGGCAATCAGGGTACACAAATCAAGTACAGAATGTGTCAAGCTTCAGTTATCTTGGTATACTGATGAATCTCACCTTTTACGCCTCACACTCAGTAACTGGTTAAAAGATTCAAACTTAAATTGGGTTTTCTCTTTGGAGTCGAAAAAAAAAAATGCTGCCACTTTTAGGTCTTTGTTGGACTGCAGACATGTTCTACACATTCACGCCTTGTCTCAGAACTTACATGCTCTTGACACTGAGTATCATGGAGCTCTGAGGTTCATCACTAATTTTAAAGCCCTTGCCAGTCACTCTTTGTAGTATTCACAAGTTGGATGGTCCTTTTGGTCGACACATAGACTAAAACACTGCCTTTTCTTAATTATTCTGGGCCCTTTCCTTCATTTCTTTGACCTACATCAGTCAGGTCAGGAACTAACAATCGCTGGTCTCGGGTTCTTTTCTTGCCGTCTGTCCCAAAAGTCAATACAGAACAGGGAAAAGGACTTTAAATATGTTGCTCTTTTTGCCTGGAACGAGCTATAGAAAGACTTGAACCTTAATGAGCATGTTTCATTGGATGCTTTTAAGAGGAACTTAAGTGACTTGGAGGCAGGTACATCTGGCTGCAGATGCTTTAAATAATGAAATTTGGTTGTAGTTGACACTGACAAATACATGTTGTATTTATTTGTTATTTTTTGTCTGTCAGTGTATTTATGCATTTCGCATTTTGTTTTGTTCGTTTTCAGAAACTTTGATAACTGTGCTGCTGTCTTGGCTAGAAGACTCTTAAAGAGATTTTTAGTAACAATTTTTTTTCTCCTGGTAAAAAAGGGTTAAATTAAAAAAAAAGAAAGCTTGTGATTCTTACTGGTTTTTCTGTTTCTCTTTTTTGAGGAAGCTTCTTCTTGGAAACCCTCTTTTCTGCTCGCCTTAGCTCGGTTGTTGTGTCAGCCGCTTTAATGAGTTTCTGCAGATCCTGAGTGTTCTTCTCTCGCTCTTTCTTCCTAGTCTCAATCTTCCTTAGCTCCTGGATAAGATATTCCTCTTCTGCCACCTTCAGGGAAAACAGCAGAAGTGCAAACTTGACATCCAAAAAGATCTGAAATCACATTTAAAGCTTTAACCACACTTTTGGTCATTTTATAAGGAGAAATTCACTAACTTGTTCAGGTGTGCGATTGAAGAGCTTCTCCAGTTGTTCTTTCCGACGCCTTTCATGTCCAGCATCAAAAATATAGACCTTCGGCTCCGTCCCTGAAGCTGCTCGGACCTTGGTCAGCTTACCACAAATATTATAGTAGCGTTCTTTTAGGTCCTCCACTGAACGTTTCTGAAAGCATTGAAGAAATATTGTTACTTAGGATATGTGTTTCAGTTATTCTTTTTAATATAGATCCACAATGACAAAAGGAGATGAGTGCCATTACTCTGTACTGCTGGTAATCGTAGCGGTCATGGACAACTATGAAGCGCAGGTCGAAGCGTTTGCACAAGTCAAACAGGTGATCTGTCTCTGCTTTAGTCCAGCCATCATCATGCAGATGCATCTGATATTCTTGCTCTGAGTAAACTGGTACTTGCACTGTCTATAAAAACAGACAAGTAAACACAAAATAGCCATAAATAAACCAACCTTTGTGGTTTTTTACACTTATGGGACACCTTTTATTATCAAAGATGAGGCCTACTTTGTTGAAGCGGGCAAAGGGGTAGTCTTTGCCCTCCTCTGCCACACGTCTCCAGTGGTGGAAAATAGCCCCGTCCCTTCGGGCTGGGTTTGTGAAAGGCATCCACTTCCAGGGGCGGACCTTTTTACAGCCCAGCTTGGCTTTGACGGTTCTGTATCCCTGAGTTGTGTCACTAGGTAGAAGAGGGGGTGCATCCCTGGGGGCAAATAAAACAAGTCTTTTTAAGGACAAAGGGTAATTGGGAAATGTGTTTCAACTGCACTGTAAACTAACGGAATTAATAAGAATAAACAGGGCAAACAATTATATAGAACAGTATGATTAATATCCTTTCTCTCCTCCTTGTGTAGCTTATTGTTCAGTAATAAGTGACAGATTTGGAAAGCATGGGAATTATACAAAATAATAACTGTGCAAGAAATGTAGTTAAGGGGGACATACTTTTTATCTGAGTAGAGCAGAGCGTAGACCTCTCGGTGCATTCCCTCTGGTCTCTTGAAGGTCAGGGTTTCTGTTGTCTTCTTGGATTTTTTCTAAAACAGGTGATGGAGAAATTAGTTATCTCAGAGAACTACACTCTTCTCAATTTCATATTGTGGACATTTAATGTTTTTTTAAAACATCAAAGTGTGTATAACTTGATATATTTGGTCACCTTTGAGTATATTGCATGGCTACAATATGAAACTGAGACATCGATATATAAGGAAACAATTCTTTGAGAGCCTCTCACCTTGTCTGAGTTAATGAGATCTTTCTTGCTGATGGGACCTTCATTTTCTCCTCCAGCCAATTCAAGAATATCCCTAACATCTGCCCCAGTAGCCATGACTCTGCCGTCGTGTTATTTAGTTCGTTTCGAGACTTATCAAATGTAAAAATTTATTTCATTCATTCAAAAGCGCAGAAACAGTGTAGCGGTTTCCTCACGTTACTGTCCAAAATTACGCTCCTAGCTTAGAGGCTAACAACGACGTTAACATCACAGCTTGTTATACACGCGGCAGAAACCTGTGGGTGACGCTTTGAGATTAGACGTTTGTTTAAACATTACTTTGTGTGGTATTTACCATCCGTAACAATTTCAAAGATGTTAAATTAGAACATACGAAGGCTATTGTTAAGGCTAATTTAGCACAAGCAAAACTACATCCGTCCTGGTAATGTCGTTGCGGCTGCGCTGATCTAGTCAATATTTCACTGTCGCCCCCGTATGGCCTGGCGGGGTAACTACAACTGCCTAAAATGACGAAAACGAGAAAAAGAGAAAATTAACACAACGTCAACAGGTTTCCTGGCTTTTTGGTTTGAAATTTAATTACAAACATATAAAGAAATAAATGAACAACAAATAAAGCAAATATACAGACAAGTCAAATCTAAATTACAAGAAAGTAAAATAAAGGCTTTAAAACAGTTAATTTAATTCACACATCTGTAAAGAAGAGGAAAGCTGTATAAACTTATCAAACCCCTCTTCTTCTCCATTAGTCTTCGGGGATAATCATCAAGTTAGCTTTCTTTTTTATACAAACATAAATGTAAATACTTCTTTTTGTTACACGTGACTTAACTTATGTCTATTACGATTAACATTGTCCTACATATAGTAATATATCAATGAATATAGATTTATTTATGCTAATAATCAATCTTAATCAAACTGACCTGCTGTTCTTTATATATAACATATGTGAGTGAATGTTTTCTTTTCAATTTATATATGTTTAAACCCATATGATCATGAACAAATGTTAAATGGCTGACAAATTGACACATTTTCTACAGAAAATAAAGAAATAAAAATATATTTAAAACACTAAAACAATAAACTGTAACAACTGTTGAATTATAAAAACCTCATTCTGTTTATTATTCCATTTATGGTCTAAATTGTTTGATGGTAGTATTGTATTTGTGATGAGGACTCTATGTTTCACTTTTGTCATGACAAATTTCCCTGAGGGTACAAGAAAGTTTATCTTTCTTAATTTAACTTGTTCATGTTTTGACACAAGTATTCAGACCCTTTGAGAAAATACATGAAATTCAGCTCAGATGCCTCCCATTTCTGCTGAGATGTTTAAACACCGTGGTTGAAGTCCAACTGTGGTAAATGTGGTGTGGCTGGACTTAAACATCTCCTATATAGCTTTATATAACTCCAAGTGGGCTTTCATGTGTTTTGCACAGAGGAAAAGTTTCTGTCTAGCCACTCTAAGCCCAGATCAGTGGAGGGCTGGAGTGATGGTTGTCCTTCTGGATCTTTCTCCATACATGATCTCTGGAGCTCACTTAGTCTCCATTGGGTTCTTGGCAAAAAATTATTCCATTTGAGAATTATGGAGGCCACTATGCTTTTGGAAACTTTCAGTGCAGCACAATCTTTTCTTTATAGCTTTGCCCACATCTGTGCCTTTCATCAGTCACACCTCTGAGCTCTGCAGGCAGTTCCTTTGACCTCATGGCTTGGTTTTTGCTCTGATATACATTGTCAGCTGTGAGACCTTTCTATAGAGAGGTGTGTACCTTTCCAAATCATGATTTGGACTCCAATAATGCTGTAGAAACATCCCAGCAGAGATCCACATAAATGGGAGGAACCTAAGCTATTTTTAAGTGTTTCTGAAAAGGGTTTGAATATTTGAGTCAATGTGATATTTTATTTCTTAATTTTTCATAAATTTGACATGAAAATATGTTTTTACTATGTCATTATGACAGTGTTAATTTCATTGAGTAAAACTATGACTAAAACTATTTGTTGACAGACTTTTTTTCCACGACAAAAACTAGACTACAACTAAAAAAATAGATCTGTGATGACTAAAATGTTTAGTTTTTTGTCAAGATGACTAAAACTAGACTAAAATGTAATTTAGTTTTCGTTGGACATTCAAAATCTGTGATATTTCTCCACTGTGGGTAAATCTGTCAAAATGCAGTGCATCTATAGCTATTCTGCCTCTCAGCTGTAGAAAGCAGGGACCCCATGGTTTGGCAGAGAACACACTACCATGACTTGGTACCAGATTCAGGCAAGAAAATAAATGCTTGGCCTAAAAGTAAAGGCTAAAATGTGAGGACTTTTTATGGACTAAAGCTAGACTAAAATGTTTTGAGTTTTCGTCGACTAAAACTAGACTAAAACTTAAAAGGGTTGAAATGACTAAAGCTAAAATGCATTTCATTTAAAGACTAAAACTAAAATTAAACACACCTGCCAAAATTAACACTGCATTATGGAAAAGTTAGTGTAGTTCAAATGATATTAAAAATAATTTAATCGACTGTAGCATCAGGCTGCAATATAAATTGAAAAAAAGCCACGGGGGTTGAATACTGTCTGAATTCAAAGTATATCCAGACCATGATCCGGACATTAACTTCCCTTCTTGCCGTGCCTAATAATACGGTCTTTATTGTGAAAAAAAATCTCCGTACTGTTACGAGCTTTTATTCTACAAGGTTTCACCGGATATAGACGGCCGTTTTAAATTTCCGCAGTAGCTGCGCGTGGTTAGTCTGCTCCATCCGCCATCTTCGTCCGTTGTTGGAACACCGGAGTGGTCGCGGAAGCCTTTTATTAGATCACTTTGTGAAAACCTTGAATAACCGGTAACATCACAGCAAGTCTCCAACAACTCAGTTTCTTTTAGTAAGACAGCAAACGGCGTTGAAAGATGTCTACCGAGCAGGCCGAAAACAGCACCGAGACAGCAGGCCAACAGCCGGAGCACCAGCCTCAGCAGCAGCAGGGGTGAGTTCATTCATCCAGATTCCTTTGTTGGCGCGTATGAGCTAATGCTAATGCTAATGTTATCTAACGTTCACTTACTCAAAAGAAATATTCTGCTCTGCGGTAGTTTATCCATAGATGCAACAGTATTTCGCATTTATTTGCATGATGCAAAGAAAGATTGTAAGCACTTAATGTGATAAATTGTATTTATTAAGGTAATAGTTGGACTTCGAGTTGTGTGGGCCTAGTGCAATTTCGGGAATGGATCATCATTTGCGCACTGAGACAAAACCTGGCGCTGGGAATTGCATTCGTTTCTTCATTGTGTCAAATAACATATAATGTAGTACATGTATGTACTAATTTTTAATCCGTTTTGCAATATCCGTGTATCAAGTAAACCTAACCATGTCAAAGAAAATTTCTGAATTGAGTAAGTTCCGAAGCAGAGACTGTTCTTCATCCATTATTAGTTTGAGGAACATCGTGTATGGTACCCTAGTTTGGCCTAATTCACGCGATTGACTATTTGCGTTTCTAAAGACCTCAATGACCACAGATATGATTTTCTTCATTCAAGCAAGCTTTTTTATAACTGTGGCCAAAACAAACTCGTTTATAACTGTTTCCTCACACAGAGAAGTCAATGGGAAAGCCAAGCATGAGTCCAGTTCGAGCAGAAAGGAGAGGCCCCAGAAGAGAGGTGGAGGCGGACGCTATGAACCCTACTCCAACAAAAGATACCGGGTTTTTGTCAGCAACATCCCATATGATGTGAAATGGCAATCCCTCAAAGATCTGATGAAAGAAAAAGGTAAGGTGTTTGGAGAGGAGAGTTATACAGCTTCAGACATAATAGTTGCAGAACCCATGGTCATTTGGTTTGGCCACTGCAACTCTGAAGAACTTTTTGGTGTTTGTGGAGGCTCTTAAGTTGAAGATAGTGGTTGAAATCTTGCCGGAGTTATTTAGAATGAAGGGTTTGGACGACGTCCTTCTTATTCTGTCAACAAAGCAGGTGCTGCAGACTTGCATGAGTTGCACCAGTCCTGTGTGTAAGACTGAATGTCCCTCCTCTATCGCCACTACAACCACTTTCTGTGGTTTTGGGAAGTAGAGGTTGCGTTTGGTTGAAGCCAGCCGTTTTATCAACATGTGACTATGCAGCGACTGGCAACCATGAGTGGTACAATGATATGCCTTCCTTAAAGAAATACATGGGAGAGCATACAGAATGCATTTTTGTGATGCAGTATTTTGACCCAGCATTTATTGTGTTGGCATACTTTGACAACACAGTGCCTGAGTCCTGGGGATTTTAAAATAAGAAAAACATTCAGTGTGATGTCCAGAAAGCTCATGAATGTAGCAACTTTGACTCTCTGCAGGCATTTGCTCTCTTTTAAAGTACTGTATTGATTTTCATGTGCTTTCACTCGTGAAAGTTTTCGAAGGTATCTAGTTTGGAGGTGATTGTCTTAAATAAAGCACTAAAGTGGCATTAACTTAGAAGTTTAAGCATGCATTCAAAAAGGTATACTCCTCATATAGTAGGGGTGTCTGGTGTTTGTTTTCTGACAACTGACTGTGAGTTAAATTGAATTTTTCTTTTTTTAGGGGTGACCTTGACAAGAAAATGTTTTCTCAGCAGATCTCCATGTTGTGCAGACACAGCTATACAGTGGGGATGTCTTTGGGGTACAGGTCTACAAAATGAAGCAACTTCTCATGCATGTCCTTGTCTAAAGAGGTTTGGTCACTGATGTCTACTCTTTGAACAGAAACGTGATCTGGAAAGGAGGCTGGTTTGGGTCGACACTTAATCCAAATTCTGATATTGCTCGTTTCAGGGACAGGTCGGCTTCCACAACATGTTTGTAGTAATGGACTTTTCTTTTCCTTAAATGCTTGACACCATCAAGATTGTTTACTTTTTTAATTGTAGGTAAGATTTGTAGACCTAGTCGATGAGTGAGTGTATTGATGATAATGTCTGTGTAAAGTGGCAATATTTGACAAAGGGCTTATAATAAATTAGATGGAGGCATCAACGAGTTTTTCATTTGAAATATTTAGACAAACATCTTGAGGGTCAAGGTGGTGTTTGAGGAATTATATCTAAGTAGGAATGCTGATGGCCATTTCATCAGTTGTTGTCCTCAGCCTACTGCCTTTGGTGCTCTGTGCTTCCAACAAGGACAGGCTGAGAAGTATATTATTCTAAGAAACACAAGCTTACTTTGTAGACCTGTACCATATTGTGCTGCTGCTGAGGTGCTGGGGGACGGCTCAGGACTGGCAGTATAAGCTCACTGTCACCGGCCACCCTACTTGTGTTTCTGCTCTAAACCCCAATTGTTCTCTTGGCTTCTCTCCTCTGGTGTGTGTCGTCTCTGGAATCTGATTTGTAGTGGGTGATGTAACGTACGTGGAACACTTAATGGACGCAGAAGGCAAATCGAGGGTAAGTGCAAATACATACAAAATCAACTTCTGAATATTCCTTGACAAACATGAGTTTGTCAGCTTTGGTTCCTTACTTTTTCATTGTTGGAATTGTTGCGATTCACAAACCTGGTGAAGTGTGTGTGTGAGAAGGTGACCTGTAGGAGGCGTGTTTTATTCGGTGTCGTTTGTAGCAATGACTTGAGGACATTGAAGGTTGATGCTCAAACAGCAGGTCTTCAGCTATCTTTGTAGCCAATCCTGTGGGATTGCACTAGCTGAACACGTCCCTTTTGATGTTGATTTTACTCCTCATGAACTAAAGGAGTTTAGTCTGCAAGTGGTTGTCACAAGGCTGTTAGATGGTGGTTAATATAACTCATTCAGTAGAACTAATTTTATTGGAAAAGTTGACTCCAATTCCTTAGTAGTGGGGAATCCTGTCTTATTGTGGATTTTCTGCCCTTTGGATGTTGGAAAAATTCTCTTAAGAGTCAAGTTTCATCTGGATCATGTTAGTGATTGTGGAAAAATGTGACTTTTTATTGAATTTTCATTTGCAAGCCAAGTTTGTAGGCTTGTTTGACAGAGCATTTTGTTGTGCATGCAATTATCTAATTTAACTTTTCAATTAAGACACCAATTCTAACCATTGCTTGAGCTAATTGAAAATGTTTTTACTCCTCCTGGTGCGGCCTGATGTGACATCTACAATCTACAAAGGGTTGCGCGTAAGTAGTCTTGTCTTCTTTATACTGTTTCCCATTACTTTTCAGATAAGCAAACTAGAAATGTTGACATCCTGTACAGGTGGAAATATGCATATAGACATTTATTGAGCGCAGTGAGCCAGGCTTTTTTAATGTATACATTGCTTATTTCCTTCAGCGTGGTTGAGTTCAGGAGTGAGGAGCTTATGAAGAAAGCTGTAGAAAGGGTCAACAAGCACAATCTCAATGGAAGACCCCTGAAAGTAAAAGAGGTAAGCTACAGCAAGATTTACCAGCCAAACAAAGGGCAAGACAAAGACCAAAAGTCATTATGATAGAAGTAACACTACTTTCTTTGCTTTCTTTTAGGACCCTGATGGTGTGATTGCTCAGAGAGAAATCAGCAAGTCTCACATTGGGGGACCCCAAGGAGGCCATGGAGGAATGGGTGGAATGGATCGCATGAATATGGATCGAATGGGACCTGGACCAAGTGGTCCAATGGTCGGCATTCCCCCAAGCCTAATGAACAACCCCAACATCCCCAATGAAATTATCCATGGTCTCCAGGCTGGCAGGATTGGCAGCACTGTCTTTGTGGCTAATGTGAGTTTTAACAGAACTCTTGCTGATGCTGCATTTACAACCTTTAAAAATTCTGAATGTCTTGCAAAGAGAGGCAGCAAATGCATCAAGGATTTGTAGCCATTAGATAAGTTATAAGACTACTCATCTATTTCTGCACAATTTTACATATTATCAAACATGAGCTTGTAAGTAATCCCTTGAAACATTTCCTTGTCTTGGCAGCTTGACTACAAAGTTGGTTGGAAGAAGCTGAAAGAGGTCTTCGGCATGGCAGGCATGGTGGTGAGAACCGACATTCTGGAGGACAAAGACGGGAAGAGCAGAGGAATGGGCACAGTTACATTCGAAATGCCAATTGAAGCAGTCCAAGCTGTCTGTATCCTTAAAAAGAACATTTGTTTGGGTTTAAAGTATATGAATCACATTAGCTCAGAATAAATGTAAAAAAAAAGTGTCTACATCATTTTCTTTAATGCATTCAAAGCTATGTTCAATGGGCAGCTGTTATTCAACAGAGTCATGCACGTCAAACTGGTATGTATCACGTACCTCTCTGTTCATTGGATCATGTTGGTTGAAGAGTTGTCTAAATGTTAGGATTTTTTCCCCCGGTCTAAATAGGATGAGAAATCCATGCCCAAAGATATGGGACCACCTGAAAGAGCTGCATCTCTTCCTCGTGAGTAAAGTTAAATGTTTGTCACTTTGGTACAGTGATTGTTAACCATACTTAAATTGTATTTTAAATTTTAAAGAGACTTGTGCAAGTTGAGGTTTTTTTTTCTGTGCACAGTTTCTAAATATTGTAACTGTTTTTTTCGTCAAGGTGGTCTGAGCAGCATTGGTTTAGGCCTGGGACCTGGTGGCCAGCCCATTGATGCTACCCAACTTAACAGAGGTGGTGGTGGCAGCGGCGGAGGAATGGGCAATATGGGCCCCGGAGGTTAATATCTATTTTCTCATGAGGCTCTGTAAATGATACAAGTGAAGTCCATGTCTAATTGTGTGCTACCCAACAGGAATGGATGGAATGGGTTTTGGCAACATGGGCGGTCGTATGGGCGGAGGAGGTGGAGGTATGTACTGTGGTTTATTTAAACTGCCATTTAATTTTTGTGTGGAAATAGACCCCTATTTTTATTATGGCCGAGTCTACCTTGAATCTAAATTGAGTGTTTCATTAAGCAATTGTTTGACATTTTAAAAGCGCATAGAAGAAACCTCCAGTGCTCCCAGTAGTAGATCACAAAACAACATTTTATAACCTTTCAAAGCCTTAGATATAGAAGTACTAACCTACTTTTTTGTTACTAATATTTGAAATATCTGTCCTGTGGTTAATAAATTTGAATGGGTATGAATTGTATATTTTTTTCAGTTTTAGGATGCCAAGTTAAAGGACTAACTTTCTATTCATTTCACAGTAAGATAACAGAAGAGTAAACTTGTGGTACAAATAAAACTTTTACTAGATTAGGGCTCCCTAGCTCAAGCCAGTTATTGGCATATTTCCATAGGCAGCCTCTACATTTTTCTTCTGTTATTAAAACTTTTTCTTCTACCAGGTGGAATGGACAACTTTGGAGGAATGAACAACATGGATCGTTTCGGTTCTTCGGGGATGGGAAGAATGAACGGTAAGGAGGTGTTTGAAGTGTCTGCGTCACTCCAAAGCGTGGACCACTCTCACGTTTTGCTGGGTGTTTCTAATGGTTTCATCTCTTGCATTGTCAGAGATGGACCGGGGAATTGGTGGTGCTTTTGACAGGGAGTTTGGGCGAAATGAAATGGGAATGTCTCGCAATAATTTTGGAGACTCGTTTGAAAGAGGAATGGGTTAGTATGCTTAGGGCTTTTGTTATTCCTCTGATAACTTGTCTTCAGAATGTTGTTGGATGTATGCATACTTGAGCTTGAGCAGTCAATTAATTTTTTTTCCCCCTGCTTTTCTATAATAGGAAACAACATGGGCATGGATCGCATGGGCTCAGGAATGGATCGCCTGGGAAGCAGCATGGACCGTATGGGAGGGATGGATCGGATGGGCATGGACAGGATGGACCGTGTGTCTGACCTGGACAGGATGGGTTCAGGTTTTGACCGGATAGGTTCTGGGATGGATCGGATGGGGCCCAGTATGGACAGGCTTGGGCCTGGCCTAGATCGTATGAACTCCAGCATGGATCGCCTTGGCCCATCTGGGTTTGACCGCTTAGGCCCATCTAGCTTGGATCGCATGGGCTCTGGCATGGACTTTGGCTCCCCAATGGGAATGGATCGCATGGGCAACACTGGGCTCGACCGAATGAGCAGCAGCTTTGATCGCATTGGCTCAACTGGAGGACTTGACCGCTTCCCCTCTGGTGGTCTCGACCGAATGGGCTCTGGCATGGATCGGATGGGGTCTGGGGGTGTCGGTGGCCAGTTTGATCGCTCTGCTGACATGGATCGTGGATTTGGTGGAAATTCTTTTGGAGGAGCTGGAGGGCCTGGAGCTGGGGGAAGCAATATTAGGAAGGGATGTCAAATCTTTGTCAGAAATGTGAGTGATTGTCCACAGTGTTAGTTTGACATTAACTACAGAATCATCTTTCCAAAACTCATTACAGTCCAATTTAATGAATTTTGTTTTGTTTTTTTTTTCAGCTGCCATTTGACTTTGGTTGGAAGATGCTGAAGGAAACCTTTAATGCATGCGGTAAGAGTTATTTTATGTAAAACTATCAGTTATTTGGTCATATGGCATTTTGTCACTGAGCAGCCTTTTTTCCACTTCATTCTATAGGCATGGTGCAGTATGCAGATATCAAGATGGAAAATGGCAAGTCCAAAGGCTGCGGTGTGGTTCGCTTCGACTGCCCTGAAACTGCTGAGCGTGCCTGCAGGATCATGAATGGCTACCGTCTGAATGGACGAGAGATTGATGTTAGGCTTGATAGAAATGCATAAATGATCTGTCCATGTAAACATTTGAAATTTCATTTAATCTTTTATGTCAAACTACCCTGCATCATCTGAAAATGCTCTTTCGCATTGTCATAGTGTATTCATGTTCACTCGCTTTGTTAGATCTGTGTAACAGTGAAATGTTATTTTAGTTTGTAATTGATGGTATTTTAGTTCTTAAATTTTACTTTTTTTTTTAGAGACCAAATGTTGTTTTATTTTTTTTGTCATGCGTCAACTGTCATTGCCGTTATTCTGTAAGATGGTTTTGATAAAATAAACCTCAGTCTTGGAGTGCTTCTTTTAACTGGTTTTTGCGTCATTGAATTGCTGGTCAGTATAAAAGACATGCAAAGTTGAGTTAATTCGCATCCTTTTCACAGAGTAGTTCTACTGGTTCTCTGGCATCCAGATCATGTATTTCATTGTTAACACTGCAAGGTAGTCCACTTGGCAATAATAGTTGAAAATGGAAAGAAATTGATCACCAGGCTGTCGCATCCCATCAAAAGATGACTGAGGCCATCCATCACAACTAAATGAAACCCTGCTATGTTTCTACACCTACATTGCAACCAATGTCAGTGTAATATAATTTTTTAGGTATACAGAAGGACACTAAAGCATTCGAAGTCTATCACTGCAATTGCTTTTCACACAACCTACATGTACAGTGTGGCATCGAGAAGTAACCCATTTTAAAGTAGACTCCTTCACAATGCAAAATTGCTACAGAATTTCTTTGTGCAGTATGAGTGAGACTGTGGCCTTAAAAATATTGAAGATCTTTTCAAGAAGTTAAAAACTGATTTTACAATCAAGCAGTGAAATGTGTGGCTGAAATACAAGGCACACAATGAGAGTTGAAGTGAGTACTTGATTCACCTGGACTGATAACTTCACAAAGTGGATTATCAAATAATCTTCAGCCCATGTTCGGCTCAAATCAGGTGAATTCAGTCCTGTATCATCCTAAGTCTCCCGTTGAGCTAATGGGATTCTCGAGTGGGAGTTTTGATAGAACTTTTCTTCAATCAGTGCAATGAAAATCAAGGGAGGACAAGTTAATGATAATAGTGCTGTTCTGGTACAGGTCAGAACCACCAAGGGGAAACATTTAACTTCACTTGGGTTATAATTGAGCATTAAAGATGTGTTTCAAGCAGTTTTTTTTAACAAATGGTAGACAACACAGATTTAACTTGGCTATCTTGTGTTGTTTTTAAACTTATCAGAGATTTCATTATCTCTCAGCATAAATTAATTATTCCATATAACTTGACACTTCACAGTTTACTGAATGGCTATGTTACATTTTCAACTGTCACACAAGAAATACAGTAAATAAAATACACCGTGGCACTTGCTACAAGACCTATATCCCCAGTAAAAATGTTCTTAAGGCCATTTTATAGCCCAATTGTTTCATTAATACTATAATGGAAAGAAAAACAATCTATTAATAAATAACTCAACCTAAAAGACTCAGCCTCACTGTCTTGTCCTTAAAACTGAAATAATTTCCCTCACCGGTTATTTACTTTATCTTAACACTGGAAATTACAGTGCATTATCTCACCTCACAGTAAATACGTTTGGTAGGTACTCCCCTAGTTGGGCCCTTGTCCACAAAGCGTGGTACAAGCACATTGACAATACAAACGCATTTATGTCTGTGACGTATTCTATGCACAAGCAGGGCACGAGCAGTGCCATGGCTCTGGCTCCGGGCACGAGGCCGCGAAGTCCCTCCCCCGTGGAAATGGAAGGTCACAACCGGAAGAAGGTCAGAGGCATTACATTCAAGATGGCGGCCCCCTTATGTCAGTGTTATCAGGTGAGTGCTTCATAGCTTAAGTGTAATGTATGAGCATATGAAAATCACAAGAAAGAAGGGGGACAGAAACTACTCCTAAACTACTTTACTTGGCCGTTGGCTGCAAACGTCATATGTTTGCGCTCACCACTATGCTAACAAATCGCCAGCTAGCAAAGTTAGCTTTATGAATCATGAGAAGTCTAGCCGGTGTTTGAACTCAGACTAGAAATGCGAAATCGGTGTACCTTTTAAAGATCAACTGTTATCTAGCTGCTCAGTTTTACTTTCTGACAAACTTCTTCACTGTTGAAACGTCTATCTAATGTGTATAAATGCCCTTACTTTCACGGAGTGTTTGTTTTTCTTCCTTCTGTCATATATGCACTGAAATAAAAAGCCTAAGTTAGAAACTCGAGTTATCAGTGACAGACCAAACCTTACTGACGTTTGAACCTTTGTCAATATTATGTAGATATGTATAAGAAGAGGCTTGGTGGCGTCGCCTTCCTCTTACATGCTGCTTCACAACAGACCAAATGTCTACAGGATACGAGGGCTGCTCACATGCTCCACACAGGTATGAGCGCTGAAGATTAAAGGTTCATTACAACACTTACAACTGTCTGGGTGCACTGAAGCTGTTCTGTCTTTTTTCATAAAGTTTGTGTCGCTCTTAGATAAAAGTCTAAAGAGAATTTCCAAATGTTTATCAATATTCATGATACAATGTGTATTCAAATGACAGTCATTGTTATTAGATTGTATTATAAGATAGTAAATGAAATGCACCAAAGCTTTAAAAAAAATCTGCTAACACTATTCAAAATGGTGACCTTTCCAGTTTTTTTGTAAGTTAGACCAGTGTTAATAAACCATGTTCAACCAAAGAGCAAAATTGTTGAAAGAAAATATACATTTCAAGAGCTACAATGCAAACCTGGGGCTGTGAATCCAATGATTTCCTTTTTCTGTATCCAGAGCAAATTAAGACAACTGCTTGGTATGACGATTGCTGTTGTTTTTTATTTAACAGAAATGCATTGTCCTCTGTTCATGTTGTTCTGCTTATGTTAAAGTACAAGCTAATCTATATTCAATAATTACTAATTTATTTATAAAGATTTGTGAAATGTTTTTAGTATTAAAGATAAAGGTAGAATATTGTTAAATTCAGATGTGATACATCAGATTAGTATAAGATAAAATATAGTGAAAATAATGCTTTTTATTTATTAATATAATCAGTGAATATCAGTTTTGAAACATTTTATATTTGACATTCATCTTGAAGGTATAAAATAAAAGTAAAAAAACATTTTAGTGTTTCTAAGTTGACAATGATCTAGATATGAATGGCAAAAAAGTAATATTTTAGAAAAAAAGGTTGAACTTAAGTTCTCTTCCTTCACACAACTACTAGTTGAGACCTTGACCTTAAAAAATATCAAATTACTGAAGTCTGGATCATGTTTAGTCCCTTCTGTCAAGAATCTGTAATATTTATCTTGCATGTCCTTTCTTGCACTCATCCAGTGGAATATACTGACAAAAACTAAAGGTTGACAATAAATTTGACAGTTAAAGTCTACTGTATAAGTGTGGAAAAAAACTTGCAGTAGATAATTACTTGAGTCAAAATGTCCCTTTTTTATGGTTTTCTAGGGGAGTTATTTTTCCAAGTAAGACTAAAAAGAGCCACACATCACAAAAGAGCCACATGTGGTTTAAGAGCCATGCATTGTGTATCACTGGATCAGACAGAGTGCAGGAGTTTGCCTTCAATATTTGGTAATAAAACCAGAAATTGGCAAACATTGGATGCATAGGACCTTTTATTGTTGTTGCCATTGTATCTAAATGGGTGTCAATGCTGTTTGACTTTCACTGCCAGTAGAATGCACAATATTGAATTTTGGCTGATAACCTGCATGCTGATATTTCATAAAAAATTAAGCCAATACAGGTATTGATACAATTTTATATGTCAAACTTTTTATTGTAAAGAACAAGTTTTCCCTTTACCACAATTTACCTGTTAGTCTCACTGTGACAGTATTTTTGTCTTTATTTAGAAACAGACATAAAACAAGATAAAAATTTGATTCAACCATAAATGCAAAATTAATGTTTTCTAAACACAGACATTTGGTAATGAAAAACACAGAATGACAATGTACAAACTTGTACATATACAAAATGTAAAAACTTATTTGCACAGTCTGCAAATATTTATGGCCAAGTACTGGGAGAAATGTTCATATCTGTTATTATAAGAAATATTTTAAGCTATTATCTGCTAAAATAGATATCATGCCTGCAGATCCCTGCATCTTTATCTAGTTTCTTATCCATAGGTCTCTTCTCAATTAAATTTCTGGTACCACGCTATGATCTAGCAGTATAAACATGATTTTTTTGCTCCCAGCTTATATGCCTGTTTAGCTAAAACTACTGCAGCATAACATTACAGTCCTGTAATGTGTTCTACTTCTGCAAAAGTCATTATATTCTGTATTTACAACCTGTATGTGGGTTTTGAGGAGTTGTTGTTTTGCTGTTATGTGGGTTTTATGACCTAGGGGAAGGGAAAAAAGTGTAAAGCAAAATAAAGTTTATTTTTAAAATGGTGATTTCAGCTTAGTCGAGATCAGAATTCACATAACAGCGAATGCATTGACATTTAATTAACCTGGGAAGAAAGCACATGTTACTTTAATCACTAGTCAGTAGGAAAAAGTGCTTTTCTGTGTGTTTCTTTGAAAGTGCTTCTGCTGTCAAAAACTATATCAGGAAACCCTTGAAAGTAGAGCAGACGTAACAAACCTAAATTTCAAAATAATCATAATAAATTCAATAGAGATTTAATAGGTTTGGAAATACTTATAATATATTATTATTGGTTTTCTTTCTGTTCTTAAAATGTCAAGGTGCTTCAGATAGCCTGTCCACAGGTGAGGTATTTGTCAGGAGAGAGAGGAGGTGGCAGAAAAGGTTTCCTGGGTGAGTTTCTTGACAACCTGAAACAGGAGCTTAACAAGAACAAGGAGATGAAAGAAAACATCAAGAAGTTTCGGGAGGAGGCCAAAAAACTGGAGGAGTCGGACGCATTGCAGCAAGCACGACGGAAATATGTTTGTATCCGTCTCAACATACCCACTACATTTAATGATAATTAAATATCAGCTATTTCTAGTTTAACACTTTGCTGTGTTTTTTTTTTTTTTTTTTTTTACCTAGAAAACAATAGAGTCTGAAACAGTAAAGACCTCTGAGGTTCTCAAGAAGAAGCTGGAAAACATCTCTGAGACGGTGAAAGAGGTAAATGATTAGTACTGTATCTTAACCAGATTTGCCTTTTTTCCTTTGATAGGTATGCCATTTTATTTGATCCATCCATGCTAACAAATTGTGTGTGTTTGCATCTGTGTGTGTGGACAGGGGCTAGGGGAGGTAAGTCGTACAGAAATTGGAAAGAAAATAAAGGAGGGAATGGAGGAAGCAGCCAAAACAGCCAAGACATCAGCAGAGAATGTGACAAAGAGCGGAGAGAAGCTGGGGAAGACTGGTGCGTTCAAAGCTATATCACAGGTATGGACTTTGTGTTTGCCTTTCACTTCTCAAAAAAATAAAAGATAAACAAACTCTACTCAACATACTCTCTCTGGACACCCACACAGGTGTTGGTGATTGTTGGTGAGTAAGTCCATGGGTCTGTTAAAAAAGTTTGTGGCCTTTGTCACTTGACCAATCACAGGACACCTTACTCATATTTAGGCACCTGTTCTTTATCTGTCTATTATGTCCTGATGAGGATTCGTCCAGTCAAAAGGTGTAGACACCTCTGTTTGACAATAAATGATTTCAATCAAATCAGAGTGCATCTGATCTTCAGTTTTAACTGCCATCTACTTGGCATCTATTTGGTCATAGACACAAATAATTTTTTGCTGTTTTAATCCTTGACCCCTCATCCTGAGGAGCACCTGATCCTGATTCCAATTTTTTGACTTTTTGACCCCATGCAGCACTCACCCTCCTCTCGCTACATTGAATACTGATGGAATGGAAATGGTTGTGTAAGTTATTGAAGATGACATTACCACAGTCGTGTTCGCTGCTTGTTTTGATACTGTAGAGAGGGGCTTCACTTTGAACTGGGTTTTTTTTTCTTCTCTCCTTTGGTAAAGGATGGTCCTGGGTATCCTGTGTTAAAGGAGATAAAAAAGGAAGCAATGAAGCTCCTTTCCTTAACATTTAGAGAATTTGAACAGCTTTTATTATGGCTCACATGCAAATACTTCTGGGCCATTTCCCTCAGTGGGAACCTTCCTAAGCAAAAAGGACTATTTGAACAGACCTGATGATTGGACCTCTTCTCAGGATTGTGTAGGTGTGGCCTTTTTTGATTGACAGCTCCTCTAGCCTAATATTTTGGGGGTTTTTTTCAGTTTCATTTCTGATGGTGTTTAGAATTTTTTACATCATAAAATCTCACCATAGCGCCACCTATTTTCAATCTCACCTGGTCTAATCAGCCAGAGTGATTTAAAACACCTGTGTGGGTGTCCAGAGGCTTTAAGGGAGGAATAAGTTTAGTATTATGTTGTGTATCGTTAATTAATGGATTTATAAGCAAGGAAAAGTCATCTTTGTAATCATATTCCTAAACTGTCCTCTCATCTTTGATCTAATATTAGGGCATGGAGAGTGTCAAGAAAGAGATAGGTGACCTGGGTCACACTGGCCCCTACCGGCCTCCTTCCAAACTCAGAAAAAGGACAGAGTTCTCCTCCAAGGGGGCCGGTGATGACAGCAAAGTCTTCGAAGCCAACGAGTACGTGAGTTCCCTTATACATTGCCCTGGCAGTTACAGGCTGTCATGATCAATGTTAGCTAATAACTTTTACTCGGCCTCATGAAGAAGAGTTGTCATTACCAGAATATTTAGCTACAATTTCAACTAATATAAATTAAACAATTTCCATGCCAGCAACAAAATATAAACTCTTGGGTACTTGAAACTGTTCAATATCTAAGCTGCACATTGTCCTGGCACAGACAACATCACTGAACACAGACCAACATTTGACATATGGATAATAATAATTAAAGGTGTAATAACTAAGGTTGTTCTGAAATGGTTTGATTTTCTGGAAGAAGGGCATCTTCAGAAGGTGTGCTCTCAGTCTTTATTCTCAAACTGTCTTATTTTAGATGTCTTATAGTGTCTCACAGGACTTATAGAAAACAGCTAACTTCATTATCTCTCCCTTCTGCGCTCTGTCTGCAACAGATACAAAACTAGCATGCACATCGTCATGATTTTCTAACAAAACACTGCTTTTTGCAGACCAGTGAATGAGGGTGGTTATGGGGTTATGGAGGGTGGGAAAAAAATTCATATCCTTCCCACATGTTTTTTAAGTGTGTAGGACATGTCTGTTGGATCTTAAGAGCTCAACCACTATGAATTAATCAAACAATAATGTCTTTTCAGTTTTCCCACTTGGTTTTTGAGGTAGCATGCTCTCTTTACTGATTTTATATACTGTTTAATGTAAACCTAGCCAAGTTTATTAGCAAGTTTATTTATAGAGCACCATACATACAGATAGCAACTCAAGTGCTTTACAGAGTTAAAAATATAACTTTTACCCATGAAAAATATTAAAAGACATCAGAGAAACATTTAAATGAAATGGCATTCAGCAAAAAGAAAAGAAAAAGCATCACTTGTAAAGTAAATGAAATATTCAACCAATTCAAAAATTAGAAAAAAATCACATTTAAAGAACGTTTTAAAAGAAGCTGAGAAGTTTGATTTTATGGGAATGCAGCAGTGAAAATGTTTCAAGATCCTTTTAATGGATCTAACCAGTTTAACAAGCCTCAGGTTCTCTTGTAGTTTGTGTCACAGATGAGGAGTGTAACAACTAAAAGCTGCTGCAGCCTGCTTGGTCCTTACTCTGGGAACAGTTAGTTCCCAGAATGGCAGCTCAATCTCTTTCCTTTTCATTCACTGAAGCTTTATGGAGAAAATATGACTTTAAATTGTATTTGTTTTCCATTATTATCAGTACATTCCAATACTATCAGTTATTAAAGTATTAAGAGATTTTTATTGTTTTAAAGAACCTGGTGTTAAAGCATCTAAATTTTGCCACCTGTATCATGAAGGCTGTTTACATAATCCTTCATCTTATTTTAGGTTTTATTTTTTATGTAATCTCTGTTTAATGCGGGATAGAAGAAAAATATTGTTGATTACACTAAATGAAGCCCACTTGGAGCTAAAAACAGTGAGAGCAGGGTACAAGACAGTACATAATCCTAACTATAAAGGGGAATATTAAGGTTTGACAAATAATGAAAACTCCAAGGAAGAAAAGGGGTCTCCTTGTTCTGAAAAAGGAGCAGCATTTTAGCAAGTTTTTCTTGATGGGGTTTCCTTTATGGTGTATTGTCTCTAAAGCATTGAGTGTCCTGCTTCCTGGGTCAGTATTGCTGAATATAGTCATGTTTCCATAAAGACTTCAAGCATTATTTTGTGTTTTTTTCTTCAGGGAAGCCATGGGTGTGGTGCTCCACAAAGATTCAAAGTGGTACCAGCAGTGGAAGGACTTCAAAGACAACAACGTGGTCTTCAACAGTAAGATATAACTTATCTCTTGATTTGTGCATCTTTTGATGTTTACTTAAAGTTGGTGCGTAATGCAATGAATGTATCATCAGCTTTCTGTTACATTTAAGAGAAATTGAGTCCAAGTTAACCAGCATAAAGCCAAAGGCCGTCAATAGATATGCAGTGTTTTTTTTTTGGCCAAAGATTAATAATTGAAACCAAAACTAGAAAATTAGATAACTTTTTTAAAAAACAAAGACATACATGTGATAGACAGGTAGAAAGATGAAATCATGACTCAGCCTGAAAGATATAAACCACTTCAGGTTCAAGTCAATACGACTTCATATAATAAAAATAGTGGTACTGCTGTTGGATAAGGCAAGGCAGATTAAAACAAATGTTTCTAATCATCTTCAGTTTGCTCTTTTTGATTGTATGCAAATTGCACAGAGAAAAAGGTTGATGGTTAATAATGCTTGGGAAGTGTAGTAAATTATCTATAGGGAGATTTAGAAATTAGAAATGCAGCATCAACACATTTTACTCTGCTTTAACTAAAGGGCTGGGCTGGGCTGTGAACCACCACACAAGTTTACTGTGAAAGCTGCAAAAGTTGCAGCAGAGGGCTTTTTTCTGATTTAAGTCAGCAGTATAGTCGCACTTTGGGAGCTAATTTTCTTGTGCCTGTATAATGTCCTACACTGCTTAAAACAATCCACACGTAACGCCCCACGTGGCCTTTTGAGGCATCAGATGGTATTAGTTGTGAATTAAAGGCTTTATATTAAATGCTGTAGGTGCCAGCTGTTTTCAGAAACAGGAGCATTAACCTCAGATATCTGGTCAGATTTTGCTTGCTGCTAAAATGCAGCTTTCCTGTGGGAAAGTTTACATTTTTACCTTTCCTTGATTCTTGTGCATTGTGTGTGTGTTTACATTTATTTATGTGGCCATGTACTGGATTTATCCTCGTATTCATCAGTCAGCCAGCAGCAATGAAAAGGAGTGTTTTGCTGATCCTCAGTTTTTAGTGCCATCCCTCACATTGTCTTACCTTCAGGCTGAGCAGGTTTCATATTTCTTACAAAAAGATGTATGGCGACTCACTTTCTTCACAGCTTGGCTCTAAGATTGAGACAAACATAGGCTGGCAATTTCAAAAGGTAGCTTTATTTATAAAATCATAATGTATTTTAATGTACTGTGTGGTCAGTAACCAGTAATGTAGAAGATGTGTGGCTGAGTGTAAATGTCTACATTGAGTTGATGCAGGGAAACTAGTCTTGTCAGGCATGTTGTGGACGGCGAATCTCCATAGGAGGGAGAGGCAGAGGGAGTTATAGTTTGAGCCAGAACCAGGTGTGAGAAAGTGAATGAAGGCAGTGGTTTGAGGAGACGACCAGTGGTCTAGCAACAGGGTCATCACACTTTGTATTAAATGTCTGTGATTTTAGGGGCTCAGATGGCCAACCGTTTAAGTCATTCCCAGATCTGGTCTGTGGTTCCTTTCTTGAAAATCTCTCCCAAACTCTCTCATCCCTGTTTCTGAATCTATCCACTGTTTTCCTCTCTAAATAAATGCAAAAAATATCCAAAATATATCTCATCTATGTGTTAAATAATTTTTTAGTATTTCAGATCTAATTCCAAAAACCTCTCTTGTGTGCATAAAGAGGATACAAATTTCCAGGTTTTTAAATCTGACTACTTGTCTTTGTTCTGATCACTGCAGGATTCTTTGAGATGAAGATGAAGTATGATGAGAGTGATAACGCCTTCATCAGGGCGTCCCGCGCTGTCACCGACAAGATGACTGACCTCATTGGTGAGAGACTCCTGATGTGATAGTCCATTCAAAGCAGTGATTGGTGCATTAAAGATAAGCCGATAGGGGAACCATGAATGATTTTTTCTTTATTTTCATAAACATTTCTGTAAAAAGGTTTGGTGTTACGTGTAAAATAAGCATATTAATAGATGTTTCAAATATTTTTCTTACCCTCTGAAACAGAAACAAGAAATGAACGAACCATAAATAGTCTCTACATTAACTTTAGCCCAAAGTAAAAATAACACTGTAAACATCACAGTCCCGTTGTTGCTCTGAGGCATTTTTGTAATCTCTTTATTCTGTGTTTATGCTCATGGGTATTTAGGTGGGCTTTTCTCTAAGACTGAGATGTCTGAAGTACTGACAGAAATCTTGAAAGTGGACCCATCCTTTGACAAAGACTCTTTCCTCAAACAGTGTGAACGAGATATAATCCCTAATATACTGGAGGTATGATGTCCTGTGAACAGACCCAGTTTTTGGCTTTTTGGCTTTTTATCCTGTTTAGATCAGGTTTGTGTGAATAGATTAATTGCCTTTCTGTTGATGCATTAGAAAAGTAAAACAATATATTTTGATAGTAAAACAACTATCACAAATTCTGATCAAAGAAACACCATAGGCAGGTCTATGAAAGTTTGCACTGAATTGCCTTTTCTAATGTATCCGTGCTGAGGCTGAAGCTGTTGTTTTTTTTGTCTTTGTGTAGGCGATGATCAGAGGGGAGCTGGAGATTCTTAAGGATTGGTGTTATGAAGCGGTACGGCCTCTTTTTAACACTCTGAAATGAAAGTGTTGTATCTTTGCTTCTATTAGGCAATCCACAGAGCACACTGGTGTACATATGACCTTTAAGTGGACATTTCTGTGTGTATGGCATGGTGATAATGTTACCTTTGCTCTCGCCATAATTCGTATGTAGACGTACAGCCAGCTGGCACACCCTATTCAGCAAGCCAAGGCCATGGGGCTTCAGTTCCACTCTAAGATCCTGGACATCGACAATATTGATGTAAGTAAATCCAAACTTCCCTACACAAGATTATTAATGAGGCTTTAAGACACTCCAATATGTGTTAAAGTCGCTTTTTCACTGCTTTACAGTAAATGCAAGAGTTTTTGCTGGGCATTAGGAGTGCTTTAAATAAAATACTTATTGAACCATTATTGGTAATATTGATTGATTTCTGGCTAGTAGAAACTTTCAGTAAAAGTGAAAATGGTTAAAGTAAGCATTTCTAAGCAGGCAATAAAGAAAAAGAAACAATTAAAGCTTTACTTTTTTCTGACATTGTCTTGTTTCCTGTTTCCCTGCATGGAAAAAAGTTAACAGACAGAGTAACCTTGAAATGGCTTTGAATCAGAGAGCTTTTTTAAGTCCATGTGTGTTTTTTGCTGAACAGTGTCTGATCCACCATCACCTGTTTTTTTCATAATGCAATTCTCAAATCGTGTTTTCAGTCCAGTTAAGTATGTAATGCATGCATCCTCTTCTCTAGCTGGCTATGGGGAAGATGATGGACCAGGGTCCGGTGCTGATCATCACCTTCCAGGCTCAGTTAGTCATGGTGATCCGAAACACTAAAGGAGAGGTGGTGGAGGGAGACCCTGTAAGTAACACACAAACAAAGCACCAGCATCATAGAGGAAACAGTCTTTGGCTTACTTTAACTGAATTTACTGTATTTAATAAGAATGATGCATTTTAACTAGGACTGTCAAATGATTAAAGCTTTCATCCTGATTAATCTCAGAATTTCTATTGTTTATTAGGGTTAATCTCTATCTTTGTCAGATTTCAAATTACACTATTTTTCATCTAATTATTCTAATTTTGGATTTTTGTACCATCATACGGTAGAGGATTAGGGCCAGACGTGAAGGAAAAAATAATGTTGTGCACTTCCAGATTTGCTTTGTTTATTCTGTGCAAATGCACCGCACCAAACTCTGATGTCGCTGGGTAATACATGAATTATCAGAGGTCAGCAGGTGGTGCTAATCCTGTGCGAACATCACGGTGAATCTTGACTGTCCCTAGAAAACCCCTTGTATCGTTAAAAATTGGAAACTTAACTTTTGATTTAAAAACAATGACCTTCTTACTCTTTTTGCTCATTAACAAGGTTTCTATCTGCTGTTTGTTACTGTAATAAGATTTGACTTTATTCTCAAATTTCGACCTTTTTCTCAAAATTGTAATTCAACTTCATGATTGAAATTTTGACTTTATTCTTGACATTTCAACTTTTTTCTCAAAGTGCACAGCATTATTTTCCCTTCACCTTTGGCCCTAATCCTCTTCCACACCAACTTGACCTTTCTAGTCATTGACTTTCTTTTTGGGTACAGAATAGCTTTTGGAAGAAAACAAGGAATTTTGAGCAGATCAAAGATTATGACATTAACTCAACCACAGAAAAAAGAAGGTTTTTAGAAAATGAAAGTCGGTAGAGGTAGATAATGGTTAAAACATAAGATGTGTGATAATAATAAGGTGCAGTGGCTTTTGACTTCATCACTGAGCTGCCTGTGAGTTTTTTTTTTTTTTTTTTTTAAGTTAAATGAGACATAAAGACTAAGTGGTGGACTTGTTTTGTATCACTTAGGCGGCATTGAGATTTTGTTTTGGCTTAACAAAAGTGTGCTGAAAGGGAAAACAAAGCCTATGATCATTAGGATTAAAAACAATAATAATGCACTAATTACAGGGTGCCCATGAAGTCTTAAAAACTATTAAAAGTTCATTAATCAATTTTGCCAAAGTTATTATTTTTTAAGTATTAAAGTTTTAAATGCATGAATATGAGGTCTTAAATTTTGTTGTCTTTGATTTTTATTTTAAGAAGTTATAGTCAGCAAAGACTGATGGGAATAAAATACTGAAATAAATACAACTCAGTTAAATAGAGCTGTGGCTGATTAATGCTTTAAAACCAGAAAATAAATAAAGATTATTATTAAGTTAAGTCAGTATAAGTTTTAATATTTGGCTTCCTGTATATACCGTGAATGATGGACCTTAATAACATGGCAAATAGTGCATTAATGCTGACAGCCCTGGTTTTAATACACCAGTTAAGAACATGAGACTAATGTGCACTCAGAGTTTATAGTTACTGTTTTATTCCTTTGAGTACATCTTATAAAAATTCACATCAATCAAGAGCATAGAACAACATAACACTGTGGCGATGTAGTTTAATATATATAATACAGTATTCATACAAACGTGTTGATATTTAGTTGTAAACAGACTAGATTAGAAATGGGAAAAAGGCAAAAATGAATAGACTGATAGGTCACTTATGGTCAACACTTAGCCTTTGTTGTGAAATATTACAATCCTGATTGGAGTTCGGGGCAGCATTATTGATGATGTATTTGAAATCTAATAAAAAAATAAAGCTCTTACAACTAGGCAGAGTGTGTTTTGGTGGTGAATGTGCTGCATTATTAAAGTGTTGCCAGCAGCAACCAACTTAATTTAGTGTCGCTTTTGTTCTGCATGATATAGAACTGTTGAAAACAATAGACAGGATTATGTCATCACTGATTTAACAACATATACTTAAAAATGAAATGCACAGATTGTTGGAAGACATCAAGGAATTTCTCCTGCTTGAGCATGCAGTGCATTTCTTTACATCCAGACTAAATGGCTGTAAATTTGCAGTGAAGTCCACCCAGAGTCTGTCAGGGACTGCTGTGATTTGTTATGAAGTTAGGGTATCCACTCAATACCAAACTGTTGGCATCTGCTTCATGTTCAGTCTGCAAACTCCTGCCAGAGGATATATAGCAGATGTACTGTCCTTCTGTGTTTTTATCAGCTTAAACTAAATTATAGATTTCACTAACAGAAACTAATTTATTGTCACTGTTACTACTAATCTGGGCACAGACACTTTAATAACTTACCTTTTTTAAACTTTCAAGACAAATGATACAAAGATGGGCAAAGATATCTAAAAGCTAGTGTGAGCTGTATCTCTTGGTAGCTGTTTGAATCTTCCTCACTGTTAGAGATTCTTGCATCAAGCAAATGTCGCCCCCAATACGATATTTATATTTGACCTCTCCATTACTGTTAATTGTGCTCCTGCATCAGAGTTTGATGGTGATTTAGGATAAATTATACATTAAGAAACAAATGCACCCATCTTTTTTTGTCCCTCCAGGACAAAGTGCTCAGGATGATGTACGTTTGGGCTCTGTGTCGAGACCAGGAGGAGCTCAACCCCTACGCTGCATGGAGACTACTCGACATCTCCGCTTCCAGCACAGAACAGATCCTCTAAGACTGTCTGAAACACACAAAAACACAACTCAGGAGGGATCTTAGTGTACCTGAACAGGTCTCAGAGCTCTCTGCGATGTTGAAGAAGGAGAGAGGAAGGCAAGAGGACACGAAGGTCTGACTGGTGGGACAAAAGAAGTATCAGGAGGTTGTTAAAAGCTTGTTGCATTACTCTTTTTTGTCCTACACTGGCTTTGGGTTCAGCCACTGCTTTCCTAGAGTCTTTGAATGCCTAGAAGTCATCTTTAACCATTCCGCTGGCTCACACAAGGGGGCAGTAGAGCACCAAAAACTCTAAACCTTCACACTTCCTGCAGTGTATGTATGGTTGCCTGGTTATTCAGACTCTCCAGTGAAGGAAAGCTGTCACCAGCCTTTACAGGATAAAGTATTTAATTCAGTTTTCAGGTTTAGGTTTTTTTAATTGTAAAGAAATGAAAAATTAAATAAAGGCAGAAGATTTACGAGTCAGCAGTTGAACTTTAGGCTGGTTTTGAGCTCTCTCCCTTCCTCTCTGAGGGGTCGCTATCTTGGTGGTAGATTGTTTTGTGGCCAATTGATGCTCTCCTACGTCATTGTTTGTATGATAATTGTCCAATGTAATTGTTAAAAATTTGAGAAAGTTTATATTTATTATGAAAAAAATAAAGGCAACCCCTGTTTTTCACACTAGACAACATTTTTGAAAATAAATTTCTATCAATCATTCAGCCTCTACTTTGGCATTGGTCCTTCTTTCTATTTGACATAAACTATATTATAATGATCCTTTGTGCTCCTTCTTATGTTAGATGGTTGGTGCAATTGTGTTCTTTGAAGGAACTATAGTTGCATTCAGAGAACAGATTACACACACAGTACTGACCAAGCTCACATTGGAAGATGAGCTAGAGGATAGTACAGTCCGTCCTTTGCTCTTCTTGCTGTTCCCAACTATGCATCCTTTTTACCTTCATAGGGTTGAGGGCCATAAGTCACTGCTGCCTGGGTTTAATGTGCCATACCATTTCCCTACACATCAAAGCTATGAGGCTGTGAAAAAATAAGGGAATATAAGGGTTAAATGAAACCCTTTTAGCAAATTTCACCAAAGTCTTTAAAATCCTCTGCTGACAGGTTGAGTTCACGACTTTATCAGCAGTGGAAAGTATAGGAATATTTTACTCAAAAGTACAGTTTCTTTTGTTAAAATGTACTTAAGTAGAGTAAATTTTCCAATCTAGGAATCTGCCTAAGTGAAAGTATAGAATAAATTCATGAATGTGTACTCAAAGTAGAGAGAGTCGTGTAGGTGTTAAAACCTGGGAGTTGGGATTGCAAAGCAAAATATCTCCATCATGAGCAGTGCGAAAACAAGAGACTATGAATCTCCAACCAGGTTATTAAATTGAAGGCTTGCCTTTAAAATAAAGTACAATGTGTCAAGCCATTAAGGATTTAATGTGGTATCATTCTCTCCATATGAGCTCCAGACTGTCCTGTTGTAGTTTAAACAAAAACAACTGGCCAACTTGACCTAGCTGATGTAAAACAAGGACCCCCTTTCTTGGTCATTTCCAGGTACATCTTAAAAAGTAGATATATAAAATTTCATTTGTTTTCCCCTGTGATTTACTTTAGAAAGATTTCTATATCATATGGATTTATCTCAAACAAAGTGAAATATTTTAAGACTTTTTTGTGTTTATCTCGATGATTTTGGCATAGAAAAGCTCAGGGGAAAAAATCCAGCATCTCAAAATATTAGAATATTGTTAAGAAAATAATAAAATTTGCAAAGTTTTCCTTTGCCTTGATTCTCTCTCTCTGGTTCAGTACACACAACTGCAATCACGGGGAAGACTGCTGACTTGACAAATGTCCATCATTAACACCCTTCACAAAGAGGGTAAGCCACAGAAGGTCATTGCTGAAAGGGCAGCCTGTTCTCAGAGGCTGTTTCAAGGCATATTTATGGAAAGTTAACTAGAAGGGAAAAGTGTGGTTTAAAAAAAGGAGCAAAAGCGGGAGGGATGAGCACAACCTCCAGAGGATCGACAATCAAAGCAGATTCAAGAACTTAGGGGAACTTCACAAGGAGTGGGCTGAGGCTGGTGTCCACCACACACACACACACACACACACACACACACACACACCCCCACACAGGTCCAGGAAATGGACCCCAAGTGTAGGGTTCATAGTGTCAAGCCGCTCCTAAACCACAGACATAATCAGTGCCACAAACTGATTGGTCCCATGCCACATTGCACCTATGCAGTAAATTGTGTAAAATTAGCTCCAATCAATTACTGAATGCATAAATGAGCATAATTTTCCAGGAGGTAAACATTTCTGTTTTATAAATATTTTTTGACTAGTGTTTTATGATATTCTAATATTTTGAGAAAGTGGATTTTGACTTTTGTGAGCCGTAAACTGTAAACATTTAAACAAAAAAGTCATGAAATATTTTATAATGATAAATCTAGATTACACAGAAGTTTCACTTCTTGAATCAAATCACAATAAAAACATATATTCTTATTTTTAGATGCATATGTAGTTATTATTTTGTTTTGGGGTTTTTTCACTTAATACAAATATAATTTTAGATTTATCAAAGTGCAATACTTCCCTCTAAATACACTTGAGTAGAAGTAAAATTAATCATTTAAAAGACTACTACTTACACAAAACCCTTATCACAGTAACACAGGTACACATAATCCGTTAACTTTACAACCCTGGATTTAATGGGATTGATGCTGAGTATAAGCACATTATAAGCACATGATATAGATAGTAAAAGCTAGAGGATCTTAGATGGCAGGGAAAGTTAATTCATATTTTGGCTCTTCCACTGTCAGGCCAACAGAAAATCTTTCAAGGAATTTTGTATTCCTGTATGTTGTCCATTTCTGCCATGTAACATGTCCCCAATGCAATTAAAGAGACTGAATGTAAACAACCCTCATAATCTTGGTTTATGTTTGATTATCTAATTTGTGATCTTAAACTAGTAATTCAAGTCTGGTTTGTTCCCTTCTTTTCACTTGTACTGTGTCTGTGGATAAAGGATGTCCATAAAACGGTGTGATCTTCATGGTCCTTGGCAGCAGTCAGACAGCTTGGTGCAGATGGTGGGATGCAGAGCAGCATGAAGGGTTATATCCATTTTGACTGTCCTGCTCTCATAGAGCACGATTGATCACAGCGGCCTTGTGTTTGAAGGTATGTGCCGCTTTATAAAACATCATGCAAGTTATGTGTGCCCACGTGGATGCTGAGCCGTTTGTCCGTCTCTACATGTAGACCAAGAGCTTTGCCGTTCCTCGGCTGTCCTCGATGATGGATCCTCTCTGTTGCTGAGCCGTGCTGAGGTTGCAGCTCCCCAATGTGGTGCTCATCGCTCAGGATGCACCCCCACAACCTACACACAGAGGCTTAAACGCAGGTATTCATGTGAGCAACTCTGGAGAATTCACTGCTGGGAGATGTTATATCCCATCAGACACCTACAGACCAACTGACAATCTGACTAACACCCTCATGATTTTGCACATAACCTTTTACGTTTAATTGTAGATGCACAGACCTCCCAAGCAGTGTGAGAATCAGCTTGGAAAGTATTTTTGATTAGTTTGCATCAAGAAATCACTTTTAGTTTTTGTTAGCAACATTTGGGTACATTGTAGTGAATGCAGCAAAAGAGACAGTGTTGTCTTGGTGCATATAGAAACTCAAACGTTAGACACAAGAACCAGGAAAACATTACTCAGTTATAAGTAATCAGTGACAACACACCTAGAGCATGTGTGACTCATCCTGAATGCTCCCAGAGAGCAAATCAATGGATACAAAGGAAACTTTTGTGTTGGATGCCTCATGAGACATTCAATATTTGAATGTTTTCAGTAATTTTGTGTTCTTGGTTTTGATACATTATCAAAAAGCCTCCCCACACAAGACTCACCAGCTGTGATAAAGCATTAAGTCAAACTTCTTTAAACCATAGTTCCCTCTTGCATGCAACTATGGTACATAAAACATGATAAAGTGCCACCCAGGTGCCCTTTCATTGGAGAAAAAATAGTGATGTGCTTTACCTTTCCCTGACCAAGCTCCTCAAAATACTATGTTCGCTACATTGCCAGTGACAACTGCTTGAGTAGAGTGGTCATTTTCTTATGTGTTACTCCTTGATCCAGCTCAGGAACAGTTGTGGGGAAGCCACACCCTCTGAACTTTTCTGTTATCCTTTGAGAAAGGAGATCCCAGTTGAGTCAAACAAGGCCAAACATCAAGAAATTGAAGGAAATCTGCCTAGATCAGGCTGTCCTCAACTATTTCCTGAGTTCTTCACCAGTCAAAGCGTTATGGGAAAGTGGTGAAGAGGGAGACACTGTTGAAGAATATCATATTAAATCATATCAAATTTGACTAGAGTTTGTCAAAAGGCATTTAGGAGACTCTGTGGTCAAGTGGAACAAAGTTCTTTGGTCTAATGAGAACAAAATGGTGCTTTTTGGTCATCAGAAAAGACACTATGTTTGGCGGACACCAAACACTGCACATTACCACATCACCTCTGTGAAGTGCAGCGGTGAAAGCATCATGCTGTTGGGATGCTTCCCAGCAGCCTGCCCTGAAAGGCTTGTAGAAGTAGAGGATAAAATGAATGCAACAAAATATAGGTAATCCTGGATGACAGTCTTATTCAGTCCGCAAGACTCAGTCTGGAGAAGATTTATTTTCCAGGAAGTCACTGACTCAAAGCATACAGCAAAAGCTACACAGAAATGGTTTAAAGACAACAAGGTGAATGTTCTTGAATGGCTGAGTCAAAGCCTAGACCTCAAACCAGTAGAGATTTTGTGTCTGGATTTGAAATGGGCTGTTCACAACCAATCCCTGTGCAACTTGACAGAGCTGGAGCAGTTTTGCAAAGAAGACTGGAGTAAAATCCTCCAGATGTGATTGAGACCTATCCACACAGACTCAGTGCTGTGATTGCAGCCAAAGAAGAATCTACTAATTACTGACTTGAAAGGGGTTATTTACGCAGCCACTTATTTTACTGTACATATTTTTATTCACTTCACATAACTTTGTAGAAATCTGTTTTAGGTGTAACATTTAAGAGTTTTTTTTTGTAAATTTTTTGGTCAGAAAGCCAAATTATATTGATGAAGACTGATATATAAAACCAATAAGAGGATAAAACATCCAAGGGGTGATTACTTTTTAAAGGCGCTCTATATAAAAACTACAGCTTTAGCAGTTCTGCCTGGCTAAAACAATGCGGTAGTACAAAAACCTTTGAATTCCCTAATGTTTGTAGAAGTGTTTAAATGAATGCATACCACACTTATATGTAAGGTTTAAGTTAAGTCACAAAAATGGCTTTAAAAATACGCAAAAAAGGACTTAAGATGAGATAATAATCATAAAAAATGATTTGGAAAGATTGTACCAATTACTGAACAGCAAGAATTCAAGTGATTAATGTCACTGCTCTTCAGGAGGTTGTTTCTGGAGATGACATATTTTTATTTAACTTAACTTGTAGGCACAGTATTTGTGCATTTGTTCATCTTAACATTCCTTTTACCTAAAGAAAATTCAATTTACCTGATGAAACAACTCAGTCCACTTTGATTTGTAAAGTGATTTACAGTTAAGAAATGTATCTGGTATGTGTATACTAGAACTCTACCAAATAATTCCTAAATTTAAGCCAACCTCAAAACTAGTGGTATGTCTCTTAACCTACTCTGCTCTCAGACCTTGGACTAAACTAACCTAACATTTAACCTCTCTTTGAAGGTTTGTATCATCTTACTAACAGCTTGGCCCTCAAACAGCCACAGGAAACAAACATCACCGTCTGAAGGGCAGAAAAGGTAACAGTCGTGCATCTGGTCAGCCGTGGGCCATTCTCACTCTGTTTATGTCCTTCCCCAGACGGGCTCACACACTGAAGTGCTGCTAGATCAAGTCCCAAGGAAGTAGGGCAGAAGTGTCACATAGACTCTCTCACTTGACGGGTGAGTGCTGACATCCTCGATGTGGCCTGGGATCCAGGTTGACAGTCGCAGCAGGAGTAACAAGCTGAGTGACAACGGCTCAGAAAATGTTTGCCAAAAATAAAATTTGACATTAGGAAATATGAAAACGGTGGAAGCATTGTCAAAGTCTGTCAAATTAAGTTTAAGATCATCCCTTATGGCTTTGAAAAATCAGAATGCATACAGTGGGAAAAAGTTGAAGGGACACATCAAGATGCTTTCACAGTGATCCCATAAAGGTAAGTGACTGTGGTGTTCAGTTAGGTCTGCTTATTCCATTTGCTATTCATCTTTATTAATCACAAATGGTAGTTTTCCAACACATGCATGGCATCTCTTGTCTGTCACTGGTCTTTTTATTAAACATCCGCCCCATTTCCCATCTCCCCTGTCATGTCTGGGATGCCCCATTAACTAGAATGTCCTTGAGCTCCCCTGGCACCCAGTCTCCTTACGGGTGATTTAACCAGCACCATCCTTTTTTCTAGTCCTTTTCCATCTAATTATCTTCTTTAATAGAGTTGTGGCTGAGGTAAAATCATCAGGTTAACCGCATACTTATGCATGTCTTTTAAAGTCCAGTGTGGTTGTGGGTGATAAACTCTGACGAAGGTCACAAAAGTCTTTCTGTGCGTGCGTATGAAAGTAAAGGGGCTGACTGTGACCCAGATTCACCATGGCAATTGGGCACTGTGCCAACATGTCAATTAATGGGCGCACAAAAGAGCAAACACGCACACATTCATTCAGGCGGTCAGAAAGTGGTGCATGAAAGGTCAGGAAGGTGTCCTGCTGGGAGAGAGATTATGCAGGACAGTGTGGTGTGTCAGGGAGCTACTGCTTGAGCAGATGAAAGGTTAGGTTTAATAAAGTACATTTAGATCACTCTTTAGTAAAGTCAGTTTTTAATCACATATATTGTGAGAGTATTAACCTCTGCTGTGTTAGCAAGACAGATATAAGTTTAGTCAAACAGATTAAAAAGGATGCTAGATGCAACCTTGTCTTCTACAGTTAAATAGATGTATTGTTGAAATATTTATACTCCTAGCTTTACAGCTGAGATATCCATCCATCCATTCATTATGTATACTGTGTTGACTTGGGTTCGTGGGAGGCCGGGTAGATCCCAGCTGTCATGGGGTGATAGGCAGGTAAGTCACAGACAAATAAAAGTCACCAGTTAACCTGATGAACATTTCTTCTAACTATAGAAGGAGGTCTGAGTAACCTCAGAGACCCCCATGCAAACCCCACACAAGAAAAGTCCCCCTAGCACCTTTTATACCAAGACAGATCCAGGGCTGGAACAGAGCAAACTAGCTAGCACCAGTTCTTAGTTTTTCCATAGCACTAATATGTTGGCCCAGTGTAATTCAGATGGTTCAAGGAAGGTTAAAAAAAACAGCATCAGTATGTGTAGTGCGACACCATCCACCATCTCTGTTGTCGTGCCTGAATTTGACTCTAGAGTTGAGAGAAGCATACTGATGTTTACAGTGGCACAATGGCATGGCAAAGGCAAACCAGTTCTCTCTGAAGATTCTTAGATTGAATCTACTTCAAACTAACCTGACACGCCAGATGGATTTGTTTCACACATTCATCTGGAAAAGCCTCAATAGGAAACGTTTGAGAAAAGGCAGAGGCTTTAAAAAAACTCGGAGTGTGTTTGGGTGAACGTTCTGTCTGTCACATCTCTGTGGGCCAATCAGAGCAACAGAACACAGGACCTAGCCGCTATCGAGCTGCGTATGCACAGCTACTAAGGAATGACGAGGAACATAGTGACTATAGACATGTAAGTACTTTTGTTGTTTTTGAAAAGTAAACAACTCACTGCTGTTCTTTGTTCTTCTTTTAATGAAGATATGTTGTCAAGTTCTGATAAAACTGGCGCTTTAGCGGCATCCACGCTAATCTCTTTCTCCATAACTGCACCAGCTCTTGCTGCTGCACGTTTACGTCACGCCTCAGCTGTACCTGAAAGTACTGCCCCTCGTCACTGATTGCTCCTGTCACTTTCTAACTGGGCCCAAACGGTTCAGATGGGAGCTTTGCAAGGTGGATTCACCAGTGAGAAACAAGGAAACAGGCGTATCCTTCTGCTTTGCAAGGTTAACTTCAAACTGGCTCCAGATCAAACTCAGAACTGGCCCTGGAACTGGTGTGATGAACAAGGGTTGCACAGAGGTTTAACTAGGAGCCGTCTTGCTGTGAAGAAACAGCGCTTAAAACTGCACTGGGTTGCACATCTAGACAATGCAGTTTTACTCCATTCTTCTTTGCAAAACTGCTCAAGCTCTGTCAGGTTGCACTGGGATCAGGTGTGGTCAGCCCCTTTCAAATCCAGACACAAAATCTCTATTGGATTGAGGTCTAGGCTTTGACTTGGCCACTCCAGAACGTTCCCCTTGGTGTCTTTAAACTATTTCTGTGTAGCTTTTGCTGTATGCCTCAGGTCATGGTCTTGCTGGAAAACAAATCTTCTCCCAAGCCATAGTTCTCTTGTAGACTGAATAAGATTGTCGTCCAGGATTACCTACTGTATATTTTGTTGCATTCATTTTATCCTCTACTTCTATAAGCCTTTCGGGGCTGGCTGCCGAGAAGCATCCCCACAGCATGATGCTGTGACCACTACACTTCACAGAGGTGATATGCTGATGTGCAGTGTTTGGTGTCCTCCGGGATTTCCTTTACCTTTTCCTTTACCTGCATTCATTTTGTCCTCTACCTTTGCAAGCCTTTTAAGGCTGGCTGCTGAGAAGCATCCCCACAGCACGATGCTGCCACCAAAGTGCTTCACAGCGGGGGTGGTGTGTTTGTGTTGATGTTTTAGTGTTTGGTGTCCATCAAGCATAGTGTCTAGTGTTATAGCCAAAAAGCACCATGTTGGTCTCATCAGAAAAAAGGAACTTTTTCCTACTTGACCATGGAGTTTCCCACATGTCTTTCGGTGAACTCTAATCAGGATTTGACCCATTAAAGCCTGAAAACACAAATTATAGCCAGAAAATTCTTATTTTTTTGGAACTGAAATGTTTACTTCACTTTCTACTCAAATCCAAAAATCAAAATTTCCCTTAAATTTAACATATATATTTTTTTGTATCTCATTTGATACGTTCGGTGTTTTTGGCAACTAATAATCCACTTCAGGGCATTTTTTATCATTTTTTAAATTGTATTGAGACGGGTTTTTTATATATATATATATATAATTTATGATCATATTAATTAGATAGAGGTATCATTAAAGTATGTATCAAATATGATACAACAAGCTTTAAGTGGTTGATATGAGTTTTCATCAACAGTGGCTTTCTTTTTGCCACTCTCTCATAAAGCCTTAACACACTCACTTGTTTCCTTTTAGCATGGTCACTTTTTTGTGAGGACGGTCTGATCTAAGCAGATTTACACATGTGCCATATTCCTTCCATTTCTTGATAATTGAATTAGCTGAGCTCCAAGGAACTCTCAGTCCTTCAGATTTTTTTTGTATCCATCCTCTGACTTATTCCTTTCAGTAACCTTTTCCTTAAGTTTTTTGAAGTGTTATTTTGTCCTCATGGTGTAATGGTAGCCAGGAATACCGATTAACAAGTGACTGAACCTTTAAGACGCAGGTGTCTTTATACTACAATCACTGAAGACACTTTCAGTGCACTCAGGTGATCCCCATTTCACTAATTGTGAGACTAGACAAACCAGTTAACTAGACCTCTTTTGAGGGGGTGTGATTTATGCAGTTACTTATTTTATCTTGCTCATTTTTATTCAACTGACATTATTTAGTTGAAATCTGTTTTCACTTTGACATTAAGTACTTGTTTCTTTCATTTTTTTTTCAAAAAAGCCAAATTATATTGACCATGATTGATTTATAAAATCAATAAAAGGGCAAAACATCCAAGGGCTAAACACTTTTTATAGGCATTATAAACAAATGCAAACCAAATTCTTTTTATAAAGCCAAAACTACTACGCTTCTGTGAACACAGTCTTGTATTTTGTATGAACCATATAAAAAGATCTGGAAAAACAGAACATAATATTTAATATGTTTTATTTGTCTCAACATGGCAGTGTTTTGAATCTTCACCAGCGTTATATGACAGAAAGGTAGAGTAGCCCCTGTGCCTTTTGTTGAAGAGACTCCAATAATAGGTCTTTTGTTCTGAGATATTGCCTCACATTAAAATTACTCTTTTCTTCCAGAGGTTATCCTCTTCATCTTTTCATAACACTCCCCATGTTATTGCAACTCTTAACAGTGTTAGGGATCTAATATTGAGGAGCTTTGTGTCTCCTGTGAAAGTTGGCGGTCAATATATCCTTATCTCATTTTCATATATCGCTCCAGTTCCACAAGATAAGACAGTGATATCAAAACACAGAGAGGAGCCAGCTTTGGACACATGTGATGAAAAGATCCCTTTAATGAAAGTAAGAGGGAGGAGAAGTGTGAGCAGAAAGCAACCGAGTAGAAGGTGATGTAAAAATACTCGCATACAAACAGACAGAACTTGTTTAGCATTGTAAATGAGTGGCAAAGAAAGCGGCAAATTTATGGAGGGTCAGGTGTGCCTGTTCAGCAATAACAGGCAGTGAGAGCACTCTAACCAGCCCCCCATCTCACCCAAGCATGCACACCCAGAGAGCAGCGGGACGTGGCGGACGTGCTGGAACTCCCAGGCCCGGAATTACAGGAGAAATGTGGGGAGATAGTTCGCATAGCTTTGTCAGACACAGCTCTGTGTGCATCTGCATGCATTGGTGCTAATAAATACTCGCTCAAAGCTGGATCTCACAGCATAGAATCAAATAGGTCACGTAGGGTCATTCAACAGACGTCTTTTCACATTTTCCCACTTCAAATGTCACGGTTCTTTTGTTGCAGAACTGAACACACCTCAGCTGACTAAATTTTTGTATTTGAAGGAGAGGGTCATCTGTTTAAACAGTTTAAGTGTGTATGTTGAGTTACAAATTTGTTTGTAAAGAAAGGCATAATAGAACACATGGGGCAATATCTTCTCCCTAATTCAAAGATGGCTTCTTCTACCACAGTTGACATCATTTCTTCTTTTCAGTCGTTCTCATGCACTTCAATTCCTCCAAACTGACATTATCCCGTATCCCGCCATTATCACCTCTCTCTCTCTCTCTCTCTTTTACTTTCTCACCCCCTCCCTCCTAAGTTCAAAATCTAATCCTCTGTCCACCCAAGACACCATCAGCAGGCCCACCCTAATTGCAGGGAGCAGCTCCTGCTGGCGATTCTGCTGAGAGGAGGAAAAACAATGGAAGCAAATGCTGTTTCTATTGATCAGCCCGTGTCTCTGTCCTTCCTCCAGCCGGCTGTGTTTACTAGAGTCTGATATGTCATAAGATTTAGTGGCCTTGGTGCACGTATTAGCCTCAGAGGGCAGAATTTCAGCAGAGCAAAGCGCGGCTGTAAATACAGACTGCTCTCCTTAACCAGACATGCACGGCGCTCGCACATGCACATTAGGAGGAGGTTCAAACGTGGCCTTTAATTTGTGGGCCACACTATGCAGAAAACAGAGAGGCTAGTTTATCATAGAATGAAGTGTGTCGTGACAAAGGACAGGAAAGAAATGTAGTGCAAAGCTAGCGTGAGTTCTTAAGTTTCATGTTACCCTTTATATCCTCAGCTCATCTCCAGTGACAGCTAATCTATGTGGGTAAATTAGAACAGAACTAAGGCCAAAGGACCACAGAAGTAGGGTACAGGTGCTACCCTGCTACTCTGCTCACCCTTGCTGCTCCTCATAGTCTAGCAGCACCTCTAATGATGGTGGAGGGCTGGTTAGATTAACTTTCTGCATCATTACTATGTCCTATCAGTCATGGAGGCCAGAGAGGGAATGCATTTTAGTTATGGATGTTAGGGTTTTCATTTACACAAAAGGAAATTAAAGACTGCTAATCACTAAAAAGAGGATCCTCTGACTATCTTCAGGTCAATTCAGGACAAGATGACAGTGTGTAACTGCTCCTTACTCTCTCTGAGAGTGAGTCTGTCCACCACGGCTGGTTAGTGTCTATGACAGGCAGAGGAGGTTGTGAATAAAGGGTTCTGACATCTCATCAATAGTTATCAAGGTTAGGGTCAAAGAGTAAGACAGGTAGGGTTATTTCCTCCCCACATTTTCTAGTTTCCTTGAGGAAGGTCGAACATGTGGGACAATGAGAGTATAAAAACGACTAAAGGATGGGAAATTAGGGATCCAACAATTGCTCAGTCTGAAGACAACATTTTCCCCTTCCATTTAGCTCTGCCTGTACATTTTGCATGTCCCCATCTAGGGGCAGGGTGTCACTAGTTTCTTGTGAAATGGAGGGGTAGTGTGAAGTGCTAAGGCGTGGCCCTTCAAACTGAGATTTTCAAGAGGCACACTCCAAACCAAGTGCTTTGGAAATTCTCACAAATTCTTGAAAACCATCTGCAACATTTGTAAATCATGAAAACATCTAATATAATAGTTTAATATTCTTTCAATTCCTTTATTGTCCTTTTGATTTCACACACGTATTTAAAAGAAAAATTGCTCATAGTAGAAATGTCCAGTGTTGTTGCATCCATTTATGTTATACCATCAAAAGGTTGTCCCATTTTGTAGGGAAAGAAGTCACTACTAGGGGGCACTCAAAAACAAGGGGAAGTGGTAAAACTTAGAATTGGGACTTACCCCTAATTTCCACATACTCTGTCAATCTTTGCAACTCCACTGAAAGCACTCTGGTACTTCCTTGGCACATCCCAAAAGCGCTACCCCACGCCACTCCACTCGAAATATGTGCCAGGTCTGTTTTTGGCACTTATAGCAGCAAAATTGCATCAATCCCTGTAGAGCCGATATCCCAACAACCAGAAAAACATACAACTCATAGGGATGAGTCCACAATCATTTCTTCTTTTTTTTCTTCTTCTTTTCAGAGTACAAGAATGTCAGCATCACACGGCACTTCTGTTATAGCTATGATTGACAATCTGTGACCTGCCTCCCCTTTGACCCGCTGTATCTGAACTTGTGCAAGATCCCAAAGACAGTAGATACCATTATTGCAGGATATCATAATTGTAGTGATCTTGTGACCTGACTGATAAAACTGATGTCCGTGATGTCCACGCTGACCATTATACCACCAGTAGTTTTTGCTTTGCTCCTTCTGTCTATGGAGAAAGACCTAAAATGAGCTGCATTTTGGTATCTTTGACTTCTTGCACTAAAAAATGATCATTTTTTCTTTGTGAAGTTGTAAGAAGTGTTCTGACATTCATGGGTTGATTTGGGGACAATGACTGAGGGAATGTGTGGGATTAAAGTCATCTGAAGATAATGACACTGTATGCATAGACTGTATGCATCATGATTTATCAGTGTGGTACAATTAGATTTGTGCGTCAGTTGCATTAGTGGGAGCATGTAGAGATTAAATAGCAGTGGTATGAGATTTGAACCTTGGGGAACTCCACAGACTACGATGAGTCTGAGGAATAGTCTCTGCTGGACAAAAAGGATTGCCTTTCCTGAAGGCTGGTATGATTAAAAAATAAATAAATAAAGGTTTTTGAATAGAACTGATAACAGGCAGCAATCAGTCAGCTGCTCTAATTCGCATATTGTACTCTTGAAAAGCAGATAATGTATTACAGGCAGTTTTAAGTGGTTGATTCATACAGATATGTATGTAAGAAAGTGCCTAAATCCTCCACCTAAACTCGCTACAGTGCTGTGAGAAACGATAAAGATGTTAGAATACTCAGGTTTCTGGCTGATGGGTTCTCAGTTGGATCTACTTCATTTATATTAAAAATAAACACAAGATCCTTGAGCCATACTCACAAACACAGCTGGTAACATGCTCAGATGATTCTGAGTCCATGAATCAATTATGTCCAACATGCCCTCTTTGCACAAATGATCAGCAGTCCTTAAACGACACGTCTTCTCATTAAGGTTTACAGATGTTAGATGAAGTGAGAACATCAGACTTGGATGGCCTGTGATAAGACATGTGCCAGTACTGCTAATTAGCCCAGAGGTCTGTTCTTTTTAAAAATGTACGTTGTCCTACAACTGTTTGAAATTAACTCAGTTTGTTGATGGCGGATCTGAAATTAAGCTGAACCTCAAGTTAAATTAATACACTGCTACTTACATCTTCTTCAGCTCTGAGTGTTTCCCTGCAATCCCCTGTCAAATTACACGAGTGTCAGGATGACATAGTTAATCCACCACACTGTTCTCAGGAGGACCCTCCACAGGCGAACCGTGCCTCACAGAATAATTGCAGTCATTTAAAAGCAATGCGTGAATGGTATTTGATGATACGGTTTCATTTTCCCTGTAGACTTCTATTTCCCAGTGATCCTCCACATCCTACTTTTTGCCTTTGGCAAGGACTTTAAGGGCTCTTATGATCCCTCATGAATGTTTGTACTGTGAGATTGGGATCCTGTCCCTTTGTGTTTAATCTTCTGTATGAAGAAGAATCTTTAGGAGTAAACTCTTACTACAGGGGTTTCCCTGATTGAGAATTTACACAGTTAAATCTGATTGGTCCAATTATGTCTATAATTGAATAATCATCAGCCACACTCTTGACATAATTAAGTGGACATTACTAGAAATTTGTGAGGAAACCGATTGCCCTAAACAATTTAAGATTTTACAGTTGGTAGAACAAATGATTATTACTAAAGAGAAAAATGACTCTTAAGTGAATGAAACAGACTAAACAAGCCTCCACTAGTGGTCTTTACCAAAGATAATTAGTTATAATAAATATACAGTGTTGTTTTTTTCTTATGTTGCAGCCTGATGCAGTGAAAAATGTTTTTATTCTCATTAATCAACACTAAGAACCCTATTATGACAAAGTGAAAACAGAATTTGAAACTATTTTGCAAATTTGTTGAAAAATTAAAAACTAAAATATCACATTGACATTTGTATTCAGACCCTTGGAAAAAATACTTGAAATCTAGCTCAAGGTGAAGAAGCATCTTAGCAAAGATCAAGAGAAATGGTAGGCACCTGAACTTAATTTCAATAAGATTTTAAGCAAAGGGTCTAAATAGTGTGATATTTCAATTTTTAATGTTTTCATAAATGTTAAAATTTACCATTGTGTGTTCACTTTGTCATGATGGGGTGCTGAGTGTTGAATAAATCAAATAAAAATGTTTTTCCCACTGTAGCATCAGGCTGCAACATAACAAAATTGAAAAAGTGAAGGGGGTCTGAGACTTTCTGAATGCACCGTCTAAGAGACACAGGATTATTTTGTCCTCTTAAACACAAGGTTGCACATTAAATTCTTATTCCCATTTTACACAGCTGAGGTTAATAAATCAGTGTTGCAATTTTAAATGTATTCAGGCTGCACCAAAAATATGCCAAGAGAATCAGCTGACTTTTGTTAAAATTTCAGGTTATGATATTAATATTACAGTCATCTCAGCATCTGTGATGCTCTAGCATGCTGACAATTTGATTCCATTTTGGCTGCAAACATGCTAATATATCTCCTAATTAGCTTTTCATATAAGCTGAGGCATATAAATGACACTAACTTTGCTCTTTGGTAATAAACTGAAGTATTTGATAAGATTTTGATTTGTTGAAGGCGTTCTGTTTAAAGTAAGGGGTCACAAGAATCATTATGATTTTCCTGAGGGGAACATGGTTGAAATGAACGCAGTAGTTACCAATCTCTCTGAAAACTACAAACATGATCCTCATGGTTGAATCAACGTGACCTTTAACACTAAATATATTCAACCTCAGCCAATATGATGGCCCTGATGGAATTTAATACTGACGCAGTATGTCACCTCATGATCGAGGACCTGCTTTATCAGGGGAAGCTCAGGAAACAAGTTGACTTTTGTTACTGTAACAGAGGATGGCAGGCAAAATTAAAGGAAAGTTTTGTTTTCAATTAGTTTTAAATCTTCTGTTTCCTTTGGGACAGTTTTGACTGCCAGAAATGTTGCAACAGTTGGCCTCTATCTAGGGATTTCAGAGTTGGCCCCAGTCTCAGTTTGATTCTATCATAATAAAGTTTCAGAATAAGTATTAAAAGACAACCTGAGGCTGATGGAAATCGCTTTACTTTGCTGATCTTTTTCACCAGTTTTGCTGATCCTCATTTTCTTTCTCTCTTAAATATCCTTCCTCTTTCTCCAGTTTCGTCACCAACCATTCATCATTTTCTCTCTCTACATCCATCTACCCATTAATCCATCCCTACAAAGGCCAATCAGGTGACCGGAGAGTTGTTTACTAAGGAGCAGCTCATGGCTCCATAAAGGCGTCACACAGAGTCAGGGTTGTCGGTCCCGGAGTGACGGATTGTATCAGACCTCTCTGCCGGAATAAATAGAGGCATTAGCAGCTCTACAGCTGGCTCTCGGTGCTGCTGAGGCTTACTGGCCTATGAAATGTGCAGCATGGCAGTGTCCTGGGCCTCGCCATAGTGTGATGAATAGCTTATATTCTTCTGTAAAGCATATTAAAGTCAGATTGTATGATGGATAGCAGGCAGCAGACAGCAGGGAAAGGAGATAGGAAGGTAGAAGAGGGAGGACTAAGGGAGAGGAAAGGGCTTTGATGAAATATGTAAAGGGAGGAAATTAAATCCCCCAAAATATCAAAACTTCCCCTCCGCTAACTTCTATTTTATGACTGATGAAGAAAGCTGGGGCAATTCTGAATTTTTAATAAGTCCTCTTTAGGCCAGTGAACAATGTCTGGACTTTGAGTCTCTTAATCTTAGCAGAGAGGCTTTTTCATACACCTGCTTCACACAATTTAGGGACACTGATAAAGGCAATAATAACATTTATCCCTTACCCTGAATCTCTCAATATCTGCCTCTTACATGATCTTCTCCAACTGACTACAGATGACAGCAAAACGTGTCTAAATCTTTTATAAATTACAATGGAAAACAACTTTGAAACTTTATTTATCAGCAAGACTGAATAAAGCAATGCATGCCTTCCTGCATAGCATGGAAAATTTTCACTTCCAGCTACATTTAGGGCTAACAATGAATCTTCACCAGACATCACAACTAACAATAGAACCAAAATATGATGAGTCATATCACAACCTTTGCTTAGCAAGACAGCCACACTTCTTCCTTTTGCCACATCATACGTGCGTGAGATAGGTTTTACTTTCAGTATCAATATACTGTACGCTTATGTGTTGATGTGTAGGGTGGAGGATGGGAGGACTTTAAACTATTTTCATATGCCAGGGTGGGCCTAACAGAAAAAGTCTGTGAACCACTGCACTAAGAGGACAGGCATACATACATTTTTTTGACTATCTACCCAAGAAAAAAAAAGCTAAATTTCTGTTGTTTACTCCTGTTTAAGAATTGTTTTAATCCTTATCTTAGGAAAAATGGAAGTGCAAATAAAATTAACGGACATGTGCCATCTTTGGGCTCCACATAGTAGCTTTGTTCACATGAAGTTTCCATGCAGGTTGGACAAGAAGAGACAAGCTGTAATAGACTAACATCAGTCTACATCAATCATCAAATCAGCAGCTTTCAGCAGAAAAACATGTGCACGCACTGGTCAAATGTTCCCAAATTCAACTTTTGAAATCTCCTAAACTAACACAACGCTCAAGTTTAAGATGGCCTTCTAACTCTGACCAAGACGATGGAGCAAAAACATTAAAAGCTCTTTGACCAAAGACAGAGCGAGTGCAAGGCATCTCATGCATGATGAACACATGAGAACAAAGATTACAGCTACTGACAGCTTTTGGGGTCAGTAAAGAACAGAGATAAGAAGGTAATTCATGTAAAATAGCTTTATAAAGAAAGATATACCAGTGTTCCGTCCTCCTATTGTATAAGGACGACCAACCAAGTTTCTCATATAAAACACAATGATGGCTCCAACAACTCAGACCAGTGATAAATTGCAAGGCAGCATGGTAGACTGAGTCCAACACTTGTAGAGAGGATGAGGTAGCATGCATGTAAAGAACATCACCATAATCCATTACAGACATAAATGTTGCTTGAATGAGTTTCTTTCTTGCAACAAAAGAAAAACAGCGTTTGTTTCGATAGAAGAAACCCAGTTTAACCCTCAGTTTCTTTGCAAGACAATCAGTATGATGGTTAAAAGACAGATTTTCTTCTAACAAAAAGTCAAAGTACTTATGTGTTTGAACACATTCAGTTGCCTTGTTGTTTAAGGTAAAAATCTGAGCACTGCCTTGAACTTGTGACCTAGGCCTTGAGAAGCTCATCATTTTGGTCTTGTTGACAATAAGTATAAGTCTTAAGTCACAGAGGTTTCTCTGTACAACATTAAAGGCCGCCTGTATTTTGTTTGTTGCACTTTCTAAGGAAGAGGATGATGCATACATCATTGTATTGTCCGCATAGAAATGAAACTGTGTGTCAGTAACATTCATACACAATTTCTATATATTAATTAGAAATAAAATGGGGCCCAATATGGAGCCTTGTGGGACACCATTCTGAACATTTAAAAAGCTAGATAACTGACTATCAACTTTGACACTTTGCCGTCTAGCACTTAAATAATTTGCAAACCATTTTAGTGTTGCTGGGGAAAACCCGATATCAGCCAGCTTCTGTAATAGGACAGAGTGGTTAACAGTATCGAAGGCCTTCGATAACTCTAGAAACAGTGCAACACAATATTCTTTAGAGTCAATGGCATTTATGATATCATTTACAACCTTTGTAGCAGCAGTGACTGTACTGTTTCTTTCTAAATCCAGACTGCAGCTCGTTTAAAATGCCATTTTGTAATAAAAAATCCCTCTAAATGGTTATAGATCAACCCTTCCAGGAGTTCTGCCAAGGCTGAGAGTTTGGAAATCGGCCAATAGTTATTTGGGCTAGAAGGATCACCAGCTTTCAAAACCGGGGTGACAAAAGCAGCTTTCCAAATCTCTGGTATTGTACCATTTTCCAGTGTCAGGTTAAAAATATATGTCAAAAGCTTGGCATCTATTTCAGCATCAATTTTTTAAAAGGATGGGTCTAGGCCATCAGGACCATCTGATTTCTTACAATCCAAGATTTTTAATTTATTATAAACCCCACTGATATTAAAAGGAATTAAATTAAAATTTAGATTTATAGGCACATCTCCAGAATCTGAAGAAGCCAAGTGTTTTAGGCTTTCAAAAAGCAGGCCAGAGGACATGAAATGTTCATTTAAGACATTAAGAATTTTCTTTTTGTCTGTTATGGTCTCATTGCCAAGCTTTATCATCTGTGGCAGAACGAAATCTATCCAAACATTATGATGTCTGATATACTAGTCTGATGCTAATGGCAATGGCAGTTGTTTACTAGGTTGCTGAGGTGAGTCTGTTATGTTTCTCTACCAATGCTCTTTTTTAAGTCATGGTCATCATGTTACAGCTCACCATAAAGGCTGGGATGTAGTTGCAAGAGCTGGACAAACTTTTCTTCTGTGGCATAGTTCCATCTCACAGCACCAACGTTATAATGCTTCTTTTGCTTTGCCATTTGGTTTGTTTACATTTATGACTGCAGCATGTGCAGAGTGCTCTGTGTTGTTATAAGTCAGCATCATTGACATCATAAAATCAAAAAATCAAAAATCAAGCATGCTTGACTTTCTGTCGGGAGGCTGTGAGGCATCTGAGATGTGTCATTCACCACGACACATTACGAGATGAAACAACAGGTTTTCAAGGCTGACAGGTTGTGAATTCCATGACTTTCAGAAAGGTCTATAATCATGCTGAAAACTAGGGCTGGGTATTGCCACTGATTTTCCAAATTCAATTCGATATCCGAGGGATATTTCAGCTACAGTACCTGTTTTGCTTGAATATGCAAGGGGGTCTTAGAGAACTGATGGCAGAAATTATCCTTTCAGTTGAATTATTAATCAGAAACCTTCTAACTAGGCCCAATATTTAAAATATTAAAGTTCACACTAAAACCTGAACCCAAACTTGTTTCCTGAAAATACTTTTTATTGACCAACACATTTGATCAATCAGCATAATAAAGTGCACCTTAACAGTCAGTAATAAAAGATCGATCTTTGAAAAAAGTGAATCGATACCGAAAATTCAAACAAAAAATCGATCTGAAATGGAAAATCGATTTTTTGAACCCAGCCCTACTGAAAACGTGTAGTCTGGCCTTGGCTTAAGGCCCAACTCAACTCCACTTCTTTGCTTGCCACTAGATTGTCTGTATTGTAGTGTGAGTTAGCATTTCCATATGGGGGAGCACAATAAAACAGTGATACAGGAACAAATGGGTGAAATCACTATGGCAATGTAAATGTTTTCTACATACTGTAGTTGAAGCAAAATAGCCTTTCCATAAGTACCTTTTTAGTTATTACTGAAGGTGGCATTCATGGTTTATCATGGTCCTGAAATGATTCAAAGATGCCAGGCTTGAGCTGAAAACCATTTTATATCAGCCAGACCTTATTAACACAAAGCATGAGTCTTGTTCATCCTGTGGCGTAGCATTTCTGATATAAATCACAACAGGTACAGATTCCACAGGGGGACACTCAAAAGTTTGCTGAACTTCTTTCAATCTCCTGGTATTCTGCAACAGTCTGATGTAAAAAAGACTCAAAGACATGAAAGAATTAGTACAGGACAGAAATGTATTAATAAATTATTCTGAAATTCTTGTTCTCTACTCCACCATTAATCAGCTTTAGAAAATGGTCATATTAAGATGGTAATTTCTATTTTCATTAGTGGGCTGTCATCATAAGCTGGGGCTAATAATTGCTTTTCACTGTGCTGATGTGATGTTGGGATGATGAGTGGACATGTTTCATGCAGAGCAGAACTGATGATGATGATGATGATGATGATGTGATGCTGCAGCAGATCTTGATGTGAACAGGGAATTCTGCACTTCAGCGTCAGCAGGAACCCACTGACAGATTGGCAGAGGGGCTCAATAAGTGAGTCACTCACCAGATCAGAAAGTGTTGTCTTCGTTGGTTTTGGAGTAACACTGTATGGCATTTTACTTGTTGTATCATCAAGTGTCTGGTAGATCAGAGTAGACTGATCCCTGGCCTCTTCTATTTAATCACAAGTAGAGAGATGCTATTGACTTATTGACTTTGGCAAAGTGAAGTGAAGGGTTAAACCAAGAACCTTATTGCTGGTCCACAGAGTGAGTCTCCATCTGAAGATACACTAAGTATTGAAGAGTCATGTGTTTAAATACCTTGAACAGCATATCTAATAAAAAAAATGCAAATAACAAATTTGAAAGTGATACATTGCAGCACCATGGCTGGTTGCCTTTGTGGCAAGGCTTATCCTTCATAGGTTATTAATATATTTATTATTTGTTTCATTAATTTATAAAAATGATCGATCACTTTAAATGTAGCAGGATTAATCCTCTAGCGATGCTAATCGGGTGGAGAAAATTTGAAACGGTGCATCATCAGTCAACTGGCTCCATCAGGCTCTGTTATCTGAACCAAGTGTCCTCTCATTTTAATTTAATTCCCCTCCCTGTCTCTCTCCCTCTCCCTCTCTCCAGCTCTATCTCTCTCGCTCTTGTTCTCTGAGGAGGAAAATTACACCGTGAGCAGCAGTACAAAATGATTTTGGCAGGCCGGTCCGACAAAGTCCTCCAATCACTGTCGATGACTTCGGCGTGATCAGATCTTTACAGCTTTACACTTAATTTCCAAAGCTGATATCAAATGGCCATCAATCATTCTGCTTTTACTTTTGCAGTAATAAGCGTCCCACAGCAAGCAGTTAAAAGTCCGCCACCAGGAACTTATTCTCTTTCCCTTTACTCAGGGAATGTTTACTTCTGTGAAACAGCCATGCATAATTAAAGGTCTTATGAATAACTAAAACCATGCATTTAACCTCACCATAAGCTCTCTGGAGACAGAAGATAAATCCTTACAATGCTTTGACCAAGGTCAGGGGTTGAGTTAATGTCTCATTAAAAACTCATTTTCCCATCATGCTATTATGGGTGAACGGGGAGTGATGGACAGCGTCAGGTTATTGATCCACAGTCACTGCTCTTCCCACATTTTACACGTCAAGGTCTTTTAAACAGGTCACAGGGATTATGACCAAAACAGTTGCTTAAAACTGTAATAAATTACATCAGGCTAGAAATTTATTCATTTACTCTGCATTCCAGGACAGGATTTTTGCCCAAACTAACAATGTGAAGCAGGTCTTATCAGTGACTGGATTTGTGGCTTTAATGAATGCAAAGAACCATGCTTTATAATCTTTACTGTGAGATTTATCGTTTGAATTAGTGCTACACTGCTACACCAGTGTGGTCTCAAACCATGACTTAGAGGTAGAAGACTGCTTCAGAGTGCTCCAGTGAAATACATTGTTTTACACCTATAGGCTACATGAAAAATCTGCAAGAGTGCATGTACAAAATGACTCAATCATATCCAATTATCGTGTGTAAATGCAGCATCATTTGCACTTTTCAGGAGTTCCAGGTTAGTCGCTTTCTCTGTGGAATTGATGCAGTTAAAGTTAACATTTAAGCAAAGAACACATGCTAATACACTGTTATTTTTTATGTTAACCTTTATTTTGTACTTTACCTAGCTAGGTTTACTTTACTTCATATTTGGATGGAAACTGCTTCTTAATTTGATGAAATAAGGAATTTCTGGTGGTTTAAACATTATGACATTAACTGAAACAAGAAAAGGCTACAGATTTATAAGGCAATGGTCATAGTTAAAAGGAATAGTAAAAATAAGTTCATTTAGTTATAACAAGATGCAGATTAGTTTGGAATTATTCACTGAACTGGGGGGTGTGCATGTGAAAGGAGATATTCAAAGGTACAGTAGTTCTCAGCAGCTGCCCGGCTACAGCAATGTAACTGTTTTGTGCCTAAAGGGACTGAATAGTGTGCAATTAATGGAGAGGGGTCTGCCTAAAGACTGTAGCTCTCATTCACCCCCTCTCACACAGGCCTACTATTAATATGCGATGAAACTTTCTAAAAAAAAAATCAGATTAAACTTTCCTTAAAGGTTAGGGTAAGGGCTGGATACCAAAAGTCAAAAACCTGACCTACAAAACCTAATCATAAAATGTTTGATAAAGCCATGTATACAGTGCTCACAGAAAAATGCTCCTCCTCCATTAAAACATTGGAACTTTGCTAACATAGCTTATGTAGCTCCATTTTCTGTGTAAGCTATATAGCGAAGCTTACAAAGCAAATGGATATCTATACTAACAAAACTATTGAGCTTATGTTAGCTATGTAAGCTACATTATCTATGTAGCTACGCTAGCTTTTGTAATGTTTTTTAAAGCTCATGTTGCGAAAGCTATCTCAGCTACAATGTAGCAGCAGTAACCACCATAGCTAGAGTGGTTATGTTAGATTAAGCTAAAGCTAATGAAGCTAAAGTGAGCCACCAAACACAGATCTACTTCTAAAACTGGACTCTACAGACTTCATCCCCTGGGTAGACCTCTGACCCTTTTCTGTTTTACATATAAAGACAGTTTGAGTTTTTATCTTCATTTGCCCTCTTCAGTTTTGTGGATTTTTCTGTTTTATCTTTCAACCTCTTTTCTCTGCTTTAATCCTCTCCTTTCTCTTTCCAAACAGTAAACAGATTTACGACAAATTCACCTGCGCTCTTTCTGCAGATGATCATAGATAGTCCATGAGCTGCATTATTTTCCTGTTAAACTTCATTTTTCAGTTGTGACAAAATTGGGAGAGAAAAAAATAACATGAAACTGTGAAAATACAAATCAAGATGTAAGTGGACAAGTGGAAAAATATGTACTGTTTACTGCAGTGTTTATCAATATGCAGGCAGAAAAAAAGGGAATAAATCCTTTATTTATTTTTGATATTTGACAGCATTGCCCATGATGTGTTAAATAATGTGGTCTTTACTGTATTATATAGTAAAATAGACCTACTGTCCTCATATGAGGGCATCATTTTTTTAAAACTACTTTTTAAAATACGATATTTAATTATAATACTTATCACAACCTAGTAATCCAAAATAAGTAGATATTAAAAATGCACAGCAAATAAAAGCTTGGGTCTCAGGAGGTAAATATGGAATAATTTAAGCATTAATATGAGTGATATCAAATATATTATAATTAAATGAGTGAGTTATGACCCTCCCAAACAATGAAGTCTCTCATCTTGTTAATGTGTCACTCAGAGGATCGAACATCTTCCATATTTTTTTTCCTTTGTAAGCCCATCTCTCTCCAGCAGTTAGCCCTGACACCAAGTAAGGGCAGAAAGACCACCTTTTCCACAGGGGATGCTGCGCAGAAGCACAATTAAAGGGTTTTATTGCAAGCTCACAAACTGAACAGAGTCAATAGTCTCCCTAAACTGAGGAAAAAGCTTTTTTTGAAAATTCTTGAATAACTCCATGGCTGTGTTTCATCTAACTGAAAGTCATTCAGAGCCGCTGTTTAGTGATGTAAAATAGTAACTCCCACACTTGCATATCCATCATGCTGAGACCTCAGTGCTACCTGGCCAGTCACTTCAGAATAATTAAACCAAAATAGAATATCTAATGGACCATGAAGTGTGGCTCAGCAGGGAGGAACCGCTTGGAAACGGATATGTGAAGGTCTGTGTGTGTTGTTGAGCCTACACTCTGGTGGTACTGAGGGGCAATCAGGGTGAAGTTGTGTAACTGTTTGATGAATGATCTCAGGACTAAGGGGGAACGATTGAACCCCTTTCACTGATCCACTCCCCTGCAGCCTGAGTGTAACCACTGGGGTTTCCTGCAGCCCTGACAGCAAAGGACACACAAAGACACACCTGCACACACATAATATCTAACAGTCCTTTTATCGAATGCAGCTTCATGATGGTTTACATCAGTTAACCACATGAGCACAGGAAACAGAAATAAGCAACTAGCTTTGCTGTGTGAAAGCATTTGAAATTCTGTGCTGATAGCCACATGAAATTAGTCATCTATTCCTTTACTTATTTGGAATACGAAGCCATGCATGCTGGGAAAATTTGCTGATCTTGCACTGTATTTCTTGCAGTAGAGCAAATATGCTGATTTTAATTTGCATTTGTGGATTCAGTTCATGTTCTCTCTCAGCAATGATTGATGCATGAGCATTCATCCTTTAAGTATCTTAAGTGTGGCGGCTGTTGATCTCAAAGAATTTTTAAATGTCAGAACTCTTCCTTCATTTCAGCTTTGTTTCTCTCATGTGTTACACAATAAAATAAACACAGAGAACAGACTAGACAGCTGGGATTAATCAAACATATATATTCTATGAAATGTTACAGCATTTATCACCATCAAATAGTGTTTGATTATGGCATATGTGCTGCAGTTTTTATCCCATTTAAGTGTTAGCTTAGCTAATCAAGCCTTATCCACTCGACTACCGGTGCGCCCCGGGAGGGTAGTTTCTTTGCTTGATTTTATGCACCTGTGGTCTGATCAAAACACCTGAATTAAATAATTAACAGATGTGGCCAAAAACTTTTGTCCATAAAGTGAAGATATGTAAAGTCCTTAACGTTTGTAGCTAACTTAAAGGTAGGCGAAGAAAGAGACCTATTCTCAGTGTAAGATGGACACCAATAATGACACAGCCTAATACCATGTCACAATAATATCTACAGGGATGCATACTCTGCTATCTGATTGTAGTTTTTTGCCCATGATCCGTCTTGGTCATTCCTTTTCTTCTCTTAGCCTTATCCATCACTTTCCTCCTCCACCTCTTAACCTCTTAGCCCTTATCAAACTGTACCAAAACAGGCAAACTGGCTTCTTTTTTTAGCTAATAGCGTGTTTGTGAACTGGTGCCTGAAAAGTATAAACCTACACATTAAAGTGCAGCCCACCCAGAGTTACACAGAAATGAAAGCATGTGGCCAGTATGGCCATGGTAGCTACCATTCTCTCTGTTGAAAGTTCTCTATTGTTAGATTGCCTTTGAAACAGCTATTTTATGATGGAAAAGTAATCTTTGCTTGAAGTTAGCTTTGAGATAATCCTACCACAAGTCATTGCTCACCTGAGATAGAAGATCGATTCAAACCAATGTCCATGCCATGCTCTACTACTCATAAAAATCCTTGAAGCTCCTTCAACAAGTCTAATATTTGGGAAAAACTGGATTGTTGGCACTTGTTAAGTTGCTTTGTCTTGCATTGTATCACACCTGTTACAGGTGTGTTTGTGTGGAATTGCTGGGTGTTCTTTGTGTCCACGTTCATCTAGCTGTAACACCACTTTCCTCAAAAGGTTGCTATTCCATGTTTATCCTCCATCTGCTTACTTTAGTGTGTTCAACTCCTTCAGCTGACAGTGTGGACTGAGAGTTTATCAGTCCTAAAAGATATGGTTCTCATTCAAGCTGTGCCGATGTTCACACCTTTGACCCATGTTTTTTATTCCTGGTTTTCACTTTATCTGTTCAACTTGGAGCATGTGCACAACACATAGGCCTCATTTAGGGTGTCTAAGGTGCATATATGCCAGAGTAAAATAATCTCCAACTAGGTGTGATTCTCAATTTTGAAGAACTATGAAGCAATCAATTTTCAGGCTAACATGTTTATGTGCATGTTTAAAGTTCAGTTTTAGTCAGACTAACTCAAAGAACTGACTCAACATTCTCTCTACACACACTGAACACTCACTGATAAACTACAGTTGATCTAACATGGCTCTGAAGGTCACTGGCCAGAAAACTCAACTGTGATTCCCAGAGGTTTCACTGACTTTCACACACCCACTTCCCTTTTACACTTTCACTCTAAAAACACAAGCAGCTAATGCATCTTTGGTCTCCCTTTTTTTGGTTGATTTTTTACTTCATTTATTCATCTATATTTTGGTATGTGATTATAGATAACCATGTGCCTTGCTTGTGTGGTGTAACATTGGCGGGATTATCACTATGATGAACAGCTGGATTCAGGGAGGACGAGGACACTTTCGTGCCTGGCCAGAAGACCCCTCTTGGAAATGATTTCTCTTCCAGACAAATATTCCAAGGAAACCATTCTCCCAATTTCTATTTTTTTCCTCACAGCATGATTCTTCCTTGCAACATTTTTATAGCACAAAGTAAGTGAAACTAAACCCTCAGCCTATAACCTCGACACTGCTGCTGCAGAGCCAGACGGCTAAGCCTTTTAGCCTATGTAAGGAAATATGATGTATTTTCCTAAGAATGAAAAATTGTTTATTTGCATGAGAGTTAACAACCAGATATGTTTGGGAAAAGTAAACGGCGTCTGGTCTGTGTTATGCTGGCTCAAAAGGTTAATGAGGTGCTTGTTCGCCAGGCGGAGAGGAGACAACGATGCTCTTTACGGAAGAGGAGGCGTTGTACGCCTGAGGGGCCACCATAATGACACCCCTCAGATCTCATTATCAGGCTTATTGATTGGTCATGGCCACCTGCCACTCCACTCACACACACAACAACCCAAAATACACATACATGGCCACTATCATGGGCACAAAACAGAAAAAATATCAGAATGAAAATGAAAAGTATTACATAAAATGAATTTTTAAACAATGTTTAAAGAAAATACATTGCATTTTATGAAATTCCAAATAATTATTCTGTACAATGAATTTGGATGAAGAAAAACCCCAAAGTAAATGAGTGTTGAAACTCTGTCAATGTATACATTTTATACACACATGTACATACAGAAGTTGAAGTGCATAAAACTGCAGTTCCCTGAGTGGCCACTTGAGTTAAACCCAAAAATCTGAGGAAGTTAAACACACTGATACAAAAATTCAATTTTATAGCAGATGTTATCATGTAAATAGTCTGGTTCACAAACATAGTTTCAGTCTAGTAAGCTCATGTCTTCACTGGGTCACAGGTAGAGATTTTTTTATACAGTCATGTGCATAAGCTTTAGGCATGTGGGGCACAAGGGGTCATCATAGGGTCTGATGTGCCACAACCTAGGGGTGGGTGTGTTGGTGGCAAGCCAGAGCTAGAGACATGTCGACACATGTGTGTCATTGCCATCAAAGGTCAAGCTCAATGATATCTCTTTTTTCCTGGCCTTTTCAGCCCTGGTAATATGCCCAGGGACCAACAGACAAAGACATGTGCAAAGACATCCAGACTATAACTGAGGTTGTAAATCCTCCTTCCTGCCTGATGGTGGCTTCAGGCAGGGCTTACTCAGCATTACATGCCTTACTACACCCCCATTTTTTGGCCCAAACATGGCATAAATTTCTGCACAGTGCTCTATAAGTAAATAACTTGTTTATTTTTCATTTCACAAAGGATAAAATAGCCCATCTGCATTCCCCCTATGAAAAGTAGTTCAGCGTACTAAAAACTGTTCCCTTCATTTATAGCGCTGTAACAAAAATACAGTTCCATCCAATCCAAAATACAAGTCCAACCTTAGCTATCCAATGAGAAAGAGCTAGCTAACCAATTTGGCTTACATTAAGTAAGCTTTTGATTCATGCACCCTACAGCTGCCAGAAGTTGACACAAAGTCAAATGGAACAAAGCAAATCCCCGAAGAGGGGAGATCTGATTAGTCAAGTTTTATTTCTTTTAAAATATTCTCTCATTCAACGATGTTACCCAGACCAGACAGAAGATGGAGTACACCAATCACAGAGCTGGAAGTAAAGTATGACCCTACCCAGCAACAACAGTGACAGGAAATTCTGACTGGATGAATTACTGCTCAGTGCATAATATGTTTTTAACTTCAAACCATGTGAGATTTTCAATTTATTTTACTGACATTTTATCTAAACCCACGTGACAGAGCCACACATGCAGCTGTATTATGGACCAGCTTTACATTAATTAATTTTAATGTTTAAAAAAAGGGGCTACACGGTGGCGCAGGGGTCAGCGCTGTTGCCTCACAGCAAGAAGGTTGCTGGTTTGCTTCCTGGTCAGGGCCTTTCTGTGCAGCATTTTCATGTTCTCCCCGTGTGCGTGTGGGTTCCCTCCGGGTTCTCTGGGCTCCTCCTCCCACCACCAAAAACATGCACATCAGGTTAATTGGTGACTCTAAATTGGCCGTAGGTGTGAGTGTGAGCATGCCTGGTTGTCTGTCTTGGTATGTCAGCCCTGCGATTGACTGGTGACCAGTCCAGTGTGTACCCCGCCTCTCGCCCAATGACAGCTGGGATAGGCTCCAGCCCCCCTGACCCACAGCAGGATAAGCAGTATAGAAAATGGATGGATGAATGGATATTTAAAAACTAAGACTGAATTTGCTCATAAACTATTCTCTCCATAATCTCCCTTATTTAGTGGTTCTTAAGGACGTCGGGACCCCTTTGGGGGTCGTGGGCCACTGAAAGGGGTTGCTAGATGCCTTCCAAAATCTAGAATATTTTAAGATGATTTTAAATTGTATATTTTACCCATTTTCTATGTAAATCATTCAGAGAGATTCATGCTGAAGTAATGTAATCTTCTTTTATTAATGCTTTGAAGGTACATCTGCACATGACTATTTTCTGAATTTGCACGGCTGTGTTTTATTATGCTTGTAGGCACAGAGAAGGTCCCTGGTCTCTTTTTTTTTGGGTCACAGGTGGAAAATTTTGAGAACCCCTGCCCTGATGGATAAGTCCTGATGAGGGTTATGGCTGATCTGGCTGACAGGTTGGTGGGAACCATCTCCAATGGGCTTCAAAACAACACTCTAGACACCAGTGGTTGATGTCACTGAGACTATGTTCTTCTTTATATACAGTCTATGGTTTTTCCCATTAAAGTTCTGTTGTATTTATTTGTAATATGTTTATAGCAACACAGATCTATTTTCTGGGTTCATATTATGTTCTATAGCAAACACAAAAACGTTTATACCATTATTTGGAATGATAAAACCTTGTGCATCACTTGTCCAGCTCTCTTTCCAGAAACAATGGAAAATGTTCCTTTACATGCACAGGACCTATTTAGGTCTGAGATTTTGGAATTAAGTTTATTTAGCATTTCTGGTGCAATTAACTGATTATAGCAAAGATTTTTTTAAAGCGTGTTAAGCAGTCTGAATCTGTGCATTATTAAATGCCCTTTCCAGTTCTCCTTATTTGATATATCCTCACAGATCATCGTTTCATGCTTTCAGTTTATTTCAAAGGTCTCTAGAGATTCAGCACTCTGCATGTTATTTTGTTAGTTAAGATGAAGGATTTTGTTGAATTGTGATGAAAATCTCCTAACTCCCAATACACATAAAAAAAGAAAATTACATCTTTTTCTTTAATTTTGAAGTAGTGAACATTTATACAAATATCTGTTTCAGGTTAACAAGACAGGAGATTTAAGTCCACATATCAGATATGAGCTTTTCACAGCCTCCCACACACACACACACATTTGAACAAACGCACCTGAGAATGTAACACACTCCACATTTGTAATGTACTTGCACACGCCCACATAGCCACTCCACAAGGGCTGAAAACACGCATGCACACACAAATTTAAACACTTTAAAATACACAGATGATTTCAGCCTTCATGTGAAACTGCCATTTTGTTCCAGGAGAAAATTGCTTTAATTAGTTCATAACAAAGGATGTTCAAATAAAATGGGCTGTCAAAGGTAGAAACACATTAAGAATGTTTCCAACAGACCGTCCAACCATTATGACATATAATCAGGGAATATCTGATGCGACATCAGTTATAAGTATGTTATAACCACACTTTTCCTGTGTCTGCTTATAACCAATGAGGACTAAAAGTCTTCAGAGTTTCTCTTGGGTTTATTTGCCTCTAATATCTACATGGTGCATGCTTAGATTCTCAGATTTTGCCCATTAGCTAACTGACAGGAAAATTTATGTTAGGGTCATACATTGGGATCGGGGGTTTGGTTAATGTAGGACGATGGAAGGCATCAATCTGCTTTGACAAATAACATCAAACAAGCTTATATGGTTTTGCAGAAATACAAAGAAAAGTTCTGGGAGGCAGGTTGGAAAAAACACCCACAACTATTACACAACCACTGTGGAGGTGAGTCTCTGAAGACCAGGAGAAAACGAGCACAAGACCTTTCCACATGTAAGACCCCTTTAGTACCGCTTTCACACTCCTGTTCTCACACCACCTGCCCCAGGCTTGAGCCCTGACCCACTTCACTGGGGACACAGGTGAGGAGACCCACACCTGTAGCATCTGGCAGAGGGATGGAGGGGTGGGAGCAGGTGGAACAGATAGTAAAGCTGCTGCTGGTCTCGTGGCATCTCAAACGTAGAAGCAGGATGCAGTGGAGCTGCAGAAGTAAAACATGGAGATTAGAAACATTTTGGTTCAAGGCTTTGTGTTAATGTGCTGGTCAAATATCAATGAGAGGCAAACAGGGCAACTGTTCTAGAGCCAAAAATGGTGATGAAATGCATCAGCAACCTGTTTTTCAAGCATTCATTAGTTTGTTGTTTATCTTTATGAAGATGCACATATTCTTTGCATTAGTCTGTTATTGGTGTGACTCTGAACAAAATGTAGAATGGCATTACAGATTTATTGTGATATAAAGTCCGGCAAAATCTTTCAGACCTCTTCAAATAATTTGCAAATTTTTGAATTGTTGCAAGGCACAGATGTGGAAAAGGCTACAAATAAAAGTTTCTGCAGCACTGAAAGTTCCCAAGAGCACAGTGACCTCCATAATGCTCAAATGGAAGAAGTTTGGCACAACCAAGACTCTTCCAAGAGCTGGTTGCCCTGCAAAATTGAGTGATCAGGAGAGAAGGGCTTTAGCTGGAGAGGTGCCCAAGAACCTGATGGTCACTTTGACTGAGCTCTGGAAATCCTGTGCAGAGATAGGACAAAGTTCCACAAGACAACCATCAGGCAGGCTCCACCCTTTATGGCAAAGTGGCTGAACTGAAGCATCTCCTCATGCAACTCATGAAACAATTGGCTTGGAGAGAAAAGCTTCAGTTCAACTGTGCCACGTTACTTTATTAAAACAAGAGCAAAGAGCTGCACTGAAAGCTCCTCTTTGTGGAGAAGATGTTTTTACTCTCCTCCTGACAATCCTTGGCACAAGTGTTATCCACATCAAGCTTCACCATTCATAAGCTAAAGCAACGTTTGCCTGTTAAGCAAAGGTTTTTACTGGAGCTGCATATGTGAACAACCTCATTTTGTCATGTCTCCCTGATTGGCTGAAATGAATGTGACAGAACATTATTCCAATCCCCTTCTGAGAATTTCTTGAAAAACCCCGTGACACTTTCAATGAGAGCTTTCTCGGATGAATGTGAAATATGCATACAACGGATATATGAAACAGTCCATCTGGTGTGTCAGGTTACAAGACCACAGGGAGGTAAGGAATAACCATACACTTGACACTAAAGCGGGAATTGCTAATTAGAAACACAAGAAAAACAGGAACACAAGAAAGACGAACAGCTCAAAAAGAGCTACAGAAACACAACAATCAATTCAATATGGTAGATTACTTATAAGAAAGTAACATCAAGGGATATAAAACATGTTTCCCAGTAATTTAGGCTATATACAATCACATTTGTAGGCTATTATATGTGGTGTTCATTGATAATTTGTCTACCCCGTCAATGAAAATTAGTGAAAAGTAGTAGTTCAAATTGTATTATGAGATGAGCGTATTGTTACATTCCTAGTTTCTGAACATAGCAGTAATTTTGATAAATCAGAGTTACCATTTTTTAGCACACAGAAACATTTAAGTCTGTCATTCATCAGCATAAGATGGGCTAAGCACAGAGTGTTTTTATTCCTGTAAGGAGATGTGTGATGCACTATGTATTTTAGCCTTGTTTTGTTCAGACCACCCTTGTGATTGGCTGTGCACCCCCGGGGGAGGCCGGAGTGGGTGGGGAGCTCGTAGAGAGTCTGCCTGTTTCCTGTCGCGTCTCTCTGAGAAGAGACTCCGGCAGCAGCACCAGCAGCAGGAGGAGAGGAGCGGAGCAGGTGGAGGAGGAGACACGAGCGCATCACAAAGTTTGAGGCTGCAGCGAACACACGCACGAGACACCGTATCAGGTCTGTGCTAGCTTATATTCGCAGTCAAATTGTTATCTACTCATATTATTTTAAAGCACGATAAAACAGACTAGGACTTGTATTTGTTAGCCTAAGATACGAGACAACTGTTGGGGATGACTTGCATGTCTTTTCTGTAGCTAGTAGTTCAGTGTTACTTCAGGTTGGTATTTGTGTCAAACTTCGGTGAAGTCCAGCATTGCGTCTGTTCAAATGCTAATGCAAATTAGCAACACGGCATCAACAGAGTATTAAATGCTTCCCTGCATTTGTCTGGAAGCAAAGGAGGTTGGAAATAATGCCTACTGACCCCTTTTCAAAATCAAGATAAGATGCAAAAGGCACTAAGTCGATGTCTTCATTCAATTTCATGTTTAAATGTATAAAATGTCATATAATGGTGCCATTAAATTACAAATAACATTGCCTCTTATTATTTTAGCCTTTAGAGAAGCACCTTCAGGAAATATGGTTTGAAACACCATGTGGGATGTAGACCTCATGTAAAAGGTCATATCATGATGTAAATGTTCTAAACAGCTGGCATAATGCAAGTGAATTTTAATGAGAACTGTCATTCAGAGGAGAAAAACTAATACTCTGCGTAATGTATTCTGAATTTCATTCCTTTTTCAGGTTTGCAATTGATGCTGATGGGGAAAAACTATCAGTGCATTACACTGTGTCTGTGATGGACTCCTGTCACTTACTCTGTAATGTGATCTGGCTGTGTGGAGGTGTGGGCTCCCACCAATCCTCCGCCTTATCATTTACAAACAAGGACTGTGAAATCTGTGCCAGGCGTTAGATTCACTTCCTGGCTTCCTGCATCCGTATGGTCTCACTTTACACTGACAACTGCTGAATAATTAAGTATGTGTTGTTAACAGTAATGAGTAATCTGAGTTTTTGCTATCTTCAATCTGATGGAGGTCGCTGAGTAGAGGGTAGAGATCCTGGGCTTTTTTTAGACCAGTTTGAGTTTATGGATTAAAATGTAAGAGATACTCTGAGTGGAGAGCTGGTCAGCTGAGCAGCTTTAAAGGAAAATACGCAAGAATTTCACAGGCTGATGTTTCAATAAGGTTAATTAGCTGCACACTTTATTGCCATTTTTTAATTAAAACAACACTGGATACTAGACTTCATTAAGCTTTTGATGAAATATTAACTTTATGTCACTATAAAGAGTAGTTGTTCTCTAAAGGTACACCAAATGTTGATAGATATTGTGCATTTGATTATTGTTGAAACTCATAGACTACTCTGGTCTACTTAAAATCTTCTAACATCTATTTACTCAATTTGCAATACAATACATGTCATGATGGGTTCAGGATACAGTTGAATCATGAACTTTAATATTTACAAAGACTGAAGTCCATCAATGCATAGGTATCAATCGTTTATTTAATATTAGTGCAGGACTGTGAATCAACTTACAATTTCAAATACAAATTCGGCTTTTTGACCTTCTTAAAAACCATCTAATAGATATTAAATGATTACCCTGCCACATGTCCTGTTGCTGAGAGAGCCAAAGAAAAATTTTTAGATGCAGCTGTAGGTTGGTTTAAAAAAAAGTCATAACGACATCAGTCCTATGGAACCGCTCAACTTCCCTCCCAAAGAAAAATGATCGATTGTTTTAAATCATTTAAATTCATTTTATGAATTATGTTCCAATATTAATGAACAATTTAGTTTAATAATCATATTCTCGGTATCTATCAACATAGTTGGGATTAGGATTTCTGCCATAATTAAGTTTGACAGTCTAAGATTTCCGACAACAAAAATGCAAAAAAAAAACAACAACAAAAAAAAAAAACACAAAACCCTTTCCTTATGTTTGTTTTAAAACAATGTTTTTAAATTTTGAGTTGGGTTGATCACCAAAAACATTTTTTTTTTGCATGGAATTGATATCAGCAGATATAAACTTAAAATGTTGTGGTGTTAATTGGTAGAATATTTATTTTATCCATGAAATTATGAAAATTAAGAGCACAGAGAAATTGTATGTGTTCCAGTGGAAGTTAAAAACTGCTTTAGATGGTTTTATGATGGCATCAGTGCGACTAATAAGCATACAGTGTTTAATCATATCCCCCTCCGTTATTAATTAATAGAATAGAAGCCTTATTGTCCTTGCATAGACACAATGAAATGTATTTCATCTATTTTTTAAAATGTTCTGTTAATTTCAATTAATTTGATTAACTGAAAGTAATCAAAAAAATGATAGCACTTGTTAATTATTATATCTGTGAATATGAAAATTTCTACCTATATTTCCAACAGATAAATTGGTTAAAAATAACTGTAAGTATTGGCTGTATTTGGGAAAGAGTTAATGGAGTTTTAAGCATGGCCAATGGATGTCAGCTGATTTTCTTTCTTTGTTCGTCTTTTCCTTAAACTTGAAAGTGTGTTTTATAGACTTGCATTTTAATTCTGAATGAATGAATGAATGATTTATTAGCACTGATATCAATATCAGCTAAAAAAAAAAAAAAAAAAGTTTGTCAGACAGATAATGATATTTGGAACCAATGCATCTCAGTGTTTCAAAAATAAAACTGCAAAATCAAAAACAAATTAAGGAAAGCAAACAGTTGAGCCCTAGCTCTATCAGTATGAAAAACTACACAGAGCAACACAGTAGAAGCAGGAAAAAATCAAACCCAATCCACTTCACACATAAAGCACATTTTAAAAACATTATAATTACCTTTTTTTTTAGCTGAACAGTGACTACAAACTTAGATAAATACATAAAACCATGAAAAAGGAATTGATGCCATAAGCTTGCTTTGTTAGTGACACCCAGGCTTGTGTTGATTGGCTAGAACTCATGTGACAGCTAGCCAATCAGATTGTGTTGTTTCCAGGGCATTTGGTGAGACTGTGGAGAGTGAAAATGAAGCCAGAAGGGAAAATCAACTTTGCAGTGGAACCCAAGTAGCACACATTTTTATCAATTAATTTTACGGATTATCAGAAAGATAAAATGCAGATAATCGACCCGTTGCCAAATATGAGCATCACTAATTGGCCAGGCTGATAATCGGTCCACTCCTATTGTGCTTCCCTAGCATTTACACAACATTTCTGTAAATGGTGGCGCTGGTAAGTGTCTCCGCTTCAGCTACTGACATCAAACAAGAGAAACCAAATTCACACAGTGCCCTCTGCTGTTCAGACAAAAGGATACTGCCATTAATGTTCTTATCAAACAGATCTAAATTGTCCAGTTTTCTATCTATGTTCAGTTATCTTGTCAGATTATTGCTTTTTCTGATAAGTTTGATAAATAATCATGAAAACAAGAACAAACAACAATGAGCCACCCACAGTTTCCCCCTCTGATTAATAGACAGAGAATCACTGTAACACTGACCGTGTAAACATGTGATGACCTGTAATGGGAGGAGAGAGAGAGAGAAAGAGAAACCCTCAGTGGGATTACCCACAAAGCTCTCCTCATAGCCCACTCAGGAAATACAGTATTACATGGAGCACATTAGTGAATCAGGTTCTCCACAGCACAGCTGTCTCACTGTGTCTCTGACAATCTCTGTTATTAGCTCTGATATCGTATATCATTTACTCTCTATTGCCTCCATACATGCTTGCTTTATTACGTTGGTCAGACCTTTGAAAGCAGCTGAGTGCTGGGCTAAAGTCACTAAAGTGTCTCTGCTGCATTGTTCTGACACACACAATTTAAATCTCATGCCTCTCGCTTCACTTGTGAAATGACTTTTTCACATCGAAGCACAGAAATCATCTGTTCATTTTGTGGGACTTGAGTGTATTGCCCTAGAAATAATAGCAATGTCACACTGAGCGTGATTCAATTTGGCTGTATATAACGCAGCGACATAGCACAGGGGGTCGTAAACATTATATCTGCTGTCACATGATCACACAAACCAGCAGGAGGGTGAAGTGGAAACTGTCTCAGTGCAGGGGACATGGCCGAGTCATCATCACTCGGCAAGACAGGGTGAGGCAATTCTCCCAGATGTCAGTCACCGTTTTGATTTCCTGTTGAAGATTGGCCATCAAATATGCATCAGCCCCATAATTTACAGCTCTTTGATACCTGACACAGTGCCCAAGATTTATTGTCTCCAGTAGCCCCCTGTAGACCTCAGAGCAGCTCCAAGCACAAGTCTATTAACTTGTCTGAAATAGTAGAAGAGGGCCGATTCACTCGGAATGAAATCTGCTGATGGACCATGAAGTGTGTGAGATTATCTTTCCTTTCTTCTGCCTCTAGATGTGTTTCTGATCTGCAAGGCTTTAAGACGCCCCCTCCCTCCTCTCTTCTATAAGCTCAGTAATAAAATCAGCTGAACAGTCGAACTTCTTCTCAGCAAGGTGATATGTCCGTGTCTTTGTGATGACTTCTCCTCTATGTTTAATCCGCGCTTAGGAGTCCAACTGGTGTCTCCAATTGTCGGTGAGGATCAGCAGGACCCTGCTGAGCAAACTTATTTCAGCTTCACTGTTTGAATCAGCACTTTTAAGCCTTTGTTGAGTATTTAAAGCTCTTTTTCTGAAAAGGTGGGCTGGATTTTCAACCGGGTATTACATTTTGACTTTTAAGGGTGTTGGTCATTGCTGACTAAAAAGTATTGTTCAGCATCCTGGCTTAAGTTCGCTCTGACGTCTTGTGTCATTTCCTCTTACTGCGTCTGAGAACCTTTTTTTTTTGCTGACTCGTAGCCCTGCCACCCTGGCTTTAAGCGGGTGTTGTGTGGGCAGGGCATGTAATATACATGGCCTTGATTGTGGGCAGGCTGGCACCAGCTCTGCTAAGTCCCTGTGGACTGGACAGATAGCTGCCTGATGGAAACAAAGTGCTGTCCTCTGACTTGAAGATTGCTGACATTTCCCTATTGCGCCCCCCTCCACTTCTCACACACACTTTCCTTAATCTCGTTTTCCCTTTTTTTTTCCTCTCAACTTGTCCTCTCACACCCTGATGTAACTTTGCTCCCTGGGTAGCTGAATGCAGACATGAATCATAGACATTATTGTGTTCTTAACTTTCTTCCTCCCTTTTTTCTTTCTTTCTTTCTTTTTTTTTTTTTTTTACAATTTCTCTTACTCTTTCACTCTTTCTTCCTCTTCTCCGCCTTGTCTTACCTCATCTCTCTCCTCGCCGCCTGGTCTTTAGCCATCATGGCAGCAGCAGGATGTCTTTTCAAGGTGAATTATAGGTTTGCATCAACCATCTTTATCTCTATCACCCTCTCTCTGTCCGCTCTATTGCCATTTTTCTGAATTTATTCACAATAATTCTTTGAAGAAAACTTTTTTTTACACATCTTGACTCAGCAGACTCACATCTGACCCTGTCTTTGCCTCCACTTTTATGTTATTATGTTGTACCTATGATTTATGAGATAAATGTAGAATATTTGTGGTAATGATTGGACTGACATTTATTCCACCTGACACATGGCTGAATAAATGTCGGGCGGTTGCCTGGAAAATGATGGAAATGATGGTCAGATATGACAGGGTTCAGTAAGGTGATGGTGCAGGTGAGCAGATGAGGGAGGTTTTTTTTTCCTGCCTGCCAGCCTCCATGCATCAGTGAGTCAGATGGCTGAAAGAGACAAATATGTTTCAGGACTGTCTTGCCTTTGAGTCAGCCCCCAAGGTGCCACATAACCGAAAGAGAAAATCACATCTAGAGCCAAAGTCATGACAGGCTGAAATAAAATTCACAAATAGGTTGGCTCTGTGAGTGTGCACATTTAGCCTTTTTATTACAATTTTATTGCCATTATTATTTTTAGTGATATGCTCACTTTATTGAGCAGGGAGCGGCAGAATACTGAGAATATGAGACATTAAGGTCTAAGGTCTAAAGAAAAGGTCTCTTCACCCTGTGAGGTAATGTGAGAAATAAATTCAAACTAGAAACAGTGTTATGAGCCTTCAAATTATGGAAAAGTCCTGAAAAAGCTTATGAGAATTAACTTACTGTCCTCACATACAAGCAGGAAAATGTTTGTCCAATTGGTTCAATGGAATTTTCTAAATTCATACCAGCTGACTAGTCTAAAGTTAAGAAAAACGCTGAGAAAAAAGTCAAATCAATAGTCACAGCAGGCCCTAAACATCATTTCAGTCAGGAACATTTTTGTTAAGGACACACGATTTATGGTTATGACATTATGAAATTGAGTCAGAAATGGCACAGAGGAGGAGCTAGGGTGGAGGAGGGTTGCAAAAACAAAACAAAAAACAAATTTATTAGACCACCCTAACCCTAACCACAGTAAGGTTTATGCCACAGCTGCCCTAAATTAACAGCATTGGTAATTACCAAAATCATTTTTTATGTTTCTGCAATGGTTAATACACCAATATGTAGAAGCTCTTTAACCCAAATGATATTTTTTAATGCTAAAAAATATAATTATTATTGTTATCCATAAATTTTCAAATTTACTGATTTACAAAAAACTGAATAAATAGTAAAGCACATTAATATTTCTTGAGTAATATGTCAAATTATAGACATTTACTTGCATTCCTGAACAGAAAAATTAGTTTTAGTGGTTGAATGTTATGCTTGATTAATTTCTGACTTCTCAGAGAAGCCCAGTGAGCCAGCTCAAATTTGGCGAATTCAGTTTGAAATCCCTCATTCCTGTTCAAAATGGTAAAACATGGAGAGTTTACTGAAAATGAAAGAGTCTGCATTAAAGCACTTCATGATGCTGGATGGTCTCTGAGACAAATATGACAGGTGATCTAATAAATTTGTTAAGCACTGTATATAGTTTAACCTGACACTAGGATTGGGCAGAAATGCAGTAATGCAGTATCCTAAGGTATAGCTATAAAATTAGCCATAGCATTCCTGTGCTTACTGTCACAAAAAAATGGCAGGGTAAAATGTATGTAAGTTAAGAGTGTGGGGTTAAGAAATGCATTAAGAGTGTGTCTGTTTCTAGCAGCAGCACCACTGCCTGTTTTTGAAGATGCTTTAAAAGTAATGGCAGAACTGTTATTATGTAGACCAGTGCTTCAAGGTAGGTACTGCAGGTGGGCTGAAGAGGTCATTTACAATTACTAAAAACCATAGAAGTTATTAAAAAGAAAAAAAGCACATTTATTGCACATCTATTGCATGTTTTTAGAAGTTTTAGGAGTAACAAAACACAGCCTAAAGCTTTAACTCAAGTCATTTTTTAAATCATTTATTTAGTCTGATACAACTGGTGTCATGGTTTATCTGGTTTTAGATTAACTTGTGACACTCCTTTAACCAGAGATTGCTGTGCCACAAAGTACATTCACAAAGATAAATATTGCTATAGAAAATTTGTGTTGAAGTGATTTTGCAGATCAAAACAAAATAAATGGCAGTGGTCAGCTGACCAAGAAGCAAAGCATTCGCATTTAAATTCCCTGTTAATGAAACAAAAATATGATAAATAAAAGGTAAATATTTAAATGTTAAATGTTATATGGTTGCACACAGGTTTTTTGGACCCCAGAAGATTTTCAAACTGGGCCACATGTAGACCTTGTTTGTCAGTTACAGAACATGTCAGAAAATTGCACAATCTTTAAATGCTTATCCACCACTTGTCAGTGATGGCACCACCCTGTGGTTTCACCTGAAGCCAAACTTTACTGAGCATTTCCCATTGTGATGTACTCCACGGTAATGTACAGTTCAAAAATGCTTTATTTCTTCTTTTAGGAGATAAATCAGTGAGAAGAAATCAAATGCAAGCTCATCTCACAACAGGGTGGAGCTTGCCATTTTTGGGCATGTATACAGCTGTCTGGTAGATCTCATTGAAAATACGCAAAGACTTTTATCATCTTTCAGACGGATCAGAGAAAAACATTCTACTGCAGAGCCCAGGGATATGAATAAAATGCCCTTGACTCTAACATATGTGGCTGTTGTGATCAAACAGCAAACAAAGTTAAAAATATTTCTAGTCAAACTTTCACATTTCAAAAGAGATAAAACTTCAGGTTTGGTGGTATTAAAAATCAGACATCACCCGATCTTCCTACCACAGCCTGCGTGTCTATTTTCTAGATCTAAATGCTACTAAAGTGCACTGCTTCTATGAAATGCTGTCTGTTCACTGTGCTTGTTTACAAGTGGAGCAAAGAGAGTTTAGTTTCTGAATCAATTTAATTTTCATATCCCCCCTTCAAAGCCTGCACTGCTTTGGCCCTACTGATATCCTGCACTGTCAAACACAAGCTGTATACAACATAAAAAAGTAAATATAGAAGGTAAAATTTGTACAAACCACCTTCTGTCGACATGCAATTCCAGCTCTCTTTGCACTCCTACACACCACTCTGTCTTTGTATGACAGTTTCTTTTAGAAGAAGTAGTGAAAAAGCTTAAATTTTATAACGAGTGAAGGGAGAGAGTCAACAATGTTGGACAAACAGAGTTTAGAGTAATGAATCTGTAAGTTGACCTGGCAGGGTGTCCAGCAACCAGCCCTTTTACTTTGCTTGGATACTAAATCAGTTGACTCTTTCATTGCATTCCCTGCCTGCATCAGACACCCTTATGCCTCAGTCTGTCAAAGAGGGAGACACACCCCCACCCCCACCCCATCTTCCCCCATCCTGATCCCACTTGGTGTTTTTGGGAGAACTTTGCAGTCCATGCAGCAGAGCAGCTGACCTCTCTGTTCAGTAGCTCAAACTAAATCAGGCCTCATTGTGTTTAGTTAGAACAGGAGTCTCGTCTTGTACAAAATGAATACAGATCTAGAATCTTTTGAATACTTTGAATATTGATGCAGGAGTGACCTTGAAACCCTAAATATGCTGATAGAGAAAATAGAGTGCGTGTTCATCTGGGCTGGTGATAAAGTGATAGATTGCAGGCTGCTCTGAAGATGGAATTGCTCAGCTGCTTTGAGAATCACAAAAGGGCTTGTTTTTTTTCTCTTTGCTCCTTCATCTGTGTACAACTCCATTTGTCTTTCCCTCTGTATCTCCATCCCTCGTTCATTTCTCCCGCTTCACTACGGTACAAGTTTCTCTGAGAGCTGATGTGAACACTTTTCTACAGTCATGGAGCACTCCACGTTGCATTACAGGAGCATTACTTCTCAGGAACAGCAGTTAGTGAGATGCATACTTTAATCTTATGAGGAGTAAGCAGTGGGAACCAGGGGTGTGTGTGTGTGGGGGGGGGGGGGGGGTCTATTGTGGGAGATCTGGGATACACCAATACTGGGATAAAGCTTCTCTTGATTTTAACTTTCTGCTACAATTTGACAATGCCAATACAATTTGGCATTAATACTCCGGACATATAAAACACAGTGTTGGCCCCGGCTCAGTAGGTAAAGGGTTAAGGAATGTATATAGATATTAGTTGAAATGCAATTCATACTGCATAAAAAGTACACGAAAAAAAGATTTTTAGCAAAGACAGACGTACATGTTCCTTTTACATTGTTATCACTATGCTTCTTTTCAACTTTTGCACTCCATCCTCTGTCTTTCTGCATCTTCCTCTTTTCTCTTTCTGTACCTTCCTTTTCTCTCTTTCTGCATCTTTATTCTTTCTGTTTCTGCAAGTTAATTTTCCCTCTTTCTGCATCCTCCTTTTCTCTCTTTCTGCATCTTCCTTTTCTCTCTTTCTGCATCTTCCTTTTCTCTCTTTCTGCATCTTCCTTTTTTCTCTTTCTGTATCTTCCTCTTTTCTCTTTCTGCATCTTCCTCATCAGATGCAGATGGCCGTCTAGCTTATGTTTGGTTCTGCTTTCCTTGCCTTTGAAACTCTGCTAAATATTGTTAGTGCTGAGCTCATTAATGTTAAGTCTTTATCCATAATTTAATAGAGAGTAGAGTCCAGGCCTGCTCTTTCTTTAAAGTGTCTTGAAATAACTCAAGTTATGAATTGAAACTATACAAATAAAGATTGAGTTATAAATGCAATCTATGATGCGATAAATGATGCTGTTTGCAGTATGAGATACAATAGAATATATTATATTTGGTGAAATTCACCAATTGATACACATTATAAAACACAGTAGGATGGTAAGTTTTATAACATGAAATACAATCCAAAACATGACACATGATATGATAAATTATGTGATAAATATTATGATGAACAATATTATAAGATATATGATCTGATAAACAATATGATGCACTTTATTCTCATTGGAAAGTTTATCATGGACTGCAGTGCCACACACTTTTAGCAGTCTCTGTGGTATTAGTGGTCTTGCCCTCTTGTTTTGTGTCGCTGTACCTTTAGTTGTTTTAAAAGGTCAGCAGTCTAAAGTACTTTCTACTTTCATAGCACTGCTTCTCATTTGCATGAACACTCAGTAAGAGAGCAGGACTCTCTCTCCCCTGGTGTGTCTTTATGTCCATCTGTATCTCACAAATACACATCTTTTGGATCATAACTGTGTGTGTATGCAGAGTCAAGCGTCTGGCTACGTGTTTGGAGTAGCAGAATATTTAATTGCCACAAACTTTATCACCATTGCTGTAACGGCTAAGTGTCTGCCAGTTTAATTATGACGGCGGCTATCTGAGGAGCTGACTTGAGCTGTTAGCCAAGTGTGAAAAAGAAATGACTCCACAGACACTTTGTCTCTCTCGGGTGTTAAAAATAGCTGCAAGATGGTCATGTTTTGGTCTGAGAATTTCTCTGAGTGCATGTGACTTTCTTTGTGAGATGTGCTAATAAAGGTCAGGCTTCACATGATACAGGTTGATAAAGTTGGTGTGTTGTTGCACACAGCTCAAGGTGACCTGGTCCCTGTTGTCCTCATTAGCCACAGACACGTCAGGAGTCGGCTCCCTGAGGTGACGAATGAACCATCACAAACATTCACATTCACAGCTAAAAAAATCAAACATATCAATATGGCTTGATGATGGATGGTATCAATACATTCCATCTATATTTCTCTGCCATTTTCACAATGTTTGTGCTTGTTTGTTGCTGTACTTGTGTTTGTCTTTTACAGTGATTTTGTGAGGCTGTGGGTCTCGTGCAGCTGCCCTTTCTGTTGTCTTCAGGTCCACTTTATCTTTATAAACAGCAAATTGGAAAGGGTTAATTCAATTCCCAGCAGGCAGTGGCTGAGACTGGGAACATTAACCATCTCTCTCTTTGTCTTTTTCTTTTGTCCCTTTCTCTCTCTCTCTTTTCTCCATTTCTCGTTGTTTCTAAAGTCTAATTACTTTTGGTGAGCGGCTTTACTCAGGCTATAAATAATGACAAATCAAGCCTGTCTCTGAGCTGAACCCTGCAGAGGCTGAAGCTGGCTTGGTTAGCGATCTTTGTGCTTGAGGGGGAGGACAGTTGATTTTCCTATTGAAATATGATGCTAGTTATCTGAGACGTTTTGTGACTCTCTGTTCATGTGTGGGTCAGAGAGAGAGCACAAACTCCCAAATGGAGTCAAACAAAAAAAAAAAAACAGTGGTGTTGTTAAAATAACCCTAAATCTGCATGGTTTTCTCCTCCATAATTTCTTAACATTGAAACTTAAAAAAGACAAAAAAAGACACATCTCGCAACAATTATTGAATTTAGTATCACAGACATGCCTTTGTGCAGGTGCACCCAAAATGTCATACCATCAGTATATTTTGGCCAACCTGTCAGAAGGACGTTACAGTACTCTAATCACAAAGAAACAAAAGCGTGAATCTCAGCATCCTGAAACCATTGATGTGATCTAATCTTGGTGATATTTCTGAGGTGAAAAAGGCTACTCTTGTCCCCCTTTTTATATAACAATGAATCGAAAGGGTCTGTTAAAAAAATCACACCAAGACTGTCTTAACAATGAATGACACAGTCAACCAAAGACAGAGTGAAACTATCAAACAGATTATTTTATCTAGCATGACCAGTAACCATCATTTCTGTTTTAGCAGAATTGAGAAGCAGGAGAGCTGATGATAACCAGTTCTAACAGAAGCAAGAAAAGCCTCAAGTTTGGTTGTATTGGACCCACTTTCATCTAACCTTAAAGGGCTGCTGGCATATATAACTGTAAATCATCCACGTAACAAAGACCCAAAAAGAATGCAAAATTTAACCTAAAGGTGTCAGAGTGAGAACAACAGTAGACCGAATACAGACCCTTGTGGCCCCCCATGCCTAATTGCACAACTCAGAGAACAGGTTGTATAAGACATGTCGAGTTCTCTCTTACAGGTAAGACCTTGACCACTGGAGCACCTGGCCTGAGATGCCAAAATAATTCTGAAGTCTGTCCACTAAAACACAGTGGTCCACTGTATCAAAAGGAGAGCTTAGATCTAGCCACAATAAAAAGATGAGTCAACAGTCAATGACAGATCATTCATCACCTTTGTAAGCACCATTTCTAGTGATTTGCCCTTTTACTTTGAAAAGCACAAACCAGAAGTGTCACCATTGTGTCTTTATACATAATGGAAACAGAAAGAACTGAAGTTTAGAGAAAAACTCAAATAGACTGATGGAAATCAACTTGTGGCTCTCACCAGGGTCATCATAAAATACAATGCAGACATATTCTACCAACATAGACATACAAGGTCAATATGACCCTCTATTTATTATTTTCATGCTACTTTTGCCCTAGAGAGGGTGCCGGTTTATTTCAGTTGGTGGAGCAGGTAAATGTGTGCTGGTTTCCCTACGCACTGGTCATTCCTGGTGTTGACACATTCTTGGTGCATTTCTTTCCCCATGTTTCATGCTTCTCTTTGGCCATCCCAACCCCCTCGAAAAAAAAAAAAAAGAAGCCAAGAGATGATTGCAATCTAAATACAGTCTTTTGCCTGGATTTGCTCCAGTGAGACGTTCTGTGGGCCGGGCTATATTTATTTTAATAAACAAAACCGTATATAGTAGCAACTTTAGACAGGATCTACTTGCAAGTAATCTAAACAGGTCAGGCATTGATATGCTTTCCTTGTATCTCATTGCATTGTTTTTCAGATTATTAACATTTTTAAGATCCACTGATGCTAAATCTACAAGCCTGGAATATTCATTATAGATAGACATTCAGCATGACTGTTTATGGCTTTAAAATGACAACGTGTTCACAAAATCTGTTCTGATCCTTATTTCATCTGGCCTGGGATCAGTTGACAGGGTCCAGAGAGGAGAACAAGTGAGAGAAAGAGGATAGAGACGGGAGAGAGAGAGATGGAGGAGGATCCTGCGGAGATGTATCCCTGACCGTTGCTCTATCGTACAGCTTATAGAGCTACAAACCCTCACCTGCTGAGTGAAAACTTGACTTGAAGCACATGTCTGAGCTCCAGCAGTTGTTGTTCTGCTTGTCCGTCTCTCTGAATCCCCCTGACTTCCGTGCACACGTCATGGACAGGGCCATCTCTGTGCATAATGGTTATGCCTTTTAGTGCTGCACCAAGACCAAAAATGCTGACCTCTCATGTCATAGGACAGCCTGTGTGTAGATTAGGATTAAATGTTCAGTTATAAAGAATCTGTTTTGTTGTTATGAGAGGATTTTTTACCATTTGACGAGACCTGGAGTTAAATATGCTACAGGATTTATAAACAATGTCCCACTTTAACATAAGTGATCAAGACATTAATTTCACTTCTTGCTGACCTAAAATTAAAAATCGTATATAAGTAAATTTAGTTGATATTAGTTTTGCATCGCACATTTTTATAATGAGGGGTTAAATCAGGCTGGAGATTGAACTGAGTCACTCACCAGAGGCTAGATACAATGTCTGCGTTTGTGGCTGATGGACAGTTATGCAGGGAAAGTATTCGCTATCTTGAGAGCAGCTTCAATCACCCACAGGGATAGATGTTTGGTTTAACAAGGCAAAAATTTCTGACATTCTTTAAGCCCTGAGGAACGAAATAGGAAAACTTAGGTGCAGATAGGACTGAACTCTATGAGAGAGTGTAGTGCAGCTGTGCACAGTGGTTACGATCTTCATCTTAGAAAATAAATGAGTAAATAGACAAAATAAATCCTTCTCCTTCAGTCTTAAAAAATCATGCAGTCTGTATCAGCCTCTTTTTGGACAACATGTTTGCAGAGCTGAGGTGAAGAAGCAGTTGCGCTGCTGTGTGCTCTGCTGTGCGTCTTTTTACGATGTTCCTCCCTGCTCTAAAAGAGGGTGCAATGTACTTTTTTAAACTCAATTATTGCATTGTATCATGATCTTTCTTTTCTATATTATCTGTATTATTTTCTATATTATTGATAGATCATGAAAAACGAGTGAAAATTTGTATTTCAAACACCTAAGTTAGTAAATATGAAAATTAATATTTTTTTTAAATGTCCATCATTGTTCCTAAACATCTCGCGGGCCGTATGACACCTGCCCACGGGCCGTAAGTGGCACATGGGCTGTACGTTTGACACCCCTGCTGTAGACTGTAAGTTGAAACTTGTAGTGACTTGTAAATGCACGAGAGAACCATTGTGTGTGAGGAAGGGAGAAGAAGAGGGTAAAAGATGATACCCTAGTCACCCGATATGTAACTTAATTATTTTCAGTGGCTGTTCCCCTTTTATTGACCCTGATGAGTTCTGTCTATTAGTTTGACCAATGGCTCTGTGAGGAAGTGATGAAAGTGGTGCTGTATGTGTGATTTCCTTATGAGATTTTGAGATCTTTCTCTTTTAATAGTCACTGTTAGTAAATAAGCTTGTCTGTGCTAATTGCAAGTTGTGCATTTATTTGGCTTTTTTGAAGTGGGCCAGAACTTCTGCAAGTCAGGCAAGACGAGTCTGGTGAACGACAGTGTTGTGTGTCTGTGTGAGGTTGATGGAGGGTGATGGTGGGAGTGAGACTTAACGAGGAGGAAAATAAGCTGAGCAATCTCTGTCTGTCCTCCCTCTTCTTCCCAATGACTTATTCATACGCACGCACACACAGCCAATGACTCCACCAGTCTGCATACAATATGTTTAACACTTGTTCATAGCTTAAATAAATCAATACTCCATGTGTAGAAGTAATGGAAGATTCTGTGTAGCATCATTCTCTAATTTTTAAGTCCATTCATCCTCTCCCTCAGTCCATTTATCATCCTCTGTTTATCAGTGATAGGTGGGAGATAATGGAGGAACGCTGACTCTAATTTTCTTTGTGTGAATATAATCAGAGGAGGAGGCCATGCTTGTACCCTTTAGTCACTTTTCCACGTGGACAGTGGAAATGATCACTGCTCGTGGCTTTTATATGCTGTGTTTTTTTCTGTATGTATGTTGCACCCACGCATAGTTCAAGTACATGTATTTAATGCCTCCGTGTGTGTCTGTATGAGTGTGCTAAAGAGAGTAGGTTGTTTTTAATACCACCAAAGCAAAATTGAACTGGTATGTCTGAATATCTATTCCTATTTTATGGTGGAATATTTCGATTACAGCAAACATAAATAAATTGGATCAAAAACAAACTTTAAATATTTCTGTATCACTGTCGTACAAAAAAGAATAAGACAGATTATTTTTTATGGTTAGATTCATAGTTTTTGATGTTTTCTCTTTAAACAGAGTGTTCAGCAAGATACCAAAAGAAAGTCTTGTACTATCATACGTCCTTTTCAAAGAAAGGATTACTGGAAATATGATTGACAGGTTCATCTCAAAAAAAAATTGAATTTCATGAAAAAGTTCATTTTTTTCCTGTGATTTACTTTGAGAAGGGAAACTCTTACATATTGTAGACTCATTTTTGCCATCTGAAATTTAACAGTTTCAGATGTGGGCAGATGCCAAGTCCTGCTGGAGAAGAAAATCATTAGCTCCATAAAGCCTCTAAGCAGACAGAAGCATGAAATGCTCTTAAATCTCCTAAATGGTTCACTTTAGACTTGATAAAGCACAGTGGATCAACACCAGCAGATGACGTGGCACCTTAAACCATCACTGACTGTGAAAATGTCACTGGGTTCCAAGCACCTTGGATTCTGTGCCTCACCAAACTTCCTCCAGACTCTGGGGCCTTGAGTTACAAATGAAAATTTAGTTAAATCTGGAAAAAGGAATGTGGACCACTGAGCAACGGTCCTGTTCTTTTTCGTCTTAGCCAGTGTGCGAGGCTGATGACGTCTGTATTTCAGGAGTGGCTCGACACTAGAAACTAGGGGTGTAAAGGTATGTGTATTTATACCGTTCCGATTCGGTACGGGCCTCTTGGTACGGTACAGACATGTACCGAACAGATACATGTGGAACAAAGCTCACAGACAGACAGAAAACCAGAGCCTCTAACCTCCTAATCTGCCAAGATGGGCTGTGAAAAGTTCTCTCAAACTTTGTAGTAGGTCCCATTGGTTAAAAACATAATCCAGTGCTGGAGTCAGTGTTGAAATCAGCAGAATAGACGCTAGTTGGCTGGGAAATTTTAGTGTTTAAAGAATGGGTAGAAAATATGTCAATATATCAATTAAAATAACCTAGTAATTCAAAAATGTATTTATTTATTCATATTTTTAATCACTGAAGAACTTTTGGAAGGAGGTTGCAGCATTATTAATGATTTAAATGTAATTTATTCAGCCTATTTATTTTGATACAATTTAATTTTAAAAATAATAAATTAAATTCTATTTATTCGCTTCAGTTACTGTACTGAACCAAGACTTAAAACTGAGTTACGTACCGAACTGAAATTTTTCTGTACCGTTACGCCCCTACTACGAACACAACAGTTGAAGCTCATTTCCTGGACTTTGAGTGGTGACTCTTGATCTACTGAAACCAAACTCAGATAGCTCTTTGTGAAGCTTTTTTGGGGTTTTTTTGTGCTCATTTTCTGACCACACTTTTCCCTTTCAGTCAACTTTCCATGAATATGCTTTGCTAAAGTCTCTGAGAACAGCCTGCCCCTTCAGCAGTGACCTTCTGTGGCTTACTCTCCTTTCAAAGAGTGTCAATGATTGTCTTCTGGACATTTGTCAAGTCAGCAGTCTTCCTCATGATTGTAGTTGCGTGTACTGAACCAGATGAGAGAATGAAGTCTCAGGAATCATAATCATTGACATTTAAGCAAAAACATCTTGGAATATTTGACTTTTTCTCTAGAATGCATGGAAGTTTACCTTTTTGAAGTAAATAAGAAAAAAATGAATCTTTACATGTTCTAATTTTCTGAGTTGCACCTGTAAATTTCCATAGGAAATGAAATATAAGAGCAATCAAAAAATACTAAAACACTTTGCAGCTTGAAAACCAATGAAACAAATAAAAGGTTACCTTAATACAAATTCTTTGGGGCAGTTCTCCTAATAAGCTTTAACACCTGAAACGATAAATGGATTTGGTTTCAAACTTCAAAATAAAAGTCTCACAGCAGTTAATGGCACTTGAAATGCAGTTCTGATGTAGAGCTAAAGGCTGTGACAGTTTTAGTCCTAATGGAGTCCTTGAAACAGTTTCAAGGTTTTCTCACCTTTTTGGGGGTTGTAGTTCATAGCGGTCACAGATGGGCCATAGTGAAACACTCACACACACACACAGCAGGTCTGTTTGTCAACACACCAAAGTGCATATTCACTCACAGTGGGAGTGCCGCCTCCCAGGCTTGTTCCCTGCTGCCAGCCTGACTCTGGTGCACTGAGCGCCCTGGAGACACTGACTGATGAAGCAGCAGATAGAACCTTTGAACTGAAAGCAGCAGAGAAACAGACACAGAGAGAATATAGAAAAGGCATTTGGCACGGTTATATCGAGGGAGGGCGGTCCAGTTAGAGCCAGCAGACCTCTGCTCTGTCCTCTGTTCTGCTGCCTGTTCATGACACAAACTTCCACTTTGTGCATCCAGCTTTCTATTTTCCTCTGTTTCCCTCATTCCTGAATTTACAGTGACTATAATAAGTATTTACCCCCTTGGACGTTTTACCCTTTTATTGATTTTATAAATCAATCATGGTCAATTTAATTTGGCATTTTGACAAAAAATATTTTACAAAAAAAAAAACAACTCATTAATGTCAAAGTGAAAACAGATTTCCAAAAAGTAAAGTCAATTAAATGAATAATATGTAGTGTAAAATAGGATAGATAAATATTCATCCCCTTCAAGTCAGTATTTAGTAGATGCACCTTTGGCTGCAATCACAGCACTGAGTCTGTGTGGATACTGCAATTTTACTTCATTTGTCTTTGAAAAACTGCTCAAGCTCCGTCAGGTTGCATGGGGCGTGAAAAGTCCTTTTCAAGTTCAGCCACAAATTCTCTTTTGATTAAGGTTTGGGTTTTGACTTGGTCACTTCAGAACATTCATCTTGTTGTTTTTAAATCATTTCGGTGTAGCTTTCTCTGTATACTTCAGGTCATTGTCCTGCTGGAAAAAAAATCTCCCAAGCCGAAGTTTTCTTGCAGACTGAATAATAGGGATGTGACGAGAAATTTATCTCATGAGACAAGACAAGATTTTAGACTTTTTTTTTTTCCAAATTTTGGAAACAAAATACATGGATGGAAAATATGTCATTTATACAACTGAAAGTCATAATCGCAAAGCACTCAGGTCTATTCAGAAATGTTTAACCCATTAGAGCCTTAAAACACAAATTATAGACAGAAACTTCTAATTTTTTGGGAGTAAAATGATTATTTAACTTTCTACTGAAATCCAAAAAACCCCACAAATTTTCATTAAATTTAACATATATATTTTTTGTATCTCATTTGATACATTAGGTGTTTTTGGTAACTGATAATCCACTTGAGGGCATTTTTATCATTCATCATATTGATTAGATAGAGGTATCATAAAAGTATGTATCAAATATGATACAACAGGCTTTAAGGGGTTGAACTAACTCCTGTTGTACTGAATAAGCTATCAATGCTTACATACTAGGGGTGTGACGAGACGCTTATCCTACGAGATGAGGCAAGATTTTACACTTTGTTTTTTTTTTTTATTTTGGAAAAAAAAAAAATACATGAGTGGGAAATATGTCCTTGATACAGCTGAAAGTCATAATTGCGAAACAATCAGGTCTATTCAGAAATGTTTAAATGCCCAGAGTGTTGTAGCAGGAGGCAGATCCACACACTGATCCTCCCTGGCACTCATTCTCATCTGCAAAAGGAAATACAACAAAGATTAATAGGGAGCATGTATGAAGATGTTATACACAGTAACAGGAGTTCTGAGTGATTTCAATGTTGATGGCTAAAAATCCAAAGACTACTGTAAAATCTGTAAAAAGAGAAAACATAAATTAAGACAAAGAATAATTTCACATATAAATTCTATATTTTTTATTTCTGCTCACTAGAGGGCCATTACATAAATTCCAAAATGCTGCTGGGATTCAAGTTACTCATGTCCACCATCTCCCTGTGCAAAGTGGTAACAGTGCAGTGCTCCACCATTAGCCCTATCTCCCAATAGTACAGAATCCTTAAAAAAATTCCTGGATCCAGACGATGATCCGGATCAGTCCCAAAATCTAATCAGTTCTTCCTTATGCCATTTCTGACATTTCCTGAAAATGTCATCAAATCTGTCCACAACTTTTTGAGTTATGTTGCTAACAAACTAACTAACTAACTAACTAACTAAACGAACAAACCCACTCGATCACATAACCTCCCTGGTGGAGGTAATAATAATAATAATAATAATAATAATAATAATAATAATAAAAGCATTTAGAATATTTTGAAAGTACTTTAAACACTATTTACTATCTTTCTGTCAATAACACGTTTGTTTTTACAGTAAATTAGAGAAATAGCTTTTTTTATTGTTTTGTGGTCTTTTTTCTCATATGAGCTTTGACTGTGTTGGACACGACGCACAGATGAGCGTGTGTGTTAATGTGTGTACGTTGGTGAGTGAGTGTGTGTCTGCTGTCAGACAACAAACAAGGCGCATTTAATTGGAGCTAGAACTTCACTTTTTGGAGCTAACAATGGACTCTATGGCGCTCAAACAGAGTCTGTTTTGCTAAGTTTACTGCTGCAGTATACAACGGCCTGTTGTGCTACTCATGTTAAGGTTCTGACTGATGATAGCACAGCCATCAGCAGATGTATGTGACTGACAGACGGTGAGATGAAAACAAACATGAAGAAGCAGCGACTGAATAAAAGTTACAAAGTCAAAGATACCAGCACTATGAGTGAATCTGCGCGCATACACGACCTAAATAAACCTTGTATTCTCCTCACAGAGACTGCACAGGTTTCCAGCAGCAGCATTTAATTATTTTGGATTTTTATGATGAACTCATTACGCATTTGCGGATCATGTGCAGCCCCAAGTAGCGCACTTGGAGGAGGGGGTGGGGGGTGGAGCTGTGCTCTGAATGGGTCACGGATCCACTCTGTTTCTTTATTAGCTCTCCCACCAACAATAAGGGCATCTTTGGGATCTTTTATCATTTCCAGTTTGGTATTGATTTCAGTAAGGAGACCTTCTGCTCCAAGTGTCTGCAGAATATTGATCTTGCGAAATGGATTTTTCCGTGATGAGAAATCCCGTGGCGTTTTGATCTCGCAAGATCTCGTAGCACGAGATCTTGTCACACCACTACTGAATAAGATTGTCCCTCAGGATTTTCTTATATTTTGCTGCATTAATTTTATCCTCTATCTTTACAAACCCTCTAGGGCCGGCTGCCGAGAAGCATCCCCACAGCATGATGCTACCACTACTGTGCTTCACAGTGGGGATGGTGTGTCTGTGGTGATGTGTAGTGTTTGGTGTACGCAAAACATAGCGTCTTGTCTGATGGCCAGAGTTAGGGCACCATTTATGTCTCATCAGACTTTCTTCCACTTGATCTTAGAGTCTCCCATGCCTCCCTTTTGGTTAACTCCAGACAAGGTTTCATATGAGTTTTCTTCAACAGTGGCTTTCTCTTTGCCACTCTCCCATAAAGCTTTGAATGGTAAAGAACCTGGGCAGCACTTGTTGTATGCACAGTCTCTCCCATCTCAATTGCTGAAGCTTGTAACTTGTTCAGAGTATAGGTGGTCATAGGTGTCTTGGTGGCCTCTCTCTATCGTCTTCTTCTTGCATGGTCACTCAGTTTGTTAGGACAGCCTGATCTAGGCAGATTTCTTGATGATGAATTTAACTGTACTCAAGGGGATGTTCAGCACCTTGGTATTTTTTTATATTCATCCCCTGACTTATATTTTCACTTCTTATACCCTACATATTTTTATTTAATTGACATTACTTTGTGAAAAACTGTTTTCACTTTGACATTTAAAAGTTTTTTTTTTAAATCAATAATCAATTTATGACATTGATAAAAGGGTAAAACATTCAAGGAGGTAAATACTTTTTATAGGCACTGTTTAATTTCATCTTGATACGCCAAGTCTTATCAATTTCAGACTTATAAAACTTTTCCCATACATACAATTATTAAATTACTCTGACTTTAACATTTTTCATTCCTCTGCACAAGTGATAGCCGAGGCTGGAGGCATTGTAGTTTCAGGTTGTCCATCCATCCGTTTCATCTCAGCGTATCACTTTAGTTTAAACCCCCATCACCATTCCATTCAGATGAGCAGGTGAAATAGTTTTGCAAGTTTTGTTCCCTAAATGATTTGAAACCCAGTCCACCATGAGTGATACGATTTTAGAATATTAATAAGGCTCCATAACACTTTGTCTTCTCCTCCGTCATGTGAATGAATGAATGAACAGGGTCAACAAGTGCACAAATGGCAGACCGTAACAGTGCTCTGAAAAATGAGGGTGATGTAATGCAGTATCAGTGTTTATAATTGTGCATTCATTAGTGCTAATGTGTCCTTAATGACACCATAATAAGCTTACTAATTGAGTGTCATTACAGGGGATGCAGATGGCTAATGTCACTGTCACTGTTACTTAATGAACAAAGGGTGAGAATGATCACATTGTATGATGAAATGAGGAAGGAATGATTCAGTCTTCTTATGGTTCACATTAGCAACAATCAGTGCTGGTGGAAAAGTTAATGCAATGCCTTTTGTTCTATTTTAAGGGATTTGTGCGAATTAAATGCCCCCACTAAAGCTTTATTGGTAACATTTTGGCCTAATGCTAACCAGGTGTCTCTTGTTCTTTCAGGTGGTGAGATAAAAGGAGCTGCGGTCCATCACCAGGACTCTCTGATGACATTACATCTGGCATCAACCCCTTTTTCATGTCTGCAGATGACTGCCGGAGCATAAACAGACTTTGCTCTCATTAAAGTGAAGAAAAAAACTGGATAAGAATACTTTCAACATAATAACAGAAATACAAACCCACCAGGACACTCATTCCCTACCTCATCCCATCTTAGAAAGCCCTATTACAGGCCTGAACCCTGACACCTCTAACCCAGTTATCCACTGAAAAGGTAAAGTGCTGCCTTTAGTTGACATCATTTGCTATGCTGATGATGCACTGTTTTATATTCAGGGCAATCGATTTGCTGACCTTCTGATCCCATTAGCCAGACACAAACACCTACACAGACACACACCTGGTGTTGGCCTCTATTGATGCTAGAAATAGCCCTGTGTTTTTAACACCTTGGTTTGGCTCTCAGTTGTGTTACCACACCCCAACACGTAATGAAACAGCCAGACCAAATATAACGTTAGAAGTCCTCCTGCACACCATTATCTCCCAAAGAGAACACAACCTTGACTGTAGTCCAGACCTGTTTGCAGTCGAAAGCAGAAACACTCTGTCTGCTCTGATTGAGAGTCAGTATGAGAGCTGATGTGGCAGAGCGTCCCTGATAAATACTCTAAAATTGTAACTGCCTAAGGGTCGGACACTCAAATAGAAAGCCATAGAGCTTCATTAGACTCTTTAGTCAGTTATTTTCAAAATTCATGGCACTAAAAAAGTAGTGCATAATAATTGAAGACTGTTTTTGTATGTGTCTATCACATTGTCGGAGCAGATTAGGGCCAGACTTTTCTAGGTCATGTCAGTTTGACTGACCTAGATTTGTCAAAATAAACTGGCCAGCTGAGGAATATGTGATGTGGCATTGCACTAGTGTTTTGTTTGTTAACTACCTGCTCACTTATCTGAGTTCTTATTCTGAGTAACCTTCACCCAAAAAACAGACTAATAAAACCCCTGTAAACCACCTTTTATAAAACTTTGTTGTCACACTCCAAGAATCAAGCCTGGTCTCTTCTCCCCCATGAACACCTTCCCTTCCTTCTCCACACCTCCTCCCAATACACCAACCATCCAGTCAGTGTGTAAGCCCTGCCTACGGGCCCCGTGGAGGATGAATGATGTGCCCACACTTGACTACGAGTTGCTGCTGTCCCCGGCCAGCTCCTCACTCCCTGGCGGTCCTGGCGGTGGCAGCAGCAGCAGTCCTCCACTGGCTTTGGTTGGGGTGGACACTGAGCAGCGCACCGCCTTGGCCTTCGTAGGCCTTCTCATGCTCTTCTTGGTCTTCCTGCTGGTCAGGTGCTTCAGGATCCTGCTGGACCCCTACAGCCGCATGCCTGCATCATCCTGGACTGACCACAAGGAGGGGCTGGAGAGGGGCCAGTTTGATTATGCATTGGTGTAGGGAAAAAAAATGTGAGGAATATTTCATCGCGCACAGAATGTTTATTGCAGATTTATAAATGGACAAGAACATTATGAATGCTTTCTTGGGGGGAGATTAACCTAATGTTGGAGTGTAACTGGTATATTGACTGTACTGCTGCGTGTGTATTGGTGTATCTGAAGGTTCTGGGCCCCGTGTAACTGGCCTGATTCAACAACTCTGTTGTGAAATCTATGTGAGCCAAATACTGAGAACAACCAAACGTTGGACCACGAAGGACAGAGATATTGAGCTGCACAGCTGCCTTAACCTGAACTACTGTACTAATCCAACATGTTTTCACACCACATCACTTTAGGGCTACATTTTACAAACTGTTAGGCTTGTCAGTATTTGAACGCTGTATGATTTATGACAGACCACATACACTCAACATTCACTGTATTATGATGGCTGAGATTTTGTAGGGCTGGAAGCTCAAATGCCTTGATAAATGCTGAATATCTGTGTTCAAGGTTGTGTCACAGTTTATCAGCTGATAAAAGGACAACAGAGAGTCAAAACCTGGTGGTTTGATAAGCCGATTTATGTGTCTTGACAATGAATGTTTTACAACAGCTCATGTTAGCATTTAATGGCTTTTGAGCAAATATTAACTGCATTATTTTCCTGCTAACCAAAATGTATGCTATAGCTACTGGAAACAATAGCTAACTAAAGACTTTATTTACTAGCTAAAAGTGATGTTGTCTTGAAAAGGTTGAAGCATAAAAATTTAATTTCCCTGCATTGCCAATATTAGAGGGTTATAACTTCCGAAGTTCCTCCAGAAAAATTTAGTAAGCTAATGTTATCATTTGCTAGCTAAAGATAATTTCAACTAAAAAGTTTGTATACTTCCTTAGCAGAATGTAAGCTAGCTTAATACTTTATTAGCAAGCTAAAATTATGTCTTGAAATGGTTTATGCAACAAAATTAAATTTCCCTTCATAACCAATAATAGATTAGAAAGTTACAAATTCCTTGCTTCTGGAAATTTGAGCAAACTAACATTATTGGCCAGCTAAAGATTATGTTAACTAAAAAAGCTTAATACTTATTTAGCAGAATGTTAGCTGGCTAATACACGTGTATGTTAGCTTAAGATTTTAATGAGCTAAAAATTTTGATTTAAAATAGTTAAGGCAACCAAATTAAATCCCCCTGCAATACTTATAATGGACTAGAAAGTTATAAATTCATTGCTTCAAAACATTTTAGCAAGCTAATGTTATTATTGGCCAGCTTAAGATGATTTTATCTTAAAAGGTTTTAATACTTCTCTTTCAGAATGTTAGCTAGCTAGCCGCGGAAGCTAGTTCAAGATTATGTTATCTAGCTTATAGTAGGGATTGTAGATTCAACAGCATTTTGTAAGTCAACATCACAATTACGTGTATTATATGATAGGAAATGTGTTTATAAGGTATAATGGGATTATTAGCTAACTAAAGATTTTGTTTACTAGCTAACTGTGTTTTTGGGAAAGTCGGAATGCTAACATTTGCTGTCTTAAATCAAAGGCATTGTCTCACCTTGAAATTTGGTCTAAATTTAAATTTGATGGGGTTTGCCAGACTTCCAAAATTCAAAGAATATTTTTTAACTATTTCGAACTGTATATGTGCCCATTGCTATAAAATATGTGTATAAAACATGGCAATTTGGTGGGATTTAATCAAAAGATCACAGCAATATTTTAAAATACCCTTTAAATGATAGTCTGCCCATGACTTTTCTTGAATATGCACTGTTGTGTTTAATTGCACGTCAGGTATAGTGGGGGTCCTCAGTCTCTGGTACTGTTATTTCTGGGGTCATGGGTGGAAAAGTTTGAGAACCCCTGACATAGAAAACAAGTAAGAGATAAAACAGCATTTGAGCTGCTCAACCCAAGTGTGATGTCCAATTGAAACATATTGCTGTATAAATATTGTGAATAATACAGTTTTTAACCTCAAGGCTGCATTCGTCATGAGAACAGTCAACATTTAATAAACGGTGGAGCTTGGATGAGCTAAATGAAGGACCTTACTCTTGAGCAGATGCCCCTTTAAAGAGTCAATGTCCATTGGTGTATGCTTTATTTTAAATAATCCTCTGCATTTTCAGATGCTTTTTTAAGCCTGAGCAGGTAGTCTGTGTCTCCAAACAATGTTCTGTGTATGTTTTGTGTGTTTCTGTGTCTATAACTGAAAAGCCATACTGAAACTATATAGCCTAATTACTGCGAGTAGACTTTATGTTCACTGGTTGTGTCCTTTGCTTAAGTCAGCCTGCCAGCTGTGGTGATGAGGCAAACCGCAACCTTTAGGCAAGAAAAAAAGCTTTATTTTTCTATTCTTGACTCAAGTTTTGGAGTCTTTTTGCTATCTGTCCATCCTCTTTCTTCCTACTGTATAAATTTCTAGACTGTGGATTTTTTTAAGTAGTCATGCAGCCACGTCTTAGAAGGAGGTAAAGCAGGTAGCTTTGCTTTTCTGTTGTGTTTTGTAACTGCATATTTTTCTGACTATCAGCTTTGTTTTTGATATACTAGGTTGAATCTGTAAAGATAAAAAATGACTTTCTTCTTCAACTACCCTTGAATTTCCAGTGACTGTGAGGAAGGTCCACATTGTTTTGTTGGAAATTAAATAAAATGGTTACTACTTAGTTTTCCAGCCTGTTTCATTTTTATGACACACCAAGGAAAAAAAAACTCAGGGCGAAAGATTTAAAAATATAACCCACAATACTTTATTGCCATTAATGTCACAGGACAGAAGTTTACAATATGATGTGAATCACAAACTTTGGTGCTTGGAAATCTTTGGTTTGTCTTTGCACAGAGAGGATGAATATTTAAAATCTTTAAAGATCTGTCATGATGGCTGACTTTATAATCCTCATCTGTAAAATGTGGCAAGATGATTGTCATTTCAGCTTTAAGCTGGACTCTTGTAACAAATGTTAAGGTTACTGAGAACACTTCAACAACTGTAACAGGTTCCTTGTTTCATAAAGTATAAACATACTTTAATGCGAGCAGATGATGATTGTTTCAAGTTTGACAGTGAAGCTGAGATACAGTACGTACACGCAATACACTGCTTTTTAAAACATAGTGGCAAATAAAAGAAAGAAATTACAAACTGGCAATAACGTTACAGAGTATACAAATATTCCCAGGTTAGAAGAATGGTTATGTGTATAGACATTGCCTTGGCTGTGGAGAGTGCAGTAACCTTGAATGTTAAAAGAAAAATATTATTTAGCACCATAGATCCGAGCTGAAGATGGTTGTTTGCATTGATCCTTATGGCATCGTACAGACAGTGATAGCTTTATGAAAAAATACATGAGAGGAATGTTAATTATCTTTACATCTGACATGTTTGGATTTCTTCGTGCTGATTGGACTGGTGGAAGTGGTTCCACACATTACAGTCAATGATCACCAAATACAATACTGCATTTACTTTTTTCTCAACAACGCAAAGTCAACAGCACTAATGGCCTTCAGTCTCGAGTTATGTGTTTTTGTTGGCAGCCTTGACATTTAAAAAAACATCTACAATTCACTTAAAAATATACAATTTAATTTTCAAGAAGCAAGTTTGATAATATTGGTTTTTCAGCACTGGGACAAAGACAGACACATAACAACAAAAACAATAAGTCCTAGCACAAAAAAACACTTTTGCAATCCAGATTCATGACTGCACTTATTTTGTACAGCGTAAAAAAGAGATGGTATTATCTAGCACCTTTTTTCTCTTTGAGAGAAAAAAATAAAAAATGAAAGATGACCTGATGGATTCGTCTTTTTGCTGTCACCTGTGCGTGCCATTATATTGTAAAAACATTACCTTTGTTTGCAGCTTAGGTAATGTTATAATGTCATGTACCTTTAAGACTGTGCTACTGTAATCAGGTGAGTGTCTCAGACATCAAGCTCAAAGTGAAGTCAAAGAAGTTGAACTGACCTGAGCTTATTCTTAAATTCACTCTCTTAGTGATGGCTGTCAAATACAGATCTTTCCTCCCAAAGCATTTCTGGAGTTAAAAGTTGTCAGAGCCAAAAGTCTCTGACAGCTGATGGGGGGGGCTTCAAATTTAAAATGAAAATGCTGTGTCTCAGGTCCCAAATCAGTGCACCTGAGGTCTTAATCCCCACAGAGATAAATAAAAAGTGACCTGATCTATCTCCTTTTAAGCCTAAGAGCTACTTACTGGTGTATTCCCTGCTTGTGATGGATGCTGAGCAACACTAGCACCCTCTTTTGTCTCTAAGTCAACACTGCAGTATGATGTCCATACTGAGCAAGAGGTAACAAAACATGACCGCACATGCACGCAAACATGCTAATCCCTGCTTGCTGCTGCCCACAGACAGGACAGAAGTCAGTAACAGCAGAGCAGAAACTCAGCTCTCTGTTGCCTCACCTATAGGTTGGTTTGCATCCAGCTATAAAACAGACTGCTACGGATATTAAGAACCTGAAATGCTGTGTAAATGATGCAGTCCTTCGTGTTTACATTATTCAAATAGCACAAATACATTAAATGACACTACAATACTGAGAGGGGGACAAACCTTGTTCCCCGGCGTTGTGATTTTAATCCAAAGATTACAGAGAGGTGACAAAGTTCTTTGACCATCATGATAGCCCCCTACGCCTCATGTTTAGCAGTCTAGATATTGCACTGTGATTTAAATACTACCACAGCTTTTGCTTTAAGACAGTTTTGGCCACTCTCAGCACTCATTTCTAATAAAAAAAACCCCTCTGCAAAAGTGCTTCATGGACTTGCGAACCATCTGTCTGCCATTTTGTCTAAATAACAGGGTGCTCGGTCAAAGAACAAAGCACCTCTCTGCTATTTCCCCCACTGGGTCTACTGAGTGGAAAATGAGTGCTGGGTCGGGTACAAGTGGAGGGAGGGGCGCAAGAGGAAATGTAGTCAGAGTAAGGAAAAACACAAAACATGAACATATAATAACATAAACAGTAACAAAGTGGTAGTAGAGTTGGGCTGATTGACTCAGTCTTTCGTAGCCCGTGATCACTCCCTGTTGGTGGGGATGGTCCTGCAGGGGGGAGCTGGAGGAGAAGGGGGGAGTTTTAAGATAAAAAGGGCAGAGGGCAGGTTATACTCAGAGGCTTTAGGAATCAGTCCAGGACAGGATTGCCAGCACACTCTGAGCTCAGTGCAGGTGGATGTAGAGCTTGATGCGCAGGGCATCTCCTATTTCCCCTTGTAGGTAGTCACTGTCGTGCTGCTCCTCCAGCTGGTGTAGTCTGCGGGGACCAAACAACCGCAGGCTGGCGATGTCTAGTCGGTAGGACCCTGGTGTGGGCGGCCTCTTGCCGAGCCGGAGTACACTCTTTCCGTCACGGCGTTCCAACAGGCGAAAGTGTTCATTAACATTGCCGTGGGTGATGACGTAGCGGACGTGGTTCTCCAGTGGCTGCAGAGCAGGCAGGAGCTCCAGGAGAGGCTCTTTGTTGAGCAAGTGGGAGAGAGAGAGGTTCATGTGGATGGAGTCCTGGGTGTCCACGCTGGCCATGCTCACCTCTGGTTCCTAGATAAGGACAGAGGAGGAGAGGTGAAACCACAGATTTCTAATTCTTTCGAAAAACAAATGCCTTTTTATTCGATTAGATTAGAAGCACATACCTTTTTGATCTCATTTTCATCAGCATTTCGCTTGTGTCGTCCGTTCTTTCCTCCTCCGTTGACCTTACACTCATAGCAGGCTTCAGGAGACAGGCTGTCTTCATCCTCACCCTCCACAAACTGGCTTGAGAGACCTGAGCCTGTTATACAGTGACTGTGTGGAGACAAAAATGAGTTTTTATTAAAAATCCTTTCAAATTCCCACTCTGTGCCACTTTTCACTACTGATTTCTTTAATCTGTCTCGAAGACATGTTCCATTACCCCTGTCCAGCTCTGTAGAAACCTCCAGGACAGCCGCACAGGTATCCTCCATCAGTGTTAGAGCAGCCATAGATGCAGGGGTTGGTGCCTGTAGTACATTCATTCACATCTTGGCATCCACCTGCCCCCTGCTCAAAGTCAAAGCCAGAAGGACACACACATTTGAAGCTGCCCAGAGTGTTGTAGCAGGAGGCAGATCCACACACTGATCCTCCCTGGCACTCATTCTCATCTGCAAAAGGAAATACAACAAAAATTAATAGGGAGCATGTATGAAGATGTTAAACACAGTAATAAGAGTTCTAAGTGATTTCAATGTTGATGGCTAAAAATCCAAAGACTACTGTAAAATCTGTAAAAAGAGAAAATATAAATTAAATAAAATTTTATTTCTGCTCACTAGAGGGCCATTACAATGAATTTTAAAAATGAGTTCAGCCCCCCCCCCCCAATTCATCTTTAACTTTACAATTTGTAATTTTGCCTTGAAATGCAAATGACTACTCCAATGTTAAGGGACTACAGATGGAAATTAGCTAGCAAGCTAAATCTGGTGCAAAGCATATTTTCTCTTTTTGAGACTAATGTAATTTTATACAATGTCCCTGACACAGATAAACTTAATAAACAAATGCTGTATACTTTTTAGATGAGTTTTTACATTCACCCAAAAATTAAGAGGGGTGTGGCTGCAGACCGTTCACCTGTAATGGCCACTTTCACAGACCAATCATCTGATGCACCGTTTCTATCACAAAGGAACTACTGTAATTTTCAAGTGCAATGTTTTTCATGTTGTTGATTTCTTTTTTTAAATTCAACTTTATTCATAAACAAAGTCTGGAGGTTACATTCATGAAACTAGAAAAGCACTCGAAGAGTGTAGACCTCCATTATTAGCCCTATCTCCCGATAGTGAAGAATCCTTTAAAAAAAATCCTGGATCCGTCCCCACGTGTCCCCCACCACGGTATTTGCTGATGACTCCCTCCCTGGTGCGTTGGACACGTGGTTAGGCAAAGCATTGGCTTCACTATGGGTGGACTGTCATGGCGGGAGCATTGCCTGCCGGTGCCAACAGATGCACTGACAGTCTCACCCATGGTCTCACAACACTTGAAGTCATGGCACAGGGTGAATATTCCTCTATTTCTCCCAGCATTGTGAGTATTCTCAGTACAATTCACTGTCTTTCTCTCTGTTACACTCTGACTCGTCTCCTTGACCGGGCATGCATCTTTCAAACTCTATAAACTCCAAAACTTTGAATAGAAACACACCCAAAAATGCTGCCGGGATTGAAGATACTTACGTCCGCCTACTTATCTCCTGGTATAAAGTGGTAACAACGCAGACATTCGCCATTAGCCCTATCTCCAAATAGTATAGAATCCTTTAAAAAATTCCTGGATCCAGACGGTGATCCAGATCAGTCCCAAAATCTAATCACTTCTTCCTTATGCCATTTCTGACATTTCCTGAACATTTCATCAAAATCTTTCCACAGCTTTTTGAGTTATGTTGCTAACAAACAAACAAACCCACCTGATCACATAACCTCCTTGGCGGAGGTAATAACCACATTGCAAACATTACAGACCAAGCAAAAAACAAAGATAGCTAGCATTTGCAACTCAAGCTTTAGCAAACGTAGCCACAAAGATAATGTATCTATATAGCTTACATAGCTGCTTTGTAAGCTTTACTTAACCTACTTTAGCTACATAGCTACGTAGCTCAGTTGTCTATAGCTAAGTTAGCTTTACCAAAGTGAGCGTTAGCAAACATAGTCAAAGTTGAATTAGCTTCATAGAAAATGTAGATATGTACCTTATGTAGCTACACAGCTAATAGACCTACGTAAGCTACACTGGCTGCCTTAGAACTAGCAGGACAAGTGTTTCCCGTAAGCATACCGTTTACTTGGCTTTATTAAGCGTTAGTAATCAGGTTTTGCAGGTCGGACTTTTAACTAAATCCCTATCTGAACCCTTACACTAACCCCAAACTCAATGTTTAATCTGATTTCATCTCAAAAGTTTTAGTGTGTTTTAGACTGTCTTGCAAAATCTCCAAAAGCTTTTGAGCACTGAAAATTCTAATTGTTTATAGCTGTATTGTTATTGGTATAATCATGACAGAGCCACTGTGACAGACACAGCATATTTATCATTGCTGTGAAAACACAGATTGTCATAGGAAAGTATAAGTGGCTACTACAAGCTGTTGTTATGTCGCTGTATATCATTGATGTTTTGTACTGCTTACTTGTTATGGAGTATGACTACTCTCTACTCTCTCTATTGTTCCAAGTGTTCTCTACGATGCTCTCCATCTCCCTGACCTGTAATGTTGTAGCCCCACTTGACATGTGCAAACCATGTGACTTGTAGCTTAGCCTCACCCACCTCCGTTGCTTACTTGTCATTTTGTACTGAGGACACTAAAACTTAACTCCATAAGGTGTATTTACTGAACAGTGAACCACTGTTTTCTTTCATTGATGAGATTCACTAAAAGAGGGAGAAAAGCTGTTAAAAGTGGCCTTTTTGGTTAACACTGTGAGCCATCCCTCAATGCCCTCAAGTAACCAGGAATGCCACTTTAATCAGCTTTTCTCCCTCATTACGTGAAATTCATCCATGAAACAAAAATCCTCTTTTTTCTTTTCTCCTCACTCCCATGCTTCTAATGCTCCTTACTCCAGCCTGGCAGACTCACCCACACACTGGTTCCACTGGTAGTGTTGCACATAGCCCTGTGGACAGCCACAGCGGTAGCCTCCAAGCATGTTTTGGCAGCCGTGTTGGCAACGATGGTTACTGCCACACTCATCCACATCTGAGGAAAATGGGAGGAAAAATTATTCAAATTTATGCCTTTAAAGAGGGAAACTAATCTAACTCACTTGTACCTCTACAGGACAGAATCATGTCTCAATGACTTTGGATATGAAGAAGTAAATGTAATTAACTTTGTCTTCTTACCTTCACACTCCAGGCCTGAGCTGTCCAAAGAGAAGCCTTTAGAGCATTCACAGTTGAAGCTACCAGGCGTGTTGACACAAGAGGCCCGGGAACCACACACACTGTTCTGAGCTGCACACTCATTGTTGTCTGGCAAAATAAGAGACACCAGTTACTGAGATCTATTTGAAATAGGTTACCTTTTTATGATTTTCTGATTCTCTATGAGGCAAAAAGTGAGTGATCTTCAGCCTGGTACTTACCAATGCAGGCAGTCTGGTGCTGTGTGAAGCCAGGAGGACACTTGCAGGTAAAGCCTCCAATGGTGTTGACACACAGGAACTGGCAGTTATGCTGCTTGGCGGAACATTCATCAAGATCTTAACAGAGAAAAAAGAAAGTATCACAACAAAAACAAACAGGTAATGGGTAAGATGTGAGCTAAAAAAATCATGCTTGGAAAACTGGTCTATTAGTGTAATACATTTATTGATTCTTAGATAACATGTCTGGACTATTTGTGTTTTCAGAGCATAGAAAGAGCTGAAAGAGCTCTGATCTAATTGAGTGTATTTCTCTAACTACTAGTTTAATGGTTTTTTTTCCATGTTTTTTAGCCACATTCAAACGACTAGTCCAGAAAAATACAAAAGAAAATCAGCCAAAATAATATTTTTGCATTTCTTGTATTAACTTAAATAAAAATCCACTATTTTGTATCCCCATTAATTTGTATGTCTTATCTCAATAAGATAGTACTGTCTGCTTTAGATAGTCAACCTACTAAAGGGAATATTGATGTCTTTGCTTTCTTTTAAAAGTAAACTTTTTATCTGGCTTGTCAGGTAATAAGTGGATTTTTTTTTTTTATAAAATTCAATATACTTGCTTAGATTCAAGTTTTGGCAGTGTAACACTCTGCCAGATCTTTAATTGTTATGTAATGCTGTATGGAAAGGTGTGACAAAAAAAGCACAAACAACAAACAAATTGCCATCCTACCTTTGCAGGTCTTCCCATCTGGCTGCAGGCTGTATCCTCTGGGGCAGGAGCAGAGGTAGCTGCCCTCTGTGTTTTTACACAGGAAGTTACAAGGCTTTGGAGATAGAGCGCACTCATCCATATCTGTAATATGCACACAGGGGGCATGAGAATTGTGGAGATGTAGAGATGCTGAATGTATGCAGTAAAATATAGTAACAATAAGGTGAGTGAGTATAGGTGGGATGGAGATTGGCCGTACCAACACAGGAAGTTGCGGTGAAGTCAGTTTTGTAGCCCATGTTACAGTGGCAGCGGAAGGATCCAATGGTGTTGATGCACTGACCGTTCTTGCACAGATCTGGCATCACTTGGCACTCGTTGATGTCTGGAAATACATTTCAGACAAGAACTTACACAGCCATACACACTTTTAATTTCTCCATGATTTTGAGTGTTTCTACTTTATAGAAGCAACAAAACTGATGACTTGTTTATTTCTATCCTGCTTTTTGTACTACTTGAAGAACAGCAGTGACTGTATAAGAATAAACTCCTTGACATGATTTATTGCTGTTCCTCTCACCTCTACCATCTGTGGTATAGCCAGGTCCGAGTGGGCACATCTTCTTGTACTGTACGGTGCCAGGCAGAGGGCAGAGCTCACACTGTGATCCCCAGCCACGGCCCGTGTTGCAGCAGCACTCAGACTTTGTCACACTATTCCTGCTGGTACTGGACTGCTGGCACATCGTCTGCAGAACCTCTGCGTAACAGTAGCCTTTTCTGTTGTCTAAAGGAAAGAGTGTCAGGAGGAGTGTTTAGAGATGGATGGGACACATTATGACAAACCCTTCAGGAGATCTGATCTTACCAATGCATTCAGTTCCAGTGGAGCTGGACTCAAACCCGTCATTACATTCGCAACGGTAGCTTCCGATTGTGTTGACGCAGCGGCCATTCTTACAGATGCCAGGCTTGGCACGACACTCATTCAGATCTAACAGCATTCAGAGTAAAGGGTGGCAAAAGAAGAGAGTGAATATGTGGATAATCACAGTAAATACTGAGTGAGAACCTCTGACATTGCCTGAAACACTTTTACTCACCCATGCATCCCTCTCCATCTGGTCTGCGCTGCATGCCAGGAGGGCAGATACACATGAAGGTACCAATCAGGTTCTTACAGGTCATACCCTTGGAGTCACAGTCATCCAAACCCTCAGCACATTCATCTTGATCTGGCGAGGTACAATAACAATATGCCATCAGACAACAGTCAGCTTGAATTTAAACAGTCTAATCCTGTTTTGATTGATGCTGCAAACCAAGAAGTACTAACAAATCAGTGATGACATGACTCGAGCAAACAAGAAAGCTACTTTCTCTTCCTACCTCTGCACATGCGTTGGTCATCTCTCAGCACATAGCCAGCAGGACACATACACTCATAGGAACCGAAGGTGTTAACGCACCGGAAGGCACACAGCAGAGGATTCTGGGAGCACTCATTGATATCTAAAGGTAAGGTTAATTAATATGATACTCAGTTACTATACAAGAATGCAGAAATCAGAGTATTTATGTGAATGTATTTAAGTATTACGGTTTGCATGGCTGACCTTCACAGGTCATCATTGGTCCAGGCTCAAAGCCTTCCTGGCACGAACACTCAAAACCTCCAACCACATTGGTGCAGGTTCCATTTCCACATGGGTTCCCTATAGAGCACTCATCAGTGTCTGGAGAGTGGGAGCAGAAAAAGGATTTAATTAAAGCCAATGAAACATTAATGCAGAGCCTAGAATTTTAAAAGCTCTCATTAGACTCTTTAATGTTGGTCCAAAGTAGGCCAGCATGCATAAAGCTGAGCTTTGTCGCTACAGGAGCTGCAGGAACAGATTTGATTCTCTGCTGTAGTAATACATATTCAAAGTGACTCTGTGTTTTTCTATGTAACCAAGTCTACTCTAGTTTGACTGACAGATTAGATCATTTGCTTGTTCACTTCAGTTTCAGAAACTATCTTACCAACACAGTTGACTCCGGTGTAATCCAGGTTGTATCCAAAGGGGCATTCACAGCGGAACGAACCATCAGTGTTGATGCAGATACCGTTCTGGCAGATCCCTGGGTTATCCAGACACTCGTTCATGTCTACAGAGTGCAAAAGAGGGTTAGTACAGTTATGATATTGTTCAATTATCTTATACAAGATTATGTAATTGGCTGCTATATTTAAAGATCTTAGTGGTACATCTCACCTTCCCGAGCCTCGCCTGGTCCAGGTAGTGCTCCATGACCATAAGGACACAGGGTGTCAAAAGCAGCTGAGAACACACCAAACAGTTCCATTTGATTATTTAAATATCTTAATGTGCATGTCTTAATAAAAGCTGTTTGTGTGTATTTTTTAAGTGTCTGGGTTATTTACCCTCAGTTTCTCGTGGGCACAGCTCACATGGAAGTCCCCAACCCTCGCCAGGCATCTTACTGCAGCAACACTTGGCCTTAGTGGTGTTGAACGCTTTGGGGACAGAACACTTTCCAGCCTCGAATTTGGTGAAACAGAAACTTTCTCTGGTATCTGCAATTAAAAAAACAAGGCTGCACTAAATATTCTGTTTGACTGGTGGTAATTGACGCCATTCAAGTGCAAGGCTGCCCATAAAAGGGGATAAATTGGAGAGCTTTCTGGGGCACAGCCAAATGGGGGACCCCTGGATGTTAAGAAAACCATGGTCCATTACCTGCGATAACCATATTTTATATTTAACCTGAATAATAATCACTCTTATCAAAGAAACAATCCCCTTTTCTAAAAACAATCTTTCCTTTTTTGTTAATGTTATCAATGTGGCTGTGCACACTGATTAAACCATTTGAAAAGTAATACCAGACTTCATAGCAAAGTCATGATCTGCACAAATGTCAGGGTGCCACAGAATTAAGTAGAAGGAACTGAAATAACTATACAGAGAAAACAGTTCAGTATTTGGAATAAAAGGAATAGAGGGAAAAATGGGCTAAAAGTGGCAGGAATAAGTGAAAAAAGAAGTGAAAGTGGTTAAAGAGTGGCAAAAAATGGGATAAAAGCAGCAAAAACTGTTTAAGAAGGGCAAAAAAATGGAAAAATGACTGGGAAAATGGTGAAAAGCGGTTTAAAAGCCAAAAAAATGGGCAAAATTGGTTAAAAGAAAAACTGTTCAAAGTTGCAAAAATTGGTTAAAAACAGTGAAAGTGGTGATAGAGTTGCACAAGTAAGTTAAAAGGAACAAAAATTGGGATTAAAAATGGCAAAAATTGGTTAATGAGGGCAAAAGGGGCAAAAACTAGTTGGAAAATTGTTGAAAATCAGTTTAGAAGCAACAAAAATGGTTTGAAGTCAGCAAAAAAATGTTCAAAACAGCATGAAACACTTTTCAACACCAAAATGAAGTACCTCTTAGCCAGGATGCTAGCACCAGTGCTACTGATCTGACACATGCATCGATATCATCAATAAATCACAACAGGGGAGGGCCTATCGCCTGGGTTTTTTTAGGGGCCGAGCCAATTCTGTGGGCAGGCCTGTTCATGTGGCCCACAAAGACCAAAGCCTCCTGCCCTGTCTTAGTGACACAAACTATATCAGATTACTAAACCCACAAATCAGCAGTGTCTGCTGTGGCCTACACTTAACAGCTTCACTCACCATAACAGCGCCGTTTGTTGTCAGAGAGTACAAAGCCAGGCTGGCAGGTGCACTGGAAACTTCCTGGGGTGTTGGTGCAGGTGCCAAACTGGCAGATGTTGGGCTCCACTTCACACTCGTTGATATCTGTGAAGAGGATGGAAAAAGGCATGAGTGCCAACTCTTTCTAATAATTAAAGGAGTTTAACAGGACTCTGGGCATGCTGTTTTGAGTTTTTGTCTACAACACAGCTGAATGCAACCCTCCTTACCAATACACTGGTCATTTTGCACCTCATATCCAGGAGGGCAAATACATCTGAAAGATCCATCCAGATTCTGACAAGTTCCTGGAGAGCAGGTGCCGGGCAGACTCACACACTCATTAATGTCTGTTGAGAAATGTACAAATCAGAGAATGTGAGTTAAAAAATTGCAATGTTTAGAAGTCTTCAAGTACCACAGTGCCCATATTTATCCAATATTTGACTTACCAACACAGTTTTTCCCATCCTGAGTATTTTCATAACCCTCGTGGCAGAGACACTGAAAGGATCCGAGTCCATTGATACACTGTCCGTTCCTGCACACTTGGCCCTGGAGGGAGCTGCACTCATCAATGTCTGTGACATAAAAAAGAGAATGGATTAGAACTCTAAATATTTACATAATGCTGTTTATTCATTGGCAGGAAGCAGGAACAGGATACAAATGCAAGAAATATGTTTTTCCTGGCATCAAAACAGCCAATCATGGCTGGCTTATGTGTATTTTCTTTGTTATCATACCACTGTTCAAACTTGCATTTTTGAATATGGTCCTTATAAATCATAGAGGAATGAAAAACACAGCTATTGTATCTTAAGTAATATTTTAATACAGTCTGAAAATAATATAAACTGCTAAAGAAAAAAACTGCATGTTCTTACAAGAAATGGCGATTGATCTTAAAAAATACAGCATGTAAACCGGTGCCAAGATCTTAAAAAGGAAACACTCAGTACTGTTGACCTTTATAAAGCAGAATAGTAAGTGATCCTTACCCATGCAGTCGTTGTTGTGTGTGAGCTCAAAGCCAGGGAAGCAGAGGCAGTTATATGATCCCACTGTGTTTTTACAGGTACCGTTACCACACGGCTGTCTGTCACACTCGTCGATGTCTAAATACACAAACAGCAACATTTGCAGGGGCCAGGCATTAAAATCATTCAAAAAGGCTATTTAAACTTGGCTACAAAGTGTTTATGCTATGCTTTAGAAGATGTGTCTCACCCATGCACATGGTCTGGTCAGCAGTTGCTTTGAAGCCATTGTGACACAAACAACGATAGCTTCCCTGAGTATCGATACACTCTCCATGGCTGCACACATTTGGAATCTCCTGGCACTCATTACGGTCTAAAAAAGAACAAGGGACATGATTTTACAAAGCCCAAAGTGATGTCTTCCCGATGCTTGTTTTCTCTGACCCTTTCTTTTTAGTCTGATTAGTTCATTTAAAAACAGGCAAATGGGGACAAATGATAATCCATCATATCCACTGTTGTTTCATTTTGTTAATACAAATCTTACACAACATACAGCCTACATGTCCTGTTTTGCTCAAATGATATCATCAACATATGCGTCTTCTGTTTAATTTGTAGAATTTTTTTTTCATTTGTCTCTCTTTGTCCAGGTCAAGTTTTCTTTATTTCTTTTGGTTTTCTGTTTATTCCTTTTTCAAACCCTTCATGTGTGTGAAATTCATTTATGTCTACATATACAGTAGCTACTGTCGGGCCATAAACTCTTATCTCCAAAATCTCCCTTTTTTGAGGGAAATAGAGCATATAGTGTTAAGTTCAAGCAGACCACAGAGTTGACTGCTGCCATATAAATAAGATGAGCTGATCCCACCCAAGCCCTCATTAGTTGAGGACTTGAAGCTGGCTGATTTGCTCTTAGCATACTATTGGCTAATCGGACTCATGCTGGCATATTTAATCTACTGTAGCCTAGTTAAGCTTTGCTGCTCTCTGCAAGCTGCTTTTTGCCACCCTCCACCCCAGCTCCTCATTTATGCCATTCTGTTTTCATTGATGCCTGCTCTGCTCTGGGTTTTATACTGCTTCTATCACTGCCTCAACCCTTTCTTGTAGGCAAAGGAAAGGCAGGATCATGTGTTTTTCCTGATTTCCACATAGGCTTGTTGAAGGGCAGGGGTATCCTAGAACAGCCACACCACCAACTAGAAAAGCACTCAGAGACTGCAGACCTCCGCCATTAGCCCTATCTTCCAATAGTGAAGAATCCTTTAAAAACATTCCTGGATCTAGACGGTGATCCGGATCACTCCCAAAATCTATCTTGCCGATTACTCCCTCCCCGATGGGGTGGAGACACGGTGAGGCAAAGCATTGGCTTTGCTACGTGTGGACTATCATGGCGGAAGCACCCATGGTCTCACTGGACGACTGAAAGTCATGGCAGAGTGTGAATATTCCTCTATTCCTCCCAGCATTGTGAGTATTCTCAGTACAATTCACTGTCTTTCTCTCTGTTACGCTCCGACTTGTCTCGACTGGGCGTGTGTCTGCCAAACTATATAAACTCCAAAACTTTGAATAGAAAGACATCAAAAACATGCTGCTGGGATTGAAATTACTCAAGTCCACTATCTCCTGGTGTAAAGTGGTAACAGTGCAGACCTCTGCCATTAACCCTATCTCCCAACAGTAAAGAATCCTTTAAAAATTTCCAGGATCCAGATGGTGATCTGGATCAGTCCCAAAATCTAATCAGTTCTTCCTTATGCCATTTCTGACATTTCCTGAAAATTTCAAGAAAATCTGTCCATGACTTTTTGAGTTATGTTGCTAACAAACTAACAAACGAACAAACCCAGCCGATTGCATAACCTCCTTGGCGGAGGTAATTATAAGTAACAGTAATAAAAGCAAATAAATATCTGCTAATAAAGAGAAAGATGTATAACTGCAAATCATATGTGTTTCTTGACAAAGTGGTCCTGACTAAACTCTATTTTTCAAACAATTTAGAAAGGAATCGTAACAGTCATATTAGTTTTATAGTTTTGACATTTTTCATTGGTTCAAGATTTGTAAAACCCACTTGTAGATGTAAATGGTGACCAATAGCACTGATTTATGAAAAAAAAAAATCATAACAAATGGAGATAAAGGGTTTTGGCCCATCACCAGTGATAGACAGAATAAAACAAGACAAATCTGAAGTGTTTGGAAAGAAGTTTGTGTAAATAAACATCCTAATCTGATTTTCTGCTTGACAGACTACTTCTAAAAAAATGATTATACAGGGTCCATGTTTCACATTTTCTTCACATCGCCAACACGGTCTTTTTTTGCCAAATCTCTCCTCTGCTTTGGATTTGAAACCCCATGAAGGCCTGTCAGATAGGCTGGACTCACCCACACAGGCTCCGTTGGGAGACAGTTTGAACCCTGGCGAGCATTCACAGCGGTAGCTGCCTGGGATGTTGATACAGTTGGCATTGCGTTGGCACAGGTTGTCCCCACTGTTGCACTCATCGATATCTGCACAGAGGGAGAGAGACAGTGGACATCAGTCTCAGGCTCCATAACTGTCTGTTCAGAGCAGGCAGTCAGCAGGAGAGAAAACACAACAGCTCCATTTTGGCTCAGTTACAGCTCAGACAGTCGCTGGAAGGTTCTGAATGATTGAATATCCAGGCAGGTGCTTCTGTTCAGGGCCACTATACTTACAATGACATTCCTCATATGAGAAAAGCAGCATTTATTACAGTGAGGAGACTACTCATTAATGTGTCCATTAAATGAGAGTTACAGTACTTTAGAGCAGATGTAGTTGACTGCATAGGTGTGTTAGTGTTGTAGTGTGGAACGGGGGTAAGTGGAAGTGCCTTGTATATGTGTGTACTTTTGTGCACTCTAATTTGTGAATATAGTAGGGCAGAAGTGACAGAAATAAAGCAGAGAAATGGACAATCTATGCGTGTAGTCTTGAACAAAGTGCACACAGGTAGTTACTTGTATCTGCCTGCTTAAACAGATTCAGTAAGAAGAAGCCTGAAATGTTTTTTAGACATGAGTTTTACCTTCACAAATAAGGAGTATGTTGTTGTAGCTGAAGCCCATTGGACATTCACATCGGAAGCTCCCGATCTGGTTTATACAGACTCCATTTTGACAGATACCTGGGATCTCCCTGCATTCATCAATATCTGTGAAAAAACAAAGCAAAGTTTTTTATGTAAACTTGATGTTTTTTTAATCTAATGTTCTAATTTGACCTTTAAATGACCTCACCAATTGGCTTGCCAGTGTGGATGTCGATGATGAAGCCAGGAGCCTGGTTACCACACAGTAACTGGTACTCAGCTGAAGCAGACATGGAAGAAGAGACTTTAACAGTCATAAAAAATGCTTATGAAGTATTGAAAGTTTTCTCAGAGGAGGAAGTGACACCTACAGGTGGCAGGAGTTGGACAGGCCTCACACGGCTTGTTCCAGGCTTTGCCCACATTGTAGGCACAGCAGCACATCTTCTTGGTCATGTTGAAGGACAGCTCATTCTCACATGTGTCATTGAAGTTACGATAACACACGCTCTTCCTCATATCTGCAAGAAAATCACAGTTTGAAAACAAAATCTGGACTTTGGCACTAAAAATGTTTGCTAATCTTTTCTTTATACATCTACCACTCACCCATGCAGTTGTTTCCTCCGTTAACCTGCATGTACTCAGGTGGACATACGCAGGTGTAGTTACCCAGAGTGTTGTAGCAAGTACCAGGTCCACAGATACCAATGTGGGTAGTACACTCATCAATATCTGCATTATGAAAGGTAAGTATGGATAAAAACTGTAAGCAAGTTTGTTGATTTTTCCTTGGTGAACTTACGTTTGTTGTCGACCAGGTTAAAAACATAAATGATTTTCTATTTCAGGTCTTACCTTCACAGATGCGAGTCTCCTCATTGAGATAGTAGCCTGCTGGACATTCACACTGGAAACTACCAAAGGTGTTCACACAGTTCCCACCTTGACAGAGACCTGGAAGCTCCTGGCACTCATCAATATCTAGAGAATGACCCAAATAGATAGAGCCACAAATGTCAATAATGCACTGATTTTATGTCTGACTACACTTAAAACAGAAATTAAAGGTCTATCTTTGCTTCTGCATCTACTGTATTTCAGCTGCATTTGCTGATTGAAAAAACTGAAACAAAACAACACCAACAGGTAGGGCTGTCTGGTTTACCTTCCAAGATGACAGTGATGGGATTTGGTCTGAATCCCTCTCCTCCAGGACAAAGAGTCTTATACTCCGCTACAAACAAGATAGACAGAAACAGCAAGTGTTTTAACAATGACACATGGATGTGCATGAACAGCATTGATTATTGGAGGTCCTGTGGTACATACTGGAGTTTGGAGGGGGGCAAAGTTCACAGGGGTTTCCCCAGGCGCCTCCCAAGGAGCAACAGCAGGACGCTCTGGTCACGCCTACTCCAATCTCAGCACTGCAAGAGATTCCTCCATCGCCACGTGCAAGGACATCCAGGAAGCAGTTTCCAACACGGGTATCTGAGAAGGACAGATATTTACTTCAGATATATGGAGTCATCACTTTCATTGAACAAGACAAACTTTGAGTGAAAGTGCAGTTTGGGCTCCCATTTTTGATTAGTCCTCACCAATTTAGATACTTTGTCTTTTTATTATGACATAAAAATAACTATTTAAAGCACAAATGTTGTAGATTATAAAGCAGATCATTTTGCCTGGTTTTAAACAATTTAAGAATAGTATGCAACTTCTTCGGTTTTTGATAATAACACTTTAAGATACTTTTAAAGTGAGGGCTAATGTCAGCCTTAACTAAAACAGATGGTAACAGAATCTGCACCTTGCTAGGCTAATGGAGTAACATAAGGCCTTCCTTAATTTAAACCTGAAATTAGGTAAAAAAAAATCATACTTGAAACAAATTCATACTTAAATCTCACACCTAGCTCCTAGCAGAGGTGAAGTCTTCTGTAAAATGCATTTATCATGGTGTATCGATTTGAAAGGTGCGGTAACTCTTGAGGATGAGGAGAAGGAGGAGAGGGTTTCATGGCTTTTTATGGAGAGCTGTAAAACCTTCTCCACCAGGCCAGTTCAAGGTCTGGTGCTGTTCTAGAGCTGAATCAGTCTTAGAACCATCAGAGAACTGCTTAGACTTTCCATGGGCTGGAGCTGGCCAAAGATCCAGACAGCCGGTCCCCTTCTTAGACCACTGCTGATTTGACAAGCTGGACCCAGCTTTCTGGCCCAGAGTCGGTTCTTAAGCCATTAGAAAAAAATTAAACACCAGCTCCAAAAGAACCCTGGAACTGGCCTGGTGGAAAGGGGAGTATGAGAGATTACATTCCTAAGAGAAGAAAGACAATGCTGTTTTTATTCCTGCCTCTCTTTCGCATGTGCAGAAATTAATAAATTCTTCCAATATTACAGTCCTGTTAAATCGAGTTATCTTGTACTTGACAAAGACACAATGTGTTTATTCATAATTTGATATACTTTACATATGAACAGTACTATGCAGAACTTTCAGGCATGTTTGAGACAAAAAATGAGGCTTAAGTAAGGTGTGTAATAGTGAGTAAGCCTGCTTGAGGGCTCCATCAGGCAGGAAGGAGGAATGGAACAACCTAGGTGGTGCTCTGGATGTCCTTGCATATACCATAGGCATGAGAAAATAATCTGCCTAATCCTTCTAGGGTACTGTCTGGGTGACTGGAAAGGTTGCCACAACCCCTGGATGCATTAGGCCCCAAGATGACTCCTTAGCATCCTACATGCCTAAAATGTATGCATAGGACTGTATTTTTGTCACTTTTTGTGAATTAAAACCAATTAATGGAAGTTATTTTCAGCTATTAAACCATACAGCAACAAGCAGGCATGACAGGCAATGATGTGAAAAATGCTCTTCACTGACTGGTCACTTGAGGTTAAAAGTTATTTCTCCAGCAGCATTTGGGTTAGTCTGGATTTTATGATGAACTTAAGATGAACGCTACAACCTTCTGATAAAACCAAACTATAATAAAATTTAATTACAAACTATCGAGTTTAACAGCAGGGATAAGAGAACTTTACACCATATCTTAAGACAGAACCTAAACATAGCTGGTGCAACAGGACACAGTACAGTAATAGATTAAAAGCTGCAAGCTGCAAGCTGCAAGCTGCAAGCTTTAAGCGTGACTCACCCACACAGCCCACTCCAGTGGGGTTGAGCTCAAAGTCAGGCGGGCAGTTACACAGGTAGCTTCCTGGGGTGTTTACACACAGCCCATTGATGCAGTTCACAGGGTCTGCACACTCGTTGATGTCTGCAACACAAAGCGGCACAAACAAGCTTAGAAAACACCAGATAACAGAGAAATAGTCAGTGAGTTCACCTACAAGTCTGTATGCAGCTTAAACATAGAGCTACAAAGACATTTTTCCACTTTCCACTATGTCAGTTCCTTGTAATAACATAGAGTAACTCTGAGGTTAAGCTGCACAATAACTGAGAAACACAGGGGCCTGTTTAAAAGATTTAAACATTTTTTTAATTCCTTAATTCTGGTATTATGATGGAAATGTGGCCAAACTGTGAGTCTACTCTGTGTCAAAATGTAGTTATATGACAGCTACGGTTGCAGAAATTCTTCACTGACCAGTGCAGTTTCCTCCACTGCGGTCGAGCTCGTAGCCGTCGTCACACACACAGCGGAACATTCCTGGAAGGTTCTGGCATGTTCCAAATACGCAGATGTTCTGGAAATTACACTCATCGATATCTGTAGTAAAGGCAGAAAAAACAGTATAGAGTTTAAATACCACCTAAGTGTAAAAGGAAAAATAAAAAGTAGCTAAGATATCAAACAGGGCAAGTAAAGCACCTTGACAAGCCTTGCTGTCCTCTGTAGGAGTGAAGCCCATCTCACACTCGCAGCGGTAGCCTCCAGGAGCGTTCAGACACTGGCCGTTCTCACACAGGTTCACATTGTCGGCACACTCGTCCATGTCTGAAACAAAAGAAGCAGTGCATTTTTTTAAGTGTCCATGAAGTGAACTTCCCATCTAGTGAGTTGGGATTTACTTAAGATGGTTCGTTCATCTTACCAGAGCAGGAGAATCCATCTCCGTTGAAGCCCTCCTTGCATGTGCACCTGTAAGATCCTGGTGTGTTGACACAGTCTGCATTAGGGTTGCAGTTGTGGTCCTCTGCAGAGCACTCGTCCTGATCTGCAGGAAGAGAGGGATATGAGAACTAAAAAGTCAATAAATTCTGTAAAAAATAAGTATTTTTCCTCGATACCACGCACATTTGTGCTCTTATTTTGTCCTAAAATGCCACATTATGACATCTGATATTCTGGAGGGTACTCACCCACACACTTGATGCCGTCTCCCACCCAGCCATCTCGACAGCGACATTTAAAGCTGCCAGGCACATTGATACAGGCGGCATGCATGTCGCAGTTGTGAGCTCCAATCTCACATTCATCAACATCTAGAGAGAGAAAAGAAATTTTTAATAAGCATGCTTATGCACATGCTTTTCTGTTCTGGCTTTTCCCTTTTAAAGTTACACAAAACAACTAAAAAAAACAGAACCACCTCCTGATGGTTAAGTGCTTCTGCAAGGTATATGACTGCAGAACAGTGAAAGTAAAGATGTGGGTCAAGAAGAAAGGGTGATTTAAGTGATGTTTATGCCAGATTGGTAGAAATATTGAATTTCCCTTCATGGATAAATAAAGTTCTTGTATTGTATTGTATTGTATATTACAAGCAAGACTAAACACATGGCAAAATGACATTGACTTCTGACCTGTGACCTCAAAAGTGTTTTTCAGATATCACATTCACAAGCAAGGAATGAACATGAGGTTTGATTTCCTCAACCTTTGACCTCAAAACTCTATTAGTTAATCCTTGAGTTAGGGTGAATATTTGAGCTAAGTTTGAAGAAAATCCCTCAAAGCATTCCTGAAATATTGGGTTGGCAAGAGTGGCTCAGATGAATGGATGGTCAACCCAAAAACAAAATGCTTCAAGTCTCAGCTGTCACTAGCGCAGAGGCATAAAAACACAAATACTCTTGCAGCTTGCAGTGACATGAAAATTTTACATTTTGCTTACCAGATAGTTTTAATTCTATAGAGGAAAATCATAAATTAATTATCCTTTTAAAAATTTAGACCATGAACTTTTGTATGCATGGCTGACCTGCCTCAAAACTCTACTCATATATGAACCCAGACCCTCACACTGACAGCTCAGCCCCTGTTTGTGTGGTTGTGTATGTGTGTACCTGTGCAGCCTGTAGATCCCTTCTTGACAAAGTATCCCAGCTGGCAGTGACAGATGAAGGAGCCTTTGGTGTTCTCACAGTCACCGTGGAGACAGATGTTTGGGTTCAAGTCACACTCGTTCACATCTGTGCAGACAGAGACGGACAGAAGCTAGTAATACGTAAACGTTCTGGCCTCATGAGATCAGAGTGACAAGAAATGAGACTGACAGCGAAACTCCTAGGGATCAGGTCAGAGAGGTAGGATGGATGAATTATAGTGACAGGTGAAAAAAACATTTATACACAAGGAGAAAAGTAAAACATAAATACATGAAAGGAGGGAAATCACAGTGAATATAGAATCATACTGAAAGTATTGTTCTTATTCTCACCGATACATGTCCTCATGTCCATGGAAGCCATGAAGCCATCGTAACACAGACAGCGGTATTCTCCAGGGATGTTGGTACACTGGCCTCCATCACAGATGTCTGGAGTCTCCTCACACTCATCAATATCTGATAGAAACAGAACAAAGACATCTCAATGTGGCATTATGTCTCTATTTCTACAGGGAATCCAGAGGTTTATGCCAGTTTAATGGACTTTATGTGCAATTTGTTTTAGTTTGCTCTAATGGAATTGTCCGTATTTCACATTAGCTGTTATTCCTATGATTTGCCCTCCAGTCTTTCATCATCTGGTTGTTGCATTTTTGTGTGCTTACCAAGACTTTAAAATGGGTGATCTCTCTGGCAGTTCAAAGCTTTAAAGGATGCTTACAATAATCGGATCTATGCTGATGACTCAGTCATTCTGTCACTTTGTAGTGCTGGTTTGCAGCTTCCTATGTGGGCTGTTGAACATTAAGTTTCTCAGTAAAAAACTGTCATAATGACAGCAAAAACAAAGACGATCAAAATCACTTGTCCTCAGTCCTTTATTATGTATTATGCACACAGTGTTTAAATAAAGTTAAATATTAAGGTCAGTGTTTCTCAAGTGGACTAGCCTCAGGATCCACAACTTCCTACTTAATGAAAAATGTCAAATTCCCTCAATTTTTTGACAAATCAAATCATTTACTGATAAAGGGATTGAATTTGGACCTGAGATGAAACAAATCATTCATTATAACAAAGAAACAGGACAAAACATTTTTAAAAGCCCTGGGATGACATGCATGCTTGTGTTTTATTTATTCAGGTTCTAGTGATAACATTAAAACTTTGGTTGTTTTCCAGTGACCTTGGTAAATAAACATACTTTCATGGGAACATACTTCCAGCTTTTTTATCTGTACATAATGGCATATATAAGTCGAGATCTTGAGGAAACAACCAAAATTTACTGAGAATCGCTGAAAAATTGAGTAAAATATATGCATGTATGCCTGCTTTGTTTTTTACAGGCTCACATTTGTGACCCACTGAAAACAGCTCGAGGACCTATTTTTGGCCCCCAACCCAGCAGCTGAAAACCACCGATCTAGGTCACATCACCAGGAATGACTGAAGTGATGCCAATGATTGACGAGTGTCAAAAACTGTATTGGACAGCCAATATTAGGGATACACGGTATTTGATGGTCTCAGATATGCTGATATTCTTACATAATTTTGGCAGATTCCGGTATCAATACTGATATTTAAACTTCATTCAGAACTAAAACTTCAGTCCTTAAAACACACAATTTAAACTAAGGGGATGAACAAATTGACAAATTTAAGTCCTTAATCCTTAGAAGTCCATAGACTTTTAGTGCCATTTTGTCAATACTATTCTTTTGACAATACAAACCATTCAGAAAATGTTTACCATGTTTAAGTTTAGTATAATGCTTTAAAGGCCAACCTCAACTTTAGGGGACTAATTTTAAACTTTAACATTCTATATTAGATACAGGACCTCCAAAAAACATAACAAAAATCATAAATATGTTTTTTTTTTTAAAGATATGTATCAAAAAACAATTAAGTTATAATTTCAAGAGTTAGAAATTTATAATATGCTGTAAACTTACACATAGAAGAATTATAATAAATATACGAGAAGAATAGGGTATGTATCCATAGGCGTTTTTGTCTACCCAACAATGCCCATGTTTAAAATATTTTTTGTACTTAATTATACAGAGAACAATATTTGCATTTTAAGACTGTGAGGGATTCCCATGCAGAGTAAATTAAATGTAAATGCTGCTAAAGTGAGCAAAAATCAAGCTAAATGCAGAAAACTTAAATCTTATACAAAGGTGTTTTTTACATTTGTAACTGTCCCATTTTACATTTTATGAACACAATTACAAGGAGAATTTAACTACATAGACTATTTTTAACAGAATGAATGAATGGCAGGTAGTAAAAAATAAGGAGATTTTTTTTGCCTTTTAAAAAGTTACGAAGATATTACCTGTGCCAGTTCTGTATGGTTTGGAAAACTGTACCACATACGTGAAATTATTTTTTAGATCAAATTCAAATGATCATATTACCTGTTTGACTTGGCCTACTGGCATCAAACAAAAACTGAAAGACAACTTAAAATTGCTTAAAGATTTGGCTTTGTTTTCATGTTATCTCATCACAAAAATAGAGCGTAATGATGTCATGCCAGTATGATCTTTGACTTCTAAGGTTTAAAACACACTTTAAAGTTTAAGGAATGGTGATAAATAAAGAAAAAGACTTAGCAGACATAGGTCTGTTGGCCTAGCCTATAACTCAACTAGCTTACTTGTTCTTACTGTCAATATTTACAGCTGATATAGACACATTTTTATAGCCAAATTATTGGTTGTAAGTATCCATACAAATTTTCATATCTGATGATAATGATATCACACTAATAATATCATGCATCCCTAGCCAATATACTAACATGTAAGCTTCATATGTGCTTAAAGTGACTTAAGATAGAGCTTTGGAGATGCTACTGTACTCAGCTTTATACTGCTTACCTTTGGTGCAAGTACAGTATTATGAAAATGAAAAAGCTTCAGGTGGAATATATTACAAATCATACTCAAGGTACCAAAATGGACAAGGGCAAACAACTTGTTTTTCTCTGATAACATCCCAGCTCTCCATGCTACAATTAATGGAAATTCATGAGTAACTGGTCTGAGCCTTGAAACTCAGACTAAGTGACACACAATATTTTTTTTGTTTCTGGAAACATTAGAGAAACCTTTTTAACAAATAACCTGTGAATATAATGATTTAATTCCTAGTTGATATTTCACTGGTGTCAATGTGTTGCTGTCTTTGTCTTTTTATATATTTTATATATAGCATGTATGTTTTTCTTATATGGATATGTATCTGAAACAAAGACCAAAACAATCAAAAGTTGAGACAGATAAAAACAAGCAGTGTTTTTCTTACCTGAGCAGGTCCTAAGGTCAGGCATGAGAGCATAGCCCTCACTACAGCTGCACTCATAGCTGCCCTCTGAGTTAGTACAGTGCGTCTCACAGCCTCCATTCATGATGGTACATTCATCAATATCTGCCAACAAAGGAAACAACAACAGTTTACACACCCATATCCCAATAATTATCACATTATCAAGTGTTGGCTAATAATTCAGTGCAGAGAAGTTAACTGATTAATTCAGTTTCCTCAATACTCAGCATTGGTGTTTGAATTTGGATAAATTATGCTCACCAACGCATCCCTGTCGATCTGGTGTTGCCTGGTAGCCGGTGTCACAAGAGCATTGGTAGGTTCCTGGCATGTTGACACACTGTCCATTTTTACACAAGTTGTCACTGAGCTGGCATTCATTCACATCTGACAGGAGAAAGGAGAGTTATGCATTAAACATGATGTATTATGTGTCAGTAGCTTCACGTCAGGATAAAAATGCAAAAATCATTACAATTATCAAAATATTAATGACTATTTATTTTTTATCTATCTTTTTGTAATATAAAATAAGTCTGATGACAATGAAAACTCTGATGAATGAAGTTTTTGGACAGTAGTTTGATATGTTACACCATGTGATTTCATGAATGTATTTATGTGTGTGTGCTGTATGATGTATGACACACCTTCACAGGCCGATCCGTCTGTGCTGAGTGAGTGTCCAGTGGGACAGTCGCACTCATAACTCCCCTCTGTGTTCAGGCAGGTTCCTCCACGACACAACAGGGGGTTCCTCTCACACTCATCAATGTCTGTCCAGGTGGAGGAGGAGGAGAGGGCAGGAGGGATGAGGTAAAGAGGGAAGGAGGAAGACAAGGATAAAAAAGGGGACAACAGAAAAGATCATGAATATAATGAAAGGTAAGTTGAACCACCATTGAAATGAATTCTTGTTGTGGACAATAATTTAAACGCTGTTTGAAAAACACTTCTTTATAAATATTGAAATGTAAATGTGAATTAGCCTCCAGCTTACCCATGCAGTTCTTCATCATCATGAAGCCACTCTCGTAGCCCTCGAAACATTCACACTCAAAGCTTCCAGGTGTGTTGACGCAGGTACCATGACCGCACAGGTCAGGGGAGATCCGGCATTCATCAATGTCTGAAACACGGAGATACAGCGAGGGCTCGCTCACTAACAGCTCACTTATTTGCTGGATGAAATGACTGAATAAAGTAGAATGGGAAATGTTGACTCTGATTTGTACCTGTACAGTTTCTCTCTTCAGCTGTCAGGGCAAAGCCGCTGTTGCAGCGACACTTGAAACTGCCGATGGTGTTCCTGCAAGTTCCGTGAGTACAGAGACCCTGGAACACCTTACATTCATTTACATCTGCAGAGGAAAACAAATATATGAATAAGTTTAAAATAACAGTGATCATAAAAAGAATAACAGAATTAATTTTGCAGAGCACTGACAGTAAAAGCTTGACTTTTCAGAGGGTCTTGTGATGCTTTCACCCCTTACATGTGTGGTTTACAAACTTTTTTTTTAGCAAATATATAACAAATCGACACATGATTTGGATGAGAGTACTCAAACTATAGGTGTGAAAATCCCTAAAAGTCTTTGCACCTTTGTAGAACGCCCTGCCGGTCAAAATGTCGCCTCTGTTGGCGAAGCCCGGCCCCCTGGGACAGATAGTCCTGTACTCAGGTGTGCCTGGTTTGGGACACTCCTCACAATGGACTCCCCAAGCAGCACCCACTGAACAGCAGCACATGTCCACACGGTATCTCCCAGGCAGAGTCTGACCACATTCATCCTCGTGCCATTTCATGTAGCACTGCTCACTACGCATATCTAGAAAAGTTGGTAGAAAACAAAGTAAGCTCTGTTTTTATTTTTGGCTTTATTGTGCAGCAGCATGAAATCTACTGGAAATAACAGTTTAAATGGGGATTAATGGTCAGTGTGATTGAGATGACCTTCAGTCCTCTTACCCACACATGTGCGTCCGGAACTGTCCAAGGTCAGACCCTCAGCACATTCACAGCGGAACGAGCCTTGGGTGTTCAAACAGCGGCCATTTGTACACACTCCAGGGAACACTTCACACTCATTAATGTCTACAGGGAACAGGACAGTTTAAGAACCATGATTACATGGAGGAGCACACACAGAAACACACATTCTCTGGTAAAAGAAACCTACAGGGAGAACATAAAGGCACACTACAAGGACAAAAAGATTGAATAAATTCATAGGAGTGCAGAAGGTTGGTCACCGTTCATTAACTTCTCCAAAGGTCTTACCTTCACACACAAGGCCCTTCATACGAGCAAACCCACGAGAGCAGGCAGTGTCTAAGGAGACAACAGAAGATGAAGGATATAGTAAAGACATTTTTATATATGGGAAGTATATGTTAAGTCAAGCAATGTGTCTGTTTTACACTAACATGGCATCTTCTTGTTGAACAAAAAAACCCTACAAAATCTGAAATGCCCCTTTATTTCCATGTTCTCCTTGCCTCAAAAACCAACAATCTAGATGACTGTTTAAAGGTTTAATTAATAATATAACCCTGACATTAATATAAGCAGTATTTACTTTGTGTTTGGGTACTTACCAATCTCGCAGGGTTCACATGGACTTCCCCAGGCGGCCCCCAGTGTGGAGCAGCACTCAGACTTCAGCGTGGCTCCATTGATGTTGACCTCACAGCGGCTGTCTTGTACCGTCAGCCAGCAGGTGCTCTTCATACTGTCTGTAGTGCAGACGCAACAACAGAGAAGATCATTAGCACCCTGAGTTGTTGTTTCGCTATCATTGTTAACAAAGATAGCATTTAGTAATTACTGGGTACATATTTTAAGTAGAGCTGTCAAACAATTTTTTAAAAACATTATAAAATTATTGAATCTCCTCAGAAAAACACAATTATTGGCATTGTTGACTGCATGTTGAAAATGAGATTATTTCACATTTCAAAAAAGTCCATGTTGAAATTGTGAAACAATTCTTTTCAGTGACTTGATTTGGTAATCAGATAATTATATATATTAGTGCTGCTCTGCTACATGGGTGTGGTCTGACACTATGGCTTAGAAAAAGGAAACTGCTTTAGAGGGTTTACTCTAAGAACTACAGTGTTTAACACTGTTATTCACTGCATACACTATATATGCAGGATTGCATGTACAAAATGACTCACTGAAGCCCACTTATCCATGGTTAATATGACAGCATTTACACTATCCATGAGCTAGTTGCTCTCTGTGTAAATATGCTAGATTAAGGTTAAAATTAAGCTAAGACATTTTCTCAGTCACCTGTTCTTTGATATGCTTTGACATTGTATTTTATACTATATTCAGCCCAGAATACTTTACTGCCTGTTGCGATAAAAAGTTACTTTTGTTTTTAAAGACAACAATGAACTTCTGCTTGATCTAAATATAAGTTAACCTAACTACAGAAGACCCAGAATTAAAGTTCAAGGTTGTGTCCAGGTTGTAATGGAGACACTCGCCTCTAGTTAGGGCTGTAGCATCATTCCTTGTTATTTTAGCCTATTTTTTTTATATATACATATATATTTCATGCCCAGGGAAAGTTTACAGTTAAAAAGAGCTTAGTATTGACAGATATAAAAGCAGAGAAAAAAGAAAAGAGTACTTTTGGTTACCTTTGCCATCCTGAGGGGGGTGGGGTGGGGGTGGGGTTGCTGTCTGTATAGAGGCTGAGAAATCAGTTGGTATACCTGCATAAACACTGTTTTACACTGCTTATAATGCCTGACTTGTCCACTAGCATTACTGTGAGTTTTTTATAGTTAAATGAAACAATCAAAGAGCAGCTGTGTCTTTATTTTTCCATCAAGTTGGAAGAATTAAAATGCTACTTTGGCTTAACCACAGCGAGGCCTACAGGGACAAAACAGCATGAAATTACTGCAATTTGATCAAATTAATCCATTAATTTCAGACCTTAATTGCGCTCAGATCAACACACTGACAGCCCTAATTTTGAGCTCAGCAAAAACTGAGTGCAGCTTTTCCAGCAGCAAACATTAAACTTGCCATTCAGCTGTACTTGTAGAGCCCAAGAAAGAAATAGCTAAACTTACCAAACATCTACCCACATCTCCACTAGTTATAAAAATGTCAAATGTCAGACAGAAACCTTTCTGCATGGCACATAAGTGATCACTGTCAACCACTCTCGCCATAAACTTGTCTTTGACCTCACATGGAACTGAACAAATCATGAATCATTTATTCAATCTTACCCAATTTCACTCCTTATGAACTGTAAGAGTGTACAGTCATAACACAGGCACTCTCCCTCCAAAACCACAAGGCCACCCAAACATAAACCACAGTTTGCGTTCCCTTTCTTCCCCTGCTGAGTTTTGGCTTTAAAATGTAAAACAAAAATGAATCAAAAGTGAGGAATTTGTGGAGCTCTGACAGAGCTCATGTTCAGGCTTCATGTGTAAGTATTTATCTGTTGACTCATTCTCCCTTCCAGGTACAATAACATCTATATACTGAGTTAGCATGTAACCTTACTGGAATGATTTCCCAAAACTATTAAACTTCTGCAGAGAGCTTTACATACCAAATGCCATTTCAAATCTACAGCAAATGTCAATGAAATAAAACGATCTCTATGTGAACAAGGCTATGCATGCAAGAATTTTTTATCATAAATTATCGGTTGATTATTTTGCCCAACATCTGAGGCACATACTGTCTCTGGATGGCCCCATGGACCCCTGAACTGTGAAAGTGCTTTTTTACAAAGGTAATGCACAAAATTTGAATTGAGTAATTACACAATAAGGCTTTCAGCAACTCTTACCCACTGACACTTGTGTGTATGTGTAGCCATTATCTCTTACAAGCTGTGTCTAGGACCCCCTCTGCTTCTGTAATTTGCATCAGGCATTTTAGGGGAGTGATGCCTTACCAACACAGATGGTGTTGGTGGAGTCCAGCTTGCTGCCGTGCGCACACTCGCAGTTGAAGGACCCGGCCACATTACGACACGCTCCATTGATGCATGGGCTGGATTCACATTCGTTGATATCTGAAACATATGCAAATGCACCTTAGGTCAGGGCTGAGAGGGATGATTCAAATGGATCACCATCTTTATTTGGAGCTTCCCAAGAGCCACATGTTTACTGGAAACTAATGCAACACATCTGGTAATAATGTCACTGCATAATGACCTTGATTGCCAGAAAAGACTGCAAAATGCATGTGGATCTCCAGCAGCACGCACAGAGGATTGTGTTAGTGTTTCAGAGAGAGTGTGTGTGCATACCCTCGCAGGTCTCTGATTCGGGTTTGAACACAAATCCCTTAGGACAGGAGCAGGTGAAAGACCCAGGAGTGTTTCTGCACAGGCCGTTGTCACAAAGCAGACGGTTCACCAGACACTCATTAATATCTGCAGGAGAGGGGGGGGAGGAAAAGAAGGAATTAAAGATATAAAATGTAAGGTTTAAGCAAGTAAAGATTAAAAACACATATTTCATTCTAGCAGTACTCTTCATAACCTCTGAGGCTACAGCATAACAACTCCAATGAGGAAATGACCTTAGAGTCGATGCTAGGCTGACATAAATTCCTAATACTGGGCAGAGATCAGATCCTTATGTCTGAATGGAGCTCAGCGAAAGTTTAAGCTGAAGGACTGTTTCTACTCATAGATTAGTAACCATTCATTCATACAGTATCTCTCCCTTTTTACATTCCTTCTCTCTTTCTGCTCTGTTGATCAGCTGATCTCTTAGGTACTAAGCTAATTAGATTCTGCTTCAATCTCATTTGACCAATCATCATGCACCTGACATATTTTGAATATTCTGTCATTCTCTCTTTCACAGTCAGCCTGTTGTTTCAGTGTGGACTCTGCAACCCTCCTCCACCCCAGCCACCTCCATTCCAGTTCATTAGCATCTAGTCCAGATCTTCCCAGGTCTTCTTATTATCTCATCCTACATACCTCTGTCTCCTTCTCCAAGCCACCTTATTGGTTCCTGGTCCAGCTTCTCTGAAGTCTACTTCTTCTGTGATCCCGCATCCCTCATCACCACCAGTGTCTTACCCTAACCCAACCTGCCAGATGTTGTCATGATTGCAGATCCCAATATTTAGGTGGAGTCGAATCTCAACATCGAGCTATGGTCAGATCCTGATGTCAGACTAAGAAAAGGCGACCAAATCACTTGTTTGGACCTTCCTTTTCCAAGCTCATATCCTGAATCCCAACAAATATTTATCAACACTTATATGTCCAAGTTTCTCATGGGCAATTTTCTAGTTTTAACCAACTTAAATACCAAAACAATGCATTACCCCAGCAACTCTAACTTGTCTGTATGTCAAGCAGTGTTGTTGCCAAGCTTGTTGCTATTGTATCAAACACCAAAACCATCATTATTTCAGAGGTGATTCGTCAGTAAATCAACCTTGGCATGCATCCATTGCTTAGCTAACTCAGATTATCATAATGGCAGGACCTGCTGTGAACCATCAGCTACCCTGGCTGTCATGATGAAAACAAGTCAACATTTACCAAAGAACTCCAGGAGAAGTACAACTTCCATCAGAAAGTACTGGGCAAAGAATATATGGCTTTACACACACTGCAAATGCCCACTTCCAATCTGCCGCAGTGGAGAGGCAGATGTAGAGAGCCATAAAAATTAAAATTCTTAAAACTAGCAAACACAAGCTGTGCAACAGGCCTACAGTAGCACTGATACTGTGTGACCTACTTCAGTCAAACGCTGGTGACAACCAACTTAATAGAATAAATATGTTCTATTACACCAATGCAGTCCTAATGTTTTGAGTCTACTGTCATCATATGATTACATTTGTCAAATACAGTTTGGTTGATCTTCAGAAACATGATTTTCCTCTGCTGAGGCACTTTCCATGGTGTTGAAAGATGCAAAAGTAACAAAGCATAAAATTACCATGGGCTGGTGATGAATACCAATGTAGGACTGAGATCAAATGCCAACAATGGGCTGATGTCAACAACAACAACAATCGATCAATGTCAAATCCAGATGTTTTTCTAACTTTTGAATTTAAACGCTGGTCTAATATTAAATCTCAAAGTTAAGTTGACATCAACTGTGGCTGTTCAGCTGATACTAGATAATGATGTTGGGTGGACATCAAATCCCTACATTGAGCTGATGTCCTGATATTTGGCTCACCTCAACCAAGATGATAAATTAAGCTCAAATCCTGATGTTGAATTGATATCAAATCACAACATTTGTTGGATGTTGTATCCCATCATTGGGCTGATAAAATAAATCAAATGTTTAACTACTGTCACATCAAAGTTTCACTGATTGAAAGAACCATGCTAACTCATCTTCCTACTGTTTCAGACTGTTGTCAATTCAACTCACCAACACAGTTCTTTCCACTGGTGTCAGACTCGTAACCGATGTTACACATGCAGCGGTAGCTTCCTCTCAGGTTTTCACAGATACCGTTTTGACATATATCCGGGTCCAGAGCACACTCATTGATGTCTATGAGAAGGCAAGAATTATGAATGTAAAGCTTAAATGTTTTTCTAGACGTTACATAAACACTCATGAAGAACAATCTCACCTCTGCCATCAGTGGTAATGCCAATACCACTGCTGCAGACGGCCTGGAACTCAGCTTAAAAACACACATAAGAATAAACAGAGTTTTTAATAATTTCATGACCCGGGGGTTTCCAAAAGTTAAAAAATATTTAAAGGCAGGACATTTTTTTTTTTACCAGAGTTTCTGGAAGGGCAGGGTTGGCATGGCTCTCCAAAGCCGTGTTCAGGATTTGCACAGCAGCACTCAGACTTGGTCACGGCACCGGGGAAAGGACGAGAGCATGTGCCCATTTTTATGGCACCGTAGCAGGTGGTTCTCATGTGTGTGTCCACACACACTCTCCCGTCTACATCAATAGCCAGGCCTGGAGGGCACTCGCAACGGAATGAGCCTTCAGAGTTGATGCAGCGGCCGTTCATACAGATGCCAGGCGTGACACACTCATCTATGTCTGCAGGAGAGAGGGAACACAATGTAAACATCAAATATGGAATTTAAACTAAGGTTTATGTGATTACAGATTGTGTTATAATTAGAACTTTTACAAGGAGAATTCCTCCACAGTTGACTTCAGAAAATATTCAAATCATTAAACCATTTCCTCTTTAAATTGACCTAAAGCTTCTTTCTTCTGGTGATGAGGGAACACAATGTACACATGGCTACAGGCTATGAGCTAAGGTCCATGTGTGCAGATGGTGCATGTTAATTAGTGAATTTAAAGGAGAATTCCTGCACAGACAGCTCCAGAGAGTAAACCATGAAATCATTTCCTTTTCAAAGTCCAAAGCATTATTTGGACTGAAACAAGTATTTGGGTTATGCACCTGTGTTGTCTGTGTTATGGTGTGATTGAAATGGAAGGTCAGCTGCTCTTAAAACTTCCAAACAGACAAAATTCATCTCTCCCTTGGTCTACTTTTGGATTGTGTGAAGTAGAAACACAGAGATGTTTCAATTAATCCAGGTTCTTAGACAAAACTGTTCAAAAACCAGGTCAGGAAGAGATCTGCAGGATTCTTTAAACACCACATCAGTCATAACTGTTCTGAAGGCCCTTGTTTGACCCAAGACATGATGCCTCTGTTCATACTTTACAAATCATTCATACCGGTGCAGTAGCGTCCATTGGGTGCTAAAGAAAAGCCAGGTTTGCAGATACACTTAAAGCTGCCATCCTCATTGATGCACATGCCATTGAGGCACATGTTGGTGGTGGCGCACTCGTCATGATCTGGAAAGGGGGGGATACAAAATAAATCAGGCCACGTTTGTAAAAGTGTGAGTTCAAGTGCAGATCGACTTGTTTCTGTTTTGGCTCCTTACCGACACAGTTCTTCCCATCAGTAGTTATTTCAAAGCCAGCGTTGCAGACGCACTGAAAGCTTCCCTCTGTGTTTACACAGCGACCATTGCGACACATCACTCCATTCATTATACACTCATCAATGTCTAAAGAGAGGAGAGCAGGGAGAGAAAGGGGAGAGAAGATACTTCATTTAATTAAAGTGGGTTATGTGTGTGTTTTAATGGCACATGTAGAAAAATTATACCAAAGAAACATTTCGAGGAGGATCAAACTTTGACGGCTTAAGCAGAAACATACCAATACAAGCTTGTTTGGACAGAGTTCCTTGGTAGCCCTCGTGACATTTACAGTGGTAGGATCCAGGTGTGTTGACACAGTCTCCGTTGGTACATGGTTTACTCACGCATTCATCCACATCTGGAGAGAGAAAAATCACATAAAAACATGAACCATCATACCTGGCACAATAATAGGCTGGAAAAAGCAGGTTTTTTAAATTTATATAGCATTTTCCTGCAACATCCACTTCCTTCTATGGACAGAAGATGGCAGTGCAGTGCATGAAATTAACAATGGGACTTCAATTCTTCTTTCAATGTATCTGCCTACATCTTCCTGTCTGTGGTTATGAAGAACCAACTTAAGAATTTAGTATGACGCAAGAACATCAGTCACTTGTTAAAAAACAAGTTTTTTACTACCACTTCACTCTCTTAAATGCATTTTCAATTTATCTTTAACTTTGTTCATTTTTCTGCTTATAATCCTTCATCCATTTCTAATCCTTCTAACATTTTCCTCTAATTTTTCTCTATTGCTTTAATATGTATTTACTTAATTATTCATCATAATTAATCTAATTTGATCTTTATTTCATTCTGTTTTATGTGATGTGATGTTGTTTCTTCTTTTAATCATCATTTTGATTACTTTTCCAAATTGAACTGCTGACTTTTTATTAATCTTCCAGTAGCTCTCTGGACATGTTCATCTGAAAGGGTGACTTTTTCCACTTTTATTTGTGGTAATTTTGGCTGTGTTGCTATTAAATAAAGTTTTTCCCCATTTCTTTTTTTTTATTAATTCTTTTAACCAACTTGAGTCCTGTCTAAAACTACCAAATGTGAATATAATGTTGAATATTTGGGTGATTTTAACCCTTTAAATGCCAGTTTGACTACAATAACTCATCAAATTAAGAAAGTTTGTTTTCATATAATTTTGAATGTTTTTATATAATTTCTCAATTCATGCTTTTTACAGTGGGCATTTTTTTCAATGGCTGGCTTATCAGGGTAGTGCTTTTGAATGATACTGGAGGGCTTTCTGCCTTTCAGAATCTGCCTGCTGTATTTTTAGGGCCCAAGCACTGAGTGTTTGCTGGAGCCCTGTTATAATCTTAGGCATTTTTTTCTCCCTTCGGCCCATTTTCAGGGAATTTGGTTTGTTCCTATTGGCATAAAAATTGCTAAACACCTCGAGGTTTGAGGAAACACAAGGTCAAAATTTATTTCAGACATGGACGTGATAAATTTGATGCTATCGTCACCTTTTGTGATTTGGCATAACACTGCTAAAAGGCAGTTTTAGCTAGATTTATGAAAATTGCTGCACAGATGCTGCTTGAATGGATCTACAAAAACAGAGAGAATTGGGGTGTTTGGGACATTTTCAGGGGTCATACTGGGATGAAGTAAACTAGTTTGATTCCTATTATTTGCACTTATTCTAGTCTTTCACAATATCTTGTAGACTCCTCTCTGTTTGCCTGACTGTTGATGAATATTCTGATATCTTCCTGAGTGCTTTGTAAATGTCTGTTTTTAAAGGTGCTGTGCAAATTATTACTACTGATACTATTTTAATAGTGTGTGCATACTTCTTACCAATACATTCCCCACGAACATCCTGTCTGTAACCCATGTTGCACTCGCAGCGGTAGCTTGTGGGTGTTGGGATACAACGTCCATTCAGACACAGGTTGGTGAAATGTTTGCACACATCAATGGTTTCGTTCACAGACACAGTTCCTAAAAACAGCAGGAAAGCATTTAAATACACCTAATCAAGACTATAATGCGACTCAATTACTACATATTAAAGTGTAAAGGATACCCACCTATCAGAAGGCCTCCTCCATTACCTCCTAAGCCTCCTCCGTTACCCCCAAAGCCCCCACCGTTTCCTCCAAAGCCTCCTCCACCACCTCCGTTACCAATGCCTCCGTTTCCATTACCATTAGGCACACTGGGGAACTTGAATCCATAGTTGAACCCATTGCCATTGGTGTTAGGGAAATGTCCGTTGGGGTATCCATGAGGCAGACGTTGGGGAACTCCCAAAATACACAACCGCCTGAACTCGTCTGAAAGAGACACAGAGTTCACAAGGAACAAGTCAGTGGATGCAGTTAAAGTTGATCATCAAAATCATCCAGACTGAAAGGGCACCTGTTGCTTTTTAAAATTAGACATGTAGATGATCATCCAACTGAGTATTGCCTTGACCAAAAAAAATTATATACTAGCAACACTCCTGTATCTAGTGACATCATGTCTTGTGTCTCTTTCACTTATGTTGGAAAAAAACAAATGTCTCAGTGTCTATTATGTGACTTTTTGGGTTTACTACAGCACTGCATATATGTATGCTTTCACTTCATATGACAATAACAATAAATCAAAAGCACACATCTTATTTTGGCGGTGCCAGCAAAAGAAGATCAGTAACAGATCAGCTATGGATCACAAGGTCTCACGCAGAGGAAGAGTGCTCTAAATTCCTGCTTGACAGAGGAGATGATGGGTCATTATCTCGGCACAAATCTCTTCCATCTTTCTCTGTTTAGCTTGCACTTATGACATCATGCTTATCAGTCAGCGTGGATGCTCTTCCCTCTCTGTCGCACACACACAAAGCTCTCTCTAATGGCTTAAATCCTGTGTGCTTTATTATGACTGGGTTGGCTCATTTGGCACTTGTGAAACATTCATGCATGTGTGGCTTTATTTACTGCATGAGCTCATGCCAAGTCATAGACAAACTATCTCAGGGGCTGCCAGTTTTGTGTCAGCAGAGGAGGAAGGTAATGAATGTTCTGTCCTGAGTTAAAACTAAATCCAGTGCTTTATTAGGGATGACAAAGGGTACATGATGTTAGAACCATGTGCTTTAGTCAACAACTGAAACCTTGCATGTTACCTTTGTTTCGTTGTGTGTACTCACCAGATCCCCTGACAGGGCACATCTCAGGGATTTGTCCCAAAGCCCAGCAGCGTCCTGTATCACAGCAGCACTGCATCTTGGTGAACTGACCGGTCAGCTCTGCAGCACAGCGGCCGTTAGCCAGAGCAGAAAAACAGGTGCCCACGCGCTGATCTGAACAAAAAATAGACAAATTAAACAGTCAAGACCAATCACAAGGCAGGAAAACCTATTTACAGACACAGATCTTATCATTTAAGAAAATATTTTACATATTATTGCAACCCTTTCGGAAATACATGGAAAATCTACAATTGAACACCAGATGCTACCACCATATATCTCTACTGTAAATCAGCTTCTGTTGTAAATAATAGTTTACTCTTCCATGTTGGTTCCTAACCTGGAGATTGCCACCAATCTCATGGAGAGTTATGAGGCTCTGTCTGCTCTGAGGTTTCCAAAGCTAGATTTGCACATATTTGCTGAAATAATGAGCTGATGACTGAGTTTATTTAGGTCTATTCTGATGAGAGTTTATCAGCTCCAAGGAATAACAGTTGAGAACTGGTGCTCTAGGGTGTTTCCATGAGGTGTAGGTGCAACAGAGAAATAAAGGCACAACCAAGTCATACTTTTCACCAGAAAGGGCAGCTAAACACTGCATTCAGCCAGTTGCTGAGTCAGTGTTTGAATTAGGGCTTCAGGTAACAAATTAAGTACCTTTTTAACCACTAACACGTCATTATATGTGGGAAAAGGTTACAGGTAATCACTGCTCTTAAAGTAGCATTACTTTAAGTCACTGGGCTGGCCTGGCAGGGGAGGAAGCCTCTTTATGGGCAGGCAGTGGGAAAGGTTGCCTGGGGTCTCGACAAACTGCAGGAATCTGAAGGGCCTCCAAAAGGGGGTCTTATTTGTTACAGTTTTCCAGGTCAGGGTCAGTGGGGCAGAGAGAGAGGGGGCTGTGGTTCAAAGAGTGTGTGAGGAGTAAATGGAGGAGAAGACAGGGGGTTTCTGGGTATTTTAGGAAAATACCACGAGAGGGGAAAGCAAGCACGTGTATCATTTTGGGAAGTGAACACTATATGTGAAAAGAATAGTGAGTGCATTAGTGGGGAAAAAAGGGGAGAAAAAGGAAAGGCAGAATGAAAGGGGGAGGGAGGAGCACAAGTCGATTAACTCGCTAATGAGCCAGCAGTCTGGAATTAATCAGTTCCATGTGGAGCAATTCTTGCCAATTAGATAGAACATGAGGGGCTGCGCTGTGTCTGGGAGCACAGAAAGTACAGTACTTACACATTAACAGGCAAATACATAAAAAGTCAAAGAATATCTAGAAAAATTTACACAGAAAATGTGTAGATACAAACTAAAATACAGCAAATACACTGCAGTATAAATGTTAATGCATACATAAAAACATAAACCAGAAAACATCCCATAAGTCTGACAGAGCTGCAGGGCAGTTGGAGGTGTAGAGGGAGGGGGTCAGGGTTTGCTGATGAGGATGATGAGGACTTAAATTGGATCCAGACCGTGGTTTGTTGCTAGTGTTGCTCCACTTCACGGACATATGCTTTCATTTGGTGAGGTGTTTTTACAGACTGACTCACTGGACAGGTCTTATTTTTTGTTAGAGCTTCCACTGTGTGACAGCGCATTACGCAGTGAATCCTGTTAGGCATCCCCCACAACCCCCCACAGCTCCCACCGGCCTACTTCACCACAATCCAGTACTGTGTACCTCAGAAAACACAAACCTCTACGCCTTGATCCACACATCAAAACTGTACATCCTGCTTCTTAAACATGAAGGCGAATGAGAAAGACATCAGCCCATTAAACACTACTCACTCTTTTATTACTCTGAGATCTAACCACAAAAAAGACAAGACAGATCAGACGGTGTGGGAAGTTTAATCAAAGTGTGAGTAACATCAGAGAGGAAACATGCAGTGTCTACGACATCTGTGATTCCAGGCCCTGGTTTGTGTCTAACAGTCACTGTTGTCTTACTTAAATTAATTAACTGAGTTATTGTAATGAATTCAAAAAAAGGGATATAGGTGATTTTTTTCTGCAGTTCGTGAGGTGATGAGACTGCATGCAGATTTAACAACCATAGCACACCTGTGGAGGGCTTCCAGGGCAGTTTAGGACTGTATCTGTCACAAATGGAGCAAACTGCGAACCTAAATCCCCAGAAAAAGGTGCTGTTTTTTAAGCGGAATTTGTTTCAAAGAGGTAATTTGTTAGCTACAGTGTTATCTGTAACCACCAATCTCCTGTATCAGACTTCCTGGTGAGGGACTGTGTCAATAAGCACCATTTTCAATATAAAACCAACATGGACGTGCTCCCAGGTGTCTATTTCCCTATACCACTAAGCTTCCATTTAAAATGCATTTACCGACAAGTCTACAGAAGAGAAAAAGCTTAGAGTCAAAACTGTCAAATTCATACCAGGGTCATTGTGTCAGTGGGAATGATGTGAGCCCAGTATGATGAGCTGAGCGTAGCTTAAGTTAGCAGCCAGCTCCACTAGCTTTCATTCCCCTTTTAGACTCATATAGCACCTAATGTGGTAACTTTTCTTCTCCGTTAAGTAGTTATACGTGAGTTTAACCCTCAACAGCCTACATACAAATTTATTCTTACTTTTTTGGTAAAAAAGAAACCGTCTTATGCTATTTCTACACTATGCTAACAGCTTAGCTCTACATGTTTATGTCCGGTGAAGTCCTGGGGAAAGCTCTGACAAGAAAGCAGCGGCCTTTAACTGAAGCTACACCACATACTAGTAATGGGAGGTTTCATTATAGTTTCAAAAGACCATTTGACCAGGATTTTAGGCCTGTGGTTTTAAAAATGATATATTATTTGTTTAGCTGACTCGTAAATTAATTTGATAAACAAAAGTAAACCATTTAGCAAGCTAACTGCACGCATTCCTCATTATGCGCTCACAGAGCTGTCAGTTGAAAATAGTTAAGCTTACTCATCTCACTCATCCAAACAACTGCTCCCTCAATGACCAATCAAAATTAAGGAGGGCAGGACTTCTGATATGAGCTTTGTCAACAATACAACAACGTCTGAGAAATACCGCTGACTCATCTTTTTGAAGGTGCAATTTCCAGGTCTACATCTGCTGTATAACGACAGGATTCCTTTAGAGTGTGTCAATGTTTGCTTAGTTATTTTTCCTTTAATTAAGTAAAATATTGAGCTCACTAAGCTAGCATCCGCATAGATACAAGTGAGGAGAGCAGAAATCAACTTTGGAATTTAGCAAAACTATAAGCACTAATGAAAACTGCTCTAAAACTGAGAATGTGGGCACTGTCTGTCACCAAACACACTGTGCTCGATTGGCACTGGACCAGCGCATTGCTTCATTTTCATGCTTCAGGTACCGTCCTTAACACACAGTGACAGCAGTGCATCAGTGGTTAAACTCCCCACCAGCCACTGCATGGCCAGGTGCTTCGTACCAGAGATCGAAGCCTTGTTCGGGGATCGCCTCCTAGCATCATGGGTAAGTGAGAAGAAAAGAAAAGAAAGGGGCAGTGGTATTTCACCAGCAGCTGAGGCCTCCTGTCTATTCTACACCTCGAACAAAAGATGGTGCTGAATTTCTTCTTCTGTGCTCTGAAACTGCCTCAAACATAGCTGCTCCTATGGCAGGTGAGATGGACAAAACAACTGTTCTCTAGGGGGAAACACACTGCCAGCTGTGGCTGGCAGCTTCAGGAATAGAGCAGTGGCCTAAAGTGCAGCGGCATGTCCACGGGCATCTGGCTGTTTGCAGGTTTGGGAGTGATTGCTTTGATGTGCGTTGGATGGCGTCATTTTGTTTTGGGCAGCAGGTGGAGCACTGCCCAACACATTGCCAAATTTGAGGATATTTATAAATATATTTCTTCTTGATGCTAAAAACCTCCATTTCATTTTGATCTCATATTTTGATATGCTTCTAATGGATTGTTTTGCTTAAAGTCATGTCTTAATTGTTCATAATGTTGTAAATGCTTTGTCTTTAGCACACTAGAAAGCTGAATCGCTTTATGGCACTACAAATAAACTTGCCTTTCCTTGTTACTGTGGTTTAAAATATCAAAATATTGTTTGGATGTGGCTTGTTCTAGTCTGGTTTTGCTTCACCTTGCTATCTTTTCCTCTGTCTCTTCCCAGTCTGCTTTTTTTCCAGATTGTAAGTGGGATGGAAACAGGCGAAGGATATATGGTGGTTTATGTCTGGCACCTGTTTTATTTGCTCTTTCTTTTTATGTTTCCACAGGCGGCAGAAATACATCTGAAGGGAGACGGGTGCAGGATCCTGATGTCAAGAGATAGGGTAGAAAAAGGTCTAGGTGCAAAGAGGATAATAGATAAAAAAAAGGTAGAAGAAGTCCAAGACGGCTTCTGTTTTCAATTAAAGGAGTTAGAGAGAAAAAAAACAAGCACCACTAAAGGAAAAGAAAAGAGAGGAGATGAGAGAGTAGTTAAGTTCCAGAGAAAACAAAGGGGTTTTCTTCTATGAATCACTGAACTCTAAGCTCGGAGAACTACTTTAGTGTGATTCACACTCTAAAGAAAGACAATCATGTCTCCTAAGGGGAAAGAAGAAGAAAGAGGATGATAGTGGAGAGGGGGAAAAAAGACTTAAATGAACACAGTTAACAGCAGACAGATGGAGTGCTTTGGGTTATGGTGATTGGAGCACTGTGTCAATGTGCGATCTACAATCACTCAGGCACGAGCACAACAGGCTGCCAGGAACTACTTTATTTCTAATGACACCGATTATCTTTCCAGGGCTTTATTTGTTTGTTTTGGAAAAACAGAATTGAATGTGTTTTTCTGAATAAATATTGACAGTTCTCCTATCAATAATCAATCAGATATTTTAGACATTTTCAAGTCTTTATGTAGCCCTTGTATAAACACTACATAACAAAAGTGTCTGATTAAATTCTCTGCATTACTGAGCTCAAATTCAGACCGTCTTAGTACTTAAGCACTGCAGACTCCAACCTTTGTGCCTGGCAGAGGACCCATGTCTTGTGTCCTGAGATGCACTGACCTCGTGCACATTGCCATGTCTATATAAAAAGAATTTTCCCAGTTTGGCATGGAATAATTTGACTGGCCTGCATGGAGCTCTGACCTCCACCCTTTTCAGCACAAAGCATAAAGGTCTTATCAAGCATAAGCACTTAAAGCTTTCTTAGCTGCAAATGAACAATCCCTGCAGCAAGGTTTTCTTGTGGAAAGTCTTCACTGAACAAACAGCAAAACAATCCCACAGTGTTTCAATATTCTGATTTCCACATACTTTCCAGGCTTATTTGTTCCACCCTGCTGAGGTTATTGGTGCCATCTTTTGTGCTCCTCTGTCTATTTCCTCTTTGTTTTCCTTTAAACAACACCACATGTCTGATACACCAACGTTAAATGATCCACCACATGACAGGCAAACCCACACACTGACTGTCAGATCAACTCTGCCATGTTTATGTATGTGACCCATGTGTAGGCTCATGAGTAGTGTTCTTCTTGGCCTTTCTGAACAATCTTTTCTCAAAATGTTTCCAAAATAAAACTAGATATACTCTCTGTTTCTTCCTACACCTCATAGATATTTGACTGCATGACCACTAAAGGTTTGTTTGATACAGGAGCTTTTATTTTGGCGGGGTAGGTCTGGGGCTCTGAGGCTGATAGAGTGAAACAGGCCGACCCGTGAGCTGTCTGTTTCAGGACTAAATCTTGAACTAATATATTAACACCTGGCTGTGTTTCAGTATGGCCGCTGTAAGGGAAGAGGATCGCAGGAATACATTAGCACCTGGTAGTGTTTCATGGGACATGTCAGAGAAGTATGCACTGTATGGGTGTCAGCATGTGTTTATAAATGAGTCACAGGGGGGCTAAACTGAAGGAGATTGATGTTGTCAGGCCCAAAAAGTGTGTGCAAGTTTGTTTGTCTGCATATGGTAACTGCTGGCTCGCTTTACTCATCAGAGCTCCACCCACAGGAAGCAGTGATGGAGGGAGGACATCAACGTCCAGATGTGAAGCCAGAAGTGTGTTTAGCTGGCCAGGGGGCGAGGAAATTAACTAAAGAGAGTGAGAAGGAGAAATGTCAGAAATGTGTTTGTGTACTTGTGTGAGACTCACCCACACATCTGGAGCCATCTGTGCTGGAGATATAGCCTCGTGGACAGGTGCAGACGTAGCTTCCAGCAGTGTTGGTGCATTCCCCTCCATCACATACACCAGAAATGGTGCTGCATTCATCGATATCTGAACCACACAAACACAGAGAGACAGCGTTAATACCACCAGCAACTAACACGTTTATCAACATTTATGATGGTTTGTTTGGAAAGAAGCAGTAGCACACTTCACTAATGTTTATGCACCGGAAAAACAGTTTCTGTTTGAGGAAAAATCAAGTGACTGTAAAGGCTCTGTGGTTTAAAAATGTAGTATTACTCTGCTTTTATATATTCTGGTGAGGTTTGACATCAGGCTTGTTTGCCACAACCACAGGCACAGGTGGTGACCCACAGTGTTGAAGATGAAGCCAAAGTGCAAAAAAACTGTAGTTCCTCCAGTGTCCACTTGAGACTTCATCCAAAAGACCCTTTAACACCCATTCTAAAATGACCTTTTGGAGGGCAGAAATAAACACATTTGCAGCCTGAATCAAAATACAAATGTGGTCTGAATAGTTCATGTCTTGGCTGCTACACACTGCAGTGGGGATTATGTGTTTATAACTAATTCATTTTGATGATATTAAGGCTAAAAGTTGTTCATTATTACGGGCTTGGTTGATTTGACTGACAGGCAGGCACATTGTAGCTGTTAAGACCCAAGGCCTGTCTCAGCTTCAGCTCTTGGCCTGCTACTAAAAGTAGCTTGTGACATATGGCATTTGCTACTAGGGGGGATCAATAAAGCCTGTCCAGAAACCAGTGGCTCACGTCACTAGGGCCGGCACTGTCCAGTTGGTTGGTTGGTTGGTTGGGCATTAAAGTAGATATCAAGTAGAGAGTGAATGCTAGTAGTCCAAAAAAAGCATATGTTATGTTATTTCCTGATTGTTTACAGCAAAAAAAAATCTTGGAAACACATCAATAAGTTGACATAAATGTGCTGGAAGCTGCAAGATTTTGTCCATATTAAAGTGGGCTTCAAATGTTTTTGCCTTGTCTTTGTCACAGCCTCTACCCTCACTGCCTGTTTAATTATAGTGGCAAATACATTTTATTAAGTACCCATAGCATCTTGTTTAAACATATTAAAAATAGTGTATGGTACAGACAGATAGAGAGTGAATGAGAGAAATATCTCCTGGTCCCTAAAAGTTTTTCTTTACATCAATTGGGTCCTGTTAATCATTATAGTTATAAGATGAGACAAAAACAATTATCCAAGCTGATTTGTGATCTTCCATTGGCCAATCAATTGTACAGCATGTTAGGGTAACCCCAATGGACCAAGTTTTTCTTGGTTGACTCAGGCCCTAGACATCACAGATAGACCATGTCCATGTCACATAGTCCATGCATGTCCATGACGGAAGCCCTCAAACACAAACAAGGTGTGACTCTGTTGGAGTCAAACAGCAACTGCACTGACCAATGATTTATTTATATGTTCAAAAATGGAGCAAAGCCTGTAAACTACTTCAGGCTGACAACTTGAGCACGCTGATTTCACACCTGACATGCATCAAAATCAAATCACCTGACGAACATCATCCCAATTCAATGGTCTATTTAAGCTGCAAGATTTCTGGTCCCTCCCTCTGCTCTGCAATTGCCAGTTATGCCTTAATTCAGCATAATTCTCCTGCTATTCATGTTTGTCTTGTAATGTGCCTTTAGAATGTATTCTCCCCGTTGGATGTTTTACCCTTTTACTGAGTTTATAAATCATTCATAGTCAATGTAATAGGCTTTGTGGACAAAGAAAATATCCCAAAAAACCTCTTTAATGTCAAAATAAAAACAGATTTCTACAAAGCAATGTTAAATTAAACAAACATATTTAAGGTAAAATAAGTGATTGCCTGAATATTTGCCCTGTTTAAAGTGGCCTTATTCAACAGAGGTCCAGCCCATTGGTGCTAGTAGTCTCACACCCCAAACTTCCATATACAGCGTGTACGCCGCGGAACGCTGGCGAATCAAACTGCGGAGTACTTCGCTCCCTCTCTAGTCTATCAGAGCATTTCCATAGCTAGGGGCTCTAGACTGGCAGCGGCGCATGCCTGGAACTTCGTTTCAGATACGCTGCAGGTCTATTTTAGCGCCGGCCACTGCCAAACCTTGCAAATTCACTGTTGTTCAGAAAGCACCAACCATGGAAGTCACAAGCGTAGAACATCCGGTACTTTGTAAATAAAACACAATGCACGGACTTCTGATCATAAATCATGAAAGAACAGGGAAGTAAACTTTCCCACCGCCAAGAACAGTTATTCCAACTTTACGAAGCACTGAGTTAAACACACGGAACAGCTAAGTTAGTTTCCAGGGAGCTGGATGCTACAAACACCGCTAACCCAGGTACAGCTCACGTCTCACACATACCTTTTGGTGAACTCTAGTCCAGTTTTGAGTTTTCATTGGCTTTCTCTTTGCCACTCCCCAACAAAGCTTGACTGGTGAAGAACATGGGAAATAGTTGTATGCAGAGTCTCTCCCATCTCAGCTGCTGAAGCTTGTAAGTCCTTCAGGGTAGTCATAGGTTCCTTTGTTGCCTCTCTCAACGGTCTCCTTCTTGCATGGTCACTCAGTTAGTACGGCCTGATCTAGGCAGTTTTACACATGTGCCATATTCCCTCCGTTTTTTGATGATGGATTTGACTGAACTGCATCCCCTGACTTATTCTTTTGAACAACATTTTCTCTTAGTTGTTTGGAGTGTTCTTTTGGCTTCATTGTGTAATGGTTGCCAAGAATACTGATTAACCAGTGACTAGACCTTCTGGGCACAGGTGTCTTTATATTACAATCACTTGAGACATTTCACTGCACCCCCATTTAACTAGTTGTGAGACTACTAGCATCAATTAGCTGAACCTCTGTTGAATTAGGTCAGTCATTTAAAAGGGGGAGATAACCATTATGCAGTCACTTATTTTACTTAATTTATATCTGTTTAATTGGCATTACTTTGTAGAAATCGGTTTTCACTTTGACATTAAAGAGGGTTTTTTGTTTGTTTTTTGTAAAAAAAAAAAAAGCCAAATTACATAGGCAATGACTGATTTATAAAATCATTAAAAGGGTAAAACCTCCAAGGAGGTAAATACTTTTTAAAGGCACTGTAACAGATAAAGCCATAATTCAGAGTTAACCAATGGTAAATTTCAGGGAAATTGTTCAAGGCACAAACAACCCTGTGAACATTGTAATGCAACTTAAATTTATTTAAATGACCCTGAATGCGGCTCGATTATTTGGTAAATTATGTGTCAACGAGTGAATCCAAACCACCACTGCCAACTACAATAAAACAAATGGGCTGATTAAGAGAGAGACCCCTAGTGAATACGCTCACCTAATTTAAACAGGCCACAGTTTGACTCAGAAATATGTACAGTGTCTGGGAGCACCTGGTCACGTTGCCTGGCAGGGCCCACCTTTGGGTGGTACACTTTATGATGGCATTAAGTTGTATTACTTGTGAGGTGCAGGCTCATAGCTCCATGACGGGGGGTGGGGGGAGACGACTTAAGTGAAGTTCCAGAAGGTATTGGGTTTTTATGATGTGTCACGCTTATTTATACGCATTCGTAATTACTGCACTACTGCGGGGCATAATTACAACAGTACAGTGTGTGTGCCCTTTACCTTCCGTAGGGGTGTGTGTTTGTCTTCTTTGGAGTGAATATAAAATGTTTCTCTTGTGTGTTTGTGCTAGTGTGGATGTGAAGTGTGGCCTGCCATGGGAAGCTAACGGCTGTTCTTCCCCTGCTGACTCCTGTCTGACAGCAGCAGCAGTAGAAGGCCTAGGTGAGGCTGTAAAAGCCCAGCCAAATAAACCTTGTGTCAGCAGCAGCAACCCGCCAGACATTACGCTCCACACAGACGTAGAGCTTTGGGACTGAATGTGTGTATGGAAGGAAATGTGTGTCACCTGGATAAAGGTCTGTCCCAATCTGCCAAGAATGAACACATGCAAACATGTAAGGATCATTTATATGTTAAAAACTTCACATAAAGTGTAATTTAGCCAGTCTCCATTGTTTCATGCTGTGTGAAACAGCCTGTGCATGTGTGTATTTGTACAACATGAGTGCGTGAGAATCCGCAAGTGTCAGAGCGACGGGGAGGTCCGTGCATGTAATGAGAAAGTCTCCCTGATGCTGTAAGTGTTTCTTTGTTCAGCACTAACAGCTGGTTTTAAGCCAAAAGGTTGTATTTATGGAAGGAGAGGCAGAAAAAAGCAGAAAGAGAAGGAGGAGGAGGAGGAAAGGAGAGACTGAACTAACAGCAGGCTATAAAACCAGGTGCCTTTTTGAGCCCCAAAGGATCAGACATCAGTGACATCTTAACTGCAATTCATCTTAACTGCTCAAAAAACTCCCTCATTTCCCCCTGAAAGCTCGCAGTGAGGCTGTTTGTTCATTATCTCAAATAAAAACCTTCCCCAGAGGATCGGCTCTGATTGTTGGGAGATTTCCCTAAACATGGCTTTCCTGATCCTTGACTCTCGTAATAAAAGTTCTTTGTTTTTACCAAACTTTCTCTCCCCTGACTCTGCATGGGTAAATGAAGAAACCACAACATTATACTAAAACCAACCAGGCAGCTCGGACATCATTTTTAACTAAAACACTTAATAGCTCCATTATTTATGAAGATCATTCTTTGAATTGGGGAATTTGAACATGGTTTGCTGCTACTTTATCACCTTTTTGGCCTTTCATGCCAGGTGTGAGCTGTCCAAATGAAGTAGCAGCAGCTGAACAAGCAGTGAAGCTGAAAACACCCTCTAAAAGTGTCCCTCCATGTCATTCATAAACACTTTCATATGTTTGTTGATTCTTATTAAATGCCGTCATGTTTAACTTTTGACCTGGAGGACTTACAATAAACAACTCAAAGTTCTGGCAAAAAAATCCAAATGTTTTGTTCAATGCTGACAAGATTCATCTGCTGTTCAATCAACAATCAATCAGTTCTGAGAATCAAGTTGGTTCAAGTATCCGAAATGGGAAGATTTGTTTCAGATAAAATGAGAGTTTGAGTTGAGATTTCTTACTTCTCTGGGTGAAATGTGTTCATTTAAAAGTATCAGAACGGTTATCCATGGATGAAAATAATAAATCACAGCTGTAGTTATGTTGTGACTATTATCGCTTTTGCTGCATGAAATAACAGTCTTAATAAAAACTGGAAAGAGACCGACTGAGTGCAATTTAAGTTGCACTTCTTTTAACCTTGGGACACCCTCAGGGTCTCCAAACCAGCTGTTGTTTCTCTTCTTCCCTGTTTTCTCATTAATCACAACATAATCAGCACTTAGCACACACTTTCAACACGGCCAAGTATTAGAACTCGTAAATTTGGTTGGGGGGGGGTAAGAGGGCTGTTTATTCATTTATTTATTTATTTGAAATAGGAAAAGTGCACTTTAAATAGCATGAACATATAAATAAGGCTGAATGAAATCACTGCTTGATTTCCATCTGTAGTCCTCTGGTTGGTTGGTTGTAGAGAATGTAGGGATCATGCAGCTGGGTCACTGTTACCAAATATAAAGGAAAGTCTCTGGTGTGTTAAATATATTTACCCAACAACTTTCATCTATGATGTAAGAAAACTGTTTGAATGGCTTGTTAATGATTTAAAAGGGAGAAATATAGTAATCTAAGGGAAATGAAGAAAAGCTCCTTAAGTTTTAAAGTAAAACAGACAGAGATATTAAGAAATGCATGGGAAAAACTATCAAGATCCATATAAGTTAGCAGCTGAGGACTAGATTACGACTCTGATGAACCACCAGTCACATATCAGGACACTTTCCATGAATTTAAATGGAGCTCAGTGGAAGACTGTTTCTTACTCATTCATAAGTCACCACTTGTTCATTTCTCTCTCTTCTTCTATTCTTTCTCTATTACCCCCTTGATTACGGATGCTCACTCTAAGTTCTAGGCTAATAAGATTCTGCCACAGCCTGGTTTTGAGCAGTCGTCAAGCTTCTGTCATATTTTAAATCTGTTGTTCTCTCTTCTGCAGTCAGCATGTCTTTTCAGTATGGACGCTGCAACCCTCCTCCACCCCAGCCACCTCCATTACAGCTCATCAGCATTTAGTCCAGATCCTCACTGGTCTTCTGCTCATCCCATCCTGCATACCTCTGTCTCCTCTTCCAAGCCACCTCATCTGTGTCTTTGTCTAGCTTCCCAGAGGTCTACTCCTCACTGAAATTATATAAAACCGTGGAAGCTCAGGTGTAATTTTACATTGGAGGGATGCAAAATGCGATACAGCAAGTTGGAAAACCTAAACAACGCAGCTATACAGTTTGTGTTGTCTCCAGCTCCATAAAAAAGATCAGATAATCCTTTATTGATCCCCTGTTGCCTCTAATGATGGCTCGGTTGTATCTAGTGGAGATGCATCAACCTTCAAGGAGAGCCCTCATCCCCAACCCTTTTTGTGCTATATGGTAACAATGTGACAGTGACTCAAGTATCTGCACCCAAATGACTTATAGTTCAGAATCTTTCTGAAATGGCCTGAACTGTTGGAATCCAATCAAAACGACTAGTTAACCTGGGAATCTGGTGACTTATAGCTTGTTGTGAATTTGAAGGTGGGGATGCAAGTTTTAAGTGAACATTAACATTTGTACTCTTCCTATATCTGCTGTATGTGGCTAATAAAAAGAGAATTTAGGTAATAATTCATACACTGCTGCAGTACAACAGGGAGCTGAGTAGAAAAGATATCATCTGGCTGGAGAACTTTAAGAGCTTTCTGTAATCCTCCCAAAAGACTAACAACACATCGGCCGAAGTCCAAGAGACACAACCCCTGCCTGGCTAACCATCAGGCTCTTTAGGCTGAGCATTGTTTGAATTCCAAAAAATCAACACATTGTAACGTGAATCCACTTTGCGTGTGAGTGTGTGTGTGCTTTCATGTGCATGTGTTTATGTGCACATGTCCAGACTGTTTAAAGGCTGAACATGTCGTCACTTTTCAAACGCCCACAGAGAGTTGTCAACTGATCCCACCAAACCCACAGTTATCATAAAGTGCACAGTCCGTGACTGTCTCACCATCAACTCAACAAAATGTAACCTAACATCAACTTTATGCCCTGCGTATGTTCGATATGTGAGCATACTGAAGTAATCTATGTAAAGTGATATATTTTGCAAAGCACTTTATATTATCTACCTCCTCCCCAAAAAATTTTAACCTTTTGTTATGCTACTTCTTAAGTAAAAACAAGCTGCCGAATGCTAAAAAAGTTTGATTTTCTTTGCTTCATATCTATGACTTTAGTAGCTTTTTTCGGATCAGTATTTTAAAACATTAACTTGTAGATGAAGGGAGTTTGCCAATATGTTTTATATACTGGCAAATTCTCACTTATTAATACAAACAATTCCAGACCTTTAAAGCAATCATCTTTGAGAGCCATCTCTAGGAAGGGAGGTTTTTCCTCCATGGGTCGGTGTAGCCAGTGGAAAGCATTAAATGACATCCAGCAAAGATTTCCTTTTCTAAATGGTACCATTTCTCACTCCGTAACATCTTTCAGAGTTATTTCCATTCATCTTTTTTCTTCAAGTCTCATTTCAATGACACAACATAAGTTACACAGTTTCTCACACCAGCTAAAGTGCCTTTGAATATTTAACACTTTATTGATTTTATAAATCAATCATGGCTTTTTGATTAAAAAAAAAACAAACAAACAAAAAATAACAATTTAATGTGTAAATGAAAACAGATTTCTACAAAGTAATATCAGTTGAATTAAAATATATAAGGTAAAATAAGTGACTGCATAAATATTCACCCCTTTAAATCAGTATTTAATAGATACACTTCATACACTGAGTCTGTGTGAGTAGGTCTGAATCAGGCTTGTACATCTGGGCAGTGCAATTTTACTCCATTCTTCTTTGCAAAACTGCTCAAGCTCTATCAGGTTACACAGGGTTGGGCATGGATAGCCCTTAAGTCCAGCCACAAATTCTTTATTGGACTGAGGTCTGGGCTTTGACTCAGCCAGACCAGAACATTCACCTTGTTGTTTTTACATCATTTCTGTGTAGCTTTCTCTGTACGACTTGGGTTATTGTCTTGCTGGAAAATCTCTTGCAGAATGAATAATGTTGTTGTCTTTTTACCCTCTACCTTTAAAAGCCTTTCAGAACCGGCTGCTGAGAAGCATTCCCACAGCATGATGCTGCCACGGCATGCTTCACAGTGGGATGGTGTGTTTGTGGTGATGTGCAGTGTTTGGTCATATCAGACAAATGAACTTTCTTCCATTTGACCATGGAGTCTCCCACATGCCTTTTAGCAAACTCTAGTCGAGATTTTATGTTTTCTTCAACAGTGGCTTTCTCATTGACACTCTCCCATAAAGCTTTGACTAGTGAAGAACCTGGGAAGTAGTTGTTGTATGCAGAGTCTCTCCCATCTCAGCTGCTGAAGCTTGTAAGTCTTTCAGAGTAGTCATAGGTTCCTTTGTTGCCTCTCTCAACGGTCCTCTTGCACGGTTACTCAGTTTGTGAGGACGGCCTGATCTGGGCAGTTTCACACATGTGCCATACTCCTTCAAGTTGAACATGGATTCAACAGAACTCCAGGGGATGTTCAGGGCCTTGGAATTTTTAGTATCCTTCTCATAACTTTTACTTCTCAGTAAAGTTTTCTCTTAGTTGTTTGGAGTGTTTTTTTGTCTTCATGGTGTAATGGTTGCCAAGAATACTGATTAACCAGTGACTGGACTTTCCAGACACAGATGTCTTTATACTACACACACTTGAGACACTTTAACTGCACTCAGGTGATCCCCATTTTACTAACTGTGAGACTACTAGCACCAATTGGGTGTTGAATTAGGTCAGTGGTTTTAAAGGGGGTAACCATTTATGCAGTCACTTACATCATCTTACATATTTCTGTTTAATTGGCATTACTTTGTAGAAATCTGTTTTCACTTTGGCATTACTGAGTCAAATTAAACTGACTAGGATTGATTTAAAAAATCAACTAGAAAAGAACTCAGAGAGTGCAGACCTCTGCCATTAGCCCTATCTCCTAATAGTAAAATAGCCTTAAAAAATTCCTGGATCCAGACAGTTATCTGGATCACTCCCAAAATCTAATCAGTGCTTCCTTATGCCATTTCTGACATTTCTTGAAAATTTCATCAATATTCATCCATAACTTTTTGAGTTATGTTGCTAACAAACTAACAAACAAACTAACAACCCTGCCGATCACATAAGCTCCTTGGCAGAGGTAATAAAAGGATAAAACATCCAAAGAGGTGAATGTTTTTATAAGCATTGTATATGAGCATGAAGTGTAGACATATTCCTCAACTTAAATCAACTTAAAATGAAAGACAATAAGGCCAGCAGGACTATCAACATTATGGTGTGAGGTAGTTAAGCTTGCAAAAAGGCTTAGCCAGGATTTACAGATTCTCACCTTCACATTTGTGGCTGGTTTCACTCTGTCTGTGGCCAGCGGGACATTTACACTCGTAGGATCCCACAGTGTTGATGCAGTTACCTCCTGAACAAAGACCTGGCACTGCTTGGCATTCATCCACATCTGAAAGAGACGATGACAGAAACACAGACAGAAATTGGTAAAGTGAGACAAAAGCAGGTAAGAACTAGAAAAGCACTCAGAGAGTGCAGACCTCCGCCATTAGCCCTATCTCCCAATAGGGACAAATCCTTTAAAAACATTCCTGGATCCAGACGGTGATCCAGGTAACTCCCAAAATCTAATTCGCCAATTACTCCCTCCCTGGTGGGGTGGAGACACAGTGAGGCAAAGCATTGGCTTCGCTATGTGTGGACTGTCATGGTGGAAGCACCCATGGTCTCACCGGACGACTGAAAGTCATGGCAAAAGGGGGAATATTCCTCTATTCCTCCCAGCATTGTGAGTATTCTCGCTACAATTTGCTGTCTTTCTCTCTGTTACGCCCCGACTCATCTCCTCGACCGGCTATGCGTCTTTCAAACTCTATAAACTCCAAAACTTTGAATAGAAATACACCAAAAACATGCTGCTGGGATTGAAGTTACTCATGTCCGCCATCTTCTGGTGTAAAGTGGTAACAGCACAGACCTCCACCATTAGTAAAGAATCCTTTATAAAATTCCTGGATCCAGATGGTGATCCGGATCAGTCCCAAAATGTAATCAGTTCTATGCCATTTCTGACATTTCCTGAAAATTTAATGAAAATCTGTCCATGACTTTTTAAGTTATGATGCTAACAAACCAACAAACAAACAAACGAACAAACGAACAAACCCACCCGATCACATAACCTCCTTTGCGGAGGTAATAAAGGTATCTGCAGAGTATTGGTTTAGCACATACTACATGTAATGAATGATCTAAACTTTGTGTGGGAAAAATATACAATATCTAGGTTTGAGGGATGTTCCTTTTGGCCACCAAAACAATGTTTTTATTCCTCTTTTTGTGAAGAAGTAAAAGTGAGTGGTAACTTGGCCCCTGCTGTGATGTGTAAGACCACTTCCAGAAAGACCGATTCCAGCTCATGTTCAAACAGGAAATGTCCTCTACTGTGTACTTTTTTCCCAGCATTCAATATGAGTCACTTTCACCAGAACTAAGTATATGGGTGGGGGGGGGTCATGTAAAAACGTGTGGATTTCTGGGATATACTTACACACACTCAGTCAGAATAAATCAGTGTCAGCTAAGCAGTGAATACTGCACTTTTAATGTGCAGGTGCCCTTCAAAATAAATGTCTCAACATATGTAAACACCTGCTTTTCTCACATAGGCTGTCTCTAATCATTTTAATACATTCGGTTTCTGCTTCTTTACAAGACAGCCTGAAAATACTATCTGGAGTCAGGGAACTCTCAATGCCAAAGGCAAAAGGAAGGAAAAAAAAGCATCTAGCAGCCAACATCCTGATGTGGAGCCTGCAGTCCTTACATTGGGATTCATGGTCAGGTGTGCTTTGTACTGCTGCCAGCAAGACTTTGCTCCAGGCCCGCTGGTGATTAGGTATCTTTGGTGTGTGTGCGTTTATGTGTGTTTGTTAGAGAAGGAAAAGACAAAAGCAGAAATACAAAAACAGAGAAAAAAATAGTCACAGAGCTAAAAAGAGAGTAAAAGCAAGGGTGTATGAGTTAGAGAGAGATGAGTTATTGTCTCACACCAGCATGCCTCCAACACATGAGTGGATTGTCAGGAAGTTGTGGAGCTAAATACAAAGCAGCACCTGATGCCAGATGTCCTACCTTTTTGAATTATCTTCTTATATAAGGAGAATGGGTTATTTCTTTAATCTGACTGGATTTAATATACCTTAAGTCAGTGGTACACTGCCAACCAGGTGATATGTTTACCTTGACATAGATATTTCAGTTAAAGCAGGATTTTGTTGTATATACGCTACAGTATAAAAGTTGTTAGAAATGACTTGATTGAGTTAGGAATAAATATGTAAGAAAAATTCCCTATGAACTAGTTAGGAATAAAGTTACTTATTAAGAGTATTTTAAAGCCATGGTAAAGTATCAAGGTTATAAAGAGGACAACATTTGGAGATCCTGAGGTGAAAGTCATGAATTTATGAGAATAAAGGTTAAGGGGATAAAAGTTGTAAAGTTACAAGAGTAAAGTCATATATCATAGTCATATTTGTATCTGTCTTTATATAGACACTTAAGTAGGCTTTAACTTTACAGGATTCCCTACGTTTATCATTTTAACACAGGGTGTCTGCTGTTTTCCTGATATATATAAATCTAAACACAGTCTAAAGTTAAAAGTTTATTCTTGAAAAGTTGCACCTTCAGTCTTGTGAGTTTCAAGCTTTAATCCCAGATCTTTGATTTTCTTTTTTTTTAACATGGCCTAACACTCAATTGCACTCTTATCTCAGCAGGCCTAAACTAAAGGCCAATGGATTTAATTTCAGTTTTTTGTCTCTTGGGGTCTTCATTATGACTTTTGGCTGTGCCAATCCAAACTAAGCCGTGCTTATTTACTTTTCTGTCACCAGTTTGGCTTTGCTGGGCTTCACTGAGCCGCATCGAGCCGCGCCCAGAATCCTGCTCTGGAGCAGGGCCCAAGTGTGCCCGCCCTGCCTCCAAGTGCGCCACGGTGACATCACAGCGGTTTGTCATCAATCAGGGATCATCACAGGCGTGTTTGAGCACAAAGTAGCAGGACCAAACTTTGGAATACCTGCCAGATTCCTAAAAGAAGACGAATAAGAAACTTTGAAGTATAAACAAAGGGTGCGTCTTCTTTTCACGGAACAAAACAATGCTTAATATTCAAATGCAGCCATTGACTCAAAATACTGCGTCACCAGATCTAGACGGGCCCTCAAATGGGTAGGTTGGTTGTGGTGGAAATCAAATCCCCTGCCCACTGCACTGTCAAACCAAGAAGAGCCAATCTGCTCAATGTAATGGAAAAGCCCCATTTGTCCTAAACCATTACTTCGCTGTACAGCAACATTTGATTGTGGCACGCAAACAAAATTATGACCCTCCACCCAAGTCTGCACAAGAAGATGGTACAAACCAGTATACACTACATTGTGTTATTGTTAATATTTACCCACACTGATGAAATCGGCAGGGGGTTGTGTAAAGGGCTCCGTATCTTTGTTCATTTCTTTGTTTGTTTGTTTGTTTGTATGTGTACAAGATAACTCGAGAACGGAAAGTCGGATCGTCACCAAACTTTCAGGGAATATTGGGATAGTGACAGGAAAGAACCGATTCGATTTTGTGATGATCCGTGCACCCGTTCTGTTTTTCTCGCACTTCGAATTTTGAACACCATAGTAATCAATGGGAGCGTGAGTTCCTCGGTGGCGCTGCTTAGGTGTGGGTCTGCCGCCTCAGACAGCCATTCTAGTTCAAGCTGATTGAATTACAGGCCTTCTGTTTTTTTCAAGCCATCTTGAGTTCCTGGACCTGGATTATCTATACCCCAAATTTTTGCCTTAAATTTTCCCCCATGAGCACCTGTGTTTAGAGGGATACCAGAAGCACTCCTGCTGTGTCTCTTCTGCACGTGTTTGGTGCAAGAAACCTATGTGCACACAACTGACCTTATCCCAACATAACACAGAAATAGTTTAACTTTAAAAGACACTACCACTAAAATCATGCCTTTGTTATTTAGACAGTGCTATACACTGATTACTACCAAGCACTGTTTGATAGGGAGTTTCATCCATCAAGATATGCATAATCTAAAATCTATCATAAAGATTTCAATCCAGAGCACCAAAGCATGCATGCCTTTTCCCTACATAGCAAATGTAGCTGGTGTTTTTCAAGTGTTTTGTACAGAGAACATTATTTGATTGGGGGTATTTGTCTTTCAATAGGCCAACAATTTTTTTTTCTTAAAATGTACACAGAGTAAGTAGTAAATAAATCTAAATGTATAAGCAGTTAATAATGATAACCTTTGCTATCAATTCACTTTGTGGTAGCATTTTTGACAGAGCATGTATCAGGCACAAACTCTGTGCCTGATACCATTGCTCACACTGATCAAGGTTTTCTCTGGGCTACCCACTTAAAAGTAAAATAAGTAGAAGCTAACCCATGTTACTTTTACAGTGCAAGCTCTTTAATTTGCTATTGACTCTAATTTTCAAGAGTAAACACTTTAACTTTATGGTTTTTGTGCTGTAAAGTGTAACACAGTCTCTTTTTGGAACAGCTTTGTCTCCTTATCAACATCCCAGTGTGCCCAGGCTGCTGGGTGTGTCCATGTGAGAGGAGCAGGACTGTTGCAACAGAGATCCTGGCTGGGCTCATTTAACAAGAGACACAACCTCTGCTTGTGTCAGATGTTGATGTAGTCTTATTGCTTAGTCTGGGAGGGGCCACAGGTTATTAGAGAGGCATGCAGAGAGAGTCTGGTCTGCTCTGAAGGGGTTTTGGGACAACAACATCAGAAATGCTGGTGAGAAAGGTCATCCACGGTTTGTATTGCCCTTAATTCCTCTTTCATAACATCTAATTCCCACTTATTTGGACCCATTTAACCTGGGCCAAGTGATTACAAAAAGATATAAATGTTTAATATGCAGCTTTTAGAGTTGATGTTCAGTAGATGTCTCACTCCCTCCTCCACCCTTCTCTCAGTGATCAAACTGAGTGCACTTTGTTTCATTAAAGATTTTTGGTCCTCTCATGTTTACCTTTTTAATATACATGACACACTTGTTTTTTTTTTTTATAATCATCAGTTAGATACTTATTTATGACATGACTGATATCTAGTATATAAATTATTTAGTGTCAAATATTATAACTTTAAGTGGTATTTTTATAGGTGAATGGGCATAAAAGTATGCTGGTATTTTCCAGTGAAATATGTTAAAGGCACAGTACGTAAATTCTGCCAGGGGATTCAGCTAAAGCAACAGCAACAAAAGGTGACACGCTGCTTGATTCTTGTTTTGATCTGATGACTCTATTCAATAAAACAAGACATTTGTGAAGCATTTCTGGGATTGCTGGCAGCATGAACCAGGAGGACTACTTTTAATCACTTTTCTCCCTCATTACAATCTTATAATGTCATTCACCAGATGCTTTGTTCAAAGTGACATACATCTGAGAGTAAGTTCAACACAAGTAAAGATCTAGACAGGAGGAAACAATATCTGTAAGTGCCACTAAATTGTTGAAGTCTGATCAGATGCAGGTGCTGCCATGCAGTGCAAGAAGCTATGCATGTGAAATGCAGTTTTACTGTTTAGTAAATACACCGAATGTAGTGCGTTTTTTATAGAATACAGTCCTCAGTCCAAACCAGAGGAGGCAGAGTTTAATGGTGCTTGGAGGCACTTCCAATCTTGGCTTGTAAATGTCCACTCTGGGTTTTTTTTGGTTTGGTTAATAGGGGGAGGCTTTGACACAGAGCGCTCAGCCTATGGCACAAGATAATCATGGTCCATCAAAAATTAGCAGCACAAAACATGGCTTGGTACAGCAACAGAGCAGAAGCTTCTAGTAGCAGTTTCAGATTCCTTTTTGTAGCAGCCTCTGGTGTATTCATGGCAATGGTTAACATTTTAAAATCTGCCATAGCGGCTTGAGCATTGCAGACAGTTACAACTATCAAAATTAGTGATTCCCTAGCTTTGAAAACGGTTGGAAATATGTGAGGTAATATAAATACTCACCTAAAATATTTATATAATTCAAGTTTAGTTGTTTAATATTATTATAGACATTTCAGTGTGAAAATTCAATGCATTGTACTTTTAACAGGGTGGTTGTAAGCATCACATCTGCACCGATTAGATGAGCTCATATTTGAGTTTACAAGGATTCATGTGGCAGCTGGGACCTGCAGACACCTGAACCTTTTGTTTTGCAGACTTCTTTTTGCATGTAAACAGTTTCTCCTGAATAAAACCTTTACAGGAGTATAGAAGCTTGTAACCTTACTGTGTACATGTAAACACCATCTGTGTTTTAACTTGACTAGCTCGAGGGTGTTGTAAGCAGGAGTAGCAGCTGAGATGATGACGGATAAAGTAATGGCAAGGGTGTTTATCATATGTTGCTGCTTGCTGGTTTGAGTGTGTATTTGTGTGGGTTTAGCTACTTTTAAAGTTAAAAGTTAAAAAAAAGGAAGTCTTGTGTGTGATCCAAACTGACCTTGGCAGGCTCCTGTGCGGATGTTGGGGATGAAGCCTCGCCTGCAGGGGTGTGGCTGAGCGGGGCATTGCTCACAAGGGTGGCCCCATGCTCGACCAATGGTAGCACAGCAGAGGGTTTTGGTGCATACGATTCCACTCAGCTGGCCCTGGCACATCTGGTTGTTCACCTGGGTAAAACATGGTCCGGTCCTGTAGTCTGTGGAGGAGAGGAGGAGAGAATCCTTTGTCAGTTAGTGACTGGGTCTATCATTTGTTTGATTACAGATAAAACCATGATTTCTTCCTCAAACACATCTGGTTCAGCACTAAATGAAACCAGATTAAATGATTGTAATACCTGAGTCAGTCTTCTTGGGAATCTGAATTCACTCAAACTACAAAAAAAGGAATAGATGTGGGAAAAAGCCAGCACATTATTTGAGAATGATTAAAATAGATGACTCACTTGGCCCTGGAGCATGTTCTTATTTCTAAATAAAACTTCTGAATCAGCATTTGGCTATCAGATAAAAGCATTTACAAGTAGCAGGTTTGTCCAGGACTTGAGGGGAACAATGTGAAAGCTGGTAGCAGCATTAGAGATCATGTTAGTACGCGTGATTTCAGTCTTTTTCTGAGAAGACTGCTTAGAGTAAAGTGGAAAAAATAAACACATTTTTCCTTTCAGCAGGAACTTTGCAATGGGAATGGAATGACTGCTATGTATTGAGTCCCTGTAATAATAAGTTAACCCAGTGGATTGACGTACTGATAGCACATTCCCGTACTCTAACAAGGAGGTGATGGTGGGTTGAACAGTGGTGGTCTCTGTTTCCACTTATATGGTGGTACAATCAGCTAATGACATAGTAGTGGTCAGTAATAATCACCTCATGATGTTTACATTCATTCATTTAGATTTCACTAAAAACACTGATGCCAAGAACTAGGGTTGTCAGTATGGATCAAGGTTTTTTTTAGTTAACTAAAATTAACAAAATAACTAAAACTAAAATTCAAAAATCATTTTAGTTAACTGAAATGAAATAAAAACTTAGCTTTACCAAAAAAAAAAACACAAACTAACTAAAACTGTATAGTGCACTTACAAAACTGACTAAAATAAAATTAAAACACTGATTAACACTGCGAAATTCCACAATACTTTGCATGTAACACTATTTCGTTTCATTTTGATTTTTTTTTTTTTCCTGTCTTAAACACAATCTAACTAACCTATTCTCTGTATTTTCATTTGTGTAAAGCACTTTGTGACTGCTGTCTGTGAAAAGTGCTATACAAAAAAAAACCCTTACTTACTTACTTACTTACTAACCTCCTGTTTGGATACAGACCTACTTTTATTTTGAAAGAAATTAGAACTAATGGTATAGATCAAAGATTATGACATGAACTTAAACACAGAAAATTAACTTGTTATGGATTGAAAAGAAAATAAGGGAACAGTAAAAAACTAAGTGTTTGGCACAAAGTCCAGATGACTTTTGACTCATCCACTGAACTGTCTGACTTTTCTAAAGTTAAATGCTTGAATTATTTTACATCACTGTGGCTGCAGAGAGATGCTGCAGTAGCTTAGCCAAGGTGTACTACAAGGGACAATAAAGCATGTGATTAAAAAACAATTAAATGAATGCACTAATTATGGTCCAATTAATGCATTGACGCTAACTGTCCGACTAATTATCAAATGACAGAGACCTGATTTGATACCAAAGTAATGAAAACAGAAGTCCTATGCACCCAGTGTTGGGTAATTCCTTGTTTTCTTTAAAAAAAACTATTCTGTAAAATTCATACTCCTTGAACAGGCTACTCCTTTAACAGGCTGCTCTCTTTCTGTTTTGGCAGTTTTCTGGTTGACCTCCAAACCCCACTGGAACACTTGCATGTGATCCCAAGAGGTCACACGAGTATTGTTTACATTATCTCAAGAACCATAAGACGTATTTCCCTGGAGTTATGATGACCATTTGATTGTCAGACTTCGAAATTCTGAGTTGACGTCGGCAAAAATGCGCCTTGACCCCATAATTCTGGACTGCAAGGTCGGAGCAACTTCAGTACCCCCAGTTACAAGCTCATCGTAAATGAGATGCACTCCCTTCAGGTATGGCGTCATTCCCAGCTCCAACATCTGACTTTGGAGATAGATGGAATTCAGCATAAATTGTGATTGGAAGTTTACTATTTTGCCCACTACAGACAGCTCCTGGCATTTATATCCCTTCTAGAATATTTTTAATTCAGACGCAAAGCACTGTGTTTATTCAGAACGTTGATACTACAAATCCACACTGCTAAATCCATGATGATGTGTCTATGTATTAAGTTTATTCAATCGACCAATCAAGGCCAGTCAACAAGAGACACCACTGTTAAATGACAGTTTGGAAAGAAAAGTAAAAACAGTGCTCTATGGCCCAAATAATGAAAAAATATCTAAAATGGCATTCATGCACGTTACACACTAGAATTCCACGTGTAAAATGTGAACTGAACATAAATGACAGTGGTAGTTTCATTGGTATGTTAGAAAGTTGTTGATAGAGAAGGTCTGTAGGAACTAGATGTGAAGAGGCTTCTTCATTGTTGATCTGGGTGCTAAACCTCACCCCTTCCGTCTTCCTGGTACATTTAACTTTTGCAGCAAACGTACCCTGACAGTCCAGGTTGTCCTGACAAGATAGATGTCTGTAACTCGATTGTGCTTAAGAGGGTTCAGATTCTACATGTATTTTTGCATGAAAAATACAGGTGAACCAAAAATAGCAAAAACTGGCTTGGGGTTCCAAGGTTTAAGATAACACTTTCAATGCTTTTCATCAATCATTAAGGAATAGAAGATTGCAGCGTTTAAAAAAAAAACATAGCATGAAAAGTATCCAAAATTTTAACAATCTAACAGACAACAAAGTGTCATGGACATCTCACTGAAGTTAGACAGGAATTGAAATTGCACATCTTCTCTTTTGAGCTGATTGCAAACACACACATCTGAGAACAAAATGTCTTCAGTGATCACCTTCCCTTCTCACTGCAGCACCACTTGCCAGCAAAAGTGTGGCATAATCTCGTTAAATGCACTTTACAAAACATGCACGATGACCTCACGCAGAAACTATCTCAGCAATACAGAGCTGGTCTTTTCAATCACATGCAGCCTAATGATGGCTTCCCTTGTGGGAGAAACCCTTATTAAGTCTTCTGCAGTGGCGCCAAACTTAATACAGCCTTCATTAAAAATGTTGATTGTTAGATTGATGCAGTGGAGATGAAAGACAAACTGCATGGTTGGCTAGCCAAGGCTGTGACAGTGAGGTGAGGAGAAAGGAGAGCGGACTGCTCAGCCCTGAAGGACAGAAAGGGATGGAAAGCTAGAAGTCAGCGATGGTGCTGTTTGGTGGGAGTTTCTCTTTCTTCTCTTATTGGTTCCTCGTGTAGATGAAAGGGGATCACAGAGAATGGGGCACAGAGTAGAAGAAAAAAAAAGGAAAAAGAGAGGAAAGTAAAGTAGGTCAATCCAAGCATTTAAAGTGCAGGCTGGTGCTCACGCCAGTTCCCCTCTCATCCATCTGTCTTCATTTCTCTTTGCCCACTTTAGGTCTTCCTGTCTGTCTGCCTTCTGCTCTCTCCTGCATATCAGCTGCCATTTGATCTTCATCTTCACATGGCCTGGTTGGCATGGCGCAGCAAAGATCTACACTGCACATGTGCTTCCTCATGTTCTGAGCTTTAATACAATGCACACCTAAGAAAATCCCATAAAAGATCAAAACCAACGACCATGTAGATGGTCTCTGAGTATTTCTTGACCCAGCTGCCTTCACGTGACAACCACAACGTAACATTGTAACGTTTCAGAGGGTGAAAGTACAGGATGGTTCAAGAGGAAGGGCTGAAGTGGTGTGATTTGTGGATACTCTAGATGAACATGAGACCTGGTGGCCTTGACCTTTGACCTCTGGCCTCCAAAATCAAATCAGTTCAACCTTAAGCCAAGATACCTTTGATTTCTAAGATGTAATCCCAATGGCTATGACCTCTGACCTATGGCCTCTAAAATCTATTCAGCTCATCCTTAAGCCGTAGTGCATGTTTGTACAATGTTTAAGGACAATCCCTCCAAGTGGTCTTAAGCTATCATATTCACAAGCAAGGGATAGTGTTTTATGACCTTGACCTTTGAGCTTTAACCACCATAATCTAATCAGACCATGGCTGAGTCCTATAGTGGACATTTGTGCAACTTCTAAAGAAATTTGCTCTGATAGACAGATGGATGGGCATACAGTCAACACAAAAATATAATGCCTCCAGCCTCAGCTTTTACCAGGGCAGAGTGATTACAAGTAAACAGTCTGTTTGTTGGAGATGATTGTTTTTAAAAGACATTTGGTGCTCTGTTGAATGTGGTTGTAATGATACTTGAATTTCAAACTTGGATACAATATGAGGAAAAAATTTAAAAAATTGATACATGTTTATATACCAGAGAAACAGAATTTGAAGCCCTAGACATCAAATATTGGAGAATTTCTTGTTTTATTTACCACAAATTGCAAATAAACTCCTTCATGTTGTCTAAATTAAAAAAAAAAAAAAAACTTTTGTTTTTTGTAATGTAGACAAGTGGTTCTCAACTGGTTTAGAATCAGGACCCAACACCTCCTCCATTTAAGAAATTGTGACCCAAATTTATGAAAATGTTCAACCAAGCTACTAAACTTTGTCGTCTCAAAATGCTGCATTACATCCTCAAACCAGGAGTTTGGTTTTAGTGGAAAAGCAAATCCCCTGTCGCCATGGGCTACCATGCCGATTCAAACCAAGTAGATCCAAGCTACTAATTGTGATTTGAAAAGCCCCACTAGACTATACTCTAGGTGGCAGCAGCTTTTGGTAGAACCATAAACTGGGCATACAGCGTTAGTTTAGGCAGGCAACAGAGTCAAGCGTTGCCATAATTGAGATCAGCTGATCTCACTCAAACCTTCATCAGCTGATGGCCAGCTGATTTGCTCATTGACTAATTTCTCTCATGCTACCTTTTTCAAACTGCCACTCTCTCTGCAAGCTGCTCTTGCAATCCTCCTCCTCCCCAGCTCCTCCTATATATATATATATATTTATAATGTTGTCATTGATGCCTGCTCTGCTCTGGGGTTTGCTGCATCTCTCCCTGCCTCAGGCTTTCCTTATTGGCATAAGTAAAGAGCAGGGGGATCCCAGAACAGCCAAATATGAATAACAGCAATAACTGCAAATAACGGCCCATAAAGTAATATCTATTGCTGCAAATCATGTGTGTTTCTTAACAAAGTGACTGAACTGAAGACTTGAGTTGTTTTTAAGATTTGGTACTTTTAAAAAATGTAGCTCATTGAAATAACAGAGGACATATTGTTTTTACAACACGCGTGAAAGTGTTGAAAATGTTGACAACCTTGCTGGTCAGCTCTAAAGGTAATGCAGGAACAGAGAAAACACTGTGGCTCCCTGATGCGTAGTATTTGTCCAGACAGTTTGACAAATGGACAGAAAAAGAGAAAAAATTAGAGAGAAAATAAAGGAAGGAAAAAAATGTATGGCACTTCCAACTTTTCAGTCTAGAATTCGAAGAAAAAAATCCATCTCCTAGAGGAGACTGGACTTTCCCACACTCTCATCATCAGGCTGTACTCGACAGCTGAATAAAGCTGCCAAGTTAAGCGGCGAATGCATGTGGACTGAATTAAACATATATGCATACATGTGCTTTATCAGACACTGCTTCTCTTCTTCTCTGTTAAAGCACATACTTGTCTGAGTAAACACACATGCCTGAAGGAAATACAGCATCTGTTCAGCTGGTGGCGTCATGCCAAACAAAAGACTGACGCAAAAAAAAAAAAGGTTATAGAAATTTCTGTGTCAGAGTCCCAGTCATTGTGAGTGCTCTATGCTTACGGTTTAGTTTGTTTTATGTTTGAATGTTTGAGCTTTGTGTGTATGTGCATGTAGATTCAGTGGACACGTGCAAGCACGAGAGCGGGCAGGTCAGGACAAGAGAGCATCCTGACTCAGTCCTGCTGACAACATTCGGAAGTAATTTAGTCTAATTAGAGCTTAAATTGCTCAATAGATTAAAAACATTCACCAGATTTGCCGGTTTCTATCCATCCCCTTTAGTCTTTATTGCACTTTGTCTCTCGTCCAAACGTCTCTGGTTTCATTCATATCCTCTGTGCTCAACTAACCAACAAACTTCACAATAAATACAGCCCTTTTCTCCAGAAATAAAACCTTGTCAGTCAACTCTGTGGTTCACTTAATGGAGTCATGTCATTTTTAAAGTTTATAGTATTTTTATTGCAGGAACATGAGCATTTCTAGAATAGGTTCCCACTGATCGCTAAACCCTATTTTGCTTCTCTCTGATTAAAGCTGGCTTTAAGGAAGATAAATTATTGTAAAGGCCGAAGTGAGAAAATATTTAATCCTGTCTGAAGCTCAGAGTCTTCTAGGAAAACATTTTCCCATCAACCCTGTCTGGCTGTGGGATCAAGGAAGACCTTGACCTGAGCTCTGGAAGTGTAGACAGGGAGGGAGAGAAGAGGAAAAATCTCATTTTGGATTCATTAATAACTGTTAAAGTATTTATAAGAAAAGCCCAGGAGAGGAGGACTGGGGAGATAAGACACTTGAAATATGAGCTGATCACATGGAGAAGATGATAACACTATTTATACAACTTTTCTACGACAAGAGGTCACTGAGTCAAACGAATAAAGAGAAGAAATATAAACATGCTGTGCTTTTAGCCCGGATCTCCGCTCTAGACTTTATACAGCTGGAAGAGTTGCTCTAAGCCTAAACGTCATGCTGTTACTCACCTATTGAGACGTTTTCTAATTATCCTCCATGCATGTGCATCCATGTTTAGTTTGTGTGAGCACATGTCTGGCAAATTTCATGGAATTTCTGATTGCCTGTGCTGTTTGTCTTTCTGCTGATGTGGATATAAATAAATGATTCAAATGTGTGGGCCAGTTTGTTTGTGTGAATGTGAGTGTGTTTCTTTGAAGGTTAACTTGATTATAGCAGACCATCAACCATAGGAGTCTCTGTTAGTCTTATCAGCCATTATCAGCAGGCTTGAAATCACCCTTTTCCTTTACGTCTTATCGCTCCTCGTAGAGTCTGCTCCTTTCAGTTTTTCCACACAGAAAGCAGTCACCCAAACGTGACTGAATGTTTAACACAGCACATACACAAAGATTTAGAGGGGATAACAACTGTGGGAGAGTGGCAGTGGGAGAGATAAGCCCTCTGCATTCTAACAAGGTCCTAAATCTGAGTATACAAGCTTACAGCAAACTCCTCTCTATGTGAAATCAATTTAAAATGCTTAATTTTCTCTAAATCTTAACACAATAATGTTGCTTATCTAATCGCAATGAAGCTATGGCTTCATATCTCCTCCTCCCCTGGCATTGTTTCTATACTTCACCCATTGTACTGCAAACTCCCCCCCTTTACATCTAGAGCTATTTTTGTCCATTCTTTTAAACTCCCCACCACAGTTTTGTCCAGCAGACAACAATGATGCAGACTCTATTGAATGCAGACACCACCAGGCACAGACACAGGCCGGCAAGTGGGCTCCAGACTCCATCAACAGCTACCACTCAGGGGACATTTTACTTCTTCAGCCAGGGGGAAGTCTTTGTAGTGCTTTCTGAGCTGCAGCGAGAGTAATTCAGCCCATTTTTCATCAGGCCAGATCAAAGGCGGCTATCATCGCTGTCCCATGAGGCTACTCAAATATTGATTTGAGCAATCCGGAGCCTCTAAATTTGGCCACTGCACTGGTGAATAATTTTCCCAACTCTGTTTTTTTTTGTGATGGATCACCAGGATTTGGAGTCTTTATGAAAAGCAGATCCTAAAAAAGTTTGTAGAAGTGGCATGACTGATGTACAATTAATCCTTAAAAGGTGACTTCACTTGGATCACAAACAACGTCTGAATAATCACAGGAACCATTATTTTAGTTTTTCTAACATTTCCAGACATTTAAGCCTGGAGTTTTAGCAGTGTAAAGCAGGAAAGAAAAACTTTTAACTTTGTCTAAAAGTGTTTTAGACTTTTATTTTGCGATAATTTTGCCTGTGCCAAATTCATTTTTGTATAGTGCCTATACTTTACTCTGTACAAGTTTAATAATTCAAATGTCCATGGTGGACAAACGTGAATACAAAATCATACAAAAATATTTGTCCCCATTTTTTAATTTATTTTTTTCACCAACTTCAGTCATGTCCAAAACTACTTTGTTTAAATATTTTAGGTATTTTGAACCTTTAAATGCTAGTGTGACCTCAAGACATAATGGTTGTTTTTAATGAAAAAAAAAAGAAAGAAAGAAAATTAGGTTTTTTTTCTTTAAAAAAGTAAATGACAGATGGTTGGGGGAAATTTTTCAAGCATTGTTGTAAATGTGTCACTTGATATATTACTGTTTTTTGTGTAGTGTCTGATTCAAAACTTTACTTCCTAATCAGCCTCTTATGGACAAAAATGTCCACTTTTACAAAAACTGCTATAAAAACATTTAAGACCAATATTTTCATTTTTTTTCAGCTTAAGTCTTTCAGTCAACTTCAGTCCTGTCCAAAACTATCACGTATGCAATAACTTTCAAGTTTTTAACCTTTTAAATGCCAATTTGAATACATGGTGTCACTGTTTTATATGAAAATCACACACACAAAAAAAGAGTTATTTTCTATATAAGGGGTGATGGGGGAGGGGCTGGGGTATTTGTTTAAATTATAGTCTTGGATGTGACAAAGATTAGTGACAAAATTGATTTTGATTAGTTTTATTTGTAGAAGTCGGTTTAAAACTTTATAAGCCATTCGTGGACAAAAATGTCTTGTTACTCTGTAAATCGACATTTTATAAAAACTGAGATCTGAAAAATTCCCCTAACCACCTGAAATTTATTTTTGGAAAATAAAAAATTCTCCATTTTTTGTTTTTTATTAATAAACAAAAAAATACTACTTCTTGTAGTCAAACTGGCATTTAAAGGGTTAAAATCCCCATAATGTCACATATTTAGAGATTTTGGACATGGCTGAAGTTGGTGAAAAAATTTATTTAAAATATGGAGAGAAAATATTTTATATACATTTTTTTTAATTCATGTTTTTCATAGTGGAACTTTTTACCCATGAATGGCTTATGAGGGTAGTGCTTTCGACTGATACCAGAGGGTTAATCAAATCAAATGGTGTCAATAGCTGTTTTGAAATTATAGTGACAAAAATGTAAGTCCTAGGCCCCTGATATTGGGTACTTTTTGTTATCAATTATCAAAAATTGCAGACAACACCTGCATACTGTCTGAACAGCATGCAGACACTTACAATGCTGTTTATAGACTTACTTTAAATCATATTTAACATGGCCTGGAACTTGTTCGCCTGAACTAAATTATCATTGGAAGTTTTTCCACAAAATGACCCATGCAGTGATCCACCAACACTGCCTTCCTGTTCAGCCCTGGTGAGTTCACTCTTATCCAGAGTCAATAGAGCAGAAAAGCACAGCAACCCACTAGCCCCGCTCTCCAAAATATCCTTGACGTCACCATCTGTTGGAGTTGGGGGGGGGGGGATTGCCTCTCTGTGATTAGTGCTTTATTTCCTCTGGACTGGGCTACAGGCTGGACTTTGGCTTTTTGGCTTTTTGAGTCCACTAAGATAAACTGGACTTAAGCAGTGCTGGTGTTGACAGAGAGAGACAGCAAAATGAGCCAAAGCTACAAGAAAAAAACATCAGTACCACTCCTTACATGCAGATGAAAAAAGCTAAAAACATGGATAAACACTAATGCAAAGTGGATCAAAAAAGATAAAAAAATCTTTTAGATTTAATTCTCTAAGGGTGCTTTAACACCTGTAGCTTGTTTGCTGTGCCTCTGATTCAGATCATAAAATGATGCATTTTCCCCTTGAGCTGTATTGTGTTCACACTGCAATACTGAAAACAAACAAAAGCAAAGCTGTCTTTTTGTCAGTATCCCATAGCCTCCTTTTCCCACTGTGTAGATACAAACAATCAGTGCATGCTGGTAACACTTCACATTGTGGGATGGCTTCATCTTACATGAATCATGTTAACCTACCAACATAATGGTGGAGTCAAATGCCTCTTCGATATTTTGGACAGATTTTTCAATGTGAACAGTGGTTCACCATAGCTATGTTGGCTTTACCTAAAGCCAACATAGCTTGCTAGCTACATAGTTAACATTACTACATAAACCCATGTAGGATGTGAGCTTTTGGAGAGCTTGTTGGTAAAACTACTCTTAAGACCGGTCTAGGTTTAAAAAACGTAACACAGTCTAACATAGCTTCTTCTGCTTTAGCTACATTAGTTATGTTGCCCACACAGCTTACTTAGCTTTGATCACTTTAGAAATAAAGCTACGTCACTTACATATCTTATGTAGCTTTGTTGGCTTTAGATTTACCAAGGAAGCTACATTATTTAAGTAGCTAATATGGTTTGGTTAGCTTTAGCCTCTGCTGCATTGATGCGTAAGAGTGTTTCTGTGGAGGACAAGGTTTTTCCCTCTAGGGAGACTGTTTACTCAACTGTATTTTGTAACGTTTTGTAATCACAGTGAGCAGGTCAGGTTTTTGACTTTGAACTTTTGGCAGACTATCCCTTACCATAACCTGTGACAGAAGAAGAACATGAAGGGACGTCCTGGTTATGTTTCGCGTCCCAGTTTCCAGAAAAGGATCGAGGTGTAAAAGCACCGTAAGCAACAGACTATGCTACAGATCACTACAATCCATCAAACACATTCCAGCTATTTAAACCATCTTCATGTCAGAATGACTTAAAGCAACCTTCATTCCTGTAAGCATCCATGCCTTATCATAGATAAAGACAAGGACAACACACATATTGCTGGTGCGTTTTCATTGAGTACTCATGGTAAGGATGCTAGGAATCTTTTTAGATTAAAGGGGAAATGACTAACTCTAAATCTATCTCATGCTCCCAAAAGTCAGCAACCTCAGGCACACGCACTAAACACTGTACATAAACAACTGCACGTGCACAAAAACCACAAACATGTCGAGGATTCCCATGACTCCAACCAATTTATACTGGTTTACTTTCACCACTTTCATATCTACCATTCACCCAAAGTCTTCTCGCTGAGTCACACAGTAAATCTACTGACTCATGGACTCAAACTCTATCAGTCAGACCACAATATGCAGCAGAGCCGTGAGAACAGCAAAGGTCACAGTAGAGGCGCTCCATTCTTTTTAAGCCAAACCCAATATTAAAGAAATAAACTGGTCATTTATCAAGAGTAAAATATCTGCAATTTCAAAATGATTTTTCTTACTGACAGTGTGTGAACTGTTCTGGCAGGCTGTTTTCTGGCCAACTTTAGGGTGGATATTAAAGATCCTTTGTCACCTTCTAGATAGAATAACCATGTAATCACTGATAGATTCCAACGAATTCCAACGGTTCCTAGTTTTCCGATTCATTTGCCAGGATTATCTGTGTTGCAATTTTAACTGATTTATGGTAACAGACACAAAGATTTATATGAGTTTTCCCATTTCTCCAACAAGGAGTATTTGTACCCCACTCTACCAGGCTTTGTGTACACAGCTGGGTAGACCATTTTTATTTGCATCCTGGACCACCTTTCTTTTCCCCTACTCCCCTACTCCCCTCCATTCCCTCCTCCCTCTTTCTCTATCTTTCCCTGTCTCAACTCCCTACCTTGCTGCATCCTCATCAGGAAGTGTCCACAATCACGTCACAAAAGGGTCTATTCTTTTAGTCCTGTAGGATGTTGGGTGGTGTAGTATTGATTTCCAGATGCTTCTAAAGCACCATGTTATGAACTCAACCATCACAATATTGTAATTTGAATGAAAAAGAGATCCCTAGATTTTGTATAAGAATAAAGGAATATTTATGCATGATGCTTAAGTGTTCATTTTATATATATTTTTGCACATTTTCTGGAAGCTTACTGTACTGACCAAGTGTTCCAATACCAAATAAAATCATGGATCGGTGTAGCTGATAGTTCAGGCCTAAAAATTAACAAACATATCGTGTCAGACTCATACTGCCTTATTTTAACTGCTCTAGCCCAGCTGCATTTTGCTGCTCCATCTGCAAGCCACATTTGACAACCCTCCTCCACCCCAGCTCCTCCTTTATTCTGCTTCTGACCAAATCAGTGTCATTGATGCCTCCTCTGCTCTGGGTTTTAACTGTTTTTCTCTCTGCTTCAGACTTTCCTTGTAGGAAGAGGAAAGGCTAGAACATAAGTTGTTCCTGTTTGATCTTTTCCATGTAGGCTCACGGAAGGTCAGGGGGATCCCAGAACAGCCACACCGGCAAATATAAATATGTGCAAATAACTCTCAATAAAGACAACTCTTTATGAGAACAAATAATGTGTGTTTCTTGACAAAGTGGTCCTGACTGAACAGCAAAACACAACTAAGAAACACATCATTGATTTGAAACAACTAGCATAGATATGATGTGAACTCCACCACGCACAGGGACAGGCAACTTGAAAGAACAGCTGAGCAGAGACAGGATGGGAACTGGATGTAAGCTCAATGGCAATGAAGGTGAAATGGAGGTGCAAGCAAGATTGTGCCACTAGTGGACGAGTTTTTAATGTCCAACCTAATGTAAAAGACTTATGGGAGTAGTTAGGGTTATTCATATCTTAAAAAAAAATGCAGTTACATTTCCTCCCAGAAGCCATGTGAAGCCAAGTGAAGCCAAGCTTCCCCATTTTTTTCAGACTGTGAATTTCATTTTACAAAAACATTTAACTTGTAAGGGATTTTTCCTGCTGTTACTCCTATCTCATATCTGTCTGGTTTTTCATTTTCCCTTTATGTGTATAGCATCCCTCTAAATGTTAATGTATGCGGTTGATGTGTGGTGGTTATAAACTATTATGTTTTTTATGTGTCGACACTATGGTATGCAGAATGTGGCTAATGTTAGCAGCGCTAGCACCGCAAGTCTTCAATCCTTTTTCACAGTTTAAGGTCCACATCCCTGAGCTGTACATCGTCTCTGAACAACATTGTTCAGATCTTGGTATCAGTTTTGTAGCAGTTAACGGTTGTTCATATCAGATTAATGAGCATTGTGGCTCATGCAGTAGTCATTAAAACAACTATAGTGGCTACTAGTGGTGAGCAGCTACATTGCAATTTAAATAGACCTGGAATGTGTCCTGAGCTGATAAGAAATGTTAATGATTTGTTTAACTGACTTGTAATTCTTGTGCTGACAACAGAGGGATCTGATTGTAACCATTTAACCAGCTAATCATGTGCATCCCTCATCATTACACCACTGTGCACGTCAGAAGAATATTCCTCTTCAATCAGCAAATGTTCTGCCTGGTTTTGCATAGAAATTGTGTAGACATGTCTAGTGCTGAATCAGGGTTCATGTGTTGACTGCTTACATGTCACCTCTTTAGAGCATGAGAGAAATCGCTTGTCATGAAAGTGTGATATCTATAAACTGGTGTGTGCAAGATTCAGAAGAGTAGGGGCAATAATATTCAGTGAAAGCAAAATGAGCATTTATGGCTAGTTTTTACATACATAAAATGGTGTGAATCAGAATAGAAAAAGGCTGAGATGACTATGACGGCAGGTGAAATTACTCTTTTTACCATAGTGTAGGTAACAGCAGGGTGAGGGTTACTTAAAGGAGAGTTCACTACAGAGAATATATGCAATGGTAAAGTTTTTTCCTTCTCTGAGAGGGTGAACTGAGGTGATCAGAAACTCAGCACAAACATCAATCCTTTTTTTTTTCCATCTGACACGAGACTGTACCACCTCCTTCCAACACCCTGCCATCACTTCCCACCCACCTCACACATACCTCAAGTCTCTGTTCAAAGCTCAGGAGCCGCACACCCACAGTCTGTCTGAGCTGACTGTATGAAGTCATCCACGTTAGCAGATCCTAAATGCTAAGCAAGCACTGAAGTAACAATCTAGCAAAGTTTGTCTGGACTGATAGGAAGAGCTCACTCACCACATCAAAGTCTCCCTGCTTTGATATCTTCCTTAACATTATAGAGAATGTGTGTGGGAGGGAGGGAGCGCACTGATAAAAAGGCACACTACAGCCTACCACCCCTCCAAACTGACTGCTTGTCTTCCATCCTGGCCAATCAGATTCTGACTAGGTTGAAGTGCAAGCTTGATGAAGGCTATTTTAATTCATTACAAAATGCAGAAAAGAAAATTAAACATTATAGAAGGTGAGGGCCAGATTCACAAAATTAGCACATGTATAAAAGATTAAATGCACCTTTAACTGTGCTGTAGAGCAAACAGCATCTCTGCGCTGTAGGGTTCTGGTTTGCATGCATTTAGATGAGCCATTGTGCAACCATTTGTGGAAAAATTGGCCACTAACTTTACATACCAGGTTTACTGAAAAACATGTAATTAACCAACAGTCATACTAGCCTTGTGTAGTTTAAGAGAAAATGTGTAATGCCTTCTGATGGTTGGTGGTAACTGTACCACAGTATTTATAGGAGATAGCATGCACAAACTTTCCAGTGATCAGTAAAACAATCCTGCCTCTGTGTGAGTTAACAATTAATCAACTGTAAATGAAGTCTGTACAGTATGTATTACTTTCACACTATAAATATTAGTTTAATCAGAGGGTAGATCAGCCAGGGGATGTCAGCTGCTCAACACTTCATCCACATCTGTGGAGACAATCTGAAGCCATTATGCAGGATGCAAGTGTTGTTGCTTTTGATTTTTCGTTTTGTTTTTTTTTTCTTCAAGTTGTTCTTGCATGCTCCATTCAAAGAGGATCTGTTTAACTGAAAAATTGTTTATACTGCATTTCTTATGATATAATGAACTCAAAATTATTTTTTTCCCTCATCATCCATCATCTTATTCAGACACCACTGTGCTGTTAGCACAAGATCAAGTCATAAAATAAACGCGAACTGCACTGCACCTCAATATCATTACCATTATCTGCTTTGTGAATCAGGCTTTAAAACAGAACAAACAGCCAGAACAAATGATGTGCAATTTCTTTTTGTGCAATTAGCAGCTGCAGTGAAATCTTAGTGAATCAGGGCCTTCGTGAAATAATTATGGTCATTATTGTTCATCTGTTTAGATAATATTAAACAAAACCATAAAATTGCTGACATCATAGTGCAAGGAATGCAAGCAGTGATACACGCTACAAGCAAATAGCCAAGAACTATCAAAATAAGAACCAGATTGAACTAAGATGCAATGCAACCTTTCAGGACTTTGTGGTGTTTAGTATGAAATACCAAGCAAGGACTAGTACCAGCAGGCCTCTATATCATATAGTGGCAGTAGAAAATACTAACACTTGATGTATCAGCGTAGAAGAGAATACTAGCTCTCACCTCTCTCGCACTGCGGGCCAGTGAAACCATAGACACAGGCACATCTGTTGGGTCCGATGCAGCGCCCGCCGTTCTGGCAGCCATTCTCACACACAGCTACAGGAGACAGAGAAGAGCAGATTGACTCAAGGGAATAAAAGCCTCTCCTGCTTTTTTCCCTTTCTTTCTTTCACAGGCAAACAAACACATACTTTCATAAAGCTTCACTTTTGATTCAGTAGAACTCTAAAACTTGTTATAGCATACATATGTCAAGGTTTCTATTAATAACATTGATTCCAGAGAATTCCACAATTACAATCATGCGTTATGCACTTACCCTTATGCATTTGTTATAAACCAAAATGCCTTTTTTATTAGCCATATAGTGCACATTCTAACCAAAAGGTTGAACATACTGTGTACTAGTTGGACTCAGAGTGACTATTTGCCTAATTTCAGCAACAGGTGGAATCATCTTTAAAAGTCTGGTGGCCTGTTGAATCAGCTCTGTATCAGTCCACAGTTATGAAGTAAAATTACAACTACATGAGTTAGATTGTCACTTATGCTGCGTTCGATTGTACTCGGGACTTGGATAAATCCGACCTCCGAATCGGAAAAGTGCAGTAGAACGGCCCTTGAGCTCGGGACTCCGACTCGGGAATTCGGGTAGGATCCAAGCAGCCCGAGTCGGTCGGAATGATGTAGCATCATGGCGTCATGAGAGTCACTTTCTCCTCAACTTTTACTTTTATGTGTCGTCCAATTTAGCATTTGTGTTACTACAGTACAGGCCTCTGCACTGATGCCCGTAAAAGTTCAATGATGCATGTGGGATTCCCCTCGCTGGTATGTTCAAGTCATGATTACAGCATATGACGTTTCTCTTTCTCTCTCTCCCTCAAGTAGCTAATATATTTCCCCAACAGTAATTTTTGATCCTTGAAAAACATCAAAACAAACATCAGCTTACTGCGCCCGGCCATGTTTTCCGAGCTTATGCAATGAAACGCATTTACCTCGGAAGTCGGAATTTCTGACCCGGATCTTTCCAAGTTGCTGTTTTTTTAGTTTGTTTTAGTTTTTTATTTTGCAAAAATGCTTCGTTTTAGTTTAGTTTTTATTAGTTTTAGTGTTAGTTTTAGTCTTTTTCTGATAGAGGTCAGGGCTGAGTGAACATCAAACATTTTTAAAAACATATTCAAACAGACTACTCTTCACTTCTCATTTTATTATCTAAAGCTGATGTTTGAATACAACTCCAGACATAAAACTACCACTTTGTGAAGTCTTAACCCCTTAATGCCTGAAAACATAAATAACAGCCAGAATAATTCTAATTTTTTGGAACTGAAATGTTCATTTAACTTTCTACTGAAATTTTAAAAAATCCAAATTTCCATAAAATTAAACAAATATATTTTTAGTATCTAATTTCATTCATTAGTTGTTTCTTATAACTGATAATCCACTTGAGGGCATTTTTATCATTTATCAAATTGTGTTTATAAGTTTTTTTAGTAATTTTTTGAGCATATAGATTAGATAGAAGTATCAAAAGTATGTATCAAATTTGCGACAACAGGCGTTAAGGGGTTAACCAATCAATTCAATCAATTCTATATTCCCCAGACTTGGGTGTAGGTGCTAGTCAGTATGGTAGTGTCAAAGAGTAAAACCAAGGAGTGTCTCTATTTTTATTTTAGTTAGTTTTGTAAACACACTATACAGTTTTAGTTAGCCTTCGTTTTTTTGTAAAGCTTAGTTTTTATAACCTGACACGCCAAATGGATGTGTTTCACACATCCATCTGGGAAAGCTTAAACATTACTCTCAGTGTTAATCAAAGTGAATGTTGTCATAGATGCAAAAAGATGACAAGCGGAGCTCATCTTAAAGTGTCTGTATTAGTCCCTACAGAGAGAGAGTAAGAGGTTGAGCAGTCCTGGCCGTTGACGCCCATACAGCTTTAAGAACCACTTTTCACCCCTGATCTGATCCTCATCACACTCTTTTGTCTCTGTGATCACCTGAATGTTTCCTTTTCTATAAGTAAATAAATACAGAGTGCCATTTAGACTTAGACTTAGACTTTATTGTCATTCGGTATGCAGCAGGTGTATATAGAACGAGATTATCTGCTCCACTTGCCATCTTTCTGCCTTTATGACTATCTTCACTTTGATTTACACTAATAGAAAGGCCTTCTTGATTTTCATCTCACTAACAGTGTGAGTGTTCATAGTACAAAATTTGATAGGTAAATAATGCAAAGAAATAGTACGGGCAGAGAGTAGCTGAAGCCACACTTACCCAGCGGACAAAAACATGGCAGCCTCTAACCTCCAAATTTTCCCAAAATGCAGTTATCTTGTCAGTTTTTTGTTCAATATACATATAAGAGATACAAATATCTATCCATTAAGATGAACTTGTCTTATCAAGTAGGTTTTCTTTTGATGATGTGGATTTTACAGTGTCTCATCTTGGGCCTAAATGCTTCTGGAAATGCTGACGGCTGAAAATAGCCACTGTTTAGTACTATTAATCCATAAAATAGCCAACAAAATATGTGTGAAATGTAAGAAATCATTATAGAAGTGCATAAACTCCATCTTATATACGGAATACCATTTAAACTAGGGTATATTTGACATTATGCAGAACTGTTGCAACCCTGAATGTCAGATAGATAAATGACTAAGTCAATCAAAGCTTGGACAGTTTGCACATTTTTTTCTTAAAACAAACATACATTTATCCCAGTGAGCTGACTTTGCATCAGCTTGTACTCACGCTGTCCACAGTGGCTGCCTGTGTAGCCTTTAGGGCAGGAGCATGAGTCCTCCGAGCAAGTGCCTCCATTCATACACCTGACATTGCAGGACTGAACTGTAGGTGGGGACATGGGGGGGAAGAGCACAAAGAAAAATGGAGAGACAAGTGAGAAAAGTAATAAATGATCATGTTCATTTTACTGTCACTGTCACTTCTCTGTGAAGAAAATAAAAAGGTGTATTTTAGTTAGACTGCTTCTAACACTGTTCCCCCTGGCATCTGTCATTTAAACATCCAATTATTCCAGTTTAACACATTAAGAAACTTTTGTCACACAGTTTGGGTTTACCCCCATCCCACAAAACCAAAGCTAATCTAGCAGACTTTGAGGAAGGGGGGCAGTAAGTCGAGCCAGCTGTACTCTGCAGTCAGTCAGTCACTCTGGAATTTGCTGAGAGGAGAGGGAAACTAGGGTAGGGGGCTAGGAGAGGGTAGGGGAGAGAAGAAAAGGTATACTGGCAAAAAAATCTACATAGAACACAAATCATAAAGACAGCAAGGGTGTAACTTTGAAAAGCGGGTGAAAATGACTAAATTCTGAGCAGCTCCAGCTATAATGATGTGAAACAGAGGCCTCCTGGTTGGCAGACATCTCCAGACTCAGAGAGGGCCAATCTGACAGTCTCAGCCATGTAGCAGCTCTCATAAGGAAAACTAATTGGCCTCCCTGGCAGACAGGCAGCTTTCTGCTGAGGCTGCATTTTTCCAAACACAAGAGGAGAGGACACACCTACAGAGCTGGATCCATGTAATGTTTCCTCGCATCCTCTTTAGTGCTTTCACCCTGGCTCAAGAGGATATTTTATGGTCCCTTCTTGGTCTCCTTTTATTTCTCTTCCTTCCTCTCCTTTCGCCTATTCCCTCGGTGCCTTTCATGCCCCTCTGTCTATATCTTAACCGTAAGTTCAACATTAATTTCCTCTCTCTCTCTCTCTCCATCTGCCTGTTTGTGTCTCCTTTTCTGTAAAATCTCTGGCATGCAGAGCTGAAGAGCAGAGGGGAAATGACTGAGCTTCCCCGTAGCTGACTTTGTCTAAAAAGACTTTAGAAGTTTGCACACTTGCCAACAGGAGGCATTTTAGCCCCTGTAATCCACCCACTCACTCTGACTGTACCCAAACACACTAAATATGACTTGTGTGAGTCATGATGAGTGAACATACTCTTTAGGTAGCTCTTTCACTGTGATCAGACACACCAGCATTACTTGCATATTACACAGCAGACTTCCATGAGTCAACATGCACTAGCACGACTCTTGGAGAGGAAACTTGCTTGGTTTCAGTAAATGAACGTTTGAGGTGTTTTTCACAGAAATCGTCAACAGAGCTTTCATTTTCCCGTTACTTCTCATGCAAGTCTGAAAGGATTTGCAGTTGCAAAACTTGGCAGAGTGTGAATATACTTGGCAAGGACAACTCATTGTCTGGATTATATCTCACAGCAACATGAAATGATAAATTAAAGCAAATATTTTGGGACTCTGGGGCAGGCTGGGCTTATGGGTCAGTGTATTAGTGTGCTGTCTCTTTTCCTGCCACTCATCTTTCATTCACTCTCTCAGGACCTCCTCACGAGTTTCAGCCTCAGCTCAGTTCAAGACACGTTGGTAAAAGTGCTCTCCACTGACTCTTCTTTACTTTGAAGCCAATAATAGGTGGAATAAAGCGTGAATAGTGATTGCAGTGATTGACTGCAGCTTTTCCTGCCATGAAACAAAGCATGAAGAAAACAGTTCCAGTGGCATGCTGTAATCCACACTCCTTCAAAGCTCAGGGCATCTTGGGTAAACTCTTTCAGTTGTCCACAAGTCCCACTGCCACAATGGAATTGTCTGAAGAGGTCAAATCATGCATGAAGAGGAAAGATTTGGCAACAGATGTTGAGACAAGAGATGCTGCAAGTTTAATCTCTTTTATGGCATCTTTTACTGATGTTTTTACTTTTGATTAATGAGTTTTATTTTATCTGCAGGTAGTATTATAACATTAACTCTGCCCAGGAGCTGCTACTTCCTATTTTATCAACCCAAATTCTGTTAGACATTGTCCTTGCCTTTCTATTGGTGTTTATTGGTCAAAAGCCACATGGCTGTTTAACCAACCCACTGGTGCCATTGCTCTATTGGCTAATAAGTGTATGTGAATGAATATGATCAATTGCATCAATGCACTTTAGTGCCTTTTTTATAATTTCACAATACTCTATTCATTTAATCATTGGTTCCCAACCTGGGGTCTGGGACCCCCTTGGGGGGCAGCCAAAGTTGTCAATATTAGATTGGCATTCATTAACTACAAATTATCAGATATTAAGATCATGGAAAAACTCTGCTTAAACAGTTTATACAAAGGTCTTTTGGTGTGATAACCACGTTTTGTTGATACAACTCAAATTTCTGTTGATTTTTCAACAATCTAAAATTTTTCTTATAAGTGAGAAATAAAGGGGACTCCAGGGGAAAAGGTTGGAAACCACTGATCTAAATGATGTTTATGTGTGTTTCTTGATGACCTTGTTGAAGGCCATATGCTGAAACACATTGGTTTTATAAAGTTGTTCTCTAAGCTATTTATTTTACTCAAAAAATAAATAGAATTATCCACAAATTGAGCAGTTAACCATCAGCATGATTAAGCCCTACTCACACCTTCACAAAACTGAAAATTTCCTAAATTTACCTTGATGAGTTGCATGTATGCCAAATAGCAGGTTATTAACCCTAGCTTTAAAGTGTGATTTCCCTGCTAGCCCCCAGTATTTTCCCCTTGCAGATTTTTTGACAAACACTGCAGGAAAGCTTCCTGTTTAGAGGGACAAGTGTGAACTTGCAAGTCAGGAAAATTTCTTGAAAGGTTGCACTGAAAAATTCCAGATTTTTTTTTTCTTTTCCCAGAAATTTCAGGGTTGCATGGGTTGAAAGAGTTGCTTTTTGCACATACTGGTCACCTTTTACTCTTTGGTTTGAACCCATTTTAAAGCAACAAAAAGTGTTAAAAAGATGCTGACTAAGACCAGTCTGTGTTAAATTAATTGGAAAAATACTATGTTTTTTTGCTGTTTCTTTTTCTTAATTCCTGAAAAGTGGTGATTTTTTTGAGATACAAGGTTTTGGCCTGACACTAGTGATGTGTCAAATAGTTGAAATGCCTTTAGAGACTTCAATCAAGCCTCACTTAGGACAGGCTTTGGATAACCCTGACCTGAATGAATGACAGTGAGTGTTTTAGTGCCTTATAGTCCATGGCTAGAGTCTTAACACAGAGCTACCTCTTTTCTAGTCAAATCAAAATGGATTTGTTTAACAACCACCCAAGAATGTCTTTCCTATGGGAGTTCTGGTTCTTTTTAGTGGTCCAGATCAACTCAGCCAGAAGATTTGGCTCTTTCTGCTGAACAGCTCCTCATTTGGTACCATTAGATTAGCCAAATATACCAAATGGGAACCCTGATCCCATTGCTCACATAGAAGGTCCAGTTCTTGTTCACAAATGACACATTACTAATCTTTCCAAGATTTAGGCTCATAGTTTGCACTGTCAGTATCAGACACAGCCCTAAGCTGCCCTGGAAATCCCCTGCAAGGTTGCTGTGGTGGTTAAATCTACCCCCAGTCTTCAGCAGCTGTAATGCTTACTCTTTGATGAAAAGGATGATGGCTCAGGTGCTGCAAAGATGGCAGAGCAACTTGCAGAGACAATGTCAGATGTTTTTTCAGAGGAGGGGGTTAAGGAGGAGGAAGCACCAAGCACATTTGGAGACAGAAGGAGATGATCTCACTAGTAAACTTTGCTTCTCACTTCCTCACTTCATCCCCCACAGGTGGAGAGAGATGATTTGCCCCAAGACCTGGGCCTAGAGAGCTGCACGTGCAGAGCAACAGAGATGGGGAATATACATGTGTGCATCTGTGCGTGTAAATCTTCCAGGCATCAAGCAAAAGTAGCTTAATGTAGGTTCTTGGGCCACAATGCACCTCTGTATTCTGGTTGTGTCGTCGGTGAGCCGCTCACATCTGGGTGCTTTTTACGAGAGACTGTGAAACACAGGAAGGCCAGGTTTGTGTGCTGAGTGTGTATTTGTCTGTGTTTGTGGAGGCACATGTGTGTCTGATGGAAAACTGAGGAGCTTTGCTGTGTTTTGTCCTGATTTATTCACTCCCAGGGGACCAGTGACAAGTCAGCCTCAGTTTCAGCATGGATGGACGATGCAGTGAAACAGAAAGCAGCATGAGGCGCTGTCAAAGCAGCTTAGGAGTCAGATGCATAGATTTCTTTCCATTCAAGGAAAACTCACAGTTCATTTGTTTCAGTTGAGTGAGTTCTGTACCACAAACACATCATCAGCTTTAAGGGTAAATTAGACTCTTTTTTTTGCTAGATAAGCATATTTTATGGTGAAGACAGACCAGAAGTTTTCTAATGAAAACTCCTTTAAAGCTTTCCCAGGACTCAGTGGGGCTGCTTGTCAATAGCCAGTGGAAGCCTGTCAGTCTAAGGACAGCTGTTTCTCAGCATTAAGGAAAGAGTGTCCACGGTAATGATTTAGTAATTATGGTTATGGGAAGACGAGGTTATAAAGATGACCCTGTACGACCCTGTGCACAGCTGCTCTGCCCTAAACTGTTAGCGGGGTTATTACAGGGTTGACTTGCAGCGTGAACCCTTGTGTCTGGAAACGGACGTGTAACTTCAGGTTATCTCTAAATGTTCACTTACAACCAATGGCACCTTGTCTTCTTTCTAAGGTTTTGCTTTTCTAATTCTGGAAACATGCAATCCTGACAGGATGATTGGACTGTTGATTGGCTGAAGGGAAAGATTACGGGAAGAGGCAATAAAGAATCCGACACAGCAACACAGAGATGTGGATTACATGAAAATCTCATGTGTTGCTGATTTATTTAAACCTCTGCATTCCACAAACAAGACATAAGATATAAAAATGCTATCTTTAACCCAGTACACCAGGGTGCTAGAATTAGCTCATGTAATTAAGGACAAGGAAATTGGCGTTTCCAAATGGATCTCCATAGAGCTGCAATTTGTTTCCAACTGCACTGAATCATCCTGTTGAAAGGGTGGACTCTCTCCAAAAGCTGAGTTTGAGAGTTTGCACATTTGGAAGACAAGATCTACAATGAGGAGTGCTCGCCTTCTCCTGGAAAGGCCTAGAATCCTCTGAGACAGATAATGTTGTGAAAACAGTTTTCAGCTCATTAATATGTTGATACACACCTAAAACGGTAAGCATGGCTCTATGGGGGATTCCAATCAAAACAAAGCTTAATCACCAAATCTCAGATGAGGGGAAAATGATAGGGAACATCTCGTCCAAGAATATCGGAGATTTCAACACAGCAGAGTTCAGGAGGAGGTACTTGTAGGACAGTGAGGAGCATTTTAGTCTTAGTTCATAGTTCAGCAAAACTGCCAAAGTACATTGTGTAAAAAAAGTAGCATTTAGCGGAACAAAATTAGTGAAAATGAAACATAACATTTACCAATATGTTTAAACGAGTCTTTAATTACCTAAATATATACACTTGTTTTATTTTCATTTACTTAAAATAAGACTTTTATCCATAAACAAGGAGGGTCATCCTCTACACGCTCCGCCATGTCTCTACAGTACCACAGAAAGGATCATGTAACAGTAGTTATATGATTTATTAATTCCTCCAGATAACACAATTACCACCAGAAGTGAGCACTGCAATCTGAAACTGCCACATATATAGAATTAAGTTTAAAAATCATGAAAAATAAAGCAGTAATCTCTGTGCAAGGATGACATGGGTATGCCCATTCACTGGAAAGACCTCCTCATCTATGGTCTGAAAAGGACATGCTTTTCTTTAGATTCAGGCATTCAGTGAGGATGCACTTAGAAATGAAGGCATAGCTAGCTAACAGACCTGCGGAGCATAATGTTAAAACTTGTAGAAACTTGTGACTGAACAAGAGAGCTGAAGGCCCCAAAGTACTCATTCATACATCCATTTTTTCTTTCGCTTATCTGGGGCTGGGTTGCAGTGGCAGCAAGCCAGGCAAGTCAGCTAAGACACACCCAACATTTTCCAGTTCCTGCTAGGGGATTCCAAGGTGGTCTCAGGCCAGATGAGATATAGACAGTATTCCCTCAAGTGAGTCGTGGGTCTACCCTGGGGTCTCTGGACGGACCTGGAAGCCCCCACAGGGAAGCGACCAGGAGGCATTCTAATCAGATGCCCAAACCCCCTTCTTTTGAGGCAAAGGAGCAGTGGCTCTACCTCTATGCTATATGTTCTGAGCTTTCTGTCTGAACTCAGCATTCATTTTGTCAGTTTTTCAGCAGCAATGCCACCACCAACCGTGAGGGCAGTGTCGACCAATGCCGCCAACAGTTCAACCCAAAGTAGGAAAACACAACAAAGAAAAATCATTTGAAAAAAGTTGGAGCTTAACTAGATTTCTGATCAAATATCCCCAAATACTAAGTTGCTGGAAAATACAAACATATAAATGGTGTTAGCTAACCTTGGCACAAAGATAGGCAATGACTAGAGCACAGCTAAGCAGAGGATGGGCGGTTCTTTTTCTTTAGTCAATGGGACGGTAGAGCAGCATCAAAGTGGTAACATTTTTGTACGTGGGTAGAGTATAAATGAGCCTATAGACAGAGCCAAGCCACCCACCTGAGGAATCTCATTTATTCGTTCACTGCTTGAACCCAAGATCTTCTTTCAGTCATTACCCACAGCTCATGACCATTGCTGAGGGTTGGAACAAATATCGAGTGGTAAATTTAGAGTTTTACCTTCTGGCTCAGCTCCCTCTTCCCCACAACAGTCCAGCGCAACATCTGCAATACTGCTGATCCTGCACCAATCTGATTGTCAAACTAAACTGTCACTGAGATACTTGAACTCACTCCCCACTAAGAGGGAATAATCCACTGTTTTCTAAACCATGGCCTCAGACTTGGTGAAGCTGACCCTCATCCTTACTATTTTGTACTTAGCTTCAAACTACCCCAGTGCTGGACCAACAGAATCACATCATCTGCAAAAGGCAGCCATGGAATTCTGAGATTCCCAAACTAAAAACCAGACTGTGCCCTGTCCACAAAAATCACAAACAGAATTGGAGACAAGAGGCAGCCCTGGCATGCAGGCCCTGATGGCTAGCCAGAGTGGCCCCTGGACCCCAAATTGCCGCAGTACCCCCCACATGAACCCCCACGGGATTCATTTATAAACCTTCTCCAAGTCCATGAAACACATTTAGACTGGATGAGCAAACTTCCATGCTCCCTCGAGAAGTCGTGCAAGGGTAAAGAACTGGTCCAATGTCTCACAGCCAGAAAGGAATCTTGTTGACACAGCTGGAGTCTCCTTTCTAACACCCTGGCATAAACGTAACCAAATCATCTGCAAAAAGTAGCACTCAGTGCTTTTATATCCTTGTAGCCCTATTGGGGCTGGAATATGCTAAGGGACACAAAGGCTTTATGGAGCTTTCCATTTGGCTCCCAAAAACCTGAATCTAAAATTTATGAAAACTTCTTGAAGGTCTGAATCCACAATTCAGTTAAACATAGTTCTCAATCTTTTCATGTTTATAGTAGGTTGTTCTTAACATTTATGATGTATTTAAACATCTTTTACTTTACAGGGAGTTACAAAAATAAAGTTTTCCAAGGTAACTGCTATTCCACAGAATTCACTTGTGGATGTAGGTTATCTAAGGCCATAAAGCTGTTTGACCTCTAATCCTCCTGAACGATGAAGGTCCTTGGCAGTGATTCACTCAAAATCATCATTTACTAAAACATAAAAGCTTTCTCTTATCATCCAGAACCTTGAGTATTTGGTAACATCCTTTAGTGTCTCTTCACTTCCTGTAAAATGTGTAAAAATGCCAAAATAAATCCCTGCAGAGAGCCAACAGTCACAGTCTGACAATGAGCTGGGTCAAACTCCACTAAGCTTTACAACTTTCTTGCACCATTCCTTTCCCTGAGGTGCATTACTTCATGGCTCTAGCTGAAACTCTAACTCTGCAGGAGATCTGTGGATATCCTGTCATACAGGTCAGAGGTCGTTCTTTCTCCATCTGACCCTTCATGCCCTTCCTCTAATGATCACATTTACTAATGTCTGGAAGAAATCCTTCTGCTAACAGCCAGGTGATTCTGACTATGAGTGTTCGGTGTATGTGCATGCGTTGATTTCATTTCTGTTTGCCTTGCATCAGTGCAGATCTGTGAGTCTGTCAGTGTGAAAATAGTGTGTGTTTGCCGGCTTACTGGAATGTGAGCATGTGTAAGGAGTCTGGCAGGGGCCAGGCGTGACTGACGAGCCGACTTTGGCTGACTAACGCAGTGAAGCTGAACACACTGCACGCTTCTTAATACACACATTGACACATACTTTGCATGTTCCCCAAGAGCAGCTTAACAACAGTTTTCTGCATGTCCAGAACATATTACTGTCATATTTAAACCCCTGCAAACACTGCACTAATCTCACTAAGACAAACGTGATTTCACACAAGCTGCATGTGCAGTAAAACACCTCGCTCTGCTCTGCTCACTCCACACATCCTGAGAAGTCTGTAACTAAGCTCAGGAGACTGAGCTGGTGCAGCCAGACTCTCCACTTTAATCCTGACAAACCCTGTGACCTGCAGACTGCAGGCCTGGGACTCGATACACCACTATTACACTAGCTACAGTATTATTCTGGCTCCCATGAGGGAAGGGTGGAGCCTTAACATCTGGAAAATAGCCCAGCAAGTGGATGAGCAGAAACTAGGAGAGCTCAGGCGATATCATTTCATCAGTAGTTTGGGCCACTTAGCACAATGAGCACCGGGGAGGGAAGTCAGACGCAGGGTCATTCAGAAGAACAGCAGAAGTAATCTGTCTCTATAACTGCCTAAAAATGTTAGCACTCTAGTTTGACCAGACTGATTGGTATCTGCTGAGTCCCAGGTGTTGGAGCGGATTGGATTTTCCTTTTTTGGGAAACACACTGATTCAGTTTAGACAGATACAGTGCCTAGAAAAAGTATTCATGCAGCAGTTTTCTTAGAATAACTTTTACTCAAGAAGCGATTTGTAATATTTGTTCAGTGAATTAGACCATGTAGTAGATCATTTACTTTGCAATGTGTAATTGAGAGATGCTAAGTTAGTAAGAGGCAGACTAACCTCCTCCTCCAGTCCCACAGCTGGGAGAGAGCTGGCCACTTGAACAGGTACACATGTTAGGTCTTGAACAGAAGCCATCGCCACACGAGTTCCTGCAAATAGCTGGAGAGAGGAAGCAAAAGAGAATGAGAGGACAATAAATTTGATTAGGTTTTATATGACGTTCATGATCTTGGCTTTGTGGGGTTGTTTGAAAAAAAAAAGGGTTTTAGGATGTTACTTACGAACGATGCACTGGTTCCCTCCCGGCAGGGTCTTCCATCCTGGACAGCAGTACGAGTGGAAGCGAGAGCCACACACATTGGGCCTGAGAGAGACAAAAAAGAACAAAAACTAAATCACCAATCACAGAGACCTCCCAAACATATTTCAGTTGGACCCCTAAAGAAATAGATACAGCTATGAGTTATTTACTGAGCTGCCCGAGACCTGCATGGCCTCTGCTTTCAGAATAAACAAAACAAACTTCGATACAAAGCCTCCTGTGGTGATGGATGGAGGTATTTTCAGAAGGGGGGGAAGGAGAGGAAATGTGAGGGGCCTACAGCATGAGGAGAAGCATTTTGTTTTCATTCAAGGCTGAATTAAACTTGCAGGGACAGGATGTATAAAGTCCTCCTTTCTCCTAAATTCCATGACTGGCTGTCCTGTTCTCTGGCAGGCATCCAGAGCAGCCCCCCCCCTTCATCGCCCCCACCCTGCAGCAAACTTTGACCCCTTCTGACAGATGTAAGATCCATCACAGCTTATGGAGCACGTGATTGGCCTGACAGGTTAGCCACAAATTTTCCCCTCATAGAAGATGGCTACACCACATCTGAGAATGACTTGCCCTCTGCTCTCACATGCACAAATTCACTTGTAAACATCAGTGGGGCTGATTTTGGCTGCTGCAAGCTCATTCTCAAAATACTTCTGTTTTTATCTTCTGTGAACAATGGCAAACTTACTTGGAACGTCATTTCTCAAAAAAGAGAAAAAAAAACCCAACTAGCATCATTCACAGTTGTAACAGGAAGTGTGCCTGAGTCTTCGTTTTTTTTACATTTGACCGAAACATGGCAAGGCTCGGCATAAAGCTGTTTAACAAGCTGAAGTGATTCCAACACTGTGGTCCTACTAATGATACCCTTAGTGACCTTTCAAAGCATATAATGACGGTTGAATCCGTTCCTCATCTGCGTCAGTGGTTAGTTTCTTGAGTTTTCTTGTGGCGTGACTAAGACTGAGAGACCACAGTTAGGTAAATTGGGATAAAGTCGGATCCAGATGCTCATGGTAAAGTCATTTACCATAGGGATCACAGCTCTTTGGTCTAGACAATTTCTACCCCCAGGATGTTATTTATGACCGTTTAAAGTCATGCTGGATTACGCAGTGTTTTTCAATGGTGACCAGGAATAGTAACATCAGACAACATGACAAGCCTTCAAAAGAATACAAAAGATATGTTGTTGTAATAACAGAACGTTGAACATCAGTATGATACAGGTGAAAAAAATATACAGTGTCTATAAGGAGTATTAACCCCTTTGGATGTTTTACCCTTTTACTGATTTCAAAAATCAATGATGGTCATGGTTTTTGGACAACAAAAATTCAAAAAAAAAATTGTACGTCTAAGTGATAACAGATTTCTATCAAGTGATGTTAAACAAATGAAGCTATGTAACGTTAAATAAGTGACTGCAAAAATGTTCAACCCCTTCAAGTCAGTATTTAGTAGATGGACCTTAGGCTGCAATCACAGCTCTGAGTCTGAGTGGATAGGTCTCACATCTAGAGACTGCAATTTTATTCTATTCCTTTTTGCAAAACTGCTAAAGTTCTGTCAGGCTGCATTGTACTCGGCTGTGAACAGCGCTTTTAAAGTCCAGCCACAAATACTCTATTGGATTGAGGTATGGGCTTTGACTTAGCTACTCCAGAACTTTAACCTTGTTGATACCATTTCTGTGTAGCTTTCGCTGTATTTTCTGGGGTCATTGCCTTATTGGAAATAAATCTTTTCCTAAGCTGTACTTCTCTTGGAAAGTTTGTGCATCCATCCCTTGATTTACCCTTTCTTAATAACCTTTTCTCTAAGTTGTTTAGAGTGTTCTTTTGTTTTCATGGTGTATTGGTAGCCAGGAATACTAATTAACCAGTTACAGGACCTTCCAGACACAGGTGTCTTTATTCATTCACTTGAGACACATTCACTGCACTCAGGTGATCCCCATTTCACCAGTTGCGAGACTACTAGCACCAATTAGCTGGACCTCTGTCGAATTAGGTCAGTCACTTATAAGAAGGTAAATATTTATACAGTCACTTATTTTTTCCAAAGATTTTCATTTTGTGGCTTTTAGAGCCTTTAATAATAGAGGAGGACAGTGGACAGAATCAGAAACAGGAAAGAGAGAGTTGTGGAGAGACATGCGGGAAAGGGCCACAGGCCGGATTCATATCCGGGCCACCCGCATGCATGGGGTGTGCCTTAAACCAAAAGGCCATCTGCACCCCACAATCATGTATTTTACCTAATATATATATTTATTTAATTTGACATTACTCAGTAGATATCTGCTTTTATTGTGACATTAAAGAGGTTTTGGTTAAAAAAGTCAAATTATATAGATCATGACTGATTTTTAAATTCAATAAGGGTAAACATCCAAGGGGGTGATTACTTTTTATACACTGTATTACCAGACTCAGTTGTCTGATTTAAGGTTATATGTAAGACAAGAGCCCAGAGGTGGAGACTGCCGAAAAATATCCTCTTTCAGCAACTGGGGCCCAAGCACTGAAATGTTGTAAGGTGTACTGGAATGCAGATCATTCTTTCTTTCTTTCTTCCACTTTTCTTTCCCCTGTGATCCTCTATGAACAAATCTTTGCAAATAAATGCATATATCAATCCTGTCATAGATATGGTCCCTCAGTTCTGACTTTACTCTCTTGTCTCAGATTACTAGCAGGACTGTAAACATGACCAGTGCACTGAAGAGGAAGTTTTGGCCCGGATATCTGTTATCAGTTATCCAGATATCTGCTGGCTGCAGTGGAAGTTACAGTGAAAGGAATATTGGCTGTAGCCCCCAGAGGCTAAAACGTTGTCAGCCCATAGAGAGTGTTTTCCACAACTGAACTGAAGTTAATCCTGATGACATCATTATGGCTCTCATCAGGATCAGACTTTGCAGAGCTTTCTAAACATTTCACTTTAGACATTTGCATTGTGTTACAGGACATCTTGATTATACGTATCTAAAAGTCAGTGGAGTCAGTTTTTCTAACATTGACAAAATATAGTCCAAACTTAAACTAAAAGAAAAAAATTATTTTTAAGTGTTCAAGTTGCCCCTGCCATTAAAGTCATCATGAGCATACAAGAGCTGTCAGTATTTTTTAAACTTTTATACTTTTTGAGAGAATGTTTCAAAATCTAACATTCTCTCAAGGGTATTGTAAAGAAAGAAAAAAGAGAAACATCTTTTCATTAGGTAGGTGCTCAGAAGAATGAATCCATTAAACTCCCACTGTCTAAACTGCACAAATACATTCCCATGGTGCAATTATGGCAGTCTGAATCAGTCTGTGGGCAATTATGGATAATTAAAAATAAGAAATTACACGAAATTAGGCGACAAGGGCTTATTTTTTGGTTGCAGTGGTAGGAAACAAGTATCAATATCATTACATTCTTACTAGCATCATACTGACAATCATGCCAACCCTATAACATACACTGGTGAAAAAGACTCATCACTCTATTCAACAACATATCTTTACATTTTCTACCTTTCCTTAATCAACACACCATTTTACCAAGATTTCAAACTGAGGATATAAAATCCATTGATTTATAAACGGGTGTCAGTGGCAGTTTTGCATTTTTTTTTGAAATGCAAACCTATGGCCCAATGGCCAAATGTGGCCCGTGATAAATTTTTGATTGTCCCGCAAAAATTCCTAAAATAAGATGAGATATAACCCACTCTAGAACATAAAGCTTGTGCTTGATTGTATTTGACTTCTTTCAGGACAAGGCAGTCCTACTATGCTAATTCAGCAAAAGAAAACATTTTGAAAAGGAAAGTTATTGATATGTTTTTTGTGATCAAATTGAGACAACACTGTAAATTATAAATATACTGGTAGCAAAAATAATAATAGTACCTTATATTACAATGTCTCTTGACTGCAAGGCAGGAACAGCAGCTGTGCTTTTCATGGGCACCCTGGGTATCTATTAAAGGGTCTGATCCAGTTCACATTATACTAGGTGCACAGGACCCATTGGGCTGGTCCAGACGCCAGGGCCCTCTCCGTGTGTCCTGGAGAGGTCAGCTGGGCAGATACCTGGAGAGATGGGGCACAGGCCTGTACGACTGCCACCACAAGGCAAATCCAGGACCAAGACTGACGTGGCAAAGTGCAGAACCAGCATAGGATCCCACATCTGAACTGACCTGATAGCTTATGACAGCAAGTAGCAGTGGTAGTCAGGGCTGACTAAGGCCCCTGAAATCTGATTGACCCCACACAAATGATTGTCTATTTGCCTTGTCAGTAATTAAGTAGGCATTTAAGCGTATCCAGTCACTTCGCATATCTTAACCTACATCAGATTGGTTTTATCAACTTTAATATGCACAAGGTGTGGAATATGGAAGTGGCCCTACCACACTTACATTTTTTTAAGTGGCCCTCAGTTGAAAAAGGTGGTGGGTCAGCACCAAAACATGGGTCATGTAGGTGTTTTCTATAAACGTGAATGTTTGCCTCCAGAATCCCTAAGCAGACATGCACTGATGCTTTCTTATTTAACCTGGTTTTGTCATTATAACCTAATTTTCAATAATTAACTTCTCAAGATCTCAAGAAAACAACCTGAATAAACTCGCTATCAAGGAAACCAGAGTAAATTATAAAGAATGCATGTATGACCTCCCCAGAATCCCCTTTAAAAACATTTATATTTTGTCGTATCCCTTTGTTATGTTTCATGTTCATGTTTTTTAATGTTCAACTGCAACATTTTTCTCTAAAAAAATGTGTGGTTGAAAAATGTCAGGAATTTGGGTAGTGATTTGTCATTAAGCAGGCGGTGGTGGGTCCTAAGATGAAACCAGATAAGAATCACCAGCTTAATGTATTGATTTAATGGAAAAGGAAACCAGTTAGTGTCACTTATAGCATCAAGACAGGAAATGACACTTGTTTTGTTCCATTGTAAACGTTGTTTTTTCAGGCAGCAGGCTATGATAAAAGAAGATAACACTTAAAGCCTGTTTGTTTAGATCAAGAGCTCCAATGAACCTCTAAAATGATTCTATTTGAAACTTCCTCTCCTCATCTTCTTCCCCAGAGATGACAGCTGGGGATTGAATCTGATAGACAGAGAGCAGTGCACACCTCCAAACACATTACCAGATGGCACAAAGAGACAGACAAACAGGTGGGCAGGCAGATGAGAGATATTTATGCAGGTGGTATTAACAGACACAGAAAAAAGGGAAGATAAAAATAAAACAGGAAGGGGAGAATGGACAACAGCAGTGGGTTCTTAGGGAGATTCAAACATGACAGTTGGTTTTGGAGAGAAAGTGTGAAGAGCTCAAGAGGAATGGCCGGGTAGAGGGAGAGAAGACAGGATGGTGGGAAAGGAACAGGGGATCAGTGGGAGGGAAAGCAAAACAACTTTATGCTAAGAAGAGGAGGAAGCAGGAGAAGGAGTGGGAGCGGAAAGCTGAGATATGGAAACAAAAGAGAGAGCAGCATAAGCAAGAAGAGGCTGGACCCTTGGTGGGGGTTGAATTTCTGGGGCAAATACACAAACCAAAGAGAGCTTTGAAAAAACATCAGAAATGCAAAGAGCGAGACAACGACATTCCAACACTTAATGAGTAGTGACTTCTCCCCCTGATCTACTTCTTTGCAAAGCGTTGAAGATTTTCCACTGTTTCAGACCTTAAGGACGTCAATATATGGAGGATTACACAGGTCTGACCCTGAGGTGCTCTGGTTTGTTATTCTTCCTCTCTCCCTGCTCTCTCAGTCTTTCCTCCAGGTCAGTGCCTGGTCTCCTATCGCAGAAAGAGCTTTAGAGGATGAACTGAAGTAAAACAGAATGAAAGACAGCCATAAAAAAGACAGTTTAAGCCCCAGGGGTTTTCCTCAATATTGAAATGTCCTACTGTTCTCAGGGCTCAATCTAAAGGAGATTAACTCTTCTGTGGCCACAGCGCTGCCTTTGAAGTCGCCTCTCGAGCCGTGGATCGCTCGTTAACTGCCATTAATAGTAATAAAAGGAACATGGCTGCCACCTCATCAGAGGGGAAATATGAAGAATAAAGGAGACTGTGGTTAGAGTTTGAAGTCAAGTCAGTAAGACAGCGCAAAAAAGCAGGAACAACCAAACATCACAAAAAATCAATTTCTTAGTCACAATTGTTGCATTGTTGTTTGAGAGTTTCAATTGCAAAATAAGAAACAATGAAGTCTACAAGTTATATGACTGCAGCCGGCCTGAGGCTCCTCTTCCCGTGCAGGAATCCAAAGGGCCAAAGGTTGAAGCAGTTCAATGCAGCCTGCCTCTGCTGACATACAAGAAAGGGCAGCAGCGGGCAGGCATGGAAAATGACTACAGACAGCCTGTTTCCATGAAGAACAGAGCAGAAGTTCACAGTTGTTAGGGCCCCAGGTCAGGTGTCTGTGTCCCTGTATGTGTGTGCCTGTGTCAGCGGACTGGTCAGAGGTCTAAGGTCTTCTGCCTGGTATCTGACCCCCCACGGTAAAATGTTTATGTTCTGCTGCCTCCAGCAACACCTGGGCCTGTTCCTCTATTATCAGATCTGGGCCTGAGGATGATCAAGGAGTGTAGTGTGGAGAAAATGACTTAACTAAAGATAGATAGATTTTAATCAGTGGATGAAGTACTCAAAACAACAGTGCATACTTTACACTAGCAAAGTTAAGAGGGGCTGATGGAAGAGAGAGAGAAAATCAGTAAAGATAGTTTTTTGAGTGCCCTCATGCCGATTGGAAAAGAGTGAGAGGTCGAGGTAAAGTCCCTCGAGTCCCTGATATGTCATCAGTGGTCATCATGGGCTTTTGCAAAGAAAGACATAAAATTACAGGACAGCATATTGTAAGCATGACTCTTTTAATGCTAGGATTTTACCCTACACCTCCATGTTAACAAGAATTGGGACCACAAAACCCTTGAAGTGAAAAAGAAAAACCTAGGGGGAGTGCTACAGTAAGTGACAGGGGCAGTGAGGTGTGTACTGGGACTGAGCCTTTGGGCTCAAAATCTAACTGAGTGACAGGGTTGCTAAACACTTCATGCACAGCATGCTCCTGTTGCCTTTCATATAACATGTTGGACCCAACCGCTCTGATTTCCATCGTCAAAAGCTAAAAATTATTTGACATATCTTGCAAGTCACTTCATAACCATTGTCCGCCCCCACCAATCATTTCCTGTAATTCTCATTTGTAGGTTAAATGTCTTTGAACCTATGGTTAACTTTATTTTATATGGATGTCTGGGCTCAGCCTCAGAGATAGGGTGAGAAGCTCGGACATTCGAATGGAGCTTGAAATAGAGCCACTTCTCCTTCATGTCAAAAAAAGCCACTTAGGTGGTTTAGTCACCTGATGCTTTTCTCTGGAGGTCTTCTGGGCATGCCCAACTGAGTGGGGACCCCAGGGTAGACCCAGAACTCACTAATGAAGTGTTAATTTTGGTAGCTATTTTTATTTAATCTTAGTTTTAGTCTTTAGACGAAATGTCTTTTAGTTTTAGTCCCATTTTGGTCATTTCTACCCTTTTTATTTTTAGCCTAGCTTTAGTCGACAAAAATTTAAAACATTTAGTCTAGTTTTAGTCCATAAAAGGTCTTCACATTTTAGTCTTTACTTATAGTCCAAGCATTTATTTTCTTGTCAAAATCTTTTACCAAATCATGATGGTGTGTTCTCTGCAACCTGCCAAACCTGGGGTCCCTGCATTCTACAGCTGAGAGGCAGAAGAGACACAGCTGCATTGTTTTTTGACAGATTTACCCACAGTGGAGAAATACGGATTTTGAATGTTCAACGAAAACTACATTACATTTCAGTCTAGTTTTAGTCATCTTGACAAAAAAAAGTTTAAGTCATCACAGATCTATTTTTGTTAGTCTTAGTCTAGTTTTTATCATGGAAAAAAGATTGTCAATGAACATTTTTAGTCATAGTTTTAGTCAGCGAAATTAACACTGCGCTGGAGGGTTATATATATATTTTCTGGCCTCTGACTCTTCCAGGAAGAGCTGTCGCCAGGGAGAGAGATGTATGGGTTGACTTGCTTAGCCTGCTGGCCCCAGAAAAGAAAATTGATTGATGGACAATTAAATGACTAATTAAGGTTCTTGTTTTAATCATACTTTTCAACCAAAGTTTCTGAATTTGGAACAACTTCATCCACTTGTAATGGGTTATTTTCCAGTCCAGTTGTTCCCTAACGTGTTTTTCATTTTTTTCATGTTAAGTATACTTTATGTTGTTTAAAATATTGTTTCTTTTTTTCAATATTAGAAAGAAGCCATCTAACAAAACAGAAACGCTCAAATTGGGGATGCAATCATACCTCACATTACAGTTAAAACTCATACCTAATGAGGTACAATTCAAATGGATGAGACCAAAAATATTTTGCAATACTCCTTTTTTTTAACTAGCACCACCAGCTGCTCCAACAACTTTAAAACCACAATTTTAACCATTAACCACCACCTTTTTAGAACCAAATTGTGAGCTTGGTGTTTGGTTAAATAACTTAAGGTAAGTAAAATGAAGACAATCATGACTATAAGGTTAGTGTAGTGCAAAACTAATGATTTTTCTCTACTTTAGACAGGCTGAAAAGATGTCGATACTGATGCCTGTTAAAAATGTAAATTGAACGATACAGAGACACTTAAAAGATGTACTGACTGAGGGATTATTGGCATTTATGGAGAAAATCGAAATCAATTAATACTGATGTTTCGTGTGCAGTTACCAGGAGATTTGGTTGTGTAGCGCAATAACTTAATCTGTGGTCAGCCACAAAAAAAAAAAAAAAACATATCAGTTTTGCCTAAATAAGACCACAATGACTCTGTATTCAATGTCTTGTTGAAAACATATCACTGTTTGTGATTAGATTTGATGACTTGGCATTTAGCAGAGAATAATTGTAAATCAAATAAAGCTCTGTAAATGATCAGCTCATGCAATGACTTATATGTTTATGAATCCACAACGTGTGTATGCGTCCAGAAACATCAAATTGAGGAAGTAAACTGATTGCTGAATGGTTTTATACAGTCAGACATTTAAGTAGAAGCCGCTTTCGAAGCAGACCACATGCCAATCAGCTGTCTAAGATAATCCTGTCTTTACAGCTCAGCCTTAGCCAGCTCGTACAGTAAGCATGAAATGCAGACACATAAAAACTTAAAATGGAACCTAATGCATGTAAAACAGAAAGGGAAACTGGCAAATGTTCACTCATTCCAAATATAAATCCCTATTGAGCTTTTTGTGGGGCATTTTACTTCTTCTGTTCTCAAAACACCCAGATACTGTTTAAAGTTTGTCTTGTCACATCCCAAACTCTTTTATTCACTTTTAAATGAAGCATAAGACAAGGCAGACAGTGTTGAGGAGCCCCTCCAGGGGCATCAGGGTGGTATTGACATTTTCCTTGGAGAGGCATGAGTGTAATTCTCTGCTATGGACCGCCTGTCTGCCAAGTCAGTCAGAATCCAAGGCAGAGCTGGGTAAGGCTTGGCAAAGTTGAGCTAAGTTAATATGGTGGGTGGCTTCAAAAAGGACTTGGCAGGACACTTCAACTCTTACATACAAAAGATCTTATTAAACCATAGATATTCAGCTTTTTTAGATTCTGTCTTGGTCTTGCACTCCTCTTTCTCCCATACTACTAACCAGACGGTCAATCACCCATCAAGTAAGGCAGACTAACCAGCAAGCACGCCTAAGGTCTGATCAGATGCCGCCTGTGAGTGGACTGATTCCAGGCAGTAGTGGTAGCCAATAAATCAGAGTCAGTCAGCATCAGACCCAACACTAGCAGAGACAGACCAGGGGATATGGAGCTCTAGCCAGCAAATAAACACAGCACCCCAACCCAAGGCCAGCATAATGACCATCATTAAACTAACCTCCCTCCATCTCCCACACTGAGAATCTGTGAAAGCCTTACTGAGAAGTTGACAGTCTGCTCTACTCACGGCTAAACAACAGCCAAAGTTTACATGTAATACAAAGTTTGATGGAATGACAAAGAGTTGTAGTAAAATTCAACAACTTCTGTGTCACCAAGATTTGTCTTTCATCAAAAACATGTGTGGTGTCTTCTCCCTTCGAGGGGTTAGATGAGACATGCACACATGCGGATGACTAATTTTGTCCGATTTCAGATCAAATGATTGTTTCCAGTGTTTCACACTCAACAGTAACTGCAAATAAATTCAACACATTAGGCCGATTTGCTTTGGCCTGGCTTTTTGTGGCACATGGCAAATGTTTTCCAATTCAGCTGACAGTTAACAGGCAACACCTAGAAAAAAATGAGAAAGATGTTGAAGATTTGTCAAACAACTTTGGTTTGTGCTCCTCAAATTGGCCTGAAGCCCAACATGTAAACAGAGCTTTTTAGCCTTAAAGTACCCTGAGCTTCAAAGATGCTCTGTAATCTCATTACCTATTCACTTTAGTACACAAAGCTGTCACTGCAAGAGCATTTTATTCCTAACACAATGGTGTTTCCAGAATTTAACAATGTAATGGAAAAAGCCTGCAGGCTTTGCTACATGTTTTCATGCAAACACACACTGTTTGATGGGAATAAAATGCTATTGTGCAAGGTCTCCTGCTTTCTTGTCTCTCTTCTGGCTTTTAACTGGAGCAGAAATGTAAAAGGGTGTAATGATTGCTTCAGATCCTACAGAACAGTGTGCTCTTAAATGTGAGAACGCTAACTTCATTCAGCATGTACTAATGCTTTCCATATATATGTGACAACACAGGCAATATTTATTTAAGTCATGCAGCAGGAGTTTTCATTGGCTATGTTTTAGGAGAAATCACACAGGCGCAGTGGGAACTTTATCCTGTACGATTAATAAGCCACAAGTGAATACAATTCACTGAGTCTCATTTCTGCTGGGCATTTCTTCATTATCTTATTCTTTTTTGACCTTTCCAGCTCTGTTATTCCTTCAGCAGCTTTGTCACCTACAGCGGTGAAATAAATGCCCCTTTTCATACCCCCCTCCGGTGATACGAATACCTCATTTCCTGTGGCTTGGCACTGGGGGAACCCTAAGTTGGGACAGATGGGACCCTGATTGGAATAACTGATGCTGACATGAAAACTAGCCTCAACAAAACATCCTTTGTTTTTCAAAAAGCACTGAAATATACAGTGAAAACTCCTAGCTGCATTAACATACACCCCACACCCAGATTCATGGCATTTTCAGTAACAAAGTTGGACCTGAAAGGAGAGAGCAGGGGAGAGGGGGTGGGTCACTTACAGCTGGTGAGAGGTGATGTGATCCCTGTGGTTCACTTCACTGGATAATTCCTCTATACATACACTTAAATGGACACCTTATAAAACACACACATGCTTACATGTAAGCTCATATTTACCCACACACAGGGGCCAGCAATCTGCCCACAGCAGTCCTGAACTACTTTCTCGAGCTTAACTAATACAGTCAGGGGAATTTGGGTCATGCTTTTCAGTCATCATCTCATCATGAGATGTATAGAAAGCAGAGCTTTTTTTCTTCCTTTCCCATGAAAATGTCAATTTGCTGTAAATACACTTGGGATTTCAGTGTAGCAAGCAGCCTGTTAAGGTCGAACATGTGCTGTTTTTGAGAAAACAATGTGGTAGTATTCAGCAGCATAATTTGGTATAAGGCGCACTTGGCCTCAGCCCAGAGAACACAGCAGTTGAAAGAGGGCTGCCAGGAAAGCAGAGAGGGGAAAGACATTTATATTTTAAACCATCTCCAGACACAAATGATCTGAGTTGTGTATGCAAAACCAAACTTAATGCAATTTTCTACATTTAAAACCTGACAGAATAAATAAAATAGATACCAAATCATGCACCGAAACAAAGACACATTTTTCTTACCCTCTTAGTGTCTCCTGGCCACGACGTCGGACCCGCTGCACCTCTCTCTGGTCCACAGTGCCGGTGAATCGGCTAGCTTGGTACGGTCCATCCCCAGTTTGAGCACCGTATACATGGACAGCTGAGAGGCACACCGCTGCCCATCCCAGCAGCACCTGGGCCAGCTTCCCTGATCCCATTGGTAGGTCTGGCTATCCCTCCAACCAAATCACTTCCGTTTTAACACTCACTCTCTGGTTCAATATTCTTTGTATGAACCCAGGGTGAGAAGAGGGATCTAGACCTGGATCCTGACCAAGTCCTGGGGAGCACTCCAGAGTAGAGGCTGGACAGGAAAGAAATAAGATGAAAGAAACACTTGAAGCATACCATTATGAATCAGAATTACTGAAGAGCAGTTTAAATTAGATCATATGACACTTAAGATATCCTGACTCATCAGCTCATCATCATGTTATTTATAATATTTCATTAGCAGCAGCTAACACAAGAATTAGTTACTTTCAGGGGTCTTATTGCAGTGTTTCCCTTCAAACCATCTCTGAGTGGCTTTGGTCAAGGCTAAACCTCCAAGTTAACCTCATTGCTTTGTATGCTAAAAGCTGTACATCTCTTTTATTGGATACCCTTAGCTATTGCTAAACTCCATCATACAAAACAGATTATCCGTTTAACTGCTTGAATTGTTATTTATTATTTTTAGCTTACTATTTAATTCTTTCAACCACAAGAAGGTCGCATAAGCTGATTGGTCCACAATTTGTGCTTTTGTCTATGCTTTAACATGTTAACTCTTTATCTTGTTAATTCAACAGTTTATCTGTTACGTTAAGCACTTGCTGACTAATTTAACTGTAACTTTGGCCCACTTTAGACGTTCAGCTTTATAGCCGTGTATTTACAGTTCTGCCAGCTTACCTTTATAAAGTGCCAACCATTACTCTTTTTGCTTAGAGATAATTCTTAGATTTATCCAGAAGCCTATCTTAAGAAATAGCTAATGCATTTCTATTTAAGCGTATGCTAGCTAACTATTTCAAAAAGCTTTCTTATTGAATCTAACTATTTTGTCACTTCACTCACCAATTTTAAGTGCTGGCAAACTACTTAAAATTCCATGCATTTTAGTGAATGCTAGCTTAACTTAAGCTATTTCTTGCTATCTGTGTCAACCATCACAGCATATGCTAGCTTGACTTCTTCATCTTTTTTGGGTCAAGCTAACATGTTAATACTTCAGCTGTTTATCCACTATCACTTTTGATAGCTACGTACTTCAACCATTGCAGCCTTGGCTTGCTTAACTTCCTCATATTTTTATTTATTATATTTTAATTGTTAATATTTAAAAAGTCATTAGCTGTTGTTATTGCTATATGTAATCAACCATTACAGCCTAATCTACCTGAACTTCCTCATCCTCCATTTATCAAGCTTTAAATTTAAATATTTCAGCTGCGTCTCCATTAACTCTTGCTATTGCCAGCTACATACATCAACCATTACTGCCTGTCCTAGCTTTACCAATGTATCTTTCTTGCATCAAGCTTTAAATGTAAATACTTAAGCTGTTTATCCATTCACTTTTGTTTTTGCTAGCTTCGCATGTCAACCATTACAGATGCTGGCTTCTTCCTTATATTTCTTCTGTCACCTTTTAAAATGTAAAGCTGTTTGTCCATTATCCTACTCCTAGCAGTGTACCCTAACCTTTAGCGTGCAGACTGTGCTAGTTTACATTCCTCATCTTTCTTGTGTCAAGCTTTAAATGTAAATATTTCAGCTGTTGATCCGTTAACTTGCACTATTGCTTGCTATGTACAATCAACCTTTAAAGATTCTAGCTTAACTTCCCCATCTTTCTTGTGTCAAGCTTTAAATGTAAATAGTTTAGCCGTAAACTTGAGCTAACGCTTAGCATTCTCTATCTGTTTTGAACATAATAGCCTATACTAGCTATTAGGATTAATTGACTTATTTTTACATAAATATTACAGTTGTTACACAAATCTGCCTAAAACAAGATTAGACATTACAATTTCTATCAAGTCATTATTTTAACTATTCAAACTGATAGTTCTGGACATACTCAAAATACTTTCAATTTTTGTATTAGACTTTACCCCCAGTCAGTCTGTCCAATCAGTTTTACCCTTCTATAAAAAAATTCTCATACATTTTCCAACCATGAAAATATTGTGATCATGGAGCCAGTTAGTTCTCTGGTAAAATGGTTTGCAATGAAATTGTCCACCAATTTAATTTTTTTGTTTGTGTCATGTTTTGGAGTTATGTTGACAAAAGAGAAAACACATGTTTTAGGAATTTTTAAAAAAGAAGAACATTCAAGGACACAGAAGACACACTAAAATCTGTGTTTCAGCAATCTGTTTTCACTATATTGCTCTTAAGAGCTGTCTCAAAAGTTGTTTATTACTCCACAGACACCAGCACATATGCACTGACTAGCTTCAGAGTCATAGAGAGAAGTTCAACAAGTCCAAGATCAAATGCTACTGAAAATAAAATGTTTACAGTTTTTAATATTCGTTTAAAATTAAAGTCATGTGTCATTCATAATAACAGAGATGGTATTTTTCCTAGGAAACATCTTTGCATGACACATCTCTTTTTATGTGACACAACTGGCAGTGTGTAAGCACCATGTGTTCAGTTACATTCAGGCCTCAACCCTACTCTAAACAACAGTGTTTTCCAAAATCAGTGGTTTTAAAAACTATAAAAAAAGACCCCAAAAAAAACCTTTATCTGCCATACAAATGGCAACACTTTCCAATGTTTCACTGGCTTTAGTTGTGGAAAATCTGCATATTCATGCCCCACAAAGCTTCCTGAGGTCATGCATGCAGACTTTGACCGGGGGCCATAAATAAAGATTGCTCCAATTTTAGAGGTTATAGGATCACTGCCTTAAAGCTGCACATTGTGCCTAGAGGGAGCCAGAGAGACAGACTGGAGCATGTAGGTAGAAAGTACAAGGGTGAGGATTTCATGATGAGGTGAAGCTGATCCATCATCTCATAATAACCCCTCTCCATCACAGTCACAACAGTGAAAGAAAAGGGTGGGGTCATTTTATTATTAACAGATACCAATAAGTCACAGAAGGCACAAAATTAAATTACCTCTATTATTTTTCATTATATGATTTGTGAAGTCTGTATCCCTGAAATCTGATTATATTAAATTTGTTAAACCCTATAGCCTACAGTCTTAGAGGCATGTCCTACATTATGGTATATTAGATTGAAAAACATGAGTCTAAGTAGACTGGAAAGCCTTGAGGTTTATTTTCTCTTCTTCACTTCATTATAGACCACAGGTTTGAGAGTGAACTATGGGCCTCTGGTGATATACAACCTCAGCAGACCCGGCCTCCAGCCTGGCAGCCATGCAGGGGGTGACCACAGCATAGTCATGGACATAGAGAAGAAATCAGTGGCTGCCAAACTGGCTCATATGATTTGAAGATGATGGAAGATTATGAGAAGTGATCTCTTTTTAAGCATGTAAATACTCAAGCAAAACAGCAGAGGATCTGCATGCCATAGATCCATAAATCACATTATAATTTTGAAAGAAAAACAGAAATTAAAGTTTAAAAATGTGTTTATCCGAGCCTGGCAAAGCTGCTTTGTTGTGGTCTGTTAAACTGCAGTTGTGAGCTATGACGGAGATTCTCCATAGTGTGGCAATAAGCGTGTTAGGGACTCGGTAATTAAAGAGTTTAACTTTTCCACTTAAACTTAACAAAAAAATTGTCTTTAGCAGCTTGCTGAGAGAATGGGGGCGGGATCGGTGTGGAACAAAAGAAATGCCTGATCAATTACTCTTCTGTTGCTAATCTCATCTCCAACTGTGCTGTCAAAAAAGCCAGGTAAAGCATGCATCTTGCTTCAGCAATGGAAACATCTGTATGCAACATGTGCTTTCAAGCATCACAAACGTTTCACTAAACTTTGCACGGTGGTTGACGAAAACGTGACAGCAAAACCGTATAATAAGAGACGGTTAGGTGAATTTTTTAAGGATCTGCGACACACTTAAGTCCATAAAAGTTTCCTATACGCTGCAAAAACCACGTTAAAACGTATAAAGCACGCATTGAAATGCCTATGGCAAGCTGGCAGAAAGACAGTTATGGTTTTTCACAATAAAAGTCACTGAAACGATTTCTGCACGTCACCGCAACTTTTATGAATGGAGAAAAATGCAACATCAGCTCGCTGAAACTCAAGATAATCCCATCTGGAGAAAGAGTTAAGAGCACGTTTTCATTCCACTTTACCTTGCCAGGAAAAGCACTGTATGATAAGTTTAGCAGGGCGAGCAATCAAACTGTAAAACGTGACTAGCTTGTACGCCTCATTTTTCCATGCATATTCTCAAAAAGCCGGTAAAAAGTGCCACCTCCGACTATTACGCACCCCAGAAACAAGTGCCCAACTTCTTAATCCACCTTTTTTCATCTTAATCTTGTTATTCGAACCCTGTCTATTTAGCAGGTATGCATGCATAGATAATTCCCCGTGAAACAACAGGCTTCTGAAACAAAAGTCGCAATCACAGCCATTGATAACTTAATTGAGATGACTAATGCGCACAATACCTTGCAACAATTGAAGTGTCCTTGCGCCAAGCAGCCCAGAGTCGGAATTTGAGACAGGATATGTGCCCCCAAAATGAAATATTGAACTATAGCCTTGTGAGAAAAAGAGAAAAGTTAGGGAAATGCCCTGTTTGGGAGAGGGGAGGGGACAGAGAGTGAGGCAGATCGAGAGAGAGAGGGGGTAGTAACGGACTGCAGGACAAACCCACATTCCTCAAGACTCCTAGAGTTGTTATAACAAGGGGGCCAAGCTGCAAACCCTCACATTGTGGCTAGCATGGCTTCACTATCATCACCCTGCAAAACACATTGCTTCAGGCTATACATGGTGAGATAAGAGGCTGACCAGGGAGAATTATCTTTGATGGTTGCAAAGCAGCATCTGCATTCCCATCACTGTCACATCATGTGTGGGGAGAGATAGGAATGACAGATCAGCAAGATAAGTAACATGATTAATGAATGATGAATGATCAGTGAAAGGGTCATAATGGAGTATTAACAAAAATAGATTTTAATTTAAATGTTTCTGTGACAGATATAAAAAGGCAGCCGCTTTATAAATTTAGTTCACAGCAGGGCATTAAGCCTATCACAAAGTGTCACATTTACGCTTTTAAATACACCTCCTATTCACTGGCTCAGCAGCCCACTGCTGACTGTGATTGACACATCCTTGTGCTTTGTTGCCACAAGTGCTGATAGGAAGTTAACATAGAGAGAGTGGCCATCTGGGTGGTATATTGGTGAGGACAGCTGAGCACATCCTACAAGTGTTCCTACCTACTGAGCTGATACCAGCACTCTAAACAAAGACAAGACCATGTTGGTCCTGAGAAAAGGCTTGAATAAACTGAAACAAAAAGGTTAAGTAGTTGTGCCTGTTTTTAAGAAAAAGTGTTAGTTACAAAGGGATTGTATGTTAATGTATTTACTGAGGATGATAAATGAAAGGAAATCATTTTTACCAAACCATGAAAAATATTTTAATGGCCAATCAAAGTCATCGAGAAAAGTCTTTCATTTCTTTGAAGTAATTCAGCACTTTTCCCGGGACATTTGTGCTTTTGTTGGACTAAGGGTTCAAGACCGTGACCTAGCAACATCTGTCCTGTCTTTTGTAACTAAAGCTGTAAAACTGGGATCAACTGAGCTTTACAATCCAAAATGTTTCTTAAGCTTTCTTATCACCCTGAAATAATTGAAGCAAAATTAAAAACTTAAGCATCATAATCACAAATACTCAGTAATCCCTGGGTGGCAGTAGTGTAGGGGTTAATTTAAGCTCCTAAGGTTTTTAGTGTCTCATCCAGCAAAGGATAAATGGCCTGTGTGACTGCTCTTGCACCTAAAAGGAGATCTTCTGTATTTGCACATTGACTTCAAGTAGTAAGGATTATTGTGAAACAATGGGGGAAGCGAGCTGATAGAAAGTAGCGCTGCCAGATCTATTTGCTTCTCTAGATATTCTAAAGAAAATCCTAGAGATGCACAATGTATGACCTGTCCAATAATGCCTCTAGTTGCTTATCCTGATATTTTACCCAACCAAACAACAAAAGGCCTTAATGAGTCCAATCCAATTGCAGCTGATGTAATGCAGAGGACTCCTGTCAGAAGGCAAGAAGTGATTTCTGCATAGAGAAGCACTACCAAAAAGGCTAAGTTTCAAGTGGTTTACGACTTCACTAAGTGTCCAAAGTACAAAAATAAAAGCATTCTTTTTTCTTAGGTAACTTTCTGCCCTGAAAAAAGTGAAATATTCAGGCAAAAAAAAAAAAAAAAATTCTAAAAAAACTCACTGAGAAACAGCAGCAGGCAAGCCTCCATCTACAGCCTGGACAAGCTAAGTCACGTGTGGTCTGTTTCCATAAAGCGGTCCAGTTTGGTTCAGTATAGTTTGCCACACTTAAGCAATTAAACTCTGATCTTACCCATGTGTCCTCAGTTGATGTCCATCCAGCCTCTGTCATTGTGACAGGAAATCTGTTTTTTAAACATTTGGCTAAATGGACCTGTTTGTTTGGCCCAAACAGCCAGTGTTGCCAGATACAGCTGATAGTTTCCAGCCCAAACTTGTTTCCAGCCCAGTAATCAATATTTAGTGCTTTTTCTTTTGACAAACATACAAAACTCCATAAAAATCCACTGACAGCTTAAGTATACCAAAAACAACTCCTATAATGACAAGTAACAACAGTAAACCAACATACTGATTTCAGGTGCATGACTACCACCTGCATCTCTATTCCTCAAAAAACGTCAGATCTTACGAAGCTCAAGAACGTGACAAAATTAATCTTTTTTTTTTCATATAATCGATACAGTAACTGGTTAGGGTTATACACACACTGCACTTTCAGAGAGATAAATAGACTTATCACAATTATTAAAATTTACAGGTGACAGACATGATTGTATTATTTCACCTTTAGATGCTGGGGGTTGCTCCTTTAACACACCGATGAAGAGCACAGAAACATCTGATCATAACAGCTGTCTACATCAGCGTATGTGGCAGTTGGGTGTGCAATACAATAACATGAGGCTAATTCATAACTCCTCTCACCAGAATGTTTTGCCAGCTATAATGTATAATACTAAAGCGCTCAACTTTTTGTTTATTCTATCAGGACCCCCACTCTTCCTATACAACAGGACGTTTTCCAGCTTTGTATAAGCTTTCGCTAACTCAGTGCAGGCTCCTGTGGGCTGTAGCCAACACCAAAAACAACAAAATTTGCCGTCTTCATCTGTTTCAGAGAGTTTAGTTCTCTTGCAGACAAGGAAGACACACTTAAAAACACACAAGGCCCGATGGCCCTGTCATTTTACTTAACTAAACAAAACAGTGTAAACCAGTCTGTTAAGATGTAGTTAAAACCCTGCCTAACTTAAGGAAAACCAGCCCAAATTATATCAACCCGCCCAAGCCCATTTTTACCCTCACAAGTGGGTGTAAAACCACCCAACTGGGCAGAAAACTGCCCAATCTGGCAACACTGCAAACAGCTCTTCATATGGCAACATTGTGGCATTTAAATGTGGTTTAGATAACAACAAAGGATGGAGGAAAAAACACTGGCACTCAAATGGAAGGTAGCTACCGTTACTCATCTATGAATGGCACATCATCAGTTGCTCACCCCACAAGGTTTATTCTGTTGACGGCATCTCACTGTTTCAATAAAAAACATGTTCGTCAGAAAATTAGTGATTTCCATGAAGCTTGATGTTTGTTCATGCAGGACACTGAAGTCATACACCCAGCCATGATCAGCTGATGGCCAGCTGGTCCTAATTATCGCCTCCCAGCTCCCACAGCCAATCAAACCTCTTCCTCTAAACATGGTGGTGTACTCAAATATGACACACTTCTCACAGATCCCTGCTTGCACTAATGCTGATGCACCACGCTGCTGCTGCCGGCAAAATTTAACCTCCTCCACCCCAGCCTCCTCCTTTATAGCATGAAGCTTTTTGCATCCTCATATTCAGATTCATGCTACGATGGATTAATGGCTTGTGAATTTCATTGCATTAAATATGCATTGTCATAAATGTATCTATCCATATGGAGGTTTCTAGCGTTGCGCTCCCTGGAAAGTCAAAGCATGCTGCTTGACTAAGCCAGGGAGCATCTTTTGAGCAGAGCCTTCACCGCTAAGTAGAACTGTTCATCCATTATGCAATAAAATGATTAAATGTATGACAAGAGTGTTCCCGACTGAGTTAATGTTAAAGACTCCTCAAGACTCTTGGTTTCCTCCATCTGGCTAGACCACACTAGACACTAGGAGATCTACGGGACTGAGCATATTGTGATATTGATTTCTTCCATGCCAGGTGAATCTGTTAAGCTGCAGTAAAAATCACTTTTGTAAAGTGTAGGGATATTACTGTTTATGTAAAATATATATTACTGTACTTTGTAAAATTTTTCTGATGGTAATTGTAGCGTTCAGGTCCATTTAAACAGTAAGGTACTAACATTCATGCATCACCAGAATCATGTGACTGCAAAAACCCTATAAGTGAAAGAGCAAGGTTGGTCATTACTTTGCCATCCCACACCACTGAGTGATGGGCATCAGTACCTGTGTGTACTCTGCACTACACCATGGCTTTGGAGGACATTTCAGTTCGATGTTTTGTTTTAGCTATGGTGACGTGGTTGAGGTCATCCAAGATCATGTTGAGCGCACTCAGGCTGGTCTCAAGTCTGGAAGTGATGGTGTTTTTGATATTACGCACCACTTTTGGGTTGGCAGACCGAGAGAGGTAAATAGACACAAGAACTGCATGTGAGATCTTCAGGGCAGATAATATGACTAGAGTCCTATTGGAACCACTTCTATGTCTGGGCAACCAACACTGTATGTCCCTTTCTTGTAATTTGACCAGGATTGCACAGTCTGTTGTTAATAAGAATGGAAAGACCCTTGCCTTTCTGCCTGGCGTAATCCTGATCCACCCAGGAAAACTGAAAGACATAGACAGCCCTCCTGTTGTCTGGTACATCCTGATATGTTCATAAAGCGCATCTAAAACCAACTCTGATTTAAATAACCTACCGTAACCCCTTAAAGCCTGAAAACACAAATAGCCAGAAAATTCTTTTTTTTTTTTTTTTTTTTTTTTTTTTTGGGACTGAAATGTTCATTTAACTTTTGACTGAAATTTTTAAAAATCCAAATTTCCATAAAATGTAACAAATATATTTTTAGTATCTCCTTTCTTTAATTAGGTGTTTTTGGTAACTGATAATCCACTTGATGGCATTTTTCTCATTTATTGGATTGTATTCAGAATTTTTTTTGTGTAATTTATTGAGCATATTGATTAGATATATCATGAAAGTATGTATCAAATATGCGACAATAGGTGTTAAGGGGCTAATCCTCTAACTTCTGGCTAATGCTGTTAGCTCATCCTCTCTATTTGCAAGGCTTCTCACATTGCCAGTGATGTCCATGATGATGCATCCAATACCATTATTTTGTGATTATAAGGTCAGTATGTTGCTTATAACCTTGGGGACCCAGTGAGTCCATTCAGAATGGAAAATGTTATAAAAGATAGTGGTTTGAGTGTGCTGGAGGTGTTTTAGTACACAGGCTTTGAAACAAGCCATGAGAGTTTAAAACAAACCTGATGTGATAGAGAAAGGAAAAGCTATGTTCCTACAATCAGAAGCAAAGAAGTTTTCAAAGGTTCTGGCTCATCAAAGCAATGGGCCTCTGAAGAGGCCTCTGGTTATCAGGATGAATAGATCTTGTTTGTCACTGATAACTACAAACAGGGTCTTCTGACTTCACTTGAGTCAGTGCCTCTGTGTGTTCACACAGGTTTGTAAGGGTCATAAATACTTAGTTTTACACAATAGGGGATTATGTTTACCCGAAGACTATCTGGAAATACTTTTTACTGCAACATCCTCTGGTAATCCTGAAATGACTCACATGCTGTAACGTAATGTCTTCTGCACGTTTTTAGGACAAAGATTAACAAAGTTTGGTAATTAGGACCATGTGCACAATGCTTTTTGTCTCTGTAGGATCTGGCACGATCTAAATTTACTGAAAGGAAAGAATGATTAGGAAGTTGGATGTCTGCAGAGCGGATGAAGTAAAATCAACTTAAATCAGCAAGGGATGTATTCAAATTCAGTTGAGAGCACAGACATTTTCTTATTGTGTTTTTAATGATAAATGCGTGTTCAGCTTTGGTACAACCACAAACCAAATGGGAAAATGTCCATTTCTCCCACATGTAGCACTGAAACATTGTACTCACGAACACAGACACATGCAAGCATGCTTCCATGAGAGGGGTCTTGCTGCAGACCATACATTTCAGACCACCACTCTCACAGGCTGTTTATCTGAGACACCTTATAGCTCAGAATAGAAGTGCCATTTTTTGCTGTATTTCCAGTTTTAGATTTTTTTAACAAACGTTATTTATAAACAAAGTCTGGCACTTTACATTCTTCAAATAAACACATTGCAAACTTTACAGACAAAGAAACATTTAACAAATAAAACAGATAAAAAGGTCAGAGATCTAATCTGGAATTCAATTATGTAGAGACCCATTGTAGAAGTAGTTACACAAATGTGGCTTACTTTCATAAGATTTCGCTAAATCTGACATAGCTATGTAAATAATGTTACTACATAAACTAATGTAGCTAAGTTAGCTTTAGCAACAGGGACTTTTGCAAACATAGCTATAACTAATGTAACTACATAAATCATGTACCCAAGTAGCTTACAAAATTGCTTTGTGAGCTTAGCTTTAGCTACATTAGCTATTTAGCTAAGTCAGCTATGTAGCTATATAGCCTCATTAGCTACGAAGCCACATTAGCTGCATAGCTACACTATTTTTAGCTAAGCTAGCTTGGGCAAGCTGAGCCTTAGCAAACATAGCTAAAGCTAATGTAGCTACGTCGTTAACATACCTCTGTAGCTTACGCAGCTGCTTTGTGAGATTAGCTTCATCTATGTAGTTATGTCAGCTATATAGCTAAGTCAGCATGTTGCTATGTGGCTCAGTTATCTACAGCTAAGTTTTCTTAGGCAACATGAGTTCTAGCAAATGTAGCTAAGTCTGACTTAGCTATGCAGATAAAGTAGTTATGTAGCTTACAAAGCTGCTTTGTGAGCCTAGCTTTAGCTACATTAGCTAAGTAGCTCTGTTATCTACATAGGTTAAGCAGGTAATGGAGCAATGTTAGCTATGCTGGCTGTGTCAGAATGTGATAGCTTTGTCCTGCAAGCAGACTGTTTACTTGTCTTTATTAAATATTTTTTAATTAGGTTTTGTAGTTCTGGTCTTTGACTATTGAATTTTAGTATCTTTACCTTAACCCTTACCCTTACCTTAGATGGAAGTTTAATCCTATTTTATTTCAAAAGTTTTAGTGTGTATTCCTGTTCTGAGATATATGGTGTCTCAGATAAGCGGTCTATGAGAGTGGCCTTCAGAAATAAATGGTCTGCCGCCAGACTGTCTTGGCTTCCACACCACTAAGCTATAGCCCACTGCACATTCACACCCCCCTCTAACTACATTCTGTTGAACATGGGAATTCATTGTAATGGGGAACATGCAGCGGGCTGCAGGAGCAGCCCTCAACATGCGGGTTGATTTGTAGTGTGCTGCAGAAGCTCTTGGGGAGTTTCACAGTCACACACTGACACCATGAAATGCTGGAAGAGATGGGAGCAAAGAATTAGACCCATAGGAGGTTTGAGCTCATTTTAAGTGTGTGTATGTCTCTCTCTCTCTCCCTCTCTCTCTCTCTCTCTCCCGGCAGACCCTCCCTCTCCCCTCTAAACAAAACCACATTGCCAAGCAGTGATCATAGCCACAGTAAAAACACACCAATGTCTGTGTGTATTGTATTTTCAGAGTCCAGGGAAATACTTTCTCCCCCACTCACTTGTCTCCCATCTCTTTCTGTGCAGCCCACAAATACATTCATATTTATGCACATATATAAACTCTGACATGCTGACATTCATTGTCCACCAAACATAAATACAGATGGTTTCAAGAGTGGGCTGCATAATCAATCTAAGAGCAGAGTGTTCTTTTGATGTCATTTCCCCCTAGTGAAATTAAATCAGTTGTCCTGGATTAATATTTAAAGTGGATTATATGAAATATAAATGGTCCTAATAGGACACATAGTTAGCTTTTTGTTTTGCATGGACCAGACTGCATTATTATTACGACATGTGCCAAGCCCAGAATAATCAGTATTGTTTGGACTCTGTAGTTTCTCTGTTGCAGAGCTTGGGGTCCCTCTTGTTGCTCACATGATATCAAAGATGACAAGTCAATACAGAAACCAGATGAGGATCACATTGTCCTCACATGAACACATAGAAACACACCCTTTAAACCCAAACCCCATCTCAGACTCCATGTTTGTCTGCTTTGATCAAAAGTATCGTGTATTGATAGGTGGAAATGTCATGACTCAGCTCTCTGTTTTTGCGTGTGAGCAAACCAAGATGAGGTGAATATTTTTTCCTACTTTTACACCAGATCTCTCCCAGCATGAAAAGAAAGATCCATGGGAGACCACCCGAGTCTGATGGAGGCTTTTGGGCTCTTTTTAGCCCAGCAAGGAGAGCCATCACTGAGCCAGATAACTTCCATGACAGACTCTCTGCAGGGAGAGATTCATGGCCAGAATTAGTCATACTGTACTGCTGTTCATAGGGGTGAACCAGTGCATTTGTGGATGATCAGAGACAGGACAGTGCCTGAGGTGCTTATATTAATGGATTTGAACTTGTTTTTATAAGTTGATTTTCTATATACAGTGGCTATAAAAAGTATTCATACCCTTGGATGTTTGATCCTTTGACTGATTTAACAAATCTATCATGAGCAATTTAACTTGGCTTTTTTGACAAAAAAACTCTTCAAAGTCAGAGTGAAAACAGATTTCCACAAAGTAATGTCAGTTACATAAATATCTGTAATTTAAAATAAATTATTGCATAAATATTCATCCCCTTTAAAGTGACTGGCCTAATTCAAAAGAGGTCTAGCCAACTGGTGCTAGTGTTCTCACAATTAGTGAAATGGGGATCACCTGACTCCAGTGAATGTGTCTCAAGTGATTGTAGTATAAAGACACCTGTGTCTGGAAGGTCCAGTCATTGGTTTATTTGTATTCTTGGCAACCATTACATCATGAAGTCAAAAGAACACTGCAAGCAACTCAGAGAAAAGGTTATTGCAAAGTATACATCAAGGGATGGATACAAATCCCCCATAGTTCTGTTAAATCCATCATCAAGAAATGGAAGGGAAATAGCACATGTGTAAATCTGCCTAAATCAGGTCATCCCCCCAAACTGAGTGACCGTGCAAGAAGGAGACCAGTGAGGGAGTCCAAGCTTCAGCAGCTGAGATGGGAGAGACTCTGCATACAACTGTTGCCCAGGTTCTTCTCCAATCAAAGTTTTGTGGCAAAGAGAAAGCCACTGTTGAAGAAAACTCATATAAAATCTCAACCAGAGTTCGAGAGAAGCCATGTGGGAAACTTTGTGGTCAAGTGGAAGAAAGTTCTTTGGTCTGATGAGACCAAAAATGGTGATTTTTGGCCAATAAGACAAGACGCTATGCTTGGCAGAAACCAAACACCACATGACCACAAACACACCATCCCCACTGTGAAGCACAGCTGTGGCAGCATCATGCTGTAGGTATGCTTCTCGGCATTCGGCCTGAAAGGTTTGTCAAAGTAGAGGGTAAAGTAAATGCTGAAAAATATAGGAAAATCCTGCAGAACAATCTTGTTAAGTCTGCAAGAGAAGTACGACTTGGGAGACTTATTTTCAAGCAGAACAATAGCTGCGATTACATGAATATCTTTCTCACAATCCCATTGAATTTATTCTGATTATTCACATGGACGCAAAAGATGTGATTCAATTCAGATAGGCATGTTCAAGCATCATATATTTGATCTAAATAAAACTGCTCTGACATGTGAAGCATCGTCCCAGTCAACCCTACCGAAAATTTGCCGTAGAAGAAGGAATTCTTTTTGCCTTTGTTTTAAATAAACCGCCAGCACACGCTCTTTTGTTTGAACTCCTGCTCGCACAAAATAATGGATTGTTCTACTATTTTGTACCTTATGCTATCTGATCAACAATTCTGAGATCTTTTAAAGCTTAAATTCAAAAAAGTTATCTCAGCAACAGATCAGTTTTGTTTTGCTCCTGCCATGTTTCTGTCTGTTCTGTTCATGGGGCTGACATGTGCAGTAAAACAAAAATCCCCCCAAACAAGGAAAGATGATCAGATTGAGTGTTTTCACGGAAGCTGATCCAAACAACTATCAGCATAAACCACCCATCCTAATCGGAATGAAATTTCTTTCCGAATGAGCTGAATCTGAGGATTTTATTCCAAATCAAGTGTTTATATGAGACATTTTTATTCAGATCAGAGAACTGTTCTGATTACAAATGGTCCATGTAAACATGGCTAATGACCTAAAGCATACAGCAAAAGCTGCACAGAAATGGTTAAAAGACAACAAGCTGAATGTTCTGGAGGAGCTGAGTCAAAGGCCAAACCTTAGTCCAATAGAGAATTTGGGGCTGGACTTGAAAAGGACTGTTCATGCCTGATCCTGTGCAACCCGACAGAGCTTGAGCAGCTTTGTAAAGAATGATGTAAAATTGCAGCAGCCAGATGTGCAAGGCTGATTGAGACCTGTCAGATTCAGTTTCAAGATGCATCTTCTAAATACTGATTTGAAGGGGGTGAATATTCATGTAGTTTGTTTTTTATGTTACATATTTTCATTTAATTTACATGACTTTACAGAATTTTCAATTTGACATTAAAGAGTTTTTTTTGTTTTGTTTTGTTTTTTTTTGGGGGGGGCAAAAAAGCCAAATTATATTGACCATGATTGATTTATAAAATCAATAAAAGGGTAAAACACCCAAGGCGGTGAATACCTTTTATAGGCACTGTAGCTGCATATGTCTCTTAGGGGTAACAAAATGTAAAATATAACACAACTAAGGCTCATTATTCTTGCTGTATAGGATTGTCTAAAGATGGTTTTATTTTGACCTAAAGGCTGAATGCTCTAAAAAAGATGTAAAATGCACAGACTACTCTTACTTTTATAAGGTGCTCAAATGTGCAGTAACTCTTCAACGCCTTGCCTCAGGTCTGGAGCAAGATATTCCATATGGACTTCTTGGAAATCACAAGTTTTATGCAGGTGAGGAGGTTGGATGCACACCAAGGAAATGATGCTGGAGCCTCAGGCTCGAGTTTTTCTCGATGGTGAGCCGTCAAAGGACATCTGAGACGTGGACCGAGGAGAAAAATGACGTGTTGAAGTCAAGAGAGAAAGCTCTAAAGTTCAGTTAATGCTTGTTTGAAAGTGCAGAGATAAAAGATAAACAGGGGATTGTTTAAAGGATTTCTTTTCATTTTATGTAAGCTAAGACGGTCAAATGAGGCAATGGTGAGGCAATGATGAGGCTCACTGGGGCTTCAAATGTACATCACAAACTGTCACAGTTCCCATTTTCCACAATGACTGTAAACATTGTTGCTCTGGGGCTTGTAGTATGTTTTGGCAGAGTTTAACCTTAAGGTCATGGGAACATGGAGGTGTGTGCGTCAAGGAGGGGCTGAGGATCAGAGGCTGGCTTCATGGTGTCATCATGGTCTTGGGGTTTGCGGTTGGAGCCTGTCAGGTTAGGGTGGAGTGTGACTGGATCTAGGGATGATCCCAGCTGGGGAATCCTGTGGTCTGCCGATGTTTTTTTCCCTGGGTGGATGGAAATATGATCACTGCACCACAAAAATTAAGACACAAATAAAAACACAACGGACGCTCACGCGAGCTTAACACTGCAAGAATTTGACAATCCATAACCTCCTTTTTTGGCCTTGCCTTATTTCCTTCCCTTCTCCTCTTGTCATACCTATCTTCTCTCCTTCTCTGAAGCTTGTCCCCCACTTCTCTGCCCATTTTTTCCATCACAACATCCAAGGTAGACATCTCTTGCCTCACCTTAAACTCAGCCTGCCTGCCTGTGTAAAGACCTGGCCTTGTGCAGCTGTGTGCCCTGGTGATGCAGTGGGAGAGGAATGTCGAACTTCAAAGTATAACACAAGCGGAGACAAAGAATGGCAGTGTTCAAGGGGGGATGACAATATGTGATCTCATAAAACAGCATACAAACACATTGGTCCATTTTGTGCAAGGTGAGGCTGCAAAGGATGATGAGGAGTAGGAGGAGGCAAGACCTGCCTCACATGTCCCCCCTTCTGCTTTGTGGGAACCAGGAGAGGAAGAGGCGGGTGTACACGTGATGTTGTTCCCCTGTGGTGTAGAGCAGTGTAACTCTGCACAGCTTGTTTGTCATCGACTATGTGACTGTTAAAACACACAGCCAGGAGAGGGATGGAGAGACCCTGATGTTTGTGAGACTTCAGTTAAAGTGGGCCATGGACTTCCTGGATAGGAGTTTTGGAATTCCATAACCCCTGTCAGTGCAAAAGACAGAGAGAGGTTGGGGCCCCCTGGAAAAAAAATAAAGAAAGAAATGAAAAGAGAAAGGAGGCTAAGGGAGAAATGCAGCAAGAGTCCAAGAGAGCGGAAAGAATCCTCAGACTGCTTGCTAACAGTTTGAGAGGCTAATGGCTTTCAGATGTGCACGACGTCCATTGTATTTTCAAAGGAGCATAAAACATTCGCTCTCACAGGAATCCAAACAACGGCAGGAATTCACTGACTGAAAACACACAACAGTTGAGAACTAAATGTTTACCCCATGTTTGCTCATATTACACATACTGTGAGTTTGAAACCCACTAACATGACATTTTTTCTGTCTTTCATTTAACTTTTTTCTAATGTTAAAGTTTTTTCTTTAGGAGTGCTGTAGTGGGTGCATGGAGCTAGGCGGGGGTGGTATTCTCCCTATTTCCTGTTCAAACCTTGGGGGAGCGGGGACTTGGACAAGGTGAGGTCATTTCTTGCTACAACTGTCAGATTGACTGTGGAGGGGGTGCGACGCAGTGCTGTAGTATTCCTGTTCCTATTCCTATGCTTGTTAAAGTTACTGAGTGACAGACCAGGGACTCTATTTATTACAACATAGTTATTATTTTGTTTTAGTCAACAACCTGTGCTGTAAAAAAGAAATAACACATTAAAAAGGATATCTGCTTTGTTTAAGACTAGATCGGTAAACAGTGTTGGGGGTAACGCATTACAAAGTAATTCATTAAGAGTACTCAGATTACTTTTTTGGAGTAACGAGTAATGTTACGCGTTAGTTTTACAATTCAAATAATCCCGTTATAAGTTACATTTTCATAAAAGTAATCGGTTACTGAAAGAAAAATCCCACATTTCCTCTCTCTTCCTTGGCTTCAAAAAGAGAGGAAGGAAAAAAAGAAGCTCCTTGAAGCATCTACTATGTTTGTCCTTCTCTCTTCCTGTAGTCATGTTGGCACGTGCAAGCAGAAGGTATACATTCTGTGCCATCACATGCGCATTGTTAGCTTGTTGAGAAAGTGAGATTACAGAGAGGACAGCAGGCCACTGTGGAATTATCCCCATTAGGATGGATTTTTGGATGAAAGGGACAAGAATACCATCATGGTGAAACGTAAGTTTAAAAGCTCTGTTCGTTTTCATTGATCAGCTGTTCTAATTACATGCTGTTATTACACACAGCATTTGAGTGATTCTGTCTGCCTCTGCTCAGCTTGTTGTCTGATTGTGAGCATGTTAAGGAGATGTAAAGGTTTTCCTGTCTGTTAGCGGTGTTATCAGGCTGCAGAGATACAGATTATAAGGTGTAAATTATGCTGTACATTGGCATTAGGGTCTGCACATTTAAATGCAGACGTGTGGTCGTTATCTGTCATTTTTACAACCGCAGAGTGGAACGAGTAGCTAAAGGATTTTAATATTAAGTAACGCAAAAGTACTCTAACGCATTAGTTGTAGAGGTAGGTAACGCAGTAACGTAACAAATTACTTTTCTAAATATGTAACGCAGTAATCTAACTAGTTAGTTTCAAAAGTAACACTACCCAACACTGTCGGTAAAGTTATTGAGGTAAGTTCACTACATTTATGGTAGAATTTTTGATAAGAAGTTCAATTCAGTTCAAGAAACCATTAATTATCCTGATGTGGTCATCAGTTAGTTATCTTACAGCAGCAGACAAATACGCCTTAAACTTGCTCTGAACGCTACAGAATTTCTCATTTAAAAGCTACATTCTAGTGATGGGTCGTTCATGAACGAATTGGTTCAAAGAGCTTGCTCTTTTATGTGAAAGACAAGGGCCAGATCTTGTTAGAGAGCTATGTTATATTTTCATAACTATTATCATTAGTAGTATTATCAATTGTATATAGATTGTGTGTGTCTGCATTGAGGACTCATGTTTAATGGTGTAGCATTGTTTTTTGTCAGTTGTGTTATACATCCCAGACAGTGAGCAGATTTCATCAGACACACAAGGTGTTTTAGGCAGACTGTAGATTTGAAAAATGACATGTTATTTTCATCAATTAAAAAAATTCAGCATATTTGGAGTAAAATACCTGCCCAAATACCAATCATATGTCATAAAATTGATTAAATTGGCAGCTCAAATGGAGCCAAACCACTATCTGAATGAAGAGCTGGATTGGAGCCAAAGGAGCTGGCTCTTTTTGCTGAGCCGGACCAAATGAGCCGGATCACCGAAAAGAGCTGAAATTCACATCACTACTGTGTTCAAGTGACCTGAGTCTGTTTTTTTGCTCACATGTGACTATCTGATTGTTTTCTGACAGTGTGAACACTACATTGAACATACATTGAATCTGACTTCTCTGAATCAGAATCATCACTTTTGAATGTGGTTCTAAATTTAGATTTGTATCTGATCTTTTGGAAGTTGACTGCAGTGTGAACAGACAAACAAAAAAATCAGATCTGGGAAAAAAGATCAGAATTGAGCATTAAGGCCTGCAGTGTGAACATATCCTAAAGGTCCTTACACGCAAAGCCATTTTTCGTGCAAACAATTCATGCGAAATAACTTTCAGAACATAGCAAGTCAATGTAAGCTTTCACACCAGCAACATCATTTGTTCAAAGTTTCACTCTCCATGAGCACACATCCGGCCAATCAAAACACTACTTGCAGAGTTTTAAAGCAGACATAGGAGCAAAAATGTCCTCCTCTCCGACACCACATGATGTTTGTCCTCTTCTGACATCTACATAGCTTTTTTGTCTTTAATCTGATATTATGTAGCCTGGTCAGAGAGGGAGCAGACAGCCTGACATAAATGTAAATGCACTTATGCACAGAGTTGTTTCCATACTAACAGGACTTTAAGCCAATGAAACATGTAACAACATATTGTCATTTTACCTCAGACATCCAGATGATAAATGCTTCAGATCACTCAGCTCACTGAAATGACTCCTTTGACCAATCCATAACACAAACAGGTGAGCCAAGTACCTCATGTGCCCAGCACAGACAAAAGAAAAGAGGCAAAAAACCTCATTTTGTCTTCCACTTCTATATATTGAATATAGGAATTTTTGCATTTTTGAGCTGTTTATTTGTATGGTCCTTATGTTACCTGGAATTTTTTCCAGCATCCTTTATTAAATTTTTAAATTAAAGTTAAGTGTAAAAGCAGCAGGACCTTTTCAAGAAATTTTAATGCTAGTGAGCCAATGATTCTTATATTCTGTGACAGGCTCGTGACAAGATGTACTAATATACCCCATTTAGATAATACATCAACAAAGATTTATATCCATTTTGGGCACTCAGATACAAAGTTATGTTGCCTAGTGGAGTAAGTCACTCTCAGGAGTCAGTTTTCTTACCGTTCATGGGTTGGTTTATCTAACTTCCGTGGGCTGGCTTTGTTTTGTTGGGGATTATTTTAGAAGTTTTAGCAGCAAAAAGCTCAGATGGACAGGGCATGCTGAGGATAATCCATTGCCATCAACTGAGAGGAATCAGACAAACAATGTTGAGTAACTTGTTATCACAGAAATGTTAGGAAATACATATCAGAGGGTATTTTAAGGATATGTTAGTATAATTTGTAGTTCTTGTGTAGCAATAGAAGACACTGAATGGTTTTATTTTATATTATTTTTAGTTTTCACCATTATGTTAATGTGGACAAGTTTACAGCAAATGAGATGCACCTTACTATGACTCTGTCTTCACTGACAATGGTTAAACTGGTGTTTAGTAGAGTTTCCAAACACTGGATGAAACTACTACAGAAGTGGTAATTGTTAATGCTTAGTGTTGACGCTCATCAGTTAAAAAGATTTGATAGCTAGAGCACAGACTGCATACACAGGGATCTGGGATCCCTTCTTCTGTATTAGATTGGTTGTGTGGATGCAAAGCTTACTGTCAGTAACTGAGGACCATCCTGTCAACTGACGTGATTTGCTGTATACTTCTAGCAAAGGAAGGCATGTCCATCCAGCCTCACTCAGAGTGATTGGCATTAAATGGACTACTGTTTGCATAACAGGTGAGCAAATGAAGATGCATTGTTAATGCATAGTGTGGATTATGGCAAGTGGTTTTGACATTTAAAAGTTAAGTTTGACTGACCTAACCAAAAGTTTAATCAAATTTTATTTTTGACGTTTTTGTGTGTATATCTGTTCTGATGGGTGTGACGTCCCGGATTAATGTTCTGCAAGAGGGGCCATCTGAAATGTACGGTCTGCAGCTAGACCCCTCTACAATAAATCTTCCTACAAATTACTTGATTTAGTGTATAGTGGAACCGGGCCAGGAGAAAATCTCAATAAAAGTATTCTGTACAAACGAAGGGAGTTCCTCCAAAGAAATGCTTAACCATGCTTTTACTTTAAAAAGCACAGTACCTGTACTGTTTCATCTTGCCTCTGACATACTGTTACCTGTATGGAAACAGTAAGCTTCACTACCAGTAGAAGTTTTGAGAACAACATTATTACCCATCCCATAAGTATCCATTTTCACACAGACTTCTCTATTCGGTGCTCTAACTTCCCACCCTGAGCATGATGTCACCTAAAACTGGTGTATGTGAACATGGTCCAGGCAAAGAGAAGACCTGACAAAAAAGATTTACTAGAGAAGAGATGTAGGGGTGAGGACAACAGTAACCAATCAAATAAGACATTTAAAATAACTCACTGGTTCAAGACATGTGACTACATTTGCCTGGGAGAATGTGGAAGACTCTCTGTAAAGCTATTCAATAACCTCAAGTAATGTATTATATTGTCATTTATAACAACACCCTCCAAAAATGTTCTCCTAAGCCCAGCCTATGTGGTCCATTCTGGGTGTGGTCCTCCAAAATGACTTATGCCACCAAGTTTAAAGGAAAAGGGTGAAAAATGAAGCCTAGCCCTTCGTCTCCCCCTCTGGCTCACTGATGAAGAGGGGGATGGGCAGCAGTGTTAAAGGAAATGGTGTCTGGGTTCTGGGGCAATCTATCAAGCAGAACCAGAGTGTAATAACTTTGATATCTCTTTCCTTTCCCTCTTACTAAATGTTTTTACTTTAGCGTGCCATAAACTTGTCTTTTCCATTCCAGGGGAGTCTTAATATGCCCAATGCATAAGTACAAACAGTAGGACTGCAGTTGTATGTTTCAGAAGACTTATATTTATGTCAAAAATTAAAAGGTGGAGATGGATCATTCTGTATCCATGTTTTGAACTGTACTTTCAAGCCTACTTTTATTTTTCAGTGGAAGCTTTTGTTGGCCTACAGATCCGATGACCTCAAAAATTACATTTCCACCAAGTGGTTCTGTTCAGTCTGGTTTAAAACTGCATGCAATTATTTGCTTTCCACTGTTAAAAGTTGGAAAGGTCCCAAAAACACATCATTCTGTTGGAGTACCACGCATGCCTAGCTGTGTCTCCTCCAGTTTGGTTGCGTACAGTACGGTAAACAACAACATTTCTTGCATTTCCAGCGACACCCTACCCTCACTTGGCATGTTGGATGGCAATTTCCACATAAGCTATGTGTATCAGCAAGACTTAGTACAGCTTGCCTATAAATTTAAAGAACAACAGCAAGACAGTAAACAAAGGAGACAGATAGAGGAGATCCAGCACTTTGTGTATTTTATTCCTTGCATGTGACTTTATCAGAAGAAGAAGACGACCTGCATTTTAGAGAACATTATAGGCTGCAAGGAGAAAAGCAGCTGGCAAATACAGGAAAGTTTTTGAAATCTTACTTAAGAGCTCGGATGAGGAGTGCAACTTCATGTTCACAAGACAGAAAGTGGCAGTTTTCTTGACCAATCGTTGAACTCTAGTTTGTCTGATGCATCCAGCTCCATCCATTAGGGTCAGATTGCTACGTTTGGCACCCCTACAGACGGGTGCCAAAGAAATAGGACAGAACATGTTAGGGTGCTTTCACACCTACGTCATTTGGTCCAGACTTTCTGACTTTTCAGTTTGATCTGAACCTTAATGACAGGTATGAAGTCTTCCCTGGACCCTACTCCGGACCAAACAGCCAGACCTTGGTCTGACCAAATTAAGTGGTCTCCATGCTGACCAAACTGAGCCATGGTCTGGTTCATGTCCAGTGTGAAAACATTATTTGAAATGCTTTGGGCCTTTGTATCAATGACAGAAAATTACAGCATGAGAACCAGAGAAAGGAAAGTCAACACCAAAACAAAATGAGCCACTGAACCACATGGGGAGAAGTGGAAGATGTTATTAGGGGCCAACTAGAAAAAGCACATAAAAATACAGAAACTTAACAACTTTTTTCTGAGAGAATGAAAGAGACCGGATACAAGAGGATGGGAGAGCAATGCCACCTGAAGATAAACTGTGGCAGCAGTATATGAAGGTGCACGATGCTTTGTAAAATAGCATCTTCATCTTCTCTCCAGAGTCAGAGTTGCCGTGGCTCGCAAGATTGTAGACTATCTTCTCCTTTCCTGTCTCTGACAATAAAGTTGTCATCTAATGTGCAAGTTCATAAGGCGAACTCATGCAAGCCATATGTACTGCCCTACAAGTTGGCGATGTTATTAGTAAATCAACAATACTACAATGGTGGAAATTACAATTTTTTCTACATACAAGCTATGCATGTTATTCAATGTGCTTACGTCGGACTCTTGCCAGCAAACTAACACATCAATGTAAACTATAGACACCCAACCCACATGGCTGATGGCGATAACACGTAGGATTTTTATGTAGTCTGTTCGTCCATTTGCAATAATTTCAATGTGAAACCAAAACCATCCGAACTAAATACATATATACAATGGTCTGGACTCTCAGGTGTGAAAACACCTTTAGTTTTTATGCGGAATATGAATAAATGCATAAAATGCAGGATACAATCGAACCATAACACTTGTTGGAGATGACCCTATACCTGATGCTAAAGAGTGAAGCCTGAAACACTGCAGTTCGTTTTGAAAATGCAAGCATGATCTGTCAGGGTTTACAGTTGCAAAAGCACTTGAGAATGGTCTGAATCAAACCAAGCTGCCTGGTGGAAATGCACCAAATGCTTAAACACATAAGGAAATCACTGTAATACATAATAACCATAAAATATCCCAAACTACTTAGTTATGAGGAAATGTAGTAATTGGCCTTTTGAGTCATATAGTTATACCCTGGAGTAACCTGTTAACCCTGTTATTAATTTCCTACAATTACGAGAATCTTTGAAAGGAAAACTGGAGGACTCACCAGAGCTCAGAGAAAACATAGTGATAACATAACTCAGTTTTAAACATTTGTTTTATTGTAAGACAACATCTGCAAGATCTTCCAGGAAAAGTGAGTCATGCCCCCTTGTCAAAAGTAGCCTGTGAAGTGGCTGTTTCTGGCATGGGGTCGTGTTACTGTAAAGGACTTGGTGCAAACTTTAGTTGATCAAGTGTTGCTCAATATATTAATGTGAAAACAGACAAAAATATCTAATTTGTTCTTCAGTTTCTTAAAGAAATACACTTGACCTGCATCCTACTGAACCCCCTGACCTTACATGTGATCATAAGTTGGGGACAACATTTAGTTTTTACTGCTGTATGTGCTCTTTTTACCCAACATTTGATATACTTGATACATTATATTTTATGCATGGTGTCCAATTTAATGCATCAATAAAAATGTTTGGAGGAGTTCAATGGAGATAAAGAGCCTAAAGTTGCTGACACAATTTATTGTAGACAGTTAAAGCATGTGAGACAGGCTCTTAAAATTGCCTGTATGATTTCATAAGATTTAATGTTGTTATGTCTTGTGCTTTCTAAGTAAAAATGAGGTCATAAGAAGTAAAGCATGTCTCCGATGAACATCCACTCACACAACTGCCAGTTTCACCCTGTTTTTCTATCTGTGTTGCACTGTAGCTCCAAAGCTGATTCCATCAGCTGTCATGTCATAACAAACTTTTCTCATATTTAAAACAATAGCGTGGAACAACTCCTTCAGAATAAACAGTGACACTGTGTAACAATGCGCATCAATGTGAGGTCATTTAACCAGAGAGAGAAAAACCTCACTTTGATACAGATTTGTTGATGAGATAAATGTCAGGAATGATGCAGCTCTTGGATGTCCTCGGATGTTTGTGACCCAAAAGCTGAAAGTACTCGATCACAGTAATATTCAGTCTAAACACAACACTTAGAATGAATACAGACGACACTGACCAAGTTTCTCCATCTGGGTTTTGGACCTCCAACAAATAAACTTGATCTCTTTCAGCTGAGAGTGAATATTTATTTGCAAACGTTAGCTTGCTGTGTGCGGAACAGGTGAAGATAACAGGAAATCAAATCAGAAGAAGGATACTATTTCCTACCAGAAACTGAATCATATTCTTAAAGGGGAAGCTCTATATTTTTGATCTGGAGTTGTATGAGGAATTTGTGGATTGTAGTTTAGGCAGAGGAAGATGTATGCAGTGTGCCAAAGTAGTGCAGAAGTAAGTGACTTGCCTGTGGATAAGTAAAGTGCTTAGCATTTTCTCTATTCACCTTACGTTGCCCATGCCCAATAAACCCACTGCAACAGGCTTTTGGCTTCTTCTCCGACGTCTTTTCCTCCAGTTATTTTGACATCCTGTTATAGGACAAAATATAACTGACATGATAAATGAACACCAAGAGAAAAATGTATTCAGATAAGTGGAAGTCTGAAGAAACAACACATAATTGCAAATTAACAATTTATAAAAAAAGAGAAAAAGAAAAGGCGCCTCAGTAGCGTGTGGAAGAATCATACACAGCCACAATAGCCTGGCAACTCCTCCTCATGCTTGTCACCAGCCTGGGCACACACTGCTGTGGGATGGCATCCTGTTCTTCCCCCAGCATTTGTTGCAGGTCAGCCAATGTGGTTGTGTTGGTCACTCTTGCACAAAAAAAAGCTGATCCCACAAGTGTTCAATGGGGTTGAGGTCTGGACTGCTGGCAGGCCATTCCATCCTCTCCACTCCCAAATTCTGGAGGTAGTCTCTGTTAAACCCCGCTCTGTGGGGTTGAGCATTGTCATATTGGAGAGTTCAGCCCCAGACTTTGGAGATATGGGATTGCCAGTGGTTGCAAAATGTCATCTCGATATCTCTGCGTTCAGATGGTTTCAATGATGACAAGCTCCCCAACAAATCACATTGCCTTCATCAGTAGATGTTACTCTGTTGGTGCAGCAATCAGCATTGCGTTCTCCCTGTCTTCTCCATAATTTGACCCTACATTGATGTTCATATGTTACAGACAGCAGTGCAATTGGGCCTGGCATGGCATGGCAGGCCTCCAGGCAGCCCTATGAGACCAGAGATTGGCTGTGTGCAGTCTGTTTTAGATTGCCTGGGTAGAGATTCCTTTGCCATATCGTCCTGCAAACCTTGACTACAAATCTGTAGAAGACAGCCCACGGTTTCTACATGCTGACAGGATGAGGAAACTGTCTTCTTGGGGTGTCATCTTCTCGGGACACCCTGTCTCTGGCATCCCCTGTTATGTGGAACTTCACCTTCAGTTTGGAGATGGTACTAGGGCTCACTCCAAATAATGCTGCAACATGGTCTTGTGGAACACCAGCCTCAAGTTGCCCTGTCGCATGGACCCTATCCAGATCAGTCAAATGTGGCATGCTGATTCTTGGAGCAGATACCTACTGACCACTGTAGCAGGGTCCATGCTCACAGGTGCTGGCAGACACTTGCTTGTCAGCACCTGGGGTTACCAGAAAATTAAAACGTTAATAGCAACAGCAAAATAAGCAAAATTTTGCCATTTTTTCATGGGTGAAACCCACATACTAAGCTGTTCATCCCACAAATGTATGTTCCTTACAAATGTGGCACCATTTACGTAAAAGAGAAATGAACAGGCTTTCCAATAATCCAATTGAAGATTTTTTGCAAAGAAGCATTTTTACAACAAAGAAGTCATATACCAAACATAAATTACCGTACTTTCTGTGCTCATGCACATTGGAGCATTGTGTGTGTTCTTGCCTGTGTGGGTGTAGAAGCCACAAAAAGTGCTTTTATGAGCGTGAAACTCTTGTAAAGCAGGTGTACTTCGGACAAATGGGAGAACAGGACATCCAGCCAGCCTTCTGCCCTCTCTTGTCTTTTCTGCTGCTGCTGCACTGTGATCATTAGAGGTTTGGACAACAGATGCTTAGATACTTGAAACATCCTCTTAACCTACCTGCCTATCAGCATTCCTTCCACCTTTCATCCATCCCTCCGGTCCTTCCTGCCGTTGTCTCACGCTCGCCTCTTTTTTTTTTCTTCGGCTGCAGCTGTTTTCATGTGGGAGGGATCGCAGAGGTGAAGATGAAAGCAGAGGACAAGCAGATCTGTAATGTAAATATGTGTGTGTGAATATGGAGAGAAAAACAACAAAAACAAGAGAGCAGATGGATGATATGTGGAGATTCCTAGGAGGAATCGTCATTTAGTGCTGCATTAAAGTTAAACAAAATATATACAGTGTAAGTTCTAATAAAACAAATGGAGAAAATCTCTTATCCTCCGTATGGGAAACTGAAGTCATGTCCCTCTATTAACACAAACAGACCCTGTTGTTCCCCGCGACTGTCTGTGGTACATTTGTTTAGGGTCAAACCTCTATTACTGTGAGACACGCATAAGCTGTGAGGCCTATTAAGCCACGTATCAATGGACCACCCAAGAGTTTAACACAAACCAAAAAAAAAAAAGGAAAAGGAGGGGGAAGTCTAGGAACACAGAGCAGATAGCGACAAGAAGGAAGATCTAAAGAGATGATGAGTCAATTTTCACACACTCGGCTGCAAACATAAACAAATGGTCCCATCACGTGCAAACACGCACAATGCGCACAAAGGCAGTGTGGTGACATTTAAGAGCTGTTTTTGAACAACACCTTGGGTTGGAAGCATCAGGTGACCAGCTGTGTCTGCTACATGTGCCTCGTTCAACACATATTTTTTCAGAGCTTGGTTGTCTTTTAGGTCGATCCAGGTCACAGGGGACACTCATTCTGAGGGATAATTGATCAAATCTACAGCTGAGGTTACTCATATGCTTTGGTATGCTCCATATTCTTTATACTTACTCATATATACTGGTGCTCCGCCAAAAAATGTTCATTAACCCATTAAAGCCTGAAAACACAAATTATAGCCAGAAAATTCTAATTTTTTGGAACTGAAATGTATATTTCACTTTCTACTGAAATCCAAAAAATCCAAATTTCCATAGAATTTAACATATATTTTTTGTATCTCATTTGATACATTAGGTGTTTTGTTAACTGATAATCCACTTGAGGGCATTTTTATCATTTTAAGATTTTATTCAGGGGTTTTTTTTTAGCAATTTATGATTATATTGATTAGATAGAAGTATCTAACAAGTATGTATCAAATATGATACAATAAGCTTTAAGGGGTTAAATATGATCTAAAGTGATAAATGGCTGGAAAAATGCTAAATCTGCTGTTGAATTTCATAAGTTTTAATGTTGGGAACCCTATACTGTAAAAGTACACTGGGAAAGCTACCAGTTAGTCTGGCTTTAGAGGCATAATATGTGACTTGCAGAAAAGCCCAAAAGTTGTCACATCCAAGACACGAACATGCCTTATTTAAAGCAGAGTCTCCTGAACTATTGAAACCCTCCGTAGACAGTTAGGGAGGGTATCAAGATTAGACATGATTGTTTAAGCTTCCAGCTCCTTCTGTTGTTACCTCAGGGTTAAAGCTGCCCATCTATAGTCTTGTCTCGTGCCCTATTGGCAGCCTGGCCAGCTCTTCTGTGTCCTTTCACCTGTCTTGTCCTCCCTCAGCTGTCCCTCAAGGCGTAATGCTTTGACTGTTTGACCCCAGTCAGCATTTAGAAATTTGTTTCTGCTGAGATGCAGCAAACTTCTGTTTACAAGGAGCTGCTGCAAAAGGTCCTGCTTTTACCTGACAGTAAGATCTCAATCATGCAATAAAATGCATAGTTCAGGCTTCCAGCATCTGTGTGTAGGTCCTCCCTTTATGCCTGCACTTTATTCTATGACGCTATCATAATTTGGATTTGTAAAGACTTACAGTCTTGTATGTTGAGTAGAGATTTGTTTTAAACAACCTAAACTTTAAAAATTGTTCTTTTTTGAAACCTTAGAAAGCTGCATCATGTTTGAACATCAGAAGAGATCATCTGAATGCATCTGTGCCACTTGAACAATAAAAAAACACCAAGTCATGCTTGTCGGTAAGAATGTTCTTGCTAAGTTTGACTAACAGTGGGGCGCAGATGGCCTTGTGGTTAGGTCACACCCCATGTGTGCATGAAAATCGGTACACATATGTTTAATGATTAGATGAAAAAAATGTCTCTGGGATCATCCTCTAAAATGTATAGGATAGAACTACAAACTCTTTAAAAAAAAATTGATCATTTTAGCTGTTTTGGGTAGCATCACTGTTGTCAACCTTGGAAGATCTCCACCTACAGATTTCATCGGTTTGTCTCCACAGTTTTGGTGCTCATTCTGGACAAGATGGATATCTGAAGTTGTGCTACATAGGAGTTTTCACCACAGGGCGGTGCCTTAATCAAGGCCCAAAGTTGGAAATCCTGTATTTTTTCAGCCCCTGCACACCATTCAACCTAGGCTTATGATTTTTGGTCTGCGTATGGATCATCATCAGACTTACAAAAAAGTCTTTTGGACCCATACCCAAATCCCAACAGGATTTTGTATTTTACACAATTAAATATCAATCCTGCTCTTAGCACCTCTACATATCAGCATCGTTCTTTGTCATAATGCCACCTACTGTTGATAGGGAGTACTGCCTCATATACAAAGTGCAGGTGCTCATTATTTTCAATTTCGTGGGAGGATCTACATGGTCTCTCTGCCATGCTGCATCACCCTGCATGGGTTACTAACACCCAAGTATTCCTATACATCTGCAGTTGCCACAAACCCTGACATGAGCTGGGGTGTGTGGGCCCTTAAGTGCTGCTTGCAGCCCTAGTTGAGATATTGCTTTTACAAGGAAGGAATGTACATGAGTCCGATGCCTTTGACATTTGGCATATAACCTCCAAAATCTACCCAGTTCATCCTGAGTGGACATTTATGCAAAGTTTGAAGAAAATTCACCCAGATGTTCTTGAGAGATCAGGTCCTCAAGTAAGGTATGGACATGAGACCCAATGACCCTCGTCGACCCTTGGTCGGTGCTCAGGCCCTGATAAGGCCAAGAGATACAAAATCAGAGAAGGTGTGACTGATCTGACTAACAGGCAGGCGCCTTGTAGCTCTCAGCTGAGCTGCGGCCACTTGTCACTCCTCTGGGGCTCCTAAACAGAGTGCTTTGAAGTGTCACAGGCCCCACACATGGAGAAAGCTTTACTATGGGTGTATGAAGCGACAGGCCAAGGGGTAGTTGGGGGAGTTTTTTTTTTTTTTTTGTTTGTTTTTTTTTCACCAGGATGAAAGGTGGGGCTGTAGCAGTACAGCTGTTTGCCCTGCTGTCCCCACACCAAAGAGAGACACAAGACCTGGTAGAGTCAATATTTGTTGCTTTGTGTGCTTAGCTCCACTTGTGTAGACTCATTGAACTCTTTTAAGAGACTTGAGCTAAGCTGCCAGTTTATCATTTTTGTGGCTCTTTGAATTCTTGTTTCTCAAAAGCCGTGAAAAAACACTTTTCAAATAAATCCTTGATACAGAGTTAAGCTTGGCCATCAATTCTCTGAGACTTCCTGTGATGTTTGGAAATGCAATGGGCTGAGGAGTGAGTGTGTAGGTGTGTGGTCTTTCTGAGGAAGTGTGTAATGTTTTCTATAACATGGTCTCCAGCATCTGGTACTAGTTGATGTCTGGTGGTTGGCTCTGCAAAGCTTAAAAGTCTCCACTGCATCACTGCACTGTTTAGCTTGATTACTTGACTTTATTTTGCGTCACCAGCTGAAATAAAGACTTCCCATGTCAGCTTTTTAGATATTACAGGGTGGTGTAGCAGACAAAGTTTTTTCAACAGAAGCACCAAAGTACCAAGGGAGGAAAACAAAAGGTGAGTCATTGTTCAACCATGTTTATGTGTCTTTAGAGTTAGGAAGGTAAAGTTTTTTTTCTTTAATTTGGGGCCTTGATCCAAGTAGAGATACAGGTTGGTCTAAATTGATTAAAACAGGTGTAAAAAGGTTATATGAGGTTACAATAGGATTATTCTACATTATGACTTGGCAGACAGAAGCAAACACAGGCATTTACGTGTTTGATCACAGTAAACCAAAGACTAGCCTGAGGAATGCCGTCGGCCCCGTCAGCAACCCTCTGCAGCCCGTCCATCTTCATTATGGCCGTTCCCACATACTGGTCATGTGATTTACAGCTACGGGCCCCAACTCTGGAGATATAGGGCAAATTCCTGACCGGGATCAGTCAAGTTTTGTACACACAGTGGGAGTCAGGAGCCAAGAAATGGAGCAAAGGAAGGGAGAAGAGGGTGAGGAGATTAAAAAGGAAAGGAAATATCAAGTATGACCCATCTTTAGATTTGTCAGAATCTTGCAGGGTGCTGCTGGCATGTGGAGTTTGTGAGTTCATTTTACACAGGGATAAAAAAAAAAGTGACAGTTTACAGGAAAAAAGTTTAAAAAGTTTACAGAATAATGGGACTTTCACAAACACAGAAAACCCCTAAAAAATTTCCTATAAATTAAAAGGTGAACTTCACATGTATACGAACGACCAGATTTCTCTCTCCGACTTTTCAATGCCAGATTTTCATGCCTGCCCGTTAGTAAATTCCCCATGTGAAGTCAGAGTGAGCCGATGTGAGATCTATCTCCATCTATCTTCTTCTGGGGAACCGGGGACAGGTTGCGTGGTGGCAGGCTGAGCAAGTCAACCCTGACATCCTTCTCCCCAGTGTTACTTTCCAACTCCCTCTGGGGAATCTCAAGGCGTCCCCAGACCAGACAGAATATACAATCCCACCAGTGCATTCAGGGTCTTCCCCGAGGTCTCCCCCCAGCTGGACGTGTCTGGAAGACCTCCAAAGGGAGGCAACCTGGAGGCATCCTGATCAGATGCTCGAACCACCTCAACTGGTGGCCACTGTTCCTTTTGATTCAAAGGAGCTGCGATCGTACTCCCTAGTTCCGTGGCAAATTGGGAGATCACATACCTCGCTCAGGCATACGATACCAGCCACCCCCCCAAAGACAGACCTATGTTGGGGGGGGGGGTCTCACAGTCAAGTGTCTGATGGTCTATCTCTTCTTTTCAATTCTATCCACTGTCTTCCTCTATGAATAAAGGCATAAAATGCCTAAAAATGTATATTTAAAAAATAATTCAGATCACATTTGTTTATGGGGTGGTAGTTAAAGCATGCCAGTATGGACTCTGGCAACACAACCAATCCAATCCAGATGACAGCATCTCAGGAACACAGCCCTAATGCAGTATGAGCTATCAGATGACAAACTGTTTTCAGTACACATTGAGGTGTGTCCACACAAGGAATTAAGGACTACTTGGTATCCGAATTCCTTATAAAGGGATAAAAATCCATGTTAGTGCCTTGTCTAAATGGGCTATCTGTGTCACCTGCTACTTCCATGGCATGTCTTACGGGGATAGGATCTCACTGTAAGGGCTATAATGTGAGCAACCAGCTCACAAAGATTTAAGGAGCAGTCTGTCTAAAATTTTCCAGTGTGCACATATGAAACCGCCTTACAACAGAACAAAAGAGGAAAACCACACAGAGTAAGTTATTTCCAAGTCCCATATTTTTCTGAAAGGTGAGGTGAGGTTTTACAGTGTTTAAAATCTCCTAAGTGTTGTTGACAGAAGATCTCAGGGCCAGTTCAGGAAAAACAGTCGGCTGAGTGCCTCTGCTGTATACTGTGACGGCAGAGGTTTGGATGTAACATCAGCCGTTCATATTTTCAATTTGGCACCTGTCCCACTCACAGTGTATTTTCACCCAGGGCCACACACAGAATTTTCTGGGCCCTTGAAAAACCCAGTGAATGGGCCCTCCCTGGCTGTGATATAAGATGATATCAATGAATGTGTGCTGGATCAGTAGCATTGGTGCTAGCATTCTGGCAAACAGTTACCTCATTTTGGTGCTAAAAAGTGTGTGACACTACATTGGGTTCTGGTGTTGGAATAATTTATTTGTCATTCTACTCTTTAACCTCTTCTCACCACATTTTCTACCCATGTTTGCTACTTCTTTTTGCCACTGTTTTTACCATTGTTTTGGCACTTAAAAGCCATCTTTGCCACGTTTAGTCCTTTTTCATTACTTTTAAATCTTTTGCTGCTTTCTACCCATTTTTGCCATTTTTTACCCATTTTTCAGATTTCCACCCATTTTGCCCTTTCTGCCACTATTAACACATTTCTGATGGTTTTTTTTGTCCATTCCTGCCACTTCTTTTTGGTACTTTAAATGCATTTTTGGTGGTTTTTCACCCTTTTTTGCTGACTTATTTGCCATTTTAAACCACGTTTTGCTGTGCTTTGCTCATTTTGTTGCCTTTGGCCATTTTTTGCACAGTTTTGCCACTTTTTTGCACAACCCCCTTTTTGATCATTCTGATAATTTGGTGCTACTTTGACCAATTTTTGCTGCCTTTTGCCCAGATTTGCCACTGTTTATCCACTTGACAGCCATTTTGCTGATATTTTGTTAGTTGATATTTTGCTTGCTTATGTCAAGACTCTGCCGCGCCCAAAAGTTCTGCCCCTCGACGTTGACTGGTCCTGTCACTATCTAACTGGGCCCAAACTGTTCAGACGGGAGCTTTGCAAGATGGATTCGCCAATGAGAAACACGGAAATGGGCAAATCCATCTGCTAGGCAAACTCCCAGATTAAGAGAAATTACAAATAGTTAGGCCTGTTAATATAAACGCGTTCACGCTCATGATTAATCTGGAGAGTTTAACACGTTAAAAAAATAATAATCCAATTTAATCATACGATGGACTATGGAGCTACATAGGCTGTGTCTGCAAAATTAGAAAGCTTTCATGTAGGACACACTTTTTCCTGTAAGCAGACTGTTTACTCTGCTTTATTAAACAGTTTGTAATTAGGTTTTGCAAGTCTTTGTAGTCTTGTAATTACTCTGGAAAGCTTAATGCGTTAAAAAAATAATAACGCAATTTAATCATATGACTAAGTTTGACCACAACTTTCTTTTGTAGTCCACCTGCATGGATGTTTACGTCCCTGGGGTGAAAAGGTAAAAGGCGGGTCAAACACAGCCAGCAGTGATGATTGAGGAGACAGACCCAGGTCTAAACAAAAATGTAAGTAAATGGTAGTATTTTAAATGTCAATTTATAGATAGTAATAATAATAATACATTTTTTAGTAGAAAGCGCTTTCAAAGGGCTGTACATAAAGTTAAAATAATGAAAATAAACACTTGATACTAAGAACATTTAAAAATCTAAAAATTACATGATTACACAGCATAGTGATGTGATTAACTTGATTAATTTTTGTAATTAATCGACAGCACTACAAATAATATGTACTGTATTGTGAGTTCAATATCAAATGAATTAGTTCAAACTTAGCAGGTTTTTAAAACAGACTTTTCCTTCAGCAAAAACAGCATAAAATGTTGTAACAGCTAACATACATTTACTTGATAAGAGTGCTGCTGTTGAGTGATCACTTCTTGAGTGGTCACAGTGGAAACACCACAGCCATTCCCCACTTAAACATTGCACTGAGCTTGTAAAAGATGAGATAATGCCAAAATTGTGGCTTGTAATTTCCACAAACCACTTCAAGAACTACAAGAACAAGTAAACGTTGCTGTTGATAACAGAATCAAAACAGCAGCGGCTGAGAATGGAAACAGCGGGTCATGATAATAAGAAGATACAATTTGTTCTTATTTATGTGATGATAATAATAAGGGGCTGGTGAGATCAGGAGGTAGATTCTTTCCTTTCTTCAGATGACTGGAGTTCAGTACTTGTCTACAGCGTTTTCCATTGGCATTCAAATTATGCACCCAAACCCCACCACCTTTCAATCCTCCTCCACCTTCAACCCCCCTCATGCAAAAACACCACCTGAACTCAGCCTGTCCTCCTGTCCTCTCATTCAAAAATACTTTTTTTTTCTTCTTCTCCAGACTGGTGAGAAAGTCAGCCAAAAATGATGCAGTCTAGGAGACCTTAATGGTGGTATGATAATGATAATCATTACTGAAATGATGATGAAAGATGTGTTGCTGTGAGTAATTCAATGATGTCACTACAAGACAATGAGAAGCTGAGGTGGGGAGAGGCAGCTGTGCACGTCCGGACCTGTTGAAGTTGGGGGACAAGGCTGAGGGCAGTTGGGAGGAAGATGGATTCACGGGGACTACAGGGGGAGGTAAGCAGGGTGGTTCTATTAAGATATTTTTCCAGACACTTATTAATATGAGAGTCTGTAGCTGCTGAAGGACATGTTGCAGAATGATTCGGAATAAAACAAAAGGAGATATAATCATGGATGTTAAAAACACTGGCAAAATTAGACCAAAGTGAAGCTCAGCAGGGCCAAGATGAATAGAATGTGTAAATGTGACATGGCGAACAATAATGGTTTCCATTTTCCTCTGGAGTCTGAGTTCTCTGGAATCCAGATTTGTTTTCTTTGTTTCTAAATATTAGTTTGATTGCACTACAAAACATGATTATGCACCGATTTTAAAGAATAAGGCTAGGTAATTGTGTTCTATATTTATCCTAAAAACAACAAACCCCCTGAAAGGACAAAACAAACAATGCTCTCAGTGGAATAAAAATATTTCCTCTTGCCAGAGCCTCACGTGGCTTCCCCCACAGTCTGTACCCCCGTTGTCCAAACATGATTTAAAACAATTGTCGGTCTATTTCTGAATACCATGGCCCTTTGTCATGGTGAACATTGCCACAGTAGTGTTTTCTATTAATTACACATGCATCAGTCTGCTGCCAAAGTGCTCTCAAGTCTGACTTGTGTAATAATCCACATCTGAAAATAGACCCCAGTAAATTAATGGTTTCACATTAGAGGAATATGTGCAAGCAATAGATTTTACCCTTTTTTTAGATTGGGTAAACATTATGTCTGTCATGTTCATTGCTGGCCAATTAGAGCAACAAAACATACAAGGACTTTGCCTGCACCACCCGGAGAGTAAGGCCCCGTTTACACGTTTTGCTTTGTTTTCCATTTTCATTTCCAAAAAGTTCCACATTCAGACGGCAACGTTTTCAAAACAATCTCTGTTCACACGAGACTGCGGGAAACACCAAAAACGATGTAGTATACATGCCAGGTCAGTAGATGGCGGTGTGATTTTGCAATTAACCAAAATAAGCGCATGCACACAGACACTTTCTTCCTCTGAACATAAGTAGGAGTGCAGCGCTATCCCCCTACAGTGTAAACATCCAAAATGGCGAGCAGGACTTTTATTTGGACTGACGTCAAGGTGGAACTGCTGCTTTGAGTGACCCTAAACTACAAGACGGCCAAATATCAAGAAAAATGAGAGAGGAGCACGAACAGTACACTGGTGTCGGCCATCTTTGTTTTGTTTTGGGCTTCCCATCCGCACATGCGTTATAAGCCTTCTTGTGCATGGATATTTACTGGGGCCGCAGTGCGCATGTCCATTTTCAGGAAGTGCCGGTTCTCCTGTTTACACGGAGACAGGGGCATTTTGAAACACTTCCACTCTTGAGTCCGTTTCCAAAAAGTTCCATTTTCAGGCACCAAAACGCCGTTGCCATGTAAACGGACAGCCAAAACTTTTACGTTTTCGCTTGAAAACGTCATATAAACAGGGCCTAAAATGTATGCAAGCTCAACAGGTAGCTGTGATGGTTTTTACTATCATTGGGGGCAGGTCATGAATCAAACTCTAGCTGAAGTCTGTTGTAAAGGAGCTAAAAAATCTCTCCCACTGTGAGAAGCCTTTAGTGTGGCTCTTTGCTCTTCTTGTAATAAAGAAATGCTGTCAAATTCTTTAGCTTCATCCTAGCTGATCATTTCAGCAGTCATAGTTAACACTTAGGACTTTGCACACTGAGTCTGTTATTTTCTGATGCATTTTTTTCTAATCCATAATCCCCCAAGAATCCTGGCAGAGATCTTCATACGGCACCAGCTTGCAGGTCATAGTGCTGTGCAAATTTGGAAAGACAGAGAGGAACTTTTAAGGCAGTCGTTGTTAGGGGGCACTGAGAACAAACTTATGCCTTTATTGGTTATATTTCCATGGCTGATATCCAGATAGTGCACAGGCAAAGCACTGTTTCAAGTGAACTTTTGGTGCAAGATAGGTAGAGAGAAAGGGAGGGGAGTGAGAGAGAGAGAAGTAAGCAGCAGGCACGGTTCACGAATGATTTGGACTGATGCGAAATTTATCATGAAATTGAACCTTAAAATGACAGACGAAAGTTTAGAGGATAAAATGACTCAGAACAACAGTTTCAGTTTGAACCTTTAGAAGATAAATCCACCTGATAGTAGAAAAGGAATCTGGAAAGAATGCATCTCTTCAATTCAGTCTTTCTTGCTTTGCGGGTTCTGAGAACAAATTTTGGCCTTAATCTATGATACTCTGGTAAAAATTCACAGACTAGGCAACATGGTGTTTAAAATTACCTTTTGGTGTGTGGGGAAGAGAGTTAGAGAGCAGGTGAGCTGCAGCTACAGCTCTGAAGAGTCAAACAATTATCTAAACCAGTGGTCCTTGACAGGTAGGTCAGGACCCAAAAGTGGGTCGTGGAGCTGTTGTCAGCGGGCCAAAAATGTGAGCCTGGAAAAGAAACTGTGTCAGAACATCTATGAAGAGACAGAGCAAAGTGTTTTGCTCCAACTCTTAGTTGTGTCACGTTTTGTACCATCTGAGGTCCAAACTGAACTGTTTATCATTAAATTTATCTGATTGGTTGAAAAGTATCAGAAATTTGGGTTATGATTTTTCATGAAGTAGATGGTGTAGGGTCTGAGTACCACTACTCAAACTTGGACAGATGTAAAAACGTAGAATTGAAACTGTTCCAAAAAAATAAAAGATGAGTTGTTATTAAAGTCAGTGTGCAGACACGACTGACTCAACATGAAATTTCTTTTTGAATGTGAACGAATTTTGACAAAAAATGCGCTCAGTGTGCAAACTCTTTTTCCTCAGTATCATTTAAATGGCTGAATTACAACATGACATTGTGTGCCAATAAAGGAATTAGCCATTCTGAGCAAATATGTTTTTAAACCAGGTGGTAAACTTGTTTGTATCTGCTGTCAAAATGAGTATTTTAATATGAGTTTCAGTGGGATACCTGGGGTTTTGCAGCCAGCCTCTAGAGGACATTTAAGGAACTGCAGTTGTATGAACTTGTGCATTGGATTATTTTTCAATGCTGGAGGTTGCGCTGGGTTTGTTTCACAATGCCCCAGACAGTAGGAAGGGTGCAATGGTTTAGATCAGTGTTTCGAAGCTGGTTTAGCTTTAGGACCTACTATCACCACCTTAATGACACAAATTTCTTAAAATTATTCATCCTAATCATTTTTTAGGAAAAATGAAGAAGAAATACTGAGAATATTACAGAGTAAAAGCCTTTTAATATTGTGGTACAAACAGCTACGAATGAGCTGACAATGAATTATTTACAGTCAGACACATTCCTTTTCCCGCTACATCTGTATGCCCTGTTATTCCCTTCTATAAAGTCTTAGGTCATGTCTCCATGTATCATCCCTGCTGTCTAATAAATTCTGGAAAGGTTACAAAAAGGTTGACCCCTAAATGTCATGCTCTCAATCTGTCAATCATGGATGTTTTCCGCATTAAGATTGTGTTGAAAATGAGATGTTTACTTTAGTTTTTTACTATATTATTCACACTTACAAGCTAGCATATAACAAAACAGAGAATAAGATCTTAAGATATGTTATATTCATGAGTTTTACTGGATAAAATGCACAGATGCAGGTTAATAAAGATGTATGGCAGCCTTCACTGCTTAGGAATGCTTTAAAACAGACTCAAATCATTGATGAATACCTGCGACCCCAACCAAAGTGGCTGAGCACCAGCTGTAATGTAATAGCAGATCATTAGTGAGGTGGGAAAGGACACTGATAAGGCTTGACTTGCCTGGTTTCTCTTTCTAGTTATTTCAGCACTTTTGGGTTGAAGAGGCAGAACTAAGATGAACATCAAGGTGAGCAGCTTTGAAGCAGCATTATTCCCTTTTTAAATATAAGAAACAAAAATCCTTGTCAAGTAGTGTTTGTTTAAGCATAAGCTGGTTCTAGGTGGGAGACTTTTGACAAAATCTTTAAAGAATTAGTTTTTTAAAAGAAAAAAAAGGATCGTGTTTCTTAAAAATAAACAGAGCTACATTCCTGCAAATGTAACCCATGACTCATGCTTGTTCATATCTGCTGCCATCGCTTTAATAAAGTTATGTTTTTAAGACATTTCATGTTATTCTTTTTTAACTTTGCCAAAAAGGCCATGTTGTAGATGCTGTTTGTTTGTTTGTCAGTAGAATGATGGGTAAGGGGAGGATCTGGCTCATATTTCAGGCTGGGATCTAAAGTAGAAGTGACAATATTACCCAAATTGAATTTTTTAACTTTCATGAACACATCCAGACATGCTGTTTGTATTCGGTGTCCTTGAAGATTTGCATATAGCAGAAAACCGGACTATTGGCCCTGACAGAGGCCCCTCCAAATACCCTTTTGGTTTAAATTATACAGAAGATTTTCGGATCATCCTGTCACTAAAAATCATCTTTTGTTGTTCATGGTTCTGTTTTGCATATCAAGACCTATTTTCGTTGTCCTTTGCTGTTAATTTCTTCAGTATGCATTCTTTTTATCTGCTCTGGCATTAAGAGCACACCTGCATGTTAACTTAAAATGAATAATCTGACCTTTATAAAAATATCTAACGTAATTATTCTACTATGCAGGGTTTATTTGTTCTATTAACTTCCTCTGTTCTTCGATTTACAAGAGCAATAACCTCAGAAATTGCAGCCCTTTATGGTAAGAGGATGATGCCAATACTCAGTGTTGGTTTGTTGTCTGGGAGGTTACGTCTTATGACCTCAGGGTGTATTAAATACTTCCCTAGTGAAGCTGTGTGAGCCTTACACAACTGATGACATAACCTCCATCTGACTTTGTGTTTGCCTGTTAATTAAAGCTGTAAACAGGTGGGTGAGAGCGGCTTTGTAGCTGACTTTTTACTTGACAATCAAACTTCCTCACTTGAAGTTTAATGATGTTTACCTCCTGTGGTGCCCTTCAAGGATGGAAATGTACCTTTAACTAAGCACACACAGATGATTGGAGGAATACTCAGCTGGTCATTGTATTAAACCTAGAGTTCTTTCTACTTTAAATCTTCAACAGCAGAATTTCATTAATAAAACATTCCCATAATCCTCTTGGCAATCATAATGAACCAGAAGATTACTTATATTGTGCTTTGTTTTATATTAGCTTAATGCAAAATTAGGTTATGTGTTCTTTCATCAATAAATCAACTAAAGATTAAGTTTTGAAATTATTTTTTTTCTAAAAGCACACAAATTACAGCCAAAGAAGCTGAAAATGTCAATTTTCTGCTGCAGAGCTTTGTGATTTAACTCAAATTGGAAGTCAAGACTTTGATAGATTTCCAGTCAATACGAAGCCAAAGCTCCAAACTTCAGTACAGGTTTTCTTTACTTTGTGAGAGAAATCAAGTCTTTAGGACCATTTAACACAGTGGTCAAGCCTCAGGATCCACCATCAACTCAAAAAGGAACCAAGATGTCAGCTAATTTTCTATTATTCATATTGATTTAATAAAAAACAGTGCAGTTTGGCCCTGAGAGAGTACAAATGTGACAGAACAAAACAATTGTTGCAAGGCAAAGACCTGGGGAAAGCTACAAAGAAATTCTGCTGCACCGGAGGTTCCGAAGAGTACAGTGGCCTCCATAATTCTCAAGTGGAAGAAGTTTGGCACAACCAGGACTCTTCCAAGAGCTGGGCATCCAGCCAAACTGAACAATCGGGGGAGAAGGGCCTTCTTAAGGGAGGTGACCAAGAACCTGATGGTCACTCTGACTGAGCTCCAGAAGGTCAACCATCATTGCAGCCCTCCACCAATCTGAGATTTATGACAATGGCTAAATGGAAACCCTTCCTCATTGCAAAATACATGAAATGCCCAATACCATCCCAGCAGTGAAGCGCGGTGGTGGCAGCATCATGCTGTGGGGGTGGTTTTCAGCAGCAGGGACAGGAAGACTGGTCAGGGTTGAAGGAAGCTGAATGGCGCAAAGTACAGAGATAACCTCAATAAAAACCTGTTCCGTGCATCAGCTCCCCGGACTGGGCTGAAGGTTCACCTTCCAACATGACAATGGCCCTGAGGACACAGCCAAGACAACACAGGAGTGGTTTAGGGACAACTCTGTGAATGTCCTAGTGTGATCCAGCTAGAGCCCTGAATTGAACCCTATCAAACATCCCTGAACAGACCTGATAATGGTTGTTCACCAACAGTATCCATCTAAACTGACTGAGCTTGAGAGGATTTGCAAAGAAGAACGGCAGAAAATTCCCCAATCCAGGTGGGCAAAGCTCGTGTCATATTCAAAAAAGACTTGAGATTGTAATTGCTGCCAAAGGTGCTTCAACTAAGTACTGAGTAAGGGGTCTGAATACTTTTGTCAGTGTTATATCAATGTCAGTTTTTCTTTTTAGAGCATTTGCCAAAAAAACGAAGGTTCTGTTTCACTTTGATATTATGGGGTACTGAGTAGATTAATGAGAGAAAATGAATTTACTGTAGCAACATAAGGCTGCAACATAACAAAACTGAATTAAAGTGAAAGGGGTCTGAATACTGAATGCCCTGTAAATCAGTGAGGTCCAGCCGTCATTATTTTTCTCAGTGTGGTCCTCAGCGAACAACACTTAGCTTCCCCTACACTGTAGACATTTTTAAACATTTTTTTTCCAGGGACCCATTTAAAACTCCCTGAGAATGGCTCAGCAACCTACTTCTGGGTCCAGTCCCCCCTGTTGAGGACCAGAGTATTAATGTATGCACATCTGAAGACTAAACACAGTACAGCTCAGAACATTAGCTTTGTCAGTTGCTTTAAAAGCGATTCCAAAGCTAAACATTCAAACAAGCTCAACAATGTCATTTCAATGAAAACACAAACCCCTCTCAAGCTGACCATTTCAAAGTTTGAATCGAGTCCCGTGGTTTGGGACCCGACCGGCTCCTAGATCCTGAGTCTGGGAGGAGATGATTTATGGAGGATGAAGGATGAAAACATACAGTTCAGCCAAACAAATTTAGGTTCATGTTTCAGACTTGTCTCAGCCGTTTGCTTATTTGTTAAATATTGGACTCTGTGTTTGGGCACATTGTAAGAAATGTAAAAAAAGATAATTTTTTCCTGAATTGCTAATGACTCACACATTTTTGAAACATGGAAATAAGCCCAAACTAGGCATTGATGTTTTTCTTCTCTGTCTTTTGTTGTTTTTTTGTTTGTTTGAGATCATATTCATAAAATCCTGTTGAGTGCATCCTTTTTTAATATTCCTACAGTGTTTTAATTGAAAACAGATCTAAGCTCTCACATGATTGAAAAGTACAACTCTGCTTTTGGGTGCAGTGTAGAGGACCTTCAATGTAGCATTAAAATAAATGATTAGGTACCATGTTGGGTATTAGTATTCAACTTAAAACTTACACTGAGTATCACTGTGCAACTGCAGGCAAGTAAACTACCATAGCATCATCACAAACTTAGCCCTCAGTATAATACAGTCTGTTTCTTAATCCTGCAATGTCTGCTGCCCTCTGCTGGAAGACAGAGGTATCTGTTTGATTCAAAGAATGAGGTCAAGTCTTGTCCTCAAGGGAGACTTCCAATTACCCCAGCAACACCATTCTTACTGTACGCCTCTAGTTGTTGTGTTAGCCTGCTCCCAGATAGAGTGTGTTTAAAGAAGAGGAGGCCACACACTGTTGTCTTTAGAGCTTAGAGCTGGAGAGCCAACAGGCTTCACTCCGGGGGTCCCAGAGAGAGCGGACGCCAAAAACAACACACAAAAAGTATGAGAAACAACAGTGGAGAGCTCGAGGAATGCTCTGAGAGAGAAATTAATAGAGGGAGGGACAGCGGGACGTGGAGAAAAGAGGGGAAACGCAAAAAAGAGCGAGCACGTGAGAGCTTTCCAGCAGGCTTCCACAGGGAGCAGAGAACAGAGGCCCTGTTGTGGCTGCAGCCGACAAAACACCTGGCAGGGAGAAGGAGAAGGGGATGACAGAGAGTGTCAAAGCTCAGAGAGACCAGGAGGATATTAGACATAACAAGGATAAAGAGAGCTTGCATTAAGGAGGTTTGAGCGTCTGTGTGTGATGATGATGATGAAGGAGCAAAAATGAGAAAAACATGAAACCGTTGTCTGCAAAAATTACAATCTTGTTTGTCTTAGTAACCACAGTGTAACTCATGGGTATATTTACATGTGTGTTTCCTGCACATGTTGCCCTACGTTAGGGAAATAAGTGTGTAAGTGTGGGTGTGTGTTTATAAGAGCAGCCCCCCTTAGTGAGAGTAGATACTATTGCCCTTGGCCCTGGCTGAAACGTGACTGTGCTCCAGTCAGGTCCACAGCTCAGCCCAGATCAGCCGGGCTCAGAGCCGCCACTGCTGCCACTGTTGCTGCTGAGACACACTGGTTTCCTGTGCAGATTCCCCACCTCCCCGGCTGTGTTATTGTTGGCTCGGACAGAGGGGTCCACAGCTTGGGACCAGGGAGACCCCTGGTCCCTACTGCTCAAGGTTTGCAATAGCCAGAGAAAGCAGCTGGATAGTGGTAGTGGTTGTGTTTTCAGCTACAATAGCATTGTGGTTGTAAAAGTAGTAACATGTGACTATCCATCAGTCAGTCTGTTTAAACCTCAACATTTTGCTTCCAAATGAGATGTGTAAGAATCTACCGGATGAATTAAAAAAGGAATTTCATGTCGTCTTTTTTGTTACTTATGGAATCTTATCATGCAACAGTCCAGGACCTACATATCAATGAAAAGGCCCAAATTAGCATCCATTACCATTAATTACTTTGGATCATGACCAAACACCTACAAACTTATGAAGATTCCCATCACCCTTGGTTTACCCTTTTGTGCTAGTTAGCAAATAGTAGCAATTGTTTGATTAAAGTTACTGCATGTGTGGTGTGTAGACCTGTGTGTAACTTCAGACTGATTAAGCCAAGTTGCATCCAGCTGATTTCAAAGTCTTTGTGTAGTTTTACTTGGACTTAAGATAGCCCAGCTTGTCTTATGTTTGGTTTATACATATATATATATATATACAATGCTTAACACATTTATTAGACCACCACCCAAAGTAAGGTTTATGCCACAGCTGCCCTAAGTTAACAGCATTGGTAATTACCAAAATCTTTTTTTTTCATATGTTTCTGCAATGGGTAATACACCAATATGTAGAAGCTCTTTAACTGAAAGATATTTTAATGCTAAAATATAATTATCATTATTATCCATGAATTTTCAAATTTACTGATTTACAAAAGAACTGAAAAAAATAGTAAAGCACATTATTTTTTTCTTACTATGTCATATTATAGTTATTTACTTGCATTCCTGAAGAGAAAAATTACTTTTAGTGGTTGAATGTTATGCTTGATTAATTTCTGACTTCTCAGAGAAGCCCAGTGAGCCAGCTCAAGTTTAGGTATAAAAAGGTGAATTCAGTTTAAATTCCTCATTCCTGTTCAAAATGGTAAAACGTGGAGAGCTCACTGAAAATGAAAGAGTCCGCATTAAAGCACTTCATGATGCTGGATGGTCTCTGAGACAAATAGGGAAAGACAAAAGTGTTCTCACAGTGTGGTCAAGTATGCTTTGGAGTCAATTGCCAAGACTGGTACTTACAAAATGTGCCAAGGAAGAGGCAGGAAACCAAAGTTAACTGAAGCAGATGTCAGACACCTCAAGATTTGAAGTACTAGAGACAGAAAGAAGACCACTGCTGATCTTAGGGCAGAGATGAATGCCTCCAGATCAGAGTCTGAGAAAGTCTCCAGAATGACCATAAGCAGACAACTGAGGGCACAAGGCTTAAAGGGAAGAATAGCTGCTAAGAAGCCATTATTGAGGCGTGCAAACATCGAGAAATGCCTCAGATTTGCCAGGGAGCACAAACACTGGGCTGTTGATGACTGGAAGAAGGTACTCTGGACGGACGAGTCCAAGTTTGAACTCTTTGGTGGGCATTGTCGTGTTTATTTCCGCAGAAAAGCTGGAGAACGTTTTGATGCCAGATACATTGCACCCACAGTGAAACACAGTGGAGATTCCATTATGGTATGGGGTTCCATTTGTGGATACAGCGTGGGCAAGCTAGTGAAAATGGACGGTAACATGAACATGAATGTCTACCACAACATCTTGGTGCATCAAGGAATCCCTTCTGGACTGAATCTGATTGGTCGTGGGTTCATACACCAACAAGACAATGACCCCAAGCATACTTCAAAGCTGTGCAGAGACTATTTGACCAAGAAAAAGGAATCTGGAGTACTGGAACTGATGGACTTGCCAAGTCAAAGTCCGGATTTGAATCCTATTGAACAAATTTGGGATTTAGTAGATTCAAAGATTGATTGCACAAAAGTTTCATCTAAAGCAAGTCTGTGGGAACAGCTAGGAACTATTTGGAACTCAATAACAAAAGAGACTGTGGAAAAGTACATAAAAACAATGCCAGCAAGAATGCAAGCTGTTTTTGGTTATTATGTCTGAAAAAGGACTATTTAGTTGTTTCAGTTTGTTATTTGCCACATATATAACATTTTTAGTTCTAAACAAGTTTTTGAAAGATTTCTTAAATATTTATGTTTTCTCGTTTTATAGAAGCTTCTTTTAGATGTGAATGTCCTTGAATTCTTTAGCTAACTATCTCAGTGATGGCTTGTTTCAGAAGTTCTCTTGACATTTTGAGAGAAAGCAGCATTTATAGATGAGAAACACTATTTTATTTGCAATGAGTGAGAGTGTCGCCCTCTGGTGCCAGCAGGCATTGCCAAAAATAACCTGTATTCAGGTTTAAAGTGAGCTATCATGGGGGTGGGGCTGGGGCTGCAAAAGACCAGCAAACCAGATTACAAAATAAAGCCATGAAGGACATTAATAGGGCTCCACTTGGAGAATAAGACAAGGCAGCTGGCTTTCTGTGAGCATGAATAAATTATTCATTGAGACCAAGAGCCACATTTAAACATGGCTTGCAGTTGAATAAATGCTGTAGCCTCTTTTAACAACCTTTCTGGCTTTGTACATGTGCATCTGCTTTTGTGATTTGATTTAAAATGAACTGAACTTAGTGGCTCTCAAATGTGGTTTGTCATATCTTCTGTTTATTCTCCAGAATCCAAAGCAGTTGTGCAATACCTGAACTTGAGACATGTAGACTTGTCTGGGCTTATGCACTGTCAATTTGATTTAAAAAGCCACCTTTATAAAACATGGTCCTGTTTCAAACCAGTACTGATGCCACATTTGACACATGCTTTTTTTTTAATGTTTGTACATCTATCAGATTCAGTGGTTGGCTTTCTCGCTCTGTAATGCCTGTTTATGTTTGTGTATCTTTGCCCTCTATTCGTGTATATAAGGACAATAAAAGTATTTCCTACAACTGTCAGCCAGGACAACAAGCATGCAGTAGTAAGAGGACACACCCAGCCAGAGTGGCATGCCTTTGCTCTTTTGCATAGATGACAGCATCAAGGAAACACAGTTCCACCTGTCTTCTGGAGAACTTTCTATGTTTTCCTGTTGTGTAACGCTGATAATTAGAAAAAAGGCATCAAAGAGAAAAATGATCCTTGTAAAAGGTTGAAAATTTGTGTGTATTTGTGATTTTTTTTTTTTTTTGAAAACTCCTTGGTTATAGCAATGTAGATCCTATGTAGGCTAATCACCCTGCTGCAGGACCTGCCACACTTATCTCAAAAATTCCACAGCTGCAGACAGAAAAATCTCTTCATCTCTTGAACACCCTCATCAGTCACATGTCCAGGTTCATGTGCTCTGCCCTGAAGTCCTGCAACTTGAACAACAACCTTTAAAGTACAAATAAAAGAATCTGGCACACTTAGCAAATAATTTAGGCACTTCACTGATAGGTCCCTGCTTTGTTCTCAGAAGAGAATAAATCTGAAGTCTTTATTAAAGGAAAAGGTTACTGTCAGTATACTTAATTTACTTACATTTGTATAGAAAATCAAGCAAGTGCCAGTCCAGTGTGGAGAAATGAACTAGCACTTTTCACTTTCTCATTTTAAACTCTCAGATGTTAAAGATAATGTGAGCTGGGAAAATAATTCCTCTTTTACTACAACCACACACCCATCTTTACAGTATAACACCATAAAACTAGGATGGTAACTTCATCTCTGTGGGATAAGAAGAAGAATTTTGACACATTTTTTATAATATGCAAATGGAGATGCTGATCAGTTGTAATGTATACTAACAAATCCTGTAACCAGCTGCTGACAAACTGTACATGCTGATTCATATTTAAGGTTTTTGTAGTCCAAAGGGAATAAATAGTTTATTGTCTGCTCTACATAAACAGCTGCTGGGTGTATGTTCCTCTTGTGGCCTTTTTCTCTAAGTACTGTTAAAGTATGGTTGGAATGAAAGCCAGCATCATGTGAGCCTAGCCTCTAATCTTATCAGCTTTCCTAATGTTGTCCTCTTGTTGAAAATGATACATGAGAAACATGAAAAAAATCCCCCGTACTGCATTGCTTTGTCAACCAGCTTTGGTGTAGTTTCCTGAAACCACCCACTCCAGGAAGAATATGTGGCTTCCTCTCTGATGAGAACCTTTTGGTCTCAGCAACTTAAACCATTATTCATCTCACTTTATTACCTGTGTACCCAAGGGGCATGAATAGCATGACACAGTAGAGGCAATGATCATATGTGGTAAAGATTGCTTGATTGATTGCTTGTATCAACACATTTTATGCCATTGTCTTGCTTGAAAATAAATCTTCTCCCTAGCAGTAGTTCACTTGCAGACTGAATAAGATTGTCCTCCAGGATTTTCCTATGTTTTGCCGCATTAATTTTACTCTCTGCCTTTACAAGCCTTCCAGGGATGGCTGCTGAGAGGCATCCCCACAGCATGATGCTGCCACCACAATGCTTCATAGTGAGGACGTTGTGTTTGTGGTGATGTGCAGTGTTTAGTGTCTGCATCTTGTCTGATGACCAAAAAGCACCATTTTGGTCTGACCAAGAACTTTCTTCCACTTGATCATGGAGTCTCCCACACGCCTTAAGGCAAACTAGTGGAGACTTGATATGAGTTTTCCTCAACATGGGCCACTCTCCCAAAAAGCTTTGACTGATAAAGAACCCAGCTAACAGTTGTTGTGTGCATAGTCTCTCCTATCTCAGCTGCTGAAGCTTGTAACTCCTTCAGAGTAGTCGTAGGTGTCTTGATGGCCCCTCACTAGTCTCCTTCTTGCACAGTCACTCAATATGTAAGGAAACCCTGATGTAGGCAGATTTACACATGTGCCATATTCCTTCCATTTCTTGATAATGGGTTTACCTTAACTTAGGGGATTTTCAGTGACTTGGAAATTTTTTTGCATCCATCCCCTGACTTTTAATTTTCAATAACTTTTTCTCTGAGTTGCTTGGAGTGTTCTTTTGTCTTCTTGGTGTAATGGTAGTCAGGAATACTGCACTTAGGTGGTCCCCATTTCCCTAATTTTGAGACTGCCAGCACCAATTGGCTAGATCACCGTTGAATCAGGTCAATCACTTTAAATGGGGTGAATATTTATGCAGTCAGTGATTTGATTTACATATTTTTATTTAACTGACACTAAAGAGTTCTTTTTGCATCTTTTTTTAAAAAATAAAAAGATAAAAAATTATAATGACCATCCCTGATTAATAAAAGCAATGATGGCTGGACTCTGGACTTAAAAACACAAAATGAATCAATTTGAAAAATGAAAAATAAATAATTGAGGCTTATGATCAAAGTCTCCGCCAATACAAGAACTTGCTTTTATAAATCTTTGAGTATGTTGTCAGATTGAATAACTCATGTAGTGCTTGCCCTGAAAAGACGCTCTTCGGTTCATCTCGTGCAGGCTGACAGAAGATGGTGATGATGACAGCGCGTGCCTCGCGAGCCCGCCCTCACAGAGGAAGCAGGTTGCGTCAAACGTGCTCCTCCTCTACCATTCGCCGTTGTTCGCTTCCCATCCCCATCTCAGGATCGCAGACAGGTAACTGCAATGTCGCATTTACATTGTGCCACGGATTAAAGGCTTTTTAAAGGGGTTCCTGGCATTCAAAATCTATATATGTGGCTTTAAAGGTAGGTTGTGTTTTTGTGTTTTGACGAAGGCGATCACTTTGAGGTTGGTGGATGGAGAGGTGGGCTTCCTCTCTGGCTTTGGATACAGATTCAATGGGGGTTCTCCTGATGTTTTGTTGTGTTATTTATCTATTACCTCGTTTATTCGTCTCTTTAGGCTACAGGGTCAGTGTGAAGACTATTGTTAGGCGGTTAGAGCCTTACTGTTATGTGAAGGGTGCTTTGGTTTGTCCTGTCAGCAGGCTGCATGCTGCTTTGACGTACGCTATCATGCTGTACCGCTACAATTTACGCCAATCAATAAGCCGCTGTAGAAAGCAATTTTAAACTCCAATCGATAGGGGTTGAGCATGTAACTTCTAATTTATAAGAACCGTGTTTTCTTTTTTTAAACTTATCTTTCTCTGTTCGTTTGATGTGCCTTTGTTTGTATGTGCGCGTGAGTGCGTAAAGGCTAGTTATTTCCAAGGAGCCTGCTTGAAGTCTTCCTTCCACCCACCTACAAAGTTCCTCTCCTTTTTGACTCTTGTGTTATGCAATATTTAGTTGTATAGTGCTGTTGTTGTTTGTTTTTGTTCTCTTGGTCAACGTACCATCAGATAATAAATAAACTGGATTATCGAAAACATGATGCTTTCATGCCCTTTTCAGTGAAAGCACAGAAACTGAATATCTTTGGGCACATTAAATTCAGACAAATCAAGGAGCATGGATCATTTATTTTGAGATCGAGAGATAGTTAGAATAGTCTCTGATGAGAATAAAGGTATGGTGGGTAATCTCAAAGAGTTCATCTAGGTAAGAGTCAAGTTTAAACATACTCTACTTTTGATTGTTCTTTGAAATGTAGGGCAGGAATAATCAACTGGCTGCCCAGGGGCCACATCAGGCCCCCAACATCTTCCCATTCGGCCCCCATAACATTATCATATTCAAAACGTGCAGAGGAAAAAAAATGTTTTTATTACTCCCTACAGCTATTAAAACAACTCCAAAACAATTGAGACTGAAACAATCTAATCTGGAATAGCATTGTTTCATTCATTTTTCAGAAATCAGCCTGTCAAGCATTATTAGCAAATATAATGCTCGTATTTACCAGTACATTCTTTCTTGATACAAACAGCAGGTTTTTTTGTGCAAACAGGTGTTTTGGGAGTGCAACTTTCCTGCTTGGGTTTTTTTCACTTACCTCTACACAGAATATAAGCATCAAACCTAGTATCAGACAACATGACAGTCACAGAAATATTCAACTAAAATATCTCAGTCGCCTCCTTCCTTGTGGCTGACGACAATATAGGGGCTGATCTCAATGTTAGAGCCTAAAAATAGCATGCATTTGAAATAAAAATAATGAAAAATATTTTAACGAGAGCTTTTTAAAATTCTTGTTTATTTGAGGATTTGGCCCCCTAAAGTGCCTGATTAGGAAAAAGCTGGCCCTTGTACAAATGTAGTTGATGACCCTTGCTTTAGGGCCTTTAGAATAAATGTGAATAAGGTGCCAACATTTTGACAGAAACTGTGCTCTTGTCCTCAGGATGGAGGCCCTGTTAAATGAGTGGCTATGGCAAGAGGAGTTCTGGCTACCCCCTGGTATCCGCTGGCGAGATATTGAGATGAAGGAGGATGATGGCCGCTTTCCTCTACCCAGGGATCTTATCTACACCCTGCCACTTGCCTTTGCCTTTGTAGCACTCAGATATGTCTTTGAGAGGTGAGACTGACGTGCCTCCATCACAGTTGGATCATGAAACCACACATTAAGGATCTACTTTTAAATGATGTCTAATCTTAACATCAGTTAAACAGTGGGTTTTAGGATTTATGATGGCCTACAACTTAATTAACATGTGGCTGACTAAATGTGTTGCAAGGGAAGACAATGGGGATTTCTTTGTTTGGGTTTGACTTCCTCTTTCACCTGCACTGGTCATGCCGGCTGGCTAACTGGTTTGCTGCCTGTGTGTTTCAGTATAATGGCTCCTTTATCCTTCATTAGAGCTCCCTGTAGATGGAGGGCGTAGATCAGATAGCCAGTGGGAGTCAGGCATCATGAGTGGACAGTTTTTAGTTGCTGACTGTGTGAAAGCCCTCTCTCCATCCCAGGGGAATTTACTTTAGCCCTATAAAATGTGATGTAAATGTTGGAGGGAGAATTAGGGGTGAAATCTGATAGTGCAGCTTTATTGGTGGCCTGTTACCAGCTGTTTTAAAGCAAATCAAGTAGTGGGCTAAACACTCGCTGAATGGCTTATTCCATGTGGAATCATATGGCTTCTGCAATCTCTTGCAGAGATAAACTCCTGCTTGGTTTACAGCAGGGAATAAGATGTATGGAAGAACCTTACTTCTAATTCCCTGTTGTGTTTATTATAAGCTTCCTCTTAAAGCGTCTGGAGACTTCCTTGTAAAGGTCACAACACCTCTGTAATGGAAAAGGGGAGTGAATATTGTCTTCCTTATGAGATGATTACAGCATAGCTGGAAACAGAAGCAAGAGGGGCTTGATTTTAGTCATGTTATGAAGCAATAGAAGATGTATACAAATACAGGTCCCACTAAGGGTCATTAGTTGATTGAAAACTAGCCTCCAATTACTCATAGCTTTGGGAATTTTATTTGAAAAAATAAAACATGTAAATTGTGATACTTTTGAAATGGCAGGCCATTTACCTTTCAGGCACTGACATTAAAGGAAATCAGCTATTATTGGGGGGTAATTAACTACCTTTGTGTCACTAACCTGACAAAAACAGATCATAAACCCTTCATTTCAGAAATGATTTTTTCCCAGCTTAATTCCTCCAACTAACTGCATTTTAATTACTGTCATGATAATACTGAAACTATCACCAAAGGTTTAAAAAATATGTCACTGTATTTCTTTTCAATTTAATTATTTTAGGAATAATCTGCCAGCAGCCCCTGGAATCCTTCAATGACCTCTGGGTCCACAGAAGGCACTTAAGATACGTGACTGGCAGAGGAGTTTGTGTCTCTTAGTATTTACTTGAATGTAGGTTAGTGTAGTCAAAGTCAACTTCAGGGTCAACCTCACTAAGTAGTCAGGCTAGTAGCAAGAGAATCTTTAAAAATGACACTAAGAGAATACAGTGAAATGTGATTGATGAGTTGATAAGAGGCTTGTTTTTGCATACTTCATCTTATCAGTGGCTGTATCTGTCCTGTGGCTGTATCTGTCCTGAAGTTGAAAAACTGTGGGAGCTTGCTCGGCATGAGCTGTGTTAGATAAATACCATTGTATGCCTTGGAGTCTTGTGTGTACTTCTGTCTGCTAGGTTTAAGCAGAGTAGTATGGTTAGCTTTATTAGTAGCAGAGAAAGAGCTAGGAAATATTATGCTGAGTTCCAGAGTGTGCCTGTAAGTGCTAGCGGTTATGTATAAATGTGTCGCTTGTGTCTCTGGAGCTGTAAGTCAGTTGCATGGGGAAAAGGTGTCTTTATTTGATGGTCCTGGTCTCCAGGTGTTTCCCTGCATTGAGAAAGGGATGTCATGCTGGAGGTTCCTGTAACCAGAGAACATGTTTGTCTCTGTAAAGCTGACCTGACCTTCTCATTCTCTCTGATCTCTCCCTCCCTGCCCACTTCAGGATGATTATCTCTGAGCTAGAGTTACACATGCTGTTAAGCATGCGCACGCAAACACACACAGGTTTATCTAAACGTATCACCAGGTGACGCATTGTCCCTGCTCTCCTCAGTGGCTCTGTCTGACTGCCTCATCATGGTGCAAAACACACACATGCAGATCAAGTGTCTCTAGATGCCATATCAGCTAATGACGAAGCCGTCTGGCCAAATGTCACAATACGCCCATGGGAGCGGCTCTCCAGGCTGTCAGGAACAATATAACGAGATATCTTGTTGCTATCATTCTATACTGTCCATTGTTAGGTGCACATTAGGCAGCTGTTGATGTCATCTCACTTTAATGTCTCTGTAATAATGATCTAGTTTGTTGCAGTATCAAGATCCAAGTTTACACAAGGAAAATAACTTTTCATTTTCTTTTTGCTCCTGTTTTCTCTCTTCTAAGGCTCATCGCTGTCCCATTAAGCAAACATTTAGGTGTGAAGGACCGGATTAGGATCAGAGCAGCCTCTGTCCCCAAGCTGGAAGCCTTCTACAAACAGTACAGGCGGCAACCATCACAAGTTTGTTCCTCTTTTGCGTTCCTTTTATGTACAACTTTACTAAAACCATAAGATCTTTATCTGGGTTGTATTATTTATTATGTGCACACACAAAAGTGAGCTTAATGTTCATGTGTGAGTGAGTTTTGATCAATTTATGTAACTATTTATTAGTTCATTCATTATGGTAAGTCAGAACAAGGTCATCTGTTGCCCTGGGGTTTATGCCAAAATCATACTTTAATATTTAACATCCATCCAACATTAACATTTAACAACATCCATTTAATTGTTTCATTGATAAAGCCCTAAGGAAGTGGCTCTTCACAGGTTTTTTGTACCTAAAGACCATTGTATAAACTGTTTATTAAGTGCTTTATCATGATTTTACTTAATAATTGTAACTCTAATTTTGACAACCTCAGAGCAGACAAAGCTTTGCGCCCCCCCTGAGATCTTTGGCTGATTTAAGATACAGCATAGTGTTTTTGCCCATGCAACAATAACAAATGCCTGCAAAGAAAATCTCACATTGTTTTAATTTCACTAGTTTTAAGCAGGAACACAAAGCAGACAATCTGCAGACACATCCAGACAATTACAAAGTTGGATGAGTCTCCCTGGCATCTGTCCAAAGTGAAGTTGTGGAACTAGTTTTGTCAGCACAGTCAAATTAAGGAGGAAATAAGGAAAAACATTCATTTGTTGTTGCCAGGTACTTTTTGCTACTGAAAGAACTCGTGTATAAAAGCAATAACACTCTTGAGCTGCTGCCGTTGTACTGAATATCAATGCAGCTGTGACTGCCAGTGTGTTGAGTGCAGAAGCATCTTGGCTGCAGGGCTTGATTGTTTGCAGTTTGATTTAGATAAGTTGTCAGCTGTGTCAACACAGGGAACTGCTAAGAATAAAGGAACTGCTCAGAGATTAATTTAATTGGAGTGACACACACAGAGGCTAATGTGTCACTGTTACAAAGGTGCAATGGTCAGTCGTGATACAGGAAATTACAGTGTTGTGCTAGGAGCGTTCACTCTACAGTGTAATATGATAACTTCCTCCTGACAGCTCTGTTCCCCTCACCTTCCCAAGCACCTTTATTGTCATCATTTCCTTTTGTGAAACTACATATCAAAGCTACCTGCACAGATAAAGTTGTATTTTGTTCCTAATATCAGTGAACATGTGTAGGCAAGCCTCTAGAAAGTTTTACATGGAAGTTCTCCAGTTGGTGTCATTTGGAATTGCAACACAGGGACATGATGTGATGAGACAGAGCATGTTTTAACTTATCAGACTAAGAGCTTAGTGTCTGCATGTTTGCCTCTGCGCCACAACTTAAATTCAAATCATCTCTTTGCATGTGACCTAACCTAAAAGCAGCAACAAAGGCCCCTATGTGATGCCTTAGTTGTTTGGCCATTCAAATACGTGTTACAGGATCACATGAAGGAACACATAGAGTCTTGTAACTTTTAAAATGGGTTTGATCAGTACAGTTACAGTAAATATGGCATCATTCAGGATTTAGAAATCATTTCCTTCATAAATTAGAGGTACAGTGGTACTGTTTGGAATCATATTTTTGATCAGGATATAAACCTGGAGAATACATTTTCAAAGCGAAGCCAGAATAAACATGACAATCTAGACAGAAATGTAGTTCTGAATTCTGCTTTAGTGGTACTCAGGATAAATATACATGCAGATAATAATCTTTGCTTTAAAGTAAAGGTAGGTCACATCAGCAGGTGTCAGCATATAGAGGCTGCATGGATCACAAAATCTCTAATACTTCTTGGATGAACCACAGATGTAGGTGCTTTGGTCAAAATCCACAGACTATCAAAGCTATTAAGGAATACCAGGTTTTCTGTGTAGACATCACATGTAAAATAAAAATGCAGTAGGCAGTAAGTTTTTCTCTGATGACTGGTTTGGAAAAATGTAAATAAATGATTGAATTCCCCCCGTTTTTAATTTCCACTTGGTATAGCCTATCTTGCCACCACATGGTGGAGGAAGAGGCATTCAAGTGGGTGTATTCAAAAGAGTAAAACTAAAGTAGATCCTGTTTTAGCAGACCAACATCATATAACCACAACTACATTTTAATTCTAATAATGAATAAAGGAGTTTTCCCCTGACTGGCGAGGTTGTGATTTTCCTTGCACTCCAGCTACAGACGGCCATTGTAGAAGACAGAATTTTGATTCCTTTTTTAGCCTGTAGTAAGTGAAGAGATGGACAACAAGAGCAGGACACAACAGACAAATGGTTGTAGTCTAGAGTCATCAGTGAAGAACAATGGCTGCTTCACAATGATCATTGTAGGAGTCCTAGATTTGGCAGGTCAGATACACAGCTCAGATCATCTTTATTTTCCAGTGTGACACAGCCGTTAGAGACATGAACAAAGACTCATTTATTATATGTAAAATATTTTATTTAAGGGAGTGAGAGAGCAGCAGGGAGAGTCTTATCCTCTTCTGAAATTCAAATTCAAGTCCAACTCTGTGGCTGAAGTGTGATTATGTTTGTGTGTATTCAGAGTGAGGTGGTAACCTTGGGGAAGCAGTGTGGACTCTCTCAAAGAAAGATCCAGACCTGGTTTAAACACAGAAGGAACCAGGACCGACCCAGTAACACCAAAAAATTCTGCGAGGCCTCGTGAGTTTTCACACACTTCACTATGTCTAAGACTTTAATTTTTGCAGACAGCCAACATTTACAGGAAAGTACATCAGTCTTGTCAGGTTGAAGGCATGGGAGTACCTTGTTTAAGGAAAACTGCCTCACCTGAATTTGTAGCAAGTCATAGGTTGTGTCTGAAATTAACACTCTTCTCCTATTCCCATTCCCAATACGGTGAGCTGTGTATAGTGGGTTTTGTAGTGCACTCATCGGCACAGTGAGAGAACGATTTCTGACACTGCTCTGGCCGTGGACAGTGACGTCATCGCTGTCTCACAATATAAACTTATAGATGTTCATGACAACGGCTGAGGACCAAAAATAATGTCAGAATCAGCTTTATAAGCCAAGTATGCTTACGCAACAAGAAATTTAGCTCTGATTGGCTGAGCTCCAAATGTACAGGAATTCAACGTGAAATGCAAAAATAGATTAGACTGGAAAAAGTATTTGAAAAATTAAGATTTGAATATGCACAAGCTCTTGTTAGGTATTTTTCTAGTTCATACAAGTCTGTGTGCATTGATGGTAAGGTTGCAAAATGTGCAAAGGGTAAAAGAATGGTGACTGGACATGATCAGAAGTCAGGTAAGCAACAAATAGGTATTTTCACAACAAAGTTTAAGATTATGAATAAATTAAAAAAAAACATTTCAGTGAGTTTCAGCAAAATATTGATGAATATTTTCCTGCTGTATCCCATTTATTTGTGCACACAGACAGTGGTCCCATGTCGATAATCAGTTAAAGGAATAAAACTGTTTTTTTGGGGGTGTTTGTAAAACTGTGAGATGCAGGTTGCCTAGTGGATTAAGGTGCACCCCATGTACACGGTCGGTGTGTGCTTGAATCTGGCCTGTGGCACTTTCCCACATGTCTCTCCCCAGCATTAAAAGCCAAAAAATAATTCTTAAAAAATTGATTAATTAATGTGTAACTCTTGATTGTAGTAGATTATAGATATTTTCTCATGTAGAGAGCAGTCTACATCACTTTCTACTTGTTAAAGGTTTAAATAGTGATGTATGATGGTAAATACTGCTGGCCCTGTGACCATCAGTTGTTCGCTGCTTTTCATAAGGCATGGGATAATTTTGATCACTCAAAATTTGACACCACTACAAAATGGCATTTTCTCCATACAAGTGAAGAGGATGTGATTCCAGACACAGACATAGCCTTACAAACATTTAGTGAAGATATATGTTTTTTCAAAACAAAGTTCCATAACTAAAGGTCAGCCTGTTAAAACAAAGAAACTGTATTCGTGATTGCGTACTACTATATAACACGCCTCTTTGTTATTTGATTATTCTCATGAGTATAAGCTTTGTTTTTATTTTTTATCATTGCAGCTGGCGCTTTGTCTTCTACCTAGTAGCGTTCACTGCAGGGCTGGTTTCTTTGATCAATGTAAGTTTGTTTCTTAAACTCTGAAAATAAGATATAAGACTAGCTGTAAGGCATTGTTTATGGCTGGTAAAATAATGCATGCACATTTCATTGTCCCCTGTGAAATCCCACACTTTGAAACTTTATTTGTGTGAGTTTGAGTTCGGCCTTTAGCTTAAATGATGTCGATTTCTGATCTTTCAGACTCCATGGTTCTGGGATCACAGAGAGTGTTGGAGGGGTTATCCTAAACAGGTGAGCACAAAGTTATGTGATGATTGCTTAAGTTGTCGCTTGTTCCATTTATTAAACCACAAGGTGTCTCTCACCTTTCTCTTTTCTTTTCTTTTTTTTTTTTTGCATTAATTTTGCAATTTCCTGATGTTTCACAAAATTTAGAGATAGATTATTTATTAACAGTGACAACAATCCTTATTCAATATACAGCTCTAACATAAACATTTATCACTGGCTCAGTTTGTACATTAATTCACTTAAAAGAAAAATAAGAGGAAAACCACCGGCTGCAAGGAGCTCAATGCCACAAAGTCTTTAGTGTTTGTAAGCCACAGTAAACTTTGAGTTTATGGCACAGTTTAGTCAGTAAACTCTGACCCACCCTCTCACTTTCAAGTCTATTCCTTCACCTCCTTTAACAGTTAGTGACAGTTAGATATGCTTGCAGGTCCACATTCTTTCAGAGAAAACATCCCTTTTTGTGGGATCATAACCTTGAACAGCAAATAGTAGGAAAAATGCAAAAGCCCTCAAAATCTACAGTTTGACTGATTACAGCTCCTGCCTCTAACACCACTCTGACCCCTTTCCTTTGTCTGAGGTCTTGAAGCTTCTGGCAGAGAAGAAAAAGTTGTGTTTCTAAGAGGTAAATGCCTTGGCCAGCTTCCTGCCATTGTGATGCTCCAGACCATGAATGCAGGGTGTTCTGCACAAGGTGTTTAGAGTTGAGATAATACACCAACACTTACACTTCCTGGTCTGAGAGCAGGTTGAAGGCTTTGATAAAGTAGTTTTCTTAATAGCAATGTAAAAGCAATATTTATATGAACATGGTGAGCTTTAGAAGCACAGAACCCTTGCTCGAACAGAGTTTGGGGGGTTGCAGTTCACAATATTTACTCAGATACCCTTTTCTTCTGACATTCTGCTCATTATGAGAAACTTGAACACTGTAAGATGTAATCATTTATACTGTAAGTAACAGAAAATGTAACATAACATTCATCTTTTTCTGACTGATCAGCTGAAAGGGCATTTGGTAGTGAAATTCAAGAGGTGCATTTGTCAATATTTAAAGGTAAAAGAACATTAACAAAGCAATAATCAGGCAAAGCTAATATTAGCATTCATCCACTTCCTAGCAAATACTTATGATAGCTGAATGTATTGATGGCCGAACTAACCTTAGCTTTTGATAGCATTATGTAAGCAGGGAGGTGGTTGACTGCTGACATTTGGTGTCATAGGGTAGCTTTCGGGTCAACAAATATTTTATTTACTTATTTATTTTGATTTATATAACCAGGAAAACCTCATTAAGATTAAGAATTAAGAGTGTCCTGACCACAACAGTGAGAAGCACATTTAACAGAGTAACCCATTAAAGCCTGAATACACAAATTATAACCAGAAAATTCTCATTTTTTTGGAACTGAAATGTTTTTTTCACTTTCTACTGAAATCCAAAAGAAATCTAATTTTCATAAAATTTAACATATATATTTTTTGTATCTCATTTGATACATTAGGTGTTTTTGGTATCTGATAATCCACTTGAGGGTATTTTTATCATTTATCAGATTATATTCAGAATTTTTTTTGTAATTTATTGATCGTATTGATTAGATACAGATATCATAAAAGTATGTATCAAAAATGATAAAATAGGCTTTAAGGGGTTAAATATTAAATTTAAAAAAGTAAAATCACAAATCAACCAACTTCTGAGTCACGGAGCAGAAAGTCATCAATCAAAACATCTACAACCTGATGCATCTTTAAGACCTTTAATCTACTTTTAAAACAGTTTAAAGAGGCCAGGTCCCCCAGTCATCCATTTTCCTGCACGGGTTCCAGGTTGCAGACGCAGCAAATTCAAAGCTTCTTTTACCCATTTTAGGATGGACTTTTGGCACAGATAGCAAAAGTAAATCTTGTGACTGAGTCACAGAGCGAACACTGTGGCTTCAAGCACTTTTCACATGAATGATGAATAAAACCACACAAGTATGATGGAAGCAGGTTTAGTAAAGCCTTATAAATAAGGATATTCCAATGATTTACCCTACGAGTGTTCAGTGAGGGCCACCCAATTCACTTATACATAATGCAATGATGAGTCTAGGATTTCAAATTTGTTATAAACCTAAGTACCCCATAGTATACAGTATCCAAAGATTTAAGGCACTGGGAAGATGTGTGCATGATCAAAACGTCACTGTGGTCAATCAATGGCATAGAAGCCTTTCTTTGCAGCAAGAGAAACGTCTTTAGAAGTTGCTCAATATGGAACTCATAAGTCAGAGAATCATAAATCAAAGCACAAGGTATTTATAAGAAGACAGATTCAGTCTTATCAAAATGATATGTGGTAGGCAGGTTAACTTGCCTTCCCTTTGAGTTTGAAAACATCATGAGTTTGTCTGTTTGTTTTTTTCAAGATTCAAAACTAATTTTAACTCACACAGTGTCCTGTACAGCATCAAAAGCTTCCTGTAAGTGAGTGAGCCTGATTCTGTGTGGGAGCAGAGCAATAAATGACAGTGTCATCCGCATGTAAATGAAAACTTGCATTTGGGACATTTTAACCAATACTGCTGAGAAAGTGTAGTATATAGCTGCCCCAAGACTGAGCCCTGAGGCACTCCGTTTTTAACTTCAAGATATTTAGAAGTGAAGCCTTCTACTTTAACTCAACAAATAGATGATAATAATGCTACATTTAAATGTCAGTTCCATTGCTTATCATTAGAAAAAGCTCAAATGACAGCAGTCTGTCATATATCTGACCACCAGTATTTGAGTTTCCCACTCTTCAGTGTAAAGTCAAAATAGAATGGCTGCTTTGTGAACATGGCCAGTTCCCTCTACTCCCCAATCTTCAGATCTTTCTCAGCACACAGAGGCCAGCGTGGCTCTGGAAAATCCTTTGGCTTTATTCTCATGGCTTCTGCATTCATATATAGTTTGTTTTTCTGAGGCTACAGAGATAAGCAGCAGCCACATAGCACTCAGTGTAAATATTTGTCTGATTGTTTTTTCTTCCTCTCATTCTTCAGCCGGTGGCCGAGGCTCATCACTGGTATTACGTCCTTGAAATGGGCTTCTATTTATCACTGCTGCTGTCTGTGTCTGTGGATGTCAAGCGAAAAGTGAGTAAGCTAAAGTATTCGTGCATGCACATGATTTGAAATCTCAGAGCAACAGTTTGTTTGTTTCCGGATGGTTTCCTCTGGAAAACCTTTCTGTGCCAGTGACATGAACTGGTAGTTAAATGGTCAAAACCCATAAACTGAATTATGTCATCACTCACTGCCTTTTTTTCCCACAGTGTAATCCCAATGTTTCTTTTATTTTGCACGATTGGACTAAATACAGATTATGCACTGGATTATCTGGTGTTACATCATGATTTTCTGTCTGCTGTCCTTTAAAATCTGAGTGCAGCAGGATCTGAACTCTAAGAGATTAGCGCTTTCTGTAAAATTCATTGAAATGCACAGGAATAAATTCATACGACAAATACATAAAACATTCTCAAGATAGAAGCTTTTGCAGTCTTCACTTTCAAACTTATTTATGAAAAATATGCCTGCTGATGCATAATGTTTAATGATGTTTGAGAATCCAGCAAAGGATAAATCAGTCCGTACAGTCTGTAAATCTGCCTTCCTAATTCTTGGACGTGGGTGACCACAGACGAGAGCTGCTGACATGTTTCCTGTGCTGCTCTACTTTGCCTCACAATGTGTGGTCACTGTGTTTTTATGTGTGTGCCAGGATTTCAAGGAGCAGGTCATTCATCACATCGCCACCTTATTCCTCATTGGTTTCTCCTACTGCGCCAACTATGTGAGGGTTGGCACTCTGGTAATGCTGGTGCATGACTCCTCTGACTTTCTTCTGGAGGTAAATCATAGCAATTCATTTTTAATCTGTTCATTTATCATTAGTTTAGCGTGTTTAGTCAAAGCTGTGTCTCTTCCATGCTGCACCTCCCTGATTTAGCAGTCATGAAAATATTTGAGGAAGAACAAAATAAAGCCCAAACCTGAAACAAGCTGGACAGAAAGGAAGGAGGAAATCTAAAATGCACTGCTAAAATGTCTGCTTGGGTACACAAAATAAAGCACACAGGTCACAGGGAAGTTGGTTTGAATGATGCTATTGTTCATTTTCTTTTTTTAAACATAATTACCTCACATCCGGTAGCAGTTGAGTCATGCATGGAGAAGTATTATTGTCTGTTCTAAAGTAGGATTACTGGTACCCTCAGTGTCTGTAAAATCATTACCTGCATTTGTCAGTGAGACTATAGGTTTATTGTCTTTGGATATTTGAGGCTGGTTTTCCTGGTGATAACATCTGAAAGCCAATATTGTCACTATGTTTTCTTATAGTTGAGGAAATGCATAGAGCCATGCAATCTCAGACGTGACTGAGTTCCATGTAAAAGATTGATGGATAATTATGTGTATATGTTATAACACCTGTGTGCTGCTTTCAGTTTTAATTTTTTATTCTCCAGTTTTAACAGATTATTTTATTTTAGTTAGTCTAGTTTATTCCATCATAACAAACTCCAAACATTGGGCACAGTATAGACATTTCAAACAAAATCAATAGTCATGTGTTGACTAATGACTGAAAAGGCATAGGCAGAAGCAAACTGCTTATAAAAGCCTATCCTACATTTTCAACTATTTAAGCTGCCAACTTCCAGAAAAGCAAAGAAACAACAACAAATAATCAGACTTATAAACTTCCAAGATAGCTTTACAAACCCTTTTCTTGAAAACCAAGAGAGAATTACATGTTTTTTAAATTTATATTGGCTCCATTTCAGAATTTAACTCCAACAATAGAAACACATCTCCTTTTCATACCTTTTTTAGCTTTCTAAAATATGAAATTACTGAACGGACTCTCCTGATTTGAAAAGAACCTCTGTACTGAGTCAGGGAGCATTTTTTTTTTACTTTGCTCTGAACATCATTTGCATTACTTTATAATAAAACAAATCATAAATTTTCATAATTTTAGAATTTAGAAAAAGTGGATCCGTGTGAGCATAGTAATCTGCCTTATTGATGATATGTATGGCTCATTTTTGCAGTTTTATTATTGAATTTATGGTCGTTTTAAGGGTGGATCCCAATAATTCCATTCAATAAGATATATAGGGAACAATTAGTGATTCACAGTAGGTTGCCACTGTTGTGAAATGCACTATGGGTGGTGATGTCAAATGACTGCATTGTTCCTCTGCCCACATCTTTCTGGTTGTACTAATCTCTGTCTACAATAACTTCTTCCTTACTTGAACTGTATTCCAGTTTTGACTAATCCAGTGATTAGCCCTCGTCTTTATTATAATAGGCTACATCAGAGTACGGTCTAGACCTGCCCTCTTTGAAAGGTGTCCTGAGATAACTTTGGATTTTAATTGGCGCTATACAAACAAAGACTGATTGATTTCTTGATTGAAAAACAGAAAGGCCTTAAGGATAGGGCTCCTCAATGATGGCAAAAAATATAATCATGGTTATCTTAACTGAAATCGGGATTATCAAAGGCATTTACTCACTGATTTTACAAAATCTCCATCACATGCATTTATTGAACTTAAACACTCCTAACACTTTGAAAAGCAGGCAATAATTAAAAGTGAAAAGAAATAGGGTAAGAAATAAGTGAAAGAAATAAATGTATAAACTTAGATAATATGATAAAAACAAATAAAAATAATGACTGTAATGGCCAAAATATTACAACTAAGTCTAAAACATTTAACACATGGCAAAATCAATGAACAATAAAACTATGACATGGCACATGGCACAGTAATTGTTGAATCATGATTATTTTGTTTTTGTAATCATGGGAGGCCAAAATCTTGATAGGAATTGAAGCTTCATTGATTTCCCAGCACAACTAAAGGATGAAGCTCAATGGGAAAAAAACAATGCAACCATTTGATTTCACTACCTAGAATGCATTGCACAGCAGTGGCAGTCTGTCTGGGACACTCTTTTAATTTTTCTCAAAATGTAGATATCTTGTGTGTCTTTGTTAAACACATATATCATAGACACTGATGTAATTACAGTATTGTCTATACATCTTAACAGGCAGGGTTCCTTGTTAGCAGAGGTGGAAAGAGTATACAACTAGTACTCAAGCAAAATTCCAGTTACTCTGGTTAAAATTGACTTAAGTAAAAGTGAAAGTACTGAGATCTAAATCTTCTCAAGTGAAACTAAAAAGTATTCAATTTAAAGATTACTTGGAGTTCTGAGTAGCCACTGAGAAGTTGTACAGTTAAATATGATATTTCCATACTGTCAAGAACAACAACAGAACAGATCTCTACCCATTTTGTTCAGGTAAAGTCACACCACTATAATAAAGTCAAATACACAGCAACATTGACAGTGTTAATAGATTTACATTAAACACTTTAGGAGTGTCTATATATTGTTCCACACTACATGTGGTTAAACTACACTTTGGAAAGACTTCAATATTTTACAATATGACAGAGCTGTTGAAACCGTTGAAAATCTGGGGCAAGGTGGGTCTCCTCTGGCCAGACCAAAGAAGAAATTCAACGTCATAGCAAAGCAATGCATACTGATGAAGAATATGCATTACATGTCTTGTAGGAGCAACTAAAGTCACAGGCATGGCTAACTCTAGCCCAGTGGATACCTTCACCTGTGGTGCAGATGTGCCAGACAACAACAAAAAAAAAGTCTACCAGAAACATGAGCAAAAAAACCCCAGCAGGGGTTAACCTTTATTTAGATCTCACTGAGAGCATGCCCTCATTTTCTGTGATATCACAGACGGTTAATTCAACAGTGTCTTGAAACAATATCAACAAAGGTCTCAGATGTTTTTCATCTATCATAAGTGTGTTATGGATTTTTTAATCTCTAATATCTTACCGTCTCCTTTTTTATGGTAGTCTGCAAAGATGTTCCACTATGCTGGCTGGACGAGACTATGTGACTCTCTGTTTGTCATCTTCGCTTTGGTCTTCCTGGTGACCAGACTTGTGGTGTTACCCAGCAGGTAAAAAAAACATCATGGTGAAATATGAGACTTTTTACATGTTCATCTGAAGTTGACACTATTCTTAGGTTGCATTTTGTTTACTTATGTAGAAAAAAAATGTTGACCTTGCACCTGAAGTTCACGCAGTGACAAAAGTTTTTCGGCAGTTATAATCTGGTTTGTGAGCCTGCATCCTTGCATTAACATTCTGAATGCTTTATTTGTGCTTCTGTTCTGGAGCAGCCAACTGTATCCATGTTGTCTCATGTATCTGTTTTTTACATCTTTGCCCTCTCTCTCATCCCACCACCTACATCTCTGGTTTCTTAACTTGGGCAGCAAGTTAACAGCCTCTGAAAATGAACTGAGTGTGGTGATTCTGCAATCAGTGAAAAAAAAAACTTAAGTTATCAGGTAGCACTCATCCTTCAGAAGTTTTCAGAGCTGTTTCTTTTGTGCTTTTTTTCTCAGAGTGATCCACACAACCCTGGTGGTTTCTCTAGAGTTCTTCCAGCCATTCTTTGGTTATTATTTCTTCAATGCTCTGCTGCTAGTGCTGCAGGCACTGCACATCTTCTGGGCTTATCTCATCCTACGAATGGTCTACAAGTTTGTGTTCCTCGGCAAGGTGAGAAAAATGTAACAAAATGAGGGAAATGCTGACATTTGCTTTGGCATTGAAAATTATGAAGTGCCTTTTGTTTTTCAGGTGGAGCGAGATGAACGGAGCGATGAGGAGAGTGAGGATGACGACGAAGAGGAGGAGGAAGAGCCTGGGGAGGATGGTGACGAGTGCAGCTGGGAGCAAAGAAAGGGTACCATCAACTCCAAGCTAGCATCACTGGCTAACAACTGTGTGCTAAACAATCTGACCAACCAGAGGAATCTAAACAGCAGATTGCCCAAAGCCAGATAGTGGAGCAGCCTAAATCAACATCTACTAAGACTCCATGAAAAAAATTACTTCCCTTCCATGTATCAGAGACAAACTTGTGACTGACATATGATACAAACATACGGCTTTGAGAACAACCTTTTTGGTCCTTTGAAGATTTCAGATGAGGGTAAGTCTACATCCTGCTTGTCTTGAAAAAAGAGGGATAAAAAGAACAGATGATTGTAAATTTGCACCCCCAGTATTAGATTAGCCAGAGACACCATCATAACTGTCACCCATACACCAGAATCATGTAAATAATTGGCGAAAAAAGGAAATGCTCAACTTATTTTACGTGTTGTATGCAGATTTTGTATTTATTTTCACTGTACTGTAAATCTGGTTTGTAACATATAAGTATCAGAAATGTGTTTTGATGTGTTTTTACTTAAAATTAGGTCAACAAGTAGAAAGATTGCTTTTTTATATAAATAAAACTAGTCTAATTGAGGTTTATGTTTTACACTAAATAGAATAGAGGCAGGATTTAGCATTAACTTGCTCCCATGGCTTTGTCTCCACAAGCACGTTTATTGATTGTGCATAGACTTTGATTGTAGTAAATCTGTTGATAAACCACCTTATATTTCTATTTTCTATGAATCATTTACTCAACAGGATTTTTCATGTTATAATCTTCCTGTAGGACCCTCTCTCAGTAATCCTGGACTTGTTTTTTTTTTCTCTCTCTCTGTGGTAGGATTTGTGTTGTCTTAGCTCACTTCATAAAATGCTTTGGCGCCCCCTGGTGCATAAAGAGGAGCACATGATTGTAGATGAGGCACTTCCTTGATGATAAAATGTTGCCTGTACAAAAAGTAAGGTGCGTGTGTATTTTTTCTACTGTTTTATCACTATGACAGGCAGCATGATCTCTTGACAGTTTTTTGTTAAGGTTTGCTATTCTGGATTTTGGTTTTGTGCCTTGGCTGCTGTTTATACATTGTTATCGAACAAGCACTGGATGTTTTTAAGCTCTGTGTGTAAATATAGAATTATTGTCACTGGACAAACACACAGGCCAGGCCTTACTGTGACTGGTTTCACTGTTCTGCTTGATGTCTAGGGCAGACTTTTGATGAAGACAGAACGGCATTGATGAAAAATGTGACGTTTTATAGACAGTAGGATTGTATACAAAGGTTGAAATGCTTTATCCAATAAGAAATGTCTTACTTACAGGAAAGATTATAAGGTTATTGTCGAAGTTGATGACTTTTATTGATATTAAAAGACGGTGCTTTACTACTTTAACAAGATAAAGAAGCAATTTAATTATTCATGGATGTATTTTATTACAATGAAAGATGAGGCTACAGGGTCAGTTCCAAATGGATCATTATGATTGTCAATAAAATAGATGAGATATTTGTTGAAAACAAAAACATAATCTATTCACAAGCAAAAACTGATATGGATTTTTAAATGGTTGGTAAAAGCAGCTATCACAGATGAGTGGTTTCTGTGTTCACATACTTCATCTTGTACAAAGTCAAGTGTGCAGATCTGAAGAAAAGTTGTGTCTGAATGTTAAAGGGTCTCAATAGCTCACAACACAAAGTAGGATTTATGTTGTGGTGCACTAAAAGGGCTGATCCACTTAACATCACACTAATAACGCCCACTAAAGTGACAGTTTAACAGACTTTAAAAACAAGAAAAAAATGTTTTCATGAAAGTAACACTTGACTATACTCTTATGAGAGCACATGGATACTTTATTGATTGTTTGTAAAGTTGAAAATAAAATAAATGACTTCTATTGAAATAAATAGCACTGCTGTCTTCTTTTAAGTGGATGATTTACTCTCTTTAATATGTGTTCAGTTAAACCTAAAGCCATGACCTATTACAAAAATGTAGCTGTTTTAGTTATTCTTAAATAGACATATATAACAACAAAATAATTTTGCAGATGTCCAGTTAGTTATCCTTCAAGTTACCATTCTGACCATCACACACCCTCTGAGAGGTACAGAGCAGGGTATGGCATCATCCACCTCAATGTAGGTGTCTATGTAAGGGTCCATCAGAACCATGTTTGGGAATGCTTTGTTACCCTTCCTCTCACTGAGCAGGTATATCTGTCCGCAGACTGTTGTGCAGCCAGAGAAAAACTTCTTCTGTAGAAAGTCCTCCTCAAGAAGGGTCCACTCATCTGTTTCCACATCTAATCGCAAAGCTTGTCCTCCAAACAGATAGAGGGCACCGTTGAGCTCTGTTGCAACCAAGTCATACCTGCAAATAAGTTTTGAAAAGAGGGTGAATTGTAAAATAAAGACCTGGCAATCAAGGCTTAAAAGGGAAGCTATTATAAACCTAGCCCAAAAAGAGAGGAAATTTGTAATTGATAGATTATTCTTTGTTGTAAAAATGCTTCTTTGCAAAAAAATAAATATGTATACCAATCGAAAGCCTGTTTATTTCTGTATTAAATGGTGCCACATTTGTGAGGAACATGCATTTGTGGGATGAGCAGCAGAGCTGAGTATGTGGGTTGCACCCATGAAAAATGTGCCAAATCTTCTCTACTTTTGCCAAACAGCTGATTCTGCCATTGACTCTTGTTTGGTGTTTAGTGGATAGGACAATTGAAGTCCAAAGAAACAAGACATACTGGCAAATTAACAATTTACTCATTTAGCAAATGGGAGCCTCAGTAGTGTGTGGAACAACTATACACAGCCACAACAGCCTGGCACCTCCTCCTCATGCTTGTCACTGGCCTGGTCGCACACTATTGTGGAATGGCATCCCATTCTTCAACCAGCAATGGTCCAAAATGTGGGTTCGCACAGACAGCACACCCAAGCTGATCCCACAAGTCTTCCATGGGGTTGTGGTCAGGACTGCAGGCAGACCATTCCATCCATTCCACTCCCAAATTCTAGAGGTGGTCTGATAAACCCTGCTCTATTTTGGAGGATAGAGTTCGAGCCTATACTGTGGAGATAAGGGATTGCTACTGGTTGCAGAATCTCATCTCAATATCTCTCTGCATTGAGATTTCCTCCAGTAATGACAAGCCTTGTTTCCCACTGAGGGAGATGTCACCCCACACCATCACATTGCCTCCACCAAAGGATGTTACTCTATCAATGCAACAATCAGTACAGCATTCTACATGTGTCTTCTTCACACTTTGACCCTATGATCCAACTGCTGTAAGCAGAATCTCGACATATCACTGAACATAACAGCTGCCAATCAGGCACCTGATTGTCAGCACCTGGGGGTGCCAGAGGTTCAAAATAAGAGTCATTAGCAACAACAAAGTAAGCTGTTTGGCATTGGAAGAAAAGATTTGGCAATTAAAAAAAAATATATATATATATATATATGTGTGTGTGTGTGTGTGTGTGTGTGTGCTCTTTTCACCTCACATATTATGTGATGAAACTAATCAGTTAAATAATGTCAAAATGCAGTGAAGAGTCAGCACCTTAATGTACTCACCGTGGAACTGGGGAATAGGAAATTACATCCCACTGATCCTCCTTCACCACATACCTCTGAATTCCTCCATACACCTCCCCGTTTTCATCCAGGCCACAAGCTACATAGATACAAGAGTCCAGTGCCGCAGTGGCTGCCCTCTCCACAGCCCTAATCATGGCACTGACACCCTCCCACTCCCCCTCAGACCCCAGTACCAGCTTCTCAACATCAGCCACAAGTCCTTCATCCATGCTGCCTCCCAGGACGTAGAGCACAGAGTCCAGCCCAATGGAGCAATGGCTGTGCCTGGACTTCAGCAGAGCTGGCCCATCAAGCCAGCGCTGGTTCCCGCATTCGTATATCCTGACCCAGTCAACACTGAACCAGAGGATGTCCCGGAAGTAGCCGCCTGTTACAACCACATTGTCTCCTAAAGGTAAAGGTTAAAAATAGATGAAACACTCAGCCTCTCATTTATCGCCACTCATCCCATTATTCAACCCTTACCTACAGCAGCTACTGAGTACTGTGTGAGGTTCTTCCTCTGCAGAGGTGCACAGCTCTGCCATCTCCCACTGTGGGGATAAAACTGGTACAATGTCTGTTGCTCTTGTTCATGTGGTCCACCCAGCAAAAAGAGAGTCTCTCTGGCCCTGGTTCTTCTCATTGACTTGCCTACTGACCAAGATGCAGGAAAATGTTCATTCAGCTTGCAGATGAGCTTAGCTCTGGGATCAGAGCTTTTCATTCTGGTCAGGAGCTCGGTGAGAAATGGTAAAGAGAGTGACTCAGGCCTCACCAGCTCAATTAGCTCCAGAAAATGTTCTTCTCGTTTGGGGTCAAATGACACCCAACGTAGGATAGACTCCAGGGCAAGATCGTCCTTGAAGATGGTTAGGTCATCACTGTTAAGAAGGTCTGCTATGTTCTCCTTAGACAGGGACAGGAAGTCCTCCTCAGCAGCAATAGCAGAGAAGTGTACAAGCACCACCTGTCTTGCTGCCCTGTAGAGCTGAAAACAGCCCAGCCTCCAGGCATAGGCCATCATCCCCAGACAGTTACTGAGGTGCAGCTCACGCTCCAGGAACTTGCAGCATAGCATCCGGGCACCCTCCAACTGTAAAAAGTCTGCAGTCTCAAGAATCCCCAGGACATTTTCCCTGCTCAGTGGCAGATTGCATGTCCTGACATATTCCATCAAAATGCTAAAATGCTGCAGGCTCACACATTTGATCTCAATCTTCCTTCTGTGGCTCTCTACACCACATCCAAAAAACAGGGCCCTGAAGTATGGACTCTGGAGTGCCAGTTGTTGACGGTTAACATAAAAACTTTCTCCTTCTACCTGCAGGGTAGCATCAGGGATTATTTCAGGCTCAGAATCTTTCAAATGTAGAGTCAATTCATCCTCTTTAAGTTTGCTGATCTGTTCAGACAGAACTGTGAATTCAAACCGCTGAGGTTTAAGATCAGCGTCAGCTCTGCAGGCCATTTCACAACAACTCCCTCTGCATAGTCCTTGTCCTCGTCCTGGTTTACAACACACCAACTGGTGTTATAAATAGACTTACCCCATGCCTGTCTACTGGCTACATGCAACAAAAAGGAGGTCAGTCTAAAACACAGATGATATTAACACTGCATAGAGGCGATGGTTTGCATGAAAAATCTGCATGTTTTTGATCAAACTCAACTTTTCTACGGTTTGTGAATAAGTATTTTTCAACTATAGACCTGTAAACAAAACGTGACGTAATTTAGGCGCTCAACGATTTCATTGGTTGACCTTCTGAGGTCATAGTTTTACTTCCGTGTCACATAGCTAACATGGCGGTGAGTCCGAAAGGTTTTCGTTTTCATTCAAACATCAGGTTGCATTCACAAATTAAAACATTACCAGTCGTATTCCTATCCAGTAGCTGTTCATTCCGCTCATAATCTAAAATACACAACAACTATGTGAAAGAATGTATTTATTTACTTCATTTGCTAGTCAAGCAAAGCTAACCCGAGGCTAACTTACTGTTTGTGTGCGGCTGGCTTACATGTGACTGACCGATACAAACAATGTCCCATTTTCCATGCAGGACAAAGAAAAGAAGAAAAAGGAGAGTATCTTCGACTTGTCAAAGTATATCGACAAACCAATTCGTGTGAAGTTTCAAGGAGGACGAGAGGGTAGGTGCATTCACTATGCTAATAAGCTAGTGCTTGTCCTCGTCAGTGCAGCCTAAACTGTTTACTCAGTTGTTTCACTTTTTGTTCGTTTTGTTCTGATCCTGTCTAATACAACTCCACGTTGTGCATCTTTTTGTAGCTAGCGGTGTGCTGAAAGGCTTTGACCCACTGTTAAACTTGGTGCTGGACGGAACAATCGAGTACATGAGGGGTAAGTTCAGTGGGCACAAACCCGACCCTAGGGTGTGGAGGAAATAAAATGAACGTCGCAAGTAAAATATTAAAAGCAGTTGTCTAGCTTTTGTTGTGCTTAGAGTTTGGCTGACAGAGATTATCTGTCCAGTGGATTTAAATCTTCAACAGGATAGTTTTTGAATAGGTTAAATACATGAATGTTGGTGACATAAGTAAGGAATATTCTCATCTAAACTTAAAATGAAAAGTAAGGCAATTTGTGTTTGGTACATTATTTCTTTGTTGTAACATGCTTCTTGGTAATAAATCTTATACCTTTGGAAAGTCTGTTTATTACCCCTTTAAATGATGCCACATTTGTAAGGATCATGCATTTGTGGGATGAGCAGCAGAGCTGAGTATGTGGGTTGCGCCAATGAAAAATGTGCCAGATCTTCTCTGCCAGTGCCAAACAGCTTATTTTGCTTTTGCGATTGACTCTTGTTTTGAGCTTCTGGTACCCCCAGGTGCTGCCAATCAGGTGCCTGATTGGCAGCACCTGTGAGCATGGGCCCTGCTACATTGGTCAATAGATGTCTGCTTCAAGTATCGGCATGCCATGTTTGACTGATCTGGATAAGGCCCGCCAGTTGGGCAACTTCAAGCTGGTGTTCCGCAAAACCAGGCTGCGGCATTGTTTGGAGTGAACCCGAGTACCATCTCCAAACTGAAGGCCAAGTTCCCTATAACAGGGAATGTCAGAGACAGGCTGCGAAGTGGGCGTCCCAAGAAGACAACACCCCAAGAATACTGTTTTTTCACCCTGTCAGCAAGAACTCTATCCTCCAAGATGACAACACTCGCCCCCACAGAGCGGGGTTTATCAGAGACTACCTCCAGAATTTGGGAGTGGAGAGGATGAAATGACCTGCCAGCAGTCCTGACCTCAACCCCATTGAACACTTGTGGGATCAGCTTGGGCGTGCTGTATGTGCCAGAGTCACCAACACAACCACGTTGGCTGACTTGGGACAAATGCTGGTTGAAGAGTGGGATGCCATCCCACAGCAGTGTGCGACCAGCATAAGGAGGAGGTGCCAGGCTGTTGTGGCTGTGTATGGTTTTTCCACACACTGTTTAGGCTCCTGTTTGTTAAATGAATAAGTTACTAAATTGTCAATATGTCTTGTTCCTTCAAACTTCAATAATCCAATCCACCAAACACCAAACAAGAGTCAATGGCAGAATCAACGGTTTGGCATTGGCAGAGAAGATTTTGCACATTTTTCATGGGTGCAACCCACATACTCAGCTCTGCTGCTCATCCCACAAATGCATGATCCTTACAAATGTGGCATCATTTTAAAGGGTAATAAACAGGCTTTCCAACGGTATAAGATTTATTACCAAGAAGCATTGTTACAATAAAGAAATAATGCACAAAACACAAATTGCCTTACTTTTTGTTTTAAGTTTAGAAACTAGCCTACTCAGCTTGGGTGTCAGGAAATGACAATGGGCCTCATTCACCAATATCTCCGTACGATTTTTCTTAAATTTGTTCTTAACAAAATTTCTAAGAGAAATCTACGTGGGATTCATGTCACGTTCTTAAAGTGCTAAATCGTTTCGCACCTGTGTCCTTAAGTTGAAGGAGGCCAGGTGCTAGAAAGCTCCTAATTAGCATAAAGAAGGGCATATTAGACCCATACTCAAAGACAGAAGGCACACAGGGGTGAGAAGAAGCAAGATGTCAATAATGTGCAAGTTAAACAAATCATAGCAACAAATGCAGTCCTTTGATATTACTCCAAATGACAAAATAGCTCTTCCAAAATAGAAAAAGTTAATTAGAATTTTAGCAACAATAGTGGATATTGGCGATATAGCGCAAACATATTTACTGGGTGATAACACTGGTTCAGACAGGTTTCAGCTTTCATCAGAAATTAGATGCATCATGCTGTAATTAGAAAAGCATACCGATGAGTTTAAAAAATGTTGGGGGAGGAGGCTTTTTTTGTATTTGATTTTTACAGTGAGTATGTTTTGATGAAAGCATACATTTATTCTAGTATCAGATTCTTTTACTTGGTGAAGAATCATCACTGAACACACTCAGATGCTTGTGTGTGAAGACGTCTTTATTAAGTGTCTAATGATTAAAAAACTACACATGTGCTGTGTTTAGCGTAAAAATGTACAAATTTGCATTTAAATACAAACACTGCATGTTTAAATTGACACCTGATTATATAAAGGTCATGTATTAGTGCATTTTATTTAACTATATAGCCTAACTGTTAAATTAATATAAAAATAGCTTTGAAGTAGAATTTAAACTTGTATTTTATTGTCATTCTCAATTTGTCATATGTGAGTGTTAATATGCTTTTTTTTATATAATTATTTTTATTTGGAAATATACATGCACGCAGTGACAGTATGCTTACAATTTATATTTCCAGTTTTCTTTTTTAAAATGAACTAAGGAGAGAAACCCTTCCAGCCCCTCTCCATCAGAACAAAGGACACACCACTCCATGTATAAGATCGGCAAGAAAATTAAAGACATTTTCGAGTGAGGATACACTGTACCTTGTTTTGACATATTTAAGTACACATGGGGTTTAATTATAAAGTGTGCCAAATAAATAAATGGATATTTAAAGATCTGAATTATAACACAGAAGGCATAAATGCAAAAGCAATTTTAACATATGAGGTGGGATGTGAGGGAAAACAGGCCAGCCAGCCTAATCCATAGTCTAATTTAAGAATAGACTAATACAAGACGATACAAGTGAGGGCAAAAATAGTACTCTGAATATTTAGGAAATGGTACGAAAGAAAAGGAAAAATGTAGATAAAGATGAGTTGCCGAGATAGACTGGAATCAGTGAAGGGCAGATAACCTAATAGGAGAAGCCAACTAAACACCATCAGGCAAGACACCTAGCCCACCTAGATATGTTAGAATTGGGTCCCATATTGAATGAAATTTGTTCTTAGCCCCGCTCAATAAGTAAGTCTTACTAAAAGCCAGTCATCCCTGCAGCACTTAGCCATTACATGTTATAAACAGATTTGTTCTCATCAAATGAGAAAAGCACTATGGGAAACCCAGGACTGGTAAAAGAGTGAGAAGGTTGTATTTAAGTATTCGCCTTGTCAGTTGTTAGCTGTTATGAGAGATGATGCCACAATAACTGGAGGATAAGACACTAGAGCAAAAGTCAAAAGACAACTGCTGGGTTGAGTTGGCAGGGCTACATCAGATGAATAAGTACAGTTTCTTTGAGTAAAAATGTCTTAAGTAGCAGTAAAATTACTTGTGTCTAAATCTACTATAAAGAATAAATATATCAATTTAAGTTTACTCCGAGTACAAAATCTTGCTGCCAAGCTGCCACTTGAGAGGGCACCGTGCCAAAAACAAAATAAATCAGTTTAGACTTCAGAAAAAGAATTGTTGATGCTCACAAAGCATGAGAAGGATATACAAAGTTATCACATCATTTCCAAGTGTCAAGAATTGGTGTGAGAAGTATCATAAATTAATTGTGAGAGCCACACAGCACAGAACAAGCCTGGCAGAGGTAGGAAGAGAACGACTTCAAAGACCCTGGATGGAAAACTAGTTGGAGATGTGTCTAAAGACCCCAGAACAACTATCGAGACACAAGTGAAAGACTTAGCCAAGTCAGGAATTGTAGTCTCAAAGAAGGCCATCTTTAGAGCCCTGCGCAGGAATGGACTGCAAGGTTACAGACCAAGAAAAACTCCTCTTTTGCAGAAGAGACACCTTCAAGCCAGACTGAAGTATGCTAAGGACAACCTGGAGAAGGATTATGAATACTGGAAGCGCATCCTTTGGTCAGATGAAACTAAACTAGAGCTCTTGGGCCATAGAGATGCTGGTGATGTTTGGAGAAAGAAGGGAGAGGCCTATCACCCAAAGAACACCGTCTCCACAGTGAAACATGGTGGTGGGAGGATTATGTTGTGGGGGTGCTTCAGTGCATCTGTAACTGGAAACCTTGTCAAGGTGGAAGGAATCATGAAGAAAAGAGGATGTGTGGAGATTTGAAAGAAAACCTGAAGCAGTCAACAACAAAACTGGGTATGGGTTGTCGCTTTGTCTTCCAACACAACAACGACCTAAAACATACGTCTCTCCTGGTGAAGAACTACCTTCAGAAGACCAAAGTGAGCATTATTGAGTGGCCTGCACAAAGCCCTGACTGAAATCCCATTGAAAATCTGTGGAGGGAACTGAAGACAAAGGTCCATGCAAGAAGGCCATCAAATCTGGAGGAGCTTGAGATCGGCTAAAGAAGAATGGGCTGGGATTCCTCAAAAGACGGGTCAGAGACTTGTTGAAAACTACAACAAACTGGTGCAGTCTGTAATCTAGCAAAAAGGATACACTATTGACTATTAGCGCCGGGGGGGGGTAATAATTTTGACCCTGGTAGTTTTTGTTTTTTGTTTGATATTTTCAAAGTAAAAATAAAAGTAAAGTTAAATAATTTCAGCATCCAAAATAAAGCTCGGATGTTGAGAAAGCTGTGTTGAAAATTTTTTGCTTTGTTTAACAGCACTTGAGAAATACATTTGAATATAAAAAAATTTCATAGGAGGGCTAATAATTTTGTCCTCGTGTGTGTATATATATACACACACATGTAGAAACCTACTGCTCAAAAGCAAATTCTTTCACTAGAATCATTTCATGATTTCATTAACAACAAGCTCTCTGCACGCGCTCAAACATAATGAAAACTGGTTCACAAGGAATAGCGATACTTTTGAGACAACAAAACAGTAATGAAGAGGCAGACTGCTTGCCGAGAGCAGAGGTACAGTCAGTGTGTGTATGTTTTTGGGGGGGTGTCACCTGAAAGAGTGACAGATTAGATAAAAGGAAATGGTGAGTTCACTCTTAGTAATGTGAACATTAAGACACAGATAGCAATGTATTGTATACATAAATTTGTATGTGCAACCAATTACAAACAGGATTATACAGTAAATCTACCTGTAATGCAACCCTACATATATTGATATACGCAACTGATCACAATCACCAAACCTGTAATTTATTTGATTTATTTTTCTCGCTCGTTTCACAGCACTAATATTTAACTATGTTGTATACCCTTAAGATCTTGAATGTGCATTATGATTGTCCATCTTTGCCCATCAGATCCAGATGACCAGCTGAAGCTGACAGAAGACACCCGGCAGCTGGGGCTGGTGGTCTGCAGAGGAACCTCTGTAGTACTGATCTGTCCTCAGGATGGCATGGAGGCCATACCGAACCCCTTCATACAGCAGCAGGATGGCTAACACAGTCTTTGTTTGATACACACACAAACATGCAACCATGGACAAACTTAAATGTTATAGTCTTCTGTTTTAATTATTTTAAGACTTTTCTATAACAATGTGTTTAATGACACAAATTTCAGTTGTTCAGGATCTTAAGTTGGTTAACAAAAGGACATTTTAAGCACTTCATTTTCATTTCTGTATGGTGTGCAGTTTGAAAAGAGTTGCATTGTAAAAAGCCAGCAAATTTGGCAAATGTGAACACAACCATTTTCTTTTTTATCTAGAATATGTCAACTTTTTACTATTCTTTGTTTTTGATAAGAGAATAAAATGTTTGATGAGCATTGTTTCCCCTTGTCTGTGTGCATGTTTAAGTACTGACTTTTAATGCTGTCTGCTTTATATCCAATTCAGTAGACTGACCACTAACTGACAGCTCTAGTCTTGTACTTTAGTGTCATCACTGTCTTATTAAGCTTGATAAAAAAAATAATAATCTGGTGAAAGGCAATGGGTGTAGCATATCTTTTATGACCCATTGATAAACTTAACCATTTATTGTTGGTTGTTTGTACAAACCACTGAGTTTGCTGAACTCCGGCCGGTTTGTCTGGATGGAAGTTTGATTGTGATCTTTAAGTGTTAGCAGGGATAAAGGGAGTAAGTGTTGTGTGTGAAGATAAGCCTTTCAAGCCTCTCTGCACACTAACAAAAAGACAATTAAGGTAATTAGTGCTTTCAGAAGGAATCACTTTAAGTAAAGGGGGGATAGTGTAGGTAAACTCATTTACCTGTGCCTTGATTGTTCTACTAATGGAGGGTTGGCTTCTGCAAAGAAAATGTCAAATAACAAAAGCCATTATTGAAATAATGCAAATGCTTCTAAATGACACCATTATTTATCCCCTCAGAGGGTCATCTCTTGAACTATAATGTTCTCACTCACTGTCAGTGTTGAAGTTAAAGTGAGGACACCATCACTTGTAAAATAAACTAATCTGTGTAAAAGGACCTCGGTGGGATGCCAGGTGATGTGATCTCGGAATAAAAAGGCTTCTCAAGCCTCTGCTTCTCAGTCACTGTGTCAATGGAGCACAGGAAGACAGCAATCCGAGAGAGTGCATGCAGAGCTCTTATGCCATATTTTCTTAGACTTTTTCCTTCATTTTGCTCAGGTAACGTGCATTACGTAAAGCAGTCGTTGATGTTATTTACCTGGAGATTATGGGCGCTCTGTGGAAACGCCTGTGCACATCAGGGTGTAACCAAAGCGATCGGAACCGAAGGGAGGAGGGCATGCCGGGGATTTCTAAAGTCAGCTTCGTTCAGTAAACTGTAAAGGTGAGCTACCTGCGGGACGGACACGGCACGCCCCTGAGCAGGTCCAACAAATAGCGGGCCCCTTCGCCCTGTTTCCCATCTTCCTCCATCCGCCTGAAATTCACGAGAGATCTGAAGGACATCGGGGAGTCAGTGTTAAGAGGAATGAGAGAAAAAAGAGGTGAGTGAGTTCAATTCAGAGCATAAAGCTTGCATTGTTCCATGCTCCAAGCTGCCACGCGCACGGAGTTGCGGTGCGTAATTTGCCTATGCAGAGAAAATCATCACCTGGACAATTTAATCTTTGGGATTACGTTCCATTAAGATACGGATATAATTATTTTTATTTTAAAGAGCTAGTCCTACATGTGTGATTTGTGAAGCAACATGGCCTCCGGGAACTGTTTTACGCAGCTCTCCGGAGAAGAAAACAGCTTAATCTTACTCCCCCCATGTTTTGTTACAAAAAGCTTTTCTTGTGTTTACATCAAAAAAATGTTCTCCTTGCTCAGCAATCCAGATATCCGTTGTATTGATCATCACTTTAATGTGACTTCGTATCTTCTCTGTATTCGTGTTGAATGTTTTTATATAAACTCGCCTTGCAACACCTCTCACGAGTGGGCTATATTGTCTGAGTAACTGCTGTGAAGCTAGTTTAATCCAGATTGACTAAATGATGTGTTTAAGTTTGGTTTCACGCTTGTGTTCCGTTTTGTCCGATATATTATCGTCCTAATCTCTTATTTGAACTGACAGCAGGTCACTGGTGGACTTAAAGGAGGGGGGCATTGCCCTCTTTGGTAGATTGATGTGGTTAAGTAAACTCTTGGGTTCCTTCAAAGTGGAAAGTGTCCTTTACTCTGGACTTCTTAGTGTACAAAATTTGGCAAATTCCCTTTAGATGGACAAAATGTGATAAATTTACCTCCAGGCTGTCTTTCAGGTGACACTAGGTGATTAAGTGCCCTCTAGGGTCCCCTATTAGTGGTTGAGACCTAAAAGTGTGCACTCTACAGCACATGGCCAGTAGTGAGAACACACAGCAGTAAAGTCTTATATCTAATCAGTATTAAGTTATTTTCACTTGTGTCCTTACAGCTGTATCTCTGGGATGTAGATTATTAAACAGTTAATAAGAATCTGTGGTCTACTGGTATAATCATAATAAAAATGTTTAATCTGAACCATGGTTTCATAACATTTCAATTACTTTTTTTTGCACTGGTGTCCTTTTATCATTTTTGCCCCTGCCTCTCAAACATCCTGGGTCCACCACTGCAGCAGGTGATTGAAGTCCATCAATTTTAGCAGGCCTGCATAACCACTAACCATCTCATGATGTTCTAATACAGTCCCCAGATGTCATATCCAGTGCAGTTTTACACAGAAAAAATATTTCTGTATTTTCTTCAGGACTGGTCCATTCTGTCTGTCTGGCATTATGATACTGCACACAGTGGCATGCAAGTTTTGAGGCTGGTGTTGTGAATCTAACATGGAGGTGAAGAAAGATGGAGGAGGAGGGGTGCCTTGGTCTTCCACAGGTCCCTCTTCTGCTCCCTCAAACCCTGCCTGCCACAGGAGCACGCTCATGGTCTTTTTCATCTTCTTCCTTGTGATTGGCGTCTTTCTAGGCTTAATTATTGGTGAGTCTGTGGGCAATATTGTGACAGTTTAACACATACAGTGCCTAAAAAGGTACTGACCCCCCTTGATGTTTTACCGTTTTATTAATTTTATAAATCAATCATAGTCAATATAATTTGATTTTTTGGACAAAACATTTGGCAAAACACCCTTTTTAATGTCAAATCAATAACAGATTTCTACAAAGTAATTTTGATCAAACAGATATATGTATGGTAAAATAAATAACTGCATAAATATTCATCCCCCTTTAAAGTGACTGACCTAATTCAACAGAGGTCCAGCCAACTGGTAACCTTGCAAAGCAGATGGATACGCCTGTTTCCTTTGTTTTTCACTGGCGAATCCATCTTGCAAAGCTCCCATCTGAACCGTTTGGGCTCGGTTAGAAAGTGACAGGACCAATCAGCAACGAGGGGCAGTACTTTCAGCCGCAGCAGAGTCGTGATGTAAACAAGCAGCAGCAAGAGCTAGTGCAGTTATGGAGGAAGAGATTAGCGTGGATGCTGCTAAAGCGGCAGTTTTATCAGAACTTGACAACATTTCTTCGTTAAAAGAAGAAGAAAGAACAGCAGTGAGTTGTTTAATTTTCAGAAACGACAAAAGTCGAGTACTTACATGTCTATAGTCGCCATGTTTTGCGTTATTCCTCACCAGCTGCGCACACGCAGCTACATAGCAGCTACGTCACGTTTTTTGTTGCTCTGATTGGCCCGTAGAGATGTGACGGACAGAACGTTCACCCAATCACACTCTGAGTTTTTTTCAAATCCTCTGCCTTTTCTCAAACGTTTCCTATTGAAGCTTTCCCAGATGGATGTGTGAAACAAATCCATCTGGCGTGTCAGGTTAGCCAACTGGTACTCATAGTCTCAAAGTTAGTGACCTGGCCTGGGGATCCCCTGACAGCAGGGAATGTGTCTTAAGTAACTGTAGTATAAAGACACTGGTTTAATCAGTATTACTGGTGACCATTACACCATGAAGACAAAACAACACCCCAAGCAACTCAGGTAAAAGGTTATTCAAAAGTATAAGTCAGGGAACAGATACAAAAGATTTCCGAGGCAGCAAACATCCCCGGAGTTAAGTTAAAGCCATCATCAAGAAATTTAAGGAATAAAGGACATGTGTAAATGTAATTGATCAGGCCGTCCTCACGAACTGAGAGACCTTGCAAGAAGGAGACTAGTGAGAGAGTCCACCAAGACACCTATGACTACTCTGAAGGAGTTCCAAGCGGAGGCAGCTGAGGCAGGAGAGACTCTGCATACAACAACTGTTGCCTGGGTTCTTCACCAGTGAAAGCTTTATGAGACAGTGGCAAAGAGAAAGCCACTGACAAAGAAGACTTATTAAATTTCAACTAGAGTTCCCCAAAAGGCACGAGGGAGACTCCACGGTCAGTGGAAGAAAGTTGTTTTGGTCTGATGAGACCAAAAGGTGCTTTTTGGCCATCAGACAAGATGCTTTGTTTGGCGGACACTAAAAACTGCACATCACCACAAACACACTGTGAAGCACAGTGATGGCAGCATCATGATGTGGGGATGCTTCTCAGCAACCGGCCCTGGAAGGCTTGTTAAAGTTGAGGGTAAAATGAATGCAGTGACATATAGGAAAATCCTGGAGGACAATCTTATTTAGTCTGCAAGAGAACTACAGCTTGGGAGAAGATTTATTTTCCAGCAAGACAATGACCTGAAGCATAACACAAAAGCTACATAGAAATAGTTGAAAAACAACAAGGCGAATGCTCTGGAGTGGCCAAGTCAAAGCCCAGACCTCAGTCTGATGGACAATTTGTGTCTGGTCTTGAAAAGGGATGTTCATACCCGATCTCCATGCAACCTGACAGAGCTTTGGCAGTTTTGCAAAGAAGAATGAATTAAAATGCAGCGTCAAGATGTGCAAGCCTGATTGAAATCTATCAATACAGACTCAGTGCTGTGATTGCAGCCAAAGGTGCATCTACTAAATACTGGCTTGAAGGGGGTTAATATTTATGCAGTCACTTATTTTGCATTACATTTTTTTGTTAAATTGACACTTTGCCATTAAGGAGTTTTTGAATTATTTTTTGTCAACAAAGCCAAATTATATTGACCATGATTGATTAATAAAGTCAATAAAATGGTAAACGTCCATGGGGGTGAATACTTTTTGTAGGCACTGTATACAGTATACTGGTATTATGAGCTTTTAGTAACTTTGCCATTGGCAGCTTTCCTGGTGCAGGAGCAGCATTATTTTATGGAGACACTGGAGCTGAGAGGTCTTAAGTATGATCCTGCTCTCCAGGATGGAAACTCTGCTTTCTCAATAGTGCTGTCATCAGTTTTAAAATCCAAGGTGAGTCCAGACTATAACCATAAAGAAAATCAATATGACCCTTGAACTGTTTGATTAGACATGTTTAATTCTCTCTTACAGATTAAAAATGTCTTCACTGCTTCTTCAATATCTCATCACTTCATTGATTGCAGTATTGTTGCCTATGGGTAAGCAGTCAAACTAAACCAGATCTTTTTTTTACAGTGACAAACATTACATTCTGCCCTTCTGTCTTTCCAGTAACATTAATGGGGACATCATGGCGACATTCAGACTGGTTTTCAGGGTGTCCAGGGTCCAGCAGTATTCAGATAATTTTGTCCAGGATTTGCTGAGAGCAGGACTCAGCTCAGCAATGCATGGGAGGCCACTGCAGGTGCCAGAGTATGGAAATATCAGCGCTTTTTTCTTACTGGGTAGGGGTATTATTCTGCCATCAATTTACAGGCTATAGTCCAAAAGTGGATATCTTAAACATCATTTTAGAGGCTGCAGCTGTGCAATCCATCATGTGGTAATAATGGAATCAAATGTCTCTTTTCCCCTTCATTCCCAGGAGCCAGTGGGAAGTCATTTTATGCTATCGGGGATGAAATGATAGGTGGGTAAATATGATGTTGAAATAAAACAGCACTTCTGTGTTTGGAATCAGAATCATTTGTACAACATACATACAATGAAATTGTTTTTGCAGTTCCATTTAGTGCTAGAGCAGTTTCTCATTAAATATTGACTCTATTTTTACACTAGGGATGTACGATACTGGATTTTGCTAGTATCCTTTATATATACCTCTATACTTTTTCCAATTTAATTTGACCTGATACTGCTATCAATACTATGAATCATTGTAAATATGGCAAATTTGGGAGTTTTGTTGCAAAATATTAAACGATCCTTTAAAAGCTTTCTGCAATAACAACAGTAGAGCACAGTCCTCACTGCACTATGTTATCATGTTATTCTGTTTCTTTCCTCTAACACTAATCTTTGCTTCCCCATTGTCTTTGCTTTCCAGCCAGGTGTCCTGACAACACCTTCACCTGTGACAATGGAGAATGTGTCACAAAGGTGAATCCAGAATGTGACTTCATCCCTGATTGTGCAGATGGATCTGATGAAGCCCACTGTGGTAAATGACTCTTGAAACAACACATTTTCATGACCATGATATAGCATACAGGTAATTAAAGCCACTATAGCACAATTCACAAGTTACGCACAACTTTTTTCCTCAGCCTGTGGTACTCGTCCTGTGATGGGTAGTCGGGTCGTGGGCGGTGAAGACGCAAGGCAAGGAGAGTTGCCATGGCAGGTCAGTCTGAGGCTCCATGGACGCCACACTTGTGGAGCCTCCATTATCAGTGAGCGCTGGCTGGTCAGTGCCGCACACTGCTTTGAGAGGTAGGCAGTGAAGATCAGGTCAACGTCTTAGAGGAGCTATTGTCATTATTCTCCCCATCAGTCAGTGAGTATTTTTCTTCTCTGTTTACAGGGACAATGACCCCAGGGAGTGGACAGCCCTGATAGGAGCCAGTCTAGTGAGTGGCGAGGAAACTGAGTCCAAAATCGTCAACATCAAGTCCTTGGTTGTATCTCCAGACTACAATCCGATGACAACAGACAATGATGTGACTGTGCTTGAGCTGGAGACCCCTCTCACCTTCAACTCTTACATCCAGCCTGTCTGCCTACCCGCCACATCTCATATGTTTGTCCCAGGACACAGCTGTGTGGTGTCAGGGTGGGGGGCACTGCACCAGTTTAACCGTGAGTCATCAGGGCTGTACAGTAACAACAAATTCAGTTACAATGACAAAACGGATCAGTAAAGGCATTTGAGGTCAGTTAGTTGAGAAAATAATCCACAAGAATTCAAGATTATTGTAATAATGATAATAATAATAACTTTTTTTGTATAGCACTTTTTTAAAAACAAGGGTTTCAGAAGTGCTTTGACATGCAGAAGAAAAAAGCATCAGAACCCAAACAAAAGATAAAGATGATAAAACAACACAAGACACCCAAGCAACATCAAGAGAACCCTAAAAGTAAAAGAGCCTAAAAAAATCAAAACACAACCTAAAAATTAAAGAGGTGAGCGATTGTGCACGCCCTTCCTCCTAAGGGAGGTCATTTCAAAGTCAAGGAACCCTGACTGAAAAAGCATGCTCACCTTTGGTTTTAAGTCTCAATTTTGGAAGAACCAGGAGCCCATTACATGAGGATCTTGAGGCTACAGGCTTGCTCATAGGGGGTCAAAAGATCTGAAATGTAGCTTGCAGCCAGACTCATACATGCTTTAAAATTGATAAGTAAAATCTTAAAATCAACTCCAAAACTAACAGGGAGCCAATATAAAGATGATGAAATTGGGTAGATGTAATGTCATCAGTTAAAACCAGTAAGAAGCCTGGCTACTGCATTCTGGACTAGTTGGAGGAGATAAAGTGCTTTTTGACTAACACCAGAAAGAAGAGAGTTGCAGTAATTATGAAGAAAGAGTTTAGGTTCTATTATAATAACTCATTTAATCACAAACATATTCATCAGTATTAACATTGCCTGTTCTATTGAAAAAGATGGCCAATTGGAATGTATATATATTTATTTTTGTTGGTAAAGAAACCATGTAAAAAAAAAAAAACAATGTAAATGCCAACATTTAACATATTCATCTAAAGTAGGGCTGAATGATTTGGGAAAATAATCTAATTGTGATTTTTATTCCCCAATATTGTGATTATAATTTGATATGTGATTATTTAAGTTTCACGTCTCATGTATTTTCCAAAAAAAAAAAGAAAAAAACAAAAAAACATCATTCTATATTATAACCAAAATAATATTAGATTACGCAAGGGTTGAACAGTTTTGAAAAAATATCTAATTGTGATGATTTTGACTCGTATTGCAAATTGAAGATAATTTTTTGTATTAAAGGGAGGGTGATCATTTTTTTGTAATTCTCATAATAAAAATGTACAAAAATTAAGAAAGTAGGATTTGTTTAGTAGACTATTCCAAAAGAATGACACATGAATGATTGTATGATGTGTAATGCATAACATCTCTGCTGCAAAAAAGTTTTAAACTGGCATTTTGTCACAAATTTCAGGTATAAGAAATATTGCACCTTCTGTGATTTGAAAGTTGCATCAGGCCATATTGCAATTTAATCAAATTTTTGATTAAATGCCAGATCTTAATCTAAAGTCACAAAAACACAACATGTAGTTGTAAGCAACTTGAACACAAAACAAACTGACATAGAGAAGTAAATTACAAACTCTCACACAAAAAGCACACTTACATACACATCCCCAAAAAGAATATGTGCTTCAGTTTTCTGTAGATGGACAGCATGATTACTTGTTGAAATGCAATCCTAAGGAATGGTTACATTGTCCTGTCGTTTTCTGATGTTTAGCTGCGGTTCCTCCCACGCTACAGAAGGCTGTGGTTAAGATCATTGACTCCAAGGTCTGCAACAAGTCTTCAGTATACAGAGGAGCTGTTACTCACAACATGATGTGTGCTGGATTCCTGCAGGGCAAGGTGGACTCTTGTCAGGTCAGTGCTGATCCACATTAGATGACAATGAAAAGAAAAGATATCAACTTACATTTTTCTTACAAAGCTCTCCTGTCTAGAGGCAAAGTTTGTATACTTCCTTTATTCTGCTAAAACTATAAATAAGGTCAAAACTGATTGGTGATGTTGGTCTCACCCTAAAAATAGAGGCCTGTGTATGTTTCTGTCATTTTCTGAAGGTATTACATGAAGCATGATGTAATAATTACAGTAACAAAACATTGCACAATCTTGACTTTTTTGTCAAAAACAATCTGTAGTATATATATTACATACTTCATATGCTGAATTATTGTTTTCTTTGCCAAATATCATGAAATGTTTGGCTGGCGGTTACATCCAAATCATCCAGTACCTATCTTTGATTAAAAGATGGAATTTACCTGAGTAACAACAAATCCCAGTTTTGAAAAAGATGGGACACTTTGTAAAAACAGAATACAGAGACTTGCAAATTCTTTTTCAACCTATATTAAATTGAATACAGCACAAATACAAGATAATTAATGTTCAAACTGATAAACCTTATAAATAAATTCACACATTCTGGATTTGATACCTGCAACATGTGCAAAAAAAAGTTGGGACATGGACAAGAACAGACTAAGAAAGTTGTCGAATGCTCAAAAACCACCAGGAACATTCCAGAGGTTAGTAGTATTAATAATGGCTTTAAGTTCTTCACTTTGTGAAGGTAATATAGTCCAACAGTCTATAAACACTGTTCCTCAACACAAAATTGCAAGGAATCTAGAAATTTCACTATCTACAGTCAGTAATGTTGACAGTAGTATCATCTAAAGATTCAGATAATCTGGAGAAATCTCTGCACATAAGGGGCTATTCTGAAATCCATCACTGAATACCTGTGACCTCTGATCCCTGCATTAAAAACTAGGATCATCCTGGGATGGATACTTCACCACTTGGACTTTGTTATGTAAAGTAAAAGCTATATTTCAACAACGTCCAGAACTGACTGATTCATCTCAACCTGAGCCCATCTGAGATGAACAAACTGAAAGTTGAAAAGTGTGCTGTCATCTGACGAGCCCACATTTTAAATGGTCAAAAAGGAAAAGAACCAGATTTCTATCAAAACAAAGTTCAAGAGCCAGCATCTGTGATGTTGTGGGGGTTTATTAGTGCCCATAAAATGGGTCACTAGCACATCTGTGAAGGCACCATTAATGCTGAGAGGCAAATTTTGGAGCAACATAATATGCTTCCAGTCAGATGGCAGGGATGTTCCCACTTGTTTCAGCTAGACAACACTAAGCCACATTCTGTAGGAGTTACAACAGCATGGCTTCACAGTAAAAGTGTGGGTACTATCCTATACGCAGGCCAGACCTGTAGACCACTAAAAATTCATGGCACACTGTCAAGCACAAAATACACCAATGGCATCCCCACAATGTTTTGAAACTTCAGATGTAAATCAATACTCATTGTCAATTAGTCCTCAGATGATTGCAGACTGTTGTTAGAAGAAAAGGTGATGTGACACAGCAGGATACATACTTCTGTCTTAACTTTTTTGAAACATGTTTCACACATCACATTCAGTATGTGTGCTCATTTAAGAAAAAAAAAACAACCATCAAAAAAACAAAACAATCAAGTTTATAATTTTTGAACATTAATTGTCTTGTCTTTGAATTGTATTCAGTTTAAAAAAGGAATATGATAAGGACTGCAAATCACTGTATTCTTTTTATGTACCAACTTTTTTTGGAATTGGGGTTTGTAAAAGGCCAACAACAGCGAGTTGATTGCTCTGCCATCAGACAATAAGAGGTTTTTGTGTTTGCCCTGCAGGGGGACTCTGGAGGGCCTCTGGTGTGTGAAGGGGCCCCAGGAAGGTTCTTCCTGGCTGGAGTGGTGAGCTGGGGCATAGGATGCGCCCAGGTCAACAGGCCAGGGGTTTATTCGCGTGTCACCAGGCTTCGAAACTGGATTCTTAGCCACACAGCCCCCAGCCTGGTACATGACTACCCCTATCACATGGCCACTGTGCCAGCTCCTGTGACAGGAGGAAGCGCCAATGATGTGCCTGTGCTCTGGCCGACAGCCACGGATATTTTGTCTGCTCCAACATTACCTGGTAATTTCAGACTGAAACAAGCGAAATGAAGAATGCTATGAAGCCAGAAATAAATGTCAGTAAGAATGTGGATCTTATTTGATTTTGAAGCTACCATCTACAGTGTGAAATCTTCTGTTTATAATACCTTTCAGTTTCAAACTGCAGTAGTAACTTTCAGTGTAGCGCCACCTCCTGCATCAGTAAGGTCAATCCCGAGTGTGATGGAGTCCCAGACTGCCCCAACCAGGCCGATGAAAGGAACTGTGGTGAGTTTACAGAGATAGAGGAAAACCTTGATTTTTTTTAATCAAAGGAGTTGATTCATTCTTTGTTTCCATGTGTGTTTCTGTCCCAGACTGTGGTGTGCGCCCTGCATTGGGCTCTCACAAGATTGTTGGTGGAGTTACAGCAAGAAGGGGGGAGTGGCCTTGGATTGGCAGTCTGCAGTACCAGAGACTTCATCGTTGTGGTGCTACACTCATTCATAGCAAGTGGCTAATCACAGCTGCACACTGCTTCAAAAGGTACATAATAAACATAATAAAGTAATTTAAAACTAAATTTCACAAAAAAATGTAATCTTCAACTCTTTCATAAATCCAAAATAATATTGAGCCTTTATTACCCACAGTGATCCCAGCCCCACTAACTGGGCTGTAAGCCTAGGATCTGTACTGCGTTCAGGTGTAGGAGCCCTGGTCATCCCCATCCAGAGAATCATCATCAACCCAGCCTTCAATGGCACCAACATGGACCACGATGTGGCTCTGCTAGAGCTGACAGTCCCAGCCCCCATGTCCTACACCATCCAATCTGTCTGTCTCCCATCACCAGCACATCGCTTCCTAAAGAATGCAGAGTGCTACATCACGGGCTGGGGATCCATGAGAGAAGGAGGTGAGGAGCTAAAATCTTGTTATATAATGATTTAAACATGTTATAACAGGCTGGAAATCATTAATCAGCATAGATGACATCTCAAAAACAACAGCAGTTAAAGGGAGTGGGGAAGAGTGTTTCTAGCAATCCTTTAATACAGTTACTGTTTCTTTTGTCTTAGGTTCACTGACCAACCTGCTGCAGAAAGCTGCAGTGAGCATTATTGAGCAGGCAGACTGCCAGCAGTCATATGGAAACGTACTGACTTCTAACATGATGTGTGCGGGTTACATGGAGGGAGGAAGGGACACCTGTTTGGTAAGATGTAGGACATTTTTTATTACAACAATGTGACACAAACAGCTTTAACACAGTCTGGACACGAGGTTGACATCCTGGTGGTGCAGACTTGGCTATAGTTGAGCATTGAGATTATGGGCTATGACTGCACCATAATATCAAGGGAAAAGAGGAGTGTGAGTCAAAGTTTGTAGTGAATGATGACAGGTCAGAGCAATGTAAATATTTACTCTTAACAGTTTGAAATACCAGTCTTTGGAGGAGTTTGACCTTAGGAATATTTTGTCGTTTGAGGTTGGGCTTGGCAATATATTGAGTTTTTAAGATCTGTTGATTTTCAAATTAAATAATAAGTAAAACAACATAATATGTATTGATAGTTTATCTACCATTAGAATAGCTTCATGCATTTTCTTTGATTTAATCTGACCACTGATGAATGCAGTGTGTTTGTTTTTTGAATAAACACAAAAGTATGGAAATTATTGTTTAGTAGATTATTTCTTTATCGTAACAATGCTTCTTGGCACAAAAAAAATCTTAGAAAGTTTGTTTATTTCCATTTTAAATGGTGTCACATTGTAAGGAACATGTATTTATGGGATGAGCAGCAGACTGGAGTATGTGGGTTGCACCCATGAAAAAAATTGCCAAATCTTCTCTGCCAATGCCAAACAGCTTATTCTGCCTTTGACTCTTGTTTGATGCACTGGATGATTGAAGTCTGAAGAAACAAGACATATGGGCAGTTTGACAATTTAACTAACAAATGATATTGATATCTGTTTGATACCACAACAACAAAAATAAAAGTCCACACAGCAGTGGGCAGTTCATTCTTTTAATGATTAAAAATTGCAGGCAAACTCCTGCACACTGTAAAAATATTTTTGGCAACATTTAGAAAAAGAGGGTTTTACTGGCATGGAGCAGTTCCCTTTTTTGAGATTGAAATATCAACATTTTTTAAACATCGTCAGCTGAAAAATGTCCAGAAGTGATTTCCGTATTTGGGGGAAAACATGACATAGAAAAACAAATACATTTAGAAAAACATAGACTTAGAAAAACAGTGTGTTTTTGAAAATTGCAGTTTTCATTAGAATTCCTAAACCCATTGGAAAAAGCAGACTTTCTCAATACTTTTTTTTCACCAGCTCTCTCTCTGTAATCTTCTTATGTAAGGAAACCCAAATGCATTCCTTTCTCTGTCACCTGGCATCTGAGTGGCTCTCTGTCTTTGGACCCACTTTGAGTTAGACTCTACTGCTTCATATCTTTTCAGTAACTATTTATCCTTCCCTTTTCTTCAAAGAAGTTTTTCCTGCCCTTGCCTTTATTTGATAGGATAAGTGAAGATAAACAGGCAATGTTGGGAAGAGAGGGATAACAAGCACCAAATGGTTGCTGAATAGGAATCAAACCAATATCAGGTGCAACAACACTGTACATGGGGCTTCTGCTGTACTAGCTGAGCTAAGCCAGGACCTAAATGGTCTTCTTTTAACTGATCATAAAAGTTGTTTGAATTTTGAACAAAAGAAATACTTTTTTTTTTATCTCTCCCCTTTTTCTCCTCCTTCATCCAGGGAGACTCCGGAGGGCCGCTGACCTGCCGTCACCAGTCTGGACAGTGGTTTATAGCTGGAGTGACCAGCTGGGGACATGGATGTGGGCGAACTGGTTTTCCAGGGGTTTACACTCGTGTGACCTCTGTCAGGAAATGGATATCTACATACCTTCCTTTCTAAAGAACAGGGGAAAGAGAAGCTGAATTTGATACAATAAAGGACGACTACATGGGTGCAGAGGTCTCCCCTGATGCATTTCATCCAGCAAGTACTGTAAAAGGACTTAAGTCATCCTTAATATACTTAATAATACTGTGCAGTCATTTGAACTGGGGTCCTCTCTCATGTAATGAAAAATACTAAACTGAAGCCTATGAATATTCTTCTGGAACGTGCAAGATTCATTGTATTTATTTCAGTTATTTATTTTTCTCTGCTGTACAGGGTGATGTTTTTTCTGTTTTGTGCAGGTATCAGAATATATGTCGTTCATTTATGGGTACATTTCCTTGTCTTTTTTTAAATATTCATTTTGGAATATAACAAAGCTATACATTCTTTAAGAAAATTGAGCATGACTCAGTTCTAAAGATGACATTTCCCATTTGACTTTGTTGCTACAACCAAAGCTCCAAAGAGAAAAAAAAAAAAAAAAAAGAACTCCAGTTGACATAATTTATTTTTATGATGAAATTTGTTGACAATCACAGATAAAGTAAAGAGTTTTCTGGCTCGTGCTTCCCCATATGAACTCCCAGGTGGTTTACAGATCTCTGACAAACTCTCCACACAAAGCTGAAAAAGCTTCAGTCCCCCCCGTACAGCAAGCAGACCCTGCTGGAACAAGCCCACCACTGTGGAGGGCAGCAGATAGAGTGACAACCAGAAAACAGGTCAGACAAAACATTTCTGTTCTCCAGGTGTACTATGATATAGGACTGTTTGTAGGCCTGTGAATGTCAGGTTGTGAGAACGCCAAGTCTTTCTGGTGAATTTAAGCAGGTCCTTTAGCGTTAAAGTGTGTTAAGGAAAGTCTGTTTTATCCATGGAGGGCTTGTGTTGCACTGCTTATCTTCGAGGCACAAATATTAAGTCACTCTGTGCACATAACACAAGGGCAGCAAACACTGGCACCGTGCAGACAGTTATAAGGAACAGCTGTAGTATGGAGCCTCCTCATTCCTCTTTAAAGTAATTCTAGTATCATGTCCTTATATTGCAGGCTTTTACACAAGAAACTTTAGTTTGATGGCAGGAGAATGAAGATTTACACAATTAAGTTAAAACACCACAGTGCTGCATAATGCAATACTACATATATTTTTTCATAGGGCTGACTGTTACAGCATGAATCACACAAGGTATGAGCTTCACCCTGGCCAAATTACAAGTCAATTGCAGGCCAATCAAAATCCAAAAATCTACACAAATATTCATTCAAAAGTTCAATCAAGATACCTGCATGTCTTTGCACATGAAGGCCCAAACTGCAGATTTCTTTTAACATGCCAAGCTTAGTCAATAACTAGAAGAAAAGTTATCTTTAACTTAAAAAAATCAATACAGAGAAGAGAGAGGGACTAAAACAAAAGTGTCCAAGGTAGACTGTTATGGCTGAGGTTCCAAGGCTCTGCACGCCTGTCTGCCTGTGAGGTATAGTGACAGAAGTTGATGGTGTGCTGCACTGTCACACCGGTTCACAGCGGTTTGCCCTCCAGTGGTACACTGTTTTCCTCCTCACTGCCAGCACCAAGCCTAAGGAAGGCTGAGGAAGGAAGCATTCACATCCGAGCCCTTTCTCTCTGCAATCTGGAATTGTATGTTCGCGACACAATGTTCCAGGAGTCCATATACCGGTCCATACACATGGCAATACATTTCTGAGAACAAAAATAGAGACACATTCATTAGAGGGACACATCTTAAAAGTCAGGGTTCTTCTCATGGTTAAATATTTGTTAATTGTAATGCATTAAAAATGTCAAAACAAATGCCTCAGCATTAAGTTGAATATTGAAATGGTCATTTTGTCAAATTCACTGTTCAAATCACAGAATGTCAACTAACATGGAAATCAAAATATGCAGCAGTAGTATTCAAGAGTGACAACAATCAAATATGAATTTGACGTTTTTTTACAATCTAGTCCTTAAAATATTCTCTGTTACACTGATAGATCATTGCAGATACTTTCATTTAACATCTCAAAACAAATGAAGTCTTACATGGCCAAGCACATACCTGCTCAGAGTTGTCCAGCGTGCTTCCAGGTTTACCTATGCACTTCTTGAAGCATTTATCAGTCATTCTCTGAAACAAGAGGAAAACCTCCATTATTATTATTTCTAAACAAAAGCTGACATAAACTCAACATCAGGTTTTGCATTACGTTGTCAAATGATGAAAGACCAACATTATTTAAGCTATAGCTTAACAAGAACACATTTACAGCTAGTTGAAGAACCTTTATTTTGGGGAGTTAAATTAAACTTAGTATTGAAATGGATAGCGTTGACTGCTGTTTTAAATAGAGGTACGTAAGTTAAAATACTAATAGCGATGTCGTCTTGTATCTTCATGAAAGCGTATTTCAATGCTTGTATGAAGAGTCAAGTGCGTCTGTACCCCGAGGACACCATGTTTTGGATAGATTTTTTTCTAGCTTAGCAGCTAACTTGCGTCCATTGATTTACCTGTAGAAGCTCCTGTGCGTTAGCCACAGCTATCTGGACCTTGACCTGCTCCATAATGGTGCCAGTGTCCATTTTACCACCTGATCCACCTGCAGAGAAATCCGATCCAAACCCGTCCATTCTTTATGTGAGCCCTATCTCCGGTTCGTGAATTTCTTCTTTGGGCGCACGTGCTAAAGGATACTGATCAATTCGCAAGTCGTCGGTGCCCTTGACAGCGGAGGAAGACAAATTGCGTCATTTCCGCTTTGGTGGCTTTGACATGGGAATTGTAGTTTTTTCACCCATCATGCTAAAGGAGCTTTCCTATTTGTCCAATGTAATATCAAAAAGTGAGGTTAACCTGGCAGGGTTGAAAATTAACTTTATACGTAACTACCTGCCACTGTGGCGTGTGGATTAAAAAAAACACACAAACTATCAGCCAACCATGTTTTCGAGCCACTTTTTTTAAACTGGCAGTTTAATATAGTGATATATAACATTCTAATCAGGCTCGTGGTATTCAAATGTTTTAAAAAAAATGTTGAAACAGTAGAGAAAAATACTGGCATGCTCCTACACTTACTGATAACCAGATAATTTTTTTTCTTATTTTAAGTTTTTGGTTTCAGGCTGTTTAGAGTCTTAATTGCAGCTATTCCCACAAAGGTTGATTTAACGGTAACTAAACCTCAACCAAGACCAAAAATGATGTACCTATTTTAGAAATATACAACAAAGACTGGAGTTCAAATTAAAGTGTTTTCTGTCACTTATCACTTTGTAACATTACTTTTACTTCCCACTGTGGCTGGTATAACATAGAGACTGAGACCCATGATCAGACTGTAGTCTTAAATGAACTTGAGCTACCACGCCCCCTATGTTTCAGGCTTGGACATGACAAGGAACTCAGGCTCACTGAGGTGGCTTAGTATGCAGAATATTTATTTGAATTCCACTTCTGCAGTCTTTTAGTTTGAGCTACATCAGAGGTGCCCAACATTTTTATGTTGAGATTTATTTTTTTGAAGATTACTGATCACAGCTTGTGATGGGATATCTGGATATCTACTTAAATACTTTTGCTGTTTGATATATGTTGTGTCATTATGAAAGATTTTAACATATTTTAATATTTCCTGTGAAATACTTAAAGAGATACGTGAGAACTACTACACAGCTCTTAAACAATATGAGATAATTACCAACCAAAAAATGGTTCAATACACAGAAAGCAAATTGGTTCAAATTGAAGAAGCAACTGTTTTTGGAACCTGTGGGAAAGAAATTAATTAATACAAATACGAGCTAAACATAGCTTTACAGAATGGCAGTAACCTATTTGAAAATAAATAAATAAATAAATAAACTTTTCCAATTTATATCAAAATCCAGAACCAATTAGCCTAAACACTTATCAGGTTAATCTAATTAACATGTTCACATCATTGGAAAGCACTATGAAAGATTATTAAAATACTCAATACAATATAATAGACAGTCTATTAACAATGGAAAGGCAACAAGACAAACTGATCTAGAAAATGATTGTGGCATTGAATGCATCAGAACTGAAATGTTAAGACAGTACCAGTAAACTAAAAACTATGATACTTTAATAATTCAATTTAGAAAAGTGGTGTTATCCTAAAATCTGGAAGCCCCGATTACTCCTATTTTCAAAAAGGAGATAATCTAAACCCTAACAAGTAAGAGGAGTTTGTGAACTCAGGGAAACTATTTTGTGGTTTGTACCTGACTGAAGGTAATGTAGCCTAGTGTATTCCAAATTGGCTTTAATGTATTATAATTTTTTTTTCTTTAAATGGTAAAGTGAGTTGCAAAAGCAGAGGCCTATCCTGTGAAAGCTGCATTGTGTTGGAATCTGACGTTTTGAGCTCTTCTATTTTTGTTTCAGACAGGTCTCTTTTCATACTGCTAAGACTTTGATGGAGAAAATGCCACGATTTATGACGACTAAAACATTAAATCTTTTCATAATCCCCTATAAAGGACTTTACAGTAGGCCATGTACGCTATGATCACAAGGAGTAGTTAAGCTGAGACAGACTGGCTAAAAATGCAGGTTTGAAAAGTCTGATGCTGTGCATCAAGACGTGCCGTGTTTTATTCTTTGTTGAAAAAATAATACGGGAGGTAGAAAAAAAGGTTGAAACTTAAGAACAGTTCATGACTTCTTGAATATGTCTATGTATAATAATAAAGAAGCAGTCGTCCCTCGTAAATGTTGCTTGAGCTGTTTGTTCAAAATCTATTGCTTTTTCAGATGTTATAATGCCGTTTCAATTTGCCTAATGAACCATTTATAACTGAACATAGTTGAAAACAGCATTTCACATTTGAAACGCAGCACTTCACATTCAAGCTTAAACTTTGTCATTTCGTTTGTAACAATTTAAAAACAAAATCTTCTAAAACAGTAAGAGCAAATTCCTTGGGAAAAATAATGACCTACTCCACTCAGCGGTGGCGCTGTATTAACGGATATGCCGACCGGAAGTACGTGAACGGGCGGGAAGTTAAAAATATAAGTATTTCAGACTGATTTCAAATTCTGGAAAATAAATTTTAAGTCACCTTACATTTTGAATAATCTTCTTTGAGAGTAGCTTTGCTGTAATACATGCTCTTTGCTCTGCCACTAACAGCCGGTTGAGCAAGGTTTGCCAGCCGCCCGACACTGCTAGCTAGATTAGCTTGGTACAGGTTGTTTACTTCTCTGTGGTCTGAAAGGATGGCGGACAGAAATCTTGTGCTGGAATTGAAACGGTGGGCAACAGAGGAGTTTAATCTGCCTCCGGAAAGCCTGCCAAATGACAGCTATTTCAAAACGTATGTACGAGCTATATCAACCATGTTCCTTGCTGCAACAGTTGATACTAAAAGTATTTAGTTAACGCTGGTCGTTTGGTTTTAGGCTCTGTGTTGGGTCTGGGAAGTCAATATGGAAATATATCATCCAACACGTTTTTCAGCAAAGGTTAGTCTTCATACAACCGACTCATCCTCAAGCTCCTCATCATTTACCAGTAGTTTGGATGATTTTTTTGGTTAAATTAGACTAATAAGAATAAGTATCAATATGCCATGTTATGATAAGCCTTGTGTCATGCGTTGTTGTCTCACAAACTGCATACCTTTTAGCTGGATAGATGCATACAGTTTGGTGCTACCATTTTATTCTCTTTCTTTTCCAGGAATGTGAGGATCATGCGTGGGAATCTGCAGTGGTATCCATTTTGGCCTGGATGTAGGATTTTAGAGGAAATGTGTTGATAAAGCCTGTCAGATCATCTAGTTGCACCTATGTTCCTCTTTCTAAGATCACTGTGGTTGAAGACAGTCAGTATTCTGCTTAAGACAAGAAAAGCTGTCAAGGATGCCAACCTCACTCTTTCAGAGTCCTGGTTGCCCTTTGTCTGAACTTACCAGGGACCTAAAGTTTACTTAACCTAACTGTTACACTGTTTCCAATTCAAGCAATCTTGACCTTTGTTGTTCATCGTCTCTGGGGTCTTATTTTCACCAGCTGATTTCTGTATTTGCCCTCTTTGTTTACTTGATATCACTATGAGTGCACTAAGCTTCTTAGTTAATATGACCTGTCTGATCATCATTTATAAAGCAACTTCCTTGACATAGTCTGCAAGGTACAAAGTCCTTCAGGACAAAGAGGTGAGTGGAAAAACTTATTTTGCTGTTTTTCTGTCTCATATTAATGTTGGATGTAGTACTTGATTAATCTTGAAGATATTCAAAGTGTATGTTTTATTTTCTGTTTAAAAAAAGTCACAGATAAACTAGAACATGTTTCTATCTGCTTATGTTTTTGCATATTCAGTTGAAGCAAGCTGAAGGCCAAAGTGAGGCTGCCAAGCAGAGAGAGCTTCAGAGGAAGATAGAGCAGCTGAGAGCAGAGATCAGTCACCTGGATTCTCAGATAAGCGGGACAGAAGAACAGTTGGCTGCACAAGGTTAGTCCATTAGATGCAGGAAGTGTTGGATAGCTGATCACAACACAACATATTCAAAAACAACCAAAGCAGAAACCCTGGCTCATTGTTGCTGTGTGCTTTACATCAGCAATGTTTAAAGTGATCCCAACTGCAGTGTTTTCTATTTATAGAGCAGTCCATCAGCCGCACCTGGGCCAAAGTGGAGGACAGTCAGCACAGAGAGCTACTCCTGCATGCCTTCAAGCAGCGCTGCATTTCTGATCGTAAAGTGCTATCTGATGACACACAAAAGATCAGTGGAAACTACCAGGCACTGGAACAGGCTAGCAGGTATGAAAGAACTTTAAAAATTCAGGCAAATAAAAAAAAAGACCAGACCATTCACTCTTTTATGCTTATTGTACAGTATGAATATATGTGTTTCATTGTGTTTTACAGGAAAGCAGAGATTGAAGTGCTTTTTGATAGTAAGTCTTCCAGCAGCAGTGATGGAGATGACCTCAACTCTAAAGCCGCAGAGGCACAGGTCCTGGTGAGAGCTGCCTTTTCTGTTTGTTGGGTGCATTTGCTAAGTACATGTACAGTATCAGCCAGAAAGCCCAAGAAGTAAATGAATGAGAAAAAGCTCAAACCTCCTTTATTACTTAATTTACTCAAATCTTAGTGATGCATGCCATCTTTTACATATAAGCTGCTGACTGAAGTACATCATCCAATGCTTTATATTTTTTTCTGTTAGCGTGAAGTTAGACAGCTGTGTGATGACAGGATCCACTTCTATTGTTCTCTACAAGAGAGTGAACTGAAACCAACACATTCTGCAGCCAAACAGTAAGGACTGCAATGGATCCTAGTATTTGAAATAAGTTCTCCATAAGTAAGCTCACGGAATATAGTCGACTCTTTCATAAAGTATCGGTCTCTTTCTGTTTCCCCTCTCAGTATGACTCGGGAACAGCGTACAGCTGTGTTTCAGTACTGGCTCAGTGCTGTGGAGGTGAGTGTATATTAAACATTATGGTAGTGTTTGTTTGTTCTAGATATAAAGGTACTAGTGTGTATATTATTGTTCACAATGCAGTAATGTGTTTTTTTCTGGTTATATCGGCAGAGTGTTTTGAACAGTTATCCTCCAAACCATGTCCTCTCAGCGTTGGAGTATCTAGCTTCCAGAGAGCAAAGAGAACTAGAGGAGAAAATTGCCGCTCTGAATGTGACACAAGATATGACTACTCTACGGTACAGCTAATATCAACATATTCTCTCCTACATCAAAACTAAAAGTAAAATCTCAAAGTATTCGTCATGCTCTTTCACTGCAGCTTCCGCTATGACAGCAATCACCTACTGGATATGTCAGCAGAAGAAGATAATGAGTTGCCACCAGTTAAGACCCTCTTAGAGGTGCCTAACACAAACACACATGTGCACTGTAATTAACTTCAAAGGAAGCTTAAAAAAAAAAGAAAATTATATCAAGTTTTATTTCTTTGTGGATTCAAACTTTTGTTATCCCAGGCTGCTTGGGAAGAGGTGCAGCAGAGTTTGGTAGAACTGGCCCAGACTCGCTCTAGAGTCCAGCAGCTCCGTGAACAGCTACAGGCTCAAAAGAAGGAAGCAGAGCTGGAGATGTCTGGTGTTGCAGATGCACTCCACAATGACACCTTAGCACTGTAAGCAAACTTACCGATATTATTCCATGAATAATAGCAATCGTAGTATTATAACAGAATAAAATGATTCTTCTTATCATTAATATCAAAGTAGTTAAACAAGGATGTTCTTTCATATTCTCTTTGTGACCTTTTGTATGCGTTGCGCTCAGGTCCGCTTTAAAAGTAGAACTCCAGTGTGTGATGCAGACAACAGCCAGGGATCACATCAGAGACCAGTGTATCCAACTTGACCAACATGCCAGAAGTCGACAGGAAGCGCTTAAGAACCTGCGCAGTCAGTGGCAGAGCATCCTTGACTTCAGACATCTAGTGGTGAGGATTTACTAAAGATCTGAAACCTCTTTCAACCTTTGCAAGTGACAAACTCTTTTAACTTTATCAGAGATAAACACCTTAATCTACCAACCCTTTAGGGAATTTATAATTAAGATATTTCCAACATAATTTTTGAAAATTATTCTTTGTGTCCGTAGGTACTCAGACAGGAGCAGATCAGAGGTCTGATAAAGGGGAACTCGACAGCAAAGATGGAGCTGCTCAGTCTGCAAACACAGGTGTGGATTTGCTCCTGTTTATATAATTGTCATTTTGTGCTGAAAGGAACTCCTGGGTGTCTCATCTCTTGAGGAATTTGATTGTTCTGTCTGGTTACAGATACAAGAATTCATCCACGGCAAACTGGTGCCTCAGTTTGAAGATGTCACCACTTCAGCTAGTGGTCTGAGGAACTCCATTTTAAAGGAGGCTCGACAGTTGGGAACAGTTTCACTTCTTGCTCTTGATCGGAGGACTGTTGAAGGGTATGATCATGACACTGATCACTAACACTCAAGTTTCCAAAACAAAAAAAAAGGGTCCTAAACATTCAGAGGATCATACATACATATTTTTCAAAATATGTCAGAAATGCAAAATGTCAAACAGTTTAAACTTTCAAGGACATACTACACTTTCAGAAATTGGGATAAAATGGCCATTAAAGGTAATACAACACAAGACAGATAATTTTAGTCTTCATGGTGTAGTGACATTTTGTTATCTGAATCTATTGTTGATTTTTTCTGTTGTTTCAGAACTCAAAGAATCCCATCATCATGGTTGTCCATCAATCGCTTGAAGTCCCCAGTCTTCAGCAGCTTGTGTCAGAGCCTTGCATTTCCATTATACAGAGTGAGTATGGCTGTGCTGCTTCTATCTGCTGTGACAGAAGGACAATTTGTAGGCTTATCAGTCTTTAAGTGAAGTCCGTTTGGTTATGATTTTGTTTGGTCAGTGATACAATACTAGAGCAATAACTAACTGAGCTTCTGCTCTGAAAATATTAAACCTGTACAATAACAGTGCTGATAAAATTACTATCCATTTATATCTCTTTGAGGCACAACATCAAAAGCTTGAATTTTCTAGGCTGTTTTGCTTTATTGAAGTCAAGTCTCTCAAATGCTCAGTGTGTGGTTTTGGCTTTTTCATTTTATGTATTTGATTTAAAAAAAAAAAAAAAAAAAACTCATTTCCAGCTCTGGCTTTAACTGACATTTTTTATAAAACTTTTTTCTTAAACTAAAGGCTCCAGAGGATTTGTGTTCCCAGGCTCGCTCCCTGCAGCTGGAGTTGCGTTTTCTCCGCCAGCTACTGCAGCTTCATTCTGCTTCTCTGCAAAAAACACAGAAAGAAGCAGAGCTGTTGCATGCATCTGATCAAAAAGGTAATCAAGAACTCTCATGTGGAGTTAAGCTAAATTAAGCTTTATTCTTCTCTTTTTGGGCTGAAAAAGCTCTGTCTGATTAAAAACAAATGTTTTATTATCAAACCAACTGTTTTTCTGCGCTATTTGTCTTAGCTCTGCTTTCTAGAGTTGTAGAGGAAGATCAAAAGCTTCTGAAGGCCCTCGTACCACGAGTAAGAAGCTTCACCCAACGTTGCACCCAAAGCCTTTCTTATGGGAACCAAGTTAAAATGGCTATCTCCTACTGGTGAGGCACATTTCTAAAGTACTGTTTTCAATTTCAGCATAATAGTTGATAATGTAAACATTGTGTTACACTGTGTTCTTGCTTTACTAAATATTGTAGGTAAATTATTGTGAGCAGTTGTATTTATAGACTACCAGTTTGTCATTTTACTGACGCATCATCAAAAACAGTATATTGCATCCAAAACTCTCAGTTGATACTGAGAATGCTTTTGTATGTTAAACTTTAAAATACTACTGTAAAAAAAATAAACTGATTAAATAGTTTTCCTTTATTGCACTCAGTAACACTCTGCTTAAATGATAATAATTTCCCATATTGTGGATTTTCTTTACACAGTGCATTCATGTATTCATTACATGATTATTTGCATGTAATTCAGCCTATGTGTGTGTAGCATGTATAACAATAGAGTGTAAACTGTGAATTTCCCCTTGTGGGACTAATAAAGGAATATCTTCTTTTTCAGAAAGTATTCAGACCACATTCACTTTTTTCAGTCTTGCTATGTTGCAGCCTGATGCTAAAGTCGAATTTATTAAAAGTAAAAAAAAAACTGCAATATCACATTGTTTCTTTTGCAAAACACTCGAAATTAAGCCCAGGTTCCTCCCATTTCACTGGATCTTTGCTGAGATGTGTCTGTGCCTTGATTGGTCCACTTGTGGTAGATTAAATTGATTGGATATGATTTGGAAAGGCACACGCCTCTCTATAGAAGGCCTCACAGCTGACAGTGCATATCAGAGCAAAATCCAAACCATTAGGTCAAAGGAACTGCCTGCAGAGCTCAGAGACAGGGTTGTTGCAAGGCACAGATCTGGGGATGGCTACAAAAAAGTTCTGTTTATGGCTGTCATATGTAGTTTTTTTTTTTTTTTTTGCAAACTCCAAGCAGGCTTTCGTGTGTTTGTACTAACCTGGAGCTTCCCTCTAGCTACTCTGCCATAAGCCCAGATTGGTGGAGGGCTGCAGTGATGTTTTTCCTATCTCCACACAGGATCTCTGGAGCTCAGTCAGAGTGACCATCAGGTTTTTGGTCACCCCTCTTACTAGTGTCCAACTGCAGCTGTGAGGCCTTCAAAGTAATGTGTTTGCCTCTCCAAATCATGTCTAATCAATTCAGTTTACCACGGGTGAACCCTAATCAAGGTGTAGAAACACCTTGGCAAAGATCCAGAGAAATGGGGCACCTGTGCTAAATTTCAAGAGTTTTTCCATTTAAGTTTTTGTTTTTAATAAATAAGCAAAAAAATCTGTTTTCACTCTTTGTCATGATGGGGTACTGAGTGTAGATCAATGAGAATAAAAATGAATTTAAACAATTGTAACATCAGGCTGCAACATAACAAAGGTGAAAAAGTGAAGGGGGTCTGAATACTTTTTGGACATATTCCTTGAAGCCACAGTAAACGCTTTGGTTTCCCAGTGAACCTTTTCTCTAATTAATGTTTTTGTGTTCGTCCCATTTAGGTGGGAGAGGCCAACCCAGCATGTCCTGCCTGAGATCAGTAAAGGAGGGCTGACTTTTCAGCAGTGGCTGCAAAGGTGGAAACTTGCTACCAAAGCTGCTTAAGGGACTGATCATTCTTGTAAAAGAAAAACTCAAAGCACCTTTAAAGTCATATCCACACGTTTAAAACTCGTGACAATTTCCTTAATTTTCTAGGTGAGCTGAAATTATGAATGTTAACAGTTGATATGAAACTGTGACCATGCTAGTTTATAGACAATGGCATAAGAAAAGACTACAACCTGTTATAACTGTCCTGTTTATTCTCATTATTGCTTTGATGTTTTACCATGTAATAGTCAATCTCTAATAGATCGTTTTAAATGCAATTATATGTTCATGTCTTCCTGGAAATCGATCCATCTCTAATAAAGTTGTTGAAAACTACCTCCTTCTGTTGTGTTGAACTGGCAGCAGCGATCAGTGCAGCTTTTTGCCAATATGCTCAGAGTGTGCTGTATATTTGTCGACCAGTGTCACAGTCACTCCTCAATCAGTCGGTCATCCTGTACTTGTGGGTACAGTGTGAAGTATGAAGCTGTCGTTTGGCATGGAGTAACATTGTTCCTTTGTAGCATTGAAGGGGGAGTGGAGCAATCTGATTCTTGTGAACTGAGCTCCTCCCATCGCTGCGCATGCGCAGTTCAATTTTTCACTCCTCTTTTTTTCAGTTTTTCACTCCTACTCTGGCTTCCGGACGCCAAGACAGACCGCTGCCGCCGAATTTAAAGAGACAGGCAATAGTTATTTTAAATACGATAAACGGCAACCATTGTCCCTTTGCTCATCTCCCGAAGCTTCCTGCTGAAGATTGTTTAATTCGATGGTGATGTTTCATGAAAGTCGCAGCGAGTAGAAGCTTGTCTGTCATCACCATCCACTCTGCTGGATTTTCCGTCCTTTTTTGCGCTGTGCCGAGACTGTCCAGCCAGGCAAAGTAGGGTTGCTTGCTGGCAGACTGGCTTCCCGACCGAGAGGAAGGTTTGTCGGCTAGCCAACAACTGGAGGTAACACCGAAGCTTCCCTCTCAAGTTGTGGTAGTGGCTCTCAAGCCTCCTGTCGCCGGGATAATGGCGAAGATTCAGGCACACAGCACCGCGAAGCAAATAAACCAAATCCAAGACAAGCCTTACGTTATAACGCAAAAGCAAGTGCAGCAGCAGCACTTCCAGAAACTGAAGGTAAGAAGACTACGGACACGACAAGGGAAAAGTCCCTCAGAGTCAGAACCATTTTGTTGGTCGGATCATTGCATTGGATTTGAGGCTTTTCTCTCTCCCCTCACGTCGAGAGTAGTGAAAGGATCGGCTGGCTAACGTTAGTTAGCTCGCTGGCCTATTAAAAGTAATTCATTGCTTAACAGGCGAACATTGACATTTAAGGTTAGATGTGGAAGCTGTATTTCATTAATGGATGTCTTGTGTGACAGACGAGTGACACAGTTGGAGGTAGTTTCTTATTTACGATGTCAATAACAGCCTCTGTGAGCAAACGTTAACTCAAACCTCGGTTGTGGGAAGTTCCTCCTTGTTCGTTTTTTCAGCCACCCTGAACAAAGTGGAGGACGTCAGCCAGCCAGGCTAGCCAAGAACGGCTATTTTCAGCTGATTAGCAGCTTCACTACACATTTCTTTGTTATCGCAGTGTTTGAACATTATCAAGATGTTAATGCCAACACGACACTGTTAACCAGAAAGCTGCTGTGGCTAAACGTGTTGTATAAATTCATACGTGTGTATGTGTTCTAAGTGTTCATGGAGTTATTATCGTCAGTTGACTGGCTGTTGTTGGCTAACGTTAGCTCGAACATCCCTCTTTTAATGTGGACTGTTTGTGTCAGTGCTTTGTGTGAACACATATTTTTATCGTAACCTGACCTAGCCTGGCCGTTGCGGATAAAGAAAGCTGAGGTGCAGTGAACAAAAGCTCTTTGCTGTTTCTTGTATTCGCCCATTTATTTATTTATTTAGCGGTTACTTGTACAGATTGTACAGCTAAATAGTGCATTTGTTGATAATAGCAGTGTAGTTGGCACCGAAGAAGCAAACATCATATTTCATATCACTTTTTGTCACAAATGTCCACATTTACTATTCTTCCTAAAATGAAATATTTTTGTTTGTTTTTGTAAGCGTTTTGATATTGTATTGCTTTACTTACTATTATATGCAGCTAGTAAGACCAGTGGCACAATAAGGGATTGCTGAATAGACAAGCCATTGTCGTCTTAAACATGATATAGCTTTTTCAGAGCTTGGTACAGATCCTTCTTCATACATAGCACAACAGGATGTTTGCCTTAAGCCTTTCCACTGATCCAGGTAATTCTGAATGCTTTGTGGTGCATTGATGAGTTTTCCTTCTTTTCTGTCCCCAGGTCGAAGATGCCTTGTCATACCTGGACCAAGTAAAGATACGTTTTGCAAATGACCCTGGCATATACAACAAGTTTCTAGATATCATGAAAGAGTTCAAGTCACAGAGGTATTCATGCAAAAGTTTATCTTGTTTTAGTAGTAGAGAGATCCCTCTCTGCATCTAAGTCGTCGACCTGTTGTCTGCACACTTGCTAGCTAGTCCACTGCCATACATAGATATCCTTGGATCAACAATATATTATAGATTTATGACAAGTCAGCAATAAGAGATGGCAAACCACTCTAATTTGATACCTGCCTTTTTTTTTTAACACAAGCTGGTTTTTCTTAATATAGGTTATGAGAGAGGAAGTTAGTCTTTATTTACCTCCGTCACCCTAACCACTAATATGTCTGTGTCTGCCTGTTCTTTTGAATAGTATCGACACACCAGGCGTGATAAACCGAGTGTCTCAGCTCTTTCACGGACACCCAGACCTAGTATTAGGCTTCAATGCCTTCCTACCACCAGGATATCGGATAGAGGTCCCCAAGAATGGAGTGGCTTTCCTCCAATCTCCGTTCTCCCCGCAGGTAAGTGACTAGCCTCAGGGTTGAAGTGAATAGATTCTAGAAATAATTGTGTGATTCAGCTTGAAAACCAGTGGAACTTTCTGCAGGTTTTTATAAATGAGCATTTTGCTGAAAGGTGCTGAGACTTGAAGCCCACAGATGTTTGAAAACTGCAAGAGAAACAGCATTCTTCTTCTTTGGGGTTTTCCTGTGAGATGCTGTGCCATGTCAAAAGACTTGTTAAACAAAAACAAGCCTGATTATTTGTCATTATCCTGAGGTATATACTTTTTCTTCAGTTCTTAGAAAACAAACAATAACTTTTTGAAATTATTTTTAATTTGTGTTGAGATCCCATGTTTTCAAAGATTAGCTGTATTTAAATTTACTCTAAGTAATGTAAATAAAATGCATTATTCTGGTTTATTTTAGATAATTCTAAGCATATTACTAAGAGACAGTCCACAATCCAATACCAATGCTATTGTGATCAATTTTAAACCATTTATGGTTAAAAGACTGTTTGATACAATGCGCCTGCAGGTTCAGTTTTAATAAGACTTTTATTCTGAAAGGTCACTTTTTTGGTTTTGACTGTGTGTAGCTTCATAGAAGGACTAATCACAAAGAATGAGGGAGTTCAGTTGTCAGTTTAAGAAGCAGGAAGTCCCGCAGACTTGAAAGTGCTCATAAGACAACACTGCATTGCACTAATACTACTACTATTCCTATAGATATAAACCTCCTGTACTAAAATATGAAAGGTTTGCAAAAAATGCAAAATTCTGAGAAAAGTAGTCAGTTGCATGTTTTTTCAAGCACTGTCAAAAATGCTTGTGTGATTTTTTTTTTTTAATCATCAACACTAAAGGCTGCTCTCAGATTAGAACCAAGGAAGTTGTGCTCGTATACTGTAATGGGTCCTTTCCACTGAGCGGTCCAGTTCAGTTTGGTACGGCTCAGTAGGCCTTTATTTGTGTTTTTATTATCAAAAGTTGGAAAGGGTCCCTAATTACTGACCCGTACCACTTTTTTGGCACCCTTCCATAGGGGTGCCAAGCTTACCTATCCATCCTAAAAAGGTGGACCAAGACTCAAACAACAGTGCAACACGACTGCTCAGCTGGGCTGCTGCAACAGAGCTGTCTACTCTATGAGGAGTGGGGGAAAATGGGAGAAAAGCAGACTAATTTCTGTTTAATTACAGATATTTGGACTTGACGGAGATCCACACCGTTTCCTGGACTGTTGACATTGATATGCAGCTACAAATCACGTTTCCTGACATTTATGAGGACTTGATTTCAAGTAGCCGACACAGAGAAGAATCTTAAGGCAAACATCAGCCCAGTTCATCAGTGATGGATGTGAAAGTGAACTCATAGTGAAGTTTTGTTAATACAGAGCTTTAGATCAGTTGATTCTCTGTATTGCAGTGGTTCATTTACTTGTTTTCACTGTGGGTAACCCGTATAAAAATTGCTCTGTGGTTGTTAAATCATGGCGGTGCAGAGGTTAGCGCTGTTGCCTCACAGCAAGAAGGTCACTGGTTTGCTTCCCGGTCAGGGCCAGGGCCTTTCTGTGTGGAGTTTGTATGTTCTCCCCGTGCACACGTGGGTTCTCTCTGGGTACTCCAAAGACATGCTCATTAGGTTAATTGGTGACTCTAAATTGCCCACAGGTGTGAATGTGAGCATGCCTGGTTGTCTGTCTCTATATGTCAGCCCTGTTATTGACTGGCTACCAGCCCAATGACAGCTGGGATAGGCTCCAGCCCCCCCGCGACCCGGAACAGAATAAGTGTTATAGAAAATGGATGGATGGGTTGTTAAGTCTATTTGCAAAACTTCAGGTTGTAGCTTTTTATAAAACATGATCAATCCACCCAGGATTTCTTGCTTAATATAATTTGATCTTAACACCAGTTAAACACATTTGTTTTTAATGTGATAAATTCTTGCGGTACAGCTCTCAACTTTTATAATGTCTTATAAACTTTTATAGTGTCACATACTTTAATTAGTAAAGCACACACGTTTTACAGTATAATCCATCATTAAATGCCTTGTCACCTTAGATTATTTAACTATATGGTTGATCTGCTGAATTTCAAGGTCTGATTTTCTGGTCAAGTTCAGATAATATTCATCACTAACTGAATACCTGGTATGTGCAATCTACTGTAACAGCCCACCTCATCTTGTGTCTTAATTAACTTACAGTTACTACTCCAAACATTTCTATAAACATATTTTATCAGCTGAGAATCTAATGTGACTGCTGTTAACATAGTAAAGATGTAGTTATTAAAACACAACAGTTTTAAGCTGAAATAAAGCTGTTAACTGCTTAGTGCATACTGATTTCTGTCCTTAGTACAATCTTTCTTCAACCCAGCGATTGGAACAGTAGAGACTCGCGCTTCCTGTCATGTTAGTGTAAAAGTTATTTTACATTAATAGGGGGAGTTTGTTAGCTTTTAAACAGTTCTCTGAGAATTTGACCAACTGGTTTTCAGAGGCTAAGTGAATTATGTATGTAGGATTTGACATAATGAAGTATTGAATTCAGAAAGGACAGCTTAATGTTTCGTATTGACTGCATTATATAGGGAATTGGGTGAAGTGAGAGTCTATTAGGAGCAGTATTTTTAACACAGTCTCAGGGATCAGCAGGGTTCAAGTGTTAAGCATTAACATTACTTCCCACTAAATTTTAACCACCACCTATGCTGGCATTTACTTGGAAGTACCTCTACCCCAGTGTTTAAGTTAACAACACTGGTCTTAAATTTTTGCATTTTAAACCGTTTTACTTAACTGTTTGTCATGGTTTTTATTTGTCCAGGTTTCTCCAGGCCAGCAGGGAAAGAGTCTCACCACTTCTGCAGTGACCACAACCTCAGGTAGTGCCTCTGTAGCTCCAACCGAGACTGGACTTGCTCAGACGACTGAAGTGAAGACAGCCTCAGCAGACTCTATAACTTCCTCGACCCCAGCAGGACTCCCAGAACCCCCCAGCAGGCTTTCTCTTCCTCTGATGAGCAGAGAAAGTCAGAATCAGGCAACCACCTCATCTGTTTCACCGCCGGCCTCAGAGACAAGCCCTGTAGAGTTTGACAGTGCCATCAGCTACGTAAACAAGATCAAAAACCGTTTCCTGGATCATCCCGAGATCTACAGAGCCTTCCTAGAGATTCTTCATACCTACCAGGTACGGTGGAGACAAAATGTAGTGTCTTCAGTCAGGAATCTTTTGCTTCATGACTGTTGACTCTGTTAACCAAGTCAAATAACCTCCAAAATGACACTGGATTTTTTAAATGAGTAAAGCTCAAGTCCTGATCGCTGATCATCAATTTGCTTCCTTATTACCCCTCAGAAGGAGCAGTTAGAGGTCAAGGAGAGCCGAGGCAGCCGAGGTAGCAGTGGGATGACAGAGGATGAGGTGTTTTCCAAAGTTGCCAGTCTCTTCAAGGGACAAGAAGACCTGCTTGCTGAATTTGGACAGTTCTTACCTGATGCCAAGAGATCACTGGTAAGTAAAGCAGAAAACAGAGATAAAAATGTCACAAATTCAATATTATTAAAGGTTATGATGTGAACAGTTCTTTTGGCAACTTCCCAGAAACACTTCCTGTTGTCCTTACTATAGTAATGCAAATAAAATTTTATTGTATCTGCACTAAATGGCTTGCTATGGCCTTACCAGTGTATGACATGATCTTTTTGACAAAACTACAAGTCAGTCAACTGTGAAGCTGTTTTTAGTATCCATAACAGTTCTGAAGCAAAACCTAAAGAACTAAAGCCTGTTTTGTCCATTGTAGGATGGAATAGAAGACAATATGAAATAAATGGTCTACTTTTGCATTTAAAGGCAGAAATTGGTCTTTGACTTACATGTGCAATGTATGCCATTTTGTAACAAGGTAACACAGATAAACGAGTGCTGATGATTGCTTAAGAGGAAATGTGATTAATTACAGGCTTTGTAATTAATTAATCACATTTACTGATTATACGAGTGTTGCATCACAGGTAAATTAAATGCTTAACCCCCTCAGAATTCTGGGTAAAATTAGTCATAAATGCTTTTCCAGAAATACCCAAATAAAACTGAATGCTGTGTTTGAACCATTTGTAGTACAAGCACACACATGGTGTCTTTAGAAAGGTAGCACTCTGAAGTTTATTCCCTAACTGTCAGCCTCACTGTAGCTGCTACAGGTATGAAGTAATACAACAGAAAAAAAAAACAACAACGTTTCTTATTTGAATTTGTGTTGTGAACAGAGTCGTGTAGATGACTGTAGCTGGGAGGCTTAAGCTGGAAAACACAGCTGGACAAAAGCATGAAGCCTTGGCTAGTTTAGGTTCAAAGCTGAACAGAAGGAATAGAAAATTAGTATTTTAAATCTGTCTTTAAGATGAAAAGACCAGGTGTTTTCAGATTTGAGACTCCAAAAAAGATTGTGGTTGGCAGACATCTTTCTATACAGCATTGCTAATAATAGCCTGGTAAAAAATACATTATAACTGCAAATACAGTGGAATATTAAGACAACAGCAAATTTGAAATTATACGACACCAATCCATGGATCTTTTAACCTGACAAGTCAGATGGATTTGTTTCACACATCCATCTGGAAAAACTTCAATACTAAGCGTTTAGGAAAGGGCAGAGGCTTTGAAAAAAACTCGGATTGTGATTGGATGAACGTTCTTTGTCATATCTTTACGGGCCAATCAGAGCAACAAAACATGTGACATAGCCACGACCGAGGTGCGCATGTGCATCGACCAAGGAGTAACGCGAACCATGGCGACTATAGACATGTCAGTATATGACTTCTGTCATTTTTTAGAAAGCAACTCACTGCTGTTCTTTCTTCTTCTTTTATCGAAGAAATGTTGTCAAGTTCTGGTAGAATTGGTCCTGTCACTTTCTAACTGGGCCCAAACAGTTCAGACAGGAGCTTTGCAAGATGGATTCGTCAGTGAGAAATGCAGAAACGGACGTATCCACCTGTTTTGCAAGGTTATGGATCTTTATGGATGTAATCATATTTTGAACTAAATATGTGGCTGGATTTAGATTGTGGGGACTATTTCTGATGCAGCAGGTGTGGTTTTGGTGGAGTATGATCAGGAGAGCTTCTGATAATGAGTTGTGTCACTTGTAGTATTGTTTGTTTGTTTTTGGCCTGAAAAATGTATTTATTGTGGCTACTGTGGTGATTTTATTCTGGAATGGTTAACATGGTCAGGATCCAGAAAATCAGAGCTTTTTGGTGGTGCATAACATGTGGTATACTTATGAACAGTCATTTTGTAACTAACTGAATAGTTTAAAAAAATCTCCTGGCCTGCCATTGGGCCCTTGGAGTTTTAAGGGGTTGAACTTGTTTCTAACTTCCATATTTTTATTCAAGGTTCAAAAAATCTTTATCAGTACCTAAAGCAAATGATTAATGATAATAAAATAAAAATGATAATAGAAAAAAATGACAGCATCCCTTTGTTCAAAGTGCCTCATCTTGTGCTAGTTTTGTTGTGGTGATATAGCTGCAGGTACGGAAGTGCACTTGTAGCGTTTTGTGCTCTCCCTAGAAGCAACAAACTCACAGCCAAAGCAAAGAAGCTGAAATTCAGAATCTGTTCTTCTGGCTGTTAAGTTTATTAAGTTTATTCACAAGTTACTTTAATGAAGTTGCTTCCCTTCAGTTCTCTTGTTCTCTGCACAAAGATATTTGCCTCACCCAGTTTGTGTCTCTGCCTTTTCATCAGCGTTGAGTTTTTTCTCACATGAATCAGTTTTCATAGCACCTCAGCCACCCATGAACAAAGCTTCTTATCAATGATGTAAGTAATCGATTGAGGAGAACATGTTTCAGAACTTTTTAAAAGCAAAACACGGACATAGATCCATGTAAAACAGGAAAGATAGCACAATCAAAAATGCATACAGATTTACTTTAGCACCCCTCAATTTGTAAAGGTTCTTTGCAGATGATGTCTTGCAGCAGCAGGCAACTCTGGTTGGGGGGTAAGATGATTTCTGCATAAAGAAACACTACCAAAAAGGCCATGTTTTGATCTTTTACAACTATGCCTAAGTTAAAGGGTGGCAACAAAAATATTCTTAATTCTTAAGCTACTTTTGTGTCCTGAAGGAATGAAGTATTCTGGCAAATTAAAAAAAATCAAAAAGAAATGGCTACATAACCTGACACACCAGATGAATTTGTTTCACACATCAATCTGGGAAAACTTCAATAGGAAATGTTTGAGAAAAGGAAGAGGCTTTGAAAAAAAAACTGGGAGGGTGATTGGGTAAACGTTCTGTCTGTCACATCTCTACGAGCTAATCAGAGCAACAAAACACGTGACGTAGTCGCTATCAAGCTGCGCGTGCACAGCTACTGAGGAAAAACGCAAAACATGGCAACTATAGACGTGTAAGTACTCGACTTTTGTCGTTTTCGAAAAGAAAACAACTTACTGTGGTTCTTTGTTCTTCTTCTAACTAAGAAATGTTGTCAAGGGGAGTGCAGGTGGTCGAGTGGTTTAAGGCACCACCCATGTACGCGGGTGGCCCGGGTTCGAATCTGGCCTGTGGCCCTTTACCGCATGTCTCTCCCCACTCTCTTCCCTGTTTCTGAATCTGTCCACTGCCCCTCCTCTATCAAAAAAAGGCATGAAAAGGCCCAAAAATAAATCTTAAAAAAAAAAAAAAAGAAATGTTGTCAAGTTCTGATAAAACGTACACTTTAGCAGCATCCACGCTAATCTCTTCCTCCAAAACTGCACTAACTCTTGCTGCTGCTTGTTTACATCACGACTCTGCTGCGCCTGAAAGTACTGCCCCTCGTCACTGATTAGTCCTGTCACCTTCTAACCGGGCCCAAATGGTTCAGGTGGGAGCTTTGCAAGATGGATTCACCAGTGAAAAACAAGGAAACGGGCGTATCCATCTGCTTTGCAAAGTTAACAGCTACAGGCAGTAATTTAAAAAGCCTCAGTCTAATGCCTGGATTAGCAGTGTCACATAATGTCCATGTGTGGTCTGTGTCCACAGAGCAGTTCAGTTTTGTTCAGTATAGTTTTGCCATGGTTTAGAACATTAAACTCTAATCTTGTCCATGTTTTCTAAGCTGATGTCCGTCCAGTCTTGCTTGTTTTGACAGGAAATCTATCAGTTTTAAGAGTTCCAGATCATTTGGCTCCGCTCACTAGAGCTGGTTGTTTGGCTCCCTAAAGGCTCTGCATTTGGTGCCAGTTTGGCTTTTTTTTAATGTGAATTAAATAACTGCAAAGGATGGAGGAAAGGAAACTGGCACTCAAACACTAGCTAGATAGTAGCTAACATAAAGAGCTGTTTTGTAGAACAGGCTTGTTTGTTAATAACTCACCTTTACTCAGTCACTGACCCCACAAGGTTTATTCGGTTGACAGTATATCACCATTTCAATAAGAAGCATGTTTGCAATAGAATGAGTAATCATATGTTAAAGGGGCTCAGCTGGCCTTTTAACTTTGTCCCCCTTCATCTGGCTAGACTGTAGTCTGGTGGGGTAATTTGCAATATTGATCCCCCCATGCCAGGTAAATCTATGGAAAAAAATTGTGAAGTGTAAGGATCGTGCTCAGTGTATAGTACGTAGACATTTTTTGATGATAACTTCAGCATAGAGATCCATTTAGAGCTCTAATGCACTAACTCTCCTCTATTCCCATTCACTCATAATGGCTGTCCCCAACTTCCTGCCCCCCATCAAGCACTTGGGATCACATGTCTGTATGTTGCTAGATTGGCAGGTAGGTCTTCAGGAGGAGAATAGACCAAGGGCAGACGTCTTATAAATAGATCTCAGGTGGTGATGATGGAGGTGGTTCATGTCTGTGATGAACAAAATAATAGGAATAATAAGCACAGAGATTTTTGAAGTCAGAATATGAATAATCTGCATACTTCTTTAAATTTCTTATGATTAATTAATCAACATTTTTGACCATACTGATATAAACCCAAAACCCACACTAGCAAGACAGTAAATAATGACAATAGATTCTGTATTCAGTATCTATTTTATTTTCATATTCACTCAGTCTCCTTTGAAGTTAAACTGAACATTTGTTTGTGTGTTGTGATGATTTCATGAAATAGGCGTTTTAATTAAATTGTTCCTATGAATGTTATGGTCGTTGCTGACACTTTCTCTTGTTTTCCTGTGTGCTCTTCACCAACAGTTCACAGGGAGCTCACTAACAGGAGGGAAAGAGCAGTTAAAGAGGCCGGAGGATGAGGACACAGTATCCAAACAGAACAAAAAGAGGCCTCGGCCCATTCTACTGCAGCACATGTCCCCACTACTAAAGGTACACTCTATTTAGATTAACTGCCTCAGGCAATGCGCCAGTGTATGTATACATGTCCTTGATCTGGAAAGAAGTTCAACAACTCTTTTATCATCCCTGAACCATCAGATAAAAGTTTCACCAACTATAACCTTGAATAATAATGACTCACTGAGTTTTGTTATTTTCAGAAAAAAATGAAGTATTCCTGTACCAAAGATCAGTCCTTTGCTTCAGTTGGGAAACACGGAGTCTTAAGAGAATTTTCCTTCTTTGATAAGGTGGGGCATCGTTTTCCAGCTATGCAGGATTTCCCTCCTCCTTAGTTCATGCTTGTCTTCTGACTCTCTGCCTACTTTCATTTTCCTTTCTTATTTGTCTCAGCTCTCCTTTTGTCTGTTTGATGAAGTGATTGGTCTGACTCCCCTGTCATTTTCCCTCACATCATTCAGGTTCGTCGCCTGTTTAAAAGCCAGGAAGTGTATGAGAACTTCCTGCGTTGCATCGCCTTGTTTAACCAGGAAGTAGTTTCAGGAGCGGAGCTGCTGCAGCTTGTCACTCCTTTCCTGGGGTGAGTGGATGACGAGTTGGTTAAACCAAATTAATGTGTAATGATAAGACAGTCTGGTATCACAGCATGGAAGGACAGTAACAAATTTTGAAGTGCTGACATTTATAAAATCTTTAAAGGATATTTTAAAAGAATTTTTATTCTTTCTTATTTGTATTTTTGTGCGTGGCAGGGGGAATTATTCTGATGACTTTTTTTTGTTTTTGGTCAGCTGTTCTGCACCTGATTTATCTGTCACTCATGATTTAATCCATCTCCTTGCAGGAAGTTTCCTGAACTGTACACACAGTTCAAGTCATTTCTGGGGGACAAAGAGCTCTCTCATGCTGTGTCAGGGCTGTCAGATCGCTACATGGAAGGGGGAGGGGGCCGGGAAGTGGATTACGCCTCCTGCAAGCGCCTTGGGTCCAGCTACAGAGCTCTGCCCAAGACCTACCAGCAGCCTAAATGCAGCGGACGCACCGCCTTATGCAAAGAGGTATACCAGCTTTTATTGTCTTTAAGAGTCTTAGCAGGTCACTGGATGGTTATGGCTGCCTTATTAACTTTAGATATAATTAGAGTTTTTAATTTACATTGGGTGCTTTCTCAATTAGTTGCATTGTGTGTAGCTGTAAAGGCCAAAGAAACGTGCTCACATGTTTTAACTGGCATGTATAACATATATCATAAATGATAAAAAGTTATCATTATCTTCTACTTAATGCTGATTAGACTTTCTCTGCATGTCTTTGTGTTTGTAGGTGTTGAACGACACCTGGGTGTCATTCCCCTCTTGGTCAGAGGACTCCACCTTTGTCAGTTCCAAGAAGACTCCTTATGAGGAACAGCTGCATCGCTGTGAGGACGAGAGATTTGAGGTGTGTATATCTAAGAACTATTCTATTTATACTTCTTGAAGAGCAGAGAAGCTTCTGTAAACTTACTCTATATATTTGTGTCCATCTAGCAAAAAGAAGTGACAATAAACTTAAGCATGCAAAGCACTCTGCACTAAACTGACTCCATACTAAACAGCTTTACATTTGCAACTTTCCGTCAACAGTTGGATGTGGTTCTGGAGACAAACCTGGCCACCATCAGAGTGCTGGAGAGCGTCCAGAAGAAGCTCTCCCGTCTTTCTCCTGAGGACCAAGACAGATTCAGATTAGACGACTGCTTGGGCGGCACCTCTGAGGTCATTCAACGCCGTGCTGTGTATCGAATCTATGGGGATAAAGCCCCCGAGATCATTGAGGGACTGAAGAGAAGCCCTGCTACTGCTGTGCCTGTTGTGCTCAAGAGGTCAGAACCTTCCCTTTATTTTATATTTCGTCACCTGTGCATCTAGTGACCATTTGTAATTAACTCATTCTGCACCTAGTATTACTCTGATTAAGAGGATATTGTAAAATACTCTTGAACTAATTTGCTTTTTATATCGGCACTATAAAGAAAGCATGCCCTTGCATTTAAACAGCTCATCTGAAATAAACTGCAGTGGTTGGAGACAGTAAGATAAGAAGTGTTTTTCTGACAATGTGAGTAAAATCATGAACAGGCTGCAACCATTGTTTTAACTGCTTGTGCATTCTGTTTACTGCAGGCTGCATATGTTTTATAAAGGGCAGCATTCCACTGATTGAAGGATTGTCTTTTTTAAAAAAAGAAAATCTTACAAGCAGACTGCCTTGTTTTTTTCATATAACAGCTTCAGTGACAGATGTCATTCTCAATTACTTACTATGTTTTGTAGAGAACATTGAAGGTGTTTCGATCTCCACAGATTAAAAGCCAAGGAGGAGGAGTGGAGAGAGGCTCAGCAGGGTTTCAATAAGATCTGGAGGGAACAGTATGAGAAGGCGTACCTGAAGTCCCTTGACCACCAAGGAGTCAACTTCAAACAGAACGACATGAAGGCCCTCCGATCCAAGAGTCTTCTCAATGAGATTGAGAGTGTCTATGATGAGGTAAAGACTTTGAGTTTTAAGGCTGGAATTAAGAGTAACTAATTCTATAGGTTGGACACAATACACCAAATTGAATATATTCATCATACTCAACATGTTCATAAAAAAGTAAACTTCCAATTTCAATATGGCAAAAAACCCTGTTACATTTTCAAGAAATGATAAAGATGAAAAAATGTCCTGATACTAGTGGTCACATACTGTACACATACTTCCGATGATCAGGTGTTTTGGCATTTAGTATCAAACAAAGCATCTGAATGTCCAATATTTCTAGTCACATGATTTATTTGAGCTTCAAATTGATGTTTTACCTTGGAATCAGGAGTTGACAAATCTTACTACTAGAATTTGCGGTGTGTCTGTCTGTCTCAATTTGTACGCCCAATGTTGCTCCAATTGTTCCTGATACCTCTCAGAAGACTTCTTTGGTGTACTGGTTCAAAAATGGTGCCATAAAATATAAATATGTACAGATTTTCTATAAAATCCAAAATTTTTGCACCTTTCGCTTCAGTTTCCCCCCACCCCCTTCCCACATGGCATAACTTCCCCTGTATAACACAAACGCTCATGCTGGGTTCCATTTTCCTCTGATGTCGGAGCTAGGAATGACGTCGCACCTGAGTTGAATGTGTTCCATTTGCTACAAGTTCACAACCTGGGGAACTTGGGTTTGCTCAGACTTTCTGCATCAGAATTCTGAGTTCAGGGGGCATTTTGGATGACGTACTTGACTGGTGGCTCTGAAATTCGATGTTTACGTTGCTCAGCTACACAGTTCCCTTTGTTTCAGCCTCTTCATTATTCGCAGTGATGACATACTCAAAATCCTTCCATACCGCTGATGATATTAAGCCTTTGGTTAACCAGGAAAACCTCACTTAGATTAAAATTCTGCTTTCCGAGAAAACTCTGGTCAAACTTTTCCAGCATAGTCCCCAGAAGTACTGCGCATGCTCAGAGAGAAGGCTTGGGTTTTACGTCATCTTGCGTACATAATTAGCCATGTGCTTGCCGTCTGAGGAAATAAACAACTCCAGCACCGCAGGACAGTAAATGTAGTAAGATCAGGCTACTTTTAGTTTATATTAATGCATTCTCGCAACATATCTTGTAGGTTACACAAAATATAATCTGCAAGCATTTAGTATTTACTTATCTGGTCATTGGCATGTTTTTTGCCGGACATTTTGACTGGTTATATTTTTATCTGCCGGACTTCCGCTGTTTTTACCGGCCAGTGCCGGCTAACGGAAACTCAGATATATGTATAACATTTCCCTATATAACAAAAACTGGTAACTAATGAGTGTGTTTCTCAATGATTCTCTAAACTGAAACAGTCTCACACTACACTTCGCTTCACTCTCTTCATTTTGCGTTTCAGCAAATTAAGATAATGCATTGCACTGCTCAAGTACTTCTTCTGTTTGCCCTCTCCCTCTCTCCTTAAGTTAAATCGCCCCCCTGATGGGTAAGATGTCCCATTGCTTTTGTTAAAACCCACTCACAATGTCATGACTGTAGATATTGTTGTGCAGTGCAGAATAAGACGTGTTTAGTCTCTTTATTAAATGCCAACATCAGATCGACTAAATTCCCCGTGATCGACCAAATTCTTAATGACCAGTTAATCGATCATTGATTAATTGTTCCCATCCCTAGTATCCTTCCCTCCTTTACCCACGTCGTTTCCTCACATCTTAGCTCCACCCAGCAAGGATTTGAAGGAGAGGTGTGAGGAAGAGACAGGAGGAGAGAGGAGGCACATTTTAGTGAGTGAAAAATCCTTCCCTTTACAGCGTCAGCCTGAGAGACATCAGTTACTGATGATGATCCGATCAGCTTTAGATTATTTCACTTAAATAAGGTCTGAAAATATAGTCATCAAATGTCTGAATAAACGACCAGTATTTACATGCAGCATTCTTTATTTTACATATCTAATTATCAGTGGAATTACTTTGGCTGATAAATTAAATCATTTTATCCTCCTCTGAAATATCCTTATTTATGTACAGATGCGCATTATAAGTTATGTTATATGAAGGTTTTTATTTCATTCATTTTCTTGTCTTGTTTTTCTTCTTCTTCTTTTTTTTTTTTTTTTTAAGATTTAATTCTGGGCTTTTTCGTGCCTTTATTAGAGAGAGGAGGACAGTGGATAGACTCGGAAACAGGGAAGAGAGCGGGGAGAGACATGCAGGAAATGGTGCACCATGCCAGATTCGAACCCGGGCCACCTGTGGCCAGCGTGCCCAGTTTCTTGTTACTCTTAATTGAAAGGCAGAGTTAAACATGAAATCTTTCCATGTCTTGGGTAATGATTATGGGTGTAACAGTACAGAAAAATTTCGGTTTGGTACGTACCTCGGGTTTGAAGTCACAGTTCGGTACGTTTTTGGTACTGTAATTGAAGCGAATAAATAAAATTAAACTTTTTTTTTTTTTTAATTAAATTGTTTTAAAATAAATGGGCTGAATAAATTACATTTAAATTATAAATAATTCTGCAACCTCCTTCCAAAAGTTCTTCAATAATTAAAAATAATAATAAATAATATAATGATATATTTATTAATTAATTATAATTGATATAAAAATAAATAAATAATTCAGCACTGGATTACTTTTTTAACCAATGGGACCTACTACAAAGTTTGGGAGAACTGTTCACAGCCCATCTTGGTGGATAAAGAGGTTAGAGCCATGTGAAATCTGAGGATAACTTAACCAATGACGCAGCTGCAGACATGATGGAGTCCCCTCTCCCCCTCCTCCGAGGCTGACGGTTGAAGGTAGAAGTAATTTGATTCACAGAGCCAGAGCACCGTTGTTATAATAAAAACGATCTTAAATAATAGGAAATATATAACTGGCTGGGGAGACTTTTTGTTGTTCCTCCTCGTTACACTGACGTTCTTGTTTGAGTGGTTCTTTTTAAAATGCTTTGATTGGTCTGCTGGACGACTTGCTGTCAGCGACACAGCTGCTGAATAATGTCAGCACTACTGTTGTTGTCTTTTTCCACTGTTGTATTTTACTGGGCAACAAAGTGTTCCTAAACAGGACACTTTTATCTGGGAATATTCAGGTTGTTGCTGTCATTCGCTGTGGTTGTGTGGATGCCAGGACAGTGTGACAGTGAGTTGCGCTCTGGTTTTCTGTCTGTCTTTGAGCTTCGTTCCACATGTATCTGTTCGGTACAAATAAACGTACCTTTACACCCCTAGTAATGATGCATGAAAATGCTGACTTACAAGTTTTGGACTCAGGAAATGAATAGGACATTTTCTTGGACTTAAGAAGTACCTCTATCGATTTTCTTGCACAAAGGTCAAGGTCTTTCTCTATAACAGGCTCAAACTCCTTTTGGCATGAAGAAAAGATGGAATTTAGTGGTGTAAGGTCACGGTAACTGTTATCTATCAAGACATTATATAAGTGGGCTGCTTTGGCTCTGTTGGTAGAGCAGATGCTCCATATGCAATCAGGATCAACTCCAGCTGCTTTGTGTATTTCATCCCCTGCTATGGGTTTCACCAGCCGTGTGTAAGTTCAAACATAGCCCAGTTTAAATTAGGGCTGGATAACAAATCGATTGTATTGATAAATCAGGTTTTTGGAAAATCAAGATTTTGAAAATTGAAAATCAAGATCTTCTATTAAACTTTTCTGCAATAATACCAAGAGTAAAAGCTAATGTAAGAAGCTTTAATTTTATGTTAATTCTGACAACCCTGTAAACAAAATGATACCTTTTTTTCTGACATATTTCTCGTGTAACTACAGTGTTCTCAAACTAAAGAAAAAACTTTAGCATTAGCATTAGTTTCAGGGTGTTTCTTGAGGAGATAAAAACTTTCAGAGCCTGAGTGTTAATGTAAATAACCCCTTCATAGTGCACTTTTAACGACAAGTTTACAGCTTCCACTTTGACCTTTAAAGGAACATGCAACATCAATTTTGTTACATATTGTTGATAAAAATAAAAGAAACTTGTTTGAGAAGTTCCTCTTTCATTTGAAAACAACAAAAAAATTAGATTAAAATCGTAAATCGAATTTGTTGTGAAAAAATCAGAGATTCGATTTTTTAACCATATTGCCCAGCTGTGGTTTGAAAGCAAGTTCTTACTTGTGACTGAGTTTATGCTCTAACATTTAAGGAGTTCCATCAGCTGTGATAGTTTTAATGTAGGCTTAAGTAATAACTTTAGTTTTACACCCACCTCCTACTAGACATAAATTCCTCCATGAAATATGACTATTATTCTGCTGACCACCATGAAATAATCACGCATTTTTAGCAATTTCAGCCCTTAATGTCGTTGTTTTATACTAAATTTAAGTTTTAACTTAACTAAGTTCAAGTAGGGTTTGATGTGGACTTTACTCCATAACTTAAGACAGTACTTACGCACAGACTGTATAGCAGGGTACTGCTCTTTTCCCCTACACTTTCTGTCTTTCCTCAGCTTTCTTGACAAACAAAGGCAAAGGGGTTGTCAAGTCGGGTCCCTATTTCAACTGTGTTTTGTTCATTTAGTCAAACGACATCTCCAACAGTTGCACTCTCTTCCCCATTACGTCCTGCATCTTCTACTGTCTTCTGCCTTCAAATCCTGCTGCTAAACTTTTCAAAATGTGGTTATGCTGCCATGTATTCCTACCTTGTGACAGACTGATCTCCTGTCAAAATGTGCCTCAAAGTTCCTGTCCCAGAGCCAACTGGGCTTGATGGGTCCCTGTCTACCCAGCCATTTAGGCTCTGGGGTGATGGTAGGACATTTTAGGTAGCCCATACCAGGATTTTGACATGACTGTCCTCAACACCCAAAAGGTCTCACCAACAAAATCCTCCTCCTTCTACTTTCTCACTTCATCCAGTGTCCCTGCCTAGCCTGAGCACAGCCTCAGCACACCTCACTACTGTCTACATACGTTCTCTACCAACAGCTTCCTTCTATTTTTGGAACCCGCTTTGTTCCATGCCGGTTTGCCTCAGCCAAGCCCTGAGCCTCTCCGGCCTAGATGCACATTACTTGAAATCTCAGTGTCTAAAATTGGCCTCTGCCTCCTGTACTTCATGTCTTAAAGCTCATTCAACAAAATTCAATGTCACCGTCTGATAGGACTGAATAATGTACAGATAACATCAAAACCATCATACATTTCTTCACAAATGCAACATAACGTTCATGAAACACTTCCTATGCATTTCTTTTGTCCCATTCTCATGTACATAGTTTTTTCAAGAGGGAATGGATAGGTTGTCTACAAATTAAGCCACGTTCAGCTGAAGGCCGAACCTAGTATGGTCACAATATAAAGTTTTATTAGATGGTCAAAGATCGACCTTCTTATGGCTTAACACTAGTCTCTTTCCTTTAAGCATGATGTCAAGCATTTTCTGTGGAAGTTTTCTTGCATCTGGTTTATTTGAATTTTTATTTCTGTCCCATGATGTCTGTGATAGATTAATGAGCAATCATCCTCCTCTCTACCTTTGAGTACTTGTTAATAGAAAGATGATCTCTGGTATAATGTCCATCCAGTAAGTGGTTGTATTTAGGCTTACTGATGTAATCTGTAACTTGTCCTGTGGGTGGAGACATTTATTTGAGAGGTGGCAATTTCAGGTCATTTGATCTTTCTTGAAGCTGCTGTTGAGGGTAAACTTTATTGCTGCAAAAAATACCCATACTTTAAAGATCTGTTTCTTTGAGATCAATGAAAGCTACAGAAATCTAGGATTTGTGACTGTGTGTCTCCTTCCCACATTAATCTGAGCTTTCTGTCTGTCAGCGACAAGAGCAGAGCACAGAAGAGGGCGGTGTTGGACAGCAGGGCCGTAACGGCTCTGGTGCAGCCTCAACGAGTGAGCCTCACATGGTGTTTACGTATGAAGACAAGCAGATCCTGGAGGATGCTGCGTCACTCATCATCTATCACGTCAAACGCCAACCTACCATCCACAAAGACGACAAGGACCACATCAAGCGCATCATTCAGCACTTTGTCCCTGACCTGTTCTTCTCCCGCCGTGGCGAGCTCAGCGACACTGAAGACTGGACTGATGAGGAGGCTGAGCCTGAGGAAGGGGGTGAGAGAGGAGGTGGGGGAGGAGGAGGTGGAGGTGGAAATGGAGCAGCACCAGCAGCAGTAGGAGGAGGAGGAAATGGTAATTCAAATAATCAACCAGGAGGAGCAGCACCAGCAGCCACAGGAGGTCAGTCTCAACTCCAACCTGCCCCATCACAGTCCCAGATCCTGTCCCAACCTCAGCAGCAGCAGCAGCAGCAGCAGCTAAACGGGGAATCCAGACGGAGGCGCTGTAGCCCATCTCAAACCGCAGACACAGAAGCTTCCACCACCTCCAGTAGCATGAGCCAACCTGCAGGCACCAACACATCCACACCTGGATCAACGCCAATGGAGACAAGCTCAGGTGTACCTGGGGAGAAGGTGGACCTGCGCGACCCCGAAGCAGAGCACCAGAAAGAGCTGGACGGTGTCTACAACCTTTTCTTTGTCAACAACAACTGGTATTTCTTCCTGCGGCTGCATCAGACCCTGTGTTCACGGCTGTTACGGGTTTACCGACAAGCAGAGCGGCAGCTGCTCGAGCACCGGGCGGAGCAGAGCCGGGAGAGGCTGCTGATGGCGGAGGGGAGGAGGGAAAAGGCATGTGACCTCGCCATGGAGCTCCGCCTCAAACAGCCCAGTAAGTTCAGTGACTGGTTGGTTGCATAGATCCTAAAATACTATTTTTTAGCTGGTATAATAAGCTGCCATATCTGAATCATCATGATCAAATGAACCCGGAGTGGGAGGTTGAGTTTTGTTTTAGATCCTTGAATTATGATTAAGAGCCACCCATACATATGACATCATCATCATCATCATCAGAGACAGGTGTTAATTGTTTAAGGAAGGTTTTTCCCTGGTCACGTGGTTTTGGATGCTCTCATTTCACCCAGATTACTCCAGGATTACCTGTGCTGAGTCATACTACAAAATCAAAGCTTATGATAAGGATGAAAATATTCTCCTTAACAGTGTTTGAAACAGCTTATTGTAAAGATTAAAGGTTGAACCTTAAAAAGGGGTTTTATGGTTAGGTGTAGCCCTGTCATAATAAGTTAAGGAGAACTTAAGTAGAACAGTATTTATTTTTCAGTGGCCTTAAGAGAGGGCAAAATAAGTGTAAAATCTGTTGAGGCACATTTTAAAGTTAATTTGTACACTATAAAAACCATGATGATCCAAATTCCATTGCTTGTTTATATGTTGCAAGTCACTGCACTTGGAGGTAATCAGCTGGGATGTACAGCCAGCTAAGGAAGTTTTATCACAACTAAATAGATATGAACAATTTGGGAAAATAATTCAATTGCGATATTTTTCCCCAATATTGTGATTGCAATTTGATATGCAATTATGGCTTAAGTTCCTCATCTTATGTATTTTCCAACAAACACAATATAGAATTATAGAGTATATAGAGTTATTGCTTGTTACCAACACAATATTAGACTAAATTATGGTTTAAGTATTTTGAAAAAAGTATGTGGTCTTGATAATTTTGACTCGTATTGCAAATTGGATATGAATTGTTGCATTGAAGGGTGGGATCATTTTTTATGTCAGTCTAATATATAATAACAAAAATGTACAAAAATTAAGCATGGTTTGTAATGCATAATATCTCTGCTGCAAAAAAAAAACAGTATCAAAGTGGTATTTTCATACAAATTTCAGGTTAAGGAAATATTGCAACTTCTGCTATTTGAAAATTGCAGAATTAGATTAATTCGCATATTGCGAATTAATCTAATTTTCGATTGATTGCCCAGTCCTAAAACTAGATATGTGATACTATGCCATTCTTGAAATGTGACTGCATTGTAAAGACGATTAATGTTAATATTCATTCTTGATCCGTTGGCATATTATTACTCTGAAGAGTGTTGTCTTTAAAACATAACCAAACTAGGGAAAATGGCTTAAAAGTAATGGGGAGCATCACTAACAATATGGCATGACTTAATTAGTTGAACGAACCCCAAATATTCAAGTTCCAGTTTGGAGTTTTTAATATGATAAGAAACGGACTGAATTTAGTACTGATGTTTGTGATGATGTACAAAAGACAAGGAGACCACCACTGAGATAAAAGATTATTTCTAAACAGATAAATTATGTGCCTGTCATTGCAGTAGATATCAGATGTAAGAATGAATATTTTTCCATACCAAAGATTAATGTAATTTGCGTTTGACAAGTAAAATTAAAGAAGGGTGAATTTGTAGTAGCCCGAAATACTACTTGCTAATGTACAGGACAGGATATATAGGGATAATATCAAATCTGGTGCAGTTTTAATACCTATTATTTTATCTATAAAGTTGGACTATATACCGGTGTAGGCAACATACTTTTATAAAGTGATGAGACAAGGGCTGAATGATTTGGGGAAATAATCTGACTGTGATTATTTTTTCCAACATTCCTTCTGCAGTATAATATATGATTATTTTTTAAGTTCTTCATTTTGTGTATTTTTCAACAAACACAAACAGTAAATACTTCTATATTATTACTAATACAGTGTAAGATAGATTAAACTAGGGATAACAATGGAAAAAAATCTAACTGGGATTATTTTTATTTATAGAACAAATTTAATTTAAATTGCAGTCTTACAGATAGTGATCGTAAGGAAAGTAGGATTTTTTGTTAATTATTCTTAAACGAATATTTGCACGATATGTAAAGAATAACATCTCTGCTGCAAAGAAAAAGTATTACACTGTAATTCTGACTGACGCTTCAGGTTAGAGAAATACTGCACCATCTGTGGTTTTAAAATTGCAGCAGGCCATATTGCATTTAATCTAAATTTCGATTAATTGCCCAGCCCAAGGTGAGACACATGCCATCATTATCGCGAGAGTGTGCAGCTGCCACTGTCACAAACTGCACAGGATTGAAAATTCCTCCAATTCATGGTGTTTTTCATAGTGATGTGTTGGAATACATAACATCAGACAGACCAGACCAGCAGGGGGTGGATGCCATTTTTTTAAACCAGGGCATAAATATTGTTTTAAATTATGGATACTACTACTGAGTCTCAAGTCCCTCTGACATAACATTATTTTATTTCATCACTGAAGAAAACAGGCATTGATCAGATTTTGCAGGGGGGATTATAAGCTCAAAACACATCAGCATTGTTTATGTAATTGAACCAAAATGTGGTACCATCAACTGTTGGCTTCAAGAAAAAAAAAGACTTTGCATTCGCTCAGAGTAGCATGCAACCATAACTACAGCTGAATGATTAAGGAAAATAATCTAATTGTGATTTTTTTCTCCCATTATTGCAATTTCATATGTTATTATTTTTTGAGCAAGCGTTAAATCATTCTACATTATAACAAACATGATAATTGGTAGATTAAACTAAGGCTGAGCAATTTTCTCTCTCTTTTTTATTAGACAGTTACAAAAACAAGGGAAGTAAAATTTATGTCAACCATTCTTGAAAAAATGACACTTGGTATGCTTGTATGGTGTGTAAAGGATACAGTGCTGCAACACTGTATTAAACTGGTATTTGGAACAAATTTCTGTTAAAGAATTAATGCACCCTATGCAATTTGAAAATTGCAGTGGTACAAATTATGATTCATATAAAGTTTTATTAATCACCCAGCCCTAATCACAACCCTGGCTTCAGCTGCTACATAAAAAAATCACCTTCATCTGCTCAGGTAAACTCTGAAAAGCGCTCTAAAGGTTTGTAGAATGTCCTGTTACATACGAATATTACTCAAATGGTAAAATTGGCAGAATAAGAGTTAATTAGTGGGCGTGACAATCTGGCAGATTGTTTAAATGTTATGTGTAAGGTCAGTTCATTAAAAACGACTACTAGGGGAACATAGGTAAAATGTCACATCAAGAAAACAAAAATTCTATCTTGATGAGAAACTTAAATAATTATAGTTGTGATGATGAGCAATTTGTTTATTTCTGCAATATAAAATGGATAAACCAGATGGACTTGTGACTTACTTTGGCTTTTTAATTCAAGCTCAGCTCGGCTTCTACCGCTTATATTTAAAATAGTTTGTTGTTCCACCAAAATATAGTTTCTCCAGTAGTAGGTAGTGAGTTAGAAACGAAAAATCTCAATCCCTAGGTGCCAGTAGATGTGCCAACTTCATACAGTGAAAACTGATTGTACTATAAGACGGACACAGCATAGAAACTGCACATTATGGACTTTGCTGAAAAAGTTAGTCTTGATGCAGGAAGGCAGTTTAAACCTTTGACTGTGACTTATGTTTAAGAATTTATGGTAATTGTCCTTTTTTTTCTACTGGATATTTTGTACAAAACTGACAAAAATTGAAGTACTCACAGGAGCTTTATCTTTACTTTGAGATGATACAAAACATGAACATCTTCCTTATGGTAAAACAGTTCTATAATATCAAAATGAATTATGACATTGCTAGCAGCTCCACCTCTTCATGTAAAGCTGCTCAAGACTTTCTGTAACATATACCCTCATCTCCCTACAGATGACTTCATGACACTGTAGCAAAGTGCTGTAGTAAAAGTTGTGATATCTCTTTCTTCCCACAGGTGAAGTAGAGTTAGAAGAGTACTACCCAGCCTTTCTGGACATGGTGCGCAGCCTCCTGGATGGAAACCTGGACTCTACACAGTATGAAGACACTCTCAGAGAGATGTTCACTATCCATGCCTACATCGGTTTTACCATTGATAAGGTTATCCACAACATCATTCGGCAGGTAAAGAAAGTTGGCCAACACATTGAGCCCATCATATTTCACACAATTTATACCCACACAGTATTCAAGAGTGTCATTCTCTCATTTGTAATTTCTTTGACTCCAGCTGCAGCACCTGGTAAGTGACGAGGTGTGCCTGCAGGTGGTCGATCTTTACCTTGCTGAAAGGAAGAGGGGTGCAGCGGGGGGCAACCTGTCCTCACAGTGTGTCAGAGCAGCCTGGGAGACGAGCTATCAGTGGAAGGCAGAGAGAGTTATGGCTGAGGAGAACTGCTTTAAGGTGAGCTCAGGGTTCTAGACATGAAGTTTACCATCACATATGCTACTGTGGATTATTGGCTCAGTTTGTAGGCTACAAAATATAATCAAAATCATTTAATCACAACAGCAAAACACACAATATACTTTATTTGTAACAGTGCAATGTTAGAATTCATGGTCTTACAGATCTCTCTTGTTACAGTCTTTCCCCCAAAACTCATTTTCTTTCGCTATCCAGCGCTACAGAAGTACTGATTTAAGTTTCAGCATAACTTGAGATGACAGTGCCACTACTTATACTTCAGGATCATACCTACTGTTTCTTAAAATCCACCTGAATATAAGTATAACAGCCCTTTCCTTTTTCTTTTTTTGTATTACCCTTATCCTTTGAGTTGCCTGCTTTAAATTACCTGTGGGGAGCTGCTTCTTGTTTATTTATTGTCTTCTTTGTCATCAGGTGATGTTCCTCCAAAACAAGGGTCATGTGACAATGACCATCGAACTCCTGGACACTGAGGAAGCTCAGGCTGATGACCCATTAGATGTTCAGGTAAACATATTTAATATTAAACAAATACTTGTTTATTACTTCAGGCTGGTACAAACAGAAAATGTACAGTATCATACAGTTCAGTATTTATTAATATATGCTGTCCTCTCCCTCAGTGCCTGTCAAGCTACATGGAGCAGTTTGTAGGAACAGAGTCAAGTCTATGTTCTCAAGTAGAGGGCTACTTCTTCAAACCCGTATTTCTGCCCAGGTATTACAGTTTAACAATGCTCAAAACATCTGATATTTACATGTTTAGACTCCATCGTACATGCATTCTATTTAGTCTACATATATACAAATCTTAAAGCCATCAGTCTCATATAAATCAGTCAATCCATCAATATTTATTTGTATTATGCCAATTCATAACATTTAAAAAAAAATCTTTACTAAATTTTGTAAATTAACAGCAGTTGGCTTCCATTCATATTTTATACGTTCATTTAAAGGTATCTGAATGTATGCATTTTTCCATCCATGACTGTTGTGTGAGTAATAGGAGTCAACCGGTCAAGCTGTAGGTAGGACTATTTATGAAAAAATGCAAAACACTGCAGCAGAAGAATGCTGGAGGTCACGTTACATTTTGGGAAAAAGGTTGTTTGCAGATGACGTCACGTCACAGTGATGAACTCCAGATGGAGGGCAGAAAAGGATTTCACAGGGTGTCTGAATGATCTTAATGTATTAAGAGTTGACAAATCAACTCAGCAAAAATTTAAGCTTTTAAAAAGTATTAAAAAGTCATGAATGCAAGACCATGAGGTCTTAAATTTTTTAGCTGTTTCTAGATTTTTCTTAAGAGTTTGTGGGCTAGTTTTTTTGCTTTTGCCTTTAGTTTTTATCACAAGTGAGATTTTCATGGAACTCTTATCGGACCAGATGTCAGTCTGCACGCTTGTTTATGTTGTGGCTTGTTGAGGGGAATGTGAAAAGAGCGGCATGCCATGATGTAAAGTCAATCAGATCAGACAGTGTAGAGAGATCGAAGAGGGCTCAAACTGCCGCGCCATCAGCTCTAGACACTTCCTCAAATGGGTAGCTAGGTTGTATTGGAAAATGCAGGTTTTCTGAAAAGTGGTTTGAGGAGAAGGTGTTGGAGCTGGGGCTGATATCTGTCAACATTTTACAAGATTTTGCAAGTAAAAAGCAGCTTTGCAGAGAAGCTTTTTCCCAGTGTAATACTAGCACAGACTCTGTTAACGTTAGCACGTCCAGCATCTCAAAAAAGATTTATTTGTATACTACAGTAACAAAAACTGTCTGCATTTTCTTGAATATTTGTCACATTCTTGTCTTACAATTTGCACAAAACAGCACATAACTATCACCAAATTAACTGGTTAGAAATTCAAAAAGCAAAGGGGTCTTAAAATTTATTGAAAGGGTCTTGAAAAAGAGCACCAACAATTTGTAACCCATTTCGTAGTTTCCATTCTAATAATTATCTCCCTTCTTTGAGGAACCTGCGTCGTTTCCGGCGCTGGCAGGTGCGGCAGGTGGAGGCCATGCGCTGCAGGAGAGAGTGGCACCGCAAGCTGGGTGTGGAAAACGCTGGGAGTCTGGACTGTCGATTTAAACTCAACACTCACAAGATGGTGTTTGTGATGAACTCTGAGGATTACATGTACCGCAGAGGAGCACTGGTCAAAGCCAGGAAGGTAGGTCATCAATGTGTCGATGTGTTGTTAATGTCTGTCTCTGTTCAAATCCACACAAGAAGCTCAGACAGTTTTCTCCTCCACAGTCACAGCACAGAGTGGCAGCAGGCCAGCACGACCGCTTTGACAAGTGGCACCAGGGCTGGCTGGCCAATCACGTCACGTCGTCAGCAAAACGCTCGGTGCAGAACTGGCTCATGGGAGAGGAGGAGGAGGACATGATCCCCTGCAAGACTACCTGCCTGTCAACTGAGGTGAAAGGGCAAACGGTGAACAGATACCAAGTTCATTACAGCAGTAGCAAAGCCCCAGCCTCACCGTAGAGGCCTGCAAAGAGAGACACAGTACGTTCCCACACAGACACACAGGTAAATGCATGGACATACAGAACTTCATACACTAAACACAGACATGAACAGCTGCAGTCTCTACCTTCCTCATAATGTTCACTCATTCACCTCCACTGATGGCTGAAGAAACTGGAGTGAGTGGGTGCACAGCGACTGATGATGTGGAGAAAAAGGACAAACAGACAGTGAAGTAATCAATGAAAGTGAACTCAGCCCTGACTGATAGGATGAGTTGGACACCACGGCACAGACGTCAGCAGCATCATCATCATTATTCTAGCTTCTCTGGTGGCACTAAACAATGATGGGACTGACGGACACAGATGATTGATCAGGTGAGAAGTTCTGTGATCATGGAATTTGTTTCAGAAATGTGAATGTCTGTTTCTTTTTCTTTATTATTTTTTTAAAGTCAAGTGTAGTTTTTAGCTTCTAAAGCCAGAGAGCCTTCTGTTTGTTGGTTGGTTGGTTTCTGTGTGTTTATATGGAGAGATAATGGTAAACGTGTGTATGTATGTGTATCCTGCTCTTCATTTTGTCTGTTTGTATGCTCAGTGCAGGCTCCACAACTCTAGTAATTACTGTATGTGCATATATACAACAGGGATCCTGCGCTTTTATATATGCATCTACACGAGTTGAATGAAGCATCTTAAGATCATGTGGTTCTTTACAGTGTTTGCTGTCAGCCAACTCTTGATGTTTGCATTTTGGGTTTTTTGTATTTTTTTCCTTTTTTTTGTGTTGTAGCTATACAAGATATCACCAGGCAACAAGGAGTCCTTAAAATTAATCGGTTTAATATGGATGAAGCAGTCAAATCATGTATCATATTCATGATACTAAATGTTTACTTTGTATTGTCTTTTTTTGCATACTGACATTGAAAATAAAGCAAAATATCAGTGTTAAAATAGAATGTATAACATTTATCCTGTATCAGTTATCACAAAATAAACAACCTAGTTGTGACCTTCTTAGACGCTGACTGGCAGGTTGTTTGTTGGCTTAAAGGAATTAAACTCACTAGATAGGACTTCATGAATTTACTGAGCTGAAACAATGAGAAAGAATCTTTTTTTCTGTTTCAGAGAGTGAGGAACAAGCTTCTTTTTTATCATTTGTTTTCAGAAAGGACAAATTGCATAGCTTTTTACTGTATTGCTTTTATTTAGCAAATTCACCCTCTCCTTTTGTATTTAGTACAGGTGCATCACAACAATTAGAAGATCATGGAAACGTTATTTTTTCTGTGATTTCATTCAGACAGTTATATTTTCATGTATTCTATACGCATTTCATACAAAATGACACATTTCATGACTTTTTTGTGTGAATGTTGATTACGGCTAACAGCTCACAAAAATCAAAAATCCACTATCTCAAATACTAGAATATCAAAAAACACTGATTAAAAAAAAGATTTCTAATACAAAAATGTCAACCTTTTGGAGAATTAAGCTCATTTATTCACACTTGGTCAAGGCTCTGTTAGCACCAATTACTGCATCAATGCAACATGCCATGGAAGCCAATCAGTTTGTGGCACTGCTGGGGAGTTAAGAAGCCCAGGCCGCTCTGATAGCAGCCTTCGGCTCATCTTGAGTCCAGTGTCTCTATATTCCTATTGACATTTCCTGAGAGTCTCTATGGTGTTCAGGTCAGACCAGTTGGCTGGACAATCAAACACAGTAATACCACGGTCAGCAAAGCAGTTTCTGGTAGTTTTGGCTTCACTGTGGGCTGGTGCCAAGTTCTGGGAGAAAAGGAAATCAGTATTTCTATAAAGCTTCTCAGCAGATAGAAGCATAAAGTGCTCAAAAATCTCCTTGAAGATGGCTGACAGCGTTGAATCTGGACTTTTTAAATCACAGTGGACCAACAGCAGCAGCTGACATGGCCCAAACTACACTGGATTTCAAACACCTCAGATACTGTCTCTCTCTGACCTTTCTCCAGACTCTGGGATCGTGATTTCAAAATCAAAATCAAAATTTACATTCATCTCAAAACAGGATTTTTGACCACTGAGCAACGGTCCAGTTCTTTTTCTCCTTAGCCCGGGTGAGCTGCTCATAATTAATATGGCTCAGGATTAGTAAGGAACACGGCATTTGAAGCCCATACCAGGGACCTGTCTGTGTGTGGTGGCTCTCCAGCCCTTGAGTTCTAGAATCCTCTGAAGTCTGAGCTCATCTCTGATGCTTGTTGCCACACTTTTTCTCTTCCTGTTGCCTTTCCATGAATATGCTTTGACTCAGCCTCTGAGAACAGCCTGACCTTCCAGCAGTGACCTTATGTGCCTTACCCTCCTTGTAAAGGATGAAGATGATTGTCTTCTGGTCAAGAGTCAAATCAGCAGTCTTCCCCATGTTTGCAGTTGTGTGTACAGAACCAGAGTGATGGAAAAAAGGCCCAGGAAACTTATGCAGATTGGACTTTTCCACAATGTTCTAATATTTTGAGATAATAGATATTTTGAGATGGTTGTTTTTTATTTTTGTGAGCTGTAAGCTGTAATCATCAAGATTGAAACAAAAACGTCCTGAGATTTATTACTCTGTATGAGATGAATCTAGAAAGTATGGAAAATTAAAGTTTTTTAAATTAAATTCCAGGAAAAAACTTTACTTTCACTTGATATTCTGTTTTTACCTGTATATAGTATTAATTAGGGTTAATTGATAACAAAGCCTTTAGTTTATCAGATTATTTTTTGTCAGTCAATTGATAGCACTATGTGTTAAGGAGGTTTGGACTAAAATGTGTGCATAAATATTTTTCTTGTCTGTTCAGCCAACTTAAGATTCGATAAGAATATTTTGTCCTCTCTGTTTGGAGAACAATTCTCCATTGTTTCTTATTCTTGAGAAACTCTGAAGCCTTTTAAAGTTCCCCTCACTACTCCTAACAGGTTTTCACTTTAGAAGCTATCTTATGAGTTACATTTTTTTGTGTAAAATTACCTTTACTAGGATCTAGTCTTAAATTGAAGAGGAAACTAATTGAAAAAGTGGTGCAAACCCAGGTCAACTCCGGGCACAGGTTGTCAACTGTGCTGTTCAGATAAGTCAACCTGCTTTGGGAGAATGTATATTCATAGAAACTCCAGAAGTGTTTTTTCATTTGAGGTTAAAGGTATTTTTCCCATGAATTTTAAAATCTATTTGATGATGACTTCTCACAGAGTTTGCAATGTTACCTTTTGATTTAGTGGAGTCTTCCTTATCTTTCAGGAAGCAAGAATTTGTAGGCTTTTCACGATGATTCATTCATCCATACTGGCACATTGAACATAACTGTTTCAGACTCAGTCTTCCCACAGAGCATCATGAAAAATGACTCAAATCCCAAACTGCTGCCAGTGTTGTTGGCTGAGCTCCTCGAGCTGTTAGGAACCACTTGTCAAACAAAAACATAGTCAGCACCTGCAGTGCCACTTTTTACCACCGGGCTGCACATGCTGTATTTCTTAAACTCACACAAAAGAGCATGACTTACACAGGGTCTGAAAGGCATACATCTTTATGATCGAACTAAAAATAAACTGCATACAGAAATAACAAATAAATGAAGCAACAGCAAAGCAAATATCTGAAAGATTAAAAAATGGCAAGCTACACCAGAGGAAGTATAAACACCTTAAAACCACAGCACAAAGCTGTGACCTGTGTGAATGTTTACTGCATCCATCTTAATGCCTTAGACTGCAGGAAGTACTGGATGGTGTCTGAGTGATATCAATGATTAGGTTACTAAAGGGAGTAAATCATTGGCAGCTGTAACTAACTAACTTTCAGTCAACCTAGTAACAAAGAGGCAGAGCTGAGGCAGATCTTAACCTCCTGACAAAAAGCTGCAGATGAGGAAGAAATTATTGCCCCCCTCAAAAAGTATGTCCCAAATGCTGTTAAACAGTGCAAGGAATTCTTAACCACTTTCAAAACATCCTAGTATTATTTTGGATACTTACATATTTTACTTTGCACACAGAAACAGAATTATTTCATTAATGATTATTGAAATCATTAGCTTCCCCCTGATGCTAATAGGCAGCTTTGTCTCCTTTTTGCTGGATGTCGGCCCGCAATTTGTTGTAGTTTTCAACAAGTCTCAGACACATCACCTGAGGAATCCCAGCCCAAGCTTTTCCAGATTTGATAATAATAATAATAAATTTTGTTTGTATTGCACGTTACATTTCAGCAATCTCAAAATGCTACAGAGCAGAAGAATAATACGATCTAATTTTAAGATTAAGAGGAGAACCTATAAAAGACATTTAGCAAAAAGCTTTTGTAAAAAGATAGGTTTTTAGGCCTCGTTTAAAAGCATCCGCAGCCTTTGGGGCCTTCAGGTGGTCAGGGAGGGCAGTCCACAGCCTCAGAGCTGCGGAGAAAAAGGCCCGATCACCCATAGCTTGGTTCTGGGGGCTTGGAGGCTGTTTTTGGTTGCAGAACGGTGGGGTTTGGGGGATGAGGAGTTCCTTGAGGTACTGGGGGTCATGTCCGTGAATGCACTGATGGGTGAGGAGGGAGAACTTGTACTCAATTCTGTATGGGACAGGGAGCCAGTGAAGAGATTTCAGAATGGGGGTGATGTGACCCTCAACAGGATCCCGGCAGCGCTGTTCTGGATGTACTGCAATCTCTGGATGCTCTTGCCAGAGATCCCAATGAGGAGTACATTACAGTAGTCTAGCCTGGAGGAGACAAAGGTGTTGACGAGCTTCACTGCATCTGCCAGGGTGAGTGTTGGACCGAGTTTAGCGATGTTCCTGAGATGGTAGAATGATGTCTTACTGAGGTGTTTAATGTGGATGTCAAAGGTGAGTTGAGGGTCCATTTTAACACCCAAGTTGGTGACAGATGTGGATGGTCTTCTAGCATGGACCTTGGTCTCCAGTTCACCTCACAGATTTTCAATGGCATTGACGTCAGGGCCTTGTGCAGGCCAGTCAATAACATTCACGCTGGTCTTCTGTTCTTCACCAGGAACCACACATGCTTTGGGTCATTATCGTGATAGAAGACAAAGCCACAACCAAGACCCAGTTTTGCAGCTTGAAGTTTTCTTTCAAAATCTTCACATATCCTTCTTTCTTCAGGATTCCTTCCACCTTTAAGAGATTCCCAATTCCAGATCTACTGAAGTATCGCCACAGCATAATACTCCTACTGCCATGTTTGACTGTGGGGATGGTGTTCTTTGGGTTATAGACCTCTCTCTTCTTTCTCTGACCAAAGTGCTCTGTTTGGTCTCATCTGACCAAAGGAAATGCTTCCAGTATGAATAATCTTTTTCAAGGTTGTCCTTAGCATACTTCAGTCTGGCTTGAAGGTGTCTCTTCTGCAGAAGTGGACTTTTTCAAGGTCTGCAGCCTCTCAGTCATTCTCGTGCAGTGCTCTAGTAAATGTCTCCTTTGAGACTACAATTCCTGACTAGGCAAAGTCATTCACTAGTGTCTTGGCAGTGGTTGTAGCCTAGGGTCTTTAGACACATCTCTCACTAGTTTTCTTTCCAGAGTCTTTTAAATGTTTGTCTTCCTACCTCTACCAGGCTTGTTCTGTACTGTGTGGTTTTCTTTGAATTTCTTAATGATTCTTTTCACTCCAGTTTTTGACACTTGGAACTGTAATTTGTAACTTTGTTTATCCTTCTCCTGATTGTGAGCATCATCAGTTCTTTTTCTCAAGTCTAAACTGATTTCTTTTGTTTTTGCCATGATGCTTTCTCCAGTGACAGCTTAAAACCCTCACTGATTTTGCGCTCATCTACTTCTTAGGACAAGTGTATCGGAGGGCAAGGTGTGCAGTGAATAGTAGAAAAAAACCTCCTGCACATTGTCCAAGTTGCAAAAAAGTGGTTTTTATTTGCAGCATTTTGGTACTACATCTTCATCCTCTGGAATGTTTTGGTGCTACACCTTCATCATTTGGAACATTTCAGTACTACACCTCCTATTTTGGAACATTTCAGTAGTACACCTTCATTATAAGGAATGTTTTGGTACTACACCTTTATCATTTGGAATATTTCAGTACTACACCATCATCATTTGCAACGTGTTGGTACTAGAACTTCATCATTTGGAACATTTTGGTGCTACACATTCATCATTTGCAACATTTTGCTACCAGACCTTTATCATTTAGTACCTTTTGGTATTATACCTTCATCATTTCCAGTGTTTCAGTGCTACACCATAATTTAGGTACATTTTGGTACAAAAACTTTATTATTTGTAGGGTTTCACTACTAGACAATCATTTGTAACATTTCGGTACTAAACCCTTCATTATTTGCAGCGTTTTGGAGCAAATTGTTTGCCTGATGCCAGAATAAGTACCCCTTTTTTGCAAGTTGGACAGTGTGGGTTTTGTATTTGAACTGTATGTTTAAAACCAAAACAGACAAGTAATAACGCTTATGTTAATTTCTGCTTTAAAAAAATCTGCATTCAAACATGGAGTGTACAGTACATTTGACTTCTGGTGCTTTAGCAGCCCGCCTCAAGTGGACACTTGAGAAACTGCAGTAACGGCAGTGCTTCCCCAGAGTTTTCATTTTTTCAGCGAGGGAAGCTGCTGGATGTTTAATAAGCGTGTCGTTTTGTTCACAGAACTGCATCAAAGATATTCTCAGTGAATCAAGTCACTCAGCAAAGAAAGACATAAAAGCCAGCCAAGAGAATTAAAAAAAAAGTCTTGAGGCAGAGTGAGTTTTAAAAATAATCGTGGTTTATAAAACCCAGATATGACAGGATCACCAAAGTGGATACAGAAATACAAATACCATCAGGAAAACCATCATAGAACAGTGTTATACACTCAACATGTACAAACTACTCTGTAAAAGGGACTCAGGAGGGAGGATGGATCAGAATGTAAGACATTTTCCTTTCTTTATGTCTCTTTAAATCACAGTTAGCCACAATGTATTTAATCTTTCATCTTTTTTGTATCAAAGTAGAACATCCATCTACCAAACTACAGTTACTATCACATTGAGCTAGATTAGAGGAAGGGTACGAACAACATCGAGAGAGGGACAAATATCAAGCTTTTCAACATCATGGGGGTTTCAGCAAGCAGTGAAAACAGAATCGTCTTTATCCATGGGAACAAATGGGATGATAGGATTTTCACCATCATGACAGGACTTTCCACGAGCACCAGCTGTCAGCAAAACAGTCCACTAGTCACTGAATCACAACTGGCTACGTTTTCCTGTTGTTGACTTACTAGACATGGCCTGGTTTCCTGTGCATTTAAGAAGCATGCAACTCCACTAGAACCATGACATCCAAGGGAAAGATGCCTGTCCATCTGTGTCAGTGAGAGCACTGGGACACAGACATGCTCCTCCCTCCAAACCCCTGACTACGTCATATTTCTGTGGAAAGCCATGTCATGATTTCAAAGACAAACTCTACAAAAAGACCCTGTTTTTTTTCACATACTGAACAGACACTGGTCAAACAAAACATTTTCTCTCACTGAGAAGCATCCTTAAAATGCTTGTCGAGAGCTAATAAAACATCCGAGATGTGTTTGTCAGGCAGATCTGGGATCAATTTAACAGCATCTTGTATGGGTGTGGGTCTTCTGGGACTCTGTTTCTGTGCCTTACCGTATGACAAAGTGCTTCTGTCAGCAGGGCAGCTTACAACAGCGCATGTAGCGTCAACAATATTTTCATGCACATTCACAAATGTACCAACAGCATAAGGACACAGCTGCCTGACAGGTTTGTCCCCCAGCCCCCCTTCCTCATGGATGCAACCCCCCCGCCCCCCCAGGAGATGACAGAGCTTTGAAACATGAAGGAAAAACCAACAAGATACAACCAATCACAGTTTGCATTTCCATTGTTTTTTCCCTTATATTATACAAACACATTTGAAAAGATTTACACATGAAAAAGAGTGCAGGATTGTGACCAATCAAAAAAGCTAAAAAATACTGCTTGTCTTGAGCAAAATGGCAACAAATGCGCTCAATCATTGTCACAGTGGCTACAATGATCGCTATTATACACATCAAATAAATTAAGATCTATGTACAATGTAAAACAAAAGCAGCATGCAGGCAAGACAACAGAGCCTTTTTACAAAACATATGCTGTAGTGTTGAGAGAGAGGCAATATGTTTGTGTTTGTGTGTGTGTTATGGCATGTGTCCAGTGTATTTAAATGGACAGGGAATCAACCCATCTTCTACATTTTAACAGGTACAACACATTCTCATACGCTCCAGTTCATGTTTAGATCATTGCACATTGAAACTTTTACGTCTTTTACCACTACGGGAGAAACAGAAGCACACAACACATAAAGCAACAGCTTTATCTTATTTGAGATACGTCAACTTTTTGATACTGTTCAATACCAAGTTTTAAAATAAATAAAATCTCTGTAATTTTAATGGTCAATAGTATTAAATAGTACCAAACTTCATAATACTACCACTTTTTGATTATAGAGTAGCCTAGAGGAGGGATTAAGCCATCAAACATTGCAGGTAAACTCATGCACACTGTCTGAATTGCACAAAAAAATCAACATTTTGTTCGCCTGCGTTGTTATGAGAATTGACAACAAGAGAGTTCCCTATCATGAAATCCTAGGACTTATATTTTTGTCGCCATGGCATTAAAACAAATAGCGATTTTTACTAGTGTCATATCAAAGTTCAAATTCTAGTAAGTTTATCAAAGATCAATCAAATCACAACAATTAAAAACATTTTTAAAGTGCTAAATAAAAGCAACAATAAACACAGGACTAACAACATATGTATGGCAACTGAAATGCTGAATGATTGAATTGTACAAAAATGTCAGGGATAATAGATATTTTCTGTTTAAGAGTGCTGTATTGACATTTACAGAACTGCCCCAGTTTACTCACAGCAAGTACCAAAATCAGAAGTTACATTTGCAATACTTTGATTACATCCCTCCATTCTTTTTTAAATCTTTGACAAAGGTTTTCCTCAGTTTGCTTTGTTTTACTAGTTGAGACACTGCATCTGCCAGAACAGAAATGCCTGCTAAAACTTGCAAAATAAAATCGGGTTAAACTTTTGGTTAGGGTTGAGGTAAGGGTTAGGCTAGCAAAAGTTAAAAGTCACAAACCTAACCTGGAAACCCCAATTATAAAACATTGAGTAAAGCTAGTAAACAAGTCTGCTTATGGGGAAAAAGCTCGCCCTCAGTGAAAACACTTTAAAGCAGCTAAGGCTAAAACTAAAGAAGCTATGTTAGCTAAATCTAAAAAAGTTACATTAGCAAGGTCAGCTACATAGGTGACATAGCTACATAACAAACAAAGCTTAAGATAAAGATTAAAAAAACTATGTTATCTACATCAGCTATGTAGGTGATGTAGCCACATAACTAACAAAGCTACGTACATTTGCTGAAGCCAGACCTGTTTTAGATGTAGGTATGCTAATGGTGGCTAACATGAGTTTTATTAGCTTTAGCTAAAGCTATCATAGCTACATTGGCTTATATCTAATGAAGTAACATTTACTACATAGCCAACGAAGCTATATGTATGCTTTAGCTAAAGCTAGCTAAGCTAAAGCGAGCCACTTTTCGTAAATCTACTTCTAAAATTAAAAAATATAATCCCTGATTGGACATCAGACCTGTTTTGTTTATGAAATGTTGCTTAGTCTGTAATTTTTGCAATGTGGTTATTTCATGAATGTAACTGCTGGACTTTGTTTATTAAACAAAAACAACAAAAAAAAAAGAGAAAAAATCACTCCTAAAACATTGCTACTGGCAAATTACTTCCCTTTCATTCTGGCAGATGTGGGTCTCACTGTAGTTTAGTGGTCTGCAAGAGGGGGCCTCTGAGATCTACGCCCTTTAGCCAGACCTTCATTGGGTTATAGTCCAACTTTCTGAAGTAGGAGACCTCCTACATGGCACAAAAGGCTCACAAAACCATCTTCAGCAGCACAATTACAAGTGGATTTAAAAAATCTCATCAAGCAACAAACAAGTATTCTCAGGGGATTGGTCAGAATTTGTAACAGTACTTTAGCATTAAAAGTGATGGATCATATCTTTCTTTTCCACCTTTTAACACAGTCCCCTGTGGTCTAAATGAAACATCTGTTCTGTGTTTTGGTCAACATGCCAAACAGATAAAGCACCAGAAGAGGTTTTTGACTCCTGTATGAACCAGCTCAAAACAGGCTTTATCAGAACAGATGTTTTTGGTATGTGTCACTTTAAATGCAAATGAGCTCCCTCTCATTCTGCCCCTCTCTTCCATGGGGAGTGCTAGCATAGGTATAGCTGCATGCTAATATGACTGTAGGGGAGCTCTATGAGTGGAAAGAGCATGTGAGTGGCAGGTATTGTTAAAATGACACTGTGATGTCATAGTAAGTGCAGACTGAATAGACTGTCAGATTTTGTGTTTTCGGACAAAGGACCACAAACAAAGGATTGTGTTGGCATATTTCACATTTTGTGAGTTTGAAGATACCCCAGATACCCAAATATATGTGCAAAAATACTGAAAAGTGGTTCATGATATGTCCTCTGTGTTAAATGTCAATAGTATTGAACCAGTGGTTCTAAACTTTCTCTTTCATGCCACACTGGCAAGTTCTCACAAAAACAGCTAATATTTATCAGCTGTACTATGAGAAAAAGTTAAGTTGCATCAGCTTGAACTTGGTCTGCTTTTTATGTGCATGTTTCCATAATTTCCATTTGACATGTTTTATGTTTTAGTTTTGGCCAATCCATCTGTTTTTGTCCCATCTCAGAAATATCACTTAGTTATATCTAGAAAGCTTTGTTTGCAACACAACACTCTTTTTTTTTTGTTTTGTTTTTTTTACAACACTCATGATTCAGACTCACTCCGTTTTGAAAGCGCTTCACATTTTCCTCCCTGGTCCCGCTCGTATTTGAAAACTGCTGGCATGAAGTGCACTCTTTGGGCTTGCTTGAATTTCATCTAAAAGCATCCAAAGCTGCTAAAATCATGGGGGATTATTATCAGGCAGCTGAAACAGCCCATCTGTAGATAATTGATGCAGGTTGGATAAACAAAACTACTGTAGTCACAGTCACATTCATATTAGAAAGCTTTGGTAGTTAATTCAAATAAAAGCAATGCACGTAAAAACACAAAAGCTAATAGGGCACTTTAAATTGTCACAATAATCACAATCATTTCTCCACTAATTTGAACCTGGGGCTATAGTATTAAGGTCTAACTATGAGCTTATTAAAATGTGGCACAACCAATAAAACATTCCAAACATTATAAAATACATTAACAATCATTGTGTGGATGCTCAAACTAGTCTCACTAGTATAAACAACACATGTAGAAGTACTAAACAACTACAATAGTAACAATGCACATCAAAATATATTAAATATATTACAAAGCAACGTTACAGACTAGAAATGTTTGAATCAAAAACATCCCTTTTTATCACTTGTTTTTTCATGTTTTGTGTATTAAACGCACTTTTCCTGCAAGTGCCTCCAGGGCTGTGATTGACAGTATTAAAAGAAAAAAGATGAAGTATAAAAGGAATCAACAAGGTGAAACCAGTTGATTTTTTTTGATATGCTGTGATTTGTATCGAGTCCTTCCTCAGGTTTGTATTGATTCATATTTAGTCTTTTGATTGGCTTTGTCTTCTCCCTGTTGATCCTAGAGTAGTCAAAAAGACGTGTAAACAGTCGTTTGTAGCCTTTTAGCCTGAAAATAAAAACCGAACAAAGTAAAAAAAAATCTAAAGAAAGACTAATATTTCAAAGTAACCTACACATAATTCAATAAAAGTCATTACAAAGAAGAGAAAAATCCCAGGGCAGTGTGGTCTGTGTTTCCAGTTACATGCAGAAGATTTCCCTTCATGTCCGTTTGTCTGTGTGGCGTTAGCTCTCTCCTCAACTGTAGCAATATGACACCATGTTTGTGCTTCAGCAGGTTATTCTTTTAGTGTGTTTTTTGTGTTTCTATCTATACTTATAAAGACCAAATATACACAACAGGATGTAAAGATGAGGTAAACTGTCCAGAGTGAGGGCAGTGTGTCCTCACTGTGTTAAAGGTTTAGACTGAGGGTTTAAAGGTTACTAGACTTCTTGCTATGAGGGAGAAGGGTTGAGGTTGGGTGTTAGTGAATGAGGTCCTTATAAGTATACCGTGTTTGTGTGTCTATGTGTGTATGTGCTGACACTGTGGACTCAGCTGAAGGCCTCGTCATCGGTGTCCTCAATTAGCACCTTGGTGTCCTTTTTCGACCTAGAGAAGAGGTGAAAAAACATCAAGGAAATGACATCAACATTAATGTTAAGGCTTAAGTTTTCCTTTGTTATTCAACAGACATACAGAAAAGTTTATCATGCAATCATTCCTTGATTTCACTCTGCTCTCTGACTGATATCTAAACAATTATCATAATGTCACTGATATCAGTTAAGTTGATATCTAATTTATCCAGTGGAGAGGGGTTGTGTGTAAGTTCAGTAGCTTCATGCTAATAATGCAAAATGTCATTTTAAAGATAATTAGCATTATGATCACTCGTTTCAACTCCAGAAATAATCTACAGTATTTTATCTAACAATGTTTAGTGAAATAGCCCGTTTCCTCAGTAAAGAGCCACTGAATTAGTTTCTCTGCAGCTTTTCCACCTCTGATGTTACAGTTCTGTCTTTGGTCAAAGGTTGGCAGTGAATAAATTTAGCCAAAATGATCAGCAAATCAGGGGTAAAGGGAGAGGGTTCTGCAGTGCCTTGGCCACTGACAGAAAACCTTTTCTCTTGTAAGGTTCAGTTGTTACTCTTGGTTATACCAACATCTAAGTCAATCAGTTTTTATTTTTTATTTTTATTTGAAGAACATTTTTAAGTTTATCTCTGTCTAGCCTAGCCCTGCTAGCTGGTTTGTACCAGCCTTTCCTGTTAAAACCAACAGTGTGTACAAGGGATGTCCCCAGTTATTGGTTTAAAGAGTCAAATCTGATTAGTCAAAAAATGTCATTCCCGACTATTGTTGACTTTAGGTAAAACCATCCCAAAATAAATGAATAAATAAACAGGTTGCCTTTAGTTTTAATATCTCTGAGTTACTGTGAATATCTTTTTAATATAAATTTAATGAAATGTGGACTATACAAAAATTAAAGGGAAATGAAACCATTTTTTCTCAGATTTTCTTTCTTTCTTTTTTTACTGATCTATCCAACATTTTGGATTATTTAAAAATAAAAACAAAAAAGTACTTGAAACACCAGATAATAACTGCAGTGAGACAAAGTGAGTTTAGTTATTTAGCTTAAGTATTTGTTTTATCTCTCATGTTGAAAAAGAGGTTGCTTAAAAGTACGTAGTATGTAAAGAAGTTACTTTTGGGATTGCATTAATCCCATTAATTAATTCAATTAATTAATCCTGCCATTTTGCATAATGCATTCTGGGCAGTAATGTCATCTTGTGCATTATTCCTCTTTCTGTAGAGTTTTATCCAAGACATAACCAAAAAAGGAAATTTCTCCAACATCAAAAGCAGATTACTTTAACTGTGAATATTCTGGACAATTACCTAAAAAATCTAAAAGCAGAAATTATTACTTTGTTGTAAGAAAGCCAAAATATGATGTCCTCATATGTACATGCAGGGTCTTAGGAGATTAAACCTTTTCAATCATAAACCTGAGAGCAGGCTAAGTAAAGAGGACAGTGAGGAAGACATAACTGTAATGTAGATTGAAGTGAGTACAATCTAAAAATGTGGGAAGAACAAGGCGGCATCACTTCCCAGATGAGTGCATTGCACAAAAATGTTAGCCTATTTCTAAAGAATTTCCCCAAAATGTAGAAATCCAGTCATACAACAAACATGGAGAAGAAACCAAGGTTAAATCCCAACATGTCTTAACATACAGGACTCCTTTTAATAAGTTGATATACCATGCTAGACTGTGATTCATGATTTATTTGGAGCAAACAGGCAAATCTATGTAAAATTAGACTTTTAACATTCCCACATAACTAGAATGTAATGATCCCTGTTTCATCAACAGGTATTTGACTACAGGACTGGCAGATGAGTGAGACGATTTCAAACATATTGTCAAATATTTGATTTCCTTGGGTTATCTTTGTTATTGATGCTGATAACAGTAACAATATCAGCCTCCAGTTCTTCCTAAAATTTGTAATCAGCAAATATGCCAGTTAAGCTACCTGTTAGAAATCAATCTATTCCTCTAATTTGTAAAGTATGAGATATTTTTATCACAATTTTATGAAAAGGACACTCATTATTGGCCAAGAGGTGACTAATGTCAATGTATAGGAGCTGTTAAGTGGAAAATTAAAAAGCCATTTCAAATTATTTCGTTTCTGTTCATAGGAATTTATTTTCTATCTTTTACATACATGTTTTATATTTCTTTAATAAAGATGTAACTGTCTAAATTAAGGAGTGGTGAATCACCAAGAACAACACTGGAAGGTAAGTCCAAGACATCATAGTCTGATCTCTGCTGGTCTGACCGTTATCTGTCATGAATGTATTTACAAACTTAATGAACAAAATTACCTTTATTTTACCCATCAGTGTTTCTAAAACATACTAAAATAAACATGTAATGAATCACACCAAGGTGTGGAGATTGTTTCTTACTGTGAGGTGGACAGCAGGGGGCGTCGGAGTGACAGGCTGTAGGATCTCTTCCAGGTCTTCTTGCCTGAACGGTTGCGGACCCCGTCCTCCTGGTCCATCATCTGCTCCAGTAGCGTCTGGTCGTCAGCATTAAGAGGGGCCACAGAGATGTCCCTCACAGCTCGGAATTCACCACAGTTGTTCAGGTGCTCGTTCTCCAGACGGAAGAAGTTCCACACAAAACGCCTGCAGAGAGATGGTAAATAAACCCAACAGCATTCCTACAGAGCTCTGTGTGTGACTTCAACTTGTACAACAACACTGGAATTGGGACCCACCTGAAGACCTCAAGAGGAGCCAGCACGGTGGCAATTATGTCGCCCACAGAGTGGATCTTGGTCATGGTCGTCAGAGAGATCTGGATGGTCCAGGCGAAACGCAGGATCACATCCTCTATGATGGCACAGTAGTAGTAGGCCTGTATTCAGACAGACAAGATTATGAAAGTGTTTGTGCTCTTCTTCTTCATATATAAGAGCTTTCATTTTTGTACTATTCTCTCTGAATTTTAAGAATAAAACATTTATATTAACAAGCATTTTGCTTCAGTGTTTCATAAGGAACATATAAATCAGGTGTTTCCTATCAAACTCCACCTTATGTGGATAAACAATTTCTTCTCTGAGGAAGGTATTTTCCCCAGCTCCGCGGTCAAACAGGCCCCAATCCATACGCAGATCCCAAATGAGTGTGTAAAGGGAGCTGATAGTGGAGAAGACGATCAGCAGGTAGAAGAACATGTCTGCGTCTGTGTGTCCTTGCTCTGAAATAAACACACAAACAAGGCTGATCAGAGATAAAACAGTTTTACATAACCTTTAAGAGAAGGTGCCAAAGATCCTTTTAAACAGGCTTGAAACAATCTGTAGTTTTTGAATAAAGTTTCATTGTATGCTCTATTTTGTTATTGTCAAAGACCATTGACACAAGTCAGAGCAACATTTAACACACTTCTTTGGCCACTAGAGGGAGCCCTCCTGTCATAAATGTTCTCACAATGATTAATAGCAGCCTTGTGGACAACGATTACATTAACATGCACTTACATAAAACAGCCCTCCAGATGGAAGATGACTAAAGATCAAATTACACACCATGGAGCAGATCGCACACTTTCTAAGTTGAAAGACAGAAGTTGAGTGACATATCTCTGCAAAATCTATCATTTATTCTTCAGTTAATTCTACACAAATAACCTCTGAAGCTCACTCTTTGTAGATGGGACTAAATTCAGTCTACTTCAATATGATTTACAGAGTCTTGGCATATATTCAGATACATTGCCTGTGCACAATTTGTGGGTCATGTTCTAGTAAATAGCGAAAAAGAAAATAGTTGACCCACTTAAAAAAGGCGTTTTAATAAAGTTTTTATCACACATTGACAAGTTACACTTTAAGTAAACATCATGCGGCTTGAGTTAAAAATATGAATTGATTTCAGGCTTTCCAACAATTTCCTCTTTAGAGTGTACAGTATTATACTGAATGAGCACATGCATGTGTACAGTAAGCTTAAACTAATGCTGTTTGTTTCTCCTAGGCTGTCCAACAAAGCAGACATGAATAAAAAGTTAAATTCAGTACCTGCTTCATCTGATTTGGAGCCACTACAAAAGGAGTTGTAAACTGATTATGAAATAGACTGAAATTTGCAGTGATGTTTCTCTATGAGCATTACAAGCAAAAGAGAACATCAGCCACAAGATTGACTATCTCTATATTAGGAAACACTTTATGATTAAAACACACCATTAATAATTAATTGAGCATTAGTAAAAATTTAACTCATCATTTTTAAAAGCATTATAAACTCATTCATGTCATTTGTAAACATTGTTATACTTTATTGAAGATTTAGTAAAGCATTCTTAAATGGGTATAGTTACAGTAAGGGTATAACACATTGATAAAGACTTTATAGCTAATTTTATACATGACATATAAATGATTGACAATACTGTATGACGATGAGTTAAGTATTGATGCTCTATTGATACTCTAAGTGTATTAAGCTTATTTTCTTAGTTTACTGCTTGAAACTTCTGGTGGGTGTCAGATGAAGTTTTGACATTGTTTTTACATTTTGCATGAAAGATTCTTGATGAGTGATATGAAAGGCCCACAGCGCCCCCCCCTGGTCTGAGTATGACCTCTTGACCCCTGGACGCAAGTACAGAAGAGTGCTGTTCTGATTCCGATACCAGGCTTGAAAATCTGTCCAATACTGCTGAAAATGTATGGTTTTGTCAGGTATACTTATTTATGCACCCATCTGATACTGTTTTTGTTCAACTTCCTATTTTGCTGAATTTATCCATGGTATATGTGAGCATTATAAACTGGAAATCAGTTGTCCTTCCCTGCTTGGTAACACTGCACATACCGTTTTTAGAGCAGTGAAGAAGAACAGATTTGTGTGTAAGGGAGCTATTTAAATGTCAGCAATTTGGCAGTATTTTACACTTGGAAGTGTGAAGAGTAAAATGGGGATAAGTACAATATGCAAGGCTGTAATTTCAAAGGGAGGCACCTCTGTCGCCAACTTCAACACCAGGAACCTGTAAAAAGGACCCCTGCTGCTGCAAAGCTTGGAGGCAGCATTCCAAATACAGTCATGGATGAAAGTATTGGCACCCCTGGAATTTTTCCAGAAAATACACCTTCTCCTGGAAATTGTTGCAATTACAAATGTTTTGGTATACACATGTTTATTGCCTTTATATGCATTGGAACAACACAAAAAATCTGGAGAAAAAAGACAAAATTGACATAATTTTACACAAAACTCAAAAAATGGGCTGGACAAAATTATTGGCACCCTTTTAAAACTGTGGGAAAATCATTTTATTTCAAGCATGTGATGCTCATTTAAACTCACTTGTGGCAGTAACAGGTGCTGGCAATATAAAAATCACACCTGAAGCCAGTTAGAATGTCTAAAAGTTGACTCAGCCTTTGTGTTGTGTGCCTGTGTGTGTGTCACACCAAGCATGGAGAAGAGAAAGAAGAGCCTAGAATTGTCTGAGGACTTAAGAAGCAAAACTGTAGAAAAATCTGAACAATCTCAAGGTTACAAGACCATCTCCAGAGATCTTGAAAGTCCTTTGTCCACTGTGCGTAATATAATCAAGAAGTTTATAACCCATGGAACTGTGGCTAATCTCCCTGGATGTGGATGAAAGAGAAAAACTGACAAAAGAATGCAACGCAGGATTGCTGGAATGGTGGATAAACATCCTCAGTCAACTTCCACACAAATTCAGGCTGTCCTGCAGACTCAGGGTGCAAAAGTGTCAGCTCGGACCATACATTGAAATCTGAATGAGATGAAGCGCTATGGCAGGAAACCAAGGAGAACCCCACTGCTGACAAAGAGACATAAAAAAAGCCAGACTGGAGTTTGCAAAAATGTACCTGAGTAAGCCTCAATCCTTCTGGGAGAACATTTTGAGGACAGATGAGACTAAGGTAGAGCTTTTTGGAAAAGTACATCATTCTACTGTTTACAGAAATCAGAATGAGGCCTACAAAGAAAAGAACACAGTACCTACAGTCAAACATGGTGGAGGTTCAAGGATGTTTTGGGGTTGTTTTGTTGCCTCTGGCACTGGGTGCCTTGGCTGTGTGCAAGGAATCATGAAATCTGAAGACTATCAAAAAATTTTGGGCCACAATGTAGGGCCTTGTGTCAGAAAGCTGGGTCTGCATCAGAGGTCATGAGTGTTCCAGCAGGACAATGACCTAAAACAAACCTCAAAAAGCACCAAGAAATGGTTGGAGACAAAGCGCTGGAGAGTTCTGAAGTGGCCAGCAATGAGTTCAGATCTAAATCCCATTGAACACCAATGAAGAGGTCTCAAAACTGCTGTTTCAAGAAACACCCTTCAAATCTGAGAGACCTGGAGCAGTTCGCAAAAGAAGAGTGGTCCAGAATTCCAGTTGAGAGGCGTAAGAAGCTTCTTGATGATTATAGGAAGCGATTGGTTTCAGTTATTTTTTTCTAAGGGTGTGCAACCAAACATTAAGTTGAGGGTTGCCAACAAATTTGTCCAGCCCATTTTTTAAGTTTTGTGTAAAATTATGTCAATTTTGTCTTTTTTCTTCAGATTTTTTGTGTTGTTCCAATGCACATAAAGGCAATAAACACATGTATACCAAAACATTTGTAATTTCAACAATTTCTGGGAGAAATGGTGTACTTTCTGGAAAAATTCCAGGGGTGCCAATACTTTCATCCATAACTGTACAAGAGAAATTTCCAAAAGACAGTATGAAAGCAATGACCATAATAGGATAAAACATCATGTTTATTGTTTTAGATGACCAGCCCCTTTCCATCATGGAAAAAGACTTAATAGCGCATTTGGAGCCAGGAGTATGCCAGGTCACAAATTTATCTGAAACCAACAGACTCTTAAGTTTAACAGCTCTCCTCAAAATGCGGTCCTGCAAACCCATGAATTCACGGCGTCATACAGCGGGACATCAATTGCTGAAGCAATTATAAGTATGCTAGCAAAGTGGAACATCCTCATGTCCAATATAAATTGTTGGTGTGATTTTAATATTTAGCAGCATAACTCACAATAATTAGAAGAATTTTTTTGTTGGGCCACTGAACCATGGTTGAGTATGCCAGTTTTCAACAACACAGTTGGTACAGAAATTTTACACCTATAAAATTGTTGTTTCTTGTTTGTATAGATGCTGATCTTTGTTATTCAAATTTTTATGCTCTCAGTGTGAGACAAATATCCTTTGGGCCAATAAAGCTTTTATTTTTCCATTTTATTTGACTTTTAAAAAGCAGAAGAAAGCAAAAGAAAGCAGGATGTATTTTTTCTTGAAAAATATTTTAGTGTGCTTTCAGTTTGTAGAAACGAATTGAAATCATGATGTCCTAAAACAGCTTGTCTTGCTTCTTTCATTACAACAAAAGTCTTAGTCAAATCAAATGTCAACCTATACTTTCTGATTCCAGGTGACAGGCTCTCTGTTAGCTAACATCTTTTGATGTCTGATGATCAGCAGAGCTCAGCACTTTGTCTATTTGAGAGTTTCTGCAGGATCACTGTAGCCGTGATTTGCTTGTTCCTTCCCGAATGCTGATATAAAAATCAGCACCCAGAGGCCTCACACAGTGACTCACACAGACACAGACAGAGACCAGACTCGTTCCCATTTATCACAGTCACTTTGTCTTCCTGCAAGCAGCCAGCGAGTCGCCGTGGAGCAGAGCAGGACGTTCCTAACAGAGAGTTACTGCTGTGCTGTGCCATTCTGTGAACTGTCGGCTCCTTTGTGCTGTTCGCTGCCCAGGCTGAGCGATGAGATAGAAGGAGTCCCTTAGGCCTCGCAGAGATTTCCCAGCCGTAGATTAAACTTAGACGAGGACAATGGACTCTTTTCACAGGAGAATATCCACTGATGTGATTCCCTTGGCTTGTAAAGCGTGCCAGTATTTAACCCTTCACTTCTTATTCCAGCAGACTGGTTAGCCACTGGGCCATAAAAAGGTTAAAGAGAGTGAGAAGAACATTGATTGGATGCTCAGTAGGGACAATTGGTGGTCACTGGCTCCTGTCACACACACTCAATGCTCTGAGTCTGCACACACATATTGTTGCTATTGTTATCCACGGGCACCCATGGGGTTAAACAGTATTAAAAACAGCACACTTCAACAGGCTCATTTCATGCAACAAGCTCATTTCCCACTGGTGGAAACCTGTTCACTTCAAGAATAATCAGTCCTGACTATAAAGAGGGATTCTATTTATCTGTTACCATGGCAGCACTAAGCCAGAGATGTAATCCAACCAAACATGTTAATTCCAACACCATCCAAGTACAAAAAAAGGATGGGTTATGAATTTAGACAGACAGAATTATGACTAGAGAAAATCTTACAGGAAAAAGACTTTTAGGACACAATTTGTCAAGAAAAATCCTAGCATTGGACTTATTGTTTAACTCCATCTTTATCTGAAGGCTACCTGAAGCTGTTTCCGGCTCCAGACATAAACATATTATCCATAGTAGAAGGAGCAGCAGAGGTGAAATAGAGTTCAAGCCAGCAGAGAGAGAGAGACAGAGAGAGAGAGAGAGGTGTGTCTTTTATCTTCATTGTTAAAGAGTGTGTCTGACTGATGGTGTGTGTGCTCCAATTCATCTCCTTATTATGAATGAGGGGTCAGTGCATGAAATGAAGTCATGAAAGCTGTCAGCGCTGCACTCATCTCTATTCCAGCAGAGTCCAACAGGCATGTGTTCAGCCCTGCTCTCCTCTCCTCTCTACCACCACTATGCATGTTTACTTATCTATTAAATCTGTGGTTTCCCATCCCCTCTGTGCCACTTTTTCACCTCCTTCTGGTGCTCCAGTTTTCTCCATTTGTCCTCTCTTCCATCCCATGTTTTACCTCCCCCTCTGAGCTCTATCAACTCTAAATTCTCTGATCCTCCACGCTGTTAGACAAATTTTATTTCCAGGCCTCACTAGCTCAATCAGCCTTTCACAGAGACTGACAGAACAAATGTTCCTTCATTGTCACATGGCTTTTTGTTGTTTGGATATTGATGCCCCTGATGGACATCAGTATGCCTACATTAATTGGACTAACCTCTTCCTCTTTTCACATTAATGACTTCAAATCTTGTAATTGAGTCTGTCCATTAAGTTAATTCCACCTTCAAACATCTGCTCTCTGTTCACAAGAGGTTTGCACTTTTCCTGCTCACTATGCAACATCCTGCTCTCCTGTCTCCGCCTATACATGAGATAAATCTTTAGAGTTTAAATCAACATTAACTTGTAACTTGCTCTGCTGTTTCTAAAGCAGCCATAAGTCTCAGGCTCCTGTGTGTAAAGCAGAGAGAGTATTGATCCTAAAGTAAAGTGATCTGCCTTATTTTCAGACATTACACTCTATTTTAGAGGGTTTGGGAAATCTGCCTCAACCAGGAAATTATTCATCACGAGGTTACTAACATTTATGAAAACTTAACAAAAGCACTAGACCAGATTGTCAAAAACATATTTGTGAAAAGATAAAAAGGTGGCTTTACAGAAATGGAAAAATATGTTTTTCTCAGTTTGTTTCAAACAAATGCAATATGGTTTGTCACTGGTGTATGTTTGCGTTTGAACATCTTTTGTATTTCAATGAATTTCTTCCATTGGTAAGATTTATTTTGAGTTTTATATACATAACCTTTGCAGAACCTTTTGAGTTCTTTCCCCTGACAAATTAGTAAATCTCATATAAAAATAGCTTAAGCAAACACTGGGCTGCATGCAGTAGTTAGCAGTGTTGCCTCATAGTAAACATGTTCCTTGTTTCCTTGTTTTTAATTCTGTCAGACGTGCATTCTGGTTGTAGTTTGCATGTTCTTCCTGTGCATGCATGGGTTTTTTCCAGGTACTTACGTTCCCTCCCACAGTCCAGGACATAAGGCTAACTGATTACTCTAAATTGCCCATGGATGTGAGTATATTTGTCTCTATATGTCAGCTCTGCCCCGTAAATAAAGACGGTGTAAATAATGGTTGAATGTATGGAAAAAGCACTAAAATTAACAGAAACTAAAAAAGCATTTTTTTAATTTAATTAAAACTCACAAACCAACATAAAAAATGAACCATTTAAAATATAAATAAACGTAATAACATTCATGACAGCCCAAACACTGCCTAGCCAATTTTACTAATTGATATTGTAGCGTCTTGATATATCTGCCTAATAATACGTCAGGTATTGCAAAATTACTTTACTTTGATATTATTATTGTGGGCCATCTATGTCATTTTATTTATCACATTGTATCTTATCGTATCATATCATATCATGTTGCTTCATATAATTTCATATTACATTTTATTATGCTGTTTGCTATCATCTGGCACCATTGTATTGTGTTGTATTGTATCATAGCGTTGTATTGGCGGTATTGTGTCATATCATATCGTGCCATGTCACATCTTGTTATATCATATCATGTCAGTTAGTTCTGCGATGTGTTGTATCATATCATATTGTACTGCATAATACTGTATTGTATATTTTGTCATATCAAGTTGTTTCAGATTGTTTATTGTTGTACAGTATGCAAGTGTGATATCATATTGTGTCAGGTAGTGATGTGTTGTGTAGTGTCATGTTGTATCATGTCGTGTTAGGTTGTGTTGTTTTCTTGTCTTTTATCATTATGAATTGTGTCGTACTGTAATGTATCGTATCGTATCGTGTCAGGTATTGTTTTGTTGTGTAGTTTCAGGTCGTATTATGTCAGGTTGTGTCGTATCATATTGTGGTTTGCCCTAATTACCTGCCTCTACCTTCTATAACATTGCTATATAGTTGCGAGCCTTCTCAGCTTTACTGACTCCTATAGGAAAATTATTTTGGACCCAGGTAAAACAAATCACAGACAACATCAGCACACAGACTCAGTAACAAGTAAAGCTGAAATACATCAAATAACAAATAACAAATTAAACCATCCTTAAACCATTATCAGGCATCAGTAATGAAAAATTGAATGCTTCATATAGGATTGTTTGTTAATGTTATTTTTGAAATTACTCTAGTGGTTAAAGATTTGCTTCACCTCTTTGCTAAACTAAATCTGCGGATACGAGCTCAACTGCAGCATGGAGATGATGCTCAAGACACTTCACAAAAGTCTTGAGCCTTTGGTGTTACTCCCGGTATCAACAACTTAGATTTGCCACAAGGAAAAACTAAACACTGAATGCAGCTAAGTCCTCCACAGAGAAATTCATAATTTATTTGTTTCATTTCTGGTTTTAGTGTTTCACTTCCTGGCTGCTCTCTAGTTCCGAGAAAGAGTGAGTGTTGGAGGTGATGAGGTCACTCATAGACCATCAGGGCCGTGCTCTGCTTTACAATGAAGGTGACATCCACAGACGGACGCTGGGAGCTCTGCCAGACACTGGCTGACACTGCAGCCTCCATCTACAGCTGCACCCAGCGGTGTGGACATGACACCGGCCTGCTGTCTCTACTGGCAGATCCTTGGTGATGTAGAGAGGAGCATCTGTCCTGTCTAAAGCCTTTCTACATATCTATACCATTTACTGTGATTGCTACAGGCAATATTTGCCAGTATTTGTGTATTAAAGGCTTTCAAAATTTACAAGATTAGGTGTGTATAAAACAAATATTTCCACTATTTCCTCAGTGTGTGTATAAATGAGTGTCTGTCTTCCCTGCTCCTTGGCTTAACCAGCGTTAGGTCCCTGCCTCCATAATGGTTGCAGGATGAAAGACATCTTCATACAGAATAAGACATGAAGAGAGGCCATTAGTCTACAGGCTTCAGACCAGAGGAGGAAGGAGGATATGGTCTAATGGACGCCTTTCCTACCAAGCTGTGGGAGGAAAAAAGTAGTCTGCCTGTCTGTCTCTCTTCCTGGTTTGTGAAATATCGGATCACCGGCGGTCAGATTGGGAAGTAAGTATATTGATTTGGATTTGAATTTAATATCAGAAAAGACTAAAGTTAAGCTGGAAAATAACATTTAGCAGTTTAAAAGGTTGAAGACGACGTTTCACAGCTGGCATTTAGCAGGATAATAAATATATAAATATGTATCTGAGAGGAGTTTAAATGTACAAGCAGGATAAACAGCTTTGAAATGAGCCCTGTGGATAATTTTGGCGATGAAAACTGAAATACAAAAGAAGACTGCCGCAGAGATGCTTTTACTGCCTGGGTGCTGTGTCTTTGAACACCAACTCCTTTGTGATAGGGCTTCTGAACGTGAATAATTGCAGGGTAATTGTGAAGCTGTCAGACGGAGAGTGACTTGACTTTTAATGGTAACCGCTCGCTCATTTCTCCTTTTTTCCTCCTCATTTTGTGGTTGCATATTTCTCTTCATTCCCTCTATTTTTCAGCCTCTTCTCTTTTTTCTCCCTGTCTGTCAGACTGAATGGCAGACATCGTGAGAGCAGAACCTTGTTTATCCGTTCACAGTGTCTGACAAACCTCTCACATTTCCATTATAAAGCTTCCAGCAATCAGGAGGAAACCAAGGCCAACTGCTTGCATTTGCTCTCAAGGTCACCTCTGCTTTGTGAGCGCACACATGACTCTTTTCAAAGGCTCAAACGCCTGCGTGTTGTTGACATGATCCTGTGACAGTAACACAAACATCACTGATTTGCTTTACAGACTTCTGGCAGAATGACTCGTGTCTTTCTGGGATCAATTTAACAGATATTTTTCCCATAGCTGTGTTTACTCAGCTGATGTCACACTTACTTTTTGACATATTAAAAAGAGAGTAGCAGATGTATTTTGTGTGTCTTACCTCTGTGTGTGGCATAGAGCGCAGCAAAAGTGACAACAAAGAAGGTGGTAGAATATTTCCCAGCATTCACCAGGTGAGGGAAGGCCCTCTTGGTGTCACGGTAACGCCTCAAGCATTGGATGAAGCGGAACCAGGCAGGCAAACACTGGATGATTGCACGTAGGCCATACGAATAGCTGTGGCACATAAAATCCCCAGGGTCTAAAAAAAAAAAAAAAAAAAAAAAATTAAATGATATAAAGTGCATGATTATGTTCAAATCTCATTTTCCTCTTTTAAAATATTCCCTCTTCACATTCCCTTCACTAGCTCATCATTATGAGAATCACACAACGACCTCTCAGCGACCAAACATTTCCGTTCCATTAGCTCTGTGTTAATCGGCTGCTCAGAGGCCGAGGTGTCACCTGTGCTGGAGCGAGCTAGCTGCTATTAAAACATCGTTCACATCGCATTTGCTGACAGGACAGATCAGCTGTCGGAAACACTCAAGCTAGTCTGCTGCATTTGCAGGCAAAAAAAAATTTGACTTTAGCTCTATGATATGATGAGCTAAAGCAGGGAGGAAATAAACAGTCTGATTATTACCATAAAATATAACAAATATATGTAATGTATGTACATGTAATGTATTGTCTAAATCAGTGGTTCTCAACTGGTGGGTCGGGACCCAAAAGTGGGTCATGGAGCTGTTTTCAGTGAGTTGAGAACGTGTGTCTGGAAAAAAATGTTGGCAAAAAGTCTATGAAGTACAGAAGTCCTTAGTGGACATGAATACATACATTTTACCTTACTCTGTTTTACCGTGAAAACTGGTAAACTTAAACGTTTTCTCAAATACTTTCCTTGGCATAAAAGAGCTGCTTTTTTACATGATTTTATGATCTCTGGAAAATTTGCAAAAATTTGGTATAAAATGTGTTAGTTTTGTCCAGTCTTTTTGTCCAGTCATATTTTTTGGATATTTTGGTTGGAATTTGTCATTTAAGACAGTGGTGGATTCTAAGGCTAGACCACTTGAGAACCAGTTCTCAGATGGTCTAGCATCAGGACCCATCCACTACCACCCTAATGAGAAATCCTGACCAAAATCCTAAAACAATTTAAACTTCTGACAATTTCATTATTCATTTAACAAATGATGTTTCAGTTTGGATCTTGGATGAAACAAAAGATACAACTGAACATAGAAGCAGGGCACTAACTAAACATGTTCAAGCCCTGGGAGGACATGCACACATTTATGTCACTCTGTTTTCTGTGATAACATGTAGTTATTGGTTGGTTTCTAGAGATTTTAAGAAGTGTACACATTATCATATGAAAACTGTAAGTTTTTTTAAATTCAACATTATTCTGAAAAGAAGTTAAGCAGTCACAATTGTGGCTAACATAATAAGCAACATTTCATCCAGGATCAAATTATGCATTGACCTGTATTAGAACTAGTTATGCTAATGTTGGCTTGCTTTGGCTTCACTAGCTTTAACTAAAGCTAACATACGTTAATTAAGCTAGCTACATTGTGTATATTATAACGAAAGCCAATGTAGCTAAGTGAGCTTTAGCAAACAAGGCATTAGCTAACATAAGTAAAGTAGTATCGTTGGCTTCAACAACATTAGCTACATCGCTAATATAGCTTCTTTAGCTTTAGTCTTAGCTGCACTGGAGCTTTTTTTCATGGAGGACAAGCTTTTATCTGTTTTCTCAGCTTTATTAAACATTTTGTAGATAGGTTGAAGGTCAAGTTTTTACTTTTGGTATCCTAAGCATTACTTTAACCCTTATTCTAACTCTAACTAGGAGTTTAATCAGAAAATTTTGTGAAAGTTTTAGCACATACTTCTGTTCTGACAGAGGTGAGACTGTCTCAAAATTTACAAGTCATCACAGGAACACGTGTAGAATATGCATGTACTGTATGCACGTCTATTCAGGGCTTTTTTTTCCCAAGGCACACATTCTTGACCCCTGAAAACAGATGTGGCACCCATTGTTTGGTATACTATTGATCTGTATTGTTCTGTGGTTTTAGGGTTTTAAAGTGTTTCAGTTTACTGCCCAATTGTGGTTTCCCACTCACCGTATGCCTCTCCTTCAGACCTACTTGAGTAAGGATTCTTTTACATTTTTTTAGGAAAAGAAGAAGCAAGTCTTATTATATGAAATGCAAATAACACTTGGTAAAACTGCCTATTTAGGCTGTTCCACAACAGAACGGCTGACCCTTGTGATTACACCAGCACATTCACTTTAATTTTTCCTAAAAAACAGACCTAATAGTGTGGTTGTGCTGATGTTTTTAGTGAAAAGACATTTTTACAAAAACAGCACACTTCATTCTGTATTTAACTCATTAAAATAACATTTAAGAAAAGACAGGTATTTCTATGAACATTTTGGTAAAAAGGCCGTTTAAAGTCCTACAAGAAGGGTAAAAAAGGAGAAAAGAATGACATCACAAGAAAACAGCCAATAGAAAAATAAATCCATAAGTAGGTAAAATATGGGTAAAAACAAAGAAATTAGAAAAACTGAAAAAAAGAAAACACATCTAGAAAAGAGGCAAAAATATAAGAGGAAAATTATTTTGAAAATAAGTAAAAGCTACAGTTGTTTTTTAATTAAAACAAAAAGTTAACAATATTAAAAAGGAGCAGTAAACACATGAGTGTTCAGACAAAAGTCAAGTTCAGAACTTTCAGAGCTTCTGAATTCCTGCAGTGAAGTTGGCCAAACCTAAAGTTTTTATTGTGTTTTATAGGACAATAACCTTTCCTCTTAGGCACATAAAGATTCCACTTTTGAGTCTCTTTCCCTTTACTTGCGTAAGACAGTGACAGAGTAGAGAATCAGGGGGCAAAAGTAGGCAGTGACATGCAGGAAAGCAGCAGCATGTCTAGTTTGAAACAGCCTCGCGGAGGACTACAGCCTTCATGAATGGGGCATGACTTTATTGCGCGCCCATCTGCACCCCCAGGTAGCAGAGTATATAAACTTTAAGAATAATCCATTCTAGCTACGGCCAAAGCCTCACCTCTGGGGTTGGGCACCAGGCCTTGGCTGTTGCTCCACTGCAGCTCGAAGATGTAGAAGCAGATGAGATACTCCAAATCCATCAGAACAAACACCAAAGAGTTGAGCTGATCAGCCAGCCAGAAGTCTGCAAACTCCACCCGGTGAAATGGTGCAGTGAAGACGCGGAACTGGAAACAGACAGGAGTGAAAGGACGGAGAAAAGAAGGTGAGGGACTGGGGAGAATATAAGCAACTTAGAAGAACTTACACATCCCCAAAGGAAAAAACACCTTGGCTGACATTTTGCTGTGTATATGTTTCAAAACTTGGAATCAAATAATGAACAATTAATTAGTGTGCAATCCTCACTGCTCCTCAAGTGCGAATCAGAGATCATCCTCTATTAAGCATTAGTGACACAGAGAGGAATCAGTCCTCCAGACTACATTATCAGCACACCACAGGACAGCCTGATGAGTCACGCTGAGTGTCTGTGAGCATGCTGTTGTTTATTCGTACATCACTTCTTGCCAGTTTACAGCATAAACACACAACCTGAGTGTGCTCTGTGGCAGGCTTTTGCTTCTGGGAGTGTTTTGGAGCATGACTTTTGGTGAAAGCTCAGTTATTGACCACGCTTTGTAAAACGATACAACCTTGCTTGACTCCATTTTCCCCCGCGAGCAACATGTGACATTTAAAAGACTTTTCTTCCATGTACATTTTCAGACACAAACCACACACAGCAACCCCACTCTCCCTCCACTCTAAATGTCAAAGGATATTGATCTTTTATTTCTTTTTACATACATAAGCTTATTGCTTATTTCTCTTAAGGTGCCAGTCAAAGTCTATATTGATCGAGTGGCCATCTCCTTCATTTCCGCTCCATCTGTGTGGATGTCTGGGGGCTAAACCCGCCGCATTAATGTGGTTCAGTTTTCATTCCTTGAGTAAACACTAAGATCAAGGTTCTTGCCCTGTAGTTTGTCCAGTAATGAAATTTTTATCCTCTTTCCAGTCTTTATTATCAGAAGAAATATATACTCTTGACTGCTAGAAAACATATTTGATCAAATAAAACTATAATTTCTTAATGGCTTCTACATGTTAAATAAAAACAGCTAATTTCAGCGCCTATTCATTGTAGCTTGATTTGATCTTGATGACCTATCAGGATTGATAATAGAGCCACATCAGCAGGGAGCTGTGAAGAGGAAGACAAAAGTGTGAGCATGGGGGAGAAACAAGGATGGAGGGAGCAGGAGAAAGAGGAGGACGAAGAAGAGGAGGAGGAGGGACAGAGGAGCTGAGGGCATCAGCATACTGATAGATCTCTGCCTGTAATGATTGCACAGTCACAACCTCCACCTCCCCCGGGACGAAGCTGCATTCTATTATCCCCCATCTCTCTGCCCTCTCTCTCTCTCTCTCTCTGCATCCCCCTCTACACGCACACACTCCGCCCTTCTCCTGCAGGCCTGCAGCTCAGCTTAGACAAAGAGCAAGTAACAGAGGAGGGTTTTGTAAACATGAGATTGGAGATAGGAATCTGAATGGTACATGATTCCATTATGTTACACACACAGGAACACACACATACACAAGTGTGCACAAAATATTTAAACTGCATCAGCATTAAAATATGGTCGTGAAAAAACAGCCATTAAAAGCGCAAACATTAACATAGACTTGTTTTATTTTATTTATTTACTTATTTGTTTCTTTGTTGTCTCATTGGACTGTCATTCAACAATTTTATCACTCGATGTAAAAGCAGATTCCTTGACCCTTAAAGCTCCTGTTAGGGGTTTTTAGGTGATCATGAATCACCACTGATGACTCAATATTAGCTACAAATGGAAAACTGAAAAACTGGCCATCAACATAACTTTTTACTCATCATATTAAGTTGTTTTTAATGCCTTAAACCAGTGGTTATCAACTGGTGGGTCTGGACCCAAAAGTGGGTCGCGGAGCAGTTTTCAGTGGGTCGCGGCTAGGTGTCTGAAAAAAAAATTGGTGGCAAAAGTCCTGTAGTCCATATTGGACATGCATCAATACCTTTTATTTTACCCTGTTTTACTGTGAAATTGGGTCAATTTAAATGTTTGATCAATATTTCAAATACTTTATCTCCTCTTCTTGTGATAAATGGCTACTTTTCTCATGATAATAAAGTAATTTCACAAGAAAATTGGTAAAAAAAAATTTGACACATAATTCGCTGTGTGTTACAGAAGTTTGGAAATATGATTTTGGTCATGGTTAGTGTAAAAAGAGTTTTTTAAACTAAGGAGGACTGGTGCAATATAATGTGCTAAATATCCTGAAATTCCCCGCAGTAATAGGTGTAGTGCACAATATGTAAAAGGAAAGCATCCAAAATATGAGCGTCAGTATATGATACCAGCAAATAATTTCATGAAGACTAAAACCACACACTCCACTGCAACGGCTCATTTACAAAAGATGGATTAAATAGCCTAATGCTAATGCTAGCAGACGCCAGTGTTAGGGTTTGAAACATGAATCCTGTTTACTGGGGATTTTCAAAGAGGTATTCATGAGGACAGTCACATAGGTGTCAAGGCTTTTGTGTGCCTTAAGATCAACGCCTTCATATGAAGAAACACCTCATTTAGTCCATTCTTACAAGTTTCTCTGTTTGTGAGTGCCATTGAGGTGAGTCACATGATTTTAGTCACTGACTTTCGTGTTTAGGCTAATTCTATTCTATGACATTACTTTCTGTTATTAATATTTATCTCCTAAATAAACATTATTATCAACTAAAATGCATAGTTCCCTATTGCCAATGACAGTACTTCTGCCATTAACTGTACTGAGGGGTGCCATCATGTGCCTGTTAAAAGTCTTCTGGCTGATATCAACCTTGTTAACTGATATCCTCCAGTCTGTTAGCAAGTGAGTCATACACTGATGTAAGTAGTCTTTGTTGATTATCGATGCTGATTCAGAGGATTTTTTTTAATGAGCACCTGTTAAGCAAACTCTGATTTGTTTCCATAGTTCAGTGTTAAAGAAAAGGTCAGCAGTGAGAGAAAGGGTGGCTGAGAGAAATAAGTAAGTTGTTATGCTATGAAGAAGTTCAATTTGGAAAGGAAAAGTGAAGGCTTTGAAAAAGTTTGGGCAGTTTTCTCACAACTGTTGAGTGATGTTAATACACTATATTGCCAAAAGTATTCACTCACTCATCCAAATAATTGAAAGCAGGTTTTCCTATCACCTCCATGGCCACAGGTGTAGAAAATCAAGCACCGAGGCATGCAGACTGTTTCTACAAGCATTTGTGAAAGAATGGGTCGCTCTCAGGAGCTCAGTGAATTCCAGCGTGGTACTGTGATAGGATGCCACCAGTACAACAAGTCCAGTGGTGAAATTTCCTTGCTCCTAAATATTCCACAGTCAACTATCAGTGGTATTATAACAAAGTGGAAGCGATTAGGAACAACAGCAACTCAGCCACGAAATGGTAGGCCACGTAAAATGATGGAACGGGCTGAGCGGATGCTGAGGTGCATAGTGCACAGAGGTCGCCAACTTTCTGCGAGTCAATCGCTACAGACCTCCAAACTTCATGTGGCCTTCAGTGCATAGAGAGCTTCATGGAATGGGTTTCCATGGCTGAGCAGCTGCATCCAAGCCATACGTCACCAAATGCAAAGCAAAGCGTTGGATGCAGTGGTATGCAGCACGCTGCCACTGGACCTTAGAGCAGTAGAGACGCGTTCTCTGGAGTGACGGACTATGCTTCTTCATCTGGCAATCTGATAGATGAGTCTGGGTTTGGCGGTTGCCAGGAGAACAGTACTTGTCTGACTGCATTGTGCCAAGTGTAAAGATTGGTGGAGGGGGGATTATGGTGTGGGGTTATTTTCAGGAGCTGGCCTTGTCCTCTTAGTTCCAGTGAAAGGAACTCTTAATGCTTCAGCATACCAAGAGATTTTGGACAGTTCCATGCTGCCAACTTTGAGGGAACAGTTTGGGGATGGCCACTTCCTGTTCCAACATGACCATGCACCAGTGCACAAAGCAAGGTCCGTAAAGACATGGATGAGAGAGTTTGGTGTGGATGAACTTGACTGGCCTGCACAGAGTCCTGACCTCAACCTGATAGAACACCTGGGGGATGAATTAGAGCGGAGACTGAGAGCCAGGCCTTCTGGTGCAACATCAGTGTGTGACCTCACAAATGCGCTTCTGGAAGAATGGTCAAAAATTCCTATAAACACACTCCTAAACCTTGTTGAAAGCCTTCCCAGAAGAGTTGAAGCTGTTATAGCTGCAAAGGGTGGACCAATGTCATATTAAAGCTTATGGATCAAGAATGGGATGTCACTTAAGTTCATATGCGAGTCAAGGCAGGTGAGTGAATACTTTTGGCAATATGCTCTAAGTAAAAGATTTATCTAAAACCATTTCAACAAGAGACACAATTTGAGTTTTTAAGATCTTTTTGGGGCTTCTCTGCCTTTACTGGATAGGTCAGCCAAAGAGAGACAGAAAACCTGGGTAGAGAGTAGGGGAAGACATGCACCAGGCATGCGCCGAACCGTGAATCAATCCTGCAACCAGTGTGTCAAGGACTATAGCCTCAGTATACGGGTGCATGCTCTACCAGTTGAGCCAGACAAATGAAGTGCATCCAGCCATGTAGCTAATTTGACAAACTGACATGATGAATTACAAAGAAGTAATGAAAAAAACCACAAGACTTAGCAATCAGATAAATAATAGTTTTAAACTAAAATATTAATAAGTTATTGATAAAAATATTATTGGCTCTAATTTTCACCATAGCTGCATCTCTAAAAATAAATGTCTGGGCTTGACATGCATAAAAACAGCCACTATTCTCATTAATAAATATATAACCTGAATCATGCAATATGCAAGTTTTTTGTTATCCTCCCACATGTTGAACGGAAATACATCATATTCAGTAACAGACACACTGTTATCAATCTGCTATCGATATATCAACATAGTAATAAAAGAGTGGACTAACCAGCAACTTGAGGAGCCAGAATCGTGACTTGTAGTAGCAGGTCTTGAAGGGGTTAATGAGGAAGAGCACCATGAAGCCGTAGAGGATGAGCGGGTTGATCTGCATGGGGAGGTAGGTGTACTCTGAGAACAGACACGACAGGATGCTGAGACACCACAGCACCCCAAGGAAACCTGCGATCTGCAGAAAACAGAGGAGAAACAGAAGAGAATGGCATTATAAGAACACACGTTTGACACATTGCCAAAATTCACAGTGTAATTGGAATAACAATGTGCTTATTATGAAGCTCTTTGTTATTCTAGTGTATAAATAAACCCTGTGGACACAGCGTTTGTATTGTTCTGTTGATTTTATGGTAATTCAGAAGATGAATCTTAATTACCCCGATGACTAAATAACCTCAATCATTCTAACTGCTTGTTTGTTAAATTCATTATTACCCATGATATCATAATGCAGAGAAAAAGTTTATTTTCTGAACACTCAAGCATTTTTCAAACAAAAACTGCTCCCGCTTGCTGTTTTGTTCTGACCTCAAACAGGTGCTGGTGTGAGAGGTTGTTTCTTGGGTTGATCTCAAAGATGAGTACATGATTGACTCCGGCTTGCCTCCATCCATACGTGTTGATGCCCAATAGGAAGAGGAACTGGATCAACAGGAAGCCGCCACGATAGATCCTCACCAGTGGCCAAATATTCTCGAAGTGGATGAACACAGAACCTGTTTTACAAAAATCAAAACTGTATTTAAGGCTTCTAGGATAACAAAATTCACCATAAAAATATCAGACAGCTACGACAAACAATGCTCCAGGTGAGTGTTTGTTGGACTTGCCAGTAAGAATGAAGGCGACGGCGAGGATGATAAAGAAGCCGCAGTAGAGACCCACACGGAAGGTCGTCCAGGCTAAAGCAGGCTGAACCAGGCAGAGAGAAATTAAAAAACATTAATTATATTGTTAACTATATTACTGAGTAAGAAAGCTAACCGCTCTATATCAATCACAAGTTCTCAGATACTACATATCCCCGTTGGTTCAGTATTTTTAACATTTAACTAAAGCAAAACATCAGCTTATTGAGCGTGCCCGCTCTGACTCCTTTAATCTGCCTGAATATAAATTTACTATACATGTGTCTGCTGGGGAAATGTACAGATCAATACTCAGAGAGCACAATTCAAGTCAGACATGACAGTAATTAATGCAGTAATAACAGCAAATATAACATAGGACGGTAATGTGGCACACGGCCTGGGCTGGTTCTGAATGATATCCTGTCTGTTCAACAATGGAGAGGCACTTATAAAATCAATACTAAGGCTCTTATATTTTCCCTCTCTTTACATCTGTCCATCTTTCTTTCCCTGTATTTCTCTCACAACAAACCCCCCTTACATTTTCAGTATTTATTTACCACAGACAGAACTTGTTATAAACAATGTCAATGATTTATGTAGCTGGGAAATGATCAGGCTTTGATGCCAAGTCTTTACCTAAATAAAGATTTAATAAAAGCTTAATAACAAAACAAACTCAAGAGTAAAATAACTGAACTACTGGTTTATAAAAGTTTTGTGTAAAGCACTTCAAGCAGATGTAAGAGGCCTAACTCTCTCTAAGAAGCAGGTTCATGTTACTAAGTGGTTTCCAGTGTAAGCAGATGTTCCTGACCTGAGCTGCCCCCAGAGGAGGAACTCTCAGCCTCTTCATGGCCCTCTGACGATCTCCTCCCTCCAGCTCATTGGTCACCAGGGTCTAAACACATGTAAACAATACTTTAGTAGGGGTGTAAATCACCTGTTTTATCACAATACAATGCCAATATTTTAGACAATGATACAATATTTTCCAGTGTCACAAAATCTGCAACGATATGCTTTCCACACAATTTAATATAGGAGTCTAGGATCAATATTAGATGATTTTATGCACAAATTTCACAAAGTTACAGAAAAAAAGTAATTTCGACAATCTAATCACTGACAGGTTTCTGTATTAAAAACATCTCTTTTAACAAAAAATATGTGCATTTCATTACAGTGGCATGTTGTTAAATATTGTTTAATTTCTTCAAATTGAAAGGCTCTGATTACCTTTGAATTAGGAACATAATATGGACATTTGTGTTAAAACATGTTGATTTTATAACAGCAAACATTTTCAGTTCCAGACAGATTTATCTCCTCATGCTGTCTGATCACTCTAAAGCACCAATATGTACTTTCTTCAACCTTTTCATAATAATGATCAAAATTTTTGGGCTGTTTTCCCATCCAAGATTTTTTTAAACTTATTTTCAAAGTTGTTGACTTGAACAGATATTTCTGCTCTAACACAGGGACCTATTTATGTGGCAGATAGTTCATTTGTAGTTTTGTAATACATAATAAGATTTAAATGAGGTTGAATCTATGGCACTGATGAATTTACTTATTTCTGATTTGTTGCAACCTTGAGTTTGATAAATGGATGAGTTAAAGTGAAGATTGTGATCAGCAGCCTCATAACAAGACGGGGGGGGGGGTCCCTGCTTGAACCACATCAAGTTCAGACAGCTTATAATATTTTCATTATAAATCCAATGAGCGATGTTGGGCTTTAATCAGCAGCAGCAGACTTTTCCCTCTCTGTTTATCTGTAGAGCCTGTATCAGACAACACTGGCACTAATTCAGCCATAAGGAGGGGAGAGTGTTTCTTAACTGTGAACAATCTCATACAACGGTTGTATACAGAAAAAAATGCAGACGTAGCGAGCAAAATAATATCCTCTTTCACTCAGCTGCTGCTACCACTGCTGATGGGCAGAAACTGTCAACAGGCATGCAGGGGGAGTTTCAAAATAAAAGCGCAACCTAATGGTGATTGATCTGATTGGATAATCAATCAACCAATCATTGTATCAACATGCATACATCAATGGACCATTACACCATGGAACATTATATGTCTTGTATCTCCACCAACATTGTCGCCTCAAAGGCGTTATATATTTGTTTGTATGAATGTAAGCAGGTACCTCTGTCTCAGAGATGAGCTGTGTGATCTTCTTGCAGGTGTAGAAAGGTGCCACCTCCACGTGAGCCACACGCCAGTCTGCCCCACGAGCCGTATCCAGGATCTTATCATGCTTCTTCAAGATCTTGCGAAAACCTGTAAAGTTCAGGTTCTGTGGACAGAAACAAGAAGACAGTTCACCAAAACCAGATTCTCTCCTTCTATGTTTTTATGTTGTCTCAAATGCAGGTGTGTGAGGTGTGTGTATGTGCGTTCTGCTGAGACCTGGTAATTCTGGAGCAGGATGAGGCTGAGGTAGAACTCGCTGAAGGCTAGCTTCAGGTCCTTGATGTTGTGGTGTTTGCAGCGCTCTTCCTGTGACAGGTGGAACATGGTTTTGCGTTTGCGCAGGCCAGGTGGAGCGTTGCTCTCGCGTTGAGCGTCCAGTGAAGACTGCAGCTCATTCTGCAGCGTAGCTGAACGTCTCTGTGCTTCAGCAAGCTTTTCTACAAGAAGGAAGACAAAACAACAATGTAAAGCAGGGTTAATGACTTTGTATGGTTCTCTTACATCCATTATTTACAAGCCTTTACTCCCCCCTTTCATCCATCTCTGTATTTAAAAATACCCACTGTTGTACAGGTGTTTCGTTAATCTAACCACAGTCCTTAATGCCGATTAGCTGCTTCAGACTGACACCAGCCATCTCAATGGAGAGCAGATTTCAGTAATTAGCAAGAACAGAAAAAAGGTGATTTTAAAATGTTCAACACACCAATTCTCCTGTGTGCCCCTCTGCCCTCCTGCTGTCTGTTTAAGGAGGCAGAAGCATCGAGACCAATAGACTGTGCTGACATGTAAATGCTGCAGAGGGAGGAACCATTATCTGGGTCAGAGATGGGTTAATAAACCCAGAGAGAGAGGAGAGGGATCACACAGGGCAGGAACCTGAATTTCATTAACTACTAACGCAAGATTAGCTCTTATTCTCAGACACTTTTTAACCAATCAGAAGAAGCAAGTTCAGGTTCATTCACTGAACAATGGAGCCTATGCTTTAATTTCATCTTTAACCTTTCTTCTGCATTATTGCCTTTTTTTTTTTCTTTAGCTGACCTTGTGATTGATCAGCTAACTATAAAGTACAAGCCCTCCTTTGGGCACTGATGGCCCAGTGGTTGGATTGCACCCCATGTACCCTGTCTGCGACTCTGTTTCTACATCATTTTTGACCCTCCTCAATTTCCTACTCTGTTAAAAACAAATCCTCTTGTATCATGTTTATTGTATCGTGTCATGCATGCAGCAAACTGCTGCTAAGTTTCTGTCTTACAGAGAGAGAGAACAGGCAGTGGAGATGGAGGTCAGCTGGTGACTTTCACACTCTGTCGCTTGAAAACACACATTCTCCAGGTATCTTCTACACAAGGAGTGCCACAGCTTCTTTTTTCAGACATGCGTGTATTTCAGAATTATTGCTCTCCTCAGCTCTTAGGAGCTATCATAATAACACCTGGATGAACACATAACAAAAGCTGTAAGGTGGCTTAGGTTTAATCAGAGGTTTGGGATCAGTGTGTTACTTTAAAACAAAAGACGTCTGAATATCTGTGTGGGGTGAACAAACATGTGTTGGTGGTTCAGATGTCAGCGGGTGCTAGTTTAGTGGAGAATTCCAGCTTTCTTCAGCTCTCTGAGGCTAAAGAAGTCTTGTTCTGGTGTGTTTTTAACCCCATGAGATAGGAGTTTTGTCCAGAAGCCTGGATTTTAGTGCAGTGTAGCAGGATGGCTCTGTGAGGTCAATGACCCCTTTCAGAGAGAGAGATCTGTGTGGAAGAAAGTGTCCTATGTAAAGTCAGGACACGATTTATCTCTATCTATCTACTGCTGCCTGTCTCTCTCACACCCTAAGCAGCTCTTTCAAACCCCTGCACACTCTCAAATGCAGTGAGCTGCCTGTCGGACACAACTTTGCAATTTCTTGCCTTTCCCTCCTGTGTGGGGAGGATAAACAAGACAAGCTGAGAGCAGAGAGGAGACGCTGATGTTTTCATACTCACTCAGCTCAGGTCTGCAGAGGCCACTGTGACTCAGACTGAAAAACTGATGTGATGTTACGCTGCTGTCAACAGACTTACACGTCACACTGAGGAGATCTCATGAGTTTGTTCTGTTCTTTATCTTGTTGTTGACATATATTCAAACAACAAAATAGTCAAGCACATATCTCTCAGTGCTTAGTGCTGCCCTGGTACTTAATCAGGGTTGTTTCCTGCATACAATTGTTTTCTAAGCATTACAAACTACATCTTTGTCATATAAAGGCTCAGCACAGTAAGAGATATCTTAAGGAGATGTGGCCTCTTCTGCAGTTTACAGTAAACTTCTGGCATATTTAGGTCAAGATATGCACTGCAGTTAGAGAAAAATGCACTTAAGCCTTCAAAGTTTCTTCAGCTCTTCAGTAAACCAGCCTCCCGCTAAAAGATCCACAATGACTAATATGTCGTTTGTGTGTGCTGCCCCTGTCATCCGTCTGCCTGTTGTTTCCCATCATTACAAGCTGGGACAATCTTTCCGGTCAACCTTGGCCCTCAGCTGACCTGCTGTTTATCACACAGCCTCTAGAGGGAGCACTCTCTGACTTTCAATATACTCTATCACCCCTCAGCTGGAGCTCAAAACCAGCAGGCCACCTTCTGGTACCAGAATGCCAGAATATATTATGGCTTACATCTCAAGTTACACAGTGCACACATATTCCTGTGCTCCCTGAAATACACTCAGGCGGGCCTGCATGCATGAACATGACAGCCACTGCAGCCTCGATCAAAGGGCTGAGATTAGATGCAGTTTGGTTTGGCCCTTCAATGGCGAGTTTAATAGAGAGTATAAAAACTTTACAAAAACTCTTATGATGATAAGTGATTATTAAACCTGTTAGCTGCATATCATATAGAGGTTTATTCTAGATAAAAGCATTTTATTAAGAAAACTGTTTGGTTAGTTCAGGATCAAGAAAAATGTATGATGTGGAGCAGACTCATCATTTATTTCACTCAGCTCACACAGTAATTTGGTTTATATATGTAAAAAAAAACCTCAGAATTAACCACACCCTGATGTCTACTAAGTTTATCATTATAATGTCAGTATTTATATTGTCAGTTTTTTTTAGTTTGTCTTTAAAACTTTCTGCCTTCTGTTGTATTGACTCTCCACTACTTTGTCTGCATCTTAGGTCCATGTTGTGTTCATTTAAGAGAAAGCAAAAAAAGGAGCACCCTCCACGCAGAAAAAATTCTCAAGGTGCCAGACAAAAAAGACCTACTAGAAAAGAAGAGGTGTCAGCACTCAAAATGTCCTTTTAGGTAGTTTCATTAAAGGCAAACAAGGCACAACGGATGCGTTTTGATTTAGTCTTCTTCAATGCTGAAGAAGACTAAGTCGAAACGCGTCTGTTGTGCCTTGTTTGCCTTTAATGAAACTACCTAAAAGGACATTTTGAGTGCTGACACCTCTCCTTTTCTAGTGTTCATTTAAGAGGCCAAAAGGAAACAGGGGAATCATAGCAGCCATGATGCGTATACTATAGACATACCATACAGCAAGTATATCTCTGGTCTAAGGGATAAAAACTGAGCTCACTTTTAGATAATCCAGCATTGTAACAGCTTGTTGTAAAATGGGGAACACGGTAATACACTGTCTTTAAGTATTTCTACAAAGCAGCCCCACTGTCAAGCTGATCTTATATTTACACTGAAAGTGCTTCCTTTATTTGACATACTGATTTTAAATCATGTTGAATAAATACCTGAATAGAATGTGTTGATTTTCAGGAGCTCCTTCTCACAGGTTTGGAAAAACCTCTCCTCAAACTTGGCGTAGTATCTCTTCACCGTGTCTTCATCTGTGACTGCAAGAAAAACAAGAAGAGAAAAAAAAAAGGTGATAATCGTCTCAAAAGTCCATCGTACTTTAAAAGAATATTGACCAAAAGAAGAGCCAACACCTCATAGCGAGGAGACAATGGCACATCACAGTGTTTGCTGTGGTAAGAACAAACAAAAAGGTTTATAAAGTATAACACTGATTACAGAAACACCAACATATCAACACTCTAGTAAAAGAGGTTGTCATATGTTTTCTCAAATGTGGGTTTATTTTGTTTTATTTTTTTATTCATTTTTTATGTGAAGCCTTTTCACATATCCACTCCTGAAAATCTAGAGAAAATTTCAGGCACGGGGCCTCTAGTGTAAGGATGAAAGACATAACAAAGAAAGAACTACAACTACTGCCATTAATATGCCTCTTTTAATATTCTGGTAAAAGAAAATAAAGTGGTGGGTCAAAAAGAAAGGCTGGGGGGCACAGATGGTCTAGTGGTTCAAGATGTGCCCCATTTACGCAGGCGGCCTGGGTTCAAGTCTGGCCTGTGGCCACTTTTCTGCATGTGTCTCCCTTACTCTCTCATCCCTGTTTCTGACTCTAACACTGTCCTCCTCTATAAAGGGAAAGGCTGGGGTGGTTTTGTGGGAGTGTGATTGTTAGTAATCACATTTCTTTAATGATGTAGGTGCATGTTTTCTTATAATCTTGGGATAACAGTGCTAGGTAATTGCAAGGTGTCTACTGATGCACAAAAGTATGACCTTTGACCCCCCAAAATCTAAAAGTTCACCCTCAGGGCCAAGTGTCAGTTAGGGCCAAATTTGACAGAAATCCCCCAATGCAATCTTAAAAATGAAGCTGCAAGATTTAAGGTTGAAGTGACCTTGACTTTTGACCTCTGAAATCTAATCAGTTCTTAATTCAAGTGGTATTTGTGCAAAGTTTGAAGAAAATCCCTCAAATAAATATCATGTTCACAAAACGACAGAATGCAATCTATGTACAGATGGACAACCTAAAATATAATTCCTCTATTCTGGGAATAACAATGCACAGTGGTTCTCTGCTGGTCTAATGTCTGGACCCACCACTGCCTCCCTAAAGGTAAATCATAACTTAAAATTTATTTATTTATTTTCTAATCATAATAAATGTTTTTAATGAAATATGGAGCAGTTCGGACTTGAGAGAAAGAGATAGAGACATATCCTTTAAACAAAAGTACATTGCAGACTTTTTGCAACATATTTTTTCCAGGTACAAATCCCAGACCCACTGAAAATCACTTTGCGACCCACTTCCCAACCCAACCCATTATTTTAGAACCATGCAGAAATGGCAGATGAAGTCATTTCTGTTATTTTTACAAAACTGTGCACCTCTCTATTAGTTCTTGTAAGTTTCTTTGCATGTAGGCTCACAGACATCCATTCAGTGTTAAAATTAAATTAAACATCTTCCTTCCATTTCTCTCCAGTCTGAAAAACCCTTCATGTCTTTTTCAGGCGCAGTCAATTCAATCAGCATCGATGCTGTCTTTAACAATCTTCTGCTTCATTCACAGCAGGCTACCTGACACCCAAGCAAGCTATCATTGTGGCCACTGGTTGGATACAAGTTTTAAACCTTGCATTATGGCAAAGCAGTGACAAAATCTGGCAATGAAGGCTGATCACGTACATCAGGGTTCATCAATGCCATTTTCACAAGGGCCAGCTTTTTCTAGACAGGCGTTGTGGGGGCCGGACTAAAATGAAATCAATATTTTGGTCTAGTTAACTTCTTTTTTTTTTTTTTTAATCCTTTAAAAATGAATGAACTTTGAGCCTTTAACAGTGAGATCAGTCCATGTTCATGATCTCTATCACTGAGTTTGATGCTAATGTTCTGTCTTGATTGGCTAAAAACACATGCAGGAAACTGATATTCTGTAAAGATTCTCAGGAAGGGAAATTGCACTCTCAAAGGGCCTTATGTGGACAATTGATGTGAAAAACTGCAGCTTTTATCAAGATAAGAACAATAAGTTTGCATTTACCATGCCAAATCACAACTATACTTGTGTGCTTCTTGTTTGATAAGTTTTAAGGTTTTAACTTCAAGAAAAAGTTAACAATAGCATGCCTTATTTTTCCCTTACAAATTTTCTGACTTTAATATGATGGGAAGCCACTGGGCCGACCTTTGAATGACTCAGTTTTGGTGTATCCCAGTTTCAGAGCCAGAATGTCAAAAGACCATTTTCATTCCTCAGAATGGGAGGATGTAGGTTTCTAGAGTGGATATAACATCAGATCCAATAGTGATATACCGCAGCGTAAACATTTGTGGTTATATAAACGAGCCTAGGCGGTAGCTGCTGGATTGAGAAGCTTTCTATTCAACACAGCAATCAGAAAGAGACGCCCGGGGCTGCAGCCTGTCGATATCACTCTGCTCTGGTCACACACACATTCACTCCCTACAACTGCAGCATGGATATATGAGCCTTTGATGAAAAGAGGAAAACTGCTCGACAGCAGATTTAAAGTCCAACAGTTTTACAAGGGAAATAAATGAGAAACGCTCCAGCTGATGCTTACGTGATCAATTAGAAGTTAATTGAACTGAACTCTGCAGGTTGCTTACTAGAGCTGCAAGCTTCTAGAAAAAAAAAAACGTCAGTACCCAGATCTGGTTAAAAATGACTTTAGTCCTAAAGTATATGCACCCATACACTCATTTTATTTTTTTTACTGGGATAAGACCTTGAGATGTTTACTCATTATTGTGAGAAACCAGCATTGTTAACGAGGGACCCTGAGACATATCTTACAAAAAAAAAGAAAAAACAAAATGTGCTCCTTACTATAGAAAAAAGAGAATTTATTGATTCAAGCCCTATTCGATAGAGCTGCTCCATTTCTGATATAAATATCATTAAAAAAGGTTTTACTGTATTTTGAGATCACCATCATTGGAAATTTTAATCTGTGATTTTCTTGCCTTTATGATCGTGGGAAGTCGGTCTGAGTGCATCAGAACAAAATCATTATGGTTCTCAAACTATATGGAGCTATGATTGTTGCAAAAGTATTTGCAAATACGTACAAAGATCTGTGCACAAATCCACAAATGCATGTATGGATCTGCAAATGTGTGTAAAGAGCTGCAAACGTGTGCAAAGTTTTGCAAATTTGTACAAAGATCCACAAATGCGTGCACTAATCTGCAAGTATGTAGATCAATTTGTATTTGTGGACTTAGTTCATTTTGGTTCAGAATCTGCCTCTCAATTGGCTGTCATACACACGTGACTTTTGCAACACTTGCAACACCGTGCACCATTTGTACTCAGATCCGTAAGCATGTGCTTAGATCTGTAAGCGTAAAGACTGGGTCTGTTGCCCTCAGCGCAGGCTCACAGGCAAGTCTGCCTTTCTCATCACAAAGGCATCACACAGGAGGCAGCAGTTAAGACTTAGTAAGGGCTCTATATAACGTCAGTGTGGAAGGAGAAATGTTATCATATTATACTGTTATTGTTAATATTCATATTTTCATTGAAAGAGTGACGACAATAATGACTTCCTTATCTCCAAAATTGTATCACAGTGGTGGTTGAATTGCCATCTCTACAAGACAGGAGTTCATTGTGTTGTATTTAACAGAAATCCCCATTATGACGCTGTATGAGCTAGGTGATGTTAACAATAAGATGAATAGAGTGGTCTGCAGCAGGTAATAAGAAATACATTTTTAGAACATTGCAAGATTCGAATCCAGGACTAGGTGAATGAAAGTCCGTGATACTGCCACACAGCCACTTGATCGACACATCCACCATCAGCGGAGTGATGTGATTTAGATGTCAACATTGGTCGGTGCCATTTAGCTCTGTGCCAGACCGACAATCTTTCTCTTCCCCTGGTATTTATATAAATATAAATGTTACAGACCACTCTATCAATCTTATTGCTAACATCACCCGGTTCATACGGCATCATTTCTGTTAAATACAACACAATGAACTCCTGTCTTGTAGAGATGGCAATTAAACCACCGCTGTGATACAATTTTAGAGATAAGGAAGTCATTATTTTCTTCACTCTTTCAATGAAAATATGAATAATAACAATAACAGTATAATACGATAACATTTCTCCTTCCACACTGACGTTATATAGAGCCATTACTAAGTCTTAACTGCTGCCTCCTGCTGCAGATTCTGAACCAAAATGAACTAAGTCCACAATTACAAACTGGTCTACGGATTTGCAGATCTGTACACACATTTGTGGATTTGTGCACGCATTTGCAGATCTGTACACGCATTTGTGGATTTGTGCACACATTTGCAGATCTGTGCATGCATTTTTGGATTTGTGCGCAGATCTTTGAACACATTTGCAAATACTTTTGCAACAATCATAGCTACATAAGCCTACAGCTGAAAAATTTGACATAGTATAGCCATCGTTTGCAAACAAGAGCAAACCTCAACTGAGTTTAAAGATGGCCAGATAACAAGAGAGAGTCAGGAAAAGGAAAGGACAAAACCATAGATCTCTATTGCAATACCAAGTATAATAGATTTCAGAATAGTCCAGGAAACTCACTTACTAAAGACGGTGATTGAAGAAGATAAGAATGGAGATGAGAGAAAAGAGAAAACGCTGATGTATCTGCAGAGAGAAGTATCTGAAGTATAGAACATCAATGAAGGAGGTAAAAAAGAGAGATGGAGACAGATGGTCTCCAGTCTTCTGCCCAGCTGCACAATTCAGCTGCACTCACAGCTCTTTCAACCCTACAGTCATAAAGCTGACTGTCTGACTGCTGCAGAACCATGGATAGATGGATTGGTGACCGTCAGGGTAGAAGGATGCATGCTTGAATTGCTGACTGATGGTCTGCAGAACAGGTTTGCTGAGTGACTGAGAACCAGGCCAGACAGAGTGCCATGACAGAATGAATAATGGTGCAACCTGCTCCTTTAGTTCAACCTACAGGCAAACAGAAAACTGAGCTGGACTGTAAATTAAAGTAAAAGGTTACAAAGCTAATGAGCAGCGTGTATGAGAGAGAAGTGAAGGATAGAGACCCAGTGAAGAAGGAGGGAAAGACGTTGAGCAGGTAGTGAACTGTGGGTCATTTAACATCTATGTCTACTTTTACCATGCACAAAAAATTACTATTTAAACCCTTCAACCTTTATGAGAAAACCTAATTAAAATCATCTTAACATGCATTTTTTTTAACTCTGGTTTTTCCATGATATCCATAATCTCTGGTCGTTTCTCAAGATATCGACTTAATTATATCATTAACACATGCAAAAAGGAGAATTAAATTTGGTTGTTTTTCAGTAACTGATTACTTTTATTGAAAAAGGGCCTAACAATAGTTGACTTGAATTGCAAAACTGCCTCATTACATTACTTGTTACATCCAAAAAGAACTCTAAGTCCACTTCCATATTACTACGTGATGCGTTACTCCCACTACTTATCACTAGATCAAAATGCTGGTTTACTTTACAAGTTAATTTTCAATCTCATAAGAAAACAACTGAGGTCAAATTTTTATCACTGTGAAATTATTTCTTTTATCCTGACCCTCCTACAAACAAAATTATCTACTGTGGTTGTACCATGATCGTTTGGATTATATTTAGGATGAAAGCTGATTGGCGCATCTCATTTGATTGACAGATAGCTCGGCAGGCAGAGGCTCCGTTTCTGTCAACCTGAATGCTAGCTAGCAGGCTGACAGGAAGTCGCACTTAGTGGGTGGGCTGTTGGGTTGATCCAAAGTTCGGTTGAGACCACACTTTCAATATGGAAGCCTCCACGGATTGGCTTCAAGAGCCGTTTGAGCAAGCAGACGACTGACGTCACACGGGGTTTGTCCAATTCTTTCTACAGTCTATGGCTAGAGCAGAGCTGATGCCCCACTGTGTGATTATTCCTACATTAATAATTTGGTCTAGTACTGGATATGCACGTTAGAAACGCTGAGCAAACTGACTCTGCTAACAGACGTGTGCCTTCTCTCCAGGCTCACCTTAACACTGCGTTCACACCTCCGCGTCACCCCTTAAACTCTGGTATTTTTTATTTCTTTACAAAGAAACTAGCAGGTATTGCTATTTAGTTTTAAAATCATTAAGATCTAGGCCCAGCAGTCATAAAAAACAAATGTATTTGGGACTCTTTAACAGTTTCCCATTTCTTGCATAAGCACTCATTCTGCAAACTTACAGAGATGTTTTAGCAGAGTTCCAGTGTATGTATTTTGTGAAATTGCCTTTATTCCCACTTGTATGCTGACTAGCAGAGTGAGTGCGTTGGTAGATGAAAGTGTCGATGTGGGGGCACTTTACAGGTATAGAAAGGGTTATGAAATTACTTTGCACCCCCGGCTCTTTCATTCCTGCTGACCCTGCGCACACTGAACACATCAGTGGAGGTGTGTATTTCCACATATCAGTACACGTACATGTATCTTTGTGTGTGTAATTATGTGTGTGAGGTATATAATGAGATCAGAGGCCGGAGTGAAAAAGAGTTCATCTATACCGCTGTAGTGTTTTTACTGTCACCGGTCTAACTCCACCTGACACACTCCAGATAGTATCAGCATATCTTTATTATCACAATTATTGTCTGAACCTGTCTGCTTAATCTGTCCTACTGTGTCAATTCAACAAAACCTGATTACAAGAATTCTTTATTCTGTAATTATGAGGCTTTCACTGTGTCTTTGATTTAATCTGTGGTGTCAGTGTTTCTATGGATTTGACAGCTTCTCTCAGCTACACAGTATGGCTTCTCATTATCTCCAGTCCTGGTGGCTATAAGGGGAATTTCCAGAGCCTAAAAATGCTCACAAAGGGATCTGAAGGTAGAAAAGAAGGCTGAGCTTAATGAGAAATGAGATACTGAAAGGACAGAGAGAAAAAGATACTTGTGATATTGGTGGGTAGTAAAGCTGTATGAATTCCATCACAAATCTTACTTTTGCCATGAAATGGATTTTTGCAACACTGTCATTACAGGTTTAAACACACATTTGGTTGTTGTGCATGCACCGGGAAAACAGAGTCAATAGCAGAGCATTTCATCCACAACAGCAGTTCAATAAAAGTAGTCCAACAGAGTGATTTGTAACAGACAGCAGTTCAGATTGAATCCTGGTTTTCTGCATTCATTGTGACACTAAGAAGCAGAGCCAGATGGACTGACTCACTGGATAGCACCACCTCCCCCTTGTGTTGGAGCAGGTGTCAGCAGGTGTTAGAGTAAACATGCAGCACAGTGGTCAGGTAAACCTGAGTGTTTCTGATCTGGATCCACTCAGTTGGCAAGTGCTGCAGCAATTTACATCTCCATTACAACAGCTTGAACAACTGCTTAAAGACGTTTAATGGATGACTTGCTTGTCCAAGCTGATTCAAAGTAGGCGGTGGCTGTGACTCATGATGTCTGTCAACACTGTAACTGTATTCACTCACCACTAATTGCAGCTCCTCTTAAACCCTGTTTTTAAGTGATACATATATTATTTCAACAAGTTCTTCTCAAAAAGTCCCTTCTTCGAACACTTTATGTTGAACAGTAATGCCGTGAAATGAGATGTTTTCAGCGGCAGCTGAACACCACAGAGGGACAGAAATGAAACTTAAAACCACGAATTCATTTACAAGCTACAGCATTACAAAAGCATCTCTCTGTCATCTCATGCATGTTTCAGATGGGATGCGTGTTTGCTGCATGACGTCTGTTGTGCCTGTCCACTCAAGTTTGCATTGTCACTGCTTTCATTTTGGGCACATATAAGCTGCCTTGCTGCCACAGCCCAGTCCTTCTTCATACATTTTACCTCAGTAAATTTCCCTACAAGTGGCTTCATTCATTGAATAGGCTAAACAAGCTGGAAAAACTTCTGTACAATGAGATGAGTTTCACAACAGAAATGCTGAACTGGGTTTTTACTCTCAGAGCTCGTGGTGAAACCCCTCTGTCCCCCACAGGTCAGGAGGCATGTGGGATTAGTGCATATACATGTGTGTATGTGCTAGCAAAGAGGAAGAGATGATGATGATGATGATGAGGCTCCCCAGCAGAAATAAGGGCTTTGTCCCTGTAGGGTGAGGTAGTGATTTATGCCTCTGCTCCCTCCGTGGGTCAGTATTTATGTGTGTTTGCGCATCTTTTTACCCTGTTTCAGCCCTGGTACTTCAAGTGTCAACAATAAACATGATCCTCTCTTGTCTTAAGAGACTAAATAAAACTCTTTTTACAGTATTTGTAAGGACATGCAGTAACAGTGATATTTACATACCTTTCTGACCATCCAGAGTGAGTATTAACAACAGCAGAGACCCTTTAACTTATGAACAGGGAGTGAAAAATCAATTTGTGCTTTGATTAAGCCAAGGCACATTACTGACTCTAAATTACAGTTATAAAAGTCATGCCAACACCGCTGGATTTTTGTTCTTCCATTCCAACACAAGCAGGTGAATGAGATATTTTATTCATATGTGAAAATAACTACATTTACTTCTTTAAACTTCAAAATAATCAATGACATTCATGTTTTTAATCCACTATTTTGGGTTTGTTAATGGAAATATCAAAGATGTGTTATACTTTTTAAATTTGTTTCATTGCAAATGACTTGCTTTGGTTCATAAACAGTAGCTAACTCAATATTCCAATTTAAACCAAATTTTGATTAAATGTAAAATGTTTTAGAGCCCAAAAAGGCATTTTAATATTTAATATTTTGTCTGGCTGTCAAAATATAGGAAAAACCTCACAGAACAGAACTGAAAAATATGTTTTCTATCTACAGCATATTAATTCAACTTTTTTCAATATTTGTGCTTTTTTCCATTTGATTTAGCGCCCTCAGCGCCAACAGCCAAATCACTCCACCGTCCATATTAGCAAAAGAATCCTTTGCCCCAAAACCAGCATGGAGATAATTAGACAAACTTTTGTACAACACACTACATCACAGAGAGCAGCATATTTTGTTCATCATTGCCTTCATTTTTTCAGACAAAGAATTGTGCTGGTAGCTAGAAAAACAACTCTTGACCCGCAGAATTCCCAGGGCGGCCCGTAGCAGCAGCCCCCCCACCCCCCTTCTCACTAACCCCTTCTTCTGTAGATTGTATAAATAAATGATGAGACAGCTTCCCAAGACCCCCTCTACTCTACACCCTGAAACCCTTCACACACACTAACATACACCCTACCCCCACCTTCTTATATTCCCATACAGGCGTTCTGTGACTCGACCCCATAAAACCAGCACATAAATCCTTTAAGGAAACCCTCCGGTTTGCTGACAGTGAAAGAAAACAACAACCAACTCAAACATGTACATGACTACCTGCACCAGCATCCTGCACAAATCAGAGAGATTTTTTGCAATGACAAATTAAGTGTGTTTACCGTTTAAAATATGAGATTTCTCCATTGCTGCTGCTTCTTTATAATCCACTAAAGAAATAAAAGACAATGAGCATGCAGACTTAATAAGTCTACAAAGTCACTTTTAATGTGTGGAACTGATTCCACTGGGTAGTCGTCAGCTGAGTGATTAATAGCACACACAAAAAACAGAAATATATGTATTTTTAACAGAAAAATACAATGCACTGAGAACAGACAGCTGGTGAGAGATTTTTTGTTAGAAACCCCGCTCAAACTTATAAAACGGGAAAAATCAGCAGAGATGAAAGCTATCCCTTTGTCCACAGGGGTCAGCACAATTCAAAAGTTCCTCATGAGAGCTTTCCTTAAAAGAGGAATAACAGTAATAGAGATGTACATGAATTTACTCAGGGAATAATAGGTTGAAGAAAAGGATTAAAAGAAATAAATATGGGGAGAGCCACACCCATTTCCTGAGAGGGGCAGAGTCAGGGGCAGAGTCAGACAGCTCATTAACATTTAAAGCCACAGTTTTGAGCAGGGCTGGAACAGAGGGGGTTTTAGACACGCAAACATCTAATACTGGAGTGTTTTTTCAGAAACAAATGTCACAGGCATGTTTTGGGGACCTCTGAGACCAATAAAAACTTGTCTTAAAGGTGTAGTGTGTAAAACTGAATATCAACATCTAGAAGTGGGTTCTAGATTGCATTTCTCTGCTGGAAACTATGGCAACCAGTTGAATTTAATGTGTATCTGTAATGTGAATACAATACAATACAATACAATAACTTTATTTATCCTTTTTTTCCTTTTTTCCTCTATGTTACCATGGAAACATGTAAAAATCCAAGATGGTGGCATCCATGGAGGGGACCCCCCTATGTATGAATTAAAGGTTTATTCTGAGTTGTTTTTTCAAAATAGCGATTTTTGAATTTAGATGACTAAACACGTATTTAGATAGACTGTCATAGAAATGTTTGCTTTATTTTACCAAGTTTGTACGGCTAAATGCTACAAGGCTAAATGTTACACACTGCACCTTTAAAGGGGTAAAATATGTGACCTTTAAGGACGTAAGTTTTATGTCAGAACTACATTTAAATATGGTGCTCACAGTGCTTTCAGTTTAAAACAGTACAACCTACAAAACAGCACACTTGCCTTCTCTCTAACTGACCAATAAAAACCAACAACAGGCAGGACTTATGATAGCAGCTATGTCAGCAATGACTGAGGAGCAACTGATGTGACTTGTTTTTTTCAAGGGCAAAGTTTCTGAATCTAAAGCAGCAGCACTTTCCTTTACATTGTTAACATGTTGTCTTGGGGATCCTTTGAAAAACAGAAATAATAAGGGCATAGAGATATCTAAAAATGACATAACAGATGCATCTGAGTAAAGCACAAGTCAACTTTCAACAACATGATACGGTACAATACAGTATGGCATGATACAACACAATCAAATACAATATAACACAGTAAAACACGATACCCTATGACACGATCAATACAATATGGTTCATACAGTCCATTTGTGGGTAAAATTATTCATAAAAGCACAATCAGCCAAGTTATTTTGCAATTCAATGATCTGCCTCCTGCTTCATTCTGTAAACCTCTCACAGTTAGTTTTGAAAAACAATAAACGTGAGAAGAAGAAGAGTAATAACGTCCTCTGTTTTAGGAGTCCAGCTATCATCGTTCATAACAGCACAGGCTGAAGACAGGGGAGGACACGGCATCTATCTCTTCACGATCACTTAAAAAAGCCATAACAAGACCCCAGACTCTGGTATTTTATGTTCTACTTCTTGAGCTCAGTTTATCTCATTTAATGACAACTCACAACAGGATATAAACTTTGCTCTGCTAGAATTACTGCCTGGGGAGCTGAGGAGGCCATTAGATTATGATTATCGCTGTATTAGCTTTCTTATCTCTTTCCTCCAAGCAACACAGGTGTAAATCAGACATGACGAGAAGGAAAAACTGAGCCATAAAAGAAAATAGGTTGGCTTAACTCTGGGATAATATTAGTCTAGTGAGACAAAGAGAGTGAGCGCATAAAAAACAACTTCAACATCCTCCAGTGCCAAGCTTAAAGGAGGGAAACACAACACTAAAACCAGCCAGATACCCCCCTCCTCCTCTCACCTCTCCCCCTCCACTTATTCCCATTCAGCCCTCCAGCCACAATTAATTCTACCAATCATGTCTCTCATGGAGGCCAGGGGAGCATTAAGAATGCACACTCACTGGGCGAGACCGCCAGCCAGGGACGACCGGAGGCAGGAGGAGGAACTGCTGCAGCTCTAAATCTATTGTGTGCTATTTATACTGTCAGACTGCAAGCTAAGCACATCAAAAAAAATACACAGCACCAGGGTAGAGTAGTGAAAACGATATGACAGAGAGAATCACATATTCAACACTTTCCTGGAAGTGTTAATGTCTCTGTTTCGTGTGAGAGAGATAGACAGGACGGGAGAGGGGCATGTGTGATGGGTAGCAAGAGCCAAGTCAGAGCTTTATGAGACAGAAAGAGTGTACGGAAGAGGCCAGATGGGCTGTGAGATGATCCTGGGAACTAGAGAGAAAGCACACGACACCCAAAACATTTGAGTGTATGGGACAGTCATAGAAAGAAAGTGGCAGAAATACAGAAGAGAAAAAGAAGAGAGCATATTCTCTCTTTGTGTTATACTTGATAGTTAACTGATGTGAACTGCTTTCTCAAGAGCCTACTTTGACACATTCATTATAGGCCAGTCAGAGCAGTACAGCATATCACATAGTACACAGCAAAATCTGTGTAGCCAAATTAACACTGTCAGAGTTGAGAAAAAAGCTAAAATACAGATGTCTTTTCACTTTGGGTGTAAATTTGAAGTTTTTACAATTTTTAATTATTGACACATTGCAATGTACTTCTCATAAATGGTAAAGATTGCCGTTTTGTAGTGGAAACCTGTGGTAAAGTCATTTGTTTTCTGGTAAGGATGCAGTAAAGAAACAAATGCAGAGCTGAGAATCATCCTTTGATGAGAATCAGCTCACTATCCTTTCCTGTAGCTCACCCAGTGGCCCATGTTGGAAGTGGGAAACTCAACGGATAACTTCACTCATGGTGTAGAAATGTCTAAGATCAAAAAGAACAATAATCCAGCAGAACCAAGAGCAAAGGAATCTAAGCAGTGATCACTATACTGATCAGCAGGTGACATCTAACATGTACAAATACATCTAAACAGTTTGCACAAAGGCATGATGGGAAAACTGCTCCCAAGATTTGACATGGCAGTCTGAATTGCTTAGAACAACTAAACACAGATGCTATGTAAGGATGTTGTCCTTTCAGTAGTAGCTAATACCGTTCATACACAGTCACTCTTCATTAATGCAGCAGTACAAGCTATTTAGGGTTAAATGTCAACATATGACTGCAGGAGCTAGGCAACAATCCCTTGAGTCTTCTGGTTGAGGGACGACCAGTTTTACCACTGTGCCTTAGCTGCTCCATCTCGATTACAGGATCACCGGAGTCCCAGGCTACATGTCTATTATGAGACTCCAGTGATCCTGTAATCAGGTAAATCGCAAGTTTATGTTTTAATTGTGTGGAAAATCCTGTTTCATCTGATATTGCAACAGTTGTAGCACAAACTGCACGAGATAAAACTGAGAAATTCGAGATCTGATTGCAGTAATTGGTCTGGAAATATGGAGCTAAGGCACTGAAACATGTTGGACATGTAAAGGGTTTTAGGACTGGGCAGCACATCTGTCAAAGATAGAGTAATATGACAGACAACAGTCACTTTTGTTACAGATTTCTGCAGGACTTTAAAATAGATTTGTAGAATTTGTTATTTTTCTTTAATGCTCTAAAAGAAACTAAGTGCTTTAGGCCTGGTTTACATTATGAAGTTGAAAAAGTGTAGTTTTTCTTTCCAGAAAGATCAAACTGCATTTGACAAAATTAAAGTAACTTTATAATGAAGTGGTTTTAAGAGAGGAAAAACTTTTTATCATGTAACCTTTGCAGCAATTACCTTTCATTCATGATGAGACAGTGCGTTGTTTAAAGTTCACTAATAGGCGAAGTTTTAGCATTTCTGAGAAATTCATAAAGTAGGTCATGTTTGATATCATCATTGCTTTGTCCATACTGCCTATAATCACTGTTTAAAATCTGCCCTGTCAGTTAGCTTTGCCTGCATTTACTCAACATGCTTGTATTGAGCCCTGGCAGTTTAAGCCTACATGTGCATAAAGAACAGACATACTGAGGTCAGCTCATCAGAGAAACCAAAAGCACTAAGATGACTTGATTTGGGTTCATTTTAAGGCTAAAAGTGCATCTCTGAAAGCTCACAGGAGGTTTAATGGGAGAAAAACAGATGTAGAGAGAAGTTAGATGAAGTAGAAGCAGCCAGAGAAGAAGAAGTAGGTCATAGATACTTCCAATCAGACAAACAGGAAGTCCAAAGAAGCAGCATTATTGACCAGAGGGGCTGATGGGAAAGTTAATTACCCCGACTCTTTATTCTTCAGACAGGAGCACTTCCCTTCTCCCCAGTCTCTCCTTATTTTACTAAGCTGCTACTGTGAAGTGTTATCTCTGACTGTCAGAGCAAGGGAAAGTTTGGCTCACAACCCTTCTCTCTCTTTCTCTCCTTCCTTGAAGACAGTATTTCTCAAAGTCCGTCTGCCTCCCTGTATCTCTGCAGGTAGAGAGACCTAAGGAAAAGGCAAATTGATAACATTTAAAAATAAAAAAATTCCCACAGACTTTTCAGCTTCAATCCCTTTTCTTAAACTTTGTAAAACATATTTAGTCCTTTGGGATCTAGAATTTTTAAAAAAAATCCCATTTGTCTGTCCATAGAGTCCACTCTGGGGATTATATAGACTAAAATGTCTGTCTGGTCTGATCAAATATTGTTTTGATTAGCATGTGTTATATTTCTCAGTGTCAGCGTTGGCTATTTAATGTGATATGCATTACCAATATCACGTTTCCATAAACGGTCTGCCCCTACTGGGGTAATGCAAATTTATTCCTGAGGCAGTGATGAAATAAAACATGTAGAGAAGTATCAGTGTCTCAGCATGGAAATTCACATCCTGCACAGATCTCTTATAAACACGAGTTATGCTCATCTAATCTTTAAAAATCAGGTCTGATTTCAAGGAGGTTCCTCTAAAAAGATCAGCCATTGTGGAGCGTGAATATAAAGTGTAGAATTATATAAGAGTGCAGATCGCAGATAACTCACAAAAGATTTGATGGGATTTGATGCAATGCAGTGCAAAAAGCAGCCCACAGTATTGATTATATTGCGATACAGCAGTTCTGTGATGATCTGTCACTAGATAGTGACACAATAAGCCCAAATAAAGTTAAAGTGACAGATGAATGTGTTCACTGTAATATGGGGTCTGTTTCTTCACTTATCATGCTGCATCCTTTAATTTCTTAACGATCCCATGTCAGTCAGGCTGCAGACCGTTTATCTCTGACCACCACTCTCATAGACCGTTCATCTGAGACACCATATATCACAGAAATACACACTAAAATTTTTTGAAACAAATTGGATTAAACCTCTGTTAAAGGTTATTGTAAGGGTTAGAATACCAAAAGTTAGAGTCCAAAAGCCTGACCTGCAAAACCTGATTACAAAACATTTAATAAAGCAGTTAGTCTGTTTATAGGAAAAAGTTCGTCCTCCATGAAAACATTCTAATGCAGCCAGCGTAGTTTATGTAGCTCCATTAGCTACATACGCTATGTAGGTAATGTAGCTAACGAAGCTAAGTGTCTAACGGAGCTACATAACTAATGTACGTATCTACATTTTCTGCATAGCTAATTTAGCTTTAGCAATGCTTACTAAAGCTCACTTTGCTAAAGCTCAATTGCTACAGCTAACTTGGCTATAATGGAGCTATGTAGTGAACGTAGCTAAATCTAAGCTCACAATGCAGCTACGTAAACTACATAGGTAGGTCATCTGTGTAGCAACATTAGCTTTAGCTGTGTTTGCTCACGTTGCTAAAGCTAATTAAGCTACATCAGCTTATGTAGCAATGTTAGATACGTAGCTAGTAACTTTAGCCAAAGCTAACGAAGCCATCATTTGCGCAACTACTTCAAAAACAGAGCTATACATAATTTAATCCTGGATTACAACACTGGCCTTTTTCTTCTTTTTTATTTATGAATGTTTTCTAGTCCTTAATGTTTGCAATGTGGTTATTTCATGAATCGAACACCCAAACTTTGTTTCTGAATAAAGCTATATAAAGCTGGAAAAACGCTGTACTGGCAAATTACAGCACTTCCTTTCTGAGATATATGGCATCTCAGATGAACGGCCTGGGAGAGTGGCTGTCAGAAATGTACAGTCTGCAGCCCGATCCCTCTCGATGACCCCCACTGACATTAGGGTGTCCTGTGTGGGAACACCCTGGTTTCCCACTGGAATACAACAGTGAACAAAGAAGAGTGATCAGGGTCTGACCAGGGAACAGTAGGGAATTAGAATTAGAAGACTGCAGGCCTCATATCTGGCCAGACAAAGAATAAATGTGAAGTTTTCATGGTAACTTCGCATTCTCAGTAACTGTGTTTCTTCTGTGTACTGTTATGACCCATTGTCCCCACACAAACAAGAAATTTCATCATACAATCAAACATGTTTAATGTGTACAAATTGAAATTTGGGATAGATCCTTCTTAATAAACTTAAACTTCAAAAATAATTTAAAATTTTCTTTTGAAGCCAATTAAAAAGAAAGAAATCAGAACTTTGATCACTGATTCCAAAAGAGTGTGTAACTCAATTTAAGAAGATCTGGCAGGATTTCTGAATGATCATGATCTAGAGCAGTTTAAGCTTATGAAGTTTTTATATTTCTTTTTCTTTCTTTTTTTAATACAACAGTTACATTATCCCCACGAACACCATGGCACTGCAGAGATCTCCACTTTACAGCATAAATGAATATGACACACTCACTGATGGACAACGGGTCTGCACAGAGCTTAGGAGGACGACATACCAGGACTACTCTGGATAATTAAATCATTCACTGAGTGATAATAAAATTAATTCCATTGTTTGATTAACTTGATCATTAAAAGAATGTTCTTTTCTATGATTCAGTGCTAATTAAATACAGATGATGTTATGTGATCTCAGTTGAGGCACAAAAAAAAAGAGATACAAGAGGTTTGCAGGGTTTTGCAGTAAATAATTTATTTAAAACATATGTGCCGCATCTGATTTCTGCTGTATTTCAAGAAGAGGGTCAAGGCAGATACATCAATGTCTGAATACAGTAGAAAGTGACCGATCTTCTCTCATGATCACCACCTAACAGCTTAACCCCATTAGTCAGGGCTGCTCTACACGGTCACGGCTCATTAGGACAACACTAACGTTTCTGTTCTCCTCTGGAAACAAGATTGATATTAATCATCATCTCGTCAGTGGAGAAAAGGGACCGTCAGAAATGCTTCATTGTGTAGCTGATGTCTGAATTATCTGCACTGCTGGAGACAGAGAGAGGAGCAGACCCCGGAAAGTCTTCCTTTAGCAAGTCTCTACCACCTCGGTCTTTTTCATCGCCTCTTCCTCTGCTCTTTTTGAGGCAGGATGTATGTTTACTTCTCCTCTCACCTCTCTCTCTCCTCATCTTTCCCCCTCAATGAGCTTTTAAGGTTGATACAGATGCAACCAAGCAGAAGGAAGAAGGGTGGCATCCAGGATGTTCTGCACTCATACGGAAAATCTCAGAGCTGCATCTGTACAGGGAGGCCACAGAAGAAGTCATTGGGTTCATAATTACAGGGACATTGTGTAACATTATCTATAATAGATGTACTATCAGAGGGAGGAGTTTTTAAAATGACAATTGGAGCTATTTTCAAAATAGTGCAGAATATCAAGGGTTAGTTTTGCCTTTTTTTTACATGTCTGAATTATGGATCAAAAATGCTATCTGTGTCACAGTATGTGTTCAGATCTATAAGCTTAAATACTGTCATAAAGTTATGATAAATGTGACTCTTTATTGAAATTTCTATCAACTTATGGTTCAGCCGTTCAGCGTTAAAGCCTGTATAAGCTAGTGCCTGATTCAAAGAGCAGAGCAGAGTGTTGGTCCTGCAGCTTTTGCATGACTTTACATCATCTCCATTGTATCCCAGCTTGCTCTGATGTCTCATTGTTACATTGGAAATGCACAGCATGTCGTAAGGCGGAGAAGTTTTCTAATCAATTTTGTATGAAGAAACTTTATCAAATAAGTCTGGCAATAACATGAAAAAATGTACAGCAGAATATTGTATTTGCATTCAAAGTGGAGAGTGAAATACTGGATCCAATGAAACTGTTGAAAGATAAGTAGAAAAATGAGACAGATTGATGCTTCCTGCCACTTGATTTGATTTGAACCTTAATAATTTTGCACACTGCTGATGGATGGAAAAAGGAAATTAACTGTCTCACAAATAAAGTCCCTATCACACTAGAGGACCAGGTCTCCATCCTTCCATCCCTCCATTTTTTTCTGCTTATTTGGCTCTCAGTCACAGTGACAGCTAAGCAAAATCAACCCAGGCCTGTACTCTCAGTCCAGATGGGGTATATAATACCTCTAGCGAGTCCTGGGTATGCCCCATGTAGACTAAACACAACTTTGAAAACATCAACTACAAATGGTTGACAGCATTCAAGTAATACAGTTAAAAAAAATTGTACATTTCAAGAAGAAATGTCACTCCACCTTTTCACTCATTGCACTTTTTCTTCTCCTGCTTTAGGTGTGTATGTGCAAGTGCATGTGTGTCAAAGCAACTGTCATAGGGATGGACCTAGTGTTTGATATATGATATGAGAAAATGACCTAAAGTTTTTAATTTTAATCAAAAATGTAATTAATCTTAATTAAAGGCACTGCATATATCATATATCATTTTCTTTTGTATCAAAAAAAAAAAAATCACAAAATATATTGCAGAAAGAAACAGAATTACAATATTTGTTTTTTTTCCAGTATTGTTCAGCCCTAACCGTAGGTGAGCTTTTGGAATAAAGATCCACTGGTAAAATGAAAGCTTTGCCTCATGGTTTAAGTTCCCTCTTCATCAGAAGAGTCTGGTACAACACTTGCAGTACTGCTGATGCTGCACCAACCCGCCTGCCAATCTTACCGTCCATTCTGCCCTTGCTTGCAAAAATGACCCTGAGATACTCCTTTACCTGGAGCAAAGACTCACTACCTGCCCTGAGGGAGCAAGCTACTGTTTTCAAGGTCTCATGTAGTTAAATCTTCCACCCATCTAACTGATAAGAAACCTATGTTTATTATGGCTAAAAGCTAAAAACAAAAGCACAGACAAACAAAAAATGGATCATTTTAACTTGACCTTGAAATTTACTTTAAATATTTCCCATCAACATATAGGTTGAATATCAAATATGCAGTGTGAATGAGAAAAAAATGATTTGAACATAAGAGCAGGCGCCCAAAGCTCTCTGGAGCAGAAAAGCATTTTGACAGCTATAATAACACACAACCAACTGACTGGAAGAAAATTGCTCTTCCATTTCAGCATCTCCTAGAGTGTGTCTGTTTTTTTCTATAAATGTGCCCAAAAACACTTGAATGTGTGTGAATAAGTGTGTCCCATTTTTTGTGAGCTGGTTGGCTGGGAGTGACATTGTCATTATCGACATCTCTCTCCGCTCCCCTGGATCCTGTAGCCATTAGCAACCGACTCCGGGAGCTGGCCTCTCATCGACTGCAGCCAATCGCTGTCACATCTCCGTGTGACTGTGTGCATGCATGCCAATGAGCAGGTGTTCTTTTTGTGTGTGTGTGTGTGTGTGTGTAGACGTGTCTTGTGATGGCTCTATTGTGACTGAGTGCATCTGTACTGATTATTTGATAAAATGCAGCCTCACTGTTATTCATTTATCCCCAATTTATTTTTGTGTTAGGGCAAATGTTCCAGGGCAGCTTTTTATCTCCACAGTAACACACAACTTCAGAAAATACACACATTTTAGAGCAGCCTTGCTGAGCAGAAAACTGTCTGACAGAAGAGAGCGGTCAGTGTAAAATAATCAATAGGTGTTGATTAGGCCTACTCAGTACCTTTTGTATTGCATGGAAAGCAACAGCCTTTTTTTCTGTGTGCCCAGAAATCAATACTCTGATCTCTGATTAGGTCGTGCTACACATCTCACTGAGCAGAGGAAAAGAGCAGTACACGCCAACTGACTGTGAAATAAGAGGAAAAAATTGAGAAGTCTGTGGTACAGGGGCAAACAGTATTGGAGACCTAGTTTATTGGACCACAAATTAAACTAAATGTTTTAAAGAGGCAGCAGAGGAGATCTACATATCTGCATGTAGACTGAGCCTGACTGTTTACCTCCAGTTAAAAGCCTGGCATCCAACAAGAGAAGTCAGCAATTTTCTTTGATAGACATATACAACAAATCTTTATAATGCAGCTGCAGCTGTGACATTACACTGTTAGAAAACATTCAAAAGCATCTCAGCAATAGCTGAGCATCCTCCGTCTAGACTTGTGTAGATAAACTACAGATTTGGAAATACTCTAACCTTTGGGCTGATGCTGACCCCTCACACAGCGGAGTCAACACTCCAGGCACTTGTTGGCTCTGTAACATGAAAAGCCTTTTATATTGAAGGCCCTGCTGGGAGCGTGAGTGTATAAAAAACTCCTCTTCACACTCTTCAGACAGGAATTTCTGCCTCTAGTTTATGATGTATCAGAGATGTGGGAGGAAGCAAAACAACTCAAGACTATATTTGTATCAAATGAGCATTGCTAGAGCTTCACATGGAACATTTTATGATATACAAAACATTTTAGTAAGAAGTCATGGTGAGGAAAATGTCTTGATTGATTGAATGATTTTTGTGGAAGTAAGCAATGTTAACATTCCCTCTAGAAAAAAACATCCAAATTAATTGTTATATGTGTCCAAAATTTCATACTAACATACTGCATACTGTATACTGTCCATTTTATTGTGGCCAAGTTTTTATTCATTTCATTTAAAAATTTTCCAGAAGGAAAACCATCACTGCAGCTCTCCACTGATCTGGGCTTTATGGCTGAGTGGCTGGACAGAAACTTCTCCTCAGTGCAAAACACATGAAAGCCTCCTTTTAGTTTGCAAAAAAAAAAAAACGCTGAAGCACCCTCAGACTGTGAGAAACAAGATTCTCTGGTGTTTTAAAACCAAGATTGAACTGTATGACCTCAATTCTAAACGTTTTGTCTGGAGGAAACCAGGCACTGCTCATCACTGCTTAATACCATCCTAACAGTGAAGCATGGTGGTGGCAGCACCATGCTGTGGGGGTGTTTGAGGGTGTGCAAAGCTTGTTGTGTTATATCCAAAAAAAACTTGAGGCTGTAAAGGGTCTGACACAGCAGAAAAGCAGGTCAGACAATCTCCTCACAGGGCTACAATGATTTGCTTGTTTCATGCAACCTACTGATTAGATGTTTAATTCAGATCTGAAGAGTATTTTAAAAATGTAAATAAATGCAAAGGAAGCAGGGACCAATATAGATTATGCGCATTTATTTATGATGTGAAATGATCATAATAAGCTATGTTAACATTTTAATTAAATAGTGTTAAATATTGTAGGTTCAATGCCTCAAACCTAAAGAAGTCCATATTTTCAACATGATGAAGAGAGATACTGCCACTGCACTGTAGAAAGGTAGGCTTTATATGATGAACACGTCACAACAGATGTTTTTCACTGCCAATGATCAACACTGAAAAATAAACCATCATAAAGTGCTTTATTTTAGTTTGCAGGCACAAATATACTGCACTGATCGAGTATGCTAATTAGTCTGTTTCACCGTTACCATGGGAGCTTGTCATGTGACAAACCACAGGGGTGTATGCGTCTAAGAATACCTATGAGAGGCTTGTGTGTGTGAGATCATATATTATCGCTACATTACTTGCTGGCAGCTGAGTTTAATCAGGCCGGTAATAAAAACAGGGTGGGCTGATGTAGGAGGATCCCATGGGAGTCGCAGCTCTTTGTGTCTCTTAAACCTCCATGGACCAAGACAACCTCTCCCTTTTACCCTCACAGCACCGTCATCAGGCGACGTCTGTTCAATCTCTGTTCCTCGTCTGCCCTCCTTCTTTTATCTTCATTTGCTTACCTTTAGAATTTGTAAAAAAATAAATAAATAAGAAGGCATCCGTTCCACACAACAAGGATTGTGGTGCCCTGACCCTGACAGCGTGACCTACAGACCTTCATACCAACCCCTCTTGTGGACACACCTCTTCACCTCTCTCCTGTGGCTAAGGCCCCCCCCCCCCCCCCCTTACAGCCAAGCAATGCCCCCCCCAGCATATGATGGATGTGACAGAGAAGGCCCTGGTGGCGGCTGGGAGCCTCGGCCTAGCTGATGGCTTATTCATTACAGGCAGCTTTAACTGTCCTTCAGGGGCCCTGAAATGCCGCCGAGCAGAGCTGTGCTCAAACACCAACACCATCATTGTGATGGATGTGGCAGCGGCAGCAACACTGAATCTACAGGTACACATCCTGCTGCTGATGCTGCATGTGCACAATCTCACCTGAGTAAATTTAGCTTTAGGCCTGGGACTAGAGGCAAGAGGTGAAGTAATTAATTATGCATAACTAATTAGAAACTGCATAGCTATTCAGTATTGATGTACTGTTGATTAAAGTTACTGTGCCATCTGACTGAATCACTAAAATAACTTCTTTAAACCCATACTTATGTTGAATGTTTTCGGAGAGGATTGCTGGATTTACACACATAATCACAGGGATGCATATAGTCTGTCAATATTTAATATGCCATTATAAAAACAGATACTAAATCATTGTGGCCAACATGGATACCAATATCAAAATTTGAATGAAGTTAAGACCTAAAGCTTCAGTCCTCAAAATCATTTCAAAACTCAAGGAAAAAAAGGTGTCAGGCTGTTCATTCACCCCAAAACTCTTTACTTTTTAGAACCATCTATTTCAAACTTAACAATCACTGCTGATTAACTAAACTTTCATATTGAAAGATACTAAAATCTTCATAAAACTGTACCCATTCTATAAAACAGGTTCATAAAACATAATAAATAAATAAACTCCAATTAAACTGGCTAGACAGAAGTTTCTCCTCTGCGCAAAACACATAGAAGCCCACTTGAAACTTGCAAAAAAGTACCTGAAGGACCCTCAAACTGTGAGAAACAAGATTCTCTGGTGTGATGAAACCAAGATTGAACTGTCTGGCCTCAGTTCTAAACACTACGTCTGGTGTAAACCAGGGACTGTTCATCACCTGCCCAATACCATCCCAGCAGTAAAGCATGGTGGTGGCAGCATCATGCTGTGGGGGTGTTTCTCAGCAGCAAGGACTGGGAGACTGGTCAGGGTTGAGGGAAAGCTGAGTGGAACAAAGGACAGAGATACCCTCAATGAAAACCTGTTCCACATCATTCAGGGCCTTAGACTGGGCCGAAGGTTCAACTTCCAACATGACGATGACCCTAAACTCACAGCCAAGGCAACACAGGAGTGGCTTGGGGCCAACTCAGTGAATTTCCCAGAGGGGGCCAAGCCAGAGCTCTGACCTAAACCCTAGTAAACGCTTGAATAGAGGTACCTGAAATTATCATACTCAAAAAGACTTGAGGCTGTAAATCACAGGTCACTAAGTGGCAGACCGCGGTCCGGACCCAGACGCCATCCGATACGGACCTGGACCTGGACCTACAATTATTAGAAAGACAAAGAGAGTAGACAAAAAGACAAGTGTGCTGAGACAAGGAGTCTCGGGCCCTGGGATTTCCTTGTTAACAGAATCGAGGAATTGGTCAATTAAAACGCAATCTACTATTTAACGCTGAAATTGCAAAAATTTGAATTTATTAGACTGAAATGCTGTGTTTTTTATCAAGAGGAACGTATATCTGAGGAATATGTTCTGGGAGAACACTAAAGCATGGCACAACTTGTACCTCACTTCACAAACACTCACCCCACCTTTCCTAAACAACACAAAGCATGTCAAAACAGCAGCACGAAACACCGGCAAACATCACCTAGCTCAACACGGGGCAGTATCATGGGACATAATGTTGCACCTTCAGGACAACTCATCTGTGCTGCGAGTTATTTTAACTCACCACACCAGATAGTCACGGAGAGAGAGGTGTGTCTGAGTGGGGGATGGAGGGAGATAATGAGAGAAAAGTTACAGCCAGGAGTAAAAACACAACGCAGCATCAAACTGCATGCACTGTTACAGACTGTTAGAGTAAAGAAAAGTTTAGGTAACAGATTTACTTTTAACCATTTAACTTTAATGTGACATTCTTATTAAGTTACTATCACTGTCTGTTTGAGAGAACAGAAGGATTTCTTCATTTACATTAACATCAATCAGGATGTGATTATACATGTGGATGTGTTTGAAAATGTTGGAAATATCTGACAGTTACATTGATTATAATTATTTTATATCAGGGTTATCCAAACTGTGGCTCATGGTCCAACTGTTTTCAATAAATTTAAGGTTATTTCTATCTAATTAGTGAACATTTTATACATTTACAAAAACAGGACACACTTTTTATGGTAAATTAGTGGAAAGGTTAAAAAAACGAAATTCCAAAATATTAAAACGGAATTTGGCAAAAAATAAAACAGATTTCATTGGGCCCTAAAGGAGAGATTCACAGACGGAGAAATGAGTGAGCTGTAGACAATCAACATTTTCATATTTCATCAGTGCAACAAGTCCCTGAAATCACACCCAGATCCACATATCACACTAACTCAAGTTAGACATTATGATGTCCCAGACCTTTGGTTTAATACATTTTCTCTGACTGGACCTCTTTGAATTTTAGTTGATTACCCCTGCTGTAAATAATGCCAGCAGTGCTTTAACTATAAGTACTGAGTAACGGGTCTAAATATTTATGTCCATTTGCTATTTCAGTTTTTCTTTTAAATAAATCTGCAAACAGTCTAAAATTGTGTTTTCATTTTGTCACGATGAGGTACTGAGTGTAGATTAATGCAGATTTTGACTGTAGCATCAGGTTGACACATAACAAAATTGGAAAAAGTGAAAGGAGTCTGAATTCATTCTGAATGTTCTGTAATTTTGGCATTCCCCCCCCCACACACACACACACACTTTTTCTACAATTAAGACAATGTACAGGAGTTTGCTTGAATTTTGTCTGTAAAAAATAGGTCAATTCACAGTCTTGGGTGCATTGGACTTATATTTTTTGATTCCATGTTATGGAACAAAGTTGCCAGTATCATTTAAGATTCATATCAGAGTTTACAAATCTGTTATTGTGATGACCTTACACTGTATTCTATCTTTTTGTGTGATCATTTTACAGCTTAATCCAGGAAGCAATCATTCTTTGATGTAAAAAGGACTAGAAAATTGGCTCCTAACATGATAACACTCTTACTGGACAGTGCATACACAGTTCTTTTGCAATGTTAATAGCAAATAAATGTTTACAACAAGAAAGTCTGATTAAAATCAATGACAGCAGTATATTCATTATTTGAGGGTCCTGGAACCACTGAACTTGACTGTACTCTTTGTTATATTATTATTAAAAAGCACATCAAGCAAGCAATTGGTAAAAATCTCAAGAATTAAGAAATTAACCTGTCCTTTAAAAAGACAGTAATTTACCATGTCTGGAGACTGACTAGTGAGAGACTGAGGGATTGTAACAGACATCTATTGCATGTTTTAATTATTGCAACAACACCAACATCAAAAAACTAAGCGGCAGAATTTCATGATTAAAATACAGTGTATTGGCACTAATACCTTTTATGCTGAAAAAATCTATATCTGTATCACTAACTTTCCATTACTAGTGCTGAATTGGTCTTGGTCTTTTCCTTTTGACCACTAATAGAGAGGTTATCAGTGTACGCGTGAGGTCCAGTGTTTAATATTTTACAGACAGTATTGCTTTGGTGTCAGTGGTGTGTGTGATTGTGCAACATGTTTTGCTCCTGAGCGCGTCAGCTCTGGGCTCATACATTTATTTGAACCAGAATTTCTACAAGTGACCCATCATGACATCTAGGAATCTGTAGAGAACATCATATCCCTACATATATATCAAAATGTTCTGAGACATTTCACACTTGTAAACACATCATGTTCACACATTCAGCTCCACATCAACAGTCATCCAGTTCAACAGTCGATCTTCAGGCAATAAGCACTTGTAACTTTATCTGAGGGCATGTTGAGTCTGAATTATATTAGTCTCCTTTGCAGACATTTCCTTCATAACACCATCTCCCCCAGCTGTCTGTCTGGACTGCTTATAAACCATCATTAAAGGAGCCTAAACGGCTGCAGTGCTTTTTCTACACTAACAGTAGCAGTGACAGTGCAAAGGTCCGTAGAGCTGCCAGCCTAAAGAGGAGTGATTACAGTTGAGTGGACTTTGGCCTTGGGGCCAGCAGGAGATGGACAGAGGCAGGAAAATGTGCAAGTGACAAATAAGGCGTCTGCTGAGAGGAAAAGAACAGAGCAGAAAATATAAGCCCATTTACAAATAAAGGAAAGGGCAGAAGAGGGTCCTTTCTTTTTTATATTACACCTCAGACATTCTTTTAAAGAAGAAAATTAACAACAAAAAAGCATTTCCCCTCTGTTCCTTCCTCAGCTTATCAAGGAGGATGTTTAACTCCTCTCATATATTTCTCTGCTAAGGCTGTATGTGTGTCGCATGTATGTCTCTATATATGTGTGTGTACATTATACACTGTGCAGACCCCATAATGGATGCTTCATTGCATTACCATGGATACTGCTGGAAGTCAATGCAGAGAATTCTATTATGTCCTGTTTGTCCCTCTGGAAAGAATCTTAACAAGGAAATCCTTGGACTCATTTCACGTCTGATTACACCTGTGACAAAAAGACAACATTTCTGAACAGTCAGCCTTGAACTAAACTCAAACTGCTGCATTGTAGGGCAGCTAGAGCTTTCTTTTAATCACCAATTAACAGTGAGATTCACTTAGCAAAGCATTACTGCATCCCAAGGCCTGAGCCCAGCCCCACTCACTACAATACAATGCAGAAAAGGGGGGGCAAGAGTTGGGGGGCCAGGTATCTATGAAGCAGTAATTTCTTGGTGATATGATGTCAGTATATCTCATATAAAAATACAGACTAGATCTGTCCAAAGTGGTTGACTTTGGGTTTCAGCCTTGGAAGTTACAGCCAGTGTTCAGTAGAAATAGTAGATGACATGCTGTGCCACTTTCAAGTGCAGAAATGCTGATCATTACACATCTGCTGAGAATTATCTACATTATTGATTCAGTCCATCATACAGTCATATGATTGAGCTAATACTCTGCAGTAAAAGTCTAGTGTTAGTTTATGCTGGACACAGTAGTCATACGCCCAGCTGTGATCAGCTGAGGACCAGCTGATCCCAATTATTTCCTACCAGTTACCACTGCCAATCACACCTCTTTCTCTCGACGTAGTGGTCCATTTAAATAGGACATACTTTTTACTAATCCCTGCTTGCATTAATGCTGATGCACCACGCTGATGCTGTCAAAGCTTGACCCCCTCCACCCCAGCCTCCTCCTTGATAGCATAAAGCTTGTTGACCCTCATTCAGATTCATGCTATTATGGATTAATTGCCTTTAAACTAATTTCATTGTATTCAATACACATTCTCATAAATGTATCTATCCGTATGGGGGTTTCCAGCCATGTGCTCCGTACCTCCAGAATCAGAGAAGAGAGGACCGGTCTCCATGGACCTTGGGCCGTCACTTCGAGATCCAACAAATTCAATCTTCTTGACAGGGACAACTTGGTGAGGAGTTTAATTTCTAATTATTCTCTCAAAATTGGATCTCCTATGTTATGAACTGTTCCATGGTTTTCATCAGGGGGTCCATCGTAATGTCCCCTGCTCTCAATCCTTTTGTTGTACAATGATTATCTGCTATTTTGTGAAAGCTGAGTAGTAACGCTGATCAGGTCTGGTCTTTCAGGGCAGTTATTTGTTGTCACAATAGGGCCGAGTGTTAATATGGTAGCCAAGAATAGGATAATTGCTGCATGGGAAGAAAAGAGCGATACTCTACGAAAGGTTTTTTGACAGTTAAGAAAATGTTCGTGTGTCCCGAAACATTGCTTGGAGCTCGGTTTGGGTAGTAGTAAGGAGAGGGAACTTCTGCAGGGATCCTGCTGTAAAATGTTAATGTTTGACAAACATGGACCCAGGTGGGTCGATTGTTACTATATATGGGTGGATGATTCAGACTTCCCTACATGGGGACGTTTCAGCTTAAATCAAATGCATTTCTTAGAGTAGAAATTAAGGGATCGAGAAAGTACATTTTCCCATGACACACTTACATTGAAATTTCTGTAATGTATGTGTAAATTTTTGATTTGGTTGGAAATATTGGGGGATATTGGGGGGAGTTCTTTGAAATGTTGGGAAATTCACTTGATTTTTTTAGGACTTTACATGGAATTGTAGGGTAAATATTTATGGCATTGTTTGGACTTTACGATGAAGTTTTACTGAAAAATTTGGGGAACATTTGAAGAACAATTACTATCAGAGACTTTAAAAAGGTTTAGGAAGTTTCACAAAATTTTGAGATTTCATTCAACTTTTAGGGAATTTGTGTTGGTTTTGGAATGGAACATTTCCAAGAAATTCACAGCTTTAGTGAATACTTTGATGATGATTGGCTTTAACAAGAACTTGTGGTCCATCATCAAAAATGACTCCATCATGTCTCCCTGATATTAACCTCCCCCTACAACTGACCAACCCACAGTCAAAACATATACTCTAAACTGGATTCAGTGGTTTTTTTTCTTTAGAAACAGGACATTTAGGAGATTTGTGGACATCACTTAAGGTTAAAACGAATTTCTGTTCAAAGACAGAGCAATGTTTTCTTGTTTAACCTAGGGTTACAAAAGTTTTAAACACTGCATCAGTCACCTAGAGACTTCAACATACAACAGAATAGCTGACACAACTAAGATAATGTAACTAAATGTGGTTTTTAAATGTAATTCAACATAACTGGTAAATAATCAGAGGCAATCAATTGCTTACATTTAAAAGTGAACTACTTAGCTGCTCCAATTTGTTTGAATTGGCACCACTAAAAATACATCAGACAGATTTTTCATTGGTCGGGGAGAAAGAGAACTTATTGGCAGAATGGCCTTTAAGTTTGCCTTCCAGATGGGACCCCTTAATTGGGACATAGTCTCTGTTAAAAGTGTTCTTGGGCAAGACAGTGAACCCTGAATTTGCCCTGAGGGAACAGCTTACATGGTGTGAATATGTGTGAATGATTGGATCAGTACTAATGTGCAAATGGACACTCTACATAGCCACCTCTGCTACAGTTCATTCATTCTGTTTTTGGGCTTTTTGCCATTGTTGACAGAGGAGGACAGTGGATAGAAATCTGAAACAGGGAAGAGAGAGCTGGGGAGAGACATGTGGGAAAGTGCCACAGGCCAGATTCGAGCCCAGGCCGACCACATACATGGGGTGCACCTTTAAACACTAGGCATCCCCATTCTTACTAATTTAAAGAGAGAGAAAAACGGCAAAACCACACATTTCAGGGACTGAAACAAACCAGAGTTCGATGTTTTTGGTTGATAAACAGATTAAATGATTACTCTTTTTATACTAGTCCGTCATTTTTTTTTATTCTTGTAAACAAACACAGCTATCTTAAGATTTGCTGGATGAACCCCAGCTGGCTGTATTTTCTGTGACACATATTGAGCACTCTGAACATCCTGTCTATAATGACCTTTATCAGCTGGGACCTCTGCGGCTGATCTTGTGGTTATTAGTATTCTAATGTAATTCTAATGCCAGTTAGAAGGACACCAGGGGCAGAATTGATCTTACTCTACAATGTGTGTCTGTGTGTGCATCTCTCATCACCAGGCAGCAGCAGGAGCCATTTCTGGTGTTCAGACTGCTAATGTGAGCATGACAGGACGCTCACACAATGAAAGGCAACAACACAAAAGGTGAAAGGTCAAATTGCTCCTGATGAAATGTTCGTATTGGTGCTGTTATTCACCCACTGTGGAGGCCGACACACAAAGAGACGCACACATCCTTCATTCCTCTTCCAACAGAGGGGAGATGAAAGAGCCTCTCGCTGTGGTTGGAGGATGGGAGATGAGGGGGAAGAGAGGATGGGAGGATGGGTTGACGATGGGTGAGTGAGAGGGAGGACGAACGACAGACACACAACAAAAGACCAGCGCTGCCCCCAAAGTTCAAAAGAGGCCCTTTCAACTGAGAATCTACCAATGAACAAACAAACACATGCATCAAAAAAGAACGCATCCCACTGAAGAACTGTGGCTTTAGCTGTGCAATAAAACAGAGCTCTACAGTTAGATTCCACATTAAGTTTCTGAACGGCTGCAGTCATTTACTTAGATCAGTACAGTTTCCCAACAAGGCACAGATAAACACACAAAGTCGAAAACTCAAGCTAATAAATAATGAAATACAATCATCAAAAGGAATGATCATTGTTGTGACTTTTTTCCAGATAAAAGTTTTGCTGAAAGACAATTCTGTGGTAGTACGTTGTATCTTGTCCTTAATGATGCTCCCTCCAGGTGGGGAGTCCTTGCCCCAAGTGAAGGAGTTCAAGTATCTTGGGGTCTTGATCATGGGTGAGGAAAAAAGGGAGCGTGAGGCTGATAGATGGATTGGTGCAGCATTGGCAGTACTGCAGGCGTTAGCCCAGACAGTTGTGGTGAAGAGGGAGCTCAGCCAGGAGGCAGGATCTACCTCCCAACCCTCACCTATGGTCATGAAGTCTGTGTCATGATGAAAGAAGGAGATCGCAGATACAAGCAGCGGAAATGAGGTTCCTCCGGAGGGTGGCCGGGCTCAGCCTTACAGATAGGACAAGGAGTTCAGACATCTGGAGGGAGCTACAAGTAGAGCCACTGCTCCATCACATCGAAAGGAGCCAGTTGAGGTGGTTCGGGCATCGCCTCCCTGTGGAGGTATTCCGGGCATGTCTGGCTGGGAGGAGACCTCGTGAAAGACCCAGAATATGTTTGAGGGATTACATATCCTGACTGGGAACGCCTCAGAATACCCCAGCAGGAGTTAGAAATTGTCACTGGGGAGAGGGACATCTGGGTGGATTTGCTTAGCCTGTTACCCCCGCGACCCAGCTCTAGGATAAGGGGATGAAGATGGATGGATGAATGGAACATTAAATTGTAGGAGTAATGTTACGAAAGTATGTTGCAACTATGGTGGCCTCACTTTGCCCAGGGGCGGCCCTATGTATCATGTTATTAAAATTGAACGGGTAAATAAGCTCTAAAGAGTGTTAGAATTACTTTCAGTAGCGTTGTTAATTTTATCAACTCTACACTGCATAATCATCAGTGTTAATTCAACTACTATAATATTAAATTTAACACTTTCTAAACTAAGTTTATATAGTTATCATGGGTCCCAGGTTCCCTTACAGCAGGGGTCAGGGACCTTTTTGGTTGAAAAAGCTATTTTTGCCCGAACCCCCTTTCAGAAAACCTTTAAAGAGCTGTAAAACACGTCTGTACCTTCCAATGAAGGTGACACAGTCAGTTATTCTAAATCTTAGTCTATCGACATAACTGATAGAGCAAAGGTATGTGGCCATCCATTGATATGTTTGATCTCACTGATAACTTTCCACTTAGTTATCTTATTCTTACTTTGCATTTTAATCATAATTTTCATTTTGATGCATTTATGGATTTAGAAATACAATAGGAACAATTGTGTTCAAATTTTTATCTATAAGTGCTATTATCAGCAAGGGATTATTTATTTTTTTATCCTTAATGATACTGATATAATCATTATCATTACTTCTTTATTCATCAAAACACACTCCTTACACTTGCTGTCAGACAGAGTTAATGCAGGATATTGTAGCAGTCTACTGTTCACCTACAGATGAAACCTTCTCCACCTCATCTCCTCTCTCTGTGCTGTTGTCTTTTTGTCTACATCACATACAGGTATGCGGTAGGAAAGACGCGTTTTGGCCTGATCAATAAACAATAGCATCGATGATCACTGGGTCACAGAATTCATCAACAATACAGTCAGAAGGACAAACCAGAGCAATCACGAATCACAATAATCACTCCAAATATCCATGAGAGTAGAATCAGCTGTTTACAGCCTTTCTCCCCCTCTTTGAGTGACACATGTCAGCACCGTGGACAGCACCACATTAACACACGTGATATTTAGCCACTTAGTTTTCACGCTGTTATTAACGTTTTCAACATTCTCCGCTGAAACTACTTTAGTCCTCTTAGGATCCGACGGACGTACCGGCTTAGTATGAAAATGATTCAAGTTGATCATCTTTTTCACATTCCAACCTTCCCTCTTGCTGTGCTAAAAAAGATTTCAGAATTTCAAACTTAACTTGCATAATGAGCAAAACTTTTGCTTCAGGTGTGATTTTTGACAAGAGCGCATCCAGACCTTTGTTCCCAAGACAGGAAATTGCCAGTATGCACTGCACTATAGAGGCACGATATGACGCATATTAAGTTGATAAAATAGGCATATTTGTAAAAATAAAGTTAGAAGTGAATGAAAGAGCTACATTTTTTGGATAAAAAAATGTAAAAAAACTGTCTCTATATAGCATTACAAAAAATATTCATCTAATGTAAAAAAAAAATTCCTTCATTTCAAATTTGGCACAGTTGCAGAGAGCCACTTGGGAGGGTTGGGAGCCGTGGGTTCTGGACCCCCACCTTACAGTATTCATTTCTAACACTCTGAGACTTTTTTTCTGACACATTAAAGAGTTAACTGATGTATTATAATGCATCTCAAAGATACCCCATAAACAAGAAACCCCATAAATGAACTTCATATGTCCACATGCAAGAAAAGTGCAGACAGGATTGCAACTCATCATTAGTTGCATGTTTTCAAATTTCAGTGATTGTCTGTAATCAACCACCACAGGTGGGAGCTCATTAACTCAGAGAATAACTTCACTTATGGAGCAAAAGTGCTTCACATCAAAAACTACAACAATTCAACAGAAAAAGCAGATAAATCCCAGCAGTGATCACCATACAACAGGTAGCAGCAAAAGATATCTTAAACGTATTAAAACACATAAAACACATCAAAACACTCAGCCCAATAGCATGATGGGAGAACTGTGCCATCATATCCCCAGATTTGAAATTACAATGGGAAGTGCTTAGATCAATTGACTCGGGTGAGTGTTAATGTATCAACACTGTCAATTAACTCCAACAGCAACTCAGAAGGGAGTTAAAATGACACTATGGGAGTTAAAATCAACTCTGAAATGTTTAACATTGAGATATCAACACTTTAGGTTTTACTGTCAACTTTAGTGACCCTAGCAAAATTAAGGGCTTGGTTAGAGAGCTTTAAATTGAGGTTGTGAACACTGCAAGTCCAAACAGAGTCTTTACAAAAGCCCTAATTGATGTAAAAAATAAATAAATAAATAAAAATCACGTCACATCACGGTTTAACTTGAAGCACCTGTTGGTGAGATCTACTTTGTAGACTTAGCTGTAGCTTCACTCCCTGTGGAGAATGATCATCTCTAATGTGCATACGAATCCAGTCCACTTCATACACAAGCAACATCTGCTTCTGTCAGCACACACAAACTTGATGCATTTTCTCACCACTCTTTAACAGTCACAGTTTTTAAGTAGGACTTCTTTTCATGATCAAAAAGTGTACAGTGGTTCAAACATTACACACAGTTTAATGTGGTTTTGATTCACAAATTGGTGAGTCTACACAGACTACACAGAGAAGAATAGCAACACGTTGACAGGCTAGGATCCCTGCCTGAGCTCTCCAGGGATTCATGTTAATCCTGGTAACAGAAGTGGAGCTTGTGCCAAAGCCAAACACTGCTGGTGTAACCGAGGCAGCCGCTGAGAGCCAGTCTCTCAGGGACACGCTTGTTATTGGAAGTGAGAACAAGAGTACTGAAAATGCACACATGCACAGACATCCATAACCAAAGCTCTGCTAACAGGATTGTGAAAACTTCACAGTTGGGTAGTAAATAGAGGACATGAGGACATGAAATAGTAGAGGGTGACTAGAGGGCGGACACTTTTATTTGAAGATTTAAGACATTTGTTATGGTGACACAGCTTACGCAACATGTTGTGAAGTAAATGTAAAGTTTGCACAAAACACGCTGCACATGAATGGGATTAATTTGCACACAAAAACTGATAAATATATAAAGGCCTTATCTTTTAAAGGAGTCAAACGTTATTAGATCATTCTTCAGTGAAAGTATGGATGCAACATTTAGCCTACAATTACAAACAACAACATTACATTCTGATTGATAGAAAGAGGCATTAATAAAAAGTTTAAACCTTTCTAAGTAATGACCGGGATGTAGATGGAAACCTGGTTCCATGAGGGACAGCATTTTTCAAAACCCAAAAATCAATAATGCTTTAGCTCTTTAAGTCTCATTGGTCCTGTGATACTTCTTTTTTTATTAAAACTGATGCAGAAACATGCATTGGTTCTTGGAAGAGGGAACAAGACTTTCAAAGGGGTCATATTACACAAAAATGACTTTTTCAGGCTTTTCTAACAAGTATATATATGACCCCGGCCTGTCCACAACCCCCCAAAGTACCAGAAAAATCCATTTCCTTCTACCCTTTCTTTCTCCACCTTCCACCAAATGTGTGCTGAAACAAGTCATTCTCAGAATTTACCCTCATAACCTCACATGGGGAGTAAGCATCTGCCCCCAGGTTCAGTTGGTCTTCCCTGCTTGGAAGAAAGTTCCGCCCTCCTCTCCTGATCTTCCTCGCAGCCGCCAGCTGAGATGCTGAATAGCTCAGTGGGTTACCCTGCTGGCTTTCATTTGGGAGACTGATGGTTCAAATCCCAGTCAAGTCCTTACCCTTGGATGAAAGTGTCTGTAACATCAGGAGTGCCAAATCCATTTCCTCAGAGAGGTGTGGTCAGGGGCGGAGTCAGACAGCTAATTACCATTTGAAGCCACAGACACAGAAACGACTAATCTAGAGTCACCAAATAACCTAATTAACATGTTTGGTGGTAGGAGGAAGCTGGAGAACCCGGAAAGAACCCACGCGTGCACAGGGAGAACATGCAAACTCCGCACAGAAAGGCCCTGACCGGGAAGCGAACCAGGAGCCTTCTTGATGCGAGACAACAGCGCCAACCCCTGCGCCGCTGTGCAGCCCAAAAGCTTTTGTAATACAATTAAATAAAATACAAATATTTCAATAAAACGTAAACAAAGGTATATGAAATCAGCTGGGTCATCAGGGTAACTCTGTGACTGATGAGTTCTCTATTTAAAATTGTCCACTATGAGAAGGATATCTTTCTTATTGCTCACACAGCTGTGAAAAGTGCTCCCAAACTTTTAGAATGTCTTGCCATTGGAGACCAAGGCTATAGTCTCCATGACGCCAGTATTCCTATCTGGATATACAGCAATGATGTAAACAGATGATTGATATGGACCCTCATCAAATTCAAAGCTGTTCAGTAGTTAATATTTGGGCTCCTTCTCCTCTTTCCTCACCAGTCGAACACGACTGTAATTATATCCCTCCACATCTGATATTAAAATGAATAGTTTGTCTGTTTTCCATGTCTAACAGAAAGAAAGTGCTGCATAAAGGATGGAACTAAAGGAATGAAAAAAATGCAACAATGCAGGGTGAAATGCAAACCAAACAACTTAAGAGCTGAAACCATCAGACCTTGAGCTTTTCAGCTTGCAACGTTTCATCTGCAAAAACACTTTGCTTGGACAGAATTTACATAATTGTCGCACTTATCATACAATCACTGGAAAGTGAGGCGTACCCCGCGCAGTGTGAGAACAGTCGTCTAGGCAACTGAGGCGAGGGTTCAACGGGAGCATGACAGCGGCCTTGAGAGGTAATCAGAGAGGGAGGGGATGGAAGTCATTTAGTTGTGCTTATAAAGAGCACACAGCAGGGCAGGTAGCTTACATTGGCTCAAATACTTGCAGGCATGGGTCCTTGAGGCCTCTGCTGTGATAAAACTTGAAAGTTTAACTGACAGCAGGTGATGAAGAGGGTGAGGGGACATTGTAATGGTCTTATTTAACTACAGTCCAGTTGTGGGGAACCATCTGTATCTGTTTATGCTCTGCTGACCACTTAACTGACCACAGAGCACATTAAGTTTAATGAGTTAATCTACTTTGTGTGTCCATAGATAAACGACTGCAGAATGCTGCCATATTTCTCCATCTGTCTGTTATTCTGCTTTCCTTCTAAAAATGTCTACCTCTCTTTAATTTCTCCTATTATGTCTTTATCTCACTCCTGCTGCACCACTTTCCTTTTTGCTGGAAAGGTAAACAAGCTATGATTCTCTAAGACAAATATAGTCTGAGTGAGGTTTAATACTTGGGTTGAAATCAACAGCAGAAGACTCTAACAGGATGGCATCATTCTGTGGCCACGCTCCCAGACTGACCAAATACCAGCCACCTCAGACTGACTATACCGCCGTCACACATTGACACACTAAGACTTCAAGAGTCCAGGAGAACATGAGGCACTGGGGTCCTCTCTCTGTCTACCAAAAGATGATAATAAGCAGGCGGTGAGCAGGATTCAGACTCTGGAGAGAGGCTAGCAATAATGACCACACCACAGAGTGCCATTGGTGGCCACAGGCCCAACAGGAGCACTGAGGCAACCTCATAGTTTAGACTTTTGACACACAGTGGAGACAAAATCATAATGTGCTGCACATATGAAAAAATACAGCAGTTGTTCATTGCTAAAAAAATCTTTTTTGAAATCAATTATTTTTTAAGATTCATTTCTGGGGCTTTAATGGCTTAATAATAATATTAATAAATCTAAATATCAATAACAGTAATAAATCATGCCCTCATCTATTATTTTCAACAGGAAATGTCATAATTTGATAAGGCTTAGAGAGAAGTGATGTTGATAACTTTACAGCTGTTTTCTTGTGTTTGTTTTTTTTGCATACACCACCAGTACAAAAACAGCCATCACCATCAGAAACTAGAACCACAGGAAGCTGAGAATCAAATTTTTGCCATGTTAAAATTTTTTAAATTGTGCTTTTGGAAATATTGTCTTACATGTATTATAAGATTTATAGTTTTAAATGTATTTGTAATAAAGATAAAAAAGAAAGAGTTCAAGAGCTGCAGAGAATGATGCAAAGACAGATAAAGACATTTCAGCAGAATCAACAGATTGACAAATTCCTCTGCAGAGCTCTCACGCCGTCCGTCACTTTGCCAAGGCCACTAACACAGTGAGGGATGGCTGTATCCAGGCAACCGGTCGGCTAGCACCAGCAGCCTGTATCTAACCACAATCAACCAATCACAAGCATCAACTCGCACCTTATCCAATGGAGGCTGAAAATCAGGCAGCTGCTGTTCAGCGGGGAGCTACAATTACAGCCGAACAGCTCAGGAAATGCCTGATTGTCTGAGTGTCATTTTAGATCTCTGAGGTTCAAAGATACCTGAAAGCATTCAGCACATTTGTTCTACATTTAAAGGGGCCATATTACCCAAAATCACTTTTTCAGGCTTTTCTAACAAGAATATGTGCCCCTGGCCTGTCCACAACCCCCCAAAGTATTAGAAAAATCCATTCCCTTCTATCCTCTCTTTCTCCACCTTTCACAAAATGTGTGCTGAAACAAGTTGTCCTCAGATTTTACCCTCATGACCTCACATGGGGGGTAAGCACCCGTCCCAGGTTCTATAAAAAGAGAGGGCACTACAGCAAAGCAGAGCTGTTATGATTTCCACCTCCAGGATTGTTGTTCTGAGTGACTTATCTACTCTTCATAGAAATTGAATTAATACACTTTTTTTCCTGTTTTTGTTTGTTTATAAAATCATTATCTATTCCCTAAAGCAGTCACTGTGTCCTATAAACACAATTATTTTGTAGCAATAAATAGATTTTTTATGACTTAACATCCATGATTCACTAGGGCAGAGTAAACACTACAAGATAATAAGCCCATTACAAGGAAGGCTGCAAATCTGTCGCAGACTACAGACGCCCCCCCTGCAGACCACTATGGTGAGACGCTGCATCTGTCAGAACGTAAATAAATGCTACAAATGTTCAAAATAAAATCAGATTAAATTTTTTAAGAGTTAGGCTTTCAGTTAGGATACCAAAAGATTGCTTGATTACAAAACATTCAATAAAATAAATTAAACCGTCTGCTACCAGGAGAAAAGCTTGTCCATGAAAACACTCTAGCACAACAAACACAGCCATAGTGATGATGGTAACCACATTTTTTGCAACTATGGGTGTATCAGGTAGCTAAATGTGGCTAGCTTAGATATAAAGTTTCTTTGATGGTGCCAGATTTTGGAGTTCTGAGAGTGAAGACTGGTTGCTGGTGAATTAGTCTGTTAATGTGTGCTGTGGTGTGTTGGTCATCTCATTGCACATCACACACAAAGAGCAAAACTGCTCGATATCTCTCTTTTTTCTTCTTTATTTGTGGGGTCTCACATAGTTGGGTTAGGATGTTAGAAATATTAGGTGTGTGCCAAGCTTAATGAGAAAACTACCTGTGCTCCTCTCATTATTCTAAACCTATATTTAACCCACAAACCATTTCAAATATACTAAATTCTGTCTACAGAAAACTCTGCTCTCTAAGGTGTGGACAGTAAAGAAGTGTAGCATGGAACAGATTCAATTTATAAAAACACAACCAGATGTGGCGACATTTCCATGGTCTGGTGGGTCTCAGCAGCTTGAAGCTTGTAAGGTGTCGGGGTTTGACGGATGAAAACACAGTGCTATTAAAGCCTTCATACTTTCTAGGGAAGCTTGGTCTGTGTACATCTGTGTGTTCTGCTGACACAAATTTAATGTTGTAACTTCAGAGTGGACTGAGGAAAGCTGCTTGTGGCATTGCAGTTATAGCATCGCTCTAAGGCTTGTCCTCTGTTGTCACTGATTCTCTCTATCTCTCACACACACAAATGACACACAAACCCACATTATCCCCTTCACTCTGACAGACATTAGTTTGGGCAAGGCAATCTGTAAGTCTAACAGTGGCTGGCAGTGTCTGTGATGTTAAGTTCGTCGGCTGTGTTTGATCCTCCAGGTACAGAGGAAGTGAAGCCTACAGGGACATCTCATCCGCTCATTCTCATTCCCTCTCCCTCTGATCTGCTGCAGTGCTGCATAATAAAACAAACATTACCCACAACACAGAGCTTGCTGGATCTTTTCTCTAAGTGATGCGAACAAGCTGGAGTCTTTTCATACATTTGTTTCTTTCTAGCATTTAAAAGACCGTCTGATCCAGGCTTCAGCTCTTCACAGAGTTTATGTAAGCAGCTCTGTGAGGCTGTAGAGACAGAACAGAGCTTACAGAAGCTAACATAAGCAGGCCTGCAGGCACAAAAAGAAGTGCTAAATGTTACTGGCTACCATGGTCACCTGCCTACGGTTACTGCTGAGAGTGTGGCAGCGCTGATAATATTAGCAATTACCCATTGGATGGTTGGCCAGACATCATCTTTAACAACAGCATGATTCAGCAGCACTACCATGTAATAACAGAACCTCTCTGTAACCATCATTTACTCTGTGGTTGAACTTCACTTATTCCAGCTCACATAACCGTCATTACGACATAAATCTTTAATTCTAACATTGCAGTTTTGTTTATAACTACTTTAGATATCCAGTTTTGGTCAAGTGTGATCTAGTGGAATAACTTGTAAAAAGTAATTATAGTCTTTGGTCTTTAGAATTTATAGTCATTTTTAACCCTTTTTGTTCCCATTACAGATTTGTCTTTTTTTGAACAGCTGTAGCAAGTTTGTACAAGTCAGTTCCCCCAATGGGGGAAACTCCAGCAAAAAGAGAGCCAAGTGTGTTTAGGAGCACACACAAAGAATAAATCACAGCAAACAAGTGGAACGACATGTCAATTGGCTTGACAGAAAGTCAGCAACAGTTGTTGATGAGGAAGGAAAAGGAAACCAAGAATTCACTACAAGTTTCATGCCAAGAGATTTATCAGAGATAGGAAACTAAGTTCAGGGCTACAAAAAAAAAAAAGACAAAACAGCCACCTTTTTCAGCAGCAGCTTCAGAAAGAAAAGAAGACTCACACTGAAAGGGTCTGAGAGTTCAGAGACTAAAGGATGACCAGCATTCCCTCCAACAAAAACAGAAGCAGGACATTTAAAGCGCCATCCTCAGGGAGATCGTGGACCTGAAAAGACACTCAACTAGCAGACCTCAAAAATTTTAAAGAAATGGACATTTGCCCAACTTATAAGTGAAGGGGAAACATCTCAGTGTGGCTCTGTGTTCTTGTTTCAATAAAGAACTGTTGCCTGGTTCTGATAAACTACATCAGAGCTAACAATTAAACTAGCGGCAACTACTGGTAGTACAACTAAACCCCGCCTACTGCAAACTCATGCTGCAGTAGGTGGGGAGAAGAGCAAAAACATCTTCTCTGTCATTAAAAGCTTTCAGTGATGATCTTTGCTCTTTATGTAATAAAGAAATGCAGTCCAGTTCGGATTACACTGCAGCTTTATTATAGCTACATCCAAGCTAAACACTACAATGGCAGCGCTGATTGTTTTCAGCTTTAAGTACAACTACCAGTAGCTACTGCCTCGTTCTCCTCAAATGACGCTGATTGGTCAGGTCTGTTCTCAGACCTGGCACAAACGATTCAGTCTGGAGCTTTTGTGATATGGATTTGCCTGACAACAGACATGGAATCTGGACAATCCATTCGCCTAGCAAGGTTAGCCTGTAACAACACAGTCACAGTAGCAGCATAGTGAAATCTGCAGTAAGGGCTGCTGTGTTTAAGGGTAAGAAGAATTGATCTTTGGTTAAAAAAAAAGACCCATTATTGCAGGGACCAATAAATGCTGTATTAAAATGGTGAGCAAATGTGTAGACACTCAATCCCACATATGTTGTATCAGAGACACTTCTAATACTTGTATCAGTATCAAAAATAGCCCTGTGTAAAAGTCCAGTTCAGCTCTTTCTATTATCTTGAGTTCAGAGCCATAAGGCAGGGCAGTGTGAGTAAAACTGTAACAGCATGCAGGACACACAGCGAGTCGAGTATACGTGTGTATGTGTGCATTCCTCCATGCATGGCTGTGCACACATTGGCCTCTAAGGTTTATAGATAGAAGCTGCTGGACTCATAAAAACAAGATAAGTGTTGTGTCAATAGTCCAAGCTGGGGCCATTAATCTGAGCAGAATAAGAGCCCAGGCTCCACTACTGTAACCATAGAAGAAGACAGAGGGAGGCCACACTGTAGAGGTGGAGGAAATTCAGCATCCATTAACCTACTGGGCGACCGTGCCATTAACAGAGGGGGGGTCACAGAGGTAACATTATAGCCACAACACCATGGATGGTGCCAGAGCTTGAAATACATCATTGCTCATGAGATTGAGTGTGTCACCTGGAAACGTCGTCATATATCAGGAGAGACGTGTGCAATATTTACTCTTACATGTTATTTTTACACAGCAAAGTACAGCTACAGTGGAAACAGCTGTCATTCAAAGCATAGGGTCTGATGACGAGAATGTAAATCACACACAATCCAAATCTTACAGGAAGGGAATTATTGATCTCTGCTGAAACACTGTTAGTTTTCATGATTGATGATGGTAGATGTATAGGAAAAGTACAACCATTGTATAAATGGCTTCTGTATTTGTATTTGTGCATTATCCCCCACAGCTATTCCTTTTGCAGGTGAATAAAACAACAAGCTATTATTCAAAACTGTTGAATGGTGTGTGTCTTCATCAGCTAAGGTTGTTCAAACCAAGGTGTATGTGGTGTATTTGTGTGACAGCGTCCCTCCAGGCGGCCCCGGTACTCTCACAACAGCAGCTGCAGCGCCTCGATAAGAGTCGCACTAAACAGCTTCACTTTGAGGACAAAATGAATTGAAATGTAAGAAGGAGGGAAACACACTGACACAGACACACATCAACAAATTCACACATGCACATATTTAACAAACAAGGCAGATATCCAGGAGCGGGCAGATTAGCAGACATGAAACAAGGCCTTTGCTGAAGAGAGGAAGGACAATTTCTGTGTCGGGAGACTGCAGTCAAGCAGAGCTTATATTAAATTCAGTAACACCTTGACTGCATCGTTTTACACTAATGCAACACATTATTTCAGAACTTAAAGACTTACCACTTCAAGTAGCATTTGTATTTTGTTCAGGAAGATTAAAAAAAGAGAGAACAAGTTAGGGTCACATTAACAGGAATGAAGGAGGACAAAAAGAACCAGGGAAATGTTTAACGGAGTATCAACAGTTAACTCAACACCAATCAAACTGTCACACCGGTACCATACATCTGACAAAATATGTTCTAAAAGGAAGTGTGATTTTTTGTTTGTTTTCTGTTCTATTTACGTTTTGCTCTGGGACTTTTTAAAAAATATGTAGATATAGATATATATTTGGTCATTTAAAACTTTATTTCATTTTTTAAAATTAGGCTAATGTTTTTTATTTGTTTTAATAGACCTCTCAAGGTCCATCTGCAGAACCTCCAGATATTGTATCATATAATATATAAATCAAATTTTATCACATGGTATTAGAGCTGAACAATTTGGGAAAATAATCTAATTGCAATTTTTTCCCAAATATTGCACTTTCAATTTAATATGCGATTATTTTTAGGTTCCTTATCTCATGTATTACTTAGCAAACATAAGCATAAACCATTCTAAATTATAATCAACACAATATTAGAAAAAAATATTTAATTGTGATTTTGGCTCATATAGCAAAATTGATATCAACTGCTATACTGAAGGGATAATTTTTTAAATGTATTCTCATTTTGCTTAGGAAAATCATATAAAGGAACAGGAAAAGTAAGATTTTAGTAAACTATTTTGAAAAAAAGACATTTGTATGTATGCATAATGTGTAGAGCATGAAATCTCACTGCAAAAAAAATTGTATCAAATTGGTATTTTGACACATTTCAGGACAAAAAAATATCGCACTGTCTGCGATTTGAAAATTGCAGCAGGTCATATTGTGATTTAATCTAATTTGCTATTAATTGCCCAGCCCTTCATAATATCATATCAAATTGTATTGTTTCACATTGTATCATATCATACTGTGTTGTATTGTATTGTATTATACTGCTCGCATCAGATTACACTGTAGGATATTTTATCACATTGTTTTGTATTCTATATCGTATCCTAGTGTATCATACCGTATCGTAGCCTGAATTGTATTGTATCCCAAATTGTTAGGAATCCCAAATTGAATTGCAGTCAATATATTGTATAGTCTCATATTATATCATAACAGATCAAATAATATTGGATCATATCCTATTGTTACATTTGTACTATATCACACACATATATCCCATATTGTATGGTATTGAACTGCATCACATTATTTTGTTCTTACATATCCTCCCTCTGCAATTTCCAATGCTAGTTTAAAATAGGATCAGCCACAGAGGAACAAAAATCATTTATAAATGAGTCCTCTTAGAGCACAATATGAACCCACAGCATTTCTTGTTTGTTCCTATAACACAGCAGTCAACTGAGTTTGTGATAAAATGTTACAACTGAATGTATAATAAACTCAGATTACCCACTGAACTATTTTTCCACAGTCACATGATCTGACTGTAACCCCTCACTTATGAATGAGCCATCTTACTGTCCATTCTACCTTTGTCATCCAGGCTCAGGAGGAAGGAACTCAATACTTGATATTATTAAATTAGAAGCAATTTCCTGACTCAATCAGATTAGGAGAGCATTGACCTTGTGGTGCTCAGAGTCACATCATTAATGTGATTAACATGAGCAGGAAGGACCCAGGTTTATTAATACAAAAACAAACATGAATGTTAAAGCCATCATGATCACTTACGTTAACTGTGGCTTTATATAAATATTATTTATCACTGATGGCATTTGACTTTAATTGGCTTCTCATGTCACTTAAGATTTAATAAGCATCTGCTGAATATCATCTAATAATTTTAAATGGCATTTTTGTTGTTCTCCAAAAACTTAAGAGTCTTTTCACAGACCTAGGCTCACTCAAAACAATCAATTCTTCAGAAATAAAGTTGCAGACTAAGAAATGCCCTGAATCATCTTGGGTCCAAGTATTTAAATGCTTCTGTTTCCCTTCAGGGGAGGGTTTGAAAAGCATTTTGGGTGCATGGCTTGTTTGTGATCCTGCTGAGTGGAGCATGTGTGTGACATACAAACTAAAGGGTGTCTATCATGAGTGGCACTTTAGTTGTGTGTGCGTGGCCGATATGTGTGTGTGTCACTCAGCAGCATGGGGTAGATGCTAGCTGAGTTTAAAGAGCAACATGCAGAAGAGAGACAGCTACTGTCTGTCAACCAGCAGCCAGCACAAGGGCTCAGAATTCCCATTCATCCCCTTCATCTGGCCACAGTATAAATAGACCGCCAAATCAGAGCTGGAGATTTCTGTGGTTTCAGAGTGGTGTGTGTTTGTGTGTGTGTATCTGACAGAGGAAGAACCACACTGACTTTGTCTCTTAAAGCCCTGCAGCAAACAGTAGCTTGCTGGGGTTTTTTCTCAGCATACACAAATCGAACCTTGAAGATGTGACCTGCTCCTACACACCAACATAAACACATGCTCACATAATACACAACTCCGGAGTCACTACAGAAATGATGCCAAATCCAAACAGCTTCATATTAAAGCTCCTGTGAGATTTTTGCTCAAATTAGAGACTGAAAATAACACGGATGCCTCTTTATCGACTACAAAAGCAAACAAAACCAAAAATGACCACAGATAATATAGCTGATAATTTTAACACAGTTATTTTTAATGCTTGGAAACACTACAGAGGGTAGAGGTCAGGACAACTCTGCAGCAGCAAACTGCAGGGAACAGTGTCCTCTACAGCAAAGATACTTTCGACTTTTTGAAGAGAGCAGGAGGAGAATTTTTATCAGAAGACAATACTTGAACTTGCACGTCTACAGGAAAGGTGTGCAAGGATAAAGGAGGTAATGCTTTGTCTTAAAGATGTTTATGACATTTAGGAATAAAAGGCATTAGCACAGCATTGCACACAATGTCTTGGTTTGCTGAAGCATCAAGATTGCCCTTCACAGGAGATAAGGGGGCTAGCCCAAACCCTGAAAGCCCCATACAATGATCCCTTGTTGAGCTAAACTTCATAGCTGGCACAATGCAGTCAGGCAGGTAACGTTCTCCTGGCATCTGCCAAACCCAGACTCATCCATCTGACCGCCAAACAGAGAATCAAATTCATCACTCCACAGCACATTTCCACCACTCCACAGTCCAGTGTCTGCGTGTTGTACACCACTCAAACCGATGTTTGGTATTGGACTTGGTGATGTGAGCATGCAGCAGCTGGGCCATGGAAATCCATACCATGAAGCTCCCTACCGCGCAATTTTGTGTTAACATCAATGCAAGTGGAAGTCCTGAGCTCTTCAGCTATCGAATTTGCATTGCGTTGACGATTTTTATGCACCATGCACCAGAAAGTCATAAACCCACCTCTGTGAATTTACATGGTCTTCTGTTTTGTGGCTGAGTTGCTGTTGTTCCTAAATGCTTCCACTTTCTAATAACATCAGTTAAGGTTGATTGTGAAATATCCAGCAGGGAGGAGAATTTCATGAACTGTCTTAGTGCAAAGGTGGCATCCATCACAGTATCACATTTTAAGTCACTGAGCTCTTCAGAACAACACATTTTGTATCATAAATGTTTGCAAATGGAGATTACATGGGTGCCATATTTAATACACCTCTGGAAATGGATCTGATTGAAACACCTGAATTCAACAGTCAACAGATATGGCCAAATACTTTTGTCCATATAGTGTACATAAATAGCCTAAAGGATAGTAATTTTCTTTCTTAATATCTCTGTAAACTTTGAGAATTGTGATACACCCTGTACACACTGAATAAAGTATACAGGAAATAGATCCTCAGGTTGGTCAGTTCAGGTCTATCAGTCTTCTTGTTTGTGTTCTCACAAAGTGTCTGAGTGCTTTCAGCACACAGTATTAAAATTCAACCTAACACCTTGGTCTTTAGATCCACGTGTTCTACAGTTGTTGTGTTTGGATCCTGAATGTCAGAGGAACAAAACAAGGCTTAAGTGATTCTGGTCCCTTTCTTTGGTGCCATGGTAACGGTGATGGAGATGGTTCAGCTTGGCTTTTTTGTGAGTCCACAGAAAAATAAAGAAAATACAGAACCAATTCCACAGTGACCAGTTAACAGACTTAAAAACATGAAGCCACTTGCCTCCATCCAAATCATTTTCTGCTTTCAAAATCATTACCAAGCATCCTAATAGAGGATTTAACAAAACTGCCATCATTTTACACCCAAGTTTCCTGACTGCATTAAGAATAAATGCTTCCGAGATTAACAATTCAGCAATTTAAGTCATTACACACATGATTCATTGTAATAAAAACCCTAACAAGAAATTTACAGTAATCCTCTTACAAATGTCTGCAGCCCATGCCGAGGGAACAATAAGCTGTTCTGGGCTCAATCGAGCTGCATACTAATAGGATGATTATGAGGCCTAATTATCAGATGGCACTTGTCGAGAAGAAGCCGTGCAGTTTGCCCTGAGGACAAAAATGCAAAACAGAGACAAACTGTTGTTTCTACTGAAAAGCCATCAAGGAGTGTCTCCATTTTTATAGTAAGGCTGATTAGGAGTCAAGATGACACTTCTGTAGATGACTGCCATGAAGAGGGCTCAGAGAGCATGTAACCATGCACGCAATGTGCAGTAAAACTTTTATGTAGGCTACACACTGGTCTATGTGCTCAGATATATTTAGGCCTCTAGTGTTTAAATGTATTTCATAGGGGTTTTAGTAGCTGTCATTACACGTCCCTTGGTACTGCATGTAGTGAGAAATCAGCATACAGCATACACTCTTACTGACCTGGCCTGTTGATGGAGGCTGCTGTTACATTGCTGTGATTGGTCAGATCAGGCTTTGACAAATTTTACAGGAGCTTCACCTTTAATCAACCACTGACAGGCCTGTCAGATTATTTGGTATTAGATGGAGTGGTCAGTCGAGTATTTTACTGAACTGAGGACAGGCTTTAAAGGTACATTGCCATAGTCATTGGATTTATCTGTGAACCTCTTAGCAAGCTACGGAAAACCAACTGACAGATGTTAATGATAACCACTGATTTATGAAAAAATACATTTAATAATGAAAAATGGAGATACAGATCTTGGTTCAACACAAGCGATATACACATTAGTAGGATACCTTCAACACTTCAAAGCCAGAGAAATTCTAAATTTGTGTGGTTGTAATGGGGCGTGCCTTGTCAAGGTGCCTGCCACAACAGAGCTGACATTAAAGACAAGAAAGGGTTTTTTAATTGATATCAAAATGCTTTATGTTACCTGACAGACTGATACACAAGGAAGCCTAAACTACCGTTGCTACTGGAAGCTGCTGTACCTCATTCATGTTTTGTGCAACTAACTTGTGATGGACATTGATTATTCCCTGCCATTGTCTGCAATTCACTGCAACTCATGCTCCCATTGATTACTATGGTGTTCAAAATTCAAAGTGCGAGAAAAACCGAATGGGTGTGCGGATCATCACCAAAATCTAATCGATTCTTCCCTGTCACTATCCCAATATTCCCTGAAAGTTTGGTAAAGATCTGACTTTCCATTCTCGAGTTATCTTGTACACGTACAAACAAAGAAACGAACAAAGATACAGAACCCTTTACATAACCCTCTGCCGATTTCATCGGTGTGGGTAATAACTACAGAGCCAGGGTAGCTCTGCTGGCTTTAGCTAAAGCAGTGATACTCAACACACGGTTCTTGAGCCGCATGTGGCTCTTTGGTGACCAGTTGCAGCTCTTTTAAGGCTTCCTTTAAAAATCCTCCTGAAATCTTCAATGAAGATGAAAACTGTCAACTGTAAAGACCCATTGCAACAAGTCATATCAATAAATCTAATTCCACACAAAGAAGACAGACTTTAACTGCCAAATTCATATGAAACTTGTATATTATTCCCGTGCATAAAAGAGTGAAGAGGAAGTCTGCTGGTGGAGTGTCCCTTCAGTAAGTTCATTCATTGAGGTGTGTTGTCTTGTGTTCAAATTGAAGCTTCAAATGCACTCGTTTTAATAAATTTCTTCATTCACTTCCTGCCGATGCTCTCCCATACTCGCATTTAATGATGACATTTGTGATGCGCATCATCATCAACGAGCCAAACACACACATACCACATTTTCACATAACGTAAAATTGAGTAAAACTTGCCAAAAAGTGGGTGGTTTATTTAAACTTAAATGTACTAATACTAAATACTGTCAAAAGGGCAGAAAAAGAAAAATGAAAGCAACAAACTGGCAGGACTGAACGATTTGTGAGGATAGGAGCTTCAGGTGTGAGACAGGGCCGGTTTTAGCCATTTGGAGGCCCAGGGCAAAGACCAACATGGGGACCCTCCCCCTTTAGCTAAAAGCAATAATAATGAGAGGGAAAAAACATAGAAAGCATAAGTTTAAGTTAACAGAGTCACAGAACTACAGTAAATGTCCAAATATGAAATATAAATACCCAAACAGACAACCATAATTCATCAGCTCTTTGAAAAGCTTCTCATAACTATAAGTCACCACATTCTGATATTTTAAAAAGACTTTAGTCCAGGTGGAACTTACATAAATAAAAATATATGCTTATGAAATATCCTTTCTTCTGACACTATACAGACATTTTCATGTAGCCTATTTCATCCCATTTAACAACACAATAATCCACCAATTCCCTGTTTCATTTCAACTATGGATAGATTGATTATCAAATCCCAAGTTTTGGAATGTGGCTCTTGTAGAAGTATTTTTAAGACAATGTGGCTCTACAATCTTATCCCCTAGTGGCTATTTCATAAATGTAAAGGCCAGGCTTTGTATATGAATAGAGCTGAATTAAAAAAGAAATCTAAAACTGGAAATACATTGCACTGGCAAACTACTGTACCTCTGTTCGGACAGAGGTAACATCTCACAGTAGTGGTTAGCGAGAGGGGGCATCTGAGATCTGAGGTCTGCAGCCAGACCCCTGTCAAACTGTTGTTTACTGTTTAGTAAATTCCCCTTCTCCTATTCAAAATGAGAAGCAAGCGTAGGTAGACGGAGCTGAGCAGCACGCCTCTACTTGTCATCTTTTGTTGTGTTAACCAAGAGCCAACTAACAGCAGAATTTATATACTGTGCTAAAGAATGATTAGCACTTGACTGAAACTTTGAGACACCAAACAAGATTTAAAGAGACAGCTGCACGTGTTTATTTATGGTGTCTTTCTAGTGCAGTGATTCTCAACTGGTTGAGCATCAGGAACCCACAACCACACTGAGAAACGATGACCCCAGTTTGTCTACCACTTAAATTCACTGAATGTAAAATGTTGATGTTTAGACCTTGGATGAAACAAAACACATAATTCAACGAAGACACACAACAACATTTTAAAATCAATCATTACAGAAGCACTAGGAGGATATGCATGTGTGCTTTACTCCTGTAATAACATGTAAATCTTGGTTGGTTTTTCGAGATCTTAAGATATAAACAAATTATCAGGGAAAAAAATAGATTTGTTATTCCAAAAGAGTGAGAAAGTAAATCAAGAGCTTCAGAAAACACAAAATTAACATTTTTTTTTTTTACAGCAAATCAAGTGAAATAGAATACAGTTTGTCTGCTCAGGGCTTTTATAGACTGTAACACAGTTTTATTCCCAAGGCACACATTTGCAACACACTAAAAACAGCTCTGTAACCCATTTTTGGGTACCAACCCACCAGTTGAGAACCAGTAGTCTGCTGCATTGAATGCATTAGAGTCTCTTGTGTCAAAATGATCATAACTGTTTCCATTAATCCATGCAATCGTAAAATGCACAAACGCTGCTTTCATTTACCAAATACTTTAACCATCTACCTGTTTGTAGGCTTTTGTTGCTTCCAGAGTGATTCATGAGCATCTGGAGGAAGATTCACCACATTTCCAATCCTACACACTCTGTTAATAATTCAGCATTTAATATAAAAACAGACAGGCTGTCCAGAAGGGAACAATAGCTGTAAATTATTGATATCTGTCTCTTCTCTGCAGTCTCAGGATTACATGATGCTGATACAGAGTAAATAAGAGAACTTATATCTGAACCAATATTCTGTAGGCCCCTAAACGGCTATCCTCTAACCTCACATGTATTAAACTAGAAAAAAAAACACCATTATTGCTGCCAAGACGCTAACATGTGCTTCGGATCTTAATATATTGAATAAGCAATGAAAGCGCCTCAGCCAGCCTCTGTTCTTTTTCCTTTCTCCAGATCTTTCTCATTTTCACACATTTTATGTTAGTGATAGTAACATCTAAAAAAAGGAGGCTCCCTGAGGCTTCAGCTGCTTTTCCTCCAATTACCATCAATGTAGCCTCTCTTTTTTCATTCATGGTTTCTTCCTTTTTCATGCCACTCTGAACTCTGAGTGTCCCTCTGCCTCCTCTCTGAGTGTCTCTCTCTTTTCGCTCATGGGCAAAACAGTAGAGGATGAAATTTAGAGAGCGAACGTAGATATATGCCACCTCTGTGACCCACATTCCAGGTACACACGCACAGGTGCACTGGCTCTGACCCCCATGAGACCAGACTCAATTTAAAGTCAAACTCTGCTGCTGGAGACATTTTTCCATCAGATTTGAGCTCTGATATAGATCCCTCTGCTGCAGTGTGTAAGTGCTGATGCCCGTGATTGTGTTGACAATCAGCGGGAAGTCAATACAGCAATATGAAGAGGAGACGGCTTCATATGAGCTTCATGTGATTGGTACATGGTAACAACGTTTCAAGGCCTTCGAGCCAATCTGAGGCAGGATCTGATCATTTCTCCAGAGAGACAATGCAGCACACGGTGAAGGACACTGCGTCTTTTACAATAAGCCACACACCTACAGATACAGAGCACACCCACACACATACGGCCAACATGCATCGCTCCACTTCGCAAAGGTCCATCAAATACAAAACATTCTCCCAAAATTAAGGAGATAATACTACCTTTTGATACAGTTGAATTTTGACACAAATACAGACTATTTAAGTCAATTTTATTATAATATATCATAATATATGATATAATAACCTGTATGGCATTTTTTTTACTTTTTATTTGGATGAGCAGAGGACACTATCTTCTTTTAGCTTCTCTTGTTCTGAAAAGTAGCTGACAGAGCAGACAATTAAAGGTTTTGAGGTTAAGAAAAGTTCTGTTTCTCAGCAGCAGCAGTGTAGATGTTAGGTAGGCAGAAACAATACAAACCATAAAAACACAAAGATACTTATTTAATAAAGGACTTCTTTTTAAATTATTCTCTGATTTGATTAAAAAAAAAAATCTTAAAGATGTTTAGTAAGGTATTATTACGGTCACCCTTTATAGAAAAAAATATGCATTTTCTTCAGGTAATATAAAACTTGTAAAAAGTATTCCTTACATTTATAAAGAGAAAACTGAATAATTATGGGGGTCTGCCTGAGAATTTGCATAAAATAACCATTTCTGTTTAAAACAAAGTTTTAAACAAAGAAAACCAGAAAACCATAAGAAATCAAAAATCAAACCAATGAACCCAACATCATGACACCACAGAGTAAATTGAGTTTATTGTTACATCCCTATGGATTAACTCACATACTGAATTAGGGATGAACGATTTGGGAAAATAAACTAATTGCAATTTTGTTCGACCCAATATTGTGATTGCGATTTGATATGCGATTATTCCTTAAGTTCCTCATCTTACGTATTTTCCAACAAACACATGCAATAAATCAGTCTCTATTACAAGCAACACAACACTAAATTAAACAAGGGCTGAACAATTTTTAAAAAATATCTTATTGTGATAATTTGACTCGTACTGCATATTGGATATGAATTGTTGTACTGAAGGGAGTGATAATTTGTATGTAATTCTCATATTCAAATCAGAAAAAAGTACAAAAATTAAGAAAGTAGGACGTTTTTGTTGACTATTCTAAAAAAGGCACTTGAATGATTGCTTGATATATTATGGAGAACATCTCTGCCACAAAAAAAAGTTTTAAACTCATATTTTGACACAAATTTCAGGTTAAAGAAATATTCCACCTTCCGTGATTTGAAATTGTAGCAGGCCATATTGCTCTTAATCTAATTTTGGATTAATTTCCCAGCTCTACACTAAATAAATGAATATGTCTAAAAAGACAAAAACAGCAGCCCAATCCTGATGCACTGAATAATAAAGCAGGGTAAAGAGTCTGCTTACAGGAAAAACGATCGTCCTCTATTAAAACATTCTGACCTAGCCAGTGCAGTTTGCACAGCTCCATTAGCTCCATGAGCTAAGTTGATAACATAGCTAATGTAGCTGAAGCTCACAAAGCTCTACTAACAAAGTTTCATAGTTAATGTCAGCTAAGTAAGCTACATAGCTATATTATTTATGTAGCTACGTTAGCTATATTTGCTAAAGCTCATGTTGCTAAAGCTAACTTAGATACATTGGCTTTTGTAGTAACATTAATGATGTAGTTTTGAGTAGCTTTGTTAGCTTTAGCTTAACTTACAAAGCTAAAGCGAGCCACCTTTCGTGTATCTACTTCTAAAACAGATCTATACATAATTTACCCCCCTAACCCTACCCTTTTCCCTGTTTTATTTCTTAAATGTTGCTTAGTCTGCAATGTGGTTAATGTCACAGCCAGCCTTTGTTACCTCCACCAAGGAGGTTATGTGATCAGGTGGGTTTGTTTGTTTGTTAGTTTGTTCGTTCATTTGTTATCAACATAACTCAGAAAGTCATGGATGGATTTTCATGAAATTTTCAGGAAATGTCAGAAATGGCATACGGTAGAACTGATTAGATATAGGAAGTGATCCAGATCACCATCTTGATCCAGGAATTTTTTTAAAAGGATTCTTTACTATTGGGAGATAGGGCTAATGGCAGAGGTCTACGCTGTTACCACTTTATACCAGGAGATGGCGAACATGAGTAACTTCAATCCCAGCAGCATGTTTTTGGTGTGTTTCTCTTCAAAGTTTTAGAGTTTCTAGAGCTTGAAAGACGCACGCCCGGTCGAGGAGACGAGTCGGAGCGTAACAGAGAGAAAGACAGCGAATTGTAGTGAGAATACTCACAACGCTGGGAGGAATAGAAGAATATTCACCCTCTGCCATGACTCCCAGTCGTCCGGTGAGACCTTGGGTGCTTCAGCCATGACAGTCCACATGTGGTGAAGCCAATGCTTTGCCTCACCGTGTCTCCACCCCACTGGGGAGGGAGTAATCAGCGAATTAGATTTTGGGAGTGATCCGGATCACCGTCTGGATCCAGGAATGTCTCTAAAGGATTCTTCATTATTGGGAGATAGGGCTGATGGCGGAGGTCTGCGCTCTCTGAGTGCTTTTCTAGTTTATGAATAAAGTTGTTGTTTTTTTAAATCTAAAACTAGAAATACATTGTGCCAGCAAATTATGGTACTTCTGTTCCGACAGAGACGGTGTTAACTGAGATGTACGGTCTGCAGCTAGACTGTCTTGGAAATGTTTGATAACACAAGGTGTAGAAGACTTCTGACTTGTCCACAGATTTTACATCACTGTGGCTGCAGGGAGACGCTGCAATGGTTTAACCAAAGTTTACTGGAAAGGACAATAAAACACAAAATGAGTCACAATCTTAAAAATTGAATGTGCATATTATGGACCTTAATTAATCATGATTATTGCATTTACTCTTACAGTGCGATAATAAAGTTAAAAATCAAGACTGAAAAATGTGTGGGTTCTCTCTTCTATTGTAGAGCAATGAATAATTTCTCACATGTGTCTGCAACAGTGTGAATATTGTGTTACAGTTTTATTGGTTGTACACTAATCGCGGTGCCAAAGGGAAAAAAAAAAACACCAGAAATAAATCGGCATATGGCCCTGCTGTCATCACCTATAGCTCACAATCACACCCACACCCCCTGTTACAATCCGTATGTGCCTGTTTGTTAGAGTCTCTGAATGCATGTCTATGGAGCTGTGAGTGTGCAGTCAGTGAGACACATGTGAGAGTGACAGTGTGAGAAAATAAAAACATCAAATCACACACAGCAGGGACAAGGTCGCTCATGTCTTTTGTCTCTTCCTTTATCCAGCAGTCATCCCCTCCCTGCGTTGTATTGTTTTCTTTATCACTCAGAACCCTTCAGCAATCAGTATTCATCATCATCTATATACTTCTGGGAGCAGGCATGAATTTCTTCATACTCCAAGTTTGGGCTGCTTGATTTTGGCCTAAGTGCTATTATTATTATGCTGATCAACATTGAGATCACAATTAATAAACAGGATTATTAGGAGTCAACATGGAACATCTCACCCACCAACGCATGAGGATACGTGATTGGTCAGTCCAGCACGGTCAACTAATGTACTCTAAATGGAAACCAGAAGCTTAACAAGTTGAAAATCCTAACCTTTGTGTACAGATTTTACATTTTTATATATAACCTTTTTATAACCTGTAAACAGAGACTACTTTTACTCTGACTGCTGGTCTTCGATCCGTGAATACAGGAAAAACTACCTACAAGTGCACAACAAATCTAAAGCTACTCTAATTTAATTACATATTTTTAATTTCAGCTAAGGAATTCAGTCAATAAAAGAAATCCCTCTGAATTAATACATCAGATCAGCCATGATTTCTTGCTTGTAAAATGCCATGTGGTCAGCTCAGCTCAGGTTTTCAGCAGAGCCTGGCCGATCTACTGGCAGACATCCAAAGCCAATGATTATGCTTCTCATCACCAATTATTAACAATAACTTGCCTTATAACAGAGGTTAGATTATGGACTGGAAGCCATGCTAATGCTTAACAAACACACCAAACCCCCGAGGCCTCAACTGCTGATTTCTAATCAACACAGACAGATCTCATTGCATTCACATGCCTCCCATGCTTTAGATTGTTGAGCTCAGCTTCAGTATGTATATAATCTTCAGTTGTAAACCAGGCAAACAACCAGATTTTATGAGCTATACCCTCTGTTATTTTAATCTTAATAGGATTGTATTCTTTTTGGAGTAAAGGTTGAGGGTCTGAAAACTCCTCAGTAGTCGTCTTAAGAATGATCACACGGCTTCTGTCCGTCTTTGAAGACGTGGAGATCAGAGCGGTCCGCTGTCATTCTCATGACTTTGGCAGCACAGTAATAAACTGTGCAGATCAGGAGATCATTGCCAAGGCCAGAACAGATGTGCACACATATTTAAATAGTCACACATGTAGGAGCAGAGAAAGACAGAAATGATAAGATGCTGATTAGGATTCAGTGAAGCACACTCGACCTGCACATTTGTGACAAAACAATCCATGTAAGTTTTACAGGGATACTTCTATATTCTTGAAGTTGGCTTGAAGTTGGAGTGTATCTGAGCAGCAGCTGGCGACTGCTGATTTCATTGGAGAACAAACATCAAATTAAGCCTAAACTAGTTATCTCAGTTTTCCACTTCAACAGCTGACACAATATTTTCAGAGGGGAAACATCATGCAGAACGTAGTTTCTACATTGGATATCGGAGTTCTTGCCGATATCCAATATGCCGTTATTTACAGATTCATTTTAGCCGATATCGATATTTAAATATGTTTTTTAGACCTAAAACTCCAATCCTTTGAGCATACTTTAATGTTTAAGGATGAACAAAGAAACAAATTTTAGTACTTAAATCTAAAGTTTAAAGAAAGAGGATAGATAAAGAAAAAAGACCTCAGCTGATATAAGTCTGTTGCTCCAGCCTCAACCTCCACTTAGTATATATGACCAAAATTTAAAGTCAATTTATGCTGATTTTCCCAGCCAAAATATTGGCTATAAATATCGGCTGAAATTCTGATAGCTGCCGATACTGATATCAGGTCGATAATATCGTGCATCCCTAATTCTGATGAGTATCTCTGGTTATGTAATTATTTCAGATGTATGCCTCAAGCCAGACACAGTCATTTTTTTCTCAAAGTCAACATATTTTGTTGAATGCACTTTATATGGTGACCAAGATTTGGACTGTGATTAATTTTTGGCTGACTGCTAAGGTCAGCCCAACATACGTCTCTGTCTGTATGAGCCAGGATGTGCGCTATGTTAAAAAAATAATTGGTAGATATTCCCTTAATACTATATGCTTATGGGGAACAAATAAATGTTAAAATCTCCACATTTGCATTATTAAGAGAACACTACACTTAAACATTTAGCACATCTTCATTTGCAGGGAGTATGATAAATGTGCTGTTTATTGCTAATTAACGGATATAAAAAACAAGAGGAACACTAAAGTAGACATTCAGCTTAACTGTACACATATTAAGACCCTTACACATCTGTCTGGGGAGAATTAGAAATGTTCATGCAACCTGCTGCAGTTTTTTTTAATTTTAGAATAATTATTTCATTAACAGTTAGTGTTTTATTGTTAGTATAAACTTACTACCATTAAAGTGATTTTACTGTGCAGCACTTTGGTAAACTTGAATGTTTTTAAAATGTGCTATATAAATAAAGTGGATTAGATTGGATTGGATTAAAAACTTATATTTGACAAAAAAGCATCTAATCTCCAGTGACACTGTCTCCATCAGGGAAGTATGACACATGTCTCTGTAGTGTTTCATATGTACACAGAGAAGAGCTTTATTAGGAGGAGACAGAGAGAGAGAGAGAGGACAGCATGTAGCTATGTACCTTTGAGTTGGCTCAATAAATTTGGCTCACAAAATATAACAATAATGACAAAATCACTCTGCCAGTCAGGCATTTCAACAGGCATCCCAGATAGTTGTAGTCACCCATATACTAGGTTTTTACCTAGTCTTGTTCATTGTTTTTGTGCATTTTTTAAAAACTTTGATTTCTTTAAAATGGTTACAGAAAATAAATTGTGCTCACCTTCCCCTTTCTACATCTAACTATTTTACTAGAGTAAATGAATCTGATTTTTAATATTTAGTGTGTTATTGTGAGTTTAGTGAACTGTGCCATACACCTGCTATAAACGCTCCATTCCCTCATAGCACATCTAATAACAGTTCGTTGGCGCTGCAGCTTCGAGGGTTGTAGACTGACCTCCACTCCTCTGTGCTCTACTAACCTCTCCTTCAACCTCCTCCCTGATCCAGCCACACCAAAACTCAACACCTCATCATATCATATCCTATATTTGCACCAAGGCTCTTATATCCCCTGCCCTCCCCTTCCCTCTCCCTACTTCTCAAATCCCTTTCCCCTGTTTTGCCAAAACTACATTTGCACCAGTGGAAATCTCATCCTCCCAGACTCCTTTAAAACCTAAAAATACCCTGCCTGAGCCACATCTTAACCTGAACTCCTCACCCTTCCCCAACACCACAACAGATCCTTCTCTCCCCCTTCCCTCCTCACCTCCTCCCCCCTTTCCTCCCCTTCATTCAGGCGAGATCTAATTCACCGATGAATAATGGATGGATGGATAGGAGACTTTCATCTATGGAGGTTCTCTTTCTCTCTCTCTCTTTCTCTTGCGGGATGGCTGTAGTGCTAATGCAGGGCAACATGCATTGGAGATGAGCCCAGGGACCTCCCACTCAGTCTGTTTGTCTGTCTGCTGCCTCAAGGATCTCTTTCTAGCTTTCTGATATTGTCTTTTTCAGACTGGACACTCACAATCCCATTCAATCCTATCCAAATGTGTTTCCTTTTCCTTATTTTTTCTTGATAACCATATCAGACATGAGAAAGAGAGTACCAGCCATCTTTCTTTCGCCTTCATCCAATTACCTATCACCTTTTTTATCGTTCATTACCTTAGTTCGATTAGTGCCTGACCTTGGGATAGTGATCCTGGGTTTGTATTGACCCTGACCCCCCTGGTTCCCTCCTCTCTAACACCGTTAGAAGCCTCATGAAAGGACCAATCTCATGATCCACCTCCCTCGTTTTAATGCTTTGAAGGATCTGTGCTGCTTTAAATCTACTCTGGAAACTCAAACCTGCTCAGGTGAAAAGAAAAATAGATTCTGTTTTATGGATTCTCAAATTCAGGGGGATTTCCTGCTTAAACGGCAATCTTTTATATATATTGGTAGTTCTTTTATCCTAAGATGGCATGATAAATAAGGCAAGATCTTCAGACAACCATAAATGACTCACTATCCCAGAAAAATGGAGTAAAATAAAATGTATAGATCCTCAGGCTACCTTCTTTGAGCCAGTAAATTCCCCTTTATCACACAGAGTCGTCCTGTTCAAATTCTCCATTTAATCTGGTTTGCTTGAATATCTACTTGTATCTCCTTGGTACTACAAATAAAGACAAACCAACCCCCACAAAGAAAAAACAATTAGTGCTACGCTCGAGTACGAGCAGCAGCTTGTCAAAGAGCCCATCAATAATGCAGACTGGTGGGAGACCCCGGCTGACACGCTGTTGTCCTTCTAACCCCCCTGCCTTTCTACCTGTCTGTCTGCTGTCCATCTGTCTCCCCTGCATCCATGCCATCTCTCACCTTCTGAGCTCCTGCCCCGACCTCCGCCATCCTGCCAACATATGCCTGTCCTAAACACACAGAGGTGTGTTTGTTTCTATAGCCGGACTGTTCTGCATGTATCCTTGAGCTTCTGTGTCTGAGGAGACTCACTGTATATTCATTTATTTATTTACTGCGCAAAGATGCATAAAGTTATCCATAATTCATAAAGTCTCCAAGTGTTTACAGTCCCTGAATATGTCTTCTTGGCCTTATTTCTAGTCCTGTTGCATTTTGGAGATTTTTTCCCAAAATTACAGGACAATCCGGCTTTCTGTGCAGTTGATTTTTGAAATGAGCCATCTTTAAGTGGTTGCTCTAGTTTATTTGTTGAGAAACGATCCAGTGTTTGTTTATAGCTTAATACTAGGGATGCACAATACTGGATTTTTGCCAATATCCAATATGTCAATATTTACAAAGTAATTTTTGCCAACACTGATATCGTTACTGATGTCTAACTAAAATTCCACTAATCTTTTGTTTGTACATCCAATATTTGCAGCTAATATTGGCAGATTTTGGAAGCCAAAATATCAGTCGTAAAAATCAGCAGAAATTTTAATATCTGCCAGGTCAGCTATGGGAGCATATTGATCTTAGCTTCGCAATCAGCGAATCAATGGATTACACTGCCAAGATAGTGAGTCCAAGTTAGGTGAACTGCTCTATAACTTCCAAAGCATCTCCAAATGCCTGGATCTTTGTTTTGGCCCAGGAGACGTGGTTTCCTAATGCTTCAGCCTCCTCACTCAGCAAATTAAGAGCCCCCACAAAGACATCTACAGTTTCCGCAAGATCACAGCATCATCAGCAAAGTCCAGATCAGTGATCTGGACACTCCACAGTTCACTGCCCGTTACCCGCCCTATTATCCAGGCCATACAGGTACTGAATAGTGTAATGGCCAAGCCCTGCCTCACCCCAGAATCAACTGGGAAGAAGTCACCTCACTGTACCAGAATATAGGACAGACATCAGCTGGTTGCTAATTTTTTTTGGTACTGATATCATGCCAATAATATTGTGCATCCCTATTTAACACCAATTAGTAGGAATTAGGAGCAATTTCATAATGTGCATACCCTACCTGGGTTGTAAGCTTGGCCAATTAGCTAGCTAAATGGCCAACTAGTGTATTGGTCTTTTTGCTAAAAAAACAACTTGTCAACCACTCTCTCTTCTTGACAGCTCCATCCTTTTATAAAACATGGTCTCTTCTGGCTCATGAAAACCAAGATGGTTACACTTCACATGCTAGACTGATCCCTTCTTAAACAACACCGTGAAACACACATGCCATATGTTCTTAAATCCAACACAGAGAACAACCAGAAAGGCAACTAGAAGAAAGTTTGTGTCAGTTTTCTGTGTTCTTCTTCTCTCTTTTGGTGCAATACAGCGCCACGTACAGGCTTGGTATATGCACTACAGCGTTTTCAGTGGTTCTGTGCTTACAAGGAAATTTCCTGAAACAATCCCGTCTTTACGGAAAACCTTTTCAAAACCAAACAGCAATATATCATTTTCCTCTCCGTGTTGACAGGGCCTTAGACACTGGTCTGGTTCAGACAATAGTGCCGCTGCAGCTCAGTCTCAGCTAATGACAGGCCTGCTAGAGTCATTAGCTGGGACACAACAACAACTCATTAGTTGTATACAACTTACCCTTTCCCGTAACTATCACATAATCATGCCAAAGCAGGGCGATGGAAGTGCGACAACACTGTTATCTGTTGCAGAAAGCTTTCCATGTTGCTCTCAGTGCTAACTGTGATGAAGATATGTGTTGGTCTGGCTCACTCCTAGCTAACGTTAGGCCAGCAGCCGTTGTAGACAAGCACAACAAGTAACCCTTTCCCCTTTAACTATCACACACTCATGCTGTAGCGGGTTAGCAGAGGAGCAAAAACACCATTTCTGTTACAGAAAGCTTTTAGTGTTGCTGTCTTCACTTGTTTTAATAAAGAAATGTCCAGTTTTGACAAAGTGCTGCTGTGACTTAGTCAGAGCCAATCGCGACATGAGCAGCCAGCATACACAAGCATTTACACAACAAGTTACCTTTTCCCCCTCAACTATGAAACAGAGGCTAAAGCTATATCTGAGGTATTTAGAGCAGTGGAGGCAGCCATTAGCAGTCCCCCTAAACTCCACCCATAGTGCAACTCTATGTATGGCTCTAGTTAACACAGTGGAGGCAGCCATTAGCGACGACATTCAGTTCAAGCAAACACAACTCGGTTATGTTAGGGCTTTGGAAGTAGGGTCACTCAGTCAGTTAGTCAATCAGTCACTATATGGGCAGAACCATATGTAAAGACACTATTTTTTGAAAGGAGACAGAAAAATAGATTCAGGTTTTCTTTTCTGTATCAAAATGACAGAAATCAGAACAATGTTCCTTGCATGGCGACGAGGAAAGACTGAGGGGAACATACAACAGTAATAACAGCTGCTGTTCCACTATACACGCCAGCAGAATAATAATCAGCTCTGGATCACCCAGGCTTTGACTAACCTGTTATCATGTTGGTCAACTGCAGCAGACAAAATGGGCGGTGAGCGAACGACACAAAAGGAGGAAAATAGCAGAATATGCGCTGGGCGAGAGGTGTGGTTAAGGTTATTGTGGTTTTGAACCTTGTTTCAGCTCTGTTAAGCTGATCAGGTAAGATGGCTCACACAGAGACAAAGACAGCTGTTGGATGAGAGCATGCAGAGCTGGAAAAGATGCAATAATCAGGGGATTTACTGGTGTGCTTTAATCCATACAGGGTCAAATTAGAAGGAGGAAATTTTGTTAGGAGAAAATATCGGAATAAGAGCCAAATTGACAGAGAAAAGGCAGCTGTGATGCTGGTTTCTGAACATCTGGGCTAAACCAGGCAATTAAAGGAAATTTTGTTGTTATACTCAGAACATCTCTCAAAATAATGACATGGCAAAGTCCTTATTGTAATAATAAAAGTATTTTTGAAACAAGCCATGCCCTCTCAGTCAGCATGTGTATATTTATTGGATGAAGGTCTGGGTATACTGTAAGTAATATTTTTTTACTGGTTTATCCTCAATACCCACCCCCTTATTCTCAATGAGAAATCGTGACCCAAATTTTTGTATTTTGTGTTAAATTATGCAGTTTGGACCTTAGAACAAAACATGAAGGAACAAAGAAGCAAAACAGAAGTGTACTGTAGACTCTCTTCAATATCTTTTTTCAAAGCACACATCTTTGACCCACTGAAAGTAGCTCCAGAGCCCACTTTTGTGTCCTGAACCACCTGTTGAGACCCACTATAGTAAAGGCCGGGCTTTCACATTACTTTGAAACCAAAACTTTCTATCAAGAAATGAAAAAAATGGATAAGTGTCAATTTAGTGTTCAACTTCATTATTTTTATTCTTCTAATCAGAGTCAAGAAATGATACAAACAAAGGTATGGTGTAAAATAAACAAAAAATAGGCACAGAAACTGTGACTCTGAGTTACATCCAATGGCACCCTTTAATATTCAATTACTTCTTTTTGTTTCATTATCATTGACCATTATTCTCATACACTATCTATTTTTCTTTAAAAAATGCAAAGTGTGTAAACTAGATTGTTCGCCTGACTACTTAAACGCAGCCTGCCTAGGATTGCCTTGCTTCCAAATCAAACACAACAGGGTGCATTTAAGGACTGTTATTCAGCCATCTCTTGCCCTGCATTCATTAGAAACAGGAGGTCAGGAATCATGGGTGTCACCCATACTTGTGAGAGATGCATCAACAAAGTTATTATTATCACTATTATTATTTGAAGACTCTGCACCAGCAATGGCCAGGGCCAGAGGCTGGAGGCATTATGTTTCCGGGATGTCTTTCAATCTACTTGTCAACATAATATCTCAATAATATATCTGTTTTGTTTTGTTTTTGACTTTGCAAAAATTTCAAGTCTGTCTCAGGGAAGAACTGATTTGATTTTGGAGGTCAGAGGTCAAGGGTCAAGGTCAGTGGTCATGGTCATCTCTTGCTTGTAAATGCGATACCTCAATAACGCCTTGGAAGATTTTGTTTAGACTTTGCAAACGTGTCCATTATGAGTCAAGGATGAACTGATTTGATTTGGAGCTCCCTGTGTCCTCAAATGTTGTGCACACAGTCATTCAAGAAAGCATTGAGGTAGTTCAGCGAAATCTGGCAGAACTTCACTTGGACTTGAGAGAGAACTGATTAGATTTTGAAGGTCAAAGGGCACTGGGACCTAAAATATGTTGATCTTACCATACTGTAGTCTCTTAGGAGATATTTCTTTTTATACATGTAAGAAGGGATGCCCAAAGACAAAGGGAGAATACTTGTGCTAGCCTTTTGGATCAAATTAGCCTTTCTTACCAGGTACAGATTAGATTTTGCCAGCTGACTAAAAACAGAAGTTTGGATCCAAGTTATTCCCATGGTCAAATGTACAAGTAAGCTTCCTCCTTCACTTCACCTTCCTCACTTAGCATTTCAACTTTTTTAGGTCTTGGCATGGCAAAACACTGTCCAAATTACTTCCCAAACACTAAGGCTCAATGGCCCAGCCCATGATGTTACCTTTACAAAAAAAGAAAGGCTTGAACAATTTTAAGGGGAGGGGGTTTACATTTTGAATTACCAATATATCAAATTTGATTAAATTTGATACCGTACCTATATTGCCTATGTAGCAGCTTTGCGAACTAAGCTTTAGCTACATTAGCTCTGTAAGCTACATAGCTACATATCTCTGTTATCTATAGCCAAGTAAGCTTTAGCAAACGTAGCTTAAGCTTAAGGCTACACAGATAGCATGGATACACAGCTGCTCAGTGAGCTTCACTTTAGCTACATTATCTACGTAGCTCTGTTAACTATGTAGCTTTCGCTGCCAACAGAGCTAGCTTAACTACCCTGGCCGCGTTAGAATGTTTAAATGGAGGACTGTTTGCTCAGCTTAATTAAACATTTCGTAATTTGTTGTTGAAGGTCAGATTTTTGACTAACTTTTGGTATCCTAACGGTTACCTTAACCCTTACCCAAAACGGAATTTAATCTGATTTTATTTAGGAAAATTTAGTCTGTGTTTCCTTCCTGAGATATAAAGGCTCTCAGATGAATGGCCGTAAGAGTAGCAGACAGAAATGAACGGTGTGCAGCCAGACTGTCTGGGAGAGATGGGCTATGACATGCAGGACAGGAGCCATAGGCTGGAATGCCAAGGAACAGCCTCTGCACATGCACTAAAATAACCACAGAGCTACTGGTGAACCAGGGTTATTTTATTTACTTTTGTTTAAGGTTTTCCTCTTTTCCTCCTCATATCTTCTCATTCAATCCATATATTTGGAGTATGTATGTTTGATTTTTACAGAATTTGAAGCATTGTGTAAGACTGGTTTTGACGTTCGCTTTAGAGAAACTTTGTCATTACTACCACAAATCCTGTGATGTCCACATTGCAACCATATTGCACAGTGTATTGTTTCTAAACATAACCTTGTTATGCAGTCAGCAGTTTTGGTTTGCTCAGCAGAATACATGCAAAGAGCAAAATATTTGCATTTCAATGTGCTGTATAATGAGACTGACAGTGTGTGGGCTGAATGAGACATCACAGTGATGAAGAAAACATTCTGATACCAAGAACCTGGGCGATACAAAAACAGAATTAAATATCTTATCAGATTAGACATTTTGCAGTTTCACTTACAGCCTTATCTCGTCTTTCATGGGGCATGACTCCAAATGTAAAAGTTTAATTCAGGACAAAAAGAAACATGCTGTTTGGGTTTCACAAAATACGGGTGACTACCTCAACATTTTCGTCAATATCTTCATGTATCTGTTTTGATGAAAAATGGTAGAGCAATTCTTCACCACACAAAGAAGCACTGCCAGCTATTTTCACACCACTGCTTTTGTATAGTTATTGATTTGGCTGCATAAAACATGAAAGCCCTGAAGAGATCAGGCAAGCTGACAGTCAAGCCACAAGGCAGTAGTTAAGCTTAGGGTGGACATTTCCTCTAGAAGGAGCTTTCACAGAAATGATGCAAACAGTCTTCCCTCTCCTTTTGTCTGATTGGGTCATCTCTGACATGCAGACCCTGTGACTCAGACGTAAATCCATTCTCTGGAGCAGTAAGTCAATAATGTAGCACCCCACACCCCGTCTTGGACAACATGTGTGTCTGTATGCGTTTAAGCCCCACCCTTATTCCCAGGGTGAAGCCAACGTTGCCTTCATTGCCATCTTCCCACAACTCCTCCTTTCCTCCAGTCCAGCCCAGATACCATCAAAGCAGGATTTACAGAGAAGCAGAATGAGGGACACAGTGAATGGAGGCATGAATGAACGAGAGAGGGAGTAAATGAATGACTTACAGAGGAGAACCTCTTTTTCAGGATTACAGAGAAGCATGTATGGCATGGCATGTAGAGCAGAACATTGTTGCAGATAGTGTTACATTCACACTCATGTATCCTGTTAAAGCTGTGTTTATTACCCCAGCCATTGTTCTCATATCTCTCCAATAACCAGCTGACTAATTTAATTAGTTTTCTTATAACTCATTGTAATGTTGGCACAAAGGGGGGGGCAGAGGTTCAACCAGCTGTCCTCTCTGTTGTTTGCCGGATTCACACAGCACACACACAGGTGTGTGTTAATTACATCTACACAGAGACCAATCAGGAGACATGAGAGAAACAACAAAGGATTTAAATGAGGGATGAAGCCTTATATGTAGAAGCAGAGCTATGCTACTGTAGGTTTGTCTCTGCAAGTCTGTTTGAAATTAAATATAAAATTCAAGAATGAAAACTTTATAAAGCACATTTAAAAAAATTCAAGTTCACCAAAGTGTTGCATAATAAAAGCACAAAAATAGAACACAAGCAGCAGAATAACAGGAGGAAGAAATGAATGCGAAAATGAACAACATAAAATCAATGCAAGGAATTGAAAACACATTATAAAGACATAAAAACAAAAAAAGGCACAAAAACAAAATGATGAAGAAATTAAAAGACATAAAATGACAGAGATCACACAACTTCCATGCTGAATAAAAAGCCAAAAAATAAAAATGAGTTTTAAGATGTGTTTTAAAAGGCTGGGGGATGTTTTGATATCAGGAGGTATATTGTTCCACTGAGAAGATGAAGCTCAGTCACCTTGTGTTTTTGATCTGATTTTTGGGACAATGAGGTGAAGCTGATCAGCAGACCTCAGGGATCACCAGGGGGTGTTTGCATTTAAAAGGACAGAAATGTTGTGGCGTGCTGACCCATTAAAGATTTCAAAACTAACCAAAATTTTAAAAAAGAATTCTAAAATGAACGGGGAGTCGGTGGAGGGACGCCTTGCTTGGGCTGACCTGTTCATGTGTTTTTGTATCTGATAAAAAATGAGCAGCACCATTTTGGACCAACTGTGTATGTGCAAGAGAAGCCTGATTCACACTGATGTACAGTGCATTACAGTAGTCCAACCATGTAGAAATACAAGTATGAATCACTCACTCAACGTCATTGAAAGATAAAACTCGATATAATCGTGGATAAGAGGACTTAACAGAATGTATTTGTTGATCCAATATAAAATCATGTCAACCTTTACACCAAGATTAAAAACTGTAGGTTTAAAGTAAGGTAACAGGGGGTCCGGGTTCCTGAGGTGTAACCCCGGCTGCCCTAGGGCCAAAAATTATCAGTTCAGTTTTGTTTTCGTTAAAATTCAAAAAGCTCAGAGTCATCCAGTCTTTAAGACAGTCTAGCAGATGTTTAGAAGAGCGGGCAACATTTCTTTTAATCAACAGGTAAATTTGTGTGTCATCTGCATAAAGATGGTAAGGTCTTCTATGTTTTTTAAAAGTTGATTCAAGAGGTAGAAGTTAAAAGGAGAAAAGACGGGACCAAGAATAGAACCTTGGGGAACTCCATAGGGGTAGGGGGGCACAAGAAGAGACACAGTCATCCATGATCAGCATATATTGATTATCTCTTCACTACAAGTTTCTTTTTTGTTCCAATAAAACATGTCTTGGATGAACCACAGTGCTACACAGAACACAACATGATAGATAATTACATTTAATGGAAAGATCAAATATGTGTGCTACATAAATGTTACACTACTTTTGTTCACAGCCTAACAGTCTGACAAAGATATGCATGCAGAGGTCCTGACAGAAGCTTTGAAGTGCTGCCTGTTCAGCGCTGTATCTCTTAAATACAGCTCTATTAGGTGCAGCAGGGTGTCCAGCGAGAGAGCAGAGTGGTTATAACCCAGTAAATTCCCTCAGGCAAAAAGAAGCATCTCCTGAATACCAAAAATGCCGTTTTTTCTAATGAATGAGGCAGGACGAGAGATAGAGAGAGCGACAGAGAGAGAGAGAGAGAAAGAGAGAGAGAGTGAGGCTCAGCTCTAAATCACATCCTCATAACTGATCCATTACTAGGAACCAATTAAATTTTATGATCAAGGTTTGAAACTGTGATAAAGTGTTAACTATCAATTTCAAATTGTTTAAACATGTAATGGTAACATTAAACATTCACACGGCTTTTCCTAAGTTTACAAATTCAAAAGTAAAAAAAAACTATAGTAATGTAGACTATAGTAATATAACTATAATAATATATAACTAATATTGTTCTAGCCCAGTTGCTTTCAGAAATGGCTGTTTGGATCTGGTGGCTGTGACAGAAAAAAGTGCTGCAGTAAGTTTGGATTTTATAACACCTACTAATCTGGTTTGTCTTATGAAAAGTCAACAAAGCCTGAGCCACAGGAGAGAGAGCTACACAGGACTGTTTGTCTTCTGCCGATTTCATTACAGCCTCTCTTGCTCTCACATAAAATACACCAAAAATAAAGACATCTGTCCGATATAGCCAATGCTTTCTCCTTTCCTTAAAACAAATGCCATTGCTGTTGGCCGCTTGGTGTTTTGAAAACATCCATTACTGTGTCAAAAAAGGTGTGAAAAGCACACAAATCAATCCATCTCAGAGGGGAATGTTAAAACGTCACAATAGTACCAGATGACTGACGTAGAGTGATTTATGCTGATTGATCAATCCTGTCTCTGTGAATAGGACACCTTCACCTATCTCCCGACAGGCTGACAGAGGCAGAGCAGCGACCCACCGCTCAGACCTGAGACAGGACCTGATTTATCATCCATGTTGAGGTGTGAGCGGTGCTAACAGCCTCTGGAGACAGTTTTCAAACAATACACTCAGCTCTCATGTTATCACCGAACAAGACCTGGATGCAGTAGAAGCATAAACAGCTTTTTTTAACTAACTGAGTACTTTAGGTGATTAATCCTGAGGCTGTCTCCTCATGACAACTACAACCAAAATACAGTCAACAAAGGGAAACTGATCTTTGCACCTAAAGCTGACTCACGCTCACACAAACCTGTCATCCACACACTCAGTGGCTCTGTTCTTTGAGTCTCATTAACAGGATCCCATCACACTCTCTTACACATCAAGACCACTTAACTGTAACCGAGCTCTGGCACTGGCAGACACACAGGCACGAGCATACAGTACACGCTGATCCGATCACAAACACAGGCATGTAAACATGTTAGAGGTCAGTTTTTACAGCAATTATTTTATCAAACACTTCATGACTGAGCTTCCATTCTGCAGCTAAAGAAAGTTGTTTACCTCCACAAGTGGGTATCTAAAATAAAATCGAATAGCTTACATTCTTTCCCTCCACATGCATAACTCAGTCTAATGCCAAAGATTAATTATAGCTACTGGCCTTCCTTATCTTTGCTGTCGAGCAGAAACACCCAGCACGGCTGGTCATTGAACTCCAGCTCTACTCTGCCACGTGGGTTACTGAAACTCTGTTGTTTGAAGATCTCAATGTAAGGAAAGCTCCAGGACTCTGTCTCACATTTTGTGAATCTGATCAACCTTCATGAAGTGCCTGTCATACCTTATGAAGGTCAATCACACAATAAATATGTGAGCATAAAGTGAGAGATTTTTTACATTCTCTTTCAGTTTCACCCTCCTCCACTGCACCTGTCACACATTCAGGAGTGCAGAGATTTCTTTTCAACATTTGACTTCACCAGGAGTGCAAAGCATCTTTTAAAGCAAAGCAGACAAACAACATGTGACTTTTTCCCCATCATAAAACTTTTAACTTCACCTCACCTCTGTTTCAACTCCTTTTTACCATCCATTATTGAATGCTGATCAAAAACCTAATGATGTTGAAGGTAATCGTTTAAAGATTGGCCCTGGTCTGGTTGAATCATAGTATGAGAGTGAGTGGCAGCATGAGAGCCATGATTTCCTCCTATTTTTAGCAGATGAAGAGCTGTTATTCTGGGGATGCCCAAACAGGCCCCGAGCAGGGAGCACTGAGTACAGAAGTGCGTGTCTGTGAGGGAGACTCTGTTTGTCTGCGTTTGCTCACAGGGAGTCTCCTTACCTTCTATGGACGGGGCTTGGTCCTGGGCTGCATACAGCATATCCTTGAATGCCTGATGAGAAAATAAGAAAAAAAAGCACACATTACCTCCCACAGAAATTGCATTTTAAATATAAATATTTAGTACAAGTAACAAGTGTCTACAGTGCACCATGAGGCATGATGCAACTGTCAGCTCCATCTGTGTTTCTAACAGCACTTAAACCATCTGAAGCCATTTGAGAGCCATTAACTAAACTCTTGTTCTCCATATGGGAGGATTACAGCAACGGCCCGCAGCTGTTAACATAATGAACTACGCACAAACCCCCAGGTTTAAATCATCTCATTTACTCCAACTTACTGGTTACACAAACATGTGAAAGCTCAAACAAGTTAGAACTTACAGGTGCAAAAACAACACATTTTGGTGGTCCTCATAGACTGTTAAAAACAATCATGTCCCTAAAGTCTTATTGGTGTCACCTTGTGGTTTCTGAAGAGGGGTCTGCAGTCACGGTTTCAAAAATAAGGCTTCCAACCAAAGTTTGATCAATCTAGAAACAGGCAATGAGATGATGCCAAGACAGAACGCAACCCCAAACAGCTAGAGCTACAGACTATGAAACATGGATGTAGTCACACAGCTGACCTGTCTGTCGGTTCAGCTACAGCTCTAAAACTCTTATTATGAAAGTATTCAGAATTGATTGGGTTTTTACAAATCCTCCTTGTACAGTGTTTAACAATGATGAAATGAGCTATTGAGACCAAAGCATTCATTTCAAGACAGCCTGGCAGCAGACTGTAGATCTCAGACACCCCTTCTCTCAGACTGTTACGGTGAGACACCGTCTGTCAGAAAGGAAGTGCCCTAATTTGCCAGGACAACGTATTTTCAGTTTTATTTATTTTTTATTTTTTAAATTAAACTGTATTCAGAAACAAAGTCTGGCAGTTAAATTCATGAAATAACCACACTGTAAACATTGCAGACTAAGCAAAATTTCATATATAAACAGAGAAAAAAGATTATATTATGTTTTAGAAGCACAAACGTAAACAGTGGTTCACTTAGCTTTGTCAGTTTTACCTAAAGCTAATGTAGTTATACTCGCTACGTAGTTAACATTACTACATATGTCAATGTAAGTGCTAAGTTTGCAATGTGAGCTTCAGCAAACATAGCAAAAGCCAACATAGCTACGTAGCTTTGTCCATATAGACATCCACAAGCTTCATGTGCTTAAGCTTTAGCTACATTAGCTATGTAGCTACATTATCTACATATCTTATGCATCTTATGGAGCTATGTAAGCTATGTTTTTGGCCATTAGAATGTTTTCATTGAAGACAACCTTTTTTCCTTGCATGCAAACTGTTTACTCAACTTTACTAATCATTTCATAGCAAGGTTTTGCAGGTCAGGTTTTTAACTTTTAACTTTTGCTATCGTAACCCTTACCCTAACCCAGTGGTTCCCAAAGTGGGCCGTGGGCCCTGAGCTGCCCAGCTGGCATTCCCCATGTCAACTAGCAATCTTAACAACTGCACTTTAACTAGCTGAGTGCAATACCCTGATTATGATCACCAAACAATCCATCCACAAGTATATTTATGAAGGGCAGACAGCAGACCACCACAGACCATTGCTTTTAATCTTCAAGAAAGAGCCAAAAACCTTCAAGAAAACACTTCAGTGTAGTCAAACTAAACAATCCCTGTGATTTAAAACTGTGTTTCCCAACCATTTTCCCTGGTGCCCCCCCCCCCCCCCACATGTACCTAAGAAAAGCAGAGCCCCCCCAGGACCCAAGAGATAAGAAAAGTGACACGTTACCATCAAAAATCAACATAGATTATAATTGTTTCACTGATAAAATCCTTAAAAAGCCCTATGCATGCTTTTCTTACCTAAAGACTTTTTCATAAACAACTTAATAACTGCTTTTTCATAGTTTTAGTCAATATTTGCATATCTAATTTTGGCAACCTCAGAATAGAGAAAGCCCCCCCCCCCCCAAGATCTTTGTTTTCAGTTGGATTTAAACAGAATTTTTGATTTTATGAAAGTTTCCACAGTTTAGTTTGAAATTAAAATAAAGTTAAGTAAAACCAAGAAAAAAATGTATAAGTAAAACTGAGTTGATACAACTTAAAATTTCTAAGTACCTGCTCTTAACTCTTTGGGGATAACTCAAAAAATGTACTAACACTTCTTCAAAAGCAGGGGCAGCTTGAATGTAACTAGCCAATCATCATGGTGACTCTTTGTTTCAAAGTAGCATAATCCAACATTGAAGTGTTTTCTCTTGGTATGTCTTTGATGCTGTTACTGTCACTTTTAATTATTATTTGGAAAGTCTTGAGTTTAACAGACATGTACTTTTTATGAAACACTTCTGTGTAATTAAAACAGCAGACTGGGAAAACAGAGAGAGTGATGGAGAGCCAAAAAGACCATTTGACAGACACAAGAAAAGATAGCTGCTGTGCTTTAATGAGTTTGCTTTTCTGCAATAAGACTGATGTGGAAGATAATGGAAACTGACAGATAATTGTACACTGGCTCAGCTGACATATCAGTGGCAATCTGAAAAAAGGCAGGGACTGAATCCCCTTTCTCAGTGAAGATTTTCTTAAAACTAAATTGCTTCAGTCAAACTGAAAAAATATCTGACAATAAGCATGAAGTTACTCAGATATTAAATTAGAAGTTACAGTTTATTTTTCTGGTGTATTACCAGTGAAATCTGCAGCATAGGGTTAGGGTTAGCGTGTGATAAACTACAGTCTTCTCAGTAAATAAAATCTGTCATCCAGATCTGACCACCTGCATGTTTTCCTGACTTGTACTCAGATCAAACGGCTCTCTCTGTCCAGGTTTCCATGTAACCTTCTGCTTTTGTAACCCAGCAGTGAGAGGGCAGTCTGAGTAATTCTGTGTGGGTGGAAACCACTCAGAAACTGCTGTACACGAGCAGCAGCCTGCACTGTTGATACTTCAGTCCTTGTGTTAGTTACATGTACAATGAGACTGTAGTGTAATCACAGAGGTCAGTACATTTGTGGGTAATATTGTTTTTAGCAGTCTCATAAAGGTCATAAAAACTCTGCACATGCACATCAAGAGCATGTTCCAAACCTGGGTGACCTCTACTGAGCTGAAAGGCACCTCTCTGACTAATAGGTGGGAAATAGACGTTTCAGATTCAGACAGGGAGCCATCGCCATGGTGATGGCAGTGATGAGAGAGGGGGTGTGGGGCAGCTCTTTGGGGAATTGGGATAAACCTGCAGCCTAAACAGTAATCAGTGGTGAAACCTGTAGACAATAACTAAGCCAAGCCTAATGGGCCATCAGTTTGAATGGGGATGCATTAGTGTGATGATGATACACACACAGTAAACCAGAGTTGCAGAGTTAAATCCCTGTGTCCACTGACTCTGCAGAGAGTGCAGTCAGCCTGATCCTTTAATAGCAGCGACATGTTGAGTGGACAAAAACAAAATATTTGTGTTCTGCATGGTCAAATCCTTCCTCTAGGATACTTGAGGTCTCTCTCTGTGCTTGAGGAGATCACACAGTGTGCATTATTAACCTGAAGAGGTCTCAGTCTCCAAGAGAAAGCCAGTAATGGATCACTTGAATCAGGGTCTGAGTGGATCCCTGCTTGTGGAAAGAGAAGTGGAGAGGATGCAGGGAGGAGAGGGAAGGGAGTGGGGGAGTCTGGTCGGGGACCAGATGTCCTCCCGGTGGGGGAGGAACGATGAGGTGAGGATGGAAGGAAGGAGGGAGGTATAGGAAAGGGAGTTTCTCAGCAGTTATCATGCCATGCCTGTGGTACACATAATGTTGATATTGTTGAACATGCTTATAAATCACAGCTTCATAGCACAAATTATAGATGATGTGAGCAATATTATATATATTTTATATATCATTCCCATTATGTCTGCAGCAATACAAAGCTCACAGGCCTGTTTAAGACATTTAAACTACATTACTCTGATTAATAAGAGAGGGGCAAGGCTTGCCCTTTGAACAAGCAACCATCACTCACTGACATCACACAGGCACCTGCTTTCCTTGTATAATATCACTCTGCTAGTTTGAATTGTAAATGTAAGTCTCCACATGCGCTATCCTCCTCCTCATCTGAGCTTACACGAGTGATTAGACTGCAGAGGTAAATGCATAAGTGGCCTTGTTCTGTCGCCCACACACCTGCATCTATATCTCTCGCTCTTTCTATACACCTCAAATGCTCAGTATAATTTCAGAATACATCTAAATTCAACAGTTGCCAAGCCTTTTATCACTACACAACTTACATCATGTAAGACAAGGAAGTTTGATCTACAAGATAAACCCTCAAGCGATAAAATACAGTTTTTTTCAGTCAGACTTTACTGAAACAGCTTTTAGGAATACTTTTGATCTTAATATTAATGTATTTAAGAAAAAGAATAAAAGAATAAAAATTCTTCCCCTGTGTACAAACCTACATCCCCTGCCCTTTAGCACAAGCCTCTGGACATGCACACCTCCATAACAAGTAGCTCATTAGCATATAGGTTTATAACTACAATCCCATAGGATGAAGCAAACACCTAATTAGCCCATCACTCAATCTCCTTGTCAATCCATCCATGGTGAAATGGAGTGCCCTGCTAACTAAAGACTGCTTTCTGCTGGTACGGCCACTTTGCCGCATCCTTCTCATCTGCATAGAAACGGGCTGACCAATCTAAATAGACAGCACACAGTTCACCACACAATAGAGCGCTCTAAAAAAAGAGAGTGAAAAGCGGGCAGTAGGTTAATTAAACCAACTGGCACACAAAGGCAAGAATATCACTTCAAAACACAGTGAAATGGGATGCAGGCAGCCGCTGATACAGCAAGGGAGGAAGTGTCATTTTATGGCATGGAGGATGGGAAAAGACGTGCTAATGGAATAATTTGCCAGAGTGTTATTTATTAGACATAACTGTGTTACAATGCAGTTTAGAGCTGGCTGCAGAGGCCCCTGCTACACCTATAGCAGGATGAGTGCATGTCAGGTTGATTTTGATGTCTATATATGTACTATATATGGACTGCTGCTTGTATATTGCAGCCCAGCAGCATATAGCCTTTGCATTTTTTCAGAATGACATTAAAAATTCATACCAGCTTACTGTGTGACATCAGCGACCCACTTCACTAAAATCATCCGATTTCACTTGATAATAAAAACAACAAGAATAATTTTATTTGTATAGCACCTTCAAAAACCAATGTTTACAAAGTGCTCTAAGAGAGCAGAGGCATGAACTTGGGGATTAATAGCATAAACATTAACAACTGAACCAAGCAAACAAGGTCTTGAAAGTCAAACAAAAAGTCCAAACGAGCTGAAGAACAAAAGTCCACAAAAATTATTACAAATGAAAGGAATGGAACTGATGCATAAAATATTGAAAGGCAGTTAAAATAGTAAACAATGGAAATAACTAGAAAAGGACAATTTGATTTAAGATGCTTTAAAAATGGCACATATGGATAAATAGAGCAAGATCAGCAGAACAAATAGAATGACAAAATAAAAATAATATTGGTCATAAAGGGAAAAAATCAAATGAAAAATTCTGTAAAAGTGAGTTCTGAGGAGGGGTTTTAAAGCTGTTACTGGATCTGCAAGCCTTATCTCTCCTCAAGGAGATCTTTCCAAAGTCAAGGGGCCCGAACAAGAAATGCTCGGTTTCATTTCAATTTAAGCCTTGACTTTGGAATCACCCCAGCCTGGGAATTTAAAATGTTGAATTTTTCCCTCAATTTTGGACTAGGAGGCCCCAGCCAGAGGATCTAGGACTCTATATTTTAGTCTCAACTTTGGAACAATCAGCAGGCCCCAGCCCAAGAATCTAAGGCTTTAAATTTTTAGTCTCGACTTTGGAACAACCAGGGGGTCGAACCCCATGGATCTAAAGCTCTAAATGTAAGTCTCATCTTTGGAATGATCAGCAGGCCCCAGCCATAGGATTTAAGGCTTTAAATTTTAGTCTTGACTTTGGAACAACCAGGAGGCCCCAGCCTAAGAATCTAAGGCACTAAATTTTAGTCTCGATTTTGGAACGACCAGCTAGAGAATCTAAGGCTGTGTGTTGGCTCATAAGGGGTCAGCATCTCAGAAATGTACCCTGGGCAAGACCCATCCAGGCTTTAAAGCTGATCAGTAAAATTAACTCTAAAAGTGACAGGGAGCCAGTGGAGGGAAGTAAGGATAGGAGTTATTTATTGTCTTCTGTTAAAACCAGCTAAAAGCCTCGCTGGTGCATTCTGGACCAGTTGGAGGCAGGAGAGGAATTTATTCATGATACCAGAAAAAAAGAGACACAATAATCCAGGAAGGAGAAGTTTAGTAAGTAATATTTTTTTCCAAGTCAGCAGGTGGGAATATGGATTTGATCTTGGGTATTGATCTGATTTGAATAAAGCATGACTGGACTACTTTCTTAATGTGAGGTCTGAATCAAAAGTAACTCCTAAATTTCTCGCAATTGGTGTGATGTTAGAAGAGAGTGGTATATCTGTGTGTCATCGGCATAAAAATGAAAAGAAAGATTATGACTCTGAATGATAAAACCTAGTGGATGCATATAAATAGAGAATAAATGCAGACCTAATATTGATCCTTGGGGCACACCACAGGTAATGTGAGATGTGGAAGATGATGGTGACTGCGAAATAATGTTTTCATAATGTAATTGCATTGAATGTGTCTATCATGTGCAGGTGACAACTCTCTCCCTGCCCCCCCCACACACACACACAAACACACACACACACTCATAAGGTGCTTACAGAGGTCATACAAAGACAGCACTAACACAAAAAACTACCTCTGCTGCAAGCCCTATATATAATTCAGATTTCAGGAGAAATACAAACTGTTTTTGAGTAGTGGTCAGAGTCCGTTCTACATAATTCAACGGCAGCTACACATGTAGGAACATGGCTAGGAGAGGGGTGGGTTTTTGGGAGCTCAGTGCAAATCACCTATCGTTGGTCCAGTACAATCTGTTTATTATTTTCCTTCACTTATATTTAACAGAAAAAGGGTTAATAGTGGATCCTTTTAGGATATCCTTAAAAAGATGACAAAAACATGCAACAGTCATTCAAAGCAGCTTCAATTTTACTTCAATTACCTCTATTGCTCTTAATTAACTTAAATGTTTTGTTACATGGGTAAATTCATCCAAATTTAGGGTCTTATCACATTCATTTTGCCCAACAGAACTGAATAGCAACACTAAACACAAATAACGGGGAAAATCTATCATCATCCATCTCAGGTCAGTGAGTGTGGCGCTGAATACTGGAGGTGTAAAATGGCTGGTATGTCCATGCATCTGTCCCTCTGCTGACTGTGTGTCAGTCCCTGCATACAAAGACCCCACAAGCTGGGAATGCTATTTTAATAGCTACTTCTAATCAAACTCTATAGTAGAGCTATCTACTTTGTTTGACATCTCTGTTATTTCCCCCCTTTTATGTAATGTTTCCTGATGATGTTTTTAATTACACAATGATGACAGCATATCATTCCTGTCAGCCCACACAAATCCAAATATCTGCTGCAGCAATTATCCAACTTATTAATAACATTCAGGGTCATGTTTCCAAAATAAAACCAGTGCAGGAAGCTTCTGTTGAGTCTGAGATGCAGGCTGCTGATGTTGAAGGGAACAGAGTCTTTGTCTATAATTCATAGAGCTAAATGGAAGCCAGCAGCCCGTCCTGTCACTGCACGTCTGCACTAAAGCTCTTAATGTAGAGCCAGCAGGGCAGAGAAGTGGGGTGTGATGTGAAAATACTCCTCAAGTACTGTACACCAGCCAACAAAAGACCATGTTTGCACACAGAGAGGTCTTATTTTAAATCCACAGACAGCAGAAACCAGACTGAATGTACCCTGTTATATAAAGTAATGCAGACTGACTTCTGGAGATAACCACGGCTGTTTAATTGAGCAAAACATAAATTCCCAACTTTATCATAATTGACAAAAATACAATGATCATTTATTTTTAAACTTAAAATAACAATTGAATAACAAAAAACAATGTGAAATTTTACAATTAATTTTGTATGAGCTTTTCTGATGTACTTGATTAAAACTAAGATTAAATTATAAACACCAGAAGGGTCATTTAGGTGGTATTTACAAAAAAAAAACAGACAATAAAAACCGCCCCTCCTCCTCTTTAATAGCCTCAGTTATATGGAAATACATACTACAAGAAAAAAAAAGAAGACGTGAAAAATGTCATTCAAATTGTAGCATTTTAATGAAAACGCTAAAAATAAACATACAAAGAAAATTAGGGTATTAATTATTTATGGACTATTGCAGGAAAAAATATGAATGCTGTTATAAAACATTTTTTTAAATTCTACTGTAAAATATTTTTAATTTCCTCTGTAAACTGTTTAATCTGTTCAATTGCAGGGTCTTGTAAAAAAACAAAACAAAACAAAAAAAACGTAATAAAAAAAATGAAAGCTCCCTGTGGCTCTTTTCTCCCGCAGTCATTTCCCCTCCATAAACAAAAGGACATCTTTCCCGTCCTTTATTGATTTCTGGAGATTCTCATCAAATCTGATTTTTTAAAAAACATTTTCTTTTCTTTTTTCAGTGCCTGTCATTAATGAGTCTTTTAACTCACTTCTCTCAATAGATTTGTAACAGTTATGTCTCTGTCTGTTTCCACAGAGCGTTTATTTCAAACACACTAAAAATCCACTTTACCTCATATTGTAGATACTGTTTCCTCCACTCTGGAGTGATGTGGGACGAAAGATGCTCCGCGAATTTCATTTTTCCACAGCCAAATACCCCTCAACCCTCCGTAAAATCCGAGAGCGGCTGCCCCCTCTTTCCTCGTCGACGCGACTTTTGTTATTTCAGTGAACTTGCTCCTTCAACATGCGGCGCGTCCGTCAGCCCGGCACACTCCACTGCTCCTCACTCTACTTTTGCCTCGTCCCGCTCAGTGCACAGCCCGTCCCGCATACTACTTCACGGGAGGGACGGTAACAACAACAGCAGCCTCTCTTTCACAGGTGGTTAGACTGCCGATTGAAGGAGCCGGCGTGTGAGAGTGGCTCAGTGACTTTGCTCCGTCCCTCCCTGGGCAGGTCTGGGGACACAGCAGTCCGCCATCGAATTGATCCACAGCGACGTGGTTGCGTCAGCAGAGCGCGCGGCAGCACCGGGCGTTGTTGGGACCTCCTGTAAAAAGTAGAGAGCAGTGCTGTGAAAGAGCACTCCTTACTTTTCTCCTCAGATTTAAACAAACTCAGAAATGCGAGATTTACGCCTCAGGCGACAAAATCAGTTTTGTCGCAATGAAACAGAGAGTAGCCTACATTTATAACTTAAATTCAAATATAATTAGTCTACCTTAAACTTCACATCCAGGTTTGTATCAAAATAGCCTTCAAATTTTACTTATCAACCTTTATTTTATACATGCTTCTTAAACACGTATCCTTTTTGCCTCTATTCTCACCGTTATTTCTTATTTCCGCATTTGACATCTCCTAGCTCATCTGGATGCGCAGGTAGAAGCTGAAAATCTTTAGAAAAGATTTTTTTAAAAAAAGCACAAAATAACAGCCTGCCATCTTAGTATGACATTTCAAATCCGTTCGTGTCCTATATTAAAGGGCTTTAAAATTCGTGTCAAATGCAATGGAAGCTACTTCAGCAGCTCTTATCCTAACCGAGTCATATATACCCTAAAGCTAGGCCATTCTGCGTCTTAGTAAGATAAAAGTTTTCAACATTGTTCCAATTTCCGTCTTTTCGCTTCTTGTTGAGCAGAGGCAAACCGCGAGGTGCCTGTTGCAGAGAGAATATGTTCAAATTAATCATTATGCCAATAGCGTCCTCTGCAGGAAAAACTGTGCTCATGCAGTTTGCAACCATTGTGGCTGTAAAGTTATACATTAACTTTATCAGTCAGACATAATTTGTTTGGTGTAACCGGTGGAAATATCAGCGCTGTGTATATGATGATGTTGAAAGACTCTGTGACACTGGGATTCTCTCTTTAGCCAAGTTTAATTTCTGGCAAAGATTAGCCCACAGATATGAGCATAGTTTGTTTTGCCTGTAGTAAGAAACATGTTTATGAATCACAGTGAAATGCTTAAAGAGGAATTCAGTAAAGATGATATAACTCTGATGTGCAAATATGAAAAAGTAACTGGGCTCATGAAGAAACAGCCCAGACCTCTGGGGATCAGGTGGTTTCAAAATGAGTGTCCTGTAGCACAGCCTTGCAAAATCAACACTAGCGAAACCGGGTCTTGAACTTGCGACCTCCAGTGTAAGAGAGCTACTATTATATTGCAACTTGCAGATCCATTATGCTACTTGTTCATTTAAAAGGGAATTAAGGGAAAGAAGGACTGGGGGATGTAGAGGTTGGAGTATGAAGCTCAGGAATTGCAAATCTGTTATGTTGGTACTTCATTTAAAATGTTCAGGGCTAGCTTTGCTCCTCTTCAGCATGGTGTCCTAGGTCTATGCCAGAAACAACCCTGGTCTAGCACATAATACAATGCAGGCTGTTGTTTACACTTCAGCCTGTATTTGAAAAATACCTATTTTATTATGACCAAAAGTGAATACTTTGTTCTTTGAAAGACTTTAACCACCAGTTTTTGTTGAGGTTTCAAAACTATCAGGCCTGCTCTGAAAATGAATCCAGATGAATCTAGGAACCTTTGTCATGGAACATGGACAGAGTAAATGGTATAGACTTGTATTTACTTTAGTGTTGATGCCAAACGGACCCATGCTGTAAGTTGACAAACTTTTTTCCACAACCGCTGACTTTGATTTATGGAATCCCACTCCCATATAAACACTAGACCCTCAGTTTAAAAAATAACTATAGGCTATTGAAGTTATAAAGACTGAGATAAAGTAAAAGAGGGAGAGAGGGAGAACTAGTTGGTTACTACTATGAAATCAAAAATGACATGTGATAACTCATAACTGTGGGATTGAAAAGTAATATTTGTGAGTCTAGAAATTAAAAATGCGAAAAAATAGAATCTATTTAAAAAACTATGAAATGACAGGTAAATAACCATTAAAATTCTAAAATTTATCCCACAATTTCTAACCATTATTCCCACGATTCTGACTCATTTTATGACAATAGAACTTTGAAAAAAAAATCTCAGTATATGATGTATCACAGTTTTGATTTTTTTTTTCACAATCATGACTTTAAAGTCACATTGACTTCCACAATTATATTATTTCCTAAAAACAAAATAAACAACAAAAAGGTGAAAATAAAACAAAGTTACTGTATTACACTTCCCCTGAACTGTTTGGATTGTCAGCGTTTTAAAAGGCGAAGGACAGGCGGGCGCTAAAGAGGAACCTTCCTCGCTGTCGATAAGTGTTTTTTCCGGGGCTTTGATTCGACAGGACCGCAGACGGACCAATGATAGAAACAAATCCGACTGTCACGGAATCTTAAGGAAAACGGATTAAAAGACGAAGTCGCCGCTAAATTACCTCAGAAGTATACATTTAGAGCAGATTTTCTTTACCTTGCCCCACTGTGATTTTAGGGAATCTCCTCGCGCGTCGTCTCTGACGTTACGCCTACGTTACAAACAATAATAACAATGGCTTCTGGGTCTCCGTCGTCCTCTCCGGACACTGCGACGGGCTCAGGTACAGACCCAGCCCGGCCCGACACAGGTGAGCCCCTCGGTGGAGCTGGCTCGGACTCGGACTCGGACCTGGGTTTGGGTAAATTTGACTGCAGCGCCATGGAGATGGGAGACCGACTGGAGGGAGAGGAGCTGCTGCGGGAGTTCGAGTCTGCAGCCGACCGCGTACGAGATCTGGTTCAGACCGCCAGCAGGGACCAGCTGCTGTACCTGTACGCACGATATAAACAGGTGGGTGTGAGATTAAACGGCACTGCGGTTTTTTAATGTAATTTTAACCCATCAGTATTAGGCTGGGTGAAATCCCGTACACGGAATGTGGACCATCCCTATGTTAACACTGGGTTTTGACAGATTCCGCAGGCCTAGATACCGGTGTGGTTTTATTGTGACTGAATCTGGATAAAACTAGATGCAATGAATAATTCAGACTCGCTTTATTTTCAGGCTAAAGTGGGGAAGTGCAATACACAAAAACCTGGCTTCTTTGACTTTGAAGGGCAGAGGAAATGGTAAGCAGCTTTCATCTAATATTAAGACTCGTGTTAACATTCATACATTAACTAATTTGTCATTTAGGTAGTCTAAAAGACACTTGGTGTAAGTGAGTGTGTGAGGAACTCACATTACAACACATGCCATTGATTAAAATGCACTTTTCATTCTACATCTGTAGGTAAAAATAATTGTGTTTAATTTTGTAATGTGATTACAGGCAAGCCTGGAAGCAGCTTGGAGACATGGATGCAGAGCAAGCAATGCAGGAGTACATTTCCTGTGTGAATGTGTTAGACCCAGAAGGCTGCACAAAGGTAATGTAAACCATCTGTGAGAATGAAACAGAGCCTGACTTAATTGTATCCAGGAACATATAGTGTATGCAATCATGCAAAACTATGAAATTTTGTTCTGAACTATATCAAAACACATTCAACGTTTCTACAATGTTACAATGACAAGATACAGGCATATATGAACCATACCTGTTGTGAGAGCAAGAACAGGGGTGTTTGATTAAAACCTCTTTACTTAGTTCAAGGTCGTCACAATGTAAGATTTGTAAGCTTTGATACAGAACTAATAAAATCAAGCCATATTAATACTTGTTTGATACCCAAGCAACAAGAAGTCTTAGTCACTCTGCAACTAAACTCCTGTCAAATAGATCAGAAGCAGTGTCATTGCATATGTGCAATTTAGACAGTGTCCCATCCTTTACTCTTTGTCTGTTTATAAAAGACTAGGTTGTTGTTTTTTGCGCAGAAGAACTTAAATAAACATCAGCGTTTAATAACCTATACATTTGAATGACCCACCACTGGGTTCCCTCCCTCACAGCAACCCGTGGCCAACTGATGACCTGTGTTTCTTAAAGCTTACATTTTTTCCATAACTATTGATAATAATAATAATAAAGAAGATTATATTGCTTTTGAACATATAGTATCAAGAAAGTATCAAAGTATTTGAACTTTTGACAGTCATTTAAAGATATCTTCTGTGCTTCACTCATTCTGTTTCACTGAAAGATCAGCATTTTTGAATCAGACCCTTTTGATGATACTAAACTGAAGGTTGAATATTGGGAGTAATGTTGAAAACCTCCAGTTTCTGGCTCTAGAACTCATACCTTGCTACTAGGTTACAAAATCTTGCCAAGTAGCAGACTAATGGCAGAAATCTCCAACCTGGTGCATGGTTAGTACTCAACTAGCCATAAAGGTATTTTAAATGAGCATTAGTTTGCCCCTAAGTTTTCCACAAAGAGAAGAAAACAAGAATGTCAAGTCCAGAAACCCCCAATGTCATTCTCCTTCAAGATGAATTTAGTATTTTGTCCACTAGAGGTCAGTATTACCATGTCATTCTTTCCCCTGCTTTTTTATCATCTCTTTCTTCTGTACATGTAGCATGAAAAATACATGAGCAGATTATGTCGTTCTCTTCCATAGCTGACATTTTGGGATATGAATAATGCAAAAAAAACTGTCATCGTCTAACTTGGAGACGTGCCTGTGTGTATACTGACTAAAGAGAGACTGTTTACATCCCTGCATAGTCTCATGTCATGTCAAGAGATTGCGTCAGGAGAGTTGTGTTACCATGGACAGGCTGTCCTGTGGGGCGACAGCAGGATCATTCAGTACAACAACATATTTGTCCAGCCTGCTCAGCTGGGGAGAATAAAGTTACCAGAGGGTATGGGGAAAGAGGGTTGTTATGTGTTCATACTGTAAAGTGTCTTGAGATTAACTTTATAAATGTGCCGATGTCAAGATTTGTGAACATGCCCTCCCCTCAGATGTGATTTAGTAATAGCACATAAGTGTTGGATCAGTAGCACTGGTGCTAGCCTCCTGGCTAACATTTGACTTTTGTGCAGGTCATGGCACAGCTATAAAGTCTGGCATCACAAGCCAAATGGTTTGTTCCAAGGGTCTCCCCACATTGTTCACATTGTCAAAACATAAAATAAAACTAGGGTTCTGAAGATTAATTGCATTAATCATGATTAACTAAGATCTGCAATTAATGCACTAATTTTCTTTAAGCGTGTTTGGTTAAGCCACTGCAATGTCTCCCTTTTGCCACAGTGATGTAAAATAAGCCCACCGCTGCTCCTTAATGTCTCATATCACTTAAAGAAAAACTCATGGACAGCTCAGTGGACAAGCCAAAAGTCATCTGCACCTTGTGTTATTGAACATTTACCTCTATGCAATCCACTTATTTCCTCTTCAAACCATAACAAGTTCCTTTTTCTTTTTCTGTGTTTTTCATGTCACTTTGACACTACTACACTATAAAAGCAGGTCTGTATCTATGTAGTGGAATTCTAAAATGTGATAAAAGGATGCAGTTATTCATGATTAACTTCAGACATTCTGAGACTGAACAGTTTTAAACTTTTGACAGCCCTAAATTAAACTAAATATAATAATACCATTTTAATTAAAGGGGGTTTGAATTTTAAAACCGATCTCATTTTACTGAAGGAACAATGACTAAAAAGTGATTTTGTTGCACTGGGGAGAATGGTGTGTATTTCAATTAACAATAAAATATGGTTATCTATGGTTAAATAGTGTTGCTTAACTTTACAGTTTTTCTGACCTCCAAGGGGGCGCCTTGCCCTTATGCAATAGCTACAACCCAAAGAACATACATCCATACATACTGTATGGCACAGTTTTCTTTTGATTGTTCTCTGAAGATGTCAGTGTATTTATCCTCATCTCACCGGCTTTTAGAGTGTTAATGAGTCACTTTCAGTTTCAGGAGAAATTAGAGACTTGACTAATCACCAGCATTGTTAATGAGTCAAGATTTACAGGAAACAATCAGATGTTTTTTGGTTAACTTAGAAAAAAGTAAATATATGGATTCGTGGCTGCTTAGGGCTTCCATTGATAATGTTGAAGATGTAATGTGGGGATGCACAGATGCATTGTTTAACATTTGCAACTAATATTGCATCACATGTATCAGTAGCCAGTAATAATCTGTTGTGTCAAATCAAATGAGTGCTTTAACCTGGCACACCTCACTAGTGACTCAACAAAAGATTTATTTTACAGGGAAGGACTCACTTGTTGTACAAACTGATCTGTTTTCATGGTCAAACATGACAGACATTATTGACGTGGCAGAGGTCTTACACCATAAGATGTAATGAAAAAAAAAAGGTATCAGCCATATGCTAAATTTTTGTCTTTATCCTAAATATGGGCCTTCATTTTTAAGACTGTTTCATTGCTAATGTTATTTGATTGGTTTTGTGTCACATAATCATTGGTGATGAGGTGATCCTTTAATTGTTCATTACCAGTGTTTTAAATAAAAAGGACTGTTCAAAAGTTAAGATGGTTGCTGCCACATTTTAAAAATAAATTTGTAGAATTTTGCTTGAATTTATAAATAAACTCAGGCTAAAATTAACTTTATTTTAATTTGATTATGTAATGCCTGTGTGCCAAAGTGAGGCTGTAGTTTTTGTGTATTAAGAAGGGTTTATGCCTGCATTGCCATTAATATAAGTTACAGAAAGCAATGACATCTTGACGTTTAAGGTATTTGCCAAGAAAATGACGTATCAAGCTAGTTTGTGTGGAAAGGGTATGAAGTTAGAGAGCTCTTATGCTGAAAAAGGCATCATTAAAATATGATTTTATCTCATTTGGACCACAAATAACACAGGACAGTAATTTGAGCAGTTAATGCAGTTTTATAGCAGTACAATCTTTTGTTTGTTGGTGCTCATCCTCCATCTTACATTCACCCCTTCATTACTGCCCCCAGCCTGTTTTTCTCTAACTTATCCCATCTTTTTCTCCTACCCTCCCTCCACTGTTACTCGCCTTCTGTATTTATGTCTCTTTAATAGCGTCACTGTCATCCACATGTCCAGTCTTGACACATTCTGTTTTCTTTGGCTGCACCACAGGGCTATACTCGCTGACTCTGCCCCTCAGCTGCACAATGCCAGCAGAGAGACAGGCAGCGCACAAATGTCCACCTCCCCCTGAAAAGAAGCTGATTGTATTAGTGTTAACAAAGCACCATAGCATGGCACTGGCTATTCTTTTGGAGGCACAGTCAAATGGTGTAAGTAGAAGTGCATAGACAGAGAGGCAGGGGGAGAATAATAGGCAGAATTTGACCTCTGTTCCTGCCTCAATTGTTGAGCAGACACTGGCTTTATATTACATTATACTGTAGAGGAGGCAGGGCCGGCGCATCAGCGAATATTCTGAGTTTCTGAAGTGAATTAGGTCATCCCCAAAAGTGCACGCGCAGTTGTTTTGGTCCGCTTGTCATGCCCCCCCCCACTCTGGCTATTTTCTGAAATCAGATTTGTGTGTGCTCCTTTGTGAGTCGAGGTTGGTCTTTGAAAAATAGGCGGGTAATAAAGTCTGGGCTGAGCTCAATGTAATTTGGAATTCCATGAGAAATACAGAAGATTTAACAAGAGTCACAATTTAAGGCACTATAAACTTTTTTTATTGGTCTTGTGAATATTCTTGTCCCTTTATTGAATATGAGGTCATTTCCAAACCCCAAGAGACTTTTTAAAAAACAGTTTAAATTTTTATCCTTCCCATGCATCAGCTTAGCCTCAGGCTAGAGGTGAAAATCTATAGGTATGACCTCTGATGGTGAATAGGTGCACCCAATCCTTTTGAACTGGGTCAAACACACTAAACAATATGGTCAGTACCTCTGTAGAGCCACACAGGCAGCAGACTGAGGACAAACTAGACCAGCTAAATTATAAAACAAGTAGGTTTGTTAACAGTTACACACATATGGAAATGTCCTTTTTGACCTTTATCATTGTATATGGTCCTGATGCTCTTTAACATGAGACTTGCTTTTATTTTGGCAGGAAAGACGAGGAGCAGAAAGAAGAACAGGCTTTGGAGGAGCAGCAGTCAGCTCTCTGTACCAGGAAGAGATGATCAGGTATTTACATCAGAAATATTACACAATAAAACAGCTAAATTTCCTAAAAATTTGAGACATTGTGTATATTGTAAATAAAAACTGAATGTAATATTGTAAAACACTAAAACACCACATTTGATTAGCAATATCTTAAAGTTAAAATCAAATATTGGAACTAAAAACTTTTTTTTTTTTTTTGGAAAATGTCTGATTCATATTTGATACCATCAACAGCTTTTACAAAAGGTTGGGACGGCGTTATATTTACCCTTCTGTTGAAACACTTCTTCTAACAGCATTCTTTGAGTCTTTGGGTTTGTAATTGTACACCAGGAGTGTTGTACCATTCCTGCTTGAAGTAAGATTTCACCTGTCCAATGCTTGGGGGTCTCCTTTGTGGTTTTTACATTTCAGAAGGTAGCAAATATTTTTAATTAGTTGCCAGCTTGGACTTCAGGCAGGCTAATGTACCACTCAGTCTCATTATACAACTAACCTGACATGCTAGATACTGTTTCATAGTCTATTGCATGGGCTGTATATCACATTAATCTGGGAAACCTCCCAAACAAAGTGTAAAGGAAGAGCAGGACTTTTCAAAACATTATCAGCAAGTGAGTGGGCGAACATTCTGTCTGTTATATTCATTATCGACCAATCAGAGCGACAAGACAATATTGGGCAGTGGGCAGTAGGCATCCGCAGCACTGGTAAGTAAAGTAAGCTCAACAGGCTGGCACTGTCATAGTTTACAAATGGTGGAGCTTGTTGGTGGATGAAACTCATGCCACGGCTTGTCAGAAAAAGTGCAAAACCATCTTCTCTGCCAAGAAAGGCTTTCAGTGTGGTTCTTTGCTCCTCTTTCAATAAAGAAATGCTGTCCAGATCTGATTAAAACTGTTGCTAAAGCTACAGCCATGCTAATAGTCTCATCAGCTGCACTCTTGCAATAAAACCCCACCTGTAACTATTGCAAACTCACGCCGAAGAGGGAAAGCATAATTTCCCCCCTAAAAATTCACTGTGTAAGAAATGTGCTACTGCTCTGATAAAACTATAACTACAGTCCTTAAATTTATTAGGCCACCTGTCATATTTGTCTCAAAGACCATCCAGCATCGTGAAGTGCTTTAATGCGGACTCTTTCATTTTCAGTGAGCTCCCCACATTTTACCATTTTGAACAGGAATGAGGGATTTCAATCTGAATTCACCCAAGTTTGAGCTGGCTCACTGGGCTTCTCTGAGATGTCAGAAATCAATCAAGCATAACATTCAACCACTAAAACTCATTTTTCTGTACGGGAATGCAAGTAAATAACTATAATTTGACATATTTAATGTCTAAATGTTAATGGCTTAAATGTTCAGCATTAAGGTTTGTTATAGAAATAAGGGAAAATTGCAGTGGATGAAGACCATGTAGCTTTACTTATACATGTTGTTATGAGTTGGATTTAAACAGAATTTTTAAGTGTTGGAAAGTTTACACAGTGGAGTTAAACTTAAAAAAGGTAAGTTTACCTAAAATTTAAATATACAAATAAGAATGAAGTTAATATAACTTAAAAAGGTTAAGTACCTGCTACTAAACAAATACTGTTTTTCAAGTCAAAAACCTTAAAATATGTAATGTACAGTGCTTAACGAATTTATTAGACCACCTGTCGTATTTGTCTCAAAGACCATCCAGCATCATGAAGTGCTTTAGTGCGGACTGTTTCATTTTGAACACCATTTTGAACAGGAATGAGGGATTTCAAACTGAATTCACCCAAATTTGAGCTGGCTCACTGGGCTTCTCTGAGAAGTCAGAAATCAATCAAGCATAACATTCAACCACTAAAACTCATTTTTCTGTACGGGAATGCAAGTAAATAACTATAATTTGACATATTTAATGTCTAAATGTTAATGGCTTAAATGTTCAGCATTAAGGTTTGTTATAGAAATAAGGGAAAATTGCAGTGGATGAAGACCATGTAGCTTTACTTATACATGTTGTTATGAGTTGGATTTAAACAGAATTTTTAAGTGTTGGAAAGTTTACACAGTGGAGTTAAACTTAAAAAAGGTAAGTTTACCTAAAATTTAAATATACAAATAAGAATGAAGTTAATATAACTTAAAAAGGTTAAGTACCTGCTACTAAACAAATACTGTTTTTCAAGTCAAAAACCTTAAAATATGTAATGTACAGTGCTTAACGAATTTATTAGACCACCTGTCGTATTTGTCTCAAAGACCATCCAGCATCATGAAGTGCTTTAGTGCGGACTGTTTCATTTTGAACACCATTTTGAACAGGAATGAGGGATTTCAATCTGAATTCACCCAAATTTGAGCTGGCTCACTGGGCTTCTCTGAGATGTCAGAAATTAATCAAACATAACATTCAACCACTAAAACTCATTTTTCTGTACGGGAATGCAAGTAAATAACTATAATTTGACATATTAATCAAGAGATATTCATGTACTTTACTATTTTTTCAGTTTTTTTTATAAATCAGTAAATTTGAAAATTCATGGTTAACAATAATAATGATATTTTAGCATTAAGAGTATCATTTGGGTTAAAGAGCTTCTACATATTGGTGTATTAACCATTGCAGAAACATGAAAAATTATTTTGGTAATTACCAATGCTGTGAATTTAGGGCAGCTGTGGTATAAACCTTACTTTGGTTAGGGTGGTCTAATAAATTTGTGAAGCATTGTCCAAGCATGGTCCATTCTCAGACCAGACACAAGCTTGGGGGGGGGGGGGGGGGGCCTGTCTGCTTCAAGATTGACAAAAATGGCTTATTTTTTTGTTAATCATGATTGGACACATAGTGGATGGTTCATACATACAGTCGCTAGAAAAAGTATGTGAACCCTTTGAGATTTCTTGGATTTCTGCGTAAATTGGTCATCAAATGTGCTCCAATCTTCATCTAATTCACAACAATCGACAAATACAGTCTGCTTAAACTAATACTGCACAAAAAATTATATGTTTTCATGTTTTTATTGAACAAACCATGTAAACATCCACAGTGCAGGGTGGAAAAAGTATGTGAACCCCTAGGCTAATGACTTCTCCAAGAGCTAATTGGAGCCAGGAGTCAGCCAACCTGGAGTCCAATCAATGTGATGAGATTGGATGTGTTTGTTAAAGCTGCCCTGCCCTATAAAAACACACACCAGTTTTGAGTTTGCTCTTCTCAAGCTGCATTGCCTGATGTGAACCGTGCCTGGCACAAAAGAGCTCTCAGAAGACCTACGATCAAGAATTGTTAACTTGCATGAAGCTGGAAAGGGTTACAAAAGTATCTCTAAAAGCCTTGATGTTCATGTGTCCACGGTAAGACAGACTGTCTGCAGATGGAGAAGGTTCAGCACTGATGCTACTCTCCCTAGGCGTGGTTGTCCTGTAAAGATGGCTGCAAGAGCACAGCGCAGAATGCTCACACAACGCTATGTGTGGAGAAAAAAAGGCACAGCACACCAACATCAAAACTTCATCCCAACTGTGAAATAGGTGGTGGAGGGGCCATCATGGTTTGGGGCTGCTTTGCTGCCTCAGGGCCTGGACGGATTGCTGTCATTGATGGAAAAATGAATTCCCAATTTTATCGAGACATTTTACAGGAAAACTTAAGACCATCTGTCCACCAACTGAAGCTCAACAGAGGATGGGTGATGTAACAGGACAATGACCCAAAGCATAAAAGTAAATCAACAACAGAATGGCTTCAACAGAAGAAAATACACCTTCTGGAGTGGCCCAGTCAGAGTCCTGACCTCAACTCGATTTAGATGCTGTGGCATGACCTCAAGAGAGCGATTCTCACCAGACATCCCAAGAATATTCCTAAACTGAAACAGTTTTAAGCACACTGTGTTTGTTTATTGTTGTGAATTAGATGAAGATCGGAGCACATCTGATGACCAATTTATGCAGATATCCAAGAAATCTCAAAGGGTTCACATACTTTTTCTTGCGACTGTCGATCTTTTGACAAGAATAAGTTTTATATCAGCCTTTTCTACAAGGGTTTTTATAAATAAAACGATTAATATTAGTGTTTAATTTTTCCGTCTTGGTCCTTAGGGTGCTTAGCTTTTCTTAGATGTAAATAGAGGAGGCTCCGAAAGGAAAACAGGGTGATAACCACTGATCCAGAGTATTGAACATTTTGACAGCCTTGTGTATGTAACACTGTGTCCAAACTTTTTAGCAAATGGGGTTGTACATTGAATATGCAGGGAAATCTTTAACATCTTGTAGACTCACACAGAATTACTTTGGATTGTAGCCTTCATACAGATCTCATACACTCTTCATATTTAACTCCTAAGACTGTGTGAGTATCTTTTATTTGTTCACCTGCTCATTATGATGCTAGATCAGACTCTGCTTCTTCTACTCCACCTGTGAGTCACCACTTATTAAACACTTAGGTCAACCTGGTCAGAGCCACTATCTAGATGCTGCGTTCGATTATGTCCAACGGACCCAAACAGCAGTCAGGGCCCTGAGACATCACACAGATCTGATTTATGTTAATGAAAAATATTCTCCATTTACTTCTGCCTGGCAGACTTACTCAAGCTTAAAAAGCTCATCTTCATTTCAATGAGAAAGGAGCTCTTTTTGGAGATGAAAATGAGATGTGTGAATCCTGCAGGTTTTCCCTCTAAATGGCTGTATATGATTAGTATGCACGGGGTAAAAAAAAAAAAGAACCGGCCAGAGTCTCCCCTTTTTAATTACGTTACGATTCGGTGGGCACTTTTGGGGGGGCTGATGAAGACATGCCGGGTACAGCAGAGGGAGACAGGTACAGAAGGTTTCCTAGAACACACCCCCTCCTCCTGCAGCACCGATGCCTCGAGGGATTCCAGTAAGGAGGAAGTCATTAGCACGGCACGCACACACGCTTATGCACTCGTAAACATACACTCGCTGCTATACATCGGCGCCATTGCATTTGAATTCATGCATAACCTGCTGGAATTGTCACACTCACTGCTCTGCTGCATTTCAATTTCCTCTCTCTCACTCACACATGCTCTGTATTAAACATCCCAGCACCTGTTAACCACACAGTTAATTGCACTGCTCCTCTAGAACTGTGTGTGTGTGTGAGGAGCAGCGGATTGATTAGCAATATCCCTGGACTAGTGAGCTGATCAGCTTGTGATTGAGGAGGCTTTGAATGCTACATTTGTAATCCTCTCTCCCACCTTGAAAGAAGTTTCTTCAGGCTTTGTTGTTCTGACATTTTTCTGGAAGCGTCTGCTGAGTTATTTAAGTTTTCATTGTTTCCCCCAACACCATGGAGCTGGGCCACATAGGGAGCGTGGACCGGGATCCTATAGGGGGATGTGATGACGGATTGTGTAGACCAAGGTGTGTATGTGTGATGGATGGCGTGACGGTGGTGGTGTTGATAAGGGTGAAGCTCAGGCCAGGTAGATGAGTGTTCTCCACCACTGCGGCCAGTTTAGCCTGATGGATGAAGGACATATCTGCAGCTACACCGGACCAGACGCACACATGTAAGCGCTCCCACAGACACATTTACACACACAACCCTTGGTACCCCTGCTTTTGTGATGACAGAGTAGCCTGTGACCTTCCCAGCATGCATTGCGGCATTGTTGATGTCACGTCGTTTACAGGACCCACATTAATCATCTGTTTGTTTTTAGCCTGTGTGTCTCACTGTTGTATTAAATACATACAGGTGTTTGTTTTTATTAATTGATAACTTTGCTTCTTTCTGGTATATTTTATCACCTTATAACATACTTAAATGTGTGCTCTTGCTGTGTATAAGTTAGCAAATGTCAGGCCAGCCCCGTCTGACCATCGACGAAAGACTGATGAGCTGGCCTATTGATTAGTTGCCAGGGGAGACGGATGGCGACCACACATCAGGGACACTCTGGGTCACCGTGGCCATCAGACAAGGTAGTGGGTGTGGCCCCTTCGTGGAGACTCATGAATAAACATAGCGCTGGTAATCAGGAGTATGTAAATGAATGTGCTCATACATAAGCCAGCAGCAATAAAAGTGTAATGAGTTATTCATAATTCATCACAGGCTGATGAGGAGGAGGAAGAGGGAGGGGACCAAGCAAAGAATTGTCAGAGAAGCTTGTAGATGAAAATCTGAAGAAAGAGAAGTGCAGAGCTTCATTAAAGAACAAGCAGAAGACAAAACTTTGTTTGTGTCTGCTGTCAGAAAACAATTAAATGAGATAGTTGTGAGGTGTTGCTCCACACGGGGGGGTAAGTTGTGCTTGCTCTAGAGAGGCGTTGTTGAAGGGCAGTGGGTCAGGAATTTTTGCTTAGTATCAAAATGACCTTTGTTTCTTTGAACAGATTTATCAGGATTGAAAAAAGTTACATGTTACAAAAACTAGATAGCCAGCTAGATACTAAGGCTGGACAATTAATCAAAATTTAGATTTAATTGCAATATGGCCTACTGTTCAAAACGCAGATGCTTCAGTATGAAAATACCAGTTTGATTTTATGCTCTACACCAGTGGTTCTCAATTGGTGTGCCTTGGGAATTTCTACAAATCTACAATTACTACAGCTATACAATTACTAATGATACTGTAATGTGTTAAGATGCTATTTTGCATTGACATGTTGTGGTGTGCCTTGAGATTTTGGGTTTGTTTCAGGTGAACCTCAGGCAAAAAAAGTTTAAAATCCACTGCTCTATACACATCCTGCAAACAAGCATCTATTTTTTCTACAAGAGTTTGCAAAAATCCTTTTCTTTATTTTTGTATATGTCATTCCTATTAAAAATAAGAATGACATAGAATAGACAAAGTCAAGACAAAAACTCACATTGCATATGCAATATAAGTAAAAAAAATTAACAATTACATTTTTTAACCTATTAAGGATCAGAGTGCATGAAAAGTCTTCATTCTAATGGAGCAAAAGGGAGGAAAATGAAGACAAAGAAAGACAGACAAATCAAATAAACTATCTTTGCTTATTTTTCAGACTTTTGAGACAAAATAAGCAAACCTGAATGCATTAGATTCAAGCAGCCCTTACAGTTTTTCTTCATAAGGCCATTACAGTATTTCAAGTTTTTGAAGAGCCATTTCATTAAGCAAAAAATCCCCTAGATCGTCATATTTTGTACAATGCAGAAGAAAATAGGACTTACTTTCCACTTCAGATCTCACCACACACGCTCTGTTTCTTCTTTGATTACTCTTGAATCGACCATCCTCAGTGAAATTAAATTAGTAACTTGATTCCTTTTGTTTTATGAGACCCTTTGTACATTTTTATGAGGGTTAATTTGTTTTGTTTTTGTAAGAGAATTATATTTCAAGTCTGATGTTTACACAGCTCCTAAATATGACTGATATTTGATGTTAGGTCAGAGGTTATTGGTGTTATAATTTTATAACTGTCATCTAACAAGAATTTTTGTTTCTTTGCAAAGACAAGACATAGCCTTAAGTTTGAAATAGATGCTCTCCCTTTGGGGGGAGGGGATGCACCACTTTAAGGCCACATTGTTGAATTTCTATCACTGATTAAAATTTTCCCCATAAATTGATAAATGAAGTACAAACATGTAAGGGGTTACTGCTACAAAAAATGACCATTTCTGATAAAGATTAAGAAACAGTTGATTTTTTAAAATTTGTATAGGACAGGGCAAAAACATCAAACTGTATTTTTTTTCTGTATAAAAATGTCAATAGTAAAATGGAGCAAAAAAAATCTGATTAGTTACCTTTTTCAAATTGACCTTGATGCTTTATGCTAACAGGATTAGCATGGTCGGGTAACTGAGCCTTTACTATGACTGTGTTAAGGCCAAACACCAGACACAAAGCTAAGTAACATCCTCAGTCCAAAGGGGACAGCCTTTGGATCCTCCTGTGCATCTGGAGCCGATCTGAGCTAAAGGTCTCACGACTCTTAGTCCAGCGAAGCAAGCAGGAATCAAACAGGAATCGGGGGGTTTGGCATTGGGGATGAATGGCGTACTGCATGGGAGTGGTAAAGCTGTGAGTATGCAAGGCTTCAGTCAGACAATAGCGCACAAAATTCAATTAATGGGAATGGCCAGCATGAGTAAGAGGGAGGGGAAGGCGCAAAGCTTTAAATGAGATTTCGCCCCTTCTCTCCCATTCACCTCACAGCTTCAAGCTGTCCCCCTCCTCACAGCACTCCTGTCCCCAATGCCAGGAGGTGATTAGAGACAGATAATATCAGAGGTGGGATGTTGCCGCTGTGATTGTGTGTGTCTCATGCCAGTGATCCCGAGGGATATGGCACGTGTGGCTGCTGCTGTTTTTAATTTATTGAATAAAAACTCTGGTTAGAAGTTTCTCACTGTACAGGGCTTTTAAGAATCAAACACCAAAGCACATATTCTAACTTATTACTGTAGCTCTACATAAAGTTGTTTGGAATTAATTTACTCAGGTTACTCAGATATCGTCCAGTGGTGCAGAGTAGACTATCATACGGGCCCTCTAAGCATTGAAATACATGGGGAACACATCTTTAAAAAAAATGTACATCTTAGTAAGGAAATTTGATCGAACCTTGTATTGTTTTGGACTTATTAGTTAAAAGAAAGGTGCCAAGGTGAGTTTTTGATCATTCAGATCAACCAGATAATCCCATTTGCCTTCATTGTTTAGTGTAGAGGTCCTTTAAATCCAAGACTTGCATAACTCAACACCTGGAAGAGAAAAAAAACACTAGAGGAATTACTTTAATTTTCCCCTCTAAGTCCCTCTTTCTGTCTCTGTTTTGTGTTTGTGCTCAGGGAAGAAGATAAGAACATCTTTGACTACTGCAGAGAAAATAACATCGACCACATCAGCAAGGCCATCAGCTCCAAGAAGGTGGACGTCAACACTAAAGATGAAGAGGTAACTAGGAAACAGTGACAGTGAGAGCTGCTGTTTGAATGCTGTGCATACTGCCACCCAACACTATAAGTTTTAATCATGATATGGCTATGTAGGAACAGTGAGGAGGGATTTACCCTGCTAAATAGTCCTTTGACCATAAGCAGTCTGTGCCAGCAGCGGGGTTGGTGTCCTGTGATCTGCTGCTGTCTATAAAGAGGTCAGGTGAAAATGATCAGTGGAGTATCACTGAAAATACAGGCCACTGGAGGATGCTTCATGCAGCTTTCTGCTCTTGTTACATAATGCCCTCAATGGTCTGAAGCTGCACACACCTGAGAACCACTCCTCAGCTTGAGATGTGTAAATTGTGTGAACGGCTATTACCATCACAACCTGTTTTCTGGATTGACCCCGAAATCCATTCATCTGCTCTGAATTCATTACTGGCCGGGCCAAATGGCCTGCTCCCTGCCTCTCTTTCATCCCAGCCGTGCTGCACATAAGCGGGCAGCGGCTGGAGAGTTCCCAGCCAAAGGCCAGATGGTTGCGAGACCTCTGCAGAGAAGGCTTTGTCTGTCAGCTGCTTTTGTTTGCTTCACCTGCAGCGTGGCTCAGTAAACAGCAGAGGGCAGTGGTGATGTTTGACATCAGCTGGAAGCCTGATCTGCTCCTATAGCCTAGATAGAGAGAGAGGCAGGCAGAAAGTCTGTTCCTGCTCTTTTTGGGTTATCCACCTAATATCCACCTGTGTTTTTTGTTTCTGGTAGCTGCCAACAAAGTATTAACAGCGCTACATGTAAATCAAAGATCTTATCTGGTCTTTTATATCGATTCCAAATTACCAATGTTAGCTTCAGCCTTGATATCCTTATAAACTGAGTTTTCAGGAAAAAATAAGCAGCAATCACTATTATAATTGTGAAAATGACAAAGATTCAGGGAAGCAAAGCAGTGATACAGTAGTCATGTTGTTACATTAATCTATGAAAATTGCTGAATTAGTTCACAAAAAATAAAGCAACAACATAGTAAAAAACCTGGAAGGGCATGCACTTTTGAGAATTATTATGAGGTCAAAGCAGAAGGACGCTGACAGTGTCAGGTTTAATTTGTATTTATTGCAGTTTGGGCTGGGCAGTAAAAGGATGAAAGAATGAGAACCAGCAGATTGTTTTGTTTTAAATCATGAAGTAAATTATCAAACTCTTTGGTTTTGAATGCAAAACTTAAAAAAAAAATTTCTTGCTAGATAATGTTCATTAAAAACTCTGTGTTTTAATTACTTAATTCTTTGTTGACATTCCAAAATGATTGAAAGCTTATTTTATAGCTTGTTACACCTGATTATTCTCATGCAGTGTAAGACAGCTGGTAGGTTGAAGGTTGATAAAAATTAATTGTGTTAACTTCAAATTTCAGAATAGCTATTTCAGCTTTATTTTCTGAGTTTTTTGTTTTAAGTAAACAGTACTCAATCATTCTAACTATTTATTGTCATTCTACTCAAATTGTTCAACAATCATCCCTTAATCGCCAGAGTTACCCCAGAATGCCTTTGGGCATTAGACATTTTTGCACCATGAGCAAAGTTGCTGATATAGTCAGACTAGCCACTGTGGGTAGGAACCATATTACACAGTGGATGGTAAACTGAACATGATGGAAGAGGACTTCCTGTGCAGTGTGCAACTCTCAGTTATTGTCACTTGTAGTCAATGAAGTTGGCTTGCCTTGAGTGGCTTAAATGTTCAGCATTAAGGTTTGTTATAGAAATAAGGGAAAATTGCAGTGGATAAAGACCATGTAACTTTACTTACACATGTTGTTATAAGTTGGATTTAAACAGAATTTTTAAGTGTTGGAAGTTTACACAGTGTAGTTAAACTTAAAAAAGTAAGTTAACCTAAAACTTAAATATACAAGTAAGAATGAAGTTAATATAACTTAAAAAGGTTAAGTACCTGCTACTAAACAAATACTGTTTTTCAAGTCAAAAACCTTAAAATATGTAATGTACAGTGCTTAACGAATTTATTAGACCACCTGTCGTATTTGTCTCAAAGACGATCCAGCATCATGAAGTGCTTTAATGCAGACTCTTTCATTTTCAGTGAGCTCTCCACATTTTACCATTTTGAACAGGAATGAGGGATTTCAATCTGAATTCACCGAAATTTGAGCCAGCTCACTGGGCTTCTCTGAGATGTCAGAAATTAATCAAGCATTACATTCAACCACTAAAAGTAATTTTTCTGTTCAGGAATGCAAGTAAATAACTATAATTTGACATATTAATCAAGAAATATTAATGTGCTTTACTATTTTTTCAGTTTTTTTGTAAATCATTAAATTTGAAAATTCATGGTTAACAATAATAATGATATTTTAGCATTAAGAGTATCATTTGGGTTACAGAGCTATTACATATTGGTGTATTAACCATTGCAGAATTACACCATAAAATATTCTTATCTTAAAAAATACTGATCCAAATGTAACTGAATTCAACCTTTCTCATCTTTCTCCCTTATTAATCAAGATGTGATCACCATCAGTCAACCCCAAAACTTAGAATAATTTAAGAAATGCATGCTTGAGACATTTAATGCTTCAAAACACCTTTTTTTCAAATACCTGCATCACTTCAAAACTTTTGTGTGCTGTACCTTTAGATGCAGTAAACTCATGGTGGACAATGTGACATGCAGCAGCAGCAGCACACCTGAAAGAGAGCTAGAAAGACCTCATAGAGAAGAGAGAGAGAGAGAGAGAGAGAGCAACTTATTTGTATTCTGGCCTGGCTCATAAGTCTCCATTTTAACATGCAGCTGAGGTGATCAATATGATTTAAGCAACAGAATTAGACTTGGAGAGTTTGCTTTACCTAATTGGCCCCACTGAAAAATGAGCTCCTGTGGTTTTATTAGAACAAGGATCTTGGACCTAAGGAGAGTGTGTATTTGTTAGTAAGAGTGTGTCACTGTGTGTGTTTATGTGAGATAGAATCAGGGGTTGCAGATCGGAGGGCTGCTCTTGTTTTGGGATCAGTGTCCCATCAATCACGATTTACAGACCGTGTGCAGGTTACTGTGATCTGTACGTGAGCTCAAACCACCTTTGCGCACACATGCAGTGAAACACACAAACACAGCAGCCCACGTGTCTTTGCTCTGTTCACAGGTTGGTATAGAATTAAGGTCTGAAGACTGAGCTCTGAACTGTTTCACATTATTTATTCTGTCTGAAAGTAAAGAAACAGATTGAAGTATGAGTAATCTTTGTAGAGGCCAATAAAGACATCAGACCGCATGCACTCTCATTGAAACATGCCAGTGCTGTTTAATAATTGCATATGCATTTAAACTTTTTGTGCGGAATCAAAGCATATACCTAATAATCGTCTGGTTTAAATTTGCAGGGCCGGGCTCTCCTTCACTGGGCCTGTGACAGAGGACACAAGGAGCTGGTGTCAGTATTACTGCAGCACAAAGCAGACATCAACAGTCAGGTGAGCAGCATTTTTCTCGTTTTTCTCTGCTAAGTTTGTCTTTTCTGAGCTTTATGTTTCCACTTTTACATAGACTTAAACCGACCCTTTTGTTGAAAAGTCCATTGTGTAATCAAAAAAGGTTGACTCTGTCCCCTGTGTACAGAGAGTGTTTTCTTCGATGCATGCGGCTCGGGTCCAGATTTTGTCTGTGGCACCTTTCCCTTATGTCATTCCCACTGTCTCTCTCTCACTCTCCAGTTTTCAGCTCTCTCCACTGACCTTTCTACAATAAAGGCATAAAAGCCTAAAATGTAATAAAAAGATAAGACTCTGTTGAAAGTGAGAAATTCAGTTGTTTTGCAAAACGTATGTATCGATTTAAAATTTTATTATAGCAAAACCTTTTAGAAAAGTTGGCAATAACAGTCTGGATGTCTGATGGAAATTCACCAGATCCTATTAGGCTGGGTTTATTTTAAACAATCCTTTAATAACACACTTTTAACTTGGTTAAAGCACTTTTAATCCCTAAAATATTTTTCTCTAATACAAGTTGGTTAACAAGGTTTGAGTGAGACTTTTTCCTTCATCAGTGGCTAAAGTAAAGTAACTGCACTTTGTTGAGAAGCCAGTACCACATGTGGAGATGTGTTTGAGTGTCTCATGGTTGTATCAAAGATAAAGCACTTCTGCTCATATGCGAAACCAAAGCAAATAGTAGCATCCCCATAGCTCCTCAACTTCCATCCCTCCCAGAAGGTCACCTTTAATTCACTTTGTGCTGCAGACAAATCCCTCAGGGCTTTAGCAGACAGAGTTAGCTGGTAGCTAGCCTACTGTTGAGCCTCCCCGAGGTTTTAGCAGCATCTAGGAGGCTTTAGCTTTGGCTGTAAGCTGGCTCAGCTGCACATCGGAGAAATTACTCCTCCTCTCCTCTGCCCAGCAGTACAACTCTGTGCAGTTCAGTGCGCCGCACACTGAGGCTTTAACTGTAAGGCCAAATCAATTGGAAGTAATCAGGCAAATTGTTTTACGTTGCACAACCCACATAATCAGGACATTTCACAAATGACTTTCTCTTTTGTAGTCATGCGTGGCCTCTTTTGTTTGAATGCTGGCCGGGAGGGGGGGATTTGTGGCGAATTGTTCATAAAAGACTTAACAGTAGGATAACTATGAAACACTTTACTAATGATTTAGAGCCATATCAAGATAATGACAGCAGAGGAGGATTGGTGTATGGATGGAGGCTTTTGTCCTTCTGCAAGATGCATCATATTTTCGGTCATGTATCTGTCATTAAGATTTAAATGATATCAGCATGTGCCAAGATTTGTATGCAAGCGGGGAAGGAAACATAAATCTTTGGCCAGGTGGGGCTTTAGTATATAGAAAGTATATCTCAACTGGTAGAGTTGTTATTTTATATACCGAGGCTGCAGTCCTTTTTGCACTGGTTGAAGGTTCAACTCCCAATCCTGACGCTGCTCGCTGCATTTCATCCCCCTGTCTTCCTATACACATTTACTGTTGCTCTATTTCTGTCCTTCTGTAATTGAAGTAATGAAGTATGGTGAGGTTAGCATCTCTAACTGGAACTGGAGCTTTAATCAGGGTGAAAGGAATTATGAATGGTTCCAAATACCTGTTTGTTTTTGCATAAAATCTCAAAGTGTATGCCGAAAGCTGAAGATAAGGAGGAATTTAACCTTTCGGTATGACAACAAGTCAAAGCACACATCCAGATCTACAGAAGAATGGCTTAACCAGAAGAAGGTAAAAGTTTTGTAATGGTCCAGGAAAGGCCAGACCTAAACCCTGCTTTAAATCTGTGGGTGACCTGAAGAGGTCAGATCTGAGCGCTTTTGCAACGAAGAGTGCACACATTTTGCTTAGTGGAGGAAGGTAGCGCTGATAGACTCCTACCCAAAAGGACTTAATGCTGTAGCAATGTGTGTGCAAATTTATGTAACCAGGTTTTTGTTATTTTTATTTTAAGTTTGTCCTCCTACAATATTTTGGATATTTTTCAATTGAGTTGTGTATTTTATATGTTACATTTAAGGAAGAAAAAAATGTGTAATGATAATGATGCAGCAAAAATGTGGCGTTATAAAAGGGGTGTAAAAATGTCTGTATCCACTGTATCATGATATTCCAACCATAAGAATGAAGTGAGAATCAGAGTATACTGACAAAATGATGCAATGCAAGGCGATACAATACCATAAAACATAAAAGGATGTGATATGATACAATACCGTGCGATACAACACGATGCGATACGATATTATGGTACCATGCCAAATGATACATTTTAATATGATACGACACAAAACGTCAGGGTACATCGTTCATGATACAATATGATGTGATGCAATGGCCATATGATACTATAGGACAACGTGATGTGATACTATATGATATGGTAGCAAACAATGAAATATGATGCAATGTGATATAGGAATGGGTGGTAATACAGTAATGCCGTATACTGGGGTAATAAAAAATAGCCAAAGTAGTGCTTGAATTCTACTATCATTAAGACATGTAATGAGGGAATATTTATAATAAATTCCTTTAAAATATGTGTCCTTTGCAGAAAAACTAACTGTGTGTGAAGATGCTTTAAAAGTGATGAGAGAACCCCTGCTGTTTAAATCTGTTTAAAAGCACGCTGAACATTTCTTCACATTCCCAGGTCCTATATAGTAATAGTTGATCATTATTAATCATATATCTTAGGTGAGAAAGTGAAGGGAGGAGGGAGGAAAAGAGGGTGTGTATGTGTCGTTGATGGAGAGAAAAATAGAGGAACTTCATTTGATCCTCTGTCCTAATGTTGTTTTTAAAAACAATGCTTCAACTTTAAATCACTTCCATCCTGTACATGTCGCCTCACAAACATTGTTTCTCTAGACTCGTAGCATTTCATTACAGGTATGAATGAAGTCCCTGTAGAGGTGCATGCACAGTTCCACCACCATTGTGAGAAATCCTGAAGCAGTGAAGCTGTGAGTCAAAGCGGAAGTTAAATCTGTTTTAGGTGCCATGTAATTTAATATGAAAATATTGATATTTAGCAACAATACAATAGTTGTATCACTGAAGTCAGGACAACAATGTCTAGCTGTATCTATATTTTGTCCCCACCCTAATCAAAAGGTACCCCAAACTGACACATTCAGGCCTTTGGGTCCTTCACCTTTCTGTCTGTCAGGTGTCAGAGGAAGCCAGCCGTGATCAGGGCTGAATATTAAAGACACTGGACCTCTGCAGCAGAGCTACTGGGAGCAGATTTATGAGGTGGCAAGAGGTGGCTGAGAGAAAAATATAGTCAGCTAAATCATACCACTCTGTCGCAATGCCAAATTATCTCACAGTGCAAAGCTTACAGAACGATATGGCCCTCATTAGACGCTGCTCAGACATCCTTTTGTTTTGTTTGCTTCTCGGGGCTGAGGCCAGCATGGAAAGGGGAGTACCTATTTTGTTGTGTTACAGAAAAACCTTGTGCCACATAAAACAAAGAGTTTGGAAGGTTGTGTTTTTTCATGAGAGACATGTTTGGGATGTTTGCAGGCTATTAGAGCGACCAGTAATCTCTCTTGACCTCTACCAACGGCCGAGCAACCAGTAAATAAAGACCAAACATGATTTATCCTTAATTTGTTGATTAAAAAGGGGAGGGGGACTAGAGAGTTTAAACAAAAAGTATTATTATTTGCCCGGCAGAGGAGGAAAATCGTTTGAAATTAATCAACTGATTGTTTTAGTGAATTGTTCCCAAACCCTGGTAACCGGCATTAAGGGCTCGTTTGATAGTTAATCCTGGATCAAGGCGGGATGGACGACAATAGGTAGAGCTGTGTGGGTGTGTTTGTACCACCTGCCAATTGTAGCTCAGGCCTTGAATGGTGTTGGTGCTGGACATTAAACCCCCCTCCTCTCTGCTGTATCACTGCCCCCTCAGCTAATACATGCAGAGAAAGTAGGGCACAGAGCACAAACTGTGGGAAAGATGACAAGGAAAGCTCTCTTAATGTAATAATGGAAATTAAAGCTTAAACACTGGACTTATAGTCTGTGTTAGAATGTGTTTAAGAGCATTAATGAGGCTTTAGCTTAAGTTTAGCACATTCCATCATATCATAGCAGCAACAAAAAGCAGATGAGAATTTTACACTAATTAGGGTCGAGTTTTCTTTTGTACCACTTGAAGGAATATAAGTATTATAAATAATCATAATCAAAGTCCCATAGGGGTTGACTGTAAAAGCCACAGAGCTGACCTTTGAGGATTTTTTTTAAATCAAGTTTTTTTTTAAATGAATCCAAGCATTTCAAAACTGTTTTGATGCAGGAAACGACTGTAACTGTGATTAAACCCTCAAAAGAAATCTAGTGCTGAAAGCTGGTTGTAGAGTTCAAATGATTACAATTTTTTCCCTGAAGCAACTGCAAAACAGTAAAGGGAATCGAAAAAACTATGTATAACAGCATCACAAACAAGCAATTAAGACAAACAAAATAACAAGAGTTTAAGTTCAATTGGTTTTTATTTGTGAAGATTTTCCAGACCTACCATAAAAGTTTATGTAAAGGCAAAAAAGAGTAGTGCTTTGGGAAGCCTCCAAAAACCTGTCTCTAGTACTGAAAATTTGTTACAAAAACTGAAATGCTGCTGCATTATGAGGGGACCTTAACATCCTGGAAAACCTGGAATCAGTTCACCAATCTTTCAGTCATAGAAAATACATGAAAAATGAAAACAAAGTGTCACTGAAAATCGTATGCTGTCCTGGATTTTTAAAATCACTTTCCTTATTCCATATTTAAGTATCCCAAAACAGGTAGAATTATCATCAGAAAATAATGTTAAAAATCATATCCAAAGGGATAATAGTTTATGGGCTATGCTCACTGTAGTCTATATTAGGTGTCATTTTGTTCTCTATATGGTTGAATAACATTATATTGTTTGGAATGTGGGGCACATTAGCACTGTTAGCTCAAAATTAGCCAGTTAGCTGATTAGCTATAACTACCATAACTACCATAACTCCTCTACTGAAAACACCATCATATCATCGAAACAAATAATTATCCTTGTTAAAACTCTATATTACAACTGAAAATTGAGTCTAACTGTCAGCTGTCCCTTATTAGTCCTCATAAACTGATGATCTCAACTGTAACCATTGCTAAAACAGTAAATCCAACCATTGCGGTTTATTTAAGGTAGTCCTGAAGAAAGTAGATATATTGATTACTGCTGCTGATTAGCCATGAACACCTGGCTACGGGAAAGTGAGACGGTGTTCTTGCAGTTGGCCCTAACAATCCACATCTTTCTGCATGACATGATTCTGAATACACCTCCACTTCATCTGAGAATTGGTCATAGGTAGTTTTACCCACCTATTGAAGTCCACAATGAATCTTTGCTCGGCCCAGCACTTGCATCGGTATTCACAGTATCCAGCTATCCACAGTTCCCTTTGCTTTGGCTTCTTTATTACCTGTGGTGTTAACTAACTCAAAATCCTTACATTCAGTCGATTTCCCTGCATAGTTTTCAGTCACTCTGAAGTCCCCCGGCTTTGTGGGATGTCATCCACATTGATCACATGAAATTTGCCGCCTAAATTAGCCATGTGCTGCCCACGTAGACAAACAACCCCAGCACCAAACAGGAAGTAGGTCTTAGTTAAAATACCTAGAGTTTATGTTAAAGGATTCTTGCAGCATATCTTGGTAACACAGTATATAGTATGCATTTATTCACTATTTACTTATTTGTTCATTGGCATATTTTTCAGCTGGACAGTATTTGGTTCAGTTAATATTTTAAACTTTAGGACACCATCCTGTGAAGCCAGCCAAAGACAGATAAATGCCAGCTAGCGTCAACTCTGATGTGCAGGGCTATTTCTTCTCCATAACCAGCTGCTTGCAAACTAGTAGGCAGACAGACATGAGACACAAACAGATTATTATATTTACTCTGTTCAAAACAGCCAATAGGCCTTTGTATTAGCAGTTCTTAAATAGAAGTTCAACCGGTAAAAATGATAATGATTAAAACAAAATCATGAAATCTCGGATTAGCAGTCATTTAATGTCCTAAATACTTTATATCATAATGTTTGATTTTCAGTGGTCAGGCAGTGTGTTTGTTTGTATCCGCTCTCCCTGTGGTCCTTCTCCATCCAGACGGTGTAATCCCACTCTTTGAGCTAATCCTCATCCCACACACATTTAACTTTTGGTTTTTCAGGAGGAAATCCCAAACCTTCCTCTGACCCTCCTTAACAGGCTGTTGTGTTACCATGGTGATATGCATGAACACAGAGGACATGCCCGTTCAGAAGAAATTGGAGTCGAAGAGGAAGGACTTTGGTTCAGAGGTGCTGCAGACTACAACAAAGGTCAGCAGCGGCACACAGCGCGCCGTCTTAGTCAGGGTGATTACTGAGAAGGTGGGCGACAAAGGTGGGATTAGTTTGACAAAGAGGAAGGACAGGTGAGACACAGGTTACCACAACACAAACACAAAGCCAGGAAGGAGACATTGTATAGGTTTTAAGCAAAATGTAGTTTCTCACATGCTTTAACACAACTTAGGCTACTTTTTTCTCCTTTTTGGTCCGTCTCCCCCTTTTTACCCTCTCCTCATTACTCTCCCCTGCCCCCCTACGTCCCTCGTTCCCCTTCACTCCATCCCTCCCCTGCTCTTCTCCATCTCTACTTTGTATTAAAACAACATGATCCATGAGGCGGGGAGGGCGACTCGCAGCACCAGTAATTCTAATTAATCCAGCGTGGTTGCACAGCCGCGGCAGGCCCCAGGCGCTCCCAGTCTATCAGATAGAAATTCATAACTTAATTGAGGTCAGAGCCTCGAGCCGGCAGAACAAAAGTCTCCAGCCAGGACCAGCTAGATCAATAGTAATAAATATCTGACTGGGCGGCCCACAATTGGTGGCCAGAGAGCACACAACAAGTCTCCTACACGTTGTGTGTACGTAGAACCTGCAGGGACGTCTGAGCAGTATGTGGCTGTTTGTTTGTGTGAGAGGAGTGAGACATCATGTCTAGCTGTGGAATTTTGTTTTAAATTTGTGATTCTTAAATTTCTTTAAGATACAGTTCTTATACTTGAGACACATTGTGGTTAACACGTGATTAACCTGTTGTGGAAATGTCTCCCTTATGGTTTGGATCTATGATATTATACTAATGTGGGTGGTGTGGATGACCTCCAGCTGTTGATTGTATTTTTCATAATTTTCAATACAAAGATTGTTTTTGAAACGGCTGGTCCCCATGTTGGGCATATTTCCAACCATTTAGGTGCCAAAGCATTGCCAATTTTTTAATGCAATTTGGATGTGTTTGCAGGGTTTTTCCCTTTTAAAACTCATGGTATTGCTATTATATAATTTTTACCTGTATCAAGAAATATTTTTCAATACAGTCTGGCTGCAGAACTGTAACTGCTGTAACTAACTGCTGTAACTCTCTGACAGCTCCTCTTACAGACCATTCATGTAAGACGCCATCTTTGTCAGAACCGAAGTGTCGTAGTTTGCTGGTACAATGTATTTCCAGTTTTGGCTCAGAGGCCTGGATGGCAAAAAGAGCTTAGGAAGGAGGTGGCAACCGTTGAACGTTGTGGAGCTGCAGCACAGGCTTTTTAATTGTCCATGTTTTCAAAAACAACACATTGTTACATCACCTTAAAATCACAGACAAATTTGTATATCAAGGTAAACTGCAAGATGTTGTCCCTTGTGACCCATATGCAACACTGTGACACCAATTTATATGCTAAGAAGAGCACAGTCACTGACAGGGCGTTCAGATTCAGAAAACTTTATTGTCTGCCATGACAGAAAATTGCCATGACAGCATAAATAGATATATATATATAAAATATTTTGTGCAAATATGCCTTATATGAGTAGTGATAACAGGAGTTGTAGGGGAAATGTTTATCTAAGATGTTTCTGGCAGTAGGGATAAAGGAATTTGGTAACTGTTTTTCTTGGCTAGGGGGACTGTAAAGCAATGTCCTTTTTGTAAAAGCTGAACAGTTTCATGTAGTGGGTGTGTGGGATATGCTGTGATGTGGTTGCCTTTCTTTTTAACTGCTTGGGTATGGAGGTCTGACAATTGACTTTGATTTTCTCCACTTATTTTACTTACTTGGTTAATGATCCAGGAAAGCTTTGATTTGTTTTCAACTGAAATAAAACTGAACCAGGATGTGATATTGAAGGTGAGTACTGGTTCTATGAGTGAGCATTACTTCACTGATGTTTCCAGTCAGTATTCTGAGGGTATCATGTTGTCAAAGGCTGTAATATTTTGCTTTGTTTTGCACATTATGGCCATTTCTTGTCACAGTGGCCATGGGTTTGAATCTAGCCTTGGCCCTCTGGTGCCCACACAAAAGCTTCAAAATCACATTTCAGTCATATGACTACAATAGTTTCACATTTTTACTGCAGCAGCAGAACATAGTGTGAGTTAAACATCTGGGCTCAGATCTGATCACTCCTGACTGATTGTTTTACATGCAAAAATTTGAGTTTTAATCTACTGAAAAAGTGTGAGATAGCCCTGCGATTGACTGGTGACCAGTCCAGATTGTACCCCGCCTCTCGCCCAATGACAGCTGGGATAGGCTCCAGCCCACCCGCGACCCCGAATGGGATAAGCGGTATAGAAAATGGATGGATGGTGTGAGGGTAAGTGAGGTGTTTGTGGATATGTGGACACATGTCAAAGTGTGCCTAGCTTTACCAGCTCACAAGAATCGCCCCCTTTTAGATGCAACATAAAAACATGAACGTTTTCTGCTTTACAGACTACTTTATTGTCCAGATTTTTGTAGATTAGTTTTTATTAATAGACTAAGTGATTTTGTTAATTAATTCAATAATCCAGTGCTACGCCAAAGTGCAAAAATATACTGCAAGTAAGATTGGATGGAAAATGTAAAGGCTGCTGTGTAAAATTTGACTATTTCAATTACCAAATAGCACAAGGCTGCCTCTTTTTCTCTGAGTAAAACATGTTTGGGACAGCTTCCTAAATAAAGCCTTCTAGCATTGTGCCAAAACTCTGACTCACAAATCAAGAAGCATGTCAGAGAGGATCGTTCATTTTAATCAAACTGAACTGAATCGTGAGCATTAGCATCTGTTCATGCACATTTTTCATCAAAAGCATAGTAAACCTGTGTCATTATTTATAACCTTTCAAACTGACGCTGCAATATTCAGCAAAAATCAAGTCTTGCAGTTTTTTGTGCTGCTCTGCTCTGAGCTTTTTTGAGATCAAGCTGCTGTTGTAGCAAACAAAGCACACTGAAGCCTTTCATCTGTGTCCTCTACTGTGGTGTCAACTACTCATGTGATAAAAGTGGTAAACACTTGCACAAAGACACACACACACCATGGTGGTTGATTGAAATTCTTCTGGTGGAGGCATTATTACACGTTCGCATCCCTCCCCTTTCCCAGCACAGCCTCCTGTAACTAATGGCTCAGTCAGGCCAGTCATAACAAATATCCCGCCAGATTCGTCATAATTGTGTGTGCCCATGTATGTTTGTGTGTGTGTGTGTGTGTGTGTTTTGTAATTGTGCATTCTATTCCCAAGAATATATAGGGTCTTTAAGAAAGAAAGGGCTGCAAGGTGGGAAAGTAAGACTGCTGAATTAATTCAATAATCAAAGAATAAAAATGAAGAATAAAACAGGATGAAGCAAACAAAGACACATTATTAATTTGTCTGAGATGATTCCACCCTGTTTATAGCACAGCTTGTGTCCCTTTCACCTCTCTGGATGTATAAGGTCATTGTTGACTGTATTGTATATCAAGTTACGTATACAGTGGTAGTACAGAATTGTATTTATATAACCCAAGGGACTTGCAAAGAGGGAGCAACAAGTCAGGATGACTGTTCATACATGCCGCACGATGTATATTAAGATGGATGGAGCAACAGCCGCCTGGGAGTGAAGTTGAAATATGTATGTGTTCAACTGCTGACTGGCTGCTGTATAGACCTCTTGCATCTGATGTCATACATTGTGCCCGGCCTATGCCTGGAGAGTAAAAGAGGCATGGTACTCACTGGATGATACAGCTAAACAAATTTTTTTATCCACAAACTCCCCATGATAAACTGTGTGGTGCACATTTGTACAAGGAAAGTTATGAAAGCTTAAAATGTCAGTATTTGATATCTGCAGATCATTTTAAGAACTATAAAACAGCATATGCCACAGCAACAGCTCATTTACAACAGAAGCACATAATGGACTAACAGTAACGCTTGCAAACGTCAGAATTATGGTTAAAAATGACCCTTCTTACAGGTGACTTGGCAATCAAATGTGTTGTTTAATATGGAAAGTCTTGTCTAATCAGCCTATTTTGACATTTGAATAAAAAACTAAAAGTTATTTAAGTGGGCAGCTACAGTCATGGTCATAGGTTTTAGGCATGTAGAGTGCTAAGGGTTCTTCACAGGGCCTGATGTGCAAACAACCCTGGGTTGGAGAGGGTGGGGGACAGCAGTGAGAGTCAAGCTGAACACATGTTGACACACGAGTTTCCTTCAGCAGCCATGGTCGAGCTCAACGACATCTCTTTGTCCGGGCCTTTTCACCCGTAGTGATACACCCAGGGAGCACAGGTGGATTTTGGGACATCCAAAGCATGACCAGGGGCTCGTGGCAACCCTATTACCCAGCCTGGCAGCACCTTAGGCCATGCTTACTCTCCACATCCACCCCTTACTTCACCCTAAAAGTCTGGAATTTATTATTTTTTATACAGATTATTTTTCCATGCCTCTGGTAGTATGCAAGGACATCCAGAGCATGACCAAGATTGTCAATCCTCAGGCGAGCTTACTCTTCATTGCACACCTTAATTCAGCCTCAATTTTTGTCCTAAACATGCCTAAAAGTTCTGCACAGTGTTGTACATAGGCATCAGTATGCTTTATGATTATGGCCTGAGTACAGAAGAACCTTCCTTCTTTAGCACGCTCTTTAAAAGTTTCTCTATTTGTGAGCACGCTCCAAGTGGCTCAACTCTTCTGTTATCCTTGTGGGTCAAAATACACCTAAAAAATAGTTATCAACTTAAATGGATAGTAACCTCATGCCAACAGTTGTACTTTTGCTGTCCACTGTAATGAGTGATGTCAGAATAGTCATAATAGCTGGCTATGGACACAGGCCTTTATTGCCACAGACTGCTTCTTTGAATTATAATGGAATTAAGACAAGCCTTTTATCACTTAAAATACACCTTTAAACAGTTTTTAAGCTGTGGTTATACAAATTACTGGCTTCACTTCTGGCTTCACTTTTGGACAACACAAGAAGAAAAAGGCATGTTGTCCAGATCAATATGCAGTGTAGTCAATGGCACTCACATGTCTTCTGAAATATTAACTCTTGTTTAAATGAATAGAGGAGAATCTGTTCAAAGGGTCTTTTAAAAGTTTACTGTTTCCAAGCAAGGAGGATTCAGAACCCATATAAAAGCTGAACACACACCTTGACATTTTACAAGCCCCACTCTAAGGTGCTCTTATTGGAGTCATATTTAGTACTCGCTGCACATTAGCTTGACTCGCTGAAATGAAAGCTGTGGCAGTGCTGTGTTAAAAGGGCCTATTGCACACAGATACAGTTATGAATCTATAATACGAGCACTCAGAAAAGAGCCAGCAACCTGACAGTAATAGTGAGGCCTAAAGAGCCATTCGAGCAGGTAACAGTCCTCTTTGCCATCATCAGCTGTTGTTTCTTTCTTATTGGCCACTCTCTGGGCCTTGCCTACACTCAACTATTTGATTTCCATCGTTCTTAACCATCCACATAAATTGTCAGGAGCATTAAAGCTGTCCTCGACCATTTCAGACAGAGAGGAGGGAGGACGGGGGGTAAGAGAGTGAGAGCTTGATACAGAGAGCGAGGGGAGGGGTGGAGGGGACGAGACAGAATAAACAAAGTAAGTGTTTTGCCTTCCATCAGTCTCCCCTGCAGTACTCAGCTTTATGAGTCCCTCACTCCAAATGCCTCAGCCGCAACCCCCAGCTGCCTGCCCCATTGATTTTCATATTACACTCTTTATGTATTTATTTATTTCATATATTTCTTTTTAAACATCATCGATGAGCCGCAGGAGGACAGACCAGGGGTGGGGGGAGGCTGATGTTGAGACTCAGTCTCAACCTTATTCTCCTCTCTGATGGCTTTAATGGAGGCTAAGGTGTCCCATGGGAACAAGCAAGCAGGGTGACATGGGGAGGGGTAAGGAAGATGTGCATGAAGACAGCAGGGCTTAGAGAAATGGAGATTTAGAGAAAAGATGAGGTTTTCTTTTGTGTGGCATGACAAAGGCATGAAATCAGCCTTTTGTCCATGAAAGTATGTGCAAACTGTTTGAAGAGCATTACACAGGTTGGGCATCAGTCGTTTGTAGTTCAAATAGCAGTTTAAAAAAAGGCCTCCAATACCATGTAAATGATAACATGAAGTTTCACACAGAATCTTTTTTTACCTCCGCCAAGGAGGTTATGTGATCGGATGGGTTTATTCGTTTGTTTGTTCGTTTTTTAGCAACATAACTCAAAAAGTCATGGACGGGTTTTCATGAAATTTTCAGGAAGTGTCAGAAATGGCATAAGGAAGAACTGATTAGATTTTGGGACTGATCCAGATCACCATCTGGATCCAGGAATTTTTTAAAGGATTCTTTACTAATGGGAGATAGGGCTAATGGCGGAGGTCTGCGCTGTTACCACTTCACACCAGGAGATGGTGGACATGAGTAACTTCAATCCCTGCAGCATTTTATAGAGTTTGAAAGACACACACCCGGTTGAGCAAATGAGTCGGAGCGTAACAGAGAGAAAGACAGCGAATTGTAGTGAGAATACTCACAATGCTGGGAGGACTAGAGGAATATTCACCCTCTGCCATGACTTTCAGTCGTCTGGTGAGACCATGGGTGCTTCTGCCATGGCAGTCCACACGTAGCAAAGCCAATGCTTTGCCTCACCGTGTCTCAACCCCACCAGGGAGGGAGTAATCAGCAAATAAGATTTTGGAACTGATCCGGATCACCATCTGGATCCAGGAATGTTTTTAAGGGATTCTTCACTATTGGGAGATAGGGCTGATGGCAGAGGTCTGCGCTCTCTGAGTGCTTTTCTAGTTGCTTATATGTTTCTCTAAAGTGGTTGTGCACTGCTGCACTGACACCATGGATATGTAATGACTGCCTGTTAAATAGTTGATGTTTCGATACTTTTTTTGACACCATGTGTTTTAAAATGATAAAAATCATAACTTTAGAGTGCTGAAACATTAAGAAACTACCTCCATGAAAAGTCGCAGGCAAACTCCTGAATGCTGGCTAGATTTCACTAATGCATTGGCAAAATTTCAGTATCATAAGATTGCTAGCATTTTTGTGAAAACCAAACAGGAGTTTGCTTGCTTTTTTTTTGTAATCAAAAACAAGGAATTACCTCACTTAGAGTCCAACACTGTGGCTCTAGAAGTAAATGACATTAATTTTCTCCATAGCAGGTTTTGTTATTAGCCATAATGTCAGAGACATTAAAGTTAGACAAGCTTTCTGAGTTTGAAGCAATGGAGTAAGCACTTATAGAAGACAAAGGTTTGTTAGATATCAACCTCTGTTTAATCTCTATCAATCTCTGACAAAAATTACATCAACACCACAATCCTAGTGTCACAGCAAGGTGTCTGATTGGCGAGTCTGCTGTATAACAATGAAAATGTCTAACCTGGCCTACATTTACAAAACTATATTATATAACAATATTTTCATTCAAATGTAAAGACTACAATGAAGACACATGCAGGAAAAAGGTACAACTTTCAAACCATACACAAACCCACATGTAGATTGTGGGATATGTACTTTCTTCATCCTCATAAAGAAATATGCACACACTCTTGTACCTTAACCTTTTCAACATTTTTGAATGAATCAAATTGTCAGGAGAAACCAGGTAACTGGTTAGCTAAGTTCATGCACTATAAGACTGAACAGTTGAAGGTTAACTTAAAAATCCAAAACAGCTCTTTCAGCTCTATTTTCCTGAGTTGATTCTGAGTTTCAGCTTTACGCATACACTGTAGAAAGTATTGTACAAACCCCGTGTGACGTCAGTCGTCTGCTTACAATAGGTGAACAACAAAAGGTTCTTGAAGCCAATCTGTGGCGGCTTCCATATTGAAATTGCGGTCTCAAACGAACTTTGGATCAACCTAATGGCCTGCCCACTAAGCACAACTTTCTGTCAGCCTGCTAGCTAGCATTCTGGTTGACAGAAACGGAGCCTCTGCCTGCTGAGCTATCTGTCAATCAAATGAGACGTGCCAATCAGTTTTCATCATAAATATAATCCAAACGATCATGGTACAAAAAAAATTCACCCCCAGTACAGTGAGAGCACAATAAGACACTAGCTAATGAGACATGTTTGGTGTTTTGAACCAGGCTGTAAACCAGTTTATTTTGTGTGTCAAAACCGGCTGTTTAACATGTGTGCAGACGGGACTTGCGGTGTTCCTGCAGCCAGCCTCAAGTGGACACTCACGGCATTGCAATTTTTTGGACGTCTGCATTGGCATCGTTTTTCAGGACCGAAGGTTGCCGCTTGGTTTTAAGTAATCAACACTGAATCACTTTTAGTATTTTTTCTAATTGTACTCAAATTAATTGACAATCACCCCTTAATCTGCAGTTTTCCCAGAATGCCTTTGGGCATTAGACACCTTTACAGCATGAACGAAGTTATTCACTCAGTCAGAGAAGAAGCAACCACAACATGTGATGAGTGTAGAACTGAAAATGATGAAAGAGGACTTCCTTGTTCATCTTTCAGTTTCTCTTTCTTGTAGTCACTCAAGTTAGCATATCTTGTGTGGTATAGATATAGGAAAGTTTCCACAGCGTAGTTTTCCTTAAAATGTTGAAGTTAACATAAATGTACTAATGGAGTTGATAAGTTACTTTGGAATTGAAAGTAAATTCATTAAAAAATATCTTTTTTTGTGTGTGTATGTGTTTATGCTGTGGCATGTCCAAGTTATTTAATTTAACAGAACTAAAAAAATGTAAGTTTTAAGAATATAGACATTTAAACTCTAACATTATTTCGACAGCTTTGGAATACATATTTGGAATGTTACTGCATGTTATGTTAAAATTTCGGGGGCACAGTTTCAAAAAGTCCTGGAGGAAACCCTGGGATAGATGAGGATTTCACTCTTTAAAAGCCTGTCCTGCACTCACAGGGGTGCTCACTCAGCAGCCGCAGTTGCAGCCGCTTTTGATAACATGTTTTGGATATGGAAAATAGAGGTAAAGAACGTGCATGTCGTGCTACATGACAGTGCGCGAAACATGGCAAAAGCAATGACGGATTTCTGTGTGCCAAGTCTCCCGTGCATGGCACACACTCTTCCGGTTTCCTGTCTCCAGTGTCGGAGATGTGGGTGTCACTGTATTGTTACAGAGCTGTTTACAGTGAAATGCCCATTAAACTTGGTTGCCTAGTTAGTTTGTGCTGTTTAAAGCACAATTGGGAGAACTACTTCAGTTAAAGTTTCAATCAATGTAGATTTATAAGCTATTTCTTTTTTGCCCGGTGGAGCTCAGTGTCAGCAGGTTATTTTGCTGCTTTTTATTGCCCTCAAAGATGCAGATGACTTTGGCCGTACTGTTAAAAATACATGTAGCATGTAATGCACATGTAACCCAAAGACATTAAGTTTTTCATTAGTGTATGGCTGTATTTGAAAAAAACAAAACATCCTTAATTTCTAGTAAAAATCAATTTTTTTGTCAATTTCTAAAAACAATAGACTACCAATATTTAAAAATTTTATATTTTTAGTACAGGATGGAATTGGTGTTTTTTTACTGTGGAAAGAAATTTAATTACATATCGGTATCGGCCAAAATGAGTTTTGAAATATCGACATATCCGACATCGGCAAAAATCCATTATCGTGCATCCCTCTCCAGAACCAGGGCGGCTGAAACAGTCGGTGAGCTCGATTGAGCCCTGGTGGGAACCTAGGGCTTCTATTTTGTTTCTGTAAACTTTAGTAACTATTTTAAAGCAGCACAGATTGCTGAAAGATGGTTTTTCATATTTTTACACCAGCAAATGCGGCTAAGAGTAATCATACACTCAGCTGACTGAATTAATGTCTCCACCTCTCAACCAATCTCAGCTATTTCTCTCAACAAGGTGCTCCATTTGGCCACACCAAAACTCACTTTGAAAAGCTTCCACTCCACCGCCCGGCCGTCAAGTACGCAAGTTCAAGTATCAGAGAAAAATCTTAAGAAGAGCATCTCTGGTTCCAGAGAAACAGGATTTGTTTTTGACCGAATGTCCTGTTCTAAAGGAAGCTGCATCACTCCTCTAGGCCTCCAGACAACTCTTACACAATAATATCTGTAATCCTTGGCATCCTCCGGGACCCTTGTCAGCTCTGGACCTGGGAGTCACTCAGGCTTTCCCCCTCAGCTGTATTGTTGCTGTGGCAGCATTGAGTGTGGGGGGAAGGGGGATCACAGAGGCACCTGAAGGACACTCAGGAGGTGTGAAGGGCAGCGAGTTTGGCGTCAGGCTAATTTGACCGTGGGTGTCAGTGCTCACACGCTGAGTGGCAAGGTTACCTCTCCCTGCTCAGAGAGGAGACCCAGATTCAATTAGGGCTGGCCTCGGTCTGCAGATCCTTTTAACATGGGGGCCTTCCCAATGAATACACACATAAACACCCACACATCTGAGGGTAAACAGCCACACAGCAAACACAGGGCAAACTCAAGACCTCTATAAACAGGACATACTTGGACAAAACTGTCTTCTGAAATCTACCGAGGCACTAAACAAACTCCACGCATCAGCACCAGTGAGGCAGTTCAAGTATGTTCTGTTTGGTCCATTATTCTGGTTCCACAGTTACCGCTCTGCCTCCAGATGGACCGCCTTAGCCAGACTCCTCCTCCTCTTCCTCCATCTTGCTCAGATGTGCATTCAGCTCTCTGATTAATGGCACCTGCTCATCATAATGCTATCTGCTTGAATCTGCATACCAATGATCCCAGTCGTCTATTGATTCACCCCTCATCTTTACAACACACACTGTGGAGAGTGATACCCACACACACCCTCTCTTCCCCTCCCCCTCCCCTGACCACTGTCATTATAAAAGTCAGCAGCTGCTGCATGCATTGATCATAAATCATAATTGCTTGTCCATTTTTCCCCACTTGTTTAATGTTGCTGTCAGGGACAGTAGGAGGAAGAAAAGGGGGGAGGCGGGGACAGAGAGAGAGGAAGAAAAGCCAGAGAAAGTTTACTGAGACACAGGATGGAGAGATAAGAGAAGGGATTGAGGATAAATAGAGAGATAAAGCTGGAGGATTTGATGAAAGATAAATAAATTGTCCTTTCAGAATGGGTTTGCAGAACATTCACTGCATTAATATTTAGTTTATATAAAAGATGAATATATATAATAATATATCATGGGCTGTGCAAAAGAAGTGAAGTAGCAAGCCAAATGTCAGTGTAACTTAGAGTAATTAACATTAATCCCAGCAATGAGGTAAAACATGTTTTCTCTCTTCTCCAAATATGATTTTTGTCATGACAGTAGCAACATACAGTGAGTATGTTGTCCGTGCAGCAAGGGACAAAAAGTCATGAATTTGCTTCAGTAGTTTGCTTTAATCAAGCACTATGAATAGAGCTTATACAGATGAAATGTACTCTGAAAAATCCTAACTTTTAGCATGTATTTGTGTGCATTGATTGTTCCCAAATGGTGCAGCAAGGCATGTCTAGATGTGCTTCATAAATTTGAACAACCATGCAATATTAGCACCACTAACCATGAGGTACAGATACTGTAAGACATGTTAAAGTGGCATCCTTACACACTTAGAAGTTAGCTTTCAGCTCATTTTCTTAATATTTCTGTCATTTTTGATTGATTTTCCTGTCTTTCATTACATAGAAAAAATTTTTTTTAATTTAAGGCAAACTGTAGTAAAGGTTTACATCAAGCTAGTCTGGTTTGTACATTTTATGTCAAATTAGGCAATAAAGATGAACAGAATTTTTAATTATTGATACTATAAAAAGGAAAAAAATCCTAACATTTACTGTCATGTTCCCATGCGAATAACAATAACAATTCACAATATTAGGGATGCACGATATTGAATTTTTGCTGATATCCGATATCCCGATTTTTATAAATTCATTTTAGCTGATACCGATATTGATACCAATATTTAAATATGTTTGACATAACCAAAAATTTAGTCCTTGGAACATAATTTAAGATTTGAGGATAAAAAAAGAAACAAAGTTTTTTCTTAAATCACACATTTAAGTTTAAAGAATGAGGATAAATACAGAAAAAGATATCAACTTACATTGGTCTGTTGGTCCAGCCTAAAACTCCACTAATTTATTAGTATATATGGCCAAACTTTATAGTTAATATACGCTGATATCCATGGCCAAAATATCGGCTGCGAATATCAGCAGAAATTTTGATATCTGCCAAAACTGATATTTGCCTTTTTAAGCTAATATCTGCCAATACCGATATCAGGTCAATAATATCGTGCATCCTTACACAATATGTTTCTTCCTTTTCAGGAAGTGTAGTGCCCTAGCCTGTAGATTTCTCTAAATGTTTCATTTGCCCCACTAGTAGTGGGATTGATGTGTTTTGAAAAAAAGGAACACAAACATGCACTGAGTTTCCTCCAGTACCATATTGACTCCACAGCTGGTGTTGGATTTGTCAGACCTTTCACCTCTACTCACAATCCCTCCTCGAATCTCCAGACGAAGTGAATGAAATGCAGACAGACTCAAATCTACTTCGGAACAGTGACACACTCAGGGGACTTGTGTGTCTATTTGTATCACTGACTGTGTGAACTTTCTGCCTCTGTTATTCCCTTGATCCTTTCAATTAATGCTGGTTAAAAAAAACAGCTGTGCTGCATGTTTAGAGCATTTTTGTCCCATCAAGCCCGGTCTGTAAAATCAGACTGAGGGAGAAAACAAATTAAAAACTGTCTGGAAAGAAACACATCTGTGGCCTTCCCTCTGTGTGCAGATAAACAGTTACAGACAAGGTTTTACTTTTTGCTCGTTGGCTTCAGTCTGACACTGAGATATAAAGTAATTAAGGACAATCTGAAAAAGACTAAAGTATATACCACCAGTCTGTGTCTCTTTTTATTTTGTATTTCTGTCTTTGGAGACATGAAGAAGTAAAACCGTGCACTTCTGTCTTTCCACATCTTTGACTTGCCATCCTTCGCTTTCATCCATCTTCCTCTGCATCATTGTGTGGTAAAAATGATAGATCGGTGTTACTTAAATTCAGCAAAAACCTGCAGTTGTACTAATAGATCAATTCTTATCTGAGCTGCTCCTAAGCATATTGCTGCACCCCATTAGGGTGATACACTCCTCAGTGCTGGATCTGGTATTGTGCAAGCAGCTGCTTTTATTGAGCACTCTGCTGACATCCAGTCCGGCATTTCTGCACCGCAAGGGGAAACTTTGGATGACATGTAAAAGCCCGTGGTTCAGTGCAACATGCTTCCGTAATGGGATGGGACCAGGGGTGCACCAGATAGAGAGAGGGGGAGAGAGGATGGGATAGGGGGGCTGCTACAGTAGGGTAACTGCAGGTATATGTGGGGGAGTGGTGGGATTGGGAGGGGGAGGGACTGTTTGATCCGGGCTGCTTCAAAAGCAAATGGAAGACAATCCAATTTCCTGTGATTCCATCAAGCCTGCGTCCTGGATGCAGGGGCATTAGGGAAGGCTGAGAGGACAGGCCGCTGACCCCTCACATGAACACACAGAAAGCATGTATGCTTCCAGCACACACCCTGACACAACACTGGATTTATTCTTTACTTTTTTGCTTTCCCCATACTTTAAATTTTGTCTTTTTGATTTTAGGGACATCCGGATTGATTGGCAGCTGATCACTATTGACTAATATTTGTTAGAAATACATGATCAAAAATATTGGAAGTAATGCAGGGAGTCACCAATCCAATCACCTGGTTAAGCTGCTTCCTACTGACAAAGGTGATTTCAGAAGTCCCGCCCTTTCTTGATTTTGACAGTATGGGCATTGATGAGAAGAGCTATAAAAGTTGAACTGTTTCAACAGAGTGCAGCAACAAAAAGCAGCTGACACTGAGGGTGGTGTTTCATTGGAGTGGTGAATGCTCAAAATGCTGAACTACATTGTTTTCAAACTGCTACCAGGCCTGTCTCGATGGAGACAGACTCTTTTGGATGCAGGTCTGTAATGTGTACTAGTTTTTAATGCTGTTGGGTAGCTAATCTGAAATCTGAACAGCACTACACTTTGATGTTACTGTCTTGTGTAAAATCAGCGTAAAAAAATTCCCCTTTTCATAAAGGATACCAATGCCCTTGCTGTGTGAGACATATGATGTTGTATTCAGCTGGAAGTTACACAGTAGGGATGCCCTAAACAGGTTTTCTGACCATCAATCACCTTTGAGTGAGATGGGCAGATCATCCATCAGATCATGTTTTGTTTTGATTAATCTGCTGGTTTAGCGGCTGGTCAGTCTACTTAGCTTTGTAGTGTACTGGGATACTCTACAGGTGGCAGCAGAACTTTAGGAAAGGAGCGCAAAAGCCATCCTTATTCAGTGTACAACATGCTTTTACTGCCTTTGATCAACAGAGCAGTATGAAAAGCTCCAAAGGAGCATTGCAAAAAGTGTCAGACAGTCAGAGCAACTGAATTAGTTGTTGACAGACTTAACACAATTATCAATGGACTGAAAAAATACTAAGTCTGTTAGATAGGCTAAACAGTGCAAATAGTCTAATACAGTGATGAGCAACTTTGGTTATTAAGAGGATCACATCGATTTTATTCTCACTACCAGAGGGCCAAATGGTTCTGAACTGTGGGATACTATCAGGTTAGGAATTTGGATTACTAACTATTCCACAAAAGGAATGAATATATAGCCTCCATCATGCAAATGTAAGAACTAATGCTCAGTTTAATCTGCAGAATACATAAATTTAAACAACTTAAACTGATTCTGCAATGCGAAGAACATAACACTTGCTGGTTATTTTATGATATTTTACTTACATGTCTTGTTTTTATACAACTGCATTTAATGTTGCATGACATTTTTTCAGCAACAGGTATGCTGATTTTATCTCACAAGGAACCACACTAATGCCAGTAATCAGAAATAGTTGTTTAAAAGCTTATGTTTTTAATATTTTCAGGGCAGATGCCACCATGTGGGCCGCCGGTTGCCCATCAATGGTTGCATTATGCAACTCTCAAGCCATAGTTCTCTTGCAGACTGAATAGTATTGTCCTCCAGGATTTTCAGATATTTTGCCACATTTATTTTACCCTCTACGTGCCTCCAGGGCCAGCTGCTAAGAAGCATTCCCACAGCATGATGCTGCCACCACTGTGCTTCACGGGAGGATGGTGTGTTTGTGGTGATGTGCAGTGTTTGGTCTCCTCAGACCAAAGAACTGTCTTCCACTTGACCACTGAGTCTCCCACTCCCACATGCCTTTTGTCAACTTACAAGTTTGCCACTTTCATATAAAGCTTGGACTGATGAAGATCCCAGGCAACAGTTGTTGTATGCAAAGTCTCTCCCATCAAGCTTGTAACTCCTTAAGAGTAGTCGTAGGTGCCATGGTGGCCTCTTTCAGTTGTCTCCTTCTTGTACAGTCACTCAGTTTGTGAGGACGGCCTGATCCAGGCAGATTTACACATCTGCTATTCCTTCCATGTCTTAATGATTGATATTACTGGACCACGAGGGATGTTCAGTGCCTTGGATTTGTTTTTTATACAGACAGGCCAAACTCAATGTTTGCTTTAATGCATGCTATACAGTAAAATGTTGAAGCATTTAAGTGTTTTCCTCCAGATTCCTTGCTTGTGCCATCAGCACACTCCTTAAAGGGGCAGTGCAGACTAAAACCTGTTTAGCTAATATAACTACTATTACCAAGTGCCTTATGCAACCCTGCTACAAAATGAATAAATATCCCTTTCCTTTCTTATTATTGTTTGTGAAAAAGCACCGTTTGTTCTGGCTTTAGTGTGTGCGTGTGTTTGGCTTTTGAACAACGAACAACAGATTATCGCTTGCTGCAGATTAGGGCTTAAACCCCTTACACTTTAATTATAACTGTATGTATTTATGTGCATGAGGTCTTTTCCTTTGCCCCCACTGTAAACATCTGTCACTGTCCCATTGTGCCATGTGCATGTGTGCATTTGTATTTGCAATGAAATGAAATAAAGAGGAATATCAGACAAGTGTTTTCCTCAAGAAATATGGCAGAAAAAAAAGAAAAGCCTGGACAGCAACATTTTCCCCTGTATCATTCACGTCTGCCCTCTGTCTCCCTCCCTCTATCTCTCCCAGATAAGAACATCATCATGAGAGGCAGACACAATGTCCGTAATACATCACAGGTTGCGATTTGACTCGCAGACAGACGGCATTGTTGTCCTGGGTTAACTACGGCACGCTTTCTACGCTGGTGGCGATTTGCATCTGTGCTCCGTGATCTGTCCGGAGGGAATAGAAAGCTCTAATCCAATCAGCAGGTCCCTGAAGTGCTGCCCCTCTGAGAGAGAGAGAGAGAGAGAGAGAGAGAGAGAACAATGGGATCAGTCTGCACAGCTATGAGGGAAGAGACAAAAAAGTAGAAAGAACAGAAAGGAGGGACTGAACAGGATTAAGACTGAAGAGGAGACTGAGCAGTAAAGAGAGAGAAAGGTAGAGGTGGTAATGAAAGGAGAGAGTTGAGGAAAGAGAGGAGCGACCGTTGGAGAGCTAATGAAAGAAAAAGATGAAGGAGGTGTGGTTTAAAGAGAGAGGTCAGAAGAAGAAGAGGAGGAATGACTGGAAGAGAGAAGAGCAAGGACGTAGTGTAACCAAAACAGAAAGCTTGACGAGGGGATCTGCGGTTAGAAGGGCAGAGGTGAAGACACTAATGAATAATTTCACCACATCAGTTTTCAGTAATTTGGAAGTATTTCCGCTGCAGTGACATTTTTCGGCACAGCAGGAAATGTCAGTGCGTCTCCTGGCTTTTAATCTCTGCGAGTGTTTCAAACTATTGTACTTGGCTCTTGTTCTGAGACTGGAGGCAACAGTTTGACCATTTATCATCATTAAGAGCTGCAGAGCACGCTGCAACGGTGATTAAGAACTCAATCTGCTGTTGATGAGGCCTGTCATATATTGTGTCTTATTGTACGTGCACATGTTCCTGTCCTTGTCTCCAATCCACAGTTCTTACAAGAATTATATCTCCACTATTGACCCCTTGACCCCTAGTATCATTTTTACTGTTCAGAAGACACACTCTCACACACCACTACTGATGTCCTGGTCACCCTTTGACACCCAGTCCCTCTCTTTTCTCCATTGTCCCTGAGCTGTTGTGTCTCAGGGTCAACGGCATGCATAGTTAACTCATTTAAAGGACAAGGCTGTAAATATTGTGTATTTCTTTTTAACACGGACAAACTCTGACTTGCTCTAATGGGTTTTTCTCCTAAGTGGACATTTTGCTTGGGAGGTGTGCATCCAACACTTCAATGGGTAGAAACATGGGTAATTCCTGACTAATTTGGTCTATTTTTTCTGCAGTGCATCAGTGGTGAGGTGAACCTGTTAAATTCTCTCACTGAGGAGTTGTTTAGGGCTCTATGTCCTTTCAGTTTTGACCCAATGCAAAGACCGTAATAATTTTCTACTGTCAGCATCTTTGGTTAAAGTGGAGTCTGCCAGGTTTTTCATACTCTCACTCCAGTTGAAGGGTATCTTTCACAAAATGTAACCATGACCTGGACGAATAAGGACCCACACAGAAAGTTTCTGTTCGAAATGCCAGGTGGAAACAGGAACACTCGTACGTGTGATATGAAACCTTTTTCCCCCTTCCTGGAAAATAGTTAGAATACGATGGGAAGTGCATAGATCTGGCAGTGCCAGTTCCCCAACACAGTACCTTCCTGGAAACCAGAAATACCCAGCGTTAAAAGATATGACTTTGCACTTGCCAGCCAAGGTCAAACTAGACAGCATTTCTTTTATCTGAGTGACACGCCCCGCGACTGCTAGCAATTTTCAGGCACCCAGGTCATCCACAGTATGACCAAGGGGCTCGTGGCAAACCTACGACCCACCCAGTCGGTACCCCCGGCCATGCTTACTTGCAGCATCCACCCATACCTTCGCCCTAAAGATGTTGACTTTAATTTTTCAACGGATTGTTTTTCTGTGCCCCTGATGTTCAAGGACATCCAGATCAAAACCAGGGTTGTGTCAATCCTCCTACCCACCTGATGATGCCCTCTGTTGCGCTCACCAACCTCGTCTTTGCCTTACCGCAGCCTCAATTTTTTGCCCAAACATGCCTACAAGTTCTGCTTCCTACCTATGTTGCTCATGTAGTGACATTGGTAGGTAGAAATTATGATACATTTTCTAAAGCTGGACCCCTTACAAAGCAGTTGCTCACTTTTGCTCCATTAGCTTAGCTTAAGCTAACAAAGCTAGAGTTTAATTATTCTACTTCTTTCCTTGTTCTTGTTTCAACCACATTCTGTGTTCTGGGAGCTACAAGTGTTCTTAGTTTAGAAGCATTTTCCTGATTACTCTGGTTCTTTAACATGAGTAGATTTGTATTTCTGGTCATCAGAGCTGTATGTCACCTGTAAATTGAAACATTTTCAGGTCACGTATTTGTAAAGTCAGTATGTCATCTCTTTACATTCCATTTTCTGCAAAAGCATTTCATTCTGTGTTCACAGCCAACAAAAATGTGGTCATTTAGAAAGTTTTAATATTTTTAGAAAAAAATGATATAATAATTTGCTATTTCTCTCCTCATGCTGTCGATGATTCATAATTTGTCATTTCTTCCTATTACTCGTTGCGTTTGCACCCTCAGTTGTTTTTTCAGGTTAAATTAAAGACTTGTTTTTGTCTTACAGGATAATGAAGGACAGACAGCACTACATTATGGTAAGAAAACCTCTCTGTCACACACTTTGAAAGCAGGATTTGATTTAGGTTTGGCTCTAAAGCTTTCTGAAAAATTTTCTGTTTTTGATAAGGAGAATTTTCTTGGGTAGGGGGTTAAATAGTCATACTTTTTTGAAGCAGCTTTGTCATGTATCTCTTACTCCCTCCTTAAATCTTGATCTTCTTTTCCACCCATTCTTTTCACCCAGTTTCTCTCTTGTATCCTGTGGGTGCATGTGTGCGTTCTTCGGTATTTCTGTGTGGATTCTGTCTGGTTTTGTTCTGTGTGTGGGTGTAATGATTGTCGGCCCTCCCAGAGGAAATCAGCACTGGTCCTCAGACTCCCCTGACCCTCTCATGCCCCAGCACACGCGTCCCAGAGGGGCGGTTCCCTCGTCCTCTGCTTGTGTGTTACTGCACCATCTGTCCCCCTGCTTGGTGGCGTTGTGGTGGGCATGTTGTATCACCCACCATAGATGTGCACACACACAAACAGTGAAGCCCTGAGGATGGGGCATAAAAAGATGACTAATAAACATAAGCGATGAACTCCTCGAGACAAATAGCAGAGAATGAAAATTCATTCCCACCTCTCTTTGCACAGGGCCACAGCGGCTGGCAAGTGATTAATTGAGGGTTTACTGCTCACCATAAATTGTTCTCCTCCTCTACGGCTCCCCTGAGGGCCGGCCACTTTTTACAGCTCAAGGCCCAGGCAAGACACCCGCCACACGCACGCACACACTCATGCGCTGGCTAAATAAAATACTGTTTAGAGCAACAAGAGGAGGACTGCAAGCGTGGCTGGAAAAATAAGCCAAGCTTTGTTAGTCTGATTCGGCGGAAAGATAAGTGGTTTTTGTAGTATGTGACACCTACACAGCCTCACATGAATTCCAATGTATCATCATATCTCATGCGCACACTCTCCTCCTGCCAGCCTGCCCGCCAGCCACCTCCTGGGCTGGAGGTTAAAAGGCCTGGCTGTCAATCAGCGCGGCTGCTGACATCAGCGATCACAACACAGAGTCTGCTCTTTAAGAGGAGCGAGCGATCGACGCTGACAGAGAAGAGCACTCAGAACAAGAGAGGGAGAGACGGGGGTGAGGTGCCAGAGAGGGATGAGAGGTACATCAGGAAAGAGGGGAACCTACTAACTGGGTTAGAAGAGTGCAAGACCCCCCTCAGCTCTCCTCCCCCTTTATGGTGAGAGAGAGGGAGAGAGAGGACCCTTTTAGAGGGGGCACAAATTGCCAATGGGGCAGAAATGAAGTGTTTGAGAGAAGCACAGGTCCAACCAAGTGTCAGAGCTGGACCTGCAGATGGGCTTTTCATTATCTGCACCACTGTGTATAATGTATTAAAGAACATTATGTATGAGAAAAGAGACTGAAATTTATCTAAACCTGCCACCCACCATAATAACAGTGATGTAAGTGGCAGTGATCCTTAGAATCAAAAAAATTTTTTTTATCCATATTAATATAGAATAATAACAAAAAGCTTTTCCACACATGCCCTCCTGAAAATTCTTGTTAAATTTTCAGAAGAACCAGTCAACAGTTGTGCAGTGTCTCTCCCATCTCAGCTGCTGAAGCTTGTAACTCCTTCAGAGTAGTCGCAGGTTCTTGGTGGCCTCTCTCAATAGTCTTCTTGCACGATCACTCAGTTTGTGAGGACGGTCTGACCTAGGTAGATTTACATTTGCCATATTTCCATGTCTTGACAAATTTAACTGAACTTTTGGGGATGTTCAGTGCCTTGGAATTTTTATGTATCCATCCCCTAACTTACACTTTTTAATAACCTTTTCTCTGGGTTGCTTGGAGTGTTCTTTTGTCTTCATGGTGAAATGGTAGCCAGGAATACTGATGAACCAGTGACTGAACCTTCCAGATGTCTTTATGCTACAATCACTTGAGACATATTTACTGCACTCAGGTGATCCTCATTCCACTAATTGTGAGACTACTAGGACCAATTGGCTGGAATGAAGTCACCGTAAAGGGGGTGAATATTTATGCAATCACTTGTTTTACCTTAAATATTTTTGTTTAATTGACATTACTATTAGGGTTGGGAGAAAAAATCAATACAGCATAGTATCATGATATTTTGTCTGGTGATATATCGTATCGTCTTGTACACCAAGTATCGATTTTTTTTAAATTAATTGCTAATATGAACTGAATTCTATGATAATGGAAAAATAAAATCAATTCTTTGGACAGTTGTTTGTTCAGTGAGGCCATAGAGCAGGAGAAAGTTAGTAAAACAAACATGGCAGCACCAGGGGAAGGACATTAGGAATGCAAGCAGGGCATGAATGAGATGGACATGACACATTAGGTTTGCAAGAAGTGCTACATGAAAATAAAATACCATGGAAATATGACAAACATGAGTGCAAGACCAATGCTACATTGGTTAAACAGTTGAAAAAATTGTATAGATTGCAATATATCACAATCTATGGTATCGCAATTGCTATAATATTGATTTGTGACCCAAGTATCGTGATAATATCATATCGTGGGATCATTAGTGATTCCCACCCGTAATTACTATGTAGAAATTTGTTTTCACATTGACATTTAAAAGTCATTTTGGAGTTGAAAAACAAAAGTGTCTATCTACAATATGTTTATATTTAATCAGTCAAATTATTTCAGCCTTTGAAATAAACGGGCTGTGATTGTTCCAGCTAGAGTAAGTGACAAGTCTTATAAATGTATTTTGAAACAGAAAAAAGGGAATAGAGATTGTTTTTACATGGGCTAGCAAAACCTCAGTGGGCTAGCTTAAGAAATGAATGGATAAGTCATACGGTAGTTAACAACCACCAAGTCTTTTCTTGGCAAGATGTGCCTTACAACTCATAAAGTTCCAGTACGTCTTACTACTTTACTGGACATATGTGCTTTTTCCAGTTGAGCTTGTCATTGATAACACCTCTGAACCTAACATATGAACCATGTTCAAGTGCATATGATACTTGGCAAACCAAAAATCCATACTTTCTAAAATACTATTCATGCAAGCTATCAGCTTGTGTTAGTTTTTATCTGCAATGAAAATATTTGTATCATCTGCATAGTATCATCTGCATATAACATTAAAAAAACTTTGTTTGGCATTTAAGGCAAGTTGTTGATGTAAATGAGAAATAAAAGAGGGCCCAGTATGCAGCCTTGTGGCATACCACACTGTAAGTTACTGTATGGTGGATTCCAAGGAGGAGCAAACCTGTTCAAAGATTAACAAAGGTCTTTATAAAAAACTGAACTTTAATAATGAACTAAAAGTGGTGGCTATAGAACATAAATGGTCTTGGCTGCTGGCTCAGAGAGAGTGGCTTTTGTAGACTCTCCACAGGTGTAGGTGATCAGAGGCTGATTGAATGCAAGGTAAGCCGTGCCAACTAGGAGTCAGTTTATGGAGGTCATTGAGTGCCACCAAGGACCAGGCGTATGGCAGCCATACAGTACCTAAGAGAAAAAAATAATTAGTATGGCACATATCAGGCATATTCCCAATATCAGAGAATGGGTGGTAAAGAACGTACTGGAAAGCAGAAAAGAGTAAGAAACAGCTTCTCTTCATACAGTCATGGACAAAAGTATTGGCACCCCTGAAATTTTTCCAGAAAATACACCATTTCTCCCAAAAAATTGCTGCAATTACAAATGTTTTTGGTATACACATGTGTATTGCCTTTATGTGCATTGGAATAATACAAAAAATCCAAAGAAAAAAGACAAAATTAATATAATTTTACACAAAACTCAAAAAATGGGTCAGACAAAATTATTGGCATCTCTGGACATTTTCAAAAAACATCTCAAGCACCACCTGTTCACCACAGCCTACAGTCTTCACTAAACCACCCCTTACACTCATCCTACCCCTCACATAGTTTGTCCATGTCTATGTGTTCCTGTAAAGCGTCCTTGGGTTTCTTGAAAAGCGCTTTATAAATTCAAGATATTATTATTATTATTATTTTAAAACTGTGGGTAAATCATTGTATTTCAAGCATCTGATGCTCATTTAAACTTACCTGTGGCAGTAACAGGTGCTAGCAATCTAGAAATCACACCTGAAGCAAGTTAGAATGTATAAAAGTTGACTCAGCCTTTGTGTTGTGTTTCTGTGTGTGTCACACCCAGCATGGAGAAGAGAAAGAAGAGCCCAGAATTGTCTGGGGACCTAGGAAGCATAATTGTGAAAAAATCTGAACAATCTCAAAGTTTCAAGACCATCTTCAGAGAACCTTTGTCCACTGTGCGTAATATAATCAAGATTATATTATATACAGTATATACCAATAATATAAACGTCATCACCCCCACCAAGCTGTCCACAGTGAAACTTCCTGAGGATTCCCTACTGTTGACACATTATCTCACTACCACTTCACTAGTAAACTTTACAAGTTTATGTTAGCAGCTAACCTTAAACATTACAGGACAAACTCTCACAGCTCTGTGAGACTGCTCAGGCACAGCAGTGCTATTGAACTATCCCACCAGTATGCTCACAGCAAACACCTTGATGTTTAGAGGCTGTAGAAGGTGAACCAAAGTCAAGGCCTAAATTTAAACAAGACTGCTTTTAATGTTGCAGGTGTTGGCACAATCTGCCAGAGGAGAAATGGCAGGCAGAGTCAGGGACAATCTTACAGTCAACTCTTAATAATCTTCCTTTCATTCTTTTCCACATCTGTTTTATCTTTTCCTGCCATTCTTGTCATTGCTCATACCAAATTTTCATATTTATTTTTATCTCTTTTGCGTCTTTTATTTCCATTGTTTTTGTATTTATTGCTTTAATCTTTTATTTATTCATTAATGTTTCATTGATGTTTTTGTGTTATGAAGACTTGCTTTTACCCTTTGTTTCCTACGTGTCCTTTGGGCTGGGTTTTTACATTTTCACCTTCTTGCCTTCTGTCTAACTTCAGATTGATGGAACAATTCATTCTTGGTGTGTTCTCCTATGTGGTTGATTTTTTTTTTTTGTCTTTTCCTAATGGTTTTGGGGAATTTTGGGATCAGTCAAAGTACTTGATTATGGCTTGTTTTTAAAATTTGCTTAAACAAAAAAGTTTTAGGTGTGGCTGATACGTGTTTCTCATTTGTTTTGCTGTAAATGTGATTATAGGCAGACCCTTGCACACAATACATTTTCCCTGTGCATCATAAGAAGTCAGAGGATGATTATTACTCTCCATCCTTAAAGGAACAATACTGTTTTGGCAATAGTCCAATAGTTGAAAAAATCTTACACTAAGCCCAGGATTTAGGCCTGATAAAAGCACTAAAGGGGAGGTCAGGGAATTACAAAAGGTTTTTGAATATGTCACTAGAGGTGATGCTAATCCACAGTTTAGATTTTTCACTGCATAAGGAAAAATTCAATTTTCTGGAATCACTAGATTTCATTCTCTGGGAACCATTAATGCCTGTGCAAGATTTCATGGAAAACTGTCCTGCAGTTATTTTTGCTGCCCTTTGCATGGCTGTGAATCTAACAGCCTCAGAGATACTTTGCTAAATGTTTGTGTTCTTCTTCACTGTTCTTCTCTTCCTAACTCCTCCTGTCCTCCCCTCCTTCCCTCTTTTTTTTTTTTTTTTTTTTGCAGCATCAGCATGTGAGTTTGCAGACATTGTGGAGCTTCTACTGAACGCCGGAGCCGACCCATCTATCAAAGACATGGAGGGTTCTCTTCCTGAGGAGGTCACTGAATCCAGCGCCATCTCCTCTCTCCTGCGTCAGTACACCGCTCCCAAAGGCTAGACCACCCACCTGCCATCACCCAATCCTTCCCCTCATCCATGTCCTCCTCTGTTCATCCATCCTCTGCAGTTAGTAAACGTGGATTTTAAAGGTTTTATTCAACTTAATTTCCAAAATACTTGAGGTGAGTTTGATTTTGGTGGCTTTGGGAGCAAAAGGTGGAAAAATAACCCTTCCGTTGGATGAACTACATTAAATGAAGCACACCACATCTATTTTCAATCATTTGAATATTGAATATTGACTTTAATTAGCCAGTAGGGTTGGGTGATATGCAAATCACAGAGATTTACTGAGGAAGCTGGACTTTAAATACCTGTCATTGTGAAGAATAATCACATTAAATGATTATGGAGGAATGGTTGTATTTAAAATTGGAGTGACAGGTTTGTAAACCATTATGATCAAATATCTAATTATGACAAGTTTTTAATTGCTGGAGGAACCAGAAACAGACATTCCCAACACATATTTTATTTCAAAATGGTATCAAATCTGTAAAAAGTCATATTAAACACACTGTATGATGTTATTATTGCAATATAGGATTGAAAACTGTAATAGAAGACTTTAAACATATCACCCACTCCTACTGCTCATATCTGACGAGCCAGCCTCAAGCCCTCTGACTGTTTGTTTATGAATCAGTTGTGTTACATTCAAGGAATGCTTTAATCATCTTTTCTTTATCACATTAAAGTCTTCAACAAATCGAGTCCTTCTGGTTGTTCTCTGTGCATTAGAATCACCCAGACCAAGCATGCAAATGTCCATTAAACACATCAGTACACTTTTGATTAATGTGAAATAAATAATCATTCTCACTGGTATCATCATAATAATCTTAATTTACACCTACCTACCACTGTGGTCTCTACAACCTTCCTGTGTAGTATTATGTCATATAGGAGAGATCTGGATGTTCTCCAAAAATAGCCAACACATGGTCTGAATCCAAATCTGCTTTTCTCCTCCTCAAGCTGATCAGCACATTCTCTCTGCCTCAGCTCATACACACACAATCCATTAGATGAGAAAACACTAAATCTGGATTGAGGATCTTAACTACAGCTTCATGAAGATGCACATTTTGTACACAACAAAGCTTAATCCACTACTCTCTAACACGCTCCCTCGCTCCACGCCTGCCCTCATTCTTCAGTGTTTGACTTAAATCTGCGGCGACGCAAGGCGTTAGGTAACTGTCTCAACATGTCTGCTCGCAGCCTGTCACTCACTCACAGATCTGTGACGGCTGTGGATCGTATACACGGCATTGGTAGTCATCACCAGAGACACCACTTCAAATTCAATCTTTGTCCTGACAGCTGTTGTACAGTGCCTGCAGTCAATTGAGATGCAAGTGAGCGATTCTCAACATGAGCTGAATTAAAATCTCTAAAGCATCATATCTGCATCCATCCTCCTTCACAAATTGCAAAAAAAAGAGGCCTGAATGTCTCATCATTCACTTTGGTAGACTCTGGTGATAAAGCCTTCCTCCATGTCTGCACACCCCCTCATGAATTCTGAGGACCCCCACTCGAGCTGAGAAGAAACCTCTTGAGTATTCAACCTGAGTCTGAGACGCGCAACAATCCCACAAAGAGACGACCAGCGACCGTTGTTTTTGTTATGAATTCCACCCACACAGCCATTAGGCCGTCGGTATGTCTCTAAAGCCTGTTTGGGGGCCCGCTCTTGTCTCCTCGTTGCTTCTGCAACCCCTTTATGCTGCCTTGAGGTAAGAGAGGGTGACGGCAGGCCTGCTTCACCCCCCAGATCGTCTGCAAGACTCTGACACTAAGCCCATTATGCTTCCATTATGGGGCTTCAATTTTCTTTTGAGCCTTTCACTTTTGACACTGCAGCTCGCTCCCTCCACAAACTGCAGACTCACACACAACAACCACACACCTCAATATGGATCACCTGTTCTGAATATTTATACTTTTTTTGGAGGTGAAAGTAATAAGTGACGTATTCTTAAAAAGTAAACCTCAGTTTTGAGGTACTAGAATTTTGCTTGAGCTCAGGAGAAAGGATATGCTGTGGGTTTTCAAAACAAATCAACTAAAATTTGTATGAAACAGCCCTGGTTTGTAGTTCCTTTACTCTTCTTTTAATCAGAGATCAGGACCAGTTTGGAGGTTTTAGTTAGAATACATTTACAGTCAACTGGTCAGGTCAGGTATGGCAGCGTATGCTGCTTTGGCACTTCATTACGTCAGCCTTGGTCCTGTTCTGCTCTGGCCTCCTGATGACCATCCTCAAGGTCTGCGCCAGGCCATGCCCCATCTTTCCAGGTATCCTCCCAGCTGCCCCCTCCTCAATGTACACAGTCAACCGAGGCATCTGAACCAGCCCACCAGGTCCTTGGCACCCATAGGCTGTAGAACGAACTGGACAAACCCTGTGTGACGTCAGCCTTCTGCTTACACTAGGCAGACTCAAACAGCTCTTGAAGCCAATCCGTGGCAGCTTCAATATTGAAAAGCGGTCTCAACCGAACTTTGGATCAACCTAACAGCCCGCCCACTAAGCATGACTTCCTGTCAGCCTGATAGCTAGCACTCTGGTTGACAGAAACATAGCCTCTGCCTGTCGAGCCAATCAGTGAGTTTTTTTTCCTAAATATAATGTAAACTATTGTGGAACAAAAAAAATTAATCCCCTGTACAGTGAGAGCACATGAAGACATTAGCTAATGAGCCACGTTTGGTTTTTTGAACCAGGCTGTAAACCAGTTTATTTCTAGTGTAAAAACCGTCTGTTTAACAGGTGTCAAGACAGGACTTCTGGTGTTCCTGCAGCCAGCCTCAAGCAGACACTCAGGGTATTGCAATTTTTTTGCACTTCTGCATTGGCTTCATTTTTCAGGACGGGAGGTTGCCGCTTATTTGCACCTAGTATGAGGTGAGCTGGATCAGGCCCAGGTAAGCGCAGCTACCATTCCCATCACCACACTGTCTTGCTCAGCAGACCCATCACCCCATGCTTGAGTCCAAGTCAATGGTTGATCTCAGTCAGCAGATCGATGGATCTCTGCAAAGGTAGGTGAACTGCTCCATAATTTCCATGCTTTCACCTTTCACAGACAGATTCAATGGCAGCATCCAAGGCACCTCTAAATGACTGGATTACCAATCAGCCTCCTCACTAAGCAAGTTAAGAGCCTCTCAAGGATCTCTAAAGCCTCTGCAAGGATCACAGAATCATATAATAAGTCTAGATCAGTGATGTGGACATCACCAAATGACCATATCCGTATCCAGCCCATACAGGTACTGAAGAGCGTAGGGGCTAAGACACACCTCTGCTTCACCCCAGAATCAACTGGGAAGAAGTCAGGGATGGAGCCACACTTTACAGCACTCTCAATACCAGAATATAGTTCTGACATAAACTGGATGAGCGAATGTGGCATCCTGGAGAGCTCCAGAATACTCCAGAGGGCCTCTCTACTCACAGCTGAATGTCATCTGGAAGTTAACAGAGGCTGCAAGCAACCGTTTTATTGAATTCCCGTTCAACTGGGTCCAGTTTTAGTCTCAAGGACATTTACCGTTTAAAGTTCATCTGTAGGAAAGATCTGCAAGCATTTAAATCAAGACCAGAGTTTCAGAGTGGCAGCTGCACACACTTAATGACATCTGTTGCACTTTCTTCTGGTATATAAACCACAGCCAATATTTAGATTAAAAAAAAAGGAAATAGGTCTATCCGGAGTTCAACAAAAACCTGAGCAAGACTTGTTGGTGTCAATATTCATTCAGATTTTAAAAAAGAGGCAGTGGTCCTGTAAACTGTGATGGATTTGTATGTTTATGTGTGTGCAAATCTTCTCCCAGTCTTTCTCTGCCCATCATTGTGCACACCCTGTCTTTCCTCATTTACCCTCTCCTTTCACTCTTCCTTTCTGTAAAAGCAATATCATGTTGAAGCTTGGGCCAGCTCTTAATGCAACCTTTTACCCCTACCTCTTTATTTAACACTGCACCCCCACCACACACACACTCGCCCTGGAAAGCATAGTTGGGATAGTCAGCACAAATCTGTTGCAAAAACACTTCCTTCTTCTGTGATGTACTGACACAATGTGTCAGGTTTATGCCAAAAGCCTTCAGCGTTGAACAAAAAAACAATGCAGAAATACAAAAAAGGAAAAGAAGTCTGCAGTTCCCCAAGTGTCCACTAGGAACTGTCCACAGAAACTAGGAAACCCCCAGTACAGCCCATAGTAAAATGCTTGTTTTTCAGCAGAAATAATTGTGTTTCTTTCTGGCACATAAACCATGTTTGTCTGTACAGGCTATTTCTTGAATGTTAATACTGGAAGGGTGATTCTTTTGATAACTGATCTATTTTGGTTGTTTCAAAGATCAAAGCTCTTCAAATTAAGCCCAAGAAGGGGATGGCTGATGTGGCTTACTAGTGGATGTATCATTGCTGTTTTCCATTTGTTTTCATTGTTAGGAATAGGCTTGCTAGGCTAGCTACTGGACAAGCTGGGTGAGATTGATGGCTGTGTGTGATACCAAGATATTCATTGGTCAACTTCTCAATTAGCAAGAAGAAGGGCAGGATATTGTCCTCAGCCTCGAGATACGTATCACGTGACTAAGGCCATGATACAATACATATCATGCACAATGATTTGGCATAATAAACATGCCATAATAAACATGTCCAACACAGAAGTAACTACCACAGCTGTTCTTGATTGTAGAGGAAACAGAAGAGGTATAGTTTCAAGGCTCTTACTCTTTGAAACACTTAATACAGATCCTAAGAGATCCAGTTGAATTAAAATTGTCTGTTTGTAATAATTTTGAAATTAATTAATTAAAATACAGAAAAAAAGAATACCCTGCTGTTGTCTATAATATGTTGGTTTCTCTTTGTTATAAGGCAAGGTTCACTTGACAGTGTGTGCTATATTGATTTTTTTTAACACAGGCCTTGTAAGTTGGACTTTCCTTTTCCAGGGCTGTGACTGCCATCTTTGGGCTTCACAACACCTCTTTAGAGACCAGTGAGTGACTTCACTGAGGTTACGTCCAGTTTTTAGGGATTGCATGGTCATAGCATCTGTTTCACACATGGACTAAAGTGTCAGTTTGAAACTGGTCAGTGCTCACCACCAAATCCTGAATGAGAAACCATGACCCAAATTCCCCCAAAATTTCAGCCATTAATATCTATCAAACAAAAAACACTGGAGTTTGGACTTCAGACGGACAAAAAAACATGAGACAGGACAAAATAAACATGTTTGAAATGGAGATCATCACAGAAGCCCTGGGAGGACATGCATGTATTCATTTTATTTAACTCCAGTTCTTATTATGACACCTAAACTGTGGTTGCTATCAAGAGAGCTAAAGACTTAACACAATAACGTTTAAATACCAGCTTTATTAACCCAAATTAATGACATAAATATGTTGATCTCAAAAATACAACCTAAATGCACTCTCTTTCATGGTAAAAGGCAAACATTTCTGACCCACTGAAAACCATTTGAAACCAACTTTTGGGTCCCAACCCACCAGTTGAGAACCACTGCACTAATGATCTACAAAGGCCTCCAACACAACAAACATCAACCTTTTGTTCTTGTCATTACAAATCACAACATGTAGTTTCATGTCACTAAAAACAAGAGCAGGTCTTGGCTGTGCCATCTATTAGATTTATCAAAGAGCTCCAACATTTATCAGCCATAAGCAAGAACCAAACATCCTTTCTTCTTAACATGCAGAAACTTGGAGTAGAACCAGACACATGGGTGAACAGCCATCTGCCAAAAAGAGGGACAGAGGGAGAGAAAAAATGAGGAAAGCACAGAAACCCTTGGAGAAATAACACAGCAAAGATGATACCTTATAATTTTCTTGTAGTATCATGAGAAGTTGTAGAAGAGTGACTAATGCTGCAAAAATAATTAAAAAAAACTTGTCATGTCTGATGATAAAATACTTAGAAGTGACAGTGGAGCAGGTCCAAACACATGATTCACAAGGAAGTATCTGTGTAGGTTCTCAGTCATCCAGGTCATTCGATCAGCTCTGGATACACAAGGAAGTATTTATCATGGTTTCCTGTGGCTCATGGACCCTCCTCCTCTGGTTACCTGTCATCTATGAGCAGCAGGATAATTATAAAGAGGAAAAAGCCTGGTTTTGCATTAAAATAGCATTGAGCTCACAACCTTGAGGGTGTCATTGAGAGGCCTCTGTTTGACTCCAGTCCCGCTTTAAGACTCACTCAGTCATCCCGTTGATCATTGTTCACTGCGGCCCGATGGAGTCGTTTGCCGAGAAAAATGCCCTGTCTCCAAGCTGCAAGATTGACTTTCAGTGAAAACAAATCCCGTCTATTTTGCATGTTAATTTATTCTATTTTGCTTGAGACGAGAAAAAAAAAATACTTTCCTTCAGGAAGTTTGTAATAAAAGCCTGGCGATCAATGATAATGGCATTTGTGCTTGTGTTTGTCATCTTCGCAAAAGCAACAGTGGTGGAGTTTCCACAGATTTATTTGTATACTAGTGCTGTAAGTGGCGTGTAAATTATCCTAACTGTCTGTGTGGCTTTTTATCTTTGTAAGGCAGTACTATTAGAGCCTATCCATTATTGCCCATAGCCCAGCCAATCAATGCTTGTATAAAAATCATCTCAATTTGTAGCGTTTTATGCAAACGTGCAAACTCCAAGCAGACTGACTCTCTGCTTTTTGTTTTTATAATGAAACAGGAATAGCTAAAACACAAAAGAATCGATAACACTTAAGTTTGGGTAACACTGGCGTGCTCTTAGACAAGTGCTGCACGATGCTGCATACAAATAAGTTTCATACAGATGTACACTGTGGTGTAATTTCATTATAATTCTATGCATAGCTAGCCAACACAATAGTTACAGGGAATAAATCCAGTGTAACCTGGGAGGTTCTAACAGTGGAGCACTGCATTAAGAGAGGATCTGACAGCAGAGTAACAATATATGGTACATCAGAGCAATAGCTACATACACTTAGAACACGGATGCAACCAGTTCACAGATGGTGGGTTTTTAATGGCAAAGAAGAAACTTTGTCTATGCCTGTGATGTGGCTTTCGGGATGGCAAAAAAAGCCTGTTGGTTGATTGGGACACGTGTTTGGTAACATGATAACTTTGTGTAATCTGGGACAGTTATTCATGCACCCCTTACAATGACTTTTACTAACATGGGGAAAGGGTACAGGACTATTGTACTTAAGTAAAAGTACAGTTATTTTGGCTAAAATTGACTTAAGTAAAAGTAAAATTACTGGTGTATAAACCTGCTTGAGTAAAAGTAAAAAATATTTAATTTAAAATTGACTTTAAGTACTGAGTACTGAGTAGATACTAAGGCCGGACATCTAATCAATTTAGATTAAAGTCCCTGTAAAGTAAAATCCAAAATTTCTGTCTTAACACTCTGGATATGTTGCAATAAGGTTGCTGTAAACGTGAAAACACTGAGATCGATATGTGACTGAATTTTTTATTTAGACCATTAGAAAGTTTTTCACCTCTTTCCTTGCTTGGTTTAATCTGAGCAAGGCAAATATAGAAGCCCATCACATCACCAGTTCCTAAGAGGGATGACCCCGCCCTCCTAACGCTACAAGGATGTAAAACCACAGAGCAGTTAATCTCAGTACAGTCTGTTGTTAGCCGATGTCACTGCCTTCATTGAAAGTTAACAGCCAGCTACATGCTGTTTTTGTTCACTGTGAGGTAAATTTCTCAAATCTATCAGCCACAGTGGCCTACAGGTCATTACATTATTTGTGCCAGAAAACAGTAAATTTAATCTCAAACTTGTGTCTCTGCTCTGGCACAGATCCAGGCAGCTGTGCTCGTACTTCTTGTGTTTGGGTGTGGCTTCAGCTTATACAACTGACACGCCCATATCATCCTAGCACAAAATTACCTGCCTCATTTTTCAAGGTTTTGAATCTTAACTTTATAAACTTACCGATGTTTTTCATGACTGAAATTTGGCCTTATGGTTCAGAAGACAGTGGCCTATCATACAACGAACCTTAAAAACTGATTTTGATTCATTTTACAGGAACATTAAATCCAGGCATGGCTTACTATAAATTTCAAATTGCAGAAGGTGCAAATTACTTTAACCTGAAATGTGCCAAAATACCAGTTTAATACATTTTTGGGACAGAGATTGTATGCTCTTCCCATTATACCAGCATTCAAGTGTAAAGTTTTAAGAATGGCAAAAAATCTTACTTTCCTAAAAGTTGTATGCGTTTTTCGTGTTATAAAAGTGAGAGTGATATAAAAATTATCATTCCCCAATATAGCAATTCATACACAAAACTTGTTTGGCAGAGCTGTGTTATGTCATCACAGTTATTCACAAGGACAGTGAAATATTATCCTTCCTTATCAACAATAAAAACATTAGATAGGTAAAGTCACATGTTTATATTAAAGTGAATTAAAGCAGCTGTTTTGGGATGTTTTGGGATACTTAAGATTTATACTTAAGCAATAGTACTCTGATTAAAATATACTTAAGTAGACGTAAAAGTACTAACTTTAAAATGTATTCAAAAAGAACAAGTATCACAAAACACTACTCAGTTACAGCAATCTGAATAAATGTAGTTACTTTCCACATGTGAATGTTACCCCCTTTATTGTTTTTTCTGCTTTTTAAGAAAAACTTGCAAATTTCAATTTTAAGACAGATTTTCAGAGCAAGGCTGATAAACTATACTAGCTAGCACCTGCTTGCTGCTTTGTAATTGTGGTTGCTGACTTAAGTCTTAAATAAGAACATCTAACTACAGCCTCAGAGCTGCCGTCTGGCCATCCACGCTTGCTACTGATTGGAATCAAGCTAATCTAAATACTTTTAAAAATTCCACAGAAATTGGCAATTGTAGGAAACAGAAGTATTTAAACTACCTTTTAAATCAACAATAATGCAAAAAAATCCACAGGAAATACTGTGACAGAAATATTGTAATATGTTTGGGAAATGTGACTCATGATCTCAGTTGTAAAGAGTCCTGGCTACAGCCCTGACAAGAGCCTCCTAACCACCTTGAAATATTGGCATAGAAGCTAACAACCTACATTTGGACTTTTGTGCTGGATCACAAAACATATTTTGACATATTTCATAAAGCATTCTTCAACAAATTAACAGAAGTGTTAAGGAGAGATTTGACAGTGCAGCGCTGGATTTGCTGCTGTGTCTTTAGCACTGAGAGGATCAGTGAATCCAGCCGGGCATCTGTTTTTCCGCTTGTTTTTTTCCCTCTCTCTTTTTCCTCCCTCTTCATGTATCTTTCTTGTCACCCCCATCCTGAGAGCGAGAGAGGAAAGCAGCATCAATCACTGTTAACTGACTGACCACTGTCTGTTGGTGGTACTAAATGGATCTCAACAATTGAATAGAGGCCTAAGTGTGTGGTAAATGCTCTCAATGGGTAAATGAATTTGCGGGTTAACTCGCTCTAAGAGCGTTTCGATAAGGCAAAATAATAAAAACACCTACGGCAGATATTTTTCTTTTGATATATTGAAAACAAAGTTGAGCTGAAAATCTTAACTCTCCCATTCATCACTGCGAGCCAGAGCTATTAAAGAGAAAAGCACTCAAGGGTAACCCAAAGACAATTCAGCTTTATTTTCCTCATATAGATTTGACTGTACACAGTTCATACCATTACACAGAAGGCATAAATGAATAAATTCAGTGCTCTCTTTTACATCTTTTTCAAAGACACATGGCAATAATAAATAGCGCTCATGAAACAAGACGATCAACACGTTTGTCAAACTGTACAGAATTTACAACAATTAAGATGCAAACTTCCGAGGCAACACAGACCACACAAAACTGTCCTGGTAAAGACTTCGAGTATGACTTTTCAAGAAACACTTTAGGTTATAGCCTTTAGATTTTACTTGTGAAACAATCAATGGAAACTATATTCTAGTGTCTGTACTTTTGGGATTATTTTGTGTTTGTTCTGCACAACACTACACATGTAAGTCCAATACATGTAAAAAATAAACCTCAACACAACCAAGATTTTGAACTGTTTGACACTATAAACTCAGTTTTCATGCTTTAATCCTCAATATTAATATAATTTTAAAAATGTGTAATTCAAAGAATTAGAGCACAAAACTATCTTCTTTCTTTCTCCTTTAACTTCTTTTTTCCTCTTTATTTCCAAATATAGTTTACTGTTGACTTCTCTACTCAGTACCATAAATTTACTGGATAGCTAGGCTGCATTTGAAGGCTGTAATCTAAAGTGTTTCCTGATTTTCTTTTAAATTTTTCGCTCTTATATGGGATGCTCCACAAAAAGGGACTTTTTTACTACACTGGCGCCCACAGAGATGAAATTTGATTTTTTTTCTTAATTTTCAAAAACAGAAATACAAATATGTGTTTTTAGGTGAACCTTCCCTCTGGATGAAAATAGCTGCTGAATATGATGATCAACAGGTCAAATCAGCCTTTTAGCTGCTCTCTAAGCTGAAAGAGAGGCTGCATTTCTGGAGAATCTGAAACAGGCGTTGTACCTTTAGTGAATCGGCTGTCATGGAGGGTTTAAGATGAAGCTGTTGTGGCCTCAACTAAACGATCAGCTCTGTAGTCACGCCTGCAGTGAAGCTACAGCAGAGTATCAGCTTTGATAGTGGGGGGCTCCGTGGTAATCCCTCTGACATGAAGGCCAGGCAGGGGAGAGAACAGACTGACGACACATCTGGGGTCAGTAAGTAGGTTGATCGCAGGCAAAGCTGGAGCTCTGCTGGACTGAGTAGATTACCAAGAAAAGCTTTGATCAGACTTGAGAACAGAAGGGCTAACACAATGCAAATTTTTTATCAGTGCTCCAGCTAATACTTGTGGGTTACTTCAAACATCAAATAAATGTAACCACAGACTTTTTCAGTATTGTCAATAGAAGGGTTTGTATGTCTTATAAAATAATATCTCCTTGATTTTTAACTGTGCATACAAAAAAATAAACAAATAACTTTGATATGCATTAAATTACTGGAAGGATTGAAACCCTAAACTTCTTGACTGTCCTCCAACACATTAACTTTGATGCCTGTTCAGTCTGAAAACAGATAATTTAATACTGACGGATGTCAGACAAGAACAAGTCAAGCAACTATGCCGTGTGCACCTCACTCAAACAGAGGGGACATCAGATTCTACTGACAGACAGACGTATGGACAGACCACCTACTTCCTAATAACTTGTAAGCTTCAGCAATACATTAAAAAACATCAGCATGGTTCAAAATTCACACTTGTGCCACTGTTTTGTAAATTTCTCTCCCAATGAAACACTGTGTTTTTGCCTTGTGCATATGTCTCTCCTCTTTCCCGCTTCTCCTCTCTCTGTCCAGAAAAAGAAGAGGAGAGTAAAGTGCATCGCCAATGTAAAGGCTCTGACATGGCCCCACTGCAGTCACTGCCATCAATCAGAAGCATGCAGGTGCCTCCTGGGTCTCATAGGGACTTGGATCTAGATTGTAGCCCTAATGTTGTAGCTGTAATACAGGGAGGGTGTATTTTGGGGGCTCCTCTTCGAGAAAAATCCATTGATTAATTGGAAATCCAGTCTCCTTTTCAGAGTGAGTGAACAAAATAAAGTCAGATGATAACAGAAGATTGTATGATACAGTGTTGAGGTTGAACATTCTGCCATGTGGAGGTGTTTTTTACTGCTTTTTTCCAGACTACACATCTCACCCGCTTGTTTCCTCATTGCAGAGGGACTGAGAGTCAGCCTTCCTCTCGTCTTTCTCCTCCACTAAACGCACCAGTCTTGCTGGTTGATGGAAAGAAATGTAAAAAGCCGTGTAAGTCTGTTCTGTCATATCCTCACAAAGATCTTCAACTCTCAAAACTGGGAATGGTCCATCTCGTCCAGCCATGATGCAGGGCTGGTAGGGAAGTCAGGATATCCTGTACTGCTGCCTGTGGAGAGGTCCGAGGTAGGGCCCCCTGCCATGGCCCTCAGCGCCTGTCCCACGCCACCCGGGCCGCCCTGCACCACCAGACTGTCCATACTGAAGCCCAGGTTGTTGAGGAGGGGGGTGTGGCTGGGCAGAGAGGCAATGGAGGAGGGTGACTGAGGGAGACCATAGGGGCTTCCTGCTCTGATGTCGTGGTACGGCTGTCCTGTTGCATCGACGGAGAAGCCGCCGTTTAGCACAGCACTGTTAGTGACATCACCAACGCTCCCATAAAGCCCATTCGTGTGTCCGAGATCCGAGAGGACCTGGTCATCTGTGGAGGAGAGAGCGTCACTAAGCATGAGGGGAAGATTTTAAACACATCATCAGTGCTGTCAGCTGCAGGAGCATTATATAGCGGTTATATTTCAATACAGTTAAGTGCTTTTATGAGTGAGATTTATTATGGCAACGTTATGTGGATTTAAAGAAGGTACAGTAAGTGGACCACCGAACTGCAGAAGTATTTAACAAGCACTTGTTGGAGATAAATGATGCACCTTGTCTAAAAAGGAGGTTTGTTTTTGGTGCAATTACTGCAGCACAAAATATTTGTTTCCATCTCCATCCCTCCTCGGGGTAGATTCAATAACAACACAGCCTACCAGCACTTTTTCTCTAATTGGCTAAAAGCTTCACATGCTTTATAGAGTTTCTGTCACCATGTTTTCATTTCTCATAAAAATGGCCTTCTTTTTAAAAGTGGGTTGAAGATTTTTATGACGATCCAAAATGGGCTCTGTGAACATTAAATAACACAAGGATATCTAAAATGTCGTTTGCTTCCCACTAAGGGCCCTCTCTCTTTTCCAATAAGCTCCATCATGGCGACAAACTCAGGGAGAGGGATGCGTCACAGGGAGGAGGTGTGAGGGGAATGGAAAATGAGAATGCCCTTTTGGATTTGCAAGAAACAGTTTACTGAAACGACACACGAGAACAGCTGAAATGCCACAAAGACACATTCAATTGCTGTCGCACTTCTAACCGTGTCATTAAAGAGCTTGTAGACCCTTTTAATTCCATTAGCGCAACAATCGGATTGACAACTCCCTTTCAGGAATCTCTCTTATCAATAACAGATATGCAGAGTGAAGTTCTCCACACAGTGCATACCTCTGAAGCTCAGCTCACTGTCACTGAGTCCTGCGTCGTCCGCTGAGCTTTCTTTCTCCACTTTGGTTCCTCCCCGGTTGCGTTTGACACTTTTATAAAACTGAGTCCAACGATGTCGACCTGCATCTTTCTTTAGACGCTTCTCCTTCGCTCGCCTGTTCTGGAACCAAACCTGACAGAGAAAATACAGTCCAGCTTTAGTACGGATCAGAGAAAATGTGGCTAATTGGCAACCTAAGTTCTCTAAAAATAACATTTTACTAAGTTTCCTCTTATGACCCCTCACCCACTTCTTCCCTCCCAAATCGCCTAAGATTGTTTCATTTTTTCTGCATATCTGTATATACTGATACTCACATACATTTTCTATCATTATCAATGTATTAATTCTCTATTGACTATTTTCTTAAGTCTTGATATAGTTATATAGTGTAAAAGAAATGCCATTTGACGTTGACCACGCGAGAATACTAGTTTCAGCATACCTTAGTTTTGTTTTTTCTGTTGTTGCTTTTCTTTTTTGTCCCATTGTCTGTCCTGTTTGTCTATAGCCACCTGTCTGTTTTTGCTGTTACCAATTCAGAAAAATTAAAAAAAAAAAAGGGGTAATCACTCATAATTATCTATTACTTTAACAAATGATCATGCCAATAGTAATCATAGATATCAGCCTTTTTAGTTAAATCTTATTCATTGATTGATATTACTTCAGATGTTCTTAATAGTTTGCACTTTTGCCAAAAATGAAGGAAATTGAAATGTTCTGACATTTGGGTATTCAGCGAACAGATAGAGCATGAACAACCTGGTGTACATCAGAGTTTTTTCATCATACAGTGAGAAAAAAAGATCATTTCCTTATTCCGTATCATTTAAACAAAAAATAAAAATAAAAATAAAGTTCAAGTTCTTTATAGAGCATAAAAAGACTTGATTATATGTAGCTGTTGTGCTAATTTGCATTGACGATCATTACTGATATGGTGATAAATGCGCACTGTCCAAATTTGTTCATCTTCATGAATAAATAATGTTCAGCGTTCAACATTAATCTAGTTAATCGAGATTAATCTAGGTCCACAATTAGTGCACACATTTTTTCTAATCGGGATCAATCACATGCTTTATTGTCCCTTTCAACACACTTTGGTTAAGGCCATGACAGCTCTGCAGCCACAGTGATGTAAAATAAGTCCACCACTGCCTCTTGAGGTTTCATTTCACTTTTAACTCACACACAGCTCAGTGGACAAGTCAGAATTCATCTGCACCTTTTTAATGATCTCTTATTTGATTTTCAATCCATAGCAAGTTCCTTTTTTCGTGGTTAAGTCTATGTCTAAATCTTCGATCTACCTCTAAAAGTAGCTCTTTACCCAAAAAGAAGTCGATCACCCTTGGTTTAAGACAGCATAAAAATCCAAAATGACACAAAAACTGTTTTTGTAATGAAAAGGGTGTGATTAATCATGATTAACTACAGAAATTATGGGATTTATTGCCATGAAAAAATGTTTATCTTTTGAAAGTTCTGAAATAAATACATAAAACTGTTATTAAGGAAATTCCATTCACGTAAATATATAAACAAATTCAAAAGGAATTTGTGGCAAGTTGCAGTATCTTGTTTTTGAAGTGAATTTAAAAACGGCTCTAATTGCAATTGTGTTATCACCTTTATACCTTTACACCTTTATAATCATTACTAGAACAGTTTCATTAAATCTAAAAGAAATACCACTTTACTGCTATATTCATTAATAATAAATTAACACTTGTCTTTATAATAATTTGGTTTAGTGTTTATTATAAATATTAATGATTAATGCTGGTCTATTATAACAGGCCACAACAGAGAATACGGTCTAGACCTGCCCTCTTTGTAAACCAGCTTGAGGAAAACTTTGGTTATGAATTGCCGCTATACAACCAAAATTAATTGATTGATGGAACTTTTACAATCCTTTAAGCTCTAAGACAGCTTTGGCACAGTCTAAGACCTTGATTATTAAGTCTTGAGTGCCTGCTTAATGTTACTGAGGAAGCTTAATGATTAAACCAGAAGTGAGGTTTTAGAGAAATCTTAATCATTTAATTTTTTGTGTTTTGTTGTTGTGAGAAACACAGCTGCTCTATTCGTTGAAGGTCTAAGGAGAAAGGCGCCCATGGCCACCTGAGAAGGTAGAATAGAAATCTCACTGTACCTGTACTACCCTCATGTCCAGCCCCGTCTCTGAAGACAGCTGCTCTCTGACATGGCGAGCCGGCTTGGGCGAGTTTTTGTAGGCACTTTTGAGGGTCTCTAGCTGCTTGGCTGTGATGGTGGTCCTTGGCCGCTTGGTTCCCGCCTCAGAGTCATCTGAAACCATCATTACGAGAGTGAGTGACTCTGTCTTACATTTGTCACATTGCCTTAACAGGTAGTGCACCCTCGGCCTTTGAGTTGAGTATATGTGTGTTAAATGAAGCGAATGGTCATGTATGGAAACTTATTATTGTCCTTGTGCATCCGTCAGAGCACAGCAGAGGACATAAATCTAGCCAGACTAAGTGCCAGAGGAGCCGAGTTATTGGGGCTGCAGCGTATGAGAGTGTTGCTTCGCTTACATAATCAATCAGAGATGCATGGAAATCTCAGAAGCAAGGGAGAGAGGCGGCATCCACACCCAGACAACAAACAGCATAGATCCATAGAGAGGAGTCATTTTACTACATTACAACATGCTCAGAGGTGACATAGCTATACTCTACTGTCATCTTATGAACAATGATTTACTAAATACAAACAGGTCAGGGCAAGTTTTTCAGATATTTTTAAGTAAAGCTCCAATCTGTGTTTTTATTTTAAATTGACAAAAAAGGGAGAATGATTAACGATGACTTTGGAGAATAAAGAGGCATTCCATTTGAAGTAATACCATATCTATATCTATCTATCTATCTATCTATCTATCTATATATATATATATATATATATATATATATATATATATATATATATATATATAATGTGTCAAATAAATAGTTTAAAGAGGTATTTGTGGCAAAAATTGAGTGCTTTTCCAAATAAAACCATGAGAAATGCAAAAGCTCTAAAACTCATTGGCTGTGTTTGAATTCATGGAAAACAAGCCAGCTCAAAAATATAAGTTTGTGTGTGTTTTTATAACTGACCGGATTTTAGCTGATTTTAGCTTTCTTTTATAGAGACCTACCGTTTTGTTTGGCCGTCTCATAATCCACCTTGCACACCAGCCTCCCGTCCTCCATGAGGTAAAACTCGTCTCCCGTGGCCAGCTGTCGGCTGCACATGATGCAGGCGAAGCAGTGCAGGTGATACACAAAGTCCTGCGCCTTCCTCACAACCTGTGTGGGAGGGATCCCCTGCTGGCACGACGCACATTTTGTTCCAAAGCGTCTGCAGACGAATAAGAAGACAAGAGCTGCCATTAGAGCATTTAATGCTAACACCAGCAGGGTAGACTGACATCCTTCTCCTCTATATACCCATTTTACAGGCTGATGGAGATGGTGACACCAGCTGAGATTAAAATTTCACATGCTAGACAGCTATTTCTTCAGCTGCAGCCAAGAATGATGGCACAGTGTCTACATTAATAGTCTGAGCTCCAGCTGTTGTAGAGGGTAAAATCAGCACTGGAATGCATTTCTGTTAACGATAGACCTGTCTGAGGCTGATGGATGGAGAGGATCAATGCACTGTGTGGTGTGTGTGTGTGCATGTTTGCATGTTTATGTGTTTGCAGATGAAGTACTGAGAGCCAAAAAGGAGGAGGAGGAGTAGGAGGAAGAGAAAGAGGAGGAGGAGGGGTGCTCACAGTTAACACACCCTGAGGAGAACCAATAAAACACTGACTCAGGAGAGGCTTTAAATCACACAACCAACCCACTGAAATAAAAAGAGCAAGGTGAGGCCTCCAGATCACTGCTGGGAATCCGTCTATCTCTAAAGCATGTTCTTCAGACACACATGTCCCCCCAACCAATTTGAACATGCAAAGCACCCCCTCTTCTGTCCCCTGGGTCACCTAACAAAGTTAGACCCTGGTGAGACTACAGAGCTCTTTAGGTCGCAGTCAAGCTTTGAGCATTAAAACCTTTCAAACATGATTTAGGAAAAAGCCCAGATCTGCTGATCCTGTTTTGAATAAAAGTCAAACTCAATTTTCTTATAATGCCTCAGAAATCCAATCAAAGAAAGAAAGAAAGATAAAAAGAAAAAAAGAAAGAAAGAAAGAAAGAAAGAAAGAAAGAAAGAAAGAAAGAGAAATAAATTGTGACATGACAGAAAAAGAAAAAGGGGTAATGGGCTTATTTTCAATATTCTTTGGATGTCAGCAGAGAATACTGTCAGTAAAATTTGAAGTAAGGCTGGCCAATTAATTGTTATTTAAATGAACTGTAATATAACCTATTGCAACTTTAAATCGCAGGTGTAATATTTCTTGAACCTGAAAGTGTGTCAAAACACCAGTTTAATACTTTTTGGCAGCAGAGATGGTTATGCATCATGCAAATATTCCTGTGTCATTTTTTGTAGAGCAGTTTGAAAAATATCCTATATTCCTTGTTTTAGCAGATGTTTCTTATTAAACATTAGAATGACATAAAAATGATTGTTCCACTGGATACAACATATCATCACATTTGCTGTAGGATTCAAAGCAATCACAATTAGATATTTTTTTCTGAATTTTAAAGCCCTCGTTTAATCTACCTAATATTGTGCTGGTTATAATATAGAATAAACTATACTATACTAAAGTTCATATAAGGATTTGAATTAAAATATTTGCATATAAATATATTAACTGAAATTTAAATAAGAAAATGTAGCTTTAAAATTGAAGGGTCATATGTCATCAATAAAAAGGGATACTCACAGCCCAATCACTAATTACTGAATATTTCCAATAAACTTTCTTGTAATGGATATTGTATATGGATAACTGCACAAATTTTTTTCGCCTGATAACATTATTAAGCTGGACTTAGTGCAAAATAATAATAAAAACCAAAGGTCACTAAAAGAAACATGCACAAATAATTGAAAAACTACAAATACGAAGTCGAAACGCCTAATTTGCTAACAGCAGCTAAAAAAGGAAGCTAACTATTAAGCCTCAATGTTGCGAGATAATTTCGGTATAACATAAAAAGGTATTAATTTTCTACAAATGTGACAATTTGTCTTCTCAAAAATACCAGAATAAGATATTAAAGTTACCAAATTGTTAATTTGCTGTGTATTTTATCGAGCACGTGGTCTCACAATTTAGCGCTAAGAAACTACGCAGTTAAATAAACAGGGGGAGGGCAAAATAAAGGTTACAGAAAAGATGATTATCAGAGGGTAAAGTAAGCCAGAGAAACAGGAGAAAAATTTGAAAGCGAAACTGAAAACTTGCACTGACTTGAAGAAATCCTCCTTGCAGTAGACGTTTCCGGCCCGGGAGAAACATTTATCCGCCAGCGGTGTCTGACAGTCGGCACACTTGAGGCACTTGGAGTGCCAGTGTCTGTCCAGCACCTTCAGGATGAACTTATCCAGGATGTGCTGACTGCAGCCGGCACACTGAGGGATCTCTGCAGGGGGGAAACACACGGGAGCACCGGGCCACTAATGAGTCTGTATCAACTTTTTCAGCTTTTCTGTTTCTGAGGTCAGTCTTCATTCTGGTAGCCTAAACGTTATTTATAACAACAATCTCACACATTCCTGAAGAAAAATGATTGTTTAAATACTGTTTTGCACAAGCCATAAAAACATTAATTTATTAGGGAAAAAAACATTATGAAGCAGTGGGTTGAATTTTGGTGGGAAAATATATATCAAACAGACGGGAAACGGCGTATCTTTTTTCAACCGTTTGACATATTGTTTGTTTATGTATTGTATAAATTGTTTAAATGTGTAATGGCACGAGATAATGTTTTAAATAGCCAAACTTCAGAAGGCCCACATCCTTTGGGCTGTTACACTAGCACTCAGATAATCAATGCGTCTATACTACATTTTGGTTTAACATGCGTTGGTCCTACTTATTTCACCGTTTAAATCAATGTGCGATTTTTGGAATCCTTCATTTTTTTTAATATAATTATGTCTTTTAAACTGTAAAAACACACAAGCCTCAGTAATTGTTATTTTTGAAGTGATTATTAATGAACGTGTTGGTCTCTGTCCGTGGTGCTGAGCTCAGAGTTCGTTCCCACAACTATGCAGTCATTTTCCACCTTATTGTTGGCATTGATGTTTATTGATCTTTTTTGTGTCTTTATTTCAGTAGTTTCTCTAAAGCCCGGTCTGTCTGAGGTATGGGGTCATCGGAGTTAGCAGGTGAGTGACTGTTGGATGTACATCAGGGTCGAGACAATATTACAACATCAGAATCAAAAGAGGGTTTACTGGCAAACATTTACACATAGAAGAAATGTGGCCGGTGTAAAAACACGAACATAAAAAGGACAGAAAATACTGAAATAAAGACATTTTTGGCTGTGGAAAACATTACTGGGAAAGAGAGACAAAAAACACCATTCGAGTCAATTTATCACTTATCAATAATAAATTGTTGATAATATAAAATAAAAATATTAATACAAGTAAAGCAACCCCCATAGCTCTGTGTGTGTGTGTTTATAACAAGGGATAATAATTATTCTGTATTCAATATTTATGTCAATATTCTTATTGCATGGCAGCTGCGTTGTTTTATCGATAAAAACAATGGATTGTGTATTAGGCATATTCTATTATTAGATATAACGGAGAAATAGCAAGCTCCATTAGCCTGTGTTAACGTGCCTCAACCTTAAATCTGAAAACTAAGCCTGGCAATTATTTTAGCGTTTAATCCTCCTTTAATATTCCGTGAAATACTGCGGCGTTACTAAGTTCTCGTTGGCAAAATCACGTGATATCCGATAATGAAAAATCAATACTGAGGAGACAGGGATAAAGCTGAACACACGTGCACAGGAAACGTAGACGTTCCCCCTAAATAAATGGAGAGCATTTTTGTTTTAAGAATTTTCAGTGGGATTCTCTTTTTTAAGTTAAGCTAACAAACAGTTAAGGGAAAACCAAAGCTTCCGGGTTGTCCTACATCGACGTCAGTGCTGCGTGAAGACAACGTGGGCACGTTTTAATAACAAATTACTGCAATATGATATCATAAGTACACGTTGTATTTTACTAAAATTAAAATAAATAAATGCACAAGCTGACTAAAAAATTACAGATATGTATTATCACTGTTATTATTAATCACTATAAAAGCACAGTGAACATAGCTACTCTAGTCTGGAGGGGTTTAGTTTTACCTCAGTAGCTATAGAAATCATTTCAGTGCTGAAAAATAAACGAATAAAAAAGAAAATATGAAGAAGGAATAGCATTTTTCTTTTTCTGGTGAACTGTAATAATTATTGAAATTATATTTAAATAGCCTGTGGAGATTAGTGTGTGTGGATGAAGCTGTGTGAGGAGGAGTGGTGCTGAAAGGAAAGCAGCACGAGTTTGGCAACGACAGAGCGTGCGCCGTCCAGCTTCAGTGTGTGTGTGTGTGTGAGAGAGAGAGAGAGAGACAGAGAGAGAGAGAGAGAGACAGAGAGAGGAGCTCATGCTTCATATCTGTGTATCTGTTGTTACCACTCTCTCCACTCCTCACTACATTTAGTCTCATCACCTCCATCATTACAGACTGGAAGTGAAGCACATTTATTTCCAGTGGAATCCATTTACCAAACATCTTAAACTGGCTCTCTTTTTTTCCCCTTTTAAGTAGAAGAAGAATTGCAGCCTGGCAGCCTCTCATATTTCCAATTGTCCAATGATTTGTGGTAATTAAACGTGAAGTAAACACTTTGTCTCGCGGACTAATAGCCTGCAGGTTAAGGTTTGGATGTAATTGCCCTGAGTCAGCAGAGCACTCTGTCCAAGATATATTAAAATATGTTTGGATGAATTATCAGTGGCTTTTTATTCCAGGAATAATCCAGATTTAAATCCAGGATGCAGGGAAAGCTGAGTGGCAGGATCTTTATCCAGTCTTTTAATCTGGATGTAAAATTGAAGAGCACACATATTTAGCCAATGAAACACATTTCTGTTTAACTCAGCCTATTTTTTGTGTGCAGTTTACTTTGCTGAGAATGCGCCTGCATTTTGGTGCGTATAAAAAAAAGCGTGTTTTCGTTGTGGTTGTATTTTGGAGTTATTTCGAAACTTAGAAGCAGGAAACTAATATGTATGTTTCAGTTAAATGTTCTATAATCCGTATTTTGATGCAAACGCGCAATCCAGTCAGTAACAATCTAACTCAATTATCCCATTTTGCTGGATTATTATGTTTTGCGGTTATATCTTATTAGAGCTCGTCCATCTGCACATTTTTCTGTTAATAATTAGGTCACAGCAGAGATGTATCTGGCTGCACTTCTATCTTGATTGCATGGTCAGATTATAAAAGGCCTGGCACAGATTAACACTCTGGGATGAACAGATGTAAGGCTCTTCTCGCCTTTGATGATGGGAAATAACTGTGTTCATTTTTGGTCTTATCTTTCGAAGATAATAAAGCTGCTAATAACACTGAGGTAATCCTTAATAATTATAAATTTGGAAAAAACATAAGCTGGTAGCCTTTAAGTCTGAAAGCAGGGAAATAAAAGCCTATAGGCCTTTCTTTGAGTCAGTAATGAGTGTCACTCAAAGTCAGAGTGTGTTTGTTTGATGGGTGATGACAACTGCGTCTGATCTCTTGACCACGATGCTCGTTTACAAATTAACAGCTGCTACAGGCTCAGAGCAGGAGCAATAACCTGAGAGAGGATGCAGCAAAGTTTGATGCCAGAACTAGGAATAAGACAGACTGCTGTTGCTTTAAATCAGATCTTTTCTTTAAAGAAAGGTTGAAAAACCAAAGTGCCATCCTTTGCTCCCTCGGAGATCACATCTTGTATCTCTCTGAGGATGCAAATTTGATTCATATCTTTTTGCTTTTAGGGCAAAGATCTGCTAATTTTACGTTTTTATTTGCTCACTGAAATAAGAAAGACACATCGCCGGCCTGTACGTGACAGTCTAAGACTGAGAGATCCATCCTTCTTCGGCCGAGTTACTGTACCCCTCTCAAGAGAAACCCTGCAGCACAAGATGCGCGCGCCAACCTGTTTCCTCATAAGAAAAAAAAAAAAAAAATAGGGTAAAAGATGTCTTACGTTGCAGTGGCACTCCGAGGATCTCCGGTAAACTCTTAACAGGACTCTCTGTCGGTAGCACCGCCGCACTTTGCATCATCGTGATCCAAACCGAGAGACAAACGCACGCGCATACACCCGGGAACACGGTGGGCGCACTCCCTCGTCCCGTCTCGTGGAGAAATTAAAAAAAAAAAAGTGTGGTGATGCTGATGTTGAGGCCTCTCTCTCTCTCTCTCTCTCCTCTGTAACAGCTGCTCCCTTCTATCCCTGTAACGTCTCTATTCCCGGGCTGATGTCCGTGCCGTGCCGTGCTGAGCAGGTTTGGAGTGAATCAGACAGAATGCTCGGTCCATTCAGCGCTGCAGGGGCGGCGGGGTCTGACGTCACCACGGCAGAAGCGCACCGAGGGGGCCAATAGGAGCGCAGGAAGAGGAGGCCCCCAGAGGCGGAAAAGGCATCTTCCATAGGTGTAGAGAAAGGAGAGGATGGAGAGAAAGGAGTGGAGGCGTCTGACACGGTTTATGAAAATGTCTCCGGAGAGGCGGGACCTGGTTCCTGTGGAGACCATAAATAGCTCACTGCAGTGGCTCCTGGAGGATCCTAGGGCCAGCAGGAGGAGGCTCTACTGAAACCAGGAAAATTAGGAACTGTCTTCATTTATATTTTTTTTAATCTTTAAAAGGATTATGTTTGTCCAGACATGGCCTACAAGTGCTGGACATTAATCTCTTCCACGTAGTTGAGTTTATTGGAAGAAATGCAACAAAAACTGGAAATTTAACCATCAGTCTGCATCTTTTATTTTTTAAAAAAGACGAATGCAGGCTGTTGTGAATATAATAGATGTAAAATAAGTTTACAAATATTAAATTAAAAGATTTTCTCCCTTAGACGCTTTAAAATGAACTCCCCATAGAAAACGCCACATTGATTTGCCGCTGACATGCCTTGGGATCAAAAGTAAAGCCCCTGTCTGACCTGCAGACTTCTCCCCGGCGTTCAGGGTGGCAGCAGCACCCATGCATGCAGCTGCTTCTCTCTCAGTGACAGGTGGGATTAGGAGTCTGGGCGCAGTCCTCATGACACTGTTCATTTCAGAGCCCATCGTCTGTGAGGCTGCTCCCTCGGATAAGATATTCCCTCTGGAGGGCCGCTAGTTCAAGCTAGATGAACTCAATCTTCGCTTCCAATTTACCTCAAGCGAGGAAAGAAAAGCGCACAATGGCGTTCTGGAACAACGGAGAGCGTTTGCATCAACAGTGAGAGGGAGTGCAGGGCCCAGTGCGCACAGCACCTGTTTCATCCAACATGATAGTAGTCCAAAATATGACAACAAGAACAACAATAGACATTTACTTTGAAGGAAATGTTGCTCTCATGTTAATTTTAAGGTCATATTCAACATTAAAGAACCAGGAGAAAAAAAAGCTAGATATTTGATCATTTTCAAACGAACTATCACCGCAGGAATCCAACTCAAATTGAGGTGCAGTTACATTAGTGTAACCCAACAAATGAAAGGGCATGCATGTCAAGAAAAATTGTGTGCAAATATACATTTTTTTAAATGCATAGGTGTGCAGTTTAAATGCATGGCGTGTGCATAAATTACAGAAAGCAGTGCATTGTGGGGAACTCTGCGGCTCTTCCGGACAGTTCCAATAAGAATCACGACGTAGCCAGCATTTTCTGATTTATCCTCCCCTTCTTTTCCCGCTTTTCCAACAACGCACTGTTTATTCTATTGTTGCACACCATTTATACACTAAAGGGACCAGAAATCCCATAATCCCCTCCTCAGCTCGGGTAATGTTTCAAATGTAATTTAGTAAAATGAAAACGCGCATCAAGCTGATTAAAAAAAAAGGAGGCTGGGATATTACAGGAACTTTATCCAACCCATACAAAAGCTGCAAACCAAAGGCCAGGTGTCCCGTCCATCCGTCCATCCATCCACGTGCGCCTTGAGAATCATCTGCTCCCACTTTATTTTCATTATACACTTTTCCCCTTAAGATCATTCAATTTATTCAACTATTCAATTACTCTGATTGTTGGAATCGAGAGCCTTTTGCTGCCCTGGAAAACAATGCAGATAAAAATGCTCTTAACCTGTCAGCAAAGGGCAGCACAATTAGAATAATTGACGGATGCAAAAATGCAGAATGAGGAAAGATGTGAGCGCACACATCTGGTTCAGTGGGACACTCTGGGACGCGCGTTTTACGCAGCTAAATGAGATAGCAGAAGTAAGTTAAATGACTGAATGTTAGGCCTTTTAGGGAAATAGTTATACTGAAGTATATGACACTGATTATATTTTTGAAATGGGAGTTTTAGCAAAGACAATAGCGCCAAAATTCTTTTCTAGAAATGACTATTACGCTCGATTGTCCTAACGCATTTTTACACTTAATCAAATTTAACCCAACGCTAAATACATTTACAGACCTTGAAACAATGCAGAAAAATCCAGAGCTCTTTAGTAAGAGTAAAAATGATCAAATAAGAGGAATAATGTCTTTTCTGAGCTTGATCAAATGTCTTTTTTCTGTCCATAGGAAGGTGTTACTGTATGAAAAAAGACAAGCAGCAGAGGAAGCAGCTCTGTGGCAATAATTCAAGCAGAGGGCGACTCCTTTCCCACCGCGGTGACCCGGCCACCTCTAATTAGATCTAATATTTCAGTGCACGAGCTCATTGACATCTGAGATTCACAGATCCATCTTACAAAGCAGAGAGATACAAATACAGAAACACATCCATCCATAGAGGATGAGCAGCCTTTTATAGAGCATAATACATCACCAAACCCCTGCAGCATGCTGCTCCATCACGACCCAAAAACAACAGTTATTTAAAGCATTTCATAAATTATTTTTATGCGTTTAATTAGACCGTTTATGCATTCATTTTAAAAACATTTTTGTAGAGGTCAATCACGCCCACGTGAACAAATTAAACATCAATAGAGCACGAGAGCCAAATGTGTCTTACTTATGGTGACAACACATTAATGACGTCAAAAAGAGTTGGTGTGCAAACAGGGGTAATCCAGTGTTATTACAAAGTGAAAGCATGTTAACTGAGTGACTGTATAAAACTGCTGCTTGCACGAGCAGCGTGCAGACCTACCGAGTCTCACCAGCTGAGGCGGATGTTTCCCTCCTATCTCCCCTCTCCTTCCTCCTCCTCCTCCTCCTCTTCCATGCTGCCCGGATTTTTTTTGGTCAGCAGGTTGAAGTGAAGCTCACAGAGTCAAACAGAAGCAGTCAGTCCACACTTTCTCCTACATCCAGTGACAAAAAAAACACAACACGAGGACGCAGAGGCACCGTGTCTCTGTGCATTTGTCCGACAGAGGAGCAGAGAGAGAGGGAGAGAGGCAGAAACCTGAGCAGAGAGCACGGAGGAGAAAATTAAATTGCACTTGGGGGGCAAATTCTATTAGGGAATAGTTATTGTCTCCTGACAGCTCCTGTCCATTTGGGTAATTAGTAGAAGAGATTGGTTGAACAAACCAAATCTATTCCCGTCAGAAATTATATTTTCCAATTCCCCTGATTGAACCTGGCCCTGTGCTGCAAGCGCGAGGCGGTAATAAGCAACGCGTTCTCATCACAGGTCGTCAAAGAGCGACGCTTTGTCACGGTCTTTTGGCTGTAGAGGGCTCATTTGACTCAAATAACTAGAGCTACAACTGTACAGACAGAGCTGCATGATCTAAGGTTTATCTCTGCTTTAAGAAAATCACAAAGGAGGTTTCTAACCTTTTCACAAATAATGTAAAACAATTCTAAATATCATGACAGAAAATGGATCTGTGAACTGGGTTGAGGCTGTACTTTCACAAATCATTTTTATTATTATAAAATAATTGTTGGGTTGGGGGTCTGGGAATCTCCCTAGAAAGCAAATAAATGATTCAAAGGCATTCATTACTTTAAACTTATGAAAATTAAAGTGACCAACCAGGTAAGGGAATAGAATGAATTTCAGTATTTAAGTTTAAAAAATGGGATCACGTTTTTTTTTAAATCAAATTAGGGCAGTCTGAGTTAATGCATTAATCACGATTAATTAAGGTCCATAATTAGTGCACTGATTTATTTAAAAATCACAAATCTTTTTAGGGTCTCTAACAGTACTTTGCTTAAGCCACTGCAGCATCTCCCTGCAGCCACAGTGATGCAACATAAGTCCACCTTAATCCTCGTCTCATTTCACTTAAAAAAAATATTACAGCTCAGTGCACAGGTCAAAAGTCATCTGTAAGTTGCGTTACCAAACATTTAATTTGTTTTCTGTTCCCTTATTTTCTTTTCAATCCGTTACAAGTTTCTTTTTCTGTTGTAAAGATCCTTATTTCCTTTCAAAATAAAAGCAGGTCTGTGGCCAAACATCAGGTCATTCAGCCTTCAGGTCAGGCCAGAACAAGAACTCATAAAGAAACAGAAGTTAATGCGAAATAGTACAATTACAAAAATGTAATTTAACTGCAGAAATTCCAAGATCTTGATCAGAGCCAGACTTCTGCTGAACAGCCATGTGTGCACAATGTTGGGGCTGTAAAGGATTAGAGGGGTGATTCAGAAAACAAGAGACAAGTAGAGACAAGAAAACAGAGCAACAATATTGAGTAACATACATCCAGAGCTTCAATACCAGTAGTAATGATTAACATTAGTGTTGTATTAGCAGGAGAAATCATGTTTGATAATAGAGTGATTATTCTAATATTAACATTTTCAACTATAATGATCATTAGATACAGAGGCCTTATTATAGGTGTAACGCTGGCCTTGATAGTTGTAGTAGTTAGGGTGGAGTGGGGCAGTCCACACCAACGCCTAGAGAAACAAATAAAACAAGGGAGCTCAGGAACTCAGAGGAATATATATGGATAGACTTGAATGGTTAATGAAGATTTACAGTCAGTGACATGCAGGAATATGACATAAATAATGCACATCTAATAACCTCATATATGATCACATGTACCCACACCAAGGGTAATTAGTGGTATGCTTGAGAGAAAGGGTAAACTTATTAGACTGAGTTTAGTTTTCAAAGTAGAGACACCTGTGATGGATTTTAGCTTCAGTAAGTTTGATCCCCTCTCTGGTCTTTGATTTGATTCTGGGTACAGCTAGAAGACCTTCACCTGATGACCTGAGGGACCAGGTTAGGGTGCAGACCACGGGTCATCAACTACATTTGTACACGGGCCAGGATTTTCCTTGATGAACGCTTTGGGGGGCCAGACATTCAAATAAACTTAAGAGAAATTTTGGTCCGATTAACATATATTTTATTAATATTTTATTTTCTTTCCAATGTATGCCATTTTTAGCCTCCAAAGTGAGATCAGTCCCTATACCATAAACAGCCACAAGGGGGCGATTAAGATATTTTAGCCAAATAATAATAATCCTGTGGCTGTAACATTCTCCATCTCTGAATTTGCTGCTAATATGATGTGTCCTGTTTGGTGAAAAAAAAGGTCTTTAGTTAGGATTTCCAGGTAGTAAAATCCCTGAAGCTGAAAGAAAACCAAAGTTTTAATTTAACTGAACAAACTAAACATAGGTGTTTATCATGTATGATAATTGCTAATAATAGGTGACGGGTTGATGTCTGTAAAATGAATCGAACATTAAACCAACCCAGACATTTTTTTCAATCTCAGTAGTTTTTAGGTCAATAACTGTAGGGAATTCAAAAACAGATTCCTGATATACATCCTAGCAAAGGTTAAAAAGGTCCTGTTTGTAAGTTATTAAATACTTCTAATCTTCCTAACAGGAATATGGTGTCTTCAAATGATGCAATTCATGCCTTTTCGGGAGGCCATTCTTGAAGTGAGGACGGCCCCCTATTACCCTAATTTCTCAGATAAATCTATCTGTCGATCAACTAAATAATCTTATTGATAAAATCCCCCAAACTACAAGGAAAGTTTAAATGACTGATTCCTGCGTGGATCATTTGTTAATGGCACCCTGTAGATCATTTATGCCTGTCATCATTTTTTTAGTGTGACACAAACTACAACAAAAGGTTTAAATATGACTCGCCTTTAACATTTCACAAAATACCATAAAGTTTTTTAGTGTACGTTGAGTCTTTGTTACAATTCTCAAAGTAGTAACAGTAAATTACATGAGATTAACTGAACAAAAGCTGCATGGTATCCTAACTGCTACTTTAATTTACATGAGGGAGAATCTTAGACAGCTATATGTTTTATTTACATTTAAGGTAAGTATTTAATCTGACCTGAAGCCCCTCATAGCACCAGCATGGTCTCCTTAAAGACCCTTGACATGAACTGAGGAGTCTCCACTGAAAGCGAGGTGTGAATCTGCCACTCCACCGACAGCAGCATGTCAGCCGAGTGAATTAACACAACATGACTGACAGGAGCTGGATCTACTCCAGATGACTAAATTACACTTCCTGTAAGCTGTGTGCAAACAGCTGAACATAAAAGTGCATGAAACAGAATGGAAAAGGTCAGGCTTGAGTTGAAATTAAAAAGGAGTGATCAAAGTTTAAGTGCAGTTGATAGGAAGTTATTGATTCTCCCCGGCTTCTGCACACTTTCCCGTCCACAGACTAGATCCAAAAACTACAAACTTGCCTAAATCCAGTCTCAGAACACACATTACACCATGTGCTGATGGAGGGATGAGATGTTTGAGAGATCGGCATGTAAGTGTGCACATGAAAGGGGGAGGGGCAGTAAAATGAGATAGACGTGACCCTACTTGACTCCTTTCTTTTAAAAGGCTGAATGTTTAAAACCTGAAAGGGGATCTGGCTTAGTTTGGATGTGATATACACCAATACCATATATTAACCTCTTTTTCATAATTTATTCACACACACACACACACGACCCTCCCCAACAGCAGGAAGCTTTATAGTATTATTAAAGTCAGAAAGAGAGATGACAGAAAAATGCATCAAGCCCCTCCTGCATTTTAATATCAATACAGAGAGGTAATAAACATGGAGCAGAGAGCATGCAGGAGAGGAACGACTATAAAAAGCCCACATTGTCTAATTTATGGAAGACAACAACAGGGCAGCAGAGAGAGGGTTTTACCCTTCAGTCTGTGCTTTCATAACACAACATCACAGTGCACAACATTAGTTTAGTAGTGAGTGAACACAAAAAGTTTATTTGGTTTTCTGGCCTTTTTTTTTTTTTTTTTTTAGCGAAATAGTAATCAGAAGGTGATAGTTTCTTACAAGAGAAAGCCAATTCAATCTGCAGGCTTTGGTCTTATCATACAAACTTCATCAAGTCATCACAGAACTGATGTTAAATTTTCTCTTTTTTTAAAAGAGCCAAAAACCTATCCTCCTTTATTCTTAACCTCTTACACAGCTGTACATTAAAGCACATGCTTTGATAAAGGCACTTCCTTAAAGACTATAAAGTACAAATAACACAACGCTCACAAACATGACAGAAACTATTTGTCTTCTTCACTATGTATTAATGACTGACAAATCATAGGGCAAGTATGAATGAATAGTAAAGAAGAAAGAAACCATCCATATTAAACCATATTAACCACTGTCTTGCTGGAAAATAAATCTTCTCCCTAGCTGAAGTTCTCTTTTCCTATATTTTGCAGCATTCATTTCCCTCTCTACCTTTACAAGCCTTCTGGGGCCAGCTGCTGAGAAGCATCCCCACAGCATGATGCTGCCACCACTATGCTACACAGTCAGGATGGTGTGTTTTTGTTGATTTGCAGGGTTCAGTGTCCATCAAGCATAGGTTTTGTCTGTTGGCCAGAAAGCATCATTTTGGTTTCATCAGACCAAAGAACTTTCTTCCACTTGGGCATGGAGTCTCCCACATGCCTTTTAGCAAACTCTAGTTAAGATTTAATGAGATTTCTGCAACAATGGCTTTCTATTTGACTGATAAAGAACCCACTTGTAACGCCTTCAGAGTAGTCACAGGTGTCATGGCGGCCTCTCTTATTCTTTTACGGTCACTCAGTTTGTGAGGACGGCCTGATCTAGGCAGATTTACATGTGCCAGATTCCTTCCATTTCTTGATGATGGATTTAACTGAACTCTGGGGGATGTTCTGTGCCTTGGAAATTTTTTTAGCCATTCCCTGACTTAATTCATTTCAATAAAATTTTCTCTCAGTTGCTTGGAGAGTTCTTTTGACCTCATGGTGTAATGGTAGCAAGGAATCATGGTTAACCCGTCACTGGACCTTCCAGACACAAGTGCCTTTATACTAAAATCACTTGAGACACATTCACTGCACTCAGGTGATCCCCATTTCACTTATTGTGAGAATACTGGCACCAGTGGCTGGACCTCTGTTGAATTAGGTCAGTCACGTTAAAGGGGGTGAATATTTATGCAGTTACTTATTTTACCTTAAATATTTTTGTTTAATTGACATTGCTTTGTAGAAATCTGTTTTCACTTTAAAATTAAAGAGGATTTTTTTTGGTATTTTTTTTAGTCAAAGAAGCCACGTTATATTGATTATGATTGATTTATAAAATCAATAAAGGGGTAAAACATCCAAGGGGGTAAATACTTTTTTATAGGCATCATTTCATATCCAGCTCTGTTCCTGAGTTCAGACAAAATAAGACCCAGCACCCCTAAACGTGTCTTGATTTAGATTTGAAGCCCCTGTCCTCGATGTGAACCGCTCACCTCTGCCTTGGCAAAGCCGCAGACAGATATTACATGGCTGCCAACTTCCTCATTAACCATCATTAGTCTGAACCAGCAAAACACTTGCAGCTCACTGAGGATCCAGCAGGCACTGATAGAGGGCTTCTGTAGAGTAAGCAGCACGAAGCATCGCTGACTCCAATCCTATAACACAGGTAAACATTTAAACAGATTAACAGATCAGAGGTGTGGGAGAAAGGCACTTAGACCAAGCATCAAGTCATGATTTAATCAGTAAAAAACAGAACATTACATGCCAGATAGTTTTTAAAATACAGAAAAAGTTTGAGGACTAGTAATTCCTCCTTTAGTCAGACAGTTTCCTAGAATTAAAAAAAAAAGCTCAGCCTAATTTAAAGAATTAAGAGATATTTTTGATCATAATTAAGAAATAAATAAATAAAATTCATAAGTATTGCTGTCTCTTTCTCATGAATTTTAGCAATCTTAATGTGTCATTTAGGGCCTAGTTCAAAGTATCAGAGTAAGTTAGTAAGTCATACAACTATAACTGCTCAGTATTGATGGTTTTATCTGAAGTCAACTGCCTTAACTAAACTAATTCCCTATCAAAACCTGTCATAGTGGGATTTTGAGTTTCAGGTAAGGTCAGAGTGTGTGGGTAGTGGTGGGGGGCAGGAGTTGTGGGTGAAGGGGTGAAGGTAAGGGGCAGGAGTCAAGGGAATTCAAGGCGGTGTTCTAGGAAACACAAATCTCAAGATCAAGCATCGGTTGTCCTTCAGATGGGCTTGTTGTAATCCGTACAACATCAAACCCTCGTCCCTCCATCCATCCTTTTATCCCTCCCTCTTTCATCCACCCCTCCTTGACTATCTCACCCCATGGTCCCCCCCTAACCACGGGATCCCTCCCAAACCTCCCCCACAGAACCCACCTCCAAGTGTGTGAGGGAAGAAAGAAGCCCCACGAAAGCCGATTGCGTTTTAATAAAGTTTATTATCTGCGGGGAGCTAATCCTCAAGGGTAATCTCTCCCTGTAGTCCCAAAGGAAAGCTGGATTACTCACTTGCTATAATCCCAATGAAATTGTTAGGATTTAGCTTGCGCTGCACAGCAGATGGCAACAGGCTTTTTCCTTCAACCTTGGATTTTTTAACCCCCTCCATTTCTACATGTGACATCCTGGTCTTCCTGGCCTCATGTCCTGTTGTCTGGGTCAAAACAAAAACAAGATGATTTTTTTTGTTGCCAGATTAAACAAAGAGTTTATATTAAAAAATGCTGACATCTTAGCCAATGCAGGGAGCCTCATAGTTTGCCTCCTTTCTTGAAAGCTCCAGTAAGGTTTTTGCTTTATGTTGACTTGGCACCCCCTGTGGACAAAGTGGGTATAACATTCCTAACATGTTAGGCCAGAGATACACCTTATTGTTTCACCTTGGGTTTGGGTATGCGTCCAGCTGCGTGAAGCATTTTTGTAAGTGTACTTGTCGATGCATCACTATGCCTCACTCATGCAGGCATCACTAGATGGCACATGAGAGAACTAAGGCTGTATACCTGATGTGTGGGATGTAAACTACAAATATGGTCACACTTGAGGTTACAATAATGTTAATGCTGTGATGAGAACTAACATTCATATCATCAATAATCATAGTAACGTCATAACAGCTCAGGCTGATGACTAGTGGTCAGACCACACCATTTGCACTTTTGTTTCGAGAGGGGTCAATGTAGCTGTTAGCTTCAGCAACGTGAACATTAGCTCTGTTATCTATGTAGCTTACACAGGTAACAGAGCCTCGTAAGCTATGCTTGCTGAGTTTTAATGTTTCATGGAGGGCAAGCTTTTTGCTGTAGGCAGCCTGTTTACTCAGCTTTATTAGATACTTGTAATCAGGTTTTGCAGGTAAGGCTTTTAACTTTTGGTATCTTAATCCTTACCCTAACCCTAAACACAACTTTTATCTCATCTTATTATGTATGTTTTCTCGTGTATTTCTGTTCTGAAATACTGTTGCAAGAAAAAGTATGTGAACCCTTTGGGATTTCTTGGATTTCTGCATAAATTGGTCATCAAATGTGTTCTGATCTTTATCCAAGTCACAACAATAGACAAACACAGTCTGCTTAAACTAGTACCGCACAAAAAAAATATGTTTTTAATGTTTTATTGAACAAAACATATAAACATTCACAGTGCAGGGTTAAAAAAAGTGAACCCCTAGGCTAATGACTTCTCCAAGAGCTAACTGGAGCCAGGAGTCAGCCAACCTGGAGTCCAGTCAATGTGATGAGATTGGATGTGTTGATGTTCATGTGTCCTTGGTAAGACAGACTGTCTACACATGGAGAAAGTTCAGCACTGTTGCTACTCTCCCTTGGCGTGGTCGCCCTGTAAAGATGACTGTAAGAGCACAGCGCAGAATGTTCAATGAGGTGAAAAAGAATCCTAGGGTGTCAGCTAAAGACTTACAGAAATCTCTGGCACATGCCAACATTTGTGTTGACAAATCTACAATAAGTAAAACATTAAACAAGAATGGAGTTCATGCGAGGACAACATGGAGGAAGCCACTGCTGTCCAAAAAAAACATTGCTGCATGTTTGAAGTTTGCAAAAGAGCACCTGGATGTTCCACAGCACTACTGGCAAAATATTCTGTGGACAGATGAAACCAAAATTGAGTTGTTTGGAAGGAACACACAACGCTATGTGTGGAGAAAAAAAGGCACAGCACACCAACATCAAAAGCTCATCCCAACTGTGAAATATGGTGGAGGGGCCATCATGGTTTGGGGCTGCTTTGCTGCCTCAGGGCCTGGACGGATTGCTGTCATTGACAGAAAAATGAATTCTCAAGTTAATCAAGACATTTTGCAGGAAAACTTCAGATCATCTGTCCGCCAACTGAAGCTCAACAGAGGATGGATGATGCAACAGGACAACGACCCAAAGCATAGAAGTAAATCAACAACAGAATGGTTTCAACAAAGAAAATACGCCTTCTGGAGTGGCCCAGTCAGAGTCCTGACCTCAACCCGATTGAGATGCTGTGGCATGACCTCAAGAGAGCGATTCACACCAGACATCCCAAGAATATTGCTGAACTGAAACAGTTTTGTAAAGAGGAATGGTCCAAAATTCCTCCTGACCGTTGAGCAGGTCTGATCTGCAACTACTGGAAATGTTTGGTTGAGGGTATTCCTGCCAAAGGAGGGTCAACCAGTTATTAAATCCAAAGGTTCACATACTTTTTCCACCCTGCACTGTGAATGTTTACATATTTTGTTCAATAAAAACACGAAAACATATTTTTTTTGTGCGGTATTAGTTTAAGCAGACTGTGTTTGTCTATTGTTGTGACTTAGATGAAGATCAGAACACATTTGATGACCAATTTATGCAGAAATCCAAGAAATCCCAAAGGGTTCACATACTTTTTCTTGCAACTGTATACAGCGAATCAGATGAACGGTTATGAGAGTGGCCTTCGGAGATGAAAAGTCATCAGCCTTGTTTTGGTCTTGTTTGTTTCTGCATCATTTTCATCCCTGCATGAACTGAACACTATGCTGTATTGGTTTAATTAGTGGCCATGTTAACTGGTGACTTTAAGCTGGCGACTTTTGTAGATGAGGTTGTTCAGAAAGAGTCCTAGCAAATAAACTTTTGTTTAGTTTTTTGTCACAGTATCCTTATCCTTAGTATTTAATGGAAAAACTAATACAACGTATGGACGCATTTGACAGGTCACCATGTCGGATGGTGATTTTTGACCTGTAACACTAAACATTTTTTAAATTTGAAAGGTTTAGGCATCAATTCCAGCTAGTTTGATGACACGTTTGCCCTTGTGCAGTGATAATAACACGTTGTAAAGATCTGGATCATTGTGGTCTTGATTGATTTGTTTAATTTGCTGTCAATCACTTCATCTGTTACCTATACCCACTGTCACTTTTTCAGGCATCAAAAATAACTTCATAAATTATAAACATCTGAGCTGAAGGTCCAGTTTGTTTTTGTAATTCATAAAAATGCATCCTTTTTCACAGCAGTCTGTTTCATAGACGACATAAAACTTCAGAAGAGCTTTGAACTACTTTTATAAAGTGAAATGGTTTTCATTTTGAGGCTTTAAGTTGATTTGGGTGAAAGACGTGAGGAAAGAACACCAATAAGTCCTTATCAAAAATAATTTTATTGATTCAGACACGCCATGAGAAAAACTGTGTTTTTGAGAGTTTCCAATCTAATATTCTATGTTGTGGACACAAGGCAAAATCAAACCCTGCTTATTTCAACACCTGGTCCAGTGTGAAGATTTGTGTTGCTCCACAACACGTCAAAAAGAACCAGAGCAGCTGTTATCTGGACTCAGCAGTGTGATGTCATTTTCAAAGTTGAGACATAACATTCATGTAGTGTTCGTTTGAAAAGAGCTGAAGAATAGAGGAGATTTGCTCCTCTTTGGTGGCACTTAGTGTTGAACTACACATCCATTCACAGTATTTCATAAATAGATATAACTCATCCTTTGACAAACTGAAGATAAAAGAAAGGGACTTCCTCTTACACTACATGATTACTACTGAAACTAAACACAAAACTGCAGGAGAAAGTTCACTTGCATTTAAGATACAACAGAACAAATATTCTCACATCACTAAATAATCACCCATGTGCTTAAATTATTCAAAAAATACTTTGTGATATTAAATAATTTGCATTGAAGCTATGCTTTGGGGTCAAAGGTACACAGAGTAGCAGTGGAGGATGCCTTCACTCTTAAATGAGATATTAAAAAAATTGAAGAAATAAAAAAATGTCTGCTAGAAATGACATTAATGTGAGTAAAGCAACAAGAATCTCTTAGTGAAATAAAATTAGTTGCATTAACTTCATTTAAATGAAATCTCCATGTTTTATCAGGTTTAATCCTTCATAAGTGGTCACACAATTAAAGCATCTGAAAAAAATCCAAACTAAGGCAAAACCCCTCACAACAACCCCCAAACAGAGATGTAGACTTATGATTTATATGAATTGATTTTGCCTGAGAATCTCAGGTCAAGTGTTAGGTGGGATAACATACCTGCTAGTTAAAGATTTGAAGGCACTTCTTTTTTTTTCTTCCTCCTCCTCTTAGGTTAGTCACACTTCTAAAAGACTGAGGCTACAACACACAGTTGCCTCCTACGGCAGCAGGTTACAGTTAAGTGGACGTCCTAAGATGGCACTAATCTTGACACATCCCCTTAACCTAAATCTTAGCCTTGATGACCCTAATGAATGCTTACCATTGCCCATTTAGGTATATTTTTTCTGCACTTTGGTTTAGGGGGAGACTACCTTAGCCCGCCGTAGCCTGAGGCGGTTTTTGAAGAAGAGGTACATGCCTAGAAGACACATACAGGACAAGAAGTAAAGAATGACACATAAGCTTATGTCCAGTTTGGAGAAGCCAATGCTCAGTGCCGACATCATCCCGCGTCTTCTGTGATTTAACTTAATCTCTTCCTCAAAATACTGGCCGGACAGGTCTCGTTTCCGTATACGCTTTTTCTGTTCAGGCTCAAAGTCTGTGTCCACCGGCTGCAGGCCAACCATCCCGAGCCCGGCGTCCAGCTCCAAGCCAAGCCCAAACACGGGCTCCGGCTCCTGCTCCACCTTCCTCTGTAAGGTGCGTTGTTTGACCCTGGAGGCAGCCATTCGCAGCGCCTGTGCCTTGTAGTGCTCGTTGATGAATGAATCCAGATCCACTATGTCCTCTGGTTGCTCTCGCATCTTCATTCCCACAATGCTAGGCTTCCCTTGGCCCCGCCACTGGCCTCTTCCCACCACTATTCCAGTTTTGGCCTGATGGGTCGGTTTAGCCTCCATCTCCGCTGCTTCCCCACCTCCTACCAGCTGATCAGTCACTACTTCTTCCTGTGGACCCTCTTCTTCCTCTTCCTGTGATGGCGGGGGGGTTGTGGTGTCCACTGCCTCCCTCACCATCCTCTTATGTTTCTGTTCCTTCAAAGCTTGCTGTCTCTCACGTTCAAGCCTGTGATTTTCAAGAATTTGACTCTCATCCTCCAGGTAATCTGATGGAGTCAGGAAAGAAAGAAACGTTTTGATTATTTATACAGTCTTTACCTCTAATCTATTCATCATCAGAGGCTGTGATTTTTTTTTACTTTTATGGCCAATCGTTCAGTTCAAATCCTGAGTATTTTAAAATGTGCATTTTCTTGTGACACTGACATCCAAGTCCAGTCTGAATAATGAAATAAGTGCACAAAGTGATTTTAGGATTTAAATGATTGCTATAAGTATTATGGATGCTATTTTCTTATAATAATAGTTGCAAACGAGGGACCAGAAATGTTAGTTTATCAAAATTGTAACGGTGAAAACAATCAGAAGATGGAAAAAAGGAGACATACTTTATTTTCTTTCAGTTAATATTCAAATGAAGAAAACCACTATTTCTTATCTAAAGCTTAACATTTAGAAAATTTCTAACATGATTTAGAAAACATCACAAAAAATAGATTAAGGTAAATTCAAATAAAAATTTGCATAATATTTTCCCTTGTTTTCTTTGGTATTTCTTTTTTCTTGTTTTTCACCTGCTGAATAGAGAATGTCTCTGGTATTTTATTTACTGTAAAACCAAGTAGTTGTGATTGTGCTTCACGTGAATGGCAAAACCATGATGCAAATATTTGTTTCCAGTTATCTGAAATCTCCTGATTCAGGTCCCTCTCCCAACGCCTCTTCAAACCATCCAGTTTTGGCACTTGTGTGCTTCTAATATATTCATAAAATTTTGATGCTCCCTTAGTTTTCTGTTCTATCTTAAGTGAAATCTCCTGAATGCCTGTGTTCCCTTGGAGCAAATATTTTTTATTTGCAAGGATGCAATGTCTAATTTATAAAAATATCCAAAATTCAGTTACCCAGCTTATTTGTTTCTAATTTCATCAAATGAACTGAATCCTGCCTCATTCATCACATCTCTAATAGTGTAAATGCCATCTCCAATCCATTTATGCCAAACAATACTCTTTTTTATCTATTAGGAGCTTTTATTATACCATAAGGAGGATCTAGCTGTTAATGATGGACCAGATTTTTTTTTTGGTGTGCCCTTTGCCGGGATTCTCCATTAAAGACCAGCACTGGATCTTTAATTGGAACCGGACTGTCTGTCTATTAAAGGAATGTCTCAGCAGAAAACTGATGTACCAACTGCTGCTCAATTTTGACCCAAGAAGGGATCTTAGCTGGAGGAAGGTGTATTTTAGCCAGATGAGACAGAGAAAAAGATAGATGATACCAGTCTATCCTTGGTAAAGATAACCCCCCTCTATCTTTTAATGCATGAAGTTTTGACTGATTGAATAAAGGTTTTTTCCCAGCCCAAATAAACTTTTCTATCATCTGATTATAGGTTTTGATAAGTGTGGGAGGAAAGTTTAACGGTGCAGCTAACATAGTTAATCATAGGAGTTATAATCATTTTTATCAGGTTAAGTCTCCCCATCAGGGAGATTTTCAATTTATCCCAGTTCTGTAGCAATATCTGGGTTTTCTGAATAACAGGTGATAAGTTGGTCTCCAATATATTTTCCAGACCTGGTGTCAACTGGATGCCTAAGAATATTAAGCCTTCTGGTTTCCCACCTAAACTTCCAATTATTTTTGAGATGTACGGGGAACATCCTTGAAAGAGGCATGGCCTCAGATTTACACCAGTTGACTGAATATCCTGATACCTCAGAGAACAGGTCTATCACAGCACACATTTCGGGGACTGCCAACTCTGGATTACCAGAAATCATTAAAATATCATCTGCGTAAAGCAAGAGCTTGTGCTCTTCTTCACCTGCCATTACACCTTGAATATTGCTGCTACTTCATAAAGCTACAGCCAGGGGTTCAAAAAACAGGGCAAATATGGGGTGATAGAGGCAACCCCTGTCTTACCCCATGGTTTAACTTAATTTGAGAAGATACAATCCCATTTGTTAGTACTGTGGCTGCTGGATCAGTATACATCAACTTGACCCATTTCCTAAATACTGGACCGAATCTGAATTTTTCCAAGGTATGAAACAAGAAAGAGAATTCTACCTTATCAAAAGCCTTCTCTACGTCCAAAGAGAGGGCAACTGCTGGTTTATCATTATTTCTCATCTTCCGTATAATATGCAACAATCTATGTAGGTTATCTGCAGAGTTTCTGCCTTGTATGAACCCAACCTGATCCTGATGTATAAGTAATGGTGCCACTTCTTCCAATCTTGATGTTAAAACTTGAGCAAGAATTTTTCATCTACATTTATAAAGGAAACTGGGTGATAATTGGCACACTGTTGCGGATCTCTTCCTTTTTTTTGTACAAGTGTAATTATGGCTGACCTCATACTTTCAGGTAATTTCCTTCTATGTAACACATCTTTATAAACATTTAATAGTCTTGGGGCAAGTACATGTGCTGGTGCCATTGCTGCTAACTGGAATTTTGACAACCTTACACACACCCAGTTGCAATCCCACACCTGAATGGACTATTGAGGTCACTGCTGCTTTACAAAACAGTCTGAAGAAACAAACCCTGCTATATCTTTTTTTGGAGGAGACAGTTTGGGTTGGTGGGACAGCTTTGAAAGTAAATGGCCACTGTGGAAGAATGGTGAGAACATTTTTGTATGTTTGGGACAGCTATATGAGTAAATTGCTTCACCTTCAAAGTGAAGGATGGAATTAAGTTTGGTTAACTCAAGTTACCTACTTGCAATTTGTTATCTTGAGCTGAATGAACTTAAACCAATTGCTTGTGACCCACTGAAGCATTTTTACGTAGTTCAGTAATTTCCAACTTGAAGTGAATATTTTTTTCCAGTGTATTTTCCAGTGCATTTTTGCGTTGTCATGTGGACAATATTTTTTGAGAACGTAGCATGTGTGGACAAGAAAAAACCTCCATTCCCAAAATACCCACCTGCATGTCAACTAGTTCTACATATTAACATAAAGTAGTTTGGACCTGGATGAGCAGAAGAAGACCCAAAGGTTACTGACTTACTTTGTATCTCCTTCACATACAGAGTTTCCTTTCAAGCCCTTCAGCAGAGTGTTTAGATGTGTTTTATACGTGGTAATTTTTGTATGGATGTTGCCTGTCGTTCAGTGATCCTGTTTTTTTTTGCCCATGTTTCTGGTAGACTGTTGTTGTTTTTGATGTTGTTTTGATTTGCACAACGAGTGAAGTTATCCACTGAGTTGGAGTTATTACCTGTGACTGACAGTGCCTCTTATGGCTGCATAGAGTATCTTCTTCATCAGTATGCACTACCTTGCTATGAGGTTGACTCTGCTTTGTTTTAGTTAGAGGAGACATCCTTGCCACAGATTTCCATGAGTAACTGCAGCTCTGTCATACTGTAAAATATTTAATGCTTTCAAAAATATAGTTTAACTAGAAGAAAGTTTTAAAGTGTTACATCAAACTCTGTGTGTTTAATTAATACTGTCAAATTTGCTGTGCATTTTATTTTATTATACAAGTCTGACTTTACCTGAAGCACCTAGGTGTTATTGCCAATAAGGAAAGTTATTTCCCAGTACAACTCAGTAGCTATTCAGTACTTGAAGCAAACTTTGAATTAAATGCTTTTTTACTTGTACAAGAGTAGACTTATAGACCACTACTTTTACTTAAGTAAATTTTAACCAGAGTAACTGTACTTTTACTTGAGTAAAAAGGTCATGTACTTTTTCAATCACTGTATTTTCAGGACTTTCTACACTCTACTACTTTGTCTAAAACTTATCAGAAACATTAAGAATAAACCAAACTATCCAACCACTGTTTTGCTTATATAGCTGTTAAAAATTAACTGGTGGACTTTAAGGTTAATAAGCTTTAGAAGGGTCAGTCCTGGGGTGCAGATAGCCTGGTTGTTAGGTTGCACCCCATGTATGCGGGTGGCCCGGGTTCAAGCCTGACCTGTGGCTTCTTACCTACATATCTCTTCTCCACTTTCTCATCTCTGTTTCTGATACTATCCACAGTCCTCTACCTCTATTAATAAATGTATAAAAAACCCTAAAATATATTTTGATAAAAGAAAGGACAGTTTGGCAGGTAGCAGGGGAGGAAACATATTTCAGTAGTTTGTTGAGACCTTTCAATATATGAAACATGAGTTCTCCAGGAACAAACTCCACTACATACCATTGAGGATCCTGCTGGATGAGAAGTAGAACAGGAGGAAGGAGAGAACCTGCTCTTTGTTCCACTTGTGCTCCCTTCTCTCCGTCACTGAGTGACAGGATGGACACATGTCTGGAGAAGGCCACTGGATCTTTGGGAAGTCAGGGTCTTCAGTCAAATCACCTGTAGAGGTAAACACAGAGGTAGTGTTACTGGGTTGTAGTGGAAGGTCCTCATCACTTTATTTCTGCCAGGGGATAAAAAAAAATTTAAAAAAAGGGGTGAAGGGTGAGCTGTGAAATGACCAGCCCAGTGTTGTGTGCCTTTTTCTTTTAATCTGCTTTTTGATTATAGAGATAAGTGTGTTTCATAAATTGGCATGATATTAGCATCAGATTCTGGGTTTATTGTCCTTCAGGGTTTGTTTTATCATTAAATGAATCTGTCAAAAAGAAAATTCACTCATATCATAGGTCAAAGCCGACTCCTCTGATTGTGAAATTTAAAATGGATAAAATAAATAACATTAATATAACAGAATGTCAAATAATAGACTAATGCTGAACGATATGCAAAAATAATCTAATTGCAATTTTTTCCTGCAATGTTGCGATTGCGATTTAAAATGCGATTATTTAGGTTCCTCATTTTTTCTGTTGTTCAACAAACATAAGCAAGAAATCACTCTATATTATAACAAGTACAATATTAGATAAGTTAAATTAGGGCTAAATTAAGAAAAAAATATCTTACTGCAATTTTGGCTCATATAGCAAATTTGATATCAATTGCTTTATTGAAAGGGATGATCATTTCTCATATTATTCACATTTTGATGAAGAAAAATAAATGCATGAGTACGAAAAGTAAGATTTTCATTTAAAAAAAATTAAAAGTATACTTGAAGGTTTGAAGGCTTTTTTGCCCATTTTGCCACTTTTTTTGCCACTTTCATCCCATTTTTGCTCTTTTTCATCATTCTTTCCCCACTTTTCACCCATTTCATCTACCTTATGCCATTAAATACCACTTCTTTCCATTTTTATTGTCCATTTTTGCCACTCTTGACTGCATTTTGCCCATTTTAGTCACTTTTCAGTCATTTATTTGCCACAGTTTTGCCCCTTTTGGACCATTTTATGCTGCTGTAACTCATTTTTTTTGTCATTTCTCACCCATTTTTTGCTACTTTCTGACCCTCTTCCTCCCCCTTTTTTCCCATTTTTGTTGCTTTTTGAGCATTTTGACATGTTAAACTTATTGTTATTGCTACTTCAAGCTGTTTTGGCCACTGTTCACCACTTAGATTGTGGCTCTTGCAAAGGTATTTTTTCAACATTTTGGCTCTTTGGTAGAGCAGGATTCAGTAACACTGGTATAAAGCTTATAAAATGGAAAAAGATTGTATCAAACAGATATTTTGACGCTTTTCTGGTTAAAGAAATATTGCACTGTCTGCGATTTGAAAATTGCAGCATGCCATATTGCGATTTAATCTAATTTGCGATTAACTGCCCAGCCCTATAATAGACCCCTTGACAACATGAACTAAAACACATTATTTGACATTAACTTCCTAAATGCACTGAAATGAACTAAAAGCATCTGTTAGAATCTATATTTTCAATAAATACTTTTCATTTAAAATTAAATGACACTGGCTTCTTATTCCCCTTCATTTTTGAATGCATGGATCCACTTCTATCTCTTCGTCATGCTGACAAACTCATAAATGCCTCTCTAACTTTAAGTAAATGATATACAAGGTCAGAAAAATGCTACAAAGATCTAGTTTCATTACAGGAAAAAAAACAACATAAAGCACCCATTCAGCTGCTTCATCCATTGTTGTTTCTTTTATTCTCTGTGTCGGTGCTTCAGCTTGAGGATGTAAGTGCTCTGGTGACTCGATGCAATCTGAGCTGAACCCATTTGATCTTGTCACAATGCTCGTAAAAACTAAGTGCCCATATGCATATGTGTATGTATGTGTTTTAAGTGTGTATATGTAAATCATCTGTCAGTGTTTGTGTGCATGTAATCTAGGGATTGATATTTGTATATGTGTGTGGGTGTATGACAGGGTCTAACAATGATCAATGGGCTTCTGGGATGTCCCAGTGGGAGGGGTGTTGAGATAATAGATGTGGCCAAAGTGGACAGCTTCCCCACACATGCACAGACACACTCACACTCCCTGCTTGAGGCAGTAGACCTCAGTGCACCTGTCTCATCCCCTCACACCCCTTTAAAGGAAAGCCCAATCTCCAAATTGAACATGAGAGCCACAGAAAGCTCAGAGGGGAGCTGCCCTTCTAATGAATTGGAAACTTTCTCCTTTCACATATTTGCCCACTCACACCACCCGCCACTCATGCTGCATGTATGGCAGAGGAACGGGCATACGCATAAAAACAGGCTCTGCACAAAGGCCCAGAAAAACACAAACGCAGGGCAGCATCTTGTTATAAATCTTGTTGTTGTCGCCAACCTTTGTGTGTGTTTATGTGTGTGAAAAAAGCAGAGCAGCAGCAGGTCTGTCACTTTACTACACTGTCAATTTACATCCTCCACCACCTCCGTCCCCACTCCCTCCTCCCCCCTCTGCCGCTCAAGATTAATCTCAGTCATATGCATGTGTGTATGTACTCTGCATGCACTACTTTACATAAAGGATACATCAATTTTACTGTGTCCTGGATGGGCTGCAGCCTGTGGGTGTATGTGTAGGAGGGCTTTTAGACATTTCAGCAGGTGAGAGCGAACGCATGCACTCACACATCTCCCAGATGCCTCAGATCTCGTTCCTTATTCTAATCAGCTTGCCACGTTTGTGGCCAGGGTGACTTTAGCCATAGCAGCCAGATTGAGATTGCCACAAAGGCCTGTCACAGAGATGTCATCACTGCTGCTCATACATATTCATCAGGTATAAATATGTATTGTTCAGCACGTCAAACTAGCTTCCTCAGCACTAATTCAGTAAGTGAGGATCAGCTTCATCATGTGGCATACTGAGCCGTCATGGCTGCCGGAGGGGGACTCATCGTGCATGATATTCTAAAATTGTTTAAATTATATGGAAAAAAAACTTGGTGCAGGAATTCTTAAGTATATATAATGCTGAGGATTGGTTACTATACTTTTATTTTGGTGTCAGGAATGTGGGGCACAGATGCCCAAGTGGTTTAAGGTGCGCCCCATGTACATGGGCAGCCTAGGTTTGAGTCTGGCCTTTGGCTCCTTTCCAACATGTATCTCCCCCCCTCTCTCATCTGTTTCCAGCTCTATCCACTGCCCTCTATACATGGAGGTATAAAAAAGCCCACAAATATATCTTTAGGGAATCAAAAATGTAGAAAACATTGGGTTAAAAAGAAAGAGGTAAAAGAAGACAATATCGGCTTATTAACCTAAGCTGGGTTCAGACACAAGACAAAAGAAAGGGGGGCGCCGATGGTCGAGTGGTTTAAGGTGCTACCCATGTACGTAGGTGGCCCGGGTTTGACTCTGGCCTGGGGCCCTTTATCGCATGTCTCTCCCCACTCTCCTCCCTGTTTCCAAGTCTATCCACTGTCCTTTTTCTATCTAATAAGGCATGAAAAGGCCCAAAAATAAATCTTAATTAAAAAAAAAAAAGGAAAGAGAAGTGACTCAAGTATATTTTAATTGCACCACAAAATTGACTTGCATCATTACTTCAGGTTAAACAAAAATGGTTTCCTTATTCTAGGTACAAGATGTTCAGTTACAAGTTTCTATTTCTATACCAAACAAGACATTAGGATGCTGAGGGGGTTTGTTGTTCTAAATTCTCAACCCCACATTAATACTTAGATAAACAGTGATGTCCATGCATGGCAGCCAGCTGCTGTTATTTGCTGTTTTTCAACATCTGCATTGAAACAAACCAGAAAACTAACTTGATTTGCAAAAATCCTACTGATTTTAGACTAATTAATGAAGTCCCATTTATTATTCAATTCTTTGTATTAAGAAAACACTGAAGCTAAGGCCTCTTTAATATTTCAACAAGAGTTTTGTATTCCTTTATAAATATCTTAGGGTTGTCAAACCAGGATTTCTGCTGTTAATCTTGATCAGTCTCCCTTTTTGTGGCATTTTAAAAATCACTTTTTGAATTTAAACCTTTATCCTGTTACTCTCCTTACTTTTCATTAAACACATTCCCTTGAATGCAACTTTAGTTGCTCACACATGACTAAACAGTTTCATTTACAATCTCCTGTTCATTTTTTCATGCTCTGTGAATAAAAATGAAGTTTTCTGTTTGACCCCACTGTATCTACATATCACTTCAGCCACTAGAGTGTTAAACAGCTCCTAAGCAGTCCTCCTCCCTTTTCTGTGTTCATATGATTTTATTAGGCATGGGGCTGTCATTAACAGCCCACTTTGTTAAATCACTATCTTTTGTTTGTGTTGACTGCCCCCCTCTTCTATCTCATGGACAGCTTGTGTCCTGAACAGCAGGGGCCAGAAGGACACCCATCCCCTCGTGTGTCTACTCCCCAGACACTTAAACACTATTCAACCCTCCACCTTCATCCATCAGTCCTCCCGCTTTCCCTCTGTGGCAGTCCTCCTCTCCTTCCACTCACTATCCCCGGGGACTCATATCCTCCGCTTGACAAGTAATAGCAAAGCATCCTTGCAGGATGGGTCCCCCAGGAGCCAGCCCTCCCTGCCTACACACACACAAACACACACAATTCCCAAGGCATTGTGTGACAGCAGGTGGCAAACACCATGACACAAGCCACACACGCGCTCCCCCTCCATTTCCTCCCCAGCCTCTCCAAGCACGGGTCAAGTTGTGGCGTGTGGCAGGGGTAGTTAGTCATGGTTGAGGGTGAGCCAGGGTCCACAGGGGATAAGTCGGGTGAATCAGAAGGAAAGAAAGGGAGGAGTCGAGGGTTTGGCTGCGTTTGTAGCAATGAGCGTCAGCGTCTCCCTAAGGAGAGCACACTCACTCACCCCCTCCTCCCCCCTTTTTCCTAAAGTGGAGCTCTTTAGTAAGCCTCCCCGCCTCTCCTTTCAAAAGCAGCCATGCATGAAACAGCAGCTATTTGTAAAGCAGCCCAACAATTAATTTAGCTGGCAACAAAGAGGCCCCAGGGCCCTCGGCCTCCTCGCAGCAGCAGAATTAAGAGCGGTGGCAGCTCGGTCCTGTTGCTGCTTGTCAACAGGCAGAGACTGATTCACATTTTTTCAGACCAAACAGGGCTGCTGGATGTGTGCTCACATGAGGCACTGTTCCCAGTCTGAGGATAGCAGGACCTATGGGTATTTAATAGACCCATCAGCATTTCTTTGTTTTTCCTATAATAACAACTTATACCACATATTACTGGTTATTTTGATTATATTGAGCTTTCAAGGATCATACAAACTATGAATGAAAAACTTTTTTTGTCTTTTTCTAAACTTTTTCTCTTTTTGATTAGAAAAAACTGAACAATAATAAATAAATCATAGTTTCTGACTGTTGTTGAGACCTAATTTAATTAGTGTGATTTCAGCCTGTTTAAGCTGGTTGTCCTTTCGTAGTCCAGAGGTGGTAGAAGATGTTTAGTCTTTGCACTGATTAAATACTGCTGCTGCTTTCACTGAACTTTTATTAGCGAACCACTTTCAAACCAAAGTTGGTTCATTTTTTGCAACCAACCAAGGGTAGTTTAACCTTTGCTTTCAGCCATGCTGATGCATCCTATGCATAATCATGACAAATACATGTCAAACATGTTAATGCACAGATACATACCACGACATGTTTGTAATGCATTAACTTAAAAAGTGACTTTAATTAATAGTTTTTATGGCACAACCTTTTTGTGAAATCAAGACCTCTTTCTCAACATATAGGAATGTTTATGTATATTTTAAATTAATAAGTTAATTTATTTCTTTAACTGCGATTAATTGCATGCCTTATTGTCCCTTTCAGCACACTTTAGTTAAAATACAGTCCCTCTACAGCCACAGTGATCTAAAATAAGTACACTACTGCTACTTAACTCTCTAAGGCTCAGCTATTTTATAACCATTTGTCTGGCCTGAACTCATTTTCTTAAGAAGCTTGAATAACATCAACACATAGTTAAGCTCTAAACATGCTTTTCTCAGGAAAACCTGGGCATTAAGAATAAATGTTTGCTGAAGTAAAGTCACTTGAATAATATAGATACTTTTGAAAATGGATTTAAGAATTGATAAAAAGACATTCAGTGTCAGATAAACTGGTGTGGACTTCATTGGAAAGGGTGACCGGAAAGTCACCCAAGTTCAGGGCTTGCTAGGGCTACGAAGGCGTGGACAGCATCATCGCAATGGTAAAAAATGCAACATCCAAGAGGAGAAATAGTAAGAGGCTATGACTTATGGCTCAAAAATTATTTAAGTTTTCATAAATTGTCATTTCTTATCGAATATGACAATGCTGGGTTCAGAGGTTTAATGTCTCGTTTTACCTTAAAAATCTAACCACTCAATGGACAGGTCAAAAGTTATTTGCACTTTTGTACTTTGTGTGTTTCCTTTTTAATCCGTAAAATGTCCCTTCTTTAGTTATTAAGTACAATTCATCATCTCTGATCTACTCAAAGTTCCTTATTTCCATTCAAAATAGAAGCAGGTCTCTATTAAAAGAGGAAGTCAATTACCCTTAGATCAAGACTATACAAATTTACAATGAAAAAAGTTTTAAGGTATAAGCCTATGAAGGGAAGGTGCAAAGGAAGCATTTGGGAGTCTAGAGGAGTTATGAATGACTGTTGAGGTTCTGGTTGGGGGGCACAGCAAAGGACAATGGGGTGTGATAAGGATAAGGGTGGCAGAGGGGGGTCAGGAGAAAAGGGGTGAGGCAGAAGCAGAGGATACTTGGAGGAATAAGACGGGCCGACAGCTGGTGTCTGATCTGAGGATCCATTCTCCCTCCTCCTATATCCCTTTAAGTCGTAATACGAAGACGAACTGACAATAAGAGGAAACTAGATCTGAAAAATGTACTTCCTAAGTTAGGATGTGGTAAAAACAGTGGGAGGACTTGGGTCGCTTAGTGCACTAAAGTTCATCATGAACCTACAATAAAATGGACTTACGCTTTACTATTTCTATCTTATAGTGCTTTCACACACACACACCCCCACACCCACACACAAACTTACACACAAAAATTTTCCCCCTGATTTAACCTGATTTTTTTCTGCCAGCCTAGTAAATTATCAGATTGAATTTATGGTGAGCTGAGAACACAACTGGAAAATGTAGGAAAACTGACTGCAAGTGAGTGGGAGGGGGTGGTAATGTTTGTACCTTGCTCCCAGCATGCCATGCATGTAATGCATGCATCTTTGTCATTATTTGTTTCCTTCATCAGTATGTTCTTCTCTGTGTTTTAGTTAAACCGTGAACACAGTAAAACAAATTGCATGTGCATGAGTGAAAATGTAATAAATGGTCAAGTAGGTTTATTGTTACTAATGATATCTATTCTATACTATGGAAAAGCTGACCTTTTCTCATCGACTGGAGCTGGGTACGTTTAAAGCAGTGTGGAAAAATGAATTGAGTTTATTTCATCAGTTAGATCTTGATTTTATCCAAGTAAAGACAAAGAAAAACATGTACATCACGTAGATCCCCTTAGTTCCCGTTACTGTGTGTTTGTGTTGTTTTATTTTTTTGTTTCTTGTTTTTTTACTGTACTTTAAATGCAAAGTATTAATTTTAAGGGCTGGACTAGATATGTTTAAGGACTGGACTAGAGCATAGAGCTGTAAACCCTCCTTATACGAACTAGTTGAAGTGGAAAAATAGTGATACGGGTACTTGAAGGACTTAAGAGTCAGGGGTTGTTATAACATCTTGTTTGCCATTGATTTATGTCTTGTATTTTGATTTATTAAACAAAATATTGTAGTTAAAGGAACAGATGATACTTTAAGTTTTGCAGAACATGAATGAAATGTATTTTACATTGTTTCAATAAAAAGAATACTAAAATTTTCAGCATAAGCAGATGCTAAAAATGTTAAAAAAATACAACACTGCTCAACTGGAAAAACAGAAAACACATTACAACAACACAATGGTTAGACCTCTTAACACATCACATATCAATGGGACAGCAATCAGCAACCTACAAAAATCAACTCCAAGAATTCAATAAAGCATACTCAACAACTCTCACGGCCATCTCATTGCCGGTGAGTTAATGCCACAGCATAAGCAAACAAAGGCTTGCTCACGGGGAGGAAAAGGAAAAAGAAAATTTGGGAATTTTTTTATATGGAAATCTACAGGAACCTTAACAGAAAAATACCATAACAAATACATCATGAAACACCTGCCAATTTTGCCACTCCGATTCATTCAAGGCCAGTTTGTTGCTACACCATTTTGTCTTGTTTGTCCTTTTCCATTGTCTTTCCGGTCTTCTCTCTATCCTATATTATTTTATTATTATTATTTTTATTGTTTGTTTTCTCTCCTGTTTTTCCCTCCTCAATCTATTTTTTTTCTCAATTTGTTGTCTTTATATAATGTTTATTATATGTTTATAACTTTGTAAATCAACACCACAACTTGCTACCCATTTATCTGTTTTTTGCACACATTTGTTTGTATGCACTTATTGGTGTATAAAGGAGAGAAAAAAAACCCAAAATGTTAAAAGTCTGTAAAAATATGTTTTTGTTTTTTCACACAAAAGCAGCATAATATTTCTATCTGACTTTTTCAGATTTCTTGCTGGAAATAGGTAGTTAACTTTTTTTGCATGTAAACATGAAACACTCATTGATGAATACATGTATCCAACACTGAATAATTTCATTAAATAAATAATACAGGAGCCTAAAAAACAGAAAAAATGGTTCTGTTATACCCTGTATTTTCTGTAAAGTTTCTCACAAAGAATGAATGATGATTCTAAAGCTTGGTTGAATAAGAAAACTATGAAAATATTGTTTTTCATTCATCACTAAAAGACAAGTCAATTCACTGATAAACACTATGAAGTTGACCTTTTGTTGGCAGCACATTAAAGTACTAAAATAAACATAACCAATAAAAGCATTGAAATAAAAACACCCACATTAAAAAATATGATGACTCTTAGTTTTAAGCTTCAAAATAAAACAAGCTGCCACACCCTTTTTTAACAAAAGACATCCAGATTTGTAAGAAACCAGGCATCCTATCCTGCTGTGTCACAGACTGTGTCTGACCAACCAATTGTCATTTTCACGCACAGTACACAAGTTATGTAAGAAAAGTCATCAGTGACGAGGTCAGTAAGATGGTCTTGATTGAGTGATTGTCCTTAAAAGTGATATGGTCTTCAAGTCACTGCAGCAATAACCAACAACAGTCTAGTCTAATTTCACTGTTCCAGTATTTTACTGTTATCTGAATGGCACATGATGCTGATATAGTTCATGCCAACACAGATGCATGTAAAAGAACTTTCACTCTGCAAGTTAAAAGTCAACACATTCAGATTCAGTCGTGGGAAAGGGAACTCAGAGAAATTAAGCTTGTTTCCCCAGTCTCTCTCTTTTAGGACTCTGAATAATCATTACGCCATGCTGACTTGTATATGATCTTATCACATCTGAAGGACTTGGTTTACTTCCCTTTAATAATTATTCTCAAAGTTGCTTTTATCAGTTTAAATATGTCACATTATGGACTCTCAGCCTGATAAAAAGCACCTCCCTTTAATTTCAAGAAGTCTTCTACATCAAGTCTATTCCAGCTGCCGTTTAAAGGAACAAATGTGAAATGAGAGAAGAAAGTGGGATGTGTTCTTGTTAGCACCCAGATGTCTGGGCTGACTCCTACCTGCCAGTCTGTTGTTGACACGATTGTGTCTTGACCAAAGCCAAAGGACCGCTCCTGACACCGTGTTCACATTCATCAGACTCTCCCTCGCCATGTTCTCAAAGTGCCTGGCACACTCCCTGCAGCCAAAAAAGTTGCGGACATAGCTCCTCATTGCACCCAGCACCTCCAGGGGATCTTAAGGGGAAAAATGTAAAGCCAGTTAATTTTGAGAGCCAGTGATCTGATCTGAATGACAAATGTACTGCTGTGTATAAAAACACTATAAATTAAAAGACAACTTTTAAACAAGTTTTCTGTGTCTTTTTTAGTTTCATTCAACAAAATTTTAAAGAGAGTGGAATTGAAAGCAAAATCTCCACTCAGCAGAGAACAAGTCATTACTCCCTTCATAAAGCACACTCCATCACCTGCACATACAAAGCTGTTTTTCTCTTTACATTAAAATGTCCTGTATCCTAAAGCTTGCTAATGGAAGTGCAGGTCCACAGCTTCCTGGATTCCCACGGTTATGTGGGCCAGGAGTCACAGAGAGCTGGGTTAACCCATATTGAGATGAATACTCTGTACGGGCGGGATAACCCAATCTGGAGATTAAAGGCCGTAAACCCTCTGTGTGAATGGTGGCCAGGCTGTTGTCTCAGGACTTCAACAGTCCACAAACATATTTTTCCTGAACCTGTTTGCTTTTGTTCTAAGCTTAGCTGGAACTTTAGATGAACCGAACTGACAGAGAGAGTGTGTCCGCGAGTGTGTGTGTGTGCTCTTTTTGAAAATAATTGTGGTATTATTTATCAGTCTAAACATTTTACATTTTTCACAACTGTAGTAATCTATGTTTTCTGTATTCGTAAATTAAGTTTTATGTTATAGCCTATATGTACGGTATGTGTGTGTATCTACCCATTAAGCTGGTGGTCTGTGGGGGTCCAGATGGACACCCCTTTGGACAGTCCATCTGCAGGTCACATGATGGTCCGTAAACCTTGGGATTAACCTCTGTTGATGTGTGTGTGTGGAAGGGAGATTAATGTCCCTGACAGGAGTGGAGCCTCCGGTCATCTGCCTGTTTTATTAACCACTCACATTCCACTAATCTAACATAATCCCTTTTCACACAGCCACAATTAGGCTCAATTTTAGCTGTGACAACATGACAAAATACAGGACAAAAACATCAAAAAATATCTGACCAAATTCAACATGATACATGGACTTTTTTTGTGTTTGCGAAGTCTTTTCTCTGCTAAGTGTTAAAATCAGGAGAGTGTTAAAAAGCAGTCCAGCAAACATTCCTGAACTAATGTGTTTACAGAGCCCTCATCCTCAGTCTGTCCCTGTCTTTGTAAAAGCCCATTGGCTCATTGATTGATAAATAAAATCTCAGCATGTGTGCGTACCTGTGCAACCCTTGTTCATGGCCTGGACAGTAAGAACATGGAAGAGAGTCCACACTCCACATGGGTACCGTCTTAGGTTTGGTTGTGAACTCTGACAGCCCACCCATCGCACGCCTTCAGGCAAAGCAGAGTCTGGTGACTGAAGAAATTACAGACAAATGTGAAGAAGAAGAAAACAAAAAAGGGTCATGACAAATGTGTTTCTTTTTATGTTTTGCTTATTTTAAATTTTTATATCTGGAAATAATGTCATAACAAGTGTGATCTGTTAAACTTAAGTGCAACACAGCTTTCACATCTGTATTATAAGTCTCCTACAAACTGTTAGAATTATCTTTCCCCATATACAGTGCTTAACAAATTTATTAGACCACCTGTCATATTTGTCACAGAGACCATCCAACATCATGAAGTGCTTTAATGTGCACTCTGTCATTTTCAGTGAGCTCTCCATGTCTTACCTTTTTGAACAGGAATGAGGAATTTCAAACTGAATTCACCTTTTTATACCCAAATTTGAGCCGGCTCACTGGGCTTCTCTGAGAAGTCAGAAATTAATCAAGCATAACATTCATAACATTCAACCACTAAAACTCATTTTTCTGTTCATGAATGCAAGTAAATAACTATAATTTGACATATTAATCAAGAAATAATAATGTGCTTTACTACTTCTTTGTAAATCAGTGAATTTGAAAATTCATGAATAACAAAAATAATTATATTTTTTTGGTAATTACCAGTGCTGTTAATATAGGGCAGCTGTGGCATAAACCTTACTTTGGGTGGTGGTCTAATAAATTTGTTAAGCACTGTATGTGTTCGTACTTTGACGAATGTAAAACCTGCAGTTTATTTCTAACTCAGATTCTTACCTGGGGCTGTATACAATTGCAAGAAAAAGTATGTGAACCCTTTGGGATTTCTTGGATTTCTGCATAAATTGGTCATCAAATGTGTTCTGATCTTCATCTAAGTCACAACAACAGACAATCACAGTCTGCTTAAACTAATACCACACAAAAATGATATGTTTTCATGCTTTTATTGAACAAAACATATAAACATTCACAGTGCAGGGTGGAAAAAGTATGTGAACCCCTAGGCTAATGACTTCTGCAAGAGCTAATTGGAGCCAGGAGTCAGCAAACCTGGAGTCCAATCAATGCGATGAGATTGGATGTGTTGGTTAAAGCTGCCCTGCCCTATAAAAAACACACACCAGTTTTGAGTTTGCTGTTCACAAGAAGCATTGCCTGATGTGAACCATGCCTGGCACAAAAGAGCTCTCAGAAGACCTACGATCAAGAATTGTTGACTTGCATGAAGCTGGAAAGGGTTACAAAAGTATCTCTAAAAGCCTTGATGTTCATGTGTCCACAGTAAGACAGACTGTCTACAAATGGAGAAAGTTCAGCACTGTTGCTACTCTCCCTAGGCGTGGTCGCCCTGTAAAGATGACTGCAAGAGCACAACGCAGAATGTTCAATGAGGTGAAAAAGAATCCTAGGGTGTCAGCTGAAGACTTACAGAAATCTCTGGCACATGCCAACATTTGTGTTGACAAATCTACAATAAGTAAAACATTAAACAAGAATGGAGTTCATGTGAGGACACCACGAAGGAAGCCACTGCTGTCCAAAAAAAACATTGCTGCACATTTGAAGTTTGCAAAAGAGCACCTGGATGTTCCACAGCACTACTGGCAAAATATTCTGTGGACAGATGAAACCAAAATTGAGTTGTTTGGAAGGATCACACAACGCTATGTGTGGAGAAAAAAAAGGCACAGCACACCAACATCAAAAGCTCATCCCAACTGTGAAATAAGGTTGGAGAGGCCATCATGGTTTGGGGCTGCTTTGCTGCCTCAGGGCCTGGACGGATTGCTGTCATTGATGGAAAAATGAATTCTCAAGTTTATCAAGACATTTTGCAGGAAAACTTAAGACCATCTGAAGCTCAACAGAGGATGGGTGATGCAACAGGACAACGACCCAAAGCATAGAAGTAAATCAACAACAGAATGGCTTCAACAAAGAAAATACACCTTCTGGAGTGGCCCAGTCAGAGTCCTGACCTCAACCCGATTGAGATGCTGTGGCATGACCTCAAGAGAGCAATTCACACCAGACATCCCAAGAATATTGCTGAACTGAAACAGTTTTGTAAAGAGCAATGGGCCAAAATTCCTCCTGACCATTGTGCAGGTCTGATCTGCAACTACAGGAAACATTTGGTTGAGGTTATTGCTGCCAAAGGAGGGTCAACCAGTCTTTAGCCTAGGGGTTCACATACTTTTTCCACCCTGCACTGTGAATGTTTACATGTTTTGTTCAATAAAAACATGAAAACATAATATTTTTTGTGCGGTATTAGTTTAAGCAGACTGTGTTTGTCTGTTGTTGTGACTTAGATGAAGATCAGAACACATTTGATGACCAATTTATGCAGAAATCCAAGAAATCCCAAAGGGTTCACATACTTTTTCTTGCAATTGTACCTTACCACAATCCCACTGTGTGTGATGATGTTAGGGTAAGTCTGCACTCATTTAGATATTGAAATTGAAATACTAATCTATTAGCCCTGTGGTCCTCAACTCCTGATAGTGGGCTGCAGAGTACATTTATAAATCAGTACTTTAACTTCGACTTAAGTCTTTTTTACTCAGAGTAACTGTACATTTACTTGAGTAAATAGTATAAGGGCTGAACGATTTGAGAAAATAATCTGATTGCAATTTTTTTCCCCAGTACTGTGATTGTGATTTCATACGTGATTATTTCTGAAGTTCCTCATCTTTTGTACTTTCCAACAAAAACAAGCATTATTATTATTATTATATTATTATTAATATTATTAATATTAAAACCAACACAACATTAAATTACAGGAGGGCTGCCCAATTTTGAAAAAATAGCTCACTGTGATGATTTTGACTTGTATTGCAAATCAGATATGAATTCTCGTATTGAGGGAAGTGATCATTTTTATGCCGTTCTCATATTTGATAAGAAAAACTTACAAAAATTTAAAAAAATTTTCTTAAAAAATGGCACTTAAGTGATTGCATGATATTTAATGCATAACATCTCTGCTGCAAACTTTTTTTTAATCTGGTACTGGTACAAAAATTTCAGGTCAAAGAAATATTGCACCTTCTGCGATTTGAAAATTGCAGCGGGCCATATTGCGATTTAATCTAATTTACGATTAATTGCCCAGCCCTAAATAGTATTGTACTTTTTCACCTCTGTTGACTACACAGTATTACATAGTGAGAGAATGATCCCACATCACATCCCAAAACAGTATAAACTGTAGTGTTTATATCTCAAGGTTCAACATTTCTGAATTGATTTTAACTCCCAAAGTGTAATTTTAACTTCATTCTGAGTGAAATGGTGTCAGTGTTCAGTTCTGTGAAGAGTCAATTGATCTTAGCCCCGCCAACTGTGATTTCAAATCTGGGTGGATGTGTGGGCTGAGTTCCCCATCATGGGTGGAGTATTTAAATGTGTTTTATGTGTGTTTGGGTGTTGCCTGTTGTACAGTGATCCCTGATGGGGCTCTTTTGGTCATGTTTTGAGTGGATTATTGTTGTTTTTGATATGAGGCACATTTGCATCATGACTGGAGTTATCCACTGAGTTAGATTTCCTGCCTGTGAATTTAAGTGCTCCTAAAAGACACCCAGAGCATATTCTTCATCAGTTTGCATTGCCTTGCTATGAGGTTGACTGCTTTGTTCTTGCTAGAAAAGAGCCACCTTGCCACAGAGTTTGAGACAGTTGTTAAATATTTAATACTTTGAAAACTGTAGTATAACTACATGTAGTTTGGACCAAAATTAAACCCTTTATATGTTAAATGGACACTTTCAATCTTGCAGTGTATTTTACTTTATTATAGTGGTGTGAATTTACCTGAAGCTGGTTGGAGATCTATTCTCTTGTTCTTGCCCGTAAGGAAAGATCATATTTTACTCTAGAACTCCTTAGTATCTACTCAGTACTTAAAATAAAATTTAAATGAGATACTATTTACTTTTATTTGAAAGATTTCAAGACCAGTGGAAGTTTTACTGTTACTGAAGTAAATTTTAGCCAGAGCAGATGGACTTTTACTTGAGTACAGCAGTCGTGTAATTTTTCCACCTCTGGTTATTTTCAGATCATTGATTACATAAATCTGCTTACTAAGTTTTTGTGTAGTTAATGCTAACACACCTATTTATAGTGTTCAGCATTGCACTGAACTGAAAATTAAGATTTCTACTTTTTCAGTCAACCATAATATGCATTTTGTGAAATTATTATTTGAGTTATACACCATGTTTCCACTATTTGAAACATCCTCAGGAGGAATAAATGTGCTTTTTCAGACATGCTTCAGAGTAGGACATAAAAGAGAGTAGTAAGAGAAATAATAACTTGATGATTTAAACTTTAATTAAATGAGTATTAAATTATGTTGAACAAAACAGCGTTACTCTAAAATAAGGTATTCCCTACTCTCAGTGACCCCCTGAAAAAGTAGTGTCTAAAACAATGCTGAACCTTTGTAACTTAATGAAAGCTGTTCTGCGTAGTTTTCTTGATCAATAGGAAGTCAATCTCAGGTTAATGGCTCAGCCCTCCACTAATGAACAGAAGCCATCCAGATCTCTAACCACCAGCCACAGTTGGATCCAATAACATATTTTCCCTGACATAAAGTCGTTTCTCTCGCCACACTGCATTGCCATCACTTGTGTGATTGACAGGGTTACTCACATGTCAATAGTAAAGATTTTCTGCATGTGTGTGTGTGAATAGAGTCCATTTCCTCTGGGCTGAAGTCTATTCATACCTTCCATTGATTCATTGATCAATTGATTTGCCTGCTAAAAGCTAATGATGTAAGTAAGTGACTCTTTCAATTTGTGTGGGGGCGTAAACTGGAGGTATGCAGGCTTCAATCCAAAGACAACAACACATAGATCCTCAGCCTTCTGTGCTGGCAGAGACAAGGACAGAGTATATTCTGATATACTTAAATGTTACTGTTATAATACTAATACTGTTTTTATTTTGATTTTCAAGATCATATTTTAACATTTCCTCAACAGAATGGGCATCACTTTGTGGCCTCAGAGATAGTTTTGCACTGATTAAGTGTCCAGACTGACAGGTGACCTTGGTGTATCAGTGTCAGCGGAGGGACAAGGCTATTCCTCGATGGACATCCTCACATCAGTTTTATGAAACCCTGCCCTCTGTTCTCACTACCACTGCTATCAGATTGACTATCCTTTCCTTTGAGAAATGCAAATACTGTTCTATCAAAAAACTATAATTTGCATTTATGTTCTGCCTTAATGCAATATACTAATATTATTAACTTTATTTATATAGCACATTTAAAACAGATGTTTATGAAGAACATGAACTCTGGGATTAACAAAATAAACAATGTAACAATGAAACAGAGAAAGTCTTGGTAATCAAACAGAGTCAGAACAAACTGAATCATGAAGTCTACAAAATTAACACAACTGAAAGCAACACAAGTGGCACAAACGATCTTGAAAGGCAGTTAAAGATGCAGTGTGTAAAATTGGGGAATACTAGCGACATCTAACAGTCAGGTTGGAGATCGCCATGCTCACTTCTGGTGGCAAACAGAGGAATTTAAAAAATGCAGGTCTGGCGGACTCCATGGAAGGGACCCTCCCTATGTATAAATAAGTTAATAAAAATAAAATGATTTCATATATTCAGGGCATTAAACACTAACTTAGGCTTATTTATACAAGGCTAAATATTACGCACTGCACCTTTAAAATAGTAAATGATGAAAATATCAAGGAAAAGAGAATATGACATGGTAAGAAAAAAATCATATGGACTCATGAGGAAAGACGACATCATATCTTTACAGAGACAAAACAATGATGAAGGATTAAAAGCAGATAAAAAGAGATAGAGCAAGTAAGAGAATTAAAACAATATCTAATGGACTGACCACTTCTGCACTGAATGAACACCAAAGAGCAAAAGAGAAAGTTAACTTTCAGGGAGTTATGAGCATTTTGGTAAAAAAAAAAAAAAAAAAAGGCAAACAAAATACAACAGCAAATACAACGTATACAGCAGGCAAAAGTTTGCTGCTTCAAGTTTGTCAAGATATTGATACAAAAGGTTAAAACTTATCGGATGTTTGTCTTTACTTACCTGTGTGACGTTATCAATTATCTCTCTGAGTGCCTCATATAAAACCACCTCATCAGCCTTATCCAGAAAAGAATTTAAAGATTCCAAGAGGTTCATCACGATCGGACGCCCTGGAAAATACTGTGGATTTAAAGAAAAAAAAAAAAGACAGAAAGGGGGACAGGTGTTAATCTAAAGTGGAAATCTAAGTAAAAATTCACAGTACACTGGTCAGGCTCAATAGACTGTATATCAGTCACTAAGTTATGAAACACAACATGGAAAATTTAACTAAATGTGTATATGTTAATATTAGGGCCCTATGATTTCCGCATTAATGAAATTGTGGATGGAATTCCGGAACTGACCGATAAAAAAGGAATTTACAATTTAACGCAGAAATTGAATGAATTTGACTGAAAATGCTATTTTGTTTTGTTTTTTTTTAGAAAGAGGAACGTATATCTGAGGAATATGTTCCAGGGGATCACTAAAGTGTGGCACAAGTTGTGCCTCACTCTATGGCCTCACTTCATAAACACTCACCCCGCCCCCTCCTAAACAACAACAGCATGTCAAAGCAGCTGCACGAAACACTGGCAAACATCACATAGCACAACACAGAGCAGTACAGGGCGACATAATGTTGCACCTTCAAGAAAACTCATCCGTGCTCCGAGCTATTTTACCTCACCACACCAGAGAGTCATGGAGAGAGAGGTGTGTCTGTACGCGAGGCACTCAGCTGAAGTCACAACTTGAGGACCTGCTCACCTCTCGAGGGCTTCAAACTGGAGTTGGACGGACTCGAGATTTTATGAAGTCCCGTTGTCTAAATGATGTTACATTCAAGTGACAGTTAGTTTAATAATTCCTCCCGTAGATACTGTAGTTCCATTTGGTTGTTTAATGAGACAACACGTCTACCTGCTGTAAAATTGTGATTAATGTGCGTTTCCTTCTCATCACCTTAAAAGAAACAAACTGAACAAGACAACAATGGATGTTAAGCCTCTTCCTCCATTAAGATCCATTTCCTAAGCCACTAACAACCACTTAGTCACTTGTGTACTCAATGCTTTCCCCTGCTGTGTGTTTACATCTTTTCAAACTACTATGGTTACAGCCACAACTGGGAGGAAACACCACACTGTAACTAGCAGAGCGAGCAACCTGAGGAGGAGGAGGAAATCCAGCTGATGATTTCTGAAACCGGTGATGACAGAGCGAAGGCAGACGCACACAAACGTGTCTTAACTGACAATAGAAACGGCTGATATTCTCAGTATTCAGACAGTGAAGAGAGAGAAGAGTGCTTAAATAAATTTCAGCTTAATGTGTTTCCCATTCTCACTTTAAGCCTCATGGTTCGTAATAATGGTGCTATTCCCAGAAATACACACCTCAGAGGGATTAAGTTTTTTCCAGGACTTAAACAAAGAGCAAACACACTTCTTCCATAGTAACTTTGGCCTTCACCTACGTATACAGCAATCATTTAAACTGTTGTAAAAGGATCAGCTGATTATTTTGTCAAATGATAAAATAATTTTGTCTATAAGATGTAACAAAATAGTGTAATTCCAGTAAAACTTCCTGGGCACCAAAATGACATCTTTAAGTGTCTGAATTTTGTTCAATCAACTTTTTAAAACCTACAGACATCAAGTTTTTACTGTAGAAAAACCAAAAGAATGTAATATTTAAAATACTACACACAGAATAGGTGTGGCACCTTTTTTCCTTACATTTTAAAAAGTAATTTTGACCATGACATTTTTAACAGATTTATTGGTTTTGAGCTTATTAAAGAACTTTTTGCTAGTCAGTAGGGCTGGACAGTTGATTGAAAATTAGATTAAATCGCAATATGGCCTGCTGCAATTTTCAAATTGCAAAAGACACAATATCCCTTTGACTTGAAATTTGTGTCAAAATACCAGTTTTAAACTTTTTTGCAGCTTATGCCATATCATGCAACCATTGAAATGCCATTTTTTTAGAATAGTCAACAAAAAATCCTACCTTCTTAATTTTTGTAATTTTTTCTTTATAAATATGAGAATGACAAAAACCCTTCAAAGCAACAATTCATATCTGATTAGCAATACGAGTCAAAATCATCAGAATGCAATATTTTTAAAGAATTGTTCAGCCCTTGTTTAGGAATAGAAGATAAGTTAAGGAATAATCACGTATCAAACCGCAATCGCAAAATTTGGGGAAAAACATCGCAATTAGATTATTATTATTAATATTATTATTATTATTACTATAATTATTCTCCAAAATCATTCAGCCCTAATAGTCAGTGCAACTGAAATCATGTCATACTACTTAGTTTTATTTATTTGACAAATGCGGGGAATTTTTTTTGTAGTTTGACTGCCTTTTCTTGTATAACAGTTATGCCAGAGAGCATAGAGGTAACACTGGTTGTAGTAATTTCTTACACACAGCTGAGAAAAACAAATATAAGAAAGCACCAGAGAAAACAGGACAGTTTATCAACCAACCTACAGTATGGACACAGGAATACATCTGAACACAATGGTGAACTTGCTCACCCATAGACCCCCCTCAGTCTCCTGCTTAGCTTTCTGTTCTCACCATCTAACAGGATCTGTGTGTTATACTCCCACCACTTAACCAGACCCCTGTGATCTGCACAGACCTCCTGGGCCAAGGCTAACAGAGTCCTGCTCTGTTTGTATCCCTCCATGTGCACCAGAGCACCTTTGACTCCACGAGAGATCTTCCACCAAATATGGACCATAGTGGACTGCTACTTTACACATCAGTTATATGAAAAAAAAAATCAACCACAAATGACCAAACCAGCTGCCATACATAATTTAAATATGAATCAAAAGTTAGGGAAAACAGTAAACAAAACAACAATCTACAATATCAGAAATCAATTTATATAATATTTTCTAACACTTCCTTCTTCCACAACTTTGAGGATTAAATGTAGGAGCAGACAAAGGCTTGTGACATGTGTTGCTCACTGCTGGGAGAGTGATATAATAGGTTTAGGTCTGGATCTGAGCTCTGGATACCAACCAGTCAGAAAAGCTCATTAAACTGCCATATGAATTTAAGCAGAAGAGAAAACGCAGGTGTTTCCAACTAATGGGTTTAACTAAGCATCACCAAAGCAACACTATTCATGAGCTCTGGGGCCTGCTGACCGCCGACAAAAACACCATGTCCGACTCTGTATTCGAGAAGCTTTGGACTCATGCTGCTTTCCTCTATCACACCTGGTTCTTACAATCGTTTCTGCATTTTTAACCGCTCTGTGAGAAATGTCAAACAAAACGAAAAATATTTTCAGATGCCTTACCTGCATTTATGTACTATTTTATGTTTAGTTTCTTTTTCATCTAAATACTTTAAACTTGTATGTTTAAACAATGTATGTTATAAAGTGTTGACAGATTATAGGAGTCATTCAACAGAAATGTGCACTTTTAGGTTGGTGAAAAATGTATTTATTTTCCCGACACTATTAGATAACTTAGGGGCATAAGCTTTCATTTATGCAAATCATGAATGATTTTTTAAAATCTTTTTTTGGGAGCATTTATTAAGAAATCCCATACTCCATATTTTTGTCACTGGTATTAGCTTACCCTATTAGCAATATGAAAGAGTTTTGTTAAAAATGATTTTTCAGTCTTGTTCACACATGTCATCATGGCTTAACAGCCTGGTCTAGGACAAATCAGTCAGTAATCAAATCCTTAGAGCGCCCCTACTATCGGGCTTTAAAAATCCTGGATAAAAGACTAATTACCACTGCCAATTTTAAGTAAATACAAGATTTTAAGTTTTAGTAATTTTATCAACTTCCACAATGTAAAGTTTGTGTTCAAATGCTTAAATGGACTTGTCCCTCTGCCTTTCTGCACATTCATAAGGAGACTACAGAGTTGCAGCAGATCCACTGGAGCAGCTTCAAATAGAAACTGTCATTTCTTTTTGCAAAACACAAACTTCACCAAAAGAGCGACTAAATCCTGGTCAATTAATTCAGCAACAAAGCTGCTCTCATGTCTGATTTCCTGGTCAATGCTTAATGTGTTTTTACTCTATCACGTTGTACCCAGTTCACCTTTTACCTTTTTTAATCAACTGTTTTATCTTTTTAGTGTCATAAAAGCCATACAGAGTTGCAAATCAGAGTATAAGAACTAAAATACTTGAATGGGATGGCTGATGTGAACCGTATCCATCCCTAACAAATAAACTAGAAGAATGGTGCAGAAGAATGATGAGAATAAAAAAAAAAACAGGAGATCTCTTTAATTTATTTTATAAATCTTTGTTAAAAGTGTGACTGAATGATAATGGTTTATTTTTGCAACAATAAACTTGCTGTTATATTAGCCATCATATATATTGCTGATACACAATATATCTGAAGGCCATGAAAAAAACATATTTGAGCTCAAAATCCTGCCCTAATCACTATTACATTACAATAGGGACAGGCATATTTGCAACTGGTTAAAATAAAAATATAAAAATTGTATTACTCAAGAGAGTGTGATTGTTCAATAACATATGGTTTTATGTAAAGATACAAAAAAATGTATTCATATTTTTTTTCCCAAGTGAAATAACTCAGTAAAGGCTATGGACAGAAAAATGCACATTTCTGTCGAATGACCATATCTGCTGTAACAAAGGAACTATAATAAAAGATTCATAAAATATGCAGCTTTTATCCACTATAGTTTATATCAATAATAATTATAAGGTAAACTTCAGTTCTGGGAATCCTTTAGATGACTAATTATCCACTTGAAATGGATATTTATTTTTTACATATTCTGACATCATCACTATCATTTCTACGTCACAGTTAAATATTGACTTATGGTGTTGTCTCTTTCTTGAGAACTCAAACACACACTCATATACACATCAAACCCACACAAGCACATCCCCTCGTCTAACCCTGTGTCCCTCCTGCCCCTACCCCAGTTGGACCATGACAATCCCCTTCACCCCGGCAATATGTCATCCCTGATCCGATTAGTATCAGCAGCACTTGAGAAACCACAAGCTCCTTGTGCTGAGGGTACCGGGAGGGAGGCATCTGTTGGCCTTAGCAGGGCAGACCAGGCCGAGCTGTGCAGACACGTGTCCCAGAAAGGAAACCAGACAGGTTTATTTATTTTTTTTTTTTTTTACTGTCACTGAGAGGAAACAACCAATAATGACAGCCAAATGAATCAAGGATTTTTAAGATTTGCTTGTCCAAACAGCAACATCTCTGATTATTCAGATGGCTGGTTTCAATAAAAACAGTGAGCATCTTCTGTAGTACAGTAAGAAAACATTATGGATTGGGCTCTGGCGTGAGAAGGGTAAAGGCTATGTCCCTTTAGACTTACCCCCCCTTAAATCTTTGTTTCATTCCCCGGCCCCTCTGTCCCCTCTGGGCTGAAGGGCTTCTTTCAAGAAAAGCAGGATAGAGGTGTAATCCTTAAAAACCTCGCTGTAATGCTCTCATGCTTCCCAAGATCCACTTTTTTAATCCTCATATACATGTAGAGGATTCATAAATCCGGCTTCAGCCTGACAAGACAGTAAATCTAGTAATATAACGGCTGGGTGCAAAGGGGAAAAAAGCAAAGAGAAAAAACAATCCCCCTGTTTACATGTTTAGATTGAGATGCTGGAGGATATGAAAAGAAAAGCAACACAATTCTTAAACCGAACGGAGATTTAGAGAATATTATAACATGAGGGGACAAATTACCTCAGACACTGGTAATGATCTTAGAGATATACAAAACAAACAAAAAGGAGGGTTTTCGACTGCCACATACAATGATCAACACTGATGGTTTAATGCAAATACACACCCTCCTGTATGCAAATGCTTTCATCTCTAATTATTCTGTTTGGTCAAAATTAAAATGTGCGTCATGGGAAATGTGTCACCAGTGTTAAGTGATGACACTCTCCTGACTCACTTTTTCGCTGATCTGATTTAAAAACATGACTCACTCGATCAGGTGTCATATTTTACTTGTTGCACTCAGGGCGGCAAAATAACTACAAGGACATTTCTTCATCAAACAACAACAACAGTAATATCAAGTAGACAGAAAAATGAAGTTCAGGCTCTAAAAAACAAAAAGTTGATGTTAAATGTTCCCTCATTTAGCACATGAAAAGCACCAATAGATACAAAAAACATGTCTTCAATAAATTCTTTTACACCAAAGGGGTCATGAGCATTTCAAACATGAGTATCATCCACTCTGCTTCATCTGTTTCACACTCTGCTTGTTGTACATGAACTGTCCCTAACAAGCTGTCTGACTGAAAGGATTCAGCGTCTTTTTCGAGTGATTGCTCAGTCAAACGATAACGAGAGCTGTCACAAGTCAGTCGCAACAATGATGGCCTCCTCGGCTACACAAAGCCCTGGTGGGATGCTGGGACACTCTGGTGGGTGGGGTGGGGGGCAGGCTAAAAATACCACAGGGACCTGCTGCTATTGACTAAACAAACTGGAGCTAATGGGAGGCCACTGTGCTCTGTCCCCCTCCCCACTTTCCACACACACACACACACACAACTCATACAAGCCCAAGCACTGACACAAACTCACTTGCTACAACGCCTCCCTAGAGAGCCAGATATAATCAGAGAGACTGGTGGCAGACTGAGGGAGTGAGACAGGCTGGTTTGTAGCCAATAGGGACAGGGCTAGCAGGTCAGGCCTCATCATCACAACATGTCTGCATGGCTGGCACACTTTACAGAGCCTGGAGGGAGGGACCAGGAGGGACAGACAGGCAGGGAAGGAGTAGTGGTAAAAACTGAAAAGGGATGATCAAACAAACAAAAAATATGTCTAAATAAACCAGTGAAACTCAAAATGAAGGAAAGGGTAAAAGAAATGTAAAAAGAAGATGATATAGTGGACTTAAAGTATTGTTGAGTGTTTAGTGTAACCGCTGAGGGCTGTCACATACACGAGTATTTAGAAAGAGAAAAAACTGCAAGAAAAGGCGGGTTGTAGTTTTAGTGTCCTGGTGAGGTTTGCTAGATATCAGTCTGTGCAAAATCTATGTGCATCGAGTGGTTAGCAGCCAAGCTTCAATCCCCCTGGGAGCAAACATCAAGAGGGTCAACAACACCCAAGAGTGTGTTTGTGCTGCTGTTTACTCAATGGTGTCCACTTTGGTGATAAGTGGTGAAAAACAAATGTGCATTTGTCAAAAAAATTTATTGAATTAATTTGCCAAATAATCTAAAGGATCTAAAAACATGTGGAGAGGAAACTTAGAGCAGCAAAACAGCACAAATGTGAAGTGAGAGCACATATTCTGCTGTCTCACTCTCCACCTGCTGGAAGCCTGCTGTTACTACACATTTGACCTGCAAGGGACTACAGATGGAAATCAGCCTGTGGCTACAATCTACCACATTTACATGTTCATTAATGTGCACTGTCCCCTACAATAAATAAATAAATAAAATAGAAAAATAGAAAACACCCAGAGCTAAAAACTGTGTAAAATTTGGTTTAAAAATAAAACATGCATAACCATATCACACATAACACATAACTGCATACCTTCATCCACACAGACACTTGCATACACACAGGAACACACCCATACACCACACACACACACACATACACACACACATTTCAAAACTGGAAAAAGTTTAAATCTCAAACTCATTCTGAAAAAATTATTTTAAAAAAAGAACTATTTTGTGTTTGCATCATTTGTACATGCAGTGCTCTATCTGGTATCTTTACCTTAACCAGCACAGCGATGAACTTCCTGAGGGCATTAAGGGCATGTCCAGAGATGTCAGTATGAACAGCCACCTCCACACGCAGAGAATAGTGCAGTACTGACTCTAGGTCGGCCATGTACACCCTGGACCTAAACACAAAAACACACACAGACTAAATGTGAGCAAATGATAAGAATGAGAAGACGGTCTTACCGGATAACACCTACCTGTTGAATGGTATCCAGGGCTCCTTTGTGTCATTGTTGTGGGTGTCTATGGGGGCTGGTGGAGGCTTTCCTGATCGCATCACCCCTGGTAGCCTTTGGAGAGCAGAAGTGTAGAAATCACGGGCCTCTAAGTGGCTAAGGAAGAGAAGGACAATATCAAACCATGAAATACACATAAAAGAATGAAAGACTTTTCTATTAGGCCTGGCGAGATGGGAGCTGGAGCCCTAAGTTCAAATCAATGACCATCATGATATAACTTTTTAAACGGTGTCAAACAGGGTCCAACTTTATGACACAGGTTTGACAATGACCTATTTCATAAATATAGACCACAAAGACTTTTTTCAGATTGATGGTGAAAGAATTCAACATCCTTCTTAGCAAACTATTTTAAGATAGAGCAGAAACAGAATATCTGAAAGAAAATCAGATTTTCACAAAACATGAAAAACACACAGAGTATTTCCTTTCATGGGGCAGGGACCATCTCAAGAGATGTAAAAATGCTTTGGTCATGATATGTACAATTTATCCAGCTCTGGCCTTCAATACACAAACAATGTTTTAGGTGACTTCTTCAAGGGGAAAGAGTTGTAGGAACTCAAGTTTACAGGGGTTATGTACAGGAGAGTGACAAAGAGAAAGCCACTGTTAAAGTAAACTCATTAAATCTGAACTAGAGTTCACCAAAAGAAATGTAAGAGACTCCATGGTCAAGTGGAATAAAGTTCTTTGGTCTGATGAGACGAAAAATTTGACTTTTTTGCCATCGGACAACTCTATGTTTGCCAAAAAACAAACACTGCACATCAGCACAAACACACCATCCCCACTGTGATGAACTGTGGTGGCAGCATCATGCTGTGTGGCTGCTTCTCAGCAGCCAGTCCTGGAAGGCTTGTAAAGATAGAGGATAAAATAAAGGTGACAAAATATCAGAAAATCCTTGAGGATAATCTTATTCAGTCTGCAAGAGAACTACAGTTTGGGAGAATATTTGTTTTCCATAAGTTTTATTTTGACCCAAATAATGTGGCCTTTTTCAAAAAGGCCAAATTATTTTGACCATGATGGATTTATTAAGGAGTAAAACAACCAATGGGTTGATTAATTGTTATAGGCACTGTAACTAAACTGCTATACCTACAATGTGAAGGAAAAACTACTGTTAACACTGTTTGAATTCTAAATTATGTAACAGCACTTTATTTCATGTGGACAAATATGGTTTTGAGAATGTGGCATGTGTGGATGGGATTATTTCTTTAAATGGAGGAGGAAGACCCCTTCCACATAAATGAAGTGAAACTGTCTTTACATGCAACTTTCAGCAGCCCGTCTTTTGAGTTTTGTTTGAGTGGCACTTTTAACCAATGGGACTAAACGTCTGCATTCAGTTAAGTGAAACTAGGTTAAAGTTCATACAGACAACAAAAAGCTGTTGTTGCAGTGTATTGATGTGTTTGATAATATGTTTATGTATATTACATGGCTGCCTAAGCTTTTTGCCATAGTATGAGCATGTAGTATGGCAAGCATTACTGGAGCTTGGCCTTGAACAAGCAAGAAACCTCAAACAAATATACTTCTCTTTTTACTTCCAACCTTTTGTTTCAGCACTCCACCACAATAAAATGTTTTATGACCAATATTTTTGCAGCCATATATCCTACACACTTTAGAAATACACTCTAAATACTGAGCAGATGGTGCCAGAGCATGGAACCAGGACTGAGAGATCGCTGATCATTAAGCCGTTTGATAATGCAGCAACTGGAACCTCAGCCATTAAGCTCCCTTTCTCTCGCTCTCCTTCCATACCCGTCCACCTCTCACATCCTCCTCTCATTTGCTTTCTCCACTTGTCAGAGAGAGAGAGAGTGAGAGAGAAAGGGAGGGCATCATAAAACTGGAGCAGGATGGTAATAAGGAGGATGGATACTTTGGGCCCACGCTCACTCACACCAGCCTGGGACTCAATTACACCTGCGTGTCTGGTGGGAGTATACAGATGTGGAGGGAGAGCCATTCATCCAGCTATCCCAGGAGCTGGCGGGCAGGCAGTGTGGGCTGGGAGGGAATGCATTCACCTGGGACCAGCACACATTACATGCATGACGGATGTGAGACGCCCCTGCACGCTCTCGCTCGCACACATACACACGCTCACGTGCAGGAACACTCGGCTCTCCCAGGATCAATCAGACATTCAGTGATGATGGGAGGCCATCTGTCGCTGTGCGCGGCTGGGGGCTTGTTTGGCAGGTGAAGCCAGAAAAGCAATGGCATTGTTTTCATGCAAGAAATTAAAAAACCTCCCCTCTGTACAGTGATGGAGATGAGGGGGGCTGGAAGGGGAGAGATGAAGGGTGAATAAATAAATCAGCAATAAATCATTTCCTTTTAGCATTTGTCAACTAAAAAGAGTCCTCTTTGCATGCCAAGTTATTGAAACAGCCAAACAAAGAGGCAGAGAACAGCTGATGAATTTGCAGGGCGAGGAATGATCAGAGACGCTTTATGAAAGTGAATAATGGGAGTGATTTTGATGCTCTGATCCCATTAAGGGGCCAGATGTTTAAAAGTATTCTCATGAATAGGGTTCAGATAATGAAGGTGTTCTGCAGAAAGAAAAGTTGTCACTTCTAGAACAATAGAAATGAAAGAAAAAAAAACCTGTTTGTGTATTTTAGATCAAACAAATGAAAATGAATATAAAAAGTTTGACATATTGTTGCGAAGGAAGGATAACTCTTGATAATATATGTGGCCTAAAATAACAGCTGTATCAAAATACAATAATTCTGCGAAAACTGATATAATGCAAGACATTCGGATAATAATACGTCAAGATACCTGGTTAACTGAGGAAAAAATGCCCCTGAAAATGTTAAGTCAAGGATTGTGTCTTCTCTTTCTCTATGTCAGCTTGTTTTTAGCCAGTTATCCTCATTTATGCAATAAGTACCACATGAAGAGTTGTGAAGTCGTGACACAGTGAGTAAAACTGGCAGGTTCATCTGTTTCAATGTGTTTGAAAGAAAAACTATTAATATTTTGCACCAGTGGTTTCTTAATTGTCTTGGAACAGTCAGGGCAGCTATAAACGGGAATACTATTAATTTATCCTCTCCCTATTGTTGCCTTTTCATAGATAGGAAAGTGATATGATCATTTACTGCTATGTGCCAATGCCTCACAAACGTTTGCGAATCTTCAGCATGCTCTTGAAATGGTGCAAGATCAGCTTTGTCTGCTGCAACCTGTTCTAAATGCAGATAAAACTAAACTCAAGATTTTTTCACTTCTTCAAGAACAGCTTAAATGACATTGTCTGAGGATATGTTACTTAATAGAATCCTGAAATTGATTTTGCATTTTCTTTTAAATACTTAGGTTTTTCACTTGATGAAAACATGACCTTTGAACAGCATATTCAGTGACAAAAAATTTGAAGGTTTTGCTGGGATTTTACTACAGAAACAAGTCATGTTTCTCCTTTTCTGTGAAAAATAAACTAGTTGAGTCCACCTTTTAACCTATTATTGATTATGTTGATGTTTAGTACATGAATGCCTTTGCTCAGAGTCTTCACATGTTGGACAGTGTGTATCATGGAGCTCTGAGATTTATCACAAACTGTGGATTTCTTACTCACTATTGTACTTTCCACAGTCAACTGGACTGCTTTAAGTACATGTTGTCTTGGATATTGGTACGTCTTCATTCATAAAGCCATTCTGCACAAATTCTTGGGCTACCTCTTGTCTCTTTTAATCTTGAAGGACGGATTACACAACCAGCGTTCATTAGACTTTGTACATTTTGTTGTTCCTAAGGTCCAAACTGAGCCAGGAAAGAAGGCTTTTAGGTTCTCTGCACCTTTTGTAGGAAAAATCTTCAGACTGATTTTAAACTACAGAACCTGCTGACTCTGAATGTTTGGAAATCTTTAGTGAAAACTCTTAAATCCCAATGTTTTGTATGCCACTGTTCTAGCTGATGCTTTATTTTCACTGTATTTATAATTTTTTGTGATCTTTTTAAGCATAGTTGTGTTTGATTTTTGAAACTCTGTGTTGCTGCCATTCTTGGCCAGGTCTCCCTTGAAAAGAGATCTCTGATGTCAACGGGACTGACCTGGTTAAATAAGAGTTAAATAAATAAATAACAAGGGGTGCATCCTAACCACTAGGCCATAAGTACACCCTCTATTGCTGAAATGTGTACAAAACAGGCATTTACTTAACACTTTCCAATACAGCTTCCCATCTGATATAACTGAAGACTGATTAAAAACTGGCACATCCTGCATCTGTTTATCTGAAATGTGTCAATGAGGATAAAAATATGTATTATTTCCCAAACCTTCATAAGGTGTTGACATCCCCTAAAATGCTTACAATGATACTGAACATCTGGCAGTCAAAGGTCTGTACAAGCAGCCCATCACACTTTTAAAACAAATCTATGCTGAATGGTGCAGACAGTTCTGGATGGAAAAACACAAGAACAGTAGCAGTGCTGTTCTGCAGCTTTAAGCTATTGTACTGTCCTGTACATTACAGAACACAAGCAACAATTCTGGACGTTCAGAAGTGGATACAAGCCGTTGTTTCATCCTGGAGGAGGTGGTGCTTGCCACTGCTCAGCCAGGGTTAAAGTCCTGATCTGACCTCAAATATTTGCATATTTACATAGAAGGTTTGTCGTGTTCAGATCCATCCCAGGACAGTTACTGCGCAAAGCAGCTGACAATAAAACCTTGAGTCAGAGTCTGCATTAACACTGCCTTTATTTACCAGTTATCCTGATTAGAGGCACACAAACCACTAAATATAGCACAATACTTCACTGCATTAACCTAACTGCCTTGTTTATTGCTGTTTAAAAACAGAGACTGCAGTAAAGTTAAAATTCATCCACCCACTCAGGCATTTCAATGTGTCTGACTAAACAATATTTGATGGGATTGGTCAGAGTCTAGAGGCAAATAAGTGAAAACACAGAGAGAGGCAAGCTCCTTGCATCAGCTGGTTTATGACTGTAGAGTAAAAGTAAACACAGCTCTTCCTCCACTTAGAAAGAGGCCCCAGCAGATATTTGATTAAAGCATTCATTGGAGCTGTCATGAACTGGTTTGACAAAATACAGGTCAATGGTAATAATGGTCATTATATAACCAGTATAATACATACTCACATGATTTTTCAGTACAAAAGCCATTATGAGCACAGGTACGTACACTTGAAGTCTGGAAAAGTTGCCTCCAGGATAGTAGAGGTAGCAGGATGGAAATTCAGTCACTCCCAGTTTAGATACCACATCCTCAGTGCTCAGGACTCTTCGCACAGCAATGTTCTCAAACTGCAGCATGTCCAGGGTCACCTGAAGGAAAAAGATCACACATAAAACATTCAATAAAGATTCAAGACATGACACATTTCACATTACTTACTATAAACAACATCCAGATTCATCTCTTACAAAGTGAAATATTTCAAGCATTTTCCTGTTTTAATGTTGCTGATTATGGCTTACAGCTCACAAAAATAAAAAAAATCCACTATCTTAAAATATTAGAATATCACAAAAGATAAGTCCAAAAAAGATTTTAGAATACAGAAATGTTGACCTTCTGGACATTATGCTTAACTCAGTAATTCACTGGAGCTCCTTTTGCACAATTACTGCATCTATGCCATGTGGCATGGAACCAATCAGTCCGTGGCACTGCTGGGGTGTTCTGGAAGCCCAGGTTGCTCTGATAGCAGCCTTCATCTGGTCCGACTGACTGAAACTGAAAAAAACTGGACTTCAAGCACCTTGGATTCTGTACCTCTCTAATGTTCCTCCAGACTCTGGGACCTTGATATCCAAATGAAATGCAAAATTTACTTTCATCTGAAAAAAGGACTTTGGACCAATGAGTAACAGCAGTCCAGTTCTTTATCCCCTTAGCCCAGGTGAGACACTGATGACTGAAAATCTTCTGAAGACTGCTCTTCTCCCTGCTGAGCACCTTTTCTTATCACATTTCCCTTTCAGTCAACTTTCCATGAATATGTTTTGATACAGCCTCTGAGAGAACAGCCTCCCCTTTCAGCAAAGACCTTCTGTGGCTAACCCTCCTTATGGAGGGTGTCAGTGGTTGTCTTATGGATATTTGTCAAGTCAGCAGTCTTCCAATGATTGTGGTTATGAGATCTGAACCAGAGTGATAGAATAAAGGCTTAGGAAACATTTGCAAAATGGACTTTTCAGTAATATTCTAATATTTTTATTTTTGTGAGCTGTACGCTTTATTCATCTTTGTATGAGATAATTCTATAATTTATAAAAGTGTAACTTTTTCAAGTAAATCACAGGAAATAAATGAACTTTAACATAATATATTTTTTCAAATGCACGTATATGACTTGTGTCTGAAAAAATTCAACATTTCCAACCACAGGGCAACAGGGGAAATTATTTCTATCAAAGAAGAGGAAAAAACAACTAATTTTGAAAAAAATAAAAATAAAAAAATCCCTAACAGATTCAAGCTGTTAAGTTTGTCATTGAAGGACATCTCCCTATAACTTAAAAGACAACTATATTCTAAGGGAGAAAAACAAAGAGAGCTCAGGCTGAAGGACACAGACAAATACCTCTCGGCCAATGTAGGACTCAGATTCCTCAAAGATCAGAGCGAGGTACAGAACGTTGTTAGTCTCAAAGAAGATGTCAATCTCTGCTGCACTGGAGGGAAACAGTACAAAAAGTTGTTGAATCAAAAAGTTATGGTAAGTTTCGAAGTAACCTCGTTATTAATCATTAATTTTAAGAGAAAAATTGACCTGCCATTAATGTGGTATAGATAGAAATACACAGCAATGATTTGGATATTTACGCATTAAATCTTAGAATAACCCAAGGGTCATTTAAAAAATTAACGATATGGCTTTGTTTAGTGTTTGGATCTCCCCACACAAGACTATTTTTATGACATGAGTGTGTATGTACACACACGATCATAAATATAAGAACCACTATACACCAGTGTGGTTAATGGTTTCAAGTTTGATTTTTCCAGCTGAAATCTTCTGATTTGAAAATAACAGCTTCAATGAGGAATTTCTGCCATGAGGTATGAAAATTTCCTGGTTCTCTCATTGTTTCCTTGATAAAAGATAAAGAATTAAAAGAAAATCCTGTGGCTTCAAAGGGAACAAGTGAACTTTCACTCAAAAGCTAAAAGCAGAAGCACACCAGTAACGCTCTTTACTTCTTTTGCACTGTCCGTCTCATAAACTTTTAGAGGAGTGCAACAATCTATGGTTTATTTCTATATGCTGCCTTGCTTTTAACTGAAAGAAATTGAAAGAAGATTCTGTTTCTAATTTATAAGAAACTCAGATAAACATGATCATGAACATGATCCAGCCTCAGGTGGCTATTTAATAGACTGCATGGTGTGTCACTTCATTTTTTCGACATTAATTTTAACTAGCTAATGAAAAATCGATATATCTACTATTTGAGCGGACCTGCCCATGTGTTTGTGTGTGTTTTTTACCTGATGGGCTCCAGTGGGGGGCAGTGAGGAGGCCAGGTGGTTTCAGAGGTCTCTAGAAGGTCTATGAGAATGTGGCGAAGCCGCGTGGCATCCCGAGGTAAAACTGGAGGTTAAGACAAACACACCGAGTTCATGTAAAAACAACTCCAGAGCTATCAGCATTTTTAGACACCTTGAAGTAATTTCAAATAAATAGGAAAACATTCAGACACATGTTGATACTTTTGTTCTTGTTAGAAAGTGGAGCCCTATATTATTAAAATAAAACAAGAATTTAATTGTAAAATATATTTTTAGTAGCTTAATATTGGTTGTACCACCTGACAGTGAAAGTGTACCAGTCCATCTGATTTGATCGGTTTGATGATCAAACTAACTTTAAAGTGATCATTTCTAATTAAAAATTCTTCTTTTAAAGATTTAAATAATAAAATCATGCCAAAACATTCTCAGCAAGTTTCTCACAATTAAAACCCCATTTATAATAGTGTCAGCAATCTGTTATTTACTCGGATGGTCGCACCACCTGACAATTTCAGGGTTTGAGATGCTACAATATGAAATAAATTCTATTTAAATATACTCCAAATGTATTCAAACAAAGTAGATTTATATATGCTAAGAACTGACTTTTTTCAGGAGGAAATAATAGATTCGGACACACAAATATGCATGTCATGTCACTGACCCAACTGCATGCTCTCTGTGAAGAGCAATTTAGACTTAGGGATTCTTCATTCAAACCAAATTTAATAGCAGAAGTAAAAGTAGGAAAAGTGGTACCTGAAAGGGTCTTTGCTGTATCATTGGACTTTGAACCAGTGGAAGTACTGTGGAAGTACTGTATAAAGGGAGAGACAAGACTTGGGTTAGAGAAGGACGGAGAAGGTATAGAGAAAGAGAGGAGAGAGATGACATGAATGAACCAAAGCAATGTTGTGTAATGTTTGGGGGTAGTGATGTGGGGGCAGCTTTCCCCTCTGCCTGCTTTGACCCCTAAATCCTTCCTGGTTAAAATGAGTTGCAGATGTTAAAGCTTCATTGTGTGTTCAAACAAGAAGGAGCTCTTTGTTTCAGCTGCTTACACTAGATGACAGTGAGGAGCAACAAGGAATGTGAGAAGAGTCACAAACACACAACTAATAGCAGACTTGATACGATATCAATACAGAAGTAGAGGTTAGGAGCTGGATCACTTCTGCAGCATGGTTGCTGATCATGCAAAAGTTAACTGGAAAGGGAACAGATGTTTCGATCTGCATTATCATGTAATCATCACAGCTTCAGAGATGCATTCTAAATAAATAACACTACTTTACACGATGGATTCTACAGCATTTCCATGGTAAACACCCCAGAAAGGCTGTCTTTATTGATTTAATCCATTTAAAGTGATTTCAGGAGCACAGGAGACAATTCTGATTATTTATGTGGGGATAGCCGATCTGCATATTCATAGTAAACCTTGGTAACATTTATAGATTTTGAAGGCACGGCAAGACACGGCAGTGTTGAGAAAGGCTGCATTAACACTAGAACCACCAGGGATCTCCATATACCTAAACAGCCAGCAGGTAAAATTTACCCGCTATTAAAGTGCATTTTTTTCCATTCAGAAAAGTGCATTTTTCAGCTTATTACCCACAGAAAGAGACCTAGATAACTGGTGGATTATGATCCAAAAACTGTCTTGGGACTGATCACTCAGCCCTGGAACTGGAATAAAACAGGGAAAAATCAATGGTTACAAGGGTAAATTATACCTGTACGGCTGTTTTTGGTAGAAAATGTTTATTCGTAAAATTTTGAGATATGCAAACATTTTTATGACAAAAGGTACAAACTTTAAGGAAAAGTCTGACAGACTTAAGAATGTCAACAATTCAAAGTTAGACACAATTGAAGAACAGCCTTGGGTAAATTTCACCAGATGGTGGTTCTATCTTTTTAAGGGGCCTGTTGTAGGTATCCGTAAAACTAACAATAATAACAAAGAGTATGGCCTAAATGTTGAGATGCTAACTGTTACATTTCAGCGTTTTATAATTAAAAGCTGACTGATCATGTAGTAACCACAGTATAAGACAGTGTAAAAGAATGTGTAAACCTCTCTTTAAACAGCTTGACATACCTTTACAGTGGGGTATGACGTTACTTTGTGCTTACGGCAGATCGGCGAGTTCTTGATATCAGCACAGTCTGTAGCTGCTATGCCTAAACATAGCTTCCATCCTGAAAAAGAAAAAAAACATCTAATAAAGACAAAAAGAGACACAAGGTAAATATTTGTTGTCCTGCCTAACGACAATGGAGGGACTCGTCCTTAGTCCATTTGTGCCAATTTCCATGACACATATCAATACAAGACAAGTGATAGCTCAAACATTTTCTATAAAAAAGGTTTTTGAGAGTTGAATTCCTAAATTATCTAATTGCTAAATGTCTATTGCCCACAAAAAAATGTGTTAAGTGACCCAAGCTTATTTAATGTTTCTGACTGACTTAAGCAGACTATTTTTAACATTTGACATGTTTCTTTTTCCAAGGCTAGGCATTGAGGAGATCATCTGCTGCTGACTAGCTTTGGGTCAATGCTTTAAAACAGAGGACTTGAATACTCCCATTACTGAGGCAGGGTTGTCTATCATCATCCCAGTCATAATTATTCACATAGTTGTGTGATATTTCTGTTTCTCCATGAGCTACAACAACAAAAACTCAGCTGGAGGATGTGATGGAGCCACCATACAGAGATTCAAAAACACATTCATTAGATCACATGCTCTAATGAACTGATAAAAACAGCTTTGTCTATACTGTTGATAAAGTGAAGAGCAATGGCAATGTCAACCCCAAAATGAAAGAGCACTGCACCGGCTTCAACAACTGACTGGTTGTAGCAGCTGTATGACATAAGTACTTTACATATCAATGCATAACATTTCTAATGACTGTAAACAGTTTAAGTGCCGTTATCTTGTTGCAGGTACATACGTGCAATGGTCAGAGCCAGTTCCTTGTAATAAGGAGCAAAGTTGTGGCAGTGTCCACACCACGAAGCGTAAAACTCCACCACCATAGCTGCTGGAGAGTTCAAAACTGAGTCAACATTTTCCTGACCCAATAAGACGATTTGATCAGTAGCGGTGTACAGTCCAGCCCTTGCGGCAGAGGGTAAAACGAGACAGAAACACAACCAAACTGCAGACGTTGCTACCTTACTGGAGCATATTTGTATTTCATGATTAGACCGAGACGTGGCACGGTTGCAGCGCCGCGCCATCTTCCTCTTCGGTTCGAGCTGCTGTAGCTAACCGACCGTTGGTCCTCACGCGGAGAGTTTCCACCTCCGTGCCACTAAAACTTGACACAACTTCTCCTCTTTCTTTTCCCAAGCCAGCGGCAGACCTCACGGATCCTCCCCTCGTCCACCTACTTGTGCCTGACCAAAATACAGTTGGAAGAGAGCTGCTCACCCTCCCACTTCCAAACTTACCTACTCTATTCATGTCATTATGAAAGCACATCAGGTGATTTAAATTGACCCGCGAGGACACGAAGTAACGATGTTTGCCCCTTTGCGGTTCTCATACAGGGGTATCTATATATTACAAATGTTATTTAAATTTAAATAATTTAATAACAATAATTTATACATTGATTATAGGGACGAAGTTAGAGAACGTACTTTATTGAACCTTGTGGTCAGGGACGTCACTAGAATTGAAAGACATGGGTGGTTTAGCCCTAATGGGCTTGCTGATATATATATATATATATATATTTTTTTTTTTTATCATACCCTATAAGGCTTAATTTATTTATTCAAAAAGAGTTGAAGAGCATTTATAAAGACCTCTTATCCATCTCACTGTCGTTTCTTTCTCTGCTTTCTCTGGAAGACCCTCTGCCAGTCCTTTCCAGTCTTCAGGAGGTCTTCCTTTTTTTTTTTTTTTTTTTTTTACAGTCCAAGTGAGTTTATGAGTAAGTTAAAGTCTAGATGTTGGGGTGAGTTCATGGAAAAGATGTTAGAAAACATTATTCATTAAGACATTTAGTAAAATGCTTAAAAATTCAGCATCTATGTCTATATAAATACCAGTCTGATTCATGTTTTCCTAATGCCTGATGTCTTTCGTCCTGAGACTTGAGGAGCATTTTATGAGGGTTTCAATGATGCTACGACATTCAGGCTTGTGATAAACTTTTTTTTTTTTTAAACAATATCGCTCCTCATCCATATTAATTTAAGTTTCATTCACATAACAACAATAGAAGACTTCTGAAGTAAGACCCATCTGTAGACAACTTAAATTTATAGTTAGCCACAAAATAACATAGTTTATGGGCAATAATAACCAAATGTTGTTTTTCCAGTTAATAATAGCATTATTTCACCTACACGTTTTATGTCCTTACATTCATTGGTAGTACTTGGAGTCTAAAAACAGCTATATTTTCAGATTTTTAAACTATACAAAATCATCAAATGTGACCTATTTGAGAATTGAAACTCCCATATATTTCTCATCATTATATATAAGTACACTATATGGACACAAATATTCGGCCACCTGGCCATTACCTCAACAGGGACAGTAATAACATTGTATTTAAATGTAAGTATTTTAATATGGAGTTTGCCCCCTCTTTACAGCGATAACAGCCTCCACACCTCTTTGAAGTCTTTCCACAAGATTTTGAAGTGTTTTGGGGAATTTGTGTCCACTCATTCTGTAGAGCAATTATGAGGTCAGGAACTAATTTTGGACAAGAAGGCCTAGCTCACAATCTCCGTTCCAGTTCATCCCAAAGGTGCTCGATGGGGTTGAAGTCAGGGCTCTGCGTGGGCCAGTCAAGTTCTTGCACACCAAACTCAACAATCCACGTCTCTATAGTTTGGAACGCTTCAGCTGATATCAACAGAGCGTTGGTACTTTTAAGCACCATGCCTTCACAGCTCTTGACCCTGCTCTGTAATTTTGTAGTCTTCTGCTTTATTCCACTTTCTGGTAATATCACTTAGTTGACTGTGGAATATCCAGCAGGGATAGAATTCATACCTTCTTATTGCAAAGGTGACATCCATTACAGTACCATGCTTGAAGTCAATGAGCTCTTCATAACGACCCATTTTGTATGACAAATGTTTGCAAATTGAGACTGCATGGTTAGGTGCTTGATTTTATACACCTGTGGCAACATGATTGATTAAGACACCTGAATTCAGTAAATAACAGGTGTGACCAAATTCTTTTGTCCATGTAGCGTTGACGTGGCCTTTCAAATGGTACCAGCCTTTCCTAACTACATCTGTCATATGTTATCCCTCACAAACACGACAGTGTAAAACACATCTCAAGCCAGCTTTCTTTTAGAAACAAAGAAAGCTTTATTTACAATTTCGTACAAGTTCATTTAGTTAACAAATATATACTATGCACATATCTGCAAAGTAAACTGTGTATTTTACAACAATCATTAAGGTTACAGATACAGTGGGTCAGATAGGACAGACAATATATTTACACCCATGAAAGAATTGTACAAGTCTTCAAGTGCATTCAGAGCACTCTTACAGCACATTATTATAAATATTCAAAAACATTTCAAAAGATGAAAAAGGACAAGTGTAGCTAAACAGGGTTAATTTAGATTACTGAATCATTTTTGACGCCTTTATTTATTTATTCATCTCCTTTCCTAGAGCAGCAAATTAAAGTAGCTCCACCCTACACAAACAGCTTCAAGCTTCTTGAAGACCTGTAAAATCTACAAACTACAGCAATTGTCTAAGCTGTTTGGTCAATACATATAAAACAATGCATAAGACCAAGTACTGCATAGTTACAGAGGGGAACTAAACATCGTTCCATATACAATCAGTTTAGGAGGACAATCCAGGAGGGTCTGCTATAAAGCCTTGCAAAAAGTGTTTCTAATGTACTCATGTCACAATTACAGTTACATATGCCTTGGAACCAGACATACAAGTCATACAGCATGGAGGAGGTTGGTGTGAAATGTTTTTGGTCTTTTTCTACATTATTTACATACTGAAGGAAAAATACTAACAGTGACAGCAGAAGAAAGACCATGTTCTCCATTTAAGGTCACTTCAGCTCCAAACTGTGAAAATAAAACTCTGCCACACACCACAACTGGTTTGTGCACAGCCTCTTAGATCAAAAGCAACGCTGACAATGAGGACCAAATTAGCCCTTAGATACACAGTCGTACGTGCTTAGCCTCGTCAGCTCAGTCTCTCCAACTGTGCAGCCTGTGTGGGTGGAGTGTCCACAAACTTATCTCTGATACAGTTTATCAATCAAATGACTCAACAGGCAGATGACATTTAGAGTGATTAAGTTACAGACATTTCCCAAAAGGCTGGGATAGAGGAAAAAAAAACAAAACAGAAGGGCTATAAAAACACCCTCAGCTATGTTTCAATGTAAAAAGATTGATAAGGCAGAAACTGAAGTATTGGCAGAGGAAGAGCGGTCACTTAAGGATCATTCACAAAGTGGTGGTGTACAGCAGTTGAAAGAGACATTCAAAGGAAATAGGTCCAAAGGATGTTGAGACATCAACAAGTTGGTTATAAATCTACAAGAAAACTAAAAGAGGCACTTGAACTGAATGCAGAGGAAAAACTACCTTTGATCGTGTGACTACATCAACCAGCTACATTCTGACAGCTTGTTTGAACTAGCCAATCGTCAAGTTTAAAAGCAGACAGTGGAAAAAAAGAACTGGGCTTTTACAAATTAAATATTAGTTTTGAGTAGAAACTTCAACCAGGACAACCGGGGGAAAAGAAAAGAAAGAAAACAACATGAGGCTTTTTCTTGAGTCAAACAAGGTAAATGGCCTGTAGGATAAGGCTCAAATCCAGCATTCTATACTGTCATTTGATTAGTTTGCAAACAGACAAATGTAAGGCCTATACTGCCAGTAGTGTCCCACTTACATACCATATTATATACTCTGTTTGTAAAGATGTCCATAGATGTCTATGAACATGTGTTTAAACAGAACATTAATATTGTGAACAAAAGCAACAATGTTAACTGAGATGCTCCTCTGAGTTACAGCCCAGAAAAAGCACCGTAGCTATTAAAGATGTTTGGACATGCATCACTGTACCACACTCATATCTACATGACTGTATGATATCATATAGTGCTGTAAGTGGGAACAATTGGATTGTTGTTACCAACTGGACAGCTGTAGCCAAGAAAAAAACCCTAATATGAAATGTTGACACAAAGAAAATTATTTTAAATTTTTTTTCAGCCCACAATCTGAAGAGAACTATTTGAAACCTCCTACATAATATATTGCCAAGTTCACATTCACATTTCTCCTTGTGCTTTTTACAGTTTCATTAGACTACAAAATCTGCTCTTTACATGTTGACAATGTCATTTACAATTCAAAATGTTCCACATGCCTCATTAAAACTTTTTTCACACAATAAATAATATATTTATGGAGGCAAAATGTTTAATACAATATCTGATCTCAGTGATGTTTTTACACAGCACAGTCTGACAAGATTTGTTCAATGACAAAGTGACAAATTTCAACTGTTTCAGCTCAAGTAACTGATGTTCAACTCTCTACAGCTACATTTAACATATGCATGTTAAAACTCATAGTTGTTTATAAAAGCTAAGTGATAGCATGTCACTGTCAAATCACTCATAGACAAAAAGTCTATTTTTTATCTGCTACTCTTTTACAATTTTTGTATCCATACATATTTTCCTTAAGATTTAACACAAAATATGACAACCTGCTTATGTTTCAGGCTGCTTTAATATATTAAACTCTTCACTGGAACATTAAACTTAGCAGCATTAATGGACTTGAAATGCTTACAAATGGCACAGTCAATCCTATCAAAACATCGTCTCATTCTCCAACTGTTGTTTACAAAGGATCAGTCCAGAAGGAGAGAACTCAAACTAGGTTGTGTTAATTTTCACGTGTAGAACAAATTATACAAACACAACATTCACTGAAGCTAATTCAGCAAATGAAGGTTACAGAAATAAGTAGGAGTTGTTTAGCTGAGAGGTAATGCTGGGACTGAAAGGCATCTGAGGGTTGCTGTTGGCACATCAGCTGGTGGAAGACGAGGAGCAGGTAGGTTACCTGGAGTTTACTGGGTGAGGGGAGATGGGGTGAGCTAGAGGTTGTAGTTCCAAAATCTTAAATAGGACAGCTGTCAGGAAAGGGTGTCCACTTTGGCCCTTTTGTCATAGATTAGCGTCAGCACATTAGCGGTGTCCTTGAGCAGAGCATCAAAGATGCTGTCTGCCAGCTGCATCTTGACAAACAGCTCGTCCTCGTCATAGTTGACCCACTGAGCCTCCTCCTCGTGGAGTTCCTGAACCTGAGACAAACAAGGTCAGTTCCCGTAGTAAAGAATGAAGAGGCAGCTGGACAGTGGAAATGTCAAACACTTAAAAGTATAAATGTCAATATCTCAACTATAAATAGTGTGTGCTCTACTCCTTGTAGACTTTTGGCTCTACTGTTTGTAATGTTTTCAAATATGTCAGCCTTCACACTTCCAACATTCAAACATTTCATGAACTGTTATTGTAACAAATTGAAATAAAGAAAATGGTACAGATTTTCAAAAGAAAGAAAGAGAAAAGAAAGAAAGAAAGAAAGAAAGAAAGAAAGAAAGAAAGAAAGAAAGAAAGAATGAAAGAAAGACAGAAAGAAAGCAAGGAAAAAGAAAGAAAGACTAAAGGAAAAAAGGAAATGGGATGTTGAAAGAAAAAAGAATTAAAAAGGATGAAAGAAAAAGAAAGACAAAGTAAAAAAAGGAAAGAAAGAAAGAAAGAAAGAAAGAAAGAAAGAAAGAAAGAAAGAAAGAAAGAAAGAAGGAACAAAGAAGAAAGAAAGAAAGAAAGAAAGAAAGAAAGAAAGAAACCTCACAGTATGAGTTAAAAACTTCTGAAATAATGTGGAAAAAATATGAATGGAACCTACCAGTATGTGATCAACTCTGTCTCGTTTCTTTCTTCCAAATTTGAGCATCTTCTGCCAGTCTGTCTTCTGGCACTGATCTTTCGTCAGACCGTACAGCTTCAGGACTTCTGCTGCAATGAATTCCTATACAATATCCACAAAAAGTTAATTAAGTCTGTTTACACTTCCAGTCACTTTTGAAGATAAGGCAGTAACTACTGGAGCTCCAGCTACACTCTTAAAGTATGAACCTTTAAATCAAATAGGCTTAAATTAGATATGGAGGTATGGTTATTCAGTTATGTGGTGGTTATTCTGATGCAGCATTTACCTGGACTTTGGTTATATCTCCAGCTGTCTTTACTTTGTGGTAGAAGGATGACTTGACACGATGGGGTTTGACCCACTGAGGCTGATCCGTGTTGGGGTCTTCAGCATAAATGTCCTGCAACATCTCCCATGTCAGGTCATAAACAGCCTAGAGAAGTGAAATTAAAACAAACTAAGCTTGGGTAGGTAGACGTTGGCAGCATTGTGTTGACTCAACATAAATGATTTAGATAAAATGTCAAAATGTTGTCAATACTTACACACCAGTTATATAGATATGAAAGTAATATTTGCCAGACAATAAAGCAAGAAATTGAAGACAGATAGTAAAACAGCTAAGTAGATGCAACATTGAGCTACTTATCTTGAACAACTCTGTTGGATAATAGTAATAGCACACAATCTTGGAAAGCTCAGTCAGTAAATTATGATTTCATGGGACAAGTGTGTTTTGATTACAGCAAGAGTAGAATGGGATGACAAAGTAGCATAGGATACTTGCCTACGTTTTATTGAATCTGTACTTTATGATTTATATCTTTCACTGGGCTACCTTAAAGTGTTTTTAATGTTTTGAAGTTGTCCTGTTCACCTTTCTGTAGCTGCGAATTGAGAGGGCCTCCTGTTCCTGGCTGCTGGCGTCTTTACCCAGATACTCTTGTGAAGGCTGGGGGTTTGGCAGCTGGCCATGGGTCAGAGCCCCCTCCTTCCCAAGACCGCAACTCTCCCAGATCTCCTTTGTGGCAGCATGGACCATCTTCTCAACCTCCATGGCTGAATGGGGAACTACCATGGCGGGCTGCTCGGGGAGTTTGGGTGGCAGGGGGAGAGGCAGCTCAGGCCTGGGTGGGGTTTTCACTTGCTGTTCCCCACCTGGTGAAGAGACAAGCCCCCCCATGGGTGCTCCAGCTGATGACCCTGATCTCCCTAACTTCCCCTCCTCCTCTTCCTCTCTCTGTCTCTGTTTGAGTCTTTGCTGTTCTCTTCGGGAGCTCAGGCCAAAGTCCTCATCAAACCAGTCCTGATCGTCACCCAGCTCATCGAGCAGTTCGCGGCTCAGTTCCAGCTCAGCCAACCGCTTGGCAAGCTCCTCTTGACCGCTGGCCCCCAGTACTGGACTCTCCTGTTGTGAAAGAAACACAATAAGAAGTGAGTACACAATATGAGATAAAAACCATTCAGAAAGAGAAATTAACCATGGCCCAGGGGCATATCATTATCATGGATTTAAACGTTTGACCTAATCTGAAAAAGTTCAAGTTCTGATGTTTCCATCACAAATGTTTTTAGCAAAGGGGACCAAATTCAATAAAGTCTGTCAACATCAACGTGGACTTTGGCTGTAAACACTTCAAAGGACGATTTACCAGGTCAAGTCAACAAGTAGTGTTTGCCAGGGACTTGACGAGATCATTTCCCCACAGTAAGATTTACACAACCATGTTAAATAAAAATTGTTAATATGCATATTTCAACTGAAAAAACATGACCTTTTTTTATTTTTTACAAAAATAAACATGTAATAAAAGACTCAGAAGCACACTAACCGGTCTGTTACACAGCTCTGGAGAAGACAGCTCTTCTTTTTCTGTAGGTAGGAAGAAGGGCAGCCCATCTTTTTGTTCCACTGAGGGGAACCACTCTTCCTCTTCTTCAGCATGTTCACCAAACAGGTCTCCATTCATCTGATTGGCAGCTTGTATCTTCTTCTCTTTAGCCCTTTTGATTTCAGCAAACTGCTTCACAGTGTCCTTTACAAAGCTGTTGAGGAGCTTGTCTGCACATGTGTCCAGAGAGTCTCTCCCCTTTTCTTTGTCCTTATCAATCCTGATGTCTGTGGAAAGATGAGCAGCAGTGAGCTGGCAGGAGGAGTCCACATCTTCTTTTTTAACAGAGGTAGTTATTTCATTCTGACTCTGCTTCATAAGACCTCTTTTGTCCATGTCAGTGATGAGGAGGGTGGTTGGTGCATCTTCAAAATCCAATATAATGTCCCGAGTGTTGCCATTAGGTAGAAGCTGCTCTGATTCTTTCTCTGACCTGACCTTGTGAGTTGAGTCCTCCATAACCTTTGTCTCTCCAGAACCAGAGAGCTTATGCGATTTTTCTTCTTTTCTGTTCCTGAAATTTTGTGATTTGTCGTTGCTTGTTTTGCGTTTATCCCTTCCATTATCTGACAGATCATCAAAGAACGAGTCTTCATCCTCTGTGGTGTCGGTATAAATCTCAAACTTGTCTGGCAGATGTGTGATCTTGTCTGGAGGAGCGAAGATACCGTGGTTTTCATTACACTTAAAGTATACAACGCCCTCGTAAGTACCATTGTTACTCCCTTCAGAGTTGTCTAGCTCCACTCCAGCCCAGAAGCCATTTGCAAAACTGGTTGGACCTTTGAATCTTAGAGTGCCTGGTTGAACGCCGCTAACAAGAACGCGATCGCCAATGTCAAAACTTGGCATTTCATCCTTACCAGGAGGCAAGCATCTGAAATCAACTCTGTCCTCTTTGTAGTCTTCTTTGTGAGTATCATTATCTAGCAGTCTTCCTGATTGGATGCTAGCAACACTCATCCCTGAACGGTGACTCAGATCCTCCTCTACCTCCTCGTCTATTTCCTCATACTGGTCGTCTTTACTTGAGGCCTTGATTTCTGAGATTTGAGAGACTGGCTTAGATCTCTGAAGTTCCCTTCTGGTTGAAGAATTCACTGATGACTCAAAGTCATTGTGATAGACATCCAAAATGGGAGAAGCAGCCTGGACATCTTTAGTAAGTACCTCCTTTTTCAAAGTGAATGCTACAGAATCGGGGGAACAAGAGTGGTGGCTGGATGAAGAGCTGGAGCTCAAATGTGTTGAGGTTTTGACGTCCATCGAGGCTGAATGTGACTCACTGAAGGCAGTAATGCTTGGCTTTATGGCCTCTTCTGCTTCAGATGTTTCCCTCATCTTTAATTGATTATCTTGTTCTATGCTTACAGATTGAGAATAAAGCTTTTCTTCAGTAATGGAAGAGGATGTTGCTTTAGACAGTTTCCTGTGAGGTTCAATGCTGTCTTCCTTTCCTTTTTCTTGATTATGTTCTGAATCCTCAAACTGTGAGCTTACTTGCACCCCCAGCTCTTCCTGATTGCCAGATCTTTGATGAAAGTCAATGTTCTTTTTCCAAGACTCATTCAGCTCCGTCTCAGCTTCTTTTAGGGAAGATTTTATAAAATCCTCCGAGGACAGGTGGTCCTTTGATTGTGAAACCAGACACTCTGGGCTGCCATGAACCGGGGTTGGAGTGACTGTTGGTGGGTCTTCATCAGACAGCTCTTCAGGCACTGAGGTCGGTCTACTATCATCAGCTTGACGAACAAAATCTGACAAAAAATAAATAAATCTAATTGTTATTGGACAGATCTATTTAATATATAGCGAATATGTTTGTAGTTGTTATAGTTAGACTGTCACTCACTATTTTCTAATGATTCTAGCCTCCTTTCAGGCTCAGACATTTTGCTGGTTTCAGACCTGTGGGGAAAGGAATTACTTTTTATGAAACATTTCCAACCCATACTAAAGTAAAAACTACCTTGTGTCAAGTTAGTAGCTTTTTGTTACCTAGTAGCAGCTTTAATACTAGACTGCTCTGAAATGGAGGAGGAGACGTCGTCTCGGAGCTGAGATTTTGAATCAGGTGTTGACTCCGGCTCCTTGTTCAGTTCTGCCTTTGTTTTCTTAATGAAGCTGTCATAGCTCTGACAGAAAAAAAGGATGTCAGCAATCAAGGTCAAGAGAAATCTATGTTTATAATATGGAATAAACTCAACATTCATACATGATATTTACCTCCAGCTGCTTCAGCAGACTAGCCTCCTGTGCCTTCAGCCGCTCTTTGTTCCTCTTCTTCTGCTCTTTCTTCAGCTGGTAGGCCATAGCCTTTCGTTTCCTGAGTTCTTCCTTCAGGGCCTTGATACGACCCTCTATGTCGCTCTGGTCAGAAATTGGTTCTGAGGGTAAATTTAGAAGATAAATCACAGTTATAATGTGAAACCCATGCCAGGCCCCTGATTAGCCAAGAGTAATCCAACGTTGTGCCTACTTGGACTCACACCCAATTCTTCTGGAGATTAGTGTACACTTTCTTACCAAGAATGTGTCGAGTTAATATTTGTGCATGTTGCTTCAGTTTCTATGCAATGAACAATCCGTATTATGAGGATTAATGGTTTAAACAGTGGTCTGACAATGAAAGAAACACATTCACAATACTTGGCCAGAAAACTGACCTTGCTTCTTCTATAACTTAGCACAACGCATAGTCTTCTCTACCACTATCACACAGCTAAGCAGGTTAGGTATCAGGGAAGTGCTTCCATAATGTATTCCTGGCAGCATCACATTATGCCTGAGTACACAGAGCCAGCATTATAGCTGCATTATGTCCACTCTCTCTGCTTTCCATTTTCTCTTAGAACTAACACAAACTGTTAAACACTCAAGAAAAATTACACAGTTAAAGTCCATGATCACTCACCTGTCTGTGGGGCCATGAGGGAGTCAGCTGGCTGAGTGTGGGCCTGGTTAGGGGTCCGGGAGGGGGAGCGAGGCTGCATCCTGGTTTTGCTGCTGCCATCTGAAGGAGAGGAAGCAGGGCTGTGGCTCTCTTTGAGTGGAGACTGGACCGACTAAAAAGGAAGAGGAGGAGGGGAGGAGAAAGGAATATTACTTAAGGTAATAACAACACAGTCAGATGAGCTGATGGAGCCACGCGTGGATTAATATTTTACACGCACAGAAAATAGGGAATGTAAGACTGGGTAATGCTTTGTGATTTTCAAAGTTTCATTGAACCCCTACAGGATTATTTGTGGCAAAGTTAACTGACTATTGTGGATAATATTAAACATATCTTACAGGTATGTAGGCCAAGTGTTGTAGTGGCAAAATTTGCCCTTAAAGTTGACCAATATTTCAATAAAAAAGACTAGACCAAACACTGATGCACAACAAGGAAAGAGTTAGTTATACATACTTGTCTGCTCGGAGAGTGGGAAGCTGTGGTAAAGTCCTGGGTGTAATTTGCAGGGCTGCTTTGGAAGGAGGCTAAAGGTGTTTCATGGGCCGACACAGGATGAAATGAAGATGGGCTTCCTGGTTGCTGGGATCTGGACCCCTCTGTGTGTATACTCGACTCAGGTGTTGCTGGGGAACCATCGCCCTCACTCACATACTCTGAAATATACAAAGGACATAAACATTATAATAGCTTCAATTTTCCACATTAATAGGAATGGATTCATAAAGTTCTGAAAGAGCATGCAAGGACTCTGTCTCTTTACCTTTTTCACTGTCAGTTCTGAGCTCTGAGCTTTGACGGTGTCTGTGGCTGGGGCTGACATCAGAGATCTCCTCCTTCTTGCTCTTATGTGTGTTTCTGTCCCATACAGCCAAGGCCTCCTTTTCCATCCTACAGACCTCAGCCTCCTCCCGATCCAACCGCTGTTTCCACTGCAGCAGCTCTTCAGCATGGTGACGCCTCTGCATCAGCTGCTGCTCCCTCTTTGTCAGGAACCTGGTTTAGGGATTGATGAGAATGAAGGAGAGGAAGAAAAGATTGAAAGGATCACAGATGAAGAGGTAAGAAGTAAGTAAGAAGAAAGGTGATGCAATGGAAAGACAGGGGAAAAGAAAGAAGGAATGCGTAGGGTGAGGGATAAAGTAAAATGGCAAAGATAAAGGAGGAAGAAAAGTACAAAAGATGTTAAGATTAAGGAAAATAAAAACATTGCATCCCAGAAGCAAGCAAACCCAAATCACCTCGTTATCCAGTTACCACTGCAAACTTACCTTTCCAAAAAGCAGAGACAAGCACAAACAGGCTTATGGAATCCCTAAGAGAACATGCATCCATACATTTTATTTGACTCAGTTTCTTTAATATAAGGTACATTTCAGTTGTCTTCTTGAGATATCTCAGCATAACAGTGCTTTTCTCTTGCACTAACAAGTTAATTTTGTTTATTTTTAAGATTTTCGATCTTTAACATGTTAGCACAGGAAACTTGGCAATGCCAAGATATGCAAATCAAGTTGAGAGAACAACCAAACTTTACGCATTGTAAACAAAATGAAGGGATGCACATCTAAAAAATCATGCTTTAGAAATTTATTTTCCTGAAATAATCATCCAAATCAAGAAACAAACGAGCACCCATTATATAAGCAAGCAGAAAGTGGTGACATGTTACTCAGGAGAAAAAGAGTAGAAGGAAAACAACAGTGAAGATGTCAGATTCATGCATCAGACTATGAACCAAGGGGATGGATGCTGATTGGGTGCAGCCACACACACTTCAAACACTGTTTATCTCAAACAAATGGGAATTTAAAAACTTAAAATACTGATTTAGAAAGCAGATAGTAATTCTAGAAACCCTCTTTATTGAGCATCTTTTACATACATTTTCTGCACATGCCTATTGAAATCAAGTAGATTCCTCTATAGCTGTTATGTAATGTGGTCTCCTACAGCTATGGGTGCCATTACAGTGCAGTATTATTTAGCATTAATCTAATTTAGTGGCCTTTCTCTTGACCTAATGTTTACTGATGACAGGACAGATGCAAGGGGTTTCTTTTAGTGCCTTCCCAAACTCTATTACAGCAAATGTCCATTTGTACTAATTATCCAATCCAGTGTAACAGTTACCTAATAAAGAGGCCTAGTTAAGATTTACTGGGCTCATTAAAGAGATAGACCACTTTATCTATCCTCTGCGAAAGTCTTTTAATTCCATGCCAAATGTGGTATGATCTCAAAACATTTTCTATGAAAAACGGGGCTGGGGCTGAGCATCCAGCAGCTGCAATGGAGTTACACTTCACCACTCATTCCAGAAGCAAGGGAGAAAGAAACAAGGACTTGCAAATTAAACACCACAGAGAGCAGTGTAACTCCTGATTAGGGTCAGACTTTATCATTCAACAAGGAAGGCTGCGGTTAAATAAGTCTACACTTTTAACTTCAAAGTGTTTAACACTTAGACAAATATATCAAAAACTGAGTGCCCCTTAAAAGTTCTAAAATTGCCATAAAATTGGTTTATCACAGTGAAGTCATTAAGAGGTAAGCTTATTTCAGCAAGACAGCCTTCCTTGTGCACTCCCAATTTAATTCAAACTCCTCCTCCCTCCTAAAAATAAAGAAAACCCCAAACAAACCAAAGCATTCAATCACTCTTCATTCACTGTCCCACCGCTAGTGGATGAATACAAGCATGTTCCATGGGGCGGTGGGGTTGGGTGGAGACGGGGTGAGGCAGGGTAGGGCTTAGGAGGGGGTTTGCTGAGGAAAAGGTAGAGAGCACTGTACAGTACCTGACCAACTGGTTGTAGATAAAGAGCTGGAATTTAGGGCGGAGTTTGGGGAGACAGACACTGAGGGAGGCCCAGTGGTGGGCAGTGAACACAGAGAAGAAGTAGTGGACAGGAGAGCAGTGTCTACAACACATAAGCACGCAACAGACAGAAAGTCAAGAGCGTCGCATGAACATGAGGATGGAAACAAACAATAGCAGACACACATATAATGTAAAAAGGGGGAATTTTAAAACACATGAAGGGGAAGGACAAGTAGGGAGAAAGGAGAGAAAAGAGCCATATGAGCAAATGTGGTTTGAATGCACCCAGGATGTCAGGCATCTGGCTATTTTCAATTGGATCAAGTAGCACTGGGGCCAGTAACACTTTTTAAACAAATTTCAAAGGAACACAGCAACAGCATTAGAGAAGATTAGTGAGACTGTGTTAGAGTGTTATCTCAAGAGTAATATAGACCATACATTTTCTTTTAGGTGGTGATCCAAAGCAGAGCAATGGTGTCAGAGTTGAAAAGAGATAACGAAAAGGTTTTGTGTTTCTGTTGGATTGTTGCAGTCGTTGTATCTTGCAGTGATGCAAATGTAACAGTGGATGATTCTTGATGTCACAGTGTTTAAAATGATTTTCAAAAACATCAGTTCAAAACTGCCAAATGGTATAAATCTTAACAAATCTAAAAATAAAATGTAGAAGTGCTACACTGGCAGAATAGCCTGTGAGTTACAGTAAAGCTATAAATCCTAAACCCAAGAACAATTAACCCAATTGTTGAAGCTACCCAGTTATGAGAAGCTCTACAGCCACCTGACCAAAGCTGTAAGCCAAGTCTCAACTCTTTGATGACCAGCAGGAAGTCCATGCCAGCAGTGTTCACTTGTAAAACAAGACAAAGTGGTGCTGATAAAATAATAGAATGTGTTAAGCGAAAGAAGCTGAAAACTAATCATGTTACTGTAACTGGAGACTTAGTATAAAGGTTACACAATCACAGTTTTTATTTACTGTTTGCTTTGACTAATATTATTCATTTGGGAGGGAAGAACATTAGATGATCTACTCTAATCTATGGGGTTAACGACAAAATGTCAATTCGTGTTTTCTTCAAAGGGAAAACACCATGAAGCATGCTTAGCTTTTCGTCCACACATTCACACATCCACAACTTTTTTAGACAGCAAGGCAAAGATGGAAGACACCGGCTAGTGATTACTGATTAGTTTCAAACTAAAGCAAAGAGGTGAAAACCATTTAGGACCTGTATGACTTATTATGAAGGAATGAAAGAAAAGAAAGCCACTTTCAAGAGGACAGAGTACCACTCAGTGCAAGATACTTGTCTGTAAAACATATCTTTGATGTTTTACTGATTTCATATGAAGATGATCATTTAATCAGGGGCAAAAAGAAAAAGAAATTTAAAAAAGTAGAGAGCATTTCTATGAGCATTATCCAAAACACTGAAAAAGATTCATGAATTTTATAAGTTAGTACAGTTAGAGTGTGTCAGTAGGCCTTAAGAGTTATTTGAAAAGAAAAATGAAAGTCTTACTTTTCCTCCATGTGAGAGCGCATCTTCTTGAGCTTCTGCATGATGCTGTTGGTTTCACTTCCAGACATGGAGAGTGAGGGAGACGGGCTGCGACCTTCCTCAGCTTGTCCCATGCTGGCAGATGCTGCCTCAGACAGAGGGGTTTCTGACACTGGAGTCTCCTGAAGGATAAATGAATGCGGAGTGAATATGCAGATTATATTCACAAGAAGAACTTGCAGCACATCCTACAGTTAGATCTTTCTTTCCTGAAGCTTCTGTAGATAAAAAACATTAAAAAGGAACCTCTTCAAGCTATCTGTTCCTCTACACATGTTGTTAAAGTTATTAGTAACTGCTGCAACACTTACAGGTGGTGCTTCACCCCCAGCACACTTGAGACGCTCTTTCAGTCGGAGTGTGGAGCTTCTCATCCGCTCAATCTCCTCCTGCTGCTTCAGCAACAGCTGCCTCTCCTTCCTGGCTGCTTTGTTTGCCTCCTGGAGTCGCTTGATCTCAGCCTGGAAAAACAGAGACATTGGGAGAAGAAGTTAGTTACTGATAATACGGATAAAATCATACTCCAGAGCTCAAGTGTCAACTCATGTTATCATGTGTACCAAACAGTACCTGTTCTTGCTGTAGTTTCAGAAGTAGGCCCCTCTGCTTCTTCCTAATGGGGGGCATTTTGTCATCCTCCCCCTTGTCTCTCAGCCTTTTTTTCTGTAGTTCGAGCCATGCCAGCTCAGTCCTGGTCTTCTCTTTGAGAGCTTTCTGACGAAGATGCAACAGGGAGCTCTGGTGCTGCAGTCTGACCTCCTCGTCCTTCATGTACTGACGTACCATATCCATGGTGAACTGGGAAAAGCTGTCCTGACCACCGGAGAAGGCCATGTTTGAATCCTGAAGGAGAACAGTGGAGAAAGGGTTGAGGTTAGAATTGGTTGCCAGTAAATGAGCTCAGGAGTTGAATTAAAAAAAGGAGATTGGAGGAGGACCAAAGAAAACCAGAGGTAATGGAGGTGATGACAAATAATCACTCTTTTTGCCCTCACCTTTAAGATACTGTGTGCTCCTGAAATCACTGGCTTGCTATGATAAGCTCCATCATCCTCTGACTCCTCATGATGCCGGGACGACTTCTCCTTTGTTCCTCGTCTGTGTGCTTCTGATGGCAGCAGAGAGCGGAAGGAGCGTTCTTCTATCTCATCCTCTGTCATGGACTCATCAAACTTCAGAGAGTACTCTGTTGCTACTGAAGTACTGTCTCCTGATGGATCAAACATAAAACAAATAATGTTAGTGAGATACATGAATTATGACATTTGTGTTTTGTTTTTCACTGGTATGTAGTTCCCTGTTTACAAGGGGATTGTTGTTTGCTTTATTTCTTTATCATTAATGGTGTATTAGGACTGTAAAAACAGCTGAACATGTGCAGCACTTTGAGCCCACAACAAATTTCTCTAAGGTGAATATATAAACCATGTTGTTTTACTGGAAATGAACACCTTTATGAAGCAGCATGGCCAGTTTTAACAAGGAGCCATTCTGTCTGTCACTTACCTTTCTCATCCGCCACAGAGTGGATGCTATCACTGCACATGGATTCATTAGCTGCTGTTAGAACTTCCTCCTCTATGGAGCTGCTGGCTGCCAGTCTCTCTTCAGCTTCTCCCTTTCTCTGTTTCCCCTCCATTGCTTCATTCTTTGTCTTTTCCTTCTGGTCTGAAGAGCCATATGATGGACTTTGGTGGCTGCTGGAGTCTGCTCCACTAATGAGTTCAAGAAGAGGATACATTTTAGAATTCTGCAGAATTTTCTTCATCAAATCCAATAAAATTCAGTGAACAAATTGCTGGCAGCTCTGGTACCTGATGTTTGGTCTTCTGAAGGATGGAGAGTCAGATTGACTAAGACTGTTCAGTGGAGATAGAGAATCCTCTGGCCCTGTTCTTCTGCTTGACTCCTGACTTTGGAAGCTGTAAGAGAGAGTGCAGTAATATTTAAAACAGTTTTTTATGTTTTCATTTTTTTGCAGGAATCCACACTGAATTTATGATTACGGTGCAGTTTGACCTGTAAAAAGTAGGAAAACTTTTCAAAAAGGTTTTTAGCTCACCTGTCTGACTCGTCTTGTCGCTGCTGTGAGATCTGCTGTTCTTTCTGCTGACGCAACGCCGGGGTGCTTATAACAACAGGTGGGATGACCAAAGCCCCTGTTATCTGTGACCGGGCCATTTCTGTCATCTGACAAAAGAAAACACATTTTACAATAAAATGTTTTATTTGATAAGTTAATGCTGACTGTTAAGCTCTTCCCCTCTGCATTTATTATTGCATCTTGAATGGAACTCTACGGTCAATCAGCTTTACTGACTAAGTGAAGACACAGTTTGTTTTCCAGGCAGAGGGAGAGGCAGTGATTGCTTACCTCCTTGATGTGCCGGGCAGTTTCAGCTGTGTACCGTGCTGCCTCAGCCTGTTGACTCATCATCTTTGTAGTTGCCTCCTGGATGCCTTCCAAGGTCTCTTTTTGGGTACCAGCCAAGCTTTCCTGCAGCTCGATTTGAGCCTGGTAAAAAAAGGAGCATGGACATTAAACTCAAAGAAATAAAAGAACATTCAAACCTCTCAACATGCAAAAAAATCACAGTACATATTTAGTCATCTGCTTGTCAATGAGAGTGTGTAGCTGTACCCTGGCTGCCCTCTGCCTGTTTTCTTCCAGCTGTAGTTGTGCCTCAAGAGCTTCCCTCTCAGCCTTGATTTTCAGCTCGTAGAGTTCACGCTCATGGCTTTGCTGCTTGGCCTGCAGGGTCAAAAGTCAGAGAGCAGGTCAATATCATGTATCAATACAGACATTAGTTAGGTAGTAAGTCACTAAAATTTATGGGGTCTGAAAAAGCTCAAAGAGCGTTTGTCATGCAAATGGTATGCAACATCAATAATCATTTTACGCCTGTGATAAATACAATTATTGGTAATTACTTTACTCAGTGTAATGTTGTATAGAACATTAAGTCAAGTGCAGATTTTGATACCTCTTATTGTACAAAATACAGCTGCTGTTGAACCATAATCAAAACAGTAAGCTATGTACAAAATGGCATGTGAAAAAAAATGCAACCTCTAATTTAAAACTTTATTCTGAAGAGGTTTTTTTGTGCTTCTATCCAGTTTTTCCCCTGTCAGCAACTAATCCATCTTCACCTTAAGCATCTGAGCCAATGACACACTCTCCTGCTGAGCCATCGACACTCCCATCAGTCTCTCCACATCCCCCAGTTGTCTGACCGACTCCTCGATGGACTCCAGGTACTGAAGCTCTGCTGCCATGCGCTGCTGTAAGACAGCTGGTGAATACTGCAGCTGACCTGAGAGAAAGAAAAGCAGACAGTGTGGGTAAGAGAGACCACTAAAACTCCCAGAATAACAAGATTCACAAATATGTACAAGAGACCCACAACGCCTTGTTCGTTATCATATTTATGTGAGTTTTATTTACCTGTGGTCCTTGTCTCTGTTCTACTGCTGCGAGCTGTGGCACTTGTGCTTGGATTATCTCCCCCCAGAGAGCCACTTCTTACAGCCACACTGGGAGAGTTTGCTCCTAGAGAAGAGGCAGAATCTGGAGAGCTGTGAGGAGATGCATGTTTTGGCCTTGCTGCTGAGGATCTCTTACTGTCAGCTCCAAAACTAAAAAGAGATTTAAAGGAAGAGAGGAAAGGAAAACACTTAGGTATGTAGTAAATGAAAAACAAGTCACTAAGTGATATGGGAAAATATATATTCTAAAGCATTCCAGTAGGGTTAGAAAGTAAGTTACTACATTTAGTCAGATTGCTGTAATTGAGTAGGTTCTTTTGGGTACTTGTGCATTTTTGAGTCATTTTAAAGTCAGTACTTTTACTTCTACTTAATTAAGTTTAAACCAGAGTAACTGTACTTTTACTTAAGCACAATACTCTCATACTTTTTCCATGTCTGTTAACTCCACAGTAGCACATAGCAAGAGAATGATTCCACATCACATCCCAAAACAGCAAAAACCAGAGTGCTGATATCTCAGGGTTAAACAGTTCTGAGCTGATTTAACTCCCAAAGTGTAATTAAAACCATTCTGAGTGAAATGATTTTCAGTGTTTGAGTTTTTCAAGTGTTGATAGACCAGTGTTAGTTCAAATCTGTGGGTGTGGGTTGAGTTTCCCAACATGCCCTTGGGCAGTGTTTAGATGAATTTTTATTGTGTTTAGTTGAGTTAAGGTCGACTCTCTGCTTTGTTCTTTCTAGAGGAGACCCACCTTGCCACAGATTTTCAAGGGTTACTGCAGCTCTGTAATATTGCAGTAAATAAAACTTTCATAAGTGTAGTTTGACAATGTGTAGTGACGACCAATCTAAACACCTTTAAAGTGTTAAATTTAACTATATGAGTTTAATTAACACTGTCAATTTTGTACTTTACTTTGTTATAGAGGTGTGACTTTACAAGAACAATCTATTCTGGTTCTATTTTCTTGTTCTTGCCAATAAGGACAGTTCATATTTTACTGTACAACTCCTCAGTAGCTACTAAGGAGTTAAAGTAAATTTTAAATCAAATATGTTTACCTTTTACTTGAGAGATTTATAGACCTTAAATTTTACTTTTACTTAAGTAAAATTTAACCAGAGTAACTCTTCATTTACTTGAGTACAAAAGTCATGTATTTTCCATCTCTGCATTCAGGTTGAATAGCTTTGGTACATTCTAATAAGCTGTATACAAATCACTTTTAAGCATAACACAAACATATATAACAGAATATAGCACAGCACATGAATGTTTCTAAACAAATTTAAATTATGTTTAAGGGTCATACACAGGGAAGCGAGAGAAGTTTTGCAAAGAGTAGTGCCTATTTCGGAAAGAGGAAAAAGCTGACCGTAAGATAAAGAAAGAAGGGGCCCCTGTCCATGCACACCTCAGAGCTGACTGACGCAGCATATCCCTGCTGACAGAGGCCCAGACTATGAATGGCTATATTGTGCTGCTTAGATACCAGGGGCAATGTCTTCAAGGATCAGGATACACTTCCCATTTAGTTAAGAAGTGAGCATTTTCTTTGTTTTCCAAGGATAGTAGCAAACTCAGTATATCATCATGAAACAATATTAGACTTCTCGCAGTGCTAAACTTCTAAGAAAACCTTAGCAGTCAGTTACAAAGAAACAAACGTGAATACAGTACACGAAAAGCTTCACTGATACACTTTGTCACCAACAAATTATACTGCTACAAAGGACAAAAGCCTCTTAAAATGTCTCGCCATTATTTGGAAAGGCACAACCTCCACAAAATGGGAAGAATCTGCTACATGGGCCTCTGCATCACATTAGAGTACTCAAATGTCAATACCGGGGACTGAGATTAACAAGAAAAAAAAACACTCTCTCCTTTCCTTTGGCAGCAGGCCCGAGCTGTGGTGAAGCTGGCTGACCTGACAAACCACCCTGCAGGCCCCAAACACAAGACAGCCAGTGTTTTCTGTGCTGGACTGAGCTGCAGCCTCCTCCTGCTGGTGGGCACTACAAGACTGTTCAAACCCTCAGGGCTTCAACAGAACAGCAAGCCACAAGACTGTTTAGGCTGGCAGCCTTAACTAGAACACACTGCAATAATTCATCATGCCCAGATAAATTAACTTTAGGGTTCTAACAGCATATACAAAGCAGAAGTTTTTAAGTGTTTAAAGGCACAATTCCATTTTAGTTTAGCCTGGAAACACATATGGGGAGAAACTATGGAGTTTAAAGGACTAATGCTGTATTACCTTGAAGAGATTAAGCTGTAGCTACTGAAAACTGAAGTTTCAACTTAAAAACTTAAAAAATTGTCAGATGAACATAAAGACAGATAAAATTAGGACTGTCGAAAGATACAATTTTTTAATTGTGATTATTCAAAGGATTTTTGTAGTGCAATTAATTGCACCTTATTCATCGCATTTTCTACTCCCTTAAACTAAGAACGTTCTGTTTGGATACAGGCCTGCTTTTATAGATACATCAATGACAAACTTAACCACGGAAGAAAGAACTTGTTATGGATTGAAAAGAAAATAAGGGGACAGTAAAATGTTTAAAAATATGATGTCATTTGGTTCCAATGACTTTTGACTTGTCCTCTCACATGTCTGTGAGTTTTTCTTAACTGAAATGTTACATTAAGGAGCAGTGGTGGAGTTATTTTACATCACTGAGGCTGCAAGGAGATGCTGCAGTGACCTAACTAAAGAGTGCTGAAAGACAACAAATCATGTGATTAAATCGCGATTAAAAAAATAGTGTACTAATTGCGAAATGATGATGAACGATTAATGCGATTAATCTTGAAAGCCCTTTAAACACAAGGACCCCCCTCAAAAAGCAAAACAAAACAAAACAAAACAAAACAAAACAAAACAAAACAAAACAAAACAAAACAAAACAAAACAATGATGGGTAAACCCTAAAGGAAAAATAGAACGCCTTGTTGGGCTACATAAAATAGAACCGGGCAAATACTAGAGTTTCAATTTCAACTATGATATGATTCCAACAGTCATGAAAACAAGATGATTAAGATAAAATTATGAATATTATCTACCTTATTTTATAACATCTATTATATTATGTATTTTTATTTCATGTCTTGATTTTTAATATGTTCACAATGTTAGAGTATCTTAGTACAATAGACATGTTATGAAGATGTAAAATCAGTGAGAAATCATGTTTAAAAAACGTGAGCTCAGCATCAGTCTGGATAAACTGATTATATTTGCCGTAATGGAGCAACCCTGGCATTAATATGGCCCATTATAAGAATCCTGACAAAACTAAAGTCATTGTGTTCTAAAAAGCAGCTGAACCTTCCTTCTATCACTGTGTCTTAGGGTGATATAACAGTCTGCATCTTATAAATACCATGGTTGCTGTCTTTTAAGCTTCATATTAAGCAACATGTTAAGCAGTTTTAAAGCTGCAACTGTTTTTTTTTTTTTAATTTCAGAAATAGATGCAAATTTTCTTTATGTGCAAATAAAAAACTTGCTTCTGTCTTTTTAATGCCTCTAAATGATTTTGGTGATGTTTTGTACATGTATGCATCTTCTAAATGCTTTAAATGCTTGGATATGGTGTACAATGGAGCACTGAAGTTTATGACCAATCTTAAGTCCTTACTTCATCATTGTATTCAGTATGATCGACTTGTTTGACCTTCTTTAACCACACGTAGGCTAAATCATTGGCATATCCTCATTGGTAAATCTAAACTCAATCTGTTTCCATCATACTTGTGTGATTTCATAAATATAAAAAGTGCTTACTTTAATTTTTTAAAAGTAGATTGAAGGAATTAGCGGCAGATGTGTGTGAGTTTTAAATGTTTTGGCTGAAGACTTTCTGCTCTGTAATTCAGGATTTGTTTTTTTTTTTCTGCAACTCTAATTGGTCTATTTTTATGTCTGTGTCTTTGTTATTTGTGCTGCTGCCTGTCTTGGCTGGGAGACTCTTGTAAAATGAAATTCTTAATTGCAATGAGGCTTTTCTGGTTAAATGAAATTAAATAAATAAAAATAAGACAGTAGCAACACCAATGTAAAAAGTAGGGAAGAAGAAAAACTAAATGTGAGAGAAATATATGCAACATTCAGCATTTGCACACCTCTATGATAACATGTGACTCTTGTAGAACTTTTCTATTTCATACCCCCCCCTTTAAATTTTGTCTGAAGATTATTACCTTTGTTGAGAAGTTTCTTTCTCATTTGCGTGGACACTCTTGACTTGGCTGTGAGCAGAGCCTTTGTCCGAGCTCCTCTTCCTGGAGTCAGAGGATAAAGCATCAGAGGGCGGTGAGCAGGGGCTCCTCTGTTCTCCCACTAAGGTGGCATCACTCTGGTCTGATGCTGTACCTTCAGAGGAATAAAGGAAGAAGAGTTCACTGTATATGTGAAAAAAACATTGCTTTATAGAGAGCATTTCTTCATTTGATTGAAAAATGTCCTGATACCAAAACAAATAAAAGTCTGCTGTACAGATAATTCATTAAAATCTTGTTAGATCTTACCTCTTTTTCTGCTGGAGTGCTTAGAGAAAGGTGAGGAGCCAGATGTTGAACCAGAGGAAGGATGTGGTGAATGAACTGATGAGTGGAAGGATGAATGGTTGGAGTTAATGCCTCCTGTACTTCTTTCATAAGGACTCCTCCTCATCAGCTCTTCAAAATGGATGTTCACACTAACAGAGAGGGGAGAAGATTGTCTGATCAAATAAGCTTTAAATTATTTACATAATTTGTGACAACAGACACAAAACATTTTAGGCAGTATGCTGCAACTGTGGAGGATGGCTGTCTAAAAGGGCTGCATGAGTTTTCTTATGTTAGACACGTACGCCATCCAGTGGCCATTTCAAACAATTGAGCTGCATCTTTTTCTTACCTGTGAGAATTGGAGCTGCTTTTCAACTGGCCACTGCGTCCACTGCTATGAGATGACACAAAGTCATCTTCATAGACTGCTGCGTCTACAGAGCCATTCCCAAGGTGCACAGAATGGGCAGATGGAGATGTCCTCTCAGGGTTCCTGGCATTGACTGCAGGATATGTGGAGAAAGAGAAATATTTGTGTTTAAAAATTCTGTCAGCCTGTCTATTCTAATAACACCAATACACTACAATGTAACCATTCATTTAACCAGGTTCCCCAGGTGTAACAAAGAACATTCTCACTATTAGCTTTAGATGCTTAAAACTATTCAAGTAAAAGGACAAGAAAATTCTCTTAAACTTAAAAGATACAAATTTACCTTTAGCTTGTCCATGAAAGTTCTTTGTGTAGATATTGATGACACTTGTTGGACTTCCTTTGTTGAGCTCCTCCCAGGCAGCTTTTCTGCCCTCCTGCTGTGTAAAGGGTGAGCTTAGGGCCGAGCACTGTGCTGCTTCTCTCTGAAACTCTGATAACCGCTGAAAGTCTCTTCTTTGTCCTGCAGAGTAGGACAAAGCTGCCAGGTGATCTGCCAGTCTGGATTCTCGATTGCTGTAGGGTCGAGGTGGGCTGGTCTCATCCTCAGAGAAACTTCCTTCACTAAGGAGAGGTCCCTCACTGATTGAACCTGCACTTGAGTCATGGATATCCGTCCGATGTTTATCTTCTGTCAATCCATATCCTCTCCTTTGTACAGTTTTATCCCTCCTGTCCTCCTCAAATCCATTGACAAGCTCACTCCTTTCATGTGTATAGTTGTTGAGAATGGGTCCTGTAAAGTCACCTGAAGTTCTGTGTGGTTTTGTCGGACTGGTGTGTGTGCCCTTTGATTTCTTCTGTCCCACTAGGGTGCTCAAATTGCCTGTTCCTGGTAGGACTGTGCCATCATATGAACTATGACCAGCACTAGTCAGAACCCTCTGGAACCTCAATGTTACATCATCATTTTCTGTAGCAGGTATTTCTGCCCAGCATCTATCATCAGCATGAGCTGTAGAGGGCCTCGGAGCCAGAACAGTGTCACCTTCTATTGAAGTTGCTGCTCCATAGCTGATCCCCTCTCCAGCAAGCTTCCTTGCTTCACTCTCAATACGGTTTGAGAGGGAGGCGGCTGTGGCTTTGAGGGCCTCGATGCGCGACATCTTGGACCGTGACCTATTGGTGGGTGCTGTGGCCGGTCGCTGAATATCACTAACTGTCACTGATGACTCCAGCCCAAGGAGCTGAGAGAAGAGAGGGTCACCAATAGTGGCGAGTGCACTACTGTTGGGAACAGTCTTAGGTCGAACAGCAGGGCTCAAACGGTCAGGCTGAAGCAAAGATGCAACTCCGACATCCAGGTCATTCCTGAAGGGAAGAGAAAGAAACGCAGAATGGAAAATGCATAAGATGAGAGAAAACAGAGATAGCCTGACAGAAAAACAGCTTTGGTTTTAGAACAAAGAGCAAACTAAGCATGAAACCATTTTTTCACAACCTAGAAAACTAGATAACTTAGAGTGCAAATACCCAGCAAAATACTGTATTTGATTTTTAAAGCAGGACATTTCAGCACCAGAATTACTAGTCAATTAAACCAAAAATCTATATTTCCAATGCATGCTTACAGTGCTGCTCAGATGTATGTATAAGATGTACTACAGTCTGCAACCACTGGGTGGGGTTTTAGCTTCAGTAAAGAGGTACAGCCATACTGCTATGATGCTCTATAGCCCAGATGTAAATACAGATGAGGACAAAATTATTATCCCTATATGAAAATTTCAGTCTTTGAAAGTATTTCCCCAGTGCTGATATACAGAGTAAGAATCTTTAACAGAGCTTTTTCAAACATCCTGGTTTTATTTGGGATGCCTACATTATTTTACTTAGCACAAGAAATAATAACATGACTTACAGGCTGTTATCTGCACAAAAGTAGACACAACTGACTATTAGCATCAGAAGGGCTAATACTTTTGACCTGGGTTAGTTTTGGTTTTTGTGAAATAATTTTGTTTCTGTGCCCAAAGTAACACTATGTAAGCATCCAAAATAAAACAAGAGTGTTTGGAAAAGCTGTGTTAAAAATTCCTTAGTCTGTTCAACAGCACTTGGGAAACATCTTAAAAGAATTGCATTTTCTTAGGGGGGCTAATAATTTTGCCCTCACCTGTAAGTACAGCAGATGTGTCTAACAACATGTTATATTTTGGCTGTGGAAGGTTAAACTGGCACACTGACCACTGCAATATAAGCATCTGGATGTTAACCTGTGAGGACAACCAAATGTGGATAATGCTAGCACTGCTAATGTTAGACACAATGCAAACCAATTTGACACGGTTAACCCACAAATGCCCCTGATCCTGTGTCTTGCCATCTTAAATAAACCCTGCTCAATTTCTAATGTTTTCTTGTTTTTTTTTTCCTTCTAAATTTTCTTTGAAAAAGCACCTTTATCGAAAGCAGCATATTAATTCAATGCTAAAGTTCTCAAATAAATGTGAACTGTAAAAAGACAACACAATGAACAGTTAAGATCAAATACCGTAAATGTGTGGAAAATTACATATTAGAAAATCTAAAGCCATTGCTAACAAACACAGGCATACCTTATGCATCTGTTTAAGAAGTAAAAGCATCATCAACCCTCGTCTTTGTTTCCAATCAGTTCTCTCAAATGTTCTTTCATACATCCTAAATGGGTTCAGTGAATGTTAAAAGTGCCCTTGAGTATTTTTAAATTTTGTACTAAAATCAGAGCAAAAGGCCTTCTGGGCCATTTAGAGGAACCATCCAGGAATAAACAGCTTCTTTGTCTTTAACAGTCAGGTGATTTTTCTGGAAATGATTCCCCAAATGTTGTTTTCAGGCAACACAGAGATGTTTATTCTGTGCTGAGTTTAGGGGGTTTTCTGTTCTGGTGGGTTTTCTGTGAGCGCTGGTGTACCTGGTTAGAGGAGGAGCTGGCTGATCATTCAAAGATCTGTCACTGCTTGAAGGACTCTGCGGTGCCTCTAGCCTTTTGTTTTCTTTGTCCGACTCTCCTGATGGCTGGTACATTGGTCTCTGTGGCAAAAAAAATACTGTACTTCATTCAGCTAGAAAATCTATAGAACAGGATGACATTAGTCTCTGTTGCAAAAAAATATATATATTGTACTTCATACAGCTAGAATATCTATAAAACAGGAAGGACTGTGTTTTATGGTTTTGTACATTACCGTTTGACTGGTTGGAACAGGTCGTGTCTGTGTAGTCTCCCCACCCAGCTGCATCTCTTCCATTAGTTTGTTGTAGGTCTCCTGTAGTCTCTTTTGTACTGGGGCAACAGGAGCCTCGCTAGCTTGGACAACTGTTTTGGCCACTTCTCTCTGTTTCCTGTAGAGCTCCTGCAGTCTCTGGTTTCTCCTTTCAGCTTCCTCCTTTAGTGCCCTCTTCTCCTCTGCCTGACGCCTCTTTCTCTCCTCCTGCTGCTTTAAAATATACTGGCGGACACTATCTGCGTCATAGTGTCGCTTTTTGTGCCCCATGTCAGCCGTGTTTGAAGTGTGAGGTCGGTGTGAAGTGGGGCTCGCACTGCGGCATCCTCTCGAGGATGAACCTGTTGGTACTGTTGTTCCCCAGGCAGAGACCGGAGCTCTTGTTCTTGATCCTGATCCACCTCTCCCTCTTCTACCAGTGCTCCCAGCCCGGGATCTTTGCCGGGCCCTCTCCTCCCTTTCAGCTGCTTGACACTCAAGCTGAAGGTCATCAAGTATCCCCTGGATGTCTGCTGACAACAGGTCTGCGCTAACACCCTCTGGGGCCCTGTTCTGGTCTGCAGATAACGGAGCAGGTGCAGTTGTTGAACGGCTTTTGGGTTGCCCCTGGAAACCACTCTGAGGCCTTTCTTTGTTGTTGGGGCGAGACCTTGGTTTTGCATCGGAGCGTGGGTCTGAACTGGAACGATGATGGGGAGCTGATGGACAAACAAAATATTAAAATATTAACAAAAACCCTGACAAAAAAACTATTCAACACTCAAATATTACATATTAATAAACAGATCAGACATTTCAACTGTAATACAATGCCCAGTAAGACAAATGACCTGCAACATGAAATGCAATTGGTTTTGATGCTCAATACATTTGAAAATACCAAGGTTTTCATGTACCATTTTTTAGATTTGACAAATTCTGATACTGAGCATTAGAGCCTTACGCTTCCTGCTCAGTGTGGGCTTTTCACCCCTTTTCTTGTTTTTCATCCTGCAGGTGAGTCAAATCATTGCACATCAAGGTTCATCTGGCTTAAGGCTAGGTACCTTGGTGCCTCTCATTCAGAGATTTTTGAGAGTGTCAAGTGCCAAGTTGGTCTTGGTTATATTCTATCAGTTATTTCACTGTTAGTAGGTTTTGACTTTTGTAAGGTGTTTTGGGATTATTGCCTTTACTGTCTTTTATCATTTGTATTGTTCCATAATTTTTATAAATTTGTTTTGTTGGGGCTTTTTTGCTTTTGTTGGATAAGGCAGCCAAAGACAGACAGGAAGTATGAATTTACATGGATGCCTGCTCTATCCACTGAGCTAAAATGGCATCCTATTTATTTATCTTTTAATTACCTAAATGTTCTTAAACCTTTGGTCCTCTTTGTCTAAAAGTATGTTGTTGGGTTCCTGGGTTGCAGTTTTCTCTGAACCAAATGACCACTTGCCTAAACTAATTTATCAAATCAGCCCTCCTGTTGGCAAAACCTTAAACACTCCCTGGTTAGACACAAGCTGCAAACCTCATTTGCTCTTTTTTTCCAGAACTCTAAACCCGATCTCAGTCTCTAAAACACATGTTGAAGCGTGACGCACTTGTGATGCATAAAAGTAACCACTGGTGGCAGAAGTTAGACATAATTTAAGCACAGTTGGCACTGTTTAAACACAACCAGTCAGAACTGAAAACTCTCTTGTCTAATATGTTGAGCCAGTTTAGGCCAGTTCAGAGTGCAAAAGTGTATTAAAGTTGGTATCAATAATGGATGGAGACAATCTGAGAGTCTGAAGAGGAGGAATGGCTGTGAGAGGTGGCTACAAAAATCTGGCCAAACATACAAACAAGCTAGTGAAATTTTTGGCTGGATAAACAAAGCTCCTTTAGCTGAAGTGTTTTTCTTTGTTCTTCATCATTCCTTAAATTTTTAAAGTGTACTTTAAGGACTGAAATGTGTTCATTTGCTCATCCTAAACTTCGGTATCAACTAAAATTAATTTGTAAATATCGGCATATCTGCAAAAATCCAATATTGTTCATGTTTAGAAATTTCAGATGAAAATTCAAGTACCTGTGATAGACAAAGTTCTTTCTCATAGACTGGCAATGGGGGATGAAAAATCACCCACTGCTATGCACTCTGTAAACTACGACTATGTTGTAAATATTCGTTTGGGAAACATTACTGTAAAAAAAAAAACAAAAAGAAAAACACAAACAAACAAACAAACAAAAAAAACAGACTTGTACACACTTTGTCTGCTCTTGCAATTCCAACAATGTCCCAACATTTTTGCACCGAGACCTGCAGCTGGTTGTTTCCTATAATGAATCAACCGAATAAAGGTCCGAGTAATGCTGAGTAATACAACGTTTTAAAGCAACACAGGAAATTTTAGAAATATGCTTTCGAAGTGTCATGGAGTGTTTTTGTGCTTTGATTGTTGACTTCTCTTGTATTCACCTCTCCAGGTGTGCAAAAGGTCACCAAGTGTCTCTAGTGCAAAGAGAGGCTGAGTCAATCAGAGCTGAGAGAAGAGCAAGGAAGTAGACAGTCTGGTAGCGGTTTTATGTTTGGAGCTCAATGTGTTCTGTGACTCAATGTGACACATGGTGGCCCCCCCTAGACTGTGTAACTCCCTGGGCAACCACTTTTACCTAATGGTACAGTTCTACATTGCACCAATACTTAAGTAAGATATATGATTTATACTGCTGATATGTATGGCCAACATACTGGAAAATACTGTCAGATATCATGCCATTAATATGCTGCACCCTTGTGGGCTCTGTTCTTATGTTTGCTCCTTCATTTGTCAAAGCATATTGTAAACCTTTGAATTTCAAAGCGATTTACGAGTAAAGGTACTTTCATTATTTAGTAGCTCTGTGTTCTGGTGCTGATTAGAGTTTCAAAGGTTACTATTATACAGTAATGGTCAGAGACCTGACACTTTCACAGGATATCTCCTCAGTTGCACCAGGAGGTCAGTTTATCTGTCCACAGGCAAAGTAAGTACACACTTGAACACTGTTGCAAATGTTTGATTACATGTAAATGTGTGCAAGTAAGTGACTCCCATACCAAAGATAAAGCCCTTGACCCAGACAGAAAACACAGTAAATGATGCCTGGGGGACAGGCTTGCAACAGCAACTCTAATCTGGGCCAAACTGAGAATTCCTATCTAGATTTTACAGTGTCTAATCCAGATAGTATTTTTTCAAAACAACATGGCTGCAGCAAGTCTCATCTCCTCTCTTTAACACCCCCTTCCCCTCCACCCACCCTGAGAGTACATGCAGTCTGCACTGGGGGCAACCTCTGGAAATGAGGCCATGTCTAATTGTGCACCCAACCAGAACAGCACGCCAATCTCTATTCCTTCCGGTCAGTGGTGCCCAGTAAAGAAGCAGTTAGCAAAGACAGACGTGGATGATGGTAGGAGGACCTATGACTGTGAGTGGATACAAAAGCAGCCAAACACTCTTTATTTATTGATATTCTTCAGCTGGCTCTGTTGTCTGTCTTGCTGTCTGACTGTGGTTCTAGTCAGGCAAAACCTCTCGATACTGGGGCACAGTTATGTAGCTCAAACAGATGAGGATGAAATTATTGCCCTACCTCTCTACCTATTAAGATTTTAGTTTTTCCCAAGTATTTCCCAAGGGCGGTTACACAGACCAATGAAATTTCATCACAGCTTTCCAAACATCCTACCTTGATTTTGGATGCTTACACTACTTTTCACACAGAAACAAAATAATTAAAAAACAAAACAAAACAAAACTACCCAGGTCTAAATCGTTAGCCCCCTGATGCTAATAGTCAATTGTGTTTCCTTTTTGCTGGCTAAGGAATCCCGGCCCATTCTTCTTTGGTGAAACTCTCAAGCTCCTCCAGATTTTATAGTCTTCAGGCATGATCCTTGGTCTTCAGTTCAGCCCTCAGACTTGCAATGAGAACCCAAAGAACACAGTGGAGACAGTGTTGTTTGGGTTATACAACTCTCTCTTCTTTCTCCAAACATAAACAATATCTCCATAGCAAGAGAGCTCTAGTTTGGTCTCATCTGACCAAAGGAAATTTGCATTATGTTTCTCCAGGTTGTCCTTAGCATAGTTCAGTCTGGCTTGAAGGTGTCTCTTCTGCAGAAGTGTAGTTTTTCTTGGTCTGCAACCTCACAGTCCATTCCAGTGCAGGGCTCTAGTGATGCTCTTCTTTGAGACTACAATTCCTGACTTGGCTGAGTCTTTTTTCTGGTTTTCTTTCCAGAGTCTTTGAAATCTTTCTCTTCCTATCTCCGCCAGGCTTGCTCTGTGCTGTGTGGCTCTCTTTAAATTTATTGATGATACCTCTCACTCCAGTTCTTGACACTTGGAAACGCTTTGATAACTTTGTATATTGCTCCTCTGCTTTGTAAGCGTTAAGTGTGTAAATTGGCAGATAATCCTCAGTTTTGAACTTGATATAATAACATTTGAGCTTTACAATGTTAAAGTCTATCATTGCACAACAGTTGTTTATGCTATGGCTCAACAAAAAAGTCAGTTCTAAAGTGGGGTAATAATTTTGACCTGGTTTATTTTTTTGTGAAATATTTTTTTTCTGTATGCAAAGTAAAATAATGTAAGAATTCAAAACAAAATTAGGGTTGTTTGGAAAAGCTGTGTTAAAAAAATCCCTTGGTCTGATTAATAGCACATGGGACATACTGAAATTTTCAAATGGGAGGCTAATAATTTTGTCCTCATCTGTTTAATGCCATTTAAGAATATAGCAAAGTTCAATAGCAATATGAAAGCAAAATAAGGATTCAAGGAGTCATTCTGACAACTTGATTGTTAGTGCTCTCTTGAAGAAATATAAGATGCCTGTGCTATGGCTCATGACAGGATTACATAAGATAGGAGTGGTACATATAGACGGGTGAGACCCTGCAGCCCCACCTGTTCTGCTCAGTCCATCAGCAGGCTGCTGTCTATCCTCTCTGGGAAGCTTGGGAACTGGACCCAGTACCATCTTCACAAGCTTTTGGCCCTCACGCCACGATGTAGGGCTTATCACTGCAGAGGGTAAAGGACATTTACACCATAGCATCACAATTCAAGAGTTCATGTTCACCTCATAAAACACATATGCATTGGCTTGTAGATATGACACCACTACTCATGCAGAGTTTAAGATGAAAGCACATACAACCTAAAGAAAGAGAGACAGAGATATGAGGTGAGCATTTGTTTCAGCAAGTTAAAGCTCTTTATACCTCTGGTGGATGGTAAGCAATAAAGAAAACCAATGAAAGTATGCTGCCGAAACAGCTTTTACATTTTATACAGAAAATGTTTAAAATTAGTGATGTATTTGACTATTACCTTAATTCACTATCAAATATAAGGATTAAAAAAAGAATTCAAACTCTTCGCTTTTATATTACAGAGATTGTTTAGTGAAACAAAAAAAGTGTTTTTAAAAGTAACCAAAAGTCCCAGGAGTATATTTACCTCATTGCCATTAGAGGCCATCGAGTGTATTATTTTTATTTAATTTCACAAAGGTTTTCCCACTGATCTTTAAAGCTATGTTTTCTGGTACTACTCTTGTAAATCAAACATCTAAAGAATTAACTTGTGGCGCACAGAGAACTGGTAAAAAAGAAACACCAGATCTGGCTACTTAAGATGATTTCAGATGTACTTTTCACTTTGATATTCCTCCACAGAAAATCAGTTCCTAGAAATGAAAATGAAATATCCTCTAACCAAGCAGCTGTTTGTTCTGTGTGGATGGGCCAATTGAACCTAGGGGCTATTAATAGAGCTGGGCCAGCATGAAACCATGAAAACAGAGATCAGGCAGACTTAGGAGGCAACATAAAAGTAAAAAAAAACAGAAGTAGAAACCAGTTAGTTAATGAGAAACTTATTTTCCTATCTGCTTTTAGAATATTTAGACAGTAGTTCTTTTGTTCCTCTACTCTATTTTGCACTTTTTAAAATAAGGCTGAGCTGAATCAGTGCGGTCTTACGTTGCATTTTTACAGGTACAGAGATGACGATTGGTTAATGTTACAATAACTGGTTTGTTGTGACTAGGGAAGGGGAAAGTTTCTCAGCTGTCCCATGTTATAAGTATGTGGCATTCATTCATGAATGTGGCTGTCTGTATGCATGCTACTTGCTGGTCACAGACTGCATGTCACAGACTACATGTCACACATACTGGACATTTCTGCACAGATTTAAGACTTAACACAGCCTCAGTGGCCAACCATGTATTTAGTTCATGTGCTGGAACACACACACATGGACAACTGAGTAAATGGAAAGAACAAACCTGATACTGTAGTTTCAACACTGGCTTTTGCAGTCTGTGTGGGGCATTTATGAAATGTGGCCAAGTTGATGAAATAAAATATAATTATGAGAATTTGTTTTGCTCTATTAGGCTGTAAACACAGATGAAAACATGGTTGCACATTGGCTAATACTAAGTATGTTTTGCCATGTGAAATAATGGCATTTGGATTCTACACAAACCCCACAGCCTTGGATTGCTTTTTTTTGAAGAACAATTGTAATTTAATTTTTTTAAATTAATTTCTTTTGACTGAACTCATTTTTACAAAGACAATCACTGCTTCATAAGACGAACTGAGCAATAACAAAATGTAGTCCTACAGTAAAGGCATAAAAATGCAGATTACATCTGAATTAAAAGTAAAGCAACAAAGGAAAAAAACTCCCATCTATAGTTTAACACCTAAGGCTCCTGGTTTAGGACCATGTGCACTGATCCATGATAAAATCCTTCCAGACTGTTCCACATGCTTAGCTTTCCTACTGTCACTAATTAAAAATAGATCAGAGGCCGGGTTGAACCTCTCACATGAAAGAGGATTATTATACCTGCTTTTGCATTTAGGTCGAAAGAAGGGGCAGCTTTGTGGACCTTCCTGACTGGGTTGGAAGACTTTCTCTCTTTGGACCGGTCTGCTCTCTGGTCTCGCTGCTGATGATTTCTTGATCTGGTGGTTTCTGTAAGAGATGACAAACACAGAGAATCTTCGTGAAAAAAAATCGAAGGTGTCATGAGTCAAAAGTTCTCAACAAAAACATACACTCACCACTGCCTCATTGGAATTACCTGTTCATTCATGTAAATATCGAATTCATTAGCCAATTACATGGCAGCAACGAATGCATTTAGGCATGCAATGACCAAGACAATCCGCCAGAGTTCAAACCAAGCATCAGAATGGGGAAGAGAGGTCACGCAAGGGATGTCAAATGTGCCAGACCGGCTGCTTTAAGTATTTTCATAAACTCCTGATCAGGGTAAAATTTCTTGTTGATATCAGAGATCAGGGAAGAATGATCAGACTGGTTAAAGCTGATAGCAAGACAACAGTAACTCAGATAACCACAACTACAACCAAGGTATCCAGAACAGCATCTTTGAACGTACAAGATGTCCAACCTTGAAGCAGCAGGCTATGGCAGCAGGAGACCATACCGGGTGCCACACCTGCCAGCTAAGAGGAGGAAATTGAAGCTATAATTCACTATGACTCACCAAATTTGGACAACAGAATATTGGAAAAATGTTGCCTGGTCTCGTAAGTCTCAATTTCTGCAGTGACATATGGATGGTTGAGTCAGAACTTGGAAAAAAAAAAAAAAAAAAAAAAAAAAAATATATAAAAATATATAAATATATATATATATATATATATATATATATATATATAAATATATAAATAAAGAAAGCCTTCCAGAATACCAAAACACTAACGCCAAGACACTAAAAACTAATCTTTCAAGCCTGTTCTGATACTTGGTTTGAACTCCAGCAGATGGCCTTGACTACATGGTTTCTGCCGTGTAGTAAATATGTGCATTATTAAGAGGTTGAACAGGTATACCTATTGAAGTGGTTGGCGAGTTTATATTTGTAAATTACAGAGGGAAAATATTTGTGTTGTATACTTACCAGCAAATTGCCGAGATAGATCTCGATAGATTTCTCTGCTGAGGTTATGAAAATCCTCCTCATTCCAAACTTTCCCATCAGGAGTTTGGATCTTTGTCTCAGTACTGTTGAAACCTGAATGGTGAAAAAAAGCAAAAACACAAGCTGTAGCGTCCTTCTTGCAATATGGCGGGAATCTGAATCCCCAGGGCCCAGGCATTTACATCAAAAAATGTTAAATGTTAAAAAAACTTAATAACTGCTATATATTATGGTACCTTTGTATATTGGTGCAGGCGGTGCAGCTGCCACTTTCCGTATTTTGGCTGTGGGCATGTTTCCATCACTGCTGTTACTCCCCACAGTGACCATAATGGGCTGCTCCAGATGACCCAGCAGTCTCTCTCTCTGTGCAGCCTCCTCCAGATGTTGTCTTTGCCTGCGTATTCGCTCTTTGAGCTTCTCCAGCTTATCATCAGGCTGATGTCGCCTTAAATTCTCCAGCCGCTGGGAAGCTGAGCCAGGGCTGCTGGAGGGGGTGCTCTCTGCCCGCCTTCCAGAGCCCGGAGCTGGAGTGGCACACAGGCTTGATTCTTGGCTGTCCATTCCAGGCTGTGCTTTGGGGGTTCTGTCCTCCTCAGCTCCCTGTACACCTGGGGGCTGTGACTGGTTCACAGTAGTCCTCGAGGTGACCAGGGCTGGCTGGTCATTGAGGTAGCGGACCTCTGTGCTCTCCAGAGCTGAGGAGTGTGTGCTGTCCAAGTCCCTGTCTGTCTGTTTGTCCCTGGTATCTCTCTGGTAGACAAGCTGGCTGAGCAGAGGATCTGAGGAAGGCGGAGAGGAAGGGTGCGAAGACCCTGGCACTGACTGCAGACTGTAGGCCTCCAGCTGAGAGGAGGGATGTGGCGGAGGGGTGGCCTCTCTGTACACAAACCAGATTACATGGGATCAGGAAGGGGATCAAGATTTACTCTTAATTCACAACACACTGAGAGTAGAGAAGAGCACGATTATGGTAAAATGATTAAGGGGACAGAGAAATTTTTACTGAGGTCACTTTTGTTCAAACATGAAATCTTCCAGAAATAATGAAAATAAGAGTGGAATATTAACATCTTACATACACTTTACAACTATTTTTAAATGGGTGCTTTTTACAACATTGAAAAGCTGAGTTGTCAGCAAATATCTTCCTATTTACACAAAAGAAGAATTATTCTTTTAGTCCTCTTGGAACAGTATTTTAAGCCACCAGGCAAAGGTAAGAACAATATTTACTCTTGTTTTAAAACTGCTTTTGGTATCTACCATATCTAAATGGAAAGAGTCGGCTCTTCAGCTGTTAAATGCAGCACTATGTTCTCTGGTTAGACCCCTTTACTGTACAAGTCTGCTGTTTGTTGCTCAGGAAGAGAGAGAATTTGGGAAACAACAATCTTCTGTGCTAAAAATCCCCAGTTTTTAAGCACACTGCTATCAACAAAAGCAGTGATAATTCTGAATGTGCTTGAATCAACAAAGAGGCTGAATCAATCCATCCATCCATCCATTTTCTATACCGCTTATACCATTTGGGGTCGCACGGGGGGCTGGAGCCTATCCCAGCTGTCACATTCACACCTACGGCCAATTTAGAGTCACCAATTAACCTGCTGAGCATGTTTTTTGTGGTGGGAGGAAGCCGGAGAGTACCCAGAGAGAAACTGCACGTGCAAACTCATGCAAACATGCAAACTCCGTACAGAAAGGCCCTGACCGGGAAGGGAAGCAAGAACCTTTTTGCTGTGAGGCAACAGCGCTAACCCCTGCGCTGCTGTGCAGCCCAGAGGCTGAACCCTGGATGATTAATTCCACCAAGAGGAAGATTCAGTCAGAAACACTTTAGATGGTTCATATACCAATACTATACACGTTCCAACCAATCAAACCAATACCAAACCAATACTATACACGTTCCAACCAATCAAAACAAATGACCCACCAATCAGAGAGCCCTTGCTCACAACAAATCACACACTCCTTGGTTCCTGTCGTAGGCTTGACAAACTCTTTACCCAAAAATATCTTATGATTGACTTTGTTTATTTAAATATATGTTTCTTTATCATAAACTTGATCCCAGTAAAAGAAAACGGACTAAGATACAGTGTATTTAAAGGGTGTATGAAGATCACTGGAAATTGCTCTGTGTTTAAAAGACTGTCCATTTTAGCGAACTGTTCACATCATTCAGGATATTTTCAGTGTCTGAGGCTAGTGATTTTGTGCTGATTGTTGTTTAATGTCATACTATGCACATGACACTCAGCAGTGTACTGAGTTGGTGACATTTAGAGGATATGTCAGACTCTTGGGTCCAGAAATGATCACTGACTGAGTCCGGGGATAAGTCAGAGGAGGCGACACAGCTAGCAACAGAGGAAGGACAGCTAACTTCGGTTACAGCTAAAACTCCACTGTTCTGTTTTCTATCGACCATAGCTATTACTGATCATTTTTCACATGTTGCTACTATCATTGATAAAGTTATAGCAAATTCCTACAAAATGGGAGGTAGGGTTATGGACACAGCTGCCATAAAGTTGTCTTTCATTTGTTGTTTTGTTGTTTCTCTTGTCCAATCCCCCTTCCTGCTTTTCTCCCATCCCTATGCCTCCTTTTGGCACTTTCCAACCCCAGTTTCTGTAGAGGGCTGTCAGCATGAGTCTGGTCAGCTTGACATTTCTGCCTTTAAAGGGAAGGTTTTTGTAAGCAATGTAACAGGGATAAATACTGCTAGTGTGCTCATAGTGATTAACACAATTTTTATTATAATAAGCCACAACAGAGAGTACAGTCTAGACCCGCCCTCTTTGTAAAGTGTCTTGAGATAACTTTGGTTGTAAATTGACACTGTACAAACAAAGATTGATTGATTGATTGATTGATTGATTGAAAGGAGCCCATTGACAGGGGATTTTGTCTAAACTAGCAACAGTAACCAAAGAGGGTGGGGCATGAAAAAGGATCAACTGAAATTATTGTAACCCTTCTCACTGACGAGCATTAAATAATCTACTATGGGGCTGTTCCATCCCAAACAGTTCAGTTTTGAATGCTAAAAAGAAACTGTAATTTTACCAAAAAATCCTGTAAGACTCAGGTGGCCTTGAGGTCAAGGAGATAATTCTTTGTGAGTGTAATACTTTTAAGGGTCAGTGCCCTTAGTGGAATGCTTATATTACTTATAATAAAACCCTTTACGATAACTTACAGTAAATGTGCAGCATAAACATATTGTAAATCCACTATTTCTGCTGCACTGAAACTCGGGTTTTGCAGTTCCCCTGAAAACACTGAAGCCTTGGGCTACCTAAGCGCTTGAGAGCTGTTCTGCTACAAGCTTTTCAAGGAAGACGTCAGGAACATATGGTGTAAGCATGAAAGCCTTGAGAGACAGAAAGAGTTGGGGAGGGGCTGTCATTTGGCTGAAAAAGCTCTCCCTCTGTATCAAGCTAAAACAATAAGGTGATGCAGTATTTACTATGTAAATATCACAACCCAGACTGGAAATGAACAATCAATCATCTCTTTCTGTTATCACTATGCAGGACACACGCACAGAACTCATACAGTTTGACCACACTGTAAAAATGTTCATATAAGATTACACTTGTGTGCATATCATGTAGAAGTACTTATTTAACTAAACATGACAGATATCCAGTTATAAAGGTGTCAGCATAACCTCAAATCCAAAATAACAACAGACCTAGAGAGAAGATTAAGTCTGTTTTTTGAACATGATAAGTACACAGTTTTTACCTGCAGGAGGTCAGTGGCTCCCTGAACTCCACACTGTTGTTTCTGTGGACATTGTTGTCCTGGGTGGTATTTCTCAGAGGGCTTCGAGAGCTGCTTTTTTCTGGACTCTGCTGACTACGTCCCCTGCGCTTTGAAGACCCTCCATTGTCATCAGCTCGTTGTCCATCTGTGTTAGAAGCAGAAAAGTTAAGAGAGCCATATATATATATAAAAAAGAATCAAACTGAGAATACTTAACAAAGTGTAGCTTTACGTCTCATAATAACTCACCCCTTTGGCGAACTGTGCGTGAAGATTTCTTCTTGGGAGGGTCCACCACAGACTCCAGAAGAACCCCTGTACCAGGAGTTGCCTGCAGGCGGTTTTCTATGTGCCGCAACTAAAGAGGAAGAAAAAGCAGACATATCCGTTGATGTAAAGATGAAAGGAAGTTCACTTTGTCATCATATTTTGCTGTGTTTTTCATTGTTTTTATGAAAAGGAAATTCTTTCAAAATGCTGAAAGAGTCATTCAGCACATACTTGTTTAAGGTGTACTTACAGCAGCTTTGGACTGAGCCAAACTCTTCCATGCAGCTGTCAGATCTGACAAAGAGAAAAGGATTCATTTCATCTACTGGAGCTCTGAAAACTTCCCAAAAAACACACTAACAATGAATATCAGAATATAAATAAGTGCCTGCAAATGGGTGTAGCAAATTTAAGGATGACGCAAGGTATTGGATTTTTGCTGATATCCAATATGCCGATATTTACAGATTCATTTTAGCCGATACCAGTATTGATACCTATATTTAAATATGTTTTACAAAAAAGAAAATTCAGTCCTTTGATCACAATTTAAGATTGAGGATGAAAAAAGAAAAACTTTTTTTTCCTTAAAGCAGACTTTAAAGTATAAGAATGAGGGCGAATAAAGAAAAAGATCTCAAGCTACGCAAGCCTGTTGGTTCAGCCTAAAACTAAACTAATTTATTAGTATATATGGCCAAATATCACAGTTGATACATGCTGATATTCACAGCCGAAATATCTGATGTAAATATCGGCAGAAATTTTGATATCTGCTGATTCCGATACATGCCTTTTTTAGCTAATATCTGCTGATACTATATCAGGCCAATGATATAGTGCATCCCTAGGATACACATAAAATAACTACAGATGTTTTTTTTCATTACTTTATTTTAAACAAACCTGTGCCAGTACTGTGATCAGTGAGCTGCTGAGCAGAGCTTTTCAGAGAAACCTCTGTCGTCCTGCTGCTCCTCATCTCTCACCTGCAGCTGTAAAAGAGGAGGATAAATTAAGATTAAAATGTACAGATAAAAAGGAGATTGTCACAAAACTCCTTAACAAGTATTTCCTCGTATACTACTGTATCATATGAAAATACACTATCTGGAAAGAGAACAGAAAAAATCAGCAACAGGCCCCTTAAAAAAATCTAAATGAAAACTATGACCATAAAGATGAATAAAAGACAGAAATCAAGAAACAACCACACCAAGAGCTTTCAAACAAGAACAGAGCTTAGACAGAAAGATGCCCTGGAGACATGAAGTCTAACTGCAATCTATGCCCAGCATTTAACCTGATTAAATAACATGATTAGTAGCAGCCAGGTGTTGATCCTTCTAAATTTCTAGTAAACCACACATATTTTGACAGCTAATTAATGTCACTACCATTTCAAACTGGTTTGACAACAGCAAATTCCTTAGAAGATTTCCATTGGGGATGGTAAGCATAAATGTCACGTGTCAGCCATGTGATGTTTACCTGAAACTCGTCAACTGCAAGGCTGGAGTACAGGTAGCAGGTCTTTACCTCTGTACTACACTAATTAGACCAAAATAATATTTGGCAGGTTTGTTTGGATTTGGGAACCCTGTTCTTAAGACAGCAGGGGCTTCAAGGTGTTGACAGCTATAACAGTATACTGCACTGTTAAAGCAGTAAGTCAGGCTTCTGTGTTTTGCAATCAAATTGTGACACTGCTTTGAGTCATACAGAGTTCTTCAGGAGTCATGCATTTTACTCATAACGATCACGTGACATTGCCTGAGGCATACAGTCTGAAGAAGAGAGCAAACAAGGTAGATTAATCCATTTGTTTATGCTTCAGCAGAATACAGTCCCCCCAATGAACACATGCTCAAACGTTGAATAAATATGTTATAAAGTCAGATTTCAAGTGAAAACAGCATGAATTAAACTATTTACTGTGACCGTTAACTACACATTTGTTTTAATCTGAATCGAAATTTATTCTTATAGAGTCAAGAGCAAAAAGCAAAAATTTCGACTTTTAAGGAAAAAGTATCAGGATTTCATTCTCTCTGCCCAAACAACTCTGTCAAGGTAATAAACAAAAGGTCCAAAACAACTGCTGGTTCAACGTTCCTGTATTGTTGATACAGTGCTATCCAATTAAGGCATTCAGAGTTCATTGGTGTTGTTGACGAGGGTTTGCTGAAATTGCAAATTGGTCAGGGGAACGTGAATCCCTCTTTGACCAGTCCATAGCAGGAAACATTAAATGACAAAACGCAAATACGATACGAAATGTACGAAATGTGGTTAGTTTCCATGAAAGCAAACAGAAACCATGCAAACGCAAAAACCATTGCATATAACATGTTGTTTGTACCCTGGCTAATTATCATTTTATGGAAAGACTTATCCAATATGTACTGTATAATAATGATAAAGAACTACACAAACTGGCTTTAGCTGTCTTTAACTTTACGAACGCATTATGCCAAGAGTCATCAGTTACCACGGTCGCTCTTTAGAGCATAACACCGGTGTTTTTTGACCTATCATTGACCGCTGCATTTAATTAACAAAAATGTAAGGGTTATCTATTGTTTCAACACAGTTTTCCGACACTAAGGCAGGGGACGCCCCAACCACGGGACAAGGAAGAGAAAGTGCCACCTTTGACTTTACACTGTCTGCATTGACTTTAACTGTAATTTCACTCTCTTAACGTCTTTTTTTATCTATGTATGTAAACACGGAGTCGCCTGTTTGTCGGCAGATCGATTAATTCAAAGCTAAACAATTTTCTTCATAAAATGGCCACATATTTTCGTTCAAAGCGGTTTTGTTAAACCCCGACAGCTTGCTACAGATGGATTAACAACAGTAATACATTTGAGCATCTGTGAGAATCGTGTTACTATAAATTGCCTTTTAAGACAGCACTTGATGATTTAACATAGTAAAATCAAAACTAATAAAAACAAGAAAACGACACTGAACTCCCAACTTGTAGTCATAAACGACCTGAGTCAGGGATACAGCTGTAACATCCCACCCAGGAAATACACAAGCCCCGACGCATCGTTAGGTTAATCCACTTTCGGGTGTGAACCAACATTCAATGTATTGATATTTTTTAAACGAATAGTTCATGAGGGGAACTGCAACAGTCAGCAATAATTTCAGCTTTCATACCACATTAGTTCAACCTAAAGAAAATGTTTCCGGAACTTATTCCGTTATATATTTCAGGGTGACTTATTTGAAATGTCTTTGGTCCAGAATATAGACGGAGCCGCCAACTCAAGAGAGTTAATGTTAACGCTAGCTGACAGGAAAGTCTTGAATTAATTCAGCTTAACGCTAACTCAGTACAACATAAAACTTACCTTCAGGAAAACGACCTGGCGTGCCTTGATATCCACATTAATCCCGTTGTCTTGGTGGTAGGAATATCCAAACTTGTAAGACTTCTCCCTCAGTTTCCCTCAGCTGTCTGTTTGCTAACGTTAGCCAGCTAACGTTAGCAAACCAATGTTAGCTAGCAGTTGAGCCAACTAAGCTAGCAACTTTTTCTACCGACATGCACCCATTGTTTTTGCTTCCGTGTTTTTCTAGGTAACTACGTATGAAAGTCAGCTGTGGGATTCCCAGAAATAAATGTCGCTACCCGCCTCTAAGATTACCTTTCCCGGGTTACTATGTTGATGTTACTCAATGGTGGGTGAAACTGGAGTATCCAAGACGGGTAGGTAACGTTAACTGGGAATCAAGTATCGCGAGCGTTTGACCACGTCAAACGAGTAGGGCAGAGCACTCTGGTGGAGCGTCAGCATCACAGTTCACAAGACTCACTGAAGATGCCATAAATAATCGATACAATTAATATTTTAAGGCAGGTAAAATGTCGTTAAAGTTCCTTTTTATGAAGAGTTGTACCAACAGCGAATGTTAGATTGTCGGGCCTGTGCCAGTTATCGAAATAATGCACACAAGTTAAAAATAAAAACATTTCAAAACACAACTATCTGAAGCAGAGGTGGGCAACTGGCGGCCCACCAACTTAATTCGTTTTTTATTTGATTAAAGAAATTAGAAATGTATCCCTAATATCTTTTTAATTTTGTTTCCTCATATATATATATATCATCCAAAAACTTATTTCAGTGACTCTATTCAAAACGTGAAGCTCATATATTTTTTAGATTGATTACACATTGACTTTTATATTTCAAGTGTTGATTTCTTTTAATTTGGATGGTTATGGCTTACAGCTAATGAAACCCCAAAATTCAGTATCTCAGAAAATTAGAATATTGTGATAAGTTCAGTAGCCTATTGGAGACTCATGGCGTTTCACACACTTAACAGCTAATTAACTCAAAGCACCTGCAAAGTTTTCCTGAGCCTTTGAATGGTCTCTCAGTCAGGATCATTAGCCTGCACAATCATGGAGAAGACTGCTGACTCGACAGACGCTCAAAAGACAATCATTGACACCCTGCCACGAGAGTAAGACACAAAAGGTCATTGCTAAAGAAGTTGGCTGTTCACAGAGTGCTGTATCCAAGCACATCAATGGAAAGTTGATTGGAGGGAAAAATGTGGCAAAAAGGTGGTACAATCAACTTGAGAGGATTGTGAAATGAAGCCCATTCAAGAATTTGGGAGAGCTTCATGTGGAGTGGTGTGCAACTGGAGTCTAATCTAGGACATGGACTGCAACTGTGACTGTGGCATTCGTTGTGTCAAATCACTCTTAAACCAGAGACAACATCAGAGGTGTCTTACCTGGGCTAAGGACAAAAAGGCCTGGACTGTTGCTCAGTGGTCCAAAGTCTTCTTTTCAGATAAAAGTTTTGCATTTCATTTGGAAATCAAAATCTCAGAGTCTGGAGGAAGAGAGGAGAATCACAGAATCCAAGCTGCTTGAGGTCCAATGTAAAGGTTTGACAGTCAGTGATGGTTTGGGGAGCCATGCCATCTGCTGGTGTTGGTCCATTGTGTTTTATTAGGTCCAAGGTCAGCGCAGCCATCTTCCAGGAAGTTTTAGAGCACTTTGTGCTTCCCTCTGCTGATGGGCTTTATGGAGAGTTCGTTTTCCAGCAGGACTTGGCACCTGCCATACTGAAAAAAGTACCAATACCTGTTTGAAGGACCACAGTATCCCTGTGCTTGATTGGTCTGCCAACTGGCCTGACCTAAACCCCATAGAGAATCTATGGGTTATTGTGAGGAGGAAGATGCGAGACACCAGACAAACAACAAAACAGAAGAGCTGACTGCCACTATGAGAGCAACCTGGGCTTCTATAACACCTCAGCAGTTCCACAGATTGATCGCCTCCATGCCACGCCGTATTGCTGCAGTAATTCATGCAAAAAGAGGCCTGACCAAGTATTGAGTGATGTACTCTTTTCAGTAGTCCAATATTTATGTGTTAAAAATCCTTTTTTATTTGGTTTGAAGTGGTAGTCAAATTTTCTGAGATACTGAATTTTGGCTTTTCATTAGCTTTAAGCAATAATCATCAAAATTAAAAAGAAATCAACACTTAAAATATATCAGTCTGTGAGTTATGAATCCATATAATATATGAGTTTCACTTTGTCAGTTGAATTACTGAAATGAATAAACTTTTTTTGATGATATTCTAATTTATTGAGACGCCCCTTTTTATTTATGTAGATATTTTGCCCCTTCTGTCTTTTTACTTTTTGATACATATAATTGGATACAACTGATTCTGTAAAAACTTTTTATATGCATCACCAAATGTCCTTGTTAAAAATGAATGTTTAGTATATTAAAAATAACAAGTACTGATTGTGTTGACTGCATTTTAAATTAGCTAGGAACATATTAAAATCTGTGTTTATCTTATTAAATTAACACATTCTATTTGCACTTGAGTTCAAAAACATAACTGCTGGCATAATAGATGATCATTAAAGCAAAATTACTGTCACTAAATTATTAGTTATCACAATGGTTAAATTGAGAATATCTGGAAAAACTTGTCACAAGTTGGCCTTTTGGCATTGACAATATAACCAGTGCGGCCCTCTTTGTAACCAATGTTGCCCATACCTGATCTAAGCTATTTCTAAGCATCCTAACCCTATCATATCTGTTTCAGGTTGATTTGCAATGAAATATTCCATTTTCATAGGACCAACTCCATATTATCTATTGGACTTAAAAGCTGAGAAAACTCAAATAAAAAGTCAAATAAATGGTGAATGGATTCAAGACAATCACACAAAACTTAACGAATAAGACTAGTCATAAGAACAAAATATACCAGAGTAAAAGTAGTTATCTTGGTTAAATATACTAAAATTATAGTAAACATGCAAGTTTATAAATCTACTCAACTAAATCATTTTAAGTTTATTCAAAGTACTAAATAGGCACCGCTGGTGACCAAGGAACTTGCGCAATGAAATACGATCTTTCCTTGATGTGCATGATTTTCCTGACCTCCCCACTTTGGCAGGCCCCCAGGAAACTCTCCCTCTATCCCCCTTTTTAAGGGCAGCCTGGTCCATCCCTGCAAGCCATCTAGAATGTGAGTGAATCTATCACTCAGACTACAAACATGTTTAATGCTTCCCCATGCTTTAATAAAAAAAAGCGACTGCATTCCTTAGAAATAGAAGCGGGAAATTCAAAAAGTCGTTGACTGAAATAAATGCATGCTAATCCAGTCGAGGCTGAACAGTAGGCTGCATCAATACAACGTGCATTTACTGCCCCCCAGCGGCCTGAGAATGTATAACAGAGAAAGAGACAGTCACACATACAGGCAAACTTTGCTGCATCTCGTCACATCTAATGGCTCTCTGATAAATTAAGAAATAGGCTTACTTTAGCCCCCGCAGTGACTTAAGTCAATTTAAATTATATTGCCCTTTTTGTGTCTCTCGACTGATTTTTATTGTGGGTCAGCAAAGTGCCTCATTTTATTGGTTCCCGTGGCAACAAATATTGAGGCACGCTGTAAAACAGTTCATAGAGATGATGTTAGCACACTGTAAATAGGTGAGTCATAAATGTAGTAACTGCATTGAAGCTTGTCATAGCCAGAGATACGGGTTTCCAGTTTGTATCTGCTTGTTAGCTTTGCGGTTAGGCAACAAGTAGGTTACCTGTTCTTATGTTCATGCCTCATTAAAAAAATGGTAACAGTATTTAATCAAGAATTAGAACATGTTTGTAGGTTAATTTTTAGTTAATATCCCCCTGGTTAATAACCTGGCTAGGCTAACTTCTCTCCCCTCCTTTCCTGTCTCTCTCCCCTTCTTGGTCTCCCCTCTCTCTCTCTCTTTCAGTGCTGGCGGGGATAGTAGAGCGGACGTGCTCGTATCTGCTGCCACATTTTCATTTTCTGTGGAAAGGTGACCGAAATGGAAAGGAGTTCTCTCGTTGTAGGTAAGAAACTCCTCTATATTCATATTTTACTTCGTGTCTGATTCACGTTTACCAACAGGTGTTAGTTAAAACACGGCTGGAGCCATTCAGCTCCATCGGACAACTAGAGCTTTATCTGACAGAGGGTATGACAGTGTGCCACCCAGAGGAACAAGGTGCAGAAATCCATAATGAGGAGTCTTTCCTCAGTCCATACTGACGCTACTTATCAGTGGAAAAGATAAATGCATTATTGGGAAGATGTTTTGGGACTTGAAACACAAACCTGTTTATATTGATACAATTTGACATGATTTGCATTTAAATTAAATTTTTAAAATCAATTTTTGCTCTTAATATGGAACAATTGCATATACATTTTATGTTTGGCCCTCATAGGATGCTGTTTTTAAACTCCACACTCCCTGAATTGATGCATACTTAATTAGCCAGTAGAACATAATCAAATTAGCAATATGCCGAGGCTATAACAGAGCACTAATCTCTGTTCACTTTGGCTTTTAATGGTTCAGCAAGATAAAGCAGATAGCTAGTGATTCAACAATATTCACATCTTCCATCTATGCGATTGCTAGTCTGACAGGTGTTAGGATATAAAGCTACATGCAGGCAGTGGTTATTTAGATTAAGACAGTGCAGAAAATTTCAAATTGAAATCTTCCACATTGATGCTATTGGTAGGGCAAGGCTGTGATCATTACCTCAAGGAGGGAGAATTAATTAAATATGAGAACAGCAAGTCTACATTTGCTGCAATGAATGGACAAGAAGTGTGTCTGACAAGTTTTTGATGGGATTAAAAGTTTTTTTTTACCTATTTTCGCTCTCCTAGTATTACTTACTTTACCTACTCCTTATCAAATATTTCTGTATTTTCTCCTTGAAATATAACCCAACAAACAAATCCATCAGATGAAGCCTGGTTTTCAGGAGTCAAAAGAGTTTGACAGAGAAAGAAAATGCAGTTTGAATAATCAGTATTTGTGTTATAGATGAAGGAAAAAAACGGTGTGCCTTTATTTCTGAATCAAATCTTCCTGCTGCAGTCATTTAATCACCTGGTTAGGCCCTCAATAGTTTAGTGATCAGCTCTGAGCAAGAATTGATCAAATGATCTCCTTTTAAATGAAGGCCTTGAGGATCAATTCTGCTCCTCTGCGCTGTCGTTGATTGCTTCATCACATTAACATTTGTCACTCAACCCCCTCTGGCTAGTTTGGCTGTACATTTTTTCCCTAATGTTGTCTTGTGGTAATCTTTTCTTGTCAAGTGTTCTGATTGTTCAGGTTGAATAATACCACCCTCAGAAAGGGTGTAAATTGGTTTCCCTTGGTGTATAAATTAGTGCCTCTATTCAGCAGAAAGTGAAATCTGACTGTACCTTGTAAACCGAAACAAGCAGCGTGTTCCCTGGACCACATACAACACCTATTAAAAATACTGATGAATGTGATTCATTATCAACAAAGATGATTAATTTTACCTATTATGCCCTCAAGAAGCACACTGATATTTAATTATCACATGCTATAAGCCTTTCTTTTTGATTCTTGGCAAGGAAAAAGTTTATATTCTATGCAAATGTATCGACATTTGACAAATCCTTCAAGAAATTAATTAGACCAGAGCTGAGGGTCCTACAACTGGTAACAGTCACAGCCATGGTATCAAACCAGCCTCTGCTTATATTTTAGGGGTCTGGTGATTGTAAACAATATGTCAACAATAGTATTTTTCTTTTACCATATAGGTTTCTGCTGGCACTAAAGGTGTTGTAATCAGGGCTGATTTTATTGACCAGTTAAGTGTCAAAAGCACATGCAAGATATGTGAAAAAGAGACTTCCTTATTGGCCACTCCTGCTAGACCTATCATGCTCCAAAGTCTTTCTTGATGCTAGATATGACAGAAATCCCAACTGTTGCTCAGATCAAACCTTTTTGACAAAGAACCCTAATTGAGATATACAGGTACATTCAACTCATGATATGATACTAATCACAACTTTGGTTTTACAGTCTGGTTTTATCATGATGTTTGATTCAAAAATGAGGTTGAAGTCAATGTAAGATTAAATAAGATTCTGTTGATTCAGAATTCATGTTGTAAAAAAAGGTTATTTTTGGGCTTTTTTGCCTTTATTGTAACAGGACAGTTGAAGAAAGACAGGGAATATGAGGAGAGAGAGTGAGATAAAATATTAACCAAGCTAAACCGGCACCCACACAATTCACATCTTTATTGCAGTAAATCTCAGAATTGATGTAAATTGCAGTCTATCTCCCCTTTTGTGGAACTTTGAAATTTGACTATTTCACATTAAAAACTGTTTTTGTTTTGTTTTAGATTTTTGTTCAGTCTTAAACTAAATGTCAATGACTTCCTGTTTGGATACAGACTGCCTTTATTTTGAAGGAAAATAAGAACCTTCAGGTAGATCAAAAATGATGACACGAACTTAACCACAGTAAAAGAAATAAGAAATAAGTAACAAAAAGGGACCAGTGAAAGGACAATATTTGACAGCACAATGTGCAGATAGCTTTTGACTAGTACTGTCAAGATTCACTGCAGTTATCATGATAAATTAAGGTCCACGGTTAGTGCACAATTTTTTAAAATCAGGATTAATCAAATTAGCTATTTATTATCCCTTTCAACACACTTTGTCAGGTCATGTCAGCGTCTCCCTACAGCCACAGTGATGTTAAAGTCAAGGGTTGGAAAGTTACATTTACTCAAATTACTATAATAAATAGTTTTTTGGGTAATTGTACTGTTTGAGTACATTTTGAGATCAGTACTTTCCTTCTGCTTAAGTAAGTTTAACCAGAGTACCTATACTTTTATGCAGAAGAGGTTTAGGGAAACAGGTGAAGGAAAAAATTATTCTTGGCACTTCGAGACTAACGTCGATATGGTGCGATTAAAGTTAAAATGTTGAGAATAAAGTAAAAATTTCAAGAATAAAGTAGATATACAATTTCAAGATTAAAGTTGAAATGATGAGAAAAAGTAAGGTAAGGTCAAATAAGGTCAAGATTTTGATAATAAAGTTGAAACTTACTATTACAAACAATGACTTAGGCTCTAAGTTTATGAGTTAAAAGAAAAATAATTTCTTTGCTGTTAAATCATATTCTTAAGTTTCACATGTTCGTTTATAGAAGGCAGAAAGTCAAGATTCGTTGTTTGTTTTTGTCTGAAATACTGATGCATAAACAGGAGGGACATAACGGTGCTTGTCTCTGTTTCCATCTGATCATATGCAGGTACGCACAGGTGACAGACTCAACCTCAACTGGCAATGGGAGAGCCAGGGGTAATTGATCACTCATAAATTGATTGTGGACAGCTTGCTGCAAATGATAAAATGTAAAATAGAAAAGCAAAAAGGAACACTTTGGCATATGCGGTCTATTGGAAACTCTAGTTAACAGTATGTGCATGATACATGATGACAGTGTCACCTGTAAAATGTGTTGGGCACTACATTACATATTTGCATGGTATTTAGATATCCAGTGAGTTAGAGTTCCCTTCTGTGACATAAGGTGTTCCTAAAGGAAGCACTAAACTTATTGTGTGTGCATTGCCTTCCAATGAGTTGGACTCTCTGCTTTGTTTTTGCCAGTGGAGACCTACCTTACCACAGATTTCAAGAGTTTCTGAAGCTCCGTTATACTGTAAAATATTTAACACTTTTTAACTACAGTATATGTAGTGTGAACCAATATAAACTTGTTTAACATGTTAAAGTTATATAAAAAATTAATCAAGATTGTCAATTTGCTGTGCATTTATTTAACTTTGATACAGAGGTGTGATTTTACCTGAACAACCTGATTGGAGATCTATTCTCTTGTTGTTCTTGCCAGTTTTTATGGCAAAGATTTTCATGTCAGTGGTTTTATAGCTGTATAAATAAGTGCACAGTAATAATGTGTATGTGGAGGCCATTCTGACTAATATACAACTCAGGAAGGCTGTAATGTTACTGTGCAGACCTTTCCAAAAGCCTTTTTTTAATTTTCTTTGGGTGAGAGCTCCTTTCCACACGATTCAATTGCTTCTGTGTAGGATCTCATTATATGGAAGAATTTATTATTTATATCGATGGATTACTCACTTCATTCTGCACAGAACAGAGGCAAAACATAAAAATACACTGTTTAAATATTTCTTTCACTTAGAAGCTGTTGATTTTGACATCAGTGCCTTCATGTGATGCCAATCTTTATGGTATTTTTTACATATTTTAGTGAAAACTCATCTCAGTAACATCTACTTCTAATAACAAAGTGCTGCTTTGTTAACACCACACTATATCAGGTCATTTTACAGGGCTTATGCCTCAGGGTTTTCCCAGTGGAACGAATGATATTCATTTAAACTGAATTGAAACCTTATGAGGCATGTAAGAGTAGATACCCTATACCACATTTCACCTCCTTCACCCTAGATATTTTGTCTCAACAAAAGGTCTTTTTCTCATAACAGTTGGAGACTTTGAGAAGGAATAATTGATGCTTTCAGCTGCTTTGCAGCTGTTTATACTTAAATTATTCTGCTGTGTTACTTCAACTGGTTCTTGATCATTTTAGGTAGCAGTTCAGAATTTGTAAACCATAATTACAGTACAGGCCTTTGAAAAATGACATCTAACCTTCTTGGCTGTTCTCATGAGGCTACTTTACCTCCCAATGATTGAAGCATTAACAGTGTGGCTCTCCTATTAGCAGTTTGATCATTACTGAGCTGATGTGTCAGCTGCGTTATGTAATTTTCTTGGAAGGTCATCACAGCAGCAGGATTCCTTTGAGAAGTCTCATTTCATCGTTTGAAGGCTATATGTTATGGTATGCCTCACTGCAGTTAAAGACAAAAAAGCTAAATTGCAGATATAACTCAGTAAAGAAAATAAGCTGAAAAACAAAAAGAAAGGTTTTGCACTAAAGTATGCAAAAGGATTCTTCGGTAAAAGCTAAGAGCCTTTTAAATCACACCGGCATCAATTAAAAGTTACACAGATGGGGAAGTCTAGTGCTAAAGGTCTGTTAGGCTTCTAACTAATTGGTGTAACCAGACTAAGGTCATTCAATGTCTATGGCACCACTTACAAAATGATGATATGAATCTTTAATAAATCATGCAAGGAAACCAGTTTCTGTCATAAAGATGAGCAAAGAATCATATACTTAAGTGTCAGTTTGTGGGTTTTTAGCTGTTGTAGTTGCAAACAGCAACAAGCAAGTTTCAGAATTAACAAGGCTGAAAAAAATCACTTTTAGAGGATTTTATCTGTTTAAAGAAAGACACATTTATGTCATCATCACAGGCATGCAACATTTCAATAACACCACACTTTGAGTTATGCCACCTGTCTTCTCTTTATTATATTTGATCTAAATGTGGTGTGTATGTTTAAAACACAGCTTAGGATGTCTCCAGTGAGTTTCATCAGGATTGATCAAAGGCATTTGACTGAGTGATAGGCTACACCCACTTTCCCTGACTTTGATCAACACTTGCTCCAGAGCATACACACTGATTTTGATGAAAGTCTGTCATTTTGGAGAATGCATTTTTTGTATTTTTGGCACCTCCCTTGGGTAAGGATCCATTTGCTTTGGTAGGCTTAATCCCAGTCTTGGCCTGAATATATGTGCCAAGATTTATAATGATTGGATGAATTATTAACGAGTTAGAACAGTTTTCTGGTGAGCTCTGCCCCACTCAAAACATATCAGTCATCAACTTCAAAACAGGGTAAGACAGAGCAAGTGTTATAAGCTTTATTCAAAGAGTATCTGTTATACATTTGGCACCAACAGTTTAGGAGGATACAGCAAGAATGGGATTTTTCAAAATATGAGGTGGCTGACAATCCATCAAGACAGACTTTGATGGTCAAAGAGGTGTTTTTAGAACAAATTTTGCTGGACTTTGTGTCAAACTTCAAGTCCTTCTGTCTAATGGTGTGAGGGGTGTGGCCTGTCTTTTTTACAGCCATATGGCTGATGTGGTTCATATTTCTTGGGAATGTGCTCCAAGAGATTTCCAGTTGATTTTAGTTGTCAGCTATACTGCCAAGATTTGTTTTTCTGGTACATAATAACAAGGTTCTATCCCTTTGGGGCTGGAACCCTGATAAATATGATTAACGCAAAGGGTGCCTTAAATCAATTGCATCCTACTGAGCAGTGCAGAAGAAAAACATAAATAAAAGCTGGAGAATTCCTTACATGATAGTATTACTGATAGTATTTATGGCACTTTGCAGATAAAATTGATCTCAATTTAAGGTGAAGAGCAAGGGCATGGGCCACAGGATGGGTACTTACTTCCATTACCATGTCTACACAATGAGCATAGAAAATGTGTAGGATGATCTGATAATAACTACGGTATAGAATATAAAGTTTTCTTCAAACACAGAGGAGATGAAATGATGGTGGGTTGGATGGACTGAGCAAGCAAGGTGCAGAGCAGTAGAAGTTTGTTGGTTTTGGTGTTTTTGTTGCTGTGAATTCTTATTGTGGTGATGGTGACTACTCCTGTGTACATTTATGAAATTATTTTCAGTTTTAGAAAATAACTCAGCTAGAGTTGTGCAACTTTTTATACCTACATTATTCTCAGATTGTTGCTTCTACCAAGAAACCTTCGTGCCATCAGGATGGGCAGTTATATCTTATTTAGGACTATAGGTACAGACACATACAGACACGGTCGTCTTCAGCATTGACCCCCTCACTCATGGTGTCATACTTGGAAAAACATTTTCCACTAAAAACATGAACCAATAAACAAAACATGCATATTTATAACTTTGCAATGAAACATGAACATTATAGAACAGAGAAGAGTGAATTCTTTCGCACAAAGCAATCCCAGAAGTCCCTGCTCCAGGTAACTGCCTCCTGGATCGCCACAATATTATTAATAATGCACCCCTCAGAATAATGAGATAACTTTGGAAACACAATTACTTGCACTTAACAAATTTTTAATGTGTGACTCACAAATCTTAAGGTCTGAATTACCCACAATGCAATTTAACTACAGGCAGCTTTGGCTCTATCTAAAATCACAAACATATTCACTCTTCTCTCCTTCCTACTGAAAGAGTTTTCTACAGAGGACTATACTAGTTAGATAACACAGTAAAACAATCAGTCTACCACTAAACCCCCATCTTTGTTGAATACATCTTTGCTGTTGTGCAGTAAAAAAGGAACAACTCAGTGCCAGCTAGAATCATTAAAACATGCAAAGCATGCACGAAATCCAGCAATAAAGAATATAATTGAGCATAATTTCACAAAATAATTAGATAAAACATATGGTATTGAAAAAAAACATAACATATTTGTGTACTGTTGTTCATTCATTTGTCTTTTGCATACAAACTTCAATCCATCCACCACTTTATCTGCATCATAAAAGATTGACACGATATGGACAGAAGTCTTTGGCTGCCTGACCATTAGGGACCAGCAGGGACTGTATTGATATTGTATTTAGATACATTTACTTTAATATGGAGTTGGTCCTTCTTTTGCAGCTTTAATAGCCTCCACTGTTCTTTGAAGGCTTTTCACAAGATCTTTGAGTGTTTTTGTTGAATTATGTGCCCATTCATTCTGTAAACTATTTACAGCAGATGAAAGCATTGGCACCCCTGGAATTTTTCTAGAAAGTACACCATTTCTCCCTGAAATTGTTGCCATTACAAATGTTTTTGGTATACACATCTATTTTTCTTTTATGTGCATTGGAACAACACAAAAAACTCAGAAGATAAAAGCCAAAATTGACATAATTTTACACAAAACTCAAAAAATGGGCCGGACAAAATTGTTGGCACCCTCAACTTAATATTTGGTTGTACACCCTTGGGGAAAAAATAACTGAAACCGATCACTTCCTATAACCATCAACAAGCTTCTCACGCCTCTCAACTGGAATTTTGGACCACTCTTCTTTTGCAAACTGCTCCAGGTCTCTCAGATTTGAAGGGTGCCTTCTTGCAACAGCAATTTTGAGATCTCTCCATAGGCGTTCAATGGAATTTAGATCCAGACTCATTGCTCGCCACTTCAGAACTCTCCAGCGCTTTGTCTCCAACCATTTCTTGGTGCTTTTTGAGGTATGTTTGCAGTCATTGTCCTGCTGGAACACTCATGACCTCTGACGCAGACCCAGCTTTCTGACACAAGGCCCTACACTGTGGTCCAAAATCTTTTGGTAGTCTCCAGATTTCATGGTTCCTTGCACACGGTCAAGGCACCCCGTGCCAGAGGCAGCAAAACCACCCCCAAAACATCTTTGAACCTCCACCATGTTTGACTGTAGGTACTGTGTTCTTTTCTTTGTAGGCCTCATTCCATTTTCTGTAAACAGTAGAATGACGTGCTTTTCCAAAAAGCTCTACCTTAGTCTCATCTGTCCTCAAAATTTTCTCCCTGAAGGACTGAGGCTTACTCAGGTACATTTTTGCAAACTCCAGTCTGGCTTTTTTGTGTCTCTTTGTCAGCAGTGAGGTTCTCCTCGGTCTCCTGCCATAGCGCTTCATCTCATTCAGATGACAACATATGGTCCGAGCTGACACTTTTGCACCTTGAGTCTGCAGGACAGCCTGAATTTGTGTGGAAGTTGACTGAGGATGTTTATCCACTATTCCAACTATCCTGCATTGCAATATTTTTCTCTTTCGTCCACGTCCAGGGAGTGGGAGAAACTTCTTGATTATATAACGCACAGTGGACAAAGAAATTTTAAGATCTCTGGAGATGGTCTTGTAACCTTGAGACTGTTCATATTTTTTTCACAATTTTGCTTCTTAAGTCCTCAGACAATTCTCAGCTCTTCTTTCTCTTCTCCATGCTTGGTGTGACACACAGGCACACAACACAAAGGTTGAGTCCACTTTTATACATTCTAACTTGCTTCAGGTGTGATTTCTAGATTGCCAGCACCTGTTACTGCCACAGATAAGTTTAAATGGGCATCACATGCTTAAAAATAAAATGATTTACTCACAGTTTTAAAAAGGTGCCATCAATTTTGTTCAGCCCATTTTTTGAGTTTTGTGTAAAATTATGTCAATTTTGGCTTTTGTCTTCTGATTTTTGTGTTGTTCCAAAGCACAGAAATGAAATAAACATGTGTATACCAAAATTATTTGTAACTGCAATAATTTCAGGGAGAAATGGTGTATTTCATGCTTTCATCCATGACTGTATGAGGTCAGGCACTGACCTCAAATAGTCTCTGTTCCAATTCATCCCAAAGGGCTTGACAGGGTTAATGCAGGGGCTGTGGTGGCCAGTCAAGTTTTTCACTTGCTTTGTGCACTGGAGCACATTCATCTTGGAATAGAAAAGGGCCTCCCCAAACTGTTGACACAAAGTAGATAGATACTTTATTAATCCCGAGGGAAATTCGAAATTCAAAATTGGAAGCATAGCATTGTCCAAAATGAAGACAAGGGGCCTAGCTCAAACCCTGAAAAACAGCTCAATGCAATTATCCCTCCTCCACCAAACTTCATAGTTGGCACAATGCAGTCAGGTAGGTAATGCTCTCCTGGCATCCACCAAACCCAGACCCACCCATGACTGACAAACAGAGAAGTGTGATTCATGACTCCACATTTCAACTGCTCCACAGTCCAGTGTCAGTGTGCTTTACGCAACTCCATCGTTGGACTTGGTGATGTGACGCTTGCATGCAGCTGCTTGGCTGTACAAACCCATTCCATGAAGCTCCCACTGAACAGTTTTGTGCTTCATTAATGCCAGTGGAAGTGTGTATTGTAACTTTTCAGCTATGGAGCAGTCATTCCCCTTGCTTACACATAAATTCAATAATAAACAGGTGTGGCCAAATACTTTTGTCTACTGCTTGGTAACCATTGACTCTATGCTACTTTTCACAGTGCACTGTGGGATACACTGATTCCTGTATAAAGGGTATAACAGTTCTCTCTCGTGATTTGGACAGCACTTAGAAACAGTGAACTCTCTCTGTAGTATTTTATATAGCGACCAGTAGAATCTTTTCATCTTAAGCCTCTGGTATTTAGTCCCGGCTAATACTGACTCATATGACATCACTTGAGGCAGTGTGTGAAAATATCTGGAGCAATAGGACTCCCACTGAATGTTAAATAGGATCCAGAGAAGCTTCATATTCATCAGCCTAGAAATGTACTGCTTTTGACTGATCCCTGTATCACTCCACACCACACAAAGAAAGTTGTAAATTTCAAATGTGTATGTTTGCACTGCCTCATGCACTTTGTATAATTTAGAGTGATACTTAGCTGTGTGGCTGTATTTTGATGGAGTCACTCACTTACTGTATGTCTCTTGGCTGCAGCAGTAAGATAATGGCTAGCGTACAGTAGAGCCACGAATAAATAGAATAATAAATTCAACATCCTTGAGTAATGTATGTTCAGAATACTGCTCTGTGCCCTCTGCTTTCACTGCATTGTGCTGTTTAACTCCTCTTGCCTTTTATTATCACAGCAGCATAGAAAAGATTTCTTTTATTGCTAAAGCTTTTCTTAGATACAGTTGAAACCAGAAGTTTACATACGCTATATAAAAAGGCACATAAACTTTTTTTTCTCACTGTCTAACATTTAATCAGATTAAACTTTTCCTGTTTTTGGTCAATTAGGATTACCAAAATTATTTCTATTTGCTAAATGCCAGAATAATGAGAGAGATCATTTTTTAGACATTTTTTTTATTATTTTCTTGAGAGTCAGAAGTTTACATACATTTCATTAGTATTTGGTAGCATTGCCTTTAAACTGTATGACTTGGGTCAAACGTTTTGGATATGCTTCCACAAGCTTCTCACAATAGTTTGCAGGAATTTTGTCCCATTCCTCCTGGCAGAACTGATGTAACTGAACCAAGTTTGTAGGCCGCCTTGCTCGTACATGCCTTTTCAGCCCTGCCCATAAATTTTCAATGGGATTGAGATCAGGGCTTTGTGATGGCCACTCCAAAACATTGACTTTGTTATCCTTAGGCCACTTTGTAACCAGTTTGGCAGTATGCTTAGGGTCATTGTCCATTTGGAAAACCCAGTTGCGCCCAAGCTTTAACTTCCTGGCTGATGTCTTGAGATGTTGCTTCAGTATTTCCACATAATGTTCTTTCCTCATGATGCCATCTATTTTGTGAAGTGCACCAGTCCCTTCTGCAGCAAAACAACCCCACAACATGATGCTGCCACCCCCATGTTTCACAGTTGGGATGGTGTTCTCAGGCTTGCGAGCTTCCCCCTTTTTTCTCCAAATGTAACGATGGTCATTATGGCCAAAAAGTTCAATTTTAGATTCGTCAGACCACAGAACATGTCTCCAAAAATTAAGGTCTTTGTCCCTGTGTGCATTTGCAAACTGTAATCTGGCTTTTTTATGTTTCTTTTGGAGTAATAGCTTCTTCCTGGGAGAGTGGCCTTTCAGCCCATGTCAGTACAGGACTTGTTTGACTGTTGATTATGACACACTCTTACCAGCTTCAGCCAGCATCTTCACAAGGTCTTTTGCTTTTGTTCTTGGGTTGAGATGCACTTTTCGGACCAAAGCACATTCATCTCTGGGACACAGAACCCGTCTCCTTCCTGAGCGGTATGATGGCTGGACATTTCCATGATGTTTATACTTGTGTGTAATTGTTTGAACAGATGAACGTGGCACCTTCAGGCATCTGGAAATTGCACCCAAGGATGAACCAGACTTGTGCAAGTCCACAATTCTCTTCCTGATATCTTGGCTGATTTCTTTTGATTTTCCCATGATGTTACACAAAGAAGCAGTGTGTTTCAGGTGTGCCCTAAAATACATCCACAGGTGTGCCTCTAATTAACTCAAATGTTGTCAATAAACCTATCAGAGGCTTCCAAAGACATGACATCATCATCTGGGCTTTCCCAATTTGTTTAAAGGCATAGTAATCTTGGTGTATGTAAACTTCTGACTCTCAAGAAAATCATAAAAAATGTTCTAAAAAATGATCTCTCTCATTATTCTGGCATTTAGCAAATAGAAATAATTTTGGTAATCCTAATTGACCAAAAACAGGAAAAGTTTAATCTGATTTAATGTTAGACGGTGAGAAAAAAAAAGTTTATGTGCCTTTTTATATAGTGTATGTAAACTTCTGGTTTCAACTGTATATGTTCTAACCTGCCATATTAATGCTGCATCATTGATTTCTGAAAAACTTAAAGCTTCTTTGAGAGGTTTTTAGCTGATGATAAAACAGATTGAACTTAATACTGATGTCTCTGAATGACGTACAGATACAAGATCATCAGAGAAAACACTCATGATTCCTGCCCATGCCTGTCACTGTCACAAGGGTAGGTGTCAGACAAGAAGATTACAGGGTAACACCTCACCATAGCCTTTTAAAATCACCCCTGGTAAGATATATTGAAAGTTGTAACAAAGACATTGAAAATACAGAAGGATGAGACTTTTTTTCCCATTATGAAACACAAAATTAGCAAATGTCCAGAGTTTACTCATCCCAATAGTTCCTTAAAGTCCCTGTAAAGTGATTTAAAAAAAAATCTTTATTTTAGGTTTGTGGTATGATAGGTCACCGTGTTATGAACAACCAGGCAAAATTTCTGTAAAACAACTGAAGCTGAAAAACATCTTCAAATTTATACAATAAAGCTTCAAAATCATGAAAAATGACAAAAATATCTGCTCGGTGTGGGAGACACAGCCATTTCCTAAGGGGGGGGGGGAGTCAGACAGCTCATTAACATTTAAAGCAACAGACACAGAAACAGCTCATTCTGAGCAGAGCTGAAACAGAGGGGGTTTTAGATGTGCAAAAATCCAAAACTGGAGGGTTTTCCGTAACAAACTTCACAGACATGTTTTGGGGACCTCTGAGACAATATAAAATTTTCTAAAAGGGGTAAACTATGTGACCTTTAAATTTGCTTTTTTCTGGCGCAAATCTCTCCGTTGTGATAGTTTTAATGACCTGTAGGCCACTGTGGCTCATAGATTTGTTAGATCATTGTAGTCATGTGACGGTAGAAGGGTAGTTCCCCATCAAGACCGGTGATGTCATGGGCTCCTATATTTGCCCTGCTCAAATAAAACCAAGCCAGGGAAGAGGTGAACAACTTTTTAATGGTCTAAATCAAAAAGTCAGTCACACGTGGAGGTCAATGCTTAGCAACCTTATTTCAACATATCTAGTGAGTTAAGTCACAAAGTTTGGATTTCACTTTACAGGGACTTTAAAGGAGCTCTAAATACTGATAAATATAATTGTAATAACCACATGTATTCTTTAACTTCTATCTATATTCCCGATTCAAATTGTGTTTGAATCACCTGCACCTATGATGATGGTTATTTCTAGCCGTGGTTCAAATACACCTGACTCCATTTAATATTCATTGCCTGTCATTAGAGCATGATTGGGTGACATAGCTAACACTTCCTGACGTTTCTGGCCACTCACCACGTAGATGTCCGTGTTGAGGGCAGGATGTGGTGAAATATGAAGTGTGATCAGACACTTGTGTGGGCTGTGGGGGGGCAGCAGGTGTTGGGAAGGTTGTTTGCCTGCCTGAGCCTCTCCTTCACTCCTCATTAGTAACCTTGCAGACACCTGGCTGTCTGACAAAGACTGTAAAAGCAGCTTGGCCCCTGTAATATTGTGGTTCAGTCACATTCTCACATTCTCTCGTCAGCTCTTTTTGTCTCTGACAGCAGTTAATGGCAGGGATCACACAGCTGCGTGTAACACATTAGATGTTTGTGAACAGATAATGGCAGCTAATTAGCAGAGTTGTATCAAAGTAGAGTCAGTTTTCTTGGCAGTGTGGTTTTGATGCTTGTGTGGCTCTAACACACTCTGTGGACTGCAGAGGAAACAGCTGAGGCTTGATGTTTTAGTCTGTGCAAGCAGTGTGGGTGTTTTTGAGGACTCTGTGGTGAAGGTCTGTGTCTGGGCATGTTTATGGGTATGACTGTACTAATGGTTCGGGAAACAGCTAGTCAGGATCTGTCCAAAGAAAAACTCTACCCTACCAAACTTTAAAGGCTCCCAAAGCCCAAATGAATCACAACAGGTTTCCTTGAGCTGAAAGGTGCATTTTGTTATTACCCATGGATGAATCCATCCTTGCTCTTTCTATCTTAACCTCTCATGCTAAGCTGAGCTATTCAGCAGCATTCAACAATTTTATACTTAGAGTGTGTATAAAAAGTACTCCCCCCCCCCCATCAGTTAAATCCATCATAAAGATATTGAAGGAATCTGGCACATGTGCAAATGTGTTTAGATCAAGCTGTCCTCACAAACTGAGTTATCATGCTAGGACACCAGTGAGAGAGGCCACCACGACACCTGTGACTACTCATAGAAGTTACAAGCTTCAGCAGCTGAGATGGGAGAGACTCTGCATACAACAACTGCTGCCTGGGTTCTTCACCAGCCAGTGCTGTATGGGAGAGTGGCTTTGTGGCCATCAGACAAGACCCTATGTTTTGCAGACACCAAACACTGTACATCACCAAAAATACACAATCCTCACTGTGGTGGCAGCATCATGCTGTGGGGATGCTCCTCAGCAGCCAGCCCTGAAAGGCTTCTAAAGGTAGAGGGTTAAATGAATGCAACAAAGTATAGCAAAACAAGGAAGAAGATCTTATTCAGTCTGCACGAGAACTACTGCAGAAATGTTTTTATTAATACTTTCTGCAGACACTGTAACAGACGAAAGTGGCATTTATTTTTGCATCTAACTTGAATCAACAAAAAGATAATACATATTATGTTCTGTCATTTGAAATTGTTACTTTTTAAATCCAGAATAAATACAATTGTAGACTAGGTTATAGCATGCTGCTGAAACTCCCAGTAACTTGGTTTGTTGCTAACGTTTCGCTGTGACATTCTTTAGCAAGGAAGCTAACAAAGATTTTTCTCACTATTCATTCACTTACAGCAACATTAGTGATTATCGCCACATTTGAAAAGGAAGGAGAGATGAAAGAGAGAGTTTTTGAACTGCCTAGATAACAAAAAGCTTGATAAATAAGAAATGATGGAAATAAATAGAAATAACATTGTAATAATTTAATAATCACTAAAGGGACTGTTTGGAGTATTAGTATCTGTTTTTCTTTTTCCAATGGCACCAGTGTGTCTAGTAGATTGAAGATGACCATAAACATGTCACTAAAGTGCTTTAGTGTTGACTACGCAGTATGTACATATGAGCTGTAGCCTAAAGATAAACACCCTTAATGGCTGTTATGTAAATGCCCCTGTGCCTTATTGTTTGTCAAGACTGACATATAGGAAACATCACTGAGCTCATGGAAATATATATTAAAAATGTTTAGTAGTTATTCTCTTCTGCTAACACCCATTTCTGTGTCAGTTAAACTTTAAAAATATTCCTTCCTCCATTAAATTCTGATGTTCAAATGTTATCATCGGTATCATTGTTTTATTTCGGTTGTTCATGATCATAATGCCCTTCTGAGTCTGACTTTTTGATGTTTTCCTCTCCTTCATTTGGCTTGTGCTTTTCTAGGACTATAACACATCACATAGCTGCTTATGTCCAGGCCTCTCTTCTTAAAGAGATTTATAATCTCAATGGGATTTCCTGGAAAAATTTAGGCAACAGAAGAAAAAAACCCTAACCATACTGTCTGCACTCACACATCCTAATATATCTGGTAACCACTTTGGCATTCATCCTGTTCAGCCACTATGAAAACACAATTTACAAAATGGATTCAGTAAGCACAGGATCAATGGAAGTTACCTGACCATGTCTTTATCAGATTGTGCCCTGCCAGTAACCACACAGTGGGTAATATATGGATATAAACATACAAATAGCCTGTTCATAGTGCTGGCCTTTTCTGAATGAGCCTCACCCAGCATCATTTTCAAGCAATCAACAAAACTACAGTCAAGGCTTGGCTGCACCAGCTGAATTCTGACCTACTTTGAAGTTTTTATTCATTAAGTTTCTCCAGTTATAGCTATTTTATCATAGTCCCTTGCACTGTGTTTCTAAAGGAGCAGGATTTTCTCTAGCAGTCCCCCTCAAGAGAAGAAGCTAAAAAACAACATTAAGATCACTGATTGTTAGCCATAAAAATATTCTATTGCATGTCATTCTTGTCATTCTAGTCAGAAAGGTTCCTGATGTAGTGATTTGGTTTGAGGAAATGCAGTTTCTGCTGACTTTTAATGTCGTCAGTTATGAACTAGAGCCCTGTGAAGAACTCTTTTTAATCCCCCTAGATTTCTGACCATTATCTCCTGCTCCTGCAGCGTGTGCCATCCACTGCTGCCTGCAACAGCAACAGGTGTGTCAAATCCACAACCAGCACTGATTCTGACAATCCATGTTTAATGAATAAGAGACAGTGCATTTAATTAAAGGCATAGGCTATTGATACATTTACTAAAGCTTCCTCTCTGAATTAAGGAAAACTCCAAGAAAACAATCACAACCTTGTCATGTGTGACAGTGATTTGACTCCTGTTTATGGCTCAGTAATAGAAAAGTTTAAGTAACATTAACATTTATTTTAAAGTCATACAGAGGTGAAATTGTGTCTTGATCGCTGGAAAGTCTGCATGTCATAAAAATTGCTGCGCACTTCCAACAACACAATAAGAGGAGCATTAAAGCTGTGCCGTTTGACTTATTTACAAAGTTTTAGTGCACACACTCTTTTGTGGAACTTAAACAAAGCATCACATGGCCCACCTGCCATACTTAAACATGTTTACTGTGACTACAGCTGACAAAACAGCAATCAAACCGTGACTTCTCAGTGACCGATTCTAACAGCAACGTGTGACACAACTCCTGTTATATATTATTTAATGTGAGAATGGAGAAGTGCTTTAAAAAGAGTGTGTGTTGATTAAGGGTCATGGAGCAGGTGTATCATCTCATCCAGATATGTTTCCTTGTGGGAGTGTTTCATTGAAGTCCAGCTGTTTTTATGCTGCCACTTAAAAAAATCTTGTCTCTTTTAGGTAGTAGCATGTTTGCTAGACAGCTAGCTGCTAGTGGGACGTTTCTGCCAAGAAGGTAGGCTGTTGTGCCAGTTATTTTCTTTTGAAACAAGAGTTTAACAAGTTTCTAGCTTTACAACTTTACCTTAACTTTAAAAACTTTAAGATAAAAATACAGAAAAATAGACAGTAGGTGGTCATTTTTGGACTAATGAGCTGTGCCAGGTAGCCATGCATCAGGAAACGATGATGTGGTGATTAACTGGAAGCATCTACTTGCTAACATTTCTTTTTCCTTTCATTTTTCCCATTTCTTCCTTATGAATTTAGTAAATATAGTTGATGTTGCTTATTTTTGTTCTCATGAGCAAAATAAATCAAGAGAAAGAAAAACTTGTTTTCCATAATGTATATTGCTGCTCCCTCCCTAGAAACTTCCTCTTTCTTCTAAGTTCTTATGACAACAAATTGAGCATGTTGTTATTTCATGTGATAAAAACTGATATGTGGAGGTGTAAGTGTAGACTCCTTCAAATCAGCGTGGTGCAGTTTTCCTATAAGTGATCCGGTCATTATCTTTATGGAGTGTCTAGTCATTAGCACCTCATTCATAGCAGCTGTCCACTTATTGGCAGTTTTCTAATTAATAGCTCTCAAGATGTTTAAGCAGTCTGATGGATTTTAAGCTGCTGCTCACGACAGTTACAAAGCTTTCTCCCTTGAATTTTCTCTACTCTATACAGCATCCTACACAACTGTCTCTCTACTGCCCAATATCTTCACCACTAAGGTTATTTAGTGGAGAGAATTTTCTCTCAGAGGGACTCTAAAACCTGAAATATATTTCTCAGTTAGATTATAAAGCGACTGCAGCTGTATGGAGACTTTTGCAACAGTACAGGCAGTGTGTGCATACCACACTCCTCAATGTTTCTACCAATTAAAGAAGCAGCTAAATTAATAAAATCTTTCTGTCTTTCTTCCCTCTTTCTAATTGCACCATTAGGCACGGCACTGGTAGGATTACATGATTATTTGTTTTGAGGGTTGCGTTATAGCTTATCTAATTGCCTCTGAAGCTCAGAGGACAAGTTATATTTTCAATGTTCCAGGACAGTAAGAGATATTGGGCCATTGGCTGATTGCCTCCAAGGGTTAACTGAACATATTCGTACCAAGCTTAATGTCTTCAGGCTTTTGACTGATGTAGCCATAATCCAATATTCAAGCATACTAGCTTAGTTTCTGCACTTAGAAAGCATGAATTATGCTGCGTTATTGGGTCTGCACAATGGGTGTTTTAAAAGTGGTTAAACAGAATGTACCTATATCTGCATATTGGAGCAAGTTCACAGAAATGAGGTACTACTAAATTTTCTGTGTTTACATTGGCATTTCCACAGCTTTATAGTATTATTTACATTCAGTTCACAACAGTTCTTCATGAACAGTCACTGGGACATCTCACCTTTGTGCTCACAACCAGTTCTTTTGTCAGGTTCTGTCTTCTCTAGGCTAAATGACAGATGGTTGATGAAATCAGAAAACTCAAAGCAGCCATAATTGATGCATTTGATAAATTTACAATTAAAAAACACTAATATAAATTAATGTTAACTGAGATTTTCTGTATTATGTTTTTAATTTAAAAATAATGGTTTCAGTTTTTTTCAATGAGCATAAATATAAAAGTACCAAAGCTTAAAATACAGTGCCTATTTAAATATTCATCCCCTTAGATGTTTTACCCTTTTATTGATTTTATAAATAAATCATGGTCATAAGTGGCTGCATTAGTATTTATGCCCTTCATGTCAATATTTAGTAGATGAACCTTTGACCTCAATCACAGCACATCTGGTCACTGCAAATTTACTCCTTCTTCTTTGCAAAACTGCTCAAGCTCTGTAAGGTTGCACGGGGATTGGGAAAGAACGACCCTTTTCAAGTTCAGCCACAAATGATGTATTGGATTTAGGTCTGGGCTTTGACTCAGCTACACTGATTTTGTTGTCTTTCTGACACATTCATAAACCTTTTTTGTGTAACTTTTGCTGTATGCATCGGTTTATTGCCTGATAAATTAATCTCCTTTCAAGTCATAGATCGCTTGCAGGTTGAATAAGATTGCATTCCAGGAGTTTCCTATATTTTGCTACATTTATTTTACCCTCTACCTTCACAAGCCTTCCAGGACCGGCTGCCATGAAGCTTCCCCGCATCATGATGCTGCCACCACCATGATTCACAGTGGGGATGGTGTGTTTGTGGTTATGTGCAGTGTTTGGTGTCTGCCAAACATAGCATCTTGTCCAGTGGCCAAAAAGCACCTCACCAGATCAAAGAGCTTTCTTCCGCTTGACCATGGAGTCTCCCACATGCCTTTTTGTGAACTCTAGTTGAGATTTAATATGAGTTTGTGGCTTTCTCTTTGCCACTCTCCCAAAAAGTTTTGACTGGTGAAGAACCTGGGTAACAGTTGTTGTATGCAGAGTCTCTCCCATCTCAGTTGCTGAAGCTTGTAACTCCTTCAGAGAAGTCAAAGATCTCTTGGTGGCCTCTCTCAGTAGGGATGGAAAGTAACTAATTAAATTTACTCAAATTACTGTAATTGAGTAGCTTTTTGTGTGCTAATTTTACTTAGGTGTATTCCTAGTGAAATATTGTACTTAATTACATTTAAAAAGCATTGAGCACTGAGTGAAAAATCAACGCTAAAAGCCACAACAAGGAGGTTCAAGCTTACTGCCAACAACATGAAAATGACCAGTCATTTGGTTTTCACAACACATGATGGTCAGAACATGCACATAGTGAGAGGATGATTCCTTATTTCTTCCCAGAACATCTGTTGCATTGTACTTTAGGTTTGGTCAAACCTTTTAATAAATAACCTGTTAGGAGGTCCATATTTTCTTGTTATAGTTCATAAAGGACAGGTCCTATTTCACAGTGAAAGCCCCTTGGGTATCAAAGGAAGCCACTCAGTACTCAGTCGTTTGAGTAAATTATTAATGACTTACTCTTTACTTTTGCTTCAGTAGATTTATAGACTAGTACTTACTTTTACTCAGTTACATTTTAACCAGAGTAACTGTACTTTTACTTGTGTACAATTGTCTATTACTTTTTCCACCTCTGCTCACTAGTCTCCTTCTTTTACGGTCACTCAGTTTATGAGGAGGGCATTATCTAGGCAGATTTACACGTGTGCCACGTTCCTACCATTTCTTAATGATGGATTTAATTGAACTCTGGGGATGTTCAGTGCCTTGGAACGTGTTTTTGTATCCATCTCCTGACTTATACTTTCAATTACCTTTTCTCTGAGTTGCTTTGAGTGTTCTTTTGTCTTCATGGTGTAATGGTAGCCAGGAATGCTGATTAACAAGTGACTGGACTTTCCAGGCACAGGTGTCTTTATACTACACTCGAGACACATTCACTACACTCAGGTGATCCCCGTGTCACTTATTGTGAGACTACTAGCACCAACTGGCTGGACCTCTTTTGAATTAGGTCAGTCATTTTTAAAGAGGGTGAATATTTATGCAATCATTTATTTTATCTCACATATTTTTACTTAATTGACATCACTTTGTAGAAATCTGTTTTCACTTTGACAGTAAAAAGTTGGGTTATTCATGTAAAAAAAAGCCCTATTATATTGACTGTGATTGATTTATAAAATCAATAAAATGGTAAAACATCCAAGGGGGGGAATGCTTTTTATAGGCACTGTAAATATAATTTCATATCATCTGTGCGTAAGAGAAATGCATCAAAAACTCCAATTAAAGTCCCACACACTGTCTAAACTGCAAACATCCACTGGCTACATTTAGGCATTGTGATCATTATTTTTGTGTCCACCAATCCTATGTTGGGATCGTGTTGATGGATACAGAAATATTCAAAAAAATGAGTTCCAAATGTTTTTGTGTAATTAAGGCAGGAGTTTGCCTACAATTTTGAGTGAAAACCAAAAAATGAATACTTGATGCATAGAACTTTTATTTTTCTTGCTGTGGTACAGAAAGATCAGTATTGTGATTTTTTTTTTTTTACTGCTATTGCATCAAACTTTAAAATTCTGGTATTGTGAAAACTCTAATGAATACCAGGCTACCCTTTTAATAGACCCTGCGATGAATGAAATTTTAAGGGAAACTCAAAATAACTCTGAACAGTTAACTCTTTTGACAATTTCTGATGGATAATTGATTGTTCTTTCATAATATGTGTCACATTTCCTTTTTTGATTTCCATTTCCTCTCTGCTTCATGTCCTTTTTGCAGCACTATGCTGAGATCCCGAGTAGCCTTCCCACCATGCTGGAACTGGGCTCATATTCAGTCAGCTCTCGGTCTCTGACAGGGGACCACAATGCTTTGGGGCTACCCCGAGCCCCATCAGGACCGGAGTGTGGTCTGGGCATGGGGACAATGTGTGGCAGCGGTGCCCCAATGCGCCACATACTCCCCTCGTCCGATGTGGACTGTGAGGACTGGCAGAAGCATCGAGGATCCAACCTGTTTCCGGAGTCCCTCCTGGAGCCCCAAAGCCTCTCAACCAGCTATGACACCCTCTACCTCCCACATATGTCCAGCCACACCCCTCCACTACACCCAAACCGTCTGGGCCTGTCCCTGGATGTTGCCTCCACTTTTGAAGTTGGAGGGGGACTGCTGGGGGTGGATGGAGATTTGGCGGTCAGTCCCAATGTGATCAAGAGACGGCGAGGAGGCCTGATCGAGCAGAAGGACATTGTCAAAGCCCACCAGGCGCACAAGATTCAGAGCACACCTCAAGCACGACGCAAGGAGTGGGAGTGAGTACAAGGCTGGCATACAGAACTCTGGCTGTATTTTTCTTACCTGAAAAATAACCTGGCTGTTTTCTGTGGGGCTTTTTTTTCTTAGAGTAGCTCATCTGAAAGCTGAAAAATCTGAACTTCAATGCTCACAGCATGCTAAGGCCATCATAGTAAGACAGCTGAATTCAGTTAAGTCTTGACTATATGTAACATGATCCATACATATGCTTACAAATTAGTATTCAGAAAACATCACTCTATTGTAATATGATACAGATGTTTTTGAATGAAGAAAAATTATGTTCTGTTTGATTTTTATTACCTTTCAAACCAAGACTTCACAACATTCAGTACAGTGTTAATGAGATCACATCATTCATATAATTCAGAAAAGAAACCAATGTGACTGACAAACATGAATCGCAGCATAACTCGCAATGCAACGCAATACAGTACGATAAATATGTGCCCCATGATGGCAATGATATCACAGTTTTCTGCAATTATCAGTATACTGCTGGACAATCATTGAATGGTGCATTATGATGTAAGATTTACTGAGGAGTCTAAAATGCTCCTTTAAAGAACAGGATTCATTCAATCTGGAGTCAGTTTCACATCTTATTCTGCCTCATTTCTTTACTTCTTTTCACTGCCGTCAGTCGTTTCCCACTGTTTTCTTCTTTTTTCCAGCTGTCAACTTCTTCCTAAGTCAGTAAACCTCTGTTCACGCTACCTTCATTAATGTCATAATCATCACTGTGAGGAGTCATGAGGCAGAGAGGTGGTGAGTCAAACTGGCATCAAAGTCTCTTTGAGCACCATTTTCAATTAGAATATCAATATTTTGGCACCAGTGATAATTAATTGAACCAAGACGATGTTAGATGGTCATATTGATATTTTGTCTCCCCTCTCATGTACACACAGTTGATGAGTCCTGCTTTTGTACAGTATTAAGACCATTTACTGTACTTGTCAAAATAAGATCCCACCATTTATGGGGCATGGAACCATATACAGTAAACCAATTGTTGGGTTTAGAGTCATATTTAGAGTACATACTTGAGAATCTTACCTGTCATCTGATCTACTTTGTACAACAGAGTAAATAAAGAATAAAACTCTTGGATATCTTCCCTAAAAAATAACAAATGTTTGATTTATCTTGATAGAATTACCTCTCACTTGAGTAATCACTGTAAAAGCCTTCTGTACTTCATTTTAATTGCTCTTACCACGTGCATGTGCATGTGTATGTGCATTTTTATTGGTTTCCTGCCCTGTGGTGCCATGGAATTTCTAGGTGATTATAGCTGTGACGCCCCCCTCTGCTTCCCCACTAAGGCTGAGCTTCTCCTCTCGTGGTATTGGTACCCTCTGTGCCCCCTGCCATCCATCCTCACCACAGGTTCAGGATGCTGCCCTCATGCTGGGTTATGTCTTAAGCTAAAGACAAAGACTGATGGCAGAGAGAAGGTGGGGGTGGATGAGATGTGTAGACAAGATTGATGACACACAGTACAATGAATACAGAGAAAAGGATGGAAAATACTAAATATGATTTAGTCATAAAAGGTGTCATTTCCAGAGAGAGAACTCTTCAGTTTGCTCTTGATATTTACAGCTGTGTAATAGTGGTATTGATGTGATTGATTAGTGGATCTCCAGGCTTGTAGAGAAGCCTGGCCCTGGACCAGATAACTATTCTGAGCCCTGCCTGATGTAATTATTACAATACTACATGACCGATCTCCGCCTCTGTTGCTGAGAGCACAATGGCCAGAGTGCGTCAGGATGCATAACAACCTTGCACATCCACCTCTCAGGGCCACTTAGAGGCAAACCATGTGCCACCTGACAGGAGGATGGAAAATGAAATGTTGCACCTGAGCAAAACTGTGCACCTGCTTTTGTTATTCAGTGGAAATCAGTGGATTTGAGACCTAGAGAAAGCACAGTGACAGGAAGAAAGAAGACAAAGAAGCTTTGACTTGTCTTTGTTAGCAAAGCAGAACAGACAATCAAAATATTTCTGCTGTAGCTCACACTAATCTCTAGACTGAACTCTCTAGATATTATCACTACTGCTGGCCACATTAATGTTTACAGAAAGCCCACCATCACAGTGAGGTTTTCCATTAAATACTTTTACAGCAGTTTTTGATGACATAGTGATCCCTGATGTTTAGTCAAACTACCTTATTGTTTGATTAGTTAAATTGACTATCTTTTTGCTTCAGCATCCAAGCCAAGGGGAAGATTAACAAAACTGATTGAAGAATGTCAGACTTAAGGCCGGTTCAGACTACACAAATTCAACAAGATTTTAAACGACTGCAACATTGGAGCTCATCGTCAAACCTTTGGCGTGATTATGTGCGTCGGGAACAACAAATGCTCTTGTAGTGTGACGTGATTAACAGTGAGTCTAAGATGCCCCATGACCACGATTCAACAAGATGAGCATGTCAGAATTTTTCTTCCATCATTGTCTAGTTTGACACCCTGACCGGATGTCAATTATGTGAATCCTGACGCCTACCAATCGGAGAGCTTTGCTTCCCATTTTTGCATCATCATTTACCAGAGTCCCTACTTTTTCACCCTCTGGGGAAGTAATGTGTATGTTTGATTACATTTTGTTTACATTATCCCATGCCTACCTTAAGTTATTTTTTTATACTTAATTTTGTATTGTTTTGGAGACAAAACATAACATTACCAACAACAGAAACAAAAATACAGTAAGACATTGCTAGACATTCAAAAAAAATCAAAATTACAGGTTACAATACTAGTTAAATGGGGATTTTAACACATTATTTCAGAAGTTATAAAGTAATCAAGAGCTTATACACAGCTTTCCACATTATAATGCAAATGATATTTTTCTCTTATTTTCCTAAATATTAATGCAAATGACAGTCAGAATATTTTTCAAGTCATCAGCCGTTAGAGCATAATTCAAATGTTTTTGAACAAACTTGATAATGATAACCATTACTTTTTTAAAATGAAAACCTCAAAATGCACTGTTTCACATTATTAAGCACAACAGAGTTTCAAAAGATTTTATAGGTTGTAAAGAATTGAAAATGGTCATTTGTAGGAGGTCATATTTACTAAAATCAAAAGCTATTTCAATAAAAAAAACATCTTAACAGGCCAAGTTACATGTTGGCATAGGACCCCTTCTTTGATATCACAAACCCGAGTTTGTGCATTTCTTTGCAGGATGTCAGAATATCCTCCCAGAGCTGCAATTTTGATGTGAACTGCCTCCCACCCTCATAGATCTTTAGCTTGAGGATGCTCCAAAGATTCTCAATAGGGTTGAGGTCAGGGGAGGATGGAGACCACACCGTGAGTTTCTCTCCTTTTATGCCCATAGCAGCCAATGACACAGAGGTATTCTTTGCAGCATGAGATGGAGCATTGTCATGCTTGAAGATAATTTTGCTACAGAAGGCACTGCTCTTCCTTTTGTACCATGGAAGAAAGTGGTCAGTCAGAAACTATATACTTTGCCAAGGTCATTTTCACACCCTAAGGGGCCTACCAGCTCTCTCCTCATGAATCCGGCCCAGAGCATGACTCCGCCACATCCTTGCTGATGTCACAGCCTTGTTGGGACATGGTGTGCATCCACCAACCATCCACTACTCCTCCATCTGGACCATCCAGGGTTGCACGGCACTCATCAGTCGACAAGACTGTTTGAAAATGAGTCTTCATGTATTTCTGGGCCCACTGCAACCGTTTAAGCTTGTGAGCATTGGTTAGGGGGGCTGAATAGTAGATTAATGCACAGCTGCAAGCCTCTGGAGAATCCTACACCTTGAAGTTGGTGGGAATCCAGAGGCACCAGCAGCTTCAAATACCTGTTTGCTGAACTGTAATAGTATTTTAGCAGCTGCTCTCTTAATCTGATGAATTTGTCTGTCAAAAACCTTCCTCATTATGCCTTTATCTACATGAACCCATCTGTGCTCTGAATCAGCCACAAATTTCTTCACAGTACAATGATCACGACTAATTTTTCATGAAATATCTAATGTTTTCATTCCTTGTCCAAGGCATTACACTATTTGACACTTTTTGGCAGCAGAGAGATCCTTTTCTTTCCCATATTGCTGAAACCTGTGGCCTGCTTAATAATGTGGAACAGTGCATTTTTAGGTTTTTATTTTAAAAAATAACGGTTATCATTGTGAAGTTTATTCAAAAACATTTGAATTATGCTCTGAATTATGCTGATGATTTGAAAAATATTCTGTTTTTGCATTAATATTTAGGAAAATAAGAGAAAAATATAATTTGCATAATAATGTGGAAAGTGGTGTAGTAAAGGAGAATTCCAATGATGTGAATATATGCCTAAGCCAGACCACCAGGGGTGTTATTTATTCTTTCAAGTATAATTTCAATTTAGTCCATCTTTTAATGTATGTCATTTCTCAGTAAGAAAGTCAACTTTTCCAAGTCATGAATTTCTTTAATAATTTCAACCCAATTATCTGTTGTGGGGGGATCTATCTGTAACTATTTATGGGCGATGGCCCTTTTTTTTGCTGCTACTTATTTTCCACAAGTATCTGTCACATCCTGTTATGTCTTCAGGTAGATCACCCAAATAAAGTGATGTAAAAGTCAAGGGAAACAACTGTCTAAGAATCTGTTGCATGATGGTCCAAATATTTTTCCAAAACAGTTGTACCTTTGTGCATCCCCAGAAAATATGCAGATGATCTGCCTCGTCACATCCACAATCTCTCCAACATTTACATGTCTCAGATCTGCAATATCTTTGTAATTTAGGAGTATTAAAATAGCAAGCATGATTTTCCAACCAAACTCACACCAGTACATAGAACAGGAGGTTGTGAGTATAGTTTCACACGTATTTTCCCACTGTTGACCCATAATTGATTCATTTAATTCCTTCTCCCATCTTATTTTGATATAATTTGTGGTATTTCCACTACTGTTTATGATCCCTTGGTAGCCTACCTCAAGTTTAATCTGAAGGAGAGCCAATCCAAAATGTCCTTCTCTGATAAATCCAAGAGGATTTGACTGCAGACCTCAATGGTAGGGCATTTTGGGCTCATCTGTTGCAGATCTCTACAATAGGGCGACCCCACTGTGGAGCGGGAAGTGACGTGCAGTACATTACCCAAGCTGGAACCAAAATGATGTACTTAATGACAATTTTTTTGCTCACTGTTAGAAGTTACAGTAAGGGGCTGTTTTTCAGAACAGCAGAATTTTATGAATAAAAAAAATCTAAAATCTACTGAGAGGGCAAATTTAAAATAAATTCACCACAAACTAAGGAGAACCCAAAGAGGGTTAGGGTTAGGCACCCAAACCCTGAAGGTAAGGGTGAGGGTAAGGGAGATAGAATTAAAAATAACACACCAAAAACTAAGGGCAAACCCAACAAGGCTTAATACGTCACTTCCTGCCCCACAGTCAAGGTCGCCCCATTGTAGAGGTCTGCAACAGATGAACTGAAGCCCCCCCACTATAGAGGTCTGCAACAAGATGCCTCTCAATACATTCATTATTGTAATCCATAATCCATTCCATTATGGTTTCTTGTTTGTTGTTTTCTTCTTTTACCAGACTGCTGCCATCCAAAAAGAGCACTTCTGTTGTAGCTATGATGGACACTCCTAGACCTGCCTTCCTGACAACCTGTGAACCTGCACACAGTCACAGTAACAGTGGTGATGTCAGCATACCATGAGCGGCTGGGATCACACTTGTAGTGTGGCCAGTCTGCCGGCTAAGACAGGACAATATTTTTGTTGTATAGTCTAGCATGGTGCAGTTGTGAATGACCAAAAAATCGTGAGCCGACCTTCACCTGTCAGTTAGTTATTTACTGGGCCTGCTAAAAAGGTAGCAAGGAGCTAACTGGTGTTATGTCCAACAGGAAATACCTGCAGCTTTGTAGATTTCAAAAACACTTCACCTTTGGTACAGTTATTATGCATGTTATCCCAGATAACAACATGACTTTTGGTGTGCTAGCAGCCATGCTGTTTGACTTTTGGTTCAGAGCCATGAACAGAGGCTAGTCCAGGTTGGAGTAAATCACTCTCAGACTATGTTTTCTGGGTGTGCTTGTCCAACTATAACAAACTAAATTTAGTACAATCTCAGTTGGAGTATGCAGGTAACATACTGAGTGGATGGTGCCTTCTCTTTCATATTCAGAGCCTTTTTTTTGTGATTTAGTTGACCTTTTAGAGCCACTGTCTTTGCCTTTTGACAGAAAAATTCTCACAGTTGGGTCTTCTTGAAAGGTCCATGTCACATTCAGAGCTCCATGTTTTTCACAAGGAAACTGTGCTGTATATAGAGTATTAAAGCTTCCTGCTCTGGTTTCTTGTTCTACTTTTAGCAGTCTGTGTGTGTATTTGTAGATCAGTATGAGTCAGTATAGACTTGTAGTGTGATGTGTGGCACTGTGGTTAAAGACATCCTTTGGGAAGAGCTTGATCAAATTACAGTGTTTAGAGTTGGGGTTAACATGGCTCTGATGACAGTAATCAGATTGAATCAATCGAGCATTTCCACCACTCCTGGAGTCAACATGGATTGTGAGGAGAGCAGAGAGCTTTAATGTTTTGCTGTTTGTTTAGTCTTGGTATTGAGTCAGTTCTGTGTTCAGTTCTTGTGTCTCAAAGGTAAATAACAGCTTGTAAAAGAGAAAGATGATGCCAAAGCATAAACTGAAAGTACTCTTGATCTGTGGCACAAATGTAGCTGAATTTTGACCTGAACATCAGATAAGGTATTTGGAAAGTATAGCACTACAACTACAGCTCCAGATAAACATTGGAAGATTCAGTCTTGGTAACTTTAGCCCAGCTGCAGCAGAAGAATAGCCCATTATCTGGGCAATAATCCATAATAGTCCATCAGAGTAGGTTCTTAAATTTACAGATGATTTTCACTTTCTCTGCAGGGTAAATGTCTTATTTCTCACATTCTTTAAAAAGGTAGAGAAAATAGAGGAAAACTAAAGCTTCTGACTGTGGGAGTTTGGGTATTTAAATATTGTTGGTTATTACAGTTCTTTAATTGAAAGCAGCATATGCTAAATCCATGAGTCATTTAACTTGATGGAAATCAAGCACAAAGCACAAAGCCAGTTTTCTTGTGATAGCACTTTATAAAATGCTCAGCTGACTAACAATTACTTAATGTATGTCTACCTGGAACAACAAGTCATTAGGAATGCATGATATTATTGGCATGATATTCTTATCAGCAGATATTATCTTAAAAAGGGAATTATCAGTATTACCAATATTTTGGCTATAAAAATCTGCCAAAACCAGCTGTTTATATTGGCCATCTTGAGTTAGTTTCTTGAGTTGTTCTGATATCAAACCTGCATTTGTGGGCTTGTCATATATTTATTTCTGTGAAGCTCGTCTCTAATGGCTCTCATATACTTCTTTGCTCAGCTGCCACAAATTTGCATTAAGAGGAAGAAGCATTATTCAAAGTAAACTGGCTGAGAGCAGAGGTGATACAATAGCAGTGTGTCATAATCTATGGACCGTCCAATCAGGCAGTAATGAGTAATGTATCTCTAGTGTAATGTTAAAAGGACTACTGTAAAGGACAAAATATCACTTTCCACTGTGACCCCTCACAAACGGGAGACAAGAAATGAACATAAAGCCTCTCTAAGGAGTTATTGACTGATTATAAACTAATTAAAATTAATACAGCTGACTCTATGTGACCTACAAAAACAAACAAGACCAAATGTTACAAGTATCATTATTAGATTATAATTTTAATCCCTAAAGTTGCTGTCACAAGGTAGGTGTAAAATGAGTGCACAGCAGATATTTTACCTCCCAGATACTTCAGAAGAGTGACAAATTTTTTGTAAACAGGTCAAGACATATTGTTAGAAAACATTATTTTACACATGACAGGATCAGCAAAGAAATAAGAGATATTGCTTTGTCCAGATGGGGCACCATAATTAATATAAACCTGAAGTCCTCACAGGAGCTTTAACATTTTTTGTTTGAGTAATCAGAGATGTTAGGTCAGCAAACGCAAATTTTTTTGGCAAACACAGATGATCCAAAATGTTCGACCCAAGTTACGAAAATACATCCTGTGTTTAAATCAACATTGTAAAGATTTAATTAGACCAATTTTTTGGTGAGATTTATCAAGTTAAACAGTCAAAATTAACAATTTAAAGTTCCAGTTTGGAGTTTTTAAATTGGTTCTGTATCAATCTAAAATTATTGCTTACGTCTTTTCATCATTCTCAAAAGCAAAAGAGACCATCAGCAAAAAGGTGGATTGTTTAAATACAGTAAATATAATGTGTGTAAAGGCTGCCGCAGGGTAGGTGTCTCAACCACGTGATTAGTTAAAGATTTTGCTTAAACAGCCTCATTTTTACATTTTACACCAAAAAAGTGGCATGTGTTTAGAGAAAGCAGGATGAAAGTTTCATCCAAAAACATCAAAATCAGCAAAGGGTACCACCTTGTCCCCTGGGGGGTGCCTGAATGGATGCAAACCAAAAGTTCCTCAGAGGAGCTTTTATTAAAAAATATAGTCACTACTAATGCAGAAGAAAAGACAGATTCTGCAGTTAAAGGGAGGTTTACTCTTAAGGAGGGAGATCAAAACCCAGGTACTAAAAAAAACGTGTTCTTTTCTTTAACCTGGAAATCAGTAAAGTTAAAACTTATTACTACTGCTATTGAGTCTCACAGCTGTATATCAAATGAAACCAAAATGCAGTTGTCACGGGTTACGGGGAAAAAACTCAAAAGGGAGGACCCAAATGCAGATAAAACAGAAAGATTTAATGAACAAACAAAAGAACTACTTACAACTTAAAACACCGGAATCAAAATCAAAGAAACAAAACAAAATCCAAAAGAGCACGAGGAAGCACGAGGAAGCACGAGGAGTAACAAGCACTGGGAAGACATTTGTAATGAACCGACACAGACACAGGGAGACACAGAGCTTAAATACACAGGGAGTGATTAACAATGGCAGACAGGTGTGGACAATCAGACACAGGTGAAACTGGTGAAGGATAATCAAAGTGGAGGGAAACTCAGGCAGGAAGCAAAACTGGAATAACACACAAGGGAAGGCAACTACAAAATAAAACAGGAAACATGGGACCTAACACAAGAAGCACACAAGGACTGAAAACTGAACACAAGAAGCAAAACTACAGAAACACTGAAAACACAGGAGGATACAAAGAACCAAGGAGTGAACTCAAACACAGGGAGTAAAACTAAACATGAGACATAGGAATTAACCAAACATGAAACACAGGGAGTAACTAAATACTAGAAACAGGAAAATACTACACAAGAAACACGAGGGCTAAAGAAAACTCCTAATAAACTCCAAACCTAAAACAAGATCAAACTAGAAAACAAGAATTCACAAAGATAACCATATGAAAACTCAGAAACATAATAAATCAAAACCTGGATCATGACAGAGCCCCTCCCTCAAGGGACGGATTCCAGACGTCCCAAACCAAAAAAAATCCAAAAACAGTTCAAGACCAGCAGGGTGGGTGGGAGGGGGGCCTGGAGGAGGGCCAAAGAGTCCATGTGGGCTGTCAGGGGGCAGCCCAGACGGGCACGAGAGTTCAGGTGGGCGGCCCAGAGGTGGCCCAGAGGGGCACGAGAGATCAGGTGGGCGGCCTGGAGGCGGCCCAGAGGGGCACGAGAGATCAGGTGGGCGGCCTGGAGGCAGCCCAGGAGGACACGAGGATTCAGGAGGGCGGCCAGGGGGCAGCCCAGGAGGACATGAGGATTCAGGAGGGCGGCCAGGGGGCATCCCAGGAACACAGCTGGGGGTCAGAACCACCGACGGGGAGCCAGGAGCCGAGGGCTCTGTCAGGACCTCCGACAGGGAGCCAGGAACAGAGGTCTCCCTCAGGACCTCTGACAGGGAGCCAGGAACAGAGGTCTGGACAGCCACAGATGAGGAATTAGGAGCTTGGGTCTGGACGGCCACCGACGAGGAACCAGGAGTCCGGGTCTGGACGGCCACAGACAAGGAACCAGGAGCTTGGGTCTGGACGGCTACAGACGAGGAACCAGGAGCTTTGGTCTGGATGGCTTCCGGCGAAGAGTCAGGATCTGCGGTCTGGATAGCCTCTGGCAGGTAGTAAGGATCTGGGGTCTGGATGGCTGCCAGCAGAGAATCAGGATCTGCGGTCCGGACGGCCTCCAGGAAAGAGTCAGGATCTGGGGTCTGGACGGCCTCCAGGAAAGAGTCAGGATCTGGGGTCTGGACGGCCTCCAGCGAAGAGTCAGGATCTGGGGTCTGGACGGCCTCCAGCGAAGAGTCAGGATCTGGGGTCTGGACGGCCTCCAGCGAAGAGTCAGGATCTGGGGTCTGGACGGCCTCCAGCGAAGAGTCAGGATCTGGGGTCTGGACGGCCTCCAGCGAAGAGTCAGGATCTGGGGTCTGGACGGCCTCCAGCGAAGAGTCAGGATCTGGGATCTGGACGGCCTCCAGCGAAGAATCAGGATCTGAGGTCTGGACAGCCTCCAGCGAAGAATCAGGATCTGGGGTCTGGACGGCCTCCAGGGAAGAGTCGGGACCTGGGGTCTGGATGGCCTCCAGCGAGGAATCAGGATCTGGGGTCCGGATGGCCTCCAGCAAAGAGTCAGGGGTCTGGACGGCCTCGGACAATGGGGTACCAGGCACAGGCCTCCAGACCGCCTCGGACAACGGGGAACCAGGAACAGGGCTCTGGACAGCCTCAGACGACAGGGAACCAGGAACTGGGGCCGGGATGGCCTCAGGCAGGACAGGAAGCAGACAACGCTCAGCCGGGAATAGTGGCTGACGGCGCTCTGCCGGAACAGGAACCAGAAGGCGCTTGGCAGGAACAGGAGGCAGACGGCGCTCAGCCGGGACTGGTGGCTGACGGCGCTCTGCCAGAACAGGAACCACACGGCACTCTGCAGGCACAGGAACCAGACGACGCTCAGCGGGCTCAGGAACCAGACGACGCTCAGCGGGCTCAGGAACCAGACGACGCTCAGCGGGCTCAGGAACCAGACGACGCTCAGCGGGCTCAGGAACCAGACGACGCTCAGCGGGCTCAGGAACCAGACGGCGCTCAGCGGGCTCAGGAACCAGACGGCGCTCAGCGGGCTCAGGAGCCAGACGGCGCTCAGCGGGCTCAGGAACCAGACGGCGCTCAGCGGGCTCAGGAAACAGACGGCGCCCAACCGGAACAGGTGGCTGAGGCTCTGCGGCTCTGGAGACACGTGGCTGAGGCTCTGCGGCTCTGGAGACACGTGGCTGAGGCTCTGGGGCACTGGAAGCTGGAATCTCCGGGGTACTGGAAGCTGGACTCTCTGGGGCACTGGAAGCTGGACTCTCTGGGGCACTGGAAGCTGGACTCTCTGGGGCACTGGAAGCTGGACTCTCTGGGGCACTGGAAGCTGGACTCTCTGGGGCACTGGAAGCTGGACTCTCTGGGGCACTGGAAGCTGGACTCTCTGGGGCACTGGAAGCTGGACTCTCTGGGGCACTGGAAGCTGGCTGAGGCTCCAACTGAGAGGCAGACTGCTGAAGCTTGAGCTGGGATTCTCTTACACGGTTGACAAAAAATTGAAACAAAGTCACTTGTTCTGGTTCATGGCGGTTAGGCATCTTTCTGCGACCTCCACAGCGTCCACGAAAAATAGCCAGCCTTGATCCAGCCCAAGGAGAACAGTCCTTATCAAAAATATCCGCTGGGTCCATTGTAGGTCGGTTCATTCTGTCACGGGTTACGGGGAAAAAACTCAAAAGGGAGGACCCAAATGCAGATAAAACAGAAAGATTTAATGAACAAACAAAAGAACTACTTACAACTTAAAACACCGGAATCAAAATCAAAGAAACAAAACAAAATCCAAAAGAGCACGAGGAAGCACGAGGAAGCACGAGGAGTAACAAGCACTGGGAAGACATTTGTAATGAACCGACACAGACACAGGGAGACACAGAGCTTAAATACACAGGGAGTGATTAACAATGGCAGACAGGTGTGGACAATCAGACACAGGTGAAACTGGTGAAGGATAATCAAAGTGGAGGGAAACTCAGGCAGGAAGCAAAACTGGAATAACACACAAGGGAAGGCAACTACAAAATAAAACAGGAAACATGGGACCTAACACAAGAAGCACACAAGGACTGAAAACTGAACACAAGAAGCAAAACTACAGAAACACTGAAAACACAGGAGGATACAAAGAACCAAGGAGTGAACTCAAACACAGGGAGTAAAACTAAACATGAGACATAGGAATTAACCAAACATGAAACACAGGGAGTAACTAAATACTAGAAACAGGAAAATACTACACAAGAAACACGAGGGCTAAAGAAAACTCCTAATAAACTCCAAACCTAAAACAAGATCAAACTAGAAAACAAGAATTCACAAAGATAACCATATGAAAACTCAGAAACATAATAAATCAAAACCTGGATCATGACAGCAGTAACATTAAACTTTGGTTTGAGGAAAAAAGACTCCGGCCGTGCTGGGCATAGCGTGCAATCATAATACTGGCTTCAATTTTTATCTTCATCTGCTCAGATCAGTGCTGAAAAGTGCCCCCAGACTTTGTAGCAAGTCCCGTTAGTGAAAGATATTAATTCCACGTTGAAATCAGCAGAATGAAGGTTATCTGGCAGACTGAGCAAGCAGACTGATGGTTAGTCAGTTCAGTAAAATTACTATTAGCTAGTGTAACTTAAATTTCATGATGTGTTCATATTTAACATGAAGTGAAAAAAAATTCAGCTTTTTGAAGAAAAACTTCATTAATTACAGTTGTAAAGATGAGGAATTTGGTTATATCAGGGATATAAGATAAATTTCACAGATGGAATCATGACCTTTTTAACTTTTTTTGTCTCAAATAACTGACCTGTACCAACCTGTTTTATTTGGCACCCTTCTGGGGTGCCAAGCTTACCTAATCGTCCTTAACCTGTGCTACACACACAATAGACACTCTGCAGTTTGCTGATTAGTTCACAGAATTGTCACTCCCCTCGCAACAGCACAAATAAGTACAAAAGTGGAACCCACCCTGTTAAAATATGCCATGTAACTGATGTTATTTTTCACCACATAATACCCCATGGATGCCCTTGGAGGTATAGACCTTCCTTGTGATTGTTGATGAAGAGAAGGTATTGAGGGAATTGGGTGGCACTGTGAGGATGAGAAAGTGTTCCAGCTGGTGGGTAGCCTTGCAACTGGGTTACAACGCCGCTCAACACGTGATGGCACATGTGTCCTTGGAAACGCAAACTATTTTGGGATTTACCATACCATACTAAACCATACTTAATCAAACTGGACCACCTGGTGGAAACCCAGTTATTAAGGACTCGGACCAACAGGGGTATTGATAAGGAAATTCATATCAATAAAAATGTATAGTCTTCATCCCTACGCTTGACTAAATGTACATTTGGTTTACATTAGCATTAGCAGATACTATAAGAATTTTTGACATATTGTCTGTGCTGATGTTGCAATGGCATAACCCACAGACACATGACCCCGCACCCCTCACACACACACGCACCCACACACACATATACATAAAAAACTGCACACTGAAGACATATTGAGAGATGTCAAATCAACAATTCACCTAATACGTCACATATGATGTATTCTGTACACACTGCAGAAATAAACACCAGCACATCAGCATTGCTGTAGCCACTGTCTGCATGTTTATGTATTTCTGCAGTATATGTGTGCATTGTGCTATCACTGGTTATCTCTGCAGAGCCATTGTCCTGTTAATGCTCTGTGTTCTTGGTGGGAGTGTTTACCGACTTGGACACACTGTGTGTGATCTTCATTTCTTCTGATAACAAACTGATTGAAACACAGCCTCTGCTGCTGGCCATCCATAAAGTGCCCGCCCGACTCCATTGCTCACAGCTGCTGCTGGAAAATTGCCTGTTTACGGTGGTGTCAGTATTTTTCTCTTTCACACACCAAGCAGAAGCATCATTATTTATCCAGCAATGAAAAACAACTTGGATATGGCTGTTTGTGGACCTTTTAGGCACAATCCATGTGAATCATTTTGAACAAAACAAGGCCATAACTGCCTATATCCTTGTCCAAATCATTGCAAAACTGATGGCTTTCCCAATCAGTGTCAGCTCTTGTCTAAGGCAGATTTATGTTGATAGGCTAAACTCACATTTTTTGTGTAAATCGGTATTTATCTTGAGGAAGATTCATTTTGTGTGTTGCCTTGTTTCATAGTTTAAATGATGGTGACTATAAGGTATTCTCCTCCTGATTTGGAGAGTATGTTTTGCAGTACCAGTTGTTTTATGATGGAGATGGACAGTAAATGTGTTCCGAGTGACACAAAGCTTAACATTTCCTGATGCTATAGCTTTTTTAAGGGTATATTCATTTGGGTCGTGATGTTTTTTAGTTTCTTTAAGACAACCATGTGGTTTCAGTCAAACTTAATTTGTACAGCATTGTACACATCATATACAGTGCCTTTAAAAAGTAGATTTATTTACAAAGACAGTACAGTGAAAGCTGTGCAGAAGTAGTTTAAAGACAACAAGGTGAATGTTCTGGAGTGGCTGAATCAAAGCCCAGACCTCAATCCAACAGAGAACTTGTGGCTGGACTTGAAAAGGTCTGTTCCCCATGCATCCTGACAGAGCTTGAGCTTTGCAAAGAAGAATGGAGTTAAATTACAGTGTCCAGATGTGCAAGTCTGACTGAGACCTGTCCACACAGACTCGGAGCTGTGATTGCAGCCAAAGGTGCATCTACTCAATGCTGACTTGAACGGGTCAATATCTGTGTAGTCATTTATTTCACCTTTTGTGTTTTTATTTAGCCTGCAAACCCAAACAGGATAAGCAGTGTGGAGAATGGATGGATGGATATTTGTATTTAATTAACATTACTCACTAGAAATCTGTTTCCACTTTGACCTTAAAGATTGTTTTTGTTTGTTTGTTACCTCCACCAAGGAGGTTATTTGATTAGCAGGGTTTGTTAGTTAGTTAGTTTGTTAGCAACATAACTCGAGAAGTTATAGATGGATTTTGATGAAATTTTCAGGAAATGTCAGAAATGGCATAAGAAGGAACTGATTAGATTTTGGGAGTGATCCGAATCACCGTCTGGATCCAGGAATTTTTTAAATTATTCTTTACTGATGGGAGATAGGGCTAATGGCGGAGGTCTGTGCTCTCTGAGCGCTTTTCTAGTTTGTTTTGGTTGTTTTTTTCTTTTTGTCAAAAAGCCAAATTATATTGACCATTTTTATTTATTAAATCAATAAAAGGGTAAAATATCAAAGGGGTCGAATACTTTTTATGGATTGATGGATGGATCTCATGCATGTCTTTGTGCTTTGAATCCTTGTCCCAAGGTGCATCTTTATACACATGACAGGATACTTCCTCAAATTAATCCATAGCTTTGATTTTTTTTCTATTGCTATCAAAATACCATTAAAAAGAAGTAGTGTCTGCCCCTTTTGATTGATACCATTTGTTGCTTCGAGGCCGGTCTATCTTTAACACAAACTCAAGTGTTTTGCTGAACTTCACTTCAGAGTGGCGATGCAATAATCCAGGGAGAAAAATGCTGATAATACCTCTGGTTTCAAGTTGTCAGCTTCTTTCAGTGTTTGTCAGCTCCCACAGCATCTGTACTGAAAGAGTGTCTGCACCCTGCTGCCCTTGGAGCGCCTCTCACATCAGTTTATTCTCAACTTGTTGAGCTGTGAGACAGACAGATATTCATGAAAGAAAAGGCAGAGAATTACAGTCAGTCACTTAGTCAGCATGCAGCTTATTCACATATTCTTTAGTCAAATTTGTCCCTCAGCAAACAGACTGTGTTTGATGTTTTAGATTGAGGCAGAATAAAACTGCAAGTTATGCAACTTAAATGTCATGGAAACCTGCTCACTCAGACTTAGTCACTTGACACTGAATTAGACTCTACCTTTTCTAATTTCAGCAGAGAGAGAGAAAGATTCTCTCTCTGTGTGGCTCTCCTTCTCTCTCATTATTGTCTCTATGTCAGTGTCAGACAGGCTCCCAATGCACTGTAAATGTCAGAGCTGTTTGTCATCAGTAAATTATTAATGATGACACGCTGAAAAGCCATTTTCTGCACCACAAAACCATGTGTCTGTCAGGCAATATGCAGAATGGAGAAGGCGGTGTCATCGAAAGAGAGCGGGTGCATATTAGGAGATCACTGGCACACTCTGTTATAATATTTTCATTTCATACAAGCCAGTGTATTCGTTGAATGACAGAGATGTATTTTGTTTGTGCTGAGTTTATGGCTGAAATCCTCCATTAAGTGATAGAACGATACACTGCTGCCTTCACTCCCCCTATGTAGTCTCTTATTTTGCACTCTCTCTCCCTTTGTTTGGACTGTAAATATTAAGAAGTGACATAGTCGATGACTATCACAAGATGGAGCAGAGTGATTTACTAGGATGTGAGACCTGTCAGTAGATGATAGCGTCCAAGTTTGACTAAATGTTGCTCCAGGGTTAAAGTGAGGATAGTGAAAGGACAGAACTGCAGAATGGAGATGTAAGAAAGAAAGAGGATGAAAAGCTTAATAAGATAAAAGTTTATTACCTCAAAAGGAAATTCCAGGGCCAGATCGCTCCATAAATTTAAGCACAGAAAATGGACACAACAGTTCATTAAATATGAATCAAATATGAAATATAAAGTCATGTGATACAAAGAAGCAATGTTGATTAATGATCAACATATCTGTAAGTTAAAAACATGTAGGTTAAGCATAAAACTTGTCACATTATTGTGAGTGATGATTAGAGATAACTAGAGATATGCCCAGCCAAATGTGCTGTCCTAATTTTCAATTGAGTGTGGCAAATATTCTTAAAAGAAGGAACAGCACTAAAATTTATAGTAGGCAGTGGTCATGCCAGACAAAAAAAGCCCAAATCCCCTGAAAAGTAAACACACCAGGGATGGCTAACAAGTTTAACAGAATTTTAATTGTGCTTGTCTGTGATGTGAATTGGTTTTCAGTTAAAGTATTTTTGCAGCGTAAATGTTGAGGGTTGTGTTGTTGAATCTTAATGTTTAGAAATGAACGGCTATGTGCAAGGCTGCCCATAAAGGGGGATATAGAAGAGCTTTTGGGGCCCAGCCAATTGGAGATCCATGGAGGTCAGCAAAATGGTGGTTCATTGCAAAATTAAGCTGTGAAAACCCTATTTCATTTTCATCATGAATGTTAACCAACTCTAACCAAAGAGACAAACAATTAATTTTGTTTTTACAATTTATCCTTTTTCAAAATGTAAACCCTTTTTCATAAAACAGAATGACCTTTTCACCAGAAATGTTATCAGTATGGATGGGCATATTATACTTAACCATTTGAAAAGTAATGCTAGACTTCACAGTTAAGCCATGACATGCACAAATACCTGAGTTAGATTTACAGGAAAATAATTGAATAATTGTGAAAAGAGATGAAAAATGTGTTGAAAAGTGTCAAAAATGGGTTAAAGTTGCAAAGAGAATTGGCAAAAACGGGCAAACAAGTGAAATAAATGGATCAGGGTTTGAACAAAGTGGTAAAAATTGGCAGAAAAGGCAAACAAAGTTCTGTGTAAAGTGACAGACATTGGCAAGAAAGTTGCAAAAATGGTTTGAGATTAGAAAAAAAGTGACAAAAATGGATAAAGTTTCAAAATGGGTGAAAACTGGCAAAAAGAAATGGCAAAAGGCATGAAAAGGTGGAAATAGGGGCAAAAGCAGGAAATATTTGTTAAACAGGCAAAAAGAAGTGGCAAAATTGGTTGGGAAAAGTCATGAAATTAGTTCCTGACTGCATAGCTGAGCAATGATAATAAAGTAGAAGAAAGTGAGTCAGCTTTACCGGAAAGAACTGAACACTTGTGAAAAGACAAAAAAGTTACACAAATAACTTCAGCATTAGACCCAAGAATAATTTGACACACTTTTCATTCCACACTGGGTTTGTCAGGGACCCAGCCATTTTTGTGGGCAGGACTGGCTATATATATATATATATATAGTGATGGTAAGATGTATAACAAAAGTTTTGTAGTCAGAGGTGGATCCAGGAGCCATGGTTGTCGGCCAACTTATGGAACATGATTTTTCCAATGTCATGTGTCATATCCGCTGCCTGAAGTAGGATGTGCAGGACATGGAAAAGAAAACAACACATTTCAGTTTCAGCATATAAAAATGCACTTATTTTTTGATAAAGCTTAAAATAGTGGTTTGAAATGTGTATTAAAGGAATTACCTGGAGCAGGTGGGCTTAAAAGTGTTGTGTGACAAAGGTGGTTGTCAGCAGGATGGGCAGGATCTAGAAAAAATATAAATATTAAATATATCATGATGGATTTACCTTGAGGAAGTGTAGTACATGAAGGATGAAAGTACGGAACACATCACACCAAATATTCATTCAAAACGGGACGCAGCATTTGAGATGAATCCGTTGTAGCCATTGTAGTAAGTCACAGGCCAGCGCTGCTATCCATACATTGGTGTTCATTATGATTTGAAGTATGAAATGTGACATTTATCATTAAAACATGCTGACACGAAACAGCTGTGACACCTTGGGCTTGTAAAAATAAGAGGTTATGCTACATAGCAGCTAATTTCACCTGATTTTCACATGTGATGTTTGAGCCGGGTCATGGCAGGACAACAATGAGGAGGCCTGCCTGTGGTTTCAGCAGACTCATGAGCCCGTTGTACTTTCCGTCTTTTAGTGTGTGTATTTGAAAGCAAAGGCCTTGGGGTGGAGTGAGTGTGTTTGTTATACAGGGGAAGGGACATAATAGGGAATGAAGGGGGACTACTGAAATGAAAGATGCAACAGTTTGAGAATTTATTGAAACTCTTTACATATCTGTTACTTTTTTTGACACCAGTTTCAAACCAGCATACCCAATAAGTCTTCTGAGAGGCATCAAGGACAATTAAAGCAATGGTCTGATGACAGACAGACAGACAGATAGGTGACCAATTATATTAGTAAGCATGTACAATGTAAAGATACCAGCTGATAATAAAGCTCCTGAGAGGAACCTCTTGGTTGTGTCCATCTAGACAAAGCAGCGGTTTATGTCACGCTGATCTTGCCCTGCACATAATTAAGTGATACTTTGTAATAATAAATCTCATCCTTTTTTATTTCATATAACATGATAAATTGCCTTGTAAGATACTTAATCTGTGCCAAAGTGACAGGCATTTTAAATTAGAATAGAAAATGTCAGTTTTCTGTCTAATGATCTTGTTTGCATTTGTATATCACGTAGAGGCGTCTCTATCAATTTCAGTCCGTTTCAAATCCAACTTAAAATTCCTCACAGGTGCTTTAAACATAGTTTTGCATAATAATGATGACAAAGTAGTTCTGCATGTTTAGATGTTATGCGAATGAAAGAGAAACTAAAAGTAATATTACTCATGGTGTATCATGGGAATCCTTATCATTTAAACATTAAGTTGTAGTTGCACTGAAAACATTTGGTAATGGTTAATATTTATTATCAGTTCATCCACAGATATGAGTTATGACTAATTTTCTCCATGTAAGTATTGAAACACATTAGTGATGTTTGCATTTTTTGTTCTGCCTGGCAGGTTTTGAAAGGAAAAAAATGGTTCACAAGCTTACAGAGTGGATTTGTAATCTGAAGAGCTGTTTGGTTGGATGTGAGAGTTAGTGCATGACTGTAGGAGGGTGGAGACAATGTTTTACAGCAGGCTATTCAAATGGTACATTTGAATTCAGTATATAAATTGTAAATTAAACCTTTGAGTCACACACACTGGGGGAAAGACTGACCAGTTGTATTTCTTTCTTAACAAACCTGTTGTTTTTAGATGTGACCCCTGCAGTTTGGTCTTATGACTGGGAATTAAAGTGACACTCTCTAAAGGCCATAGGCCTCCCTGTAGTCAGGGGTCTATTTAAAGTACTGCTCTTGTTTGTAAAGATACTTTCAGAAAGAAAACAAATCTGATAGGTTTTAACTGTACCTCCTTACAAGCAAATGTCAATGACCATCACAGAGATGACAAATAATCCTTAACTGCCTGCTCTGTGGAGGTGTTAGTCGATGATTATTTGAGTTTGACTAAATGTCGCTCAGGGATGCAGAGTGAAGAAAAAGAGGGGACAGGAAAAAAAATCAGAACAGGAGCAAAACGCAGACTGAACATACAGAGGGACCTGCTGTACCTTAAAGGGGACATATTTTACCCTTTAAGACAAGTTTATATTGTTCTCAGAGGTCCCCAAAATATGCCTGTGATGTTTATTGCTGAAAAAACACTCCAGTATAGGATTTTTGCATGTCTAAAACCCCCTCTGTTTCAGCCCTTCTCAGAACGAGCTGTTTCTGCGTCTGTAGCTTTAAATGCTAATTAGCTGTGTGACTCCACCCTTGACCACACCCCTCTCAAGAAATGGATGCAGCACTCGTAATATTACAGACACCGTTTTTTTTTTTTTTTTAACCAGAGTTTAGACTGGGATTTGAACCATCAAACTCTCAGACTGTAGTCAGCAGGGAAACCCACTGAGCTATCCAGCATCTCAGCTGGTGGCTGAGGGGATCAGTAGAGGAGGGCAGAACTTTCCTCCAAGTGGGGGCAGGCCAAGCAAACCTGGGGGTGGGTGCTTAGGCCTCTGGTGAGGTCACTAGACGTAAAATCTGAGAACGGCTTATTTTAGGACACATTTTCTGAAAGATGGAGGAAGAGAGGGGGAGAGGGAATGGATTTTTCTGGTACTTGAGGGGATTGTGGACAGGCCAGGGACAAATATTTGTGTTAGAAAAGCCTGAAAAAGTGATTTTTTTCATCATTTTTTCCTTAAAGTCAACAACTGTACTTAGAGTACCATTCATATACAGCAATTTAAATTGTTTTACAGAGCAAAAAACAAGATATTTACATCATCAAGAGCATCAGAAACATGACAGAGAGCAAAACAAAGACACAAAATTTAAAATGTATCAAAATACAAGATTATAAGAAATAATTTACATCATTTTTTTAATGTACTGAAAGGACTATCAAAACTTGCGGCACAGATGGCCTAGCGGTTAGATTACGCCCCATGTACATGGGTGGTATGGGTCAAGCAGGCCTGCCCTTAAACTTGGCTGGACCCCTGAAAGACCTAGAGAATGGGCCCTCCCCAGCTGAGATTTATTTATAGTATCGGTGTATGTGTGCTAGGTCAGAAGCATTGTTGCTAGTGTCCTAGCTAACAGTTAACTCAATTTGGAGCTGAAAGTATATCAAGCTACGTATTACTGGGTTCTGATGTTCATATTACTGACTCGTGCCACTTTTAAACCTTTTTTCCAGATTTGACCCATTTTGGAATCTTTTGACCATTTTTTCAACTTTTCTCCATTTTTGCTCAGTTTTAACCACTTTTAACTACGCTAGCTGCCCATTTTTCCACTTTTTTACCACTTTTAACCCATTTATTCCTGATTTTTTTGCTAATGTTTGCCACTTTTTAAGCACAAATTTCTTGCCCATTTACTACCCTTTCCCATTTTTGCTGCTTGAGTTCCATTATTCCTTCTTTGAGCACATTTTTTGCCACCCTGTTAACACTTTTCCCAATTTTTTTTCACAATTTTTTCCACTTTTAATCCATTTATGCCTCTTTTGATAACTATGTAATTACACACGTAGACAAAATAGTTGGTACCCTTCCATTAAAGATAATGTTAATCTATAAAAGCTTGGGATAGTAAATTTGAGCAGTATTTAACTTCAAAAATATCGTAGTCCTTCCCTCAAACACACAACATTCACTCCTTTACTTGCTGTGCAGGATTGGTACTACTAGTGAGATTTGCACAGCGTTGCCATCGTCAACTTAGCTAACCTAGCTTTCTTTGCTATACGACTTGCTAACTTGCGCTACTAGCATTCCAGAGTGTTTGGTTTTGTTAAGTATTTGATGTCAGAACATGAAGAGAATTTTCTACAAATCTAACTATTTTCTTCTTGGACAAATTCCTAGCTACAAACATTTCTGTGCTTTATGAGTTTAACCTTCCATGTTAACCCACTTAAACTAGCATGTTAGCATTGTCATATTTGAAGTTTGGACATGAGACAGCCTGCTGTCGCTGAAAAAGACTTCAGCTTTGAAAGACCTGGACATAAACAACATTTTGACAAATTGGCATCATAATGAGGCAAAAAGAAAATTCAGGAAAAAGATTATATTTAATGGTTTTGCATAAATGCAAAATGTTGTGGCCATTCTCCCAAAAACTGCCAAGATCTCTCCAAAATGTAAATGTCACATTAAAGCTGAAGTTTAAAAAGTCAAGGAGTCTGGTGTGAAATCTTTGAGTATTTTTAATCGGAGAAATATAAAATATTGAAATATTTCAGTTTGAACTGAAGAAAAGCTGTTGATTTTTAAATTAAGTTTAAAAGTGACATCAGTCCAGAGCTCAGCACCCTTACATTGCCCTTATTTCTATACACAGATAACCTGGATGCCCCTGTTGTCTGTTCCCCATGCTCCACTATTTCAGCCTTAAATGTTACCAAACATTTCTGTGCTCTTGCCCTGCTTTACTCTAGTCACGAGCTTGGTCTCCTGGGAAGCTTTCTGTGAAATATGTACTCTGGTACTCCCATCTAACACCATATGACAGCATCATACGCTTCATTTATTATTGCACCATAATACGGTTGCACACAGAAACAACAGGCTGTGCAGCTCTGAGTCCAAATGCATTTTATTTGCAGGCACTTGTGTAAATCAACATTTATGTTTTTTTTAAATATTTATAGACCATAAATGTGCTTACAACCCGCTTAATGCAACAGTTGAAATAAATAATAGTTTCAGGCTTGGTAATGGATGTTATTTGATTTCATTATAGTTAAGTATGCATCTAAAGAAGTGAAGTTGTCTGAACTGTAGCTCTGGAAAATAAACCAAGAAGCAGTCTGAAGAGAGAAAAAATGTTATTCATCTAAACCCTGGATTAAGAAATCCATAATTTATTGATCCAAAAGCAGACCCTGTGCAGATAAAAATGTATTCATACTTGAAATGTATTTTGACTGTCAGGAAGCTTTAACTGCTAGAGTGATGCATCTTTGTGAGCAGCTTGTTTGCTGAATGGTTTCTGCTGTAAAAAGCAGAGCTCTTTGTTGACCTCTCACACAGCCACTGTGATATGAAACCATTTAGCTCAGGAAGCAATGTGACCTGTCAACCTGTTCAATTGTGTAGTGTGCACATTCACACAGGCAAATAAAACACTCCTGTAACGAGGTTTGTCTGGAGATGTGACACCTTTAACCTGCTCTTAAAAATAGGAACAGGCTATCAGCTACCATGAGAGAGGAAGTGAGGGGGCTCTGGATTCTTCCAGTTGATTGTCAGGTTGCAAAAATTATAAATAAAATCCAGTTGAATAAATCTTCCTCAAAATTCATGAAAGAAGAAAGGTTTTATTAATGTCGTTAAGTGGACATTACGTGACTTTTAGCATGTGAGAACCACTTGTCACAGTATTTTAAGTAGGACTCCTAGTATTGTCTTTTATATGCAGCTTTCTTTTCTACTTCTTTTCTACAAAGAGGCTCTAAAACAACATTTATTTTTTACTTGTTGGCTTAATTTTTGGGGATCATGTGACACAGACAAGCTTCTCTACATGTATCAAGAGGTCAAAAGGCTAGACAGATGACATAACAGACAAGCATCTGGTCATTTCTTTTTTTTTTTTTAATAATACAGCTTTCAGACTCTGATAGCCAATAAAGTGGAAATACATTAAGTTGGTGGCCTGGTGGTTGGGGACGGCTGCTCTACATACAATGGTCCCCATTAGTGTCACCCTTTCATTTGTTGCATAACCTGTACAGTATCCTCAGAAATAAATGAAAATGTAACAAATTATTGTTATCAGAATTTGGATTTCCAAAGTAATTTAACAAAAACATGATTTTTCAACTTACATGTTCTGATTTCAAAGTGGAAACATAAAAAAATGACATGGACAGCAATAAAGGCATCCCTCCTTAGTATTTGGTTACACTCTCTCCAAACGTTTCTTGTAGCCATCTATAAGCTTCTTTCACTTCTCAGCTGGTGTTTTCTCCCACTCTTCCTTGCGGTTTATTCAAGCTCTTGAGCGTTTGCAGGATTCCTTTCCCCAGTGTCAGATTTCAGCTCACACAATAGATTTTCAAACGGATTGAGGATTCATTGCAAGCCAGTTTAAAACAGCCTATCTTTTCCTTTTCAACCATTCCTGAGTGTTTTTGGATGTGTGCTTTGGGTCTTTATCTTGCTGGAGAACCCATGATCTTCAACTCAAACCTAGTTTTCTTACACTGGGCAGCACATTTTGTCCTAAAATCCCTTGATAATCCTTTTGATTTCATGATTCCTGTGATACTGTCAAGGCCTCTGGTACCAGATGCAGAAAAGCAGCTCCAAAACATAATGGATCCTCCAGCTTGCTTTACTGCGGCGTTCTTTTTCCTATGAGCTTCATTTTGCCATCAGTAAACAAATTGTTGGTGTGCATTGTCAAGCTGGTTAGAGTGTGTCATTATCAACAGTCAAACGAGTCCTGTACCGACATGGGCTGAAAGGCCACTCTCCCAGGAAGAAGCCATTACTCCAAAAGAAACATAAAAAAGCCAGATTACAGTTTGCAAATGCACACAGGGACAAAGACCTTAATTTTTGGAGACATGTTCTGTGGTCTGATGAAACTAAAATTGAACTTTTTGGCCATAATGACCATCGTTACATTTGGAGAAAAAAGGGGGAAGCTCGCAAGCCTGAGAACACCATCCCAACTGTGAAACATGGGGGTGGCAGCATCATGTTGTGGGGTTGTTTTGCTGCAGGAGGGACTGGTGCACTTCACAAAATAGATGGCATCATTAGGAAAGAACTTTATGTGGAAATACTGAAGCAACATCTCAAGACATCAGCCAGGAAGTTAAAGCTTGGGCGCAAATGGGTTTTCCAAATGGACAATGACCCTAAAAACAAGAAAAGTTTAATCTGATTTAATGTTAGACGGTGAGAAAAAAAAGTTTATGTGCCTTTTTATATAGTGTATGTAAACTTCTGGTTTCAACTGTACGTAGAGCATAAATGGGCCTGAAGTCGTGTTTTTCAGCTATAACTCTCTGGTGATGAAATGCACCACTAAAGGATGATATTTACTGTAGATTATGTAAAAACAAAAAAGCTGTTCAGCACCATGCTGTCACTCTGACTGACACCTACCACCCAGCAGCAGCTTCAAGTCACAGAAAGTCATCAGAGATGGTCTTATTTACTTTTGTAGGTCATGAAGAGGGATCACAATTAATATTTGTTTGTTTCATAACTGGTAAAAAACACTCCTCCACAAGAGCTTTAATGCAGAATTAAGCTTCATACATTCACTGAAATGTGATAATAGTCCTCTGCGTTTCTTTCTTTAACGCCTCTGAGCAGCATTAAGAAAGACGTTCCCATATTAGAAGAAAGCTTTGATTTCTACTCTACTTTTATAGCTCTGTGTGTATAGGAAGGCCGTTTGTATTGTGAATAAATGTTCAAATCCAACAGCGTCTGCCTTGTGTGTCTCTGGACATTAAAGTGCTGACACTGTGAGGAGAATAAATGTGTGCCCTGTCCGTTTATTCAAAGCTTCAGATTTAAATATCAAAGATGACCGTGCTGTGCTCTGAGAGTTCAATGCTGTTAGCTTATTGGAGCAAATAATACCTTTGTAGTGCAACAGGATTTCTCTCAGCCTCTGACGCTTTTAAGCAAATGGGCTTAGCAGGGAGCTTAAGCTTTGTCTAAACTGCCTTTGTTGGCCCTTAGTTTCAAATTGGAATTCTGTTATGGGCTTTTTAGTGCGTGGAGAACATCAAGATCCAAACATTAGCCGATGTTTTAGAATAACATGCAGGGAAACAGATACGCCTGGAGTGTATGTGTGTGTGTGAAAATCATCACATCCATTTCCCTCCAAAACCAGAGGGAGCTGAGACGTTGCAGCTGCCTGACTTATTTCGCTCCAGGAGGGAGCAGGTCTGACAAATGGGGTGAAGGATGCTGGGTAAGCAAACTAAGCCATCATCAATATCCGACATAGCTGTGAAAACTCTGACAGCCTGTGTGTGACCTCTAGTGGAGCTGCTGTGAAGTGGACAGACGGGCGCATGTATGCAGTTAGGACACAAATCAATGGTTCAGCTTGTAAAGTAAGCATTTCTTTTTATTAAGGTGACATTTGGAATAAACTGGTGAATAACGATCCTTCAAAATCAAACTCTAGCGATTTACAGAGGAGAGGAAGGATTAGAATTGACTTCTGCAAAGGAACAAATTGTAAGTAGCCTCTTTTTAGGCTTGATTTAGCACCCTGAAAGTGTCCTGTATGCCAATATAGAGATAAAGAAAAGCTGCAGCTGAGATTACAGGGAACTGAAGGAATTATTCTTCATCAAACCAGAGTTTTACTTAATTCAGGCTGCGTTAAATTTGTGTTGCTTTGCCCACCAGAGGGCATTCATTGTGATTCACAGCAGCTTCAGTGGAGCTTTTCTGCAAAGTATGTATTAGAGATCTCAGCATCTCATACTTTAGAAGCTATTAGATAAGAATGTGAGGGAACACGGCCATGTTGAGTGAAAATTCAGGCACAGCAGAGCCAAAGCTGCAGGGACAGATTTAGTACTCCGAGTTAAATCAAGTTAAAGGACTCCAATAATCATTTTGAGGATTATTTTTCAGCCTGAAGATGAAGACTGCAGGTGAATGTAAAGTTCCTAGTTTACACCTTTAACCTTGCACTCTTTTCCATGCACACATGCAGTTTTTCTTTCCTGGTCTCCCTACACCAGACCACCAGCCATCTGATTATGATTAGCAGGCCGTAACACACCTCTGTGGTAAATTTACAGCCCATCTGTTGACAATATTGATCTGTCCAGCTGCCAGTTTTGTTATTAACTCTCTTTTCATTCACTCTAATTTCGAGCCAGTGAGATATATGGACTCTTGGATGGTTTAATTTTAAAAATTAATGGCTGCAGCACCAAGCAGGCACTGACAAATCCTTATTCATGGCTTTTTCCAATAATGCCGCCTGTCTCCTCTTGACTGTATATAATGATATATATATTCATCAATGAGTTTTTTTTCAATTTCCTATTGGCTTATAATATGTTTTTAAGTTGTTTGGCCTCTGAAAATCACCTGTTTCAATGCTGTGTATAGGAGTCCATAGTGTTTTTAAATGATTATTTTTAATCAGGTGAGTTCACAAGCTGAGTTAGATCTGAAAGTGTTTCAAAAATAATACTTCAACTAACGTCCTCTTTTATAATGATGTTACAAAATCCAATTCTTATTCATTTCTTTTTATAACTGCATTCTGTTTTCTGTTAGTTATGACATCAGAAACCACCCAGAAAATGTCTCTTATTACTGGGAATCACACCTACAGTAATTGCAGCTGCTTTAATGTGATATATTGACATATATTGACCCAAAACATACCATCATGACTCTTAAAGATATTCACCGAAGAATATGACATAAAGTAAATGGCAAAAACAAAAAAACTCTGTCTATAATGATCCAAGTGAAACCATAATGCAGTGCCTCCATTTGTCACTAGATGGAGATAATTGTGCAGAAATCAAATTTCCCCACTCTCAGTTTTATAAAAGGAAAAGGTAATCCTTCAGTGGTCTGATCTCTGTATGCATGTTGTGATAGTAATGTTAATACACATGTTAATTAAATTCTGTCTGATATATGAAGCTGTCATCTGCCTTTTATTAAACATGAGGTATCAGATATAAGGGTATTTGCATTAAAGAAAGCCTGGAGCTAACTTCTCTCTTCTTAACTGTTTCTCCCATTACCTGTTAAATAACCACATTCATAAAAGATGTTTCATTTGAATATATAGTGTTTCCCAGAGATTTCCCTAGGAAATTATGGGTTAATTCTTTGAACTGAATTTAAAAAAGTGGGAATACAAATATAAAATAGCTACAATTTATAGAACTATTTTTTCAAATGCATTAATCTTGATGAGGAAATCATCATATAATCAAACCAGATTTAATATATCATTATTTTTTGCTTTAAAGGCTAATCTTCGTTGGTCATGTGACCATACTCATCTGTTAGTTCTAACAGATCAGATTAGAGTCATGCTCTTAACGTAGCAGTTTTGAGGTCCTCTTAGGATTTTTTGTTTAGCCCAAGCAGCAACCTCCGGTCCTGAAAAATGAAGCCAATGGGAAAGTGCAAAAAACTGCTATACCGCAAGTGTCCACTTGAGGCTGGCTGCAAGATCACCAGAAGTCCCGTCTGGACGCAATAAACAGCCGGTTTTGACTCTAGAAATAAACGTGTTTACAGCTTGGTTCAAAAGACCAAACTTGTCTCATTAGCTAGTGTCTTATTGTGCTCCCACTGTACGGGGGGGGGGGGTTAATTTTCTTTTACCACAATCGTTTGGATTATATTTAGGATGAAAGCTGATTGGCACATCTCATTTGATTGACAGATAGCTCGGCAGGCAGAGTCTCCGTTTCTGTCAACCAGAATGCTGGCTAGCAGGCTGACAGGAAGTCGCACTTAGTAGGCAGGCAGTTAGGTTGATCCAAAGTTCGGTTGAGACCGCGATTTCAATATGGAAGCCTCCATGGATTGGCTTCAAGAGCTGTTTAAGTCCGCCTATTGTAAGCAGACGACTGAAGTCACATGGGGATTGTCCAATTCTTTCCACAGTCTATGGTTTAGCCTTGTTTTGGTGCCACCTGTTGACAAAGTACCACCTATCTGTTTGCTTTTATGCGTGTAGGTTTTCTGATGAAAAAATACTATTCTGCTGTTTTTAACACTTGTACAATTCGCTGTGAAATCTTGAGGTAAAAAAAAGGGGAACATAGGCCCTGTCTGCAGCATACTGTAACTCAGTTTGTCAGACACCAACACTTTATAGACAAAAGTATTTGGCCACATTTGTTAAATTCAGGTGTTTAAATCAGACCCGTTACCACAGGTGTATAAAAGCTAGCACCTAGCATGCAATCTCCTTTGGTAATATTTTTGTTATAAAATGGTTTGTTCTGAAGAGCTGAGTCAATTTAAGCATGGCACTGTGATGGATGCCACCTTTGCAATAACACGGTTAGTCAAATTTCATCCCTGCTTGATAGTCAACAGTTAACTTTAGATGATGATGTTAGGAAGTGGAACAACAGCAACTCAGCCACGGAGCAAAAGACAATATAAAATCACAGAGTGGGGTCAACAACTGCTAAGGTGCCAATGCTCTGATAAATTCCACAGCTGATGAGTTCCAAACTTCCACAGGCACAAAATCTGTGTAGCGGGAGCTTCATTGAATGGGTTTCCAGAGCCTCACATCACCAAGTCCAATGCCAAGCATCAGATGGAGTAGTGCTATGCTTCCAAATTTGTGGCAACAGTTTGGGGAAGGCTCTTTTCTATTTCAACATGACTGTGCCCCAGTGCACAAAGCAAGGACTATAAAGCCATGGTTTGATGAGTTTGGTGAGGAAGAACTTGACTGGCCCTCACAGAGACCTCCCCTCAACCCTAATCAGACACCTTTGGGATGAACTTAAATAGAGATTGTGAGCCAGACCTTCTTGTCCAACATCAGTGCCTGACCTCATAAATGCTCTACAGAATGAATGGGCACATTCAAAAACACTCAAAACTCATGTGGAAAGACTTCCAAGAAGAGTGGAAGCTGTTATAGCTGCAAAAGAGGGGCAACTCCATATTAAAGTACATGTTTATCCATGTATAAAGTCTGCAGTGCAGTGATTTCTTCTAGTGGCAAACAACTTTTAACCCCAAGGAGTCTGAATATATCATTCATATTCTTTGGTCAGAAACTTTTCCTAACTACATCAGATTCACTACTTAAATGGTAAAAAGACACATCTTGCCTCACATCTTATTTTTGTTAATGACGCCACTTAAATCAAAGTCTCTCAGACAGCTGTGAACTGTCAGTGTTTATGTTTGTTTACTGTTGCTTTTACCTCTCCAAACTGACGATGCGTCAGAAACCAGGTTAACAACATGCTTGTGGACACAGTCATTTGTCTCAGGACAGCAACCATATAACTCAGGTCCCCTGTGGGGAGTAATGATTTATATGGGTTATTCTATAAAATGTAGGGTTCCAGCAGCAGATTCACAGGGCTGAGAACAGGGGCCATGTCAGTTCAGTTGCTAGGAAACAAGTGGGAGGAAGACAACAGTGTAAGGCAGAAATCTGGGTTGGTTAAAGAGGGAGAGGGGGAGAGAAGGAGAGGGGGAGGGTAAGACAGCTGGAGAGATAGAGGAGGGTAGAGAGAGAGAGACAGGCAGTGAAATCGTGCCACAGGGTAAATATGTTTCATCAGATGTCCTTTGGGCGCTGATCAAGGCGGGAAAAAAGATCACCAGTGCTGCTATTTCCATGATGTCTTATAAAAGAGATGACTGTTGATTCTACCAAACCCCACTTGTGATTGTTATTCCTGTTTCTATGATCAAACCCACTCCCGTGGATTTACAAAGAAGGGGTCTTGTTTAACTTTACATAAAAAACACACACAGATGACTTAAACAACACACGAACACACACTCTCAACACACTTACATGTAAGCCCTCTCATGTTCCAACCATTACCATCTCAATGAAGCTAAATATAGTCCAATCCCTCAGCCCCTTCATCTCAGCACATCAATAGGTTGGGCTGTGTCATCCGTCAGCCCCTCTGCCTTTAGCTGCAGCGTTTCTGTGTGAAGATGAATTTTGGGGTGTGACCCAGCACACTGGTTATTTTTGGGGACATTAAAAGGCTTTCTGGGATCACCTGTTGGTAGCAGTGGTAGTTAATAAAAGGTTACAAGTTCAGTTTATTCAGCGATAAAGATAAGGGAGACACATAGCATAGACTTTGAAGCAACCCTTTAACCATCTGATTGTCACAATTTACATTAAGATGATTACAATAAATCGTAATTGATCGTTAATGAGCATTTTACATGACTTTAAGCCCTAATAGACACAAGTAGAGTCTCATAAAGTATGAATAGAACATTGATTACTGATTAACACTTTAAGGCTTTAGTTACAAACTTGTTTACAGTTTATGTACCTGTCAAAATTTATATTTATATGCATTAATTACATTTTTAAGGATTCATCCTAGAATAATTAACATATTTATTATTGCTTTTAAGACACTTTTATGGACTATTTAGAAAGTTCTTAACATAAATAGTCAGCTTATAATTCATAATAAGATATTAAAAATAAATGGGAGCTGGAATTAATTATTAAAATTGAGGATGGAGAGTGGGAATAAATGTGCATTGGATGTCATAAGGGTATCAACAGTAACATGTGGAAGGAGTTTGACTGGAAGATGAAGACAAGGTTCTTTAAGACGCCTTCAGCGCTTTCCAGATTTGTAGATAACCCAGCTGCATTATACTGCTGGAGAGAATGTGGAATGGTTGGCCATCACTCGCACATATTTTGGGATTGCCCAATGATGCTTCCTTTTTGGAAGGGGATAAAGAGCGAGATAGATCAAGTTCTGGGAATTGCTTTACTATTCACCCTTTTTGATCTGACTCCTGAAGACATGTACACCAGAGACTAAAAGCACCTTTTACATATACTCTTGATGACTGCTAGGAAAATGGTGACAATAAAATGGATGAATTCACAGCCACCTACAGTGGCACAGTGGAAACAGAAGCTGAGGGGGGTGTATGGAATGGAGGCTTTAACGGCTCAATTACAATCAAGGTCTGATGTCTTTGTGAGGAGGTGGCTACTCTAACTGAGGGGAACCCCACACTGTGCTGTAATGTCTTAACTGTCCATTTATTTTCTTGTTTATTTTTCATTCATTATTATTATTCAGCTTTCTAGGCCCCAATGCATTGTTTTATTTTTCTGTTATTTTTTCACACTGTCATACATATTCTGTGATGTTGTCAAGTAATGTTCTGTATGATGTTTTTCCATGTTTAATAAAAATACAGTTAAAAAATCATAATAAGATGTTTATTGACAATAATAAGTCATAACTACATTTGTTATTGCTCATTAGTCGCTCTAAAAGCAGTTACTTGAAACTTAAACACAGTTTTTATAACCCTCGATAAAATGTAAAGTAACATGATAAGATTTAATTGGTGTTAATAACAGTATGAAACACATCTATTATTGGTTTGTGAAACATTTCTGAGCACTTTATAGAATCTTGTTACCAGTTTCATTTATAATAATAACTTATGGGTTTATTTTTATTCCATTTAAAGATTAGTTAGTCTTTAATAATGTACTTATGAGCAGCTAAAAATGCTAAGATAAAAACTAAACTGTAAAAATGCTCAGATAAAAATGCTTTACACCTGGATCTCAAATGGGAACGGTGTTAGCCTATATTAAGATGAGTAAATGTTTTACAAAATCATTCATAAACCAGATATGTAGGAAGATAATCCTTCCTTTTACGGTCCCCTGATTTTCTGCTTCTTATCTGGTGATTACATGGCAGTTGTGGAGCATTATGTGGTAGTAATAGGGATGTAATGGTACAAAATCTAAAACAAACAAACAAAAAAAAAAACAACAAATGAAGACTTGGGGAAAAGGGCCACTGATTAAAAACAATCGCACTTTGAAATCTCCTCTAAATTACTACATGTTTAATTCAGCCTTTAGATGCATTAAATGTCTCCAGTATGATGATTCAAGTAGACCCCTCTATTGGATTTTTTTTTTATATGTTTGCAGAAAGGGTCAAAATCCATATCAAGTTAAATTTAACATACTTTTCATTTTAAAAAAGGCTTCACTCACAAGCTTTCACAAATAATAAATAATGGTAGGCCTTCAGCTAAAAATACATAAATCATGAAATACTCTCATAGTCTTTCATTCTATGAGAAGTTATAAAATGCTTTCTCTGTTATGTTTACTATTGTTGAGTAGAAAAAAAAACTATTATTTTCTTCATTAAGGGTGAAACAAACCTACACAGAAACTAACCCTCACAAGATGAAGCAGATGGCTCACTGGCTCATGAGCATTTTTTATCTTGAAATCCCACCTAAGAAATATGGTGCTCCCCAAAAGGGGACATAGACCACAGGATGGGAACCATTGGGCTAGACCGTATTCCTTAATCAGGGATGTTTTATTGTTAGAAAGAGGGTTGCAAAAAGTGATTAAAACAAAGCTTTTCAGGCAAAAATGCTCTCTTCAAATAAAGTATCTATTCAGATCAATGACATAGCTTTGATTTTTGTTAATAATCTAAGCAAACAAAGTCATCAAACACTGATTAACCCAGGATCTTTTGGTCAAATTTCAACTTATTTACTTTTCAAATTGAAGGTGAAAAATGAGAATTTTAAGTAATGACATGTTTAACAAAGCTCTAATAGAGACCAGAGATAAAATGAAGTGCTCTAAAACTCCTGTGTGTTCTGTTTTGCTTCACCTCTTTTAAACCACCACATTTTAAGCTCCTCCCCTTGCTTTCAACAAGTCTGCTCTGCGTGTTTATGAAAATGTGTTGACATGTTTGTTGCACAGAAAGACTCAGATTGCTTACGTCAAGCCTGCCTCTCTTACATGGCTTACCGTGTGAATATTTGTCATTTGCTGTAGGTGTTACTCTCTGCCACACTAGCTTCCAGCACTTACACTCAGCCAATTACACCACCTGTCATATGATCAGTGATTAATATCCCCCTTTTGTGCCTGTTACTGTTTAAATACCAGACCTGGTTTTTGAATTACACTGTTTAAAATTACAAAAAATAGAAATAGCCTGCTATTGTTGATTAGATAAATGATCAAAACCATGTCAGCTTATAAAATGTACATTGTTGTAGGACAAGGTCCTTTTTCTGACTTTCTGCACTGCTCTTTTACTCAGTGTACTGGGGTTCTCTAGCCTTTGCTGAGTCGGCACATGTCAAGAACTGAAATTGTCTCAAGGTTTCAGAAACTGATCTTTTTGCTGACTGCATAAAACTGAGTAGCACAGTGTCCTGTTAATTTGTCATCTTCTGACTCCTCAGCTCCAAATGTTACATTGAATTAGCTTGCAAATGTCAATATGAACAAAAACTACCAACCTTTAAACCCTTACATGCACAATTATTTGGTCACCCTGGTTGTGTAAAATGTGAATCTAAATCTGTACTTAAGTGGTTAAAAATGGGATACACAACCATGAATGTATTTTAAGAATAAATTGGATGAGGCGGCTGAAAAGCAGTGTGAATTTAAAGTATGTGCTATGGTGTTGTGTCCTCAGGGTTAGTTACTGATTTGGTTCAAGGATTGTAAAGTGAAGAGTGTAATAATGAGCAGGTTTCAGATGCAAACCTGCCTGGGTTTTTGGTCCACAGGTTCTATTTTTAAGTGAATCTTTTTCCCATCGCAGTGCTGTGGCATTAAGTCCCATTACCAGAGCGAGAACTGTCAAAGTGACACCATGACAGCAGCTAAGTAAACCTGAGTGCTTTGCCCAGATTTGTGTAAATATTTTAAAGTGAGATTTTCCAAGATTGATATCATGTCTGCAATGTCAGATCGAGTTCTCTGACATATTTACCCTGAGTAACTGATAGAAGCTGCGCATGTACTGTATAGTAAAACTTCACAGATCAGGTAATTTTCTTTATCTCTTCCAGTTGATGTTGCCTTGAATAGGCCATTTTTGTAGCTCCTTCTAGCATTTTTAAAGTTAACACATTGCCAAAAAAAAGAGTGAAGTATAGGGTTTTTTTAAAGGTCATTATTATTGTTTTGAGAAGAAACTTTTATTGGTGTTTGTACACAGCAAAAACTGGAGTGTTGAAAACTCAATGTTAAACATTTTAAGTTTATTTATAGTTAGTTTAGTTTATTTTAATAGGAGTTTATAGTAGTTTAGTTTATTTTAACTCCCAAAGTGCAACTTCAACTCCATTCTGAGTAAAATTGTCTTCAGCATTGGAGTTACAAGACAGTGTAAATCCAACCAATGTTAGTCCAGTTCTGCAGAGTCACATGATCTAAGCTCCCATCATACCATTTTCAAATTTGGGGGATGAAGTTTTCCTATCATGCCCTTGGGCAAAGTGTTTAGATGTGTTTGAGATGTGTTTTGGATATTGCCTATTGTACAGTGGTCACTGTTGGGATTCCTTTGCTGTTGTTTCAGGTGGATTATTGTTGTTTTTGGTGTTAGACATGTCTGCACCATGAGTGAAGTTATCCGCTGACTTAATGGCTCCCCGCCTGTGGCATGAGGTGAGTGTACAGGAAAGGGTGGTATGTTGATTCTCCTCAAAGGTAGTTTCCCAACTCTGTATTTGTCTCTTTGCTCCATCTTTACTAGAAAACCACTGGCTTTGTCACAGGTGTCCAATATAATAAGGCAATCTTTGTTAATTATGGAAGGTGCATTGCAACAAGTCAGTAATTAAAATTGTAAAAACTCCAAATTTACACCTGAGGTTAAAGTGTTAAAATGTTTATTAAAGCAATATTTCACTTTTTTCAGTAATTAATTACATAGATATTTACCTTATAGTGTGAATATGTGGATAACTCTTCAGTCATTTAAAATGATTGACTGAGAAAGAAGTGTTAAGCCAAAGTAATACTAATTAGTGTTTAAAAGAGTCATTTTTAACTCCAAATAAAGTCAGTGATAACACCTAATTAGTGTTAAGGCGCCAATTCCCCAAAAAGAGTCAGTCATATGGCCCGTTGTCCATTTTTAATTGACCTGCAGCGAATTCTAGAAATAAAAAGAAATATGGCCCACATTAAAACATGAAGCTGGAGCTTGACTGTATTGATTCTACTGAATGATGTAACAATGTATTACATCAGCAGAGTCATTCAGCCCAGCCAGAGAGCAGGTTTCAACGTGTTTTGGGGAAACGGTATATTTCACTAAAAAAAAGACATGATATAAAGTTGGCAGATCAAATGAAGCCAAAATGGTAACAATGAAGAGCCATTTGGCTCTTCTTGCTGAGCTCAGCAAATTGATCCAGATCATGAAAAGAGTGGAAATTCCTGTCACTACCATGAATGTCTTCCCTCTGTGTTGAACAGTGTTATTCTCATCCAGAGGTAGCCAGGGTCTACCATTCCCCCCAGAAATCTGATTCACCACCCCAAAATCCTTACCAATGAGTGGCTATTGGTCAGCCATTTATGAAAGCTGCTATGTAGGCTTTTTATGTAGGCTTTTTTCTTTGAACATTAAGTTAAAAAAGTTTGTTCTGCTCAAAGGTACATCCTTTATCCTGTCACAGGTTCAGGGATCTTGTAGTGCTTTCATACTTGCACAAAACTCAGCGGTGAACTGCATGTCTGAATGTAAACATGCACATTTTTCAGGAGCAGTCCAAAATTAGCTTGAAATTCAGGAGTCCATGTACACGTGGAAACAACCTTAGACAGAGTATTAGGATCATCGTACAAGAGACTGGATATAAGAGAAAACAATTTGTTAGGTTTTAACCTTGTGATCTGTCTCATCAGAGCAGGATCACTGGAGGACCATTCTAATCAATGAACTGTGCACAGTGAGACATTTTTATCCTGGTCATAGGCCATGTATGTCTTTAGGTGATAATCATTCAAGCAGGGTCAGTTCCTCTAAATATGGAAATATGTGTGGATGACTGAGTGATCCAACTGGAGTCTATTATTTCACAAGTAATATTTTCCCCCACATAGTTGCACCAGCATGTAATTACTATAATTCACCCCACACTTCTACACCTCTCAGCAAGGGCTGCTGAACTTTCTCTTCCTACACAAAAAAAATGCAAAACTTCTTGCTGCACATGCTGCCAGGGAAGGAAAGAAGAAGACTTTTCTAAGACCAAGGTTCCAAGAACTTTTACTGGTTTAATTTGTTACAGCAGGATATTATTATGGCCACATTTGTACATCTTTTCTTATGGTTCAAATGAGGAGATGTCAGAAATTTTAATCTATTTTTAATGCCCATAATGTGTTGGAGCACTAATTAGCTGGAGGCCACACACCATTGATCACCAGCTTCGTCATACCACCATCACTAAATACCCATCAGTGTCATTCTTATGGTTAACGCTCATGTGATTCATCACTTTCCAGCATCATTGGTTTATTTTCTTAGTTAAAAGACACTGTTTGAGATTAAAAGGCTTCTTACCTTCATATCTTTTGGGAGAGGAAAATGTCATATTTTAATGTTGTTTCTTTTTTAGTCTCAGGTTTAACTTGTAAAAACATTCAAACTTAAGCAATGCAAGTTCATAAATACATTTATTTCAACTTGAACTGACATGGATAAACATTCATTTACTCAGCAATAATGGGGTGAAGAAGTACAACAGAGCCCTGGCTTTTCTCATAACACACAGACTAAGGTTCAAGATTAGGAAATATATAAATCAGCATCTAAAACGGAATAACACACTGTATGGCTGTCATGGCTGTCTACATTTGGTTATCTCTTGATTCAACAACTAATTTATTCAATGCCATGAAATTTAGTACATAAGCTGTCACAAGCAGTCCCAGGATGTGCATTAAACTGGGCATCATGTTCAAGGATGGTACAGGAGCTCACTTGTCATAAAATTCTCCACAATGCATTGCAGCTCTTTATCCACTTGATAGTGACATACAAATAAGGAGTTCTGACCAAACAAAGTCATTTGAGGAGCACAAGGTGGTAGCTACGGGTGGTGGTAAGTTGTAGTGTGAGCCATTAGCAATGGCTACCACTGGTGTAGCGTTTAGCTCTGAAGTAGCAATAGTATAACAGCAGTTTTATCAGAACTGGACCACACTCCTTTATCAGAGCAAGAGCAAAGAACAGCACAGAAAGCTTCTGATGATGGAAAAAATGTTTTTGCTTTTCTGCTGACCTGTTTCATTATGGTTGATGATCGATTTCAGGTGGGCTTTAGTTGTAAGCTGGTGTATACATCAGCTACCGGCCTGGTAGGGATTAGTTTGGATGTAGCTGTTGAAAAGCAGCAGCTTAATCAGAGTTTGACCACATTTCTTTATTATAGCAAGAGCAACAAGCCACATTGAAAGCTTCTCTTACCAGAGCAGATGTGTTTGCATGTCTCCTGATAGGCTTCTTCATTTATAATTTTTGCCACCAACATGCTTCACCGTTCAAACACTACAGTAGCGCTAGTCAGACCTGCCCACAGAATTAGCTGAGCCCCTGAAAAACCTAGAGAACAGGCTCTCCCCAGTTGTTATATATTGATTCATGTGTATTGGATAAGTAGCAATAATGGCTAGCATCCAAGCTAACAGAGACTTGCTGAAAGGTGTGTTCAGCTATTTTTGCGTTCTGATGTTCAAATTACTTATTCATACCACTTGAAACCCTTTTCATTACTGTTTCTATTTTGTCACATTTTTCTACATTTGACCTATTTTGCTTCTTTGAACCAATTTTTGCCAATTTCCGACCATTTTTTCACCTTTAACCTATTTTGGCTACTTTTTCACCTATTTTCACTACTTCAGCTGCCAATTTTTGCCACTTTTGCCCACTTTTGACAACTTTAACAGATTTTTGCCACTTTTTAACTGCTTTTCGATATTTTTTTTTGCCCATTTTGCCTTTCTTAACTCATTTTTGCCACTTTCTGCTCATTTTGTCCCTTTAACCCATTTTTGGATCCCTTTTATCTACTTTAGCTGCTCATTTGTGATGCCTTTTGCCTGTTTTGCCTCTGTAACCCATTTTTGCCTGTTTTTTGCCCATTTAAACTTGTCAGTTCTTGCCACTTTTAACAGCTTTTCCCTATTTTTCATCCATTTTAACCCTTTTTTGCCTTTATTGAGCCATTTTTGCAGCTTTATCACATTTTTTCTTCCTTTAACCCATTTTTTCATCTCTGTGACCACTGCTAACCACTTTTTTCTTTTTCTTTTTTTTTTTAACCAATTTTCACTTTTTTGTCACTTTTACCAATTATTTAATTATGTTTTCCCTTAAGTTATGTCAGTTCCTTCTACTTTATGCTCTGGCATCCCAATGTTTGTCCACATTGTGGCTTAGCTATGAAGTCTGACATTACTTCCCAAAGAGTTTAGTCAATGTGCGCATTAACATTGTAAACATGACCAACAAAAAGACAATTCTGTTGAAGAAAAGGGTTTTACATTTTTGTAAAGGCTGTTTTTAATTACCATTTTGTTTTTTTATAAGAGTTAACGCTAAAATGGACCTTGATTTTCCTCACCTTCATGGGCCCCTTATTTGGCTGGGCCCCTTGAAAGCTCTCCCATTTACCCCCTCCTTATGGGCGTCCTTGGCACTGGCCTTAATAGCTCAGTTTAGCACAGGGGCTGTGAATGTCTGCTACCTGATTTTGTCTTGTCACTCAGATTCACCACTGTGACAGATAGAGCGTTCGTCCAATCACCTTTAGAGAATTTACTTGAAAAGTCCTGCCCTTCCTAAATGCTTTGTATGGAAGGTTTCCCAGATGAATGTGAAATATAATGATGCGATGGATACATGACACATCTGGCGTGTCAGGTTTGGAAAAATCTGGGTTTTAAGAGTCATCCTGCCCTTTATGTTATCTTTTATGTTATGTATTACTTTTTATATTTAATTATTTGTCACCTTTTGTACCATTATTTGTGCTCTATGCTACACGCTTGATGTAACATCCTGTCTTTCACTGATTGTCCTGACTTAAATGTTCAATAAAGTACAAAAAAGTCACCCTGCCCCACAGACCTGCCTCAGGGCACACCAGTGTCTGCCTCTGCACAGCAGTTTTGATACAGCCTCTGTTTTCAAATGTGCCCTCCATAGGATGCAGCCCCTAAATTGGGACACAACCTAAATGCTGAAGTGGGGGGAGTAGACAACTAGACACAGCTGACACATATAAGGTAATCACAGAGGAGGCAGGAAGAGGAGGACCTGAAAGAGAAAGTAGGTGAGCGCTGGATAACAAAACTTAATCCAGGAAACAAGAAAAAACGTGCCAGCATTTCGTTATTAGTTGTTATACTTCTTTGCTGTGCTGAAGTACAACAGGAGAACAGACTCAAAGACACAACCTGTATCAGGCAGTGCAGTCATTTTTACTCTTTTGTAGTAATCTGGCAACAAAAAAGTCTTAATGCTTAAGCCAATTCCCGTAACCTTTGTATTAAACAGTCGTAGTGATAGATCTTTTCCAGCTAGCTCACAGCAGCATGGCTCCCTCCCTCTGTCATGTCTTACAATAGTAGGCTCTGAACCTTGTAATTAGCCGGAGATGCTCACTGCTAGCCTCCTGAGTGTCTTCCTGCTGCGGTTTTTCTCTTCGTGACAGGTGTTTATGGTTCTCCTCTCAAGATCTGATGCGTGACCAGCATTTAGTGTGACTGAGGCGTGACCATGCTGGGTGAACAACAAAGCTAATACATCAGTGTGGCCTTTCTGCAAAAGAAATGTTCCATTTTGGTTAACATAACCTCTTTCTGTTCAGGTGGAGGCAGCAGCATAAGCTTTAGTTGAAAGCATAACTGTTTCACGTCTTTATCCACTTACTTTACGTTTTTAAACTACATTAGCGCGCAATGATTTGCATGTAGTGTTTGACAGAGTTTAGAGAGGTGTGTTTATCCAATAGGAGACACTGCTGCTCTTACAGAGCAGAAAAAGGATGATACTTCCCCCACTATCCCACTGCACACAAGAGGGCTTAGAGCTGCCCTTTCTTCCCTATGACATGTAGATGACAGCTTGTTTAGTTCGCGCTCTTTCGGGGGAAAATGTGGTGGAAAAAGCCAAAGTTTTTTCTTTTTTTTCCTCCGGGCGTCCTCTTGTTACGCATGCAGTAGGACGGGGTTCTCGTCGTGTTAGGTGGTCAACAGAGAAATTGGGAGAGGACAGAGAGACAGAGTGATGTGTTCTTAATTTGCACTGTGGACTATCGCTTGTAGATTTAAAATGCATGGAACAAGCTGCTCTATGCTATTCGCTCAGGGGGCTGAGGATGGAGCTGGAGACGTGACCTGTTGCAGCTTTTCTTGGAGCTGAGTGTTTGCATGGATTCCACCCTGCTGATATATGAATCCGTCTTCAGGGCTTTATTGAATACAACGGATTTTGAAATGAAGAGGAAATAGATAACTTTTGGATCGGTGTTCTTTTTTACGCAGAGCGCATTTCAAAGGTGGGATAGGACGTGCTTCTTTGTTGTGGCTCCAACCCACTGTAGAGAAAACCCGCCAATGTATCTCACAGACTTTGAAGAGTTACTCTGACTTTGGTGTTTTTCGATCAAAACTGATCATGGACTTAGACTGATCAGGATATCATCACTTTTCTTCTCTTACACCGAGCGCGCAGCACCGCGCCCTGCTTTCTAGGAGACTGTAACCTCCTTTTCTCTCCCCCTGTCCTCCCTCCTTCCCTCCTCTTGACAGAATGGCCCGGTTTGGAGACGACGTCCCGGGCTTATTGAGCTCAGGGGATGGAGGGTCCGAGCGCAACCGGAACCGCGATGGGGCGGCGGTGTCCACAGGTGGCATCTCCCCAGCCTTCAAGCAGACCAAAGCGCAACGAGCTCGCACCATGGCTCTATACAACCCCATCCCTGTCAGGGAGAACTGCTTCACCGTCAACAGGTCCCTCTTCATCTTCGGTGAGGACAACGTGGTCAGGAAGTACGCCAAGAAAATCATTGAGTGGCCATATCCTTTTCTGCGTCATGCAAGGTGTACAGACACACTAACCATGATGTGCAAAGGGTAGAAGGTGGGTAAAGTGTGTTAACTAAAAATGTCATTTTTATCACCAACAAGTTTCCCCGTGATTGCAACGTTTGTATTTTTTCACAAATCGTCCCCTTTAAACACAAAATACTATTTCACAAATAAACACTATTCACCCTAAATATCTCTTAGTAGGATAAAGTAAAAAGAGTTTTCAGCACCATGGAGAGCGCAATGCAGGAGGAACTGAACCATGCAGATATACTCTCATGTTTTTCAGGGTACACTGTTTTTGTTTTTCATTAATTTATTGATTTATTTTAATCACAAGACTAAAAAATAACAATAGTGGACAGGAGAAAAAAGGATGTACTGATTCCATCACAACTGATACTGGTTTGACACCAAAGCAACCAAATTGCAAGTCCTGGCCTCCCAATATTGAGCAATTTCTTAATTGCTGTCATCATCAAAATTGCAGACAATCTCCTGTGCTCTGTCCAAATTTCACAAAATAAAGGCTGTTCTTTGGCTATTGTTTTTGTTCAATTCGTTCAGGGTTTGGGAGTTTGCCTGCCATTGTTTAATGAATTTATTTCTCTCTTAAGTCTTATAAAATTGATGTGTAAGTTTATAGGTTACTATAACTATACTATACTATAGATTAGGTAAACTTTATTATACCTAAGGGACCGTTCGTTGAACAGCCAGCAGAGAACAAATCAAAATACAACAGTTCATACACAGTATACAAAATACACAACATAGACAGGTTACACAGCACACAGTTTAGTAATGTTTAAGGTAGTGGTTCTCAACTGGTCCAGCCTCAGGACCCACCACCACCTTCTTATGATCAAGTCACAACCCAGATTTCTGAAAATTTTGTACAAATCAAAATTTATTTTGCAAAGAATATTCAAGTTGTGTTTTATTAGGAACAAAATGTGACTGGACAAAAAGACAGGACAAGCACATCAATAGAAACCCTAAAGTGATACGCATCCATACATTTTCCTTCATTTCCGATAATAATGTGTACATCTTGGTTATTTTATAGAGCAGTCTTTCCCAAACTTTAGTGCTCTGCAGACCTGAAAAATCTTCTGGGGACCACCAAGACTTTCATCCATTCATTCCATAACACGAGACTCAAAGTATTTACTTTTTATTTTTATTTCATAAAGAGAGGATTGCAAAGAAAATGCACGGTTTTCAGACACAATAAAATTTTGGCATAGTCATTAAGTACAGTCAATGAACCAACAAAGTTGTTTTCTTTAAACAGGCATCTGCAAATTCATCTATATTTTCTCTTCTGATATCAGTCTCCTCTAGTGTATGCTATGACTCCTTAAATCTTTTCCTAGTAACATTTATGCAGCATAGTAGAAAGATAAATGAAGCATCACCAGTTAATTCAGCACCAGTTTAACCATGACACCCATTCTGTACATCAGACTAAATAAAAATTTAAAGGGGACGTGTGAGTCCAATCTTCTGGCTGTTATGCAACGTCTTGGACTTTAAAAAGCATTTTAATATGTAATCAAGTATTTTTTGACAATGACAACAGCCTCTCAAGGCCCATCTGAAGTTCAACCAGGGCCAACCAGTGGCCACACTTTGGGAAACGATGTTGTAGAGATTCTGAGAACTAAAACATTAAAATAAGAATTCTTTTTTTTCTCAAAATAGAGTTAAATGGTTTAAGATCTAAAGAAAATGACGACAGTGTACAGATTATCAGGCAAAAACAGAGTAGAATAAAATGTATGGATGTATTTAAGCTTAGGCTGTACATCATGGACTTTTTACCACAGTTTTTTTTTCTAGGACACCTTTGTGACCCACTGAAAAAGCTCTGTGACCCACTTTTGGGTCCCGACCCACCAGATGAGAAGCACTGGTTTAAGGGACAGATCACATCAAGCTGTTAATAAGAACAATAGCAACCAGGACAAATGAACTCTTAGACTACAGTATATCTCCTTGTCTTACTTCCACATGGCAGCAGCGTATTCAAGAAAAAGGGTGGCTCTGATCATCAAGAAGTGTTTTTGTTTTTTCCATGCTTGTTTTTGCCTTTTTAACGAACAAAAAAATGTTCCTGCTTTCTTTAAACTATCAGACATATTACTCTTTGGGAATTTTTACCTTGAAAAATGTAGAAAATAAAATCTCTGCTCCTAGGACTTATTAATCACTTGCTCTGACATCTCCCCCTTATTAGCAATTACAGGCATTAAAATTTACCATGTAGAGATAATGAATCTTGTCGCTGATGGTCTTATTTGCTTTTGTAGGACCTACAAAGTATTAGCATTCATTTTCATCTTTTTCTTGGCCAGTTTAAAACTCCTCATAGCAGTTTTAAGGAAAGTGAGATTGGTGTTTTCCCTATTTTACAGTGAACTTATCACAATCTGATACACTAAATATAAATGCCACCATCTGTGTTAACACAGCTCTTCAATGAAAGTAAATTAACCCACATTTTGTTACATAACATTGCTCATTTTCATCTGTGCTGTTGCTTTGGCAGTATGACCAAACAGCATCCTTCTCCTTTTTCCCTGAAAAGGGAGTGTCTCTGTTATTTTCCCACTGCCTGTTGCTGAGGAGCACAATCACACGCAAATGTCCATGTGTACCGTGTGTGTGCCGTGTGTGTGCCGTGGCTGTGCGGCTCACCAGGTGTCTGGGCCAGGTGTGGCCCCTCCGCTGCTATTGTTCTGCTCCATTCAGCAGCTTCCTGGCTGACTGGCTGGCTTACCGCTGATTTAAAAAAACCCAGCAAATAGAATGAGTGTGCGTCTATTGCTGATCGCTGTCCATTGTTGTTTTCTCGGGGTTTGCACATGCATTGAAGAGACTTAAATAGAAACAGGATGAATTTCAACCAACAGCTGAGGGGAAAAGAGTTGAAGTGCTTTTGTTTTGTTTAACATATTTCTGTTTTTTACACCCCTTTGGTCACTGCACTTAAAAGCATGTATTATACTCTGTTTCAGTGACGTAGTTGGCTTTAAATCTAAACTGTGTGCGCTATAGTGACCAGAAGGAAAGCAGGCAGACTGTATAACCTGCAGGTTAATATGCTGTTGTGGAGGGAGTGTCTTATTACGTCTAATGAGCTCTACTGTATTTGATTAACAGACATTAAAAGGAATTATATGTAATGATGTCTGATCGCTGTGCCATGTGCTATTACAAGAAGTCATTATTCACTGACTCATACTATATTATTGTTTGTTAATGTGGTTTTGGAGGGAGTGATGCTGAGCTGTTGTGTTCTGGTCAGCATGAACTGAAGCTGTGATGAGAGGTGCCGCTCAGTAGATGTGAAGATGTTTGGAGTGTGATGATTTATTCACAGTTCATTCACTACTAGGCAAGAAAAGTATTCACAGAATACATATAACTGTGATCACATTTGAGAGTATCTCTATTTCTGGATGTATTCAGTTCTTCAGACTTTTTAAATGTTCTATTGATGGAGAGGTTTTGAGCTCATTTTAGGAAATTTAGGTTTGCGTTGATTTTGGTGTCACATCTGGACAACGCGGCATGTCTAGTATGCCTTGTTTTTAGACAGAATTGTGGGAATTAAAACAACGTTTTTATAAGGCTGTTTCTACAGGCTGTAGCTAAAAACACTAGACCTTATTTTAACATGGAAGCACATTGTCCAAGGCACAGTCACTTGGGCATATCAGACTCTAGTTTTGCTACCTTGAGTTGCTCAAAGCCAGGCAAAAAGCACAAAGAAGCTGGGTTAAGTTGCTTGACTATGCATGGGTTTATTTTGAGGTAACATGAGTTAAACCAATCAGAGTGTTTTCTGTCACTACCTTTATACACTGAACACATTTGTTGACTATTCTTTAGACTGAACTCCTCTCCGCACACACATGACACTGTATTGAATATGCTAATGGAGGGTTTTTGAAAGGTGCAGTAAAAATATTATTAACATGAGGAACAAAAGCATGAATGATTATTAAGACGTCAAGACACACTGACAGAATCAGACAAGATTCATGTTGATTAATCTTCAGTCAGCTCAACATGAAAAAAGTAGAATATAAATCAGTATTTTTGCTTATTTTCCCTGCTAGAATCCAAGGAACTATGCTATAATGAGTGCGTGAAAGGAACTGGACAGTTTGTATCAAACTCTGTTTCTGCTGTTGTTAGTGGCATTCATATGTGAGGAACAGCTCATTTTTAATCCAACTCTCTTTTACAAGAGAGCTCACATTGACGGACGATCTCTGCAGGACATGTGCTAAAGGTCAGTCTCATGTTAGGAGCACAATTTGCCGCTGTCACCTCCCTGTAAGAGGCTCTCTTCTCTCTGAGAGCTCAATTAATGGGAGATGATCAATTCAGGGATCATACAGACCTTTCTATGGCTGAGTGGGTGACACTGGAGCTTGAGTGTGTGAGATGGGTTTTTTATTGTTTGAGTACATACAGTCTTTTATGCTAAACCCACAGGAGTATGGATTGTCTAATGTTATGTGCACATGAACTGCGCGCATGCCGATCTACCTGTTGCAGTTGATGGAGAGCTGATGGAGGCCTGGCAGGGAAGAATCAGGGCTAATTAAGCCCGCAGCCTGAGTTTACAGTGGCAGGCTATGTGAGGACCAGCAGCTGCTCCTCCTGTCTGATCCCCACTGAGATCTCCTGTTGAGGGAAGTTTCCCATTGAGAAGGTACACTTCTAAATAATTGATTGTTTGATTTAATAACGTTTGTTTCATCAGGGCAAAAAGGAAAAATCCTGGGGTTGCTGGTTTTGGATGTAGTTTTCAATCTTAGAAATAAAGCAATTAGACAGCAGGACAAATACGGAAGATTATTGTAATGCACTTTTTGTGGGTGTGAGCCAGGTTAGTTTCCCTTCTCTGGCTTTTTATTATTGACATAAATCATTATGCAGCCTTGCTTCTATTCATCTCTCAGACCTTTTAAACCTGATATTAAAACCCAATATTCTAACACAGACACTAAGATCCACTGATCAGTAGTTTCTGACTGTCCTGAAGTCAAAATTGGAGCTCAGGGGTGGCCAAGCTTCTTTGGCAGTGGTGCCAAAGTGCTGGAGCGCTCTGCCTTCACATTTATGGCTGTCTCTCCCACACAGCCTCTTTTACATCAAACCTTAAACACTCTTTATTCACTCACTTTTGTCTGTATTGGCTCAATGTGTTCTACGTTTCTCATTGTGCAGCACGTTGGTAAACTTCTGTTGTTTACAAATGTGCTCTATAAATACATTTGGATTGGGATGTCTCATAGGTCTCACTCTGAGGCCTCACATTATTCAACATTCACACATAGTTATTTAATTAAGGGCTTATTTCAGGTTGCACATTATTGCAAGTGTCTCTTGGGTCAGACTGTAATTGAGAAGGCCCATTTTTCCCTGTAACTAAACTGCACCCTTGCTTAAAACAGAAAATTGAAAATTAAGAAGGGAACGACCCTTGTGCTCCTAGTGTAGTTATAGATACTCATTTCCAGTAGAAACAAGAACAGATTTTCTTCAGGAGGAAATTTTGCTCTACTACACTTTGTATGCTTTAGTGTCCAATCTCTCATCGTTCTGTGGTTACCTTTAGACTCGTAATGCTCTGGCTGCTATATCTGCCTGCCTATATATCCTAAAAGAGAGGGATAAGAATCTGCTGTTTACTCACAGGAAGACTGAACTATGGCCGCGTTTATCCTCAGGATCAGTGGGCTGAAAGCGGAGGCCTCTGAGATGTGGAGGTGAATTGAAGATAGATTAAATTGTTTGATGCAGCACTCCATTAAATCTAGCTTTTATCCTTCTATAAGAACACATCTTGAATTCTCAACAGCATTTAAAGTCGTTCTGTGTCAACGTTTTCATTCTCTTTGGGCTTCAAAAGAGTGATTTTTTTTATCCAAAGGGAGATTACAACCCTGGATTTCTCGTCTGTTTGTGTTTTAAATGTGACGCTATTCTTGAGCACACACAAGTTGTTGATTATTCTCAGATATCCAATAAAGCAGCCTCAGATGTTTGTGATTCATTCTGATTTTTACCTCTGTGTAGTAATAATCACAGGGGCTGGGATCCAATCTGTGCCTGAGCATATTCACATAGCACAGGGCATCACACTCTGTCTCCATGTCTATTTTTACACGCATGTTTGAGGAATAGGAGCAGAGCGCCGGCGTCACTATGACTCACAGGGTTGCTCACGAGACACCTTGCTGCCAAAGCTGGCAGACGATCTGTGATTAACGTCACAGAGGAGCAAAAAGTGTGTGGGTTAAAGTACGCATGAAGTATTTAGCTAATAGAAAGAGTAATGTCATTTTAAAAGGACTATTTTGGTACCTTTTAGCACCGTTTTCAGCTATGTGCAGCTTGGCTGTTTTCACAAACTCTAAACTCTCATTGTAATGTTGTTGTATGTTATAGTAAAAAGAAGCGTTTAAAATCCACAATACGCTTCCAAAAGTACCAAAAGAAGTTAAGCAACTAGCTAAAGATCAACATTACTGAGCACAAAGAAGCTACAGATCGGATTCAAAACTAAATATTCGAACTTTTGTTATGGTTGGATCAAAACCGATCAACAAAAAGAGTAAAAATCAAAGTTATTGTTCCCTTATATGTCCCTAGATAACCAACAGAAACAAATTAGACTATCAGCTTGACATCTACTCGTTTCTGTATTTTTATGCCTGCTTCTGGATAAGACTTCAGCAGAGTAATTTATCGCAAACAGATGAGAGGAGCTGATGTTTTTTTTTTTTTTTAACCCTTACAGGTAATGTCAAGAATAAGTCAAACAGAATAGAGCAATGGAGTAAAAACTTTACTCATATATATATATATATATATATATATAAACAGGATTAGCTGGAGAAAGAAAAAGTTATGGTACACAGTGATAGTGAGGGCCAAAACATTTGCCTATCTTTGTTGATCCTGTATTTTGCCTTTTATCCCCTTAAGCATCTATCATTTTATGTATGTATTTATTTATTTGCCTTTGTGCTGTGGATCAAGACGTGAGGGACAGCTATTAGGAATAAATAGGAACAGAGGAAAGTTTGTCCTTTGAAGCTCTAAATTGACCTTTATGCTACAATTATAATCAGAAATATTCTACCTATACTGAGTATGGTCCTTACACTGTTCATGAATAAGGCTGTTTTAAGAAACATTAAGAAACACATCATTCATGTGAGCCACTACAGCTAGCTCTGAGTGCCCAACCATCGTTTGTTGTTATTATATTACACTTAAAAAGCCAGACTGTTCCCAAATGAAGAGCAGTTTGGGAACCAAACAACCAGTTCCACTGAGCTGGGTCAAATGATCTGGATCTCGTAAAAGAGACGGAATTCCTGTCACAATGAGTGAGACTGGACAGACATCAGCTGAAGAAATATGGGCAAGATCAGAGTTTAATGTGCTAAACTGTGGGAAACTGTACTGAACCAAACGGGACCACTTTGTGGAAACGGACCAGACATGAGTGTTGTGTGACACGTCAAGTCATCAGAATGATTTTTTTAACTTCTACCTGCTGCTGTTTAACTGAGCGTTTTTCAAACTGATTTGCCTAATTATTTCACTACTTTCAGCACACAAAGTACCTTAAGGATTAAGAAGGTTTTTATTAGATTTTTTTGATTGGCATAGTCGTGAACAGCTCAAAACATGGCCTTTTAGTTGTGTTTCTCTATGCAAAAATCACTTCTTGCCCCCCATCTGGAGTTCTCCGCTGCTGCTTGACGTCATCTACAAAGAACTTATACAGAGTTCCCTCTGAAAACATGGACTTGCACACATGAGCGCATGGTTCTAGTTTATAGCCTTGTGCAAGCAGATTGACCATAATTTTAGTTCTGTTTACATGAGTTACATCAATTCTGTTTTTGTTGCTCAGTCCATTTTTCCGATAGATGAGGGTCCCTTGGTATGGCAACCCTGCCTCATCATCTTCCCACACAAGAGTTTGTGTGCAAGGCATTTTTTTATGTTCATGTGCAGATAACATTAGACAATCCATGCCTCTGTTAACCTTGCAAAGCAGATGGATATGCCTGTTTCTGTGTTTCTCACTGGTGAATCCATCCTGCAAAGCTCCCGTCTGAACCGTTTGGGCCTGGTTAGAAAGTGACAAGACCAATCAGCGATGAGGGGCAGTGCTTTCAGGCGTGGCAGAGTCGTGACGTAAGCAAGCAGAAACAAGAGGCCAGTGCCGTTATGGCGGAAGAGCTTAGTGTGGATGCTGCTAAAGCGCCAGTTTTATCAGAACTTGATGACATTTCTTTGTTAAAAGAAGAACAAAGAAGAACAGTGAGTTGTTTTCTTTTCAAAAATGACAAAAGTAGTGTACTGACATGTCTGCAGTTGCCATGGTTTGCGTTATGCAGTTCTATATGGAGTTTATTCCTCGGTAGCTGCGTGCATACGCCTCGGTACTGGCTACAACGTCATGTGCTTTGTTGCTTTGATTGGCCAGTAAAAATGTGACAGACAGAACGTTCATCAAATCACCAGCTCTGCCCTTTCCCAAACGCTGTGTATGAGAGGTCTGGTGTGTCAGGGTTTGCCTCTGTGGGTTTAGTATAAGAAAATACTGCATGTACTCTCTCAGCAGCTTGGACACAGTGCTTAAAATCACACTGGCAGCTTAGGCATTTTTCATCATATTCTCCAATTTATGTGCACAACTGTTATCAGAACACTGCACATGTGACTTTTGAGACTGAAAATGAAAAGTGATCTCATTTTTAGTGGGTTGTGCCCTTACAGTAATGGATTAAAAGGTGACATTTTATGTTGTTAAGATTACATCATTGTGGCTCATTCCCAAAGGCCCAAGATTCATTGTTTAGGAATATTGTATATTTAACATAGCAAGGACTGGTCAATTCATCAGACACACCTGAAAAGTTATTTTCACTTTTAGGTTTAGCTGTCAGTTTTCATCATAAAGCAGTTACTTCCAATAATTGCTAACCTGCACCTGCATACATTAAACATGTCTTCACATTGTTTAGCCAACCACTGAACATACAGAAAAATTGTACTCAGCATTGTAACATTTCTTATATCAAAAATAGGGATGTAACAGTCTCAAAATCTCACTGTATGACATCTCAGGAACAAGTCCACAGTACAATATTTATTGCGCTGTACCCCCAACACAAAAAATGAAGACTTGGAAAGATGACCTTGGCATTTATTAAACAACAGTTAAAACCTTCATTGTCCACCTCTGAAAATAGCCATAGGTCTTCGGGGATATATTCATTGATGAGCCTCGTGCTGTTATAGTAAAGTGGGATCTCATTTGCCACTCGGAGCATCCACCATTTTCAGGCTGTAAGATCAGGCCAGCAAGTGGAGCACAAAGGATGATGGGTATGCAAGGGCCGATCGTAACTGTAGTTCCCACATTCCTTTGCTCTGCTCCACTTAAAAGACATCAGTTTTTACCCTGAAGACCTGCCATTTGAAAGCGTCACATCCTTGACGATATTGAGATCCTTCTGTCACCACAATACTGTGATATTAACCTTACTGTTGCATCTCTAGTTGAAAATTAAATATGAAAAACATTATGAAAAGACTAATATTTTCTATAAAAGATGCATTCAGAGAAATTGAAGGGAATGGGACAGGTTCCAATTCTGATACCAATATCAAAGATACATCCATTACTGCTGAAAATGCAGGCATTGGTATTGGCAAGTACATGTTTAAACACTGATACTGACATTGTTAACAAGAAGTGACCCAGGTCATTAAAAGTCAAATAACTTTCGAACCATAAACCATAGCCTCTCACTTTTTTTGCATCCTAAAGGTTGTTATTGCACCATTTCATTAATGCTATCCATGCCTTTGTTGCCCTTTGGTAGCAGTTTTCAAAGCGTTTCTAGCAAGCCTGGAACTTGGATGACTTTTCAGAGACTTTAAAGATTAAATCCACACCGGTAGAGCAGTTGTTGAATGTCTTTTATCCATTTTTAAATCCATTTCTGATCATTCATTGCCTCTAGCTTGAAAGCTAACAGCCATCTTGTTTCCCTAGAACGCTTTGTGAGGAGCTGTCAACCAATGGCATTCTGTTTTGTCATCACATAGCAGGAAAAAGAACTTCAGGTGTCACAGAGAGGCTGTACGTTATGGTTATATTTAAAGTTTGTTTACAGTAACATGAAAAGAGAGAACAATAACTGGTGGAAAAGCTTGGCTGAGATGTGGGTTGATGCATTTGTTTGAACAATGTTTGTGTGCTTAGCATTGAAGAAGTACTGATATGTGATTTATGCTGATGTCTTGTGTATCCTGTACTATTTATGACCTCCTTTATGACAAAAACATTTAAAAATGCTTGAAAAATTCCTACAGAAAATCCTACAATGAAAAAGAGTGTATTCCCAAACATTTTTTCATACTACTCTGTTTTAGTGCTGATACTAAACCTTTTATGCCTTTGTTAGACTGGATAAAATTAGCTTGATGAACGGTACAGGCTGTGGTCTCAGTGTTTGTGTGTGTTTATTACCACAGAGATAGTTCAGCTGCCCAGTAACCGTCTTGTAGCATTGACTTTTGGCTCCAGGAGAAGCCTGTTGCCTTGGATACCTCTGTCTCTCTATCTTCATTTCTCTATTTTTCTCCCCTTTCTCTCTCTCTCTCTCTGTCTCTCTCTTTCTCTCGTCCCTTTATCTCATCTACTTCCTCCTCCTGTTTGTGTGTTTGAGGGAATGCAGGGTGTGGCGACTTGCTGCAGCGATCTCCCAGTGAGACCAAAGTGGTAGTGATAAATAAATTGAAAAATAAACTTTATTTGTTTCGATGACAAAAAACAAAAGTTGAACACTTGCGCTTGAGATAGATATTTGAGGTATTTAGTAGTTTAACCACTCTTTGCTGCTGTTTTCATGCTCATCAGGTTACTTTTGTTACTCCCAGCCTCTCAGTATTCAGCCTGAGTCAGTCTGTGGTTTAAGTTAGTTCCCTTCAGGTTTGTGGGAGTTAAATTGTCTTTGCTCTGTTTATTTAGCCTCTTATGGCTCACATGTCCCTGCCTAACCCTGCTGGATGCACCTGCCAGCACATCATTGATCTCTCCGCTGTCAGTCTTATATGGCCTCATCGCCTCCTCCTCACCTATCGGCTCTGCAAGCTCCCTATATAACCGTCATCTCCTTCTTCATCCTCCTTATCACTTTCTCCTGTGTCATTCTTCCTCTGTTATCTCTGCCTCCTTCCTCCCTGTCTCCACTCTGCAGATTTCAGCTCTTCCTACATCTTCTCCACATAACCAGGAGAGAAGGGACAGCCCACGCACAGTATAGAAACAGAGCTCACTGCGGGCTTATTGCTCAACCCCAGAACGGCTCTGGTTGAACAACCAATAGAGGTCCCAGGGAACAGCAGTGAAGCTTAGAGTAAGAGTGACTGAGATTATAGGGTCATGTCTCAGGCCCACCCACTCGTTCCACCTCCATGGGCCTTCAGGTGCCCATGTGGTTTTGTATCTGTGTTCAGTGTGTATATATATAAATGCATTTCCATCCTTTCATGAAATAGCCTGTATGTGGCTATCCCACCCTGGGCTGTCCTACATACAGGGTTAAGTCTCTCACATATGGAAAAATGACTTTTATTTACTAGAAGGCATTTAATTCTCATTATTTCTTTTTTTTTTTTTAAGATTTATTTTTGGGCATTTTTGTGCCTTTATTAGACAGAGGGGGACAATGGATGGAATTGGAAACAGGGTCAAGAGTGGGGGAGAGACATGCAGTAAAGGGCCTCAGGCTGGATTCGAACCCGTGTACATGGGGAGCGCCTTTAACCACTAGGCCACCTGCTCTCCTTGATTCTCATTATTTCTGAATAAACAGGTTTCCTTTTTAAGTGTATAGATTTTTTGTGCTCTTTATAGATTATAAAGAAGGTTCTTTTAAGTGCTATTTCTTCCACTCTCCACATCTCGTGTTGGGTTCTGCTGCTACTTCACATTGGCTTTTCTTTATGACCAGTTAAAAGCTTTTTTGAGCCTTTTTCCTGCATATGCACTCTTGAAAATTTATTGTAAATTTCAAGACAGCCTAACTTGATCTTTCTTTCTTGGCTGTCCGCAAAAGCATCTCATAGCTGGAGACATCCCCTGTCTGAAATACACAGAGGTGTGTCTAGGGATGGGGATCAAAACCCAAGTCCATTAAGACCCGGTTCTGTGTTTTTGAAATACCCGAAAATCAATAACGTTTTAACTTATAGATACTGCTATCGAGTCTCTCAGGCTCTGTGACTTAACGTCATTTTAAGATATAACTAACTAAAAGCACATCAATATTGTGCATCACCAGAATGGTACCTTCAACTGTCAGTTTGAGGAAAAAAGATGCTTGCGAGATGCATGAAATCATATCCACCTGCCCTGGGAGTAACAGGCTCTCATACCCCTCTCCTTAGCTGCTTCAGGACAGTTTTCTTCTTCTTCAGCTGCTCAGATAAATGCTGAAAAGTGCTCCAAAACATTAAGTCCTGTTTGTTAAAAGTATTAATCCAATGTAGAAATCCGTGGTGGAATTGGCAGAATGAAAGTTAAATGGCGAACTTAACTAGCTGAAAGATGGAAAATATGATGCATTCAGGTAACCTCAGTCAATTAGACGACTGTATTGTATATGTTATGACGCTCACTTGCAGTTTACTCTCCTGAATATTTCCCGCTGCAGGTGCCAGTGTAACTCAGTGGGTAGAGCAGGTGCCCATATACAAAGGCTGTAGTCCTTAATGTACTGGTCACAGGATTGATTCCTGGTCTCAGCACTGTTTGGTGCATGCCTTTCCCCCACTCTCTCTCCCCATGTTTCCTGCCTCTCTTAAGCTTCTCTGTTCAAATAAAGACAAAACCCAAAAGATACTCCAAAAGGAATATTTAATTCATTACACAGTAACCTTACTTGGAAGCTGCCGGGAAAAGTTTTAGGATAAGGTGGGGTGAAAAATGTTGTAGATTGCTTTTACACTGTCTCCTAACAAAGGGAGCATCAGGGACGATAAATCCGTGTCTGAATTGTTATGCTCTGAATCATGTCAACATGGAGAAAAACCTATCAGGCTCACAACTGTTAAAGGCTCATCAATACAAAGTGCCAAAAATTCAAAATAAAAAGGCTATTTGTCATATTTTTAACAAGGGAAAACTGACATTTAAAGGGCAGAGAATTAAATTGGGCTATCTTAAAAGCACTGGCTTAACTACAAGGCTTTTGGTGTCGATTGACCCAATTTGGTGACATGTGGGAAGCCTCAGTGACCTACTAACCGTTGCCCTACATTCATTCCTCACTTTTCCATCTCATCTGGGATAATCTTAATAGCCATAAAGATGGGCCAATAGCTTAAAATATTTTTAAAAATCAAAACATGTTCAGAGTTTCTTATGCATATCCCATACCTTTGTCCAGTAACCAAATATATTCAGGCCTTCGTTTTGAATTTATCCATGTCTGGGTTGATGTGTTTTGCAGATTGCTTGCACATTTTTAGTTTATCTTTGAATATGTAAAAATTACAATATTATTATCATCAAAAGATCCTTAACTTTAAATTTCCACTCCGTTTGAGTACATGATCCTCACCACCATTATCGCTAACTGTATCGTCCTGGCTCTGGAGCAGCACCTTCCCGGGGAGGACAAAACACCCATGTCCAAGAGGCTGGTGAGAAACTCACGCAAGCAGAAACACCTGCACACAAATCCACACTCAATTTGCAGTCAATTTGCTGATGTTAGATTAAGTCTCAACTCTTTCTGAGGAACTCCAGCTCAGAAAACTCAGACATGACTCCAGCATTACAACAAGATAATTCTGACTCTGATTATCTCTGTCTTTGTGCTTACAGGAGAAGACGGAGCCCTACTTTATCGGGATGTTCTGCTTCGAAGCAGGAATAAAAATAATTGCTCTTGGCTTTGTATTTCATAAAGGCTCTTACCTCAGGAACGGCTGGAACGTCATGGACTTCATCGTGGTCCTCAGTGGGTGAGTTAAACCTTGTGTTTGTTTGCGTGTGATGTTACAGATGCCGATGTGTGAAACAGGATTAGTGTTAAGAACTGAAAGGCCGGGGTTTGCTGAGATTTACTGTTTTTAAGAACCTTTTTGTGCTCATCTTTAAAGCCTCCAAGTTATTGTTGCTGGTTTGGTTTCTTTTGGTTAACAAACAGTTTATCTCTTTGTAGCTTGTTGGTCTGTACTGTATATTAAGATGGATGGCGTAACAGCCACCTGGGAGTGAAGCCAAGATATTTACAGCCCTTGCTGCTTAGTAGCTGCAGTCAGCTGCAGATCAACTTGTGAAGTTGAAACACATGACAAGACATTTTTGTCAAACCAGGATTCTGTTGTAATTGTAATTACCATGCTGATTTATACCAAATGTTTCAGTTATGCAGACATAGCTCTTCAAATGTGGCTCATTGCAGCACTCTTAACCAGATTAGCAGAGCAGACCTGGAAAGGCGTAACAAAAGGCATCGTTAGAGTGACTGAGCTGTCCTTAAACTTCTCTGAGTCTGTTCTGCTCTGGGCTGTGCTGACTTGAGGATTCTTTGCCATTTTCTAGTAAAATAAATGTGTGCTGCAGGTAGGGGAAAGGGTGTGGCATTGATTAGAGCTTGAGGGATAAACTCCCTTCTATGGGTGTTTTGGCTATAAATGAACTCACCAGAGCAATTTGTCTCTCCCAATCATAGAGGTATTTAGGCTTTGCAAAAAAAAAGAGACATGCTGTCCATATTGGTATACAGTCGATGGTCTTTAATGAGCATTTACAGCTTTTATGCTTGAAATTAATTTAAAAATTCAAGAATCAAGATTTGTTATTTGCCACTCCCATTACATGACAAATTCTCAGCACATAGGGAAGCAAAATGCTGTTCTCCCCAGATAAGCCATACTAACAGAAAAAAACAGAGATGGTATCAACTTCTTTGATAGTTATTCATTTATTTATTTAATTACTTAATATTACAAAGGTGTACTAAGTTTAGTTAATTTTTGAAGAATAAAATTCCAGGGATGCATGCAGTTCTTTATTAAATTAACTGGCACAAAATTTGTAGGTCATTTAAACTAATTACCTATCAGTTTTTATAAACACGGGCTTAAAATCCGGTCTATAATGCTCTTTTAAACTGTAATGAACCTCCTGCCACTAGAGGCTGCTGTAGCTTCAGTTAATGGCTGCTGTCTTCCTGTCTGAGCTTTTCCATGGCACTTCACCAGACGTAAATATGAAAAGCTCAGCGGCGGCTTAGCGATTAGCGCGTCATAGGAACAGCGCGGTATGACAGTTATTTGAAGTAATAAATGGATATGTAGGCTGTCGAAGCTTGAACTCACAGGTAACCACTCAACCAAAGTGAAAAGAGCCCACATATCAAAGCACTATATTAATCTGCAAAGAGGAACAACTGGCGAAGCTAGCTTTTAATGTTTGCCACTCTGTAGAGATTATATCAGGCTAACATCAAACTCACTGACACAGTGAACCTGTGAGGAATTTGACTGTTTTCTAACGATTTTCTCCTTGTTAGACTGTCGGTTAAATCAAATTTAAATAAGCGTATAGCCAAATGGGGAAATAGACAGTTAGGAACATCCTTGAAGATCACATAATAGGCAAAATACACTTTTTCAGGCTTTTATAGCAAAAATATGTGCCTCTGGCCTGTCCACAATTCCCCCTGGCACCGGCCCCAAGTTTGGTTGGCCCTCCCTGCTCGGACGCAAGTTCTGCCCTCCTCTCCTGAACTGAAAGGAGGATCAGGAGAGTCACATCCATCATGCCAAATCCATTTCCTGAGATGGGTGTAGTCAGGGGCGGAGTCAGACAGCTCATTAACATTTAAAGCCGGAGACACAGAAGCAGCTCGTTCTGAAGAGGGCTGAAACTGAGGGTTTTTTAGACATGCAAAAATCCAGTACTGGGGTGTTTTTTTCAGCAACAAAGTTCACAGGAATGTTTTGGGAACCTCCAAGACCTCTGAATCTTGTCTTAAAAGGGTAAAAGATTTGACCTTTAATTAAAAAAAAAAAATCACAGTCAGTTCGATACAAATTTAACTAGAAAAGCACTTGGAGAGCACAGACCTCTGCCATTAGCCCTATCTCCCAATAGTAAAGAATCCTTTAAAAAATTTCTGGATCCAGACGGTGATCCAGATCCCTCCCAAAATCTAATCAGTTCTTCCTTATGCCATTCCTGACATTTCCCAAAAATTTCATGAAAATCTGTCCATGACTTTTTGAGTTATGTTGCTAACAAACTAACTAACAAACAAACCCTGACAATAACAACCTCCTTGGCAGAGACAATCAGTCTGGGACAGGACTCATCACAGAGCTTGGTTTCATGCTAGCAGTAGAGTATTATAGCAGTACAGCAGTTGCCTCTGTGTCACCCATAGGGAGCTCACGTTTACCTGTTTGTCTTTACTGTAGGGAAAAGGTGTGGTGTTTTATTAAAGGGCATTTTACAGCAGTTGCCTTCTCAGGAGATGTAATACCTAACTGCTGGGGCACAGAGAGGAAATGTTTGTGGTTTCAAAGGATGAGCTTGATTAGACAGCAGATTAACCTTCACACCTCTCTCAATCACACACAAACACACACAGGCAGTCACACACAAATGAAATATTAATCAATTCACAGCCCTGAAGTACAAAGGGTGGCAGACAGGGTTCTTAGAGAATTCTACATGATTCTAGCTGTTCAATTATTGATGAGCCCAGCTCGGTCTTCTTGACAGTGTTCCAAACGCCACTGGAGAGAAAAAGGATGTGAGGTCGATGGAGAAGGAGAGGAGGGGTTTAGCAAATAGTTTAAGGAAAGGTAAAGTAAGCTTCCTGACCCTCTAGCATATCAGTCAGCCAGTGTGTGGTTCAGGACACTCAATCCCACAGCGAGTTACTAAACCACCAAAATTAGAAGCTTAATTAAAACACAGAGAGACAGGCTCGTGTTAATGGATTGTTCTAATCTCACCTGCCTCAGTGGGGACAGAAAAAAAGAAAACAAGGTCTGCTGTCATGGCTGAAAGAAGCTGTAATCAGATTTCACCTCTGTGTGAGCTGTGAGCAAAAGACAGGAAGCTCTTATTGATGTGATGGCTTTCTCTTGTGCTAAGGTCAGTCTGTGTTGTGGCTGGAGACATCTCACTTGCCTAGATAAATGCCCTGATGAATTCAATTTAAACCGGTTTTTCAATTGCATGTGGCCATTTTTCAATAGCCTTAGAAAAGACAGCATATTCTGATTGGCTTAATTTTTTTTTCATTTTTATGCAGTAGTTTGAATCCAAAGTGGGGAACAGGTTTAACCTTTTATTGGTTTTTTGAATCAATCATGGCTAATATAATTTGACTTTTTTCACAAAAGATAATAATAATTTAAAAAAACCCTTTTTAATGTCAAAGTAAAACAGATTTCTACAAAGTAATGTCAGTAAAAAAAAATGTCATATAAAATAAGTGACAGCATAGATATTCACTCCCTCCATGTCAGTATTTAGTTGATGCACCTTTGACTGCAATCACAGCTTTAAGTCTGTGTGGATAGCTCTTAATCAGGCTTGCACATCTGGACACTGCAATTTTACTCCGTTCTTTGCAAAACTGTGGAAGCTCTGTCAGGTTGCTTTAACAGCCATTTTTCAAGTCCAGCCACACATTCTCTATTTGATTTACAGTAGGTCTGGGCTTTGACTCAGCCACTCCAAAATATTCACCTTGTTATGCTTAAACCATTTCTGTGTAGCTTTTGCTGTATGCTTTGTGCCATTAACGTCATAGAAAGTAAATCTTGTCTCAAGCTGCAGTTCTCCTGTAGACTGAACAAGATTGTTCTCCATGATTTTCCTATATTTTGCTACATTCACTTTATCCTCTGTCTTAAACAGGGCCAGCTTCTCTGAAGCATCCCCACAGCATGATGCTGCCACTACCATGATTGACAGTGGGGATGATGTGTTTGTGGTGATGTGCAGTGTTTGGTGTTAGGCAAACATAGTGTCTTGACTGATGGCCAAAAAGCACCTTTTGGTCTCATCAGACCAGAAAATTTTCTTCCACTTGACGATGGAGTCTCCATCATGCCTTTTGGTGAACACTAGTTGAGATTTAATATGAGTTCTCTTCAACATTCCACTCTTCCAAAAAGCTTTGACTGGTGAAGAACCTGGGCAAAGGTTGTTGTGTCCAGAGTCTCTCCCGTCTCAGCTGCTGAAGCTTGCATGTACTTCAGAGTAGTCAAAGGTGTGGACTCTCTCACTAATCTCCTTCTCGCACGGTCACTCAGCTTGTGAGGACGGCCTGATCTAGACAGATTTACAAATATCCTATATTCCTTACATTTCTTGTTTATGGATTTAACTGAACTCCTGGGAATGTTTAGTGACTTTGACATTTTTTTGTTTCCATCTCCTGACTTTTCAATAACGTTTTCTGTGAGTTGCTTTGTGTGTTCTTTTGTTTTCATGGTGTAATGGTAGCTAGGAATACTAATCAACCAGATACTGGACCTTCCAGACACAGGTGTCTGTATACTACAATCACTTGAGAAATATTCACTGCAATCAGGTGATCCCCATTTTAATAACCGAGACTACTAACATCAGTTTGCTGGACCTCTGTTAAATTAGGTCAGTCACTTTAAAGGGGGTTAATATTTATGCAATCACTTATTTTACCTTAAAAATTCTTCTTTATTGGCATTACTTTGACGAAATCTTTTTTCACTTTGACATTGAAAAAGGGTTTTGTTAGGTTTTTTTTTTTTGTCAAAACTAATACTTTTTATAAACATTGTATCCTTCCACATTCTCTTTTGGGAACGAGATGTCTACAAACTGATCTGCTTGGAAGGATGTCAGGGCTGAAGTGATTCAAATAATAAATATAAAATGAGCAATACATATGATCTAATATCCTGTGGTGGGAGGCAATCCATGAGGACAGCATGCTTGTACTGTGTTGATTGTTCTTGGAACACAGAACAGCAGACTAAGGGAGGAAGCACAAAAAACCGTAGCAAATTCATTTCTATTCACAATGCCATGGTTGTGCTGTAACATATACAGCCCATGTTTGCTCTGTCTCCATGACTTCATTCAGTTTTTCTTTCTTTCTTTAGAATTTTCAGTAAATAGAAGTCCAAAAAGTAGTACCAGTCCTTCCTGACCTCGCCCCCATGTTTGTTTGCACTTAACTGTAAGAGATTTTGTGAGGTTTGTAGTTTAGAGAGTAAAGACTGGTAGTACGTGAATTTAATCTGTTAGTGTGGTGTTGGTCAAATTGTTGCTCTCCACATATCTGAGAAATGAAAGTGTTCAACCTATCAATATTCATCATGATTGTTCCATCTCACTTTTCAACATCTGTTAGGATTTTAAAAACATTTCATTTAAGTGCAGACCTCAGCTGTCTGTTGTGGTTAAGGAAACAGACTATCTTGATGTGAATAAAAAGGCCTTCCAGGTCTAATTTTTATTAATATTCAGCATGATGAAGTGTACTGCAGATAGATTCCTCTCTAAATTATTATTCTGGCCACAGCATAGATGAATTAATGAAAATGTTCTCGCTCTGTCTCCTTCTCTCTCTCTTCGTCTGAAACACACGATGGCTTGTACTCATTCACTCACCTACAGGCAATCATTCGAATTTGGCAGCCTTGTTAGAGGGTTAGAAGATGAAGATGAATGAAGATGATGTGAACTGCTGATAACATTAGATGAGTCATCAGTGCTGTCTATCAGTTAGTAGTTAGCAGGTCTCTGCAGACAGGAGAGGTCACACACTGCATTACAAATACTGCACAGACCCTCAAACCTTCAATACACATACACACCATGAATGCCAAACGTGTAGTAAAACCATTACTAACAAAATCACATATACATTAGTTCTACACCTATAATGAATCTGTGAATTGATTAGTTCTTTACAACTACAGTTTCAAAGAGAGCAGGTCTGTTAAATTACATACAGATACCAACAATAATCCACCAAGCAAGGAAAAATTACTTTTTAAAAAAGCAATAACCTTGAGCAGGACCAAACTCATATTGAACATCCATCTGTCATGTGGTGGATAGAGACAAACATAAATGTCAAGGTCCCTAAATTTAATTTCTCTAAAAAAGTTTAAATCTATTTATGTTTACAGTAAAACTTCACTCCCTGACTGCAGAGAACAGTGACAGTTTGCTCATGAAAATACCAAAGGATGTGAGTCTAGAGGTAGCGTCACAGTTTAGTTTTCATTTTGCCGTACAAGTAGTTTTTTAGATTCCGATACCAGTGTTGTAAAGAAGTCCAGCTGTGCTGAAAATGATTGCTGTTGGTAAGTACACGTTTATGCACTCATCAACACCTTTTTGTTTAACTTTATGTTTTGCTTCATTTGGCATGCTATATGTTAGGATTATAAACTGGAAATCAATTTGTCCTTACTGCTGGCTAACATTGCAAACACTACTACTATACTACTGCTTTTAGAGACTGGGTTTAATGGCACTCACTTTTTTTACAGTGATTTAAGGGATATACTTTTAGGAAAATGTCTTTGAAAAATGCTGACTTTTTTGGTTGGATGATCATGAAAATCTTGAGTTTAGTTTCAGAAAAGGAACCTTTTTTTATTTACAATGCCTGGGAGAAAAGGTGGAATGTGTTGTTTATCTCTGAGCTGGTAAAACATTACACAACCCATGAAGGTTGGGCACTTTTGTTTTGCATAAATAAAGTACAATCAAACTCGAGCAGTGAAGAAGAACTAAACAAAGGCGAAAAAAAAGTATTTGTTAAAAAACTCTTCCAGACCAGCATTGCCATATATGCCAAGAAGTGACACAGATTATTAAAAGTTAAATAAGTTGGGAACCAGAAATTGTTGCCTCTCACTTTTTTCCTTTTAAAGCCAGCCGTTGTGTCATTCCAATGATGCCTTCATAGTCCTTACCCAAGCTTTTGCCGTGAGCCTGGAACTTTTTCAGAAACTTTAAAGATTAAATCCACATAGGTGAATCCTATATTGAACATATTTTTTATCCATTTTTAAAGAACAAAAAAGTAAATCATTTATTGGCACTAGCTTGAATGCAACTTCCATATTTTCCAGAAATGCTTCGTGAGAGGGTGTCAACCAATGGCAGTCTTTTCCATCTATAAAGTCATGCTGTGTGAAACTGAGCATGCTTAATCACTCAGATCATTATGGAGACAGCCTGAATAGAGCATAATGAAGAGAGACACAGAGAGCCTGTGATGTGGCCCTCTGTGCGATTATTACTTTAACCCTTAGAGCTCAAGTGGCACAGATCCTATCGCAGACGCACCCTTTGTAAATTGTTGTGGGACTAATACACAACTACTTATATGAACATCCTGGGGGTGTGTGTTTATAGATCACATCTCCAGGTTTTACAAAATGTATGTTTTGTCTTTTTATGTGTTGTTGAGTCAAAGTTATGATTAATTTTATATTGCATGTTTTATTAACTCTTGTCATATACGACAGAAGAGACACGTGTTGTTAAAAGTTAAAACATTTTTGAACCATAAATCATAGGCCCTTTTTTTGTCCTCTGAAAGCTCTGTTGTGCCATTCTAATGACTCTATCCACACCCTCGTAGCTCTTACAAATGTTTTCTTGCAAGCTTGGAGCTTAGCTGAGTTTCCAGGGTCTTTAAAGATTAAATCCACACCAGTCACTCTGATATTCAATGTCTTTTTATCCATTTATAATCCATTTCTCAGTCGTTCCTGGATGCAGCTGGTTAGGCCGTCGCCATATTGTGCCGCCATGTGCTCTGTACTGTTTGTATCCCAGAATGCATTGCGACTGGGTTGTGAAAACCAATGGCAGGCTGTTCCATTGTCGAGTCATCTTTGCTGAGCAACCGTTGTGCACAGACTTTGGAAACTACAGAAGACAGCCTGAATGACTCATAATAGAGGAATAAACACAGAGAGGCGGCAATTTGTCCCTCAGAGTCACTGCACTTTAAATAATGACTCAAATTCACAAAAGCGTAAGGACTTTTTTTAATCAAAATGTGAATGTCTCACTGAATTAGTATTTTTTTAATTTCTTTTGTCCAAAGGAAATGGGAGAAAAAGTTCATGCAACCCCCCCCCACAAACCCTGGTAATTAATGTTTGTTTAATACTTGAGTTTTGTCTGATTTTTTTTTTCTTATGTCTTTATAGTCCCATAACTTATTTGAAATCCAAGTGACATCACTGCAGCACACATATTCTTCAAGCCAAGGCTGTCCTGAAAAAGAGGATGTTTGGTGTGATGATTAGATGTAATCAGTAGTCTTAGTGTGAACCCAGGAGCAGAGCTGGAGACAGATGAAGCAGTTAAAAAGGTTTTATTTGGGGGAACACGGGGGGGGGGGTCCAAGGTCCAAGGGGTGCAAGAGGAATCCAGGGAGGCATGAGGGCTGCAGATGTGAGAGTTGGCAGAGGAGGCTGTGAGTGAATCCGGTGAGAGAGTGTGGCAGCGTGGCAGAGATTGGGCTGAGAACTGGCAGCACGTGGAGGCACTGGAAGAGGCGAAGGGAGAGTAGGATTAGGCACAGGCCACAAGAACACACAATAGATATCAAATAGATACTCGAGAGTAAACTTTAGATTGCTAGAGAGAGGCCAAGATACTACGTAGGTGCGGGAATACTCTGACGCTGGAGAGACCTCTGAGCAGAGCTTAAGAGTGAGTGGTGATTGCCGTGATTAGGTGCAGGTGCGTAGGTGCCAGGGGAGCCAGTGCAGGAGAAACGTCCAATCTCTGTAAAGAGGATCACAAACACTCCACACAGGAAACAGTCTTCAGGAAATCACCAAAATAAAAACAGAAAAATGTGCAATCACCACAGTTTAGAGCTTGACTGTGCACCACAGGGTTGATGTTTTACAACCTTTTTAAGACAAAAAGTCCAGATGAGACACAATGCTTAAAAGAATAGCAGAGAGCTCAGAGGTTAATATTTTGCATTAAAACTTTAAATAAATAGCAGGAAAAACAACTTTTTCACAGAGAGGCTGTACAATATAATTCTATTTGTGGAGCCATGTTCTGAGTGTTGGGTTAAAATAATGTTTGTTTTCCATATCACACAAGTATCGGACTGGTACTCCATATTGGAAACCCAATGCTCCAGTACTGGAATCCGTATCTGGAAGGAAAAAATGGTATTGGAACATCATGTTAAGTCAGGACTTTTAAATTGAGTATGTGTGCATCGCTTCTCACACTCCTAGTAGGTGCGTCCTTGTGATTAAGAATCTAGAAAACAGAAGACTCACCTGTTTGTGGCCAAAACAGGAAAATGATAATAGAGAGCCATAATAACCTTAAGTAGACATTTATGTCTACATATGTGAGACTATGTATGAAATGAATCTGATGAAGCCCAAAAGGGAGAAAAAGAGAAAAGGCACAAACGTAAACATACATATGGACAGCCATGATGTGTAACAAAAATGTGCAGAGGACAAAGGGAACAAGTGCAGGGAAAGGATCTTTTTTTTTTTGTTTGTTTTATCCCCCAGTTGGTCACTGCTTTTTTGCCTGATGGGAACTTCATGTCCAAACTGTCAATATGTCAGCTAGTGATTGTGTGGCTGTGCTATTGGCACACGTGTGTGTTAATCTGAGTTTGGCATCGAATCTGATATTTTTGAGAGGACTGGCTGGTGACTGACCACAGCTAAACGGGCTAAAAATGAGCTCCCAGACAACAGCCAATTATCAGTGTATCTTTACACAAAATCATAACAAGTCTATCAGTGTGAATATCAAGCACTACTTAGACATTTCACCAGCATGTGCAATAATGGTTTACACCCTGATACCAACAGTTCCTTAGTAGCTCTATCTAGTGCTGAAAAGTTATACATCATGTACTTTAAACCATTGATGTTTAAAATTAATGTTTTAAAGATAGAAGCTGAACCTTCAGGATGTCTTACAGATTTCTTTTACCCAGCAGAGTCAGTAGCATTGAGTGACATTGCCGAAGTAAACCTTTCCTACCATCCTGAGGTAAAATGTTTCCTCTGTGCAGCTTAATTTGTCCACTTTTGTCTCCAGTGTGTCAAAGAGGTGCTAATTTACCTCAAATGACTGAACTTAGCTGACTTTGACTATTATATCACAGTTGAAGTCACACAGGCAACCACTGTTATTGTAGAAAGAGTTGGCCCAGACTAAAGCATGTGAACCTTTCCACAGTGGATCCCCCTGACTCACTCAACATTACGTGTGAACATGTGTAATCATGGAACCATTTGCAAACGGTGACAATGCTGGAGGCCACGATTACCTCAGCAGGCTGCCGCGGTGTTTTTTACAAGACGGCCTGTGTTACACAGAGGGAGTGAGTGGGAGGCAGGGATGAAATAGCAGATGGTGCTTGCTGTTTCTTTAAAAAGCTGTTATTATAGATAAGGACTGTTTTGACTGCAATTCAAATGGAAGGACTGGGGGGTTTTCTCAGGCCAACAGACATGCTTAACCAGCCTGTTATCCCTGCTGAAGAAAAACAGAGAATGCAGTTTTAACAGGGAATCTTGGCAGAGGTAAACAAAGTAAAGAAGAGAGGAGATGAGAAGGATCCCTTGATGTGTAATCGTACATACTAATTGGCACTGTGGCACTCTCATTCGCTGGCAGGCCCTCCATTAGACTGGCAACAGTTGGCAGAGGGAGACGCCCACCAAGAGATTGTGTCACTACTGTGTGCCAGACACAGAGAGGGGGAAGGGGTGAGAGCACAGAGGCGAGGGAGTCAGCTCAGAGGTAGTTAATGAGAGAAAGACTGAAATTTAAAGCATTTCAAGTCTTCTGTAGTCTTTGTTTTCTGCAGTAGAAGTTACAAAGACATGTCCTTTGTCTGAATTAAAACTTATTCTACTGTTTGAACAAAATGGAACAGAAAGGTGAAAAAACAGGGTGAGGATAAACAGGGTCTTTAAGGTCTCCTTTCAGTAATCTTTGTTAGGGTAAAGGTGAAGAAAATGGGAAAAAGAGAAACTGTTGGTAAGGGGAAAAATAATGAAATAGCCCCTTTTATAGTACTTTAATATAGAAAATATTACTTGCAAATAAATTCATAAATACATGTTTATTTCAGTGTCATTTTACCTTAGTTTGCTTTCTCTCGCTTCATCAGTGGCTTGTAAATGGGTATGGATGCATTTGGATGGGATTAGCTAATAGGTTGTTTTCAATCACATGATCCTGAATGTCCATTGAGGGTCAGGAAGTGGGGCAGCCATTAAGAATAAAGGGGAACAGAGGAAAGTTAGTACTTCACAGCTCAAAATGGATCCCTACACTGAAACTATCATCAGAAAATAGTTCAGTATACATTGAATACAATCCCTACACCTAACAAAAACAGATTTTTTTCCACAGTTTAACTAATTCACCTGTTGAGGAGGGGATCAATATCACCTTATGTCTCTATAGTGAAGCCAAACAATGACATGATTTAGGTTATAACTTGACTAGTCTCAGGGTTTAATCACAGACTTTATGCCAGATTTTTAGACTTTGCTGGTGCCATGAGTGGCTCAGCAAACCAGAGCTACCTTCTAATCTTGCATCATTGTATACCCCATAGATCTGTTAAAACTTGAATACAGAACCCCCCAAAAATCTGCATACTCAAGCTTCAATCCCGTTGTAGACTATATCCAGTATCCTTTTTTTCAGCCTGGTTGTGTTTATTATTTTTCCCTCCTGAAATGCTCAGCCAGTATTTTTAAAGTAGAGCTGTAGTTATTGTAATGTATAAAAATCTCAGAGAAGCCATTGTCCCTGTAACGTATTCACAGAGATCAGAATCTGATCCGTGTCCACATGTTGGTGTGACTGTGTGTTAGTTCATGTGCAGGAAACAAATGTGCCATTACTGCATGAACTGAACAGTCTGTGTCTCACTCATGAATACCTGTCCTCTCCTCTCCTCTCTTTTCCATCTGTTGTCTGATCGATTGATGAGTTCCGACACAGCGGGGGTAAATCTGTCCCCCTAAGCTGTTACCGTGGCGACTGAGGACCCTGCCTCAGGTCAGGCTGTCACCACCTCCACTCCTGCTGGTCAGCTCTAGGACCAGACACAGACTGATATGTTTGGTCTTTAAGTCAGATAAGGGAACTTGGTGGTAAACCTTTTTATTGTTGGCACTCAAGTGAGAGAAAATGAGCAGACAGAGGGATGAAAACTCTTCGCTTTCTCTACTAATTGAGCCTTTTTTGTAAATCAAAGAGTATTGTGAGTGAATAATGATGATAGTGTAGAGAAAATTGACAGTCAAACAAACTGTGTGTCCCTGCATGCCCTTCCTCTCCACCTCTTTCTATTGTCTCTCTGTCCCTCTTGATCTCCTCCTTGCTCGCTATCCTGGAGAGGCTGAGTGGGCTGAGACAAAGACAATATTGAGCGCTTTTTTGTTAGAGGTCTGGTTTCTGATTAGTGAAGATAATGAAGTGCTTCACTGCAGTAAAAGACATCCTGATGTGAGGTGGAAGTCATGTCAAATTGTGTTGTTATATTGAGAATATTTCAGTAAATTTAAGGCTAAAATCCCAAGCAATTCCCTATCCAAGAAAACAGGCACATGAACTCGTGTCAAACAGAAAAATGAGATGTAAAATCTTGACCAGTGAGCTTTAATGAGACCGGTTAATTGACTTTTTTTGCCGCAGGACAGAACCATGTGTGCTGTTTAAAGATTGATCCAAAATGGGCTTTATTCATAAATCATCAGACCTGTATCGAGACCATTAAGGGCCAGTCATCAATGAATCAGCACAATGAGGACATCTGACCCACAAACCCTGGGGACAGTATTAGTACATTAACCCATTAATATGGACTAGGTGTCATGTCTTCTTCCGTTGTACAAAACAGAGGCCAAAGTAACCTTTCAACAGGCACTGGCATAATGCAATGATGATTTAATTGACAAGTTAATAAGGGTGGGGTAGTCACATCTGGTGCTGGGCGATTAATTTAAAAATAATCAAAACCGACATTTAGAGCCAATAACTGACATAAACCTGCTGTGTCTGTTATTTCGGTTTTGTCCCCTTGTAAATCTCTCTATTAATGCACCATAGAAGCACAATACGTGAGAAGCCATCCAATATTACACGGAAGCGCTACAGAGTAAAACTCAAGCTGCGGGGCGGGCAAGAGGGGGCTCGCTTTGAGCGTTCCTGCCTCTCTCTTTGTACATCAGGCCGGTGTTTGTATGATACATATGATCAAGGTAATACATATACAGCGTTGACCAGTCAGTGTGGCCAGTCAAACTGTAATCAGCACCACTCTTGTTTGATTACTACAAGGGCACAAAAAGAGAAACAAAAGAGAACATAATTGTATGGATTAAGCCACACAATTTTGTTCTGGAAGTACACAAGATTGATGCATTAAACTTTAGAATAAACAAAATTTCAGTTATTTGTTTAATTAATCATGATTATGATTTTTGCCATAATCGCCCGGCCCTAGTCACATCCCTGCTTTCCAGAAGGAGGTGCCCCCGTTTGGTGATAACAAGCCCAGAGAGTGAATGCCAATAGTTTAAGAAATCATAGCAACACTGATTTGTATTTTGTGCTTTGAATAGATAAAAAAAAATCATTTGCAACATGTTTTTTTTTTTCTTTTAATCTTCAAATGACTGAGTATAAAAGAAGAGCTTTGGGCTGAAACCTGTAAAGTGGTCAAATATTGGATAAGTGTATAAAGTCATAATCTTTACAAGAATGCAAACCTTGGTTTTTTTTAGTTTTTCAAAAGATGTGACTTTACAAGAACAGAATTCAAGATTTTTTTTATATTATGAAGTTGAACAAAGTCTGTTGGGAGGGACAGAATCATACCACATGAAATTGTTTTCCTCGCCCAAGTACCTCAGTTGAGAGTCTAATCAAATGGTACACAGCAAAGACTGGAGTGATGAATTCTCAGTGTTAAACATTTCAGAGTTGATTTTAACTCCCAAAGTGTAATTTTAACTTCCTTCTGAGTGAAATGGTCTTCATTGTTGGAATTAGTTAACAGTGTTAATGCATTCAGTGCTAGTCCAACTATGTAGAGGCAGTTGAGCTAAGCACACTGATCATTTCAAACCTTGAGGGCTGACTTTTCCTTCATGCCCTTGGATTAAGTATTTAGCTGTGTCTTAGATGTTTTCAGATGCATTTATATGTGTTCAGAAGTTGCCTGTTGTACAGGGATCCATGTTTGGATTCCTTCACTTTTGTTTCTCGTGAATCGTTGTTTTTTATGTTAAACACTTCTGCACCATGAGTGAAGTCATCCACTGAGATACTGACTTCCTTGTATTAGTATTGCCTTTTCCATGCTCATCATTTGACCATTTTTTAAATTATAACTGTCAACAAAACTGCGGGTAAATCCACATTACCAGTGGTTTTCCATGGAGGTCTACAAGCAGGCTTATTGTACATTGTGTAGCTGCAAGAAATGTGATTGGTCAATGTCGTTAGAGGGCAGAGCTAAGTGAGGTCAATTTAAAGCCGGCAGGTGAAGCAGCAGAATTGACGGCTTGATCTTCCCAATACAACTGCTATTGCATTGACAAGTTCCATGCCTTCATTGATAGGTTTTGCCACATTTTTCGCCCGTCTTCTCCTCTGTTAATCCAGTTAACATGTTTTAACTTCATAGCTTGACCAATGTCCCTTATGTTATCATGGAGAAATGAGGATTTATGACTGAAACTGCAGCCAGTCATTATTATTTTGGCCTTATTACCAGGTGGCTGTTGCTACCTATGTCCATCTTAATACATGCAGTCTGTGGCAATCTCTTTCCCAACAATAGTAAAACCCATTCATGTCCCACATGTGGGTGCTATATTCAGAAACAAAAGCTTTGAAGCATTTGTGTCAGTGAATTTCTCTAATCCAGTATCAGATGTCTTCTAAGCTGTGTTGAAGTCAGTTTTGATGACAGAAAATATCTGTCTGCAGCACAGTTTTACTTGCAAAAATGAGTTTCTTTTACAGCAGTGTGAGTCTCAGCAGAGCTAATTTGAATAAATTCCTTTTGTCTCCTCCTTTTACCAGGCTACTGGCAAAGGAGGCAGAGTTATTGGAGCGAGTGCTTCTGACACATAGCTCGATAAAAGTTCTTCATGTTCAATGGGAGAGATGTTAGATGTAACAAACTCAAATTGAATAGACTGCTGGTTTGGAAAATTTCCTACAGTATTCTGCACATCCTGGTTCAGTGTGCTCAGCCATAAGTAGAAGTTAAAATTCATGACAAAAACAGGCAGAGATGAAATAAAACCTTGATTCTGATAGAAAAAAATGAAGCCTGTCAGAGGGATAAAGTTTCTCTTAGTTTCTCTTAGTTTATCAGAGCAGATCCTGACCACCCCTCTTATCAGGTCCTGACAAGCAAAATACAGTGCCAGCTAAGGGTTAGCTGCTAGCATATGTGATCTTCATAGCTTCATAAAACAAAAATAAAACAAGACACTTTTTCAATTTTGCATTTTTCACTTTTAAATTAAGTTTTAAGTAACAATATCTAAACTTTAACAGGAAGTTTTGGTTATCTTTATCTCCTTACATAGTGGGTTGAAAAAGACTCAAAACAACACTGAGGTAACAACTTTACTGACAGATTTATTACTGTTAGGATTTTCACAAAAAAAAAAACTGGTTTGTGAGTTCATAAGTATAAAGATAATCACATTTCTATGGATCTAAGCTCTAATAAGAAGTTTAAAGTGTGTTATAATCATATGTGCAGGTAGGACTCTAGCGGAAACAGTAAACAGGGTGCGTGCCGCATCTTTTACACTTCTTTCTCTTGGGAATTTTGCAGCACTCTGTGTCCATTTTGTTGTATTGCTTTCACTTTATGGTTTAATTCTATACACTTTTTTTGCATGATCAATAAAATGTTTATGTGAAAAAGTAAATACACATCAACCTTATCAAATGCACATTATTTAAATACTCTGTTAGTAAGGCTTGCACAATTTTGATACTCTTTCTGACATCACATGTTTTAAACAATACAATAGCTATGATTTTCATGTTTGATAGTACTGAAGAAATGAAAAAACTTATATAAGGTCTTATTTTCATCCCTAAGTTGCTGTGAGCAAGAGGAGCAGTGAGTGAGAGATGGCACATTGGTGGACTTTCAAGAAGAGAAAGTGTGCACTGGTGGTTACAAACAAAGTGGTGATACTGAGAAATGGGGTGTTTTTTTTCTGATAGTTTCACAGTGGTTCCACTCTAAAGATCTTGTAAACACACCTCCTCACAAACATGCAGGAAGATGCAAGATTTTATTTGACTGCTGCTCAAGAAACACTCCTTTCTTACATCCCATTGTTTCCATGAGTCTGCGGCACCCTGTCTTAGCCTCTTACTGCCCACATGTTGTAACTCAGTGGTCAGCACACAGGTTTAATAAAGCCCCTTTAGCATCTTAGTGCCTGCTGCAGACTGACAGAAAGCAGATGTCTCCTTATCCCTTAAAATTGTTTCGTCAAATCCTGACCTGTGGACCTTTTTCAGTTTTACTTTATAAAACAAACCTACTTTGGATACTGCACCTGCGCTCCTCCGCCTCAGGGACTTTTAGGTATTTGGTATGATACTATTGGCATGATGTTGGTATTAGTAGATGTTAGCTTATATTGCAGCATGATAATCATTTAACTAATCTACACTCAGTACTCGTTACAACTAAGTTGAAGCACCTTTGGCCGCAATTACAGTCTAAAGTCTTTTTTTAATATGACACGAGCTTCACACTTCTGGATTAGGGAATTTTCTGCCATTCTTCTTTGCAAATCCTCTCAGGCCCAGTTGGATGGGTATTACTGGTGGACAGACATTTTCAGGCCTCTCCAGAGATGTTTGACAGGGTTCAAGGTGTTGCTCTGGCTGGGCCACTCTTTCACAGAGTTATCCCTAAGACGCTCCTGTGTTTTCATGGCTGTGTGCAAAGTGTCATTGTCATGTTTGAAGGTGAACCTTTACTTTAGTTGGGTTTAGTTTGGTTTGGTTTGGTTTAGTTTAGTTTAGTTTAGTTTAGTTTAGTTTAGTTTGGTTTGGTTTGGTTTGGTTTGGTTTGGCTTGGTTTGGTTTGGTTTAGTTTAGTTTAGTTTAGCGTGAATTGGTTTGGTTTGGTTTAGTTTGGTTTAGTTAATTTAGTTTAGTTTAGTTTAGTTTAGTTTAGTTTAGTTTAGTGTGAAGTGGTTTGGTTTAGTTTTTGTCAAACATGTAAAAGCAGAAAAACAATTACAAAAATACTTAATGATCAAGATTACATGTTCCAAAAGGAGCGGAAAGAAGGACAAACTTATTTAATCCCACCCCTTCTCCATAATTTTTTAACAGTTCACATTAAATTTCCACAATAATATCATTCTATATATTAACTTTTAACATTGATCCACAAAATATAGATAAGGTACATAGAGCAAAACACTTAGGTTGTGCCTGAAATCTTTCTATTTCAAAATATGACTATTTATGTAAGCTTCTTAGTACAAAAATATAACTGTATATTATTCTGTATCAAAAATAATCACTGATAGGTTTATCTGCATCCTTTTTTCGTCCTAGTCTGAGGTTCTGAACACTGCCAAACAGGTTGTTATTCAAGAAAAATACTTTTCACTTTGCCCAATTTAGCTTTCCCTCAACCCTGACCAGTCTCCCAGTCCCTGCTGCAGAGAAACACCCCAACAGCATGATGCTGCCACCTCACGGTTGGGATGGGATTGGGCGGGTGATGAACGGTGCCTGGTTTCCTCCAGACATAACATTTAGAACTGAGGCCAAACAGTTCAGTTTTGTTTCATCAGACCAAAGAATCCTGTTTCTCTCATGTCCCTCAGGCACTTTTGTTGAAACTCCAACAGGCCTTTATGTGTTCTGCACTGAGGAGAAGCTTCCATCTAACCTCTCTCTGCCATAAAGCCCAGATCAGTGAAGGGCTGCATGATGGTTCCCTTTTGAACCTTTGTCCCATCTCTACACAGGATCTCTGGAGCTCAGTCAGAGTGACCATGGGGTTCTTGGTCATCTGTCTTGCAAAGGCCCTTGAAATGATTTTGTAGATTTTGGCATATTGAACAAAAATCTGCTGCCTCCCTGGACAGTCTAGACAGTCCTTACCATGATATCCATAAGAGTGGTAATCAAAAACGGTGTTTTTCGTGACTAAAATTTGAATGGTTTGAAAGGAAAGGTATTACATAACATTATGATTTTGAATTTTTCCACCGGTTTTACATGAGGCATATTAACTTTATCATCTGAGTTGGTGTACGATCAGCTCATCTCTTCTAGATTCTAAATTGATATTTCTTACCCTTTTGTGCTGTCTTTATATCAATCTACCCCCAATCCTTTCTTTTAACAGATGGCTAATAAATCATTTACCCTCATTACTTATTCATCCTGGCCAAAGAGCAATCATTTAGCAAGCTGGCACATAAACCAACTTGCATGCTGATCTTTAATCAATCCAGGCAAATTTCTCAGGCTGTTGATATAAGAAGTTGTACCACTTGATCTTGTGTAAGAACTTGAACATCTTTTGTGTGAAGGCTGGGGTTCAGTGCGTTTTTGTGTGTGTCACAAAGAGAGAGAGAGAGTCAAAAAGGATGAGGGGGGAGTAAAAACTGAGAGAGCACACTGTAGGAGGCATAGAGGCTTTTATTAAATAAACCATCCCAAGCGGTGCTGTAGGAGTTGCTCCACACAATCTCTTATTCTGTCAAGACAATCTGATGTACGCTCACCACCCACTGCACTGTGGGACACTAGAGCACATATACAAATCCAACGTCCTGCAAAGCAAAACAAACACACACTAAAAGAAACTTTCAAAAAGCTGATCTGCCGGTTTTTACCTCAGAGAGAACAGATTGCAGAGAACAGAGGACTTGTTTGGAAATTTGTTGCCTATTTGCTTTATTGTGTCAAACTTTATTAATAGATAAAACTTTTTGTAAAATTAAATCTACTGTAATGAGTTTTTTATCTGGTTAAAATAGAGGCTGAAATCAATAGTTATGCCCTGACTTGTCCTGCTAAAGTGAACAAGACCATCAGCAACAAGACGGATCATTCCTCTCTACTTTAAAAATTGGTGCTTATGATGCATTTCTGCTTTGGTTGCATCATATACCGGTGCAACCAAAATACAGTTGTCATGCTTTTAAGCACTGCAATGGTGTAGGTGTCAGACAAAGTAAATAACAACACCCTGCCAAAACAGCCTCTTAAAATTTTGCAGAGCTTAGATATACCTTTAAACAAAAATTTGACTGTGAATAGACAGCATGAGGAGATTTTTATTAAAAATAATCCACGGTGGGCACCAAAATTGACACAAAGTTCTCTACAGGAGCTTAAAGTAAAACAAACCAATTCTACAGCCACACTTTTGAGTGTAACCTGATCAGTAAAAATGTTATTCTATTCAGGTTCATACAGAATTGGTAAGTTATTTCCCTTCTGCTGATATAATCATTAAGTAATGATTGTTGCCTTGTGGTGTAAAGTCTCAAAGAGCTTTAAAATGTAGACTGTGACAAGCATTCAGTTTTAAGTTTTTACTGTCTGATGCATCTGAAAATATCAGCAGCACAAACATCAGTAAATTAATTTGCCAGAAAATCCATTGTAACAAAAAAGCAATTTTATGGAAAATGATAAAGCAGTGACTTGACCTTATCTGCTACCAAAAACAAAACTCAAAATCAAATTTAAGAAAAATGTCAATGTGTAGGCAAGGGGCAGAGTTTCTGTTGTGTTTATTTAATATTTTAGCTTACAATGAATGATTATTGGTGTCCTCATGTTCTCATGTCTCATTCTAATCTCGTGTCCTTGTTTCCTAGAAAAATAAAGAGTGACCTTTCAGGAGCATGTCTGTATACTTACAGTAGAACCTGGACCGTCCATAAGCTTATAATGGAGAGAAAGAGACACAGAGAGCCTGTGTTGTGGCACTCAGAGTCACTGCAGCTTTGAATAATGACTCAAACTCAGCCAGTATAGAAAAGCACAAGGACTTTTATTTGTAAATATGTGAATATTTTAAAGAGTTTTTGTCACAGGATGATTATTTTTCACTTTTTGGTCTCCAAGAGATGGGAAAACAAGTTTGTGCAAAACAAGTTTTGGTCGTTATTCTTTACTGAATACAATGCATAAAAATCGATGAGTTTTAATTTTTATACAGGGTTTCCTCTTAGTTTAAAGTCCCATAACTTTTTTAAATTTTATTTGACATTACTAGGGCTCAAAGGGCTTCTCCTGCTAATGGTTAGAACAAAATATTGAATTTGTTCAAGAAGCCTAAATTAAAGCCGCTTAAACAATTAAAGGAGATTTTGGTAAACACAATGGCAGAGCTCTGTGTGTCGCTAGTAATAGAGAAATAATGAGTTAAAATAATTTAGTAATCAGTAAAACAGAAACTGCTTTCTTGCTCATCTTTATACAGTTAACTCAGTACCAAGTGCTTCCAATAAAAGCATAAATAAAAACTCTATTAATTATTATGCTGGAATTAAATATCAACAAATACATGACTTGATGCAAAATTATTAGTTGATGCAAGACAATGTGAATAATAAAAAACATGCTCAAACAGTGCTGATGCTTTAGCAGAGAGAGTTAAAGACTGAAGACAAGAGAAGGCAACTACAATTACATCAACATGGCTGTAAAATCTATTTAGAGTTGTAAAATAAAAGTAATAACTGCCAAAAATTCACCAATCTGCAGCTAAAAATGTCCTCAGCATCAGAGTTTTCCATTATCTTTGCTAGAGTGTAGCCCATGTGATGTGGTTGAGGTACATGGAAATATTCTGTAGCATTTAATAACCTCTCCATATTTAACACCGACAGGATTGTTATGTTTATATCCAGCTCATGGTGTTCAGTTCTGCTGGATTTTCTCCTCCTGATGCAATATACTGCAAGTAATGCTGCTAGACTGAAACTTAAATGACTTTATATTGTAAGGTATATTAGTTTGGGGGGTTAAAAACCACCCTCATGGTAATTTTGCAAGAATAAGTTCAATTGCATTCACTACAGAGTACAAGAGTCCTCAAGAGTCCTGACTAAAACATAGATCACCATAATTCAGCCTTCTTCACATAAAATAATTCCTTTCATGTAGCTAATGAGTGTGTTTCATTGTGATAAGATGGCTGCAATTCTCTGAAACCGAGCATGGTGGCTAACTAGGACACCTTAAAAGCTTGTACCCTCCCACATAGCTGTTTCTATACTCTCTGTCTTAGTCATACATTTGGAAAATATGTTCCCCTGTAACATTTCTTGGCTTTCAAAGCTAACATGCCTCTTCTGTCACCCTGAAATAATTTGCATTTCCACAGTGTAAAGCTGTTTACTTGTTTTTGCCTTTTCTTTCATTTGATCATTACAAGTCTCAGAGAGAGGGAAAGGGATGTAAAATCAGTTCCAAGATAGATTTAAAGATGACACATTTCCAATACAGTTGATTTTACTGTATTTTATATGTTAACTTTGGTTGTTTTTACAAGCCCTCAATATTTACTGTCACTGTCTTAATAGAATTTCATTAAAAATGTATGTAGTATATAAAAATGTATGGGTGCATGTCTAGAAGTCATCTTGTTATTGTCCCATAACTCCTGAGCTGATACCCATGAGTGCAAGGAATACACTCAGTTATTAACATCACAACAATCTTCAGGTGAGTTCATATCATTGGAGTTATCTTCTTGACAGTGACATGGAGCAGAAGTCACAACGCTCTCAGTATCACAGTATGACGGGTGTCACCACAGATTTGTCACGCAGCAGGGAGCCGTCAGTTTTGCAGCGTGTGTCATTGTTACTCACTTATCATGGCTGACAGTTCGGACCAGGGTGTCAGCTCTCTTCACTACAGTGTGTGTCTCACACAACACAGGGTGTGTATCATAAATAACTCTTTAGATACGTTTTAGTGTGTGACAGCTCCAGAGGCAATAGAGTGACTTTATTTATTTGTGTATATTTCTATACACCAGGAATCTATCAGGTATGTTTTGACTTGGGGATCTGTAATTAAAGAGACCACCCTGTTCAACCAATCAAAACACCAAGACCCTCTTATTATGTCTAAGTAAGACCCCAAATTTACTACTAAGAAGAAAAAAATTTAAAAATCTTCAAGATGTTGTAGTCTTATGATTAAATCCTTGAAATGTGTATCTCATAGATTTTTTAATGTAGTTAAATCACCAGAAACACCAGTTAGAGATTAGCGAACAAACAAGTCATAATATGATAAATAAAAACACCCACAACAGGAGCTGTTTTTAATGATCTGTGGGTTGTATTTATTCATTTTACCCACAGTCAACATCAACACTGACTCAGTGAATAAAATAATGGTTAATACTACATGAATCACTCCATTCAAATCATAAAACAGGCCTCATCAAAATGGAAAAACACACTAACCCTTAAATGAATAGTCCAATATCAGGGAAAAGGAAAACAACAGGGGGGAAATAAAATCTGCCAATTTTTTTATTCTTGCCAAACCAGCCATGTGTTATGCTTTCCTCGGCAGAGTAACGTTCGCCAGTTTCTGTGAGCAACCTTCACCTTCCTCGTCTCTGTCATACAGGGGCTGCCAATGTCCAGATGGTAATATGTGCAAAGCTCTGTGGTGAAGGTTAGTGGATGTTTTGGCAATAAATTCACATGAAAACAGAAAATATTTATCATTGTGTCTGGACTTGTTTCACTGTGAGCCCAATAAAAAAAACAATAATTAGATAGGAAGTAAAGAAGATTTGTTTGATTTACATTCAGGTGCATCTGAGGAAAACAAACCAAAATTCCACAATGTAAATTATATTGTGGGTTGAAAAAGTATAATAGCCTGTTTCCTCTTTGAATTCATGCTTTTGTTATTATAGATAAAGAAAACCGTGCAAAATAATTACATTTGACCTGGAGACTATTTAAAGACATAACATTTTAAAGCCATCATCTGTTCAGCACCATGGACAACGCCATAGCTCATTACAGGTGCATATGTGCTGGTAATTCACTCCAATTATTGGAAAGCTTATGCCTAATTTTCACAAGATAAACATTTTGCAGAACTACAACCCTACTCTAGTGTCTACTTTAAGCTGAAACATCTGTTTGCAACACAGAAAAAAATAGAAAAGCGCTCGGAGACCGCAGACCTCCGCCATTAGCCCTATCTCAAAATCTAATTCGCCGATTACTCCCTCCCCGGTGGGGTGGAGACACGGTGGGGCAAAGCATTGGCTTCGCTACGTGTGGACTGTCATGGTGGAAGCACCCATGGTCTCACCAGACGACTGAAAGTCATGGCAGAGGGTGAATATTCCTCTGTTCCTCCCAGCATTGTGAGTATTCTCCCTACAATTCACTGTCTTTCTCTCTGTTACACTCTGTAACTCCTCTCCTCGACCAGGCGTATGTCTTTCAAACTCTATAAACTCTAAAACTTTGAATAGAAACACATCAAAAATGTGTTGCTGGGATTGAAGTTACTCATGTCCGCCATCTCCTGGTGAAAATTGGTAACAGTGCAGACCTCCACCATTAACCCTATCTCCCAAAAGTAAAGAATCTTTTAAAAAATTCCTGGATCCAGACGGTGATCCGGATCACTCCCAAAATCTAATCAGTTCTTCCTTATGCCATTTCTGACATTTCAAATTTCATCAAAATCCATCCACAACTTTTTGAGTTATGTTGCTAACAAACTAACAAACAAACGAACAAACCCGATCACATAACCTCCTTGGCGGAGGTAATGATGTTTTCATTTTTCTGATTAGGCTTTTACCTTAAGCAACCAGAATATATCAACTATTTGTCTGTGTAAATGGGCTTGACAACACTTTAAACTCCAGTTAGAGATGTCTAGCTAGGATAAAAAAGAGGCACCTTCCTGACACAGAAAACTCTGACTAGTCTCAACAGCCCAATTTCTACATTGTACCAGCCTTAACAATGCATCATTAGCAGCCATGCTCCCTGGGGTAGATAATGACCTCAACCTCCAGACAACATCCAAAGACATAATGTAAAAAAGCTGCAGACTGCTTGACAGCAGACCTTTCTCAAAGTTGTATTTTTGCACAAACCAAGTACAATAACATCCTAAAAAATCATGAAGAGCAAATATTTCATGTTAAGTTATGGAAGTGCAAAATGTTAACATGCAAAATCACTGTACAATCACTTTTTACAAAATGTGACCCAGGACCTCCACTGAATACCAGAGGAGTAAATGAAGAAGCCATTTTTAGACCCTTTGTCTTCTAGTCTCCATAACAACTAAAGATCAGCCAGGACTGACTAATGGTCTGAAGAAAGATTGAGAGATGGAGGAAGTGGGGGATGAAATGACAGAGGTGTCAGGAGGCAGCAGAGAGAATGATGAGAGAAAAGAGACAAAACGTGTGTGTGTTTTTTTTAAACAGCACTGTGGAAAATGGGGGAAGGCATGGAAAACCAAAGGGAATAGTATGAGGTGTGAAACTCATGAGGATAATTCTATTTCTATATTTGTGGAGGGTGATGAGGAGCTATTTTAATCCCCTCTCTTCCCTCAGTCGCGCTCTCTTCTGTTAATTAAATGACACTCTGTGTCTTCAGTGCTATAGATGAGACTAATTTTTACCACTGCATCACAGGAATGTAATTGGCTCTGTGTTTCTGTTTTCTCTAGCTGTATGATAATCAAGTATTTGCTTGTCTTCAGCAAAAGACAGTTCTTTACCATTTTAGTAGTCAAGTCAACTGTATTCATAAAGCACATTCAAAGCCAACCAAAGTATCAGCTGAGCAGAAATAAAGAAAAACAACTACTATACACAATCCATCGTAAAAAAGGAAGTTCAATGTCTTTGTTTAATTGTTGAGGATTTCGAAGAATGTTTAAATGATTGTGATGTAGATGTGTTTAAAACTGTTTGTAGTTTGTTCAAAAGATTTGTTTCTCTATATTTCAGTTTGTACTTATTAAGGGAAACCTGATTTAAAGGAAAATAAAAGTCTTTAATGTCCTGTATAATATGAATTAATATAAGGGAAAAGCATGTGAAAATAGGAAAATTGCTGGGCACATATCAATATATAAAAAACACAAATAGCATGATTTTAAAACCTGTCCTTTGATAAACAGGATGCCAGTGGAGAATGAGCAAAACAGGGGTAATAATCTCCTTCTTAGTCTTCCCAGTCTGGAGCTGGATCTTTAGGAAGCTGCAGGTGTTGAATGGATTACTCATCCAGGCCCAGATGCAAAGGGTTACAGTAGTTAAACTAATAAGTTGTAAATGCACAGATCAACCGCTCTACATCTTTAGAGATATAAGCATCTGACCCACCTTCAAGCACGCTGTGGTGATTGCACAGCACTTCGTCATCATCCGGGGGGTGCCTCACAGATGTGTTTAAGTAGCAAAGACTGCAGCAAACTTTGAAATACTCATCAGAGTACCAATGGAAGAATAAGTTAAAACTTTGAAGTAGAAACAATGGGTGCTTCTTCTTCTTCTGGTGGAACAAGTGGATTGTGTCAACTTTGTCGTTATGCTATCAAATTTAATCTAACAAGGATTATCTTTAATTTTTTGTTGAATTAAACTAGTCCAAGCAATGTTTAGATTTTAAAGCTGGAAAAGGTGAACTCCCCCCCATCAATGTCTGGCTTTCATATGACCGGGTCCCGAGTATCCAAGTGCAAGGGGATGTATGTGTTGTGGTCAGGGTAAAACAGACAAACTAAGAAGGTGTCAGAAGTGCAGGTGTACTTGGAGAGTAGGGTGAAAAGCAGAAGGAGGGAGGTTTTATGGATGAAGATAAGATATGAGAATGTAGAGAGGAAAGAGACAAGAGAGGCAGGAGGGCAGACTAATGAGGAAGCAAAGGGGGAGAGATCAACAGACGCCTCCTTTCTTTTTCTCATCAGACTGTTGGCTGAAGGCCACAGAGGTGTATTTAAAGACAGTGAGAACAGAGAAAATAAAAACAAGACAAAGTATAAATAGAACTTTTGAAGGACTCTTTGTCAAAGATAAGGTCGATGTGTTTGCACCGGTTGTGTGTCCAATCATGTTTGTCCGTGAGCTTCATGTCTCTAAGCCTGAGGGTGTCCTGCCTTTTCCTGATGGAGCTGCTGTTTTTTGTTTCCTCCTAAATAGCGGCTGTCACATCCGTCCTCCCACACACAGATCCAGCCAAAAGCCCCTAAATATATCCCTGTTGTTTTCCCTGAGACCCTCTCGTCCTCTCTCCATATCTGAACACTGCAGCCATCCTCCCCCACTGTGGATGGTCTCAGTGTATGTCTATGTGTGTGAAACCCCCTTTTTGACACAGGTTATACAGCGTAAAAATTACAGAGTTCATGCACGTCTGCAAGATGGTCACGAATGAATGTCTTCTGTCCATTCATAAGCTAAAATATGCGTTTGTGTTAACCTGTGTAGGATCCTGGCTGCAGCAGGCGCACACATGAACATCTCAGTGGACCTGAGGACCCTGAGGGCAGTACGAGTACTCCGACCTCTTAAACTGGTTTCAGGCATCCCTAGTAAGTTATACATGATCAACTTTTTTTTCTTTTTCTTTTCTTTGCTGGAGACATCTGGGGTTTACTGTATAGTCTCACTTGCTTTCTGGATCCTAATGAGGCATCAATATTAGTTTTAATCTGTTTCATAACAAGCCAAAAACTTTTTACTTGGGCTTTTGTTACTTTGCTTGAATTCCCAATCATTAAAGTAAGAATAAAGATATTAAAGATAAGAAGTGTCTCTACTCTTACTCATTTTGTCACTGTATTTTCTCCCTTCAGGTTTGCAGATCGTCCTGAAATCCATCATGAAGGCCATGGTTCCTCTGCTGCAGATCGGACTTCTTCTCTTTTTTGCAATCCTCATGTTTGCCATTATTGGCCTGGAGTTCTACAGCGGCAAACTGCACCACACCTGTGAACCACAGCTTGGCATTCTGGGTACTCAAACACACTCATTGATTATATTTCAGATGCATGTACATTGCGTAGATATGCATACAAATTCTGAGTCATATATTTTGAAGTTGTATGCAAATAAAGCAGAGAAACAAGGAACAACACATTTTTGTTTTACTTAATAAATCTGTTACTTGTCACACAGTGAGTTCATAAAACTTCTGCTGTGTTGGTAGTCAGTCAAAGGTTCTTGTGATAACTGCAACTCAGATATTTATTCTTTGTGTACCAAATCTAATTTAAATTGGACTTCAAACAAGGGAACTGTGTCAATTCTGCTGCCTCACACTGATGGCAAGGACTAACAAAAGAGAGAAGTTTTTTGTAAATAAAGGGTCTGAAATTGATGTGAATAATTCATAAATACAAATAGATGAAATATTTATTCATAAGACTTTTTCCACAGGAAAATGCATCAGAGAACATAAAACCAAAGAGTCAGGCTTTAGCTCATCTGTTGCTTTTGTTGTTGTGTATGTGTGGAGAATGCAGATCTTAAGTTGTTCATCTGTTGTCATAATCACAAATGCACACACACACACAGACACGCCGTTTTGTCAGGCAGCACCTGCAGACTTGATCAAACTGCACAGGCTGTGTTTTCCATTTTAATTAAAATCAACAATGCAGAGCTGCACAATGCCTCATTGTACATTCAGAGCTGTCAGTAACCTTCAAGCTGCTCTTGTCACACTGAGGCTGAGTGAAGGTAAGATAACACACAGAATGAAGAGAATATTTTCTGTCACTGTTTGGACAGGCACTCTGCTATTTCTTTAAATTCTTACTGACTCTAATTCAATTCTTAAAACACAGCATGACATTTGGCCAAGGCTGAGAATTCAATGTAACACAACTCTGCAGTGAAGCAGAAATGAAGGTCATTTTGCTCGCTGAGTATATAGATCAGTTTGAACTTTAAGAACATTTACATGAGAACAAAAGATCAGACTTTGTGCAAAAGTTGTATGGTGTAGCTTCCATATTTCATTGATTGGTTTCAGTTATTATTATTTGGTGCCAGGGAACACTGTAGTCCATCTAACAGATGAGGGTTTTTGTCTTTTATTAGCATGAGGCACACCGTTGTTCCTTAAGATGTAAAAGAAAGTGCAACAATACCTCACAATACCATTAAAAATCTATATAAAAAAAATAATTGATGAAAAAAAAATGAACAAGAACTAGAAAAGCACTTGGAGAGCGCAGACCTCCGCCATTAGCCCTATCTCCCAATAGAATCCTTTAAAACATTCCTGGATCCAGATGGTGTCTGGATCACTCCCAAAATCTAATCAGTTCTTCCTTATGCCATTTCTGACATTCCCTGAAAATTTCATCAAAATCCATCCACAACTTTTTGAGTTATGTTTCCAACAAACAAACTAATAAACAAACTAACTAACAAACAAACAAACCCACCCGATCACATAACCTCCCTGGCGGAGGTAACAATGAACAAGATGACATGATGAATCTCATGAAAACATATGAACAGAATTAATGCTGGGAGTAAACTCTGCTTGCCTGAACAAGAGGAAGAGCCACAGATATTACTACCAAGATTAGTGTCTGAAGTACTCCCACTGATGATTAACACACAAGAGCCACTTAGAGAGACTTGTTGTCACTATACCAAAGTTTAACTTGAGTACTGAAACCAAGTTTAGTATCATGATACTCAGAACTGAAACAATACTTGAGCTGACGGTTTATTGAAACCTGAAGTTTAAAAAACAGTACGCATTAAAGTTTTAGTTTTTTAAATTTAAACTCTTTAAGATTAAAACCTTTTTAAATAACAGTCTCAACACAAACCACTATTGTTGACAATGGCAGTGGACGAGCTCTTCTGTCATGGGTCAAGCCTGAATGCATGACTAAAGCAGTTTTCTTCACTGTTAACACTATACCTGCTTACCTTGCTACACCGTTGTCTTATGAGATCTAGCTAATGTTTTTAATTCTCCCAGCCTGGTTAATAATCTAATGGTCACTTACACCAGAACCATGTTTAACTTTCAAATAGTACAGATTGTCTGGAAATTCTAGTTCCAGACCATCGTGAATTAAGAGGACAGAAAAAGTATTCAGCATTTCAGTACTGTAATGCTAAATAGACTCAATTTGGGCAACATTTGGATAACTGGAGAATGGAATGTCTCAAAAAATGTGGTGTGGATTTAACAGTAGCACAGCTGTAATTATGTGAGACAATATGTAAGAATGTATCTGCCAAAATAAAAAATTTAAATAGACTCAATTTTTTATGAAGGTAGGGCTGTCAAGATTAATTGTAATTAATTGAGGTTTACTATTTTTGTACTGAATTTTAATTGCAATTGCATTGTCTCTTTCTGCACACTTTGGTTAACCACATCAGCGTCTCCTTGCAGCCACAGTGATGTAAAATAAATCAACCACTGCTCCTTAATGTCTACTTTCTGTTTGAAAAGTCACAGACAGCTCACTGAGGAAGTCAGAAGTCATTTACACCTTGTGTTATCAAACATTTGCTGCTTTACTGTCCCCTTATGTTATTTTGACAAGTTCCTTTTTTCCATGTTCATGTTAAAAACTTCAATCTACCTACAAAGCAGGTCTGTATCCAAACAGGGAGTCAGTTACCTTTAATTTAAGACAGCGAAAAATGCAAAATGAAAAAAAAGTTTTGAATGTAAAATAGCAGAATTATAGATTGCGATAAAAAAGGATATGATTAATCATGATTAACTAAGAAGATACTGGTACTAATCCCAAGTAAAAAATTTGATCTTTCAACAGCCCTGGTTAAGGACAACTTATCTGAAAATCGACTTTTGATTTTTGTTTGTTTGTTTTGTTTGTTTTTTAAGTAGGAATTTGTAAAATTGTGATTAAATCATACCATGAACTCTTCTTTCCTGTTCAGAGAATGAGACGGTGGACTCCACTGAGTTAGAGTTCCCATGTGGTGTTCGTCAGTGTCCATCCAAATACACCTGCAGTGACAAATGGATTGGTCCCAATGATGGAATCACGCAGTTTGACAACATCTTGTTTGCAGTTCTCACAGTGTTCCAGTGCATCACCATGGAGGGCTGGACCACTGTACTCTACAATGTAAGACCGCCAACACAAACACATTCACATGTGACAACCATAACATTTTCCTTGATTGCTGAAAATGATTGAAGAGCTGCTGCTCGGCAACAGTTTAGAAACCATTAACCCAAATGAGCAGAAGAGGCTTAGGTTGCAGCACACTGGTAGATGCTGAGTGAAGGTCTGTAACCCCTGCAGCCCCTTCTGTCAAATTGCCTGTGGTTTAGCAACAAAGAGGAATGGAAGAAACTTCTGTTAAATTTTATTTTTGAAACTGCAAGTGGGATTTTGATTTCTGTTCTGCTCTCCTCTTGTCAGTTTTTGCCTTCTATCCTGAGAAATGTATTACTAACTGCATGCTGACCTTAACACAGACACAAACCTCCAGCTGCTAGTGATACATTCCTGTTTATTTCAGAATCTGTTGCAAATGTTAAAAAAGGATAACTTACTGTGTATATGCACTTATTTCTTCTGAATAGTAAATGTTAAGAAAAGGTGAATATACACTCATCACATACATAAGGTAGGTGCCGGCTAACTTAAAGAAAGCAGCAGAAAAAGAGAGGTATGCCCACACACTAGCTCAGTGCCAGCAGAAAGTTTATTAAACCACAATGTTTGGACCAGTAATTCTTAAATGGTGTGATATTATGTGGCATTTGTACAACCATATGTTAAAACTGCAACTATGCAACAACTTAATTTAGTATAACATGTTTTAAAAAGGCTAATCGTATGATAATGGATGTACCTTGAGACTGACTTGATCTCAGGTGTGCCTTGGGCAACAAAGGTTGAAACGACTGGTTTAGACTTAAGGTCTTCTTCAAGTGGTAACTGGTCCACAACTATATAGATTTTGGACACTGATCGACTGACAAACACCTGGATGGCAGGTGTGGTCAAACATTAAAAAAACAAAGTGATATAAACAGAAGAGAAAAACATAAGGTCTATTGTGAAAGATAAAAATGCTTAACAGAGATATCTGGCAAGAACTTTTAGACAACATATATTATTTAAGCATACTAATACTCAAAATGTTATCTGAAAACATCAAAAGAAATACTTTAACTTCCAATTTAGAAGAATAGATGTTATACCAACTGTAGTTTAAATGACTACATACACTTTAATCTAAGTGAGGAGCAGGAGGAGCAACAGAATGAACTTTGGTTTGTTGATCATGGAGACCTAATATGGATGGCTGAAATGCAGTCTTTGTGAAATTAAAATAATTAAACAATAAATACAAAAATAAGGAACTGCTGTGGTTTTAAGGAGTTTGGCATGGACAATACAAAACAACACAACTTGCAAAACTTTTTAACATGTTTGTGACTGCACCTCAATGTAGAATGACAAATTTATTTAAACATTTGAAATAAACACAAAAAGTGGTATAAATATAAATCATGATCTCAACAGAAATCAAAATAGCTGTGATTATGATTTGAGCTGCTCTAAAATAGGAGCACAGCTCTGTCAGAGCAGAGGTGCAAGTTCTCTCTACCTTTCTTTTATGTTCATGTTATAAATTGGAGTATTTACAGTAAATATACAGCAGTTACGTCAAAAGGTGTGCCATTTTGTCAGCTGGCTTCACTGAAATCCACAAGCCTCTCATGGGCACTTGGGAGGAGGATTTAAACTACTTAAAGATGCACTAAAAGGATAGGGAGGTGTTGTTTTGGCAGTGTGCTGAAATAATGCGTGTTGAAACCAGACACAGTGTCATATTCTGCTGCAGAGTCACTGCCACTCTGAGATAAGATGCTGCAGTCTCAGCTTTATAGGAGGCAGATGCAGACAGACAGTATCCAGACAGACCGGCAAGACTTGGCACCAATTGCTAATTTGATCATCATCATACAAATCAAGTCTGATAATGGTCATGTTGTGATTTTACCTGAACTGAGAGATCATTATAATAAAGAAAAACAGGTTTAGAAAAAGAAGAAAAAAATCAGACACAGTTTGTTTGGAGAGTTTATCAATCTGCTCACGTGTACCATGCAGAAACGTGTCTTAGATAATAAAGGCTGTGTTTTCAAAAGCTTTTGCAGCAATGATTCTGTGTTCAGGGGTCAATATTGATCCATTTTGAAAAACACTACTCCAGGTTCAAGGTAGTGCTCAAAATATTTGTGAAATTTGATTAAGTTACACTCAAACAGGATTGAAAGAAAAACAGTCACAACTCTCCCTCAAGGACGAACTGAATTTATCATAGACTCCAGAGTGAGAGTGTTTCATACAACCACAATCACTAGATACAAGGTTACAACAAAAAACAGGTTGGAAGTTTTGCTTTACAGCTTATTTTGTGGAAATCAAACTTGTAGACTTAGTGTTTTCAGTACTATGAATGTCCTAACACTACATGCATCAAAATATCCCTTTTAATATCACTTTTTCCTACTTTAACAGGCAAATATAGGTTGTTTTGTCAAATTATTATTTTGAATGTCCAGGATAAAAATCCAGGTTTCCCCTGATATTGCCTGTTAATTTCTGTTGTTTTCTAAATCTTTATAAATTAACTAAAAAACAGTGCTGTCATCTTGACGGCACAACATATATAGGGGAATACATCAAGAAAAATGATTGGAAATTACATGTTATCTTGAGACAATTGAGTGAGTTAAATCTTACAGATGTTTGTCCTCTTAGGGCTTCCATACACCACAGTGTAGTTTACAGACTTTGATTATCTGAGGCAATTGTAAAAGCAGGAAACAGAGAACATAGTGGTGGTTAATATCATATGCTCCCCTCCAAAGTACTGGGACAGTGAGGCCAATTCCTTCATTTTTGCTGAAGACTGAAAACATTTGGGTTTGACATCCAAAGATGAATATGAGACAAGAGATCAACATCTCAGCTTTTATTTCCAGGTATTTACATCTGGATCTGATACACAACTGAGAAGATAGCTCCTTTTGTTTGAACCTTCCCATTTTTATGTGAGCAAAAATATTGGAACATGTGACTGACAGGTGTGTTTTGTTATATTACGCTGATTATTCAAACAATCAATAGTGCTGAACGTCTACACTCAGTTTCAGATTTGGGTTTTGCCTGTGCAGACTGCATTTATAGTTGAGTGGTGTAACCAATGTGAAAACCAGAGAGCTGTCTATGGATGAAAAACAGACAATTGTAAAGCTGAGAGAAGATGGAAAATCAATCAGAGCCATTTCACAAATATTGACCATAGTCAGTTTAACCATTTGGAAAGTCCAGAAGAAGAATGAAACCACTGGTGTATTAAGTAACAGACGTCAAACGAGGACCCTATAACAACTGTTACTGACATCAGCAACAACCTCCAGAGGGCAGGAGTGAAGGTATCACCATCTATTGTTCACAGAAGACTTCATAAATAAAAGTAGAGAGGCTACACCAGAAAATGCAAACCACTCATTAGCAAGTAGAACAGGGAGGCCAGGCTGGAATTTGCCAAAAAGTACAGAGACCATCCTAACCCTAACCCTCAAACATTCTGGGACAAAGTTTTATAGACTGATGAGACAAAGATAAACCTTTACCAAAGTGATGGAAAGGCTAAAGAAAGAAAGGATCTGCTCATGATCCAAACATAAAAGTTCATCTATGAAACACAGTGGAGATAATGCCATGGCTTGGGCTTGCATGGCTTCTTCCGGGATGGGCTCATTAATCTTCATTGATGATGTAACACATGATGGCAACAGCAAATGAACTCAGAAGTCTACAGAAACATTTTGTCTGCCAATTTAAACAAAGATGCAACCAAACTGATTGGGAGAACCTTCATCATGCAGCAAGATAATGACCCAGAACACGCTACTCAAACAACAAAGGAGTTCATCAGGGGCAAGAAGTGGAAGATTTTAGACTGGCCAATTCAATATCTAGACTCTAGACCAAGTTTGGTGATGTCAGTGGGTCACAGGCTTGATGAAGTTATTGCAAGCGAAGAATTTCCTCCTAGATATTAAGTCTTATTTACTTTAATCTATTTTAAGTCTATCTGTTCCAGTACTTTTCCTTGCCTAAACATTTGGTGTTCTGTTAAATCTTCTCAGTTGTGTATCAGATCCAGATGTAATTACCTTGAAATAAAAGCTGAAATGTTGATCTCTTGTCTAATATTCTTGTATGTTTTTGGTTAAAACTACTTCTAAACTTACTTCTGCGCTTACTTTGACCATTACTCAAGACTTCATATTGTAGTTATGGCACATTTTTGCACACATCTAACATGATATAATAAAGAAGTACTGACATTTTGATTATTATTGTGAATATTATCGTGGCCCATAGTAATGGATAGAAATCCCAGTATTGTCTTGTCTAATTTGGCTAAAACATCTAAAGTCAAGAACAGACAAGGCCAAATCTCAAAGATAATTTGAACAGCTCATTCTTGCTGTCTCATGAACAGTTGGGGCAACTTTTATGGCATTTAATTAACAGAGATGGATTTTCTATTTTATAACCTCTCTCCTAATGATTGAGAAGGAGCTTCTGTTTAATGTAGGCCAGCTTACAACCTTGTTTTGTTTTTTAGAGTAATGTGCTCTTTAAACTGCCATGTTGTGGAAAACTTAAAGGCAAAGGGCAATTTAAGTGAATGGACCTGAGAGGCGGGAACTGTTGTTCTCTTTTATCTCAGGTTATTAAATTTGCAATCCTGTACTCCAACACACAGGCTGTTAACCTGTAATTTGGGGTCAGACTGCCAGCTCTCACTGTGTTAATATAATGGATGAAGACAGAAGATGTCTCAGAGTGATTGTACTATGTTGTTTAAAGTGAAGCTGACCATACAGATTGACTGTGATGATGTTTCATGTAGTCTGTTAGGCACATGGACAATTTCTCTGCTCTTGGTGGTATAAAGTAAAGTAGAGATGCTCTGCCCTGTTTCTATATTAGATTCATACAGTAGCTTCTCCTCCATACTCTTTGTAAGTCAAGAGCAGATCAATACACGCCACGACTCTGTTCGATAGCCCGCCTGCAATCTGACTGAAACCTTTTGGTATTTCTGTCTTATCGTATCCCATTTCTGTCTTCTGTTTTACTGATTGTAGATTTTTTTTCCTTTTTATGTTTCAGACCGATGATGCCTTGGGCCCCAACTGGAACTGGCTCTACTTCATCCCTCTCATCATCATCGGCTCCTTTTTTGTCCTGAATCTGGTGCTAGGAGTCTTGTCTGGGTGGGTTCACACTTTATTGTATTGTTTCATGTTCAAGTTGAAGGTGAAATGATAAAGTGCCAGAGGTGTAGTGGGCCTCTCCATGTTAGAGACCCTAAAAAACTGTTTTGCATTCCTCATGCTCCATATTGTGCTTGCTTCAAACAGAGATGCATTCTTTTTTTATGTTTCTCTGCTTATTTTTCCCTCCAAAGTTGCAACCCACAATGGCTGATGCTCATCTTTGTTTGCCTTTAGTGGACATTACAATTAATTGCAGGGTAGTCTTTTGTTTAATGGTTCATTCAGTTGGTATTTATCAGCCATGAGCTGAGCAGAAGGATGGCCAGTGGCAGGACTACTCAGACTGGGTTGCAGCAGAAAGCTAGTAGCTTTTTTGCATCTAAATCAACCACTTCTCCTTTTTTTAGTACTTCCAATGTTGATTTTGTATCATCTTTTTGATTCTTCAATCATTAAATCCCTGAGCATTTCTAGGTTCCCCCTCTTATTTGGAATAAGACTTGATAAGTTTAAAAGCTTAGCCTTGTTTTTGAACAGGAAGTAGGGCTAAGAGAAATGAAGTCTGCAAATCTCCTGACAGTCCTGTGTCTGCAGAAAATACAGCACTGGAGAGGTTTTTGGGCATCTGTGTTGGCTGTGTATTCGCCACTTGGTCATGTGGAGTCATTTTTTTGTTATTTCAGTGATGGACCACAAGGCCAAGCATCAACAAAATGTCCACCAAAAGTTCTAAATTTCTTGGAAATGTACCTTTCCAAAAATCTACACATATTTCCCAAAATTTCAAAGAAACTCCCTGAAATTTCAGTGAAAATTCTTGAACACTTTTTCAAATATCCAATAAAAAGTAATCCAAACTTTCTTTAAATATTCCCCAAATATAAAAGTTATCATAAAGCCTAAACATTCCAATACAATTTTCCCGAAAATTCCATAAAAATACTGAAGATTTTCAAGGAAAGCAGACTCAATCTCAATTTTCAAGGAAAACAGACTCAATCTCCGACAAACGTATGCTTCGCGTTAATGTCTGTATTTTAAGCTGGAAGTGCTTCGGTGAAAAGAAAACTCCTTCCTGCAGAATGTGCATAATACTTTATGTTGGTCGACTGTTCCGTCTTGTTTTTTTGTTATCAAATATCCCATCGAGAGGGCCAACGTGCTGTTTAGCGTCTTCCATATCGAGTTGGTTGGTCACTACCGGATCAACAGCCCATTTGCACATGCGCGGCGGCATGCTGGACGGTAACCCTACTTGGACAAACTGCCCAAAATGGGTTGCCAGAGACGTTTCAGGGATTCTAAATCATTCTGCGCTGTAGATGGGTTAATTGCGTTAAAATTTTTAATCAGATTAACCATGATGATGGATTAATCCGCATTAACGCGTCAATTTTGACAGCCCTAATTTTGAGTATTTTCAACCTGTTTGGTTTTAACAGTGTATGTACTCCAGGGATTATTTCTCTACTGTCCTACTTGTTTGTTGAGGTTCTCTTTTTTATTTCATTTTGTCAAAGTGATCAGTTTACTTTTATATTTCATAAATCTATTCCCTACCTCCTTTCTACTTGGTTTTAAGACTTGAATATAGAGTAAAATTTTGTTTTTACAAGCCTTTTCTAGTCCCTTAATAATCCAGGACTTGTCCTTAGTTCTAGTCATCCTTGGGGATTGTATAAGAGCAGTGGTAAAGTAGACAGGAATTTATCGTAAGCTGGGGATTTAAGGGTGGAAATGGCTCTAAGTAGCATGCTTCCTGTGATCGCTGGAAGTATTTGGTTGTGGGCTTTGCAAATTGAAAAACTGGCTTCAACTATCCAGTCAGCTTGTATTGTTGTCCTGACAGAAAACACAGGGTAATTTGTTTTCTTCACTGACTGGTAGCTACTGTCAATCCAAACACTACTGCTTGAGCAAGCTGTGTCTAAGTCTATACAAGTTAATTAGTTTTACAGAAAGGTTAATTGGGGATCCATTGTCATTATCTCCACAGTGAGAAAGAAGAGCTGTTCTTTCTTGCTGTCTCTCTCTCCTCTTGTCTTCTTGGTGGTTAAATGAACACAAATAGCTTTGTTCAAGTTCAGCATTTCCCCACTGACTGTCTCCAGGAGAAATGATTTTCATGTGTAACCATAAATCCCTGTCTTCTAAAAGAGCAGATAAATGATTGTGCGGTTTGGTTTGGGTTTTCAGGGAATTTGCCAAGGAGAGGGAGAGGGTTGAAAACCGCAGGGCCTTCATGAAGCTGAGACGCCAACAGCAGATTGAGAGAGAGCTCAACGGCTACCGGGCCTGGATCGACAGAGCAGGTGGCTTTAGTCGCTGCGGTCACAGCTCAGGGAGACAAGGATTTTTGGCTCCAGATAAAAAAGACAGAATCAATATATCACTTTAACCTTTAAATATAACGCTACTTCTACAACATATTGGGCCTTGATGTTTTCTCTCTGCTGGTTGTTCCACATGTAAATTAAATTACAGAAGATCTTTCACTGTCTGGGCCATCATCTGCTGCTCATTTGTAATTTTTTATGACTTTTTAGAGGAAGTGATGCTGGCTGAGGAGAATAAAACCCCAGGACCTTCAGCCCTCGATGGTAAGCCAGAAAAGATGCATTCTCCCCTGATTTCATGGTTCACATTTTCCTCCTGCTGTCCTCACACTGCTTTACATTCTGTCTCTCCTCAACTCTGTCAGATTGATGCTAGCATGTCAGCTAATGCAAATGTGCTCAAAAGGCTGTTGAGACTGTATTGTATGTGTTACTTTAGGTTTAAAGTATACTTTAAAAACTTTAAAATCCCAGACTTTTTTTTTTAAAGATAAATTCCTTAAGTATAGTCATGCTAGCTTCATGAAGGCTAAAGGGATGTCAGTGTCAGCGTCCACTGCTGTAGTCCAGCCTGAAATATTCAACAACTTAAAATTTGTAGATTCGTTGTTTTATACTGGAATGCTAGTATTGGTTTTCTCCTGATTTTTCCCCAGAGTTTGCAGTAGTTAATCATAAGAGTGGTATTGGCTAGGATTAGCATAAAAGTATTCCAAACAGAATTTACATCAGCATGTTAGCATTGTCATCATGGGCAACATTATACTGTTAAAAGAGGGGCGAAAGCACACCTAAATTTCATCTCAGCCCCTCTGAAATACTAACAGGGTCACATCAGCCTGCTAATTTTTAAGTACAGTAGAACCAAAAACTTTGCAAGTATCTTATTTTTAAATTTCATGTGCTCTCGCAAGCCAGGCATTAAGAGTCCTTTTAATAGTATAATGTTTGATCATTCAAGTATGGCTTAGTGGTAAGTAGAATTTCCTTTTGTACTATGTAGCCAAAAAACCCCAAACATGAGCAATAACTTAATAAAAAAGCAACCTTTAAATTTTTTTTCTTTTTTTTTTAAACATCCTAGTCTGTGTTTGATTTCCTTTAAAAAAAAACTCCTTGATTCCTTGATTTCCTGATCTGACTGTATTTCTTGTTGATTAAATGGAAATGTAAGGTGGCCCCGAGGCCAACTTTAGAAATGTAAGTACAAAACACATCGTACCACACATAATCAACATTTCATCAATGAAGAAATGTTTAAACACAAAAACTGCCTCTGTTTTCTTCTTCTACTTCTTTTATGTTAGGTGATTATAATCAAAAATTGACAGCTATCTTCACTTACTATAATTTTAATGTAACTTGTGTTTTATGTTTACATTACTCCCTTAAAGACAATTAACTTATTTTGTCATAAAGGTACTTTTCTTGATTGAAATCGGCTTCACTTACTAATAACACATTAGCTAGTTAGCAGATGCTAATGCTAGCTAGCTAGCTAACAATCACCATGTCACTAATATGGTGTTCATTGAGATTGTGAGGTATATATAAATTAGTATACTTCTCAGTGTGTGAATGCACTATGTGCACAAAAACACTCAAAATGTTCAGTGTTTAGTACAGAAGTATGCTATTTGAGACACACTGTACGCTGCAAAAACATTTTGAATCATCTTTATCCATAATTATATCAAAACAATATTATATCCAGTGCTTTAGTGTAACATTTATTAGCTTCATATAGCTGATAAATGCTAACAAGGAATGCTAGGTCAAGGGAACTAGCCACATTTGAAGAGAGCATTCTTGTGTTAGCCGTGTTTTTTTACTTCTTAAATAGTTATTATAACAATGTTCAGCTGCTTATTCTAGCCAAAAGCATTGTTTCACTTCAAGAGCTGCTAGCATGGCTGTACATTTTTAATTTTGTTAAAATTAAATGTCTTCCTAATTGCTAAAGACAATGAAAATCAGTCATTACCAGATATCATCTTAGGATGTTTAGCATTGTGAAAATGCTTCTCTTTTTTGCAACTTTAGTAGATTTCTTTCACTTTCATATTGCTCTGTAAGCGCTCTCATTCAAAATGAGAATAAGCTCTTATGTCACAACCCATGATCCCCCACAGTCAGCTCAAAGCCTCCTCTGACCCTCCACTGTACTTTGACCTTTCCTCCTCACTAAACCGGCAGGGCTTTTATTAAATGTTGATTGATTGGCAGCTCTCAGGAGTCTCCCAGAGTGGAGTACAGGTGGTGCCTATGGTGAGAACCGCCCTCTGCTCCGCTCCCTTGCTCACTCACCTTACCACCTCATTTTCCACACACCGCCACTCAAACATGCACAGAAGAGTATTCCACATAGAAAAACAAAAAAAGGAATATCTTGCATGGGATGCTTTCTTCTTCTTTGTTTCTTAAAGTAAACACACTTTGTAATAGTAAATATAAATGAAATGGTAAAATATGTGAATGCTAGTGAAACAGATTGTGCTTGTGCTGCTGTGATGGAAATGAATGCAGAAGCATTGAATAAAAAGAAAGGTGGTGCACTGCGGTTGCCTCAGCAACCACAGGCTTGAAAAACATGGATGTGCTTGTAATGTGAGAGTCTAAGTGTCTGTGTATGTGTTGATAGGATTCAGTCCCTGCCTTTAGCAAACACTCCTGTTTGTGAGTGAAACAGCAGCAGTGTTTGTTTTTGAATGTATGTTTCTCTGTGTATGATCCATGGCTAATTTCAAAATTCCCCAAGTAAATATTGACAGCAAGTAAGAATCAGAAATCACAACATAGTGGAAAGGTGGTAGAGGGGGGAGGGATAGGAAAGGTAATCATAAACACATCAGTCAGTGAAAAAGGTCAACGCATACTCATCACACTCTCTCCAGCATGTGTGCACTGCACGTCCTGTCCCCTGATACCGTACGGCAGCACTTGAACACAGCTCAATTCAGAGACATGCATGGGCCGCCAAGTCGCCTCTGAGCATGGTTTGCCATAAGAGATTGCAGAAATGTCGCAGAAAGTATGCGCTGAGTTGTTTGGATCATTACACAAACATTAAATGATCATTTTATCTCATCTGGCTGCAGCATTAATGAGCTCAGTTTCCCCCCTCAGCTACAACTTCACAGACAGTAGATTCTCCTGCGGATTATTCTCGCTGTGACTTCTCATCATTTGCTTCGTTTTCTTTTTTATAGCTGTTTTAGAGTTCATGCCACACTTTTATACTGCCTGAGTCTACCTTTGAATGTTTTTAAATGTGAGAGTTGTTGAGCACAAGGCATATTTTTGGGCTATGTTGATGAAAAAGTTCACAGTCCAAATCCACTGACTTATTAGACTCTCAAATTACCAAAATGGAACAATATTTGCTCATGTTGCACAAAGATCTGCTTTGTGTCACTCTTGTCACAATGTCTTCCCTTAAATCTAACTGACTGTTTTGGATTAGCAGTTTTTACGGCTTGTTCTTGGACAGATTTTGTAATCCTCTCTCTCTCTGCAGTGTTAAAGAGAGCCACCACCATCAAGAGGAGAGGGATGGATGTGGTGCATCGAGGACAACCAGGGGAAGAACAATATGGTGACATCTCCTCTGTGGGTGAGTGGGAGTCTGGACAGGAACATACAGCGCCTATTGTAAATATTATTATGTAATATTAGTAATATTATTATATTAGCCTATTATATATAAAGGTATTCACCCCTTGAATGTTCTACCCTTTTACTGATTTTATAAATCAATCATGGTCAATATAATTTGGTTTTAAAGAATCCTCTTTAATTTCAAAGTGAAAATAGATTTCTACAAAGTAATTTCATTAAAACAAAAATAAGTAAGGTTAATTAAGAAATTGCATAAAATTTCCCCCTATTTAAAGTGACTGCCCTAATTCAGCAGATGTTCAGCCAACTGGTGCCAGTAGTCTCACAATTAGTGAAATGGGGTTCACCTGTGTGCAGTGAATGTGTCTAAAGTGATTGTAGTGTAAAGACACCTGTGTCTGGAAGGTCCAGTCACTGGTGAATCAGTATTCATGACTACCATTACACCATGAAGGCAAAAGAACACTCCAAGCAACTCAGAGAAAAGGATAACTAAAAGTGTTAGTCAGGGGATGTATACAGAAAAATTTCCAAGGCACTAAACATTCCCCAGAGTTCAGTTAAATCCATCATCAAGAAATGTAAGGAATATGGCACATGTGTAAATTTGCCTACATCAGGCTGTCCCCACAAACTGAGTGGCGCTGCAGGAAGGAGACTAATGAGAGAGACCACCAAGACACCTATGACTACTCCGAAGGGGTTACAAGCTTCAGCAGCTGAGATGGGAAACTCTGCATACAAAAACTGTTTCCCGGGTTCTTCACAAGGCAGAGCTTTATGGGAGAGTGGCAAAGAGAAAGCCAATTTTAAAGGAAAATCACATTTAATCTTGACTAGAGTTACCAAAGGGCATGTGGGAGACTCCATAGTCAAGTCGAAGAAAGTTTTTTTTTTGTCCGATGAGCCCAAAATTATGCTTTTTGGCCATCAGACAAGACCTATGTTTGATGCACCCCAAACACTGAGTTGTTTTGTTTTTTCTTTTTCGTTTTTGTCTTTTTGCATCAAAAAACCTAAATTATACTGACCATGATTAATTTATAAAACCAATGACGGGTATTACATCCAAGGGGGTGAAACTTTTTATAGCCACTGTATATAAATACAGCCAAAAAAGTAAAAATGGAATCAAATGCAACCTGATTTAAAAGCACTCACTTTCCGTCTCTTTCTAAATCTCCAAAGGCATCCCAATGGGCAGATCAAGTATCAGGAGTTCCAAGCGAGGTCCAACAGCATATTTTCGGCGCAAAGAACGTCTCCTTCGTATCTCCATCCGCCGTGTGGTGAAAACACAAACTTTCTACTGGACAGTGCTGGGCCTTGTTGCTCTCAACACACTGTGCGTGGCCATCGTTCACCACAACCAGCCTCTGTGGCTGTCCAACTTCCTCTGTGAGTCACCCTTCATATTAGAAACTCCTTGGGTAATTGTAAAACTCTATTGGCAAGTTTTTTTAATTAAAATTCGATTTGATTTGATTTTTGTTGCAGACTATGCAGAGTTCCTCTTCCTCGCTCTGTTCCTGACAGAGATGTTTCTAAAGATGTACAGTTTGGGACCACGTCTCTACTTCCACTCCTCCTTTAACTGCTTTGACTGCAGCGTCAGTACTCTGTCTCCCTTTCTCTTTTTGTTTTTCACAAAACCAAGTGTCTGTCTCTGTAAACTCTGCAGCATCAGCCTTATTATATATATCTGCTGTCACTGTCTGGATTGTATCATATTTACTTTTTCATCTCTCTCTTTGTCACTTTTTCAAAGATAAACACAAACATTTATCCATTTGTCTATTTGAATTTAACGTTTAATTCCTTATATACATTTTTATTGATTATGTACAGGTATATCTTTAAAAATTAGAATATCTTGAAAAAGTTCAATATTTTTTGTCACTCATTTGAGAAAGTGAAACCCATATATTATATAGACTCATTACACATAGAGTGAAGTATGTCAAGCCTTTATTTCTTGAAATATTGATGTTTATGGCTTACAGATAATGAAAACTCAAAATTCAGTGTCTCAGAAAATTAGAATATTGTGAAAAAGTTCAATATTGGAAAGTCATGGTGTCATACCCTAATCAGCTTATTAACTCAAAACAAGCAAAAGTTTTCTGAGCCTTTAAATGGTCTCTCAGTCTGGGTCAGTAGGCTACACAATCATGAGGAAGACTGCAGACTTGACAGATGTCCAGAAGACAGTCAATGACACCCTCCACAAGGAGGGTTAGCGGTGGAGAAAAAGAACTGGACTGTTGCTCAGTGGTCCAAAGTCCTCTTTTCAGATGAAAGTAGATTTGGCATGTCATTTGGAAATCAAGGTCCCAGAGTCTGGAGGACAAATTTTCATTATCTGTAAACCATAATCATCAACATTTTAAGAAATAAAGGCTTGAAATATTTCACTCTGTAATGAGTCTATATAATAAATGGGTTTCATTTTCTGAAATGAGTGCCAAAAATACTGAGCTTTTCATATTCTATTTTTTTTAAATGTACCAGTATCTTTGAAGCTTGTGTATATCTCTGCAGGTGATTGTTGGCAGTATCTTTGAGGTGCTGTGGGGTTTCTTCAGACCCGGCACTTCCTTTGGTATCAGCGTCCTGCGTGCTCTCCGTCTGCTGAGAATCTTCAAGATCACCAAGTTAGTGCAGCAGCCCTCCTCGCTCTTTACCATCTGTTGAGCTTGCTCGTCATTTTTACATGGAACATTTCACTGTTGGCTAAAGGCTAAGTGCCTAAGAGCCTGTAATTTTTCTTAAATTAGCATGATAGGACAATTTTTTGTGTGGGATGTTTGGCATTTTTTTTTAGGTATTTCATCAGTCTCTATTTATATGATGTTATTATCTCATGACACTTCGCAAAAGGAGTAAGTTCACTGTGCTCTTTATTATAATATTTACAAAGACCAAACATTAATCTGCAATGCGCAAAATGTAGCAAAGTAGCAGTGGCAAGAAAAACTTCCTCAAGCCAAACCAGATCCATTTTGAACAGCCATCTGCTGTGACTGTGTTTGACTTGCAGAAAAGGAGAAAGAAATATTCAAACAAATAAAAACAACAGCAATTAATGAAACAGCCGTATGGCTACAGAGATAATGGTACCAGTATGTGTAGTGTTAGCAGGGATATCAAAGTATGGCAGAGGAGTGGTTAATATATTATTGTCATTAAGGATAAGGATAAGGATAAACTTTATTGTCCCCTGAGGTAAATTTGTCATGGACAAAAGTGCAATTTAGCTTCATTAGTGACTATAATGACAATAAAATGATAAGGGTAATTTTAGTAGTATCACAGCACATCAGTTGTCATAATGATAGCATATGTGAGATATTAATAGAAGATATAAAGCAGGCAACCAAGTACTTTTGGAACGTAGCTTAATTCAAGATGAAACCAGGAATAAAACATCTATAGTTCATGAACAACAACTTAAGTTTTGTTATTGAACTCATATTTTGCATTATTTATTTATTCTTTGATGAGGCTCACAGCAATTAACTAAACCAAAACACATTTAAAAACATATTAAAGACACAAAGCATAGCAACTGACAAAACCAAGTGTTGTCTACATAGCCTCCATACATATGCACGACCTTACCTTTTCGCCAACTGCACTCACACAGTAACATATAACTAGATACTTGTGATAATCACAGTTCATAGACAGAAAGATAAATGCAGAGACATTGCATGTAGAACTTCAATAGTTTCATGAATTAAAATAGATTTTTCCACAGATTTAAGAATACATTTATGTCACATTGAATGTCTTACAATGTACAGTTTAACAGCACGACCTGACATGTCATTTTTTCTAGTCTTTCTATCCTATGTCCTTGTCAAAGCCTGAAATCTTTATTACAAACAATGAAAAGCAAGCAGCCAGATGTTACTTTGATCTGCTATTGAACTAACCGCTTTCTTGCCTAGATTGTTTTCTACTTGTTAAAATTTATAGTCGCCAGTCTAAACTGATGTATGCAACCAGTGGATTTCACCAAGTTTCTAAAAACAAGCTAAGACAGTTTTTACATTTCTAAAGTATTTTCTGCATTAATGTGAAATGTTGTGGCTCTTAAGGTACTGGGCATCTCTAAGAAACCTGGTGGTCTCTCTGATGAATTCCATGAAGTCCATCATCTCTCTCATCTTCCTCCTCTTCCTCTTCATCGTTGTCTTTGCACTTCTTGGCATGCAGCTCTTTGGTGGCAGGTAGAGTTCAGTTTTCTCCTACAGTCCCTCAAGAAGGGTCCAAACACTTACAATTCAGTGCATCATTTTGTAAGAATCCATAATAGATAAAACAGTCTGTTTATGTTTCCTGCTGGATGCAAAACTCCTAGAACTATAGTCAAGACACATTTGTACACATGAAAACAAAGCTGAAGAAGACTTCATGGTTCAGTAGATTTCCTCTTTATTGAACCGATGCGGTTGAAGGAAGAATAGATTGTCTGTAGTCCTGTTCACTGTTGTTTTCATTATACAGAGACACTGTGTGATTTAAGACTCTGCCTTTGTCGCACACACAGCCACTGTTGCTTATTTTCCCCTAGAGTCCAGGGCTGTTTCCCACAAGCTGTCACTTATATATATTCTGGCTGAGGTAGACACAAACTTGCCTCCAAAATCCAAAGAAATCATCCAGCTACCGAGAGGAGAAGAGAATTGATTTCTCTCCGGCCTCAAAAATAAATAAACTATACCTAGTTCTGCTTTTTTTAAGGCTTGTATGTGTCATATCTTTCTCACAGGTTTATCTTTGAAGACTACACTCCAACCAACTTTGACACCTTCCCTGCAGCCATCATGACTGTCTTTCAGGTTTGGAAATAAACCCTGACAGTTTATTGCTCTATACTTTACACACATTTATCACTGCAAATAGCATTTTATAAGAAAAAGAGAGTTAAGTTTTATATATTCAAAGTTCATAGCTTAGTTTAAGTGATGGGTTTGTGGATGATTTGTGTTTTTATGTGTGTTTTTACAGATCCTGACTGGAGAAGACTGGAATGAGGTGATGTATAACGGCATACGCTCTCAAGGAGGAGTGAAGTCTGGCATGTGGTCCTCCATCTACTTTATTGTGCTCACACTGTTTGGAAATTGTATCCTTTGATAAAGAAGTATCAGTTAATGAATTTTTTAGCCATGCAGCAGGCATGTACATTAGAAGAATCTGACCCTGGTTTTATATTACTCAAACAGACAAAGAGCTTGACATCCTCCTGTAAAGGGGAAGTTTGAAAAAGGTTGCAAAAAGACGTAGAACAGTAAAAAAATAAAAACTACTGTTGGCCAGTAGATGAACTACTTTAGAAGGATACAAATATATATATTAAGGTTAAATACATGCAGTACACGTTATAGCTACCAGGGTGGCCCCACCCTATCACAATCATCCTCTCAACCATACTAATACACAAAATAAGGCTCTACCAGCCGCTAGATGGCAAAAGTCAGAGTTGTCTTTTTTTTATTGATAGATAAAGTTTACGATTTTAAATCATTTGAAATTTCTCTTTGCTTTATGGAAAGCATGCCATGACCCCCCTTCACTCTCATGGCCCCCCTGGGCGTCCTTACCCCCATTTTAGGAACCACTGGCCTAGATTACCTAAATTATTTACTGTTATCACCAAATAGGAGCATATTTGCTTAAAGGGTGGGCAATTTCCACATCTAAAATCCCAGAGAGTGAGAGATCACAGACAACAGGGTACTTTTTTTTCTTTTACACAGGTCAGGTCGGGAATGGGAGCCTTTACAGGTCCAACCTTGGTTTTGGCCATCCAGGCCAGCACCAGGCCCATGCCCCATCTCTCCAGGTATCTTGCCAGTAGACCCCTCTACGAAGCACGTAGATGCCCACCGGCATCTGGACTAGCCCACTGGGTCCTGGGCACTTTATGCTGTAAGTTGGATCAGGCCAAGGAAAGCCTGGCAGGTGTCTGTAAAAGCCCAGCTGCCATTCTGTATCAAGTAGCTGACCCTTCCCATCCCCGCTCTCTTGAGCACATTAGCATTAGACACAGAGTCTCACCAACAATCCCTCAAAATGCCCCTGAAAGAAGTTGTCACAAGAGAGTCCAGTTGGCGCCTATGGATATCAGTCAACATCCAGGTCTCACAATAGTCTAGTAACACCAGGAGGACCAAGGACCTAAAGACTCTTTAATCCACATTCTCAGACACTGGGAATGCCGTACTGTCTTGCTCAGCAAACCCAGAGCCCCATGTAAGAGTTCAAGTCTGCGGTTGATGGATTATAGCCATAGTAGGTGAACTGCTCTACAACTTCCACACTCTCACCAATCATTGACACAGATTCGATGGCAGCATCCCAGGCATCCCCAAATTCCTGGATCTTTGTTTTGGCCCTGTTCTGGACATTGCCAAATAACACTCCAGACTTTGCTGCCCATGCTGCCCACACCATTATCCAGCCCCTACAGGTACTGAAGGGCAGAACAAATGAACATGCACATGTACACAAACAAATCAGAAAAACAAGAGGGGTATCACATTGTCACTAAAATTGATACATATCTAAGGTCCCTCACAGCAGATGAATGTGAAGATGGGTTTTTTTAGGTGTTCCTGATTGCACTCTGCCATCCTCCTTAACTTCGCTGTGACCAGACACGCTACTGAACGTCTTCTTGGCCATTGCTGTGGATAATCTTGCCAATGCACAAGAGCTCACCAAGGTAATAAGAGATGAACAGAAAAGATGTAAAATGAAACGTGTCTATTTTCTCTCCCCACATTATGTTGAATTATTAAAACCCATTGATGTCACAGTTCTGTCATCTTTGCCTCTTTTGATCAGGATGAAGAGGAAGCAGAGGCAGCATTCAACCAGAAGCATGCTCTCCAGAAGGCAAAGGAGGTTGGACCGTTGTCCTCCTTCATGTCTTCAGAGTAAGTGTTGCTCGTATCCACACTCTCCGCTTGACCTCACCCTCCTTTTCCTCTCCCTCTTCTCTTCCTTCCTCCAGGATTATCAGTATAGCTTAGCATGAGTATCCCAATGCTGATACGTATAGCAAGGCTATCTTTTGATTCAGTAAATTTAACTTAATACTTAAAAACCAAAACAGTTACATAAGGCTTATTTATACAGATTTTACAGATGTGGATTTGACAGCGCTCAGGGTTTGCTACTGTGAGACTTGTTGATATGTCTTTACAGAAGAGTCTACCATCTAGCCTCTGCCTGCTACCGGCACTGTCATTTATTCTGAATTGGAGCCTAATGTATGTCTCCATGGTTACTGGTTCCATTCCAGATGGGAGGTGCCTCTGTTGTTGTTATGGAGACAGGATAACTTAGTGTCCAAATTAACATGGCATCTTCTTTTATACTTGTATGCTTTTGATTTATGCAGTAACATTCTTGTTTTCTCAACGCTCAGGTTTCCAGCCTGCAAAATAGATCATTGTTTTTTTCTCAGGGAATGTTTTCACATTGTTGTTATAGTTGGTGAAAGTGCATGTGCATGCACAAGAGTGAGGACCTCTGGCATTGTGTGCACGCTGTGTAATGAGAAACATGCATCTGTTGCATGGGCATGTGGAAGATTCTTCAAGATAATAACAAAGTTATATACCCTCCTCTCTTGCTGTCTTTCTATTACTCTGGAAGCCTCACTGTTGCTCCCAAACTTCCTCCCTAAAAAAACAGAGACAGTGAGATGGAGATGTGTTTTAGTTTAAGTGTAGCCAGCTGAGGGTCAGGCTCCTGTCAAAGACCATAGAGGAGACGGGAATACCACGGGGTCGACTAGAACGCCTTAGGTATTCAGAGTGGACGCTCTGAACTTTTGAGGGTTTCTAGTCTCATCTCTCGATGTCAGCTATGAAACCCCTGGCGGTTCAGACCCTGCCGACCTTGGAGAAACTTGCACGACAGCATTTGCTCAGTAAGAAAAAGGATGCAGCATGTTGGAGGCTGATCATGATTTCAGCTTCATGTATCAAAGGAAGAAAAACAGAGATAACACACACAAAATGCTTTTATGGCCTATAAAATGACAGATACAGGGACTGAAACATCTGAAAAGTATTTGAGTGTGTTAAAGTCCCTGTAAAGTGAAATCCAAAATGTGTGTCTCAACAGACTAGATATGTTGGAATAAGGGTGCTGTTTTTATGCAAAAACACTGAGATCTATGTGTGACTTAGTTTTGGATTTAGACCATTAAAAAGTTTTTTCACCTCTTTACTGCCTTGTTTTAATTTGGTCAGGGCAACAGCCATAAACATCACCGGTGGCTATGGTGAATTGCCCTGCCCTCCTTACGCTTTGATATAAAATCACATAGCAGTTCATCTTAATACAGTCTTTTGTTAGCCAATGTCTTTGCCTTCATTGAAAGTTAACAGCCATCTACACTGTTCATTTTTAGATGAATTTCCCAAATCTATCAGTCTTCATGGCCTACAGGTCATTAAAAGTATCACAACATAGAGATTTGTGCCAGTAAATTTAAACCCGTAACTACAGTTTCTACCCTGTCACAGAGCCAGGCAGCTGCACTCTGAGGGAGAGGCTCACTGCCAGGGTACTTGACTATTTTTCACTTGAACCAGATGCAGCAGGAACAAACATTTTGCCTGCTGAAGGTGTGTTTTAATATATTTCTCTTGTCTTTAGTCCTGGTTGATTAAAAAAGTAGGTTGTGACTGTCTCTCTCCAAGCAGCCACAGTTCAATCCCGCTATCCGTAAGCACTGAAACACTAAAATTAGTAGTGCTTCTGATGATAGACATGTTCTGTTCATCATAAAAGCCTCCTATGCAAATCATCATTGAATACTTTTATTTTGAAGAGCAAAATTAGGAAATGGAGTTTTTTCAGCAGCAACTTAACAACAAAGATGTCTCATAAACGGGGGAGAGACTTAATTTCACATAACTTAGACAATGAGATATAAGGAATAACTGAAGAGTGAATGCAGGCTGAGAGAAACAGACTTTCTTTACCCTGTCTGCCTGTCATGACAAAATTGTGATTGTTTCTCTGGTGGCTTAAAAAAGAGAGTTGTAACATAGCAGCATAGAGGACAGATGATTCCTCCATTCAGGTTGGAGCATTGGAGCATTTCTTTATAATTTGGAAGATTGTGTTTCTTGTGAGTGGGCGTGGCTTTAGATAATTCAACCAACACGCCCACACCATCCTAGAGCAATTTTTTTTGTTTTTCATGTTTTTGAAGCTTAATTTTATAAACTTAGAGATGTTTTTCATGACTGAAATATGTTCTGGTGGTTCATAATACAGTGGCCTACCATGCAACAAATCTAAAATACAGATTTTTAAAAATCACTTTACAGGGACTTTAAGGGTTTCTCTTCCACTGTGGGGTCTGTAAACTCTCTTGACAACCGCGAATATATTGAGCTAATATTTATAAGGCTCAGGACTTATATTCGCTGCATTTACCACTGCTAGCATGTCCGACAAGAATGCTATTGTTCTGAGGTTGTTCAGGACTGCATCCCGATGTGGTGTTTTTTGCTCAGAGGGTATCTAAATATGCACACTTTTTCCTGTGTTCTCTGATGGAGCCCATCTCTTTGTTTCCTTCCTGTACCCATACTGCAGCTCAGATTGTCTAACATCTCTACCTGACTTTAAATGTCTTCTTATCAATGTTGCGCTTACTTATGTTTTTATGAATGTTTAAATGTGTCTAATACTGACACCATCCTGTTTGTCAATGTTTCGCTTGGCTCCAGTGGAGACACAGAGCAAACCAATCAGTTTTCAACATCTAAATTCACCCCGTTTTTTGTTAATTACTGACAAAGAATGGATGTGGAATTAAAAAAAATAATAATATCTTTATTTTAAAGAGCATTTTTCCAATTAGAAATGTGGACAAAGCAGTCATTTAACAGTCTACAAACAGTTGTTTTTTGCAGACGGTGTATTTGCTGTGTGTCTCCTGGCCTGTTTTGTCTCTGCTAGAAAAAGCACTAATGTCTTGTTTTCAACCAATCGCTCATTGATAACACGGACCACACAAGAGTCCACGCTCCAGTAAGTAACACTGTTCACTGTTCGGCTCTAAAACTGTCCCACGCTCATCCTGCAATGTGTTCTGTTCTCAGTCCGTCCTGTTCCTCCTACCTCTCCCATCCTATTCATTTCCACCTTTTTTATTCCACTGATTTCCCTGTGCATCATACTTCTTTTTTATTCAAGCCACATCACAGCTCACAGCTTGGTTTATTTATCACTGAACATCTTCATTGATCCAGTAAATGATTCATTTTGAGATGAAATCTCTCTGTTGAACATCAGCATATAGCAGCTGCTATGTATTGTTACATGCCTTTTTCTGCACCAGTATATATGTAAATGTTAATTTAGTTTTACTAACTAAGGGAAAATAAAGAGTAAAGTTTTGACTGCATCTTTTTGTGCAATGTACAGAATCCAAATAAAAAATAGTGTTGGCTCTGGATCAATTTATTACACACAAAGTTAAAGCGGATATTAATGCTAACAGTATATTTTAAATGAGTTTCAAACATGAAAAAAATCTCTGCTTTTGTGTACCAACATTTCTTTTTCTCTATCTTCTCAGGGGAAGCAGGAGGAGGCGGCCCTACCTGTACAGGAAGAGAGCCATCCACCGCAGCCGGCCCACCTACTCCTGCTCCCTGGAAGAGGCCCAGGGCAGTGTCAGGGAGGGCCGTCCACCCCCTCCACTCAACCCCTCTAACTCTTTCATGTCCAGGAGAGAGAGGAGAAAAAGGATGACCATGTCCGTGTGGGAGCAGAGAACCAGCCAGCTGCGGAGGCACCGCCAGATGTCCAGCCGTGAGATCCTGTTCAGCAGCCCGAGTGAAGAAAAGGATGGGCCACCTGCTTCCGGACGTCCTCTGTCACTGCACCGAAGGGCCATGGAGCACATGGCCTCTGGGAGTTTGAAACACTTCACAGACCCCTTAGCCTCTCCGGTGAAGAGTCAGGCTTTAGGTTCCTCCATGTCTGTGGATGCTGCCCTCTGTGGAGACATACCTGAACCGCCAATGTCGGTTCTGGTGCCAGAGTCATTGGATCCTACAAATGTGTCATCTGGTATTCCAGATCCCATCAAAGAGAGTGGAAAACTGGATGTAAACAAGAGTCACAACACCTTTAATGAACGCAGAAGCCCTAGGTTGAATGGCGAACGTCAGCACAGGGCGGTAAAGAAGTTTCGACCTCCTGATAACCTTGACGTACTGACTCCTGAGAAAGGCCATGGTGGGATGAGAGGTAGGAGGCATCACTGTGACCATCAGAGCGGCTCCAGAAGTCAGGGGTCTTCACCTGGAAATGGAAGCCACTTGACAAACATCCCACTCAGCCAAGAGAGCAAGAGAAACCCAGAGAAGGAGGAAGAGAAGGAAGCAGAGGTCAGAAAGGAGGAGGGGGAGTCCAAACCTGAAGAGAGCAGGTAGGACCATTAAACATGTTTTATCCGAAGAAGAGACAAAAATAAGATTTAAAAAATCTCTCTAGTCAGATTTTTCTGAGCGTGTTACATTTACGTTTTTAATACCAGTGGCTTTCACTGATCTTAAGTTGTTAAAAAAGACAGACGTGTCTTTTAATTGGACTTAAGTGATGATAATAGTAAAGGACTTTGTTGTAACCCAAGTTTTATCAATTAAACTCTACTTTTTCCACCCAAATTAGAGTCATGTGTGCTGCAGATTTGTATCAGCTTGTAAAGGCTGCATGTCTGTGTAGGCACTGACATAGCCATGTTTAGGCATTGGCATTAAGTTTTATGCTCTGTTTCTCTATGGTGGTTTATATGAAGGGTGAAAGTAACAAAAATTAAATGCTAAACGTGGAGGTGATAGAAACGCCTGTGAATTGAATAATGAAGTGATAAAAATTCATTTGAACCAAAAAAATAAGTGTTAACATATAAGTAAAGCTATATTTGATCACTTTTTTTTTAATTAGCGTTCCTGCAGATCCTTGAAAAGTATAGTCTTAAACTGCACACTTGAAAGTTAAGGCCATTAAAAGTCTTAAATAGTCTGATTTTGACTAGTCAGAGGTTTTACATTTTAGAAGGCACTTTGACCATGACATTTCATTTTCCAATCTTTGCATATAGCCAACCTTGTATGTTGGATGTTCTAAATTTCCTGGGGGAGACTCTCGCCAATTTTATCTGACTCACTGTGATTTAATAAACTCTGTACTGCTGTGAAACACTCGTCCAGTTCTTTCACACTTAAGCAACCAGGTTACCCACTTAAAAGTCCTTGCAGTCCACCCTTATTTCAACAGGTTGTCTGCTTTTTTATAGTTCAATTGCTCAGCACAACTGGGAAAAAGTGTTATGATGAATATCACCATATAGCATTTAGACAGAATAAAGGCTCTAAATGTGTCTGAAATCACCATAATTTGTGCTTTTGTGACCAAAACATTTCTCCTGCTCTTTATATTTTGACATTTCATGGGAAGGTCATTAAATAAGAAAACTCAGCCCATGCCTCTCATTCTCAACCGTTGAACGTGCAACAAGTGGTTTAAATTTGTCTCAGTTCAGGTCTTAAAAGGTCTTAAAAAGTCTTAACTTTGTTTTTTAAAATCATGTAGGAACTCTGTTAATTCATATGAGTTTTAATCACTTCCACTTTTATCGTTTAATTTTTGTTACTTTCACCCTCAATAGTTTTACTATGCTATACAGTAAAATACCTTGGTTTTTAAGGTTTAAAGGTGCAGTGTGTAGAAATTGGAATTTTAGCGACATCTAGCATTCAGATTTTAGAATGAGCCCATTGTCACCAAAACGTCACATCACTAAGCGACGAGAGCCTGTGCAGACCAAAAAGGATCGTGAGCCAGACATCATTTACAGCAGTGACGAGGTGAGGGTTTATTCATTCATTTTTGTAACCATTTTTATAAATTATAGGTCAGTCTTCTTCTCCGCCTGCCTTCCAGGTAGATTTCAGGATCGGCGGGCAGGTTCATATTTAAAAATCGCGTTTTGCTCTTTCTGTCCCCAAAACATTGCCGTAGACAACATGGCGGTTTGTTATGTCAGCCTCTGTGAGCGTGACCGGCGGTAATGTAAATTTAAAAAGCTTTTTTCTAATTTTGTAAAAAGAAATCAAAAGTTTTAAGGGGATGATTGTACACTTATTTTAACATACTTCACTTAAATGTATAAACATTATATCCCATTTATACCGTTTCTGTTCGGCGAAATGCTGCCAACTTCTACACACTGCACCTTTAAAGGTTTTACCAATCCTGAATATGCTTGCCAAATTAAAAATTATTTCCATTAATGTAGGGACATGCTTCAAAACAAGTTTCCACGTTCAAATCCTGGCAAAAGAGGCCCCTCTATGTGGAATTTGCACCTCATGGCTCAGTCAAAAGCCTTATTCAGACTGCCAGTTCAAGGCCAACGTTTATGCCCCTGTGACACCTTGCCGTCAGTATGAATGTCACAGAGGCGTAATGGTGGGACAAAGTAATCCTCCCTCTGTGCCGGCATCAGAGGTCAAATCAGGCATAGCCCGGGCTGTTTGCTTGTACCCCATGCCTCTGTACCTTTATGTGAAATCACAGATACCAACATTACAGTACTGCAGAATGAATACAGATGTACAAAGCTAGAATAATGGCAGAATTTGTCAGGGCAATGTTATGAAATCACAAGGTTATAGAAAAATTATGAGGTTAGTTGGTGATTCTTAATTCCCATAAGTGTGAGTCAGTCTGGTTAGATATCCCCACTTCTCGCCCATTGACAGTTGAGATTTTCTCCAGCCCAGGCAACCCCAAACACACAGATAATGACTAAATAGATGAATAATGGAAGAGGAGATGTTATTGGACCTCAGACCTGATTCTGCCCTTCATAGCTCACTCAGACTTCCTTCTTTATTGCATTTAGGCTGCATTTTTTTGTTTACATCATTTGCTTTCAGTGCCTCCAAGACAGGGAAAGGAACTTTTGAGGCTTTTTGACAGAAGCTTGCAAAAAAAAGTAAAAGCCAACCCCTCCAATCTTTATTGAAATTGCAATAATGAGGTTTCTTAAAATAAATTGCCTTCCTTAGCTTTCAATGGATAGTCAACAGTAGAGAAATGACTGAAATGAGGAAAGAGAGAAGGGAAACAACCTGCAGTTTTGAGCAGGCACTCCTTATTGTCAACCAACAACTGTCAGAATAAATAAATAAAGGTGTCACTAAGTTTGATGCTGTGGCAGACAGTATTCAATATATTGGTACTAAATTTCTGACAGGGGCTTAAACTGTTGTCTTATTAGGTCTCACAGTTTTCCTCTCTGTCACTCTTTTACATTATTGTTCTATTTTTGGGGCTGTGACTGTCACAAGTATCACAACATGTCCTCACTTTCTCCCTGTGCAGTGCTGAGTAGCCCAAGAACTGAAATTCTCCTCAGAGACTATCACCCAGGTCCCAATCTGGCTGATTTCAACACTGATTTTTGTGCTTCTGAGTATGAAATCCTTCTAAAGCCTCATCTGTATTTCCAGACAGGGTGAAAAAAGTGAAGGAGATGGTGGGAATTCTCCAGAAATTCTCACAGTTGATCAGTGTCCTCAGACACAGGAAGAACCTCCTCAGCAGACAGAGCAGCCTCCTCCTGCCATCCCAGAGAGCACCAGGGAGGAGGAAGAGACTGAGCAGGAGCACGAGAAAACTCAGCTCAGCTCTAGCGTGATCATTGACATGCCTAATGTACAGTCATCTCTGGAGCTCTCCACGATCACAGGTAACTAAGATCATATCCTTAAACTTTAATAGGGCACTCATTGAAATACTTGGAAATTTAAGCCCTAGAATATTATGGACATCCCAGCATTTTTTTACTTTTGTCACTTATGTGGCAGGGCCCTGTCTTCTCTGGCTTAGGGCAAACCTAAAGATAATAAAATTATGAAGAGAATATGTTAATTTTGGGGCAGGGGCACAATTTTTGAGATTATAAATTCATATATTTACAAAAAAAACGAAGAATTGGGGACTTTAAAATGTCAGAAATGTACGAAAAAAGAAACTCACAGTTTCCAAGCTGAAAAGGTCTCAAATTTTCACATTGAAAACCAGAAAGATTTGTAGATTTTCAAACCATACATTTATAGCAGTTTAGAGTTGAGAATTCACAAGAAACCAAACTGAATACAGTGGTTGGATTTTTGACTTTTGAATCTAAAAAATGTCTGTTTTGGTTGATGTACATTTAAGACATTTAAAGTAAAAAATCAACTTTTCTTGCATAAATTGTGAAATAACCTCACTGTTAGTCTAAAAAGATTTTATTCTTGAAAACAAAAAGATCATATTTATAATTTATATATAAGAGTGGCCCTAATGCACCATTGCAATATTGGGTAGTTTATACATAGGTCTTTTTTCAGGAACAAGGGCATGTAGGTCTATTTGATTCAGATTTTGTCAATTAAAATTGATGTGCACTTTCCAAGTGGATAATGGGGGGCGGGGGGCTTAGCTTTTCTTAAATACGAGTAGGGGCGGCCCTATGGAAAAAGGTTTGGAAACACTGCTATAGAATACAAATGAGTTAGTTGTCAGGAAAATACCCTTAGTTTGGTTTGCTAGATACGTTAGCCATATGTTTTAATAAAGACAGCGTTTTACACCCCTAGTTTGGTGTATGTCCAAATATTGTTCCTTTATTTTTCACTCTGAAAATTTCATCATCGCTAGAAATCCATCCATCCATTTTCTATACCCCTTATCCCTTTGGGAGTCGCATAGGGGCTGTAGCCTATCCCAGATATCATTTGACGAGAGGCAGGGTACACCCTGAACTGGCTACAAGTCAGTTACAGAGTTGACATATAGAGACAGACAGCCAGGCACTCTCACATGGACCACTACTGATTGGTTGGATGGTGTGATGTCACTCTTTGGGACATTGACTTATCTCCAGTTATTGGCTGAGAAAAATCATGCTGGTTTTACTATATCACAGAGAGTTGGGGGAGGCCTCGAAGGAAGTCTCACTGTGACCATATATGGTTCCTTGCCCCATAAAGGGTTAACTACTCATCAGTGTGCAGCCTTACTACTGCTGGTTTTAGATTTACTTCAGATGGGAAATAGGTAGTGCGGTTCCACATTTCATATCAGCTGCACCTTGGATAAATTGTTGCCTCCACAGTTCAGGCATTTTGGGAGTCAGTGACTCATGTCATCTTTAAGCTAGCCCCCTTATTTCTCTGATTCTTCTTACCACTGCTTGCCTCGATCTATTCTCAGCAGATATTTTTTAGCCTTGTAAAGACTGAGCTTGTAGGTTTTTTGAGGCTTCTTGTAAGGCAACTGTTCTTCATCTCCTCCTCTCCTCTTTTTCCTGTCCCTCTTCAGTAAATAACAAAGACTCTGAAACGTGTAAATCAGAAAAGGAGGAGGCAGAGGAGACAAAGCCTGTGAACACTGTGATTCCAGACAGCATGTTTATCTTCAAACCTGACAACCCGTAAGTTATAACCATTCTCCTCTCCCCCTAGAAATCAGGATGGTTTTTCTTATTATAATGGCTATAGTATTCATTTATAGACACTCACAGTTTTGACTTGTTCAGAATGTAATCTTTAATATTCTCAGAGTTTGCATTTGTGTTAAACCCTGCAGCCTGCAGATGATAAGCTTTCACTGTGTCACTTTGTGGTTTCTGACCTTTGTGTCACATCTTTACTCCACCATCTGCTCTCCTTCAGGGTGCGCAGAGTGTGTCACTACGTGGTCAACCTCAGGTACTTTGAAATGTCCATCCTGCTGGTCATAGCTGCCAGCAGTATAGCACTAGCTGCTGAGGACCCGGTAGCCACCTCCTCTGACTGGAACAAGGTTTGTGCCGCCTCTTCACACTCATCAGCCCTCTGACAGATACAGTATAAATTACTTCATAGGAGTGTAAATCATTGCTGCTTCTACCATCGCTTGAATCAATCTTGAGATACAATTTCAATCACTTTTTATCTGTGCCATGGGTCTAATAGCTCTCTTCATCTACACTAAAATGTGAACACTCCAGTAAGATACACATTTCTAACAGCTAGCTCCTTCAATTGTTTCACACAGACTTTTGGTGGAACTTGATGGGGGGCAGTTTAATCCTTGATGAGTTAGGAAATGAAGTCTGAGTCACACTCAGCATGGATGCTGATAAGAAGAAATGTTTTAAGTTGTGTTACCATCATTTCAAGTTTATGAAATTGAATAGTGCCATTGATTGTGTATCATTCTATAGTTAGACATATTATTGTTATGCATGTTACGTGTGTAATGTGTATGATGTGTGTTCCTCTGTTTTTCACTCGTTGCAGGTTCTGCGATACTTTGATTATGTTTTTACAGGAGTCTTCACTTTTGAAATGGTTATTAAGGTGAGATCATAATTATACCTGACTGTTTGGGGACTGATTGCAAGAATTGGTAGTAAAACTCAAATTGAACTTTTTGAAGTGTTTAATTATTCACCCAGAAAGCCTCTGTGTTAGGCTCTATTTTATTATGTGAGCTTCAGCTACCGCCTACTAGCTCTTCCACCTAGGCTTATCAGAACAGCAGTTTGGGTCTGCAGGCTTCATCAGAGGAAAACAAAAATAACTAGGCTAAAATTAATCATTTCACCTCAGTTTTGCACTTCAGCAGCTGACACAGAGTTTTCAGAAGGTAAACAGATCATGCCAAGCTTGTCTAATTATTTGCCATTAGAAGACAGCTATAGCTAAATATCAGCTTACTTGGATGTCAAATTTCCTGTCAGCACTCAAGGTCGGGGTCAGTTTCTCCAATTTATCTTCATAAAGTTTAAGAACGTCTGTAAAACGCCAGCGTTCAGTAAGGCGGGGAACTCTGGATGGGGAGTGATGCAGGCTGTAGGTGTCCGTTAGTTATTATCCTTGATCAGAAATGTCCTGAGAAAGTGTTGTAGCCCCACTCATGACAACAGTAGCTGTAGTGGGTATTAGCTCACAGTTTCTACACCTATACCAGCAGGTAAATTAGGAACTCTCCTGCGAACAGTCTCCACTAAAGTTTCTCTCCCCTTTTTACTGAGTCTTCATCTGTAGAAGTTCCTATGTGTACTTGATTCATAAAAGTATTCCCTCATATCCACAGTGAATGGCACATCTTTATCATTTGAGTCAAAATCACTCTTTTTGTGTTGTTATAGCTTAGTGTGTTGTTTCCTCTGACAAAGTAGACCTGCAGACCCAAGCAGCTGTTCAGATCCACTCAGGTGGAAGAGCATGTAGCTGGTAACTGAAGCTCAAGTTTTTTTTTATTCATACAAAAGAAAGAAGATTGAAATAAGGCAAAGGAAAACTGTACATATGAAATGCACATGTGGAACAAAACAAAATCCTTAGGGCTTATAAGACGGTCCCACCTAACATTAAGACATTTGAGAGGTCCTATCAGATAATACCAGCAAATTCATATACTCATAAAGTCTAAAGCAGACGGATAATACAATTTACAGGCAAACAATTCATTTTGGTACTATAACAGCATGCATTTAAACATTGCTGTATGCAGTGAAAAGCTTGTGAGCACTAAAACAACAGTTTTTAATCGCAATTAATCTCAGAATTTCTTTGGTTAATTGTGATAAATTTCTGCCTTTTTTGGATACAGATCTGGTTTTATCTTGAAAGAAGATTGAAAAAGTTCAGATAGATTAAAAAGTGTGACAAACAGTTAATGGTGGAAAAGGGTAATTGTTATGGATTGAAAATAAAGAAGGGAAACAAAGGTAAAAGTTTGATATGACATGGTGCAGATGACTTTGTACTTGCCTACTAAGCTGTCTGTGAGGTTTGTTTTAAAGTGAAACGAGGCATTCAGGAGCAGCTAATTTTTTCATCACTTTGGCTGCGAGAGGGGCTGCAGTGGTTTTACTGAAGTGTGCTGAAAGGGAAAGTAAAGCATACTATATTAAAAAAAAAATGGTCTTGTCTCTGAGAGCTGTTAGCTAAATGTCCACTGGCTGTTTCTCTCATAGGCTAAGCCTGCCTTACCATACATTTATTTCAAAGCAAAATGTACTACAGTAAGCAACTTTAGAAAGGAAGTTATAGACCCTTTTGTCTTTTTTGGTTGTCAAAAGGAAAACAGTTTTGACTTGAAGTTTCAAGCTGTTGTAGTTTGTGAACCATGTTATAAATGTAATGTATACTGTTGACCCTTCATATTCAGCTCAGTTTGTTCAAGTAATTATTTACCAACTTTTTAGATTTATTGTGCAGCTAAGCGTGGAGGTCCGAACTCTGTGGTTGGTAACTACCTTTCCCTGTCAGCTTTGTTATTCCCTACGCCCATTAAATTCATCCTGATGAGGAGCTTGATTCTAAAATTTAGGACATTGAAATGATATGCTTAGATATTGATTCAGATTTGTGTGTTTCTTTAATTGAATAGCTTTGTCTTGTTTTGTCATGTCTTCAGATGATAGACCAGGGTCTGATCCTCCATGATGGCTCATACTTCAGGGACCTGTGGAACATCCTTGACTTCATCGTTGTTGTGGGAGCGTTGGTCGCCTTTGCTCTCTCGTCAGTCCTGTCATTTATTTTTATTATAAACAGCAACTAGTAAACAGCATATTCATTAACTGTCTTTAAATCGGATGTGGATTAGATTTTATGTGTTAAATGTTGACTTTATGCCTTCATCTTTTCCATTACATTTCAATACATGTCCCTGTTTCCTGTTTGCCGTCTCTGTGGATAATATCTCTGTGGGACTGACCACCAGCAATGTGATGGGGTAAAACTAAAATAAAATCTTCTACCTAGATATGCCGTCTTCTAGATATACCACATTTAGATGTGTATCATTAGAAGTACTTGTCAGATTACACAGACTGAATGGCAGGGGTGTCCAAACTTTTTCTACGGAGGGGCCACATACAGAAAAAGAAAAGGATAAAGAGCCTATTTTGATATACCTCACCTTTAGCTCTTCACGTTTGTAAAACCAATCCAATGTATGTTACTTAAAGAGAGAAAACAGCCTACTTCATAGCTTTCTATTATATTAACCTGTTAAGAAGCCACTATCCTCCTGTCTTGATTTTGACTGTTCCCTGCAAATTCATAATTTGCATATAACCAGATTTAAAATTCACTTAGTCACTAAGTACCACATAGTGGCTAAAGTGCAGTAAAGTCAAGCACAAGCTTCATGTTTTGATGCAGGTCATATTTAATTTATTTTCTAAATTTGCTGGGGGCCTATTAAATATGGACCATGGGTCACAGTTGGTCACAGTAGTTTTGACACCCCTCCTGTATGTAGAAGAAAAAGTAAACCTAGGAATGTGAAATAAAGTGTTCATGCTCAAACTCTAACATTTTGTTTCTCAACAGAAACAACAAAGGCCGAGACATAAAGACCATCAAATCTCTGAGAGTGTTACGAGTCCTCAGGCCACTCAAGACCATAAAGAGACTTCCTAAACTGAAGGTCAGGGAAGCTTTTGATTTATACTAGTGTTATTTGTTTGTTTGTCTCTATCATTGAATAGAATGATATAACAAGTCTTCACTCACTGCCCTCTCAGATAGAAAAATACAAATTGGCTTTAATCTATAATTCATTCAAAGCTGTGCGTTTACATTGTGAAAGCAGTGACAAAGCGAGTAAACAGATGAGGCGATGAGCCATGAGGTGATAAATAGTGAGCATCAGTAACCACATGCATTTGTTTCACACATCCATCTGGAAAACCTTCAATACTAAGCGTTTGGGAAAGGAGAGAGGATTTGAATAAAACTCGAAGTGTGATTGGATGAGCGTTCAGTCTGTCACATCCTTATGGGACAATCAGAGCAACACATGATGTAGCTGCAACCGAGGTGCGCGTGTGCAGCTACCGAGGAATAGTGTGAACCATGGAAACTATTGACATGTCAGTACACGACTTTTGGCGTTTTTGAAAAGAAAACAACTCACTGCTGTTCTTTTTTCTTCTTTTAACAAAGAAATGTCATGAAGTTCCGATAAAACTGTTGCTTTAGTAGCATCCACACTAATGTCTTCTGCCACAACGGCACCGGCCTCTTGTTGCTGCTTGCTTACATCCCGCGCCCGAAATTACTACCCCTTGTCGCTTATTGGTCCTGTCACTTTCTAACTGGGCCCAAACGGTTCAGATGGTAGCTTTGCAAGATGGATTCGCCAGTGAGAAACACGGAAACAGGCATATCCATCTGCTTTGCAAGGTTAGAGCATCAGGGCATGAAGACTTGTTGTCAGGGCTCAGATCCTGAAACCTTGCACGTAGTCTGTCTGCAAGGAGAAAACAAAACGAAAAGAAGGAGGAGAGGTGGGACATTTAAAAGCATTAATCTAATGCATATGAGGCTGGAAACTAAGGCTGAGAAGAGGCAGAGGACACAGAGGAGAGACCTTGAGAAAACAAACAAGCATAAAGGAGGAGAAGTTAGGGTGAAGACAGGGAATTATTCCCCCTCAGAAGCAAGACAGCTGAGTGCCCTAACAGGAAGTCATCTTGTGGTCCCAACTAGTAACATCCACATCCAACATTTCTGGCCAGTATTTTAAGATTATATTTGTATTCTATTCATTGAATTTATTATTTTCTGTTTACTGAGAGAGGGAGTGAAATCTGTCATTATGTAAGCAAAATACATTTTTTTGTTTGTAATAATTACTTTTTGGATAATCAACCTTTGTATCACACACCATTCAAGTCAAGATCTTCATTTCTCATATGCCTGTACAATTAAACAGAAATGCAATGACTGTATCACAGACCATGCAAGAACACATATACAGCAAAAATTGTGCGTATAGCATATGCACAGCAAAAATCAATTAAATAGTATTAGTTCAGGCAGGCCACAGAGTCAAGTGCAGCCATATAATTGAGATCAGCTGATCTCACACACATCCTCATCAGCTGACGGCTAGCTGATTTGCTGAAGTGTGCTTATTGGCTGATCGTACCCATGCTGCCATATTAACTGCTCTAGCCTGGCTATGCTTTGCTGCTCACGCTGAAAGCTTTTGCCATCCTCCTCCGCCCCAGCTCCTTCTTTATTCTGCTTCTGTCTTTATTAGTGTCATTCTGTTGTCAATGATGCCTGCTCTCCTCCGGGTTTTTGCCAATATTCTCTTTACCTCATGCTTTCCTTGTGACTCTAGAAAGGCAGGAACATGAGCTGTTCCCACTTGATGCTTTTCATGTAGGCTTATGGAAGGGCAGGGGGATCCTAGACTAGCCAAACTGCCAAATATAGATAACTAACAAAATGCCAGGTAAAGGATCCACAAGCAGACTCAGGGAAAAAGTCAAAATCTGTTTAATCAAAGTAATAGTCCGTTACACAGGAGGTCAGTCAGATCAGGCAAAGGTACAAAAACAGCAGGCAAAATTCGGAGATCAAATAACTAAAACTGGGTCAAAGCACAAGGATTCTATCAGGAAAATAAGGCTCAAAGGAAATGCACATGGGGAGTAATACAAGAGGATCTCGCCCAGAAGGAAGGGAGTGAATGGTATATATATACACAAGGAGGGGGAAGACAGCCCAGACGAGGATCACCAGATGGAGACACTCAGACAGTTACACAGGTGAAACACATGCGGTGACTGCAGGTGCGGGGAACAGGTAGGGATGGGTAGGAAGGAGTGATCTGGAAGAGAGACACAAGATAATTGTACAAAATAAAACAGGAAATGACAAGACTGAGAAACACGAGGAAAAGATAAAAGAAGACTTAACTAAGTCAACCAGGGGACAGGAAAATAACGACAATGTAAGTGCAAAAAAGGAAAATATTTATTACTGCATATCGTGTGTTACTTGATAAAGTGATTTATACTCAAATCTTAGCAAGCTCATTTTTTAACTCCTAGTCAAAATGTAATATCATGCCTCATATAAACCACATTTATCACTCTAGCCCAGACAAACAACTAAGTTTAAGATTTCAAAATAAAATAAAAAGCCATCGATAACAAGTTCTTTAAATATTAACCTTGCAAAGCTTTAATCAGAAGTGTTTGTGCCAGGTCTGAGGATGGTGGTTTAGGTGTGCTTCAAATTGGTAAACAATGGGTGCAGCCAAAGAAGCCTTTAGCTTGGATATTAGGATAATTGTCATCAGAACTGGACAACATTTTCTGAGTGAAAGAAGAGAAAAGAACCACACTGAAAGCCTTTCTTAGTGGAAAAATGTTTTTGCTCTTCATCAAGCTGGCTTTCTCTTGAGTTTGATTCATCAGTTGGCTACACTGATGGCGAACAAAAATAATGGCTACTTGTCAAGCTCATGTTATGGAGTTCATCCACCTGGGCTGCGCATGCCCACCAGGGTTGGGAATTAACTTTTTATGCCACCCTGTCACAGTAGCTGGTGGATTAAAAAATCTACCAGCTGTGCACATGTTTTTACCAGCCACTTAATTTTTAATGAGCAGCATAAGGTAATGTGGTATAGTACAACATTGAGGCTTATAGTATTCAAGTTAAAGGCTGTTTAACAAATGGAAACATTTCAACCATTAAAGACAATACTTGCACGCTGTCTTTCTTGTTCGTAAACAAAAAAAAGTTTACTTCTTTGTTATTTTGAGACTGGTTAATGTTTCCATTGCAGTCAGGTTCTCAAATGCAGGTTTAACTGCTCCTTTTTGCTCATTTACAAGTCAAGCACTTTATAATCCCTTGTTTTAAAAGTCCTATACAAATAAAGTTATTATATTGGGTGAATTGTCACACTCATTAAGGTTATGCTAGAATGAGTGAGTTGAGTTATTTTGTTGTATGTGTATATATATATTTACATATATATATACAGTGCTTAACAAATTTATTAGACTACCTGTCATATTTGTCTCAAAAACCATCCAGCATCATGAAGTGCCTTAATGCGGACTCTTTCATTTTCAGTGAGCTCTCCACGTTTTACCATTTCAAACAGGAATGAGGGATTTCACACTGAATTCACCCAAATTTGAGCCAGCTCACTGGGCTTCTCTGAGAAGTCAGAAATTAATCAAGCATAACATTCAACCACTAAAACTCATTTTTCTATTCAGGAATGCAAGTAAATAACTATAATTTGACATATTAATCAAGAAATACTACTAGTTCCTAGTAGGATTAAGCAAAATGCTGGGATTCTGCTAATGCTGTTTAATGATACAAAATAACTCGTTTTTGTTTGTTTGTTTGTTTGTTTTTCTTACTTGCCCCAGTGGCTGGTAGCAACAGGAAGTGATGCCTTACACTCCCCGTGTCAGTGCTACCCAGGCCTCAGTGTTGATTGGCCAGTAGTTGTGACATCAAGGCGGTCAGATAGTGTTGCGTGTAGGACGTTTGGTAAGACTGCAGAGAATGAAATCAAGTTAAGGGGAAAACACACCCTGCAGTGGAGCCAAAGAAGCACACTTTTGAATTATTGATTTTGACCGGTAATTGAACACCTAAAAATGTCAGTGTTAAATTACAGTATATGCATATATTTACCTTCATATCTACTTTTGACAGAGAATCAGAACTGGAGGAAATTTTGGCATTTAAACAAGACGATGAGATTTTAGCATCGCTCAATAAAAATTGACTCAAGTCCTTAATGTTTGATTCTGACACTAATACAAATGTTTACTCTTCATTCATGGACACATCAGCAAATGAAATGTGAAACACAGTAAAGGCGCATAGTCTCTGATGTCACCTCATGTGTTTCCTCTGGTGTGTCTTATTTCCTTTAGGCGGTGTTCGACTGTGTGGTGACATCTCTGAAAAATGTCTTCAACATTCTGATCGTCTATAAGCTCTTCATGTTCATCTTTGCTGTAATCGCTGTGCAGCTCTTCAAGGGGAAGTTTTTCTACTGTACTGACAGCTCCAAGACGACGGAGAAAGACTGCCAGTAATTATTTTTGTTTTCCTTTATTTTATTTTTTTCTGTAGATCTCTCTTCTCTGCTTTTCTCTTCTCTGATTCTTAACATCTTTTTTGAACCTCATTCACTTTTTTGTTGTCATTTAGTTTATCTCTTTCTTTCTCACTGTTTTTGTAACTTTTTATACCTCTTCTCCTCTGTCACTTTCAGAGGTTACTACATCGACTATGGAAAGGACAAGAAGGAGATGAAGAGAAGAGACTGGAAAAGACACGAGTTTCACTATGACAACATTGTCTGGGCTCTGCTAACTCTCTTTACGGTGTCCACGGGAGAGGGGTGGCCTCAGTGAGTCGACAAATACCAGTGCTGATCCTGGTGCAGGATAAGGGAAAATCCAGAAGACGCTTTCCTTTATTTCATTTTAATCCTGCAGTTTCATTTCCTCTTATGAGCAGTTTAACCTTGTAATGTGTTGTTTGTTTTGATTATTTTCTCATTTAACTCACAATAAGGTTAAACCAACACTTACTGATAATGTTTTTGGTCTAGCACTGCATGAAGGCCACTAAGTTGCCGCTGTTAAGGAAATAAATCAAAAAGAGATCCTCTTGCAAATGGCAAATTAACATTTCATTCCCATATAACGGAACCCTAAACTAATACCTGCCGTCACAAGTCTTTTGTTTGAACTTTACAACTTTGTACAACTTTTGCAGAAAAAAGGCCTGTTTTTCTATATGCTCTTCTTAAAACAAAGTATACCAAAGTTTTGATTGGGATTGCTTTTCAGCAGTCAAATCTCATTTATAGGGTTTATTAGTATCATTCCTCTGTTCTTTCAGGGTTTTGCAGCACTCAGTAGATGTGACAGAGGAAGACAGAGGTCCGAGCCATGGCAACAGGATGGAGATGTCTATTTTCTATGTCATCTACTTTGTCGTCTTTCCTTTCTTCTTTGTCAACATCTTCGTGGCTCTCATCATCATCACCTTCCAGGAACAAGGAGATAAGATGATGGAAGAGTGCAGCCTGGAGAAGAACGAGGTTAGTGGAACTGTTATTTCTTTATTGTAGTGGGTGAGCATCATTTTGATTTTTAAAGATGCTAATGATGCTAATGTTCTAGTAAAGAGGTTCTCCTACTGTCAGTATTTAGTAGAGTTTAGTCACAATCAATCAAAGAAGCCTCTTGAAAAGCACTTATCCAGAAGGTTTTTTTCCTTAATTATTCTCTTTTGAAGTTTCTTTTTTACACTTAAATAAGTTACTGAATTTCCATCTGCCTTTTTTCTCTAAGTTATTACTAGATAAAAAAAAAGCCACATGCTTATTGTCAAATATTTGAGACCTGTATTGATAAAATATACTCTGACTAACTCTAACTGTGCAGATTGTCTTTGAAAATATCCTAATTGCATTTCTTGTTAGAAATGTTTTTTATTTAGTTTGGAACCAACAAAGAAAAAACATAATATAAAACAGCTCGACATCTTACATGAATGTCATCTTTGTCTCCTTTCCTCATATTTCAGAGAGCATGCATAGACTTTGCCATCAGTGCAAAGCCCCTGACTCGTTACATGCCCCAGAACCGGCACACGTTCCAGTACCGCCTGTGGCATTTTGTGGTGTCACCCTCTTTTGAGTACACTGTCTTGGCCATGATTGCCCTCAACACTATTGTACTGATGATGAAGGTGAGAAAGATTTGAATTATTTATTTATCTATTTCATTGAATGAAAAACAACAAAAAGGAAGAGTCCATCCATCAATCATCTACACCACTTATCCTACTGAGGGTTGTGATGTGCTGTAGCTTGAGCAAGATGCAGACGCAGAGGGACGAACAAGCTGCCTAACACACCTACAGGCAATTTAGAGTCACCAGTTAATCTAACAAGAATGTCTTTGGTCTGTGGGAGGAAGTTGGGGCACTGAAGTTACTCATGAACAGGGAAAACATGCAAACTTGAAAAAAGGCCCTGTCCAACCTAGATTCAAACCAGGAACCATCTTGCTGTGAGGCAACAGTACCATGCAGTCCATGAAGACTCTTATATACAATTTAATCTCAAATCCATGATATTATCAGCATGATATCATTGTGTTTAGTTTCTACATCAGCTGAAGTCATCTTTTTTTCTGCATTCCTTAAACTTAAAAGTGTGTTTTAAGAACTGAAATTTTAGGTCTGAACTAAATTTATTTATCACTATTAGTATCAGTTTTGGCAAAATGATTTGTGAATATTGCTATATCAGATATTAAAATGTAATATGATTATGATTACTTGTATATATAAGCTGCCTTTCTTTTACAAGTCATTTTCCCAGTTCAAAGTGCTGTTTAAAGCCATAATATGTACATCCCTGTGTCTTTTCACCTTCATTATGCTTCATTTAACATCGCAGAAACATTAAAGTGGAACATAGTGATCTCCCCTCTGTGCTGGGTGCATATGATATCAGTATTACAGAGACAAAAACAGGATCAGCCAAGCCAGCCTTGTGTGTGAATTATTGCATGTCTGATTGTATGTATATGGAGCTTTCTCTGAGCCCTTTTGTCATCCCACAACACAGAATTTATGATTTGATGAACAGCAACAGGTAATATAAGTATAATGTCTCAAAGCACTTCAGTATTGTGTTGTCTCATAAATGCAGCTCTAAAAAAAACTATTAATTAAGGAAGCACACAACATAACTTAGAATTGCTGCAGGTTAACACAGGGACTCTCATCCCACTATTTCTCCATATGTTGCAATTCCTTTATACCATTCAAAGAAAATCAAAAAATCATTTACCTGTCACCATTACCTGAACCACTGATCTAGATATTAATAAATATAACTTTGATTTCAGTTTTATAACTTCATGAAGATAAACTCAACCTTCTGATTTACAAAATAGAAAACAGACTGAAAAAATATGCAAATGCTCATCTAGTATGATCAGAATGAAAGAGCAAGTAATGAGACCTTTTATAACTTAATGTCTTCTGTATCTTTCAATAATTACAGAAAATATCATCTATTTTCCCCTCATTCCTTGTAGAAAAGGCAAACCTTGTGGCATCTTTCAGTGACATTGACTTTCGGCTTTTTAAGCTTTTAAAATACACCAAAATTTGTCCCTTCAAAGTAGAAATATGGACCTGAGGAAAGAGATGTGTCCTTTTAGACACCCCCCCCCAACTTACAACACCATTCACATTTGATTAGTTTATGTTTTATGCTTGTTCCAGCCTTCTCTCACCAGTATTTATTTGTCATGTTGGCCTTTTCCAGGGCTGTACAGGTTGGTCAGATAGTCAGACAGACAGGCGCTGGGTGACTCAGTCTGTATTAAATATTGATCCATAATGTCCAGAGGCTGCTATTTAGCATGACCTCATTAACTGTGGCTGCCGCCCCCAGAAGAATGACTCCTTTTATAGTGCCGCCGATGAGAGGTGCAGAGACTGAGCGACTATTTATGGGTCTGCAGGAATCTTCCATCAACCTGTAGATCTGCAGGGAGCTGAAGTTCACGCTGATATCAGACTGGTGTCAAACACTGCCATGACCTTTTTTAATCCTGCTCACACTACACATTTCATGCTGTTTAACCGCTGCTGCCTTTCTGTTTTCAGTATTACTCTGCCCCTCCGGCATATGAGGCCGTACTGAAGCACCTGAACACAGCTTTCACTGTTCTCTTCTCTGTCGAATGCGTTCTCAAGATCATGGCGTTCGGCTTTCTGGTGAGATAAAACGGACACATAGAGCAGCCCAAATGTGTGCTCACAACCCCCTTTAGAAATGTCTGAAAGCATCTGTGCTGTTTCTGCAGAACTACTTCAGAGACACGTGGAACATTTTCGACTTCATCACTGTGCTGGGAAGCATCACAGAGATTATTGTGGACCTGCAGGTAATTGGAAAATAATGAAGTATCAACAGGCTCTGAAGAGCTGCATGTTTGAAATAGCACTGTATTCATGTGCATTAGAAGGTTTTATCTTAAAAAAATCACTTGTTTTATAAGAGTTTGGTTCCCCCCTCCTGTGTCTGTGTGCCAGTTTGTTGATACGTTCAACATGAGCTTCTTAAAGCTGTTCAGAGCGGCTCGTCTCATCAAACTGCTGAGGCAAGGTTACACCATCCGGATCCTTCTGTGGACCTTCGTTCAGTCCTTCAAAGCTTTGCCTTATGTCTGCCTACTCATCGCCATGCTCTTCTTCATCTACGCTATCATTGGGATGCAGGTTAGAAAAGACAAATGCTTCATTTATTTCTGTTGCTAAACAGATGGTGATAAACAAATTTTCCTCAAATCCATACTTGATTGTTATTTATATGTTATTATTTAGTTATTAGTTATTTATTATTAGTTTAGTTATTATTAGTTATTATCCCAAAAATCTAATTTCTCTTGGTAGAAGTCTTGAGTCTTGGCTTTGAGAACATTTACAAGTCATTTTTTCTTCCTGCATTGACAGTTTTTTGTTTTTTTTTTTGTTTTTTTTTGTTCTTTGTTTCTTTACCAAAAACAAGTTATCCAGGCCTTAGTTTTTGTTTGTAAGTCTAAGAATGAGAGTTTGGATTTGTTGGATGAATGTAGCTTATACAGGGTTTAATATTGAATTTTTGCAATGTAGAAGCAAAAACAGTGGCAATGTTTCATCTCATATGCCGTTTATTTGTTATTTTGTCAAATGTTCTTATCCATATGAATTAGGTGTTTGGAAACATAAAGCTGAATGACAAGACTCACATTACCCAGCACAACAACTTCAGGACTTTCTCTGGTGCTCTCATGCTGCTCTTCAGGTATACAACACCCTGAAATCATCGTTTGGTTTCTTAATTTATTTGTGCTTAAAAAAGAAAGGAGGATAAAATAAGTTTATGTGACAGCATGCTGGATAAGTGGTTTTACACGACTCTCCATACGATTACACAGTACTCAGGTCAGGGCTACTGGTCTAGATTCCTGTAGGTCATGGTATGATCAGAGTGGATCTGGGACCTAGTTACAAAAAAACCTGTTGAAGGATTTAAGAAGTGCCCATCTGCAGTTTTTCTACATCCACTATGTTTAATAACTGCAGGCTTTGAGATCATGAAACTGTGAGCAAGGAACATGTAAATTTTACCTAAAACAACAAAGATTCAATCAAGAACTGAATGTATCAGCTCTAAAATGTGTTTTTACCTTAAGAAGCAGCTATCCATGTGTCTTGTTTAGAATAAGATTCAGCTGTGATTCAAACAACAGAAATAAAAGCTTGTTTTTGTAGCTGGCATTGTATTTTAAGGTTACTGTAGTAGGGATTTGCTTTCTCAACACTACAGGGTCTTTTTAGTGTCCAGAAGTGATAAATGCTGCAGTATACCACTTAGCCTCTAAGTAAACGGCTTTACTCTGCCAGAGCAGATCAAGTAATTACTCCGCTCTGCAGACCAAAGTGCTGAGTGTTGATGTTGTGTTTATTTTTCATGTCTGTGTTAGTTCTCATAAGACACATGTAAGCTTTTGAATGTGATGAAAATCTCATTGGATCAGCTTTAGCTGTGCACAACATGTGGAACTGCATATGGCAGAAAACCTGCAGGAAACCCAAATCCAAAAACAACACATGTGGGTAAATATTTAAAGGCTGCGAACGGTTAGCCATATTGCATTCAGAATGTACAGAGGATCATGTAACACTGTCTCTGAAGCATCCGGTGTGATTTCAAGGCTTTGATTGCTGTCTCCAAATGGCAGACATGACTATGAATAAACTGTGAGTTGGACTGCTCGCAGCTCTAACCATCCTCCTCCTCTTCCTCGTGGTGTTGTGTAATGTTTACATCCAGGAGTGCCACTGGAGAGTCATGGCAGGAGATCATGTTGTCGTGTCTGGGTGGACAGAAGTGTGAAAAGGACCCAGCAGTATCCGTGTCTGACCAGGAGGGAGGATGTGGCTCTGACTTCGCCTATTTCTACTTCGTCTCTTTCATCTTCTTCAGCTCCTTTTTGGTAAGACAAGGAAGCTGTAGAGTGAGTTCTATGAAAAATACTGACACATCTGTAAACTCTGAACCTGGTGTAGTTGGAGCACCAGGTAGAGAATTTTTTTTACCTAATAAATTAATGTAGTTGCTTTTCTTTGCTGTCTGGCTTCCCTCTAGATGCTGAACCTGTTTGTCGCTGTAATCATGGATAACTTTGAATATTTGACTAGAGATTCATCCATCTTGGGTCCTCATCATCTGGATGAGTTTGTACGGATCTGGGGGGAGTATGACCGTGCTGCCTGGTCAGTGTCACACATCTAAACACAGCATTTATTTTATATTACATACAATTGTAGTTTCAGTGGTTTTAACTTATTTTCTAAAGCCAGGCTTTATGATCTTAATGGTTTAATTCAACACAGGTATTTATTTACAAGTGTTTGATAAAGTGGAAGGTACTTTTTTTACTTGGTTCACTGTTATAACATTTATGTCATCAAAATATTTAAAAAAGTATAACTGTTTTGTTACAGCTGTTGAAACAACACTTTAGTAACATCTGTTAAGATGTCCTTTAACGCCCTCATTTGAGACCCCATCCAGCTTTCTTGTGGATCAAAAAGATGGACAACATTACATCTCCCCAAAAGTGAAGGCAAAACATTTAAAGCGTCCCCAACTTATTGGTTGCAGTATATGACATAAAATCTACCCTCAATGTTTTAGTGTTTAAAAGCAGAACACATAAAATTATTTTTTTAGAAATATAGTTTCTGTTTATTTAATTCTTTCTGTCTCCCTCTTTTAAGGGTTGACCAAGATCTCCTGTTGTTATACTTACTAATGACAAGTACCTCATGCAACACTTTACGAAAATATCAGAATATCACATGAAGTTAAATGTCTGCAGTCTTTCCCACAAATGGAACATTACACGGCAGAAAACCCCCTGTATATTTTTGGCCTTTTTTGACCTTCATAAAATGATCATCACACTCAGAGACAGATAGAGAGAGAATGGGGCAGTGAGATGTCTGATATCCCCTCTGTAGTAATAGTGATTGAGGTTCAGTATCTCATTCAAACTAAAGTTTCTTTTTCCTTTGTTTTAATATTTTCTCCGCAGCTGTTTGCTTGCAGTTGTTACACAAACTAAAAAAAGTTTACAATAGAGCATGACTAATATACACAGTATACAGACATAATATTAGCATAAACAGTGTATTCAGAAAGTATTCAGACCCACTCCCCTTTTTTTCAGTCTTATTATGTGGCAGCCTGATGACACTGTAAAAAACAATAATTTTTAATCTTAATCTACTCTCAGTACCTCATCATGAAAAGGTGAAAACAATTTCAGAATTTTTTTGGAAATTTATTACAAATAAAACACTGAAATATGAAATTTGCGTAAGTATTCAGACCCTTTGCAAAAATACTTGAAATTTAGCTCACATTCTTCCAATTTCTCTTGATCTTTGCAGAGATGTTTCTTCACCTTGGTCCATTTGTGGTAAATTGAATAGATTGGGAATGATTTGGAAAGGTGCACACCTCTCCACAGAGGACCTCAGTATTGCATATCAGAGCAAAAACTAAGCCATGAGGCACTGAAGGTTCCCAAGAACACAGTGGGCTCCATAATTCTCAAATGGAAGAAAATTAGAAACACTGGTTGCCTGGCCAACTGAGGTTAATGAGATTCCAAGAGTCCTGGTTGTGCCAAACTTCCATTTGAGGATTATTGAGCCCACTGTGCTTTTGGAAACTTTCAGTGAGGCAGAATTTTTTGTAGCCTTCCCCAGATCTGTGCCTTGCAACGATCTTGTCTCTGAGCTCTGCAGGCAGTTCCTTTGACCTCATTGCTTGGTTTTTGAGTAGTATGCACTGTCAGTAGTTAGGCCTTCTGTGAAGAGGAATATGTCTTTCCAAATCAAGTCCAATCAATCAAGAGAAATGGGAGTAATCTGAGCTACATTTCGAGTGTTTTGCAAAGGGTCTGAATACTTATGTAAACGTCATACTTCAGTGGTTTATTTGTAATAAATTTGCAAATTTTGTTTTTTACTTTGCTATGATGGGGTACTGGGTGTAGATAAATGAGAATGAAATATGTTTTTGTTTTTCAGCTGTAGCTTTAGGCTACAATATACCAAAATTGAAAAAGTGAACAGGGTCTGAATACTCTCCGAATGCACCATAACTCAATTAAAAATTGATAATGACCCTACTGACCCTCCACCCACTCAAACACCTGTGTAAAAGCCTTGTTCTGTGGGAAACACTTGCATTTATTTGCCTGTAAAAGGGGCGGCACATGATAACAATGAGAGGGTTTCAACTGTACAACACTTAAAATCACATCACCTGCATAATATATCAGCATGTGTCAAGGGGATTCTATGACTTCACTTTTGTACAGCATGAGGAGGTGGCCATCTGTCGTCCATCTTTATATGCAGTCACTGTTGTTGACTATGAGGCTGTAATGTCACCCAACTAAAGACGTGTATGTTCTTTCCAGTGGTAGGGTCCACTATAAGGAGATGTACAAAGTTGTACGCACTATCTCGCCTCCATTGGGCTTTGGAAAGAACTGCCCTCACAGGGTGGCATGCAAGGTTTGGTTCCAACCCCCCTGTCCCCTCTCTAGTGTGGGATCCTTCCTAACCTCCTCCACTCCCTCCCTTCACCACCCTGCTTGATCTTTAGGGGTGTGTTACTCTGGTCAAAGAATGACGATACTCTAGTCTCAGGGTACTAAGGCACAGGACATCCCTGATTCAGGATTACATGTGAACATAAATATTTTTATTCAAGATTAAATCTGACATTTTCAGCAATTTGTGGGGGAAAGCCTGTGCCTTTCTACCTTTTGGATCTGGTTTTGAGATGTTTTACTGTTTTGTGTTAACACAAGGTAAGTATTTGGTATTTGTACCAGATCCATTGAGGCTGTCATTTCTTTGCTCATCTTGCGTGAGATTTTTCTCTCTTCCCAGATTTCTATGCACTGATGGCAGCATAGAAAGGATACAACCTCTTTTATTTCTCCTACCTTTCTCTCGCCTCCTGTGTGATGCCTTGAAATAATCCTTCTTTTATATCTCCATCATTTTTTCTCTCTTTTACACCCTTCATCCTTTCTGATGCCCTTTTCCTTTCACATTCCCTTGGGCAAATTCTTCCTATTTCCTCCACTTTTATTTGATTTCCTCATCCCCTTAAACATCACATTCCCTTATTCCTCTCCCTTCCTCTTTCCCCCTTCTTATCATCCCCATCTTCATGGCTACCTGGCGCCCCCAGTGGTCGTATCCATTACACTGACATGTATGAGATGTTGACCAACATGTCGCCACCTCTAGGCCTGGGCAAGAAATGCCCCTCCAAAGTGGCATATAAGGTAGACTAAACGCCAATGATAAAGAGGTGCTGCTGAGGATTTTGTGTGTCATATACTGGGAAAGCAAAGCATTTATTTTTGTTGGTTATTTGATGCAGTGTTGCTTTTTTAAGCAGCTTTAAGTTCCAGTGTTTTTCTTTTACTGGCAGATGATCAGCGCTACAGTAATGATTTGCCTGTTTTGCTTTGCATCTTGGCAGAAAATAATACGTCTTTATTTGTTTGCTAATAAAATAGTCTATGTTAAAGTTTATTTCTGTGAGCCAGAAAAAGGCGAGTCAGTCGGAAAGTTGCCAAACATCTACATGTTATATCTTGTCTGTTGTTAAATGTTCTCATGTCTTTCATTCTTACCTCTGTGTTTTCTACATGAACCTGTCTGCATGCTCCGCCTGCCTCAACCCAGTGTTACCGCTGTGTGTTATTTGTAATGAGGTGTATGTGTTGTTCATAAGCCCGCAAGCATGCACCATCACAGATGAATGCAAATCTCCTGCCGCGAAATGTCCTGTGAGTTTTGTCTTTCTTTATAGAAATAATTACATAGCTTATCCTGCATAGATCTTTCCAATAATGAAGGACAGGAAATGGCAGAATTTCTAGACCACTGCAAGACTGAATCATTGTTAAAAAACATCATAACATAAGAAGTCCTTTGAAAATCAGAACATACAGTGCCCGTAAAAAGTATTCACTCCCTTGGATGTTTTACCCTTTTATTGATTTTATAAATTGATCATGGTAAATATATATATATATGTTTTTAAGAAAAAATAACAAAAAAGACCTCTTTAATGTCAATGTGAAAACAGATTGCTACAAAGTAATTTCAAATAGATTATAAAAATAGGTAATGTGTGACTGACCTAAATCGAAAGAGGTCCAGCTAGTTGGTGCTAGTAGTCTCACAATAGATCACCAGAGTGCAGTCAGTGTGTCTCATGTGATTGCGAAATAATGACACCTGTGTCTAGAAGGTCCAGTCACTGGTTAATCAGTATTCCTAGCTACCATTACACCATGAAAGCAAAAGAACACTCCAAGCAACTCAGAGAAAAGGTTATTGAAAAGTGAAAACCAGGAGATGGATACAAAACAGTTACAAGGCACTGAAAAATCCTCCATGGGTTGATCCACGGTTGATTTATAAAGTCAATAAAAGGGTTAAACATCCAAAAGGATGGATACTTTCTATAGGCCCTGTAGTTACCTTGTATCAAAAACGAAATAATTTGCCATTTCAATTGTCCTGCATCTATATATTTGTATCTATTCAGTGGTTTGAATGCATTCTCTTTACAACCAGTCTCCTTTAAAATATTAGAAATTATTACTGATATCTGTGGTCTTGCAGTGAACATTAAGTGATCGTGACCACAAATGAATGAATTTAAGACATTGTGAACCACCAGAGCCCCTCCAGGCTTCCACTTGTGTATTGTGATAATTATATAATTGTTCTTTTTTTTTTTTTTTTTTTTTTGCATGTTGGCTCTAACTGACTTTGATATTAATCCGTGTGCTACCTTTAGAGACTCGTCCTGATGAACATGCCTGTGGATGAGGACATGTCTGTTCACTTTACCTCCACCCTCATGGCCCTCATCCGCACAGCCCTGGAGATCAAGATTGCCAGAGGTTTGACTCATTGCCATGACCTTATAAACACGTTAACTCTTGTGTAAAGTTAGTTAGATTAAATACAGTAGCACTTAATACATCATATCATATCACACCATATTGAATGAAGTATTTGCCTTTGAGTCATTTTAATGTCTTTCACTCCAGGAGGGGAGGATAGAAATCAGATGGACTTGGACCTGCAGAAGGAGATTGGGGTCATTTGGCCTCATCTCTCTCAGAAGACACTGGAGCTACTGGTTCCCATTCACAAAGGTGACAGCATCACACAGCTGAACAGTACACTCATCCTAAAAATGCTATAGTTTAGTTGCACAAAACACAATTCTAACAAAGTTGGGACAATGTGTAAAATGTGAAATAGAATGCAGTGATTTTCACCTCACTTTTATAAATATACAGTTAAATACAGCTCAAAACATTTAGAGCAGCATATGCTTCTATTCAAACACCACCTATTTTCCAGGGATGTCCCTGCTTATTCCAGCAAGACAATACAAAGCCACATTCTCCAGTAGTTACAACAGCATGGCTTCACAGTAAAAGAGTGTGGGCACTGGATCAGCCTGCAATCTGCAATCCAGACCTGTCTCCTACTAATAAATAAAAGGCCATTATGGAGCCCTAAATATGACAGAGGAAACCCCACAATATTAAGGAATTTGAGATGTCCATCCATCAACAATAGCAAACAATTTCACACTGAATACTTAAAAAATTAGTGTCTTAAGTCCAAGAGGTTAACAGGGTGATGTTAGAAGAAAAGATGAACTAACAAGTGGTAAACACGCTCCTGTCTCAACTTTTTTTCTGAATTTAGTGCAGGTATCATATTAAGATTATGTGCATATTTAAAACAACTATAAAGTTTTTTTAGTTTGAACATTAAATATCTTTTCTTTGTGCTGGATTTAGTTGATTATAGGTTGGCAATTATTTGTAAATCGCTGTAATATGTTTTTACTCATGTAATTTATCTTGTGTCCTCACTTTAAGGAAGTTGGGTTTGTAATTGTCAATACAATTACAGTGTGATGATTTTGCTTGCTCCTTCTTCAGCAAGTGACATGACGATTGGGAAGATCTATGCTGCCATGATGATCATGGACTACTACAAGCAGAGCAAGGCCAAGAAGTTGCGACAGCAACTGGAGGAACAGGTACTTTTCCACATTTTAATCTATAGTTTTTATTATAAATAATGCATAGGCTAGTCATTTGTTTAAAAAGTAAGTCATAATTTCCTCTTTCTTTCAGTTAATTTAGCTTGAAATGTCCTTACTGTCTTCATGAGAGTATCTGATTTAATTTTCCATCACCCTCTTCTCCTCACATAGAAACATGCTCCAATGTTCCAGCGAATGGATGCTTCCTCTCTGCCTCAAGAAATCCTATGCAATGCCAAAGCCCTTTCATTCCTCAGGCACAGTGCCGGATCTGCTCTGTAAATGTTCAACTTTACTATTTTCTCTTATTTATCTACATAATGTCTTTTTTATTCTATTAGAACATTAAAAAAATCTTTCTTTTATCACTGAAAACATTTTACTGACTTTCCAGAGGCTTTCTTCTCATTAATTGTCATAAACAAATATTTTAAAATGTATATACGTACATGATTTTACTGGTATATGATGTAGCTTTGTCTGTGTGCTCCATCAGCACCAGAGGAGGTTTTGTTGCCCTCAGCCCCATCTCTCCTCAAGACATGTTCCTGCAGCCACTTGCTCACTCCAGGGAGGAGAGAGAGGAGGAAGAAGAGGATGATGATTATCGTTCACCCTACCACCCCTACCTCCACCCTCATCACCACCATCATCATTTACACACACTGGTAACTAGTAAGATTACAAGCCAAATATGTTTAATTTATGAGGAAATAGGTCCACCTGTTGTCGGGTAAGATGGTTATGACTGGGTGCAAGTCTGAGTTTAATCATAGAATCTCAGTGCATTGTTATCTTTTTTGCTGTTTTTGTGTAGGTGCCTGACGTGGTGCGGTATAACCAAGTGATGCAGCAGGCTAGGCAGGACTCAAGTGAAATTAAATCACCTCAGCGGACAGCTTCTACCAGAGCATCCTCCATGCCCAGACTAGCTGTTGATCCACAGGTATTTAGATCTTTAAGATCCTTGGCTCAAAATTGCAGTAAAAATCGATAAATGCTTTAATTTGCAGCACTTTTCCTTTCTGGAGAGACTGCCAGCATGTGATATGATCTTCAGTATTTTACTGTCTTTATCTAAATTTACAGAGTTTTACCTGTTTTACAGTTAAGGTGTCATTCATAGTAACTTAAGTGTTTTCTCTTCTGTCTGTTGTATATGTGTGCAGCCTGGGATGACAGCAGACGATAAGCTGATGAAGCGTTCCTTCTCCACCATCGGAGACCAGTGTGTGAACGGCCTGTGGCAGGAGCAGCACTCTCTGGAGAGAGTCAGTCCTGATGACACATACAGGCCTCGTCAGAGGAGCTACAGAGGTTATTTACTACACGTCCTTTTAAGCTAAGCTAGATTCATGAGGATCTCAAGAAATGTGCAAGTTAAAAGGGCAAAATACAGTGTCCTCTGAAATTCTAAAGTTATTGATCACAGATTATAATGAAAATAAAATCTCTATTTACAGATTCTGCATAGATGCAGAATGTGTACACATGTATTGAAATGTTCTATGTTAAGTGTTCCCATTACCTTATGTAGTAAATTGGAAGTCTGAGCTAAACTGACCAATCACGCTTCAGCAGGCTTCAGTGTGTACAAATAAAATTCTCCATGTTGACGACAACTGACATGCAGAACTTTGTCTGCACTGATGAAAAACCACCGCCCATCAATGGCATTCTTCTAATTTATTTGTCACCAAAAAATGTCTGCATCAAAGTGAACCAAACAATCCTCCATTAATTAAACATGAGCCACAAATCTACTTGATGCTTTGTGCTCTAAACCAGTATAGTTTATCCCCCTTCTCTACAGAAAGGATCAAACCAGACTCCCTTCAAACACTGGCAATTTCAAACTGTTTTTCTTCTCTTTTAAAATAAACATGCCAAAGTTTAACTTTTGTTAAATCTGAATAAGGGTATTTTGCCAACAGTTAGAAAATCAAAGTAAAATTTGGTTATTTATACAGCTGATGTGAATGTGAGTAAAGCTGCTTTATTTTACCTGTAGTATACTGTGGAACTAAAACTCTTACCCGCACTTCTCAAGGGATGAAAGAAATGACTTCCTTTACATTGCAGATGTAAATGCCCCAAAAAATTTACCCTTGAAGAACTTTAATGCTAACTGCTAGCTTCAGATGACCTTAACAAAATCATGTCCATTTCCAGGGGTATAAAAGAGTTTATCAGATGATGATAGACAATGATTGCTAAAGGGGTTCAGGGACTGTATATCTGGTTACCTATAATCCCACTGAAACAGCGCAAATTAAAATAAGACTCAAAACAAGAATTTTTTTTATCACTTTAGTGGTTTTTGGGTATAAACCTGTGAAAATAATAATAAAATAAAATTGATATTGTTTTAGCTAAAATATATATTTTTCTGCATTCATTTTACACTTCACCTTAACAGGCCATTCAGGGCCAAGAAGCATCCCCACAGCATGATGCTGCCACCACCGTGCTTTACAGTGGGGATGATGTGTTTGTGGTGATATACAGTGTTTGGTGTCTGGCAAGCATACTGTCTTCACCGATGGGCCCAAAAGATCCATTCTGGTCTCATCAGAACAAAGAACTGCCCCCTACATGACCATGGAGTCTCTCACATGTCTTTTGGCAAACTTTAGTCAAGAATTGATATGAGCTTTCTTCAACAGTGGCTTCTCTTTGTTGCTCTCCCATAAAGCTTTGACAGGTGAAGACCTCAGGCAACAGTTGTTGTATGCAGAGTGTCTCTGATCTCAGCTGCTGAAACTTGTAAACTTAAATATTATGTTGACGATGAATGATTCATAAAAATCAATAAAGGGTAAAAAATCACAAAAACACAAGGGTGTGAATAGTTTTTATTGGCACTGTAGATTCACTGTGAGGTTTGGCAGTTAAAAGAAAGTATGATAGGATATTTTACTTTAAAAAAAAAAAAGGTTTGTGCATGTGCAGGATAAATTCAGTATAGATAAAAAGTATCGCTTTGTACACAGGTGGCACAAAAATCTAAACCATTTCAAAGTCACTCACCGTAGCTTTAAATGCGGGCAGTTTGTCATGGAAATGATTGTTATTCTAAATGAAAACTGTAAAATAGATGCAGTCTCATTCAGTTATATATGAAGTTAATACAACAAGTTTAATGCGTGCCTAACATGGATACACAGTGCTGTTTTCTGCTCTGAGAAGTCAAAAAGATGTTTCTCCATTTTCCAACCCTTTTTTAATCAACCCTGCTCATATTTTTAGGTCCTAGAATCAACCACAGAGAAACCAGCATACATGAAAGAGGACGATCTAAGGAACGGCGCCACCTGCTGTCTCCTGATGTGTCACGCTGTAACTCTGAGGAGCGTAGCCGGGATCAATCAAGTGAGAGGAGACGGTCTCGGTCACCCAGTGAAGTACGCACACAAACCTTACAGAGACAGGTAGGAAGAGGATCACTCACAAAAGACATGATTTTAGTCTCATACTGGTAAAAGTAGCACTGCTTTTGCATGCAGGATTTTTGTAAAAGTGAATTTAGTGAGCAGTAGCAGTCCTTTTCTTACTACCATTATGTGTTTTTTTTAAGGCTAACACATCAGGCAGCCCTGCCCATTCAGCCTCAGAGTCTGGAACTCCTCGTAATCGACGTCAGCTGCCACAGACCCCGTCTCGCCCACGGCCCTACATCTCCTACTCTCCTCTGGCCTGCAGAGCCCACACTTCTCCCCCACCAGCAAGTTCCTCCGAGGCACAGACCGAGCCTCAGGAGGGCCCCAGCATCTCCACAGAGACCTTGCTGAGGGCTGACAAAGACATCCTTCAGGGGTCATCCAGGGGTCAGGTTTCAGGACCAAGCCACCCATCTCCTCACCGGTACATCTCAGAGCCCTACCTCCCATACCACAAGGACGTCAGCGGAGGAGAAGGGGGGGATAAGCAGGACACGCTTACTTTTGAGAGTGCCATGGCCACCAGCCTTGGGCGGGTCAACGCCACCTTCTCCGCCCCTCAGCTCAGACACTCCTGGCAGGTTCCTAACGGGCATTACCGGAGGCAGTTTGGCCAGACGAGCCCGGCTGGAACTAGAGAGTTGCTGAGTGACACAGACGAGGATGACCGCTGCTAAAACAAACAAAAAAAGGGAATGCAAAAAGAGACGGGGCATCTCAGAGGATTTAGCTCTTCTGCAGCTCCAAGCACTTGTTTTCTCAGCATCAGTAGCAAAACGGACAGGACTGAACTGCTTTTATCCAGAAACTCAGACATTTGTCTACAACATGCTCTAGTGTGTGTGTTTGTTGTAGCTAAAGGAAAGCTACATGCGTGGACTTGGGTGTGTCTTTACAAGTGTGTGTGTTCTCTTATCAGAGAAAATTTGCCAAAATATGACAGCAGCAGAGACAGACTGTGTTTAAAGTCCATCACTGCAGGCAGAAACAAGTGTTGCCAAGCCTCCCTACATGTTTTGATTGTTATTTGAACAAAATATGGAAAACAGTGAACCAAGGCGTACAAATCTCTCATTGAACCCAAAAAAACAATGCGTTTTGTTTATGTGAACATAGAGGTAGCATGTACAAATCTAATATGATGAATGTATTTTAGCTTTTAGTTCTTATGATCTGGTCTTTTGAGAGGGTTGCTGTTAGTCTTTACTGAGCATTGTTGTAAGAGTAGCATTAAAAGAAAGGGTTTGCCAGTTTTTAATTTCACACAATTCCTATTCACAATAATAGTATCCACATGTCAAGGGCATTATTATGTCAATAGTCAAATAATCACACATCAAGTTCCAGACATAAAAAAGAGGAGACCTCTAGTGATTGTTGAGTTATCTTTATATTCGTTGAAAACAATGATGATGTATCTTAAAGTGAACCAGCACAGTGCAGGTCTATGTTATTTTTGTGTTGTGGAAAACAGATTAAGATATGAAAGATTACAGAATATGTGTTTTGTCTCAGGATACCTGACCACTGAATTTATGTAAGACTTGTGAAAATTAAGAGTTAGAAGCTGTCTATTAATTCTGCTGATCAGTCTGTAATAATAGCGTCAAAAAGCCCTAAGAAGAAGTTTCACATAGGCTATATTCATTAACACATTTCAGTCTTAAGTGAAGATGAGTTAAATGAATTGAGAGGAATGTTCAATCTAAATCCCTGCGATGGATAAATGTTGTTTTCTCAGAGTGGTGACTAAAGCCATTTTCTACCCGTACATAGAGCCAGAAATGTGTCTTCTTCAGGAAGTGTTGCCTTCTCTTATGTGATAAGAAAAGTGACAAATCTTAATGTCCTTTTTTATATTTGATGCAGCATAGATGATTTTAGAGGGAGGTATGTTTTTCCACAGTGTATAAGAAGGGGAGGAAGCCAACTTTTCTTTGTAAACCCTTGTTATATTGGTTGACAACTGCTTTACCTTGAATTAAATACAACTATTATTAACAGAATTAACATCAAGCTTTATTGAAGAGCTAAAGTCAGCAATTAAGACCATTAATATGTTAGAAAAAAATGTTAACTGAGGTATTAAATTAAGTTGTTTACAGAATAGGATGATAAGAAGAATGTTTAGCACATTGCAAATGGCCGTAACTACAGAAGAAGATTATGGCCAAGGGTGAGGAAAAAAAAATAATGCATTGCACTTCAAGAATAAAGACCAAATGTTGAGAAAAAAAAGCCAAAATGTTAGGGTGAAGATGGCCAAGCAATTAGGTCACGCCCCATGTATGCAAGCGAAATGGGTTCAAGTCCAGCCTTGAACCTGGGCCTCTTTCCTGCATGTCTCACACCCTTTCTTGTCCCTACTTCTGACTCTATCTACTGTTCTCTCTAAACTAAAGGCATAAAAAGCCCCAAAATGTATTTTTTAAAAGTCCAAATGTTGAGAGTAAACTTTGATTCTAAAGTCAAAGCTTGTTAGACTATAACAAACTGCAGATCTTGGACAACCACACTGCGTTTATGAGCCTTTAAGAAAAATAATCTCTTTGTAGATAAATCAATCTCTGAAGGATAGTTCCACATGATCATGGTATCAGGCATTTTGTAAAGACAGTCAAGACTGTCCACTGATTGTTAAAGTTTGACTTTATCCCACAAATTTCAAATGTCCTCTAGACATTTCAGCTCTAGTCATTTCTGTGACGTCAATGTGGACTGAACCCAGGAGCAAGAAAGAAGAAGATGTCATTAGGAGGGGTTTATTGTCAACAGATAATGCAGAATAAGGCTGGTGTATAAACTGAAGAGGGGAAGCTGGCAAAGTGGAAGAGGCACTGGGAGTCTGAACGGAATCACTGGAAAGAAATAGAGAACAAAGAAGGTTAGTATCTTAACAGAAAAACTTTCCCAAAATCACACAAATCCTCAAAGACAGAGCTAGAGCTTGAGCCCCCTGGTGCTGGCATACTCTGGCACCTTCTGACGTTCAGCCAGGTGCATATAAGCTGGTGCTGATTGCTTCCAATGAGATGCAGCTGAGTTATTGAGGCACCTCGGTGCTTCTGAAGTGACGTATTTGCAAACCCCTACAGCGTGTGTGTAGCTCCAACTTTTTGGGACGGATATCCAAGATTGGTACGTCTATGAAGGGGTGCCAAAAAGAGGGACGGTACATGTTTTTTGCCTCCCAAACAACAAAATGCTAAGCGTAACAAAACCCAAAATGACCACTAGAAAGGATAAAGGTTTATTCTCGAAGTGCACAGCATTATTTTTTCCCCCACCCATGTCCCTTATCCTCTTCTGTACATAAGCATCCACTTCACTTTTAAAACCAGAGGCTATGCTTATTTTTGTGAGCAGCCCATGTGTTTTTTTCCCCGTATGTACACATCTCTGATTTTCTGTCACATTACTGGCTTTTTTTTGCCAGTAGAAACACATTTATAGAGAGGCTGTATTCAGCCGATGTCAACATCTGGGTGGATAGCTCAAAACCTGCAATAAGATTAAACTGCTAAAATTCAGGTAAATTAAGCCTATCTTACAAGTTATCCAATAATCTCCTTTTTTTAATGAGCAACTGCAAAAACTGTGAAAAGAGGGAATGGAGGGATACCCAGCCTAATTTCAAGTTAAAACAACATATTTCATAGCACAAAGCATTGGCCAGACTGCAGCTCATGCTAGCACCTTGTCACACACTTACTAGCTAGCTTACACTAAAGCTAGTGAGGAAATGGTTGAGCGCTAACGTTATCATTGGTGGTAACACAAGATACAACTGGAAATTCTGGAACTCCTTGTTAGCATGGTGCTAGCTAGGAATTAACACCTTAGCTAACTTAATGTCAGTTTGTAAGTAGATGGCTGCTAGCATTAGCTTTTGTCTTAACAGTGGCTCTCTGGGCTAAATTTCACTTTCCATGCCATCAAGTCTGTGAACATTTATTTCACTATAATGTGCTCATACATACGAATGAATAGCAAATAGGCTATTACGTTACTTACTCTTTAAATCAATACCAAAATCTATTCTTCCATAAAAGATTTCAAAATGTAACTTTGACATCTTAAGAATCCTTATAGATATTTTTAATTCTTTTGGACTCAAAAACGTTTCTTCAGAGTCACAATTTAACATAAAGAAATCAGCCATATTTAGATGTAGCTTGTTAGCACAGCCCAAATAGCTGATTTTTGCTCAAATGCCACCTGTGAGATTACAAGAGTGGGTCCAAAACAGCCCTGGCTATGCAGCTGTTTCCCTGGACTAACAGTAGCTGAAGGGTTAATGAACATTTCACGTTATGGCCCAGTGTGCCTCCAGCTTTTCACTACTTATCTTTGGAGTTGCTCATTTAGTGTGAAGCAAGAAAACATTAATTACCAAACATACGTACCCTTAACTACAGGAGGGGAAAACTTCACCAGCTTCCCATCCTGAATATGTCATCAGAAGAAAATTACTGCAAGCAGGTGAACACATTAAATTGTTGGATTTTTAAAATGTATTCATCTGTTTTAATTTTTGTGGTTGTTTTTAGTTTTACATAGCTACTAAGGAATACAAAAGCTTCTTATCATAGTAATGAATCAGCAGGCAGAGAAATGCTCATGTCACTTCAGTCCAGTCAGTATCTTTTAACCTTTATCCTGAATTTGTTGTTCTTCCTCAGTAAGCTGTGTATTTAAATCCCGTGCTGATGTGTTAGTGTGATATGTTAGGTTTGACATGTCTATGAAATGTGAACACAGGACATATCTAGACAGAGGTTGAGATGTTAACTCTTCTGCAGTCCCAGAACCAGAAAGTCCTTGCTGGAAATTAAAGGAGCAAAACCTCCTTTCAGATGTGTTAACTAAAAATCTTCATTTTTACATAAGTCAGGTAAGGTTTAGGCTCCAGTCTGTAAATTGTAGGACTGTGCTTCACATTAACAGCTTCACATGGCCTAGGACTTAACTTCAATGTCTGTACAGAACAGCCTGATCTGTGCCTGAGGAAACTCACCTGCCAAGCCTGGATTTGATAGCTAGACAAGCTTCCTGTTAAAAAATATGTAGTATACATTGTACAAAATAAATTCATGTGTCATTTATTGCACCATTTATATTTTTGTTTGAATCAAGATGCCTGTCCATAACTTTAACAAAACAAGTGTTTACATATCTGTTCAAAGGACCATTAAAGACAGATCACTTAACCTTGCTGTAATTAGTGGTATTACTGCCTTTGTATTTGTATTGTAATAATTTGAATTGACAGTAAAGACAGCAGGAAATGGAGGCAGATGGCAAACAACTAAAAAGTTTATTCTGCCTCAGTGAGCAGAGAGGGTTAATTGTTCTTCATTTTTGATAAAATCATTCTTATTCAGCTAGATGATATCATAGTATAAAAAAAGACCAGAGGGCTAAGTGGCTTCTTTATAGCTGAAGGCTGGTGTGTGAACTAGAACCATAAAGCCATGTGTACTTCTAGTGAGAGAACAGTGGCCTCTTGCCAAAGTTACATAGACAGGCAGATCAACTTTGAAACTAGTTTGGAAAAAGTGTTCAGTAAAAGTTGCATATAGTTGCTTTAAGTTTAGTTAATTGACATGCATTTACAACATGACTGTTTGAACCATTTAGCTTTAAAGCTAAGTTGCACGATAGGTCCCTGCATCCATCCATCAATTCATCTTCATCTGCATATGCGTCCCTTTCCCCAGTGACACTTTCCAACTCATGCTTGGGGATCCCGAGGCGTCCCCAGACCAGACAGGATATGTAATCCCTCCAGCGCATTCTGGGTCTTCCCCGAGGCCCCTCCCAGCCGGACATGCCCGAAATACCTCCGCGGGGAGGCAACCAGGAGGCATCCTGATCAGACGCCTGAACCACCTCAACTGGCTCCTTTCGATTCAAAGGAGCAGCAGCTTTACTCCTAGTTCCCTCCGGATGTCTGAAGTCTTTACCCTGTCTCTAAGGCTGAGCCCAGCCACCCTGAGGAAACTCATTTTGGCCGCTTGTATCTGCAATCTCATTCTTTCAATCGTTACACAAAGTTCATGACCATAGTTGAGGGTTGGGAGGTAGATCGACAAATTGAGAGCTTTGCCTCTTGGCTCAGCTCCCTCTTCCCCACAGCTGTCAGGCACAACACCCGCAGTACTGCCGATGCTGTGCCAATCCGCCTGTTGCTCTCACACTTTCTTTTATCCTCATTCGTGAACAAGACCTCAAGATACTTGAACTCCTTCACTTGGGGCAAGTACTCACTCCTCACCTGGAGGAAGCAATCCACCGTTTTCCAGCAGAGAACTATGGCTATAGGAGCTGACTCTCATCCCAACCGCTTCACACTCAGCCGCAAACCATCCCAGTCCCTGCTGGAGGTTCCCAGCTGAGGAAGCCAACAGAACCACATCATCTGCAAAAAGCAGGGACGGAATTCTGAGGTGCCCAAACCGGAGACCCTCCTCCTCCCTGCTACACCTTGAGGTCCTGTCCATGAAAATCGCAAACAGAATCAGAGAAAAGGGCAACCCTGGGAGAGGCCAACACGCACCAGAAACGAGTCCAACTTTGTCCTGAGGATGCGGACACAGCTCTCACTTTGGTCATACAGCCTGATGCCTCGCCTCAGCAGCCCCACGACCCCATATTCCCACAGTACCCCCCACATAACCTCATGAGGGACACGGCTGTAGGCCTTCTCCAAGTCTACAAAACACAAAACTCCCATGCTCCCTCAAGAAGTCCTGCAAGGGTAAAGAGCTGGTCCCCTGTCCCACGGTCAGGCTGAAATCCGCATTGTTTCTCATGTATCTGAGGTTCAACAGTCGCACAACACACAAACAACAACAAACAGTACATCATATAACAATCAAGAGACTACAACTAAGTCACACATACCCGTAGTGAACTTATTTATGAAGCCTGTTTTTTACGATTATATTTAGGTTCAAAGGTTTTAGCTAAGTGGTTTCACTTGACCTTGGCTGTTAACACACACAGCACTAATACTCCCTGAATGTGTCAGCTTTGTGATATAGTTTACATTCACTTGTGAAGCGTCTCTCCATGAGCAAAGTCTGTCTGTGACAACACAACCGTGGGTTGAAGATCTATACCGTCCTGTCACCTCAACTCTACATGTCCAGTGAGTGATTCAGAAAAAAATGTGTCCATGTAGAAGTGTGTAATGTGTATGGGAGGGTCATCAGAGAGCACAGATTTGTAAATGTGCTAATGTTTACATGACAGTTTTCCAGTAGAGATGAGTGTGTTGTCTGTGTCTAGGTTTAAAAAGCTTTTCCTGTCGGGAAGGACAGACAGCGGGCTTTTGAAACTCGTCAGTGCCTACAAAAATGATGTGAGCCACAGCTCTGGGCTCACAAAGGCACTGATTAATGTGTAGCACAGCAGATCAATAACAGATGCTTACATGATTCAGAAATTTGTGAGAGCAGAAAAAATACAGCAATATATGACATTTTCTTCAAGGTTGAAGGCGTAGGTGATGAAAGCAAATGTCTAAATGAGGGGAAAATGATGTCAAACCAAACTCCTGATCTATGTGGAATTTATACCATTGTAGCAATTTCTTAAAACAACACATCTTAATGCTATTAGGTTATTTCACACGTTATTTTTTGATTCAACATCCAATCAGAAATGCTCCTCTCATAAAGCCAATAGAAGGGCTGCATTCAAACAGGAATTAAGAGAACTAACTGGGCACAGCCAATAAGAGCACCACTGCTCTCATACATCAAATAAGAGTGTTGCTTTATACAGCCAATTGGAGCAATGATTTCAAAGAACCATTGGGGCACTGCTTTCATACAGTCAGTAGGGGCTCTACGTTTATATTGCCAATAAGAACACTGCTTTCATACAGTCAGCAAGAGCACTACTTTCATACAGCCAATGAGGCACTGCTTTAATACAGCAAGGAGGAGCACTGATTTCATACAATCAATAAGAGCACTGCTTTCATAAAGCTAGTAATACTATTGCTCTCATACAGCCAGTTGGAGTACTGCCTTTCGAACATTCAGTATGAGCAGTGCTTTCATACAGCCAATAGGACCACTGCTTTCATACAGTCACCAAGAGCACCGGTTTCAAACAGTCAAGAGGAAGAGCACTATAGTTATACGGCTAATGGGGCCACTTCTTTAACTCAGCCAACAGGAGCACCTCTACATACAGCCAACAGAGGCACTGCTCCCTTACAGCCAGAAGCACTATTTTACACAGCTGGTGACAATGCTGCTTCATACAGCTAATAGAGGCACTGCTTTCATTCAGCCAGTAGGAGCACTGCTTTCATACAGCCAATTGGAGTTCTGCATAACCAATCATTGAGTCATGAACAACAACTGCTTAGATGTATACATCTTTCATGATTCATCAGGAAAATAAATGTCTTCACTGAGGTAAGTGTTGCATATTCTCCCTAGAAAGACATAAGAATAGAATGATAAAATCATACTTTTAAAATAAAGATGAGAATTCACAAGAAAGCATCAAAATAATACATTTTTCTCCTACTGGGGTCTGTGCCCAGCCCAAGATTTCTAATGAAAATTAGGCCATGACAATTACTAGAGTTTCTCTTGAGAAACTACAAAACAAAAGTCTGGCAGAAGGTGGTCTTAAATACAGGAGGACCCCTAGGAAAGAAGAAATAAAACCTCACAGGTCTCTCTCTCTCTCAGGTTTTCTTTTACTTGGTTATAGGATATACTATGGCACACCCTATTCCTGTCAATCTCTATCCGGGCTATAATTTTATCTGGACTACTCTCTGCAGGAGAGCGCCCTCTGGTGCTGCAGCCTGGGAGCACATATCAAAACTTGTGGCCTAAAACTTTTGGGAGGGAGCTTTAAGTTTTTAATCACACACCCTTTACCGTAAGCCTAAACCTCACCTGACACAACCCTCCTGTGGCGGCAGCCTCTCGTTCTTTCTCATCTTCATGTTACATTCCTCACTTCGGCCTCAGGCCTCCCCTCCTTCACCCCTGACCCTGAACAAAAAAAGACAAGGCTGGGCTCAAAGTGAAGTTCAATGGCAATCAAACACAAGGCAGCGATCAGGTGGTTTGCTTGTTATGAAAGAAGGGCAAGGTTTAACAGAAAAATGGAAACTTTGTAGACAAGATAAATTACAACACATGAAAATCTTAATACACTTACATAAAAAAATGTCCTTGAGCTGTTAATTTACTTTAAATACAGTGACTGATGAAACCAGAGCATGAAAGGAGTAAAATGGAGATTGAAAGAGGCAGATGAAATAAGGAAGGAGGCTTATCACATGCCTGGGAGACCGCACACCTCAGTGTTTGCTGTACTACACAGTTAACACTGACCTGTATTGTTGTCGCTGTTGAATTGATGTGTAAGTGTGGATGTGTGCTTGAAGGACACTCCTAGTGTCTGACTTGGTCCAATGATTTCATCATCTCTCTCAGTTGTATTTTACCGTCAGTAAGGACGTTACTGAGCTCTGCCATCCAGAGGGTGTGTGTGTTTTTCCAGTGCAGCTTCAGCACAGTGTGCATACAGCAGCGAAAGTCAGAGGAGTCCAGAAGATTCCGTTATCTGAAGCCATGCAGGGTGTTGTGCTGCTGCTGCTATTGAACCATGTAAGTCTGCTTTTATTCCTGCACTGGTCTCTATGAAATGTTGCTAATTGAGGATATTTTTATAGGAATTTCAGAAAATTAAAGGTTAAATTTAGAAGTAGCAAGATTTATTGTTTGGATTTCTGCGAATAGAAAAGAAATTAAAGCTGACTGAATCATAGAAAATGTAATTTATTCAATATATATGAACACATTGGGATGATAAGTGAGAATTATTGTTGGTGTTATAGAAAGACACTGTAAGAAGTCAGAATACATCCTTTTAGCAGTTATTTCAGTAAACCTTCATTTTATAAACTTTTGGATCATGCTCAGTCATTATTTACTGACTTTAAATCTGCATTAAATGACTGTGATTTGATTCTCCATATTTTTACACAAAGTCATGGCCATGAACCTCTTTAAATGCTGGTTTTCACCTGGTGTATCACCAGTATCTGAAATATTTCAGTATCAGATCTGGAGGATTTTTACATGTACATGTGAGAAGATGAGAGGCAGAGGAAGACTTTCACTTTAGTGAGTAAGCCTCATAGCACATATTTATATCCCCTTTGTCCCCATGCTTCTTTGTTGAAGCCCTGACTTAAAACGGTGTTAATTCAACCTCTTTAGAAACAACTGTAAGAGGAAATAAAGCCAACAGATTGTTTTTCTTTTTTTTACCATAAATAAGTCAGAATAAGATAAAGATGCAGTGAGGCCTGTAAGTGAAAAAACAGCCCCTCAGTTGTGATGCTTACAAAACAGCTGATAGAGTGCTATGTCTGGACTACTGGTGGTGTCATAAGGGAAAAATCCAGCAGATAATCTTTGTGGAAGGCAGACCTCTCAGAATGAAAGCAGGGACAGACAACACCTCATATAATGTCTGTGAACAGTAAACTGCAGAAGTTCTGTCACTTGTTTTTCTTTTTCTTTTAATGATACTAAGCACTGACTTTCCAAGAAAATAAATCTTGAAATTAAGTTTTATTTGTTCATCAGTATATATTTTCTGCCGGAGTAGGCACAAACAGAGCTGAGTGACTGTAAATTATCTTGTCTCCTATGAACCTTCCCTGTACATTTAAACAAATGCAAATGTTTCATAGCTGTTAGTTCTCAACATAACTTAGTATGTAGGTGTTCATCTTATTGAAGCTTAATCAGCCTTAAACCCAAATGGATAAAGCAAAGGCTACTGAACACTGCTGCTTGGTAATAAATAGCATTATCAACACTCTTAGGCTTTCTGTTTTTCCTTCTTTAAAGGTTTAATGTGAATAGCAACAGCAAAAGCCAACTGGGCAATTAAAAAACAAGCAATTGAAATAAGCAACAAGGTGAGCGGATTTAGGTTCTGTTTTAAGGAGAAAAGGTGGTAATAAAGCAGAATTTACATAATGATTAAAGAATTTCACTGAATACAGAGTGATGCTTTTAAAATATTTTGCACATGTTGCAATACTTTGCAGCTGCAAGAAGCAAAAATGTCATTATTTATCAATTATTGGAAACAAAATAATTTCTGCACTTTTATGCATGTACAACCCCAATTTAAAAAGGTTGGGTCACTGTGTAAATGTTAATAAAATCAGAATGCAATATTTGCAAATCTCATTAACCTATATTTCATTCACAATAGAGCATAAACAACGTATAGCTGGAACAGGACAACAAAAGACTGGAACAGTAAGGTACTGATTAAAAACAGGTGGAGGAGCATTTACAACTAATTAGGTTAAATGGCAATAGGTCAGTAGCATGGCTGGGTATAAAAGGAGCATTTTAGAGCAACAGAGTCCCTCAGAAATATAGATGAGCAGAAGTTTACCAATCTGTAAAAAGCATCTGAAGTAGCACTTTTCCTGCACGTGTATGAATCACAAAGACTCTGAGAAAGGTTTAGTGATGTCAAAATGTGGTTTGTTTTGAACAAAGTTACATTTGTTTGTGAGCTCCTCAGAAGCATATTAATTTTGATGACACAGAAAAGGCACCAAAGAGAGAAATACATAACTGTGGTTTGTAAAATTAGGATGGACTGTGTCCTTTTGGCTTTCAAATTTTTGTAACAGTGTGGTCATTTTCTTTTCATCCCAGATTGAACTAATCAAGTGTTGCGTTATAACTGTTTGTAATGGAATTAAGAATGTAAATCACAAAAGGATACAGAATGTCTGGATTAATCTTTACAGTTTCTGTGATTTTCAGTACATAGTGTAAATTTAGTTCACACTGTAAATGCTGGGTTAATGCTTTTTCTTTGAACCTTCACAGGTGACAGGAGCTATAGCAGATGTGACCATTCAGACCAAGACCAAAGTCAAATCCAGTCAAGACACAGCTCTACAAGCTAATGCCACTGGTTCAACACCAAATCTAGATTCAGTGAGCAGCACAACCGACAGGAACCTGACAGCTACAGGTGTTTTATCAGGAGGGACAGAGGTGAATAACAGGAACACCAGTACAGAGAAATCCTTCTCTACAGGGCCACGGGACTCTGATTTTGATACTAGACAAGCTTTTACCTCAGGCCCCAGAGAGACTGAAGAACATGACAAAAAAACAACTGAAAAGTTTGCTGCACCTCAGAAAGATCTGGCCCAAAACCTCAGTGGAGAAACACAAACTATTGTTGACATGGGAAATAAGACTGCTTTTGCTTCAGATGGTGAGATAACAAAGAAAGAAGAATCTACAACTGATTCACCTAAAACAGAAAACTCAACACAACAAGGAGTGCTTGGAGAAAAGAATGAGAGTGGGAAAGAGACAGATGCAGATTTCATGGATGTAGATGTAACGGAGGGAGAAGTGGCAGAAAAAAGTTATGGCAACAACACTGACATCTCTGTGGATTCTAATCTGTCTTCACCTGATTGGCTCTCTCAGCTCAGCACTGAAGACTCCATCATCCAATCAGAGTTTAAGTCTGCTCCAAAGGCTGTTAAAGTGTCCAATCAGCCACCTACATACACAGACCGACATCAGGGGGCAGGATTCAGACCTGGGATCAGAGGCCAAAGGGTGAGACATTATTTACATTTGGTAGGGGGAGCTGAAATGTTCTAACCAATCATTCAAGCTGGCTCAACATTTGATGGGATGTTTGTCGTTTTATGCTTTGCTATACTTAAACATTAGATTCATTAAAGTGACATAAGGTGTAGAGTGTAACTGCTGCTGTAATGCATGCAAAAAAGAATGATAATCATATTTGTGTGATATTCTTGTCTCATGCTGTCTTGACCTTGGATGAAATAGAGCTAGCGTGGGGCTGATTAGATGACGGAGATGGCAACGTATATATGTGTCAATTTTAGCACCCAGTAAGTCATGCAGCCATATTTGTTTAGTTTGTGTGTGTGTCAGAGAGAGAGAGAGAGAGAGAGAGAGAGAGAGAGAGAGAGAGAGATTGTGTGTGCATAAAGAAAGGGTTGGTCTCTTTGAAAAAACATCCCCTCTTGCTGGCTAAACTAACGTATGGAAAAGGAAAATGAAACTCTCCTAATCATTACCATAAACTTTGTAACAAACTAAATGAACACATTTTATCCCGGTATACCTTCAGATTTGCTCTGGAGTTGTTGTTTTTTTCTGAGGGATAGTATTTACCCACAGCAATAAAATGTTAGTGCCTTTATCAATACACCTTAATCTACAACATACAACCTGTGGCTCCAGAGCTGGCCTAAATTTTCTTTGGCTAGTTGACTCCTCTTGGTCTTGTTTGAAAAAGACATCCCTGAGAAAATAATCTAAACATTATCAACATAAATGATTAATTCTAAGTCACATCAATCTATTATGCTCCCTCTCTTACAACCTGGAATTTCAAATAAATGGCTTTTAAATGCCATGGAAAGGGCTTATAGTGAGGGGGCATGAAACACACCTATTCCCTTATTTCTGATGTCCCTTATCAGCCACAACATCCATGCTGCTTTTTAGATTTGATCATAATTCATAATGTCATAACTATTGAAGGTAGACTCACAAGGAGCTACTTAAGTGTGAAATGATGATATATGGTCACGTAGAAGACACACGTCTGTATTTCATAGAGGTGGAAGAGGCACGTTACTATTGTGCTCAAGTAAAGGTACAGTTCTTGGGTTAAAATAGACGTATGTAAACATAGGAGTAATGATCACACCTCTATAATAAAGTAAGATACACAGAAAAATTGACAGTGACAGTTGTTATAAACAACACTTTTAAAACTGTTAATACTGTAATATATTTAACAGTATTAAATACTGTTAAATATATTACAGTATGACAGAGCTGCAGCAACTCTTGAAAATCTGTGGCAAAGAGGGTCTATTCTGACAAGAACTAAGCAGAGAGTCAACCTCATTGCAAGGCAATACTGATGAAGGCTGCACCCTTTAGGAACACCTAAAGCCACAGTTGGGACCCCGAACTTAGAAAATAACTTCACTCACCATGCAAATGTGTATCTCACATCAAAAACATCAACAATCCACCAGAAATATAAGCAGCGTCTGAAATCTGAAAAGCATCATGGACTGAATGATGTTGTGGCTGATAAGGAACAGCAGGAAGGAGGGAGTGGACATGTCTTATCCCTGCTCCCTCCCAAAGGTCCACCACCAAATGTAGCAAATTAATACCCTCTTTATGGCAAGTTGGACAGTGTGCGGGACACCTTGCTGTTCTAGGAAATAGATGTGTGAATCAATCCTTCTATGAAAGGATTTTTTTTTTAAATTCTTAGGTAGATGAAGGGAGATTACATACTTTCAGACATTCAGTGCTGTTCTGACATTAAGATTAAACTTTGCACCACCATTTTCTGATGAAATGTTATTACAACATGTATGTAGACCTGATGTAAGCTAGACGGAAAAATGAGAATAAAAAAATGAGCAGAGGTTAAGCGGTCAGTCATCGATGGCAAGTGTGGATTTTCAGTCCTTCTCTATATTAAGCTGCACTCAAAGAAGGCTGTCTAAAGCTTGGTTCAAACCGAAGATACGTGACGTAACAAGAACATTTTGGAGTTTTTAGAATGTCGCTGACAACATTTGCAGCTGTCTGAATCAAGTCATCTGATCACAGGACATTGCAAGCAGATAGATGTGAAAAGGAAAATAGAATACAGGTTTAAAAGATTATAACCCCAACAAATGTTCCTTCAAAGTAGAATATTTCATCAGAGGAAATCATGCTGAGAATTTTTGAAATGTCTTTTTTTTTCTTCTTTTTTTTCTTCTTTGATTTTTTTCTTTTTGGACAGAAACTGCAGCTCATAAACATTCCTATCCCTCCATAAGATCACACATAACCAGGGTGTGTGTTGCTAGCCTTTATGAGCTGATACTTGAGAAATTCAAGGCTGTAGGAGCTAAATTTGTCCCTGGAAAGTTATTCTATATCTTAGTTATGACAATGCTGGGCTAGCAAAGCATTTTGTGTTTCTAGTTCCTTGGTTGCCATTTTTACCACCAGAACTCAGCATCACAATCTAGAATCTGACCCTTAGATGATGCTAATGTTTGACACACCACACTGAACCGTTCAGGCTGTTCAGAAATGAGACAGTCTGGTCTACAGAGGGTTACCCGTGTGAAAAGCAGCTGTTTCTAAGCCCTGCCCCTTAACACTTACTTATAACCCCAGAAGCTGACTAATTTCATGCAATGTTATTTATTATTTCAAGGATAACAAATGCTTGAGGCCCCTTTTTTCATTTGATTTGATTTGCCTGTGCAGCCTAATATGGCAACGGCAGCAGGGCTTTTACGGGCACACTGCACGCTTTCCTGGGTCTGATCCCGCTCACTGCATACTGGGTGCTGGGCACCCAGTGGGCTGGTACAGATGTAGGGGGGCAACTGTGTATGTCGTGAAGGGGACAGCTGGGAAGATACCTGAAAGACGGGGCATGGGCCTGGTGCAGGCCTGGAGGATGGCCTTCAGGAGGCCAGAGCAGTACAGGACCAAGGTTAACGCAGCGAAGTGCTGAACCAGCATATGCTCCCATACCTGACCTGACTGAGCTGGAACGAAGTGCTTACATCTAAACTTAGTTACCTCAGATGCTGTTTTAACCGACCAATCACAATCACTACCAAAATGCAGGACCCTATCTTTGACTACCTTCTGGCCAAAAAATAAAAACAAGTAAATGAGATCAATAAAAAACAAGACAAACAAACAAAAAAAAACAGAACAAAGCATTGTTGACTGCTGCTGTGAGACAGTCATCCTTCACCACTTAAAACATGCCGCTGTGACAAGCACTCACAGTATCTGGAGTAAGTCTTGTTGGTTAAAAATACTACTCTAAAGTTGTCATTTCTGTCGAAAATTGTTTACCTTGTTATCTAATTTTAAAATGTAATACACTGTGAAATCATAATCTATTCAAGGTCAGCTCAGTAAAATGACTATAAGGCAAATATAAACACATTATGATGCGCTCAAGTATTACATCAAGCCAAAGAAAATTGGGTTTTGTTCAGTTGTTAGGATGAGCTGTGTATTTTTCTCTCAGAAATATAAGTATCACAGGTACAGTTTCAACCCACTGAGTTTCTTAACACAAGCTCTATCAGCATATATCAGTCTGTTAAACATGTTTTGTTGTCTCATCTATCCACTAAATAACACAGAGATATCAATACCACTCAAAATCAGCCACTCCTGTCCCTGGCTGCACAAGACATCATACTTTTTATTACCTCCCATTTCTTTAAAGCGAACTGTTTTCAAAGAAGAAATGGACGTTATGTATTGTGACCCTTGCAAAATATTTTTCTCAACGCAGTTTCTGAGCAAGGCAGTGACGAGTAGGCTACCAAAGCCTCAAGTGGAGTTAGTTTACATCATTTTGGTCATTTTCCAGATCTAACTCTTCATCCTCTCAGCAGGGACTACAGGGTCCCCCTGGGCTTACAGGACCAGCAGGACCTAAAGGAGACAAAGTAAGTACTCAGTCAAACCTACCTCTCAAAAAACTTCTTACTTTTAGACATATGGAGTTTAACAAACAAAGCAGCACTACAGTTTAAGACTTAGTTCAGTGAAATTTGGTTGTTTATTAGATGCCAAAGATAAAAAATCTTCTAAAACTGTAGCGTAACTCAATGAGTGATAGAATAACAACAGCAAAAATTAAACAGGTAGTTGACAGCATCATTGAAGATTACAGTAGCATTTCACTGGGCTCTTCTGCACCCTAGTGGTCAAACTAGTTCAGTACAGCCTTACATTCAATCATTCCAATAAAGAAGTTGTTATTCTTTTAGTCTCGATCATATAAAGACAATCTAACATAAATACTTCCTTTTTTCCACATCTAAAAGAGACTTAATACTTTTTTTCTTCTGAGGGTTATCCAGGTGTGATGGGGAGGACCGGGAGGACAGGATATCCAGGCCCCATTGGCCCTGCTGGGATGCCTGCTATTGTTGTGTTTAAAACCTCTGAAGAAGAGTGGGAGGCTTTCAAAGTAAGATACCACTAAGGCTTCGCACCAGTAACCACTCGCCATCAGGGCCAAACACCTGTTTGAAATTTGTTCTGAAAATCAAGCGAATCTGTTCTAAACTGTACTCTCAGCTTTTTCAGTGAAATACATACAGGATAAAGAAAAGAAAACATATTTTTTTCTTATTTCAGCGCCGGAACAATAGAAACTCGGCACTGTCAATGGTATTTTAAAAATATTGAGAAATAACAAGACTACTTTTTGTCCTTTTGTCACAGGAAAACGAGATCTATAAAAAGCTAGTTTCTTCCTGGCCAGTAGGTGTTTGTTCAATAAATGTTTTTTGTTTTCATTGTTAAAATTCACCTAAAACCATTTCTCGTGTCAAAAAAAGTCTGATAAAATAAAATTTAAAAAAATGTGAATGACTCAATCATTTTTTGGCCTTTAGAAACGTAAAGGAAGACCTGGGCCTCCTGGACCTCTGGGTGATGACGGACCTATTGTAAGCTCCCAAAGAGATTGCGAGTTCCTTCATTAGCTTTAAAACAGCTACTTAGGTTTAAATTTGTTAACAAAATAACAGTATCAAACAGAGAGACATGGTAAACCTGTGGCTAATGGTGTATTTCAGGGCCCTCCTGGAACCACTGGAAAGCAAGGACCTAAAGGAATTCAAGGGAAAATAGTAGGTATCTCAACTTTATTTGCAAATGTTCTATTAACAGGCTTGGCTTTCTTGTTTATTTTATGAGATTATTTAATACAAATAAGATTTCATAGAATATTCAATTCCTGCTCAGACAGTTAGAGAATAGAAACTAAAATTCATTACTAAAGCACCTGCTGTTCTTGTAACTCAAAATTTAACTAAAAACTACTACTGATAGAGAATCATTTTTCTTGGTTTGTAGAGTTAAGTACACGAAGCAACAAAAAGTTACAGACACAAGTTTTAAGAATGTAAAAGTTTAGTTGACACTAAAAAACTTTGCTAAATGCAAACACACTGCCTAGAGCGAATGCCACGAGGTTTCTGTTTGTAAAGACACCTGTAGGGAGTTATCTGTAGTACTGGTGCAGCATGGGATGGCTTTCATGGTGTCTCAGCAAATCCTGATTTTTTCAGGGCCTTCTCTACACAATAATAGTGCTGACCGTTTTTTTTTTTTGTTGTTGTTAGTTTGTTTGGATCCCCATTAGCTCAAGCATCAGCTGTAAGCTATTCTTCCTGGGGCCCGCAGTTTACATTGAGACAATATAATTTATATAATCAGTAATCACAGTACGCAAACATGAGACAATACATCACATTGCACAAACTCAACATGACAAACATTTCAACAATTACAACTAACTCAAACAAAGCCAAAGACAGCAGATGCTACAACAGCTCTGAATGACTTGAAGAACAGCCATCAGCAAGCCCATGTAGCCAACCTACTACTGAGAATTAGTACTGGCAACTGAAGTCTCTTAGTAGATAATGTTTTTATGGGATTTTTTAAAACTATAACCAGTATAATGTTGTTTAATATCATTTGGTAGCAAGTTACATTCCTGCATTGCTCACTGAGCTGATGAAATTTTTGCTACAGGTAAAATAAAACAACCTCTAACAGCATGCCTGGTAGAATAATGATGTACATCTGTACTAAAGGAGAGATTTTCATTTAAATTCATTAGGGCTTTGATTGTTATGATATTCTGTAAGAAAACCATCAGTGCATATAATAATCTGTTTTTAACTTCAAACCATGAGATATTTTCATGCCTTTTACTGACATTTGATCTAAACCCACACGAGAAAACCATACCTGCAGCCTCATTCTGGACCAGCTGCTATTTCTTAATATTGCTGATGGAAATGCTGGACCAAACTACAGAGCAGTAATCCAGATGAGAAAAAAACAAGGCCTGAATTACTTGTTAAACTGTTTGTGGTGACAAGTACTTTGCACACCTTTTAACAACAGACAAAGTATTTCCCATCTTAGTCACTAGTTTCTGTACATGCTTGTCCCAGGACAGCCTATGGTCTTTGATAAAGTCTGATTAATCCTGAGCTCAAGTTTTGTTTTAGAACACAATCAGCAGTTCCAATTACTAGGATAGATGTTTTAGTTACATTTACCATGAGTTTATTGTGGCTGATCCAGTCTACCACTGATGGTAACTCTCTCTCTAAATTAATATCTAAATGATCAGTATTTATATCTGATAGGTATACTGTTGAATCATCAGCAGACAGTGTGAGTCGTGTCTAGTATGGTTGTAATGTTCACCTTTCCCAGTGGATCACATTATTTCCTTCTCATCAAGTATTTTATTAAAACAGGAAAACAAAAATAATGGAAATTAAAATAACAACAACTGGACCCTTTTTTCCATTTTTGTGACAGAAATTTTAAAAAAAATTAAGTTAACAGCTTGTTTTCGTTTTCTCTATTTCTGGTCAAAAACGAAAAAATTGAACAAGAGTTTATCTTGCTTTTTAAGTTTAGTTTCAACCAGGAAATGGATCTGCCAGAAAAAACATCAGTGTACAAAACAGATCATCTCTTCGTAAATAGTCGCTGTGTAACAGCAAGATTAAGTGACATCACCATGTGACTCCTCTGCAGCGTCTGCAGCCCCTCCATCAGTCTGCTGCTGAGTGAGTGAGGATTCACCACCACTGATGAGCACAGCTGTGAGAGAGGGCGAAGTGGATTCAGTCAATGTTAATAGTAAAACGAGAAACTGTTATTAATAAAAGGTGCTCAGAAATAAACCCTAATGATTCAGGGATATGTAAATAAATATGGCCTGGCTTACAAATGATTTGATTTTTTTTTTCTTAATGAATGGAAGACTTTTAAAACCATAAATATATTTTTAAAAAATGAATGAGTAGCATGGATGCCCCATTTGAAATGTGTTTTTTATTTTAAAGGACTGAAAAAAGGTAGGTATGCCACAAGAAGTTCTTAAATAAAAATATTTATTCAACCTTTGGACCAAACTCCTGCTAGGCCTTTCAATTCAGATTCAGATTCAGACAACTTCATTTATCCCAAAGGGCAATTCAGTTTTTGACATCCGTGCTACTCATTCATTAAGAAAAAAAATCAAATCATTTGTAAGCCAAGCTATATTTATTTACATATCCCTGAATCATTAGGGTTTATTTCTGAGCACCTTTTAAAGCAGCAAGGGCACAAAATAAACCCATAAAGTGATAAATGACTATTTATTTCCTTATAAAGATGAAGTATTTCCCTGAGATCAGACAAGCTACTCTAAACATTGTGTTAAATTTCAGGGAAGTCCTGGACCCCAGGGTTTGCCAGGTCCCCAGGGGAGACCTGGGGGAGATGGGACCCCAGGAAGAGACTCTGATCAAGGCCCTCCAGGTTTTCCAGGAGAAAAAGTACATTTATTTCCATGCAGGTTTTAAAGTCATTGATGTATGCTGATGATCTGTATGTTGATGCATTAATGTAAGTGTATTCCAATTACAGGGTTGATAAATGCACCATTTTGTTGTCCACACAGGGCCCTAAAGGCTACAGAGGAGAGAGGGGCAGTAAAGGGGAGCTGGGTGAGTGGGTAAGAGTGGTCTGGATTTCTAAATGATGTGAAGTATGGTGGTCAGAATAAATATACAGTACATAACTATTCATATTTCAGTATAAATGCTGTAAGCATTGTAGCTTTTAAGGCTGGAAGCTGCTTCACACTTCAGTTTGGAAGAACTTAGTTTAGTATTAGAGAAGTGTCAAGTAACTGCATAATCGATTATAAATAGTTTCATAGAGAGAATTAAGTATTGTCTGAGCAATTTCCTCTGTTTCCAGGGTTATCAAGGGGAGGCGGGACCACAGGGAAACAGAGGACGCAAAGGAGACAAGGTCAGATTTGTCATCAAACACAAACACACAACCACGTTTTCTATGCTGTAGATAGAAAGACTGTGAAGCAAGACAAATTTCAGACTGGTCCGACAATAAAGTTATATCAATCAGTCAATCAATCAATCAGCCAATCTAAGCTGTCTTCTTCAGGAATATATGTCTTGTATATGAGATAATAAGTTATCGTTTTTGCTGTCACCAGGGTAATAAAGGGGCAGTTGGAGTTGTTGGCATCCCTGGGTACATTGTAAGTATGGATGACTTTTTAATTCAATGTAAAGCTGTTTTTTATTATTATTATAGAGGGCCATCATGTTCACTTACTTTTAAGGGCTGTTGTAAATACACTTTTCTTTTTTACAACTGTCAAGTACATATTTGTTACTTTTTGTTCATTGATGTCTGCTGTAATGATCACTGAAAATATTTCAGTGCTCCATTTAATCACCATAATTATTTAAAATTGATTTCTAAATCACAACTTTTGAACTGCCTGCTGTTTACAGGGACTGCCTGGAGCAAGGGGATCTCCTGGTTTTCCAGGACCACCAAGACCTCAGGTCAGTGTCAGACAACTCACCCTGTGATAGTGATCCTCTTTTTATACAAATAAATGAGTAATAATGTATACCCAATGCTGATGTTCAGGTGCACACCTCTCTTTTGATGCTGCTGATGTTTGATGATTTAATTTTCAGGGAGAGATTGGAGCACCAGGGTTTAGTGGACCGCCAGGCCAACCTGTGAGTTTTAAACAAATGACATTAGAGGACAGCATCAGTTGGATAAATGAAGATGTTTTCATGTTTTATTAAAGACCTACAATTAAAGCACAAGAGTATTTTTTTCAATCTGCTTTCTTTGTAGGGCAAAATGGGTCCCACAGGATTAAAAGGTCTTTTAGGAGTTAAAGGACCGCCGGTAAGCAAACATCTCATCAATCATATTATGATCCATATGGAGTCATACAGAGATGATTGTGAAATCATTTTTATGCAATCAGGGTCATCAAGGTGAACTGGGAGCCAGAGGAGCAGCTGGACCTCAGGTGTGAAGACACTCATCCTTTGTCACCATAGCTAAATCATAATACATTGATGACATTTACATTGTAATGCATAATCTTTATGCTCTTGTATCGTCTCAGGGAGAGCCTGGACCTGATGGAATGGTTGGTTTTCCTGGAGTCCGTGGCCCTCAGGTATGATACAGCATTTTGATCGATTCATGTGATTGTACTCTACAGGCAGTAATGCAATTATTGTTTTATTTTACTATGTTCGCTTTTACACAGAGATCTGACCTGATTGGTTATAGATAGGTCACATCAGTCACCTTTATGTAACTTGGATTTATGTAACTTGTTGCCTGGTTATAAAAGTAGCAGCTGTCTCTTGGAAGAATTTTCTTTCACTGCTTTCCCACAAACTACACTTTACAGCAGTCACACCTCTTGGTTGAATCCATAGACTGTATTCAGGGATGGATGACATGCCTCCTATTTCCTTCTGATGAACAAAAGTGAAGCCAAAATACCCTGATGAATGGGCACTTGTATACTGCACTTGTGATGTCATTTGGAGCTAAGGTTGCACAGTAGAATCTGCTGACTCTGCTTTGACACCCATCCCCTCTGCTAACTAAAAACATATGAACTTACTGATAAACCATTACCCTACATTTTGTTCTGCTCATGGTGGCAGAAGGCTAAATAGGTTGTCTAAGACATCCCTGCCCTTGGAAGACCTCTAATGGGAGGCGACTCTGGATGTATAAACTTCTAACTATCTCTAAAGCTGAGCCCAGCCACCTTTAGAGGAAACTCATTTTAGCTGCTCTTTTCCACTATTGCATTCTTTTGGTTATTACCCAAATGTCATGGCCATGAGTGAGGGTTGGACTATAGATTGGTTGGTTAATCAATTGCTTCACCTTTCATTGCCGCTCTCTTATTACCTGGTACAGTGTGTGTTATACTGCTGATGGTGAACCAATCTGTCAGTCAGTCTTGTGCTCATCATGAGCAAGACCCTAAGATGTAACTTAGAGAATAAAAAAAACAAAAATTCATCTGGTTGGTACAATCCAAAGCAGTAAAAGATTCTTCTAAACAGACAATCAATCATAATAGAATATGTGTGTAAGATTTCCCTTTTGCTGTTCTTCTTTATTCAGAATGGGTCTGGCTGCAGACTGTACATTTCTGACGAACACTCTCACAGACTGTTCATTTAAAAAACAAAGACAAAGTTTGGCAGATACATTCATAAAACAGCTAGCTACACTGCAAACACCACAGGCTAAACAACATTTCATAAATGAATCAAAGCAAAAGATCAGAGGTCTAATCCGGGGTTAAATACAATATCGACCCATTTTACAAAGTAGCTACACAAACAGGGACTTGCTTTAGCTTTTTTACCTTTAGCTAAAGTTAACGTAGCCTATCTGATGCAAGCTACATGTTTAACATTACTACATAAGCCAGTGTAGCTGACTTAGCTTTAGCAATGTGAGCTTTCGCAAACGAATCTAAGACTAATTTAGCTACATAGCTTATGTAGCTGCTTTGTGAGCTTTGCTTTAGCTCTGTTAGCTCCTTGGCTCTGTTAGCTACGTAGCTCTGTTAATTATGTAGATCCAATATAGCTAAGTTAGCTTTAACAACAATTACTTTAGCAATGGCGTCAACATGGCAGTTGTTGCATATATACAGTAGTGTATCTGTCTAAAAACAGGCAGTACCGGACCTTCAACAGTCTTTTTTTTCTTTTTTCATTTGTTGAAGCAAGACTTATTCCCATAAGGAAACCCTAGTTAATGCCCTTTTTTCCAATTAAATATTAAATGTGTCCTTCTAAAGACGAGTTCTTCCAAATACCCCAAAATTTGAATCATTGAAATTTTTCAATGATTTTATTGTTTAATCTCGACAAAGTAGCAGCAAAAGGGGCCAAACTCCGTCTCAAGAAAACCCTTTTTAAATACTTTACTTTAATCAGATGAATACAATAAAATGAACAAGAACACCTTGATTTTTTGTCCAACAGGGAAAACCAGGACCAAACGGTGCTGCAGGTCCTAAGGGTGACCCTGTGAGTACAGTTAAAGATGATACAACTAAAACTGTGATCACAGCAATGCATGGTAGTTACTTGTGATCTGTTCTTGTGTGTTTGATCAGGGTGATCCAGGAGATGAAGGGAGCATAGGGGAACCTGGTCCACCTGGACTTCATGTAAGACAAGAAGAACAAGAAGATTGAAGGTGTGCTAAAGTGAGCTTGTCTTGTTGAAGCTTGATGTGATAGACTTTCTGTCTTATTTCAGGGAGCTAATGGGAATCCAGGACATCCTGGACCCTCAGGTGACCCAGTAAGAATACTTAAAGCAATTCCAGTACTGGTTGCAGCTAAAATTTTGGCATCATCAATAATTTCAGTAATGTGACCAGCCTGAATCCTGACTCCTGAACTTGCTTGTGTATGTTTGTGTCTGTGTGCACGCTTTTTCTCCTCCAGGGAGTTAAAGCTCAGCGAGGAGAAAAGGGTGATGCAGGGTTTAAAGGAGACCTGGTGAGTTTGAGCCATCTGTCTGTTTAGCTAATTAGTTTATAGAGTGGATCAGTTAATTGGTTCAGCTTGTTGTGTTTGTGTACAGGGACCACCAGGACCTCCAGGTAAACGAGGGACAAAGGGGCGTCGAGGCCCCTCAGGACCTGAGGGACATGGAGGACCTACAGGGCCACCAGGATCTGTTGGACCCAGTGTAAGTAAAAAATAAACTATGAAAGAAAATCACATCATGAACATGGCTGTAATAATGACACCATTAACACCTGTCCCCATTGTTTTAGGGATTTGATGGCATCATGGGAGAGCAGGGGAGGCAGGGGAAAGAGGGGCTGAAGGTGGGTTTAAAGAAGGATTAGGTAGTCATAATGGTTGGGTTTTATTTGACAAATATTCTACAAAAAGTTATGAGACTGTCAAAGGATAAGCACACATGTACTTCTTGGGTTTATTTAGGGTGATAGAGGGCCAAATGGTGTTCAAGGAGTTCCTGGGCCTCGAGGTGACAAGGTAGGACAAATATTAATCTGGAGTAATTAAAGCTGCTGTTATGAAGTTTCAGTAAGTATTGAATTTGGCTCCCCCAGAGGACAATGTTGTACATCTTGACTAGTTGCCTATCTTGTCCAGAATATATATATATATATATATATATATATATATATATATATATATATATATATATATATATAGTCAAACTAACAGTCTCAGATAAACAGTCTGAGAGTGGCCATCTTAGATGAACAGTCTGCAGCCAGACCGTTCTTGATGTATCACTTACTGTAAATATTTGCTGTGAAATAATTGTAATTGCTGTAAATGGTCTTATTTGAGCAGTGAATGCAGGCGTTTAAAAATACACTATGGAAAGATCCAGTCCTGTGGCTTTTGATCTTTTTGACTTTTGCAGGTCATGCAAAGGTATCAAAATAGATATGAGTTCATTTCATTACCTGGAAATAATTGCTCAAAGAGGCTTCAGATCTTTGTATGATTTTTTTTTGGGGGGGGGGCTTAATTTTATTTTTTTTAAACATTAGATTGAAGCATAAAATAAATAGAGCACTGAACTTACATTCCCTGACAGTTTCAACTTGCATGAAAAAATAAATTGTAAGAAATTTCATATTCCACATATATATGCAACTGTAAAATGTTGTCTAAACTCATACGATTTTGCATAGATAAATATAAAATTCCCAGTGTCACACAAATTTCAGCCGGTGTGTTGGTATGTCCTTTTTCAAAGACATCAACAGAGAAAATCAGAAAATACGGCCCAACATTACAGCTAATGCATCAGGATATTGTGTGTTTGTCAGCAGTTGACAACTTCTCTGTCTCAGGGTCGAGAGGGTCGAGTAGGATTTTCTGGCTTCCCAGGTCCAATAGTGAGTAAGAGTGAGTGGGCATTATTCCAGATGTTTACTGATGTGCTAAATGTGCAATACTGATGGGATTTTGTTCTTTTCCTGCAGGGGGAGATGGGAAAATCTGGAGAGAGAGGACCTGAAGGAGAACCTGGTATTAAGGTTCCTATGTGGCTGTACCTTTTATGTTATATTTGTATGACAAGTAGGTTTAGTCCAGATATGTAATCACTAATATCATTCATACCATTTTAACTCTAGCAATGATTATTTTGCTTTATTAACTGTTTAATGCAGATTTTCTCTTTAAATTGTCTGTTATATCTGAAGATTGTAGATTATAGTCCAAGTGCCAATTTAGGTTACTCAACTTCAAAAATCTTATTTCTCATTTATGATTGTATTTATACATCTGTCATTTCAGTCTATTCCAGATGAATATTCTGATTCAAATTAGGATTCTATCTGGTAAAATTAAGCTAATATAAAAGAGTGTACGTACATATATGAATAGATCCTGTTTGTCTTCTGTTTTGAAGGGAACACCTGGAGTTCCAGGAATGACTGGACCAAAAGGCCCAAAGGTGATCAAAATGATTTAAATAATGTTGGAGTAAAATGATCAACAATTGTTTTCTCCAAAATTTAATTTCTTCGTACCACTCTCTGTACCATTTTAGGGATTTCCAGGTCCCGATGGTAACAGGGGACAGGATGGACCTCCTGGACTGATGGTAAGACCAACTATGAAATGTCAACATTGACAACAATATGTTTGGCGTTCATCTAAAGGCATACTGCGTGTTGCTAAAGTGTGACTTTATGCCACAAAGACACAGTCAAAAAAGTGTTTTTTTTTTCAAGGCCATGGGATTTGTTTTATAATGGTACCATGCCAAAACTCCTGAAAGTCAATGAAACTGGTTTAAGAGTATGCCAAAATGTGAAAATCTTATCTACGTGTTGCAGCTTTTATCCTTTAAGTTTACATTTTGGGCCCTACCGTACACCCAGTATGGTATAGGCTAGTGACTTGGCACCCATTCCCTGCATGTTTCTTTGCTTTTTTCCACCTGACACAGCTGTGATTCATACGCTGAGCACTCATGTTGTTTAGATAATAGATGAACTTGTTCTCCCGTTGGTGCTGAGTGTATCTGTCTCAAAATAAGGAGTGGTTAGACACACAGCTAGAGGGTTCTCATCATGAGGATACAAAAAATGACCATCCATGTCTTAGACTACCTTAAACCTGGTCAAAAGTCTAGGGTCTGTGGCCTTGAATGGTTCTGATGTTTAGAGGAGCGTTAGAGCATTAGAAGCATAGGCATACTGTGTACTGGCTTGTTTCACGCACACAGATTTCACACTCTCCCCTCAGTTTTATATCAGTGTATTTGCTGACCTTTTCATCTGAAGTTTTAATGGCACAGAGGGCTGAGTGGCAAAAAATGTTTAGTTTCTGTTTCTGATTGTTTCCAAACTCTCCTCTGTGTTCATTCTATCTTCTGTCTAATGAGCACTGAAACATATGCAGAAGCTTGTACACTTATGCAACAGAATGGGATTTATGATAACTTTTACATAATCTTCAATGCCACTGGCAGAGACAAGTTATTCCAAGATAGAAACTGTATGAATTTAGTACAGATGGTCCAGTGTTCTTCATGCACACATTAGAGAATATAGCCATGGAGCAGAGAAAATAATGAAATCAGTGTTCATAGCCTAATGAGAGTACACTTTAGTGTGTTATGTGGAAGTGTTCAAAGTATATTATTTGATTGTTTCTGATGTTGTAGGGATAAAATATAACTTAAGTCCTTCAGCAGCATATTTCATACATCCCTGTGTGTGTTCTGTGTGTGTTCTGTGTGTGTTCATTGTGGCACAATGAAAAGAAAGAAGTGTGCCAGCTTCAGTTAGGAGTTTGGCCTTGTAAATGCACTGTCCTTAAAGGGACTGGAAAAATGACCCTTTGATAGGTTTGAGTGATGCTCTGCCCAAAACACACCTATGTATCAAACAGCATGATCCATCCTGTTTGCACCTGAGTTTACACCTTTGCTAGATAGCAAAATGTAGATGTATACACCCAAATCACCTTGCTTTAAACAACAGGCCTCAGGCCATCAAATAGGGCTCTTTATGGTCCATTTATCAGAAGCTTGCTCTCTACCAACACCACAAAAGTACTAACCCACATGAGGACAGTTAAGAAAATATGATGTTTTTGTCAGGGACTCACAGGTGAAAATGGACTGAATGGGGATACTGGACCTCCAGGACCAAAGGTGAGTTACTATGGACACCAAAGAAATGAATTCACCCATAGTGTCACAAGAGTTAAAGAAATATTTTCTACAGGGCTTTCCTGGGAAGACAGGAGCTCCTGGCCTTCAAGGACCTGTAGGGAAGAGTGTGAGTGCTATTCACATTAGGAAAGGTCACCTGGTATTCCATATTACATGAACGAGTGACAGCGGTGAATACATTGTTCATATATTAGTACATGTATGTTAACTAACAGGGAGAAGCTGGCAGGAGGGGAACAAAGGGGGCATCAGGAAAGCCAGGAGAGAGAGTGAGTCCAAATACTTGCTGCATTGTCATGTCTTGATTGAATATATAGCCACAACACAATTAAGTATAAAGATATAGCATAATTAATCCAATTGATGAAAAAAATAATTCTAATGGCAGATGAGCATGAAACACAGAGACAGGATTGGATATTTTGATATTATCCATGCTGATGTTAAGATGTAATGTCTGGTGGTTTCCTGTAGGGGATTAAAGGCCAAAAAGGCCCCAGCGGGCCTCCAGGAACTGAAGGTCAAAAGGTATTATTTTAAAATCAGAAAATATTTCAGTCATTATGTGAGATTAAAAATAAAGATTTTGATATTATATTAGGCGATAATATTGTCATATTTGATCTGAAGGGTAAAAGGGGTGAGGAGGGACCAAGGGGTAAACAAGGGCGCCCAGTAAGTGATTGCTATGTTATTATATTAATTACCACTGTAGATATAAAACCACTGCTGCTTTGTGTCATAGTATCAATTTTCAAGGTTTATGTTAAAATATTACTTTTTCCTTTTCTCTTTACTGACACAAGTTTTACTGTTCCTCAGGGTGAGATGGGCATACCTGGACCACAGGGACACAGAGGGTCTACTGTAAGATGAATTCATTAATTCCTACTAACACATGCACACATCAGTCCACAACTTCCCAATCAAAGTATATTAATGTTACTGTTATACTGGCCTACAGATCCTAACAGGGGCTCTTTAGGTTGAAGACAAATAGAAGTTTCTTAGTGAGTTGAATTGTGTTTTTCCACCCTTCTTTGCATAAAATGCCAAAAAAAAATCACATTTTGTAGTTCACAGTTTACTATGTTGTATTAGTAGTTTATAATTACCCTTTGTAAAGGGATGAGCTAAGCAGTCAGTACAACCAGCCTTTTCTTATAGTGCTTTCTTTAAATTCTCTGTATCCTCTTACATATGATTCCTGAATATATCTTTTACACAGTGGGCAAGCTTTTTTTTACATAAAACTTTGTCATCATTTAACTACTTTGGCCTGCTTTGGATAGCATTTTAACTACATTTCTATGCGGACGACATTTGCTTCTATGTAGTACTATGCTATTTAAGTGTTACTTAAATTGTGGTAGAAAATTATTTTGCCTTGCATCCTTGTTTCTACATATACATTATAGACTTGAAATTTTACTAAAATATATGGGGTGAGCTGCATTAGTAAGCAAAAGGCAAACTTTTTGCAAATGACTTTACTGGGGATTATTCCTATCAGCCAAAATGGGCGTGCTGACAGCGTATATTCTGTGACCGGCACTCAGTGGGTACAGTCGCTGTGAAAGTAATGAGACTTCTTGATTATCTTTCCTGTTTGTCAGAATAATGTTCTCAGTTTTTTAGTTGAAACTGATAACATTTCAAACTACACTTTGCTCTGGGATAATGGCAAGAATTGTCATCTTAGTGTTAGACTCTGCTTTGTCTGCCATTTTAATATTGTTCTGTTCATCTCATGTCCTGCCTCTTTAGACCCTTGAGTTTGAAACTGAAATTTTCAGGCATGCCTATGGGATATTTAAATTGTATTTAATGATGTGTTTTAGAACCTAAATCTACTGGTTTCATATTAAAAATCTTCACATCACATCTTGCTCTGACTTCTTCTTCCAGAAATAATGCTTAACCTTTTTCATCTAGGGTATCCAAGGTAACATTGGTCCATGGGGTGAGGCTGGGCCCTATGGCCCTCCAGGTGACCAGGGGCCAAAGGGTCAAGGTGGCCCCACTGGAGTTACAGGTTATCCAGTAAGTTTGTCCGTATAATTTTGTTGTCAAGATTAAATTGTTGTTGAGTCAAATTAAGTCAAACTTTATTTATATAGCACATCTTGTACACAGGGCAACGCAATGTGCTCCACATTCAATCTGTCAATCAATGAATATTTGTATTTCATTTCCTTATAAATGTAACTCAAAAAGAGCAGGTCTGGACTATCATGCGTTCAATTATAATCAAAGGCCCAACATTAATGCACCATCAGCCAGCCCTAAGTAACATTTAGCACAGTTACAGTTGCAAGGAAAACTTCATTTTAAACCCCAAGCGAACGCGACTTATATTGAACAGCCATTTGACGAAACTGTGTTGGAGGTGTAAGTGGATGGAGAGACATGGAAAGAGACGGAGTAACAGCAATAGATAAGATTAATTCATGGCTACCTTGGTCATAAATGTTGCTTATCTTTATCTTGTTTTCTTCTGTATGGCTAGAATGACAGCAGCAATTAGAAAAGTGTGTAGAGTATTAACATTCACTGCCATGCATGCAGGGGCGCCGCCAGGGACTTTTGGCCCCATGAAAAGAAATCTTACTCGGCCCCCCCACAGCCGGCCATTAGGCCGGTGGAAAAATTTCATACTGTTTTGCATAAAACTATGCATTTAATTATATTTTTGACTATCATTCCTATATTTGTGAAAAGAGCAACATGACAGTTGCTTGGTAGGGGAAGCACTGAAAATACAATGAAATTCATTTAGATTAAATTATTTGCTGCAAGACTGATACTCTATATTCGAAAACCCATCTCTTTCTTTAAATACTTGAACATAAAATTCTCTTAAGATTAATTATCTGAAAATACAAAACTCAAATACAAAATAACCTCTTCCATTAAAAAGCAATTATAATCTGTGAAGAAACAAATAAAATCTCAGCAAAAATACCATTAAAAAAAATGGCCAATTGCCTTTTATGATTTATTGTAATTTGAACATTATCATCTATAGAACAAGATGCAACAAGCAAACAATAAAAAATAAAATAAATGATAATAATAATACTGATAATAAATACAATCAGCAGCAGATGTTTAACTGAGTAAAGCAGGCTCACATATAAAAAAAAAAAATAGCAGGACTTCACATGGTATATTGTGTTGTATGACTGTGGACTGAATGTAATAAGGTCACAAGTAGACAGCTGTGGAGATTTAAAGCCAAACCATGAGGGTCCCAAACTACTGACCAAACATTATTTTTCAGAGATAGCTGATGCTTTTTAAACCATTAAAATCGTTCTGAAATAAATACAGACTATAGGCTTTTTCATTTCAGAACGATTTTTTATTCTTTAATGTTTTTCTCCATAATAATCGAATAATTTAACACACAGCTGCTAACCTCCTTCATCAGGGGTACTTGGGCTTGTTTGGGTGGGGCAGGGGGGGACTGACAGACTGCTGCTGCTCTTGACGTGTCTGATTGGAACATGCGTCATTTTTTTGACTGATTGAATATGAGTAGAACAGCTTGCTAAACATTTGCCTGCATTGATTATTTAACTAAAACAACAGTGAAATGTATAAGTCCAGAGTTTTCTTCAGAAATATGAGCTAATATGGGGAGAAAAGTGAGCTAGTTTATAAAGTATGTACAAAGTTAGGATGAGACAACAGGCTAATGTTCCAGAGCTTTCCATCACATGAACCACTAGCAGACCCACCTTGCCTATGAAAGAACTGGGTGACATACTGTGGACCCTTTGCTTCTTTCTCCTGTCTGAGCTTACCTCCGCCAAAGAGGTTATGTGTGTGTGTGTGGGGGTGGGGTGGGGGGGTTCCAAAACAAATAAACTTAGTGTTACCAATACCAATCAATGATTTTATGTTTATTACTGAGTGTCATATTATTTTGTCAGTATTAGAATTGTATTAGGGGCCTCTCTGGGCCTCTATCAATGGGCCTCTAGAATCCTTCTCCTTATTCTCCCCTTTTTGGCGCCCCTGCATGCACTATAATAGACTGATCCCTCTATGATTAACATTATCATTATAAAAACGGGGGAGGGATGACACTGGTTATTGTAGCATTTGAAGTTGAGCAGCCCGACGATTCCCTTTAATTTTTATGATAATAAAAATAAAACATGTAAGGTTGATACTGATTGCTGTAGCAGTTGGATCAGACTGGTGTCCCAGCAGCAGGCAGTCCAAACCAACAAGCCAAGGCAGCTTAGGAAATCCCAGGAAGATAAATTGCTAAAAACGTGAATGTTACAAGGATTTACAACTGGTGACTTGCAGTGTTCAAAAGTTCGAGAGGGACCCAACTGCAGTCAAGATGGCTGACATGGGCGCCGCTATACATCCAATCCATGCCGGAAGTCCCAAGCGGAAGTTTCTTCTTCGTGTTGGACTCATCTGCCAGTGTTTGTCAGTCTTTTTCACGCCTAAGCCTAACCCTTGGTGCTGGATCTCAAATATATCACCTTCCCCACTTACCCTGGACCTAACCACTTGGGTTTTAATGCCTAAGCCTAACCTTATACGTACGGACTTCCTACTGAGACTTCCGGTATGGATTGGATGTATGTCGGCCATCTTGTCTACATCAAGGTACTCTTGAAAAGTTCTGATAAGTATAACACAGATTAATAAATCAATGAGAAAAAGAAATGTTTTAAACCTGGAAACCACATGAGGAACTATCTAGAAGATTGCTTGGTGCTAAATAACTATTAAGTTGAAAATAAACTGTTTCCTCATGTATTTTGCTGAGGAATTGTAAGTTGGAGATTTGTCTTTAGTTAAGAGCAACTGTTGGATCAAGCTTGCTCTTCTTCAGAAGTGGTTTAATAACAGCTCATAAGTGATGTGAGAAATGTACTAGACTGAAGAGAGCAGTTGATAGATTGTAATGCCTCAGGTGTCAAACTTAAAAAAAAAAACTTTTTTTTATGAGGTGTGGGTTAAATTCAGTTGGTAGAGGAGGCACGCTTATACGGAGGCTCTGGTCCAGGACACAAGGGTCACAGGTTCAAATCATGGTCTGAGTGTCTTACCACACTCACTCTACCCAAATTTCTTATTTCTCTTTAGTCGCCAAAAGTAATCTTAAAAAGGAAGTAGCAAGGATAATTTGATTGGGATAAGGAGCTAAGGCTAACTGTCAACAAAACACAAAAATAGTGTTTATGTCCATCTGAAGAGAGTGAGAAAAGATTCCTGTGTTTGTCATGCTGATGGGACAGTTGCTTCTTTCTTTTTAGAAGCTAACTTTAGAAACTGAATCTGCTTACGTCAGTAAAATGCATCACTGTGTGACAGTGTGCTGCAGCAGCGGTGGGTGAAAAAAATCTAATCAAATGAATCTAAACTGCATCCATGAAATAATCAGATTTTATACTTAAGTCGAGTTTTTGAGTGAAACTCATTCATTGACAGCTGACTGGCCTCTTGGAGCAACTGCTGACTGAATCTCGATCCCATGAATGAACAGAAAATGTCTTTCTTTTCTGTTTTTTCATGGTTTGACAGTCTCTACTTTGGGATAGTCAGCAGACCAGGTCTGGTATGGTGTCAGGAGGATGATACAGGGTTTGTTAAATCAAGTGCTTCATATTAATGGCTAAGTTTATGATTTCATAGGTTTCAAGCAGCCTGTATAAAATTGACTAGACATCATTCAAATTTTTGGGGTATTTCTCATGAGGTTGTGCCTGTCCTTGTCCTTGTTATGTTTTAGTGTCTGTCAGAGAAGAAACTTTTTTATGGGATTATAGGATTACAGAGGATGATAGAAATACACAAAAATAAAATTTGATGCAGTTGTACATGTTTTTACTTTTTCCACTGAAGCTGTTGACTTGTTTTGGATTTAATTGTGTTTTAGACAATGGTGCATATTTTCTCTACATTTAGGGTAAAGATGGACTTCAAGGTTCGATTGGATTAGCTGGTATCAAAGGAGATAAGGTAAAATAATAAAGTGCAACTTTGAACTCACTTTAGGTATCTGACCTTCTTTTTCAGTTAAAACACATGGCATGACTCTTCTGGGCTTTACTGAGGGTTCTTTTTTTATTTCTTTTTAGCAAAACAGAAAATAAGAGAAAATGTGCTAGTACAAAACTCAGTATACACAAACATAAAACAAGTACCTTTTTAAAGTCACAACAAGTACAGTATTGCATAAAAATACAACTAATTTAACACAAATCTACAAGCTAACCAAAATAGCAAAAGCAAAACATTTGCTTCCAGGGTTAGCAGGTGCTAGCAGAGCACATGTAAAACAGAGACATAAAAATGTTTGTATGAAATTTCAAGAGTTCTTGCTGCAGCCTGTGCATCTCTGTCAGTCACTCTCACAGACTGTTAATCTGAGACACCATATATCTCAGAAAGGAAGTGCCAAAATTTGAATCTTCATCATATTTCAATTTAGATTTTCTTAAAATTCAAATTTATTCATAAAGTGTAGCTTTCACATTTATAAAATGACCAATTTCAAAAATGACTAACTAAGAAACATTTCATAAATTCATTCCAGAAAAGGTCAGAAGTCTAATCCAGGATTGAATTATGTATAGGCCTATTTTAGAAGTAGTGACACAAAGTAGCTTTCTTTAGCTTCGTTAGCTTTAGCTAAAGCAAACAAAGCTATGCTAGCTACATAATTAGCATAGCTACATAAGCCAATGTTGCTAAGTTAGCCTTTGCAGTGTGAGCTTTAGCAAACATTGCTAAGACTAACATAGGTACATAGATAGTGTATCTACATAGCTTGCATAACTGCTTTGTGAGCTTAGCTTTAGCTACAATAGCTATATACCTACATTGCTACTAATCTATAGCTAAGTTAGAGTTAGTAACATGAGCTTTAGCAAATGTATCTAAAGCTAATGTAGCTACATAGATAATGTATCTACAGAGCTTACATAGCTGCTTTGTGGTCTTAGCTTTAGCTACATTAGCTATGCAGCTACAAATGTATAGCTAAGTTAGCTTTAGTAACATGAGCTTTAGCAAAAATTTCTACACTTAACATAGCTAAAGCTAACTTAGCTGTGTAGATTATGTAGATACTAAGCTGCTTTGTACGCCTAGCTCTAGCTACGTTAGCTTGTGCAGCTAATGGAGCTACATTTGCTATTTTAGAATGTTTTCATTGAGTATGAGCTTGTTTACTTTCTGTGTACCCCTTTACTTTTTGTGTACACCAAACAAATGAAACAATAGACAATGAAATGGAAAACGACATATATACACACATGTACACATACATGCATACATATACATATACACATATATACATACCTACACACACATGCAGAGACCCTTTCCCTTCCCACCCAGTTTGTTCTCAGCCAGACCCAATTAAGGTAATTTATTCTACATCCTTACCATCTAAATAATTCACAAATGGTTGCCAAATGTTTTCAAACAACTGTAGTTTATCCTTCAATATAAAGCGTATCCGTTCCATGTGGAGTATCTCAAAAATTTCTTGGATCCATGTATTAGAAGATGGAGATTAAAGTTTTTGCTGTAATTACGCAGTATGTTATTAGTTGTTGCTGTGAGAAATTGGGTTTGCATATTGTTTGAATGTACCCAAAATAATTAATTTTGGATCTGGCTCCAGTGGACATTTAAGTATTTTAGATAGGATTCCAAATATTTCACTCCAGAGAGTCATAATCTTGCGACAATCTACAAAACAATGTGCTAAGGTTGCCTCGTGAAGTCCACATTTAGCACAGAGTGGTGAAATACTTGGAAACAATTTATGTAATTTGTGATTTGAATAGTAGAATCTATATAGAATCTTAAAATGTATCAGACAGTGTCCAGAATTAATGGAGCAAGTATGAATAGCTTTTAAACTTCTTTGAAATGATGTAAACACAAAATTTACAGAAAAATTGTCTCCAAGGCCAAAGTGTGGGGAAAAAAACATTCTGAAACATGAGACTTTTCTGCCGTTTTAGCTTTTTCACCCTAGCTTGACAGACTAAAAATGACACCTGACAATGACCAGTAGATGGCAGCAGAGAAACATGAACTCGTGCAGAATTATTTCTTTGTAATACTTTTGACTTTACTTATAGACAGTGTTTGAAACCTTTTCTTCCTTTCTTCTTTTCTTTTTTTAAATTTTTTTTAAGCACAACCTTATAAAATAACAGGCTTTATATTAAAGGTCACATATTTTACCCCCTTCAGAAAAGTTTATATTGGTCTTGGAGATCCTCAAAAATGCCCGTGAAGTTTGCTACTTAAAAAAAAAACACTCCAGTATTGGATTTTTGCATGTCTAAAAAACCCCCACTGTTTTAGCCCTGTTCAGAATGTGCTGGTTCTGTGTCTGTGGCTTTAAACTTTACTGAGATGTCTGACTCTGCCCCTGACTACACCACTCTCAGGAAATGGATATAGTTTAATAGATGTGGCTCTCCTGAGGAGGATCAGGAGAGGAGGGCAGAGCTTTCTTCTAAGCGGGGAGGGGACCGAACCTGGGGCCAGTACTAACTCCCCACATGACATCATGAGGGGAAAATCTGACAACGCCTTGTTTCAGCACACATTTACCCTATATCTGCTACTCTTGCAGCAGAGTTGGTCTAAGAGGAAGTTACTGACAAAACAGCTCTTTTAAAATTGTTTCTGTTTAAGATTTATTGTAAGTAAAGGATTTGATTTTTTGACAGAGACCACTACTTACTCATGCATAGGACAAGTTCTGTTTTGCTCACAGAAGACAGGGAATAAAAATAACTCAAAAGTTCCTCACAAGCACTTTAATGATTTCCGATCCGGTCTGTTACTGCTGTTAATCTCTTTATGTGATCTTTTTAGGGATTCAGAGGAGCTGTGGGTCAGGAAGGAGTTGCTGGTCTCGATGGTGAGGAGGTAGATTGATTAGAATGTGTTTACCACAGTTTTTTCCATTAAACTAAATTCAGAGACATTTAAATGTCCTATATGAATAATAAAAAGAATTGTCTGTTTGTCTGTTTGAATGATCTTAGAGGAAAACAGACATATATTATGCTTAATCATATATACTGCTTCATTTAGGGTCCAGTTGGATCGAGGGGACCTGCTGGACCAGTTGGACTCAAAGGCATATCTGTGAGTAAAGATCTGTTTTTAAATGTGCGAATTTTAATGCATGGATTAAAAGTGTCCCTATTATGACACATCAATTGCTGCCTAAAATGTACAGGAAGTATCAATCAAATTTGTTTTGATGACATATCAGGGGGACGTGGGAAACCCTGGTCCTCCAGGATACAGAGGACAAAAGGGAGCTGAGGGCAACAGAGGCAATCAAGGGCCACCAGGAACTAAGGGGCCACCAGGGAAACAGGTAGGAAGGAGATGTTCCCCTTTTATAGTTAGCCATAACACTGTAAGTCCTTTAACTTGTATAGATTGAAAGATGATAATTATTAGATGCCTCTGGTTTCTTTAAAAACTTCCTGTTAGTTTCTGCTTTTCTAAAAATGGTACACCTTATATTTTAGAAAGCCCTGGAATCATTGATGTCCAAAATATTATAAGACAGTCTGACTGCGGGCCGCAGATCTTAGACGTACCCCCATGCAGACCACTATGGAAAGACGCTCTGTAAGAATAGAAATACAAGTTAAAACTTTCAAAATAAAATCGGATGAAACTTACGGTATGTTTGGGTAAGGGTAAGGGTATAAGGTGCACAACTGATTTACAAACATTTAATAAAGCCTAGTAAACAATCAGCTTGTCCTCCTTGAAAAACACACTAATGCAGCTAACATAGCTAAGGCTAAAGCTAACAAAGCTACATTAGCTACATAAGCTACATAGACTATATAGCTACAAAACTAAATTTAAAGCCAATGAAGCAACATTAGCTACATAAGCTACATAACTAACACAGCTAAAGCTAAAGCAACCTTTGCTGGCTACATTAGAATATGTTACATCTGCTAAAGCTTGACAAATTTTAGAAGAAGCTGTGTGAACAGTGGCTCACTTTAGCTTTATTAGATTTACCAAAAGCTACTGAAGCTGCATTGGCTTGTGTTATAACATTTACTACATAGATAGTGAAGCTATGTTGTAAGCCACCAGTCGCATAACACTTCTAAAACAGGTCTATACATGATTTAATCCTTGTTTAGACATCAGACATATTTCTGCTTTATCTATGAGATGTTTGCATTGTGGTTATTTCATGAATGCAACTGCCAGACCCTTTGTTGATGAATAAAGTTGAATTTGAAAAAACTTTCTAAAACGTACCTGCAAATTGTGTCCCTTCCGTTTTGGCAGAGGCAGTGTCTCACAGCAGTGCTCTGCAAGAGAGATCCGCTGTCTAAAGCAATACCCCTCTCAAATATAGTATTTATTCTCATTGGGATGTGCAGATTTAGTCCCTGTATTGTCTTTATTATTTACTTTTTTGCAGGGGTACAGAGGTGCACCAGGAGACAGAGGAAAAATAGGGGTCCCAGGACTTAAGGTCAGTTATTTTGTCCAGTTGGCAGCAGTGTTAGCATATATTTGTTGATATCAGTGAAGTGAAAGTTGCACATCTGGTTTAAATTCTGAAATATGTAAGGATGCTTATTCAGGGTGATTCAGGCGTCAGAGGTTCAACAGGTGTGACAGGACGGTTTGGACCAGGGGGCAACACTGGGGCAGCAGGGGCCAAAGGTCAGAAGGGACTTGGGGGACAAAGTGTGAGTAATATTGTAAGATTATTTGATTGCTAATTTAAAAGACTGTCTGAAGACAACATATACAAAATTCATGTCACATATGCCGTATACTGTAAGTGTATTACATGCTTGGAGCTAGCGGCCTTATCTTGTGGAAAACTTAACAACAGAAACATTGCTTTGTACAACAAGTATTTAAAACAATGATTAGTAAATAACTGATTTATTTTGGGAGATTCCCAGCAATTCAGATCTAATTAGTCTGAATATAAAAACAAGCTCTGAAACACTGTCAAGCTGTACAGCCTCCCATTTCAGGGCCCACCTGGCAGCATGGGTCCTACAGGGCAAATTGGACCATCAACACCAGTAAGTGTCAGCAAACTGTTCTTGAGGCATTATTGACTATCATGAAAGAGAAATGACAGCTTTAAAGGTTTATTTTGAATTTGATTAGTTTTAGCCCAATTAACATCAAGTCTACCTAGTGCAGCTTGTAACATTTCAAAAACCTTTGCAACTATAGGGTGGGCAATTTAAGATATTTTTTTTCAGTTCTAAATACTTACCCAGTTACAAATACGGTAGTTAGTCCCATATTTTAATACGGTCAGACAAAGCAACTTTTTGTGCATCTGTCACTTCTTAAATTGAATATGAAGCTGAACCCCAACAATATAATCTGTTTTTCTTTGAGGGATTGCCAGGTGAGAGAGGACTTTTGGGTAAAACTGGTAGCCCTGGGTCAAAGGTATAGTATACCATGTATTTATTTTATTCCATTCTAGCCATCAAGAGTGATGTATTCAGCTATAAAAAGTCATACATTTTGTGCTTTCACTGCTGTATGCTTGTACAACTCAGGGCAACCATGGTGGGAAGGGGAAGCTCGGACTTCCTGGGATCAAAGGAGACATGGTGAGATTTAATTATGTGTATCACCCAGTGGGCATCCATAATCTTGACAGGAGTATTTAATGGTTGGTGAAGATGTAACCACAGTGACACAGTGGATCTCTGTTTCTTTCTATAATTCATAGGGGGTTCGAGGTCATGAGGGTGCAAAAGGAGAGCCGGGGGCAGGAGGCTTCACGGTAAGATTTCACATCACAAGAGTTGAGTTTCAATCTGCTGCATTCTGAATTTGTTTAATTATTTGTCTGGCTTTTATTGGTTCAAATATCTAATTTCTTCTAAATGAGTGTCTTATTTTGGTAGCATTCTGTCTCTACCTACTTTTAGGGGTCAGCTGGAAAGATGGGCCCTGTTGGCTCCCCAGGTGCTAAAGGCCCTTCTGGACCTGCTGGTCCTCCCGGTCTACCAGGAATTAAAGGAAGCAAGGGGCCAAAGGTAAGATGTTGCCTTTATGCAGAACAGATGAATATTTATAAGAGAAAAATTAAAGGTAATGTGTAATGCCTTTATGAAGGGAAAAGGAGCCCATCCTGGAATGAAAGGAATCAAAGGACTTCCTGGAAAAACTGTGAGTTCTGTTTAGTCTTTTATATAATGTCTTTGTACTTCATGTTCATGAGTCCTTGTGTCAGTTTGGATTTATGATTTAAAGTTTTTGTGTACCCTGTTTCAAAGTTTAAAAATCTCTTTTAGGGACTTAAGGGCCCACTGGGTAAACCAGGGCATGCTGGAAGACCTGGAAAACCTGCAAGTATCCCATTTTGATCATGAAAAACTAAGACACACTATATGGGGTTGAGGTCAGGGCTCTGTGCTGGCCAGTGAAGTTCTTCCACACCAAACTCATCAAACTCATAGTCCTTGCTTGCACAGTCATGCTGGAATAAAAAAGGGCCTTTGCTAAACTGTTGCCAAAAAGTTGGAAGCATAGCATTGTCCAAAATAACTCTTCAGCTATGGAATCAGCAGAGCCTTGGGGACTGTTGTTCCTAAACGCTTCCACTTTCTAATAATATCACAAACAGTTGACACCTGTGGCAAGGGGACTGATTGAAACACCTGAATTCAGTAATTAACAGGTGTAGCCAAATACTTTTGTCCACATAGTATAGGTCACCAGATCCATTACAGCCTCCTAGATTTACTTATTTCAAGTATCAAGGCTAAACAGCATGCAATCCAAAAACCAAGCATCTCTCAAAACATAAACTATTATGACATACTTCTAAGCATTGTTTATTGCTTTGTCACATTATTCTCAGGGCCTCAGTGGTTTGGATGGGTTACTAGGTGTTGAGGGTAATGAAGGAGACGAGGTAAGAAAACTTGACCTGAAACTTTTAAGTCTGTTTTTCAAGCTTTTAACCAAATCCACCCTCTTTGCTCATCCTAAAGGGTGATATTGGTTTCAGAGGATCTCCTGGTACACCTGGAGTACCTGGGAAAAAGGTAAGATCCAAACAGACTTGAATAATGTGAAACCCTACACTTCAGGGATGCATGGTGTTGATTAAATACATTCAAAACATGATGTTTTAGGGAAAACCTGGACCTCCTGGGATCAGAGGAAATACTGGATCACCAGGCCACAAGGTTTTATTCAATGTTATTTACCTGAACTCAGTGAATGCTTTCATATTCACCTCGTACTGTAAAATGTCATCAAGTTTCATTCATACAGTTTACTGGGGCATACAAAGGGGAATTAATATGCTTCTTAACTGTGTCTGTCAGGGTAAAGCTGGACCAAATGGAAAACAAGGGCTGCCAGGACCAATGGGGCCAAAAGTACACAATAATATCATCTACATAACAACAAGATCAGTTTTGATTATCATGAAACCATATTCAGTAAATGTCTCACGCTTGATACAGGGTCTCCCAGGACTGAGAGGAGAGAAAGGGAGGTCTGGTACATCTGGTCTAAAGGTAAATGTATGACACATAGGACAGGACACCACTTTCTGTTTTTATTGAATGGACTTAGGCTTGTATAGTGCTTTTCCTGTCATCTGACTACTTTTTACACCACAACATTCATGCACTGATGGGAAAGGCTGCTATCTAGAGTGGCTATTAGAATTAGCTAATCCCATTCATTCCTATTCATAATCATCCACACACCACTGACACAGCAGTGGGAGCAAATTGGGGTTGAGTGTCCTGACTAAGGACACATTGACATATGACTCTTGCAGCTGGGGATCAAACCCACAACCTCCTGGTTGCAAGATGAGCAATTCTGCCCACTGAGCCAAAGTTGCCCCAGAACACTGTTTTCATTGTTCTTTTGTCCCTCCTAGTGAGTGTGGATTTACCATGACCGTTACCAGTGCTTCATGAGACCCCATAGAGCTCATAATAATTGTCTAGCATTTAGCTGACTCATGCTGATGGCCTTTTTACTGATGTTGATTCAAGTAAGCTGACTGTGTTTCACACAGAAACAGGGCTGTCTTAATTCTGCTTCTCATTTCCATGACTTGGTATAATGGACTGGTATAATGCCCTAAACCAGTGTTTCTGAACTGGTCGGTCAGGGTCCATGGTAAATCGTGGGGCTGTTTTTAGTGGGTCACATCTGCATTTCTGTAAAAGAAAATGTGGCAAAAGTCTATGATGCACAGAAGCCTTATAAAGTCATACATCCATATGTTTAATTGACTCTATTAAACATATGAGAACTCTCTAAATTATTTTCCACCCAGAAAGTATGCATTTTTAAATTTTTTTCAGAAAAATACAGTACTGGATCCGTTTAAGAGTAGATGTTTTGGCTGTCGGCCAACTGGGCAGATGTTTGGGGTCTTCAGTCAGTAAGATATGGTGTTGTCATTGAGAGAGCTATGCTGGAGACATTTTGATAATGAACCACAAGGAATTGTTAAGCCCAAGCATTAACACAATTTCAACTAAAATTTCAGAATTTTGGGGGAATTTTTCTCTCCAAAATCCTCACAAATTCCCCAAAACTTTAAAGAAATGACCCTAAACTTCTGTGAAAATTCTGAAATATTTTTAAAGTGTCCCTGAACAAGTACACCAAAATTTCTTCTGATAATCCCAATCTTTCAGTGAAACTTTATCCTAAAGCCATAACATTCCAGTAAATATTTCCCTCAAAATTCCATGTAAATTCCTGAAAATTTCCAAGCTTCTCCCAAAAGCCTCAAATCAAATGACCAAAAATTAGAGAAAAAAACATTTTTCAAATTTCCTTAAGAAAGCCTGAAAATTTCCAAACAATTTCCCCCAAAATTCAAATAAATTTCACAAATTTTCATCAGAATGCAAAAAATTTCTCTAACCCTCAAACTTCTAGTGAAACTCTCCAAAATATACAAACATATCCACCGAAATTTACATGAAAATACTTGAAATATCCAAACAAATTTCCATAAAAAATCCTGAAAACTTCTAAGTGAATGCTCTCATTAAGAAAATTACTTTAACCTCAGTGGAAATTCTGGAATTATTTCAAAAACTCAAATAGCAGAAATTATAACTATACTTACAGGGTCTTCCAGGGGATGCAGGGATACTGGGACCAATCGGGCCACCTGGGCTAAAGGTCTGTGAAAAACCCTCTGAAATCAAATCATTCAATTTCAAAAAAGGTTTAATTTTCATTAGTCTATTGCTTTTCTAACTTGTTTCAGGGGAATCCTGGTTTGCAGGGATTCAAAGGTCAAAGAGGTCAAAAAGGAAAGCAGGTAAGGTCTGCTATTTTCATTTTGCATTTTTCAAAGAGAGCAGTATTATTCATTAACGGACTGATTTTTGTAGGGGCATCCCGGTCTTCATGGTCCACCTGGACAGAGAGGCTCTCTTGGACTCCCCGTATGTTTCCATTGTATCCTGCAATAAAAAAACTGTATCTTGAGGACAGCTAAACCTTTTGCTGAGTTTATTTTCTTTTATGTTCTTTGTTTCAGGGCAAGCCTGGAAAGAATGTAAGAGAAGGTCACTTTTTAGATATTTTTTTTCTGTTTAGTTTGGGATTCATGCAAGGTTATTGCTTATGTGGTTTCTGTTTTATTACCTTTAGTCATATCTTTAATTATATTGTTTGCAAACTGTGAGAAAGGTCCATGTGCATGTGCATGTTAGTCCAGAGCCTGACAGTGTTTGGGCCCTTTCAGGGAATGAAAGGCAACCCAGGCAGAAGAGGACCAAAGGGACTGAAGGGAAAGCTTGGACCCCCAGTAAGAAGACTTATCCCAATGATATGGAAAAATAGAAGAAGTTAATTTAAAACAGTAATGTTAACACAAACATACTTTGTTGTTTTAAGACATATTCTAAAGGTTTGCACTTTGCCTTTAAAGCAAAATCCCTTGTTTTACAGGGACAACCAGGTGCAGCAGGGAAGCATGAGGATACACAACCAGGTCAAAGAAATCAGATAAGACCTAAAACAGGATCCAGTACATCTGAACTGAAAAATGTGACTAGACCCAGACCAATACCAAGCCCCCAGATCAGCAGTGAAAGAAAACACAAAGTATTTTGAAAAGCTTCTCATATAGACTTTATTTACAGTTTTAATTTGTGTTAATTTGTGCTTTATATTTCAGCAGCTGTATGATGTCTGATGCTTTGCTCACAGTTTGCACATACAGTCTGATTAAATAACGAATGACTGACACCTCTGTAGAGACCCAGGAGATGGTCTGAAGGAGTGGAGGCTGAGGAGTCATTCAGCAGGCTTCTGGGTACCAAAGATGACCCTGCCACCACCTGCCATGAGCTGGGAATCATACAACCACATTTGACTGATGGTGAGGCTAGAATATCCTTGCTGGAATTTCAACCCATTTCTGATGAGACAGCCAAACTAGAGTGATAAGATACTGAAATCAATTGTCTTTCAGGTTACTTTTACATGGATCCCAACCAAGGCTGTCCCTGTGATGCCATGAAAGTTTTCTGTAACTTCACAGCAGGGGGAACAACCTGCATAGACCCTGTAAAGACAAAGGTATTCTCATTAAGAGTTTTTAGAAGAAATCCTTTTTCCTTTATAAGTTTGGCCCAAACAAAGAAACAAATACACACCGTCATGTTCACAACTGTGATAAATATAGTATAAGCTTATTTTACTTCATTTTACCACATTACCATGTCTTTAGCTTTCAATAGAAATCAGTTAGAATCTCTCAAGAAGACAAATGTCTGTACCCTTAATTGATTTCAAGCACAGGATACAGCTTATATAACACCTTTTACCCAAGGCAGTGAGTACCTACAAATCAGATCAGTACAGGATCTAGTTCTGAGAAACTCTTTTGATTTGACAAAAGACATTTAAGAGTAGAAACACGGAGAACAACAGCACTTTTGACTACAAGTATCATCCTGCGTCAGGCATGTTTAATTCTGTTTATTAGCATTAAGGCAAAAGGTCTTTGTTCAAGTAGAAAAAAATCAAGATGATACTTTAGAGTCACACAAGTGACGAAAGCAACTGTCAAGTACATTTACATTATATAAAGGAGTAGACCTGCTTTGACATGTGGACATAATGAAGATAAATAAAGGATTTTTTTTTTGTTTTTTTTTTTTGGATGTAGCCTTTTCAACAAAAGTATTTTTTTCTTGTTTATTCATTTAATTAGGGTTGTACTATGTCATTAATTAATATTTTATTTGTTATATTTGAGTACAGACAATATTTGATCCATATCTCTCTTGTTGCTGTTGTTTTGAACTTGGTCTTATTGAAAATATCAGACAGCAGTAATTATCTATCATTGAATTAACCCTTTGACAAGCCTCAACTTTCTTGGTTTATGTGACCACATGAAACAAAACCCCCGTCCCGTTTAAAACAACTGACAATACCCCACAGTTTTACTAACTTTTAATTATATTTGATTGAATTGATTATTTTATAAACTTGGCCTCAGAGAAAGAATAAAGGTAAAGAACCAGTAAGCTGTATGAGAATGAGTCAAAATCTCTGAAATATATATACAAGTACAGAAGTTTTGGGCATGTAGGACACTAAGGATTCATCATGAGGCCCGCTGTCCCACAACCCGGGGCTGGAGAAAAGAGGTGGATGGCAGCCAGAGTCAAGTTTGATACATGTCAATACACCTGTGTTGCTCAGCAGCCAAGGTAAAGCTCAGCTGCATCTCTTTTGTCCGGGCCTTTTCATCCCTGGAGACTGCTGGCGGTATTTGGGGCCTTTGGACATCCACAACATGACCAGGGGCTTAAGGCAACCTAACTACCCACCCAGACGGTACCCTAGGCCATGCTTACTCACCACATCCACCCTTGAATCAGCCCTAAAGGTGTGGACACAGTTATATTTTCAACAGATTATTTTCCCTTGGCCTTGATAATATGCAAGGACATCCAGAGCAGGATAGGGGTTGCGTCAATCCTCCCTTCCACCGGATGCCTGCCTGGGGGCATCAGGTGATGTTATTGTTTTTTAGCAATATAATGTTAGTAATTTTTCAACAAGTAATACAATAGCTTTAATAGCAGACCATCCCATATTGCCTGTATTTAAAAGGTTTCCCCTTACCTTTGAGCATCAGTAACTACCTTTGTGATTTATCTGTGTGGAGGGAAACAAGATGAAAAATCATTCTAGATTATTAAGGCGACTTTCTTGGGGAAAGTTTGTCCACCTGGGAGTAGACCAGCAGTGGTTTGGAGAGAGGAGGCTCTCTGATTGGTGGGTCAGCAGACCAATCAGAGAGTCAGGTAAGGGTCAGTTACTTTGTGTGGTATTCAGCTGAGGGTGATTCTTTTTGCACTTTTGATTTTACATATTGAAAGGAAGATGGTACCAAGAAAAGCTTTAGCATTGTATGAATATTTTTCTTCTTCAGATTAAATTGAGTTGGGAACCAGAGAGGAAGTCATCAGATGCCTCTGTCCATTGGTTCAGTCAGCAAAATGGTAGAAACAAGGTAAGACTTGAACACATTTCCAGATTAGATTATTAGCACTCAGCACATTTGTCATCAATGATCTGTTTATCTGTAAATGCCAAGTGAAAAGATTCCTGTGTCTCTGACAGTTTAATTACACTGGTGTGGATGTGGTCCAGCTGAGGTTCCTGCGGTTACACAGTCACAGATCTTTCCAGCACATGATTGTCAGCTGTACAGAAAACCCCAGTGCAGCTGGCGTGAGGGATTTATCAAAAAGAAGCATTCACTTTCTGGGAGATTCTGGCCAAGAGATCACATCACATCTTACCACAGTGTCCAGGAAAAGCTGTGAGGTAAGCCCACAACATCACTGTAAGTTTATCCACTTCCGTATCATATAAAAGTAGATCAGGAATAACAGGGTTACAACAATGTGTTCAGGGTATCTCAAGGTATGAAACAAAAAACACATACTGAAAAGCTCATGAGGCCATCTTAAGACCGTGACCTTTTTTTTGGATAAAAAAGGAAGTAATTCATTACAAATAGGAATAAATCAGTCATGTGCTATAAAAATGATTTTAACCAGACTTTATCGGAGCATTACTTTTATCAGATAATGAGCTGCTCTGTAAGCACTGAATCACAGAAATTAGAAATAACACACCCATGTCTCTTGTATCTGATCATTTTGCAGTGGGAGGTGGTTGTAATGGTTCAAGGAAGCACGGAGCTGCATCGTGGTGATATGGAGTTACTTCCTGTCAGAGATCTTGGTATAGACATGACTCCACCATCTCCTCTTATCTCTGAGATCATTGTCGTGTTAGGACCCCTCTGCTTCTTGTGATCCACATGGGGTGTATAGGGGTTTTGTGTGTGTGCACCTTAAGTCATGTAAATATCTCTTTTTAATGTGGAAATGTTTGATATATGGTATAGTTTGAAGGTCACGGTGCTGTATTTTTTATTTATTGACCTTTTTTTCTCATAAGTAGCATTATAAAAATTGTTATTAAATGTGTTATGTAGCATCAGTTTTCCATGACGCATCATCCTCACAGGGGAATGACGTACAGCGCTATGGAAAATAAAGTTAGGATGTGTGAAATGAAAGCCATGTGTTTGTGTTGTGTTTTAAATGAGCCTGTCTTCATTGTAGAGTCAACACTGCAGCTGTTATAACACTTTTGATAACAAATGTGTTGTTATATCTTGAAATGACCTTTCAGTGGCAAAAGGCCTGCAGCCAGACATTTGGAGGCTTCTGTTAGAAATGTTGATATTGAACTTCATGGTGTTATCTCAGATTTTAACAAATGTATCCCTGTATCTTTGAGCTAATAGTATTTGCTATAGTCAGGTCATAAGACTGGTTCAATAAACGATGAGTGCACAGTAGAACGCTCCCTGGATGTTATAACTGATGAAAAGTATTGCAGTGTGTATTACAGTGTGCTTTTATTTGTGCAAATAGCATTAGAGATTTTATCACCTTATTGGCCTATAAACATATCATATTCATGATCAAATAAATCAACTGTGTTTATTCGTTTGCATTAGTCTGAGTACATAAAATATTCTATATTTGTACTTCCATAAGTGGCGTGTGTTAATGATATTGAACACTTTGGAGCAGCGTGTGAAAGTTTTCTTTTTTTCTTTTTTTTCTTGCTCGTGTTAGAATTAGAGAGAATCCTTTATTATGTTTGCCTCTAAAAGATGGGTTGTGGGACTCCATAGAGAGTGTGGTGCACCAAAGATCTGGGTGGTGGGCATGCCCACTTAACTGAAATCATTACAATACACTCAATGAATTGCTTAAGGTCTTTTGGTAAGAAAAACACATGAAGGCCTATTTTCTGATGGTTTTAACAATACAAACTTAATTGAAGTTTGGACGTTGGGTGGAATAAAACATTTGACTGAAAAAAAGAGACTGAACATAACAGACATGAAAAATGTGAGTCATTGCCGATGGCCTGCATGCATACATTTTATTTAACGTCATTTCTCATTATAATGAGCAAATTTATCTGTTTTCAAGAAACTTAACATATTTTCATAGAAGCCAGCCTATAACTAAGTCCAGGTCTCAAGAAAACAACCAAAATGTAAATGTTATCCTGGGAAGCAAAGTCAAATAAAATGTATAGGTGCATTCCCAGGATGCACTAGGATTTCTGTACATCAGGCATTTTTTTCACCTAGCACACATTCAAATCCCATTAAAGCACAGCTTTGCAACCCACTTTTGAGATTCAGATTTGGACAACTTTACTGATTCCAAAAGGGCAATTCTGACCAGGGCTGGTTCTGTGCATAGGTGATATACTCCTGAGGCCCTGCGTGTACATCTGAAGAAAATATCACATTATGACAAAGGGGGATTTTAAATGTTTTGGGAATCTTTCTAGAATTTAAAGATATTTTTTTCAGGATCTCCAGAACTTAAAGTGGATATTTAGTTCATACCAACTCCTCTGAATAACTGACACAAACTCAAATTGAATGAAAATGTGAAAAATCTATGTTGTATATTAAGATAAGCCTGTTAAACCTCATATGGAGATATAATTTTTCCTGGAAAATTACTTCTTGTTCCAAGGCAAAGCTTAGGTTTTACTAATCCTATCCATCCCTAATAAGTAGATAAACTAAAAATGCATTCAAAAATCAAAAGATCGCGTGTGAGGAGGATATAGATGGTTTGCTTGGGCAGTACGCTGAAGGGGCGCAAACCTGAGCCTTGAACATTCTGAATGAAGCATAAAAACCCAACAGGTCGACTCCTCAGCTTCATAATCTGACCTCTGCACCCCTTGGTCCAGCTCTCTCTCTCTCTCTCTCTCTCTCTCTCTCTCTCTCTCTGCCCACATGTTCCACCATCCCATATTACAAAATAAAACAGACGTTTCAAAATGAAATGCTATCTATCTATCTATCTATCTATCTATCTATCTATCTATCTATCTATCTATCTATCTATCTATCTATAAACGTGTATTTTTAAGTTGTGTGACTTGTAATAAAACTGAAGATATGATACACTATTTAGACTAGAAAACAGAATGAAGTAGAGAGGGAGGGAATGAGAGAGAGAGGGCCTTTTATTATAAAGACAGAAATTAAAAACAGATGGCAATAGTTAATGGAGGCTGAACAGAGCAGTATAATTCTTTGGTAACCGTGACTGAAAATGACTATGGTCAGTGTTTGTGAAAAATACAGAAAAACAAAACAAAAATATGTATCGTGATAATAATTTATCACACTGAACTTATGGTAAAAGAAAAGCACAGCAAAGACAAACTGAAGCACACATTTGAAATTTTCTGTGATTAATTTGATCACAAATAAAGTACCAAGAGAGCATGAAATACCATAAAAACTGAGCTTTTTCATTTAAAAAAATCCTGGACAAGAAATCCCCCGATTCCCTGAGGTCTGTGCTGTCTCTTAATTGGCTGAATGACTTCCATATATATTTGCACTTTTATCTCAAATCATCTTCACTGAATTCCTCTTAACATTTCACTGGGCATCATATGAAAAATGTTTCTCACTACAGAAGAAAAAAACATAAATAATCCTATTCTAATATTAGTGAGTTAGCTTGTGAACTGTCTCTAAGGTGTTTATGAAGTGCTGGGGATGGGTAACCTGTTAAGCCAGATGGATGTGTTTCACACATCCATCTGGGAAAACTTCAATAGGAAACGTCTGAGAAAAGGCAGAGGCTTTGAAAATAACTCGGAGTGTGATTGGGTAAACGTTCTGTCTATCACATCTCTACGGCCAATCAGAGCAACAAAGCATGTGACGTAGCCGCCATCGAGCTACACATGCACAGCCACTGAAGATAACTTTATGTTTATCTGTATACTGTTCTTGGATACTTTTTTTGGTCAATAAAAATGTTTTTCTTTAAAAAAAAAAAAAAAAAAGATACTGAAGATAACGCGCAACATGGTGACCATAGACATGTAAGTACTCGACTTTTGTTGTTTTTGAAAAAAAAAACCCTCACTGCTGTTCTTTGTTTTTATTTTAATGAAGAAATGTTGTCAAGTTCTGATAAAACTGGCGCTTTAGCAGCATCCACGCTAATCTCTTCCTCCATAACTGCACCAGCTCTTGCTGCTGCTTGTTTACATCACGACTCTGCTGCGCCTGAAAGTACTGCCCCTTGATACTGATCATTCCTGTTACTTTCTGACCGGGCCAAAACGGTTCAGATGGGAGCTTTGCAAGATGGATTCGCCAGTGTGAAACAAGGAAAAGGGCGCGTCCATCTGCTTTGCAATGTGCCCTGACTCGGTTTGGACCCACATGGGTGAAAACCACTTCTCTAGAAAGAACTACACCACTTGGCTTGGTCTGGTTGGTTCTTGTTGGAAAAGTGTCCCTGAATTAAAATTAAGTTTTAAAGGATCATTATATAATTTGAAGGGGAGCATGTTCCTAAACTAGTACATCATAATTCCAACTTAGTTCATCATGCATACATGTTTATCTCTAGATAAAAAAAGATAGGATTAAAAAATGACTGCAAACATGGGGTCATGTCTAAGTCCAGTACACAGTGGGAGTCACGTAGTTTAAAACACCTTTTGATCTGTTTCATAGACTTTAGGCAACTGCGTGTGCTGAAACTTACAAAATCTCACACAATTACGAAACAGGATTTGGTTATTAAACATGAAATAGAAGTCTGTTTTCATCCAACTCTGTTCGTATTATATGTTGCTGCAATTTTTCTTTTATTTCTTTCATGAAAGTCACATGTGGGGTCTGACGGCAACGATGGTCCACTTCGTGGGCGCTGATGACGTCGAAAGGAGGAGAGACTTTCGACCAATCAGCGTAAGTTTCGCTGCTCCTCATCTCCCCTGTTAATGCAATGGGAAAGGTGAGAAGCAGCCCAGATTGTTGCGATTGAAGGAGTTATATGTCAACATACCAACGCCAGAGGTCCGCTCACTAAGAAACTAGTCGACAGTTGAGGCGAGTATGTATCCTCTGAGTCTCTCGATATATTTTTCATTCCTTTCTGAGTCTGGTAATGTCTCTGTCAACCTGTTTGCGCGGCTAACGATAGACGTCAACAAGTTGGCTAATTTGACTGCATGTTACCTGAGCTAGCAGCTGTGGTTTCTGTTGGGGGAAGCATGCCCGCAAAGCTAAACTAACATCTAACCGGGGGCTATGACGCTCAAAGCTGTGTTGTAAGCTGATGAATGAATCGCAGCTTGTCGCTCAGTCTCTTTAACCAGCCGGGGGAAGCTAACTCTGTGTTAGCTGTGTGCCTGCTGCATGTCTCTGTCATCATGTGAGAGTGATTGTGTTGTCAACTGAGTTTGCTTTGTTTGTCGGTCGTAATCCTCCACATTTTTATCCATGATGAGGAACGAGGAGAGCTAGAGCGCGTCCTGAAGTCGTGCATCTTTATCTGGATAATGACACTGGTTTATTTTGTTTAACTGATATAAGTTTCACGTTTTACAGGATGGAGAGTGACACTGTCCTCCGGTCTCGATGCAGAGCCATTCCTAAGATGCCCACCTTTTCTGATCTGGATAGCTCTCCAGAGGGTGAAAGTAATAGGGGTGAACTTCAGCAAAGAAATGGGGACACACATATTTCCAGCAATGGTAAGAAAATGCCAACTTCCTCATCAGCAGGGCGAAGTTAGAGGACATTGAACTCTAATTACAGACATTTCAGATGAAATGTACAGTTGAGTCAACCCTCACCTCCCTTTTAGATTTTGCTGAATTTCCACAGACATGTTGGCTAATGGCAGCATGACTGATGATGACTTATTGTGGTTAACTTTGTTGAAGAACAGAGGGTTAAGGTTTCTTACTGCTCAACTGACCCCAGTGTCACAAAAATAAGCTCTAGCCAACAAGGAAGTCATGAGAAATGATGATTACAAAACAACCACCTGACATGTTTGTAGATGGCATATTTGGAGAAAAGAACTATGAAATTATCCCTTCAAAAATTGACATCCTATTTATGATACAATATTGGGCTTGGCGTGTTTAATTTGTTGGACAGTTGCCTTTTTACATTTTGATAAATGGGTGGAGATCTGCTGCTTGTCTCTGTTTGGTTGACCTCGATAAGTTTCCAAACTCGTTTATCATCAGGCATCTGTTGAGTTAACCTACATTAACCTTTAAAACAATCAGATGAATTTGCTCAGCTTTGTGAACATTAGCTTTTAATTGCAATGACTTGTACGAGGTGTGTCTTCTTTGGATGTAGCAACACTGGATCCAAAGACTGGTGTAATCTTACTTCTGCTATTTCACAGACTGGTTTTATTGTACTTAATCATTACTTTGTCAAGTACTGGTTTGTTGTAAAGTACTTTAATCAGAGTCAGTATGTCTGTGTTGTTATGGAAAGTCTTTTGTATTTGGCTGTGCTTGTATCTTAAAACAGTTGTAGAGATTTCTTTTTCTAATGCATGTCCTCAAATGGCCTTTGTAGCCACTCAACCACTATCTACTCTGTCATTACTAGAAAATATTTGACATGACATAAAATGATGTTTGCGTTCACTAGGTCAAAGCTTTGTTGAGTCATGGTAACCGGGCAACTCTGTTGACTCTGTTGTTGATATGTCCTAAGCAATATTGTTTAATGTTGTATTATTATTGTGCATGTTGATTTTTCAGAACTGGTTCTGTTTCATATTTCAGGAAAAATTGAAGTGGAACATGTGATCAGCAAAAAGCTACAGCTCAAAAGGAAAGCAGAGGTTTGTAAGTCACTACTTTTGGTATAAAAAGATGAAAAAAAGCCTAAAGGGGTATACACTGAAGTGAGGTTGGGTTTCCTTATGCATGAAACATGTTTATTTTGTCAAGCTTATCATACATTTCCAGATATGCAGTCAGGACAGTTTTCTGTCTGTACATTTTTCTGTTTTCTTCAAATAGCTTATCAAGTAGTTTTTTTTATGGATTCAGTGGTACACACACAAATAATTGTAGGAGGAATTTTTTAAAATAAAACATTATTTCACTGGTGTAAGGCCAGGTAGATCCTCCATGCCATTTTTTCAGATGTAAGAAGTACAAAAAAGGATGAGGCATTTTATTGGTTCCCCATGAGGCATTTTTTGATTTTTAAACGGTAACTGTTTATGTAAAAGCCCATGAACTTCCTTTGAAAACAGAGCATACAGTGTTTTTACTAACTGCTTGACAAATTACAACATTTAGGAGTCATCATAATGTGAACTAAGAGCTGCTTTCAGCAAGTAGTATCATGCCTTTGAGGGTTTCTCAACAACTCCCTCAGGCAAATTAATACATTATTTTCTGTCGGCTGCTGAGGGATTAATATCAATGTCATAAAGCTGTAATTATAAATCTTCTCTCTGACAGCTTCATTCCTTCGTTATTATAAAGTTTAAAGTATCATTTAAGTACTTGCTGTCTATGAATGTCAACTCTTTTCTTTTTCTCAGTACCTGAAGAGTGACCTGATGCGTCAGTTTGACAGTCAGGTCAATGACTTCATGGACAGTCTCATTGAGGAGTCAACCAGCCTGGAGCCTGCACCTGTACCTGCTGCTTTCTCACCTCTGCTGTCCGACAAGGAGAGGAGCAAACTCAGGTGCTGCCCCATGACTTCTCTATCAAATTGGTGCACTTAATACAAGATGTTTTTAGAGTTTAAGCCCTTTCAGACATATTTACTTTTTCCCCAACCATAATTCTAGTGTTTTCTTTACCTTTTATATTTCATCATAGGCATTTTCGGCCTCCTCATGGCCAGGGGAAGCTGTTTGTCGGTCGCAGGTCCCTCTTAGAGTAAGTTGATATGACAGAAAGATCACTACTGCTTCTTGAAAGCTTAAGTGCATCACAATGGTGTCTTATACAGTGGCTTCCTCCAGATATTTGCTGTATAATTCAATAAGTTCCTTTTTTTCAGTGAATTGTTTGAGGTGAACCACATTCGGACCATCTACCACATGTTTATCGCCCTGCTCATTCTCTTTATCCTCAGTACACTGGTGGTGGATTTCATTGATGAAGGCAGGTAATTTGAAAGACTGCTGTGAATAAAACTGTATTTTTAACCCTTACAATCAAGTGAGTTACATAAAAAGGAAATTTCTTATATTTTTAAGCATTTTTTCTCTATTTAATTGATTAAAAAAAGAGTAAAGAAACATAAAAATACTGTCACATAGAATTGCCTCAACACCCAGCAGGGGCTTGTGAAATGTCAGTCATTGGTTGTAGCATTTAAAGAAATTGTCGTAGACGAAAATTATTAATTAATACCTAAATTATTCATGTGTCTCCCAATATTAAATTCATGATAGACAAACGAATCTGGTCAGTATTTGGCTGAAATGCATCCTTCGATATTAATACGGTTAAAGACGTGATTTATTTTTAACAGCTTTTACTTCTGTCATAGCATCAGTCTCAAGTCTGTTCTGTATCTCCTCTACCTCAGGCTGGTGCTGGACTTTGACCTTCTGGTCTATGCGTTTGGACAGTTCCCTCTGGTGGTGTGCACGTGGATCTGCATGTTCCTGTCTGTGCTGCTGGTCCCCTACAGCCTGTTCCACTTATGGTCACAGACCCAGTGTGGCTCTTTCAGTCACCCCTGGTTGTACACTTTGCTGTTTGGCTCTGTATTCCTGCTCTACCAAGCTCTGGGTCTGGGATTCCTGCCTACCTATGTGGCGGTGACCAACAGTTTGCCACCTGCATCCAGCTTTATCGTCATCCTGGAACAGGTAGGAAAATCACTGCACCTCTATTAATATATTTGCTCTTGATATCATTGTTATAGCTGCTTTGTTTTGTCTTTTTGGTGTGATTCCAGGTGCGTCTAATGATGAAGGTCCACTCCTTTGTCAGGGAGAACGCACCAAGAGTCCAGAACTGGGCAAAAGATAAGACCAGTATGACACTTTTTCAGAGACATCATGCTATTTTTTTTTTTTTTTTTTTTTTTTTTACCCAGTTTGTCCATGCCTTTTCGAGAGATTCATTGTTTTCTCTTGATGCCCCTATACTAACAGGCAGTCTCTTCTGTTTTCTGTAGGCCCAGGTCCAGTGGTCCCTCAGGTGTCTCAGTATCTCTACTTTCTGTTTGCACCCACACTCATCTACAGAGACAAGTACCCAAGGTAAGAAGATCTTTTTGGTTGTGTAGTTTTGTGTACATTGGCTGGTATGCTCTGTTTAACTGTGTTACTTATGAAATGCAGGAATCAAGTGATCAGATGGAGCTACGTGGCTACAAAGCTACTTCAGGTATCTACTTTTTTATGCTTTAAAGGCTGACAGGACAAAACGATCTAAGTATTGTATTTACAGTTTTAACCATTCCTTTTTACAGGTTCTGGGCAGTTTGTTTTATGCCTATTACGTGTTTGTGCGGCTCTGCATCCCTCAGTTTCGCAGCATCAGTTTGCAGCTGTTTGATCTGAGGGCCATGGTCCTCTGTGTCTTTAACTCCATTTTACCAGGTATGAGCTGAACAGATCTTTCATTTAAGTTTTAATCTCCAAGAGACAGTACTTCTTTTGTAAAAAAATGTTTTTTCTTTGCAGGAGTGCTGGTTCTCTTCTTGGGATTCTTTGCCTTCCTCCACTGTTGGCTTAATGCTTTTGCTGAGATGCTCCGCTTTGCTGACAGGATGTTTTATAAGGTACCTGTGATGTTATGGTTACAGCAAAACATTAAAATTAAATTATATTTCACTTTAATTAATTTGATTACACATTACAGGATTGGTGGAATTCTACATCTTTTGCCAATTATTACCGCACTTGGAATGTAGTGGTCCACGACTGGTTGTACTACTATGTGTACCGGGATTTCCTGTGGGTGAGCAGTTTTAGCCATTACTTTACGATGTGTTTTTTGCCACATTATCCAAGCTGAATGAACGGTTCAGACTTGCCTTGTATACATTTGCTATAATGTGCCTTTTCTCTCTTCTGCTCTCCTTCCAGATTTCTCAGAAACGTTTTAGACCAGCAGCCATGCTCTTTGTGTTTACAGTGTCTGCAGTCGTCCACGAGTACATTCTTGCAATCTGTTTTGGCTTCTTCTACCCCGTGCTTTTCTGCCTCTTCATGTGCTTTGGAAGTAAGAGAATCAATCTCCCCTATTTTCTCATAAAACCCTGTTTTTATTCTTATAATGAGCCAATACACATTAATGGTTTGTCTATGTAAAACCAAACGTATACAGTGCATTCAGAAAATATTCAGATCCTCTTAACTTTTTTTGGTTGTCTTATGTTGCTGCCTGATGCTACGGAAAAAAAGAATTCTCCCTAATCTGTACTCAGTACCCCATAATGACAAAGTTAAAACTGATTTGTAGAAATCTTTGCAAATCTATTACATTTTCAATTTAGCTCAGGTTCCTCCCATTTCTCCCACTCTTTGCTGAGATGTTTCTACAACTCGATTTGGTCCACTTGTTGTAAATTAAATTGATTGGACATGATTTGGAAAGGCACACACCTTTCTATAGAAGGCCTCACAGCTGATAATGCATATCAGAGAGGAAAAAAAAGCCATGAGGTCAAAGGTACTGCCTGCAAAGCTCAGAGACAGGATTGTTGCAAGGCACAGATCTGGGGAAAGCTACATAAAGATTTTGTTGCACTGAAGGTTCTCAGGAGCACAGTGCCCAACATAATTATTATAAGAGTCTTAGCACAACCAGGACTCCTCCAAGAGCCGGTCGTCTGGCCAAACTGAGCAAATGGAGTATTCAAGTTTGTTATTTTTAATTAATTGGCAAAAAAATCTAAAATTCTGTCTTCACTTTGTCATGACAGATTACTAAGTGCAGATTTATCAGAATCAAATTTTTTTTTTTCGACTGTAGCATCAGGCTGCAACATAAAATTAAAAGAAAGTGTAGGAGGTCTGAATACTTTGTGAATGACCTGTACATAATTTAACTATGTTGAACTGCTCAATTTCTCATCTCGTCTACCTCTTACAGTGATGTTCAACTTCATTCTGCATGACCAGAGAAAAGGTCCCATCTGGAATATAATCATGTGGACGTCCCTCTTCCTGGGTCAGGGAGTCATCATCTGTCTGTACTCTCAGGAGTGGTATGCCCAACGCTACTGTCCCCTGAAGGAGGTAACACCTGTAGTCTTGCTTTATGCAGTTTCTGCTATGTTCACACAAAGCATGCTGAATATGTGATAATTTTTTTGTTTCATTCAGTCTTCGTTCTTTGAGTTACTGAAGCCTCGCTCCTGGAGCTGTGTGAGGAATCCTATGTCAGGCTCTGACAGGCTGTGATCTACGTTTGGACTACTGACAAGGGACCATCACTGATCAGTATAAATGTGACCAGACTTTCTGTTTACCTGTATAATGTCTGGTCTTTCATGTTTGTTTTATTTTATTGCACTAAGGCCAAAATGTTCTCTACTCCATCAGCAGAGTCAAAATGATGCCTTACTTACCTGAAGTACAAGTTCACATGAAATGACATGTGTGCTCTTTAATGTTGATGTATTATTTATTTTTCAGATGTTTTCCCTTTACTTTTGCCTTTATTGACTGTGAAGCCACTCCTTGTGCCATTATGATAAAGATAATCATGACAAGGCAGCTGAATACTAACAGTTACAGATGCAGTAGTAGTCAATATTTAACACTTTGTGTGATTACTACACTGTTGTAAGTAACATTCAGTGAGGGGCTTGGTTACTCACAATTTTAGTTCTGTTTACTGCCAATAAGATTTAAAAAGAAAAATGGTGTTTTGTATAAATCCAAGATGAGCCGTTATCTCTGCATTATACTTAAAAGATTGTAATCTGTGTAGAGGAGGAAAATAAGGATTGCATGTAATATGGTGTTTACAGTCTGGACATAAATATTTTGGAATAATAATGATTTGGTTATATTTTCCAAATCAAAGAGTAGACACTTTATTTTTCCCTTTATCTCCAACTGTAAAGCCACATGAATGTTGGCTGACAAGTCATAACACTGAACTCTATCAGTTATGTGAAGGAAAATGGAAAAGTTTATTATGCTGAATGGAGCTTTTGTATTCTCTGACAACAGAATGTATTTGTCATGATTTTCCCTCCTTGGTGGAGCTGGTTGAACTTACTCTGAACCTGGATGACACTTTATTTTCTTCATGATCAGTTTAGAGTTTTATGAAGGTAAGATCCCTATAGACTATCTTAATTCTTATGTAGATGTTGCAGCTGGCTGCTAAGATGTTCTAACATTGAAATCATGGTGATACTTGATTAGCATTAAGGGCTAATTTCAGCATTGTCAGAGTACATTAAATAAGGCAGTGAATGGAAGAAGGAATGGAAATGTGCTCATTCTCCCACTGGTCTTGTGATGTGTTTACACGTGTGTGTTACTGAGGAACTAACAAGTGCTAATGCACAGTTAATGTCAACTAGTCTGGTATATTGCAATACTGAGAGACTATTTATTTGAGACATGAAATGCATGGTGTAAGGCGGAAACTGCACTTCCATAAACTGTATGACCACAAGGTGGCACTGTATTCAAAGTTTTTTTACACTGTATTCTTCCTCCTCTCAGTTTTGCTGTGCACTCTGGTCAGGAACAATTGAGTCCCTCTCAAGCATCATATGACAAACACAAAAACCAGCCACCTATTTGTACAGATATCAGCAATATTGAAATATCAATAGGTAGAGAAACACATATTTGGTCAAAGCCTTAATCTGAGATGTTGATAGAACAATAGATAAGAAATGTATTTATAGAAATGTGGAGATTAAAGCAGCAGAGATGCCGCTGTATTTAGATGAGATGTTTATTTTTGGGAGAAAAACCTTTCCTATTGGTAATAATTGTTTACTTTTTCTGGCTTTGAAAAGCTTGTGTCAGGTGGCGTTTTTATGGATCTGTATATTTTGGGTTGTAGACAAACGTCTGATATATTATTTAATAACACATCAAAGTGTATAAACTATGAAGAATAAAATGAGTTTGAAGTATAGCTCCCTTCTCTTTATTAACCTTACATAATTTTATGGCCAAATAAAAAGTGTTAAAGTTGTCTTATTTGCCTTTGATTTACACATATTGGTCAAGAACACTGAAGTTATTCTAAATTGCGAGGATTTTAGTAGTATGTAAAAAATATATGTAGTAGTTTTTGTCAGAACCTTAAGTAAAATTCTCGGATTTAAAGCCTGTATTAAATCCATCAGCTACGTCAGCTACCAGTGTTACCTGTGTTGGGGGTATTTTATCACTTTCTACATTTATTTGACAGAGTGTTAGTAGATTTTGTTGTATTAAACATTTGGACAATTTCACAGCGACTACACAGTCTACACCACCTCTTTCCAGCAGTAACCGGTGCCCTGGGGTCTTGGAGAGCCGGTTGGTGTTGGAGAGGTGGAGGAGCATGGTGACAGGGGATCGCGGAGAACCCCCCGCCTTGTGCAACACATCCTCTGTTCTGCGGTAAAGATGGCGGCGTCAGAGGGGGCGCGTAGCGGCCGGACAACGGCAAAAAGGTGCTGAAAAGCTCCGCATTTGTCCGAATCTCGCTCTTCCAGAACAATTTGTAAATACTCGGATACTATCTGGATCGCCGGGATAAAGACAGACAGTGTCATACGCCGGGTTAGTGATTTTATTGTTGAGGCAGGGTGGGTGGGTTTCTGTGATAGCTGCTAACGTTAGCGAACAGGCTAGCTAAACAGGCTAATACGGGCTAGTTAGCTCGGTGAGGGAGTGTGAGGAGGGGACTGAAGGAGACTGTTCGGGCCAGGCCGCTCCAGCTTGAAGGAATGTGAACCAGAGGTGCGCAGGGGGGTTTGCTCGCTTCGTCCCAGACATCCTTACACCTAACTACCGGGATGGGACAGCAGGTAGGCCGCGTCGGTGAGGGCACATCGACCGGACTCCAGCCACCACAGCCCCACGCTCCCCAACCGCACCAAGGGAAGGGGAACCGGGGGAGCGGCGCCGGGAGGAGACCCCGAGAACCCGGCAGTAGCACCGGGACACCGCCAGGAAGGACTGCTGCAGTAAACGTGCCCGACCCAGGGATCAATATATTCGTGCAGCATTCAGGTAACTAGAGAACCACATTAATGTATATGGGTGTGGGAGACGATAAAGTGGTCCGTGATACTTTGATATTTGTTTGCTGCTGATTAGCATCTGCTAGCTGATCCCATGCTAGTTTGACAACGACGCGTTAGCGGAAATAGCCATCCCTCATAACTGTAGCTTTAAGAAAGTGTAAATTTCTATTTTGTCTGTGTGTTCAGCAAGGAGGCAGTTTCTTTCAAAAGACAGCAAAGTTTCCCAGATTTGACACCAGGGAAACAGTTTGTTGGACTGGAGCCTATGTGTGTGTTGCATGTGACCCAGTGATCCCAGAGGAGAGACAATGTTTTTTAAAAGAGGAGGAGTCTGGAGCTCAGCCTTAAGGATCATGTCTAGAAGTTAGCTGGTTATGTTTTCCTCTAAGGCCCCTCTGTGTGTTTCTTGGTTTGGTAAACAGTGATTCGTGCCTCAGGAGGTTGAGCAGCGATTCCACCCCATTAACTCACTATAGCAGCCACCGCAGGCTCACATTACAATAGCTTGTGCTTTTCACATGCTCACTTACATCCTCTGTCTGATTGTGTCTACAGTTACAACACACTCAGCAAGATGACTGCACAGTCTGATCCTGTGGGAAATCTGTGTGAATTATTAAAGTCACCTTTCATTACATGGATACAATAGCGTAAAAATTAAAGATTAAAGCATTTCTTGTATGATAATGTTTTCATACCATAATATATAGCTTTATGTATGATCAGTTAATTAATTAGTCATATACATAGTAGATTATATTAAACGGAGGTGTGGCAGTCCCTCCCATCGCCCATGTTCTTGCCTTAGAGCCACAGCTGGACACTGATATTGTTATCTGCTCTGTGAGTCATGGAGAAAAGGCCAAGCAATCACCCCTCATTGCCCTAAATGGCTTGCCGTCTTCCTTCCTTTAAGCATGGTCTATGAGTGGCTGACATGAGCTTCTAACTAATGCTGATGACAGGACGCCTACAAAGTGACAAGTATAATGTCATCACTTTACAGTTTTCTATTCCAGTGGGCGTTTATTGCTCATACTTTACCATGGCAATCATGCAAGTGATCACACACAGTTTACTACTAAATCTCGCTGGTTATAATGTCTTTTGTTTGACTTAATCTCACACCCTTGATGTAAACCTTTCTGGATATTTGGTGTATGTCCACCTACATTTGGTTTTATTTCTCCCTCATTTGTATAGTCCAGGCCACTCATCATGTGCTGATACCTACTGTATGTAAAATTGATATCTCAGCATCAATTCCAGTATGCAATGACACATAGATGGTGTAAGCTTTGGGAAACGGAGCACATTTTCAATTCCTGGCTGCTACATCTCTAAAGGAGCCTTCCTCAGTTTGAAGTACATGTACAGACGAACAGACCTGCTAAGTGCTCAACCACTCAGTGGCTGCATCATCACCCTGTTCCCCGATGTTCAGGCAGGAGAGGCCTTTTTATAGCAGCCAGGATGCGGTGAGTAGCAGGAGACTGCTACTCTTCAAAGCACACAATAATAGAACAAAGATTCTTAAGTGAGCCAGCTTGGTCCTGAGCACTCGTCTCACAGTCTTTCTCAGGTAGTTAATAGATGTGATCAGCATGCAGTTATTTTACATGCTTTTTTTGGATAAACTTGGATAATTAAGTTGGTTTATTATGTCTAGAGTTCTTATTATAATGAAGCTGGTGCTTGGAATTGCTAAAATAACTATATTTGTTATAAGTTGTTCATTCTCAATAACTCATTTGGCATTTATAGAGTAAAATGCCTAAAAAGAAAATTCCATGATACCAATTTATCTGCAAAGTTTTGAAGAAAAGGAGCCATACAAGATGCCATACTACTATTTATGATATAAAGTATGGTATGATGGAAAACACCAAAGCACTTAGGCAAGCAGTGACTGGCCATAGTGGCCATAACATGCTGGACAAATGACTAAAAAAACTGAACACAACAGACCACTATTAATCTGATTATTTTGACTGATTGAATGGTCTTTGTGCTTGTTTTGTGTTCTGTTGATTTGGCAGTGGCATCATGTGAGCAGGTCTTGAATAGGGGAAGTCTGGAAAAGAGGAACTTTGTTGATCTTCTGCAGGGAAACTAGAGTGTCACATCAGCAAAAAAATACTAAAAACATTTTTTATATTTACAGATGCTTAAAGGCCCAGCACATTAAAGAAGTTTAAATAATCCTGCCTTTAAACATACTGGCATTCTTCTGAAGCTAAATGATGCCTTCTTGGTATGTAATTGAAAGGTGCCAGTCTATGAGGAATGTGTTTTTGTCTGTCGAACTCATCCGTGTATCTTTTCAGTATCAATGGGTATTATCTTTGCACTTGCTGCTACTTGAGTTTCTTTAAGTATTTATGAAACATCTGAGTTATTTTAGGAGGGTAAAGAAGAAGCTGCAGGTTCTCATTGAACGTAAATGTGTTTGACACGGTCAATGGCCTTTACTCCCTCCTTCATGTTACCTTCTTTAAACTGCGAAGATCCCAGTTTTGGGTTGTCTCCTTCCCTCATTTTGGATTTTGCCAATACCAATATCATGCTGATAATATCATGCATCCCTAGCTACAGTGTTTCATTATCGTTTTTGGTTTAAGACTCTTAGTATGCTGACGTTTTCTCCCAGGAAACAATGAAAACAGCTCACAGTTTGTCTAACTGGTCACATCTTCTGCTCTGTAAAAAAAACTCATATTTGATTCTGCAGCTAGATATACCACATGCTGGCATAAAATTGAGTTGACAACAGATAAACATTGGTAGCTGATATCTGTTCATTAGGAATGGGCGGTAGTACGGTGATGCCGTGTCACAGGTTATTGAAAGATAACAACTGTATTGCTTCAAGGACCATCATGTATATGGTGCTGTGTGATGAATGAATATTTATAACAAAATTCCTTAAGAATATGTTTGTTTACACTACCAGCACCTCTGCCTGTGAGTGAAGATGCTTTAGAGATGAAAGAACCCCTGTCAATGATGTTGGGCCAATCTGGCAAACAACAATAGCATGAAATATCAGCACACATTTACTTGTTCATTGTGGTACGGCACTGCTGGCACAGTGCTCCTCTTTAAAGTCAAACTGTTAAACATGCACCACTTAATGCGATGTGATCCATGGCAACATGAGTTTAAAAGCACTTGAATTTTTCGTTGTGGGTGGAGATCAGTGATGAGAAATGATGACGTTTCTTAATAACCACATGTGCTGCATTCTGCAGCCAAAAACATCAGGCACAGTTAAAACTATTAATAGTTTTTAAAAATGTTTAAACTTGTTATGTTAACGTCTTTTTATGTGAAATGTAGAGGAAGTTCAGTGCTTGTTGGTTATTTTATTCTTTAGCTTTTTATGAGCTTTGTTCAATACTGAACAGAGCTCGCCATCCATGTTCATCTTTGAATCAAAAAATATTTTAGCCTCTTTGCTCTTCATCTGTTATAAGGACACAGATTATTTCTCAACATTCACAGATCCTGTGTGATAACAGTTTTGGATTATTATTGAGGGACGATGTGCCATATAGGGAGAGGAACAAGAGACAATTTGATTGTCTGTCTTGATACAACTCAGTTTGCCTGTGAAGTGTTAAAACAATGCTTCAGCTTTACTTCCAGTGTTCCTGTAAACAGTGGCACATACAGCGTGTTCTTGCCACTGAAGAGGGCACTGAGTTTCGCGTGTTTTCGAGGGCACTTTAGACATGTTTATATGTTATACAAATGGCACATTATATAGCCTTAAAACAGACTAACTAGACAGACTACTCAAGTTAGTTTGTAGTTAGGATCAGCATCCACAAGAACTGTGTAGATTCAATGTTGGACTATGAAGAACACAGAAATAAATAAATAAATCCCTAGGGCATCTGGGGGTCTTCCCCCAGAACATTTTCAATTAAGTAGACGCCTTTTCCTGTATTCTAGTGCATTTTAACACCATATTAGCACCAGATAATCCAAACTAGTTCTGTGGGATATAGTTCTGGCTCACTATAGATCAAAAAAGGGCCCAACATAAAAGTCATTGCAACAGTAATGTTTCATAGTATTTCTTGGTCCTTATGGCCTTCTGGAGTTTAGCGTGTTTTTCCACCCAAGAGAGCAGTTTTGTTTTGCCAACCAGGAGGGCACTAAAGCACATGTTTTTACCACTCAAGAAGGCGGTTTATCATGTTTTAACCAGCCAAGAGGGCAATTAAGTGTTTTTTTTTTCACCCAAGAGGTCAGTTTAGTGTGTTTTGCCAATGAGGAGGGTACTTAAACACGGCGTTTTGCCACCCAAGTGGGCAGTTGATCGTGTCTTAACCAGCCACGAGGGCAGTTTAGTGTGTTTTGCCAACCAGGAGGGCACTTTAACATGCGTTTTGGCTCCCAAGAGGGCACTTCAGCGTGTGTTTTGGCTCCCGAGGGCACTTTAATGTACGTTTTGCCTCCCAAGAGAGCACTTTAACACAAGTTTTGCCTCCCAAGAGGGCACTTTAACATGCACTTTGGCTCCCAAGAGGGCACTTTAACGCGCGCTTTGGCTCCAAAGAGGGTACTTTAACACGCATTTTGGCTCCCAAGAGGGCACTTAAGCGCACATTTTTCAACATTTGGGCCACGATGGGGGAGGCGAGCGACCCCCCCCCCCTTGCATACCACTGCCTATAAACATCATCTAATAAACATCATTTCTCAGACTCAAAGTCTTTTATTAAAGGAAGGAATGAAGTGTGCTGTGGTTGCTGTGCTAGCGCATACATGTAAGCAGGTGCATGTCTAATATGTTGTTTTTTTTTATCTGCTAAATACCATATGCCCTGGTAAAATTTTTGGAGGGTTCTTGGTATTAAAAAATGAATACTACTCAATCCCTACTGTTCATACTTATAATTTGGCTGATGGCCGATGTTTGTAAATATGGCTGATATCAGCTCATATCATCTGTGGTTACATGAGCAGTTTTTCCCCAATCTGATTACATTCATTCTGATCAGCGCTCTTAACTCTTCTGTTCACATGGACGCTGAAAGATGCAATCTGATTCAGATGTGCATACTCAAGCATTTTACCTTTGATCTGAATTAAACCGCTCTGACATGCACAGTATTGTCCCACTAGTCTAAACTAATGAAATTTGCAGTAGTTGTTAAGAAACCACTGTCACTATACACCATCAGATCACTCATTTTTTCATCTCCTCTCAGCTCTTGCTTTGTTTCTGTCCATTCCAGAAAAAAGAAAGCCGAATGAAGTCGTATCAGGTGGGGTAGACATACGCCGGAAGATGAAAATCACCTCAAACAGGGAGAGACGATCAGATCGAGTGTTTTCATGAACGCTGATCTGCGACGATTGGCATAAACCACCCCCGTCGATCGGAATGAATTTCTTTCTGACTGAGCCGGATCAGAGAATTTTATTCTAAATTAAGTGTTTTTATATGAAGCATTTTTATTCTTATCAGGCATTTATTCTGATTACATGTGGTCCATGTAAACATAGCGAGTGATGTTAGACTGATTTATCAGTGCATCCCTAGATGATGAGAGGCACATGATACTGATAATATCCTGATGAAGTGATTCTGTTATATTTGATATCTTGTAAGACAATCATATGGCTTTTGAAGATGCACTGATTGTAAAAATCTGGACTGTTGCTGATACCAATGTTTAAAATCACAATTTAGCTGATGGCAGTTGCTGATTTTACATGATGACTTCTTCTTTTGGAGTAACATTCCCTCAATTCTAACATTTTCTCTTACATTTGACCATGAAAATGGATCTGAGTTTGCCACAAAGGTCACATCTTCTGCCCAATGATAAATCTAGCTTAGCGGTTCGGTGTGCTAAATGCCAGCATTAAATTATTAGGACACAACAGACAGACATCTGCAAATGTTATCTGTTAATGCCCACATTATTTGGTGATGGCCAGGCTGAAGTCAGCCGATACTGATGTTAAACTGATGCACCTGTTCATTTTTAAAAATTATCCATCCAAATTTGATTAACTTAAGAAACCCCTTAAATGGTAAATTACAGGATTAATGTATTGTTCCACTGCAATTTACTGTCAGTTTGAGCTCTTATCATGCTTTATTGCAAGTCTGAGGATGATGAAGTAGTCAAAGAGGGAGGGTGGCCTATCTAGAGTGCTGTATTTTCATTTGAATATCAACAAATACTACCAATGATTCAGTAATTGTATCATACCACTAATGACACTATTTATATATCAATACTTTATCCTACTCCTATTACTGTTAACCTTCTCCTTCCCCCCCCTGTAAGAAATGTTTCCCTCACCTTACAGACAGACCGTCTCTAAAATCACTGAGCTAAACAGGGACAGACAGGGAGCAGAGCGCCTCAGTGCTGATGCAGTGAGTAACCACCCTGTGTATCGATGGAGGTGCAGAATTGGTGGCAACCACATATTGATGGCTCTTTCCATAAAGCCTTGTCAGGAGCTCAGGGATCTCCATCCCATCAGTGGTTCATCTGATACACACACCACTGCAGTAGAGAAAGTCTTTTACACCGAGGGAAGAATTTATCAAAAACATTGCCATTACAAGGCTGCAGAAATGTATAGGGTTTTTTTTCCATTTTCATACCTTAAACTTAGTCTTACAATTATCTTGTCAAAAATCAGCTGGGTCATCATGATTATTGAACTGGTTGTGTAAAAAGCAGTAATATTTAAAAGTTCCTTTTATAAAATCAACAAAGCAATGCGCCAATCTATTTATATTCTAAACAGATCATAGAAATTGGGGCAGATGAGAGGACTTGAATACGTCTTGGCAGCAGCTCTTCCCGTGAATTTAGAGCCAGCCACTGTACCTAAAGTGCAGCACGGTTAAAGCCAGCCAGAGGAGAAGAGAGATGCCTGGATCCAGGATCTGAGGACCTAAGCTGATTTGCATCATGGGTGAAATTAGATTAGAGACAAATCCACTTTTCTGTGGACTCTCTGTGCTAAAACCCCGACCATTGAAATAAGTCACACAGCAGCCTCTGTGATATCTAGGGAAAATCAACTTTTAGGTGCTTTAGTGTCTATGGGTGAAATTTTAATGGGCTTTAATAGATTATACCCTGGAGTACAGATGATTTGCTGATAAAAAAGAATAGTTACTTGTTCCTTGTGACTGTTATTAACCACTAGGAGGAGCCAGTGGATGTAACTGGTTAGAAATTAGGGCAGCACTGATCAATCTGTCTCAGAGATGAGAATGTGAACGATTTAATGGATGTGTTTAAGGCAGTTTTGTTATCCTGTTAAAATCGTTTAACTATGTCAAACATGGTTTATTTCTAAAGACTACGTGTACTGTTGTGCACTCTTTAATGGTTGTGTGTTAAATAATTCACAGCTCTCTGTGCCTTTGCCCTTACTCCAAGTGTGGTCTACTCTACAGCTGACTGCCAAGCCTCCGTGTTAGCCCCTTCAGTCAGCCAGCTTGGCCCGGTCTCTTTTGAACCCTTGCTGCAGCAACAAGGCTCAATCTCTCATATCTATAAATCTCCATTTAATGCCTAATAATGCCTAATTACAGCATAATATACAGCATTATAATGTAATGTGGAACTGAAACAGAATTTAAGAAAGTGTTCGGGCAGGGATATAAATGACAGGAGCCATTTGTAGATCGGCAAGAAGGTAAGCTTCAGATCACAATTTACTCCAGAGAGATCAATATTGCTGTTCCTGAGATATTGTAAACAACACATGCGCTACTACTTGGGATTGCTGGAGATCCTGAGGGGTTAAGGAGGATTGAACAATCTATTTAACTTAGTGCTGTCAAGTAAATTAGATTGCTTCTTAAATTAAAATCAGCACCAAGCAATACTAAATCTGTTAGCCTTTTGATGGCAATTTCCATTATGTTTTAGCATCAAGCTAACAAATGCAGATATACAGTTGCAAGAAAAAGTATGTGAACCCTCTGGGATTTCTTGGATTTCTGCATAAATTGGTCATAAAATATGTTCTGATCTTCATCTAAGTCACAACAATAGACAAACACAGTCTGCTTAAACTAATACTGCACAAAAATGGTATGTTTTCATGTTTTTATTGAGCAAAACAGATAAACATTCACAGTGCAGGGTGGAAAAAGTATGTGAACCCCTAGGCTAATGACTGGTTGACCCTCCTTTGGCAGCAATAACCTCAACCAAATGTTTCCCGTTTTTGCAGATCAGACCTGCACAACAGTCTGGAGGAATTTTGGCCCATTCCTCTTTGCAAAACTGTTTCAGTTCAGCAATATTCTTGGGATGTCTGGTATGCATCGCTCTCTTGAGGTCATGCCACAGCATCTCAATTGGGTTGAGGTCAGGACTCTGACTGGGCCACTCCAGAAGGTGTATTTTCTTCTGTTGAAGCCATTCTGTTGTTGATTTACTTCTATGCTTTGGGTCGTTGTCCTGTTGCTTCATCCATCCCCTGTTGAGCTTCAGTTGGTGGAAAGATGGTCTTAAGTCTTCCTCCAAAATGTCTTGATAAACTTGAGGATTAATTTTTCCGTCAATGACAGCGATCCGTCCAGGCCCTGATGCAGCAAAGCAGCCCCAAACCATGATGGCCTCTCCACCATATTTCACAGTTGGGATGAGCTTTTGATGTTGGTGTGCTGTGCCTTTTTTTCTCCACACATAGTGTTGTGTGATCCTTCCAAACAACTCAATTTTGGTTTCATCTGTCCACAGAATATTTTGCCAGTAGTGCTGTGGAACATCCAGGTGCTCTTTTGCAAACTTCAAACATGCAGCAATGTTTTTATTTGGATAGCAGTGGCTTCCTTCGTGGTGTCCTCCCATGAACTCCATTCTTGTTTAATGTTTTACTTATTGTAGATTTGTCAACACAAATGTTGGCATGTGCCAGAGACTTCTGTAAGTCTTTAGCTGACACTCTAGGATTCTTCTTCACCTCATTGAGCATTCTGTGCTGTGTTCTTGCAGCCATCTTTACAGGGCGACCACGCCTAGGGAGAGTAGCAACAGTGCTGAACCTTCTCCATTTGTAGACAGTCTGTCTTACTGTGGGCACATGAACATCAAGGCTTTTAGAGATACTTTTGTAACCCTTTCCAGCTTCATGCAAGTCAACAATTCTTGATTGTAGGTCTTCTGAGAGCTCTTTTGTGCCAGGCATGGTTCACATCAGGCAATGCATCTTGAGAACGGCAAATTCAAAACTGATGTGTGTTTTTTATAGGGCAGGGCAGCTTGAACAAACACATCCAATCTCATCGCATTGATTGGACTCCAGGTTTGCTGACTCCTGGCTCCAAATAGCTCTTGGAGAAGTCATTAGCCTAGGGGTTCACATACTTTTTCCACCCTGCACTGTGAATGTTTATATGTTTTGTTCAATAAAAAACATGAAAACATATCTTTATTTGTGCTGTATTAGTTTAAGCAGACTGTGTTTGTCTATTGTTGTGACTTAGATGAATTTTTCAGAGCATATTTGATGACCAATTTATGCAGAAATCCAAGAAATCCCAAAGGGTTCACATACTTTTTCTTGCAACTGTATATCCTAGTCAATCTCTAAAAATCCTCAAATTTTCATGTGACTTACGAAAATTTGACTTTTTTCAAATGTACATCCCTTTGATGATGTGCTCCCATAAATTGTCTGTTAATGTCGGCGTACATTTTAAAATCTGCCAGTCATAATTTAATTTTAAAACTATTATAGCCTGATAGCAGGCCAATAATATCATGCATCCTTGTTATAAAGAAATAGTTCTATGGTCATATAAATGAAATTAAAGGATTGCTATAAGGGGAAAATCATATTTGTCTTATTAATTGAATCATGTTAATCAATACTGGAATATACTAGAGCTTTGCTTTGTGTTTGTGTTGTGATTAATGCTTCTGCACTAAAACAATCTGTTGAAGCCTCGAGATTTTGTGTCTACAATCATTTAACCCTCTGAAGATCCTAAAAACACAGGCCTGTTTTTGTCCCCTGGCCTCCAGTTTCTGCGGCTGATATCATTAAAATAAGTGAGGATAAATTTAAAAAGTAGGTACATGTCTGTGCAGATGGTGGATCCATCCCTTATATCTGTCAGCTTAAAAACATTTCAAACTTTTTTAAGGGACTTCTTGCCAAATGTTGTCACTGCTCCTGGTTAAAAAATCAGTTTTCTCTCTGAAGCTGCAGCAATGAATAAAAAGATCTGGGCGAAGAAAGGGGGGCAGTCCTCGTGCCAAGCTTGTTTAGCATTGATTCGCCTCCAGGTCGGTCTTCAGTTGCTGGCATTATCATTGCTGCTTATCTGCTGGGTTCCAGGCTTGAGACTTGGCTGAGAGTGCTCACTTGCACACGCTTACTGTAAACACCCACACATGCATGCTCATGCATACACATACTCACACGCTGTCTCCCTGTTTCTTTCTGTCCTTGTCAGTGCGATTGTAATGGTGCTGCAGCTCTGACATAGGATTATCCAGCGCGTCCTACTCCTTCAGAGCAATCGGACGACAGCTGACCAGTCTATTAGAAAACCATAATCCGGATCCCCTGTGGCGCCTCTGTCCTCAACTATCCTGTTTAATGCATGTTGATCATCTGAGAAGAGGTGAATAAAAGTGAGAAACTTGAATGGAAACTGTCAGGCAGAAATGTGAGGGTCATTCACAGATTAATAGGCTAGTATTCCTTTAAACTATTTGATAGATTTTTAAAATTGTATATACATTGCTTTTTATAATGCTTGGATGATTTGAAATAGTGTCATGGGGGGGTTACTGCAAAATTAGTGTTTGATTCATGTTCAATATAAAAATGTCGGCAATAAGGGAATTCTCCAAAACTGGGCTTGGGCTCTTTTTAAGAGTGAAGTTAAATCTTTAATTTTGGTCCTGCTCTCGTCTTTAAACTGAGCCAGTGTAAAGCAGCTTAAACATATACCCTACAGCTTAACCAAAGCACACAGATTAGCTGTTCAGACACCAAGATGAATCCTCTGGTTCTACTGTAAAGATGTAAAGAAAGGAGAAGAGTTAGCAGGAGGGAACAGTTGATGTTGTTTGGGCTTTGTGAAGATCTTCTGTGGTGATCACACCTTTTCAAATGTGGGGAGTTGGCCAGATTAATACACACCTTAGCAAAGGTAGACAAATTACATCAGTCACATACATTACATAATGCTTTGGACAAGAGCGGGCAGATCTAAAATGAGAACAGTTCTCTGACACAAAGTGTAGTCATTGCAGGATAATATTTCCATTCTGTGATTTTCTGTGGGGATTTTGCTTTATAAAAAGTGTCTATTTTTTACAAGCATATATGAATGTAGTTCAGACCAAAAAACGTCAGTTGTGAAAAACACGCTTTGAATTTTAAGAAATAAGGTTGCACAAAGAAACGATCACAGCTGATATAGGCCTGTCTGTCCCGCCTGAAACTCCACAGACTTATTTGTACATACAGCCAATATTTACAGCTGATACAGGTTATTTACGATCAATATATTGGTAAATACAGTGCTTAACAAATTTATTAGACCACCCTAACCAAAGTAAGGTTTATGCCACAGCTGCCCTAAATTAACAGCATTGCTAATTACCAAAATCATTTTTTTATGTTTCTGCAATGGTTAATACACCAATAGGTAGAAGCTCTTTAACTAAAATGATATTTTTAATGATCAAATATAGTTATTATTGTTATCCATGAATTTTCAAATTTACTGATTTACCAAAAAAATGGAAAATAGTAAAGCACATTATTATTTCTTGATTAATATGACAAATTATAGTTATTTACTTGCATTCCTGAACAGAAAAACGAGTTTTAGTGGTTGAATGTTATGCTTGATTAATTTCTGACTTCTCAGAGATGCCCAGTGAGCCGGCTCAAATTTGGGTGAATTCAGTTTGAAATTCCTCATTCCTGTTCAAAATGGTAAAACGTGGAGAGCTCACTGAAAATGAAAGAGTCCGCATTAAAACACTGCATGATGCTGGATGGTCTCTGAGACAAATATGACAGGCAGTCTAATAAATGTGTTAAGCACTGTATATCTGCATACATTTTCAGATCTTACAAAACTTTTTAATCTAATGCCATGCAGAGAATGTTTCACATCCCTATCAAATACTAATTTTTTTTTTTTTTGGCCAGTCAAGAGTAGGGATGTTTGCGAATTCAAATTTCTGTTTAGCTGACTAATCTAAAGTCAAGTAAATACATTCTGTAAACCACATTCCTGGATCAAAATAGTGCTAAGCCATGCTGTTCCCATAAGATGCATCAGTAAGTGGTTGTTCATATCAGAGAAAAGATCCTTGTCGCAGCAAGGCAGTGGTTATAAAGACCAACTACAGTGGCTACTAGGGGTGTGATGAGATCTTGTTACAAGAGATCTTGCAAGATCAACACGTTACGAGATGTCTCGTTGGCCCAAATGGGCCCAAATCTCGTCTCGTCTTGTCTTGTCTCGTCTCGTGAGATAAGAGTCTCATCACACCACTAGTTGCTAGTGGCAGTTACAGTTTAGCATGAGACTGGGATAGTGGGCCTGAAATTATTAAAAGATAAAGTTAATAATTAGTTGAACTGACTAATTATTCTGGGGATCCGACTTTAACCGCGTCAAAAGTTGTAATTTCCCTATGGGTGAAAAAGAGCACTCTAATCTTAAGCCTTCATGTCATTCATCCTCTCAGCTTTTACATAGAGGACTACTTAGCATTGTTACCGGCACATCAAAGGGAATTATTTAAAGGCCCTTATTAACCCATAATAAGCTCTCAGAGGTAGGGCCGAGGGGAAGAGCTCCATGGCAATTCACTGGGCCATAGTGGAAGTTTGTCGACTTCCTCAGTGATGTATTCCCATATAAGTAGCAGACATGGAGAACATTCACAGGTGTTTCCAGCTCTGGCTTGTAGGTGCATGTCTTGCTACATACTCAGAAAGTTTACGACATCAGGATGTGTGAAAGACGAGGTCTGAGATGTATGAATCTGCCAGTGTTGACATAAATGAATTGATGCCACAAGGCAAGTCAATACATGGAGGAGGCTGTCAAGCATGTAGACACGTAGTGTATTTACTAAAGGAGTGTTACAGAAAGAAATGAGCAACAGCAGTGATGTGTTTTCTTAGAAGAAATGTCCTATCATACAAGGGAATATCTCCCTGAGCCAGCCCCCACCTCACACACACACACACACACACACACACACTTGTGATGTTGCATTAATGAGGCTATTGTCCTTTGTCCAGTCCTCATGAACAACAACCGACTCTACTCTGTCCTCTCCAGCTAGTGATTCTTTATCGACTGTTTCTCCAAGTACTTATAAATCCTTTTATAAACATGTTGGGCACGTGCATGTTGATTTGCATACTGATCAGGAATATTTTGAGTATATTATAACATCAGTCTAAAGTTGATTTTCTTTTTAACCTTTCAAATTGTCAGAATCATATTTTTATTTCGTGCCCTCGCCTCCATTAATGCCTAGAATTTTTCCTGGTGGACTACTATGTTAAGTGTTAATTGGGGTTGTTCTGTTATCGGAAGTTTAAGCTTTGTAATGCTAGCTAAATTCAAACAATATCAATTTCTGTTTAATTACCACAGCAGCAATTGTACAAGTCCTTAACACATATTACTGGGTAATTTCTTGTTCTAAATGACCAATAAACAATACATCAACCTAAAGACTTGCATGTAAAACATCAATCGTAAGAGCACTAGAAGACATCTTCACATTTTCTGACTTGCTGACAAATTATTCCAAATTTAAAAGGGTAAAACAGAGAAGGTAAAAAAAATATTCATACACTGAAGAACTGGAACAAGCATCTCTATGGTCATCTTACAGTAATCATGATAACTATTACTTTTAAAACATCTATACATCCTTATTTGTTAGTATCTCTATGTTCATTTCTCTGTACCCGGCTGCTCATGTGTTAGAGCGGAACATGCTGATGACTGGACTCAGACTGAGCTGTTGTCTGTCACATATCACTCTGCTACACTAACAGTGTTATCAGTTACAGCTTGTGTGAACATTGCATCTCAACCCATGAGTTTAATCTGATAGTGCTGGAAAAATCCATAATTTTCATGGATTATACTGGTGACTAGGGGTGGAACAGTATTTGTATTTGTCCAAAATGGTCACAGTTTCGTAGTCACATGATGAATAACCATTGGGTAGGGGTGTATGGAGGTCTTCCCCTGAATAGTTGAAGCATAAAACTTTTCTTCCCCTGCTTTCTGATCTATTTTGTAAAATTTATTTGTGCAGATTCCACACCACTCTAAACCCTGTGGTTTACTTGTGTAGGAGCATTGTGTGTAGGAACATTTTTCCACAGTGATAAAGACATGCACTTAAAAACGTTGACTTTAAAGGTTGCTGTTTTTTTGCACTGTTAACCCTGTGACATTCCTACAGCTATAGCTTTATACAATCAGCTTATGTTGTATGACAGATTTACTCTATCTTTTATTTAAGACTGGTAATTCTGACAATATAAGCTAATTGAGACTTTTATTTTGCAGCACATAACCATGCAGCAGAAAACCCCATTTGACCCCATTTTAGTTTGTCTCTAATCTTGATTTTTATTCTGAGGGGATTGGGACTTAAAAGCAGACAGAGTGCCGTTAATGTAGTGCTCTATATAGTGAAAGGGGTTTAATTTTGGACACAGCCAGAGATTTTCTGTGCAGTTTGTTAATCCAAAATGAATGTAGAGTGCTTCGAGACTGTATTAGTGAATCTGATCTGATCTTTGTCTCTCCCTAATTTTGAATTTTTTAAGGATCTTCCCAATTTTTCTTTTCTTTCTTTTTTTTTTAATCTGTGAGACACTTTGGGGAAACTGCAAGGGTTAAAATCTTATTCTATCAGTTAAACTGAGTGATCTTGAGTGAACATCACAGGACAAATAAATACCAGCATTAGATTACAACATAGAGAAGATCAGAGTCTCCCAGGCTCCATCCCTCCTTCTTTTGTAAATATCTCTGACTCTTCACCTTCCCTGTGTCTGAGTCTGCCACAGGATCTGACCGGGCCTGTCCACAGTCTTATATAAGGTCTTGTTCTATGTGGGTCTCATCCGCAGCATTGTCTCAGCTTTGTGTCAGGGCTTCCTGCAGGCAGCCAGTCGTCTATCTCCTCAGCAAACCACTACTGTGTGTTCTGCAGAGTTATTCCTGGATGTCATGCTGCTCTGTTTTGTTCTCCAGCTGCTAAAAATACACACTTACCTCACTGGCCACAGGCTTCAGATTCGATCTCTATTGTTTTTGATATAAGGGTGTGAGTGATGTTATTGTTTTCTGCACAAGGTGGTAGGCGTTGAAGTAAATACTTTATGGTTACATGAAGATGAAAACTCAAACAGCTGCAGGAGAAGCAGCCAAGGAGATAGTGTCACCATTTACGTGTGTCTTCATGTTCTTCGTGTGTGTGTTTGGGACAGGGTCACCTCTGCCCCAGCTGTCTTCAGGGGTGCAGGCTTAGCGTGCCCCTCTGACTTGCACACAAAGCCGTAGTTTCTTGAGAACGCACATGTGCTACACTTCACAGAACCCACATACACGGAGGCACCGGCATGGGCACACGACATACCATACGCACACCAACTGTTCGTTCAGTCGAACAGTTTAGTACACGAGGCTCGAGCGTGGCCAAGTGGAGCAGCATCCTGCTTTTTGGATGGCATAAGAAGGATTAGAAAGCAATTAAAGAAATATGATAAGCTTAACAAGAATGGATCATGCTTTTATAATGAGTGGGTATAATAATTAGGATGTCTGAGATTTAGAGGACTTCATTAATCAACCACTGAGTTTCTCTTTGTATCTTACTGTTTGTCCTAGATCCCTTTTAACAAGACCTTAGACCAGGGCTTTCAAAACTCCTAAAAATACATTAGGTTTTGCCAAGGATGTATTGTTTTTTTTTTTCAAATACAGCCATACACTAAGGAAAAACTTACAGTAATGTCCTTGGGTTACATGTGCATTACATGCTACATGTATTTTTTAACAGTACAGCCAAAGTCATCTGCATCTTTGAGGGTAATAAAAAGCAGCAAAATAACCTGCTGACACTGAGCTCCACAGTGCAAAAAAGAAATAGCTTATAAATTTAGATTGATTCTCCTTATTACTCAGCCAGTTTGCAGGATGGCTCCCTGAGATACTCCTGACAGAGTGCTTTAAATAACATCAACAAAAAGACAGATTCTTAAAAGCAAAAAAATCTAGCTATAGTTCAGAGCTTAAATGTGCGTTTACATTTTTGAGACTCAAGATGAACAACAGTAATAAAACTTCCAACTGAAGTAGTTCTCCTGATTCTGCTTTAAACAGCACAAACTAACTAAGCAACCAAGTTTGATGGGCATTTCACTGTAATCGGCTTTGTAACAACACAGTGACACCCACACCTCCAATGCTGGAGACAGGACACCATGCACAGCCAGAGCACTATCCTAGGGAGACTGGCCACACAGAAGTCCGTCATTGCTTTTGCCATTTTTCGCGCACTGTCACGTAGCACGACATGCACGTTCTTTTTCCTCTATTTTCCATATCCGAAACATGTTATCCAAAGCGGCTGCAGTTGCGGCTGCTGAGTGAGCACTCCTGTGTGTAGGACAGGCTTTTTAAGAGTGAAATCCTCATCTATCCACTGAGGCAGTGAGGCTCAACATAGTAACAGGATGGACACTTGATGTCCTATGTCCGTGGTGAAGCTGATGTATTTAGCTTTAACGAGGAGCTTCTCTACATGACTGGAAATGAAGTTTTGCAGTTCAGGTAAGGCTACAAGCGTCTGCTAGGTATAATGTAGGGGGGCTTTAAATGCATCATTAGCCTGCGGAAGCCAGTATATTCTACCACACTAAAAGGCTGATTATCAAGAGCTATAGATTCAATGATTTTCCTGTTCAGCTCCTTACCTTTGGGTGGTTGCTGCTGTATTTTTTAGCTTTGTCGAATGATTTAAGTAGAGGTTGTTGATGAGTTTTCCTTGGCACAGAATTTTTTTCATTCTTTATCTTAAGAAAGTCCTTGTAGTCATCAGGGTGATGTTTTTTTTAGATGCAAAATTAAAGCGGTGGTGTTAAAGGCGTGCTGTCGAGTCCTCCTCACATCACATGTTCTTCACAAGCGATGCAAACAGCTACTTTGCTGTCTTGTTCCCACACTTCAAATTTCTCCCACACTGCGTGTTTGGTGTCATTGTGTGCGCTTAATTATGATGTCACCGATACGATAATTAACTTTTTAAGCTATTATTGGCCAATACCGATACACTGCTGATAATGTTGTGCATCCCTAATTGTGTTTAAAGTTGGTGAGTGAATAAAAGCTGCCTGGGTATTCTTTAGAGAAAGATCTTAAAACGATGCTGATACAACTATAAGTAAAGAAAACCGTCATTGCCTTTTTATGGATGAGGCTCAAACAAAGCTCATATACTGGCAATGTCTCAGATACAAACAAAGTAAATGTGTCAGTCAGTGTGACTGTATCCTTGGTAGGAAAATAAGGGCAAAGCAGATACATAAAGCTGGACAGCAAAACAATTTAGGGTGCATTCACACTAGGTCCCGAGGTACACTTGAATACAAAGTATTGGTCAGTTTGAAAGCAAACGAACTGTGCATGGGCAGCAGGACTGGGCCTGCTTGGGGAGGCAGACTTAGGTGTGATTCAAATGGAGTTTTTCATAATTTTTAAACCAAGTCAACAAATGGTCTGTTAAGACTCACTTTACAGATGACCACAAGTAGGAGTCAGCAAGTAGAGTTGCAAAGGCATTAAACGTCCCCTGTTTCCTTAAAAACTACCATATCTTTATAGCATGAGCCCATCTAATTCTCTAAGCTGCACGTAGATCCAAAGAGGGACATGATTTAAAAAAGAACATTCATTGTGGCAGAATGAACACATTTAGCAACTTAAAATATGAACAATCTTAGGTCATGGTCTGAGTGATTGCCATGATAGCTGCTTCTTCTTTATCCTCCCTCAACCTTTCATTTGGACTCGCAGGGGGTTGCTCTTGGATGGCAGAGTACTGAAATGAAGCATAAAAATCAGTGCTGTATTTTGCTCCGGCAGGTATTGGTTGGATGTGGTGGTACCGGTAGCATGTTGGTACTGGATTTCGATACCTATCCTTAACCTCCAAACAGAAACATACAAGACCTTTCCTCTGCATTTCCAGGGCTTTTGTGAAGCTAATATTAATGAAGTGTTCTTTGTATTTTCACTTTGACATCATGGACAGTCATTCAGAGTCAGGTGCTGCTGGCTCTCCCACATGTAGTCAAACCAGAGGACGCTTGTCACATGTCACTGGTCACATGTAGACGAGGAAGGGGAGAGTCTGTGAGAGTAAAACTTCTTCACACAGTAGATGTAGCAAAAAGGACACCAATTTGCTCTTATTTTAAGAACACAAGTTCTACCAGTATCTTAATTAGTGAATGAATTTAGTCATTTTGTTGGAAATTTACTTTGCCAGTTGGAGACCCAACAAAAATTTGCCCACAACCTGTTTGGGTTCCAATCCTAAGTTTGAGAAAGCCTGCCTTAGAGAAATGCTTGTTATCTCTGTTTCATTAAAAACATTCCTGGGGAGAGTGCTGCTGCTGCTGCTGCTGTGATATGAAGCTGTGTAGGAGAAGCAATGCTGACAGTTGGTCACAGCAGTTGCAGTCCTGCACATTTACACACATTGACTCACACACAGAAGAAAAGTGTGGGTCAATAGGATCCCCGCCTCTGCACCCTTAGGGGAACAAGACCAGCCATCTGCTGTTGACCACAGCTCTGGTCCAGGCCTCACACAATCCCACATAAACACATGCACACATTCATCTCAACTTTCCTCCATACCATACACACCGCCCTACCCCCCAACCACTTTGTGCACGCCCCCCGTCTTTACCACATGCCTTCCTCTCTCACTCTCTCCACCACGTTTTGCCAACCTTTACTGTGCATTAAACCACTGAAACATCAGTCATGGATGTCTGCGATCCCCACATGGACCTTGGAAATCTTGACTCCCTGAAGCCACATCAAAGTTAGGCTGGCGTTTCCAGCAGGAGAATGCCAGTCTCTACTGTTACTTCAGAGGTTTAACAGGTCTGATTCAAGGACACTGTGGGAAAATACTTTGTCTGGGGGGTCTCCGTCTCTCTCAGATAACTTCACGTAGCACAGTTGTACGCCCACAGCGAAGAGGATGGTTTAGAGAAGAGGCACGTGCTTCTTTAGTCGTCTTTTTTCTTTGCTGGGAGAATGAACATTTGTGCTTTTCAGTCTCTATCGTCTTTGTCGGAGTAAACACAGTCAGACTTTAAAACGACTGATCACAGTCGGCTCAGCGGATTGAGAAAACCAAAATTTTTCTTTGGATACTGGGACTGTTAGCTGAGCATACCAGGACAGAAGATGTACTGGGAGCTGTGGCTTAGCCAGGTCACTGCTAGTGCCACCCTGCAGTGCATGCTGGTCCAGAACAAAGGTGGGCAAACATGTGTAGACAGTCATGTAATCGACTCAAGATAGGAAACTGAGCTTTGTTTGTTGGCCAAGGAGAATGATATTGAGTGTTGATTTTAAACATGTGTTTGCTCTGTGCTATCATCTGCTTGCATGACATCTGCTGGCCACATGGTGTCACATGAATGGAATATGCTTTGTTTCTTGCTACCTTTACAAGTGTGTAATGATGTAAAATATGAAGTCAGTACCATTTAACTGTGGTTTAAGAATTTGTTGCATATTTACCAGTTTACACCAGTTTCATTTAAGCCTTAAGGAAAAGCATTATTGGTGCGTTTATTTGGCTGTGTTTTGACTTAGTATTATTTTATTGATAAAGCAGACATTCTCTATTAATACCAGAGGGGAAATTCCATTTTTACTCCCTGTTCTTGCAAACATGCTCCACACACAGAGGCCAGGAATACACATGCATGAACAGGGTCCTATGGTGATGCACTGATGGGGTAATTCCACTTTGAGAGGCTGCACATTAAAGAGCACCCAAGCTGTTGGTGATTCAGTGCCTTGCTGAAGGCAGTGCTCGGGAAGTGAGCAGGCACCTCTCTAGCAACAAGACCAGTCTCATACTTTGGTCTGGGACTTGAACTGGTGACCCACTACACTATGGATGGGCAACTTTGGTAAACAAGAGAGCCACATTGATTTTATTTTTCAGTGCCAAAGATCCGTAAAAAGTCTTCAATTACACATTTGAAATTTAAGACTATAAAAAAGTCTTAAAAAGTTAAATTTTTTACCTGTGAGAGGTTTTAAATGTTAGAAGGCACTTTGACTAAGACGTGCCCTTAGCCAAACTTTGTTTCTTTGTTATTCTATTTTAATCATCGTCCTCCACAACTTGTTGCAGAAGAATTCTCTGTAATTTAGGGAATTCCCTCTCTCTGATTTTCTCTGTCTCAGTGTTATTTAATAAAATATGTGCTGTTGTGAACCACTAGTCCAGTCCTCTAACATATGGGCTACCAAGTTGCAGTCCACCCTTATTTTAACATATCTTCAGTGACAAAAGAGTTATTCTGCTTTTCAATATTTAAACTGATTAGAATCAGCTCAAAACAACTGATAAAATGTGTTATGACAGATATCACCACGGCATATTGATAGATTTTTTTCATGGATAAAACCTTGGAAAAATATATCTACATATGTTAATCATACAAGAAGAAATGTGTATCAGCTATTTACACAAAAGTTTTTACCATGATCTTAGGTAATATATGCCAGTCTAATTGTGACAACCTCAGAGCAGACAAAGAAAGCAATTATGTTTTACCTAAGAAAGAACTTGTTGCTTAGTGTAAAAGTAAATAACTGTCCAGTAAAAAAAGTAAATGCTTGATATCACAACAAAGATAAATTGACTTGTCCACCAAGCTTTCTGTGCGTTATTTAAACTGAATGAGACATTAAGGATCAGTGGTGGACTGACTTTACATCACTGTGCCTGCAGGGAAATGCTGCAGTGGCTTAACCAAAGTGTTATGAGAGGGTCAGTAAACCATGTGATTTATCTCAATCAAAAAAGGGAAAAAAAAACACTGATTGTGGACCTTAATTAAAGGCAGTCGATGCTGACAGTCCAAGTCAAGGGATTTCTTTTTACTTTTTTGTGTGTGATTATGATTAATACTGCAAAGTTAATGTTAGAGTTGTTGCTGCCACCTTACCTCAAAGCAAAAGGAAGCACATCATGAAATGATTCATAATAATTTTCCTTTTCAAAGCTCCCCATGTTTGAGTGTTTGATTTCCATTCTCCATCCCCTCTGTTCACCATCCTGCTCTCTCACTTGCTCAGCAGCTGTTCAGACTCGCAGGGACTTTGGCAGCAGCTGTTGAGTGTAGCGTGTGTTAGCTATGCATGTTCTAGCTGATCATTGTGTATCTGTGGGTGTGTAAGTAGCCATGGTAATCACTGCACCCTGTGCAGAGAGAGAGGATCTGCAGCTCCTCCCTCTTCCTCTGTATAAACCCTCAAAGAAAAACAGTACCACCTCAGATCTCACCTGGCTCGGGCTAGAAACGTCAGGCCTTTGTATGAAGTGATTTCAGGTCTTTACAGAGAGTGGTTTGGTTAAAGTAATGCTTTTAAGGTGCCTGCAGGCAAATAGCAGTTTTGAGGAAGAGTGGGCCGCATTGAGTGGTCGTCATCTTCAAACAGGGGTTAGACAGGGAAGGCCACCTGGACGGACAGGTAGGTGATCTGCCATACGACTTTCTCTCTTATGGAGATGTGTATATTTACCATTCAGCTCTGGGAGATCACTCTCACCTTGCTATCCTCATGCTATTTATATCCTTTTCTAATAGTCTTTTTTATCTCTCCCTGATCCTTTTGTCCTGATGTCCCACCAGAAGCTCTCCACCGACCGTTCGGCCTGGACTCTGCGGCGCTGACTGAGGCGGTGCGCTGGAGCTCCAAAGAAAACCTACTCGGGGCGGCCGAGAGCGACCCAAACCTGTTCGTTGCACTTTATGACTTTGTGGCCAGTGGCGACAACACGCTAAGCATCACCAAAGGTAATTCACAGGGTTTTCTTTTTTCCTCTGATTGACTGTAGATTTTAGACATCAGCTTTTTCTTTAAATGTTTTACTGTATAATTGCATTACAAATTCTGCTTGTTATGTCACTTGCTGAAACAAGACTTTTCCACCAGCACACCGTTTCTATTTATTATCAGGTGAAGTTGCTGCTTAGCTACATGGTGATACTCCTGTTCTGACTTGTCATCGATCCACCACGCCTTCTCTAAGGAACACTGTTGACATTAGTTACAACATCAGGAGAGATTTCTTTTCATTTAGTAAAGAGTTACTGATGTAATCCTAGAGGCAACATCATAGAGGGGCAGCTCCTGAAAAAGCCGAGTTATAAGTCAGGAATGTAGTGTGTCAACAGCGTTGTCACTGAGAGAATAAACCTGTTGTGACGTCATAGAGTATCTGAGCCCCAGGCTGTGTCACCCACCCGCGCACCTCACATTTCTCTTCCACTTCATACTTTGAATCTTTTCTACCAGTTTTGGACTGTTTCCATACTCTTTCCCCAGTTTTCTTCTAACTCACTACTTTCCTTTTCACTCTTCAGCTCAGACCTCAAAACAAGAAGTAGTCAACCAGCTTAGTTTTCAATGAGTAGTAATAAATCTTATACGTATTCACACGTAGTCTTGGCTGCTGTCCCAAACCAGTGCAAAGTATGTCTGGTACCAGGTGTGTTTGTCATCCAACATTTTAAGGCCTTCACTGCAGATGTCTGGGATGGAAACAGTGACATCTGGACTGAATCTGAGGTCCATGCCCACATCTATGCATATGCACATTCAGACACCACTGAATTGTACTCTGTCCCACTCCTGTGGTGTGTCACAGAAACACCACAGCAGGCCTGTGGTGCTGGGATAATGAGGAATATGTGCAAGCATGTGAATAACAGGTGGATGTAGACAGCAGGCAGCCTGACCACTCTTTGACTGAGCATCATCTTCTAAACAAAACTATGCCTTAAAGATAAATTGTTCCCAGTGTGAGGCAGTAAAGCAGTGAGTATTTTTTAATCTGACAAGACTTAACAGACACAGGGAAGACAAATGGAGTGGTGGGCTGCATGTGGAAAACATTTGCCATTTAATATAGATTTAAAGATGAATGCTAGCATAGTGTAAGGTTATCAGAATTTTCAGATGCTGCAGTAAGAGAAAAAGGAGCACATTATTCAATCATTGTCAATGCATTTGTTCAGTTATGAAAGTCTGCAGAGATTTGCCTGCACTTTTTGGTACTCAGAATCAAAAAAAGAACCCAATATTGGTGCTAAAGGCTTTTTTTGTTTAAATGATATTGAAACAGATTAATATCATTTCTCTTTTATGAATTCTAAAAATATGAAGTCATGTCCAGGGATGGGTATCAAAATTCTGATAAGAACACATCTGATACCTTCTGTATTGAATTACAAGACAGATTTCAGTGCTTCATTTCGGTACCTCGCCACCCAGTCACTCGAAAGGAGAAGCTCAAAATGCGTTATGTGAAGAAGTTACACCCATTTCTTTTCTTATGTGTTCTTTTGGCATCTTATTACTAAATCATTAGCTTTTATTCAGCTGCCAACTTTAAAACACATTTTTTTCTCTTAAACATATGGATTCAGGCACTGTTAAGGCACCAGAACCTTTTGAAAGATATTGATTTAGCACCTAGATCGGAAAAAATACCCAATCTTAGTCATGCCAGCCCTGAGAGTGTTTGGTTTTAAGAGCAAGACTTGCCGATCTTGTCAGTAGATACATATTTCAGCCCAATTCTTTCACCCTCTCTGGCTGCACATGCTAACTTTTATCATAGTTTAGGGCTGTTGTTCTCAACCAATCTATCTATAGGACTCACCGACAATTCATTAATGAGAAAAATTTGGGGACACAAATTTCTGAAAAATTTCTCCCACTCATTCATTATACAATGATTTTTTTCTGTTTTTTTTTTTTTTGCAGTTCGGACCCTTAAATCGAACAAAACAAAGGATTGAACAAATAGACCAGAAAATACAAACATATTTAAAATACATAACTAAAAAAACCTGCAGGAGGACATAAATACATGTATTTTACTTTACTTGGTTCTCATGATAACACGTAAACATCTAGAGATAGCAAAACATTGATAAATTATCCTGGTAAATCAGCTTTGTTGTGCAGAGAAAAGCAGTTAAATAGGTAGAGATTGTAATAAAACCAAAGTTTACTAGTTTTTATTGCAGAGCAGAGCAAAAGAAAAGGGTATGGAGGGATGTCTGTGTAGAGCTACTTTTTGTCTGATTTTTTATTTCAGGAACACTTTAACAAAGAACTGAAAACAGATTCACAACCGGCTTTTGGGTCCCGACCCACTAGTTGTAGACCCAGTGGTTTAGGGCACTATTAAGCCAAGTCATGGAATTAAAAAACAGATTTAGATTGACCTGTTTCTGTATGAAAGCAGCCAGATCCTATCAGTATCAGCAAAAAATGAAACCGCAATGACAGCGAAAATCCCATGTGAGCATTGTGACTGTAAGGAATCTCATAAGACATTCAATTCAGGAGGTGTTCATAAATTTATTGTACAAAAAGCTAAAAAAGGTATGAAAAGGAGATGTATTTCCATTGTTGGAATTCTTCTAGGGACGGGTGTTGCAAATTAGCATTCGCTACAAACACTATGATGCTTGCATGAGATGCCTGTTCTCAGTTGTCTGTGTTTATTGTATCTGTCCCTAATAAATAAACCTCACTAAAATAAATAAATAAATTCTGGGATGAAGCCAATATAAATTTAAAAACATGCAATTCTCTTTTGGTTTTCAAGAAAATAGTTTGTAAAGCTGTCTTTGAAGCTTATAAAGGTGATTGATTATCTGTTGTTGTTTCTTTGCTTTTCTGGAAGTTGGTAGCTTAAATAGTTGAAAATGTATGATAGGCTTTTATAAGCAGTTTGTTTCTGCCTATGCCTTTTCAGTCATTCAACACATGACTATTGATTTTGTTTGAAATGCCTATACTGTGCAAAACGTTTGGTGTTGTGTCATGATTTAATAAACTAAACTAAATAAGACATTTAACACATCAGTCAGGATCAGACGTAACTCACAGTCTCCTGTGAACAAACTTGCTGATTAAAGTCAAGGCTCTAAGAGTTAATCTTGAAGACAAAGCAGAAAGCACAGTTAGATAGACTGACACTTTGTCTATTCTCCCCAGGCCAGCTGACAGTTTCCCTTACCAGCCTGTTACTGCACTCCTCTTTTTTACCTTCACCTTTTTTCCCCTCTCCTCACTGCTCCTTCATTCACTGTCTCCAGCACATCCGCTCCTCCATGTCTCCTGATCTGACGTCACACAGAGACAAACAGACCAAGTCTCTACATGCCGGCTTCTGCCTAGCCCTCTATGACAGATATGCAATCCACCCAGCCCAATCATTGTTACACAGCTTCTGATCTAGTTCCACCACATGACTGGTTTCTCCTGTTTACGGACTGTTATCATGGCATTATGACCACCAATGTGACGTGATGAGCAGATTCAGACTGTGTCACACTTCTTGCATAGAACCGAGAGGAAACTGAGCTATGTCCTGGAATCAGTGTGAAGAGAAAGATTCTTTGAACTAATTTTTAGCATTTTTATCTTCACTATTTTTGTCTGAACAAGCAGTTTTATCAGCCTTTATCACAAGTTGTTCCTCCTCTGTCCAGGTGAGAAGCTGCGTGTGCTTGGCTACAACCAGAATGGAGAGTGGAGTGAGGTGCGCTCTAAGAACGGCCAGGGTTGGGTGCCCTCCAACTACATCACGCCAGTCAACAGTCTGGAGAAGCACAGCTGGTACCATGGGCCTGTGTCACGCAGTGCCGCAGAGTACCTGCTCTCCTCCCTCATCAACGGCAGTTTTCTTGTCCGGGAAAGCGAGAGCAGCCCTGGGCAGCTGTCGATTTCTCTGCGCTACGAGGGGAGGGTCTACCACTATCGGATCAACACAGCCTCTGATGGAAAGGTAGAGTGAGAAGACTTTTTTTGTCATGCTATTTGCGTTAGCATACCTGCATGTACATTTAAACTCTGCCCCTCCTCTCCTTTAGGTGTATGTGACTTCTGAGAGCCGTTTCGCCACCCTAGCTGAGCTGGTCCACCACCACTCCACCGTAGCTGACGGCCTGGTCACCACCCTGCACTACCCAGCACCCAAATGTAACAAGCCCACAGTGTACGGTGTTTCACCCATACACGACAAGTGGGAGATGGAGCGCACAGACATCACCATGAAGCACAAGCTGGGAGGAGGGCAGTATGGGGAGGTGTATGTGGGAGTGTGGAAAAAATACAACCTCACTGTGGCTGTGAAAACACTCAAGGTGAGGAAAATCATCAGTATTTGATTTCTCCAACTTTACTGTTGAAAAATAGATTTTCTTGTCTAATATTTGATTGGTACTTTCTTAACACTGAGGAGGGGCAAAGGTGGAAAATTGTAATAGATCACCACCTGCTGGTTGGCTGTGGTATTAAAGTACAATAGCACTTGAGTGCTGTGAAATGTTTTCAATACACTGATTAAATTCTTCTGTCTTTATTTGTGAATTGTCTGTTTTAGGAGGACACCATGGAGGTTGAGGAGTTTCTAAAAGAGGCAGCAGTCATGAAGGAGGTGAAACATCCAAACCTTGTTCAGCTGCTAGGTCAGTAAAACCACTTTAATGCAAAGCTCATTTCAGTATGTTCTAGCCCTGAATTAGCTTTGGCAGACACCCTCTCCCTTAGAAAGCAGACTGGAATAACCATGGACTTTGCTCCTAATTTGTGTGCAGGTGTGTGTACGCTGGAGCCACCTTTCTACATTGTGACCGAGTATATGCCTCATGGCAACCTACTGGACTACTTGAGAGATTGTGACAAAGAGGAGGTGAATGCTGTGGTGCTGCTATACATGGCCACACAGATCTCCTCTGCTATGGAATACCTGGAGAAGAAGAACTTCATACACAGGTAAGATTATATAGCAGAAGTGTATCTGTGTGTGCATGCATGTCTGTCCTTGTATTTTGTATAGCTTGTTTGTCAAACACTACTAATATCTCTTGCCTTGTTTCCATCTATTCCTCTTCAGGGATCTTGCAGCAAGGAACTGCCTGGTTGGGGAGAATCACGTTGTGAAGGTTGCAGACTTTGGCCTGAGCAGGTTGATGACTGGCGACACCTACACTGCCCACGCTGGGGCAAAGTTCCCCATCAAATGGACTGCGCCGGAGAGCCTCGCATATAACACCTTCTCCATCAAGTCTGATGTCTGGGGTGAGCACATGCAAACTTTCAACATATAGATTTGTCTCATGTAGGTTACTTATGACATGCTTTTATATTTTATACCTAACTAATGTCTTTGTTACAGCATTTGGAGTGCTGCTGTGGGAAATTGCCACCTATGGCATGTCTCCATACCCTGGTATTGACCTGTCTCAAGTGTATGACCTCCTTGAAAAAGGTTATCGCATGGAACAGCCTGAGGGATGCCCACCCAAAGTCTATGAACTCATGAGAGCATGTGAGTTTGGGTTTTTGTATTTGTTATACTAACTAGTTACAGTTCAGTGGGGAGATGGAGAGATAATGGTACGGGTTTGGGTTTTTTGTGCTTCTTTTTTAGCATTTTCTATTAATCATTTAGAGTTTTATCCTCAGTTTTTTTCCCATGAAGATTTACTGTATTGCAGTAAGACTGAGGGTCTTAATTTTTAAAGCTTTGAGCCTATCAGTCTTTAAAAAAGGGAAGATTTTTAAAATGTGTGGTTGAAAGAAGTATACAATTATTAAAATGTAGACAACTTTAGTGTATAGTCATCAGCTCTGCATCTTTCTTTTAGTAACATGGCTTTTTTTATGTCTTTCAACCAGGCTGGCAATGGAGTCCACTGGACAGACCCTCATTTGCAGAAATACACCAAGCCTTTGAAACAATGTTCCATGACTCAAGCATCTCTGAAGGTATGATTATGTCTCTTATCCTCTGCTGGCATGCCCTCAATGATGAAAGCTCTGATAGGAAGGCAGCAACAAATAACTGAAGTTAACGCAGCTTGTAGACTTGTGCCTCAGGCTTCATTACAGTTTTAAAAGAGCTTTAGACTGAAATTTCAGGCCCATGATAAAAAAAAAAAAATAGGTAATTGCTTCAACAAACTTGCAGATCTTTTATATACAAATTTAACTGTTTAACCGGGTTACCACATGCATCCTTAATCAAAACAACAAAAAGAGACCAGTGCTGCTCAGCTCTACCCATCCCAAGTTCATTAATCCTCAAGGTTTAAATAAACGTTGATGGTGATTAAAAATGGCACTCTATATCGTGTATTTACACAAATTTCTCATGAAGGATTTTTAAACAACTTTTATCCCTTATTATAAGAAATTCATGAATTAAACTTAAACATTTGCTTTTGTGTTTTGTAAATACTCCACATGGAGTGTTGTTTTTAATGAACAGAGTCCTCAATTTAGAATCTGAAGTAGGCCATGGAGGTGGGTGCTCTGAGCAGCGCTAGTCTCCATTTAAAATGGAAATGCCTCGGGATGAGTTAGGGGAACTAAACTTGCATCCAATGGCAGCCAGCATAACATGAGAAAACCAAGGATTTTTATAAGAAAGAATTTCTCTGGCTTAAAAACATTTTGAGATATGAACAGATGTAAGACCTTAACTAAAATATATTTGTAACAAATAGTAGAGTAGTAATTTTCTAGTTAATGTAGACTTTTCAGTACAAAAACAATACACATATTGTAGCTTTAAAAAAAAAAAGGAAAAGAAGTCAGAATCTTGAAATGGAAAGGAAAGAACAGTTTATGCTATGCCACAAAATGCAGTAGTTGTTTGATGTGTATAAAAGTATTGTCTTGAGTGTAATAAAGGTTTTTTAAAGGGCAAACATATGTATTACTGTCTGAATTTTAGTCATAACTGCCTTCTTACTGACTTGTTACTTCTTACTTTGCAGAGGTAGCAGAGGAGCTCTGTAAGACGGCCTCCTCAGGTCACTGCGGACCCCTGCACTCTTTCAGTCACGACATGCCCCTGTTGCCTTCCAAATCCCGCACACCCCACAAGCACACAGAAAACAAGGAAAACATCGAGGGTGGACTCGACGGACGGTCCGACCACGGCACACACGGTCATTCAGGTACACGTCGACATGCCTTCCTCTCTACCAAGCAGTCAGACACACCACATTATATTTCAGGAGGTAAGCTGGAGGTCGCTGATGCACAGAGCACGCTGCAGCGCCGCAGAGCCCGCCGTCTGAAGAGGAGAGCTGTCATTTTCCTTCCCAACTGACCACTGCTGCTGTCAACATCTGTTTGTTCTTGTCTGCTGCTAACTCGAGGCCTGAAACTTTAACCATGTCTGTTCAAGCAAGACATCTGTCCTTTCATCCATGTCAATAAAAACTCTCTAAAAGAATAAAGCGACAACACTAGTTCTGTGCACTTTATTGAAACAATTTAACACTTCAATATTTCTTTATCCCATCTATAATCTTAAACATCTCTTAGATATATTTATACCATAAATAAATATGCACAATGTCACTTTTAATGATCAGTTTTACCTTTGCTCCTTGTCTTAATCACCTAAATGTTAACTACATGTTATCTTTGAAACACTTTTAGCTTGTCTGATGTCTTGAATTAATTTAAATTCCTTATCCCAATCACTTGGTAACACTTTATGTATGTGTTTTCTATACACACTATTAAATTTACATATCATTGTCTGTTGTTTGTCTTGTCTAAGTTATTGCCTATTTATTGGATGTATATAAAGAATTAAAAAAACTGTGTTTTGTTTGTTTACTTGATTTTAGAGACCACAGTCTGTCCCTGTCCTTGTCTTGTCCTGCCATCTTTTTTTGTCTTTGACTTCACTGTGTTCCACATCTTGTACTTTTTTGGCCCATGAACAATAGAAATGAGTAATTAAGCACACACTCATGTACTTAGAAACCATATAAAAGTATGACATACACATGCAGCATTTTGCATAATGTCAAAAGGCACAAAACAGCGATTGTTTAAATCAAAGTCTGGATATTCAATGATATGAAACCTCAGATTTTGTTCTTTCTACTTTATGTTCATAAAATGTGTAAATTTGAGTTGTTTCTTGCCAACTTGTGCTTTATACTGTAAAGATGTAAAGGTCAAACCAAACAAATGTGTTTCCCTCATAGAGCAACTGCCTTCCTATCATAAAGGATTGAACGTTTCTGGCAAGTGTTAACAAGTTTGCCAGGGCATTTCTCATCACATCCTTTGCAAGGACATCTTGTTATAAATTAAAATAATATTAAAATAATATTAAACGCAGATGACTGACATGTCTTAAAACTTTCCATCTTCTCCTCAAAAATGCATTTTCATTACTCAGGAGAGTTTTCTGGGGAGGCAAGAGAAGCTTTTACACAGAAAGAGAATATTCAACCTTAATACAACAGTATGCAGCTGTCCAGAATGACTGACATAAATGTATACACTCATTGACAGCTGTGTTCTTAGCTACCCCATTCTCATGAGTTATTAAGCAACCTTTTAACAAAGATGGATGTATTTCTGCTGACTTCAGCCCAGCTGTATCTCAAAGTCCTAATACAGTCCTCTCTTCTCCTCCTAGGCTGGGCGTCTACATTATTAGGCGGGGAGGGTCGATCAGGCAGCTCCCCGGCACTGCCCAGGAAACAACAGCCGCGAGACAAGTCCCCCGCCTGCCTTTTAGAAGATTCGCAAGATATGGGCACGTTTACACGAGACCGCAAGACTGGCTTTTTTAGCTCCTTCATAAAGAAGAAGTCTTCCTCTTCTTCCTCCTCTCCTTCCTCTCAGCTCCAACAGAACCTCCCAACGCCACCAAAGAGGAGCAGTTCTTTCCGTGAGATGGAGACACAGCCTCATAAAAAATACGAGCCTACTGCTGATTTCAGTGCTCCACTTCCTCTGCCCCAGTCGGACAGTCTCGGTGGCTTCTCTGCTTCTCCCTCTCACTCTCACGGAGAACCCACCCAGGGTCAGTCACGCTGCTGTGGGGCTGCTTTTGGACAGAAACCCTCAGGTGGGGGGATTGGGTCACAGGTGTCTACCGGCAGCAGTTGGAGTGGGTTGGCTGGTTTTTTCACACCTAGACTTATCAAAAAGACCCTGGGGCTACGGACAGGAAAGACAGCCTCTTCAGAGGAGGGTGGAAGTATAGCTGGAGGGCCTAAACCCTTCCCTAGGTCCAATTCTACCTCCTCTATGTCAGCCGGGCTGCCAGATCTGGAGCGCATGGCCCTGACGTTACCCAGAAACCGCAGTGCTAAACCCCCTTTGGAGAGGACTGCCTCCACAACCTCCCAGCCAGAGAATGGAGCCGCACGACCCTCAGAAACTCTCCTGAGGAGGATGGATGAGGGCACCGCACAGATCAGGGAAAGGCCCAAAGCCAAGCTGCTACCCCGAGGCACTGCTGCTGGGGTGAGGGCACCAGGGGTCGGGGGGGAGGTGGGGGAAACGGACAGTCTGTCTCGGGTCAGGGAGGCCAGAGAGGAGGGCGGGGTAGGTTTAGACAGGCAGCAGAGTTGGCCTTCTCCCTCTAAGTCTTCTAGTTCGAGTGCTTCTTCAGCAGGTGCACCCACTCACAACCACAAAGTTCCAGTCCTGATCTCCCCCACGCTGAAGCACAGCCCGGCTGATGTGCACCTTGTTGGGTTAGACTCTCAGGGGAACCGTTTCAAACTGCTGTCAGAGCACCAGGCAGAACGGGACAGGCCTCGGCTTGTGAAACCCAAATGTGCTCCCCCTCCCCCTCCCACACTACGCAGCCTGCAGCACTCCTACAGCGGGGATGGGGAGGAGCAGGTAGGAGGAGCTCCTGTGGAAGTAAACGGAGACACATTAAAAGCTCACAGGTCAGGACGGACATCAGGAGGAGCAACAACGGGAAGACCATCAGTGCCACCACCACAAGTGCCTCCCGTGTCTTCCTCCTCCTTTTCCCCGTCCTCCACCAACTCCACCAACACGACTCCAACCAAAATGGCCAACGGAGCCACCACCACTGCCTCCTCCACACACACAGCAGCTTCCAAAGTGGCCCTGCGGAGAACCAGGCAGCAGGCGGAGCGTGTGCCCCTGGAGCGAGTCAGCCGCGAGGCCCTGCTGGAGTGTGCCGAGTGCCTGAGCTGCGCCCTCCATGCCAGCTCTGAGAGCCCTGCCAGCAGCCAGGTGCTGGATGCCGGCCACCAGCTGCTCGACTACTGCTCAGGTTATGTGGACTGCATCCCTCAAATGAGGAACAAATTTGCCTTCCGGGAGGCGGTGGGAAAGCTGGAGCTCAGCCTGCAGGAACTGAGGGCCTCCTCCTCAGGCGGTGGGGGGCTGAGCAGTGTGGGACCCAACACTGTACTGGACAACCTGCACAGCTGTATTAAAGAGATTAGTGATGTGGTGCAGAGGTAGCCACTGTGACACTCAATGTCACCTCCAACTACCCGATAGATTGCTTTTATTCCCTTTTTTATGTTTCAGGTTATCGACTGCTTTTCGGGGGACAACACGAGACAAATTTCTTAAGTACCTCAGAGAAATCACTACAAAATGTAATCATTTCATTGTTTACAAACAGCCATTTCATAAATGCCAGTGTGGACACTAATTTTGCTCTGACCTGTACATACTGAGAAATGTTTTTACCAAACTAAATGTGGTTTGAGTCACCATGAAAAGCTTAGACCCTCATCTCTACCTGGCCTGTTTTTAATGAATGTTGAGTGTAACAGATGTGCGCAGCCAGCCAGGAGAGTTGGAAGTGTCTGAGCTCATTCTGCTCATTTGTCAGTCTGTCACATACTTAAATATGGTCTCAGATTTACTCGAAATACTAAACTGCTTTCACTAAATCCCAGCAGTGTTTGAAGTTTAAGTTGAGTGTACTTTGTTTGAAAGTGTATCACTAAAATTCTGGAGAACTGAGTGACCATAAGCCATTCTGAAGCCACTGTAATGTATAAATGGTTGGAAACAACATCTGGATTCAGTATCAAGGTTATAGGGTCTCAATTTAATACTTTAATTTTGTGCAGATGTTTTTTTCATTTAGTAGGTCGCATATGACAGCATTGTCAGGTAAATGGACAAAATTATGAATCTGGCCAAACTGCTTGTGCAGCTACAGATTTCAGGCTAATTTTTGAGAATATTCTTTAGAACCTTGGTTCTCAACTGGTAGGTCGGGACCCACGCAAAGAAGGGAAGAAAACATTTGGCAAAAAGGCTATGATTTATTTCGAAGGCCAGGTCTCCATCTTTTTGTTCCATGAGATTATTTTTTTTTTGCTCGGTCTCAAGTTCAAGCTGCCCTTTTTTCATTGAAACGTCTGGTCATGATTGAAAAATAAAAAAAAAAAAAAGAAAGAAAAAAGAAAAAACTGGCCACGTTTTGCTATTAAGAAGGGCCCTGTTGCTAAGCCAGTTGAGAACCACTGCTTTAGAAGAAAAACAACGCTTTAGACACTGACATTCCCACATGTCCACCCAAGGTGAGACTGTTAAAAAAAGAACTGAAGGGATCATTTACATAATTTAGATTTGCGTGCTTTTGAAAAGCGTGTAAATACGCTCACCTGAGCATTAAGTTTAATAGCACCAAATACATGTTTATCAAAGCAGTTTTATTCCCCACAAAGTAAATCGATTATGGGTGTTTCTTAATATATGCACATATTTCCTCGCTTAAGTTGCATAACTGATGTTCACAACTTAACATAGAGCCACATAAATGGGGGGAAATCCCCTTCAGTCCCTAAGGCATTTCCATTAATGTCCAGTCGTCCTTGCACACACTACATTTCTTTATATTTCATGGAGCAGAACAGAGTTAGGGAAGGGGAGAGCACAGGTAGCTCATGAGCAGGTGAACTGGGACAGTATTTCTATAAGTGTCCTTCTGAGTATGGACAGTGCTGGATTCCCTGTAGCCTTTTCATGGCCTCAGTGCCTCAAACATTTCAATGTATGAACACTGCGTATGAAAAGCAGAGACCTACTCTACATGAATCACACAGTACCAATCTCTCAACAAACAAACTGCAGTATGTCTTCAGCACATGAGCAATTTGTACATTATTTGATTCTAAGAAAAATGCTTTTTAGAATGTCTATGTATGAACTTGAATTTTAAATTATTCCTGTTTTTTTTATTAAAAGCACAGACCTATTTTGAAAGAAAAGTTATGTAAATATTTGATTTATTTCATATCCAGGAAACAAAAGATTTTATGTGTTGCTTTTAGCATTAAGAGCAATGTTTTTGACTGAAGAGATGTATTACAAGACTGAGGCTCATCCACCCAGATCTGAATATCTGCTTAATGAATGTATTTTTCTTCTGTTCTGTATCCAGTCGAATGTTCATCTGCATGACTCTTTAATATCTAAAGGTGCCATTTATTTTTATTAGATTACTTTTATGGGCCCATACTTCTTATTCTCCTCACATAACGTCCAGACACAGCTTCTCTCTTTGTTTGAGCACAAGCAAAACTGTGTACAAAGACACAAATCATAGATTATCTTTATTTTCCTCACATCTAAATGTACACTGGATAAGGCCTCAGACACATTGCTTCTTTGACACATGTAATGACACATGATAAATGTATTCTGTAAACACTGCAGGTCCGTAACATTTTCAAAATGCCTGTTAATGACACTTGATTGATTGCCAAGTAAACTTTGTCTTTGGTGAGTTTTATATCAGCCTTTCATGTTATTGTGTGCCGGTATAATTGTCCAGTTTCTTGCCAAACAGAATCCTTTTGAGACACACTGATGATGATTTTCTGTTCACTGTGAGTTTCAAATAACACCGACTGAAAATGCCATCATGCTTTTTTTGTAATACTTGGTGCCTTTTTGTGAAGAAATAATTTATGTACAAAACACTTTCACTGCAAAATTTCACAAGTTCATCATCACTGCAGTCATATTTTCTTTCTTTGCCATAAAATGTTTATCATCACATCACTACAGCTGTCATTTGGAGGTTCATGGTCAGATGCAAACTTGAAACCAAAAGGTGCACTTTGTCAAGCAAGATTGTGTTATTTTGTAAACAAAGGCCATACTACATGTAAGAGGCCAATGCTGCCATTGGTTGACCTGAAAGTGTTTCCTCAATCACATACAAATCTGCTGCACTAAACAGAAGCTGCTCTGTTATCTTTTTTTTCAGTCACATCAGAACATTTTTCTAAAAAGGTTTATCTATAAATGCCTAGCACCGGTCTGGCCTCTTTGTCTGATAGGTTGAAGTGCATATCTGTGCAGCAGGTTTCCCAAAAAGCCTTATGAAATAGCAAAAGAAGTAGTGTCACCTCAGACTCAAACACATTTCCTGTCTGTCCCTTTTTTTCTAAAAAATATACATGTCAACTGTCAATGAATGATTTAGTGGCAATGTTGTTAACCACAAATCTATCAGATCTGATAATTAATATTGAAACTGACCACAAATTTCTGCTCATTCTCATTCTCAGTCTTCTGCATTGTCTGTATGTTGCGTGCATTAATCTTGCATATCTTTGTTTTTTCTCCCTGTTTTGGAGAACTGCTCTGAAGAATCGTGTGTACACAATATGATACCAAAGGCCACTTCTTCAGTTGTATGAGTGCAATGTAAAACCAACACATACAGCAATGGAATATGTGAATCTAAACAGGGAAGAAACATGGTAGAGATGTTAACATTAACTTTTTTATTGTACAAAACATATATTTTGTGTTTTTTGTTTAATTTTGTTTTTTATTTAAAGTTCACGTTATATTACTGTGAAGTTTTGCTTATCAGTGTTAAGCCTATTGTAAATAATAAAGATATTGATGAGTACTTTTTTGGTTTTTGGCTGTATATTTCAACATGTAAACTGTCAAATTTACTATTATTAACAAAACATTTTTTAATCTAATCTAAAATTGTTGTATTCTTCAGTTACATAAATCCAGCATGTTTACAAATTTAAACTCAGTAAACTTTATGTTAACACCCCTTACAAGACAGATGTCCTGTACTGAATTACAGTGTTTTTCATTATGTATCAGACATCTACTACCTTAAAAGTAATACTGAAATCAGATGACAACAGCAATCTGAATATTAAAGGGCTATTTCTAGGATATTTGCCTTAGACAGACAACACTTCACACGCATTCTTATGCCAAGCTTCTTCAGCAAGCGTTGTGGGTAAACAGTGCTGATGGTGGTGCTACAGTGACCATCAGGGTTTCATACTTCACTTTTAATTTTAGTTTACACAATTAAAAAAAGGATGATATACAGTGCAGTAAGAGGCAGAAAACTCAGAGCCTGTTTAAAGCCTCCACCTAAATAATGTTATCATTATTTTAAAGTACTTTATAAGTCCAGTTATAAAGTACCACTTTAAATTTCAGTATTTTTCTAGATTTTTTTTCTGAAGTTTTAATGTATGCTATCCTAATCTTTCACTGTGACTGGCTACATAGGTGTAGGAAAACTGATACATTGTATGACCTTTGGGTAGCTGCTTATAACTATGGTTAACTGAAATCCAGTACCTCGTTATTAAGCTCCATAAAAACAACTACACTTTGCTATACAGCAGTATTAATGGAGCTCAATGAAAGTTCAAGCAGGAAGACTTTCTACTCATGTATTAGTCACCACTCTTTCACAACTCTTCCTTCTTCATTTCTTTCTTTTTTCCGCTCTGGTGATCAGCTGATAATGGGAGCTCACTCTCTTAAGTACTCAACTAATCAGATTCTGCCACGATATTTTGACCAATCATCATGCATCTGTCATATTTAATATTTCTGTTCTCTTTTTCACAGTCAGCCTGTCATTTCACTGTGGATGCTGCAACCCTCCTCCACTCCAGCCACCTCCATTCTGTTTAGCATCCAGCCCAGATCCTCACTGGTCTTCTGCTCATCTCATCCTGCATCCCTCATCAACACCATCACCAGTGTCTAGATTCCATAGGGGGTATCCTGGTGGCTCTTGATCCACTGACTCCAGCCTTAGTCCACTCCTTGTAAAGCTCCCCTAAGTTCTGGTATCTGCTTCTTTTGTCAATCCTCTGAAGGTTGCACCCACCCCTGTTGCTTGCACACTTTTTCTTAGCACACTTTTCCCTTCTAGTCAACTTTCGATGAGCATGCTGCTTGATACAGCCTATGAGAAAAGCTTGCCCTTTCAGCAATGAAGCTTTACCCTCCTTTGGTGTGTGTGCAGTGAACCACAGTGAAAGAATGAAGCTTTGCAAATAGGACATTTCCACAATATTTTAGTATTTACAGTGTAGATTTTTGATTTTCTTGAGCTGTAAGCCATAATCATCAACATTAACACAAAATGGAATATATGGAATATTCACTTTGTATGAGATAAATCTATAAAATATGAAAATTTAACTTTATGATTAAAAAAGAAATTTTTTTCCATGATGATTTTCAATTTTATGAAACCCACCTACACAAGACCATGTCAGCAAGCAGTATGGCTCTGTCCACAGGGGGTGCCAAAATCAAACAAAGTCAAAGTTCCTGACAGGAGCTTTAATAAATAACTTACATGAAATTCTGCTTCACTTATCTTGACCTCTAGACTAGAATAATTTCCTGCAGTTATCCTTTTTAACTTCTTTTTGCACCAAGAATCATAGTTTGTATTTACAATTTATGATGAAAATATCAAAAAAGGTGAGTCCTACCTCTTAACCCAATAAGAGGCCCCTGGTCTGAATAGTTCCCCCAATAAATAAATAAATAAGTGAAAGATGGCTCAGGCATCTCTGATATGGGGTGCCTCAGCAGCATCCCTCTCGTGACGCCTTCCCTCACCTTATCCGACTCCTCCCCTGCCGGAGCGTATTGTAAAGATGGCGTCCATCATGGAGGGACCGCTTAGCAAGTGGACAAACGTTATGAAAGGTTGGCAGTACCGCTGGTTCGTGTTGGACTACAATGCTGGTTTACTGTCGTACTACACGGTACGTACATTTCAGCGGTACCTAAATGAAAACCTTTCCTTGTTAAGTGGTTGTACTGTAGAATTGTTCACTGGTTGTCAAATCAAAGTGGGATAAAGGCCTTGTGTTTGTCAGGAGTTGGGAGTCTCAGCTGGCACAAAAAGGCGAGTCTCCGGGATGACAGACTCTGACGTTAACCAATAGAAACGCTTCTTTGATGCCAACTGACGAATCAAATCACGTTACATTTGCTACACTTCCGCTAATGCAGTTAGCTAGCCTGCGAAGCTAAATCCTTAAAAACAGACTCCCGAACACGTTGTAGTGCATACTTTAAAGTATGAGGTGTGAGGGAGTAAGATTTATTAATGGTGTTAGGATAACATTTGCCTCTGGTAGTTGTTACGAGTCCGGCAATAGCTGGTTTGTCAGCTGAAATAGCTGGCAAGGCACCGCGGTAGGAAACGGTGGCTCCCCTTTAATTTTTATGGGGCTCCAAAAGTGCTAAAATCAATGTTTCTGCGTTTATTCGACACACAGCTTCATCTGTTCAAGTATTAATAATACCTCCAGTCAGTGGCGGACTCGAGATGTTGGAGGGTTAGGGGCAAAAATGATAAAAAGGGCACCTGCTGTATGTGGTGTGGCATCAGTGCACAAATAGTTGTCATATATTTATAGTGGAGCTTCTGGTCATCTTTATTCTGTCATTATAATGCTACACCGCTATAATAAAACCGAATAAGTGTTGTTAAGTATTTCTTTCACATAGGTACACAATTGAGGAAGTCAGTGGAAAATGAGCTTTATACCGAGGAGTGTAGTCAGGGTACTGGAATTTGAGAAGTCATGTCCATGTTCTTCCCCACATCTGGTCCTGAACTTGGTCTTGATCAGCTTCACTTTGGAGAGTGACAGTTCTACTGAAGCAGCTGTCACTATAGTATACAGCATTGTAAAGTGTTTGGTCTGGGTACGTAAGGGCACTTTCAACGATTTGTCCAGTGATAGGGCACCCTGGAGTGCACTTTATCATATTTGAAGGGCGCATCCAAAAGGGCACCTTTTCTTGTGGCACTGGGGGTGTGTAAAGCCAGGCATACACTGTGCGATTTTGGGCTGTCCCAGATGAAGGATGACCAGTCATGGCTCCCTCCCTTGCGACCAACGGTAGTCTGGGATAAAATTCTGACAGCATCAGAATTTTTGGATGACCATCTCACAGTGTGACTGCTGCTACAACCTACATCGACTAACCAACCAATAGGAATGCAGCAAGAAATAACATAACGATAAACGGGACACTGGTGCCAACAAACAAACAAGTTGAAATTAGAATGGAGGCAATGCCAAAAAAGCAGAAGTTTGTGGGATTCCAATAAGAAAGAAAATCTTGATCTTAGATGTTTTTCTAAGAATATGAATGCTAAAATTACAATGCCTTTGTTGTTGCTTTGATTTATAATTTACTACCGCACTGGCGGTGTAGATGGATGATGTATAGTAATTTTTTGCATATCGGTGTGCGTCATGCATGTGATCCTGCGGCGTTTGTGAGTTTGGAGTTATCATCATACAGTGTGCACACATTAAACTTGATTTTAAATGAGATTCATGTTACATAGCTAGGCTTTTCAGACCAGGAGGGGTCTGTACCGGTTTCGGTTTTGAACTGGCAGACGTGTTTAGACCTTACAAAATGATTGCTTCAGAACCTGAAAAGCTGGTTCTCAGCTGGAACCAAAAAAGACTTGGTTCTTCCTCTTCAACCATGACATCATCAGTGGGCTTGTCATAGTCTAGGTTGTGAAGACGAGGAGAGGATGGAGAACAAAAGGGTCTGCGGAGACAAAATGTTTGGTTGTGATCAGGGTGTCAACCGAATTCCAGGTGAAGCTGGAGCATAGAACAAGAAAGAGCAAAATATATACCAAATAATTAATAAACTCAAACCATCTGAGCTATGGGGGAGGAACATCCACCCACTTTGGTTCCGCTTAAACTGGTGTGAATACAGGCAGGTTCGCCAGGAAGCATCAAGGTTCTAAGACTCCAGAACGGAGCCAGAACTGTGTCTGTCTGAAATCACTAGGAGTGGCATACCAGAAACTTTTGAGATTGTTGAAAGTCTGTAGGAGGCTTAAGGCATAACAACATAGTCAAACAACACATAACCAAGACAAAGGCAAACAACACACATTGAAACTATGCATGAAAATGATTGAAAGTACAATAAAAAGTCAGAAGACAGAATATGTATGTTAAAGATGTATTTTTGGCCCTCTGGGAACCCCATATACATCTTCACGATTTCACCTGCAATCAAGTCACTGCACTGTAATAATTTTGGTACACTAATGCTGAGCGTAAACAAGACACGAAGCTGTCAGTGCTATAGGTAGAAAATGGTAAAGATGACTAAGATTGGTCACGAGTTTAGTTTGAGAACACTGGTTATGAGCAGCATGCAGGTAAAAGTTGTAAAACTTTGTTGACTAGGTTGCCAGAACAAACTTAAAAACTAAAGTTTCTGACAAAAGTTTTTACTTTTGGTTAAGTTTAAGAGAAAAAAATTTTCAAATTTCCAATCTCAATTTTTCAAAAACCTGATTTATTGATTACGCCAATTTATTGCCTAGCCCTACAGTAAGAAACGCTCATTGACATTCAGGGGTTCCAGAGCAGAAAATCATCGGCCACAAATCAACAACCTGATGCATCTTCTAACCTTCTACTGTAGAGACCAGCACCCACACATTTTCCAGAAAAACACACTTTCCTGGATTGAGATTCCATGCTGCAGGAGCAGCGTTCCTGGAACTCCCTTTCCAAACAGCTTCCAGCACTTTCCCATAAAATTAAAATTACAGAAGTATGAGGGCAGAAGGTTAAATAAGAGCATGCCATGAACGCCAGCCAACTTTGTATAAAGGTAAATTGTTGGATAAATCACAGCTGGTTCAGATGTTATACATCAGCTTTTCATATCAGAGTAGACTAAATGTTTAGGAAAACACTCAGGCGTGAATGTAATATGTAAAATATCAAGACACTTAGTATGCTGCTGCTCAGATGGTGCCCTCCTATTAAGATATATGGAATCAAGCAACATTTTGAATTGCATGATTTAACAGCAGAATGGAATATCTTTGAAGTTTAGTCTGTTGATCAAACAATGCAATGTGAAAATGTGTTTTTTTAAATTTTTTTCCAATTTATCATAAAGGAAATAGAAACTTTTGTCTGTGTTGACAGAATAGTTAATAAAGAGATGTTTGGCAACATCATTGATTATATAGAAAATAGTAAGTTAAAGTCCTCATATGATGTTCAACAAGATTGTGTTTTTACAATGATGTTCTGTTATAAAGAACACATTCAGACACATCCTCTGCTTTCATCATATAGTTAGATACATGAAACATTCAAACATGCATACATAAATTATTGATCCTGAAAAAAAAATCTATTCCATTTACACAAACTTATCCTCATATCATAATAATCCAAACCTTACAGCTTTTCTCAGTCATATGATTATTAAAATCACAGCTATATTCAAAAACCAAACACAAGTTTTGGCTCTTAATTAGGGCAGACTCTTGGGCCATAGCTGGATGAAATTGCCTGCAGGTAAAAATAGCCATACAGCCTACAGGACAACCTGACTGTGAAATTTATACACTGTTTTTAACACACTGTCATTTGGACTGTAAAGTTCTCTCCAAATGGTTTTATAAAATGCCTTGAGCTTTTTGGCCTCTTCAAGGCTTTTCACATGACAGAAATTTTATCATGTCATGGTTCTAAAAGCACACGTGCTGCTGTGACTCATTATGTTTTTTCTACCAGATAAAGTACGACTTACCAACACAAACCCCTAATTTTTTGTGTTGTTTTCAGTCAAAGGACAAGATGATGCGAGGATCCAGAAGAGGCTGTGTGCGACTCAAGGTAAAATTTTCATCATTGTTAAATCAAATGCATCACCTGCATGTGAAGCTGAGTTTGGTCGCCTGCTTTTTACAGCTGTTTAGAAATGTCTTTGTAAATCCAGGGCACTTTTTTTTTTTGTCTGGACTTGCTGTCTGAAACATCTTTCATAGGTTTGCTTTCTCAGTGTGGTCTCTATGAACTTTCTAAGGCCCATGCTCTGTATACATAGTAATGTGAGTATAAATAAATTCTTAAGGCTTAGATTTTGGCATTAGTGTTGTGCAGCAATATCTTCCCACATTTTTAATGCTCTTTGTAGGGTGGTATGGGTGTATTAGTCCACTAGATGGCAGCAGTTGCACTTCTATAGTATTTCTTTCACTTCAATGGAGGAGAGGAAAGGAAGCCTCATAATCCTGATAGGGTACTCAGACAGACCCAGAGTGTTTGGACTGACTGAAGGGGCTCTTATTTCTGTAAAAAAAATCAGTTGATTTTTTTTTTTTTTGTATTTTTTCAAAGAGAAACCATCAGGAAGGCAGGCAGAGGAAGTAGAGTTAATATGAACCATTTGTCTGTCTGTCTGTACTGAGACAGTTTTGAAGTAAGATAAGTCAAACCAAGCTCTGATTCCTCCGTTGGATCATCACTGCTCTTTTGTCTATTTTTATGCTTTAGTCACTCATATTTAGTATCTGTACATTAACTTGTCAAATGACTGAGCTTAAAGTCATGAGAGTAAATTTTTCCCTGACTTTCTTAATCATACCAGTGATGTGAAAGTTATATCAATGCAACCACACCTGTTAAAGGTCAAAAGGTTTTGCACATTGGAAAGTGGCTGTATGTGACACTTAGGGGAGGAGGTGTTTCCTGAAATGACCTAAAAGAGGATCCAGTATAAGGTAGTCATGTGTTTAAGGTTTCAGTTTGGGCTGGGACGATGTGAAAACATGAAGTGTGATACATCAGTCTGCATCACAGAGCTGGAAACTAAATCTCTCTGTACCAGGAATATTATTGTTCATTTAAAACTAGCAAAAAAATGTAAAAACAACAATCAACTGAAACTCAAACAAAAACGAGCGTCTATCAAAAAAGGAGAGAAAGCTAGCTGAAACTGAACCTTTAGCTAATGTTTAGACTTCTTTTAAATAAAGGGCATTATCTCTGTTTCTGAAGCATAAATAGCTTACCGAACCCCTGGTCTGGATGGGTTTTATGTTGGTTATGTCCATAGCAGTGAGACAGAGCAAGCCCTGCTGGTCCAGCAGGATTCAGCACATTGTGCTGTTTCTGTATGAAAGCCTCCTGTCTTTCCTTCTTTAATGTTTGTACAGTTGTGAAATCAGACATGACTCTTAGCAGACGTACTGTCCATTACTGTTAGTTGGAAATAAAGTATCTTTCTGGTAAAACATAACCCAATTTTATCCAATCCTGTTTTTAAAAAACAAAAACATTTCTTTGATAAGATGCTATCTGCTCAAAGTTTCAGTTACACATAAAATACTTATCAGTAATCATCTCTGTTGCTGTTAAACAGGGCATGTGTAGTCTTGTTGGATCAACAGTGCAGCAGTAACCTAATGTAATGTGTAATGTTCCACTGCTTGTTTTATTGAGCACTGCAGCACATCCATGGTCTATATAAAGTCAAATGATTTAAACTGTTTAGAAGAAGATTAAACCCTTGTAATTTTTTTTAAAGTCTCTCAATGGAAAAAACATCCAGTCCATCAGTTTTTGGTGAGTGTATGAAAGAAACATTAACTTTACAAAAATATGAGTTTATGTTTTATAGTAAAAAAAAAAAAGTAACTAATAATGTAAAAGCAACAATCATGAGGAACTCTAATGTGGCACAAAGAAAGCAGAGCACTATGTCAGCATTAAAGCTGCTGACTGGTTTCAGTCCATCAAGGTGAGAGATCAAGGCAGGATAATATCTCCCTCTACTTCACTGGCATTATTACTATATCAATAATTCAGAGGAAATTAATATTATCCCATTACAAAGTGAGATGAGGCGAGACACATCGCAGTGATTTCAAAGTTTAAAACTATGAACTCAGATCAGATCATGTGTTTCAAAAAAGTGCAATATATATGTCTATGTAAACAGAATGTGTTAATTTATCACTTAACCTAGAGTAATCCGAAACAAGGATTGTTTAGTTCATCTTACTCCTTCCACAAACAAAAAAACACTTATGTGTATTTACGGTGATAACACTTATGTACAGGTTCCAATTTACTACCTACATTTATAAGAGTTGTTTTTATGTATTCCTTCTCTTTTTAGACCTTGATTTTCAAGAAACAGTAGAACTGCTTTTATTTCTTTGATACTGTCTGTCTCTTTCTTAAAAGATATTTTGATATTGGTACATTTGCAATATCATTAGTTTAGGATTTTTTAAAGCCTTGGTGGGAAAGAAAGAAATGCAAAGCAGTTTGAATCATTGCATTAATGTTGACACTGAGTAAAAACCAGATTATTAGATGTCAGTTTCTATAATGGTTGATAGTATTGAATAATCAGAAATGACTTAATGGAGCTTATACCAGCGCTTATTGGGTGAGAGGTGGGGTACAGTCATTCTCAGGGCTAAAAGTAAAAAGTATTTAATTTAATGTTTACTTTAAGTACTGAGTACTGAGTACCCTACTGAGGCTTTGTAGAGTAAAATATGATATTGCCTTATTGACAATAACTAGGTCATAGATCTCCATCCAGCTTGTTCAGGTAAAGTCACACCTCTATAATAAAGTAAAATACACAGGAAAATTGACAGGATTAATTAAACTCATAGTTTAACACCATAACTCAGTGGATAACTTCACTCATGTTGCAAATGTGTCGCATCAAAAACAACAATCCACCAAAAACAGGACGTAAAGAACCCCAGCAGGGATCACTGAGCAAGATCAACATCCAAACACAAAGGCATCTAAACACTCTGCCCAAGGGTATGAGGGGGAACTCTGCCCACACATCCCCCAGGATTGGATATTGCAGTGGGCAGAGCTTAGATCAGTTGATTCTGCATAGAGTTGAACTAACACTTGTGGGTCTTGAGTCCCCCCAAAAAACTACTCAATTAAACTAACCTGGGAATTTAATTAGTTACTTTCCACCTCTGATTATTTGTTACTCCGTTTCCCTTGAAAAGGTGTAAATGAGGGTTGTTTTCAAGAGATTTTAAGAAATTAACATGTTAACAAAGGAAAAGGAGATAAATCAGTGGTGATGTTGAAAAAATAACTGTATGTTCTTTTGTCTGTGAGAATAGTAAAATAAAATGAATATGTCCCCTGAAAGCCTCTGTACATTATAGACTTCTTGTCAGGTTTTTCCAGGCACATTCTGAAAAGATCTATGTGACCCACTTTTGGGTTGAGCCCACCTGTTGAGAACCACAGCAATATTGCACATCCCTACTGAGAGTCTAAAATTGGATTTGACTCAAATAAGTCTTTGTTTTCTATACATTTCTGGCTCCTGTGCTCCAGAATCTGTAGTGTAGTTTGACATATTTCAGCCAGCTTCTATAGCTGTTTTTATTATCCTCAGGTTTGCTGTATGAGTCACACACCCTGTTTTGTGTTGCTAGGAGCTAATGTCCCAACTAGCTATCAGGCCATGTCTCTGCTGTTCTTTTCCTCCTGCTGGCTGCTTGCAGGCTGCAGGTCCCTGGTGTCTGTTTCTCTCCACCCTTCACTGCCTCTCTCCTCCTCTTCTGTCCCAAATCCCTCCTCCTCCGCCTCCTTCACAACCTCTTCCTCCCCTCCCTTTCTCACTCCCATGTTCCAAAAGATTGCTCTCTTATATGTGAGACACAGATTGAATGTGTGAAAGACCTGATTAGGTTATCGGAGACTTCATGGGTTAAGTAGAGGATAGAGAGAGCAGAAACATGTGCAGGGCATGGGGATAGAAATGGAAAGTGGAGTATGACGTGTCTCCCTCCCTCTCTCTTCTTCTCATCTTCTGTTTGCCCAGGGAGCTGTGATCGGCATTGATGACGAGGATGACAGCACATTCACCATCACTGTGGACCAGAAGACTTTTCATTTCCAAGGTAAGCTCTAATTAAGTCATCTTCATTCACCCTATTCCCCACGTTGCAGTCACCGGCTTTCTTTCTCTGCAATCCACCCCTGCTGTTCATCTGCTCCCTCTCTCCCTCTCTCGCTTTCTCTCTCACCCCTCTTTCCCTCCCCACCTTTTAAAGACTTGGATTGGTCTGCTCTAATGCCAGGAAACGCATGCACGCAGGCAGACACACAATGTCAAAGCGTGTGCTTTGCATCAGAGCTTTTTCTCCCTTCCTGCGTAGCTCTGCAAAGTTGGACCGACACATTTTTTTTCTGTAGATAAATGCGATTTGTTCCACTGCACACCACACAGATTCCTCTTGAACGGAAAGAGCGAGTAAGCCTTTTTCCCCTCTTCTCTCAGTCCACCAGTCTGTGGCTGAGGAGGAAGATTGCTGCCTGTGTGTCTCCGTAGTCGAGCCACTGGGATTAATGAGGGAATACTGCTGAGTTGGAAGCTGAGCTCAGGTCTCTGCCGCTCTTCGACCTTCGCTACATCACTACAGCTGCTGCTCGCTTTCTACAACCGTTCATTGGGACAGGATTGGCTCCCATCTACAGCATCGTCCCCCCTCCCATCTCTCGTTTTTGACAGGGAGCTGCCCAGTCCAGTACACCGCAGGCACCTTTTTTTACGCTATAACACCACCAGGTCTTGAACTAACCTCCTCCACTTCTCCTTCATCTCTAGCCTTCCATCTGTTTGTTTGTTTGTTTGTTTGTTTGTTTGTTTGCTTGTTTGAATCCACCCACCTCTCACTCCCCCCTTTACCAGCACCCCATTCCTTCACTTCTTTTCTTGAGGGTCACCAGCCACAATTCATGGGCTCCGCGCCCCTCTCACCTCCTCCATGCCCTCTCCCATGTCTGTTTTCCGAAGCTGTATGCTGTGGTTCTACAAACGGAAGGGTAAGGAGAAAACCGTGCACGTCTCGTGGTCTGCATGCATGCCAGTCCAGTGGTGAAAAGGATCGAGAAGGCGGCGTTTTGTTTTCTTTTTTTCTGGCATGTGCAATCAGGGTGGAGCAGTTTGTTCTGTAGAGCTCAGAGGGTATATATGGGCGAGTTATCGTGGTTCAAGGACAGTTCAGAATAAAGTCATGTGAGCTGTCGGCTTATAGGAAGGAGAGAAGGGTGTATCCTTAATCAGACAAATGTTTTTTAGAGATTAAATGTGTCATTTAGAAACGGATATGTGTTGTTAGTGGTGTTTGTCCTGGCATTTACTGGTTTGTCATTAAAGTTTTCTTTCTTTCATGGTTGTAATAACTGTTCAGCATTAATTTGGAGAGGATTTTAATTGAAAAACAGCTTCTATATATGTCTTGCTCCTCATTTAATCTGGGGCTTTCTGTATCACAGTTAACCTTTGGCGTTAGCTGTCATGCCGTGATGTGTTTGACGTGCATTTATAGATTTTACTCATAGAAGCTTTCTTGTTATAATACTAATGTGCAACATGAAAATGTAACACTTTAACAATCACAGTGCTCAGGTTAAACCCCTAAGAACAATAACTTAAGGCTTCAAATCTTGATGACTTGCTCAAATTAAATGTCAATTTGATTCTCTCTTAAAAAGATAAATACATTTTGATTCTACATTATCTAGTATATTTTAGTTTAAAAACATAATGGAGCAATGGCCATATGCCTACACAACTTTAAGATTAAATTTGACATAAAAAAAACAAACAAAAATGGTTTTTTGTGCAGACATTTCCAGGTGAATTTCAAAATGTCAGTTTAGTGACTCTGAATTGGACATCTGGAAACCAGATGACTGATATCAAGTCTGAATGTTTTTAATAACAAATACAAGTAAAAATGTGGTCAAAGAAATAATCAACCAAAAAAGTTATATTTGATGAAATATCTGAATAATATTTATGTTAAAATATTTGGTAAAATAGCAGTTACCAAAATTACTTAGTTCTAAAAAAAAAAGTCATAAAAGGACATAATTCACACAAACGTTTCAGTTTGTTTACATTTTATTTCTAACTTTGATGGCACTCAGTAGGTTGATTGAGTGAAGCGTTGATATAGCCCTGCCTCTTCTGCAGGTACATGGCAAAAACATCAGTTAATTCAACTACCATAGTGTTGAATTTAACACTTTTTCTGAGTTAATGTAATTCCCACGAAGTCTGACTTAAATTTGCGATATAATTATTGACACATTTCAATACACTTTTCATACTTAGATTGCCACCTTTGTTGAACACCTATGGTAAGATATCTGAAAATCAGTACACCACCCTTTACTGCAAACCACCCCTTGCCACAGGTGGGAAGAGACTTACTCAGTGGATAACTTCACTCATGGTGCAGGAGTGTCTAACATGAAAAACAAAAATAATACAGTAATAACTGCACAGCAGGCAACATCTAAATACATCTAAAAACATCTAAAGCACTTTGCCCAAGGACATGATGGGAGAACTCAGCCAGAAAGTGTTGAAATGGCACTTGGCAGAGTTTAGATCAATTGACTTGCTACAGAGTTGGACTAACACTGATGATTAACACTGTCCAGTAACTCCAACACTGAGAGCCATTTCACTCAGTGTTTACACTGTTTATCACTGAGATTTTAACACTCCAGTTTTTGCTGTGAATAGTGTGCACATACGCACCTGTCAGTGGAGTTGTTTTGGTGGCAGTGACTACACTTCGACCTCTCATACATGCTGTCACCTCAATCCATGATGGAGAGAGATGGAGAGAGGCACTCTGAAAATACAACCGCTGGCCAAAAGTGTGCTAAAACAACTCTGAGTAAACCTGCTGATAGCCAGTGAAGCCCTTGATTGTTCACTGACAATACTCAGCCAAAACAGGCCAAAGGATCATATGGGTGCGCTTGTTTTGCATCTACCAGACACAGAGAAGGTGAACTTTGGTGAATACACCGCCCCTGTCAGATGTAAGAAAAACCAAACACACAGTATGTTGCATCAGAGAAAGTCAACATTTTTATAGTGTTTAATTGAAATGGCAAGCGTGCTTTTGGGAGTAAATGAGGTAAAGAGTTGTTAGTTTTTTGCTGGACCCTTACCTTTATCTGATACCTTGATTGCCAGGATTTGTTCTGATTTTTGGACTACTTTTTCATGGATAATGCAGGCAGTTCACACTGTGAGTCTTTAGATTCTCCTCTGACAGTGTATAACTTGATGAAGTTTACTTGATATTTGATATTAAAGTCTGCCTCTATTTGGAAAACTAGGGGAAGTGACGTAATGGGGGACGGGGATGAGGGCAAACTGAAGGGTAAAGCGCAACAATTTTAGATTTTATTGAAAAACTTTACATATTTATGAATTTTTCATGGCAACAGTTTTGAACACCCAAGAGGTCCTCTGAGAATTATCATGGACAATTGGAGCAACGCTGTGGCATGCAAATCAACACAGACAAACTCACTGCCAATTAAAGTTATAAGATACCAACTTGAACTTTTTCTACATCTGAAAACAACAGATGAGCAGAAGATTTTGAAACATTTATTTGGCTTGAACTTTGACTCTATGTATGGCAGTATAAACTTTAAACTTTAGATTAGAACACAACATAAATTGAAAAAGACGTGTCAGAATCATGATGGTCTTCTTTAATGTTGGTAAACAAAAATATTGATTCCAAGCATTTATGCCTAATTGCAGCATGACATTTACTCATTTTGGTGAAGCTAACTCTGCAGTTCCTTTCATCTTTGTGACCCTGTTATCATCTTTCGTTAAGAGGAAACAAAGAAGTCTCTCCATAAGACTCATCCACTCCCCAGAGTACCCGTAGGATCTCATTACCGTCTCATTTTTCACTATAACTGGAGGAATGGTCAGAAAACCATCACAGAGTGTGCTGAACCAGAGCTCGCAGACACATCAGCTGGCTTGGATGTCTAGTGATGCACAGGATGTTGTGCAGGAGGAGATTTCTCTGGTGCTGTATAACGATCCAGGGACCAGCGTGTTATGCAGTCAGCCTCCCAGGATTCACATATATATTTATACTACACTGTAGGCCCGTGTGGTTTTTATATATGGACTGGTGCGTGACTCAGGTTTGGGCTGTGTTTGGACGATAAAGACTGACAGAGTGAAACCAAGTTTTCAGTATCAATACTCCTCCTGATACACTGGAGATTATCACAGTGTCTTAAATGTGGTGGTACAAAACTTTGTATTTTTTTTTAGAGTTAAGGTCAACCCAGCTCACAGGTTGAATTTTAGTTCATACCCAGGCACTCTGTTAGCCTGGAGTGCAGCTCTGTGCTGTCCTTCTATTTAGAGGAGCATTCATTATTCATCAGCCCCTCTCCCCCGGCGGTGCATCAGAGTTGCCGGAGAGCCCTTTTTGCTTCCCATTTTCCTCTTTCCCCCTATTTCACTTGCCTCCTCTTATATACTGTAGTTATCAGTCTCCTTCCTTTCCATCAGGTCACACTGACTGCCCAGATCATCAGTCAACAAAAAGAAGACCCAGCTCATGCTTCCTGCACTGTCTCAGGGGTCCCACATCCTCTCTGAATCACCTGTACTGTCTGTCCTCATCCTTTTTTGAATGTCCTACCTCAGTTATCATTTTTAAGACTAGTAGTGCAAAAGTGTAGAGTCAGCACAGATCACACATGGCTGATTTTACATTTCTAGCATGCATTTAGAGAATAGATTTTTCTCCTGTCAGAACAGCACAAATTCTCTCATCTCTGATTATATTCATACTTAAACTGTGCATTCCTTCACACCTCCTATGTGTAGATACATAGTATTATATGAACAGGTTTTAGCCCTGAGCCCCACAGCCTCCTGCACTCCTCTCAAAGGAGAATGAAGTGAAACATTTCATCAGCTTTTCTTCAGACGACAGGCAGGAAGCGACAGAAGAGGGGAGGGATGAATAATTCACAGAGGAGGAGCAGCATCACAGGGAGGGGCAGCTGAGAATTGTAAAGGGAAACCTTTGCAAGTATGTTTACACCAACATACTCAAGAGGGGATGATCATTGGGTTTAATACACACCACTTTTTTGCTGAAAGATTAGAACTCTACTTTTTTCTGTTTGTCCTGATGTTTTTATCTGTCTGATTGTTGTACATGCGGCTTATAGAGTCTCAATATGTCTTTTTATATCTACAATGGCATTTTCTGCAGTCTAGATGATGACACTTTCAAATCTTCAATTCATACTCTGAATTATCAATGTTGTTTTGTTAACAACTTGCAAGTTGTAACTCGGTAAGAGACATATCTGTTGGTACATATAATAGGGCAACAGTGGAGCCTGCCATAGGAACATCTGAATAACTTTATTAGAATTAGGATGCCCAAAAAACAACATCAGGTTTTGAGTAGAGGTCGACTGATTTTCCAGGGCTGATACCAATACCAATTATTTGTCACTCATGAGGCCGATAACTGATATGTGGAACTGAAACGTGTTTATTAAGATGTACAAAATGTACTTAATGTGGCAAAAGTAAAACTGCATGATAAAAACTAGAGAAGCACTCAGAGAGCTCAGACCTCCTCCATTAGCCCTATCTCCCAATGGTGAAGGATCCTTTAAAAAATTCCTGGATCCATGTGCCACCCACCGCGCATTCGCCGATTACTTCCTTCCTGGTGGGGTGGTACCATGGTGAGGCCAAACATTAGCTTCACTACGGGTGCCAACAGATGCACCCATGGTCTCACCGGATGACTGGAAGTCATGACAGGGGGTGAATATTCCTCTTTTCCTCCCAGCATCGTGAATATTCTTGCTAGAATTCACTGTCTTTCTCTCCGTTACGCCTCGACTCGTCTCCTCGACCAGGCGTGCGTCTTTCAAACTCTATAAACTCCAAAACTTTGAATAGAAACACACCCAAAAACCGCTGCTGGGACTGAAGTTACTCATGTCTGCCATCTCCTAGTGTACAGCGCAGACCTCTGCCATTAGCCCTATCTCCCAATAGTAAAGAATCCTTAAAAAAAATCCCTGAATCCAGACGGTGATCCGGATCACTCCCAAAATCTAATCAGTTCTCCCTTATGCCATTTCTGACATTTCCTGAAAATTTCATCAAAATCCATCCACAACTTTTTGAGTTATGTTGCTAACTAACTAACTAACTAACTAACAAACAAACAAACCCACTCGATCACATAACCTCCTTGGCAGAGGTAAAAATGAAGGAAAATGAACAATTTAGCCCTAACTCTGTCAGTATGTGGAACACAGTAACAGCAGCAAAACAGGAAGAAATTCCACACAATTACTGAATCAGTGGCACCCAGGCCTCAGTGTTTTTAAAAAAGGAACATCTATAACCAGCGAACAAACAACTGGATCACACATTCAAATTCATACAGACAGGAGGATTAGGATCCACATCATATACAGTACATGAAAGTACAAGTCTTTATGTACATGTAATGTTTACATTATCTTTAAGGCAAAGGGTACATAAAAATACAAAATGATAATGACAATACAGACCATACCAATCTTACAGTAGTCTTTATGAGTCACAGCTTTCAGATCTAGGATATAAACCCTCTTGTGACAATAGTGGAAATATTCAACCCAGTATGGCACAAAGGGTTCCCATATTCCACAAAAAGTCATCTTTACCATGTAACCTACAGGATAAATAGTCTAAAGAGACAAAATAGTGTTACCCTCTGTCATTGTATCTTAGACGGAACTTTATCTGTAACCCATTTCAAGAGGATACACTTTCCTTACCTGTTATCTGCCAGAGCTACTACACTTTTGTTTAACATTGCCAGTTTTTATTTTACACTTTGGGCAGGGTGGAAATAGATTGGAGTTGATTTTTTCTTGTGTAAGTTGAAGTGCCTTAACTTTGTTACACACACCAATGTTTTTGCTTTTTTCCAAGTATCATTCCAGTTATCATCTGTAATTTTAGCATTGAGTTCTTTTTTCCCACAAGTCTTTTAGATAAAAGTTATTTGTAGTGCTGTATCCATGGTCTTACATCACTTGTCATGCAGTGCACAATGAGACAGGCTGGTTGACCATGGCCTGACTAGCTTCTCCTGAGTAGTTGGATGGATTTCTGGTATGTTTGATTGTATGACTGCATACACATCCGCCATGTAGATATGATAAAGGTAATAAATGAACAGGGAATAGGTCTACCTTCGGACCTCCAGCTGGATATTTGTTATTATTTAACTTCTAGTTGTGTTTGTTGGCAATGAATCGTCATGGGTTTGATTCACTTACTGTCAGCCAGGGCTGTCTGTACTTATTAGAAAGGTGTGTGGGTATATGGGTTGCAGTGTATTGTGAGGAGCAGTACCTCCCATATGTGCTTCTTCCTCTAATAGCCTCTCTGTGCCACTGCTTTCTCCAGGATGGAAGAATCAGAGAGCTCAGTAATATGGTTCAGTTAGCACCTACCTGCTTCCTGTGTAAGGACTCTACTTAGCAGCTGAGCCTGTGTTACACTCTTACAGGATGAGAGCTGGTGCATCATGTTCCTCCTGAAGAGTCTTTTCAATGCTGTGGAGTTGTAGGAGAAAAAAAGGGAACCCAGTGACCTTCAGACTTCTGTTCTCTTTGTTCCCCTATCAGAGTTTCTCATTTCTGCAATGTAACAGCCCTTTGCACCTGTTTACAATACAGGACTTAAAGATGTTATTGCTGGAGATCAGGAAACAAGGATATGATCTATTTTTATTATCTCTGATAACAGTCTAAACAAACATGCACAGCTCTAGATATCTTTGACCCTTAAAGGATTCTCTATTTCCTACAAGCTCTATTTTATGAAGTCTTAGCAGCACTCACTTCTGCGTAACCATTACCCATACCTGCTGTTCTTCTCTGTGGTCAGATGGCTGATCGTGTATTGTCTGTGGCTGATCTCCCTTCTCTTTTTGAAATGAAGCTCCTGTAAGGATCTCTGGGGTTGCGGTGACATTGGCTGCCTCTTGGACATAACAGTGCATCATACTGTACGCATGTTGCATATATGTAAATGTGCTTTCTGGCAAAGAAATCATATCTATTTGTAATACTTTGTGTGTTGTTCATAATGAATCTTTGGAGTGCAGCCTGAAAAGAGCAAGAACATTTCTCTTCACCAAGAAAAGCTGTCGGTGCAGTTCTTTGCTTTTCTTGAAATAAAAAACTACTGTCCAGATCAGATGAAATTGCTGCTATAGCTGCAGTCAGACTCTCCTCTTCACTGGTCACCATTGTTTACCAGGTTGCAGTTTAACTGAAACCCGCCTGTAGCTACTGTCTCTTTCTCCTTCAATGATGCTGATTGGTCCGGTCATTCTCTGGCTGAACACACGCATGTCAACTTGAAGCTTTTATAGACAGTTTAGCCTGATGACTTACATGAAATCTGTCCAGTCCATTATCATTGCATGGTTTGAGAGATACTACAACATTCAACAGTCTGCAGTTTTGCTGGCTAGCTCTGCCTTTACTCCACAGGTTCTTCTTCCTTGGATGCATGGGGATGAAGACGGTGAACTGCAGTTTCTGACAGTTGAGGGAGACTTGTCTCTGTCCCCTGTAGTCATGGTTTTAGTGCATTTAACAGACACAGCCACAACATCCCAAAGCAGTGAGCTTGATTTTTCATGAGTTTTAATGTTATCACTCAACATTTTGTTTTTGTTTTTTTCATTAGTTAAATTAGGCCTCGTGGTTAATAACACTATCTTCTGTTATTTAATGAACTCAGAATGAGTATTTTGTGTTGCTTTACATGGATTTTGAGGGACAAATGGTTCACTGTTAGTTCAAATATGTAACTCTGCAGCTTCACAAAGGAGGTTCAGATGATGGCCACTGTCATGGTTTATGGTGTGTCGCCTCATGTGACTTGACGAATGGCCAACAGGCCAGCCTGATGGATCTGTGGAATCTCCTCCTTCCTGCTGGTGTATTTAAATCTTAGATTAAATATGAACCACAAATACGGTTGCAACATGGTTCGTACAGTTACAGTATTTGTTTTTGTTGAATTGCCCTGCGTCTAACTCTCCCCTGTCATGAATAGAGCTAAACAACATTAGCCGCAGTAATCCGTTCCTCTTGAGAGTCTGTTTGGCTGAGGGGAAAGTGAGAGGGCAGCGAGGCGCTGTCTGAGTGGATTGGCCTGAGCCTTGGCTGCCTTTTAATGTCTTTAAAAGCTTTTCTGCTGGAGCGCTGCTCAGCCTCTGTGCTAGCACAGCCATTCATCTGCTCTGCTGTCTTGTTAACAGTTCTATGAAAAATGACTCTAGCACAGGATGTAGTATGCTGGCTAATTCACTGGCATACATCTTTTCAATTTTTTCTTTCACAGCTTTTAGGGCTATAGCTTTTTTTTGACACAGATCCACATCCACAGGCATGGTTAGTAAAACTTCTCAATATGCAAGAACAGAAAACTTTCATCCATTCAAGTATTGTTCCTGAATAACTGTAGGACATGTATAGATACTGTAGTCTGACCAGATAAATTCAAGCCTGGCCTTATCTTGGAAACCAACAAAATATTGCATCTTCGTGTGCCATTGGCATTTAGACGTCAGTGTGTAAGTGTGTTACAGCCTGTGTTGGGTCACTGTTTAATGTCACTGGCAGTCTGTTTGTTCTCTGACTTTGCTGTGAGGGTGCAGCATTGCCCAGTTCTATTTCACACACAGTTCCCAAAAGCTCCATGTGACAAAAACACATGAGAGAGTCAGCAATGAATCTCCAATCTTAAGGATCTTTGAATTGATTCTTCTGGTGTTATTTTAAGCATCGCTTCCACTCATCAAGTGTCAAAGTGGTTATCAATTTTACTACCATTAGACTGTAAATCATGAACCTTGCCTTGATGACTTCCCTGTTGATTTCTTAAGCTAGGTTTTGAGCCAGTTGAAGGCAGTAACCATTTTGGAAAGTTACCTTGCACTAACTTTCAGTCAGTCATATAACAGGCAGAGAGCTGAAGCTCTTAAGCCTTCTGGCAAACAGTTACAACACAACCACCTGTGAATCAGATCAGCCGTGTACCTTTTTATGCATAACTCTTAACATCAATATACCGATAGTTTATCAAAAATGGATGAGTTATAGAAAAAAACGTTTTTTAACCAGACTGTGAACATGAAAGTTTTGCATCTTTAAAACTGTAGATCCACCCTATCGCCATTCTCAGTCTGTTAATCCAATTATCTAACATTTAACCAACACAGAAGTAAAGTGAAGTGATTGACCCAACTCTTACGTACAATAAATGAAAACTATGAAGCTAAATTAGCAGTTGGCTTAATGCATCAAAGCTTTATAGTCTATGTAGCAACTTTGCACTTATCTGGAATTGCTCATCCAAAACCAGACATTTGAATGCACCTGGCTTAGGAGGCTAAAGACAAAACAATACTTTTAACTCAATATTTTATCCAGAGATTAAACAACCAAGATATAGTATGTTATTTTATGTCCTTTAGATGTATAACCAAGAAAAAATGTTACAGTCTGGTAATCTTTTATATCTTTAAGCCAGGGAAGCCTCCTCAGTGTCTGTATGCCAGACAAGCTACTTGACTGCTCTCTGAGATTTTAGGTTTTACAGACAAATCTGTTATTTTTCATCCAATTCTCGACTAAAAAAGCCTATTCTGTAACATGCCAAAGAGAGTTTCTTTTCTGGGAAGTTTAAGGACACCATATTCAATTTTCTGACAGATGTTTTTATGTACTCATCTAAATCTTTCTCTCTGATTTCTGATTTGATTTTATTGTCTTATCTGGGTTTTGGGGTCTGTGTTATTTACTTCAGTGATAAAATGGTAACTGTCATTCCTGAAATATATCAAACGGTACAAATAAAGCTTCATATTTTTCCAGTTGCCTTTTGTAGGTTGCAGATTTGTTTTTTTAGGCAAACAAATGAGGTGAAGCAGGATAAACTGGAAATGCTCCGATACATAGGTTCAACACAGGTACAGGAAGATATCTCAGTTGACAAACATCTGCAGATAATGTGGCATGAACAGATATCAGTAGCCAAAGTTTCTCTGATGTGTTCAGTCAAAATAATGCTGGCATCTGGTATGTCTAACTGCTGATTCAAAAGAAGAGTTCTTTTTTAAGGCAGAGGATGTCACCTGTGGGTGCCAGTTTGACTCAGTGCAGGCTCCCATATACAGAGAATTTAGTCCTCACTGGTCACGGGTCGATTACCGTTCTCTGTGCTGCTTGGTGCATGTCTTCCTCCCACTCTTTGTCTCCCCACATTTCCTGTTGGACAAACACTGATCTGTTTTCATGGTCAAATGTAAGAGAAAATGTTGGCAGTGGGAGTCATATACCGAAAGGCCCTTGTTTATCAGTCTGGTGTAGAAACCTGCATAAATTTGGGTATAGAAATTATTTCCTCTCAAAATCCACAGGGAATTCATGAAATGTGTATCTAACCAATCACAGCATACTAATGAGTGGGTGTTGGCAAACATGGTGGCTGAAACAGTCCTCATTTAAATAACACACCTGTTCAGCTGGCCTTACCAAAGTTGATGACATGAAGGTAGATGATACAGCGGAAAAGAATTGTCATCTTGTTATGGTATCAATTTCAAGGTCAGAGAAGCAATAAAAATTCAACATTTGTTGTTTTTCAGCCTGAAAAGTGGCATTGATGTGATATACAATTTAAAAATAATAAAATCACAGGTCTTTTCATTCAGTTTCTTACAAAAAAATTTTACCCTCAGGTGTTTGAGAGAAAATGGTCAGCCCTCAGGATGGCAACAAAAGTGTGTTGTGGCTCTTAAAAGAAGCAGCATGCAAGCAGGTGGAGGCCAGCTGGATCCCTCTGTCCCAGACTAAGAAGAAAGTCTCTGCAATAACAGCTTCAAGCATTATAGTGATTATAAGTGGGTTTATGGTGGAGATAAACTGACTGTTTATCTCCCCTCTGACTGTTCATGAGACTTAAAAAGAGATTTTCAAAAGCCTAGAATGTCTAGTAGGCTATAGACAAATGTTTATGTCTATTTCTCATTGAATAGCTTTACATATCAGGTGTAATTCTCATATTTTTGAGCGCTGGATGAAGTCCTGTCTCTTGCAGCCTGCATCTGTGTGCAATTACACACAAGGCACAGTAGCGGATTAGATAGATTATTTAAATCTCCAGACTTGCTGATTGATTATGATGTAATGTTAAAGTTATTTTTGTGTTCATTTCACTTCCTGTTAAACCCTTAACCCTATCACAGCAGTGTAAAAAAATGTCCTATTTCAGAAGTTAAATGATTTATTTGTTTATCTTATTATCTGTAGTAATTACATTTTTTCTGCTTAAATCTCCCATTCATTAGATCTGCTAAACAATAAGACGTCAGCTGCTCAACATCATTTGAAAAGCAATATCACTAACATGGATCGTCAGAGGTTTGGTGTCATGTTAAATAAATCTTAAAGGCCATATCAAACACCACCAGATTAACAATGCACAGCAAGTCCACAGACTTGAAATGGGCTTCATCGAGCGGAGCCCTGATGTGGGACTTGAGCATATCCTCCATTAACGTCCAGATTAAAAAATGCAGATCTGTGTGTGGACCTATCAACCTTAATTTTCACAAAGAATATACAACGTCCATCACCGTGTCCCAAGCTCTCATGTCATCTCAGTGTTGTCTTATTGCCATTAGTGTTTAACGTGAGTGTAACATCTGATAAAAATGTGTCTCACTGGGTGTGTCTGTGTTTCTGCCCTCAGCCCGAGATGCAGATGAGCGGGAGAAGTGGATCCACGCCTTAGAGGGAACAATCCTCCGTCACACCCTCCAACTCCGAGTACGTAACCAGGCCCTTTCTCTCTCTATGTGTGCTTTTTCTGTGTCAAATCCACCCACTTATAGTCGTTGTGCTGTAGGGCTTCCTTATATGTCAGCTTCTACTGAATTTGGTTGCAGTGTTTACTTTCTGTTTTCCTGAGTAAACATCTTAGCTTCGGTCATACCTGAGCTGTTGAATGGTTTGGATAATGCCTACTAGTAGACCGATGAGCAGATGTGGAAAGCTTTGGTTGTGGTTTTTTTATCACAACTCAGATTGCATGCATTTGCATACTTTATAAAATCATGCATCACCACAGTCAGATGTAATGACCTTGATATGGACTTCTGCTTCTCAGTTCATATTTTAAACTTTTTTTAGCTGTATTTGTCTTACATGTTCTGCTAGAAAAGATGAGAGTCTGCGAGAAGTCTTATCATCATAAAAATAAATAATGGTGACATTCAGGCCATCGTAAACTGGATGTTATGGCAATATGTGGCTGAGTTTAATGGCTTTTTCTTTGATTAACAGCTGACCTTTTGTCAGCTTGTTTGTCCCATTTAAGTGTTTTTATAAGCATTTGGACGCAGTCCGTTTTTTCCTGCTTGTCCTGCCCTCCAGTTGTTTTCTCTTTGGCCAACCTTGCTTCTTACTCTCCTCCCCTAAAGCAAACTTTTCCCCTCCTATCCTGCACGTCCAGCTACTTCCACCCATCTCCACCTCCTCCTTTTTCAACCTCATGACAAGCCCTCTCATATGCTCTCCCTCCCTCCCTCCTTTTCCTGCCTCCCCTTCCTCCCCCTGTGGCAAATCCTTGTGACGTGCCCTGTGTGTCTGCACAAACACTCTTGCAGTGTTAGCGCGCTGCTGTCGTAGCGTCACGTGACCCAGGGTAACAAATCCGTGACCTGCTTGCTTGGTCAACCAAACATCTGCGTGTGCTGCCTCAGCCAATCAGAGCGGCTGTTGGCGCATGTTCCTGTCAGCACTCACTGCTGCTTTGTGTGTTTTCTCTTCTGCCTGCGTGAGAGGAAGTGTGCCTTTCCTGCCAGGGGAGGGTCCTGGATTAACTCAGCTCTGTCTGCCTTCATACCAAACACTCAGCTGCTGCCGAAGGAGGTTCTGTAGCCACGCTGGCTGCATGATTAACTTCCAGTCTGGAGGCTGCTGTGGTTTATACTGGCACACTGCAGAGGAGACTAAGCTGAGGAAATTGTTTTCAGTTTCTGTGTGAAAGAGGAGGAGCAGGAGGAGGAAGGGAGGAGGACCACTAACTTCATCAGAGCTGTTAGTTTGTGTCTTTTGGAAGTTCAAGACAAAATAACAGACGGAGAAAGAGAAAAACTGTTTTAAGTCAGGCTGTTTGGCCTGATGAGAGAGATATACAAGGTTTAACGCAGCATGTCCATTGGAGCGAAGCACCCAGTAAGTAAACACACACACAAAGACACACGCACAAACGCCACTGCACCACAGAGAGGAGAACCTAAACGGCTGCAGTGCGCTGCCGGGGCAGCAGCAATTTAAAGTGGGTCACACTGCGTGGAAAGACAAATAGAAATGAGGGGGTGGGGGTTAGAGGGCAGGGTTGTTTGTAGAGTTGTGAGTGTTAAATGTGTGAGACCTTTCAGGCTACCTAAAATATTCTCACCATGTCACAGCACACACATGAAGACACATGATGTGTGTGTGGTGGAAATGAGGGGAGTGAAGGTGCAGATGTTTGGGGATATTTCATGAGATGACGTGATGTTACACTGGCTGATTATAAACCAACACCCTCCTCTTAGTTTCTGCTTCTTCCTCTGCTTTAAGTGTGTTGACAAAACATAAAATAGTGTTCACGTGGTAATGATAAGGGCTCTAGGTTATTTTTCTGCCCAGTTTTGTGCTCCATAGTCTAACTTTTTGTCTTAGATTTCCTTTGCCTACAAATTAAACAGATCCAGATATAATGTCTAAAAAAACATTTTCTAAGTATGATTTTCACAGTACCTGTATTTTAAACTTTCTGCGCCAAAATATAGCCAGTATATTTGTGCAGTTTAGGCAGTGTCACTGCCTACTCTGTCTATTTGTATGACACATAAGGGTTACTTGTTTCTTTATGAGACACCTGAAGTAGGTGCACGATAACTATCGGGCTGATAGTTATCGGGCCGATAACAGGAAATTATCACTTTATTCCTATCGGTCCGATATCATTACGACGAGCCCCGATAACATATGTATTTTTGTCAACACGGCAGTACTGGTGTTTTTTTTTCTTTCTCAGGAGACTACACATTCCGAAACAGCAGGTAACGCCACAGTACACGACCTGCTTTTAAAGCACCGAAGAAGAAGAGAAAGTAGCAGCCCCTGTGCTAAAATGCTAACAACACGGTGGCGTTATTCAGTATTTACGGGGAGGATAACACGACCGTGTGTGTAGAATTTGCCCTGTAAAGGTTGCAAAGAGTAGAAAGAAGTCCTCGACATCATCCTAACGACGTTAAAATGAAATGGCAGCAGCCACTAGCCTCAGCCACGGGCATTAGCAGGCATTGAAAACTGCAGAAAGCTTGCCAGAGCCAAAAGGCGCAACGTTATAATAACAAAATCAGTCTGACAGTCTCCTAATCAATCGCTACTTTCATAGACGTGTAACTGCCTGCTCTGTTTGACGTGGTTTCATTCAGTTAGACCACAGTGGACTTTACATTCTTAACCTATCTCTGATATGACTTATGTCAGTGCATATTTTTTATCTTGTCAAACATCAGCTTGCTTTAATTCTGGCTTAAGCAAAAAAAAAAACCAGACCCCCAAATATCTCCATTTGTTAAGCATAACAGCCTATTATCATTTGGTTTTATGGGGGGAAACCTATGTCAGTTGTTTGTGTATGTTGTACTTGGTACACAGATGTTTAACTAAGAAAAGTGAACTATAATAACAGTTATAAAGCCAGAATGGTTCTTTGTTTTTTGAAAAACATGAGTGATATTAGTTAAAATGAGTTATAAATATCTTTGCTCACTACATATTAACCCCTTCTTACCCCCAGATGTGCATAAACACATCAAATAAAGTTCTTTTGTTAAATCAACAGTTGAAAAAAATATATCTGTTATTATCGGTTATTGGCCATCAGGAGTAGGAAATTATCGGGTATCGGTTTAGAAACATAGTTATCGTGCATCACTTACCTAAAGGCCTTCAGTAATGTCAGAGGTAACTGACCTGTAAATCTGAAGCTAATTCAAAAGCACTTCATTGGCATGGAAAGTAAATATTTTCATTACTAAAGAGGGTGTGTTGTCAGAAGCGTTCATATCTGCCAAAACTGTCTATGGGCAGTAATACGGTAATATAGTATCCTGGGGTATTTAAAGAAAGCCACAGTATTGCTCTAAAATCCGTCATGAAGACAGCGCTGTGTCATCAGCAAAAAAGAAAATTAATAAACGTGTGTCTGTTTCTGGCAGCAGCGCCTCTGCATGTGTGTGAAGATGTTATAAAAGTCAAGACAAGGGGCACAGATGGCCATGTGGTTAGGTTGCATCCCGTGTATGTCGGCAGCCCGGGTTCAAATCCGCCCTGTGGCTCTTTCACTACTTGTTTTCCACTCTCTCATTCTGACTCTATCCACTATCCTATCTCTCTAATAAAAGGCAGAAAGACAGAAAACAAATCTTTAGGAAAATGATGACAGAACTCCTGCTAATGATGTCAGAGTAAATCTGTCCTGATGTAACTTAGCTTACCTGTGAAGTATGAAAAAAATGCTGTAACTATAAATTAAGGCTGCAGCAATAGATTCTTTTTGTAATCAAGCACTCTATTGATTCTTCTGACGATTAATCGAGTACTCTAATAAGAAATCAGTCACTTTTGCTTTTTCAAGAGAAGTAGTACTAGACAAATGAGAAAAGAAGCTGGGTCCCTAAAAAGTGCTACTTCTTTATTCAAAATTGGTATTAACAGGTCCTCCAAAGAAAATCTGTTTTACAAAGCACAATTAAGTTCTGATGACAGTTTACATTTCTTAAAGTTACAAGGAAAGGAAGTTAAATAATTATATTAGATTATGCCATATTTGGGGTTTTAGGGATCCTCTCCCAGGAAATATTGGTTGCCAACACTTTATTTCTTCTTTAATAGTTTATTTTTATTTTCCAATTTGTCATTAAAGTAAAGGGACACACTTGATCATTTTAGCAACCTCTACTGTATGCATAATTGTAATATTTCACATTATAGCAACACATAAAGTTTCATCATTCAGACAGTGGTCTGATGATGTCTGAAAGGTTAACCTTTAGATTACAGGAATACACTCTATTTTTTGGCTAACCACTGAGGTCAGCCCTACTTATGGTTCTGTCTGTATACTGAATGAGTGAGTAACTGACTGAGTGAGTGACCCTATTTCCAAAGCCCTAACATAACAGAGTTGCGTTTGCTTGTACTGAATGCTGGCAGTGATGGCTGCCTCCACTATGTTAACTAGAGCCATACATACAGAGTTGCACTATGGGCGGGGTTTAGGGACACTGAAAACCCTCTAATGGCTGCCTCCACTGCTCTAAATACCTCAGATATAGCTTTAGCCTCTGTTTCACTAGAACTGGGCCCCATTTCTGTATGACAAAGAATAAAAACAACCATATAAGCTTTTCATGTTGGGAAAGATGTTTTCACTCCTCATCTGACCTGCTTTGCCATGATTATGTGATAGTTGAGGGGGAAAAGGTAACTTCTTGTGTGAATGCTTGTATATGCTGGCTGCTCGTGTAGTGATTAGCTCCAACTAAGTCTCAGCAGCACTTTGTCAAAACTGGACATTTCTTCATTAAAACAAGCAAAGACAGCAACACTAAGCTTTCTGTAACAGGAGGGGTGTTTTTGCTCTTCTACCAAACCGCTACAGCTTGAGTGTGCGATAGTTAAGATGGAAAGGGTTACTTGTTGTGCTTATATACAACGGCTGCTAGTCGAACGTTAGCTCGGCCTTAGCCAGACCAACCCATTTCTTCATCACAGTTAGCACTGAGAGCAACACAGAAAGTTTTCTGCAACAGAAAACAATGTTGTCGCTCTTCTGCCAGCCTGCTTTGGCATGATTATGTGATAGTTACGGGGAAAGGGTTAGTTGTTGTGTCCCAGCTAATGACTCAAGCAGGCCTGTCATTAGTTGGGACTGAGCTGCAGCTGCACTATTGACTGAACCAGACCAGTTTTTAAATCCAAACAAGGGCAGAGAGCAACACTGAAAGCTTTCTGTGACAGAAAAAAATATTTTCGCTCTACCCAGGTCTGTTATGGCATGGCTTTCCGATCATGGCGGTTGGCTTGTATTATATTATCCGCCGTTAGCTGTTAGCTTGGATGTCGCTGTAAGACCACTGCAGTTTACTCAGACCTGGATAGCTGTTCTTCTTAAAACCAGAGCACAGAGCCATATCGGCAGCTTGTCTTGTGCAGAGTGTATATTTCATGATTTGTAAATCGTGCACAGTCTTCGTTTTTTTTAGTCGGTCTTTTACGGAGCAGTGTCGGCTGCTCTCCTCTCATCCTTGTCTGCTTTCAACAAATAAATGTTAAAATCTCCACATCTGTGTTGTTAAGAGAACGCTATACTTAAACATTTAGCAAGTCTTCATTTGCAGGGGATATGATTATTGTGCTGTTTATTGATAATTAACGGATATAAAAAAAAAAACAATAGAACACTAAAGTAGAAAGTCAACTTAATTTTACACTTATAAAGACCCTTACAAATCTGTCTGAGGAGAATTAGAAATGTTTGTTAGTATAAAATTACTACTATTAAAGACTTACATCTGACAGAATAACATTTAATCTCCAGTGACACTGTCTCTATCAGTGAAGTCTAACATGTCTCTGTAGTATTTTAAATGTACAAAGAGAAGAGCTTTATTAAGAGGACAGACAGAGAGAGAGGGGACAGCATGTAGCTATGTACATTTAAGTAGCCAAAATACATTTGGCTCACAAAATAACAATAATGACAAAATCACTCTGCCAGTCAGGCATTTCAACAGGCATCGCAGATAGTTGCAGTCAGCTAGGTTTTTACCTAGTCTTGTTTCAAAGGGTGTTCACTTTTAGTTTTTGCACATTTTTTTGTTTGTGAGTTCATCCACCATAGAAATATGAACTTTTAAGACCATCCACTGACATGAAGAACATATTTAAAGGGATAATGCTGCTTCTATAACCTGTTGAATCCTGACTATATGATGATGAACTTTAACCTATTCAGTCTCGGTCACTGTCTGTGGCAATAGCGTGTTTCTATTTTATTGTTGTCAATTCATTCATCCTGAAACTTTTTGAAAAATATGCTGCGATCAAGACGTCAGTGAGTTGAATTTTGAATAATTTATAATTAAATGTATAGCATAGTGCCATATTTGCCATAAAGCCGCAGCCAGTGGCTGCGTACAAACGCAGGACGAGTGCCTGTAAACATCACTGCATCAACTTCTCTTCCTTCGTGACTTTCACGTCTTGTATCATGCATATTACTTCATAGCAACAGCAAAAACAAGTACATTGTGCCACACATATAGCTGTCTGTGTGAAGCACTGCACTCTCTACAACACACAGTGCGATGTCCAAGATTACAGCATGGGCGTATGTGGATACATGAGTGATTTAAGCGAAGCCTTGAGGCAGATAATTTGCCTCGAGGAATTTTTTTACTTGAATCACTCGGATAATTCGAGGAATCATTTCAGCCATACTATGAATCACTTTCAGTGCTCCTGTTCTAAACATCCTCAATTTTTTAAAGACTTGAAGCATTTTGGAAAATGTATGAATGAACTGTGAGTAGAGGCACATGCCTTGATCACTGTGCTTGGCTGACCTGTGTAATGTTATTTCTGGACACTAGGCGGTCATAACATATAATGTGTGAACGTTTTAGGAAGGTTTAACAGTATTCAAAAATGGATACCGCCCAATCCTAGCCAATGGCAATATCATGATGATTAGGAATGGGCGGTAACACGGTAATAGTGTACAAGATGAGAGTGTGTGTCTGTCTCTAGCAGCAGCACCACTGCCTGTGTTTAAAGATACTTTTAAAGTGAGTTAAAAATATTTTTTAAGATTTTCAAGTAAATGATAACCCCTTTTCAGGATATGTAGGTGAAAATTATTGGTACTTGTTGGTTATTTGGTGCGCTAAAATAGTCTGTAACAATCAGAGTGAAGAAATCATGGCTGGACAGAGCTCGCCATTGTCATTGTTTACAGCCTTTCTATTAGAGCTGCACTGATTCAAAAAAATCAGGGCCGGTGCCATTACCAATGTTGAAAATAACAACTTAGCAGAAGGCTGATACTGATGGCAATGTTTTTCAACGCTTCTTTTGGTGTAACCCTCGCACAAAGCCAACAGTTCTCTCATGCCTGACCATGACAACAGTTCATCTTCTTCCCAAACGTAAATCTTTTATCTCTGCGGCTTCAGCAGATGGCTGTCAACATTACTGTGCTAGTGCTGTGCTTATGGTGATTAACACTGGTCTTTATTAGAGTAGACCACAACAGAGAGTACAGGCTAGACCTGCCCTCTTTGTAATAGGTCTTGAGATAACTTTGGTCATGAATTTGTGCTATACAAACAAAAATGGATTGACTGATTTGTAGTGTTATGACTCTCATCTGTTTGCTGTTGTAGTGGGTTTCTTTGTGTTGAAAGATGTTTGTGTCATTTTGTAAATACTCTTATGTATGATCAGAGCAGCCAACAAGTTAATCATGATGTTATCCATAGTTTAATCTGCATTACTTTTCTATATAATGTGAAGATCACAGGATTTATTAGACTAACAGGGTGTACACACTGCTCAGTTGCTTATGTAGAATAAACATCTGTGAGTGTTTTGGAAATCTTTTCATTTCTGTTTGTTTTGTGGGAAGTGAAAAGAACAAGTAGCTTTTCTTCTTAAATCCGGGCTGATGGGTTTTCCAATGTAATGTGAGTAAGGCTGAGTTGCTCACACTGGAATGACAGTGCTGCTCTGCATAACATGCACACACGTGTCCCCCGTGTCACAGTGCATAGACACACACATTTTCCAGCTTCTGAATGTTTTATTAGATTTTAGCTCAGGCCCTCACCTGGCCAGCTATATCATGTGGTCCTGCTCCCTCTGAAAGTACCTTTGATCCCTTTGAGGAAGTTTGTCCAGTGAACTGCAGACTGCTGAGCTCACTCAGACTTTGTTCTCTATAAAGCAGTATGTTTCTGCTGTTTAATGGCTTTTCTTCACATTCCTATGAGAGTGTCTATAACGGCTAGAAAAGCTTCCAGAGGCTCGGGGTGCAGCAGGGATATGAGACGCAACAAATCCAGAGCAGCAGCAGTAGCTCCCAAAACGGTTTGATTAGTGGCTTAATCTGCTAACAGGGCGTTTCTCTGATACTTACAGATGTTACAGGGTTTACAATAGATCTTACAGCTGTTTATGAGGGGCTCTTTCTGTCTAAACTTTCATGTTGTGTTGAAAAAAATTGGTGTGAATTATCTCAATCTAGAGGATTTTATGTGGTGTGCTGATCCCCTTCAGTGGTTTTATTTTAGAGGGGTCTTGCCTTGTCATCCTTGTCCTGTTTTAATGTGTCACGGTATATCTCAGTTTGGTGAACTCAGGCAGATAGAGACAGATGCATGTCTGTTCTTCTAGTTGTCCAGTAATTACCTCAATTGTATTGAAATTGTCTGTGCTTGGGTTACACTCTGTGTTTACTGTGTTTATGCATGTGCAGTCTGCATTTCTGCTCCTACTAATTAACAAACAATGAATTAAAGTGCACTTTAACCCATTGACACACTTACTTATCTGTCACTAACTAAATTCCCTGCAGACTTCAGTTCCTTGCTTTAATTTTGTTGAAGCTCTGGCCTCCAGTCAGTCAGTCAGTCAGTCCTGCTAGCCTTTTATGCAGGCGAGCCTTTAAACAATAGTCGTCATATCTCTCCCTGTACAGTACACTGCTGGAAGATTCTCCTGCACTGTTGATGTTTCTGTCGCTCACTTTGTTGTAACCGTTTACAAAGCTTACCTGACCAGGAGGTGACAATGACAAGCTCTTTTTTATGAATGAATAATGTCTGAATACATGGCTAATATTATTGGTAGAGGCTGTATTTTTGCTTTGAATATGCAAATACTAGCATGGTGTTTGGTTTGGGTAGAGCTGCACTCATCCTCTGCTGTGTTTTTTTTCTCCATCTTCAGGAGGCTGAGACAGGATTTGTCCCCAGTGTTCAAGACTTTGATAAGAAGTTAGCAGAAGCAGACGCCTACCTACAGATTCTGATCGACCAGTTAAAGGTAAGACTTCCTTAGGCATCACCTATCAGACATCTTGTACAGTTTTCAGTACTGCTATCCTATACTAACATTTAGGGCTTATGAAGTTTTTTTTTTTTAAGGATTATCAGTAGATCAAGTGTTTTGTCTCAAGTTATGACATATTTGGCATCTAAATTTACATGGTAGGATTTATTCCTGTGTCATGGTCTGCCCACCTCTTTAAAAGCAGAAGTTATTAAAAATAGGATTTGTGGTAGCATAGTGACAAAGCAGAAAAATGCCTATTTAAAGAAGCAGCAGCAGACTGTCCCAGGCTGAAAATCTTAATGAAAACACTGAAAGTGTCCTCCCCTCAGACAGCCACCTCATTATCTCAAACCACATCATCTGAACAGTCACCCTCTGAACATATAACAACTCTTTATTCTCCTTTTTCATCCCCTCTTCTCTGTCGCTCACAGCTGTTTGATGAGAAGATCAAGGACTGCAAAGAGGATGAATCACGCAGAGTGAGTACCAGCAGCGTTGCTCCGTCCTTGTGTGTCAGCTCTCTGGTCGACTGTTCTTACTGCCATTAGAGCTGAGGCTAACAGCAGGGGAGGCAGACTTACACAGTGATGATGCCTGTCAACCAGTGCAGATGTTTGATTTCTGTTACTTGTCAAAGGAAAATAATCTTTTTATTGCAATGCTGTTTCCAGATTTATTTAAGGCATGTAAAAGATAAATAGGAACAAATATGTGTTTAATTTGCAAATCATTACAACCCCTGTTTGACTGAAGAGAGCACAAAGATGGCATATCAAAGGTTGGAACTGAGTAAATGTATTGTTTTTGGAAATTCATTCTGGCCACACTTATTGATAGTGATAACAAGACAGAAAGAGTGGTTATACATGTGTTGAAATATGACCTGTTTCCTCTGCATGGATTTTAGATAAAGTGACTATAAAGACTACTGAGGGGTTCAATATCACACAGCACAGTATGTTACTGTAACAGTGTCTGTGCAAATTGACATTTGATTCATCCATATCACTGACCAACAGGCCTCTGAACTAATGATTACATTATTGATTAATGCTGAGTGTTTTCTCTGCCGATCATAATCTTCCAAACCATAAGCTCTTTATCTGTGTTGTTTTCCAGTCAAAACAATCTAACTAAAAGATGTTGCATTTAAAAAAAAAACCTGCAAAACCTCAGACTTTAATCAGGAAATGTTTAACTGCACTGATAGATACAAGTATTGATCACAGTTGTTATGGATTTGTATCACTTTGGGGTTAATTTAAGAGTTGATCTTGTTTATTGTTTTTATTTTAAAAGAGTCGTAAGACCATCCATGCGGTTTTGTACATTTTAAAATTGACACAAATAGAACCACTAGCGGAGTAAATAAGAGGGAACTGCACAATCCCACACAGGAAAACCACATTTAATTAGACTGTCTTTTCCTCCAGAAGATCAAATCAGGGGAATTCAGCACCACAATCAGTGACAGAGTCACCATCGGGTCATTCAGTTTAATATAGTGTTTTTAAAGGGTGATTCAGAACCAACAATATCAGCACTGATGCTTTACTTACTCATGGTAACTCTAACTCTACCGTGTCAAAAATTTGTTATTAACCCTTCTAGTAAAATAATTGTATTTTTAATGTTTTTCTTGTGTGTATTTTTTATATTTTGCTATTCATGTGTTGTATTTCATTCTAAGATGCCAAGGAACATCTGGCTAAGGGACTGCCGATGAAAATTTGCCTTAAGGCAAATTTAAGTACATTAACATTTACCTGAACATTGATTAATGTACACTGTCCCTTTTCTATACATAAAAAATCAATAAAAACAAGTTTTTCAACATCAGGTTATAGTGCTTAACAGTTTTAGAGCACACGTTTAGTAATGAAAAAACCTCAAATCTTAGCATCTGTGTTTGTTCCATTACCTGTTAAGATATCTTTTTTACATTAACTTTAACTCACATTTACTGCAAAAGTCCAAATAAAGATATGATTTCAAGACATAAACAGAAAGAGATATGGTCTGAAACGCTTAACCTTGCAAAGCCGATGGGTTGGCCAGAATAATTGTTTGTCATCAGGCAGATCCAGCTTGCAGAGCTTCATTCTGAAACATTTGTGCCTGATCAGAGAAAGACTAGACCAATCAGCATCATTTGAGGAGAATGAGGTGGTAGCTACCAGCGTGGTTTTGTTGTACTGCAAGCCAGTAAACAAAGGCGAGCAGCAATTAGCTTGGATGTAGCTATTAGGGGTGGGTATCACCACTGATGGCCTGTATGGATCCAATTCCCATTCATCAGCAGTATTACATTATATTTTACATCTTGTAAGCATATCCAGCTGGTATTGATAATGCGCACCAGATATCAAAAGTAGGATGATTGGGCGTAAGATTTAAACCTTTAATCTGAGTCGAAAGGTTTTTAGAGGCAAGTGCAGGTCAAGTTTCAAGACGCATGAGTGATGCAGGGCCGAGACTGGTCATGGGAGAAACCGTCAGGATATGGAGCAGGCCTATATATAAAAATTGATCCCTGGATTATATTATTCAATATTGTAATTAGAAAATGAGAATCAATCTGGATTAGAGAATTGTTTTTTCTTCTAATACAGTCCTTGAAGCTATAGTGGTAGATTTTATAAGAACTTAATTACATTTCTACATTAAAAGAAGAACAAATAACTGCACTGACAGTATTTTTTGGCAGAAAGAATGTTTTTGCTCTGCTCACAGCCAACTTCAGCATGAGTTTGATTTACCAACTGGCTCCACTGATAGACAACAAAGATAGTAGCTGCCTGTGGAGCTCATGCTATGTAGCTTACCTCTCGGGGCTGCGTATGCCCACTATGTCAAATGTTTGTTGCTCTCATTGGCCCATAATAAATGAGAGGCACAGAACGTTTGTCGAGTCTCTTTTTAGGTCAGGATATAAATTGCTTGTATTAAGATCAAATATCTGACAATAAAGCATATACAAGTGTCTTGTAATGAGATTTACTGACTAATTTTGAAATTGTATCCTTAATGAGGGGTTTTCTTTTCCCATTGGTAGATATTTTTACACATTACCAGCAATTCTGGCCTTATTTGTGCTTTATTTTCTCAATTAATCTGGACTTGTCAGGTGATTGTGGCTTAAAATAAGTGTCATTAGATGTTTTGACAAGAAATCAGTTACATACAGTGGTTAGATTTTTCTGTTGGCTGATCAGTTTCATGATGTCTGTATTTTTACAGGCAGCTGTGTGATTCACTTCCTCTCTGAGAACAATGTTGCTCTTTGGTCACTCTGGCTTGTTTGTGACTGAACTCTGCAGTCTGGGAGACAGGCGTGTAGATTTCCAAAGAACAACACAACTGCTGCTGTTACTGAGACTCCACCACCTCAATGTTTTCTACCAGCTGTGCTGTATTTGTTCTTAAACCGGTTGCTTCAGCACGTCTGCTCTGAACTTTGCATTTGTTCCTTCTGACTTTACCTGTCTGTTTTCTCCTTTTTTTTTTTTTTTTTACAGAAAATTGAAAATTTGAAAGAGACTACTTGTGTAAGTCTGAATTTAACACATTCTCTTTCCTGTCTTTAAGTTTTGAAGGAAATTCCTCGTGTTTGACATCTTTTTCTTTTTCTTTCAGAGTATGGTAGAGTCCATCAAGCACTGTATCGTTCTGCTGCAAATCGCCAAGGTAAACACGATAGAGTTGCATGTTTGATTAACCTCTCTGTAATTTGGCTCTCCCACTTCACCATAATCACAGCTCGGGTGAGACCATGTCAGTGTGTGCACTGTGTGTCTCTTGGGTAGTTCCCTGCTTACGGTTGCTATCTGGGTCGGTGGTTGAGGGTGTAGCACAGTTCTCGTTTCATCACATGTTCCATTGAGCTTTAAAGGGAAGTGGAGCAATCGTTTCTGCTTCATGTGGACATTAGGTGAGACGTGTCAAAACCCTGAACACTTGAACTCATGGATAAGGAAACATTTCAATGACTTGTCCTGTCCTCCTTTGAGCATGTGATGAAAGGATTACTGCATGTGGTGAATATTTCAGACTCCATGTGATGAGAGGGATGGATCTTAATGCTCTCCACACCACAGATGCTCAGGATGCTTTATGAAATGATTCTTCAACCCTCCTACAAAAGTAGTCTAACATTGTCTTCTCAAAATTTTAAGGACCAAAGTAACGAACAGCAACACGCAAACGGACTTATAGTAAGTTTCACCGTCCATGACAAAAAGATTTAAATAAAAAAGAACTGCTAATTTCCTCTTTTGCTTGATTTATTCTCTATTTTAGGAATTAAGTAAATCAAATCTGTTTACTGCATGCCCTCTAAATTGGAAATGAACTCTATTTCCAGCTCTTTCCCTGGTTTCTGCCACCACTTTCCTGAGTTAATTATACCTGGAGATTTGATTCTTTAATCAATGGTTGGGAACTATTCTTTTCTTCATCCAGTTGCAAATGATTGTATGGTGTCTGAAAACTTTGGACAAAACAATTGCATGTTTTTTTGTAGAAGCTGCAACTATTTTTGTAGTCAGTTAAACTGCCAGTCATTTCTCAGCTGATTTATCACATGATAAATTTGTAAAAAAAACATCGATGTTTCAGTGCTCGATAGAATGAGCTCAATTATATTTCTTGGTTAGAAATATGATTGATATAGTCAGATTTATTGATTTATGTCAGAAAAGAGTAAAGAAAAATGAAGTCATTCCAGTTTTTCCTTCATAAAGACTCAAAACGATAAATAATTTCCTAAATTGTGGCAGATAAATGGTTGCAGCTCTACATAAATGCAGAATATGTGTGTGTTGAGTATGCTTTTGTTTGCATGCCTGAATTTTGAAGACTGTCTCACTTCACTTCACCCAATAATTAAAGTCAACTAATCCAACATTGACTTATCTCCTACACACTGCCTGCTTATTCAGCCATCCAACACTAATAGCTGAGCAGCTTTCTGGAGAGCACTTCTAGTCACTCTGCAGGTGTCCTATCTTTAGGTCGAGAACCATTGGAGGAGTTTTGCATGCTTTATCCACAATTAACACAAATTTTCAATCAGTCACCAATATTTTCCAAAGCTTTTTTGATCCGCTTTAAGATTGATTTTACAGCTACGTTCTCTGTGATAAAAACTAAATGAATCAGTTTGCAAAAATTAAAGAATCTTTTTTGTTTGAGAAAAAAAGTGGAAATGCATCCAATACTAAGACTGATATTTTTAAAAGAAGAAGTGATGGGGCGCCAGTGGCCTGGTGGCTTGGTCCACTCCATGTGGAGAGGCTGTGCTCCTCAAGTTCCTCAGGGCGGGCAGCCCGACTTTACACAGGGGTGGAAAAAGTACAAGACTATTGGACTCAAGCAAAAGTGCAGTTTCTCTGGTTAAAGTTTACTTAATTAAAAGTAAAGGTACTGGTCTATAAGCTTACTGAAGTGAGAGTAGAAAGTAGATCATTTAAAGTTTACTTTAGGTTATGTGTACTCAGTAGCTACTAGGGCTGAATGGTTTGGGAAAATAGTCATATTGCAATTTTTTCCCAATTGCATTTGCGATTTGACATGTAATTTTGTTTTTAAGTTCCTCATCTTATTTATTTGTCAACAAATGCAAGCAGTAAATAATTTCTTTCCTGTACTGAGGGGATATACGTTAGGATGATGTAATATGACACGTGAATCAATATGACCTGTGTAGTTTTATTGATCTACTTCAATCACAGTGGTACACTTACTGATTTGTTAAACTCAAAGCCTTGTAGCAATATTCATGACAACTAGGGCTGAACAGTTAAGAACAAATATCAGAGATTATTTTGACTCTTGTTGCAGATGCCGTGTGAATTGTTTTATCCATGGCAATGAGAATTTTATGTAGTTCTCATTTTAAATAAGAAAAACATTCACTAGAATAAGGAAAGTAAGATTTTTGAAAACTATTCTAGAAAATAATGATGCTTCAATATTTGCATGATGTGTAGAGCAAAACACCTTTGCTGCAAAATATTGTAGGGAACCGGTTGTCATGTCAAAGAATTTAAGACCTATTGTGATTTAATCTAAATTTAGATTAATTGTCCAGCCTTAGTGGCTACTGAGTATTTGTATAGTAAATTATGATCTTTCCTCATTGGCAATAAAAACATGAAAATATGGATTGCCAACCAGGTTGTTCCTGTAAAGTCACACCTTTATGTTAAGTATAAAACAGCTACTGTGTAGTCAGCAGAGATGGAAAAAGTGCAAGAGTATAGTACTTATAGTTCAGTTACAGTAATTTCAGTGAATGTAATAAGATATTTTCCACCTCTGTGTTTATGTCCTATCATATCGAAGTAAAATCTTAAAATACATCTTGGAAAAGAAGAGGTGATGCTACAGACTAGTAAACACGACCCTGTCCTAACTTTTTAAAAATTATTTAGTCATTTAAATTTCAGAATGGCCATAAATGTTAACCAAAATTTCCTTGATTTCAGCATGTGATGCCTTTGTGTCTTTAATAGAAATGTTTTTATTGACATAGTACACAGCACCCCAGCATTGTTAAGCTTTGTCACCATTGGTTTTCATTCTTAATGCATTTTAAATATCATCTTAGAGTAAATTTGAATTTGTCCTCCTCTCTTAACATATAGTGTTTTTTTTTCAGTGACTAACAATGGATCACATGAACATTCACGTACAATCTCTTAAAAATGCTATTAAACATTGTGAACTACATATTCAGCTAACCTTGATTGGTTGCATATTGCAATAAACACTTTTACAAGTAGATTTTTTAGATACCAAAGTGAAGGAAGGACTGAAAGAAGAGGAAGGAAAATGGAGGGTCAAATGAATTGCATACTGATAACTTAGACAAAGATATAAACCAAGCTCATAAACAGAAGTTTAAAAAAAGTTTTGCAAGCTTTGGAAAATGGTTGATTATGTGAATGTGAATATGTTGTAGGTAATGCTCTAACACACAGAAAACATTAAATGTGATCTTTGAAACAGTAATCTCAGGGGGGCTCATGTCACTAAAAGGCCTGCACTGCTCTTATTCATGATTTAATCTCACCATCATTAAGTATGCATTACACTGTATAAATAGCAAAGCATAAGCTCCTTCTACACATCTAACGTCACATGTTTCCATATGCCATTTGCTTTGTGTTGAGATATTTGCAGCTTTAGAGCATGTAAATGTCTGTCACGTTGTCCATATGACCATACTATGAAGCAAATGATAAAACCTGCATGTTTGATTGACCTTGCTCATCTCTGCAGCACCAGAAGGACTTGATATTAAGTGCAGTACATAACAGGAGGCTTTATAATATTTATTTGCATCTGCTGTGATTGGTTAGGTTTGCTCTGCATCATAGGCACCCTATGCATTACTGTAGTATTCAAAAAAGGATATATGTTGATGATGACAGCTGTTTTTGGCTAACTCCACTTTGCTGACTGCGTGATGCTTCAGCTCTGGTTATCAAAGCCATTAGCCAGTCCCACAATGACTTACCAGTGATTCTATAAGTGACTATAATTAAAAGTCCTTGGCGAGGGACACATCGGGCAGTGTGAGGAGGAAGCTGAAATAAAGGAACACCGGCAAGAGAGTCGACAAAAAGCGAAGTGTGTGATCAGGAGGGGTGAAAGCTTTTTTTTTTTGTTGCATATTTTCAGCCTGTAATTACAGCTTGACTTTTGTCAGTCCTAACATTTTGGTTTTTCTTTTCTGGACTCACAAAATGAAAAAAAGAGTGGAAAAAAATCTCATTCAGAAAAACTACGAAGAATCCCTTTGTGATCAGTAACTTTATGCAAAGCTGTTAGAATCTGTTAGTGGTTATTGCTATTCTCATCAGTCTTTGCCTCTCACACACCACTGTGTCTGCTCATGTTCTGAATCACTGTTCCTGTTAATCTCAAATAGGCTCATCACAGCTTGTCAAGACAAAAAAAGCTGTAAACATCACATGCACTGGTCATGTTTGAGTAATAAGTTACACATAACATCGACTGGATCTAATTCCAGTGCAGCCAAAGAGCCCGTGGTTAGTTGTTGTGGAATAAAGGTCAATACAGTTTTGCTTTAGCTATTGTTGTTGTCCATGTTTCTGTCTGTCGGGTCAATGGTGCCTAGTGACCCCATTTCATTGAGCCATCATGATCTTTATTTATTTGTGCCATTGGTGTGTTGTGTTTGATGTTCAAGCGGCTCTGATGAGGGCGACACCTGCAGATAACACAGTCCCTGCAGGTTATAACTACAGGGAATTCAAGAGGCATGGAGTTAAGATGTGTTACAGATTCAGTCTGCCCAGTGGAGTTAATTAACTCTCCTGCAGGTTGCTGGGAGTTCAAGAGGCGCTTTTATTTATTGTGTAAGGCCTTCTGCTGGTGTCGTTGGTTTCATATTGATTTGATTAGGAGAAACCTGGAAACTCCGCTCTTTAGCTTATCTCCAGGAAATGGAATGGAGGAGAATTGATCTGCTCAGGCTGGGTGGTGCATATTTGATTTCACTGTTCTTGTTGTGAAGTGGGTAAACCATTAAGCCGATCAAACACCTGTGCACACCCGGGGAAGTCTGTGTCCAGCTGAAGGTGAGAACTTAGACTGACATCTGGTGTGAAGATTTAAGGAAATGATGTCTCATTGTGGTTACAATGTGCTTGTATTTGCTTATAGATGTGATCACTAGTTTCTTTGTAGTTTAAAAATAACATGGAGATTTCCAGTATGGCAAAAGACAGTCCAAGAGCCAATTCTGGGATAGGGATGTCATGATATTAGACTTATGAGTCATACAATACTTGTAAAAACAAACTTGAGTTTGAGATGAAGTTCTAGGCACTAAATCTTGAGGCGTTTCTTGTCTAAATGATGACAAAATGCAGGCAACCTCCCAAACAAGGCCAAATTGCACAATTATATTTTGAATCAAAATCAGGGATGGACCAATAAAAATGTACTTAATGTGGAAAAAGCAAAAATTTGCATGATCAAAAAAATTAAGAAACAAAAGGATTTATCCCTATCTCTATCAGCATGAGAGATGGCACAGAGCAACACAGTAGACCCCCCCCCCCCAAGACCCACGAGAGATGAAAAGGTGACACACTGCCGCCAAAATCGATTTAAATTGTTTCACTGATAACACCCTAAAAAAGGCCTAGGCATGCTTTTCTTATCTAAAGACCTGTGTATAAACTACTTAATAATCATGATGTTAGTCAAATTTTAAATCTAATTTTGGCCCCCTCAGAGCAGACAAAGCCTTGAGCTCCCTCTAAGATCTTTGGCACCCCCCTTGGAGGTCCCGGACCCCAGATTGGGAACCAGTGATTTACAGGACCTTTGGTGAGACTGTGAGACTGTGGAGAGTGAAAATGAAGCCAGAGGGGAAGACGCCAGCAGACCAAAATTAGCAGAAACTTGCTCGGGGTTCTCAGGGTTTCAAAACATGACTGAAGATCTGTAATTTAAAAATTTGTATTTTTTCAGTACCGTCAATCATTTAAATAAGAGATAGTGTACTATTTAACAACAATCAAAATTCAAAAATCTTTATTCATCCCAGAAGAAATATTCCATTTCAGCCTACCAGTGGAACCAAACAAACAATTTGACAAATTCAGTCTTATGTTGCTATTTTAATCTTTAAATCTTTTCTGTTGGTAAAATAACTCTTTAAAATTAGCAAAGCAGGCAGTGCTGTGGGTGGGCTATAGTTGGAACAAATATGAGAGCTGTTTTTGTTGTTGATAGCAGTTGCTGTTTTCTATTTGTTTCCCCAGAGCACCATTAACCCAGTGGATGGGATCTACCAGCCCCCTCTGGACACTCCTGTAGACAACACCACGATGCCAACACAGACCACACTACCCACAGGTTCTGCCTTTACACCGTTTCTCATACACATGTAGCTATGTGGCTTCATGCTCATGACTAGTAAACACATTTGTAGATAGAGGAACATAATCATGCAGACAGGTTGACAACAGCTCCCTCTGTTGTTCACACCCACACAGATCTGATATGTAAAAGCCAAAAAAAGAGAAGTGTTCTCAGCCAGCGTTTTTCAACCTTTTTCTGTCAGAGCATGTGAGCCTCTAAGGCAGTGATTCTCAGCTGGTGGCTGAGGACCTTAAAGTGGGCTGTGGAGCTGTTTTCAGTGGGTCACAACTTTGTAGCTGGAAAAAAGGATGGCAAAAGTTTATCAAGTACTGAGACATTAACAGACATGCTCCATACATTTCAATTTTCTCTGTTTTACAGAGATAATAGGAAAATGTATGTATTTTCTCAATATTTCAACTAGTCTATCTCATTATCTTCTGGTAGGAAAGCTGTTTTCCCATTATAATGAGGTAATTCCATAAGATCTTTGGAAAACTGGCAGATATTTACATGCTATCATGGGTAAATGTGTGTACTTATATTGTCCTGTCTCTTTTTTAGTCATACATTTGATCCATCCAAGATTGGAACTCAAACATTTTTCATTAAATACATGTGATTGTTCAAAGCTTTTGAAAATGTGGGTTGTGATTTGACATTTAAGAGACTGTGGCTAGACCAGTTGAGAACCACTGCAGGCAGAGGGACCCACCACCAACCCCCATACGAGAAATCGCAACCCAAATTTTTCAAAATGTTCAAGTACTTGTATTTAATAAAAAATGTTACAGTTTGCACCATAAATGGATCAAAAGAGACGGGGTAATGTCACATGTCAAACATGTTTAAAAAGCACATCATTACAGAAGGGCGTGTATGCATATGTTTTATCTCACTCCTGTTTTTCATGAGACTGTATGGAAATTTTGCAGTTTTCGAGGAATTTCCTGATTGGGGAAAACCAGCTTTGATATCCAGGAAAATGAGATTAAACTGAAATTTACTCGTCATCAGAATCATTATTGCCAAGTACATTTTCACACACAAGGAATTGGACTTGGTGTTCAATGCAAAACAAATAACACAAGAATGAAAATATAAGGAGGCTATTAAAAAAGTAAATGAAATTTACTGGTTTACTGGTAAAAAGGTTATCGTACAGTTTTTCCACATGAGTACAGCAGCCAGTGTGCTGTTAGAGAGAGAAGAGATAAAGTCCAATGAGTGTTAGTTTACAACATAAAGTCTGTATAAACGTGCATTATTCTGCCTGCTTGTTCTGGTCCATGTCCAGGGTCATCCCAGTAATGCCTAAAATATGTATAGATGTTCTGTATGTCCACTCAGGGCTTTTACACACATACACTTTTTGCTGCATATTTTTCTCCTGGCATGTATTTGCGATCTGTTGGAAACAGCTTTGCAACCAACTCTTGGGTCCCGTCCCACCAGTTGAGAACCACTGCTCTACAGCACTTTATTGAACCAATTACAATGCCTGTTTTTTCATGGAAGGTGCTCTGACCTTAAAACACATTTTGGTGCATTTTGGGCAATGTGCAGACCTGAAAAATAAAAGAAGCTTGATTCTTGTGCAATGCTTACCGACATACGCCTGTTTGTTTGCTGACCAAGACACTGATGTGATTTCAAGACAAGGGCAAATAAGACCATTTTGACAATTAATGTCAGAATAGTTAATGATCTTCATATTCATGGTAATTCTTGGTTAAATTTAAAGCATTTTGAAGGCACCACTGTCCAAAAAGGCTGTTCTTAGCAAGCACTTCAAACAAATCTGTCTCAATATCAACTAAGACAATAAAAAGTTCAATGTTTCACTGCATTACAACTTTTTAAATTCTGACTTTCACTTAATTATTGAAGACAACGAAATGTAAATTTTAAATTACAATATTATCCAAAGTTTTGAAAATTTGAATTGTCCTTTTTCTTAAACATCTTTTTATTGATTTTTTTATAAAGAGACAAACAAAGTATACAAGATGTCGAATGACACATACTTAAGACAAAAAGATAAGGAAATAATAAAAAGCACACTGAAACAAAACATAAACAAAAGCCCTATAGATACTCAAATCTGTTCATCAGTCCAAACCTCACTTGATAACCCATTACTGTCAAGAAATCTATAAAACATATTCCATACATTCCAAAACTTGTCGAGTTTGTTCTTTGTAAAATAACTGTTTTCAAGAGCAAGAAAAAAAGGTCTTTAATTGTCCTTTTAGTGTTTTGAGAAACTCAAAGAAAAACTCAGTCCCTGAGTGCTGAAGAACTAAAGCAAAGTGCATTTAACTGTTAACTTTAATGGTTCTTTTCAAAAAAATTATTATTTTTTTTTGGATTTAATTTAGTTCCCACACATTTTTGTGGTGTTTTGTTATTGTAGATCTGTTTACTTCTGAAAATTGAAAGTAATTTTAATCCATTAGTAAAGGACTAAATTTAATGGCATTGCTCAGATTTGACTTTATTTTTGAGCTATTTCAGTTCGATGACCGTGACTAGACATTTTAAAAATGCTGCGGAAATGAAGCATGCAAAGTAGGCCATTCTAATTTTGTCTCTTAATAGACTGTGTAATCCTGCTCACAGATGAGGCCTGTGTCTGCAGTGTCTCATAATATTTTCTCAGTCCTCTGAATTGCAGACTGCTGCATAGCTTTATTTATTGTGATTTCTTCTCTTTTACAGACGCTTCTCAGGTGTGTAAATCAGACCAACGGCCTTCCACGTTACCTGTTGGTCCCATCGTCACAGTTATGGGCAGTCTGCAAACCCCAACTCCCAACAGCACAGGTGAGGGTTCACTCTACTTTTGCAGCTGGTAAGACAAATCTGTGAAACTACAAAGAAAGGATGTCTAGGGCAAAGTAACAGCTTTCCAGTACCTAATTTCTGTAATGATCAAGAGAAAAACAAATCTAAGAAATAAAGTTATCTTCCTAGTTTGGTGATTTTGTGCCCAGCTGCATGTTTACCACAGTTTAAAGCAACAAACCTGTTCTGGAGCAGAGTTCATTCATTTGGAGTCCAGGTTTTGAATCTTTTTAGCTTTTTTCAAGGATGGGTTTAATAAAGCATTTCAGGGGGTTAGCTATGAATGAAAGGTTCAGAGTTTATTATTTACTAAGGGAACAGAATCATGCAACAATAAGAATTCCCCCTGTTTTCCCTTTAAACCTGCTCCTGGTACCTGGTACTTCTGATTATATCTCCTGATCTTCACCTGCAGCTGTGTATTTGTCAATACCTGCTACCAAGACCAAGAATGTGATGAATTTTTTTTTTTTTTGTCTTAACATTTAGTTTTGTAGTTTTGGATGGTACAGCCTGCATAAAGCCTGTTATATCATTAGTTAACAAGCCAAATGAAGCTAATCTGTTAAGAACTCAACCACAGGAGCCAAAGTAATGATGTTATAAATTATTACTGCACTCTTTCACACTGAGGGGTGTTTCCAGGAACATAAAGTAAATAAAAAGCAGTGAAGGCAGAGGTACATGCCTGTTTGTCTTCTGTGCTGAGGCAGCAGTCTAAAATTGCTGTGCTGTGCACTAAAGAAGCTTCTGCATGCTTGAGTGTACTGTCAATATGCTCTGCAGAGGAAGCTGCCCCTGTGTTACTGACAGATTGATGTAACTTTGCACAACCTGCTGGACTGCACTTGCAAATTAAAGCTCAAGCTGAGCAGCATTATGTTGATGTGACCATGAGTTGTGTATTGTACAAGTGAAGACGCCAGCTAAAGAGAGCCATTAAATTAAAGAATAACTCTGCACAGGAGCACTCACATGACACTTTTCTCTCTCTCTCTGTCCGTGTCAGGGAGTGGCCCGTCAGGCCCAAGCAGCGGCGTTGCCTCCCCGGCTCACATGCCCCTTCCCTCGCACTCAGTGCCAGATTTTTCGTATTCTTCCAGCGAGGACGAGTTCTATGATGCTGATGAGTTTTACCAGAGCAGCACCTCTCCTAAACACTGCATAGAGTGAGTAAAGAGCCACCCCACCTTCCTACAACACTGCAAACAGTGAATTTAATGCATGACAGGCTGAAACAGCACTTTAATAAAAAACATTTAGCAGGTCAGTGGATATTCTGCTTTGAGAAATTGTAAATCAAGCTGTGGTGGCCTCAGGTTCATGATCCAAATTGCCTTTTCATTTTTTATCTGCTTATCTCTTCCTCTTCCTGCCTCTCTCCTGCTTGTTCTCTCTGCACTCAGTCCCTCAGGGCCTCCAGCTGCCTCTCCCCTCACTAATGAAGAAACGGCATTGAAACGACCAGAAACCACAGAGTCCCTTAACTCATCCATGTCCAATGGCACCACAGATGCAGGTATAAAAGGGAAAACACATCAGACACACATAAATATATTGCAACTATGTATTCAGGTCTTTTTTTGCCTTTTCTACCTCCCCTGCTGGTGCAGAACAGGATAAGATTTATTACACTTACACATCATACATCATACTGCACCACCCCAGTATAAACAAAGTTTGGTTTTGTTATGCGGTTTAAGATATGAAAAAGCAGACAATTTAATGCTTTTCAAGTATTTGTTTTGGGCTTTTTTATGCCTTAATGATGGGGAAGAAGCAGGGATGAGAGAGTGCAAGAAAGAAGTTACAAGTCAGACTTGAACCTGCCTGTGTACATCAGGCACAACCTGGCTGCCAGGCCACCTTCACCTCACAGTTTAATGTTTTGATAGTGGTATGACTCCTGTCTTCTGTTTCTGTCTTCAGATCCATTTGATAGTCATGATGACCGTGATGATGACGGTGAGGGCGAGTCTGTGGAAGAGCACAAAAGTGTCATCATGCATCTCCTCTCTCAAGTTCGACTGGGAATGGACCTCACCAAGGTAAAGACTCCTCACCAACATATTTAGTTTAAAAGAAAGCTGCCTCCATGTTTTACCTCAGTCTGAGTTTCTTTCTTGTTCAGCTTAGATTCTTCTCTTTTTCCCTTTACTCCCTAACATCATCTGTGCACTCTGTCTTTTAATCAACCCACACAGCCATAGTTTTACAGTTTTCCTTGCTCATTATTTCTCACAGGTGGTCCTGCCCACCTTCATCCTAGAAAGGAGATCATTGTTAGAAATGTATGCAGACTTCTTTGCACATCCGGACTTATTTGTAAGGTACTGGTCCTCTCCCTTGTTGGTGCAACAATTGTATGACAAGGATATTGAAACACATCCAAAATTGAGAGATTTATGTCATTTGTGCGACTTTTCCCAGTATTGCCGAGCAGCCGGAGCCCCGGGAGCGCATGGTTCAGGTGGTGAAGTGGTACCTGTCAGCATTCCACGCTGGGAGGAAAGGCTCAGTGGCCAAGAAACCTTACAACCCCATCCTGGGAGAAGTCTTCTACTGCCACTGGGACCTGCCTAGTGAAACAGAGGAGCCTTCACTGAGCACAGTAAGATTATGAGTGATTGTTGAGCATCACACTTTTCAGTGAAAGACAAAAAGGACTTTACACATCACTTAAAAATTCAGAAATTTCAATTAGTGGCATTTCAACCATAAACAAGCATAAAGAGAGATGACGTGTGGACCATGATGCTACCTAAAAGACAGAAACACATGGTTAAATACAGATCATTTAAAAAGGTGGCAGTTTGTTTGAAAAAAGAGATGTCTACATTACAGAGTGCAGTTTGCATGTATAAACATTAAATATAGTGCAGATGTTGCAAGAAACAGACCTTACATAGGAGGATGTATATATTTAGTAAAATGTTCTTTTACATCTATAAAATCACATCCTATAATGTGTAGTTTGCTAGTTTGTGTTTGTATGTTTGATGTGTTTGTTAAGAATTTAAATTTGTTACTACTTCCTCTTTTAAAAGCTATGTTTATTCAAATTAAAGCTCACTTAAACAGCTTAAATTCTGTTATGTTTAGCACATTGTAATGATCTGTGCGAAGTTATGTTAAACTGATTCTAGTTGTTGGAACTGAAGGTAAAGCCACCTTTACAAACACAAACGAAGCGAAGGTTGATCTTTTTGTGTCAGAACTGGCTGCTTTCATTTTTTTCCAGCTTTTGTTTTAACACAGTCTCTTAGATTTACCTTTCATATGTTGAATACTATGGAAAACCTTCTGTCCTCATATAGACGATTGATTCTTCTCTTCTCCTCCAGGAGACGGTATCAGATGGTCCAGTTCCCTGGTCTTCAGCCAACAGTGTGCGTTTCGTGGCAGAGCAGGTCTCTCACCACCCACCTAGTGAGTGTCGAGCCTTCCTCTAAACATTTACACAACACTGAAAGCTTACTGATAGTACAGTCAAGAAAACAGAAACATAAAAATCCTGTTGATCCTATGTGGAACTGTGTTATCTGAGTCTTGAGAGTAAATTAAACAGATTTTTTTTAAACAACGCTAGCTGGGTGATTCTTGATTTTGCTTGAACTTGACTTTAAGCCCCTGTAAAGTGAAAAAAGAAATCTTTGGTCTTGTTGTATGACAAGTGTGTCAGAAGAATGAGCTGAAGCCACACCCACTTACGAGAAATATGATCCCCTCAAATTTAAAAAAAATGCTTCAACCTGAATGGACTTATGGTCTGCTCCGCTGGACCTGTCAGCTCTCTGTGTCAGCAAACAGAGAAACCATCACATTTATGTCGTGACAGGCAGTTTAGAACTAAAACGTCTCAAAAAAAAGTTTAATTTTCCCATCCATTAACTCGTCGGGTATTATTTATTCTCATTTTCTGAGTTATGTGAAGTTGTAACTCTTTCCTGTTCATTACAGGTATATTGATCTGGGAGATTTACCTCACAATGAACAAAAACACAGCATGTAGCTAACTTCCAATTTTCAGTGAAAGCAGTGACATAACAACAGGCTGTATTAAGATAAGCGGCTCAGTGATTTTATATCATTGTAGTGTTAGGAGGGTAGCGTAATCCCCCATCGTGGGCTCATATATTCACCCTGCTCAAATTAAACCAAGCCAGGAAAGAGGTGAAAAACTAGCAGCCTAAATCCAGAATTCAGTCACACATGGATCTCAGTGTTTTCACATGTTTACAGTAACCTTAGTCGAACATATTTAATGTGTTTAGACACCAATTTTGGATGTCACTTTACAGGGTATAGATGTTGTTTCCACTTCCTATAGCTCTTAAATGCTTTCTCTCACCTTTCTTTAGTTTCTGCATTCTACGCAGAGTGTTTGAATAAGAAGATCCAGTTCAACGCTCACATCTGGACCAAGTCTAAGTTCTTAGGCATGTCCATAGGTGTCCACAATATTGGCCAAGGTAACACAAAGCACGGTTTCATACACTCTAAAAAACCTAAACACAAAAGTTAAAGCTTCATCAGAGTTCTTTTCTCTTCTTGTTTCAGGTTGTGTGTCGTGTTTGGAGCATGATGAACATTACATCCTCACCTTCCCCAATGGATACGGCAGGTATGCATTTTCTTGTTATTCCTGTCTGTGTCGTCACCATGATGAATTCACATCAGTCATTTACAGACAGTATGTTTGACTGACCTGAGCCATCCTGTTTAGGTCCATCCTGACGGTGCCCTGGGTGGAGCTGGGCGGAGAGTGCTCCATCTCATGTTCCAAGTCGGGCTACAGTGCTAACATCACGTTCCACACCAAACCTTTCTATGGAGGGAAGAAGCACAGGATCACTGCTGAGATTCTGTAAGAGAAAATAGACATTTTAAGAGTTCAAAGACTGAGCTATGGATTAAAGACCCTGATATTTTTTTCTGAATATCACAGTCTAAATCTGTTTCTCCTTTAGCGCACCAAATGACAAGAAGTCTTTCTGCTCCATTGAAGGAGAATGGAACGGAGTTATGTATGCCAAATGGGCAACTGGAGTAAGTTTGTTTCTTTTTCTCCAGCTTATTTGTTTAAGTGATGTTTGGAGAAAACAAGAGTGTCACATTACAGCAGTTAGAAAGTATTTAGAGCCCTTTCCTTTATTGTTGTGTTGCAGCCTGATGCTACAGTGAGAAAAAAAACAACATTTTTATTCTCATGAATCTAAACTCAGTACCCCATCATGACAAAGTATTTATACCCTGTGCAGAAACTGAGCTCAGGTTCCTTCCATTTCTCCCTTATGGCAGAGTGGCTAGTCAGAAGCCTCTCCTTCTCATGAAAGTCTGCTTGGAATTTACAAAAAACAAACCATCCATATGAAAGCCAGTCCTGGTTGCACCAAACTTCTTCTATTTGAGAATTATGGTGGCCACCGTGGTCAGGGGAACCTTCGGTGCAACAGATTTTTTTGTGTCCTTCCCCAGATCTGTGCCTTGCAACAATCCTGTCTCTGAGCTCTGCAAGCAGGTATTTTGACCTCATGGCTTGGTTTTTGCTCTGATGTGCATTTTCAGCTGTGAGGCCTTCTATTGAGAGGTGTGCACCTTTCTAAGTCATGTCCAAGTAGTTTATTTCACCACAGGTGGACTCCAATAAAGGTGTTGAAACATCTCAGCAAAGATTCAGAGAAATGGGAAGCACCAGAGCTAAATTACATGTTTTTTCCAAGGGTCTGAATACTTGTGATATTTAGTTTTTTTATTTTTGATAAATTTGCAAAGAAAAATAAAACCTAAAATTCTTTGTTCACTTAGTCATGATAAGGCACTGAGTGTAGATCAACTAGAATCAAAATGTTTTTTTTTAAATTGTAGCATCAGGCTGCAACATAACAAAAGTAAATGAAATGAAGGGGGCTGAATACTTTCTTAATTTAATGTATGCTATAATTACCTGTACTCATGGCAAATAATGATTTGAAACAAGTCAAGAGATTTAATCATACATTTTTTCTCCACAATAGTGAAGACTCCAGTGTTAAGTATATCAAGTACCCTTTTTGATACCAAAGTGATGAAATTGTATAAAAATTTACCTTAACTTAATCTGATAAGATTGCAAACATAAATGTATACCCTAGCCTTAAATGAGACTGCTTATTACCTGGGACACAGATGGCCTAGCATTTAAGTCATGTCCTGTGTACTGAAGCTAGTTTTTTAAGCAGGTAGGGCAGGTTCAAATGATACCTCTGGCTCCTTCTCCCTTTAAATTCCTGAACTACACACTGTCCTGTCCTCTCTGAATAAAGGGAAAAAAACTGAATTATATTTTTAAAAGATCATGTTATTGTTCATAACATTTTCAAAATATCAACAGTATTTTTATTTAAAGTACAGCCTGATTAAGTGTGATTGTTCACATACTTCTGCCTTTTTGCTAACTTGGCTTTAAATGATCCCTTTTGCCTCACAGCACTCGGTGGTTGTTTGCTCATGTACAATATCGTTAACTCTAGTCAGTTCTGAGCTGCAATATCTGTTTTAAACAAACTAACTTGTTTCCACTGAGTTTAATAGATAATTGAATTTAATTATACCATTTTGGCTATTCTAAACCACATCTCAGGCTGTACTGGGTCAAATGTATATATCCACATTGTTACATTTGTAAGCAGAAATAAATGTATTTATTCATAATAGAGCAATAAGCACTGATTATATATTTAAATCATACATAAATACTAATTTGATGTTGTTTGTGTGCATTTCCAGGAGAACACAGTCTTCATTGACACTAAGAGGATGGGCATCATCAAGAAGAAAGTGAGAAAGCTGGAAGACCAGCTCGAGTACGAGTCCCGAAGGTAAAGGAAAAAATTGATCCATAAGCGTTCTTTTCTATCATACAGCCATGGATTCAGAAGAAAACCCATACCAAGTCTTACTGTGTTTGACCTTGACCTTTTCAATTTTCCAGATTGTGGAGAGATGTGACGGTTAACCTGAAGCTGAAAGACATAGATGCAGCAACAGAAGCCAAACATCGGCTGGAAGAGAAACAGCGAGCTGAAGCCAGAGAGAGGAAGGAGAATGAGCAGCAGTGGGAGACCAGGGTGAGACTGTGTGCCTCTGTTCTTGATCTAAAGAGAGAAAAAAAAAACTTTATTGATACAGAAAGCAAGTTTACAAACACTGAGGCATTACCACCTTATCGTTTTCCTTTATAAAGCAACAGCTACAGTATGCATGCTTTGAATGTAAACTGAATAAATCGCAGCAGTATAGTGTGAACATATGAGCAAAATAAATCATTAACTTTACAATGGATTTAACGCTGGACAAAGATCAGTGTTAGAACTGCAGAGATCAGCATTTCTAATGATTGTTTTAACTGTTTCTGCAGCTTTTCCACGAGGACGGGGAGTGCTGGGTCTATGATGAGCCTCTATTAAAGAGATTAGCCTCTCAGAGGCACTGAGGAGACTACGCACACGCTGAAATTCACACACATATGCATAAAGAAATGCACACACAGCAGAGTCTTCATAAGAACTCTTTTGCAAAAAACACTTCTTTTCCAAGCCTTGGAATGACTGATGATTGATTCTGTATGTACACAGCTTTGCATTTGACTGTAAAATAACAATAAGTTAATGAATGAAATCAAACGGGAAAAGCATCCAAGATGTATCAAGAAAATTAGTAACGCTCCTCCCCTTATTTTGGCAATGTTGCTTCCACCGCCACCGATACCCACCACCCGCCAACACAGGACTAAGCAGCGGAGACCAGAGGGTAGCGTCTCATCTCACAGCCACACCCTTCATCAGCTCCACAGGACGAGCCAGAGCAGCGCTCTTTTTTCTACATAAATGTTTTTTGGGGGGGGATTCAGGGGGGAGGGGAGTGTGGTTGAAAATGTTCAAATCAAACATCCCTTGAAAAATAAAACAGCGCTCTACATCTCAGGGAATCTGGTGTCTGAGGAAAGAAAGCTGCTGCCCCCTCTGAGAGTCTGACAGCCTTATAACGGTGGAATGGATGAATCTTAAAGGGGCAAGGAGAAACTCTCCGCTTGCCTGCTACTAGTTGTAACTGTTGTTTATATATAGATATACATATGATGGATATATAAATATATATTCTTTTTTATTTTCAATGCTCTTTTGTTTATTTTTCTTTCTGGCAATAGTGTAAAATATGTGAGGATATGAACATGATGGCTTTACATCTTTAGGAATCATTCCATTTCAAGTTATTTTTGACACATATTTTTGTCTTTCACACTTTTCTGTGTCTCGAGTGTTAATCAGAGGCAAAGCCCTACATAAGCCATAGCATCTGAACACACTGATCGGGAGAGCTGTGATAGATTTATGGAATATATGCAATATATAGATCATCAAAGGACAAATATGGATGTCCGTTATGCCAAAAAGGTTTAGATAAAAGGCTAAAGGGACTTCAAATCAGGCAGAGAACAAACTATCCTCTGAAAATGTTTCCATGTTACCTGATGGCATTTATGAACAAATGATTGTTTACATTTTTTTTCTGGACCGCTGGTCCATGCTAAGGACACAGGCTAGGGCTGAGTCTGTTTAGTCTGTTTGTTCTGCACATCACCTGTCCCTTTCTCCTCTCTAAGCCCATAGACAACAGATGGGATCAACTTGACAGTTCACTTTTGTGTTGTTGGAGGGTGAAGAGAGTGAAAACCAGGGATCAGAGGAGACTTTTTTTTGGAATAGCTCTGCTGGAATTGAGCCTGTGTTCCTCTGGCTCAGTTTTCTTGTAGACTTTTTTTGTCCAAATTATTTTCGGGATCAACATCTGTAGGGCAATATTTACCCTTCTGCACACCACTGCTTTTCAAATCAACATCCATTCTCTTATTTACAGCTGAATAGGTTTGAAGGAAATACAGTAACATTTGGATGAAATTCATAAATAAACTATTTTCACCTGAACATGACCAAGAATATCTTTTGGTAACATAACAAAGTTCCAACAGAGGCTGTTGTGTTATTTCAGGTCTACATTCAAAGGTTATTGTCTTTTAAATAGATTTGTTTGTACTAAGATGAGTCCTGTGACAGGCTCTAAGGTGACGAGTATATTTCTCCTGCTGTATGCACATTAAATGACAAACTTAATCCTCTCTAGAGAATTAAAATGACCCAAATAAATTAACACAAGCTTAATAAGAAACCATATTTTTTTCATCCCTGTTCTTGTAAATTATATTGAATTGAGGCCTTGCCATGCATTTCAGTATCGCCTGATAGAGCAATCAAAATGCATTTTTTATTTCAGTTTGAATATAACCATTGATTGTATCAGAATTTCCTGTTTATTGATGCATTATATTAAATTTCCATGAGTTTATTCCTGCAAGATTTTGTCATTGTTATTTCAGGTGACTATTACTAGATTAAGGAGGTTTTACAGGGCCCAGTGGAGATTAATCCTCAGAAAACATTGTAGGACTGTAATATAAACTTCAACATCTTATGTCAAAATAGGGATTAGAATTTTAACATAAGACACTAATTGTTGCATATTTTAGATGGGGGGGGCTCCACTCACTCTCCATTTGTGTGCAGTGCCAATAAAAAGTATTAACCCCCCTTTTATTGATTTTATAAATCCATCTTGGTCAATATAATTTGGCTTTTTCATTTAAAAATATTACAGAAAAACATCTAATGCCAAAGTGAAAACAGATTTCTACACCATAATGTCAAATAAAAATATGTCATGTAAAATAAGTCACTGCATAAATATTCACCCCCCTCAAGTCAGTATTCAGTAGAAGCACCTTTGACTGCAATCACAGCACTGAGTCTGTGTGGATAGGTCTCAATCAGGCTAGCACATCTTGACACTACAGTTTTATTCCATTCTTATTTGCAAAACTACTCAAACTCTGTCAGGTTGCACAGAGATCTGGCATGAACAGATCTTTATAAGTCCAGCCACAAATTCTCTATTGGATTGAGGTCTGGGCTTTGACTTGGCCACTCCAGAACATTTGCCTTGTCTTTAATTTATTTCTGTGTAGCTTTTGCTGCATGCCTGGGGTCATTGTCCTGCTAGGAAATAAATCACCTCCCAAATGGAAGTTCTTTTGCAGACTGAATGAGATTGGACTCTAGGATTTTCCTTTATTTTGCTACATTCATTTTGCCCTCTAAAGCTCCAGTGGGGATGATGTGATTGTTGTAATGTGCAGTGTTTGGTGTCTGGCGTCTGCCAAACATAGCATCTTGTCTGATGGCCAAAAAGAACAATTTTGGTCTCATCAGACCAAAGAACTTTCTCCAACTTGACCATGGAGTCTCCCACATTCCTTCTGGTGAACTCTTCTCCGGATTAATATGAGTTTTCTTCAACAGTTGCTTTCTCTTTGCCACTCTCCCATAAAGCTTTTACTGGTGAAGAACCCGTGCAAGTTGTTGAATGCAGAGTCTGTCCCATCTCAGCTGCTGAAGCTTGTAACTCCTACAGAGTAGTCATAGCTGCTTAGTAGCCTCTCTCACTAGCCTCCTTCTTGCACGGTCACTCAGTTTGTGAGGACAGTTTGATCTAGGCAGATTTCCACCCCAAACTCCAGGAGATGTTTAGTGCCTTGGAATTTTTTTGTATCCATCCCCTGACTTAAACTTCTCAATAACCTTTTCTCTGAGTTGCCTGGAGTGTTCTTTTGTCTTCACGGTGTAATGGTAGCAAGGAATGCTGATTGACCAGTGACTGGATCTTCCAGACACAGTTGTCTTTATACTACAACCACTTAAGGCACATTGATATTTTCATCATTCAATTCAACACACTCAGGGGAACCCCATTTCACTAACTTTGAAACTCCTGTTTTCACTTTGACAGTATAGACGTTTTTTGTAAAAGTAAAAAAAAAAAAAGTTTAAAAAAGCCCATATTAGTTTAAACATTAAAGATTTTCAAAATAAACAAAAGGGTAAAACATCCAAGGGGGGTGAATACCTTTAATGACACTATACATTTCATCTGGGAACTACTTCAAGAAATGAAAGTGGCTGAGAGCTACTTTTGTGACACCTGTAAAGTTTATCACCTAGTGTATTAAAAGCAATGATAGACCAGCATACACATGCCAAATGTCAATGTCTAATAAAGCTCACAATTTTGTTCAGAACATCTAAAATACAGAGTTCTATACGTCTATCTATAACCACAACAAACCTGAAATACACCATTTCACCACCTGTTCACCACAGCCTACAGTCTTCACTAAACCACCCCTTACACTCATCCTACCCCTCACATAGTTTGTCCATGTATATGTGTTCCTGTAAAGCGTCCTTGGGTTTCTTGAAGGGGCTATATAAATTCAAGATGTTATTATTATTATTATTATTATTATTATTATTATTATTTCATAGTTTCCATTACATATGAAGTTTCCCCAGATGTTAGGGAGATGGAGCAAACTCTACCCCTCTGAGAAAAAAAAACTGGCTAAAATGTATTAAAAGCCCCAAAAATTTGATTTTGGAGAACTAAAAGTCATTATTATATAGCCATACTTGTTTTTAGCCAGTAATGGCCAAAGAGCTAAGAAAGGGGTCTGCTGATATTTTTCCCATCAGCCAGTGCGACATCTCCTATAAAACCGCCCTGCACCCAGCAGAGGTCCTCACTCCTGCGCTCTTCGAGGTACGTATTACTTAGTGTCAAAACTTTGCAGTTCATTCTCATACCGTCGTAAAGTCGCTGTTATTTACCACTGGACGTAGGGGACATTATTTACATTTCTTTTCTTCTAAAGCTGTATTCCATTTTTGATCACATGCTGAAGTTTAGTTTAACTTTAGCTAACAGGGCTAACGTTAGCAGTAGGCCTCCGCCACGTGCCTCAGTGCGCGAGCATGGATGCACAATAGCCAAGATAAGCAATTTTAATTTGAAACTGCAGTATTGTCCCATGGCTAAATGATGAAATAAATGTTGGTAGGGACATCCGAATGAATGTGAAGAAACGCCAACATCTCTGACAGCATGGGACAACGGCTAAATTCAGATTTACTCGGCCTCCAAGCTAGCTGCGCTACAGTTGTGTGGCTGTTTTTACGAACAGCTGCATCATTTTTAAGCCTCTATTTTTAAGACTGAAACATTCTTTATTCTGGGTTGCTGTCTTGTAGATTCCTGTGAAATGACAGGAACCAATAACGTCACATCTGTAGCTTAATTAACTCATGTTTAATTTAGTGGGGGATGAAAGTGATTTCCTGTGCTTCTGTCTGAATTTGGATTAATAGCGTCAAATTTGTAGACCGGCAGTTTTAGAGCTGTAAAACTAAAGCGTTTCCTTTCTTACAGGTGTACGAGATTTGGCTACTGAACAAGACTGAGCTTGAGGATAAACCCTGTGGTTCACAGTCGCATGGAGTGTTATCAAAGGTTGGTTGTTCACACACAACTTTAAGTTTAACATGATTAGTTCAAAAGTTGGGCAACGCATTAACCTGAAATTTTAGGTGAAAGTGAACAAAACGGCAGCAGATTTTTTTTCTCACACTGAGGTGAATGGGGAACACTGCATGTCACGTGCACCCGAGTTTTAGTGGCATAAAAGATTTGGTGAAGGCAGAGGATGTCTAAGACATGAAGATTCTGGGCGTTCATGCACATCAAAAACTTGTGAAGTCGTTTGAATAGATTCTACTAGATCCATGACTCAGCATGAGAATGATGGCAGAAATTGTCTCCATTGATAAAGAGATGGTCTGTCAAATTTTGCATGGAGATTTTAAATGCCAAATGCCTTGAAGGATGAGAGTAATTTTTTTTTTGCCCCAATGTGGTCATGCTGCATAATTCAACTGGAAGTCAGTGATGAATTAAGTGTAAGAGTAGTGGACAGAAGAGATTTCTGAGAATTTTTACACTGAGACTTCCTATTTATAAACCTTTCTTTTTATTGTCATGTCCAGTATGGCCCTGAAATATGTCTATATCCACAGGCCAAGGTGGAGTCTGAACATGGAGCAGGGAGCAAGTGGTACTTCGAAAGGTAAGGCCAAATGTATAAATGGCTGTTTCTAGTAGACTAATGCTTCTTTGAGGTAGCCTGTTGCAATTTTGAGAAAAAAGCCCTGCAAATAAAGTATATTCTGTCCTCATACTTAAGATTAGTTTACATTAAGTCAGTGGCTTGGAGTTGCCAGTTGGTTATACTATGTTGAAATTGTTTTGAAAGAATTGATTTGAAGTTGTATTTCTAATATAAAGTGAATAAACTGTACACAGTGCAACACTCAGAGAAGCATGAGTCTGCCTTTACATCTGCACATCGTCTCTGTGCTGCTGTGATGACATTTATTTGCTACTCTTGACACCATGGATGACGATACCTCCAACCCACCAGTTGAATTATCTGAGGCACAAACCAACCTGTTGCTTACCTGATTTAGGTAATTGTGATTACTTATGTGCGATTTGTTTCCCCAGGTGTACAATGCTGGTTGAATTGGCTGCAAAACATCCGGAACAGGTAATGAGCTATCACTTGTTAATGTGTTATTGCCCAAAAGCAGCTGTCAATGATGATTTTGTTTATAAAACAATGGGAATCTCTCTGAAAAAGAGTGAAAGATGACTTTTTGCTGATGCAGTGCAGACTACAAACACCTGGACTCATCTTTTTATGTGACAGTGTATGACCCTCAGTCTTTTGTTTACAGATGATGCAGTCTTTTTTTCGTGGATCCTGTTTTCATGGTCTTGGATCATCTCAAGGTGAGTTAAATTTTGGCTATTGAGTAAATATTTAAAAAAAAAAAATCACAATAGCCTGATGCAATGATGATCGCATAGTTCAGCAGATTACACCGTGAAGAATAACTATCGTCTTTCGCTCCTAGCTGATGTGTCGGCTCCCGTCCTTAATGAGGAAAATTGGTGTCTGAATGGTTTAGTAAAACTGTTCTCTTGATTTTCAGACAAGTGGCAAACTGCTATGAAGTCAAATTAAAGGTGAGTTTAAAGACTAGTTTACAGTTTCATTAATGTACACCTGATACAGTGATGAGTGCATAGTTCAGCAGATTACATCATGAAGATTAACCATTGTCTTTCGCTCCTAGCTGATGTATCAGTTTACACGATTGGTTTGGCTGTTCATTTTCTGTATCAATTTTGACTTTTTCCTTAATTTTCAGCTGCTGTAAAGCAAACCCTGCTAGAGGGCTGACTGTACTCATGCCAAAGTGGAGGTGAGTAAAAAGACTGATCAGGCATTTTTAATGACATGTGATACAATGATGATCGCATAGTTCAGCAGATTACACAGTGAAGAATAACTATCGTCTTTCGCTCCTAGCTGATGTATCAATTGCAGACGCACTTGGCTTTATGTGAGTTTTTTTAAAAAGGTATTAACAAATGTCTCTTTTGTCCAGATGTGTAAAGCCTGGCTGGAAAGGAGCATCTTTAAAGTCCTGTGTCAGTGAGTATCCTCTAAAATCAGGACTGGAAAGTTTTACATTCAGATGTGATGAGTTAGAATCAGGTCGCTGATCCAGTTGAGGAAATTGGTTATTAATCTGATCTGGGTAATTCAAACATTAATCTTTTTTTGTGTGTAAACATTTGTTTAAAAGCTTGTTTGTTTGCAGGTACGGTGCAATTGATGCAAAAGAAGTTGAAGACATGGTGAGTGTGAAAATGTGACATCTATCACCTCAGACTCAGATGACTGGTAGCATTGGTGCCATAAATGCACATGGACTAATTTTGATGCCATACTTGATGATAATAAATGTAGTCTGTCAATGTCTACATTCATACAGTGTTTGTGGCTCATCTGGGTCTGAGCTGTTCTAAAGCTGGGATCTTGCTGCTAAACATGAACTTGGTCCCTGTAAACTGACCTGTATGATGACTAGTAAACGCTGACTTTAAACCATGGAGTCTGTTATATTAGCTCTAGCTGATCTGGTCATCTGTGTAAATGTTCATCCTGATGTCTGGAGTGTGCATTCAGCTTGAACTTCTCTCTTACAGGCTCTACTTGTTGAATTTACAGGATGTCTTGAAGACTAGCTTTACAAGAGGTGAGAATGCAACCTGTCAGAACCAATTTTTAGCTTTGGGTTCAGTGATGTCTTGTACAAATGTCTGACCTGAACTTAAATGTGGAGCCTGTTATTACTGAGGAACCTGGTGAAATAAACCTAAGTGGTGTGGTTACTTGCATATAATAAGGCAATTCTCTTATCTACAGGAAAATGCTTGATTTCCTCGCACTGATCTGGGTAAGTTGTTTATTCTGGAAGCACTTAGAAATTAAGATTCTGATAGAAATGTTCTGTGGGTGTTGCTGCAGAAGCTGCCACTACCAGTGATGAAGAGATTCTGCCAAATGATTTCTTTGATTATAACCCTTACCGTTCCACTTTTTTCTGAGGTCATGTGGCCAGTTAATATCAGCTCTGCTGGCTTGTACTTGTCAAACTTTTTTTTGTTGCTTCAGATATTTTTTTTTTTCCCCTCACAGGAAATGCAACTGATAATCCATTTTTGCCCTGTGTTGCAAAAATCCCATCTTTTTAATCAGTAGTCTAAAGTGAGTATGAATCAAAGTAATCTGAAGTCTTGATAAATGCTGTCCAGTTGTCTGTTATGTAAGGTGCTGAACATTGTTCCTGCTCTCTCAGGTGCTGTCCTTTGGTGAAAGCCTGTGGGTAAACCTGCGACTACTGAAACATGTCAAATGCTGTTCAACTTGGTGTTAATAAAGAGATTTAAAAAAAAAAAAATGCTGTCTCCTGTACTTCTATATATGTTACAATCTTTACTATAAAAATGGACAAAACATCACTAGCATTGGGTCCACTGGTGCCTTGAAATGAGTGCAGTGATCATGCACAAGGGGGCACAAATTGTCCACATAAAGGATACACTACCTTGGAAGTATAGCTGTCTGGGAAGCACCGGAAACGACGTAGCTGTCTATTTCTCTGCCACTGTCAAAGTGCCGAAACCCTCTGCTCACAAAAAGGGGGGGGGGTGTTACTTTTAACTCCTTACCTCCCGTGTGCGGCTACACATAGAAACTGTGGGGTCCCTCCCGCATGCGAGGCAAAGCAATTTTGGGGGGGTCTGCATAGCCTAGATGCCACAAAGGCTGCAGAAAACCATGCACTACAGAAAAGTACCTAGTCCCCCTGTAGGCATACGGAGCCAAAGATCGCACACCGCCCCGTACAGGAAGTCAAAACAAGCGTTCCCTTTTCACTGTAAAGGGGGAAGGTGGTTGAAGAAATCTAACAGTAAAGGCCACCACCAGCTAATGTCCAGGTTTATATAGATGGGAGAGACGTATCAGTGTTTAGTCTCGTTTCGACCGACCAGCGTGTTCACCGATGTTAATGCGGTGGTTGCTACCTCTGCTCGGGGCTCTGTCCGCAGAGGCGGACTTCTTTCAGTTTGATAGCATTTCCAATGTATCCACTTACTATTTTAATTACTTTTATTGCAACATATGGGAGGGGGATTGTCAGCCTAACCAAGACGATGCCACACAGCAAGGTAAGACACTGAACGGAATGAAATGTTTGAGGCTAAGACATGATGCTAGCCAGATTTACAGCCTGGCAGCTGTAAGGGCTCATTCATTAGACTACGTGTAGGCTACCCTCTGCTTGAATTTTTTACATTTCTCGGTGATTATAAAAGCTGACTGGTTTTTGTGCTATTGATGTGTGCAGTTCCAACCAGGGACATCTGGGCAGGTTTTCCTCAGGACTATGCGAGCCTGCTGCACCAGTGGTACTGTAGTCTGGGCCAGTGCTGTGAAACTGGAGACTGCAGGATAACCAACAACATAACAGGTACAACACTCAAAGCTTAGTGTCATTCAGAACAATGATTTCTGCGTTTGTTTTATCATGCATTATTTTTTAAATTGAGTATATGAAGTGGGCTGCAGACTTCTTGAATTTTTTGCCTTCTACTTTGTGATACATTCACTGGCCATAACCCTTCATTTGAAATCAGATATAGGAAGCTTGGAAGTCAGTGATGATCAGTGAAATTACTGGGAAAAAGTCTAACTGCTATTTATGGGAATTCTCAGAAAACAGTTTCTGATTTGAATACATTTCATGACATCTGATCAACATTAAGCCCAGCTTTGTTTTTGTTTTTAATACTAAACGGGTACAATTCAGTTCAGGATACAGATCACAAAAAAACTTTTGAAACGAATGATATTGCATTATCTGTTCTAGAGCAAAGCCACTGAGGTTTCAGTGGCTTGCAGAGAGACATTTTTTTGCTTCTTAAAAGCTGCAAATTTAAATTAATTTCAATGATTGCTGTTTAATGTTTGATATATATATAAATATATACATATGTATATGTCAAGCTACTGTGAGTAACTTTTGATTTGTGTTGATCCTGGTGCACGTCTTTCTTTTAATGTGCAAGTTGTGTTGATTGCATAAGTCAAATGCATCACTCTCTTGCAATGGAATATGTGGGAAAATGGCTGTATTGCCACTGTAATGTTCTTGCTTTGACATCTACCGTGTTGCAGCCTGTTTCCAGACATTAAAAACTATTAGAAGCAGTCCATTTTTTGCAGATGGCATTATTTGCTTTTGTGAGTCATATAGAGACACTAATAATAATTGCTTTTTGTTTTGTAACAATTAACACTTCTCAAATGAGCTTTAAATGTCTCTATCTCACAGATGAAATACTAAGAAAGAGCACCGACCCCTAGCTGGGTAGGGTTATTATGTATGGGCTCATCTTAAGCATGCTTCCTCTTTTTCTCCCCACACGTGCAGGTCTGGCGAGAGACCTTCAGACGAAGCTTCACGGGCAGCACCTGGCACAGTCTGTGGTTCTGAAAGCTATCCAGGGTTTTATCAATAACCCAGAATCCAACAAACCCTTGACGCTCTCTTTTCACGGGTGGTCCGGCACAGGCAAGAACTTTGTGGCCCGGATCATTGCAGATAACCTATACCGTGACGGGGTGAAGAGTGAGTGTGTCCGTCTGTTCATTGCCCCGTTCCACTTCCCACATGCTAGACTGGTGGACACGTACAAGGTAAGATGTGCAGAGGTCCAGTTGGCTCAGAATTCAATTGTCTGTGCCAGGAACAAGCTGGCAATGCTCTTGTGACCCTCTACTTGCTTCATCTGATGTTTGGTCTGTGTTGTAATGTGGTGTAGGAATAGTAAAGATCACTGATTGGACAGGTGATTCAAATCAAATATTAATCTTGGCCTGGTGTTTGTGCTACTGGGTTGTGAATGCCAGCCTGGTCCAGTTTAAACACTTATTACATAATTCCTGTATCAGATTAGAAAAAATGTTGAAACTGTATCATTACCCAATTAAATCCTGATTCTAAAAGGCACAGAAAGACTTTGAAACTCACGCCTTCAAAATCTGATCAATCTGTAGATTGCTCTTCTGCTGCTATGATGAGAGGTGATGCTTAAGGTTAACAATAAAATTTAAACTTTACTTAACAATGTTTTCTTTTTTGCTTGAAAATAAAAACACAAACTATGGTTAAAAAACATACCTGAAGAAAGTAACAAGGAAGATTTAATTATCAAGACTGTTTCAGTGATAGCATACTACCTGTACGTTGTAGAGTAGAGATAACCTATTTTATGGGAATGTTTTACAACCATATTTCCAAAAAAGTTCTGCAAAACTTGAATATTAGGATTAGGAGATGTTTTGCTAGTTCTTAAAAAAATATCACACCTCTCTTACTACATCTGTCGTGTTTTTTTTATATATATATATTTTCAGTTCAATTTGGAGTTTCAGTGATTCTAAAACTATTACATTCTAGTTTATTTACATTTCATACACCGCCCCAACTTTTTTGGAAAAAGTGTTGTGTAACCTCAGTAATTGTGTGCTTGTATTCTAGTTGTAATTTCTGGAATATGTATTTATATCTACAGTCAAAAACTCAAAGCACTTTATTTGACGTGGTCTTGCCTGTCTGTATCCAGGGCCAGTTGAGAGAAGCGATACGGGACTTAGTGCTGCGATGCCCTCAGACTCTGTTCATCTTTGACGAGGCTGAGAAGCTTCATCCAGGCCTCATCGATGCCATCAAACCCTACATGGATCACTATGACAACGTAGATGGCGTTAGCTACCGCAGGGCAGTCTTCCTCTTCCTAAGGTCAGTTTACTTTAGGATCCCCCTTTGACAACTCAAAGTGTGTAACATTTTTGACCCACATATTCTGTCTCCATTAGCCATCTCTATGGGTTTTTCATGTTGAATTTCTTCTGGCAGATATTTAGCTCACTTAATTGTAGATGTATACAGTTATGTGCATACATTTTAGCTATGTAGGGTGCAAGGATTCATCATGTGGTCTGATGTTGAGGGAATCTTTTCTTAATCCTGCTCCCACTGGATTTCTGACCATTACCGCCCTCTCCCACAGCACCGCCACTCCTGCCCGCAACAAGTCTGTCGTATCCCTTATCCTGCACAGATTCTGACAATTCATGTTAAACATTTAGAATAACAGTGTGTTTAGTTAAAGGAAGGGTCATATTAATGTGTTCACTCAAGCATCACCAGCTTGACAAAGTTGTCTCCCCAAATGAAGGAGAAAACAATCACAATACCTATATTTTGGTTATGCAAAAAGGAGCCACACATTGATAAAAGAGCAGCTGGGAGCCACAGATTGAATTAACTCTTGGTTATAGCTTAGTAAAAGTAATGTCAAAGTGATATTTACCAACCTTATTTTCACATCATTGATTTTTCAGTCATGCAGAAGTGGACTTGTTTCCTAACCTGGCATGCCAGGTGGCACCCGTCCAGGTGGAAAGCCACTCATAGACAGCGATTTGGAAAGGGCAGAGCCTTTGAAAAAAAAAATTGGAGGGTGATTGGATGAACGTTCTGTCTGTCACATCTTTATGGGCCAATCAGAGCAGCAAAACACGTGATGTAGCCGCTACCAAGCTGCGCCCCTACCGAAGGAGTAAACTCCATATAGAACTGCATAACGCGAACCATGGTGACTTTAGACATATCAGTACACGACTTTTGTTGTTTTTGAAAAGAAAACAACTCACTGCTGTTTTTTGTTCTTCTTTTAACAAAGAGATGTCATCAAGTCCTGATAAAACTGGCTATTTAGCAGCATCCACACAAATGTCTTCTGCCGTATCTGCACCGGCCTCTTGCCCCTGCTTGCTTATGTCACGACTCTGCCGCTCCCAAAAGTACTGCCCCTTGATGCTGATTGGTCCTGTCACTTTCTAACTGGGTCCAAACGGTTCAGACGGGAGCTTTGCAAGATAGATTCGCCAGTGAGAAACATGGAAACGGGCATATCCATCTGCTTTGCAAGGTTGCTTGTTTCCTGTTCTCTGGAAAAAATACAGCATGAGCACTTCCGTCAGCTCTCACAGACAGACGGCTAATCTTTACTCAATTAATGCCTTGTCAGAAGATTTTTGCAATAAGGCCAATTTGTATGGAAATGGGTGTTTTTTTCCCCCGAAAATAACTGCATAATGGCTCAGCGTCTTCATACGGTACATTAAAACTGTGCCTTTTAACTCATTTACTGAAGTTTCAATAAATTCCAGTTGTTTTCCAGTTCTGTCCCTCAATCTTATGAAAACTTCATTCATAGATTGGCATGGCTTTGTTTTTGTTGTAAAAGTCTCAATCCTCTTTTCCACGTCATTTGTTTAGTTCCTTCAAAGTAAACACTTGCTTTCCCTTCCAAAATCTTGTGTTCCAGGAGCCACAGCAATTTTCTTGTCCACCCGCTCCCACCTGCAGCGATATCAAAAAAGCCCACTCCTGCCAGATTTGCGTTGGGTCCTCTAGTCCAGTGGCATGGTAAAAGCAGCTCTTTTATTGCAAGAAAAGGAGATAAATACATCTAAATATTGATAAAACATTTAAATGTAGCCATTATCACAATAAAACAGAGTAAAACAAAACCTATAGATGCATGTTCTTTGTAGACTTTTGCCACCACTTTTTCCAGACACATTTGTGACCCACTGAAAACTGCTCCTCGCCCCACTTTTGGATCCTGACCCACCAGTTGGGAACCACTGCTCTGGTCCTCTAGTCTGATGTGTCATCACCTAAGGGCTGGAGATGGGGGGCAGGGTCAAGCTCGACACACAAGTAGATCGCTTGGCAGTCTAGGTCGACTGAATCGCTTTTTCCAGGCCTTTTCACCCCTGATGATCCGCCTAGAGACCGCTGGCAGTTTTTGGGCCCCACAACCAGGGGCACGTGGCAACACGACTACATTTTACCTTTAAATTATCTTTGTTAAAATACATTTTTCACATTGAGTTTACATTTTTAAGAGTAAAGTTAATTGTCATTGTCTTTTACATCAGTTTATACATTGTTACAGTTTTTCTTAAAATCAGGTGAATTATCTGTTACATCTGTAGTGATGTAAAGTCTAGCTACCAAAGCCGGTACCCCTACCCGCTTCTGAGTATCTCTGACAACCCCATCTAAAAATATCGAAATATCCTTGTTTTTGCTGTCTCTACAGTAACATTGGTGGAGCAACGATCAATGATGTTGCGTTGGATTTCTGGCACTCCGGTCAGAATCGAGAGGACATCGGCATGGAGGACCTGGAGCATCGGCTACGAGCAGAAACTATGGAGTCTCAAGGTATTCAGCAGAAGAACTCAGCTGGTGTCCAGATGTTAAACTATCCTCAGCAATCTTTTTGATTATCAACTTCAGCTCTCTGCCTTTTTGGCCTGTGCAGGAAGTAAACAAAAGTCTTAAGGGACCCTTTTTCTACCAAGTCTGTTCCCAGGCTGCTGCTGAGCTGGAGCCTTACCACAGTTGGTTTAATCTAAGAAACCTGTGCTGTCAGTGTGAATGTTAGCATGTGTCTGCATTTTCCAAGCAACACGAGCGCTCATAACTACATCCAAATTATTTTTTCTTCATGCTTTTCTGGCTCAAAGCCAGTTCTTTGACTAAGGAATAGTGGCTTGGTGGAAAATGGAATCAGAGATCTACACACTCATTTTACATGGTGATGGAGATATTGTAAGAGTTTTTAGGGCAATTTTAACCCTCCAGTGTAGTTAGATTAAAGAGCAGCCATGTTAATTATAGATTCTTGAAAGGATCAGCCCTCTCATGCCCTTACAAATGTTTTCTGTCATAATATAAACCAATTGCTTCTGGAATTTGATTTTTTTTTCTGTCTGGTTTTCTCCTTAGGTGGGTTTGCTCAGAGCGAGCTAATGTCCGGTCACCTGATTGACTTCTTCGTGCCATTCCTGCCTCTCGAGTATCGCCATGTCAAGCTGTGTGCACGGGATGCCTATGCAGCACGAGGTCTGGAAGCAGATGAGGCGACGCTTGATGAGGTAGCCAAAGCCATGCTGTATGTCCCGAAAGAAGAGAGACTGTTCTCAGCACAGGGATGCAAGTCCATACCCCAGAGGATCAACTTCTTCCTCCCATAGAACGAAACACAGACATACAGAAAGAGGAAAAGGCCTGGAGGAGGTGTGTGATTGCTTTACCAACCCATCTGCATGCAGAGCCACAGAGGAGATGTGTCTGCTCTGCTACACGTAACCCCACCCACCACAGATGCAACACGTGTCTGACCAGGTCCCTCGGAGAAGGCTGGGCAGCAGGGCAGATCCAGTACGAGAGGAGAAAGCAGCAGGACTCCCCGCTGTAGACACAGGAAGTGCCAGATGGTCATCAGGTGCAGTGTGGCAGCTCCTCTTCACCTGCCTGAATCCTCACCGTATTAACACTGAGAATATAAGAGGAGGGCGTTAGGAGTTGTGCAGTATGTCAAAGAGGAACACTGATGCATTTTATCACAATTTTTATGTCAATGCATCTCATTTTTTATGTTTAGATAAGGCCAAACTTCATGTGTCAGTATTTGCATGTTAAATTATCAGTGCTCATATGTTTATTGATATAATTTGTGCCATATTTAGCATCTTACCGTTCTAGATTATATTTGTGGGGTTGTTTAGATGCACATTTTGTGCTACTCTAAGGATTTAAATGGGAACATGCAGTGAAAAGTCTGGAGTGTGAAACTGTCGACAAACTGTGATGCTTGAAATAGTTACTGAATATGTGTCAGAGGATAAGGGTGTATTTTGAAGTTTGCTTTTTTGTGTAAATATGTGTCATTACAGTGATTTTGATTATTTATTTTATCCGTCAGTTTTGATCAAATCCATTTACAGAATAATATTGGTCATTTTGATGCATTTTTACATATCCATTTTATTTTTCAATAACTTTCTTCATTTCTATCATTCATGCACCCACTTTCACTTAATCTCACAAAGGTTTAGATTAATCTGCTTTAGTGATTTTAGCCCTCAAGTGCTGAGCCACTTTACCTGAATGTGAACAGAAATGTGAGGTATGGAAATATGGTTTGAAGAAAATAAACATTTATTGTAAACTCATAAGAGTGTTTTATTTGTCAAAAAAGTCACCCCATATATATTTTAATGGTCAATGTATCATCTCTTTAATTCCCTGCATGGAGGGAAAATATCATCTAATAAAGTATGGAGGAAACAGCTGTGCTTAACTCATCAAACAAACAAAAAAAAAAAAACTGGCCACAACTGATTGGGTCACAAGAATTACACCCACAAATGGGACCCCACCCTGGACGGTATCTTAGACAGTGTTTCAAAATGGGACCCCACCCTGGACAGCTGCAGAGGAGTCACATGGTGATGTTTTACACTTAGTTCTTGTTTTTGTTGCACAGCTACAATTTGAACATATCTTGTCTGTATTGTATACTAGTAAGTTATTATATAGCCTATAATTCCATAAAATTCATTGATTTGATTCATAAACCTGGATAGTGGTTTGCACAGTTTATGATGTGTGATGAGTTGCACATTGGCACTGCTAGTTCACCTGCGTCATCTCCACCTGGTGCGTTTACATCAAGCTGTGATAAAATAATTTTGCACATGGGGACATGAAAGCTTGTACAGCCACTGTTTTCTGTCTATTTTTTTGCCAACTGTCCTAGTGAGATTCCTCTGTACACTGGCCCTCCTGGCCCAAAGCCAGCCCAGCCCACCAGGAATTCTCCCGGTTCTCTAGATTAGCCATCCGGGCCTGAATTAACCTATGCATTAAGAAAAAAGAGGAAACCCCTATTAACCTTTTATTATACTCTCAAAAGCTATTCTTTTTAACATTTTACTTGAAAGATTTTTATTTTTTTATTTTTAATCAATATCATTAGTAAAATGATATAATTTTAAAAAACATATTTGTAAAGAAATTGATATTGGCATCAGGAGTCACGATTCATCAGGAGTGAATCATTGGCCTGATAAATGTATCAATCATCAGACCAGTCGAGATGCACAACTCTGTTACTGTCAGCCACAGACACGGCCCAGGCTAGCTGTTGTGCTACAGTGTGTTAACAATTACACATGATGAAATTGGTTCCAGAGTATCTACACACAAATGTTCCAAGTAACCTTTAATGTTATTTTTAAATTATTAAAAGCTGAATGTTATTATAAAGAATATAGTACTTAATTCACGGTTGTATGTGTTCAATAAATGGTTGTGAAGTAAAGTTAGCTGGTCTGAGCCATGAAACTCTAGGGTTGAAAACGAGCTCCACTCCAGCCCTGCTTAGCTTAGACTTTATTTTTCCCATATGGAAATTTTCTTTTTACAGCATTATATCCACCTGACAAAGAAGACATGAAAGAAAGGCAAGGAGTGAAGAAACTTAGTTCTGACTTAATACTTTACATCTTTGGAATATCACACACAAGAAAGGGGTGCACATGAGCCCTTTGACCTTGGAGTTTTAAAGTTGAATCAATAAGTTGATGCGCCTTGGCAGACAGGTGTGCAAAGTCTAACCAAAATCTCTCAAAGCATTCTAAAGATACTGTGTTTTCAAGACTGACCTGGAAAATAAGAGGTGAACATAAAGCCTAATGACCTGGACCTTTGACCTATGACCTCCAAAATCTAATCAATCCAACCTTGAATTAGTGTAAACATTTCTATATGTCTCAGCTTATTGTGTTCATAAGAATGGCTAGGATTTATAGATGGACAGAAGGATAACCTGGAAATAAAATGCCTTTTTATGCCATTTAATAATATAAGCATAGTCATGTTAAACTACTGTATCTATAAACCTGCAGATACTATATTCGTACATAGTCAGAGTAATATCACTTACACGTTGTTAAAAAGCAGAACTGCACAACTTTACTTTCATACTTTTACTCAAATGTCCCACAATCCCCCTTTTGTCCACTAGAGGGCATCATTGATTCATGAATAGAGGCTTGCAAGAGTCACAGCTTTAAAAATTTGCAGTGCAATAAAGAGTGAGATTAAGGAATATTCTGACATGACTGTGTTTAAAATAGAGTGTTGTATGATCTGTAACTGTATCTACATATTTTCCTTGTATATGTGGCCTAAAGTAGTGCTTCATAAAAGGAAGGAGTTTAAGAGGAGAACACAGACAGGAGACTGTCTAGAGGACGCCTTTTTTCGGATGAAACTAGGACATGTGCCTGCATCCATGCAGCTGGCTCTCATCATTTCTTCTCGTCGCCCCGAATGACCACCACACAAAGTTCACCAGATGCAAAACACGCAGCTTGAATCAGCAGGATCACAGGGGAGGAGAGCACCCGGGAGTGAGCGGGAAAGAGTGGACACGCTCACATTTGAGGGCAGATAAATGTACACAAGAGCACTCACACTGCGGTCAGTGTAGAAGGACACACAACACACATGCATACACAAGCACACATCAGGCCTCCTTGGTGTCACCCCCATGCTGTGCGACATCATTCACTCAGATTCCTGGCCTGTGTTTATTTTCTCTGATCTCTGCTCTGATTAATCGCCTCATTGGTATGTCCTAGAAGTTTTTGTTTTTGCTTCTGTCTCTCCTCTTTCACGTCCATGTGAAGATATTACAAAAACATTCTTGATGAGCTGTCAGTCATGCTATAAATTTGGTATTTGTGTCTAGTCTTGGATGTACTCTGTTTCCTCTTCACAATAACAACTTTTATATCTCCACTCATATGTGGAGAAAGTTCTGAGAAAGTGCCAGAGGTGATAGCACGTGAGAAACACATAAACATCATGGAATTCCCATCATATCACACAGCAGGCTGTTGGTGCCGTATTTCTTGGCATTAAACGTCTCACGCCTGTGAATCAGCTGTGGTGCATGTGATTGGAGATGCTGCAGCAGGAGAGACAAGGTAGGGTCATGTTTACATTTTATGTCACTCTCATGTGCACACACTCATTTCTGTGGAAGTCTGACGGACACTAAACCTTAGACCACCACAGCTCTAGTGCCAGTGGATCCAGCAGAAGCCTTTTCAGACAGCTGAGGGAAAACAAAGCTGAGACAACATCCTTGTTATGTTTCTAGAGCTCACAGTGACAGGCTGACCCACAGAGAGGAGAAACATGAAGGAAGCGAGGGTAATAGGAACACGAATATACTTTGCTGATTTTAACATCAAACTATAACAACCATATGTGCATCAGATAAGCCTCTTTGTTTGTGATAGTCCTTTTTAATAAGATATTTTTCGGGCTTTCTTTATGTCTTTATTTAAAGAGATGAGAGTGGGGATGGGACATGTGAGAAAGAGGTCACAGGCCGAACTTGAACCCAGGCCACCCATGTGCATGGGGTCAACTGCGCCCCCTAGAAGTCCTTTATTTATATCTTAATAGAGAAATTCAATATTATACTTCAATATTATTCAGGCTTGAATTTAACTGCTGACCCTTCAGTTTCCAACCCAAGTCCCCACAGACTTAACTCTCCTGCCCCTGTCATTTGAAGAGGACTTGCAAGCTAATCAGGGAGAGAGTGGGGGCTGACATGCAGGAGAGGAGCCACAGGTCGGATTCAAGCCCAGGCCTTGAAAAAACATCTCCCACAAATGGGGAGAGACCCAACCGCTAGTCCATCCATGCCCTCAGTGACTGCTTAAACACAACTCTTTACACTCATCATCGATTGAAGTAGCATCGTCTGATAAAATGTCTTTAAGAAACCCCTCCTGGAGCCTATAAATGGATTTCAGTAACGTCTTATTAAAAAGTCTTGAGACAGAGTTTAACCTTTTTGTTCTCATGATTTAAAATGGATTCAGGCCACACGACAGACTGATATTTGAAGGCAGCCACCACGATCTGTCATCTGGTGGATGTTAGCCACCTGAACTCTGACTCTCTGCCTTTTTACAATCAATCACGTGAAAACCAAAACTTCATGTCAGGCTGCTGGGCAGCAGTTTGAGACACAGGATGAGGCAAACTGTCCTCTGACTGCCAAAGGCATCAGGCTCAGAGAGCAGTCAGACTGACGAAAGAAGAGCGAAGGGCAAAATTGAGCCAAGCTGGGTCTTCAAAGTCCAGGAATGGCTCAGTTACCAGGCTTTTTTTCTCGTCTAGGACTATAGTCAGGAATACTGATCAATGTGAGACAGTCAGTCTTCAAATGTTCCTGTAGTTATGAACTGAAAATATATTTTTATGATCGTAACAGTCCTTGCTTCCTTTTTCATATCTGGTTGTCTTAATGGCTTCACTGACCCTTTCATAAACCAGTTAAACTAATAAACAATGTGATACAAAGTCACTATCACAGTAACATACTAATTTAACATTTGAAGAAAAATAACACATGTATTTCTCAATCTGATCAATAGGTTTCAAAATAATTCAGATAATCCAAATCGGACAGTCAGCTGACCATTGCACTCTCTTGCCCCACATTCCCGCCCTTAGTCCAGACTCCCTCTGGAGAATTTGAAATCAAATATTATGAAATCTTTCCTCTCTCCTGACTTGACATCAGTGAGTTGAGAAAGTCCTGTCAGAGCAGACCGTTCCTGACTGCTGTACGCTCACATCTCAAGCCTCCTTTCCCTCCACGGCACCGGCAGCTGTCTGTATGTATGGAACGTAAGGCTCATTCAGTCTCTACTCTGCTGCATTCCTCCCATATCATTCAGATAAAACCAGCTACAAATGTGGGAAAGAGCTTATGCAATGTAAGGAAAGTATACTCTAGTGAGCATGTAGGCCTACAGTAGAGTATGTGTGCTGTCCTGCATTGTATGTGTCAGTATCACTGTGTGGCTTTACATTAATCCATGTCGAATGTGTGTGGGAATTTGTGTGCAGGATGCAGAGTGTAAAAGACAGTGGGAGCTCTGTTGGAGCTGAGTTAAATGTTGACATGCAGCAACAGATGTGCAGCTGCTAACCCATATGTTCCTGTATGTGAAGGTGTGCTCAAATGGATGTTGAATATAAATTTGTGTTTATCCTTTTCTTGTGAATGCACACAAAGTATAACAGCAGAAAAAAACTAATTCTGTGTGACACTGTCATTTTAGGATTTATCTATTATCTTTATACTAAGGTCTCTTAAAACTCTTAGTGAAGGAAGTCCCCGCTTCCTCCTCTGACTCCACTCTACCTGACTCCCCTGTGGTGAAGTCTCTCAGAACGATGGAGCTGGCTGCAGCACATGGATGCCTCATCACCTCAGTACTTTGAACAGTGTGTTTCAAAGGTTAGCTTTCTTTTCCTCAGAGGCATCTAAATAGTTCATGCGATATTTATTTTACTGATTAGATGAAATGATGGTGAAATGTTGTTGAAATGTTTTGATTTATAATTGAGAGACTGGAGTTTTTAGTCAAACTTCTTTCCCACATTTTCAATTTTTACCAGATGCACCAGTTTAAATGTTCAACAGCTATAACTTTGTACTGAAAGTCCTTGTTTGTGCTCTGTCTGTCTAGACCTATTTGTAATCTTAAATGCAGAAATATTCTGGTTGATGCTTCTGTATATGTGTTTTCTCTAAATATAGTTTTTGGGTCTTTTTATGCCTTTCTTCAGAGAGGAGAACAGTGGGTAGAGTTGAAAGCAGAGATAAAAGAGTGTGAGAGAGACATGTGGGAAAGGAGCCGCAGTCTGGACTTGAACCCAGGCCACCTGCATGCATGGGGCATGATGTAACTGTTAGACCATCTGCATCCCATGACAGGGTTTTTAGTGATATATCATAACCCTGGAAACCTTTGAACACAGCCCCCTATGGTCATAATGAAACTTCTTTGCTGTGCTTTTTAAGGGCTCATCCAGGGGCTGGCAAGGGGTGACAGAGACCCCCCTAGAAATCTGGTTTGCCGTGGCATCCCTTAATTACCTCCGCCAAGGAGGTTATGTGATCTGCATGGTTAGTTAGTTAGTTAGTTTGTTTGTTAGCTAATTAACTCAAAAAGTCAAGGAGGGATTTTGACGAAATTTTCAGGAAATGTCAGAAATGGCATAAGGAAGAACTGATTAGATTTTGGGACTGATCCGGAGCACCGTCTGGATCCAGGAATTTTTAAAATGATTCTTCTCTATTGGGAGATAGAGTTTATGGCGGAGGTCTGCGCTCTCTGAGTGCTTTTCTAGTTCCAAATGCTGCCTGTCTATGGCTTTGTCAGAGGACAGACTCCAACTCAAATACATTTTTTGGCTTTGTTGCTGGCTGCTTGTAGCTGTCGTCGTAAGACACATTTGCTTTTGTTTGCTAGATGGGCAAGCAACTGTGGAGTCGGTTGTCTCCCAGTCGGAAGGTTGTGGGTTTGACCCCTAACTCCTGCTATCACATATCAATGTGTCCTTGGGCTAAATGCTTACAGCTGTCTGATGGCCAGTTCTCCATGGCAAACTCTGACATCAGTGTATGAATTTGGGTGTGAATGAGAATGAATGAAGAGGTGTAAAAGAGCTTTGACAAGACAACTTAAAAAACACTACACAAGCTTAAATCCGTAGACCCTTTACAGGCAGATAGATGTCTGGCTACACCACTGCTTGGGTCAAAATATAATACTGATCAAACACCACAATGAGAGCACCTTTGAGGAGACAATCAGATTTCATGTTTTGAGAAGTGTTGCAAAAAAAAAATCTGGTTAATTTTGATAAATTTATCACAGGGGTGAAAAATGTGATTAAAAGTGTTTGCCATCACAGGACTGGCTAAAGTAGTTTTTTAATTTCAGTTGGAACGCATAAAAATTCTCCAGGCTTTACTATACTGACTACTATATGTCACTAATATTCCTCAATTTTATAATGCACCTTTAATGATAACTAAAAGAAAATGATCAGAATTGTTTCTAGTGGCCTTGTTTGTTTTTGCTACATCGATAAAATCCCAGCCTATTTGATAAACAGTTAAAAACTCAGGAGCAATGAGCCTGCCAACACTATATAAGAGCTGGCGCACATCCAGTTCTCATATAGCTTTGATACATCAGACAAAAGAGGTTTTATCTGCTTTGTAAGATGCAATTCTCATCACACTAATACACGTCCAATTAAACCAAAATAATGGTCATTATCGAGGATGTGTGGATGTTGCATTTTGTGTCCATCTCACATAGCTGATACACATGATCCATGGTCATCTACAATTTGCATTTTCACCTAAATTTTCTACCAAAGTAGAGTTTTAAAGTTGATAGCCCTCCTGCAAAGGTCTGTGTTTGGTATCTCTTCATTTACTGGAAAGTGTGGACTAAAAGGTTCATGAAAGGGGCAAACGCCGTTTATGGTTACAGTGGTTACAACAAAAGGCAGGCTCGGTGTATGTAGGATATAAACACACAAATGTCGTCTGCTTTTGCACATAAATACACACAAACACTTGCACTCAGCTCATGCATCATTGAGTTTTCTTGCCAACACAACCCCTTCACGTCGTCCTTGAATGGAAGGATAAAATACTGGCTCCCTCCCTTACCCTCTCTCTCTCCCTTCTTTTCAAGTCCTTCTGTGGCTCTTTTACGACCTTACTGTGTCTTTAGAGACTCATAAAAGCCTGAACTCTCAGTGGGGAACTTTTCTGTCGTTCAACAAATCCTTACCCTCATCTAATGGATTACTGAATGAGCGATTAAAGCCCTCTGGTGTTGCTTAATTAAGGCTTTCTCTTTGCCACAAGTGAAATGAACCTTACTGTACTGTTAGTGAAACCATGACTCATGACTTTTTCCAAGTTACTTGCAGATTTTTCCCCCTCCAGCTGGCCTCAAGGTCTCTGCAAAGTTTCTGAAAGACGCCTCATCACCTGATGAGCCTGGAGAGTGATGGCAAAAAAACAAACAAAAAAAAACAGAGTAGAAACATACAGATAATAAAGAACACAATGTGATGTGTTTGAACAACAGTGAGAGGATGGCCTTGCCGAGGTAGAGTAGGAATGTGCAAGGAAAACTATTAAAGAAACAGCATGAGGGAGGATTTGCCCAAGATCAGAGTTGAGGCACTAGAAAAAACACCGGTCAGTAAACATGAGATTCAGCAGCCACATCTCCTGTTTCTGGCTGTGGATCAAACGCACACTGTGCAGTGTGAAAGCCACATACTGTAGACACATGGTGCAACCCCCTGCAAACACTGGGGGGCCCAGGAAAATTGGCACAGTAAGAAAAGGTTTGCTGCATCATCCTGTGAAACCAAACTCTTGTTTTTATTTCTTTCCCTTCTCAGTGAGTCATCAGAAAAGATGTTTACTTTGAGGATCTTTGTTTGTCTGTTAGATGCATATTTACATCTCACTTTCAGAGAATTTGGGCGAGTGTGGATAACCGTAAGTTGTTATCTTTTATGATTTGTGTTGGTCTTCAGTAGACTACGCAAGAAACAGTGAACAGAGACTTAAAAGGCAACAGATGGAGTCAATTTGATTCATTTAAATATTTGCATCAGCTTGAAACCTCAGCACCTGAAACATCTGTACGAGACACATCTGTATGAGTCTGTAGGCTACAGCCTACGTAATCTGTCAGTTGTGCACACGGAGGAATGTGAAACAAATGTGCAGCCTTTTAAGTTTGTAACGCTCCAGAAGAAAAAGGAGAAGAAGCTTTAACAGGAAAGTGAAGGAATTCCTCCACAGCAGGAAATAAATGTTCTTTTTGCAGTGATCTTTTCATTTCCTCAGCAGGCTTTAGGGTTCAAATCCAAACAAATTGAAGCTCAAAGAGCCTGAAAAATATTACACTGTGACATATTAGATCTACAAACAGGCCATAACACTATAAAAATCTGTCTGCCTTTTACTTTACCAGTGAATCTTTCCTGTTGTCTCTCTCTTTCAATATGATATCATTACACCTACTGGTATAAGGAAATGTCTCACTTATTCAGCATATCCTGGGTGTATCCTCATCCAGCATATCACATCTCTGCTCTGTCGCTTATCTCTGCGTGTCTCTCTTTGGGTCATATACAGTATCCTGAGAGATCAGAGGCTCTGGGAGAGGCGTTGCTCTTCTCTCTAATCACAGGGTTGGTCCCTCTGGTCGGCTCATAAGCAGCACCTTCCTAACAATCACTGGCACAAACACACACACACATCTAAACATGAATACACATACTAACTGTATACTTGAGGATACAGGATAAAAGACACAGCAGGTTATATTTACAGAGGCCAAATATAGAGAAGCAGTTGATGAGTGAGGGTGGTTCAATGCAGTAAATGTTTTAAAAGGGAGGTGAGGTAGTTTCTTGAATACACAACTTGATAAAACATTGAAGCCTAATATATTAAACATACCAGGGTGGGTTTTCATAGCACTGTTTCTAGAGCATTTGGATGTCTTTAATTGGATTTTTTAACAGTTCTCTCCAGGAAGAAATGCATCAACCGCTCATGGTTTTTCCCAAATTCAGTGACATAAAGAGATACACATATTCAGAATTTTTAATTCATCTGTCAAGGACTGTAGTCAACAAAATATTAGTTTTAAAACATCTATATAGAAAATTAAACGCATCATATTTCCTGTGCAATCACTTTTTTACTGATTTTTTCTCCTTTATCCAAAATTTGATGTTCATCTACTGACAGGAGCAAAACTTCCTTCACAATTAAAGCTCTTGTGAGGAATTTTTGGTTTCTTTATTTTCAGATGTGTTCTTGGGCTTTTGAATCATTTATTGGACATAGGAGGACAGTGGATAGAGTTGGAAATGAGACGAGACATGTGGCAAAGGACCACAGCCCAGATTCAAACCCGGGCTGCCCGTGTACATGGGTAGCGCCTTAGACTGCTAGGCCATCTGTGTGCCCCTGGAATTGTCAGTTTCTGGTGATTTTGGGCCCCCAGTGGACAAAGTGAAGCCTCTTATCTCTTTTTGCTGATTTTGTCGTTGCATGGGAGGTTGATGTATTTAAAAAAATAAATAAATAAAAAGTAAAAATAATACAAGACTGATTCAGACTTTTCCTCCAGTAAATTGTAAGAATAAAACGCCATCTCTGCATTTATGTTTGACTGCCAGTGTTTTAGGCATTAAAATAACAAGAAATAATCAAAGTTTGTGCCAATAGTCTCATTTGGTTTAGTAGCTCTTAAAAAAGCATCACCATTGATTTCAGTCAGTTTAATGACCAGATAAAAACTCAACACAGTAGCTTTAATATTTATATTTAAACATTTGGGCTCATAAACAATGAAGAGGAGGGGTCATCATCAACATAATAGTGTTGAATTGTGTGTTTGAATCACATATTAGTCTACTTTACCACAGTATACTTCATCGTGGTACACAGAACTAATCTTGATAGCAAAATCATCAGTGTTAATTCAACTCCCATCGTTTAAAATTCAACAATTTTTTCTGAGTTGAAATAATGCTCACAGATTCTTTTCTGATTTTAGAAGAAAAATATTCAAACTTCAAACAGACTTTCTCAAAGATAAATCAAATTCAAAAACAAAGAAACCGTATCCTGTAATATCAAACAGTGGGTGATATTTGGGTGCTCCTCTCAAAGAACATACTGTGCGATAATATTATCATGGGGAAATATCTGGGCTATAGGTCAGCCTGCTTTTTGTTGCCCTCCTTTTATAGAGGTGTAACGTTGTCCCATGCAGATGTTTTGCCTTGAAAATGATCATTAAACTCCCACACATGTGCTCAGACACATTTCTCTCATGCCCGTCTCATGCATCTGTTTCTGATTTCCCTGATTGTTTTTTTTTTTTTTTTTTTTCCTCGGTGCCCCCGAGAGCTGAACAAGCACTTAACATCTTGTTTTGATTTTTAATGACACGTTATGAGACAGGAATGCTCTTAAATTAATTTAATTCATTCAAATCTTTAGAGCTTTACTGTGACATGCAATCATAAGGCATGAGACAAGACACTGGGTTTATTTGTTACCCTCTGGGGGGGTTTGTCATTGTTTCAGAGTTTCACACTGTTCAGTGATCCTCCAATGAGAGAGGGGACTTTTTAACACACCCACCATGCTCAGAAGATGGGTCTAAGATTGGTACATTGTAGACTTGGCTGCAAAAAGCATCAGCAGAGTCTGAGAGGGCTGATGAGGCCAAACCACGCAATCTCTATAAATACATACATGTATTTAACTTTGTCATTGAGGCTCTGCTGATGAGTTTTCAGCTGGTTATAAATCAGGCTCATACCATCATTCATGTCTACTGAAAAGAAAACATGATCAGCATAATGAATGTTTCTGTACATTTATGTTTTATTCATGCAGTCTGCCAGATCAACATTTCTTTTTGTCAAAATGACAGAAATATTTGACTGTTAGGATCAATAAGGCAGAGTATACTGAATGTTTTAAGAAGCTACTTGCTATGTGAGGGGGTGCAAGGTTTGGCAACAGAGCCTGGTTACAGACATCAGACATCCATAAATTACACATTTTGAATGAGAATATTTGTTTAAAAAGTCATATTCCGTATTCCGGCCATGTCCTGAATCTGGTTCCCAGAATGCTTTGTCTGTGGCTCCTGTCTGTCGGGAGCACAAGCTCTATGTTAAATTCGTCCACAAATATGAAACATTGTTTACTGTTTAGTGTTTTCACCTCATAGAATAAAGTTTTTAATGAAAAGAAACCATTGCTCAAGAAAGGCAGCAAGCAACTGATATGGAGGGAGCGCAACGCACGACTTGTTCATCATCACTTGGGCATGTTCAGTGAAGCCCTATTTAAAAATGAATAAAAGTTTTAAAAAATATATACAGTTTTGAAAAAAAAACCCAAAAAACCCAAAAAGGTTATGGATGTCTAAGTGCGTCTGAATTCATGGATGTCCAAAAGTGCATGTCTTTATTGATGTCTGCAGGTGCCTCTTAGATATGGGTGTGCCAACATTAAAAACATTCAAAGTTCCTCACAGGAAGTTTAAAAAAACATGTAAGAAAAACAAACGTTTGCTTTATTTAGAAAAGATAAAGTTTGAACTTTTAGATTTTTTTCAGAAAAATAGTTGATTATTCTATAAAGGTGTAGCTATAATACATCTTGATGTATTGTATTAATTAATTTATTAATTCTTGATGGATTGTATTTATTGCAGCATTTCGAGTTGTTATGAATTTATACAGACCATACAAGTCCTTTATTAGACAGTTTATGACCTTTTAGTCTACTCTACAAATTATAATTTCACATTGTAGGCCAACAAATGGAAAGTGTATAAGGAGAAATTCTGAAAGCATCAATAAAATAAAAGCCTATAGTATAATTCTGATTAATTATCTTTCAAAGGTCATTTCAGACATTGTAATGATAACTGCTGTGAAACAAGCTAGCTGCTAACTGCGTACGTATAATTAGATTAATAATAGACGAGCGCTAATCCAACATTTCTCTTTTTTTTCTAGTCTCAAAGGCTTAAAATATGTCAGATAAAACTTAACTGTTATTCCAAATATGTTTTAAACCTCGAAGTCTTAAAGAATTGCAGTAATAGTCTCGGTAAATACTGTTCAGGCTTTTGACAGACTCCTATCTGCTCTGCAGTTTCCACCTTCTGTGAGAAAAAGGTTGTGAATGATTTTGTTTCAGAGCTGGTACAAAGTTTAAGCCCCGCCTCCTCACCTTCTAGCCAATCAGGTGTGAATATTTAAATGAGCCACCCATAAAGATGACTTGTAGCGGCATCTGTGACAGACCATAAGAAACTTTACTTTCTGACCGGTTCCCTGCATTTAAAACAGAAGATTGGATTACACTGGTCGAGTGCTTTGAAGCAACTTTTTATTCCGGATATTTTTAAAGAAAAAAACAAAACCCTTTCAATAATATGGGAAAAGAAAATTTGAACTTTTTGACTGTTTGGATATTTTTGGGAAAAATCTTTGCAACTTTTTCTTCTGCTCCTACCCTCAGCACCCCTACTGTGTTTGGTAAGACTCACCTGTTAGTTTGTGGATACTAGTCTGACAGGATTTTAGGTTCAGGTGTCATCTGCTGCTCTCATGAAGTGAACATATGAAGAGAGCAGGATTAATTAATGCATGCTGTTCGATCTGACCGACAGTAACCCCGAGAAATGCTTTCAGACTGCAGCTCTGCAGGTCTGCATCCCATTTCATACCATTCATGTCTATGTGCATGAACAAAAGCCGCTGCCAGAGGCGTTTAGTCTTAAAGGGGGAAACGTGTAAGGAGGAAAACAGTCATTCAACAATTTAGCTCTGAAACACTTAGTTAGTTAAAATATCAAAAATAACTCACAAAAGATGTTCACTGAGAATGTTGTATATCTTAATGACGTTACTTCAACTTTAATCCTCTGGACTTAGTAGATTTGTTTTAAAATATTAAGGTTAACAAAGACAATAAAACAATTAAAGCTGTTCACACAGCCTTTTATGCATGTTTTCATTACTTTTACAGAACTTACTTGCAATAAGATAATCTTGCATTTGCTATCTTTAAGGTTTTACATAGTTTATGATGGCAGAAATTAGCTGTCGACAAAAGGGGGCGACACTGCCATGCTGTACACCCCCACACTGAGACATTAGTGAAGTGGTCACCTCAATAGACAGTGAAAGGGAGCATAACTTGTGTAAAAAAAGTTATTTGTTCTCTAATCCCAATTCTGTTGGGAAACATTTAAACAACAGGTTGAGCATGCACAAAATTGCCCCTTTCTTCTCATGCCATCATTATCTAATGATCTTCTGTTTGTGTGTTTGTTGTTACAGTAAACAGCACAGTCGGTGCCACAACGCTGCCCACCACCACTGACTGGATCTCAGACTTCACAGACATTCAATCCAAGTTCTCCCTGCGTACAGCAGAAATCCCAGATGATGACATGTGCTACATTGTGCCCGGCCAGCCCGAAACCATCAAAGACTGTAAATTCAACCCAGAAACGCAGACTTTTGTCGTGATTCATGGCTGGACGGTATGTCACACTTAAAGGAAATCTGTCCTCCTTATTTAGAAAATCATTTTAACATGGATGTTTATCATGTTTTGTGAGTTTTGTGTCTTTATGTCAGTGTAGAGGATCTCATGTTATGTGTCATATTACTCATCTGGTTCAGGGACATGGATAAAATAAAATTAGGCAGAAAACATGTTGAAATAATGCTTTCATGTTACACATTTAACATTTAGACTTACATAACCAACAAGCTGAATATAAATGTTGTGCCAAGCCCTAAATAATGAGCCTCCACACAGTTTGATGAGATAAATGTAGCAATGAATTTACATTCCAGCACAGAGTTAGCTCACCAGAAACAGTAATCTCCTCTTCTAATGTGATTTAAAGCCATTCATGCAACAAGATTTGACCCCTAGCTTCTCTCCAGGACACAGAAAGAGGGTTAAGACCGGAATAAATCATGCCATACTCCAGCTGACCTCACAAATGTGTGACCATGTGTCTGTGTTTGTTTCTCTAGGTAACAGGGATGTACGAGAGCTGGGTGCCCAAGCTTGTGTCAGCTCTTTATGAACGGGAGCCCACTGCCAATGTGATCGTGGTGGACTGGCTGGTTCGTGCCAGCCAGCACTACCCCACCTCTGCCGCCTACACCAAACTGGTGGGCCGTGACGTTGCCAAGTTTGTTAGCTGGATACAAGTGAGTGTTTTCTTTAGACAACTTTCCAAGCTGGCTGACAGCTGCCTAACAGCTGGATCAGATTTGTCACATCCTCTAACAAGTGCCGTTGGCTTACTGCTTTTTGGGTGAACAAATTATCACCGCATTCTACATTAATCAAGCAGAGAAAGGGAGCAGCAGCAGAGAGTGTGTGACACATATGTTACTGGTGATGTCATGTTTTTAAACCCAGCAGGACGGCTTTGGATGTGTTTGGCTACTGGGTATGATTTTAAATGCCTTTAAAAGTCTTTAATGGCTGTGTTTGTGGCTTCTGGGGCTCAGTATTTAGTGGATATCTGCCTTTGTTTGAGCAACTTTAATAAAGGAGGTAAGGGACAGTGGCGCAGTTAGTGCTTATTTGTTTTTCTACTGTTTTCATGGCTTTAATGTTGAAACACTGCACAATTTTGGAAGCACACAAAATGACACCAACAATTAAATGTCTTGGATTTACTCTGAGATATGAACACAGCCTGATAGTAGTTTAATCCCTGCAGAAAGTCTGCAGGTTTCACTTCAAACTGTCTCCTGGCTTGTCAGCTAGGGTTTCTGGCACATCTCACTTGTCACCTCCCTTTCAGAAAGAGCTGCAGCTGCCCTGGGAGAGGATTCATCTTCTGGGTTACAGCCTGGGAGCACATGTGGCTGGAATCGCCGGAGACCTCACTGACCATAAAATCAGCAGGATTACAGGTGAGAATCCATCATCTTCCTCTCACATTGATGCTACATTGTATGATTGGAAAGTGGGTCTTCACAGTCATTTGATTTGTTGAGCTTTATGCATAAAAGCAGAGTCTTTCCACTTACAAATGTCTTTTCAAAACCATATTCAAATTATTGCAGAGTTTATTGCAGAGTTTTAACAAAAAATTGTATGGGGGTTTGTTGTTGTATAGAAGAGATGATAATAATCGAAAACAGAAATATAAAATAAAAGCAATTTTCCTGCAATCAGGTTCTTGACTGAGACACAGGCAGTGAAAATAAAACCTATTAAGCAATATATATCAAATTGGGTAATGGAAAACTACGGTAGTGCAGGAAGGTGCAGTATATTTTGTGCAAATTTCTTACAGCATAGAGATCCACGTACCATGTGTAATGTGTTTAAACAGCTGGAAATTTGGCTTTGATTGACACTTTTAATGTCTAAAATCAGACTCTGAGCCAAGGACTTTCATACAAACTCACCATACTGTAAAGTAATAAGGATCTGATCTGTTAATAAAAACAACAAAATTCACTGGTGAAATATATTCAGTTAGTCAGTGCCTTCCAGGCCCATATTGTGCATGTGCATGTCTGTCAGTTCTCTTATTTGTTCATAAAAAAAAATCTTTGACTTGCTGGGAATAATAACGTTAAGTGTAACGTGCTGACAAGACTCCACATTTCACATCATTCTAAAATGAGCAAAATCTAAAATACATTTTGTCTCCCTCTCCTTCCTCCTTCTAGGTCTTGATCCTGCTGGTCCCACTTTTGAGCATGCAGACAACAAGAGCACCCTATCCAAAGATGATGCCCAGTTTGTGGACGTCCTGCACACCAACACCAGGGGATCCCCGGACCGTAGTATCGGCATCCAGAGACAAGTGGGCCACATCGACATTTACCCCAACGGAGGAACTTTCCAGCCGGGTTGCGACATCCAGAATACTCTGCTTGGGATTGCATCTGCGGGACTAAAAGGCCTCCAAAGTATGTACCTTAAATAATCTAACTTTCTCTCATTGAATTTCTGGTTGAGGTAATACTTGGGGGCATGTGTCTTTTATGTAAATAAAGGATTCAAGTCTGCACCAGATGACTTGTTTTCATGCCTACTCTCATTGTTAAGACTCCACTAGCTTAGACCTGCTGGTACCAATCTCCTCCTCTGTGTGACACTGCAGCACAAAGACACATATTGGCCCACATTAAAGTGATAGATATGCAACAACAATGTCCTAACAAATCATTAAGACAGACCTTTGTAACATTACATGGCGTCAACAGACTCTTTAAGCTTCCAGGGCTGCATTTAAAACATGGTTGCCTGCAGTCATAACAAAGAGTCCCAGCCTGTCTGGTGTAAAGATGAAAGTCTTGCTTGGTGTGTTTCTAAATGTTCGCTTCCCTAGCTGTTGTGCTAAAAAAAGTGGACAACTGAATGAGAAAGCCATCTGGGTTTGCATTCAGTCTGACATGTAAAGGATCGTAAAATCCCCACATGTGAAAGATGTTGCTCTGCTCTACACAGAGTAGCTTAGTTACAGTTTCTGTGTATTAATCCCTGTAGATGTGGACCAGCTTGTCAAATGTTCCCACGAGCGCTCCATCCACCTGTTCATCGACTCCCTGCTCAACACGGAGCAGCAGAGCTTGGCTTTCCGCTGCAAGACCAAAGAAGCCTTCAACAAGGGGATGTGTCTGAGCTGCAGGAAGAACCGCTGCAACAAGCTCGGCTATAACATCAACAAAGTACGCATGACCCGCAGTGTCCCAATGTACCTCAAGACGCGGGGAGTGATGCCTTACAAAGGTAAGGAATAGATGAAATGTCCTTTTTCTGGCTTTGTGCTTCTGTGAACGACTGTACAAATGTCCTGATGGGTTTATATTCTTAAGAGAGGATTAGTGGAGTTGAGTTAATTTGTGCACATTCCTTGAGCTGCAGACATTGAGCTGCTGTACATTTAGCTGTAATAATATTATCAACAGGAGAAGCATATAAATAAGAGTACACACACTTTAATACAGCCTAGTGCCTCCAACGAGCAGCCTGTGTTCAGATGGTGACATGAAGAGGAGGTCACGGGTATTTTAGTTGCATGAGGTATGCTAAGGTAATGCTACACCCCTGCATGTGCAATGGAAAGGTTTATTTAAGAGTTACTATTTGGCACAAGTATGAATGATGCTCATGGGTGTAAGTATTGTAATGCTGCAGTAGTGAGTGAGTGTGAAGGAAGCCCAATGAGATTATGCAGAAATCTGAACACAACACCATGTCAGTCTCATGAAGACAGAGAAAATAGATGTTACATAAGTGCTTTTCTGGTGTTTAAGTGTGGGAGAAGGGTTGGGGGCATGTCATGCTGTGGGATTGTGTGTCAAAAGTAAAAAAAAAACAACAACTCTCTTTCTTATAGTTTTTCACTATCAGGTGAAGGCTCACTTCTTTAGCAAGGACTCCCTGAACTTCACTGAGCAGCCGATGAAGATTTCTCTTTTTGGGACTGATGGAGAGAAGGAGGACATTCCCTTTGTTCTGTACGTGGAAATAAAACACTTAAACATGGCCACCATTTAAAAACAAAAACACAGACGCACACAAGAAATCAGATGGTCAGCAACAGTGTTTGCATTCATCCTGACACTAAATAAAGTCTATGTAGGCTCTCGTGCTGCTTACGTCATGCACATGCATGCACACATAACATACATGCCTTCGAATCTAAGAAGCTGACCTTTGACATTTGCTCCTTTCACTCTGCAGGCCGGCCCTTGAGACTAACACCACTCTGTCTTTCCTCATCACCACCGATGTGGACATCGGAGACTTGATGATTGTGAAGCTACGCTGGGAGAAGGATACGCTCTTAAGCTGGTCAGACTTGTGGAACAGCAGGCAGTTCCACCTGCGAAAACTGCGCATCAAATCTGGGGAACACCAGTCCAAGTGAGAAATTGAAAACATCAACAAATACTGACACTGCTTCTATAGATTTTACTATTTATTTCAATTATTTTCTGTATGATTTCAGGGTGATCTTCAGTGCAAAGGAAGGAGAGTTTGCCTACCTGGTCAGAGGAGGTGAAGATGCTGTCTTCGTCAAATTAAAGGAAGACAACAGGAGCCGTGAGGAGAGGAAGTAAGTTAAGAAGTAGCTTCCTCTATGCATTTGATGTGTGCCTTTAAAAATCAACCCATAATTAACTACTTATATTTTCCTATACAAATTCAGAATACATATTATCGCATCTGTCTCAGAACTTCAGTTAATAAGGAGAGGGCCCAAAGCTTGTGCCAGACTTGATGTGTTTTCTTTCCTGTTCATTGACGTCTCCTCCAAGGTTATAATAGTTTGGGATTTTTCATTAGTTTTTATTTCCATTTCGTTCCATTTCTGTGTTCAATTTCAGTTTATTTTTTATTAGTTATGACTGATGGTTTGCTAGTTTAGTTTAGTTTTTATTTTGCAAAATGCTTCGTTTTAGTTTTTATTAGTATTAGTGTTAGTTTTATGTTTTTTTTACAGATACATGTCGGGGCTGAGTGAGCGTCATACATTTTAAAAACATATTAAAACAGGCTATTCTTCAGTTATAATTTTATTTACTTAATGATGACTTAATGAATTTATTTACTTAATGATTATGCTTGAATAGTTTGATGTTTACATGGTTAGTTTTGTAACGCTCTATAGTTATAGTTACCCAGTTTTAGTTAGTTTTCGTTTTTTTGGGAAAAGCTTAGTTTTTATTTAGTTTCAGTTAACTGAAAGGATTTTTGAATTTTAGTTTTAGTTATTTGGTTAGTTTTAGTTAACTATGATAACCTTGGTCTCCTCTTCTCTCCAGGATGCACAGGCTGAAAATGAAGGGCAGCTCTTTTGGCAAGAATAATGCTTGAAGTTGCACTTAAACATCCACCTGCCCATCATGCATGCCAAAGATCAAGAGCACACAGAGACACTGGGAATGCTGTGGCAAGTTACTGGACTTAAACTGAATGCTTCTGATTTTCCTTTCTGCTGTGCCTCTTACTGCTTCCAACATGACCTTACCCACAGAGCTGGAAAACCAGTCGACTAAGCAGCTCTCTCTCCTGTCTCTGCAATGTGTGCTGCTGGAAAATGTTACAAGTGCTCTTTTTATAATGTGCTCAGATTTGACAACTTTCAGTAGATATGCATATCTTTGTAATCATATTGTAAGCTTTGTAGACCATTTGTAGGGATTTTGAAGTGTTATGAAGTGCTGTGTTTAGTTTGCCTATTTGAACTTGGATTATTGTTCATGTATAAATGATTCAGAGTGAAAGGCACAATTTAGGCACATCAAATTATTTTTTTCATCCCTTAAATGTACACAATGAACATTTATCTCTCATATTTGTCTTTACCTAACCAGTGATTGCCAGGGACCAAAGAAGTATCAACTATGTACTGAGCAGAGAATAACAGCAGTCTTTGTAAATACCTACTTTAATCAGTATTATATATATATTTTTTGAATACGAGTAACTTGTTAATATGTGATCCCTTGAAACTTTGCCTGTTCTTTAAATGCGTTTTGGTTACTGTGTCACTGGTCACTTTAGAAGGCTCTCTTTCCCCCTGCATGAAGCAGTTTTTGGCCTTTTCACAAAATTTAACTCGTGGTCACTTGTTGGGGTCCAGTACCATCTAGGTGCTCCCTTTACTTCATAAATGGGCCAACAGTTTCTCATTTGCAACATTTTACCTCACTGACTCAGTGAACAACATGTCCTTATTTTGAAAGGTCAGACATTGCTAACACTGCAGGTAAACATGCAGGTGATTTGTGCTGCACTGACCTACATGATAGCCATAATACATCTCAAGAATACTTCATACTGTATTTATTGAATGTACATTTATATATTTGTATATTAAGCTGTAATATATTTCTGCAGGCTTCGGTTGTCATTTGTGTGTTTTTTTTAAATGTTGCATTTTGTGATTGAATGCTTGAAGGCTTGGGAAGGACCAATGAAATTGGTCTCTTCTCCAGCTGTTCAGTGCATTTACTTTAATACACTGAAATGCAGTGCACTGTTTAAATGAAGAGCCGAAGATGGTTTAATAAAGAGATAAATTACATATTTCTACATGCCTGACTGCTCAAGTTGATTTTCCATTTATTAGATAAGAAAATAATAAAACTGTTTAACGATTTTAGACCAGAATTGGAGATGAAGTTGCCTCTTACTACCAAAAGAATGAGAAGCACTGCCTTGAAACTTTACAATAATTGAGTATATAATTCATATTTGGAGGAATTATGAACATCAAGTATACTTAAAATATGCTCCTTTATTTACTGCAAGCTTGATTGAGACCTCTCCACACAGACTCAGTACTGTGATTACTACATACTGACTAGAAAGGGGTGAATATTTATGTAGTCACTTATTTTACATTACATATTTTTATTAATTGACATTACTGTGTGGAAATCGTTTTCACTCTGACATTAAAGAGGTTTTTTTTCTGTCAAAAAAACAAATTACATTGACCACAATTGATATATAAAATCAATTAAAGGGTAAACATTCAAAGGGGTGATTATTTTTTATAGGCACTCTAAACTGAACCACATGTCATTTATAGGTGAGCATAAAATCTCACATATATTATTCTAATGAAAAATGAAACCCCGAACATGTTTGGACTGAAAATAGTTAATGATACATCCCCCTTAGATAATTTTCTTTGCATGCATGTTTGGTTCTGGCATCTTTTATCATCATGTCACATCATGTAGTGAAATTCAGTCAAGTCTGTGCCTGGGAGTATTTTTTATATCATCCCATCTACTGGAATTAAAATGATCGTCATGTCTGGAAAGCGGTTTGCAATGACGCAAAAAACAAAACAAAACAATAATGTGAAGGTTAAGGCATTACAGCTTCAATCATTTAATCAGTCTTTCTTTGTATACCACCGATTCATGACCAATGTTATCTCAACTCACTTTACAAAGAGGGCAGGTCTACACCATACTCTTTGTTAAATGATTTACAAAGATCCAACTTTAATGCAACATGAGCACAGCACTTAGCATCATTTAGCAAAGCTATAGGGACAAGGAAACTACCAGCTTTTACTAGCTTGAGAACAAAAGTCGATGAAAATTACTGGTTACCTGTTAACATGGAAAAAGTGAAATAAATATACAAGATGTATATAAGTACATGTGCATAAGTACAGTTTTTGGGTATTTGTACTTAGATGCATCCCACCATGATTAATGGCTGTGTTTTCAAACCTTCAAATAGAGACGCTTTAATTTTACCACAAGCCCACATGTATGAGCACCCAAAATTATTTGATTCTTTTTTATCAGTGCACCTTTCAACACCATGGAAAGTTAGTCTGCAGATAAAAAAAACCATACCTCCAACAATCAACAAAACTTTAATGAACAGATGTAATCATATAACAGCAGTAAACACAGATCATAAGGATTGCATTGGGTGTGAGAGAACATAATTCATTTTTTTATTATTGATGAACTGCACTGTGACACATTGTTGTCAGCAGTCTTTTTCCAACCATGACCTGGGAGGTAAAGGTGCCCTCCTGAGCAGTAGGCTAGTCACCATTGAGGTGTGCTTCACTAAAGTAGGTCCCACATGTGCTTTTCCAGCCAGGCTCTGTTTGTGTTTGCTAGTTTTAATATGGCTTTGTATATTGCTATTTCCACCATCGGTGAAAAAAATGGACAGTGTGTGCAAAATGTGGCATATTTAATACTTAGTACCTTTTGAGGTAAACTGTATCCTTCCTGGAGCTCTCTGGAAAATGCTGATTTTCTTTTCACCATGACAGTTTGCTTAGCTGACAATAAGCTGCGGGTCCTGTCAGTACAAGATGGACTGAAATTGATTAACACAGAGACAAACTATTGAGCTTCGACTTACAATGCATTAGCTATGTTTTTCTATTGGGTAAAACAGCAACAGACTGGTAACAACAGTGGCTGACATCTATACAGACAAATCAGTGTTGCGAGTGTAGTACATTATTATTATCATTATTCTAGTTTGTTAAAAGTGGAACAAGGATTGTTTAAAATCAGGAGATTATAATGTTTTAATGATATTTGTTATGACTCAGGACACAGAGGACCATTCTGAGCAAACCGGGACATATGATCAACCTACATATAGAAGTCTAGAGTTATCATCAGTATGTTATTCTATGGCCAGTCCTTGCTTAACTCTGCATGGCTGCTCCTTCACCTGTAAATGACTAGAGTACATCCAGTCTGACCATTTATTTTCAACACTGTCATTTAAAGTCCAATCCTTTATAAGGTCAAACTGCACAGAACATTTTGTGTTTAATCTGAACCACCTCTTGTCCTGACACAAGATGCGCAGTATTTCAAACTCCTCATAGAAAAGACAACAAAAACAATACTGAGCAGCTTAACTTCCAGAGTTTAAATCACCCTGTGGAGTTTTTCTCTTACAGTGTCACTTTTTTTACATTTTGCACACAGCCAACGTGTCTCACTAGAACACAATGTACAGTATGCAGCTCGAAAGACTAAGAAAAATGCTGTATGTATGCTTCTTCTGCCCTAGTATCACATTTTCAAAGCCTCTTTAGACAGCATTGGGCTCATAAAATGCTATATTCCACTAGTTTCTATTATACTATTAAATATGACATTTTGATTAACAATTGCCACATGAGCATTTCATTTTGTACCCTTAATTTGTAAAGTAATAACAACTATTACATCTGGTGCACCCATTTTTGAAAACCCTTTAAAGATGACCCCACGAGATCAGAAAGAATTTGGTAAAGTTGCAGCTCAAAGCATTATTGGCCTCTTATATCACTGATAGTGACATTCCTCTTACGCTGTACTTTGACAAAAAGATTTTTAACCTGCTGACAACAGTGAAGAGTTTACTCAGTGTGGTGTTGAACTGACTCTACAAACATTCATAAAACACATACAGCAATCTCAACCTATTACAACAAATATGTGTAATAGGTTGATTTTATGACTCTGTTCACTGAGGTCAGAAAGTATAAACTACTTATCCCAACTCCTCATGGTCACTTTGATGTATAGGGTAAAATTAGGACTTCAGCATTGGCTCTTTTGTGAATATCATCACCTTCAATGGCATCACAAAAACAGGTACCCAACATAAAAAATATGTGTTTCTTTAAATTAAAAAAAAAAAACTGGACAATTTATTCTTTAAATCAAAACTGGAACTAATTTTCAAGGGGAAACCTCCCAAAAAGATGGAAATATCCTTTTATTTTATTGTAATCATGTCAGTCAGAGCTCTGAGCCTGAATAAATAACACTTAGTACTGTGCCAGAGCATACACGCTTCTGAGGCATATATAACTACATGAACTATAATACAAACTGGTCTGCTCACGTTCTGCTTTCACTCAGCTACCTGTGTTCATAACAGTGACTTTATATTAAGACAGACAACATACCTCAACCTCATCCTGCTGTACAAAGGTAAAACCAAAATACATCTGTGACGAGTGCTGACATATTGCACGTTAGGTGCCAGGTCTGAGCAGTACACAACCTATTGGTTATAAGAGTATGGGTTTTACATCTTACCGCTGCTGTTACTTAGAACACAGATTTAACTTAAATTATTATTGTTATCATTATTATCATTTATAGGACAGATTCATGTGCTGGCCTGAGGCAGATGCAATTGAATGATTTGTTAGTGTTTCTTATGCTTCAGGTCACCATTTCTTATCAACTGCTGCTAATCCAGTGAGCACACCACAGGAGGAGCCACAGTGGTCAACAGAGCTCCAATTTACGTCACTTAGTACATTTTTGACCCTCAGATGGAGAAAAAGAAATTAAGTGTAAGTGAGAAAAAATGTATGCCATGCATAAATAACAATAAAAACAGAAAACATTGATAAAACAAACTCCACTTTTTTGTATGTTTTTTAATTAAGGTCAGACCTGATCATAAGTATCAAAAATTAATTGATTTGTAGTGTGCAATTTCCCCTCATGCTGAATATGGGAAAAATTTGGTGACAAACTGGAAAAACTGCAATTATGAAACAGTGAATCCAGAATGAAACCCTTATAACACAAAACTCTTTTTGTTTGTTTGTTTATTATACTTTGATAGCTTCGGGATCAAAATTGTAGTTTCAATGGGGCATTTTTGGTTAGCAACACACTAAGTGTATACAAAAATTGTACAGAGCTTATCATTGACCTGATACAGGTTCTGATGTCAAAAGTTCAAAATCTTTAGAAAAACAAAACCCATAAACCCCAAAAACTATGTTGTTAGCATTAAAAAAGTCAAATAATGATACAAAAGAAAGAAAAAGATAACAAAAATGACCAAAAAAGCTGCCTTTGACGAGTTAAAGAATCAATTAACTAATTAAGTTAAATTTCCTTGGAAAAAACATAATTGATTTGATATTACTGTGAAAGTAGTTTTGGTAAACATTTAATATGTGCATTTTTTTTTTAATTTTAAAGTTTGCCCTATGTCCCATCTGCTTACATGGTGGAGGTGGGGTTTATGATCTATTCTACAGCCAGTCAGCAGGGGGAGCTCTAAATATTCTGGTCTCTCTTAATGCAACATGTTCTGCTGTCCACTTTTACAGGGGTTAGGGGTTAGGGTTACAGTTTATGTTACAAACACAGTGCTGTTATTACTAGCAGTGGGCTGATGTGGCTCATCAGGATTGCTCCTTAGTACCCCTGGTGGTGACTATCCCTGCGGCGTACCTTTCAGTGGGTTGTTATTACCCATGCCGATGAAATTGGCAGGGGGTTATGTAAAGGGTTCCATATCTTTGTTTGTTTGTTTGTTTGTTTGTTTGTTTGTTTGTGTACAGGATAACTCAAGAACAGAAAGTCGGATCCTCAGCAAACTTTCAGGGAATATTGGGATAGTGACAGGGAAGAATCAATTAGATTTTGATGATGATCCACACACCCATTTGGTTTTTCTCCAACTTCGAAATTTTGAACACCATAGTAATCAATGGGAGCGTAAGTTCCCCGGTGGCGCTGCTTAGGTGTGGGTCTGCTGCCTCAGACGGCTATTCTAGTTGATAATGAGTCGCTTACCTACCAATGATCATCAGCGGCTGTCAAACAAAGAGGTCATTGTGGACCAGTTAACATCTGAGGCTACTTAAAGCCCTCCTCCAACATGTTTTAGTGCAGGGATATAGCTGGTTGTTATCACTAAGCCAGCTTGCCTAACAATTCAAAACACATTACAAAACACGGATCTGATCCAAAGAATGACTGAGGAACATTCAACAGTTCCCTTGATTTTAAAAACAAAAACAATGTTGCAAAATATTCAATAAAAGTGACGGATTCTTAAACAAAAGCATTCACAACGCCACAATAATCTGTTCTGTATTATTTATCCGTGATGTTCATATTTTCTCTCTCATTGTTGTCACAATGGAAACATGTCCTCATGACTTTGTGATCTTTGTTGGAAGAATTTATAAGGACACAAAATGGCTTTGAAAACCTGTTCAGTAGCCTGCACAGGCCTGTCTGTCTCTGACCCGTGGCCTGGCTGTGCAGATCATCAGAGAAAAATACAAAGAGGAATTTGTGCTCTGGTGTGTTCAAGACAATCAAGTGGCTGCAGGAAGTCTGTAAGCATTATAGTTTTCTTTTTAAACTGTGAATGTGTGAGTTTTATGATCAAAATAAAATATTCTGTGCAGAGATGATGTGTTTGGTCGTGTGATTCTGTGTGTCATTTGTTTCCCTTGGAATAAGCTCAGCAATGTAAGAGAGCAGAAATACTGTTGAAGCCAAATTCTTTGGAGCTGTCCATCATAGCCCTTCTGTGGAGGTCTGAGTCACTCCGCTCTGTACCTTGTCTTCACCACCACCCTCGCAAAGAAACAGGAAACAGTAGTGGGAAAGCAAACAGAGTCACAGTTTTCGGAGAAAAATGCTGTTAAGTTCAGAGAAGATCTTGTGTGGTTGAAAGTGAGAGAGTGTTAGAGATGGAAAAAGACCTGCACCTTCTGTGGCTGAGCAATACCTTATATAACATGCTTTATAATGGAGTTTGCATGGCTTATTTTCTTTTTAGATCTTTTTAGATTTTAGATTTTTGCATTCGTGTTTTAAATCACATTAATTGCATGATTTTTTTGGTCTAAAGTAAGTATAACACTGTGACTTAATGTCTCATTTCACATAAAAACCCTCACAGGCAGCTCAGTGGATAAGTCAAAAGTCATCTGCACCTTGTATTATCCAACATTGACCTTTTCACTGTTCCCTTATTTCATTTCTAATCCATAACAAGTTCCTTTTTCCACAATCAAGATAATGTAATAATCCTGGATCTATCTGAAGTTTCTAATGGTCTGGCAAAATAAAAGCAGATCTGTAGGAAGTCGAAGGCAGTCATTTACTCTGGATTTAAAACCTAAACTAAATCAAAATGGTTTAAATGCAAAATAGTAAAATTTCAAAATGTGACAAAAAGGGAGAATACGTGTGATTGATAGAAACTCTGAGATTAATGCCGATTTTTGTTTTGTTTGACAGCCCTAGCTGTCATCTTCAACCACTCGGCCAAGCAGGTAAAGAGATTGAAGCCAAACTCCCCCTTGGTTTGTTTGTTTCAGCTCGGTGTTTACACTGATGAGACTAAAGCTGAGTAAATAGTCTGCTTACAGGAAAAAAGTTTGTCCTCCATGGAAACATTCTAATGCAGCAAGTGTAGCTTAAATAGCTCCTAAGAGGCATAAACTACATAGCTAAGGTGGCTACGTAGCTAACACAGCATAGCTAAAGCTAAGCTCACAGAGCAGCTATGTAAACTATGTAGATATATTATCTACGAGCTAAGTTAGCCATAGCTAAGTATTGCTAAAGCTTACGATGCTAAAGATCATGAAGCTACATTGGCTTATGTTGTAATGTTAATCACGTAGTTAATGTAGCTATGTTCACTTTAGCTAAGGAAACAAAAGCAAGCTATCATTTGTGTTTCTATTTCTAATCCTGGTCTTTATATAGTTTAATCTTGGATTAGACCTCTGACCTTTTTCTCTGTTTTATTCATGGAATATGGTTATTTCATGAATGTAACTGCCAGACTTTGTTTATGAATAAAGTTTTTTTTTAAAAATCTAAAACTGGAAATTGTACCAGCATATTACAGCTCTTCCTGTCTGAGATACACTGTCTTATGTGAACAGTCTGTGAAAGTGGCTTTCAGAGATGTAGAGATGTAGAGTCTGCAGCCAGACCTCTGTTGGTGTTATCCCAGTTAAATTCCAGCTTTACCCTTCAAAGCCTCTGTGAGGAATTTTATCAGATTATGAAAGTGGTTGACTTAAATTCTGATGTCTTTTTATGTTGTACAAAAGCAAACAAGACCTTTAGCAACAAGATCAAAATGTCTTAGATTATGTTAAAGCCTGAAGCCACTGCAGCTTTGAACTAGAAAATCTGTTTTTTATACTAATAAGAGTGTAAAAGTAGGCTGAATAAAGGTTTGCCATGACTTAATAACTATGTCTCCATTTTAATCAAAAGTCCATCTTTAAAATATGTATCTGTCCACTGATTACACTATTGCCATGGTAAAATTGTCAAACTAATAATCTGCATCAGTGTGAGTAGTTTGTTGTGGAAAGTGTTACCATGCTAGTGAATTAAATTGTTCAATTGACCTTCAACAGCAACAAGCTTGTAGCTTTTCAACTGCCATACCCTCGGCCTGCTGCCCAGTTTATCCTGGCATCTCTTCTTGGAGTTTTGGGCAACAAATCAGCTGCTGTGAAGCCAAAGACTTTCTGTCTGAATGTTAGCACAGAGCCTCTGACTGGCCAACAACATTTTTACCCAGTTAGTTAATGAAGAGCTCTGTGGAGGAGGTCAAAATCTGAGCTTTACACTAAAACTAAGATTTCATTCTGATGGCAGTGTGGATACTGGTTTAATGATGATTGTAAGATGGATTTCAAGTAATGTCAGCATGTTTTGATGGCTCATTAATGTCAACACTGATGTGAATAATTACTTTGTTTTGTTTTTTTTAAGGTTTATTTTGGACATTTTTGTGCCTTTATTTGATAGGGGAGGACAGTGGATAGAGTTGGAAACAGGAACAAGAGTGGGGGAGAGTTATGCCGTAAAGGGCCTCAGGCAGGATTCGAACCTGGGCTGTCTGTGTACATGGGGTGCTCCTTAACCCCTAGGCCACCTGCGCCACAATAATTACTTAGTTTTTAATAATCCTTTATTAATTACATTGGTTATTTTTGTCCCTGGATGATATTGGATGTCAGTGAGGATTTAAAAATTAATCTTGTGTTTGGAGTTTGGGTCTGCAGCAATGATTTTTTATTCCTATTACTGATAATGTCCTGTGACTGTTTAGGTAGCGTTTTTTTGCTGCACAAAACTGTTAAAGCTTGTTTTAGTAGCGTGAACCTGTTAGAAATTAAAGGCTTGTTTAGTTTGCTTTTGTGTTCATGAAGAGGCATCTGTATTGGTGAAAGCCTGATTTGTTGTCTAATTTATTAATCCTAATCAAACATTTTTACATTTTAAAGATGACAAGACCCTTGGATTGCATCCCTGATTTTCATGAGATGTGATGATCTTTATTTATTTAATTTACTTAACATTAAGGTAACATTATTAATTCAACAAAACAATATGGCCTTTAGATATATAGTGTTAAAGATGTTAAAAAAAGCAAAAAAAAAAAAGGCAAAAAAAAAAAAAAAAAAACAATATAAATAATATGATTAAAGTGATTGTCCCTTGCAGCATGGGATTGGTGCTACCCTATAAAAAAAGGTAATTTATTTTGAAACTAAAATCATGCTGAGGATATCACTTGACTTCCTGGAGCTCTTTCCTATTGATAATGTAGAAATGCCCAAAATAAATCAACTGAAACCTTCAGTGTTTTAGAAATTTAAAAAAATCATCGCCTGGTTTCACATGAAGCTTTTAGACAGTGTCACTGATGTTAGCCACTTTTTTTTGTCAGGAAATTCATCAAAACTAGATTACAACCAGATCACATATCATAATTTTGTGAGTGTATCCAGGTTATCAATGTGTGGTTTGATTTAACATAGAAGTCTATTTTGTTAATTTAATTGTTCTTTGAAATCAAGCGAATAGCATAAATTCAGGCAGGCCACCGAACGAGTGCTACCATCTATCAGCTGACCTCAGGCAAGCCCTCATCAGCTGTCAGACAGCTGATTCACTCTTAGCAGGCTGTTGGCTAATTGCATTTATAATGTCATATTCAAACTGCTCTAGCCTGGCTACACTTTGCTGTCTCTGCTGCAAGCTGCATTTTGCAACCCTCCTTTACCCCAGCTCCTCCTCTACCCTAAATCTGGCTTAATCAATGTCATTCTGTTGTCACTGATCTTTGCTCTACTCTGGGCCTTTGCTGCTTCTCTCCCTGCCTTAGGCTTTCCTTGTAGGAACAGAAGGAGCAGGTGCTGGTCCTGCTTGATGCTTTCCACACCGGCTTGTGGAAAGGCAGGGGGATCCTGGAACAGCCACACCACCAAATATAAATACCAACAATAAGAACAAGTTAATAACTGCTAATAAAAAGAAAAACTAACTGAAAATCATGTGTATTTCTGCAGGGGTGGAAAGTAACTAGTTACATTTACTCAAGTTACTGTAATGGAGTAGCTTTTTTGTGTACTTTTACTTTTAAAAATCACTACTTTAAGCTTTTAAGTATATTTTGGGTGAAGTATTGTACTTAGTTGCATTGCAAAAATCTTAAAGTACATTTCATCCTGTTTCTTTACACTTCAGGTTAAGCAACACCTTATGATAAACGACTTTGTTGGAGATCCATATTCTCTCATTTATACTGCTGAGGTCTTTAAATAAACTGATAATTTTAGAAAATTAAAAACTGTAAATTCTTGAAGCCAGTGTGTTATTAAATCATGTGGGATGAGTTAAAGAAAAACAAGAAAGAAAAAAACAACAAGAAAAGTATTTTTTAATGCCAAAATAACGCAGCTCTGGTGCTACGTTAGCGACTGTTAGCATAAAATAGCTGAGTCATTCACCCCATTGTTAGCAAGAGAGCTGCCCTGGTTATGCGACATCATTTTCTTTAACTTTGTTTTAACAAACCATACATTGTGAGGCATTAACATTTTCAGAGTACAGCTATAACAATCAAATGACTTTCAGCGACTTAAAATCTACAATTTTTGCATTTTTTGTAAAATAATAGCAGGAAGAAGACTTATTAGCTGTCAGCACAGTTAGCCTAAATAACACTGCTTGATGAGTATTTGTGTCCTCTCAGTATTCTCTGTCTTACCTGCTCTGATGCTATAACCACAGTTGAAAAGGGAAAAGGGGCCCCAGGGTGTCCTTAGGAGGCACCTATTTTGCATACTACCAAGTTGCACCCTTCACTGAATGTGTGGGAGAGCCTGATGTGCAGCTAACCAGTGACTAAGACTGTTCATTTGAGCAGATTCTCCTAAATGTAAATTCTGGCCACACAATAAAAAACAAAAAAGTTTTAGACAGCTTAAAAAAACTGTTTAAATTACTCATTCAGTTTTCAACCCAAGTTACATGAAGATTTTAGTTAAAACTTATCAACATTTTTGTTTTAAATAGGATTGACATTTTTTCACTGCACATTGACCAAATTCAATCTGTGATTTCTCTAACAAGCCTGTAACCTTTCTAAACTCACTTTAACACATTTTTATTCCCTTTAATTTTCTTTTCTCTGCATGTAAATCATCCCTTTCCAAAGGCACTGACAGCATTGAACATAGCATGCAAATCTGCATGCAGCTTCTACAGAGCTCGGTTTTGTTTTGCATTTAGTAATCCTACTTTTAAGCCCAAACATGACGTTAGATCACTTTTAAGCAGATTTGAGCAAAACAGTTTCAGTAGCAATCACTTCATAGAGTAGGGCAGTCATTTTACTAACTTTTGCATACATTTGTTATATGTTTCTGCTGTTCCATCCTCATGTTTGTATGTCAGAAACATGCGTTTAATAGAGTTACAAGCATTCAGAGCATTCTGCTGGTTTGAAGAAAGGGCCGTCGCCTTGCCAGCCACAGTTGTAAACGAGTCTAATGATTTACTTAACTCAGAGTTTTCCATTCCCCGCCCGGGGTCAGCAGCCAATGGCTTGTCAGAGGAGCTATTTAAGAAGCGGACAGTTCAAGGTGGTTCAGATATCAGCGCTTTGCGCGCAACAGGACGCAGCAAACCCGCTCTGAGAAGGAATATTTTTACTCTTCCGTTTGAGTGTGGTCAATACTAAAGACGTTTGTCTAAAAAGGACTAAGCTGTGTAAGAAATGAAAGCGTGGCGGGTAAATTTTCTGTACTTTGTGGTGTTGAACGCAGCTGTGCAGTGTGTGACCGCCCTGGAGGAAGAGCTCTTCAATTCTATTTCTGGTGAGTTTAAACTTCATCCATTTACTTCACCGCTCATCATCGCACTTTTCTTTGGTTGGAACTGGAGGACTGGGAGGGCATAAAGGCGCATAAACTCGCGGTGTAAGGGTACTGTGTGGCTTGTGTTGTGTTTGAGCCGGATGTGTGTGTAGTTTGGACCCTGATAATAACATTAACGGTCTCTATGAGAAACGGTGCATCACGTGTCTGTGACTAAACCTGTCTTTGTTTTGGCGAATATCTAACTTTTACTCTCTGCTAGTGGCCAGGGGAGTCTAGGGGTTTGTTTCAGAGTCTAAAGTGATGAAAACGTTCAGGCTGCTAAATGATCTCAATAAGAACGGACTTCTACAAGATCATTATTGCTCATTTATCAATAGGCTACAATATGGCCCCCAGCTGCAGCAAGCCTTCTACAATGTAAGCCAAGTAAATCTGTGCAGCTCCCTACATCCACCTCCCCACCCCCCACTCTGAAAAGCAGCACCACCCCCAGTTGAGTTGAGTCAGCTGACTGCATCAGAACTTCTGAAACTTTGGGCAGATTATAGTGGGTGAGATAGCAGGAACAAAGCCAGGGAAAACTCTAGCTGGTTTCTATGGAGCTCAGTCTGACATAGTGAACCCCTGTAACCCCGGAGGACTGATCTCGTCCAAGGTGGAGGCTCATTTTCTGAGGGGCCCTCAAGGGGCCCACTCTTATTGGAACCAGTCACTCAGTGAACTAGTCAGGCATCTCGGATCGCCCAGCCAGAACATTAGATCAGATTTACACCCCTGACACAAACACCAGCACTGGAATTTCTCTTGAAAGACAAACAATATACATATGCCGTCTTGCTATCTTTCAGGTAACTTCCTGGACCCTCTGAGAGACTTGTTTGACCACAGAGATGACAAAAATCAAACTTTTGCCAAGTTCTCCCTCCGTAAACCGTCCCATCCTGATGATGACCTTTGCTACATTGTTCCGGGTAACCCTGACTCCCTGACTGCATGCACCTTCAACAGCACCTCCAAAACCTTCCTAGTGATCCATGGATGGACGGTGAGCAGAGATGTTTCAGCCTGTTGTGACAGGCCCAGTCATTAAACACCAGAAGCCTTTGTTCACTTAACTATGCAGTGTTTAAGAAAAAAACCACCTTTGCCTAGTTGTGCGTCATTATTTCTTCACCTAAAGCAGGTGTCTCAAAGTCTGGCCAAATTTAAAAGTTTCTTTTCAAGTGAAAACTTGTTTGAGTTATTGCAAGAGAACATCCTGTGAAGGTGAACAGTCCAGGTTAAGAATATCATAAATTCTTCCAGCAGAATCTATGAATTATTATATTATTAATTGTCATTTCAACAGGTTAGTGGTTTGTTTGAAAGCTGGGTGGCTAAGCTGGTTTCTGCCCTGTATGAGAGAGAGCGGACGGCTAACGTGATCGTGGTGGACTGGCTCTACTCGGCACAGAACCACTATGGCGTGGCGGCTCAGAACACCAAAGCAGTGGGACAGGAGGTCGCTCGCTTCATCGATTGGATAGAGGTAAGCCGGATCAAAAATCAGCAGGTAACAGCATGTGCTGCTTCAGAAGTAGATCTTACTTTGTAGCTTTCACTAACTACATTTCAAGTCAAAGTTACACTGTCTTGATTTTATTTCTGCATTTTAAAGGAAACAACCAACATGCCTGTTGAGAACCTTCATCTGATTGGCTATAGCCTTGGGGCTCATGTGGCAGGATTTGCTGGAAGCCATGCAACCAATAAAGTCGGAAGAATAACAGGTAGGCTAAACAGAAAATCCAGTTCTAGGATAATTGATAACTTAGTTGAAGTCTAAATTATTGTGATTCAGTTTGTTAATACAGTTACTACTTCCTTTTTGCAGGTTTAGACCCAGCCGGTCCTGATTTTGAGGGAGAGCATGCTCATGGGCGCCTCTCCCCGGATGATGCTCACTTTGTGGACGTTCTCCACACCTTTACAAGGGGTACACTGGGTTTCAGCATCGGGATCCAGCAGCCTGTTGGCCATGTTGACATTTACCCAAATGGAGGCAGCTTCCAGCCAGGCTGTAACCTCAGGGGGGCCCTGGAGAAGATTGCTAACTTTGGAATTTTTGGTAAGGTTAACTGTCTGTTTGGTGATGACCTTTCCATCGTAGATTTTTACTATATAATATAATGCACATTTCAGTCAGGACCACTTTATCAAGAAACACACATGATTTGTGGTTATAACTTCTTCTCTTTATTAGAAGTTATTAATCTGCTCTCGTTGCAGGGCAGAGCAAAGATCAATGACTACAGAATAAAACTGATTAAGTCAGATACAGCACAGAGGAGCTGGGGTGGAGGAGGGTTGCAAAAAGCAACTTGGAGTGGAAGCAGCAATGCACACCCAGGCTAAAGCAGTTTAAACATGGCATTATGAGTACAATTAGCCAATTGCATGCCTAGAGCGAATCAGCCGACAGCTAGCTGATAAGGGCTTGCATGAGATCATATATGGTAGTGCTCAACTCAGGGGCCTACCTGAACAACTGCTATACACTTGATTTTTGAAAAAGTACATTCACAAAGGATAAAATTATATTTAGATGCCTTACTGTAGCTTTTTGTTGCATAGTGACTCCATTTACACAGCTCTGGAAGTAAACAAAGGTCCCAAAACATGGCTGAGAAAGCATCTAAAAAGCCAGTGTGGCTTAATAAGTTCATGTATTAGTTTATATAATGCATTTAATATTTCTTCTTTTCTCCCCTGCAGCTATAACTGATGCAGTGAAGTGTGAACATGAGCGCTCTGTCCACCTCTTCATCGACTCTCTGCTGAATGAGCAGGAAGCAGGAAAGGCATACAGGTGCAGTAACAGTGACACCTTCAACCGGGGCATGTGTCTTAGTTGTCGAAAAAGCCGCTGCAACAAAGTTGGCTACGACATCATCAAAGTCCGCAGGGCTCGCGATGTTCAGATGTTCACCAATACACGAGCCTCAATGCCATTTAGAGGTGAGAATAAAAGGCAGTGCAGTGTATATTTAACACTTCTCTTAGTGAAACATAGCACTGTTTTCATGATTTTTAGATAAAGCTATGATTTTGTTGAAACAAGCTCCTTTGATGATGCTCTTTTGGTCAACAGTCTACCACTATCAGCTGAAGATCCACTTCCTCAGTAATGTTGACCGCTCAGAGATGGAGCCCTCACTCACTGTTTCACTGTATGGGACAAAAGCAGAGGCAGAAAACCTGGAGCTGAAGCTGTGAGTGGTTTGTTTAAGCAGCTTCATAAAAATAGTACAGTGACTTGCATTTTACAAGTTTTACAAGTTGTTTCGAAGCGCAGCATGAAGCAGAGACCATAAACAGTGATGTAACCTCAGACTTGGCAGTAAATTTGTTCTTTTGTGATTATGTTGTGGTTTATAGAGCAGAGTTTATAAGAGGAAATTTCTCTCTGTCTACAAGTGTGACACTAACACGTCTTTTTATTTGTGTCTCAAAGAAAGGAGAAAATAGCAACGAATAAGACTCATTCATTCCTGCTGGCAACAGAGAAAGATATTGGAGATCTCTTGATGCTGAAGTTTAAATGGGAGGAGACAAAGAGGTGGTCAGCCTCCAACATGGTGAAAATGGTTTCCTCTATTTGGTCGAGGAGCTCTGAAAACGCAGATGTGAAGGTTCACAAAATCCGAGTCCGAGCTGGAGAGACCCAACAAAAGTGAGTTGTACAGTAAAAGGACTTAACAAAACTCATAGAAAGCCAACAGAATCAGACAAAACAAATGCTTGCTCCTTATTTTAGCATTTCTTTTCTGAATAGAAGCAAATATTCATACTACTGGTTATTATACAGTATATAATAATATATTAGTATAAACAAGTTTTTGAGGAAAATCTGATACAATTTGTATAAAGTTTCAAAAATCTTCAAAAAGATTCAAGAATCTTTCCAAAAGTTTTCGAAATGTGTTATCAACTTTAATTATTTTTGACAAAATTTGGTGAAAATTCTTCCCGATTTTGACTTCAGCAGGGTTCCCACAGGTTCTTAAAACACCTTTAATTAAATTTGGAAAATGTAAGATCTCTAAGCGCCCTTAAAAATTAGTTTTACTTTAGAGTGTTCTTAAATTTTAGATGGCACTTTTGATTGAGACCTCTGAAAACTTAATCTAATCTACACTGACTTGTTAGCATATTTGGAATTTCGTATCATCCTTGTTCTGAATTTGCTTGATCATGTCATGGCATTTAAGGTAGCGTATTGTGCACATAGTCTAAAATAATGAAAGGTAGAGGAAAAGAAAGGGGAATGCAAGTTTAAAGGGGATTTTGGAGTTCAAGTTAAAGGGATACCTCAACATTTTGGCAAATTCGCCCATTGCCATAATCACTATAGTCTTAGGAGTATGTTTGTTACCTTTAGTTGTCGGTGCAAACTGTTTTTAGATTGATGGGGCTGAGATGCGAGCTGCTCAGCTAACGCTACAGAGACATATGGTATTTCTGGCCTTCCCTCATCAAACACACAATCCAACAACTCCAAAACGCTCCAAAAGTTGTTACCTGCACATTCACCATGCTATGAAATAATAACGTATAATTATGTAACATTACAACACATGAGGCAAATACTCTGAACTACTTTCTTGAGTAAACCACAGGGCGGAGTGACACAGTGCGCACCTCAGGCAGTGCTGGAGTTACTTGGTTCCACCTGGAGTATCATCAGCTGGACGCAGCAGAAACTTTGAAAAAGATTGTAGACGTGCGCTTTTGAAATCACTCCGCCCAGCAGCCATGTCTGGAGTGTAGTTCTGGCTTTGCATTTGCCTCTAAAACAACTCCCTCTCGTAATGTTCCATGATTATTTTGAACTTTGAAAATTTCTGAGAAAATATTGAAACATTTTTTTGACCAAGATTTCACATTTGCCTTAATGTGTTTCTTTTTCAGGATGGTTTTCTGTGTCAAAGACCCTGAAACTAAGGACTTAACAAAAGAGGTCACGTTTGTTAAATGTAAGGATTCGTGGAGGTCTAACTCAAAAAGATTTCCAAAAAGGTAAGAAAAAAAAAACCTCCACAGCTTCACAATGACTTTTGATGATTCTGTAAGTGCTCATGAATAAAAGAAACCTTTCTCTGTCTTTAGAGTCACTATGGAGAAACACTGACCTGGAGAACACATACATAGAAAGCCCTTCAACCCATTTCAGCACTTAAGAAATAACTTATACATCAGTAACTTATTTTATTTCAAAGATCATACAAGTCATAAAATAATGCTCATTATTTAAAACAATATCTGTGTGAATGATGTAAAAAATGTTGCTTTTTTTAAACTGAAACTCCATTTTTGTACAAGAAAGTGTTTTCTTCTTTGGTTCATATTTTTTTGTCCAAAGAATTTAATTCTGCTAAAGCTCCATTCAGAGCCTCACATACTGAGAGGAATCAGTGACATTTACTTTAGTGGTTGTCATGGGATTCCCATTTTGTTAAACAAGACGTTAGATCAACCACTGTGAAGATAAACGTACTCCTGATGTTCATAAAAGAGGTATGAATGATTTCTGTTTTTATGCAGTGTGTGCAGCTTAATATAAAGTCATGTATGTATTATCTAACAGAGCATTCACCGCTGTGGCTCTCAGCACTGTATGTGACTGTGGGATATGAACCACTGTGCCTTACTATCGCCAGAACTAAGCTGCTGCAAACTGCTTAACTCTGATCTTTGTGCCTTGTTATTACTTTACACATTTGTGTTCTTTAGTTTTGTTCTCTTGACTTTGTGACATTTTCTCAAACCTCCAAACATGCAAATATTGTTTTTCAAAACTTTGCTCCATGTCATGTTACTTGGAGGCTGTTACTTCAGAGAAATGTCGAACATATCGTGTGTCAGGCGCGTTAAGGTAGCTGAAGTAAATTGGGTACATAATGCTCGATGTGAGGTACAGTTCATCTCTATTTAAGCATTTTGTTGCACTATCTGGATCCTCTGTTCCCTGCAGTTTTCTGTGCATGTGACTTTCTGAGTTTTGAAGGATGCTCTTTTATTGGTTCTTACATTTCCAGCTCTGTGAGCAGTGTCAAACCTCAGCTCTTTAGAGATCGGTACTGTAATCATTGTGACTTCATTTCTACCCACTTAAATGATGTGGAAATGTTTTTTTTTTATTATTGCACTGACAACATGGGGAGAGAATGCTAAACTGTGTTACTTGTACATTTATGTAAATACCTGGATAAGGATGACTGATTTTGTAGTATGTAAAACTGTTAGCTATATATTTTTAATATGTAAAAGGTGTATTTCTGAAATCTTTTGTACATATTTGTAAATACACACTGTATGTTTTTTCTCTATTAAATCAAAATAAGAGGATATCATGAGTTTGACATTTATTTTAAGGTCATTTAAACTGATATTAAATTGTTATTATTATTTTGTATCAAATCAGAAAAACCATATCATCATTATCAGTCAGATTTATTAGCTCAAGGTTGTTCATTTTTTATGCAAAACATGCATTTGATCAAACCTTTAAACTATTTGAACTCTCACATCTGTTTTTGATGGAAAGAAATACTTGGATCTGTAAATCAGACAAAGTAAGCTCTGCTTATCTCTCATGGTCCTTGAAGCTTGAGGCCGTTGTGTTTGGCTGACTGTGTCGAGGTGACCCTGCAGATAAATCCTGAGATTTATCTCCGAACATGACAGATCTTCCCACCAAAGTAACACAGATATCAGGGGATTCTTGGTATCATTACATGTACCAGGTAACTGACATTGAATTTCAGAGTATGAGAGGTATACACCGCGTTCCACATTATTATGCAAACTACGTTTTTCTCTGATTTTCTAAATATCAATGCAAATGACAGTCATAATATTTTTCAAGTCATCAACAGTTAGAGTATAATTCAAATGTTTTTGAACAAACTTCATAATGATAACTATTATTTAAAAAAAAAATAAAAACCTCAAAATGCACTTTTCCACATGTTCCACATTATTAAGCAGGCCACAGGTTTCAGCAATATGGGAAAGAAAAAGGATCTCTGCTGCGGAAAAGTGTCAAATAGTGTAATGCTTTGGACAAGGAATGAAAACATTCAATATTTCCGGAAAAATTAAGTGTGATCATTGTACTGTGAAGAAATTTGTGGCTGATTCAGAGCACAGATGGGTTTGTGCAGATAAAGACATAATGAGGAAAGTTTCTGACGGAAAAATTCATCAGATTAAGAGAGCAGATGCTAAAATGCCATTACAAAGCAGCAAACAAGTATTTGAAGCTGCTGGTGCTTCTGGAGTCCCACCAACCTCAAGGTGTAGGATCCTCCAGAGGCTTGCAGTCGTGTGTAAACCTACTAGTCAGTCACCCCTAACCAGTGCTCACAAGCAGAAATGGTTGCAGTGGGCCCAGAAATACATGAAGACTCATTTTCAAACAGTCTTGTTGACTGATGAGTGCCATGCAACCCTGGATGGTCCAGATGGAGGAGTAGTGGATGGCTGGTGGATGGCCACCATGTCCCAATGAGGCCGGGACGTCAACAAGGAGCGGGTGGAGTCATGTTTGGGCTGGAATCAAGAGGAGAGAGCTGATAAGCCCCTTTAGGGTCCCTGAAGGTGTGAAAATGACCTTGACAAAGTATATAGAGTTTCTGACTGACCACTTTCTTCCATGGTACAAAAAGAGAATCGTGCCTTCTGTAGCAAAATTTTCTTCAAGTATGACAATGCTCCATCTCATGCTGCGAAGAATCCCTCTGTGTCATTGGCTGCTATGGGCATAAAAGGAGAGAAACTCATGGTGAGGCCCCCATCCTCCCCAGACCTCAACCCTACTGAGAACCTTTGGAGCATCCTCAAGCTAAAGATCTGTGAGGGTGGGAGGCAGTTCACATCAAAACAGCAGCTCTGGGAGCTGCTTTGATTTCAGTAAATATGACCCCCTGATGCTGCAATTTCTACAAATGACCATTTTCAGTTCTTTACAACCTATAAAATGTTTTAAAAAGCTGTTGTGCTTAATAATGTGGAACAGTGCATTTTGAGGTTTTTATTTTTTTTTTAAATAATTTTTGTCATTGTGAAGTTTGTTCAAAAACATTTGAATTATGCACTAATGGCTGATGACTTAAAAATATTCTGACTGTTATTTGCATTAATATTTAGAAAATCAGAGAAAAATATAATTTGCATAATAATGTGGAATGCGGTGTAGAAATCTTTCACTATTTACTATATGGCATTTGTTTGCACAGGAATTTGTCTTCAAGACTCCTCATGGACAAAAGTATTTTGTACTATTTGTCTACAATGTATAAGTTTCATTCAGTGCTTTCCATCTCTAAGGGCTGAGTCATTTCACAAAGCCAAAACATAAATCTGTGGAGTCATGTGATTGTTGGGCTAGCAGCAAGTATAAAAAACTGCATTTACTCAAGTGTGCACTTAAGACTGGACTTGCACTTTAACAGAGCCTGGTTAAAAAGAAAAATTTGCTCAAATCAGATCATGTCTTTATCTGCATACATTTTACAGTAGATACATTATTACAGGATGAGAGTTATTTGTATTAAAGGGAGTAGCTGATCTGACGGACAGACTTGCACACTGTAGCATTAGCCTGAGGGCTAAGGGCGTACCTCAGCTCCTGCTCTTGACCTAATTCTAAACTGACCAAATGTGCATTTTAAATATGGCAACCACCATTGCTGGCCTTCATAAAGTATCTTTAGAAAAGAGTGGGTGGCATCACTGAGAAAGGCCCATGTTTTACACAGTCCATGGGTATAACGTAAGGAAAAGTTTAGTCATCCACATTCGCTTTCAACTGTTTCTCCTCTTAGTATTCAAAGCATAACAATGACTTCATCGTGTTTCAAAAATAGATTTGCAGTTAAATAAACTGGTGGTCATCAACTGTAAGAGTCTCAGGACCCACCATCAACTCCCATAGGTTTTTTGCAATCACGTGATCCTGAATGTCCATTTGGGGTCAGGTAGTGAGGGACAGCCACTAGGAATGAATGGGAACAGAGGAAAGTTTGTACTTTACAGCTCTTATTGGACCTAAACGCTGCAATTATAATCAGAAAATTAATACATATACTCAGAGCCTTACACTTTACAAGTGATTTTTACCACAGTTTTAATGGATTGAACTGATGTGGAGCTGATCAAAATCACAAATTCTCAGTCTTACAGGCCTCCTGCAGGCCTTAATGCTCAATTCTGATCTTTTCTCAAATCTGTTTTTTTTTTTCTTTGTTTGGCTGTTCACACTGCAGTCAACTTTGAAAAGATCAGATACGTATCTGATTTAGAACCACATACGAGAGTGGCCTGAATCTGAATTGAAAAGGTCAGATTCAATGTGACTCGCACCGTTCACAGTCAGAAAAAAATCAGATGTGAGTCACATGAGCAAAAAAATCCGAATCAGGTCACTTTCAACTGCAGTGTGACCATAGTCTAGAGGAGCCTTGAGCTAAGAGGCCAGCCATGCCTCTTAAACAAAAAAAATCCTCATATTGTCACCAACATGCTTTTAATTGAAACGGCGTATTATTAACACAGCAAACTTTGTGGGGTAAGAGACTGAGTAATGATGTGCCGTTCACGAAAGAGCCTGTTCTACAAAACAGCTTTTTAATGCGTGTCGCTGTAGCTAGCTCCAGTTTGAGAACCAGTTGCCTTTCCTCCATCTTTTTTTATATTCAATCCACATTTAAAAAGCCAAACTGGTAACAAATGGTAAGCCATTTGGAAGCCAAAGACCAGCTCTACTGAACTGAGCCAAATGATCTGGATCTCCTCAAAGAGAGGGATTTCCCATCACAATAAGTGAGACTGGATGGACATCAGCTGAAGAAAAACGGGCAAGATCAGAGTTTAATGAACTAAACCTTAACAAAACTGTACTGAACCAAACTGGACAGCTATATGGAAACGGACCATACATGAGTGGTGCGCTCATCCAGGCTTTAGACGGAGGCTTTTTAGATTCCTGCCTGCTGTCGTTTTTCAGTGAGTTTTTTTAAAACTTTTTGTTTCCTGAATATTTCACTACTTTCAGGACACAAAAGTAGCTATGTTTATATTTTCATACTTTGAACGTTTGGCAGTCGTAAACAGATCAAAACATTTCTCTATGCAGAAATCACTTCTTGCCCGCCAAGGGGAGTACGACATCATCTGCAAAGAACCTGACTGAGAAACTGCAACCAAAATTTCTAACATATATTTTGATATATCAGATTCATTTAATTTAAAATTAGTACATTTTGGACCTTATAAAGTACCATTTTTTTAACAAAAGAAAGAGAAAGGACAAAACAAGCATGTTTTGGAAGACTTTAATTGACTTTCTGGTGCAATTTTTGTTTTCAGGGGCACATTTGCGACCCACTGAAAAGGCCCTGTGACCCACTTTTAGATCCCAACCCACCAGTTAAAAACTAATGAAATAGACAATGACAAACAATGATGTAATGGACATTACAGAATCAAATGTTTCAATAGTATTAAGTTGAATAAGTACAAGAACTTATAGGGCTTTACTAACTTGAATTCAGTGCAGACTATTAACCAAAAAATGAGTGCTCTCAGAAATGTACATTTTCCCTTTATTGAATAAAAATAGCATATTTTCCCACACAGCATTGTGAACAACAATTATTCAGGCCCAAAGTCCTTTCTAGAGAATCAAAGGTATCAACTTGTCCTTTCAATCTCCTGTGGCAGTGTTATCGCTGATACAGTCTTGGTGTGGGGAAAGCTGGATGGACATCAAAGCTAAAATCAAATTAGCACTCAGGTTCAGAAATATCACCTAGGACACTGAAGGGCAAAAAAGGGGAGAGTCCCATTGGTCTTTCCTAGAGCAGGGGGGGTTTTGACTGCTGTAGGTGTATGAGGTTAAGCGGCCTCCAAAGGGGGTCAACTGACCCACAGCTGGCAGCAACAGTGGCACTTGCATCACAGTAGACCCTGCCTGCATGATGACAAGTCACACAGAGGAATGAAATGACAGATGTATAATTCCTTACAAACATCTTAGCAATCAATCAGACTGAGAGGCGTTGCACAACAGGTGTGAGTGTTTTAATAAAGCTGTATGCAGATGACATGCTTGTGCACATGTGGGGCAAAGTTGAACAAGTTCTTCTTCAATGTTACCCAGTCAATTTAAAAGAGTGTGTGCGTCATCAGGACCACACTCATATTACAGGAGGTGACAGAGTTAAGACTCAGAGGTCAGTCCAGGTCATCTGTGTCGAGAGTGCGCCCACAGAGGCAGACAGTGCAGCCCATGATTGCAGACACAGTCAGGATAGCCAGCAGGATGGCCCACCAGTGAGCCTGCAGAAATTTAAAGAAATGACACAATCAGAACCTGTTCTAGATTTAGCACATCGTCTTTACCTTATATTTGCTGGGTGAGGTTTGAGATGTGTAGTCAAGACATAAACAATAGAGATGTCATAAAACACCAGTTATTATCCCATACAGAGTAGGTTATTGTTCTTCACCTCTACAAACATGAAAATGAGTTAGCAATGTAAACATTTCCAGTGGGTACGATGAAACAACAGAATGATTCCTGAGGTTTGGGGAACGTTTCTGTCTCTGCAGAACCTGATCGAAGGTCCATAAGGGGCTCTTTAAACCATTCCTGATTCTCTGCGCTGTCAGAAGAAAATAATGCTCAAAGAAAGTGAGGGGATGGAACATTAAAGACAGCTGAACATGAAGACAGGAGGTAACCGAACACTGAGCTTAGCGGAAGATGAAAAAAAGTAGCACCAGGCTTTGTTGGAAAGCAAGGAATTGTGATAATTCAAGTCATTAAAGACGCTGAAAAAACTCATTGAAGTGTAGAAAACTGATTTAAAAAGTGATCAGATGTGTACAATGGACCATTTCCCATTGTATGTGTGTCTTTTTAAACTTATGATATTAAACCTTCACCTTCATCCACTCTGCCAAGTCATCATAGTCGTCCAAGTTGAGGAAGGAGTTTTTTAGTCTTGCAATAGGACCGTCTGCATCTAGCAGACGACACACTTGGAATTTGTCACAGTATCCCTTGTTCCCTGAGCACGGAGCCCCACCAACCAGGGGCAGCGTCTTTTTCTGGAAGTGACGGGACAGCACGGAGGAGGTGGTGCTGGCACACGTCTCAGGCTTCTCTGCAATTTATACAAAGAAAAATCACTCTCTAATTCACTGTAAAGTCAACCATATGGCTACTTAGAGTCCCTTTGTATGCATGTTTTTTCCACCTCTGAGCTAATGTTATCTTAATTTCTGCCAACCATTATGCCTAATGTGACAGTTTTCAGGATGTCTAATGGAAAACATTACTGTACGATGGTAACCCCTGCACAAATTGACACAGGCTGACATGACAATATATAAAGTGTAAACACATTCCTCTGTAGAGAAAGACACATGAACGATGGTTACCGGGCTGCTGGCAGCACATGTGGCATTTCTCCTTCATGGAGTCTCCTGGACAGTCGCATTGCTGCAGGTTGTGCTTTACACAGACCGACTCAGCACAGACCTGCAGGAAAACCACAAAGGAGTTTTTAGAGAAGACTGTTTAGTGATGATGTAGTAGTAATGATTAGTCTGCTCATCCTCATGTGTCCTCATACCACATTAGTATTATTTCTCATTTCAAGGACTTATTGCAAAATAAATTCAGCAAAGTTAAAAGAGATCTCTGGTTTTGGGAGGCTAAAATTAGACAAATTGCGTTCATGTCTTATTACTCATCTAAAACTACAGAACAAATTTTGAAGCTTTAATCCAGAGGCAACCTTGGCTGATCTGTGAGGAATGTATTTCACATGTGTGGTCTTACAAATGATATATTCATAAAAGTTTGAACTGAAGTAAAGAAATCTGTCAGCAATCTAACCCCAAAAACCATTTGGTTCTGGTTTTGTTTATTTGTAAAGAGGAGTTCCTGTTTTCAGAGAAGAATTTGAGTATTCATGGAAAGAAACAATGTGATTTCTCAGCCAGTTAAGATATTTTACGATCAATTCAAACTCTTAAAGCAAACCTCTCCTTGATCATTTGAACTCTTGGTTTCAAGTTCCCATGTCTCCTCATACATTACATGTTCCTGGATCAGCTGTCAGAGGTTTGTACACTTCTGATTTCCAGGGAGAAATAAATCCTGCAACTACGATGAAGCAACACTCACAGCTGGAATATATTTTTTGCTCGGGCAACAGTATCATCAGGAGACATTTACTGATGGAGGAAATTTGGCCAAAATTACTTTTATGGAGCCATGCACTGTCGTCTCATGGTACTGTGGGCTGGTTCCAATCCTCTCATAGCAGGGAAGTGTTGTAATGGTGCCTTTGTTTAAAAATAAAGTCGCTCATGAGCAATATCAGCAATACGAGATCGATCCAGAGGTTTCAAGGAAAATCTTGACATCACGGTGACACTGAATAACATTGTCTCCTAAACAAATACTAATAGAAAGGTCAATCTTTCTTTCTAATCTTTCCTGTAAATCTATTTTTTAAATAGAATGAATCAAGGAGATACTGTCTCATATCTTATTTATGCTATAATCACTTTATAAAAAGTAATACTGAAGAACCTTAGTTTTCAAGCATTTGAAGAGGGCGATCATCAAAAGTAACTTTAAAAAAATGCAGGGAGAAATTCACAAAGAACAAGATTGTGCCAGCTAATAGCGCTGTGACTTGTGCATCAGTCGATCATTCAAAACTTGCCTTTAAATACTGCTGCACAGTTGCCATCAACTCTGAGTAGATGGTAATATTTCGCATGACTGTCACTGACAGTATTCGCTAATTTGTTGTTTTAACATTAGGATAACCCGTGTGAAAGTGACTAATTTTGGTCCAGAATGACAGCTTAATGGCTCACTGAAAAAAGCACAAAAACACCAGTGCACAGAGATGCTCTGCAGTACTGTTAACCCCTTGCTTTGTGCCCTCTGCTTGTGGATTTGATATATTTTAGGGCACATTTACACTGGGCCATCCAGACTTTTGACCCCCTATCCACTTTGTTTGACTAGTCTGAGTGCTCTGTACTGAGCGCAAGCATTGTACACTTCCTGGACCCTGGCATGGATGGATGAGGTGTGGTACGATGGCGCAAACGCTGGTGCACAATGTGGGCATGGTGTATAATTGATAAGACTGTTCTCATGCCAATCTTTTGAAACAATGGCAGAGGGCCATATCTGACTCTAAAAAAGCCACATGGTGAGTGAAGTTGTAAGTTTTAATGTTGTCAGTGTATTCTCCTATGTGCTGATTTTGAGGCTTCTTGTAAATTGTGCTTGTTTAGGGGGGGCACAACATTACAGGGGTTAGGGGTTTAAGGTGAAGTACTCAACTGCAGGAATTTCAGAGCAAAACTTCTGCATATTGTAGCTTTTCTTCTTTGGCAGAGCCAAAGCACTGCATTGCTGTGTACATCTACTTTTTGGGGTAATGAAGTCATGCTGTGGTGTGGTGGCTGTGGCTGCCTCACCCCATTCAGGCAGACCCGTGTGCCCTGACTGCAGACTGTCAGGTTTTCCTTGTTGCTTGGCAAAGGGCAGAATGGGGACAGGCCTGTGCAAACACTCTCCTGCTGACAGTCTGTTTCCTCATCACAGGTCTGACCCACTGGCTTGAACTCACAGTCCTTACGACAGCACAGGCCCTGACTGGGACTGATGGACAGGAGAGAGAAACCATCATGCACAAATGAATCAAGGTGACACTATAATGTCAATTTTAGAAGTCCATGTATGACCTCTTACCTCCTGAAAATTTCTCTCTTGTTCAAACTTTAATATTTTTTTGCAACTATCAAGCACAGACTAAAGGTGTCATACCTGCAGGGTTTTCCGGGCCTGAGTCGACACTGGACTCCTACAGGCTGTTTCGCACTGAAGCAGCAGGGATCTGTGTTGTAGTGGCCAACATCACATTCCTCGCCTTGCTCCACAATCTGGTTTCCACAGATTGGTTGATCACTGACTGGCCAAAAATATCACACATATAAATAAATGAGCACAAGAAAATAAACACATGTACCAAAAAAGTCAAGACAATTTGTAATCATTTACAGTGACTAATGAACGGTGTAAACATTCAGCTCTAACTCTGCACGGCTCAGCAGGACACGTGCAAGCTGACATTGTTTGATCTTTGTTTCTTTCTCACCCACAAAGCAGTCGTCCTTCTTCAGCTTCAGTATTTTGCTGATGTGTTCAATGCTGCAAGGCGAGAACTTGTCGTTGTTTTCACGCACCTCGTCTGTGGCATGAGGGAACATCAGGAACCTGCCTTTACCGCCAGACGAGCCGAGGTTTCCACAGTTTGAACCCTCATCATGCTGAAAAAAATTCAACGTTTAAAAATTCATTTCTAAAGAAGGACATCTTCATACTGAGCACCACGAACAAGCAATTGTTTACACATTTCCTTAAAAAAAAACAGCTGCAGACAAAAACTATGGGAGGAACTTTGTAATCTAAAAAGCTGCTGCTATTTATTTCCATCCTAATCACAGATGTTGGGATTTAATCCATCTACTGTTGCCCTTAGTGGCTTCTTTAAGGTCACTGCAGATGGTAGAAATGTTTGCAATGATGTTCATGGACAGTGGTAGATAATGCTGGTAACATCTGTGATTTTACAAAAAGCCTATTTTATCTTCGTTGTTTTTTCAAAATTGGTTTATTCTTTGTGCAGTCATAAGATCTCCCTGGAATCTGATGTCCCTGAAGCTGCAGAGGAATGTAGTGTTCCACATGTGGGACCCAGAGAGACAGACACAGAGCTCCTCTTGCTTTAAAGAGTATTTTATTTGGGAAACTTTATCTACAACTTGTGTTTTATTGATGTCAAACTCACCGGTAAATGAAGAAATTAAAGAGTAGACGGAAATGATTACTGGCTCATGAGGCAGGAAAATATTTGATGTGGATTTTTCTACATCTGCTCTTCATTAGTTTGATCGATGTAATGAGTGATAATTTATTGCCTGCACTAAATCTGTCAGGATGTGCAGCTCTGAGGTTTGCAGCACAGCAAGCCGTAGCAAATTCTATTACAGTCATTTTCCTTGTTGGGCTTTTTGGGGGTCACAGAAAATTTTGAATCACACTATAATTTGTAAGTTAAAAGTAAAGCTGAACCCAACAACCTTACATTCTTGCATTTTCTATTCAGCTGTCCTTTGGACCAAACTTGGATCAGACATAAGGCTAAAGCATCCTGTACCACTGTGTGACACACTGTAAACTTCACAGCTGTGGTCGAGCAGAAACAAAAGCAAAGAAAGCGCAAGTGATGTCAGTTTGCAGAATTTCCTGTCCTTCCTGTTTACGTCTCAGACACCTGCAGTAGTTTCACAGATCCTGAAACTGCAGACAAAACCTATAGGCAGGTTCAAGATGAACCATGAACTTTGAAGTTTCTGTCCCAGGAGTCAGTTCATTCAAGTTCAGATCAATCTGACATTGATAGCCTGTCAATACTTGAATGCATTCTTTGTTCTGTGTTGATTTTATTTTTTATCTCTGTTAAGTAATTTGCATATTTAAAATAATGCTGAAGCAAGAAGTCAGACTAAATAACTAGTTCCCAAACAGTACCAGAAGCCTTGTGGTCTTGTGTGCAGAGTCCATGCAGAGGCTGCGGTTCAAATGCAGCTTTTACAAGTCATGCATGTCACTCCCCACTCTCTCTCCTGCCTCTGACTCTATCAACTCTCCTATCTAAAAGATAGAAGCACCAAATTAAGAGGAATAAAGTAGCTGTCAAACATGATTGGCAACTACTTTAAAAACATTTCATAATAAAAAGCCAACACCATCCTGTTCAGGTGAGAATTTACTGCTTTAATTGATCAAGGTTGTACAGTGGAGGCCTTTTACCCAGATCTCCCTCTGCATCACATCCCACCCCTCTTTTTCCACTGTCTGAAATCTCAGAGTCTGAGCTCAGATCTTTTAATGTTCTCTGCACTGTGGAGACAATGATCCATGACTAGATACAAGACACTGGGCAGAGCTGTAGATCTTAGAGTAATTTAAATCATAGAGAGCAAGCAGGGTCTGACATAGCAGAACTAATCTGCTCAGGACAGCCTCAGAGGACTCTGTGGTCTGTGAAAGTGTGAATAACAGCAGGCAGGGTGAAAAGAGGCCGCTGGCATTTTGGCAACTGGGAGAAAGGTCGGTGGACTTGTTCACATATGGAGAGGGGTGCATGTCTTTTTGTGTGTAAACACAAGCTCTGTACTGTTTGAATAAAATACTTAAGTAAAATGCATTTAAAATTAAACTTGATTATACATATAGCTTTGGATTGTGAATACTGCATGTTATATGAATCATTATTTAAACAGGTTTGAGATGAGTTTTTTTAATTACTTCAGAAACAACCAAGGTGTTTCAGTCAACGGTTTAGTTGTTGGGCCCATAAAAATAAGACAGCAGATAGTTCTGACACAATAATATTGTTGCATTTAAATTTTTGAGGATATTGTCCATTATTTCTAATTCATTTTTATTATTATTTTGCAAATTAGTCAACTTTTTAAGCACCTGTTCTATCTTATCAATTTTAAGAAGCAACCTGAAATTTAAATCAGAGACATTTATATGGTAATAATGTTTCAGTGGTACTTTAACAATGCATGGGTAGTTAAAATCTCATAAAAAACCACAACTACTTTTGATTTATTATTTAAGGTGTGGTTAGAAGCCAAAATGCTTGTACGACTGTTTAACAGATGCTTGTGTTATGAAAAAAGATAGTAACTGTCTGATGAAAAGAGAGTAAAACCAGAGATCCTCTTGTTCTCTTGTTTTAGAGAATCCACTGAGGCTGAGCCATGGGTCTCTTTAAAATGAGCCAGTCAATAAAGACTGTGATGTCCACATGTGTGAATCATTCACAGAAAACTTGTTCCAGTGAACTGCAAACATTACACCCATGCTTTTTGAGAGTATGTGAAAGACTTCTTCAATTTGTTTGGGATTTGTCATGCTGGATTAAGATTACGCTCATTCACACTGTTTTAGGCTTTTACTCCTAAACAAACTCAATATGGCTTGCATTGCAAAAAAAAAAAATCCTATTATAAATAAAAACTATAATGATGTCTTAAGAGTTTTGTTGGAGTTGTCTTTCTTTTTGTCTGCTTTCATATAATGTGTTATACAAAAGTATTAGTTTTAATAGAGCCATGTTTTTGTTTAGTGTCAGACGAATTCTTTATGTTTCTACTGAACTCGAATGGGACTGACCGGAGATCCGAGGCTGTGGCCGAGCTCGTGTGCAAGGGTCAGCTGAACGTGTCGCGGAGGAGGGTAGTGTCCGTAGTTCTGAATCGTTACCAGGCCTGTGTTCAGGGTGGAGGTCTTGCCGTTACGGAGGGTAGTCAGCTTCGAACATATTCCTCCCCAGTTACCTGAAGCACAAATGGGACAAAAAAACACACAAGGTTTAAGAGTTTTGTGGTGCAAATCACAGTTTGAGTAAATACTTAAAAAGAAGTAACAAGTTAAGTCAAAGTCTCCTACTTTTTGTTTTTTTGTATATTAAACCCCATAAGTTCCTCAGTGCAAGGAAATGGTCCAAATATAAGTTTTGATATTCAAACTCATTTCCTTAAAAGTTGGAACGATATGGAAAGTGTAAATCATATAAAAAAAAAATTTAAAAAACATTTAAACTACGTGGTGGATTAAATGACACAAAGACAACGCATAAAACTTTTAAAATACAAAACTTAACTATTTCTTGAATATTAAGATAAAAATGAAGTTTATTGTCATGTGAACAGTAAAGACGGCTTACACCAGAGATAGGCAACTTTGGCTACCCAGAGGCCAGTTGGTTAAAAATTGTTCTATATTCTCAATTTAGCCATTTTGATTACTGGTAGTTCAGTGATCATTTAATATACCAAAATGTATGTTTTTTTAACTGAGGTGAAAATAGAAATTTAAAATTCAATGACATTAATGAGGAGGTAAATCAATTTTAGGCTGTTTCTTTAATGCATGAGCACAATAATTACTTTTTACTCGCATATTTATTTTTTGTTTGCATCACATTAAGTAATGCTTATGATGTTTTTTTTACAGAAACAATTACAGCCAATGAGCCAATGTTATGTATTTATTTTTTGCAGAGAACTAATACTGGTAATCAAAGATGGTATGAGAAATGTCTCTCTTGTCATGTTTTCATGGCAGATTTTGTCATGTTTCTTCATGTTTATTACTAACAGTTATTTAAAACTGACTTGGGGGCCGCACTGAGGGAGAAGGAGGGCTGCATGTGGCCCCTGGGCCACCAGTTGCCCACCCCTGACTTATACCAAGCAATGACAAAATTACTCTGCCAGTCTCACTTCACACAATAATAAAAACAAAACAGACTGTGCAATTTAAAGGGAGGTGGAAAGAATCATGAATAAATACAATAGCAAGGAATAAATAAAAGTTACGCATTAAATGCCTGATCTAAACATGAATCCATTAAAATGTTTACAGAGAAGCTGAGAGAGAGGCAACAAAACACATGAAAGTTGTGAAATGCTTCAAAACACACCTGATAGAAAACCTTGCAGTTTTAATGATTCACTGACAACAGACTAGTGCTGTGCTGACTTTTTTTTTGGAAATGTTGGCACAAAATTCGAAATGAATGAAATAATTTGCTATAATATGAATTGCCCTAGTTTCAGTTTTTTTAAATATGTTTCAAAAATGTCTATGTGCTATTATAAACCAATGTTGGGTTTTAAAAGAGATACAAAATAATATCTCCATGATATCAGTATCAGCAGATATTTGCTTAAAAAGTAAATCATCGTAATGGCAGATGGAAAGTAGGCCGACAATATGGATGTAAAAATCTGCCTATATCAGCTGGCCGTGCGAAAAAGTAAATCAGAGGAGTTCTTGGCCGGACCCACAGATCCACTTCAGCTGAAGTCTTTTTCTTTATTCATCATCAATCCTTACACTTTATAAAGTGTGGTTTAAGAACTGTCCTAACTTTATTGATTTTTGGGTCCTGGATGGTGGCAGTAACTCAGTTAATGCAGTAGACTCAACAGACAAAACATAAAATAGCTGAACACCTGGTAAGAACATACATCAGGTCATTTTTCTCTACAGTTGTATAACTGGCACCTTCAACTAACAATACTCTGCTACAAAAGCTTTATCAGCAACCTCCGAGGCCCCAGGGTCAGGGGTCTGCAGACAGACAGAGGGATCAGCAGGGCTGCTGAGCTCCTCTAGTTTCACATCAGAGGCTACATTTGGCCCCCAGTGGTTAGCAGTCAGTGCCTTTAAGTTTACATAATAACCCTGAATGCCATTCCCACAATTATAAACAGCTGGCTTTGTTCACATGTCGGGACGACTGGGCTGTGACGTCATCATTCAATTGGCCATCTAGAAGAGTCGTTTAATGGAAACCAGCTTGATTGGTCAAACTAATTACACATGATAAGGTTCCTCACCGGGAAAACTCATGAATTTGAACAGCACTGACAGACTTTTAACAAAACCGTCCACTTTTGTTCAATTGGGCCTGCCAAAATCTAATACTGGCATAACTTCACTTTTCTTTTTCTACACTTTTTCTACAATCTAAGCTAAAAAATGAGCCAGTTTACCACCTAGAGCATCCATATCCATTTTTAGTAACACCTGCTCTTATTTCTGTGCTCTTATTGCCTCCACCCAGTCTCTCTACCACTTGCTGTGGGAGTCATTTCCATGTGTCCATCCTCTCTCACTATTGGCTCCCTCTATTTGTGCCCTGCGTGAGGGTTTCAGGTTGGAGGTCCCAGCACTTGCCACACATTCACGTGAATTTTATGTAACATCTCTTACACAATGTGGTCAGCCGAGCCATTTATAGTATACTTGTGAGGTGCATGTCTGGTAAAGATATTCACCGTTTCGGGGAAATATGAGTTCACTCAGCGTTACTGAGGAGTGTGGGAACCAGCAGCAGGCATCTGGATCTCACACCTGCATGTTTTTCTTACACTGAGGACGTAAGAGTGACGTCTGGGGAATGGAGAGGGACAGTTAAAGGTCGAAAGATAAAAACAAAGGTGCCCCCTATCTCCTCTGTTGTTGAAACACTGTGGGTAATGTAGTATCAAAAACGTGATTGTTAGACTACTATCGTATGTCAGGTGAAGAAGCTTAGACTGATAAATCTGCTAATATTTGAAATCCCATGACAGCTTTACAAGAAAATAACTGCAAATGCAGAGTTTTTAGGCTTAGAGGAACTGTCTTTCTGAATTTTACTCATCGTAGCTCAAGTGAAAACGTGAGTGGTTTCATCAGATCAACAAACCAACCCACAAGAGTCCTTTTGCGAGTTAATCATGAATTCTGGATGCATTCTGCAGCACTCCCTGCTTTTGACCTAAAATGGCCCCCCTGAAGGGCTATTCAAGGAGCCTGGTTTCCTAGAAAGAGCTCTCTATGGAGGGCTCCTCTGTGATTTTTGGCAGCTTAGGCAGAGAGGGGCTGCGATTCTCATCCCCTCCTTCACCACAGAAAGGAGCTGTAATGAAAGAGTCCTATTATTAGCTCCCTGGACAAACACTTCCCGCAGAAACAAGCAGCCCTCTGGATCACTCGCACACAATTCACACATCAAGGAAACACGCAGAAACAGCTGCTACATAAAGTATCAAGCTGCATTTATTTAAACATAAAGTGGAACAAATTCCCACTGATGCACACACATTTTTACATGGATTAGTGTGGAGAAACAAACAATAGAAGGGGAGTTAGAGGCATTCTTTCCTCAGATAAACATCCAGGGGGAGGCAGAGTGTCCCAAAAGCACCTTGATTAACAAAAGCAAACAGCAGTGGTTCTTTAAACACTGACCAAAATTCTCAGAAGACTACAGTAGCTCTACTCTGGGCGTCAGCCAAAAACACTGTGAGTAATGTAACTGTATCCACTATCTTCCAATCACTACTCTCTTTGTCCCAGAGTTCAATGACCTCTGCATTGCATATTTGCAAAAGCTTATTAACTTAATGTGGTACCAGGCTGACCTTTTCATCAAGGTAAAACTACAAGACTGCTAAGAATGCATCACATATCTTGTAGCAATAAGCAGAAGAAACAATAATAATGAATCAATAAGGCCAACCCATGTTAATTATTCTCCATTTTATTAAGATGTCAAAACTCAAAGGTAAAACAAAATAGTTGCAGCATAATTACTGCTTAAAGGATTTCACTTCACAGTTAAATGCAGGCTTAAACAGCCTAAACTGTTACATGAGTAAAAATTTGTTTTCATTATTGATAGTTGGAAGAAGAAGTCAACGAAGAAGTGCATTGAGACCTGGAAACTTTGGTGCCGAACAGAATAACTGATTTATTTCAGTTTTGGCTTTCAGACTATTTTTAGTCTAACATCAGGAGTTTTGCTTTCAGCAGGAACAGTAAAGCTCAGGCTGCTAAGACTGGCTGCTAATCCAGCAGCTCTCAAAATCAACCTTTTGAGAGCTCTTAAACTGTCACTTTCACATATAAAGTTTATTGGAGCCAGTGGGATTCAAGACTAAAGTTGCAGCTTTCCACATTACTTTTTGTTGAGCACACCAAAGCAACGTGTCGATCTGACACTAGCTGCTGCTGTAACTTCAGTCAGTGGTTATCCGGCTTAACATTGCACTATGACACAGAAACACACAGCAGCACAGTGAGGGATCCAGCATAGCATGGTGCAGTTAGCACTACTCTTTTCCATCAGTTACATAAATAGCCACAGGTTTCCTTAATTACCATTGTGAAGAAGGTGCTGCGCTATGAGCGTACTTTTTATAATAAATGCATTTACAATATGTGTCCATTTCCATCCGCAGAACCACTGCCTGTGTGTGTGAAGATGCTATAAAGTGATTATGTGCAAAATTTGTGTATACACACGGGTGCATATATGCTTGTGTGTCTACACAGCATGGCTGACTCAGTTTATTAAAGTGTAAGAACAAATTTTACCCATATCACTTCCATCTCTCCTGCCTTTTAAATGGTGTTACTTTTAAACCCAAAGCATTTAAATAAAGGAGTGAATGAAATGTTGGTGAAGACGCACGCTCTCCTTGTTGAACTTTCACGCCAACAAGTGCCTGTTTAATGTGGTTTTTAAACACCTGGGGGTAATACTGTATACCCAGCAAAATCCGGGGAGGGTATAATGGTATTAAAAAATAAATACTACCCAATTCTACTAAAAATGGAGATTAAGTTGTACATGACAAATAAATCAGTCCACACTGAGTCCAGACAAGATGGACCCAAGGCTTCGGGTTCTAACGCAGATAACATTTCCCACACTCAGCCAATCTATTTGGCGTCATTTATAGATACTTTGATTCTGTTTTTAGCCTTGTTTTCTTCAAGTATCTGGCCTAACACGATCCACTACTTTTTAGTTCACTTTACTTCATGTGTTTGGTCAATGTTTGGTTAAGATCAAGTTCCCACCCACAGCAAACTGAACTCCAGTGCATTTGGAAGCAAACCAAGACCCTTATATCCAAGAGGACAACAGTTCACTTCTTTTTTCAGCACCATCATTTTACTATCACAACATCCCAAACCACACACATGCCTTTGTTGCCTTATGGATAGCTGTAGAAAGACAGAAAATCTGGGGGGATGTATCTAAGGGTCTGGGCCAAGAGTCAAACTATTGGCTGGTGCGTTGAGGAGTGCAAGCTCTACTAAGTGGTTACAACCATCACCAATTGTCTGTGTTCTTTTCTTCCTTTTTTAGGTTATTTTTTTGGGTGAGCTTTTCATATTGAATGTGATGGGACAGCTGAAGAGAGACAGAAAGTATTGGGAGAGGAAGTAGGGGAAGATATGCACTGGGATTGGGAATTGATCCTACAACCAGTGTGTTGAGGACTCCTGCCTCTGTATGTGGGTGCCTGCTCTACCTGCTGAGCTAAACCAGTGCAGTCTGTTTTCAAAAGAAACAAGGAATATAATAGAAGACATACAGATCACATTTAGATGTGCCACACTGGCAGACCACAGCGACCAGACTGCATTCTGCATTATAATCCTCAGATTTTCATCATCAAATTTTAGATAGGTCCTGCGTTGATAGAGTAAAAGTGGGAGGTCTTCGTTTTGTTTTGTTTTGTTCAAATAAAGCTCAGCTGCTCCAACCCTTCTCTGCAGTGATTGGCTGAACTGTGATTGCAAAGAATAATAGATCAAACAAAAGATTCTCACCAGGGATACTGCTAGTAGTAACCAGTTAAAAATCTTTGCATTTTAATAAAAACATAATCTTTCCATCAATATTATGAAATAGTGGGACAGTGGTTTAGCTCAGCTGGTAGAGCAGGGGCCCGATGTACAGAGGCTACTGTCCCTGTTGCTCTGGTTTAGGGTTCAACACCTGGTGTTGATGCTATAAGGTGCATGTCATCCTACATTCTCTGTTTCACCCACATTTCCTGTCCTAATCTAACCAAGTGAGAGGTAAATTACTCACAGATTAGATAAGTTTGGGTACTGATCATGGTTTGAGCTATCACAAAGGTCCTTTTAAATTTCTTTATGCATCAGGAGCTCTCATTTTTTACAAGAGGCCTTTTATACAGTCTTCATGAGCATAAGTACATTTTGGATTCTCGCAGAACAGAACTCATGATTTTTATAAAATTCAAAGAAAAAGCCACTAAACCTGTCCTCTATTATTATGTCTCTCCCTATAAAGACTTTGGATTCTTAATTAATGATTCTTAATTAATAATTGATGTTGTTTAAGTTTTGCATTCAACAACTTGTTAAGAAGTTGAAGTTGATGATTTTGATTTTTGATATCAGAAATAAGTGTTCTTTGCTTTTTGCTGATAAAAAACTTAAGCACCTTTAATTATTGTATACTGTATACTTGTGGTACTCCACCTTACTCTACCCAAGAGCCAAACATGACATGCCCTTATTTATAACCTATTTCACCCATCTGGGCCGATCTTGTAAATTCAGTATCTCAATGAAACTTTGAGAGATTTTCTTCAAATTTTGCATAAACGTCCACCATGACTCATGTATATGTTGGCTTCATATTCATCTATTGCTCATGAGACTTCTACAAAGCAAACCAACACAGAAACCACCCCAGCTCCTCTTCTTAACCCACCACTGTACTTTCACTGTTCTGCAATCATAAACCTCTAGGAGGCATATAACCACCAGGTGGTAGTTCTGGTTTAATTCACGTGAAGTGTTTGACACAGTCTTCTTAGTCTTTTCTCTGTGACCCAGTTAGAAGACTCATTTTGCTATTTGTCCCTGAAGTAAATCTTAAAATTTATTGAAGAAGTTTCAGGTACATATAAATGAATATTTGGGTCTTTGGGAGCTGTTTTTTTTTTTTCAATCAAAAATAGACTGAAAGCTTTGAGGCAGATGCATCAGGTTGTAGATGTCCAGCCCAATGAGTTTCTGCTCTGTGGCCCTGGATTGGTTGATCTGTATTCATCAGAGGCATCAAATAATGAAGTAGCCTACAAATACTTTGTTACCTTACTTAAGTAGAAATTTTGGGTATCTGTACTTTACTGGAATAATTATTTTTCAGCCAACTTTTTACTTCTACTCCTTACATTTTCACGCAATCATCTGTACTTTCTACTCCTTACATTTTAAAAATAGCCTTGTTACTCCTATTTCATTTCAGCTATCCAGATAAATTGCGCCATCCGGATAGAGTGAATTTGATTGTGGTTGGAAGTATGCAAGTATAAACATAATACCATTCTGACACCCTATTGGTTTGTACGCAATCCATCGCACCTGCACACATGACACAAATCACATCACACTCCAGCAAGGAAATAATAGACGTATGTAGTACGAAGATGTCCGTGGCAGAGACTCAAGAGAACTCAAGTGAAATGTCCTAACCAAGCACCAGCGAGGAGGTTGGTAGCCAGGAAGATCAATACTTATGCAACTTAGTTACTTAGGCAACTAGTCATCACATCTTCCGCTCCATGAAACATGTTAATGCTCAGTAGTACACATATATGGTTCTTGAATCTATTTGCATTGTACTAAAATGCATTCAATGTGCATAAATGTGGCTGAAACAGGTGCATCCCAAATTTTTCAACATTAACATTTTAATATAACATAGTCATTATGGCCTTTAGAAAAATGTTTTTTTTGAGGAGGTGCTATATAGTAGAATGGAATGGAATGGAATTGTAAAATAGACTTGGCCCCTGAGACGCAGCCTAAGCTTTTGTCCTTAATGGCATTTCTTCCCCCTTACATTACTTTTACTTTTATGCTTTAAGTAGTTTTGAAACCAGTACTTTTACACTTTTACTTGAATAAAAAGCTTGAGTTGATTCTTCAACTTCTGCAGAAGTCTTTTTAAACCCTAGTATCTATACTTCTACCTCAGTAATGAATGTGAATACTTTTGACACCTCTGGTATTCATACATGGGTTGTATGGTTTTTTTCATGCTTTGGTAAATGTGCTATTTTAGTCTTGAGGTGGACACTCTTGTCAATGAGATTCTTAATCTCAGTTTTTTTTCCCAGCTTAATGGGCTTTAAATGAAAAAAATAAAAACTAAACAGAAAAAACAGCAGGCCACTGTTCTCTTGGTTGAAACAAGGACATGGCTCTGGGCTAAATTACTGTTCTGTAAGTACTAGCCTGTCTCAGCACCGAAATCTTAGCCAGGACATGCCAGAGAAACAGCAGTGGGTTTCACAGTATTCAACTGAAGAAAAAACACAGTGAAGACAGTCGAAGTCCTTTCCTTTGGCCATCAGTCATTCCAGATGAGATTTCAACATGTCAGACATTTTGGCCATCATCAGGGTGCCACATCACTGAAACAAAGCCCTACATTAGTTCCTCTTTGCATCTCTAAGTGCTGCTGTGACATCAAGTGTCACGTGCATAATGAATATGTAGGCCAGGTTCATCAGCTGTGGGAACTGTACACGTGCATCAATCCATTATTCTGGCACATCTTTCAGCACACAGGATGGTATGTTTGAGATATGAAGGCAGCACATTTCTGCATTGTTCGCATCATTCTGAAATTGTACTGGTGCGATGTTACAGCTCTGCTATAGCAGACAAACCTGATGCCAGGCTTTTAAACAATTCTTAAAGAAGAACTGTAGAAAGTCACAACAGTCTGTGGGGGGAGTCAGGACACTTTATTCTCTTGTGTTACATGCACAATGAGAGCATTCAGTCTGTTGTTTGATGAATTGCCTGTACCCTGTTCCTAGCCTTTTGAGGCATTTGAGGGAGTGCACAAAGACTGATAAATGACTTCAGAGGAAGTTACTTTAGTCAGAATCAGTCTGGGCCATAGACTTTGACTTTAAAACTAGAATTAAAAACTAAAATGGGTTTGTTAATCGGATTTCTTTCCCTTCTGCGCATCCAATGTTGCTCTGTTCTTCTTAGGGTTATGAGCTTCTTCGTTAGCATCATATGCAGTTCATCAAGTGGTGCCTTTTCTTCCCTGTTTGCCAGTTTGTGTTGTCTGCAAAGGGCCTTTAGCTCTTTCTGGATTTCATGTATCTTAGTTGCTCTGTTGTTTTTGAGGTATGGCTGTTTGGCCTGCCTCTCCTCTGTGCTGAATCTCTCAGCTGCTACTGTCAGGACCGTTGTTGTCATTGTCTGCAACCGTCCCTCCACATCACCTCTGGCCACCGATTCTAACACAATTTACAATTACTTCTTTTACATTACATGTTTTTTAAAATTGACATTACTTTGTAGAAGTCTGTTTTCACTTTGAAATTAAAACATTTTTTGTATTTTTTGTCAAAAAGCCAAATTAAATTGGCCTTGATTGATATATAAAATCAATAAAAGGATAAAACATCAAATGGGGTGAATATCTTTCATAGTCACTGTGTGGGTTGTGAAATCTTGGCTTTTAATCCTGCTCTGCCCATTATGTCTGTATACTGGTGATGAACTGTGAATGTATAGTAATATGATTGAATGTGATGCTAAAAAGGCAATGCTAGCACAGCCAGCAAGTAAAAAAAATAAATAAATAAATAAAAAGCCTTGTCAAAAACACCAAACAGGCAGTAAATTTCCCCATTTAGTAGAAGGAGAAGATGGAAATTTACTGGTGAGAAAAATTGTATGGCACGAGACACTCAGACCCCATACAAACCCAGACTGCTGCGAGAGGTTAGAGGTGGAGCTGCTTGTGACTGATGGGGGCTGTGCGTCAGCTTGTTTGTCTCCTATAGCTGTACTGGCATGTAGAGCTCTGAGTTTATGGTCCCATGGCTAAAAACCTCCTATTACCCAATCCCAGTAATAAACTGGCAGAAGTGGGTTACGGTGATACGATACTGAGTATCTGTTTCTGTGGGGTCAAACATTATCCACGTTTAGTAGTCCGCTGGTTCTTCAGGGAGCTCACATGATCCTGAAATGTCACAACAATGTCACTGCTGCAATGAATCCACAATGTGTGTCTGTGTGTGTGTGTATTTGTGTGTGTGATTGTGTGTTCCTCACGTGAGGTGTCACCATGGTAATCACGCTGAGGAATGCAGTCACCAATCCTCACTAAGACGTCTGGGTGGTGTGTGTGTTGGTGTGTGTCAAAGGTTTGTTGCTCCCTAATCACATGTCACTGTGGTGGTCTGCTCTCACACCCCTCAGTTTAACCAATCAAATACTGAGCATAAGACAATGTCACAGAGACGAGCAGGAGGACTCTTCTACCAAAACAATCCCAGACTCCAACTTTCTCAAACCAAACAGCAGCAACAACAACATTAACAACAACAATAACAACAACGGCGCAATTTAAAGAGTCGACCAAAGAGATGCTTCTAATGCTAAAGCAACGCCTCTTTTTGCTCTCATGCTGTTGTAAATGTGTGTACTGAGGTCAACATACTTTCTTAAAAAATTAAAGAAACAACAACAAAAAAACCCAAACAATTTCTACACAGTCCGTCTGCACAGTGTTCTGCATGCAAAGTGTACTCAGAAGCAAATCCCCCCTCTCTCATCAGTCTTTGCAAATCCACTGCATGTGCTCTGCTTCGTTTCTGGTGTGTCCCAGAAGTGCTGCTCCGCTAAATCTATTTTTGCCACTGGTCACAGCCAAACCGCACCAATCAACATAGAGTAGATCAATCCCATGGCAGTCAACTTCAAATTACAACACGTCAAAAAGAGTCCCAATAGTAAATCAACATTTCGTCCTGTGGCACAAACTACAGGTCACTGATCAAACAGTGAGTCATAGAGCTACTATGGTGCCACTGAAAAAGAAAAGTTACTTCTGAGATGGAAACAACAGAATTATGCATAAAAACCGTACATCCTTTGTAGAAATAAACATTTTAACTATCAAGTGTAATCAACCCTGGTAGAAGCAAAATAATTGTTGAATAATACAGGAATGATTCGCAAACCAAATCCAGCCGGAGAGAGGGGGGAGAGAGAGCGGTCAGAGTCAAGCTTGAAACATGCCGACTAACACCTGTGGCTCTTCAGCCAAGGTCAATTTCAAGCATTTGTTCGAGCATCTGAAACAGCATTTTGTCCGTCTGGTTTTTCACCCCTGGTTATTCATCCGGACACCCCTGGAACATCCACAGCACAACCTGGGGCTTGTGGCAACCCTGCAACCTGCCCGGATGGTACAATAGGCCATGCTTACTCGCCATACCACCCTCTACACCACCATGAAGGTGTAGACCATGTTAGTTTTTCAACATATCATTTGCTCAAGCCCCTGGTAATATGCAAGGACACCTGTATGACTCCCAGGGTTGTGTCAGTCCTTCTTCACGCCTGATTTTCCCTAAATCTTTGTCTTACTTCAGCTTCAAATGTCTAAATGTTATGTACAATACTGTATTTGTATTGAAAAAGAAACTTCACTGCTTTATTCTGAATTTTACTGTAATACTCTGCAATTCCTCCACTGCAGTCCTCACCTTTGCACCACTTTCTTGTTGTCTTGTGTTGGCTGGTCCATATTTGTTTTATATTCAGTGTTTAGTGTCTTCACATAGCAAGGGAAAATGGGTAAAAAAATTTTTGTACAAGTACAGAAAAGCTGATTCTGATTATGGTTCTAATGGTGACATGTTGTTTTGATTTTAACTTCAGTTAAAGAGTTTAATTTTGTAAAAGTAATGAAATATGTCTATGATGTTGTTATTAATTGACTTGAGTGCATTTTTACTGCATTTCTTTGTCCAGTGCAACTAATTAACCCTACAGTAAGTGCCAACTACACTTTACATGTGGGCACATGCTACTTTTGTCAAAACTCTCTCTTCAGCCTCAGTGTCAGTGCAGCTGAATTGAAGCTGTTTCTGTCCGTCACCCGTGCTTCACCTCCTTCATGTGTCAAATTATTAGCACTGATCTGGAAACTGTGAGTGTGTGATGGAGAGCTGAACGAGGCCTCTGGCCAGCTTGCGTCATGTGAGGGCCAGAGAGTCCTGGGAGCCAGAGGAGGAACTGCACTCTGAGAGATCAACAAAGTTTCATGCCGAGATTCACACTGACAGGCGGAGAAGAAAAAGCATTTGTTCACTTTCCAAGTTCTGGCAGAGATAGGCTCAGATCTGTCTCACATTTCTATCCCTCCTACTTTTCCTCAACACAAACTTCCTACAATCTGTGTTTTTTTAAAGATTGTCAAAATTTTGGTTGTAGCAATATTAATCAAATAAATTTATACCAATGTCCATTAAAATAGAATTTAAAGGTATAACCTTCAACATATAACTCAGACATTTAATTCTCAGGTTCATATAGAGTGAAAAATAAAAGGATGTGTTTAAAGTTTGGACTCTTGGACAAACACTTTCCCTTATTGTTTCCCAATTGATTTACAACCAAAATGTCTAAACATATACTGTATTTAACTTTGAAAAGGTTTCAAATGGATATGATATTTAAATGTAAACATTTCTAACTAAGACCGACACATAATAAAAATACTGACAATGACATCTAGTATGAAAGGAACCATAAAGATTTTACCTTGCAAAATCCTGTATTTTTAGTTTTGTTGTGCATGTGTAAAAACATTTTGTGCACACAGAACATTTTATGGAAAACATCATAATACATAATACATAGCATTATATTTTACAATTTCAAACCTATACACATGCATAAAACAGATCTAAAAAAACAAGAATCTTTATAAATGTGCAAATTTTCTTGAGTGCACAAAATATTTTCACATCTATAAAGCCTTTTACACATTCCCCTTTTTAAAAGCTTAGTAGTCCAACGCCTTAGTATGATGTTCTGATGGTGTCAAACCCTGTCAGATAAACTAATCTGATCACTGTAGAGTTTATGTTTCTCTTAACACTTAACTTACTATTACTGTAACTGCTCTTTTAATGGATGCATGCGTGACTTCAGCTGGCATGTCAGAGCAGGTCAAACTCACCAGACTTTCCCTCCCAGGCGAGCCCGAGCACTCCGCTGTAGTCTCTGTTGGTGAGCAGGTAGGACAGACAGAAGTTTCCCCAGTTGTTCTCTGAGTACAGACTCAATAGTTTCTCAGGCCCTATGTACAGAGGGTTCAGAGGATCCTTTTTATTCTCCTCCGTCATCACCTGGAAGGACACAGGTATACACACAGGTTGATCAAATATCCATGAAGCAATGCCCTGGACACAAGATTACAAGTCATTACAAATATGCCCCAAAATAAGCATTGTATTTCAGATATTGAGTATACCTGGGACTGAAAGTAAGAAAACATACATGCACTTTCCAGGGCTGATTTATTTACCCTTTTTTTCAACCAAAATGTTTCTTTACTGTTCCATTCTTACAAAAAAAAAAAAAAAAAATCCCCCCCAAAAAACAAAGGAAGTCACGACATGTTTATGTAATAAGAATTAAACATGAGAAAGCCTGGATTAAAGGTTGTATCAGCCTATCAGAGACCAGCATCTGCTGTGCAGCCTCACTCTATGACAATGGGACAATGGTGTCATTGTTGGAGCTTACTGTTAGGGATTTCACTTGGAAGTTGATTAGCTTGATGCCATCAAAGTCCACTTTGTCAAAGATGTCGTTCACTGCTCGCATGTAGGAGGCAACCTGACAAAAACAAACATTCATGTGAGAAGATGGCCAAAATTGTATCCTGTCTGGAAACTCAAGATTTGTTTGTGTGGTCATAAAAGCTTGACACATGCAAGTTGAGGAACCAAAAGGAGGCCACAAAAGAAGCAGAACGTAGGCATGCAAAATGCGAGAAAAATATACGATGGGTGAAAACATTATTTAATATTTCAAAGACAATATGAAGTGTAACCGCCCCCCAAACTTAAGAGCGACCATTAGCTATGAATATCAGAGTCCATGTCTATCTGCTGTTCCTCATGTTAACACAATATCTAAATATACAACAAGTTTCTCATTAATCTATAATCAATCCTAACAGTACATTTAAATTAATTAATTGGGGTCAAAGATATCTGGCTACAGCTTCATCTGACTGTATCACGGTGTTGTTAAGCATGATCATCATAAACTCCATCATTTCTTGTATGTTTGTTATGATACTAAAATTTGAAATCATAATAGGATATGATATGATACAATACAATACTAATAAAAATCAAGTAATATCCATTTCTGATTTAATGCCATGACTATAAAAATAAGAAACTAAAAGGCACACAGTATTGGTCAACTTCTTGTTTTCCGTTATCTAAAATTTTAGACAAACTCTTGCACACCATCTAAACTGCACAAAAACAGTGGCAAAATTTTGGCACTCTAACATTGTCAAGATTTTTATGCCATTTAGAAAGCGTGCAGGAGTTAGAGGCTTTTCTTTATTGGCAAGATTCAGAAATTAAGGATTTTTTTGTCATACTCTTAAGTGACTCCAGATGTGCTTAAATGCTAAGATGTAAAACTAATGTCATGGTGAGTAGTTTCAGCTGAGCACCTCTAAACAGCATCATCTTAGGTGCCGTGTTTTGAGCTCTCAAAGCTGTCGTGGAGGTCAGGTCCAAAAAACAATGAATCAAACGCTGTTTTCCCTAAAACACAAAAAAGTATTTCAAAGCAGTAAAAACATTTTGACTCTCTGCCCCGCCTGTTGGATAAATGGTGCACATTCAAACCCAAAAACACAAATAAACAAAACAAACACAAACATCCTTGATCAAGTTTGGATTGTGATACATAATCGGAGCATTTGAAGTCATTCCAGGTTATTGAAGCGGTACTTTTCACTGTGGGTGGCAAAGCCAGTCACATTCAAAGGAGCACGAGTTAAATGGTCACATGTGAAGGTCCATACAGCAAGAGACAAGCATACAGAGAAGCATACATGTAAATATTGACACCTTGAACAGAGGAGATGGTGAAAAGCAGGTCAGCAGTGATTGATGACAACCGTTTTGTCTATTTACAGTTAAAGATCACCTCACGGCATCACTTAGTGAACTTTTTCTCATGGTGCAACAAAAGACTGGCACTGAACCAGAGACCATGTTTAAGCTGGAAAGAATCTAAAGCAGGTCAGATGAGGTTATGAACAGACGGACAGCAGGAGGACAGCCAGGGGAGGTCAAAAAAGCACAGAGAGAAAAGGACAGAGATTTGTGGTGATTAACTGACCTTGATGTGACAACAAAGAGATCTAATTAATAAAAGACAACACAGGCAGGAAGAAAGGACAACATACTAAAGTGCAACTTTGAGCTGAACCTGGATCAGACAATGAGAACATGGATCTAAAATAATCAAATAAAGACAAATCTGTGATGCTCTACTTTCTTATCAAAGACCAAATATGAGAGTTGATTATCTTTATTGGTTTAACATTGAGAAAATCCACAAACAAGCTGAAGTAAATCTTACATCACTGGATTTCCATTTCAGCATGTGGCTAAACTCTGTCACGTTAGCATCACACATGACCTCTGACCTCAATGACAAGCACTCTGCTCAAACAGAGAGACTTTAACACACAGACAGGCTCAAATCACTGTTTTCCTCATTTTCCCTGAGGCTGAAAAGGCACACCAGCAGCTTTTCAGCATCATATCAAATAAATCTGAGTTCATGTCAGGTCTGTCAACCTTTGAACCAAGACCGTCTTAGACCAGGAAACCTTAATACAAATATTTCTAATTAGCTTTACAAGTGAACTCATAGTTTGTACCATGTAAGCTGAAAAAGAATGTCCCTCAACCCCCCCCCCCGCCCTTAGAGACAAGCTGATTCAGAAATTTAGCAGCTCTAGAAAGGTCAAGAGTGGAGGACAGGGGGTCAAAAATGTTTGACGTTTTAATTATAATAACCTACTTCAAACAGTGCACCAAATACAAAAGGGCTACTAAAATGACCTCTACGTTTATACACAGTTTATGATCAGAGCTCATAACATCATTCTGTTCTCTTATTGTCTTATTGTCTTTAAATATGGAGTGACTCACACAAAAGCCAACACAAATTCTATTTTATGTTTCAGAAAGTATTAGAACTGTGAAATGTGACTACTTTGAACATACTATTGATACATTTATTTAAGTTGAACCTGAAACTGCACATATAATATAAAAAAACACAAAACAACTTACGTCCCCATGATATTCAGAGGCTGTTCAAAATTAAGGACGGTGGATGAGTTAAGCCTTTGGATAAGTTCTGATGCACATTTGAAAATGCACTTCACTGAGTGCATTTTTTTTAAGTTAAAAATAATGGGATAAGTGAAAAAGGTAGTTCTGGTGTGAAGGTATTTTGTAAAAGAGTGAGACTTATATTTGTATTTTTTTCTGATATTTACATGCACAGCATGAAATTCTTGGAATTGGTGAGACCATACCTCAGTAGCTACAGAGTATGAGAGAGTCACAGAAAACGTGATTCCTCGTAACTTCATTTTATTTTGATGGGCATATTTTGTTTAATACTGACTTAAATGAATGACTTCTACTTATATTTCTCCATGTGCAGCATGTCCTCAGCAGTGCATGTGCAGTTATTTCTTTCCTGCAGGTAATGAGGAGAAGACGGAGGTGACCCGTCCTTGTATTTCCACACTGACTGTCGGGTGTAAAGGCACCTTAAGGATCCTAACTTGGATTATTGCTTGTGATCCAGCTATGCTGTGTGCCAAAATGTTCTCATAGAAGTTTCACAACATCCTTCTTACTGATGCCATGTGCAATGCCATGACAGCTGTGTGCGTCTGTGCAGGCATGCAGCCCTTTACTTAGCTTCAGCGCATCAACACCTTTCGCCTTACTGACCGTTTTAGAATATGTCACTGGTAAATGATGTGTCACCAAGAGAACAAAATGTTTCCATTGTTGTATTGTGAGTTGGTCACAGTCTTTAGACTGTTGTTTGTATAAGAAGATCTGCAATAATGAGCATTGTATAAGTTACTGGTATGTTGAGAATGGCTATCTTGGCCCAGAAAAATGATGCTTTTATCAGATATTACCATAAAAATTGAGAGATCGCAACTGGCTACTTTAATAAGATTATTTCATATAATTCAGTGAGTCAACCTTCATCAGTATTTTAAAGATGCCCACAAGTAATTGTATCCAGTAAGATTGGTTAAAGACAAAACTTGTTCCAAAGAAAGAGATCATTTTGCAGTGCGGGCATATTTAATCAGATTCTAGTTTACATCAGACTGGCTCAGAACACACAACTAAACTCAAAGGTTGCACTATGCTGTCTGTAAAATGAACAAACAGTGCATTTTACAGTCATCACGGTGCAACCTTTAACATACTAAATATTACGCTACAAAATTAAATGAAATTCATATATGCTGCAAGCTTACACAAACAAGTTTTGCTGAGGCTATTTAATATGCTCTGTTTTCAAGAAACAATAAATGCGATGCCAGATGATTGACCCTGTTGTTTCAACTATAGTGCTTAAACAATATAGAGGTAATTATCCAAATTTTCTTGTTTTGTATTCAAGCATTGTTAGAGGTAACTCTTCTGTAAATAAGACCCTGTATTACACAGTTAGACAGCTGGTTGGGATTTGTGTTTGTAGTGTTTTTCAATAAGATTAAAAAAGTATCACACTAGGTGACCTTTAACTGCAGTAATAAGAACCCAAAATCCAGGACAGAGTGTGATTCCCAGACTGCACTGTAAACACGGCACATTCAGGTCAGCCAACAGCTGAAAATTCCAGCTCTGTTTTGATGCTCTTGAAGGATGTTCTATCAGACAATGAACGCACAGCTGCACTTTTTGTTCTCCATGTCTGACAAACATCAGGCAGCTCAGGTAGAAGCAGCATGTCAGGGCCCCACTGTACATAGAGTTATAGTCTGGTTTGAGCTTTTTTTGGCATTAACATTTCATATTTGGGGCTTTGTTTGGCAGTAGTGGGGGTGTCCTACCCCTAAAACTCCCTCAAGGAGCACTGAAGCTAAACTGTATGCCATGATGGTTTAAAAATATCTCATAGTGTGCGGGGTAACTGATGTTTAAAGATTAAAAAAAACATTTTACCTGAGCCACTACAGCTTCTGCAGACTTGAACCTCTTGTAATAAAGGTGGTCAGCATAGAAATGGAGCAGGCAGGTAGTCTTAGACTCATCTGCAGTTCTTCTTGATCGGCTCGCTGCTGCCTCCTGTGGATAATATTGCAGGAAAAAAAAAAAATCCACTTTAACACAAATCTAGGGGAGGACAGTTTGGGAAGCAGATTTAAATCATGACGTGTCCTGATAGATTACCACAATGACATGAGGTCATCCTCTTGATTATCATTTTATTGCAGTCCCTCCTGATATAAACATAAGATGAAATATATATGCATCAAACAGCACCAGTTTAACTTGGTGTCCTTTGTCCCACAGGGAAAAGGGACGTGTAGTCACAGGAACGCAGCATGGCTCCATGAGAACATCTGTTGATACCATTTAATGATCCCATGTGGAAATGATCTCTGCCAGTAGGTATTTTGTTAAAAGTGGACCTATACCAATCTCCAGACATCTATTGTTGATAATGAACACTGGGAACACCACCCAGTCTTGCAAGTTGACAATAAATAATGAACCCAAGGGGAGAATAACCTTAATCGATTTGACAGATGTTAATTCCTTAATACTTGATTTTATAGTCACTTTATAACACAATCAAGGCTGTGTGCAGGTTTAGTGCCTGAACTGATTACTCTAAAAATGGTGTAAGGAAGTTGCTTTGTATTTGCTTTAGTCTACACAAAAGTAAATCCTGTTATTTGCCCTCTGTGACTCAACAGGCTAAATTAAAGTCACCACATGACTGAATGAGCTCACAAATTGGGTCAGTTATGACATGTGAATCAGACTTGCAGCTTTATTTATCCTCAGAAATATTTCTGTGTTTGGGATTAATCTGCTATAAATGGTGTAACAGAGGAGGAAAATTTAAGTGCGAAGGTGGAACTGAAAGTAAGGCCGGATGTGTGTTTGCAGTCACTGAGGTGATGTCTGGACTGTCCTACCTCATCATGTCCGAGGTGCTGGGCAAGGAGCTTGAAATAATCTGCACCACAGAATCCACCAGGGCCTGCAGTAAGTGATGGCAGGACTGCACAAAAACAAACACAGACACTTTGACATACTTCAAATTGAAAATTAAAGATGCTGATATGACTCTTAACTCCTTAGTCTTTTTCCTTAGCTTACTTTCAAAAACAGCCAAAGATGCAGGCTTTTTAAACATAACCATATGCAAACATTGTCACCAGTAATTTGTCTTGAACATTGCTGCAGTTAGTGAACCTTTACCCGTCAATGACTCATTGAAAGTAGGCGTACAGTGTCCTAAATCAAACTCTTTCTCCTATCATCACAAATAAATGCAGTGATTAACATAAGGAAGTGAGTTTAGAGTGATGGATATAAAGAGTATAGAGGGATCATGCATAGACATGAGTCATAAAGTGCTTTACAAAAACTCTATGTACACAATATTAATCTGCCAGATTTTCATCCATAATTAAAGCGCCCTATCCCACTGGCAACTGAGAAAGGTGATTGCAAACTGTCTGAGTGATTTCATCCATGCTTTTCCAACATTTTAGATTTTTAAATCACTCAGTTATTATAATAATATATTTTTTAACAGAATCAGGGGTGAGGCTTACTTCTAATGAATCTCTGGGCATCACACATAGAAAAAACAGAATAATAGAGCAAGTTATCACAATTTATAGAGTGAAAAAAATCAGATGTTACAGTTTGCATATCAAGTTTCATTTTGTCCAAATCTGATATATTGAGCATACTCGATGTATCGTGCCTTTTTCCTGACCATATCGTGAACATTGAGTATAAATTATGTGGAAGTTTTGAGCTATCAGTGTACATTTCTTGCTGGAGTTTTGCTTCTCCCATTGTCCCTGAACACATCTCTCACAGCAGAGAGGTCACTCCCTGGCCCATCCAGAAAACTCTCTTCCGTACATGTGTGTTTTTGTATCAGCAGAGAGAGAAGCGAGGGAGAAGAAGGTAAACATAGCAGCTTGGCGAGTTGGTGGAGAGTTATCTGCGTTCAGAGACGATAACGAGAAACAACACTGGGGCTGTCATCCAGAAGTCGTTCAACGTTGAAAAGGAAGAGGTCAAACTCACGCGGTATTCACAGGGCCGCCTCTGGCCAAAGTGAGGCTCTAAGCAGACCTTGGTATGAGGCCCCCTAACACCCCCCTGACATAATCACTTTACATCAACCATATAAAAAATACCTTAAAATAACTAGGAAAATACATTACTACATTAATAAAAAATATTTTTTTCGCAATAAAGCCTGAGATAGTTGCAAAGACTCAGTTCTTAGTTGTAATTAATTCTTTATCAAGGATAACATACTAAAACCTACCACAGACCTGTGACACTGACCAAAACTAACTTCATCTGAAAGAAAGTCACAAAAATGATCATTGCTTTTTATGATCATATTCCTTGTTGCAATAAAAAAGATGATTTTTAAAAATTTCCATCTGTTTTATATTTAGAAATAATGGTCATCACTTGGGGTACCTTATTTTCATCATAACATTAATCCTACTTTATTAGCTATCTGCTTGCTCTTGTCCCTCATCCCCCCTCACACACACCCCTGCATCCCTCCCCTTCTCATAGAAAGCAGGTCATACATTTTGTTTCTTTCTCTTCCTCACTGTGTCTCTGCTTCAGTGTTAGCAGTAGTAGCCTTTCTTTTACTGGAACATCATTAATCATACGTCTTCATTATTTCAAAACAGACCTGATTTCAAAACAGCTGATCTGCGCGAGAAAGTTCGACGACGTCATTTAATTCCTGATCAGAACCAGCATGGGAACTTTACGGAGTTTTATCATAAATTCACAAACTAAACAATGGTAGAAAGTGACGTTTGACAAGAGAGGTTGCAGAACAGCAGGTGAAATTACGGGACAGACGTGATGAGAGTTTCTGTGTAACAGAAAGAGAGAGAGAGGGAGAGCGAGTGGACACTGCATGCACATAATTGATCACGGATATCTCTGCTGATCTCCTGACCACCACCCAAAGTAAGGTTTATGCCACATCTGCCCTAAATTAACAGCATTGGTAATTATCAAAATCATTTTTTATGTTTCTGCAATGGTTAATACACCAATATGTAGAAGCTCTTTAGCTAAAATGATATTTTTAATGCCAAAATATAATTATTATTGTTATCCATGAATTGTCAAATTGACTGATTTACAAAAAAACTGAAAAAATAGTAAAGCACATTATTATTTCTTGATTAATATGTCAAATTATAGTTAATTACTTGCATTCCTGAACAGAAAAATGAGTTTTAGTGGTTGAATGTTATGCTTGATTAATTTCTGACTTCTCAGAGAAGCCCAGTGATCCAGCTCAAATTTGGGTGAATTCAGTTTGAAATCCCTCATTCCTGTTCAAAATGGTAAAACGTGGAGAGCTCACTGAAAATGAAAGAGTCCGCATTAAAGCACTTCATGATGCTGGATGGTCTCTGAGACAAATATGACAGGTGGTCTAATAAATTTGTTAAGCACTGTACATACCTTGAAACTATTAATCATACATACACCAGTCTGATGTACAGAGAGAGAGAGAGGACAAAAAAAAAGTGAGGCACCCCCTTGCTGATGAGGCCCTACATGCTTAGCGTAGGCTGCGTATAGGCAGGGGTGGGCCTAGGTATTTGTTGAAATATGCCACAAGATGACGTTGAGATAACGGCGGCAGTAACACAACATGTCACTGAAGGCATGAGCCAAGTTTTGTTGAAAAGCCAGGATTTTAAAAAAACTCATTAAGACACAACTCAGAATATGATTTGCCTGGCGCTCAAAGCTGTGAGCCTGAATGACTAGACTGCAGGGTTTTGGCCTTCGCTTGCATTCAGGATTGGTGTGTTTTGTGCAGGTTTGCTTCATCCTTAATGAAGAAAATAATCATTTTATAATCAGCAACAGCAAATATAACACAGAAAACATTTCAGGACTTTCCATACACTATAAAATACCAAGTATTTCATGATTTGTGTATTTTTGATTTATTAGTAAAAGATTGAATGAAGTCCCATTCAAAATAAAATAGTTAAATTTGACTTTATATTGATTTTTAACCCTTTCTGCATACAATTTTATAAAAAATCCAATGGAACAGTCTATTTTAATCACCAAACTAGTGTCATTTGGGGCTGAATTAACATTATACAGCTGCTCAGAGGACATTTCAAAGTATTGCGATATATATTGTGTATACAGCAAAAATAGCATTCAAGGTGTCACAGCAGCTGAGGTAGTTTTATGTCACTAATCTAACACCTGCTACCAAGAAGGTGTAAAACATGGCTATCTTGTAGACACTTTTGAGAGGTGGGATAACTCGGAGCAAAGAATTTACCTGTCTTTCCAGTTTCAGCTGGGTGTTCTCTGTGATTGATGACATCCCTATACATGTATGCTGACTTTTGCGTTTTCATTTTCTATGAACAGAGTTAATTTTCATGGCACAAGAGTAAAGTACCCTTAACTTATCTCTGTTATTGATAATTCACCTCATGCTGTCACTCTTCTTCACACTGGCTGTAGGGTTAGGGTGTACATTTTGTTGTATCCTTATCACAAAGCTTTTTTGTCGTAGTTTGAGGATTAACACCAGGTTACTTTCAGACATTGTCTGTATACTGACATTGCCTGTTTTTCAGTGATTGGTCAAATAAAGTAAAAATGTCACATCTTATTTAAGTAAGTTTGGACATTACACTCAACAAGATAAATTGAACCTTACCCATCTCTGTGGTGCAGCCAAACAATGTCACAACTTAAGTTACAATTTAACTAGTCTCAATGTGGGGTTTAATGTGGACTCTACACTATTACTTAAGAAATAACTTACACATAGCTGGTGCAATAGGCCACTTTTGTTCATGTTGTTCATGTTCATTTTTTGTTTACATTCAAGCTGATGTCCCATTTTAAACTCTGCTTTACATCTAACTGTTCCTTACACAAAATGACCTATACACCAAATTGTTATGAAAATTGGATTTTAGTGTCAGAAACATTTAATTTTTTGTTTTTCAACTAAACTCATGGATGGTATTGTTTCTCAGGGCTCTTTGGATCACTGAAATCAATCTCAGACACCTGTGATAATTAGTTAGCCAGGTGAGCCTAATTAAAGGAAAACTACTTAAGAAGGATGTTCCACATTATTAAGCAGACCACAGATTTCAAGTAATATGGGAAAGAAAAAGGATCTCTCTGCCACTGAAAAGCCTCAAATAGTGTAATGCCTTGTACAAGGAATGAAAACATTAGATATTTCAGGAAAAATAAAGTGGGAACATTGTACTGTGAAGAAATTTGTGGCTGATTCAGAGCACAGACGGATTCGTGCAGATAAAGGCATAATGAGGAAGGTTTCTGCCAGACAAATTCATCAGATTAAGAGAGCAGCTGCTAAAATACCATTACAAAGCAGCAAACAGGTATTTGTAGCTGCTGGTGCCTATGGAGTCCACGAACCTCAAGGTATAGGATCCTCTAGAGGCTTGCAGTTGTGCATAACAGTCTAACAGTCTTGTTGACTGATGAGTGCCATGTAACCCTGGATGGTCCAGCTGGATAGAGTAGTGGATGGTTGGTGGATAGCCACCATGTCCCAATAAGGCTGTGACATCAGCAAGGAGGTGGTGGAGTCACGTTTTGGGCCGGAATCATGGGGAGAGAACTGGTCTGAAAATTACCTCAGCAAAGTATATAGAGTTTCTGACTGATCACTTTCTTCCATGGTACCCCGTGCCTTCCGTAGCAAAATTATCTTCGTGCATGACAATGCACTATCTCATGCTGCAAAGAATCCCTCTGTGTCATTGGCTGCTATGGGTCTAAAAGGAGGGGGTGTGGCCTCCATCCTCCCCTGACCTCAACCTATTGAGAACCTTTGGAGCATCCTCAAGCTAAAGATCTATGAGGTTGGGAGGCAGTTCACATCAAAACAGCAGACTGGGAGGCTATTCTGACATCTTGCAAATAAATTCAAGCAGAAACTCTCAAAAAACTCACAAGTTCAATGAATGCAAGAATTGTGAAAGCAATATCAAAGAAGTGGTCTTTATGTTAACATGTAACTTGGCCTGTTAAGATGTTTTTGATTGCAATAGCTTTTGATTTCAGTAAATATGACCGCCTGATGCTGCAAATTCAACAAATGACCATTTTCAATTCTTTACAACCAATAAAATGTTTCGAAACTCTGTCATGCGTAATAATGTGGAACAGTGCATTTTGAGTTTTTTATTTCTGAAAAAAAAAAGGTCATCATTGGGAGATTTGTTCAATAAAATCTGGATTATGCTCTAACAGTTGATGACTTGAACATTATACTGACTGTCATTTGCATCAATATTTAGGAAAATCAGAAAAAGATATCATTAGCATAATAATTTGTACAATACAAGGAGAAATCTATCGGCATCTCCTTAATATTCAACACGTCGAGCAGCTGACTTGAGCAGAAGCACCTTCACATTCTCAGACACGTTAAAAATAGAAGACCCACATTTGGAAATCAGAGCTGCGGCCTGAGCTGGAGCCATGGGAGAGCCTTTACAACATTTTGTGAAAGGTGCTTTTTTGATTTTTCTAAAATAATATAATTGGCATATTGCAACACTCTTGGGACATCTGTCTCCTTCAGATTAATGAAATAACAAAAGGCTTGCGGTCAAGGGGGTCATTGGGCTTGTATAAATTGGCCAATCTTGATGCATTGGCAAACACAGAGAATTCCAAACAAATAAAAAAAGCCCAAAGGCTTCACTGCAGCTTCACAACTGTATGGTTTAAGGATTGTGTTTTACCTACAGTAAACTCCTGCAAAATGTCGCATAAAAATGCAAAAGGATCAAAACTAGGCATTCCAGACAAAATCTGTAGTTACAGCTGATCAATGTGAGAAAAAATGGCTCTGACTTCCACAGATTACAGTGGAGTCACATGCTACAATAATCACTTCCACAAGATGTTTGTAGTGCAGCAGAAATGACAGAATCAGGCAATGTTTGGCCAGTTGACCAGTGATGTAAGAACCTCAAGCAAAAATGCCCCCTAAATGTGCATGTGAATGTATGCGTGTGCATGTGAACTTTTGTGCCCCAGTAGCCTACATCTCTCTGCATCAGATTTGGGCCTACAGAGAGGGACAGGAAGCTCACTATTGGATCAGACCATCCAGCAAAAGTCTGCCAGCCAATCACAAACTTGTGAGTCGTTCTATACATGGCATGAGTGGGAGTGGGCAATGGGGGTGGAGGTGGAGGTTCAAATACCAGGCGTCCATTCCTGGTGGAATTGTTTCCAGACCTTTTTCCTGTAATGTGCGCCTCCTTATTTTCATCATCCTTAAGTAGATAAATGTTTCTGGCCTGAGGTTTCAAAAGATTGTTTTTAATTCTTAGTGTTTTGCCAAAAAAGGAAAGACATTGTCTCAGTGAGTGCGTTGGGACAGGTGTTATATTCCAAACATTTAAAAACTGCCAAATTGTCCAGTTGAGAAATATTTCACATTCCCACTGGATGGTGGAAAATATTAACACCGTGAAGGGAAATGTTGGAAATTTTGGCTATCGTCTCTTTAAATTTAAATGTTTGATCAAAATCCCAGATTGACCCTGTGTTTTAACCTTTACCTCAGCTGTTTGCTTAGATTAGATTTTTTGCAGTCTAGTGTTAAAGTAAGGGGCACAAAAGTAGCTGAAATGCACTTTTGAAACCCAACATACAAGTGCTCTGCATTAGGACATGAGATTTTTACATCAAAGTAATTGCCTAAGTACCCTCTTAAAGACCCTTTTGTTAGGTCAAGTGTCTCGGCAGCAGGCCCAGCTGCCATTATGACCAGTCTAGTATGTGCTCTGAAGCGCCCCTTCATTTAACTCGATGCAAAATACCAGTAATCCCTGATATCACACGTCTCTTCAATTGTTTCTGCTCATCACAGTCTGTTGACTGCTCCAGAAATGTCAACATGAGGATTAAAACCTCTGATTTATTATTTCACTGTGTTTGTAACACAGTTCACACGCTTGAAAGGAGATTTCACATCCTGTATCTGGGATATCCTGTATAAACGCCCTATTCTCCAAAGTAGTGATGAAATCTCTTTAACAGCTGAAACTGTTTTCTAGCATGAATAAAACTGTCAGGAAAACTCTTAATTTACCATTCCCCCTTTCAAAAAATATTTCCTGAATTTTCTTATCAAAAGGTCTTCAGAAAACTCTTATTTTGGCTGATGATGAATTTATTTGTAAGTCTTACCAATTAGAACTCGAAATGTTTTCCTGTAAACACACTGTACAGGTGCATTTCAAAAAAATAAAATATCATGAAAAAGTTCAATATTTTTTGTCACTCTTCTCTGAAAGTGAAACCCATATATTGTATAAACTTGTTACACATTGAGTGAAATATTTCAAGCCTTTATTTCTTGAAATGTTGATCATTATGGCTTACAGATAAGAAAACCGAAAATTCAGTGTCTCAAAAAATTTGAATATTACATAGGATCAATATAAAAAGGATGTTTTACACAGAAATGTCAGGCTTCTGAAAAGTATGTTGATTTTTATGCACTCAATACTCGGTTTGGCCTCCTTTTGCATGAATTACTGCATCAATGTGGTGTGGCATGGAGGCGATCAGCCTGTGGCACTGCTCAGGTGTAATGGAAGCCCAGGTTGCTTTGATAGCGGCCTTCAGGTCATCTGCATTGTTGGGTCTGGTGTCTCTCATCTTCCTCTTGACATAACCCCATAGATTCTCTGTAGGGTTCAGGTCAGGCTAGTTAGCTGGTCAATCAAGCACAGTAACACCATGGTCACTGAACCAGCTTTTGGTACCTTTGGCAGTGTGGGCAGGTGCCAGGTCCTGCTGGAAAATGAAATCAGTATCTCCATAAAGCTCTTCTAGGTCCCAGAGTCTGGAGGAGGAGTGGAGAGGCATAGAATCCACATTGATTGAAGTCCAGTGTGAAGTTTCCACAGTCAGTGATGATTTGGGCTGCCATGGCATCTGCTGGTGTTGGACCACTGTGTTTTCTGAAGTCCACAGTCAACACAGCCATCTACCAGGACATTTTAGAGCACTTCATGCTTCCTTATGCTGACAAGCTGAATTGAAGCTGCACTGAATTTTGGGTTTTCTTATCTGTAAGCCATTACCATCAACATTTCAAGAAATAAAGGCTTGAAATATTTCACTCTATGTGTAACAAGTTTATACAATATATGAGTTTCACTTTCAGAGAAGAGTGACAAAAAATATTGAACTTTTTCATGATATTCTTATTTTTGAGATGCACCTGTACAAAAACTAAATCATCACACTTTCACTTCCATTTTGAATCAGCTTTAATCAGCCGAGGAGTTAAACACTGCGACACACTGTTATTCAAAATGTTTTCTTTACTTTTATTGATATTATCTGCTTGTTATCTTAAGGAGGTGTGATGTTAATAGTTAGCATCGACCAACATATTAAAACTACAAAAGAGAGATCACATGCAGGCACATTTTCAAATACACCCTTGAACAGCTTCATGGTCAGTGAGTATCTGAGTTTGTAAAGAACACAAAATGAAAGAAAAAAAGATTTTGAAGTCAGACAAACTGAAAAGGAGTTTAGGTTTGTACAACATGAGTCTGATACAGTGAAAATTCACCAAAAATGGATGAACATCCTTAAATCTACAATTAAAAGCCTGTCATAGTAAATGTAAGATGTATATAGTGTGTGTGTATTGTGTATAGAATCTGTCTATTTACAGTATAAGCTACAAGCACTTTGACATGGATCGCTATAAAATGCTCAGGTGGCTGTTGTCAGCACATGAAAGCCATGAGAATATGATCACAGCAAAACCCTGCTAATTCTGTATATCAAACCATAGCTGTGGTTTTATATTTCAAACAGTTTTTTTGTATGTCTAACATTATTGACATCTTCCATTTTTAAACCACTGCTCGTCTGCAGCTCCATCCCCTTTTTTAAATATGGTCATTTCTGGCTTAAAAGACTCAAGACTATAAAACAGTAGTCAAATTATAAGTGGACGATGTCAAGGTGGCTACATCTGCTTCACAGGTTATTTGTTTTCTACAGTAAAAGTAAAATTTGGATACAAAAATGACTGCAAGACTCTAAGTAATACAAGTGTATGATCATTGCCATATGTTGTACTAAAGTGTAAAGTTTATTTGCATTCTAAACTTTAATAACTGTTCAATTATTTACAAAGACTTACCAAAATCCGGCATTCTTAGGCAAAAAAAAAGTTATTTTATCATACAGAAACCTAAAAGAGCCAAATCAAACATTAAGGTTCAAGATTGTGTGGGCTTTTTAGTCCAGTATCTAAAAGGTAACTTTGTTGAGCATATGGGAGATTCAGCACTCCAAAGATTAAAACAACACTTTAAGACAAGCATTGGTGGAATCACTCAAGTCATGAAAGCGCTTAGAAATTTAAAAGCTCAAACTATTTTTGATAGTTGAAGTGTATCATCTTAGACCAAGTATGTTCAGCTGTGCATGGCTGCAAGTGTTTCTGTAGTTTGTCTCCTTGTGAGTGAAAAGTCAAACATCCCTGAGATGACTCTACAGTGCAGGCTTTAACCACATTCTGATAATTTGTAAAAAAAAAAAAAAAAAAAAAAGAAAAAGAAAAAAAAAGTGTTATCAGACTTTATTTCGTTAGGGTCTGTCTGTTAGACCAGATGCCCCGATGTCCCAACACTATTTTCATTGCAAAAAGGCTATCTTAGACTGTGGCCTGTGTCCCAGATATGAAAGGTTTGAGGACATCCTACATCCCTGGGGGACCTTTGTTGCCCCCAGACAACAACCACAGGACGTGGAAACACACACGAGAGTGCTCTATTGTGTCATCCCCTCCTGTCCTAATTTAATATTTCTGAGGAAAGCATTGATTGTGCTATGGAAATATCATGTACCAAAATCTTTTACAGTTTCCTGTAGATACGCCAGCCTGTGAATGAGACAACAGGATGTTGTTGACTGTAAGCTATCTCGTGTAAATGTGGCCACAGTTGTGAAAGGGGCTGAAGAAATGGCAAGAGGCGTGGGGAGGAAGGCAGCTACAGTCTGTGCAGAACTAAGGGGGATGTCGTATGAGCCTATTCCAGTAAAATGTTTTCATAGAAAACCTTGTTCTTATGACAATGAGCACGTGAAGTAGAGAAATCCACATGCTCAGGCACGCTGACACAACATTTTGACCACTCTCAGGAATGGCCATTGGCCAAATCAAAAGCTGACTATCACTGGTTAACTAAGAGTTCGTTTTAATCATTCTGCTTCTTATCAGTTAGATATCCATATCCTCCCTTATCCTTAAACTTAACCTATTCCTCCTCCTCTCTCACCTTCCCCCTAACTGAAGCTGCACCCTGTACCCTTCCTTTTCAAGTCTCACCATCTACAGAGGAGGATTTTTAGGCCTGTGCCCTGGCAGGATGGGTTGTTTTCAAGACCCTTTGACCCTGAAATAGGTTCTACTTTAAATTAGAACAACATCTTACAATGAATTAGGGGTACAAAGAGTTTACTGACCTCTAGTTACTTAAGATTACGCTACACCTCTGGGCTGCACTGCAGCAGTATGGAAAAGAAGATTTGGAAAAAAGGGAAATCTTTTTTTTTTTTTCCTGTAGTCATTTTTCTTCTTGTGACACTGCCAGGAGGGCCATGAATCAACCTGATTTGGGACATTTATTCTAGCAAGGAATGTCTTTTTGTGCTCTCGCCATCATCGTCGAATTGCCATGAAGAGCAGCTGACACTACAGATGGGGTGTCACTGGATGGATCCAGGCTACAGATGCACAAACTTCAGAATTTCTTTGTCTTGACAAGACCAAAAGATACAAAACAGTTAAAGAAGCTAGACTATGTAAAAGAAGTTAGTCTTACCAATGTCATCCTCATGGTAGATTATTGAGTGGTAATCTGTCTGGTTGCTGTCGTATCTATGCGCTGGCTCTACATGATAAGTCCCATTGTCTGTGTGGATGGTTCCCTCAAACTGACCTTCTAACACAGAACCATGGCAGGCAGAGCCATGTTCACCTGCAAGACCGGTTCAAGAGAGATTACATGTTAGAGTCAGGGAGGTGAAAATGGAAAGAGATAAGAGAAACACAGACAGGCAGACAGAAATCATAGAACTTAAGGATAAGAAAAAATGTTCAGACATCAGAGAGATTTAGGAGGAGCGATATCAGGAAATAAGAGAGACTGAAATAGCATTGACTTTTATTCATTATACATGGGTCATTAAGTTTTACTTTGATCTGTAAAATTTAGTAATCAGGAGGATTTAGCATGAACAGATGTTAATCCAGATACTTTTTCCAGATGTTTCATCCACACTAAAAGAGTATAAATAATAAAAGCTTTGATCAAAGGAAACTCTCTTGGCCTAAGCTGACCAGCAATCACTCCGTTACCCACCCTCAAGTGTTCCTGAATAAATGTGTGAGAGGTCAGCTGATGTGGAACCATTTTCATAGACGGCCTTGAAATTTTCAGAAAACACTGCTAAGTTGCGTTTCAAGCGTAGGCGAAAGGTTCTGAGGAAAACAAAAAGACAAACAGCTCACAGATGTAGTCAAAGCTTTGTAGTGTAGTGGGAGATTTATCAACACAAGGCAGCTAACAGCTAATTTGTTACAGAAATAAAAAGTTTATTTAATTAAAACAATAATATAATAGAAAATTTAGTCAGAGTGGGCTGCAAAATCATTACTAATATGAGAAATGTGAAGTTACCTGTGGAAAGCAGAGAAGTCCAGTTTCAGTGTGTATTCCTGATGTGTGGCCCTCTTGGCTCTCAGGTGCCTCTTGTGAAAATCCTCCCTGTCGTATGACAAACCCTCATAATGCTTTATATATGGGCTGATGCCGTTTACAGCTCCTAGCAGGAAGAAAGACACTCCAGTCACTTCACAGAACATCTACTCTCACCCTTTGATTTTAATGACTTTACTGAATAAGTTATTGCACCACTCCACATTGTAAATCACCCTTTATGCAGATGATGTGTCTTTATACAACGCCTGCATCCCATTTTCAGGAAATATTCATTTGGCTCAATGCTTTCCTTACAAATACATGTAGAGCAATTACCTGAAACACTACTACTCCTTTTCTCGGTTATTTGTGATAATTTAGCATAGCATTATGGCAGAGTGTAGTTCTCAAGCCACTGAATGCATTGATTTAGGAGAGATTTTAAACACTTGTTTTGTTTTTGTTTTGTATTGATTTAATTCTTGACAAACTGGAAAAGATAAATTTTCCACTTCTCTTGTGGTCTACAGGATTTGAGTTTGGTGAGAATTGGGAACAGTTTTTTAAAATTTTTATTAATAGGTAGTGTCCAAGATTCAAACACTAAAAAACAATCAGCCCTAGTATATCAGGGAAAGAAACCCATTTGTGTTCATGGACTTCATTAACACAGTCACTTTGAGAACTTTCTTGTCGGTCTAAAACTTTATGGCTTTGTGGGCCACCTGGCTCACCTGAAAAACCAAAGGTGCTGTGGTCACCTGTCTATCAAGGGAGTGGAGGTGTTAATACATATCCTCCTATTCCAATAAGCTGACATTAACAAAAAAAATCACTCAAAATGGGACTGGTAAGAAAACCCATGTGCCATCACAAAATTAATATTGATTAAAAATAATAGTGATCAAAATTTGGCTTTAACTGTCTTCTAATTTTTTTGTCTCTGTACCATTTTATCAAGTATAATTTGACAAATCCCATAAGATTTGCAGACAATACTCTTAATTTTTATATCTATTATTCTATGTATCTAATACATAAATCTATCAAAAATGCCTCTTTACGTATTTAATTTCTGTATCCATTACTCCATTCATTTATTATCCGTTTATGTATGTATTACTATCAACTGAACATTGTTAAGGAAAATTATTCGCACAAACTAAGTAGGAAATTGCATAAAGAGAAATCCCACAATTTATTTTGTTGACTTAATGTAAAAACTGGTAATCTATTTTCTTTCAAACAGGACAAAATCTTGAAAACAAATGCATGTGCAACATCAGTGGACATTTGTCCATAAGTTTTATTGTACTCTGTTCTCATGTTTGAAAAATAGATTTGGGTTGTTTTCTCTTAATAAAAACATATTCATCACATTATCTAAGATAATGGGCTCTATGCACGCCAGGGGGCGGCATATTTCCGGTGGAAAATAAAGCCGCTTCACAACTTCCGCCCAATGATACGTGCTAAGCCAAAATGGAGTCTAAACCATCCTATACTGCCTTAATTTGTCCGTTTCATTGTTTTTTTTTTGTTTGTTTGTTTGTTTCGATTGTTGTTTGTGTTAACTCTAGCATCATCGCTTGGCATCCAAACATGCTAAAATGTCGTTTCAAAAACAGGTTAAATGTACTTCTGGACATCGTTGCTGTGTGCTGCAATGTGCATCTTCAGCTAAATTTAACTCTCACTGACAGTCAGCTCAGGCAACTCATGCAAACAGCGAGTAAACCGCAACGAATTTGCCATCAAACACCATTCTCCTCTCCCAACTGGAAGTGTGTGAGCCGTCTAATGCCAAATGCGGAAGCAGTTTGTGCATAGAGCCCATTACGCTGGTTTTCCCATGAAAACAACTTAATGTCTTGAAACCAAAGAGGAAGAAAAATACAGATGCATCAGTTTAACATCAGAATCGCTGATATTGACCCTGTTGAAAGACGCTGTCCATCGGCAAACTATGTGGGCATGAAACATCAGGAGCAGTTGTTAATCTCTTGTGTTGCATCAATTTATTCCTAACATTTAGCAAACCAAGAGATCTTATTGGGCAGAAGATGTGACCAGTTGCAGAGGTAAAAAAAGAAAGGGACAAAACTATTGTACTCGAGTAGAAGTAAAGTTACTGTGGTTAAAACTTACCTAGGTAGACGTAAAATTACTTATTTCAAAATTTACTCAAAAAAAACAAAAAAAAACAAAACACAAGTACACATAAAACTATCCACCTTATTCCTAGTCCCCATGATTCTTTGTGTGAAATATGGCTGCAACTTCCGGTCCCTTCTATCTAAATGGGACTTTGCATTGAATACAAGATGTGAAACGCAATTTTTAGAGCAATTCAGACATTAAAATATGTAACTTTCGACTGCTTCACCTCAGTCTGGAAAATATTATTATTTTTCTGCCCTCTACTAAAGAGTACAAAGTGACGACATTACCTCGGATAACGTAGACAAGCATATTTAGCTAATTAGCTTCGTATCAGTATAGTAATAAATGATCACGTTTTGTTAAATGAGTTACACCACCTTCAGGTAACATTTCTAGTTTGTGGAGTTGCTGAAATCCTTATTCCACCAACTAATCCCTCTAAAAAATCGAGAATTATATTACATAAAAATTATCCAAGACTGAAGTTGTCAGCTCTTCAGTTTGGTAAATGTCAAGTTTTGAATTAATGATGAATTAATATTGAAAGAATTACATCCTAAATGCATTTAAACAGTGGACAGCATGTTTAAAAAACTGTTGTTAAAGACATATATTTCACGTAATTAGTACCACAACCAAAGCAACAGGTACTGAGCATTACAGAAAATATTATTTAAACATTCAACTCATTTAACTTTACTGAGTTAACAAAAATGAAGCAATAATTATCACAGCAAATATTTATATCAGAACAACCATTGTTGATGCCAAATCACTTTAGTAATCCCTTGGAAGAATTGTGTTTTGGTATTATTGCTACTGTACCACCACCTTAGTATCCACCTTATTTACTTACCTACAGCTTAAAAAAAAAAAAATTGTGAACATGTGATTTCAAAAATATATCAATATTTACAAATTCGCGGTGAATTTCTATCAAACAACTGTCGTTCGTACCTAGCATCTATCATTAGCTGCTGTATTAAATTACATGTATTTATGTACTTCTGCCTTAGAACAAGAAGTTTCGCCCATATTCTGATTTACAGTAGTGGCCCCAGGAATAAGGTGGATACAATAACAGTAATTTAAAGGGGACATATTTTACCCTTTAAAGACAAGTTTATATTGTTCTCAGAGGTCCCCAAAATATGCTTGTGAAGTTTATTGCTAAAAAAACATTTCAGTATTGGATTTTTGCATGTCTAAAAAACCCTGTTTCAGCCCTTCTCAGAACGAGCCATTTCTGTGTCAGTGGCTTTAAATGGTAATTAGCTGTCTGACTCCACCCCTGAACACACCCCTCTCAGGAAATGGATGCAGCACTTGTGATATTACAGTTTAGACTGGGATTCAACCCATCAATCTCCCAAACTACAGTCAGCAGGGTAACCCACTGAGCTATCCAGCATCTAAATTAGTAGATGAAAGGATCAGTAGAGCATGGTGAACTTTTGTCCAAGTGGGGGTGGGCCAACCAAACCTGGGGGTGGGTGCTTAGGCCCCTGGTGAGGTCACTAGATGTAAAATCTGAGAACGGCTTGTTTTAGCACACATTTTCTGAAAGGTGGAGAAAGAGAGGGGGAGAGGGAATGGATTTTTCTGGTACTTGAGGGGATTGTGGACAGGCCAGGGACAAATATTTGCATTAGAAAAGCCTGAAAAAGTGATTTTTGCATAATATGTCACCTTTAAGTAAATGTAACTAATTACTGCTTTTGTGGTCAAATGCACATGTAAATGTTGGCACTGTGAGTCTCCCAACAAAAAATACTGTAAAATAACACTGACATCAGTTTTGGGCTTCAGCTAAATTATTATTCAATACCACAGCCATGGCATTGGCCCTGATTTTTACAATCATTACTTCTCTAGAAAAAGTGACTGAGATTGCCTTGTTGTCATAAAACCATTGTTATTCCTAGATAATGAGATAAATAAGTCAAAATCTTATGGAAACAGTCAAATGTTATTCATTATTACAATAAAATGGAGTAAAATGAAATGAATGGATGCATGCCATCTTGGGGCTATTTAGCCATCAGTCTTTTTTTTCACAGTAGCCATTATCACACCAAATTCTGTAAAAGTCAGACTGCATGAGTAATCTCATATACTGAAGTTTTATTATATAATTGCTTGCTAGCCAGAGAAAGCTTTAGAAGAGGCGTGTGCTGTCCTGTAAAAGGTGTCAACACCAATTTACTGCTGCCTCTCCTTGGTGAATCACACTGGCCTGAATCAGCTAAGAAATGGGTGTACCCCACTAATCACTACTAAATAATCTAGGTGTTATGTCTACGCAGGATTTGCATGAGGGCTCTTGTTAGCAGCATTCCTGAGAGGACAGGTTGAGGCATGTTTGAGGCCAGAAAAGGCCAGTCCACCACTGCAAACAAACACAGATTTATACTCACATACACACAAGCACACACAGCTACACAACCACAAACAGCCTCACATACTTACTTTGGTTGCAGTAAGCAAATACCTCTCATTGAAACGCACACACTCAAACTAATCTGCCGATTCCAGCAGCACACTACCTGCAATCTGTTCCCGGCAGTCGACCAACAGCAGCAGCATCCAGTAGTGTTGAACGCCCATCGTCCCCCTGTTTTTGTGTTTCACTTCTCCCTGACTTTCACATTGCTTTCTTTCTTCTCCTTTGTTCACACTCGTCTTTATTTTTCATCCTTTCTGACTTTTCCTCTCTCTTCGGCAGACTCGTACCTGTGGTTATCCTGCAAAGGAATGTGAAGAGTTTGGAGGTTCAAGCCAGGACTGAGCATGGAAATGAACACTGACACAGCAGATAGGCATATTCAGACTTGTTTGCTCACTTGTTACGAGGTAGCAGAGCTTTGAAATACAGCAGGGGAAAGATCATTACTTAAGTACTTTAATGTAGTATAAAATCAAAGCAATTCTATATTGTTCCAGATCCTCATTAGAGATAATTCATTCAAACAAATCACTGCAATCTAACCTTTCAGAACCATAAATGAATAACAAATGCCACTATTATTGCTTGGATGTGTCAATGGACCAAACAGCAAACTGATGGATATTTTCTTGAGGTCATGCAGCCAATGCTAGAGTGGCAACAGACAGCATTTTGCTTTGAAATGTTTACAAAGTCAACTTAGATTGCACAATCTATAGGTTACATAAAATGATATCACTATTGTAAGATTAGCTACTACAGAAGCTTTATGCATCCAGACATTTCCCTTAGCTAGTTATCAACTGGTTCATTTTAAAGATAGCTTGAAAAAGATAGCATGAAAAAGACTGATATTAACTCATTATCATGGGATAACCAGTGTTGTTATATAGCTGCATGTCCTTTGAGTTCAGGCATTCATTGTACAATTTAAAAAATGTTGTGTTGGAAAAGCAGCTCACTCTGTACAACTTAATCTTTTATTTATTTGCACTCACAGCACAACCAAACTCTCAGACATGATTCCAGTGCTCTCACTGCACACATTAAACTGGGACGGTCCATTGACAACTGTGAATGGGGCGATGCCTGCGAGCTTGTTCAGGCGGGTAACTCAAGAACACTTATTTCTCACCTGACATGAATCATAATCAAATCACATGACTCATCCTCCTAGTTTGGTGGTTTACTTAAGCTGCAAGATTTCTGGTCTCCTCCTGTGCAACTGCCAGCTCTGCCCTGAATCAGTGCTGCACTCTCGCTTTCAACCCTCCTCCACCCCAACATCCACTTGAAGCCCCCAACAGGGGGTTTAAGATGTTGTCTCACCACCACTCCTTAATTCTGCTTGTATATTAAACCTGGGAAGAAAGACATGTGGGAGTCTGACACCAAACAATCATGTTTTGCTGCTGTAATAATTGCTTCAAATCTATCATTATAAAAATTATCATTATTTCCTGTCAGCTGAAAGTCTCAAAGTTTTTCCTGTCATTTTTCTCTGGTTTGTATGTTTAGAGATAAAAAGGGGAATGACAAATTAAACTGTCCCATCACAATAGTTTGTGGAGTTGCAATCTGGGAGAAAAAGCACTGAAGTCAAGGACTCAGCATGTGGCTCTGCTCTTACTGTAAGCAGCGTACTCTCACAACTCTCAAAAATTCATGTGACTGGAGCTGTGACTGGAAATACAGTACATAATTTATTTGAAATTTGGCCATACTTCGAAACCAGTCACCGCCATAACTTGGGTCAAACTCAGCCAGAAATTGCACAGTGTATGCCTAGCTTTAGGGTTACTTTGTTTACAGTGCAATTTTGCCTGCCACCAGGTACAAGAATGTGGGCTTTGTTACGTCATTTTATCAAGCAAAAATCATGGAAGGCCAAACAACCAGAAAAAAACTGTGGGGTGAGGGGAAGAAAAGGAACACTGGACAGACATAAACACTATAGAGCTGATAAAAATCCAGCTGGTATTCTTACTCAAAATGTAAGCAGCAAAACCTTCCTACCTCCTAACACTCTATCTCTATCTTTAATAAGGATTCCTAGGCTCTGTTAGTTGTTGGGCTGTAAGGATAAAGCAAAGCAGTCTGTTACTCATACCAAAATCAATCAGCTCTTCTTCTGGTGTAAAAACTTTCAAATCACTTTCACATGTCTTGTATGGTCAAACTTTGAACTTTGATTTTCTTCTTTCTAACAGGGCCTCCCATTGTCTTATAATAGACGTAAGAAGTGCTAAAATTGTTCCAAATATGAGAAGGAAGCAACTATTGCATGACCATTACTATGTCAGAGGTATTTGTGGGCTTATTTTTAAATAAGTGAGACAATTTGAGGAACAAAGAACTCCCTAAAGGAAACAGGACATGGGGCCCTATTTGCCCTTTGAGACGGATGAACTAAAAGTAAGTTTTTGCCACTTATAATAAACACTACCTTTTTTAGATCTGTACAGAAATCAGCAACAAGTTATCAGTGGTTCTGGACCAAGTACTCTATAGATTATATTTCTCAATGTATTAAAGGTACTATGAAACAATCTCTGCTTCTAGCAGTCAAGAGGGCAAAGAAATTTAAATGCTGTTTTTTGGCATTTCTCTATTAAACCTTTTTTAACACCATAAAGGAGCAGAGAGAAATATGATGCCCTGCCAACAGTTTCACCTCAGCAAACTGTTGCTCCACAGCAGGCCAGTTACTCCCTAAACAGCTTCTCCTGTAAAATTAACAGTATCGTAAATAACTTTTACAGTTTGTTTCAGCTGAAAAGATCTACGTTTTTTGTCTTACACAAGATGCCAAGACAGAGATCTTCAAGACAAGCATGAAAACAGCACAAAATTTCTTGATCTTGTGAATGTTTCCAGATATTATGGAGGGCTTGTTTGGTGATCAAACTTCACAACCTTTAGTGCATGTGAATCTGGTGAAAATGGATGCTGTTAAAATGTTTACATTTAAAAAGTTTTCTCTTTAGAACAGTTGTCGAAATTTCTGTACCTCAATACAATTCATTACCATTTCTGTGTGATCTAACCACCTTAACCCTGGAAGGTCTACTGTAGCTACGAATGTGGGTAGAACTTCAGAAACAGTAAAGGTAATAGTAAAAGCATGTTTCTTCCAGTGGCTTTTGCATTAACGGCGGCTGTTTTGAAAGGGCTAAATCTTCAATTTAGTAAGCACTGATTTATTTTTGTTGAATCAAACATCTAACTGAAAGTAATTATACGCTGAAAGGAACAAATATATTTCCTGTTGCTCTGTTCATGGTAATAACCAGAGAAAGTGAAATATGTTTCTTTGACAACAGTGTTTTATAACATGCTCTTCACTGTCTGAATGCAGCAGGGATGTCAATGTTTTAGAACTTGTTCATTCAGCTTGAATCATGGATATTTTTTACAGTTTACACATTTAAAGTGAGACTAGTTGGGGGAATAAGAATTTCAGCAAACTCTCAAACTAAAGAGAGAAATGTGAAAGCTCTGACTGGGCTCTACATCTTCTCTGAAGGAAACGAGGTTGTGTCCCAGCTCCCTTAACAAAACATGATAGCCATAATTGCTATGCAAATACTGAAATGTAGCTATTAAATGGAGCTAAATATTCTTGTGTATCTGATGTAATTTGTTTTGTCCTTTCCAGTCAAGGTTGGAGGAATATTATCATATTTGAGGTATATGTTTCAATTTCCAAATCACTCTGATAATCAGGTAATCAAGAAACCACATATCAAAGCACGATATTAAATTGCAAAGAGGAACTAAGTCTGGTGGAGCTAGCTGCTAATGTTAGCGACGCTAAACAGAATTTATTAGGCTCACATCATACCTGTTGACACAATGACCCTTTGTTGAATTTGACTGTTTTCTATGCATTTTCTTCTCTTTCAACTATTCAGATGAATGCAATTTAAATGGGAGTTTAGCTGAATGGGGAAAAAGATGCCTGGTAGCATCCTTAGCAAAGTCCCATTCAAACAAGAAAGGACAGGAGGTCATGCCCACATTTCACACAAGTATCATGGGGGAGGAGAATAAGGTGGATACTGTAAGGACAAAAACTTTTTAAAAATGACATCTATAGCATCAGAGAAATGAAAAAGTTAAAACTAATGGGAAACTTATGAGATCCAAACTGCAAAAATATGTTAGCAGCACTTCAATATTGAAGCTGACAATTAAAAACTATATTGTTTTTGTTGTTGCTAGGCTGTCCGAGTAAGTGTAGGTAGTTTGATTTGTTAGTATCGTATTGAAGCTGAAAACGCTGGTTGTGACCACCCTACTCTACAACAGTACCTTACAATACTTCCTTATATTGTTGACCAAAAATTTGACACCTCACCAACTCCAACAGAATTATTTTATTTATCTTTATTCAGACTTGAAAATCATTGAGGGCAAGCCCTCATTTACAATGGCGTTGAGCATATAAAGAATAAAAATGCATGATATCTTACATATTCAAAAGATATAAAGTACATTAACAAGTTAAAAAATGCATCATATCAATCAGAATAGGCACATCAAAGTCAGCTGAAACAGGTGCAATCAGAGCACAAGAAATTCAGCATTAATGATTTGAAATGCCCCAGAGTAACCAACTCTTTGATTTGTAAAGTGCTCTGTAGTGAGTTCCAAGCAGATGGTGCAAAGAAGCTAAAAACAGATCTGCCAAGCACAGAATGAACTTTTGGATCCTGGAGCATAAGCTAGTCACGCGTTCCAGAGGACCAGGCAAACATGGAGGAGATGTAAGGAGGAAGCATCCCAAGTAGAGCTTTGTAAATATACATATGTGCATACAGGTCGCGTCTCTCTGAAAGTGACCACCATCCAACCCATGCACTGTATTGTCAGTGAAGATGTGCAAGTTAAATCCACATAATACTCTTTTTTTTTTTACAGCTATATCTGATGTTTTGACAGAGTTTGATGGTTTGGGGTCTTGATCCTGATGCATAAAACCTGACTTCTATTTCAGGCTATTACCTCCTTCTCTATAGTTCACATGATAGCTTATAGCTGGGTCACATGTAGCTGTATAAGCATAGAGCCATAATACTAAAGTGAAGCTTCAGACAGGATACAAACATACTACACTACAAAGTCACTCCAACAGGTCAATGTTTTACAGCCTGCAGTAGAGCTTTAACCCCCCCACATCCTTTAATCATCCACTGACCACCGCCCCCAGAAACCTCCTGCTTCACAATGATTGGCCAGGATGGGATCACCCGGATTGGGGCTATGACATCACAGATTTTACACACCCACGAGTACAGGGTCTCACATTTGCACAAACACCCACCCACACACACATTTCCACATGCAGCTAGTGTTGTATTACACAGATGTGTAACTTTCTACCCTCGTTTCTTAGGTTGTCATTTTAAATCCCACAGTGCAAAGTTAAACACATTTACATTGACAACATTGTGACAGTTAGAGGTTTAGCATGTATAACTAGGTTAAGTCTTTAGATGGCACAACTTCAGTTTCACTATCACTGGAGTATCTGAACACCTGTGCTACTTTCACAGTTACATGTGCCCTTGTGTAACCTCCTGTAATTATAAAGTACAATAGCAGGAAGTTGACAGGAGGGAGCATTAAAGAGTGAAATCCCTGTTTGTTTTACAAACTGTGTTCTTAACAATGAGATTTTAGTTCCTGTTGTATGAATGCAAACTTTTACACAAATGTTTTTAAGACAAAAGGAAAATCTCTGGCATGACTATAAGTGGTTCTGTCAGTTCTGGGAAAGCTTCCACATATAGATTCTTTGTTCTGTATTCAATCCTCATGTTCGTTCTCCTTACAAAATTTTGCTGGATAAAAAGCTCTCATGAGGTTTACTCGCTGCTCCACTGAAATGTTTTAATGGGTTTTCAGCTTTGAGGCTAATTCAAACCAACACTACGCATGACATCCAATCTGACCCTACAAATGTCTGGTATTCAATGCCAGACAAAGGATCATGGGATAATTAGAGCAACTGCAGGCCAACAACAGGTTTCTTTGGTTCTCTTGGGGTTCATAGGCTATGGGAATTATCAAATAACATCATTCTGCTGACATAGCAAACTGTTAACCCCTTCACAGGCCTGACCCACTTCACAAAGAGCCGCTGCTTTCCCTTTCTCAGCGCCTGGCCACTGCACAATACTGCCTGTGTCACGCTATATAATAAGCACATTGTACGGAAGGTGATGACAAAGACCTAAGCTGAACTGTAGCTGTCATCCATCCATGTCACTTTATGGAGGCATCTGAACTCTTTGCTTAGACTCTAAAAATAGAGGAACACAAACAGCACATTTTTCAATCAAGTTAAAATATAAAAAGTATTTAATCCATCCAAAATGGCAAATTTGGCAGTTCTTCCACTAAGTTATTTTTTTCTTTATGAGTGTAATATTTCATAATGAAGCAACCAAAAAATGAATGGGGTCAAGGCGCTGATAGCCTTCCGCTTAGGTCACACCCCATACAGGCTATTGACCAGCCTGAAGCTTCTTTCCCCTCAGTCATTCATCACTCTCTTTCATGAATTTCCTGCACTATCCATTGACCTATCCAAAAAGGCATTAAGCCCAAAATATAGAGATGTAGGGTGCTGCATTTACCAACAAAAGGTAAAATGAATTAATACACATAAACCAAACAAACAAGGCTCTATCTATCCCACAATTAGTATTTTGTACAATAATGGATATATTCTTGCAATAAATGTACATGTTAAAAGTTAAGTATTTTAGTTCAAAGTATTTTTAACAAATCTATACAGTACATACTGCCAAACATTAAAACTGACAAAGACAGCATTGTTGGAATAAAGGAAGCATCAAAGCATCAGCATTTTTAACATCCTTATTTGGTCCATTAACAATTTCAGGTGACTGAGAAGTCTGTCACTCGGGGAGTAGACGGTGCTGGCGGCTGAAGTGTCAGGGTTTAAGAGTCAGTTTGTTTGCAATGCAATGCCTCCCCCTAGAGAAAGCTTTAAAGAAATGGAGGATGAAGCACATGAAGCGTACTATTAACGGCTGCATGTATTATTATTATTATTAGAGGTAGTGTTAAGTTTTATCTATTCAGCATTTCATACATTTCTTCTTTAAAGCATCTTCTTTTTAAAGCTTAACAAGGGAGGTGGAAAAGTTTGACTTTGGACAAACTATTCAAAAATCAATAGCCTGACAGCCTGACTTTTTTTTGTCCACTACAATTTTACTTTCCAGTTAAGGATGGATTTATCAGCAAAGTCAGCAAAGCAAATTGGGAAACAGGGACAACTGATGACTAAGCCTACACTGCTCACTTATCTGCCTTTTGTAATGTTTGTTTAGGGATATTTTGTTTGCCTCTAAAATACTTTGACAAAATCTATAACCTCTCAATATCTCACTGAAATAAGAAGGCGTCAGATGCAGTTTTTATGGTTGAGCCCCTACCCCAATCAAAATCTAAAAAAAAAAAAAGAAAAAAAAAAATCATGATATCTGGGTAGCAAGGTCATGACGTTAGCAGCAACCCAAAACAAGAGGACTAGACAAGTCAACAATGACAGAAGATTACTAAACAGCAGAGGACATTAAGCAGAGATAGAAAGGAACAGTCTCTACCCTTAGGTTAATAACAGGATGTGCTTAATTTGGTATGAATCTGAAGTAGAAACATTACTCATTTTACAAAAACACAGTCACTAACCTTGACAAGTATCCTCAGCACCATGATGAAAGATTTGGATGAATCCTACCACTTGCAATGTCTACATTCAAATAGTTTTAATTCAATCCAGTGACCCAACATTGACATTTAGATGGCTAGACCTTTACTGTCATTGCAGAGCACAAGTACAGTGCAACACCTTTAAACTACTTTACCTGTACAGATGGCACAGAGAAAGAGTGCTGTTTTGATCAAAAACATTACAAGGGAGAAATCGTGGCACAGGGTATAAGCAGTCTTTATAGTGGATGAATGGAGAATATTATCAGTGATTAATACCATTTTTATGTTTTGCTCAACCATCTGCAAAGTTATTTATGTTTTCATCTCTAAAATGAACAGAACCTCTTTTATGGTAATGTTAATGTCTCTTAAAGGTACTGATCAATTCTTATTTTCAGGAGGCAAAAGGCCAAGTACAATGTCAAACAGAGTGTCCCCAGTTAATTCAACACCACTTAAACTGTGACACTGACATGAGACAAAATAAATTCTAACAAAATTGACAAGGAACTTAAATCTCCTAGCATTGTTTTGGTGGTTCTGCGACTCTTAAAATATGCAGAAACATGCAATAAAGTACTTTGTGCTAATTTAAAATGCAATTTCAATTTTAAAATGCATATTTATCATATCTATTTATTTATTGTAAATGACCTCTTAAAGCCCACCTGCAGTACCTGGGAGGCCCACCAGAAAGCCAAGGCCCACACTTAGGGAAGCACAGCCCAAGAGCAGCAAAGACAAACCACTGTAAGATGCTAACATAAGCATGAGCCAGTCAGCTGGCATCATGGAAAATACAAGAGACACCAGATGAACTTTGGTATGTATTACACAAGTAGAAGTTGGGTAACATTCTTAGACCACTGAGTAAAAAGTATTTAATTTCAATTTCAATTTGCTTTATTGGCAAGAACAGATCATTACATAAAATTAAAAAAAAAAAAATCATTTAATTTAAAGCTTAATTTAAGTACTGAGTAGCTACAGAGGAACTGTACAGTAAAATCTCACTTTCCCTTATTGAAAAGAACAACAAGAGATCTCCAACCAGGCTGTTCAGGTATAGTGACACCTCTATAATAAAGTAAAATACACAGGGACAATTGACACCGCTGATTTAACTCATAGAGTTAAATTTAGCACTTTAAACATGTCTATACTGGTCCACACTACATGTAGTTAAACTGCACTTTAAAAAGTTACAAAAGTAATTACAATATGACAGAGTTGCAGTAACTCTAGAAAAACTGGCAGAGTGATATTTTCATTATTGTTATTTTTTGTGAGCCAAATTTATTGTGGCTACTTAAATGTACATAGCTACATGCTGTCCTCTCTCTCTCTGTCTGTCCTCTTAATAAAGCTCTTCTCTGTGTACGTATGAAACTCTACAGAGATGTGCCAGACTTCACTGATAGACACTGAGTCACTGGAGATTAAATGTTTGTGTTTTTTGGCAGATATAAGTCTTTAATATTAGTAAGTTAATACTTACAATAAAACACTAAAGGCCAGATCCACAAAGAATGGATTGCTCCTGCTAATAGCGCTGTTATTTGCGCAGAATTAGCTCATGCAATCTGCCCTGTTTTAGCACCTTATCCTCAAAAGAATTTGCTCTAATCATATGCAGGTGCTAACACGCCCACACAGTTTGGCAGCTGAGTGCTATTTGCGCCTCTGATTGCAATAAGCCGCGTGGCATCTAGTAGCGCAAGGATCATGCGGCCTGGCAACCGGTATCTGCAGATGATTTCATTGTCGCTTGGATCAAAAGTGATACTCTCCTCCGATAAATCCTTTCTTGTGCGCGCCTGCCATCTCGCCTGCCACAGTGCCTTCGCCTGGTTACAATCACTGCTGCCATGATTACCGCAGAGTCCTGGCATGACAGCCCTTATATAGGCTATGCTCCACTGTTACCACCAATTGAGAGCAATTTGCAATCATTTTGAGCGAGAGAGAGAGTGAGAGAGGGAGAAAGAGATATTGCACAGATTTAATACACGGGTCTCACTGGTGGTAAATAGCACTGCTTTACTGCCTGTGGCAATTAGCGCTGGTCTTTGAGGATTAGGTGGTATTTGCAATGAGACTCATTTGCATAGGAAGGGGGCAATTTTGCGCTGAATTTATGAATATTCCCTAATTTACATGCATGCAAATTGGACTGGCGCAGCGAGGAGTGGCAGTGCAGTTTGGGTTCAGTTTGCGTGCATTTCACCCGTTGCGTATGCTTTGAGGATTGCACGCTATTTTTTTCTGTCATTTGCACAGGTTTAGCGGTCGCAAAAGCAGTGCAATCCTTTTGAGGATCTGGCCCCAACTGTTACTGAACTTTTCATGCTAAAATAAAAGAAAAACTGCAGCAGGTTTCATCTCTTACTCTCCTCAGACAGATGTGTAAGGGTCTTTATATGTGTAAAATTAAGCTGAATTTCTACTTTAGTGTTCCTATTGTTTTTTGAAATCCCTTTATTATCAATAAACAGCACATTTATCATATTCCCTGCCAATAAAGTCGGCTAAAGGTTTAAGTAGCATTCTCTTAACAATGCAAATGCAGAGAGTTTAACATTTATTTGTTCCCCATAATCATATAGTATGAATGGAATATTTACCTTTTTTTTTTTACATTGGGCGCGCCCCTGGCTCACTGAGTGACACAGAGACACACAGCAGGAGTGCACAGTCACAGCGCTGACGCACTGGTCTTCTGTGGTCAGAGAGGAGCTTTAAGAGGAGAAAGTTCTGCTGTTTATCCTCCAGTACTCTGAAACATTTTCCCTCAACAGATAGAAGCCTTGAGTCTACACTACCAACATGTAAGTGTGCGTTTCAGTGTAGGTGTGTGCATGAGCATTGCATTTGTGTGTGTCAAGCTTATGGAGCATGAAAGCTGACGAGGAAAGCAGCTGACGCTGTGACTGTAGAAAGAATTGGAAAAACCCCGTATGACATCAGCCACCTGCTTACAATAGGCAGACTCAAACAGCTTGAATCCAATCCGCGGAGGCTTCCATTTTGAAATCGCGGTCTTATCCAAACTTTGGATCAACCTAATGGCCCGCCCACTAAGCGCGACTTCAGCTAGCTAGCTAGCATTCTGGTTGACAGAAACATAGCTTCTGCCTGTCGAGCCATCTGTCAATCAAATGAAATGCACCAATCAGTGCGAAGTGAGGTTTATCCTAAATTTATACCATGGTCTTGGTGAATACTCGACTCTGATTGGCTCTGAAAATTCCATTGGTGTCAATTAACTTCTGATATACTGACACCTCTTGAACTTCTCAAGTAGTCCCGGTCAAAAAAAATCTTTTCACTGTTCTAAATTAATGCGCAGCAACCGTTAGCCGTTACTTCGTTGGGAGTAACTATAGCAACCTGAAACAGTCATATTTTCTGAGCAGGGAGAACAGCGCTGACAGCCATGGACCGTCATCAACCGTCACTTTACTGACATAAATAAAATGACAGACTCTAGGTTTAAGACCTGTAACCTAAGACGGTCTTATCTTTTATATCCGACGTTGTTGACATAAACAAGAATATGTAGCTATGCTCTCAACTGTAATAAGAGGTTCTGTTCTGTGTTTACTTATGTAGCCTAAATGAGCAGCGACAATAGCCGGTGATGTGTGCTGGATATATGTGACAAAATGTGCGTGTGCTGTGTGTCTATTGACGTGTGTCAATAAAGTTTTCTCCTTCTCAGAGAGAGAGCGCAAGATCCAGTTAGAGCAGAGCTGATGCCCCACTGTGTGATTATTCTTCTGCTAATAATTCAGTCTGGTACTGGATATGTATGTTAGAAACGCTGAGCAAACCGACTCTGCTAACAGACGTACATCTTCTCTCCATCACCTTAACACAGAGAGATGAGTGTCGCAAAAAACTCACTTCCCTCCTGTTCTAACTGCTGTAAACTATTGTCAGAAGATTCAAGTAACACAAACAAAAGAAAAGAAGCCATTATTTCTGTATAGAGCCAAAGGAAATGCTTCTGATAAACCGGCATGATAATATCTGATAAATATTGACGTGTCTGACGGACAATAAGCACCTGCGGGCGCTCTGTTTCACGTCTGTGACCTTGTAGTGCTGAAGGAGGAATTATTCTGTGTATTCAAACAGCTAAAACTGAGATTTTTTATCAGATGACTGTTCATGTTAACTTACAGTTTATTGTCTGATCACATGACTCTCCATCTCACTCGTCTTCATGTAATTTCATTGATAAATCTGTTCAGAAAGTGTGCTGAGCGGACTATATTTTTGTTCCATTGTGACTTCGTATCTATGGCCCGCCTATTTACTGGAGTAGTGAACAACGTTTACATTCCCTAAGAACGTTATGGGATTGGACTGGCTATTCCAGTTATTAGTCAAGCCCTGAGGTGTTGCTAGGGGAAAGAAGTTGTTTTTGTAAAACTTTGTATTTTGATCAAAAAACATATGAATCATAAATTAGTAGTTTTATTAATTATTTTTGTTGGCAAGTGACCATGGTATAAGCGGGTTAATGCCCTTCGAGGTGTCCAATTATCAGGGATTAATGGACTCCGCGGAGGCAACCGTCCGACGTGAAGCGGAGGATGGTTCACACCTCCACGTCGTCCATTAATCCCTGATAATTGGACACCTGGAAGGGCATTAACCCTTACATAACCCAAACGATCGTAAGACAAAAAAATTCACCCCCCGTACAGTGAGAGCACAATAAGACACTAGCTAATGAGACATGTTTGGTATTTTGAACCAGGCTGTAAATCAGTTTATTTCTAGTGTAAAAACTGGCTGTTTAACAGGTGTCCAGATGGGACTTCTGGTGTTGCTGCAGCCAGCCTTAAGTGGACACTCACAAACAGAGGCCAAGCTATATCTGAGTGTTTACAGCAGTGGAGGCAGCCATTAGAGGGCTTTCAGCACAATTAAACCCTGCCCATAGCGCAACTCTGTATGTATGGCTGTAGTTACCACAGTGGAGGCAGCAATCACTGCCAGCATTCAGCACAAGCAAACACAACTCTGTATTATATGCCTCATACAAAAGGGTCACTCACTCAGTCAGTTAATTACCGACTCACTTACTTACTTACTTACCCACTTACTAACTAACTTACTTACTAACTTACTTACTTACTCAGACGTGGACATTGCCATGTACAGGACTGACCTCAGCAGTCAGCCAAAGATACAAAAACACATCTTAAAACTGTGCCCAAGGGGATGATGGGAAACTGCACCCACACAAACACACCGGATTTGAAATCAAAGTGGAGCTTTGATCAATTAATTCTACATAGCTGAACTAACAATGTTGGATCAACACTGACAAATACGTCCAACAATGACATGCCTCTCAGAATGAAGTTAAAATTACACTTTGGAAGTTAAATAAACTCTGAAATGTTTAACCCTGAGATATTAACACTCCAGTTTTTGCTGAGTACAACAACTGTTTATGGATGTGATATGGTATCATCCCAGGGTTACCAGGTCTGCAGTTTTCCCACTGAATCGGAGTAATTTTTACGTACTGCAGCTTAAAGCCACAGACACAGAAACGACTTGTTCTGAGAAGGGCTGAAACAGAGTGATTTTTAGACATGCAAAAACCCTATACTGGAGTGTTTTTTCAGCAACAAACTTCACAGGCATGGCTTTGGGACCTCTGAGACCAATATAAACCTGTCTTAAACGGGTAAAATATGTGACCTTTAAGGTAACAAGGTTCTTTTGCAATTTATGTCCTCCGATACATTGAAATTGAGATAAAAATTAGGATTTTACAAAGTATACTTACAGAAAAGAATCAGCAGCTATCTTCTTGGAGATTCTTTCAGGTAAAAAATATATACATGTAAATGACAAGGTTGCTGCACCCCAAAAACATAACCTGATGAATAATTTGTCATAGCAGGGAGAAGCACAGGTGTTACTAATTACATTGATCAATCCTTTCAAAGTATTGATACTTTGAAAGGATTGTCTGGCAGTGAGCAGTCTTACGACACTGATGCTTGCTAGCTTAGCCAATGCAACATGTCAAAGTGTTAAGCCTTGTTGTGCTCTATGCTTTGCTTAACATGAAACCAGCCGACTGATAGCTTGTTTTCTTTAATTTCTCCCCAATTTCCAATTTTTGCGGATTTTCAGTTGCAAAAAATAGTTTACATGTAGGCTACAAGACGTTAGCTGATTTTAGAGTTTGTATTAATCTTAAAATGACAGAAATGTATGAATTAGACAGCAGCTGCAGTTGTCAGACTGGAAAATGTCCGACTTGAGAGAATATTGTTGCTATTTTCATTCTATCTAAAAACTCATCATTAACATGCTGTTTATATTCAAGGCATAGTAATAAACCACCATGTTGAAGAGAAACAGCCTGGCAGGAGCTCTGCTAACCTGACAGTTGTGATACACTGCAATTCCAAAAGAGGGAGCCTCTTTCAAACACTACAATCTTTTGGTGAGTAAGCAGGAGGGAAATAAGAGGCAAAGGGACAACTTTAATATTTGACAAAAAAGGAGAAAAGAATAGATTTTCTGACAGACAGAAAGGTAATCTGTGCAAGTCAGCAAAAACAGAAAAAAGTTTAAGGATAAAACTTAGTTTTATATGCTGGAGGTGAAAACAAACAAGGAAGGTGGGAACGTTTTATAAAAACTCACAGCACAGCACTTACACATAATTTCTTTGTGTGTTTATACTCTTGTGTTTGTTGTACCTCTTGTGCAGGGGTATAAGCTTTGAATCTAACATGACCAATTCCCTCCTTCCATTAGTCTCTAATTGAAGCCATATGTTGAACCAGGAGTGAGGTCAAATGATACAGACCTTAACTCAACCACACCAAGATTGTTGTAGTTAACTAAAACTAAATAATTAAAACTAAAATTCAAAATCGTTTTGGTTAACTGAAACTAAATTAAAATTAAGCTTTACTAAAAAAAAAAACATAAACTAAGTAAAACTGTATAGTGCGCTTACAAAAATAACTAAAATAAAATAAAAATGGAGACAAAATATCCTTAGTTTTAGTCTTTGACACAACCATACTTACTGCCACCTACACACAAGTCTGGGGAGTGTAAAACTGCCCGATCTGATTGGTTAAGACTTCACACAGTGGTAGTTTTATGTCTGGAGTTGTATTAAAACATCATCATTAAGTAAATAAAATGATAAGTGTAGCCTGTTTTAATATGTTTTTAAAAATGTATGACGCTCACTCAGCCTCAACATCTATCCGTAAAAAACTAAAACACTAAAACTAAAAAAACTAAACTAAAATGAAGCATTTTTGCAAAATAAAAACTATACTTTACTAACAGCAGTCAAAACTAATAAAAACTAAACTGAAATCGAACACAGAAAGTGAAAACAAAATAGAAATAAAAACTAATGAAAAATCCAAAACTATTATAAACTTGAACCACACACACAAAATACGCAACACAAATCACTAAATGTTGTATCCAAGTGCAAGCATCCTGTTGTCTTCCTCATATAATTTCCATGATTTGATTTCAAAATGTTATTGATTCTCTTAAGCTATTTTCTAACATTTTACAACTATCTCAGTGACAAGATTTATAAGGCAATATTTGTGTGGCTTTGGTATGTGACACAGAGATACTATGGTGGTGAAAAATGTGCACATGAGAATGATAATTAGTCTTGGAGAAATATGTTGAAATGGTGGGTGTGATTTCACAGAAGCTAGCTGGACAGTGTGCGGAGAGAGAATCAAACATTTATTATACAAAGAAGTGAAGGGGTGACCGTTGGTTGTCGTGGGTGGGAAGTTTGGTCTTACATTGGAAAATCGAAAGGGAGAGAAAATTTCAAGGCCGGGCTGGTGTCCAGGTTGCAAAAGCCCAGAGAAAGACGGCAGCCAGCGGTCAGACAAAAAAATGCATCCATGCAGTGCTGCAGAGAAAGGCTGACCTGGGGTGCGTTTGGGGAGCTCCTGTAGGATTTCAGATTTTAACGTGGGCAGCCAGTGGAGGGAGCACGGGAGGGGGTGAGAGAGGAGAAATTTTAGGAGGATTTGATTGTTTTAGATGAGGAGCTGGGGCTAGAGAGAGTGATGCTAAGCCAAGAGGGAGCTGGAGTAGGACAAGCGTCTGGATGAGGAGCCTGAATTTGAAACATCTGTTCTCTTTGATTTTTTTTGTGAGAATAACAAAAGAGACATTTCCCACTGTATTCACATGCTATTCTGACTCTCATCTCTTTTTTTGTTTAACTTCTCTTCCAGGAAAAGTGCTGACCCTTCAGTCAGAGACCTTTGATCTCTGATGATTATATAGCAGCAGCAGTGCCACATAGCGGGTCCATGCTGGCCGCTATCTATCAGTCACTATCAGCGGGGTAACGTCATACATTCTTCCTGCATGGGCTCTTAAAAGTGGCACCAGTTAACCTAAGATATATGGCTTTGAATGCTGGCAGCTTTGTCCTTTAACACGTACCTTTTACTATGATGTTGAAGTCAGACAGGAAGGAAAAGGGACTTTTAAAGTGTATTTATTCTTATAGCAGAGTTTGCCACATTGTCTATATGTCTACAGCTGTCCTAATCTGTGTCTTTATGATTTTGGTGACATCAGAGTTGTGTCTTTTGGCAAACCATCAGAGAATTATAACCCATCTGGGCTCTACAAAGCTTTATAGCCTCTTTAAATAAAGTGTTTGTGCTTTATTGGCCACAATTTAGCAGTTTTTTTTGTTCACCACACACACACAAACACCCTGCTCTTCTCTAGCCACAGTGGTCTTTTTCATGTAACAGGTTAGAAAAATGTAAATACAAGACTTTGATATGCATAAAAAGACAGACTTTTGCAATCGTCTTGCTTTAAACTGTGTAGTTCAAACATATCAGTGTCTTGTAAAACTTTTTTAAAGCCTTAACTTTATTATAACTCAGAAAATACCACTATTGACAAACTTTACAGTAAAAAAAAAAGGAGTAATTCACAGATTTAATTCAGGTAGGATGAACTTGATTTAATTGAATTTCTCCTTACCATGGAGCAGGATAATAGTTATGGCAAAAAGTCTGACTAATGTAAATGCATTGTATGTTATCCCAAGACAGAAATCCAGTCAGGTAAAATGTTCAAAGTTATTGTATAAAATTGAGTGTAATCAGTTCTGACAATTTTGGGTCATTCTATGTATTATTGCAGAAAAAAAAACAAAGAAGAGCTGAAGAAAGAAAAGGCATTCAACAGCTACATCAGAACTGTGGCACAGATGTAGTAAATCAGGCATTACCTGCATGTGCAATTCACTCTAATCATAGAATCTTTGAGCTTTATAGCGATAGTCAGAGAACATTATCATTTCATTAGTTAAACTCCATCATACCAGAGGAGAAAGGTTAACATGTGATTGTCCTTTCACCTCATTTCTCTGCCCTCTGTCCCCAGACTACGTCTTTCTGTCTTTCCTCCATGTTTCCACTACCCTGCCTCTCCTCCTGTCAGCTCCTCTCTTACATAAATGAATGTGATGAGGTGATAAACACCCTGAATAACAGACTCTCATTACAGCCATTCAACCATAGGGATCTTTATTTACACATCCTTTGTGAACAATGTCAAAGAGGCAAATGTTAGGCCCGATAACAGTAGGCGAGACGAGGCAGCGCCAGAGTAGACACCCACAGAGTGGTTAAGACAACCAAGGAAACTAATGGTTGAGTTAACATGGTGTCATGGTGCCTCTGTCAAATCAGCATTGAGACAGGGGACAATATAAACACACAGGGCTGGTTCTGGCCATAGGTGATATAGGTGGTCGCCTAGGGTGCCACACTAAAGGGGGTGCCAATGTGAGCACTGGACGTTAGGAATAAAAGCACCAATGTAACAGATTATGTAGTACTGAGTTTCATACTTTTAACCTCTCTCTCTCTCTCTCTACATGCAGGGCCAGAGTTTCAAAATAAAACACTGTTTGAAACTTCATTTTGAAATAAAACATTGTTTGAAACAGCTTTTCAAGATAAGATGCTGTTTAAAACGCTGGGCAGAAGACAGTTTATTATAAGGAAAGCAGTGAAAAACAGACAGCAGTAGGTAATTAGAGACTAAAGAGTGGAAAAACAAAAGGAATACATCACAATAATTTCACTGTGCATCATAAAAAATGTTTCCTACTACAGTCAAAAAATACTAAGCCAATCTAAGTAAGTAGACTTTATGAACTTTCGCTGAGGTGATGATGAAGTGATGGTGATAGGGGGCACTAAATAGAATCTTGCCTAGGTTGCTAAAATTGGCTAGAGCTAGCCCTGTAAACACGTTTAATGGTGTGTTTCAATAAAAAATGCAGATATATGAGACTCAAATATTGACAAATATAAACTAACTCCGTTTGTCTCTGTATGTCAGCCCTGTGATTGACTGTGGACCCGTCAAGGGTGTACCCTGCATCTTGCCAAATGACACCTTGGATAGGCTCCAGCCCCCCTGGACTCAAATAGGATAAGCGGTGTAGATAATGGATGGATAAACTAACACCAACTTTTCTCCTTTAACCCGATGTGATATGGTAAAGCTTTAAGAACTTGGGCTTGTACATTGTATATTTTCTAGTCCTTCAACCACTCAAAGAGCATTTTACTCTGCAGGTCTCACTTACGTGTTCATACTCATTCACACACTGATGGCAAAGGCTGCTATGTAAAGGGACTGTCAGTAATAAGTAATCCGGTTCGTGCACATTCACACTGCACTGATGCAGCACTGGGAGAAATATGGGGTTATGTGTCTTGGCCACAGATGCAGCTACATGTGACTGCAAGAGCTTCGGATTGAACCCCTGGTTGAGACATGGCCATTTCTACCGCTGATCCATAGCAGCTCAATATTAGCTTACTGGGTCAGAGACCAAATCTTTCAGGTTGGTAAAAAGTATTTTGTATGTGATAGAAGATATGCAAAAAGAAACTGATTAAAATAAACAAATGAACTGTATTTAAAAAAAAATCTTGAACCCCACATTTTGAGTTTTATGTTCTGTTTATGTCAAATAAGTTTCAAAGAATGAGCGGGTAAGTGAAAGTTATTGATCTTCAACACGCTGTTTTATGATTTAAGAATCATGTGGGCACTTTGACAACAGTTGTGTTAAAAAATCATGTGATCAAGGAGGCTTTTTTAAAGTGGAAGTATTTTTTTTTTCTTTTTTTCTAAATGATGTATAGATTTGTTGGTATATTTAATCTAAATTTGACTTGAATATTGCTTGAAAGTAGTGCATATAACTGACTGGAGGCATGTCCCTGGACCCTACTAAATTTGGGCTAAGCCCCAATACACAACACTTTACACTCTAATTTGATGTTTTTGCTAATAAGCTTTTCATAGATGTGATAATAATAATAGGTCAAAAATCAGGCCAAAATCAGTGCATAAAACTGTAAGGGGGTGTTTGATATTTTACGCTCCATCAGATGAGAAATATAGGAAGCCCAGTGGGAAGAAGATATAGGCCTACATCATTATTCCCCCAAAGGTAGGAGTCAATATTTGCACTATGTTGTCAGACATGCCACACACAGACTGAAATACACACACATGTACTGACAGGATGTTATTGACATGTACTGATGAAGAAATGACTGCCAGAGCACTACCTGAGCATTGGGGTTTGATGCCTTGTTTAAGGGCATCTCTGCAGTACTCAGGCACCTTTCCAGCTTCCAGACCAATTTCAAGACTTGATCAAACTGAAACTTGATCTGGCATCCTCTATTTCTCAACCTTACAGACTGAGTAACCGCCATCCTCAGTGTGTGACAGATGCTTGAATCTGCACAGAGGTTAATAAACCCAGGATTGTTACAGCTAGAAACTTATCTCCAGTTCTAATCATTTTCATTTTTACAAAGGTGGAAAAAGCACATGACTATTGTACTCCAGCAACAGCACAGTTACTCCTGTTAAAATTTACTTTTGTAAATTTTTCTATAAATCTACTCATGTAAGAGCAAAAATCCTGTAATTTAAAGTTTACTTTAAGCACTGAGTAGCTATTGAGAAGATGCACAGTAAATATGATCTTTCCTTATTGGTAAGAACAAGAAGAGAATAGATCTCCAACCAGGTTGTTCAGGCAAAGTTACACCTCTAATAAGTAAAATTACAGCAAAATTAACAGTGTTAATTGATCTCATAAAGAGTAAAATTTAATACATTAAAATATTTTTTATAGGTCCACACTACATATATTAAAAACCCTGTGGCAAGGTGGGTCTCCTCTGGCAAGAACAAAGCAAAGAGACAAAGTCTCACAACAAGTGAGAGATGTTGCTGAACAGGTCATGAAAGAGGTTTGAAAAAACACCCAAGCATCCCACATGAATGGTTTTACATAATAACACCTTAAAGTGACGCTGTTGCAAAAAAAAAAAAGCAGCAGCAAATAAATCAACAATAGTTATGCCGTGTGCAGACACGCCCACCTACAAACAAACAAACATCACCATGTCAGTAGTGAAAGTTAAATGCTGCAGTGAACCTAAAGAGATGAATAAAAAAAGTTAGTGTAACCCTCTTGGCACAGCAATTTTCCCATAATGTCTCACGTCATGAATGTGCCTCTTGTTTACATTCACTTTAAATTACTGCTAATTTTCCCATGTGGAAGAAATGCATGAGGCCTACTTCCCACACTCCTCTGCTCTTATGATGCCTCAGACGTTGCTATAAAGACACAGTCATGACCAAAGCTAAAGTATGCCCTCAGGCATCAGTGCTCTGATAGTGAAATGTTATGAAAATGTGAGTAATAACCAACCACATGGCATGAAAATAGTTGCACTCATCGTGAATAATTTATGAACAGAAAGAGGGAAACACTATGAGAGGATTCCAGTTTTTATCTTTCATTAAAAATATTTAATTTAGCTCTTTTTTAACTTTTCATAGAGTCTCCCACACGTACAACTTCAGCCTGCTTCCCTCTGCTCAGTCTGTAGCTTTAAATGTGACTTTATCTTTGCTCTGTTCCCTAGTGAGAAGAGTTTTGGGGAGTTTTTTACCTTAAAAGGCCATGCTGAGTGGAACGCTGGTTTCCTGTAGGAGGGGCTTTCCTCTCTCTCTGACTCTGGAGCTGGAGGCCGGGCTGGGCCGTCCTCATCCTCTCTCACCCTGACTGCTCAAGTCACTCCCACTCACACAGAGACATTTTTCCTTCCTTTTTACACTCCCAGCAAAGTGGTGAAATCCAGCCACAGCCAGATGTGTGTAAGAGTATGTGTGTCTATCTGACCTCCTTATTTAACAGGAGGTGAACACACGGTCATGAAGGAAAACAAGGCAATGACAGATGAGAAGAAGAGATGAGGGAAAGGGCGAATTTAAGAAAGATGAAAGGCGTCAGGGAACTAAGTTTGGAGAGAAAATAAGAGGTATTATGAACAAAAGAGTAGTAAAAGTTAATCAGCTCTATGTACTGTGGGTTAAAGCTGTGTAACACCTTGGCTCACTGCCTCCTCTCCTTCAGCAGTCAGCCTGTCAGTAAGCCTGTAAGTCAGATAGTAAAACAGTAAGAGACTGGCTGTCCTTTTAAGGTCAATGCTGAGAGCAGGCTGTGGAAGTGAGTAGCAGACCAGAGCTGCTATTGTCACTGACATGTCAGCGTGATGTCATAATTCCCACACACTGTACCGAGTCTGACTTTATCTCTTTGCTTTTGTTAGTGTCTGAGAACCACGGCATGCTGTCATCATGTCAGTACAAGACAATGTAAAGTATTAAAGTCACGGTCACACCAGTGAGGTCATTATTGTCATACACTCAGTAATATTTCAGGATTTAATACTATCCTGGCCAAGACAGGCATCACAGGCATTAGCCATTAACCTAAATGTAGCTGTAAAAAAGCACAAGTTTAATCAGACTTCGACCACATTTATTTCTAAAAACAAGAACAAAGAGATCAACCAAAAGTTTGTCTTAGCAGAGATATTTTGCTTTTCTCAGACAGGCCCACTGATAAGCTCTGCCGCTTAAATACAGCAGGGCTAGTCTGCAGAGCTCAGGTTAGCACTGGAGCTGTGCATGTCTACCACTTTATTTTGTCTTGTCGCTCTGATTGGCCTGTCGTGAATGTGACAGACAGAATGTTCGTCCAATCACCTTCTGAGAAGTTTTTAAAAGTCCTGCTCTTCCCAAACACTTTGTATTAGAAGCTTTCTAGATGAAAGTGAAATAAATCTGTGCAATTGACATATGAAAATAAATGGTGTGTCAGGCTAGCCAATAAATGGTCTTTTTTAGAATTGTATTATCACAAAGGATACATTATTTTTACAATTTCATAATCTTGAAATAATACGCACACTGCTGAAAATGAAAACTGTGGAACTGCTTAAAAACTGCTTAAACTGATGCAATCAGTTGAATTGACTGTTTCAATTTAAGTGAATCTCAGCCAACTTGTTTACTCCAGATGAAAGAACTTAATTCAAAAATACTAACAGTAGTTTCTTTTTCTGTTTATTGTTTAAAATAATCATGATAATTCAATGAAAACATCATGCTTTTGCTTTGGTAAAACAAAGTGATTTTTGGTATATTTATCAATGTCTGAAGTATGTTTTTGAGATTAAAAAAAAGAATATAGTCTAGTCATATCACTTTATTTATTTGGGGTGTTTGTTGTTTTAGATCTGAGATCAAGAAAAGTTAATAAAACCAAATAAAATTAAAAATAAAAGACTTGAGCCACTGAGTACAAACAATTTGTTCTGATAGTAATGCATTCATTAAAAACATGACATAACCTCATCTTTAATTTAGAGGAACATTATTGAAAGTAAATACTCATGGTATCCAGAGCCTGGGGGCAGCAACAGAGAAGGTTGCTTTGGTTTTAAAGTGTGATGTGGGGGCTGAGAGGAGTTGTGAGAATAACCTCAGTGACCTGCTGGCAGAATGAGAAATAAGCTGATTATGTTTGGGCTAATCCATTAATATGACCACTAACTATTTAAAAAAGTGAAATTCATACATAATGTAAGAAACAACAAAATACAAAGAACCGACACATGCCATCTGTGATCAGTTTCTTTGCCTTTCCTGCGCTGTTATGTTTGTTCACCTCAGGTATGTGATATTTAAAAGCTCCAGAGCCTGAAATGTTCTCACTTGTTTAAGGTGATGTCACATAACCAAAATTTCACACAAACAGTAGCTCACGGTGTACTGTGCAAAACATATTTGATTGATTGTATCAATCAAGGTAATCAAAACTAATCTTTGAGTGTTATTTCAAAGGTGGGACCTGTTTTATAAAACTGCACATGTGTACAGCGGAAAAACATCACACTCCCTGATCTCACCACCATACATGTGAGCAATCAGGTTCCTGTTTACGCTCCTTGATTTAATTCCTAACATCTAAACCTGAAATGCAGGTTTCATTCTCCAGTTGGCCTGATGGTAAAACTACATCAGCTCACTAATAAACTCCGCACTGAAAAATACTGAGCTTTACACACAGTTTAAAGAGGAGGTGGAAATATTGGGACCAATCAGTACAAGAATGACTTGTCTTTTTTTGGGTCAGATTTATTGTTTGAATTATGCACAACAGGATAGTCATGAGGCTGCTGAGCCCGTTGTAGCAATCAGATGCATGTTATGATGTAAAAAGAGGCTGACAGAGTAAAATTAACACATTCCTTCTATACGTCCATGTTTTCAGTCCCAACATAACCCATAATGCCTTCACGCTGTGCTGTTCATGCCTCGAAGCAAGCGCAGTTCAGACATGCAAACTGACTTACATTTATTATGCAAACAAACATTTTCTAAATGCCTGAAGAGGAGTATGTACAAGCGTGTGTGTTAATGTGTGAACAGATGCTCAGGGTTTCATGATGTCATTTCGGGCAGCAGAATCTCGTCATACAGGAAACATGCTGTTCATCTGTGCAGCCAAAGTGTTTCAGAGCAGATGCTAGTCACTGTCTGTGTGTGAGTGCTTATGTGTGTGTCACCAGAATCCAGGTGGTGTCGTGTCTAGATGAATCATGAGGTATGTTTCCAACCCAAGGCCAGAGGAGTTCACACATGCTTACACACTACCACAACCACCACTGTGCAAGAAAACAAAAAACAAGGACCCCTATGAGTGACGCTTTGCATTTAGAGGATCTGCTCTGTCCTCTGTCATAAATCCCAAACACTTTTATGAGCTGTGCAGCTTACATTTGCAAAATATCTTCATGTTTAGTCTGTGCCTGTCCACAGCATTTCTGTGGCTGAGCAGTAGAAAGGGAAAGCATACTTGGAACATCGGGAGAGGATATTGCAAACACTAAATTACACTCTTGAATTACTCACTGAGAGGCTGGGTGTAACAAAGCAACATTCATACAGTATGCTTGGACAGACACCTAGAGCCTCACAAATCAGAGACGACTACTGCTAGTTTGTGCTAAACACATTAGGGACAATGGAAACATTTTCAGTGGCAACATACAAGTTTTAACTAATTCCTATAGGGAAATAAGCTTAAACAGAATACCTTTAAGTACGTATGCCTTGCTGTTAACACATTTTTTCCCTTCACTCATGTTAATCTTAGTTGTAAGAAAGAGAATAGGGAAAGAAATGAAGTCATGTTAATCTTGTGTGAGGACCTTTGTAACTCCCTATGAAACAGACCAGAATCAATATTGATGACTTTTTATGTCCTAAAAAGCAAACAAGATCATAAGAACAAAGAACATCGATTTTATATGGATATAGTTACTTTTGATGCCCGCACTGCCAGATGGTAGGTGTCAGACACAGTGATTTACAGCAAACTAACAAAATCGCTACATTTTTTCCATTTTCCACTGACAGTCAGTCAGTATATATCAGAACAGAAGTCCACGCTAAAACTTTTGAAATAAAATCAGATAAAACTGGAAGTTCTGTTTGGGGTTGGGGTTTGGGTTAAAGTAAGGGTCAGGATACCAAAAGTTAAAAACCTGAGCTGCAAAACCTGATTACATTAACAAAGCTGAGTAGACAGTCTGCTTCCAGGAAATAAAGCTTGTCCTCCATGAAAACATTCCAATGCAACTTGTGCATTTTACGTAGCTCTGTGAGCTGTGAAAGCTATGTAGATAACATAGCTACAGAGCTGCATAGCTAACATAGCTAAAGCTAAGCTCACAAGGCAGCTACATAAGCTACGTTATCTGAGTAGCTAAATGAGTTTAAATAAGCTATGTTTGCCGATGCTCACGTTGCTAAAGCTAACTAAGATATAGGTAACTGAGCTACATAGCTCACTGAGCAATCAGGCTATATAGATAGATTATCTATGTAGCTACCATAGCTTTAGCTATGTTTGCTAAAGCTCACATTGCTTAAGCTAACTTAGCTACATTGGCTTTTGTAGTAATGTTTTCTACGTAGCTATGTTAGCTCTAGCTAAAGCTAACGAAACTATAGCATGCCACCATTCTTACTTCTAAAATGTTTCTATACATAATTCCATCCTGGATTAGACCATTGACCTTTCTTTCTGTTTTATTTAAGATATGTTGCTTAGCCTGTAATTTTTGCAGTGTAGTGAGTTTATGACTATAACTGCAAGACTTTATGAATGAAGTTGAATTGAAAAAAAATATAATGCTAATGATTCTATCTATAAGTGAGTGACTTTTTGTCAAGGATTTGTTTTAATAAAAGTAAAAAAAATATATATATATAATGCTGGATACGTCATACCAACAAATAAAAAGATAACCTTTCTGAGATTTCTTAGATAAACGGTCTGTGAGGGTGGCCGTCAGAACAGTCGGCATGCCAGATCCCTCTCAGAAAATCACCAGAGTCAAAAGGCACAGTTGTGATCACTGAGAGTGCCAGTTTTGACACAAACTGAAAAAGTTTCTCCCAGGAGCTTTAGAGCCATTATAAGGGCCCAAGCACTGAACTTGGGGCGAGAACCCTATTGAAATTGTCATCATTATGTGAGTTAATGTTATTGGACACACCATCACTCTACACACTGTAAAACTGAAAGAGTTGAAAATCCTCAAAATATTTGTCATAACTGATTAAATTATGTGTCCTCATTTCTTTCTCAAATTATTCATACCACCCAAAACAAGCTAATTCGATTGATTACAGGAAATACCAAAAAGGTGTACTTTGACTCAGAAATTACTCTTCCAAATGTGTTAAGTATAACACTGTTGCTAAGTTAAGTTAGTCCCCACAGGTGGGATCTGTCTAACTGAGAGAGTAACTTCCCTCATCACGCAAAACTGTCTGAAGCCCCAAAACTATGGGAGAACTATGCAGATAACGGAATGATTTCATGTAATTAGAGTGCACTGACAAAAAATACTCTAAGTGATGGAGTGCTGTTTACTTAAAACTAACAATGTGTTTGGTCAACAAAACAGAGCTGAATTAGCTATTTTGAATTTTTGAGTTTACACAAGCCATATCTTTTTTTTTTTTTTTTTACAACCTTGTACTGTTTGTTCATACAGTACATATGATGAGGTCAGTTTGTTGGCAGGTACATCTTCTGGGTTTTGGCTGCAGTCTATTAAAACCTATTTGATGAATAACAGCACAATTTTACAGATATTTTTGGCCAACTGGAGAAATTATGACTTTAGTGACAGTGGCAGAGCCAAAGGGGCAGGTGAGGGTGGTAAGGCCACCAGAGTGTAACTGATTGTTAGCTTTTAGGTATTAAATCAAGTAAACATTTTAGCAGCAATGCTTCTTGAATGATTATATTTTAATTTAAGGCCTTCAGTGTGACTCAGCTGTATTCACTCCTCTGATAGTTGTGGTTGTGGTCACCTGATGCAGCCTCACCTCTTAGGAGAAATGCCAGTGATGTGTTTTCATTGTCGCAAACAAGAAACACATTTAAACTTAGTGAGAAAAGATGAGACGACTTCATACAACTTTATTTTGCTAGTGCAGGGCAGAAGAGCAAAAGGAAGGTAAAGGAACTGAAGTTTGTTTTTTTAAGTGTTTTATGTGAAAAGTAATGGCACGCTAACTTAACACAAACAGATGTAGCTCCATGTAGACTTTCTTCATGAGACAGCCATTGTCTTCAAAATGACAAGTTATAAGTTGGCATGACTTGTACGTGGTGCAAAGCCCAGCCAGCTAGTTGACAGGACCATGGCTGAATGCAGAATGACTTTCTTAAATCTAAATCAAACTTTTTTAAAAGCACTAGTTTTTGTAGGAAGAATTTTGCTGTTAGTTTGAGAAGGGACTGTCCACAGACCATAGCTCTCAACGACTCCTCTCGCAGACCATTACTGCAAGACGCCACATCTGTCTGAACTTTGTCTGCTAAAATTTTCAGAATAAAATCAGATTAAACTTTTGGCTAGGGTAAGGATTAAGGTAATGTTTGGATTGACGTTGAAAAACCTGACCTGCAAAACCAGATTACAAAATGTTTAACAAAGCCGACTAACTTACAGGAATAAAGATCATCCTTCATGAAACATTTCAAGTAGCAAACAAGCTTACATAGCTCCATTAGCTGTGTAAACTACATAGATAACAGAGCTACATAGATAACAGAGCTACATAGCTAACAGAGCTAAAGCTAAACCTCACAAAGCTCATGAATATCTAACAAAGCCAAAAAGGTAACGTTAGCTTCGAAAGTTAAGTTGCCACGTTATCTACAAAGCAGACGTAGCTGTGCAATCTTTGGCTACATTTGCTAAAGTTCAATTTACATTGGCTTACGTAGTAATGTTAACTTTAGCTTTAGCTAAAGCTAACTAAGTTAAAGAGAGCCACCCTTCATAATCTACATCTAAAATAGATCTATACATAAATTACCCCCTGAGTTAGACCTCTGACCCTTTTTCTGTTTTATCAAGAAGCGTTGCTAAGTCTGTTGTGTCTTCAGGGTAGTTATTTAATGAATCTAACAGCCAGACTTTGTTTATGAATAAAGTTGAACTTAAAAATATATATAGCCTATAAAATTGGAAGTACCGGAAAATTATGGCCCTTACATTCTCACATTAATGGTCTGCAAGAGGGGGAGTCTGCAGCCAGACTGTGTAGTGAGTGTCTAGTCAGACTTAGAGACATAGACTCTGTTGCAGCTTTTTACTGGAGTCAATAACCAATTACCACAAATACCACTGTTTGTTATGTAAATATACATGATGGAATACATTTGTTGATACGTTTTAAGTAGATTTAGGCTTGTTATACTTTTTTTTGTAATCTTTTAATTATCGTAAAATGGCCACCTTTTACTGGCTGGACCCACTTGCCCCATGTATTTTAGAGAGCTGCCCCTGTTTGGTGATACCCTCTCACCTCTCCCCACACTATGAGATCAACATCTTTGCTTTTGAGTAGCATACATTTTTGGAATACCCTTACAATGTGTCACAGACATTCAACATCTCTAAGAGATTTGCTCGATACTGTAGACCCATGTGATGACAGACATGGAATCTGGCTAATCAATTCTTTTTTGTTTATCTAATTTATTACTTTTAACGTGCTCTATAAAGCCTGCAAAGTAAGTTGGTAAACTGTGGTTGTTTTGAATTTACTATATAGATAAATGTTGACTTGTCTCAAACTCAGTGGTAGCTTAACAATTGACACCAGCAAATGTAATAATTTTTTTAAGCAGTTGTTTTTGCTTCCATTGTGAAACATGCTGGTGCCAAAACAGTTTTCATCATTACAACCACAACATTATTAACACCTTTCCTTTTTAAATGGTCTCTTAACTCTGCAGCCATCTTGAAATGCTGCCAGAAACCAGGCAAAAGAGTTCAACTGTTCCTCAGCACAGATCACCCCTCTGACAGAAGAAGTCTAGTTCCTTGCACATGATGATTATGTGATGTTTTCCTCTTTGCTAGTTTTTTCCCTTTTGGTTGTCTTTCCTGCTCCAGAGGAGGCGGGACAGCTTGGTTGTGGATCAGTTTTGCAATTCGTCCACATCAACACCACAGGCAGCTGTTGAAACCATCAGCGGCTTAAAACAGCACAAGTTGCCTGCAGAGGTTCAGCAGGGTTTCTCTACGTTATCAACACATTATGTCCTAATAAAACTTTGTTGAGAGCAAGGGTATCAAAGTTCATTTAAACTAACAAAATAACTAAAACTAAAACATAAATATTATTTTAGTTAACTGAAACCAAAATGAAAATGAGGCTTTAAAAAAAACACCAGCTCAAACTGTGCTTATTAAGCTAACTAAAATAAAACAAAATTAAAGACAAAATATCCTTATTTAAAGTTTTTGACAGCAGCAGACTGACTGGTAAAGCTGGTATGTGTGAAAACAGCTGTGGAGAATACATTTGTGAATATTTGCCTTTAAGCTACTACTCTGATGTCTCAGTTTTTCTAACAGCAGGTTCTATGAGAAAACAGGAACATAAGTTTTCATTGTTCACAATTCTGATCATGGTTTCAAGTATGGTTTCATTCTTTACTCATCAAGCTCAAACATAGCTCAGTCTTAATTTTCATGGTGCTGATTCCTAACCAATATAATATCAAGACACTTTACACAGAGGGTGGGTCTAGACCATACTCTCTGTAATATTATATATGAAAACCAACTCAAATCCAGCATGAGCTCAGTAAGACAGAAGAAGGAGATGCAAAAAGACAGAAGGAGATCAAGAAAGACAGAAGATGGAGACGCAGAAAGACAGAAGGAGATGCAGAAAGACAGACAGAGGGAGATGCAGAAAAACAGAAGAAGGAGACGCAGAAAAGCAGGGGGAGATGCGGAAAGGTAGAAGAAGGAGATGCAAATAGACAGAAGAGGGAGATGCAGAAAGACAGAAGGAGATGCAGAAAGACAGAAGAGGGAGATGCAGAAAAACAGAAGGAGATGCAGAAAAGCAGGGGGAGATGCAGAAAGGTAGAAGAAGGAGATGCAGAAAGACAGAAGAGGGAGACGCAAAAAACACAGAAGATGGAGATTCAGGAAGACACAAGAAGGAGATGCAGAAAACCAGGGGAAAGAAGAAGTTGCAGAAAGACAGAAGGAGATGAAGATAGAAGGAGATGCAGAAAGGCAGAAGAAGGAGATGCAGAGAGAAGGAGATGCAGAAAGGCAAAACAAGGAGATGGAGAAAGAAGGAGATGCAGAAAGACAGAAAATGGAAATGTAGCAAGAAGAAGAAGATGCAAAAAGACACAAGAAGGAGATGCAGAAAGACAAAAGAATTAGATGCAAAAAGACAGAAGGAGATGCAGAAAGAAGAAGGAGATGCAAAAAGACAGAAGAATGAGATGCAGAAAGACACAAGAGGGAGATTCAAGAAGAGAGAAAAAAGAAGAAAAAGGAGATATTCGAGGCATAAAACTCAAAAGTCAAATTCTAATTGTTTTTAATGACATTTGATGACTTCTGACCCATCATTCTTGCTCTGTGTGCTGATAATGTTTGATGAGCTGTATGAATTATATCACACAGTCATAAAACCAAAACACAATGATGCCGTTCCATGATAGAGGCATACATTTGCAGAATGGGAAGGCTGTATCATTACAGCCTTACAGCTATGTTATACAAACTGATCCCTGACAAAATATTGCTTGGTTCAGTTAATCTATAATTACATTGTCTAGTCCGGAACAGCTTGTTTTGTGTTTTCCCTTCAGACCACATAATAGTCTCTGTTTGGATATAAAACTCCTTGACATAACAGTGGGATGGGCAGGGCAACACCTTCGACTTAGACGCTCAAATATTATGACTGGGTGGCTACAGCATGAGAACTCTTCTCTCCTCTTCTGTATCCGTCTTTATCTCTGCTGCTGCCATCCTCTCATACACACAGTCCTCAAGACCTGAAGTGTGAGCTGTCGTGTGCCAGTGTTTCTTTATCCGCTGATAGGAAGTTAAATGTGGAAACAGAACCACTCTCTCTCTCTCTCTCCTGTTGGAGTTCTTTCTGGAAACAAAACGAGCCAAATAAGGAGATCAGGCACGTTTGAAGAGTGTGTGAGTGGTGTAAAGGTCATAGCTTGGATGGATGGTTTGATAGGGTGGAGTACGTGTCTGAGAGAGCGATAGCCAGGGAGTCAGGATGGAGAGGACTAAGAGTGGTGAGTGAGGGAGCAGTGGATGGAGGGGGTGATCACTGAGGGGAGGCAGGTTCTGCTGTGGCTTAAATAACTACCCATATAGGGCTCAACTCTCCATCCCTGTCCACGACTCTGTCTCCCTCCTGCTTTCTCTCCCTCTCTGTCTGTCTCTCTCTTTTTCTCTTATTTCTCTGCAGCTTTGTTGGACTCCAGCTCTCTCCAGAGCTGCACAGAAGACCTCAACATCTCAACATAACTGGAGGCACTTTCTAAAGCTGCATTTTAACATCTCAGAGAGGCAAAGCCAAACAAACAGACACAATGGAGGCCATCAAGAAGAAGATGCAGATGCTGAAACTGGACAAGGAGAACGCCATCGATCGGGCGGAGCAGGCGGAGACGGACAAAAAGGCAGCAGAGGACAAATGCAAGCAGGTGGGTATGAGGAGATGGATGTCAGAAAAAGGAAGACAAATATCCTAGGAAGCGCAAAAATAAGAAAATCAAAGATGCAGCTAAAAGCCTGATTATAGGCCTACACTATGAAGTACAAACTCAAAGGAACAAGTTGTTAGCTGGATTGTGTCAATTATTTGTTATGAGCTACAATTGAAGCACAAACTTAGCTGTAAAAAATACTGCTGCTTGAAAGAAATCCAAACCCAGCATAAGGCATACTTAAGGTTTCCTTAAAGGCTTATTTCCCCATCCAGCTCTTAAGCTAATCACAACATTTATACATACTTCACATACCGCTAAGAGTAAAGCCTGTAAACACTTTTCACACGTATTTATGCTACATTCCTCACTACTAATCGACCATTTTACCCAAAACATTTGAAGCTTTTTTCTGCTTTTATGCAATCACTCTGAGAGCAGATGGCAAGTTCAGGAAAAGTTTGTCACAGAGGAGTAAGAATGCACAGCACTCCTTATAAGGCTAGACAAGTCTAGGATGAGCATCTGAGACCATAAAGTACATTTTGAGCTGCACATTCAAACTCAATTTATCCTCTTACAGGAGGCACTGATCTCTGTTTACCATGGTCAGCAAAACACTTATGGTGCTCTACCACACCACCGAAATAACAAATAGGCCTTCTACTACAGATCAACAATGAAAGGCACAGAAAGCCTCCAACTGATACAGAAGCTGTTGTAATTTTGGTCACATTAGCTGATGAGACCACCCAGGATCAGAATTTGGTCTTTGATCTCGTCCCTTCTTTCAGTACAAGTTTGAACAGAGTTAATGAAGTCTGCCATAAAGCCTTTTTGACAGGTGTATCTGACACAAGAGACAACACACATTTTAATGATGCAAATGAATACACAGAGGCATACACACATAAGGCCCACGGTCCCCTGAGTCTGTGTGTTCTCACTGATAACTGCTGTATTTTTAGACACACCAGTAGAGAACGACAGCGTGGACTCAAGTGGGATTATCAGAAGTACTTCATGGACTCTGGGGGGGGCACTTAGCTCTGTGTTTAAGTATGAGAGAAGGAAGATTGGGTTCAACATACCATTTCAGTGTTCCCAAGCATAAACAGCCACTGCTGTTTCATCATTGGTCTGACTTCAAACTTTGACTTCGGCCGTCGATATTCAGGGCTAGCATCCTTAGAGGTGCCTAGCATTCAAAGGACCAAGCCTTTGCAGCCTGCATAGACAGCTCAGGATGCGCTAGTAAACAGGGGATTCCCCCCTTACATCATCAGCTGTCCTCCCTTGACCCTATGATTTCTAAGCGCCACCCCTATCAATTAACAACGTTAACAGCACTAGCAACCATAGCCTCCAACATGAATCTTAGCCTATTATTTTAAGGACAATTTAATGTTTAGCAGAAACCAGGGAGAGAGATTGGTGAATAACATGGGGGATCCACAGGTTGGACCTGAACCTAGGCTGCCTCTGTACATGGGGCATGATCAAACAGCTACAGGCCATCTAGAGCCTGCCTAGAAATATCTTAGCAATTGTATTGTCTGCTTTTTAACTGAGATGAAACTGGTAACACAGCAAAAGCTGGTGTGTTTAATGCTCAGTGTTAAACATTTCTACAGTTACTAGACAGAGTTAATGCATTCAGTGTTAGTCCAACTCTGTAGCACAGGGGTCATCAACTAAGTTTCGACATGGGCCAGCTTTTTCCTAAACAGGCACTTTGGGGGCTAAAATTTCATATAAACTAAAAAAATATTTTTGAAATGGTCTAATTAACATATTTTGTTTGAATATTTGTATTCTCTTTAGAATGTACGTAATTTTTAGGCTCTAACAGCAAGTCCCTTTTTCACAGCCATCCACAAGAGGGCGACTGAGATATTTCAGCTGAATATTTAAGTGGCTATCTTGTTGTCCATCACTGGATTTGACACTAGTATGCTGTGTAGTGATGCCACAGAAAAACATTTTTTTTTAGACAAATAAATACACATTTAACATGCATTTTATTTGCTAGTAATGGCTGACAGGTGGATTTCTGAAAAGGATGAAACAAAGTAATTCCTGATTAAAGTGTTTCGCTCTCGATTGTTTTTGGAGTTGTTTAGATAGCTGTAGGGAGTTTTTAAAAAAGAAAGTATAATATATAAGGTAATGGCCTGGGGGCCAGATTGGAAGATGCTGATGTGGCCCCTTGGCCATCAGTTCAATTGACTGTTGTAGAGAGTCAATTTATCTAAGCCCTGACCACAGCCATGTCAAATCTGGGGGGCAGGGTTATTCTACCATGCCCTTGGGCAAAGTGTTTAGATGACTTTTAGATGTATATGTGTTTAGATGGTGCCTGTTGTCCAGTTATCATTGCTGGGATTCATTTGCTTTTGTTTCTTCTGGACTATTGTTGTTTTTTTAATATTAAAGGCTTTTGCACATGTGTGAAGTTATCAACTGAGTTAGTAACTTTCCATCGGTGGCAAGGGGACGGTGTACAGGAAAGTGTTTCAAAAATCAGCATTAGTCTCTTTGCCTCACCCTTAACAGGAAACACTTGACTTTGCCACAGGTGTTCAATATAAAATGTAAATCTTTAGTGCAATGAATAAATAATTCAAATTATAAAAACTTCAACTTTACACTCGAAGTGAAAAGAAAATTACGCATTGCTTTTTTAAAATCTTTATTTTAGCAATACTTCCATTTTTAGTGTTTAAATACATAATTATTTACACCTTACAGTGTTAATATGAGGATAACACTTAAATAGTTTAAAATGATCCACTGAGAGAGTACATTTCTTTTCTTTTGAAAAAATCTGATCATTCAAAACTAACCATGCTCATAAAAGAAAAGAAACTGACCATGTCTAATGGTATTGTTGGTATTGCTCTCCTATTATAGCTGGAAGAGGAGCTGGTAGACCTCCAGAAGAAGATGAAGCAGACAGAAGATGAACTGGACAAATTCTCTGAGGGCCTGAAAGATGCTCAGGAGAAACTGGAACTTTCTGAGAAGAAAGCTGCAGATGTGAGTGAAAGTCACACACCCACACTGTTAATGATGAACACACACAGAGGAGAGGGGGCTCGGTTTTGAAGTTTCACTTCAACTGACTGTAACATGAAATGAAACTGACAATCCCATACAGTAATGTTGATACAGAATTAAAGCCCTACCAAGACTTAAGCTCTTGTGGCTAATTGCGTGCCTTTTGCAGTATCTTGACACTGCTGAAAAATAAAGGCCATCATTCCACAGCTGGATGGTTTCTGAGCCTGCACCAGCTGTGGCTTTACTTTGATCATCAGTGATAGTTTGGAGCACTTCACAGACTGTTACATTCCTGTGCAGCCACTCTTGACAGATGAACACATGGATAAACTGTAACCCCTCACATACACACATCTCACTCTTTTCCACCAAACCAGAAACCAGAGCAGCAGAGGCCATCAGACAAGCGTAACTGTTCTTCAGTTTCATCCCTGTTAACTACAACCTACACTTACAGATTCAACATAATTAGCATTATCTTAGTTAGCTCTGAGGGATTATTACTGAGAGAATGGAAATTGCTGTAATTTTTATTTACAAAAACGTCATTAAGGGGCAAATGCAGCCGTTTTTGATTGGCCTGCAGCAAACTCTTCAAATAAGTAGAGCATAAAGCTTGTGCTTGACTGTATTGTAGAGCCCTGCACTAGACTTGTCCACTCCCTCCCGCACCCACAGCAGGTGTGCCAAATCCTGACTGCATCCCAGATTTTGTCGATCTATTTAACTATTCTGAATAACAGACAGTGCATTTGATTAAAGGAATGGTAATATTAATGTGTTCACTTAAGCACCAACTTGACAAAGTTTCCTCCCAGAATGAAGGAGAAAACCAACACTCACATCTTCATCATGCGTAAGACTATCATGGATATCATGGGTCCAACAGTCCAGCACTAACATTTTAGTTTTGTTTTAGTCTCCTTGACAAAACCTAAACTTACTTTTTATCAGTGTTATCACCAGTGATCTAGCAGTCTAAAGACGAGATAAGGAGCCAGCTTCAGACGTCATGAACTCACAACTCTCTTAATTTAAAACCACAGGTTTTTATCTTATTATGAAAGAAGTATGTGCCTAAAGGATGATGATTTAAGTGACAACACTTGGGGTGACTGAACAGACTTAACCCAGCTCCCTCTCCAGCCAAAGGCTTTACAGCATTTTCACATGTTTAGAAGTACTTTTGAAGACATGCACAAAGACATTAGAGTGAACGTATCCTTTAAGTCAACTTTATCATTGAGTATTTTTTACATTTACTGTAGTACTGTCTCTTTAAATAACACTATTTCTTTTTAAATATCTACATTTCTTGTAATTTCCCCTTTCATTTGACCCAACCAACTCTGTGGGAAAATCTGTGTCCACAAATAATCATATCAGTAAATGTAGCGTAACATTTGAAGAGTCAGTTTCCCTGCAGCTAATCAACTGCAATCTGGGGAAAAAGATCACACTGAAGATAGTTGGCAGCAGTGCAAACCACAGCCCTGTATCTGTCAGTGGTAAGTCCTCCAGCATTAGTACACAGGCGTGTGAGATTACTCTTGTTTGTGTAAGACAGAAAAGAGAGAGGGGTAAACCAAGTCCTTCTAAGGGAGCTGGTTATATCCAAGATAAGGCTAACATTCTGATCATACCAGGCTAGCAGTGAAATGCCACTTAAGCTACAACAGCAAAGAATCCAGTAAGTCGTGAGCAAACTGTGCAGGAAGAAACGTCATAAAAACAGAAAAGTGGCCCTGCTGCCACAGAGATGTGTATTGTTTGAGTCTTGTGGAGGATATCCCAGGGAAACGCAGTGTTGTACAACTCACAAAGAGAAGGGAAGTGTCTGACATACAGACGCTGAGACACACTGGATTATCCTCATGCTGTGACTAAATAAACGCTGAGAACTTTGCTGAGTACATACATGTAAAGTGGGTCAAGTAGGCAGCTGGGAAAAAGTAGAAGTTCAGGTTGTGGTTGGAGCCTGACAGGGTGTGGGACATGAAAAGAGAATCCTAAAAATGCAGGTTTGGTGAAAACAGAAATGTGTTAGGGGTAAACTAGGGTATGTTTAGACAGGATTTCTTTTGGTAAAATCTTCATCACCTGGAGTTTAATGACACACTCAACTCATGGTACAATACGTTTAACAATTAATGTAAACATCATCAAGCATCATCTCATATAGTTTTCTGAATCTTTATAGAAAAATGACATCAAACTTCACCTAGGGCAGGGGTCATCAGCTACATTTGTACATGGGCCAGATTTTGTTTTGACAGATGCTGTGGGGGCCAGACTTTCAAATGAACCAAATTAAATAAATACTTTGGTCTAATTAACATCTAGTACTTGTATTTTTTTTTATTTTTAAGCATTAACAATGAAACCAGCCCTTTTCACAAGTCTTTTACATCTCAGGCAGGGCAAACTGCACTCTCCATGAACCTAAAGTTGACCAAAACAAGACAACAGATTCAATCAGGACTTGAATAATAAGTATGTGTCTATCATGCATCATATTTAATAATGATGGCCAACAGGTGATTTCTGTAAAAATGGGCTGAATATAAGCCATTCCTGATAAAACTGTTTCAATATTGATTGTTTCTGGGGGTTAATTTAGTAGCTATAGGGATAAAAAGACAAAATATTCCCTTAAAAACTCTAAGTTTTCAGAATTTAAGTCTTTTGGGGAAGCTCTGGGAGGCCTGATATGGCCCCTAGGCTTCCATTTGATGATTACTGACCTATAAGGCCAATGTCACCACTAACGGGTTAACTTCACACAGTTTCACTGTTTGCAATGGTACCTGAAAGGACATCCTCTCTCTCCATCAATCTTGACATATTAACTGAACCACTTGCAGCTATCATACAACAAAACCAACAAATGAGGCATTCAGGATTCCATCACAGAAGAGAAAATCACTCTTTATGCAGATGATGTGATATGCTCTTTCTGGACCCTCATCCACCTTTTCACTAAGGATTTACCATCATAAAAAACATTCAGAAAGCTTCAAACTTCCTCTCCCATCATGCCACTCATCACAGATAAATGGGCTACTCATCATCTTATCACATCCCCACACAATATCTAGGAATCAATATTGCCACCAAGCTGTCAGAGATGTTTTCCACTTAATTTCACTCCATTACTCAAATCAACACACAATGACCTTAACTGCTGGACCAACCTACTTAAATTTACAATCTCTGAACTTTAAATAACATCACCTGGCAAAGCAACCATATGGAATATGTATAAAGGGCTCAACCTTATTAGAACTTGATTCACACTGCTTAGAAACTAAACAGGTGTTATGCGGTTACATGCAAGGATCAAACCTCCCATTTATCACTTATACCTTTAGGAAAGTAAGTCAACCCAGTCATCCCTGTCCCCGGCAATGCTTTCCAGTTCCTCCTGAGGCATTCTGAGGGCTCCCAGGCCAGATGGGATATAAACTCCCCCCAGTGAGTTCTGGGTGTGCTCCAGGGTCTCCTCCAGGATCAGATGCCTGAACAACCTCAACTGGCTCCTTTCAATGATAAGGAGCAGCGGTTCTACTTTGAGATCCTTCTAAATGTCTGAACACTTCACCCTATCTCAAAGGCTGAGCCCAGACAACCTCCTGAGGAATCTCAATTTGATTGCTTGTAACTGTGATCTCATTCTTTCAGTCATTGCAAAGCTCATGACCACAGATGAGGATTGGAACATACAGGTACATCTCAAAAAATTTGAATATCATGAAAAAGTTCCATATTTTTTGTCACTCATTTCAGAAAGTGAAACCATTATATTATATGGATTTATTACACATAGAGTGAAATATTTCAAGCTTTTATTTCTTGAAATGTTGATGATTATGGCTTACAGATAATGAAAACCCAAAATCCAGTGTCTCAGAAAATTACAATATTGTGAAAAAAGTTCAATATTGGAAAGTCATGGTGTCACACCATAATCAGCTAATGAACTCCAAACACCTGCAAAGGTTTCCTGAGCCTTTAAATGGTCTCTCAGTCTGGGTCAGTAGGCTACACAATCATGGGGAAGACTGCAGACTTGGCAGATGTCCAGACGACAGTCATTGACATCCTCCACAAGGAGGGTTAGCTGTAAATTGAAAGCTTTGGCTTCTGCCTCAACTCCCTCGTCACAACAGTCTGGTAAAGCCCCTGCAACCTTGCTGATACTGCACCAATCTGCCTGTCAATCTCACTGTCTGTTTTACCCTCACTGGTGAACAAGACCCAGAGATGCTTGAACTCCTTCACTTGGGGCAGACTCACTCCCCACCCAGAGGGAGCAATCCATTGTTTTCTAGCAGAGGACCATGGCCTCAGACTTGGAGGTGCTTATTCTCATACCACACAGCTCTAACTTTGGTTATACAGGGACCTGGTGGCTCGATGCAGTGGCCCCGGAACCCCACAGTACGATGCAGTACACCCCACATGATCTCAGAGGGACACAATCCTTATCCTTCAAGTCCACAAAACACATGTAGACTGGAGAAAGTCTAAAAGAAGTCAAGAAGTCCTTCAAGGCTAAAGAGCTGGTCCACTGTCCCAAGGCCAGGATGGAATTTGCATTGTTCCTCCTGAGATTTAACAATTGGCAGGAGTCTCCTTTCCAGCACCATAAACTTTCCCTGGGAGGCTGACTAGTGTGAAACACTGATGATTCAAGCACACCCTCCGGTCCACCATTTTAAAAATGGGAACATCCAACCTGGTCTGCCACTCCACAGGCACTGTCCCAGACCTCCATTAAAAAGGCCTGCCACCACCGCGGATGATAGATGGACCTTAAAGAAGGATATCTGTTCTCAAAACATATCCATTGCTTCAGCCCTGATAGCTTGCTGGAAAGCTCTAAAAGGCTCCACTGTGTCACTGCTCACCAACTTAGAAGCACCCAGAGTTCAGTTCTGTAAGATTTTGATACATCCCTGCTCCTAGAGAAAAATAAGACAAGAAAATCATGATAAAACAGACAATATTCAACATCAACCTAAAAAGGATAACACACAAAATGTCATCTAATTTAACCCTTTAAATATACTCCATCTTCACATAAATAATGTCACCTAGATGATTTTCTCATTTTATTTCAGCATCTTTATTTTGATACATATATAACTGAATATCTGGGTTAATATAGCAGTATTTTGTTCCAGTTAGCCCTATGTATTGGAGCCTATTATAGCAGCATTAGATTTAAGTAAAGGTAACAGTGTCCTATAAATGCCCATACAGTGTCATTACAATGTAAGCATTGTTATGAGGAGGATTTTCTTGAAGCACAAATGTTTATTCTGTAGTATTTACAGTGAGGCCTACACACTGACACCAGCAAATCCAGCCTGTGAAGCTGCCCTACTCAACTTCCTTAAATTCCCCTCCACATGTCACTTATTAGAGGCAGCAGTCAAGTCATTACACATCTGAATTCACACACTGCATAGGACCAGATTGGAAATCTAGAGGGGGGCTGGGAAAGCAGAACAGTGAGCCACAGACCCAAAAAGCAGGTGGTTATGAATCATGACAAAATAGTTCCTGCTATCATTGCTGATATTTTTGTCACGACAGCTCAGTGTTTGTTCAAGACAACATACAAAGAGTTTTTATAAGAAGTGCTGGATCCTGAAATTGGCACAAATGATACAGAAAGCTACAGTAGAAAGGGTCACAGAGGGTGTAATCGTGTATTATAACACCATTCACAGCAACAGTTAATGTTTTAAGAAGAAAACTGAATGGAGAAGGGGGGGAGGCATTCAGGCAGAGAAAGCAGAGAGCAACCAGGGGGGCTCTGGTATGTGAGGAATGCAGCTAAGGCAAACAGAAAGCCCCACACTCCTCCTGTGTCTAATGAAATCAATGCTCCTAGCTTTTCCGGTGCAAGGGGGCAAATCAGACAGAGGGGCTCAATCAACACATGAGAGGGATTGGAGACTTTTCTTCTCCTTCCTCTTCTCGATTGGACAGCAGGAGCGAATTACAAGCCGAACTTGAACTGAAGTGAGCCGTACAGAGATTTTGCTCGTTGAGGAAACATGTTTGCTCACGGGCCAATCATGTGAAAGGAAACAGAGAGGGTAAACACAGGCAGGGCTGACAGAGAAACATGCAAGATGAAGCATCAACTTGATTTACACCCACACAATAAACATCATCAACATGGCAGGCAGGTGGTGAATCATGTTTGCAGATTCCCTCTAGACAAATACTCAACAGTTCCTCAAAAAAACAAACACATATGGTTGTGACTCTTGTTAAAAAAAAAAAAAGGTAATGAAACTGATTTATGGGAGGTCTATTAATAGAACAATTATAAAACAATGTCATTTGGGTGAACTGACATAAATTCATTCTTGTAAATCTTGGGAGTAGTAATGCTACATATAGCCTATGGATGCTTCCTGTACTTATCTAGAGAGCAGGAAAAATGCAGACAAGATAGAATAGAATAGAATAATTCTTTTTTGTCCACCGAGGTGGAAAATTGTCTTTGAAGATGTTGATCAATGATGATTTATCAGTTGCTGTAGCTGGAGAAATCTGCAGACATTCCTGCTAAAAGTATTAATCGCAGACAAATGTATGGATGCACCCAACTTTATTTTGAAATATGTCAAAAAGTTTACAATATCGCAAAATAGTGAGAGGTTAAACTAAACCATAAACTGAAGAATGATGCTCAAGAAAGTCAAAACGTTACAAACTTGAAGAAAGCAGGACAAAATCTGTCATGAAAACAAGACATTAGAAACTTTTTCATATAATATTTGATTGGTGGTATATGTTTAGTTCTTTGAAAGAAATAAGATATAACATAATTAAATCATTAGATGTTTTCAATGCAGCGAACATAATAGTCACTTGTTAATACATTCATTTTTCACAAATGCATTTAGTGATGCATATAAAAAGTTGTATTCCTTTTCTTTGCATTTATTGTCAAATACACTTATGTATTCAGTGTGGATTGGCCATGTAATATGGAGTTTACTATCTACTTCATAGCATGTACAAAGGTCAACACCACTGCCAAACCTCACTAAAATGTTATTATTTGTTTAAACCTTTAGGGGGCAAGTAACCATTTAAAAGCCACTCCAGTCAACTTTCTTTGTTGTTTCTCTGTGATACAATACTACTAGAATAATTTTTCTCAGCCAATCAGTGAAGATCAGTCAACTTCATAGAAAGTGACATCACAGCATCTGGTCAATCAGCAGTGGCCCAGAGTGTCCTAAACTTCATGTTTCTGCCAGAACTCGAAAAATGCAGTTTCTGTCTCTGTTGGTCCCAAACAAACTTCCCAAATATCTTAACGAACCATGATAATTTGATGAAACTTACTTATTATAAAGGTGAGTAGTGCTTCAAGTCATGAAAGATTTTGTTTACGAAAGATTTCTAGCAATTACTTTAATTATTTGGACATATGGCCATTTAGGAGTGTAGCATGTCTGCATCAAAACATATGGTTGACCCCCCCCCCCCCACCACACACACAAAGCAGTACTCTAGATTAGTTAGATGTTGTTGGTCAGTTTTATAACTTTTTAACAGTTTTATTATGTTTTATTATATTTACGTGGTTTATACCAATTTTTATTTTTACTGTGAGCCTTATTTTGGCTTAAATTAATTCAGACATTTAATTTCTGATGGGTTTTTTTATGATCTCTGGTGGAATTATAAAGAAGAGTAAGTGGTCTGATAGTGAAATATATGCGATTTTAGTCCATTTTACAACACTATAATAGTTTTGGAATTAGTAAAATCGCAAAAACCAGTTCTTATTTTAATTATTCACCAAGATATTCAATATCTGTGATTATCATAGGTTTCCTGCTAAATTTAAAGGATGAAACTGGTGGTACCAAAAGAGGTCAACATCTAGAGGCAACCTCATCAAGTCTTGTAAAATTGATATTTTTTATTTATAAAACGTTTCAATGTGCAAGTAAGTGCTCATTAGACTCTATATGTCTTTATTTTCCATTACATATGTCTTTTTATATACACCCTTAATTGATTTGTTTTTAGAATAAACGGGCAGGGAACCATATATGGTCACTTTGTTGACCTTGATTTTCCCAGTAATAATGAAAAATATACATATAAATGAAAAAGTAAAAACGTGTTGGGATGTCTTAATGTTCTAGGGCTTGAATTTATAATGTCAGTGTATTTCAATGACTTCCCTATAAAGGGTTAATTGAACATGAAGACTTGGTATTTTACGTTGTCATGTAGGATAGAAACTTAAAAGTAATGGGTGTCTTCACAGTCAAATCAAGTTTGAGCTGGTTGAATTTCGTGCGTGACTTGTAAAGCATGGGCACGGCGCCTGTACAATAACTGAAAGTAATTCCTCCTGGCTTGTCTTTTTTCTTTACAAAGTCTCATAGCAATGATCACATCGGTCACAGGGATCAGCTTTTACTCAAACACACTCAGACACAAACCCCGCCTTCTCTGACCTCATCATCCCGATCATCTCTCTCCTCCTCCGGCTCAGTCTGGCGCTCTCTGCTCTCCTCTCCGCGCAGCTTTTCTAATCCTCCTCAAACTCAAAGGTGTCCGGACCAAAAACTGCACCATTCCCGAGGACAACTTTTTGCACTGCTCATGAACGTCTCAGCCCTGCAGACCAGAAGAAACACTTGGAGAACACCTGGACACTGTTACTTCCTGGTTATATAACTTTTGTTGCACTTGAACGCCTTTTACATTCCAAAGACTTTTGCCCTGGACGGAAATTAAATACTTTCTTTCAAAGACAGTCTTTTTTCCCCCCCAAAAAAAACCTTGTTACAATCCCATACCGAGGAGACCAAGCAGAGAGCAGTAGCCCACTTTTTTGCACAACTTAGAGCTAGTCTTAGTCGTCTTTTTTCTACGTGTAGTCTTAAATTAAGAGACCAAACAGTGAACAATGGCAGGTATGAACTCTCTGGATGCTGTGAAGAGGAAGATTCAGTGTTTGCAGCAGCAGGCCGACGACGCAGAGGACAGGGCTCAGGTCCTACAGAAAGAGCTGGACACTGAACGGGAGCAGCGAGAGAAAGTGAGACAACAAATCTTCTCTTTTTAGCCCTATTCTCTTCACTTTAACTCCTTTTTCATCAGCCGGGAATGTTAACATCTGTAAATATAAGTAGAAATAAAGTTAAACTCGCCGTTTTACGTCATATGATCTTAAAATGTCCAATTAGCCAGTGTCATTGATTCATTCGCGGGCGTGATGGTGCCACAATGCAAGGCGTTGGTCTTGAATGAAAAAAGTTTGGATTCCTGCAGGTCTCTGCGCATGCTCAGTGTTGATGGACTAACAGGCCGCTGAAAAACTACTGTGAATAAAGCAGACCACGTAGACAGCATTGAACATACTCAGAAAACTGCTTTGTATCGGGTTGGCAGGGCTGACAAATTCATTTCGTCAACATTTTCGATATTTCGATACTTTTAAATACCACATTGTATCAACCAATAGCATAAAAGATAGAAAAGAAACTGCTAAAATGTTAGCTAATCACTTTACACTGTCTTTAATTGCACAAATACTTTGGCAACATGTTGGTATCTGTGCAATTTAGATTGTGTGCAGGAGTTTTTGGTTATTAGAAAAACAAGAAATCCCCCAATATTAGGTGCCAATGGCATACATTTTTGTTGCCCTAGTATCAAAACGTGTTGCTATTATCATATTCAAGCTTAAACCCTTGTGTCATTAACGGTATTGCTTATTAGTGGAACCATTTGTAAATGCTTACCACATTATTGCAACAACTACTTATTAATTAGGTGTTAGCAGCTTTCAGCTCTGCCAACATTTGGATTAGGGGGATAATGTTGTGACTCCCTGGGGATATTTTGCTTTTCACACCCTTAATGATTTGCTTAGGGACCCTTCAGCAGGGTGGGTGTGTGCCAGCAACAGCTGTGTGGTTTCAGTGCTTGGGCACCATACCATACCACCCTGCCGCCAAGGATGATAGGAACATAGAAACCTAAAAGTGGGATGGATGGCTACCCTGTTATTACTGCGTCTAAAGGATATTCTGGAAAATTCAAGTATACTCCAGAGACCAGTCATTGAACAGAAAATACATCTGAAAGTAGGGCTGGGCAATTAATCAAAATTTGGGTTAAAATTGCAACATGTCCGACTGCAATTTCAGAAGATGCAGTATTTCTTTGACCTGAATCGTGTTTCAAAGTACCAGTTTAAAAGATTTTTTGCAGTAGACGTGATATGCTCTTTGCATCATGCAAACATTCAAGTTTCTATTATTCTAGAATAGTTTGCAAAAAGTCCTACTTCCTTCTTTTTATATATGTTTGTCTTATTAAAATGAGAAATAAACATAATTCTCTTAAATACAGCAATTCATGTCATATATGCAATGACTCAAAATAATCATAATTAGATATTTTTCAAAAATGTTTTGCCTTAGTATAATCTACCAAATATTGTTTCTGTTACAATGTAGAATGATTTATTGCTTGTTTGTTGAGAAATATATTACAGGAGGAACTTCAAAAATAATCGTATATTAAATCATAATCCCAATATTGGGGGAAAAAAACAAAATTAGATTATTTTCCCATATTGTTCAGTCTTATTTGAAAGTGGGATAGATGATACACTTAAGTCAGTATAGGAATAATCAATCTTTGTTTTAAACTGTCAGAAAATGAATTCAAAATTCTCTATTATTTTTCTTTTTGTAAAAAGCATTGCTTTAAAATTTTGGAGTTATAAAGTTCCCTAATCAAAGCTAGAGAATAAAAAAGGAGATGTGTCACATATATTTTTGATTCATTAAATCTATTTTTGTATTGTTTCTGACTCAATTAGAAGGCATCATTGCCTTCCTATTTAAATGTATTTTGATCAGTTAGTACAGTTTAAGTTATAGTTATTTTTTTCAAGTGAAATAGGCATAATATCTTTCAAGCTATCTTGATTTAAAAAATGTATGTCTTTTATGATTAAAACGTTTGACCTTTGAACGTATAGGCTAACTTTGTTTGTTTGTGTTTTTTTTTTGCCATTTATGAATAGTTAGTCATAAAATTGTTTATTTGGTCTAATAGTCCGGTTTTTTAATGTCAGCATATGTTTACGTTTCATTTTACAGTAGCAGCAGCAGTTGCACAACCTTAACTGTAATAATTATATGTCATTGTTAACGTTACACAAGTGTAAGTGTGTGTTTCAAGCAAACTCATTGATGTGTTGAAATACACTCATCTCTTTTTGTGTTTCCTCTCTGGATTTTTGCCCAGCTCTGTCACCTGCCTGTCTCTTGACTCGGCCCACATCACGGTGGTGTAACGTCACTCAAACACGGTGGAGAGTTAAAAAAAATGGTTAGCAGCACAGTTAGGTAACAGTCTTGACTTGTTTCTTGTGCTGCTTTATGGCATAGGGTGTCATATCCTTTGCATAGGAGCTGGTTAATGACAGGACAAGTCGAGTGATTGAAGGAGAGTGGGAGGGGAAGGAGTGGCTGTAAAGATATGGAGCTGACATGATGAAAGGAGCAGACTTACTCCTTTGTTGGATAATGAGGATTAGTTAACAGGACACCTTTTACATTTGAGGAATGGGCGTTCGTCATCTTGTGGACAGTTGAATTTATGATATATTAACTTTTTTAAAGTGACATGACTTGTGTTTGTTCTAGAAAATTAAAGTGGATTAATTTGAGGTCATTGTTGTTAGTGTCACTACATCGCAGTTAAAACTCAGTACACTCTACCAACTACACTGTCATTGTTCTCAGTGGTTGAGACTAGCCTCCATGCTCTTATAATAGCCTCTTAATAATCAACCTGCATTATTGTATTTGTCCACAGTAGGACAGAGTCTATTGGTTAATTTTCATAGGTATCTGACATTAAATATTTATCTCTTCTGTTATGACAGTTATACACAATTCTGTATGCTCAAGACTAGAGCATTTACTTGAAAAGAGGCCACCTTTGGACACAATTTAGTAAGAAATGCAAAGACTTTGTGATCAAACATTATTTACTTAATCTGGAAACAGCTGATCAAACTAAATGTGCTTATAAATGCTAGATGAAGCATTTGATCATGAAGTATGCCTTATCTGCAGAGTATATTTGCTATGTTATCTGGTAACTTCTACAAAAAAAAAGCAGGTTCAGTTGTCACACTTCTCACCCCATGTGCATTCAGAGTCAAACAGAGCGGTACGCTTGTGCGCTGGGCTTGGTGTGGTCCCATATGTGAATAATTAGGGCAACCTGGAGTTGTTCGCACAAAACCTCTTTCATAGGAGCTTGTGGAGCTCAAAACAGGAACCTTGCAGTGTTTGTTAAAGTGATGAATCATTCGTAGAAAATGTGGAGGCATTAGATTAAATACTTGACCCCATCTCTTATTCAAAAGTGAAATTAATTGCTCTGTGTTATTACAAGTGCGGCTTTAACGCCTCTGGAGACGTTACTCAACCACTCAAAAATGCTTTAAGGCTCTGACAGATCACTAGGACATGACACGGCTCTGAAGCATTCCTTTGACCCGCTAGGATCAATTTCATCTGTGGTGATTATTCCAAATGTATATTGTTCACAACAGTTTATTTATTTGGTGTTCATTTGGTTCTTAATATAACAATAAATTGTTATTGACGATGAAACACATTGGATAAGTACATTTTTGAAAGCATCTATTTCCTCTTTATAAAGTTGATGCTTTCATCAGACAACAAACAGTAGCTATGGTGATAATCATTTGTTTTACCACAATGTGTGCAGAATTACAGTGTGTTGCAGACCAAACCCAATGTAAAACTACATTAAAGGGGAAGTGGGACCACCCGCCACTGGGTTTCAGTCTGTGAAGGCCAAACCTCCCAGCTGCCCCTCCCAGGAAGTTATCTGCCAACTCTGGTCCAGCACTTCCTGTGCTTCTACTCTGGACACATCCTGTCCCAGAGCCCCAACCCTGATCAACAGGAAGATAATAGAGAAAAGTGGACTCAATGCTTGAGTAGTTAATGTAGAATTCATCTCATGTCCATGGTATCCCAAAAAAATGATCACCAGTACTGAAAAATCTTAAGCCTTGTACAAAACATATACAGTTTGGGGCTGTATATTTTATTTATTTTGTAAAAAAAAAAAAATTAAGAAAATGCACAGGGTTGATTTTTTTTTTTACTACCATTTGTTTTGAAGATATGAAAGATAGGAGTTATGCATATTTGGGCATTAAAAAGGGGCGTGGCTTAATTGTCTAACAGATGGACACATACTAGATGTTCCTAACTTTCGATCCCACTACCTACTTTAAACTTATGACTTTGATTGTGTTGTTTTAATTGTTTGGGGTATGCTAGCCATCTGACGTGCTAAAAACTAGAGATGCATGCAGTTAAACGGTTGAATTCGTTTAGCAAATCAGCCAGTAAGAGATTTACGGATCAGTTAAACTAATTAACTTTAATCACAGTCTTGAAATCCCGGTCTTTAATGCTCTTTTAAACTGCAATGAACCTCCCACCACTAGAAGTTGCAGTAGCTTCATTTCATGGTCACTGCCTTTGTGTCTGAGCCTTTCCCCAGCCCTTCACCAGATATGAAAAGCTTAGCAGTTAGCATGTAGGAACAGCGCGGTATGACAGTTTGTTTAGTGACAAATCGAAATGAAGTGGTAGGCTTTCGAGGGTTGAATCTACGTAGAACTGCTCAACTGAAGTGAAAAGAGGCAACATATTAAAGCACAATATTAATCTACAGAGAGGAACAAAGGCTGGTGGTGCTAGCTACAAATGTTAGCTACACCCTACACAGTATATCAGGCTCACATCACTCCTGCTAACACAATGGCCCTGAATTTGACTGTTTTCCAAGTATTTTCTTCTCTTTAGACTAAATGGAATTTAACTTTGGTGCTTTGCTGAATGGGGAGTAGACACCTAAGAACATCCCTACTAAAAACTTACATCGAGATGTTTTTTACAACTAAGATATGTATTTGATCCACCTCAAATTCATGTCTTTGTCTGTTTCCAGATAGGAGTTGGCATCTCCAACATGGTGACCACCATCATCAGGCTTCATAAAGCCTTAAAAAAAAAAAAAAAAAAAAAATGATGTCACTGAGACTACATACATGTTTTATATGGTCTACAATGGTCAGGTTTACTGCTGAGTCTCTACCAAAACAGCAAAACTGACAATGGCTTTGGAAGTCATGCTAAATATAAAAACGGTGTTCTTTATGAAGTAAAAGAAAGATCTTCCAGTTTTGTACCACTTACATTTCATATGAAAGTTAATTATAGGAAATTATTAAGCACAACTTCCCTCAACTCATCAGCCTGTCAAACTGGACCCGAAGTACCATCTGTTTGCTGCTCAGTGTGGTCAGTAGGTCTGAAGCCTTCTTTTTTCTTTTTTCTTGCTGGGCCTTTGGAAAAAGCTGCTTCCTGGTTTTACTGTTTTCTCTGGACTGTCTTCCTGGGAATAGCTCAACTTTCCAAATATAACTGCCACATGTTGATGCGTTCTGGGGAAAACTCCCATGTTAGTGGCTTGTGGCTAGGCTGATTATGTAGGTCAAGGTTGCAGTCCAAGCAACGGGAAGAGTATATTTATACTGTGTGTGCTGGAAAAGGTACATTTGCTACTGAGCCGTTAAATAGATTTCAGAGAGAGGAAGTGGTCTGGTTATTTATGATCAGTTAATGTCCACCAGATTTACATTTTTTTTCTGAAATTGAGCATTTTTCTTTTTTAAAGCAGAAAAGTTTGTTTTTGTAGCTTTAGTGAAGGTAAAATATTTTGCCTCTTTAGCATCTTGGTGTTGCAGAGATTTTACATGATCTATTTAGCTTTAAAGAAGGTACAAACAGTTTTATTTTAAGTTATCTACCCCTACTCCTCCAAAACCCAACAACTAAAAGCCTACGCTACAGATCTGACTCTTTTGTATCACATAAAGAGCCAGAATAAAGGCTTAATTGAGTCAAGTTCAAGTTTACAATTCTCAGTAAAGTGTAGAAACATTGTAGCACATTACTTTAGGTACAGTGGAGGCCCGTTGTGATGCTTCTCTGGAAGTTAAATGATCATCTTTTACATATCATATCGTATGACAGGCTGGCCTGTGCTGTATGCAGATGCCTTTGCCTGCCAGATCTTTATGGTAGAAGATAACACAGCCACACATTCACATTGAAAATAGCGTGCAGCAGTGTCAGGAATAACTTCCCCTGAACCCCAGCAGCATTGTGCAGCTCATTAGCCCACTGCCCTGGAATCAGCCAATAATTAGATTCCTCCTTTACTCGTCCTTGATCCTGCCTTTAACACATGTTTTATTCTCAGGTTTAGTAGAGCTGTGCTGTATCTTCAAGTGGAACTAAAGACTACATGCTAAATGAAGGCTAATTTGTACATTTAGTCAACATATGATGGAGAGGAAGGAAAGCTTGTCTAAATCCTGTTTTTCTGCATATACTGGTTTAGTTTACAGTAAAGCTGCTAAGACCAAATCTGTTTTTCCATACTTTTACATACCATGTGCTTCAAAAAGGTAAAATCTCCATCATTTTTGTCCTCAGTGGTATCTCAAGTTGATCCAAAACAGTTGAGAACTGGTTGACATCAACCACAGATTTGGACTTGCACATGGGGCGATGGGTTCGCTGAGCAAGACAGTGTAGTGTTCCCCATAACTGAGCATGCATACTCTTGTGAGGCCTGGCTGGACATTGACTGAGGGCCAGAGGTGCTGGCTGGACTCCTTTCTGACAACTTGTCTTCGGAGCACTTTTTGGTGTCGTTGGCATGACTGTGTGTCTAATGCTGACATGCTCAGGAGAGCGGGGAGGGGAGGATCCACTGCTTCATATGAGAGCTGCAGCTGCGCTTTTACAGGCACCTGGCACCCTTTCCCAGGCTTGAAGCAGCTGACCACATACTGGGTGCCCAGGTAGAGGATGCTGGTGGTGACCGCTTACATACATCAGGAGGGGACACCTGGGAGGATACCTGGAAAGATGGGGGGGGGGGGCTTGCGCAGGCCTGGAGGATGGCTGTCAGGAGGCCAGAGCAGTGCAGGACCAAGGTTTAATTTGGTCAATAAGCTTAGGGATGTTTATAACAAAAAAATCAACATAAACACAATAATGCAAACAAGATACTCTCACAACATTTAAAAATGTATCAATGCATCATGAAATCTCAGTATATTGCCCTTCTAATCATATGCTTCTTCTTTACATTCAAGGCTAATGCTAGCAGCTGGTTATCCTAGCTTAAAGAAAGAACAGGTTTTAATGCACAAAAGTAGCTTAACAACTGCAAAGAGCCTTAAAAAAATCATTAGTTTATATTTCATATATATTTATCTAAATAAAAACATAAAATGAGAAAAAGGTATGTTACATTGAGTCTGGCTACTTTGCCTTTGTTTAGGTAGCCACTGGAGACTAGGCAGGTGCCCCATAACTTTCTTTACAAGTTTAATTCACACTAAGTTTATGTGTAGAGTGTAAATGGATAATATTTATAGCAGAATATTTAAAGTTTTAGATGTGTAATGGTATTTTTATGGCTACATTTTCCTCCTATATCCATTCATTGTCCTGAGCTAAGCTAACCTGCTGCTGGCTTTAGCTTCCACCATTTCCATTTGTTAAGCTGAGCTGCACTGCTACATCAGAAGAGGGAGAAAATGTCGTTAAATTAGAGGAACAAAATTAAACTCACTGTTTAAGCACATGTGGTTGATATAGAATGAACACTTGATTTCCTGGCTGTATTTGTTGAGATAAGCTAAGCTAACTGGTTGTATCTTCATTTTAATGGTGCATACACAAGAGTTTTATCAATGTTTTGACCTTAAGAAAAACAAACTTGTCCAGCTGTTTATTGGCCAGCAGTGCTGTGATACAGTTCACATCCTCAGAAGCAGAGGTGTTAAATATTAAGCTAGCTAGATAAAGGAGTAGCTACTTCAACAAGTATTTTACATACTCTGTGTGAGTGCCACGATCTTCCTGATGCTTGACCACAAGCATCCTCCATAGTTTGTTTTACCATATAAGGCGGTGTGCGTCCCTGGCAGCCAAAGAATTCAAAGTGGGCGCTAAAGGAAGGGGCATGGCAACAGACGCAGAGAATAGCAGTTCTGAGAGAAATAACTATCAGAGGGAGGACATGAAAGAAAGCTGGGGCAGCTCACTTCCTGTTACTTGATCGAGATCCTCATTTGCAGTCTATGCTTGCAGATAAAGTTGTGATGCTTAATTTAGTAGTTCTTGGTTTTGTCACCTCCAGCTGAACATCACTTTTGTAATTTTTAAATACTTTCTAAAGAGCCTGTGTCTCTGTCCTTTTAGCGTTGTTTAAATGATTTACTTAAGCTGCAAAAGTAGCTCCAACAACACCTTCAGGATTTACAGGAAAAATTCTTCTCTTCTGTCGTCATGCTTGAGCGAATTAGAGGCATGAGAGAATGTGCTGTATGTTCACAAGGCAGTCTCTGTGTAAAAGGGGATCTCCGCCACGGTGCGATTGTGAAAATCTGATGACAGATAACAAATCAGGTTGCACATAGTGTGAGGGTAGACGTACTACAACCATAGTTATGTTGGTTAACATTGTGGTTTTTGTGTTTGTGTGTTGCCTGACAACGAACGTTTTGCAGAGGAGGAAGCTAGCTGGTTGCTAGCTGGTAATTATGTGTGTTTGAATGAGGCAGAATGTCAGAATGAGAGTGACTGTTTGCATGTGTGCTGAGTGCCTGTGTGTATCTGGAGGTATGTTATAGCGTCTGATGTGCCAGTGTAGCTGACCTGTAGTTCATGAATAGCTTGTTTGTTTGGGTGCAGACAGTATTCTTCACAGTAAACTGCTTCACTCAGGATGACAGAAGTAACATTATCTGTTATTTCAGGCCCTCGTTTATTCTATTCAACCTTTCTCACCTGCCAGATGTGTTGTTGAAAGATGCAGTGCTGTATAACCAACTTTTTTGATGTGATTTCAAGATGTTCAACTGATTTATGACTTTCAATTCATTTTGTCATGGTTATGTTTTCCTGCTATTGAGTGCTGGTTGTTTTAAGACTAGGGTAGACATTTCCTGCCCCATATCATCAGCTTCCCCTCGCATATCTGGGCGCAGCGGGGCAGGACCTGGGAGAGAGCAAAATGCATGTATAAATCCCTATAAGGGGGATAAAGGGGAGAGCTTTCTGGGGCCCAGGCAAATGGGGCCCCATGGAGGTCAGCAAAATCACAGTCAATTGAGAAATGTTATCCATAATTTATTTTTAACCTGAATAATAACCACTCTCTTCAAATCAAAAAGCAATGACTTTACATTAATTTATTTTATTATATTAATTTGATTTAAATGTAAACCTATTTTTTTAATGTTACCTTTTTTTAGTAATGTTAACAATGTGGATGAGCACATTGAACAAAACCATTTAGAGAGTAGAGTCAGACTTCATAGCTAAGCCATAATGTGCACAATAGTCAGAATCCCAGAAAATAAAGCAGAAAAAACTGAGACAACTTTGAAGGAAATTTGATTAAATGATTGCAAAAAGTGGCACAAATGGATTGAAATTGTTAATTATTACAAGAGGAAAAATTGGTGAAAATTAGGGAAATGGTTAAACAGGCTAAACGGGTTAAAAGAGGCATAAATGGGCAGGAAAAAGTGTTGAAAAAGGGCCAAAAAGTACAAACATGGTTTATAAGAGGAAAAAATGTTTTAGAGTTGCAAAATTGGTTTAAATTTAGCAAAAATGGATGACAAGTGGCCAAAAGTGGCTAAATTGTCCAGATGAAGTGATGAAAAACTGTTGAAAAGTGGTAAAATTAAGTTAAAATAAAACATGAAAGAATATTTTCAGCATCAAAACCCAAGAGAAACTTGACAGATTTTGAGCTTCAAAATGAGGTAACTGTTAGATACCAGCACCACTACTTCTGACGGGCTCATTTACTTAGTTTTTCAGGGGCTCAGCAAATTCTGTGGGCGGTCTGATATAAAGAGAAAAAGAGAGGTGGAAAGACTGCGTAGCTGTGCAGCAGTCTGATGACATGGAGAGGACAGGGAGAAAATCTGATGTTAAAAAGGTGTGCCAGCTGCCAACACACAGGAAACCATGCTTTCATTTCCTGAATATTGAGCCTATGAGAGAATGGAAGAATATTCTGTAAAAGGGTCCATGTATTTTTAGCACAAACTGATTAAATAACTTTCTTTACATTCAGTCTTCTTTCTCTCATTTCTCGTGACTTTAAGTTGTCAAATTTGTCGCTGGTTGACTCAACTAACTGCAGAGTGAACTGCAGACACTTTGACTGTCATGCTGACTTCTGGACTGAATGACGAGCTAATGAGTCACTGACCTACAAACTGCTGCCTTGCAACCGAGCACAGAATAATGTGTGTTTGTCTAAGAAATCCCCAGCTGCTTCATTTTTAGGAACAGAGAGTAAACTTGTGTGAGTTCTCTGGGTTGACGTTCAATGCTTCAGTGATATAATGCTGTTTTGGGCTGTTTGATCATAAACTATATAGAAAGTGCATAGCCTATTTGCAAGTTTAGAAAAAAACCTTAAGCTGGTTTTCAGTTTGAAAGCCGCTCCCCAGGAGGTGGTGCTTGGATAAACTCTCTGGCCAACAAAGAGGAAATGCCTATAAAGTTGTCTGTTTGCTTTCTTCTTCCTCTCTCTGCCTTTGTTTACTAAGGGCAGATGAGAAGAAGGCCATTTGTCCAGCCTGCTTGGCCCACTTCTGCATTCACGGATGGCGGAAATTGAGTTTTAGTAAACGTTCCATTCAAACCTGAAGTCTGTCGATCTTCAGATATTAAAGAATTAAACTTAAAGCCAGTCACAGCAGTTAATAGTTGTGTGTATTACTTGTAGGCTGGCCCCACTGCAATGACCTCCAGATGTCTCTGATTCACTTATTCGTCACCAGAATGACTCGACTATTGATTGGTGAAACATGAGCTGCCCCAGAGAGCTTCAAGAATAGATTACAGTATCTCACTTTATCACGATGGTACAGAACGGACTGAATATTTTTATTAAACTGTCAGATTTCTCTTTTTTATTTATATGATGGTATGTATGTGATATTTTCTATACCATGTGTTTTAAAAAATATAATCTTTATTTTAAAGATTAATAGTGTTGAGTAGTGAAGCTGTAGGTCATTGGATTTTTACTACAAAAGTATCAAGGTTAAAATTCTGGTATTTTGACAACCCAACCTCCAGTTACTGGTGGTTTTTATACATATCAATACTTGTTTTTTGTATTTGGTAGATTTCTTTTAAAGTATAAGAAGTGAAGTGTCTTACAGGAGCTTGCATATCTTGAGGATGAAATTGACCTAAGTTCACTTTCAGTGTTTGAAAATATACAAAACTTAAAAAAGGAAGTTGTGAGGTTTTAAATTGAAGATTGCCTCAGAAGAGGCTCAAAAACAGCCCTGAGATGCTCTGATATAAGCGTGCTTTGGAGTACAACAGGCCAAGAAAGCTTGATCCCTGTCTTGCTTTTCTAATTTTGTAAATCTTTGTTTCCGATAATGAATGAAATATAAAAAACATCTAATGAATTTTTTTCCTACTTTCAAATATCTTGTTGCATTTATTCACGTTTTCAGAGTGGATTTTCACTGTGTTTATTTTTTAAACAGCTGTTTTGGATGTGTTAGCATTTAGAATAACACTACAGCTGCAGAAGAGTCTTTTTTTGTAACAGTTCCTAGTTTCTGTTCATTTTTGTCTTGAATTGCTCTTGTCCTTCCCCGCTCTGCCCTTTTTTTCTGCCTTTACTTCTCCTATTTTATGGCAGTGAAAGTGGGGGAAGGGACAATCAGCTTGGATGATTTTAAGTTGAATGAATGAATAACTAAATGTCTCTCTTCTCTCCTTCTTTCCCCCTTTTTTAGGCGGAGGGTGATGTAGCAGGTCTTAACCGTAGGATCCAGCTGGTGGAGGAGGAGCTGGACCGAGCCCAGGAGAGGCTGGCCACAGCGCTGCAGAAACTGGAGGAGGCTGAGAAGGCCGCAGACGAGAGTGAGAGGTCAGTTTGAATCAAATCAAAGCTGGTTATTTTAAATCATTACTTGTGTGAAATACTCAATGAATTCTCTCCTCGTGCAACCAGAGGAATGAAGGTGATAGAGAACCGAGCGATGAAGGACGAGGAGAAGATGGAGATTCAGGAGATGCAACTGAAGGAGGCCAAACACATCGCTGAGGAGGCTGACCGCAAATATGAGGAGGTGACACTTCAATATCTTAACTCTGACTTCTGCAAATTTTGATGCTTCCTGCTTAGCAGTTTTAGGTCAAATACCTTACTCTTTTCTGTCTCAGGTGGCCCGTAAGCTGGTGATCCTAGAGTCAGACCTGGAGAGAGCAGAGGAGAGGGCCGAGCTCTCAGAATGGTAAACAAGATACACAAACGTGAAACTACACTCATCTGCAGGGCTGTAAACATTTTTCATACTTAAATAATGCTTCAAAGGTTAAAAACTTCATGTGTTTTAAATAGGGGTGTACTGGTTTTTGAATCCATCCTAAACTGTCACAGTTTGGGGGTCATGGTTCATTGCACATAGTCACACGATGAATATGTCCGAACCATTAAAAAAAGGAAACAGAAGCAAAAAAAATGCAACTAGTATTTATTCACCAGTATAGGTGTCATTTTAAAGACTATTCATAGACACGTAGAAGAAGAAAATATAGACTACAAGCGTGTTTTTAAGTGCTCTACTCACACTTTGTTGCAATGTCCCGTCCTGTGTTTAAATATGAAAGTCTGCATTCCTTTTCTGACATAGACATACATGAGTATGATGAGTAATCAACAAGAGCTTTTTAAAAACAACAGTGTTACTGTGCACTTCAAAAATTATAAATACGATCTATTGCTCTAAAATGCGTACATTTAATTTTGCATTTCATGTTGTATTTATTTTCATTCTTTCAAACCAAGTGATGATAGGCTGGTAATTTCTGTTTGCTTTTTATTTTGCAAATCTCTTTTGTTTTTTTTCTCTTTTTCTCTTATGACTAATACATCATAGGCTGTACCAGCTATCACTGATATTTCTAAATAACACTAGATGGGACAAACTAGGCTATAAGCTGCACCAATGTTAGTTTAAAATATTAATGACAATAATAATAGGAGGGGGTAATCTATAATAAATATATGTGGGACTTAATGTTCCTTTTTTTCTCCAATGAAATGAACTGTGATCTCAGCGAACCTTTATCAGTTTTTTAACTATCGATAGTATTTAAAAGTTCCGTAACTTTAACAAAACTACAGATCTTCAGCCATATTTTAACAAAGCAGCACTGGAAGTCACAGGCATACCCATTGTTAATATGGCAAATTATACTACAGAAATTAACATGTTTACAGCCTGGTCCAATAAATGATTTTTGCCTGAACAGTTCTTCTCTCTATGAGCACCTACTGCACAGGGGATACATATTTTATAACTCCTCTATTTTGGTTTAAAAAAGAATATTATATTAAAGGGGAAGGCTGATTAGACTGCAAGCCGGCACACTGTGGCTGTTTGGAAGTATGTTTAAGACCCACTTCAGCTCAGCTTCTCTATCACTTGCCAAATGAAAGTTAGTAACACCATTTTTTAAAATCTTTTATTTCTTTGTTGAAGAGTGCAAGTTGTACAACCATTCACTGTTTGACACCATTTCTAATATGATGTTCACAATGGATTACCTTAAAGCTCAACTCAGTAAGCAAAGGGCCGACATCACTCAGTCTTCACTTGAAACTTTTTACGGACTATGATTTTAACCCTAAGCTGCTACCAGAGAGAGAGATCAGTGGTGTTCCACTCATAGGACAGCTATTACTCTAGCACTGTCAAGTCCTTTCGGTGTCCCATAAAAATTGAAAGTTAGAAACTGGTATTTTAATTTTTTTTTAGCACGATATGGGAGTTTGAATCTCAGGTATTGTCACAACCCTACCCACTTGTTTGTCTCGCCTCAATTTTAACCCAGCCCGTTTTTGTCCACAGTAAAACCTGTGACCTCGAAGAGGAGCTGAAAAATGTGACTAACAACCTGAAGTCCTTAGAAGCCCAGGCTGAGAAGGTGAGTGTGTCATGTGACATAAATTTAAAAGTATCAATAATTACTGCACCCTGCAGCAGAAATACACAAAAAATAAAATAGAAAAGTTTATTTTCTTTTAGGTAAAGGAACAGGAACAAATACATACAGGCAAACTTGAACTTAGATTTGTTGGCTCTGGTGCCAGCTTTATAAGTTATGTAAAAGGGAAAATAAATGCGGAAGAGTAACATAAAAATATATGGACCAAAAATAAACACTTTCTAAAAATATAAAAGTAGTTATTGAAAAAATGTATGTGATCTTGTACTGAGCTTTTCACATCAATTTATTTCTAAAAGGTTTTTGACATCTATTATTGCACATGGTTTACTGAAATGTAATGATAACTTTTTTCCTGTCTTTGGTGCAAAATCTGGATTTTTTTTTCTGTGCAGGAAAAAATTCAGCGTATTTTGCCCAACTCTTTTTTTCCCAGTTATGTTCAAAATAATCCATCTCTTAGGCCTTTGTGTTCAGCTTGCCACAGATAGTGCATAAAACCACTTGTTTACAAAGTAAGGATATATTTACTAACCCTGACAATGTTTAGGGCCATCAGAGGTGTGCATTTCAGCTCTAAATACATTAACAGGCATTTTTACAAGTCCTGGCAAATATTATGAAATGCTAAGTGATGGTTAATATGATGCTGTTTGTGATTTTCTTCACAAATACACAACCTAAATATATACATAGCTTCAGTGAACACCAGGTCTGGCTCTCTGCACATATTCATCTTCACTTCTCTGTATCCTATCATTTGGGCTGGATCAGAGGATGGTAATTTGACTGAGCTGTCCTCAGGGAGGGATACCACATCACCAAGGTGTTGTTTTAGACTACCTCCTTTGTAATTGTGTGTCATCAGGCCCTATTTACTACACAACCACTTATTTTCCCCTCAGGTTGTTTAGATGAAAACGAGAACATTTGAAGATGTTTATGTTTAAATGAATATTTGTATAAATTAGTTTTACTTTTATGCAGTCTGCAGAAGGTGTTTTGGTGCATGTCCACCAGCCTCTGCTGTGCATTCTTCCTGTTTGCTACATTAAATTCGTCCCTGGGCACAGACGGGCAGTATGACAGCATGCCAGGCTCCCCACATGACCGTGCTCCTTTAACAACACATGCCTTCGCTTTGTTCAGTCAGGACTGCCATGCTCAGTATTGCCGCAGCACAGCGCGTTCCCAGGCCTGGCCAACACCTCGCCTCCTTTGTGTCACTTCTCACTTATCACTCCTCAGAGAGGGAGTGGTAGCTGTTAGAGCAATAATGATGCTTGGATGAACGCAGCTAGTGTGTGTGTTCTCATCATGTGCATTTGTAGGTGAAAGCATGTGTGAGCATGTCTTTGTATCTCTGCCACTGATTAGGTAATGTTGTTTCTGTGTGTGTCTGCCAACAGTACTCAGAAAAAGAAGACAAGTACGAGGAGGAGATTAAAGTTCTGTCTGACAAACTGAAGGAGGTGAGTTCTGACTTTAATTATCTAAAGAAAAAGAAGATTTCATAATGATGGCGATTAATTTAAAGCTCCTGTGAGGAGTTTTAAATGATTATGGAACAGACTGAAAGTAATACTGATGCCACTACATGACCTTACAAAGCAAATAAGACCATAAACGATGACCATTTCTTTATAGCAAATGTGACTGCTACTTTACACTGTCTGGGGTGGGTTTTAAGAGAAAGGATTAGCAGCATGCTGAATATAAAGCTCTCAAATATATTTTCCTTATGACAAGTTAAGTGTTTGATTGTTAAAGGGGAAGGGTAAGAGTTTTTCTAAAACACTATTAAAGCCTGAAAGATTTTAAAAACTTGACTTAACTTTGACAATGTGAGACCTTACACATGAAAACAAATAAAGACAGATTTAAAAGTTTTGTTCTCAAAGTGTGTGGTTTGCAAAAAGGGGACCAAAGCAGCACACCCCACACTAAAAGATTAATTCATTCACCAACAATCAGTCTCTCACCTCTAAAAACTCAAAATCTTGTGGCGCCAAAAGCTACTTTAGAGTAACGAGCTAAATGTGTCTTGCTTTTAGCTACCTGGTAGTCCCAGTGTGGTAATAGTTTCAGTCCAACTACTGCTCTCTTTGTCAGAACCATTGTGGTTTATTTCACAGGACAACTACAAACACAAATCAACAAGTTATTCCTCCATTATTGATGTCCATCTACAGGTTTACTATCGCCACCATTCTGTGTTTGTTGTGCTTCCTTTTTCTGTCAGCTATGGTTCCGGGATTTCTCATCATCAGTATTCAAAGTGTTGAATATTAACGATTCCTAATTTCGACTGCCCCACCATCTTCAGAGCAGATGAGGGATGGTAAAAACCCTTTTAAAACATGTCATACCACAGGTCAATGTAGCACGATGATCCTTAAAGCCATCAGATGTTCACGCCGTTACTGAAATTAGGAATCAAGCCCAAAATTGACCTGAAAATTTTGTAGTGCGTACCGTTTTCCACATGATGAGGAAACAATTTGTAAAGAGGTAACACTTCTTCGATCACAGGGAGGCACCAGAATCAACTAAACTAAAAGGTCTTCACATTTTTTAATGTTAATATTCAGAATCTCTTTTTAATCCTTTTTAAGGTTTTAATTTGTGAATTCCAGATTAAATGTTGAGTAGATGTTGAGTTGATGTACTTCAGCTTCAGTCTCTCAAAGCTGACCTCCACTGTTCCTGAGCATACCCCCTTCCAACCCTCCCTCCCTCTGTGTTTCCAGCTGATTGTAGCAGTTTGTTGAACTGACCTCCATTCAGATATGCAAGCCAAATTATTCAGCTCTTTGGAGTATTTTGGATTTAACCAAGTCTTTTCTTTGATTTGAAAAGTCAGTTGGTTTTCCCTTAGTTGTACACCATTGCACCTCTACAAACATTGTCCTTGAGTGGGCAGGGCCATCTCTCTTCCCCCATCTAGTGACATGGCTAACGTTAGGACAGGGAAGGTTTCATGCAAAACATGTATGAAACATCTTTTAGCCTTGGGAAAAAAAAAGAAAAAAAAAAGCTGAAGGAAGCACTTATCCCACCATTGTGAGCACAGAGCTTAGAACAACAAACCCACCAGATGTTTGACTTCACTATTTTCTTCCTTAGGTTAATAATGTATCTGATATCTGTGATATTAATGCTTGAAATGTTGTCTATTGTACTTTAAACAATGAAACAAATCAGCAAGGCCACTGCTGTGATACTTGGAAAATCTCTGCGAACAGCCTTACTGTTGAGTTGTGGTCAAGGACACACACACAATGTAACACTTCTGGGATTTGATTTAGGCCATGGACCTATTTCTATTTTTAGCTCATCATTATTCATTCCTCAGCTTAAAATGTGCACACTGGAACATATATATTTATCATGCCTTTTTATTGTAAGAAGTACAGAAATGCTCTTTAAATGCACATTATTCATGACTGTTATGGTGAATTAGCCATGTTGAAGTGTTTTTACCTAAAAACGAACCATGTTTCTGTTCCTGTCAGGCTGAAACCCGTGCAGAGTTTGCAGAGCGGTCAGTGGCCAAACTGGAAAAGTCCATTGATGATCTGGAAGGTATGAGATCAGTATATGTTGCAGATTTTTACCACTTTTTGCACCCAAATATACACTGTTATGACAATTTCAGTCAGTCAATTGCATTCAGTTTACAGAAAACACATTTTTTTTATCATCAGGTAGATAGTGAAGTTGAATTTCCCATCTTTGAACATCTTACTTAAACCGGCAATAACACACAAGCACAGGTGCATTGAGTTTGACATAGTCCTGAAATATTCTTATTTCACAAAAGAGCAAAAAAAAAAAAACAAAAAAAGGAGCTCCCTCCAAGCACAAAAACTTTTTTAAAGGTGCCAGACAAAAGACTTACTAGAGTTAGAGAAGTGTCAGCACTCAAAATGTCCTTTATAGTAGTTTTATTCAAGGCACCAAGGCACAACGGACACGTTTCAACTTAGTCTTCCTCAGTGTTGAAATATTCTTATTTCAGCTACAGCGGAAATATTTTCTGTGAAAAAGAGCTTGTTTGCTACCAAATGCATGGAAACTCTGGCTATTATGAGCTAATAACATTTTGTTTTTGAAGGACAATAAAAGAACAGAATGTGCTTAGGTATTTCTGGTTCAGGATAATTTAACTTTAGAACCACATGCAGCTCAGTTTGAGTTACTAGAGTTTTAAAAGATATTCATATCAAGTTTGAATGCTTACAGCTCACCCAGCAGAAAAATTATCATTCTTTCTTCCAAACATTGTTTCAGCTTCAAAAAGCCTGACCTATTTTTTATTTGCCCTCTCATCCTTGCTCTCCTCTTTCCTCCATCTTTCTCATTCTTACCCTGCTCTCGGCTTGTTTGTGTCGCTACTGTCCTCTACACCTGCCTGTCGCCTTCTGACCTCCAGATGAATTGTATGCTCAGAAGCTGAAGTACAAGGCCATTAGTGAGGAGCTGGACCATGCCCTCAATGACATGACATCTCTGTAGATGCCCTCATATCTCTATCTTTACATCAGTGCTTCTGACTTCTCATTCTCTGCCTTTTATTTTCAATGTCTGGACTCTTATTCTCTCTGTGCATTATCTGTGCCTTCTTGCCATCTTACCATGAAGAAAACTATTAAAAATCTGCTTCTTTCCTAATTTACAGGAAGTCTCTCGCTGTCCTTTATGTTTTAATGCATGTTGAAGCGTTTGAGGCAAAAACAAGTGCTTCTCAAAGTGAGACGGGTCTGGCAGCAGACTGTACAACTCTAAGCCACTCTGACAGACCTGTTTATCTGAGACACCATATAGTGTATCTCAAAACAGAAGTTCCGTAATTTGCCAGTACAACATAATTCAAGTTTTACATTTTTTTTTCTTCAATTCAACTTTATTCATAAACAAATTCTGGCAGTTACATTAACAAAATAACCACACTGAAAACATTGCATACTAAGAAATATTTCATAAATAAAACAGAGGAAGAGGTCAGAGGTCTGATAAGGGATCAAATTATGTATAGACCTTATTTAGAAGTAGCTACATGAACCATGGCTCGCTTAAACTTCATTAGCTTTAGCTAAAGCTATCATAACTATGCTAAGGTAAGCCATTGTAGCTTAGTTAGCTTTAGCAACATGAACTTTAGTAAATGCTGCTAAAGCTTACATAGCTACATATATAACATATCTATGTAGCATATATAGCCGCTTTGTGAGCTAGCTAGCTCTGTTAGCTGTGTAGCTCCGTTATCTATAGCTAAGTTAGTGTAAGCAACGTAGCCAAATGAACATAGCCAAAGCTAACATAGCTAATGTATCTACATAGCTTACAGGATTGCTTTGTGGGTTTAGCTTTAGCTATGTTAGCTACACAGCTCTGTTGTCTATAGGCAAATTGGTGTTAACAATGTGAGTTTAAGCAAAAGTAACTAAAGTTAACTTTGCTATGTAGATGATGATTTGTAGCTTACATATCTGCTTTGTTAGCTTAGCTTAGCTGCATAATTATGTTACCTATGTAGTTTATGCAGCTAACGGAGCTACAGCTGCATTAAAATGGTTTCATGGAGGACAAGCTTTTTTTCTTGTAAGCAGACTAATTACTCATCTTTATCAGACATTTTGTAATCAGGTTTTGCAGGACAGGTATTTAACCTTTAACTTTTGGTATCCAACCTTACCTTAACCCAGGAGTGTCAAAGTACAGGCTCAGGGGCCAATCTGGCCTTTGGTACAGTTAAACCTGTCTCGCAAGATCATTTCATTTCTTTTAATAAAACTGGCCCTACAGTATGAGATCTGGCTACATTTAGTGTATTCACTCAGTGCTACAGTTCATACATAGATACTACTTGTTTCATGCCTTCTCTCAGCGAATTACTATTCAAAATAATGCTATGTTTTTAGGCTTTTTTGTTCTATTCTTATGCCAGTGTTGGAAAAGGCCTATTAGTGAGTGAGCACAGCTTTGTGCAATGTTATGCTTTAACCACTCCAGGGCCTTTAGTTGTCTAAAAATTCATCCAGTTCATGAGACAAGGTGAGATATTCTCTGGTTTTTGGTGTGATTTAACCAAGTTTGCAATCCCTTTTGATCCTGATGTTTTACAAAATGATGTGTCCCTTAAGTGCTATGAATATTAAACATGGTAGCATCTAAAACAAGAAGACCCCAAAGTGTTGATCACAAGTCCTCTAAGAGTTCACACTACCATCTATTAACCGTCTTTAGACAGACTATAACAGCTAGCAGTTAATGCACATAGGCACAGCAGTGTGGTTTGGTTTTTGCATGTTGCACAATTTAACCAAAATATGCAAAACATCTGTTCAATAAAATAATGTTCTGTGTTGTTTTGAAAGAGATGCTGTAAGGGAAATGAATCTGCAGACGAGCAGTTTTTTTTTTTTTTTTACTGATTATTGGCTTCTTTATGTATCTTCTCTTATTCTCTGCAGAGAAATTATCATCTGCCAAAGAGGAGAACCTGGGCATGCATCAAGTCCTGGACCAGACCCTGCAGGAGCTGAACAGCTTATAAACCATCAGAGAGAAACTTGGAAAGGATGAGATCATCACGTTACATTCCTTCAATGTACGACTCCATTCCACATTTTGGGCTGTAAAATCTTAATTCCCCAGGGAACAGGGGATTAATTTAACGCTTGACCCTTAAGATTTTTTTTTTTTTTTTTTTAAAGGCATAAATTTCTTTTTTGTAAGATGGGAAGTCACAATGACTACATCTCTTCTTTTATTTCCAGTCTTGATTGCAAAAAAATCTCCCCAGAATAAATTTTGACCACTTATTTTTTATAAAGAGCTCAGTCCTTACTCACATCCCCAAATAAACCACTTAAACTGGTTCAATTTAGCATTTTTATATGCACATACACAACTCTCTCTCTGACCATGTAATAAAGTTCTGCTCGGTATGTATTAGTGTGGCTCAGAGTGCCACCTGGTGGTTATAAGTCAACACTTGATAATTTTAAACCACCTTAAAGGGCTACATGTTAGCAGTGTGTCCCTGCAGTATCTCACATCTGTTTATAACATCATGACAGTCACATGGACAGGTGACCTGATGGAAAGGTTTCATCAATAAACAGCGCCACTTTTATCTTTACATTTTACTATTAAGTAATGTGTCTCCTGCCAGTTCCCTTTAATCTAAGGCCTGTATGTTTAAGGTGCACTTAATATTAATGCACATCTTTTTTCTACTTATGGTTCTTGGTGTTGGAATTTGTGCAGAGCCTTGGAGCTGTGCACGCAGTTTTGCATCCTAAGCTGTACTACCTTTCCTTAAGGTTAACCTGACCAATGACGGTCTGCATAAATGCCGATATGCCATCATGTAGCCAATTTTTACTAGATTTACAATACTTTGTATTACATGAGCGAGCTAAACCCCAAACCACTGGAAGCTCAATCAAGTTTTATCAACCATGGATACTTATTGTATATAGTAGAATAATGTTAGGTATGTGAGAAATTGTATTTTTGTTTTGTTTCATTTACACCACTTCTTTTTGCCAAGGGGAACTCTCAAGACCAAAGAACACACATGACGCAGACAATAAATTCTTAAAATGTTTTATTTTTGTTTGTAATGGTCATCGTGGTTTCATCTCATGCCAAGGCCGTGAGACCATTTTGGAATATTTCATTCACCACCCCCTTCTCTTTGTCAACCTAATAAATGTTTTTCAGAAATCATCATTTGTCTGGCTTTTCTTTGTATCTTGATCACAACAATCACGTTTAACTAAGTCAAATGTTTAATAAAAACTTTTATGTGCCTTATTTCAACAATCTAGTAATTATACAATTCGACCCCACAACACTGGAATGCCTGCATTTAAACCTTTCATCTTGAGTTCTCAAAGCTCATCCCCTGCCCGTGAAATCCTATTTCCATTTCACCCCAAAAACTACAAGATACTTGTAGGGAGGTAATTTTTCTCCAAGGCCCTTAAGATCAAGGAGTGTGAGGCTTGGACTCATTCATCCATGGTCCATTCTGCTGCCTGACATGGGTGTATCCACGTTTCTGCTCAGGTGTGTTTTTTTCTGAAGGCACAACCTATGAAGATGAAAATCAAACTTGTAAATGAATCACTGGCATTGAGAGATATAATCAGCAAAAGAGGTAGCATTTGAAAGTAAGTGACATTTTTCTCACCTGGAGTCAGTCTGCACTTGCCCCCTCCAGGCTGACAGAGGATTAAAGAACATCCTCCACAAGGTACTGCAGTCTGAGCATGGCTGAAGATGGTAGTGATCCTGTAGCAACCTGTGTATTTATCAAAGGCAAGTCAGTATTCTTAAAGCACCTCAACAATCAGAGCAAAACAGGGCACGGTGAATCCTTACCAGTGCATTTAACATCCATGAAGTAGGAGTTAGGACTTTGTACCAGCCTCTTCTTCTTGTGCCTCCTCCTCTCCTCTGCCAAACTGGGGTGCAACATATCCCTTGCAAGCTGCAGCCACACCAAGGTAGGTTATTACATTAATCAGTCTAGGAATACAACCACCTTTCTCTGCATTTAATGTTATTGCATTTACAATGAATATCTGCTACTGAACGGGTCTGGAATAAGGATTGGTTCAGTATCATAGGTTATAACGCCCTCTACAGTCGAATGTATGTCTTGCAATCAAGAGCAATAATAACACAGGCATGTCCAGACAAGTCCAAGCACAAGTCCTATGTGTTACATCTGTACACAGCATACAAATAACAATGTACAGACAAGTTAGCATTTTCACATGGGATATCCCAAATATCCACTAAGAAGTTAAACTTCGTTTTTACTGTTTTTTATATGGCGGTGTTTTCAATTAAAAACAGACTACGCTTGCTGTTCTGGAACTTAAAATATATCTAAAATGAGTTATAACGTCCAAAACAGTGTAAATTTAAGGAGAAATGGTTTTACTTACAGGCATTTTGTTAAATTCTTTCAGGCAAGTCGTCCGATGCAAGTACGAAGAGATTTTAGGATGACTGTTCACGACTGAGTTCGTCTCTCAACAGAGTCAGCTGAGGTTTGTTGTTGATTTGGTGAAGGTTTGTCACCACTAGGAGACGACGGGAGGAGTGTTTCTTTCCAGGGGAGGCACTTAAAAACAATACAACAGACCACGTTTAATGTACTAAATGTGCCCGGTCCAATCAGAAACAGAGCTTATAAAATCTACCATGATGAATTACTTTAATTAATTACAACTTAATTACGGACTTGGGGTCAAAGTCCAGATAAAAAAAAACAAAAAAAAAACAAAAGAAACAACAACAACAACAACAAAAAAAAAAAACACCTTTGCACATTGTAGTTATCTCAAATCATACTGCAACGTTGCTGTTGAAGTCCTGTTTAACAGTGCATTTTATGAAAAATGTTTCATATTGAAGGAAAACATAAATCCTATTATATTAGTCAGTAAACATTATTAACTTTTCTCCGAGGCGATGAAATTGGAATCTCGCCCTCGGCCCTGAGTCAGAATCTCAGTGTGCTTTAAAATAATATTTGGATTGCTTTTATTTTACTTTTATAAAATATAAATTCCACAAATGAAACAATTAAAATAAAAATGTACTGTCATTATTAACTTCATACAAAAAAGACCTCTCGAGCCGTCTTGCCATTGGACAACACCCACTTGTGTTGCGTTTATTTGAAAAATTAACAAACATTAAAGTCCGGGCGGCGTCGGACATCGAAACAAGTAAACCCATCGGAACAACAGCGGACTTCCGGAGCCACGACGACAGACGAGAGTGACAGCGGATTTGACCAAAAGACAGAGCACGAGCTATGACGTCTTCCTCAACACAAGAGGCGGGACTTCCGCAGTAGTAGGCTAACTAATAACATGGCGAAGACTTACGATTACTTGTTTAAACTACTTTTAATCGGCGATTCAGGTGTCGGTAAGACCTGTGTGCTATTCAGATTTTCAGAAGATGCCTTTAACTCAACGTTTATCTCTACAATAGGTGAGTAAGAGTCGTTTTATCAGTTTTGTCTTTGCCGAAAAGCGGTACAGGAGCAGCCCATCCCGTCATGCTAATTTTTTTGCTAACTTTTCTGGCTAGCATTCATCTTTTAGGGGCTAGCCAGGAAGCAGCTCACCCGGTTGGATAGAAGGGTATTTCGGATTCAACAATGTTATTTTCACCACCTGCTAGTCTCAGAAACCCCTGGTGTATATATACTGGTGGTTTTAGATACTCTGTCCAGCTTTGATTGCACATATACACCCATCCCAAGTCGAGCTAACAAGCTAAAGCTGTCAGCTAGTTGGCAGTGTCATTTTTCATAAGATCAGCTGTCTGTACTTCGCACTCTTGTAGCCAACGTTACAGAAAGCAAAGATGAAGCCGTCAGCCTCTCAAATGTGATAATGTTATTATCAGTGACAACACTGAGTAAGTGTTAGCAACAACTGATATTATATTAGGTGTGGGAATAAAGTGACTTGCTTTTCCTCAGGTATTGACTTCAAGATCAGGACAATAGAATTAGATGGGAAGAAGATCAAACTACAGATATGGTAAGATAATCTAAATAATGTTTGTATATAACAATTTTATTATGTGGCAGAAAAAAATGATTAAGAGATGAATGACAGGCTCTCACATGTACTCTATGAGGTACATTTAGTCACTATGATGTGGTATAATTCAATGTAAAATAACCTTAAATAAGTTTATAATATAATACTCTGATTATCTCTAGGTGTATCTGATAAAGTGACTGCTGGATGAGATAAATATTATGGTAACTGCAAATCTGCTCCTCTGTGGGAACATCGTATCATGCAAAATTATTTCCTTTTGCAAATAAGCTTTTCTGAGGTGATATCTAAACTAAGATGGATATCTGCTCAGCCTCAGTATGAAAATAGAAGTCTGTACTAGCCTGTTGGGTTGGATGAATTTAATGATAGCAAATAAATTCACCTAAGTGTTTCTGATAAGAGGTTTTTCATTCTGTAGAAGAAGTTACCTGGTGGACAGACTGTAAGTTTCATGACCAGACATTAATGAGTGCAGCTCTGTTGCTGAATTAACCAGGATTTAGTCGCTCTCTTAAAGGTGGTGAAGTTTGTAATAAGTTTCAGCTGATCAGGTAGAGGGTTCCAGCATCTGACTCATTTTACAGAAAAAGCAGGCTGAGAGAATGATATTTTGCAAAATGAAACGACACAGTTTCTATTTGAAGCGTCTCTGGTGGATCTGCTGCAGCTCTGTAATCTCATTATGAATGTGCAGAAAGGCGGAGGGAAAAGTTCATTTAAGCATTTGAACACAAACTTTCTAATGCAGCAGGCAAGCTTGACTGTGGGAAAAAAACATTATCAATTTTATTTTGTGAGACACTGAGATTTCAACAGTTAAACATTGTTTACACTTTAAAATAGAAACAATAAATGAAAATGATGTGAATTTATTAAAATAATAACATCTGTTAAAAATAAGAACCTAAATGAAAATGAACTGTTTTCAGTTTGTGGTGACACCGCAAACACTTTTACAGTAACCACACCTATTTACCGCTCATATCGTCCAAAAAGTATGGACAAAAGAAGAGCAGCACAGCATGCAGCACAGTAGTCATTTGAACTTGATTATCTTATTTTCCTGAATGGCTCAGTGTTAATATGCATTTTGTGAGCCATATTCCTGTGACATTCAAGAAGAGGGACTAACAACATCTCAGATGTATTGAATCTCATAACTCATAAACTGACCTGAGGAATGTCAAAGAAGGAATGGATTTTAAAAAAGAACAGAAAAAACCCCAAATCAAACTAATTTCAACCCATTGTGCCCAATTTTTTCTCAATATTTTTATGCACACATTTTTGCTAATAAGGTTGTTTTCTTCATTTTGGGTGCCATGTCTAGAAAATCTTATTTAAAATTGTTTTTACAAGTATCGTTGCCAGTTTGTACATAATTTGACTCTAACACTGTAATAGTGAGATGTAAATAAAAGTACAAAAATTAAATGAAATAGATATCTACCATTTCAAAAGAGCTTGATATAAGCAAGCTTGCAAACTGTGATTTACGTTGTTACTGACAAGGTGTTTGCCCATGGGCAGCAATATCTGCTGCTTGGATAAATGACTCCAAACACAAACAAACATATCTGATTTAATATTTATGTTGTTAAGGCTTATTGTAGAGACTTTCATGATAAGTTAATGTTTAATGACAGCCACTAAAACTGCAGTATGATATCAGAATGACCTTTTCTTGTGAGGTTTTGTTGCTACTCTGCCCTTGATAAAGCGTATCAGGATTTCAATGATGCCATGTGACAGGAAGTGCATGGAGACTGTTTTCCAAGGTGTCCACTTGAATGTCATTGATAGAAAAAGCATGCATAATGTTATAATTTACTTATAGAGGGGAAATGACAATCATGATCTTTGGCAACTATTGTTGCTGTTGGGGCTTAAATGGGTTAAATATCTGCATCTCTAATAAGGATCAGTCTATATCTTTGCAAACTGATTTTATTGTTTTCCTGTGTTTAACATTTTAGCCTCTTCACCAGTATATTTCAGTGATTTCTCATAAAACAAATGAATACAAGTATTTTAAAGGTGAATTGCTTAATCTTTCTTTTACTGAAGTTTAAATCAAGAAGATCATATGTGCTCTATTCTGTGCTAACTTAGAAATACAGTAGAATGTGGTCCGATTAAAAACAGCTGAAATGTGAATTAAAAATGTGCATTTTCCATGTAGGGACACAGCAGGACAAGAAAGATTCAGGACCATCACGACAGCCTACTACAGAGGAGCCATGGTAAGTGTCTGGGCCTCATGCACTAATAAAAATTATCTGTATGACTTGGTCATCTCAGGTGTGTCACTGCAGCATAAAGGTCTAACAGAACCACACCCAGCATCATTGTTGTTTCTAATTTTACACACCTTTGAAATCAGCCGTGCGCTCAGTGCGGTGTTGTGGTATTTTTGTGAGCCTCTCCTTAACTACAAGTCTAACTGGATGCTCATGTTGATATATTTTCACCTAATTGATCCTTGGGTATTCAAATAATTCAACATGAACCTGCAAAATCCTGTGTTCCATTACTGGTTGAGGTTGATGGGTGCTCACTACAGAGGTTCACATTAAATATATGGTTTGAAATCTACCCCTCCAGATTTATAAAGATTAGTGAACATTTCTTGTTTTTTGGCCACTGTGTTTTCATTTGTCTTGTGCTCTGATCTCCACAGGGTATCATGCTAGTGTATGACATCACGAATGAGAAGTCCTTTGACAACATCAAAAACTGGATAAGGAATATAGAGGAGGTAAAATGTTTTCCTGTCTATACTTTTTGAGTGTCTTTGTACCTTGTGACCTTAAAAAAAAACACAAGGAGCAGGCACATACACAATGTTTTGCTGATTCATTTCCTGTCTGTTCATTCTGCCACTGTTTTCACAGCATGCTTCAGCAGACGTGGAGAGGATGGTTCTTGGGAACAAGTGTGATGTCAACGACAAGCGACAGGTGTCCAAAGAAAGAGGAGAGAAGGTGATACAGCTGACAGTGAATGCACTCAGTGAAAACTTGATTAGAAAGTAGACTAGAGTCTTACTTTTGTGAGGTTAATGCTGATTATTTGGCTCATGGCTGAGTTGTTGCACCAATTCCCTCTTTTCTTCTGCTTCAGCTGGCACTGGAGTACGGTATCAAATTCATGGAGACCAGTGCGAAAGCCAACATCAATGTTGAGAATGTGAGTTTACACTTTACCTCCTGTTGTTCACTCTGAGCGCAAAGTTTTATTGGGAAACATGCTTATTCACGTTCTTCCTGAGCGTTAGATGAGTTGATCAACACCACTTTGGTATCTGTTCTTATAAATCGTATACACAGCAGCCTTTTGGATTAGCTAAGCTTAATGACTGAAAGCATGGGGGAACTGCTTGCCTGGCTCTGTCCAAAGGTAACAAATCCACCTGCAAACACCTCCAAATCTCACTAATTATCGCATTTTTACGGCTTTCTAAAAAAGTTTATTTAGCTAAGGATTAAGTGTCTTTCTCTTGCCAACAAACAGGAGCTTTGCAGAGCTTCTGCTAAAAGTAACAAAAATGTGTGAACTATTCCTTTAGGAACTCTTTTCTGAGTGATGTGTGTAGAGACTAAGACTGCAAGCCTTACTACTCATTTCAAGTTATTTTGCTTTGTCCTAACTTTTAGTTTTTGTTTTGGCTGTTTATTTTTTTTAAAGTGGCCAGTATCAGACTCCTGTTTGAACTGATCACAACTCTTAGCTGACACGATCAACAACTTCATTAAGACTTTAAATAGTGCATTGAGAGATCATTTAATAAGCAGAATTGATGATTGATCCAGGAAACCCCTGGACAACACCCTTAATGTCACTGAGGAAACCTAAGGGTAAACTTTATTTTATTATTATTATTAGTGGATTTTATTTTTATTATTTATTTTGGTACTTATGCTGAACACCTAACATGCAGAATCTTCAGTTTTTTTTTCTTGTATGATTTCTCATATCAGGAAAGAGGGCAAATACTTTTTCCCGGCACTGTATGCTTAATTTTATATCTTGTAGAAACAGTAGGAGGCTTCAGCGTTTTGATTAGTGTCTGTTGTAGGATGATAGCTGTGAAGCTGTATATCTTTCACAATCATATTTAATATAAGAAATCTTGAGTGGGCCAAAATTCCTCCACAGCGATGCAACAAACTCATCACCAGTTATCGCAAACGCTTGATTTAAATTATTTCTGCCAAGGGTGGCACAACCAATTATTAGGTTCGGGGGACAATTACTTTTTCATATAGGGCCAGATAGGTTTGGATTTTTCCCCCCTTTAATAAATAAAATCATCATTTAGAAACTGCATTTTGTATTGACCTGGGTTGTCTTTGTGCGATATTAAAGTGGTTTGATGGTCCAAAACATTGAAGTGTGATAATTATGCAAAAAAAAAAAAAAAAATCAGGAATCAGAAAGGGGGCAAATATTTTGTCATGGCACTGTACATACAAAAAATGTTCATGTTCATTTTTATAAGTCACATACCAATTGGTATACACCAGAGCTGCATTTAAGATACTATGTCTCATACTGTCAGACAAGCCACATAGGCCTGCAACAGAACAAATGATTTAAGGCTACAAATGGGAGCTGTTACAGTTAGGTCTGTAATTATTTGGACAAGACGAAGTTTCTATAATATTTCCTTTATTTATCTCCAACAAGTATTTAATATAAACCCATCAAAATGTTCCACAGGTGTAGACTTTCAGCTCTGATTTAACAGGTTTCACAAAAATATGGCATTGCCCTTTTGGGATTTGTTTTACTGTGCTTCTCTATTATCAGGAATTCAAAAGTATTTGGATAGATTAACATAATTAAAATATAACCTCAGTTTTTAATAGTTTAATGAGAATCCTTCACAGTCAATGACTGCATGAATTCTGGAGTCCATAGACATCACCAAATTCTAAGATATAGCATCACATAGTATATATTTTAAAATTATATTTTATCATAATACATCAGTAGGAATTTGAATTTAAGACTTCCACTTGTGTCTGTATTTTTACACTGTGGTATTGCTAATCAGGGTACTAACATTACTTGTTAATACAGACATGAACTGTCAAAGGTGTAAAGGTTGTTAATCAAACATTTACATGACACACACTTCTTAATTGCTCATTTTCATGTACCAGCTTATTGGTTATCAGTTTTAGGGATGAATGATTTGGGAAAATAATGTAATTGCAGTTTCTTTCCCGACATTGTGTTTAAATATGCAATTACTTTTTAAGTTCCTCATCTTATGTATTTTTCAACAAACATAATAAATAAATCTGAATTACAACCAACATAGTAGATTAAACTGAAGATGAACAAGTTTGACAAAATATCTGATTGTGATTTTTTTGACTTACTGCAAGTTTGGTATAAATTGTTTTTATTGAAGGGGGTGGTCATTTTTATATCATTTTCATTAGAATCAAGAAAAACATACACAATTAAAGGAAGTAGGATTTCTTTTAAATGATTCTGAAATAATGACACTTGAATGATTACATGATGTGTAGGGCATAACTGCTGCAAAAAATGTTGAAACACATTTCAGATTAAAGAAATATCGCTGCTTTTGGGATATGAAAATTGCAGCAGGCCATATTGGGATTTAATCTCCATTTAAATTAATTGCTCAGCCCTAATCAGTGTAATAAACTAATAATCCGTATTGTATTCGCACTGAAAAGCTAATATTTTTTGACCTCTTTTTTCAATCTGCATTAATTTCAACTGATTATATAGATTTGCTATTTTGCCTTGAAGAGCAGGCACCATCCATAATGTAAGTTCTGCAAGTTGTTTTCATAGTTCCAGAGTCAGCTTCTAAAAACCAAAGTGGATCCATATGAATGAGGTTGTTTTTCATTTTATGTTAACCAATGGCTACACTTCTTGGATAAACTTAAGCTCTCCTGCTTGTTTAAAATTACAAGTAAAAGCTTTTTTGGTTGGAGGGGCACAGCACATGGTATGCTGAAATGGAAGGGAGGATGCACATAAAGCAAAACAATAGTTAAATCTCAATTATCTAATTTTATTATGGTGGGAAGCCAAAATTCATATTTAAAATTGGAGGTTAAATGATAACCCTGCGCTAGCTAAAGTTTTTGTGTATTCTCGACCCACATTTATTGATGAATTGTAATGGTTTATTCAATCAATCAGTTAAACCGTCATTTTGATCCATAGTGGCTGATGTTAACCATGAATTTAGCCTCGCACAAACCATTAACAACCTCTTCTCAATCCGTTTCTCTGAAGGCCTTCTTAACGCTAGCCAGAGACATCAAAGCAAAAATGGACAAGAAGCTGGTAAGAATGTGCAGTAAAACTTTATGAAATCATCTTAAAATGATAGATTAATTGTGTGATAGATTCATTTTCTGTGCTCTTATCTGAGCTTTTTCCTCATCTATGTGTATCATAGGAGGGCAACAACCCTCAGGGCAGCAATCAAGGAGTAAAGATTACAGAACAGCCCAAGAAGAGCAGCTTCTTCCGCTGCACGCTCCTGTGAGGAGACCGGAGCATCGGAATCCACCAGAGCCTTAACTGTGTCCCCCCACTGGACAGAACTGGACAGACAGAGCACACTCTGATCTCTTCTTTTATTTTGTATTTCTTGTCTTCCTTCTCTTCTTTCTGATTGTCCCAAAACAAACATTTGCTTGACCAGTCTTCCCATGATACCAGTGAATCTGATCACTGATCCCTCAGCCATATGCAGAATCTGAACTCGATAATTTCAACTCCTTTCCTTTGTTTTTATTGACTTTTAAAGACTGACTCTTGGTGAGACACTAGAAAAGATCAAACCTGTGATGGCTGATGCCTGGGTAGATGTTTTTTTGTTAGTGTCATGAGGTAGTCTTATTTCTTGGATCCTTATCACTAAAGCAGCTAAATTCTACTTTAAATTTAGTAATTATAGAACATTTATGCATCAGCTGGGTGGAAACTTTTATATATCAAAACAGAATATGTAAGTATACTGTATATTATTGATCCATGAAACAGTTGTGCCAGCAGATTTTTACTCACCATATCAACATTGAGGTTTACGTGTCCTCTGTCCTCCATTCTCATGACTTTCTGTGGACTTCTTAGGCTGAAACATTCCTCTTTTGAAAACTTTAATGTGCAATCTGATATGTATGTGGGGCCTACATATTTTTCTGTCTTAAGTATTCAGATGATTGAAGTTTAACAAAGTTTTCTCGTTTTAAGGCGGCACAGATTCCTTTTGTAGTGTCTTACCTCATTGTTTTCGGGTATTGCAGTTTCTAAGATTAGTACGGTGTCATTGTTGTGAGGAGGAGGATTGTTTGCTGTTGGATTGCAGTACCTAATCCTAACACCTGGGGGTGATAGAGCAGAGGAACAGAAGGAATCAACAGTGATAAAATCACTGTTTTATTCATTCATGCTGATTCTGGTCACCTGTTCTGATGGGGGAACATGCACACGTCTATTTTGTGGTCCTCAGAGCTGGACTGTGCTGCAGCAGTATTTATGGAGCAAAAACAAAATATAGCACCAAAATGACAAAGTGCCCTTTAATGTTCTTATTGTTAATGCACTTTTCCTTTGTTCTTCCTGTAAAAAAACAAAAGTTATTTACATTTGTCGACTGTATTTGTTGAAAGTCTTAACTGAGAGCAAACAATACTCCTGCACAAGTTTTTCATGTTACCTATCTGGGCTTCCGTAAAAACACCTGAGCACTGAAACTTTGTCGTTTAGTTGGAAGTGTGAAAATATACAGAAGGCCTATGATTCAGAGATGTTTGCATTCCCAGCATTCCCTTAAACTGATTCTTTTCACCCTTGCTTTTAATGAATTTTTCCCCCTTTTGATGCTTTTGGGAGCCCCAGATGCACCCTCTTTCCCTCTCGTCTTCCTCGGCCCACTATCATGGCCGTCTGAACTATGCATTCTGGGTGTGAGAAAACCTCAAAAGGCTTTGCACATTTGACTTGACAAGCTTTATTTGAGATTATAAATGTGCAAAGGATCTTTGCTGTTTTATTTTCTGCTGCCACTCCAGATTCATTTATATTTTGCTCTGCTGAACAGTTCAGGTGTAAGAATAGGAAATTAACTGAAAGCTGATTAAGTAAAAGAATCAGACGTTTTACAGTGAGAGCAAATCATTTCTAGTGGTGCTGAAGAGACAGAAAACTGCCTAGATGTTAACCTGTGGATTCAGATCATTGTGGTTAAACCGGCTCTCACAGATGAAGCCAAATCATGGCCGCAGATTGGCCTAGATTCAGTCTGGAGATCTTTTTGATTGGGGTTAACATGGCTAAATTACTAGCTCTGTACCATCACAGCTTCAGCATTCCCTCACTTAATTTGTTTCATTTCATCTGCAAATACATTAAATAATTCAGCAACTGTAAATAAGAGCTGCAATGATTGTACTTCATAAATCTTATTGATCTACACCTTTTGTAGATATGCGTACTTTTGTTGATTTATTAAAAATGAGATTCTTAAAGAAACCTGTCACTATTTGTGCATCTTCTTCAATATTCAGATGTGTATTACATTTACAGAAAATACAGGAAGGTTACTTCAAATGTTTTTCAAGAGTCTTATCTGATTCTGAGGAGACGTGAGCAAAAGGGAGCTATTAAAATAATATCACATTTATCTAAAACTCAGTTTATGATGCTGAAAATGGCCTCTAGAGATGAACTTTAAGGGCGATTACATTTTTAGTGCTCAGAGAAGTCACTAAAATAGTAGAACCAAACCAGGATCTCTAAAGTATGAAAAATAGAGGGGAGGTTGAATTGTATGTGTGATTGATTATGAAATATTGTGCAATTTTGTTAGAAATAATGACAAAATTCAATGTTTACAGGCGCTCTAACCTAAGCACTTTTAAATTTCATTTTTATTTACCTCATGGGTTTGCTCTAATCTTATGCTGCAGATTTCGCACCTTGATTTAGCTATAATTCACGTCCACCTGTGTCACTACTACACTGGTTTTTCTCCTATAGTTGCATCAAAGATTCATTTTTTGAAGTCATTAAACCCTGTCTAATAATACTCTTGTACAGCATCCAATGTAGCAAACTAGACTTGTTCCTGAGCCTCTCATTACCACTACAATTAAAATCTTGGTGATGCCTTCGTAGTCCACTTTAACTTTAGCTGCTCCTAATACTGGTCTTTTATGGCCACTGTATGTTCTGATCTTAATCTTGCACTGAGTAAGCTCGGGTTTTTGGCTATCACAGGATAACTTGTGAAATGCCCATCTTGACATTATAGTGTATCCCTAGCCTCATGTCTACTTCAAATGTTACAGTTTTCCCATTTACTTTAAGGTGTTTTCTGATTGGTTCTTTTCTAGGAATGACTTTCTCCAAATCCAGATACCAGTTCAATTACATGTCACCCTCTTTAAGCCTTTGCACACTCTGTCTTTTTTGTCCACATTTTTTTTGCAAATTAAATAAGATTGTGCTCATGTTGTGCAAATCATGTTCACACCCTGGTGGGGAAACTTTCAGGTTTGATTTTTTTTTGTTTTTTCTCATCAGTCAAAGTCATTTAAATGGTTCATTGATGTTTCATATCAGCACCTGCTGCTTCCCTCCCTCCCTCCCTCTCATTGAAACCTCACTTTAAACACTGCGATTTGTCATTGTATCATGTGGCTCTTGACCATAGTATGTAACAAAAGTTTGTATTCACAGCCATGTAACAGAGACTGAATTGAAAAGTTGTTCTCCGTCTCTCCAACTTGGCACAGTGCTATGGGGCGTGTGCTGTATGAAGCTCTCTGTCAGGTTGGATGAATCTACATTCCACGAATTTGCCATTTAAAAAAAATCCGAACACAAAAGGCAACAGACTCAGTGTGCAAGTTTCGAGGGCATGACGTTTTTCAGGTTACATTTGTTCCGCTTTTCCACAGTTTTGACATTTTCATAGACAAACCTGCAGCCTTTGGCCATGTGGTTTTCTCCACTGCATCTGTAGCATTTTCTAAAATCCAGATGCAATGTTGGCCATGTTGGTCATCCCGTTCATCGACCCGCCACTCAGTTTCATTTACCAGGTTCTTTCATGCCGTGTAAATCCACAATGTTTGTGCTTGCTGCCTCCATTGCTCTGCAAACTTGAGTGCTTTTTCAAAAGCCAGTCAGCCCTCCGACAGCAGCCTCTGCTGTCTCCTTTCTTCATTTATGCCACAGATCACATGATCTCACCATCATTGTCAATGAATCACCAAAGTCACAGTCCTGCTTTAACTTTCTCTGTTCTGCCACATAATTACCTCAACTTTACATATTACTCTGGAGCCCTCTGTTGGCACTAAGATGCAATAACATTTTACAGTCACTTCATAACACAAGGGAAGTCCCAGAATGATGGCATTTTAGGATTTCGTAGAAAATCTGTACATATTTATAATTTTTTATAGAACCAGTTTTGTACCAGGTCACCCAAGAAGTTTTCTGAGAGGTATCAGGGGCAATTGAAGCAACGTGTGGCATGCAGATCAGACATGTCACCAGTTAAAGTAGTATGATAAAAAGAGTCTTAATCAGTCACAATTGCAAAGCAACTATGAGCTAACTATCAAAACATCTCTTATACCCTCACATGGGAGGGTATTTTCGAAAATGGAGGTTTGTGTATTTTGACCTGTGGTAAATAAAAAAACTCTTTCAGAGTGAAGATTTATAAAAACTCAGTCTATAGTGTTTATGTGAATGAAGATGTTTTTGAGGACATAGGGTATATGGACAGGATTATTTTTGAAAACAGAGGAGAAAGTCTTCCCTTTTCAAAAAGGCAACATAGACAGCTACAATTTCCGCTCTCACATGGCTTGGTCAGATCAACAAATTAAACAAAAGGCTCCATACTAAACTTGAAAACAGAGGAAAACTTTGCAAGGGCATTTCAAAAAGAACAGTAGGCGTGTCTATTAGTCTTTTGTATTGTTTAGATAGAGAAGAGCCACACATAAACATTTGCACCTGAACTTATCACTTCCTCTTGGTCCACTGTCTGTTTACAGACATTTATATTTTGCCCTTTTTGGTCCTTTTGTTTAGACAATCATATGTAGGAGGAAACTTCCCACACTGAGTGTTTATCTACACTGGAGTGGATCTCCAGCAGTGTGTAGGTATTTTATTATGCCGATTCATCACCAAGTCAATATGTTACCAAAAGTAAAGATCATGAACTTCATTGTCCACATAGTTCCCATCTGTCTGAGCTTCCTCTCTGTCTAAAACAAAGACACAGGAGAAATGCACTTGAATATATTTCACTAACTATTAAATAATGGAGCAGCAGCTTCACCATTCCTTTTAATCCAATCTGTCTCAATAGTGATCATAAAAAACTCTAAATGACACATATTCAGTCACATGTGCATAAAGTGTCACATGACCATTGCTGGTCACTTCCTGGTTGCACTATTGGAGATAAGTGGCTGCATCAAAGTTCAGATGAAAAGGGTATTAGAGTGTGTGAATATAAAGATAAGCCACAGTTACTTCTGGTAAATGTGTTTATGGTCAACTTTGTTTAATAGGTCATAGACACAATAAACGTTTTGAAAGCAACAGTGGCAAATGGGGTGACAGTATATCTTCACACAAAGTATTCAGCCCCTGGATGTTTTACCCTTTTGTTGATTTCAAAAAATCAATCTTGCAGAAAGAAATAACTTATTGGTAGATGCCCCTTTGGCCATAATCCCAGCACTTAGTCTGTGTGGATAGGTCTCAATCATGCTTGCAAATCTGGGCACTGCAATTTTACTCCTTCTTTGCAAAACTGCTCAAGCTCTCTCAGGTTTCACAGATATCTGGTATGAACAGCCCTTTTCAAATCCAACCACAAAATGCTCTATTGGATTGAGGTCTGGGCTTTGACTCAGCCACTCCAGAACATTCACCTTGTTGTCTTCAAAACATCTTCATGTAGCTTTCACTGTATGCTTCAGGTCATTGTCTTGCTGGGAAAAAAAATCTTTTCCCAAGCCATAGTTCTCTTGCAGCCTGAATAAGATTGTCCTCCAGGATTTTCCTGCATTTTGCTGCATTCTACCTTTACAAGCCTTCCAGGGCTGGCTGCTGAAAAGTATCCCCACAGCATGATGCTGCCACACGATGCTTCAGGGATCTGATAAGGGCCTTCAGTGACTGGAGTCACAAAAACTTCCTCCTACTCAACACCTCAAAGACAAAGGAAATGATCATAGATTTCCGCAGATCCAAACCCCCATTTCAGCCAGTGAACACTTGTGGCGTGGATATCGAGGTGGTGACATCGTATAAATATTTAGGTGTACACCTGGATAATAAGTTGGACTGGTCTAAAAATGTAGACTTCATCTACAAAAAGGGGCAGAGCCGCCCCTTTTGCCTGAGAAGACTCCGATCAGTAGACATCTGCAGTAAGATGCTGCAGATGTTTTATCAGTCTGTGGTGGCAAGTGTTCTGTTCTATGCTACAGTCTGCTGGAGAGGCAGTGTAAAACACAAGGATGCAAGGCGTCTGAACAAACTGGTGAAGAAAGCTGGCTCTGTGGTCAGAATCAAGCTGAACTCATTGGAGGATGAGGTGGAGAGATGCACAATGAAGAAGATGGAGGCCATTCTGGGGAACATGGATCATCCACTTCATATCTCCTTAAATGACCAAAGAAACAGCGGTGGTGGAAGGCTCCTCTCTCTTCGCTGCAGGACAAAAAGGTATAGAAGATCTTTCATACATCAGCAATAAGACTATAATTCTACCATAAACAGATGAGACTCCAGACAAATGAATTTCCCTTTGGGGATAAATGAAGTTATTGTTATTATTTATTGTTATTTCACAGTGGGGATGCTTGTTTGTGGTGAAATGCAGTGTTTTGTGCCAGCCAAACAAAGCAGCTTATGTGATGGCCAAAAAGCATAATTTTGGTCTCACCAGACCAAAGAACTTTCTTCCACTTGACCAGGCAAGCTCTTGTCCAGATTTATTTTTGATTTTTCTCTTTGCCACTCTTCCTTAAAGCTTTGACTGGTGAAAAACAGGTAAAAATTGTATGCAGAGTCTCTCTCATCTCAGCTGCTGAACCTTGTAACTCCTTCAGAGTATAGGTGTCTTGGTGACCTGTCTCACAAGTCTCCTTCTCGCATGGTCACCCAGTTTGTGAGGATGGCCTGATCTAGGCAGATTTACACATGTGCCATATTCCTTCCATTTCTTGATGATGGATTTAACTGAACTCCAGGAATGCTCGGTGCCTTGGAAACATTTTTGTATCCATCCTCTGACTTTTACTTTTCAATAACCTTTTCTCTGAGTTGCTTGGAGTGTTATTTTGTTTTCATGGTGTAATGGTGGCCAGGAATACTGATTAACCAGTGACTGGACCTTCCAGACACAGGTGCCTTAATACTATAGTCACTTGAGACACATTCACTGTACTTATGTGATCCCATTTTTCACTGTTGTGAGACTACTAGCATCAGTTGGCTGGACCTCTGATGGCTTAGGTCACTTTAAAGGTGGTGAATGTTTATTCAACTACTTATTTTACATTTCATATTTTTGTTTAATTGACGTAACTTTGTCAAAATCTGTTGTCATGTTGACATTGAAGAGTTTTGTTTTTGTAATTTTTTTTGGTCAAGAAGCCTGATTATATTTATTATGATTGATTTATAAAATCAATACAAGGCTAAAACACCCAAGGGGGTGTTTATTTTTTATAGGCACTATGAGTATAAGCATACTTACACATACTTTATGTACTGGAACTGCAGTTTCATACAGATGTGTCTTGATTAATGATAAATAATTGACTATGAAACATGATCAAAGTTTACAATTCTTATTGAACTCTAGCCACCATTGTGCAAAGACTGAAAAGGGCAATATCGCATGTGGTCTCCTCTCAGGAAATGAAACCTCCTAAACAGCAGCTTGCGTGAAGGCCTCATTTCTGTAGAATGCAAAAGCAGCATACTTTGGCTGACCTTTGTCAAGACAACTGAGGCTGTTTGCTAACTTCTACCTGCAGTATGAACAGCATTTCCCCATTTTCTGTTGTCTTGTTATGGCCTCTGTTCTCTCTCAATGTGTGTGGATTTTTGGCTCCGCCCACCTGACAGGTGTTATCAGGCGGGTGAGCTGTGAAGTTTCATTTTAACAGAAGCTGCTGGACAGGGTGAGTAACATTGAATACAGCTATGCTTGGTAATTTTACTGTGCTTTGATTGAGTTTATGAGCAAAATCAATCATTATATCCGTTGTAATAGTTGATATTTACAAAAGACAGTGTAACACCCTCTGCAGTTGTTTCAGATGGTAATAATTTTACTGTTTTCCATAAATCCTACATGTTGTATTGTTATTTGCTCATCTTTTTGATATTCAAAATGAAAATAAAATATCTATGAAGGAGTTTAAAGTTAAATTGAAAAGAAATCTGTTTAAAACAGTAAGCCAGACTTTGCTAGACTAATATTTAGTGTGTAATCAAGAGGAACACACAGGTTAGGAATAAACAGGAAAGTTGATTCAATAGTGCTCTTTGATACTAAATTTAAACCTGCTTGTTACTCAGCTGACAACCTAAGAAACGGGTTCTTTATATTCTACATTTATACTACATATACGCGCATTGTTTGCCTGAAATAAAGGGTTTCATTGTAATCATTATGCAGGTTTTTGTCAAACGATTAAATGAAATTTTCCCAGAAAGATGGAGTGGAGTCCGTCTTTACAGGGACCACATGAAACCGCCATCTGGTTTACTCAGTCCCAGCTTCAGTCTGTGATCAGGAACGGGATAGTTCCCGAATGGTTCCATGGGATCATCTCAAGGAAGTAAGTCCACAAACTCTATCACTGTCTGCCATCAGAGAGGAATGTGACGACACATGTTATGAACATTTTTCTAGACAAACATATTTAGCTCCAGGATGCAGTGATTGCTTAGGGAGAAACAGGGTTGAATATAATTATTTTTGTTGGTTTTGTGTCTTTAGGATTAGGCAGTGAGACTAAATGCCGATACGGCAATACATGATCATCCTGATCTACCTGATAATTTGTCACAATAAAAAGCCTTTTTGAGTGGCACTTAAAACACAAGTTAAGGTTGTGATAAAGAGGGTCAAAGAAGAAGCTAACAGTGCGATAGGATGAGCGAGATAAGACGTGAAACTGACACCAAATAGCAGTTAACATAGTAATCCTACACTGTACCTTTTAAAGGCAGTTTTGCATTCTTCAGTTTAACAGATATTGTAATGTAGCATTATATGATAGCACTGTATTATATATCCAGTTGTATGTATCGTATCATAGGCTACTCCGTGGTTTACACCCTTAACATCATCAGATAATGTTTTTAAATTGCTTATTTCCAGAGAAAAACTTACTTTAGGTTGTTTAGTGTTACTAGTGTTTATCTGGTTGCATATAACTATGACTAAAAATGTTGAATATAATTTTTCCATAAGGAAGACAGACTAGCTTTACTCCATGTATCCAGCATCATACACAGCTTGACAAAGTCAGATATACAGGTTTAATTTGTTGTGTTAATTGTTCATTTTAGTGTACAGTACACATTAATCACAACTATGTCAGTAAAATATTTTTCTGATTGGACTTTACCCTTTGGCAAATGTGTATTCTGTAATGGATTTATGCTTCCTCCACACCCTGTGGACACATTCACAACTTTGTATCATAATTATCTAATCCTTCTTTTAATAGGTTACTGGATAGTAACGTTAAAGTTCCAATAAACGTGAAAACCCAACTAATAACTTCTTTTACGTAGTTTAACATGTTGATTATTTGTCCAGGACAGCAGAGGAGCTTCTGATGTCCAAGCCTCCAGGTTACTTCCTCATCAGAGTCAGTGAGAGCAGGATTGGTTACACGCTGTCATATCGGTAAGTGTTTACATGATCACAGGAACTTTTTTTTCTTTGTCCCAGTTCACGGGTCAAAGTCCTGCTCTGATCATTCTCGTTGCTCTGTGCTTCTTCTTCTTTATGGTCCTCAGTGCTGAGGATCGCTGCAGACATTTCATGATTGATGTGCAGGAGGATGGTCATTACATCATAGTTGGGGAGACGATGCACCACCAGTGTTTGCAAGACATGGTGGACTTTCATCGAAGGTCTCCCATCATGCCTTACAATGAGGTGTTGACTGTAGCTTGTGGACAGGTACGTAAATATTTCATAACTCTTCTTTATAGTAGAGAGTTCAGTGGTTTGTATGTCATCTATTACCATACGATATGAAAGGATAGGAAATTATACGATACATTGTGATGTGAAGCAATACAAAACAATATGATACAGTTCAGTAAGATGCAATAATGATACAATACAACACAAGGCGGGACAAAATGGTATGATACGATTCTCCCTGTGTAGTAGATTCAACAATCAGAACAATACAAAGGTACAACAATCCATATGCAATTAGAGAAGCACATACTAAAGTAAAACACATGCAACATGTATTGGACATGGCAAATGAAGGTGTAGTTGGATGAAGGTAAAAGAGGCCAAAAACTTGCATTCATTACTGAAGACAGAAACAAGGTACATTTAAGAATTGTGTCATTATTTCTTTGGGAATCTGTAGGTTCTGCTCAACTGTAATACATGCATATTGATGTATTCGTTTTATTTTCACCATGCAAAGCAGTTTAAATTGTTTGGATATTTAATGTGGTATCTGACATTTAAAACACCTCATGTGTAAATGTTGTATGCATTGTGCTTCTAAATATCATGTTAAATATGTTTGTGTGAATTAGCATCAGGAGTATATATATTTGCAACGAGGTATTTACAATGCATTTAAAACATTTATACTTAGGTCACATCTTCTATCTGAAGCCACTTTATTTGCTTATTTGCTTTCCGCCTCTGCCCCATGCAAAAGTACACAGGCCTAAATAGTTCTGTTTTCTCTCCACCACTCTGTTTGATTTCATATTAGAGCTCCAGTATCAAGACTGACTATGCAGAACTACTGTTTCCCCAAAGACATCCAAATCCTAACACAAGTTCGCTGCCAAACAACTCCCTTAATGCCGACACAAATCTCAAACTATCACAAGAAGTGATCCCACCTGCTCTTCCAAATCGACCAAACAACATGAAGCTTCCTGCAGTTGGGTCTCAAGGTCGACTTTACCCTCGACTGGAGGAGCAATTTCCAGAAGTCATCTCCTCTCTTCAGCCCACAGTAAGGATGAGCTAAGGAGATTGTTTTGTTGTTATCTATTGTTTGAACTATAATACAAAGTCATTTGTTGTTTTTAAAATTATTCAAAAATACATCTAAATCTAAGGAAAACTTAATTTCTCATGCCAATGTCTCCCCAGCCTGTGCTAACGAACAGGAACAACCATCCTCCTGAACTTCCTGATCGGAGCTCTCTTCCTCCTCTGAAGCAGAATCAGGCCTGCACCAGAACAGTTTCTGCCCCTCAAACACCCACTGAGCACCCATCTAGCCCTCAAAGGAACCAAGAAGCAAAGCCATCAGTTGTTTCAAACCTCAAGAACTTTAAGAAAAAATTTCAAAAGAAAAGAAGCCCTTCACAGGAGCTGATGAATGCAGAAAGTAGTATTGAGGCGACTGAGAATGTGTACCAGGAAATCACAGAGGAGCAGGGCTTCAGTAGTCTGCCTCTTTCCTACACCTGCCCTGAGGTGGGACTGACCAATGGAGGGCTACCATATGAGTACAAACAGCCTCCACCTTTTGCCCCAGGTTACTGATTATCGGACACTTTCTTTAGTTAGAAATGGTTTGATTGAGGGATTGTATGACTGAAACATAAAAGTAGCCTATAAAGGAAAAGGAGCTGTAATCCAGAAACTAAAGATACTAAAGCTTTTTAAAAAGTAACATTTCAAGATTCTTTGTTGACATGGATCTTGTCTTTTTCTTTCATTGCTGTTTGAGACATTTTGTACCTTTCTAAATAGGACAGTAACAAGACATTATGGAGCAGAGTGGGAGAAGAGCCTGGTGCATTTCACTACGTGGTCTGGTTTGGTTCAGCAGAGTTTGGTGCAGTTTAGCATGGTAAACCCAGATCTTGTTCATGTTTACACAGTCATCTTAACTTTTACTTGGTAAACAGGTTGTAAGGCAGTAGTTAGGCTAGCTTCACCCTTAAGGGTTGGATAGACACACCTGGTAGCCTAACATAATGGTGCCAAAACATTAGGGTGGGGTGGATCAGTTATTATGGTGTTTTTCCTTATTTTTGGTAGTGAAAAGAAACCCAAACAATTTCTGTATTTTACCAAACCAAACTAAACTCAGTTGCTTGGTGGTTTGCGATCAGAGGACTGTAGCCTTTTCACATGGGGCACACAGTCTTATTAGTTAGAAAACCAGCACCTTGCCTAACAAATTTAAGGCAAAAAACTTCATTGTTCTGCTTTTTGTGCTTGATTTTGGCAAAATACAACATCCTACCAAAAATTGGCTTAGCCTTATATAGTACTTTTTTATTAGGGAAACAGCTGTCACATCTACCAAAGGACAAACTCTGCTTTACGTATTTATTCACTTATATTTATACAGCTAAAACTCAGTGCACTTAACATCCTCGCTAAGCAAAGTTCATTGAATTAAAGAATGAATAAAATCTTGTTTTGTCTTTGTGGCTGTTCTCATTTACTTCGGACAGTCTGCCTCGTATATCTTCTTTAGTCACACATGTCCCTGACAGCTTGTTGTGTGTTCCTCACTGGAAAGATGTAGGTAGCAAGACTTAGCGAGCAGAGTTTGTTGCGTGTGTCAAAAGTCATGACATTACTGGCGTAACTACAGTGACTCATGAATGCTTTTTTTTTGTTGTTGTTGTTGTTGTTTTTTTAAAATATTGAATTCTTTTTAAATACAGAAAAAAAGACAACCTTTAACATAAGAAGAGGATGCATTTTCTTGCTCAATCGTAAATTTAAGCTCAGTGTTTCACTATTCCTCTCTGGTACTGTAATACAGGGTGATAAAGCTGAAAGAGGAAGTTTTGTTCAGCGCATGTAAATCAGGCATGTGAAGGTAATGTGAGCTGCTTTGAATACAGGAGTTCTAGGCTTCCTCGTACCACATGCAGATATGTTCTCTGAAAGTAACGAGCAAAGCTGGAAGAAAATGCAGGTACTTATCAAACTTGTCCCACAGGTAGAAACATTCACATAAGTCAAAATGTTTCTGACAGATATCTGAACACATCTGAAAATGTTTAAACCAAATAAACCAAACATTTCTACTTAAAGCTAAAAGGACTTTAAAGCACCTGGAACATTTCACATTTATGTACTTCTTTCATCTTATTTTGTAACATGACCAAATTAATAAATCATGTCTGACAATAATTAATTTTCTGTCATATGTCACTCTTTATACCATGAATGTTGAGAAATGGAACTGTCAGTGTTTGGATTTTTTTTTTTTTTTTTAATGTTTGGGCGATCAGAGCTCTCCTTCCCAAACTACTGGGAAACCCTAATCTCAGGGTACACTGCCATCTAGTGGCAATAAAAGGTTGGTGAGTATACATTTTCATTACTCTATTAGTACATCTCAAAAAATTAGAATATCATGAAAAAGTTCAATATTTTTTGTCACTCATTTCAGAAAGGGAAACCCATATATTATATAGACTCATTACACATAGAGTGAAGTATTTCAAGCCTTTATTTCTTGAAATATGTTAATGATAATGGCTTACAGATAATGAAAACCCAAAATTCAGTGTCTCAGAAAATTAGAATATTAAATAAGATCAATAAAAAAGGATATTTAAAACAGAAGTGTCAGGCTTCTGAAAAGTATCATTTCTATGCACTCAATACTTGGTTGGGCCTCCTTTTGCATGAATTACTGCATCAATGTGGCGTGGCATGGAGGCAATCAGCCTGTGGCACTGCTCAGGTGTAATGGAAGCCCAGGTTGCTTTGATAGCGGCCTTCAGGTCATCTGCATTGTTGGGTCTGGTGTCTCTCATCTTCCTCTTGACAATACCCCATAGATTCTCTGTGTTTCTCTATGGGGTTCAGGTCAGGTGAGTTTGCTGGCCAATCAAACACAGTAACACCATGGTCATTGAAGCAGCTTTTGGTACCTTTGGCAGTGTGGGCAGGTGCCAGGTCCTGCTGGAAAATGAAATCAGCATCTCCATAAAGCTTGTCAGCCGAAGGAAGTATGAAGTGCTCTAAAATTCACTGGCAGATGGCTGTGTTGACTGTGGACTTCAGAAAACACAGTGGTCCAACACCAGCAGATGCCATGGCAGCCCAAATCATCAGTGACTGTGGAAACTTCATTCTGGACTTCAAGCAACATGGATTCTGTGTCTCTCCACTCTTCCTCCAGACTCTGGGACCTTGATTTCCAAATGAAAAACAAAATGTACTTTCATCTGAAAAGAGGACCTTGGACCACTGAGCAACAGTCCAGTTTTTTTTTCTCCACAGCCCAGTTAAGACACTTCTGACGTTGTCTCTGGTTCAGGAGTGGCTTGACACGAATGCAACATTTGTAGTCCATGTCTAGGATTCGTCTGTGCGTAGTGGCTCTTGATGCGCTGACTCCAGCCTCAGTCCACTCCTTATGAAGCTCCCCCAAATTCTTGAATGGATTTTGCTTGATAACTCTCTCAAGGCTGCGGTTATCCCTTATGCTGGTGCACCTTTTCCTACCGCACTTTTTCCTTCCACTCAACTTTCTACAAATATGCTTGGATACAGCACTCTGTGAACAACCAGCTTCTTTAGCAATGACCTTTTGTGGCTTACCCTCCTTGTGGAGGGTGTCAATGTCTGTCTTCTGGACATCTGTCAAGTCTGCAGTCTTCCCCATGATCGTGTAGCCTACTTGCCCAGACTGAGAGACCATCTAAAGGCTCAGGAAACCTTTGCAGGTGTTTGGAGTTCATTAGCTGATTAGGGTGTGGCACCATGACTTTCCAATATTGAACTTTTTCACAATATTCAAATTTTCTGAGACACTGAATTTTGGGTTTTCACTATCTATAAGCCATAATCATCAACATTAAAAAAAGGCTTGAAATATTTCACTCTATGTGTAATGAGGCTATATAATATATGGATTTCACTTTCTGAAATGAGTGATAAAAAATATTGAACTTTTTCAAGATATTCTAATTTTTTGAGATGCACCTGTAAACCATGTCTGCTTTTCTTCTTTTTCTGAAGCCATGCATAACATCTCACCATCATATTTTTCTAGATATGCCAAGCAGTATCATTAACATTAATATTTGTCTCTAAAAAGTGGTGTAAGGTTTGACCTCTCATGCCAGAAGGTAAAAACCAGAATTGCTTAAATCCAATTATCTGTTACCTGTTAACACACTTACAGGTGTTTGAATGGAAATAAACATGAATCCCCTCTCATAAAAGAAAGAACACATAATTTAATCCTTGTAGAGTTTAGAGGGGACAGAGCAGGAAATTCCAGAGATTGGACGGTTAAAGTCATGATAAAGCGATAAAAAAAAAAAAAATCTTTATTTTATTTAATTTGTATGACAGGCGACTGTGTTGTGAACCACCAGGGCAAATTTCAGTTATGAAAGTCATTTCTAAGTTTATAAAATGAAACTTCAAAATCATGGAAAATGAGGCTGTAAAATCTGCTTCATGATGATGTGGGCATGTTGGTTGAATGAGCCGAAGCCACACCCACTCACGAGAAATACGACTCCCACAAATTTCTCTGTTAATAACTCGTAGGCCACCGTGGTTGATAGATTTGGAAAATTTACCTCACAGTGAACAAAAACACAGCATGTGGCAGTCAACTTTCAATGAAGGCAGTGACATCAGCTAACATCAGACTGTACTGAGATAAACTACTCTGGGATTTTATATCATCAGAGTTTTAGGGGGTGAGGGTTTTCCCATGTTTACAGCAACTTTATTCCAACATATCAAGTGTAGATGCAAAGTTTGGATATCTGTAGCTCTTCTGCCTTTAGAAATTAGTGATCCTGAATTTGGCAGGGTGCGTGGGACATACTAATATGATTTGGTACTATAATCAGGCAGATAATCAGAGTTTTGACCGTAAGTAAAGAATAAATGCTTTCTTTTTTTACTAAAACTGGACGAAAATGTTTTTGAGTTTTCGTCGACTGATACTAGATTAAAATTATAAACGGTAAAAATGACTAAATGTGACTTATTCTAAATTACATTTAACCTTGGGACTAAGACTGAAATTAGTGACTGGTGTCAAAATGAACGGTTCTTACTATTTTCTAGGTCCTTGTAAGGAAAACTCCAGCCCTGCCCTGGGACAACAAGGACGAACAAAAAACCCTGTAGAGTTCGATTTCTAACTTCTCTCTCTTCGGTGTCGGCATGTTGACGGCCAACCATCAAACACCGCTCCTCCGGGCTGTCCTGAACAGCAAATCCAGCCGAACTCATAAAATGGGAGGCGAAGTGACGTCATCTGGGAAGCTGTTGGTTTCCAGACAGGGAGTAGCCGACCGCCGCTCTTGTGGAGTGTAGGAAGTTGTATCAGCGTAATATAAAGACAGTTTTATTCTTGTGACTGTTAGTGTAAAAGTTGGAGCAACTAACCAAGTTTTGAAGCCTTAACATCGTAGCGACACAATGTGCCAACCAGGACAGCCGGTGGTTGCTGTGGTGGTAAGTTTGGGAGCAGAGCTGTACCCGTTCTGTGGGACTCTATTGTTCAGTCTCCGAACTGACGTTAATGTAAAACTGTCACTGTGCGGTAATAATGTATTTTAGCTAAATCACACTCAACTATGTTAGCTATTAGTGCGAGGTTTTTGGCACTTTAAAACAAAACCTTTGCCTATTAATAAAAAAACTGGGTTGCTCTCGTCAGCAGCCACATAGGCTAACAGCATTTTTCTTCTTACCTCATTTATTAGTGATGTATTGAACCAAATAACTTGTTAAATGCTTAAGACGTCGACTTAGGAAAAAGGGTGTTTGAAATAAGGTATAGTTCTGTTTTTGACCGTAGTTAAGAAAAGCTTTTGAATGTCCTTACAGCTAACTACTCTGACTTATGGGCGTCACCGTCACTGTGATTCAGTGTTCCTGGTCAAGTTTTAATGCAAAGCTGCGAAATATAGCATGAATTTAGTTAGACTCATTTATTTATGTACACTTAAATTATTCAGTAGTGACTTCACATATGTATTTTATGATGCTGGTTGATATGACTATCAGGGATTCAAAGGTGGGGAGCAGGTAAGTGACGCAGGTAACTTCCTCTATGCCTGTCATATTGGGACGTTCACTATCAGGACTAAGTTTGTATGCAGGAAGCAACTTTTATAGGGTTAATGCTTTTAAATTATATATGAAGTAAAGCGGGACCTTGTGGCACGAATAAGGTGCAAGGGGACGGTATATATATATATATATATATATATATATTTTTTTTTCTTTTTTTCCAAATATTTTTTCTTAAAACACTCTCCTATCAGGATCAATAGATAATTGGTCAATTTGAATACAGCACTACCCCTTTTTTGTTTGACTGCACAGTACATTGCATTTATATTGTGACAGAACGTGTGCATGTTTAATAAACAAACCTCAAAAGACTTCCACAATGCAATTCACGTAATGAATGGCTGATTTATATGTTGCAGGTCTTTACATTAAGTGTAAGAACCTTTTCATATAAGTGGGGCAACATGTGTTCAGTTTCGTAGAAGTCCTGACTGACTGCCCCACCCTTACTCAAGAGTTAACGAAGTTTCAGACATCCTCAGACTTCATTGTACCAGCAGCAACACTCAGTGAACGTCTTATTATTCATACTTGCACACACAGGCAGTCATTGTGCTGACAAGAGCTGTGATGACTGTGCTACTGTCAGAGTCATCCATGGTTAATGAGCCTCGACTGCTTGACGGCATCAAGGGCAGGGCTGCTCAAACAGGGTCTCTGTCCCAAAGTGGACTTCAATCACAAAGCAACGGCCTTTTGAAATCTGCTATTTTTAAGCTGTACAGTATGTCTGAGTTAGATAACTTAGTACCCATGTCCTTACTGGATGGGATTAGGATGGATTTTTTGGTTATTCTTATGTTCAGTATTCTTCATAGTAGAAAAAGCTGCTAGATGTCAACTCTGAGTTGATTTAAAACTTTCCCATTTCACTTTCAGAACTGGTGCACTTCATCATAATTTACACACAAAATATTTAATATGAATCTTTGTATTTTACATTAATACAAATAGTTTGATATGCTGCAATTCTTTTAAATGACACAAGAACATCAAGCATAATGCTTGTCAAAATGCTGAGGAGTTTCTTGAGGCATTGTTTTAGGATGGATTATTTCAGAAAGAAGAACAGCTGTCTCATGCAGTAACAACTTGAGTTAAGTGTGATCTACAAGAACAGCACCACAATCCACACAGATGTGCAGTTGTTCAGATTGTAGAAACCCAAGTGCATCATCATCAATAAGGCAGTTTTAACTTATCTACTTAAATGTGACTTTCAGGTAAAATACAAAAAAAAAATACTGAGTGCATTTAGTGTATCAGGATCTTTGCATTGAACAAATAACCATATATCTAATTTCATGTTTGTTTGTTTTCTTTAACAGGAACAGATTGAAATCACGAAGTTGCGTCAGGGAGATCATCTGATCCTGGGCTTCAGCATTGGAGGAGGGATTGACCAGGACCCTGGACAGAACCCTTTCTCTGAGAATAAGGCAGACAAAGTAAGTTCTGAGTCCCTTCTTTACAGGACACACATAGGTAAGATACAATTGCCATTTTCACAACAAGAACCCATTTGGGTAGGTAGCAAATGCTTTGAACCCATTAGCAGGTTTTTGCATTGTTGATGCATTTCTATCCTGAGGCAGCAGAAAGTGATTTTGCCATTGGTCAAAACGGTCATAGGCATATCATATTCACCTTTAATAATTTTTCCTTTTGGAAGGAGGTAGCAGCTTTATTAATAATTTGAAAGTAATTTATTCAGCCTATTTATTTTGATACAACCTAATTTAAAAAAAAATCTGTTATTTATTCGCTTTAATTGCCTTACTTAAAAATGTACCAAACCGAAATTTTTCCGTACCATTACTACCCTAGTAATAATCATACTTTATTTAATTTATGTTTATGCTATAGAACAATAGAGCTTTTTTTCAAAATGTGATCAGAATGAGCTTTTTTGGTAGTGTTGCCATTGTGGATGGGCACATTGACTAAACCATTTTGGAAGTAATGATAATGTGCACAAACGCTTAGATACCAGGGATGAAAGTAGAAGGAGCTATAATAACTTCAAGGGAAAAATAATTAAATAATTGCAAAATAAAGTCAAAAATTGAAGTGAAAAGCAGTTTAAAGTGACAGAATGGGCATGTAGTAGCTATTTATCCTGGAAAAAAAGAAAACTAAAAAAACTAAATTTAATAACTTAAATCAAACATAATCAAGCCGCCACAGATGCACCATGGTGATGAAGTACGCAGGCAAAAGAAGTCCATTATCTATTCAGAAGATCTGTGATTTAAAAGGTCTGATTTGCCAAAGCTTGAAAGCAAACAAAAGAACAAAGAGAATCATGGCTCATGCTCCTTCTCATGTGCTGGTAAAAAACCCATAGGCCCACCCCGGTGCATGCTGGTCTTCTACCTACCTACATACCTATATCACCTCAGGTGCATACAGCATTACCCAGTCAACCAGATAAACTAGATTAAAAGCAACAGAACACTAAATTTACTAAACAAATAATTAGCAAAAGAAAAAATGATCAAAAATATATTCTAAACAAAGAAAACACCTCAAAAATAACTAAACAGAAGGCACCAAACAATAAAAGCAAATTAAATACCCGCCTAAATACAAATTATAAATAAATAGCTCCTACAGGGCAAAAGTGGCAAAAATAGATAGAAAGATGCAAAAAAAAAAGTGGTAAAAATGGGTGGCTTAAGTAATGAAAACGGGTTAAAAAGTGGGGAAATAACTGTTAAAGTGGCAAAAATGGGCAAACTGACAAAAATCGGAGTTGTAAAAGGGGCATGAATAAATCATTTGAACATCAGAACTTAAAAATAGCTTGGCACACTTTTCAACTCCGAAATGAAGTATCTGTTAGCCAGGAAGTGTGCATCAGTTCTACTGATCCAACACACATATACATGATAACATCAAATCACATCTGGGTTCACTGGGTTTCTCAGCGGTCCAGCTAATTCTTTGGGCAGATTTGCTCATAGCGAATGATAAATTCAAACACAGTTCATCAGACTTTCCATGTTCCTGATTAAATTCCTGTCCTGGGAGGACTGTGTTACCAGAGCAGCACTTATGTTAAAGTAGGACAAGCCTGAACATATAACCTGTAGCCTCAGGTGGGAACAAACCAGACTCTTCTGACTGATGTCATAGACTGGAATATTGCAGGTTTACACTAACCCAGCAGTCTTACATAATGAAGAGAGGGATAAAATATGCCGGTCGATTCCAGGAACAGATGCCCCATTGAAGAGGAAAAATGACTTCTTTTTGCTCAAGTATTGAGTTAATCCCTTGAATAATTTCATACTATCTGATAGATCTTCTTTGGATCTTTATAAGTGTTATTGTAGCTTTCCAGGAGAGCAATGTTGGTGTTCATATCAGAGATCCCAGTTAACATGGACCGTTGAAAGAACACTGATCTTCTTTCATGCTTTTAAAGAATCTGCTCCAACCAATGCTGACCCAATGAATCAACTAAGGCATGCACATAATTCCTTTTAAATTAAATTGCTGTCATTTACAAAAGTTATTAAACAAAATATGAGCCCAAGAATTTCTATTTCATTGCTTATTTTATTTACTTTACTTTGAATGGTTATCTTATGACACATTTTTTATTCGCACAAGTTTCTAATAGGGAAGAATTGGTTAATAAAGAGGATTGTGGTGAAAAAAAGAGATTGTGCTTTTGCTTATATTTCATCAAGAGTTTTGCTTAACCCAGATAAGGGTTAGAAAGAAATAGCAAACATCAATATTCTTAAAGGAGAAGAAAAAATAAAGAAAAAACAGAAAAATGCAAGTCTCAAAACTTGTTTTATTGGTATTTGATATGTGTTTCCTTTTGTTTGTTATATTTTTTAGTCCCTTTTTGATTGTTATGATTATACTGCCATGATTGTTTAAAATAGATCAGATGTTTGTGTCCATCAGGGCATTTATGTGACCAGGATATCACCAGGAGGACCTGCAGATGATGCAGGCCTGAGGATGGGAGACAAAATAATGCAGGTGTGTAGTGAATTCCACCAGATGGCATCATGTGTGCATCTGAGAATCAGAGAGGGGTGGTGGTACCTTCTCTTTCTGTGGCTGTAGTTTTTTTCTCTAACAAGGACCTCCTCTTCCTTCTAGGTGAATGGCTGGGATATGACCATGGTGACCCACGACCAGGCTCGTAAGAGACTAACAAAGAAGAAGGAGGAAATAGTGCGCCTGCTTGTTACCAGAAAGTCGCTGGAGCAAGCTGTCAGGCAATCTATGGGCAGTTTTCCCAGACCTTAACTTGGTGACACTACTGAAATCCACAGACTCGTGCTTTATCCAATGACTGAAGACTCCCACACACAAAGACTCACACAAACCTCAGTTGATAGTGGCCTTTATAACACATATGACACCCTACCCTTAGATATGAACATGCATAATGTAGGGTAGAGCTAACTGGGAACTGAGTCTGAATCAGTTTGCAATAATGACAGTGATTGACCAATTTGAGAAAATCCCCAATACTGTTTTAAGATGCTTTTGAATGAAAAGTATTATATCAGAGAGCTGAACCATTTATGCAAATATTCCCAATATTACTACTTTTTATATTTGAACATCAGTGGACTGTCTAAGGTTTTTGGTGGACCTTTTGTAAAAGCTTGATCCTTAGATTTATTCCCAGGGGATATTTGCTAAATGTCTTCAATCCTTGAGCTCTGTAGGTAGATTTGTAGTCAGTATTTATGCAAGCTGTAGGACATGTTTGTCAAACATATCTCTGATCCTTTATTCTTACAGCTGACCCAAGTTAGCCTTGATGGTTTTGATACATCACTGAAAAATCACTGAATTGTAACATTATTGAATACTTTTATGTAAAAAAGCAACATTATTTTCTGTCATTCCTGTTAGTATTTCTGCATTACATGCCAAAGTAAAGTCAAGGCACTATGACACAATCGAAATGTGTAAAGCAGTGTAAAATGGTATTCTGTACACTATCACATGCTCATGTTTACACCTGTTCCAATACATACCCATGTATTTCTGAATCATATTTTGCTAATGATGTATCCCTCTGTTTTTTAGCATAACTTTTTCTCTCTTTGTGTGTTTGCAAAGTAAAAAACTCAATGCACCTACATTCTCATAAGATTTCATGGCTCATGTAGACATTCCTTTCTTCCTTAGATACAAAATGTGTCATATTGAGTACTTTACCTCTCAAGCTTGTCATTTATCAGGTTAATAAGAGGTTTAATTTTCATTCTAATTAGCATTTAAATTTCACACTGGAATAACAGCTACCTTCAGATTGCCTCAAAGTCTAAAATGTTTGATAAGTGTTCATCATCCATCATCAAAAATCTATGAACCTTACAGCTGAGGATTTTAACACATGCACACAACAGCCTAAAAGGAAAACTTCCAGCCACTACATTTAATGGTACTTGTTTGCTTTTTATTCCACATCTATATTTTATTCAGACATTTCTGCTGCACAGGAATGATATATTCCCCCTGCTACAAAACACTGTAGTTGAGTGATTAAGAACTAGCAATAAACAGTATTTTGTTTGCCATTCTTTTACCATGTTAATGTCAAATCTTTGAGTTCTAATTAGAATTTTTATGTACAATACCATGTTTTGTGTTTGATTTTAATAACTTCATCTTACAATCATGTTTTTAAATTGTACTTTTTTCCTTATAAAATAAAATATCCACTGTGAAAATTAAACACTATATATGCTTTCTTAGTTAAGCTCATGAACATTTCTGAAGAAGAGGGAGTTTTTTCTTTGTTCTGAGGTTGAAGTGGTGTTAAGAAATGTGTGAATGTCTATCAGCATTCCAGCGAAGCATGATGATCCTGACTTTTGATTCCATACAGCTAAATGTTTGTTAGAAACATACGCCTCTTTACTGCTTGTTGCTAATGCTATATGTTAAGATCAATGTTTATACCTCTCCCCTCCCCGCATTGAAAAAGCCTTTTTTTAATCTCACAAGCCCTTGAAATAGCTCCATGTAGCCAGTTATAAAGTAATCAGCTGACATTTCAGAGCAAAGAATCTATTCCCTGACCTTTGTGTGTGTACCAAGGCATTTAGATACAGAGAGCTTTCTCCACTTTCATCTCTTTAATATGAGAGCCTGGGACCAATCACTCTGCCTTTGAACTACAGGACTTGGAGGCAACAAACAATCCCAAATGCAAAAGTGACCCACTGTTAAAAGCTTGTCAGGAGAAAGTCTGATTGCAATTAGCTGCACCATTTATTCAGATTTGGACTTTGAGAAGCACATAGTATTTTTTTTTTTTTAAGTCATTTTTTTTTCTAACATGCAATCGTTTCCTCTTCTTTTCCAATCAAATACTTCATCTTTTTGTCACATAGTCAACGTTAATGTTCATAGTACTAATCAATTCTATTGAAACCAAGTTTTGTTTTAACTCTTTAGTCCCGGTCTATATCACATCATGGTAGAGGTTGTTTTAGGGCAACTCTGAGCTAATATCCCCCCTTTGAGAAATTATAGATGAATAAACTGTGTGTATGTGTGTGTCAGTGCTATTTTTGTGCCAGGGACTCAAGGAAGCACGCTCCAGTCCACTTGACTTGGTATCATGATTAAACCATGTTATCAGACGTAAAAGTGGTGGCCCAAACATCTCAGACTCACACCAATACCAAAACATCAACATGTGACTTGTTGCTTGGTGACTAATGGAAAGCTGTAAGTTGGAGCAATGATCACCCAACTTCATTGGAGGATGAACTGGTGGCATGATTAAGTCAGCACTTACAAACAATGGTAGAGTGACTGTTGTGTTTCATTGGTCCTTAAGGCATTTTTTTCATTTAACCTTTTTTTTGATTCATAAAAAATGATGTTCAATGAATGAAACAACTGAAATGTTGTACTACTAAAAGATAACACAAAGACAAATGTTCCTCCCTGTAGTTGGCTGAATAATTACACTATCTAACCTTGGATCATACATGATCCTTGCCTCCCACGTTATGGCATGATAATTGTGTTGCCATGGCAATGCAATCTGCCCCCATCGCTTTGGTTTTACACCAGATTGGAACCAGATGGAAATTCACAGCCTCAGAAAGGTGCAATAAACCAGAAAGAGAAGTGACAATATAGGAATGTATAGGTGACCAACTTTGATCACCTTACTTAAATTAAGATGGTTAAGAACTGCCATGCCAGTGTTTGTTTTCAGCTTTTTTTCTGAACCCACTGGTGAATCCATCAACACTAATACTTGGGTGAAACAGTATTTTTCAGAACCATAACATTTTATTTTCATTTAATACATTTTATCTTGTTCAAATGCCAGATTTAGGGAACAAAAATGGATGAAATAACTGTTATTAAACAAATGCATTTAGGTTGAAACAATCTAAACCAGTGATACTCAACATGTGGCTCTTGAGTATAGTAACAAATTTGTCATCCTTTATTTCTTTGCCTTTATATTTCCATCAGATATGTGCAAGAACAAACATGATAGATACATATCACAGATTCCTGTGAAAAGGAACAAAACATGTTCCAAACTTGACTTTGTACTTTTCTTTTAAAGACAGTAATATGAAGTGTATTTCTAAAGGTTGAGGTCTAAACTAGCACACATTGTAGGAACAGGTTTTTAACTTTTTCCCCCCAAACTGACTTTTTGCCAGTCATGTCTTAATTTTTTTCACTCCATAAGACACACCAAAACATATTTAATTTTTATTTTATTAATACAAGATAGATGCCAAGTTCCCGCTTATCTAATACTGGTATTAAGTAATAAAGTTTATAAATTAAATTATTTTCATTTTCCCCCCTGAAGTATCTTATCTATGAATTTCCTGATTTTCTAACTTTTTCTTTAATTTTACCATAATAAACTAATATTTTCAAATAAATTAGTTTTTATTGCATATAGATTATCTGATTTATTAATCTAATCTTACAATTCTGTTTTTTTTTCAACCACATTAATGTCAAGTTTAGGACAATCAGCAATGGACATTGGGGTTTTGCATGATCTTACAGTGCTAGGAAGCTATGAGATGCTTTTAAATACTCGAATGCTTTTGTAGAACTTTGTGCTTGGAAAATGCAAAATAAAGTCCAAAATTCCAGCTTTACAAATACAGAAATGTGTTTCTAAAACACTAGGCTAAGGCTAGACCACATTTAAATTGTAGGATTTAACATGTAGCACAAGCATACATCATTTTGACTACCTTGGGGTGTAAACATTTGGTGTTTTTTCAGCACGTGGTATAATTTTCTCGCTATTGTATGTTTTAATTTCATGAATTCTTATTAGTATGAGCAGTAGTGACTATTGTGAGTATGGTGCAATTCTCATATTGTGTGATGGGCTTCGTGCATATTAATGCAACTTGTTATGAACATGAGTGGGTGTGTGAGAGGAAAGCAGTGAGCTAAGGGCTTACAACTGCACGTGCTCCCCAGAGTGATTTTTTTCAGTTAGCATAACGTAAAACTGCGTTTATACGTCTGTTTAAATAGGAAAAAGCTGATGGTGTAAGTGTGCAAGACATTAACCGTGTTTAATTGACGGTAGTAGCTTCCAATATGTGCCATTAATCCAATGACAACGGCTTCATTGTCGTGGATGGGCAGCAGGTGGTTTCTTCATTTTTCTCCCTCCTGGAGGATCTTTAACCTCTCCTCCTCCTACGCAGACCTTCCAGGCGCTCCTTTCCGTCAGAGGCTGCGTGAAAAAGCACATACGAGGACTTCATAGTGGAAAAAAATAGATAACATTGAAGACGGAGGAGAGATATAGTGTGTGGGCTACAACTGTATTTCATTAACGGCTCGCTGGTGGTGGAGGAGGGAGAGAGACGGAGAAGCATCCATAAGACTGTGTACGCAGCATCTTGGACACGCAGAGGTGTGAACAATTGGATTGATCTGGTGAGTCTTTTTTGAGAGAAGTCTGCCAAGGTGTCAGTGAAAGTTGTGTGGAAGATAGTGAAGTTTCAATGTTTGTTTGCACAGTATCTTAAGGAAGAACAACAGGTGGAAGAAGAAAGGGTCTTTCTCCTCATGACGGCTGGACTCAAGTAGAGGCAGAAACAGGGTAAATCATTTCATATTTGTTTTTAATTTTGGCAACCACACTATCTGGTTCAGACAGAATAGTAACAAAAAGTGCAGGCAAAATTTGTGAGCCTATCTATCTATCTATCTATCTATCTAAAGATGTTTGAGGAATTTTAAGCAGTTTTCAAATCAGAATAAAATGTGTATTCATGCCTCTAAAAGACCAAAAATATGTCCATTAGCATTTAGGGCTGATTATTCTATTAAGTAGGAGACATACATTTTCAGTTGCAAAGATTCTTAATGAGTGAATACAGGATGTGATTTCTTGTTAAAAATAGCTCACTTACATACTGGAAAAAGTCCTCCTATCTTCCTCCAACTAGGACCTTGATTTCCAAATGAAATGCTAAACACCAGGTGCTTGACACTAGGAGCATAACACTTGTATCCATCATCATAAGATTTAAAAGTTAGTGGATCTTCCACAATCTCTAAAACTTTGTCACTTTGTCATCCTTCTCCACTTGTAGCATCCACCATTTTTGCACTGTTAGATCAAGCCCGCGAGTGGAGCACAAAGAATGATGGGTACGCAAGGTAACTGTAATTCCCACTTCCCTTGGCTCCGCTACTCTGATACTTTTTGCCCAGAAGACCCACGTATCATTTGAATCCGTTACATGCCCACAATAACTGAAACGCTCCTGTCATCGTGATACCCTGAAATGAACAATACCGTTACATTACCACCATTAAATGATACTACACAACAGATCAACATCTGCAACTGACATAAGTCCTTGCCCACATATCTGCGGATGGCTGATGATTGTCAGATGCTAAACCGGTGCATCCCTACTTAAAGGTTTAAGGAGTGAAGATGAACAAAGAAAAAGACTTATGCTGACTTAGGTGTGTTGGTCCTGCTTAAAACTCTAAAAATGTATTTGTACATATGGCTGATACTTACTGCTGATATATATAAGTTGTAAATATCAGCAGAAATGTTCATATCTGCTGATTCAGATTATCTTATGAAGACAATTTCTGCCAATCCTGATATTATGTCGATAACATTGTACATCCTATTTTGTTTTAACTTGAGCTAAAATCATAAATAAGTAAAAATCTCAGGAAAACAGATGTACTTGTCATCGCAGTAAAACAGAGTAAGATAAAAAAAAATAGTTATGGATGCATGCCCTCTTAGGGTTTTCATAAATAACATGCAATGTTTGATCAAATGATTGCAGTTTATATCAGCCAATCACGATAACATCATCAGCACCCTTGTTATGACTTATCTACTGTATGTGACTGAATGGTGAACAGAGCATCTGTGTTACTTCACTCTCAGTCTCATAGAGCGTGTGCACAAACTTACATGCAGCTACTTCTGTCCATTTGTGGTATTTACTTTGTTTTATTACTGTTCAATTCTAGCAGAGATGGCTTTGCCAAAGCTAGTGCTTTAGTATTGACCTCATCTATAATTGTCTCTGTCAATCGTTGTCATCCTCAACAATGCCTATTGTCATGATGAAATTGTTGAACAAAGCCAATAAATAATCTCCACTCCCACTAATTTCTTGTGTGTCCATTAAACATGTAAATGTAGATTGTTAACTATTTTTTTCAAGCTCTAAAAGCACAGACTTCAACTATTCCTAAGAAGACTGACAGCATGAAATTGCTCCTTAAAAAGTAGTTGATCTGTGTCTTTTGTTGCTTTCTTATTCACTAAATGGTTGAGTTATGTTGAGTCACATGACCAGGTTTGTTCAGGAAAGTCAGTCTACTCTGTAAAACATGTAGTTTTGATTGACTTAGATTAGGTAATGGAAGCTAGATGGATCGGTTCTGGACTTTGATGGACTTGTTGTGAATTATGAAGGTTGGTAGGTCAGTGTGTGTGCGTGTATGTTTGTGGAGGTGTGAGAAGGTCAGACCATGTGAGAGGCCTTTTCATGTCTGTTTGTTTATGAGGGCAGAGCTGTGAGACGTCCTGACATTGTGCTGCTTGAGTTGAACACTTTCACACACTGTCCTGACTCTGTGGACCGCTGACACCCTGAGAGTCCTTGACTCTGAATCTGATCGGACTGATTGACGCATAGACTCTTAACCATGAGTGGTGAGTAACACTGAAAAACCAGTGCTTCATTCAGAAGTTATTGCTAACCTAGTCACACTCTTATTTTGAAGGAATAATTATTGTTTTACTGTTTTAATTTCATAAAATTTATCATAAATACTTATTCACTTCCACGAATACGACGAAGCATTGCAGGAACAGTATGATAAAGTGTGATACAGCAGTACAGCTGTGTATGTAATAGCTTGAGCTGACATTCCTATGCGCCAGTATATTTTAACACACCAGTCTGAAATGACTCTGTTAGTGTGAAATGTGCTCTGCTTTACAAGCTGCACTGCTGTCCACCAGCTAAACTGACAGCACTGAGTTCAATTTTTACTATTTCCTTGTGTTTAGTGTTGCTGTGCGTTGTGGGACTTTTTAATGGTGGCTTTCTGTTAGTGGTAGAGACTGTAAGTAGACCATGTCAGGTTTATTGATGCTTGCTGTTATTATGTATAACAGGCCCTTATGTCCTCTCTGCTGGGCAGGCTTTTATTACTTCCTCTTATTTCCATGGATGTTTGGGTTGTCACACTGAAGCCTGGGCAGGGTAGAGCACTTTGAGCTGGAGTTAGTGCCTTTGGCAGCAGAGGCAAAACCGTTAAAGTGACATCAGCAACCAACGCCATGAAACAGTGATATAAAGAAAAGGACTGTCAAAATGTTCATAAAGAATAAAAGGAAAGCATTATACCCGGCTGATGATCTTTCTCTAAGAGAACACAAACAGTAAATTATGTTTGGAAATATTTAAAGAATAAAACACATAGAAAAAGAAGCAAACCAAACGTCAACATGTCATCATGGTACCCTCATTATTAGGGACGGTTTGCTTGTGGAGCTAAGGCTGAGGGAAAACTGCTGTTTCTGCTTGTCTCACTTGTAGCCTTGAAAAAAACATAAAATTTCTATTGAGGTGAACCCAAACTAGGTAAAGGACATTTTTATCATTCAGTTACTCACATACCAAATGAAGTCGAGACATCTTATCCAGCCCTGAAGGACCTCTGGCACACTGCCATCTATTTGGCAATCCTGCATGTTGGTAAGAGCATCCAGCTAACATGGAAAAACAATCTTTTTACATTTCTGTTTTCTGCTCAGACTCAGACAACTTCATTTTTTCTTTAAAAAAGGGACTGAAAGCAAACCATTTTTAAAACTATAGGTCTTCTTTCTGGGGCCATGAAAGAGGAAATCGCTTTGCATATCACTTTAAATTGTACTTTTTTATTTTATTTTTTCAGATTTATGATAAGTTAAGGACAGTAGGTCAAATGAGGAATGAAAAAGTGGGGAATGACATGCAAACCCATGGCCACCCACTTTGGAGACTACTGCCCAAACCTGCTGTGCACAGTGTGCTGCAGTGATTCTGGGGTATCTGGCGCCCCATGATGGTTCTATCTCAAAATGTAACTAAATAAAACCATTATTTTTCATTGTGTAATATCTGTTTCAGAAACAAAAAACCAACACTCAAAAGTACAGACTTTCTATATAGAAAAATCCTATTAAGACACACACTCCTCGGTGAATGCTTGATCCGAAAAAAACAATTACAGAGAGCCAAAAAAAGTTCTTCGCACCATAAAGTTCCCGTTAAAGGATTTCTTTAGTAATAAGTGAAGTTGTTGATAGATTTGTTTGTCTGAGGAAGAGCATTTAGGCTCGAAAAGCCACTTGTTGTTCCTTAATCAATTCTCTAGGAGCTTTCTGCTGTGTGACCTTTTTTGATTGGTTGTTGTGAGTTGAGTCAGAGTAATTTTCTTGTAAGTTATCAACAATAAGGATGCCTATACTGATGTCTTATTACTTCTCCATGTCTGCTGTTCAATGCCCCATGGTTCCTTAAACTGCTTACTATAAAACAAATTAGATTTTGTTAAACTGGAAACTTCCTCTGTAAGATGATAGCCCTCTCTTCTAAATCAGCATTATGTGATTGATGGGAAGCTTGGACCTCTTCTTTTTTACATTTAAATTTTTATCTTCCTTTGACCCATTTAAGGAAGCCATGTAGAATGTAGCATACAAGCACAATACATAAAAATGATACTCAAGTAAAAGTAAAATAGTTGATTTTAAAAACTACTCAAACAGTACAGGTACAAAGAAACTCAATTACATCAAAGTGAAATGATGATGTAAAATGATGAAGGCTCTGTCTGTTTTCTTAGTTATAACCACTGAAAGGAAAACTCTTTAAGAGTAATGTCTGGCTTACTGTGTACATAAAAAGTATTCGACCCCATGTATATTTTACCCCTTTATTGATTTTATAAATCCAACATGGCCAATATAACTTGGCTTTTTGACAAAAAAAAAAAAAAACTATTTAATGTCAAAGTGAAAACAGATTTCTGTTAGATGGATAGGTCTCAATCAGGCTTGCATTTCTGGACACTGCAATTTTACTCCATTCTTCTTTGTAAAACTGCTCAAATTCTGTCAGCTTGCAGAGGGATCTGGTATAAACAGCCCTTTTCAAGTCCAGCCACAAATTCTCTGTTGGATTGAGGTCTGGGCTTTGACTCGTCCACGCCAGAACATTCACCTTGTTGTCTTTAAACCATTTCTGTGTAGCTTTTGTTGTATGCTATGGCCATTGTCTTGCTGGAAAAAATCTTTTCCCAAGCCATAGTTCTCTTGTATAATGAATAATATTGTCCTCCCGCATTCATTTTACCCTTTACCTTTACAAGCTTTCTAGGGCCGGCTGCTGAGAAGCATCCCCACAGCATGATGCTGCTACCACCTTGCTTCACAGTGGGGATAGTGTGTTTGTGATAATGTGCAGTGTTTGGTGTCCACCAAACACAGCGTCTTTTCTGATGGCCAATAAACACAATTTTGGTCTCATCAGACCTCTTTCTTTAGCTTCACCATGGAGTCTCCTCATGTCTTCTGGTGAACTCTAGTGGAGATTTAATCTGAGTTTTCTTCAACAGTGGCTTTCTCTTTGCCACTACCCAATAAAGCTTTGGCTGGTGAAGAACCCAGGCAACAGTTGTTGTATGGTGGCCTCTCTCTAATCAAGTCTCCTTACTGAACGGTCTCTCAGTTTGTGAGGACAGCCAAGTCTAGGCAGATTTACACATGCACCATATTTCTTCCTTTTCTTGATGATGGATTTAACTGAACTCTTGGGGATGTTCAGTGCCATGGAAACTTTTTTTGTATCCATCCCCTGATTTACACTTTTCAATAACCTTTTCTCTAGGTTGCTTGGAGTGTTCTCTTTTCTTGGTGTCATGGTTGCCAGGAATATTAACCAGAGACTGGGTCTTCCAGAGACAGGTGTCTTTAGACTCCAATCACTTGAGACACATTCGCCGCACTTAGGTGATCCCCGTCTCACCAATTGTGAGACGACTAGCACCAACTGGACCTCTGTTGAATTGGGTTAGTCATTTTAAAGGGGGTGAATATTTATGGAGTCACTTATTTTACATAACATTTTTATTTAAGATTATTTTGTAGTCACTGTGTTTTTAAGTTGGTGGTTGGACTATTTAAAGCTGTGAAGCACAAGTTTGTCCCCTCTTATCCTCTCAATGCTTTGTGTTGCAGCATCGTGTTGAGCTCTTTGCCCTTGTCTGTTTCTGAGACTATGCTGCATTTTCTGATCAGATGTTTCCTCTGGTGTATCGGTTACGCACACTCACTGAGAAGGAAGTAACTGTTAACAGTTCAATATGAGAGCTAATTCTTCTTTTCTGACACCGCACTGAATAATGGGCATGGATCATCAAGGGTTGTCCTACAACCCACTCAACAATGGCTTTTTTCAACTTTGATGGATGTCCAGATAAATGAGAATCTCTGAACAATGCACAAAAGAAAATCAATAGCGAGGACTGGTTGAAACAGAGTAGGTGACGTCTCTTGAGATCATATGCTGTTTATCCTGGGGGGAATAATAAAGATACAGAGGCATTGAGGCTCAGCCTGTATTATTGCATTGTTCTTTAAGAGCGGGCCTTCAGATTGTTTGCGGAGGGTATTTCAGAGGAAACACTGTAGCCTACATAGATAAGGAGAAGTGAGACCAACAGCCACGTGCTGCACACACTACATTTTGTCGTGAAGGACATACGGTAAGACCGCCTAATCTCACCTATTAACTATTTCATATTGTTGTTAAAGTTTGTATATAGTAAAACTTTAAAAGAAGAGTAAGGATTTAGAATCACACTGCTCATATTTACTTTCTTATTAACACACACACACAAAGGCTGTTGAACATGCAGTTATGGAGCCAGAATTGCACATGCATGCTCATATTAACAGTCGATTATTAATACAGCTTAATGTTGTTTGCTGGCCAGCTGTTGAAGACCAGTAAAAGATAGGGTCTCTGTAGATGACTTTTTTTGTTACGATAGTCTTTACTGAGAATTTGTGTGACTTGGACAGAATTATGTCCAGTTTTTTTCAACATGAAGTTTTAAATAAGTGCTATTACTGCAAATACTAAAGTTCATTTTATGTTAAGTTATTAACAAAAAGGCCATATGATTTGTACATCATAGAGTACTTATGTTTATGTTGTGACCGGTGTTAAATTTCCCTCCATTTTGTAGTCATTGTTATCACTGAGTAATGATTAGCTTAGAGTCGGAAAAGGGTGACGTTGTTTTGTTTTTTTGGTCTACCGATTGACTTTCAAGTAGAGCTACATGTCATTATTTTCCTTACTGATTCATCTGATGACTATTATGAATTTGTATGAAATGGATAGTAAATTAAATTTCTCTGCTTTACAGAAGCTGTTTTCAGCATGATAAACTAAGACCACAATGTCTCAGCCAGTATTTATCAGTGACCACATATTAACTTTCCTCCAGACATGCACTTACAGTTTCACAGTAGCTCTGTTTGCTGAATCCTGGCTGGGCTTGGTTTTGACCAACAGTCATTATAAGAGTCTTTAATTTGAACCACATGCATAATCTCTTTCATTTCAAAGCTCTTTCATTATCTGTTTTATCAAATTTGTTTTGAGTCAACCTGAACAATATCAGAATGTGCAACCAGTCTCCATGTTGAAACAAAATGTCTCACTTTTTCGCTCAAAACTTGACGTTATAAAATATAACAAGTGGCTAATTATTTGTCCTTACATTGTTCTGTTCCTGGTCAGTTTCTCAAGAGACCTGCCTCCTGGACCAAGTGTTAGAGCTGATTATGAATGAGAAGCCCCCCACCAGTGCCAGTCTATTCCTAAACGAGGACTCGGACAAACCCCCCCTACCAGAGAGAGGAGACCTAAAGAGGTGCATACGCAGAGCCATGGAGAGGAGAGCCAGCAGCCTGAAGGAGAGGATGAGCTCCATCAGTCGGGAGAGCGTCAAAGGTTTCCTCAAGAAGAACCTGTTTGTCCTCTTCACCATTGCTGCCGTAGTTCTGGGTGAGTGAAGACAGAAACAGAAGGAGATGTAATGCTATTTCTTCTGGATGCCATGTTCACTGTAGTTGAGTATTTTCCTCTGATGTGGTAAGCTCAAATCCTGTTACTGCTGTGTTTAAAGTTGCCTGTGTTGTATTTAGGGCATCAAGTAAAGTTGATTCTGCGATTCTCAACTGGTCTGAACTCAGGACCCACCACCTCCTCCTTAATGAGAGATTGAGACCCAAATTTCCAACCTCTTTAATTTATTTCATGACTATGACTGAAAAAACACACTGGAGGAGACAAACATGTTTTCAAAGCACAGCATTGCAGAAGCCCTGGGAGGATGTGCATTCATACTTTCATTTTACTCTGTTTACCTTGATAATGTACTCTTTGATTGCTCTCCAGAGATCTAAGAAATGAAAAGATGGCATTTTTTATTCTAAGATATCATGATAATTATTTGAGATCTCATGAAAATTACCAAAATGTACTCAATATATCAGCTAAAGAGTAAATTTGAATAAATTGATGTAATGCCAAGGGTAGTAAATCATAGAATCTTTGCCCCATTTTTTTTTTCAAAGCATAGCTCTGCAATCCACTTCTGGGTCCCAACCCACTAGTCAACCTTTTTTCCCTAGGGGCCCCTTTACTTAAATCTAAGAAAAGCTAGCTAAAAGTCAGTTTTGGTTGTTTTTCATTGAATAAACTCCAACATAATACAACAAAACTTTTTCTTGACACAAGATCTATGACTTACAACCTGAAGAGAATTGTAGCATTATGATTGTTGTCAATTGACTTATTTTGACTTTGCTTTTTTGTTTGCATGTATTCAGGTGTTATCTTGGGCTTTGCTTTACGCCCACACAATCTGTCCCTGAGGGAGATCAAGTACTTTGCATTTCCTGGGGAGCTGCTGATGAGGATGCTTCAGATGCTGGTGCTGCCTCTCATTGTCTCAAGTCTGGTCACAGGTTGGCTTAGAAACACAAACTTCATGCTACTGAGATGTTTAAGTTTATAGACCTTAATGTGAATAGTTAAGGTGTATAACTCCAAGCAGAATGTCCTTTACAGTAAAAATCAACAGATCTAGTCCCAGCTAATGATGACACAATTAAAGGTGCAGAATTTAGAAATCGTCAATGAAAAGAACACACTGAGAACAGCATCTGGACTCACTGAATACTGCTAACCAAAAACTCTCTTGTGTCAGGTATTTCCTCCTTGGACAGCAAAGCTTCAGGTAAGATGGGTGTGCGTGCTGTGATCTACTACATGGTGACCACTCTGCTGGCTGTGTTCATCGGGATTGTCATCGTTGTGATCATTTGTCCTGGGAAAGGCAGCAGGGACAGTCCTGTGGCCAACAGTGGAAACATAGAACCAGTTCAGGCTGCTGATGCTTTCCTGGATCTCATCAGGTACTAATGACACACAAACTCTACTGTCCTACTTGGGAAATTAATCACAGATTTGATCTGACATGGCACCATTATAAAAGACAAGAAAATCCATTCATCTGATCTGGCCATAATTCTGAGTAAAAATCTGGCAAACCAGTGCATTTGAATTTAGAAATTAATATATATCCCTCTATCTGACTATATTTATAATAAAATGGTGATCAACAAAGAATATTCTATTACTACCAAATTTATAACCCACTCATCATGATTTTCTCTACAGATGTAATAAGAAATTTAACAATCTCTCATTTTTTTTCAAGGAACATGTTCCCTCCCAATCTTGTAGAGGCCTGTTTTAAGCAGGTAAGGCTTTTGAATGCAGCAAAATATGCTAGAGAAATTGTTCAAAGACAACAAGTTGAATGTTCTGGAGTGGCTGAGTCAAAGCTCCGACTTCAGTTCAATAGAGAATTTGTGGCTGGATTTGAGTACTGTTCCCACAACCTGACAGAGCTTTAGCAGTTCTGTAAGGAAGAATGGAGTAAATATGCAGTGTTAAGATGTGCAAGTGTTAAGATGTGCAAGCCTGATGGGGGGGGGGGTTATGCAAAATAGCCCAATTATATAGACAGTGATTGATCTTTGAAACCAATTAAAAAGTAAACCATCTAAAGGGGGGAATTTTATAGTTACTGTAAATCATTCAACCACAAAAAAGCATCAAAGACAAATATTGGTATTTAAAACAATGCCTTTTCTCTCTATCACATGTATTACATCATATTTCATTATCAGAAACTGTTTCACTCAAGCAACGTTTAAAGTGTTTTTTATCTGCACTCTCTCTTGCAGTATAAAACTGTATACAAGAAGATTGTGCACACAAGGAATGTCACAGTGACTCTGAATCTCACCAACACTCTAAATATGTCAGACTCTAACTTCAGCAAAGTGCTGCACACCATACAGGTGGGTGAAATGGATAAAACATCGAACTGGTGATTAAAACATGCATCTAATGATTCTTTACATGTTTTTTCATGACAGGAGACAGTGGAGGAGACTGTCCCTGTGTCTGGTTCCTCTGGTGGAGTGAACGCTCTGGGTTTGGTAGTTTTCTCCATGTGCTTTGGTCTGGTCATTGGCAACATGAAGCAGCAGGGTCAGGCTCTCAGAGACTTCTTCGACTGCCTTAATGAAGCCATCATGAGGCTGGTTGCGATCATCATCTGGTTAGTAATAACTCTGTAACCTTCTGATCTTAATTTTTCTAGATTATCACAGTCTAAAGTCGCTCTTTCTTTACCTCCCAGGTATGCTCCAGTGGGCATCCTGTTTCTGATTGCTGGGAAGATTGTTGAGATGAAGGATCTGGCCCAAGTGGGAGGCCAGCTTGGGATGTATACTGTGTCAGTTATTGTGGGTCTCCTTATTCATGGCCTCTTCGTCCTGCCGTTGCTATTCTTCCTTGTGACCAGGAAAAATCCATATAGCTTCATTGGCGGTCTTCTGCAGGCGCTCATCACTGCTCTGGGAACCTCATCCAGGTGAATATTATCACTGGGGACTGAGAGATGTTTGTCTTAATGCCTCAGTCCAATCAAGTGCTTTTATAGTATTTTTATGTATCATCAAAGAAGAGGGGATCTAGTATCCCCAGAACATATTCACATTACACTCGTACTACTTTATTTCCAAAATTTACACTTACATGGTGTAAGTTTTGGAAATGAGGTAGTACGAGGCACTACTTTCAGTTACAATACCGTATGATATGACACGACACATTAAGATACATAGGAAACAATAACATGACAACATAACATGATAAAATGTGATACCGTCTGTGGTGATATGATACAATATGATAACCTTGCAAAGCAGATGGATGCGTCCATTTCCTTGTTTTTCACTGGCAAATCCATCTTGCAAAGCTCCCATCTGATCCGTTTGGGCCCGGTTAGAAAGTGACAGGACCAATCAGCGACGAGGGGCAGTACTTTCAGGCACGGCGGAGTCGTGACGTAAGCAAACAGCAACAAGAGAAGGGTGCAATTATGGCGGAAGAGCTTAGCATGGATGCTACTAGCACCAGTTTTATTAGAACTTGACGACATTCCTTCATTAAAAGAAGAGCAAAGAACAGCAGAGAGTTGTTTTCTTTTCAAAAACGGCAAAAGTCGAGTACTTACATGTCTATAGTTGCCATGTTTTGCGTTATTCCTCGGTAGCTGCGCATGTGCAGCTTGATAGCGGCTACGTCACGTGTTTTGTTGCTCTGATTGGCCTGTAGAGATGTGACAGACAGAATGTTTATCCAATCACACTCCGAGTTTTTTCAAATCCTCTGCCTTTTCTCAGACGTTTCCCATTGAAGCTTTCCCAGATGGATGTGTGTAACCTGCCAGTGTGTCAGGTTAATAATATGATACAATACACAATATATTTTTAAGTTGTTTAGTTGTTTTCTACTGTAATGTTATGGTATCATATTGTTTTGTGCCGAAGTGGCTTTTTTGCAAGAATGTAAATATGGCATGCCCTGAGTTTTTGGCTCAATCTCAGATATGCCTTAGGCAAAAAAGGTTGAAAATACTGTCATAGCAATACATCTCTCCTTGATTCTGCAGCTCTGCTACCCTGCCCATCACCTTCCGTTGTCTGGAGGAGAATAATCGTGTGGATAAACGTGTGACACGTTTTGTCCTCCCTGTGGGTGCCACCATCAACATGGATGGAACGGCCCTCTACGAAGCTGTGGCAGCTATTTTTATCGCTCAAGTCAATGACATGGACCTGAACTTTGGACAGATTCTCACAATAAGGTAACCCAATTTTGGTTTTGTTGGTTAATCAATATAAACAGATACCAAGGGGTTATGGGAGTAGTTTTAGGACACCTAACACCAGACACCAGATAAGCTGAAAATATTAACTGATATCTGATGTAATGTTGTAAAGACTTGTTTAAGACAGTTCATAGATTCCAAATAATTTCATATTAACTTACTCCTGTTATACTTTGTGACAGAGATGCCTGCCTGATGAATAATCTGCTCGTTAAACATGTGACCTTGGTTTATTAACACAATGATTCACCTGGTTGGCCTTTTTATTAAAACGGTAGAATAATTCATGGAAGAGATATTCTTACACAGAGATGGTGTAATCCTCTTTGACAGCATGTGCTCAACTTTCTGTAATTCACTAAAGCATGCCTGTTTGGCAGCCTCAGAAATAATTTACATAATTGTATAATTCCTCATATGCTTTTGTCACTCTGCTACTCCCACCAGGAGAGCACATGTGCAGTTTATTTGTTTTTCTTTATTAAAAGTCTTCACTCTCCTCTTCATCCCACCCACCACCCACTCAGTATCACAGCAACCGCTGCCAGCATCGGAGCAGCAGGCATCCCTCAGGCTGGCCTGGTTACCATGGTGATCGTATTGACATCGGTGGGACTGCCCACAGAGGACATAACACTGATCATCGCTGTGGATTGGTTCTTGTGAGTTTCTACTAAATGTCAGCTTGATGGGGATTGGTCTGTGTGTGTGCCAGCTTAAATGTCATTGTAAAGCTTCAGAGAGCCCAGAGCTGCTCTTCTACAAAGGTTATCAATGCATAATGCAGAGTGACAGACTGTCATAGTCATGTGTGTGAGCTTTTATGTCATATGTGCAATAATGTTAAAAATCTGTACTGTAAGTCTTTCATCATCTGATTTGGTCTCTCTTCTCCCCAGGGACCGCTTGCGTACCACCACCAACGTGCTAGGTGACTCGCTCGGGGCGGGCATTGTGGAGCACCTCTCCCGTGGAGAGCTGCAGAGTCAGGATGCTGATGTTTGCAACTCTGTGCTGGAAGAGAATGAAAAGCCCTACCAGCTTATCTGCCAGGAAAACGATTCACACAATCACCGCAACAGTGAAACCACAATGTGATGAGACAAGAGACAGGACCTTCAGGTATTCGTGTACCACAAACATCTAGCCAGAAGTTTGACTTTACTTGGTAAAAGAAAAGTCGTAGGTAAATAAAAGGTCTTGGTCAGTGTTCAGAGATCTGATCTGCCCCTGAAAGGAAAAAGGTACACATGCTGTTTGTGGAACAGTTAACAATACTATACCTACAATCCAACTCAGTGTTTCTGCCTGCAGTGCCAGTTATTTGGGGTATTTTAACTGTTGAACTCTGTGTCAGGCAAGCATAATATGTCAACAACTGTGAAAAGTACATTTCAAATTCTACAGTTTATCATGTTTTTAAAAAGTTTTATATATGATCCACACAGCAAGAGCATTATACATCCCTAACCAGCATTAGTGTTTAAATACAGACACCCACCTTCATAAAGAAGTGTAAAACAGTCGATTTTCTCCTGTTATTACTATGTTATTCATGACAATCTTCTCTTGTTCTGTTGCATGACTTAACACCTGATGATATTTTCTTTCATAAACACTCATTTTTGTCAATATCATCCTGACTACCTCTAACAGGACTAAGAATTATATGAATCCTCTTCAACAACACACATAAAATTCTCTGAAGCATATCAGCAAAATGTAAATAAATCAATTTCAGAATAGTTTTGCATCCAGTATTTAACTTTTTAACATTTTTCTTGTTATTTAAGTTGCTTGCACAAAGTTATTGTACAGATTTGAAGGTACTTGACTGTTAAACACTTCAGAAGTGTCTTTACTACTTATTGTTTTGTAGTTTATAGAGGTTTGGTTTTGTAATTATTTGGTATATATTTCAAGTGACTTGGTAGATTTTTTCACTCAGTGCTTTCTTACAAATCCTATCTGTGTATTTCCTGTATTTTTTCCTTTGGTGCAAAGACGTTTAAGATTGTGGGACTGCTATGCTACAAAGTAGTCCAAAGGATAGCTGTAGTTATACTTGTTTTTAACTTTGATTTTCTCATAGCAAATGCCCTTAATTCAGGAGTATGATCAATAGCACTATATCATACGATGTGATCAGTCCTGCATTGGAGATTATTTACTTATAGAATATCAATGAAAGTAATTCCAAGACAACATAGGACCGTTTGTTTTTTTTTTTTTTCAACAAAATGCTAAAACACCATCACTCCTGCCTGCTTCCTGCTTGATAAGTCATATTATTATGTTGGTTATATTCTAATTGGAATGATACATATCAATCTATTGATTGATTCTTTTTCATCGTTTTGTGAACAGGTACTGTGAAGAAAGTTTGTAAATGCCTTGAGAAATTGAATGTACTTTTGCTTTTTGCTTTAGTAGTTGATTGTTTTAGAAGATTTAATTATTATGAAAGTGAGATGTTACAGCTATTTCAGTAAAAGGTCTGACTTAATTGCTCATTTAGGGGTTTTACTTGGTTTTGATGCTTGATGTTATTTCAGTAGGAAGCTCGACGTTTTGATGGACAGTTTATGAAACGTGGCAAATAAATGGCTCAGGAATTAAACTGTGATTCTCATTTCTGTGTTTGTTGCGACCCCTGGTGGAGGATCTTCTCCTAACAGAAAGATACCTTTCTACTCACACATGAAAAACAAGAGAAAAGTTTTATGTCAGTTTCATGGCTCTAAATTATAACTGGATGGGTTCTATGTACCTGATGTTGGTTGAAGCATAGGTGAAAACAGCTGTACAAATTCGTCAGGTGCAGACATACATTTTAAGGATTTTTTTTCAAAGAGTGCTTTGATTTTAGTATAAATCTCATCAAATGAAAATTACTTTATTTTACATTTAACTAACTGTATGTATACAGTTTTAGGAAAACTTGATAGATAGATAGATAGATAGATAGATAGATAGATAGATAGATAGATACTTTGTTGATCTCAAAGGAAATTCAAGTTTCAGCTGTTTCATTATATGCACATAATAGGGTGGGGGGGGGGGAAATCAAAAATACTTGCAAAGGGTACTTAAGCTAAGTAAGTACATGGGTATAGAATTAGAAAGATATATAAATGATAAACAAAAGTAGAAAAAAGAAAAAAAGACATATACCTATGTACAAAATAATCTGTAACATAATGTGCTGAATGTTAACAGAAGGGCAACAGATGGAAGCAGGAAAGTTTGTAATGAGATGGGGAACAGAGTAGAATGGCATACTCTTAAATAGTGAATGAATCTCTTGGAACAATATGTTACAAGCATTACTGGAGCAATTTAGGTTAAAAGACAAAGGTAAATGAGTCAAGTATACAATTTGATATCATTTTTGAAATGTTTTGTTTTTTTGGATGGCATCTGGTGACCCCCCCTCAGTGTCTCACGACCCCCAAGGGGGCCCTGACCCCACCATTGAAAACCACTGATCTAAATTATCTAATTTGGATGTAAATACGTGTACATTTTAAAGCTAAAACTAACCTTGTTTGCCTCTATTTTCATGGCAAGCTCAGGTGTGATTAAAGAGGAGATGCTTTGTTTATCTCTGTGACAAGGGGGAATTCAGTTTAAGTCCCAGATATAAGGTGAAATTCAACGTTAAATGAAAAAAAGAGCATGCTACATACATAGACTGAAAAAACATGCACATGAATCCTGACAGACATCAGAGTGACAGGTTTCTGCAACAAAGGTATGCATACCAAGAGCAGTTGAGGGGTGGTTCTGGGGTGACTGGCTCAGTTGGCAGAGTCTGTTGTCATGCAATCAGAATAGAAGGTTGTGGGTTTAATTCCCATATTAATGTGTCCTTAGGCAAGACACCTAATCCTAAATTCCACTGCTTCACTGGTGGCATGTAAATGGGTATGGATGATTATGCATAGCTAATACTGATGGCCAATTCTCCATAGCAACCTATGCTATCAGTGTATACATGTGGAGTGCATGAAGTGTATAGCTATGAATGGGTAGGTGTGTCCTGAGGCGTAAAAGTGTTTTGAGTTGTCAGGTGACTTGAAAAGTGCAATATAAGCTCAAATCCATTTACCAGTTTGTGCTTTGCCCAAGGGCTCCTCAGCAGTACAGAAGTAAACTGACTCCCCTCCAGCTACCAGACCAAGTTCCACAGTTGTTCTGACTGGGACTTGGACTGGCAACCCTCTTTTTTCCAATCGCAAGTCCTTACAGACTGAGATTCTGTTGCAGATTAATGCTATTGCCTTAAACTATTTTGTTAGATCCAGCAAAGTCTTCATGTCTGACCATTTAAATTTATAACCTGGATCATGCTAGCATCTATGTTAGCTTTTAGCTTGAAAGCACAGTAGCACTTTGAGCTAAATGCAGGTATCCTTGTGCCTTAATCATCACGAAACAATGTAAACTTTTAAATAATCAGATTTAATGAAGATAATGACAAAAGAATTTAAATAATAAGAATAATAATGAATCTCTAAATCATTCTGTTTACTGTGCTGACTTTCAGTGTGTCCCAAATCGTACACTTCTGTTTTAAATACTATTTGAGTGCATAAGCGTAAGTGCAATCACACAATACATTTAACTCAAATGAAGTATACTGCTGACTTACTCAAAAACGTCCAGGTGTGAAACAATGGACTTATCACACCCTCACTGAACACCATATTGGTGGCATATTGGACGTTGTGATGCTATTTTCATGCTAGTGCACTAGCTAAAGTTAGCATTAGCTGGCTAGCTAGCTAGCTAATGTTACTAGCAACAGCAGCACATTTCAGTTGAGAAAAAAGCATTAGAGGAAAATGAGTTTGTTTTATTGAAGTGAAAAATGCTAACTTAAAATACAAGTAACATGAATTCAATTGTGAGCGAAAATAGTGATCAAATTTTGACTAAAATCACCTAGCAACTGTGAGACATATGCTGTTAAAAAAATAATTTAAAGAAGTAAACAGTGGAGGTCAAACCATCGTCACTACTGGTCAATACAAATGGAAACACATGCTTTAGACAATACTAACCTATTCTGTCTAAGTCTCCTAACAGAAGTCAGTATATTACTATTTGTTATGATTGCCAGCATGCTAAATTAAGCTAAAGGGCACTGAAAACCACTGAGGCTAATAGCTGTGTCATTAGCTAGTAGTGTCATGCAGACAGACACAAGAAACCCAAATAAAGACACCGAGGCAGCTATAATTTCAGATTATTTTATAAAATTCACACACAGTGCATTCTTCAACAATACTTTTGTGTGCCAAACACAATTGAGCCCTCAAAGTTTTAACAGCCTTGCCATTTGATGAACTGATTCATGGATACTTTGGCATAGTTTAGTGACAGACTACTGTGAAAATGACAAATGTAAACTGCAAATGAGTAGATCTTCTGGTAAATGCCTGAGGATCTCTTATTCAAAGATTAATATGAGTTTCTACCAGGATTACAAACAGACTATATGCAGGGTGGACAAAAAATCAGGATCATCTGTTCACTAAAAAGATGAAATTTCCTCCCACATTTCACCTGTCTAACAGTCAGATATATCAGGTCAAAGTCTGCACTGTGTGCAGTGTCATTACACATCACTGAAAGTATACAAGTCACAAATAAGCATTGAGTATGCTGTTATACAATATAAATATCACTGCTCGGTATGATTTCTTTAAGAACACCTTTTTCACTGATTGTACATCAGCCACGAGTAGTAATGTTGTAGAGAGAGAGAGAGAGAGAGAGAGAGAGAGAGAGAGAGACATTTCCAGGCTGACTGGCAAATAACAGTATGAGCCATTAAAAAAGAAACATTTCTGCTTATCTTACAAGGAAATAGTCCTCTGTTTCAGCCACCTGTTTGGGAATATTTCAAGCATGGATCTTATTTAAATATCGAAAGCCATTTAAATATGTATTGCTGCCCAGGTCTGGTCCCAGAGGGACAAATATTGTAGATAGAGAGAGACACAAGACGACTGGAGAGTCAGCAGAGCATCGCCACATAAAGATGGTGAGCTGCTGTAAGTTTACTTGGCCTGTAGACAAGAACATAGACATAAGAGATTAGACAATGGAAAAAAAGAACTTTTACTTAATATATAAAATGCACTGAACTTACATAAGTTCAAGTCAAAAAGAAAAAAAAAAACAAAAAACAAAAAACATACTTATGACTATGATTTGTCCTCCATTTTTCACTCCATCACTCCACATTGAGAACAGCCCAGCTATCCTTTTTGTCCTAATGATAACAAAGAACATCTATAAGTGTTCAAATTAACATGGAAATAACACAAAAACCTATCCTCATATGGCTTATTCTGGCATAAGTTATAACATTTAAGAGGTAAGTCTTTGTTATGATGAAATGAAGCCATACAGCAGCTTTTATCTGACCTCTGACATGACAGGCAGGTTCTCATGAGGAAGGAGCCACATGGTTCTGTGGGCCTTGGTTCTCTGTCTCTGCAGGAGCTTCCTCAGCAGCCTCTTAACCTTCCTGTCTCTAGGGTCTGCACATTTCACCGCCTTCTTTGTGTAAAGGCTATTAAAACAAAGAGCAAAACAATAATTAGACACTACAGCCACAATCAGAGGAGTGACCCACCAGATTTTAAACTGATTAGGGGACAAAAGCAATACAAATAATGATTCAGCAATAATGTTATAGCTACAAAGATGTCTGTCTGTTGTAGCAAAGAGTCCGAGAATTTGAGCCCCCAGACATGCCAGAAATAGAGTTATATTATTTTCCTTTCTCTTTGAGAAAGACAGAAGTGTCTTTCTGTTGGAGAAACTGTGGTCCAAAGTAAGGAAAGTTAGGCAAAAGTGCTGGAAACCACTGAAGTATGGAGCACTTAAAGAAACCATTCAAACTACTTTGTAGGAATTCTCTGTTTTTGTTAACTGGACCACATGAAAAAGCTCCTCCAGCTACATCAGATTTCCCTGACCTGCTGGAAACAATAGGTATCACAATGCAGAATGGTTTACTTAACTAAACCCTGCTGTTCTGACTGACTGGCTGAGGCAGGGCTCAGCTGGCTCAGGAGGTATTTTCAGATGGCTTGTTATTCCCACATATTTCCTCTCTTACTTCCCTGGCAATTACAGCTCCGAGCCCTGCCATAACAACATGACCTGGAAAGATGACAATGCCTCTTAGCCCAGCTCTGCCCTCCTCTAACGAGAGGCATATTTTCCATGCCTGCAGATTGCTATGTGCTCTTTAGCTCCAGGAGTGGATAGTTGAAATACTTGCATGATGGCTTGTATACTGCAGTCGGGCCCCTCTGTCTGCACCTCAAACCGCAACACATCTTTGGTCCGCACCTTGCCCTGGGAGTACAACATGCAGCACTGGACATCTCTTTGCATCTGCACACCTTTACCTGGTACAGAAAGGAGGCAAACACAGGGAAACATCTGGAAAGTTAAATGATATAATAGGCATTTATGTGTCAAGTGCAATTCAGTATGCTTTCAGTTTATTCAAGCTTTAATCACCAGGTTATGAAGTCTTTGAAAAGTGTGCAGAAAACTGAAGCAGCATTATGTAAGCTAAAAAAGTTCCAAAAAGAATGCATTACTGCAAATCATTCCAAAAATAACATTAGCATTACCTGAAGATATTGCATTTACATGTTCTGCACATAATCTAATCCAGATTACGCACACTAAAGTCAGTAATCTGAGCCTTTGCACATAGAAAAATATTATCTTCTTTCTGCAGAATGTGCACATGATCTCTAGTTACATATACACACACTCACATATGGACACATGTACAAACAAGAATGTTGGAGGAATTACAATGGCATCCCATTGTGCTGCAAAACATACTCACATGGCAGGGAAATGAGAGACAGAGAAAGTGAGAGAAAGAGGGGAGGAGTGTGTGTTGGTGTGGAGGGTGTGCCATGATGCCTTTTACATCCAAAGCAAATGTGTAAACAAATTAAAGTGTGATGGAAGCAGCAGGAGCTGTAAAATAGGACAGTGCTGCTTTGTTGTGCCACATGATTTTGAATCCATCCTCAGGCACATCAACGCACTTCAAGTGCTTCCACAACATGTCATAAAACACACAAGACGACACATTACACTCGCTGAGCCCTGACACAGTTGCTGTCTTTCTCTGTGTGTGTTTCAGATGCTCATCCTCGTGCCCCTTCTGTTTACATCCATGCCTCCATCCCTGCTGCTCCTGCTGCATGCTGCTACCCCTCTTCTCTCCTTTTCTGTCTTCGCCATCGCTCTCTGTGCTACACTGTCCACCTGCAGGGTGCATGCACGCCATGCAACACACTCACACAGTAAGTAAGGTTGCGTCCTACCTTCCACAGATGCCAGGAGAATAACAGTCAGAGAGATAACAGTCAACATCTGCAGCATGAACATGATGAGGCTGGCAGAGAGGAGGAGAGGAGAGGAGGATAATCTACTCTGTCACCTCTCCCTCTATGGCTGCCTCTCTTATATTACTCCCTCCCTCTCTTTTATACCTCCCTGCCCATCTCTCACTCACTCACCCACTTCCACCACCTCTCTTTTTCTATCTTACCGTCTTTCCCTCCCACCCTCTGTTTATCCATTCTCAGTCATTCTCACGCTCAGCCAAACTCCCTCCCTCATTTTCTCCTCCTTTCACACTCATCTCACCTCGCTCATTTCTCCTTTCCTTCCTCTTCGCCCAGGGTGCCAAGCCTCATTTGTCTCATTTAACATCCTTTAAATTCCTCCTTTGTCCTGCCTCTTTGCTTGATGTTGGAGCATTTTCTCCTTCAGTAATGAGACAGATTTATTATAAAAAATGAAAAGAAAATCAGCATAGAGGACTGATGTTACCTGGACTTTTGTAACTGACTCTGGTTTAAAGCTGTGTCATGTAGTTGTGGAAACTCAGGACAAAAGGTATGTCTGATTTGTGCAATTGGGCCAGAGTTCGCAACATTATATTCTCTTTGGGATTTCAGACAAAATACCAAACACACCTGTAAAAAACAGGATTTATAACCCAACTCTGAATGGTTACATGCATAGTGATTCAGAGTTTCATGTGACGTTAGATCTTCTTTGTTTGTGCGTTGTTTTTGCTTTCTCTCGTTCTAGGCCTCTTATTTATTGCCTCTCATATTTATTTTTTCAAATATTGCCTCATTGTCTAAATCCCCTGTAAAATGCTGTGATTTAAACAAAGTTTGAATGCTTATGTGTGCACTCTTTTTTTAGGTTACTTTGTACATGGTGTTCCACAAGGTTCAATCCTCGACCCCATACAGTTTCAGTCTGCATGCTTCTACTCGTAAACCTTATAACCAAACATTTCTATGCTGTTAGCACATCACTGCAACCTTGCCATGTTTTTTTTTTTTACTTATAAATCTCCAGTAACAAATGTTACATTTTCCTACTTATACATTAGGACAAATCTTACATTCCTTCTCAAAGGGTGTCTCCAATTCAGAGAGATTGTTTGAATTTGTTCTTTGTTTTCTTTCATATCTTTTTTTATGGCTTGGCTCGTTCCAGTGCAACAATGGCACCAAGTAAATGTAACATATCTGGCCAATAAAGTGATTCAGATGTTTGAGAAATGTTTCCTTTCTATGTCTTTTCAGCCACTCCCTGCCTGTACATAAATCATAATAAAATTGTAATTCCCTTTCATAACTGAACACCACAAGAATAAGCTGGAGGCTCTGAGAGTCAGTCATTTACATCCATTATGGAAAGGTTTTGACAGAAAACAGCATCAGGACCTGATTATGAGGAGAGAGAGAAAAAAGAGAAATTGATGTAGGCCTGTGTCTGTTTCAGAGATATTTCTTTGATCTGACCTTGTGGAGGAAAAAAGGACTAAAGTGCCTCAGCCAAATGATCCTGCCAAATAAAAATTGGCATAAGATGATCAATCAAGGCTTGATTAAGTGTGACAAATACACACATTTACAAGAAGTCATTTAAATTTCAAAACCCAATCAGTTTGCATTGCCGATTTATAAATATGTAGAGGCTGTTATTATTATTTTAAAGGAGTTTTTTTTTTTTTTTTTTTTTTTTTTTTACAGCTGATCTGGATCAAACTACCCATAAATGCTAGTTAGCATCAGGACTTGCCACCACCTCTTTAATGACAAAATTTCACCCCCAAGTTTCTTTAATTTTTCAATCATAACTAAATGTTTTGAAGGAAAAATTTAGCATTTTGACCTGAGATGGAACAAAATATGTAACGAAACAAAGAGATGAAGATATTTGCTAAAAATTAAAAGTATTTTATTGACTTATTGTCATATACATTTCCAGGCCTCACTTTTGGGTTCCAACCCACCAGTTGAGAATCAAGGATATAGACCGCACCTTTTTTGTTATAACAGAAATGTTCAACCATTTACACTCACTTTTCACAAGAATGACAGGAATACTATTGTTGCTTCGTTTCGGTGTCTTGTAAGAGTCTGCTCATATAAATATACGTAAATTTGATATCTAGTGTGACCCATTTTCAGTCGGAGGGTGGGGTGCTTGGAAGACAAATCAAACTTTAAAAAAGTAGAATGCAGTAATGACAGATTAATCATTCATGGTGTGGGGCCTCATTTACCAACTCTAGTTTGTTTTACTTATGCAGTTTTTTTTAGATTCAGACACTCGCCAAAGTTTTCTTATCTGTTATTAGTTCTTTGCTAATAACAAAATCAAAACACCCAAGAAAAAATAAATTTAAGTGCAGATATGACAGTAAAATGGTTACTTTTGCACTTAACAGCATTCAAGTATGTTAAAGTTAAGAAAGCAACAACGAAACCCTTTAATTTAAATGACATTTTCCTATATTTTAATTGGTTGAGAACATTTATATTCCTGAAGAATATGTGCAAATGCAAGACTATATGGTCAACATTTAATCTAACCATGCAATGTTTGATTTAAATGTATGATGTTAAATTATGAAGGGATTTTTTTCACTAAGTACTTATCTAAAACAAATACAGCTTTTTTAAAATCCATCTGGATATGTCTTTCCTTTTTACATATGCATGTCGTTTCTAATGACAGCACTGTCTAAAGAAGTGGAATCTGACCTATTTAATTGGTCAGAAATGTATGGCTCTGTGATCACCTCATCTGACACAGTATATTAACAGACAAAAAGTTGTGTAGTTTGAAGTGGAACTCTGTTAAGAACAAATTTACATCAAATCTTGAGATATTGGTGAATATGTACAAAGCTGCATGCAGTTATGTTATACAGACAAAACCATTTGGCTGCATGACTATTCCTACAACGGGGACTGTAATGATATTGTACTCAAATTCATGTACTTTAATATGGAGTTGGCCCTCCTTTTGTTGCTATAACAGCCTCCACTCTTCTTGGAAGTCTTCCCACAAGATTTTGAGTGTTTTTATGGGGAATTTTTGCCCATTCATTCTGCGGAGCATTTAAGAGCTCAGGCACTGATGTTCGACAAAAGGGCCTGGCTTGCAATCTCCTTTCCAGTTCATCCCAAAGGTGTTCGATGGGGTTTGAGGTCAGGGCTCTGTGCTGGCAAGTCAAGTTCCTCAACACCAGACTCAATAAACCATGTCTTTATAGTCCTTGCTATGTGCACTGAGGCACAGTCATGTTGGAATAGAAAAGGGCCTTCCCCAGACTGTTGTCATAAAGTCGGGACTGTCCAAACTGCCTCAGTATTCTGAAACATTAAGACTGCCGTTGACTGGAGATATGGAGTCTAGCCCAAACCCTGAAAAATAGCCCCATATCATTATCCTTCCTCCACTAAACTTCACAGTTGGCACAATGCAGTCAGGCTGGTAACATCCTCCTTGCATTCAGCAAACCCAGACTATCCTATCTGACTACCAAACTTGATTCATCACTCTACAGTCCAGTCCAGTGTCTGTGTGCTTTGCACCACTCCATTTGACGCTTAGCATTGGACTTGGTGATGTGAGGCTTACATGCAGCTGCTCTTTTATGGACCATGTACCTTATCAGTTGTTGACTCTTTGATTTTATGTGGTCTTTCACTTACTGGCTGAGTTGCTGTTGTTCCTGAACTCTTCAATTTTCTAATACAGTTACTTACAGTTGACTGTGGAATATCCAGCAGGGATGAAATTTCACAAGCTGTCTTACTGGAGAGGTGGCATCCATCACAATACCATGCTTGAAATCACTGAGGTCTTCACAACGACCCTTTTTATATCATAAATGTTTGCAAATAGAGACTGCATGGCTAGGTGCTTGATTTTATCCACCTGTGGCAACAGGTCTGATAGAAACACCTGTATTCAGTAATGAAAAGGTGTGGCCAAATACTTGAGCAGAGAAGAATATGACGAGAACAAAAGGAAGTTTCATTATGGTCTCTGAGGTTGCAGATATAAATGTTACCATCCCTTCCTTTGTGTCAAAAATTCAGCGGTTTGCCTAAAAAAGCAGCTTCCTTTAAGTTTTCTACATTTGTTAGACAACTATAAGATATTCAGCTGTAAAGTTGCAGATTAACAGTGTTCTTGGCACTACAGATACAAAAAACAACCTGTGATTAGAAGTATCTGTCTTACTTATTGAATGGTTTCTAGAAAAGTATTAAATGAGGATGTAATTAAGCTGACTGAAGACGTTTTCAAATTAATTTTCAGGGTGGTTTTTATGTTTTTCCTCGCTGAAATAAAGTTTAGGGGTGACAGATAAATAAGATGCAAAATGTAAATCTAGATGGCAGTTTTTTTTTAGAAACATCCTTACTTTTGTTTTAAATCATAATTCACAGTCATATCTCTTGTATTTTTTTTCAATCTGTGCAAATTTGTTCAACATCAGTGACACATTGCTGGTTTTCCCTTATTTGCTTGTGAAGTTTATGCAAGTCTGCTTCAACTGACAACTAATAAACATTCTTGACTGTCAATAAAAATGCATCACGTCTGGAGGTTGCATTTGATTTAACTGACTCAGGCTGCTTTTGATGGGTGGAGAATTTTTATCTTCCCTTAAGTTATTCCTGTTGGACCGACAGCAGAGACCGACATAGTTGATGGTTTATTAGGACAGGCCTCTGACAAGGAGCTGGATTATTTATGTTCCTTAATTCTTTGCAAGGAGACACAAATTTCTAAGATAAAATTCATTTATCAACATGTTTGGTGCTGCAAGACTGTCTCACTAGAATGATGTAAAAGTGTTTCCAAAGTAAGAAAAATGAAAAAGGCGCTGAAATCAAAACAATACACCATACTTTCACTGGTTTGGAGAATGTAGAATGCATTGGCAGAGTAATACTGGAGCAATGAGTCATATAGCTTTGGATGATAATGGGGGACTTGTTATGGATACTTTTATGAGGGTGGATCAATAGAGGTCCGGGAGGTTTAATGAGAACAAATGATCCACTTGCTCCTGAAACACTTGGTGGAAGAACTGAGAAATATTTAGACATAAAAGCATCAACATGTCCCTTTTGGGCACAGATATCCCAATCCTGGATGTGAAAATATGTGGTCTGTGCACCGAGGGGTGAGGCTGTGGTAAAAATGTGTGTGTGAATGTGTGTCGGGGGTGTGGTTGACTGTTCAAGAATTGACCCAAGAAGTCAGGTTGGAATGTCAGCTGCAAAAACATACCTTCCACATGACCACAGGTCGGCCTGTGAGCCTGATACATTTTCTGCATATCTTCACTGCGATTAAAATATCTCCTGTCAAGGTGTACACACTCACAAACATGCAGACAATCCAAAATAAAAGCAGCAGAAATGAATACTGGAGCTGGAGGGGTAATGTCTTCCACTTTGGGGATGGAGAGCGTGAGATGTGTGGAGTGATAACCAGGCCTCCTGGAGATGTTACAGGGCTCAGTTCACTGTGCTGAACATGAAGTCCAAGAGATTTCACTATCCCTGATAGGATTTGTGAGGGATACGATGCAGGGGGGAATACCTAAACTAATCTTAGAAACAAGGGAAAAGGAGGTGTAAGAAACAGAAGAGCTGAATGGAATGCAGCTCTGAAATGTTTTACATAATTTTCTGTTCTTAAGGAACAAAATGTTCTCTCCTCATTAAGAAAGCAAAATCCAAATTTTTCATCTCCTTATTTACTTCTGCTGAAAACAACCCATCTAAATTTTGGAAAACTGCAAGTTCTCTCAAATCAAATACTGCTTCATCCTTTCCTCCTCAGATTGTTACAGAAAATGGCCCTGTATCCGATAAGCTAGAGCTGGCTGATATCTTTAACCATCATTTCATAATAGCTGGAAACACCTTTGTGAATCTCAGTAATACTAACCATTCTTCTATCACAATATAATCATGCCAGCCAGGGTCATCATGGAGCATCTTTTTCCGTTAGAGAATTTGGAGAAGAAGAGGTGCTCAACTCTTTACTCTCCTTAAATATTAAAAAATCTATGGGAAAAGATCAACTCCCCTCCAGTTTCCCAAGACTGGCTGCCCCTCTAATCGTCAAACCAATAACTCATGTTTTTAATCTGACCCTTCGGACTGGGATCATACCTGATATTAGGAAAGCAGCACACGTCTTATCACTTTTCAAAGGGGGGGACCCAGATGAAATCAACAACTATCAGCCTATCTCCAAACTTTCCTGTCTTGCAAAAGTATAAGAATCATTGGTTAATCATCAACTCCGCACCTACCTAGCTTCAAATAACATTCTCTCTCCCCATCAGTCAGGGTTCAGATCAGGTCCCAGTACAAATTCAGCAGCATCTCTTGTCATAAATGACATTATCACCGCAATTGATAATGGTCAGAAATGTGTTGCCCTGTTTGTTGATCTGTCAAGAGCCTCTGACATAGTTAACCATTCTCTTCTGTTATGTAAACTTTCTAAAATTGGTGTTGATGAGACTTCATGTACCTGATTTAAAAATTATCTAACAAATATGACTCAAGCAGTTGCTGCAGACAATGTAAGGTCTGACTTTAAGATAGACAGCAAAGGAGTCCCCCAGGGATCAATTTTGGGTCTGCTTCTATTCACATTATATATTAATGGTATCGCAAGAAAATTAAAGTACTGTAAGGTTAGTTTTTATGCAGATGATGCAATACTGTACTCCTCAGCACCCTCACATAGTCAAGCTTTGTTCCAGTTACAGTCTGATTGTAATGTGTTCAAACAAGCACTAATTGATCTTAAACTAATGCTTAACCCCATTAAGACTAAATTTATGATTTTGTCAAGGCAGACCATTAACAATCTTGATACCACTTTGTACACATTAAATAATGTAAAAATTGATTGTGTTCATCAGTTCAAGTATTTGGGTATGGCTAGATCAAGATCTATCTTGTAAGTCTCATATCTCTAATTTAATTAAGAAACCAAGATCACAACTTGGTTTTCTGTACAGGAATAAATCCTGCCTGTCTGTGAGAAACAGAAAAAAGATTGTCCAGGTGACAATACTGCCAGTTTTAGATTATGGAGACATCATCTATACACATGCAGCTGGCTCTGTTTTACAGCCATTGGATGCCATATATCACTGTGCTCTTGGCGTTATTACTGATGATAGTTTTCGTAAATAGTTGCTCGAAGTGATGGGAGAAAAGGAGGCTGATAACTTCCTGTAGTCATTAAATAAGTCTTTCTCTGACTCAAATGCCTGCTAAAAGTGATGGGGAAAAATTTAAGCTAATAACTTCCTCTAGTTTTTTGGTTTACGTAAACTAGAGTGAGTTAATTCAAGTTATTCTATGCCAGGCCTTACAGATGTAAGGCATGTTTGTTAGGGTCCTTGGGCTCAGCTGACACATACAATCATGTCCAAACGTTTTAGACACGTAGGGTGCTAAGGATTCATCACGGGACCTGATATGCCACAACCAAGTCAAGCTCAGCATGTCTCAACACACGTGTGTCTCTCGTTAGCCCAGGTCAAGCTCAACGGCCCCTCTTTTGTCTGGGCCTTTTCACCCCTGATGATCCACCTGGACACTGCTGGCAATCTTGGTGAACTCAGGACAGCACAATGGTCCTAGGTCATGCATACTTGCCACATCCTCCCCTTACTCTGCCCTAAAGGTGTGGACTTTGTTATTTTTTATTATTTTCCCATGCCCATGCCCATGCCTGTGGTAATATGCAAAGACATCCAGAGCATGACCTGGATTGTGTCAATCCTACTCCACACCCTGCTCAACACACTTCAGCCTCAACTTTTGGCCCAAACATGCCCTAAAAGTTGTGCACAGTACTGTCTAAAGGTCTTTTGATGTGTTTTTATGTCTTGACAAAATCAGATGGTTTTGGTATGGACTTTAAAGTCACACTCTAAAGAAGCTGCTTTAAAAATGTGGGATCCCGTATCTTTTCATCTAGCTCCATGTCCAGGTCAAGATATTATTTTTGTCCTATTTCTCTACTTTGGACCAAATACCTGCAAAGAAAGTCAGGTTTCATCAGTCTATATTCTTCTTTTTGGCACACCTTGTCAGCAGAATAAAAAAGGTACAGCTTCTCTGTCCACAGGGGGCGCCAGTGTGGACAGAACATTTCTTACTGGAGCTTTAAGGATCTTCAAAGAAATACTCATTATGTTTTAAAGTTTGTTTTATTTCATTTTATAGGCATATTTGTATCTATATCTTAGAGTTTATGATGTTAAATTGAGCAGAAATATTTCAATACAAAGCCAGATAATAAAAGTTTATTCTCCCAGCATACCATTCTCAATCAACATATAAAACCAGATTATTTCATGTCCTGTTCTGCACAGGGGGAATCCTGACATCTTTTCACATGAGATTTTCTTAATGGAATGTCTTTATTAAGAGTGGAAATAAAAAGATGTCCGATCCATCAGTGTGTGATTATATTTTATTAGAAAAGAGTACTCCATGTTCCCCTGTGCCAGTCAGGCATTCCTCTGCAGGGAGTTGACTGGTGCTCTTCTGGAACCAAACATCTGTGCTTCTCACAGCTCTGTTTCATTTCTCCACGAAACACTAAACCTGGAAAATCAGTTCAAACATACTCAGGCATTTATTTTAAAAATCCCCACTGCAAAAACTCGAGAGGTTAGCCTGTGCCTAGAGTGTGAAACTGAACACTGGGGAAGTGTTGAACAAATGCTGCCAGAAAGAACAACACACATCTCAGGTCTAGAGAGAGTCAGATACATTCCTAATGCAAACTTAGAGATCCATGTGATTTTCTCTGTCCTACATCAGTACCTGTATCGAACAAGAAATACAACCCTCAGTAATTCATTCCTAGCCTGTCTCGCTCTGTATGCAGCTTCAACATGTTTGGAATCTTTGTTCTACAGTCAGTTTTTTGTCTTTTAAAATAGAGTCATGAAGAGGCTGATATATGTCAGTATCAACATGGAAGACAAGTATGTCTTCTATGTTATCTCATACAAAGTGAAATATTCCATTTTTTAAAATCTTGATTAAAGCTTACAGCCCATGTAAACTAAAATCCACTATCTCAAAAAATAAGATACTGTGAAAAAGTTCAATTTGCAAAAGTCTCCTGAGCCTTCACTCTCTCACTCTGGTTCAGTTCACACAACCACAACTATGGGGAAGACTGTTGACTCGACAAATCCCCATTAGACCCTTGGTTCCCAACCTGGGTTTGGGACCCCCTTTGGGAAGTGCTAGAGCTCTCAGGGTTGGTGCGAGGCTCTGCCTGCCCTGAGGTAGACAGAAATCATGGTATAACTCTAATAAATGATTCATACAGTGGTTGTTGGGTAAAAGAATTTGTGTTTAGGGCTAAAATTTTGTTAATTTTGGCCACAAAGTATCACTATTTTTTGTGTCTGTCCCAGGGAGGTTTAAGTTTTCTTAGATACAAGTAGAGAGGCTCAAAGGAAAAAAAGGTTGGTAACCCCTGATTTAGGGTGTCATGTCATCTGCTGCTGTTGGTCCACTGTACTTTAACAAATCCAGAGTCAACATTTCTGTAGCATAAATCCTTTTTTTAACTGCCATTTTGTGATATTCTAGTATTTTGAGCTAGGGGGGTTTTAGATTTCTGTGTGCTGTAATCATCAAGATTAAAACAAAAAAGTCTTGATATATTTCAGTTTGTATGAGATGAATCTTAAATCATGTATACATGGTTTAATTTCTTGAATTATATCACAAGAAAAAACAAAGATTTTCAAGTTATTCTATCCTTTAGGCGCACCTTTATCTTTAAATTAGTGTTTAATTACCTGAATATAAAATAATGTTATCTTTTATCAAATTAGAAGAAGCCTTTTTATAAGGATAACCATCATGATACTGACATGGTTTTTTTTATTCCATTGGTTGTTACAGTTGTCACCAGATGTGATAAAAGGAATTTAAAAGAAGAAGAGAGGCTGTTTTTGAAGTTTGTATTAACAAAAATATTGAATTACTTGACTCTGTCATGGATATTAAATTCTCTCAGTCCTCAAAGACCCCCTGTAACTACCAACAAGAGGCAGGAGATCTAGAATCTGACTGACAGATGTAACAAATATTCCTAATTTTACATACTGTAGCTTTAAACAATTAAAATTCATTATGTATAAGGAACACGGTGTTATCAACCAATTCATGAAAAAAAAAAATCCAGCTATGCGTGAAGCTTACTTTGTTACAAGAGTTGAATGTTATCTTTCACATATTTATTTAGAAAATAAGTTGCTTTGTGTTTTAAATACTTAAATTCAACTGAGACCAGCAGTAAGAGGCTAGTCGGCTGTTTGGCTGACAGCTGGAACTTTGTGGAAACCCCTGAGCTGAGACTCAGTATCATGCACAAGCCCAGTGCTAGGAGCCTCTGCTCTGTTGCTTCTGTACAAGAGCATCACCCACCCCGTCCTGTTGCACTATTCCCATTTCTGTAACATGCTCTCTGAAATCAGTGAAAAAAAAAAAACTCATTTACACACAATGAGTTTGTCCACTCCTCCACACTGAACCTTTCAGACCTCAACCAAAGAGCCATCATTCGACCAACAATAGGCAATGACTCCCATCAACCCACACTTCACAGTCCAGCTGTCAGGCTGCAGATACAGGACTCTATGAAAAAGGGCTCTCTTTAGCGTGAGCTTCTGTTCCTTCTGCCATAGCAGTACTTAGTATCCTCCAAAACTCACCATCTACACCTTTAACAAATCTGGACCTTATACATTTATGCCATTTAAGGGTTTGTGTTCAATTTGTTCTTGTCTTCACTTTGATTTATCAGTGTTTATGTTTCTATACATGAAACTGTGAAAATGAATTTCCCCTCAGGACATCAGCAGCTTTCTGTCTCAAACTATTATTTGATGGAAACGAGGAAAACAATCCCCACAAATAACCAAAAAAGCATATATTACTTCTTAATGTATTCAATTACTGTACGTTTACCTGAGAAAATCCACTTTCTCATTATGAGTAATGAAAAGCCTTTTTCTGGATGTGTTGACAAGTGAAGTACCCTGGACAGCTCCTGTATCCCTAGTGATGCCAATTAGTGCCTCGACAGAAGTACTGAAACATTCTGCACAGATTAACAATGATCTCTCTTAGCTGCACAGATCAAAATCAAAGGCTCAGAAAAAGGAGAGAAAGGGAGAAAGCAAGGTATTTCTGGCACAACCTCACTAACTTCCAAGGAACATGGAAAATGAATAGGCTTGAAGAAATATAATGCTCCAGCAACACTCGTACTTTAGGGAACAACTTTATTAGATCAACTCATCGGGAATGAAGGCTACAGGCTGAAATGTGCCAGTCTTGTTATCTTAACTACTGTGTTACAGCAGGTTTCTGTTTCCAGCAGACAGCAAAATGCTGTAAAGAAAGTCAAAAACAATGGACATGGTTAGGGTTTAAACATAAATGGCACAAACTTCATCATGCAAAGTAGGACAGCAGGTCACATTAGACCTGTGCACACTCCTAGTCCTAAAAGCTTCTGGAAGTATTTGATTGAGCTGGAGCTGCACAGAAAGGTTCAGAATCTATTAATATTTATCCTGGAGACCTAAACTTGCTTTAAAACATTTCTCTGAATGTTTCTTAAGCAGTTTTAATGGGTATTGTTCAATTAAAGAGTGTAACTGGAATCAGAAAACAGAATTAATAAAAAATGTAAATCAAATGTTTGTGGCACTCCTAGTCTAGAGACAGCCAATTAAAGCAGAAATCCTCAGCTCTCTTTACTCTACTCGTATGTTTTTTTACTCTAATAACAAGGGAAATAGTAGTATTGGTCCACCAGATTTACTTGTAGTTAAAGGCATGACACAAGGACAAACTCTTCGACTGCAACAGAAATATTTTGTCCAAAACTTCGTTTTATTTCATTGTACAGTAGTATTTGACAGATATTTACACAAATTTACATTACCACTGAAGTCTTCAAAGGTAAATTGGAAAAGTCTTAATGGAAATCTGTATAAAAACAACTGTGAAACATCCAATTAGAGATTCTGAGTTAGAAAAGTACCACAAAGATTTTCACAAAAAAATCCCATCCCTGTAACAAAACAGAAAAGTCTTCAGTGGCTCCAGGTATTCCATGTTCTTTTCTCCTTTAGAGGTTTTTAATCGAGTGTGCCTGCAAATAAAATAAACAACACTGAGAACAAAAAGTTCTAATGACACAGTTCTATGTGTCTTTGCATTCTTGCATTTAATTTAAAGATTTGATTTCATCTGTGTATGGGTGAACCAAAGTAATTATACTAAAAAGCAAAAGAGTTAATAAAACACAAGTGGTTGTTCATTCCCGGCAGATCTTACCTTCAAGAAATGCAAATTCATCTATGGCCTCTATTGCGTTGTCTGTGGATGCAAAAGAAATGAGTTGTCAGATTTTGAAGAGAAGACTGGTGGTTAAAAGAAGTGAACAGGTAGCCCATACAATGAACAAATTCAGTTTATCTATAAAATCAACAACAAATCAACTTTAAATGGCTGTTCTTTGGTATATAACATGGTTTTTATCATATTTAAAATGGATTAATTTTATGAGACTTTCTTTGCAACACTTACCCAGGTCTTTCCTTTGTAAAGTTTTCCTCTTTCCTTGCTGTGCATACACCATGGCATCTTTGGCAATCATCTCAACAAATAACTCCTATAGGAAGAAAGAAATACATTTATTTTAATTGATATAAAGCAGCAGAAGATCATTGTTTGGGGGCTTGAATTTTATTTGATGCATTCATTTTGAAAAAAGCAAACAACCAATAAAAACCAACCTGTCTAAACCCCCTTCTATCCTGCAAAATTCGTAATTCTCAAATTACTATTGGACCATTTTGACATAAAATTTAACTTCTTCTCATATTAGGGCAAATAAAGGGATTTTTACAGTTTACAATGTGAAGCCATTAAAGCCATTGCTTTTACTCTTGCACTATGTATTTTTTGCAGGAAGCATTTGTTCAAGGAGGAGGGACATGCAAGCTCCAAGCAAACACAATTTAAGTCATACAAGACAGGTTGCAATTGTCAGGGTCCTATTTTAAATATTTGCATCTGCATCAATGAAAATACATGTATTTTCCATCCATTCCCACTGATGATTTTAAAGCAAAGCTTAAGACCCACTTGTTTACTGTTGCAAATGAGTCCAAAATTGTAATTTTCTCTGATATCCGTCATTCATAGTTTTTGCATTATATATATCGTCAACTTTTTAAATGTTCTCATTGTCAAGTGGTTTTATTGCTAATCGTTTAATTCTATGTATAGTACATTGATTGAAAGCGCTTTATAAATAAAATGTATTATTATAACTATTATTATTATTAAATCAATTATTGATTATAGATAAAGTTCAGTCCCGAGACATGTGAAGCGATATTTAGTAGTTGCAAAGGTTTTGGACACAGAAGTAAGGTAAACCTGACTAAATATAAAATGTATAACCTGCATATGATTGTCATATTTCACACTACCATGTTTAATGCAGCTTAAGTGTTGTGAGGGCAAAGACAGATAAAATGGTACGTTATTTCCTCGGGTTTTTTTTTTTACCGTGGCTTTAGCGATGATAAAAACGGACTCCTGGCTGGCCAGTGACACGTCTGGGTCGGTCTTCATGAGCGCCTTGATGCGGGCCAGCGGCAGTTTGGACAGCCGGGTGTGGGTCACGGTGGCGGCGGGGCCTATCTGCTGCTGACTGCTCTCCTCCTCGGCCTCGGCCCCGCGGCACTCCTCCTCGCTCCCACACCGGTCGGACTCATGTTCAGTTGGAGTGACGGGTGTAGCCACTGTTGCTGCCATTTTCAGTCTCTAACCTAAATTTAATTTATAAAAACACACAAAATCACCACCGTTTACATGTCAGATAACAAAAACATCACTAGCAGCAGCGCAGCAGCATGTGCTTCCGGTCTCTACGTCGGCGGTTTGCGCTGATTCGTCAGGCAGACACGTTGAAGTCCCGCCTTTTCCTCTCCCGCCAAGTTATTGACGTTGCTGATTGGATAGGCGCAGGGTTAGGGTATGTCTTTTGGCTAGCGTTAAACGCCAATAAATAACCGTTGAAATGAATAATTGAGTTGAATTTACAGTGAAATGTGACGAGAACTGTTGATCTCTTCCACGGCTAGGCTTCTAGACACATTAATGCACAGAAAACGACAGAACTGCAACACATTAGCTAATTCTGGTTCAAAGTGGATGAAAATAGAACATAAAATGTGGATCTTACACCTGTTTAATGTGGAAAAGACCTGGTGTTTTCAAACTGGAGACTCCAAAAAAGCCCCTTGGCTACTGTGATAAACATACACCTAAAATGAAAAGGTTCCTCCTCCTGAATGCTTCAACACAGCATCGTGATCTCTATGGAAAGGTGAGAGGAATAACAATCAGTCTAACTGGCACAGAAATAGAGGAATAAATTCAATAAAGTCAATCTTTGACACATTTTGCATAATTAATAGGCCTGAAAAATAATTTATAAAACGACAGAAATGCAACATAAGACTACTTATTAAACCCTACTGCCACCAGGGGGCAGCAGAAGCACACAGTAACCGCAACAGTGCCATCTTTGCCAAGTTAACGTGAATAAACCATGGACTGTAGAAGAGTTAAAAACCTTTACACATCAAACACGTGTTTAGGAGCTTTAGTTAATTTAGAAGACAGCATATTCCTTTTTACCAAACGTTAAAGCTCCTTTAATCCCTTCTTCTTTTTCCATTTTTAAATATGCCCTGTTGTAATCATTTAACCCTATATAATTCAGAGTAAAATTAGTCATAAACGCCTGTCCAGGATTACCTAAATTAGACTGAAAGCTGACCATTTGAACACAAGCGTAAAAAGGGTGTTTTTTTTTTTTTTTTTTGATGCTGTTTTGTTTTGAAAGGTGACAACCTGAAGTTTCTTCCCAAACTGTCAGACTCACTGTAGCTGCTACTGGTGTTGAGTAATGCAACAACAAACAAAATATTTCTTCTGTTCGAGGCCTGTAGATGACTGTAGGTAATAGTCAACTGAACCAAAGTATGAAACCTTACCTAATTGTGGTTCAAAGTTGAAAATAGAAGAGAAAATGCGGATTTTACACCTGTTTTTTAAGGAAAAGACCTGGTGACTCCAAAAAAGCCCCTTGGCTACTGTGATAAACATACACCTAAAATGAAAAGGTTCCTTCTCCTGAATGCTTCAACACACAGACATCATCGTGGTCTCTATGAAAAGGGGAGAGGAATAACCATCAGTCTAACTGGCACAGAAATAGAGGAATAAATTCAATAAAGTCAATTTTTGACACATTTTGCATAATTAATGGGCCTGGAAAATAATAAAAGAAACCTTTTTTTGTGGAGAAAAAGATACATTTTATATTGACTTAACATACTTTACACATATTTTCATTACTACTGCAGACTTCGTTTACAGATTTAACTATTTTGATGCAATTGACAGCATGCCAGTTAGTTCCTTATATGGCTTGGTCTGGCGACATCACTAGAGAGGCGGGGATTTCCCCTTAATCCAGGCCCTCATTGGCTGTTGTAGGCTCTAGACAACTGGTCAATTGAGGTGTCAATCTAAAGGTCAGAGGTTGGCAGATATTTTTTCCTTACAGCATTGCTAATAATTGCCTGGAAAAACGTCATTACTAGAGCAAATACAGTGGACTATTGAGAACAACAATGATACATTTAAAATTATTTAAAACCAGTCCATGGATCTTTATTAATAATCATGTTTTTGGATTAAATATTTGATTTAGACTGTGGGGACTATTCCTGATGCAGTAGGACTGTATTTGATTGAATGTTATGATCAGAGATTCATCTTATGGTGAGCTGGTTCACTTTTGTTATCGCTTGTTTGTATTAGCCAAACAAATGCATTCATTGTGACTGCTTTAGTAATTTTATCCCTGAATGGCTTACATGCTCAGAAACCTTAGGATCAGAGCTTTCTGCTGATATTAAACATATGGTATACTTTTGAACAGCCATTTGTAATTAACTGAACAATTTTAAGGGTTTTATGTATTTTGGCCTAGTATAACTGTTTCTTTATGAGAGGCTGCATCAGGGTTTTACTTAAAATGAGCAGAAGTTCAAATAAACTGAATTACAAGTATAACATTTGATGAACCTATTTAATGCAATGAAATATATAATTAGTTAGCAGCCAATTTAATAGACTACAACTTTCAGTTTCCTCCTCAAACTTAAAACTGCAATGTCTATTTCTGCTTCTGCAACAAAGATAATTAAAAGCTTACATGCTGTCATTCACAGTGAAAACCAATATGTCTGCTGCATTCACATCCCTTTAGCCGGTGTCACATAACCCAATGAGCGGTCTGCTAATACAGTGGGTTAATAGGATTGTGAGGAGTTCTCACAAGTCCTCTAAGGCTCCATTCACATGTTCAGTCACTGTCTGGTTTAACTGCCTGAGAGACAGACATGAAGGATCCATCACTTCCAGGTAAGTTACCTTTCCTCTTATATTTCTGTCTTTAGACTGTTGGAAAGACATCAACAGTACTTCACTGATAAAAATGTGGCATTTACTTTCTAATATGACTCTTAAAAAAGATGTTTTGAGCTAATAAATGTGTTATTTAGCTGCTGGTGTACTTGTTTCATGGCTCTGGTGTCAGTCAGAATGAAATTACTCTGGGGTTTTGATGTGATGAGGGGACAGTTTCATGTGTGTTTGTCCTCTGTCTTTACATGTGGTTTGTTTCAGATGTTCATCTTTTTGACTGGTCACATTTAAGTTGTTTAAAGTTGTGTCAATGCAGACATGGCTGCTCAATAAGAATGAAAACCAGAGATGGGATGATGTAGTTTAAGACTAATATTTACAGCTCTCATGCCAAATATAAATGATATATGTTTAGTATACGTACAAAGGATAAATCCCTGCCATATGAGTACTTTTATAGGATTTATTCTTGCCAGGTAGTGGAAATTATATAACTTGAAAACCCCAGACTTCGTTATATGAACAGGTTCTAAACAATGTTAGAAGTTTTAGTAGGGAATAACTAAGGCTGTTAGATATTAGCATTTTTATCTAAAGGATGCTTAAATTGTAAACATGTTTGACTTTATATTTCAGGCCTTAAATTGCCTAGTGTAAGGCTATGTTCACACTGCAGTTAAAAGTGACCTGAATCTGATTTTTTTGCTCACATGTGACTCGTATCGGATTTTTTTCTGACAGTGTGAACAGCACAAGTCACACTGAATCTAACCGTTTCAAATCAGATTCAGACAACTTTTGTATGTAGATCTAAATCAGATACGTATCTGAATTTTTGGAAGTTGACTGCAGTGTGAACAGGCAAACAAAAAAATCAGATCTGAGAAAAGATCAGAATTGAGCATTAAGGCCTGCGGTGTGAACGTAGCCTAAATGAAGCAGTAGTGCCAAGTTTAGCAAAATGCAATCTCACAGAGGTTTTAATTGACTTATTAATATGTAAAACAATCCCACACCTTCATAGGATACATTTCCTCGTTGACTTTGAAGAGTCCATTTACTTACATACTGCATTTATTTTATATGACTACTTATACTCTCAAAGTAAATGGGGCAATAGTAACATCTAAAGAAAATAAAACACATAAGTTTATTATTAAATTAACGTCTAAATTTGTGCATTTAAATTGGCTAGACCTACTAATCCAGTATCTAAAAGAGGCAAATAATCCTGGCATCTCTGAGAGCTGAGCCTGTTGTAACTCAAGCTAAATTTAGCCCTCAATTACTGGGGCAAGGCACTTTATTACAGTATTATACTCCTGATTTATAAATGTATATCATCACTTATCATTGTAATTAGCCCCTGGTAGCTCTATTTGACTCCTGTGAGGTCTTAGCATTAGTTGTGATTTGTCAAGGTAAAATGTGCTGAAACGGAAACTCACACTGAGCATAAGTCCAGATGGATGAACCATCTGACCTCTGAACCTAATGTTCATTGTTTCTTCAAATGCTGAAATCAACAGCTTCCTGTGAAGACAAAAGAAACGCAGCATAAGAGAGAACGTTCTTTCTTGTTCTGGAAAAATGAAAACTTGGGCTGATTTAAAAAGAAATGTGCTGAGGCTTGAGGAAATGTGTCCAAAGAATGAGACCTGTGAGGAAAACAGGAAAGGTTCACACATCCTGCTTTTGTCTATCATTATGAATGAAAAAATACCCATTGAAATGATTGAACACAGTCCAAAAACAAACCAGCATCAGCCTACTATACGTCTGAAAAGTTGACAAAGACAGTGAAAAGGTGCAGGAGTCGTAACTTGAAATCATAATCATTGTTACATCAGCAACATAAAGATAGACACAAACTAATTTGTTGTTGTGGAAAAGGCCAGACAATTTTCCATGTGTAAAACAAAGTCAGTTAAATGGAGGTTAATCTCATTACCACGGCTCTAAACATAGTTTTTCAAACTACTTTTAGACACTGACCTCTGAGGTTTAAATGGCCCAACACTAAACTAACTTATGATCTGTCCAACACTTCCTTGAACTCAAGTAACACATTAAGACCATGCTTGAATTAAAAGTGGTGCTACCTCAGAATTTAGGCCACCCATACAGGGGGATATCAGGGAAGGCCTTCTGGGGCCCACGGAGGTCAAAAAAATCATGACTCATTGTAAAGCGAAGCTGTGATAACCACATTTTAGCCTATATTTAACCTGAAAAATCACTATCTCTATCAAAGCAACAAAAATGACCTTTATTTATTTATGCTGCCGAACAATATAGCATTTTCAAAATATAAACCCCTTTTCTTAAACAAAATTACCTTTTTATTTGTAATGTTGACAGTGTGGACAGGCACGCTGAACTAAACAATTTGAAAAGGAATGTCAGACTTCAAAGCTAAGCCGTGATCCGCACAGTTGTCAGGATACCAGAGAATAAAGTAGAAGGGAATAAAAGGTGAAAACTGAAAGTTAAGAGTAGCAAAAATTGGCAGAAATAAGTGGTGAAAAGTGGTTAAAGAGTAGCAAAAATCTGTTAAGTGTAGAAAAAATAGGTTTAAAGAGGCAAAAAGGAGATGAGGCAGCAAATATGGGTTAAGAGGGGGAATAAGTGGCAAAAATGGGCAGTAAAAATGATGAATAGCTGTTAAAAAGTGGCAAAAATGGGTTTAAAATGGCAAACATTGGCCAGAAAGCAAAATGCTTTTAAAAGTAGGACAAAATATCCTACAGTGGCACAAAATGGCAGTAAAAATGGTGAAAAGCAGAATAAAGGTGACGAAAATGGGTTGAAAATTTGGAAAAAAGGTAATAGCTCAACCCTCTATTTAGCTCCAAGGTGACTGTTAGCTAGGACCCCAGCACCAATGCTACTGATCCAACACACATGCAGTGATACAATCAATAAAAACAAAAGGGAGGGCCCATTCACTGGTTTTTCAGGGGCCCTGGCCTGCTCAGAATAATGCTATTATTGCTATATTGCTGGGTTCTCTTTTAAACAGTGCTTATTTTTAGAGACTTCTGTAAAATAAATAAACTTCCCATTGATATTTTATTTCAGGTCTCAAAACACGGCTGTGGCCAAAACAGAAACCAAACAAAAAGTCCAAAGATGAAGCTCCAAAGGTGGAGAAGGCTGTCAGGCCTCAGGCCTCTACCCCGTCTTGTACCATCCCACAGCTGACCGAAGCAGAGAGGATGAGGCTGTCCCCATTTGAGAGGGTCGTCTATGACATGGCCCACAATGAGAGGGTTGTCAATGACCTGATGCTTGGTCGGAGAGTTGGCTTCTACGAGCTTCGTGGAGAGATAGGGCAGGGGAATTTCTCAACAGTGAGGCTTGGCATCCACGCCTTAACAAAAGGTGAGAAATTACAGGCTGTTTGTGTGGTTTCAACCATTTGTTGATTTTATGAGTTCTTCTTTGGCATCCAGTTGAATCTGTGTGAAAATGTGTGTTTCTGGGAAGCCAGTTTCCTGTTATGTACACAGACTTCCAATAACAATTATACAACTTTGGTCTAGTGTTCATGTAAATAATCTCATCCCCTCAATAAGCCGTTCTGATGTAGATCTACACTGGAACAGCAAAGAGCATTTATTTGCTGTTTAAAGCTGCCACATTTTTCATAGCAATGATGCTGAAACAATCATCTAATAAAGTTACTTGCCAAAGAACATTCCCTCTTTTCTCTACTCATGTGCATTTAATGGATACATTTCACTGTTTTCTCATGTGTTTATCCCTTAAAGTGTCTGTTTTGTTTCTCTCCTCCCACCCTTATCCCCCCTCTCTGACATCTAAACCTCTCCTCCTCTTATGTCACAGAGAGAGTTGCTGTCAAAGTGGTGGAGAAGATGCGCCTGGATAAAAAGAGCCAGCCGATGACCTCCTCAGAGATCAGCTGCATGGAAAAGCTGAGCCACCCAAACATAGTGCGACTGTACGAGGTGTTCGAGACCAGCAGGAGGCTTTACCTGGTGATGGAGTATGGAAGCGGTGGGGATCTATTCTCCAGGATCACCACCAGGGGGAGACTTAATGACCTGGAGACTAAGCTGGTGTTTGCACAAATCATCGCTGCTGTGGAACACATGGTGAGGTTCAGTGTCAGGACCAGTTGTAATCTAATTCCAAACATTGTGCTCAGTCATTGCTTTTTTCTCATGGTTGGAAAAATAAGAGTTAAGTAGAGACAGAGTTAGACTTTTAAAGACTTCAATGGCTCACTTCAGTAATACAGTGTGTATGCAGGTGTACATGAAAGCATTTAAAGGAAGCCTGCAAATTAAAACATGCTGGCTTTGTTGGATTAACATTATATATATGTATGTTGTACTAAGAAACACTAGATTTCTGTGTTCATGCAATGCACTGTAGGTAATGATATAATATGGCTGCTTTTTTTTGTCTAAATGAGTGTCATCCTTAGAAATCCTTTCAGTTTTTTTAGCCCAAGTACAGCTTTAGTGACGAGAACAACAAGGAAGAAGATACTGTAATGTAGAGTGAGGTGAGTAGGCTATAGTCTGAAAGTCACAGGAAGAACAATGCAGCCATGTGACATCACTACCCACAATGCACAAAGTCTCAATTTTGGCAAAATGTAGAAATCTACTGTGTCGTCCTGTACCATATAAAGCAGTAGAAGGGCCCAAAAGTGTGTCATAGAGCCCTTTTCAGTGGGTGGCCAAGAAAAAACTGCACCAAAAAGTCTTAATAACTCTTTTAAAGCATGCTTCTTTTGTCTTGTCCATTTGGTTTGTTACATGGTTTGTACTGTCAGTGGTCTGAACTCTGCTAGTCTCCTTAAATTAATATGATTGGATGAAAGGTATTAGAAAATTGGGTCACAGTTTCACATTGAGTTGGTACTGGAGGTCCTGAGGCTCCCTCAGTTGAGAACCACTGTCATAAATTACACTAATGATGATGTATTAAAGACAATACATCTTAATATGCAGGGTTTCTTTCAAAGTAATTTTAAGCAACTAACTTTTTTAACACAGTAAGGTAACATAACGTAAACAAATCCCTGATCAAGAAAAAAATCCCTTTGTCTTTTATTTTAAAGCTACTATGAGGAGCTGTAAGCTGAGTGTGAGAGTCCTTTTAGGAGCACAGACGCCCTAGTGGTTAGGTTGCACCCCATGAACACGGCGGCTTTCACTGTCTTTCACTGCACATCATTCTCCACACTCTCATCCCTGTTTCCAGCTCTCTCCACTGTCCTATCCCTCTCTGATAAAGGAAAAAACCCAGAATAAATCTTTATAAAAGTTTTGGATTTTGACAAGATTTAAATGGGAATTATGTAATAATTTTTGGCCTTGGATAGTTATCAATAATCTTAGGGCAGAAATCTCTTTTAAGACAAACTCTTAACAGGGTATGCACAGAAGCATCAGTTTAATATTGGTATCAGCCTTGTAACAAACATTTGCCATTGACAAATAATGAGGCAAGACCAGATAGCAGTAGCCAGTGTTTATGTGTTGTGTCTTATCAAATTGGTGTCTGTATTTAGCAGAACTAACTTCTGAATCAGACTGATACTTCCTGAGAAGAGGAGAGCAAACTCTGATCTGTTTGCGTTATCCATTACAGGAAAAATGTTTGGCAAAGTGGGAGTCTTACAGGAAAGAAGTGGTGAAAAATGTCAGCCATTAGTCATTGGATTGATTTTTATTTTAACCTCCTGAGATACCATGTTACATTTGGGCTTGGTTAAAAAAAATCAATAATTTAGATAACTGTCCAGAATTTCCACTGAAGTTTAAGTAATTTTCCTGGGAAGTCTAGAGAACTCACATCTCGATATTTCTTGGAATTTTAGGGGGATTTTTAAATTAATTTATTATAATATATTTGCTATTATTATTTTGTACTTTCATGGGAATTTGGGGAATTTATTTTTAAAGTTTTGGGATTTGATTTGAAATTTGAATGGGGAATTTTCAAGGAATTTTTAGAGATTTTTTTGGGATGTTAAGGGGAACTTGTTTAGAAATATTTAAATAAGGTACATCAGTAAACTGGATGCTGGTGCTCCAAAAAGGACTTGCAGCATAATTTTCTCCAGATTTTCCATAATTTTCCATGGAATTTTGGGGGGGAGGGTTTGGTAAAAACTGTATGTAGAAGCTTTTCAGAAAAGTTAACTAAAACGTTTGGTAACATTTGTGGCATATGGGGTATTTTTAACAGGGATTTTTGAAATGTTACAGAATTTTTGGTAATGTCTTTTTTTTTTAATTTAGGGATTTTTTATGTTTTGGAAATCTTGGATTATTTTAAGGGTAATTTTCTGAGATCTTCTGAACTAGTGGAAATTTAAATCATACCTGACTGAACTGACTGAATGGTCCTTACCAAGTGGCCACAATACGCTCAAAATGTATTTAATAAATAAATGATGTTGTGTATCGTACGGTGAAATAAGCCTGTTGTCCTTATATGCAGAACTTTTTGGTGAAAACTACTTCCTAGATAAGCGGGAGGAATAAGAAATGCTTTCCAAATAAAATCACAGATCTCAGGAGGTTCAGTATTAGCATCAGACCATAAGAACTGGTGCGTCTCTACTCTTAACACGCCACACATTTCTGAAACTTTATAATGGCCCAAAGTTTTGGACTCCATCTTTGGTAGATCATCAGATCCACAAGGAATAAAGAACTTTGAAATATAAGCACTTTAAACCTGTAACTTCTACCATTAGTCATGCTCATTTTAAAAGTAGTGGACTGAATGTTTTTGAATTACTCTTTTTATGAAAATGATTTGTAAAACTGAACTCTTTTCATTAAGATGACTTTTTTTCTTTCAGCATGACAAGAAAATCGTCCACAGAGACCTAAAAGCTGAGAACGTCTTCTACACCACCAGTTATTGCATCAAGGTTGGAGACTTTGGCTTCAGCACAGACTGCAGCTCCACTGAGATCCTCACCAGCTTCTGTGGCTCTCCACCGTACGCTGCTCCTGAACTGTTCAGAGATAAAGGTTTCATTGGATATCATTCGGACATCTGGGCTTTAGGTATTCTCCTGTACTTCATGGTGACGGCCACCATGCCTTTTTTTGGGGACACGATGAGCAGGCTGAAGCGCTGCATCCTCCAGGGGGCCTACAGTATCCCCACTCATGTGCCTGAGCCCTGTCAGCTGGTCATTAAAGGCATGCTGCGGCCGGTGCCCGCTGATCGCACGCCTCTCTCCCAGATCACAAACTGTGCTTGGCTGCAAGGGCTTCAGTACCCCCCATCGTTCGCCTCTCTGCCTCTCTCTCCGGCTCACTTTGCTTTGGACAGTCAGACTCTGAGTGAGGAGGAGCAGGAGGTGAAAGCTTTGCTCTCAGAGCTGGGTATTCTGGCCGTTCATCTCCAAAACAACCCCTGCAAGGACTGTAGGAGCCCTCTGACCGGCACCTACCGCATCCTTCTGCACCGGGTCCAGAAGAAGAGGATGGTGGATGCTGTGGGTTATTCATGCCTGCACCCTGATGAGTACGAGAGCCCTGGGAGGTGGACTGTAGCCTCTATGGACAAGCACACTTCCACTGCTGTGTGTGCTATACTCTAATGGGAGAACTGGGCTGAGCTTACTCTGATTATGACTCTAAATCCAAAACACAAGTGACCATTTTATCCCTAACACCCCCCCAATCAGTCTAAGCTGTAGCCTGTGAGGTGTTAGGCTGCACGTTGACAGGCAGTCTTGTGCAATACTGGATCGAAATGTCTGACACTTTAAGGTTAAGCTGGAACTCCTGCCCCAAATGATAAGTCTATTAAAGCTTACAGAGCGGGGCCGCACCCCTCTTAAGTCATTACCTGTGTTCTGATTACCTCCCCAGACACCTGCTTAATGATACTTGACATTTATCAGTCACTGTATCTGCATCTGTCTGCATCGGCCACTGCATGTATCTGTGTCAACTTATCCTGGGCCAGAGATAATCCCAGTAAGAGACACTGAGAACATGCTTAGCCCAGCAGAGATTATGGAAGAGAAAATATGTCCCAGGACAAAATGGAACTAGAGCCACGAGTCTTAAGGATGTTAATGTAAATACAGTCTAATGTCATAAACGCCTTAATTACTAAAGATATCTATAGATTTGTGCAAATGTATGCATGTTTCATGATTGTTGGAGAAGTTTTGGAGCACATGGACGGTTTGATATTTTTCTTGATATGCATGAAACAGTTGGCATTAACTCTGTCATGTAACCTGCCTGAACTTATTCCTCTCTGTAATAAAATAAAAACAAACAAATGAATATGTTTTAGATTAATGTTCTCTCTCACAAGACAAGGCTAGAAGTCACAGGATCGTTTTAGTGTCTTTTTCTGTTGGATGCAAGACTCCAGTAGAGATTTTCTGTTTACACAAATACGCCCTGTGGGATATCTGATGATTTTCTCATCCTTGTAAATCTGGCTTTTTTGGGTAAAAAAGTTGACTCTTGAGCTAGTTAACTTACTGGAATTGAGTTGGCTCTGTTTGAGGACTTCCCGTAAAGGAGCAGGCAAGAAACAGAAAGTATTTTTCGTGTGAAACCTCCACAGAGTTAAGAAATACTAAATTCCTGTATGGTTTTTACACTTTAATTACCTCAATATCTAAAGTTTAATATGATTGATAGATTTCAAAAAGGTTTCTAGGGAAATCCCTACCAGACATTGTCTATATAAGGAGTTTGGATGTTCTCCCTGTGGATACATAGCTCTCTCAAAGGGCTCCAGGATCCTCCTCTAGTCCGAAGCAGGGGTGTCATACTCAATCACAACAGGGTCAGAATTTAGGTCTAACCTATTAGCTAAACAGGATCAACATTTAAAACTGTCAACCTCATTTTCACCAGTGATGAAATATGAAAAAAAAAATGTATATATCGCTGATGATAAATGATTCTGAGATTAAATAAAGTCAAAATGATAAGTTTAAAGGCTCTAAAGATGAGATAAAAGTCAAACTTATTGTTCTAAACATCACAACATGAAATTAAAAGACAAAATCATAAGTTTTAAAGGTCATAATATGAGATAAAAGTAAAAATTGTGAATTGAAAAGGATAAAACATGAGATAAAATTCAAAATTTCAAAACCATTTTTATGATTCTAGTAGGGGGTGCTCCAAGGAGAAAGACTGAGAACCATTGCTCTACAGACATGCTTGTAAGGTGGTTAATTTGTGGCTCTAAATTGCCTGTAGGTGTGTGTGTGTGTCTGTTTATTAATTTTATGTCTGCCCAGTGACTGACTGGTGACCAGTCCAGTGTGTACCTCACCTTGCCCAGTGGCACCTGGGATCCACACCCCATGACCCCAAACAGGTTAAGTGGTATAAATCATTTATGGCTGGGTGCTGACAGTAGTTGCTCTTTTCCACTTTACTGATCTTTCAGCTCAACTGCAACTGTCACTTTTGAATTCTCCTGAAGGAACAACAATCTTCATGTGCCAGGCATCACTCTTTACCTTTTACCTGCACCCAGTCAGCCAAAGCGAATCTGCAAATAACTGCGCACAGCTGCAGTGTTTACTATCACTGATTGGCACAGTGATAAGCGTCGTTCTGCAATAAAACGTCACCGAAACGAACCCCCAGCTCTTCGCCTGTTCTCACAGGAAGATGTTCACAGTCTGTGGGCAGGATCCAACACAGAGATTATCAGGGTCTCTTCTGGTGCCAAGGAGCAGTCTTGACTTGCTGTTTATGTAAGAATCTTGTCATTGCACAACATCCTTGGTGTGAATATACCTCTTATTACTTCAACATGAAACGTATTATGACTGCAGGATCGTCCTTTGAGGGGACAAAGGATGGATTGAGTTGTAGTCTTTGTGGCAGATTAAACAACCAACTGTCATAATAGAGGAATGATTTTAAAGCTGCACTGGTGCATATTTGGATAATTACTGGCTTTAAGAGTACTAGGACAAAGTCCATGTAAAACAATAAAAAGTATTGATTTAAAGTTCATCACTAAACAGAGCACTGTTATTTAGTTCTAAACTCATTTTGAATGCAGGCTTTTCTTATTACAGCATGATGCATGCCATTTCTGATGAAAACATCGCCTGAATAAGTGATATCATTCCAGTAGATATTTATGTGGTACGTATGTAATTTCCACCACTGGGGCCAAAAATATCATTTACTATTTCTGTTTTTGTGTCATTTGAAATAGGACTACATCCACTTGAAAATTATGGGAGTATTGAAATTGTTTTCATGATTCGTTAAAATTTGGGTGTTACTAACATCTTGCTTCTTCTCACCACCTGTCTTTGGAAATTGCCTTTATAGTTCCTTATATGGACATTAAAAGGTTAAACTCAATTCTAATTAGCTAAGGAGCACCTTGCATTCATCAACTTAAGAACACAGGTGCAAATTTAAGAAAAATCTTTAGAAGATTTTGGTGGATGAGGCCCATTGTTCTGCTGCATAAACCAAGTATGCTTAAGCTTGAGGTCATGACCTGATGGCTGGACATTCTCCACAGGATTTTCTCATATAGAGCAGAATTCATGGCTGCATCAATTACCACAAGTTGTCCAGGTTCTGAAGCAGCAATGCAGCCCCAGATCATCACACTACCACTTACATTTTTGACCACTGGTATCATTTATTTTTTAAGAAATGCTTTGTGAGTTTTTTATGCCGGATGCACACCTTCCAAAAAGTTTAACCTCCTCATCCCAAAAGTCTGGGGATCATCAGGATCTTTTCTGTCAAATGTGAGATGAGCCTTTTTATGTTCTTTTTGGTCAACAGTGGTTTTGACCTTGGAACTCTCCCATGAATGACATTTTTGCCCAGTGTGTTTCTTTTTGTTGAATCATGATCACTGACCTTAACTAACTCAAGTGAGGCAAGCAGGTCTTTAGATGCTGTTCTGGCTTATTTCCATGACATCCTGGATGAGCCATCGATGCGCTCTTAGACTAATTTTGGTAGACCAGACCCTCCTTGGAAGGTTCGCTATTGTTCCAAGTTTTTTCCATTTGTGGATAATGGCTCTCATCCTGGTTCACTGGAGTCCCAAAGCCTTAGAAATAGCCTCTCCAGACTGATGGATGTCAGTGACTTTGTTTCTCATATGTTCATGAACTGTTTTAGATCGCAGCATAATGCGTTGCTTTTTGAGATCTTTTAACATACTTCACATTATCAGACAGGTTCTATTGAAGTGATTTCTTGATTCAACAGGTCTGTGAGTAATTAGGTCAGGGTATGGCTAGTGAAAGTGGACTTAGCTTTCCAAAAGAGCATTTTTGACAATCTGTGTTTAATCCATGCAAAAACGATTGCTAAGATACAAATAGATGAAACATTTAAAAAAAAACTTTATCAATATTTGCCACAGTCTCTCCTAATTTTACTTGTTCAGAGTGGGCACTCATGTCCTGCCTAACCATAAAACTGCACAGAGTGAGCACATAAATCCCAAGCATTGGTTATGCTTTGCAAATAATTCAGTCACACCACTTAGTGCATTTAATAAAGAATCAGTGAGAAATTGTACAGCAGCCTATAGGACCTCTGTGTTTTTATATCATCATAGCAATAAAGATAGAGATTATCCAAAGGAACTCCAGAGGGTCATCTAGCCCCATGTTGCTCTGTCTCAACAAAAATGAAACTTAAAAGTGAAGAAAAGCTTCCTAATGATGTAAATAGTTCAGTCAAACTTGGCTCCTAGTATTTACAGCAACTTTATCCCAACATATACAGAGTTTATGACTTCAAGTAAATAAAGGTGGATGACCATGATAGGTCAGTATGATAGTGAGACACTAAACAAACCAGTTCTTCCGATGCTTAAATCACATCAGATAACAATGTTTACAAAGTCTTCTTTTTAATTTTAGCAGGATTAAGTTTGAATCTGATAAATAATATCAACTCACAAATGTCATGAGAGATATTTACATCAGTCTCATGATATCATACCATCTTTGATCCCTGCTGTATTAAAATTAAAACCCAATGAGCCAAATGAAGTATCAGCCCCACAAACAAACACTTTCTCTTCCGCTCTTCTTTCATGTTTATGTAAACCATGCCCTCTCCTTATCTTCACCCTTTCCTTAACCTCTGGGATTATCACTGGGAGCCAAGATGTCAGCCCTGAGAGCAAGTCAGCATTTGTTAGTAATTATTTGGCAGCCAAAGAGCAGCCCAGAGCAGTGCATGACAAACCCATTCAGTTCCTTAAAACATGGCTCAAATGGTTGCGAAAGTTAAAACTCTGACTTTTGTGGACAGTTTCCTTTTTTCACAAGTGATAAAGAGCACATGGGAATCAAGAAGCAGTTCTCAGGAAAATTACAAAGACAAAGATAAATTTCAGTCCAAGTGCTGATTTCATTGCATACAATGGACCTAATTAGTTCCCTGAATCTGAGCAACAAGCCTTTCATAAAGTGCTATATAAAAGTATTTTCCCCCTTCCTGATTTTTTGTCACACTTAAATGTTTCAGATCATCAAACACATTTTGATATTACACATAAATAACCCAAGTAAATACAACAAAAGGAAATACTTTTTCCGCAGTGCTGTATCTCTTGACAGCAGGTTAAGGAAAAAAAAAAGATGACAAAGTTGGATGATATCAATGACTTCAATGTTGGTTTTACGCCTAGTCAAACCTCAAGTTTGTGCCATTCCAAATTTTAGGATCTGGGACATGCTGGTAAAAAAAGAAAACATAACCAACAGAAAACTGGAAATCTAAATCTAGGTCAGTAAAATGGACAGTGTGTCTCTGTTTCTCTCTGATAAAAATAAGGCCAAAATAACCTCCCTTAATGCTTACGTGGGGCCTGTATTTAAAGCTGGCATTTTTGGAGAGGGGTCTGACTGCAGACCGTGGGCCTACATAGCAACTGTAGCTTAAGTAGCTCTGTTAGCTGTGTAAGCAGAAGCTAATATGTTTAAAATAGCTGTCAAGAGGACATTGGCCCTTAATGTGCTGTAATTTGGAAGCAAAGCATTACATTCACGTCAATGTTAATTATCATAAAGTTGGATTTTGTTACATTTTTCAGCTTATCTGGTGAAGAATTCTGCAAGGAGTTAGTTTTGTCAACAGAGCTGTCGGTCATGATCTTATATCTGCTATTTCTCAATATCAAAATCTACTGAAACAAAACAAGAAAACTAGTAACACCACTAAATCTTGGCTGAAGAAAAATATAATTGAATTGTTTTAACTTGATAGTTTGACCCACGCCCCGTCTGTCAGCATTGAGGAGGCAGGGGTTTGACCTTTTCTGCAGCCAGTCAGCAGGAGTAACACTTAGTCTCCTGGTTTCTCTCTCAGGTGGTCGTTTCTACATCCATCTACGGTGAAGATCAGTCTTAAAGCATTTTGAACCAGAGCAACCAGAACTACAAAATAGGTGAAACTGAATTTGTTCATTTTGAACCTGCTTATTTTAGTCCTTTATTCACATTTAAGTGTATGAACAGCTGCTCATACATTTTTCTTTTTTCAGAACTGATGTTGCATACAATGTAATGCTGCAGAGACAGAGCAGAAACGAAGCATAAATGTTTTTAAATGGGACACAAATGAAGCGAGACCGAACACGTCTGTGTGATTAACTGTCCCTGATAAACGGTATTTTTTCTAAAGACTTACGTAAACCTTTCTGTCAGCGAGCCAGAGGTGAGAGGGAGAGAAATTCATTCAGATCGTCAGTCAGTCACAGTTTATCATCTTTCCTCGTTAGTCCAATCATTGTATTCACACTAATGATGTGAACAAAATAAGAGGGTCATCTTTAGACTCATTAGTTCTTTGTAACAGCTTCATGGTGTGGAAAATAAGGTCAACTGGAACTAACAGCCATAAAAAGTGACATGGTATGTTTTCTGTAGTGGTCTGTTTTCTTTCCTATAGACAAGAATGACTCCAGCGCTGAAGAATGCAAATACATCTTAACCCACTCAAAGTGGTGAAAGTAGCATCCTGCCAGACAAAGTTCTTACGATTCCAAGCTTTAAGGATCATTGATAGTGTAGTACATGTCAAACAAGGGGCCTATCTTGCGCATAAATTCCCCAAAGTCAAACAATTTTGGTTTCTAAATGATCTGAAGGACAAAGCATACAGTCTGGGACTTTTTATCCTCACTTTATTTTTTCTAGATTAGGGAAAACGTACAAATGAAAGTGAATCTATTCTGACCAACGAACCGTGGGTGTTTCAGTGGTGTGAGTGGGTCAGAGTTCTGCTGTTCCCCGAATCTCTCCAGCACATCTTAATAAAAACCAATCAAATAAATGAGTTCAATGACTGTAGCACACTTAAGAAATTCTTGACTTTTGAATGTGCCATTGATGTCAGCCATTGTCTTACAAGAGATTGCGACAAAGAATAAATAAAGTTGACCTGCTTTATCAACAGATCATTTGGATAAATTGCAGATTGCTGTGAAATGACTCCAACAGTTCCTCAGAAAAACAAAACACAAGTGTTACATCTCTGCACAAACATTTTTCTCTAGTTTCTTGCTTGTAATAAAGTTATATAAGCAGCTGCCCCAAGATGTGTGTGAGCACAGGTCTTATGGCATTTCCTGCATAAAATGTTAAGTATCTTGATTTTACAGTTAAAAAGTTTGCTCAATACGCACCACTGCTTTCACTTCTCAAAAATAATATTTGTAGTATTTGTTCTAATGCCTGTTCTCAAACCTCCTGTGAGGAACTTTTGGTTTGAGTCTGAATTTGACATCCATGTAGATAAAGTAGGTCTGGTTTTGTCCTGCACATGTAGCTGATAGTGTTTTTCACCCAGAAGTCTCATCTTTTTTTCTGTCTAAGTCAACTTTATCCCCCATCGGGAACCTCTTTCCATGGAATTTTTTAAGAAAAAGAAGAAAAGATGAAAACAAAAAAGAAAACCCAAAGGATGTTTTGGCATTGTGCCATGAAACACTTCATCTGATATCAGCAGCAGCAGATTCAGGCACCAAATGAAGCTTAGCATAAGGTCAGTTAGGAAGACCATATTCTCTGGATTTAGTAGCTTATGCCTGCACTATTTCATACACTCCCTCCTTTTGCCCTCTGTCACATCAGAATCAGTAGTGCACTTCACCTGGTCGCACCACTGCTCCACTTCCTCTCTGCTGGCCTGGCAAATCTTTGCTGCCACTTTTAAATCTGGCTTTCTCCCCCATCAGTTCATTCATGGTGTGGTTCCGAGGGACCCTTAGTCCCTATGGACTAAGATGACTTCTTCAGCCATCACCACCACCACCAGTGTCTGGACTCCACAGGGGGATAGACCTTCCCGCTGCTCAGGGCAGACACCCTTCAATCACACTATGTCCTTGTGGAGTTCAAGCCCCAAAGAGACTCTGACAATAATTCAATGTCACATCTATGTTAATAAATAATATTCATTATCTCACATGTAAAATAAAGTGTTATCTTTAAATCAGTCACTGGTCTCTCCTGATTGAACTATTTGTTAATGAGGGGCTTGTTTACTTTTTGTTTACTTATGATTTATTTGAGACAGTTTCGTAACTAGTAAAAAACTCCTTACAGTGGCTTTAATAGCACAAAATAAAAACAAATAAATCAGAAAAAGCAATAAGTGATGTGCAAACAAAAGTCCCTGATGGGAATTGAACTGGAGACACTGTGGTTTCCATGTCTTTACCCCTATGATCTCCTGAACTCACTGATAACGTCGTCAACATTTCACAATCAGTTCATCCAGCTCCAGGAAGAAGGTGACATCTCTGATAAAGTGGTAGAAGAGTGTTAACTACCGGCTCAGTTTCCATGAACTTCAGGATTATCAACCATGGAAAATGGGAAGCAGGGACCCCAAAAAGCCCCTACTTTACTGATTTATGTACTCTCCGATATACTGTATATCCTCTTCATACAAAATCAACAGCTCCTGAATGTTATATAACTATCAGGCCTCTTATAAGTCAGCCTAGTGTGAAAATCTGTTTCCACCACCTTTATTGTTTCAGTTTATATTGTGGTCAAAGGGTGTTTTTTTTCAAAGCCCTAATTAAAAGTTGGGGCACTATATAAACTGTGTGAAAAAAAGACCGTGATTTCAAATACTTCTAAACCAATATTAAACTGAATAAAGGACAAACCAAGATAGTAAACATTGACACTGTTGTTTATTACTAATATTTTTTAAATATACATGGACACTAACTTTGAAGCCTTCAACACTATCCCAAAAAGTTGGGACAGCCTGTTTACCAGTGTTTTATATAACTTTTACTACAAGCAGCACTTTGAGGGCATCTGGGGACTGCACAGCAAAACCTGTTAGACATTTCAGAGTTGATTTTTACACCCAAAGTGTAATTTTAACTCTGTTCTGAGTTAAATAGCATTCAGTGTTGGAGTTATTGTACACTGTTAATGCATTCAGAGTTAATCAAGCTCTGCTGCCATTTCCAATCTAGGGGCAGAGTTTACCCATCATGCCTTTGTGCAAAGTTTTTAGATGTGTCTAGGTGTTGCCTGTTGTATAGTGATCACTGCTGAGTTTTTTTTTTGCTCATGTTTCTCATGGATTTTTTTTTTAAGTTAGACACTTCTGCACCATAAGTAAAGTTATCTACTGAGTTAGTGACTTCCTGCTTGTGAAATGGGGTGGTCTATAGAAAGGGTGGTGTGAAAATACTCATCAAAGGGTGTCCCCTGACTCTTTGTTTCATCCATACCAGAAAACACCTGTCTTTGCCACAGGTGTTCAGTTCAGAATGTCACTCACTAGTGATCATGAAAAGGTCATTGCAAAGTAATCCAAAAACTTCAAATGTTCACCTAAACTGAAAGTAAGTAACACTGTTGTGTTAAAATCTTTATTTTAGCATTTTTTTCCTATAATTAATTCCATAATTCCATAAATATTTACACCTTACAGTATTAATTGAGGATAACACTTTGGTAGTTTAAAATGATCCAATGAGAGAGTATATTTCTAACACTAGAAAGAAGTGTTAAGCTAAACTAACACTGGTTAGTGTCAAGAAGAATACATTTTAACTCCAAAAGGAATCATTCATGACAATTAACTAGTGTTAAGGTACCAGTTCTCTAAAAAGAGTCCAGTCAGCACTCTGTGGTGTGGACCTATATCTGCTCTGTAGAAGTGTCGGTATTAACTCTGACAGTGGTGATTTGAGTGTGCAGGTTTAGCTGTGTAAAGACAATAGATACTGAAGTTCTGAATGTGGAATTCTGTCTTATTTTTGCTTGATACAAAACTTAAGTTGCGCAACAGTGTTGGCTTTCTGTCATGGTATTATGAGTTTCATAGTGAGTCATACATTTATAATGGGAGACAAATGTGGGATTTATGCAGGCCGGTCTTGTACCAGCACTCCTTTACAGCCATGCTGTTGTAGCTAATGCAAACTGTGGTTTGGCATTGTCTGCTGAAATAGGCAGGAAGCAGTTCCTGAAGAAGGTGTGGTCTGGATAGAAAAACATGTTTCCCCAAATCCTTGTGTATCTGTCATTATTAATGGTGCCTTCACAGATGTGCCTATACCATGGCCCCTAATACACCCCCAGACTCTAGCAGATGCTGGCTTCTGATCCTTACAATAATCTGTATGATCCTTTTCCTCTTAGCCTCAACAGCCATTATTTTCAAAAACAATCCCAGATGTGGGCTCGTCTGAAACAGAACCCTTTTGTAGTTTCAGGTGGTCAGTCATCTCACATGAGCTTGTGAAGTGCCACCACCTTTACTGGGCTCTGAAATCATTCAGAATCTGGATGGTATTGATTTATGGCTTTTAGCATTCAGTATTAATTTTTGGCCTCTCTAAATTTCTTTTAATTGCATACTAATGACAACTGTGCATAAACTGTTGAACCATTTGCATTCTTTCACAAAGTGAAGGGCCTCATGGCATCATTAATAGTGAATGATGGAGCATTTCAGGGCCTTTAAGTCCCCCACATAATAGCAATGATGAAGTTGATCTGTTTAAACATGCACGTCTTGTCTTTGTGTTGTATTGAACTGAATATAAGTTAGAAGAATTTTCACTCACTGTATTATGTTTTATTCACATTTTACACAATGTTCCAACTTTTTGGAGCTGTGGTTTGTAATGGAGAACGGCTGTTCTGGTGGTATATCCATGTCATGGCTACCCATCCATTTCTGCAGACAAAACAGTGTAATCTGAGGCCCTTGTGTTGTTTTTGGAGAAACCATGGGGTGGCAGGGGTCCAGCAATTTAATTTGCAGAGAGCTAAAATGATATATTTACTTTTTGGTGCCTGGTACAGAACAATAGTTAGGTACACATACACTTTGTTGAAGGACTGTTTTAACTTCTTTTTTTTTTATTTGAAGTGATAGCTTTCTGGGAAAATTTCAGTGTGCATTATGAGGATTAAAACCCAAAGACCTCATCCTGTTTAGAAATAAAGTCAAAGTGACTTTCATTTGTGGCTTCAGCTGTCTGACTTCATTGCATCAATCGGATATCTTCCTGGTTCACATTCCTTTGATACAAAATGTCCTCTTTTGGTCAGTGACCCTTCACTGCAGCTCATCAAGGAAAAAAACCCAGAGAAACAGAAAGAGGGGAACACTACAGAAACATAACTTACACACTGCTGACACTCCATAAGAGTTTCTTTTAATCTTTTTAATCTGTTTAAAGAATGAAAAGAACCATGGAAATGTGGGGATTACTTCAGTCTTCATAAAGAGCAGGAATGACTTTAGAAAGTGAAACTTGTTGAACTGTAGGGAGCTGGCAGGTTATCGGTGACGCAGACCACAGAAACTTACTTCAGGCTTTTAACTTTTGGTATCCTGACTCTTTCCTTTATCCTTAAGGTCTTTGCACACCAAGTCCCTTTTATTTGTCCAAAATTTTCCACATGTTCAAAAGAAAATTGATCTCATGTTCTAAAGACGTTTGCACACTGATGCTGAAACTTCATCTGTCATTATTTATTCAGTACAAGTTTAATTTTATGAAAATTTTCCCATCAGTCCAAGACATTTGGGTGATTGACGATTCAAAACAGCACCTGCTGCCTCTGTCTCTCCCTTTTTCTCTCCCTCTGTCAAACAGAAAGCTCACTTTAAACACTGTGATTTACCTGTGTATGTGGATACCAACCATGGAAGTATAACAGATAAGGACAGAAGTTTGTTCTCATTGCCACCTAACAGAGACTGAATTAAAAAGTTGCTCTCCATTTCTCCAACTTGGTACAGCTGTGATGTACGAGTGATCCGAAAAGAATGCATCCATTAACAACAGACGCAGTGTGCAAACACCTTTACCCTAACCCCATGTGGAAGTTTATCTGATTTTATTTCTAAAGTTTTAGCGTGTACTTCTGTTCTGAGATGTATGGCAGCTCAGATGAATGGTCTGCAGCCAGACTGTCTTGGAATTTTCACTGGAAATAACATTTTATATGATTATGGTCAACTGGGGCATGATAAATTTTGTTTTTACTACATCTGCAATCCTTTGAAATGTAAATGAGAACTGTGCCAACAATTTTAAAGTATCTTTTTCTCATCCACCCAGAAGAAAACACAAATTGTCCAACAAAGTTTGTGGTCTGATATAAAGTGGGCACGAATCTAGCACACTGCATTTATTTGGGGGTAAAATCAATGCACCCTGTCGATGCAAGACACAGCCTCACTGCTAACAGCTAAGCCCAGTTAAGAAAGCATGGGATACATCACAGATAGATTCAAGCTGCAAAAATGGCTAGGTGGAGTCACTGCACTACCTGCCATAGCTGAAATCCATCTTCATTTGGCTGGTTTGTGGGTGCCTTGACTTTATCACTGTGCTGTTTGAAACTAACTATGCAATCTAACTTGCCTGTAGGCAAGTTTTAAAGTGTAGACAGGTGGCTAATGCTGCCAATTATGTCTCAAATTGAAACCAAATTGAAGCCCCTGTAAGGAGTTTTTTAATGGTTGTGAAACAGAATGAAATGAATGCTGATAACTCAGACAAGACAATCAGCTGCAAGAATGTTCCCATATAGTTCTTTTTAATGCCCTTAAGTTCAACTGTAAGGTCGGTGTCAGCCAAATCAATGTAAACCAGTGGTGGGGCTTTAAACTTGAATATGAGATTATGGGATTTATGATAATCCAGCTTTGTTTAATGGATATCAGGTGAAAATGTCAGCTGTGGATTGTGCCACTTTCATTAATTCTCCACTCTTCAAACTGATTTATTTTGCTCCTTTATTTAAAATGGAAAAATGCATAAAGAACAATTACACAGTGTGAATATAAAAATATGAAATCTGTCATTATATAAAAAAAGAGTCATTCTGTCTCCAAAGATGTTTCTTTCATATGTCACACACTCTTTTACACATGCACACAAACAGACTAGAAATACATTTGAAAGCTGCCAAGTAGTGGCTCATTATTAGCAGGCTCTATAAATCAGAGCAGCGAACAGTAACATAACACTGGCTCATATATATGGATTTTCTCTACACTGGCTAAAAACATTGTGAACATGCTGTTTGTCTAAAAGTGAACTGTGTTTCTTTACATTCACATTCAGCTACAGGGAAGAGCAGATGTGCTGAAACATGATCCATCTGGTTAAAGTTGATAGATGACTGCTGACAGCCTCATTTGTTTCCTTTTTCTTCTTTTGGTGGTCTGGAAAGAATAAAGTTTTTTTAGTATTCATCCTCTGGGTATTTCTGTTATGTTTTAAATTATGCTTTTGTTTTAGAGCGATGGTGCAATATTCATGACGTCTATGTTACTGACTTACCTAACTCCGAGCAGTCATTTTCTGGTCCACAAACTTTACCAGATCCCGCACCCATTTTTTGTTTGGATTGGCACAAACAGTTGTCTGTCTGGTCTGCCTGGCCCTCTTCTTTAGCATAAACCTGCACATTATTAAACAGTACATGTTACCCAGCCAGAAGTTTAGTTTTTATAAGTAATCAAAGACACAAGCACACTTTAAAAAAATGCCTAGGATCAAAAACTTCCTGAGTGTGTGGTTTGTTTCTTTTTCCATCAGCTTTGCCAAATTATTAGGATGTTATTTGCTGGAAAACAAAAAGGTAGCTGAGGGCCAAGAGTGCCGGATGTGAGATTTGTTACTCACACAACAGCTCTGAGGTTGCAATCCCCGTCTGTTTCCTGCATCCTGTAGCTTTCGATGTTCCTCTTTGCTCGGGATTGCAGTCTGGTGACATAGCCAAGGCAGCAATTACCATAAGAGCCTGGAGGGAGAGAAAAGACACAGGAGGGTAAACCTTGCATAAACATTATGTAGTGCAAGAAAAGTGCAAAGAAAAACAAAAAAGTTGCAACAACTTTCTTTCAGTTTATAAAATTGCATATACATTGTCACTAGATGCATCTAAGGATTGTGGTGGGGGGATTAGCTACCTTTTGCCTTGAATTCAACAAATATTTCCAAACTGGGTTGTCAAAGTTATCTGGAAAATCATAATCATGGTCCTGAAAATCACAGCCACCTAAATCTAATGCCCTTCAATATCAAATTTATATCAAAAACAACAACAACAAAAAAAACATGGTAAAGAAAGAAAGAAAGAAAAGATCTGTAATGATTGCTTAATTGTAAGCATAGATATGTAAATGTAGTGATATAAAACAGAAATCTCTTATATAAATGTTGATAGCAGTTTGACACTCTTTTCCTCTTTTTTATATGAAATAATAAATCACAGCAGCCAGCTTCTATGCTGATGAAGAAAGTGTCAACTTCACTTCACTGTCCACCAGTCCTAAGTCTGAAAAGTGACCTGTAGTTTGCTTCATGAAGAGTGTTCATTACTTCAATTAGCATTAACATCAAATTAATTAAACATGTCACAATGTCACTAAACCTAAGTGGTCTATAATACCATTCTTAGACAGATTTAAGTGTTGTGGTTTTGACCAGAATAATTCACCTCATTGAAACAACGGATTAAGCAGCAATGCAAAAGGAATGTGGATTGCGAAATACAGCTGGAGCACATTTTTACTTAATGTGGACAAACTGAGACCTTTCTACTTCTCTCACTCACATACATTAGATCTTTTATTTAAACCATGTGGTTCTCTTAAGGTGTAAGGCTCAAAAGTGAAATGCTGAATCAGCTGCCTTTACATCATTAAACTTTAAAGCAAAAATTTTATAAACAATCTCCATGCATTTTGCTAAAAGAGTCAGTCATAAGAATAGCCTGCTGCTTCCTCTTACCTTGTGCCACACTCAGGTACATGCAGGTGAGGAGCAGAAGAAAGAAAAGAGCTTGGAATTTCATGTCTGCTGCTGTTTTTACCGCCTCGCTGCAAAGAAACAGTAAGACTCAATCAAAGAGCAGAGCATGAGTGAAAAATCTGAGACAGTTTCCCACTCCCCCTCCTTACAAGGGAGATTTTCCATCACAAACTCCTCCATGTGCCCTATTGTGAAAGTTGTCCCCTGATTAAAATCATCTTGTCTGGTTTCCAGCTGTGTGCAGCTGTCTCATCTCAAAGGCTTTGGGTGTTGTTTTACACTAAACCAAGTGTTTTTTTCTTCCCATCATGCATTTATCTCTGAAAAGCGAAAATCTCGCACCACATTAAATGCTTGCAAAATCAGTTTTACATAAGCACAAAGACTAACATAAATAAATGGCTTCAGCAGCCTGCAGAGAAACATACCTTCTCTCATCCAGTATTTCGCAAGATGCTTGGGAGGGAAAACTTCTGTCCACTGCAGCTCAAGGTGATTCTGCGCTCTTATGTCTCCAATCTGCCCTCCCTCCTCTCAAACTTTCTCTTTTACCACACCTCTTCCGTCTGCCAACACCAGAGGTTTACAACTGCTCAGTAGGAGTGCAACTTGATCACTGAACTACCTCCCACCCTTTTCACACTCGTGTGTTAATACCACCCAAGTGCATGTGATATAACCGCAACATGTGGACTTCACCTTTCTGGGATTCTTCTGTAAGATCCTGAACTAACTGAGGTATAAAAGAGAGACAATGAGACTTTAAAATAATATTCCAAAAATGATTTTATTAAGTAGTCCTTGGAATGAAATGTTTCTTCACCCTGATGACAAAGGTCACGACAAACAGAAATTCACTTCAAGAGCAGCTAAAACAGTCACATTTTTCATCGTTTTGGCCTCACAGCTAGAGGGTCAACAGTAGAAATTCATTGCTCAACTACTGTAGAGAGGGTCATGTCAGAGGTGCTGCTTGTCAGCAGGCCATGTAGGAAACTGCTCAGGTACACAGCCTGGTATGGGGCCTGAGAGCTGACAAGCTCAGTCTTAAAATGTCCTTAGTTTGCTACGACAGCAGGAACAGTCTCTAACTGTAACTCTTGTTTCACTGCTCTACAAAGCGTACATTATTTCACTAAAGTCACTAAAGAAAAATGAATACTTCTAATTGTATGTAGATTTTTATTGTCATCATGCACATGCTTGAATTACACTTTTCTATGTATACCACTCAAGGTTATTTTAGATTTTTCGTTAGTTTTTATTTTATTTCGTTTTCACTTTTGCGTTCAAATTCAGTTTAGTTTTTATTAGTTTTGACTGCTGGTTTGTCGGTTTAGTTTAGTTTTTATTAGTTTTGACTGCTGGTTTGTCGGTTTAGTTTAGTTTTTATTAGTTTTGACTGCTGGTTTGTCAGTTTAGTTTAGTTTTTATTAGTTTTAGTGTTAGTTTTAGTTTTTTTCAGATGCATGTCAGGGCTGAGTGGACATCATATATTTTTAAAAATATATTCAAACAGACTACTCTTCACTTATCATGTTATTTATTTAAAGATGATGTTTGAATACAACTCCAGACATAAAACCACCACTGTATGAAGTCTTAACCAATCAATTCAAGCAATTTTGCATGCTCCAGGCTTAGATGTAGGTGCCAATCAGTCTGGTTGTGTTAAAAACTAAAACTAAGGATATTTTGTCTCTATTTTTATTTTGTTTTAGTTCATTTTGAAAGCACAGTGTAAAATTTTAGTTTGTTTTTGTCTTTTTAGGTAATTGTTAATTTTAATTTAGTTTCAGTTAACTAAAATGATTTTTGAATTTTAGTTTAAGTTATTTAGTTAGTTTTAGTTTTAGTTTTTTTTTTTTAGCTCTGTTATGTTGAAAAATAACACTCTCATCAGTGTAGTTTAACTATATGTAGTGGACCAGTAAAGTGTTACATAAAACTCTATTGGTTTAATCAACTCTGTCAGGTTTGCTGTGTATTTTACTTTAAATGTGACTTAACTCGACAACCTAGTTGGAGATCTGTTCTCTTGTTTTTCTTGCCAGTAAGATTATATTTCACTGTACAACTCCTTAGTAGCTACTTTTTACTTCTACTTGAGTAGATTTAAAGACCAGTAATTTTACTTTTAAGTACATTTTATTTATTTATTTACTTATTTATTTAATCAATGGCATTTATTTACAAAATAATAGATAATACACATTAAAAGTTGAGGGTTAGGGAAGAAAAACAATTAGTAGAGATACAAACAAAAAAAACCAAACATAAATAAAACAGAAAGATAAGAACAGAAAGGCATAGGAAAACAAGACAAAACAACAAAACAACAAAACAACACAATCATCTTAATGAAACAGATTAGCATATTTCATGATGTGTTTGTTTTGGTATTTTTCCTTTTATGTTTATATAGATTTCCACATTTTCTTTTTCCTTTCTCCTCCCATGAACAAACTTGTGTTTGTTTCTGCTGTGGCTTGAATTCTGCTAACTTTTTTGAATCGAGGTTTGTACTACAATGAACACTTGAACAAAAATAAAGTCCCCATTTGACTCTCCTATCAATGATTGGAGAATAATTTTTGCCCAGACTCAATAATCACCCCTGTGTTCTGTCATGAAATGTCCCATTTCATGGTCACAAACCCACTCAAATATGGGATTCTTTATTGATCTCATTTAAAAATTCCATTGTTCTTCATCACATTTCCTCAGCTCTTGTAAATTCGATAATCTCTCTCATCTAACAGCGCTGCAGATGTGTAACAACTTTCCAAAATAGGTTTATAGTGTGTCTGTTAAGTGTTATGACATCTAATGAACTGGACTGTTGTGCTGCAGTTATCAACATCTGCATCATATTTGTTGGCCTCCCTTGCCTGAAGTCGTACTCCCAAAGAAAGCTGCCTGCTGTTGATAAGCCCTTCATGATGCATTGTAGTGTTTGTAAAATCTGTGCTTGTGGAAAATCGTGGGTCATTCTTTTCCTGCACACCTGTAAAGTTACACCTTTTAATTTGATTACCGGGATCCCTAAAAATTAAAAAACTTAGACTTTCACAAGATACAAGATACAAACATAAACAAAGGTTGAACAGGGGTGTGATTAGGTTTCATGTACTTTTTAAGTGCATAGAATGAAAAATTACTTTAGTTTGCAAGCTTTCTGTCTGCAAACCTTCAAGTCTGTTTATGTTACAGGCAATGAGCTGGCAGTAGGAGGGAAATGTGGGGGCGTCTGGGCTATTTAACCCCAAATAACCCTCAATCCCATCATGGGAATTCTTACTAGTGATACTTAGAACCAAACACAAGTCATTAAGTCATGTTGCAAAAACCACTTGGGGTAGTTTTCTCTCAGAGAAATTGCCTCTTTTAATGTTTGCTGGACAGAAACCTCTTCTTTTAAACCTAGCCCTTTCAGATTTTGTTTGTAGTATTTTGATTACTTGAAAAGTTTCAAAACTCACTTTGCCTCTGCCAAGAAAACAATTCTAGGATGAGAAACGCTGAATTTTACTTCTATTTTTTCATTTTCAGCCCAGTAGACCATTTAGTCAATGCATAATCCAATAAAACCTGATTCAAATAGGTCAATACTGCTTTCATTAATTTCTAAATGCCAGATAAAAAACACCAATAAAGAGCCATAGTTAAAGGCATCACTGCCTGCTGTGTGCTTTGCATACATATGAATACGTTCTGAAGAAACAGGGAGGGTTTGACTCTTCTCACCCGGCACCTACAGCTCCCCCTCTATGATTTGATTGCTTCCAAATGCTGTTGCGACATGCCCTGACCATGTTTGTCTGAATCGTCATCACAGCAGTGAAAATCTGTGGGCAGTGTGTCCAGATGCAGGTCTATTTGTAAGACACTATAAGACATCAGGATGTTTTATGGAAGAAAGACAAAAAGATGAAGAAATCATGATGCATTATTTGACCTAATGTATTCAGAGAGCCAACAAGGGTGATATTTGATATTAAACATCTCTCCCTGAACACACAGACATTTATATGGTGCTATAACGACAGTTTCCATTCTTCTGGGAAAGAGCAAAAGAGTTTGAAAATCTGGCAGCTGAGATGGAGTCAAGCACTGGTCCAAGTGATATTGGCCCATAGAGCTGGAAGGGATCATGATCAGCGGTTCTCGTCATCATGAAGCAATGCATGGATTTATGCACAAGAGATATTTTTTATTTTGAAACGGGAAATGACTCTCTCAAAGCTCTGAAAAGTATTCAGATTTATAAACCACATTTTTAAAGGGCAAAACACTGCACACCTCACATGTACTTCACAATAAATTAACTAATTCTCAAAATATCTAAAACTAATGACACAGCTTCACTAAATTTGCAAAATGTATTTATTTTTAGTATTAACTAAACATACAAAGAAACCAGAGATGTCTAGCTTTCCCTATTTTATAGCTTGTGCTTTAACTCAGAGTTGTTATTGTGTCCCAAGCATCTGCAAAGAATTTCTTTACATGTATGTGCTTAAAACGGTGACCATACCACTGCAAGATTAAAAATACCCATGGGACAAATGAGTACCTGAATGCAAACATAGACAGATTTTCTCCAGGGTCTGTGGAGGATACTTCATTTAATGCTCCTGTGAGGAGTAATACTGGTAATGAAGAGTCTCAAATTCATTTTTACAACCAAGGACAGTAAACCAGACCATCAGAGAGAGGACTGATTATGTCCAAACAGTGATCTTTCAAACCTGTCACACCCTCTGCGGACAAGTTGTCAGACAAGACAAATAACTGCACACTCTCAAAACAGTCTTTCTAAACCTCCCCCGAAAAGATTCATTGGGGGTTACATGTTAGACATTTGAGCCAAACAAGGACGATTTTTTTTTCGGAAAACACAAGGTCAGCAAAGGCATAAATTGCCTCACTGTCCACAGGGGTGCTGTGTAAGTCAACACAAGCTGAATGTTCCTCACGGGAGCTTTAAATACCAAAAGAGCAATGACAATAGCTGCTTAATTTATGTTGCTGGTGGAGTAAAACTTCATTTCACATTTACAGAGTTGTCCCTATGCCACTCCTGTCTTTGCTGTGTGCAGAGAGTCACTGTCATGTTGGAAGATGAACCATCAGCCCAGTTTGAGGTCCCGAGTGCTGCTGAGCAAGTTTTCATTGAAGATACCTCTAGCTTTCCCTCAACCCTGACCAGTCTCCCTGTCCCTGCTGCTGAAAAACACCCCCACAGCATGATGCTGCCACCACCATACTTCACTGTTGGGCTGGTATTGGAAGAGTCATTTAGTTGCTTTTTAAACTCCAAGCAGGCCTTCATGTGTTTTGCACTGACGAGAGGCTTCCATCTAGCCATGAAATGATGGTTGTACTTCTGGAATTTTGTTCCATCTCCACACAGGATCTCTGGAGCTCAGTCGGAGTTGCCGTAGAGTCACCTCTCTTACTAAAGCCCTTCTCTCCTGGTTGCTCAGTTTGGCCATGCGACCAGCTCTGGGAAGAATCCTGGTTGTGCCAAGCTTTATCCATTTGAAATTTAAAAGGCCACTGTGCTCTTGGGAAGCTTCAGTGCAGCAGAACTTTTTGTAGCCATCCCCAGATCTGTGCCTTGCAACAATTGTGTCTCTGAGCTCTGCAGGCAGTTCTTTTGACCTCATGGTTTGGTTTTGCTGTGATCTGCATGTCAGCTGTGAGGCCTTCTATAGAGATGTATTTGCCTTTCAAAATCATGTTTAATCAATTCATTTTATCAGGTTAGAAACATCTCAGCAACAATTCAGAGAAATGGGAGGAATCGGAGGTAAATTTCAAATGTTTAACAAAGAGTCTGAATACTTATGTCAATGTGATATTTCAGTTTTTCATTTTTCATGACATGTAAAAAAATTCTAAAATTCTATTTTCACTTAGCCATGACTGGGAATTGAGTGTAGATTGATGAGAGAAAATTGATTTCAAACGATTGTAGCGTCAGGCTGCAACAAAACAAAATTGGGAAGACTGAAGGGGATCTGAATACTTTTTAGTGCCTTGCAAACAGCAGTGACTCCCCCTCACTGCCTGAGGAAGTCATTAGAAACGCTACATCGCCATCTAGCGGTCAGAAGCGGGACCACAGAGAACAACCGTCCCTTCCACGGATCCAGCACTGTTGAGGACGGTTTTCCGGTTACCTCCATGTGATCCTGACCAGGTTTTCCGGCTCCATCACAGACACCTCCGTGTAGGCGTTACCGACCGGTTTGCCTCCGTAACAGCAACTAAGCAACCACCAAACCAGCAGGTTAGTCAACAGTGAGTGCAAGTCATCCTGACTACTACAGTTTTATCAGTCAGGGGTTGGACCTCAGTCTGTTAGCCTGCTGTTAGCCTACAGGTCCAGTCTCAGTCAGTGACACGGTGCTAGCTGTCACTTCTTTTAACTGACTCTGATTAGCAGCCTGCTAGCTTGCTAGCGAAAACCACATGGATCCTCAAAACACTGACACGAACACTGAGGCGAAGATGATGATGAGCCATGCTAAGACCCTCAGGCTCCACACCGGGAATTTAGTCAGCAGAAGCTGCCTGAAAAAGAAATGCCCGGGCTCTCCCAGCGAGGAGGTAAGATAACTTTAAACCTGCCAAACAAATTTCAGACCTTTGTTATTAATATGTGTGTAGTTCTGGTGTGATAAGATAACTGAGCTAATTAGCTTAGCTTAAAGTTAACGTCTGGCTTTCTGGCTAAATGTTTAACTAGCTAGCTAATTACACCATTGGGTGAACTGATAATAAAGCAGGTGTAACATTATATAAACCTGCCATAAAACGGTTTAAAAGATTGGTTCATTTTTATCAAGTTTTTCAAACGTAAAGCTATCGAAGTCCAGAGTTGACTTACGTAATTTAGCTAACTCTATGAAGCAGCCTGAGGCGAATAGTTAACTGACAGCGACGTGTGATGAATGAATGTTGTGAGATTGAGGTGAAAGGATCAGACTATCAGTATCCTCTACAGGCAGGTGCAAGCAAAGTGTTTGTACTATAAATTTATTCAGATGGCCACGAGTCATATCTACCATGCTTTAACTACGCAGGACATTTGATGTTTGAAAATCAGTGTGCTTAAAGAAGAGTGTACTATTATTAAAGTAATTCCCCAATGGCCATGTTAACACTTCCTCAACTTTGTTTTTCTTGTCTAACAATCAAACCCCATATATATTTAAATAAAAATGACTGTATAGTGGTTAAACCTAGTGAATGATGGCATTTTTTTCATAATAAAAACACAAGGTATTTTACCTATAGTCAAACTGGCCTGACCTGAACCCCATAGAGAATCTATGGGTTATTGTCAAGAGGAAGATGAGAGACACCAGACCCAACAACACAGATGACCTGAAGGCTGCTATCAAAGCAACCTGGGCTTCCATTACACCTGAGCAGTGCCACAGGCTGATCGCCTCCATGCCACACCTCATTGCTGCAGTAATTCATGCAAAAGGAGGCCCAACCAAGTATTTAGTGCATTGAAATGAACATACTTTTCAGAAGCCTGACATTTCTGTTTAAAATATCTTTTTAATTGATCTTATGTAATATTCAAATTTGCTGAGACACTGAATTTGGGGTTTTCATTATGTGTAAATCATAATCCTCAACATTTCAAGAAATAAAGGCTTGAAATATTTCACTCTATGTGTAATGAGTCTATATAATATATGGGTTTCACTTTCTGAGATGAGTGACAAAAAATATTGAACTATTTCATGATATTTTAATTTTCTGAGATGTACCTGTACTTTTAAGATGATCAGGTGACAAATAACACATAAATCTTTGAATAATGTCAGCTTCATGCAAGAAGTTGGATATTTTTGTGAATAGTAAGTTATTAATAACTCAGTGCTTTTCCTCACATAATTACATTCAAATCACAAATTGCCTCATTATTTTTAATGATCCAGGGGGCCATGCTGTCAGACCCCTGTACCTGGCTATGTGTTCCACTAGACTGACTACTCGTTATGTCTTAGGAAAGCCCTGCAAACCGTTTTAAAATGGCTGAATAAAATTAAGAAGCATGTTTCAAAACTTTTAAAATCTTTTTGCTTAGTTGTCTTGAACTCAAATGTAATAGATGTAGCCTAATATGGTATTGCCCATTCACAGCACTTTTTAACCTTTATACAGTCAACTGTGCAGTCACAAGGCTGTCTTATGTTCAATGGAATGAGGGCTCTGGAGTCAGAAACATAAATTGTTTTCTATCACTAGTATCACCCCTCTCTCATGACATGAATACTGCAGTAGGGCTGGTTTTCTTCATCCTCACATGGTTGAGTCTCTTTGAGTTTGTCTTAACCATCATCCTCTCTCAGCTCACCTTTAGGATTAAGTTTGTGTGGCATTTGTTACAAATATTTTCAGCTCATCTGTACACTTCTCTGCTGTAGCACAGCCTATACTCGCTTTTATGTAAATATTTATCTTTAACAATAAGGCATTCATCAGCACTTGAGGTTGACAGTTCTCCACTCATTTTCCCGCACTGTGAGCTGGTTTGGGAAAGTTTCTGAAAGTTATGTCATTATTTTTATCAAAGGTCAGAATGTGATATACTGCTTTTCAAATGGTTTTTTGAAGTGCTGAGAGAATACAGACACAATCAACTTACTATCTGAGTTTCAGCTCCCAAAAAATGTATCAAGAGTTTCAATTTAACTTTGTTTTTTCTGTAACATTTCAGCTCCAAGACTGCATTCAAGCAACACTGAGCGACTGGTTTTCTGCAACAAAACCAACATCTAAGGTGGGGAACAGCTTTCTAAATGTTCTCTAAGGAGTAGTCACCAAATTCAAGCTGTCCTGCAAGTGTTGATTGAGTTACACAGTAATTACATGAAATACATTTGTATCTGAGTTAAGGTCAGATCTGCATTAAAGCTGTGTTGCCACTCTGTCATGACGTCAGGGCTCTAGTGCATGGGAAAATAAGATATCTGTAGTGATGGACATCAAAGGATGCCTCCAGGCTGACTGAAAAGTAGCTGTCATGATGAATGTTCATGCGGGGCTGGCTGCCAAAGGCGCCATTCCAAATCTACGTCTGTCTGCTGGGGTGGGAGGTAGGTTTATGGGGAGATTCAAACTTTGCTCTGAGGTTTTGCATCAGAATATCTGGAAACTTGGTATCAAATAATCTTTTATTGCTGAACTTATTTGTTCTGAAAAGAATGAAATCAAAATAAAAAGAGCGCAAGATCTAAAGTAGTGAAGCATCTTTCTTGCTTAAACCCCCCCTGCTTTGGTTGTTTTCTTAGACTCAACTAATCTGCTTCAGCTGTCATCCCCATGCCCTCTGGACTCATATGGGACTGGAGGAGGGGTTGGAGGCGTTTCAGTTTTAAATAGTATGAAATGCAAAACTCCAAACCCTTTTCTGTACCTGTTGGATAATGCCATAAAGTTGAAGTTGTGGACTACCAGTGTTAACATCAGCAAATATCCAGCAACTTTTGGCTGATTAACAGTTACTTTTTATAGGCCATGATCTGACTATTAAATCAGATGGCAGATTAATCGGTCGAGCCCTACATATTACATCAGTAAACACAAATGTAACTTTTTCACGTTTTATTTCCTTTTGTCTCATTCATGCTGCAAACTTGTTCAACACATGAAGACAAAGAAGCAAACACCATAAGAGCCACACATGGAGGTTGAGTTTTTCTGCTCATAGATGATTGTAGCTCAATAACAGCCAGTGTGTTTGGCAACTTTATGACTCAAATAATAAATGGTTATCTTTCTCACTGTCCTAAATTACCAGCTGTTTATGTTTAAATCCATGTTTTCCAAATAATAAAAAAAAGAACAATTTTGAACATATTTTAGTTGATTTTCTCAAGCGGAGTGGCCACCCTCTCTTGCTCCAGTGGGAGACATTTGAGATATCAATTCACATGCCTTATTGATGTGAACAAAGCAGGTTTAAACAAGTCCAGAATAGTCTGTAAATGTTTTATAGAGATTTAAGTGCATAAATCAATCCTGTTAGACATCAAGTATAAACACAGTGCTTTTTGGGGAAAGTAAAAGTAAACAAAACTTCAGTTTGTTTTGAAGAAGAGTCCACAGGGAAGCATGTATGAAAAACAAAATGACTTCTCTTTTTTTTTGTTTACTTTTTTGCACAGAGCTAGTTTTCCATTGTGCCATCACTCGCTCTGGCGCACAGAATCAAAAGTCTCTTATACAGTTCAACTCTGTGAGAGTTCTCTCTTTTGTGACATTTGTGTTATGTAAAGTCATCATTTTAACAGGAATATCACAGCATTTCTACATTTTACCAAAAAGGTCCATTCTATCTGAATAATATCTTTTTTTTTTTTTTTTACAGCCAAGCATTTTCAAGTGTTTGATTACCTTGACACAGCTAACCTCCTGCAGTGTTCCTTAGAGAAGCCATGTGACTTTTCACCTCATCATATACAGGTTTGCACCTCCTGCTGTCCCACAGCATCTTGAGGATGGCATTCCAGGTATGGGGCAGTATGTATGCTCCCTCATCAGGGTGCACTGTCCTAATGGCCTGATAGTATTTGGTGTTCTCTGGCCATGGTGTTTTCCCAGTCCATGATGTGGTTTTCCCTTTTTCATTGGTCTGAAATGGCTGATTTTTTTAGGTTCTCCTATTCTTCCGACTTGTTCTTTGATAGCTTGTATGCACCTTCCAGATGTTTCTCTTTGACATCATGTGTGGTGTTCTCTCTGGTGGTTGCAGAACGATCTTCCTGTTTCTCTGATGTATGTTTGATTACATGATAGACAGGATATTTGATTCAATCAAACGGAAGATGAATATAATGTCATATACAAAGCGCCATGCTTCTCATTCGGTAAAACAGCACACTAGACAGAATACAACAGAAAAACATCTGGAAACAGAACAACCCAAAACCTGCAATTTTAAACCACTGTAAAAGGGAAAACCCCATCATAGACTTGGAAACTTCCAAGACCATTCAGTCAGAGAACAATCAGTAGCACCACTGGATCAGGGAGGCCACTGAGATCCAGAAACAGGCCAATAGGACTTGGACAAGGGGGTGTGGTCATCCCTTCAGACCAAACCTGTATAAGATCAGCTGATAACACTTGTCACAGCAACATCGCATGGCTCCTGAGGAAGACTGCAGAAAATTTAGCATGTTGAGGTAATAAAATACCTGAAAATACTTGTCAGTCTATACGAAAGCACAAGGAAAAATAATTCTACAAATGTGTTGTCTGAACAGGCCTTTGATCATCGATTAAGTGGCTGGTCCCTGAAGTGTTTTTTTGTCATGCAGGATTTTCCGGACACACTGGACTGCTCAGTTCTCCAAGGAACAGATGCTATCACACCTGAGGAGAGGGAGGAGTTAAAGGTCTCAGGTGAAAAACGGATTCTGGAGTATTAAAAAAATACTTGCATTGCATAGAATGACAGATTACTTGTGTTTTATTTTGATTTTGTTCTTGGAGCTTCAATCAGTGGTATAATTTATAAATTAATCACAAAATAAAATAATACGATATTGAGCTGTTAAATTTGAGCTACAGACACTTTCTAATGCCAGAATGTCTTAGGTTTTTTTTGTTTGTTTGTTTGTTTATTTTTTGTTTTTTCATGTGCGGTTTACCGAAACACTCTTGATTCACCTTTGTTACATGGTATAATCTGGTTGGAGCCAATTAAACATTTCATGAATTACATTTCTTAACATTACTAATGTTAATGAAACTGTTAGGTTTTTTTTTTTTTTTTTTTTTTTTTAATAAAACATCTGATCAAGCGTTTGATTCGAGTAGCTCTAATGAATGATTTTTATGGTTGTTTTATTTTACAGCTAAGCTGTTCCTGTGTGAGTCGGTCCAGTCTTCTATCAGAGATGCAGTAGAGATGGGTGAGATTTACTTTAATATACTTTAAGGGCATTTCCTTGTCCCGAAAAATTACGCACAATAAATATGAACCCTTTTTTAACTCTTCTTGTGACACTACTTGTTTGTGTCTCATCACTAGCCTGTCAGACACTCGCTGTGTCCCAGCTTGACTCCGTTATCATCGCACCACCCGGGCCCCTGGAGGGAGACAGCCAGACATTAGCCCACCTTCAGCCAGCCTGGGAGGAGTTGGAGGCTCTGGTCAGAAGCCAAAAAATTGCTGCCATCGGCACCTCTGACCTGGACAAAGACCTGCTGGAACAGCTCTACAACTGGGCTCAGGTGAGAGGATGTCTGACGTCTGTGAATAAACACAGGGATGTGGATGTCTCCCATAACTGATGTGTTCAGCTGAAATGTTGCGTTTCATATCACCACTTTCACGGCTCAAGCCTCACAAGAACAATAGTATTATCAGTGTTTATTAAAATGGTTTCTGCTTGGCCTCATAATAAGCAGAACGATTTGCTTTAAATCAAAGATGAGAGTTAAAGATAAAAACTTACAGAAAAACTAATATCTTGTATGCTTTTAGCTTTGGTGATTGAACCTCTGTTAGACCTAGCAGCACTGGTTATTGTTCACTCTTTTTAAACAACAAACATTTCTCATTAACCACCCCTGCTCTCTTGTTCCAGGTGAAGCCCAGCAGTAATCAGGTGAACCTGGCCTCTTGCTGCGTCATGCCCCCTGACCTCACAGCCTTTGCCAAGGAGTTTGACATTCAGCTACTCACACACAATGATCCCAAAGGTGGAAACTCAGTTTCTGAATCACATGGCATACTAGATCAGTTTGTCATCCAGTACCCAACATGTATGAACATGCAATAAAATAGTTTAGAAAATGCACTGTTTACTTTCAGTAACACTCAGTGAAAAAGAAAGTGTTGAGGGGATATGAGTGATCCTTTTAGATCAAAAAGAAACTACTTTTTTCACACCGTTATGATTCAGGTTAAATAAATGACCTATTGGCTGAGAGTCACAGGAGAGGAAGGGAAGTTCGCAAAATGGTCCATGTTTGTTTTGGTATTTGTATGTTATTTATTTACATTAAAACAGTTGGACTTAAGATTAAGATGAATGGCAGCCTTATTCTTAGAGCTTTTTCTTTTTAAACCACATAAAACCTAGTTTGGTTCTACTGCAGGAAGGGAGTGAATGTTAGAGTTTACTTGAATGAGTTGATGAGTTTTAAATAGCTTTTTGACTTGTGTCCGTCTGCAGAGCTGATGTCGGCAGCTACATTCCAGGAGGCAGTGAAGGGGGGCCTTCAGGACCTGAAGGACCAGGACATCAGCGACTGGAGGCTGGAGTGGGTCCTTCGCTACTCCATTATTGTCAAGAGCAGAGGCATCATAAAGGCAAAGGGTTACCTTGTCAGTGCAAGAAGGGCAAGCCCCTAGCAATACCCTGCTGCTTTAGAAGAAGACCCATGGATGAAGCCATTTTCCTCCTTTCTCATCTTCAAACACAAAACATGGAAATTAACAGCTCTGGGTCATGGATTGTGTCCTTAAGTCATTGTTAAATCTGTCTGATAAGGTCGTCTATGACTATCAAAAGCAGGTGTTCATTGCCATCATCTCAGTCAATAAAAACCAGGGCCTGATGGGGAACTATCACTCCAGTGTCAGTTTTCAGAGAAATGACAGGTTAAGTGGCAGTCACAGATGACAAGCACATTGGAAATTCAATCTAACAGCTCAGCAGAGGCTGCTTTAATAATGGAAAACGTTGGTTTGCAAAGTTTGGTCCGTTGTCAGTGGTCCTTACACTTAATCTGACTTGAAGTGCCTCTCCTCTCTACTATCCTCATTCCCATTTTTTCGACAGTGTCTGTGTAAAGCAAGCTTTAATGTATCACTTATGAGTTGGTAAGGCGAAAGAAAGAAAGAGAATCATTGTTCATTACATGAAAAATTACTAAAAAAAAGATTTTATTATAATGATTTTCTTTGCTGTAAATAACACAGTTTGCATTCCTCAGTTTAGTTAAATTATGCACTAATTAGAATTCACCCTCTTGCAAGATGTTTATTTTATGATACTGATCTGCTTTGACTTTTGACTTGTAAAGCAGCAACTTGTGTGGCTAGATCTAACTTTAATTGTGTCATACATTTTTTTCCTACCATTTGCTCGTTTGCATGAAGCGTTAAAATGTTTACTCACCCTATGCTTATGAGATTATATAAGGGTGGATGGTACAGCAATATTGACATGCACAGCAGGCCTCAGTCCTCTGTGTGCATTTTTGTTGTAGCACTGGAAACTCCGTGCAAAAGAGATGTGAAAATTTGTCAACTCCGAGAAAGACATTTTTATTTAAGAATCATGGCTGTTTTCTAGACAGATTAGAGTCAATCAACAAAGACAAAAATGTCTGTTGTACTGTAAACGTATTTTATGTTGTCATTTATCTGTATATCATGAATTGGCTTTAGAAAATAATTAAACAGTTCACCTTCTTAACTGTTGTGTGTAATTTTTGTTACTAGTGAAACACTTTGGCTCTGTTAATTGTTCATAAGGCCATGTTTATTGCAATTTTTTAAAGAGACCTTGAAAAAAATTAACTGGGAAAGGAAAAAAATATTTTTAACATAGATTTTATTATTCCATCATACACTGCATTCCAAATTATTATGAAAATTGGATTTTAAGTGTCATAAACAGTCATTTTTTTGGATGTCAGTGAAACTCATGGATGGTATTGTGTTTCTGGGCTCATTGGATCACTGACATCAATCTCAGTCACCTGTGATAATTAGTTTCCCAGGTGAGCCCAATTAAAGGAAAACTACTTAAGAAGGATGTTCCGCATTATTAATCAGGCCACAGGTTTCAAGCAACATGGGAAAGAGAAAGGAGCTCTGCTGCCGAAAAGCCTCAAATAGTGCTGTGCCTTAGACAAGCTATGAAAACATTAGATATTTCACAATAACTCAAGTGTGATCATCATACTGTGAAGAAATTTGTGGCTGATTCAGAGCACAGACGGGTTTGTGTAGATAAAGGCATAATGAGGAAGGTTTCTGCCAGACAAATTCATGGAATTAAAAGAGCAGCTACTAAAATGCCATTACAAAGCAGCAAACAGGTATTTGAAGCTGCTGGTGCTTCTGGAGTCCCACGAACGCTCACAAGCAGAAACGGTTGTTGTGGGCCCAGAAATACATGAAGACTAATTTTCAAACAGTCTTGTTTACCGAGGGGTGCTGTGAAACCCTAGATGGTTAGATGGAGGATGCAAACAGCAACTTACAGCACTGAGACTAGGGAGACTCTCCTGCAACCAGGCCTCAGTGTATTGGTGCCTGCTCTATTTTGGCTTTTTGACACAAAAAAACCCTCAGAAATGTCACAGTGGAAATAGATTTCTACAAAGCATGGATGAAATTTTGATTTCAGAGGTGGGGGGACACAACTGGTTTGAGTATGGGGGTATGGTCAATAGACCTCATTTACATAAAATTATACCTAATTTTTGAGTAAAAATAAGCTATAATAAGAAATAAAAATAAGATTATCATCACCCAAACATTTGTCACAGTGCTCAATCTCATGACTAACATATCTTTATTCTTTCAACCTCACCTGTGAGCTTCCAGGCTCTCCTCCTCCATCTCCTCCAGCCTCTCCTCCTCTACCTCCTCCTGTATCTCCTCCTCCATCTCCTCCAGCCTCTCTTGCTCTACCTCCTCCTGTATCTTCTTCTGGATTTCTATTATCTGTCACCTGACAAAAATATATTGATGGATGACATGAACAGTGGGACAATTTGGGATGCAACAATCATTGATTTTGATGGTATAGTCTGAATAAAAAACTCAGTTTCTCAATTATGTGTAATTTATTCACAAACAATATGGATGTATAAAATCACATTTGTAATCCAAGGTTTTGTTTCATTTTTCTCACAAACTTTCATTGTTAGTGTTTTTAAACAGTTGCTGCCTTTCAAAACACAAATACAAGAAAAAAAAAATCAAAAAGTGTATCTCTTTGGCTTTAAATATACGCTTTTTTAAAATCTGTGTTGTTGAGGCTCTACAGTAATAATAATAATAATAATAATAATAATAATAATTTATTGTCAGCTCTTTCAATAAAACTCAAAGACACTTTACAAGAATAAAACAATTACATAATATGAACATATAAATTGCAATACATAAGTTTATCATAAAGTTAAATAAAAGAATATTTAAAAAAAAATACAAGTAATACTATTACTACTAATAATAATAATAATAATAGGAAGGGAGAGAGTCTGAGTTTCTGATGGATGAGGGGAAGGAGTTTGTGGTGTAATGTGTCATCTGAGTAACTTACACTTCGACTTCCAAAGAATTCTCTTACATCCAGTTTTCTTTTTTTCGACATCTTGCCACCTAGCTGCGCCTAATTACCAAACACACACACGGACGCACGCACGCACACACACAGACACACATTCAATGTTAATGTAAACGAAACCTCTGATATTAAAATCCGTCGAGCTGACGTGACCCAGGCAGAACAAATGACCAACATGTTAACAACTTACAGGGGAAGATGAACGTGGACTTATGGCCAACTAGCTAAACACCGGTGTGTTCATGTGCTATAGTCCAGGTGCTGTTTACAACCAGATCACGCCACTCCACTCCAGATGGAGTGACAGGGGGGACGGCCAATCACACGTTAGGAAGAAACGGCAGAGCCAATCGATGAGCTTGTGGGTCAGTGGGCGGTCTGAAGGGAAACAGGCTTCAGCTTGAGCAGCCGTTTTCCGCTTGGTCCTAGTGCTCAACCCGTCTCCATTTAATATAGCGTAACATTGTTTTTGGATGGTAAAATCTGCAGGGGACCAAAACTGCCTTTTTTAAAAAGTGCCGGGGACATGGCCCCTCCGCCCCCCCCCCCCCCCCAGATTACGTCCTAGCTACAAAGTATAGTTTCAAGTTAACAAAAATATGTAAGGTAAGCAAGTGACTGCATAAATATTCACCCCTTCTAAAATGACTGACCTAATTCATGAACAGGTCTAGCCAGTTGGTGCCAGTAGTCTCACAGTTAGTGAACTGGGGATCACCTGAGTGCAGTGAATGTGTCTCAAGTGCCTGTAGTATAGACACCTGTGTCTGGAAAGTCCAGTCACTGGTTAATCAGTATTCCTGGCTACCATTACACCATGAAGACAAAAGAACACTCCAAGCAACTCAGAGAAAAAGCTATTGATAAGTATAAGTCAAGGGATGGAGACAAAAAAAACAAACCAAGAAAAAAAAAAAACAATCCAATGCAGTAAGGCACCGAACATCCCCGGAGTTCAGTTAAATCCAAGTTAAATCTATTATCAAGAAATGGAAGGAATACAGCACATATGTAAATTTGCTTAGATCAGGCCGTCCTCACAAACTGATTGAACGTGCTACACTTCACATCACCACAAACACACCATCCCCACTGTGAAGCATGGTGGCAGCATCATGCTGTGAGGATACTTCTCGGCAGCCAGCCCTGGAGGGCTTGTATAAATGGAGGATAAAATTAATGCGGCATACAATACAGGTTGTGAGAGCTTTATTTTGTATATTTTTAAACTATATTGACCATAATTGATTTATTAAAAAAAGGGACAATATCCAATATGAATACTTTTTAAAGGCATTGTAGAAAATGATAAAATACAGAATTTTGTAAAAAAAAAATCATATATATATATATATATATATATATATATATATATATATATATAACAGTTCAGAATAAAAAGCATGATTTTTTTTAATTATTAAAATAATTTGTTCTAAAGTCAAATATATGTTGTGGTTGTTAACACATCTGCAGTTATTCAAGACTACTATTGGGGTAGTTACAATAGTGTTTCCTGATTTAAACCAAGAATTGTATTTTGTAAAGGATTTGTAACTTCAAATTTAGTTGCAAGAAATCAATCGATACTTGGAGTACTGATTTTTACAGTGTATTGTTTCTATTTTGTTATAGTTCATGAACTACTATAATAAATACAATAAATAAGTACATCCGAAAGAAAATAAATCCACAGAGGAAAAATTAACATCCCAGCCCCCTCTTTTTCATCGAGCAGCAGCTCTGTGATCGTCTGCTCAGCCTGCATCATCTCAGCGATTAGTCTAGTCCTGCCGTCAAACCGGAAGTAAGGGGAACCAGTAGCCAAGATGGTGGCCACCAGGAGAGGAGCGCGTGCAGGCTCCCCGAGTAAAAACAACCCTGACATGCACTCAGATGTCCAGGTACGTATTACACACAGGTTTTATTTGAACTTAAAAATTGTATTCGATTGAATGAAGGTTAAATCTGACGTGAACTAAGCTCGTGACGTATCACTTAGTAGATGTGCGAGTGTGTTCAAACTTCACGTGGACAAGCTGGGTCGTTGTGGTTTGTGAACGTTTCATTGTTGTGATATATGAGGGAAAACTATATCTTATTTTAAGTAGAAGATGAAGCCACGTATTGATGGCAAATTTTTAATTTATTTACACATTTGAAGTGTTTGGGTTTTATAGACGCAGATTTCATCACTCTCATTTCATCAGGTCTGACCACCTCTGCGGTCTTTATACCATTATACTCATACTTACAGACACACAGACTGTCGCACTGTGTCAGAAGAAGCAGCCGTATTGCCATTACTGTAAAAAAGGTCAAATATGACTTCAAATGTCCCAGCTGTGGCCGCCAGAGTGCTTTAAATCAAGTTATCTTATTTTATTCATTAGTTAATCTTATTCATGTCAGTATGCATGGGCCTGCTATATTCAGTTTGTTTGTTATAGTGACAGCAGCTGTGAAAGCAGTGAACTGTGCTTGTACTTAATCACATGAAGGTGCATTCAAAGTAATTCGCGTTATTTCAAATGTGTAAGTGAATCACAAGTTGCATTTTATTTCTGAATAGATAAAGTGATTCTCTTACAGATTCATTGTTTTCTCCAGTTTTGAGAAAGGTTGGGAAAAATGGCTAGTCAGAGAACTTGTTGGAAATGCTTTTTCTAACAAGATTTGTCAGCAGAAAGATGAAATGAGAAAGACACTGGCCTTATCTTTTGAGTTAAAGTAGTTGTAACGTCAGCTGTACTGTTAACTCTTATTTTGTCTCATAGGCTACTCCTTCCATTGGTAGAAGAACCAGGAGGACTGCTAAACAAGCAGAAAGCCCCACCCACGATGCCCTGGTTGAAACCAGCAGACAGCTTGAAAAAAGTGTGGGAGAAGCCCAAGCATCCCCACCTGCGTCCTTGATGAAAAGATGCACCCGAGCATCCAGACTCCACAGTCCAGAGCAGCCGTGCACACCAGTGGGCTCCATCCATGAAGCAGATCATTCAGACGTTGAATCCTGCTGCTCTGCTGTGTCTGATGCTGAACTGCCAATGACTCACAAAAGGCAGAGGAGGACGGCGCCGCGTACAGGGAGTCAGGAGGAGGAGACATCTGAGATGGGAAGTGTTCGCAGGAGTACAAGGAAGAGACCTGCGAAGACTGATCAGAAAGATGCTAAGGCTGAAGTGGTGCAAGAATCCGAGTCCTGCAGCTCTGTGGTGTCTGAATCTCGGAGAGCAACAAGAAGTCAGAGAAAAACTCGCTCCAGATCATCCACCAAACAACAAACTGTTGATTCTGAGGTTTCAGATGCAGAGAGCTGCACGTCCAGTGTGTCATCAGTCTCTAAATCCACCAGGTCAAGAAGGTCAAGAAGGCAGACTGGTCCCATCCCCATTCACTTAGAAGAAGAAGCATCAGAAAGCTCCTGTTCCCCTGCACGTAGAACTCCTAGGACTCGGGCACCCAGAGGAAAGGCTTCGGATAACATAGACGTCAGTGAGCCTCCTTCTTGTGACTCTGAGGGGTTTGAATCTGGGCCGACTTACAGTAGGACGACTCGCAGACGTGGAAAGCCAGGGTCCAAAGCTGACTCAGACTCTGAGCCAGCAGATGGGCATTCTCCACTGGGCAGTAGAGGAACCCCCTGCAGCAGCCGCACAGGCTCAGGGAGCAGTAGTCTAGGTGCACATGCCTCCAAAAGCTCAATCAAGGACCTCAATATTATTCCAGAAAAAGCTGCAGAGCAGGTGGAGGAGGAGGAGGAGAAGGACGCTTCACTCAGTGACTCTAGGTTAGACAGTACTATAATTGCTGAGGATGCAGACTGCACACTGCTGGAGGAAGATAAGAGCCAAACAGAGGAGACAGAAGAAAATGCTATTCCTGAAGAAGACTCCCTTGTATCAGAAGACACTGTTGGTAAACCTGCAGTGACTATGGGACTCCAGCAGGAGGAGCCATGTGCTGAAAGTAAGCTCGAGGACGCCTCACAGATGGAAACGATGCAGCAGACAGAAACACCATCAGAGCAGTTGGAGCCTTCAGTAACAGAAACACAATGTGAGAGGATTCCTGAGATCACAGAGGAGGCTGAACACAAAGATAAAGCAGCTGATGTGGACACCCACTCGTCACAGGCAGATGAGGCTGTAGACGAGGTTGTTGTTGTGGAAACTAGGCCTAGTGAAGAGGAGGAGGAGAAAATGGAGGTGAGCATGTTGAATAGAGATGATCAGCAGGTGGTTGACTCCTGTGAGGTCGAGTCTGTTCAGGTGACATCCAGTGAGGAACACAAGATCACAGTGGAGTCTTCCCCTGAACAACCAAAAGATGTCATTGTCCAGAAAACAAAAACCATCAGCCTGTTGGAGAGCAGTGAGGATGAAGAGGAGTCTGCTGAAGAGGAGGAGGATGTGGAGCTTTCTGAAGAGGAGGATTTGGAGAATAGATCAGAAGAGAGGGGTGGACCATCCAAAAGCTCCAGATCTGCAGGCTCATCAGTTGAAGGACTGTTTATGATTGACACACGGCCTGGACAGCATGCTGATGAACACTACTACAAAGAGAGGCTGAAAGTGGAGGAAGAGAAGGAGACGGGCACACATGAGCAGGATGAGGAAGATGAGGAGTTTGTGGATGAAGAGGGGAGTGATGATGGTGACGAAGATGCGATGATCCTCTTCTCAAGTAGAAATTCTCAGATGTAAGTAGATGGCAGCCTCAGGTTGGTTCACTCACTGAAGAGTGCACACTAAGCTTATTTATTAAAGGATACCAAGAATTTACAGATAATAGAAATAATCCCATTGAATAACTCGGCCAGCAGGTTGAGCTCCAACTCAACAGTTAAGAAACTCTCAGCGTCATCTGCAGTGAGAGGGATGGGCTCAGTGGGTAGAATCAGTCAATCAATCTTTGTATGGCACCAGTTCATAACCAAAGTTATCTTAAGACACTTGAAAAAGAGGGCAGGCCAGGACATACTCTGCTGTAGACTTTTATCATAAAGACCAGTGCTTGACCATGAGCTCTGCACAAGCAGTACAGCAGTACAGTGGCAAGAAAAACCTTCCAAGCAGAACCAGACTCTTGTTGACAGCCATCTGCTGAAATTGACCAGAGGGTCAAGGGTTTGATCCCCAGCTCCTGCAGTCACATGGCAATGTGTTGTGGGCAAGAAACTTAACGTGTATGGATGTGATGAATGGGATTAGTTAATACTGGTGGCTGCTCTAAATATGTAACAGCCTCTACCAACAGTGTATGAATGAGGAGTAAATGAGTAAGTTATCCGCGGTGTAAAAATGCTTTGAATATTGAGACAACCAGAAAAGTGCTGTACAACCTCAAGTTTATTTATTATTTAAATGTAGTACAGCTTCAAAACTGGGAAGACAGATGTCAGCATCTGAACTGGTTAATCTAGGGTAATGTTACCTCTGATGTCTCTTATTTTGTTGTCAGTAGTTGAAAAAGAAGAGTTACTGGCCTTAATGGATCAATTCATACAAGCTTGCTATTAGAGCTGGGCAACTGATCAACATTTTTATTAAATCCCAGTGTGCCCTGCTGCAGTTTTAAAATCAAAGAAGATGAAATATTTCATTTACCTCAAATGTGAGTCCCAAAAAACAAATATATTTTGCAGCTGAGATGTTGATGCAAACATTCAAATGTCAGTTTTTTAAGAATAATTTACAAAAATGTTTTCCAAATTTTTCAGCCCTAGTCTAATCTATCCAGCATTGTGTTGGTTATACTGTACAATGTTTTATTGCTGGTGTTTGTTGAAAACGACACAAGATGAGAAACTTGTAAAATAATCCCATAGTAAATTGCAATCACAGTATTATGGTTCTGGCGATGGAGGGAGGGGTTAGTTAGATTGCTTATAAACCCACACATTAACAGCCATACAACAATTTAGTTTCTTTTAAAAAAATCGTTTCTTTATGGCCACTTAAGGGATAAATTTACATAATGTTTAAAAAAAATACACATACATCATACCAATTATGAGGCTGCAGCTGAGCAGCTTAGCAAAAACACTAAAATCTAGCATATAGCTTACCTGACCCTCACCAAATATACTGTAGCTTCATCAAACTCTAGTACCGAGTGACATTGCAGTGACTCTGGAGACCTTACTGTTTTTTAGGCTGTCAGTGGAAATTGCATCTTAATTTCAGAAAAGCACTTACTGCAGCTTTTCTGTAAAAAGTGCCTTTCTGCAGGATACAACTGTTTCTGACTGTATGCTGGCTGCTGTCGTTTGCAGCAGTAGACTTCTGAACACATGCTCATGCTAAAACAGGAATATGGCTCTTCTACACTATTATGGCTCATATTTCTTTGTTTCTAATAGTGAAGGGAATATTTTCACATCCAGTGGTGTAAAGGATCTTATGTCAGATTTTACTTTTTTTTACTGTAAATAATGTAGCACATTAAGCCAATTCTCATTATGACTTGAAATTTTAACTGTGTGTAGAGGTGAGAAACGGGACATAGCTGCTCTTCCTGAGGCCTTCTCTCGTGTGTCTCTTTGTTTCAGGAAGGAGTTGTCGAGCCGTATTGACCCCGGCATCAGATTGAAGGAGCTCGGGGGTTTATACATCAATTTTGATGGCAGCAAATCAAAACCCGTCTCCGGTTCGCTGCAGAAACAAAAAGAAAAGAAGATCCAAGATGAGGTAAATAAGTGATTGATTTTTCCCTTTGAAAGTGTTCTGTGATGCAGAATGAATAATGAACTTTATAGTTATGCAAGGACGAGTAAATCCAATAACACCTGAGATGCTGTTACTCATGCTTTCTCCCCCTCTGTTCTATTTGTCTATGGCCTTTTAACTTTGAGATGTGAGGGTGTTGATAGAGTGTGGGGCTGTGCAGCGTTATAGTTTCTGTTTTGTTGTCATCCATAGGTGATGAAGAAGAGTGTGATAGGACCGGACTTTGAAAAGAAGGAAGCAGTGCCTCCATACAGTGAATCGAAACAAGCTTTAAAGTTGAAACACAAAGTAAGTTTTTAAAAGTTACTCTTTGCTTTATCGAGCCTTGTCACAGGCTTCTAAAGTTTTAATGTTGGGGTCAAGATTTGTGAAAAAATTTGACACATGAATCATGAAATGTCAACATAAAGAGGGCATCAGTATTATTACTGCGCTTCGTTTTATTCCAGCCCTTTTTTAAAAAATGCTTCTACAGTATTATAATAATTAAAACCTGTGTTTTTCTCAGGTGGAAAGGGAGAAATCAACAGGAGACGGTTGGTTCAATATGAAAGCCCCAGAGATCACTCAGGAGCTCAAAGGAGACCTCCAGGTCCTGCAGAAGAGAGGATCTGTAGATCCAAAGAGGTTCTACAAGAAGAACGACCGTGATGGCTTTCCTAAATACTTTCAGGTCACTAAACTATATGAGTCAGCCTTTCCAGAAAACTTTACAGATAGTCAGTGTTCATATTCATCTTTTTAAGAAGCATGGCGAAGCAAGTAAAACAGTTAAGGTTCTGTAGTTTAGATATTAACACAATCTAATTGCTTCATCCCTTACAACATAGTCTGTAATACTGCAGTTATGCTTATTTAGGTTAGGCTGTCTACATGAAACTGATTTAAGTGTAAAATCATACATGTGTTTGTGTGATACAGATTGGCACAGTGGTGGACAGTCCAGTCGACTTTTATCATTCCCGTATTCCAAAGAAGGACAGGAAGAGGACGATGGTGGAGGAGCTGATGGCTGATGCTGAGTTCAGGCAGTAAGTTAAAATTAAAGCAAAAACAGATACTGTTAAATGTTTTATTATTGCACATCTCTTACATGGTCTCCATGAATGAATATCCCACTGAGCACTTGTCAACAAACACTACTATGCTGATGGCTTTATTATTTATTAGTAAGAGAAATTTGTGCCATATCAGAATCCTGTGACTCCAGGTTTTCACTTTTATAAAGTGTGATGTGCTGACGAGAGCAAGCTGGTATGTTCAGATAAGTCTATACTGGGGAATAGGTTATATATGAGAACATGCTCAATGCAATGACATATTCTTGCTGTGGCAGGTAAAAATTTGATCCAGGATGATTTCAATTTTAAGATACCTGAATGTTTCACATTGTAATATTTGAAATCAGCCATTTAAGGGAATGAAATTCAATATGATTTTCCACGTTTCTATTTTCAGTTACCCATGTTACTTTTATGGAAGTAAATTTATCTTCATAGACAAAATAAGGAATTTACAGTAGAAAAAACTGTGGAAACACTGAATGAGCAGCCACAGAGGCAGATGAAGAAACGATGTTGGTTTAGACAGAGCTTGGCGCCGCAGTCTGCAGCCATACATTTGAAGTTCATTGTCACAAGCTGTCCCAATTCAAAATGTAACGATGGTTGACTTTAGCTGAAAATAAACAGATGAAATTCTGTATATAAACAGCAGGTTTGTCTTACCCTACACTTAAGTTAAATTACGCACCCTCAAATGGGTAGCTCGGTTGTGGTGGGAAAGCAAGACCCCTGCAGTACTGGGCTGCCATGCCGAGTCGCGCCGCGCTGCGCCATTTAATAGAAAAGCCCCAATAGAGGGGTTTGTGGACATATCCACTAGTACCAGCACCTTAGGGTTTTTTTCAACTCTCAATATTTGACAAACCAGATGTTACACAAGGTTAAACTGTATTTACTGTATTTGAAGTAGATTTACTGAGTATACTTTTTTCTTCTCTTTTAGCAACAATAAAAAGAAGTACCAGAACATTGTGGCAGAGAAAGCAGCACAAGGAGCCGGCAGGAGACACAAGAAGAACAAATTTCATAAAAAAATGAATGTGAAGCCCTAATGTGATGGACACTGACTGTGAGCTACTTTTATACATGCTGTTTTCATCGATCACCAGGATTATTATTAAAGATTTCAGGGGAAATTATTTCAAGACTTCAAGATTATATTAAATGCATTTGAGTTTTAGCCACTCAGTATCATCTCCAAAGAGGATTTAAGTATAATTGTCTGAACATGAAGAAACAAACTGTTACTTTATACAGTTAACAAAAACAACTGTAAAAATGTGACTTTATAATGTAAACCAACGTCAATTTTTTTATCAAATAGAAATGTTTTTCCATCATTTTGCTGCACAGAAATCATAGTTATTATACAAATATATCCATCATACTAACATTAAAATACTTTATTCTGACTGGTCCCAATGTTTGTCAAGGTTTTCTTCAATTGAACTCATTGTTTATCCTCCAACATGGTCTGTGAGATAAATGGCACACAGTGACAAGAAGACCCACAGTGCTTATAGAAACATCCCCCCCATGGATGTTTTACCATGGGGGTAAATGTTCTTATAGGGGTGGGGGTATTCAGTGCCTTGGAATTTTTGTATCCATCCTGACATCCATTTCAATAACCTTTTTTCTGTGTTGCTTGGAATATTTTTTTGTCTTTATGGTGTAATGGTAGCCAGGAATGCTGATTAACCAGTGACTGGACCTTCCAGACATTGGTGTCTTTACACTACAATCACTTGAGACACATCATTCATTGCACTCAGGTGATCTCTATTTTCCTAACTGTGAGACTACTAGCACCAATTGGCTGGACCTCTGTTGAATTAGGTCAGTCACTTAAAATAGACATAAAACGGGGTTGACTGTAATTTATTTGTCAAAAAAGCTAAATTATATTGACCACGATCAACTGGTAAAATCAATAAAAGGATGAAACATCCAAGGGGGTGAATACCTTTTACAGAAACTGTAAGTGCCCCACAACTTTATTCACATTTACATTTAAGGCAACCACATTAGTTAGTTAGTGAAGATTATTTTGAACATATACAATATTAACACCATTCTTAATGTAATACTGTCTTTAAAAATAATACATATTTAAATGTGTACATGAATTTTCAAAGTGATAACATGCTTCCTTGGGCAAGCAGCTTTAAGAATAATTTAGAGCAAAATGTTAATGTGTAGTCACTGAAACTAAACTGTGAAACCAAAGCACAAAGTCTGAAAAGCATTTTAAGAATACATATAAGGCACATTTCAAATGACAGAAAACAGACACAGTACAAAGTTGCTCTGTTAGTATCACCATCTGATTATGTAAGATCTTTCCTTCAATGCATATTTCAGTTTGACATATGATTAACATGACTCAAAAATATTTTTTATCATCAATTTTATTATTATTTAGTCCTGGCTATAAAATACATGTAGTTGTTGTGAAAGTACTTAAGACTACTGGATTTGATTTTGAGAGCACTGGTAAAAAATGTAATTGTGCTCCTGCAGTAAAAGGAATACTCCCAGACGGATTAAGAGTTCATTATAAAGAGATAACCCATGATGAGCACATACAACCTACATAGAGTCTGATGTTCAGTGTTAAAGACATTTGAGTGTAACACTGGTTGTAAATGATCATGTTAAGGCGACATGCTTTGTGTCTTCTCTTTGATTCAGGATTACTTTTGTTCCTCCTCTCTCTCTTAAATCTCTTCAGTCTCTTTTAGCTGCTGGCTCCCATCAGTGGCTCTTGGCTACCTTCTTGTCTCTCTTTTGTGCTGTGAGAGATGAGCCCTTAACAGCTGCAGCTTACATCCACCATGTCGCCTACTCACACACACACACAAAATGTAGCTTCTTTATACCCGAGCCAATTTCACACACAGCTTTAGAGAAATTAGACGACGTCTCTGTTTGGTTTCACCAACGGGGTGTTTTTGAAAGAAGGGCCCAGCTGACGGGTGGGAGGGAAGCGGCGCTGCTTCGCTTTTGAACGTAACCCCTGTAAATTTCCTGCCTTTTCAAAGTGTTACTACGGCGACAGGCACGGCTCAGCAGGTGCTTTGGATAGTTGGAAATTTAAATGAATATCAAAGGGAGATAAATGAAGATACATGTGTGAGAGATGGTTTGACTCAGTGAATTATAAAATCATGAGGTCAAGAGGCTTTGCATGTGTATGTGTGAACATCTGTTTCTAAAGCAAATTAATGAAAAATCTGCTTTTTACTCTAAAGTCATAGCTTTGTAAGAATGAAAATCAAACAGTTTAAAGTATTTGTATTTTCTCATTGATTGGCCACAGTGTGTGCAGATAAGTGCGTTAAAGGTCAAAAATCATGCTGGGATCCCTGGTAGTTTTGTGTGTCTGTAAGATCCTCTGGACCCGGCTGTGGATCTCCTGGTATGATGGGCTGAGCTGACTGGTTTGGAGCCTGAAGGAAACATAAAAACATGCTTTTAAAACCCCAATATGAGCTTGCATGGGTTGATATTAAGCCTTGTCTCAATTATGAAAACATATTGAGAACAGATTATGGTTTCAATAACTAATATTTGGTCTATTAAGTAATAATATGATTCCCAATCTGATGGCTGGAACTCCTGAGGGGGAAGTAAAGAGAAACAATATTTGCTTTAATTGGTCACAGAAGGGAAATCAAGCACAAGATTGATTACAAAGGCTGACAAAAAAAAGTTTAGTCAATATATTATCAGAAAATAGCTAACAATGTCCATGACAAGTTTCCAGAGCCAAGGACAAATGTTTGAATCACTTACAATGATTCATCAGCACTCCAGGATGCTAAGATTTATAGTTCCAATGACATGATACACATAAAAGCACTGCCTGTATAATATACAGATGTTCAGACCGATACTCCTTTTATCCACTAGTCTGTGCTGTAACATCACACAAAACATTGGTTTTGATGCACGGCTTAAACTATTCAAACACAGGCTTTTCACAAACTTAAACTTCACCTTGTTAACATACTTTTTAAACACTTTTAAGAATTACAGTGTTTCTTCTGTCTAAAAAGTCTGCTTTACATTCAGTCTTTTTGTAGTGAAAACAAAGCCATAACTTCATGATTGACAGATGCTTTATCAATACAGTAAAATGTGTGTAACTTGTCCACAGGCAGTTATAAAATGAATTTGCTGTGACAGACAGACAGAAGTGAACAGTAATAATTGCCAGTACTGTTTCTCATCCTCATCTATTTGTTGGGATTTGCTGGGTGATGACTGTCTGACTGACTGGCTGCTGTCTTGGCTGGTCTCGCACTGTGGGAATGGAAGCTTTTCATCTGTAATCTGATAAACTTGCTACCTGCTTCAAAAAGTCATCAAGGACAAATCATCCAGAGACATGAATAGACTGAGACTTCAGGGCTTAGGCAGCAAACGCTGCCACTGGCATCTGTCATTTTCTTTATAGATCAAAGATTTGCGGTAAGACGTGCCCCTCTGCCTGTCGCAGGGAATCTACAAAGAGCTGCTCTAATCTCCCGCCCTGCAACTCAAGCCGCGTTTTCAATTGAGAGAAAAGTATCATTCATTTCCTACAATTTACTTTGCAGTTTAAGATTATCTATTGATTTTAATGTTTACTTATGGACAGAGCAGAAGGGGAAGGGGAAAGTAGAGTGCGCAGACAAACAAACAAACAAAACAGAACATCGGTCCCCTCGGTGTGTTTAATTCACAGCTGCCATGATCGATGACAAGGTCTCTCTGAATGTATTAAAGCGTGCATCGGGTCAAATGCATCAGACTCGAGCTGAAACACAAATCAATACCATTTTCCTCTTTGTTTTCCTTGCTCTCTGCCTCCTCTCTCAGTAATGAACAAACATGACAAGACATCAGCTTCTATAATTTAAGAGGTGGAGGAGAATTCATCCTGCCTGTCGAGTGTGATCAAAATTAAAGATTAGGTGAGACACTCACACGTGGAGCAGCGGCAGTGTATGACAAACGCCTCGTGGGATTGTCACACATTTGCCATATTCTGTAAATGAAAACTCATACAGGTGCCTTTGGTTCTTTTAACATCTTTTGAGCAAACATGGATGATACACACAGATGGATCAGGAGGAATTCAAGACAAACAGCTAGGGAATGGATTGTATTTCCTTTTGCTTTTATAGCAGCCACAAAACAAACAGTCAGGTCTCTGAGGAGATCCTCAGATTATTTCACTTATGTGCCTCAGAAGATACATTCTACAATAAAATAAAATAATCATTATTAATAATTATAATAATTATTAATAATAAAAAGTTTTAAACCAGCTTGTAAATTACCTTAGGTCCTTCATTCTTTCCATTCTTTACCACGAAAATTGGTAGTACACAATGAGAAAAATCAATAAAAGTCTTACATATCCAAGTGTTCACAAAAACTTTCATGTTTCTTGAAGGTCAGGTTGCAATATATACCTTTCTCTGAGGGAGTGGTTGAGATTCAGGGGACTTCTGAGGTTTGATGCAGTCAGGGTAGACTTTGATAAAGTAGCATCTCTCTCTTCTGGGCTTTTGTTTTGGCCTTCAACTGGCCTGAACTGTGTTTCTGGAGACGAGTGGACCCTAACAGGACCTGATTTCACCTGCAAGGGTTCACAGGAAACTGGAAATGAGTTATCTGAAAGTTTTGATCACAGATTACAGTTACATGGTGCTATGGGACTTCAGGCTTGCAAAAAAGAACTAAATAAATTCTCATTTTCTGAATAAATAAAACTGTTTAGAATCTCAAGTCAACTGTGTAGCTTGTAGTGTATCTTGCTAATATTCAAAGGTGCATCATGTAAATTGTGTAATATTAGCAACATCAAACAGTCAAATTCAAGATTGCAATGATCACCTATGGGTGTAAACTGTGGGAACCAGTGGAATTAAAACATGTGTCTCTGTTATTTGCTCCCTTCTGTGGTACTGTAGAAACATCCAAGATGCAAAAATCCAAGATTATGGACTCTAATGGAGGGGACCCTCTCTATCTCTGAATAAAAGGTTTATTCTAAGTTAATAAAAGATAAAACAATGTTATATATTCAGGTCATTAAACACCAATGTAAATAGGGATCTTTATTTATATAAGTTTTAATTAACCAAGTTTTTTGGCTAAATTCTACTAGGCTAAATATTACACACTGCATCTTTAAGAAATCCAGTAAAATAGGAAGATTATGGAAAGCTTTCATGAAATTGTACAAAACTACTCAGAATACTTTTGCATAGTGTTGTGTTATTTTTTTAATGTGTTTCCGCCTATGCTAATGTGCAATGACACAAAGCCATTTACTAAGGAGATGTCAGCTTCAAAGGGAGAAACACAAAATGTGAGCATGTCATGCTGGTGAAATGCTGATTTATCTAGAGTGAAGCTCTGTCTTAAAATAGAGAGACTTACTTTGGTTGTTTTTGGTCTGTAACTCCCCATGAGAGAAGAATCTACTATGACAGAGACAAATGAGGAATTTTATGAAACATGTAAAACTCTGCTTTTAAAGAATACACACATCCACTAGTCATGGACTTTATTCCTTAAAAAACAGATTGCCAGAGACAGAACTGCCCATAAGCAGAGGTAGCTGTATACATAACAGTGTTATCAATGTATTCTATCTATGCATACTAAATATAGCTTAATAGGCAGCGATGGCAAAAGTACACTACTATCGTTCTCAAGTAAAAGTACAGTTACTCTGGTTAAAATGTACTTAAGTACAAGTAAAAGTACTGGTCTGTAAGTATTAACTAAACCCATATAGAGATACATTTAACACTTTCAAAATGTTTATGATCCACACAAAAATCAAATTCAAACAACACATTTGAATGTATTGAATATTTCATGGTTTGAAAGAGCTGCAGTAACTATTCAAAATCTTTGGTAACGTTGGTCTCCTGTGGCACTAACAAATCAGAGTCAACCTCATAGTAAGGCAATACTGATGAAGCATATGTACTAATCGTCCCCTAGGAACAGCTAGAGCCACAGGTAGGAACTCTAACTCAGTGGATAACTTCACTGTGGTGCAAATGTGCCTCACATTAAAAACAACAATCTTCTAGAAACATATGCAGGAACCCCAGCAGGGATCACTGTACAACAGGCAACATCCAAACACAACTAAACACATCTCAACACTCTGCCCAAGGGCATGCTGGGAAACTGCTCACATATCCCCCTAAATTTAAAATTGCAGTGGACAGAGCTTACATTAATCGACTCCTAACAGTCTTAAACCAACGCTGTTGGATCAACACTGTCAAATAACTCAAAAACACTGAGGGCATACTCAGAAAGGAGTTAAAGTTAAACTTTAGGAGTTAAAATCCACTCCTAAATGTTTAATTCTGAGATATCATCACTTCAGTTTTTGCAGTGTCCGACAGCTGTATTGCTATGTGCTACTGCGTAGTCAACAGAGAGGAACAAGAGCAAGACTGGTGTACTCAAGTAAAAATACAATTACTCTGGTTACAACTTCCCAAAGTACAAAAGTACAAAGTACTGGTTCAAGAATGTACTCAAAAAGTCTGAATAACCAATAAAGACGTATTTACTGTACCTTGAGTAAATGCAATTATTTACTTTCCACCTTAGTTAATAGGACCATATAAACCAAATGATATCTAAAAATATCTGAATAACCAAAATAAAACATTATTTATTTGGTACACGAAAAGTGCAGCTTTAGGTGTGTATTGGTGTTTTTGAATGTGACTGTTAAGGCCTACCTGTGTGATCAGCTGTGAAGCTGACAGAGTGTCGATACATACTGCCGCTATGTGGAGAGGAGGAGGGAGTTCCCATCCATGAGGAACTACTGCAGTGGGGCACCTAATATAAAACACAACAGATAAAAACATCGTGCTTTCAAAATGTGACACTGGTGAAATTTGAATCATTTCATCCACAGAAGAAAACTCAAGCACAGAGAGGTGGATTATGCATTCAGGCCTTCAGAGAAGAGCTGTGTTTTCATAATATTACAAGTTTCCTGATAATGACTCACCTGTTAATCACACAATCTGTTCACTCAATATAAGAAATGCCAAAATAGAATTGTAACAAGTTAGAGAAAAAGCAAGCCTGTTTCTCAAAGAACTTTGTTTTAGTTTGGTAAAGGGATGAGCTCCCCTCCACAAACAGAGAGGGAGTTTAGGCTCTGAAACACACACTGATAATGCATTCACCATGGGGCTAAGCTACTTCATTAGGTATCTATTTGTTAATTGCAGCTTGACTCTCAATTACTAGGGTTAATTGTCGACAGAAGATTCCCCCGGGAGGGGAAAACATGCTCCTCTCTTTAATAAAACGCCTTTTATATTTGAGTAAATTTCCATTCATGTGTGTGACAAAAACAAACAAGTTGGCACCTAATCATTTCTTTTAATAACAGCATATGGGTGGGTTTTGATATTCATACCTCAGGATTAGATTTGATGTAAATGAAGAAGCAGGAATACATTGGGGAGCAAAGGGAGGGAGGGGCGCACAACCAAAGGCTGTGTTGTTCTTGTCCATCAAGTATTCATTCCCCCAAGGCTGTGTGATCAGAAAATCACTCCCTTTTATATGCTAATCTCTTATAGCAATGATACAGCCATAATTAAAGTGTTAACAAATAACGATGTACCAGCCTAAATCCAGCATGTGTGCTATTAAAACACACTCGGGCCCCTTTAGAGAGGATAATAGGCCATATTACAGGAGCACATCGCGAAACATTTTCATGACGTCAAAATCCATTAACGGCTCAGGTAAAGAGATTAACACTGCACTCTTATTATAACCATCCACTTAATCTGCCTGCTAGATGATGTTCAAATTTGGGAAGCTCCCACTGAGGTTTGAACTACATCTATTCAGGATCCCATTAATTTTATAACCCCTGTCCACTGAACACGTGTTTTAGCTGCATTAAACAAACCATCAGAGCTCTTTTTTTTGTCATCTGCATTCAGCTTGGAGGAATATGTCTACATGGTGTTACAAACCAAGAATGGTGGATGGCTTGCTGTCTCCTTCCTGAAGTAGTGAGGCCCCAGCTGGAGATGGCTGAGCCTCTGTCTGGTGTCCTCTGAAAGCTGGCACATCTTGCGGTGAGTGTACGGGGATAAGGCTCGTGTCCTTGAGGAAACTGTTGGCAGCTGGTAGCCAAAGTCCACAGAAACTCTTGGAGAGGCATGCTTTCTTTCCTTTTTGGTATTCTGGGGATTGTGACCCGTTAGTTTTGAAGAAAGGGAGTTTCTGGATGTTGAGATAGCTGCAGGGTTTGGACTTCTAACATCATCTTTTGAAGATACATGGGATGTGCCATCTCTCTGGGAAAAGAGCACTCTGGATGGAGGAGATGTTTTTGCTGCACCCTCTCTGGGTGAGGTCAAAGATGGTCTCGCTGGAGAAAGACACTTCTAGAGGGCAGGGAGAGAATATAAAAGGGAGGAAGAAAAATGTTAACACGTTGCTCTAACATGTCAAAGAAAGCCTCACCAGTCTTCATTTTGAGTTGACACATAACATTTGTCTCAGTTTAGATTTCTCCACAGACCAAAATGTTTTCCTTAACACAAGCATCAGCCATTTTAGCCATTAAGGCAGCTGCTCTCACTCTCACTCTCAACAAAGACGTTGCTCTCTCTGGACTAAACCATTAAACCATTAGCTAAATCATTCAGCTTAAGTGTTACAACAACAACAGCTCTCTCAGTCAGCACTGCCATGGAGACCACATCTGCAGAATTACTTCAATAACTCTAATGGCCACTAACATCATGCTCAGATGCAATATCCCACTTCCTGCGGGTAATGCCAACCGGGGATAAATACGTTAAGATAAAATGTTAATTGCATTTGATGGCCGTCTCCAGCCTAATATGATAAAGAGGCATTACCTGGCTGTAAAACAAAGATAATCTAAATGCTAATAAGGGAGATCACACAACATTAAAACTATTTTTAAAAGAAACTAAACGATGAATAAATCTTCATCTTGGCTGCCATTTGTGAACGGCCTGATTTAATGGAATTAAGTAAAGTATGTTCTTCCACCCACACATCTACCTCCGTCTCAGACTTCTCTCAGCTCTGCTCTGTGTTGTTGAAAGGACGGCAGCTGAGAGTCACAGTTTCACTGGCACCAAAAGAACTGTGAAGGCCTGTCTGATATGATTATCTGCAATTTTTGTTGTTGCTTTATAGACACTGGTCAGCAAAGTTTAAGATGCTGATAAACAACAAGACTAAGAGTGTACAGACATTGTCAAGACTTAACAAGTCTAAATTTGTCTAAATAAGCTCATCGGGGATTAACTGGTGAACAAGTTTGTACCTGTATTCTTGGCAAAGCAACAAAACAAATTTCAAATGAGCTTTGGATACAGCACTCCATTTATTTAAAATTTCACTATATATCTTAAATCCATGATATAAGGATTCTAATAATCCATCCATCCATCTTCCTCCTATCTGAGGTTGGGTCACAGGAGCAGCAGACAAAGACTGTCAACCCAGACATCTCTCCTTCCAGCACTGTTTTTCAGTTCCACCTGAGAGATTCTGAGACGCTCCCAGGCCAAATGGGACATATAACCCCTCCAGCAAGTTCCTACGTACCTGGAAAACCTCCACAGAGAGGCATACAGGAGGGATCTCAACTGGCTCCTTTTGACGTGAAGGAGCAGCCGCTCTACTTTGAGACCTCTCCCAGAATCACTACCTTATCATGGTAGAGGGGTTTGCAACGCAAACCGGTTTTTGGCAAGTGGATTCTAATAATCCAGTACAAATACACTGCGATATGGATTAACTGATGACAGAAAAACATTAGCAAAAAATCACTCATGATTCAAGTCACCTGGAGCTTTGGCTTTGTGTACGCCATACACACAGGCTTGACCTATTGTTTGGTGTTAGAATTTCAGATATCCACAGTACTAATACACCTCAAATATAACACAAGTGATGACATAAAAGCAAAATAAAACACCAGTTTGGCTTCAAAAGACATACTAGCAGCGCTTCTGCTGTTCTTTAAGCTTCATGCTTTAACAGCATCAATGATGCTTACATTTTCACAAAAAGCTTTGGTTACTAACATTGAACAGAAAGTGTTCCTGGGGCTGATCCTAGTGTCATTAGATTTGCAAGTCTTTGGGTCAAAATCTCATCAATAAAAAAAATAGCACATTGAATTGTAGGGATGCACGATACTATCAGCAATTATCGTATCGGCCGATACCGACAATTAACTTTTTAAGCTATTATTGGCCGATGAGAACTGAGAACTTAAAAACTCATGTTAACTTGCCGATTGCTGTCCAAGTGAGCTAAGGGGTCAGGACTTAGCGAATGGTCAATTCATCCTCTGGACAAATGTAATGTCAAGCTGATTCATCCAGCAGATGCTGAGATATTTCAGTCTGAACTTCACTGTTGGTCAGGGTAGCGGCCGGGCTAACTGACAAACACCAGTAGGGATACTGCTACCATGTGGTTAGAAAACAACTTTCAGATTGAAAAACTTTTATAAATGGAATTGAAGACAATTTACAATGGGTGTTACTATCAGAATGTGCAAATTATGAGGACATGTATAAAACCTGACTGTATAAATTTGTCTCTACAGTTTCAGAGGTTTTGTGGGAGTTGCTATCACTCTAAATCTCTATTAGAACAGGACAGGGTTTGTCAGCTGGGTGGGCAGGCAGTCAGGGAGATGCCTATGCTGAGGAGCCATTAGGAGAGAGAAAATGGAGAAATTCTACTATCTGACAGCCACAGCGGTGCTCTGATCCAGACATCTCCCCAAGGGGCCAGGAGAACACTCTGACAATCTGCTTCCCTGTCAATGACATCCCATTTAAACAAATGGCTCAACTTAGGTTACCACACCTGGGAAATGCATGGTAGCGTTTTTGGCAAAACATGCCAACCACTGAGTGATGGATCATATGTTACAAGCAGGACTGTTTGTGAAGATTCCTTCTTCAACCTCTCTTTTTGGGAGAAATGCCCCCTTCAGTCCAAAATTGGAGCATCATTTTGTCCTTTCAGTATTCATCTGCTGAGATTACCTCGACACACGTTACACACATCAAGCCAAGTTATGAGAGGTACAGGTTCAGTGTGCCCATGATACACAACTTTTCTGTTGAAACATATGGTTTTATTTGGTTTTCCTTGAGAATTGCTGTCAAAAAATATTTATGGTAAAGATAATGTAGACCACTCACTTTATTTGAGTCCAAAACTAACATAACCAGGCATGCCAGATAGACTGTTTCATATATCCATTGCATGGATATTTCACATTCATCTGGGAAAGCTCTTGTACAAAGGAAGGGCAACCTGAGCTGTACAGGCTAGCGCTGCTGTATCTTGTGCATGGCGGAGCTTGTGGGGGACTAAAATTCACACCGAAGCCTATTAGGACATCTGCTAAACATCTTCTCTGCCAAGAGAGGTTTTGGTGTGGCTCTTTGTTCTTGTTTTAAGAAAGTAATTTATTCCACTTCTGACTAAATGTCTGCTCTAGAAGTAGAAGGTAGAAGCCATTGTATGCACCAGCTTACAGTACAACTTAACACTACCCATAACGATCGCAAGTTAATCCTGAAGTAGTTTGACAGAGGGCAAAAAGCACCTTTTCCATCATGAAAAGCTTTCAGTGCTGTTCTTTGCTCTTTATTTCACTGATAAATGTTGTCCAGTTCTGATAAAACTGGTGCTACACTGTAGCTACATCCAGAGGTGGAAAAAGTACCAGACTATTGTACTCAAGTGAAAGTACTGCTCTATAGATCTACTCAAGTAAAAGTAAAAAGTAAGTCATTTACTTACGGGCTGGTGGGCGCACCACCAGCCCGTCTCGCCCGCACCGTCGGGGAGGTGGAGCGTGAGCGCGTGCAATAGGACCCGAAAGATGGTGAACTATGCCTGGGCAGGGCGAAGCCAGAGGAAACTCTGGTGGAGGCCCGCAGCGGTCCTGACGTGCAAATCGGTCGTCTGACCTGGGTATAGGGGTGAAAGACTAATCAAACCATCTAGTAGCTGGTTCCCTCTGAAGTTTCCCTCAGGACAGCTGGCGCTCAGAGTCTTGCAGTTTTATCTGGTAAAGCGAATGATTAGAGGTCTTGGGGCCGAAACGATCTCAACCTATTCTCAAACTTTAAATGGGTAAGAAGCCCGGCTCGCTGGCTTGGAGCCAGGCGTGGAATGCGAGCCGCCTAGAGGGCCACTTTTGGTAAGCAGAACTGGCGCTGCGGGATGAACCAAACTTAGCGTATTGAGTACTGAGTATGTAGCTACTTGTTATCTCCAAGGGATTTTCAAGGTGAAATATGACCTTTCTTAATATGCAATATAGATAAGGGGTCTCCTGCAAGGTTGTTCATTATAAGGTGTTATTTCTATGATGAAACGCAACATTATTATTTACCAAGTACTTCCTGCTTTTGAAACTGTAACTAAATACGATACTTCCCCCAAGATTTACTTCAGTAGTGATTTTAAAAAGTACTTAGAAAAGTACAAATAAACAAAAAAAAAAACCTACTCAATTACAGCAACTTGAGTAAATGTAATTAGTTACTTTCCAGTCCTGGCTACATCTGGGCTAATTGTTGGCAGCCATTGCTGTGGTCTTTGGTACAACTTAACTATGCCTTTAGCTACACCGTGGTTGTTTGTACAGATGTCACTGATTGGTCCAAACCATTTTCAAGTCTAGCACAAATGTTGTTGATTGAAGCTTTGCAAGATTAAGTTGCCAGACATGTCTGTCATCAGGCAAATGCATCCATCTGCTTTGCAAGGTTACAACTAACAACAAAAAAAGCACAAAAATGATCTTTGGAGCAGAAGAGCTAGAGTAAGTTCATGGTCTTGCTCAGAAGCCATATCCATTTGCAGATAATGACAACACATCGAAACAGCCACTAAAATGGGAAATATATTAACTTTTTGATCTCTGTATATAATAATCAGCTCTAAACTGAAAACTAGAGAGATTGATGGGAACATGTCATGGAACAAAACTTGGAAAATCCATACATTGAAAATTATATGATTATTTTCTTAAAAAGTTAAATTTAATTTTATGCAGCTGAGCACAGCTACCTTGAAAAAAAAATCCTCAAAAGTAATGTGTCAGAGATACAATGTAGTAAAATAAACTGTCTTACTGGTTTGGTCCCAGCAAATTGTGTAAAACTCCCAGCTAGTCTTAGATGAGAGAAGAGCCTCACTATCAGCATCACTGATCTGCTTTCCCATAATTACATTCACAAGGAGAGTAGAGATACCCTTGAAACACTGCCAGTATGGATAGATAGATGCAGTAGCCATGGCAACAATAGAAGGTAGGTATGTATGGTGAAAACAGACAAATCTGATGGTGAGCGATACCAGTCATTAGAGCCCTCTGGAGATGAACAGCTCACTGTTGTGGTCAACACTTAAGGGTATGCAGCTTTATTGTGTTCAAATTAAAGGCTGGTAAACACAATGTTTACTAGACTTATGATTGGCACTCAAGGATTTGTTTTAAACTTCACTGAGATATAAAAAAATCCATAAGCAAAAGGCTCCATATGACAAATGCCAAAGCAGTTCCAAAAAGATAAGAGAAATACAGTAAAGAGTTGGTTTATGTTGATTTTGGTAATTCCCAGAGGTATGAAATGTAAAAATAAGGACTATACTTACAGGTGAGCTAGGCCAGCTGTCTCTCCCATTACTCTCCTCTATGACTGATGTGGTAGTAAACTCCACTCTGGGAGCGATTCCCTGGAGGAAGAGTGACAATCGGGACAAACACAACACCTTGAACAGGGAGATGAAGACAAAAGGACAGATAACAGCACTGCCTTGAACACCAATTTAAAATCACAGATCTTCAATCTACGCCTGGCTTGAGAAAAACAAATTGCAGAGAAGAATAAGGCTCCAGTGATGTTTAAATAATATGGCATTTGGAGAGAGAGACATCTAAATTGCTACATAGGCCTCAAACACAAACACACAAAAAGCGATGGTAAGAGGGACTGCTGTTTAAAGACATTTCAATATGCCAGTTAGAGCCTCGGACTAGAAAGGGAGGATAGAAAAGTAACCCACAGCCACTGAGAGATGAGGGAATGAAACAAGGAGAGGCTAGAAAGAGAAACTGATGATAACAGAAAATGAAGAAATGTTTAAAACACAGAAATTCTGTTTTTTTAGTCTGTATAGCAGAGGCTGTAGACAGCTTTATGAGGGAAATGCTATCTTTTCTGAACAAATCACTTCGCTGAAGAAAATATGGTACTTTTGAACTGGTTATCTTGGTAGTGTACCTGCCTGTCATGTGCACAGACATGTGAATCAGAGTGCTTTTAAAGACTATGAGAAAGCATCAATCTTCTACCTTCAGTCTATGAATGACACGTGTAATATCTGTGCCAATCTATCTGAATCAGATGTGAGGACAGTGAAGTCACAGTGACATGTGAACATTTATAAATCATCTACAGACATCCCTCCTTTAACAATTTCTACAGTGTGGAGTAGCTTGGCTATATTTGCAAGAAGGATATAAATTTGTTGAACTTACTCTTTACTTTTTGAAGACTGTTTTTAGGAGAAAAAAAAAACTAATTTTCCTTAAACTTCTAGTTGTATCTTTAAATATGTATCTTTATTGCTATGATGTTTTTAGAATTATTAGTATTATATAGCCTACAGGGAAGGAGGAGGATCTCTTCATCAACATCTCTCTCTCTGCAGCTCCTTCTCTGTAGTTCAGAGCAGGTTCAGGGTACAAGAAATCTCTGCTGCTCTCTTCCATTGTAGCGAGGATTTCACCCTCTAAGAAAACCAACACAGACATATAGTAAACAGAAAACACACACACAATCCAAGGTAAAGATCCTGTTTTTGCAGTGTAATGACTAGATAAAGTGAGGACTTAACATGCCCATGAGGCATCATCAGAAAGCCTACCTGGAGGCACCAACTGAATCAGCTCAAAAGATGTTGTGTCAGCTAAGAGGGAGAAAAGAACAAATAGACAGTGAGCTAACGATCAGTATCACGGCTAATAGCCTATAAGCTTGCATAGCAGAGGATCCAGGACTAAAAGATGAGGAAGAAAGTCCCAGATGGCCATTTACCTTCCAGGAGGTCAGCTACATCAGCAGGGTCAACAATGCCAGGGAAAGTCTGGTTAAACAGAGTACAGACAAAATCAACCAATACCTATAAACAAGAGCAGACAGACAGCATGGTATCTAACTCTGTCATTCTCTTCAGGGAAAGAGAAACCCTTTTTTACATATCAGAAACAGGGGCAGTAATCTTAAAAGTGAAGGTTTGCTTGCTTAAAAAATTGTAGACTTAAAAAAGTCAGTAACAGTAACATTTCACCCAACTTCCAAGGATTTAAATGTATGCAAATAGAGAGAAAAAAAGTACATGGATGTCTGCACTATTACACTTTAATAATCAAAAACAAAATATTTATGTATAATAGGACTAAATAATACTTTCTAAACCTCTTTTGCTTAGAAGAAGAACAGAAAGAAAATTGGCCACACGTGTGGCTATTCTGTAAGCTGATGCTGTTTAATAGAGGCAGCTCATTAGTGTAATATACATGTTCTCACCTTGACAAAGACCATTTTGTGGTGAAAAAGTAAAGGGAACACTGGTGGCAAACAGGAAGTCTTTCTGTACTGGCCCATTATACGCACACTGAGGTAGATATCCTTCTTTTTAGACAGAACCACACCTGGACATGTGACCTGCACACAAACATTGGTGATAAGGTGACTGCTATGACACATCTGTCATCTGTCTATTTTGTGTCATATGCATTCTTCACTGGCAGATTTGTCTCAGTCCAGTGGCAAAACATAGCATGCCCTTTCTTGCACAGAGATGTTTTCCAAATTGTTAGCCCAGTCTAACATGATCCATATAGAGTCTGAATACAGTGCATTCAAGTATTCAGACCCACTTCATTTTTATCATTTTTATGTTGCAGCCTGTTGCTACAGTTGATGACGTTTAAATTTCTCTCATTAATCTACACGTAGTATCTCATCATGACAAAATGATGAATTTTATTTTGTTTCACTTAAAAAAAACCCTGAAATATCTCAGTGAAATAAGTATTTAGACCCTTTGCAAAACACTTGAAATTTAGCTCAGGATCCTCCCATTTCTCTTCATCTCTGCTAGATGTCATGTTTCTACACTGTGAATGGAGTCCACCTGTGGTTAATTAAATTGATTGGACATGATTTGGAAAGGCACACACTTCTCTATAGAAGGCCTCACAGCTGACAATGCATATCAGAGCGAAAACCAAGCCATGCAGTCAAAGGAACTGCCTGCAGAGCTTGGAGACAGGATTGTTGCAAGGCAGAGATCTAGGGCAGCCTACAAAAAAGTTCTGCAGCACTGACAATTCCCAAGAGCACAATGGCCTCCATATTCTCAAATGGAAGAAGTTTGACACAACAAGGAATTTTCAAAGAGCTGGTCACTTGGCCAAACTGAGCAATCAGGGGAGAAGGGCCTTAGTGAGAGGGACCAACTAGAACCCGATAGTCACTCTGACTGAGCTTTAGAGATCCAGTGTGATAGGACAAAGTTCCAGAAGGCTAAACATCACTGCAGCCCTCCATCAATATGGGCTTATGAAAAATGAAAGTCTGCTTTGATTTTCCAACAAATTTCAAATGAAAGCCATGTAGGCTTTCTTTACTTTGCACTGAGAAGAGGCTTCTGTTCTGTAACTCTGCCATAAGCGCAGATCAGTGAAGGGCAGCAGTGACAGTTGTCCTCCAGGAACTTTGTCCCATCTCCACACAGGATCTCTGGAGCTCAGAGTGACCATCAGGTTCTTGGTCACCTCTCCCTCTAAGGCCCTTCTCCCCCTGATAGCTCAGTTTGCCTGGGTGACCAGCTCTTGGAAGCATCCTGGTTGTGCCAAACCTCTTCATAGTGTTTTTACAAAAGGTCTGAATATTGTCTTATGTCAATGTAATACTATTTTTTTTTATTTTTAATCAGTTGGCAAAAATATTTTAAATTTTGTTTTCACTTTGTCATGATGGGGTACTGAAAGTAGATTTTTTTTTTTTACATTTGTAGCATCAGGTTTCAACATAACAAACCTGATAAAAATAGAGGATCCGAAAATTTCTGAATGCACTGTATATATAGAGAATTAGTGATTCAAAAGAGAGAAATCTCTAGGAAGTATCATTGTCTTTAGGGCCCTTTGTCATCAACCAAACAGGAAAAACAGCACATAAAAACAAACTGATTTGAATTATGTATGATTTAATTGTACTCATAGTTCTTTAAGCTTTTGGCTCAATTTATTTTCAGTGTTATCTCAGTTAACAACTAGAGTAGGAAAGTAAAAAGAAGAACCCGTCAACAGAAGCCTGCAGAAACAAATATAAAAGAAAATAAATCCAAAAACATTAACTGAATGACAATCAAAACACCCAGCTGTGATTTTTTAACGTACCCACCCCCCCCAACGTCCCATGGAAGCAAACTGGGGAAGTATGTCTGCCACTCCATTCAGACTGACACAGTGATAATATAAACGGAAATCTGATGAGCTCACATGACTTCAGCTAGTTAGCTTACCACGGCTTAGACAGATAACCTTTCAGCCTAAACTAATCATTTGTTTAGTTTTTCAATATATACATACACATTGTCTGTTTTGGTATGAAAAACAGAACACTAAATAAAAAGGCATTCTCAAAGTGCCCATCGCCTGCTGTAACGATGACAACTGAGGACGCGTTCAGCTGAAAGTCACCAGTTATCACGGTCGCCTATTTATCTGTAACACCGTTAATGCCACTCATGGTAGGGAAATGTCAGGAAATGATTGCTAAAGGGAGAGGATGTAAGCTCGTTAGCTAGCTGTCCTTGAATAAGCTACGTTACCAGAACTTTTCGAGTGTTTTGCCTCAGAGGAGCAGCATTAGCAAACACTTACTTTCTGAACGTCCAAGTATACGGTACATTTCAGAGACCTCCGAGGCACTTTGGACAGGGAAAGCTTCTTCCTCTTCATTGAAGCCATTCACACAACTATTGAAGTACGTTGTCATAGCTGCCAGACAGCAACAGTCACAAAGCGGATGTACGGTCACGTGACGTGACCAATGAGCAACTCCCTCACAGATTTTTAGCTGTCTGCTTCTTATTTGAAGCACATAATGTAAACAATGCAACCATACAAAGACAGGAACCATCAAGATGTATTCTTTAGTTTTCATGAATGTTTGAGGAGCTGCAATAAGACAGTTTAAGTTGAAACATATTGATTTAATGTGTATTTAAGTGTTTAATGAATAATCATCAGCAGAGAAAAAAGCATTCAATACAGCCATAAAATAAGTTAACATATGGGAAGCATGCATTTATATACAATAGTGCTGAATGAAGGCCTCAGATGTAAAATATATTTCCTTGGGATTCAACAGTCCAAATATTATAGTCACACACATTTCATAGTTTATAGTCAAATAATCCAGGAGAAGACTTGTTCCAATTTTAGTCCTTCAAGGACCAGACATCCCACTGTTACAAATCTTTGAAAATAAGTCTTTATAGCCGGGGAGATGTGAAGCTTTAAAGGCAATGAAGTGTGAAGGATCCTCCTGCCACGGTGCTCCACATTTTATACATGCCCAGTCCATGTCCATCTGTCCGTCTGTGTGACTGTCTAGTGCCTGACACCATGGCTCTTCTCCCTCTCTCTGTCTGCTGCATCTCTTCCAACACCCTCATCCTTTCCGTTACTGTCGTCTGTGTGGGGCCTCACCTCAGAACTGAAGACAGAAACATGTTAATATGAATAACTGAAATGGTATGGTCTAAAACAATGCTTGAGTATGAACAACATGGCGGTGATCTTAGTATTTGGGTTATTAATTACCTTATATTATTGCCATTACCTTTGAATGTAAATTGGCCTGCTGTCCTTGATGAGATTATTGAGTTTATAGTAATCCAGGAAGGTGCGAGCCACGTTTCTTCCCAGTTTCATGTCTGAAGAAAAGTTAAAGTTAATAGACTTTGAATGAGCTAAAAGAACATTGCTCAAAACAGTCTGTCTATCAGTGTCTTTGAAAGTGTATGGAGACCCCTTTGAGGATGTGCAGAGCCATCACACTGCACTGTGAATTTTTTTAATTAAACACAGCAAACAATAAAAATAAAATTAAATATGCTCCCTGTTGTAAAATTGAACTAGTGCATTATTGTATTATACTTCGTATTTTCAGCACTAGTTGGTGGTGTTGTGTTGGTTCTGTAAACAAACATTTTAAAAAGAAGTCTTCTTTGACTTAATTGTTTCTATGACTAAACATGATTAAACATGCTCAATATTTATGACTAAAAATCCTGTTGTGTGCAGTGAACATCAGAACTAGCGAATCGGGAAGCAAGATAAACACAGGCACATAAACAGGAGGCATAACATTAGATGGACATCACAAATAAAGGAGCAAATTGTTGATTTTTGGCAACAAAACAAGTGTTTAACAACATGTACAGTAAAAAATACAACAGACGAATTGACAAGAGAGTGAGTTGTACAACCATGGCAACCACAATGGACTTAGCATGTAGCTAACAGCTTACCACAAGAGCTTCTTCACTCTAAAGTCATGTTTGAGCGTGTGAAATTTGGCATTCTGTGAGCTGAGACCAGGCTGAGACTCAGTAAACAGAATCCATTTGTGTGTGGTGTGCTGTGTTGCACAGCATACAAACAGAACAGTAAGATCAGTGATTATTTGTTGCCATGTGTGGAGACTCTCACATTGGAAAAATCGAATAAGATTTTTAAAAATTTGTGGTGTGTGCCAGGCATTAGTATTTTCTAATCAAATAGCACTCACTACTCAAGAACTTTGTGTCTATTGGGCATAGTAAAACAAAAATAGATTCAACTTAATACAAATTATACAAGTTATCCAAGTACCAGAGAGCTATTCATTTAAAAAATCTTAATCTTCATCTAGGAGACAAGTGGACTTGATGGAAGTTCCCGATTGATTCAGGTTCTTCAAGAACCTCAGTCAGGTCCAGTCGCCCTCTTGATGAAGATTTGGAAAACTTAGACCAGGATGAATGTGACCCTATGCAGACATTTAAGAAAGTTACTTTTCTTTTCTAAATGATTACGCAACTTAAGAGAAAAAAGAAACAGGAAAAAAGGCAAACACACAGACATAAGTGACTCACATTTTAGCAATCACATTTTACTCTTTTTTTTTATGTGTAATGACCCTTTCCCCCAGTACAATACTCAGACTATGAATTAGTAAAGCACAACAGTTCACCTTGAAATACTATTTACATAGATTAACATTAGCTAGGTGGTGAAAAATCAACTCCCAACAACTTCAAATAAATGCCAAAAATGATGAGTCTGATAAGAGTTTACAGAACTCTGGTGTCCTCAAAAACTGCTTTGAGTAAAAGGAACTTTTTAACAGCAAAGATTTGTCTTATCAAACACAATCTGTAAGAGCAAAACAATAATAAACAATGGAGATGTAAACATTGATAGTCTAAAATATATATGAGGCATATGTGCGTAGAAAACAAACAAAACATAGAACTCAACTCCCATGTCAGACACATTTAATATTAAGTGCTGAAAAACTCCCTCAAAACATTCCCCCTACTATGAAAAACACACGCTCAGCTGCACAGTAAATACCTGGGGACTAGCCAGAGGAGGAATGAGCAGTGTAAATCCTTAAGGTACAACATGTTGCGCTCTGATTTAAGTGAGGCTAAATCACCTGCATTTCTCTCACGTCAGCTAAATGCATGTTGCTGGTATGAATCACACAAAAACGATTACTTATCCAGCGAGGCCTTATTTAAATTCAGAGGTGAGCGCACACATCATCCCCCCCGCCTGATCGTCCCTCACTACATTAGGGACACTATCAATAACTTCACTGCTTTTATAAAACAGCTGAGCGTCTATGAGTGCTGCTGCTAAGCCTGTGATCATTAGGGCAGCAGAGCAAGTAATGATGACAATCAGGCTCAGATAATGAACAAGTGGAGAACTGCAGAATGCTGCAATGTTCCCAATCACCAAAAGAGGATGTAGTAAATACAGATGAATAAGAATAGTGTTGCTAACAGAAATAAATCTCATCTAGTCACATCAATATCCAATCCATCTATAAACCCTGAAAGACACATGCCTATCATTCTTATTCCAACTGTTTGCATCTTCACTGATTGCACGTACATATTTCAGATAGACTCTAACATAAATACAAAGGTTTCTCTCTGTCTGGAGGCATTGATGTTTAGCTACATTCATTCTTCACACACTGTAGCAGGATGGAGCAACACATCGACATAATCTGTCACTTTCCCCTGTCATTACCTTGTTGATACTCAGATATGGTCTGTCATCTGCTGGACTATCAATCTGTCACAATTGTGTGATTGAAACAACTGGCATACCAATATTTATAAAGATTGAGATTCAGTCATTTCCTGTTTGTCTTTTCCTATTTCTCGTAATGATCAAAGAAAGACCAGTGCTTCATAAATCCTGGTTGCTATGAAGGTTAAAAAAAATCTGTCATCCAAAAGCTGTTACCGTGCGAACCATCCATCCTTGGTTGTGACCAAGTGTTTGGGCGTGCACTTTAGACTTTGTTTTTAGTACCTTTATATGTTAACAAAGGGTTAGCATTAGTAAATAAGGCCTGTGAATAAGAAAGCAGAACCCTCTGTAGCGAGTCTGTCACCTTGGCCTGTGAGGAGGTGTTTTGCGTATGCTGGGAATCTAAACAGGACTTCATTTATTACCCGGCAGGATGATGGCAACCCTCTCCACATGACCCCACAGTCTGTTTACACCCCATCTGGATGTTTGTCTGTGAGTCCTGCATCAGGCCAGACGTCCTGCAAGTGTGTTAGTGTGAGTGTGTGGGATGGCCTCACAGTTAGTCTCATTACTGCTGGCTAATGATACTGTTTAGTCAAGTTAAAACTACAAACAACTATTGTTACGTCCTTCCAAATCTGGCATTTATGCTTATGTCACTGTGTGCTAGTTCTTAAAAGTGCTCTGCATTTCAAACTGTTCTAACAGCATGCCTGAGCTTTCAGAGTGCTTTCCAAGCAGACTTGAACGTGATCTGCAGGTTCTTGATTGTCCACTAGAGGCTGGCTCCAAAAGTAAGTCAATTTCCATTGGACTATATGTTAAAATACAGAGCTGTAACACTGAACGCTGTAACACTGGGGCAATAACACATGTCTGATAGGAAAATTGTACAAAAGTATCTCATCACTTAAAATTCATAACACGAAATATGTTAAACAAAGATGGTAAAAAGAGCCGAACATTAGAATAACTGAGGAAATGTGTCAAAAAGCAGAAACACAATCAGCCTCAACAAACTCTTGTACATGGAGAGACTTTTGTTCTAAGAACTTGATATCCTTTTTCCTCACTCCTAAACAGAAATCCAAACAAAAAGGACAACCGGCTCAACCAGTAGCAGGAATGTGGGGAGTCTGAATGCTCATGTGTTTTGGACCTGTTCCCCCATTCATCCTTTCTAGAAGGATGTGGCAACAATAATATCAAAAATTTTGAGTTGCACTATCAGCACAACATTTACATCTCTCTATCTTGGACATATCCCTGATGGTCTCAATGGGGATGATACGTATCTCCTGAAAATCTTGCTGGCATCTAGTAAAAAGAGCCATTACAAAGTACTGGTTAAAGAAAAACTGCCCAGCTGCTGGCCTCTTGGCATCCCTAAACAGTTGCATCTTTTGGGACAGATGACTTACTCTTTATGAAAAGATCTAGGAACAAAACAATTGACAAATTGAATATTGATTTTGCCCAATTAGTACATAGTGACACCAGCAACAACCTCTAGAGGGCAGGAGGGAATGTATCACCATCTACTCTTCACACAAGACTTCATGAACAAAAGTACAGAGGCTACACCAGAAGATGGAAACCACTCATTAGCAAGAAGAACTGGAATTCCAGGCTGGAATTTGCCTTAAAGTACAGAGACAAGCCTAAAAAATTTGGGACAAAATTTTTATAAACTGATGATACAAAGATGAACCTTTATTAATGTGATGGAAAGGCTTAAGTTTGGAGAAAGAAAGGATCTGCTCATGATCAAAAACATTCAAGCACATCTGTGAAACACAGTGGAGGTAATGTCATAGCTTGGGCTTGCATGGCCTCTTCAGGGATGAGCTCATCAATCTTCATTGATGATGTAACACATGATGGTAGCAGCAAAATGAACTCAGAAGTCTACAGAAACATTTGGTCGGCCAATTTAAAGAATGATGCAACCAAACTGATTGGGAGATCCTTCATCATGCAGCGAGATAATGACCCAAAACACACTGTCAAAACAACGAAGGAGTTCGTCAGGGGCAAGAAGACTGGCCAAGTCAATCTCCAGACCTAAACTCATAGAGCATACATTTGACCTGCTAAAGAGGAGACTGAAGGAAGTAACCCCCCAAAACAAACAGCTAAAAGAGGTTGTGGTGAAAGTCTGGAAAAGCATCACAAAAAATTAATGCAAAAGCTAGGTGATGTCAATTATTACAAGCAAATGATTTGTAATTAAATATTGATTATTTTTCACTTTAATCTATTTTAAGTTGCTCTATTCCTATTTGCTCACCTAAAAATTGGTGTTCTGTTAAATAATGCTGTCTTCTAGGTTGTGTATCAGATGCAGATGTAAATACCTGGAAATAAAGATGAAATCCTGATGAATTGTTTCATATTCATCTTTTGATGTCAAACCAAAGGGTTTTCAGTCTACAGCAAAAATAAAGGAATTGGCCTCACTGTTCCAATATTTTTGAAGGGGTTTGTAGATATGTAAACACTGTTCCATCTAAAAAGCTATAAAATGAAAAGTAAAAAAAAAAACTGAATACAATATGATGCTCAAAGTAAAGTTGTTGGCAACATTACTGATAGTTGTTCTCTGGAGGGACATGACATATTTGACATATTTGTCTGATGTCAGGTGAGAAATTCAGGGAAATTCCAAATTTATCAGCATTTGTCCACTATGACTAAAATGAATGTGCAAAATATCATAGCAATTTATACCAAAGGCATTTAAGTGTGACCAACAAACAACCAATAGACAGACTTTCCCATCTGTAGAGATGTGGCACTCAGTACTTATCATCCTGTGCATGAAAACAAACTCAGTGACATTCATTATCCTTGACTTTTTCATTCTCACTTGTGTAAAGTTTTTGGTGTTTTCCTTGGTTCTCTTTCATCAGCAGAGCACGCTGCCAGACCTGAGCTCTTTGGCCGGACACGCTCAGCGACAAAAATATCTCGCCGACCTCACTGCGCGCAGATGGCCTCTCAGCTTGGCTTGTCACGACTCACCGTCTATTACAGGAGGTGTTGTGATGGACGGTCAGCTTCTGAAGGAGAACTTAATCCACGGGGCGAATGGAGACACAGAGGATGCCCTGACTGCTGTCTGGCTGGTTGCCGGGGGAAACCATAGGTTCTGGAACCAGGCTTCTGCTGCATCAGAAAATGATGAGTACAAGAGCCAGGAAACAGTTGGTGGACTGAGGCTTGGATTACAGAGGTGGAAGTGGAAATAGTTGGATAAACTTTAGCTGCTTTAGCTCATCCTCTATGCACACAGACATGAATTTACATTATTATCAATACTATGTCATCAACTTTACTAGAACTCACAGCATTATCACTGAGTAACTGTTATTCACTTTCAGAGCAGTTAACAGGGTGTGTAAGTGCTAATCCGGCACAGTAAAGCCTGTCAGCATCTTCCTGTTTGTGGCCGAGGTGTGTTCTTGAACATTCTCGGTACACGTGACGGTATTGTCTGATCAATAGCAGGCCATTGTCATGGCTCAAGGGCACACTAGCTTAGGCTCTGATGAGATTAGGGATACACGACACAAAGGGGAAGGGGACATCATTACTTGTTTACTGCAGCTGTTTACTGTCAGCACGGCATTTAGCGGCTTTCACCGATACGTCCCCGGTGCCTGGTCCTGGCAGACAGATGGACAAGGTGACAATCAGACAACAAGGCCCCGAGTGGTGAAACGGACAAGACACATGGAGAATGCTGTCCTGATCGGACGGGAGTTAACAAGGAGATAAGCACGGGGACATTCAAGTCATCAATATGGGGCACTGACAGGACCTGTCACTGCACTGACACGTTGAGAGCTAATTATCAATGCTAATTAAGAGGCTAGTCAACAACAGCAATACAGAAAAGGGACATTTTTGTCCCCGATGGCAATTCAACCGACTCAAGACCTCACGTCCTGTTTCCCAAAGGAACAAACAAGGGCTGATTTAAATCCCTGAAAGGAAGAACTGTCACTGCCAAGGAGACAAGCTCTGAAACTTGAATAATTAATTTAAATCAGTGGAAGATAGGCTGCTGATTCCTTATAATGAATCTATGGATGAAACTCTAAAACCAGTTATGTGTCTTTAGATGAGTTTCAGAGTTTTCAAAAGGCCACTTTTTAGGTTTGAAAAACAAAAGAAAATAATAAATCTTACCTACAAAAGAATCATAGAAAACATGAACAATCAGACCAGGATAGTTGTGATACTAGAACCTTACATTTTGATCAAATTAGTCAGAGTGGCAAACAGAGCAGAGTTTTCAAGGTTTCAGGTCAACTCTTCTACACTGTCTGATTTGAAATAAAACTGATGTTTCTGCAGTGTTGTCAATGATTTTGTGCAATTTAGACATTTGGACAATGTGGAGGAGCCTGCCTGCTTTTTTTTTTAATAATTGTTAAAACTATGTTTTAAAGACAACAGATTGGGTCATTTTAAGTCACACTTTATTAAAAAGTATCAAAGTATTTACCTTAAATCAAACAACCTCAACTACAGCTGGAGAATTTGTATACTTCCAGTGCAACACTTAAACTACCAGTTGCAGAATAGTCATGCAAATTTTCATGAAATTCATATTCATTCAGAGATCCATTTAATTTCCACTGCCATCTTTCTCCTTTGTGAGACTGTAAAAGCTCTGTGAGCATCAGCTTTATCTTCATGTACAAAAAATCTACATCAACACTTGGTGTTTGTGCATTTTTGTGAGTACTCATGTGAGGATACATGTTTATCTGAGCATAGCAACAATATTTGTGCAATCGACTGTGTGTATAAATATTTGTGTCGGTGTGTGGTGCAGCACTTATCCATTTGAGCATGTCTGTGTGATATGATGTGTATGATGTGTGCTAGTGAAGCATATTTGCCTCCAAGCTATATCATTTGCATACTTGTCAAAGCCTGTCCATCGGGTGTCAGATTCAGTGATAAACACTGTGCACTGGTATTCGTAGGGACCTTATGGTGAGGTGCAGGTTTGGGTGTTGATGCTTTGGCAGACAGACACCACAGGTGTAGAAAAGGTGTGTACAGAGCCAGTTGTAAGAGTAAAACTGTAGCATTGTGTCTTTAAGTTGTCTGACTTTTGCACAAACCAGCTAGATAATTTAACAAAAGATGCTGATTATATGAATAAACTTCTTGGATATAAATGCCACTATTTCACAGGCCTTTGTATTTCCTTAAAGCCTGGCACATGCGATGACAGTTTTGTTGTTATACTGTGTGGTGTGCAACAAGATGACCAGGTGCACCAAGTCAGTGTTAATTTCATCACCTAAAACTATGACAAAATTGTTAGGTGACTATCCTTACTCCTGAGTACATCATTGACTCAAAACTGGACTTTGAAGCTAACTGTGAAGCAATGTGTAAAAATGCTTGCCAGCATTTGTACTGTTTGAGGAAACTGTTGCACTTTCACATTGACCGAACACTAATGACCATGTTCTATCATGCTTTTATTGAATCAGTCTTGTCTTTTTCCTTGTTGTCTGGTTCAGTCACACTTCTCTGAAAGATAAAAATTTCTTGAGTCAAGTAGTAAAATTGTCAAGTTTTCTGATTGGTCAGCCTCAGCTCTATCCATCATCCCTGTATTCTGAGCAGAGGATAGCTAACTCTGCCTTAAATGGTGATTCCCACCCTTTGCCCAGTAAATTTCAGCTTCTCCCCTCTGGACGGAGGTTTCAAGTCCCAAGGTTCAGAACAAAGCGTTATAAAAACAGCTTTGTTCCTGCTGCTATTGCCGAGCTGAACAAGTTGTAGCCTTATTTTGAAAACATATATTTATTTGTTCATGCACTTGTATATTTATTCCTATATTTGAATCTTAAACTACGTTTTTACCCTGGCTTTTTTGAGATCTATTGATTTGCTGAGTTTTTAATTTGAGCTTAATGAATGGTACTTCAAGCTCTTTTATGCGTATTTCTGCTTTATTGATGGAACCTTGAGCACTTTGATGCTTTACCTTTGTTTCTGTCATGTTGTTTCACCTTTCAGGGGATATCTTGTCATGTCTCAGGAGGTTTTAAATAACCTTCATTTCTCCTGTTTGTTTCTTGTTACTTCTGTCCTGTGACCTGCCTTTTGAAATGGATGTTGTAATCTCACTAACTGCAGAACAAATCTACCTACGGGCACAAATAAAGTGACCTGAACCTGAACTTGAGGAAGACGAGACAATAGGCCATAGTCCAGCCCTCCACCATGCCCATGCCCCACCTCTCCAGGTATCCGCAAAGCTGCCCCTGGCTGCCTCCAGCATCTCAGCCTAGGTCATAGGCACCCAGTATGAGGTGATCTGGCCCAGGAAAATGTACCAGGTGCCTGTAAAAGTTTAGGTGCTGTTCTCGTATCAAGCAGCTGACCCTTCCCATCCCCGATCTCCTTAGCATGTCAACACACAGTCCTGCCAACAATACCCAAAAATGCAGCAAAGAGAAGTTGTCACAAAGCAGTCCACTCAGCACCTCTGGCCATCAGTCTACGTCCAGGCCTCACAAGACAATGATAAGACCAGAAGGACTAAGGACTGAAAGACTCTGACTTTTGTTCACATGCTTAGATACTGGGAAAGCCACACAGTCTTGCTCAGCAAACTGCCCGTCGCAGTGACATCACAGGATATACTTCAGGACAACAGCATGGGCAGGCATGGTGTCAGTGGACAGCTAAACCAAACAGTGCTTCTTCTTCTGGTGGAACAAAAAAATGCTACCTGAAGCACAGCCACTTAAAGTCATTGACCAAAAACACTGTGTCATCAGCTCAAGAGTGCCCTCAAACAGGTAGCTCAGTTGTGGTGGAAAAGCAAATCCCCCGCTGCCCTGGGCTGCAGTGCTGAGTCAAACAAAGTAGAGCCAAGCCACTCAATCTAATGGAAAGTCTCATTTGAATCTATCTGATGATCGGGTCTTTCCTGCCTTTAATTGGAATAAAGAATTAGGCCCAAAATAATCAGTTTTTCTTGCTTTGTGTGGTGTGTGAGAGTGATCTTTCTCTCTGATCTGCTTGGAAGATGATTGGAGCCGGCCTGACTTGAGATTATACTGAACATATTCAATATATCCCATCAGAAATCCATTTGTGTTGGGTGAAACACTGAGGACAGCCAAGCAGGCATGAGCAGGATAGTTACGAAGCAATAACTGTTCAGGAAGCAAGCTGGCCCAAAAGAGGAAGCACAACAAACACAGCTATGACACAGAAATGGAGGAACATTTGCAGCAGCAACACAAATGTTTATACAATGTGTCCTGTGAAACATACCACATCAAATTAACAAGGGTAGGACCTGGAGTGAAATGGCTACAGCAATGAAAGTAGCAGATAGCTATTGCAGGCAAGATCTAACTCAAGTGTCTTTAAATAAGGTAAATTGTTGAATTATTAGTGCATCTTATTCCAAGACATTTACTGAATAATATGCCTGGCCCCTTTCTCAGTTTTTTTTAATCCCTTACAACCAATAAATATGTATCTGGCCTTGTCAGATGAATTTGGCTTTGAATATCTGAAATGAGGTATTTCTATACAAGAAGTGAGACAAGTACACTTAGGTTTGAGTTTTTGTGAGTGCCATGGAAAAAAAGCAACTGATCTTTGTGCAGTGAAACTGCTCTTGAAGCTTGAATGGGTTTTATTAATTTTGAAATAATGCCTCAAAGTCAGTGAGGGTATTGTCTCTCACAATAAGCCCTCATACTTACACAAACACCTGCTATGTAAATAGGCACCACAAGCACACAGACACAACAGAAAGCGTCAAGCTGAGCATTGAACTTGGTCCCAGATTCTCGCAACCTTCATCCATTCCACTTTCCGGTTAAAACTTCAGAGTCTGAACCGGAAGGCCCAACACATAACACAGTTGGACTGTGAAAATTAGAAAAAACTGGAGGAAAATGACAGGATGAAATGTTTCATCAGAGATCTGGGAAAAAGGATGTCGGTGAGACTGGATTTTACCTCACTGAAACTAACTTTAAATACAGAATGTAAAAAAATAAGACCCGTTCTCATGGTCTAAAACCCACGCGCTCTCAGACACAGGTGTTTAATGACTAGAGGACAAAGAAAAGACAGACACACGATGGAGGCTGTCCCTGCTGTTTCAGAGAAGAGGATTCTCAGCTTGACTAAATGATATAATGAGCTGTTATGTTCGGGGTGATGAGATGAGAGGAAAAGACGGACGGGGACACACGAGGAAGAGGAGAGGAGCAATGAGAAAACAAAGACAGACTCTTTTTTTCACAACACCTTCAAACTGTGACAAAAGTCTCAGCTGTGAGAAAGGTTAAGATTTCAATTTTTGGTGTCTACGAGTCACAGCAGCAGGGAGGGAGAGTCAGGAAGGATAAAAGGGTAAAAGGGCGGCATATTTGGAAGGTGCTAAGAGTCAGGGGTTCGGGTTATTATTCATTTGTCATCTATTAGTTTAGAGGTCTATATGTGTGTCTCTGTTTGTGTGTGTGTGCATCAGGTGAGAAAGGTGGAGGTGGGGGGCGTTGAGATGCTAAAGGTCTCTGTTGATGATTTGCACGCTCCATCGAGCTGACTGCTGGGGCGTATAAAGCGACATGGTCGGTTCCTTCAACCTGCCTGACCCCAATCTTCACTTTACACCAGGTCCCTGTGCAGCATGCCCACCCTGTGGAGCCCCTCCTCCTTCCATTTGTGCACCTCCCCCTCCCACACACATGCAGAAAGACTTTTGGAAAACAAGAAAAGATCAAACAAGTCCTCCCACAAGGGCTGAGACTTTGACCTTCAGAAGAAATGTCCTCTCTACACATGCACAGAGGCACAAACCTGGCTTTCATTTCTCATCTTGCTCTCCAAACTGACAGCAGAATTTGTTATTTGCTGTTTGTTCACCTGTCTGCTCTGTCTTAGCTGAACTGTTTGTTTGTAGCCTTTGTGGTGCCCTGGACATGTCTGAATGTCCATTTGAGCATCAGAACTTTGATGCAACGGCCTTGTATCTTTTTATGAGAGAATTTTTATTGATATGTACTGAAGTCCTAAGAGGACATACATCAATATATAACATAAAACATTTTATTTTATCACGTAAAAGCAGAGCAAAAGCAAATGGATGGATGTACAGTCATGTGCATAAGTTTAAGGCATGTAGGATGCAGAGGTTTCACCATGGGGCCCAGTTTGCTGCAAACCAATGTTGGGAGACCAGAGTCAAGCTCGATGGCATCTCCTTTGTCCCATACACTTGGAGACCACCAGTTTTCAGAGAGGGGTGTGGTCAGCAGACCCCTATTTCCAGACTTTTTTCCCATTCAATTTTATTTAACCACGTTGCAAACATACAGAATAAGAAACATTACATAAATAAAATAGAGAAAAAAGTCAGAAGCCTAATCCAGGATTAAATTAGGTTGCTACAGCTAATGAAGCTATTTAGGAAATGTATCCATGTAGCTTACAGAGCTGCTTTTGAGCTTAGATTTAGCTACGACACAGCTCTATTATCAATAGTTAAGTTAGTTTTAGCAACATGAGCTTAAGCAATGGTCTGCGTAGATTACGTAGATACGTAGCTTATGTAGCTGCATTGCTAGCTTAGCTTTACGTGTATAAGCTGTGTAGCGCCATTACAAATCGTAGCTTATGCAGCAAACAGAGCTAACACTTGCTGTGTTAGAATGTTAAATGGAGGAAAAACTCTTTTCCTGTATGCAGACTGTTTACTCATCTTTAATTAATGTTTTGTACTTTGCTTCTACAGGTCAGGTTTTAACTTTTACCTTTTTTAATTTGAAAGTTTCAGTGTGTATTTCCATTCAGAGACATACGGCGTCTCCCTCCCAGCTGATGGTGCTTTTCAGTGTCTTACTTGCCGTAACATGCCTTGCTTCAGCCTTTGGCCCTAACACGCCAGAAAGATCTGTATGGTATGGTCAGGACCATAATTTCTGGATCAATCTGCCTGAAGAGATCAGACTGGCAAGTTCCCTATCCTACTTTTGTTCTCTCCTAAATACACATTTTTATTAGTGCACTTTTGCTGGGTCTAATTATTTTAGTAGGTTTTTTAAATTAGGTTTAAATTTTAACTGGTTTACTGATTCTAACTGGTTTAAACTGAGTTTTAACTGATTATTCCGTTTTTGGGGGGTGAGTTTGATCTAATTTGCAAGAGTTTTAACCTGCATCTTCTTTACTGATTGTTTTGGTAACTTTATTGATGTCCTGCTATTGTATTTCTGTTTTAATGCTTTAAGGAATTTTGTTTCTCTGTTTTAAAAGTGCTATATTAAAAAAAAGGTCTTAATATTGTCATTACTATTTTTCTCTGTCCACTTCGGGCCTCTGTAGATGGGGATCTTCAAATGGGCATTAACATTAGCAGCTTTACTTTTCCCCAGCATTACCCCCAAAACCTTTCCTGCCCCAGAATCCTGTTTTTGTGTCAATTTCTGTTCAAAAGTCCAACAACCAAATGCTTCCAGACCTCAGCATTAGAAACTTTAGATGTGGGTGTGACGAGCCAGACTGTGCCATCTCCCAGCACTAGAGGGCACTAGGGCTACATCTATACCCACCCTCCTCCACCTGCACAGTATAGGGGAGCACATACTTCTCATGTGTAGGGTCCTTATCGCCCTCTCTAAATCTCTCTTTCTCCCTCTTCTCACTCACTCTATCTGTAAGATCAGACTGCCATTGGCTGGCTCTCATGAGCTCTTCAGCCCTGAGAAGGTCAGCTGAAGGAAAAACTTCCCCCCATCTGGGGAAGTGACGAATGTACGCGTGTGCTCCTGTGTATGTGTGAGATTGTGGTCGACAGGAGTCATGTTTGTCCCATTGTTCTATTGTTTATCCCAATCACAGACACAACTGAGTGCGTGTTCATGCACATACACAAACGCACAGGCCTCTTTCTCCTCTCTCCTTTGTAAATGAAATCAATAGATGCAGCTATCACATCCCTGTTCTGTCACTGCACATCTGTTGCAACAAGAGGCAACAAAAGAGCAACAAAAGAGCAACATGGCTTTATACTGAGCACACATGACCTGACTCAGACATCTAACTCAAACATGCACATAGACCCACAGCCAGGGATACAAATGTTAAAATAATGAGTCCAATGATTACCAGATTAATTCAATTGATTTCAGAGAGATTTCTTCTGCAGGAACAGAGAGAGAGAGAGAGAGGAATTAAATGTGTTTGCGTGAAATGAGGAGAGAGAAGGTAAAGGACAGAGAATATACAGTAACTGCTACACTCTGACCTCTGCTGTTTCATTAACCTCTGAATAAACTCTCATGCACATTCATGCAAAGATATTACATATGATAAAGGATACATGTCTCCTCAGTGTAGGGCACAGGAGCCGTGCTGCCGGCTGTCGTGTAGCTGTAGAAGGACACCTCCAGTGTGTAGCAGTAAGATGTGTCATCAAGGAGGCCACCAAGGAACCGCCTCCCTGTACCGGCCTTCACCACGTCACGGTTAAAGGAGGTGTTGGACTAGAGGTAAACGTGCAAAAAATTCAGTTTAGTTGGATAAGATGCAGCTTCAGTGAAAGGATTTAGGTTAAAGTCAACCATTTACCAGGGTGTTGAAGCATATTTGAGTATGCTTCAGGATTTCAAATGACAAGTAAGCCATGTAGGTATGTAGAGTTTAGTCTCTTCTCAACTTGGAAATGTTGCTTGGGGCCTATACATTATAGTGGCCAGGGAGTGGAGGGCTGGAGTTATGCATTAGAGGGTAGCAGGGAGTAATCTTGGTCCATCACAAGTAGGCAGCACGAAACATGAGATACAGCAACAGAACAGCAGCTTCTAGCAGCAGTTCAAGCTTCCTAATGAAGCTTTGTGTCTATCTCAGCAATTTTGTCATGGCAGCCAATATAAAAGACCATCACAGTTATAGAAATGATGAATTTATCTGGCTTTGAAAACTGTAGGGGATTTTTGAGGGAATGTTAGTAATCCGTTACATGAACAGCAGAGGAGTTGTCAACTTTTAATGAATTTAGAAATTCCAGTGTGAAAATTACACATACTGTACCTTTAATTGTTCCCAGCATAATCTTATCACAGAGATGACAAAATGTCATTAGATCCATATTTTGTGATTGAAATGAAATGAAAAACCACAAGCTGCCTATGTAGACATAAATGCACAGAAAACTAAAGCAGAAAACAACAACAAAAATAATGTCACACCAAAATCCTTTAGTGTTTCAGCATCTTTAAGGTCATTATTTTGGTTCTTTGGTCCACAGCTTCACTGACTTGGCTAGCTCTCAAAGCACTCATCAGCATCCTCGCCACCCACAGAAAGCAGCTGTTTCACAGAAAAATACTGTGATAAACCCATTCTGCCCAGTGTGCAGAGAAATGAAGTGACTAGCAAGACTGGTGAATAGAGTAGAGCATTTGGCAGTAGATACATCCCTCAGTAGACAGGAAAGACCAAAGGCAGATATAAAAGGTAGAGAATCCAGCACTGAGAGTCAGAAGGTGAAAAGAATTATGTCTCCAAAGGAATGTCAGTGTTTGTCGATGTCTTCTGCATAAAGGTACAAAGGTACCTTTTTGCCACGGGAGCTTATAGCAGCCATTTATAGCACCTATACAGAGTATCCAGCCCCTTGGATGTTTCACCCTTTTACCAATTTTATAAATCAACCAGGGTCAATAAAATTTGCCTTTTTAGTTTTTACAAAAACACAAAAAACAAAACAATACCCTTTAATGTCAAAGTGAGTAATGTCAATCAAACAAAAACATGCAATGTAAATAAGAAGATGCATAAATATTCACTCCCTTAAAGTGACTGAACTAACTCAACAGAGGTCCGGCCATTGGTGCAAGTAGTCTCACAATTAATGACATGGGGATCACCTGACTGCAGGGAATGTGTCTCAAGTGATTGTAGAATAAAGACACATGTGTCCGAAAGGTCCAGTCACTGGTTAATCAGTATTCCTGGCTACCATTACACCATGAAGACAAAAGAACACTCAAAAAAACTCAGAGAAAAGGTTTTTGAAAAGTGTAAGTCAAAGGATGGATACAAACAAAAATTCCAAGCTACTGAACATCCCCTGGAGTTCAGTTAAATCCATCATCAAGAAATGAAAGGGATATGGCACATGTGGAAATCTGTCTAGATCAGGCTGTCCTCACAAACTGAGTGGCTGTGCTAGAAGGAGACAAGTGAGAGAGTCTACCAAGACATCTGTGACTGCTCTGAAGGAGATACAAGCTTTAGCAGCTGAGATGAGAGAGATTCTGCATTCAACAACTTGCCTGGGTTCTTCACCAGTCAAAGCTTTATGGGAGAGTTGCAAAGAGAAAACCACTGCTGAAGAGAACTCGTTAAATCTTGACTAGAGTTCACCAGAAAGCATGAGGAAGACTCCATGGTTAAGTGGAAGAAAATTATTTAGTCTGATGAGACCAAAATGGTGCTGGAGGACAAACTTTTTTCAGTCTGCAAGAGAACTACAGCTTTTGAGAAGATTTATTTTCCAGCAAGACAATGACTGGAAGCATACAGCAACAGCTACACAGAAATGGTTAAAAGACAACAAGGTGAATGTTCTAGAGTGGCCTAGTCAAAGCCCAGATCCCAATACAATACAGAATTTGTTGTAGTTGGTGTAGTTATTGTAGTTGGACTTGTAGTGTTTTTTCACAGTTAAGTTGACAACATTGAAACATGTAAAAACAAAGAATATGGATGGTCCAGGACATCTTTGAGCAAAAGAACGGGACATTTCTATCAAGAACAACCCAAAAAGGTGAAAAAGAAAAACTCAATCTCAACTACAACTCCTGGCTAGCTTAAAAGCTAACAACAACTGCCAGTAACTCTCATGGAAAACTGCCTGAACAACAGGAGGCTACTCATGGCTACCTACTGAGGTAGCATGGGGCGGTGCGTACAAACGCAGCGGCTTTCATCACTAGCAGCAAAACAAAGCCCTACACACCAGAACTGACAGTGTGCCCACGGAGTTTACATCTTTCCCAACGGAGATTATCTGGAATACGGGGCCCTTGGAGACTGAAAGGAGGAGGACACGGAGGCAGCACAACACCTACAGCTGGTGGGGAGGAGGCAGAGACAGCGTTGTGGCAGAAGGTGGAAGCGGGGCAAACAAGCCAGGCTGCAGGCTAGGCTAAGAGCGGCCCCACACAAACCTGTCATACCAAACTTCTTTCTCCCGGATGCCCGCTCCCTCGCCAACAGGATGGATGATGTGAGGCTGCAGGTTTCTTACCACTTCTTGGACCACTGTGTTTGCTGCTACAGAGGAGACTTCCAAACTTAATTTCGTTGTGTTTTTACAATGCAATGACAATAAATGACTATCGACTGATAGAGCTGAAGAATTTGTGGCTGGACTTGAAAAGGATGTTCAGACGTTCAAGCCTGACTGACACCTGTCCACGCAGACTCCGTGCTGTGATAGCAGAGACATGAGGGAAAGAGCCACAGGCTGGATTCAAACCTGGGCCGACCACATACATGGGATGCACCTTAAACCTCTAGGCCACCTCTCCCCCTTTTCTTGGATTTTTTTTTGTCAAAAAAGCCAAATTATATTGACCATGATTGATTTGTGAAATCAATAAAATGGTAAAACATCCAGGGGGGGTCCTCTATAAGGTTTGTATGGACACTATAAGAGGTCATTTTCTTTGGATCTTTCCCGTTTTGTGTGGATTCATCACAAATCATACGTAGCACAAAATAATGAAACAGTACAAACAGAGCATTGGAAGTCCCCATAGTGTCTCTGAGCAGACACGACTACTACCACCAATAATTGCAATATAAAGTATGCTACAGTATATCAAGCCGGACATAAACCTGATCTAACCATGAAATTAGTGAACAATGCTTTAAACATGCTGAATTAATGACACCTTTTATTGAATGTAATTTAATTAAACCATTAATATCATGATCATATAATTCATTCTACTGACAATTAATGTAATTTGACTCCATCCTATCTTACTGATAGCCAACAAAGAAGCCATTGCCTATATAGTGTGACAAGTTTCATCAGCCTAAATGCTGATTTGTTCTTTAAAAATTGCTTTGCTAAGTCTCTCTGGAATCCAGGACAAATTATGAAGGTTACAGCAGCTTATTTAAAGAGATTTACTTCATACAAAGTCATTACAAGGATTGGCTGTAAACGGCTATAGCATAGCAGGAAAAAAAAAACTCCATCTGGTCTATTTTGGGTTTCAGTGTGTCAGCTATATACTACACAACTATGGTGCTGCCTGGGGAAAAGTGTGGAAAAAAGTTTTCATTCACTGTCACTCCACTCTGCTGCAGTGAGAGTTGCCGTACTGAAATGCAGACTTGGCGGCCACCAGTGGGAGTTTGCCGTGATTGTGCTGCTGCTGCTGCTGCTGTGAGCTGCACTGGGCTTTAGGTAGTGCTGAATGGGCAGAGGGACAAAAGCACAGAGAGGGAGATGACCCCTGGGCCAGCTGTCACGCAAGCAATACAGAAGGAGAGCGAGTGAGAGTGAGAGATAAATTCTCCTGAAATAGCATTTTACACGTCTTTCATAACACCACATACTATATAGACAATCAGTGACATTTCAATACATGTGTGAGTGAACATCTGCCTGTCTGCCTCGCTACTGCATCCAGGCTGGCACTGAGTGTCAATGGGTAATAAAGGTTATTCTTTATGATGTGTTTAAGAGGCTCTGCTGTGAAATGTCACTGTCAGTGAGAAGACGAAGGTCAGTTAAAGGGTCAGAAGGCCGAGAGGAAATGGTTTGGTGGATAATGTACCTTTATAGAAGGGTGTTATTAGGTTAAGCAGTGAATGAAGGTTCTCTTACACATGATCCTGCTGCCCTCCTACATTTATTTACAATACTTCCATCTCAGCCTTAGTTTCCCATCTTTGCAGTAGGCTACTTCGTCTGCACCAGGGGTGTTCAAACTTTTTTCTCTCAGCGTCACATAGAGAAAGTACATGGTTGATTGGCCTCTTTGATATACCTCGTCTTTACTGTGTTAAGGTTAATAAAATCAATACAGCGTTGGTTAAGATGTGCTTAGTAACTGGTTAGAGAAAATAATCCTACATGACAGCTTTCCACTGATGGCTGGCAAGACAAATATGCAACAATTTCTCAGGTTTTTGGGGTGGCCGATCAGATTTCAGAATGAGAACCACACTCTGTTTACAAGAGACATTGACAGTTAGCTTTAAAAACTTGTTGCAAAAGCGAACTTAGTTATAGATAATGTAGCTATGTAGCTAAAGTAGCAATGTAGCTTATATAGCTTTAACTAAGCTCACAAAGCTGCTACATACGCCACGTAGATACATTTTCATCTTAACTACGTTAACTTTAGCTATGATTGCTAAAACTTTTGTTGCTAAAGCTAACTTAGCCACATTGGCTTAAGCAGTAAAGTAAATTACGTAGTTACATGTTGTAGTTAAAGTGAACCGTTATTCATGTAACTACTTCTAAAACAGATAATTTAATCCAGGATTAGACCTCTGATCTTTTTCTCTGTTTAATTTATGAAATGATGCTTAGGTTTTGATGTTTGCAATGTGTTTTATGAATGTAACTTCCAGACTTTGTTTATGAATAAAGTTGAATTTTTAAAAAATCTAAAACTGAAAAAGCAATGTACTGGCAAATAATGGCAGTTCCCTAGTGAGATTAGTGAGATAAACAACATCTCAGGTAAACTGTGAGGGGGGCCATGGCAGCCAGACTCCTCTCTACTTTTCTGAATTGATAAAGCACAACTTTAGTTTTAAGTTAACAGTATTCAATCACTTCGAGTATTTATTTATTTATTTATTTTTTGGTACTCAAATCATTTGACAATCGTCCTTTTAATCTGCAGAGTTTTCCCAGAATGTCTTTGGGCATTAGACACTTTTGCTCCATGAGTGAAGTTATTCTCTCAGTTAGGGGAGTCCTGCCTGAGGGGATTAACTTCATGGCAGGATGATATCCTGAACTCCATGGATTTCTGGGTCAAAGTTCACAAAGTTCAATTTGAATGGGTATCATCAAATCATTGTATCTAGTGTGTTTTACTTTAAAATATTAAAAATTAAAGTAATGAATTTGAGTTGGTGAAACTTTGATGTCAGGAAAAAGAAAATAAAACAATTGATCAAACTGAAAATGCATATTTTAACTTGAGTCATACTCAAAAATTTCACTTCCACTTCTAAAACTCTTTGATGGAATCAGTTGTGAAAAATATTTTGACTAATTTCAGCTTGTTCAGTTTACAGTGTTCATATTACTGGCTTCATTCAAGTACAGTGTATTTCTCCATTCTTCATACCTTTAGTTGATGGTGGGGATTATTTAGATTTTCACATTTGCACATATTTATTCATATTTTGGTTCCTAAGGAGCTTATGCCACTACTGCTGCTGTTTGGTTCACCAAAGCTTTGCATATCTTTCAAGTACTGACTGCACCTTTCATCCCTGAAAGCAGAAAGGCACGATAAGAAGACAAATTATGAAAGACATAAATAAGAAATAAGATGATAATGAAGCAAAAATTTGTAAAGTGAAAAACAAAAGTTAACAAGAAACATACAAGACTAAATTAAATGAATCAAAAACAATAACTGCTAGGAATAAACCTGATGAACAAACAAAGACAAAAATGCTTACCAAGGATAGGAAACTGCTCCAATCTAAAATTCAGGTTTGAAGGATAAGTCCGATTATACTTTTAAAAATACCTAGAGAGGTTGCCCTTTGTGTATCCAGAGGCATCTAAATTCCACATTTTAGGGGCATAATAACAAAATCCTGTTGCTTGTGAAGTGAACATTTAAAGGAAAGTATTCAAGGACAGTGAAACATGAATGAAGTTTCAACAATTGTTTTTTTTAATTGTATAATATTCCTCACTTTCTGATCTAGTTTGTTTTCTTATGAGTGTGCTTTTGCATCTAGTAATAAAGTCTGTCAACAGTTTTTTGCAACTTAGGCCAACAAATATGTTTTTGTCCCTTCAGCTGCTTTGACCTGAATCAATGCATTTATACAATTGCACTCTTGGGAAGTGCCCAGTGCAACGTTATTTCAACTCGCTGCCATAAAAAAAAGTGCAGCAGGTGGCGATACAGTGCCATGCTCAACACCACATCACCAGCAGTTTTTTAAAAAAGAACAATTTCATGTTCTTTTTTCCAAGCCAGCCCCCCTGATGTAGGTGCTATTCTGCTCCGATATCCCATTCCCTGGTGTGCTTTTGCATGTGTGTGTCTGTTTGTATGACTTACAAAAGAGAAGTCTGGTGCATTTTGGCACAGCAGCCTGGGGAAGACAGCCTGTCTCTGGACGCGCTCCTCGTCCTCGAACACATTGCCGTACATGAAGCCATTCAGCATGGTGGAGTGGGCATGAACATCAATGTAGAACTCCAGACTGACTCTCTGATGGAGGAAAAAAGAGGGAAGAAGGCGATGAAAGAGAACAGAGGGAAAGAGAAACAGAGGGACACAAACAAGAGATAAAAAACAGCAGGTTAGTGAGAAATATTGGACATTTTTACTGACAGAGTGTGCAACAGTCCACGACAGATTCCCTTCAGAGATTAAACAGATTTTCAGCCTTATCTCTATCTACCCAAGCTAGGTATACAGTGAAAAAATGCCTGCAGTTATTTCTGACTCTCTCTGTCTCTGGGGTGCAGGTCCACACAGCTGCTATATCTGCTGTGCTCTGGCCAGCAGTGTTGTCATTGGATGTAGATGGCGTTTTGAGTCGCATCCGAGCTGAGAGAGTGAGCTACAAATGGCATTAACCACATCCTAATATACACTAGGGTATATAATACCAGAGGACACTCAATACAGGGTTTTGGCTGGGCCTGGCCAAGGCTACAGCTGCTCCTCCACAATGCATCCTGGTCAAGGAGGCATAGCTAGCACCGCTCTGAGCAGAGGAACTCATCCTTTTGGTCGGCAGAGCAAGCGCTGTGGAATTTTTATGCTTCATTTAACTCCTAGCAAACGACACTGGTTGGACATCCACATAAAGTGCTTTGAAATATCCCTCTCACAGAAGGCCTTTCTTTGCTGTAATGAGACTGCAGGTGAGAGACTTTCACCAATTGGATGACTACAAACCCTCAGACAGAACAGGCCATATGAAAGGAGTCAACCATCCACATGTAACTTCAATCAGCCCGTCCTCCTGAAAGCTCTGGAGAGCACATCTACAGTTCATACATGATAGTGAGGAGATGATGGAGTAAGGAAACACATTCTTCATGTGGATGTCAGACTCATCACACACCCCCCACTTATTTATCAAGGTAATACTGACTTCACAGTGGAATATGCTTTCCCCCCACCATACCAGTAAAATGGATTTGTAGATTATCACCAAATCTACACACATACACATACCCCTTTATCTTTAGATATAAATATTATCATAATATTGCATTTACTTGTTTTTTCTTCAGCTTTAAATAACTTAATCTGTCATGCTTTTTAATGGTGTGATAGTACATGGATAGTTGAATTAAAGAACAAACACAAACACAGTAAAACAACATTTCTCTACTGTAACCCAGACCATGACAGTCCAAAAGCAGGGTTTCAACTTTACAAAATGTCTAGAACCCATGTAATGTATTTAATCCTTGTAAAAGTCTGCAGATTTGGCTGCACAATCATGAATGTAAAGAAACAAAAATGCAGTTCAAGCTCATGGATTGGGCTTTTGTAGCATTTGTGTACTTTCTTGACGAACTTTTACCATTTGCCACAAGCATTATGCCTACTCTGACAATGGCAGAAGCATATTAGGTCTCTCACAGTCAGAGTAATAATATAAAAAATGCACAGGGACATCACACTGCAGACTGGCCTTGAGTCTCACAGGCTAGGCTGCTTTAAGTCTGCAGGGGCCCAAAGCAGAGACAGCAGAAGGCTTCCATGTTTCACAAAGAACCAGCCCCCATAGAAACTCATTATGACACATTATAAACATCATTTTAAATCAAAGGAGTAAATAAGAGCAAAGTATGGCAAATAACGCCAAGTGATGGCAACTGAAATCCTTAACACTGCTACACTCTAGAGCAATTAAAATCAACTCTGACCTTGTACAACTTCAGTCAGTTTTGTGCTACCAGAGGTTATTTAAAGCTAGAAAGTTACAATTCCATAATATGAGCAGGCCTGTTCACACAATTGGCTGGGCTCCTGTAAAACCCAAGGAATGGGCCCTCCCCTGTTGTGATTAATTGATGTTATCATTGCATGTGTGTTTGACCAGCAGCATTTTTGCTACTTTTTTGCCTCTTTTAATCCATTTTTGACGTTTGTCACCCTTATTTTGCTCCATTTTTTGTCACCTTACACCTATTTTGCCACTGCTTTGCCACAATTGACCTATGTTTGCCAATTTTCACCTATTATTACCACCGCCAAGGAGGTTATGTGATTGGGAGGGTTTGTTTGTTAGTTTGTTTGTTTGTTAGCAACCTAACTCAAAAAGTTAGGGGCAGATTTTATAGAAATTTTCAGGAAATGTCAGAAATGGCATAAGGAAGAACTGATTAGATTTTGGGAGTGATCGCCATCTGGATCCAGGATTTTTTTAAAGGATTCTTCACTACTGGGAGATAGGGCTAATGGCGGAGGTCTGCGCTCTGCGAGTGCTTTTCTAGTTGCTACTGTTTTGCTTTTTTCCACCCTTTTTGCCACTATTAACCACATTTTCCCACAAATACCATTTTTGCTTAGTTACACCCTTTAAAACCACTTTTTTGGTCAGTTTTGCCACCTTATGCCCATTTTTGCATTTTTTCATTTTTGGTTTGTGCTGCATCAGATTTTTAACTTGAATATGATCAGGCATGTTCATTAACCCTCTTAGACCTATGCTATTTCTTAATCATTTTGTCTCGCCTGGACCTTTTGTGTTAAGAAGCTTGTAAATCATTAACCCTGTGATGCTCCAAACAGCTTTGTGTGCTGCAGTAATGTCCCTGGAATTTTAATATAGTTATGGGACTATAAAGATAAAGAAAAAACTCATCAGGAATTAAAACTCAAAGAATTTCATGTATTTGACACCGAGTTTCCGTTAGCCGGCAATTACCAGTCATTGGCAGGTAAAAAGGGTGGAAGTCCGGCAGATAAATATATAACCAGTCAACATGTCCGACAGAAAACATGCAAATGACCAGATAAGTAAATACTGAATACTTGCATATTATATTTCGTGTAACCAAGAAGATATGTTGCGAGAATGCGTTAACTAAAAGTTGCCTAATCTTACACCTTTTCTCCTGGTGCTGGGGTTGTTTATCTCCTCAGACGGCAAGCACATGGCTAATTATGTATGCACGATGACCTCAAAGCAAGCCTATCTCTCTGCCATGCTCAGTATTCCTGGGGACTATGCAGGGAAAGTGGGAAAGTTTCACCATAGCTTTCTCATACAACAGAATTTTAGTCTCAGTGAGGTTTTCCTGGTTAACCAAAGGCTTAATATCATCAGTGGTATGGAGGAATTTTGAGTGTGTCATTGCTGCCAGTAATGAAGAGGCTGAAACAAAGGGAAATGTCGTGAACACCGATGCAGCAGCAGAGAGAGAGAGGCCTACGCCGGCTAATTAGAAGAAGTAGTCTTGGATAAGCCTTTAATGAGAGGAAGACTGGACCAGACTATCTGCTGTGGAGCTTTTGTCTTTTCGGGACTAGTCCACATAAACCAGGATGGTTGGATTTACTGGTTTAGCAGATGCTACAGTTATAAAATCATGAGGACTGATAATAGCAACTGATGGTAAGACTCATTTTTCTTTTGAAATGTAGAGTTCTAACGCAGTGTCCAGTTACCAGAGCACTTGGGAGTTATGTTTGGATGCTTTGTTGTTGTAGGTGGAGGATGGTATTTGGCTGTTGTAAGCTGTAAGTTATGATAGCAGCCAGTGTGCTAACAGGCTAATGGTGCTAATGTGAAGCTAACCGTTGTTGTTTATGAGTTTAACGTGGGTGTATATTGTGTAACTGACTGTGTGTGTAAGGAAAAGTGTGCAGCCTTTATTTTGATACTCTAAACCACTTACACAAAGAAAAATAAGAGAAAGTCTTTGTGCAGTCAGTTCCAGGGTCTAATCATGTGTCTGTAATAACAGGGTAATAATTACTCAGGTTTACTGTCGGCTTGGTTTCTGTCTCGGTTTTGGGTCAGGTCTGGAAATAAAAATGTGTCCTCTCTCCTGTTTAGCGCAGACTTGTATGTATCGATGTATCACAGAATACCAGATTTATGTGTTTTGCTGCTGTTAATGCAGCAAAATAATATTAAAGCAAATGTCCGGTAGTTGTTCTAAATTGCCGGAATTCTTGAGGACTGCCAATCATTTTGACCGGGGACAAAAAGTCTTGCGGAAACGCTGATTTGACATAGTAAACATTAATAACAAAGGGTTTTTTTCAAAATCTTGTTCTACCATCTCTTTGACCGAAAAGGTAAGTAAAGGATCCTTTTGTGACAAAAAGTTTTTGAAATAATCACATTTTTGCGGGCTAACCCGCTAGCCACAGGAATTATTGAAAAATGCACTATAAATGGATAAAAAGACTGTCAATACTTTGGTGTGAAGTTAATCTTTTAAGATCCTGGAAAGTCACCCAAGTTCCAGGCTCACTAAAAAACATTCTGCAGAGATATGAAGGATGGATAGCATCATTAGATGGCATGAAGGAGGGCTTTCAGTGAAAAAAACAAGTAAGTGGCTATGATTTATGGTTCATAAGTTATTTAACTTTGAATAACATGTCTCTTCTTGGTGAAAATGACAAATCAGAGGGTTAAAATTCTAAGCAAAAAAATCACAGCTCTAACTAATAACTTTTAACAAAGTTTTAAAAAAAGTATTGAAAACTTTAGAAGAGTGCAAAAAAAAAACAACAAAAAAACAAAACAAAACAAAACAAAACAAACAAACAAAAGAAAAAACATAAAGAAATACATTGAGTGCATTTGTTTAACTGTTTATATGTGTTAATACAGTCCCAGACATCCCTACATCATTGCAGTGAAGGTTGGTTTAAAGAAGTTACAAGTAGTTCTGTCTTTGATGAATAAGAATTTTAAAAAGAGAGAACAATAGATGTGGAGGGCCCACATGCCTGTGTTTGCCCTAGGCCCTAAAATTGCTAAGTCTGCCACTGCAGCTTACTCCTGAATAATGGCAGTGAGAGGGATTCAGAAGTGGATATACTGGCAGTGGTTTTCAAATGGTGTGACAAGGCACAGTGGTGAGCCTTGAGGCAAGTGTAGGTGTGCTGTATAAATCTGTACAACCATATAACTTGTGTTAAAAAGGCTTTTTTGCATGGAAATCATTAACAATATGGTGTGCCTTAAGATTCTGCCCCATGCCTAGGGCAAATAAACGATGATGACATGCATTGCTGTGGTGATATTATGGCCCACCCCTATTTGATCCTGTTAAATGTAGTGATGATTTGGGCCACTGCTTTAGCTGTTGTATTAGAATAGATGAAGAGACTCCTGACTCTGATTCATTGATAATTATCTGCTTTTTCAATCTAACAGCCCGGTTGAGAAACAAAAAGAACCTTTGACCCAGACCCTAAACCTTAAACCTAAACCAGCCAGGATCTGAAGACCAGCAGAAATGACCTCACTGGGCAAAGCCCTCCTCACTTCAGTGGTCTTAAACTAGTTCTGACAGGGGTAGGCATACGAGACCCCTCATACACACACAAACACACACACCTTCTGACCCTGAACGCAGGAGCAGCACCATCCACCATCCACCATCCCTCCTCTCTCTATCTTAATACTCCATTCTCCCTTTCCTGGTTTTATCCTTCCTTTTTCTCCTCTTTATCTCCCCCTCTCTCTCTTTTCATTACACATTCAGCTCCACACCTTGTTCCCTGTGGGTCATAAAGAGGAGGAGAGGAAGGGAAGAATGAGAGGATGGAGAGATAGTGGGAGGTGGGAGAGAGGGAGCGACAAAAACGGACAAAAGACAAAGAAAAAAACGATGCATATTGGTTTGTGACTGCGGGTGTGTGAAGAGATGGAGGGGCATGCGAGAGCAAACAGAAAAACATACAGAGATGTGAGAGAGAGAGAGAGAAAGAGAGAAAATAAGTACATAAAGACAAACAGAGAGAGAGAGGGAGACAGAGAGAGATAGGAAGAGACATAGGGATGTGTGTGTAGAGATTGACAGGAGAGAGAGGGAGGGAGAAAAAGAGAGAGAGAGAAGGAAGTGGTGCTTGGGCGGCCCAGGCGACGCAGTGTGCCCGTGTTTGAAATTCCGCTCACAGCCAAAGCAATTTCCTGGCGGTGGCTGTGCTGTCAGCTGCTTGGCTGGCTGGCGGTGAAATATGGTGGCTGGGAGTCAGCCGCTAGCAGCCCCCGACAACCTGATGGATGGAGCCCCAGAGGAGAGAAGCAGCAGCAGGAGAAGGTGGGGAAGGGGGGAAGGAGGGAGAGGGGGGGAGGACAGTGAGAGGAAGAGGAGAAACAACAGAAAAACAAAAGGAAAAAAAGAGGGGTAAAAAAAGCAGCCAGCTGAGCGGTGTACATAGAGAGAAATACTTAAAGGAACACAAAGGGAGAGTAAAAGAGAAGGAATGAAAGAGGGGATGGCAGGAGGGGGAGGAGGAGAGGGTGTGGGGGAGAGTGGTAAATCCAGCTCCATTAGGCAGAGGGAGGACTTCCTTCCACAAAGCCAGGGTCTAGATGAGGAAAACAAGCCTAATAATCACCTGGGTCGCTCCCCTCTGGAGGAGGGCAGAGGCTGGGAGGAGGGAGTAGGATCCAGGGAGAGGAGGAGGAAGAGGTGCATGGAGTGAAGGAGGGAGATCATGTGGGTGGGTAAGCAGTAAGTAGAAAGGTTATGTGTCTCTTACATCTCTAAGTATAATCCCCAATAAAGAAATGGTATACAAAATCAGTATATTAAAGCTGAATTCTACTTTAAGTCAGCTAGAAACTGCAGAAAGGAAACAGGGCAATGAACCATTGCCAAAGACAGGTGCAAAAACTTTCATTCATGTTTTTATCAAGAATTTTAAAACTATTGAAATACTACTTAACAGCCCCCTATAGGAATGCCTAACAAGATTTGAAAGTGACTAATCCATTTTGATTGCTTCAACCCAGCAAAGAACATATCTGGCAGTATTTGAAATGGTTGAGGTCTGTGAAGGTGAGTGGATTAAAATCAGAAAAATAGTTAAAAGAAATAAACAATAAGAGATTAATCAGTCTTCATAAATCCAGAGCAGAGAAACTTTTTCTGTTCTCTTACACTAAGGCAATAATCTAATATCTTTTTCAGTTATATAGTCATTAAATTACTTGAAATAATTATTGGTGTTTCTGCAATATAAAAATGTTATTAGGGATGCACAATAATGGATTTTTGCAAAAATTGGATATGTCGATATTCACAAATTCATGTAACTGACACCAATATTGATTCTGACATATAAATGTAGTTCAGTCCTAACACTTTAGTCATTTAATCACTCTATAAAGGATTCAAGGATGAACAATCACTTAAAGCTGTTGGTCCTGCATTTGTACATACAGCAACCATTTACAGCCGATATTGGCCAAAATTTACAACCAAAATAGGCCAATATCTAAAGCTTATATAATCCAATATTTACATCCAATATAATCAAATATTTACAGCCAAAATATACAAATTTTTAAAGCCAATATAAGCAAGTAATTACAGCTAAAATAGACCAATATTTACAGCCAATATTTGCAAATATTTACAGCAAAATAGGCCAATATTTACAGCCAATATTTGTAAATATGTACAGCCAAAATAGACCAATATTTACAGCCAATATTTGCAAATATTTACAGCAAAATAAGCCAATATTTACAGCCAATATTTGTAAATATGTACAGCCAAAATTAACCACTATTTACAGCCAATATTTGCAAATATTTACAGCAAAATAGGCCAATATTTACAGCCAAAATAGACCAATATTTACAGCCAATATTTGCAAATATTTACAGCAAAATAAGCCAATATTTACAGCCAATATTTGTAAATATGTACAGCCAAAATAGACCACTATTTACAGCCAATATTTTGCAAATATTTACAGCCAAAATAGGCCAATCTTTACAGTCAAAATAGGCCAATACTTACATCCAAAATAGACCAATATTTACAGCCAAAATAGGCCAATATTTACATTGAAAATAGGCCAATATTTACAGCCAAAATAGGCCAATATTTACATCGAAAATAGGCCAATATTTACAGCTAATATAGGCAAATACTATAGCCAAAATAGGCCAATATTTACAGCCAATATTTGCATTTACAGACAAAATAGGCCAATATTTACAGACAAAATAGGCCAATATTTACAGACAAAATAGGCCAATATTTAAAGATGATACAATCCAATATTTACTGCTAATAATCCAATATTTAAAGTCGATATAATCCAATATTTAAAGCCGATATAATCCAATATTTACAGGTTAAATAGGCCAATATTTACATCCAAAATAGGTGAATGTTTACAGCTGATATAATCCAGTATTTACTGCTGATAATATCCAATATTCACAGCCGATATAATCTGATATTTACAGCCAAAATAGGCCAATATTTACGATCAATACAGGAAAAATATTTACAGCCAATATAGGATGACATATACATCCAATATTGATGATTTAATTACAGCTGATATTTCTAGCCAATACAGTCAAATATATATAGCTAATATATTGGCCGATATTTACAGCCCATTTATTGCTGGTAAATATTGGCAGAAATGTTAATAGTTGCCAAAACCAATATGCCAGTAATATTATGAAGCTCTAATTGCCATGCATTTAACTTTTAAACCATTTTGATAAAAAATCAAAAGGTAATACCTGTTTTGATACTTTAAAAGAGTCTTTAATTGAAAAAATAGCAGACATACACATTGAAAGACAAACAGAAAAGACAAAAAGAGCACAAAACCCTGTAACTAATGAGCAGAAAGAATGAAAAAACATTGCAAAAGTTAATTGCACAGAATGTTTTGCACAGTCCCTGTGTAAATGCACAATCCCAGTGTGCACCCGCGCTGGACTGTCATTTTGCTTTATGAGGCGCCTCATTTGCTGTCTCTAGCACACAGCAACAGCTGTGCATCAGTGGTCAAAGTCCCCACCAGCCACTGCATGTCTAGGTGCTTGATACCACAGCCGAGAGCCTGCTCAGGGCTCACCTCCCTACCTTCTCAGGTAAGTGGAAAGATGATAAAAGCGGTGGTAGTGGTATTTCACAAGCAGCCAAGGCCTCACACTTACTCTACACTTCAAACAAAAGATGGCGCTAAATTCTTTTTCTGTGCTCTCAAACAGAGCTGCTGCTACAGCAGCCGAGATGGACAAAACGGTTGTTTTATCAGGAAAAAAAACTCAGCCAGCTCTAGCTGGCCACACCATTGATAGAGTAATAGTGGTGCAGTCCCTCTGTGGTGTGGGTCTGTGCATGGGGGCGATCTTTTGGGCATGCGTTGGATGGCACTGGCATGTTTCAGGCCTAACAGTCACAGTGAAACACAAGCTTACACTGGCCGAATGAGTAGTTGGCCAATGACCAAGGCTCATGATTTATGCACTCACATCAAACATTGGTCACGATTTGAATACTTGCACTGTATCAGAACATTAAATTGATAGCTATCACAGTGAAAACTCCAACAGACTGACCTCACATCTAACATGTTGTCTCATATGCATGGCTGACCAAAACACTCACTTTCTCCCATATGCACACAGCATCACCAACAAACACAACTAGCAACAGCTGCTTGTTCATACCTTTCATGAGAGGAGGACACAACATCAAACAGGCATGCCTGCTGTTGCCAAGGTGCTTACAGATGCTTCCTGATAGTTTGCACAGGCACAATCAGGAAAAAAGCCCGGAAGTTTGGGAATCAGTTTGTGGCTCTGCTCTCACTGTTCAAGTGTGCTGTCATTTGATCACAATTTCAAACATGACAGAAACAGGCCAGGAACAGCTGATTGACTGTGGTCCAGACACTGTGTACCCTTGTACACTGCACAACAAGACATGATAATTAATACACATAAATTCAGTGTTTAAGCTACAAATGTAGAAATTGATTTTCATGGAGTTGAAGGAAAGCAGATTATCTAAAAACAAACATAAAAAACAGAGAGAACATGAATCAAAATAAGGATGGATAATACTGTATATCTGCCAGCTATTGATTAATGTAAGGGAGGACACAAACTAGATTCAGTTCAGTTCTGTCCTGATTCCCCACAAAGTTTCTCCTTCATGGCGTCATGTGAAGGACAGTAGAGAAGCAGCAGTAACAGTGAGAACAGCCACAATGTCATGTCTAGGCTTACTACAATACTCACTTAATGCCCTGTCAATCAAACTGAGATGCTTCTGAAGGCCTCAGCAATGTGATTGATGCTTCAATTAACAACCAGCTCTGACCTCCAGAATTGTTCATTTGAAATTGTAATTAAGCAATTAAGGGCAATTAAGAAACAGAGACTGCCGAATGAAAGTCAGAAGACAATTTGAGCGAGTGAGAGAGAGCGAGAGCGAGAGAGAGGGAGAGAAACAGAGGAGAGAGTGTGCTGTCCAAATTAAACCTCTCAGAGAGAAACAAAAGCCCCATCTCGCCGCAGAAACTCCAGGGAACTCTCAACTTGTGGTGAACTTGCAGCGGCCGCAAACAGTTTAGTGTAAAGCCTAGAAGGTCAAACGAATGAATTTTGTCAGACAAGTACTTATCTCCTGCATATTAATTAGAGCAGGGTGCGGTGGGGGTGCTGCAAGGGCTGTAAATGCGGGGCTTATCTTTACACAGAAAGGAAAAAGGAGCTGATTGAAGCAGGATTACAAGCTCCTGGATAAAGCTCTCAGCATCAGCAGCATACCTTTTAAAAGAGAGTGGAAACTGCTGCTTGTTCGAGAGAAGAAAGTTGAACTGACTCATCATGTAATGAATATTATCCAACATTTAAATATTGCCTTTTTTACCTGTGGGAGGAATGACACAGCTTTCTCAACAGGATCCAGCTGCTTTCTGTAGTGGGCAGTAATATCCTATATGTTGAAATAGCAAGCCTGTGCCTGGAGGGAGGCCAGTAGACTGCTCAAAAAGCCTAATCCCCTTAGTAACCATTGCTATGCCTTTTAAGCATTATGTCTTTAGCACATGCATATGCAGTATACAATATGTACATTGGCAGATGTATCACCAGAAAATTTAAAGTGATATTTCTATAATAACCTACTCAATTTAAGACAAAGGAGGAGAAAATCTGGTTTATTATTTAAAGTCTTGCAGCTGGTGATTTGTTGTGACAGCTGTCATTAGCATATTCTAACCGTTGTAGTTTATTTAGCTGATGTTGGGCTTTATGAGTTGAGTTTAAAGGGTGACATCAATGTTGACTGAGATTTCCTGGGACGGTATACTAGGTATAAATTTTACTCAAATACAGAAGCTAAAGCAGCACTTATAAAAGCTAGCGTCATCACCATTACATGACTAAGTGGAAGATATATAAATTAAGTGATGTCACCATTATGTTGAGCTGATAGTAAGCTGAAGCTCAGAATAGATGTGACAATCTGTCATTTTTTAAGCATAGTCAAATTTAACCTGGCACAAAGCTAAAACATGTAACAAGAAAAAGAAGCTAAATCAAGGCTTTAAAAGTAAATATAATTCACTATTTTTTTTACAATTAACATGGCTATAAGAGTTAGGACTAACAAGTGTGTTCGCCATCATAAAGTGCTCTTGTAAAAGGGGTTTGATCAGTACTGGTGAAGTTATTTCTTCCACAAATCCAACCAGTTTTAGTCGATAACTCCCAAACATTTTGGTCTAGTTTTAGTCCACAAAAAGTCCTCACATTTTAGTCTTAACTTTTAGTTCAAACATTTATTCTCTTGCCTTAATCTGGTACAAAGTCATGGTAGTGTGTTCTATACACCCTGGCAAACCTGGGGTCCCTGCTTTCTACAGGTAAGGGGGAAAAGAGCTACAGATGCATTGTTTTTTTGACATCTTTACCCACAGTGGAGAAATATCATAGATTGTGAATGTCTGACAAAAAATAAATTACAATTACGAATCAAATTGTTTGATTGTCCTGTAATGAATGTGACAGAACATTTGTACAATCACCTACCAGGAATTTTAAGAAAAGTCCTGCCCTTCCCAAACATTTTCTGTGGGAAGTTTCCCACATGAATGTCCAATATACCCATGTACCCAACATGTCCTCAACACTTAATTATTGTTTGAATATCAGATTAATATTCTAGTGTCTTGTTAGCTAATGGCAGCTTTAAAATGACTGGACAATTGTTTTCCTGAGGTGCTTTTTGACTGCAAGAATTTTTCCCAGGAACTAGGAACCTTTAGAGGAACTTAGCTAATTTTGATTGCAGGAACCAGGGTCTCTTAACTAAGTTCTAAATGATGATCTATACTGACCAATCTAGGGTGTACCCTGCCTCTTGTCCACTGACAGCTAAGATAGAAATCAGCCAGTTGCAACCCTGAATGTGATAATTAGTGTAGATAATGGGCTGGGTGGAATGGTACTGGTCTACCCTTAAAAGGTCTTATTTCCAAAGGTCCAGGAACTTTGGGACCAGGGCTTGCAGTGCTTAACATTTCTGTTGAGTTAGTTGAGTACTTGCAGGGTTTCACTTCATCCGCCATGTTTGGAAGACTGCAGCTGCTGCTTGTCTCCTTTCCAGTGTTGATTCAATGAATCCTTTTGCATTGCAATAAAGTACATACACATGCACATAACAACGGGCCACAGGAACCTTTCAAAATCGAGTAACTAGAACTAAAAGTTTCTGCTACTCATGGTTGAAATTTGCCTTTGAAGAATGATTAAATAGATTCAACTTTTCTTCATGATAAAACTGAGAGTTCTCTTGATCGAGCATAGGTGTGAATTTGTGTAACTGGATGTGAATCAAACACTCAAACTTTCCTACACTACAGTAACTGAAAGGAAAAACTGTCACATCACTTTAACACTGTGAAACTCTAACCAACATTTCATTAGTCAGAGATGCCAATTCACGTCACAGGGTCACCTGGCCAGTGACCCTCTAATGATGTATCAGTGACAGAACATGGCAGATGGCATGACCTGCTTCATGGATGAGACTAAATGACACAAAACTCTCGCTCCCTCTGTCTCCCCCTCTCTCCTGCTCTGTCTGTACTGTGTGTTCAAATTGATGGCAGTATTTGTCTGTTTATGAACACAGAGGTGACTTGTAATCAGCCTGAACGGGCGCAGGCAGCCCTGCGCTTCCAGCCTGTTAGTGCCACATAAGATGCCACATCTGTCGGGAGGGCCTGCCAGGAGAACAGGAGAGAGAGGAGAGGGTGAGGATGGTGGAAAAAAATGAGGTGAAGGGAAAAAAAGTAGATCTTAACCCACAATGTTGGAAATTAAGACAAGGTAAAAGCTTTGGGAATAAGTTGAGAAAAAACAAATGTGAAACTAAGCTTTCCAAGGTAAAAAAAAATGACAGTTAACTATAGGCTTGGTGATGAAGGGATTTTAATGAGGCAGGGAAGATAGGGGAAATTTGGTCATAAATCTTCGGAATGGATCAGAAATGGTTGGCTGACACCAGAGCAGAATGCCGACAAAGAATGAAAGTGAAAGATAGGAATACATACAGGAAACTGAAATGAATAAGACAAATCCAACAGTTAAATAAGGAATAAGACAGAGAGAAACAGCTTGGAGTGGAGTCACAGAGGGAGGGCATTTGGAGGATTTCAAGGTGTAAAATTCATCTAGGTGCTGTGACAGGACCTAATATGTTTGTTTCAGATAGAAAATTAATTTTCTAATATTAAAAAGGTCAAAAAGAAGCCAAGGCAACAATGACCTCTTTGTCATCTTTAACAAATTATCTAAAATGGCAGTGTCGAATTGGTGGGGATACGTTGGCCGGTGATGAATGCTCCTGGTAATCAGCCAATCAAAAAGAATTCTTCTTCTGCTTTTGATAAATGAGCTGGAAAAGCAACGCTTTAGGAAGGAGATGGGTCCATTTGTTTCATTGGTCTCTTTTCCTTTTTTCTCTCCCTCTCCATTTCTCTCTTTTCAAAACAAACAACAGGGTAGCTTGGGAACAGATTATAGCTCCTTGCATCACTGCCTCTTTCAGTCATTTTCCCTGCTGACCAATATTCAGCTGCAGATGGTAAATGATGGAGTTTTATGAAACAGCTTGAGCAAGGTTGCCTGCAAATGGATGGAGAAAAAGTTTACAGCCAGCTTTTGAGCAAATACTTTGTTGTCATTCACGCAGCAAAGTGGCTGAACTAGATCGCATCTCCCTTACATTTCACTTATATTATTCTGTGAAATGTGGCTTTCAAATGAATTAAAATTGAATTAAGCTATTTTCAGCCTCTTAAAGCAAACAAGCATACTTATTGAACCTTAGTGTTTGTGGTTAATATCATCACTAATAACTGTCCTCTAGATAAAGTATAATATTAACTTAAGTCTTCTTTCTTGGCCTCTGAGGAATTTTAAATTGAAATAAATTCAAACACTTGTATCTTATTGAAGGAATAAGAGCTCAGTGAGGAAACCCTTCATCCCATTTATGCCCCAAAGTTACTAACCTTCCACATGGCCATATACTTACCATCCCAACCACAACAGCACTGCAACATGCACCAGACCCAGGCCCTGTCCATTTGAGCTACCTACTCTATACTACATGAATGTAATGGTGTGTTCAATTTGATCTTGAAAATTGGACATTCTGAGATGCCAGCTGGATACGATATAAATATTCAGAATAACAGGCATTGTGTTTAATTAAAGAAATGTTCATATTAATATGTCCCTTTAAGCACCTCCTTGACAACATTTCCTCCCTGAATTATGGAAAATGTTAGAAAACAACTGCAACACTCTTATCCTCGTAATGCATAACTGCGCCACATGTGGATAAAAGAGCAGCTGGGAGCCTCAGAGTGATTGAACTCCTGGTTTTGTCTTTGTAATAGCAATGTCAAAGTAATATTTACCAACCTTATTTACACACCATTTATCATCATCTATTTTAATTCAAACAGAGGGGAAATTGTTTCATTATCTCTGGAAAGTTCATGCATCATAAAAACTGCAGCGCACTTCCATCAGCTCTTGCAGAAAGTAGACTAATCTTTTCTTTTAAAGATGTATTCTAGGGCCTTTTATACCTTTATTCTTAGAGGACAGTGGATAGAGTCAGAATCAGGGATGAGAGAGTGTAGGAGAAACATGCAGGAAAGTAGCCAGAGGCCAGACTTGAACCTTGGCTGACGGCGTACATAGGGGGCTCCTTAAACCACTACGCCATATCTGCCCCCAGTAGACTAATCTTTAGTCTATTTATGCTGTGCTGTTTTATGCTGAAGCTTTATGTAATTCAAGAATATTCATGAATATACAGTTATATTTAACAAAAAAATAGCAGTTTTTTTTTTATTTCTAGCCATCATTACCCATGTGGGAGTATATTCTGCCCTGGCTAACCAAAGATATATTTCTTTTTTTTTAACCAACATTTTACTGGAAACAATTTTCAGCTGTGGAGAAATACACATTTAGTGAGCTTCTCCTTTACCCTGAAATCCATTTGGCCTCATTTTATCTGAAGAAAGGATATTTATTATCATTTCAAAATCAATTTTTATTCTGACTGTGGGTTATGAGGAGTAATGTATTTATAGCTGTGGTCCCAAAATGTGACTGTGCACAATCTGTATTCATATTCTAATATAACCTTTCCAGGTGAGCTGGCTGATGGGAATTTAAGACTCTAAATTTTAAACATCATTTCTCGTCCAGGAGAGAGTTTTTTTCATAAACTAGAGAGTACAAATGATTTAACACTGTTGAATTTATATACAAATATTTTTCAAATAAAGTTTCCAGCCATCAATACTAATGCAGAGTAGATTGCTCCCGCTACAAGCTTTGATTCAAATGCCACTTGTCTGGGAAGTTATTGCCTGAACAGAACAGGGTAGTTATTTTCTCAGCAGAAAGAGAGTGCTGCTGAATTCACAATGATGGACAATCGCTTCCCAGTGACGAGGGTGTCTGTCACAGGAATGGTTGATGGGGTTTCAAACGGAATGAGCTCCTTTTGTGCAACCGAGGGCAGTGTGACTTTGAATTCTGTGTTGTGCATGGATCTGTGGGTATCTGAGGAAGTCTCAGTGATGACAAAATCTCAGGGTCAGATTTACATATATGAAGGTCTGGCACAAGGTTGCACCACATGTTAAACTCTTCAAGCACCCACAGTCTGCACTAGTTTTAGTTAAGATTTTCTAAAAGACTTAACATTCCTTTGTATGATGATACTGCCACCAGCACAGAGTTTGTAATGTTTACATATTAATCTTGCATAGCCATAACAATGCAAAATTCTCTTAAAGCCTGTTATATGATCATAGATTTATAATATAATATAAACATGATGAGAAAGTACCTAGACATGAAAAAGATACTAAAAAACAAAAAACACATGCAACTCGAATGCATTTACTATTCTGTTTGTAAGTAGCCTTATAGTCAGAAGTTGGGTTTTTTTAATGTTCAGTGCAAAACACAAATTAATGGTTTTTTTTTAATTGATTTATCATTATGTGGAAAAAAAGCTGGAATCTATTTCATTGTATTGTGAACAATGTGGTGTCAGTGTCAGCTGAAATAGTTTAATGTCTGGAACAGCGCCATACTCATCAATGTCACTTCTCCCTCACTGGCCAATCAGAATCAAGAAAAGGTGTGATGTGGGATATCGTCACTTTCAACAATGATGGTGAAGGAGACAGATCTGACTTGTCTTTTTGAGGGTACAGTGTCCAGGTCTAGAGGTTCTGCTAAAGCCAAGACATTCCTTCACGTTGTTTCTATGAGTTCTTGGCAATATTTCCTTGAATAAAAAAAACAAGTGTGTGGGGCACTTCAAAATAGACCTTATACTGGGATCCCACCAAGTGAGGTCAAAGTCAACTTTTTGTAACCCCGGAACAATAAATGCTGGGGAGAACCAACCTAAAATTGAGAGTCATGAGCAATGCTGGCACAGAAACAATACATTAAAATGACAAAGAAGTGCTTGTGTAAGAACTGTATCAGTCAGGTTATGTCTCAGTGAAGTTTAGGCTAAAAATGGTCTACATTTTGTAGTAGATACACTATATGGACAAAGTATTTAACCCTACCTGTTGATTGTTGAATTCAGATGTTTCAATCAGACCAGTTTTCACAGATGTATAAAATCAAGCACCTAGCCATGCAGTCTCCATTTAAAACATTTGTGATACATCGTGAGTCGTTCTGACGAGCTCAGTGACTTCAAGCATGGTACTGTGATGGATGGCAACTTTGCAGTTGGACGGTTGTTCTCTGCTGGATATTCCACACTCGATTGTCAGTGATGTTATTAAAAAGTGGAAGCGCTGAGGAACATCAGCAACTCAGCCACAAAGCAAAAGGCCATGTCAAATCACAGAGCAGGGTCAACGACTGCTAAGGTAAAACTCCCCTTTGCTCTTCTGAGCCCATAGCTGAAGAGTTCTGAACTTCCACTGGCATTAATGTAAGCACAAAAACTGTGAGGTGGAAGCTTAATAGAATGGGTTTTCATGGCTGAGTAGCTGCACTCAAGCCTCACATCACCAAGTCTAATGCCAAACACGAAGGGTGGAGTGGTGTAAAGTGGAAACTTGTTCTGTGGAGTGATAAGTCATGCTTTCTGTTTGGCAGTGAGATGGGCGAGCCTGGGTTTGGCCGTTTTTTTGGAGAACGTTACATGCCTGACTGCATTGTGCCAACTGTGAAGTTTGGTGGAGGAGGGATAATAGTATGGGGCTGTTTTTCAGGGGTCAGGCTCGGCCCCTTATCTCCAGTGAAGGGCAATTTCAATGCTTCACTAGACCTAGATATTTTGGACAATGCTCTGCTTCCAACTTTGTGGCAACAGCTTGGGGAAGGCCCTTTTCTATTCCAACATGACTGTGACCCAGAGCTCAAAGCAAGGACTATAGAAACATGGCTTGATGAGTTCAGTATGGAAGAACTTGACTGACTCACACAGAGCCCTAACCTTAACCCCACCATGCACCTTTGGGATGAACGGGAATGAATGATTGCAAGCCAGGCCTTCTTGTCCAACAACAGTGCCTGACCTCATAAAGGTCTAAAAATCCCTACAAATGCTCCAAAATCTTATGGAAAATCTTACAAAAAGAGTGGAGGCTGTTATATCTGCAAAAGGGGGGCAACTCCATATTAAAGTACAAATATTTGAATACAGTGTGATTATAGTCCCTGTTGGTATAATGGTCAGGTGGCTGAACAATTTTTTTCCATAGCATATCTAAGTTGTTTTTTTTTTAAATAATGATAATTCTAAAATCTTAAAATGCTGGGTATCTATGTCCAACACACCCTCTTCAAGGACTAAAGCGTCTTTGCACTGGGCACAGGATTTAACCACTACACCCTGTGCCATTAGTCGAGAATTTTTTTTTAGTTTTCCTATATTGTCGGATGAAGTTGGACTGGGTTCAAGTATTATTTTACAGGGACAAAATATTTTAATACATATTCACAAGTTTAATTATCTCAACTGTTGCACCAATGGCAGCTGGGAAGTCACACCTCATTAGTAATGAGTAATCATGTTGTAACAAGGAGTAGCCTCTGGTGTTGAAAAATTAAGTCAATGCAGAGGTGTGAAAAAGTGCAACTTCTTGGGTGTCCACTTGAGGCTGGCTGCGAAGGCCCTGAGAGTCACATTAATCCCCATATAACACTTTACAGCAGCAATCAACACATTTGCTGCCTGGTTCAGTCAACTGTTTTGGTCAGAATAGCTCAAGTCTTTATTGGCCCACACAGGTGTATTCTTTGTAGCTGTTTGCCTGGGGCTGAAGGCTTCCCTTAGCTTGTTAGATTGACCAAAAGTTAGAAAAGTGATAATGCATTTCCAATATAGCGATGGACAAGGCTGTAAAACTCCACTTCAGAAATCAATGGGTGTCTGAGACTTTGTCCATGTTTCATAAAGTCTGAGGGCACGAACTTGAGGTTAATTGATGGAAAAGATCACCCATTTGAATTTCAACTCACTCTCCTCAAAACAAATAACCACACGGAGATGGCTGTTGGTGAATGGGCCACATGCTAGCTCAGCTAACTGTTGTGCTGTGGCTGCAGCTGATCTCCTGTTAATGGAGTCCTCCAGCGGAGCCCTCCAACCCTGGTAGCCTCATTAGACTGTGTGCCTGCTGAGTGAGATGAGCATGAATGGAGGGCAGGAGCGCAGGGCCTCCTGGCTGCAGAACTGGCATCAAAACTGGCATGTGGGAGCCCCAGACATGAGTAGTGTGTCTGATGGGATTAACTGGCTGTGGCAAGAGAGAGGGGGCGACAGAAGAGGAGAGGTTGCCCAAGCCTCTAAATTAACTCTGCAAGGCTAAAGGCAATCATCAGGGAAAAGGAGGAGGCTGCAGGAGGACAAGCAGTGATGGTATGGTTATCAACAGAGCCGGAGAGAGAGGCATTTGACCAACAGGAGTGGACTAAAGACTTGTTTATGCGCTATGTTTCAAACGCATACAGATACAGGCAAAGCTCTCCGTCTGTACTCTATCTCTACTCTGTCTTCACTCTGTATGTATTTCTGCATGTCCTCTTGAAGCTTACAAATATGGACCAAATGTTCAGAGTAGTCACAGGTGTCTTCATGGCCTCTCTCACTAATCTCCTTCTTGCACCGTTACTCACTTTGTGAGGACGGCCCGATCCAGGCACATTTACACATGTGCCATATTCTTTCCATTTCTTAATGATGGATTTAACAGAACTCTAGAGGAATGTTCAGTCCTGAAATTGTTTTGTATGCATCCCCTGACTTATATTTTTCAAAAACATAATCTCTGAGTTGCTTGGAGTGTTCTTTTGTCTTCAAGATGTGATAGTAACCTGGAATACTGATTAACCAGTAACTGGACCTTCCAGATGCAGGTGTCTCAGTACTACAATCACTCGAGACATTTTTTAGTCACTGTTTACGATGTCAGTTCACCTTGGTGCAGAGAAAGACATCTACAACAGATTAGCTGAGGATGGATGAATCAACAACGAAGGAGTTAACGAAGCTAAAACAATAATGACTAAAAAATACACGTCATGCTACAGAATAAACAAACCTGCCAACATAAATGTCATAAAATGGTGTAACTGTAACCTTGCAAAGTCGATGGACGGGCCATATTCCAGGTCTGTCATCAGACAGATCTGTCTTTCAAAGCTTAGAGCCAAAATCTTCGTTCCCAGCCAGAGAATGACCAGACCAATCAGCAACATTTGAGAATGAGGCGGTTGTAGTTTTACTCAAAGCCTGTAAACAATGACAGCCACTGTTGAATAGTGTGGATGCAGCTGAAGCTGATTTATCAGAACAGGACATTTCTTTATTAAACAAATAGTAAAGAACCATGATGAAAGCTTTTCTTTGTTAAAAATATGTTTTCGCTCTTCTTCTGACTGGCTTCAGCAAGTTTAATCTTCCAAGTGGCTCCACTGATAGTGAACAATGATAATGGTTGTGGTTAACCCTCGGACTCTACTATGTCCATTTTCAGGACATTCATCATTTTTATCATCATTATTTTGAGTTGATAGTCACATTTTTGTAGATTGAGGCATCAAATTTGGCCAAAGTTATTATTTTTCTTCATATAAAAAAATTAAATGAATAAAATAATGTGTTGCCTATAGAACTCTACTCTCGCTCCATCCATCCTTGTTGTTCGAAAATCTGGACAATAGACTTTCATTAAAAACATGTTTTTTGACTGTGTGTTTATGGCACCAAAACAACATATAGCAACCTTTTCTATGCAGTCACTCAATCACCAGGGCCCTAAATTTCACCATTCCACAGTGATCCAGCAGATAGTGCCAGCCCACCATTCTAATCTCTTCAGCAACGTCCATGCAGGATTTCTTCCATGGACTCAGAGTGTTTAAAGCATTATTTCATCCACTAAACATCATCAGAATTAAATGAAATGATTCATGCCACTAGATATGGATGTCTGACAGTGGGCTACATGTGTAAGGAAAAGTTTGTGTGCTCCTACGTGTGTTCTTGGGTGCAAATCTGTGTCTATGTTTACAACCGGACATTTCAGAAGTGGAGTGTTTACAGTCGAAAATGCTACTTCTGGGTTCTGCAGACTGGGACTAAGAAAGGGGGACATTTGGACAATTTCAACTTTGCCCTCACTTCATAGCAAGTGGATGGACATGCATGAGGATGCACGGGTCCTTTCGATCAAAAGGAGAAAATATATCATATCTCAAATATGCAGTAAATTTATATATGCGCGTAATTAGCGTAATTGCGGTCACATTTTGGTTAGAGGTGGAAATGCGCATGTTCGTGATTCATACCCTACGTATATCCCCTGATTTCTTTACGCCTGTACATAAAATAAACCTAACATGAACAAATGCATTTGTTCTCATATGATTTGGTAGAGGAGGAGGCTCAAGAAAAGGACGGTAAGACTGGCGTGTTTTGCGCTCTGTTTAGCATAGACGCTATCTCACTGAATCCAAGTCATAGGCGTAGTGTACAATAACTGGCATAAAAAGGGTGTTACAATGAATGTTTTTTTTTTTTTTTTTAGTGGTCAAGGTTGATGTTGTCACAGAGATTCTAGTCAGTGAAAGTTAAAAAAAATGAAAAAAGAGTGTTTTATTAACAGTTTTCTGTATGTCCAGAATATGGACAAACAAGGACAGACAGAGCTAAAATATGGAATTTGGCACTGCAACAAAAAGTTCAATGCATCAAAATCAATTTTACTACTCATCATTGATATGACCAAGACTGTATCTATTTATTTTTTTAAGTTTTTCTTTCTAGACCATTTTATATGGGAAATATGATGTTTTTGTGTTTTTTTTTTTACCATAAAAAATAATGGCGACATAGTGTACAATAACTGGCATAAAAAGGGTGTAACACTGAATTTTTTGTTTTGTTTTGTTTTTTTAGTGGTCAGGTTTGAAGTTGTTGAAGAGATTTGAAGCACTGAAAGTGAAAAAAAAAAAAATAGCCCTTCACTTCTCCCAAAAAAAACACTGATATCTTCTGATCAGCTGTGTGGGTTCATGGGTGGTATTATATTGTACAGGAATAATAACACCACACCAAGCTAAAACAAAGATAATATGAGTGATTTCGACTTAGTGACAGTGATGTGCTGTTTACTGTGGATACAAGAGGATATTTATATGAACTGGAGCACACCAAAGAAGAACTTATACAGATGGAGAGTCAGCAGGCTGAAAGAGACTATAGAGAAACTTCATTTGACAGTTTTGAGCAGGAGAAATCCCAAGCATGGGTTTGCATTTTCCACACCTACACCACCAGGTAAGTCGAAATCGGTCATATTATGTTTGTTCTAGCTTGTTGTGGTGTTATTATTTCTGTAGAAGCTCGCAGACCCACACAGCTGATCAGAGGATCAGTGCGCAGCAGAAGGAGACATAATAGCGAAAGCTGTATTGTAAATTAGTGCCCGACACAGAGGGGTTTTTGGGAGCAATGAAGTGCTTTTTACGAAATTGGACACAGAGTACAGGCAAACCAACATATTTTAATGGCCCATTTTTATGTAAAACTCGTTAAAGATAAGATGTTCCCATCTACAGCCACTATGCCGTGGATCTCTCCAAGCTCTTAATAACCACCGGAGCAACTTTCACAGAAATTACTGGAGGCTAATGCCAATACTATAGCCAAGCACCTCCTACAACTCAACTTCAAAAACCCCGAAATATAGCTTCAATTCCCCAGGGTGGCGTATGCCTACGTCATATGTTTTGCTGGCCCGTGATCAATGTGACAGACAGAAAATTTGTCAAATCACTCTTCAGGTTCCAAACACATGTATGGGCTGTAGACATAGATGGGCTGTAGATCAATCAATCAATCAATCAATCAAACTTTATTTATAAAACACTTTTCATACATAACATGTAACTCAAAGTGCTTTACATAGACAAAATAAAAACATTCCCTCAAACCCCCACCTTTTGCTTAACATAGACAATTAAGAGTCATTCCCTCACACCCACACACCCGCAACCACCCTATCCCACTATCAACCACCCCACAGATGACAGTTACATGTGCACCCACTCACACACACTGTTTCACAAACACACACACACACACCCCCACCCCCACACACACACACACACACACAAATAGTGGACATTAGGCTGAGTACAAGAGGATTGCATGTTTTTTATGGTTCTGTAGCCCTCATGCTATAAAGGCTTTTTATCGACAGTCCCTCTGAGTGCCTCAGATCTCCTCAAAACTTTAAGTTGGATCCCCACACTGAAGAGCACCAGAGAGACGCTACATTTTTTCAAGCATTTTTAAACTTCTCAAAACCCATGCAGCACTCCATGCAACCATTTTTGGCATGTATGGGCTGTTGCCCAGACCAATGTGAAATAAATCCCAGGCCATTCAGAGAGTGCAGAAATCTTTGCTTAGGTACCTCAATTACACACCAAGGTAAAGGCCTGAAGGCCAAAGATAAACAAAGTATCAAAAGAAAATAGCAATGATTCTTCATTGTCATTCTTTTAGAGTGGATCAACATACAGTTTGGGGAAAAAAATCTGTGACATGAAATTTACAATAATGTGTAAAAATCTACCACTGATGCCACAGTTTTCTGCTAGTAAGAAAATCACCTGTTTGTCTGCAGTGCAGTAAGTGTTAGACATTTAAGTGTTTGTTTTGTACAGGTGCACGTTTGTGTTTTTGTGTGTGCATGCATGCGTGTGTGTGAATGACAGGCATGAGTGGATCACCCTGCCATGACAGAGTCTATCGATCAGCGTGTCAGCGCCGGGGGAAAAGGTTAATCTGCCCGATGCCAGCCCCACGCCTCACCCCATCTCTGGCCTGCCCTGCATCCCGCCCCGGCCCGCTCCCTCTCTTATCAGGATTAGAGAAGTGTACAAAAGGGCAGAGTATTCCCAGGACACTCACTGACCTTCAGTAATCCCACCAACCTGCCGCTCTGCTTATAATTAACATCAGGAACAAAGAGAAAAATCCCTCGCCTGCCTGTGTAGCATTCTTCTGACTGAAAGACTAAAACTGGAGATGGGAAAAGTTACAGTAAAAGACTGAGAGCGCAGAGACTTGCTTCAGTAGAGTGTTTTGAATGGTCAGGAGAGCCGAGCTGACATTCTGGAGCTGCTGACTGGCCTCTCCATGCTCCCCAGCGTTCACACACCCTCAACGCAGAGTGGAAGAACATGCTGAACCAAGCAGGGAGGCAGAAAACTCTGCTTGGCACCAGTAGACATTACTGTGGAGAAGGAGTGTGAGCACAGTATGGAGAAATGTGAGTTTATATGTTTGTGTGTGTCAGTGTTTGCACACTCACCGGGTCTTGGTTCATCTGCACTATGAGTTGTTTGACAGCGTGAAGTGTGGGGTGGGCCCATGGAGAGGGATCCTGCCAGTGGCGATTCAGGTCAAAGCCCATCAGAGAACACCTGTATACACAAACACACAAACACACAAACCTCTTCAATGGCTTGATCACAGAATTTTAAAAAACTTCACAAAAGACGTAAGGTAGAAGGGGTCTTCTACTCCATGATGTTTAAGAATTCAGGAACCTTAGTGAACTGCTAGAGGCTAGATTCAATGTTACAGTTATAGTAGGCAGACACTTCCATCCAAAACACTGTACTTCTGGCGAGTTCAACACAAAGGTCTATCTAGAAAGATTGATGCAATGCCAGTATGTGCTAGCGAACAGCCTTGATACTGATTTGACACATGTTGACAGACAGTGCTCAGGGTTAATGCACAAGGTGCAAGCTAATGTAAGTTCTGAATTCACCATAAAGTCTGCTCTATAAGTGCAATAGTACCTGATAAAGTATTTGCCCCTTATGTCTTTGCATATTTGCCACCTTTAAATGTTTCAGATCATTGAACAAATTTTAACAATAGACAAAGATAACCTGAGTAAATATGAAATGCAATATTTAAAAAGTGATTTCATTTATTAAGTGAAAAAAGCCATTGGTTGCACCACCCTTGGTCGCAATAACTGCAAGCATGCATTTGTAATAGCTGACAAAAAGTCTTTCAAATTGCTGTGGAGCAATTGTGGCCCACTCTTCTTTGCAAAACTGTTTTAATTCCATGACATTGGAAGGTTTTCTAGCATGAATGGCCTATTTAATGTCATGTCACAACATCTCAATCAACATCTCAAGTCCAGATTTATACTAGGCCACTCCAAAACCTTCATTCTGTCTTTTTTTAAGCCATGCAGAGGTGGACTTGCTGGTGTCTTTCATTGTCCTGCTGCATAAATCAAGTGTGCTTAAGCCTGAGGTCAGGAACTGGTGGCCAGACACTCTTCTTCAGCGTTTCTGGTAGAGACCAGAAGTCATGGTTCCATCAATTACCTCAAGTCATCCAGGCCCTGAAGCAGCAAAGCAGCCCCAGACCATCACACTACCTCCACCATGTTTGTTTGTTTTTATTAAACGCTGTCTTAGTTTTAGGCCAGATGTAATACTAGTAGAAGCATGCCTTCCAAAAAAGTTCAACTTTTGTCCATCCACTGAATATTTTCCCAAAAGTGAGATGAGCCTTTGTGTTCTTTTTGGCCAGGAGTGGTTTTAGCCTTAGAGCTCTCCCATGCATGCCATTTTTTGCCCAGTCTCTTTCTTATTGTGGAATCATGAACATGATTCTTAACTGAGACGGCTGAGGCCTGTAGGTCTTTAGCTGTTGTTCTGAGTTCTTTCAGACCTCCTTGATGAGTCTTCATTGCACTCTTGTAAAAAATTTGGTAGGCCAGCCACCCCGGTGATAGTTCACCACTATTCCAAGTTTTCACCATTTGTGGATAATGGCTCTCACTGTGGTTCGCTGCAGTCCCAAAGCCTTAGAAATGACTTTGTAACCCTTTCCAGATTCAAAGATGTCAATGACTTTGTTCCTCATCTTTTCTTGATTTGTTTAAATGGAAGCATGATGTGTTGATTTTTGAGATATTTTAGCCTTCTTCACTTTGTTAGACAGGTTCTATTTAAGTGATTTCTTGAACAGGTCTGGCAGTAATCAGGCCTGGGTGTGCAAGTGGAACTGAACAATTTTTTTTTTTCATTCAGAGCCAGATAGGTTTGGATAGCTTTTCCCCCTTAATAAATGAAATCATCATTTAAAATCCATGTTGTATTTATTTATTGGTTATTTATCTATTGAATATTAACTGAGCTTGTTCTAGACACATGAGTTGCACATCCTTTCAACAGTTTAATATCAGTTCATTTGCTTACAGGTTAAAAGTTTTTCATAGGACAGAGGGCCACTTCAGTGTGCACTCTGTCTGATGAATGCAAAAAGACACACCCACACGCTCTCAAGCAACAAGGAGTTGGATTCATGATAATGCTTATACCTTACTATGATGGTGATGACAACAAGAATGGACACTGGATAGTCAATTGTCAGTGTACTATCAAATTACATGCATCTGTTACACATGCTTTACAGAATATAGCCTAGGATTCCAGCAGAGAAAATCAATAAATGCAGGTTTTCAGCCTATGCTTATTTGATGTTTAAAGGGATACTTCAACATTTTGGCAAATTTGCCCATTGCCATAATTCCTATAGTCTTGGTAATAGGTTTGTTTCCTTTAGTTGTCAGTGCAAGCTGTTTCTAGACCTGGGGGGACCGTTAAACCAGCTGCACCGCTAACGCTATGTGAGCAGACAGAGTTTTTGCTTTCCCTCATCAAACTCATCAAATACACAATCTAACAACTCCAAAACGCTCTCGTGGACAAGTTGTGACCTGCACATTCCCCACGCTATGAAATAATCATGGAACATTACGAGACGTTTTAAAATTAAATGCAAAGCCAGAACTACACTCCAGACATGGCTGCTGCACTGTGTCACTCCGCCCAGTGGTTCACTCAAGAAATAGTTCTGCGTATTTGCTTCATGTGTCGTAATGTCACATCATTATATGTCATTATTTCATAGCGTGGGGAATGTGCAGGTCACAGCTTGTCCACGAGAGCGTTTTGGAGTTGTTGTATTGTGTATTTGATGAGTTTGATGAGGGAAAGCAAAAACTCCGTCTGCTCACATAGCGTTAGCGGTGCAGCTGGTTTAACAGTCCCCCCAGATCTAGAAACATCTTGCACCGACAACTAAAGGAAACAAAACTATTACTAAGACTATATGAATTATGGCAATGGGCAAATTTGCCAAAATGTTGAAGTATCCCTTTAAGGGATATTTCAGTATTTTTGGAGTTTGATGATACAAGGTACTTGGAGATAGTCATGCCATTAGAAGAGGCAACCATCACTGAAATCACTGCAGGCTAATAAGCACCACTATTGCCAAGTACATCATACAATCCAACTTCAAAAATACTGAAATATCCCTTTAAGCTCACAGATTAATTTACGTAGATCTTGTCTGATCCTGCTAGTGTAGCTGGAGATTTATTTATTAACTGGAATATATTTTTGTGTCACTCATGAATATTTTTTATCATGTCTTTGTGATAGTTTCCACTATTGTGGGAATGCCTCAATAAAATAATTTAAGGCCCAACCTGAACATATTTAATTCAGTGTCATGTGTGTGTTCTGTGTTCAGAGGCACAATGAAAGGAGAGAAGCTAGTGTGCATCCAGTCAATTACAAGAAAAACAAATAAAATCTGCTGTATGCTGGCAGGCACACCTGGCTCTTAAAGTAAAGAAAAGCTGACACTAAGATTGGTTTGATTCATGTTACTCCCAAAACACACCCAATCAAGCCACTTAATCCAACTTTGGGTTTGTGCCTGACACAGCTTGTAAAATGTAGGTAGACATAGCCCAAATCACTGTATGCTATGCATTTTAGACACAAAGAACCCATAAGGTAAGGAATGAAGGAAATTGTGGATGGATAGATGGATGGACGGCTATACGGATTAACTGAAACTCTTGGTGAAGGTACAAGAGTTAGTAATTCTTGAGCAGAGCAACCAGCCATGAACAAAATACTCATCTGAGGTTATCAGACACTGTCTCTTTGCAGTGCATATATCAGCATCAGTCTGCATTATACTCTTACTGGAAGAAAAGACTGAAAATGGGGGAGAAAGAGTAAGCATGCATGTGTATTAATGATGCATGCACATGAGTAATGAGGTGAGGACTGGTACAAGTCAGCTTCTGACAATATGCTGCTCACAACCTCTCAGTGTAAAAGAAGCTATTTAAAAACAGCCTCTAAGTAGTTACTGGTATTTCTGAGATTGTCACTGTAGGGGAAAAAGATTCCCCTGCTTCTATTTTCAGAAGCAGTGACAAGGAGCCATCACTAGATGGCACTCACAAACACACTATGAGCACGCAGCTGATGCTTATCTCCATAAGCATTAGTATTCCTGAGGCTGAGCCTATTAAGTAAAAGGCAATTATGAAGAAGGGAAAGAGAAAAGAGGAGAGGAGGATGCCCACAGAGCTGCAGCAGCGGTGTTAAAGACAGAGCGGAGGAGAGGCTGGACACAGACTGGCACTGAGAGAACGGCCCTACAGCCAAACACTATCTTCCAACAAATGCACTGCTGTGAGCTATATGAATTCATTAAGCTCTCTAAAGGTGCAGTTAAGAGCATATAATCCCACATAGCAGGATGTTAAAGCATGTAATGTGTGAATTTTTTGTAATGTAGCGTTGCATTCCAATGAAGAATTAAAAGCGGCATGCTTGGGGTGCCAGTGTCCTAGTGGTTCTGTCTGCATGCCCAAAGTACAGCGACTGTTGTCCTTGACAAGGCAGGCTTAGCCGTGGCTTCTTTCCTGTATGACATTCCCTACCCTCTCTCTCTCTCTCTCCAATTTTTGATGCTATCCTCTGTTTTATGTGAATAAACACATACAGTAAAGCCCAAAAATGTAATCCTTGCTTTGAAAGCTACAGACTAATAGTGTTGTCACCACACTAGAATTGTAAACTTGGGAGTGCAGATGGCCTAGCGGTCTAAGGTGCTACCCATGTGTGTAGGCGGCCTGGGTTCAAATCCAGCCTCTGGCCCTTTACCCCATGTCTCCTCCCACTCTCTTTCCCATTTCCAACCCTATCCACTGTCTATCAAAATAAAGGCACGAAAAGCCCAAAATAAATCTTAAAAAAAAGAACTGTAAACTTTGATGCAGCACTTGCAAAAATAAACAGTGCTACTCAGAGTTGGGCCCCTGAAAAACCCACTGAATTTGCCCTCTCCAGTTGTGATATATGGATGATATCAATGCATGTGTGTTGGATCAGTAGCATTGGTGCTACTGTCATAGCTAAGAGTCTCCTCACTTTGGACCTGGAACGTGTGTTGAACTATAACTGGTTTCTGATGTTAGAGTTATTCATTCGTGCTACTTTTTAACCCCTTTTCCCATTTTATAGCCATTTCTTCAACGTCTTGTTGCCCCTTTAACTCATTTTTGCCACTACTTCAACATTTCTGCCCCATTTTTTTTCCACTTTTCACTAATCTTACCACCTTAGCCCATTTTACCAACATTTTTGGTCAGTTTTTACAAATTTAGTCTGCTTTAAAGCCAATTTTGACACTGTTTTGCCTAGTTTGACCCATTTTGACCTCTAGTTTGTGTTTTTTTTAACTCATTTTTTGCCACTTAATGCTTATACATGCTGTTTTTTACACTTCATTGCCACTTTATTCCCACTGCTTTGCACAATTTGCACCCATTTTCCTCACTTCAGTGCATTTTTAGCATTGTCTTGCCATTGGTAGCCCATTTCTGCTGCTTGTTGCCAAATTTTCAGCTTTTAACAAATTTCCTTCATTTTTGCCACTTTTTGTTGCCCCATTTCTTGCCTGTTGTAAGCCGTTTTGGCTGCTTTTAGGCCATTTTTCCATTTTTTCACTGGTTTTAACCTTTTTTTTTGCCTCCTTTAAAAATGATGTACTTATTTTCCATTAAAAGTGTTATTTTCTGGCATCCTGCACATGATAGCTTAGCTATGAAGTCTGAAATTACTTTCCAAGTGGTTTAGTTTAATTTGCCCATCCACAATGATTTATTAAAAGGTATATCTATCAAGGGGTTTGCATCTTGAAAATATTAACTATTAACTATATTTGAGCTACAGCATGGATAAATCAAATTCATTTTGTGTACTTTACAATGAAGCCTGATTTTGCTAACCCCTATGGGCCCCCAATTTGGCTGGCCCCTAGAAGGCTCTCCACTTTATCCCCCCTTATAGGCGCCCTTGCTGATGACTGTCATGTTTTCAAAATTTCAGGCAAACTACCAAAATTTTGCCAAAGTCTTGTTGCAATTCAGACAGTCAGAGTTTTACTGCTATTTTTGATAGATTCATTCCCCTCCTGGAAAAACTACATTACCTTATGAAATGCATGTAGTTTGATACAATCAGTATGATACAGAGTTGTACATCTATAAAACATGTGCTATGATAAAGGGTATAAACCTTAGATAACTGTATGTTTCTGTACCTGTAATTGCCCAGGTAAACTCCATCAGGATTCAGCATAGGGACAATCTTGAAGATGACATGATCTCGCAGGACCTGAGCCACAGGATGCTGGCTCACCAGGAAGTCAATCACACCTGTCAAACACAAGCACACACATAAATTCACATCCAACGCTCACACATAGAGAGAAATAGACTTGAAAAGAAAAGCGAAGACGAGCTGGCAGTTAATTGAGTTTTGAGAAACAAAAGGAGAGGGAAGGACAGCGAGGGGCATCGTCAGAATCAGGGGAGGAATAGGAGACGTCAAGCCTAAATCGATACAAATGGAATGGAGCTGACGGCACTGGAAAAACAGACAGCACACGGCGGGCGAGGAGCCAACTCATCTGATTCATGATGATGCACACACCGCTGAAACACACATTCAAATAGGGTAAAACTGCAGATAGATTAGATAGACAAATAAATAGATAGTTTGGTCTAAAGATATATTACATTATCTTTTTCCAAATACTGAAAACTCTTCACATCAGAGCTTTCTCACAAAAGATATCTCTACACCTTGTTAGGGATGCCTGAGTCAAAGCAGCGGACAGTAGCCAACCTTACATTAAAGCCATGGCCTTCATCCCAGTTTCCCACCATTCCTCTCCTCCTACCCATAAACAAGGAAGTAGCACCAACAACTGCCCACTAACCTCGGTCTACACAGGAGGAAGACAGCAAGGAGTCATTAAATCCTTCTAAAACTGTAATCTAGGTTGTTGCTCAGCACAATGAGACAATTTCCCAAAGGTTCCTTGTTTTCAAGCTTTTTATTAGTTTTAAATTGGTGGAGACAGTGCCACCCAGTAATGTCCCCAGATTGTATTTCAGGGTTATTGTATATGGATACAGGTTCTTGTTTCTCTTCCAGTAGCATTGGGATTTATTGGATACATTTGCAGAAATTATATGTGTCTTAAGAATGAATATATACTATGTTTAGGGTGTTATCAAAATTCCTGAAGTTCAGTTTTATGCCTACAGCATGGGCAGATTCAGGCTTAACTATCCAAGGCCATAGGAATTCAATTGAATCTAATAAGGATGATACAATTTACCATGGTTTTAAATGCACAGTCTGTAACTCTTGTTGTCAGAGAGCCCTCATTAAAAACAACACAGGTGTTGTCAAAGCCATTAAGGAAATCATGGGGGCGATTCCCTCTGCTACTCCATCTCCAGCTCCCTGACTCTGAGTGGACAATAGTCAAGACAACCAGGTTAAACACCTGAGGAAGAAGTATGTTTTATGCTGAGGTCATCTATCAAAGGTGTATCTAAATTACATTTTAATATGGTACATTCACATTATCTCTCTTCATTCTCATGAAATAACCACCAGTAATGATCAAAAGTTAATGTTAACCATAAACTTGTAGGTGCACTTGCCAGTTGTGGCCAACATTGTTCTACAAATTTAGCATCGGGCTAGTAGGGCACTGTTATCCATGTTAAATAAATCATTGTATATTTTTAAAAAAGCATTAACTATTTGAATACGTGAAGTTTTTGTCCTCATTTGTAGCTGTGTTCGTAGTTTGGTTCCTGTGTTGGCCTGGTATTCATGGGTTTCTATGGTGTCTTGTGACATCTTGGTTCTCATGATGTCTTTGGAAGTTTTAGTGCTAATGATGCCTTATGATGTCTGGGTAATAATGTTGTTTGGGTTTCATATATATGTATATATATATATATATATATATATATATATATATATATATATAGTGCTTAACAAATTTATTAGACCACCCTAACCCTAACCAAAGTAAGGTTTATGCCACAGCTGCCCTAAATTAACAGCATTGGTAATTACCAAAATCATTTTTTATGTTTCTGCAATGGTTAATACACCAATATGTAAAAGCTCTTTAACCCAAATGATATTTTTAATGCTAAAATATGATTTTTATTGTTATACATGAATTTTCAAATTCATGTATAAATATATATATATATATTTTTTTTTTTTTTGCAATAAGTTGCAAATGTCAGGTGGTGTAACTGCAAAAAGTGTCGCTATATGAAGTAATATCATTATGTAAAGCTCTATTAACTTTAAATAAGGTGAAGGAGGTATCAAATATTTTATAAGAAATGTTTAATTACAGTTTTGCTTTGGTGAGAAGGTATACTTTCTATGTCAGGTGGTGCAAAAGGGTAAAACTGCTTTAAAAAATCAACATAACATTATTCATTTTAAAAATATATTTATCCACCTTATACAAGAATAAAAGTAACCACATGTGTATGTGTACAAGAATTTGCCTGTTAAATCTGAAACTAGTCGCAAGTGTCAGATGGTGCAACCACAATAAATAGAGCCTTATATGTCATTGACCCATAAATATATAAATAAATAAAACCAATTGGTTTTCATTGGGAACATATCAACGAAACAAGGAATCGACTTGACATTAAAACTTTACCTTGACAGATGAAGGAAGCAGGAGACTCTCCAGGGTGAACTCGAGCTGTGAGAAAAACCAGCTTCTTCTCCCTCTCTAGACCCGAATGGTCTGAAAGAAAGACAACGATAGAGTGTCAATAGAAGGATGAGGGAGTGTTGTTAACACATAAAAGTATGGAGCAATTCAAAGAGCCATCACATGTACATAGACTTAATAGTTACTTCTTAACTGGATGCAGGAATCTCATGGATATTATGTAGTCTTTTCTAGTCTGGTGTGAGAGTCTAAGTCCAAACACATATTGACCCGACCATCCACTTTCAGCCAGACACACATGAATCAAACATCAAACCAACACGCACACACAAAATATTCAATAGGAAAGGTGAATTATACATCTACAGAGGTCAGGAGCAGCCAGCAACAGGTGAGACTCCATAGAAGTCGTCTTTTATTGAAGTCTTCAGGTCTGAATGAAGAATTCTCTCTGGCTAGACTTTTCCCTTTGATTTAACTTTTTAATTAGATGAAAATGATCTTAATTTAAAATCTATCAGATGCTTAGAAGTGGAGGTGCATTGTAGAGGTGGTCTATGGTGTAAAGATGAAATATTCTTATTTGAATTTCTAAATTAACCTCTATATGTAAGAGGTTATGTTAATGTTTGGTGATTTTAAAGGGAGGTCTTTGAACAGTGTGCAATAGACAGGTGAGGAAGAATAACATGAACAGTCTCCCTGTTCATCTCGCCTGTTTGAGAACCACAGAGGTCAAAATTTGTCTGTTTTCTTGGGCGGTGGTTCTCCTCTAATCTGCTGCTGCTAATGGGGGAAAGTGATTGTGTGCCTCATCGCTATACACAAACTTAATATCTTATTGATTCTTCCACCCACTTCTGCTGAGCAGAGAAAATGCTAATTAGCAACAGGCTATGCACCTTTCCTTCTCCTTAATTCTAATTTAGCCTCAGAGCAGCGTGTGAGTGTGTTACCGAGTGTGCGCTGAGTGGTTAGGGGTCGTAAACAGAAAAAAGTGTTGTTCCATTTAAGTACTCTCCCTCTGATTTTATTTCGCTTTTCTCTCCCTCTGCCCTTCACAGAGACAAATGGCTTTGCCATTCAGGAGTCTCCGTGGAGCGGGGCGGCCCGTTTGTTGTAAATGTGAGTGCTTGCGGTTTGGCCAGCCGCTGGGTGCTCGATGGCTGTGAAATTCCATCACTAGAAATTCTACTTTGGCCTCGACCCTGGGCCACCACACAGGCTCTTGATAGGAGACACACACTCACACACACAGTTGAGCACAAAGCTGCAATCAGGAGAGAGAGAGAGAGAGAAAACGTATTTACACACAGCTTTTCTCCCTACAGTAAAACCAAGAACCCAGAAAGTTGTGAGCCAAACCAGAGGCAGCTGCCAAGGTCCCGACTGTCGGGGAATTCAAGCGTGCTAGCTATGCTACATTTAGTCTCAGTGCTAGTGTGCCCTTGCTGCTTCATCAAAACAATCTCTTACAGCAGACTCCTGGAGCTTACAATGGATCCACTGTTGTTCTGTGAGTGTGTGCGTGTGACAGTGTGACTATGTCTCCTCAGGGCTCTCACAAACGCTCCCCAAGTAGTTGTTGTGTTTATATGTCTGTATCTCTGTGTTCTCTGTATCAGACTGTGCCCATCCAAGCGGTGTAGCACAAAATGAAGTCGCACTATTCCATAGGCACCCAGACACCCAGAGGGGACCCAGCACAGCACCAAGGCCGTATGGAGAAGAGAATGTAAATTTTGGCTCAGGTGGGGGAGACGTTTAACATGAAGGTTAGGGTCATGGTTTAGTCTCAGAACACAGCCCTGCAGCAGCAACTCCTGACCTCAAGGTGTCAGTAGAGATCAGCAGACGGGGGGCAGGCTGAGGATACAGAGGGATCAAATGACAAGACAGTATGAGAACACAGGATGAGATTGAAGGGTAGCTTTCCAAGACACCTAAAAGGATCTGGTTCGCTTTCCTGGAACTCTTTTCAACAAAAAAGAGTGATAATAGCTGCCATTTAACCTTTATGAGCAGCAACAATTTCAATCAGTTTATAATCATTATTTCCTCTTAATTTGAATATAAGCAACGTTCTAGATAAGTGTTATGATGATGTAGTTTTTTTTAAATATATATACATTAAGGCCAAAAAATATCAGTTCAATAATCTTATATGTTCTAATTATTTTTTTGATTGTTAAGATAATAGATTGTTATGGCTGTATGTTGTTACCTGTTCTGTGTGTCTTCTGTCCTACCGTTGCCCAGGTGAAGCAACTGAAAGCTGCTCAAAAAGGTGCACCTGGCCCAGAGCACAAAAGCCCAGTGCTGGCCTCAGAAGCCAGAGGCTTTTAGAGTGGTACCTCTCATTAGGGGATTTGTGTCTTATCATGTTTGTTACTTTAGTCCTTCTTTTGATCATCGTTATGATTTAGTTCTTTGTCTATTGTAATAAATGAAAGGTGTCCATGTGAAGTTATTGGGTCATATTGGGGTTAGTTGTTCCCCCACAGGGCAACCTTGGGTAGACATCAAGGCTATATTATCACAGCTGCACCCACATTGTGATGACAGACAAACAGTGGAGGGCAAATGAAGACAAATAAGGAGTATGAGAACTTAAAGTGATTTACATTTTTCTAAAATACATTAAACTATTAACTAGTGATTCTCAACTGCTGGGTCAGGACTTAGAGTGGGTCAATGATTTGGGCCATGAATGTGTGTTAGGGCGGCTGAGAAGCATCCCCAAAGCATGATGCTGTCACCTAATGCTTCACAGTGGGGATGGTGTTTGTGGTGATGTGTAGTGTTAAGTGACTTTACCTTACATATTGTTGTTTCATTGACATAACTTTGTAGAGATCTGCTTCACTTTGACATTAATGAGGTTTTTTTTTATACATTTCTTCTTTCAAAAAAGCCAAGTGATACTGAGCATGATTAATTTATAAAATCAAAAAAAGGGTAAAACATCCAAGGGGTAAGTACTTTTTATAGGTGCAATAAAACGGCAATGTTTTTCATTAAATAAATTTGAGTGCTTGAATATTTTTGGAAAATTTGGGGCACGGTTTCTCATGAGGATGGGTCTTGATACCCACCCAGTTAAGAACCACAGAGTGAGAAAGAGTTAATGCTAACCCAGCCTTACAGGAGCATTTCCCCATTAGAGTGCAGTTGTTTGACTTGTTTATGATAGGTTCTCTTGTATAGCTACGTTTTATGTCTTTGCTGCTGGCTAGTCAGTGCATCAGCTCTTAACACTCAAAATCTATGCATTCAATGTCTTAGACATGACAGTAAAGTGGAGAATCATTCATGTCAATTGCTTACTATGCCTTGAGCTTTTCTATAGTACAGACATTGGGTTTGTCTTTACACAGATGTCTAGTGTTCAACACTGCTCCCTATAATTTTGTCCGTTTAGAAAACCGTTGACCCACTGACAGCTGACAGGACAGGTCAAGAAGCTTCACCTGTCACTGTAAGACAACATGTCTTCAGCTGCAAAACAATGAAAAAAAAAAGTACTTTTTTCATAATCAGAAACAAAAAATTGAAGGGAGCTTTCATTTAGTTAAAACAAAAGCAGCACATTGGAAAAGTTTGACATTCAGCAACATTTTCTAAATGGAGTGCATTTTTAATTAACAATGGCAGTAACATTTTGTTTACCATTTACAGTATCTAAAACCAAACATACAAGCATATCAATTAACTTTCATAAAAACAGGGAAAATGAGAATTTACAGCAATACTAGTGTGGAAACATAACCCACTGTTGAGAGGCCATGTCTCCAATGATCATCCTCTTTAACACCATCATCACAGACCTCTGACTACATGACTTAAAAGTCAAATAATCAGGGAAATAAAGAGAGCAAGAGAGTTACGGTAATAGGGTGGAGGCTCTGGAGAGAAGGGGTGTGTGACAATGAGTGAATGAAAGCAGCAGAGGCAGAATTTATGCCCACACTTCCAAATCAAAATGATCCCTCAGCATATTTCTCACCTGCCAAAGTCATGCACCGCACTGTACGCCACATTACCACTCATTCTCTCTCAGCTTCGCTGAGAGGAGAGAAAGAAAAAAAATTAAAGGATGTCAAACTACGATCAGCTCTGATAAATATGTAAATCAGTGGAGGGAAGAAAAGTGGCAGTGAAAAACAACATGAATCTAATGGAAAGTGAAGGTCAGGCCTGATTGTGCTGGTCAGCTCTTTCTGTGGCAGCGGTGGTCCTGCATGGGAACTTTGGGTTCAATCTCATAAGTTGTGACATGATGTAATTAACTGAGATTGTCTTCATCAGTCTTCTTCAGCTGGAACAAAGGAAGGCCTGTCAGGACCTTTTGGAAGCTTCGTGGAATATATTTAAATACATTTACCCACTTAAAAAGTTAATTCAATTCAACAAAAGGCAGATCATCTTTGTCAAACTTAGGAATGATACAATATATACACAACTCATGATACGATACACTTCACATTTTTAAGATAAGTTCTTACAACTTCACATTTTACAGAGATGACATTGATGTCAATTTATCAATAGACATGCTATATATTCCTTTTGCTTATTATACCTTATAAATGACACTTCTGAGGTTGTAGAGTAACAACTAAAACATGCACATTTTTCTAAAACAAAGAGATGTTGATAATAACTTACAAAAGATTATTTGAGATCTTTCGTTAGAAACTAAAGAGGGGTGGGTGCTGATTTAGTTCAGCTGTGGTAGAACAGATGTTCATGTATAAGTCCTCGCTGCATTGGTTGCAGGATCGAATCGTCACTATCAAAAAAATAAATAAAAGAAGAATTGCATGGCTGATGGTTAAAAGTAATACAGTTCATTAAAAGGTTAATTAAAAGGTCCACATTTGTTGAGTTTAATTATATTGCAAGCAAGACTGAACAGTATGAGGGTGTTAAAACATTGAGTTGTGCTGAATCAAAAATCAAGATCAGCTATTTCAGCTCTATTTTTCTACACTGACAGAACACATTTTTAATTTGAAGTAAACCAAACATGATCACTCTAAGTATTTTTGTCATTGTACTTAAATTATTTTAGAATCATCACTTGATTTGCATAGTTTCCCAGAATGTCTTTGGGCATTAGACACTTTTGCACTAGGCTATAAGTGAAGTTACCCACTCTATTAGGATGTTCCAGCCTGTGTGGAGCATAAATGGTGTGTTGATGATGATGATGATGATGATGATGGTGGAAGAGCGCTTTGACTCAGTGTGCACCTTTAGGTCACTGAATGTAGTAACTGAAGTAAGCTAAGGTGGCATCGATTATCAAAATTAAAGTAGGTAGTTGACTACCACAAATTATAGTTTCATTTAGCAGACTAGTCTAATGATGAGTGAACATATTTGATAAACTTTGGTGCATCAAATAACTTGGACTTTTGGAGCCCTGGAGTTTACATTTTTTACTAATGTTTCTTCTTTCACCTCAGCACCTGTGCACTTTTGTTTGGATGTACATTTTAACCCTTTAAAGCCTGATACCTCAAATAATAGCCAGAAAATTCTCTTTTTTCTTTATTTGGAACTGGGATGTTTATCTAACTTTGTATTGAAATCCCCCAAAAATATGATCATCTTCATGAATCATCTTCAATTCCTGGATCCAGACGGTGATCTGATCACATTTGATCAGTGTTAATTTTGTTCACTAAAACTATGACTAAAACTATTTGTCTAGTGCCTTTTTCTCCATGACAAAAGCTAGACTAAAACGAACAAAAATAGATCTGTGATGACTAAAACTGACTAAAACTAAGTTTTCATGAAGATGACTAAAACTAGTCTAAAATGTAATGCAGTTTTCATTGGACATTCAAAATCTGTGATATTTCTCCACTGTGGGTAAATCTGTCAAAAAAAAAAACAAAAAACAAACAAACAAAAAAAAAAAACAATGCAGCTGTAGCTCCTCTGCCTCTCAGTTGTAGAGAGCAGGGATCCAAGGAACATGATCAGTACCAGATTTAGCCAAGAAAATAAATGCTTGGACTAAAACTAGACTAAAATGTTCTTGAATTTTCATCGACTAAAACTACACTAAAACTAAAAAGGGTAGAAATGACTAAAACTAAAATGCATTTCATTTAAAGGCTAAAACTAAAACTAAAATTAAAAATAGCTGTCAAAAATAACACTGAATGTGATACATTGGGCATTTTTGCAACTGATAATCCACTGGAGGACTTTTTTTTATCATTTATCTGATTGTATATAAAAGGCTTTAAGGGAAACGATTGATCATGTTAATTAGACAGAGGTCTTACAAAATTGCGTATCAAATATGAAACAACTGGTTTTAAAGGGTTAAGACTTTCTTGTAAAATAACTTCAAACCATAATGGTGTGAAGTTGGTTTGCAGAATGTACAAGTGCAGCTGGCCTTCAATCCTCTTTGCAAGTTAACATTCACACTCCTGTGCTGAATGTTGTAACTCATTACTTCGGTTATTTGAATGTATGACCTGACACAACCTCTGGACAACTTTATTTTGCATTTTCCAGATTAAAATAGTGCTAAACAGCACTGTGTGTATGAGATGCTATCGGTGCCATCAGTTATCAGTTGGTTACATCGGATTAAAGAGCATTACGGCAGCAAGGCAGTAGTCATGCAGAACAACTACAGTGACTACTGGTGGCAGGCGGCTGCATGACAGATTAGACAGAGTATTACACCATCATTATGAGACTTACATGACAGAAAGATTAAGAATATGTTGAGCTGTCTTGCAAATCTGGTACTGACTACAAAGGGCTCTGAATTTTATAATTTAGCCGGCCAATAGCACATTTAACAAACTAGAGGTTGACAACTATCGCCAATTTTTAGGGCCCATACTGATTATTGGCAGTTCATGAGACTGATAACTGATATTTTGAATAGATAACCATGTAGCAAATTAGCTGCTAAAGAGCTACAGTGCTTGTTGATAATTAATGTATGTCTAGATGTACATTAATTATCAGTTAGAAACTGATTAAATGATAAAGCTAAATCAAAAATACAGCACTAGAACACACTTTGCAGTGGAGCCAAAGCAGCTAACTTTTTAATCCATTCATTTTACCCGTGATCAGTAAAATAACAAGGCAATACGGACTATTGAATTTTGGAACCTGTAGATGGCCAGGCTAATCATAATCGGTCAATTGCCAGTTGTAACATCCTTCATCAAACTTAAATGCATGGAAGGAGAGTTAAGAAAAAGCTCTTACCATGAAAGCTAGCATAGAGGCAGCAAAACATGCTCCAATAACCCTGCTCCATGCCTCACAGTAACACAATAAAAACAATGTCACACTGACCACACTAAACTACAAAAGTCTCCAACAAGGCCTCTCCACAACACACCCCTCGTCCCCTCTCTCTGCTCTGTGGGTTTTACACTGTAATAAATTAGCCTCACTTCAGTGTGATGGCAACAAGACACGCTGAGCGCCCTGCTCGCCGCGTCATTTCGAGGATGGGTGCGAGCTGTAAATTGTCACTGGCGTTGAATTTATACAGAGCCTTGGGAAGAGATGCTACGGCGTGTACTGCCCAGCTGAGTGAGTCCCAACAAGCATCAGAGCCCCGCACCTCTTAACACCACCCTCTCCACCCACTGACACCACCCTCTGCCACCTCAAGGACAAACAGAGAGAGGCAGAAACAGGGATATGCACTGATGTGAAGAGGGCTCAAAAGTGATAAGAGTTTTATGATGCTGTTTTCTTCCTCTGGATCCCCCCGACTTAAATTTTGGAGAGTGAGCGCAGCTGTGTATGTTTGTGGTGGTAGGTGGTGTAGGGCCAGTGGCATGTCTCTGATTTATTCAGCTCATCTCATAGTGGGGCGGGCAGGGGCAGTGCCAAGGCCCTGTCATGCATTCATAAAGCATCCCCCTGTCACTACACACATTAGATGTTACACAGATAAACTGTCTGCAGGAAGAGAAGGGACGGAGGGATGAAGTTAGAGAGAAAAATTAAGTTGCAAAAAATGATAATTATTCTATAAAACCACAGTGATTTTTGTAACAGAGGCTGTTGAGTTCAGGAATACACAAAGACCAGTGAAAGGACAAACAAAAGTAACAATATAATTTGTTTACTTTACTTCTCAAATCCTGCCACCCGCCAAATAAGAAACAATGCATTAATACCTTTTTTTGGTAATACAGCTTACTCTTTAATTATTTTTCTATCATATTTTCTGGTAATATTGCTGCAACACCTGGATTTTTTTTCTCTAACTTGAACCCTCATTTAGAATGTAAATCCCAATGTAATTTGGATGACACACCTGAAAACTACTTGAAAAAGGGGCATGGGCTGGGTTTTCCTATATAAGACTCCCACCCTGGGAGTCTTAGGACTCTACTGGAGACAGTAGCTTAAATACATACTGAAAGTGAAGATGTGGATCTGCTAATAAAGTTTAACGTTTAAGGGTTAGGATTAAATGTGTGGATGGAATCAAAACAATCTGGGCTTTAATTCACCCCCTCACTGTCTTTGCCCCCTGTCTCTAAAATATACAGACACATGGTCAGGTTTTGCTTAGGCTGGCTACCACAGGCGACCAAAGACACATGGACAGTTTAAACTGGTTTTTGACATTCTAATCCTTAAAAAGCTCAAATTAGACAATTAGGCCAGACCGTGAAACCACACAAAAAAAAATTAATGTGTAAAGTGGAGAAAACTGGCAGAAAGGGTGGTAAACTGCAATTTGAAAGGTGGTAAAAATAGGTAAAAAGTGGCAAAAATTGGTGAAAAAAGGCAAAAATGATTGAAAAGTGGCAAGACTTGGTTAAAAGAGGCATAAATAGGTGCACAAAGTCAGGAAAATGGGTTAAATGTTGGGAAAAGGGCATAAAAAAGTGGAGTCCAAGGGTTAAAGACAGCAAAAATGGGCAGAAAAGGTGGCAAAAGGGTTTAGATAAAAAAATTGGCAGAAGAGGTGGAAAAAAAGCACAACAGGTGGTTAAATTTGATTTAAAAGTGGCAAAAATGGGTGAACAGAGGCAAGACATGTATGGGAAGTGGCAAAAATTGGTTAACAATGTCAGAAATCGGGAAAAATGTTTTGAAAAGGGGTTAAAAGTGGCAAAAATGTGCTGAAAGGGTGATAAATGTGGTTTTAAAAATGGTTAAATAATTAGAGGGGCAAAAAAGGGTGGAAAATGTGATAAAAGGGTTTAAAAAGTGGCAAAAATGTATTAAAAAAGTGGGAAAATATTGGTGAAAAGTGCCAGAAAATTAAGAAAAAATTGCAAATAATAGTAACAAAGGGATAGAAAAGGACTTTAAAATAGTCACAAATTAATGATTTCAACATCAGAACCCAACAATAGCTTGAGACATTCAGCTCCAAAATGAGGAAACTGTTAGCTAGGATACATTCTAGCACCACTGCTACTGATCTAACACATTTACATTTATACCATCAATAAATCACAACTGGACAGGCCCTTTAACCGAGTTAGTCAGGGGCCCAGCCAGGGTTGTGGGCAGACCTGACAGGAGCACAGTATTGTTTAGTGTTTCATGCAGGCACCACTCTGAGTTCTCTGTTAGGTAAACCCGTCTCAGTTTCCAGAGCATCTCTCTTTGCCTCTAACCTGTTCATTTATCTCAACCTTCCCTCACATCCTGTAGCCGCCTCACTCACTGCCTCTGTGCCTTTTCGGCCATCACAGTGTGCCAACACGTGTGTGGTAGATGAAGAGAGCAAATCAAGATGTGGTAGTCAGAGGTGTATCTGTGTGTTTTGTCGGTGTATAAGTGTGTGTGTTTGAGAGAGAGAAAAAGAGAAAGACAGAGCTGGCCCAGAGAGGGGATTACAATGGCCATGTCGAGACACTCCGATTGGCATCACATCCAGACAGAAAGGGGAGGGGCGGGTAGAGGAAGAGAGATGAAAATTGGGAGAGTCATAAAGGGAAAGAAGGATAAAGCGAGACATAAAGAGAAAGAGAGAGATAAGGAGAAAAGAAGAGACAGAGAAGGGCGGCAGCAGAGGAAACCCTTGAGATGACAGCATGTAAATACGCCAACGGCGGGCCTCTAAAGTGGAGATGAAGAGGCGGCGGGATAAAAAGCTCCGAGCACTGTGTGATTACGGATCAATTTGCTGCAATCAAGCCCCCTTACGGCTGGTCCCTGTGAAATGGAGAGATTTCTGCTCCTCAAGGGCGACTGTGATGACAGTGGAGGTCACAGACGATGGGAGTGATGGAGGGACACAGGGAGACACACAGACGGAGGGATGAAGGGGAGATGATGGGTCCCAAACATCAGCATTCAGGCCTGAGCTGAAGGGCTTTCTAATTATGTTAATGCTGAGAGGTGTTGCTGAGACGAAGGCCTTTAGTGATCATTGACCAAAGAGCAGAGTGCCGCCACTGAGAGCTACGGTCCTGTTAGGGCCGCAAATGACTGCTCAAGTGGATACACCATGACAATAATGAGCTAAATGATGACTGCCCTGCTGCATTGTGGGCAATGTTAAAATGCTGACATAAAGTTGATTTTAAGAGGGAGAGTTGTTTATTGCTTATATAACATGGTAAAGCTTCATTGCTATCTGTTGGTCTAAGTTTGAAATGTATTTAACATGTAAGAATTGTGCCTTGAGTGCTGACACACCCTGCTGTTAACAGCAAGAGGAATTCAGCCACAGAACAACAAATCAGCTGAAAAAGCTAGAAACAGAAAGCAACTTATGCTGTCTACTGGAGGGGGGTTGGTTGTATTGTTGATACAAACAATGAAACATTTTAAAGCTCCTGTGAGAAACTTTTGCTTTGTCTTGACACGGGCACCCCCTGGGGACAAAACAGTAACTCTTGTGTGCAAATCAAATCAAATCAAATCAAATCAAATCAAATCAAATCAAATCAAATCAAACTTTATTTATATAGTACATTTCATACACAAGGCAACACTACGGTGGCTGAGAGGCCTCACATGAATGCAAATTCAAAACGCTTTGCAAAAAGAAAAAACTGTGGTGTTTATTGTGAAAATATCATTTTATTTTGTGGACTTCCGGTTTCTGGCTTCCGCTTGTTCGTTTCTTGTTGCCGGTAACTTGTCACTCCTTCCCCTGAGGTTCACCTTCCCCCACGGCACAGCGGAGAGTACCACACCTGCAGCGAATCACCTGATTAGACTCCCTTCAAGAGGCTGTGGAGAACTCTCGGCTGTGCCAGAGTCTCGCTGACTACTCACTAGTGGTAATCTCCAGCGCTCGGCTCCCTTGTGAACCTTTATTGAGTTATCTCCAGTGCTTACCTTCATGAGAACATTTTTGAATTATCTCCAGTGCTTACCTGTGATTTTGTCGACTAACGTGTGTCTCCTTTTTTTCCCTCCAGTGCCTCACTCTTCGCTGACCTGCAGCCCAGCAATAGCACTCTCTCCCCCACGAAGATTCTCACTCCCTGGACCCTTGGTTTTGCCTTCCCGTTCACAATAAAACTCTTAAAACTGCATCCGTTTCACTACACACCATAAAAACACAACGACATTTGAGAAAAACACTAAAACAAAAGTTCACAACACAAATACAAAAACTTGCTGCAGCGCATGAATACATGAACTCAGCACAGCGCGGAGGCAAACAGATTCCACAGCAGCACAGAAATACAACAACTTGGCGCAGCAGATGCAAAGAAAAAAGCAAAGAAAAAGTCACAACAGAAGTGGGGCCATTGTGAACTTTTGTTTTTGTGTTTTTCCCAAATGTCATGTTTTTTCTTTTTGCAAAGGGTTTTGAATTTGCATTTGTTTGAGACCTCTCGGCCACCGTACAACACAATGCGTTTCACAGTCAAAAACAAGTGATTGCAACAATCATGGTATTGCGAATTAAGAAGACGATATACAGATTCTGAGCAGAAGTAAAATCTCAACATGTACACCAAAATTATCCACACAGATTTATATCACACAACATGCACACAAACACACACACTGAAAAGCAGGCAATGAAATCTAACCGTAAACTGATACAAAAGGTAAGGTTTTCAATCTGCTTTTCAATCTGCTATTAAAAGTATTTAATGTTGGAGTCCCTCTCAGGTCTGCAGGCAGGGCGTTCCACTTACCTGGGGCATAAAAACTGAAAGCAGCCTTCCCTGCTTTTCAACTTATACATGGAACATGTAAATGTACAATGCCATTACCAATGTAAAAAGAAGGCTGTTTCTTCAGCAAACGGTTACTTGGCTCGTCTGACATCTACCTGCTGGCAGCAGTTACAGACCTTCAAAACTGCTTTGTAGAAACAGCCACCCCAGCTGACTGTTTTTCTTCTTTTTGTATGTCATTGGGGCATCAGCAATTATTTCAATTTGATAAATAGCCGGTAAAAAACTCCTCACAAAAGCTTTACTGAAAAAAAAAAAAAAAAAAAAAAATCAAGGTTTCCACTTCACTGGTATAATGATTTTAGATAGTGCCACTTGAGTTTTTTTGTTTCACATTTTCACCTTAGAGTTCCACGGGCGAGAGCCAACATTTCTGTTTTAGTTCCATTCAAGGTGGCAAAGCTGAAAAAAAAAAAAAAATATATATATATATATATATATAAAAATGTCGGTAGATACTGAGTCACGGTAAACAACTTATTAGGTGTTCTATCTCCTGTAATGGATTGTTTTTCAGATACTAGTGTATATCCTGGTTTAGGCGAATAGTCAATACTTCTATCGGTGTTATTGTGTTTGGTATTATTTTAAAGGAGACCCTCTTTGGCTTTCATTCAAGCCTGAAGCTTTCTGACAAAAATTGGACTGATATTTTAATTGGGCATAATTGAAATCAGAACATAATGCCAGAATTGGCATAATTTTATAGTTGAAATCGTTAAAATAAACAAATGTTATTTAAATCTATCACTTCAAAGCTTGTAAGATCATCAAAAAAACTTTTTTCCAGAATTTGCAAGATCTTACTCATCAGGGTCGTAATCATTGGAACTTTATGTGAAAATCAAGTTAAAAAGAAGATTTAAGAATGATTTATCATCCATTTACCTCCAGCCTACACTCACTGCAGAGTGAAAAGGTTTGTAAATCCCTTTTAAGATAAAACAATTCTCAGTCACAGGTGGACAGGTACACTACTGTCATGTGGTACAACCAATACAAGTGCTAAAAATTAATCTTACCATAAACTCTTGATTTTATTTTAAGAACATACAGTAAGTATCCACATGTTGTTACACAAGTTACATGTGTCTAAGTATTTGCTTTTTTTTAATGAGTTGCAAATGTCACATTGTGCAAATGCAAAAAGTGTCACCTTATGGAACAAATGTTACTTAAAACTCTAAGAATATTTACTTGACTTCTAATAAGGTAAAGGAGGTATCACATATTTTCTTAATTGATTAATTACAATTGCTAATGTAAACGTGTACACTTTCAGTGTCAGTTGGTACAACCAAGTTAAAACTGTAAAATTGTATTTTACCATAAAATTCTAGATTCTAGATAAAAAAATATATGTATCCACTTTCTTACTGAGAAGCATCTGCCTGCAGACCTCTATGGCGGGGTGACCTTGATTGTGGAGCCTGAAGTGACACACTAATACTTGTTGGATTTTCTTTAGTTTGTGGTTTGTTATTTTCAATTGTACACTCCCTGTCCTGAAGAAATATGTGGCTGATTCAGAACACAGACTGGTTCTTGCAGATAAAGGCATACTGAGGAAGGTTTCTGACAGACAAATTCATTGGATTAAGAGAGCAGCTGCTAAAATGCCATTACAAAGCAGCAAACAGCTATTTGAAGCTGCTGGTGCCCCTGGAGTTCCATGAACCACAAGGTGTAGGATCCGCCAGAGGCTTGCAGTCATACATAAACCAACAATTCAGCCACCCCTAAACAATGCTCACAAGCAGAAACAGTTGCAGTGGGCCCAGAAACACATGAAGACTCCTTTTCAAACAGTCTTGTTTACTGATGAGTGCCATGCAACCCTAGGTCCAGATGGACGTAGTAGTGAAAGGTTGGTGGAGGGCCACCACGTCCCAACAAGGCTTTGACATCAGCAAGGAGGTGGTGGAGTCACATATTGGGCCAGAATCGTGGGGTTAGAGCTGGTAGGCCCCTTTAGGGTCCCTGAAGGTGTGAAAATGACCTCAGCAAAGTATGGAGTTTCTGACTGACCACTTTCTTCCATGGTACAATAAGAAGAACAATGCCTTCCGTAGCAAATTGTCTTCATGCATGACAACGCATCATCTCATGCTGCAAAGAATGTGTGACTGGCTGCTATGGGCATAAAAGGAGAGAAACTCATGGTGTGGCCCTCATCCTCCCCTGACCTCAACCCTATTGAGAACCTCTGGAGCATCCTCAAGCAAAAGATCTTTAATCGTTAATCATTATATCATTAATATTTTGAAGTTTGTTCAAAAACATCTGAATTATGCTCGAACGGCTGATGACTTGAAAAATATTTGGACTGTTATTTGCATCGACTATTTAGAAAGATCTGAGAAAAATATAATTTGCATAATAATTTGGAATGTGCTGTATGTCATTGACCCATATACAGTTAAAAACAAGGATAACAAGAAATAAATATTAGATAGGAAATATAAAAAATCTGTGGGGAACTGTACATGAGGATTTTGGTATGTCTGGAAAAAACAGTAGTAGTGTTTTTCCATTAAAAAAAAAAACAACTCTTTGGGCAGCTTGCATTTAAAAACTTTGTCTGACACCTGGTAGTTGTTGGAGACATTAAAATGACTATGGTCCTGTTTACTTTTGTCACTCATGAAGACACATAAGTATTATTTTTTTCTGTTTTTACCCAGGCACAACTCCTAGTAGCTTAAAGGTTAAAAATAAAGACCTAAGACTAAAACTGGGAGTAAATTGAGTCCTTTTTTGACCCTAAAGGATTGGTTATAGAGCTGCACTGTCCATCATTAACAAGTACACTAGAGGGTCAGAATTTGCCCCGAAACATCTTGTGGAACTTACAAAATGCCAAACCATTTTTCAAGTCCATAAGATAGTGAGTCAAATGTTAGTATTTGTCTAAGACATGGTACAATTGTAAGATGTGTCAACAAAGAAAGACATAAGTTTCAAAATATCAGCTGTACATCTGCTATTGTTGAAGTCTAAAAGATGTGGTAGGGCTGAGAAATTCAGTCCTGCAGCTATTGCCCATTGTGTAACCCTGTATTCTTTGTCTAGTCCTTAATGCAACAACAACAAGCTTTACTTGGCGCCTTCAGAAGCAGCCTGTATCTCTTACAGTCACATTCTGTTTTATGGAGCCCTGTGAGTGTTGAGGAGGAGTGTGATAGACGCTTGGTATAGAGGGCAAGACAGAGATTCACTGAGGGAGAGACAAAAAGAGGAAGCTCTGTCAAGTATCAAAAGCAATATGCCCTTTTAGCGATATGATACGGACGTCTGGCGCATAGTCAGAGGCGGAGACTGCTTAGGGTTTCAAGGCATTGGTCACAGGCCTTTTCTAAAACCCTGACTTCTCCTCTCTCGCCTTCAGAAAATGATGACAGGAGAAGAGGAACATAAAAAGGAGGGATGGCTGGTGTGTGCACGGCGTGATATAGAATCAGAGGCAGCCAGTAATAGCCTTTTTTGAAGAATGCGCCACTGAACTTAAAGGGCCGTCTTGCTTGAAAGGACAAGTTACAAATAGGAAAAAAAGGAGAGGGAGAAATGATTTCCAAGGGATATACCCCCTACTGAGCTGCCCTATCATTGCACCACAGTGGATAAGTGTGTTTGTGCATGTGCGTGTATACTGTACATGATTGTGTGTTTGGTGGATGCAACATACTACAGGAAAAACGGCTAAACCTGGAGCAGAGGAGACACATTTTGTTCTTAAATGTCAATCAGACAAGAGAGAAACTGTGAGTAAAGCCCATCTGACAAACTGAGCAGTCAGACAGTCAGACTGAACTGATGTGTAGTTCTTTATTACTCTGTCTCTTTCTATCAATAATTTCTGAGCCACAACAATACAGCCAAGCCGAGGTAAACAACCAGAGTGCATCCCAGCTTTAATAACTACAGTCACAGCTTCAAGCTATTTCTGTTTTTTTCTTTTTTTTAATGCCTTTCTATTCTGCACGTTTTCTTGTCTCATCTTGCTTTTTTCTTCTTCTCAAACTCACTGTAGATTACTCTCAGACAGCAAAGGGGTTTAGGTATGGACGAACTGCATATGGTTTGTGTGTGAGCATGTGTGTAATCATGTGTGCTTTGCAGGCATCAGCTCATTTCTGCAGCAGCAACAATGTCGTTTAGCAGTTTAGTAACAGGCCATTACCTTGTTAATACCAGCCTAATGGGTGGTGAGCTATTTTAAAACCACAGTCATGTTTGTGCCATTAACAAACACTTAGTGCTCCACTCCAAACAACGGGCCAAAGGGACACAACAAAAACAATAACAACATATTAAAGACATTGTGGTAATATGCTCCATATTTCTTATTCAATCAGTAAGATGAAGATTATTTTTGATTTCTGCTAACTTTCAAGCTAACAGCGGTTTCAGGCTGGGTGCGTGTTTGCTGTGTGAAGGTTGCAGTGACAACTCTAGCGTATGTCAGTACTGCTGATGAACACTGTCAAAAAAGTAGAGACACACAAAAATAAACTTACTAAAGGAGCTGCAGCTTCCACAAGTAAGCAGGAGTATCCCCGACTAAAGATCTACGTAGTCTAATTTGATGGTTCAGATATTGCTGTAATCCACCTATTGTCAAAATCGTTTATTAAATGTTTTGCTCATTGATCTGTACTCTCATTTAACCTTGCAAAGCAGATGGATTGTCCAGATTCCATGCCTGCCATCATGCAAATCCGGAAGAGAAGAGAAAGAATGAGGTGGTAGCTATGGGCGGGGTTTAGCTATACTACAGACTGGTAGCAATGGTTGCCACTGGTGTAGTGTAGGCCTGGGCGATATGGCCTAAAAATCATATCACAGTATTTTTCTTGCCTTTGACGATAATGGTATTATATCACGGTATTACAAAATTAAAAAGAGATAATGCTTTTTAATCCAAATTCAAGTGTTATTAACCCCCTCCTCCCCTTAAAACAAGCCTTTGATGGCATACTCAATTAATCTCTAAGTATAGGAACACAAAAATTTTTTTTTATTATTTTTTAAGTCTCTCTAGGTTTACTTCTGTCTAACTTCACTCCAAGTTTCGCATTTCATCTCTAACCTGATGAGGTGTGTTAAGCTGCTAATGACTTAAACACGTTTCCTAGTGAAGGCGTTCACAATAAAAGCGTTTCAGAAAAATAACAGCCACGGACTTTTATTTAGAAGAGCTTGATGGGTGTATTGTGTTTAGCATTGAGTTAGCTTAGCTTTGGCTGCCGTTTGGAGAAGCTGTAAGCCAGTATTACAATGGCTGCTGCTGGTGTAGCGATTAACTTGGATGTGGTTTTAACATGGCAGCAGTTGTATCAGTTCTGGAAAGCATTTCTTTATTGAAATTGGAGCATACAACCACACTTAAAGCCTTTTTTGGTGGAGCAGAGGTTTTTGCACTTCCACTGACAAGCCTGTTGAATTTTATCCAACAACAAGCTGCCTCGTTTGCCTGCTGAGCTCAGGTAACAGGAGCTGTGCTTGCCTACCTTGTTTTGACTTGTTACTCTGATTGGCCCTGTTAATAATGTGACAGACAGAACATTTGTCCAATCACCTTTCGAGAATGTTTAGGAATGTCTTGTATGGGAGGTTTCAGATATGAAATATATTTATGCAACAGAAATATGAAATAGTCTGTCAGGTTAACTCTCATTTACATCATGTGAGATACACCACTTAATTTAACTATTTCTCTTCCAAACTGGGAAGGACTATTTCTTCTATGACAAAACTTAATCCCTTCTTTTTCTCAGCCATCAAGTCTGAGTAAGAATAGTGACTTTATAATGATATTACACATGCCCATTTACAGTAAAGAAGGCTCATTACTTATAGTACAAATGAAACCAGGGTAGCTTTGCTACAACTTAATGATCGAACAATGGAGAAATGAGATGAGGCCACTGTCAGTCAAACATCAAACAGGGTAGCAAATTATTGTTGCAAAAATATTTAATTTGAATAATAAACGGGATTATACATGCCTTGGATTTTAATCCCTTTAAATTATTGTGAATCCCTTGATGCTATAAATCAAATAATACAATCATTATGAGTTAAATATCTTCTCATTATCCTAAAAATAACCTTTCTAGCAGCAATGTCAATGCTAAGTAGAATAAAAAGCACAGTTACATTTTGGATAATATGAAAAGAAATACAACAAATAATTTAAAAATAAGACAAAGAGCTGCGGGGAGACATAGTGAGCTTGATGAGTTCAATCATTTAGTTAAATTACCCAGCTTATCTCTTATGTTGCAAAGATTGATTAAAAGGGCATTAGTTATTATCAGAGCCAAAATAGGCTGTCGTGATTTATTTGGAGAAAACAGGCAAATGTATGTCAAATCAGACACAACACACTGCTGTATGCAGTAGCTTTGATGAAATTATCCTTGTTTTAGAAACATGTATTAAACTTTGAGATTTGCAGTTAAATTGGGCTCTTTTGAACAAATCCCAGAATATTTGACTATATAGTGTCACACCACAAACACCACGTGAGCAAAACTAGCTGACTCAAAATTGAGCTATTTCTTTCACCGCTGTACAAATTGTAAATTTAATGTGGCAAATAGTTAAAATACACCAAAAATGAGCAAAGACAGAACCATTTTCCCAAACATAAATGGGAAACTAGCTGTTTAATTGGCAATTAAATGTTCATTTACTGTTTGTTGCTTCTATAAATTGCTGTGAAAAAGGATAAAGCCCTTAGGAAGCAAAAGAGTTCTATAATGTTTTCATAAAGCATATTTCTCTGTCCTAAAAATACAAAAAGAAAAAGTTATGCATCATTTTTAGCAGTGTGCATTACTGCAAGCTTACAGTGAGTGTCTTTAAACTACCTCTAAGTTTTGCCAATGCTGAAAATCCCTACATTGCACATTTAATATATAGTTAAGTTTATCTTCTAGCAGATTAGTTCAATGTTTTGAAATATATTTTTGCAGTGACTACTATTTAAGATGTCTTATTTGTGAGCAATATTTTTGCTGTAATCTGGCGATGTTAGAGAAGAAACAGACTTCAGGATGCTACTTCAATATTTTCTGCATGAAACTTCCAGAAAACAGAACATTGGAAATCTTTAACTTCTGTTTTTATGGGTCAGATAAACAAGATACAACAGGCTAATTTGTAAACTTTAGAGGATCTGATATCAGTATTGGATGTTGGACAGAACAGTGTGATCTGTTCCCTGTTGTTTCAATTCATAATGCAAACCTTCCTGCTCAGGGGAGCTGATTAGCTCTGTATCAAACACACAGACATAAAGGTAGTATTGAATTTATCAGATGACTTTTGGCCGAAAAAAAAAATCATATTTCTCATATTCTTTAAGTCCTATAAAAATAATAAAAATGGTTTTGTCACACAAACACACACATACCCAACAAACAAAAGAGTAAAAGGCATATCTGTTTGCTATTGCAGCAGAAATTATCGTCTCCTTTGCTGCAGGTTTCTGCTATTTTTATCCTTGACAGTTGTGTGTCCCGTTTTAAGAGCTGCACTCTGTCCTCCTTAGCTGGCTGGACAGCTCTGACATGAGAAAAAACGGTATGTCAGACAGACAGAGCATGGTGCTGTTCTAAACAGAGGGCAGGCCAGGTGAGCAGATAGTGGATAAAGTTACTTTGTTGCCTGCAGTGCCCATTTATACACAAAACTAGAGGTAGAAGAAAAGTTTACTCATTCATGTGCATCTGCTAATATAGAAGATGATGACAATGATGATGAGGATAAGGTAGTGCCAATAAATGAAATTAACAGTTGAGTACAAAAACAATAAATAAACGTACATTTATAAAAGTCTAAAATAACATTTTCAACTAAGTTATTAAAACGCACATTGCTAACATTATAAACGAGCCTAAAGATGTTTCTAATCCCAATTCTCTGCCTTAAAGAGAATCAGTGTTGCTTTTCTTAAGTCCTGGAGGAAACACTGGGTAAGAAGTCCATCTACATGAGGCACAGTCCCTTTTGGTGTTTCAATCATTTACTCAGACTTTGAGCTCAATCAGGGAACATTCGGCTGGTTACCAAAGCTTTCATTTCAATCTCTGCTTCTGCAAAACCCTTCCTTTATTCAGATATTCAGCCTAACAGTCATAGCATCAATATGTTTGCTTGCTCTGATTAATCAAGCTACAATCAGCTCAAGCTTATTTGTGGCATTTAACTGGACCTACTGTCCTTGTACCAACTTGCACAGTGGGAAGACTGATGTACTGACTGGTTACTGGTGGGTTTGTTTGTTCATTTGTTTGTTAGCAACATAACTTAAAAAGTCATGGACCGATTTTCAGGAAATTTTCAGGAAATGTCAGAAATAGCATAAGGAAGAACTGATTAGATTTTGGGACTGATCCGGATCACTGTTAACCTGACACGCCAGATGGATGTGTTTCACACATGTTTCACACATCCATCTGGGAAAGCTTCAATAGGAAACGTTTGAGAAAAGGCAGGGGATTTGAAAACTCGGAGTGTGATTGGATGAGCGTTCTGTCTGTCACATCTCTACGGGCCAATAAGAGCAACAAAACACGTGATGTAGCTACTATCGAGCTGCGCGTGTGCAGCTAATAAGGGATAACGCGAAACATGGTGACTGTAGACATGTAAATACTCGACTTTTGTCGTTTTTGAAAAGAAAACAACTCACTGCTATTCTTTGATCGTCTTTTAAGTTCTGAGAAACTTACACTTTAACAGCATCCATGCTAATGTCTTTCGCTCTTGCTGCTGCTTGTTTACATCATGACTCTGCTGTGCCTGAAAGTACTGCCCCTTGTCGCTGATTGGTCCTGTCACGTTCTAACCGGGCCCAAACGGTTCAGATGGGAGCTCTGCAAGATGGATTCGCTAGTGAAAAACAAGGAAATGGGCATATGCATCTGCTTTGCAAGGTTAGATCCCCGTCTGGATCCAGGAATTTTTTAAAAGATTCTGTACTATTGGGAGATAGGGCTGCGCTGTTACCACTTTACACCAGGAAATGGCGGACATGAGTAACTTATCCAAAGTTTTGGAGTTTATAGAGTTTGAAAGACGCACGCCTGGTCGAGGAGACGAGTTGGAGCATAACAGAAAGAAAGACCGCGAATTGTAGCGTGAATACTCACAATGCTGAGAGGAATAGAGGAATATTCATCCTCTGCCATGACTTTTACACGTAGCAAAGCCAATGCTTTGCGAATAAAATTTTGGGAGTGATCCAGATCACTGTCTGGATCCAGGAATGTTTTTAAAGAATTCTTCACTATTGAGAGATAGGGCTGATGGCGGAGGTCTGCGCTCTCTGAGTGCTTTTCTAGTTTTAAATGGTTTTCTTTTCTCTGGTTAAATTTTTTTGTATGTCAGATCAATGGGTGCAAGATTTATGAGTTGGTTAAACTAATTACCTATCATGTTATATAAACAGGGGCCTAAAATCATGGAGAAATAATCTTTTAAAAACTGTAATGTAGCCTCCCGCCACTAGTAGCTGCTGTAACTTCACTTAATGGCTGTGGTCCTCCTGTCAGGGCTTCCCCTTTTAAGCGCTGTAAATATGAGAACCATGTTTTACAAATAAAAATTGTGTGATCCTCCTCTGAAACACTGAAAAACTCCCAGCCCAGTTACACCATACAGTGCTGTATCAGCTGCAGCTTTTTCTTTTTACCAAATTGCAGGTCACATACCGTGATGCGATGTACTGTTTCTGAATGTGTAGTCTCAGGAAGAAGTAAATGAACGCCTTTATTATTGGTGGATTTTATCTGGTAACTCTCTGAGCCCTAAGCTATTTTCAACCTTCTTGTCTTGCCTGGACTTACTGTCTTAAAAAGCTTGTAAAACATCAAACTTGTAGTGCACACTCAAGCTCTAAACATCCTTTTTTCAGGATAACCTGGGTTTTAATAATGTGTGTGCTTCAGCAATGTAACTTGAAACTAAACACAATATGGGACTATCAAGACAAAAGTAAAAATTAATGGAAATTAAAACTCAAAGATTTTTATGTGGCACACAGTAAACAATAACGACTAAGACTTTTAAAACTTTTTTTGCACAAGTTTTGCACAAACTTGCGCTTCTTTGTATGTGCTCTATTTGGGCCATTATTCAAAGCAGTTCCTGTCTGCAGTGTCACAGAGGGACACATCACAGGCTCTCTGTCTCTCCATCTCTCTTTTATGAGCTAATCAGGCCACCTCCATTATGATCTAAATGTAAAGACATGCGCTGTTTGATACAGCACGACATGGCGACGGAACAGTCTGCCATTGGTTGTCACAGCTCGTCACAAAGCATTGTGGGATACAAAATGATAGATCGCATTAGCAGCTAGCATCAGAAAAGATTTTAAAAAATGGTTTACAAAATGGACAAAAAGACATTCAACGTTGGAGTTATTAGTGTGGATTTAATCATTAACAACCCCGGAAAGTCACTAAAGTTCTAGGCTCCCTAGAAAAGCCTCCATAAGTTCTACAAAGGCATGGAGAGCGTTATTGGAATGGCACAACGGCAGGCCACAAGAGGGGAAAAAGTAAGTGGCGAGGATTCATGCTTCAAAAGTTATTTAACTTTTTGTAACCTATAGTGTTGTACTCCAGACCACGCTTTCCAAGACCAAGACTATCCTGAGACCAGAGTGCACCGAGACCAAGACAAGACCAAGACTTTTGGGGGTCGAGACCGAGTCAAGACCGAGACAGAGACAAGACCAAGACCAAGACCATAAAAATTCATTTTGAAAAAAACATGACAATGTTGAACAGTTAAAGAGCATGCTCTCTTTAATTTCAGTTTAAAACGGTGTTGGCAACTCTTTCAAAGCATGACATGCAAAAATCTCAAATCTTTAACAAATTTGTTCAACTAACTTTTTGTAAAAAATAAATCCTTGTGTATATTTAAAAGCCACTGACAAGTCCTGAATTATTTTAATTATCAAAAAAATTAGATGTTTATCTAGATTTGTCAGGTGAATGCGGCCTAAAGTAAGTGTTCACAGGTATTTCTGACTAGAAATAAGATGGACTGTCTGAATTTTTGCAAGTGTAGCTATTTGTTGTTTTACCAAGTGCTGCTCCTTCTTATCAAACTAATGAAGTCGAAGAATAGCTGATCAGTGCTGGTCTCGACTGGTCTTGATGGAAAATCCTGAGTCCGGCCAGTCCAAGACCAAAACAAGACCAAGTAGATGCTCTCGAGTCCGAGGCAAGACCAAGACATTCAAAATGTGGTCTTGAGACCGGTCTCAAGATCAAGACCGTTCTTGAGTACTACAACACTTGTACCCTGTGTCTCTTCTTGTCGTACATGATAATGCCAGTCGCAGACAGTTAATATCGTATGGGCCATATAGTAGGGGAGGTAGGATCATTATTGTCATTACCTGGAGCTTTCATGTGCAGCGCCTGGGTCTGTTTCTGCTTCCACAAGGTACAGAACAGCATCTTTGAGTAGGTACCTTGAGAATAATTTAATAATACTTTGCCAACAAACAAGTCTTAATCCAGCGGTTAAAAGGTTTGAGAAAAATGATGGCTGGTTCTCCCAGAGGTATTCACTTTAAGCCATTATGTAAGTGCCACAATGTGGTGTATTCAGATTGACTAAGCTACACAAAAGTCCTCCTGAATATGTATTTATTATCTCTTCTCCCTTTTTAAACAGGGCTGATTAAAATTTAGCCCCAGGTTAAATTACCTGTTCTGTTTCTGAGTCTTTGGTTTTGTTTCTGTGATTAAAAAGGTAAAAATTGTGGGAGTTATCCATCTCCCAAATCTCTCTGTAAGTTAACTTGAAAGGATTTAAACTCAGCATTACACCTGCTGTTAATACAACTCTCTGATAAAGCCAACATCAAATGTGTCAGATAACATCACTGCTTATCTTTTTGAAATTAAATGACTTCTGTAATATCTTTAAAAATGAATTTTTAGATTGCTTTATAACTGCTGGGAGAAGAAAAGCAGATGTAGGGAAGCTGGAAAGTGAGAAGAGATGGGCTGTGAATTTAAATGAAAACAGGAAATCTTCATCATCATGGATAGAAGTTTGAAAAAAGTGACATTAAGACTGTAGGGTAGCTAAAGTAGATGATCACATTCAGAGCTGGTACATATGATGTGTTCAGTGAAAACAAACTTCTCCAGAAGAAACTAAACAAGCATTGAAATGCAAATCAAGCTCATGACTCCAGTTTGTCTCGTCCTTTCTCCACTCCTGATTGGCTTGCTTGTTGCAACAACTGCATGCCGGTTGGTTTAGGATTAATGTGGTTTCCATGACAACATGTCAGCCTGTAGAACTGTGTTGGAATGGACGCGTAAATGTGTATCTGTGCGTGTGTGTGTGTACTTTGTTTGAAGTGGCAGGCCTTTTCAACAGCTTTGATCAGGGAAATGTTTGTAGTGGGGGCAAACCTGGAGAACAAACAGGACTTCAGAGAGATTAGCGATCTGTGGAATACACACACACACACCCAAACACACACGGACGGGGTTTCTGGAAGTCAGCTTTTTGAATAAAATCAGACTCACATATATGGACAGCTCCTCAGCAGAAAATCACACCTCTATTTTACTGATGTAATGTTGCAAAGTTACACTATATGGACAAAAGTATTTGGCCACACCTGTCATCTGTAAGTGATATTATCAGAAAGTGGAAGAATTTAGGAATAATGGCATTTTAGGGTGCTTTCACATTAGGCCCAGATGTTTCAAACTGCGCCGTGGCGTGATTCCTCCCCCTCCCCCTTCCCCTGTGGCTTGCTTTCACACTAGTGACATCGAACTGTGCCAGGGCTCACTTGCGTATTTACTAGGTCTGAAACAGCAGGTGGCGGTATGCACGTAGCTGGTTTACAACCCCACAAAGGAGGAGAGAGAAGAAGAAACTACCATGGCAAACACTGGGGTCATGACCTGAGCGAAGATTATTTTTGTTCTGACCCGGCAAAAAAGTCCATCCTGCAGCAATGGATGATTAAAATCACTTTTAAGATGCCAGCAACTTCGCTCTTCATATCTGCACATCTATTACAGCTAAGGGGATTAAATGGGTTTGCGCTGTGCAGATACAGTGTTTTTTTGAGGTGACAGCAGACTTTTATTGCCTTTGCACCTCCTCTCACTGACTCTCACTGACTTCTGATGATTTCCACCCTTTACTGAGGAAAAATGTGAATAAATTGCCGCGCTGTGGAAAGAAGTTTAGTTTTTACGATGATGTCATAAAGCTGATACCACACTCTGTCCTGTATCCGAGCGCGGTTGCATTCACATCTCATCTGAACCATGCCAGAGTTCACTTCAATTGCGCCCGAGACCACCTCCCCAAGGTGGCCCCTAGTGTGAAAGCCACCTTAGCCTAACCTTGCAAAGCAGATGAACACACCCATTTCTGTGTTTCTCACTGGTGAATCCATCTTGCAAAGCTCCCATCTGAACTGCTGGGCCCGGTTAGAAAGTGACAGGACCAATCAGTGTTGTGTGGCAGTGCTTTCGGGCGCGTTGGAGTCATGACGTAAGCAAGCAGCAACAAGAGGCCAGTGCAGATATGGCGGAAGACATTAGCATGGATGCTGTTAAAGTGTAAGTTTCTCAGAAGTTGACAACATTTCTTCATTAAAAGAGGAACAAAGAACAGCAGTGAGTTGTTTTCTTTTCAAAAATGACAAAAGTTGTACTGACATGTCTACAGTTGCCATGGTTTGCGTTATGCAGTTCTGTATGGATTTACTCCTCGGTAGTGGCTACGTCACGTGTTTTGTTGCTCTGATTGGCCCGTGAAGATGTAACAGACAGAGCATTCATCCAATCATCCTCTGAGGATTTTTTCAAAACCTCTGCCCTTTCCCAAACGCTGTGTATGAGATGTTTTCCAGACGGATGAGTGAAACAAATCCATCTGGTGAGTCAGGTTAATCTTAGCCACAAAGCGGAAGATCATGTAAAATCACATAGTGGGCTCAACAACTGTGTAAAAGTCTAGCTGATTTAGCTGTGCATAAAGCAAAAAGACTGCATCTGATTTGAAAATATAATAAAAATAAAAATCTAAAATATCACACTGACATAAGTATTCAGACCCTTTGAGAAAACACTTGAATTTAGCTTGTGTCATCCATTTCCCCTTCATCTTTACTGAGATTTTCTACACCTTTATTGGAGTCCATCTGCTGTAAAATAAATTGACTAGACATGATCTGGAAAGGCACACATCTCTCCACCCCATTGAGCACCTTTGGGACGAACTGGAATGAAGATTGTGAGCCAGGCCTTGTGGCCTCATAAATGCTTTACAGAACCTGCCTAACCTTCAACTTTATCATTGGGCATTTACACTTAATAAGTTTATTTCAAAGGTTAGATCTTCCCATCTCAAGCCGCCCTGGGCTAGCATTGAACAACACTGTATCCAACCTTTACAGTTGAAAGATGCTCTATTTATCGAGCAACAGGGTGTAGAGGAGCAGCATCCCTGTCTGAGTTTTCTAAACATCATTTGGAAGACTATCCACAAATTTACCAGAGAATCAGTATTACAGTCTCCATGTGGGTACCCATTTGCAGTAATCCCTCTAATCACCATAGGTAGGAAGCCGATCCAATGGAAGGAGTTGTGCAGCAGTGGCATTTCCAAAGTGGCAGATTTATACATGGACTGAAGATTTTAAACACTTATGGAGATGAATGCTGGAAGCTCTCCAGTTCAAATACCTTGGTGGAAGTACTTCCAATTAAGAAGTGCAATTGAAGCCTTTAGAGGCAAAAGCAAAACCTCTACTTCTTCAACATACAGGGATAAATGAATACTGAAAAGAGAAAAATCTAAAATAAATGCAGAAGGAATTTATAAGGAAATCATCAACAAAAAACATCAAATTTTCAGGGAATAAGGAGACTGTGGAGTACTGATTTAAGATGTGATATTACTGAGGAAGAGTGGGATGAAGTTTGGCGTAGGGCTCACACATTCTCCAAAGATGTCTCACTGAAACTGACACAACTCAAAACCGTTTATCGGTATCATTGGACCCCTAGTAAGTTATGCAGAGTGGGTCTTAGACCAACAGCTACCTGTTGGAAATGCTCAGCTGAAGTGGGCACCTTTTTGCACATGGTTTGGGAATGTGCCCCCTCGAAAAGATTTTGGGTGGAAATTTGTCAAAAGGCTAGTGAAACCATAGGAAAACAAATAAATCCAGACCCTGCTGTTTGCATACTTGGTATCTTCTCCAGATTAGAAAATCAGACTCACAGTAGGTGGTTAGCTATAGCCTTTGCAGTTGCAAAAAACTACTTTATTGTAAATGGAAAAATGTTTCCCCCTCTTCTATCCAAGACTGGTCTAATGTTCTTGCTAAACTTGCAACATTAGAGAGAGTCGTATATAGCAACACAGATTTTATGTGTAAATTTGATCGAATCTGGGGGCCTTTCCTTACTTTTATGACATGAGTCATTATTGGGTTTAATTTGGCAGCACAGAACGTTCCATCTGTCACAATATTGTATATTGTGTAACTGTAAAAAAAACATTTAGAAAAAATGCTTTTAGTCTTGACCTCTGACGTTGTGTTATAATGCAATCACCTGACCACCCTCCTCCTTTTTTATTTTCTCTTTTCTTTTGAATGACTAAGAACAATTTGTGTGCTGCCCTACTTGCATATTTATTAGGTGTCAGGAAATTATTATTCTTTTGACAAACTGGGCATTGTAAGGCTACATTGTTGCTTGTTTGTATTGTCATTCTCAAAATCTTACTATGTTTTAATAACTTTTCTTTCCTTTTTTCATTAGTTTTCATTATTATTTGTCTGTTTGTGTAAAATGTATGTTTATGTTTGTATTTATGTTTGTATGCTTGACAGGGGAAATGTTGGGGAGTATGGGCTAAGGACATTTGCAGGCAGATTTGGGAATGTTTTTTTTCCTTTCTATGAATTGTGTTTTTTCTTCTTTTACCTGTTCCTGCCTTGTTTATTTTAAAAAATATCTTCCATAAAAAAAAAAGGCTTTACAGAATTAATGGGCACAAATTCCCACAGAAAATCTCAAAAATCTTGTGGAAACCCTTCCAAGAAGAGTGGAGGCTGTTATACCTGCAAAAGGGGAGCAATTCCTCATTAAAGTACATGTATTTGAATACAATGCCATTACAGTCCCTGTTGGTGGGATGGTCAGGGGGACACAAACTTATGTCCATAGAGTGTATGATGTATCCACATCTGCAGGCTGTTAATTCCTCTGTTATTTCCCTCTTCCTCCCAACCTGCGGTCAGATTGTTTTTAAAGAATCAGACCAAGAACACAGTGATCGGAGAGCAAATGTGTGTCTATGTGTGTTATGCCAACCCTGCAGGGCCTGTGTAAATCCATCAGTGCAGAAGAGAGGCCAGGTGAGTGCTTCAGAAGCCAAGGTGTGACACATGGCCCCCATGCTCCTCCATCATACAACACCAAGCAGAAGCAACATCAGACTTCCCATGTGTGTGTATGTACAAGAGGAAGAGTCAAAAGAGCAAGCCAGGACCAGTGATTCAGACAAATACTCGGCCGCACCCGACCAAAGACGGACAGCACTGCAGCCATTCTCAGAGCCACAAGCACATTACTCAGCTCCTGAGGAAGGAGGATAAGTCATCCTCTAAGGTCGCAGGAGGTGTTATGTCTCTCACTGCAAGTAGATCAGAGAATGAAGGATGGAGCTACATGGCCGAAACAAATGGAACGTGTTCCTCATCGCAGATCTAGGAACGGGACAGAGTGGTAAGTCATGTTCCAAACTACCAAACTAACATGAGGCATCAGAATGATAAAGGGTGTCAGCATCATGAAGGAATCCATAAACCCATCTCTCTCTGACTGTGCTCTGTTAAGCTTTACATGGAGGACAGAAATGGATTCTGAGTTATATCTAACTCACAAAGCAAACTCAGTGGTCACAGAATCAGTGGGTTTGGTTTAGAAAAAACTGTCTGGTTGTAGATAATCATCAATCATTCAACTAAAAAAGTTACAGCTTAAATATACTGTAATTCTGTAACATGCTTGAAAGTCTTTAAAATGTTTAAAGAGTATTTTTACTTGTCTGATGGAAAATTTTGTGCTATTTATTGATATTGGATTTATCTAAACTTGGGAGATGTTCAGTGCCTTGGAATTTTTTTGTATCTAACCCGCAACTTATACTTTCAATAAACTTTTCTCTGAGTTGCTTGGAGTGTTCTTTTGTCTTCATGGTGTAATGGTAGTAAGGTAATGGTATCACTTCAAAGCAATGTTCATAAACCAAATAATGTTTTAGTTTTTTCATTTGAAATATATCAAAAACTATAACGCAGGAGACTTTCAAAAGAAAAACACCTAAGAAAAAAATATCACAAAGAAAAACAGAGACAAACCAAAATAAATCCTAACAAAATAAAAGCTTTTTGTTGTCTCTTTTTCTATTCTAGGGTTCTTTTTTGTAAGGGAGGCCTCGGGTGGCTGTGACACAGGGAAGAGAGATGGCCTGATCACACCCAGAGATGTAGGCCCCCGAGGGAGCAGATTAGGAAACGGTGATGCAATATTAATTGGTGATAGTGCGTGCCATAGAGTGCAGGGTTGTCCGGGTTTAGTCTCCCAAAGGAAACGCTGTCAGGAGCTGAGAGAGACAAGTGGCATGAGTCTCTGACCTTGTCTGTCAGCCGGTGGAGGAGAGGAGGGCTGAGAGGAGACCCCCGGTCCCAATGACACTCAGATCAACACTCTGCCAGTCTACGGCAAGCCTGCTGGGACACATCGCGACAACCAGACGGACAGAGGGACATGGCGAGACAGAAAGGAGGAATGAATGTGGTTTCCATGGTGGAGCATTGGAATATGATAATATCATTGGTAGCACATAGTTGAATAGCAACAAAATGTACTCTCAGCTGACCAACCAGTTCATTAACATGTGAATGGTCAACAGAGGCTTCAGGCTCAAACTTTGGCCCCAGTCACATTAAAACTGAAGAATCCTTTTGAAGGAGTGGTGAAAAGTCTTCAAGAACCTCAATCAAGTCCAGTTGCCCCTTTGATGAAGATTTGGATTTTTGACAACATTTGAGATATCCATTCATTTTCTCAAAGAAAAGGACATGTCTCATATACTGGGTGAAACTGGAGAAAAGTAGAATTTCCAATGCATGTAACTCTGGTTAAAGCTATCAGTATGTTCAATTTTAAAAGAACTAGTGGTAATGTTTGTTTTAATCTATAAATACCGCAAATCTGATTGTACCCATTTCCTTCTTCCAGTTATTATTTATTACTTAATTTTTCATTTACTTTCTATGTAATTTTTTTTTTATCAGAGTGAAAAGGTTTTATTTAATGACTTTTGTCTACAAATCAAATGTATATATTGACAGCAATTCAACAATAACTGTCCTTTGTTATTTATTTAATGTTGCTTTCCTGTTATTGTATTTTTATTTGTATTTTTTCTCCTTTTTTTCTTCAATAAATCCTATGCCTTCACTGTAAATGATGTTGTGGGAGAGCAGGGGTAATGTTTTAACAAGGGACCGTGTTAACTGGTGACCTTTCAGCTGAAGGAATGCGTTCAGTGGATGTGGCAGTTACAACGTTATCAAAACACTGAACATTTTCTTTTATTTCTAAGATATGATTAGGAAATACGAGTTTAATGAAAAACTAAACAAGGGAAGTCTAAGTTTTCAATAAATATTATTAACCCATACTGACCAGTCAACATGGCCACTTGTTACACCGTAACATCAGTCTTTGATTTTAAACAGACGATGGACCCTGTTGTTTTTATCATCTGAGCCGGTCAGCAGTTGTTGATTGATATTCACTCCAAGTGAACATGTGTATATGATGTGAATCTGGGCATATGAACCGTGTCTGAAGTCGGCTAAATTAATTTAGTTTAGCGAAGTAAGCAGGTATGTTGGGTCAGGCCTCCGCTTACCTTGGATTGCAGAATCCACAGTGGGTCTTAAAACTTTTCTTTTGGGGAAAACCGGACCGGCTGAGTAACTCAGGACTCGACAGACAGTGCAGGTTAGTGTGTCAGACTCAGCATTGTAAACTTAACTGATACTGGGAGCTAGCACTGCTAATGCTAACAGCATAGCTAACAAGCAATACATCCTCCCGCACCATCCGTCTGAGACCACACTCAGGAAAATACTTGAAGCGGGTCTGTGGTTGAAAACACTCTGGATGTAATAAGGTATATTTGAAATACAGACTCTTAGACATTTTGAATCCATTCAGAATTGTAGAAATCAATTTATGCAGTTCTGACATAAATCATTTTTCTCTAAAAACTGGTTTTGTTTGGAAACTCGTAGGAATATGAGTTCTACACATGAAAATTAAAAGCAAAGCTCTAACCCATGATTCCCAACCATTTTTCCTTAGCCCCCCCCCCCAAATAGACTCACTAGGAAAAAGTACACTTCATTTTTAGTTATTTTTATTGACAAAATCCCAACATAATAGGCCTACATACACTTGTTTTTGACAAAAGATCTATGTATAAATTGTCCATTACTGCAGTGTTGTAACAGGGCCACTCTTGAAACAAATTCAAAAGGATTTGTTAATCCTCAAGAAAAAATTTCAAGTTCTCAAATTTAATACGCCCCTAATTCACGTGAAAAAAAACAAAACAAAACATTTTTGACGTCTTAATTTGTAAATGCATGTGAACCACAACTTAGGATTTTTGAGATTAGACAAGTCCAAAAGTTAAAAATTGAACCACTTTCAGTTTGTAAATTTTTGGCTCAACACTGTAATATAGGATTTTAAAAAACTTGGAATTTTTGAGTTTCTGTTGTTAAAATTTAAGACTTTAAACTCGGGAATTGCTAGTTTTTCTTGTAGATTTTCAACTTTTTAAGCTCAGAAATTCTGGGTTTGATTTCTTGCAGATAACTTTATAATCTCAAAAATGTGGTTTATTTTTTCCCTAAAAATCTCTTTTTTTGCTGAAAAATGAACAGACTCTATATATGTGCATCTTATTTGACAACGTTAGTGCAGACAGGGTCCTGTACCGCCCCCTGAGATCTTTGGCGCCTCCCTAGGGGTGCCCAGGCCCCAGGTTGGGAACCAATACTTCAACCAAATGAACGCAAGTCAAAGGAAAATGTATTCCACTGTATCAAACACATGCTATGTTTACTCTTGGGCAGGTGAAGTTGTTGCACTTTAATTGCTTATCATCGACTTGATCACACATTTGTAATACAAACAATCTTAGCATGTTGGTATGCTTTCATAAATCTCTAACAAGGTTTGAGAATGAAGCAGCCAATGCCCATGCAGCTCCTTCTTTAATCTATAATTCAGGCTAACCAGACTCCTTATAGACCTTATCTTTGGCTTATATACATTTTTTATAAAGTTAGAGAGGGTTTATGGTGACAAATGTCTGACTTGAGATCTGCTGAGTATGTGGGTGGCACAGTTTAAATGTTAATGGATATTTGTTACAGTATTGGTTTTAGTGTTTGGATTTGCATCTGTATTTTATGGCTGAAATCATCAGAACATGAGCAGATCTGTCTTTTGTATCTCTTAATCTAACATTCCCTTTTTTATAGTATGTGTTTATTATGTTGACTCTGAATGTCTGTTATAAAAAATAAACAGTGCTGAAAGAACAAGAAAAACAGAAAATAACACCTCTAGTATGCACAAAGATGCACATTGTCATGAGTGGCAATCACATGGCCAAACAAGAGAGCAGCATTACTGACAAAGACCCTGACACCACAAACATAACAGACACAGCAGCTCATAATGATTTCAGACATCTCCCTTTTCAGGGTGTGAAAACTGCATATCAGATAGAGGTGGTTGTCGCAGAGAGGGAGCGAACAAGGCAACACAAGCATATGGGCGAGAGCCTGGTGTCATCTGGGGACACACAAACACTGGACACATGTCAGCTCCAATTAACCCTCTCCCATCTGTCTGTCTCTTTTTCTCTCACTCTCACTCTGACTTCCGCCACCAGGATCCCAACTAGGTCATGCAGTGCAGTAAATCCCCACATACAAGGCGCAGCATTAAAAAACGAAACATTATAACTGAAAAGACAAGGGACTTTACTTTCCCCCTTCGTGTCACAAAAAATGCAATTCCTTTTTTTTTTTTTTTTTTTTAACTGCTTAAACCGACCCCTGTCAAAACAGATCTACTGTATTAAATTATCAATGATATGGGGTTCAATAATTCAGGCAACCCAGCAGTGTGTTATATGCTGACAGTGTCAGAGTTCCTGACATACTGGCGTGTGTCCCTCTGGAGATCTTATCTAAGTTTCTGAGCTCTGCAGTCAGCGGCAAAAACCTACACTGCTGCCAAAAGGTTAAAAACCACCAATAAATGTAGAGTAGCAAAGAAAATCATAGTTCTGATACCAATATTAATATCTGCCAACAGTTAGGGATGTTCCTGGGCAAGCAATTTTGAAGTCTGTTAAAAAAAAATCAGGCTAGTAAAGAAAACAGCTGAAATTTGGCACAATTCTTTTAGACAGGGTCACAGCAGCAGTGGGTAAAAGTTGTGAAGATGTTTTTACAGAATGTCGCTAACATTAGCAGCGCTAGCATTCCATTCTCTTTGCAGGGGAACCACTGCATTCCTGAGTTGAATCTCGTTACTCAGTATGTCAGCTGTATGTGAGTATAGCATGAAACAGCCTACCTGCAATTTCACCCTCATGTTGTAGATTAAATATTGCTAAACCACGATGTTCCTATGAGATGCTATTGGTGCTATCAGTTATTGCCTTGTTTACATTGGGTTAAAGCATTGTGTAAGCACAACAACAGCTACAGTGGCTGCTAGTGGTGGGTGGCTGTGTTACAGTTAAGACAGAGCATTTGACTGTACTTTTCGGCCGAAGATTCCTCATACAAGATCTTACAGAAACTTGTGTGACCAAATGTGACTTAAAAAAAAAAAAAATCCTAAAATTGGGCTTAAAGTTATCTAATGTGTGGCTGGCCCGAGAGAAGGAATCACAGAGTTTAAGGATGAATGACGTCATACTGGTTTGCTTAGTGTGACTAACATTATCAGTGCTTGTGCTGCCTAGCTTCAGTCCTCCTTGACAGTAAACATCCACATGTCTGTCCTGGTTATCAATTGCAAAGGAAAGCGAAAAAAGGAGCACCCTCCGAACAACAAACCTCTGCATGACAGGTGCATGACAAGAAAGGCTTACTTAAACTGAGACGTCAGCATTCAAATATGTCCTTTTGAGCAGTTTTATTAAGACAAGGAATGACGGATGAGCTTTGACTTGTGGTCGTCTTTAGCGTTGTGAACAATGAGCAGAAGACCACCTTAATTACAGGATGCATGACAAGCAACACAGGTACAACCTTAAAAGTAAGACTCTTAAGATTTTCTGAAAAGACAAAACTGCTCAGTAATACCTTGCACATCAATCAATGTTCGTATCTTTGATTAAAGCTATTAGTATGTATCAATCAGTACAAGTGTTGATAATAAGTTAAGCAAAAATGTATTTCAGTTGCTGACTAGCAGAGGCTACATTTTTAAGTCAGAATATTGACAAGCAATAACTTTGCTACTGCCTGATACCATAATAAATTAGCAAAAAAAAAGACACCCAAAATTCAACAGATTTCAGGTCAATTTTGTGCGAAAAAGACATAAAGCAACAGCATAGCAAATATCTCCAGTGTTTTTTCTCTCACAATACGTTTATATTTGTAACACCAGTACTAGGGGGTTGCTCAGTGTTGGCCAACATTTATGTCTTGATATCAGATTTAGTTTCAATAAAAAGTAAATGATAAGGGAATATTTCTCATCGTCATATACAGTATAACCAGCATTGTCCTCAGTAACATGATACAGACATAGTCAGCTAGGATTCAGACAGGGACAGAAGATAAACACATGCTATTTTCCTGTCTTACCTGTTTTTCTGTATTAATCTAACCATGTTTAAAGGCAGAATACTGCTGCTTGAGTGGACAGTAGTATGACTGGCACACTTCTTCACATCCAGAGGCAGAGGAACGGTTAACATTTGCCAGAGATAGAGTAAAACGTCACGCTGTAGCGCTACTTCCTTGAGTCTGACAAATGAGGCTGTGGTTGTGCTGTGGTGTTGGCAGTTACTTCTGAAAGAATGCATCACTCCAACTGGCTCCCTTCGCCCTCCTGTCACACAGCTGCACACTTTCTCCTCCCACACACAAACATACAAATCCACATGTAAAAAACATATAAACAGGAATTATATGTCACGCCCACACCACTTCCCAGGGTTCTTGTCCGCCCCTCCTCACCCGTCTTTTCTCACCCACCCCTAACACCTCGTGTCGGATCCCTTCCTCTCCCTCTCCCTCCGCCTGTCGCCCCCTCTTCCTTCCCCTCTTCACCCCCACATCTGAGATCAACACCTTAGCTGTGTGCAGGTGCAAGGCTGCTGGCAAACTGTCAGCTTGAGTCTCTGTTACTTAAACAGACACACACGTATACACACACTCACAGCTAGGCTCCAACACAGGCTCTTCCCACTCTGTGAATTGGTTTCCACACGGCGAGCTCGATCACACTCTCACTGTCAACACATAAAGGAGGACTAACAGCGAGTGTGCTAAAGGTTGGAAAACACTGGCAGGGGACAAACAGAGAAAAAACACTGGAAGAAATCAGGAAGAAATGTACAATGGTTTTCTTTGGAAAAAAAATCTTTCAAAAAGCCTTCACAGTTTACAGTTTAATGCACAGGTAACCTGACACAATGGTTGGACTGTTTCATACTATATCCATAGCAGGGAATATGTCTTATATCATCTGGGCAACCTCTCAGTGCAAGGGTTAGGGAAGGGCAGAACTAGGGGTGTGCGATTGCATGATCTCAGTGAAGAAATAAGATGTATCTATGATCTACTTAAGCTGTTTAATTGTAGAATCAGCTCTTTAATTTCTAGCTCTTTATTTCCTTAACCCCCTCCTTTCTGCTTCCTGACGCAGCGGTGATTCATGGCTACAAATGAAACTGAAACTTAAGTCTCAGTCCTTAAGAAGATTTCTAACTGACTTAAACAAGCCTGTGCCTTGGTTTTCTAAACCATCTACCTGAAAAACAAAACATTTATTTGCAAAGTCTGCACAAAGTTTCTAAACTTTTTTTGATGAGCTCAAAAGACAGCTTCTGAAACCGTCCTCCAAGGTTTGAACAGAGAAATGAGATGAAACACAACGCAGTCAGCAGAGGAAAGTGTGGCAGGAGAAGATACTGTTATTTTATTTGTTACAGCTGACACTGTTTTTTTTTTTTTTTTTTTTTTTAAAGATTTATTTTTGGGCCTTTTTGTGCCTTTATTAGATAGAGGACAGTGGATAGACTTGGAAACAGGGAGAGACATGCGGGAGATGGTGCCACAGGCCGGACTTGAGCCTGGGCCGCCCGCGTACATGGTGCGTGCCTTAACCACTCCACTACCGGTGCACCCCACAGCTGACACTGTTTTGTTTTAAATTTTTTCCCTGAGTTATATACAAGCCTTTCCACATGACGGGTAAATGTCAAGATGATGGTATCATGAATGAAACCTCATAATATCAGCACCATTTTACAGAGGGAGGAGGCAGTCTATAAAAAGACTGAAGTGTGTGATATATAAAAATGCATATGCAGGACACTTGTTCAAAACTACAGCTGTAGGAATTCTACTTATAGTCCCCATGCTTTGAAATAAAAATCATTGTTAAAATATGCCTGATAAACACTTAAATAGATTTAAAAACACAAAAAGTACACACTTATTTTAAAATGGCACAGAAAATGCAGAAATTGCTTCCAGAAAAATCCACAAGAATGAAGGAAAATAAAATGTTTGGTCCTTAAAAATATTCAAAGCAAAGACCTCCAGACCCCCTTACCTGATGGGGCAAACGTTGAAATGGGAAATTTTAAAATATTCAAATGTGTTGACCAATAGGTTGTTGCAGAAGAAAAAATATCTGACTTGTTAACACAGTATTTGTGCATTTGAAAAATTTTACAGAGATAAAGGTTGTTTTTTTCTGGCTATTAACTTACAAATTTGTCTTGTCAATGTTAAAAATCAAAAGACTGCAAACTGTTTGACTCATTTTTTTCATCATATTAACAACACAGCAGATGGCTGTAGAAAACAATGACTTGTGGTAACAGTGAAATACTGAGTTAAACTGTTTTTATCATGTTATGTTTGTGATTAATTAATCAAAATTAACACTTTATCTTGACTGCACTAATAAAAATAGGACAAAACAACAACCAAAAAAAGTATACTTCAGAAATGTAGGCCTGACAAATTATGTTCATTTGTGCACTCAGTACTTGGTTGGTTGGGGCTCCAAATCACTGCATCAACAGGAGCAACCAGTCTGTGGCACCGCTGTGGTGTTATGAGGATCAGGTTGCCTTGATAGCAGCCTTCAGTTCGTCTTTGTTCGTGTTTATTTGGGAGTGTCTTGGCACTAAGAGAACAACGCTTGAAGCCCACCTCCTGTGTGTGGGGGCATCGATCCACTGCATCCAGCATCAGCCCACTCCTTATGAAGTTCCCCTAAGTTCTTGAATCTTCTTTGTTTGACAATCATCTGAAGTCTCCCTGTTGCTTGTGAACTTTTGCAGTTTTGAGTTAATTAGATGATTTTTCAGGACTTAAATAACTGACAAGAAATTAGACTTTTGCACAATATTCTAATATTTTGAGATAATGCTGTTTTATTTGTGAGTTGTAAGCCATTATCATCTAGAGCGAAACAAAAGACATTTGAAATATTTCACTTTGTGCGAGATTGATCTAGAATATGTTTACTTTTTGAATTGAATTATAGGGAAAAAAGCAGTGTTTCATCAAAATCTAATTGTTCAAGATGTTCCAACACTTCAGTCAATCAGCTACACTCAGCAGGAGGATTTATTATGATATCCTTTATGTTCTACCTGTAATATCTCTTTCTTTTTACAATCAACAGAGAAAGTCCAAATCTTCTTTATAAAATAATTTGTCTATGTTTTTAGTGTCACCAGAGTATTTCTATCATGTTCGCTCGCCTCAGGCACCTGCAGATCTCTCACATTGTGTTTGAGTACAAGAGAGCACACAGGCACACAATGAGAATGACCCGTCCATGTGATGATGAGGACAGACCACACAGATAAGATTTATTAAGATTAATATCAACCCTACTGATTGAATATTAAACTACCACAGATTAAAGATAGGGTGATGTGGAGTTAATGCACTGACTGGAAATGTGATTAGGTGTAATAAATGGTTCTGTCGGATGTATCAACATACACACAAGTGGACAACATGGTGACCTCTAGAGCTGTGAACTTGGAGCTGGTGTCAGTCTGCATGGCTCGGGGTCAAATAACAGCTCTAAACAAGACTCTCATTAACACCAGACCATTAAAGATGCCCACTGGCATTGTGTGTAAGAGAGTGTGTGGGCATGAGAGTATTTTTGTGTGTCTAAGTCATAAAGACAAGGGCTCTGTGTTGACACTGAGGAGGGCAGACAAGTGTCAGTTTGGTGTTCAGGTTTTATTTCTAGCAGATATAACGACTACATAGGCATTTATATAGTGACAACAACTTAATGACTGATGTTAATGCAAATAAATCAGTAGTAAGATGAGTGGGAGTTTCTAAATGTGTGCTTATTATCAAAGAAGTTTAATTCAATATACAGTGCTTAACAAATTTATTAGACCACCCTAACCCTAACCAAAGTAAGGTTTATGCCACAGCTGCCCTAAATTAACAGCATTGGTAACAATCAAAATCATTTTTATGTTTCTGCAACGGTTAATACACCAAAATGTAGAAGCTCTTTAACCCAAATGATATTTTTAATGCTAATATATATATAATATATATATATATGCTATATATCCATGAATTTTCAAATTTACTGATTTACAAAAAAAACTGAAAAAATAGTAAAGCACATTATTATTTTTTGATTAATATGTCAAATTATAGTTATTTACTTGCATTCCTGCACAGAAAAATGAATTTTAGTGGTTGAGTGTTATTCCTGTTCAAAATGGTAAAACGTGGAGAGCTCACAGAAAATGAAAGAGTTTGCATTAAAGCACTTCATGATGCTGGATGGTCTCTGAGACAAATATGACAGGTGGTCTAATAAATTTGTTGAGCACTGTATTAATTAAAATAACATAATAAAATAATAATAATATAATATTTATGATCAATGTTTTTACTTTTTTATTGATAATTTATGTATCATGTATCTGTACCTGTTTTATATCACTTTTGACTTTGTATGACTGCTACCTTGGCCAGGTCTCTCTTGTAAAAGAGATTTCTAATCTCAATGGGAATTCCTGGTTAAATAAAGGTTAAATAAATTAAAAACTAGAAAAGCACTTAGAGATTGCAGATCTCCCAATAGTACAGAATCTTTTAAAAAATTCCTGGATCCAGATGGTGATCTGGATCACTCCAAAAATCTAATCAGTTTTTCCTTATGCCATTTCTGACATTTCCTGAAAGTTTCATCAAAACCCGTCCACAACTTTTTGAGTTATGTTGCTAATGTAAGAGTTGTAACTTTGCAAGTTACTGTGTCGTTAGGCTGTGGGTAAGAAAGAGCACGGGGACAACTTCTGTATGTCTTCTTTAACACTTTAATGGCTCACTTTAGCTTAGCATAACAACTTTCTCTCTCCTGTCCACCGGAACAAAAACTTCTCATCATTACACGTCTTAAAGCTGTATCACTCCGCTAGCTGTTACCAGGAGCAACCTTAAAGGGAAAGTGTACCATATTAACCAGTACCCTTTTACATATAGTTTTAAGCTCAAACAATGAATGTAATTCAAATTAACCCTTACATCAAATACTATTAATTGCCTTACATGGTAAAAAGAAAAAAATGATAAAATAAAAATTAACAAAAATAAATCTCATCTTACTCTAACAAACAAACTAACTAATAAACGAACAAACCCACCCGATCACATAACCTCCTCGGTGGAGATAAAAATAAAATAAAGAGATTTACTTAGCTTCTCTAAAGAGAATCTCATCGCAGGTACAAATAAGTTAGAACTGCTTGAAAAAAAAATGTTCTCATGATTGTTTTGATTACTATTTAGTATGTGGATTGGCCAAATTAGCTCAGATGTAGCTATAGCCTAAGTCTGATCAAAACTAAACCTTTTTTTTTTTATTAAAAGAAGAACAAAAAAACTGCAAAGAAAGATTTTCATGCCAGTATAGATGTTTTTGCTCTACTCCCAACTGGCTTCGACATGAGTTTGATTCACCAAGTGGCTGCACGTAAACAAAGATAATGGTTGGGTTGTGCATACTTTCTATACCAGATGTTTAGCCGCTGTAATTGGTCAGTAATGCATTTTAAAATTGGACTGTTTGTCCAATCCTCTTCCAAGATTTTTTTTCCAAGGTTCTGCCCTTCTGAAACATAGAAGAATTGGAAGGAATATGGCACATGTGTAAATCTGCCCAGATCAGACCGTCCTCACAAACTAAATGGCCATGCAAGAAGGAGACAAGTGAGAGAGGCCACCAAGACTGAGACCTATCAACATAGACTCTCTGCTGTGATTGCAGACAAAGGTGCTTCTACTAAATACTGACTTTAAAGGGCATTCATATTTATGCACTTATTTTCTCTTACATATTTTATTTGATTGACATTACTTCATAGAAATCTGTTTTCACTTTGATAATTAAGAGGTTTCCTTGTTTTTTGTTTGTTTGTTTGTTTGTTTCTGTCAAAAAAGCCAATACATATTGAACATGATTGCTTTATAAAATTCAAAAGGGAAAAACATTCAAGGGGATGAAAAATTTGATGACGTTACTGAAACAACTTCCTGAAAAAAACCTTTAAAGTGATAATTTGTGCTGACTGTTTTCCAGTACATAACACTGAAAAGGGAGTGCAATGTTTGCAAAGCAGCAAGGGTCATGTGCCAGGATACTGACATATAAATCAAGTCATATATGTTTGAGGGAGTTTGTGTGTTTAAGGAGAGTGAGATGAGTGCACATGTGTTTAAGTATGTGTGTTTGTTGTTTGTCATGTCAGTGCTGCCAGGGTTTGCTCGAAATGCTTTAATTTATCACACCTAATTAATTATACTCCAACACCGGGGAGAGTTCTCCTTGTCGCTCAATCGGCTTGCTACTCTGCCTCCCTCCCTTCGTCAGGCAACAGGAGGAGAAGCCCAGATAAACTCCCCGAGCCTCAAACACCGCCGCTTCTTTCTTTTTTTTTGAAGTCTCGCTCTCTTCTCAGGCTGATTGGCCATGCCTGTTTAGCCGGCTTCACATTACCATTTAAATAAAGAGGCCGGCTAAATGACCACTGGTGGAACATAAAAAGAGAAATTAAATTGTTTTTCTGTCTCACGGCACTTTATTCTTTTCTCTTTCTAAGCTCAAGCTCCTCATCATTTTTAATATGTTTAGTCTGCGGGAAAGGGGGTTGATAAAAAGTGTGCAGAGGAATCCAGATGCAAAATGAACTATTCATCTTTGATTACAAGCTAATCTAATCTCTTTAATGGGGAACAATGACTCACAGAACTTAGCAGACTTGAAACGGCTCAGGTATGTTAATTTCCTGAGGAGAATTGATTATGATGAAGCTAAACAAACAACAAACAAGGAAAATGGTATGACAACCAGCAGGCATAAAGTCAGCTTCAAAACAGACCAGGGATAATACCAAAGCAGAGCTGCAATGAAAGTACTGCAGACAATTAAAAGGCCTTTGGATGCCTAAACTGTGTGTAAAAGTTAACTCAAGCTACAGGAGTCACGAGCTATAGCTCGTCTATAGAGGCAACAAAGCTGGATTTACAGAGAGTTGAGGAAATTCTGTGGTTTTAGTACTGTGAGGTGCAATCTGTGTCAGATTTCTCCCTCTATCTCAGTCAGATCTGAACAGACAGACATGGGGCCTGCAGTCTCAGATTCAGTGTGATTTTTACTATTAAGGTAATGTATTATAGAAAAAGGTTCTGCAAAAAGTACAACTGATTACTGTGGGAAATTCCAAAAAGTTCATAGTTGCTTGTGAAATTTCTTTAGATTTTACAGTGAAATTATCAGAGAGTAATGCCAAAAGTATCCGTGAAAATGACCACAGAAAGTTCCCAAAATTGAGGGAAAAATCAAAACCTTCGTAGGGAATTTACTTTGAGTTTCCAAAAAAAAGTTTCCAGGGAAAATGCTTTGAAGATTTCAGCTAGAATCTGGTGAAAATTCCTGAATAATCAAAAAAAAAAAAGAAAATCTGTCAAGCTCTTTTGGGGTTTCTTTTTTGCAGTCAGAAACTTAAACTATAGGGGAAAAAAGTATTTAATAGAATTTTTGACATTTAGATGTTTTTTCCTGCTCACTTTCACGACCCACTGGAAACGGCTCTGTGACCCATCCGTTGAGAACCACTGCAGCAGACTACATGCCCTTTGGACAGCATAACCAACACCTAGAAATGAGTCAGATTTTAAAGGTTATAATCCTTGATAAGGCTTATAACTCTGACATGTTACTTTTATCAGTATCTATATAATGACATATGTTACTTTTAAATTAGAAATAATCTTACAAATCAGTAAGTTTAAAGTGACATAACCCAAAAATGAAAGCAGGTGTAAAGTAGAGTAGGAAACAGTATTTTTTTTTATTTTTTTTTTTTGGATTGTTCTGACCATTTGGTGCATAAAGTCATATGAAAAATAAATTTGAGCGGAGAAAAAGGCAGTCACACATGGCAGAATACACCTGGCATGGTAATTAACCACTCACTAATTTCTCAGTGGTGCAGTGTTATGTGACTTTGCGCATTTTACCAACCATAAAAGATGCATGTTTTATGACAAACAACTCAGGCTAAATTCCTGTACCCTCAATTATAGTCGAGCTAGGTGACCCTACGCGATCACTAACCAAAGAGGCCTGCCTCCTTCTCATGTCAGAGCTAGTGTTGGTGTTGGCAATGATGAGCTATGTGCTGAACTGGTTTAACTCAGCAACAGGGATTTGTATCGCTGCAAAAATGTGGTCTACCAGCTGAAAGTGTGTTTCAACTTACATCTGGTTTGTCCTTGGTTGAAGGTGGTTTAAAGAAGCAAGCTGTTGTTGTAAGTTGTGGTCAAAGAAGTGGAGGTAAATTCTAAAACTCTTGACTGCGCTTTCAAAATATATTGCTCAAGGTTACTACATCACAAATCTAAATCATTACCTAACCTTAAAGTCTGGGCCAACTCTGTGAGTATTAAAAGTAACACTTTAAGGGTTTTGCACCTGATGTTAATGTTTTTAAAAGCAAACTCAAGACCTACCTTTTTAGTCTGGCTTTTAAGTAAAATTAAGGTTTCAGACCAACAGATTGCTGACAGCGCAGTCAGATCTGTGGGCTGCATGACTTTAGACACACTGCTGAATACCCCCCCTTCATAGGGGTGAGCAGATTGTATCGGACACAGATTGATTGCCCTTGAAATCCAACAAAATTGCTTAGCTTGTAACATGCTTTATTTACTACATTAAATTATCATTAAAATGATATTAAGGCAATTAGTTGATTTCCATTTAAAACATCACATCTATGGTGGGAGGGTGGCGCCGATGGAGAGGGACACAGGGACGGGAGACAGAGGGGAAAGGAGAAAAGTTCAAGTTACACGAGACTTTGGAAGGAAGATGAGAGGAGGGAGGAGGGAAGACGAGAGGATATGTGAGGGGAAGAGAGGTGAGTCAGGAGGAGAGTGAAGGGAGATGAATATTAAGCAGCAGTAGTGATTAGGGTGCTGGTGCAGTGTGGCACTGTGACAGTGACATTGGCTGCCATTGGCGGCCCCTGCCATGGTGATTCACTGGAACCTGCTTCATTTGGGCCATAATTAGCTTAAATGTTCAGAGAATGAAAAATTCATCATCGCTTTGAATCCTGTTAATTGGGAGAGCCGTCTGCATTAATAGAGGCCATTTGGAAAATCTGTGCTTAAGTATGTGTGTGTCTGTGTGTGCATACACAGGTATGTATGTGTGCATGTATTTTAAAGCACAGTTTTGCATCCACTTACCAGAGGGGCTGATGGACTCCAAACTTATACCCTTTTTTATCATGCCAGCCGAATAAGCTTCTTAAGAATGATAAGAACATCTGAAAAATGCCTGCAGCAGAGGAAAATTTAACATTCAAGACCTACCAGCTTATCTTATCGTGCATACAGCTCAGTGACAATGCATGGACATGCAGCTGGGTGGGTTTGGGTGGGTGAAAGTTATGCTGTGTCATGGTTGGAAACCAAGTGTGGAAGTAACCAGTATCATCGAAATGTCTTTTGAAAATGCAGGTATTATTCAGGTAAAGTTAGAAAGAGTAATCTCCATCCTCTAGGGCAGTGTTTCCCAACCATTTTTCCTTGGAGCCTCCCCTACATGTACCTAATACCGCTTTCCCACTAAAATTAGCGTGTAAAAGCAGGTTTTTAAACGTGGGTAAACCTGCTAACGATCAGCAAGTGACGCCTTTCCCATTGCCAGCGGACCTGGGTCTGATTGCCAGCAGACAAGCTGCGTGGCTGTTTTTTTTTTTTTTTTTTCCTCTGATGCATCATCAGTGTGCCGAAACACAGCTAGGTAAACAATGGAAAGGAGCATGGAAGCCATGGACGTGGTGGTCAACTTTTTTCCATACTTTGTACTTTTGTCCCTCTTTCAAAATACAAACTCAGCGCAGATTGAACAACATTCGAGGGCTGATGATACGAAGGCGGATGGAATTTGTTGCTGAGATGGCAAAGAGTCACAGAAGTTACAGATGGAGGAGACAACCGTAGATATATAGAAGAGTAGACACGACACACCCCTTTGAGCTGCACGCCTACAGCGAGGCAAAGCTAGTGGGGGCAAAAGTGCCGGGCCATTCCATGGTTGTAGATGGCACGAAAACTAAAACAACAAGGATGCCTGCACATTGTGCTGCATATGGTTGCACACTACACCGTACAGTTGAAACAAGGAAACTGGAAATAACCTTTCATAGGTAAAAATAGGTTTTGGCTCTTTTTTTATTATTAAATCTTGTTGAGAGCTTCAGTAATTACTTGGCTACTAGCAAAACACTAACGCGACCTAGCAGCTTGACAACCAAATACCAGATGATTAATAGTAGCTGTAGTATAGTTGTACAAGCAGCAGTAGTAGTATAAATAACTGTCTTGGAAGTAGTATCAGCATTTGTAATAGTATTACCGGTTGTAGTAGCAGTGCCAGTATTGGCAGTAGTAGTTGGTACTACCACTAGTACTAGTAGTAGTTATATAAGTTATATAGTTACATGTATAGTTATATACGTTATTTAAGTCCAAGGTGAAGTGAAGTGTTACTATTTACTCAGTGACACGCACAACAATTTCATTGTACCTGTTTCTAACTTGTACAAATGGTAATAAACTCTGTTCTATTCTATCTCCATAGAGTGTTTGTTTCTATAAACATAGAGAGAGAGAGAGTGAGAAAGAGATAAGGAGGGAGAGAGAGACAAATAAATTAATATAAATGATTATTTGATTACCTTTACAATTAAATCTTTCGATCTAAAAACATATTTTCTATATATGTATATCTTTATCTTTCTATTCTTATACATACAGCTATATGTCTATGTATATACATTAATAAATATATAATGGCTGAACATAAAGGATTCCCAGACCTCTGGACTTAAAGAGTAAAATAACTAAAATCGTAGGCTACATTGGTAGAAAGCCCTTACCGTTTTTTTTTTTTTTATCAAATGTTCTGTATTAATAGCACGTTGTGATGTTGAAAATAAAGCAAACCGCATGAAAATCGGTTGAGAAATGAGCAAGTCATAATTTATTTTCAATGTACATGCATTGCCTTTAATGAGAACATCGCCCCCACCAAGATGGCTGCCACGAAGGCACATCGCTTAGCGGGCTGCAACAGCGCACTGGTGTATCTAGTGTTCTATAGATATCTATGGAGACAACAATGCTCGTCCCTCTGCTGCTGGGGTCCTTTTGTTGCCCCAAGTTATGGGCACAATATTATGACGTAGGCACGTTACGCCAAAGTCATCCTGCGTACACCCGGGTGTGATGTTCCCACTGGAGCTGATCGGAGGCGAGCCGATAAAAATCCGTGTCCATTGCAGGGTGAGTCAACGCAGGTCTGAATGCCGATTAGAGCCTTTCCCACTGCTGACAGGAGCAGATAGTTAGCATGTTTAAATGGGTTTTTCGGACAGTGGGAAAGGGGTATTAGAAAAGCAGAGCCCCCCAGGACCCAAGAGAGAAGGAAAAGTGACACTGCCACCAAAAATCAACACAAATTTGAATTGTTTCACTGATAAAACCTTAAAAAAGCCCTATTCATGCTCTTCTAATCATAAAAAAAACCCTTTGTATAAACTACTTTATAACTGCTTTTTCATGGTTTTAGTCAATACTTGCAAATCTAATTTTGGCAGCCTCAGAGCAGACAAAGCCTCACAGCCCCCCATGATTGTAGTATAAAGACACCCGTGTCTGGAAGGTCCAGTCATTACACCATGAAGACAAGAACACTCCAACAACTCAGAGAAAAGGATTTTGAACAGTATAAGTCAGGAGACGGATACAAAAAGTTTCCAAGGCATTAAGCATCCCCCAGAGTTCAGTTAAATCCATCATTGAGAAATGGAAAGAACATGACGTGTTACTCTGCCTAGATCAGGCCGTCCTCACAAAGGGAGGGACCATGCAAGAAGGAGACTAGTGAGAGAGACCACCAAGACACCTATGACTACGCTGAAGGAGATACAAGCTTCAGCAGCTGAGATGGGAGAGACTCTCCATTCAACAACTGTTGCCTTCGCTCTTCACAAGTCAAAGCTTTATGCAGAGAGTGGCTAAGAGAAAGCCACTGTTGAAGAAAACTCATGTTAAATCTTGACTAGAGTTTGCCCAAAGGCATGTGGGAGACTCCATGGTTAAGTAGAAGAAGTTATTTTGTCTGACATAGCTTTGGTACTTTTCTATACTAAAGATGACTATCATCACTGAAATATCATTGTTTTAAAACATATGCGATCAAAAATACTTACTTTGAAAATCTTGGCCTGTAGTTAAATGCTGTATAATTTATACAGATAGGCTATGATTGGTTATCAACAACATAGCTTAAAGAAAACAGACAATAGAACATCTTACACCTGTATAACACAAATGACATTCAATAAAAGCACAGTATAAGCTTAACTCTTCCTTGTGGCCATACATTGTAATATAATTATTGCTTTTAAGGGATATGCAAAAGAAGATGCAGTCCAGTCATGAAATCAAAGTCATTTTCTTGTATTAGTCTGCAGTGGTCAGACTCCCTGCAGTGATTAACCAAGTCTTCACATTTTACAGTGTGAAACAAAGGGCAGTTGAGGTTAACAGAGCATTCAAGGTGGTCTTTTCTCCTGCAAGCTTTAGGAAATTAAGACTAATATCCATTCATTTCACTGCAGTGAGGCTGGGGTTCGGTTTCTGTGACACTGAACAGCAGTGGAGAGACTGAAAAACAGCAGTAGGCAGCTGAGTGTAGAGTTTAGACTTTAAGTTGGTGGCCAGTGTGCCATTTAGTTTAGTTCAGCCTGGGTGCCTGTGTTCTTTGGAGTGTGTTTCATATCCAGTGATAAAACATACCACTGTGTGTCCTCTCTGTAAACTCTCTGTGTGTTTCTGGAAATAAAAAACCTTGTTATGCTTTGGCAACATATGCACCAGATGCACCCTATCAGAACTCCTGCTTGCAGAAGGCACCGAAAGCTGTTATATTTTCACAATCAAAACAGTAACAATGTCAATAAGGGAAGGCATTACTGCCTCTTATTATGCGGCGCTGCTGTGTGCATCGTGTCTGCATGAAAAGCAAAAGGTGGGCAAGATGAATCAGACAATGTTCCAGGAAGCTCCATAAAAGCGCTGAAATGACCGTATTCATTAGGTTGTGAGTGTATGTGTGCGTGTTTGACATAAATATGATGGGTTTCCATCTATACTGCAGTGTTTAAGAAGGACACAGTGTTTATGCGACAGAGCTCAGCCCGGTCTGGACTTCAGCTCAGCCCAGCCCAGCTCGACCCAGCCGGCACTAATCCATCATCACCACCACTGAATCATCGTGCTGCCAATAAAGCCAGGCGGCAATACATTACAGGCATGTGGCAGGCTTTAGCGATAATGACATTGAGGAGTCCCCTTGGGCTGCAGGAAAAGCCTGGGTGCATGACACACTTGCTTACAGAGGCAGTAATATATGGAAATGCATCAGAGCGCCAGACAGGAGGGGAGGATGAGGAGAGTAGCGTTCAGAGTATTCATTCACTTAAGATGGAGGAAACGGCCTTCATGGTGACCACTTCCTCTCCAATATGGACTCAACTAAATCCAGTGCTCCACAATGGGACTCATTTTTAGCTTCAAGCCTCTGCAAACAATCCGTCTTACAAGCAATCTGATATATCAACAGCCCATTTCTGTCTTATCTTGCCCTCATGCAGCTGAGTTGATACTGCAGTATAATTTGGACATTAGACATGTAGGTTCACCACTGCCAATCATCTGCACGCTGTGTGGCACAAAGTTAGGCCAATGAGCAAATACACTACAGTGAACTGCTGGTGTCTGTTATCTTGTGGCTGACATTGAGAACAATGTACCAGTTCATTCCCTCAGCTTCACTGCAGATATGCACACACACTTTTTAACATGGCAGACTTTAAACACAAATCTACATTCAAAGAGTCTTGGATGTACAGAGGAGCAGAACAGATCTTTACAGGGACAGAAGCTGACTGGAGTATTTGAGGAAGAAAATCTGGCACTGGAGGTGGCATTAAAAGCTGCTAAGAGCTTACACAGCTACACCGATCTGTGTATATGGAGGGATGACTTTTCTGAAAAGGAACACCGCAGCTCTGCTACCTCAGTCTGCCTGGAAACCTGTCAGTCTTTCATGTCTCAGACATTATTATGAGGCTTTTTAAAAGTAAATTTCTACCATTGTATGGCAAACTGAAAATCTCATTTAAATCTCTGCATTTAAATTAAAAGTTTGACGAGTCACCGTGTGCAAACAATTTTGAATTAGTCTCGGGTCATTAAGGTTTGCTGAAGCCCATTCAGCACACATGGCAATCAATTTTAAAAAGAAAAATACTCTCTTGACATCGGTTAAGTGGAATTCCTGTGTAAAAAAAAATACCACTTTAAACATGAGCTCGGTTGGCGCTCCAAGCTATTGACCAGATTTCACCCTGATTTGGTTGTTTCAAAATATACAGATTGAGGTGAAAATACTGTGCATGTAAAATGAAGTCACTCCTTACTCTGAGCCCCCCATGACTCTGGAAAATATGTTATTAACAGTGAACAATAGGGCTTTGCCACACTGATTTTATTTTAAAGTGAAAAGAGAAAATTGAACGAAAAGTCCCGCAGTCCACTTTGTTTTTTTCTGTGTAAGTCCTTTGATGAAAGGTGCAATAAACTCAAATGTTAAATTGGAAAATACCATTATTTATAATCTTAGAAAGCAGATGGATTAGACAGATTTTTTTTGCAAAGCTTTAATTTGAAACTTTGTTTTCAGTGAGAGGTAAGATGACCAGTGACCTGACACACTACATCGACTGTTTCAAATATCTACTACAAGGACATATTTCACATTCATCTGGGAAAGCTCTCATAGAGAGCATAAGGGAAGGGCAGGACTTTTCAAAAAATTATCCAAAGGTAATTTGAGGAAAGTTCTGTCTGTCACATTCATGATGGGCCAATCAGAGTGACAAAACAAAATTATATTGTATGCAAGTGCTTCTCTTGAGTTAACATTACCACTGCTGTAGATTGTTAATAATGGAGCTCCTTTGAATAAAACTGATGCTAATGCTGGTCAGGAGACGTGCAAAAAACATTTTCTCTGCCAAGAAAAGCTTTTAATGTGGCTCTATGCTCTTGTTTTAAAAAGAAATGTGGTCCCGTTCTGATTAAGCTGCCACTTTCCTACAGCTACATCCAAGTTAACAGCTACTGCGGCAGTAGCTATTTGATACACCGGCAAACCCCACCTAGTGATCAAAAACCCATGCAGAAACAGAACCGGAGAAAAGTGAAAACACACAACAACTAACCCTTTTCCCCGTAACAATCACAAATTCATGCCAAAGCAGGTCAGCAGGAGGGCGACAACATCGTTCACATCATTTAAAGCTTGTAGTGATATTTGCATTCTTTCTTTCATACAGAAACAAAGTCCAGTCCTGGTAGAACTGATGCTATACTACACCGCTTTCCACATTATTAAGCAAATGGCATTTTTCTCTTATTTTCTGAAATATTAATGCAAATGACAGAGTATTTTCAAGTCATCAGCCATTAGAGCATAATTCAGATGTTTTTGAACAAACTTCATAATGATAACCATCATTTTTTTAAAAAGATAAAAACCCCAAAATGCACTTTTCTACATTATAAAGCATGACAGAGTTTTAAAACATTTTTTGGTTGTAAAGAACTGAAAATGGCCATTTGTTGAATTTGCAGCATTAGGAGGTCGTATTTACTGAAATCAAAGCAATTTCAATCAATAACATCTTAACAGGCTAAGTTACATGTTAACATAAAGACCACTTCTTTGTTATCACCTTCACAATTCTTTTTTTTTTTTTTGTAAGATTTATTTGGGCGTTTTTTTGCCTTTATTTGATAGAGGAGGACAGTGGATAGAGTTGGAAACAGGGACGAGAGCGGGGGAGAGACATGTGGTAAAGGGCCTCAGGCCAGATTCGAACCTGGGCCGTCCGTGTACATGGGGCACGCCTTAACCACTCGGCCACCTGCACCCCACCTTCACAATTCTTGCATCCATTGAACTTGTGAGTTTTTTGGGGAGTTTCTGCATGAATTTCTTTGCAGGATGCCAGAATAGCCTCCCAGAATGGCAGTTTTGATGTGAACTGCCTCCCACCCTCATAGATCTTTAGCTTGAGGATGCTCCAAAGGTTCTCAGTAGGGTTGAGGTCAGGGGAGGATGGGGCCACACCATGAGTTTCGCTCCTTTTATACCCATAGCAGCCAATGACACAGAGGTATTCTTTGCAGCATGAGATGGTGCATTGTCATGCATGAAGAAAATTTTGCTACAGAAGGCACTGCTCTTCTTTTTTACCATGGTAGAAAGTGGTCAGTCAGAAACTCTAAATACTTTGCCGAGGTCATTTTCACACCTTCAGGGACCCTAAAGGGGCCTACCAGCTCTCTCCTCATGAATCCGGCCCAAAACATAACTCCGCCACCTCTTTGCTGATGTCACAGCCTTGTTGGGACATGGTGGCCCTCCACCAACCATCCACTACTCCATCCATCTGGACTATCCAGGGTTGCACAGCACTCATCAGTCAACAAGACTGTTTGAAAATGAGTCTTCATGTATTTCTGGGCCCACTGCAACCATTTCAGCTTGTGAGCACTGGATAGGGCAGCCGAATAGTGGGTTTATACACGACTGCAAGCCTCTGGAGGATCCTACACCTTGAGGTTGGTGGGATTCCAGATGCACCAGCAGCCTCAAATACCTGTTTGCTGATTTGTAATGGCATTTTAGCATCTGCTCTCTTAATCTGATGAATTTGTCTGGCAGAAACCTTCCTCATTATGCCTTTATCTACACAAACCCATCTGTGCTCTGAATCCGCCACAAATTTCTTCACAGTATGTTGATCACGATTAATTTTTCATGAAATATCTAATGTTTTCATTCCTTGTCCAAGGCATTACACTATTTGACACCTTTCGGCGGTAGAGAGATCCTTTTTCTTTCCCATATTGCTTGAAACCTGTGGCCTGCTTAATAATGTGGGAAAGTGCATTTTTAGGTTTTAATTTTTTTTTTAAATAACGTTTTTCATTATGAAGTTTGTTCAAAAACATCTGAATTATGCTCTAATGGCTGATGACTTAAAAAAATACTCTGTCATTTGCATAAATATTTTGGAAAATAAGAGAAAAATGTCATTTGCTTAATAACTTGGAAAGCGGTGTAGAGTTACATCAAACCTACTCACCACAGCTGAGGCCACCGCTGCAAACGGCTTTGGGTACTAAGCCTCGCCATTAGCTACTGCCTCATTCTCCTCAAATGACGCTGACTGGTCCGAACAGTGTCCGGTTTGGCACAAAGGTTGTACACTAGAGCTTTTCAAGATGGATTTGCCTGACAGGGGTAGAGTCCGGCTAACCCATCTGTTTTGCAAGGTTATTAAAACATAACTTGATTTTTTAATGCTTATAACTTCAAGAATCAAAACAATTAAAAAACAGGGCTATAATTCAACAGTAACATTGTAATTTTACTTTCTAAACTATGGCATGAGTAAGCATTTTGCAGGAGAGGTCTCACAACTTGTGGACTGATAAGGATAAAGTGATGAGTGTTTCTCAGCACTGTGTGTGTGTGCGCTTGTCACAGTGAACAGGAGGAGCAGAGTGAGTGGACACTGAGCATTTAATGATTGCTCATGGATGGCACTGATCAGGAATGAGCAGTAAAGCGGTAATACTATATCCTGGGGTATTCAAAAATAGCCACTGTAATGCTGTAATTAGCATCTTGAAAATGGTGCTGTGTAATGAGCGCACGTTTATAATATAAATCTCATGACTATGCATCTGTTTCCACTACCACTGTCTGGGAGTTTTCTTTGAAGTCTTTGCTGGATAACTTGCCCTCTGACACACCTGTCCTTAGAAACAGATAATATAACACAAATAGATATAAGACTTGGTGGTGATACCGTTTACCCCAGGATAATTGGGGTGGGGGGTGTTAATGGCATCAATAAATGAATACTGACCCAGTCCTAGCCTAGCTTTAAATATAAATAAATTCCACATTTATTTACCAAGGTGTGACACTAAGGTAAATTTTAAGAGTGAGGAATGCTAGCTGTTATTTACTTTGGTAATATGCATCATACAAACACCAGTCTGATGAAGAGAAGAAAAAAAATGCTTGTGCAAAAGTGTGGAAGGCCCTTTACAGATGATGAGGGCCTATGCACTGTATGCCTTGTGTATTAGGATAGGCAAGCCTAGTTAGAGCTCTTATCTCAAGTAAATTAAGTTGAAATCTTGAGAGCACCTAAAAATGACGTATAATGGGAAAACTGAATATAACAAAATGTATATATGCATATATGCTCAAGGCTTCCATATCTATCAGTCAGGGATAGAAAGGCAGATTGTATTTTCCTTTAAAGATGAGATTGTTAAGATTATTATTGTTTCTTCAACTGTATATACTTTATCAATCTTGAAATTAATTCAACTTTTCAGTCTTCCTAGAAAGGTCAGACTAGGTGCTGGCTGTAACTCTAAACTGATCCCACTGGTAAGAGAATGATAGTGATACAATTGTTAGTGGGTCCATAGAGATACACCTGACCACAGTTTTCACCCAAATATTATAAAGTTAAAGCTGGGGCGCCGTTTTCAATTTGTCATGGGAAAAAGTATTTTAGACATTTATGATTAAATAGTGAAACTGACATTCCAGGGTTTTTTTTTTTTTTTTTTTGAATCTTAGCATAAGCTCCAATTTGAGTCTTGTTTATCTATTCACTAAAAGAACAGGAGGCAGGAGACACACAAAAAAGGCAACAAGAGGTTTGTGCTGATAGAATAAAAGTCTGGATTTATTTTTGTTTATCTATACATTAAACAGGTGTTCCTGAATGCAGCAAGAGAAAACACAGAACAGGATGCTAAGCGTCAAAGAGTTGCTCGCATAGCAGAGGTGTGGCCGGTTTAGCAAAGACATAAACACTCTATCGCATATACTTATAACATCTTCTGTAAATGTACGCTTGTCTCTGGGAGGCTAAAGTAGGGTGAGGGGTTTTTACTGCAGTTCTTTTCACATTATAATACCAAGTGGAAATACTCCATACAGTAAGAACCCTGTCTTCACCTAATGCAATGCAGCTATAACTGTTACAAACATTTCCAAGCAGATCCAGTTTAATTCAGCTTTGTGAGTATGAAAACAGTTAAGTTCTGTACTGATTTGTCATGTCGCCATTGTCCACTTTGACTTAATCTCAAGACTTTCTCAACACATTCAAAGGTTTTCAATGCTCCCCTCCTGGTTGGCCCCTCACCCAACAGTGATGTGGTACCAGGTGATTTCAAGTCAACACCTGCATAGGAATTCACTCACACACAAAAACTCTCCGGGTCGACTCCCTGGACCAGAGAAAAGCTTAAAAGTTGAAACAGTCCAACGAATGGCTTAAGTGCTTCCATGGAACCAATTGCTGTGTATTTGAACACAATGCTCCCAGTAGAGAGGAGCTCCCCAGCTCGATACATGTTCACAGACATGTGCAGTAGAAAAAAACAAACATAAATCACAACTGAAACTTAACATACTTCCATAACTTTGGTGCAGAAAAGATTCCAGTGGGGCCACTGCATAGGGAGAACATAAAATGCACTTTCTGTATTGTTAGAACTGATTTGGACACTGTGTGCTGCTGTACACAACATAAGCTCACAATAAGTCATGAACAAACCACTACAGTGATTAGATGTTATATATTAATGCTGACAATTACATTTGAGTTGCTTAAACATTGAAGGGACAGAAAATACAGTGGGGAATCACAGATTTAAGTGGTAGCAATAGGGAATCAATTATTCCAATGCTGACTCTTAAACACCCCGAAACAATCTTTGTGAAAGGAGATACCGCTATCTGCATTATACTAGTGCTGGTGCCACTATTGGACCCCAATACTTTCTTTAATGCAGAACAAAATGCCAGTCAGTGGGTTAAAAAAGCCAATTACACCTAAAAAAATCCACTTTACTTTGGGTTAATACTGTCATCACAGTAAGAAACAATACTGTGGTCTTAGTCAAAGCTCACATTTTCTTAACAAACAAATTTACATCATTTTTGAATACATATTAAGCCACTCATCAATCAGTTCTTGATATCAGGATTGGTTTGGGGTTGGAAAAACAGGGAATCAGAACGTCTCTCACATTTCATGTCCTTGCACATTCCCAAAGTAGTTTATTTTCCTCAATCATACAGAGAACTACCAGTGGAATCCTGCATCTGTCACACAAACTTAAACAGAACTCGATTTTTGCTGAGGAACTCGTCTACTGTCACAGTCCAACTGAGATTTCCTAAATGACAATCTGGCATGCAACCAGTCAACAGTGTTACCCTTTATATTTATTGGTCATCTGAGTGTGATATTATAGTCATGTACAATTTAAAGTGAAACCTGATCTAACCAGTAAAAATGCATATTTCTGAAAATACACTGCAACAATGTTATATTGGTAGATAGACAACAGGTGCTAAAGCAGATGCATCCATTGAGAATTAGCAAGATCTGAGGTACTTCTGAAAATCACAGCTGAGGATATAATCACTATCTACAATATTTGGATGGATAGCATATAGTTGATACAGTAATAGCAGGTTTATCATTGAGCGAAACATTTTGGCTTACAATTTGATTAGCTGAGGGGATAGTGGCGGTTGACACACCTGAATAAAACATAGCTGTATGAGGATAAAAACATAGAAAAACAGCACCATTTGAGGTCCGAGAGACAGATCAGCTTTTGAACTGTTTGCTGGTAGCACCGTCAACCAGTAAAAATCTCAGAATGCAATACAGAGACAGAACACAACCACTGATCAACTGCACGACATAGCAAAGAGCGAAGATATATATTCAGAGACGACTCCTCACACAGACACCCCCTTTAGAGCAGCATCTTTAAGCAGGTAATAAAACTGATTTCTCCTAAGAATGATATTGTGTACTGAGGTGTTTTACAAGTTTTATATGCTGTACATGTTGAGAGTAACCAGGTATACCTTTCCTATATTTTTTTTAATATACACACATAGTTTACAGTCACTGACAAACAAACACCAGAGTAACAATGAGGTAGGACGGTGAAGTTAGATGAAGTAGAACCGGTTTGTGGATTGTATACAAAGTTACTGATACCTTAAGAAAAATATAGGCCCAACAAAGTGTTCCCCTTGTTTTTTTCTCATCTGAAGTAAGTTTGACATTGTATCTGAGGCTCAGAGTTATTTGTTTTGTGTACACTTAGTTGTGAAAGCTGCAGAATGAAACCATTTATCTTGTTCCACTCAGTGAAGCTAGAGCTGATCGCTTTTCCCCAATCAAACTGTCAGAAAGCAACATAAAGCTCCCTCACTTCGAAACTTTGACAGGTGTTCACAACATAAGCCAAAACACCAAGCTAGCAATAGGATTTACTTTTATCTTGATACATTTGCATTTTTATAAATCCAGTCCATATAAATGTCAGGGGAGTGAGGAAATAGAGGTGGCACAGGAAGAGGATCACAAAGCCAGAGAGGTTGCTTTTTGCTCCTTATCACTAAAGTGTGACAGTGAGTACTGGAAGGTCTGGTGTGGTGTTACAGAGCTAAGATAGCCTGTAACGTCCTGTAATGGCTCTAAGATACAACTAAAACCTGAAATGCTCTTCTGAAAGTGACATGGGACATTTGACAGCGATTGGCCTTGCAATCGCAGATTAAGCCAAATCTAGGTTAAAACATACAGTTGTTCCATACAGCTCTCATCCACTGAAAATGGTTTTAGTTAAAGGATTAGGCTTAACTGCACTCCAGGAAACCAGCCTTACAAAAGAAGTTAACATTTCAGATGATGTAGGAACTCTAGTAATGTTTAAAGCATGATTTTAACCACACCCCCTTTTGGCATCAAACAACAAAGAAACAAACACAAACACATCACACAACAATGTGTCAGAACTTCAGCATGGTTGCTTTGCACAGCAGAAATCTTTTCTTTCTTTTAAAACCGCATGTATTTTATCAATACATGCTAGCACACATTAACCTCACGTTGCTCTGTACAAGAAAAACAAAAGAAATTGAACAGGGATATTTTTTAGGAACTAAAAAATATCACTAATATGTCACCATTTTGGTGACTTAAGATTCACTAAGCTCTATCACCTTGGCAATCGCCATTTTTGTGCAAACCCCGCTGATTCCTCAGTCAGCATCTCGCATCTTTAGCTTGATCTCAGCCTTCAATACTTTGGCTTACAATTACCACTCAGCTGTAAAAATACACATTATCACTATAGAACTATACACCAGCATTTTACACATTAAGTTAAAGCACATATTCCAGTCAGCTTGCACATTTCATAGTTAAACATCTTTAGACGGGTGATTTATGTCTTGGGCTAAAAAGAGAAGAAGAGATTGTTTTCTTGAACTTTTGCTTGTGAATCTGCCGAGTAGGTCTTTTATTATTTTTCAGGAGGCCACAAATGAGGATATGACGGCCATTTTTATTCTTTCAGATTTTAAAATTTGGAAGTAGTAGTAGTAGTACTATTTCTGAGGAGTAGTTGGAAGTATTGAATCTGTTTAAACTTGTTTAGAAGGATGGCATGTCAGGGGTAAATCTGACAGACAAAACATAAATCATATCCCAAAACTCGTTCTTGCCATTAAAAAACAAAATAAAACCAAAGTTTTTCTAAGGTGCTTCACGATAATACCATTATTTTCGGCCTTATTCTACATAGACATTTAAAAAAGGACGTATACCACAAATACATTTCTTTCAGATTGAAAAATTGCCAAGATCTTTAAAGTGCATTCAATGTAAATGATTTGTGTCAATCTAACTACTGCATCTCATTTCTAGAGTATAACAGCTCCACGATACAGATTCATATAAATGTGGCGCATCATAAGAAGGTAGATTCTAAGGTGAGGCTTATTGAATATCACATTTTGTGATTGTGGTATTATATATGGGCTTTTTATTATATCTGAAGTTAAGTAAGCCTTGTCTCTCTTGTTCCAAGAGATCACTTTGGCTAAGAGAGGGAATTCTTTTCTTTTTCTTTTTTTTTTTTTGTAGATTCTACTGATCTACAGTACATTTGGATACAACATCAAGCTTAAAGCCAACAGTTTGTATGAAAAAGTGTAAAAAGAAACAAATTGTCAGGTAACATGGAATTACAACATCAATTAGATCAACCAAACAACCCGAACCTTTAAACTGTAACGTGACAAAAAACTAAAATATTTGTTTGTTGGAAAAATAAAAAGATGCATTTCATATACACTAAAAAAAACTCCAAAACAAAAGGTAGCTTAACAAAAGGCTGATCTGAACTTTTAAAATAAAGAAAAACTGAGGGACAAAAAAACGATAGAGAGAAATAAATCAACCGAAACACAAGAATCTATAGTCTGAGGAGAAATAGGCTTGATGGGCAGCTCTGCAGCAGATTCACAGTTAGCCACAGCTAGGTCACAGTTGAGATTTTAATCTGCAGCATTTAGTTCCAGCCTGCAGACAGCTGCACAAACCGTTTGGATCAAAACAATAAACGACTGGAGAGAAAAAACATGAAGAAAAAAATAAAATACAAGAGCGAGAAGGACCTTTTCAAAGTTCTGATGGCATAGCTCAGAGGACATTGTCACTGGAGCGACCTTACTTTGTTCCCCAGTGGCTGTCTTTAAAGAGAGGGGGCCCAGAAAACATCAACAGTACAACAATAGAGTGCCAGACAGCTTTACCCACAGCGAACACTGCTTCCACAACTAGATGACCTGAACTTTGCTAAACCTGCATTGATTTTCAACCCCACATCATCCCATACAGTGCAGCATCTGAATACATGAGGAGGAGTTAGCAAGTAGCTTGGCTCAGCTCACCTCGATGGAGTGAATCACATAGAAAAAAGTACCGAACCTTACATTCTCACAGCAAAGTGCAGGTGAAGCTTCATCACTTCAGCTTCCTTTACATTTACAATCACAGCCTATAAGCCAGAGGCATACAAGCCCCCAGTGATTGCCATACCCATTTAAGGCCATCAACACGCCTGTACCACTATAACTAATTCAACAGTCAAACTGCCTGAAAGTGACTTGTTTCATTAAAGAGGAACACAGGAATATCCCATCAGAAGCTTCTCCTTGTGCTCTCTCATCGATGGCATTTACTTGAACCTACAAGGTCAAAATAAAAAATATAAATATAAATTTCACTCTTAAGACTCCACATCAGAGTCATACATCCCATTAAACCTTTGTAAGCCCTCTTTTTAAGAAAGTGTCATGTTGTGATTGATCAATAGTTAAGGGGTAGAATTAATCTCTTTTAGAAACAGAATCTCTGTTGCAAAACGCAATATGGCTGTTACCAATTAAGACTTGTGCATCGACACCCTGATGTCCCATTCTCTGCATTAAGTACCAACAGCAAACACTCAGCAGTTACAGGGTAGTCACCAAATTATCCACCACTAAGATCTAATGCAAGCTATTATCATTATCTTTGTAGCATCAGAAGACTTTATCCGTGGAAATAACCTTACTTTTTAAAAGTTTAAGGACTCAAAATCATGTTCTGACACAGAACAATAAATCATTTTCACAATTATATCTTCTTTGACACATATGCACACACATCAATAAACCATGACTCCGTACCAATACCACTGTAAAGCTTATAAAAACACTCACACCAGTTCATATCCATTTAGTTAAGTGGTGGGTAAAGCTGTCTGTCAGCCAATGAGGAAACTGGGCACTGAGGAAGCTGATTCGATAGGAGGCAAGAAAGGGGGCCTACTTGTTTTAACGTTTCACAAACCGGTAATAACAAATCAAATGTGTCAACAGAAGAAAAAAAACTGCTCCTGAAACTTTGATGAGAATCCTCCAACCACCCACTATCAAGTCCCCTCAGTATCCTGGGCAGAAGGCGCTGGCGTGACAACAGCTGCTGGCCACTACATGCCATCGTAGGTGAAGTTCTCCATCTTGACTGTCTGTCTGATGAGCAGCTTGGACTCCCGCCGCTCCTCGTTCTTGATGGACTTGTTGATGTCCATAATCTTTTCACAAATGTATTTGTTCACTTTGGACAATCTCTGCGTAATCTCTGCAGTGTCAGCTGTCTCTTGAGACACTCTGTCGTAGAGACACTCTGGGGGAGGAGTCAGCATGAGCAGTCAGACTACTTCAATTAAAATCTGATGATCTTATCTTTGTCTGGTGTCTTATGAATGTATTATAAAGACTGGCAGCCAGCCTGCATGCCTTTTCTGTTACTGATGTTTTCTAACTTCTCTTAGCTTACAAAACACTCATCAGAACAGAGATTCATCTCTTCTACACTCTATTATTGATTCTAAACTAGAATTTGTCTTACCTCTGACGATTTTCAGTTTGCTTGGTGACAGCGGAGGTTTGGGCAGAGCGTCTTTCTTCTTTTTGGTAGCTACTCCAGTGACACTACGATTCTTGAGGGTTTCTGTGCCCCAGATCATGACAGCCAGGTTCTTTGTGAACTTGGAGTCTCCCTGGGTGCGCTGCAGCTGGTGCCATTTCTCCTCCTCTACCCAGATCCCTCCACCAAGATGTACCTGCAGAAAGGACCAGAGCAGAACAGATTTAGATTTCAAAACTTACAGTAATTATAATCATTATTATCAAAAATCTTGAAATGAAATAAAGACCTACTCAACTTGCACTGCTATTATCACCTTTCTATAATATACACAGCTTTCTCTTCAGGGCCTTTTTTTGCTTATTCTAGTATTACAGTGATCAGTTTACATGGCTGTTCATGTTCTCTTATTATACATATTGAAGGCTTGCTGCCGTGGATCTGCCCATCTACAAATGCATCATCTATTAACATCATCTTAACTTCTATTATCATTACTAGAACAGTTAAACTGAATGTGAGAACAATACTACTTTGCTGCTATATTTATTGATAATAGTTCTCTCTATTTCATTAGCATCATAGCTGCTACTGCTAATACAGCACTGTTCTGTTTCTACCACTGCTAATTTTTTAGATATTGTTACCATCATTTATAAAGTTATAGCATTTCCTGCAGAATGGTAGGTTTATAGCCACAACAGCCATCAGTTTGTCTTTCATTTGTTGTTTTGTTGTTTGTCTTTACCCTTCCTGCTTTTCTCACACCCCTACTCCTCCTTCTAGTCCTTTCCAAACCCAGCACAGCTTTGGCAGAGGACTGTCAACATGAGTCTGGTTCTGCTCGGCATTCCTGCCCTATAATAGGGAAAGTTTTTGTTGCCACTGTAATAGGGCTAAATACTGCTAATGCTGTTCTCACGGTGATTCATGCTAGTCTTTATTATAAGAGGCAACAACAGAGGGTACAGTCTAGACCAGCACTCTCTGTAAAGTGTCTTGACATAACTTTGGTTTTGAATTGGTACTAAACAAACAAAGATTTTTCATGTTTAATATCTTTAAATATATCCAGTGACCTAAAGGGGCCTTAAGGGGAGAAGTGGGATTTTTTTAATGGGGGGCCATGAGAGTTAATACAGAATATCACACAGAGTTACTGTGTCTATAAAGGGCTTTACAGTACCAGATTTTTAAACTTTGGTACAATAAAAGTACAAGTCAAATAATATTACAACCTGTTTTGATGCTTGAGCAATAAAAGTAGACATCCAATGCACCATAAATGGGGTAATTTTGTTTTGTTTTTTTTAATCACCAAAAACTGTGGGAAAACCATGCAGAGAAACTGTCCAAATTTCCCAAAAAGGATTCACCATGTTTCAGTAATGAGACATTTTCAAAGTATTTGAGCAAATTTAGTGCTTTCTCTCTTTGTCTTCAAGCAGCTTTTGGTTAAAAATATGACCAATAGGATGCCGGTTTAGCTCAGTGGGTAGAGCAGGTGCCCATATAAAGAGTCCTCAATGCACTAGCTGAAGGAATGATTCCTGGCCTCGCCTTTGTTTAGTGCATGTCTTCTCCCATTCTCCCTCCCCATATTTCCCATCTCTCTTCAGCTGTCCAGTCCCAATATAGACAAAATGCCCCACAAATAATCTTTAAGAATATGTCTGATAACTTAAAGACTTTTAATAGCTAATACTACCAATCATAACAGTGACATAGGCTGTATCACTATAATACCCTAAAAGTATTTGACTGGAAGTTTTTGACCACCTTACAGACTATGATAAGCTTGTGTTTAAAATATAAAACTAGGATGTTGCCTGGAGCATCTACTTCTCACTTTCTAGATAATGCAGGATTCCCAAACAGTACTACCCACTGAAGACATCTGCCAAAAGAAAAATAAGAGCTGAAAATAAACAAAAACTCTTATAAAACAGTCCCATCAGCCACCTTAGGAATTTAAGAGCATAAATTTGCCCTAACATACAAAGCTAGAAATTCAGAAAAACAATCTTTCAGTGACTGAGAAATAAAAATAAAAATAAAAATGCACAAAAACACTGTTCTTGTCCCCAATGGTTTTGTGTTGTTTCAACAGATAGAACAGATGCTTGAGCTTGAGACTTCAGAGAAGTTGTTACAGTGTCATGTTTTTTAGATGTGGAGTAGGGATGGGAATTTCATTAAATCTTAATAACATTTTACGAAAGAATGCACAACCAACAAAAGGAATCTAAAAACAGCAGGAACAAAACTGGGGAAAATTAAACTTGGACTTTATCCAGTATCAAAGTTACAAACATATGATTGAAACACACAACTTCACAAAGCAAACAATATATGTATACGTAAAGTTAAGCATAGTAAGACAACATATCCCTAGATAATGGGACTCCTGTGTTTGGTGCTAAGGGATTCCAATCTGGTTTCACTAATCAGCAGTGACCCATGCGGTTGTAAAACCTTCTAAATCTAAATGGACAAGGCAGGTCAGGGCTTTTCATAAGAGAACACAGATGAACCGGATTCCCGCTTAGACCAAATTACAAATCCCAAGAAACACCACTTTCACCAACAAGGATACATAAATAAGCTCAGGCCACTGGCTGCTTGTAGCCTGGATTACCTCCACTATGAACTTAGCCCGGAGCTGTCTATACACTGCAGCTGCACGTTGCATAAGCCTGCACCAATCACTCCAAGCCGATTGCCAGCCTAGGCAGACTGCCCTGGTCTTCTAGGTGAGCTAATGCAGCAGGGGGCATGTGCGACTCCCTTTCCCTTCTCTACTCTCTTATCACTGTAAAGTCTTTAGGCCAGCATCCAAAAGGCTTTTCCCTGTGCAGCTAATGTGCTTTAGGCCGCCAGCCAGCAGACAAGCTTTTTACTGCCCTCAAGTTAGACAAGATTGTTTTCATCCTCCCTTTCCGCTGCTCTCCTTCCATTTCTCCTCGTTTACAACCTCTCTCTCTCTCTCTCTCTTTCACAAGGGCTAACCTGTCAGTCACTTTAAATTCCTCTCGTGCAAATAATTAATATGGGGTCCCTGATGTAGGAGAGTTCTAATTTGCAAGTGTTCTTCACGCTTGAAGTGGCTGCAGGCCCCAGAGCTTGTAGTACCAATTCCCCCCCTGTCATCAGAGACAGGACGCTGGTTGAGTTACAGCAGCAGTGGTGGGTGATGTGGTGGTGTTGGTGGGGTGGGTGAAGAACCCTAACAGGCCAATAAACACTGATGATGCTGGCTTGGCTTACAGGAACAATAATAATCTTCTCAACCTTGTTTACCTGCTAAGGTAGGGCAGCCAGGGGGGAAAGGACTAATCAACTATGACGGCATATTCCCAGGTTCGTGGGTGATAAGAGGAAATACAGCATTTCCTACAAAATCAGGCTAGCACTGGTCACCCCCCAAGGCAGAGAGCCAGAGAAACAGTAGAGGGAAGTGAAAGAATCAGAGCTCTCACAGGGGAGAGGAGTTGTGGGGCCTATTTGTCATTTAAAATTTGATTGTAACTATTGAACATGCACTAAAATAAATCCAGCTATCTAATTTTACATTACTAGCCAGCTTTAAACAGAATAAGAAATCAATGTAATAATAAGAAGGCTGAATACTATGTAAATGGCTTGTCAATCAGCTGTTGAGAGATAGTTTCGTTCAGTCCTGTGTAGGGATGGCACGATTACCCGTTTTCACAAATAATTGCGGTATTAAACTTTATGATTAGTTAATTGTAACGTTTCCTGAACACCGTCAATTTCCAGAAAATATTAAGCCAGGAACCATATCGGTACATCAGCGCAACTCGCCCGGAACCAAAACAAAGTTACACAACAACCCAGTGTCACCGCCTCCTGTTGCTTGCGTGCAGTTGCAGGCGGAGGCGTGTCACAGTCCCAAACAAACTACAGAATGGAGGAGGAAGAGCTGTTCCCTCCGAATACACGGTTGAAGTCAGCCGTGAGGAAATTTTTGGATACAAAAAAAAATGACCAGAGTGTCATTGTGGAAGACGGCCAGCCCAAATGTAAAACATTCCACAAAAAAGTTGCTGTGAAATCAGACAATACTTCAGCACCTGCAGGATAACCACCTGGCTTTGTACACCAAAATAAAGGTAAACAGTAACTGGGTTAAGTTATGTCAATGTTAGGGATGGGGATCAAAACCCGGGTCCGTAAGGACCCCATTCTGTGTTTTTGAAATACCCGAAATCAATAATGTTTTAGCTTTTCGATACTGCTATTGAGTCTCACAGGCTCTGTGGCGTAATGTCATTTTAAGCTAAGACTGGTGTAAAAACATACATCAGTTCTTTCAAGGGGAACATAAACTAGAAGTGTCATGCATAACATCAAACAAGCATGTATCTTAACCTGTCAGCTTGAGGAAAAAAGATGCTGCCCGTGAGTCGCATGCTATCATACGGTATCCTGCAGTGCTGGGAGTAACAAGCTAATATCCCTCACTTAAGCTGCTTCAGGACAGTTTTCTTCTTCAGCTGCTCAGATAAATGCTGAAAAGTGCTCCAAAACTTTGAGACAGTCCTGTTTGTTAACAACATTAATCCAGTGTAGCAGTCTGCGGTAGAATCGGCAGAGTTGAAGGTAATTAGCAAACTTTACGAGCTGAAGAAGGAAAAATGATGCATTCAGGTAACCTCAGTAAATTAGACAACTGTAGTCTATATATCATGATGTGTTCAAATGCCAACTAAAAGTGGGAAATTTAGTTATTGATGAGAAACTTTAATAAATACAGTTGTGAATATGAAGAATGTGTTTATATTTGAGGGATATAAAATAAATGTGACAGACTGAATTACAGAGTTTTAACTCAAACACTACTCAGCTAAGACCACTTGAGTTGTCCATCCAAATGGGATTATTATCATTTTTCTTGTAATTATTGGTTACTTTACATTGCTAATAAATTATTTTGTTATGAGTGCATCCTAAGATGGAAATAAATTAAAATACAAGACCTATAAGGAGTGTTCATGTGATTTTACTTATTCATGGTAGTGTGAAATTAATTTATGCAAAAATAATCATGATAATCGTAAAATCGTAATTATTTCTCTGACAATAATCAAGAAAATCTGTAATCATGACATCCCTAGTCCTGTGATAAGAATTTTATAGCTAGAGGTGGCTTTGTGTTTACTAGTGAATGAGGGATTTTGCCTTTAAGGATTAATGTAAAAATACAGACACCAACAAGATCTAATGATAGACTGATAACAGTAGAAAAGGGAACCCCAAGTGTTTAAAACCAGCATTCAGGATCCAGACAAGGGGGAATCAGAAAAAATGCTAATGGTTTACAGAATCGGTCTTACCTTTCCATCATTGCAGGTGTATACTGTTCTAGGTGAAGGTGAATAGCTGGAACTGGTGTTGGCTTCTTCTCTGCATGTCTCCTGGACCTCAACAATGGGTTCAACCACCTCCGCCTTGATTGTCTGAGTGCCATTATCATGCATAGGCTCTGGAGGTATAGAGGGGAAATGTTAAGTTACTGTGGCATAAGCAATGCAGTTATATGTGTCTGACTGTTAACTTTACAGAAGACGATGGCAAACACTTGGGTAACACTGCAAAATAGTTAGCTATTGCTCTCAAACCCCTGCAGAATCAAGCAGCCTGTTGCCAGGAGTTTTCTGGTTTTACCAGTGGACCAGTGCCTCCCTGCTTTCTGCTTCCTTCCTGCTTTGGGCCCATGTTCCCTTGTGCCTCGAGATGTGTGCTTATTTTGGCCAAGTAACTGATCAGGCTTGGTGGCAGGCCATGCTAAGCTCCAGTGTAGCTGAAGAGTTGTAATGTCGGTCAGTGCACTCCATCCCATCCCAACAGCACCGCAGGGTGCTCTAATCTATCCATTAGATGGTCTCGCCAGTGGCCAAGCAAATCTGTCCGGATCTACGAGTGAGGCTGAGGTTAACACCAGCATCTGGCAAGCATTGAGTTTGTACACTAGTGTGCACTGTGATGACACTACTTTAAATCACACTTACAACGACCGTGCCTTGTTTGTAATGTTCTGTACAGTATACAATTCTGGAAGCATCAAAGTCCCATTGTTTTAGTATTATCCCTCTACATTATTATTCCAAGTCTATTGATGTCACACTAACCCAAGCCTGCTTTATTTACATTTTCATACCTGCAGCTAACATTATGCTCACATTAATCCTGAACTAACAATTAACGTTGTTATTCTGTGTATGTCCAAAACTTTTTGGAAAGCTTTCTCTTGTCAGAAACAACTGCAGTTGTGGGAACATTGACAATCTATAAATAGCAACAAAAAAATAGTAAATATGTTTTAAATATCTTAATTTCACTTTTTTAAGTCTAAAAATAATACCCTTTTCAAAACCATTGTTAAAGTGACTCCATGGCAACCTTCATGTCTAGAAGGGACTCTTAACCACTGGTCCAAAAGCAAACCAAACTAGACATCAAGCTTAAAACTGATCTGTTTGTGCTGCATGTAGAACTTTGTCAGCATGACTAAAATTTAGTGGAAAGACGAAAATAGATGAGGATATTTAGCTCTTAAAAACAAAGCCTGAAAAAAAGTTAAAAAAATAATAATTTCATGCCTTTATCTGAAATTATTTTTCCCACTGTAGAATATCTGACTCTTTTATCATGTTTATCATTGAAAGCCACAACACAGGCCTTCTTCATTGTTTTGAAAGAGCCCTTGTAAGGCATGATTCAATTACTGCAAAAACAACACTATAATTAAAGTGTTTAATTACCAGTTCAATAAAAAAACAGCGACTGATAAATAGTTTTGACCATTTGAAGTATGAGAGAGTAGTAGTCATTTTTCAAAAATATATACGTTTGTATTTTATTTAGTTTATTTTTCTGACAGGACTAAAGGCTTTTAATAAATTTCTCCACTGATTGTGTTTGTGTGCATGTTTCTGCTCCCTCACCACTGCCAAGTCTCATGAGAAGTACATCTTGCAGCCTCCTGTTGAAGTCCCTCAGTTCTTTAACTTCTGTCAGCAAGCTGCCATATTCCTTCAGCTTCTTGGCCTGCTGCACCAGCTGCCTGCGGGTTCTCTCCAGCTCCTGCTGCAGCCTCCTCATCTCCTCCTCCTGTTGCCTGTAGCTATGAACCAGCTCCTCGTACAGGACTCTTGGAACCACTGCGGCAGCTACCCCGGACACACAATCCGTGTCCACCTCCAAATGCTGTTGCTGCTGCTGGTGATGGTGTTGCTGATGCTCTGCCTCCATATCTTCATCTTCGTCATCTGCATCCTCTCCCTCCTCAGCCAGCCGGTCCTCTTCCAGATCCTCTTCGCCCTCCATACAGGAGCTGGCTGCATTTCTCTCCAAGCGAGCCACTACTGCTGCCAGGCTCTTGGAAGAGTTGGAAAGGGGGCGTCCATGGTCCTGAGATAGGGCCTAAAGAAAAGAGTAACTGTCAAACGAATGCCTTGGAAAATAATCGTAATAACACATGGCAAGGAATACAAACATGGCAAGATTTTACCATTGTTAGAGGTTGGCCCGACAAAAAAATCACAAATCTATTTTCTGCATCAGAACAATAGAACAGGTATTAAAACATATTAAACTAAAACAAACAAACAAAAAAAAAACCATTAGCAGTTTATTTTGACCATGTGGATCTCAATAGGAACTGGGGGGAGAGGAGTCACTGAGTTCTTTGATGAGCCGCTCAGAGGATTTGTCTGTGAAAGGGCAGCTGTCCAGAGTGCTGAATTTGTGTTAATCCAGCATATGGTAAAAATAGCGTAGGGGATTTTGGATGTCAGCCAAGTTTATGAAAATGTGATATTGAATCATTAATAGAAAAAATTAGATGTTAGACTGTTGCTGTGTATTTATCAACAGGACAAACACTTGTTGATATGACCTTTATTTCTCAATTTGAGTATATTGCTTATTATAGTAAGGGCTGTACTTGATATGGTAAATGATTTCCCATGTATAATTTAAGTGGAAAACATTGTTAAACAATTTTTTAGGATAAATTAAGTATTCTTTGGAGCTACTGTTAAAACTTTTCTGCTTGTAGTCTGTTATGTTGCACCATTAACCTCATAAGTACTGGTAAGATAAGCATCATATATAACAGCTGCTATATGAGTGAGAGTCACAATAGTGGTAAAAATACAGGAGGTAATTCTGTGTTAAAGTAAAAGGCTAAAACTGGTTTCCTCAAAATGTACACAATCACCATCTATTTAATGTGATCCTACCTTTTTATGTCTGAGTGGCATTCTCTCCTCTCCAAAATTGTTCTCTATTGAGTTTCCTGAATTCTTGATGGACATCTTGGGAATTTTCATCTTCTTTTGCATTATACTGTCTTCAAACTCCTCTACTGTATCTGTGGAGTGTAAAAATATGAAAAGGAAGAAACTCGTAAAAACTACCCACAAACTTTAATGGTTTTTCATGAAACATTATATTACCTACATGCTGTCATCCATCTGTCCAGCCCCGATGGATAGCGGTTTGTCTCGCCATAATAATAGATTAAAGTTGCTTTAGCATTCCTGGCTTGGAGCTAAAATTTCAGCTTCACAGCAAACCAGCAGACAACACGTCCTGACTACACTGCGCTTTAACATCACTGCGGTTATGAAGGTGTCAGATCACACCGATCTTGCAGACCAGACAGCTCAGGTCCAGGGATTAGTGATGTGGCGAGTTAAAGATCGAGCATAAAAACGTCCGTAAGCAAATATGACTGTCAGTGCAGCTATCGCCTGACAAATCAGTTAAAACGGCACACTTCAGCTCATAAACATGATGTGTTGTCACGAAACAGGCATGACGTTAGCATGTTACTGACGGAGAGGTTACTATATGTTGTCTGCATCGATGTCTGAGACACGGCGAAGACTGCAGCACCGCATCCCGTCGTCGACACAAACCTTCAGATAAGCTAACAAGCTAACCGCAACAACGCCAAAGCTCTCCGGTTAGCGCTTCAGCTTTGATTTATAGCCTCTACAAAGACGAAAATATTTCATCCACAGGTTGTCACATGTGTTCACTGTGTAGTGACAGCTCCACGTCTGCACGCACTACCCTCGCATGTCAGCGCTAACATGCTAACGCGGAACGAACACTCACCGAGCTAGCGAGCGTTAGCTCTATGTTGTAAACAACAGCTGTGACTGGCTAACGCTACATGCCACGTATTTAGCCTAACAACCAGTACTATGATGTCGTAACAAGAGAGCCAACTCTAAGAACAGGACAGTCAAGATGTGAAAAAATCTGAAAAGCATTGACATGGAGGTATACGAAACTTATCTTAGCATATCTAACTAGCATGTCTAGCTAGCCACAGCGGAGGACGTTGTTGTGGCTATCAGTGTCAGACTCCAGCTGATCACGTCTTGACAGATCGGACAAAAACACTTGCTTCGGTACATTCCCGAGTTTGGCGCACATCTTCGACACTTAATCAACCAGAGAAAAACAGCATTTAAAAGACAAAAGGTAACGTGTTAAAAGGACAGCTTACCTGCAAGGGCAAGGATCTGTGCTTCGCACGGCTGGCCTGCGCTGCCATTCTCTTCAGTTCTGTGAACCAGATACACCTTCTGATTATCAAAATCTGTTTTGTGCAGAGGTCTGAAATCTTCCACATTTGAAACGGGCAACGCGTAGCACATATCGTCTTCAAAGAACCTAACAAAAGCATACATTATTTACTTCTCTTTGGTCCTGCACTTTGGATATGGTTGACAGTTTTTCCTCACAAAGTATTAAAAAAATATACACATAAGGGGGGGTTGGGGGATGGTGTCTGCGCTCGGCTACTCTTGCCTGGTCCACATCACCAGGGTAGATCATCTAGGCATAAGTAATAGACATGACATTAATTCTGCTATGAGGTGATTAGATATAGAAGCATTAAGATTATTTTAAATGTGTGACAAAAATGCAAATATAAGCTCTCTTCTGTACTGTTTCATAACATTAAAAGACTGATTTAGATGTGATTAAAACTTTTGCAAAGCACAAGATTGAATAAAACAAGCAGTCAGTGTCAGAATGTCAAAAAGTATCTTCCTGTGTATTTTCCAGATCAAGTTAAACAACCTTTAGTCCTCACAGTGTTCAAAAGGAATTGTTTCCATGAACTACAATGAAAAAAATCACCACTATGATTACCTGCCTGGTCAGATTTCATCAGTTTCTGTGCTTTGATAAGTTTCCCATGTACTCTCCTCAGTTCCTTGTATCACAACAGAAAGACTTAAGGCCAGCTGACAGAAACAAACTCGTTGTTATTGTAAGACAGCCAGGTGGTTATACAACAGGATGGATTTCTCTCAGTTGTTACTCTAATGGAGAGCACCACAGTCGATAAATGACACTAACAATTTCGTTCTGCTTCGGCTGCCGTAATTGAAAAGTAACCGATGCAGAACTATATGGAGCTCTTTTTCTTCTCTGATATTTTGTTTCATAGTTTCAGGCATTTAGTTAGTTATGATTACGCCTGTTTCAAATGCCAGCTTCCTCATGATGTTTGTTCACTGTGCTGTATGACCGACTCAGAGTCTGGTGGATGTATACAAGAGAAAAACAAACAAACAGAGCAATGACAATAACTCTCAACATAATGGCAGTCATTTTATTTCAGTTACTGAAGCGGTAGTTTTGGCTGTTTTCAACACAAGTGAGTGGTTTCCCTCTGCAAGCCATGCTTTTCTTTTCAGACTTCACTTTACTGTGAAAAAGCACCAAGTTAACTGTCAAAATGTCATCTTCATATGCACTTAAATAAGTTTAATCTTTGCAACATCTGTCAATTAGTGGTTTTACAGAGTTAAGGATCAATGTATTCATTTAGATTCGCAATTTGTGTTCATTTCATTCCTTATTTACATATGTCCTTAGAAATTTGGAGGAGTCCCTAAACTATAGCTGGAGTGAGAGTGATAAACAAGAGATTTGAGCAGCTTCTCAACAAGTCCAATGGAGGATTACTGCTAATCTAAGCTTCTGTTCAATGGCTCTCCTGTCCTCAAGGCTGTACTTGTCAACATAAGGCCGCTTAGATTTGCTCTTTGAAGTGGACAATGTTCTGATGGGAACACTACATTACACTTTCTGAAGTCTTGAATAAAGAATTGAAAAACTCAAGACAACTTTATACCAAAAGTTGGAAACACAAAACTAAGAGAGAACTGTGATTGTGACAAAAAATATTTAAGGAAAATCCAATCATCACTTTAACATTTATAATTCTTTTCAGGATAATCTAAGATGCATCTCTTGTAAATTTGAAACAGTTTCTGTTGTTTATACTTAATTATTACCTGCATTTTAGTCTCTGTATGTCATGTACATGTATTATTACTGTATGTGATTTTCTGATTTACTCTGAGTATGATTTACATGTTTTTCTGAGCTGGTCTCCTTATGGTGCTGTACAACATTTAAGCCTCAGTGACAATGATGTTCTTAACCTCTCAGTAATTATTTTACGCTTATTTGCTCTACTGCATTTCTGGAAACTTTGGTTCAGCTTCAATCGTGCCAAAGCAAGTGAATAAAAACACATTTTTATTTGTACCTTTTCCACAATGTTAATTAAAGAGGGTTGCAGTAGCTCGGCCTGTAGGGACTCCTGAGGGTTTCCTCTTCAAATCTTTGTCTGATCCAAGTATTGAATTTAGGACCACTGGATAGAGGGGAAAGTGCCCTTGAGCAAGAGACTAAACCCTTAACAGCTTGAGACACTTGTCCAGTTGCCGCCCCCTCACTCTGATATCTCTCCACTTATGAACATCAATGGACAGTGCCGTATCAAAGTTCTGCCCTCTGTACATCTTTGTCTGAGGACAGATACCAACCACAACAGTTTGATATTGGTGTTCACATGTATGAATTCACATTGCATTACAGTGTTGCAGAAAAGGGAAAGAGTACAAGGTGACGGATTAAGAAACAAACACAATTTATGTATACAAGCCATGCACTCTGTAATATTTATTGATGGACCAATCAGATGAAGTGCTGGATACATGGGCAAATTAGCAACAGGCATACTCCCTAAGAAACTGGGTAAGGCTGGCCATGCACTACATGATTTAAAGCTCGGCACTAGACCAGATTTGTCTCCCTGACAACTGAGGGGGGTGTTTCCTGAGTGGAGGCTCGATGCAAAAAATTGTTTGTCTGTACTCTCCTCGAGAGTGCGATGTCCACAGGATTATTTTACTGCTCCTAATTGCAATGTAGCTTCCAAGACCCGTTTAAATAACAGACACTTTTGATGTTTACAATGGTAAGCCATAATGCCTCAAATGGAAACCCCACAAAAACCATTGAAAGCAAAAAGACCATAGCGTCACCAGCCGGATGTTACATATGTGACCGAAGCCAGATAAAATTCCTGCAAGTCAGCATTCCGGTGGTTGAGAAAAATGGATACAAAGTCGTTTTCTTCAAAACTATCATTTTTCATTTTTTCTCATTTTATGAAAGTCCAACATTTAAACTACTCATTCAATGAAAAAAGTAACACAAATGTGATATTTAAAAGCGTTAATTTTGTGTTTTAAAATGCCCTATTCTCGCAGTTGCTGCAAGGATATTGAGGGGAGGGGAAAACGAAACTGTGGGGTGATAATTGGCCGCTCAGTCTGCATTGTCCCCAGTTTCGCCCATTGAGATGGACAATAACAAACATCGCATGGCTCAAACGCCACCCCCCTCGGCATGTAACTACAGCTGTTTCTAGTTATCACCTTTAACAACAAGCCTCAAGATGCACCCTGCAGTGAAGAAAAGTAGAAGAGAGGATGAAGAAGCAGCAAGAATTATCAACAGACTTCGGACAACTTCAAGATCACTTGACAGGGCAAGTTTGATGACAGCGGATTTCCTGTGGGAATATTTTGATGAGCGTCACCAGTCCGATTCAGAAGCTTGGTTTGGGTGGACTTTATGTAAATGTGGCTCTATTGTTCACGCCCATTACCTGGCCTGCCTGAAGGTAGGAGAAGTCCTGAAACTTTGAGCCTGTTTTTCTCAGAACAAACAGGAACTAGAAGTTAACATTCATATGAGCATATCTTTGTAAAATATGCTCAGATTAAGGTGTATGATACACCATTTGAAAGCTTGGAATCTACGCTTTCATAACGTGTAAAAAACTCAAAAATGACCTCAGACGACTTGCAGGACTTTTTACCAGCTTTGGTCACATATTTTCACCGCTCACAAACATAAATACTGCTGTACCTTCACTCCAGCCAGGATGTCATCCTGATTCTTTCCTTTTTGTGTGTTTTTTGCTGCAAATGTATCACATGCCATGGCAGCTTACTCTGGAGGGACCACAAGCTGAGAATATTGATAGTCATCCTTGTTTGTTTTTCTTCTGAATTCACTGTGATGGCAACAATGAACAGTGTCATTGGACTTCACATGATTACCTATTGTGCAGGCCAATACAACATCATGTAACGTGACAGGATATGATATGATATGATATGATACAGTGTGTTGACCTACTATACTAGCCAATATAACATCGTATAACATGATATAATACGGTACGATGCATAAACTTATTGTGCTGGCTGATACAACAGCAAATAACTAGACAAGATACAATACAATTCAACATATGATATCAAACAATATGATTCAATACTAAAAGGAACAATAACATCCAAAACAATCAGATACACAGTGAAACAATAAGATACGATAGGAAACAATACAATACTTAATGAAACAAGACGATGAGATACAATAAGATAAAATATGGTACGATATGATACGATACAGCACTGACCATCAACTGGAGGCAAAAGAGGCCCGAGGGCCACATCAGGCTCCCCACAGCTTCCCATCTGGCCTCCAGAAGCTTGTTTAAAATTGAGAAAAAATGCTGAGGAAAAAACATATTGCTGGGTGTCCTTTTTTTTCTTTCCTTTTATGATCCCTACAGATATTTAAGTAATTAAAAATAAGTGAAATTGAAATTTTTTATCAAAGATTGGCTTAATGTTTGATCAGTTTTACAAAAATCCAACTTTTATTAACTATTATAAGCAAATAAGACGCATGACAAACATACTCATGGGTCCATTCTTGAATAAAGCAGCAGATTTCTACATAAATTTAACAGTTGGGGGGGGGGTTGTCACTGCCTGAGAATTAAAACAAGATATCCTTTTCCTTCATGTGTTTTTTCCCCAATGAGGACACAGCATATTCACATCAAACTACATGGCAGTCCCAGAAATATGTGGCTCAAATATCTCAATCACCCCCTTGTGGCTGGATGCAGTATAGGGATTTAACTGTATGAATAGAGACTGAGTTCACTGTTAAAGGCTAACAAGACGAGGTTAAAACCTAGTATATGGCTGACCGCATCTATTTGGGATGTCTGTTGAAAACCCTGACTGAATTGTGTGTGCTGGCAGAGTTACTTTTTGTTGGGGTGTAATTGTGCTGGTCCTAATGTCTTTGGGTTGAGAATGGAAAGATCATAATTCCTGCTTTGTTCAGAGATTGGGATCATATGGTTCAGTTCAGCAAGAAGAGCTGGCTCTTTCGGCTCCCACATGGCTCTTCATTCAGTAACGCTTTGGCTTTGAAATTAGAAACATTAAGCATTTTGACCCACGATTGATTTAACTGCATGTTACTTTTGTTTCCAATAACAGTTGGACTAAATCCTGTTGTTCTCAGAATAGCAAACATTTGACAAAATACTTGATATAAAACTATATTTTTACACCACCAAGCAACAGTTATATGACTTTTAATATTTTGAATGCTGTAATTTCGTTTTTACATCAAAACACAGTGTGAGTAGTCTTCTGTGATTTCCATTAAAATAAAAAATAAATAAATAACTTGGTCAAAGAATTTCCCAAACTAGAAAAGCACTCGTAGAGTGCAGACCTCAGCCATTAGCCCTATCTCCCAATAGTAAAGAATCCTTTAAAAAAAAAAATCCTGGATCCAGACAGTGATTCGGATCACTCCCAAAATCGAATTAGTTCTTCCTCATGCCATTTCTGATATTTCCTGAAAATTTCATCAAATTCTGTCCATATCTTTTTGAGTTATGTTGCTAACAAACAAACTAACTAACAAACTAACAAACCCTGCCGATCACATAACCTCCTTGGCAGAGGTAATAAATCAAGCTCTAAATGGAGCATTGAGATAACTAAACCATAAAACTGGGACAATGACTACATTTTTTATAGTGTTACACAACTAGGTACCATCCTTATTTATAAGGAAGTTACTGTTAATGGTTACTCAAAGGTACAGTGTGTAGAATTTGGCTGCATTTTGCCAAACAGAAACCATCTAAATGGGATATAATATTTATATATTTATGTGAAGTATGTTAAAATAAGTGCACAATCATCCCCTTTAAACTTTCATTTTCTTTTTACAAAATTAAAAAAAAGCTTTTTAAATTTACATTACCGCAGGTCGCCCTCGCGGAGGCTGACATAACGAACCGCCATGTTGTCTACGGCAACATTTTGGGGACAGAAAGAGCGAAACACAATTTTTAAATGCGAACCTGCCCGCCGGTCCTGAAAGCTACCTGGAAGGCAGGTGGAGAAGAAGACTGACCTACAATCTATAAAAATAATGGTTACAAAAATAATTGAATAAACCCTCACCTCGTCACTGCTGTAAATGATGTCCAGCTCACAATCCTTTTTGGTCTTCACAGGCTCTCGTCGCTTAATGATGTGAAGTTTTGGTAACAGTTCGGCTCATTCTAAAATCTGAATGCTAGATGTCCCTAAAATTCCAAATTCTACACAATGCACCTTAAACATATACGTCTACATTTTCTCCTCTCTCTCTCTCTCTCTGTGGAGAGTGACTGGTACACTGGGCCCTGAGCAACGTCATCCCCACTTCCCTCCTGATTTTCATTTGTCGCATCTGATTGGCTACACAGAAACATGTGACCGAAACATGTGCACGTGTTTTAATAAAGACACATTGTCCAGTTTAGACTAAAGCGCCACTGTGTTTCAGTCCCAGCTAATGACTAGCACTAGCAGACGTTTTTATCTCACAACAAGTAAGCCTGTCCCTGTAACTATCAAATATTCATGCCTTACCTGGGTGGCAGAAGAGCGACATCGTTTTCTGTTGCAGAAAGCTTTCCGTGTTGGTCTCAGTGCTAACTGTAATGAAGAAATGCTGGGCATTTCTGACAAAAGAGCTGGTCTGGCTATGGCTAAGCTAACCAGTCTGCTAGCAGAGTATACAAGCATTCACACAACAAGCAACCCTTTCCCCCTTCAACTATCACTCACTCAAGCTGTAGCAGGCTGGCAACGACACCGTTTCTGTCGCAGGAAGCTTTTAGTGTTGCTGTCTTCGCTTGTTTTAATAAAGAAATGTCCAGTTTTGACAAAGTGCTGCTGTGACCAATTCAGAGCTAATCGCTCCAAGCAGTCATTGTACATAAGCATTTACAGAACAAGTTACCTTTTCCCCCTCAACTATCACAGTCATGCCAAAGCAGGTCAGCAGAAGAGTGAAACATCTTTCCCAGCATGAAAAGCTTATAGGGTTGTTTTAATTCTTTTTCTTTTTCATACAGTAATGTGGCCTAGTTCTGGTTAAACAGAGGCCATGCTAAAGCTATATCTGAGTATTTAGAGCAGTGGAGGCAGCCGTTAGAGGGCTTTCAGCACAAGAAAAGCCCACCCCTGGTACAACTCTGTATGTATGGCTCTAGTTAACACAGTGGAGGCAGCCATCACTGCCAGTATTTGGTACAAGCAAACGCAACTCTGTATTGTAAGGCTTATAAATTAGCTTCACTCAGTCAGTTACTTACTTTTTTTACTACTTATATACATACTTACTTACTTACTTACTTACTTACTTACTTACTCAGACACAGACATTGCCATGTGTAGGGCTGACCTCAGTGGTCAGCCAAAAAATAAGGTATATTTAAAAGAAAATACAATTATGTAGACAAAATTGCTTCTTTAATTTAGTTCATTTACATAGCCCATACAGTGTCTGAAAATACATATGCTGGCCCTTGTAAAAATGTAGTTTATGACCCCTGCAATACGGTATGATACAGTACAATACAATACGATACAATATGAAACCACATGATATGATACAATATGATATGACACGGTGTATTGACCTATTGTGCTGGCCAATACAACATCATATAACTTAACAAGATATGATAGGAAACAATAAGATATGATTTCATATGATATGATACAATTTATTAACCTTTTGTGCCAGCCAATTCATCATACAACTTGACTAGGTCTGATATGATTTGATATGGTACAATAAGATATAGTATTATGCTATATACAATATATATATTTTTTTCCACTTTGGGGAAATAGTCATGGACTCAAGCTCTACGTATATTAAGCTGCCTCTGTCAAAGAATCAAGTTTAAAATAAGATAAAATAAAAATAATAGAAACAAACAATAATCCATATGTAAACAGTGACGCCAGTATCAGTAAATACCACATATAACATATGATGCATGCCACCCATGTGATCAAAATCTGCTGTAACAGGATAGATAAGACAGAAAAGGAGTCATTCCACATTTTGGATCATCTGAAAATTATTGAAATATTGCTCACAAATGCAAAGACTACAATTTAAAGAATGGCCAAATGTTATTTCTTATAAGAATTTAGAGCACAATTGCCATTTATCTAATACAACCAATCAACTCTTTTTAAAAATGTTTCTCAAGCACAAATAATCCACTCTGAGGTGTCAAACTTTTGGCACGCTAATTAGCTGAAGATACTGTGATAAATTGAGGCTGAAAGAATAACCAGTGATAATATTTTTGCAATGCTTTATCTATGAGGGCAGTTGATCGGGCAAAGTCTGGAGTCAGGACAGAAGCCAGACATCATGTCCTGCCTATTAGCTCCACACTGCCAGGCTCATCTATCTTTATTGGTCATCCATTAGCCTGCATTAAAGGGAGACACAGGATAATAGCAGTAATGATGCTGATGATGGAATTAGACTGTGGGTACACACGTCATCATCACAGTGTCATGCTGGGAATCATAAAGAGTTCCCACTGACAGACAGACGGACAGATGGACAGACAGATTAAATAAACAGCACTATTATGACTGTGATCACTTTGGGAGTGTAAATATGTGGGGCTAACAAATATGTTGAGGAAAAAAGAGAACAAGATGAGGTAAAAAATGTCTATGTGCTCTGAGATGTTTATGCATTTTAAAGCACGTAGACAACCAATCAAAAGGCAGCACCTGTGCCAATTTGCAGGACGGACAGATGCTGGTACAGGTGCGTGTGTGATAATGCTTGGCAGGGACACCAGACCAGGCAAAAATGACGAAGCCAGGCATTAGACAGGCGGGATGGAGGGATCATTTAGGCGACTTTATGGGAAGATGCACAAAGATTAGGGAAGCAGCGAGCAAAATGAAGATAAGGGTGTCTGGTTCTGAGATGACGGAATCAGAGGAGCGTTTACGTCTTTCATGGGCGACGCTCCACCGCGATCAATCACAACTGTTTACAATCGGTGGCTGAAACCAGCTTCCTTTTTTTGGTTGCAGGCGTCTCACTAGTCCTTTTCTTATTATGGCTCTTAATTAGCTCCGCATGAGCTACTAATCAAGCATGAAGAAGGCATTCACCAATTTAAAAAGTGATAGCCCATGAAATGAACAGCACAGCTTCGAACAAGCACATCACTTACTAAAGCCTGCAGGGCCTTAAAAACAGACCTACAGACTAAAGACAAACGAATAAGAAAAAGAAAGATACAAACACATTCAGAGGAAAGCCTAACTGGGAGTAAATCCTTCATTAAGTATTTTGAAAGGTATCAGTGCTGGCTCTGCTATCATGCTGCGTTTACTCAGCAATCCACGCAGGAGACATTGATCTTCTTCACTTCTTCATAAGAAACATAATGACCACCAGAGAAATCCTGATCATATTTCAGCACCAGTCAATGCGGTTCATTAGGGCCACTATACCTCCTGTTGCCACCCTGTATTGATCTTACTAGTGTCACCAGATTGCCATTCTCCGCTAACTAGATAGGAAACTCACAAAACTGTAATTTAAACAGTGGCAAGTCAAATAGAGGGACTTTAGGGAACAAACAAGCAAGAATATCTAAAGAGATTTCCCCATTTATGTGACAGGGCTGTCTGTCTCTGTGCCCTCTCTGCGTCGGCATCAAATGTCAGACACGACAGAAGAAATCCTAAAAGTATCAAGGCTGTCCCCAGGTTTCAGAGAGAATTTTTTCTTATGCCTTTAATACCTTTTTCCACCGTCTCTCCTCGTCTAATCTCCACTTATCTGGCAGCCAGGTGAGCTGCAGCACATGGCTGGTGGGCAGGCTTTGGTCTGTGGGAATACAGCTCATCCTAATGGTATTTCTCCCCTCTTTTTCCTTCCCTTTACCCTTTTTCCTCCAGGGCGGATGTCAGACAGAGACCGAGGTAGCCAGAGAACTTCTTAGTGTTGCTGTAGCTGACAGCAGGGGAGGTGGGGGGTAGGGATTGGACGAGCGACTGCAGACGATCGTCATGCAGAGAAGGGGCAGCCGGGCTCACAGGTGCACAGCATCTGACAGATAATAGCAGATAAAACGTGGGCTAACCTGCAGCTTGCTCCTCGCTAAGGGAGGGGAGACCTGTAGTCGTGAGTGAGGAGGGGGCTTTGACAACTAACAGCCTTTACTTAACCACACACCAGGCAGAATCAGACCCATTTCCTTGCACACACAAGTCAAGGACAGACAAGGTCACCACCACAAATCCCTGCACAGAATCCCTCCTGCAGCTTACTGTACACTTGGAGGAGGTTAAGATTGATTTGGGGCTTAATACAGAGTGTTTGCGCAGCTGTTGTATCTGGAAAAACACATCAAAACCCAGCAGTTGTCTTATTAGCTTTTTTATTTCACCATTTCTTGCTGCTCTTTTATTACTTGTGTATTAATTCCAGTTGAAAGAGCTGTGAGTCTCCCAAGTACGATAAAATTTGTTTATTGCACTGAGTTTCCTAGCTTGTATCTTCATATTATTCATGTTTTTATTCATATCCAAATCTGATTTTCATCTTAGCACGCAAATCTAAACCAAATGCAAACACAATTTCATGTGTTTGAGCTATAATAACATTGACCGAAACCTGTTTAAATCTCAAGTAAGGAAAAAAAGAAAACCAAACAAAACATTTGTCTGTAATCATTTCTCCTTAAATCTCCATTCTTCCTGGCACTAACCTGGCTGGATGCCTGCTACACTCCACATAGAAAAAAATGTATAAACACAACATCTCACATCGTGTTTTCAGCCAGGACACTCACCCACTGACGGTGAAAAAGTATGCCACATGTCATGCATCTCCTCCACCGTCCAGATGCAGCATGCCAGCTGATGTGACGCTGGGAAACAGTCAGTGTCTCACTGCTGAAACACATTTAGCTGTGTGGAGGAGAAAACAGTCAAGACGAATCTAGCTATCGGCTACAGCACAGCCTGAGACATACAACCTGACAACTTCTGTTCTCTGTGAGCTGCTGTCAGACAGGCAGAGAGGACACATAGGTGTCATTTATCATGTCACAATAATCAGGTGTCTACTATGCAACAATACCTTGCAATACCATAAAAAATCATTCCAAATATGGACTATTTAAACTGATGACACAAAAATGCACAGAATTCAGACGCTGAACACCAGGGGGAGCTTTAGTGGGCAAAAAGCCCACCTGCCCTGATTGAGGTCAGGTGTGTGAATGTTTTTTGGCAGTGTCAGCATTTTGAAGTACTATGAATTTGTTTCATGTGTATTTAGAAGTGATGGCCTAATCTGATCCTGGTATCAGATATCAGTATGAACAAAAATTGTCCCAAGGTTTGCCCAAGGACTCACTGACATGCCACTACAGGAGACTACGGGACCAAACCCATGACCCTCCAATGCTGAGACGACCATCTCTACCTACTGAGCCACAGCAGCCACTCCAGAAAACATCAAAAACCATCTCATGCAGCAGCAACTCGAACCTTGTCCGGTACCAGTACACAACAGTACCCATTTTTGGTACTTTTGTGTGTGAATAATATGCAGTAATAAATGTTATGGAACCTCAAAACATCTGAATTTTAGATATTTATTTCTCAATATCAAAATACTATCAAATATAAAATACATCAAAACAACATCAAACACTGTTTGTGAGGTAACATCACAACTGTTATTACAAATTACTCCAACATGGAAAACCTAAACTACTGTAACTACTCAGTGGTTTTTCTTTATATTGCACAAATTAAAACCTAGTCCCACTACCTCCTTTTCCTCTAATTTCCCCTCTTAGAAAAATGTGTGTTGGGGTCCATGGAGGGCGAATACGTTTAAAACAAATGAACAATAGAGTATGGAGTCAAAATAACTGAATAAATAGATAAAGGTATAAAATCTTACCAATTAAAGTATTACAAATGAGAGTAAACAAACTACTTCCTTTACTATGAACTACGTTTACTGCACATCTTTTTTCATGCAGTTCTTTTTCCAGCAAAACTAAGATGTCATCTTTCCCTGGTAAGAGCAGAGTCTTCTCCTCACTCATCAATCAATCATGTGCCCATCCACGCAGGAGCATAACGGAGCTGTAATATGAAAAAACATGACACACCCGAACCGTGCACACTGGGTCCGTTACGTTCTATATGTGTTTACTGCAAAAAATTAATAGAATGTTGCAAATTGTTTAATCTGCTATGAAAATAAGCATCGAGGACGAGCCTGTGGCTCTGTCACTCCTTCAAAATCACTCTGAAGTCATCCATCCTGACAACAGAGCGCTTCATACGGCAACAGCTGTGCCAAGTTGGAGAGATGGAGAGCAACTTTTAGGACACACTCACACTAGGCAAGTCGTACTGTGTCTTATTAATCCAGTGTCTGTTAGGTGACTGAGAGAACAAACGTATGCCTTTGTACAATATTGCTAAGGTTAATACACAAATGCATTGATAAACAGTGTTGTTGCACGGAAATTAATGTAACAAGAATCCAGTCAACTTGGTTAGTCAATTGCACATTTGAGAGACAAAAAAGGCACAACACAGAAAGTCACACACGCTTACATTAACAACAAATAGCATATACTATATAGTTATGTTTATCACTTCCTTTGACAGCTTCTGTCCTGAGTGTGACTCTCTGTACCCAAAGGAGGAGTCAGAAGATGAAAGCTCCAGACCGGATAGGGAAACATTGTATGACGGGTTCCACCCTGTAAAGATAAATGTCATACACACCCAAAACTCATCTCTCATCTCTGCCCTGCATGGTTTGATCGAGAGACTCAGCTGAGTATATTTATACTTCGCATGTGGTTTTTGGAATAAAGTTTGAGTCGAGAACTGAACTTAATCCTCTCTTGTCCTTCTGTCCAACAAAGAACTGATGCTGTATTTATCACCTTTATCTAGTATATTTCCATGGTCAATATTCACATAATAAACGGGCAAATCGCGGTGTTTAAAGTGAGGATTCGGTACAAGAGAGAGAGAACGCGAGGGAGGGGGGCGAATGAGCAGAAAGCAGTGGGAGCCTATCTGAATCATCAATCATCACACTGCTTCCTCAGATTAGAAGTTTTGCTGAGGTAAACCTTGAACTTATTGTCACAATTATTGCAGTGTAATCTGCATCGTATTTTGAAAAGTGGAGCGCTACCTTGAACTGCTTCCTATCATCCATGCTTATTTTGTTGATTCAGTATACTGCTGCCGACGTCATTACCCTCATGAGTGCTATGCTGCGTTCGTGTCCAGCATGAAAAATGGACTACTCTTCCTCTCTCTTGCAGTCACAAGGATGCGTTTAGGTAACAAAACATGGTACTGTTTGATTTTACGTGAATTGGTACTCAGGAGTACCGATGGAATTAGGTCAGTACCTATAAAAGTACCGAATTCTGTACCCATCCCTAGTTCTCGGTGATGGTAAAAAAGCATCAGATTTTGCTGTAAAAGCCATAATAAGCTCATTAGCTTCTGCAGCATGAACACATCCCTGTAATCTGCCATTGTTGCTTTGGTTTGACATGTGCATGCGGCTTAAGTGGGCTATGCTGTGTATGATGTAATTGTTTTAGGAAAGACGCAGTTGGCTGTCCACATGGAGACGTAACGGCAAGCATTTTCAGATTTGTTCACTCTGGGACCCGGTTTCAAAAAGTAGCATTTACGGCCTCCCAAAACGCCATTTCCATGTGGATGAAACCCAGATACAACAAAAAATTGGGTGTATACATCTGAATTTGTATCAGTGTGAACTGGACCTCAACTCCAACTGACATCAAGGAAGTGCCTAGTAAAAGAGGGGAAAGCCACTGACAAAGGGGGAGGGAGCAGAGTCAAGCCCAACACATGACATCCAGTGTGTGTGTCGCTCCGCAGCCAAGGTCAAGCTCAACGCCATCTCTTTTGTCTAGGCCTTTTCACCCCTGGTGACACACCTGGAGACCGGTTAAGGCTTACTCGCCACATCTACATCTTACTTCAATTTTGGCCCACACATGCCCAAAAGTTCTGCACAGTACTGTATATTAATAAAGAAATAATAATCATTTATTTATGAGCTTACTTTAGAAAAAGGAAAATTAGGAAACTATTTTTAAAATCATGATAAGATAGTTCAAATCCAGTATTAGGATATGTATCATATCTTGATTTCAGCATCTTTCAAATTGCTCTGACAATCACTGAATATGATTGTTGAATACTGTGAGCTTTATCTGGTGTCTTGTTGTGATTGGCCTGTTGAAATCAGAGTCGTTTCTCTATTGAGATCAATGCAAAGACACTCACTCCCACAAAAGACAGCGCAGTGACTGAATGTGATGAACTATTTTCTAATGTTGACCTGGGATTTAAGTGTCTGGTTTGTTAGAGTTTCCTATCAAAGACTGAAGCTGCTGTCCTGTAGCTGAACTTTCTAATGTGCCAGTGAAAGCAGGGCAATTAAAGGCAGGGTTTCCAGATGGAAATCAATAATGTATCAAATTTTTATTTATACATACAGTACTCTGCATGCACACCCGTTGGGCATACATGATCTATGAGTAGATCTGACAGAGGGAAGGAGGCAAAGACTGAGAAACGGCAGATAATGACCTTGACCTTGGCAACAGGTATCTCCTGGCTCATATGGGTATCTGCAGTGAATATTCTCAGCTGAAGGATTTATCAGAGTGGCAGACCATCATATTAACTCTTTGTATTAGTCATAGGTATCTTTATTGTTAACCCACAGGCGCTAACACTTAGCATCCAATAAGCTCTAAAGCAAAGAGGATGCAGTAGGTTGTGAATAATAGTGAGGCAGTGGTTGTTTAGAGAGACAAAGTCCTGGCCCCTCCATACACACACAAAACCACACACATCCACACACAGGGTCCAAAACTCAATCCAGCAGCCATAACACAGAGACAGAGTGGCATCAACCTCTATTATCTAGTCCCTATGCTGCTAACACAAAAGGCTCCCTGGAACAAAAATCCAATCAGTCCTCTCTAGGAGGATTTGCTCCACAGAAGTGCTCAGCAACACTGGTGGCTCTGCTGGTGACAAAGAAATAATCTCAGAGCCCACAGCCTGTTCGCAGCCTGTTTACTGCCTCCATCACATCGCCCTTTTAGAAGGAGGACACGCAGACAGACTCTTCGCTCCTCTTGTTGTCATTTACTGTCCTCTGAGTTTAGCACCCTCAATCTCTCTCGCCGTCTCTGCATGCAGAAACATGAAACACATGGCTGACTGTGTGTACAGTGCGTGAAATTACCGTATTTGCCACACAGGGACTATTTACTCTGAGCATTAGTAATATAGGCTTGACAAAAAAGACCCTTCAGACATAAAAGCTAGAGACAGGTTTGGAATAATTGTTTGATGACAAATATTTTCAGACTATTTTCAACATTGTGCTGCTCCCACCCCTCTTTGCCCCCTTTCTTCTTCTCACCCTCCCTTCCTCCCAGCTCCTATCTCTCACAGTCCTCCACTCTTTGTCTGGTGAATTATCACACTCATTCTCCATTCATTAGCATGCTGCTGCTTATTTAGCTACGCCACTGAGAAGCCTTCAAGAAAATCAACTGGAAAATACTCAATATAACGCGGCCAGCCCCCCCCCCCCCCCCCACCACCACCACCACCACCACCATCACACCTCCTCCTCCCCTCCCTCCCCTTTCCTCCTCCCTCACTCCAATCCTTCATCTCGTCTTTGTTTGTTTTATGTGTGTTTTTTTTTTTTTTTAGCCCACATCAAAATGGAAGCATAGCCAGCCCATAATGAAGGGGAGGGAGATAAAATATGCAAATTCACACAGAAAGGATATAATTAGGGCAATAATAGGAAGTGTTGTTTTCACAGCTGCTCATTTACACAAAACACAGATTTTTTTTAAATAATGTTCTTTGCATTCTTCTTCTCCTGTCCTCGTCCCTCCCTCCCCTCCTGAAGGTGCAAAGCCTAACAAGTCCACTCCAAACAAATCACTGCAGATATGCAGGCAGGAAACCATACATTCACACTAATCAAGTCATACAGAGATTTCTATTAGCCCAGATGCACCACAGAGCTGGACGGCAAGCAGGAGGCTGCATACATTTTAAGACCTGAATGGGAACCATCATTTATGAACAGTAAAATGATTGTAGATATTGGCCAAAATACAAGACTTTTTTATTTCCTTGGTCTGCAAACAAGTGAGGTTATCTTGTATTTAGGGTCAAGATTTTTAAATGTTTATATACCTTTACAACATGAGTACATCTCATGACAAACTGGCACTTACAACTGGAGCATAAGGGGAAAACACAACAATCATCCAGAACAAAGTAGTTGTAAGTGATGCATGCCGTAAATGCATGGATAATAGAGCAATGGAAATGCCAGTGTCTTAAGAGAGGAGAAGTGCATATGTGTGGGCATGAAAACTGTAGACCATTTAGATCATCAACTGGTGGCCAAGGGGCCATATCAGGGCCCCCCAAAGCCCTCATCCCGCCCAAAGAGATGAAGGTGAAGAAACGCTCCAAACTAAAAAAATAGCAGAACTGATTACTATGTTGTAGGAAAGCCAACATGTAATGTTCTTATATGTACATGCAGGGTTAAGATTTCTAAAGAAAAACAATGCTTATTTACTCTTTAATTTTTTTTCTAACAGTCTGTCTTGAACAGGGGTTCATCCTATAATCAGGGTTGTTACACAGGTAAATATGATACTGAATTATTCTTAACAAAAATGAAATGATTTGAAATGAATCCATGAAACGATAGGCACAATCAGCGAAGACACCCCTAATCTCAATTGTACCCATATGCACTATGCTAAGTTACATAACCTACCACATGGCCTTTAGTTGCCACAGCACTGCCACCTGCAATAGACTCAAGCTCTGCACATGCAAGCACCAGGTAAGGTAAGGCATGGCAAAGCAAGATTATTTGCATCATTCATAGTTAAAAACAGAACATTTGTGACAAAGAGAGCCAGCAAAAGGCATAAAAATGAATATTTCCTAAGGTAGACTGATATGTAGAAACATCAGGACATCAGAGGGGTTGTCAAGCAGGACTTGCCTTTTGGAGGTGTTTTGTTTGTTTAATCTCAATGAATGAGGCCAGACAATAAACTCCAACAAACCATGGCCACCTCTAAACAAGGCTGCCCATAAGGAGGGGATAAAGTGGGAAACTTTCTGAGGGCCTGCCACATTTGGGGGCCAATAAAGATTGGAAAAACATGGCCCCTCATAAATTTAAGCAATAACAACAATTATATATTCAATAAAAATAACCCAGATAACATATTAAAGCTACAAAAATGCATTTTTTTTCATCTTCATTCTTTCGTAAAATGTTCTTTCTTCTTTGTTTTTCAATATTAATGTCCTGGGCTTACCTAACTTAAGTATTAAGTAATTTTTTTGGACTTTGAACAGTCTCTTAAAGCATACTGGAAAAAAAGACAAGAAAAAGGACATGAATATTGACCTGAACAAGGACTTTTTTTAAGTTGGCCTCAAAGTTGATCGAGCCTGGCTATGGAGGCAATTGTAAGCCAGGATTCCAGCGCTAATGTTATTTATTTATACATTTTTATTAGTAAATCAGATCCAAAGAGGGCCCTTAAACTTAGTCTGTGAGGGGGCCCTCAATGTCCTGGAAGGCTACATTACCAAGTAACACCAACAGGTGGCAATATAAGGGCATGAAAAAGAAGACTAGCTAATTCATATTTCCATTCAGACAACGTGGTTTCTTTAATTTCGTTATATATTATTTCAAGGGAAGACCAAGTCAACATAGACCCAATACAAATCAATTTGTCTATTATTAAGCTTGAACTAAACATCAGACAACCTAAGCAGCAAACAGGGTTGAACAGATGAAGTTACCTACAGGCACAAGTGCGAATATTGTTTGACTATTTTCTGTGTGCGTGTCAGAGGTGGCTCTGTCTTGAAATCTGGGCCGGGATGGCTTGGGAAGCTTGGGGTCACCTACAGTGGGAATGCCCTGTGCGCTCTGTACAACTCTTTGATAGAATGAGTTGAAGGTCGTGTCCCTTTGCTTTGATTGTAAACTCCCCAGCAGGGCTTCGATGTGCTTCTTAACATCAGAAGGTGACAACTTTGGTGACTGGATGGCTAAATTTATCTCTTCCATAGGAGCCATAACATCCACAAATAGCCGCAGTGTATTATTTTTATATGAATCATTTATTAAATGATTCATTAAAATCCATTTAATCTTGTCATTTGAGCTTTTTATTCTGAAAATGTGCACAGACCTTGTCTGCTGTATTGAATGACATAGTGGACTTGCCTCTGGCAACATGGCAGTTACATCAGCATCTGGCCTTCCAAACTCCCGTAGCATATTATGTCTGTGCAAAGTGATACTTGAATTTGGATCATAAATTGATTCAGTAAAATTAATGTTATGTAATCGCTGTGCTTGTTAGTCTGAAAAGTCACATATTTTTCGTCTACTTATATTTCCTTATGTGTCGAACTTGCCTATATTAATATGCCGGCGATTCACAAAGAAAACAATGAAGAAGCCGTTCAAGTTCAAGTGACTTCCGGTATTAGAAGACGAGGTATGACAGCGCTCATCCGACATCCGGTGTGAAGCGGAGGTCCTCCAATGCATCCAGGTCCCTCTCCAAAAAGTTGCAAAAAAAAGCCTCCTGACTTAGTATACACACTTATTGTTTTGTGTTTGTTGTACACAGATAAAAAAAGGCCACTGGCTACTTTATTTCGATCAATTAAATGAGACCTGGTGCAGTAACATAAAGTTTAAACACTTTATTCTTTTGAAAAGGAGTGAAGAGGTCAAACTTAGCATTTCAAAGAAATGCAGTGAGCATGGCTAAAAGGTGTTAAATATCAGTGCACAAACAGAACAGAGACAGAGCCGGGATGAAATAAGAAAGCCGACTGAACCAAAAGGTACTCCGTACACATGAGGGGTTAAGTTTAATAATTCATCTGCATGAGTAATAAACAAGATAGATTCCTGGTCTGATAATAAATCTGGCACCACACCAAAGTGTAAATAATCTCTAAGAAGTAAGCTCTGCGTAGGAGTTAGAGGCTGCAGTGAAAAACCTACTGTACCGGTTTATGACAGAACTCTATGAGTGCAATTTGGAAGAGGGCTGAGAAAAATACATCATAGTCAAAACAACAGCAGCACCACAACAAAGACACAAATCCATGATAGATCACTGTATTGTTTGGATGGCAGCCCAGAGACTTTCATCTGAAGAAATAGAAGTTATTAAATGGTTGAAAGAAGGCCAGGCTTCTGAGTTGTGTAAGTAAAAGTAAACTTGGTTGACCCCATGCACCAAGAAATGTCTGCTCTCTGATGCATGCTATGCAAATAGAAATTCTGTTACGTCCATTCATACGTCCATCAGTTTTCTTCTGCTTATCAAGGACCAGGTCAAGGTGGCAACAGGCCAAGCAAGCCAGCCCAGACATCCCTCTCCCCAGCAAACCTTTTCCAGCTCTTACTTGGGGATTCTGAGGCCAGATGAGATATATAATCCCTCCAGCAAGTCCTTGTTCTACCCCGAGGTCTCTTTCCAGCTGGCCATCCCCGGAAAACCTTCACAGGGAGGCGATCAAGAGGCATTCTGATCAGCTGCCCGAACCACCTCAGCTGGCTCCTTTCAAGGCAAAGAAGCAGGGGCTCTATTTGGAGCCCCCTCACAATGCTCAGGCTCCTCACCCTATCTCTAAAGCAGGGCATACACTGTGTGATTTCAAGCTGATCCTACGACAGTAGGACAGTAGCATGATTCATGTGCTCACACCATACAGTCCAATGGTCGTGCCTGACCAGAATGCTCACACTGTATGAGTGAAGTCGGGATGGAGTGTGACAGAAATCTGTGGACAAAAGTCTCACACACTGAGGATGAAGTGTTTCCAGTCATATTATCTTGATCTCTCTCTCTCTGTCCCACACACACAAACAGCATCACCATCTGTGTCAGCTGCAGGTCCGCGGTTAATATTTCCTGCCCATTTATTTCCTTTATCATAGCAGGGGTGGAGGGGCATCAGAAAGTCATTCCAGCTGTTGTCATGGTAATAAAACCCAATTAGTGCAATTTGCACCACACATATGTGGTATTTGCGTCGCCCAAGATAAACTGGCATCTTCTTGCATCTTTACATTGACTTTACATGTAATTAACTCATGCAAGTGATTTTACTCGTGTCTAGTGTGAACACAACATAGGAGTTGGATGTGCCAAATAAGCATGGCCAAGGGTCTCATCTGGGTGGGTAGCAGGTTTGCCATGACCCCCTGTCAGTGCTGAGGATGTCCCAAGGGCCTGAAAACTCCCCAGTGGTCTCTAGGCACAAAAAGACCTAGACAAAAGACATACCACTGAGCTTGACCTCGGCAGCCTGGTGACACGCATACCTGTCAACATGTATCAAGCTTGAATCCCCAGTACATGCATAAGACTTATGCACATGACTGTATTTTATTCTGCTCATTTAAAATGTGTGTGGTTCTAGGTTTTTTTTCAAGCACACTGGATCACTCCTAAAACATCTCACACCGCAGCAAAATCTGGCAAATCATTCTTAAAGAACCATAAAAAAAATTGTGACTTTGTTTAGGTATGATGGTGGGGAGAAGCGGGCCAAAACTGTTTCAATTCAAGCAACAGGATTTTCATTAAAACTGCACTGGTGAAACACATCAGAAATGCTAATTTTATCTTTTAATTCCTTAGGCCTACTTCAGGAAGCTAATAACTTGACCTTAAGAGGTTTTTCATTTTGTAGCTTGTTAGCACATTTTCTACCTGAAGATTGATGATGCTGGAATGCTGCACAGTCCCTCGAATTAATATTAATTTCATCAGTAATTACTGGAATTTGGCACTTAGGCTAATGTTTATATGATGCCCTTTTATTGGCTATGTGATATGAGGAACCAGTAAAAATGCTTGTACATTTTGTTTCTTTCTTCTTTAAATAAAAAGTGTAGGATTGTGTTTGTCACCTGCTGTTTGTCACTGAAAACACCTGCACTCATCAGGTTGATCCATGGAAAAAAAATATGGTTGACATGATTATGATACTGACAGTTATCGTCACACTTGAAGATTCATGTGTAAACTTACAGTCTAAGACATGGCGTTTGAACAGGAAGAGGAGCTGGCTGTGCAATAATGTGACCTCTGACACTGAGATATGTCTGGTGTTTTTTGTCCGAGTAAAACAAAGCAGAAAAGAATATCTTTAGAGAGAGGGAGAGAGAAAACCTCATGAAGAACATTTCTATTGTGTTTGGACAGAAAGAGCTGAGAAATGAAGACATAAACAGAAAAGTGATAGAAGGAAACAGGAAAGTGAGGAGAGATCTGAGAGCTGCCTATTATCTCCATAGTGCTTCGTTGCTTTGGACACACATGCATGAAGCTAAAAGTGTGCGGACACGTTCACATTCTCGCACAAAACCTTCCTCTTAAATCTGCCCAGATCTCATGAATATGATTGACCTTTTTTTTTTCCACTGTAATGCTGAGAGCGCATAAAGGGGAAAGGAGAAACTAAACAGAGGCGAGCTGAGTTAATTTAGAACAACACTTTATTGGCTGCTGACTGCAGATATGGAAAAGGACAATCTAATCAATAAACTAAAGGAATGACAATAGCCTCTCAAATCAATGTCTGCACCCCATTTTCTCATGGTGAAAAGACAAAGCCTTCAGCGCAGGTGTTTTTGTTGTTCTGTTTGCACCTGTGCGTGTGCTTTGAGTGTATGTGAGTGAGTGTATTTGGCTGCTGCTGTGTTGGAACAGTTGCTAGGACTAATCATTATTTAGTTGTGGCGGGGCTGGAAAGGTCAGCAGTCTGAAATGTCAGGCTGTGTTCAACAGGAGCCAGATGCAGCCGTGCGCTGCTCAAGTGTCCAATTAAAGAGGGCCGAGTGAGGTTTGAGTGGGTCTGCGTGTGGGAGCGAGGGTGTGTGCATGAAATGAGAAGGACAGAGACAGGAGATAGTGCGTGTTTTCTGTTGTTAATCCTCTGCTTTCACACAAATAAATACAATTAATACATGTGTAGGTGTGAATATTTCTTCAGAGGAGCTAATGAGCGCTGTTAGAGCGAGGCTAACAGAGCAGCACCGCCACAATGTGTATGAAATCAGTTTCTCCCTCACACTCAGTACGTCATGAGGCCATTAGTTTGTTCTCACCCTGTGTTTCCTTCTGGTGTCCATGAGATGAAGATAAAAATGATAAAGAAAGGGGGGAACAATACCAGAGAAAAAGGGCAGAAATAAGAGGACAAAGGGGATGTGACAAAATAAGATCGCTCATAAATAATAATGGATAATAGGAGATGCTTAGTCAAATGAGCAGAGTGAGAGAAGGATGACAAGGAGAAAGGGAGCGAAGGAGTGGAAACTCCTTTAATCTGCAGGCAGAAGGAGAGGGTGTCCTGCCTGTTTCCCTATCAGAGTCATTCATCTGAGCGCCTCACCTGCTCTTCATACAGCCATCATAATTACCTCCACCATGCTTAGTGTGTGTGTGTGTGTGAGCACATGTCCGCTCACCCACTGTGAATGGTAATGAGCAGTGGGGCAGGATAAAATATGTCTGCCAAGTTAAGAATATAATAGACTTCCTTTCAAGGCCACACGTAACAACAGTCTGAATAATGACCTGCAATAATTTACACAGCACACAGAGTGCCACGCTGGTCAGAGGAAGACGCCTTTCAAAGAGGAATAATTGAAGGCTATTTCAGCCTATCCAGGGCCCCTTCATGAGTGTGGACCTGAGAGAGGGGACTCCTGCTGTGTACTGGAATTTACAGTACACTCATTCAGGATCATAGAGGATTTAAAGCTCCAAGGAGGAACTTTTAGTTTACATTGATTTTCAGAGGTGTCACGTAACGAAGTACAAATACTTTGTTACCTCACACAGGTATAAATTTTGGGCATCTGTACTTTATTGGAGTAATTAATTTTCAGCCAACTTTTTACTTCTACTCCTTACATTTTAAAAATAGCCTCATTACTCCTATTTCATTTCAGCTTGTTTTCATTCCGGCTAGCCATTGTTCAAAAAAACACACAAAAAAAAACCCCAACCAAAAACCTATCCAGATAAATCGCACCATCCGGATAGAGTGAATTTGATTGTGGTTGGATGAGAAGTATAAACACAACACCATTCCGACACCCTATTGGTTTGTACACAATCCATCGCACCTGCGCACATGACACAAATCCCATCACACTCCAGCAAGGAAATATCAGACGTATGTAGCCTAGTACGAAGATGTCCGTGGCAGGGACTCAAAAGAGCTCGAGCGAAATGTCCTAACCAAGCACCAGCGAGGACGTTGGTAGCCAGGAAGGTCAATACTTATAGGCAACTAGTCGTCATATCTTCCACTCCATGAAACACATGTTAATTCTCAGTATAGTACACATATATGGTTCTTGAATGTATTTGCATTGTACTAAAATGCGTTCATTTTCAATGGGCATAAATGTGGCTGAAACAGGTGCATCCCAAATTTTTCAACATTAACATTTTAATATAACATTATAGTCATTATGCCCTTTAGAAAAATGTGTTTTTGGGGAGGGGGGGTAGTGCTCTACAGGCCCCTGTGGCGCAGCCTAAGCTTTTGTCCTTAATAGCATTTCTTCCCCCTTACATTACTTTTACTTTTATAGTTTAAGTAGTTTTGAAACCAGTACTTTTACACTTTTACTTGAGTTGATGCTTCAACATCTACAGAAGTCTTTTTAAACTCTATTATCTATACTTCTACCTGAGTAATGAATGTGAATACTTTTGACACCTCTGTTGATTTTGGCATCCCCTGTGTGTCCCACAGGGGGGGTACCAGTGATGGTTTGATTATGATCATCCTCCATTCTTTTAACCATGTCCATATCGCTCCCTGTGAGCCTGCTGATAAAAATATAACTAAAGTCTGTCACTGGCATCACTAGTTAATACACAGGCAACACTGTCATTTTCAGTCTGCTTCATGTCAGCTTAAAAACCCACAAACAGCTCAGTGGACAAGTAAAAAGTAATCTGCACGTTGTGTTATCAAACATTTTAGTTTGTAATTGTTCTATTTCACTGTTTTCATTACTTTTTGATTTGTAGCATGTTCTTTTTTCTGTGGTTAAGCTAACGTTGTGCCTAACAAAACTTTTTTTCTTTTCAAAATAAAAGCAGGATTTTATCAAAACAGGAAGTAAAGTACTCTTAGCTAAAGACAGCACAAATTGCAACAACAACCAGAGTCTCAACCCATTCTCAAAACTCCAAATGTTGTTGGGTCAGACATGACTTTAGCATTGACAAGCAAATATGGCTGGCTGCTAGCGACGTGTTACATCCGCTGTAGGAGCAGTTTTGGTCCAGCTCCCTCCCTTGTCAGTTCACAGGAGGGACATTGGGAACTATCAGATAATTTGGCCTTTGCTGACTTTGGTCCAAAGGGGGCAATCAGGCTAACAATTGGCTTGAATCTTGTAGTGTGAACTTCACTTTACACAGCATAAGCATCTAAAGTGGAACTCCTAAAAAGTATAAATGCTGTGATAATTACCAAGATTTCAGTGAGTCATTTTGTACATGCACTCCAGATTATTTCTTAATACATATGTCAAATTCTGTTTTTCCAAGAATGAGCACTTTGAAGCTGTCTCCCATCTCTAAGTCATGGTGTAAGGCCACATTAGTGAAACAGGGCAACACTATCTCTAATAATAATAATACTAAAATTAAGGATTATAAAGTGCATTTCTTTGCAATCTATGAAAAAGGTCTTTAACTCTGTTTTACTTTTTTTTTTAACTAAGCTTTTTGTTAAGCACTGTCTGAGGGAGCGTTACCTCCAATTTCAACATACAACGACTGCGCTGCGATCCGCCGGCAAATCGTATGCAGAGCACAAAGCTCCCTTTCTAGCCTATCAGAGCATTTCCACAGCCGGCACTCCAGTCCGGCAGTGGCACGTCCCTGGAGCGCCACTCCGCTCATTGGAGATATGCTGAAGATCTATTTTCAGCACTGGCTGCTGCCAAACAGCATCAAAACCCGTTGATCAGAAAGCTTCAGAAAGGAAGTCACAAGCGTAGAATATCCAGTTCTCTTAAAATACAACATGATACACAGACTCCCGGTCGTAAATCATCACCATGTCAACATTATGTCTCATCTTGCAGCAAGAGCAAAGGGTCACTGAGAGGTGGGTCACAGAGCTACAACGGTGCCATTGACAAGGAAAAGTTAACTTTTGAGGACATTTAGCCAAAGAATTTTACATAAAACCACAGATCCTTTAAGCAAACATTGACCTTTTATCTTCCTAATGTACTCACCCAGTGGTGGAAGCAATAATATCATGGACTTATACTGGAAAGGATGATAAATTAACCCCAAAAGGAAAAATCGTCTGCTGTTGACATACTATTCCTGCGTGAACTCACAGTTCTTCTGTGTTCTCTGCCTGCTGATCAGGGCTGTGCGCCGCAGCGCAGCACTCAAGACACTCTTCCATTGGGTGAGGTCGCTCGCCTCTGTTAGGAGCAAACCCGCGGCGCAGTCATCCTATGTGGAAATTGCGGATAAGAATTCAGAAATTTCATTGCCAGTAATTGAAAAGATTTCCACAAGGACTTCAAACATTACGACTTAAAATGTGATGCTGCAGTCGATCTAACCAGCAAAAACAGACAATGAAATTCTAATGATTTTGATGGCTAACTGCAATTTTTCAAGACAATATGTAAATGTACTTGTTTTTGCCACCAAAACTCGACCTTCAATAAGACCCCTACACAAGACTCTGTCTTGGTTGATGCTTGCATCTTGTGTTTTTAACCCTGTAGCTTTCGGCAAAGAGACCAATGAGTGATGCAATAACCTAAAAAGAGTTTATGTATTGATCTGTAAAATGCTATCACTATGGTGCTATCTCTTTAAATCACTATCACTATGATGCTATCACTTTAAATACAAAGTCCTTTTCAGTATTCCCAATCTGAAAGTAAACAAAATATAATGAACTGCACATGTAAAGATTTTGGAAGAGTTATCTTTAGACCCACAGAGCTCAGCAATTACTAAATTAATATTGTTTGCTTCAGGTAATGACCACTCTCCTAATCAAACAGTGCATGTGTGAGGGTGACAAAACCAAAAGAGATGTTTGTATTTCTGAAAAAAGACATCTGTGCAGCATTCCAGTAATTAGACCTTTTCATGAGGGCACTGAAAGAGTGACTGAAAAAAATCCCTCATCACTGAGACAACAATGCAAACCAAACAACTACACCCATCTGACCACTAAGATTTTTAGTGGCTTCTTAAGTCTAAAATGTAAAGACACAAACAGATTTAAACTACTCCAATAATGAACATCAAAGCCTAGATATAAATCACTGTAACACATCAGAAATGCTGTGGCATCATTTGGTATGCAGTCTAATCCTTCTCCTTGTTCTCACATGACCATAAAGGTGTTGCTATGAAGTTTTCTCACAATCTTTTTCCCCCTCTGGTTGCCCTCTGTTGAATGTGATTGGCAGGGGTGAGACTTGCCTCTGCCCAGGGCCTGAGGAACAGCTGCAACATAAACCCGCTAAATTAACCCGGCCTCCATGAGCCTCACATATGCATTATTCTAATCAAAGCACATTAGATCATCCAGATACTATAGACATATGGGTCTCTGTATCCTCTTTGCCGTCCCCATCTGTTTTCCCCTCCCCGGGTTTTCACATTTCTCCTTACTTTCCATCTCAGTGGCTCCCTCGTTCTCACGCCTGCCTCTCTTCAGTAAAAGACGAGCAGAGATTTCTAACAACTACTTTGTGACATGTTTGCACAACCTTGGAGTTCCACATGTGTTTCTGACTGCAGCATATTACAAGTCTGAGGTGCAGGTTTGACACGGTTGACACTACAATGCAGAGCATGTACACAGAGTTTACTTCTCATATACACTATATTGCAAAAAGTATTCACTCACCCATCCAAATAATTGAAATCAGGTGTTCCAATCACTTTCATGGCCACAGGGGTATAAAATCAAGCACCTAGGCATGCAGACTGTTTCTACAAACATTTGTGAAAGAATGGGTCGCTCTCAGGAGCTCGGTGAATTCCAGTGTGGTACTATAATAGGATGCCACCTGTGCAACAAGTCCAGTCATAAAATGTCCTCACTCCTAAATATTCCACAGTCAACTGTCAGTGGTATTACAACAAAGTGGAAGCAATTGGGAACGACAGCAACTCAGCCACGAAGTGGTAGGCCACATAAAACAACAGAGTGGGGTCAACGGGTTCTAAGGCGCATAGTACGCAGAGGTTACCAACTTTCTAAAGATTTCAACTTTCTAAACTAAACATGTACAAAGTACAACTTACATTTACAACACGGTTCATAAAACTTAGTATGGGACTCCCTGGAGATTACAGTGTCTTATTCAGTCTTTACCTTTGAAGTAAAAATAAAATAATTGTAACACAGGTATTCTTTTACAAGTAACTAAGTCACATATGCTGTTTGAGCTAGCTAACATTACCTTGCAAATGCAAATACAGTACTCGCGGATGGCGCAGACAATCCAAAAACATCAACTTCAGTAAAGCCTAAAACACAAATATCCTTACTTACCCTACCAGCAGTTGCAAGGTGTGAGCATGAGCACTAAATGTTTGAGTAGCGTTTCCTCTCACAACTCCTTTTCTCTTTTGGTGTCTCCCTCTCTCACTGAATCTTACAACAGTGATTTTCTGTGTCCGTCAGTCAATCAGCAAGCTTGGTTGGGAAATGACACAGGTAAGATAATAGTGCCAGATATGCAACACAAAATACAACAATCCACTGTCCACGTTTATGAATGAATTTAGTGAGCTGTGTGGTGTTATATAGCTTAATATAGGCTACAACAGGGATCATTTCTATGCAAACAGTAACATTTGGTACAGCTAGAACTAAAAGTGAAATATCAACATAACCCTCCCTGCAGCAGCTGCAGCCCCTCACCCAGTTTACTGCTTAGACTGAGAGTGAAAAAGAGTCACCACTGGAAAGAACAGCCATAATAGAGGGTGGGCTAGTTTCGGTGTTAAAACTACAAAGTGAACAACCTGTAGGCCTATCTGCTCTATTTGAAAAGTCACTGGATAAAAAAATAATGATTAAGAAATGTCTAACATTTTTGGTATTTCTCTGGTTTAGACCACAGGGATTCGAAAGTAACTTGTTTCTTTGATGCTGTATGAGCATGATTTTGTCCGTTATAAGCTCCTGATATAAACATCTTATGTAAAAAAAAAAAAAAAAATCAATAAGTTCATCACACAAATTCCAAATATTGTCCCCTAAAGAATGCACATTTCAAAATTCAAAAATATTTTCACAAAAGAAAGTTATTTCCATCTATTGCAAAGATAAAAAAGATAATTTGCATTTAGGAAGACAATTTAAAAAACGTAAGGAACACCAATCTCAAGTTCCTAAACTCAAATGCATCCGTAGACCTGCTCTGGAACAACAGTCAGAACAGAAGAATACAGAAAGCAACAGTGTTCTTTTCATCAACATAAATGAATTAACTTGTTGTTGCAGTCACAGATATCAAACCAGAAAAGCACTCAGAGAACGCAGACCTCCACCATTAGCCCTATCTCCCAATAGTAAAGAATGCTTTAAAAAATTCCTGGATCCAGATGGTGATCTAGATCACTCCCAAAATCTAATCAATTCTTCCTTATGCCATTTCTGACATGTCCTGAAAATGTCTTTAAAATCCGTCCATAACTTTTTGAGTTATGTTTCTAACAAACAAACTAACAAACCCTGCCGATCACATAACCTCCTTGGCAGAGGTAATAATAAAAACAGCTTGATATAGAAATGTTTATGAGACTACCAGGTGTGTGTCAGACTAAGCTGGAATAGTTGAATTGTCTTTGTCTATGAATTTAAGATGTGTACCTGTGTTTCAGGGACATTCACAGTTACGTATGCACTATGTGTAAATCTTATCTATTTTTGGCAAAAATGGGGAAATGACAACAATAAAATAGGCAATGAGTCAAAATGGAATAAAACTAATTTGGAGGGATAATAAAGTATATGTGTTTTATATCTACAGCTATGATAACCCACGCATACACCTCACATACAGAAAAATATGGACATAGACTGAAACCTATAGACTAACCCAGGGGCACGTGCTTGCCCTAATGACCTGTGACTTCAACTAAACTCATAAATTCCAGATTATTCCATTATAAAGCTCCAAGGCAATATTTCCATGATATCTGTAATACATTACACCCTAACCCAGCATCCTTTACCACACATACGTTTGCTCATGTAACCGCCTGACAGTCATCAAATCAGCACAAACTCTGCTTCAGGCTTCAGAAAAAGTTGTGTAACTTGCTGTCATGTTTTAGTCTACACAACACCATACTATGCTAAAAACCTCAAAAGGATGGTGTGGAAGCACATGAGGATAGTTTCATACAAGTGTTTGAGTGTAAAAGAACAGGAGCAGCGAAAGTGAGGTTAAACAAATCTTAGGGACTTACCAGGGTTGGTGATGGTCAACAGATCAAGACGTCGTTGTTGCTGGAAAAAAGAGAATATATTTAGATTAGCATTGCAGAAGGCTCATCAGTATTCAGTTTCTGTAATCATGTAGCATCCATCCAGTACATACACTACCACACAACCAATCCTTAAATTTCTTAGTTGTGCTACAAGTTAACCTTTTGTAATAGTTTGTCAACGCTTCAGTTACAGTCGGATATGGACGTTATTTCTGTTGAACTATAAAGACATAAATATGTGGCTGTCTGACCAAAAAACCAATTGCGACTGTGATGACATTGTAGTCAAATACATTTTCTTAATATGGGGTTGGCCCTCCTTGTGTAGCTACAGCAGCTTCCACTTTTCTTGGAAGACTTTTACAAGATTTTGGAGAGTTTTTGTGGGAATTAGTGCCCATTCATTCTATCGAACATTGATTAGGTCAGGCACTGGTGCTGGACGAGGAGGCCTTGGCCAGTAATTACTGTTTTAGCTCATCCCAAAGGTGCTTGATGGGGTTGTGACAGCCAGTCAAGTTTTTCCACAACCAACTCATCAAACCGTGTCTTCATAGTCCTTGATTTGTGCACTGGGGCACAGTCATGTTGGAATAGAAAAGGGCCTTTCCCAAACTGTTTCCAACCCCTCCACTCTCTCTCACTTTAAACACTGTATTATGTAGATATCAACCATAGAAATATAACAGCTGAGGGATTTTTAAGAAGTGACAGAGCTACAAGCTCATTCTCACTGCTTATTTTCATTGTATAATAAACTATTTTTGCAGTGAATACAAATCAAATGCAACATTCTTCGTGTGTATGGTTTGCGTGTGTGACATTTTTTCGGAATTTGGATCTGAAAAAGAGTCATTATGACTACAAAAAGTTCTGGTTGTATATTCTAAGTCACTTCTTTACCAAATTGTGCTTAACACTCCTGTAATGAACTTCCTGTTTGTTTTGCACCCCTGTGGACAAAGGAGTTCCCCTTGTGTCTTAAATGATACATTTTGTTCATATGTAAGAAGTGTTTTAATAAAAAAAAATCCCCCTGATTCATTCAAACATTTAAACCATGTTCTGATGGAGAATCTCTGCCTTTAAATAAGTAAAAAAAAAAAAAAAGGCTGTGTGTTTCTTCAGCCTGGCGTTAATCCTACCCTCCAGCTGTGGTGTCAGGCATTTCAGATGGATATAAACAAATAGCCAGTGTTGTTGTTAATTGTCTTGCTTGCTTAAGTATTCATACTAGTGTGTTTCATAGTCAGCTTTCAGGTAAAGGTAAACCTTGTTGTAATTCAAAGTCCTTTGTGAAGAACCAACAAGTTCGTCCGAATGAAAGTATTTTCCGCAGCACTCTGTCCATGTGTGTGTAAGTGTGACCTCATGGTGTTAAAGTGTGTTTGAAAGTGTGTGCAATTTTACACTTGTCTCCAGCAGCTGAGAAGGAGCCCAGAAGAGGCGTTAGCTGAGGAGTCTAGAGAAGGCGATAGCTGGCTGCCCCTCTCTTTAACCTGGTGCCTTCCTAAAAACACACAGACACACACACACACACACACTTGACTGTTGAGCGGTGAAGTAATCAACACCTCATCCCCCCTCATCTAGCAGTCCCTCAGGAGAGAGGATCTTAACATGCTAGGAATGGATGAAGGGTCTTGTAAGTGTGTGTGTGTTGTGTTTGGATGTGACAGAGTATAGCTGGGTCACAGTCAAAGCCAGCCTTTTTGGACTACACCACATTAATATTCAAGCACCATACTAACCAGTGGTTGAGAGGGATAAGTAAAGAGCCTCTTATACTTTGAGTCGGTCTCTCCTATCATACACAGTGCTGCCTGGAGTGGGACTCTCTGATAGGCTGCTCAACACTTACTTTAGTATTTAGCAGATGCTCTTACTCAGAGAGACTTAGAATATTCTATATGAGAGGAGACGGCTAAAAAGGTTGAAATGCTGGAATAACTGCAGATGCAAGCTTAGCCATAATTAAGCTGTAATGTAGAATGCAACATTAGGTGTAATATTGTTAAAAGACAATACAACAATAACTCATCATGAGCAGGACCTTCAACATTCTGGCCATTGATGATGATGCAACATCATTGATACATTATGATATACACACCAATTCATCATGTAACAGCTGCAGTCTGCATTAAGTTAACTTTTTAAACTTTTGCAACTAACCCTTTACAACATGAATGTTGCAAAGCAAACCCAACGTTTCACTAAAAGCACCGGTATGTGACATTACAAAACCCCAGCAGCACCTTTACACTTCTGTCTTCAAATTCAGCAGAGCAATTAACATCTTAGATATGAAGCCAATAAGGTCACATCATATTTTAAAAATTCAGATGTGTTCAGTCATTTTATTAAATTTGCCAGTCTCATCTATAAATGTTGAAATTACCAGGTCCCCCCTAAGTGCTCAGCAAACTCGTGGTTCAACTCTGATTACCTGACTGTGTTTCATGCAGCTTCACTGAGCATCTCATGAAGACATAATGTGCCCTTTCATTAATTTTCTCTGGGATAAACAGCTTTTTCTATTCAGGGGATCAAACGTGAAATGCTTTAGCTGCAGTGCTCAGACTGGATGCAGACTGGGCTCTTTTTAAACTCGAACTAAAGCTGTTCTTATAGAGGGTGTGGTTTTGTACTCTTGTATGATCCTGTGCTTCCTTTGTTCTTTGCTTTATTGTGTCATATTATTATGTATTGTTTTGCCTTTTTAGTGTTGAGCTTGTTGGTGCTGTTGTTTTTCTGTGTATGTATTGTTGAGTTTTACAAGGTCCAGCAAGGGGCAAATTAGCTCAGGTTAAAATGCTGTGGCAATTGTTTACATGCTTCTTACTTGTTCTTTTACAAATAAACACTAAACAGATAAATGAATAAATAAAGACATTTAACATCTTTACAAAAGGATCAAATGAGACCAACTCAGTTAGTGCCTTTCACAGGACTCAAGGATGCTTTACAAAGAAGACATGATACAAAGACAAACAGCAGCTGACTAGGAAATGCATTAAAAGTGCTTGATTTGATGATTTGATGGGGGGGGGGGGGCGGTTTGGGAGACACTGTTGGCTGTGGTGAACAGGTGTGCTTGAGGAGAGTTTTGAACTCGCCCGAAGATGTAGTTTTGTGGATATCTGACAGAAAAGTCTTAACACATACACCCAGATGCTGAGCAGACAGAAATGACATATCTCTTGATGTTATTGTAGATGGTGGGATAATCTAACCTTGCAAAGCAGATGGATATGCCCGTTTTCCGTGTTTCTCACTGGCAAATCCATCTTACAAAGCTCCTATCTGAACCATTTGGACCCGGTTAGAAAGTGACAGGACCAATCAGCAACGACGGGCAGTACTTTCGGGGCGCAGCAGAGTCGTGACATAAGCAAGCAGCGAGACGAGACATGTGAAGTATGGCAGAAGACATTAGCATGGATGCTGCTAAAGCGTAAGGTTTATCAGAGCGTGACGACATTTCTTCGTTGAAAGAAGAACAAACAACAGCATCGAGTTGTTTTCTTTTCAAAATACGACAGCAGTCGTGTACTGACATGTTTAGAGTTTCCACGGTTCGCGTTATGCAGCTCTGTTGAGTTTATTCGTCGGTAGCAGCGCACCTCAGCTTGGGGCTATGTCACGTGTTTTGTTGATCTAATTGGCCTGTAAAGATGTGACAGACAGAACGTTCATCCAATCGCCCTCCAAGTTCTCTATTCAAAGGCTCTACCCTTTTCCAAATGCCATTTATGGAAGGTTTTCCAGGTGGATGTGTGCAACAAATCCATCTGACGTGTCAAGTTAGGGATATTCAAAATCTTTGCAATTTAACATTGAGGAGCATTTTTCTTACATCATTCCACAATTTTAGACAGTTTTTTGCAGATTAGTGAACCTCTGCCCATCTTTACTTCAGAGAGACTCTGCCTCTCTAACATGCTCCTTTTATACCCAGTCTTGTTACTGACCTGTTGCCACTTAACCTAATTAGTTGCAAAATGCTCCTCCAACTGTTTTCATTAGTACCATTCACTTTTCCAGTCCTTTGTTGCCCCGTCCCCACTTTTTTGAGATGTGTTGCTGCCATCAAATTTTAATGAGTGAATATTTCTCATGAAATGGTAAAATGTCTCAGTTTCAGAATCTGATATGTTGTGTGTCTTTTAGTGTAAATAAAATACAGGTTATGAAGTTTGCAAATTTTCATTAACATTTTACACAGCGCCCAACGTTTTTTGGAAATGACTGTAAAATATTAATGAAAATGTGAATGTGATGACCCATAGAATGATTACTGGCACAAGTTTTTTTAATTGCATGCTACTCTTTTAAAGAGAATCAGTATTTTTTTTTTCCTTATATTATTTCATAATTCAAGTGAAAGACCCTCTGAATTCTTTTATTTCTCCATCTAATAAGAAAACTGTTTAGTCAGCTGTTTTTATAATGAGAAGCAAACAACTACAATTTCAAGCAATTTTAAGCACTTAAGCAAATCTAAGTACTATTCAAACCTTTTAAAAACAACATTAAATATTTTCAAGGATTAAAGAACCCCTAAGTACCCTGTCTTTGGCTGATTTAGTGAAGGTAAAACCAAAAATGATCCACAGCTGTTTTTTTCTCTATGTTTTAAACCCTAGTGTAGGAGTGACAATGAAAATTGTTCAGAATACTTACTAGGTAAATACAGCATGACTTTCACAAAAGTATTAGTATCTGGTATATTTTCTTCAGTACACATGTATATTGAAGATTTTTTTAAATATATAAAGGCTTACAAAAATTGCAAGGGCAATTTAGAAATAATGTGGTCAATAGTTTGCCCAGAAGTGGGGGCTACAACTCCAAATCTATTGCCAGCTGTTGATAAAATAATATTGTTTGGTGCAAAAGACAAACAAGAAATGTCTGGTGGCAGCACTCCTTTAAGGTGATATTTATCAGTCTCAAAAATTCAATATTGGTTATAATCTGCCAAGAGTGCCAGGCCCCATCATCACTTACATCCTAAGCTTTTGTACACAGATGCACACATCTAAAAACAGTGAAGAGTCCCTTTTTTAAAGAGAGAACGGGCGCACTAAAAACACTGGAGTTGTCACATTCTGACAGTGATTCTTATATTAACTTAATGAAAAATGTTCAAAAGTGTTGCTAGGTTTTATAGACAGTCAAGTATCTGCCACAGCAACAGACTGTGAATAAAATAAAACTAGTAACTAATGAGACAGGCCCACCAGTTTAATAATGAGAGTTATTACAGTTGCTGGGAGACCACTCAGTGAAGAGAGAGGTGATGCAAAAGACTTTAAGGAAATTTGAGCCCTCAGAAAAGTAGCGAAAAGGCCAAATGAAGCTTTTGCTTTGACTCAGGAGAAGTCATTCCAGCGCTAAGTGCATGGAAAAACAACATCATGTGTGATGTACCTCAGTTTAATTATGTATTTTGGCCTCAGTAAAATATGAACACAAGCCCAGTATGTCTGTAGGCTGACTGTGAGGCTCTGACGGGTTTCCCATGTCAGGACTGGTGTGAGGATTCAGGGATGGATGACCATGTAAGCAGCAGAGGTCACTGTGACAACATGAGACACAGAGCAACAAGAGAGCAAGCTGAGATCATACAGGTCCAGCACTACACATACTAACACACAGACTTACACACACATACCATCCACCCCTAACCTCTGATGCTCACACAAACACACACACACTCACGAACACACACAAACACTAAGAACCTGTGGAGAAAGCTGTCTCCCTACAGTCAGTCAGATATGGAGCAACAGCAGGGATCAATATTGTCAGAGAAATGTCTTTCTTCAGCTTTGATCAGAAGACTAAATGACATCAGGAACTGCTTTATGACATATTAAACATTACTAGATAAATAGATAACAGTAAATTTATTTGGCAGCTTTTTTTCAAACAGCAGAAAATATCAGAAAAATCCCTTTGAAGCTAGAAAGATTTTTCTTTTTTTTTTTACTCATATTCATTTTCATTATTTAGATTAAATCTTTTCTGTAAATCTATCCATAGAGGCTTGTCTTTTATCCCTAATAATGTAAAATAATAATAATATCAATATGAAATAATACTAAATAAAAGCAGGAAAAAAAGGAAGTTGTGTTGTTTCCTGTCAGACTGGGAATAAAAGTTTTTCCTTTGAGAGGTTGATTAAATTAACACTTAAAATGTGCAGCACCCTCTACTGGTCTGTCTGGCTCTCTGCAGGTAAAACAGTGATGTGAGAAAAAGCACCATCTTTAAGTAACTGTTCTTATAATATTGTAACAAGATTGTTGTTGAAAACGTTGACAAATGAATTTTAAAATGAAACATGTTCTCATCTGTTAACGATGAAAAGTATTAACTCAGACACACACAGGAGATAAACGCCTTCAGCCTGCTTGTACTTCTCCTCAGATAATGAATCAATAGTAGAGACTTACATCACACTACCACTGCTCTCTCTTCCGGCTGCTTTTGTTAGCCCTCAACATGGATAAGGTGCTTAGTGTTCCTTAGGAGGGGTAGAGACAGACAGACACCGCGCACACAAAGAGAGAGAGCGCAGGGAATCTGACACACAGAGAATTACATTAGCAAAAGCATTTCAGGGCAGAAAATTGGATTGAATTAATCTTTATCAAATACAGCCAAAAGCTGAGGGATCACACCCTCCATGGCCAAAGCGGCCCAGACTCAGAGTGGCTGTCCACTGTGCCACCCACTGCCACATAAACACAACCCACACTGAAAAACCAACTACAATGAGCATGTATCATTGACTGAATGAAAAAAATGACTCAGTTATGGTTAAATGAGATGAAATGATTGGAGGTATCTTGTGATATTATGCTAAAGTATGTTTATTTGTGCTCTTACAGCAAGTAGATTTAGTTTACACTCAGTGAGTCTCCCTTTTACACACACACAAACAACTACAAATCACAAAATAAAACACAGCAGGACTGGCTAAGCAGCATCAGTGCTCAAAACATAAAGGGAAACTGTCAAATCCAAGGTAAATTAAAACAAGTTGAAATTTACCTTCAGTTTTTTTTATTGAACTACAAGGTAAATAAAAACAGAAATCATCATCAATTAGTGAAAAATATCATAAATAAAAAGAAGATAATCAGTAAACACTGAATCCCCCAAAAACTGGCATGTAATACTCTAGAAGTGTGTTTCCTTTTCAGTTTGATTGAATTGATAATTACAGATACACTGATTGTGGAAATCAGGGAAAAATCAATTTAACACATTACTGTACAATACAACACAAAAAATAATAATATCAAACAACACATTCGATAAGATACAATCCAATGGGATATGATACAATATGATAGGATTTGATACTGTAGGCTACAATATGATATAGTATTAGGGCTGGGCAATTAATCGCAAATTAGATTAAATTATAATATGGCCTGCTGCAATTTTCAAATCGCAAAAGTTTCGATATTTCTTTCACTAAATGTGTCAAAATACCAGTTTAATAAATCAATTTTTTGTAGCAGCGGAGATGTTATGCACATTTCGTCATTTTTTAAATCATTGTTTACAAAATCCTCCATTTTGTGTTTTATGTATGTTTACCTTAATCAAAATGAGTGACATAAAAACTATATTGCCCTGAAACAAAGCAAATTAAATCACATTTGCAATATGAGCAAAAACATTTCGCTCCTTCTGTCTTAAACTGATGAAGCCTAGCATTACTTCATGAAACCCCAGCTGTAATCAGCTGGTAGCCAGACTCACCTCCCCCACCCCAGCTGCCTCCTTTATAGCTTAAAGCTTGTTGCACCCCCATATTCAGATTCATGCTATTATGGATTAATTGCTTCAGAAATAATTTCATTGTTTTCAATACACATGGTCTTATCTATGGAATAATTTATTGCTTGAATTTGTTGAAAAATACACAAGATTAACCCAAGTATAATCGCATATTAAAATGCAATCACAATATTTTGGAAAAAATCACAATTACATTGTTTCTGCAAATCGTTCAGCCCTATATAGTATGATATGATATGTAACAATTCTATATGGTATAATATGGTATGATACAATGTGATACAAAATGATATGGAACAATACAGTTCCATAAGAATCATAGATATCCTGTTAATCCAGAGGGGAATTCAAGAATGATACGGTGTGATACACTTTAAAACAATAACACTGTTTAAAATAACAATTGGCCTAATCTGATGTTTGTTTCTTTACAATGTAATTTTTTTAAATCTCACTAGAACATGTCTTGCAAACTACATCTTACTGACTGTTGTTGGAGACAGTGAATAACCCACACAGCCAACATTTTATCATATTTGACCATGACAACAAATTCATTTGTCAAACAGGGGACTGCTTCAGCCAGATAAAAACTTCTCTGAATTAGGAGTTAGGTTACTAACTTTCAGCATCAAACTGATACAACACAAGATGCACATTAGCCAATGATGACGGTGTTTGCTTCATTATCTGGGTTGGCATATTAAGGACCAAGAACAACTAATAAACTGGTGAATCCTAATATTTATTTATTGCACATTTTCTAATGGTGCACGGCTTAAAAGTTAAAGATTTGACTGTCCTGATGCAGCAGCTCACATTACATAGTACTCTAAAGATAAAATTACTATTGGCTCAGGTACACAGATGTTTACCACAGGTGAATCTATCCTGAACCTCCTGGTTAAAGTGTTATGAGGTCAGAAAACAAGGAGCCAGTTGGGAGCCAGAGGTGACGACACTCCAGCTGTCACAGTAGTCGAACCCGACAGCCTGAACTACAGGGCTCTGTGGCTGGCACTGTGGTCAACAATCTGATGGACTGGAGTATCTTAAAATAGCCCCGGTGTTTTATGAGAACATAATTAAGTTTTATTTTGCAGGCGAGTAACCTGAAGAGAAAGCCTGCATCCATGCTTCTATTTTCAGATGTTTAATGAGTACAGGTCCTGAGACAGCTACATCTTTGACTTCATAAGAGGAGAGATGCGAGGACTTAAAAGCAATGTAAAATTTATATTGTGACGAAAGACAAAATGCTCTGCTCCTCTCTAAAGACCAGAAGACTCTTGTGTAATTGGTCTCCATTAGTCTCTTCTGAATATTACAAGAATTATATTTCTTATTTTTTCTATTAAATCGTTTTCCAATATAAGTCTGACAACCTCCACTCCCCTAAAGAAGTCCATAATGTTCTAATCAGTATAAATATGGTCATTAACAAAACCAATCAGCACACCAGATAGCAGACTGCACCACCTAATCTGGGTGAGAGTGGGCAGTGAAGGAATTGGGGGGGGGGGGGGTTGGGGTCAAATGGAATGACAGCAGTGGAAAACCCATTAATGTACTAAACCCTTGCTTTATGGCCAAATTAAATATTCATGCACAATCTACCCAAAACCCATTTCCCAACATTTCCTCCAGAATTTACTTTTCATATTTGCTGATTGTTATCAAACAGACAAGTGAAAATGAGAAAGTAAGAGGAAAGATGACACAAAAGAGGAGGGGGAGGAAGTTACTAAAATCCTAGCCATGATTCTGCAGCTCATTTCAACTTGATTTAAAGCCAGGAAAGCTCAATTACAGTGCAGGTGCCTCCATCCATGGATGACATTACTATCAATACGAATAAATAAGAAAAAAATGGCATTGGCAGGGCACTGAATTATTTTAACCTTAATATTGGTTGCATAAGTAATAGTGTTATATACATTTAATCTAAAATCAAGCAAATTCACTTGATGGGAGCAGAAACAAACTTCTAGCACAGAGTTTCAAGTTCATAAAGCCAACTTGTAAGTAAACAGTTGTTTATTTACACATCTTGTAGATCAGAACATCAGGAACCTGAATTTATGAGGAGTAATGTGTCTAATAAGACCTTAACCTTAGTGGCTGTTAAGGGAAGTTGAAGCTCTTTAGCTGCTCAGTGCTCCACTCATCAAGGATGTATTCAACATGCATTAGAAAGGGCCCTTCCAAGCGGAGAGGGCCAACAAAACCTAGTGGTGGGGCCAACGCCCCACATGACATCATGTGGGAAAAATCTGAGAACAGCTTGTTTTAGCACACATTTTCTGAAAGGTGGAGAAAGAGGGGTATTTAAGGTAGGTAGTTGATGACCTTCACCCTAGACCCTCCTAAGTTTGGGTTAAGTGTTTTTCTTTCTTACAGGGAGTTTTTTGAACAAGGCATCCTGATGTGGAAGCAAAACTCACGGTTTTCACAGTGAACTCAGACTGTTGTAACAGAAAACCACATTAATGAGCTGAAAAACAATTATGCCATAATGCAATATGTAGAGCTGAGGGGATCAACAGAGTAAGGTTGTAACTCTAAGATATTTTCATTGAGTATTTTAACAATGATAGATATGAGCTGTACAGCAAAGGCTGACCGAAAAAGAAAATTGTCAGCCTATTTAAAAAAAATGTTTCAGCTTGTTAAAAGCAGGTGAATTTAGTTTACTCAACTCAAGTCACAAGTTGCACTAAGTAAACTTGAGTTGTGACTTATGTGAGCTGAATAAACCTAATTTTGTTGATTGTAACTAATGGAAGATTTGTTTTAAGTTGGTCCAAAATCTTCTTGTTTTCAGTGTTTGGTAAGTTCCATACAGTACAAGTGCCTTTAATGGATAAAAGACAGCATTAATGCTTTCAGAAAAGAGTGAAACAATGAGTTGATAAGTCATTAGTGACCTAACCTGATGAAGTATTATGGGAAATATAAAAGCATACAGTATGCTAAAGATGATCATAACAAAACCATTGCTCTGCAATTTGTCTATTAGTATGAGTATTTAATAGCATTAGGTTTAGCTTTAGCATTTATCAAACTTAATGTTAATGAAAATAAAGCATGTTTATAGCAAAAACTGTTTATAATGGGTGTGTTTAGTTTATGGCCTTTAATCTGAATTCAAAGTTGATATTACAGCCTTCTTATTGTATGAATACATACTGCTAATATCCTGATTTTATATTACGACTATTGGTCACATAAAGGAAACAAGCACTGAGTTTCAGTCCCACGGCTGTCCCCTGTGAACTGTAAACTCTCTGACACACACAATCACACATCCACAAACACCCTCCGATCGTAAACTCAGGGTCAGGCCAGGGGCCGCTGGTTGATGGGGCCGTGAGTGAGAGAATGGTTGTAGACATCCTGACTCATCCTCCATCTTCTTTTAGCCCTCTCATCTCATCTTTTACTGTCTACCTCATCTGAGTCACGACTTCCCCCTCTGTATATCCTTTCACAGCTGAATCCTCCCCACATACACAAAGCCTGGTCTGATCTGCAGCACCCTAGTGCGTGTGCCTAAATGTAGTCATCGCCCCTCGGTGACAAAGAGGGGAGGTGATGTAAGAATGAGCTAATGGGACGAGCTTCTGAGGTTATGTTTGGGTGTGGCTGTTATGCCCCTTTAGATCAAGTGGAACATCATTTCAGAAGACTTCAGGTGCTCAGGATGAAAGGCTTGCATTATACGTTTCCACATGAAGTGGTTAAATGTGCAAAAAATAAGCACAGACCTGGAGAGTGAGGGTTTGACTGGATTTAATATGAAACAAAATGAGCATTCAAAGAAAATTAAGTCCTTGTTAGGTTATTTCTTTTAAAGAATATACACAAGCCACTAAAATCTGTGATCAGATCTCAACTTGCATGACAGAACCTGTTAGTGCACGTCATGGCTCTGAGAGAAGAGAGGATGGGATGGAGAGCAGCGCTTTGTTGCGTGACCAGGAGCCCTCGGTTAAAAATACAACAAACCAAATGAAAGATTTATTCCTTTAGAGAGCGGAGAGAAGCTTCCTCTTGAGCAGAGGGAAAGGACAGCCACGGCCACCTGCACAAGACGCACAGTCCTCTCTGCTGGTGCTGTTACTGCTCTCCTTCTAACGCTGTGCTCTGCAGTAATCTGATAGTGTTCACAACAGCAGGCATGTACAGATAATAGATGTAGCTGATGCATGACACATGAATATGCATACAAGCAATCGACCACACATAAAGAATCCATATGGTCAAAGACACGCATTTAGTCAGTACTACACACCATACCACCACATTTTAGGAAAAAAACACAATCTAATCAAATCATGATTTTAAGAAGTCTTTATCAGGAAAAATTAAAAATCAGTTTAACTAACTGCAGAGAACATTTTCTAAATAGTCCACCTTTTACTGGAGTTTTCCAGTACTTTAAGGGTAAACTGCAGGTTGGGAACCTCAGTGAAAATCCCTCAAAAACAAGAAAACAAAAATGATTTTTTTTGGGACCAAGAAATTTTAAACAAACAGTCATTCTTTGACAAAAAGTCTTCAGAAGATTCAGTTTTTTACAAGTCTTGCACTTTTTTGAACTGGCTGGATTTGAGCCATTATTCAGAGGAGTTCCTGTCTACAGTGCCACAAAGGGCAACATCACAGACTCTCTGTCTCGCTCTCAATTCTTGAGACATGGCCAGTTTTGATAAGCATGATGCAACAGTAGAACAGCCTGCCACTGGTTGTCACAGCCCATGTGACAACCATTGTAGGAAAACATGCTAGCAGCAAAAAAGACTGAAAAATTGAAGAAAAATGGCTAAAAAGAAGATCAATATTGGACTTACTGGTGTGGATTTAACCTCTTAAGACTACTCAAGTTTCATGCGAGAAGTGTCCATAATGGTGGAGAGCCAAGGGCTTCCACAGGGAAAAAACTATGTGGCTAGTAGAAGTGTAAAGGTACATGTATTCGTACCGTACCAATTCAGTACGGGCCTCTTGGTACAGCACAGACTTGTACCGAACAAATACATGTGGAACGAAGCTCATACACAGACAGAAACCGGAGCGCAACTCACTGTCACACTGTCCTGGCAACCACACAACCACAGCAAACGACAGCAACAGCCTGAATATTCCCAGATAAAAGTGTCCTGTTCAGGAACACTTTGTTTCCAAGTAAAATACAACAGTGGACAAAGACAACAACAGTAGTGCTGACATTTTTCAGCAGGTGTGTCGCTGACAGCACTTCGTCCAGTGGACCAATCAAAGCATTTTAAAAAGCTCCACTCAAACAAGAACGTCACTGTAGTAGGGGGAGAGGAGACTTCATGTCTGCAGCTGTGTCATAGGTAAAGTTATCCTCAGATTTCACATGGTTTTTCAAGGCAGATGTCCGTTTGAGCTAATTAAAAGCCGTGAAATCCAGATTTTTATCAGTTTGGTGCAAATTTCAGCTATAACAACAACACTGATGTGTTTTATCATACTTCAGTCAGATACCTCAGAGTACAGTTGAAAAAAACATGTTAGTGTTCACTACCTCTTTAATAATTAAAATGTAATTTATTCAGCCTATTTATTTTAATACAATTTAATTAGGTACATACCGAACCGACATTTTTCTGTACCGTAACCCCCCCCAGTGGCTAGGATTTATGGTTCAAAAACATATTAACTTTTTGTAGCCTGTGCCTCTTTCTGTTCCAGACAACATCAGTCTCAGAGGGCTAAGGTGAGAAATATTTTGTAATATCATTACAGAGACACAGTGCAGCACCTATCATGACAGAGTCTGTAGGTGAGTGGGAAATTACCGTTTATATAAGTTGCCCCCACCACTTTTAAAGCACTTCAAAATTTCAAACAAATAAAAGACAGGACCAAGTCAATCATGTATTTCCTCAAAGTTTTCTAAAAAGTACTTTAAAATCTTGTCTTGTCCTGTGAACCCAGTGTCCTGTCTTGTCTTGTCTTGAAACAAGTATCTTATCACCCCCCTACAAAGTTTATTTCGTTTTTATTTCATTTTTATTTATTCTTAATAACCTTACACTGCAGGCTTTGTTTAAAATGTTTATGGCAAGGGGCCAGGAGCAGTGATTAGCAGAAGCTTAGCTGTTTGTCGGATAAGAGAAAAACATTCTTCTTTCTTCAGCTAGAAAGTTGTGATGAGCTTTGTGTTCAAGATCACCGTCTCATAAGCTTTAGACACAGCTGTTTAAACTTCTGTGTGCACGCCAACACTAAAGTAGCAGAGGTATGTCTAGCACACACTAGGAGGTTTCTATAATCTGAACCCATTTTGTGAGATGAGAGAGACTGAACAAAAGTAGACTCATGATGACAGGTTTAACTCTTTTGTTCTTATAGTGTGTTTTGTGCAACAAGATGACCAACACAGCACACACTAACAGCCAGATAAGGTCATTCACCAAAAACTCCAAATCTGATGTGGTCAGATGCATTTTTAGAATAAACAAGCTAAATGAGAATTGGTGTTAGCTACCTGCAACATCCATGGTGCTTACAATTTCAGTCCACTTACCTCCCTTGTCAATTTGATTGAGGTATGTTTTAAAGGACATGTTGGGCATGACATGTTTAATATTTACAATCTTAAGTCTCAGATAATCAGGCCTTTGCTGACTTTGGTCGAATAAGGGAATCATGGTAGAACCTGGCATGATAATCTTGTAATATTTGCCAGGCTTTTGTGTCTGAGTAAGCAAGAGCGAAGAAGCAACAGTGTTCGCCTGAGACCTTTAACTGATGTGACTCGTGTTCAGTTGTTTCAGTGCCCAACAGAGCCCCTACTATGACTCTTCCTTTTTGTTCTTCTTTCGCTTCATCTGCTCCTCCTTCTTCTTCACTGCACTAACCATATTCGTGGTCCCACTTGCCTCATGCAAACAATAAGGTAAGACAGCAGCAATGGAGTAGAGTGCAAAAAGGCTCAGTCATCATGGTCTTAGCAAGTCAGCTATTTGTGGTGATCCAAAACAAAAAAAAAATGGAAGAGATAAGATGTCAACCATAACTTAAGACCAATATATTCCACTAATGCAGATTCTCATGAGTCAGTAAGGACATTACTGAATGTCTGACATGGTGGTTCTTCACTAAATTGCTCCATTTAAGACTGCCCTCAAAATATACATTGATATTGTGATGGCATTGCTCATTGGACAAAGACCCTCAGAGCTGTTGACTGTTGTCTCTTGTCTGAATCCAAAAAATTTCAAACAGCTTTGGGACATTTTGTTCCAGTTATATGAAAAAGTCTGACTCCTTGGTCCAATAAGGATGGGCCCTGCTAGCTTCTGTGGACCAGAGTAGCTATGAAAAGATCCCCAAAATCTTACAATTCAGGCCACAGCAAAAGTGCACACTTCTCTTGGATCAAAGAAGGGGCTATGACATGTTGAGTAGTAATGACTAAGCACTAATCGATGAGAATCATTGTAAATTGGTTGGGGATTAAGGTTAGGGTGAGGCAACTGTTTCTATACTTTGTAGTTCTAATATAACCCTTTATGTTGTATTGTGTTGTGTCTTTAGTTCATAATATCTAAAAGACACTTAATTTATGTGCTTCACATTAAATGTAAGACAGTGCATGTGCCTTGCATGACTGTGCAGATGTGTGCTTGAACACAAACACATGGGTAACCCAAGAGCCCCTGCTGAGCCAAGAGTTTCATCTTTGACCTGGCAAAAAAAATCAATGACAGCACCTTGACAAGGCGGAGCAATCAATGACTTGAAGACACAGATAGCATACTTGATTCTCCAACACACAATTTCATTCATACACACACACACAGACCCACAAACTAAAGGACTTCATCCTATCATCATTTCCCCATTGGGCGGTGATTGACCCCTGCCTGATGGAGTGCAGGTGTAGTGACCTGGCATTTACCAACGAAAGCTGAATCAATGCCCTCACCATACGAGTCACACAGTCAGGATAACTGCACAAATCAAGGTCTGGATGTCCTAACGTTACTGAGCAAACAGTAGAGGGGAAGAACATTACCCATTTAAAGCAGAGTATATACTTAAAACAATGTCTTTATTGGTTGGACTACTCTTAGCATTTCCAATACAGTTTTGAAGCTAGAGCAATGAAAACAACCCAAGCAATGCTTTAACAACTCAAAGACCCTCCTCACACATGCATAAAATGTTCACCCTGATTTTGATAGGGTACTGGCTGCAGACAGTATACTTCAGATTACTCACCTTAGACACCACATATCTTAGAAAAGAAGTGCTGTAATTTGCTGGTCCAACAAATTTCCAGTTTTAGATTTTTTTTCTTAACTTTTATTCATAAACAAAGTCTGTTAGTTCATATTCTTAAAAACACATTGCAAACATCACACACTAAGAATCATTTCAGGGGAAAGTGTCAGTGGACTAATACAGGATGAAATTATGTGTAGATCCATTTAAGAAAAAGTTACACCAACAGTGACTGGCTTTAGCTTTAGTGCCTTTAGCCAAAGCCAATATAGCTACCTATGTAATTAACATTACTACACAAGACAGTGTAGCTAAGTAAGCTTTAGCAACATGAGCTTTCTCAATCTGAGCTTAAGCAAACGTTGCCAAAGCTAGTATAGCCATGTAGATAACATAGATATGTAGCTGTTTTGTGAGTTTAGCTTTAGCTACGTGGCTACATTAGCTATGTAGCTCTGTTATCAGTGGCTAATGTAGCTTAGCAATGTCAGCTTTAGCAAGCGTAGTTAAAGCTAACTTAGCTACAAAGATAACATAGATACATGGCTTATTTGGCTGCTTTGTAGGCTTCAGCTTCGGCTACAATACCTATGTAGCTACATTAGGTGTGTAGCTAACAGAGCTACATGAGCTACACTGGTTGCATTGAAATTTTTCCATGGAAGACAACCTTTTTTTCCTGGAAGCAGACGGTTTACTCAGCTTTATTAAACCTTTCATAATCAGTTTTTTTTTAGGTCCGGTTTTGGACTCTAAACTTTAGGTTTAGGTTTTAACCCTTATCTTAACCCTGGGAAGGCTACAAAAAAATTCTGCAGCACTGAAAGTTCCCAGGAGCACAGTGGCCTCCATAATTCTCAAATGGAGAAAGTCTGGCACAACTAAGATGCTTTCCAAAGCTGGTTGCTCAGCCAGAATATTGGGGTAGAGGACCTAAGTTAGAGAGGTGACCAAGACTTTCATAATCACTCTGACTGTGAGATCCTTTGTGGAGACAGGACAAAGCTCCAGACAGACAACCATAGCTTCAGCCCTCCACCGATCTGGGTTATGGTAGAATGACTAGAAGGAAGTCTCTCCTCAGTGCAAAACATGTCAAAGCCAGCTTAGAGTTTGCAAAAAAAAGAACTCCACATGAAAGCACAGAGTTACCATCAGGTTCTTGGTCACTTCTGTTATTAGAGTCCTTCTCCCCCCCATTTGCTCAGTGTAGCCAGGTGACCAGCTCTGTGAAGAGTTCTGGTTGTGCCAAACTTTGGATATTTGAGAATTATGGAAGCTGTACTCGGGAACTTTCAGAGCAACACAATATTTGTTTTGTCGCCTTCTCCAGATCTGTGCCATGCAACAATCCTGTTTATGAGCTCAGCAGGCTGTTCCTCTGACCTCATGACTTGTTTTTTTGCTCTGATATGCATTGTCAGTTGTGAGGCCTTCTGTACAGAGGTGTGGGCCTTTTCAATTCCTGTCCAGTCATAATTTACCACAGGTAGACTCCGATCAAGGTGCAGAAAGTTCTCAGCAAAGAGCCAAAGAAAAAGGAGGCATCTGAGCTCAATTTCAAATGTTTCTGCAATAGTTCAGAATACCTATGGTAATGTGATATCCATTTTTTTCTCTGCAGATTTGCAAAAAAAAAGATCTGTTTTCACTTTGTCATGATGAGGTACTGAGTGTATGATTCATGAGAATAAAATTATTTTTTTTCCAACTGCAGCATTAGGATGCAACATAACAAAACTGAAAAGAGTTAAGGGGGTCTGAAAACTTTCTGAATGCACTCTATATGAAAAAGCAACTCAGGAACTCTCTAAGGATCGATCTGTCCTGGATATTTAAGAAATTTGCAGGAGTTATTTTCCCTAAAAACCCATGATGTTCTCAAGAATTATTTCTATTTATAGACGGTCCTATGTAAGGTAACATTAAAAATGGAAACCCTAGTGAAATTATGTTTGATTATCTCATGTATATGAGTGGAAAAAATGAGAATTCAAGCCTAAGTCTGGTCTTTGACTGACAATACAAGCCACAGTGTCCTTCATCAACAAGTTTAAGAGAGTAGCCTTCCATTATATTACAGTGTGTGGACTCTTCTGAACTGTAATAAATATTTTATCTTTAGGAAACACTCCAAACTGCTAGTATAGAGAAAATCCATCTTAGTTTTATTGTCTCATATTTCTATCATTTTAGTTTCCCGTCTTCAATCAACTGTGGGAGATAGAAAATGGAACTAGGATTCTTCCATCTGGGACCTCGAGTTCTTTTCTAAGATGTCAAGAAACTTGTAAAGTTTTGCAGCTGAAACGGAAACTTGTGCTCTTGCGCAACAGTGAACTTGAATATTGACTTGCCGATCCCCCTGTCTTCCCACCAACCCTATTGGAGTATCAATAGACAAGACGTAAGGTTGAAAAGTTCAGCCATCTTTCCTCTAGGCCTAATTGGAGCTGAAGGTCAGGAGACGTGTACGTTCCTATTGGTTTATTGCCTTTATGGATCCAACAAGAGTGGTGAATGTGTTTGTGTGCAAGCTGTGTAACTATTCTTCTGTCTGTGTCTTGCTGCCTTTTCCCATTTCAAAAACTTGCTATTTTTATTTTTTATGATATCCCCAAAACAAATTCAAATGTCTGTTATCTTCAAGTAACCAGACAGTGGGAGACATATTAGAAAAGAAATGAAACAAAATGTTGTGTGACTAAAGCATTTTCTCCGGCACAACTTTTCCATTTAGCTGGGTTCAATCATGTATCGGGATGGAGTGCTGAATAGTTCTTTAAAGCTGAATCAGGCTGGACTGCTGTGTAACTGGTAATTAACGGGACAATAATTAGCTGCTATAGTGAAAGAGAGAAAGGGAGGGGAGGAAGAGTATGAGCGAGATGTACTGAAACACAAATGCGGCAAACAGGAACAACACAAATACAACTGAACTTTAAGATGTGAGGCTTGTGTCCCTTTTCCAAAACAGCCAGCTCCCTCTCTAGATGTTTAGAAGTGTGGACCAGATGGTCAAACTGTGTAAAAAGGACAGGAAAGTAAATAATGAGACATGGTGAGGCATGACATAAAAAAAAATAAAAAGAAGATGGAGTTGGATAATGTTTAAAGATATTCTTTTCAAAGGAGAAACTTGCAGAGAGAAACTACAGGCTCACAGGCAACACAGAGTGTCTATAAGAGGTCATTTTGCTGCAACTGCGGTGTGACTTGGACCTAAAAATCAATTTAACACGGAGCTAAACACACTACATTGACCATCACAGGTACCTGGCTTATGTCCAGTTCAATAAGCTGTGTCAGTGTGTGTCTGTGTGTGTGTTTGTGAACAGGGCTGGTCAAGAGGTTGAGTTGTGTTGTTGTGGAGCATGTCTGTTCTTCACCAGGTGAGAAATGGAGAGGACCATGGATTGGGGACAAGAATTCTGCAGCTTTATCAGCCAGATTTCAAGCAACATTATGAATCTAATGTCGCTGCAATTCCTCAAATACAGTCTGCTTTCTAACTCAATATGTAAATAACCACAATACCTTTTTTAACTTTCATTATCTCTTGAAAAAACACTAGATGATAACTGAGCATGCAGCACAGAGGCCTGACAAGGTTCTTGCACTGATACGTCTGAACAGGATCTGTGATCCACTGCTCCAACACCAGCAGCCTGAACAGTCAAGCTTTACACCTGAGAGGACAGTAAACCACATCCTGGCACTCCAGGTCCTCACCGAGTGCTTTCAGGAATTCACCAGAGGGTTGCTTGCTGCCTATGTTGACTTCTGGAAGGCGCTGGGCTTTATGAACAGGGATGCCTTCTGGAGGATTTCAGAGCTCACTTGTCCAGTTGATGTCTGCCCTTTATTCTGGTACAGAGAGTGCGGTGAAGTGTGGTGGCTCCATCTCTGACTTCTTCCCTGTTGATTCTGGGGTGAAACAGGGGTGTGTCTTTGCCCCTACGCTCTTCAGTGCAGGGGCAGCAAACTGTAGAGGGTTATCTGGCGATGTCCCAAATCACTGATCTGGACTTTGCTGATGATGATGCTGATGCTTAGGATGCTCCTAACCTGATGAGTGAGGCTTAAGTGTTGGGAATGTGCTTCTCCTGGGCAAAAACAAAGATACAGGCATTTGAGAATGCCTTGGAAGCTGTGAAGTTTTTGTCTGTGAATGGTGAAGGTGTGGAAGTTGTAGAGCAGTTCACCTATCTTGGCAGTGTAATACATTGATCTGTTAACTGCAAAGCTGAGATCAACTACAGTCTTGACCTTGGGCAAGGCGGAATGACTCTTGATCTTTCAGCATGTGGATGAAAGTCAGAGAATTTCGGCCCTTCGTGCTTACGGTCTTATTGTACTCTTGTGAGGCCTGGATGCTGACTGACCGCCAGAGACACCTGCAGGACTACCTTATGACTACCTTCAGTGCAATTTTTGGTATCACTGGCAAAACCATGTGTCCAATACTGATGTGTTCAGCAGAGTGGCGATGGGAAGGTTTAGCTGCTAGATATTGGTGTGGCAGGTGCACTTCTATGGGCATATGGCACGCTTTCCTGGTCCTGATCCAACTCACCCCATACTGGGTGCCCTAGACCTGGTGAGCTTGTCCGGACATCAGGGGCTATCGCATGCATCGTGGAGGGATCGGTAAAGTAACAAACTGGCATATGCTCCCATACCTGACCTGATCGAATTATGGAGATAAAGGAAGGGAGGTTTATTTAAATGGTTATTAAACAGGATCACCTTCAGATGACAGATGATTACATATCAGCCATGAAAAAACATGCAATCTCAACAATTTAACTCAGAAACTCCAAACTTCTTTGCTGCATATTTAGGCTCTTTCAACCTAAGTTGAACAATTGATGGCATAACATGGTATTGACAGAGCTGCAGAGCTGCTTAACTTTTTTAATGCAGATTACAGTCTTAAGTTGTGTTTAGGCACAGAAACACAAATAAGGCATACATATACAGTATTCCCATCAGATTTCTAAAGCTGCTCTGAAGAGAGGGTGCTGAGGGACTTGAAATCTTTGGATTGTGTAACACTGATGCAGTTCAAACAGTAGTTGAGCAGCTGTCTTTGTATATGACATTACATACAGCTGTGGCTATTTATAGCGCTCATACCATTAATTCATCCCATGCATCTGCTAACCATCATTGCCCTTGATATTGCAATCTCCTTTCTTTAATGTCAGAAAAAGTCTTCAGAGATCTATTAAAAGTGTTCATACTGAACAGACTCTACTTATTAAGGATAAAACACAAGAGTTTTTACACTAACTCATATGTAAATACAGATAACAAAAACGCAGAAATACTGAGTCATTGAAGTTCAATCTGAAGATGTAGCATCATCAGGAATCAGGTTTAATGAAATGATGAAAATCTTTTTAAAACAAACGGTATGTTTTTGATTGATTTTTTAATATTAATTCAGTTCAAGTTTCAAATACATGTCTTTGTGGTTAGTAGTACTCAACCTCATTTACTCAGGAGCCACAACCAAAAACATCCCTTTCCCTGAAAAGAATTTGTATTTGAGGAAAGTGATAATAGTCTTAGTTTGTTGAAGAACAGGCCTGATGTAAGATTAGAAAAGGGGTTTATAAATTCATTATTTTAACTAACAGGACTTGTTAAAAAGTTTGGGCATGGGTACCCAAACAAAAAGCTTTCCCCACGCTCCTCAAACCTCTGCTTGTCCACTTTTTCTCCTTTTCAGTTCAGGATCTAAACTGCCCTGGAAGCTCAGCCAAGGTCCCCCCTCCTCAGAGGAGTCTCTTCCCCTCTCTTCAGATAAAACAAACAAGAAAACAGTCGTTTGACGCATCTGTAATCACCTTAGCTATATCCGCTGGAACTGAGGGCTTTTAATTTGCCGTGCTTTTAATTTGTTTTCACAGCGGTTTTCGAGCAAATTGAATTTGTTAATTAAAGCAGCAAAATGAAATGCTGAGCATTATTGACGAGATGCTAATTGGGTTAGTGTGGAAATTGGAAGTCGGGTGAAGTGGGGTGGGGTGAGGGCTAACAAGAAGGTTGAGGGGGACGAGTAGGGCGTTTTGGGGTATCAATAGTCAGGACAAATCACATTACAGAACAGTGCAAGAAAGGCTGTGTGCCAAGCAGCCCCACAGCGGCTGCATTATGGTCTCTGTGTGTTTGTGTACGCGCATTATACACCTCCACAGGGTTTCTCAGGCAGTCGTACACAAACAAATCTCCAACACAAATAAACACTAAATTATGTACACACTGTAACACACATATAGCAGCAGCTGTTTTTTCCATTAATAAAGCCTAAGACAAATACAGTAATGCCTTTTACCAGCAAATTACTGAAACTACATATGGCGTATACTTCTCAATGACACCACATGTTTAATGGCTTTTAATGAATGCAGCCATATGTAGAGGAATAACAACAAGCAGAAAACTGTGTGTCATGTCATTCAAAAGCCAGTGCAACAGCAATATGCAAACAGTGGATAAATGGCTGCTCTTTCCCTAATGTTTCATTAAGTGTGAAACTTATTGCATGCTATCAATTTTACTCCCAACTTATATCATGTTTATACAACACAGTGATGACATTATAACATCTAATATGATGATATTAAAGCCATGTATATTTATATTAAAAAATGTTTAGAATTTGTTTTCAGTGAACTAAAGGTCTGTCACTGTCCTTGTGTAGAGTGGCCAGCACTCTGGCGCCCTCTACTGATTAGGCACTGCCGGCCAATCAGCTTTATGAGTTAGTGTTTTATGGAAAATTTAAAATAATGTAATGACCCAGTGGAGACAGAGAGATAACTAAACTGAGATAAGTTAAAAGTAAGAGAACCTGTCTGTGATTGTTTTATCATTTATTGACCTGTTGTATGTTTTCTGATGGTTGGGGGCAGTAGTGCTCAACAGCATGTGTCTCTGTCTGGATGATTTGTCAATGGATTTAGTGGTCTTCATAAAAATATGAGCTCAGTTTTATCAGTGTAGCGTATGAGACATATAAGAACATAAAGAAACTCTTAGAAAGACCAGGACAAACCTCTTACTAATAGCCAGAGTTCCCAATATAGTGCCAGAGAGAGAAGGTGTTCTATCAATAAAGCATCAAATATAACGACTATTTAAACTAACCTCTGTGTAACATTGTATTATGTGATGGCACTATATAATATAATTACCTGATATTTACTAGAAATGTAAGCTTAATTATATACAATCTCCTGTATTTTGTAATAGAGCACATCTTAGACACAAAGTGTTAATTGTGCACATATCTATGTGTGTGTCTAGAATTTGTCAGTTCAATTACCTCCAAGAATCTTTAAAGAGAGTTTCTGTACTTCTGTACTTCAAGTTAATATCTGAGGTGATAATGCATCTAAAGACAGCAGATTATGTTTTATAGCTGTAGAAATACTTCTGTGATCTCTGATTAACATGGCTGGTTTTATAGGGGAAGACTAAAAAAACTGTCATGCCCATAGGTATCTATCATAGATTAAATAAAGTAGCCTTTGTAGTTAACGCTGTTTGGGTAAATACTAACGTTATTTCCGTGAATGCTTCATGAAGTGAACCCAAAGCTTTAACAGTTTATATTACACAATTTAAAAGTTTAGAGATGTACTGTGTGAATTTGTCACATTAAAGGGGACATTTTTTACCCTTTTAAGACAAGTTTATTTTGCTCTCAGAGGTCCCCAAATTATGCCTGTGAAGTTTGTGGCTGAAAAAACACTCCAGTATAGGATTTTTGCACGTCTAAAAACGCCTCTGTTTCAGCCCTTCTCAGAACGAGCCATTTCTGTGTCTGTGGCTTTAAATGTTAGTGAGCTGTCTGACTCCGCCCCTGGCCACACCCCTCTCAGAAAATGGATGTGGCATTTCTGACGTTACAATGTTACAGACACTTTTATCCAAAGTTAAGGGCCTGACTGAGATTTGAACCATCAATCTCCCAGATGAAGGTCAACAGGGTAACCCACTCAGCTATCCAGCATCTCAGCTGGCAGCTGAGAGGAAGATCAGGAGAGGAGAGCGGAACTTTCTTCCAAGTAAAGAGGGCCAACTGAACCTGGGGGCGGGTGCTTACTCCCCACGTAGGGTCATGAAGGAAAAATCTGAGAATAGTTTGTTTCAACACACATTTTCTGAAAGGTGGAGAACGAGAGGGTGGAAGGGAATGGATTTTTCTGTACTTGAGGGGATTGAGGACAAGCCAGGGGCACATATTTTTGTTAGAAAAGCCTGAAAAAGTGATTATTGAAAAATATGTCTCCTTTAAATCAAACGACAGAAATCCTGAGTACGTATGGAAAGGTGTGGAAAAGCAGAATGGTATGGGTCAGTTTTTAGTATCCTCTCCAACTTTTGATTATGGTAATAATAATAATAAGTAATAATAAGTAATTCATGCAACTCTGTAGAGGAAAAAAACCTTTAAGAAGAGGATTTGATCCAGATTTCAGAAGTATTATAAATCAAATATAAATACTCAGCAATCCTGACAGGCTTTCAAGGCTAGAAGATAATCTGCATTATCTTCATTTGCATAAAATATAAGGATTTATAAAATCTTGGTTACTTTGCTACAACTACGTACCAAAGAAGTCATATAGTAGAAGACAATAGCAACGGAATATCAGAATACAATAAATCCCACTAGAATTCCAAAAAAGGTTGCACCGATTCATGTTTTTTTAAATTGTAATTAACAAATACTCTGCCACTTCTCATCATCTTTTTTAAAATCCCACCTTTAATCACTCTTGCTTTAGCGGTTTGTATTTATGTGATTGTGCAATGTCTGCTGCCCCTACATATGCTAAAAAAACAAACAAACAAACAAAAAAAAACCTCTTTCTACAAGTGAAGGAGACTACAAACCTCCCCACCCCCCCGCTAACAGTCTGGTATCAAACATTACTCCTTAACCAGCTCATTGACCCCTCAGAGCTCTGCTGAGCTGTTCACTGCTAAGATCCCTCAGTCTCCCTCTGGGCACGTTGGCCCAATGCAACACTAATGAGAAGAATTCACTCATTTGGCTCGGGATCCGCTCGGGTGAAGGACAGAGGTGCCAGGTTGTAAAGAAGAAAAAGATGTAATAAAGAGAGAAATGATAAAAATGTAAGATTGATACAGAAGTGGAGGCAGTATGAGGGAGAAGTGTTTGTTTGGAAACAAAGTACAAGAGGCAGAGAGAGGCTGGGTGAGGAGGGGGAGTGGAGAGCTGGGTGAGGCGCTGAGCAGTGGTTGAATTAAGGAGGTGATTATGGCACTAATTACAGGCTGAGCTGCTTCATTGATAAGGTCCCAGCCTACACCTGACAACGCTTAGAGCCCTATTTGGAAATACTCAACTGCACAAACACACATAAATAATGTTGGATTTGGGAGAGGAGAATATATAACAGCATCCATAAAAGTAACAGGGCTTTGCACCATCTTCTTGTTCTTGTTTAATCAACATGCACCTCCGGACACCATCTATAAATAGTCACACATTTAGCAAACAAAACAAACAAAAAAAAGCAGTAAAATCCCCACTGTCTCTCATTTCCTGCTGCAGTCAAGAATGTTCAGTAATTTCTTAGAGAGCTTCTTATGGATCCTGATTATGAGGTGTTAATGAAATCTGCAGATAATCTCCACAGAAAATGCAAACTAAACACTTTTTTACATCTAGAAACACAAACACTGTATGATATTTTTTCAAAGCTCTCCTCTCCATTTATTACTGAGCATATAACTCACAATTTTAATCTTTTCATTTCTTCTGGAACACCACCCACTATGTGGAGACTGATCATGTGACTTCTTTGCACAGGAACAGAGGCAACAGTGATGCTAATAATTATTGTCTCATATCAAAAATGCCTTGTCCTGCAAAAATACTGGAATCCCACATTAATATACCGTCATGTGCAAACGTTTCAGGCATTTAGGGCACTAGGGGATTCAACCTGGGACACGAGGTGGGGAGAGCAGCACACATGTGTGTCGCTCAGTAGCCAAGGTCAAGCTCAATGGCAACCCTAATACCCTACCAGACGGTACCCTTAGCCATGCTTACTCACTAAACCAGCCCCTTACTACGCCCTAAAGTTGTGGACCTTGTAATTTTTTCAACGGATTATTTTCCCATGCCCCTGGGAATATACAAAGACATCCAGAGCACAATCAGGGTTGTGTCAATCCTCTTTTGCACCCTAAGACTGATTACTTGACATATCTACACCTTATTTCAGCCTCATTTTTTTACTCAAACATGCCTGAATTTTCTGCAAAGTTCTGTGTTTCTTTAAATTTTTGGGGTGACTGTGGCTCAGTAGGTACAGTCGGTTGTTCCTCATTTTAGGGTCGTGAGTTCGATCCCCAGTTCCTGCAGTCACATGTCAATATTTGCTGGGCAAGACATTTAACCCTAATTTGCCCACCAATTTTGTATGTGGCGCATACATGAGTGTGGATTCGTATGAATGGGGTTAGCTGATACTGATGGCCAATTCTCTATAGCAGATGTAAAAAATTAAAAAATCCAATTTGTTGATCGTGATCTGCTTATTCAGACACTGTTACATAAGGTCTGACTCCTCTTCTTTTACACAGTTTCAGGACAACCATTCTGATAGATTACAGGGTATTAAGTCTAGACATACTCAGAGCTTTCAAACATGTGATCTGCATGGAGACTTGGAGGGCAAAATAGCTTAGGACAGTAGCAGCTACCATTGACTGCTCTGTGGCGCTCCATCCCCCTTAAATGACAATGATAGCATCACCAGATGACCACAGAAAAACAGAGATAATAATTTAAACTATGCGTTTTTGTCATGTCAGATACTTTTACAGCACCTGTCTGTACATATTATGTACACACTTTTACGATGTGTTTGGGTCAGTAAGACCACCATTTGAGTAGTAAAGGGCAAGAAGGTCTTCATCAGCATAGGTGAATGCTAACATTAGCTAACATTAGCAAGTTTATGTTACTTTATGATACGTGGATCACCGTCAGCTGTCAGCCAGTCTTCTGGCACTGTAATGTTAGCTGGAGGCAGTCATATTTTGATATGTTAAGACCATATTTGACGGAGGAATTAGGAGAAATACGTTCAGCACTACTCCACTGTTATTCAGAGCATCTAACAGCATGGATCCTCTGGTTGATCCTCTTTTGTTTTGTTTTTTTTCTTTGATGATGTTCTGTAGAAGAATAAGCTGGGCTTGTCCCATAATCAGTTAGTTCATCTAAACCAGGGGTGTTAAACTCAATCACAGCAGGGGCCGGATTCTGGATTCAGGTCTAACCTGAGGGCCTATCAGGTCACCTTTTAACCATAAACTGTCAACCTTGCCTCACCGGTAAAAAAAAATATAAAAAAAAAAAAAAAAAACCCTTCGCACTCATGAAGAATTATTTTGACATTTAAAAAGTGAAAAAGATAATTTTAAAGTCTTAAAATCTGAGAAAAGAAAATGTATTAGTTCTAAAAGGTCAAAATATGAAATTGAAAAATAATGTTTTTTAAAGGCAAATATAATAGAAAGAAGTCAAAACCATGACTTGAAATGATCAAAATATGAAATAAAATATGATTCTAAATTTTAAATTGTGAGTCTAAAAGTTCAAACTATGGGATTATGAAGTCAAAGTCTGGGGTTGTAAATATGAGGTAAAATACAAAATAATTGGTTAAAAAGATCAAAATATCACTTAAAATTAGAATTATGAATCATAATGCTCAAAATATTATATGAAATGCCAAAATTATGAGTTGAAATGCTCAAAGTATGAAATACAAAGTCAAAATCCTAAGTTTGAGTCGTTATTGTGAGATGCTAAATTGAAAATGTGAAAGTAAAACACAAATCAATTTCTTTTCCCACATTCATGACTTCTTATCTAAAGATTTTTACTTCTTACTTTTTCAGATTTTATCACTTAACAAGGATATCTTAAATCATCATGGATAAGTTCACATTTTTATACTTGAGGAAATCTGCAGACCTCAGCCTGATAGGCCAGTAGAACAGAAATATGAGATCATCTTGTGGGCCGAATTTAACTGTTCCACGGGCCGGATTTGGCCCCCGAGCCTTGAGTTTGACACCTGTGATCTAAACCCAGCACAAAATAAGGAAACTTGTGTTTGGTAGATTTTTTCTTTGTTGTAACAATGCTTCTTGGCAATAAATCTTGTACCGTTGGAAAGCCTGTTTATTTCCCTTTTGAATGATGCCACATTTGTAAGGATCATGCTTTTATGAGTAGAGCAGCAGAGCTGAGTATGTGGGTTGCGCCCTTGAAAATTTTGTAAATTTTCTCTGCCAATGCCAAACAGCTTATTCTGCTATTGATTTTTGTTTGGTGTTTGGTGGATTGGATGATTGAAGTTTGAAAAAACAAGACATTTTGGCAATTTAACAATTTATTCATTTAACAAACAGGAGCCTCAGCAGCATGTGGAAGAACCATACACAGCCACAACAGCCTGGCTCCTCCTCTTCATGCTGGTCACCAGCCTGGTCACACACTGCTGTAGGATGGCATCCCATTCTTCAACCACCATTTCTCGCAGGTCAGCCAACATGGTTGTGTTGGTCACTCTGGCATGAACAGCACGCCTAAGCTGATCCCACAAGTGTTCAATGGGGTTGAGGTCAGGACTGCTGGCAGGTCATTCCATCCTCTCCACTCCCAAATTCTGGAGGTAGTCTCTGATAAACCCTGCTCTGTGGGAGTGTGTTGTCATCTTGGAGGACTGAGTTTGGTCTCAGACTGTGGAGATATGGGATTGCCACTGGTTGCAGAATCTCATCTTGATATCTCTCTGCGTTGAGGTTGCCTCCAATGACACGCCTCATTTTTCCAGTGAGGGAGATGCCGCCACACACCATCACACTGCCTTCACCAAAAGAGGTTACTCTATCGGTGCAGCAATCAGCATAGTGTTCTCTGCGTTTTCTCCATATTTTGACCCTATGATCCAACTGCCATAGGCAGATGCTGGACTCATCATGGAACATAATGTTTCTCCACATATTCAGGTTTCTGCCTGACAGTGAGGGGCAGTCATGGCAGTCCTCCTGGCAGCCCTATGAGACCGGAGATTGGTTGCGTGCAGTCTGTTCCGGATTGTCTGGGCAGAGAGCCTTTGGCCATATCGTCCTGCAAACCTTGACTGCAAATCTGTAGAAGACAGCCTACGGTACCGAAGTGCTGACAGGGTGAGGAAACTGTCTTCTTGGGGTGTCGTTTTCTTGGGACACTTTGCAGCCTGTCTCTGACGTCCCCTGTTATGGAACTTGGCCTTCAGTTTGGAGATGGTACGAAGGGTCATTCCAAACAATGCTGCAACTTGGTTTTGCGGAACACCAGCTTGCCCTATCGCACAGGCCGTATCCAGATCAGTCAAACGTGGCATGCAGATTCTTGGAGCAGACACCTACTGACCACTGTAGCAGGGCCCATGCTCACAGGTGCTGGCAGCACCTGGGGGTACCAGAAGCTCAAAACAAGAGTTAAAAGCAACAGCAAAATATGCTGTTTGGCATTGGCAGAGAAGATTTGCAAATTTTTCATGGGCGTAACCCACATACTCAGCTCTGCTGCTTATCCCACAAATGCATGTTCCTTATAGTTCCTTATATTTCCTTAAGAAATAATCTACCAAACTAGCTGTTTTGCCACTAAGCAATTTTTACTGTTTTTCACTTTCTCTCCATTTTCCCCCTTTTTGCCCATTTTACCACTGTGTTTCCACTTCTGCAGCTTTTTCCCATTCTACTTGTTTTTCCACTTATTTTGCCACTTATTGCCTATGTTTGCCACTTCTTTTTGCAAGTTTCACCAATTAGTTCTGCTTTTTGCCTTTTCTTGCCTCTTTTCACAATTGTATAAGTATCTTTACTTAAAGTCGTCTTAGTTTATCTGTTTTATTTTCTGACATCCTGATGTTTGTGCACATTATGCCTAGCTTTAAAGAATTAACATTGTGAAAAAAGGCTATATTTGTAGAGCACAATAAATACATTTCAGGCTTTGTTGCTATATTATAGGTTAAGAATAAAATATGGTTATCACAGCTTCACTTTACAGTGGACCGTGATTTTGCTGATCTCCATGGGCCCACAGTTTGGCTGGGCCCCAGAAAGCTCTCCCCTTTATCACCCCTCATGGGCGGCCTTGCCCACGAGGGGGCAGTTTCATGTGTGTAACATCATGAAAGCATTTCAGCCAACAATCTCACGTTGAAGTTTATTTAAGCATTTATTATGCAACATATGTTTGGCGTCAGGCTCGGACTTAATCACTCCTCACAGATTTTACATACAGAATTTTAAGAATGATAATATAACAGCTTTAACCCCCAGTAAAAGGGGGATGCTGGGGTGGAGGTGGGTTGAAGGCGAAAGCACAGCATTGAACCAGGCACAGCGTTGCAGCAGAGGAAGAGAAAGGGAATCTTGCAGCTTAAATAGCCCGCTAGTTAGGAGGATGCGAGTCATGTAATTTGATTAAGATGCATGTCAGGTGTAAATGTTTGTGCTCGAGATTACTGGCAGAACTTACTTGCAGGCTTTGTTTCATTTATAAGAGTTTCTACCATCAATAATCCTTCAGACTGCAATAAAAATCAAAGACAATGTTGGCTTTTCAGGTACAAGTTTTTGCCTGGCCATGATTTCATGGATGTTTTGGTGCTGATATAAATCCCTCTGTTTTGTTACTTATTTCACCAGCACAGCCTTTATAGGCATTGACTTCTGTTCTCATGACCGTACATTAGAAATGAATACACTGACTTTACGGCACTTCTACAAGGTATCTATTTCTACCAATTCTATCTCATAATACCATATTTCGAGAGGGTGGATTTCAATTGTATTCATGGTACCTATTACCACACGTCCTCATCTAAGAGAGTGCACTCAGCAACACGAATCAACCTGAAAGGGACTGAATTGTTGAGCTCCACTGTCTTTTATGCTGCCAGTAAATATATCTATCTTGTTCATAACAATTTGCAGCTCTGTGTTTTGTAATCATAAAAAAAAAGGATAAGTTTGGGGGAGATATGAGAGCCGTTCTTTTGAGAGTGCTGATTACAGCAGGCACCATCTGCGTGAAGCACACAGCTGCCTGCCTCATCAGAATGCCTAATATTCCAATGGAGGGGCTCTAAGTACCTGGCAAACCCAAGTAGATAGATAACAAAGAGCCTATTAAATAACGGACAAAGTGGCCTGTGAAGGTAGGGGAGGGGGAAGTGGGAGTGTGTGGTTGGAATTAGTCTTTTAGCTCCACACACACTCGGAGATGAGATAGCCCCAAGTTCTAATTAAAATTCTCATTCCAATCTAAGGTGGTAATTTTGATCTAAGGAAAAAGTGGAAAGTTTGATGTCTCGCAGACAGCCTGCTCTCTCTTTCTCTCTCTCTCTCTCTCATTCAGTTATTTCTCTTTCCTCAGTCTTGATCAAAATCAATGTTATCTCCCCAACCTGGTAACTCTTCCTTGCCCTTGCTCGCCCTCAAAGTCATGTTGGAGCCATCTAATTTACAAAAAAACCTCTGGAACAGAGTGATATAGATTAAAAAACATGTAGTGTGAAAGAATGCTGTAAACCGACACAAGCATGTTCACCCACACACACACACACACACACCCCCACCCCCCCACACACACACACATATATATATATTTGCAGTCCCTATAATGTTGTGTGCCTTCTGAGGCAGATAAGGTTTTCCTCCAAGCGTTTGTCCTTTTCTCCTCTGGGTATAAGAGAGATTATGACTGCAGAGCTACTTGTGATCAAAGCAAGAATAGAGTTTATGTACACTAAACTGAAAATTATGACAAAATCCTGAGCTGAAGGACACAAGAATGGGTTTTCTCAGACAGAAGATTTCTGGTTTGCAAGACTTTACCAAGAAATAAAGGGCTGCAGCTCTCGAACAAAATGTGCCTGTATTAACTTTCTGAAACACTTTTACATCAACCAATACTTTAAAGATATCCATTTTGCACTCATTTGACCAGAATAGCTGAAGAGAAACAGGAAATATGTGGGGAAGACACACACCAGCATCCTAACCAATACTTTAAACATGGATTCTCAAAAGACTTTGATAAACATTGCATCCTGACAAGACACTATAAAAGGAAATGATCCAAGGTGTATTCTGGACAAAAGACTTTATCATGTCTTGGTGGATGGTTGTATGACAACTGAGTCTGCTTAAGCTAGGGCTAAGAAGATAATTGAGTTATTCATGTTTTTATTCACTAAAAGTCGGCACAATTCCAAGCCTAGTTCAGACTAAAGATTTGCCTCACAGGACTGTTGTTAAGTGTTGCAGGGTGGGTTGCATCTGTCTGAACTGAGCCTTTGCACCTCGATCTGGCTGGCTGATGGTGTTGCCTAAGAATTGATCCTCACATTGCTGGTTTTGTTGTGTTACAAGAAAAAAGGGAAATGGAAAAGAGAAATGTTTTAAAACACACAGAAAATTCAGCCCAGTAAACATTCCTGTCCCCTCTATCAGCTGTGCACATCAGCAGGTGGTAGCGGACTGATCATGGAAAAAGTTAGTTTTCAGCAGATATTTGTACTAAAAATATTGAGCTAAGCATTTTTGTTTATATGAGCCATTAAAATGTGCTGCCACACTTCAGTGGTGACAAGAAACATGAAACATGCATGAATCTTTTTTAAGGGGATGTAGATAAATCACCATCATGCAGGAATTATACAGCCTAATGTACCCATGATGATAAAAGAAGAAACAAATATGAATGCGCAATACTGTCCTTCCTGTAGAGACAGATTTATTGAGCAGTAACTAAAAAATAAGCCACTTGAAGTGAGTTTCAGAGTCGTTTCTATGGAAACTAAACGTCATTGCAGCATTGTGAGCTGGCTTTAAGAAAGTTGCAGAGCAGCGAAGCACAAGCAGTTGCAAGTTTCAACTCATCTCATATTTAGTCTATGATTTGGCTTAAGAGATTACCTGTGTCAGCCTGCTATCATATTCTGTAAAGTGTTTCAGATATGATACTATATACAAATTTAAAGATAATCAATGGCAACTATTTAAATAATTTATCTGAAAAAAACAAAATTTTTGATTAAAAACAAAGATGTCATCTGCAATGTTTCATGTTAATTCATTTCCAGTCTTTTTTGTCAAAAAACTACTTTGGCCATTTCAAGGTCAAAAACAACATTGAAAATAACTTGTGTAAAATATTTCTCTGAAAGTTTACATTCTGTATAGTGTGGGGATATGTTATTGTTCAATCATGCCCTCTTTTATGACTGGATCATTAGGAAGAATCTGTGCATGCAGAGGACCTATACTTCGCTCCTTTCAGCGACAAAGAGAGCCATGAGTTAGAACTGGCTAAAAACTGATGCACCAAAATCACAAGAAGTGTCCGTCCATCATAGATAACATCATTGCGATAGATAATCTAACCTACAAATTCAAAAGAAAGGAAGATCATTTTAAAAACTCGGGGTAACAGTTAACATATAATCTACTAATCCACTCCCTGCTCTCTGCGACAGTTCCATCTGTGTCTGTTTATTTGTACTGCACTTAATAGTAAATGGTTTATGTCATGGTGTTCAAAAGGTTATTGTTAAATGTTTAAAGTGAAATTAAATAAAACTTGAAAAATAAAGAAAGCAAAAAAAAAAGAAAGAAACTACATGGTGGATGCATAGAGGTCACTCTAACAATACTTTATACAAGAATTTGGTGCTTTACAGATTGAATTTCTTTTTAACCTTATAAAAGTTAAGGATATCTGAACACCAAGGATTTACACTTAAATCATCCCACATGTTAGGGCTACTTGATTATTGCTAAAATGTGCTTCTTTAACTAATTTAAACAGACCACCTTTAATGTAGTGCTGAACTCAAACTTCAAGTTCTTATGAGCATATAGTCTCTTTTCATTTCTTATTAACCAACACAACATGATTATCTAAAATAAAGGGAATGAAAATAGATCATACAGAAAGCACAAAATAATGATAGATATAAAACCTGGCTCCTGCTTTTTCTGAACTTTCGTTCTACTTCTGTTCTTAAAGGCACTACGTGAAACTTATGTTACTGAGTTTGGGTGGTCTGGAGGCGGGGATTTTGTAATGTGGTTTCTTTGTCCTTCATTGCTTAATAATACTAGATTTTGTAGTTATGTTTGTTGGTGGTTAGAGATTTGTGGTGTTATCTTGCAGTGCTTCCAAATTAAACAAGCCAAATTATGACTCCTCGTCCCGCTGCAATGCACCCTCAGTACCAGCTTTACATCACCCTCACCATTGCCACCATGTTTTTGTGTCCCTTGTAAACTGTCTTCTCTTTCCTAATTGTTTACATGCAACACACTGCCAACTCTGTGTATTGTTACTATTGTAACAGTGACCAATAGCAAAGTGTCATGAATTAGAACGAGAAATGATAGAGATGGCTGATTTGTGTAGAGGAATCCTTGGCTAGTCTACCATCTGATATAAGAAAAAAAAAACTAATTTTGCCTGATGTTATGTGAGTATGGCTGATAAAGTAACTTGTGAAGCATAATCTCCATTTACAAATAAAATTGCATTTTTGTAGGAATTGAGATTGCGATTTTTTTTATTTTTACAATTAATCATGCATCCCTATAAGTTGTGCATGACAGGATGCATTTTGATACCTTATACCAGGCCTCCAAATTGCCGCTGGTTTTGTCAGTCATGTTTACTGTAGTGAGTTCAATTTTTCTCCACCCTCTAATAGTCCTTCTCTTATAGCTCTCTCTCCTCTTTCTCTCCCTCTCCTGCTTTTCCCCTTTTCCCTGTCCCTTTTTTCCAGCTCATTACTCCTAAACAATTATATTTTGGTGGAAAGCCTCTCAGTCGCAGCCTGCTGCTGGCTAAAATGAAAACAGTCAGTGCGGAGGAAGACGATAGATCACAGTGTCAACGCCAAAGTTATCATCACCTTGCTTGATTTATATTTCTTCGGTGCTTTTTTTCCTGATGCACTTTGCAAACACACATACGCACAGAAACAGACACACACGCGCAGACTCACAGAAAGTTTTCTCAGATGAGCAGGCAGCCCATGGTGGTGTTAGGGGGCTCACAGAATGGCCATCATCCTGATAGTGCGCCTTCATTGAGGCTGTAAAATTAAACAGCCAATTTCACCTGGTAATTGGATAGTGAAATATTCGTGGTTGGACTTCCTGCTGTGAGAAGGCAGCATAATGCAGTGAACGGAGTGAAAAAACAGGGCAGATCATCACATTTAAGTGTCATTATAGTGTAAAACTGCCAACTTCCTCTGACACCATATTAAGTGTGTATCCACTGGTAGAATGACTTTCAAACTCTGTTAGCTGTTAACACTAAAGACAGCAGCGCTGTTCTCCAGCTCTGCATCTTTAATACAGGCCTTGTGCTGAGAATAGTGTTGGTATTCACAGTAGTACATGTTAAGTGATACATATCTCAGGGTTACACATTAAGAATTCTTTCAACTCCTGAGCTGCAGAGGCAGAAACTTTAATTGCCATAAATACGCTCTAATTAACAGGCTGGAGTTCATGTGATGTTTCCCATCCTACCATTAGAGTAAAAATAGCATTTACACTACACTGTAGTATTTGTTAATTAACAGCCTTCTAGAGAAGGAATACTAGGCCTTTACATCAGCAGATGGTAATACCTCAGGGGTTAAGCTCCCTTTTCTCACCATACTGTGTGTGCTGATACAAGCTACAGAGACATCACCCTTGGGTGGCGTGAACTCTGCGCCGAGGAGTGGATGCCTTTGCAAGGATCAAACACTCAAATGAGGCGTGATGATGGGCCTGGTGATACATGCTGCTGTCTCTGAGCCGTGGCCACAGAGGGCTTCCAGCACCCACCCGTTCCTCCCACTCTTTTACTTTCTCATGGATAACCTCAGGCACTACTGTTTGAACTTTAAAACATCTTTAATGAAAAGTTTAGGGGCAACAAGCTGCTGCTTAATTACACCTATTATATTATTCACTAGTGTGGATGAGCTCTAACTGGTAGGTATGATCCAAATTCTTGCCAGAAACATTAATGCTCTTTTGCTGCAGTGCCGACATTCTTTGAGCTTGCATATCTTAAGATCCTCTTCATTGTAACTTTGTGAACTAAGACTAATGCATTCTAATAAAAGTAGGCATGAGTAGTAGAAGCGTTGTGAGTTATGAGGTTGACTCAAAAATGAAGCCAAAACATCTCCATTGCCACCTGGTGACTGGCTGTGGTATGAACCAATAAGCATGTCTACTCAATGTTATCAGATAGAACATGGGACAACCTATGAAATCATCAAATAGCCTACTTTGAATCATTATTATTGAATCAATCTTGTAATTTTGGTTTCATGATTTGGTCATATGTCTTTGAAAAATAGAAATGATTTAAACCAGACTGTTAAGTGGTCTAGTTTGCTAGTTGATGAGTTACAGCTTCAACCCATGTCCCTATATACTAGACAGTTACAGCTGATAGCTATCTCCATTTATTCTCAGCCTTTGCACAGTAACCTTAAAGGAGACATATAATGAAAAATCTGCATATATTTGGAAATCAGGAATAGGCTATCTATTGACCTGTGGAATGCAAAATAAAATAAGCTACCAAGTTCATGGTCCTCATATATCTAAAATACAGAATCTGATGGTTTGTTCAGACTCTGTGCCCAACGTGACATCACATTAAGTTACTATAACTCAACCTATCAGTCACCTGGTATCTCCAACATAGATCATTTCTATACAGTGTCTATTTAAAGTTTTTTACCCCCTTGGATATTTTACACTTATAAATCAATCATGGTAAATTTAATTTGTTTTGTCTAAAAACTCTTTAATGCCAAAGTGAGAACAGATTTCTACAAATTAATGTCAATTAAATAAAAATATGTAATGTAAAATAAGTGACTGCATAAACATTCGCCCCCATTCAAGTCAGAATTTAGTAGATGCATCTTTGGCTGCAATAACAGCACTGAGTCTGTGCAGATAGGTCTTAATCAGGCTTACACATCTGGGTACTGCAATTTTACTCTATTCTTGTATGCCAAACTGTTAAAGCTCTGTCGGGTGTACAAGCATCGGGCAAGTACAGCCACAAATTCTCTATTGGATTGAGGTCTGGGCTCCGACTCAGCCACTCCAGAACATTCATCCTGATGTCTTTAAATCATCTTTGTGTAGCTTTTACTGTATGCTGTATGTATGCTTGCTAAAAAATAAATCCTCACCCAAGCCGTAGTTCTGTCACAGTAGTTATATCGTTCATTGCCTTGGAAATGTTTTTGCATCCATCCCCTGACTTATAGTGCTTAACAAATTTATTAGACCACCTGTCATATTTGTCTCAAAGACCATCCAGCATCATGAAGTGCTTTAATGCGGACTCTTTCATTTTCAGTAAACTCTCCATGTTTTACCATTTCGAACAGGAATGAGGAATTTCAAATTGAATTCACCCAAATTTGGGCCAGCTTACTGGGCTTCTCTGAGAAGTCAGAAATTAATCAAGCATAACATTGAACCACTAAAACTCATTTTTCTGTTCAGGAATGCAAGTAAATAACTATAATTTGACATATTAATCAAGAAATATTAATGTGCTTTACTATTTTTTCAGTTTTTTTGTAAATCAGTAAATTTGAAAATTCATGGATAACAATTATAATTAGATTTTAGCATTAAAAATATCATTTGGGTTAAAGAGCTTCTACATATTGGTGTATTAACCATTGCAGAAACATAAAAAATGATTTTGGTAATTACCAATGCTGTTAATTTAGGGCAGATGTGGCATAAACCTTACTTTGGTTAGGGTTAGGGTGGTCTAAAAATTTGTTAAGCACTGTATACTTTTCAAAACCTTTTCTCTGAGTTGCTTGGAGTGTTCTTTTGTCTTCATGGTGTAATGGTGGCCAGGAATACTGATTAACCAGGGACTGGACTTTCCAGACGCATGAGTCTTAACACCAAACACTAAACACTAACACTGAAAGTTATTCGTGTAGTTTTTGTGAGTCATTCATGAGCACTATTAAAAAAATAATGTGGATTGTCTGAATTGGTCATGGAGGGACTGGGTTGCTACATATGTGTTTCTTTACTTTGAACATCTGATTTGTAATGTGAGCTTATCATTCTGTAGATGGCCAGTGTGGTCAAAAAAATAAAGTGAAAGCGTTTTGCCACTGGTGCCCTTGTACCAATTTCATCCAAGTGGATATTGTATACTGTTTAAGTGCTTGATAACAATTTATACGGGTCTATTAAATAAGCACAGATAGATCTAAATAAAAATGCTACCTCAATGCTATCTTTGTACCTACTGTCAACACATGCATTACAGTTAAAGCAAAGAGACATTTCTTTATCACAGAACTTGTTCAGCTCACAAAACATTCACGCAGTATATATTGAGCACTTTGAGGAAAGAAAAAACACATCAGCCAATAACAATTCAGGCTGTTTAACTTGTGCATCAACAGTCTACTCAGACAGCCAGCCAAGCAGTCAGTGTCAGAGATGAGACAAGGCCATAATCCAATTCTGGTTTTTACACGGCGTCATGCCTTTTCCTTTGACAGCGTGATTGATGTGTATGTAAATGTGTTGTGAGGAGGGCTGTGAGCAGCTAGTTAAAGCAGACATTTAGGGCTGCCCTGTCAAAGATGAATGGAGAGAGGGAGAGAGAGGAGAAGAAGAAGGAGGAAGGGGAAGGAATCCAAAATAAAGACAACTATTGATCCGTGAATGAAGACGGACACTGGAGGCGTTATGTACCTCTTGAGCGTCACTCTGAATTCATAGTGAAGCGTTTTGACAGCTCCACAATAGGGTACCATGGAGAGGCTCTATTGGACGCATGACTAGCAGGAATAGGTCACTGCCCCTTTGAAGAGCCACCTCTTTATTGTCAACCTCACCCCTGGTTCTTCTTTGCTCTTTACCACTCCTAACTCAATAGAGAAAAACTGATAATGGAGGTAAGGAAACTAAGAAATTGAAATTAGGATGTCAAAAGGTTCAATACTTTGATGTTTTAAAAATGATGCAGTATGTAGCTAGTTAACATTTGCTAATGACAAGGCTCCAGTTTAGCTTAGTAGGTGGAGCAAGCACACTGCAGGCTCAGAATCACTGTCAGTTGTCACTTTCTGTCAGTGTTTGAAGGCAGAAATGTTTGCTAAGAGGCAGTCATATTTAGTAAGTTAACTCTTAGATTCTATGGCTGTAGAGATGAAACAGCTACCATTAATGAAAACCATGATATAATTCCCCCATGGTTATTGTCCATATTTTTAATACCATCAAAAATGCTAGTGATGTCCAGGCAGCATGCTATGCAGGTCTGTTTACTGAGGTTAATGTGGAAAAACAACCACAAGTCAACCAAAGATCTATAACACATCAGGGAGGCATGGCTGTGTCTCTCATCTACTCTGTCGCCTGCACACACCGTCACTGCCTGTCGGAGTGGAGAGACAGACAGTCAAGTAGGCCTTAACAGCACCTTAGCAGTAGGCTAATCAATTCAGAACCTAAAACCACACTAGCACTCTAAATCAAATTAAACCAAAATGCAGTAGCCTACCTTAGATTGTCGGCTTGTCTGAGAGAAAAAAACAACAACACAAGACTGTGGGATCAGTATGCACCCACTGCACTGTAAAATAAAATCAGTTGAGCTTACTTAAAAAAATATGGAAACTCGTTGCCTCAGAACTAACAAGTAAACTATACTTGACTTCTGTGAGTTAAAAAAATGTGTTTATTTTTAGTGTGCAGTACTCATTCTAAATAAACCATGTAAGTATTCACTACTAGTTTAAAATCAATTATTCTAAGTGCTCAAAACTGAGATTAAAATGTTAATTTGAGTTTGCAGGACTTAGGCTAAATCATTATTAATATTAATATTAATATTTTCAGTACACAGGTAAACATCTGTAAGTTCATAGAACTCAAAACCTTCTTAACTTCTTACCTTAAAATGTCAAGGTGGACTTACTTGTGCAACCATTTGCAACGATGGCTGTTAGTGAGCCACTGAACCAAAAGTTGATGTTTCATCAATGTCTGCATGTCATCCAACATTTTTTGACATTAGCAACATTAACATAGGAGGAACCTCTGTAATGGAGACAGCAAATTCACTCATGGTGCATTTTATTTATTAATTTTATTTAACCTTTATTTAACCAAGAGAAAACTTCATTGATATTAAAAATATCTTTTTTAAGAGTGTCCCTGCCAAGACAGCAACAGCAAACAGAGTGCATACAGGTTTAGTGCCCAAAGGCATTCTGGGAAAACTTTGCAGATTTTTCATAACTCAAATAATTTGAGTTATAACAAAAATACTTAAATTGTTTGAGTACTGTTTAATTAAAACTAAAATGAGTTCTATCAGCTCACAAAAAAGAGTTGAAATAGCTGTTCTGGATTTTAAGTAAACACAACTTATTTTGTTTGAACCAAGTAAACTAAAGTAAATCGAGCCCTTTAACTGTTATGGCCAAGAAGTACAAGCAACTAGTTTATAATAAGTATTTAGAAGAGGTTACAAAAAACTGAGTCAATTCAACTTAATGTTTCTGAGTAAAATCGATGTTGCTGTTTACAGTGTGTCTTTATTACACCTCATCTGGTTAAGCATTTCCGCAAGTTAAACATAATAATCCAAAGTTGAAATGTGTTGAAATCAGCAGATTAGAAGTTAATTAGCTCACTTAACAAGTCGCCCACCAGTTATATTATGAAGCATTCAAGGACAGACAATATACAAACAAAGCTGAAATAAAATGTCATGATTGGTTCACATCTAACAAATAAAACGAAAATACAGGTTTTGACAAGAAACTTGAATAAATCCAGCTTTGAAGACAAGAAATATAACCTGACATGCCAGATGGATGTGTTTCACACATCCATCTGGAAAAGTTTCATCTGAGTATGATTGGGTGAACATTCTGTCCGTCACATCTTTACGGGCCAATCAGAGCAACAAAGCACGTGACATAGCCACTAGCAAGCTGCGCATGCGCAGCTTCTGAGGGATAACGTGAAACATGGCAACTATAGACATGTAAGTACTCGACTTTTGAAAAGAAAACAACTCACTGCTGTTCTTTGTTCTTCTCTTAACAAAGAAATGTTGTCAAGTTCTGATAAAAATGGCGCTTTAGCAGCATCCACGCTAATCTCTTCCTCCATAACTGCACCAGCTCTTGCTGCTGCTTGTTTATGTCTCGACTCTGTTCCGCCTGAAAGTACTGCCCCTCGCAGCTGATTGGTCCTGTCACTTTCTAACAGGGAAACAGTTCAGGTGCGACATTTGCAAGATGGATTCACCAGTGAGAAACATGGAAATGGGCGTATCTATCTGCTTTGCAAGGTTACAAGAAATATGCTTGTGCTATGAAACAGATATAACAGATAGAATCATGGTATTTTTAACTTTATAAATCAAAATGTACCTATCTTGTGCCACATCTGTCAAAAATGCATTGCCATTTGTTTTTCCACAGAACAGAAAAGTATCAGGAGTGGTATTGATAAGGAGCTTTGGAATGACAATATGACTTATCTGTTTTTATTTGAGAACTTGTCTACCTTTTAAACATAAAAATAGTGACAAATATGTTGTTTAAAGCATGTGTTATAAAAAGTATCAAACATTTTGACAACCTTCTTAAATTCTCTCTCTTAATGCACATTTGATGTGGTTTTCATTATTAATTTTCTTGTTAATGCAAACAAAAAGCAAATAGGCTATAGTCCCCATGCTGATTAGATTTACAGTGTTTATTTTAATATCAAACTTCATGAAATGGTTTGAAATGATGAAGCTCTACTTTTTCAATTTTCTGCAAATACAATCATGCGATAATACTGATAATTGATATTTAAGTGTGTGAAAATCATGATATTTCCATATTGTTATAGTGGCAGGGTTAGGCAAGCTGTCTTTGTAGGTTTGTATTAATCTACTATGTGTTTTCTTTCTTGGATGGGATTCAGCAGAAGTGCAACCCAGGCCTATCGCTTCATTGGTCAGCGCATCCAGTTGAACGACAACTTTCTACCATTAAAAAATAAAATTAAAACTGGTCAAAACACGTAGATGGCAACGGACTGTTAACTTCTCCATGGGGTACAGCAGTAGGAAGTCTTTCTTGCCCGCCAGGAGGCGGGCCCATATGTGTGTGATACCATGTGAATGCTATGAATAGGTGACAGGGACCTTAAAATTGCCCGCTTGTTTCCACAGCAACAGAGGATAGAGGAGGAGGAAGTCTAGTCTCCATCGCTCATGCACATATCCACTGCCATTAGCCATCAGTCACGGGAGTCAAGTCTCTCCCTTTAGAACTTAGCATGCAGGGACTAGCCCATGTAACTGGCGCCAGTAATCTGTCTGGATATTGTCGATCCATTATCCTAAGCAGTGGGGTGAATTCACTCATTTTCCAGCCTTCATGATGGACAATTGGGTCGGAGTAAACTTCAAATGCTGAGACAGAAAAAAATAGATTATCTCAAGGGTGTCTGACAGAAGTGTGATTCCTGCGACTGCTAACTTCTGAAGCAGAGAGATGTGGAGGAACTCTGACACTGATTTAATTAGATCACGTTAAATTAAGCTGATTTGACTGAATGAAAGTGAAATGGGACCACAACAGCAGCCAGTTGTAACAGGTACAAAAGGGGTAGAAAATCATCTGACAACCAAATGTAGAAGTAAAAACAGATTGTTTAACATAACAACTAGCCTTTCTGTTTTAAAAATCTTTCTACTAATATCTGACTCGCTGTGCTGTAATGTGCTTAAGTTTCTCAGGTATCCCTACCCTTGCCTGGATGCATATTTGAGTATTTGCCTCCCAATCTAAAGTATATGCTAGTGTTGCCAACTCATTAAAGCACACACAGAACTTTTTTCATTTGAGAGATGGGTCCTTTCAAATTCTGTCTTCTGCAAAAAAATTGCTGTGTTCAACTTTAGAAAAGAAAGCACACGTATATGGCATGTCTCAAAAGTAGGAGGCAAACAAATGGAAAAACCACAACATTTTTCTTTTAGACTGCTGTTGATTTTCTTTCTCTTTCACTATCAATAAGCACTCCTGCATGGAAATGGAGAAATGGATTGACGGGAAACACAATACTCATTTCCCGCAAAATGTTTCCACTGCCATCAGATGGCATCAAACAATGAGACACAAAAAAAGAGAGAGAAAAGAGTGTTAGAGTACCAGAGGGAGAAATTGTAAGAGCAAAAGTGCAATGGAAAAGAGACCACATATACCTCCTCAATGCCCCTTTGTGCCCTGTAGACCCTGCGCCCTGCTCTGCTGTGACTCTGATGAAAAGCAGGCCGCAATCCCTTTCAATTTGGCCAGTGTGCCCCAGTCCTGTTAAAGGCAATCGACTGGCTGAACAGGGGCACTATATCACAATATGCAGGTGCAGACGAGCCCGGCAGAAGAGAGGGGAGAGACATGGCGCCTAAGGAGAGAGAAAGGGACTCTGGCATCCATCTCTCTCACACTTAGGCTGACGCTCAACTGGGGGGGAGGACACACACCCACACAAACGCACACACGCATACACAGACAGGGGCTGGGCAGCAGTGGGAGAGCGAGAAAACGAGAAGTGAGATAGAAAAGAAAATCAGAGGAAAAATGGGACCCGTCACTTCCCTCATTTTTTTCTCTTTCTCACTTCAAGTATCAAAAAAAGGATGGAATAAAAGAAAAAAGAAAATGTATTTTGTGCTGCTGGAGAGTGGGGCAGTGGAGGAAAAAAACTGTCTGGAATGAGAGCAAGGTGTTTGTTTGTGGTGGGTAAATGCCTGTGTAGGATAGGGGAGGCCAGAGGCTTGGCTAGATCTGTTTGTTATCAGGGGCGTCCAGGCCCCCCAGGCGTGCCGAGCTGCTGGCCCGAGTCAGAGGGGCTGAGCCCTGGGTAGGGTGGAGAGTCAGAGCCCTTGACCAAGGATAGGTAAGAGGCCAACAGAGCAGCAATGGCTTGAAGAGGATTGAAAATACAACAAAGGTATGATTCATCCTATGAGTATTTCTTTTATTGACACTGGCTACCATTTCTTAGCTCAAGTCCTACAAGAAAATGATATGATACAACACGATATGATATGATATGATGACATAACAAACAATATGATACAACAGTACACTTTCAAAATCATAAGGGGGTACTGAAATTTACAGAGCTAAGAAGTGAATATATAGCAGATCCAAGGGCAGATCCACCAAACAATAGCGTGGCTTTTGCACGTTTTTTAGTAATGCAAATGGAACTACTACACAGAGCATGTGCAAAGGGGAAATGCACACAAAAATGCATGCTAATTGCCAGTAAATCAAACAGCGCCCTGTCCCATTCAGTCATGTAAATAAGAGAATATTCAAAATTTGGTGCAAAATTGCCCCTCATACACAAAAAGGCCTCATTATAAATACCAAGTGATCCAAAAAATTCCAGCATTTAGTGATGCAGATTGCAGATTGCAAAGCTCCCATCTGAACAGTTTGGGCCCGGTTAGAAAGTGACAGGACCAATCAGCGTAAAGGGCAAGGTTGTTGTAGTTAACTAAAACTAACTAAATAATTAAAACCTAAACTCAAAAATCAATTTAGTTAACTGAAACTATATAAAAACTAAGCTTTACCAAAAAAACAGAAAACTAACTAAAACTGTATAGTGCGCTTACAAAACTAAAATAAAGTGGAGACAAAATCTCCTTAGTTTTTGTCCTTGACACAACCATACTGACTAGCAATGACACCCAAGTCTGGGAGTGTAAAATTGCCTGATCTGATTGGTTAAGACTTCGCATAGTGGTAGTTTTATTTCTGGAGTTGTATTCAAACATTATCATTAAATAAATAAATGATAAGTGAAGAGTGGCCTGTTTTAATATGTTTTGAAAAACGTATGACGCTCACTCAGCCCCGACATCTATCCGTAAAAAACTAAAACTAACACTAAAACTTATAAAAACTAAACTAAAACGAAGCATTTTTACAAAATAAAAACTAAACTAAACTAAAAAACCAGCAGTCAAAACTAATAAAAACTAAACTGAAATCAAACACAGAAAGTGAAAACAAAATAGAAATGAAAACTAATGAAAAATCCAAAACTATTATAACCTTAGTCAAGGGTCAGTGTACTTTCTGGCAGGTCCACTTCCTGGTTGAAACCAGACTGAAAAATGGGAGAAACTGCCGTTACTCCGTTTTTGACCAAAAAAAGAAAAAAATGGAAAAAAAGCCATTTTTTCATTTTTCCGTTTTTGAAAACAAATGGAAAAACACGGAAAAACAAGTTGTTTTTCTGTATTTTCATTTTGGTCACAAAACGAAAAAACAATTAACAGCATTTTTTGAAAAAGGTCCAATTTTTGTTTTTTCAATTCCTTTATTTTGTTTTCTTCAGTTAATAAAATACTTGAGGAAAATAATTTCATGAGAGCATTGGGAAAGGTGAGCATTTCAAAATAAAAGCCTCCGTGTCAAAACAACAGCAATCCATTGAATTTTACAGTATTATTATAGGCCAAAATGCTTTATATACAATGTATGATAAATAATGTAAATTGTCAATGTATTGGCAATTTAATGGACTGTAATGTTATTACCCTCTTTAAAATCTTTTGTTCTTATTTCATATAAATATATATACATATATATGTATACATATATATATATATATATATATGTATGTATATTTACATACACCCACACACACACACACATATATATACAGACAGACAGACAGACAGACAGACAGATTATCATACTATAAAAGAAAATAGATGGCTCATTTGACATTGAGGCTTTAATTTTGAAATGCTCACCTTTCCCAATGGCCACATGATTTCCTTTTCCTCAAGTATTTAATTAAATGTAGAAAACAAAATAACAGAATTGAAAAAACAAAAATTTAGAGCCTTTTTTAAAAATGTTATTTGTTTTTCTGTTTTTGTGACCAAAATGAAAAAACAGGAAAACAACTTGTTTTTCCGTTTTTTTTTCATTTGTTTACAAAAACGGAAAAATGAAAAAATGGCTTTTTTTCCATTTTTTTCTTTTTTTGGTCAAAAACGGAGTAACGGCAGTTTCTCCCATTTTTCAGTCTGGTTTCAACCAGGAAATTGATCTGCCAGAAAGTACACTGACAATCGAGGGGCAGTACTTTCAGGCCCGGCAGAGTTGTGACGTATGAAAGCAGCAACAAGAGGCCAGTGCAATAAAGGTGGAAGACATTAGTGTGGATGCTGCTAAAGCACCTGTTTTACCAGAACTTGACAACATTTCTTTGTTAAAAGAAGAACAAAGAACAGCACTGAGTTCTTTTCTTTTCAAAAGTGACAAAAGTCATGTACTGACATGTCTACAGTCGCCATGGTTCCTGTTATGCAGTTCTTAGTAGAATTTACTGCTTCGGTAGAGGCACTGCTCGGTAGCGGCTACGTAACATGTTTTGTTGCTCTGATTGGCCTGTAAAGATGTGACTGACAAAACGTTCATCCAATCACCCTCCTACTTTTTTTTTCAAAGGCTCTGCCTTTTCTGCTGTGAATGAGTGGTTTACCAGATGGATGTGTTTCACACATCCATCTGGCATGCCAGGTTAACACCAAATGACACCAGGTATTAAATTGGTGCTGTTTACTTCTCCTTCCCTCTTGCTTGTTGTCTCAAATCAACAGCTGTGATGTGGTTTGTAGTCAGAAATATCAGGCATATAATGTCCTCTTCATCGAGAGTGCAGTGTAAGCGGTTACAATTCTCATGGTTTAAAAAATCCTGAATGTTCAAATTCATTAGCTGAAAAAATATTAAGTCAAGCAGCAGGAAGTTTGACACCATATAGAATGACTTCTCTCAGCTGCCATAGCGGTGTTGGTGGTCCAAACACATGGCCACTGATGTGCCACTTGGCCTGTGGCAAAACATGAGCTAAGTTCAGTATACTAGTATACTATACTGTAGAAAATATTGCAGAAGTATTAGCACTGCAACATTATTCATGCAAATTGTTTAGCAGATATGGTGCAAGAGAGGCATTATTAGTGGATGCAAATCTCAAGCTAAACTTGATACTATTAGCATGTTGCAAAACATTTTAGTGGCTCTACCCCTCAGTGTGGACAGTAAGCACACAATGATGCACATTGAAAAGTAATACCCGATGCTTCCATGCTGTTAGGGCATGCTATCAGAGAATATTGCCTTGATATTCAATGCTGCATCACATTTAGCTGCCTTTACAGCTGTACCAAAGAAAATATAGTTATCTCATGCACAAGAACTCCAAACAATCAATGCAGCCATATTAAGCTGCATTTAATCTTGACTCATACTTAGAGGACATCAGTAAGTGCTGAACATTGACATCGAGGGCTTCTCATACACACTTGGCAAGTAAGAGCAAAAGCATTCATACCCTCTTGACACTGAAGAAATGGAAGCTTAGAGCTCACAATAAAGGCTCAGGTCAAGGACTTGATGTCATGTAAAGTCTGGTCGGCTTCATAGAAAATTCCAATCACACCGCCTGAGTAGTAAGGTCTCTAACTGTAGGCAAGGATAAAAGTCTGGTAAATCTGCATTCACTGCGTTTGACTATGACCTGTCAGTCATCTTTGGCGAGAGGGACCCAACTGTAGTCAAGATGGCCAACATAGGCGTCGCTATACATCCAATATATACCGGAAGTCCCAAGCGGAAGTTTCTTCTTCGTGTTGGACTCAGCTGCCAGTGTTTGTCAGTCTTTTTTGCGCCTAAGCCTAACCCTTGGTGCTGGATCTCAAATATATCACCTTCCCCACTGCCTTACCCTGAACCTAACCACTCGGGTTTTAATGCCTAAGCCTAACCTTAGACGTATGGACTTCCGGTTGAGACTTCCAGTATGGATTGGATGTATGTCAGCCATCTTGTCTGCATCAAGGTACTCTTGTCCTTGACTCTCAACTCTAGCTCACCATTAAACAAACGACAGATCAATCCGCTGTATCACAAAATCAGGAGCATTCTAATAACACAGGAGTAAATGACACACAGACACACCTTACTGTGGGTGCTGTGTGGTATGCCAAAGCAAAAATTTAGGCCTGTTGAAAGGGGTTGTCATGATACATGAATATCAAAATTTGAAATGATACATGTAGAAGTCTAAAAATATTGTCACCTGTTTAAACATCATGGCAATAAAAATAGAAGTCCAAGACACCTAATATTGAATAATTCCTTGTTTTAGTTGTAGATAAAATTGCAGGCCACTCCTGCCTTATGTCTAAATTGCACAAAAACAATGCAAATGTTCTGGTAAATCCTTTGGCTTTGTTAATATTAATAATATCAATTAATATAATCACAGATTATATTTAAGTGTATAAATATTGTATAGATTATTACTTTACTCTTGTTCACACTTTGTTGGTCTGTGTTGGTATTTTCTTTACAGTTAGTGCAGACACAAGCCTTGAGCAGTTCCTTTGACATAGAAAAAAAATCCTAATTTTGTCCTAAAAATGATTTTAGTTGAAATGGTGATGCACTATCAATTGAATAAACCTTATGGGGCAAGCAAAACAAGAGATGATATGCCGTTCATTAACGAGCCTGTTCTCTGAAACAGCTCTTTGATGTGAACTATGGTAGCTAGCTCCCGTTTGAGTGCCTGTTTCCTTTCCTCTATCTGTGGTTGTTATTTAATCCACATTAAAAAACCTAAACTGTAACCAAATGAAGAACTGTTTGGGAGAATAACAACCAGCTGTACTGAGCTGAGCCAAATGACTTGGATCTCTCTCAAAAAAAAAAAAAAAAAAAAAGACAGATTTTGTGTTATAACAAGCAAAACTGGACTGACATCAGCTGAAGAAATATGGTCAAGATTAGAGTTTAATGTGCTAAATCAGTGGTTATCAACTGGTCTAGTGTCAGGACCCACTACCACGTCCTTAGCAGCAAATCCCCCCACAATTTCTTTAATTTTAAATCAGGGGTGTCAAACTCAAGACCTGGGGAACAAATCCAGCCCATGGTACGGTTGTGTCTGGTCTGCAAGCTCCAATCAGATAATATAACTATAACTCATATTTTCAATTTTACATCTCACAATACTGATTTGAACTTATGGTTTTGACCATTTAATTTTATTTTTTGACCTTTTCATCCCATAAATTTACTTTTAATATCATATTTTGACACCTAACTCATTTAGACTCACCGTCTAAGCTCAATATTTTGACTTTCTATCTTACGTATTTGCCTTTTAAAAACATTATTTTGCCCTTAAATTCTTTGTTTTGACCTTTTGAACTTATAAATTTTACTTTTAATCTCAGATTTTGTAATCCTTAAACTTGTAATTTTGACTGTTTTAATCTCATAATGATTTATCATCAGTGTTTCTTTTTTTACTACTTATGACAACGAGGTTGACAGTTTATAGTTGAATGTTGACCCTGTTAGGCTCTCAGGTTAGGCCTAAATTCAGAATCTGTCCCCCACTGTGATTGACTCAGACACCCCTGGCATAAATAGTCTGGCCCTCAGGAGATCTCATTGGAGCAAATCTGGCCTTTGACTCAATATGAGTTTGACACTTTAAATCATAAACAAGTGCTTTGTAATGAAAAATGGGGCAGTTTGAACTCAAGATGGAGCAAAAGATGTTAATGAAACAAATAGATGGAGACTTTCTCTTCAAAATAAATCATAAAGCATCATAGACTTTTTGGCGCATTTTTTTTCCAGGCACTAAATTTGCGACCCACTGAAAAAGGCTCCATGACCCACTTTTGGGTCCCAACCACTAGTTGAGAACCCCTGTCCTAAGCCATGGCAAAATTGTGCTGGATCAAACTGGACAGCTTTCTGAAAATGGAAACACAAGCGGGGTGTGACATGATTTAGGCAAAGCCTTTTTTTTACTTCCTGCATGCTTCCACTTCACCATAAGTCTTTTTTTTTTTTTTTTTTTTGCCTGAATATTTCACTACTTCTAGGACACAAAAGTAGCTTCATAACAATATATGTATTTATCTTTGCGCTTTGAATGCTTTGCATAGTCTTGAAGCGTTCAAAACATGGAATGCGTTCTTTTTTAATCTGGAGAAAAGCTTTAACTTTGTCAAACATCTTTAACACAGCACGCTATTTGAACCGATTTCATCCCGGCTGGTAAAGCCAGTTCAAACAACTCAAGCAGCACCAAACTCTGAGTGTGTCTTTTCTTTTAGACACACTTAAATTGACAATCCCTCGGTGCTAGCTGAAGGACAAACCACCCGCGCACACAGGAACGTATGCACACACCTGAAGTGAACAGGCTGAACTTTATTCCTTACTAACTTTTGACAAGTTCGTCTCCACATCCTGGAGTTGTATTCAGACGTGCTGGAAGGGAGTGCTGGAGAGCAGTCATGTAGAAAGAGAATGCTGTTACTGGAGTTATTAACAGGCTCCTGTGTTTCCCTCCTCTCAGCTGAGCTATTCAGAGCATAGCGTCCTCATCTGCCACAAACACATGCCGACAGACAGACGCAGCAGACGGACACACCGTGCAGCCCCCTGTACGCGCTGCGCAGTAATATGTTTTTTGCCCATTTACAACAAATTAAGTTTCCCTCAAAGTGAATTTCAAGCTTGGCTGCCTTTGGAGGGCGAGCAACTCTCTTTTCATTAATTTTCATTCTTTTCCCCCAAACAAATGATCTACTGTACAACCCGCTCTACGTTCCTCTCCTCTTCCATGTCTTCTCCTTTCTCTTGTTTTCTCATCTCTTTGCCTTCTTTCTTCTGCTTGCTGGTAAATTGAGGTTGGGCAATGGAAAGCAATTACACTGTCAGAAAGGTGTATTCTGATATATTAAAAGCCTTGAATGCTATCTGTTTTGTTCCCTCTTTTTGTCCCCAGGGGGAACCAAGTCCTGACACCCAAATGAGACAGAGTAAGTGCTCCCTGCTCAGCGCTCCATCCTAAGCGTCATCGAGGAAGACGTTAGGGTAAATATCCATCGGCAGAAGAGAGGAGATAGACGGCTGTAACGCAGCTGCAAGAATGAGAATAGATTTGCCTCTGACACCAGAGTTTGGAGACAAAAAAGACGCAGAGAGAGATGAGTCTGCTGACTGCTGCACAGACAGTGTTTGAAATCACATTTTTCTTTCTCTTTAATTTCATAAACCCAGTGCTCAACTATACATCATCCAAAGAACTGGGATTCAAAGGCCCACAGCCATCAGCCATTTTAGAGGGCTTTTCATTAGCTTTATTCCTATTCATTGAGAGACAGAAGAGAGGGGAGGCAGACGAGGAGAGAAAAAGAGAGAGCACTAAGCCATTAAGGTGTGAATAAGTTCCAATTTCCAAAATAAATATTATCTCTGTCTGAGTAACCCAGAATCTGTGTGCTTTTGTGCCAATATTATAAGAAGGATCAACAAGGGTCAGCGCTGTGTGAACATCACACCATCCAATTCAGAGAGCCTAACCTGTGATACTTTAATCTATTTATCTCTCAACACACTGACTCTGTGTGTAAAACTGTACATAGCTGCACACATATCCAGCTTTCACAGAAGGCTATGCATTAACAACTCTCCACCACCTCCACATCTCTCCCTCATTACCGCTGTCTGATCGTCACAGAGATGAGAATGATGCAAGGGTGAGGATGTGTTATAAAGCACCAAAGATCCTTGGGGAAACATTGGCCAGAGATAAGCAGCTATACCGCAAAATAACATAAGGACACAGATCATAAAGCTGCTTATCTGTTGCTCCCTCTGGACTCGACTTCAGCGCATCCATCTGAGGACAAAGGACAGTCCTGGCTGAACCATTTACTCAGATTCTCAAGCTAGACAACAGAAATATCTAATAGAATAAGGGTCACTCGCTAATGAAGAGAAACAAGAGGCAGCAATTGTTGCCAAGAAACACAATGGTGACCTTTCCGTTTTTTGAGGAATTTCCTCAGAGCTCTGACGCTGAGCTGCTGCAGGCGCTGATTAACATATCATTAGATGATAAAGAGTCCGATGCTTTCTTCTAGATACCTGTTAGCTGCTGCCGAGGAAGAAACAAAAATTCCTGAGGCCAACAACCAATTTATGACAAATGCAAAAACAGGAAAACAAAATGGCAAAGAGGTTATGCAAGGACCCCCGAAGTTAACAACAAGCTGAGAAAAACATGACGAGAAACTTCATCAGAACTGAGTAGATCGAGAGAAAAAAACATATGGAGTGAAAATTAAATTTCCACCCGCTGATATAGCTCTATTCCTGGAGTTGCCTGGTCTTTTTCTTATGCATTTTCCATTTTAAAATAAGTTTTTTACTGTTTGATGTTTAGGCCACAGCTAATGCATTCATGAACAGTCTGCCACCAAAGAAAAAAAACTCTGTTATCTCGAGCTGTTTACCTCTCAGCTTGGGGAAAAAGGAGTTTGCTTACTTGAGTGGTGCCAGCTTGCTTGACTGCTGAGGTGCTTGTGAATATCTTGAATATATGCTAACAAAGCTACAACACTATCTGTGTTATGGAGGATATATCTTACATTTCTAATCATATGTTTGGCCCCATCTGTCTCATTTGTATGTAGTGAAAGGAAAAATATAGACACTGTAAATAGAAAGCTATTTTCATCACAATATTTCAACTTTTCTGTCCTTTCACACAACAGACTAGTGTGGCCTTTCCTTTCACTCCAAATATACAAAGAGGATATTCATAACTCTCATGTGGTTAAACTTTGCAGTGTCACCTCATCCACATAAAGTGCTGATGGGCTATTCAGGTGTTGGCCTCTAAAGGAGGCAGTCAGTTGTTGAAGAGCTCTCTTTATTACAAACCAATCGCACAGTCATTCACAGAATTGTTTCAGTGTCAAGAACACCACTCTCAGAGTCCCCTTTCACAATAAAAGCCAGCCTTAGTTAGTCTAATTAAAACTGGCACTTTGTCACACTAGATGCTGTTATATTACTTGATGACAATGTGTGATGTGGAAAAACCTTGCAAGACGATTTGAACGGTGTCAGTCAATCAGTTCAAAGTGAAAGTGAAAATCTATAGTGGCCCAAATAGAGCTGACACCCTCCAGTCAGCTGAGCAATTAGTTGGTCCATGAGCTCTCTTCTGACCAAGATTTGACTGGTCAGACGATCGGGGAGATGAGGGGCGCAGAGGTAGGTGGTCAGGTGAGCTCATGGTTACAAACATCACACACTCTGGTGATGCAGGGAGATAAAACGCTGTTTCTTACATATTTGTAAGATTTGTAACTTCTTAGATATTAGTGAGCACCTACAACAGGATTTTGTTTAAGCAGCTGCAGCGTTTATTCCATACTACATGTTTTTTCACTTGTCTCCAAATATGCTTCATTATGTTCCTCAACTTCCCCTTAGAAATACACACTTCATGCTTTCTGGATAGGGAATCACAGGAGAGTGGAACAAGTTGATTTTTGTTTCAAAATAAGGCAAAAACATTTGTCTGAATTGCATAATTTTGGGTAGTTATTGGGCTGTTATCACAGAACTCTTGTAAATAAAGGCAGCTGCTTGCAGGTTGGCTGTGAGTCAACTCCTATTTCCGACTGAGGCTAAAGAGAAAAAAAAAATTAAGACAAAAAAACACTAACAAAAGGCTTGTTATGATTATTTCAAAGTTAATTAAGCCCATACCATCCAGGATGTACTAACTACACTGTCAGTGATTACCCTGACCTCGGGTTAACATGCTGTTTTTCAATTAGTCCACAAGTGGGTCTAATTTTTGTCTACCAAGTTTTTCATTGGTTGACTACAGCTTGAGACATAATTGTGCTGTTGCAAATGTAATACTATGATATTAGTAAATCTATGAAAAAGGCAAAGAAGGGAAATAACTTTCATAAAAATCATAGCTCCTTACTTTTTTCTCCCTTGAAGCTAGTTGTTGTACCATTCGAATGAGATGATCCATGCCTTTAAATCCCTTACATAGGCTTTTCTAGCGAGCCTGGAAGTTGGGTGACTTGCCTTGGTGGTTAAAGATTAAATCCAAACCAGTAAATCCAATATTGAGCATCTTTAAATAATTTTTAAATCCATTCCTGATCGTTTCTACTGGAAGCTTTGAATGCTAATTGCCATATTGTACCCTACAATGCTTTGTGATGGGCTGACAACCAATGGCAGGCTGTTCTGTCGTCACATCATCCTGTGTCAAACTGTGCAGCTATAACTGTGCAGCTCATGACAGAGACGAACTGAATAGCTCATAAGAGAGAGAAAGAGAGCCTGTGATGTGTCCATCTGTGCAGACAGGAACTGCTTTGAGATATGGTTCAACAACAGCAGATACAAAAAAGTGCAACAACTTTTTTGTAAATGTTTGAATATTTTGAAGACTTTTTGTCACAGTTTTTTGAAAAAAAAAGGTACCTCAACAATTTTTTTTTAAAGATATATTTTTGGGCTTTTTAGTGCCTTTATTTGACAGAGGAGAACAGTGGATAGAGTTGGAAAGGGGACGAGAGTGGGGAGAGACATGCTCAAAGGGCCACATGCCGGATTCAATGGCCTTAAACTGCTAGGCCATCTGCGTGCCCCATGGGACAAAAAGTTTATGTATTAAAAAAGTATTTTTAATTATAGTTTGCTCCGTCACACATAAAAATCTTTGAGTATAAATTCTTGTTTAGTTTCTTATTTTGTCTTTATAAGTGGCATTACTGCAGCACACATATTCATAAAGCCGGGGTTGTCCTGAAAAAAGGATGGTTGGAGCTTTGACTGTGCACCACAAGGGTAATGTTGTACAAGCTTTTCAAGACAATAAGTCCAGGTGAGACAAAATGGTTAAAAAAAGCTTAGGGCTTAGGCCTCCTGGAAAACAACTAAATAGACATGCATGCCCAACAGATTAGCTACACCCAAACTTATACAAACCCAAAGCCTTCATGCTGTAAACATGTCAAGGTTTGCTATCAAAATAGGCACAGTAAAGCCCAGTTCCAACCAAAGATTCACAAAGAGAAGAGTTGAAACTCCAAACTGCTTGCGATGGGCCACTCTGCAACATTGTTAACGCCTCCTAGTTCACACTGCTGCAACTAAAGGAAATAATGTATTTTTCCCATACCAATCTCAGAGTCACACGGTTTAAAGAGATATATTTCTGAAGTTAATGTGCAATAACAGCAAGTTCAGGAGAGACAGTACCACAGACAAAATTTGCCCCTACTGCATTAAATTTCTCACATATTGGTTTGAACAGTGCTGCATCCTGCTTACATGCACAACTTATGGAGGGGAGAAGAAGGTTTATCAGGCTGAGTTTTCAGTGTAAAAAATTACATTAAAAAAATGGTGGATGTGATCATTTTCGAAATTCACAGCATGAATTTATTAAACAAAATATTTTGCTGTGAATGAAACTGTGGCGCTTACAGCTTTTCAAAACTTGGTTTTCCAGCAATGCTTTGAAACCATCTCATTGTGTCACCAATTTTTTGAACAATCTAGGCTTAACCTGAGTGTTAATGGGATTTCCAGGGCTTTTGAGGCCACCCTAGTGGGCACTTAAGTAACTGCGGTGTTTTGCACGTCTGCACTAGTCTCGTTTGTCAGCACTTGAGTTTATCACTTGCATTCAACATGCAAAATGATTATGAAATCCCTGCAAAAGCATTTTCTTAAATGTCTCATTTCTCAGACCATAAATTGTCTTTTTTTTTTTTAAAGATTTATTTTGGGCATTTTTGTGCCTCTATTAGATAGAGGAGGACAGTCGACAGAATCGGAAACAGGGTCAAGAGTGGGGGAAAGACATGCGGTAAAGGGCCTCAGGCTGGATTCGAACCAGGACCGCCCGCATACACGGGGAGCACCTTTAACCACTAGGTCACCTGCTCCCCATGTTTGTCATTTTTGTCCATTCAAAGGATGCTCTCCTTTATACATCTCTCTTAGAACCAGCACTGTATCCTGTTAGGAATTTTTCAGATCATCTTGACAAATTTAAAGCTTAGACCTTATGTCTGTTTCTAAGGATCCAGTTTTACCATAAAAATGGCTGTCAACCAAATTCAAAAAATTACAAGTCAACAGCTTTCTTATTTAAGTTAGGTCAAAGTCTTTGCAATATCATTTACCCAAATGAGGGATAGTAGCCAGCTCTTCAGTGAAGGTTAGCAACACTGTGGCTTGCATTTGACCTCGCCCCCCAATATCTCCTGTAAGAGACACTGATTTTCAACATCATCGTGCTCACACAGTTTCACATTGGAGAGGGTTTAAGAGGGGAAAACTCTTCTTTGAATGATCTGGCCAAAGATGATCTGCTAACAATAGCGTGGCTTTACAATGCAATTGCAGGAATCTGAGCTGGCATATTGTGCCCCCCCCCAACTAATAATTCCACTCACATTCAAATCTGTTTGACTAGAAATAGTTTCAGTAAGGCCCAGATTGTGTCCTTGTCATTTAATGATTTCAGAGTTTCTTTGGGTTTTTTTTTTTTTTTTTTTTAACATGTTTCTATCTATCAAGGTCTAAAAAAGCACAAAAACAGGAAACCAAAATCAAATGTAATGAACCCCATATTTTGAGGGGAGTGTTTCTAAGTGTATCAAGTCATTAAAAAGCAGAAATCACAAGAGTCCCTCAGCAACCAAACAGAAGAACTGTGCCTGAAATGTGTTGCCTGTGTTTTTTGCGTCTCCATCAGTTCGCCTGGCCCGGCTCCTTCAGTGTGGCTGCTGACCTTCTCCTCTCTCCACGGCTGGAGTGGCTATTGATTGGATCTTGGCACACAGTGTACAAACACGGAGATAAGGAGAGAGAGCGTGCGAAAGAGAGAGAGACAGAGAGAGAGAGAGAGAGAGAGAGAGAGAGGCAGCCAGGCAGATATAGCTGCAGTGCCCACTCCACTCCTCGGCTCTCCTTTTTCGTGAGACACACACACAAAAAAAAAAAAAAAAAAAAAAAAAAGGTTCCTGGAGACTCCACTCCCACCCAGACATGGTACCTGAACACTGATAGCAGACAGGATTAGGTCTAAAATTCAATCACAACAGCCTAAGTAATGCTAAGTCACTGCAGCTGACAGTGACTACTGCCTGCCTTCAACACCGTCCAAGTGATCTATCATAATCTGCTCTTGATTTGTGAGATTTCAGCAGAAAAAAACAAGAATTGAGTGGATGTGACATCTCGGCACTGTGATCCCTGGATCAATAGTTTTACTTTATGTGCGTATGTGGACAGAATAACAGAGAGAGGATTCAGGACTCTGAAGTTGCACGCTGGCCAGGGTTAGACAACCTTAAGGCTGGTAGGTGGCCTGTCCACTCTGGCACCCTGAGGTCTCTCATTTACACTTTCTTTCCATCTGGTGTACAGGCAAAGGCTGTGCTATGTCAGAGGTGACTAATAGTGTCAGAGCCCTGCCCTCCCAGCGGGGCCAGCAGAAGGAAAAACTCAAAATGCTGCCTCTGCAACTCCAGGGCAGTTCCAGGCATGACACTGACTACTGGTGAGACAGGAAAAAAAGGCTTTGTCAACAAGCAAGGTGGTCAAACAGGGTGCTTTCAATACCAGATTGCCGGGGGACACTCAGGAACCACACAAAAATGGCTGAAATAGTTTGAAAGAATGCATCTTTTTTTCTTTTTCTTATAAGGCTTGTTAGTATTGTATCAGGTCAAACGAGTGTTGTCTCTTTTCGCTGTCTCTGTGGATGTGGATGCCTCAGGGGGGAGAAAGAGAGAGAGAAAGGTTTGCTCAGATACTGTCAGGATGGTCTACAAAGGAAATGTTCAGACAGAAAGAGACCAGAGGAACAGAAGCAGGGCTATGAACCCAGCAGAGTAGGGACAGCAAGAATCTACACCCCTCTCCTCTGGGGAAGCTGAAAAACACTTCTTTTATTTTGTCATTGTGAGTGTGTTTTTACAAGTGTGGACTTATGTGTGTACATATTTGTTACAAGCTTTCTTTTGCCAAACTACATAAAGAAGAAAAATAAAAAAATATATCTTTTTTTAATCAAAGATAATCACAAACCCCTTTTTGACACTACAACTAAAGTAATACTGCACCAGTCCAGGAAACTGGTTTATTCTTGTGCAGAATATTGGATGAAATAATTTACACTACTATTTCATACCTATTTCAGTTGAATTAAAAGCTTCAAGAAGGATATGACTAGTCTCGCTTCATATATGGACTGAAAGTGAAAAAACATCTAGCATTACAGTAAATCTCAGATAACCCTCATAAAAATATAGCAAAAATGGTTGTATTTGCAAGCAACTATTTATATTTCACTACCTGTTTATTGTTAGATAGCCACCTTTAAAGAGTTATTATTTAAATAGAAGCAAAGAAAGAAGTCAGTTCAGATGGTACAAAGAGTGAGAAAGTCTTCAGAGAGGATACATGCATGGGTTAAACAAACAAGATTTTTAGCCATAAGACTACCGTCTATTTATTTGTGCACCACAACAAAAATCAACCTTTATGGACCGAAGTTACAACGAATTCTTAGGGAAACACAATAAAATGCAACACAACCCTACGCAACATATGGTAACCTAAAGCGACACATTGAGACATACTGTTGCCTGTGATAGCCTTTCTTAAATAAATAACATTACATGACATGCCAGGACTTAGCATAGCATTACGTGACATAACTTGACATAAAAATAACATCACATGACATTACATGGCATGACATGACACGGTATAGGTTAGCATGGCATGACAGCATAGGTGCATGATATGACATGACAAAGCATAGGTTAACATGGCAAGACATGACATAGGTTAGAATGACATAACACGACATGACATGACATAGCATAGGTTAGCATTGCATGACATAACAAAGCATAAGTAAGCTAACCTTGCAAAGCAGATGGATTCGCCTGTTTCCCTGTTCCTCACTGGCAAATCCATCTTGCAAAGCTCTCATCTGAACAGATCCAGCCCTGTAAGAAAGTGGCAGGACCAATCAGGAGCAAGAGGCAGTACTTCCGGGTATAACATGACAGAGTTGTTACGTAAGCCTGACTCTGTCATAGTCACAGTGAAAATATGGCAGAAGAGATTAGCTTGGATGCTCTACCGTCACTTTTATCAGGACTTGACGACATTTCTTCATTAAAAGAAGAACAGAGAACAGCATTGAGTTCTTTTCTTTGCAGAAATTATATTTTTGCCTTTCTCCCGAACAGATTCTGCAAGAGTCTGGTCATCACGTGTTTTGTTGCACTGATTAGCCCGAAAAGATGTGACAGAACGTCCATCCAATCACTCTCTGTTTTTCCATCTGGCATGTCAGGTTATAGATTAGCATGACATGACATTGCCAAGTGAAGCATGACATGGCAAAACATCGCATAAGTTAGCATGACATGACATGACATGGCATGAAATAGTATAACATGACTGTATGAAGCAAAGCAAACACTTTCATTCAAAGCTCTTGGCTAGGCCTTCTGTCCTTGCTCTCACAGGTTGCATTGATAGACTTGGACATGGAAGAATAAAATGAAGCTTAGACTTTATGCCTATCTAACTTACCACTGGGAGCAGCAATTCCTACAATCAACTCTGGTTGTACAAAAAAAAAAAAAAACATACGTACAAATTAGGGAGGGAAAAAAAAGGTTTTGAAAAAAAGAGTTGAAAGGTTAAAAACCATATCTAGTTGGCAAAGCCAGGCTGCATAGCATTGTTTCAAGGCTGGATGATTTTAAATCAATTCCACAGTCTTGATAAAGGTATTTTTTTACCAATAGTCTGACAGGAAAAAACAACCATATTCAAAACTTGTCATTTTAAAGGTGATTAAAAAGAGGAAACAAACTTTGCAAATCCAAGTTTTTCAGGGAAGTTGTTCCTGAGATGAAGTACACCAACAGAGAGAAAAAACATTGTTTAGTCCTTCGCCTTGACATGGGAACACATCAACACGTTTTGCCTGAGGACCTCACACTGCAGTGCAGGTTGCTAATGGCATAGTCATTCAGAAATAAAGTTTAGCTCCAGGCTATTAGGTGCTTTAAGGTAATGAGTAAATCTTAAAAGTGGAAGAAGGGTTGCAGACTCAAAATAAATTTATTTTCTATTCATATGAAGTTACAGCCCCATGGCCTTCTTTAAAATCAACAATGAGCAAATCCAGCCCCCTCCCCCCCCTTTTTAGTTTATTTCCTGCATACAGGAAGTACAAAATACTTCTCAAATCACTACAGGTCCTTGTCCCTTCTCTATCCTGGAACCTCTTTAGACACTGGTCTGGCCTCCCATCCCTGTGAACTTTGGGATCAGAGTCTTCAGTATGGCAACAACCACTAGCACTCTCTCCCAAGAGAAATCCACAACACTACAATCATACACACTTACGGTTGGGCTAATCCACCTCTTTGACTCAGCACTTTTTAAATCTGATTATACTTTATAGCATTGTTATCAGTCTTTCCCTCATTCATTAAATCAATTTCGTTGTTTTGTGTGTGTATAATTAGCATTATGCACAGTTTAGAGTGTAAACATTGTGTTGATTAATTGAAATTACTGTTATTATATGGCTTGATACAACAAGATAAAGTGATTATTCTTGGAGGACCAATACTAAGATCTGAATGAGTGTCTCTTTGGGGCTCAAATAATTTCTTTAGATGATAAAACCAAGATTTGAAAAAAAAAAAATCTTGCTTAAATGCATTCCAATATGCATTAATTCCAGATATTAGTCTGGTTTTCTCCCATTATCACCCATCCTTCATAGGGCAGACAGGTGTGTTTTGTCACTTTGCCAGTCTGAGCAGCCGTGTCGCACAATCAAAGTGATGTCAGTAAATCTTCTTTATTGTGTGTAGCTCCACCTTGCTGGTACAGGCAGGTAAGCTTGGCAACCCCACAGAAGTGTGCCAAAAAGTAGGAGGACCTATTTGATACCACTGTGGAAGATGTTAGTAATAAGATGTAAGATGTTAGTTTCCTTATCAGGCGAATTCATGTCTTATTGAAAAACTTTACTTGGCATGAGAAATCAAACAAGTTAAGAATTGATCAAATAAGAGGCTGTTCTGGAAATTATATTCAGATCTTCCTTGTCTGCCCTTTTCATTCATCCCAGAAATGTTACATCGCTCTCATTTTCCTTCAATCTCAATTAGACTGACTTCTCTCAGTGCATTCAGGTTTAATAATAAAAACACAGAATTCAGCTCTCTCAGCTTCATTGTAACTCCAACCTGTCTTTTAAATCACCAAACACTTCCTCAATCATAGTGATGAAGAGAGCTGGAGGAAAAAATTAAAACAGGCCGACCTTTTTACAGTATCTGAGGCTACCAGTGCAGGCTGGATGGCAGAGATTTTGTTCACAGGAATACATTACGGAAAACAAATTAGTCAGCAAGATAGAAGAATGCCAGAGCAAATGGCCCTGGCTCGTCTTTCCATCCTCATGAGATAACTGTACCCATTAGAAGGTTAAAGCTATTGTGCTGTCCCTGCAAAGACTCTGCCTTGGAAATGGCACCAATCCGTCTTTAAACTTTGATGCAGCTGGAAAGCTCTCCTCATCCCTTCTCATCCTTTGCTTTCTGACCTGTCTGTCTGTATGTGTGAGTGTGTAGTGTATGTGTGTGCATATGTGCATAAGATAGAGACAGAGACACAGCTTGAGAGAGAGGGAGAAAGAGAGAGAGAGAGAGAGAGAGAGAGAGAGTGCAGACAGAGAAGAGAGATATGAGAGGGTGGGGCTGGGCTGTCTGCCACCCAGGCCCAGAGAACATAAAGAGAAAAATACGGCCATAAAACCTCTCTATGACTATGAATACTAATACTGACTCTGGGAGCCAAACCAAGCAGCTCTGTCCTCTCTCTGTTCCCCTCTCTTTCACTCAGACAAATGATGGGGCTTAAAATAAAGCAGGAGTGGTGTGCTGCACAGTCAGAATTGTAAAGCTTAGTATTTACAGTGTGTTACACACAACACAGCAGTAGTACAGATGGAGACATACTAGCTTTCAATGTCATGTGTTCTAACTCCTTGTACGTTTATATTTTCTCTGTTATTTCTGAGCTGAGTTTTCTATAAATAAAAGAAGTAGAACAAGGCTGCTAGCATCTTTATAAAATGATATCACCTTCTTTTAAAAGTTATTTATTAAAGCAAACTAAACAACAATAAAGTGTGCCTAACTCTAAAAACTAGTACCATAACACACTGCTCGCTCAAGTATGAGAATCACTCATATATAAGAATAAGTATACAGAGGTCTGAAAAATGTGAATTTATTAACTGGAATTTACTTGGCAATGAAGTTAAAAATAGTAAATGGGTAATGGGTAGATTAATTTGCAGTCATGTTCCAGTGCTTCATGTTTGTAAATTATGTTAAAGCTCTTTTAAATACATCCACAGATAGAATCTGAAATATTTTAAGCTTCTGCGAGGGTCTTCTGGCTTCCATTGATTTTGGCACCTCCTGCGGACAAAGTAGCATGTCTTTTCCATGCTGATTATTTTTGTTTTAAAGCCATCATCCATTTATTATCTGCCCAGCTTATTGTGGGCGTTGGGCCAAGATCTTGTATCTTCAAAATCACCACTTTTAAGGTAATTAAAAAAAAATTTAAAAACGCTGTATTTTTTCCAATAATTTAACACTGAATAGACATAGTCAGCATACTTTTGACACTTGACAAAGTGTCCAAACAAACTAATTTTATGAAAATAAATAAATAAAAATCATGAGGTATGAGATTTAGACTGGTCGCCAGCCAATACTGGACTGATGTATAAAAACAACCAACGAGGAACACTCACGCTCACAAATATCGTCAATTTAGAGTCAGAACATGTAAACTCTACACAGAAAGACCCAGGCCCAACAGGGATTCAAACCAGGAATTCAGGGATTCAACCATTTCTGTGTAGTTTTCACTGTATGCTTCAGGTCTTTGTCTTGCTTGAAAAATAAATCTGTCCCAAGCCGTAGTTCTCTCGCAGACTGAATGATATTGTCCTCAAAGATTTTCTGATATTATGCTACATTCATTTTAACCTCTACCTTTACACGCCTTCTAGGGCTGGCTGCTGAGAAGCCTTCCCCCTGTATGATGCTGCCACCACTGTACTTCATAGTGGGGATGGTGTGGTCATGGTGATGTGCAGTGTTTGGTGTCCATCAAACATAGTGTCTTCTCTGATGGTCAAAAGGCATCATTTTAGTGACATCAGACCAAAGAACTTTCTTCCACTTGACCATGGAGTCTCCCATATCCCTTTAGGTGAACTCTGGTTGAGATTTAATATGAGTATTCTTCAACAGTGGCTTTCTCTGTGCCACTCTCCCATTAAGCTTTGACTGGTGAAGAACAGTTGGTGTATGCAGAGAATCTCCCATCTCAGCTGCTGAAGCTTGTAACTCCTTCAGAGCAGTCGTAGGTGTCTTGGTGGCCTCTCTCACTAGTCTCCTTCTTGCATGGTCACTTAGTTTGTGAGGAAGGCCTGATCTAGCCAGATTTACACATCTGCTATATTCCCTCCATTCCTTGATGATGGATTTAACTGAACTGCAGGGGATGTTGAGTGCCTAATAACCTTTACTCTGAGTTGCTTGGAGTGTTCCTTTGTCTTCATTGTGTAATGGTCGCAAGGACTATGATTAACCAGTGACTGAACCTTCTAGACGCAGGTGTGTTTATACAACTATCAATCAAGACTAATTCAAATCATATATATCTTTTATTAAATTGACATTACTTAGAAACTACATTAACACTAGTTGGTTTTTAAAATAATTTAAAAACATCCAGGGTGGTGAATAGGCACTGTAACATAACTTGATCTTTTTTAACAAGCTTTACTGTTTAACCTTACAGTGTGGTCTGATGTCTACCCCATGGCAGTGGTTACAGGCGTTGAAACTTTTTTACAAAATTAGTTAAAAAGAAACAATCCATTTTGGAGGTCTCATCGGTTTTTGTAGGCCCAGAAAATAGTATAAATATTTGACTATCGTAAATCCTTTTCAAAACTCCCTGCTTGACCTTTAATTAAACACTGTCATTACAAATGTGTGTAAACAAATATTTTTTGGAGGTATTTCTCATTTTTTTCAGTGGTTTCATGCAACAGTGTTGCATGGCTTTGGCTATTTAACGGTCAGGTGCTTCTTTCAGATACCTTTACTTGCATGGTGCCTCCCTCGCAGCAAGCTTTTCTCTGACAAATGTTGGACGACAGAAGAAAAAGTCATAATCTCTCAAGCATTTCTAATGAGTTTTTCTCCTACAATTATTTGATAAGAGCAGACAAGACTGGAGGCAGCGTGTATGATACACTGGCTCCAACTGCCGAGGTGAGAGCTCTGCTGATTACACACAGAGCCATTTACACACACGCGGGTGCACACGCATACACATGCAGCCAGAGGCTTACAGTCCGTCATCTCAGAGTGCAACAATCCTAATAATAACATGAGAGGCTGAAGTTATGACCGGCAGGCACATGCAACTTACCAATCTAGGTCTCTGGACACACACAGTGTCACACACGAGACACACACACTCAACCTACAACCCTCTAACACCTAATCTCCAACACTCTTCACCTTCTCTGCTCCAGCCATAAGCACTTCCACCTCATACACTCTCACTACTCACCACACTGAGGCCCAGCTGCTCCCTCTGTAGGTAGGGCAGGTTCCTGCGCTCCAGGCTGGACAGGTAGTGCTGTAGTCTGGAGTAGGTGTAGGGGTAGCAGTAGGCGAACTGATACACGTCATCCTCTCGATCAAAACAGAAAGCGAAGGACATGACGTAGTTGCGTCGGTGGTCAGGGCAGCGGTAGTAGTACACATTTTTAGCTGGAAGCCTCTGCCTGCAATGAGATTTATCAGAGAGAAAAGAGAGGTCATTAAGTGGACAGATCCTTTAATTTAAGGCCTACGGGTCAAAACTCAAAGGCATAAAGCTGCACTGGGAAACAAGGAACATCAGAGCTCATACACTGTGGAAGACAAGACAGAGGGGCAAAGGGCAAAGAGACAAGGAAACAGTGCCTCCCATGCTAGACACTACAAGCTGAGAGGCACCAGCTGCCTCAACATTGATGTTTTCAGAAATGTTAAATGGTAAGACACTCCAATTGGAGTGTCTGGTTGGTCTTTCATAGACTAACAAAAACTAGAAGGAAGGTACTTTTTATTTTGAATGCAACTGATTTAAAACAAACAACATCTTTCATCTGTTAATTATGATTTATCATTAGGAGCAAATCTCGGAAGCAATTGATAACAGATGTTTTAACAGATTAAGATGAGAGTGAGAGGAGAAAAACAATGACCAAAGAAATAAGGGACAATAAATCAACAAAGTTCATCAAGTAAAAGCATGCTTCTTGACTATCCTTTATAGCAGATGATGCCAAGTAAAACAGTTAACCTATTCTTCAATGAATGCTTAAATATATGACGAGTATTCCTGACTGGACTGAAAGTAAGTACAAAATAAAACTAAATACTTATTTAAAAAATACAAACAGCAGACAGAAAATTTCAGTGATCACTCATAGAAGAAAGATGGTTGTCCTGATACCAGATTTTACTTATTGCTAAGCCCCGCCCTCCAATGCCATAAGTCAATCACATCAAGAATAACAAGAAAACAAATCTCCAACCAGGAAGTTCAGGTAAAGCAACACCTCTACAATAAAGTAAAATAAACAGCCAAATTGACAGAGTTAACTTAACTCATATAGAATTACATTTAACACTTTACAAGTGTCTACGTTAGTCTATATACAGGTACACTACACTTTTTGATGTGTTAAAATATTTACAATATTACAGAGCTGCAGTAACTCTGTGGCAAAGTGGGTCTCCTCTGGCAAGAACAAAGCAGATTCAACCTCATAGAAAGGCAATGCATACTAATTAAGTTTGATGAGTTCATGCAGGACGAAGTAGTCGTATGCCCAGCCATCCCAATTATCGCCTTCCTGCTCCCACAGCCAATCACACCTCTTTCTCTCAACACAGTGGTGTACTTAAATATGACGTACTTCTCCCTAATCCCTGTTTGCATCAACGCCAATGCACCCTGCTGCTGGCAATGCTTAACCTCCTCCACCCCAGCCTCCTCCTTTATAGAATAAAGCTTGTTGCACACTTATTTTCAGATTCATGCTACTGTGGATCACTTGCTTTTGAACTATTGTATTGTCTATAATGTGCATTGTTATAAATGTATCCATCCATTAGGGGGTTTCTGGCCATGTTCTCTCTGGAAAGTCAAAGAATGCCTCTTGACTAACCCAGGGAGCATCTTTTGAGCAGAGCCTTCTCTGCCAAGTAAAACTGTAGCTATCAATTTTGCAATAAAATGGTAAAATGTATGAGTACATCTGCACACTCTGCCTAAGATCATGATGGGTAAATTTGCCCACACATCCCACTGGATTTGAAATTGCAGTGGGCAGAGCTTAGATCAATTGACTCTACAGAGTTGAACTAACAGTGCGGGATCAACACTGTCAAATACTGTAACTCCATCAGTACCAGTACCAGTTTAATATGGCAGCATTGTCAATAGAAAAATCTAAGCAGCCAATACTACTGAATTTATTGTTTTTAATTATTAAAAATTGTTGGCAAATTCATACACATCGTCTCAAATGCACAAAAAATATTTTAGCTCCAAATTTTAGCTTTTTTTTCTTTGTGTGACTAAGACATTGTGCAGAATTTTAATGTTCCCAATGTATTTATTCCTTTCCTAAGCTCCTGTCTCATAAAATAGATTTTTGGTACCAGCAATCACTATAAAAACAGATATTATTGTTTAAAAGAAGTGTTTAAAGAAAGTATCACAGTATTGTAAATTTTGACAGCCTTAGTAAGACAATCAACCTTATCATCACATGTAATGCGAACTGAAGGTCAAAGGGCTTTTGTGTCTTTTGCTCAACTTGCTTTTCTTTTTGCACGGTTTAATTCTAACTTTAATCTCTAAAATAACAAGTGTGCAGACCTTTGACCTCTGCAGCTAATTAATCGGGCAACTGGATAATCTGCCATGTCTTTTTTTGTCTGTGAGTATTAAAGTGTCTGCCCTGGTGTCTGATTATGACAACATTGAAGTGTGTCTGGTGTTTTGCAGGAAAAGCCGTTGGCTCAAGTTGAATGTATGTGAACAAATTTAGCAAAATGAGAGAGAGGAACAGGAACAGTGTCTTTTGGGTGTATGTGTTTTTTTATTTCTTATAGAAGTGAGCATGGTGCAGGGCTGTGTGTTACGTATTTGTGTACTATTATGAATGCATGTCGAGCGTTGCCTGCTTGGGCCCAGGATGAAAAAGACTGATCCACTCACCTTATGGACGATCGATGGGCTGTTGGGACAGTACTGCTGCAGTCTACACAACTGCTCTGCTTACTCAAGGTGTTTTTTTCCCATTTTTTTCTTTTTCTACGTCTTTTCCCTTGTTTAGCTCTGGCTGTTGAGACATAGTCTAAAGAGTTATGTTTTTGCATGCAAGCAACTATTTGCCTCATTTCCTTTCTCGTCCTGTGGTATCACTCAGTGCCTCCACCTTGTCAGTTTAGACACCACCGGCACCACCGCCACCATACAAGCTCTGGCAGACTCTCTAAGTAAGGTGGATAAAACGATGAGGAAGATGAGGACGATGAGTGACGAGTTTTGGGGTGTTGGGAGCAGGGAGGAAGGTGGAATAAGGAGATAAGGAGAAGATGAGAGAGCAGGGCGATGGCAGATCTGGGCCTGATATGGAGATATACGGGAAGCAGCAGCAACGGCTAGCAGCGTAGTGGCCGTGTGATGGCGAGGACGTATACTGAGCTATGGCAACAGATCAGATGAAGATGCTATCAGGGCTGAGATAGGAACAGGGAGCTGGTAATCAACAAACAGGACAGACTGCTCTGTGCTAACTCTGGCAGAGTGAACTTCTCTTTCTGACTCACCTCTGAAAAGGAAAAGGACAGCAGGGAGACACATGAGACTTTTATATGTTTGCTCAGATACCTTATATATCAGGTTTGACCAAAGATTTGCATAGAAATGCATAGTGAACCCACTGGCATGCATTTTCAAACACTTTAAGATGTCCCTGCAGGTAGCTAGTAAAACAAAAAGGTAAATCTCCCGGCCTTCTTCAGACAGAGTGAGAAAGGCAGGGCTGATAATTCCTTCAGAGGAGTAGAAGGGGGAATGTATCTGCATGTGGCTATCTCAGCAGAATACTAATGCCGCCAGTGGCTAGCTTTACCACACCCAGCCTCCCCTCTGGAGCCGGCTTAGCAGCCTTGTCTTACAGGCTGTAAAGTTGGGCGAGGAGGATGAAGACAAAAAAAACAAGATGAATGGCTAAGCAGCTTGCACCTATGAATAATGCTCCTTAAACTGCATGGCTTTAAAGTGGAGCAAACTGTGAGTAAAAATGACCAACAAGGACATGACACGCTCATACTCGCACACATGCACCGACACTAGTGCATTATTGAGATGCCAGCCCTCTGAGGTTCAGGTTAATTAAAATAAGATGACACCTCACCTCTTAACATATTTCCCTGTTTGGCTCAGCCCGTCTATGCAATCCCACTTCTCTGTTTCTCCTCTTCTTTCTCTCCATTGGGCAGTGTGCGACCTTGCCGGAGACTGGCAAAGTCCTGGCTATTGATTTTAATTACTGCTGCTTGTCCCATCACAGCATTATAGTTATAGGTGGGAGAAAATAGCACCGTGGCCACCTGGAAGGCCTGAACTACAGGTTAAGACAAAGACTGCACCTGCTTAAGCTACCACAGTCATGCACAAAATCCCCAGCACATGCACACTTGTGCTTTGGCTTTTTATTCTTCCAAGCCCTGGCTGCTCCTAGCAATTTGTTTTATCTAAATGGTGCCTCCCCGTGCCTCTCCCCATGCCCATCTCTTGACGTGGTACAGTGCCGTCGCTCCCAAACAGAATTATCACTGCGCAGGATAAGGGGGGGAAAAAAATGGAGAAGCTTCATCCCTAGATGATAACACGCTCACACGTGGTTTACAATTCAGTGATTACAAAGGCGCACAAACAGGAATATGCAAAGAGTCACACGCTGAAAGGAAGCAGCAAAGAGCCACATCAAGGTCATTCCTTTGACAGCCAGCTGCGGGACAAGTGAGCTGCCAGTGTCTCATTGCAACCACACAAGAAGAAATACAGAGAACTCTGAGAGGCAGAGACAAAGGCTGACAAATAGAGATGGAGGTGAGTAAAGAGACAAAGTCAGAGAGAAATGGATCCAAAACATAGAGACGGGATAAAAAAGGGAGATGGTTTCACTGAGTCTAACTCTGCTTGCTGAGGCTTTTCTACTCTCTGAACCGACGGTAGCTACAAAACTCACACTCTGATTTTGATGGCACCGGCGCCTCTCTGAAGTTTCGAGATGAAGGCTTATAAATTGGTAGCTTTCATACGGGCGACATCTTGTCTTTATTCCCAAATCAATCAAGCGTAGAGGACACGCCAATCACGGCGGCTCAGAGCACTCTCACAGACAAAGGAGAAAACATACAGGACAAAATCCACCAGGTCTGGACGCACGCATACACTCATCTACTCCCTTTTATTTTCTATCTCACTGTTGTCTCTTCCAGCTTGTCAAATGCTCCTCCTGTCAACTGTTACGAAGGTTAAATGTCTTCCAATATGCCCGTACAGCTGTCAGACTTTGCACATCCCCGCCTGCTCATTTAAGGAAAAATAGCTAGTCTGTTTGGCAAACATTTCACGGTGAATGACATATTTCTTTACTCCCCTCTGTGTTACTATGCCAATAATTGAAGAGGCAATATTTCCTGGCACTCTAAAATGATGCCAGATGTTAGATAGGCTCATTGTTTTTTAAAACACGGCCCCGTTGTTGTTGTTTTGCATACTAAGTTGGGCAGGAACTGTCCGCTTCAATCATCTGAGGAGCATTTAAATGTGTGCCTATGTATATTCATGCGCGGGGAAGTAAGGACATGTGCGTGCAAACATGATGGAATATATATTCTTGAAACATCCATCTATCTTTTTTGGATGCAAATCAAGTTGCAACAAAGCTTTTGGGAGACACAGTTACTAGGCAACCTGTGCTTTCTATGTAATTTGGTTGGCTTGCTGTACATTGTGTGTGTTTGAACTGTGTGTTTATTAGGATGAGCCATTACAAGAGTGTGTCCTTTAATTTAGATGAACCTACGTGACCAGTAAACAAAGATCAGGCAGTGCTGAGAAGATCCAAACATCAGTTTTTATCATTTCTATGAAGCTGTTGCTTGTGTAACAACTGGAGCTCACGATGTGCGATCACCTGGATTAATGCCACTGTTAGGGTCTCTAGCTAGCAGCAGTAAGGTTTTCCTGAAAGCAATCACTTGAAAACACTTGAGAACGATGGACTTTCCTGTAATGAGGGCAGTGGGAGTGGGACACCTGTGGAGACAACAGGATGTTTCATATATCTCATAAGTTGTGGCTCATTTCAGGGGCAGGAACCTTTGAAGGACCCAGCCTTTGCGGCCTGCGTAGACCACTCAGGCTGATCTGAAATGAGACACTCTGGTCTAGGGAGGATTCCCTATTTGTGTCACCAGCTGTCCTTGATATTACACATCCATTTCTAACCACTGGCCGTGTTGATGAACAACCTCAGTAGCTGCATCTAAACTAGCATAACTATGAACATATTACTTAACCTGTTGTTTTACAGATAGTTTAAGATTTCAAGCCCCCTTCAGTTTTAACTCAAGTAGCGTCTTAAAGTATTGCTCTGCCACTTTAGAATCCACCACTAAGTTTGAAGTGGTGCTCATTAGTGTCAGACATGTTGGGCCACAAAGAACGTATCAGATGGATCTGTATTTTGGAAAGGAAAACATATTTATCGGACGCATTGAATGAATTAATGTAATGTGAAAGCCAACAGTAAAGTCATCTAAAAATTTAAATGGTCAGAGCAAAATACGTGAAGAATAAGATTTCATTAAAAATTTCTTGTCACCTATGGGAAAGTATTTTAACAAAGACCTTAAGACATACTAAGAAATCAGGGCCCATGCCAATGTTCAAAATAAAAATTTAGCTGATGACTGATTGATACCATTGTTTCTTTCATTACTTCTTTTGGTGTCACACTCCCACAATACCAACAGTTGGGATTATATCTGAATGAGCTGTTAGAAATGTTAAATGCCAGCATCAAATTGATATAAAAGGGCCAATATAATGTTCTGTCAATGCATCTGTGCATCCCTGGATTTCATGCATTTTGAAACAGGTGTTCACTGTTCACTTCTCTCAAAAGTATAGTGGAAAGTATTTTCTATATCAACACAGTTAAAGCCATGGACATGAAGAACAATCCATTAAATTTTTCTTGTCACCTATCACAAACTGCTCATGTATTAAGTATTACTATTTTATTAAACAGTTCCCTTTTCATTTGAACAGGTTTTACCTCTGATTTTCATAGGGATTCAAAGAGATTTATTTTCATTCTGCAACTTTCTGCATGCTAGCTTGAAAATGTCACTTGATTGCTAATATACATTTGATATGGGAGCTCCTTGGTGTGCAGACCTTTTCTCCTTGCCAGATTTCATGTCTGTCATCTGGCAAATCCATCTCACGAAGCTCCAATCTGAAACATTTGGACCAGGTTGGAAATAGGATCTGGCCAATCAGGAGCCAATGGGGAGAACGAAACGGTAGCTACGAGTAAGGTTTAGATGTGACGGAGCCAATAGATGCCGCCGGTGTAGTGTTAAGCTCAGACTTAGCTACAGTATGGCAGCAGGTTTATCAGAACTTGACTATATTTCTGTATGAAATAAAGAGCAAAAAGCAGCTCTAAAAGCTTTTCATGACAGAAAAAATGTGTTCACTCTTCTCCCAACCTGCTTCAGCCTGAGTTTGAACAGTTGCAGGCAGGGTTTAGATGTGCTCTAAGCCAGAAAATACAATGACTGCCGCCTGTGTCACAATTAGCTTGGATGTAGCTGCGGTATAGCAGCAGATTTATAGAACTGGGCCACATTTTTCATTAAAAAAAAGAGCACAGGACCACACTGTGCACCTTGGCATGAGTTTTATCCAACAGCACCTGTCTGCCGAGCCCAGGTAACTAATGGAGCTAAGCACGATTATTATTTCATTCTGTTGTCACTCTGATTGGCTCATAATGAATGTGACAGACAAAACGTCAGTCAAGTTACCTTTGGAGGATTTTTGAAAAGTCCTGCCCTTCCCAAAGACTTTGTATGTGAGGTTCCCCAGATAAATGTGTAATATATCCCATCCAGTGGATAAATGAAACAGTTTTTCTAGTGTGTAAAATAAAAATACAAATTCCTCAAACCACTGCTATGTACATGCTCGAACATGATGAAAAATTTCTTGTCACCTCTTGGGAATTCTTTTTTAAAATGATCAGTCAAATACTACTCTATTAATTAATTATTCAATAGGGATGTACCATTAATTAAAATGTATAACATATGTAAAACAGATAATAGCATTTTGCAGTGTAATTAATATGAAACAATATTTTTCTTGAAATTCATTCTTTTGAGAAAAATATGAAGTTTTTGAAACTTGTGATAAAATCGTATCATAAACCCACTGTTTATGATATGTATCATGTATGAGTTTAGTAACATCCCTACCAAAAAAAAAAAAAAGATTTGAAGCCGAATGCCTCTCAGATTTTAAGTTTCCATTGTCTTTGTCATTCTTCATCAAAAATGAAAAATAGTCTGTCAGATGACCTTCAATGTCATGACTTGCAACCAAGAAGAACACATCAGAATTACATGCTGACAACATTCGAGCCTTCCACCCTGACTGTGACGTCACAGGATGTCAGACCATTTTTAGTCATAGCTACTTCAGGTAATTTCTTTGATTAATTTCTCAACCCTTAACTCCCAATCTAAGGTTTGGCAGCTTTGAAACTTAAATTAAATCCAAGGTGAGTTAGCCGAATGAAGTCCATCGATATCAGATCACATATCCACAGCGATTGAACTGACTTTAGATTATGCAGCAGACATAAAAATGTGAAGTTATTTCCATAAAACTCTGAAAGCAGTCATAAATCTTGGAGTCTCATCTAAATAAAGCATGTTTCCTGTTCAGAGGAGCACCTCCGTTTGTTCTGATATGATATGTTTAATACAGAGGGAGTGGTTGCGTGTCTGTGTTTGTTTTTATCTGTGTACCGCTGCTGGTCTGTGTGATTGTGTGCCCTTGTGTGAAAAAAAAAAAAAAATCATCTCTTCCAGTAATTCATCTCTTTTTTATGTCACCTTCATCTATATCATGGTGTACCTCTCAGATTAATTTACTGCCTCGTTGAAAAACAAACACTTCTACTAATCCTCTGTGATTTATTTAAATTTCTAGGCATTTTATTGAGTTTGATATATTTCCTTAATTGTCACAGGAATACTTTCAGGATTAGAGGTGCTGGAATCGCAAATATTCACTTACCACAATTCTAAACTGATTAAAATTTCCAAAAAAAATTTTTTTAAACATACTTTCTTTTGTTTATTTCTAACCAGCAGCCACTTTTGAGCACAGCAAACCTGTTGCCGGTATTTTTCTCATTTGTTTCTTTCTCCATCTGCGGCTCAAAAAGCAGCAGCATATGTGTCCATCCTGACTACTTAGCTAGCTCCCACCTTCAATAATCTCACTATTTCAGACGTTCTACTGTACTGGATGCACTGTCTATGGAGCAGCAGCCTGTCCTGTATGTTATAGTGCCAGTGGGGCACTGTCGCTTTTACAGTCCCCAAGGATGAGGGAGATTTATGTCGAAATGTTTGGTCAAAGCAAGATCTCAAAAACTGAAAGAATCATCTTTTAAACTTTTCATTAAATTAAACCATATTTATTGACCCTTTATTAGCTGCCAAGAATGTTACAATGTATTAAATTGAGTTTAGCCTGCTTTTTAATGTTAAATGATAACTTTTAGCCTTCAGGTGCACAGCAGTGATATTTTTGCCACTTATTTCAAATTAAGTTAGAAGATAACATTTTTAGAAATTCTGCACTAAAATATATATTTTTAAAATTTTTATTTAACCAGATAAAGAGTCGGATAAAGGCCCACTGAGATCAAGATCTCTTTGACAAGGGTGACTTGAGGTCAGCAGCACATCCCATAATACAGGGCTATTCAGTTACAAATTCAAGTGGGCCAAATTACAAAATCAAGAAATACAGGCCAGACATGCCCGGCACCCAGTGAGCAGCTGGTAATGTCAGATTCAAAACAATACAGATCAATTTGATGAACATTATGCACTTTTTTTCATAGTCTCGCTTTTAAATTTGGCAATATGACAAAAGCACATTAAAAAAGTACATAAAAAACACAACAACAGAGCTGTATTTGAACCTAACCTGAGTTAGTGGAAATGTTTTTTCATTTGAATAAAAATTAAATAAATGGAATGACAAAATAAAATGAAAAAATCTGCGCATTTGTAGCCACAGTTAAAAAGGACATGTTTTATATTCGGTAACTTAGGGCTACTTCCATCAGCATTGTTAGCCATGCTTCAAAACAACGCAGTACACTACACAGCTAGGCTACGCGGAGTGTAGCATTCATGGTCTGAAATATTATGGGAAATTATGAAAACTTGTGAAACAGGTTGCCCTTTGCATATCTGGCATGACCACAGGCTGGGCCACTTGGTGGTTGGTTCTGGGCCGCTAATTGAATAGGCCTGCCATAATGAATAATACATATTTAAGAGAAAGATTACAAATAATAAGTTAAAACAATTTAATTTAAACAGTAAGCATTCCTAATGTTACACGTTTTTCTTTTTAATGTTTTTAAAGACAGAAATTCTTCATTTTTATAAGTGTGTGATCTAGGAAATCACAAGTGACGTGCACATTGTGGGATTCCAGCGTGACTGAAGTGCTTTTATTCAGTGCATTTCTCCCTCATTATAAGACATTTATGAATTTTCTGTTTGGTAAAACTCTTTATGAGATGTCATTTTAATTGAACAGAGGCACAATTCAAAACAAGAAGTAAACAGCAGAGATGGGCGGAGCTTGTCTGTACTCCTCATACCGTTGTTGTTTTGGTTGAGAGCCCCCTAGTGGTAGAATGTTATAAACTGTGTGGAAATTAAAATGGTAATTTATTCACATTATAATCATTTCCATCCTTGAAAGTCAACACAAACATTCTAGTCTACTTAAAAAAGCCATTTTACTTAAGTCTTCACTTTAACTCAAACCATTTCTTATCTATAAGTTACATTAATTGGCCAAACTGTAATAATAGCATAATGGTGATACACTCATATTTATGCACCATCAATACTTACTTTACCCTAAAATACACAAAAGAAAATCAGCATGCCTTGAATGTTCTTTCACCTCATCTCTGCTTGTGTTTTGAAACATTTTTTTCAGTGTTTAATTCTTTTTTTTTTTTTTTTTTAATCATCAAACACCTACTTTTACCTTAATCTTTTTCTTTTAAGATCTATTTTAGGGGGGTTTCTGCCTTTATTCTTTAGAGGAGGCCAGTGGATAGAGTCAGAAACAGGGATGAGAGATTGGGGGAGAGACCTGAGGGAAAAGAGCTGCAGGCCAGACTTGAACCTGGGATGCCTGTGTAATGGGGTGTGGCCAAGCCGTCAGGCCATCTGCTCCCCTTAGTCTTGACTTTCTCATGTAAAAAAAAAAAAAAAAAAAAAAAAAAAAAAAAACTAGTTGATGAACATTTTCAGTGACAGTTTAAGTCAACAAAATAAACACTGGCCTACAGCAGACTGGAGTAGATGCTAAAAGAAGCCCCAAATAGGGAATGTTTTGTGAACTGGGATCAGCTTAAATCAAAAATCTATTTTGAATAAAATCATTCACCCTGAATCTAGTTGTGAGACACTGAAAAACTCCACCTCTTTTAAAAACCACCACGGCCATAGTCATGCATTAAAAAAAAAAAAAAAAAAAAAAAAAAAGCCATTTTATCAGCCCTGAGGTGAGCCATGGAGCTAAAAACAACTGATAACCTATAGGGGCTACTCTAAATCAAGAACCCAATATCTCAACAAAATTCCTTTTCCTTTTGCTTTTTATCCAAGTGATTTTATTTTATAACAGTCATTGTAACTTCTTTCAACAAATATAAAATCTTTCCTGGATTAAACTATTGGAATCTGATTTAAATATTTCATAATTTAATTCACAGAATTATATAAATGGATGCAAATATTTACTTGATATTAATATTATTAAATGGATGCTAATATTTACTGGATATTAATATTATTAAATGGATGATAATATTTACTGGATATTAATATTATTAAATGGATGCTAATATTTACTGGATATTAATATTATTAAATGGATGCTAATATTTACTGGATATTAATATTATTAAATGGATGGTTATATTTTATTACCAACAAAAAAGGTAGAGACGAACAAGGAACAGTGACAGTGCTTGGGTGGACCAGCAGAGGGCCACAACTTTGAGTGGGAGGTGACCTGTTGATTATTAAAGGTAAAGACAAACATATTTCATATCAGTTATATTCTGAAATGAATTTAAACTCTATGGAGCACAATAGTGCCTCTTGTTTCTGTGTCTTGGTTAATAAACTCTGAAGGTGGCTACTGCAGAATAATTCAGTTTAAGTGTAGCAGAAAGGCGACTCATTTAGGTTTTATAGAAATTCTTACTAAGATAAACTCAAACTACATTTTTATTTTATCAAAATAATACAAGAGACACAAATGCAAACTGCCACAAATTTTGAGTTTCATTCATCTGTACAAAAACAGACAAATTCTTCTATGCATTGCATTTTTTGCCAAATCAGACCCTAACTGCAAATAAATAAATAAATAAAAATTGCCCCATAAATCCCTGAGGGCTCCTGGCTAGATTGAGCACGCTGGGCCTGCTGGTAGCGAAGCTCCCCAGCGTCTTGTGGGGCAGCAGGGCAATTAGCAGAGAGCAGATGATCACTGCGTCCTCGCCACTGTGGCGCCACCGGTCCCCTATGGGGCATCAGTGCAGGTGCACATCAGTGCAAGATAAAGAGGGAAACTGCTATAAAAAATCAGGCACACACACAAACACACACACATGTAATAAAATGATGATGTCAGCTGGAGGCCCTGGTGAGTGGTGCTGGTGTGTAAGCAAGAAAGAGAGCTGGGTTTGTGTGTATAAGTCTAAGAGAGGAAAGTGAAGAGGCCATCCATCTATAATTGTGTGATGCAGCATTTCCCAGAGTGCAACATTATACTCCCATCACACTGCCTACGTCTTTGTGAGGGTGTGTTAGTTAGTTACGAGTGTGGATTGAATAGACGGAGTGGCGCCAGACTAAGACATAATAACAACAACAAAAATAATTATATAATAATAAAAATTATGCTCTATGAGACCAGGCACACAGGCACAAAGCACGCTCAAATATCACCTACAAGGTAAAGGGTGTGGTTTTGTTTGGGACAGCAGAGTACTGGTCATAGGATAAACACAAGATTTAAATTTAATCCCTAAGTCTAATATTGACTTTCTTTTTATCACAGCATAGAGAATAACTAGGCCACACTTATTTTTTTTTATCTTTCATTTCTCCTTCCTTTTTTGTTCTTCCTCCTTTTTCATATCACTTGTCATTAAAAAAAAAAAGACAATGAAATGGAGCTCTACAGTGCCCACCCACTTCTTTGGCAACTCTGGTTCTGGAAGTAAAATTCGCAATTCACCTCTCCCATGATAAATGTGCAAAAATCCTAATTATAATGCTTTTTATTTTTATACTCATGACTATAAAACGCTAACCTTGCAAAGCAGATGGATACACCCGTTTCCTTGTTTGTCTTGCAAAGCTCCCGTCCAAACTGTTTGGACCCGGGTAGAAAGTGACAGGACCAATCAGCTACGTGGGGCAGTACTTTCAGGTGCAGCAGAGTCGTGACATAAACAAGCAGCAGCAAGAGCTGGTGCAGTTATGGAGAAAGAAATTAGCGCCGTGGATGCTGCTAAAGTGCCAGTTTAATCAGAACTTGACAACATTTCTTCATTAAAAGAAGAACAAAGAACAGCAGTGAGTTGTTTTCTTTTCAAAAATGACAAAAGTCGAGTACTTTCATGTCTATAGTCGCCATGTTTCGTGTTATTCCTCAGTAGCTGCATATGAGCATCTCGATAGCGGCTACGTCACGTGTTTTGTTGCTCTTATTGGCCCGTAGGGATGTGACAGACAGAACATTCATCCAATCACACTCCGAGTTTTTTTTCAAAGCCTCTGCCTTTTCCCTATCGAAGCTTTCCCAGATGGGTGTGTGAAACAAATCCATCTGGCGTGTCAGGTTAATAAAACATTCGATCCAACAAAAAACAGCATTTGAAAAAGGGAGAAAAGTACAAAGGTACAAGATTGTGTACATATTTCTTTATAAGGATGAAGGCACTCCATCCCACAATCAATTTCGAAGTATTTTATCTATTGTTACAGATTGGGGATTTTTTGTACCATTTTCTTCACTCATTTTTTTTTTTTTCATTTTATATGACAATGTCGTAAAATTTCATAAACTTACCACAAAAAGTGAGGAAAATTGTTTCAAGTGGATTATTTCTTTGTTGTAACAATGCTTCTTGGCAATAAATCTTATACCACAGGAAAGCCTGTTTATTACCCTTTTAAAGAGTTCCACATTTGGAAGGATCATGCGTTTGTGGGATGAGCAGCAGAGCTGAATTTGTGGCTTGTGCCCCTGAAAAATTTGCCAATGTCAAACAACTTATTCTACCATTGACTCTTGTTTGGTGTTTGTTGGATTGGATGATTGAAGTCTGAGGAAACAAGGCATATTGGTAATTTATCGATTAATTCATTTAACAAACAGGAGCCTCAGTAGTGTGTGGAAGAACCATACACACCCCAATCAGCCTGGCACCCCCCCTTCATGCTGGTCACCAGCCTGGTCACTCACTGCTGTGAGATGGGATCCCATTCTTCAACCAGCATTTGTCACAAGTCAGCCAATACGTGTTGGTCACTCTGGCACGAACAGCACACCCACAAGTGTTCAATGGGGTTGAGGTCAGGACTGCAAGCAGGCCAATCCATCCTCTCTCTTTCATCCTTTTGTAAGGATGAGCAGCAGAGCTAAATATGTGGGTTGTGTCACTGAAAAAAAGTCAAATCATCTCTGCCAATGTCAAACAGCTCATTTTGCTGTTGCTACTGAATCTTGTTTTGAGCTTCTGGTTCCCCTCATGCACCGGAACCTGAACATGTGGAGGAATGTTATGTTCAGCAATGAGTCCAGATTCTGCCTATGGCAGTTGGATCATAGGGTCAGAGTATTGAGAAGACATGGAGAACTCTATGCTGATTGCCGCACCAAAAGAGTATGCAGAGAGACATCAAGCTGAGATTCTACAACCAGTGGCAATCCCTTATCTCCAGAGTCCGGGACTGAACTCTATCCCGCGAGATGAAGAGGACAGAGCGGGGTTTATCAGAGACTACCTCCAGAATTTGGGAGTGGAGAGGATGGAATGACCTGCCAGCAGTCCTGACCTCAACCCCATTGAACACTTGTGGGATCAACTTGGGCGTGCTTTTCATGCCAGAGTGACCAACACAACCACGTTGACTGACTTGCGAAAAATGCTGGTTGACGAATGGGATGCCATGTCACAGCAGTGTGTGACCAGGCTGGTGACCAGCATGAGGAGGAGGAGCCAGGCTGTTGTGGCTGTGTATGGTTCTTCCACACACTATTAAGGCTTCTGTTTGTTAAATGAATAAATTGTTATACTGTCAATATGTCTTGTTTCTTCAAACTTCAATAATCCAATCCACCAAACACCAAACAAGAGTCAATGGCAGAATCAGCTGTTTGGCATTGGCAGAGAAGATTTGGCACATTTTTCATGGGCGCAACCCATATACTCAGCTCTGCTGCTCATCCCACAAATGCATGATCCTTACAAATGTGGCATCATTTAAAAGGGTAATAAACAGGCTTTCCTGTGGTATAAGATTTATTACCAAGAAGCATTGTTACAACAAAGAAATAATGTACCAAACACAAATTGCCTTACTTTTTGTTTTAAGTTTATATCTTGTCAGTCGACATGGTTCTTTGACTTCTTACATCTTTGCCACCCTCTGTTCAATAACAAATGCATGCTATCGATTAAGGGGGAGGTGTAAGAGCAAAGCGTTTTATTACAGTGCAGTTGCACCTTCAGCGGACACTAAAGTGCTCAAAAAGAAGTTCTTATATTGGTACTTTAATACACTGGTATGGATAAAAGAAAACACTCTGACCTCAGTGTTTTTTTACATGTACACTGAGTCAATAAATGGTAAAAATGTTTTAGGATTACTCACCAGCACCACAGCTGCTCTATCAACTGTATAAACTGTGTGTGTGTGTGTGTGGGGGGGGGGGGTGTGTGTGTGTGTGTGTGTTTGAGGATCAAGGTCTCAGTGATGAGATCATCCTGTCTGGAAATTTACTCAGAGGAAGCTAATGCAGCACACATGACACATAGTGAAATCACTTTTTTATTGAATTCCACATGAGCTCACCTCCTGAAGTCCATCACGCTGCTCACAATGACCTGCTGTTGTGTAAAAAAAATCACCAACAGCCTGAAAAATGCAGCGATGAGGAGATAAATAAATAGCAATTATGAGTCAAAATCAGTGTTGCACAATCATCAGGGATAAATAATTTGTCATACCTCAGCTAATAAAAATACAATAACTTAACATTAAACGGGTCTTTTCTACAATAATACAATTTAGAACATTTTCAGACAGAAATGTTTTAATTTCATCATTATCTCAAATTTGTGTATGCTCAGAAATCTAGGAACAGGGAACATTTGGATCAAAAAGACATTTAAAACTTCAAATAGGAAAAAATATTCTGATGGAGAATTTCTGATGGAATTTGACAATTTATTCAATTTATTTAGTCTATTTGATATTGGTAGCACTTTATTTTAGAAGCCCTAATTACCTTTTAATTTTATAGTAATTATCGTGTAATTTCTCAAGAATAGGGTGGCAATTACCTAATAAGTTGGTACTTTACCAACTTATTACTAGGCAACTAGGTAAGTACCAAAATAGACAAAGTGATGACTTGGGGGCCAAATCTGCGTCTAATACAGTCTATGTTCAACACTAAAGGTGACCGCAAGGCCACAGAACTGAAACTGTGATCAGCACACACGCCATAGTGTGTCTGTCACAAGATCAATAGAATTGTACTTGTCTAAAATCTCTATCCGTCCCTCTACCCCCTCCCTCTCTGCTCCCACCACTCTTCCTCTGAGCCCCCTCCCTCCCTTTTCCTCCTCCCTGAGGGCCCTGCTGGCCTTGGCACAAAGATGCCAGCCTGTCTGCCCACATTTCCCTCGGCACGATGGTGGCAGCTGGGGGCCTGGCTGCCCTGTCTGCCTCCATACTCCCTGCTATATCACACATACACATACACACACAACACTCCACTTTCACAGCTTGTAGCCAGACCGGTGTCGCCATGTGTGTGCCAGTGGTAGCAGCACCCACAGGAAGGGAGGGCTGGTGGGAAGAAGGGTGGGGGGTAGGGAGAGAAACAGGGTTGGGTGGCAGGAGGTGTGGGTGGATGGGCGCTTGAGCTCTTAGACAGCCAGATGCTGCCAATTAACTTCTCCGGCCGCCACGGAGCTGCAGGGGGGGAGAGTCTGGCACCTGTACCAGCCGACTCTCACCAACCCAAACACACACATAGAAACACAGTCTTTCTTGTAGCATGCGTGGGATATGATGGCCGCATGCTGCCTCCAAGCTTTGGAGGCAAAAAAAAGACCACACCTGGATGACTGTAACTGTTGAACTCTGCTGACCTTTTACAAAATAATCTTCTACACTCTTTTCTCTATTTTCAACAGGTGTACAAAACAAGAAAGGTCAATTCACAGCATGTAGTAACAAACACGTCTGCAAACACAGGGACAGCTGTGCCGGAGTGACTGCGACCTCCTGCATGTGAATATGACCCCAGGATAAAAGCATTTCTCCTCTTACTCTGTCATACAGTACACTCACTTTGTATATGTGTGTGTGTCCATGTGTGTGTGCTGTCAGGCTGTGTTGGTGATTATACTAGACAGAAGGAATTACAGGCTATTACAGAAAAGAGCCTGTGGCGGCAGCAGCCAGAGCTGCACTGCCCTTAAAGGCTTATGGCTCTCAAAAAGCCACGCAGTCTATTATTCCTAACACAGCACACAGCTGCCTGCTGAACGTCCAACATATAAATACAGAAAAGAAGCAGGAATCTACACAGTGATATAGTGCCTGGATTTTATAGCTGCATTCAAAAACAAAGAACTGCACATGTCAGAGGAAAATAGCAAATCAGGCATGGCATGAGCCTGTAGGATGGAAGATTTCTACTTCACTGGCAGAAAATGTATTATTTATTTTGTATATTCTGAAAACATACATGGAAAGGCTAAATGAGAACACCATGAAAAGGCCACTAATAGTTGATATAGGCTTCTATAAAGTAGGATATAATCTGGAAGGGAACAGCAAAGAACAACACAATACAATATAACACAATAGCATACAATTCAATACAGTACAATATGATACATGATAGAATATGATGACCTATCATCTGGTATGGTATTGAATGCGATATGATACATTACAATACCATACAATACAATACAATACAATATGAGACAATATAATTAGATACAATAGATAAGATTAAGATTCGATACAGTATGATATAATAAGCTACAATATGATGAAATACGAGATGATATATTAAGATGTGGTACAATGTATTAAGGTACTATACAATACAATATGAGACAATATAACAAAATAAAAGATGATATAATAAGATACCATATGATACAATAACAAAGGATACGGTATGAAACAATGCAATAGAATATAATGTGATATGATATAATAAGATGCAATGCAATACAATAGGCCAAAATAAGGTACAGTACAATGCAATGTGAAACGCATTATGCCCCTTGCAGAAATTTTTCTAAAACTTAAAGTGGCATACAAACAAGTATTAGTAGACCAAACACAGTCCCCTACAAAAGTATTGGAACAGTCAGCCCAATTCAGCTGTAGACTGAAAACATTTGGGTTTCACACAAAAAGATGAATATGAGACAAAAGATAAACATTTCAGCTTCCAGGTGTTCACGCCTTGATCTGATACACCACTTAGGAGATGGCTTTATTTGTAACGGAACACCAAATTTTTAGGCGAACAAAAGTATTGGAACAGATCGACTTAAAATAGATTAAAGTGAACGAGACTTAATATTTAGATGCAAATCCTTTTCTTGCAGTAACTGCATCAAGCCTGTGACCCACTGACATTGCCAAACTTTTGCATTCTTCTTTTGTGATGCTTTTCCAGGCTTTCACTGCAGCCTCTTTCAGTTGTTGTTTGTTTGGGGGCATTACTCTCTTCAGTCTCCTCTTAAGCAGGTCAAATGCATGGTCATATGATTCAAGTCTGGAGATTGACTTGGTCAGTCTAAAACCTTCCACTTCTTGCCTCTGATGAACTCATGTTGTTTTTGGCAGTGTGTTTTGGGTCATTGTCTCACTGCATGATGAAGGATCTCCCAATCAGTTTGGTTGCATCTTTCTTTAAATTTCTGAAGACTTCTGAGTTCATTTTGCTGCTACCATTGTGTGTTACATCATCAGTGAAGATTAATGAGCCCGTCCAAGAAGAAGCCATGTAAGCCCAAGCCGTGACATTACCTCCATTGTGTTTCATAGATGAGCTTGTATGTTTGGATCATGAGCAGATCTTTTCTTTCTCAAAACTTTAGCCTTTCCATCACTTTGGTAAAGGTTCATCTGTGTCTCATCAGTGCTTATACCATGGTCTTGGTAAATACTCGGTTCTGATTGGCTCTGGAAATTCCATTGGTGTCAATTAACTTCTGATATACGGACACCTTTCGAACTTTTCAAGTAGTCCCGGTCAAAAAAATCTTTTCACTGTTCCAAATTAATGCGCAGCAACCGTTAGCTGTTACTCCGTTGGGAGTAACTATAGCAATCTGAAACAGTCATATTTCTGAGCAGGGAGTACAGCACTGCCAGTCTAAGAAGCCTATGGACCGTCATCAACCGTCACTTTACTGACATAAATAAAATGAAAGACTCTAGGTTTAAGACCTGTAACCTAAGACGGTCTTATCTTTTATATCCGATGCTGTTGACATAAACACGACTATGTGCTCTCAGTTGTAATGAGAGGTTCTGCTCTGTGTTTACTTATGTAAATGAGCAGCGACAGTAGCCAGTGATGTGCGCTGGATATATGTGACAAAATGCGCATGTGCTGTGTGTCTATTGACGTGTGTCAATAAAGTTTTCTCCCTCTCAGAACGAGCGCGCGAGATCCAGTTAGAGCAGAGCTGATGCCCCACTGTGTGATTATTTCTCTGTTAATAATTCGGTCTAGTACTGGATACGTATGTTAGAAACGCTGAGCAAACCGACTCTGCTAACAGACGTACATCTTCTCTCCATCACCTTAACACAGAGAGATGAGTGTCACAAAAAACTCACTTCCCTCCTGTTGTAACTGCTGTAAACTATTGTCAGAAGATTCAAATAACACAAACAAAAGAAAAGAAGCCATCATTTCTGTGTAGAGCCAAAGGAAACGCTTCTGATAAACCGGCATGATAATATCTGATAAATATTGACGTGTCTGACGGAGAATCAACACCTGCAGGGTGTGTACAGCTCTGTTTCACGTCTGTGACCTCGTAGTGCTGAAGGAGGAATTATTCTGTGTATTTAAACAGCTAAAACTGAGATTTTTTATCAGATGACTGTTCATGTTAACTCACAGTTTATAGTCTGATCACATGACTCTCCATCTCACTCGTCTTCATGTCATTTCATTGATAAATCCGTTCAGAAAGTGTGCTGAGCGGACTATATTTTTGTTCCATTGCGACTTCGTATCTATGGCCCGCCTATTTACTGGAGTAGTGAATAACGTTTACATTCCCTAAGAACGTTATGGGATTGGAATGGCTATTCCAGTTATTAGTCAAGCCCTCAGGCGTTGCTACGGGAAAGAAGTTGTTGTTTTTGTAAAACTTTCTATTTTGATTACAAAAAGTATAAATCATAAATTAGTAGTTTTATTAATTATTTTTGTTGGTAAGTGACCATGGTATAAGCGGGTTAATGCCCTTCGAGGTGTCAAATTATCAGGGATTAATGGACTCCGCGGAGGCAACCGTCCGACGTGAAGCGGAGGACGGTTCACACCTCCACGTCGTCCATTAATCCCTGATAATTGGACACCTCGTCAGGCATTAACCCTTACATAAAACTTTGTTCCAGGATGTTTGAGGATGGTCTCTGTACTTTGGCATATTTCAGCCTGGCCTTCCTGTTCTTCTTGCTAAGAGTGGTTTGCATCTTCTGGTGTAGCCTCTGTACTTTTGTTCATGAAGTCTTCTGTGAACAGTAGATAGTGATACCTTCACTCCTGCCCTCTGGAGGTTGTTGCTGATGTCACTAACAGTTGTTTTAGGGTCTTTCTGTACAGCTCTAACAATGTTTCTGTCCTCAATGGCTGATGTTTTCCTTGGTCCACCCATTCAACATCTGTTACTGAGTACACCAGAGGTTTCTTCTTCTCTAGGACATTCCTAATGATTGTACTGGCTATGGCCAATGTTTGTGCGTTGGCTCTGACTGATTTTCCATCTTCTCTCAGTTTCACAATCACTTGTTTTTCACCCATAGACAGCTCTCTGGTTTTCATGTTGGTCAAACCTCTAACTATAAATGCAGTCCGCACAGGCAAAACCCAAATCTAAAACTGAGTGTAGATATTCAGCAGGTTATATTGTGTGAAGAATCAAAGTAATAGGACACACCTGGGCAACAAAACACACCTGTCACACCTCTTGTCTCATATCCGTCTTTTGATGTCTACCCAAATGTTTTCAGTCTACAGCAAAAATAAAGGAATTGGGCCAATTGTTCCAGTACTTTTGGAGGTGACTGTATCTGATTTGTTTATTTTTTGCACCTATAATATTAAATGAATGTAACTAAACATATTAATGAGCCCTCCTAACACATTTGATTACCAGCTGAGCACTGCAATTTATTGTAATGTCAATTACACAATATTGTAGAGCATCAAAAATATACACTATACTGCCAAAAGTATTCGCTCAACTGCCTTGACTCACATATGAACTTAGGTGATATCCAATTCTTAATCCAATCTTAATTTAATATGAAGTCGGTCCACTGTTGCAACTATAACAGCTTCAACTCTTCTGGGAAGGCTTTCCACAAAGTTTACGAGTGTGTTTATGGAAATTTTTGACCATTCTTCAAGAAGCACATTTGAGAGGTCACACTCTGATGTTGGACCAGAAGGCCTGGCTCTCAGTCTCCGCTCTAATTCATCCCAAAGGTGTTCTATCAGGTTGAGGTCAGGACTCTGTGCAGGCCAGTCAAGTACATCCACACCAAACTCTCTCATCCATGTCTTTATGGACCTTGCTTTACGCACTGGTGTACAGTCATGTTGGAACAGGAAGGGGCCATCCCCAAACTGTTCCCGCAAAGTTGGAAGCGTGGAATTGTCCAAAATCTCTTGGTATGCTGAAGAAGTCAGAGTTCCTTTCACTGGAACTAAGGGGACAAGCCCAGCTCCTGAAAAACACCCCCACACCATGATCCCTCCTCCACCAAACTTGATACTTGGCACAATGCAGTCAGACAAGTACCATTCTCCTGGCAACCCCCAAACCCAGACTTGTCATTTTACATGGCCTACCACTTCGTGGGTGAACATGCTGTCGTTTCCAATATCTTCCACTTTGTTATGATACCACTGACAATTGACTGTGGAATATTTAGGAGCAAGGAAATTTCACGACTGGACTTGTTGTACTGGTGGCATCCTATCACAGTACCACACTGGAATTCACTGAGCTCCTGAGAGCCACCCATTCTTTCACAAATGTTTGTAGAAACAGTCTGCATGCCTAGGTGCTTGATTTTATACACCTGTGGCTATGAAAGTGTTCGGAACACCTGATTTCAATTATCTGGATGGGTGAGTGAATACTTTTGGCAATATAGAATATATTAAACCGATGCTCAAAATAGTCCAAAGAAAAGTGCTGTTAATCTGCTTTACCAATTATTAAGATGCAAAAGTCATTAGGCTCGTGGATAGGGTATTTATGACTTTACGAACTCAGGTAACTCAGTTCACACTGACAGTAAGTGCAAATGACTTTGGTCTTATCTGGCATGAGCTTGAAGCTGAACCTGCCATTGATAAGTCTCTGCCCTTCATCTATTTCAGCTCGCCTGCACCGCATCACTACGGGACCTCTTCCCTGATCTTGCAAACTACAGGATGGGTGGAGGGTCATACAGAATGCATGTCAGTAATGGTTCGACAATAAAAAAAGTGGCATTAAAATAAATTTAAGTGAATGCGTTATTGACGCATAAACTTTGACAGCTCTAATATAGACTAAAACCATTATTACAAGAGGATTAGATCTACCTCTGCCACACTCACCTCTACTGGCCATGGTGTGGCAGATCTCTTCCCTGTTTGAATCTCAGTCGTGCATTAAAGGTGTGTTTTTTGAGATCATCAAAAACTGTTCACAAACTTTATGCAGATTGTGCATCTAACTTTTTTTGCATCCTGATTTAAAACCACAAAGCATTTCCATTTAGGCCAGTTAGAGTTGTTTTCACAGACTAAATGTCAAGTTTTGTCGTCAGTGTCTACCATGAATCTCCACTTTGTCATGAGGAGGAAGGGTAGGGATGAGTGAGCATAGAGCTGCAAAGTCAAAACAGGTGATTCTTGTGCTTAGGTAGACTGCTGACACACTCTATTAGATCACAATCTGAGATGGTCATGTGACACACACCACTGCTGAGTGTCATAAGAAACTGTTCAGAATTCTTGTACATTTTTGAGCATTATTTTCATGGCTTCTCTTTAAATATCTGTCACCACAGTCGTTACTGTTGGCGTTTCCATCTTATTGACAAAAGTAAAAATAGCATAATGGCACTTTAAAGTCTAATATATATGACTAAACATAAAGTGAAGTATATCTGATATAGTCTTAAAGAAAAACAGAAACATGCTGTGTGCATTATGTTTCCAGATTTCTAGTTTACACTTCATTTTCCCTGAATGTTTCTTAAATATGAAATTGCTTTCTGGCCAGGGTAGCTGCATTAAACTGACTCATTTCTCTGAAGTCAAATGTATTAGTTTAACAATATTTCCATGATAAGAGCTTATAGCTCAAATATGATGTTGCATCTGAAAGATTGTATCAAAAAAGATATTTTCCTCTGTGATCACAATATCATTTAAAAGTGAATTTCAGTAGCTGAGCGCCAGACAACATGAAACTACTGTTGGTCTGGTTTGATTTGAATAAAGAAATGATGTGTTATTGATATTTATTTGCCCTGATGTTTGAACAGAATGTGTCAAAGATAGCTCTGCGATGTTCTATCATTACATTTAATCTTAAGAGGAACGGATACAGACAAGGAACATATCAGCCTAACTCACAAGCCTCCAGGGTAAGCACACTCAAAAATCATTTTCTTTCCCAAAGTTTATTCCACAAAAATTCAATATCTGGCACGGCTAAACAAATAACAACAACTCAAGAGATGCAAAAGTGAGAAAGAAAAAGTCGGACTTCTCCTGAGAAGATGATGGATGGGTAGCTGAGTGTGAGATCTGTCAATTTCTCATCAATACGAGGTTCCAAGTCTGACGGACAATAAATATTGTGGTCATGAAAGCATTTCTGCAAACTAGAGAAAGATGTCGATCTCATGCAAACTGCAATTCTGTATTCTTTGCTAATTCTGTTTAGTGATGTGTGAGTTAATGATGTCACCTATTAACGCATAAACAACAAAGGCTTCATCATCTGTGCTGCATACACACCAACCCACAGAGATAGTGGGCTGTGTCCATCAGGAGTGCCGGTCCCTCACTGTTCTGAGTGACGGATGACTTGTCAGAGAGCTATAAGGGAGAATATTTTACTGCAGATTGAAAGAGGGGGGAAATGAGAGATGGGGAATAGCAGGAAAAAAGAGAGAAATTGCTCCATTACACCAGAGAGGTAAATCACTCCGTGTGCTGGAGATCACAGAGTGCCATTTACATTTACACTCATGTTCACACGGTCACATGTATGAACATGATTCACCCTGTGTCTCTGTTACCACACTTGCTCTCTCTGTTTCACATATAGTTAAAGCGTTCGCTTATATGCGCACACACTCATCGTTAGAATCCAAGTGGGAGAAAAGCTGAGAGGCTGGATCAATGTTGGGCTCTGGTGATTAGCTTTAATTGAGGAAAAAGAGCTATGGGAACAAAGAAACATTATGACCTTTTCTCTGTCTGCACACACGGCAGACTAATAAGACACATTCACATAATATCATACTGACCAGAGATGTCTAACTACATCAAAAACACCTTCTCATAGAAACCGTATGCAAATGGATGGCGCAGAGAGAAAAACAACCCCCCAGATAATTCACTATCCTTTCTGTGTTTTTGTGTGTGAATGGCAATTTTCAGCCGCCTGTCGAGTGCATGCTGATTATTCTATCAGACAAAAAGATTGGCAGCAATGCTGTGGAATGACCTGTCTCGCTTTCTTGTCTCTCTTATTTCTTCCTCTTCCTGCATCCTCACCGTCTCTCAGTCGGTGTGTGTCAGTTTGTGACTGAGTCAAATACCACTTGTCAGGAGAGCAATGTTTGGACTGACATGAGATAAGAACAGACCAACTAGACAGTAATATGTTATTTTTCTCTGCTGCTGGATTTGATATATGCGTTTGTGATGTTCAGGTAATGTTGGAGGAGAATAATAATGAGGCCTGTATTGTACAAAGGTAAAAATTACTGTACACAAAACAAATGGATAAGTTTTGGTGTGTGGCAAATTTAGCCATTTAGAATTTGTAACCAAATGGACACTTCCATTTTGGTTTGTGATTTGCTTTTAGTTTGAAATTGGGTTGGGTAAAGGAGCTCTGGCTGATGTGAAACTTAAAGTGCAGCATCTGTCTTAGTAAAACGAAATGTGAAGTTTATCTTCACAGAACTGTCTTGAAGCGAAATCAACTAATCAAGCAGTAAAAATGCAAAACTAAATAAGCAGCAAATAAACAGTATCCTGATGAATACTAGAGCTGCAAATTACAAAGACTTCACAAAATCATAGAGGTCTAATAATAGCATATATTTATGATTGTTGTATGACAGGCTATGTGTTATGAATTACCAGGCCAAACTTCAGTCACGAAAAACATCTCCAGGTATGTCAAATGAAGTTTCAAAATCTTGAAAAAGGAGGCAGTAATATTTGCTCTGGGATGATGTGGGCGTGTCGGTTGAATGTGCAAAAGCCACAGCCACTCACAAGAAAGACACTCCTCTCTCAAAATTAAAAAATACTATAACCTGAATGGAGGAGTCATCTGTCTGCTTTGCTGTGTTACAAGTCTCTTTTTTAACCCACCTGAGAATCAATCACATGTATGACATGACAGACAGTTTAGAGCTAAAAAGTCTCGCTTTAGTTTCTCATCTTGCATTTAACATTTCAGTGTTCCTTTTATCTCATTTTCTGAGCTATGAGTCATTTATGAGATGGCGTTTTTTTTAGGGATGCACAATATTACCGGCAGTATATCAGCATTGGCTGATAATAGCTTAAAAGTTAATGATCTGTATGGCCGATAATGTGATGTCATAATTAAGCGCATGTGATGACACCGGACATGCGCCAACAACAACAAACTCAACATGTCGGCTGTGAGAGAAGTTTGAGGTGTGGGAACAAGGCAGCAAAGTAGCTGTTTGCATCCCTTGTAAAGTAAATGTGATGCATGGAGGAGTTTGGCAACTGGTCTTTAGCACCACCAGTTTAATATTTATACTGGCCAATTCTCCATCACAATTTCTGTCATTAGTGTGTGAGTGTGGAGTGAAAGGGTGTTAACAGGTAGGTGTGGCCTGTGTAATGTAAAAGGACTGAGTAGTCAGATGACTAGAAAAGCGCAAAATTCAAGAACTATTGAGAAACAAAGTCAATGACACCCATCAGTCTGTAAAGGGTTATAAAAGCCATTTCTAAGGCTTTTTTCTCAATAAATGAAAACAGAAAACCAAAAATTTGATGATCTGAAAAATTTAGTATGCAAAAAATAGGAAATCAGGATGGTTGGAAATACTTTTTCACAGCACTGTAAGGTAACCGGTATGTAATGGCTTGAATGTATTGTTTAAATGCTCTTAGAAAGAGGCAGAAAAGATCCAGTGTGCAGCTGACCCCTATGGGGGAGCACATACAAAAGACTAAAACTTCAACTGAAGTCTAACTTTTTAATACATGGACGGTCGAGACAAGATTCCTGCTCAGTATGTGTGAAAAGTAGCAGAGGAGGTTAAAAGAGAAGTCATGGAGAAAGTTTTTGTTGACCACCTACCTTTCATTTCCTTTCAAGGGCAAAAGAGCAACAAACCTTCAAAACATCAACTGCAACACCCAGTGCTGTGTCTCATTTTAAAAAAGATAAAAGACCACAACATATGATGTTATGGCTGAGCTGGAGAGTTGATGGGGAGAAAAAGGAGCAAAAGACAGGTTTATACTGTGCTGAAACGTTTGAATTACAGTTGCAAGATATTAATTTTCCAGCAGATATGATAATAACACTCATCTGTGAAAGATAGCTGATAATTTCACATTTTCTCTGTTCAGAATAAGTCAATAACCGGGAGTTTTGTGCAGCCCTGAGGGTAAGAGAGGCTAAAATGTAGAGGAAAAAGATGATTTATTTATCTTGGCAGCTCTCTGGATGCTTTCAATGCAAGTTATAATCATGATGTCTTTACCTGAAACCTGAAAATAATTTTCAAATACCATGTCATGCTTCTTTAAGTGTCACTTAACTTTTGTGAAAGGTTATACTGCCATATCCTTTTTTTATGTTAATGTTTATTTAAGTAGGGAAATAGCCAAAGGTAAACAGATGGTATGTGACTAACTGCCTCAGGTGGGAAGCTTGAGCTTTCCTTCTGAGTTTAAAAGATACAATCAGAACCTTTGCACCAACACACTGATACTTTAAAACATATGCATCTTAAACTCAGGTGTGTCTGACTCACAGTATGGAATCAAAGCACCTACTGAAGGTGGGGGCTGACTTAAGAAAGCACACAAAGCTAGAGACACACTTTGATGATTAGATTCCCAAGAAATGGGTTTCTGCTTTAATCAACTACCTCTGAGAAAGGAAAGAGTTAAAGTGAAAACAGTCCCCCACTCCTCTGAGTTTGAACTCACATTTGTTACGTTTGTTCCCCACTTTTCATTTTACCCTCTCACAAACACACAGACAAAAAAACACACACAGAACAGATACACACAAACACACAAAGCGATTATCACCAAAGGTACGTACGCCTGCTTGTAGCTGCTCCCACAGGGAAACGAGCTGTACGCCTTCTCCACTCTCATTTTTCATTGTCTGCTTATGATGCCCCATGTGTGCACACTGACTTTCATTTAACCCCTCACAACACACTCAAACACACACTTGGTAGCATGTATGTCTCTCAATTTTTCTCACACATGTATAAAGCATTATTCTGGATCTACTACAATTTTTAAAGACAAGCAATCAAGGTGTGTTCCCCCTTTAAGTGGCCACACAGAACGTAGCCATTACATCTGCAGCTCTCTCCCTTTGTGACCATATCTTCCTTTGAAATATAAGAAAACAAAGGTATTTCAACATCAAGTATTGGGGGAAATTTATCTGTGATTCTTTTTTTCTATTAAATTTAATGAAGACCCCAAGGTTATGAACATATTTTCACTTGTAGTTAGAAAGTGTGGGCCTCCTGCTGACAAGCCCCCCGAGAGGTGAGTCAGGATTCATGGTCTTTCTCAAGGACAAAACAGCAAAGTACACGTCTGACATCAGAGGCCTCGTCTAATGCCACGGCCGAAGGTCTCAATAGTCACGGGGCCAAGCAGCTGTATGAAATGCTCCATCAATTAATATTTCTTATTACTATAAACAAGACTGTTTGTGCTGAAAAAGAAACATTTTACTTTAAAAACTTTACATCCCAACACCTTGATTAATTTAACAATTTATCATTCCTTATCTCTCACTTCCCTATCACTCCAGCTGATGCTCTGAAACATTATCTCTGCTAAATTTGTTCAAAACAAAACCAGTATGGAACAATTTGCAACAAAGTGCTTAACAAATTTATTAGACCACCACCTAAAGTAAAGTTTATGCCACAGCTGCCCTAAATTAACAGCATTGGCAACTATCAAAATCATTTTTTATGTTTCTGTAATGGTTAATACACCAATATGTAGAAGCTCTTTAACCAAAATGATATTTTTAATGCTAAAATATATGTATTATTGTTATCCATGAATTTTCAAATTTACTGATTTACAAAAAAACTGAAAAAATAATAAAGCACATTATTATTTCTTGAACTAATATGTCAAATTATAGTTATTTACTTGCATTCCTGAACAGAAAAATGAGTTTTAGTGGTTGAATGTTATGCTTGATTAATTTCTGACTTCTCAGAGAAGCCCAGTGAGCCGGCTCAAATTTGGGTATAAAAAGGTGAATTCAGTTTGAAATCCCTCATTCCTATTCAAGATGGTAAAACGTGGAGAGCTCACTGAAAATGAAAAAGTCCACATTAAAGCACATTTTATGCCTCTATTCACAGAGGACAGTGGATAGTCAGAGACAGGGACGAGAGAGTGTGGGAAGAAAGGAGCCACAGGTTAGGCTTGAACCTGCATATCCTGCATACATGGTGCATGCCTTAACCACTAGGCCATCTGCACCCCAAGCCAAGGATTTTTTCAAATGAATATGATGCTAATATATATTACAAGCAGTATGTCTGTCAAACAGTCGTACTAGTTCAACAGTCGATCCGTATTTTTGGTATGGAAAGAAACATCATGAAACCTTTAAAAGAGGAACCATCCCCCAGATCAGTGAACCAAGTCATGTTTTAGTTGCTCTAAAAATGACTGAGAGGACAGAAGAAGCATATTCATGAACAATTTCTTGTTACCATGTTGAATCATAAGTCATACCAGTTGGATGCTATGCTAGCTACATAACTATTGGTACTACATAAGCCAATTTAGTTAACTGTGAGCTTTAGCAAACATAGCTAAAGCTAAGTAGCAGTATGGAAAGTGTACCTAAGTAGCTTAGCTGCTTGGTGAACTTAGCTTTAGCTATGTTAGCTACTTTGCTACCTTAGCTATGTCGCTACTTTCTCTTTCTCTAGCTGTTGGCCTTAGCAATGTCAGCTTTGAGATATATAGCTTAAGTAGCTGCTTTGTGGGCTAAGCTAAGTAGCTTATGCAGCTAATGGAGCTATATAAGCTACCCTGGCTAAGTTAGAATGCTTTCATTGAGGATGAGCTCTATTCCTGTAAGTGGACTGTCTACTCAAGTTTAATCAGATTTTATTTTGAATATTTTCGCGTGTATTTCCATTCTGAGAGACGGTAAGATTGGTCCGTGAAAGTTGCTATCAGATATGAACAGTCTGCAGCCAGACTGTCATGGAAGCATTCAGCTGTATTTCTGTATGTGCTTACTAGGGAGACCCGTTGGAAAATGAAATTGACTGAAAGGTTTCAGAACAAATTAGATGTTTGACTTGGCCTTGTGTTTCAAAGGTACGACGTGCATTGAGTGGCCAACGTTTTTTGCACTCTTGTGGTTCCAAATAAAAAAGTTAATGTATCTAAATAATCTGATAATGTATAAAGTTAATCTTTTGATTCAGACACTGGTCCATGTTTGAATTGTCTAATATTTTGGCTAAACTACAGGCCTCAATGCACAGTCGAGAAGAGTAGGGTATGATGAGCCAATTTTCACTTATGTTGTCCTAAAGGTCAGGAAAAATGAGACAGGAGAAGAATAAAAACATGGATCTCTATTTCAGGATATCTGCTATCAAATAAAAGGATCAGCATGAATCCATAACAAAACTGTCTGAAAATATGACCTCCTGAAAAGATTGCTGAAAATTTGATGTAAAAATGCATTCTACCAACTTAGCATCATTGTGTGTGTTAGTAGTGTCTACTGTGAGGAGAGCCTCACATAAGCACTAGTGCAGCTTTAGGCCCTTATTCCTATCTAGATGTGAAACACTAACAGCAGTCTTAATGCTATTTTGAAAAATTACCCATCCACTTTCTCTGCACTAACTTCACATGACTTAAGAGATTCTAACAGTCCATATACTTATGAGCTGTGGCTTCATTTCTCCTACACACCAATAGTGGGGAAAGACTCATCCAAGAGTCCAGGTTTTTGTTCGCTGAAGTCAATATTCTGCTGTACTACGATGTTAAAAACAGGTTTTACTGAAATATGTTCATAGTTGTAAAAAAAAAAAAAATAATAATAATAATAATAATAATAAAAATAATAATAATAATAATAATAATAATAATAATAAATTAAATTACAGGACTAATGACAGACTCATGACAAAGACTAAGTTGTCTATTTAACAAGTGTTCCCTTTTAAATAAGATCCTAAGAGAAGAAATGTTTAGATGTTTGTTTGGGGAGTTTGGGAGTGTTTCATTAAACTATATTGTATATTTAAAGCAGTTTAACAAAATTAAATTATGTCCTTCAGTTGAAAACACATTTTCCTTATATTTTTTAAGAAATTGTTAGACCCCACTCCAAAAATTAATCAAGTAAAAATAAAAATAAAATCCTACATCTGAGTTAAAGCTCAGTGCTATCTGCCTTGGGCAGAGTTTGCACTTAAACCACACCTGCTCTGCTGCCCTTTTCTGTCATCATGATCCCAATGTGTTAACATTTACTGGTGTGTGTTTGTAGTGTGTGTGTGTACGTGGGTGAATGTGTGTATTGATTGATGCCTTGCGGGGCAGTAGCGTGATTGAAACACCTCCTCACCATAAAGCTGTCGTGCGTGTGATGGAGTCGCAGGGTCATTTTATGCATCACACCTGTCCCCTTCCTCCCCACGCTGACACGCAATCAAATAGGAAAATGGGCATATATGTTTTCCTGGCCTTGAGAAGGGTTGTGTGGAGATGAGTATATTTGTGTGTGTGATGGTGTGTGTGTGTTTGTAGAAGTGGGTTTGCGTGTGAGTGGGAGAGAAAACGTGGCAAATACAGATAGAGAATATGCCTGACATACACAGCAGAGATGGACAACGATTTAGATGAACCACTTTTAAAGTACAAATATAAGTTGCACAACTTCCCTTCAAACACACATGAGGCGTACATTGCCTTTTCACCCCTGGTGATATGTCCTAAGAACACTAGTGGTTTTCAGGCCTTTGAGATACCACAGCACATAAACATTATCCTAAGCCATACTTTGGCCCTGTTTACACATCAACATCTGCTTCATTTTCTGTCTTCTTTTGTAAATAGTTTGATGTGCAGATGGCAACATTTTGAAAACAATCTCCATGCATATGAGACAGCAGGAGACACAAAAAAACGCTGTAGTATACATAACAGGCCAGTAGTTGGCAGTGTGATTTTGCAGTGAACCAAAACACATGCATACATAGAGACCCTGCCTTCCTCAGAGTAACCACCTGTGCACGTGCAAAACCCTACTCTCACATGGCAACCGACTGCAAGAGTGTGCACTTTCGTTCCAATCGTTCTATTTCAGGCACCCAAAATGCCATTCTCATGTAGACAGACAGCCAAAACGCAACAAAGTTCACCCCTTACTCCAAGTTAACTTTATTTTTCAATGTATTATTGTCCCATGCCCCTAGTAATATGCAAAGACATCCACAGCACCACTGGGATAGTGTAAATGCATGATGGTGCCTTAAGGTAGGGTTACTCACCATTACAGGCCTTACATCAGACCCAGTTTTTGGCCCAAACATATTGGCTAAAATGACTTCGAAAATATGGGTATTTCAGATATCTACAAAAATCCCATACAGTGCATCCCTAATTTCAAATATTATACCATTTATATCCTAACCAATTAATTTTTTGATGACTTTATATTGAGGAAAAAGTCAGACTATCTGGTTTGCTGTTGTCAGCTCCAAGGTCACACTGTTATTACAATTTATTTTTTGTACCTTTACATTTAAACCTGGTAGACTGTTATTGTTTTTTTTAGTCTGCTTCTTGTTAATTCTTTAGTTGATTATATTTATGTAGTGTTAAATGTAATGAGCTGTTATTGCAAGTCATTTTTTTCCCTCCATGATGATGAAGAAGTATGGCCCTGACCTCTCAGGGATGCATAGAGGACAATTCAAGAAGAAGACTTTCCAGATCAAAGAAGAGACTTGGTTTGGTCCCAGATACTTCAAAGAAGTACAAACCTAATGACCTTCTGGCTGCATATCTGCATGGATATCAGTTCTACATCAGGGCAGTCTGAGCACTAAAGAACACATGTGGAGGAGGGAAGAGGTTTCTCTAAAGTGAGACATCTACTGGACATCTACTCTTAAAGCCACATATTATACCACTGAATACAAGATGGTGAAATAAATCCATATTTACACTATTTAGATTAAAAAATGGATTTTTTCACTGAACATCCAAGGGTGCATAATATTAACCACCAACTTGACACTACTCTAAAGCTACTTAAAGTTAATGCAGAAATGGTAGTAAATAATAAAAAAAATGTTGTTTGGTTGCTGTTTCTCCTGTACTTGTGCAACATTTAAATGCATTCAAATGTTTAACTGTGTTTTTGAAAAGAAATGCTGCAAAGATTAGGATCCTTTTTCTTTTGTATGTACAAAAATCGTACAAAAAAACCCAAAATATTAAGAGCTAGGAGTTACATGAAGTACCTAGGATTCATTGAATGAGGGAGTAACTCAAACTGCAGCTACTACAGGTCGCAATGAGCTGCCCTCAAAATGGTTTATGTTGGCTAACACTGAAAGCAAAGGCACGCCCTTGATCTGAGAAGAGAAGTGTGTTGAAAGCAGATGACCACCAGCATGGTTTCCCTCCAAACCACAGAAATACTGTCCAAAAGACAGTGTTTCAGATGTAGCCATGCTCCACTTGATAACAATTAGGTCATCTAGAAAAGTACCAAAGTAAAGTTTTTTTTCTCGTGTTTAGCATGGACAAGACTCAACAGAGGGAACCGCAGAGCCAAGTGTTTAATATTCAACATTTATGTTCCCCACTGCGTCAGGACACATGCCAGTTTCTTTTGTGATATTCAACCGTCACACTGACTCACAGTAAACTAGAGCAAAACCCATGTGCTGAGAAACATTTGGGAAACTGGCGTCAGTTCTAAAAATAGCCCAGAAAGGCCCCTAAAATAATGACCCTGGCTGGCTGTCGTGGCGTCTAAGGCTGGCAAGACAAACGACATCCATTCCTGCTCTGCGCCTTTAATCAGCTTGTGATAATTAACGCCACACTCCATTGGCCAAACAAATATCTTGTCAAGGTGCTCGTTGCTGTACAAGTTCTTCTCCTGTTCTCATAGACAAGATAACAAGAGGCCTTTAATTGCCTTAAATTTTGTGTTGTAGTGATATTATAGACTTTACCCTGTAATGCTGGATTCCAGTCATCCTCTCTTGTTCCCTCTTCCTTCCCAACAAAATATTTCATCATGTTTGGCTGGTGGGCAGCCGTAGCGCCATCAGACTTTAATAAAGTGAATGACCTTGTGGGATTGCGGAGGGGATACATTAAGTTTGCTTTCCCTACTGGCAGAAGCAGCCACCTCTGTGGGGTTTCTTATCAGGAGCTTTACTTAATTACCTGCTTTAATTCTAACATTCTCTAAAATGACCCCTCACCATGACGAGACAAGCTGTTTTAATTAAACAAATGAATATGTTGCTTATCGGTCAGGATCAGAGCTCTCGTTTGTCACAGTAACAGTTAAGGATGCCGCTGATGATCAAGTTATCTGCGACTTGGCCAGGGCTTCACCACACACAGAGGAAGGAGGAGGACGATGCTATCTGCTTACTGTATGTGCTACTGTAGAGATATGGGAGATAATAAACAGGCCCATTAGATACAGCAGACATGTCCACTTAGTTACACTGTAATCTGATGAGCTTCATAATGCAGCAACGCATTCCTTATTATGCTGCTAAAATTGTTTGTAGCCCAAGGCAGGGAGTCAGATAGGAAAGGAGAGGAGAAAAATAAAACGTCACAGGAAACAAACACAGGGAAAAAGGAGAAGTACAAGAAAACAAAGGAAAACCAAAAATAGTCTACCTGCTATTCCCAAAGTCCCTGCCACTGGGCAGCTTGTTTATGGTAGTTATATAACAATATTTTAGAGTGTGCTGAGGGTTCCTGTACAGCGCTGCCTGACCAAATTTAATGGGAGAAGTGTCAGAGAAGCCATTATATCAGCAGGGGCACACACAGCCCTATTACATATGGCTGCTGGCTGCTAATGTGTATTAGCAGGAGACAGAGGAAGCAAGGTGAGGATAAGTGATTTTGCAGTAGCTGGCTAAGTAGGACAAAGGTGGGAGGGAGAGGGAGACCGAGAAAGGAGATCAGCAATGGTCACAACTATGACCAGAGTGAGAACAATTTTGGGCTTACGTATTTGTCGTAGAGAGGTGCAAAGTGCATAATGAGAGCTCCGTGTAAAATTATCAAGAGACCCCAATGTGAAACCATGAGGTTTCAAGAGTAAGAGTACAGGCCCTACTGGTGTTTCTTATTTTGCACCTGACGCAGTTGTCATTTTTATGCCCAGCACTCACATTGTTTAAATAGCTCATGAAATTGCACTCCCATTAGTATCCATGGGTGTGTTTGTCTCAAAATGTGGAGTGGACGGGTACAAAGCTGGCAGGTTCCTATGTTTGGGACGTGGAAAAAAAGCTGAGAAGCATCAGACCACCCAAAGCCTGGTCTGAAGTCCAAATTCAGTTGCATGATCTGTCCCTGATATTAAGTGGACATGTAAAAAATACATGTACATTAACTGAGCTTGATCCACTCATACAGGCTTCTCTGCAGTTTACTAACAGTGCATTATCTGATAGTTGAAATACCATTTTAATGCAGAGGACTGAGAGACGGTATGTTCCTTTTTCTGTCTGATTTCAAGTTCTGCTCCATATCCATCTGCTTCAGATGTTCTTTCTCTAACTAAAAACATGCAGAAGCACAAGCACTCACATGCAACAGGAAGTTAGGTTTACAATAAGTCTTAGAATAACCATCACAGCACCAACCACTGGGATGGAAACTGAAAAGACATACGCCCATTACACATGTGGGACCTGCCCTGTTTGTAAAGTTCCTTGAGATAACTTAGGTTAAGAATTGGCACTTAACAAAGATTAGTCGATTTATTAATTGACAGTATGTAGTCTAAAATCCATCAAAGAAAATCAGTAAATTGTTTACAAAAAGTTTTATTTACATAGATCCTGATGGCGTGGTTGGAAATTTTAAAACTGATAAAGTTACGAATTGTTCCTCATGTTGTCACTGCATCTTTTTGATTGTTTCTGATGTTGTGGGAATGCTTCAGTGAAAGATAACATAAATCATCAAAAATTATATCTTGCACAGTTGCATGTGTGTTCTCTGTGTTAACTGGCACAATTACAGGGAGAAGTTTAAGGGCTTAAATAAAACTAGAATCCAGTGTAAATACCAACGTGCCACACTAAAGGCACACCTGGCTCTTAAAGGAATGCAAGCTGGCAATGATCAACCATACTACCAATGCTCACAGACTTGTATATTGTAGAAATAAGACCCAGCAACAGCGTGTACGTATTTAAATCTTAATTTTCTAAACTTTTGTCAGTTTATTCATTTCTATATTTAAAGTTTGATCCTGTACATTGAGAGCAAAGCTAACTGGAGTCATATTTCTTTTTGCATAAGTATACTTGGCCAATAAAGCGGATTCTGATACTGACACTGATTAACCTGACACGCCAGATGGATTTGTTACACATATCCATCTGGAAAACCTTCAATGCTAAGTGTTTGGGAAAGGGTAGAGCCTTTGAAAAAACTTGGAGTGTGATTGGATGAACGTTCTGTCTGTCACGTCTTTATGGAGCAATCAGAGCAACAAAACACATGACATAGCCGCGACCGAGGTGCGTGTGTGAAGCTACCAAGGAATAACGCGAAACATGGTGACTGTAGACCTGTCAGTACACGACTTTTGTCTTTTTTTGAAAAGAAAACAACTCAATAATGTTCTTTGTTCTTCTTTTAATGAAGAAATGTCATCAAGTTCTGATAAAACTGGCTCTAGCAGCATCCACGCTAATATCTTCCGCCATAATTGCGCTGGCCTCTTGTTGCTGCTTGCATTCATCACGACTCTGCCGCACCTGAAAGTACTGCCCCTTGTCGCTGATTGGTCCTGTCACTTTGTAACCGGGCCCAGACAGTTCAGACGGGAGCTTTGCAATTTGCAATTTGTAGATTGATATGACCCAAGTCATTCAGTGCTGCAATATAAGTAGCGCACTGTATACCATCAAAATAGGGCCCTATAGGTTTCCAGATTACCACTTGTGATGATTATTTGACCCTTGGCAGTTTATACTGTTACTTGACAGAAGTATGTGGCAAAGACTTTTACAACCACATCATTTAAATTTTTTCAGATTGAATATACCTAATAAAGTGGTCTCATTTACATATTTTTAAACATGGCAACTGGTTAAGAAAACAAAAGGATGTAGACTTTTCCAGATCTGGACTACTGCAAAGAAAACAAGTTTGTTTTCATTTTTGATTATTATACTGACTTGTAGAAAGACTCCAGAAATCAATATTTGATGGTACAAACTCAGATTTTTTTTTAGAACACACCTTTAACACATCCTGAGATGCTCACCAGCAGCCTTTCACATTGGTCATATAATGCCCCACAGCTGTAGGGTTGTCAGACTTCTTGTCACTAATAAGGTTTTCTATGGATTATCGACAATTATGTCTCTCATTAAGCAGAATCAGGTGTGCCTGTGTCTTACTTCCCTTTGACCTTCATTTGAGGTTTACTGAAAATGATGCTAACATATAGCTCCTCACTGGGGCTTTTACGTCACATTTTCATTATCAAGCAGATTCTAAGGAGCAGGGTTTCTTTACAGACGATGATATAAGGTGTGGACGAATAGCAACTTTGTTGAGAATTCATACTTACTTACTTACTTTGATAGGACTTAAAAAAAGTTAATGTTGACACCAGGGAGTACAGTTTCTTTGCTATGCTGCATTCACAGACAACTTAATGTAATATCTGCATTCCTTAGCAAGACGTTTTCTCCCACTGTAACAGCTTGTTCAACATAGGTGTTCAAAATAGCAATCTAAATCCTTTATATATCAAAACAAGACTGCGGGAGCATCTCAAAACATGGACCACTGAAACAAGGTGACAGCCAGTGTTTTCTGTTGGTTAATAATTTAGTGAGGATTGAAGGCTGCTCTTGGCAAGAAAGTGAGAATTGTGTTTCTGTTTGTGTCTGTCAGCAGCAAAATTCCAAACACTATTTTTCTAACAGAGGAGGCACCTTGCCCAGCCAAGGAATCCCAAATGCACTGAAAAATGTAGAGCTGCGTGCCTTCCTGCCAAACACATTAGCTCTTGTTCTTTATTTAAGCCTTTGTCAAACTATCCGTGGTACTTCACTCACACATCCCATGTTTTCAAGGGCTAACCGGCCAAGTTCTGCCACTCGACACCAGCAGTGTGAGAGTGTGCAGGCACGAGGAGGCTCCTCAGCGTGGTCTTTGACAGCCCCCTTGAACTCTGTGAGCCCAGTGATAAAGTGGCTTGATGAGTGGGCAATCTCTGTCTGCCAGCTGCTGGTCTGGCCGGGGGAGCTGGGATGGTGCCAGGCTCAGTGCAGGCCTACACCATACAAACAAAAACACAAACACGAACAAAAAAGACATATAGGCACAGAATCTGCAGTATGCTGATTTGCTTGACCAATACTTGCTTAATGTACTCACAGGACACAGGCACATGGTTAACACATGGACATGAATGCTCAAAAATGCCTTACAATGGTCTGCAATACTGCTGCCTGATTTGGTAATAATGTGGAATTACAATTATACGGGACAATACTGTATAGCGATTCGGGATCTTGATAATGATATGATGCATAAATGCTAAAAGCAGTGGCAAATTGTAAAATCAAAGACCTTTCTGCAGGCATTTTTACAAATATTACTACTAACTAATACAAGAATAACTGCAGCAAAATCGTAAATTGCAGCCTCCTACTTGTTTTTCCTCTTGAAACTAGCCATTGTACCATCTCACTGACGGCATCCATGCCTTTAAATCCCTTACAGCAGAGTTTCTAGCAAGGCTGGGACTAGGGTGACTTTTCTGAGACTTCAAAGATTAAATCCACACCAGTAAACCCCATATTGAACGTCTTTTTATCCATGTTTAATCAACTTCCAATCTTTTATTGCCACTGACCCAAATGCTAATGAATGCTAACTGCAATATTGTTGCTTTGTAAAGGGCTGTCAACCACTGTCAGGCTGTTTTGTCATCACATCATGCTTTGCCAAACTGTATGCTTAAAACATCATTATGGAGATGGCCTGAATAGAGGTAATGGAGTAAAACTTACAATATTTTTCAGAAGAAACAACTTTGTGCAACAATGGACCAGTTTTCCACGGCACAGTTGATCCAGAAAGTTTAAACCAGTATCGTTGTGGTACTGGGATATCAGCTGATACCCAATGCACTGGTGTCAAAGAACAGGAAAAAATGTCATTGGAACATCTCTACTTTTTAGAGATAATGTCTTTTTGGTCCAGCTCAGTATTAAGAGCTGATCGGTACCCCAAATAGCTCTTCATTTAGCACAGTTTTGCCTTTATAATATCTGCAAAGCAACAGCAAAAATACAAAATAAAGGAAACTGCTTCAAACGGGAGCCAGCTCCCATTGCTCACAAAAGCTCTTAGAACTGGCTTGTCTGCAAATGGCACATAATGTCTCCCACAAGATTGCTAAATGGCATACCACCATGGATCGTGGCTTATTGCCCCTATTCATTTCTATTGCCATTGGCCACACAATTAATAACACGCCAGGATACCAAGCTAAGGTAAGAGAGCCACGGAAATGACATATGAACCGTTGTTTGCATAAGAGGCAGCAAGTAAGTTCCAATATCAGATCGTCATCAAGGTAAACAACCATGCTAATCATGTAAGCACTATCATTAGAAGAAAGCTGCCAGGCTATTATGGACTTCAGCAAATGAACTGTGTGTTGATTCTTGGTTTCCTTTGATTGGGTCACCCAATATTTTTCTTTTGGGGATTTTTCTGGTGCAAGCCATTGATGTTGAAACATTTTATATCATACATGTCATTTTTTCAGTCAAACTTGAATTTTGCATTGGCTATGTAACATTTCTGGAGTATCTGATCTACTTCTTACAACTTACTAACCTGACACGCCATCTAGAAAACCTTCCATTGACAGCGTTTGGGAAAGGGCAGAGCCATTGAAATAAAAAATAGAAGGGTGACTGGATGAACGTTTTGTCTGTCAAATCTTTACAGGCCAATCAGAGCAACAAAACTGGTGACGTAGCTCCAAACCTAGTTGCACCATCACCAACGAGTAAACTCCATAGAGAGCTGCATAACACAAACCATGGCAACTGTAGGCATGTCAGTACACGACTTTTGTCTTTTTTGAAAAGGAAACAACTCAATAGTGTTCTTTGTTCTTCTTTTACGGAAGAAATGTTGTCAAGTTCTGATAGAACTTACGCTTTAGCAGCATCCACGCTAATGTCCTCTGCCATAATTGCATCAGCCTCTTCTTGCTGCTTGCATACATCACGACTCTGCCGGGCCCAAAAGTATTGCCCCTCATCGCTGATTTGTCCTGTAACTTTCTTAACGGGCCCAAACGGTTCTGATGGGAGCTTTGCAAGATGGATTTGCCAGTAAGGAACACAGAAATGGGCAAATCCATCTGCTTTGCAAGGTTAACAACTTTCAACACTAATCTAACCTTTTGCAACAAGATAAGTATATAATTTTAGCTACATAGTGAGGAAAATAAGCCACTTTATTCAGGCCTCCAATAAGAAAAAAAAAAAAAAAAAAACTCACCACCCAAAAATGTAATTCTAGTTCATTATGCTGCACTCCAAACCATCATAACAAATAAATGGTAGTTTCTTGTGCATAAATTTCCTCCACAGACTCTGACTCACAGGTGAGAACACATATGAGAGATAACAGAAACACTCTTTGCTCCTTGCATATTCAGATGTCATCAACTTGTGGATCTTACCCAGATTAGAGGTGTGTATGTTGACATTCACAGCTTTCAAACAGAGTACGGATCTTTCTAGCTGATTGCGCCTACATGTCAGCTGATAATTCAGGAAGTTGAATACACATGAGTAGATTGGACGGCTTTGTTCGCTAAATGACGAGATCTGTCTTCCTCTCCGCCTCTTTAATTATCTTCCTCGCTTATAATTACCCGTGTGAAGGTCCAGAGGACAATCGCTGTTGTGTTGTACTGTCTGCTAGCTGAAGCAAGATGAGATAGGCAGGAGATACTGTGGAGAGTGACACCAGCTGTTAATGAAGGTTACTGTCTGCTGATTCAAAATCACAAGCTTTCATCATGAGCACAACTCAAATCTGCATTAATCATTCTGCGTCATAACATTTAATAGCAGAGTTACTGTAAACATCTGCTGCTGCACTGATGCGTACTGTTAAAAAGTGGGTCTTGTATAAAATATAAGTCGTCCTTTACATGACTTTATTGTTCCTAAAAATCCACAATATTAGCAGCCATAAACAGTTGACAGTTAGGACACACTGGAGGCTTTCATTAAGAATAGTGATGACAGAGAACAGTGAGTGACCTGGGGGTCCTTAAGCAGCCTTGTAATTCTCTCTTAATGAAGCCGATGAATAAATGATTTGAGGCGCTGTGCATGAGGAGTCTGATCCCCTGTCAGCATGTCTCCACAGGGTTACCAGGAACCTCAGGGGAGTTCTTCTCCTTCCTCCTTCCCTTCACCTCCTCCACTATCCTTCAATCCCCACTTTTTTGCAGCTATCCCCTCTCCTCAATACGGGTTATTCACCTTTCCACCCTTCTCCCTTCCTCCACATCCCTCTCCCTCCTCCTTCTGTCTGTGATCCTAATCTCTTTAAAAACATCTTTTTCCAGGCTGTGGGAGTGGGCAGATTGTGAAGGCCACCGTCAGACTCCGACTGACTCATCCCGTCATAAACAACTGGTGGGTGTCGGCATGCTGGCGGCCATCCAGTTTCAAACACATGCTAGTTTTGACAGGTCATTTTGTTATAATTCTGATTGTTATTTTCCCCTGTTATTGTTTTCCATCCCTGTAACTTTAGATGGAGGGTAAAAGTGCAACTCTCAGAGATCCGGCAGTCTGACTCTCAGGGACAGAAAACAAAGATGACAGTAATAAAAAGGAGAACCAATTGCTTTTTCATTTCATTTCCACTGGGAAATCAGGCTGAGGGAGGAATAAAGGAGCTATAATAATAAAGTTTAAGAAAAAGGGCCTATGGCCTTTTTGTTCCCTCAGCAAACCACAAGTAGGAGCCACTGTGGACGGTAGAGTAGCTCAGGGTCATCCACCTCAGTGTTGGGAAGATGATGGGAATGAAGCAGTGGAAGCAGTGTTGGGAGAACTTACACACCTTTGGGCTACACTGTCAGGAATATGATCTTAGTACATAAAAACCACAGGAAACGGGTATGGGGCTGAAGTGGTAGAAAAAACTACTGAGGCATTTTGTAAGACTGCCCATCATAGCTTGTTCTTAGTCCATCTCATTTCACATCAATAAACCCCTGATGATTTCCTACGCCTTGTTTAATGGTTTGGTAATATGTCTTTGAAACAAAAATGCTCTTAATTAAATTGTCTAGTGGGCCAGCAAGCTTTATAGATGACTCCTAACCTAACCTATCAAATCTTTCAGATCGGGCAAAACGCTGAACACTGCTGCCATAACATGACTTTACTAAGCCAGCACAAAAAGATGCACTTTAACTATGAGAGGACATTTGAAATGTATGACTTCAAATGTGACTTTCTATTGCTGTTTTTCACATTTGGATGCATACTCTCTTATCTGCATAATAAATTTCACTTTTTAGGTACTAATAAAAAATCCTGACCTTGGTTTGTGGGTCTACTAATTATATCTTCAACTACTAACACTGAGCAGTCATTAAAAAAGTTAAATTTCTAGATAACTTTATTTCATTTACAAACCTGGCAGCATACAAATCTACCACTCCAATTCTTTAAGGACTCAAATAATTACCTACAAAAGTAAACCTCCCAAAATTTACACTTAAATACAACCAAAGCTGCGTGCACCCTGTTGAACAAAGCTCATTAAAATCATTTGAATATGCATAAAGCTCTCCATCTAACTGCGCATACTGTGGGTGGAAGGAGTCCCCTCAATAGACCCAAGATGTGAAACCCGAATCAATATCAGCTGTCAAAATACCCTATCAAAGATCTTGTGTACATTTAAAACAACAGTATGTACAATTTTAACACCAAAATATTTATATTAATAAAACCAGGACTACTACTATGTTAAGGTCTGTGTCCATAGCTGGCTTTTTTAGTGCTGGCAGTGCCTATGTTCAAATTTAAACCAATGTAGCCCAGTGTTCTGAGCACTCAGTGCCCTGGGCAGAAAAAAACCACCACTCAGTTGAAAACCGTTCACTGTAGGACTAGCACTGCGCTCATCAATGTCACTTCTCCCTCACTTGCCAGTTAAAATCAAGAAGGGGTGGGACTTCTGCATAAGTGGAAGAGAAACAATCTGACCCATCTTTTCTTGTGGGTGGTTTTCAGGTCTGCAGCTGCTGCCAGTGCCAGGACAGGAGTCCTTTACATTGTCCAAATGTCTTCTGTGTGATATTTCCTTGAAATACAGAAATATGAAGCACGTAGAGCTGTTTAAAAACAATGTTACAGATTCTATGGAGGAAAGCGAGTTTTGTTTCTTGTATTGTAACAAGGAATGCTGGTGAGAAAGGTTGAGGTTATCAGCACTGCCAGGGCTGAAAAAACAGCAACAGACACAGGCCCACAGGGGATCTAAACCCGGTTCTGTGTTTTTTAAATACCTGGAAATCACTTTTTAGCTTATCGATACTGCTTTCGGTCTCACAGGCTCTGTGTCATAACATCATTTTAAGATACAACTGGTGTAAAAACATACATCAGTTCTATCAAGGGAAACGTAAACTAAAAGCACATCAGTATTGGGCATCACATTAAAACAGAATGTGATAGCCTTAGCTGTCGGCTTGAGGAAAGAAAGACTCCACCTGTGAGTCCCATGCGATCATATCTGCCTGCGCTGGGAGTAACAAGCTCATATCACTTTCTTCAACTCCTTCAGGTCAGTTTTCTTCTTCAGCTGCTAAGATAAATGCTGAAAAGTGCTCCCAAACTTTGCAGCAAGTCCTGCTTGTTAAAAGTATTAATCCAGTGTAGAAATCTGTGGTGGAATTGGCAGAATTAAAGTTAATTAGCAAACTTAACGACAGGAAAAATGGAAAATATGATGCTTTCAGGTAACCTCAGTAAATTAGACGACTTTATTCTTTATGTTATGTTGTGTTCAAGTGTCATAAAAAATGTAGTTTTTGATGAGAATCTTCAATAAATACAGTTGTGAATATGAAGAATGTGTTTGTGTGAGAAGGGTATAAAATAGATGTGACAGACTGCATCATATCTTTTTGACTCGAGCTCTACTCAGCTAAGACCACTTCAAGTGTAAATAATTGTCTCCATTTTGTCTTTCCACCAAACTGCAGAAAAGTATTGATAGTGGTATCATTAAGGACTCTGATCAATAAGGAATATTGATAAGGGTATCAATATCAATAAAAATTAACGATCCCCATCCCTATTCCCAGCTGTTTTCAAAACCAGAGAAACTATTGTTTTTTACAGTTAAAGGGGCTCTATGTAAGATTTTTGCTTTAAAATTTCCCACTTTTAAATATATAATGGTGCCCACTTTATCCCGATCTGAAGAATAAGGCTCTTTATGTCTTCCTTGTTTACCTGTATAAGCCTGTGGAGTCATTACTCTGTGAAAAACTCAGGCCGAATTTTTCTGCAAAATCTCAACCAAAGTGACGTCGGGTACTACGTAATGCGCGCACCCCCTTTGCTCTGTTTATACCTGACAACGGCGTGTTGAACGGAGAAGAGAGAGAGCGAGAGAAACGGAACGGAGAAGGCTGCTTCCGCAAGTAAACGACTGGCTAGCTCAACCCAAACACCCACACAAACTCCGCAAGAGAAACGGAGGGAGCTTCACTCGGCGCTTGGGATTAACCCTAAGGCATCACTCTGGACCATGAAATACAATGTAGTGTTTTATGTTGTATAAACCATATGCTACATCGTGTTAGCTTGCTTACGAAGATGCTATCCAAACAACGAGAATGTCATGTTGCTCATTTAGTGTTTTCTGATAATATTGCATCTTTTTCTTGCTTACTGGCACTGGACTCAACTTACTGAGTTTATGTTTTGATTAGGGGTGGGTAAAAATATCAATTAATCGATGCATCACAATATCCCCCCCCCCCCCATTCAATATCGATTTAGCAAATCCTCTGAATCAATTCACCTCCTGGTCAGTGGTGGTCGCTGTGTGTGTGATTCGCATTGTATGGACGGAGGCTGCACTCGACCAAACAACAACATACCATAACCATGTTATGTGAGGTTTATCACAATTTCCAAGAGGAAAGAACTTTAAGTTTATATGCACTTTACTTTTTCAGTGTTTACACAGAACTGTCATAGTTTTTACTTTTGTACTCCATATGCACAGATAAGTTGTTATTATACAAATTTTTATTTTCAGATGTTTTATTGCTCAAAAATGTGAGGTATTTTACCAAATATGTTCACATGGGCATGAAAATAATTATAAAAAGATTGTAAAAAAAAATTGTAATATTTGAATTTTTAAAATCATTTTTATAAAGAGTTCCAAAGACTCAGTCTTTTTGTTTTAATGATTCTCTTGTTTTAAAGATTACAATCTAGCTCCTTCATGTTTTATTTTTATTTTTTGTTTTATTTCTGATAAAATGCAAAGCAACAGATGAAAAACAACAAACAAGAGAAGATCCTGATGGGATTTACTTGTTTATCAGTGACAAACTTCAGGTTATTATTATTAATGTGTGTCAGCGTGAAACTGCTCTCTGAAGTTAATGCTAGCAGTTAACATAATTCTACTTAAGCAGAGTGTTTTTTAACAGTGCATCACTCTATGCTGTGGTGTCCTTATATTGCTCATTACAGTGGCACATAGAGCACATCTCCACATGAACATCCTAGTTAATGGCACAATAAAGACACCACTGTCTTCATTTTATGGCTCAGTTTTCAAATGGCCTACTTGGCTTTCTTGCCTGTTTCCTCAAAGGAGCCATCCAAGTCTCTTTAAGACCGCTGATATTCTCAGCACACTCTTTCCTCCTGGCCCAAATCTCCCTCCATCCATTCCTCTGCTCTTCTTCTTTCCTGCCACCCTCCCTCCATTCCTGACAGCTAAAGGAAACCGGCGGTAGCCCAGGGCCTGTTTACTGTGCCTTTAGTTTCATTAGCGGGCCCCAGATGCTTAGCTGCTTACAAAATTATGAAGGGCCGAAGCCAACCGCCTCCAGATGGGACCCATCTATATTCAGATGAGCTGTTTCCTCACATTCAGAGCAATCCCACCCTGATGTCCTACAGTGTCGTCAACAAACATGCTGACAAACACAAACACAAGCGAGTACAAACAGATGCACACATTCAAAGAGGAAGCTGTGCGCACACACCCAAAGCCACCCAGGCGCACACACACCCACAAAGACATACACATACCGTATGGCTGAGTGGCATCTCTCTCTATAGGAAAACAATAGCTTAGCCATCCAGTGCGCGGTGGTTTGTTCTGTCAGCTTAAGCTTGTCCTCTTTTGTTTGGTGGACATGTTTTTATTTTCTATTGCACAATTTTGGAATGGACAAACAGACTGTTTTTACAAATGTGTATTGTCTCAGATGATTTGAATCAGTGGGGGAATGACAGGAAACATCATCAGAAACTACTCTACTAACACACAGCAAGAGCTACTTTAATCCTTAATAATACCTTACATAGTCTTGAAAGAAGATATGGAAATGGGGAAACAAAAGTTGGTGAGCCTGTTCTGGCCATAAACATTAAATGGGTTGCGTAGTATAGAACCTTGTTTATCTTCCATTCTTTGTGTTGTGCCTTTCTATGAAGCTTTAGCAACATGGGTCAACATTTCTTCCTTTGATTTTTCACTTTTTCATTTAAACATTCAGCCTCTACACACCATTCAAACTGAGCTTGTGATTTTGGGTCTGCATATGGGTCACAGTCAGACCTACAAAAAAGCCACTGGACCCATGCCCAAATCCCAACAGGAAGTCCACCAGCTTCATCTCAGTTTCAAAATAAGGTGCTTTTGATGGTGCTGAATGACTTAAACCTGTTGTAACATCTGAATACATTATTCTGTGTTCTTCTGCCATTTCTGCCAAGACAGCAGTAACACACGCACACGCCTAACACTGACATTTTTCATTAAAGGTCGCCTAACAAATGATTTCAAGCATTTCAATATCTTGCCAATTTCACAGGAAGTTGCTGCAACTCTCATACCAAACATCTGATTTAATTTGTATTTCACATGTATGATCAAGCTCTGCCCCATACACATTCAAAGTTTTATTTCATGGTTTAAATGTAGTGCCACCTACTGTAAGAAGCCAGTAATTTAACTCGATAAAAAACAGTCCTGCCCTGATCACATCTAAATATTAGCAACTTGCTTTGTCATACTGCCACATAGTGTTGAAAGCCAGTACTACTCCATATCCAAAATGAAAAATGCTTATCATTTTTGCTCCACTGACAGTCCTGAGGGAATCTACTTTTCTCTTATTGCACAGTACTGTATTGCATCTTATTGTACCCTATAGCATTGTGTTGTATTTTAATGTATATTACTGTGTTGTGTAACATATAGTATTGTGTCTTATAGTATCACATCACATTACATTACATAGTATTGTATGGTTTTGTTCAGTTTCAATACTATAAGGTAAAATATGGAAAGGTATGGCTTTTTTAGACAAAGATAAATAAAATTGCTTACTTTTTACAACATATACATCAGTGCATGAATTTGAAATGATTAAGACCATTTATTTGCCTTCAGGGGCAGTTTCTCTCTAATTTTTCTCAGAGTTTTCTCTCTGATCATTTTCTGATTGAAAATTAAATCACCCAACACAAGTTTAATTGGGTTATTTATCATAGTAATTCATACGATATGGTTTGGTATCCTATCCTATCTTATCCCATCCTGTCCCCACCCCTCATACCCCAACCCCATCGTACCATACCATTTAATTGCTGTGTCATATTGCATCTTACCTTCTACATCCTTTAAACATGTATTGGTGCAATGCACTGTATTGCTTTACAGTGCATGCTATCATTAATTTCTCTAGTATCTTGTCTTCTTTGTACTTTTTTTTTTCCTCTTGTAACTTCAGATCTGCTCCAGTAATTAAATCTCAGCCCTGAGTTTTCAGACAATCAAGTCACACTCCATTTCACTGCTCGCATCTCTGTCACCCAGACACATTTGAGCAGCACTGAGAGGAGATCTATTTCAATACAACCCTGCCAGTAACACATCCATGAATGAGTTGGGACACATACACACAAAAAACAGCACAGTGAAAGTAAAGTTGAGGAAGTATGGACAGAGTAATAAAAAGGAGATGCTTAACTGACAGCCATCTAAGACAAAGGACAGGAAAGAGGTAATGGCAGTGTGTTTTTGTGACTCATGATGTGTGACTGTGGAGAGAGTTTAGACAAGGATGAGCAGTTATTGAGGAGGTTTGAAAGAAATTAAAAATCAGAGGGATTTCTTCAAGGATCCATTCACAAAACAAAAGGAGGACACTTTTTTGGCTGCGGATACAGGGTTTGCTTGAGCATCTGTGGAGCTGGAACATGAACCTGACTACTATTGACTTAGCTGTGCCATCTGAATTCATTACACACACACACACACACACTTCTGTCTTGAGCAGAATGCAGATATCAACCAGTCCAACAGAGTGTCCTAATATGTCCCGTAAACACCTGACAGCCTGGCTTTGTGGAATCACCGAGATACCCATAATCCTTTAGTTGGAGTCAGGGGGTCAACTCTTGGTCATGCTGAGCACAACCAATAAGCTTCAAACAGCCGAAAGCCAAGCTTCAACATCCCAAACCCCTCACAGTATTCTGCTCAGAATTCAGGCTTGGTGGCTGTTTATGCAATGATAATCCAACTTGTGTGCATAAAAAAAAGCTTTATGAAGAAGCGGTTGGGAGATTTGTCTTCGATCACACTGTGCTGAAACATTTTTCATGAGATCAGACTGAACAAAGAGGCGTGAAGGTGAGGTCTTCCACCTACAACAGTAAAAGCAGCAGCTGACTTACGGTACAGTAATCAAGGGACTGCTGGCTGCAGAAAAACTGCAACGCCTCACCTAGTTCATTATAAGATGACACAACCAATTTGTACCTCTGCCTGCTGCAATCTACCAAATCTCCCCTGACAAAAGCATTTAGATTAGAGCGCTTTCAGGGAGGGCTGCGCTGACATGCGTACCCAGCCTGTAAAAGAGGGAATGAAGTGCCTTTTTAATTCTCCTCCAGGCAAACATAAAACTGTCCAGGTAAGTCATTTGTGGGTTGAATGGAGAGCCAGAAGCAAGAAGCCTCTCTGCTGCTCCACCCCTTGCTCCTATTTTTCCACCCCCTTTCTCTACGGAAAACCCTGCACAAACACATTTAATTTGCACAAATGCAGCACGCAGTAACTCGCACACATCCTTATCCTCATCGAGGAGATTATCAATCTATTTGTTACATTCTGTCCCATTATTTCTCTCACATAATCCTCTTTCACCTCCTTTGGCAGCATGCTAATGAGTTTCTGTGAACAAGGAAGCTGCACGTGTTGGTGATTGTTCTGATTGGCGCCTCTTCCTCTCCCTCTTTCCTCACTGGTTTGTCCTGCAGACAAAAAAAAAAAAGAACTCCCAGATGGACCAGAAAAGTGGAAATGGAAAGAACTGCTATTTCATCTATTAAAACAGAGTGTTGTGATCACATTCCTCTCTCAAGACTTTACAGACAACTGGAGTGAAGTAGAAAAGGAAGTAATTGTCCCAAAGATGAACACCACACCAGATTTTGGCAAGAGTTGCAGTACATCAGGTACTCTCTTCTTCTTCATCCAAATATTCGCTCAGATTCATACATCACTCCATTTCCTCTCAGCAGTGGAACTGCTGACAGATAATTAGGTGTGTGTTTCTCTCGCTTTCTCCTGCGTTTGGTTTTTATTAAAAGATTTTGTCCATCTCCCTTATCGCACAGACAATGTTGACAGAGAGAGAACATCATATATAACATTTTTTTAATCTAAGAATCTTATATGATACCCATAGACTGTCTGTCGAAGGATTGCTGCAGCTCCCACTCAAAAGAACCCACTCTAAGCAAGAAAACAGCACTGTCCCTGTTTTAAATTAAACACACACACAACCATGTAGAGATACAGGCCTCCAGTGCAGTATAGGTGTAATAAAACCATGTTTCAGTAAGTCATTGTAAAATGAAGAAACATGGACATAAGAAGACAGTAAAGCTTGTCTACTCTCTTGAGGAAGATGGTGAACGTGGAAAGCCATGGCTGACAATCCATTTCTTTCCTTTAGCCTTAACAAGCATGACCACAGGGAGATGAGAAACAAGGGAAATAGGTGAGGTACTAAATATTAACATGAATTGGTTGCAATGAACATCAACAACTACGAAAGGAATTTATTCATTTCAGTGCATGGTGTTTGAATGCTTGTAACACCACTGAGACTCTTGTTGTAGCAAATAATCGTTGCTGTTGCATTTCCAGACACTATAAAACTACTACAGGGCATATAAAAAGTATTCACCCCCTTGATGTTTTACCTTTTAATTGACTTAAAGAATCAACCATGAACAATATAATTGGGCTTTTTTGATGAAAACAAACAAACAAACAAAAAATGTTTTTAAGGTCAAAATGACACTGTTTTCTACAAAGTAATGTCTGTTAAATAAAAATATGTAATGTGACTCACAGCACTGACTCTGTGTGGATCAGTCTCAATCAGACTTGCATATCTGGACACTGCAATTTAACTCCTTTGCAAATCTGCAACTGTCAGGCTGCACGGGGATTGGGTGAGAACAACCCTTTTCAAGTCCAGCCCTAAATTCTCTATTGGATTGAGGTCTGGGCTTTGACTTTGCTACTCCACAATACTCACCCCATTGTCTTTAAACCATCTCTGTGTAGCTTTCACTGTATGCTTTAGACCACTGAAGAAATCTTCTCCCAATATTCTCTGTCTGTCAAACATAGTGTCTTGTCTGATGGCCAAAAAGCACCATTTTGGTCTCATCAAACCAAAGAACTTCTACAACTTGACCATGGAGTCTTCCCCATGCCTTTTGGTGAAATTTTGTCTTTTTTTTTTCTTTAGCAGTGGCTTTCTCTTTGCCACTCTCTCATACAGCTTTGACTGGTAGAGTCTCTCCCATCTCAGCTCCTGAAGCTTGAAACTCCTCCAGAGTCGTGGTGAGTGTCTTGGTTGCCTCTCTCTCTAGTCTCCTCCTTGCATGATCACTCAGTTCATGAGGACGGCCTGATTTACATGTGGCTTAATCATTCCATTTCTGAGTGCACTTGAGCCCAAAGTCCAGTTTGTTTTGGTAGTGTGAATGCAAACGAACCGTGCCTGGGCACAGGGCCCGGGCCCACTTGGGGAGGTGGTCTCGGGCATGATTCAAGTGGACTGTGGCACGGTTCGTATGAGATGTGAATGCAACCGCACTCGGATATGGGACAGAGCGTCATATCAGCTTTATGACGTCATCATAAAGACTAAACTTCTTTCAACAGCGCGGCAATTTATTCACAAAAGCAGAAATCATCAGAATCCAGTCAATAATGGGTCTGTTGTGACTCACCTTACGGATGAACACAAGTTGGAGTCAGTGAGAGGAGGTGCAAAGGCAATAAAAGTCTCTTGTCACCTCAAAAACCACTGTATCAGCGCAGCGCGAGCCCATTTAATCCTCTAAGCTGCATGTAGATGTGCAGATACGAAGAGCGAAGTTGCTGGCATCTTAAATAGTGATTTTAATCATCCATGGCTGCAGGATGGACTTTTTGCCGGGTCAAAACAAAAGCAGTCTGCACTCAGGTCATGACCCCAGTGGTTGCCATGGTAGCTTCTTCTTCTTTCTCCTCCTTTGCGGGGTTGTAAACCAGCTACGTGCATACCACCATCTGCTGTTTCAGACTGAGTAAATCCGCAAGTGCGCCCGGGCACAGTTCAATATTGCTAGTGTGAAAGCAAGCCGGGGGGAGGGGGAGGAATCGTGCCACGGCGCAGTTCGAAACAACTGGGCCTAGTGTGAAAACGCCCTGACTTATACTTTTCAATTACCATTTCTTTGAGGTTCTTGGAGTGTTCTTTTGTATTTATGTTGTAATGGTAGCCAGGAATACTGACTCACCAGTGACTGGACCTTCCAGACACATGTGTTTTTATACTACAATCACTTAAAACACATTCACTGTACTCAGGTGATCCCAGTTTCATTTATTGTGAGATTACTAGCACCTATTGGTTGGATATCTGTTGAATTAGGTCAGTCACTTTAAAGTGGGCGAATATTTATGCCATCATTTATTTCACATTAAATATTTTTTATTGGCATTACATTGTAGAAATACCTTTACACTTTGACATTAAAGTGATATTTTTTGTAAAAAAAAAAAAAAGAAAGAAAGAAAAAAGAAAAAAGAAAAAAAAAGAAAAAAAATTGGTGTAAAAAAAATTATTTAAATCAAATTGACCATTAGTGATTTTGAAAATGAATGAAAGGGTGAAACATCCAAAGGGGAGAATACTTTTTATAGGCACAGTGTGTCTCTGCTTGTAACACTTTTGTAGATATAGGAGGCCATTTCTATACCACCTCAAAGTATGCGTGTGTGTCTGTGAGGGTCTCCAACAGCAGACCGGGGGGGTCGCCTGATGTTTTTATAGAGCGAGTCTGCTTGGAAATGACTCGTTAGTCTCGGTTTTATTGCTCAAATTACCCGAGCCGGTCCTTGTCCTGTTTGCCCTTAATTAACAAGCATTCAATTCCCCTAATAATTAGCACGAGCTATTAGCTATTTTACATCACTCTTCATTTGTCGACAATTAAAAGGTCTATTATTAAAAAGGCATGGCACATGGTTAATTGGACAAAGTGGCTCGGCGGCAGGGGAGGAGAGAGGAAGTTGAGGAGAGAGGACAGGCTCGCTGAATGCAGGGAGGAGTTGCAGACGGGGTTGGGGGGGGGGGGGGCGGGGTGTTTAGCTCTCACACAACCTTTACAGGCTGTCCATCTTCAGTTTGCTGCCTGACACTCTGTCCTCGAGAGAGAGGCCATCTCCCTCACTACTGTCACACACTGGCTGCATTCGGACCCCTGACAGCTGGGCCTGGCTCAGCAGTGTGGAAGTTAGAGGACAGAGGGAGTGTGGATAAGAGGCTTCTTTATAAGGCTGACAAGACAAGTATCATTTTCTTTATTCTGCAGGAGTTACTGTATGTGTGGAAAATATCTTATGCAACTCCTTTGCTGCAGCCTTTGTTTTGGCCCTTTTCCACAACTTCTCTTGTGCTGTTTTTTCTAAATTTCAAAAAATGGTAAGAAACCCTTTGAATTATAAATACAACATTTACAACCCAGTATTTCCCATCAATGACCTAGACCATGGTGCTTTACCATGGACTAATCTTCACCAACTAATTTGCCCCATCAACGTTACATTTTTATAAAGCCAATATCCAGTCATCCTGCTTGGCTGTGGACCAATACATGCACATGAGCCAGCTAGTTCTGCCCAGATAAAAGCCTCTTACTTATGATCACAGTGTGTGATTAGAGTCTGATTTCCAACACACCCAGAAGTTAGCAGAAGTCAGTCCATAAATGTTCCTTCCATGGTTCCAGCAAGTTAAAAGTCTTAAAATGTCAACAGTCAGCTTTGGTGCGAGAGCAAAGCTTGTATTGCTTGAGTTGGATGTCCATCTTCAGATACTAGTGGGCTTTCTGCGGCACTTCTGTCTGGATGGCGTCAAAAGAAGGACAGAACACTTGTACTGGACAAGCCAATTGCTAACTGTGGTAAAACTTAAGTTAAAGTTGGGAAAACAGAGCAACAGTGGAAGGCAACTGGTCTGCTGCTTGAATGGTGGTGGAATGGCCTAAAGGGGTGGTGACACTGGCTCACCAGTGGACCCCTCTGCTGAGTCTCCTCAGAACAGGGAATATACATATATATATAAATATATAATAGGCAGGACAAATCAGATTTTGTTTTGCCATAACTTAAAGGAGACCATCTAACAGAAACTAAAGATTTCAAAGAAAAAATGGGAAATTTAAACATGACTAGATTCACTGGATTCATATCGAATACAAGAGCATGATTCATGATTCAGTAGATCCAAAACAAAGGTTAAAAAAAAGTAAAAATAAGTTAAAAGTTGAGAGGACAAAAAGGAAGCAAGGGGGTTTTTAAGGAGAAAACACTATAAATACAGACAAAGGTGAACAAGGATACACACACAGAGAGAGGTGGAGGGATACTTTCCCGTTCTCTCACCCTGTCTCACCTCTCCTCACCCCTCGCCCTCTGCCAGGGCTTAACAAGTGGCAGGGGAAGCAGGCAGGCCAGAGCCGTGCTGATTGACAGAACAATTACTGCTAACACGCGGCCCGATGGAGAGGCAGACATCTCCAAATAGAATTTCACTATGGTGTTGCATCACACGCTTACAGCAAGGATTTTGGTGGAAAAGCAAAATTGCTCCGGCTGACTGATTGACTGCCTGGCTGTCTTTCTGTCTGTTTGTCTGTCCGACCAACTGCGAGCTGAGCACAACTACAGAAAAGCACTTGCCTCCCATGAAAAGAGGAGAAAGCGTTTACCCTTGATCAAGGTTGGCTGCGTCTAACTTTAGAAGCAATGTTTTGCAACCCATTTCCTCCAACTCTGACTGTTCATCTGTTAGCTCAGCTAGAGGTGTAGCTATTTTTATCCCCACACCTACTGACTGACGAAGAAGTGGAAAGTTAATTAAAAGAGACAACACACATCAGAACGTTTCCAGGGTGCCATATATCACAGATCTAATCAGCCAGAAATTATGGAACGATGTGTTTTTAAGATAGTGAAGCTAACGCAATAAGATCAGATTTACATGGCAATGTTGTTTGTTCTGCCTTTTAGTGTGTTATAGCTTTGGACAACATGAGCGTACACTGAAAAATGTCAGTGTCAGCTGCTGCAGAGACATTTCTCTCATTTTTCAAGCAAAAAGCCCAAAAAGCTCATTTTCCAGACAGAGGTTTATTAAAGTAAAATTAGCTATTCTTCTTTATTTAAAGTTTGTATAAACCTACATATGTCAAGCCCCAGCCTACCTAACAATTTTGTCTCACCTGGACTTATTGTCTTCCAAGCTTGTCAAACATAGACCCTGTAGTGCACAGTCAAGCTCTAAACATATTTTTCCAGGATAACCCAGCCTTTAAGAACATTTGTGCTGCAGTAATATCACTTGATATTTTAAGAGGTTATGGGACTGTAAAGACAAAAGAAAAAACAAAAATTAAAACTATTTTTTACATGTCACATGGTAAAAGAAAAGTCTAATACTTTTCTTTTTTGCACAAACAAAAACAAAACGTGTTCTCCCATCTATTGGGGACCAATAAATGAAAAAATAATGAGTCTATGACAAAAAAAATCTTCAGGATATTGAGCAAGTTCTAAAAAGAGTCTTTGCCTTTCTTTTGTATTGGCTCTATATGCACCCTTATTCAAAGCAGTCCCTGTCTACAGTGACACAAAGGGGCATCACGGCTCTCCATTATGAGGTATTCAGGCTGTATCCAACAGGACCTGTGCAGTAAGAGTTGTGCAGTTTGAGAAAGCATGATGGAATGAAGAAACAGCACACTATTGGTTGTCACAGCCCAGCACAAAGCATTCTGGGATACAAAATGGTGTTTAGCATTAGCTGCTAGTGGCAGAAAAACTCAAAAACTGATCAAAAAATTGAACAAAAAGATGTTTAATATCTAACTTACTAGTGTGGGTTTAGTCATTAAAGACCCCGGAGGGTCACCCAAGTTTCAGGTTCCCTAGAAAAGCTCCTATAAGGGATTTGAAGGCATGGATAGCATCATTGGAATGTCACAACTGCTAGCTTCAAAGGGGGAAAAAAGTAAGAGGCTAGGATTCATGGTTCAAAGATATTTAACTTTTTGTAACCTGCATCACCTCTTGCTGTATACAACAATGCCAGTCTAAGAGGGTTTAAAATCATGTGATGGGGAAAAAGGCTGAAAACTAAGTTTGACTGAATTAAGGATTTAAACTTACTTTTAGGTAGGATTTTTTGGGTGGGACCAAATAGGGGGTTCTATGAAGTGCTTTACCATAATTCAGCCCTAATTATGATATAAAAGCATCAAGTTCTATAATATCTTTGGTTCTTCTGCTCAATCATGGGTTATTGCAGGAGTTATAACAGTAATGTATTTCCTTGCATGGAGTGTGAAATTATTCCAACTTGCATAATTTAGTGTTTCTAATTGTTGGTGGGACAAAGAACCTTATATAAGGTGTAACCCTTTGCTTTGTGCAGTTTTTATACTTTGCCATATTTATATTTCATAAAATTATCTTTTAAGAAGCCTTTTTTCGAATAGTTAATGAAAACATTAGCTGTAAGTTCTGATCTAAAACTATCCTTCACTGTCGTGCTGTTCCCCATCCTCACTCCACTTAAGACTCAGTGCGAATCATCTGTTGGTTGATGCAATCAGTCTCACACAGCCATCTTGGCCATTACCCCGCCCAACGGCGCTCCGGCCTCCAGCAGCTGCATTACACCACGCTCTCTGACTTTCTAATTAGCTTATCTGGGAAAAAAGGATGCTGGGCAATTCTTGCTCTGCTCTAGCAGTCTAACATCAAGCAGGGCTGCAGGGAGGGTGGCTGGCACCTAGTGTCACCAAGGGGGGGTGTTGTCTCTGACAGATGAACACGACGAAATATGGTTTTCTCTTTTCTCACCATGTTATAAATTCTATCCCATTTTCCTCACCTTCTTTGTATCTCGTATTTTTTGCATGAAGACATTTACGACAAATTGAGGGTGGTAATCTATGTTATCAACAATAGGAAATGTTCTATATACAGATAAATGAGCTTTCAAACACAATCAGTATTCAAAGTCCCTGACAAATATTTAATACAAAAATTATTTAAAAACCCTCAAACCCCCTCACTTGTTTCATATGCAAATAAACATGGAAGCTCATTCACCTTCATTAGGCTTTAAAAGACACTAAACTACTATAACAGACTGTTATGCAGCACGGAGAGAAGGAGAAATGCACTAATGTTAACAAGCGGTCAAGATTAGAGGATGACCACTGACTGAATGATAAAAATAATGCTGTACAATCTGTGTATCTATCACACTGACTCATGTTATAAAATAGGGTTATCCTGATTGTGCTGAAATAATACAAACAACAGATTCATGCGAGTATACGTCCAAGTTTCTTAGGTTGGTGCTTACATATAATAGAAACTGCCATTAACATCAGACTGCACTAATTTTAAGTAGAAACAATGTATTAAATATCAAGTGAAATAGATCATTAAATTGATCATTAACAATGTTACTTAAAATAGATAATTTTCTTACAGTGTTCCTACACACTTTTTAATACCAAATTTAAAACTTTTCTCTGACATTTTTAAGACTTGAAGAGAAAAAAAATTAATACCATGTTTTGCACAGGAAACGGTCAAAATAAAAGATGTGAGATTCACTGAAACATGAGCTGAAACCACACCCCCTCATGAGAAAGATGATCCTCTCAAATTAAAAAAACTGCTTCTGGTCAGAGTGCAGCTGCCTGGCAGAAACACAAAAGTTTGGATTAAATTTTCTCTTTTCTGGCACAAATCTCTCTGTTATGATGCTTTTGATGACCTGTAGGCCAATGTGGCTGATAGATCTGGGAAATTTAACTCACACTGAACAAAAACACAACATGTAGCTGGCTGTTAACATTCAATGAAGTCAGTGGCGTCAGCTAACAACAGACTGTACTGAGATTAACAGCTCAGTAATTTTATATCATTTCAGCACCCTTATTGTTTTGTGTTCGATGGATGATAAAGGATTAAGCACCTTGGTCCACACGTGATGTTTCATCTCAAGATGACTGCTCCTTGACTTTGCCAGGGATGGGGGAGGGACACACCTTTTACCATTGCCTTAGACTGATATCAAATAGAGAGGGGTACTCCTAACTAAGAATATGCACATTACTGCCATCTACTGATCTGCAGTTGTAAGCAGAGGTGATTTGCAATTTTAACTCATTGGAATTAGATTGTGTTAACACAAATAGTCTAGTAAATTTTAAGTTGTTGCATGTTACGTTAAAGCTACATGATTTGAAAGTGTTCAACCATAAAAACTTGATTTTATATAATAGAAGCTACATGTTAGACTTAGGTTCATGCAACAGACACCCATGTTTTTTTGAGTGCATGTAACCTGTAGCTGTGTTTAAATGCCACATGATATGACAAATCCTAGCCTCTGTCTGCTCTGATATCTCCTGGCTGGAGGACTCATGGAGTGAGGGATGGAAGCAAAAAGGGGTCATGAAAAAAATAGAGACGATAGATCCCTCCACCTGTAGCAGTAAATGTCCTGCAGGACTGTAATCTGCCGCTTGTCTCTCACTGAGATGCCCAGCTTAGCTGAGACCAGCCGGGTCCCGCAGCCTCCAGCGAACTGAACGATACCGGGGCCCTGGGACATGAGACACCTGCACAGGGAGATAAAGGCTTTGACTCCCGGGCTAATACTGACGATTCTTTTGATAAATACAGACGTGGGGTGGTGGGTGGTGGGCAGTGAGGGAGCAATCTCTCCCTCATTCTCTCCACTAAAAAATGGCTTATAAGATTTACTTGATTAAATCCTTGTAACAATTTGCATACACTATAATTTTACTTCTCTATTATCATGTACATGTTACTTGTAAGAATCAAGTAAAATATACTTAACGGCAAACTTAAAGTTACAGAATAAATTAAGTAAAATTTACTAACTCAAATATAACTCATTATTTTATTTATTTTATCTAGTTAAGTAAAATCAGTTTTTTTTTTCAGAGAAAGGAACATTAGTTTTACCAAAATTTCAAGTACATTTTATCTATCTTCCGTATTTAACATTATGAAATTATTTAGTATTTTTTAATTATTCTTGTTGTTTGACATTATTAATTACTCAGTTATATGAAGTAAAATAACCCTGCATAATCATGCATGTTGTTAATTCAATTTTGTTAAAGTTACACGATTTATAAAAACCATTTAAAAGAATTTTAGTACAAACTGCACTACTGCAAAAATACAGTAAAGCCTTTTTTATTTTTTAAAAATCATACTCCATGAATGGCATATCACAACAGATCGCACTGTAAAGTTTGGAGACAGCTATCTAACACAGCAATAACTACCACATTTGCACAACAAACCCTGAAACATTTCACAACAATTAACTAGGGATGCACAATAGTATAAGAAAGTTATTGGTATTGCTTTAAATAAAGTATCAAATATTGGCCAACATAGTGATCAACATACCAAACAAAGGAGTAATGCAATGTCCCTGGGGTGAGGACAATGTTTAAAAGCAATTTGCAAAATACAAATAAATAATTTTGCTAAGTAAACTCACACTCTAAACCAGTGCAAAGCAAGTGCACAATTAAAACCTTAATACCTTAAAACAAGCATTAACATACGTTAAAATGTATTAACATGATACAAAAGTTGAGATAAAACACTGTGAATATAATCCTTTCTTGGATGCTTTATCTTTACAAACAATCTCAGAAAAAAATATTGCACTACCTACAGCACAGCTGGACTCAGGGGCATGATGCTAATCTCCAGCAGCAACATCTATCACTTAATCCCCACTACTCTGTTATTTGTCAGAATTTGTACATTCTTCAGGAGCCAACTGTTTAAAATTTTACAGCTACCAATTTTCCCACATAAGGCACATATTTTTGCATTCATTCAGACGAATTGAAGTATATTACAAACAACCACACATTTTAAATTCCAACAGTCTTTTCATTGTTCAGAGCTGAAGTGGGCACTGCCAGTCAGAGCATAAAGCACCATGTGGCTGTATGTTCATGGAGGGTCAAATTAGCTGGTGATGTAGTTCCAGGCTGTCCAAATAATTTTTAGTTGAAGAGGTTGCGTTAGCAGCCAAGGTCCTGTCATTTAAGACAGTAATTTTAGCATTAGTTTGCACCTTTGGGGACAGTTCAATTCCATCTAGTTGGAGAAGAAGTTTTTTAAACACTTTAAAAGTGTATCAAAGTGTTGGTGGGTAGGCAGTGTTTAGGGCATGTATCAGCTCCATGAGAGGCACACAAGTTTAGTAGTTTTTTGGCATCTATACAGTGTCTCCCTGCCTTCAAGAAGACTGGACACATCCACTGGTTCCTCTTCATCTACATCATGGACAACTAAGATCTTCAGGGTCTTCACAGAGACATCTCTGCGGCTGTCCTTCTGCAACATCAACAAAGGAAGAAAACAGCACAAATTAAGAAAACTCTGTTCAGAAGCAAACTTAAATAACTGTCAGTCACTAACAAAAAACTAAGCCATGTGTGGTAAACAAACATTTCTTTTGTTAGTACAACATAGATTTAAAATACTACATATAAATAGGATTACGATGGTTCAATTTAAAGTGTAAATATACACATTAAACCCAGGGAATTTATCCATGCAAGGCTATTGTTTAAATAGCCTTAAATATTTTTGCTGTCCAAATGAAGAGTACAGCTTTGTGCTTCATGTCAATTCTCTAGTTTTGTGAAGAGATTAGTGTTGTCATACACAGACAATACCAGAGTTGTGTAAGGTATCAAAAAGTCATACTTTAACCTTGAAAAAAGATATTTTATCTTTTTTTTGCATGACCATCTCATTACATAAAGAGCCTACTTTTTCTGCCAGTCGATAGCGTTGAGTTCAGTCTGCCTTGCTTCCTAGACTTCAGTTGTCCAATCTGTGAGGGAGGAAGGACACCCTGTGAAGAAAAAAAGACACATTTATAAAAGTGAAACCATGACCTTAAACATTAAGCCATTATTGTCTTAGAAAATTATGCATTTAATAACACGAAAACTTTGTAATGCAGACAAAAGTATTTACATGCATGAATCAGACTACCGTCATAGCTTTGGACCAACAACTACTCCTTCAAAACCCTCAGTTAATACTCAAGCAGCTCACCTGTATCCGTAAAACTGACATCACCTGGGCTGCTCTCTGTTGATAAAGATTAAGCATTTTTTAAGCATAAAACATAAATACTATTATAAAAAAGGCTTTGTGTCTGGGCAGGCATTTGGGCCCCTCAGCAGAGAACGTGTCAGCTGTAAGCCATGTCTCTGAATTTTTACATGTCAACTTGATTTTCATTTTGAATTAAATCTAAAATAAATTTGAAACTGCTAAGGGGAGTTTGGTTATACTTTTGTCTTTGACTGATCTACATATATAGGAGGTTGAAATGTATAATGCCTACAAAGGCATCAACACAGATAGCATTTTTTACATAGACGCACTTCTCACAACAGGTGAAAGAAAAGACTGAAGTAGATAGATGAGCCTCCAAAGCTTTATCTATACATTAGTCTAAAGAATACATAGTTCATCTATTTCTCAGACACCTCTGCATCATTTTCTACACAGACTGAGTGTGAAATGATCTGTAGATAGTCACCTTACACTACTGGCTGTTTTAGTCTTTTTATTACAGAATCTATATCTGTATAATATGTCATAAACATGAGAACCAAAATTTAGACTATTTTTCCTCCACATATTAGTCTCATAATTCTGTCTAAACTTTATAAGAATCTCTATACACATGAAATGAAAAATTCAGTTGTAGCAGTATGTCTCCAGCCACACTGATCTCACCATCTACATCAGTGGAAACAATTGAATTAGGCTGGCAACCAGCCTGTGCCTTTAATGACGAAAATTAACTTATATAAGAAACATTTTTAATTAATTCAGCATACTAACAGTGATGAGAAAACTACAAGATAAATGCTATAAAGCTTGTTAACTGAATTAAATTTGAGGAACAATTTGTTCACACAAAATGCCTTTGTCAGCATACTTTATTGTTACGTGTTGGTTGTAGGTTGTCATACAACCTACACGTGAGTTTATTCTGCCTTTGTCACAAAGGTTTAGGTGCTTAAAACCTCACGATACTGCAGCAAAATCATCCTGTTAACCTAAACTCCTCAAGACAAACTTCTTAAACATGCTCTTAATGGGCTGACAAGCTTATCTAAATTTAGTACTACTAAACACAATAAAATACAGAACCATTTAGTCATTTTGTGGGCAAAAAATACAGACATTACAACCATGCTTAAACTTTTTTCTTTGTTTTACACCATCTAACTTCAATGACTGGTGCACTTACTCTAGCCTGTTTCAGACTACCGTTTGTCCTATCAGAAAATTCAATGGTTTACTCATAAGTGTTAAAGAGGTGGAATTAATAACGTTAGAGCATATGTCTGCAAACTTGGATGTGATAGTTATAAAAACTTGGTCAAAAAATAGTTTAACTGCAGTCTGAATCATACATTTTGCAATGGAGTTCATGGTCTGATACTCTACTAAAATGGTATTTACATAGTGAAGCAAGCAATATCTGAATCAGATAAGTAGTATAAAGCTCAAAATCAAGCTGCACACTGACCTTAATTTCTAAAACAAAAAATCTGAACTTACTGTGAAAGGAAAGGTAGTCCAGAACCGAATACCGCTGCTTTGTTGAACAGTGAGGAAAGTTGGCTGATGCAATCCAGCAAAACCAGACATGGTCTGATTCAACTGAGCATGTACGTTTTCAACCTGTATAACTTTATTTGGTTAACATTTACTTGTTTTTCTTTTTAGTTTAAGAGTTACTAGCTCTAAACATTTACAAAGAATGAGAAAAATGGAAGTAAGATTTACTTTTTGTAAACAGTTAATCAATTATATGATTTAAAGGTGTATATTTACTTGAAAATTGGTTTTCATCAAATCTTAAGTTTACATAGTACAAATTATGACAATAACCTTAGTAAATAATACAAGTGCCAAAAGTTTTTCAGTGCTGTCTACATGCCTTGATAATCTCTCTCTCTTCCCCCACCTTCTGCCTGTTCCTCCCTCTCTGTCTATACCTTCTTTATCCTATCCTGCGTAAGTTTGGATCAAACAGGCAAAGCTTGCCAAGCACTAGTTTTTTTTATTTATTCCATATCTGTAACTGTCAAAAAGAAGATTGCTACTTTAGGAGCTGTCTGTGGATTTTTTTGTGCCCATGGAAAGTCAAATAGAGGAGGTTGTGTTAAAAGCATCTTGACCACTTCGTGAGGACACAAACAGTGTCAGCTGTGGTCTTAGAAGACCCAGACAGTTTGAAAATGATCATACAAGTGCATGAGACTTGATGCCTCTTGGATGGCACAGCACAGAGAGGAGCAGGTAAAACAGTTTTAGCCTGGGGAGGTAATTGGAGTAAGGGCTCAGAAATGTTCCCTCCTGCTGTGGCTGTCACTTAAACACCTATTTATGAGAGCTTACTGAGACATAAACAAGACCACGGTTGCATGATTAAAATTTGAGGGAAAGCTTTGGGGCCTAAATGACCCAATAAGGTAGCAGCTCAGATTAAGACCTCAGAAATTCAAGATAATTTCAAATGAGAAGTTCAGACCATTCGAAAAACTTGCCATGTGCAGGAAAAAATTGCCTTATCAGACACCTGGATTGAATACACAATTCTGATTGGTCAATATCAGCATTCTGAGAAATGCTATTTCTTTAAAACAGGTATTTGCTTTCATGACCAAACCCTGATAAACTAACTTGTGTCATATTCTGCAAAAGGATATAAAAACATGCTGTTACACTCAACACTAGGAAAAAAGAGGAAGTGCAACAGAGAAAAAGTAAACATCTCAAAACTTGTTTTTTTTATATAACTCAAATAATGTTTTTATGTAAACTTGTTAGATGAACGTGGCATTAAAGAAAAGGAATGGTGGTTAAGTCGCGCCCCACATAAGCTGTCTGCTTTGGTTCAGTTCAGTTTTTCACAGTTTGGGTCAGTATTCCCTGATCTTGCTTTCCACAGCCCATGTCCTTCAAGCCTCGCTCGTTGCAATGGGAAATCCAACTCTTATTAGAGGTCCAGGTCATTTGACTCAGCTCAGTAATAAGAGTTGGTCTTGTGGCTCCCAAATACCTCCTTACTGTATTTGGTAACAGTTTGGCTTTTTAAATATGCATTAAATAATGACAAAATTGAAGAAGGAAAATTTACTCTTAAGCAAAATTTACTTGGTTAAAACTTTAACACTAGTTCAATTAAAAGCGTGTTTATGACAAAACAAGGGAGAAAAGCTCAGCCTCTTAGCTCAGTTTAATTCTCCTTAAAAGGAACCCTGCATGATCAGACAAGTTCATCTTGTTGGATAGAGACTTGTATCTCTCATGTATAGTGCTTAACAAATTTATTAGACCACCTGTCATAAAAACTAGAAAACATAAATATTTTAGAAATCTTTCAAAAACTTGTTTAGAACTAAAAACTAAAACCAAAAATGTTTTCCCATTTTGAACAGGAATGAGGAATTTCAAACTGAATTCACCTTTTAAACCCAAATTTGAGCCGCCTCCCTGGGCTTCTCTGAGAAGTCAGAAATTAATCAAGCATAACATTCAACCACTAAAACTAATTTCTCTGTTCAGGAATGCAAGTAAATAACTATAATTTGACATAGTAATCAAGAAATAATAATGTGCTTTACTATTTTTCAGTGTTTTGTAAATCAGTAAATTTGAAAATTCACAGATATCAATAATAATTCTATTTTAGCATTAAAAATATCATTTGGGTTAAAGAGCCTCTACATATTGGTGTATTAACCATTACAGAAACATAAAAAATGGTTTTGGTAATTACCAATGCTGTAAATTTAGGGCAGCTGTGGCATAAACCTTGCTTTGGGTGGTGGTCTAATAAATTTGTTAAGCATGGTATATTGAACTAAAAAATTCACAACATATCTGCATTTTGAGGAATTTGAGTTTAGAAACTGAGGCCATGGTCCTCAGTCAGAAAAGGGTGGAATGCCCTCTCCAGGTTGGGAATGAGATCATGCCCCAAGTGGAGGAGTTCAAGTATCTCGGGGTTTTGTTCATAAGTGAGGGAAGAATGGAATGAGAGATTTACAGGTGGATCGGTGCAGCGTCGGCAGTGATGCGGTCTCTGCATCAGTCTATCATGGTGAAGAAAGAGCTGAGTCAAAAGGTGAAGCTCTTGATTTACCGGTCGATCTATGTTCTTACCCTCACCTATGGTCATGAGCTGTGGGTCATGACCGAAAGAACAAGATCACGGATACAGGCAGCTGAAATGAGTTCCCTCCGCAAGGCATCCCTTAGAGACAGGGTGAGAAGCTGGGTCATCCGGGAGAGACTCGGAGTAGAGCCGCTGCTCCTCCGCGCTAAGAGGAGCCAGATGAGGTGGCTCAGGCATCTGGTCTGGACGCCTCCTGGACGCCTCCCGGACGCCTCCCTGGTGAGGTGTTCCAGGCAGGTCCCACTGTGAGGAGGCCCCAGGGAAGACCCAGGACACGCTGGAAAGACTATGTTGCTCAGCTGGCCTGGGAACACCTTGGGATCCCCTGGAAAGAGTTGGACGAAGTGGCCGGGGAGAGGGAAGTCTGAGCTTCCGTGCTTAGGCCGCTGACCCTGCGACATGACCTCGGATAAGCAGAAGAAGATGGATGGATGGATGCAGTTTATAAACTCACCAGGAGGCCACCATGTTTTGGTCCGCACTGGTAGTGTGACGTCACTTAGCTGCAGCTCTCCTGGCAGTTCCTATGCAGTTACTGCTGTTTCATACTGGTAGCCATTGTTAGGGCTTCATCTCAAAGACACTGCATGTCTCACACACACAAAATTTTAAGATATGAGGTCCCTTCTATTTTTTCCTTTCACCACAAGCAGTTATCAGTCAAACTAAACAGGAAAATGATAAATACAGAGCCATATTTACTTTGTTGTATGGCCTTTTTATCTTGTAAATATGTGCATCCACTACAGTAGAATATGTTTGAAATCTGTTTCTTCATGAACCACATGAAGACCATGAGCTAAAATGCATCTGTTTAATAAAGGTGATCCCCAAACTTCTACAATTTATGAAGCTTTCTGTTTCCATATGGTTCAAAATGTTGCAGGTAAAGACAAACACGGTACGAAAATACTTCTGGTTTATGTTTTTCAAAGTAAAAGCCCACTTTAGCATTTCCTTGGAGAAACTTCCTTTGTCTGTACATGCTTTTATTTTGAAAAGCTACTGGCACGCCTCCAATATACACTGAATCAGTCTCTTGTAGGGAGGTTTATTGAGCTAAAACTTAGGAGGAATGACAGAGCTTTGACAGCAGGGAGACAAAGCCAACACGCAGCAAACTCATGTCTGGTATGAAAGCTGTTATTTTCATACATAACAGCTAAGAGATCTGATTTTAAGAGATGTCTGCAGACAGCTGTCATGGTAGTAGATTTAATCAAAGAGTCTCAGAAAGACTAGAACACATTTAGGGTAGACGTTGTAACCAAATTCCTGATTTCTTTCGTTCAAGTTGTTTAACATGCAATGAAGTATAATCCAGCCATTGATCAATTATTTTCCTTTTCATGACAAGCGCCAGAGGTTTCATTGTATTATAACGAAGAAGAAGAAGACAGTAGTGGCCATAATTGCTCAAATGCAGCATCTTCTCAACAGCAACAGCAAAGAAACTCTCAAAGCAAAGTTGCAAGTGCACCACACAGAGTCTAAACAGAGAGAGTGAAGCAGCCAGGCTGAGCTGCATCATGTTGCACAGCGCTGTATCATCAACAGCAGTTCATCTTTTCTTTCTATGGTGTCGTTCCCATTGTCTCTTCCCATTAGCCCGCGACCGCTGTGCTACGGTATGGTCGGGACGGGCGCTATGCTAGCAGACGCAGACAGCTCAGGGTGGCAGATGCCTGGCTTTGTCTGCCGATGCCCTCCATCAACTGATGACAGATGTCAGGGCTCCTTTTGGACGGCAACACTTCATCACATTACCGTGTTCTGCCTCCTCGCCCCACTGGATACAGCAGCCAGCTTGGCAGACACCGCACCCAACCCCATCGCACTAGCCCCATTCCCTTCTGCCACACCTATTCTCTCACACACCAACACACACACCTCTGCATCCATCAGTCAAGCGTTATTACATCAGACAGCCGTCATACTGGCAACCAATGGATCACATGCTAATGCACCCAGACGCATCCACTCTGGAAATCTAATGTATCAGTCTTTAGAGTGTGTGTGTGTTTGTGTGGGGGAGTGTGGGAGGTGTTGTGGAATGGCAATGTCTTTGTTGGGCAGGGAAGAAAAGTTTTTCAAAGTTAAAGAAAGATTTGGGTGGATATGTTAATGCTGGCTCATATGTTGAAAATTAGATGGTACTATTCAATCAAAACATCCCCCTTTCAACTGATGCTTTTAAAATTATTGCTATAAATTACTGGGCACTTACCATTTTGGCCTGCTGGTAGACTTGACGACAGGAGACATGCCATCTCTGTACAGGCTCTTGGTCTTGGAGAAGTTGACCACATTGAAAATGACTCTCTGAAAGTAAAAACACAGACGACACATTAGAGCAACTAAAACTAAAGCCTAGAGGAGCTGATGAGTAGACCAAGCTAAGGTCAGAGATATACAGTAACTGCTGTTTCAACTTGTGTTTGTGAATGTGTCAGGCTGCTTCATATCATATTCTTAATAATATAATTGACAGATGTTACTGAAAGACACCTCTTGAGGGTACACTAGAGAGCTCAGGCAATAAAAAAACTATCTTATATTCAGGTGGCCTAAACAAGTAGTCTGCTTTACATCTCTTCAACATTTCCCTACAACTATGGAAGTTACAGACCTGGTGTTTTGGTTTCATGAATGGCTGTGTTAACTGATTACTTCTGGCCAACTGCATTCGTAGAAGTTGTCGTTGTAGCAGCTTTTGAAAAACAGTGTAGGGGTTTCTAAAATTTTCAGTCCATGGCCTCCAAAATAACACTGCCAAAGTTATGAGGACCACATCTACCTTTTGAGGTGGTTCAACAATCCAACAGACTCATTGACAGGCCTTTCCAAGCGCTGCCATAAGAACAAGAAAAAAAAGAGCATAACAACCTAAATGAAAGGTGAATTCAGTTTGAAATTCCTCATTCCTGTTCAAAATGGGAAAAAGTTTTTATTTTTAGTTTTAGTTTTAATTTTTTTTTTTTAAAGATTTCTCAAATATTTATGTTTTCTAGTTTTTATGACAGGAGGTCTAATAAATTTGTTAAGCACTGTATATGTCTGGCCAATAAGGGGCAATGCTTGAATACATAGGTCAGTGGCACACAGCACATATGCTCAAACCAACATTCCTGTACTGTTCCACACTTTTCTTAAAACAGTTAGATACAATGTGCAATAAATGTAGCAATGCAACAACAGACATAGAAGGGTCTAAGGTTTTGAGCTAGAGGGCATATGGTAAAAAAAAAAAATACAGAAAAAAATCTGAGCACCAGTTTAGCTCAGCTGGAAGAGCAGGGCACCATGTGCTGAGGCTACAGTCATCATTGCACTGGCCACGGATTTAATTTGGGATCCTGATGCTATTTGGTGCACACCACTCCCCACTCTCTCCCCACAATTCCTGTCACAGCTGTTTTTTTGTGTCATTTTGGATTTTTCTTCAGTCTTAAACTAGGGTAGATGACTTTCTGTTCTAAGATTTTATGAATTTAGCCATGGAAAAAATAACTTGTTATGGACTGAAAAGGATATCAGTGAACACTTAAGAGGTAAAAGTTTGATAACACAAGCTGTAGATAACTTTTGACTTGACCACTGAGCTGTTTGTGACTTTTTAAAGTAAAATGAGACATTAAGGTGCACTGGTGGATTTCTTTTACATCACTGTAGCTACAGGAGAACACTGTAGCAGCTTTACCAAAGTGTGTTGAAAGAGACAATAAATCATGCCATTAATTTTAAAAAGCGCACTAATTGTGGACCTTAATTGCGATTAACACAACTAATGTTGACAGCACTACTAATTAATTATCATTTTCTTCTCATGCATTGCTATCGGTGTAAAATATAAAGTCCTGTCACTGCAAAAGAATACCAGAAAAAGATGAAAATTTCCACGTTTGGCTCAGGTAGTGGGGCAGTCCAGGCCACATTGGCAATGACCACTGTAAGTCTGACTCTCAAACATGATGCTGTTTGCTGCATGTCATCCACTAATCTTTCCCTCTGAATATCTTGTCTCGCTGTCCTTACGAATAAAGACCAAAAAGCCTATAAAAGTCATCTAAAATGTTCCCACCACCAGCATGGATAATACCAACAACCCACAAAATCATGTCACATTAGCATTCCAGTCAGGAGATAAAGCAGCTTTGACATCCTGCAGATGATCCCATGTCGCTGTTATAGAGATGCCGATAAAAGGCAGCAGCTCTAAGGAGGGCCAGCCTCTAATCTGGGGGGACATTAGAGTCTCTCCCCAGAGGGATGCAGCATGGCCCCTAAACATGAAGCTGTTGCCTGGAGCACAGAGGACAGCCATGGTTTCTCACGAAGGAAGTTCTCTCTTAGCTAAAATATTATGGAAACAGCCCCTCCTTCCTCCCATTCTCATTTTGCATGATAAGAATCAGGGAAAATGGAAAAATGCAAGGGGAGAAATGAATAAATATATTTTTGTAAAAAGTCAAATGAATGGCGATTGTAATACAGCGGTGTGGTAAATGAATCCTATTGATGGGGCATATCAAATTACCGACTAAGTCCAGGTGGTGGAAGTTAACTGGGTGCTACTGAAATCCTATTACAGACTCCCCACCCTCCTTTTCTTTCTCCTTTCCCTCCCCCTCACCCATTTCTCCTTTTTTTTTCTTCCCCTGCCTAGCATCAGAGGAATGGGGGATTGTGGATTGTGGCAAGCTGATTCAGACTTAGGTAAAATGACATCTAACTGATGTTGAGACTGGCAGCAGGCTCCTGTAGCAGGGAGATAAGACCATTGCTGCTGGCATTTCAATTACACTTTACTGCCCCGCACATCTGTTGCGAGAGCTACTTTTCAGCCTTTTCCCCCTCAGGCAAATACAGCCTTACTCTGACTCCACTGGCTTTCTTTGACTGCACAGCCTCCTTTACTCGTTCTTTATCCACAACAAATTCAGATTGTCTTCCTCCTTAGCTTCACTCTGCCCACTGTTTGTAATCTATTTGTTCGGCCTGTTTAACTCAGAGGGAGCTCTGGCTGGACAGATGACAGGCACACTAGAGCACAAAAGAAAAAGGGAGGCTGAATCACAAGCCAAATGATACGCAAATAAAGGGTGGGAGAAAGTCAGGCAGAAAAGCAGGTACTGTAGATAGAGACATACAGCAGGGGTACACAAAAGTGACGGGTAATTAAACAACATTAATGACTCTAGGTAGGAGAAAGTTAAGCTGACGAATGTAGAGGCTTTAGAGATGAGGCATGTCGTAGCCTACATCCAACCCTGCTACACTGATTTTGTTACAGCTTAACATATTAAAACAGAATCTTTTCATTCTGTGACAAAACATCAGATCACACAGTCAGTCTTTAACCTACAAGACAAACTCTGGAGGCTTTAAAGCAAGGTGGAAAACCCCCCAGAGGAATTACTAACAAGCACAGAGCAGCACCGGAAGATGTGTTTACCCATTTCAGGATTCAGGGCTGCATTTTTACTACAGTTTGTCATCTGAAGCTCTCACAACCACAGCTTTACCAGTTACCGAGCTGCACATATATATTTCTGTTGCTTTTAAGCAGCAAATTGTCTTTTTCAAACAAAGAAAAACATTTTAAAACACTTAAACTGTCAATCAACATTTACAAGCCATTTTTTAGGCTTGTGTCCCGTCTGTGTTTTTATGGCCACAGATGAACCGGACTGTACTGCAGCAGTCTGAGTGATGCGGCTGAAGTTGTGTTTACCCGTATCAAGCAGGCTGGTGCAATTTTGGTATTTGCTTGGCATGAAATTGTGCTTGTGACTCTATCTGCTAAGACCAACTCTTATCTCAAACATGCAAGCACAAAGATTTTTTTTTTTTTTTTGTGGCTTTGGTTGACAGGACCTTGTCAAATATCACCAAACTGTTACATAGCTGAGTTTTGCTTCTGTCAACTTTGTTATGGAATATGCTAGTCCAGATTGAAAGCACTTTAGAGGTATCATGCTCAACTTTCTGAGGAGATGTCCAGTAGGTGGCCTCCCATGTCTTTGTCCAAAACAAAGACTGTTCATTGGCTACACCTCCACTGTCCCTCAGTGCAACACTTCTGCCAAAAAATAACAAAGTCCACACCTTTAGGGTGGAGTAAGGGTGGATGTGGTGAGTAAGCATGTTCTAGGCTACCATCCAAGGGGGTGGTAGGATTGCCATGAGCCCCTGTTTGTACTGTGGATGGCCAGAGGACCCAAAACCTGCCAGCTGTTTCCTGGAATGAGGAGGAGTGAAAAGGACCAGACAGAAGAAATGCTGTTGAGTGTGACCTTGGCTGCTTGCAGCATGCATTGAGCTCGACTCTGGCTGCCACGCCCCCCTCTCCAGCCCTGGGTTGTGGTACAACGGCCCTGTGATGAATCCTTAGTGCCCTACATGCCTAAAACTTATGCACATAACTGTATACACACCTCTTTTATTGTAAAGACCCCCAAGTGTCTCCTCAGTGCAAAGAAAGGCTGACAGAGGAGTAGGAAAGTAAACAGTCTTATAGTCGTTTTATGTCTGGGGCTTTTTTCAAAGTGTAAAGGGCTCATGATTGGCCTCCTTCAGTATGTAGAACCATCTTTACCTGATGGTACACTTGTAAATCTTGCCAATATTTATTGCGGTATATGATTTATACTGCCAATATGTATGGCTGATATAATGGCCGTACATATCAATGAAATTTTCATATCTTCCAATACTGCACTGCAAATTTGAAACTGGAAATTTAACACCCTCAAAATTAAAATTAATACTCCACCAGGGTTTATATGGGAACCACTGATAGAGTGTTAAATAACACTTTGTAAAGTGTTAAAATTTCAACACTAGCAAAGTGTTAACTAACAACTCTTACAGTGTAAAATATTAAAACTATCACAGCAAATCATCAGTGTTGATTTAACCCCCATGGTGTTAGATTTAACACTTTCCCAGAGTTTACATAAGTTCCCTAGAAAGTGTTAAATTAATATCTCCCATAGTGTTAATTTTAACACTCACAGTGTTGTTCTTGTACACAGTGCAAAGTAATTTATATTTATTATAAATTGCCAGCTCACATCAAACTTCTCAGGTAATGTGAGGTATCACATGGCAGGTACCGAGCAGTAAGACAGTCACAGCATCTGTGTTTGCCCTGAGTTTAACAACTGCACTGCCACTTTCACAGTCAGCCATCCATCACTACAGTCAGAATGTGACCAACTGCAGGGGCGGAGCTAGGTGTTGCCAACATTAGGGGCTTAGCCCAAGACTAGGGGAGTCTGGGGACATTCTCCCGGTGAGATTTTTCCTGCTTTACAGATGCTAATTTCATTGATTTACGCATTTTTTATTCATGGAATGCATACATTTTATTTGGGAGAACTTAAAGTACCTCTTAAAACAGTTTTGATCATTTTAAGTGTTGTGTAGCCCATATACCTTATCTAATAATAAACACATAAGTGTTGAGTTTACACCTGTAACCCTATTACATATGTTTTTAAAATTCCCAAAGGCAAATAGCACAACAGAATTTCAAATGGGACTTATCATCTATACTCTGATCAATTCCTTTCTGACTCACTCTGTTTCCTGCTCTCTCTTCCTCCTCTAATCTTCTTTCATTCTCTCACTTTCTCTCTGCGCCACGCTTTTACTCCTGGATGGAAGTTTGCTCCTCTGAAAGAGGAAAATATAGAAACAAGGAATTTTATACTACTATTATACTACTATTAAAAGATCAAATTTTATATTTATCTTAGTCACATCCGTTAACTATTTCCCATGATTGGAGTCAATAAGGTCAGACTAAATAATCCTAACACAAAATCAAACAATCTTCTAGAGTCTAAAAGTCACATAATATTTTTCTGTATAAGATCCAAGTTAAATTAGAAATCAAAACCTGTCAGACTTTCATTTCAAAAAGTAAAAAAAGTTAGTGTTTCCTATCTGATTTTAACCTCTCCAGTCTACAGTCAGCTCACACTTCAGCAGAAACATAGTAAAGAGTCGACCTAGGCTAAATAATGAGTAGAAGTTTAATCCCCCCTCTTTTAGATCATCCTTTGTTCTATATGGTTCATGTCTGACTACAGTGTTATAAACACAGCTTTAACCAAACGTTAAAGTATATGCTAAGAGTTTTGTTCAAAATGACAATGGGGTTATCTCGTTTGTTTGTTTTTCAGGGAGAGATTTTTCCCCTCAAATAAATGAGTTAGACTGTATTTAACATCTCTGCTGTGCTCAGTGTGTGTGTGACAAAATGACCACAGCTTTCAGGATCAGATCACTGTTAATCAAACATGTTCAGGAGGAAAACTTTAAGAAAAGAGTGTTGTCTGAAACGTGGAGGATGCATTTTTATTTTCTCGGTTATAACTCCATAATTTAGACACGTGTGACGGGTGTGTCTGTGTTTTCAGCTTTAATCAGAGTAGTGAGTCTGACTGAAACGGCACAGACACAAGCAGACACACCATGTGAACTGTGAGCTCAGGCTGAATTAACCTGCTGTATGTTGGCTGTCTACTAAATCAGATTTTAGAAACTTCACCGGTATCCGCTGTCCTCTATGCTGAGCGTTTTTTCATTCAACTTTGGTTTCGCTACTGCAGCACCAGCATTTACCAAAGATTGCATATTGTCGACAAGAGCACTCACTTCATCCCCAATTCGCACACAATCAATAACTTAACGGAGGAGCGAGTCGCCCTGAAACCAAAACGGTTCGGGGCTTTAATGAAAACATCCGGGGCTTGAGCCCATGTAGCCACCCCCTAACTCTGCCGATGACCAACTGAATAGACAGCTACACTCATGGTGCAGAAGTGTCTAACATAAAAAAACAACAATAATTCACCAGAAACATGAGCATAGGAATTCCAACAGTGATAGCTGTAAAACAGGCAACATCTAAACACAACTAAATACATCTAAAACATCTAAAACTTCTAAAACACATAGAAAATTCATCTAAACACTGTGCACCAAGGCTTGATGGGAAAACTTTGCCCCCCAGATTTGAAATAACAATGGGCAGGGCTTAAATCAATTAACTCTCTTCAGAGTTAAATTAACACTGCACAGATCAACACTGTCAAATAACTCCAACACTGAAGGCCATTTAACTCTGAATGGAGTTAAAATTACACTTTGAGTGTTAAAATCAACATTTCATTTTTTAACAGCAGGAATTCAACACTCCAGTTTTTGCTGTATGATACTTCATTTTTTAAGCTAATTTTTACTGATACCAATATCATGCCAATAATATCATGCATCCCTATTGGAATGACTAAAATGTGACTTAAAATAAAGAGTATTTTAATCTTACAACTAAGACTAAGACTTTTTTTTAAAATAGCTGCCAAAATTGACAGTGCACTCCTTCAAGATCAATGCACTCCCTAAGGCCGGACACACACTACAGGATTTTAAGCCCGATTTGGGGCAAGATTTGCCTCCCCCGACGATCGTGGGGGCGTATACTGACTGGAACCTCGTCGCAAACGATTATTTGCCTGAGTCGTCTGCATGAATGTGATGTCAACACAATTTACAGCTCCAAATCACGTCTTAGCCTCCCAAACCCTGAATCGCAAATATCAAACATGTCTGACATTTGCGATTCTTGGTTGTAGCGCCGCTGAGGGAGTACCCACAACAACCGATGAGAGCGAGCACACCGGGTAGCGTCACCAGACGAATCATACATACTTTCACCGCTCACAACCATAAACACAATGGTATCTTAATTCCAGCCAAGATTTCGTCCTAAGTCTTTCCCTTGTTTTATGATTGTTGCTACACCTGTAATGCATGCCAGGACACTCTGTTGTGAAGAGACAGCAAGATGGTATCGACAGACATCTGTGTTTTGTTTTGTTTTTCTGATGTCACGTGATCACGTGAGGTCGTAGGCAGGTCGGCAGGTGTGTGGTCTCCAGTGATCTGACAATCTGGCTGAGTTGTCTAGTGTGTGCGTTCAGAGGATTAAAGATGAAAAATCTTTGGAAATTGTCCCGAAGTCTGTGGTCTCCCACTGTTTTAAAATCGTTTCAGATTAAAAAATCGTCTAGTGTGTGGCCGGCCTAAGAGGGAACCAATGCTTTACACCAAGCAAAGTCTTAGGTTGTCCTTGAATTAAGCACCTGCAAAAAATCTCTGCCATAACACCCAAACAAACAAATAACACTGCAAGAGAGAGGAGGAGTTTCACGCCAACACCCCCCAAAAACAAAACAAAGAAAAAACTTTGAGAGCGCAATGTAAACATGCTAAAGAAAGTGTCGTCCCATCAGTGTGAACACAAAGCTAAAAACAACAAACCCAGAGGGAGTTTTACTGTACTCTTCTTTTTTTAAAGTCATTCCTAATATATTAATTTAGGATATGTTTGATAAATTCAGTACAAATGTTACAATGCTGCATATTTTTCTTTTTAAAACCACTTGGCTCAATAAAGCATTAAGTCGTTATAGTTTAGTAAACTGAATACCTGCAGACACCATAGAGGAATATTACTGATGATGATTCATTCTCCAAGCTTTTATTCTAGGAATATGATGCATGCAAATTAATTCTATAAATACATGTACACAATCATTTGAGCTGACAAACATACAGACTCCGCAGAGAGCTATCAACACATATTGTGATTCATTGTTAAAAGGAGTCAGATGACTTGACTGTGAAAACAGAATACACACATTATTCACTTTTCTCTCTCTTACACAAAATTACATAGAAAATGAATCAAGCAAACTGCTAAAGGGCCATTCCTCTACATCGTTAAAAGTTACGCACAGTCCAGACCAATTTAGAACATGTGTGTAAATGTGTGTATTAGTGTCTGTCTGCAATGTGTGAGCACATGTGTGCTGCCCTGGAAGATTTAATTAGGCTGGGAGCAGTTAGAAGAGATTAACATCCATGCTGTCTGAGCTGTCATGTCGACAGAGCGTGTCAAAGCCCTCCGCCGTCCCCATCACTGCTGAATTACAGACTGGAACAGGTGTCTCAGCTGTGTCACAACAAACACACAACACAGCACAAATGACAACAGACAGCTGTAAATATAACATCTAAACTAAGTAAAACTCATTTGTTTATGAAAATGACAACTCCGAATGAGATGCTGTAAAAGCAGAAAGCTGTGTGAGCCCAGATTATAGATTTTAAAACAGTTGAAGCTCCTTCAGCTGACAGGATCTTACAACCTTCAAAAATAAATGAACCTTAATGGTGCTATAAGTAAGATTTTCACTCTCTCAGAACAGCAAATAACGAACATTTGTCGGCAGGGATTTAATGAGGTGGTTGATCAAAACCAATGACTTAAAAAATATCTCATGCAAAGCTAAAAATTCTAAGTGTATGAATTAGACTTTGCTTTAAAGCAGAAATATCTAATAAGTGCAAGGTCATGTTGATGTGTGTTGTACATGTGAGTACTTCAGATTTGAGTTGGTGGTCAAAACAGTTAAACAGTATGTTTTAACCTACACAGTCTAGTCAGATAGCTGCGGGGCTTGGCACTAAAATAGTCTCTCTGGTGCCGCTTCAGGATAGGATTGCATTCAGGGCCAAACGTTGTCTTTTGATCTCCATCGATCCAGCATGTGGCCAGATAGCATTGCTTCCTGGAAAAGGCTGGATAAATAATTAAAGAAAGAATTCTAAATGTGTAGTGCAATACCTCCACAGAGAGAGGAAGAGAGAGAGAAAGCAAGCAAGCACTTTGTCCTTTTAGGGTGATGGCTTAACAGACCGTTTTATGAAAGAAGAAGTTACATTATTTTCTAATCCCCAGACATCTGTAAGTTTATTACTTTTTAAATGCTACAATAAATCACAACATCTAAAGTATACTATATGCTCAGAGGGTGGTTTCACAATAGAGACCCAGGCCCAAATCTAAGCATATTTGGCCCCTAAGTCCAGTTCATTTGATCAGCATGAGTGCAAGTGTTTTTGAGGACTGTGTCTGAGTCTGCTTGAAGTGGTGGTAGGCATGATTCTTGTTTACTCGGACATGGTATGTGGAAGATTCTAACACAAACATGCCTAAGTACGGTGTACACATCGGCCAATAGAGCACACTCAAAAAAATGAACTAGAGGAATTGTTCACCTTAATAATATTTGTTATTTTCAGGTAACTTAAAATATATGCTTTTGTTAGGTTTCTATATATATATATATATATATATATATTTTTTTTTTTTTTTTTTTTTTTAAAGTCAATTTAAATTTGTTGCTTATTCCCTTTAAACTACATTTATGTGTTTGGTTGTCATAAAGCATTTAAGTTACATCAAAGAGCGCTGCAGTACCTCTAAAAACCAGTTGGTGGCAGTAGTGTGGAACAGAGACCCATTACTGCTAAAGAAGAAAACGTGTGAATCGATGACAACTGCACAGGCGCACAGCTGCTCCATTGTGGTTCACCTTCATATATTCAAATTTTGGCCGACTATCTGACTATCCTTGAGCTAAAAGAGGTAAGAGAAAGCTTCTCTAAATATGAATATTTTTTCTGAGTGCATTTGTTTGTGTTTTTTGTACATTTTTTTGAGGCACAATGAAACTTTGATTTTGGAATGTTTTAAGCTAGCCTTGCATCGACTTACATGAAACCACTTGAACTCTGCATGTCTTTAAAAACCGTTTCCATTGTGAAAACACTCTGTGGAGCCTGTTATTTTAGATGTAAAAGTCTTTTCAAATGAAGCTGGTGATCCGAAAACAGTCAAGTTTGACTTTAAAAGCTGCTAACTATCGTCTGACTCCAATTATATATTGATTGATTTCTCAGGCAACATTAAAATAATATTGTCAGTCTCAATGTAAGACTCCGTTTGACCTAGTTATTAACACTTTTCAAGTCAGCTGGTGTTAAATTCCTCAGCATGAACATGTAATGTCACTGATATTTCATCTCAGTTGGCAAAAACAAGTTAGTTTGATAGCAGATGAGCTCTGTTGTAAGTGAAGGGGTCCTGTCTATGAAATGAGTAACTAGTGATAGATGTTTGACATTATTTACATGTAAAGTGACTGAAAATGTAGAAATAAAAGTCCTAAAAGGTTTGTCTGTATTTGTGTCATTAAGCTACAGGTGCCCAGTAGGACATAAGCAGTAAGAGACTCAGCTGATGGAACAGGTGTCAAATAAACATGATTTTAAGGTAATACATTCAAAAGTCATTTAATGTTTTGTGTCTGTATTTAGCTATGTTTTAATTTTCCTGTAGGATCACATTTGTGATTTACCATGACCTCTATGATTGTTTAACTGTTAGTGAAATTAAGCTCAGTTATTATTGCCCTGCTACACCCTGCTGAATGAGCTGGTTTGTAAAAAATATAAATTCAGTTCTGTTGTTGTAACTCTTGATAGTACAGCCACAGAAGAAGGATTATAGCTGATAGATGGAGTAAAATCTGTACAACTTTACAATAATATTTTATCACTCCCTCAGGTACATGTTATCATGAAGACCTAGCTGTGCTAGCAGGCTTGCCTATCCTACCAGAGTTTAAACAGTCCCACCGAAATCATCCAGCAAGAACCACGGTGGAAACCAAATCTGGCCTGCAGTTCATCAGAGAGGAGGATCTCCCTGCCATCATCTCACCTCTGCCTGAGGCTTCTCAGAGCACAGCGGACTGAAGGTTTGTTTCAGATGGTTTTTATTATCCTCTAAAATAGAGAAGCTAATTCAATAAAATTAAAGTTTGAATTGCAGTATGTTGAAGTTTTAGCTTTTTTTATTATTCATTTACCCCCAGCAGTAAAGCTCAGAGCAGTGACTTGTAAATTTTGATTGCTTTGTTTTTCTCCATCTTTGTCATAGTCATTGTCATCAGTTGCTGACACTGAGGCCTCCTGACTGTCCAAGACTAAAGATCTGAGGTAAGCATACTTTGATTTTAATATGTTGAAAAGCATTGCAATAATTGAAACTTTTTGTAAGCCATGTATCGATAATCTGTATAGTTGTCGGTGTGTAAAGTAAAGAATATGATTAATTTTTTCAGGTGATTTGCTCCAAGTAGCTCCTTGGATGCTGAGCATCGAGGGTTAGGTGCTTGTGCCTCCACATCCAAATGTTGCAGCATGGCTTGAAGCCTTTTTCTGAAGCTAACTTCACTCTGCTGTATCAAGAGTAAGCTTCTATCACACTGGAATCAAGCAAGGTAGCTTTCTTGTGATCTTTCTGTAAAGTTTGCTTCCACGAGTAATGGATAACAACATATTTTGAAATGATGTATCATTTATTTCTTTTCATGTGATTTCAGGTTTTTTGTGTGAATCACCCCCACCTGTGGCAGGCACCAAGGCAACAAACTTCATCAGCCAAAAAAGGTGGAACGTCCATGACAGGAAGAACAGCCTAGTCAGTTCTCACATATTCTCCCTCTTAAGACTATCAATGGACTCTAAGGACAGTGCGTGAGTCGTATCCAAATATTTGGACTTTTGTGTACGTCGTTGGTTATTGTGCTTTTACAACATTTGCTTATATCTTTAGCAGTAGTTCCTTTATTTTTTAACATGTCGATTCAGATTTGTGGTTGATATTACTCATAACTACTGACAGTTATCAAAGTCAGTCAGCTGCCACTCACAGGCTCCAATTGTTTTTGTGTTCCAAATATTTGAAAAAGGCAACAGCTGATGTACTGTAGGTGAGAATTTTCCACACAAAAATTAAAAATGTCCATTAAAATACAATGCAACAGTTGAATATGAGGCTGGTCAAACTTAAATTAAGTTACAGTAATAATTCAGATTTCCTTTATTTATTTATTTATTTTTTTTACCTCACTCATGGTGTTTCTTAAATTCATCTATAATTCTCCTGACAATAAATAAGTGACTGTGGTTCCTTGCACCACTAGAGTAACTTTGCTACCTCCACCAAGGAGGTTATGTGATCGGGTTCATTTGTTCATTTGTTTGTTAGCAACATAACTCAAAAAGTTGTGGACAGATTTTCAGGAAATTTTCAGGAAATGTCAGAAATGGCATAAGGGAGAACTGATAAGATTTTGGGAGTGATCCGGATCAACGTCTGGATTCAGGAGTTTTTTTGAGGATTCTGTACTATTGGGAGATAGGGCTAATGGTGGAGGTCTGCGCTATTACCACTTTACACCAGTAGATGGCGGACGTGAGTAACTTCAATCCTAGTAGCACTTTGGGTGTGTTTCTATTCAAAGTTTTGGAGTTTATAGAGTTTGAAAGACGCACGCTCAGTCGAGGAGACGAGTCGGACCACAATAGAGAGAAAAACAGCAAATTGTAGCGAGAATACTCACAATGCTGGGAGGAATAGAGGAATATTCACCCTCTGCCATGACCTCCAGTCGTCTAGTGAGACCATGGGTGAGAGTGTCAGTGCATCTGTTGGCACAAGCAGGCAATGCTTCCGCCATGACAGTCCACCCATAGTGAAGCCAATGCTTTGCCTCACCGTGTTTCCACCCCACCGGGGAGGGAGACATTGGCGAATGCCTTGGTGGGGGGCACATGGGGATGGATCCAGGAATTTTTATAAAGGATTCTTCACTATTGGGAGATAGGACTGATAGTCTGCGCTCTCCAAGTGCTTTTCTAGTTCTTCATGGCAGATTTGCAAACCATACACTCATATCACAATCTACTGTATAAAACTGTTTATACACGTGTGCTTGGGGATAGGCTACAAGTGTAACTAATATGAAACAAGACCAAAGAAGGGTTAGGGGAAGGGGCAGCAAAAGGACTCGACTCAAAAGGCATGATACAAAACAATCATGCCTAATCGGAAAACATCCTCAGTTTATTATATATTTGATTTGAGAGAAAAATCACTGTGTACACATGCTCTAAAATCCACCAAGTATAATATTGTTTCAATTTCTTTCAGAAATATATATTTGGACTGTTTCCATATTTGAGTTCAAGGATTAAATTCTTAACAGCGCTGGAGCAAAAAAGGGTGTTGGTTTGTGAGCACCATCACTGGAGTTATCACTGTCCAAGTGACAGGTTTTTCCAACATGCCTTCAGCCTCAGAAGCTACTTTGAGGTGAGATGTTTTTCTGTCTGCTTTCTGTGAGCAGAAGTCAGAGCTACATGTACACCTTGTTGGAATCAAAAGAGTGTATCCTAACACTGATAACACGTGCAGTAATATTTAAAGATGTGGATTTATCAACCTTGATTCTGCATGGCAATCAAATTTACTACATTTTGTTTCCTTTGTCAAAATATTTGCAGTGATTGCATTTTTGCATCACTGTTTCTGGTAAAAATGTAGATGTCATATAAATAACTAAGTCAATGTATGTTTGTTTACTTTATTAAACTGCATTTATTGTAGCACTAATCCAAACTGACTGTTGATATTTAACTCGAACCCAAAGATCATGATGTTAAAGTATGAATACAAGGCCTGAACTTTAAGGGAATAGTGCAGTCATAGTTTTTTGCACAAACCCAGTATGTACACTGCTCTGTAAAAGAAACTGAAACTTTTTCAGAGGCTTGTTGCAAAACCCTGGGCTCTCACCAAAGCAAAACACACATTTCTTACTTTTAATCAATTCATCTCAGGGAAAAACCTAGGTTCACAGCTCTGCACTTGAAATGTTGCCCAGAGGTTCAAACAAAAGGCATAAATGAAGCTGAAACAGATTGTCCAATCGGATCAGGTGGGGTTACTAGTACTCATCACCAAACTGTGTCTGACCGAATAACCTCAGCTCTACCGTGGCGTCCTCACAGCTGAACAGCAGCGAGTGCTGCAGATCTGTGAGCTCTGTCCACAGCCATCAGAGAGAGGCAGGCTGATCGCTGCTGGCAGCTCTGCCTGTTCCTCTCTTGTTGCCTTTGATCAGTGTGATCAGTGACGCACAGCGTGCCAGCAGCCCCTCAGTACAGGGGACTACCTGACACCAGCAAGAGCACAAAATACACAAAGACAGCCCGAGTTCAACACAACACACGTGTGCCACAGTAGAGTAATGTAACTGAGGACATTAGTGAGTATTTACATTATTAGTGTTGACTGTGGATGGAAATATAGCATTTTCTTTCTACCTGTCTACAAAAACGACAGCTTTAGAATCAGTTACTCTATTAATGAAGATTTTTTAACACAAAGCCCTTGAAATAGCATATCTAATGCAACACTTTAATTCAATTTAACCATCTATCAACATACACAAGCACACTGAAAATGATCCATATTTAACCTTCATAACTCCATCAGCACTGAATACAGACATGCTCATATTTCTTCTTTCAATCTCCATCTATTTTAATTAAAGTTGAAGTTTGCATGGTAGCTTGTGGCTAACTGTGCCAACATTGCTTTGCATTTTGAAGATTTTTAACCAACCAATAAATTAGTAAGCTAAAACCCTGCAGAAAATCTGCAGTTTCCAAAAAGGTTCAAATTAAAAAAGGCTCCAACCAACTTTAAACTCAGAGTCCTCGCCCACAATAACACGACAGTCAAATGTTGATGTCCTTACATATTTGAAAAGCAGTAGTTTTAAAGTAACATGTAAAGATGTGGTGTTGTACTCACAGAGTTCACTTACTGGCAGGTTACATTTCAAACTGGTTTGTCACTGAAAGATACTGATCTTTGTGGGCAGCTGTTATATAAGTTGAAACCTTTGTGGGATTAATGTGGTGGGGTAACCAAAGCTGCACACTAGTTGGAAAAGTTGTGTTTATCAAAAGCAGGGGAGTTAAATACTTCAGTTGGTTATGATATTATTTTACCAATAACTAAAGGCTGAAAACCAAAATAAATAAATGACATGCCATAAATCCTCAAGTAGTAGCCACTGCAGTGGATCATATTCTCTGTGTATGGGAAGTATTATATATTAGTATTAGTATTGTATTAGTAAGAAACATTTACACCATTAACCTGAACCTTGTTACAGTTCATGCAAATGTACCATAACTACAAACATCTGCTGTTACTTGCTCTTACAGCAAGCTTTATTAGACTGCAATCATTGACCAGGGGTCATTGTATTAACTTCAACAAGGTCTAGTCTGAGAAAATCTGAGAGTAGTCTAGCTGAAGAGCGTTCATTTCTGATGGCCACTCTTACAGACTGTTTATATGAGACGCCACATATCTCAGAAAGGAAGTGTAGTCATTTACCAGTACAACGTATTTCCAGTTTAAGATGATTTTTTTAGTCAGCTTTGTTCATATACAAAGTCTGGCAGATATATTCATGAAATAACCACATTATAAACATCACAGACTAAGAAACATTTCACAAATAACAGAAAAAGGCCAGAGGTCTAATCCAGGATTAAATTATGCATAGACCTGTTTTAAAAGTAGTTACAGAAACAATGACTCGCTTTAGCTTTGTTAGCTTTAGCTAAAGCAAAAAAAGCGATGCTAGATACATAATCAGCACAACTACATAAGCCAATGTGGCTAAATAAGCTTTAGCAATGTGAGATTTAGCAAACAAAGCTTAGATATGAAGCTTACATAGCTGCTTTTTTAGCTTAGCTTTAGTTAACTACATATCTCTGTTATCTATAGCTAAGTTATCTTAGGCAAATGTAGCAAAAGCTAACTAAGCTATGTATATAGCACACATATATGGCTCACGTTGCTGCTTTGTGAGCTTAGTTTTAGCTACATTAGCTACCCAGCCATGTTAGCTATACAGCCATGTTAGCTACGCAGATGACATAGATATGTGGCTTTTGTAGCTGCTTTGTGAGCTTCGCTTCAGCCACATTAGCTATATATAGCTAAGCTGGGTTGAAATGAAATGAAAGAAATTTTTGAAATGAAGGAAATTTATTTAGGTGCACGTGCAACAAATAAAACAATTTACAAGATCAAAGTGAAATTTCTGAATTTCCAAGCTAACCAAAAGGGTGTAGGCAGAAGCTAAAGCTTATTAAAACCTGCCCCTCTTATCTTACATAAACATAACCATCACAAAAAGCCACATAAGCTACGTTGGCTCCATTAGAGTGTTTTCATGGAGGACAAGCTATTTAAGCTTTTTAAAATGTTTTGTTAACATTTTTTGCAGGCCATGTTTTTAACTTTTAAATTTTGGTATCCTAAACATTACCTTAAGCCTAAACTGAAGATTAACCTGAAAGTTTTAGTGTGTGTTTCTGTTCTGAGATAGGCCTATGCAGTATCTCAGATGAACATTCTTTGAGAGTAGTAATGAGAGATGAACGCTCTGCAGCCAGACTGTCTTAAAAATCTCCCCTTAAAAAAAGGTCACCATTATGTCTTACTAGGATATGATCAGTTCCGTATATCCTAAATGAGCCTAAACATCTGTAACCAGCAAACAGCTAACTGTCAACAACTTCCATAATACTGCAACATGGTATGTAAAGGTAACAAAAAAATAAGAAATGATGAAAAAAAAATAGGTGGAGGGGAAAATGATGCCAAACAGTGAGTTAAAGCCTATAGTGTCACATCCACTATGCTGATTTATCAATCATGCCTTGATTAAGAGTGATCACAGTTTCCTGTTCAATTTACTCAAACATCATACATCTTCTAACATTTTTTTCCTTACAAGTGTTTTATTTTACAAACTTTAATCTAGAGGGAGTAGGTTTAGACTGCACTTTTTGTTACGTTACTTACATAAGCCCAAAATGAATCCTCCATGAACACAGCACTTGGCCGATTAGCAAATAGAAGTCAAAATAAACACTTTCCTTTTAACAAGCAGAAACTTCAAGCAGAACCAGACTCATGTTGAACAGCCATCTGCTGTGATTGTGATTCATTTGGAAAGTAGGATGCTGGACTGAGACAAAATGATCAACAACAACTCTACTGGACTTATTTTATTAGCTGCTCATCAGCAACTACTTTAATTGATGTAGTCATATCTAAAACCTGTTACTTGAGGTACAAAACCTTAAAAAACTACAGTTTAAATTCTATGCTAATATAAGTTGAGGACTACTGTGGCAACAAGGGTGCCCTTTAAATGCTGCACTGCAAGTGAGCTGTGAAAGAACAAAATAATTTCAAGTATTCTTTGTTTGATATGTCAAAACAAGGTGGTCTAAATCAAATATAATGCTACTGAATGATCCGTCTTGCAGCTACTGAAAAGAGAGCGGCATTTTTGGTGGGTTTAGGGCGACTCCTCTGGGTGGCAAAGGCAGCCTGGCTCAGCTGTGGCTATTCTCCTGTAGAGATGGGTGACAGTGAGGAAGGTCATAGGAAAGCAACAAGGTGGGGATACCAGTATGACAGTGGAACACTTGGGGGCAGCCTCAGCCCCTTTGGGAGAGGATGGAGGTCACTGTGTAGTACGTGTAGGATGGGTTACGGGTGTGTGTTTGCATGTCAGGGAGACAGGGGCACAGGCACAGCTCCTTCAGGAACACATGCATGACCTTGGGTTACGGCTGCTATACATATCCTGACAGACTGTTCAAAAGTCGAATGCTGACAATGTCACCCAGTACAGCTGAATGTCAGCAACATGAGCACCCTCTGGACACACACTTTACTATTCCTGCTCTGTTTTTGCATCTCACCTTCTCTTTTTGTCTTCAGTGTGATGTTGCTGACACTTTAGGTCCCTGGTGACCAATGTGAAGTCAAGGTGCTGACACAAGGATGAGGAGGATGGGACCCGTCAAACACGTTACAGGTGCACAAACACACAATAAGTCGCCTCTTCTCACGAACACACCCCTAAAGGTAAACTGACAAAACAACACAATAATATTCCTAAAGTGCTTTTGGTTTGTTTGTACTTAGCTGGAGATGCCCTGAGGTAAAAGTAAGCTAATATGCGGGGGAAGTTGTGAGATACCTGCCTATTGATCCTGGGGGCCTTGAGTCCCAGCAGCAGCAGCCCTTTTAAATGTCAGCTTTTAATTTCCTTCTCCCTCCTTCACTGCAAAAGATTTATTCAAAGCAGTGTTGTTCCAGGAGATATCAGATAGCATGGTGACAGTCTCTTAAAGAGCTTTTGTTTGGTTTAGGCATTCATGGCTTTTTTTTGTATCAGACTCTTTTATTCGAGCAGAAGAGGGGGAAGTTTCTGCATTGGGCAGTGAGTTGAAAAAAGGCAATCTCTCCCATCCATTGTGAGCCGATGTCCAACTGGAACTTCTTTAATTAGGGCTCCTCTCACGCTGAGTGACAGCAATGGCCAATACCCTCCAGACACTGATGGAGGTCACACCTACATGCACAGTCCCACACTCTCACACACCACCTATTCACAGCTAGAAACACACACATAAATAACCAGTGGAAGTGTAAAACATTAACCTTTTTCTATCATGGATGAATATTTTACAGCTAACACAATAAAGCAGCCGTGAAAGGCCAAGGATAAACATTAGCTCACCTCTGCCCACCACTTTCACTGCTTTCATTTAATTACCAGCCACATACTGCACACACTATGGAAACATTATATGGCATTATAATAAGATCACAAATCCATGTTGTGACTCCATAATGGGTGTCATTCCCTGTGTTTTTGTCTGCCGTATGAGTCATGATCAGCTCTAAAAATATGCTGTCAGATGAATAGAGATGTTAGTCTGTCTATTTAATAGTCAGGGTGCAAGGACTACATTTTAAGTGGATCTGTACTTAACCCATGTGACCCAGGTGGACGCAAAGCACAGTACGTGCTCTTCCACACTTGTACCTGTGAATATCTCTTAAAAATTAATAAAGTAATGGCTAGATTTTTGGTTCTAGCCCTTGTGTGTGTATTTAAAGGTGTTGTATCCAGCAGTTAGATTTAGCCTGAAGTTGATCAAACACCTGTAAAATCAAAAACAAATTACAGTATGCCATCTGTATCAACAGGGAAAGGCCATCTTTTCCGCTTCTACAGAGTGCCTTTTTTCCTTTTTTGTTGCTTACTTAACAGTCTGTGTACAGGGAAAAACTTGTCATCCATGAAAACACTCTAATGCAACTAATGTGGCTAAAGCTAATGAAGCTACATTAGCTACAGAAGTTACGTAGCTAAAGCTTAAGCTACCAAACTACATTAGTTGCCTTCTGTATACTGTTCTTGTAAACTTTATACCTATGATCATCAGTTGGCTGCCATATCAGGCCCCCATACTGTAGTTTCCCATCTGGCCCCATAAAGACTACTTAATTCAGAAAACGTGCAGGGGACACAAGATCTTGGGGTTTTTGGGGAATTGTTTCTCTTTAAACATCTATGAAGTCAGTCCCAAAAAAGATCAATTCCCAGTGTTAAAAAGAATGCCTCGACATTTAACCCTTACAGAAATCCACCTGTCAGCCTTTATTAGGAAATATGATGCATGATAAACACATACTCAGCAATCCAGACCAGATTAAATTAGTGTCAGGTTCCCACTTAAAATGCATTTTTTCCTGCCTGATAATCATTACAAAAGGCCTGTTTCCTGCATGTGTTTTTGACCAATCATGACACAGCATTTTAATTTCAAACCCTGTTGTGGTAGACAACATGACAGCTCCAGATTTGTAGCCCACATGGATGGGTGCATTATTTCCCTTTTCCTGCCTAAAAATTGCAAACACTGAAAAACTGCAATAATGAATACAGTAGTATGTTAATTATAATATAGCATAATGTTTATATAGTTTAGTTTATTTACATCAATTGTCAGGAAGAAGATGGCCCTAGACAGAATGCAGTTAATCAGCCCTGTTTTATGTTGTTTTCACAAAGATGTGATCAAATTAAAGCTATGTTAGCTACGCTAGCTTATACTATGTTTGCTAAAGCTAAAAAAAATTATATTTACCTTTAGATATGTTACCTACGCAAGTACATTACCTATGTAACTAATGTAGCTTTAGCTATGTTTGCTAAAGCTAACACTGCAGAAGACAAGGATAATGTAACAACATTGACTTATGTAGTTATGTTCACTATGTAGCTAGCATAGCTACTTGAGTTGTGAAACTAAAGCGAGCTACGTTTTGCACAACTGCCTTTAAAACTGGTGCATACATAATTAGACCTCTGACCCTCTTTTTGTAAGTTTATGAAATGTTGCTTAGTCTGTAATGTTTGCAATGTGCTTATTTCATGAATGTAATGATCAGACGTTGTTTATAAATAAAGTTAAATCAAAATACAGTGCTTAACAAATTTATTAGACCACCACCCAAAGTAAGGTTTATGCCACAGCTGCCCTAAATTTACAGCATTGGTAAAAATTGGTAAAACCAAAATCATTTTTTATGTTTCTGCAATGGTTAATACACCAATATGTAGAAGCTCTTTAACCCAAATTATATTTTTAATGCTAAAATATCATTATTATTGTTATCCATGAATTTTCAAATTTACTGATTTACAAACAAACTGAAAAATTAGTAAAGCACATTATTATTTCTTGATTAATATGTCAAATTATAGTTATTTACTTGCATTCCTGAACAGAAAAATGAGTTTTAGTGGTTGACTGTTATGCTTGACAAGTTTCTCACGTCTCAGAGAAGCCCAGTGAGCCGGCTCAGATTTGGGTATAAAAAGGTGAATTCAGTTTGAAATTCCTCATTCCTGTTCAAGATAGTAAAACGTGGAGAGCTCACTGAAAATGAAAGAGTCTGCATTAAAGCACTTCCTGATGCTGGATGGTCTTTGAGACAGGTGGTCTAATAAATTTGTTAAGCACTGTATACAAACTTGTAATACAAAAGATATGTTGTATCTGCAAATGACGTCACATCCACCCTCGCAGAGGCAGCATCTCACATTAGTGGCCTGCAATAGGGGGCATCTGAGAGCTGTGGTCTGCAGCCGGACCCTCTTCTTTCATAAGAAGTGCAGTACAGTACTCATTCACACATCAGCTTTCAGCTAACTAGAGGCCAGTTTTCCTGTCTTGATATTATCTGATACAAAGGCTGAGACTAAGGGTTCTGGTTTGGCTCGGCTAGAGGAGCAGGCCCCCATGTACAGAGGATGAAGCCCTCTTTGCACTGGTTGTGGGATCGATTCTCAGTCAAGTGTTTGGTGCATGTCTTCCCCTACTCTCTCTGTGCAAATTTCCTGTCTCTCTTCAGCTTTCTTACTGAATAAAGGCAAAAAGCCAAAAAAAAAAAAAAAAAAGACATCTTAAAAAAAAACAAAGGCTAAGAGACAGATGAGGCTAAGATGCAAAGTTAGAGAATGACTAAGCAAAAATCTTGACAACAGTAAATACTGGACAAGCAGTCTGACAGCAGAGCATCCCTGCAGATATTATTAATAGCAAGTTATGATGTAGCATTTGACAGTGTAACTATTGATATCATCACTGGTTAATGTTTAGCAGGTTGTAGGAAGTCATCTAACCTACATACCTTATGTCTAAAGTTTGCATACAAATAAATGACTACAGGACTTTATCTAACTTAGCTAAAAGGTTTTCTCTTTCCTGTTTATCTTAAAGTTAGCATTATAAACTGTTTACCAACAGCTGGCAGTACATGCCAGTACCTTACCAGTAGATATGGTTTTCGTCACAATGTCTTTGCCAGCTTAACCACCCTCTTTTTGTCAGCAAATGTGCTTTGCCAATAAGGGTTGCACCCAGACCTTAAGTAGACACTCAAAGACAACAAACCAAATCCCTGCATATTGAGTCATTAAAATACCACAAAAACTGGAGAAGTATGGCTAACAACAGAAAAGAAATTGTCCATACTTAGCTAATAATATGTCCAGACAGACCCTGAAAACAAACCTCTGTGATGGTTAGTATCATTAAAGTAAGGTGGCTATCTCAACAGTGCACATGCTTTCAATACATACTGGAAATAATCACTGCCATAGTCTGCTTTCAGTGAATATATTTCATTTTCATTGTATTTATTGATGTTTGTATTTCATATTGTTGCAGTTACATTTTTAAGTAAAATTGAAATGCCAGATGTAAGCACAGGACTTTTTCACCATAGTCTGCAGCCTTCCACTAAAGATTCATGCTAGAATTAAAGTCATGATTTAACCTAGGAAGGATTGTTGTTTGGTATAATGGTTGTTAAAGCATACCCTGACCAGAGTTAAATAGACATTTTCCACTACTACAACAGCCTTAAAGTGCTGCATGAGTTTACAGAGCTGTCAAAGAGTTAAATCATTATTCCCAGCTACAGAAAAATGCTGTATTACAAGAGCAGGTTTTTGCAAAGAAAGCAAATGAAATACATGGCCAGCGAACCTTTTGCAAATACGTTACTTCATTATGTTGACAAAAAATGCAATCCAGGCAGATTTCAAAGAGGCAAGGTAAAAACAGTTTTTCTATCACATACGGTGGAGTGAAACAGTTGTGAAAACTTTAACATCTCAGATTAAGTATCTCAGATAGTGGATAGGACTGATTGATTATTTTTCAAGAACCTACCCTGAGATTCAGTGGGTGAAAATATGTATTATTTCTGATGTCTCAATAGTTAAAACAGAAGCTGGAGTAAAAAGATTTGTCACATTTTTTAGACATCCAGCCACATGTTTTTGGGTTTTGATATCGTGACGATGACAGAGCTAGTTCCATCCAGTCCACCCTCACCTCCTCAGACGCAGCACTGTTTCTGCCACAGGCACTTAGTGAGGGATGAACAGAGCAGCAGTAACAGCCGACTGCCGCACTTCTCCTCCTCCTCCCTGCTCCCCTCACCCTCCACACATTTGTCTTCTCACCTTCTTTTTCCCCCATCGCCTTCTGCTTTAAACATGGAAGAGTTAATTTGCTCATTCTGCAGGCAGCATCTCTTTCTATTTATCTTTCTTCTTTTTTTTCCCCCTCGCTCTCTCTCTCTCTCTATCTCTCTCTCTCTCTCTCTCTCCCAGGCAGGGCTGTGCTGTCAGGCCTTTCCAGAGCATTGGGGTTGTCAGGAGTGATGGATGACTATCAACCTTCTGCTGTCTTCCACTACGCTCCTGGGAGATTTACAGGCTCGCTGACTACCAGGCATGAAAACCAATCTCTCTTTCTCATTCTTCCCTCCCTTCCTCCATCCATGCCTGCCTTGCTCCTTCCATCTTGCTCCCTCGATTTCAACATCTCCTCCGCTACTGAAAAAAGATTTCATAATGGAGAGATGTGTGCAAAACAACATTTAAATTCGTGTGTGGACAGAGGGAAGCGATTGCTCCTCTTGAGGGTTATTGTGGATGTGTCAGAGGCAAATAGCATCCTCAGAGTGATATGCCTGCTCTTTGACAGCCTATCTTGCCCATCTTCATCTTTTCCACCGCTTCCAGCTCCTTCTCAGGCTCTCAGCACGTGAGCAACCATCCATGTTCCTCTTGCTGATGTTAATTGTAGCATTGGAGAAAGGTAGTGGGATAATTACCATCTAAAAATAGTAATTGCTTTATTATTGCAACCATTATTGATAATGATTGTTCAAAGGCATTATGCTAATGCAGTTAAACAGTTTCAGTATTATTCTTGCCAACACTAACCAGCAGTGTTATCCAAAGACAGCCTCCTATACAAGGTGAATGCTTCAACGCAGGACTTGAGAATACATTACGTAACAGCTGTAAATCTTCAGTGCTTGTACACCTTTTGTTACCACACTTTAACCAGTTAAATTGCATTTTTTTTTTTTTAAGATAGGTAGTACAGAAATGCTACTAAGCTTTAGAAAACTACTCATCTTCAATCATATTTTCAACTGTACATTGTCCTGAGCAAGAGAGAGCAAGGATGGTCAACTCAAAGGTTGATGGTTTATTACAACCAGACTGCAGAGGAACTAAAATGTCCACACTGCACAAAAACACTGGCATGATTCCTTAAAAAGTGTAACTAAAACAAGAAATTAGCCTGGTTTGGGTGCAAAGGACTTCTATATTTTGTTGATGTTGAATTGAAGCAAAGCTTATCTAAATGTTGCTATTAAAAAAGTTCAGTTCCTTGTGTTTCTGAACAATTACATCTCCATTATTTTAATGATTAGTCTAAACTACAAAAAATGTATTGTTTCAAAAATATTTTTGCAGTTTGTTTGCAATTTTCTAAGCCCAACCCTAACCAAAAATGACCTACTATTGGGTGCGTTAACATGCTTTTACACCTGGATTACTTGGAGAGGTTTCTTGGTTTCGACATGTGTTAACACAACAATCAAATTGTTTTGGATTAAAAAAAAAAAAAAAAGGTATGAGTCAGGATCACTTTAAAGAGGTGGTCTTGACTTCCTGATCATTTCAACTGCATCTGATGATTAAATAATAGCATATAAAGAAACAACAGGCTAAAGTTACTCAACATCTGGTCAGAAGAGCAGAACATGACTTGACAACACTGTCTGCTTAACATTTGAATCCCCAAATGTGGTCCAACTAATTGAACCACAGAAATTTGACTTGTTAATCACTAAAACAGAGCTGTAATCCATACAAAAATTACACATGCCCCAAAAACCCAACATTGGGTTACACATGGGCCAGAGTTCCCTTACAGGTGCACATATTTCACCATCAGATCTGATTTTTATAGACATACTTATGACATACTTCATGTGGGAAATGGCACAAGCCAACTTCAGGCCCCATTCTGTGCATAAACAATATCTATAAATGAGCCCCCTGGTCTCTACTTCTACATTCTGCTGTCAGAGCCTCTCTGCCAACACTAACAGGTGTTACAGCTTAAAGAGTGACTGTGCTAACTGGACCTTTAGGGGTTTGTCTGTGGTGCCATAGTTACTATGGATGTTGAAAATGCCAAGAGCTGTCATAAATATATATATATATTTTTTCTGTTATTACAGAATTAAAACAAGCTTATCAGATAAATGTTTCAGTTAGCATGGTCACAAGTTGGACCGTAACATCAGCAGAGCTTTGAAAGTCTCTCTCAGTGATGTGCTAAGTTTGTTAACTTGTGCATTTTTCAGAGAAATGTCAAACATTTGATAAACATTCTCACCTGACCAAATGTTGATGAGGCATTTGACCTCCTCATGGCTTCAAGTTGACCCATGACTCATTCAGAAGGAAGGCAGCCTACTAAACTAGTGTCCTGAGTACAGAGTAAAACCAGTATGGCATTTTATATATATATATATATATATATATATATATATATATATATATATATATATATACAATAAATACTCAGCAGGCTGCAGCATAATGACAGCCACTTTAGAAAACTGCAGTGTCAACACAAAACAACCCAATGGAAAAATGCAGCATTGTATGATTTTATCATCTCAATTGGAACAAAGCAAACAAGCTATAAGAGTGAAAACACCTTAAGACTTGTTGACATGGTATTTAAACAGGCATCATCCATATCTTTTCTTTTAAGTTTGTTTTTTTTACTCTTTTGCCTTAATTATGATGGGATATTTGAAGAGAGGCAAGAAATAGAGAGAGCGAGAGAGTGGAGGGAAGACATGCACCAAACAGTGCCAAGACAGGGAATCTATCCTGTCACTTGTGTGTTGAGGACTAGCCTCTGTAGATGGGCACGTGCTCTATCCACTGAACTAAATCATCACCCAGGCATCAATATGTTTTGATTTTTATTAGAATTGCATCAAAATTAATATACTGGTAATGTGACAACCCTAATTTATACAGGTGTCAGTTTTTTTATTTTTATTAGTATAAACAAAGGTTAAATGCTGGTATCATGAAGGCTCCATTAGGATATATACTGTCAACATATTAATCAGTACCGAAAGAAAAGCACCAGGCAGAGGTCAGAAAATGACTTCCTAACCCCGAGATATTTCCTTGACCAATGACACATATCAACCAGGACATGTCCATGAATTATCAAATATTAGGTCTCAAAAATTCCATACCCAATCCCATAAGCACCACCTTTCAAAAACTGTCAGTGCAGGAAACCCGTATTTGCATACATTTGCAAATTCAAGAAAGGAACCACGCTGGCAATTGAAATAAGTATGAGCTTTAATATGCACACAGTGCTGACACCACTCTTCAAAAAGAAGGTAATAGACATAAATGACATGTAAATGTTATTTAGATTGCCTCCTAACAGCATGCAAAGCAGCACTGTGTCTCGCCTTATCAAATATTTGAATTAGAAAACGCGGCCCCACCTCGGTCCTGGTCTCTGAATCATGATGATAACTATGCCTGGGTGTGTTCCTCCATGTGTCTGTCTGTCTGTATGCATGAGTGTGCATACATGTGTGTATATGACTGACTCAATAATGATCTCTGGTCCTTTCTGTCAGCTGGTTTATACAGTGTAAGAGGTGAGCACATGTGCAATGCTGTCATTGACACTGGTGGTCTCATTAAAAACAGATCACATCTCAGGAGGACGGCTGGAGGAGGATTTTTGTACTCTTTCTCAGACAACATGGCATGATGCTTAACTTTTACCTGGTCCTTGTTAACTTTGTTTCAGGTATGTCCACATGCTCAGGGACAAATCTGGATTGGTATAAGATGAGAAAATGGCAGCTACAGCCACTTGCTTGGGATCCAGTCTCTGATGCAAACTTTTATCTGTAATATAAAACTGCATAGGACATTAAAAGTCCACTTACATGACACAAAGAATAGAATTTAAAAGCAAGGACAAGTCAGCTAATGTGTCATGAGAGCACTAGATTTTTGCCACGAGCGCTGTTTCACGCCTGCACTCCTGTAATATCAGGCATCAGAGTCAATATGGTATTTTTGTTTTCTTGCACAATCTGCATTAATTAGAAAAGCACCCCCCTCGGTCAGGCGCCGCACTACTGCCAGGAGCCACAGGGCGAAAAATGAGTCATTTTGAAATGAATAATGGATTTGTGTCTGCAGGGAGAGAAAAGGATTCACAGAAATGCACGCCCGCATGTGCGCATCAGTATCGACTAGTGTGAGGGTGTGAACCTTGCATCAAGTCTATAAATATGTCTTTGCTGGTCATTTTGCTCAGCCAGTGCTCCAGATGCTCCCTCACCCTTCCTCCTTAATTTCACAAGCGGACGTGAATATGCAGATGCGATGGAGAGAAGGGTGGAGCAATAAAATCATAAATAAACAGAAGCTTTGGGGGTTTTCCTGCCACAGTAACTGCTGCCATTTGACCTCGGGCGGTCTACGGAGAGCAGGGATGATAGAGCTGCCCTTCTCCGTCCTACAGCTGTTCACACATCAACAGCAGAAGTTCCAATTAAAATGTTGAAGTGGCGGCATCTTCATCGCTACTGACACTCCAGAGGCCCATGTGTCACTTCAGGCCTGGATGAGCTGATGAAGGAGACTGGTAGAGGAGAGGGGAGGTAGGGAGGTTAATGAGAGTCCGGTGTTACTGGCAGCCCATGTTCTCAGTCTCTTCTATGTGCTGCGCTGTCACAGGCCCTCACTCTGACACTGTGTGATAGAACACATTCAGACTCATTTGAAGGCTTGCTGAAAACAGAACAAAACACCAGGTCAAAAGGGGGATGAAGGCTGTGTGTGTCTGTGTGTCCTCTCACAGCAGCTACATGACTGCGAGAGGATGAGGGTTGAAGGACACCAAGGCTCATCTCTGACAGTTGCGCTGTGTCAGCAGGAAGTGATGTCACAGGTCAGTGTTGAGACAGTGGAGGTGGGCCAGGGAGGGCGCTAACCCTGCAGTCCTGCTTGATAAGCACAGAGTGCTGAAGAAACTCAATTCAATGTGAATGCAGAGAATCACAGATGCCCCAGAAGAATATCAATCACTTTAAACAATGTCCGATTTAGAGCTGAGCAGGCTGACCCGACCACACAGGCGAGTCAGAAACACTGCAGGGAACAGCACAGTCACTCTGAGGTTCAGTTAGGCCTGCATCCTTTTTCTGCTGATTGACAGAACAGAGCATTTAGCTAATCTGACGATGAAGTGTAGGAATCAAATACTGTATAAGATCACCCCTCAGATATTTTAAACTGATTATAAATCAGACTGAAACTAAAACTGTTGCCTCTGTATAAGCTACAAAGACAATCAAGACCATCAGCGTTAAAATGGACTGTGTCTAAATCCAACCATCAGTCATGACATAGACTTGTAAAATGTATTTTTCAGTGTCTACAAACACTAGCATGTAGTTGGTAACACATAAGAGCATTTGCAGCATTAATTCACAATATTATCGCAATATTATCAGCTTGTCATCGGTAAATAAATTTACAATTATCAGCTCATATTTATCTATAAATATCGGCATATCGAATATTGGCAAAAATCCAATTTTGCGTATTGCTTGTCTTCAGCTAATTCTAACAGACTTCATATATACAGACCTGCTTTTGTAAAAAAAAATAAGAAGAAACTTTTTGGCAGTTTGAAGGTTATTGCATGAACTGAACCACAGAAAAAGGAACTTTTTATGGATCGAAAAGGAAATGATGATGATGATGATGTGATAATATGAGGTGTTATAATAAACTAAAAATTTAGAAAATTACATTGGCGGAGCCTTAGCCGATTGCAGCGTATTTCATGAAAATCAAAATAAAATCAGGCATTCATTTACCACAATATTTGCAATAATTACTCTGAGGGTATCTGATGGCTAGTTTGACTTTTACTTGACTGAATGGAAATACTGAGTGCATGAAAATTGTACAACTGTTGAGTTAGTTAGCATTGCTTTTTTACATAAAATAATGTTTCTTTTTAAATTTTGATAAACATAAACCATTTTGATATGTTTATTTGCAAAGTTCACATTACAATAAGACAAAAATTTTAGTTTTTAACTTAAACCAAAATGGCATCCCACACATATACACTGTCTCTATGAAATCCCTTTAAGCCACTCATAAACTGCATGTTGTGACATGAAAAGGACTACCTCTTCTGTTATATTACAGAGGCTGGAATATATTGCCTCAGTCTTGTTTTGGATACTTCACACCAATGACACTGCATGTCCTTGTCCGTGCTACTATTACAAGATCATTTATTCCCAGACATTTTTACAACTTTCTGTGAGTGAAAAAGCACAAATCAAACAGCTGACATGACCATAATGATGACAAGGAAACACAGAGGACACTGGATTTGGATGAACCTAGCAGGTGCTGTTTAGAAACATCAATCATAGAAAGCAAGATATTAGCATGGAGCGTAGTTTTACAGTTTGCTCTACACAGCTCACCTCTTCTCTGCATCCATACTAAATCCATACAAAAGACATTTATAAGAGATTAATGCAAGTTTTTTTTTTTTTTTTGCTGCATGACTGCTTGATAGTCAATATCTTTCTCATTCTATCACAAGAGTCTACCATGTAGGTTCCTGTCCACATCATTTTGTCGGGTCTTCTGAAAGGCTGTAACAAAAAAAGCAATCTTCTCTACCTCCATATCATCAACATGCACACATTTCGACATATGCACACGTAAATGATTGTACTTTGGTTGCTGTGCTTTCTGACTGACTGGGAAGAGCTTCTTGTGTTTTTGCTTGTCTGAAAATGATGGAAAAAGATCAAAATGGACAACACTGCTGCATCTGTGGCTTCACTGCATCCTGGACAAGCACAAGATGAAGATGAGAAGAAAAGGACAAGTAACAGGATGACTGCTCATAGTCACATGATGAGCAATGGCTTAAGCCTCCTAATGGTTTGGGGGGAAACAGTACAACTGTGGCTATTTCTACAAGGAAATGCATCATCACTCTAGGGCATAGAGAGGAAGGGAAAAAAGGAGGAAAACAAAAAATGAGTCCAGTATCTATTGAATGCATGATGGATTTAATGCGAAGAGTAACCTTTGGAACATCACGCGTAACAAAAAGTGATAGTTTTCCTTCAGTTGACTGATTACAGTCTGATAAGCATGGAAAACACCACACCCATCATCGATTGGCAGAAAAACAGATCAATAAAGCCCCACCAGCACACATTCCACGTAGACTAACACAGATCCTAATAATAAAGCACACAGCATACTTCAGAATCAACATTAGGTGATGCCTTGTTAACAGGTGGGGGCTTCAGAAAGCTAATTGGCAAAACTCAGGATCAAACCGTCTCCTGATTGACTGATAGATGGATGTTCTGAGGGATTCTCAGGACAGGATAAAACATTTAATACAGGACCAGGGATGAGGGAATAGGCTCCCTGAGTCTCATGTAAACATTTCCACCAATCAATAATCAAAAGGTAGACTCGGGAGACGAAGAGCAACCAGACAACGTTTATCTGATGTGTCGTTCATGTTCAGACAAGCCAAAATATTATGCTGTCATGTGCAACTGAATCAGTCCTATCAGCTTGGCTAAATTAGGGAAAAATCCCCACAAAACTGACAAACAACTCAGCCAGTAAAAGTCAGTTTAGATTGCATCAGGAGACAAGTGTACTGGGCGTAAAAATAAACCCACTTCTAGTCTTGAATTTACACTCAGTGCACCGACTTCAAATGAGACTGTTCTTAGCAAGGCCTGGTCTTACCACTAGGCCAGGGCGATATAGCCTTCATATCATAGCATGATGTTTTTTTTTAACCCTTTGTGGTAATGGTATTCTATGAATTTTACTACAAAATTAAGATAAAATGCATCTAAATTTAATTCAGGTGTTACAAACCTTCTTTCCCTAAAATAAACCTGCGGTGGCCTCCTAAAGTCATGTCTGAGTGTAAGATCACAGAAAAAGGATTTTTTAAGGCTCTCTGTGTTCACCTCTTTATAACTGATCCAGCAGTTTAAAGTTCCCATTCCTATTTTCTAGGTTGTGTCAAACCCCTTCGAACCCAGCCCATACAGCTCCAGACAGGCCAACAGAGACAAGGCAAATACTCGCTTCATGTTGCTGTTATTACAGACATCAAACTTGCAGAGGAGAGGAAACACCCTTTACCTTAGCACCTTGCTTCACATAAATCACACAGATAGAAATGGATCATGTTGGCTTGTTATCTGGCTGCTCTCTACTGTTGGATCGACACATTATGATTAATGGACTCAGACTGACAGACTGTCCACTCCTGCCCAAACCCACAACAGGTCTGTTCAACTCCCAACAGATTCTGACAATCCATGTAAAATATTCAGAATAACCAACAGTGTGTGTTTGATTAGGAACGTAATGGTGATATTAATGTGTTCACTTAAGCACCACCTTGACAAAGTTTCCATGCATAGGGGGACACACAGAGATAAGAAAAGCAGATGAGAGCCTCACAGATTTAACTCCTGGTTATGGCTTAGTAATAGCAATGTCAAAGTCATATTTACTGACCTTATATACACATCATTTATCATAATTTATTTTCAAGTCACATAAAGGTGGAATTGTTTCCTGATCTCTGGAAAGTTTGTGCATCATAAAAACTGCAGCGCACTTGCATCATGCAATAAGGCCAATGTGGAAAGGTGAGTTTTTTTCCTAAAATAACTACATACTTACCATCACCATATGCTGGTGCGTATTTGCAGTGATACATCACACTGTTTGGCTGCACAGAAACAGACATGTTTACGTACCACCAACAACTACAACCAACAGCTAACAGCAAATACACCATCATGTGACACATCTCATTTCTTATCTTGTGTATTATAAACATGGAGAAATGCTTTAGATCATGGTAGTAAGATATGAACTAAAAAAGTTATTTTTTTTCCTTTAACTGATAAGCCAACTTTTCAAATTCCCCAAGTGTATTAGCAGTGGTTTTGCAATATTTCTATTTTTTTAGATTTGTCATTTTTTAAATATGCAAATTGAAAATGTACATAATAACTGGTAGATGGAAACCCCACTCATGTCCCCCAATGTATTTAGAATGCCCCTTAGTCCAGCCTGCTCTTTGTCCTAAATTTAGGAGTCTTTTTTGATCAAATCTGAATCTTATAAGATTTATTGACTGAATATCCTGATGTATTTCACTTTTTCTTATTTTTTCATCCACAAAGTAGTTAAGAGGAGATTTAAATGACTGAAATATTATACAGTGGTATACAATAGAACAACAGAATGGCTTACTTTGTAACTTTCATCCTACATCACTGTACAGTTATGGTGTTATTTTTCCCAGTACATGCATGCTATAATGATCAGCACTGTTTACAGGGAAACAGTAATGGAGTCTTGAATAACTGTTTTCATATCCAGAACCTTAGAGTGCAAAAATTACAAATGCTTGTAATCAAAAATCATATTTTCACATATCTTGGCCAGCACTATTCATTACAATATAGACTAATAGTGTTTCTTATATGGCTGTTTAAGGATTATCCCAGCTCTAAAGGAACTTAGGCACAGAGTCACTGTAATTTTTCTCCACAGATTGTCAGTCAAGTATCAGCTCTACCACCTGGGCTGTGTTCATTATCTTGCATGCCATGTCTTTTATAAATAACTAAAGTTCCACTTTTTCCATTTTGCAACAGACTTTCTGATAGGCTGTGAATTCATCCCAGAAGAGCCAATAGGAGTGTCTGATTGAGTTACATGAAACAATGCTTAAAAACAGATGTTTCATTGTATTAGATTGTGGATGACAACTAAAAAAAACTTGATACACACAAAGATATAAAAAAGTATGACAATAGAGCTTGACTCCTTGAAAATGCTGGAGTCAGACAGAACATTTGGTAGTACTGTATCTGCCTGGGTCTGGGCCAAGCATTTCAGGCAAGTATTTCAGGTAAGTCAACGAGGCTATGGGACACTCAGTCAAGCTCTAAATCCCTGGGAATTGGTGTAAGTCACCCAGTCCACCTCTAAAGCTTTGGTAGGAATGGGATTCAGAGGGCCGAGGCCATGAGCTTCACCTCTGAGCCCGAGGAAGAAAAGGTGGTCTGAAAAGAGCACCGGCAAAATGGACCTCGGCTTGATTAAATGGTCACTGAGTCGGAAAGCAGCTCTGATGTGATCTGTGACCTCGTACTGCCCAGAAAAAAAATCTTTTTTAAAGAAATGATTAAATGAAAGCACCTTCAAAAGGAGCCTGGAGGGGCCACAGTGAAGCGGATGGACTGGTGGGAGAGTGCAAGGTCCCCACTTAGTACAAACACTGAAGGAGGGGATTGGGTTTGAGAGAGGGGTGGGAGTGGGCTAAGACCTAATAGGCACCAGCTCCAAAGTAAGGGGTAGAGTGAAGAAGAGAGCCAAACAGAGAGTCAGATACAGGCGGGCAGTGAGACTGTTTACATGAGCTGTCAGCAGATAGACCAGAGCATGACAGCAGAACTGAAAAACAGAGCAACATCTTTGGCAACTTTGATTCCTAACACACTCATCGCTGCCTCCTCTCAAAACATTTTTAGGGGAGGTTCAGAGGGCTTCTCTGGGACAGGAACATGTTTAAATATCAAGGAAACTGAATTTTAGAGAAAGGACCCCTGAGAACTGGGAGAAATCCAAAGAGAGAAACATGGAGGTCTTTATAAGAAGCAATTCAGTCCAATATTTCAGTGCTACATGGGAATACAGCAGTGAGCTCTGGCTATAACTGTGCTGCTTTGTTAACTTTAATAGAATAAAGGCAGTATAAAGCATATAGAATGGCAGTTTAAAGAGATAAAAGATATGTTTTACATAAGAGCAGGGAGGCCAGTGGGGTTAAGTTTAGCTTTAAATTAATCCCAAAGACTTGGGACTTGTCCTCTTTTTAGTGGGGAAATAACCAATGCAGGAAACAATGCCCCTGTATACATGCACTGTACATCAAACTGTGTGTGCTGTGTGTGTGCTCAGAGTTGTGTAGGGAGCACATTATCAGCCTAATTAAGGTTCTGCAGGAAGTTTCAGAAAAAACCTCCCCTTTTCCTAAAATATCAGGTAAATTTAACAGTTCAATGAAAAATTTCTGATAGTTTACCAAAACCTAAAAAAAAGCTTTTTATATCTTGGTGTACTTCTGTAAAATTCAAAGGAAAAATTTCCAAGGAAAATTGATTGATTGAGATCATCTGTTAACAAAAATATAGTTAAAATAGTTTAAGTTTCTGCTTTAATTATCTCCTAGCTGGGAGGTGCTTGATTTCAAATGAAGTAAATCAGAAAATGTGTGCTAAAACAAGCTGTTCTCAGGATTTCCTCTCATGACCTCATGTGGAGAGTTAGCACTGCCCCAAGGTTCAGTTGGCCCTCCCCGCTTGGAAGAAAGTTCTGCCCTCATCTCCTGACCCTCCTCTCAGATCAGGAGATTTCCTCCTCTCATTTCCTGAGAGGGGCGTAGTCAGGGGTGGAGTCAGACAGCTCAGTAACATTTAAAGCCACAGACACAGAAACAGCTCCTTCTGAGTAGGGCTGAAATTGAGGGTTTTTTAGACATACAAAAATCCTATACTGGAGTGTTTTTTCAGAAACAGACTTCACAGACATGTTTTGGGGACCTCTGAGACCAATATAAACCTGTCTTAAAAGGGTAAAATACGTACCCTTTAAGTAGAAACCAAAAGGTTTGCTTGTTTCTGTGTTTCTCACTGGCGGATACATCTTGCAAAGCTCCCTCTGAACCATTTGGGCCCAGCTGGAAAGTGACAGGACCAATCAGTGACGAGGGGCAGTACTTTCGAGTGTGGCAGAGTCGTGACATAAGCAAGCAGCAACAAGTGGCTGGTGCAGTTATGGCGGAAGAGACTAGCATGGATGCTGCCAGCGCCAGCGCCAGTTTAATCAGAACTTGATGACATTTCTTCATTAAAAGAAGAACAAAGAACAGCACTGAGTTGTTTTCTTTTTGTAGTGATATACTGCAAAGTGATAATAAATAAATATTATCAATAAACCTCGAATAGTAACAATAATAACAGGGTACCACCACTTATTGGTTATTTAATAACCAATAAAAAATTGTAGTTCATAATTAATTACAATTTTTAATTAATTAAATTTTTAATTATGAATCAATCTCATACCGCAAGTTATGAGATGAGTTTCTGGTGGGAGGGACTACGACTCAAGTATGACAGTGACTCCACTTCCCAACTTCATAATAATTTCTGGATAATGACTGATGTTCTGAAGATTTATTATTAAATCACAGAAGCACAATGTATATATCATGTGGCTATATGAATATGAGTAAATAAACAGAAAATGACTAAATGTGATAATAAAGGAATGATGCTAATCGACTTTGATGGAGAGTGGATGATTTGAAAATACAGAAAAAGAAAATCAACGGCGTAGAATTTGGGACGTAAATTTGGAAAAATAGATATGAATTAATGAATTGTTTTAATGGAACTGTTGGAGACACTGTCAACCCTGATGAGTTGGATCAGAATCCTACTGTCTGTCATAGAAGAAGGATGGGGAAATGAACTGTCTGGGAGGTGCTGAAAGCGCGGAGCTGCCGTTGATACCAGCCGGGTCGACCCCCTTTGATCGGCTGAGCTGGTGGGCTCTGCAACAGCGCCAAGGTGGATCTCTCAGAAAAGACAGTCTGACGAACACGGCAAGATGGCTCCTTTCCAAGGATTCTGATGGGCTTGTCTCGTTTCAAAAAAACAGTTCTTAATTCGTCCAATCAAAATTAATGTCTCAGGACGTTTGACATCACTTTGATTATTGGATCACAGTGATGAAGTCTGAACATGCGAGGAAAAGAAAAAAAAACTCAGTCTGCTGCAAAAATTAGCACAAAGGCTATAAAAGATTAAAGAATTTGTGCTGGATCAAAATAAAGTTAATTCAAACTTCGAAGTTCAATTAAATTATTGAACCTGGCTCAGACTTGTAAGAAACAAAGAAAGGAAACGTATTTCACGGAGAAGTCAAAAAAAATTACTTGGGCAACTTAAGAAGAAAGATTAAGAAAAGCAAAGAATTTGAAGAAGACAGTCATGGTCATGTAAAGATGTGTGCGTGACCGATACTGGACATTAGATGGCACTGTTGGTCCATGGAAGACATCTGGATTAAAATCAAAAATGAACTTCTTCGCCATTTTACATGTTACAGAAATTTGTAACGTATCGTTGTGTTACATGTGTGCTATCTCAGACAAATATGAGAATGTTTTGATAAACAAATGATTATAGCATTTAGGAGATATGGAGTCATTCTTGTCTCATTTCTGCAAAGAAAGAACAAGTTATTTACGATCACCAGCTGGTTTTGTTGTTTGCCCAGATAGGAGGCTCTTGTTGAGGGTTTTCTGGTGTATGATCCAAAGTTCAAAAGGTGATTATTTTTACGGCTTTGGTAAGACCCGAACTTAGTCAGGGAGATGGCTCTTATCCCGGCCATCCAATCAGGTATCTCCAACTTTAAAGTGATAATCTCTCCTGAGATCTGTCGAAGTGTCAGGTCCAGCATCTTCCTGTCTGAGAAGCTTTTTAGGCAGGAAAGGTTAACAAGGATGGGTAGTTGGTAGACATGGGGGAAAAGTCCTCCCCCTTTTTAGAAATCCTGCAGGAATTCTCAAAGCTGCAGACATTAACCACAGGGAAGGGTTTCTAACAGATTTAGGCCCTGATTGCGCTACATTTTCAAAAACGACAAAAGTCGTGTACTGACATGTCTACAGTCGCCATGGTTCACGTTATGCAGTTCTCTATGGAGTTCACTCCTCGGTAGGGGCGCATCTCGGTAGCAGCTACGTCACATATTTTGCGCCTCTGATTGGCCTATAAAGATGTGACCGGCAGAACATTCATCCAATCACCCTCCGAGTTGTTTTTCAAAGGCCCTGCCCTTTCCCAAACGCTTTACAACAGAGCCACTATTGCACTTTTTTATTTTTTGGGGCTTTTTGGGGCTTTATTTTTAGAGAGGAGGACAGTGGACAGAGTCAGAAACAGGGCTGAAAAAGTGGACAGACAAGCAGGAAAGGAACTGCAGAACCGACCCGAAACTGAAACATACATCAGGTCACACCAACCATTTGGCCATCTGCACCCCCACTATTGCACTTTGTAAAGTAGCTTTTTTGTTAAAAAAAAAAAAAAAAAAAACACTGTAAAAATGTAAGGTTTTTTATTTGTGCATACTACCTAATGTTTGTATGTTTTGAGTTGAGAAATACACACTTCAAAGATATCATTATTCTCAACATTTTCTCTGATAACCAAGCAAGCAGACTCATGACGCCTTTCTTGTATTACATTGTAATCCCAATCCCGATTGCAATACTGTTCAGTGTAATCTCAATTGCACATTATTATCAAATCATGCAGCACTAGATAGAGTGAAGAAAAAAAGTATTTTTCAGTTGAGTGTTTGGTTGGATCTTTAGAGGATGTAGTTGTGAATATGTTTTCTTAGAGGTTGATAATCTTACAACCAACACCAGCGTGGCTGATTACACTATGTTTTTAACAAGTCTAAGCTGTGCCATTGTCTGCAGAGTTCTTTGTCTGTTTGCTGTATGGATTTGTGAAGACATTAGAAAGCATTTCAGATATCATTTTAGAGGATGAGAGCAGGAAGTGAAATAAGGTGAGGTTGGAAGAGAAGACCTAAACCAGGAATAATGGCATTGCCATTGCCTTTGTAGAACATTCAACAGCAAGCTGCTCAATTTGCATGTTTATAAAATGCTCTCAGAAAACAAAGTCACCCCTTCAATACAGCCCAGTGTTCTTGAGACTACAATGTCCCCAAAAATGCCCTTACAATTTTTAGCACAGTTATAGTAAGAAAGTTGCAGGGACAAACTATTTGTCCATTTACCAGGTTAAAAAATAGCAATGTGACAACTGCAGTTCTTTATCAAAGAGTGCCAAACATTTGTTTTATATTTGATTATCCCTGCTTCTACTCCCTCTCCTCACCATGCTTTGTCACAAGCAAAAAATAAAGAGGTAGCGTGCATGTGTGCATATACACTATATCGCCAAAAGTATTCGTTCACCTGCCTGACTCACATATGAACTTAAGTGACATCCCATTCTTAATCCATAGGGTTTAATATGACGTCGGTCCACTGTTGCAGCTATAACAGCTTCAACTCTTCTGGGAAGGCTTTCCACAAGGGTTGTGAGTGTGTTTATGGGATTTTTTGACCATACTTCCAGACACACATTTGTGAGGTCATACACTGATGTTGGACGAGAAGGCCTGGCTGTCAGTCTCTGCTCTGATTCATCCCAAAGGTGTTCTGTCGGGTTGAGGTCAGGACTCTGTGCAGGCCAGTCAAGTTCATCCACACCAAACTCTTGCTTGTGCACTGTAGGGCTGCCACCTTGGATTTGTGAAAAAAAGGGACACTTGATCAAATGTTTGGGGCGGAGGGCACAGGCATTATTACCAGTTCAGACTGACCAAATTAACATAAAATTCAGCTCGTTTTTTTCGTGCTGGTGCATTTGCTCCGTCTCCTTCCTTGTCAGTCATCTCTCCTCCCATTTCAAATGAAGATGCCAAAACTTCGTGAAAAGAAGACCTCAGCGCGGACGTCTGTTAATTCAGCTTGCTGTCTCTCTTCGGTCAACTTTCCCTCCCTGCTTGCGTGAGCCACTTTGAGCGCTGGGGCGCGTGCGTGTGACATAGGCATAGACGGGAAGAAAACAGAGACAATTTTAAATAGCCACAGAAGCACGGGGGACCTTTCTAGACTACAGAATGAAGGAAATCAAATGAGGTTTTGTATTTTCCCCAAAAAACGGGACAAATTGTGTCCCGGGAGAGATTTTTTTTCCCCAGGACAGCTGGTAAAAAAAGAGAACAATTCTGGAAAAAAAACGGGATGGGTGGCAACTCTAGTGCACTTGTGCACAGTCATGTTGCAACAGAAAGGGGCCATCCCCAAACTGTTCCCACAAAGTTGGGAGCATGGAATTGTCCAAAATCTCTTGGTATGCTGAAGCATTCAGAGTTGCTTTCACTGGAACTAAGGGGACAAACCCAGCTCCTGAAAAAAAAAAATAACACACTGTAATCCTCCCTAAATTTAGTTTAGAAACTTCAATAAATTCAGTTGTGTGTAGAGACGTGCTGTTTTTTTCAGCGTTTAATGTTTAGTCTTGTCCAAAACTAGCAAATACTGTATTGATTTTAAGATTTTAACCCTTTAAATACTAGTTTAAATACATGGGCTGCATCTGTCTTTTAACTAGAAGTGGCTTGAGTCTTAGTCCCGCACATGAGAAACTCATGGAGAGACTGAAGAAATCGAGGCAGAGGACCTAAGACTGAGGATTGATGTTTTTGGAGCTCATGGGATGTCTTTCCCTCCATGTATAGACTACCTGTATTTCATCTGATTCTGACTCCTTTGTTTCAGAATCACTGTTTCTTCGATAAAGTACCATGCACAATGAAAAACAGTTAAGTGTAATATTAGGAAAATATTGCTATCATAAAACGATGTACAAGACTGATGCGCATTAACCATCAGACTGATCTATTTACTTTATTGGCTCTACAATGGATTTCAAATGTGTTTCTTATTGACAATACTTCCACACTTGCACCGGCTTCTTGTTGCTGCTTGCTTACGTCACAACTCCATCACGCCTGAAAGTTCTGTTGTTAATCATTGCTGATTGGTCCTGTCACTTTCTAACCGGGCCCAAACAGTTCAGATGGGAGCTTTGCAAGATGGATTTGCCAGTAAGAAACACGGAAATGGGTGAATCCATCTGCTTTGCAAGGTTACTGTGCAGCAGTATCCAATCAGAAGGTGATGCAACAACAAAGGGGCGTGGCTTTCAATAAAAAGAGTTGCAGGAAGCCTGCTCTCATGTCTCCACTCATCGGTCTTTGAATCTCGACTCTCAGACCAGCTTTAGACCTTAGGGACAGTCTTTATGTTGATGAATCAGATATTACTTCCTGTTCAACCAAAGACCAAGAACCCAACTGATGAAATAACTGACTCTGATGCACCTACGGTGTCACTGTTTTATATGAAAATCTCACACAAAAAAAACCTGTTATTTTTTCTATAATATATGGTGGGGGCTTCTTTTCCGTCTTATCCCCAAAACATTCAAGTATTTGATAGTTTTGGACAGGACTGAAGTTGGTGAAAAAAATTAATCAAAAAAATTTGAGATTTTTTTTTTTTCTAATAAACACAGTGGATGCTTTTGTCTATCAATGACTTATTATGGATGTGAATTTGTAGGAGTAAACTATGGAACCTTAAAAAGTGAATTTGGAATTTAAACATTTATCAAGAAAACAACCTTCTTTTCTTCAATTCTCTGAAATAGTAGCACAGAAGAACAGACGTCAGACAAGGCTTTTACTCTCTCCCTCTATGTCGCTTTCACAATCATATCATCTTGATTGTTTCCTCTGGGGGAGTGTACAAGTACCAGAAATGGACAGTGATAACACATGTTTAAAGCCAAGTAAATTGTCCTGTTGCATTGTTCTGCAGACTGACACTTCTACAGATCCACAGCATCCCAATCAGAGCTTGTGTAATCACAGAGATGCTTTTACAGCAATCAGACAGTGAAAGGGAGGGGGAGAGACCTCAGACACAGAGCAGAGACTGCTGCCTGTGAACCACAGATTCTCAAATCGTGTCTCCATAAAGCCTTGATTAAAACAAATTTGGAAAGTCAAACAGCCGTGCCACCACAAACGATAGTACTTTGAGTGTAGTAAAAGAAAAAAAACACACAAGCCGAGTTGTCAGAGTGTTTTGTCTGTGAAGGATTATCCTGTGGAATTCTGGGCTCTCACGATAATCCATCCTTATCACTTGTCACGTTCAAAGAGGTAGAAATTGGAATGGACTCTGGGACGGAGTTGAGTAAATGGGGGAGCTTTATGACCAAGGAGAGGCGTGCAGGAGACAAAGTGAAACAAAGTGTGCCTCAAGTGTCTCTCTCTGCCTGGCTGAGTGAGCTGTCTGTGCACAGCTTGTACCTCTGAGGATATTTGTGCAGCTTTGTTGCAAATTAGGCTCCCTCTTTTGAGCTTTTATTCACAGATAAATATCAGAGTAATCACCAGAGCAATTGTGATTATAATATGTTGGAAATAGCAGACAAATAACAAGACTTTGTTTACAGTTTATTCTATTTGAGGCCTGGTATACTCAGGAGGATGGAGAAGCTGTTTTGTCTATGCAAGAGGAGTTTTCAGCACTGACACGACTGCAGGATTATAAAGCGCCACAGTGGCCTCCCTACTACAGAGTTGAGTGTTCTTGTTAGATTATTTCAAAAGCTCCAGCTCACATCATAGTCATCATTATCAGAAATGTTACATTAGCTTTAACTGACAACAAGCCAAACAGTCATTCAAGGTAGCATCCAGACAGAAACTAGGGTTTCCTAATAGGAATAGTCCTTTCACAATCTGAGAGACGATCCTTCAAAGATCTGATCTTACTAGTGTCTCTTACATAAGAAATGTTCCAAGATTTTTAGAAACATGCTGAGAGTGCGGAGAGTAAAGTCCTGGATCAATACCACCCATAGACAAAACACTGGTGTGGTCTGTGGTTTCTGGTCATGTTTATTTCTGCTGTGCATTTTAGTATGGCTGTTAAAAGGACTCATAGGTGTTTTGAAGCCTGCCTCAAGTGGACAAAAGGCAAGTTTTCAACACTGAAGGGTGTGGCTTACTACCACGATCATTCTCTGCCATGTAATGTAGAAATGAAAGGGATAATCTTAGCTTAGCTTAAAAACAGAGGGAAAAGGTAGCCTACTGAAGGACAAAATATCAAATGTGCTTTTAACACATCTGCTGCCAGAAATTCGATCTGTTTGAGTTTTGACTATGGCATCGAGACAAATAAGGGGAGAGAATGTGTTTGACTTGAAAGAATGGAAAAGTGCCATTTTAATGTAATTGGAAGCTAATTCTAACAGAGAAGCATTAATCATCACGCCATAACATGTTGTCTGTTTTTTACACAACTCCATTTGAGGCTTGCTTGTAGCTGCTCAGACATGAAAGCCCATTCCACGAAGCTCCCGTCGCACAGTTTTTGTGCTAACATTAATGCTAGTGGAAGTTCCGAACTCTTCAGCTATGGAATCAGAAGAACGTTAGCAGTCATTGAGCACACTCTGTGATTGTACGAGGTCCTCTGCTTCATGGCTGAGTTGCTGTTGTTCCTAAACGCTTCCACTCTCTAATAATATCACTCACAGTTGACTGCGAAATATCCAGCAGGGATGGAATTTTATGAACCATCTTATTGCTAAGGTAGCATCCATCACACTGCCAAGCTTGACGTCACTGAGCTCTTCAGTACAACCCATTATGTATCACAAATGTTTACAAATGGAGACTGCATGGCTAGGTGCTTCATGTTATACACCTGTGTATAGCAAAGCTATTTAGAGCACAATATCTAAAAATATCAAACTATTTTTCAACTTTCTATTAGAAAGCTGGGTTGTTCAACCTTTAAATGTGCATGAAAGACTCAACAAAGGTTTTGAAACATGTTATGTTGTAATCTGTTTTGATCGTGTCTGAGAGAACAGCTCTGCCTCAATTTATCAATACAGCTGTCTACAGCAGCTGTGTAACTACTTACCTTTTGGTGTTTTAAGTTTGAAACATGGAGCAGTAATTCAGTGTTTGGCTGTAAACTCTGCCAAAATATGAAGAAGAAGCCACACTCCACTGTGCCTGCAGGCATCCTGTGTATGGCCTCCCTACTTATGCACTGCATTTACTTAACAGAAAGCTGTATAGAGTAGAGTCAGGTGTAAAGTCTCTCAAACAACATCCATCCATCCTGATTCTTGTGGAGGAGCTGGAGAGCATTAAGTGGGGAAGGGAGGGGGGGTGTGTTATGTTTCCACTGAGGAGAGATGGGAGTGAAAGTAAAGGAGGAGAAGTATAGAGGCAAGGAAAGAGGGAAGGTGACTTTCAGAGAGCAGCAAAGATGGCTGACACAAGCAGGCATAGGCTTAGGAAGAGCACAGAAGTCTCATGCTAACAGCATTCACGTACAACTCCTTTAGCAGCACTTTCTGTCTGTCTCCCTGCCTGTGGGTCTGTCTGGAGCCTGTTCTGGGCCAGCTAGCAGCCAGATATCATTATCTCCTTGACTCAGGGCAGAGTAATCTCTCTGCCTGCTCCTGCTTTATTGAGTTGGATAAATATAATATGTGACTCACAGCCATTATCTACTACAGAGCAGCCCTATTTATCCAGCAGGCAGAGGCCTTGGCGCATTCAGACTGGCCTCTTTCTGTTTGATGGAACTACACTCGAGTGATGGAAGCCTTTGAACAGCCATTCATGGGATTTGAACCAGCCGAGAAATTAACAACATGAAATAAATCATTCATGTAGACAAACTGCGAAACTAAAAGTTGTTCATGCTATTTAAAAAAGTAAAGAGAGGGGCAGAAATGAACGCAGCAGAAAGTGCTGTGCTTTCAACAGTACAGAAAAAGTACTGTAGCACGTGTTAAAGACTTTCCTTTCAAGAACGATCAGCAGTCGTGTTAGTAAATGCTTCATAATGGTATTCATGTTATTTACTCATCTAGTGATGAAGAAACTCTACTTCATGCCCTTTGGGGAAACAACACAATATTGGCACAGGGTTCACCATCTGCTTATTGAATCAAATTAATAGTGAATGTTGGTTTTGAGTTAAATAAAATAATAACTGGATATACATCCATCTAGTAAGAATGGACAGTAATACAGTAATACCATATCCCAAGGTATTAAAAAATAGCCAAACTAACCACTGGAATTATCGCCATGAAGACGGTGCTGTGTGATGAACAAAATTCCTCAACATAAATTCCTTAGGAATACAATTTGTGTCTGTTTCCTCCAGCAGCACCACTGCCTGTGAGTGAAGATGCCTTCAAAATAATGACAGAATTTCTGTTAATGATGGCTGGCCAATTTGGCTAATGCTAACATGTACACAAGCAGTACTCTGCTGCAAATATACTTGCATGCCATGGCCTGGTATGGCACTGGCCCAGCACCGGCACAACACTTCTCTGTAGAGTCAAACAGGTGAATGTGCACCACTAAATGTATGGGCCCACGGTTACGTGACTTTAAGAACACAAGATCAGTGATGAGAAATGATGAAGTGTCTTATACAGGCCCGCCCCTGCCTACACACAGACTACGCACATCAGTCCGGTGTTGAGAAATATGACACAGGTTATGCATATAAACCTGGCCATCACACATTAGTAAATCAACCCTTAAGATATCTATTTTTGGAGATCGGTGCCATCTGTGATGAATTAAGTTCGCACAGTGTCCGATCCCTCTCCCTCTGTCCTGATATTTGCAGCACAGAAACTCTCATTGCATCTGCCACCTGCTATTCTGAATTCTTAAATGTTCAATGAAGATGAAGTTAACCAGCTAACTAGAACCTAGTTAACTAGAAACTAAATTGTTCAGTGACTTTTAATTAGCTTCCTGTAGCGTGAACTCATGGCTGGACAGAGCTTGCAATTTTTGCAAAACGTGGAAATAAATAATATTTAAGGCCCATCTCTATCTGTTTTAAACCACAGAACATTCATACATTATCTATGCTGCTATCTCATTTGGGAAGGTGCAGCCTATCCCAGCTGGCATTGGGCAGAGTACACTCTTGCCAGTCAATCACAGGCACACAGAAAATTCCTTTACATTACCAGATCCTATATGATAATAGTTTTAGATTATTATTTCTCATAATACTTTTGGGAGGAAAGGGGGGCACGTATGTACCATAGAGGAAGAGGAAAAGGAAAAAGAAACTTCATTTGATTCTCTGTCCTGATATAACTTGGTTTACCTGTGAAGCGTGAATACAGCGCTTCAACCTATAAATCACCTCCAGCATTCCAGTAAATTTTGTTTTCTTAGACTTGAAGTATTTCATTAAAGGTAGAAATGAAGCGCCTCTAGAGGCGTGCACACTCTGCTTGCTGTGCTTGTGCAGGGACGCCAGAAGGTGCTTGAATGATGTGGTTTGTAAACACCTGTCAGTAAGACTGTATACCCCCAGTAAAATCTGAGGAAGGTACAACAGTATTAGAAAATGAATACCACATAATCCTAAAATCCAGCAAATACTATCTCAGTGTTTAACACCAAAATATGTGATAGCTGTGCCATGTGTCTTCCTTTAAAAAAGCTTGTATGTATCATTTTTTTTTTAATTTTGTTGCTGTTTTTGTAATTAGCTATGTTCTCATTTTTATGGTGTAAATGTGGCATGTAGTTTAAATATATTCAGTGTGTTATAATGTCATTTTAGCATTTATTTATTTACATCTATTTGACCATGAAAAACCTCATTGGCATTAAAAATCTAATCAGCATCTGTGCATCCCTACTATTTATTCTTTATATTATATCCTTTCATATTTGATTGTTTTTATATAGTCTGAAATCATCCATGATCATGTTAGCTGACAACAATTAAGTGCTGTTTTCTACCAAAAGTTTAAAAAAAATAATAATAATTTTCTTACTGTTTAGCTTTCCTCTGTTATCATGCTAGCTAACCTCACATGCCACTTCATTACCTACAGTGCAGCTAAATGGCAGCTTGCTAGTGTTTCATCTGATAGGCCAAATGGTGTGAATGAATTGCCAGGGTCGTGAGCCTGAATACTTAATGTGAATGTAAAGCCCGTGTACATAAAATGTTTTTTTTTTCCCCATTCAATGAGCTTTAGTCTTCTGGGATGTGTTTGGTTGTATTAAGAAGGACTCTTTTGTGTAACCTTTCTTATCCAACATGATCATAATCTTTCTGATCTTAAGCTTAGCTCAAACAACTTGTTCTTCTGAAATCTAACCAAACACAGACGTAGCTTTGTAAGATCAGAAAACTGTTTTCTTTGCTATTATATTTTTATTAAACTGAAAAGGTACTGAAATATCACCCTGCTGAAAATAAATGCAAAAATGTGTGTTGGTTTGGAAGGCAATTAGGAAACAAAATATTGTTGTTTTATAGAGAACGGACCATAGCTCTTTATTTTCTATTGAAGAGGACAATTACATGAACTTTTATAATCCTAAACTGTTCATATTAATGGTCTGAACAAAATTTCACTCCAAGTCAGCTGTTTTTGTGGTCACATCTCTGCTAAAGACAGCAGTTTGCCTCCTGTCACAACATCCAGTGCAGAGGAGCTGGATGACGCAGGAAAAGTGAGGGAGAGAGGTGAGGGAAAGGCTAGCCTACCTTGTCTCAGTCCTCTGAGGGGTTGACAGGTAGAGAAATAGATCACTGGTCCATGACAGCTCAGTATGACCCTTCGCTATCATGCACTATGCTGTCTGTGGAATGAGCTCCCTGATGCAAGTCATAGCCGGCCCATTCACAGCCCAGCTACTTAACTGCAAATCCTCTGTTCTCTCCTGATAGATTCAAATGCGTTTTACCCCTGACGCCCATGCACCGTCCTTGACTGCTGTTAATGTTAATGAGGATATTACATGAAGAGTTATTTCAGCGGCTTAATCAAAAGACGAGCGCTGCATTTGTGCAAAAAGATGTTTGTTGGCCGTGTGAAGGACTGGTCCACCTTCCGCCCAATTTATGTTGGGATAGAATCCACTCCAGCTCCCCCTGCGTCCCTGAACTGGGATAAGCAGGTCAAGACAACGGATGAATAGAATGAATAATTGTTTTAGATGAAGATTGAGGGGAAGGGGAGGAGACTGGAGGCCTGTGTTTGGCAGTATGCTGGTCTCAGCAGCTGTGAAAGTGCCAAATCGGTAAAATAGGGATTAACCACAGGCCACAAACTCTTTCTTCTCCCCTCCTGTCTCTATTGTCCTTCTTCTCCTCTTTTTTTCCTTTCATATGGATGCTTCCTCTGATTTTATGCCCTTGTCTTTTCTATGTGTGCTTTCATCTTTTCTCCTCTGTAATGCTCTTCAATCTGTCCTCCATGCTCCCCATTTCCTCCTATATACTATATATTCTCTCCTCTTACAAAGTGACCTAGAAGAGTCACCACCACAGAAAAGCTCCTATATGTTGTATAACAAAACACCTCTGAGTTTTATCAAAGCAGACAAAAATGGACATTTGCCATGTTAAGGACAGGCCTGCACAAAAACGAACATTTTCTGATGTCCAGTAACATTATTCTGTTTTGCAATTTTTGCTTTAATTAACAGTGTCTGTTATTTTTTTTATGTTTTACAAAATACCTGAGTTTGTATCCTGATTGGCTGATTATTTTTAAGTGATTATCATGATGACTGGGATTAACATCAACAAATCATCATGATGATAAAGATGCAGGGAATAAGCAGTAATGTGCAATACTGCTCCTCTTGTAGAGATAGATTTATTGCACAGTAACTTCAGAATTAAATCAGCATCTACTTCAGTTGCTGCAGTGTGAATTGGCAGGAGAAGCTTGTTGACTTTCTTTTCTCATGACTAAATTTAGACACCAAAAGTGGCACATAAATTGCCCTCAAAAAACAATATCTGGATTCATAAAGGCTTGATGAGAAAAACAAAAGGATTATGGCAGCGTCTTGGTTCCACTCTCTGCCCTGTGTCAAGGTCCGATTTACAAAGTACATCGAACTAGTTGTCCTCTCCTGTAAAGTTTGGCTGCTTCCTGCAGGTATGCATTTGTTTTGTGTCTGAATGTGGAGATTAACAGTCAGCTCCTCCCCCTCTCTGCTGAAGGGAGCATTGCTCTCACCATGACCAGGGGTGGAGCGAGGGGTGAGTATTGACAGCCAGTACCAATTTGACATCCGTACCAACACAGCCATTACCCACCAGACCGAATTACTGCACAGATACCAATACTTAATTTCAATCCCCTACCACCTCAGTGTGACCCCCCTGAAAGGCAAGAAAGGCAAGAAATATGTTATGGACTTTGTGTGATTTATGTGTCAAGTTACAACAGTTTCTTTTGCTTATTCCATGTTCAACTCGCACCTTATAATGATATTTCTGCAAATCACTTATGATACCCAGACAGCTTTTATTCTCCCGGGGACTTTCAACATTTTTTTTTTTAATCTCAAAAGTATTGATTCAGACCCCCTTTAGGCACCAGCACTGTAAAAAATCGGTATCAGAAAAACTCAGACAATACCCAACCCAAGCGGAGCTAGTGGTGGCTGGGGCAGAAATCTGAATGGCCACCCAAAATCCGATTGTCTATTTGTCATTTGTAAATGTAATCAGTGTAGTTGTGTTTTTTTATAAGCACATTTAATTACTAAGCCCACAGCATCTTAACTTATATATGATTGGTTTTACTATCATTAACATACTTTCAGTCAGGAACATTCCTGTCATACATTGGACCATTGTATTGCAAAATGGATTTACAGTTTACCTGGCAGAGAAGGCTCTGCTCAAAAGATGCTCCCTGGGTTATTCAAGCAGCATTCTTTGACCTTTCAGGGAGCGCATAGCTAGAAACCCCCATACAGAGAGATTTACAACAATGCATATTGAATACAATAACATTTGTCAAAAGAACTGAATTCATAGTAGGATGAATCTGAATATGAGGGTGCAACAAACTTTATTCTATAAAGGAGGAGGCTGGGGTGGAGGAGAAGAAGCTTTGCCAGCAACAGCACTGCTGTTGAGAGAAAGAGCCGTGATTGGCTATAGGAGCGGGGAGGCAATAATTGGGAGGAGCTGATGGCCAGCTGTTCTCAGCTGAGCATATGACTTCCGTGTCCAAGTTTGGACGCCCCTGGTGTAGAGAAGGAGGAATGACATAAGGGTTGAATGGTTTTGGAAAATAATCCAATTGTGATTTTTTCCCACCAATATTGCAACTGCAATTTAGTATGCAATTATTTTTTAAGGTTCCTCGTATGTATTCATCAACAATCAAGCAATAAATCATTCTATATCATAATAAACGTATTAAATTGATAAAACTAAGGCTAAACAATTTTGAAAACTTGAAATTGTTTTCATTCATTGCAATTTCAGTATTAATTGTTGTATTGATGGGAATTCTCACATTCAATAAGACAAATATTTATAAAAACAGGTAAAGTACAATTTTTTGCAAACTGTTCTGACACTTGGATGTTTGCATGAAGTGTACATTTTTGCCTCCAAAAATGCATGAAACTGGTATTTTGTCTCATATTTTACGTCAAAGAAATACTGCACCTACTGCAATTACCCAGCCCAAATGACATGTGTTAAAGGAGGTGCAGGCTGGCCTCAACCTTGGCTGCAGGACAGTAGCCTCTTCACGTGGACATGGCCTATATGCTAGGCCAACTGTATCCCAATGATTAGTAATTTTTACATTCTGAGGATTAATCTCCTTTGAAAATATTACAGCAGACTCAGCAAACACATTGAAAATAAGTCTATAATGACTTTTAGAAAAAAAAAAAATAAGCTCTGAAAAATGTAATCGACTAGTATCGTCCTGAATTTGCAATTCTTAAGTCTCACCCTGTAGTAGAAGTCAAATAAAAGAGAGGGAAAGGGGGGAGAATCTGTGAAAAAAGACACTGTCTCCTTTTTAAGTGTCCCTTCTGCCAATGCAATGCATTACAGGGATACAAAGCAAGCCATTACTGCTTAGCATTTGTTGAATCTTCGAGTGCCCAAATAGTGACAGGTCTATTTCTCTTGCGTTAGTGAGAGAGGCAGGCAGAGCAGAGGACACCTAATTACCCAGCATTGTGAGGCACAAAAAAACTCTTGATAAGCCTGGCGACAGAACAAGCTGTGTGTGAGTGTGTGCATTTGGATTTTAGTCATGCCTGCATGTGTTGTGTGTATATGTGTGCTTATGTGTGTGTTGGCTAAGTGTCCGGTGATGAAGAGGCCTGTCTCACTGCTTCAGAGCCGGTATCTTCGAAGCTGCAGCACGGAAAGACGGCGGCGGGAGTCGACTTGATGACTAATGTGTTCAACGGAGAAAAATTAATGATTTTTCTGACCGGGGTTAATGGACATGTTAACACACAGAAATGATTTGTTTAAGAGGAAATGACCGCAATCTATATTTGGTCATCTTTGTAGCACTGTCCCAGAATCCAATACCAGATGAAACGACACACTTTTACACACATTCCTCCCGATGAAAATTTGAGCAGTAATTTTATTCATTTATGCATTTAATTTAACCTAATCCATAGATAACCTTCTTTTAGGCTCAAACAAATAGCATAAAAACGCCACATACACACAGAGAAGTCATCTGAAGAAGATTGTGTGAAATAAAAAGGACTTAGTGGTAATCAGAGTGGCGTCTGAAGGAGGCGGGGGGGTTGACAGGGGACAGACAGGGGAGGACACTGAGAATGAAGCAGAGGATAGACTAATAAATCCAGCCTCTCGTGAAGTTAGCCATAAAACTCACAGCGGTTTTATGCATTTGAGGGCATAGCTGTCTGTCTGAAAATAATGCAGAATTAATTAGTGGAGCTGTGGAAAAAAAGAAGCACAAGACAGTCAGGCTACTAGGCTCATAAATCAAACAGTGCAGGGGGGGACACAAAGCTAATGTCTGACAGTATGGTTACATACTAAGAAACTGAGCCGAGATGACACAAATCAAGGGCTGCCCCAATCTGAATCATAAAATCCTATAATCAGGTAGAGATGTGCTTTCTTACTCTCCTGTAGATCTGATATTAGGCCTGAGCTGTATTATTTCACCAGTTTAGAGATGAGTACTCGCCCGCTCACATGGCAGTTTAGCTCCAAGCACAGAGAACAGACTCAAACAGCAGCAGTTTTCAAGTTGCCACAGGGGGAGCTATTGATGTTTCACTGCTTATTCTACACTACTGTAATGATGTGTGTGTGTCTGTGAGGGAGTCTGTGTGTCTGTTTTGGTCTTCAGCCAAGGATGTTAGCCAGAGGTTATTTGGCAAAAACACTAATGTGCACTTTGTTTTTCCTTTTTTCACTGTTTAACAGGAGCATGGCACCCAGTCTAGCCATGTCAATTGAGATATCTTCAGCACATTTACAGACTGTGGAGAGTCTGATCTAAATGATATAACGAGAACCGAAAGGCTGCTTCACATGTGGACAGATACTTGGATGAAGTACAAGAGATCAGTTGGTAAGCTGGATTAAAATACAGTGAGAAAGAGGGGCATTAAGAGGTTACAGAAATCATTTTTGACATATTAACACAATAATTCAAACTGTTGTACTCATATTAAAAACAAAAACAAATAATTATGCTCCTCAATTGTCAAAAATTACATCAACTGACTGCTCACACATTTTTATAGTACAGTATGGGTCCACATTAGATGTTTTTTTTTTAAATTGGATTTCTGATATAGCTAAGGAAGGCTGCTATTTTGTCAGATATTAGAGGGGAAACCGCAGCCCCCTTTTTAAAACAAACATCCCAGAAGTGCCTCCTTAGATGCATATATGAAAAGCAGAAACAAAAGACAAACGTGAAAAAGTCCCTTGGCTGAGTGTGCCTGGTAATACGATCAAGTGCCATCTAGAGTGCCCTTCCAAGGGAGAAAATGGGCTGCAGTGTACTAATGGGTTCATTACATGAACACAATAAAAATGCAATGCTATGTATAGGCTGCCTAACAAACTAGCATTGAAAAACATACTGAAGAGGTCTGGATATAACTTAAATTAAATTGTATTTGTGCTTGTACCCCACTGCATGCAGCATGTGTTGTTTAAATGTGCCCCAAACCCCTAGAAAGCCAAGTGCTGGGACAAAATGGCGGGGTTAGCCCCAAAGTTAGAAGGCCAGTTGGTGCGAGAACTATCACAATCAGTGAAATGGGGGAATGCAGTGAATGTGTCTCAAGAGATTAAAGCATAAAGACACCTGTGTCCAGGGTCCAGTCTCTGGTTAATCAGTATTCCTGGCAACTATTAGACCATGAAGACAAAATAACACTCCAAGCAACTCAGAGAAAAGGTTACTGAAAAGTCAGGGGATGGATTAAAAAAAAATCAAGGCATTGAGCATCACACGGAGTTCTGTTAAATCCATCATCGAGAAATGGAAAGAATGCCACGTGTAAATCTGCCTAGATCAGGCTGTCCTCACAAACTGAGTGACCGTGCAAGAAGGAGACAAATGAGAGAGGCCACAAAGACACCTATGACTACTCTGAAGGAGTTAGAAGCTTCAGTAGCTGAGATGGGAGAGACTCTGCATACAACAACTGTTGGCTGGATTCTTCACCAGTTAAGCTTTATGGATGGGGAAAAGAAAAACCCAGTGTTGAGGAAAACTCATTAAGTCTCAACTAGAGTTTGCCAAAAGGCATGTGGGAAAATCCATGGTAAAGTTCGAGAAAGTTCTTTGGTCTGATGAGACCAAAACAGTGGTTACTGGCTATCAGACAAGACACTATGTTTGATGGACACCAAACACTGCACATCCCCACAAACACACCATCCCCACTGTGAAGCATGGTGGTGACAGCATCATGATGTGGGGATGCCTTCAGCAGCACACCCTGAAAGGCTTGTAAAGGTAGAGGGTAAAATGAATGCCGCAAAATATATAAAAATCATGGAGGGCAATCTTATTCAGTATGCAAGAGAACTACAGCTTGAGAGAAGATTTATTTTCCAATAATACTGGCTTGAAGGGAGTGAATTTTTATGCGGCCACTTATTTTACATTACACATTTTCAATTAATTGGCTTTAATTTGAAGAAATCTGTTTTCACTTTGACATAAAAGAGTTTTTTGTATTTTTTGTCAAAAAAGAAAATTATATTGACCATGATCAGTTATAAAATCATTAAAAAGGCTAAACATCAAAGGTGAATACTTCTTACAGGCACTGTATATGATGTTGGCCGGGTTGCTTGATATACTAGACAGACTTTATATTCAAAGCTTGCTTGAAGCCTGTCATTATACATAACCAATGCCATAAAATACAGTCTCTCTATTATAACAGTGCATGTCTGGCCATGCTTCTCAATGCAGCCAGTGTGTCCACAATTAAAACAGAAAGAACAGCTACAGAAAGACTCTGGTTATTTTTATTATCCTTTCAAGGACTGAAAGTTAAGAAACCAATATGTAGAGGCTGGCATATCCTCAGACTGGTAGAGTCAAGAATGGGTTTTGACTCTTCAGGGTACACAAAATAGGATATGCATACCTGAGGACCTGGAGACTGCTAAACAAAGGCTCACATGGCTGCCACCCAGGTTAATGAGGCACACTACAGAGGAAGAGGCAAAAAGGATAAAAGCCATGTCCTCAAAAGATGCATCTAAGGTGTACCTCCAGATGAAGAGTGGCATACCATGAGATGACCCACCAAAAAAATGAAACTGATCAGAACCTGGAGAGACCAGACCGACTAAAAGAGTTTTCAAATAATGATAACTGTCAGAGTGTGAGAAAAAAATCAGTTCATATCAGAATCACAGTAATAAATTTCTATAATTCTCAAACAGTTCAAATATCCAGTAGTTACTTTTCAAAATGTACTTTCTTCCATGTTAAATACATTTTCTTTAGCAGCAAGTTTGATCTTAGCAAACCTAATGCTAGCATTCTCTTCCGTGCATCCTGCTTGACTTCATGTTGCAACTATGTATTAGAGTGTGTGTCAGTCATGACTCATCAGTCACGCTGCTATAATTAGCTTGCTGTCAGTGTAATGTACGGCTTTGCCTTAGATACTAATGCACTACCTGTACTGTCAAACCTCATGTAACAAATTGGTGATGTATTAAAACATTGACACCAGTCAGAATCAAATTTACATTTGAATTGTATTGTGATCCTGGGAATTAAAATAAATACACATCCCGCGGTACTAATGTAACCATTGGTTTCAACATGAAAATGATGTATTTGGTATCAGCAGTGTTGGGGGTAATGCATTACAAAGTAATCCATTAGAGTACTGAGATTACTTTTTTGTTTTACCGAGTAACGTAGCAAATTCGTTTTACAATTCAAGTAATGTTATTAGTTACATTTTCATAAAAGTAATCTGTACTGAAAGGGAAATCCATGATTTTCTTTCTCTTCCGTGGCTTCAAAAAGAGAGAAAGAAAAAAGGAATCTCCCCCATGCATCTGCACTGTTTGTCCTTTCTTCCTGTATGAACGTAAATGATGTTGTACACTGACACACTTCAAAAGAAGACGTCGTTATTTGTTGTTTTTACAACCAACAAATGGAACGAGTGGCTAAAGGGTTTTAATATTTAGTAATGCAAAAGTACTCTAACACATAGTTTTAGAAGTAGGTAACGCAGTAACATACAAAATACTTTTCTGAATATGTAACGCAGTAATCTAAAAAGTTAGTTTAAAAAATAACACTACCCAGCACTGGGTATCAGTAAGTCTGCATGGCAATGTACCAATAATATTGTAAGAAGACAAAGATGGAAAGGAGGGATAAGACAGAAAAGATAGAAAAGATGCAGTGTTTTAGATTAAAGGACAAGTGAAACACTAAAAAAACGAATGAGAGGAAAATGGCTCTGTTGCTTCAGCTCTAAACTGTTAAAATATGGCCATTATTTGTTTAAGACACATCTAACGTGCCTTTTTTCAGATGCATGCACACTACTGTCATGCTCCAGTGACAAAAAAGGTCCACTTTACAAATATCACAGATAATCTTTATGTTAAAGGAGAAGCAAAGTCCAGTTTGTGGTTAGATGAAAGCGAGTGTGTCAAACATAAACAAACACTTTTGCTAGGGGGAGAGGGCAGGGAGGAAAAATCAGTTGATAACTGGAAGTATGAGCAAGGTGAATGTCACATTTCAGCCGTGAGTGCAACAATAGACATCCCAACTCTTTAAGACTCAAGCCAGGCTCCCGTGTCTGCTCACTGCTAATGGCCAAAATAGCAGAGTTAGCCCTGAAGTTAGCTTCAGTGCTGCAGTAGGCAGATAAGTCTCCCCTGCTTCCTGGCTTTCATCAGGACTCTGCAGCAGAAGTCTATACTTTATTTGCAGCATTGAGTTATTTATTTCTGGACAAAGCGATGTTGAATCAGCCCAGAAAACACACATCATCACAATCACCGACAATCAAATCTGTCTGCAACAAATGTTGCCAGCCAATTTTGTTGATAACTATTCTTGGGTGGTAGAGGCGGCAGAGGGGGTCATCAAATCCAGCCTCATTTCATTGTGTGTTTTTGATCTGTTGACAGTAGTCATCAGCAGTACTTTGTATTAAGACGTTCAAATAACATCACTCATTTTAATATTTTTAATTTGAAATTCCTTAATCATTATGTGAGTACAGAATAGTATTGGCAGCAAGCAAATGCAAAAAAAAAGAAAAAAAAAAGCTAAAATGATGCCACTAGAAGATTTTTTTTTTTTTTTTTAACACAAGACACTGCTTCTTTAAAAGAACACTGCATGATCAGACAAGTTTATCTTGTTGGAAATATATTTATGTCTCTCATATGTATATTGAACTAAAAAACTTCACCAGATATCCTAGATATCTGCATTTTGAGTAAGTTTGAACTTATAAACTCACCAGGAGGCTGCCATGTTTGGTCTGCGCTGGTACTGTGACATCACCAGCACTCCTCACCGTTCCTATGCAGTAACCGATTTTCCAAACTGGCAATATGTTTTGCTGCTTGCAGCTGTTGCTGCCATAACAGGTGTTATTCCAGACACGAGTTTGCTGTGTGTTGGCTTTGTGTCCCTGTTGTAGAAGCCCTGTCATTCCTCCTAAGCTTTACGTCAATAAACCTCCCTACAAGTGACTGGATTCAGTGTAAGTGTGCCCGTAGCTTTTCAAAATAAAAGCATTATGTACATATGAAGGGAGTTTCTCCAAAGAAATGCTAAAGCGGTAACCTTGCAAAGCAGATGGATTCGCCCGTTTCCTTGTTTCTCACTGGCGAATCCATCTTGCAAAGCTCCCATCTGTACCGTTTGTGCCCGGTTAGAAAGTGACAGGACCAATCAGCGACGAGGGGCAGTATGTTCAGGTGCAGCAGAGTTGTGACGTAAACAAGCAGCAGCAAGAGCTGGTGCAGTTATGGAGGAAGAGATTAGTGTGGATGCTGCTGAAGCGCCAGTTTTATCAGAACTTAATAACATTTCTTCATTAAAAGAAGAACAAAGAAAAGCAGTGAGTTGTTTTCTTTTCAAAAACGACAAAAGTCGAGTACTTACATGTCTACAGTCGCCATGTTTCACGTTATTCCTCACTAGCTGCGCACGTACGGCTCGATAACAGCTACGTCACATGTTTTGTTGCTCTTATTGGCCCATAGAGATGTGACAGACAGAACGTTCATCCAATCACACTCCGAGTTTTTTCAAAGACTCTGCCTTTTCTCAAACATTTCCTATTGAAGCTTTCCCAGATGGATGTGTGAAACACATGGATGTGTGTGAACCACTGTGTTTATCTTTACCTGCAACATTTTGAAACGTGTGGAAACACAACGCTTCATAAAAAGAAGAAGATTGGGGAATAACTTTATCAAACAGACTCATTTTAGTTCATGGCCTTCGTCTAGCTCATCAAGAAACAGATTTTAAACATATTCTACCAATGTGTATGTAAATATTTGCTACAGAAAGGTAAATATGGCTCTGTATTTATCATTTTCTTGTCTAGTTTGACCGTTAACTGCTCATGCAAGAAAAAACAGAAGAGACCTCAAATACTAAAATTCTCTGAGTGTGAGACGTGCAGCGTCTCTGAGATGATGCCCTAACACTGGCTGCTAGTATGAAACAGCGGTAACCGCATAGGAACAGTGGGGAGCGCTATGGCTAAGTGATATCACACTACCAGTGAACACCAAAACATGTTGGCCTCCTGGTGAGTTTATAAACTCAGATTACTCAAAGTGAAGGTATCTGGTGTGTTTTTTAGTTCAATATACATGAGAGATACAAATCTCTATCCAACAAGATGAACTTGTCTGATCATGCAGGGTTCCTTTTAGTGATGCACGATAACTATTTTTTTGAACCGATAACCAATAACCAATAATTTCCTACTCCTGATGGCCAATAACCGATAATAACTGATATATTTTTTTTCAATTGTTGGTTTAACAAGAGAAGTTCATTTAAAGTGTTTATGCACATCTGAGGGTAAGAAGGGGTTACTATGCAGTGAGCAAAGATATTTATAACTAATTTTAACTAATATTACTCATGTTTTTCAAAAAACAAAGAACTACTCTGACTTTATAACTGTTAACTTATTTTAGTTAAACATTTGTGTACAAAGTACAACATACACAAACAACTGACATAGGTTTTCCCCTATAAAACCAAATAGTAACAGGCTGTTATGCTTAACAAATGGAGCCAGAATTAAATCAAGCTGATGTTTTACATAAAGATTCAAAATATGCACCAACATAAGTCATATCAGAGATAGGTTAAGAATGTAAAGTCCACCGTGGTATGTGGCTAACTTCTGTTCATAACGTGGATCAGACTGAACTAAACCATATCAAACAGAGCAGGCAGGTACACGTCTATGAAAGTAGAAATGGATCAGGAGACTGTCAGACTGATTTTGTTACAACGTTGCGCCTTTTGGCTCTGGCAAAATTTCTGCAGTTTTCAATGCCTGAGGCTAGTGGCTGCTGCCACTTCGTTTTAAAGTCGTTAGGATGATGACTCTTAAGTGACTTATAAGATCCGTCGAGGACTTCTTTCTACTCTTTGTGACCTTTGCAGGGCAAATTCTACACACACGGTTGTGTTAACCCCCCCATAAATACTGAATAATGCCACCGTGTTGTTAGCATTTTAGCCCAGGGGCTGCTACTTTCTCTTCTTCTTTGGTGCTTTAATAGCTGATCGTGTACTGCGGCGTCACCTGCTGTTTCGGAATGTGTAGTCTCCTGAGAAAGAAAACAAATGCCAGCACTGCCGTGCTGACAAAAAAATATATATATATGTTATCGGGGCTCATCGTAATGATATCGGACCGATAAGAATGACGTAATAATTTCCTGTTATTGGCCCAATAACTATTGGCCCGATAGTTATCATGCACCCCTAGTTCCTTTTAAACATATTAGATGCCTCTGTCTAATATGGGTGGTCTGCCTAAGTATGGTCTTTGTGTGGGAATCGCTGACTTTTCTTAACAGAAACAACTGACCAAAGTGCCTTACATGATAAATTATGATAGTAATAACTTAAAAAGAGCAGTACAGTGAAATGAAAGCAGAAAAGAACAACACAGAAAATTCACCCACAAACATATAAAAGAATGGACAATAATTAGTAGACTGTTGTAGTAGATAGACAATTATTGCAAGTATGATCAGAGTATTAATTTACACCAAGCTAAATGTCAGTACACAGTGTTTTCCACCACTAACTGTAATCCCACTTTTATCTGACAGTAACTTAGTGGTGTTTAATATAAAAGCCAAGGTATCAGTCAGTCACAAACAAGTTAATTGTTCAGTTATTGATAATAGGAAAAGAGAATCCTCAACAGTGACCACAATTTAAGCTGCTTTACAACAAATGTACAAATCTTAGAGGTTTGTTGAAACCTAAATATCTTTCAATTGCCACTTGAACACTGTGCCCAGGATCTACAATCGCTAGAAAAAGTATGTGAAACCTTTGAAATTTCTTGGATTTCTGCATAAATTGGTCATCAGATGTGTTCCGATCTTCATCTAATTCACAACAATAGACAAACACAGTCTGCTTAAACTAATACAAAAAATGATCTGTTTTCATGTTTTTATTGAACAAAACATGTAAACATTCACAGTGCAGGGTGGAAAAAGTATGTGAACCCCTAGGCTAATAACTGGTTGACCCTCCTTTGGCAGCAATAACCTCAACCAAACGTTTCCTGTAGTTGCAGATCAGACCTGCACAACTGTCAGGAGGAATTTTGGACCATTCCTCTTTACAAAACTGTTTCAGTTCAGCAATATTATTCAGATGTCTGGTGTGAATCGCTCTCTTAAGGTCATGCCACAGCATCTCAATCGAGTTGAGGTCAGGACTCTGACTGGGCCACTCCAGAAGGGGTATTTTCTTCTGTTGAAGCCATTCTGTTGTTGATTTACCTCCATGCTTTGGGTCATTGCATCACCCATCCTCTGTTGAGCTTCAGTTGGCGGACAGATGGTCTTAAGTTTTCCTGTAAAATGTCTCGATAAAATTGGGAATTCATTTTTCCATCAATGACAGCAATCCGTCCAGGCCCTGAGGCAGCAAAGCAGCCCCAAACCATGATGGCCCCTCCACCATATTTCACAGTTGGGATGAGGTTTTGATGTTGGTGTGCTGTGCCTTTTTTTGTGTGTTCCTTCCAAGCAACTCAATTTTGGTTTCATCTATGGACAGAATATTTTGCCAGTAGTGCTGTGGAACATCCAGGTGCTCTTTTGTAAACTTCAAATGTGCAGCAATGTTCCTTTTTGGACAGCAGTGGCTTCCTCCGTGGTGTCCTCCCATGAATGCCATTCTTGTTTAATGTTTTACTTATCGTAGATTTGTCAACACAAATGTTGGCATGTGCCAGAGACTTCTGTAAGTCTTTAGCTGACACTCTAGGATTCTTCTTCACCTCATTGAGCATTCTGTGCTGTGTTCTTGCAGCCATCTTTACAGGACGACCATGCCTAGGGGGAGTAGCAACAGTGCTGAACCTTCTCCATTTGTAGACAGTCTGTCTTACTGTGGACACATGAACATCAAGGCTTTTAGAGATACTTTTGTAACCCTTTTCAGCTTCATGCAAGTTAACAATTTTTGATCGTAGGTCTTCTGAGAGCTCTTTTGTGCCAGGCATGGTTCACATCAGGCAATGCTTCTTGAGAAGAGCAAACTCAAAACTGGTGTGTGTTTTTTATAGGGCAGGGCAGCTTTAACCAACACATCCAATCTCATCACATTGATTGGACTCCAGGTTGGCTGACTCCTGGCTCCAATTAGCTCTTGGAGAAGTCATTAGCCAAGGGGTTCACATACTTTTCCACCCTGCACTGTTAATGTTTACATGGTTTGTTCAATAAAAACATGAAAACATATCATTTTTTGTGCAATATTAGTTTAAGCAGACTGTGTTTGTCTATTCTTGTGAATTAGATGAAGATCGGAGCACATTTGATGACCAATTTATGCAGAAATCCAAGAAATCTCAAAGGGTTCACATACTTTTTCTAGCGACTGTATGTCATACTAACAAGCAGCATGTAAACTATATGAACCACTCAGTAACAAACAGTGAGGAAATTCATATCCAGCAGCCAGTGTACAGTCATATCTGTGAAAACATATTGCCATTATGTAAGCACAGTTATACAGATGATTCACTCAGCCATTTATAGATTTATTTTGAAATACATAAGGCTTTACACCAGCTCTTTTCAACTCTCTTTTTCTCATAAGGGTTGTCTTGTCTTTGAGTCCATCAAAATCTCCCTCTGTTCACACCTCTGGACTGACTTATTGCCTGTTGTAATAAAGGTGCTAGCTACTGATGTTGACTGACAGATGGCTAACACTACCAGCTCTGTGCATGTGTGTGTGTCTGTGTGTGTGATAGAGATACCTAGGGGCACAAACAACAACCTTAGGTGCAGGTCGTACTAGCAAGACATCTGTTGTTAGTGGTGGAAGGTAAGTGAGTTTGACAGAGCTTAGATTGAACAGGAGGCATTCTGCCAGCCAAGAGAAGACAGAAGCTGCACCACTACCAAAGACACAAACAAATAAACAAAAACACACACACACACATATATATATATACACTTATAAAACACTTCCATACACCCACAATCCCATTTAATGGCCATACATTTACATCAATGTTGTGAGTAGCAAGGGTTCGCTCAAGATGAGGCATGCCCCCATGTGGTCAGAGCTCTGAGCTGGGAAACTAAGCTCTGTCTGCTTCTCTGTGCATTTTAATGTTCAGCAGATTTCACACAATGCTGTATGATTCAGTTTTTTGTCTGCTGGGAGATAAGAAAATATGTGTAGCATTTGTTAATCAAACCACTGTACCATCTGTCTAAATCTCCCTCTAGTTTGACTAAGACTAAAATAGAGAAATAAAGGTAAAACATAATCAGATTCTTTGGAGTGCTTTCACAGGAATTAGATGTTTCAGTAAAAAGGTAATCTTGCTCAGAGAAGCAAATAAAAGATGCACAAATTACCTCTTTAAACTTAAAGCAACTGCAAGAAACATGTTTGAAAACCAGCAATTCAATTACTAAAAAAGTAGTATCACAGATCAAGAAAGTCTATGGATCAAATGAAGAGAATTTGATTGGGACGATACCTTTGTAACTTTCTTATGATACTACGAAAATCACATTGACACTTGTGTTGATACAGAGGCCACTCGAAAGGTTGTTTGCAGTCATGTGATCCTGATGATGCACAAGAGCCAGATGGAGGGCAGGAAGATAAGGACAGCCATTAGGAGGGAATGAGGAAAGTTAGTACTTTAAAGCTCTGAATAGACATGTGCACAGCAGTTATTATTAGAAAATGACAGTACGATGCTTACACGTCACACAGTGATGTTCCCAATCATTTAACTGATTGACCTGCTGTGGAGGAGATCAAGATCATAAAATACGCAGTTCTGCAGACCTCCCAGCTTCTACTGTCATCTAGCCAGATTGAGGGAGACAGAAAGACAAAAAAATGATGTGTTGTTTATTAATGAGCCTGTTCTACTAAACGGCTCATAAATGTGAACCACAATAGCTAGCTCTCATTTGAGCATTAGTTCGCTTTCCTATATTTTTTGTAGATCAGATCTCTAAAAAGAGACAGGTTTCCCGTCACACCAAACATGGCTGAATAGACATCAGCTGTGAAAACACGAGCAAAATGAGGATTAAATGTGCTCAACCTTTGTGGAAATGGACCACACACAAGACTCCGCTCATCCAGACAGATGTTTTTTTTTCATCCCTGCCTGCTGTTGTTCTTTATTTTTACCTGAATGTCTCACTACTGTCAGGATTTTAAATGAGCTCAATATTGTTTCTGTTTTTGCATGTTGAACAATTGGCATAATCATAATCATAAACCATGCAAAACTTTGGTATTTTGACAGTCTTTCTATATGCAGAAATCACTTCTTTCCCCCAAAGATAGAAATAGTGCAACATCATGTCCCGCCATTCCCCGGAGAGCTGTCTCTGGAACTCAACATTTGTGTTTTTGTGTGTTTTAATGCCTTTAAATGCTATCAGTAACGTACTGTATGTCACCTAGTTGTTCTAGGTGGCTGTAATGGGGGGGGGGGATACTTTGGCTCAGTAGTTACAGTCAGTTGTCCCACAATTGAAGGGTTGCGGGTTTTATTTATTTATTTTTTTATGCTAATTTTAATGTTTCTTATTTTATAAATTCTTCCCTTTACTGCTTTGTCTTTTATCTCTCTCTTTTTAACCATCCATCTTTTTAATTATTTAGTGAATTACTTTTTGAGTGCATTAGTCTCTAAATCTTTCTACCATTTTACCTTTTTGTCAATCACTTTTTTTACAATCCTGTAAAGCACTTTGAACCGCAATTGAACTTGTTTGAAAGGTGCTATATAAATAAAGTTTGATCGATTGATTGATTGAATCCTGTGAAGTCACATGTCAATGTCTTATCTCTCATACACAATATGGGTTGCCGTTTAAAGCACCTTTTTTTTTACATAGAATAGCTCATCAAACTGATGAGATTGTATCTTTTTTAAGCATTTGGTGATGAAAAAGTATTTAATATTTTTACCTTAGTTGAGATCTTTTTTCCTAAATCAAATAACAAAAATGATGTCTTATGATATTTGATTTTCAGGTTTCCATGTTTTCCATGTTTCTAGGGATGCATGTAAAACCTCAGTTCATGTCCTTGCCTGTGCTGTTGGCCAGTCCTCTGGGACCCCCCTCCAACATTTGCAGGTCTAAAGCATCAGTCACAGCATTACACACCATAAATGGGCTCTTCACACATACAGCTGCTCCATAAAGAGGGCTTACATAAGCGCAGTAATTCATAGATTCCTATAGAGTGTTAAAAATGAAGTCTGCTATAGTTTTCCTCTGATGCCATTGTCCTTATCACTAGTTCTGATTGTTATATTGTTTCCTGCTGCCACACTGGTCTCACATTTAATTTAAAGAGACTCCACTTGTGTAAACCTGCCGCTTGTTATCTAAAATAGCAAAACCACCTGGTAGCAAATGCACGTTTCTCAGTGTTTCATACAGTAGAGGATAATGAGAGATGCTGGCTGTCAGGCAGAAAGTTGGATGTGTTGAGGAATCAAGTGGTGTGTTTCCTGTGTGGTGGCCACCGCTGATATCCGCGGTGTGCCCGCAGCTACAGTGTGTTCCCTGTTTTATCACGCTCATCTAAATGAACCACACTCACAGCTGGAGAAAGGTGACCCGACTGCTAATCAACCACCAGAGAGAGTGTGTGTGTGTGTGTGTCCCTGTGTGTGTACTTGTGCTGCAGGACAGTTATCCACTCAGGCAGATGCTCGTATGTTGGGCAGTGTGCAGGTTCTTACAATCTGTCTCTGAACTGATCTCCAAAAATCCACTCTAAAAAGAGAGAATTCCACCGCTCACTTCTCTGCCAGTCCTCTGCTCCCTTTTTTTCCCTGCCTAACTCCAGCTGAGTATTAAATTCAGCAACTGAGAAGGTGACCTGCGTGCTCTGCCATAAAGAGCAGGAGAGCGGAGGAGAGGGAGGGAGTGATGGGGAGAGGGGTGAAGGAGGGGGGCTGAGCGCAGGCTGCTGGATCAGCAGAATCTGAGCGTTTAGAGACACACACAGATGTGGATGTGTGCGCGCACGCTTTCTCAGTCTCTCTTACACCCACACACACTCAGAAACATGCACCACACCCACCTCATCCTCTGTGGTGGGGAGGCGTCTGGGGAGCCCAAGGGCGAGCGTTCGGCTGTCACCCCACCCACCCCGCACACACACACGCACACACAACCGCCCCCTCCTCCTCCTATCCCTCTGTCTAACCCTCGTGTGAGCCGCACCCCAGAGCCACCACACAGCAAGACACAGACCTGCAGGCAACTATCACTGCCACACTGGAACACGTGTGTTACTAACACACACTGACTGATGCACACACTCCCCGTTTCACACAAAGCACTTTGATTCTAACACATAAATGTATAAAAGCCCCCAGTCTCTCTCCCTCCTTCTCTCTCTCTCTCTCTGCCTCCACTCTGTCAAATCTCTGCCTTCACACTAAACAGCTCCGTGGGGATTGGCAGGCAGGCGGGCAGAAAGGAAATAAATATGTTTCCTGACGACAGCACAGTTTTCTGACAGTATTCTGGCACTGGGCTGGGCTGCTGTGCTCAGACGGAGGCAGAAGGGAAGCGTGAGCTGTAAGTGGATGTTTGTTCTAACAATCGTCTGCTCAGGCTGCTCGCTCAAGATCCAAGCTGGGACTTTAATGTCTGAGCATCTAAAAGGACTTTTTTTCTTCTTTCTTCTTCCAGAGGAGCCTCCTCTGGCTACAGAAACACTGATGAACTTTTCGTTACTCTTATAAACATCTCCAGGCAGCACAGAGAACTATAGAAGGAATGCATACATTAAGATTTAGATCTTTAAAAGACTGAGAGCACAGAGAATATATCCTAAAGTCCTGAGGCTAGAAAAATACACATGAATTAAACTTAACATTTTCTTTAATGAACATAGCTGTTCAAATAATGGAACGGTTAAGTAAGACCCAAGCATAGTTGTTGAAATTACAGGCATAAATTTGAAGGGTTTCTCTTACAAAAAAAAAGGCTCATTTTCAGAGGCCTTTGTTGCATTTTTTTCATATTTCCTTCCCACTCCTAACTAACATTAAATGTGCAGTACATTGTTTAAAATAGATTATCCTGAATTTGGCTCAGACACTGACAAAATCTACTCAAAAAGCCCTTAACAATCTCAAAGCTTGCCACACGGTGCTGCATCGTAAACAACAGGAATCAGAGTAAGCTTGTTTTGTCGCTAACAGTCACTCACCACTCCTCTCTAACAACGTGTATATAGAATTTTTGACATCAAATATAATACTTTTAAAGACCTTCTCAAGGAAGACCCTGTTGCATCGTCAATTTCTAACAGCTACATTGCTGACAGTTATGTTAATGTTTCACTGCAGATTGTAAGATAAAAATACAACTACACATTACACGACATAAAAGCTTCACAGCAAAAAATGTTAACAAGTATCGGCCCCAGCCTCAGCTCTAACATCTTCTCCTCCAACCTCTGAGAAAACTTGTATTTACATATCATTTACACACACACCTCACTCAATCAGATTGTTAACCTGCTAGTGAAAAGACACAGCAGAGCCTTAAAGAATGCACTGATATCTTAACAGGCCAGGACATAAGCCAGTGTACAGTCTGATGTCAGTTCCATCAGAATCGCACTTTTGCTTAAAACTAAACGTAAAAAAGCAGGAAAACTAGCAAACAACCTCTTTTGAAAAATATAAAAATTGAAGGCAGCAACAAAATTTATCACCTTATAGTCTTGCATTCAAGACATTTTAATACATTCTAAGAGCCTCAATTTTCGCCCAACTGATGTATGAGCATCTTGTACTTTGAAGACCCTGCAGATACCCTGTCTAACCAATCCACATGCAAGAGGGTGACAAAGCTCACCTCTAAAAAATAATTGAGACGGCAAGAAACTGTGATGCACTTTTTTTCAAGATGGATGTGTAACATTTGTACTATAATTGTTGCACTGTGATCATGAGTGGTGTTAAGGAAGTTAGTATTGGCGTTGTCACTACCTGGTGCTTGCATGTAGAGAGCCTGGGTCTGTTGAAGGTGGCATGCTGTTGAGGCAGTGTGAGCCATGTGGTAAGATAGGTAAGATGACGTCTCTGTGTTGTCATGGTGGGTGGTGAGAGCTGGCATGGAGGGGGGTGGCTCTGGGGTGTCGTAGGACTAACTGGACAAAACACTGACGAAGGAGAGTTCCCACTTGATGACCCTGGTGAAGTGCAGGTTTCTTACTACCCATCGGTCTGCACGGTTGACTTGTGGAGGCAAATGGATTAGGGATTTCTTCACTGAGCGCTGATCCTCTTTATAGGGCACAAGTATCTTGTGTTTTATTCATTTCCAGATGGCAAAAAAAATCAAGGTTGTCACCAAATAATTTCATGGACAACTACATGACTCAAAACATAATTGCCAAAGCACCAAAAGCTCTGTAGAGTCCCGTTCAGACCAAAGTTAACTTTGAGATGTAACTGTTTTAGAACACGTGTCTTTCTTTTTAAAACTTTTTATATGGAAACTTCAGCATGGACACACTCCTCTCTCTTCCATCATCTGCACGTGTAAGCAGGATGAGCTGCACTATATAGGCTAATACATGAGATATTAAAGTACATAGGAGTCCACTTTGTCTGTAGAAAATACTTTTTTCGTGGCAGATATCCTCATTGCAACAAGACTGAGCTAGCAAAGCATTTTAGTGCATGTGCATTTTTTGTGTTTATACTTGCTGAGTGGCCACTGAGGAGTTGTACAGTAAAATATGACCTTATCGGCAATAACAGCAAGATGATAGATCTCACACCAGGTTTTTCAGATAAAGTCACACCTTTACAATAAGCAAAACAGAAAAATAAACTCACACAGAGTTATATTCAACACTACTGTCTTCTATCTATATACATATAAACTACACTTTTGAAATTCTTAAATATTTTACAAAATGACAGAGCTACAGTAACTTGTGAAATTCTGTGACAAGGTGTGTCACCTCTGGCAAGAACAAAGCAGAGAGTCCTCCTCATAGCAAGGCCATACTTGCTGATAAAGAACACACACTATGTGTCCTTTAGGAGCACCCAAAGTCACAGTCAGGAACTCAAACTCAGTGGGTAACTTCATCTATTGTGCAAATGTGTCTCACATCAAAAACAACAACAATCCACCAAAAACATGAGCAACAGAACCCCTGCAGGGTTCACTATACACCGCAAAACACCTTAACACAACTAAACACATATAAAACACATGTAAACACTGATGTGCATGATGGGAAAGTTCACCCACACATCCCCTAGATTAGAAGTCCCAGGGGATGGAGCTTGGATTACTTTACAGAGTTGGACTAACACTGTTGGATCAACACTGTCAAAATACTCCAACACTGAAGACCATTTCCACACAGAGTGGAGTTAAAATTACGCCTTACTCTGAGACGTTAACATTGCTGTGTACAGCAGCTGTTAGCTATGTGTTACTGTGTAGTCAACAGAGTCAAGTTAAATGGGACATATTTAACCCTTTTAAGACAAGTTTATGTTGGTGTCAGAGGTCCCAAAAACATGCCTGTGAAGTTTGTTTCTGAGAAAACACTCCAGTATTTGATTTTTGCATGTCTAAAAACCCCTCTATTTCAGCCCTGCTCAGAATGAGCTGTTTCTGTGTCTGTAGTTTTAAATGTTAATGAGCTGTCTAAATCTGCCCCTCTCAGGAAATGAATGTGGCTTTCCTGATCCTCGCCAGCTGAAAGGAGGAGAGGGGGGCGGAACTTTCTTCCAAGCAGGGAGGGCCAACCGAACCTGGTGGCGGGGCTAACTCCCCACATGACATCATGAGGGGAAAATCTGAGAACGGCTTGTTTCAGCACACATTTTCTGAAAGGTGGAGAAAGAGAGTGGGGAGGGAATGGATTTTTCTGGTACTTGAGGGGGTTGTAGACAGGCCAGGGACACATGTTTTTGTAAGAAAAGCCTGAAAAGTGATCTTAGCATAATATGTCCCCTTTAAAGTACAGTTACTCTGGATAGAACTTACTTAAGTAGAAGATTTGAGTCAGAATGTCAAAAGACACAAATCAAACTTTATGTGACAGAGTTCATCTTAATAAACTTGTCAATAACTGTGAAACAAACATGGTGTGGTTGTCAATTATGATGTATTAACTTGAATTGATGTATTAGTAGACAACGTTATTTCCTCAGCATGCTTTTGCTTTCTGTTTGTTTTCAAACAGCATTACAATCTGCTGTTTTTGCTGCAGGACTGAGGAGATGAGCAGTTTGAGTCTGCTAATTTCTCCATCCAACATGACTCACTGATACCAAGATGGGCTGAAAGGCGGATATACAGAGGGATGGAAGGAGGGGCTGGGATGGCAGATGGGTCACAGAACATTCGGGACAAGCTGTATCAAGGTTGCTCTGTGTGAGTGTCTGTATGCGAGTGTGTCATACAGGAAGGAAGCCCAACCAGCCGGTGCAGTTTGCCCATCTAATCAGATCACTGAGAGAGAACGAGAGGGAGAGAGAAAGTGAGAGAGACAAAAAGAAGAGGAGAGACCTCGGAGGAACAGATGTAATTTCAGAGCCCCCCCCCCAAAAAAAAAAAAAAACACACAGAGCTTAAAATGCTCTTGATCACATTAGCCGGCCATCACAAAATAGGATTTCTGCACTGCCACAGTGACTGGCCATTACAAATTACTTAGGCACTGCAGACCCGTAACTCAATAGGCAAAGGTGGGTGGGGAGGGCAAGGAGGGCAAACAGAGGGGCAGAGATGGGGGATCAATACTTATCAGTTATAATTATATCCTTCCTCCCACTTGTCCATCCTTCCCTCAGCTCCTCACCCTGCACCCTCAGTAAAGCACATATCTTACATTAATCATGGGGAGATTTTTCTGCTCGATAAGATAATTAACATTAAAGGAGGGTGATGATGTCAGGCAGTGGTCCAGCACTGAGGCTCACAGTACATACCAGGCTGGAAAAAAGCTGAAGGCGGCACACACAGGTGTAAAACAGGCTGAGTGACAATGCGTAACAGCATCAGTCTAAACTGAATTAAAAGGACTTCGTTTGAAGAAAAGAGAGAAAAATAAATAAATCAAGAAAAAATCCTTTGTTGTATGTTATCTATCAGAGGCAAATAAAAGCCCTGAGAAATTCATCATAGCAGTCTATTTGGACCGTAGAAATCAACATTATGTAAAGCGGCTGAGAGTGCAGCGGGTAGAAGGATAAAATGGAAAACAAATAAATCATAGGAAGAAAAACAACACTGTTTGTCCCTTATCTCTACCTTTGTACCCTTTACCTTGTTCTTGATATTCTCTTTATTGTTTCACTTTTACCATTGTACTTTTTTGTGACTAACTGATTGTGAGTTCAATCAAGAAGCCCTTTATGATTGATCATGTGCTAATTAGATTTCATATATATCAAGAGTATCTTAAGCCAACATCAAGACATCATTTACTTCAGGACTGAAGCAAGCAAGCTGGTCACAAAGAGGGGAAAAAGGTATTGATGAGTCTTTGAAGCCTTTACAATAGGTACAGTATTTAATGCTTTAAAGCAATGATGTTTAACTTTTCCATATAAAAATTAGTAGTTTCAAAGTTGATCTAACAGAACAATAACTTTCACCGAAAATAGTGTCCATCCCGTTTTCACAGAGTGCCTGGTTGCAGCTTTCACTGTTCTTAAGTGTGTATTGCTTTGAGGCAATAGTTCAAACACCTTTAAAACAAGCCAGCTAGCACATTTGAATGCTGCTTGATATAATAGCTGAGGCTGACAGATAAACGAGGTTGGTGACGGATGAAACAAAGAAAAGAAAATGGGGACAGACAGAGCCACACAAAAAGCAACAAGTGTACACCCCAGTAGGTATTACTCAGAACTAGGACTGGGCGATAGATCGAGTATACTCGATGTGTCGCTGCTTTTGCCATGCTCGATGTATAACATGACTATATTGCAAACATCGGGTATAAATTATTTGGAAGTTTTGAGCTGTCAGCGTGCACTTCTCGCTGGAGATTCGCTTCTCTCATTGTCCCTGAACGGATCTCTCTTACAGCAGAGCTCACTCACCCGTCCATCCAGAACACTGTCCTCCAAGCATGCACGTGTTTTAGTCAGCAGAGAGAGAAGCATGGGTGTGAAGGAAGTATGTGAGTTAGTGGTGTTCAGAGATGGACAACGAGAAACAGCCCGGGGTCTGTCATCTGGCAGAAGTTCAGATTTAAAAAGAAAGACACTCTCATGTCACGAACTTGTCAGAAACTGGTCCAGAGTGCATCTGAACAGAAAATGGACTAATGTAAAAGTATATGTGATTCTAAATGTCTCACTAAAGTACACTCTTTTTTAATGAGTGTATTTAACTAATTAGATATGTTTACTCATAAGGAAAAACAATAAAATGCCTCCACTTATCACATTTGATTACACCCATCTTTATTGTCATTATTATTGTAGAGCTTACTTAAAGGTACGGGGTATAAAATTGAGAATATTAGTGACATCTAACAGCCACATTCTACATTGTTATGCTCACTTCTGGTGAGCCAACAGACAACTAGTGGAATTTTTAAAAATCAGGGTATCTATTATTTGGTTCTTTCTGTGTTACTGTAAAAACATTCAAGATGCAAAAATCCAAGATGGTGGAATCTGCGGAGAGGGCCCTACCCTTGAATAAAAGGCTTATTCTAAAGTTAATAAATTTAAAAAACAATTTAATATTCAGGTGATGAAACATTACTTTAGACAGGCCTATTATAGTATGTATCAATTAAGTATGTTCTACTAAACGCTACTAAGTGAAATATTACACAATGTACCTTTAAAGCGGCTGTTACACTCTAACATGTTTGCAAGGCTTAAATTTGAACTTTGCATAAAGAGTGAAGGGAACAGAAGTTTTTGGGAAAGTTAGTGTTTTGTTTTGTTTTTTTTAACCTTGCAAAACCAATGATTGGCCAGATTCCATGTCCGTCAACAGGCAGATCCAACTTGCAAAGCTGCAGTCTGAAATGTTTGTGTCTAGCTGCTGAATCGATGGACCAATCAGCATCATTTAAGAAGAAAAAGGCAGTAGCTACAAGCATGGTTTAGTTGTACAGCAAGCTGATAAGCAATGGCTGCCAGTAAAGCAATTAGCTCAGGTGTAGCTATATCTTAAGTCTTTTTTTATCAGAACTACACAGCCTTTTTATTAAAAGAAGGGTAAAAAAAAAACTGCACTGAAGATTTTCTAGGTAGGAAAAAGATGTTTGTGCTCCTCTCCCAACCAGCTTTAGCATTAGTATGACGACCAACTGGCTCCACTAATAGTGACCAAAGCAGCATCTGACTGTCAAGCTCACGTCCTGTCATTCTGATTGACCTGTACTTACACATAAAAAATAATAAATTCAGAATCTTCATCCAATCATCCTCTGAGATTCCCTTTAAAGGTTCATCTCTTCCTTATCACAGACTATGAGTAGTTAACCAGATGGATATGAAACACATCCATGCAATGGATATATGACACAGTCAATCTGGTTTGTCAGTTTACATATTTCTCTCTTTATCACTTCAACAGCCAGCCAGCTGGATGCAAACAACGGCAGCTGGAATACCTTAAATATCTTGCATTTGCATGTGTTTGTGCAATAAAAACAGTCTGTGTGAGTACATACAAGCGCGGTTGCATGTTTTGTTTTAGGGCTCATCAGCTGAGCCAGCCCAAAGAAATATCTTCTTTAAATACTGAACTGTGCAAATAAACAAAATGCCCAAGATACAGCTTTACGCTCTGATGATAAATAGCAGGAGTAAATATTGCCTAAGACGGCCATTAGAACAGGAAAAGGTGAAAGAAAATGACAGCTAAAGAGGAAGAGCAGGAAAAAAGATGTATTGTATCAAGCATTAAACTTCATTTCAGTTTGACACCTGCCTCTTTTTCTCTCCGCTCACATGTGAAACACACACACACAAACCCACACCCACCCACACACACACACACAAATGAACTCCTTTGCCCACGCAACCACAAAAAGGGAGCATGTCTGCAACATTAACACCAGACTTATTAGAGGTTAATTAGGAGAAGTGGTTTGGAACTAACTTCCTGATGTAAAGCACTCTGGAGCGCAGAGTGTCTGCTGAATGGCCCTAAGGTTGGATTTTAAATCTTACTGAAGCTAAAACTGCCCCTCAGAGTTTTGTTTTCCTTCCTCACAATCGCAGCTAATGACATGCATATACACAGCTAAGGACATGACAGTGGAAGGTCGCTAGTTCAAATGCTGCGACTAGCTGGGAAAAGCTGGCTGAAAGAGGAAATGGAAAAAAAAAAATTGCTCTTGCCTCTAACAACTTCTGTCAAGGTGCCCTTGAGCAAGGCTTTGCCTGAGCTGTCTGAATGTGTGAAGGGATAATCTCAATATGAGGAGAGGAGAGAAAAGGAGAGGAGAAATATGGAGGAAAGTAGGAAGAGGACGAAGTAAATCTAGAGGAGTAAATTGAAAGAAAAAAAACATTGAAACAAGGCATAAGAAGAAAGTGGCATGGGGAAGTGAAGGTTGATATAGAGTACGAGGAAAGACGTGAGAAGGAGAAAGGCCATATTTTGGGAGGAGAAGAAGCTTGAACGGGTCTCTGGGTGGATTAACTCCTCTTTTCTAATGACTCCCTAATGGCCGAATGGTCAGAAAAGCCGCTAGTTGCTCCACAGGGCACAGTCAGGCCAAGAAGGCCAGCTTTTTGACTGACAGCACACAGACTAAGTCCAGCATTGATCTTCAAGTCAGATGTGGAACTTGGCCTCTCAAGGCTAAATGGTAGCGACAGGGAAGCCATCCATTATATATGATCGCTCCCTGTGGAGGATTAGCCTTCACATAGTTGTGAAGATAAAAGGGAACATTGGCTCGAAGCAATTCTAATTGTTCTGTTTGATGAAGACAAAGACACACAATGGAGGGAAGAACACTGGCGATATGGAAATACTTTAGAGGTCATGAACTGTGGTTGTTGAGAACAATAGGTAATGGCAAGGTAATGATGAATGAGGCCTTTAAAACTTACTGCCTATACTGCACATGCTCGTTTACTTGGACATCTAAGCACAGACGCTCACACACATACAGAGGGACCTGCAAGAGGAGGTGTATGCGATAGGTTCATTAGTCAGTGTGTTGTGTGGTAATAGCGTGGGACAGGTGATGGAGCAGGGTGTGATGATGCATCAACAACATCAGCCCTGGGTGGTGCCACCTGCAGAGGTAGCAGATGGCACACATGACTGGAGAGGAGCCATATACTCACACAAACACACACATTCAAACTCATAAATACACACAAATTATATCCACAAAAGAGGCATCTTTGGTGTGGAAATCTACATTAATGAGGATGCAGGTATGTACATTCATCCATACATACACATTTAATGTGCAAATTCATTTTTAGCATAGAAAGACAAGCCCAAAAACTATATAAACTTTCTTTCTAATCTATCCTTAAATAGTTTTGTTTGGATGTCTTTTTGCAAAAAGCAATTGTCCTTGTCCTTGTAAAAGTCGTAGGAGGTAGTTGTCACCCCCACCGCCTTCCCCACCACACTGCCTTCTTTTAAATAATGTTCCATGCTGCCATGTCTTTCTTGCACTCAATTCCAGCTCTCACAAAGAATCTCATATGGGCACAGAGTTAAAGTTTAAATAGGCTGCTATAAAGTTGCATACACACCATTAATGTCCCTGTAAAATTGCTATTGCATAAGTTATCAATAGCCTTATTTAAATGCACCACCATACCAAGGGAAGGACAGGATAGCAAAATCCAATATGGTCTATGTTTTGCACAAAGAATAAAGCGTAATTGTTGCAAATCTCAATCAATTCTCCCAGCCGGCCTCTCTTTCTCTCCTGCTGGCTAAATGCTATCTTTCAGTCCCTCTTCCTCAGAACTAGTAATTTCATGTAATCACCAAAGTGATCAGAAGAAGGTACGCTGGTGCTCAGTCAAATATCAGCTATCTCAATCAGGGCCGACACATCCCCTTTCGGTGGAGCAGGAGAGGTGTGCCTGGAGGCTGGACGTGACATTTGGTTGGCTAAAATTAGCATAATCACTCTGATGGGGAGCCAATCACGACAATTGCTGCAACAATACGACTGATTAAAGCTGTGGGAAAAACCTCATCGTGTAATCAAGTTTCAAAGAGCTACTGTACTTTTTGACTGTCTTTGGTGCAAATGCACATGCAGATACACACATACACACATTTCTCCTTGTGAATTCCTCCTAATCCAATTCTGCACTGCCATATCACTGCAGTAGTTCAAAACTGTGAGTAATTTCCCTGTCAGTTAAATTGAAATTTAAATTAAAAAAGTAACACTTAAAAACAGTCAAACTTGAGCACAGTGTATTTAGGAAGGCTAAATCAAACTCAAAGCTACTTAAAATCCCACTGAAATGTGTGTCACTTCTTGATGATCATGGTTATGAGGAGAAGCAGTATTAAATTGGTTTGTTGAGTGTGACTATTTGTTTTTGCTGACATGGTTACACAATAATCCAGTCGAGGGGTTATGTGCCAGTTCACCTGCACTACTCCCAGTAGATACCATCTGTCCACTGTGCTGGTTAATGGGCAGTTGAGCATGAACAGCAGGCCTGTTAACTGGCACATCAGCACCATCTGGTGATGGGTGGCTGCATTGGAGATTAGTCGCTACATTTAACCAGCATCATGGGCCTACTAAATAGTTTAACTGACTAGTAATTGTCATGCTGACAAGCAAAGGCTGATAATGTTTCATCAGCTTTTCACACACTTTATTTGTTTGGTTGGTTTTTGTCTGATAGTTTGTTTACTTTTTTTTTTCCCTGCAGCATTAACCTCCAATGTCCAGCACTCTAAGATGAGGACACTACATTTTGGGTTCCCTTTTCAGAAATTAGACCTGTTAGGCTCATTGGTGGACACTCTGTCTTCCGTCTTGTGATCACAATAGCACATTACAATTATCATTAACCATTCAAGATGGCTGCATTCTTGCCAAAATGCACTTCAGACACTCTCAACACAAAACTGATTTTATGATTGAAATGTATTTATTTATGCCTGCAAACTCATGCTGAAGCATGACAGGGAAAAAGCACAAATGTCTATCATGAAAAGCTTCCAGTGCTGTTCTTTGCTTCGGTCCAGTTCTAAAAAAACTTCCGCTATACTGTAGCTACATCCAAGCTAAACCAGCACAGGGGACAGCCATGGCTACCCTCCCTGTACAACTAAACTCTGCTGTAACTACCGCCTCATTCTCCTCAAATGACGCTGATCGAAAGGTCAGTTTTCACACTTGGCACAATCATTTCTGGCTGGAATTTTGCATGATGGATTCGCCTGATGACAAACATGGAATTTGGCCAATCCATCTGCTTTGCAAGGTTAATAAGTGTGTGCTCTTAAGAATATTCCTCACAAAGAAACAGCACATGGAAGAAACCAGATTGGTTTTGTCAAAGCTATCTTAAGTAAAGAGAAAGTCTGACCTTGATCCACACTCATAATGATATGACCCTAAAGATTCTTGAGTACCATGTCAAAGCCATGAGTAGCTCATCAGAAATGTATGCTGCAGCAACTGGAGCCTAACCAACCAGTGGGGGAGGAGAGAGAGCAAGCGAGGCAGTCAGCACTCGTGCAGAGCAGACTGCTTCATTTCTCCGGCACCTTCCCTTTGTTGTAAATAAAACATTATTTCAGATGTTCAATTAAGATAAGTACCCTTAATTTAAGACCTCAGTCAATGTGCTGCCATCATTATTCAGCCCACAGAGCACCCGGGCCTCGGCTCCAGCTCCGGCCTAGCACACAATCACTCAGGGGCCTCGGCGAGCAGGGGGAGAAATCGCAGTCAATTTCAGAAGCGCTCATTTGCTTAACAAGGGGGAGATCTGAAGGAGCTGAGGGGAGAAGAGGAGAGGAGAGGCGTCATGCTTAAAGAAGAAAATGTGTTTAATTTCAGCGAGCAGTTGAGTCCAAAGTTAGTTTTAAGACCAGAAGGTGCTACTGTGAGCATTTGCTGCAAAATCCAAACCTGTAAACAACTTCCAGGGCAGATACATCAAGTCCTTGACAGTGTAAAAAGCTTCTGAGCTCTCATCAGATTGTGCGAGGACTTTGTTTGTACTTCGTTACAGCGCTGATACAAGATTAGATAAACAATGTGCTATCTGCACTCTGCATCTGTTTGACTCTGCAAAGTGCACTTTCCAATTCTACTGATGACCTTCGCGGAGGGCTCGTCGGCAGAACTCAGATGGAAGTAGAACAAAGGACAAACCTGTCGGAGGATGCATGCATTTACACACATTTATATATTTCTCTGCAAGACATTATCACCTAATGTCAAAAAGAGATCAGACCTCACACAGACAATTCTGTACATAAAAGCAGCCAAGCAAGAGGCAGTTCACCTCCTCAAGGAAAAGAGTCAAGAAAATATGTTTATATAAATATATGAAGGTTAAACGAGAAGAATAATTCAGCAGGACTCCTGAGTGAACAGGGAATATGTATTTAATGACAGACAGAAAAACAAAATAAGCCCAAGTATGCTGTGTTCCATCCAATAAATGCAGCATTAAGAGGATCTGCTGCTCATTGAAATGCAGTATCCATCAGTTTAATACCTCCCTGAAGGGTAACAGTGAGCTCTTGTACCTCTGGAGGCTGAACAAAGTAAATGCTCTGAGGGCCTGTAGGGGATCTAAGAGCCGTGGTCACTGGAACCAAAGTGTCCTAAATATAGCTCTGCTTGGCTTCACTCTGCATGGCTCTGCTCCATGGCATCAGAGACAGACGGGTTGGTCATCCCATGTTCTTCTGACACACAGACGGACAACTGTAAAAATCTGCAGCATAATGAAAAATTAGATTTAATTTTGCTCTTGTATTTGTTGTTTAGAATGTTCCTTTAAAAAGCTTAGTATTTCTTCTAAAGAGTTCACTGTAGCAGTGCAAACACGTTTCTTGCAAGACCTCGCTCATCTATTCCTAGCAGATCTCACCTTCTTTACTTCAACTAGTGTTAATTAGCAACCTCATTAGCAAAAAGTCATGTGAAAACACTCTGTGCCTTTATCTTCCACTAGTTCTTATTTTGTAGAGGAAGAAGATGAACAGGCTGGTAGTTTAAATGAAAACAATCTCCTCACACTCACATGATGAATGCTTGAAATTGGGATGAAACCTTTCAGTCTCATCAGATATCAAACAGCCTTTCTGTTTACATCATTTACATAAAGGGGCTCCTTCAAGTGCTTGAAACAAAACAACAAGAGAGGGCGTTGGTGCCAGATGAAGAGGGAGAGACAGGCCAGAGGAAGAAAGACGGGCTGGAGAGACAGTGAGGGCACTGACAGTGATAGAAACTGCCCAGGCCTCTCCCTGGGTCTCCTGAGTGGCAGGGTCTGTGCCAGCCTGTCAGCCTGTCTGTCATCACCATTGCTTAGTATTCTCCTTAAGACCATCTGCCTGCTCATTATACACAGGCTCCTGTTCTGGACTGACATGTTTTCTTTACATCGATATTTTTCATTGCAGCTCAAACATCCCCCACCATTCCCCTCTGAAGAACGGGAGGGCAGTGTGCCTGCCCGTGAGGCATACTTTGAGATGGAATAATATTTCATGAGAAACTTTCTTTATCCTGGGTGATGCCGTGATACGATATGGACAGAGAAAACAAACGACCACAACGTGTTTTATCACTGTGACAGGGAAAAAAAAAGGCTGAATACAGTAACAACTCTACCTGCTAGCCCCGACAATTCTTCTCATATCTCAATTGCTTTCACAAGCAACTTTAATTTCCTCTAAAAGACGACATTATCAGGAGCCAAGGTTAAAGGAACGAGCCAATTTAATAACGATCTTAGCTGTGCTATCTTACCGGCTGCAGGATAAAGCAGCCAGCCAAAACAAGATCAAGAAAAAGTGCTATTAGTACTGCAGAGTCATTGTGTCTTTGGTGAGCTATGGGAACTAAGAAAGAGTAAAATGCTACAAATAACAAGCTATTTCTGGGAAAGATATGAGATTATAATTGGAGGGGAGCCTTTTTTAAAGGGAAAAGAAAGAGCAAGATTAAATCACATAGTTCTCATTAGGGATGTGCATTTCACTGAAAATTAACATTTGAGAATCATTGGCAATGCTCTGAAAATAACTCAAGCTATTGCTAATTACTTATCTTGCTTAGATGGGGTGATGGTTAAGCTCAGTTGGTAGCGTAGACACCCATAAGCAGAGGCGAGAGTCCTCAACTAACTGACCGCAGGATCCATTCCCAGTCTCTGCACTGTTTGGTGCATTTATTCCCCAACTCTCTCTCCCCATATTTCCTGTCTTTCTTCAGCTATCCGATCAAATAAATGCAAAATGACTCCCCAAAAAAGTTGAGTTTGGGGCCCCAGTTTGAAACTTAAAAATAGTCTGAGGCCCACCACGACTCTCCTAATACAAAAATTCATATTTTATTTTAAACAAAAGAATTTTTTTTAATTGAATGCTTTGTTTTCAGAGACATTAAATTTACAAGGAAAGCACTAGAGGAGTCACAAAGAACTGCTGACGAGGGACCACCTTTATTATCCTTTGATCAGGCATCTGTAAAGTCCCCTATATTTTCTTTTGTTTTCTTTTTTTGTAATATCCATCCCTCTAAGGTCCATTTTCGCACCAGAGCTGTATGGTCTGCTTTAAACAAACCCTAGTTTGCTCCTCCAGATACTCTGGTTTGTTTGGTGTGGTGTGGAAGCTTAACCAACTATGATGTGGATCAAACAATTGAGCTCTGGTCCGTTAAAAACTGAGGTCTTACTTTGCTTCCAAACAAACCCTGGTGTGGTTCATTTGAGGTGTGGAAGCAAAGATGACAAACTTGAGAACCAAAGGCAAAGTATAATGATTTACAGAAATATATGTTTTAATTCATTAAAATACATGCTGGGCATCTGTGTAACCACGGCACCACGTCAGAGTCTCGCACTCTCATTTAGGCTCACTGCCTTCTTCGGTACTGGTTCAGAAGAAAAAAAGAAAATAACCATCAGAGGAAGATGGATTTCCAGTTTCAACAACCACTTGACATTGGACAGTTTGGTTCATTTGACCAAGTGCAATTTCAGCCCTGGACCGAGTCCCCCAGGCCGAGTCTCCTCGACCATCAGGTGTGAAAACGACCTTAATGTACTTTGTGACTCTGCTAAGTATTTCCTAGCAGCATTAATGTCCCTGAAAGCACAGATAAGTTCTAGTAATGAAAATGGGAGCAGTAAATCTTCTGTTGATAGTTTGATAGAAATCAGAATGGGAAACCCACCTTTCAGTGAATGTTCACATGAACATGTGTGATAAGACCAGGAGTAGCTACAACTGTTCTATGTTACACTTGGTGCACTCGGTGTAAAATTAAGCCTATAAGTTGGTCGTAGACCCGTCAGACATAGGAGACAGGACCAACTTTATTACTCGTAGCTAGTGCACTCAGCTCCAGAATACTGGAAATAATGCTTTGCACATCGGCTCTATAAAACAGGTGAGTTGAGGGGCAGCGTGTCCAAAAAATATCCAAAGAAACTCACAGAAACTTGCAAAAAAAAAAAGTACTAACATGTTACAAATGTATAAATAAATACTTTTGCAAGTAAGACAGTGTGCAGGAATTTCTTCAGATTTTTTGTTGGACAAATCAAAATACTATAAAACCAGTTTGTGCTATAAGTTCACTGTGCTTGTTTACATTTGAGCAGTAGAACAAGGAGAAGAGGAATAACTAATAACTAGTTCTGGTGCTGGCTAGAAAGGGTGAAGATGTAATTGTTTTGCACATTCCTGAAACAGTTTTAAACTATTAGAGATGCACAATTTTATAGGTATGATACTGGTATTGACAGATTTTAGTTTGAAAAGTTAAATATTGCTATGGGCAGATATGTAAATTTCTGCAGATATTTCCAACCAATACTTTGGGGGAAAAAATCTGCCTATATCAGTATTCTGTATATTATCTTTTTATTTGTTCATTCCCCAAACTTTAAACTGTGTGTTTTATGGAATACAGTTTGAGGTCTGAACTACAGTTATATATCAGTATCAATATCTAAAAATATTTTGCAAATATTGGCAAAAAACATTTAATATTGTACATCCCTAAAATCTATTTCAAGGACTGAACAACGTGAAGGTCACAAACCCAAGATATGTGCTATTTTGAGCTTACCTTTAACAAATATCTGGAAAAATATCTCTCAGTAAAGCCTGGACAGAAATCTGTCTCCTGTGATTGGATGTGAGCATTGTTTTCTGTTAAAATACACTGTTTGGTGGGACTATTCCCACGGAGTTTGTGCTTTCATGTATCCTATTCCATGTTATCTGTCAACTTTTCAAAGAGAGGAGGGCTGTCAGTGGTGCCAAAGACCCCATACTCGCTGTGTCACTCTCATTATAAGCTTTAAAAAACAAGACAGATATTCAATTTAGATAAGTCCCCAGACCATGCTCGCCTCGCCTACATGAGACAATGCTCTATTTCTCTCCACCATGCTCCACAGAACATGGATGCCGCATTGTCCCTCACTCCGACAGGGCTAAGCAAAGGAAATTTCCAATTATGGATCCAAAGGACAGTGAGGAGAAAAGCAATTGAGAGAGAGTTAGAGTGAGAGCAAAGACAGGGAAAAGACAGGGGAGGTACCTTTACAATGAGCCACTGCTTTTGCTGGGTCGCCATGTAGCTTTTATATTTTTTCTAAACTCTGACAGAGCAGTTGATTTCCACAGAGTGTCAGGCTACTCTGGAGTGTGGGAGAGAGACGAAGAGACAAGAGACTCAGACAGACAGAAAAAAATGGCAGTGTGCAAAAGGAAAGGTATTGACAGCAGGAACAGAGAAAGTGCATCTCAGAGTTTTCTGGAAATCTCCTGTAGAGTGAGAAATAATTAGGCATGAGGAGAAATCCTGACTGCCTGTATATATAAAAATCTGCTTTGTGTTATCTACTGGCATTCAAGCTAATAAACACATTTTTTTAATGTGCTGAATCCTTAGCATGTCATGAGGCATCATGGTGACAACTAATAAACAGTAAAACTGTCTAGTTATAATCTTCATCTGCAATCACAAACAACTTTTTGTCTGCCTTCTAATGAGTCTCTTTTTGTTTTGATGTTTTAGTTCATTCATAGAGGCTGTGCACCTGATGTCACAGTAGCCAGAACTCAGTACACTTACACTCACAGAGTGCAACTGTAGCCAAGGGGGTTTGAAGGGTTTGAAAGAACCAGGTTTACGAGGTGAGAGAGGGAGAATGGGGAAATACATATGCAAAAGGAGCCACAGCTTGGATTTGCACCAATACTGCCAGCTTGCAAGAAAACAGCCTCTGTACATGGGGCACATGGACATAACCACCCAGCTGTTGGCAACCTGAAGCTCAAAACACATTTTAAATAGTGAGGGAGCAAAATAGCAAAATGTTCTACTTGTTGCTTGGAGTGGCAATGAGCATATTGCTAAGTGACAAGGTTAGTACTAAGCCAAAATGTTCCAACCAAAGAATGATTAAAATTGAGAGTTGTTGTGCCATTAACTGATTCAGTATGAGGTCTGAGCTTTCTTTTCACACAAAACAACCAGAGAGAAGCACATAAAAGAGTGCAATTCAGAGAAACATCCAGAGCCAAGGCATGAAAGTTGATCTGAAGTTGCCATCTACAAACAAAAAAACAGGATATTATCATAAACTCTGATCCTCCAAAGGGGCAAATGTAAAACAAAGTATACAGTTGATAGATATCTTTCCCTTTTAACAGAACTATTTATACTTGGTTTGTTATTACTATCCTTACTGGTGGACAAATTACAGTAGGATGTTTTTGTATTTCTGTCCAAAGGAATTCTTGTCCATATGGGTGAAATCATGGGTCTATTCAAATAGTCCTCTACGAAGGTTCCTAATTAATGAAAACAGTCTGAAAGGAAAGGAGCTTCATTGCTTCCTTTGCATCAGCTTTGTTCAAAGTGATGCACCTTCCAAACATTCATCAAAACGAATCATTAACATGACTCAAATATTCTGGGTTGGGTATCGTTTGGATGTTTTCAGAATGTAGTGCAGTGTAAGTGCCTAAATAGTGACAGAAAGAATAAGTCCCAGGCCATGGTTCTAGGTCTAGGACTTGGTGTGACTGCTTCAGATTCAGCTACTGCCACACAGTGCATGCTGGAGGTCATCAGTTGAAGAAGCCAACAGAACTACATCATCTGCAAAAAGCTCAGATGGAATTCTGTCACCAAAAACTCTTCTCCCCCTGGCTGTGCCTCGCCCAACACACACCGGGAACGTGTCCGACTTAGTGCCAAGGTTGTGAACATCTTGGTTATACAGAGGCCAGTGGCTCACCACAGCGGCCCAAGGACCCCATATTACCTCAGCACCCCCCACATGACCCATCATGGGCCACGGATGCAAGCAAAGTCCACAAAGCATGAGCATGAGCTGGATGAGCAAACTCCCATGCTCCACCAAAGAGTCCTGCAAGGGAAAAGAGCTGGTCCCACAGCCAGGATGAAATCTGCATTGTTCCTCCTGTATCTGAGGTTCGACATTCGGTCCACATCATATCTGCTTAGTGCAAGAGTAGTCAAATTTCCTTATCACTGTGGTTCTTTATACCTCTTATTCACTCTTTCCGTCTTCCTGTAATGTTTTTCATCAAGGTCAAGGAAAAGAGAATAGGAAAGGACTAAGGAAATAATGGTAATTTTAGTCATTTTTATGAACTTTTTGAATGGACCTAATGTCTTTTTCCTGTGTAGAGATGAAAATATATGTTTAGCTAATAAAACTTTCTTGCTTTTTTCAAGGAGAAGAAGTGATTATTCCTTGTACCCTGTAATAAATTCATCCAGTTTCACCTACACTACTGATTAAACAAGAATTCTGTATGTCTTCAAGCTGTCTTTTATGTACTTCCTCTGATTTAGAATTAGGTTTATATAAAAGTCTAGAACCATATTTCTGTTTCAGAGATCGGTGTTCGTAGACCACTGTGTCTTTGATTAGTTGTAGGAATCTCTGTTGAGTGTTACTGTCTTTTTAGGGCATATATTTTTCTCTGTTTAACGTCCCTTTTTGTATTTCCTCTCCTAAAAGTAGCCATTTTGCAGCATGTTTTGTCCCTCAGTCCAAAGAAGGGGGAATATTCTGGTGGTAAAGTGATGTCAGCACATACCCTCATATAGAAGATAGTTCCTTGATTTGTAACACAAAAGCTGATCCAGTTGTTGATACCACATTTTCATTGCTAATTGAGAGATTTGTACCTCAGTATTTTATCAGAATATGAGCAACTGTAAAAACATTTCCTGTTTAAAAAAATACTTTTTAAGACCTAAGATCATTCAGCTGAACAAGTCTTTTTTGATAACAGCTTGCTTTCCAAAAGTGAAAACACACAAAACATATTCATCCAAAAACAGGAAAAAGGAGGAGAAAGAAGAAGCTGTTCAGCTTGCAGTAATGAAAAGCGAGTCAACTGCTTTCAGGTGTGGCTGTGCTGATGTGTGTTGGCAGGCGCTGCCTTCGCCAGTGTAGAAAAACACAGTGAAATCTGCTCTGCTGTCCTGCCGCTCTCAAGCATGGAGGACAGCAGAGGCTGACTGACAGCGTTTGGAGCACCGTTTGAGATCTGCAGCCAAGACCCAGACTACAGCAGAGGTGGCCGTTCACACTCCACCAGGCCCAGATGAGCCACTGGATCTGTCAGCACCAGCTGTACCGTTTGCGTAAATATGTGTGCGAACCTATGTGTGTATCCATGCCCTTTTAAAGTAATGCTTAGGTCTATATTACTTCTAGAATAAAACACCCTATGACATATCCCCCTATGCTTATTTAGAGTAGGCTTAGGCTACACAGTACACAGATGTACTCTAATCTAAGCAAATAAATAGAGGAGCAATGTGGACAGGTGGTAGGTGCACATCATATTACTCACTGACTCTTTGGGAGCACTGGAACAGCAGTGAATATTTCCTCAAGCTAATGGAGGTGCCAGCATTAATATTCACTGTGCGTGCTATGATTTACAATGGGAAAGACCATCACAATATTCATCAGGGGCGCCCGTTGTCCTCCTGGTAGACAAGCTGGGCCTAAATTTCAGCACATTGGCCTGTTCAAAGGACACATTCAGGACCAGGACTGGACCTGAATATTAAAAACCAGCTAATCTACTGTACAGAGTCAGCATGCAGTAAATGGCTTTTCCCACCTGCTGTCACAAACCTCATAAATAGATCCTCGTTATGCAAGGATCGCGTGGCCCACTGACACAGGAGGGAGTTTTGAATATAGGGCACCAAACCAATGTGGAGATTTCAGAAGCTCATGGGGGACCTCTTCATCAATATTCATGATGGATTCTGGGGCTTCCCTACTGTATGGTAAAGCCCGTGTTAATATTCATAAGATTAGGACTGTGATCTGCTGTGGGAGTGAAAGGAAATTCAGGGAAGCCCATGTTATAAGGCAATAGAGATGTTTCAGGACCCCGGACAGCTCTGTGTAGTTCAGTGTGGTACTGCAGGCCTCAGAGCAACACAGAAATAAAGGAACAGTTTAACAGTATAACAACATGCTTTTGGAAGATTATTAAGTGTGTGTTCAATTTCAAATAAAGTCTCTAAAATGCACATAAGTTATACTTTAGTACAAGTGTAAAAGATTTTCCTTGCTATTATGTTTCCTTTGCATCAATCTGTGTAATTTATATCTTTAAGGAACTATAACTGAATCGGTTACATTGTACATTTACCCAAGTACTGACAGAAAGAATCAGTGTGAAAAAGAAAGTACAGTGACTTTAACATCTAACAGCAGCTACAGTGTCTACTGTGATGAAGTGTTCAGACAAATACAGGGGATTTCTTAGCAGTTCCTGTGATAGTTCTATTTATGGAGGTGTTCACACAGAGATGTGCTGCTTTGGTAAGACACTTCTGAACTTCCTTTATTTCAGTGAGAGCTACAATTCCCAGCATTCAGACAGAGGTGGGGCAGAAATGAAAAAGATAAAAGAGCTTATTGATTGGAGGGAACTACAATTGACTACACAAAAACAAACACTATTATCCCTTGCTATAGTTGAAACTTTCATAGCATCTGCAAGACAAAATTTGTAGAAATGTGACATAGAACACTAAAATAATGCAAACTGTGTAAAACAACTCTTTCATGAAAGAATATTCAATCAGTGTAACTTGTCCATTTAAAATAATAGATCCAAGCTGCATGAGTAATGGCCACCAAACATAGAAAAGTGAGTGAGAAAATTAGATTTGGTATTTATGTTTTACTAACAGAAGAAAATCTAACTAGGATGGAAATGCTCCTGAATTAACATATAAAGGAGATAAGGGAGATTCTAAAATTAAAGTATCAGATTTAGCATAACACGTGATTTTGCATATATGACAGAAAAATGGACTGTGATTGTTTACAGGTATGGTCACCCAAGTATGCAGCCAAAGACAGAAATGAGCAAGGATTACAGCTTCTGATGTTCACCATTAAATCAATTCCAATTAAGTGAAGGCAATTCTTTTCAGGTTTATTCTGTAATATAAGGTGTACTTTCTACCAAAGTTGATCTAAAACTGCCTGATATATGCTGTTCGGCTGGTATGCACTCACACTACTTTGGCAACACCCATTTCCTGTACAATACCAAAGCAAGCCAGCACCCTGCTCTCAGTGCAATCACAAAAGGGCCCTAAGAGTCACCATTTTTAAAGCTGCACTTACAGTGCTCTCAGCTGAAAATCACCCAATTTTCAAAACACAATCGCGTTCATCAGGGTCACTTCTTTATTGTCAATGGCTGGGTGATTAAGCCTAAAATATATATTACAGTATTTTTCCCTTTTGTGGTAACAGTATTATATAAAAGTAAAAGGGATGACACACTTTAATGCATATTAAGGTGCAAGTAGCACCATCTCCCCCTTAAACATGCATTTGATGTCATACTTAAACTCATGGCTATGCATAAGATCATATGATTGTGTGTTTATAAGTCTCTCTGTGTTCACTTATTTGTAAACAAACATGTACTTTTAAGTTCAAGTTCTGTTCTGCTAATATATCATGCTGATACTGACAATAACTCATTCACATTTCCCAATGCTGGTGTTCACAATAAAAGCAAGAGTCAGGAACATTCTTGTCATGAATTGAACCACTGTATTGCAAAATGGATAAACAGTTTTATTTATTAGAGAAGGCTCTGCTCAAGGATGCTCCCTGGGTTAGTCAAGCAGCATGCTTTTACTTTCCAGGGAGCTAGAAACCCCCATACAGATAGATACATTTATGACAATGTGTATTGAATACAATAAAATTAGCTCAAAAGCAATTAATTCATAGTAGCATACATCTGAACATAAGAGTGCAACAAGCTTTATGCTATAAAGGAGGTGGTTGGGGTGGAGGAGGTTTGCTGCTGGAGCTTTGCCAGCAGCAGTAGCAGCAGAGTGGTGCTTCAGCATTATTGCAAGCAGGGATTAGTGAGAAGTATGTCATATTTAAATACACTGCTGTGTTGAGAGAGAGAGAGTTGTGATTGGCTGTGGAGGCTAGGAGGCAATAATTAGGATCAGCCTGCTGTCAGCTGATCAAGACTGGGTGTATGACTACTGTGTCCTGCATGAACTAATGTTAGACTTTATCTGAACAAATAACAACTTTTAAATTTTCTTGTGAAAGACTTGCCAGAAATAGCATGTTCATCATTGATTTAACTTAGCTTTAGTAGTTTACAGGGCTACAAAGTTTACAGCTTCTTCTCTGACCTTGTTTACCACGAAGCCAGCTTCTTTAAATCACATCAACTGAAGTATCAGTTTAAATACAACCTTAAAAAGTTGTCTAAGCTGTTATAGTATGAATCACTGCAGAACTAGGTTTAAGTCAAACTGAGTGGCTCTGTTGCAGCACAGGCCAATAAAGAAACTTTGCGCAGCAGCACACTCACTTCATGTTGCTGTTAATACACACATCAAACTTGGAGAAGAGAGAACACATGCTTTACCTGATCACTGTGTTGATGCAGGTTTTGTTCAGTTAGTAACCTAGGTGCTCCTTGCTGATGATTAGACTTAATCTGAGCATTTGTCTGTCACAAACTACACTGTTAGGCTACTTTTCTCTTTACACTGTACTAGCAGCCTTCAGCAGCTTTGTGCATACACTAATACACAATGAGTTTAAACTGGTGATAACAGTGCTGCTAAAATTCATTTTGTGGCAGAAATCATATCAGTGAATGTATTCATACGGGTTTACTGCCCACCAACTGAAATCAGACAGGGGATAAACATCTTATCATTGCTTTGACAAGAAACTAGTGACACAAGCTGCGACAAGAAACTAATTTGACTTGTCTTTTCAAGAGTACAATTTTTAGGTCTAACGCTTCTGCAAATGCCAGTACAGGAATTTTTTACAGTTTTTTTGTACACCTTTTCAAGGTGATATTTCCTTGAATAAATAAAAATATCTAACATTTGGAGATGATAAAAATGGACCAATTAGACACCTAGCTTAACTTAGTAACCTTGTGCTCTGAAACTGAGGTTGTCTGCGCCACAAGGTCTTGGGTTGCCAAAATTAGACTTTTAAAACACTGACAAAAATACTAAGTGGTCCAATGCTGAAAAAAATGTAAATGAAAATATAGCAAACCTGGCACAATAGAAAGATAAAATAACTTCAGTAAAAGTAAAACTAAACATGTTTCATTTTGATGTAAATATAATAATAAAAGCAGGTTTGAAACAAACATCTGTTTACATCCAGGGATAGACTTGTTTTCCTAAGTAAGAGCAGCAGTGTGAATAGTGAAATGAAAGCAGCTAATGCACAGTAGCAGCAACAGCAGTAGCAGCAGTAACACAGGCTCAGCAGAGGGCAGATGTTCTAGCACATTGCAGAACACAGATAGCTTTATCAGGACATTAACAGAGCAGTGTATAGCACACAGCCAACAATATCAAGTCAGCTAACAAGTGGGCCAACTGGCCAACAAGCAGGCTGGAAAAGCAGAGACACAAACTGAAGAGAGAGCCAATCAGGAGCTGCTGCTTCTGTAAACACTGTGTGACCTTACAACATGCCCAGGCCCCATCTTCTCTCAAGTATGAGTAAAGAAAAGGCTGATATGTAGCAGTTACAACTATTGATTGCTCTAAACAGGAAAGACAGCTGTCTGTACCTGCTCTCTGATCTGAATTCAATTGGTTCTGTTTGTTTTTCTTCAAGAGACTCTTCAGGCCTGCTGCTCTGGCCTTGCTGCTACAACACACACTCTGACACACAAACACACCCCATGCATGCCAACCACTCCGCCATCCTTTCCCGCTCACACATACACATATTCATACAGTATGTAAACATCCAGAGACAGCCTGTTCCCCCTCTGAGTGAGTGCAGCAGAGCGCAAGCTGCTTAATAACTGGCAATGATGGGCTGCTCGGTCCCAGTCGGAGACCAACCTGAAGCGCTCTGCCCGGGATGTCAGCTCCACTCACATCAATTACCACTGACTGCTAGCCTGCCTGCACCACAGCGCTGACTGACAACTAGATAGCACTCTCACTTCTGTGGGCCATGGTGACTTTGGATTCAGGTTTGCGGTCGTCACAATGTCAAACACCTGCTCCCGCAAGTGTCAAGTAGCCACTCAGCTTCAGACGTGACTCTCCAGAGCCTGTTTACTGTGGGTGAGGTGTATGCTGAGGTTACACAGGGAGGCTGAACTCAGGTAGGGGGTGGTTTAAATCTGGGAAACGTGAAAAGGAGAGAGGGATTATGCAGTGAGCAGTAGTGCACTCTATTATAAAAGACAGTTGTCCTCTTGATTTATTGACTAATCTAGACAATAATGGGGCACAAATAGGGTTCATTTGATTTTGTTGAGAGTATTAGTTTGCTTAAAACCTAAACACCTAGCCTCTTTCTGCTGCAAAGATGGACTTTTAAGCAAGACAAGAAAGTTACAAACTTAGAATATCTGAGTTAATGGATAAAAACCCACTGAAACTAATAGCATGGTAGCACTACAAGTGCATGCACCAAAAACCCTCACCAGTTTACAAAGAAAACTTAAGAGAAATATGAGCTCTGTCAACCACAAGCAATAATTCACAAGTAAAACCAAGGAAAATAACTACGCATAGGTGGATAAGCTGGAGCTGGAGCCAAGAGCAAATCTTGGCAGTCAATCCATGAGGCACCATGACTAATGCATCGCCCACAAGAAGATCTGTCAGACTGCAATAAAGCCCCTACCTCACCCTGAAAAAACAAGTGCTTTAAACAAACTTTATCCAACTGTTGTCAAACACATGCTAGAAAGACATGCAAAGCACAGAGTCAAGCTTCAACTCGACTTAAGGTGAACAAAGTAAAATACATACAGACATCTGACTGGGTTGTTATATTCTCCTCAATGAGCTAAAGAAGAGTCTTATTCAAGTTAAACCAGTGCTAAAGTCTATTAAAGGCTAGGCATGTTTTTTTTTTCTTGACAGTAAATTTAGTATATGTTCAGACAGGAACATCAAATGATGAAGGGTTACTAAGTGGCTTTTGTTCTGAAAATTAAATTACGTTTTTCCATCAGTGGGGTTTTGTAGTTGATTTGTACAGTTAATTATCAATATGCCTACAAAATCAAACAATTGCCCTGGTAAAACTGACACGCTCACAGTACGATTCACATTCAAATCCTAGCTCACTAGCATGGATGCTGCTATAGCATCAGTTTTATCAGAACTTGACGACATTTATTAGTTAAAAGAAGAAAAAAGAACAGCAGTGAGTTATTTTCTTTTCAAAAACGCAAAAGTCGTGTACTGACATGTCTACAGTCACCATGTTTCCCGTTATGCGTTTCTCTATGGAGTTTACTCCTCGGTAGCAGCACACACCTACAAGGTTTTTGACATTTTGTTGCTCTGATTGGCCTGTAAAAATGTGGCAAACAGAACGTTCATCCAATCACCACCCAAGTTTTTTTTCAAGGGCTCTGCCCTTTCCCGTATACAGTTTATGGGAGGTTTCCCAGATGGATGTGTGAAACATCCATGCACATCTGTAGCATCAGGTTAGGGCTGGGTAGTCTATAATTGCTGTAAGCAACTGCAGAATGCTTTGTGAGTAGCTTGCAATGCAAACCAGGAAGGTTACTAATAACAGTTTTTTCCTGCAAACTGAGAAATATTCCATGAAACTGAAACAGTTTACTGCAGAGTTCTTTATTTAAAATGAGAAGTAAACAGTGAGGATGGGCGGAGCTGAGCAGCACTGGTCTGATATGTAATGTTTTGTAATTGGTTTGACAGGAAGCCCCCTAGCGGCAGCATTAAACATCACTGAAAACAAGACTAACCACCAGGCTGTCATTTTAATCATTTGATCAAAAAAGTTAAAGCCAATATAAATTAGAATTATTTTTGAAATGCTTTTTTTATCTTAAAAGTTAAGTATTTTAAATATGTTACAGTTCAGTTCTTATAACACTTTGTCTAATCATTATTATCCAACAGGTAACTTTAAATGACCCAAACCAACAGTGACTTGTCAGATTTTAATAAGCACCATCCATAAAGCCAGAGAACACGGTTTTCATAAATACTCTGAATTTCATTTCTTTTTGATCTTATGTTTTATAATGAGGCAGCCTCAGCCTTAAAAAATGATTGGAAATATTGAACTTTAATCTGCTACATCTAAGTCCATAGGAGATGATTGGATTCCTAAGACAACTGAGTTTTGTTGCTGTGATAAAAACAGGTATAGTTTTAATTTGATCTTTACTAGTATCTACTTTTAAAGATGTGGTATCTTGACACTCCTTGTCTTACATGTGTTTCATTATAGCTTGTAATTCCACTGTTGTTTGAAGATTAAAAACCCATGGAAGAGGCATACTTAAAACACACTAAACACAACCACTGCAGATATGATGATATTACTCTGTAACTACATTCTTCATGTCTATGTGGTAACTTTGAGTTAAAAAGCAGTTCCTTGTTTGCATTGCCTCTCCAGTTTAACAAGCTGAGGGAAATACAGTGTAATAAGTTATATGACTTCTATACGTTATTTCAACAGTCCAGTGTAAAGCTAAGGTTTGTATAAAACCAGTTCTACCACGGAAAACTTATGAAAAGAATTCCTGTGGGCGTGTGTATGATCAGAAACCCTGCGCTTTGGCCTACGTATTCTGCTGCTATTGTTCAAGCAGCCCCCTTCAATAAGGCCGTTCAGTTGAGTAGGGATTTCCACAAGGTCCATGTTGATCACATCTGGCCCTGCTCTGGCACGGGCCCTCTATGATAGAGAGCATGAGGGTCTCCCATCTCTCCAGACTCTAATATACAAGACCTGCTCCTTTTGAAATTGACTGTGACCTCTGCCACACTTGCAATGGACTAGTGCTCTCCACTGTATGGGATTTCTGATCTCTCTTGGCCATTCTCTCTGCTCTCTTATCAGCCATGTTCTATTTTTCTGCTGGGATATTAAAGTGTGCACAGTGACATTGGCGCACTCATGAACGTTCGCTGCTTACACAGATGCCGAGGCACGCACATACACAGATATAAAGGGGGGCAGACACGTTAGATTAAAATGCACAAATGCTGTGCTTTGACATGAAGTTGTAGAAAATGAGACAACCTTATTTGAGGAGTGTCACAATTTAATAACTTCTTTATTTCTTTCTGTTTGTTTTCCTCATCAGCAATTATTTTAATCCGCAACAGAGCTCCGCCGTCATAAAGTGCGGTGAGGACACCGACTGTGCTGCATGGCAAGGACTAGAAAAGTCTCACTGTGTATCATAAACTGAAATTCATTCACACATGAATACACACATTGATATTTTGATTAATTATAGCACACGCACAAATGCCCACATGTGGCAGCTAACATCTGAGCATATAAATTCATGCATTGCGCGCTCATTGGTGTCACATTCAGTTCCAGCCAATGGTGTTTTTGTGCCTACTCCTAAATGCCAGACATTGTGTGTTTACATGTGTGTATTTCAGCCTGTGTCAATATCATTGCAGCTTAAGGTGTGCACAAGTGTGGGCGTGCTGGAGAAAAAGGGGGGTAATAAATCATGATCTGAATGTGGACGTGGCTGGGTATGAAACCTCACGCTCCTGTTGCCACCTCAGGCTACTGCTGCCCTATACCAGCCAACTGCCTTCACATTTCACATGCATTCTAATCAACAGGGGAAAGTGCAAATGGATTAATATAGTTAGACCGCTAATGCCACAGATTATAGTGCACAGCAGCCTAATGTGAAATGTATGTGCTGCTGCAGCAACATGATTGAAAACGCTGTTGATAGACAGAATGTTGTATGAAAAAGTAGGAGGGTTTACAGGGTGACAGTGAAATAACATAGCTGCACAACACATGTGCAAAGGAGCAGGTCTTCTCTTTCTTAAACCTTAAACAGCAGTTGCTTGTCATTCCAATTTAATCGCAGTTAAAGTTTTGCAGTGGCATAATTTCTTAAACACTCCTTTTTTCCCCAAAACAGTACAGAAAATGATGTACAATGATGTACAAATGTATGGTTATTGTGTAAATGAAATTTACTGCAACTGTTGGAATGTGGGAAAAATCTTACTAATATATTCATCTTTTATGGGATGTATTCCTTTGTGGCACCATTGGATAAGTGTTGGATCAGTTAAAGATGGCCTGAGTGTATGATCATTTATCAGCAGAGTCAACACGGAGCCTCTCTTGCAACCAAAATGTTTTCTTAGCTGAGATCAGATTTTTACTGAATGAGAGACTACTACATTTCTGACTTTTAAGTCAGAGATAGTTAGGGGGGGGTAAACCATTGCCTGTAATAAAGAGGGTTGACAGTTGTGATTTTCCATCTTAGAAAATCAGCCCCCTGTGTATGACACCAAAATTACATAGATCTTATATTGCATGACCAGTAATATAACCGAAAACATGGCATTCCCATCCCTCCTAGCCTTTATGACCGTTGTGAAAACACTTTCTTGATTCTTGGGGGTTTTCCATTCCAAATATAATAGGAAATTAAGGATTGTAGCTTTTTGAAAAATCATTTATTTTTGAGGATAGGGATACATTGAAATAAAATAAAAATCCGGGTAAAATATTCATTCTGATGATATTCATATGTCCTGCTAATGAAATTGTGTTCTTAGCTCATCTTTTGAGGTTATGTTCTGTTTCTTCATAAAGTTTCAAAGTCATGTTTAAACAGATTGGAAAATTACTGACTAACATTGATCCCAAGATATTTAAACTGATTTGATGTATCTATATTTTGTATTGCTTTTGAATTGATGGAAAATAATATGCTCTTAGATAAATTCAGTTTATATCCCAACACCAGTCCAAATTTTTTGAGGAGTTTAATTATAATTTGTACCGATTTTTCAGGGTTTGTCATGTAAAATAACATATTGTCTGCATAAAGACACTTTGTGTTCTGTTCTGCGGCTCCCCACTCCTATGTATTCCTTTGTTCAATGGTGAGCGCGAACAGCAGTGGTGATAGGCAGCAACATTGTTTGTCCGTACTGAGGCCTGGGTCGAACGTCCTGTAATTTAATAAAAGAAATAAAACGAGGGCTGAATCCAAACCTTGACAGGGTCCTCAAGAGGTAATCCCATTCAACCCTGTTAAAGGCCTTTTCTGAGAGCAGTATTTCTGAGTTTTTACAATCTGTTGTTTGTGTGTAAATTATATTTAGTAATCCCCTAATGTTAAAGAACAGTTTTCTGTTTTTTATAAATCCTGTCTGGTCTTGAAAGATTACTATAGGTAAAGTTGCATCTAAATGTGTTGCAAGAATCTTAGCCAATATTTTATAGTCTACATTTAGTAGACTATACTACATTTAGTATAGTTTACATTTAGTAGGCTTATGAGTCTGTATGACCCTGGTTCAAAACGGTTTTTGTTCTGTTTGTGAATCACAGAAATGCTTGCCTGATAAAAAGCAGGGGGTATGAGCCTTTAGCTAATGCTTCATTGAATACTACCAATACGATAGGTGAAAGTTGAGATTTAAACACCTTATAAAATTCAGAAGTGTAGCCATCAAGGCCTGAAGTTTTGGAGTTTTGCAATTTTTGTATTGCCTGTTCTATCTCTTCTTTTGTTAGTGTTTTGTAATTGTTGGGATATGTACGTTTTCAAAAAACTATTCATCAATGATGGATCACCTTTGGATTCTGATGTATATAATTCAGTGTAAAACGTTTTGAAGGTATTACTAATCTCTTTTGGTTCTATGGAGATTAGTCCTGTATTAGTACGTATCTCAGTGATCGATCTTGATGAAGCTTCTTCTTCTATGTAGTATGCCAAAATCTTGCCAGCTTTTTCCCCATGTTCATAATATCTGTGTTTTGTTTGAATCAGACATTTAAACACTCTTTTTCTAAACTTGAAATGCAACAAGCAAAGAAAGAAAAGAGCAGCGAGTTGTGTACCTGCTCTGCCTCCAGGAGACATGCAGATGCTTTGTGTAAAGAGCCGAGCAGATTAGCACTTCATTACCGTGCTAGATTGTTTAACGAAGACACTCAGGGAAAAGAGAGGCAGCTGGATTATGACCAAGCCATGTTTTCCATTTAGACAGGATTATTACTTAAGACTGCACACCTCACATTGGGAATATGACTATAAACTGGGGAAAACGCCAATCAGCCAATCATCTCATGGTACCCAAAGTGCCTTGTCTTATGAGGCCTGAACAGGCAGAAAACTTTAGCGTCTGCCAACAGCATAAAGGTTGAATGACTTATCTGCACTGTCAGTGCACAGACAATACAATTGATTTGTGTAGACCCTGATGGAGAGGGGTATAGTGGTTATCTAAATTCACGAAGGTGCACATCTTTAAAAAGCTCCAAATAAAAGTGTATCCTAGAGGGAATCTTGGCTTCCAAGACAGATTAGTACTTTCTCTGTCATTGTTTTCAATTATTTTGTCTTTGATAGAGGTTTTTGAAACAATGATGGAAAAATCTGAAGGCTGCTTGTCATTTTGACATATTTCAACACTCTTTCTCTCTCCCCCACTCCTGTTTTTGTGCAATTAACATGAAAGTGCTACTGTAATCAGCTTTAATGCTCAGATCACCAAGATATCCATCCCCTTACCAACATTTTTCAGCTCTTCCTGGGTGATTTAGAGGTTTTCCCTGGCCAGCTGAGATAAAAATTCCCTCCAGCAGGTACTGGGTCTACCCTGGGTTCTGCTTCCAGTTGGACATGCCTGGAAAACCTCCACAGGGAGACAACCAGGAGGCATCCAGATCAGATCCATCCAGATCCATCCAGATGTCCAAATTCCTCACCCTATCTCTAAGGCTGAGCCCAGCCACCCTCCTCAGGAATCTCATTTCAACCCTTCTTATTCTTTCAGTCATTACCCAGAGTTCATGACCGGTATGATAAATGTACGGCAAGTGCTGGACCAGTCCGCTTGTCGATCTTACAGTCCATTCCGCCCTCATTCGTGAGCAAGACCCTGAGATACTTGAACTCCTTCACTGTTAAACAAACAATGGTGTGAGCTAACCCTCATACACCTCACCTTTAGTGTAGTAAAATCAGTTAAACCAATGAAATGTAGGTTGGGATGTGTTTAGTAACTGAATATGCTTAAAGAAAAAACAGGCAATATGACAGCTGTTCATTCATGGCTGACAAGACAGATAGCCAGTCAATGTTCAGGATTTTGGGGTGGCCATTCAGATTTCAGAAGATCCAGGCCAACCCTGGCTACCACTGGATCTGCCACTGGTAAGGATGAGATATGAGGAGATGCTGATGGTCTATCACTGCATTCAAACACAAAACAAGAGCAAACTACATGAAGCTTCACATTTTGAAGGAGTATTAATGATTAAAGATGATGAGCACAATATGCTGTTTAAATCAGACCTTGCAACAGAGCAGATAGCAGGGCAAATGAGTTTGCTGTCATAAGACTTTTGTCTTTATCTCTCAGACATAATGAATCAGGACATCATTATTAATTTGGTTGTCAACATGTTTACCATTTGCACTGCTGTCTTCATTTAGTAATGAAAAAAAAACATATGTCTGAAAATGCTCCTTGTATAATGTTTCTTTAAAGAATTAACAAAGCAGCATAGCTGAATGTTGAGGCTATGACACATGCAATAGTAAAGCTCAAGCTCTGAATCATTTTTTATTTTACTTAAATAAGTTGCCACTAGCTTATGAACCCGTCAAACCCTTTTGTCTCACCTACACTTATTGTCTTAAAAAGCTTGTAAAACATCAACCCTGTGGTGCACAGTCAGGCTCTAAACATTCTTTTTTTTCAGGACAGCCTGGGAGTTAGGAATTTAAAACTTATGGATATTAATGTGTGACTGCACTAAACAATAATGACAAAGACTTTTCTTTGTATAAACTTGTTTTCCCATCTCTTGGGGACCAAATAAAAAAAACTCTGTGACAAGAAGTCTTCGAAATATTCAAGACAAGTCCTTGTGCTTTGTGGCACGGGCTGTTTGTAAGCCATTATACAAAAGACTCCCTGTCTGCAGAGACTAAGAGGGACGCATCACAGGCTCTCTGTCTCTCTTTCTCTCCATTATGAGCTATTTAGCCAGTCTCCTAAATGAGCTGAGTGTAAAGGTATGTGCAGGTTGGCAAAGTAAGACGTGATGATGTAACAGCTTGTCATTGGTTGGCACAGCCCAACAATATGTTAGGTGGTTAGCATGCTAAGCTAACAGCAGAATTAAAAAATGGATTAAAGAAAGGATAAAAAGACATTCAACGTTGGAGTAACTGGTGTGGATTTAATCTTTAACGACACCAGAAAGTCACCTAAGTTCCAGGCTCCCCAGAAAAGCTTCTGTACTAGCTATGAAGGCATGGATAGCATCATTAGAATGGCACAACTGCAAGCTTCACGAAGAAAAAAGAAGTGGCTATGATTTATGGTTAAAAAGTTATTTAACTTGAAATAACGTGTCTCTTCTTGTCTATACAACAATGTCGGTCTCAAAGGCCACATTTGGCTCACAGGCTATAGTTTGGACAACCCTGGCCTCATGCAACTGTTGTTTAATGACCAAAGGAAGTATTTTTATTCAAATGTAATGTTTGTAACTGTTACATTCACAACACCTTATTCAAATTCATATATAGTCAATGTGTACTTCTCAATAAAGCCCAATGAAGAGCAAATCAAATGCTTTCCCAAAAATAAAACAAATCCAAACCGTTTACAAATTTTTCTGTCTTGTTATAACCTAAAGACGGCCATCATCTGAGAAGAATAACCAAAAAATAAATATAACATCAACCTGCCTCTCTCCAGAAGCACCATGAAGTGTCATTATTGTATTCTGAGCAAAGGGAGGAAATGAGAATAGAGATGAGGTCCAAAGGCAGTGACAGGAAATTAGTTCTGTTTGTCCTCTGTGGCACCAGGTACTTCATCAAACGTGTGTATGTGAGAGATACACTGTATATGTTACAGGGCCTCTGAGCCCTCAGGAAGCATGTGCATAACTATGAGGAGACAACCTGACATGACAGTAAAAGGCACGTAATTATCCTCTTCCTCACAGGGGCCTTTCTGCAGATGCAACAGACAGCACACATTCAGATGGATGTATACACATGTGAACAGAGGCATGCATTTAAATGTCTAAATTAAAATGCAAACATTCATGCAGTCTTAACAAAAGAGACACCTCATTCAGACACTGAGAAAGGAGCTTTACCACACTGCTTCAGCTCTACTGTTGGAACTGCAGCACTGAAACCTCAATAGAAATACAAATAAGTATTTTACTAAACACCCAACACTTACTAACGCTGAGTATTTTCAGAAAAAAAGCAAAAGATCCCACATATTTGGTACTATTTTTATGTGTTTGTGTGTGTCCATATGTGATACTGTATGTTTTAACTCTCCTTCACATTTTCCTTTCATCCTCTGCGTCTCTGGGGAAAAGACGAGGGAGAGGGAGACTGCAGTGTTTAAAGTGGGCCGTCACTCAGTCTCCCTGGAGTTTCCCATCCTGTAGGAATCTCATTATCAACAACCGCTGGCACATCAGAGACAAGGGATGCGAGTGTGTGTAGTGCTCACACGAAAAAAGAATGTGTACATAGTGTGTTGATGTGTATAACATAGAAAGTGACAAAAAGAAGGCAAGAGAGGAAGAAGAGAAAAGAGTGCTTGCACACAAGAGGCCATCGTTTTGTAGAATCTAAAATACTATCATGTCTGCAAGAAGCCATTTTATTTATAATGAATGCTACAGTGTCTGAAAGCCTCCTCGATGTATAGCTGGATGTGCAGCCTACCCACTGAACTGAGTGTAAACAGGACTAAACAGAGCAAGGGTTTAGTAGAGCTGATTATTTGCACCTTGTTACACAATACTGTCTGTAGACCACACACTGCATTGCACAACTGCTAATACAATACAGCAAGCCACCTATTATACATTTAAGTGTTTCCCATGCATGTGTTTTTGAAAAAAAAAATGAATACAACTAGAGGATTGTCTGTGAACCTTTTAAAGCTTTCTATAAGGGGTAAAAATAATAATTCAATAAATATCCACTAGATGTTGGTGAGAAAGTGCAATTACAAAAAGAAGATAGACCTCAGCAAACCATTTCTAGATCTTTGATCACAAAACTCTCACAATCTTTGAATCTAAGTTGACAGTAATCATAGACAATGTAAAACAGGGGTGTCAAAATCAAGGCCCGGGGTCCGGCCCGCAAAATTATCTCATATTTCTGTTATAACTGGCCTATCAGTATGAGGTCTGCAAATTTCCTCAAGTGTAAAAATGTAAACGTATCCTTGATGATTTATGATATCCTTGTTAAGTCATAAAATCTAAAAAAGGGGTAAAAAAAAAAAAAAAGGATACGAAGTCAGGAATGTGGGCAAAGACATTAATTTGTGTTTTGATTTCATATTTCAATTTTGCATCTCGCAATTAGGACTCAAACTTAGGATTTTAGGATATTCTTTCTATTTAGTATTTTGAGCATTTCAACTCATAATTTTGAATTCTCATGTAATATTTTGAGCTTTAAGATTCATAATTCTAAATTTTAAGTCATTTTCAACTCCAAACTTTGACTTCATAATCCCACAGTTTGACCTTTTAAATCACAATTTAAAATTTTGAATCATAGTTTGACTTTTAATTTCATGATTGCAAATTTCATTTCATCTTTTGACCTTTTAAACTCATGATTTTGACTTTCTTTATAATATATTTGCCTCAAAAAAACATTATTTTTCAATTTCAATTTCATGTTTTGACCTTTTTTGAACTAATAAACACACTTTTCTCAGATTGTTAGCCTTAAACTTTTTTTTTCATATTTTATTACTGGTGAAGTGAGGTTGACAGTTTCTGGTTAAAAATGGCCCTGTTAGGCCCTCAGGTAAGACTTGACTCCAGAATCCGGCCCCTGCTGTGTTGAGTTTGACACCCCTGATGTAAAACATGGCTGTTGTGTCTATGACGTCACCTTTTGGTGTATAAATAGGTGTTACAAAGTCCAACAAAGTTAGCTGCCATTTGGAAATGCTGACTCCATCTACCTTTCTACCAGTCTAAAAATAGGCAAAGAGATGGAATTGAGATGGCAGTAAGGAGGGTTGCCAGGTCTCTGTGACAAATCAAGCCCAATGGCCAATTCCAAGGGCAAACCACAGACCTGGCAACCCTGGTATTAAGCCTCTCGACAAACAACTAAAATAATTCCGCCTGTCAGTCCCTGATCATTCAAATGTATATACAACTATTAGGCTCAATAAAATCAAAACAGATGGGTTAGCTAAAAAAGTTTAATCCCCATACAGCTCTTTTTTTCTAGTTAAAAAAATAAGCCCTTTAGATCAACTTCATATTCTGACTGAATTTTGAACCAGGCTGTTTATTTCTTCTGTCAAATTGACAATAACAATGGACTCAATGGGGATTCCTTTTAAAGCTTCAAGTGGACACTAAATGAAGTACAGTTTATTTAAATTATAGCATTGGCTTATGTTTAAACACCTTTGGTTGCTACTTAAATTATTTTGAGGCAATTCTGGGATTCTGGAAAATGTCCATACTGTAGATACTTCAGTCAATAGTTACTGAGGAAAAAGAACATTCATTGTCTTTTTGTCTGTCGGCACTGACCAGTACTACTTTTTTAGAATTTTTTTTCTTATCCTTAATGTCAAACACTGAATAATTTTCTTATAACCTAATAGATTTCATCTAGCTGCTTCCACAGACAGCTAGCAACCCACCCACAAAGGAGCAAGGTAACTGGTTAGTTCCTCCAATGCTGCAGCAGCATTCTCTGTAATGTTTCCGCTCCACCATAAAGGGATTACTGGACCTCCAGTCAATAGTAAGTAGATTAGACTGAGCTATGTGTGTTAGCAGACACCATCCGAATAGACCAGCAGCTCTAATCCCACTAAACACACACTCGCTTTGCCTCATGACATGAGTACAGGAGACTTTTGATTCAGACACCTTGCTGAAAACTTATTTACAAATCACCCAAAACTAGGCATGTTTTTTTTTTAAATTGTGTTACATTTTAAGGCATTGATTTTTGCCAAGATTTCAGTTAATCTGAGTGAAAGATTTGTCTGATCTGTAAGAGTAAAGAATAGTTTGTCATTGTATTCTTTTCTACTGCTTTGCTTAGATTTCTAGTAACACAGGTAATTTCTCAGTACATTACCTTAGCTTGGCTTCTAGGGTGAAGCTCCAAACTGTAACATGCTTGAAAAAATATCACAACAGCAATGATGTTGGCAGTGGTCTAGATGAAAATTAATGCTGCTATATTTGGTTAATTTATTAAAATGACCCACACACCAACACTATTAAGCATGCCAACTTACCTATCGTATGCACACACACATACTAAAAGTCAACACGAACAGCAAAGGAGGTGCTGCTGAGCAAAGTTAATTGAAAGGTTAAAAGTAGCTGCAGGTTTAATTTGTAAGTTAATGGTTTAAAAATTTCAGATAAAGTCTGGTGTTGGGATTGAAATTACTTTTAGGAAGCAAAAATGTGCACCACTTCTGCAAAGCTTGTGAAATGACTACAATGCCTCCTTAAACAACCATCCCCCATCCGTAGTAATGCTGCTATCCCTTATATTAGTCTGTAAGGTAAAAACAGCAGGCAGCTTTCCCCCTGTATCATGAACCCATTAGGCTGCTATCAAGCCTGGAGCAGACATGTAAGCAATATGATATATAAATACATTTTCTCCTCTGAGGTGCAGGTCTGTGCAGATGGGGGAGCATTTTGACAGAAGTCAGCTTATCAGGCCTGCCTTATCTCCCTCTGACAGTTTGTAAAGAGCAAAGGGGCAAAAAGGAGAGAGAGGCACAGAGAGAGAGAGAGAGAGAGAGAGGGGAAGAGAGAGACAGCCACAGGTCAAAAAGCCACAGGACTGTTGGCTGTGTCAGATCCACACCCCTGCAAGGGTCATCCCGTCACAAAGCACACAGCTGGGGGACTAACCTTGATCAGGAGTAGAAAAGTTGTCTGAAAATTTCTGCTTCCATTTTTCACCTCACCTCAAACTACAGTTAACACTCAGATTTGTCCTTTGAAGATGTGTTTAAACTTAGCTACTGTCTGAAAATCTTACACATTTGAGCCATATAAATACAGTATAAAAGTCCAGTGTCATTACATGCATCCAGCGAAGTCTTCGACACTTAAATCTGACAGAATTGTTACTATTTTTTACTTTTCCTGAAGCTTTTTGTATGGCAACATTCTCATCATGCAAAAATAATGCAGCTTTACTGCAACTTCATGGTGAAATTTATTAAAACAAATGAGCCTGATAGTAAGAATGACTTCTAAAATTGCTGACTCCAGCTGTAACATCTCAGCCATATTTGGTTCATTAAACTGGGAAGGTGAGAGCTAGAGACAAGGACTGGCACACTGATCTCGATGAGCTGGCTGCCAAAGGTCACTCTCATAAAGCCGCTGTGAGAACTCATCCAGCACCACTGGAAGCAGCATGTCTTGCTACTTCCTCCAAGAAGAAACCTGGAGGCTCTTACTAATTGCAGATGAGTCATAAAGCAAGCCTTTATTGGAAACAGAATAACCAATCGTGGTGAGACAAGATGTCAAAATAGCAATGCTATGTATCATCTAAGCTTATTACATATTATCGACGGACTCATGCCAAACACTGATATTTCAATTTAAAAAATTTCTTTTTAACAAACTGTTCAGGTTATTTGAATCACAACATCACCACTTCATGATTTTCATGGGCCTGCTTACAGCATGTATATGCAAAAAAAAAAAAAAAACACACAGAAATTAACTGTCTAAAAACAAGGTTGGCAGCAGAATAAATAAAGACGACTGCCGATGGGATTTTGTTAGACAGCTGTGAAAAGTGTTACAAGATAAGATGTGGGGAAACTACCACCAAACTGTAGTGAGTAAAGGTCAGTCAAGATGAAATGATTGTGAAATTCAGGGCAAAACAATATAAATGTTCACAATTAGGGATGCAATTAGCCGGTATTAAAGGTTAAAGTTGAATCTCTTTGTAGTTGGACTAAGGTTTGAGTAAATATCAGCTTAGCCAATTAATGAAGCCAATATCTAGCATTTCACTAATCATAGCTATCTGCATTTTATACATGTGGGTTCTTATTCATGCAGTTCATCGTTATCCAAATCTTTGTCAAAGGGGCATCTGGACTTGACTGAGGTTCTTCAAGACATTTCGCCTCTCCTCCAAAAGGGTTTTAAGTGCTGAACTGAAAAATCTTCAAGAATCTCAGTCAAAGCCAGTTTCCCCCTTGACAGAGATTTGTATAATAGCATATTATTTTACCAATAATTGATAAGTTAAGTAATAAAAAAGGCGCAGTGCTTTGGTTCTACTGGAAAGTGTGTCCTGTGTGTCTAGACCAGCTAAGAACCCCTGCTTTAGACTATTCAGTTAAAAGCAAATATAAAATGCATTTAACCAGATGTAAAATTATTCACCTTGGAACATCCTTACTACCATCAACTACTTCACCCAAGTCAATACTAGAACTAACGTTTTTTATTAGTTCTTTTCGTGCGAGATCCCCACAGTGCCAAGTATTTTTTTCTTGAGTTTGACCATGAGAACCAATCAGGTTTTCCAATAGGTGACTTCTTCTACCCATTAAAAAATCTCTTACTTACATCAGCAATTACATGCACAATAATCATTAAATTGATATGGCACAACGAAGTAATATTGACCACTAATATCTGTGCTACATGATTTTTAGATGGTCAGTGTTTGTCAACAGGGCCAATACAAGCCAATACCAATGTTGAAAGTGATGCATTGGTGTATCCTAACTGTGAAAGCAATTTTACATCCTTTAGTTTACCAGAGTTTATGATCAATCATAGTATGATTGTCTTGCAATATATTTGTACTCCTTGAAACTTGTATCATGCCGTATCGTAGGGTATGGTATTTTACCAAAATGTATTGAACATATCACAACTTATCATATTGTAAAATATTGTATCATTGGGTATCATAACATAATGTATCATAATGTAACTGATCTCAACCTAATGCATCATATCATGACGTATTGCATCATATGTACATTCCGTATCATAGTATAAGGTATCGATAACTATCATATTGTAACTAGGGCCGTCAAAATTGACGCGTTAATGCAGATTAATCCATCATCATGGTTAACCTGATTAAAAATTTTAACGCAATTAGCCCATCTACAGCACAGAATGACTCAAAATCCCTGAACTGTCTCTGGCAACGCATTTCAGGCAGTTTGTCCAAGTAGGGTTACTGTTGGGCATGCGCAAATGGGACGTTGATCTGGTAGTGACCAACCAACTCGATATGGAAGATGCTAAAAAGCACGTTGGCACTCTTGATTGGAAATTTTTGAGTACATTTGAGTAAATTTGAGTACATAAAAAAAAAAAAAAAAACAAGACGGAACAGTCGACCGACATAAATTATTAGTATTCAGCATTCTGCAGGAAGGAGTTTTCTTTTCTCCGAAGTACTTCCAGCTTAAAATATCACATTAACATGAAGCATATGTTTGTTGGAGATTGAGTCTGTTTGCTTATGCAAAATGAAACGCGATTAATATAGATTAAAAATGAATGATATTTAATCATGATTAATCGAAATTAATCCACAGCAACCCTGTAATTAATCTGATAAAAATTGTAATCGTTTGACAGCACTAATTGTAACATATGTAACATAACATAATGTAAGGCAAGGTAGGTAGGTATCATACAATGTTATGTGTTTTACTGTATTCTGTTAAACCCTGCACCAAGGTCATAATAATAATAATAATAATAATAATAATATCTTGAATTTATATAGCACCTTACAAGAAACCCAAGGATGCTTTACAGGAATGCATGGACATGGACAAACTATGTGAGGGGTAGGATGAGTGTAAGGGGTGGTTTAGTGAAGACTGTAGGCTGTGGTGAACAGGTGGTGCTTGAGACGTTTTTTGAAAATGTCCAGAGATGGAGCGCCAAGGATGTCTGCAGGAAGAGTGTTCCAGAGGGTGGGGACTGCAGCACTGAAGGCTTTGTCTCCATAGGTTCGGAGTTTGGTTTTGGGTATGAAAAGTAGGCCGGTGTCTGAAGACCGAAGGTTGCGGGATGGTGTGTATGGATGGAGGAGATCAGAAAGGCACTGGGGAGTCAGAGCATGGAGAGATTTGTACGTGAGGAGGTCATTCGAGGTCATGCCCTTTCTCAATTCATTTCAGCCCTTTCAAGTGCCTAAAAGGAAAGTCACTGGCACTGGATCCAGAGAAAAGGCAGTGCCTGGGCTCCAAAACAACTGCTCCAACATCAGGGCAAGCAGAGTTAAAGCTGAGGGAGGTGAACCTGGGATGCCAGGTGTTGTTGATGAGTCTGCTGGAGAAACACATATGCAGGAGGGTGTCCACCTGATGACCCCAATGAAGCTGTCAATTCCCTTTACTCACCTGCCCACTGACAGGTGTATACTTATACTGACAGGTAAGTACTAACACCGTGGAAATCCACAGTTGGCATTCCACACAATCTCAGGTTACAAGGGATTGCATCAACTAGTCCTATTATAGTGTATGGTATCATGTCGTGTCATGTTGTGTCTAACGGAATCAAATCTTGAGTTACCCTGTGATCCCCACCCCTAATTTGCAAACCATTTTTTTTGTAAGAAAGGAGAAGAAAAGCTGAAAAATACAATTACATTATAATATACTGTATATACTCATTTTAATGGGAATCTAGATATTTTATTAAGCTGCCTGCAGGTATATAGTCTATTAAAGACAAAATGAAAAATGTAAAACTAAATTAAGTAAAATATAACATCACATGGGAGGTAGAGGGTCACAAAGTGTATTGTGGGGTGGTCTTGTTGGATAACACCTCATCTAAAGTAATCATCATCAGCTGTGACTGGAGACAAGGTTAGAGAGTGAGTTCTGCAGGTAACTAGTCACCTCAGAGCTGATTTATTTTCCAGAGGGCTGATTTATTTTGTGCTTATATCTGTAAAGAACCTTCCATCTGGCAGAGCACAAAACCATCAACACTGTAATTAAAATGCAATTACCACCTCTCTCCTCTTCCAGTTACACAGTAATCCCTGAGAAGTCTTTCCATCTGTGCCATACATACACACTCTAAACACGTGCAAACACACTAAAGTGCGCATGCATGCACACACACACACTCACACACAGCAAAAACACATTTCTTTTTCCTCAATCCTCAGCACACTTGCAGCTCACCGCCCCTGTCAGCACTCCACGACAACACAACACTGTCTTACAGCTTCCAAATCTGCTCTTCGACTCAGCTTACAGTGCAAAGCCTTTCTCTTTCTGCACAAATCAGCTTCTCATCCCACTGCAGTCTCCTCCCTCTCACCATGGTTCCTTCAATCCTACACAACTTATTCAAACCCCCCTGTTGTGCCATAAAAGACATTTTGAAAAAAGAAGGGGAAAAACTGTCACTTATGATACTGACTTCTGCTACCCATCTGTAGAAAGAGGCGAAAACTCTGAACATTAGAAATATGTCTGGGTATCAAAATCATTCTGACTGCTTACCAAATCTTGTTCACATGAATAAGTGCCAAATTCTGAAAGAAGGCAATGAATGTTCATTCAAAGCCTTATGTCGTGTTTGTTTTCTGTGGGATAAAACATGACTGTGATTTTTTTTTTTACATTCCAGAAAGCTATCTGCTCTGTCAGATCTAAATAAAGATAAACTTGTAATTATGTAGTTATGCTTGTAATTTAAAAAGAAAAACAGATTTACCCCCAGCAAACAGGAATATATTATTAAATTATACCAACATTTTCAAATGACACCAAATATTTGTGTTACATACAGTAATTGAAGCACAGTTTAATATTTTTTTTCCTGGCATATATAAACAAGAGAAGTCATGATCCTAGAATTCAACATTTTTTATAAAATTGGTTCAGTCAGAAACACTCTCGTCATACATTTAACCATTTTATCGCAAAATGGATATACAGTTTTACTTGGCAAAGAAAGCTCTACCTGAGCTAGAAACCCCCATATGGATACATACATATATATGAAAATGCGGGTTCAATGCAACGAAATTAGATCAAAAGCAATTGATCCATAGTAGCATGAATCCAACAAGGGAGCAGCAAGCTTTATGCTTTAAAAGAGGAGGCTGGGGTGGAGGAGGTTCAGCTTTGCCAGCAGCAGCAGTGGTATGGTGCATCAGCATTAATGCAGACAGGGATTAGTAAGAAGTATTTCGTATTTAAATACATTGCTGTGTTGAGAGAAGGAGCTGTGATTGGCTGTGGGAGCTGGGAGACGATAATTAGGATCAGCTGGCAGTCAGCTTATCATGGCTGGGCGTATGACTACTGTGTCCTGCATGAACCAACACCTGGTTTCATTAAAAATCAAGCAATAGACACCTGACACTTTCCTCAACTGCCTGGCGAGACAATGGCAGGCTGGACAATGAAAGTACAGTTGTGGGTCAAGAAGAAGAAGGGCTGTGGTGTTTTCTGTGTAATTTTGTTTTGAATATCTTTTAATAGAAAAAGGCTGACTATGACGCCCAATGAATTTGATCTATGACTCCAAAATCTAATACTTTTTTTTTTTTTTGTCAAAGTGTACATTTGTGCAAAGTTTAAAGAAAATGTATCTAAGCCTTCTTAACCCTTCAATACCTTTAGGCTAATTTTGAAGTGTTTTGTCTCACCTGGACTTATGGTCTGAAAAAAGGTGGTAAACATCAACTCCGTGGTACACAGGCAAGTTCTACACACTTTTTTTTTTTGTTTTTTTAGGACAACTTTTTTTTAAATACGGGACTTTAAAGACAAAAGAAGATTCTAAATGGAAATGAAAACTCAAAGATTTTTATGTGTGACACACAGTAAACAATAATGACTGCGACTTTTTTGCACAAGCTTGTTTTCCCCATCTACTGGGGACCAACAACTGAAAAAAATAATCATTCTGTGGCAAAAAGTCTTCAAATCATGGACATATTTTTTAAAAAGTCCTTGCGCTTTTTTGTGTTAGCTCTCTTTGTGCCATTATTTAAAGCAGTTCCTGTCCCCAGCGATACAGAGGAGCACATCATGGGCTCTCTGTGTCTCTTTCTCTCCAATATAAGCTATTCAGGAAGTCTCAGCCCATTCAGAGATGTGCAATTTGTTACAGCATGATGCAAACGACAGAACAGCCAGCCATCAGTAGTCGCAGCCTATCACAAAGCATTGTGGGATACAGTATGATGGTTAGAATTAGAGGTGCGCAGTATATGAGGTAGACGGTATAAATGATGTAAATTTGGCCTATGGTAGAGATTTGGACTCTACCGACCAATCGCGATAAAGCTTGTTGATGACGTCATCCTATCTATCTCAGTATGACAATGGCTTCAAGCACAGAGACCACAGAGCAGGAGGAGCTGGTTACAAAAAAACGGTGCTACTTAGAGGTGGGCGGTAAACCGGTATTAATACCGTCCCACAGCTGGCGGAGAGAGTGAGTTGTGACACACAGCTAAGGCTGAGTCTACTCAATAGCACGTTTAGCTCTAGCATCACATGTAGCCAGGTAACTAACCGAATGTCAAGGACTCTTGCCGCTGTAACTAGGCAGAGTTAGCAGGCAAAAACACATGTTTTTTCCTCTCAAAGTTTGACGGCTGCACCGCAACAAAGTCAGTGTGCTGTCTCTGTCAGCCTGCCTGGGGCTTTAACAACACAAGCACTTAGCTTTAACACAAGCTAAGTGCTGCTTTGGCTGGTCTCAGAGGCAAGCGCTGCAGCTTTTCCTCTTACAACGTTGTTTACGGCATAAACAACCATTTAAAAGTATAGTTTCTCCGGTATGGCAGCCAAAGCTAAGCTAACTCAATGCTAATCACAATACTTAAGTCAAGCTCTTCAAAATTAAAGTCCGTGGCTGTTATTTTTCTGAAACGCTTTCATTGTGAACGCCTTCACTAGGAAACGTGTTCAAATCATTAGCACACTCATCAGCTTAACACGCCTCATCAGGTTAGAGATGAAATGCGAAACTTGGAGTTCAGTTAGACAGAAGTAAACCTAGAGAGACTTAAAAAAAATAAAACATGTCTTCTGTGTTCCTATACTTAGAGATAAATTGAGTATGCCGTCAAAGGCTCGTTTTAAGGGGAGAAGGGGGTTAATAACACTTGAATTTGGATTAAAAGCATTATCTCTTTTTAATTTTGTAATACCATGATATAATACTTTTATTGTCAAAGGCAAGAAAAATATCATGATATGATTTTTAGTCCATATCGCCCTGACATGCTAAGATGCAGATTTAATGGTGTGGATCTAATCTTTATATACTCCAGACAGTCATCCAAGTTTCAGGCTCAATAGAAAAGATTCCGTAATGGCTTGGAAGGCATGGATAGTGTCATTTACGGCACAATCCCTCCCTACAATGGGGAAAAAGTGGCTACAATTTATAGTTCAAGAGTTAGTCAACTTTAATAACGTGTAGAAAACATTTTGAGATGGTCTCTTCTGTTGTATACATCAAGAAGATACAGCCTCAGAGGGTGAGGGATGCACGTAAGCCATTTGACCTTGGCATCTGATCTAGGACCTTAAATCTAATCAGGTTTCCCTCAGGTCCTAGTGGACAATTTTGCAAAGTTTGAAAAAAATCCCTCAAAGCATTTATGAGATTTTACCTTCACAAGCAAAAGATGAACATGAGGCCCACTGACCCTGACATTTGACCTGGAAAATCTTGCAAGCTGACCCTGAGTCACAGTGGACCTTTGTGCAAAGTTTGAAAAAAAAAAAAAAATCATCAAAGTATGCCAAAGATATTATCTTCACTAGAACAGCTATCATAGCAATAGATGAGCATGACACCTCATTTCCACATACACATGTGACTGAAGTCCATATATCCATAAATACACGGACAATGCCCCCTAGGGTCCAACCATTGGCCATTGGAAGGAGATGATAATGTACTTTTTAATATATAAATTTAAATATCTGACACTACCAAAACAAGCTTACAGTTCTTCATATCAACTGATAAATCCTGTTATATTTCATATTAAGCTGATAAAAATGACTCATCTTAGCCTGTTATCTAGGTAGCAGCTCGGTCAGCGAGCACACTGCCATATGGTTTCTCCAAAATGCACTGCAAAAGTCCAATTATTCAACGTACTTGTGGCACATTCCAGACAAAACTATTACAGAGAGGAGGAGTTTCACAGGCAGGTTGGACACTGCAGAGATTCTTATAGGAATGAATGGCGTTCCGGCTGACTTTCCTCCGTAACCATACACATGTGGAAACAAGGGGTTTGGCTTACGACTAAAATCTATGCAGTTAATTAATGAGTCAGGGTGAGCTGGGTTTGTAAAATAATTGTAGATAATCTGTGCAGGTATTCATGCGATATTGCCTTCAGAAGAGCTGCCTGGATGGATGGCCTGACAGATGTAAAGATGAGGATGTACGTATGAATGTACAGAAAATGACAAACATAATTGCTCCAGCCTTTGTTGTGGCCAGGGATGAGACATAATGAAAACTGCCAACAAAGGCCCCCCTGATACCGGGTAATTTCTTATTTCAAATGATTAAAATTGCAAGAAAACTCAGAAAAACCTTGGCAGCATACTGGGACGACAACCATGACAACATATGTGCGCAAAAGTCTGCAAATTTTCTCTCCTATGCACCTGTTATATGAAATAAATGAAGATGTTTAAACCTTGGTACTTTGTAATGTTGCCAATATTTAATATGATAGAAATTGTAGCATTTTTATAAGCAGTATTAAGAATAACCCAAGTATGAGAACTCTTTCAAAGGAAAATTTGACTGTATTAAAGGTAACAATGCAAATTTTGGAACTGTAACTGGAAAACCTTAACATAACTGTAAACTTTTTGAATATACTAAGAGCATAGAAATTAGAGTGCAAAGTCATGAAAAGGGTGTGTTTTCTGTGTCAGTGTGTGTCTTCTGCACACATATTTGTGTGTGTTGGGGGGATGGGTATTGAGCTGTCCCTCTAGACGTAAAACCTTAATTACTTCTGACTAAAACTGTAATTAAAATAAATCACAGCTGCAGCCTTACCTGTGTGTGGTACATATGTCTGTGCACGCATTGGTGCAGGAGTGTGTCTGTGAGTGTGCCACTGCGTTGGGACCTCAGCGAGTGTCACAGATAAATCACCTCACACACGCAGCTCACCAGCACAGGGACGCAGGGATTGGAGGGGTGGAAGAGAGATTAGGGGCGGGGGTGCAGAGGGAAAGAGAGATGTGGCAAAAAGAATAAATGCAACAAATATGAACTGAAGAAGAGACAAGAGTCAGTAATGGAGGTGTGGAAAAAATGAATTCATCTCAGAAAATAATTTACACTATCCTGGATCGATTCAAAACATCCAAAAATGGATACTCCTTAACCTAATTTATGTTTTCCTACAGTAGATTTTTCACTAGTTTGAGCTCAGCAAACCCACTAACATTTTTCTTCTGTGCACCCTCTCCACCTACCTTGGCATGCTAAAACAGCTGGGGGTGTGTCAATCCTGCCTCAAGCTGGTTGCATTAACAACACCAGCTCTTAGCCAAAGTTATGTATGCATTAAAACACCGCCTGTACCCCAGTTCCCCGAAGAGAAAAAAAGAAGGGTCTCTTGTAAATCATGATATGAATATAAGAGAAAAACCTTGTCTATTGGTAGGTGTTCAGTATTTATGTCTTTCAGGGTGTCAAACTAGACAACGATGTAAGAAGATTTCTGACATGCTAGTCTTGTCAAATTGTAGTCGTAGGGCGTCTTGGATGCAGTGTTAGTTGTGTCCTACTACAAGAGCATTTGTTGTTCCTGATGCTCAAAATAGGGTCCGAGTGTTGACATTGAGCTGCAACATTACAGTCATACCAAAATCTCTCTGAACTTGTGTTCTCTGAGCCAGTATTTAGAGAGAGGCAGAATGAGATAAATTTCAATAGAAGCACACAAATCTCACCTGTTGAGGGGCTACAGATTTGCTAAGATGCTAAGACTGGCTAACAGCACAAACAAACCCAAATATTTGACACTTTTCTTAGTAATGACTTAGCAAAGTCTTAGGTTATCACAGTCTCTACAGCCTATTTTGTACTTTGTGCTTTCAACCATAACCTTTTGTTAAGAATAGGGCTGTCATGATTGATTGAGTTAATCTTTAATCTTCATGGTTTACTGTCCCTTTCAGCATACTTTGGTTAAGCAACTCCAGCATCCCCCTGCTTTCACAATGATGTGAAATAAGCCCACCACTGCTCCTTAATGCCTCATTTCACTTTGAAAAAAATTACAGACAGCTCAGCGGACAAGTCAAAAGTTATCTGAACTTCGTGCTAAAAAACATGTCCCTTCTTTCCTTTAAGATCCATAACAAGCTCCTTTTCTGTGGTTAAGGTTCATGTTCAGAGCTTCCACCTGCCAGCTGCCCTTAGTTTAAGACAGTGGGAAAATACAAAGTGGCGCAAAAACAGTAATAAATGCAAAACAGTGGAATTTTAAAATGCAATAAAAAGGGTGAAATTAACCACAATTTACAACAGAAAATTTTAAAAAGGTGATCTTTTGACAGCCCTATTTTAGAGGGATGGATTTTTTGAAATAGTTAATGCATTTGAGCCTGACAGCATTATATTTAACAGAAAGCTTCTAGCAATCAAAGTGGAACAGCAGGGTAGGTGTGAGTGATGAGTTCAGTTCAAGAACTATAGTGTCGGAATATTTGTTTGTTCAGGAAGCCTGATATTTTCTTTAAAAAAATTCAAAGACTTTCTTTGAAAATTCATTGTTCTCTCCTTTATTTCCTACATAAATACCTGGATTGCATAATTGGCATCAGATTGAATCAAATCGGACCAAATCTAAATGAACTGGCGTGAATCATTCCTTATTTAATGAGTTGTTGGTGAATTGGACCAGAGACTGTGAATCCAGATTTAATCAAATCATCTTCAAAGAAGAAATTTGAACCATAACCAGGAAACATGCTTAGTCTGATAAATGGAAGTGAAGAAATTCAATAATGATTCAAATGCATCACATGCCTCCATCAGGATTTAACATGAGAGGAACAACAACCAAATAACCACTATCACTTTATTGAACTGCCAGCCAATTCTGAACAGACAATTAGAAAAACAAGGCCTAGCATCTGCTTCATTTCAAAGTCCTGCTTTTACAGTGTTGAAAGGTTTTTATTCATAAGTTTCTGATAAAGAGTTTGTCAAAACGTTTTACTCATAGAAAAGTGTTATGCTGATAAGGCATGAACAAACGTTATCTTTGTTTTATGTGTGTGTATTTACATTATTGCAATCAACTGATAAAAGCACTGCATTATCTCCAGTACATTTTACTGGGACTTTTAATGTCAAATAATACTTTGAAGCTTCTGCGGCACAGCAATCAGGAGTTGGTTTGAACTGAAAACTGATTTTGTATCAAACTGTGACCACCAGAAATCAAATCAGATCAAAGGTAACAAAAATTCAATGATAAATGTTGAGGTGATAAAAGCCATGTGTATTGGATAATAGAAAATAAAAGTGCATTTGATTTAAAAATAAAGTGTAAAGTAAAGTAAATTATGAAATGATTTTATAAATGTGAAGTTGAATCAATGAAAATGCAATTCAATTAAAATGTTGCAAATTTGATCAATATGATTGTTACCATTTATGTTTTATTATCAGCAATGCAAACATTTTCATTTATCATTAAAGGAAAGATGCCTCAAGGGTGGAAGTAACAAAAAGTGATGATAAAAATCAAGGCGATGAAAATGAATCATTTGCATGATTTGAATCATTTTGCATCAAAAAGGCGCAAATTAAAATATTAGTGAAGAAAATGTCACTTTTTATCATTTACAACCTGCAATATTTGTGACTTCTGCCTTGAAAAAAAAACAACCATCTGTTCAACACTTGACACAAATGGCAAAAGTTTTTAAAGACTTCTGGATCTTTTTAGCCGACCGCCAGGGTCAGCCCAACACATGGGTCTACATGTGACTGCCTGCCTGAATGAGTGACTTTACTTTCAGATCCATAAACAGTTGCTTCAAAGGAGAAGTAGGGACATCTAATGGTCATTCACGTAGCATAGTGGACCTCTGATGCCATGCTCTGTATAGCGCTGTGGATACCTTGTTCAGAGGAGTAGGCGGAGCTACTCTTCTCCCCTGTCCTCAAATATGAGTAGAGGCAGGGCATTCTAACAATGCCATCTATGCTTTTGTAGCGCTTATGGAGGCTTTTCTAGTGAGCCTGGACCTTAGGTGACTTTCTAGGGTCTTTAAAGATTAAATCCACACCAGTAACTCTGACCCTGAACATCTTTTTTTCACCCATTTATTAAACCATTTTTGATAGTTTCTGTCACTAACTTAGCATTAGCCACCATATTGATTTTTTCAGGATGCTTCATAAAGGGCTGACATCCTATGGCTGGCTGTTCTGTCATTGTGCCATGCTTTGTCAGAGTGCACATATTTTAAAACTTTGATCATGGTGGAGACAGCCCAAATAGCTCATAATGGAGAGAAAGAGAGACAAAAAGAGCCTGTGCTGTGGCCCTCTGTGTCACTGCAGACAGGTACTGCTATGGATAATAGCACAAATAAAAAGCACAAGGACCTTTCCTGTAAAAAATGTGAAAATTTTACAGACTTCTGTCACAGAATGATTTTTAAAATATATCATGCTGGTCTGGTATAATTTTGGTCCCAACGAGAACAAATTTTTGAAAAAAAAAAAAAAAAAATACATAAATAAAGCCTAAGTCATTATTGTTTACTGTGTCACACATTAAAGTATTTGAGTTTTAATTTCCATTTAGTTTTTTGTTTTTAGTTCCATAGCATTTTTAAAAATTCAAGTGACATTACTGCACTTCCCACAATCTTAAAGCCCATGTATTCCTGAAAAAAAGAATATTCAGGACATTTAGATTTATCCCCTCCACTTTTATAATTCAATTTTTTCACCATCCATAGTATTGAAAGATTCACACCCCTTGTTAGCTTTCCTAAAGTTGATGTTCTTTTTTTCAAACATTAAAGTAAAATCAGATCTTTCTCTTATTATTCAGCACTAAACTTTCTCACTCTTTAAAGTTGAATAAGATAGTCTTTTCTGTTTGATATGTTTTCTCGCTCAACAAACCACACAGAGGTTAAATCTAAGGATGTGAGCGCTGTACAATCACATCAAAGTCACACACCGTATCAAAGAACACATAGTTCAACAACTTCCATGTAGTTTTCATAAAACAGCAGCACCGGTATGAGTCAGTCGATATATGAACCTTGAAGTCATGAACCATTCTTCCCCTGCTATCACCTCAGTATGAAGGCATGGAGGGAGGCGCAGGAGGAAGAGGAGGGATGACAAATAGTGGGCAGCTGAAGCCATCGGGGTTAAACACAATTGTTGTTGCAGAAAGAGGACATTATTGGAAATGGCTTTGCCACCGTGGGCGCCCCTGTTGAATAGCTTTTTTCCCTTCTCCCAGGCTAGCAATGATTCCCCTCTGCACACACACATGCACACACTAACGCACACATATACACACTTAAGTGGAGAGGGATCTGCAATAACCCATGGGAATTAAGTAGGTGTCAACACAGACAGAGTTCAGTGAATCAGGGTGCAGCAGGTGATGTAGCTAAAGGCTGAGGTGCTGCTCGCAGTGCTGATGCAGTACGATGAGTATGCATAACAGCTGAGCATCGCAAGGAAGTGTGTTAAAAGGCAGCCATAGTAATCACCCTTCAGCCCACCTTATCAGCGCCTCCCCAATAATAAAACAGGAGGAGCTATTCTTTTCTGGGTCCATTCAACAGCTGGCTCCAGGGACACGCAGCACCCTGTTTGTGGGGATTGAGATAGCCTTCACTGGTCTGTATAACCTTTACGAGTTTCCCTCACAGACAACACAATCAAATCTGGCTCAATCAAATAAAACGAAACAGAGTTAAAACAATGCTGCGCTATTACACAGACCACACGTCAAACTGATGAATTCACATGATAGAGGTGCATAAAGGAGTGTTTTGCACCAGTGTGACACCTGCTTTGATTTTACATGACACACAAAGCTTTTATCTGAGTGAACTGTGCAGGGAAGGAGAGAAAAAAACAGCTTTGATTTTGGGAGGGGGCAGACATATTGATTTTCTTGACATTGGGCTCTCCTTGGCATCAGAGGTGCTCTTTCCTCTCAGCTCTGATTACCTGTGTGCAATGTAAGCTGGGCTTTTTAATCTTATCTGTACAGATAAAATAATGGTAAGAAACCATCTGCTCCTTTAATAGGAGAGCACCTTCAGCCAGCTATCAAGCACTTATCAGGGTCCGGGGAGAGAGAAAGATGTAGAACGTATTTGAATGTCAAGCGGTCAATAGAACAACACAATGCACAAGCTATTTTCTCTTAAACAAAGACAGCTGAATAGAAGACTTTTTCTTACTTGATCGTTTTCCAAACAGACTTATAAGAACAACAATAAAATAGGGAGACAAAGAGATACATTTTAAATTAAAACAGGAAGAAACAGGCAAAAATAAGAATATGAAGAGTGAAAAATAAAAATGAGAAGTCTGGAGGCATTTGAGTTTTGACTTAACAAAAATCCATCCCAAGCTAAGGTTGTCATGATACTAGAATTTGACCTTCAACATGAATGATATTTAAAGGTGCAGTGTGTAATATTTAGCCTAGTAGCATTTAGCTGAACAAACTTGGTAAAATAAAGCAAAACATTTCTACGACGGTCTATCTAAATAAGTGTTTAGTCATCTGAATTCAAAAAGAGCTATTTTGAAAAAAACAACTCAGAAGAAACCTTTAATTCATAGATAGGGAGGGTCCCCTCCATGGATGCCGCCATCTTGGATTTTTACATGTTTCCATGGTAACACAGAGGAAAAAAGGAAAAAAGGATAAATAAAATTATTGTATTGCATTCACATTACAGGTACACATTAAATTCAACTGGTTGCCACAGTTTCCAGCAGAGAAATGCAATCTAGAACCCACTTCTAGATGTTGATATTCAGTTTTACGCACTGCACCTTTAAACTTGGCACGTGTAAGTGGGTCATTTCTTGTTTATAACTATTAGAAATTGCTACTGCAAGTTTTAATGGCTTCATTCCTCTCTAGTGCACCTTTCTGAGCAATAGATTTTTTTTTATTATTTGGTACTTTATTTCAACTTTGTATAACAACACATGGTATCCAAAAGCTAGTTTGGCATAACCTGACACGCCAGATGGATGTGTTTCACACATCCATCTGGGAAAGCTTCAATAGGAAATGTTTGAGAAAAGGCAGAAGCTTTGAAAAAAACTCGGAGTGTGATTGGATGAACGTTCTGTCTGTCACATCTCTACAGGCTAATCAGAGCAACAAAACACGTGACGTAGCCGCTATCAAGCTGCGCGTGCGCAGCTACTGAGGAATAATACAAAATAGGTGACTATAGACATGTAAGTACTCGACTTTTGTCGTTGTTGAAAAGAAAACTGCTGCTCTTTGTTCTTCTTTTAATGAAGAAATGTTGTCAAGTTCTGATAAAACTGACGCTTTAGCAGCATCCACGCTAATCTCTTCCTCAATAACTGCACCAGCTCTTGCTGCTGCTTGTTTACGTCACGACTCTGCTGCACCTGAAAGTACTGCCCCTCGTAGCTGATTGGTCCTGTCACTTTCTAACCGGGCCCAAACGGTTCAGATGGGAGCGTTGCAAGATGGATTCACCAGTGAGAAACAAGGACATGCTGAAATCTCTTGAGCCAAATATAACTTCTATTACCAAGAACCTTGTACAACCCAAATTTGAGAAATATCCCTTTAAATAAAATAATAATTCCCCGTTAAGCAGAAACATTTCAAGTAAGTGGTCTTGTGGCAAGTAAGCATATTACTGTTGGTGGCCCCTGTTGCAAACAATCTTTTTACTGAGCAGTAGGCCTAGAACCTGCCAATATAACTTTCTTATCCTATAGCTGGTTGGAAAATATATCCATAATTCTAAATACTTAATATATTACCCAGCCCTAGTGTACTTATGTAACTATTTCATACAATTAAGAAGATACACCTAAGCTGTAGCTTCCTCAGAGGTTCACTGCTTTCAGCAGGGCTCCAGCCCAGCAGTCTAAATCAAGACAGAGCTGTTGTCAGCCATGCGGAGGGGACAGGGAGCGTGTTAGCTCCACCAGATTGAATTAAGCTGAATCCCCCAAAGATCCACATTCAGGCAGGACTCAGGTCAACTTTGAGATGACGAGCAGCGCTGTATTGATTTCTCCAAGTTCCCAATCATATTACTCTTCTTGTGCCAGCTAATTCAATTCCCTTACAGACAGTTCACAATTCAGTTCATAATTACGGTGATACCAAATTACAATGTATCTTACCAAAGAAATTGGATTAGGGGCTTCAAACTGTGCTGTTTGATTACATCAAATACCTATTGTTGGGTGGGTTGTGACAAATTCGTCAGTGTGTGCTCACAGAGGCATAATGTGTCGAACCAACCCAGCTGGGGTAGTAATGTAACTACAACTGTTCCCACAAATTAGATTGATGTCATGAATAAATTAAATATCGCTCTTTCAAAGGGACCACTGTTACATTAAGATTCCTGCATAAGTTTTCAAAATAACTTAATGAACCTCTCCTCCCTCATGAGCAACTTTCATTTTCCACTCACACGCCTCTTTTTATCCTCCGGAGGCCAGATCATGTGTCATGTAGGTCCATTTCTGGCTTTCACCTGAAAGTCATGGTAAAGGGCAGATGGCTCTGTACTGACAAGGAGCTCAGCCTGCAGCATTGATTTGTTTACTAATAGCTGATGGAAACCCTAGAGCGCCTCTCCTCTTTACCACCAGCCATGGGGAGATGAATAATTAATGGCTTTTTAGCTCTTTTTTTAAGCTATAAAAGGATTACTGAAAGTCTATTCAGTAATGTAATACAAACACTTTTAAAGGAGCCTTTCATGGCTGCTTCTAGAAATCAGCCTTCTTCTTCTCTCTGAGGCCTGCTGCAAAGCTGTGCAAAGTTTAGAGTTGTGGTTATGATAAGGTGTAATATGAGGAAGCACTTGAATATTAATCTACAACCCTGAATACAGCAAATTGCTCAAGAAATGTCATTTTACAAGGAGTCTTATCAAACTTCTACTCTTGTAAGCGTGTTACTTGAGCTAACGGTAAGCAAGTTTTGCAAATAAAACAAGTATTTATTCTCGCAGCATTATTTGGAGTGTAATAATAGCAACTGCACTTAATAATGTCTGCCAAGCATCACTTTGCTTACGCGCACACGAAGAGACAAACAATGGATGAGGGATAATTTAATCTTGAGATAAAGCCCAAAAAGCAGAGACAAAGATCTTGCACAGAAAACAGAACACTTTAATCTTCCTTCCCCTGAGGCTAAAGAGAAAGAGAGACAGACAGGGAGATATAGAGATGGAGAAAAAGAGAGAGAGACTGGAAACAGATAGAGACATTGATATAATTGAATGTGACTTATTCCCAGCATCCACCCAGCCCCTATGTCCATCTGTAGGCAGGCGTGGACCCACCAACAACAGCCAAACTCGCATTCGCCCACCTTTCGCTTACCACATACACACAAAGAGAACATCTGGAGTGTGCACCAGTGGACCTAGTCCAGTGCCAACCTGCCTAATAGCCTATGGAGTCAATTATAAGAGGGGAGAAATGTTCTGGCTTAACCGCTAATGGTGCCATCTGGATAATGGCAGATTTTAGAGAGGAACTTTTGCTTCTTCCTCTTACCTGGTCACCTGGGGACGTCTCAACTGATCATTGGCCTGTTTTTGGAGCGATGAAGTAGAACCAAAGAGACTAAACTGTTTTTTCATATCAGGACTCTTTCTGTGTGTAATTGAAGGCTGAATTTTATCTGCATTTTTATAAAAATAGATGTGGGGGGATTGTTGTGTGTCCCTTAATTTAATGGAACTTTAACAAATATATTTTTGTGTTTCCATGTCTGTTACATAATTAACTGTCTGACCCCACATTTTCATTACAGCGTCTCAAAAACAAAGTCCAGCAGCTGGTCTTTTTGAGAAATGTTGATAGAAGGAACAACCAAGTAGTTTTTCTGCATTGTGTTAAAATTCTCAACTTTACTACAACTGTCTGTGTTGTGGCATTTTAACTCAACACAAAACTCTATTGCCCAGAGCACATTGCAGCAGTATCAATTTCCCCTCTACAGCAGGTGATATTTTAACAAATGTGCTCCGGCAACAGCCTGTAGAGCTGAGGCGCCGAGAGAGGTGCAGGGTTATTTATCGAGACCTGGGGGGAATGATGGCAGGGGCAACGGGCAGCCAGGAAGGAAGGAACGCGGGCTGGCAGGCAAGCAGGAGATGAGGAGACACAGAGATTGTCCTAAAAAACACAGGGGACTGGAGGGAGTCCGGAGGCAGAGGGAGGAGGACGAGAGTGGGATGGTTCGGGATAGCAGATAGATTGAAAAACACATTTACTTAGCGTCTGGCATAGCAGCGCTCACAAATCCAGCTTGGCATGAAGGACAATTTGGAACCAAAACAGGCGGACTTCTAAATGAAGGACATGGAAGGGGACAGAATAGAAAGTGAGAGAGAATTAACTAGCCGTGGAGGTGTAACTATATTGATTAGATTAGAAATATTAATATTCTTTAGTAAATATCTTCAATAAGTATAGCAACCTGTTTCTTTCTTTTAGGTCAACACACAAGTACATGAAGGAAAACAGCTCAATAACAAATTCCTGCAAGTCATGTTCAATTTTGGTTGTTTTAGTTCAGGAAGGACCACTTCGTCAAGAAATACACATGGCTATTTCTTGATTTGCAGTTACCAATTTACACTTATTGCTGTTGTTTACGTTTGGCAGTGTGGCTGTTCAGCCCTTCCACAAGCCTATGTGGAAAGCATTACCCAGCATGTTCCTGCTCTACCTATGCTGATATGGAAAGTCTGAGGTAGGGAGATAAGCAGTAAAACCCAGAGCAGTCAGGCATCAGTGACAACTGAATAAAGGAGGAGCTGGGTGGAGGAGGGTTGCCAGAGCAGCTGAGAGAGCCGCAGAGCATAGTCAGGCTAGAGCTGTTAAAATATGGTAGCATGATCGCAATTAGCCAGTAGCATGCTTAGAGCAAATCAGCTGTCTGTCAGCTGATGAGTGCTTGAATGAGATCAACTGATCTTAATTAAGGCAGGCCTGAACACTAGTACATCCAAATATATATATAAATATATATATATATATATATATATATATATATATATATATATAAAGTTGCCTTTAACAGATTCAGGGCACAAATCCCCATGGCAGTGTTAAATTTGGATTTTGAATTCAATCTAAGTCTTTTACGTTAAATAACTTTAAGTTTTAGTCATATTCCAATCCTTTTCCCTCTTGAAAGTTTTAGTCTATTTTCAGTTCATGAAAATTCAAAAAACTAGTCCAGTTTTAGTCAGTTAAAAATCTTTACATTTTAGTCTTTGCTACAAATAAAAACACATTTTCTTTGAACTGATTTAATCAGACACATTGTAAAATCAATATAAAGGTAAAAAGCTCATGTTAATACACGAACAACACTCTAATTACTTTAAACAGGGGTTCTCAACTGGTCTAGCCTCGGGAACCCCGACAACTTTAATGACATGTCACAACCCAGATTTTTATATACATTTCAACATCTCAAACTTTAGTATGAAGAACGATGGAACTTGACCTTGGATAGAACAAGACATCACTGTTTGTCTACTTGATGGCCCTACAACTCACTTTGTTCTCATTTGTTTTTGAAGAGAACACATACAGTATTTCATGTATTTTGTCATATTTACATTCTGCTTTTCTAAACTGCTGTCATTAAATCGAACTTAACAATTCTACTTCTTTTGTCTTTAATGGCAGAAGGCAATCAGCACTGACTACAAACCCCCCCTCTCCATTACTTCCTTAAAGTAAATAGCTGTACAGCATAGACTTTACCTTACTTTTTCCTAAGTAAATCTCCACGGCCCACTGAAAAAGGCTCTGTGACCAAGTTTTGGGTCCTGACTCACCAGTTGAGAACCACGGCTTTAAAATATACAGAAATAAAGTGGAGAAATATCATGGATTCTGAACATCTAACAGTCCAGCTCTGATATTTTAGTCTTTTAATTCTTCAGGAACAGAGACTTTTGTTTTAATCATCAAAGATCCATTTTTGACTAGTCTTAGTCTCATCTCTCTCAGAGTAAAAAGGTAGTCAACTAACATCTTTAGTCATTGTTTTGTTTTAAGAAATGAACACTACCTCACAGCGTCCCCATATCGTGGTGCTTCTGACATGAAGGAGGAGTTATGTGGAATTAATCATCACAGTAAGGTGGGATAAACAGAAAAAAGAAGACATCAGAGTAATGCCTGACAGATGTAATGAGAATTTATGAGATTAAGTGTGGCAATATGTGAAATTGAACCAAACATCACTTACATATTAATCTTGCAAATCCTCTTTCTGGGGGCATTATGTGTTCTTCAGTTAATCAGAAATCATGACATATATTTTAATTTATATGACCATTTCAGTACAGCATAAGTAGCAGAGTTGCTGTATCATGAAAATATGGTTTTGGGCTATGCATTATGTATCCTATTATGTCACAGTATACCACATTGCATTGCAATCTATCGAATCTAATAGCATTGCTTTGTTTCATTTCATCTTATATTGTGTTGTAATGCACTTTATCAGATCGCATTGTTTTGCAACGTATTATACCACATCGTACTGGACCAAATCATTGTGTATTGTATGGTGTTGAATGCTGCAGTATCGTGTTGGATAATTTTGTATGGTTTTAGATTGTGTTTTTTTTTAGGCCTGTTAATATAAACACGTTAATGCTCGTGATTAATCTGGAAGCTTAATGCGTTAAAAAAATGATGACGCAATTTAATCATATGACTTAGTTTGACCACAACTTCCTCCCGTAGTCCTTCTGTGTGGGTGTTGACATCCCTTGGGTGAAAAGGTTAAAGGCGGATCAAACGCAGCCAGCAGTGATGAGTGAGGAGACAGACCCAGGTCTGCTTCACGGCAAATGTCGATTTAAAAAGCCACCTGGATGAAGTCTGGATGAAACAAAAGCTGTGAGTACATACTGCGTTGATGAACTGTCTTTACACCAAAGTACAATGAGTCTTAAGTACCACCTCCAGGCAAAACGCATCTTTGCTAATGTTAGCAAAGACGCTAACAACAATACTGGATCAAGCCATGAAAGCTAATGTTGCTAATGCTAGCAAAGGTGCTAACATCAACACAGGATCAAGCCATAATGCCAAGCTACACCAGCGCAGTCCAGCAGACCTGGATTTGTCCCCATTAAAGACAGCATCTAAGCTGATTAATGCAATCGCTAATGGGTCGCCAGAGACTGCAGACCGTCAAAATCGTTGACGACAAGGGGCTTCAAAACATCATCCGGGTCGCCTCGGATGACCCATACCACAGAACACCTACGAGAACTACTGTCACAAGACTCTGTGAACTGTATGACAGCTAAAAAGGCAACTAAAGTGGAGCAGCTGGCCCGAACTACATTTATTACACTGACGAGAGACCACTGGACATCAGTCAGCAAACACAGCTACCTGGGGGTAACAGCACACCTGACCATTCACTTTACAGCATACAGTATTTAGTACCTGATGTGTTTGTCTGCTGGGCTGGTTTGCAGTTTATAAATATTATTGCTCAGTGAATTAAGACACTCTGATTTACAAACCACAATTAAGTTTAAAAACTCTAGTTTAATATTTCTTCATTTAAACACCATACTTGTACTAATTTATGTCAAACAAAAATGCTAGTAAATGGTAGCATTTTAAATGTTAATTTAAAGATAATAATAATAATAATAATAATAATAATATAATAAAAATGTATTTTTTTAGGAAAAAGTGCTTTCAAAGGGCTGTACATAAAGTTAAAATAATAAAAATAAACACTTGATAGGAACGTTTAAAAATCTAAAAATTACTAAAACTAAATAAATGTGATTAATCATGCTTAATCACAGCATAGTGACGTGATTAACTTGATTAACTTTTTTTAATCAATTGACAGCACTAGTTGTTTTTGATTGTGTCACATTGCATCTCATCAAATCCCATCTGTTTTAACCTATTGTATCATATGACATTGTGTGGTATCATATTGTATCATTGTGCATTGCAGCTTGTTGTATTGTATAGTATCCATCATATCATTTCTTATCATATTGTATAGCAGGGGTGTCTAAACTTTTTCTACCGAGGGCCACACGTGGAGAAACTGAAGGCTGGCTGGGCCACATTGAGAAAGCTCACTTATAATGTGTTAAAGACAGTGAATCCAACGTTAAAATGTTTAAAATACTTAAAGAAAAATATCCTATGTCACAGCTTTCCATTAATGGCTTTTTAAAATAAAAAGCGTCACACTACCAACATGGACCAAAACATTGCGGCTTCCTGGTGAGTTTAAAAACTCAAATTTACTCAAAATGCAGATATCTAGTGATTTTTTAGTTCAATATACATATAAGAGATACAAATATCTATCCTACAAGATGAACTTGTCTGATCATGCAGGGTTCTTTTTAAGGATTTTGGGATTGCCAATCAGATTTCAGGGGGCCGTCCCCTCTAGATCCGCCCCTGCTTAGGATGAAAAGATGCACCTTTCACGGTGACAGCTCATCTTCACATTCAGACTCAAAACAAGAGCAACCTGCAGAAAACTGCGTAACTCTACAGTAGTGATGGTACTTAAAGATGATTAGAGCCGTCTGCTTTCTAAACTGGACCAAAAGACGTAGCAGGAAAAGGAACAAATGAGCACAACTAGGACTATTTTCTGTTGTAATCCCTTGTCTTTATTCACCAGGGTGCTATGAATCGAGTTTTTATTTTGGTAGTTAATTTTTCACTTTTCATGTTTCTAAATATAGTGATGTAAAAAAAGAGCATGTCAAGGATTTCTTCTCAGCAGACGTTAGTTTACAAATGAACTCTGGGCCTATACAAATAATGCAGTTAGGAAGGATTATATACAATTAGAATATGTTACCTTCTTTGTTTTAGCTAATTGTTAAATTTGTTTAATTAAGATTTATGCCTTTTTACACATAAATACTGGGTGTCATTTATTTTAACTCACCCCATGCGTCATGGGTGACAGCTGCATTCAGTGGGAGCAGTGATGCTGTGCTTTTGACTGGAGGATGGCTGGTATGTCCGGAGCAAGTTTGGATGTTGAGATGTGAAGGATATCACAGAGTTTTCTGTCTGTTATCTTGGTTCTCAGTCTGCTTTTGTTTAAAGTCATCAAGGAAAATGTTTGCTCACATATGTATGTTGAGCCAAACAGACACATTATTCTTTTTGTGTGGCGAATCATCAGGGGAAACTTTTCCTTTTCCAAGCTTTGGTAGAAGTCGGGTAGGGAGAGAAGCTGGTGTTTATTCTTCAGTGAAGCCGCTGACACGGCTTAAACAATGTCCTTACAAGAGGTGGGTGGTAAACCGGTATTAATACCGTCACCGGTAAAATTTTCTCTCAGCAACAGCAGGTTTAAGATCTCTCTATAGACGTTCAATGGTATTTAGATCCAGACTCATTGCTGGCCACTTCAGAACTCTCCAGTGCTTAGTCTCCAACCATTTCTTGGTGCTTTTTGAGGTATGTTTGGGGTCATTGTCCTGCTGGAACACTCATGACCTCTGACGCAGACCCAACTTTCTGACACTAGGCCCTACATTGCGGCACAACATTTTTTGATAGTCTCCAGATTTCATGATTCCTTGCATACAGTCAAGGCACCCAGTGCCAGAGGCAACAAAATAACCCCAAAACATCCTTGAACTTCCACCATGTTTGACTGTAGGTACTGTGTTCTTTTCTTTGTAGGCCTCATTCTATTTTCTGTAAACAGTGGAAAGCTCTACCTTAGTCTCATCTGTCCACAAAATGTTCTCCCAGAAGGATTGACGCTTACTCAGGTACATTTTTGCAAACTCCAGTCTGGCTTTTTTATGTCTCTTTGTCAGCAGTGGGGTTCTCTTCGGTCTCCTGTGATAGCGCTTCATCTCATTCAGATTACGACATATGGTCCGAGCTGACACTTTTGCACCCTGAGTCTGCAGGACAGCCTGAATTTGTGTGGAAGTTGACTGAGGATGTTTATCCACCATTCCAACTATCCTGCATTGCATTCTTTTGTCAGTTTTTCTCTTCTGTCCACATCCAGGGAGATTAGCCACAGTCTCATGGGTTATAAACTTCTTGATTATATAACGCACAGTGGCCAAAGGAATTTCAAGATCTCTGGAGATGGTCTTGAAACCTTGAGAATGTTCAGATTTTCCCACAATTTTGCTTCCTAAGTCCTCAGACAATTCTAGGCTCTTCTTTCTCTTCTCCATGCTTGGTGTGACACACGCAGGCACACAACACAAAGGTTGAGTCAACTTGTATACATTCTAACTGGCTTCAGGTGTGATTTCTAGATTGCCAGCACCTGTTACTGCCACAGGTGAGTTTAAATGAGCATCACATGCTTGAAATAAAATGATTTACCCACAGTTTTAAAAGGGTGCCAACAATTTTGTCAGGCCCATTTTTTTAGTTTTGTGTAAAATTAAGTCAATCTTGTCATTTTTCTTTAGATTTTTTGTGTTGCTCCAATGCACATAAAGGCAATAAACACATGTATACCAAAAACATTTGTAATTGCAACAATTTCTGGGAGAAATGGTGTATTTTCTGGAAAAATTCCAGGGGTGCCAATACTTTTGTCCATGACTGTATGTGCTCCCACAGCTGGCGGAGAGAGTGAGTTGTGACACACAGCACAGGCTGAGTCTACTCAATAGCACGTTTAGCTCTAGCATTATGTGTAGCCAGGTAACTAACCGAATGTCAAGGACTCTTGCCCCTGTAACTAGGCACATGTTTTTTCCTCTCAAAGTTTGACGGCTGCCCCACAACAAAGCCAGCTGCTGTCTCTGTCAGCCTGCCTGGGGCTAACTGCAGCTTTAGCTGGTCTCAGAGCCCAGCGCTGCAGCTCTTCCTCTTACAACGGCATAAACAACCGATAAAAGTCTATTTTAGCTTACGACTGTCTTTTCTAAGTCCACAGTGAGTCAAAGATTCAGGCTGCGATGTTAAATGAGATCAGAAAAGCTCCTTTAAACTAAGCTAAGCTAACTCAATGCTAAACAAAAACACTTCTGTCAAGCTCTTCAAAATAAAAGTCTGCAGCTGTTATTTTTCTGAAACATTTTTATTGTGAACGCCCTCACTAGGAAACACGTTCAAGTCATTAGCAGCTTAACACATCTCATCAGGTTAGAGATGAAATGCGAAACTTCGAGTGAAGTTAGAAGTAAACATAGAGAGACTGAAAAAAAAAACATGTTTTCTGTGTTCCTATACTTAGAGATAAATTGAGTATGCCATCAAAGGCTTGTTTTAAGGGGAGAAGGGGGTTAATAACACTTGGATTTGGATTAAAAAGCATAATCTCTTTTGAATTTTGTAATACTGTGATAAAATACCGTTATCGTCAAAGGCAAGAAAAATACTGTGATATGATTTTTAGACCAGATTAGATTAGGGGCCTTTTTTTTGTTTCATTTTTAGAATGTGCCAAGGGCCAATAAATAACAGGCCGCAGTTGGCCTGCATGAAAATTTAGATTAAATTGCCTACTGCAGTTTTCAAATTGCACTACATTTAACCTGAAATGTGTGCAAAAATACCAGTTTAATACTTTTTTTGCCCTTCACATCATGCAAACATGATGAGTCTTTTTTTCTTGAATAGTTTACAAAAAGGTCATACTTTGCACATTTTTATAAATATTTTTTAATCAAAATGAGAATGACAAAAAAAAAGAATTCCTTTCTTTATAATAATTGCTACTGAATTTGCAATAGGAGTCAAAATAATTGCAATTTGATATTTCTTAAAAATTATTCACCCCTAGTTTAATCCATCCAATATGTTTTGGATTTATTATATAGAATAACTTATTGCCCATGTTTTTTTAAACAGCATATATGATCAGGAACTCAAGAAATGCAAATTAAGAATTAGAAAGAGAGTATCTAATGTTACGTCTGAAAAAGGTTGGGTGGGGTAAGTCTTGAATGTATTCTTTTGTTATTATATTTGATAATGTAGAAAAGGAAAATATCTACAATATACTGTCTGTATATTTATTGTGGATTATGTTTCAAAAACAATAAAAACATTGTTCAAAAAATTCATATTAAAACATAATCACAGTATTGGAAAAAAATGCAATTAGATTATTTTCCCAAACAGTTCAAACCCATATCAAATCATATATATTTAATTATTTCATATCAGATTAGATCAGATCACATCAGATCTTAAGGTATCTATTGTATCATATCATGACATATCATATCGCATCGTATCTTATCCTATTGTTTCTTGACTTATCCTGTATCCCACCTCTTAATTTGCATCCATAGAAAATGATGGATCATCCTCAACCAAATATCATGAGGTGTTTAAAATTCTTATGCCTCTAATGAAGACCTACAAATAAACATAAAAAAGATATAACTTAAATAAAAATCTAAATTCTACAAACTACTTGAAGACCATATGAATGCAATTCAGTATTAAGGCTCATGTCTGTGGGTCTGTTCCTACCACAGATTAAAATGTAATGCTACTTTTACATATAATGACCGCAGCATCATGATTCAAGATGATCCAGAGCTTTAGGACATAAAGTCAAGGCTCCTTTAAATCTGAGTGTTTTTCTCTCTTCTTTAACAGCCATATATCAGGCTTCTCGTGAAAAATGGAAACATAATGTGACCAGATGGAGGCAGCACACAAGCTAAGATATGATTATGACTGAGGTTAATTTAGTTTGGAAAATGACTGATCAGGCATGCTCACAAAAGAGGAGCTTAAATAAAGCTCACATTGCCTCTTATTGAAGTTGGTGTTTGTAACGGGAAAAAAAAGATTGCACGAAGTGCAGCATAACCAGGCTTGAGAAAATCAACTCAGTAGTGAAACAAAAAATGTCAAACCAAACAAATCCATGTAGCATGTCCTGCACATATCTCAACCAACACATAATACAAATGCCAGCACCTTAATTGAAAGGCTGACAGTTTGCAGGAGAGTGGCTGCTGCGAGGTGAAACAAATGTGCATTTGATTTGTTATTATTTGTACGAGAAGGGGTTAAAGAAATAAGCGCGGGGGCTAACGGCACTCTGACAAATGGAGAACAGGGTATATGAACCATGAAATGAACACTCTGGCAATTGGAAGGCAGGAGGCTTTCAGCACCATGGTCAGCAACAAAGTGCCTGCAACAGCTCACTGCTTGAGCGATGGTATTCACAAGGCTAAAGAGAGCCGCCGAGAACAAAAGAGGACGAGAGAAAAAGGCAGAGGAATTCTGGGAAAGAGGGGAAACAAACCAGGTGGAATACAAAAGGACAGGATGGTGTTTTAATGTAAAATAAAAGGCTCTATTTTGGCAAAATTTCATGCTTTTCATCAGCAAACTTCGAAAAGCAACAATGAGAAAAGCACGTTGAGAAAGGTCAAAAGAAGAAGGAATAGATTAGAGAAGAAAAGACAGATTTTGTTAGAAATAAGGTCAATTCAAGGTATGTATTTTTTTTCCTCTCAGTCTGTAAAAGTAGCTGTCCTCACGGCTGTCAGCCTCTGTCTCCAGGTAAGGTGTGCAGGAGTTTATCAGGGAAGAGCAGAAGGCAGAGCTCAGATAAAGTTAGAAGGAGAAAATAACCTCCACCACCTGGCTCCCCCACTGCTTGTGAATGTGGCTTTTTCTCATTAATTGTTGTTGTGGTGCGGTATACTACAGCCATTAAACAGTAAATAAGTCATTAACTATGCTGGCTGCCAGGATGCCCTGGGCCAGGACCTGTATTTGTTGCAGAGAAATGGAAGTGGTGGGCCCTGCAGGCACAGAGGCCGAGGTTAATGCAGTTGGGTTGATGACGGACAGCCGGGTCTCTACTGCGCAACAAGCAACTCACCCATATACACACACAAACACACACCCCCACACACACACAGAAATACTATTTTGCAACAACAGATATAGAAAAATACATCTACCAGATTACAATATGAATGCACGCATTTTGATACCATTTAAGTTATAATATTGTCTGCAGCACATTTGTTACAGTTTTTCTCTTGTTGGTTAATTCCTCTAAAACTGTCTGTGACTAGACAAGCATAATAACAGTGTGCTGAATCAAACTTTTTAGGCCTTAAAGTAGCAAGGTCTTAAATATCTATCCTCAATCTTGATCTTCAACAACAGCATTTTGTACTCAGATATAAACCGATATTTATGTAATGAAATGAATAGATTTTTTGTTTGCATTTTATTCCTTTACTTCCCAGCGTTCATGACTAAAATGATCTGTTGTCACTGCAACATCTTATCCTATGTTGCATCAGACTGTGAAAGACAATAATCACTCTAAGGACACTGGCCCATTATGCTGTGTGAGTATCTATTACATTATTATGTTATAATGAAATCTACTGTAACATCTAAATGACCATTCTGTTTGTCAGTATGGTGCAGGCTGCAGAGATAATGAGTTTTCCTTCTCACCAACAGATAGATCAGGTGATGAAATAAGATGAAAGTGCTGCATGAATCAAAAAACTCTGAGATTTTATAATACATTTTCTTACATGATATTACATTCAAAATGACATGTATAAGAAAATAATGAAATGTGCACAGATCTTAACTGTTAATATAGCTGAACATTTTTGGTGAGCAGCTTTAACTGTATGACAATGATTCAGGCTAAATTTTATTCTTCAATGAATATACTTAAATAGAACAGTGTAAATGTATTAATCAATTTGATTTCATATAACTATTATGTAGTCAAATTAGTCCCAGTGAGTTCAGAAATCTCTTTTTCAGGGGACACCTGACCAAGAATGGCAGCAACAGTTTCAAGAACATAACTCTCAAACTTTTAGAGTTCACATTCAATAATACGATCAGTACTACATGATTGGTTGAAACAGATGCATGCAGAAAGTTTCAATTTAAGAGTTTCTGCTAAAGATTCTAAAACATTTAGGGTCACTAAGTGTTGCAGTTTAAAATCCGTCTACAGGTTGCTCCAAAAAAGAGGTGCAGAGACACTCTCTCCTTTAAGATTAAAAGAGAGGAAATGTAGTCAGGAATCTCAGCCAGAAAGGATTTATAAATTAAGTTACACCAATTAGGAAGACAACAGGTACTTAACCCTGTGAGACTGGCCTTTTGCATACAACAAAACGACAACTTGTTTAGAGTTAAATAATCATAAATCTTAGCCACTTACTTTTTTTTCCTCCTGAAGCTAGCTGTTGTGCCGTTCCAATGACCAAGCCAAATTTTGAATCCCTGATGAAAGCTTAAATTAAAGCTTAATTCAAATCTATTTAAAGCTTAAACTAATCAGATATTGAACAACTTTTATCTTTTTTTTTTTTTTTTTTTTTTTTTTTTTGCAAGGGAATGGTTGCCATTAGAAATTTTCCTGAAAGAATGGTTACGTGTAATGTACATTGGTGTATCAAGTATTTCTGAATAAGGAGGGTTTTCATTTTGTTCTGCAGGTGATGTCTTCTGCTATTATGATGGTTTTTTCTTTCTTTGTCTTTGTGTGTATTGTTTAATTTGTATTTTTTTTCGTCTGGTGTTCCAATTAAGTCTTGTATTTTTTGTGGCATTTGTATCTAATTTTTATGATTTAAATGAATAAAATCTTTAAAAAAAAAGCCATTACCTTTGAATGCTAACTGCCATAGAGTGTCCCACGATGCTGTGGGACAGGCTAAAAACCAATGGCAGGCCTCAAAGCCTCATACTGTGTCAAACTGAGCAGCTATAACTATATCATGACTGAGATGGCTTGAATAGCTCATAATAAAGAGAGAGACAGAGAGGCTGTGATGTGGCCCTCTGTGTCACTGCAGGCAGGAACTGCTTTGAATAATGGCTCTAAAACAGCAATACAAGAAAGAGGGAGGACTTGTTTTGTAAATATATAAAAATTTGGAAGACTTGTCACAAATTGTTTTTTTTTTTTTGTTTGTTTGTTTGTTTTTTTAACTCTTTGTGTTTTTCTTTTCTCCTTATACGGTAGTTCCATAACTTTTTTAAAAAACTCACACGACATTAGTGCAGCATGTACATCCTTAAAGCCCTGGTTGTCCAGGGAAAAAGGGTGTTTAGAGCTTGACTTTGCAACATGAGGTTGTTGTTTACAAGCTCTGAGAAAATACATCCAGGCGAAGCAAAATGGTTAACAATAGTTTAGGGCTTGAAGGGTTAAAGCAGACTGGTTGACATTAGAATATAAAGTACAATGACAAGTAAGAAAACCAGAGTTTGTAACTGATCAACTTATCTGTAATATGCATCATGGTAAATATCCTGGCACTGGCACAATAGCTCAATTTATCCATTGCCTGAAGGCAGGAACTCACAAAGAACTTTACATTTAACAATGAACCCCCCAGTTTTGAGTACAAAATAGCACTCAATGCTTAACAAATAATAAAGCCAATTAATACGAGCTGGTAAAAATGTAAGATAACCCAGAAGACCCTGGGAGCTGGCATCATAAAGGGGACATAGTGGTTTTTTTTTTTTTTTTCACCTGTTTCATTTTTTTCAACGGTTAAGAGGTTATCACAATCACTAATTTGTGCAGATAATCTGTTCCAAGAATGTTCCTCTAAGAGACCCCACTATTAGACAAAATTCACTCCTATGGCTCGCTACATTACACTCTCCCCTAGTTTGTACTCTGGTATTCATCATATGAAGGCTTTTTTCTTCTTCTGGGTAAAAGAAGAAATGGTTAGGGCAAGCTCATTCAAACCAGATTTTAAAAACCCATGCCTGTATACAGTGGTTACTATTGGTAGAGCAATGGTGGTTAAGAGTTTCCTCATGATTTTGATTGGCTTCTCGAAGAGAGGCCTGATGGGTTTTAACATGCTTACTGTTGTTTGTGACCAGGTTGTTTGAAAAAGTGAGAAAAGGTCTCATACACTGAAAAAATGTTTGTTTGAACTCAATAGCATTTGAGATGTTTTTCTGTGTCCTTTGAATGTCAGAGTCAAAGACAAACAATGATACCACCGAATCTTCCTCCGCCTATTAGCACACATTTGCTCATTATAAGAAACCACTTTGGATATTTCAATGTGGTTTTAAAAGACTCATTCTATGTTGAACTTGGGACTTTATCTCATTTGTGTTCTACCTTGTTTGTCCCCTTCATTTTTAATTTTCCATTGAACAGCATTCAAATCAGTCCTAGTAGGTCCCTTAGAAAAAGCACCTTATATAGGCTAAAACAAGGCAAAGTTTTTATTTATTTATGTATTTTTAAAATAGGAAACAGTCCAATCAAATCAAGACACAAGTCTGTCGATCTATCTGCTTGCTTCTTAGTCCATTTTGCATTTAAACAAGTGTGTTAGCCTCATGGATGATGCAGTTTTCTGCAAAGAAACTGAAGCCCACTCCTCTTCAAAACTCTAAAAGTTAGAATTAGTGCCAACCAAACTGTGCCAAACCAAAGCCAGTAAAACTAAATATGTTAGCAAGCTTTCCAAACCTGCCTATCAACCATCTCTGCTGCTGCTGATAAAATGTGGAGTCAAAATAAATACTGTGTGTGTGTGGGCAGAAAAGAAAACCTATCTTTAAAATCCACGTTTCGGCTGAAAAAATACGGTGTCACATCTCAGAGACAAAAAGAAGAGACGCCAAAATGAAAACATCCCATCCTATCACTAAGCATCGATGCTGGATGGGGGCTGGTTTTATTCTAATAGGACTGTAATTAAAGCCTCCATCTCATCTCTGTCTCATACTTGTACACACACTAACACACACTTGGACAAACACAAGCAGGGAAGCACAAAAATGCTTTGTTCCTCCCACCCACCTCTAGTCCATCAAGGGGTTTGTGTGTATGTGGAGGGGGGGTTATAAAATCATTCTTAATTACACATTTGTCACATGAAAAGCATTCTGCCTACTTTGTATGAGCTCTGGCAGTCTTATTAATGCAGCGATCCTCACATTCCAACTGCTCATTATACACAAACTTCCACTCCTCTCTGTCTTTTTTATCTACGTCTTCCCCTGTTTCATTTTTCCTCCCCCGATTCTTTGGTCCTCCACATTTCAGGCTTTTTCATTTGAGAGTACTGATGTATGCTCGTCCGATGCAGTAGCCACAGAGGCGAGCTTTTCCTCGGGGATCCAGCGTTTGACAGCACACATATAGGCTGTCAGTGTTCTGTGTTGGCTGACGATGATAGGACAGTTAAAGTGGAGGAGAACATGCTGTTTCTTTCTATTTATGTACCTCTCCAGCTATCAGCTATAGATCATCTATACATCGCCCCAGTTGTATCGGAAGAAATTATCTGATTCATCACTGTAAACTCACGTTACACTTTGGTTCACTCTCAGGCAATGTCCTTGCTGTTCATTATAGCCCATTAAACATGCTAGTTTGACATCATGATACAATAGCTGACATAACACCCTTGAAATCAATCATTAGTTTCGTTTATATTAGTTTAGTTGCCTCAAATTTAACGTCTTCAATTATTTTTCTGTAAATATATTATTTTTACGGGGCTTTTGCAAACATGTGCTGCTCGCTTGGAAGTGTAGAATCAGTCATAGGGTGTGGCTTAGATGCTATGCCAGGGGTGTCAAAACTATGGCCTGGGGGCCAAATGCAGCCCAAAGTCCATTTCTGATTGGCCCGCTGCACATTCTAAGAATAACACTAAACACTGTAAATGGTAAACATATTGGCAACTGCAATTGTAAAAATATCTTCATTTGTATTGCCCTTATTGATTTTAGCAGCAAATAGCAGTAGCAATAACCTTCCAAGGGCAGAGCCTGTTGAACGTTTTGCTATCTATGCCCTGTTAAATAATCTTTTTTTAATAAGTCAATGAAAAAAGGAAAAAAATATAAAAAGGTTTATGACCTAAAAAGCATAATTTTCATAATTTAATTTTTGAGTTATGTTTCTGTGTTGCTAACAAACTAACTAACTAATTAAATAACAAACTAACAAACCCTGCCAATCACATAACTTCCTTGGCAGAGGTACTAAAAGCTTCCATAGCAGAGACCAGCCTTTAACCCTTTATATTTTATCTGAAAAAGATATTGAGCCACTATCAATACTGTCCATGAATGTGCTGCATTAAAAAAAGGAAAGCCCCTTGTCTCACTGTTGTTGTAAAAAGAGTCGTGTTCATCCGTTTGAGCTATTTCCATCTCTGATTCCTTTGTGAGCTTACAGGAAAGCACGGGTCCGCAGCATCCCTGGAGATGCTAAATGTCGACATCAGAAAGACAAACAACATCTGTTTACTCTAAAAAACTCTCGAGCAGGGCTGCTGCCGTGGAGGAGATATCACACATACAGGATGAACAAAGCAGTCAGGTGTTTCTGTCACACTGTGATCCCCAATCTAAACAGCATTTTACTGAGAAAGCCTATAGAGTTAACTTTGCTTTAATTCTCTAGGCATATTTGACACGGATGGTTCTGTGTACAGCCAACTGTACTGTACAACTGTTTTAAGAGGTCAAATTTAAAGAACAGTGCCAGTTTTTCTTACTAGTACAAAAAAGTTTTGATTTCATATTTTAACAGTAATGAATTAGTCTCCACTATCATTTTTGTTCATGTGTTCTAGATACTCAGCTTTGATCTGAAATCTAAATTTTTTCTTCTTTTTCAAGCCACATTTACAGACATTTTAAATCAAAGTCACTTGCACTTAATTTTCATGTTTTCCATGTTTGTTTTTAAATGCAGTCGCAGTGCTGGTGTAAATTGAAAGTTGGAGTAAATCTTGATGATTAAACACAGCTGAATGACTAAATCCATGTGTACTGAGCTAAAGAATGGTTCTACAGATAAACACATAAAGTGTATTCTAAACTCATCACTTAGGATGGAAATGTTTCACTCTGCAGGATACTGATACTTCTGTGTGCTTGTATATGTGTGTGTTTGCTGGTGTGCCCACAAATAGCAGGTTGCCATCAGAGAGACATGAAACATTTATAGCAGATGTGACCGAGGAATGACAGAACAGGAAGTTGGATCCCTGGGGGCTCTGACACACACACACACACACCCACCCACCCCTACACACACACACACACACGCCCACACACACACACATCACACACATATACTGTATGTTCTTCTGCATTTGTGAGGGCCATCATTGTCATGATATGTTATCTGGCCAGTAAGCCAAACTTTTGCTCCTATGTTCAGCTGCCTCTTTTTATTTGTCCATTGATAACTCCAGACTTAACATATGCACAAATCACATGTTGTATAATATAAAAATTAAGCCCTCACATTTGTCTTATGACATACTTCAACATCCTTCAGATATAAAATCATTAAGGTAAAGTAGTACTTTAACAGTTTGATAGAAGACAACTCACTTAACCAAGACTACATTATAATGTGAATTTAAAAAACAACAACAACAAAAAAAACATCTGTACCTTCAAAAAAAATCCAAATTTCTTGAATAAAGAAGGTCTTCCATCCTGATGTCTGAAACCTAAATTAGTTTCCAAAAAGGAACCTGATATATACAGTGCTTAATAAATTTATTAGACCACCTGTCATATTTGTCTCAGAGACCATTCAGAATCATGAAGTGTTTTAATGCAGACTCTTTCATTTTCAGTGAGCTCTCCACGTTTTACCATTTTGAACAGGAATGAGGAATTTCAAACTGAATTCACCATTTATACCCAAATTTGAGCCGGCTCACTGGGCTTATCTGAGAAGTCAGAAATTTATCAAGCATAACATTCAACCACTAAAACTAAATTTTCTCTTCAGGAATGCAAGTAAATAACTTTAATTAGACATAGTAATCAAGAAATATTAATGTGCTTTACTATTTTTTCAGTTTTTTTTATAAATCAGTAAATTTGAAAATTCATGGATAACAATAATAATTATATTTTAGCATCAAAAATATCATTTTGGTGGAAGAGCTTCTACATATTGGTGTATTAACCATTGCAGAAACATAAAAAATGATTTTGGTAATCACTAATGCTGTTAATTTAGGGCAGCTGTGGCATAAACCTTACTTCAGGTGGTGGTCTATTACATTTGTTAAGCACCGTACACTTGAGTCAACCTGCCTGAACAGTCAGTCACTGTATTGTTTTATTGACATCCAGCCTCTGAATATAAAGCTGAAGACACCAACCTGGACAGAACATGTTCATTTGAAACTGTGGTCTTGACTTCCTGTGGTGTACAATGCTGACCAGTTGCTGTAAGGAGACAACATGCATGAGGTACAACCTGTCACACACACCAGAGCACTCCAGCTCCAAAGCTAACCCATTATATCACTCTTGAGGACTGAGCATGTACAGGCTCTTCACTAGAGCAGCCATAAATGTCTCCATTCCCACCATGCTCCTCAGGCCACCAGTAGCTAGTCTCCCTCCAGTGTTAGTGACGATGCATGGAGTAAATCAGACCAGCTGACTTGACCTAACCACATGGGGAGTCGATGTTGTGAAACTGCCCACCCCCGGTCCAAAAAATGCAACATCAACTCAGCAGGGACAACAACCAATCTACACCAATACTTTATCCTTTCCTGCGTTATATAATATAATAACCTGAAAATAGTTAAATAGAGAAAGACAAGAATTATGTTATCATAACCTCAAAGTATGGTAACACTTCAGTAACAAGTCCATGGTTTGGTATTTGTTGCAGAATCAAAAAGGGACAAAAAATAATAATAATTTTGAAAAAGTGACATTCATGTGGCATTTATTAAACAACAACGGCACTTTAAATATTCTAATATGTGCAAAAATGTCCTTATTAGCCTTAAGAATATGTACCTAAACTTTGGCCTCAGTGGGTTTACTGACCTTCTAAAATTGTGCACCACTGAATATAGCTGTAGGTCTTGGTAATATTTACCAATACACCTTAATATCTCTTCAAAAAGAAAGACGAAAACTTACAAAAAAGTTGTGTATTATCTACTAAGTGACCAGCCATTCAAGAAACAAATATATGCTGTTCAGTATATCTTAGTGAAGGATCGAAGCTCAAGAAAGATCTTCTGCAATGCAAACATTTTTCATTTATGTATCTTTTCATGTATGAGAAGGTAGGATGCACTCATGTAAGAAGTGTATCATTTAACAAAAATGTAAGCTTTACAGTGAAACCTAACAAGTTTACATTTTTGTTAATATTCCCTCAGCTTAAGGATCTATAGTGCATGGAGAAACCATTCCCAGTCAATATTTATGCTAGTAATGAGTTTAGACCAAGCTACCATAGTGATCTAATCCGAAACTCTGACTTTAGGTTTAAGAGACTAGACTCAACCTCTGATCTCAATTGGTGGTACAACGAACAGGAGTCTTTTTGATTTTTTCTACTTCTCTCCTATGCACCTGTAACATGAAAAATGTAACAGCATTCTTCATAATTGTTTCCTTTATTGTAATAAACTTTGCTTAGTTGTATTTATAATGAACCTTTTAACTTGAGCAGTCTCTTACCACTGTGCGATCTATTTTATTACCCCACTGTTTTTTATGTTGACTGCTGTTTATATGATGTTGAAAAAGAATTTGATTTGTGTTAAAAAAAACTGTTTGACTGACTAAAAGAAAAAGAAGTGAATATAGTGTATAAAATAGGTTTGTTTACAGTTTAGAAAAGGAAGCTTTCAAGGAAGGTGTCTTGGCAATTATGAAAAAACTGTGATCAAGTCTGTTGATTTGATTACATAAACACTAATTGGAGCCAGCAGCTCTGAAATCGAATCAGTTATGGGATTCAGCCTAGCTCTACACTGAAGGATGAAATCTTTATGTCTACAGCAGAACGGTCAGTAGTTGATAATACTGTCTTCAGACAGCAAAATGAAATTTAAATGAGCCTTGTTTAGAGATTTACTACTTAGAGAAAGAGTTCAGTAACCAGCTGAGCCTGAAACAAGAAAAATAATGTAAATATCTAAATATGTGGGTTGAAAATACCCTACTATCTCTACTGTTTTTACTGTCAATATGCCATCAGCAAAGAAATGAATGTTGCAGTTGTTTTGTGAAAATTGAAAATAAGCCTTTTTGGTGCTGTAATGTGTCATTCATAACCCAGTACTTCTTTAATATTCCTGGTCAGCCCTTTTCAAGTCCAGCCAAAAAAAATCTCCATTGCATTAAGGTCTGGGCTCCGACTTGGCCCCTCCAGATCATTCACCTTGCTGTCTTTGAACCATTTCTTTGTAGCTTTCACTGTATGCTTCAGGTCATTGTCTTGCTGGAAAATAATTTTTCTCCCAAGCTGTAGTTCTCTTGCAGATTGAATATGATTGTCTCCCAGGACTTCCAATATTTTGATGCGTTCATTTTACCCTTACAGACATGCCAGGGCTGCCTGCCGAGAAGCATCCCCACAGCATGATGCTGCCACCACTGTGCCTCACAGTGGGGATGGTGTGTTTGTGGTGATGTGCAGTGTTTGGTGTCTTCCAAACATAGCGTCTTGTCTGATGGCCAAACCGCTCCATTTTGGTCTCATTAAACCAAAGAACTTTTTTCCATTTGACCACGGTGTCTTCCACATCGCTTTTAGCGAACTCTACTTAAGATTTAATGAGTTTTCTTCAACAGTGGATTTCTTTTTACCATTCTCTCATAGAGCTTTAAATGTTGAAGAACCTGGGCAACAGTTGCTGTATGCAGAGTCTCTCCCAGCTCAGCTGCTGAAGTTTGTAACTCCTTCAGAGTACATAGGTGTCTTGGTGGCCTCTCTCACTAGTCTCCTCCTTGCATAGTGACTTGAGGACAGCCTGATCAGCTTCGGCAGATTCACACATGTGCCATATTCCTTCCTTTTCTTGATAATCGATTTAACTGAACACTGGGGGATGTTGGGTGCTTTTGAATTTTGTATAATTCCCTGACTTATATTCTTCAATGAACTTTTCTCTGAGTTGCTTGTTCTTGTGTTTTCATGGTGTAATGGTAGCCAGGAATACTGATTTACCAGTGATTGGGTCTTCCACACATGATTGTTTTTATACTACAATCACTTAAGACACATTCACTGCAGTCAGGTGATCCCCAGTTCACTAATTGTGAGACACCAGTTGGCTGGACCTCTGTAGAATTAGGTCAGTCTCTTTAAAGGGGGTGCAGATTTATGTAATCACTAATTTGACATTAAACATATTGACCATGATATTATATTGACCATGATTGATTTATAAAGGCAATAAAAGGGTAAAACTTCCAAGGGGGTGAATACTTTTTATAGGCCCTATATGTTTGTATTGCTGAATGTTTATAGTGACATGACCATATATTGTTTTTTCCTTAAAAATGTCCCATATACTCACAGTGTTACAATTTAAAAGTAAGTTGCTGCCCTTAGCAGTCAAACACAGTTTGGAAAAGGTCATAACACTTGAACTTAATCTGAATTATGATATGATATAATGGTGGCAGATGGGAGGAGAGAGACAGACATGTACAAAGAAAAAGAAAACAAAGGCTATGCACTACAACATTGTTCACCACAGCGTTGTAGGCATTCTGATCAGATGGTGGATATTAGATAGTAGCTCGTCAGCAGCCTCCCAAAATAATAAAACAGCAGTCGACAGACAGCTTAGCCCATCAGCACACTGTTAAATTACAACCATCAGCAACCCCCCTCCCCCCCTCTGGATCTAAACTCTCATCTCTAGCACCAGGAGAACAATCTGCAGAGTAATTAGCCTCCACCAACAGACAGTTACAGAGAGAAGGAGGACGTTTGGCTTGATTAAATTATTAAACCACACAAACACAAAACAAAAGCAGCATCAAAGAGGCACTGCGGCTCTCCTTCAAAGCTCCTCGCTGTTCCCTAAATACAGAATACAGACAACGTGTTCTCCCAAGCCACTAGTTGGCATAATTAGCTAAATGTGTGCATTTGAGTGTGTGTTTGTGTGTGTGTTTTTCACTGTGATTGGACCCATTCCTCCAACTGCTATCTAAAATAACCAAGTGGTTAACGATAACATGATGCCAGGCAGGCCCCCCCACCCCCACCTGCCATGCCAACATACACACAGATCGCACACGTCTACACACATGCACATTAAACAATACTCTAATTACAACATTTATAACTCCCCCTTGCCTCCCCCATCTCTCCAACCCACAAATCTGTGAATCTGGAATTGAATTTAGCCCAAGTTGAGGGCTGCGCTGGCATGAAAAGACTATTTGATTAGAACGGCAGTTGTTTCATTTGTGGTGCAGCAGATTGCAGAGCCTCTCTATCCGGTGTGCAATCTGTATTCATTACTCGGTGTAAAAGGATGATCCATGTCCTGACACCAGGCTCATCATTTCATGCAGATGCACAGCAGCTCTATGAGGCCCTTACTGAGCCACCATACCATGGCTCCCCCTGAAACCTCAGTAATACTTTCTCTTCTCTAGATTCTTTGTCCTCATGTTAACATCTCATCCTCGTTTTGCTGATGATGTCTTGACCTGAGATTAGAAAAAACTATGCTTAAACTTCCAACTGAGAATCATGTTTTTGGTTTGTGCTTTAGGGTGTATTTAGGGTAAAAGCATAGGCTTGGATTATGAGGTGGCATAAGATGTCTTTTCCTGCATGTTTTGCATTCATCTAAAAGCAGGTATTGTGATAAAGACAAGGACAAGCAGTGACATTTTCATTACGAAAAGTTTCGGCTATGCATCAAAAAAAGACTTCTTTTTCTAACAAGTTGCCATATTTTTTTTTTTATCTTCCTTACACTTATGTGGGATTTACTGACAGTAGAGTGTAAAGAGATGCAGTAAAGGGAGTTTCACTGCCTATCTGGTGAAGCACCACACTTTCAAAACTGGCCCAAGCTGCTAAAAAAAAAAAAAAAGCACTGAGAGTTCACATACACTCTCTTGGACACTTGACTGCTCTTTACACTCTGCGCCTTGATTCATGACATTAGCAACATAAGTCCACTTTTGGCAGCTTTACACTCTACCCTCTACCATACTGGAAGGCTTTGAATGGATGGCCAACTGATTACTGTTTTGATAGTCACACCAAAGTTACCCATCTACAGATGTTAGCCATACATGCCACAAATACTGTATCCCTGGCCTAGGGGAAGGTAGAACAGCATTATGATATGGGGCTTCCCACTTCTCATTCCCAAAAAAATATTAGAAAGAGTCAAATTCTAAATTAAACAGCAGTTCAATAAGCTAACATTCCATACTATAATTAGGTTAATGCAGAGGTTTCAAACATGTACAAGACTTGTATTTATAACAAGTCTAAATACTTAGACACTTGAACCTGAATATGGGTAGATAATTGTTGTTTTTTTCAACATTAACATGTCATAGCAGACCTGATAATCAAACTTGGAGAAACTATTAAGAGATCAAGGAGCCAGTAGTCACTTTGGACTCCTATCAAGGAACCCAAAGGGTCTCATGTTACTTCAGGTAAAAAAAATATTAATTACACTTTTATAATGGTCCAATGACAATGAAGGTCAAAACCAATCACATATGACAGGTTACTGTAATTTTCATAGATAAAGCTAAATAGTTTCTTTAAGTTTGATGATCAGGTCTGTTGAGACACGTTAATGTCAGGTTGTCATGACAAAGACAGTCGTAGGTTATTTTGTCTTGGTTAATGTCAAGTTTGCATTAAAGGTGTGTGACACTTGATGACATCATCCATAAATGTTCATAAAATTCATGTTTCCATCAGGGGGTGGGTTTGATTCAGTACGATTTGGTATGGTTTGGTATGGTTTGGTACGCTAAACCCCCAAACAGTTTGCGTTTCCACAGACACCCGTGCCCTCAGTTGGTGGTTGGGCTGTAAAGGCATGAATGTGAAGTCACATGCAGCGCCACTCTTTTGGTCAAGCCACAGAGTTGTAGAAAGGAGGAGTGATAGAAATCAGTAGGGAATAAGAAGTAAACAGCTTCATTTCAGCTGAAAGTGCTTTTTAAAAAAACAACTACATCTTAATTATGTTAACCGCTGTGAGTAAAGATCCTCAGTTTATTGAATAAGTGTAAAGAAACATTTTGAGTCATAACTGTACGTTAATATGTGAATATATCTAGTCTAGAACAGTTTATATGACAAAATATGAAAGTTTAGAGCTGTACTGTGAGAATTCGCCACATTAAAAATAAAGTAAAAGTTCAGCTGGTGTTAAAATCAAACTAGATTAAGTCAGAAATCCTGGGTGCATCGATCTCGTTTCAAAATAGACTGCAGCCTGAAGTTTTACAAAAACGTTCAACGACCACAGTGCGATGTTTTCAGAAGTTACCTAACACTAGAAGTAGATGAATAACTATAGTTACAGTACAAGGAATCAACTGATCTAAGGCTTCGTGTTCAAGAACTTGAGCATTATTTAATTTCACATCCATCGCGGATAGACCAGGCTGATGTGAGTCTTCAGGCTTTGCTTTGTGTACTTAAAATCAGGTTCAGATAAACGTCAGTAAACCTTATTTGTGGCCAGATATCAGTATCCACAGACTAGGAAACAGTTTAGATCTCTGTCGAGTTGAAATATCCTGGTTAATGTTGATATTATTCTGTTTGTCTACCGTTTTCACTGCTTCTCACAGAGCAGACTTCCGTGTTGTGCAGCTGTGTCGCGCGCTGGCGTGACGTCAGTCCAACCCCCTATTGTTGTGTGTGTAGCTCCACCTTTTTGGGACAGATAGGTAAGATTGGTTATCCTACGGAAGTGTTTCGAAAAGTGGATGGTACAGGTCGGTTTTTTGGGATCCTTTCCAACTTTTGCTATATGGAAACCCAAAAAAAATGCGTGCCGTTCCGCACCAAACTGAGCTGGACCGCTTGGTGGAAATGACCTAAAAGCCTCCTACATGACTATAACAGTGCCATGTCAGTCTTATGGATACAGAGAGTGTTACCAACTTTTCTGTGCCAGCACTGAATTAATATGACACAACAGATAAACATCTGCTACTGCCATACTCATAACTACATTATTTGCCAATAGGCAAAAAGGGCCCATATTGGCCAATACCAATGTTAAACTAATGCATCTGAGCATCCCAACTAATAATGCTGCAGAAAGCTTGTAATGTTAAGTCTGAAGTTCATTTAGATTACCAGAAGGGTGCAATGAGGAACCTGACACTGACAAGACTGACCTCAAGATAACAATCAGGTTATTTTCATTAATACCCAGTGACCAGTCAGTTGGTTAGTGCATGGGTGTAGCTTTGGTAGAGGAAACTCTTCTTTGGTTGAGTTCATAACAAGTTTTGTGGTACTTGTTCTCGCTAGGCCATGGTTCTCTGCCAGGAAATGATGGATTGTACCCTCCAGGTAGGGAGGGTGACTTACGCCCAAGTGAAGGGGTCCAAGTATCCAGGTCTTGTACATAAGTGAGTGTAGAATGGATTGCAAAATCGACAGGCGGGTTGGTGCAGCACTGGCAGTATTGCAGACACTGTACCGTACCATCGTGAAGAGGGCGTTGAGCTAGAAGGCAAAACTCAGTTTACCAGTCAATCTTTGTTCCAACTTAGACCTATGGTCATGAGGTTTGGGAGATGACTGAAAGAATGAGATCGTGGGTTCAAGCTGCCGAAATGAGATTCCTCAGGAGGGTGGTTGGGCTCAGCCTTAGAGACAGGGTGAGGAGCTTGGACATCCAGAGGGATCCTGAAGTAGAGCCACTGCTCCTTCACCTTGAAAGGAGCCAATTCAGGTGGTTTGGGGAGCTGGTCAGGATGCTTGTCACCTCCTTGTGGAGGTCTTCTGGGCGTGTCAAACCGGAAGACCCTGGGACACAGGACTGGCTGGAGGGATTTTATAGCTCATCTGGCCTGGGAATGCCACAAAATCCCCCTGGAGGAGCTGGAAAATGTCGCTGGGGAGAGGGATGTCTTGGTGGACTTGCTTGGACTGCTGCCACCTTGACTCGGTGCCGGATAAGAGGAAGTAAATGGATGGATGTTATCTCTAACTGGAGCTTAAACCTTTCTCAAGCCTGCTAACCAAAAGAAAGCCTGGCAATGCTGAGCTCACTTTTTGTTTCACTCCCCAGGGGAGAGAGAGACAGAGCAGCAGAATTCAAAATAAACGTTCAACAAAAAAAATATCATCCAGGGTCAAAATACAAACTACAAGCTGTTTCTTTGGTATTAAATAAAACAAAAACAGAGGTCTAAAATGCCTTAAGCTCACTTTCCTATGTGCTATTATGTTGGTAATTTGTCAAAAATTTACCTTAATATGAGACAATTATTGCAGATCAGAGAAAAAGTGCGACAATAGGCATTAGTATATTGCATTTTAACCCTACAAGTCTCTGGAAACTGAACTAAAAGCCATGCATGAGTCTCTGCTCTTTGAATAAAGTACATTAAAACCTGTAATAAAAAGTGTCTGCATTATTTCAAAACATGCCCTCAAGCTCTGTGCCTTCTTTAAAAAGTGAATCAAGCTAAAAATAAGGCAATGAATTTTGATAAGGAACCTTGCGTCAGCAGAGATAACCCAGGAAAACTCATTTTGCTATCAGGGAGACGATTTGAAAATTCATTTTGCGCTGTTGTCATATCCTTTTGTCCATGTCATTATGAAGTGATCTGGGGAGCATCATCCCTGACAATAAGGATGGGTGCCTCAGTTTGCCTTAATAGAACAAGGTCACTAACGATACCCTCTGCTCCCTGACACAAATGTCTGATGTCTTGTATGTCTTAAAGAAAAAAAACCCGCACACAAAAGTCTTTGCACAACTTTCTCCCAGGGTTTGAAAACTAGGATCCTAAACTTTCTGGGTATATGTGGTGCGTTTGAAGTGAAATAATCCCTTTGGCAGAGTCACACAGAAGCCAATGTTTCCCCTTTGGAGGCTGTAGAAAGGCGAAGCTTAAAAAATGAACTTCCAAGAAGAAGAAAACCACAAGCACAGGATACATGCCTATCTACCTTGTGCCATATGCTGCAGAGGAGAAAGAGAAAAATGCAATGCAATGGACTAAAAATGACACAAGCACCAGTTTGCAGAGTTTTTCAGACATACAGTGCAAGGAGACAGGAGGACCCTTTAACAAGCATGTAAGTGAGTTTGTGTGTCAGTTTGACAGTGTTCATCTTTGTGTGCATGAGCCCTTACATGTGTACAACTGTCTATGTATAGGTAGGAGTCTAATCTTAGCGCCTGATATACAGCAAGCCCTCCAAAGTGGATCCAAATGGGCCCTTTTATGAAAAAAACACCACCAGCCAGCTGTCTGCAATGCTCGCTCGTGGCCACGCTACGCCAGCAATGATTAGCGCACATTCATCCCATGACGCTCACTAGAGACCTGCCTGCCTGTCCTCACATCCCTCTGTCAAAGCTGAAGGACATCCCAACACAGAATGGCTGAGGAGGCAAGGAGGGAAGCAAGGACTAGACAGAGGAGGAATAGGAAGAGTTCTGCAAACCTTATAGGAGCAGTTTTCGGTTAATTGTGTTTATTCACATAAACATGGCGGATGCACCGACCTTTAAAACTACAACATGATCCAGAGCTGGCTTTGCAGTGAGCTCAGATAAGAAGCTCTGTTATACAGACTGGCATTGATGCTACACACAGCAACCATCAGCTGAGTTCCCAGAACAACAAGCTCTGTTTGAGATTTGAGGGAAATGTAATAGCCTACATGAACCAGTCAGTAATCGTAAATACAGCACTGTGCTTCCTCCTCCTCCTCCTCCTGGATCCTCTCTTCCTGCTTCTGTCTTTTCTGTATAGGAAAAAAAAGAAAATCGATGTGAATCACATCCATTACTCTGCTCCGCTCTCTTGCTATATATCTCTGTCTGTCTCTCTCTCAATCTCCTTTGCTTATTTATTTCCTGTTATAGCAAAAAAGAACATCTGAATATTACTGATTTTGAGGACTGAGAAGTGAATTACACTTTTAAAAACTAAAAACTGTGACATAGCTGAGATTTAACATGGCACAATCTATAAAGAGAGGGTCTATCCCAGTCACATCCTGGACAGGTTGATTGGCCAGGACCAGGACAGGATCCCTAATTGTTCACTGATAGTTTTAACATCCTATTTAATGTTTTACTTAATGTTGACATCTATCTTTATCCCCGTAGACAAATTGTGTAACATGGCTGATGATGAATTTAAATCATGAGGCATTGTCTGAAACAGTAAAGTGATGACGGCTCTTAAGGGATTCTAGGTAACACATGGCCTATTCTGCTTCGCTTGGTCCTTTTTTCCCCTGATTATGGAGAGTAACTGCCGTGCACTGTGCTTTCCCTGGACAAGTGAGGCTTACAAATCACCCCTGCAGCAGTTGGAGGAGTTGGAGGAGTTGGAGGCACTCGGCGCAAGGTTTTACTGCCTGTCTTCTATGAATGGCTCCCTGAAGGCTCCTATGATAATAGCTCACAGCCGTGCCCTTCACGGAGCCTGACATCAAGCACACCCCTACAGCAGAATGGAATGGCATATCAACCTACCCAATGGGGTGTCATATCAACTCATCCACTGCTTTCTGGTCGGAAGATGGGCAGAAAGTGAATTGAAATGGCTGGAACTGAACCGAACATGACTGGATGAAATTCGCTCAGCTTGAACATGGGAGACAAAACTTTTAAAGGTTCTATTTTGCAACGATTGTGGTTTTATTCTAAGCAAAGAAGACAGGAAAATTGACCAGTCTTTAGCCTCAGCTCCAAAATGAATAGTTTGGAACACAATGTAAGCAGTTACATAAAAAATAAAGTCAGAACTCTTCATCAATTTAGATGGTTGGAATCAAACCACCTTAAAGTAAGACAGCCGGCCATCCATTAAACAATAATAATCATGCCATGACTCCTGTCATTCATATGAAAGAGGCTTTATGGATGTTGGCATAAAGTGTCATTCGGTCAATTATGTCACCTTTAATGCAATAAATTAAGAGCATACCCACTTCTGCACACACCACTACACCACTGGACATCCCAAATCAAGAGTGGAAGTTTTCAGTGTACCTTGCACTCAGCCTGGTTGCCTGGCAGCTTTTTGCCTTTCCTGGAGAGCCACCTAAGTAGAAATTAAATCCCCAACTGTTTCTGTTCCTTATGCTAGGCTAAGACAGAAGGCTACAGCCTCATCTACTCTACAAAGAAGCAAAAATAGATCAAAAAAGTCTACTTTGCATTAAAAGTTACACAACTGACCAAATGACACTTAAAGACAACATTCATAAACATTCATAAAACCTCCTACATGTGAATGACAGTTGTCATGTCATGGTTATGACAGTGCCATGTCAGTGTTATGCTTACCCCTCCAAATAAAGTGTTACCTGTCATCCTTTCCTCAGAATTTTCTCCCTTTTACCTGTTACTCTTTGCCTTGACATGTTTTCTATAGAAATGAATGAAAAATGCATGTGGTAACTTACGATAAGAAAATCTCAAGTGACACAAAACCCACAGTAATAACACATAAGAAATCCACAGCATTTCTAACATGTCTGATGTAAAAATGACCATTACATTTACAAGAGAGTGCTGGTCAAGACAGGCAGCAGTGACTCGTTTTTGCCATTTTTATCTTGTCTGTGCCTCTGTTAACCACTTTAACACTTTTAACCCTTTTCACTACTTCATTTGGCCAATTTTTTTACATTTTGCTAATTTTAACTCATTTGCAATGGTTTTTTTTTACCCTTATTGCTTCATTCAACCCAATTTTTTTTTGCTACTCTGTAACCCCTTTTCCCCATGTTTTCTGACATTTTTCCTCTTTCAACCCATTTATAGGGATGTTCTGATACAATTTTTCATTTCCCATACAATTCTGATACCGAGTACTGATCTGATACCAGCATGAACTTTCTGGACTGACTGTGCAGACTAGCAAATTATTCTAGACCTCTATTTGACTCAGAACACGGCTCAATAAATAGAATCATAATATACAGCATCTCTGTGACACTTAAGTTGTTTTTTCTGCTGATTATTGAGTTTTACTGCTAAAAATTAAAATAAGAATAATACAGGGGGCTGCATCACAGGCTCTTTCTATCTCACTCTATTATGCTCTATTTGGGTAGCATGACATGATTATAAAACAGCCAGCGGTTGGCCAACAGACCCTCACAAAGGGTGACCAATATGGCAGTTAGCATTCGAGCTAGTGGTAATAAATGGCTGTAATTCCATAAAAATGGATATAAAGAAATTCAATATCGGGTTTACTGATGTGGGTTTAATCATTTAAGTCCCCAAAAGTCACATGAGCTCAGGCTCGCTGAAAATGCTGCTGCAAGGGATTCAAAGGCATTAATAGAGTCAATAGGGATGCATAACAGCTAGCCTCAAAAGGAAAAACAAGTAAAAGCATTACAGTGTAGGTGTGTGCATGAGCGCCGCGTTTGTGTGTGTGCCACTGTGTGAGTGACAGGGGGACAGGAGATCATGATGGAAAAATGAAAAACCGAAGATTGTGCACGAGTTTAAAATCACAAGTCCAGGAGTATAAGAACAGCGGTCCAGTTCAGAGTAAACAGCTGCTGTCTTACATCCAAGCTAACAGCTAACGCTGGACAATATGGACAAGCCCACCGCCATGATCGGAAAGCCATGTCGAAACAGGCCGGGAGTAGAGCGAGAACTTTTTTTCTGTCACAGAAAGCTTTCAGTGTTGCCCTTTGTGCTTGTTTGGATGCGACACATTGTCTGGTTCAGACAAAAGTGCCGCTGCGGCTAGTGAAGTCATTAGCTGGGACACAACAACTCAATAGCTGTATACAACTAACCCTTTCCCCGTAACTATCACATAATCATGCCAGAACGGTGCGGCAGAAGATCGACGACATCAATTTCTGCCATAGAAAGCTTTCTGTGTTGCTCACCATGCTGTGATAAAAAAATTTGTTAGTCTGGCTAAAGCCAAGCTAACGTTCAGCTAGCAGCCGTGAATACAAGCACAAGTAACCCTTTCCATCTCAACTATCACACACTCACACTGAAGAGGGTTGGCTGAAGAGCAAAAACACCCTTTCTGTTACAGAAAGCTTTAAGTGTTGCTGTCTTTGCTTGTTATAATAAAGAAATGTCCAGTTTTGACAAAGTGCTGCTGTGACTCAGTTGAGGCTAATCACTACACAAGCAGCTGTTGTCCACAAGCATTCCCACAAGAAGTTACCTTTTCCCCCTAAACTATCACATAGTCACGTGAAAGCAGGTCAGCAGAAGAGTGAAAACATCTTTCCCAACATGAAAAGCTGAAAGGGTTGTTTTTATTCTTTGTCATACAGAGATGTGGCCCAGTTCTGGTTAAACAGAGGCCATGCTAAAGCTATATCTGAGTATTCAGAGCAGTGGAGGCAGCCATTAGAGGGCTTTCAGCACAAGTAAACCCTGCCCACAGCACAACTCTGTATGTATGGCTCTAGTTAACACAGTGGAGGCAGCCATCATTGCCAGCATTCAGTACAAGCAAACGCAACTCTGTATTTTAAGGCTTATAAAATAGCATCACTCAGTCAGTTACTTACTGACCTACTTACTTACTTTCTTACTCAGACACAGACATTGCCATGTGTAGGGCTGACCTCAGCAGTCAGCCAAAAACGGTAGCCCCATAGACTGTAGCCCATGCATGTGGTGCTTTCCAGCAGCAAAGAAGAAGTGACTTCTGGTTTATATCTCTAACATGTAGCATGGCTAAATGAAGCAAAATATATAAAGCTCAACCAAACGATATCCAAACAGCTCAGTGCATAAACTCATGTACTCACCAGATCCAGTGCCAAGCAGTATCGGACAAATTCCCGATACTAGTGCCGGAATCGGAACAACCCTACTCATTTAAGCCACTTTTAACACATTCTTGCAATTATTTTATCATTTTTACCTTAAGTTGTCCCACTTCTTTCTACTTTGTAAAAGGCTATATTATATTACTGCATAAAAAATAACATTCATTTTTGTTACTTTGATAAATGTTACAATTCCAGTTAAATATAAATTATGGTTAATCACAGATTCACTTTACAACGGACCATGACTTTGCTGACCTCCATGGGCCCCTCATTTGGCTCGGCTCCAGAAAGATCCCCTCCATCCCCCCTTATGGGCAGCCTTATCACTATATACAGTATGAATATACCTAACCATGTTTACCCTTTAAATGCACATGTACACCCCTACCTTTGTTTACTCTGTATAAGTAGATCCTTAAATTTGTCTATGCCTTATATATATATCCTAATATTTGTTCATCCCTTTATATGTGCATTTCTACATTTGTTTATCCCTTTATAAAAAAAAATCCCTATATTTTCTTCTCTCTTTATATGTACATCCATCCATCAGTTTATCCCCATATATGTACTAGAGCCCGACTGATATGGGACTTTTAGGGCCGACGCTGATGCCAATATTGGGGGCTAAAAAAAAAGCTAAAACCCGATATATCGACCGATATCCGATATATTGGCCGATAACCAATATATCGACCGATATATTTTATATGATGCATGATACGATATATTAAAATGCTGTATAATAGTCTTTTATTAGATAATGGTGGACATTAGGGATGGAACGGTTTATGAAAACTGTCCGAACCCTTCAGTTCGACTGTCTCGGTTCAGTTAGCGTGTGCCCCATTCGGTTCATAAGCATGTGCAACTCTTTTTTCTTATTTACTAACAAGCCGAAGCGGTGTAGGCTACACTCCAGAGCAGAATGTGGCGGTAACACGCCTTAAGCTGGATGCCAGCCGCAGCGCTAGTAAACCACAAAAAGAAGTGAAGCAGCGTAGCAGCCGGTCGTGGAGTTGTGTGGAGACGTGTGTGGGCATGGCAAGTGGAAAAAAGCCGGAGCTACAAGATGCGCCAGCAGCACTGTATTAGTCTGCTGTATGGGACCACTTGGCATTTAGAGTGAGCTACGATGACGGCAGTAAGAAAGTGGTTGACAAAAGTGTGACAGTGTAGAAGTGCTGTGCAACACTAGTTGTTTATGCTAACAGCAACACGACCAACATGTCAGCTCATCTGCAGAGACATCATTCCAGTGAGATAATTGACAGTGCAAGATGGAGAGGTAGAGAGTCGAATGGACAACTATTCCTCACAGTTTTAAACAGCCTTACAGTGACGAGTCAGACAGGGCAAAATGCATAACGAAAGCACTGGGGCATTTCATCTGCAAAGATATGCAGGCTTATGCTGCGGTAGAGTGTGCAGGATTTCGCAGTATGATAGAAGCACTCGAGCCATGGTATAAAATCCCCTCCCACAAACACTTCACCAACACGGTAATTCCCCCACTTTATGAAGAGACTCGCAGGGAATTGTTGTTTCAAACAAAGTGACCTAAGTCAAGTGTTGATAGAGCCTATGCTTCACTTCATGTTGTTGGTAAATAATATGGTTAGCAAAGTTAAATTCTTCAAGGGTCAGAGCTTTAAGAGCTATATTTACTTTTATATTTTATAAGATATAATTTTTGTAAGAACCACAATTAATAAATGTGGGTTATATATTTCAGTCAGTTCAGTAGTTGTGCCCAGATTCCACTGCATGCATTGTACTGTCACTGCATAGTGACAGTGAATAACTGTTTGTTCTTAGCATTTGTTAAAGATGACTGTCTTTGCCAAATAAATGAAAAGTCTGTTGGAACTAGCAATGTCTCATCTCTTGCAGTGCCAAAATCTCACCTACTTTTAACCTAAAACTGTCACAATGATGTATCAAATGTCAAACAGCCTCATTCTTTCAGTTTTAACCCAACTATACAAGTCATACTTTATTTTCCTAACAATCAACGTATACCGAACCCATGTGAAAACCGTGACCACCAAACCGTGATATGAACCGAACCGTGGATTTTGTGAAACGTTCCACCCCTAGTGGACATGTGAATTAACAGTTGCATTTATCTTTGTTTATTCCACAAAGATGCAACTTGGACAACGTCAAAATGCTGTATAATAGTCATATTAGATAATGGTGGACATGTGAATTAACAGTTGTATTTATCATTGTTTATTTCACAAAGATGCAACTTAGACGACGTTAAAACGCTTTAATATGCTCTCTAAAACTTATGTGAAAAAACTAGCATGCTCTCCTTGACGTGCCCTAACAGCGTGTTTCCGCAAGGACGTTATTGTCATGGGGCACTAGAGTGTAGTGTTATATTGTTTTCTAAAGTCACAGCTTACCATGGAGTAAAAAAAAAATGCAGTTTCTCTCGCTGTTTCTCTGGTCTTACTCCTCTTCTCTGCTGCAGCCAAGTGACTGAGTGTGTGTGAGGGGGAGGGGCCAGGCACTCGGGCTGAGTTCAGCAGGGACACACAGGAGCAGGGCGGCAGAATCCCCACGCAGAAAAAAAGTTAATATATCGACTACATAGTGACCGATGTTGATTAATCTGTAATACGCTATAATCGGCCCGATTAATTGTCCTGACGATCAATCGGTTGGGCTGTAATATGTACATCCCTGTATTTTTTAAATCCCTTTATAAACACATCCCTATTGTAGTATATTCCTGTATATGTACATCCCTATATTTTTCACTTCCTTTATACACATCCCTATTTTAGTTTATCCCTGTATACGTGCAACCTATATGTGTTCATTCCTACATGTTTATGCATTTATGTGTACATTTCTATATATTTACCATGTTTACCTTTTAGCTATGAACCCTAACAGGCTAACAATGGAAACCTAACTGAAACAGCTGAGGCTAATGTTGCTGTTAAATGTTAGAGATTTGTTAATCAACAATGCTGAGTCATGACCCAATCATGATGTCGGATAAGAGTTTCAGTGTCTGTGAGTAACATTGTCATGTCACAATAGTCTCTGTATTAACAGTACAGACCTTAGTCTTCCTATGGCCCAGTAGAGATTAAGAGCAAATACTCTGCAGTAGTACTTTAACAGGTCACTTCCAAAAGAAAAAAAAATGCAAAACCAAGTTAAACTCAACAGATCATGATCCCTGCCATTGCAATCAGTACTACCACTATTGGTCCAGGCTTTACAAGGTAAGTGAGTGAATCAAAAAAGAAAAAGAAGAAGAAAGAAAGGGCATACAAAAAAGAGACATTCATCCATCCAGCCATCCATCATAACCGGTGCTACGGTGAAGCCAATTTCCACAAAGCTGCTAAGCTGATTGAGGCAGACCAAATCTGTTTCACCAGCTTACATTCCTTCAAAATGGCCATCTCACTTCCAATATCACGGGCTTTTACTGTTCCCCATTCCCTTGGCTCAGGCTGAGAGTTAGCAAGGCTTAGCTGGATGAAACACTCCAACAGCCCAGTTCTCCCCTGGAACCCACTGATATCTCTATAGCACAGCCTCTCCCCACATAGCTACACTTAGCTGCTTTATTTACTCATACCATTATTCTTTGTCTGTTTAATTCCTCTGTTTGATTTCTGGTTTCAAATCATAACAATATTACAGCTATTAGGATGTAAACCAAAGATTTATTTGAATTCTGATGATTCTAGGCCCACAGACAAAATCTAATCACGGTGTCTGTACACACTCTCTCTCTCTCTCTCTATCTCTCTCTCTCTCTTTCTCACACCCACACACACCTTGGCAAAATGCACAGGCAGCACTTAACCACAACACCTTGTACTGGAGTAGATTAAATTCACACAAGGCCTCTTTGAAGGAGGAAATTGGACAGATAAGAAACAGACTTCTATGAGAGAACCTTGTGAGGAGGGCCTATAGGGAGACTGTGAAAGTGTGTGATGGAAATATTTGTTCACCTGTTTTTCTCACCTGTAACCTTGTGCCTGCATGTGCCACACTTTATTTTGTGTTCATATAAATGATGCGTATCAATCTTTTGTCATTTATTGTGTCCTATTCCCCTCCTCAGTCCCTTTCTATCTGTCTCTCTCTCACACTTTCTCTGTCATTTTGCCACAACAGCAAATATCCTGTTGGCGCAGGCTGCAGGCTGCTAGTGCTAGTCTATCTGGCCCTGGGATCGATCCGGCTCCAAGCCGAGGCCTCCCATTCATCTCAGAGCCATAAAATGTGATTAGTGCTGACTACAGCACTGCAGGGAGATGGGCTGATAGGCCTGATAGCCTCAGATAGGCTGTGCTGGACACTCTACAGGAAGACAGCAGCAACAGCAGGCTGTGGATTCATCCTCACTGCTTTCTATCCCCTTTTCCCCCCTTTGCATTTCTCCTTCCATTTTCCTATCTCCTCCCCTCCTGTCTTTATATGTTGTCTCTAAACTTTATCTACTGTCTGTTACAAATCTAAGCCTGACAAGCTTGCTTAAGCTTATATTACACAGCAGCAGCCCAACTTCAATGCCAATATTCTCAGCTTTACCTTCTTCTTATCCGGCAAAGTTACATTTAAATGGCAGACCAAGCCTCCACCCCCTGAAGCCACACTTTTCTGTACCCGCATACAGTGTATCTCTGTGGCATGTGACCACATCTGTCAGCCAATCACAGAGCTCAGAGGCTGCTAGTGGCAGAATCAAGCTCAGAGGCTGTGACAAGAAGAGAGGCAGGAAACAGAAGACTGCCTCCTTTCAGAAGAGGAACAACTTTGGTGGCATTAAGGGCTCAAATGCAGAAAGATATGTCAGAGGACATTCAGGGAGGCTTTGTTTCTGTTTATATTAGGGTTGGGCGATGTGAACCAAATATCATACCTCAATGTTTTTCCAGCAGAATGGTGATACACAACATAAATAAATTGATATTTTTGTCATACAGCCCCCTTAATGAACAGCAAGCTGCACAATGTCAATATTCGTATCAAAGACACTGGTTGTAAAAAAAAAAAAAGTCAAAAATGAATAAAACCTGAAAATAAATGTAATATGTTTAATAAAGTTTAATAAAGTTGTGCAAGGAATACAACTAGAGAAGGCATTTTTAGACAACTTACGCCAGCCTAAGCAACGGATCTCTGATTTCTGGCCGTAAGACTTTAGGCTGACCTGAAGTTGAAGAGCCATGGCAACCTTTTTAGGCTTGTAGAGAACCATTGAGAGTTAAAACAGCATCACTGCTTGTGGGATGGATTTTAGGCAAAAAGAAAAAGCCAATTACAACTGCAAAGACATATGTGACGTATGTGTCAAGATGTGCATGTTTGAATCAAATCAGGAGGTTCTTATGGATGAGAAAATCCAAAATAGTTTGATTGAATAAAGCTGTAAAAACTATTTAACATACAGTATGTCATGAAATATCTCTCTGGCCCTCATATGGATTCTTTTTCAGGAAATGCCCCCTGTTACTGAGTAATTGAGCAGCTCTGCAATAGAGGAAATATTGTTTTAACAGTGCTGTTAATTGGCTTTAAATGTCTCCAACAGTAGACAACTCAGGGTGTCTTTATATGAAAAACTGAAGGTATTATATATCCATTTAATGTTTGTTGATACATTTGTGAAACTTGCACACCACTTCCTTATCGGAAAGGCCAACCCATGTGAAGAAGACACAGCATGGGAATCCTATAACATACAGAACATTTCACTACCATTACCATTGTTCATAATTATTTGATCTCATTAATACAGCATCCGTGCAGCAGAGGTCTTAGTGTATATCACATAACAGGATGAAATTCAGAGAGAAAACCCTTTTTATGATTAATAGTACTACAGAAAAGGAATACAGTAGGCTGACCTGTGTCTCACAGATGTTCTCCACTGTAAAGTTGAACCAGACTCTGAAGCGAGGGTTGCAGGTGTCGGGACGGATGAAGAGGTCAAACTCAAACTCACTGATGTAGTCAACACGGCCCAGGTTCCCTGCAGAGACAATCAAACAGCTTACATTAGCATTAAGTAGGAGTGGCTGGTCTAAAACACAGATTTAAAGAGGATCATTCTGTGCTCCTTAGAGTTCACTATCCATGGACTTAAAGCATCACAAACAGACACAGATGTGTTAAATCCATAAGTCATGGTGATTTTTAGTGCCTCAGTGTCAAAGTGGTCTCCTGGTTGGCTCTAAAAACATCAGTGAACACAGAGTGCTCTACATATGAGCAGAAAGACCTACAGACAGGATTGTTCCAGTCATCCATATCTGACATCAAATCCATATTCTATCCACGGCAAAAGATCCACATGATCAGTGGAGGTATAATTAATCCAAGGGGAACTATTTCCCAGCCTCCAATTCTCATAGCTGTCCATAAGATGACTGGGTTGAAGATGAATATATGATGGGCTAAATATATGCCTTGTCTGTAGCTTTGATTCAAATGTCGACATGTGCGGGGGAGATCTTTGTGGTGTAAATGCAATTAAGTGACTATAAGAATCAAAGATGTTGGAGCTACACTGATTGAAAGACAGCTGATGACTTGGTTAAACCAAAATATCTGCAGAGCCCAGTACATGTGGCCAGTAGAATGCTGCATAAACCTGTTGTTAAAAAGTGAAGTTTACTGGAAAACACCACAAAGCTTGGTCTCCCTCTCAACGTCCCATCAGGGTACAATTGACCACCTGTTGGCGGCAAGTAGCATAGCAGCAGCACGCACACACCGACACATCTGATTATAGACAGATGGGCTAACTATCACACTGTCAGAGCAGATCTCTCTCCTTCTGCTGTCGGACAGAGCTAATCCACTAGTCAGCCTGTAACACACAAACACACGTATGCACACAATTCTCTGCTTCACTGATGTACCCGTTTTATTATCACAAGGTGCTCTGAAAAATAAACACAAGTATATGAGTTAAAAATTTTAGATTATATTTGTATGATACAGAAATGCAGAGGTAGTGGGACAGAAATTGAAAGAGGTTGTTCTGTCACAAGAAGCTGATGAGTGATCTGTATTTACATCTAAAGCCCATCCATCAGCAGTTCCTGCAGCTAGTGGCCTAATAGTGAACGGTGACTCCCTCTAGCACAGTGGAAAAGTATTTCAGACTGCAGAGTGCTGCTCCAGCTGATTAGGGACAGCTGAGCTATGCTGAAATACATAACATTTTCTTCATTCAATCAGACTCTGATTATTCTATATCCAAGAAAGAGACAAAACACAAAATAGTTTGGTGGTTTGGGCAATAAAAAAGGTGCAGATGAATCTGAGGAATACGGGAGAGAAGCAATGAGCTCTATTACGAATAAACTGCAAACTCTACAGAAGGCTTAAAGCAACTGTTAGTGACTTTATTTGATGTCCATTTAAAACGATAGAGAAATAATTTGTGTTTCTAATTGTCTTGTTTACATTTGTAGGTCATACAGAGGTATCAGTAACATAAGCTAAAAACTTCTCAGAGGAGCTTTAACCATTTTAGTCTTTCTGCCAAAAGGTTCTTTGCTGATGATGTTACACAGCACACCACGTGGGGGGCAAGTAGTGATTTCAGCATAGAGAAATGTTACCATAAAGACCTTGCATTCAGCTGTTTAGAACCATGCCAAGTGTTCAAAGAGCGTAAATATAAAAATTCTTAATTCTTAAGCTACTTTGTGTCCTGAAAGTAGTGAAATATTCAGGCAAAAAAAATATTACAAACTCAGAGAAACAGCAGCAGGCAGGAATAAAAAAAGCCTCACCCTAAGCCTGGGAGAGCTGTATTACACAATGCTTAAGTATTTTCCATTTTCACAAAGCAATCCGGTTTGTGTCAGTACAGTTTTGCCTGATCTTACCACCAATCTCCAGCCTCTCTCATTGTGGCGGGTAATCTGTCTCTTTTTAGAGATCCATATCATTTGGCTCAGCTCAGTAGAGCTGGTTGTTTGACTCCCAAAAGGCTCTTCACTCAGGAACAGCTTAGCTTTTAAATGTGGACTGAACAATGACAAAGGATGGAGGAAAGGAAACTGGTACTCAAACGAGAGCTAGCTACAGTGGCTCACATTAAAGAGCCGTACATCTTGACTTGGTCTCTTACCCACAAGGTTTATTCAGTTGATAGCACATTTCAATTAAAAATGAGTGTGCTGTATGCGAAAGGGGCTAAGCTAGCCTCTTAGCTCAGTGCAAGATTTCTTAAGACCCTTGTCTCCCTTCATCTGGATAGATGACGCTAGAAGGTCTGCAGGACTGAGTAATTTGTGATATTGTTGGATTCCATGCCAAGTAAAATCTGCTAAACTGTGGTAAAAATCACTTTTTATGTAAATTGTAGGATCATATTCAATATGTGTAGAATTTTTCTGATGATAATTGCAGCATACAGGTCCATTTAAAACCTTAGAGTACTCTGTTCTCATTTATTCCTAATGGATGTCCCCCTGCTTCCTTGCCTCCAACCAATAGTTTGAGCTGAATCTTCAGTCAGTTTCTACAGCCATCTAACCTAATGTACTATAACCTGGAAATATACTGCATAACAACAAACAAAGGAATAGAGCTGAAATATTTTGAAAAAAAATCTATTTGCAATTATTTAGACTCAGGTTTTGAATTTGGTATGAATTCTTATACTGAAGGGAATTATGGTTTTTATGTCATCCTTCTTGCTGATAAGAAAAATGTACACATAAACGAGTACAGTAGTATTTTTTGCTGATGGGTAGAGCATAACATCTCTGCTGCAAAATCTATTAGACTGGTATTTTGACACAGTTCAGGTGAATGAAATACTGCACCTTCTGTGATTGAAAATTGGAATAGCCTATATTGCAATTTAATCAAAATTTCAACTGATTGCCTGGTCTTTATATGGAAGACATCTTGCAGAACGGAGTATTTTAGCAGTGTTTACTTGATAAAATGGGGATAAAGTTGTAGATATATTTTGTGAAGTTAAACTGACATATCGATTGGAGCAATGTGTAACCACAATGAGAACAGACCTGTGGATGTTAACTTGCAAGAGGGACCAAAGACTGTTGGTGCTATTTGACAAGATTTATAGATGATATTTTCTCATGTTCAGTGCATTTCTAAAAAAGTGCACCAGAGTTTATTTAACAGTTCAACAGTTCAAGTGTGAATGCTTTGAGAGTGGAAAATTGGAACAAAATGTGTGACTTCCAAAGCCTTATGTTAAAATAGTTCATTTGAGGTTAATTTTCCACAATATTCAAAACCATAAGATAGTGTAGGAGCCACATTTGAGTTTTTATTTACATAGTTTAATTTTACATTGTTAACCTTTCTTTAATTTTGTCTGCACCCTCCTCCGGTGGTGAAGGCGCCTATTAGTAGGAGCGGCAGACGCACAGCCAGGAGATGGCTTACAGTGCATATTGTCATTGACCACAGGCTCTGATTGCTGTGATTTATTTGTTAAGAATCCAACCTTTGTTTTTCATTTATCTTATTTATTTTTGTAATAAACAACACAATTTTGAATCAAGTCTCTGGGGATTTATTTTTTTGGAAGTCTGCATGTATGATGAGGATGCTGTAACAATGTTCCCGTTCCACCTGTGAGTAAACATTAACACAAAGAAAGGTTAAAAGAAAAACCAGTTTTCAAAGTTTTTGGCCATCACAAAAAGTATACAAGTATACTCGTACTTTGTTTCTTCCAGTTTTTTAAATATATGTTTCAATTCAGTATCCAATTACTTAAGACTAAAGCAGAATCCATTATCATGAAATGGATAGAAAAGAAACCAAGAGATGGTTAAATGTTTGACTGAGTAATCGTCCAGCCCAAGTCTCTTTGCATACTGGCTGACTATCGAAGCAGTGGCAGGCTTGCAGGCAGGGACTAGCTTTTGGCTGGTAAGCAATGCAATCCAGAGCCATTGAAAGAAGACAAAGCCAAGAGCAGGCGGAGGGTTGAACCAGACCCAGCTGCAGCAAGCACTGACAAAGAGAGGAGATAGGCAGCAGAACAGCACCTGTTCCAGACAGATGTGCCACCGAATCGATCATCTCCTAAACAACATCAGAGCAATTCACAGAGCTGACACTGCCAAATACTTCCTATTAGATCACAGTGAAAACGGCCCTCTGAAGGTCATATCTCCTATCAGTCTTAATGATGCTATACAATGATAAGAAAAAAAGCCTATCTATGGCAGTCCTTTCAGTATGTATCACTGAAATCAAAATCTGAATCTACACTATCCTTGCTTTATTACAAAACTTAACTGCACAGTCAACTCAAATCCAAACTGAAAAATGCTGATTATCAAATTGTCTCTGATTGCTATGTCTGTATTTCAGATATTCTATAGAGAAAACTAATATCAGTCAATCCAGAGGAAGGTTTGACAGATTGCAACAAACTATGTCAGAGGGAATACAGAGTAAAGCAAATAGTGTGATTGTAAATTGCTTCGTTTTTAGTGCATTTACACAAATCAGGGTTTGGCTGTCAATTTGTAGGATGGAACATTTCTCACTGAACACATGCATCACCTAATATCCATGTGTTATTTACATAACTGAAAGACAGTTTGTTTGAAATAAAACAAACTAGTGGTTTGTCGCATCAAAGACCTTATCCACAAGTGAGATTTTTGAAAAATTTACCAAGGAAAGAGTCCCAAAACATTAGGTTTGATACTCTTCAGGATCTGCATCATGCATAAGGTAGGGCCAGGATTTATGACCAAAACTTTTTACCATGTTTTTTCTTTTGTTGCCCTCTGTAGTAACGGTTGTCATGTCCCATCTAATGGTGGGTAGAACACAACATGTAACCATTTCATTCAATTCTCAAGCAGCTACTTGGACAAAATTTCAAAGTTTCAAAATCAAAGAGCATGCACAAAATAAACCAAGAAAGTCACCCTTATTTTGCCAAATATACACAGTTAATCAAAGGTATGGTTTGGACAAAGAAGCTGGCGTGCCCATTGTGACCTGAATGAGACGGGCTTCCCCCTACTGCTGCAGTGACATCATAGTGCTGTTTAAATTGAAGGAAAGCTCTGCTGTTACCTATTCCCTGTCCACATGGGATCTGGAGCTGCAAGTCAGTGGCAAGCGATGGCACACCTAATCAAGCACAAATAAAAAGAAGATCCACCACACACAAAACAGGCAAAGCTAATTTGAAGCAAATAATACAACAACAATAAAAAAAAACACATAATGAGCACACACAGTATTAAAGCAGTATTATAATAGTATTGTTGCAACCCCCCTCTCCCCCTAAAACAAGCCTGTGATGACAAACTCGACTCATGTCAGACCATAAGATCACAGAAAAATAACTTTATATGTCTCTCTGTATTCACTTCTTTGTAACTGCATGTGTAGTTTTAAGTTTAATTCTTGCCTTCTGAGGTGTCAGACTGCTTCCAACAACTCCTGATTTGGGCGTTCACAATAAAAGCACTCAGGCAAAATTACAAATAGAGGCTTTTATTGTGAAGAACTTGAAACCTTTTTTTGCTTGTTTTAAAATAATCATTACTTTAACTTAACTTTGGCAGAGGTGCCAGTGAGTGTACAGAGCAACCATGTTTACAGCTGCTTCTTTGTTCTTGTTTAAAGCCACAGCCCGCTTTTTTGAGCAATCGTGTGCTTAAAACAAACAAATCCCAAGTTAAAACATGTCTCTATACAGTCGTTTAAGCTGTATTGCGCAAATTGCTGCAGAGCTGGGCTCAAGACTAACCTATGCAATCCACTGCAGCTCACAGCTTGTGTAACAAGTTCCCGAAAGGCAGAGAGAGACACTCTACAAAGACAGTGCACTCACTGTGTGTTGCTGTTATTACAAACTAAACTTGGAGAGGAAAGAACACACGTTTTAACTAGGCCTGTTAATATATATCGTATATCGTGATAAATCTGGAAAGTTTAACGTGTTAAAAAAAATAACAGCGCAATTTAATCATATGACTAAGTTTGACCACAACTTCCTCCCGTAGTCCTCCTGCACGGATGTTTACTTGTCAGGGATGAAAAGGTTAAAGGTGGGTCAACCGCAGCCAGCAGCGATCAGTGAGGAGACAGACCCAGGTCTGCTTCACGGCCAATTTCGATTTTAAATAGATGTTTAATCGGAGTCTGGATGAAACAAAACTTGTTTGTGTATACTGTGGTGATCAACTCTTTACACCAAAGCACAACGAGTCTTAAGTACCACCTCCGGGCAAAATCATCATTGCATTTGGGCTATGTTAGCAAAGATGCTAACAACAACATGGGATCAAGCCATAATAGTTAATGTTGCTAATGGTAGCAAAGACACTAACAACAAAACGGGATCAAGCCATGATTGCTACACCAGTGCAGTCCAGCAGACCTGGATTTGTCCCCAAAATAACAGCATCTCAGCTAACTAATGCGATCACTGATGGGTCATCAGAGACTGCAGACCATCGACATCGTTGACGACAAGGGGCTTCAAGACATCATCCGGGTCACCTCGGATGACCCGTACTACACAACACCTACGAGAACTACTGTCACAAGAATCCGTGAACTGTATGACAGCTAAAAAGGCAACTAAAGTGGAGCAGCGGGCCCGAGCTACATTTATTTCACTGATGAGACCACTGGACATCAGTCAGCAAACACAGCTACCTTGGGGTAACAGCACACCTGATCATTCACTTTACAGCAGAAGTTATTTTGCACCTGATTTGTTTGTCTGCTGGGCTGGTTTGCAGTTTATAAATATCACTGCTCAGTGAATTAAGACACTCTGATTTACAAACCACAAATGAGTTTAAAAACTCTAGCTTGTTTAATATTTCTTCATTTAAAAACCATACTTGTACTAATTTATGTCAAACAAAAATGCAAGCAAATGGTTGTATCTTAAATGTTAATTTATAGATGACAATAATAATAATAATAATAATATAATAATAATAATAATAATAATAATAATGGAAATACATTTTTTAGTAAAACGCGCTTTCAAAGCACTGTTAATAAAGTTTAAATTATGAAAATAAACACTTGATAATAAAAACGTTTACAAACCTAAAAATTACTAAGCCTGTTAGTGATGTGATTAACTTGATTAATTTTTTTAATCAATTAACAGCACTAGTTTTAACTCACTGCTTTGTTTTAGCTTGTTGTAATTGAGAAATTACATTTATCCTTGTTACCAGGCTGCTCTTTAGCATCAGCACAAAACAAAATTTTATCAGTAACAGTACTGATACCAGTTTACTGCCATTAGTGTAGGGTATATTTGAAGTCTGATTTGTCACAGTGGCATGCCATAGGTTGTCCCACTCTGTAGGCCAAGTACGCTTATGCTACAAGGAATTTGACTCTGATTAACTTTGCTCTCAATGTACAGGAATTAAACATTCAATATGAAAAGAAATAAAAGTGAAAAGAGTATACAAATCAAAATATATATAAGCTCTTGTTGGGTGTTTTCGCTATTCAAAATACCAATTTACTTACGTGGCCATACATATCCTGTCATTTATTGCACGCCAATTCAAGCAAGATGGAGGACGCTTGAGTGGCTGAGCAGTACAATTTTAAATGCAAGTATTCTGGTAATGAGCTAATGATATAATAGGGCCCTATGAAATCCATTTTATTTTTTGCCAAATTCTGTTTGTTTTTTTATTGTTTTACTCTCACAGCCAGTTTGAGACCCATGCCATGGGTCTCAAACTGGCGGCCTGCGGGTTAATTGCAGCCCGCAGGAAGATATTTTGTGGCCCCCTACTTGACATCAAAGAGTAGTGTTAGTGCAGCCCACGGGTTTTACACACGCACACTACAGCCTTAGTTGCAAAAATCCACCAGTTTCTGCTGCCAATTAACAACACTGCAGCTTTAAAGCCAAAAAAAGGCTCAATTCATATTAGATCCATAATATGAATAAGCATTTAGAGATAAGAACAAGAATTTAAAATAGGTGCCTTAATCCCCAAATGCATTTAATTAACACACTGCAGCCAAAAAAAACACTCTTTTGATGTCTTCATAATAAAACAATCTTCTGGTTCTTATGGTTGAGGGCAAAGGCATCACCGAGTTTTGCTTGGTTCAGGACTCGGGTTCTGTCTGAGTTTAGTGCCAGCAGTACCAGGTTGCTGGTCTGAGGGTCTCCACTGCCGTTCCTCAACTCATTCTTTAAACAAGCAAACATGAGAACCTGCAATCACAGCACACTGATTTGACAGGAAGGGTCAGAGACACGGATAGGAGTTTAAATAAGTCTATAAAAGCATCCAGAGGTTTTTGCCTTGTAAACCAAACTCCTTCCCCTGAGTGGGATTAAAACAGCTGCGCTTAGGGTGACAAATGTTTTCCCTGCATAATTGTCTGTCAGCCACAAATGTAGATATCATATCTCGTTTTGGTGAGCGACTCAGTTCAATCTCCCGACTGATTTAACCCCTCATTATTACCTCCGCCAAGGAGGTTATGTGATCGGCAGAGTTTGTGAGTAGTTTGTTAGTTTGTTTGTTTGTTAGCAACATAACTCAAAAAGTTATGGACAGATTTTGATGAAATTTTCAGGAAATGTCAGAAATGGCATAAGGAAGAACTGATTAGATTTTGGGAGTGATCCGGATCACTGTCTGGATCCAGGAATTTTTCAAAGAGATTCTTTACTATTGGGAGATAGGGCTAATCACGGAGGTCTGCGCTCTCTGAGTGCTTTTCTAGTTACAATCTGTAATGCCAAACCAATATCAACTAATTAAATTACATACAATTTAATTTTATGTCAACAAGAAGTGAAATTGTGGTCTTGATATAAGTTTAAATGTGGTGTATTTAACTCCAGCTCTCATCAAACAGTAAAAATTCTTCCCATAACAGTAAAGACAATTCTGTATAACTGAACATTCAATCCAAATCTGGACACAGGCTGTCCTATGACATGAGAGGTCAGCATGTCTAGCCTTGATGCCTCATCCAAAATGCACAGACAGGCCCCAGTTCATCATGTGTACAGGGATGTCAGGGGGATTCAGATAGAGTGGACATGCAGAAGAATGACTGTCGTGCTCATACATGTGTTTAAAGTCAAGTTTTCACTCAGCAGGTGAGGGTTTGCAGCTATATAAACTATACTGTCACTATATCTATAATAACACAGCCGTGTGATAATTCTTTGCAGGATCCTGTCTCTCTCTCGCTCTCTTGCTCTCTCTCTCTCTCTGGCTCTCTCTCCCTCCTTTCTCTCCAAGAGGGTCTGGCTGCAGCCCTCGAGCAAACCTCTACGCTGGGGCGTTCGGCTGGAGACCTCTACGGTGGGGTGAAACCTCTTCGCTGGGGCGTGACATACATTGCCCAGGCCTACACTGGGGCGTGCAGCATGTTAGCTGTTGTTAGCATGACCTAGCTGTTGTTAGCATGACTACACCGCTGTGCTTATGACACATTAGCATAGCAGCATACGGGTCTACGCTGGACTGTGCAGTAGCAAACGCCAACCCATACGCTGGGGGTTCGGTTTAGGCATTAAAACCCGACCGGTTAGATTTAGGGTCAGCCTGTCGGCAAGCGGTTAGAGCTGAAATTTCATCGCGGGTAATATACGTCACGCCCCAGCATAGAGATCCGCCAGCTTGGGCAATATACATCACACCCCAGCGTAGAGGTCCATGGCTTGGGCAATGTACGTCACGTCCCAGTGGAGAGGTTTCGCCCCAGTGGAGAGGTCTCCAGCCGAACACCCCAGCATAGAGGTTTGCCAGAGGGCTGCAGCCAGATGCCTCTCTTTCTCTCTCTCATTCTCCTCTCTGGACTCTGTGCACTGATCCCAGGTCAGGTGAAATAGGGCTCAGATCAGGTTTTGTGAGCAGGTTGCTGTTTTAAAGCCATAAACAGTTATGCCGAATGCATATTTAATGAATAATCCAGTCTTGTAAATTCATCATCAGTGGATTCTAAAAACATCAAAACGTTAATATGTTACAAGGGCAGCATATTTTTGCCTGATCTGCTTAGATTACTTGCAGGTAAATTCTCTTTCTAAAGTAGCTAATTAACCCTTTAGGATGCAAACATGCAGCACCCATTAAATGGGACCTGCATCTAATATTGGATCATTTTTCTTTATAAACATTACAGCAGCCTATATATCAATTGTTGGTTGTAGTGATGTAACAACTGTAACGATTCTCTCCTCATCTCTCTCCATACATTGCTGTCTGTCCGTCTGCCTCATATCAGACTGCTACGTTAATGAATACATGTATTGGCTCCTTAAGCAACTAAAGGGAACAACAGTATCTGCATGAGGAATTATTAAGATAATTGATACTCGAATGTAACATCATTTAGACTGTGGGACTTTGTAAAATCTCGAGTCCGTCCAACTCAAGTTTGAAGCCTCTGAGGGGTGAGTAGGTCTTCAAGTTGTGACTTCAGCTGTGTGCCTCGCGCACAGACACACCTCTCTCTCTGTGACTCTCTGGTGTAGTGAGGTAAAATAACTCAAAGCACGGATGAGTTTTCTTGAAGGTGCAACATTATGTCGCACAGCACTGCCCCATGTTGAGCTGTGATGTTTGCCGGTGTTTGGTGCAGCTGCTTTGACATGTTTTATATTGTTTAGGAGGGGGCGGGGTGAGTGTTTGTGAAGTGAGGCACAAGTTGTGCCACACTTCAGTGATCCCTCGGAACATATTCCCAAGATATAGGTTCCTCTATCTAAAAAAACCACAGCATTTCAGTCAAATTCATTCAATTTCCACGTTAAATAGTATATTCCTTTTTTTTTTTTTTTTTTTTTGGACAATTCCACAATTCTGTCCACGATTCCTTTAACACAGAAATCATAGGGCCCTAATATAAAAGAGGGCTTAAAATTTCTAATCATTTTGAAACTATTATTTTAAGTGACATACTGTTACTTGTATTAGCAAGTTCTGGGAAGGCTATTTAGGGTGTGAGGCAATAGGGAAACTCCACAGAAACAAAAAAGATAAGGCAGGAGCAACTGGTGGCAATGAGTCATCTTCCGCAAATAATATGACCTCAACCTAGAGTGCCTGAGCAGACTACACAGGCTACAAAGGCTGAGTCCTCCAAAGGATGCTACCCCTGAATTGAGACACAAAATATCAGGTTATAATTCCAACAACTAAGGGCAAGGACATGTATGCATACCAACTTAATACCAAATGTTTAGACAAGTTTGTGTAAAAGAGCCAAAAATAGAGACTAAACTCCCACCTGAATGCTTCTACTTGTGAATACTGTAGCATTGGTGGCATAGTCAGCAGTCATGGCCAGTTGGATTATTGAGCCTGATGCTTGAAGGCCAGACGTGAGAGATGGCTTCAGCCTCACTCTCAGAATTATATGTTCAGCCGGTGGAGCAGCAGGGATATGACACGCCATTGATCCCCGTTTTAATTTTATGGTGGCTACCTCCTGATTCAAACGCTTTGGTGGGCTGGTAGCCTGGCCCTTTTAATCAATCCCATATCATTTAGTATTTAACTAGCATAAACGGCCAATACATTTTTTTCTGAAATGCCTTCTCAAAGCATTAAAGATAAACTTTATAAAGTAACGATAAGCTATGCTGTGTCTGTATGATGTTGAAAAGCGATGAGCAGTACATGATATTTGTCAGGAAGTATTTTGGTTCCTTTTGCAACAGACAGAAAGTGTTAGTGTAAGAGAAGCTAATGAGCTACAGACTGAAGGAAGATGAGAAAGAGAGAAAATACAATTTCTGGTCTTTGAGATCTCTTGCATAATTCCTCTGGAGTATCATCGCTCTCCATTTCTACTTCTTCTGTGGTGTCTTGAAATGTTACGTTGAATATCAATCTTTGTCCTTGAGGGAAAACTAGAGCAGCGTTTAGACATTAACAAATTGGCTTTCAACGAACAGCTCAGCCCTGCTGGTGCAGCCCAACAAAACACAATCACTGGTTCTGAACAAGATTTTACACATGACAGCCTCTCCTTGAGGAGAACCCTGAAAAAAAACTTTCTTTCTCTCTACATCTTTGTCTGATTTCTACTGTTACTCTATTTCTCATTCAAGAAAGAACCAAGTCAAATCTGGAAAAGTCAGAGTCTGAATCCCACAAAGCTGCATGTTGTTACTCAAACCAAAAGTGACAGTATGAAGATGAAACCTTCATCATGACACAGGACTGTAGGCAAGAAACCAGGGTGCAAATATGAGATGGCCAAGTGGACAGTCAGTCATTCACATATGGGCTCTCAGACTGTGTGTTTGTATGTGTGTGAGTGTGTGTATGAGAGAGAAAAAGAGAGCTGGAGAGGGTGCAGAAGAACCTGGCTAATGTAATCCCATTATGGAGGTACAAGAGGGAGCAGTCACAGTGCTCAGCCTACACAATGGGCCGGCCTGCAGCCTGTAGCTATCCACTGGATGGATGGTTTGTGTCATGCAGATGGATCATCGTGGAGCAGCAGCCGGCCGGCTGCCTCGGGCCTGAGGTGAAACTCTCTCACACAAGCAGCCATTAGAATGGTAATAGGCAGTTCTTTCCAAATGAAATAGACTGTGTGGTTACAGTGCTTCCTACTTAGCAGACGTGTGGGCTGTCATGTCCTTTATCTTTGAATATTTTAATATACAGGTCTAATCATATCATTTCCCCCATGATGCCAGAGAAAAATAGAAAAAAATGTACACGTATTTCATGAAAGAATCAGTGTTAATTCAGGAAGTAGTTTTGCAAAACTAAATTAAATACCCCAAACTGCAATATGGTTAAACTGTCCCAAGCTATCTCAGGGCAGTACAATACTGAAATTAAAGAAGGGGCAAACTTTAAACATTACCCCCACACCACCACCCAAAGTCACACACAAACACATCTATGCCAGATAATACATTCAATTTCTTTTTCCTGGCAAAGGCAAGGCCATAACTTTATTTAAACAGCAGACTGGAGATTAAAAGAGTGCTGTACTGCTGAGGGAGAGCAGCCAGGCACCTTTTAAAACTTATTTTTTGCTCTGTTCCATTTCATTATTGGAAAACACATCAGTTTTCCCCCTGGCTGCTCTGTGGTGTAAGGAGGATTCCTGGACACAGAAGAGGGGGACTGATAAAGATAGAATTGATTCCAGCCAGCAGCAGCAGCAGCAGCCACAGTGAAGGGGTCTCAGTTTAGACCTGCAGCTAAACGTCTACCTTTGCTCTGTCTCTCCCTCAACGTCTCTCTCTCTCTCTCCCCACCATCTTAAAGCAAGTTGTCACCCAGGCAACATCAATCTCCTGCCTCATGACTTCTTAAAGCCTGCCTTCTCCCCTGATGCCTTATCACTTCATCTGCAGGCAAGATTAAAGAGGTCACCTCCAAGTTTCCACAGTCTAACTACCTAACAGGTATCCTAACTGAAACCTGTCTCTGGGAACTGTTTAAAGGATGAGTCCACAATTCTTTCAAATGAGTCTAAAAGGAGTGTTTAAAAACATGAGGCACTGCGGAGCAGTGGGGGGCAGGAGGATTCGTGAAGGTGTGAAAGGTTCAAATTATCATGTGTAAAGATCTATAGCCTGGATGGGCTCACTCAGTTTTCATCAAAACGTTCTGTGATTGGATAAAATCACAAACATTTAACCAGTAAAACAATGTGTGATTGGTGAAAGAGGACTGTTACTATTTGTCGGACAGTACACCCACGTGGGTAAGCCCCTCCCTTTTCATATCGTTCCTATATTTTTATATTCATATTTTATTATAATGGAATAATACCCACCCATCCTTCTTCCTATACACATCCCTTCTACGTTATAAATAAATATTACTAGGCTATATGTTTCAGGTTCTAAAGATTTTATTCATATGATATGATTAAACTTGGCAATTGTAAAATAAAAAAGAGAAGGCAGATCAGAAAGAAAAAAGCTTTATTTGCACATAGAAGGATCACAAGCGCTCAGCCTTTAACGATGACAAACTCAAGAGAAAGCAGACATTTCTTCACAAATCGAGGGAGAGCAGTTCATGTTTTCTTGTCTCATCTGATGCTCCATCACTACATCATCTTGGGTCTGTGATGCTCCTCATGGCTCCCAGCCAGAGGTGGATCTAGAAAAATATTCCTGGGGTGGCACGAGGTTGGCAGGAGATTTTTTTAGGGGTCGGCATCCCATGGCAATGTGTATTTGTTGGTTCAATCACATTATCAATGAATGTTTGCATGGAAAGCCTCCAAATTAAGTTATGTTGACTCAGTAAAGTTTGGTTCCCTCATAGTAGCACATAAGTAAATCTATTAATCAAAATATACAAGATGAAAGACAATAACTGAATGAATTATAACCAGATAACTAAATTATACAAAAATCATTTTATGTACGGACTTCATTATTATGCATCCAGTATAAATGTACAACTTTTAACGCTTCAATACATCAACAGAGAACCAGCTGATAACTGAAAATGTGGATGCATATGAAAGTAATCAGATCTGACATGAGCACAGAGACCACTGTCTTTGAGTTTCGTCTTCTTTTAATCATAGCACTAACCAGCTGAAACAAAAACAGTCTTCAGGTCAGAGAAAATGTCAGGAAGGGAAACAGTTAGTCCCATCTTTGGACTGTGGAACCTTCTTTAGCCTCCTCTATGAACGTTCTTTGGGAAACGGTCCTGTTTCAGCCAAGCTGACCCTTCACACCTGGATGTGGATGTCTAGAGGAGGAGAGAATAAAAGATTTAAAATTAAATAGAGCATTACTGATTAAATATATATGAACTACTAATAACACGATGTGAAGCTGTCACTGATAAGACACGTCTAACTCAGGTTGTATTTCAGCACACAGCAGAACATTTTGGCCTGGGTGTGCATTTCTTTAATTTTGGAGTTTCAACCTCAGAAATCATAGTAGTTCTAAAACAAAGTGTACACAGGACACAGTGGCTCTCCTCTGAATCAGATTTTCTACTAAAGCCCACTAAAAGCAAACACTTTAATTAGAATTAATTTTCCCTTGTTGCTCAGTCTCTATCACCTCAGTCTTTAGTGAGAGAAAAATGACATTGGCATCTTTTCTATTCCTTATATAAAGTTCGAAGAGACTTTAATGTGGTTTTCATTTAATTTTAACTGTAATGTATATATTTATATTAAGTGATTGATGTTGAATTAAGTGATTCAACAAAATAACCCCCCCCCCCAAAAAAAAAAAAAAAAGCAGAGAGTGATGGAGTATTGAAGCCAAATAGCAAAATAAAAATGTTGACATTAAAGTTGTAATATTGAAAAATTAAAGTAATATATTTATGGGAATGAAGTCATAAAGGTTTTAGATTGAAGTGGTGAATTTACGAGTCAAGTTTGAATGCAAGTCTTTGGTTGGGTATTTTATTTTGAAACCTTCATATATTCAGGCTACATGCTACATATTTAGGCATTTGCTTTCAAATAAGGCTTGAAATCATTTACAGACAGTATGAACATGTTCTATGATCCATACTCATTACAACAAAACCTACGTGGTAATTTTTGGCTTATTATTTAAACTTAGAAGCATATTAACATTGGACAATCAGAATAAAACATCGTCATGAGAGAGATTTGCAAATTGACATTAAGATTACCTTGCCTGCTTCAGCCTCTTTTTCTCTCTGTTCGGTGATATCTTACATTTGAGCATGCATGAAAAACCTTAGAAAGTGTTCTTACATTAAACAGACGCCAGACCTAGCTAACATTACACACAAACCAGGAAGTGCTGTGGATTGCGTTTTTCAACTAGATTTATAATAGTGTCACAGCACCATTAGCCATGCACTTTTTTGGATTATTGTTATATTGCAGATGAATAGGCTATAGAAATAGTTGCAACAAGTTAATGACACAGACAAGAAAACTCTATCGCCATCATGGTAGAGGCAAATAAAACGTCACATTTAAGTTAACTTACTGCAGGCGGGGCGAGGCGGCGTCATGGCGGGGGGAGCTCGGTCTGTGAAAATAAATTTAATAGAGCTCAGAAAACCAATACAAACCAGTTTACAAGCAAATAAAGGCTTATATCTAACATTATCGACGGCAAAGGGAACATTAACGGCTTATTTAAAGTACAAGCATTCACTGGGGTTACTTCCAGCACATCACAGGTCATCAAACTCACCGTCCTGCAGCTTTTTCTGTCCCTTTGTTGGTCTCGCTGTGGAGCGGCTTCATGTAACGAAGGAAATTAATCAGTTACTTTTGCTGGGAAGATAAACACACGCTAAACAACCATAATCACTTACAATAACGCACCACGATACGCTGAATGTTTACCGCATTTCGGGGAGAGGGAGACTAAAAGGCTTAACAGCACAGGCCATGTCGGCAATGTCCCGCAGAGCTAGCAAAACACAGACATGAACTTAACCAGCTAACTGCTAGCATTGCTTTTTGTTGTTTATTCAGTCACGGATACAGTCTCAAGAAAAAAAGAGAAGGAATCACAGCTGTGCTACCCAACGCCAGGAAGCTGAATAAACCAGACACAATCACAACAGAACCCTAACTTACCTTTATCAGTGATCACTGGATAGCTCCATTAGTGCCGCTCCCTTCCTCTTGGCCACAAATGAGGGTCCATTCTTCTCTTTTCCATCACTTTCTTGCGATGAGCGACAGAAAATGTTACGTTCTCCACTCTTTTGGTCGATAAATGCAGCAGTAAATAACGCAAATCCTCAACATTTTCTTAAAATGCTCCCAGCAGCGTCTACGACGGCGATTCTAAACGCTGTTCTGAACGCTACCAATGAGCAGCCCAAAGCATTGTGGGAAATGGTGTTTGATGTGTAAACTTTACGCCAACAGTGAATGACATTAAAGACTATATTTACAATATCCACCTTATTCCTAGCCCCCATGAGTCTTTGCATGAAATATGGGCACACCTTCCAGTCCTTTCTATCTAAATGGGACTTTGCAAAGAAACGAGATGGAAAACGTGATTATTAGAGCAATTTGGACAAATTAAATAGTCCGTCTGTGTTACCTCAAATGGGATTATATTATTATTTCTCCACCCTCTAATAAAGAGTACAAAGTGACAACATTACCTCAGAAAATCTAAACAAGCATATTTAGTTAACTTTATTAGCTTCGTATCAGTATAGTAATAGACAATCACGTTGTGTTAAATGAGTTTGGAGACTATCTTCAGATAACATTTCTAGTTTGTGGGGTTGCTGAAATTCATTTTCCACTAACTACTCCCTCTTAAAATGTGGGAACTATATTGATAAAACTATCCATGGCTCAAGATGTCAGCTCTTCAGTTTAGTCAATGTCAATGTCTGATTTAATGATGAATTAAAATTGAAATAATTAAAGTTAACATTTCACAAAAAGTTACTGTCATCCCTGGTGATTAGCCAAAAATATCCCATAGGGTTTTGAGACACCCCGACACTGGACCTATATATTTAATTATTTACCTCGAAACAGGCTGTAAACATTTAGCTATGTTCATATGAGGCTATATAGCTCATTTTGCCCAATAGAGATTGCTGTACTGTCTTTTGTTTAAAGGGGAAAAAATAAGCACATATTTTGTTCATTTTGTGTTGTGAGCAAACAAGGAATTAGGGTTTATATTACTGAAAGACAGCATGTTTACCATCAGGCTGACCAGCTAGTAAAACATACATAATGATTATACCTAGTAAACTAACTGAAAACTACACTAGACACACACAAACACACACCCACACTCACACAGGCACACTCACATAGAGAGCAGATAGCTGTATGATTTGCATTTGTGTAGATAAGAGCTATGCCATTTACATATGAAATACTACCCAGGCACAGGGACAGAAGGGGGACCTTTCTCAGCTTAAAACTGCAACTCTACGTCTGTTTCTCGCATTTTCTGGCAGTTTTCAGGGCTTGCCATGAATTCCCGTGAAAAGTTGGAACGTGTGAAGTTCCCTGGAAAGTCACAGGGCTGAGAATTGTTGGGAATCTCTCTTTTCATGCAGTGATGGTCTACAGATCATTGAAAGTATCATAGCAGAGATTTGAGCCAGAAAGAGGACTTTGTCTCTTCAATGGCACAGAGCCAGGCAGCTGCGCTCTGTTTATAAGGTCAAGGGGCAGGACAATGGCCTGAGAGCTTAACTCCAGTCAGATTGTAACATTTTTTTTAATTTGAGAGGATCGTATTTCTCCTGGGTGGGCGTGGCTTCAGCTCATTCAACAGACACGCCCATACCATCCTGGAGCAGATTTTACTGCCTCATTTTTCCTGATTTTGAAGCTTAATTTTATAAACTTGGAGATGTTTTATTTGACTGAAATTTAAACTAGAGGTTCATAATACAGTGACCTGTCATATAAAAAATCTTAACACAGATTTATTTTCACTTTAGAGGGTCTTTAAAGCCTTTCTACCAGAGAAATTTGATGCTAAAACACTAGAAAATGACCATATCAACCTAAGTCAGCAAGATCAAAAGTTTGAATTACTGAAGCTAAGCACTCCTAATTCTTCAAACACATTGCCTGCTCTTACTGTAACATGTTTGGAACAGAGTTTGACAGACTAGATTATCAGTTATCAACCGCATTCCTCAAAAGGATTTTTTCAAATTAAATTCAACGTCTAAATTAATCTTGCCAGTTATGTTGTGTAGACAAAGCCACCAACGTAAATATGCACGTACTGTGATTGTGTATTTGTACATTATATGGAAGTTGTTGAGAAAATGACCTTAGTATTCAACAAAAGCAGGATAAGAGCTGACAATAAGAGAGGACAATAAGGGAGAAAAATCATACTGTTATGAGTCCATCTCTGCTCCAGTGAGCTCCTCGTTTCAATATAGATGAAGAAAGCTGGGCCCGGGGACAGCGCAGAGATATGCAGGCAGCCCACACATATCTGATGATGTACAGGCCTGCCTGCACATCCTAAAGAGAACACATTTTCTAGCTAGCCTTTTATAATTGTGTTTTTTTCCGACCAACGGGCCCTAGAGCTAGACTGGTATGCTCCATCTGAAGCGGCTGGTGTGGTAATGGGTCATAGTGATGCATTCATAGTGGGACTGGCTTAATTGTATTATCAATCTCATCCAGACACTGCTTTAGCCCCACAGCTCTGGACATGCTACTGTCAGACATTAGTATTGGGGAGTGAACCATGAGGAATTGCAATCTTCGCTTTCATCTGTTTCTCAAGCCTAAAATGACGGCTTTATTGGCTGGATGATTTTTGTCAGAATTTGGGCACAGCCATGCTTCGGTTCTCACTTTCCCTCAGTGTCACTCTCTTCTAGTCTACCCATCAGTCCATCAATCTCCTCTCTCTTTCTCTCTCTTTATCTTTTTCTTATGGTGTGTGCTGTGTGTTGGTGGCCGCTGAGTAAATACAAGTCTGTTCCAATTTCATGCTATCTTTTAACAAGTTAATTATGTTGAGCCCTACAAAGGCTGAGGACTGACAGGGGAGGTGGCGGCACTGGCAGAGGGACAACTGGCCAGGTCGCCTCTTTGTTGTTCTATCTTGTTTTGTGTCTTCTTCCCTGAGCATTCGCCCTCATCTCTGTTCTCTCCTCTCCACTATATTCTCTTGGTGTAACTCCCTCCTTCCTTTTCCTCAGTAGTAATCTTTCCAGAAGCTCCACTGGTAGAAGCAGAGTTTGGAGATAAAAGCACAGGGAGCTGAGGAGTCCTTGGCAAGCCTTAGGCAAGGAGAAGGTCAACAGGCCTGCTAAGAAGGGCTGTTATCATCTTGGTAACATGTTATCGGAGAGCCTGCAGTAGTGTTTATTTACAGTTATTGCTCCCTCTGGGTGCACACTTCAACGCCCGGGGCTGATTGCTCTGTAATGAGTTCAGGAACACAGGGAACTGATGCAAGAAAAGAAGAGAAACAAGGGAGGCAAGAAATCACCAGCCAATAACCGATAGGTCAGCAGGAAAAAAATCAAGGAAGAACAGAAAATGCTGGTTGTAGATAATGTAGAAGAGCCACAGGAAACAAGAGGAAAGTGTATTCTTCTGGCTTAGACAGTTTTTCTTTTAAGTTTCTCATCTCAGCAAACAAGTCACCTCAGATTGGACAGCACTTTCTTAAACCAGGTACAGCCCAGCTTATCTAGTACAACAGTAAATGGTAGTGGGCTATTTGCTCAGACTGCTCAAATATTAAATGTTTAATTTCTGCCTCCAGTGTCCTAAATCTCTCTTCTTAATCAGTAGTTCTTCATCTAGGATTATTTGATGGATCAGTCCAGTGCTGTTTGCTTATCAGAATGAGACATATTTAACTAGCAAAGTAACAGGAGTGAATCCAGGAGTTTTACAAGTCAGGAGAAGATGTCTGTATGTTCCTGGGTTGGTTTTCTAACAGTTAGGAGCAGTGCTGAAGACATCTCTTATTGTGGAGCAGCTTTTCAATCTAGGGAATTACCCTGAGTGCTGGTACTGTCAATGCAATGCCAGCTTTTCAGTCTGGAAAAAAAATGAAAAAGGAGGAAAATGCAGCACTGAATGCCATTCAAAAGGCTTGGCAGGCGATCAAGGAGTTTTTCAGCAATCATTTTGCCAGAAACTGAACCCAACCATCGTGCAATTAGGAGAATTTAAGATACACAGCAATAAAATTTATACATGTCAAAGTCACAAAGTACAAATTTAAATTCTCTTTTTTTTCTAGGATATACCATAAAAGCAAATCCGTGCTATGACAAGCTAATCCTTTTTTATACCCTCGGATATGGAAGATTAAGAGACATAATTTGGTAATTCAATTTAGACATAATTCATCAGAGAAGAAGAGCGCAGGGAGCTTTTTGGGATGAAGTTTCTCCATCACAGCAGGAGCCTACAGATGATGCCAAGTTCATGATGCAGAGATGATAACTGATACATTAAGACATTTAGAAGTTCACTACTTCAGAGTTGAAGCAAGGGGGAAGAAATGAGCAAGCATTTCAAGGAGTGATGGTATTTAAGTCATAATATCTGAAAATAACCAGTTCTTTATAGATACAGACAGCATACACTATATCCTATTTTATCTATTCATTTTGATGAGTATCTTCATTATTTGACAGACATAATTAACTTTCAGAGTACAAATGTTCGTTACAAAAGTATTTCCACATGCTGTCGATCATTGTCATACAGAAAGGCAAATCATTCTCTTATATTATCTCAGTACATTGTATGAAAGTTAATTAATTTAACTAATTCATTAATTTTGCAATCCCTCTTAAACCAATCCTTCGACATAAGTTGCCTGCTGAAATAAATTGAGAGAACTTTTTTTGTACCACAGGAGTTAACCCTTTACCTACTGAGCCAGCACCAGCACTGTGTTTTATATGTCCAGAGTATTATTACCATAACTCTGTCAAAGTTTGTCCAATCAGAAAAATTCCAATGGTGTTGGAAAGCTGAGAATCACGGGCATGCGTGTATATATGGTTCATTACAGTACTCGCAACCATATGACGTGGGCATTCATAGAAAAACATCATACCAAAACACCAGAAGTATCGCAAGACCGCTACACGGATTCTCAACACTGTAACTCCTCAAACGTATGCTCAATCTTAAAAAATTCCAACGCTGACAGAGAGCTGAGAATCTGTGCTTTCCAGCAATATATGATGTGTGGTATATATACTACGGTAATGTGGAACAGCACTGCGAAAACGGCAGCTTGGGCAGAAGATGAGTGAAAAAGGAGAGTGAAGGAAGAGAGTAAAAGGAGAGCAAGCGAGAGTGGTGTTTTGTTTTCAAAAAAAAGCATTAGATAGTGGCATTTGTGCGTGTCTGTCATGTGCAATAACAACATGTTACTTGAGAATGTTGAGAATGCATTTTTCCACCTTTTTTGCACTAATTGTTGCCTATGTATATAGTTATCTTTCACATTGTGTTTTGCACACCCAGAGTCCTAGACTCAAAAAATGACTGGTGATTGTTCTAAACATGTATAGGTTCACATTTCAAATGTCAAATCAAAACTTCATGAGCAATAACAAAATTTCTTCTCATGAAAAACAAATCCGTTTATGTGCTTTTCTTCTTTTAAACTGCTGACAATTTCATTTAATGTGCAATAATCATTAAGCAGATGTTGAAAAGTCAAGTTCAAGTACTCCTGGGAAAAGGGACCAAAGCTCTCAGACCTAGGGCATTTCCTGACTATTTTACAGCCATAATAACAAAATATGTCCAAATAGCCATTTTTTGACTCAGTAGGTAAAGGGGCAATAAAGACAGCATGTATCTGATAAAGCACAGAACAACAGATCTCAGGTGGCCAGAAAAGATACTAGTCCTGACTTTTAATGTAGTCTATGATGACTGCTAAAAGTTCTAAAACACATTTGTAAGTAACTTAAAAAGAATTCAAGTTTTTCATAATTTTTGTCACGTCAATATTGTTCAATAATATGTGTTCAAAACAATACAATCTTTCATGACCAACTGAAAAGTCAAACAACCAAAAACTGCTGCAATTAAAGGTGTGAGAAAAGTCTCAACAGTGCAAAGATACACTGACAATGTTTTGGCACCAACTAGGCTGAAACGATTCCTCCGATTCCTATTTGGGTGACTTGATTCAAAAAATTCCTCGAGGCAAATTATCTGCCCTGAGGCTTCGCTTACATCAGTCATGTATCCATATATGCTGTGGTGTAAGCTTGGACATCACTCTGTATCGCAAAGCGTGCTGTCTCTCACATGGACAGTTATTTGCATGGCATAATGTATTTGTTTTCACTGTTATTATAACGTAACATTCAGAAAAGACTATGTGCTACAGAAGAGAAAGAAGATGACGCATTCATGTTGACAGGCACTCATCCTGCTGTGTTTTTATGCATCCACTGGCTATGGAATAATGGCAAATGAGGTACTATGCTAACATTGTAGCGATATTTTATCATTAAAAAAAAGGTTTAAATAAAGAAAAACAGTTTTCTACGGAGATTGAAGAGCCTTTAACTTAAAGTATGCAGATCTCCGAGATTACGAGCAGCCTGCACCACACGCTCATACAAGACAGCAGTCAGTTTATGTCTGCAGACTTTAGGGGATTTTATAAACTTCATTGATTGACCCGACAGTTTTACAGAAGAGAGACACGCTTCATGATTTAAGCCTTGTTCAGGTGCTTTCTCTCTCTCACTTTCTCTCTCTCTCAGTCAGGATTCAACAGATGCAGCTTTATACCTTAAAACCTGTTCCCAGGTCCAGATACGGTGTTAAAAAGTCAAAGTGGATCAAACAAAAAAGTGGTTGCAAAAATTGAAATTGAACACCCTTTGAGAAAGAGATCAAATTTCTGGAATGTAAAAGTCCAGCTTTCAGATATCATCATACCACTGTGTGGATAATGGAGATTTATTTCTTGCTAGAACATGAAATATTACACTAATGCTTGAAGTAGAGGATGTTAAAATGGTTAAGTGTCTCTTTACCTTAATGACAAAGTGAAAAATAAAACTAAACTACAATATAAGAAATAAAGAATTAGCAGCCAGAATTTCCTAGTAGATGATCCCTACACCTCACTTATGGCATAATCTAATGGAATTATTTACCTTCCTTTCCTTTCAACTTTAATAAATGTAAATTGTCATCAGAAGTATTTTAGATTTTTGTTTAGATAACCTTTTAATACCTATTTTTAACATACAAGTAGTCCAATTAAGGGACCCACCTTATTTTCTCGTTTGTCTACTACTATTTCTCTTGAAAAAAAAAAGCAAAAGGGATTGATTAAAAAAAATGCAATATTTGTTATTAGAGTACTCGATTAATCGCCAGAAAAATCAACAGAGTACTTGATTATAAGAGGATTTAATTGCTGCAGTCCTAGTACCAACACAGTGCCATTGTGCCAACAGGTAACAATATTAGTTGTTTTTGACTGGAATCAGTGTTTGGGTTTGCATGCTACAAAGGTATTCATTAAACTACTCAGATTACTTTTTTATGATATCAAGAAACATAACACGTTAGTTCTGTAATTCAAGTAATCCATTATATAGTTAGTATTTCATTAAAGTTAGCTGTTACAGAGAAAATGACCTATTTCACATTACCATTTGACACACAGAAACAAGACAAACTTCCAAGCATCTACACAGTTTCTGTTTCTCTCTGACTTCTCAGCAGGTAGCTGCCCACCAGCAGAAGTTGTGTCAGTATGCATGTATGGCTGGCTGATTCAGACAGCAAGATGACCAATATACAGCATCTACTTTGTGGAAACATGCCTACTACATAGAAGTTTTGGAAGAAAAAGAAGAAAACCTTATGATGAAGTGTAAGTTCAGGCACCTGTTTTGTTTGTTTTCATTGAATCAGCTGAGCCTAGTACTACCATCAGGGCTACGTCACATGTTCTAAAATAAAATTGAGCCGCGGTACAAAGACTCATGTCCATACTAGGGATGTGTGCGGTTAGCTGGCTAAAGAATTCAATTCTCTTCTATAGTCGGCACTACAATTCTGGTCCATCACTCCACTTAAACTTTAACACAGCTGCCTGTCACTTGCAGTGAGACTCTGGTACATGGTTGTTGTACAGGCAAATAAAAAAAATTGATAGTTTTAGAAAGACTTCAAGTTTGTTACTGATGTTTATGCTACATTTTTGTCCTTTGTGTGAACAAAGAAAGTCCTTAACTGAATACACTCATTTTGAAAGTTTGGATTTTGTGTATGCAACATTGATGTTCTTTTGCTAGTGAAAACCTATTTAAAAGATTAAATCCACTACTTTTGGTTGGTTTCAGAGATGTTACAGATGTTTTATATATAACCCTACAAGGTTTTTGTTTTGTGCTACAATACTGTTTATCTCAATAGGACCAGTGACATGGGTAAAAAACGTTATTTGATGAACAAATCTACACATATTTCTAATTTATTACTAAATGACTACCTTCTTTGCAACAGGTGAAAGTACATTTTATCAGTACAACACACTGAAACGCAGCTTAAGCTGATCAATTGCTATTCAACGCTCAGCTCAGCCTTCTGCGGGACGTAAACAGCTCTGTGCCATGGTAAGTAATGACAGTTGATCAATAATGCAATTCAGTGCCAACACGTGTAATTAGCCATTTCTATTCTTTTAAATGCTTCATTGTTACAGCCCCAGAAAATAAGTGTAAAATGTAAATAAAAGCAGAATGCAGGGATATTCAGATCTCATAGGCTCAGATTTTATCCACAGCAGAACATAAACATTATTATCAGGTGTTGAAAATGAGACATTTTACCATTTAATTAAAATATTAGCTCATTTTCAATGTGCTGGACTGACACATCTAAAAATATAGGGACAAGGCCATGTTTAGCATTATGTAGCATCCTCTTTTCTTTTAACACCAGTCCGTAAATGTCAGAGAAGTGAGGAGACCAGTTGCTGGAGTTTTTGGAGAGGAATGTTGTCCCATTCTTGTCTGATGTAGAATTCTAGCTGCTCATTATTCCTGGGTTGTCTCTGCTTTATTTTTCATTTTATGATGTGTTAAATGTTTTCTATTAGCAAAAGGTCTGCACTGCAGGCAGGCAAGTTCGGCTCTTGTACTGTGAAGCGAAGCTGTTATGATGAATGTGGTATGTGGTTTAGCGTTGTCTTGCTGAAATATGCAAGGCCTTCCCTGAAAGAGATGTTCTCTGGATGGGAGCACGTGTTGATACAGCTTGAACTTGCATTTGTGGATGGCACAGCGGACTGTGTTGACAATGATTTCTGAATGTGTTCCTGAGGGAAAACATTGGTTTCCAGTACAGAACCATGCCTTTTTAAAGCAGCGCCACCTGAGGGGCCCAAAGATCACAAGAATCCAATATTGGCCTTCAGCCTTGTCCCTTGTGCACAAAGACATCTCCACATTCTCTGAATCTTTTGATGATATTATGTATTGTAGATGGTGGGATATTCAAAGTCTTAGCAATTTCAAATTGAGCAACATTATTCTGCAATTGCTCCACAACTTTTAGATGCAGTTTGTTGGAGATTGGTGAACCTTTGCCCATCTTTACTTCTCAGAGACTCTGCCTCTCTAAAGAGCTCCCTTTATACCTAATCATGTTACTGACGTGTTTCAAAGAAGCTAGTTGCAAAATGCTCCTCCAGCTATTTTTCATCATCACTTACTTTTCAAACCTTTTGTTGCCTTGTCCCTACTTTTTTAAGATGTGCTGCTACCATCAAATTTAAAATGAGCACATACCTTTTATTAAATGCTTAAATGTATCGCTATCAACATCTGATATGTTGTTTTGATCTGTTATTTACTGAAATATGGGTGTTTAAGATTTGCAATTCCTTGCATCCTGTTTTTATTTACATTTTTCACAGCGGCCCAACATTTTTGGATTTGGGGATGTAGTTTGGAGTAGAGGTTCAAGGAAAAATTCTTTTCTCTTTGCCCCATTCTACCTCATATTACCGTTGTCATCAAGGGTTTTTAAGATAACACTTAATGCAATGCAACAGGTTAATATGATTAAAAAAAAAAAAAAATCTTAAGATTAGTATTTAGAAAAAAACACAATTGAATGCTGCAGCCTGTAAAGAAAAAGACATCTGATTTAAATTAGGACCTCAAAATCATGAACAGATACTACGTTGGTCCATATGACAGTTAGTCCACATTCCAATATGTTCACTATTAAGAGATGTTTGAAATGTCCATGGAAGAAAATCCTGATAACAGCATTTGCCCCCGAGGAATGAATTTCAATAGTGTTTACTTTGAGCAGCAGAGCTACAAGATAGCTGCCTGGGTTCAGACCAGAATGTATTCTATCAAAATTCTCCTCCTGTCAGTATTTCACCCTTCACTGTATAAGCATATTCTGAACATGAATTTGTGTTATCAAACAAACCCTGGCACATCAATGAAGCTCATCTCACAGAGATATTTTCTAAATAAATCAGCAGAATAAACACAGGCAGCTTGAAAAACATGAACTGGTAAGGCATTACAAATCCTCGCCATTTTCCCAGTCTTGCTTGGGATGAAAAATGAGACGTCTGCTCTGAAGCTGCGTTTATGGCGTCAGGAATTGCTTGGAAATGAATTACTGGATGAATCACTGGAGCCCTGTGCGCGGGCACCACTTGTGCAATGCTGAAATCTAGTAGCAGTAATTTTCACTTATGACACACTTGTATCACAGTGCTGGAGGCAGGCCCTGAGCCAATGAACAGTGATGTTTCCAAAGTACATTTAGAACACAAAATAGCCTAAAGCTGGAATTTAAAAACAACAGCAAAGCTAAATCTGTTTGTGTCACACAGCATCTTCTAATATGATACAACAATAATGCCAATGTTTATTACAAATCATCTTTTTCTTATAATATCCAGGATCTGAATAACCCTCCACTCAACCTTTCCAAATCTCACAGCCACACTGTGTGTACAGTCGATAATCAAACACTTTCATTACTCTAACTTTCCAAAACAGCCTGCTGCTGCTGCTAGCATTTGGTGACATTTTGAGAAGATGAGGTGCAGGCTCGGTCCTCCATGTGTATCTCGTATCGGAGCCATCAACAATTAACTTACAAAACACTGAGGTTGATTGTGCTATTTCCTGGATGAGGAGGCATCTCCGACTGGTGCTACCAAGCCAATGTGTGCACTCAGTGATTAGACGTTAGCATATGCAACAGGCCCGAATGTCAGACTGGATTACTGCTCTATTTCTGTTTACTCTGCATTTCAGGCAATCAAACTGATGCCATTTCTCACCTCCATTTGCAAAACACTGTTCCATAAAGCCACATGATACAGGCTGATAGGGTTGGCTGATGATTAGTTTATCAAGGTTAGTATTAAATACACATCCGCAGCCATCAGAGGGTTGGTTCTGCTTGGCATGTAAGAAACCAGCATCTTAATTTTGGATATTTTGATTCTTACAGATACTATATCTTTAAAAATTATGCAATCTGTCTTTTCTTTGAGAAAAAAAACCCCATCTATTTCATAAAACAACTGCATATAGGAAAGAAATTAATCCTTCATACATTGCAAACCAAGAACAATGCATCAGGGGTCTCATTTGTAAATGTTGCATACGCACAAAACAGGGCCTCAAGTTGGCATGCACCACTTTCCACAGAAAGTGTGGGATCTATAAAAAACAGACCTGGCGGTGAAATGTGCGCACCTGTAAAGCAACTCTGATCCAAGCATATGATCGTTTTGGAGGCAGAGCGAGATTGACGACAAACACACACACACAGTGAGGTGGTGAATTGAAGCCAGTTAGTATATTTATGCATCTGAAACAATTAATTTCACTAAATTCAAACTTTATTCCACTATCTACATCATCATTAGCAGACAGTTTCATTTGCTTAGCAAGACATATTTTACTTCCTAAAACCAAAATCTGTTCATATTTATCTTTTAAAAACGTAATACTTTAATTATTAAAGTCTCACCATCATTCACCCTGATGTAGTTGGCCAAACCATAACTTCATCATCTGAGGTAGAAATCCAACACAAAGAAGCAAGAAAATACTGCTGACCATAGCGCCAGTATGACTACATTTTCCTTGTTGTCTCCACATATTTGTTTAAATGAATTTTCACTTTGCTGCAAGATGCACGGACAAAACGAAGACACGGTGTCTGCTTTACATGAATTCCTCTATGCTCTCTAATCTCTGTGAATCTCTTTATCACTGCCATGTATTTAACCATGAAACTGAGCAAAGTGTGCAAATGAAGGCTGGGCAGCTCTCACACAATCAGAATATTTTAATTATCAGTCATTGTTCAAGCTGTGCATAAAACAAAGGTAAAAAAAAATAAAAGACTGTACATCAATCAAACTTTTATTAATTTATATCCTGTAGTGATTAATTAAACTTCTTTTAAAATATCCTATACTGGAGAAGAGTTCTGACATTATGTGAAGAAATAAATGTGGGCCCATAAACTTTTTTTGCCACGTTAGAGGAGTGTGTGCAGCAGCATTATGGTGTCAGTCAGTGTTTTGCCACCATTCCCGTAACAGAGAATGTTGTCTAACTGTCATTTCATTAACAAGCACCTCAGTTTTGGTGCCAGAGGTTTATTTTCTTCGACTTCCTTCCGGTTGCCTTCATGGTTCACCTTTGATATGCAGGCTCATCTGTATGCATTTTCATTCATAAGCAGCTTTGCACTGACCGTTTAAGGCTGAATGTAGGCGTGTAAAGGGTGGAATGGGAGGCAGATCCATGTGCACATATTTCCAGGTGATTGGGATTTATAAAGAGAGAATTGCGTGAAGATGTGCATGGGCAAAGTTTTTATAAATCTGAATTTACACTTTTAGCGCTGATACTTTGTCTATTTTTGCCATTTTTCTTGCATAGCATCAAACTGAAATCTAAATCATTTTATTTTTTGTGTATCTTAGTTTAAATTCTTGTATAGTAAAAGCCTACAACAAACCTACCTGAATATCAGCTGATTAAACCTGCAGTCGTTGATGTTTTGGCGACTGGTGTGCAGAACTTTTACAGTTAACAAAATAAAAATAGTTGGGAATCAGTTGCCCTCAGCTTAAGAGTGGGCAATACCGGAAAAAAATCATATAATATTTTTTATCCTGATTTTATCAAAGTTTTTTTTCCATTCTGTTTTAAGACTATTTTTTTAACTTAATAACAAAAAACCCTGCCACTTTCCCACTTATTTTCTTAAATGCATAAAAACTGAATTTAAAAGTTGTCATTTTAAAGCTGGCACCTCTAAGGGGGGTCATGAAGTCTTCTTCTAAATATTTTCAGCACCAAACATTTTTTATCTCACTGCATTCACCACAAAGAATGGTAATTTTGTTGTGTTTCCTCTTTTTTGTTATATCTAGTTCAGTGTTCTTTAGGGACATTTTTACGTGGAAATATTTATTTTAAAATGTGGACAATAAGCAAAAATCATACAGCTAAAGCGTCATACAAGTAGTAGGTTCATGTGCAATATTCTATGGCAGAGTTACATTACCTTACTTATAGATCAGTAAGAATAATACAATGCATGTAAATAGATTAGTCTGTCAAGAGATAAAAATTTTTAACCGTGATTAATCTCACAACTTTCATAGTTAACTTGAGATTAATTGCACTATTTTTATATGTTCGAAATTTACCATACAGGAATATTTCTCAAGATTTAAAAAGCCTTATCGACATGAGTGGACAAAATGCTTTCTCTATGCAAATGTTTGTTTGTGGCATCAACCTAAAACAATGACAGGTAATGTCCAAAAAAAAAAAATTTAGATTAAGCTCAAAGATGCTGGATGCTCAAAAAAACATGCTGAGAGCATAACATGTTAAACTTAAGCCCAACAAGCCACAACAGATGGAGATACTGACAGTAATGTAACATTAACTAATCCAACTTCAGACTTCTTGAACACCTCTGTTGTTCTCAGAAGCTTGATTCACAACAGATCTCATGCATCACATGAGGGGCTCAAAACAGGATGATACAAAAAAAAGAGAGATAAATACATTTAGAGAATTTCACTACAGGTTACTGGGATATTTTAGTCTCCGGTGAGAGCACACACGAAGATGAGAGAGCCTTTAAGTACTTTACTTATAATAATGGCCTTCAAAAAAAGTTTATAACAATTGTCATCGGATGCAAATTATTAGAACATCCTCCTCCTCAATATTAATCAGCCTGCAATCTGTAGCCACCCATTTAGCAACCACTGTTGAAAGTTTGTTGCTTGCAGAGTTGTCTGAGCGTCTCTACTGTAAACAATACAGCATGGCCTGCCTTTTTTTTAGTCTTATCTGGCATGGTCAAGCAGAACTTGCCATTCAAAGGTCTCTATCCTTTATCCATTTCTGCTCACTTGCACTGAATTACTGATCTCAAAAGCTACAGGATGGGTTAAGGGTCATACAGAACGTGCATGCATTAATTGTGCGGCAAAAAACAGTTACTTTAAATGAATTTAAGTTAACACATTATTAAGATCATGTCAGATTGTAGAGACATTCTACTTCTTGATCTAAAATTGTTCTATCATGCACCGCTAAACCAGCTGATATATGAAAATTCATCAGCTATGCTAATGGCGCAGTTGTTTTGATAAGTACACTAGTGTCAGCCTTTAGTTCTGCTTAAAATGCAGTATATCAGGTATCAGCAAGCATACTAGTAAATGCTTCAAGTTTGTTAAGCACTTTCACAGTAGCTACAGAGCCAGGTGGTAATAAGATGTAGATTCATAAGCAACTTTTTCATGATATTTGCTGTTGATAAATATAAAACATTAATTTTAATGACAATGCATGTTTAGTTTCACCCTGGGTTAATATTTCTTGTACATCTTCCCTCGGAATCACACAAATGTAACACATCCCTCCTCGCATGACATGATACTGTGGAATAAAAGAAGATAAAACTGGCCAAAAGTGCCTCAAGAAAGCAAAAATATAGGACATGAGGATAATAAAAAGGCACAATAATAATAAAGAATAATCTTTTATGGATACAAATGGCCAATAAATAGTATAAATCAAAAGAAATGGTCTTGCCAACAGTCCCCAGACAACTCAAATTTATCTCCATACTCCACTCCTGACTTAAAAGGAAGAGAGAGGAGAGAAAACTGCTAAAAGGGAAACTGGAGAGGCCATTTAGTGATTTGAGCAGTGAAGCTTCTCCGCTGCCAAGGACATGTAAGAGAGACAGAGAGACTGGGAGTGCCTCTCAATACATCAGATGTCAGGAGTGCTCCCTCCCACTCAGACTAAAGGATGTTCTTTTGGAAAGCCCATAAGAGTTAGAGAAATCTAAGCTTTGGAGGCTAGACAAAAAATGATTGTAAAACTCTAAAAGCCCGTATGACTGGACACTTTTGCCTCACATCTTTGTGAGAAGGAATCTAATTACTAAATTAACTTCATGCTTAATAAAAGGAAAAATGGCATTAAAAAATATCAGCAGCCAACACTTCTTCTGGTTTGTCTCATTGAAGAGGAAGGCGAGGCAGAGAGCTGTTTGCTGCAGCAAGCTCAGGCCTCTCCAAGCCTCTCATTCTGAGCATCAGGCTTGATTGTAAAAACGTTTCCCTCTTCTTTAATCAATGGAAACTCAACTATCCTGATTCATGGGGCACTCTGGAGTATATAAATATCTTCTGACAAGCTTGACTGTGTTCTCCCCTCACCAGCTACAGGCCTCCTCCACCCCTCACAGTCTTCATATGATTCGTTTCTTCTCTACTTCCTCGTCTCTTTTGCTCTTCCCAATCATCTCAGTCTTCCTCTCTGTTTCCATCTCTCTTTGCTTGGTGAAGGTTGCTTTAGCTGTGATACATATCAGTCATTTTTTAGAGGAAATGTGCAACTGCGACATGGCAATTTCTGGGAAAAGATAAGGCCAGGCAGATTAAATACACTAATCAGTGATAGGAGAAAGGAAAGAGAAAATTAAAGGGTAGAAGTAAAAAAGGGAAACAATAAACACTCCATCATTATTGAACAGAGGAAACATTTTCCTCACTACTTACACTCAATTACTATGTTTTGCTAGTTTTTTTTAAATATTTCGACAATAGAGGAAAAAAATCAATTTGGTGAAAAAAATATAAAGAATGTGTGTGAAGGACTCAAGGGAATGTATTCGGGCTATAATAATATCAGAGGTAGAACCCTTCATTTACACAAAGCGTTATAAAGTCATAAAGTTAAACCACATCCATGTGCCTACTGACGACTTATGTCTGATGATCATCTATCCCAATGTTTTTTTGTTTGTTTGTTTTTTACAAAGATTTATTTTTGGGCTTTTTAAGCCTTTATCGACAGAGGACAGTGGACAGAATCTGAAACAGGGATGAGAGAGCTGTAGAGAGGCATGCAGGAAAGTGTCATTCAAACCCCAGCCGACTGCGTACATGGGGCATGCCCCAAACCACTAGGCCACCTGCACTGCACCCCAATGTTTTTCAAAGTGGGGGCCCTGATCCCACAGGGGCCCAAGGTGATGGGATAGGGGGCATGTTCTGAGCTGTTACGACTATGCCAAGCCCCTAAAGTGTAAAAATCTAAACATTCCTAACTCTTCAGCTACTTTTCCTTGTCCTGAAAATAGGAAAATATTCAGGCAAAAAATTATGAAAAAGTTTTTTTTTTTTTATTTTTTTTTTTTTTTTTAATCTCTTTATTTGGTCCCAGTTTGGCTTTTTAAATGTGGATTAAATAACAACATAGGATGGAGAAAAGGAAACTGGCACTCAAAGGGAGCTAGCTACCGCGGCTAACATAAAAGAGTCATTTTCGTAGTCAGATTGGGCATTGTTTGTCGTGCTGTGTACAGGGGGACAGGACAGCTGACAATGACCTGATCACAGCACGACTGGTTGCTCTCGACTGGTCAGATGGATTTCTGACATGTTTGATATTTTGGTCATACGACTCCATGAGCAGAATAACCAACTTTGGGGTATTTCTCCTCCGTGAACTGTCAGACAACATCCTAAATTACCATCACAACAGCAGGAATGACTTTCTGATGCCCCCCACCCCTGCTATAATAAAGGAAATAAATGAGCATGAAATATTCCTACCCACGGACCTCCAGCTGACATGGATGATGATGCTGTTTGTGTGTGTGGGATAGAGAGAGATAGCAGGAGAGAGAAGGAGAGAGGGGATATGACTGGAAACACTTCACCCTCAGTGTGTGACGCTTTTTAAAAATGAAACGCCACAGATGTTTGTCACAGTCCGTCTTGACTTCACTCATACAGTGTCCGATTGTCATGCACACTGTGCTTGACAATCGGACTGTATAGTGTGAGCACATAAGTCGTGCATGTTGGCCATGCATTGTAAGCAATTCACTCGTTAAGGATCCACTGTGTGATCTTGCTTATAATACAGCCCATGTATGCCAACCTGCTGCACTGTAGGAGAGAGAGAGAGGCCCCTGTTAAAAAAAAAACAATCACAAAACAGAGTTCTGTTGGACTGGCCTCTAATTGGAACCTACCTTTATTTGTTAAAACATGCAGCAACACACGGCTAGTAAAAGTGTTTGTGTCTTAAATTAGGTTTGGATTTCTTTAAAGTTTTAAGGTATTATAACTGTTAAACACTTTCCTCTCTGGAGAGGAAAAACTTCAAAGTGCATTTGTTAAAATTGATTAAGTGTAAAAGAAAATTGCCTCTTTCCACTTACAGTTCTGTTGACATGATAAACTAGGTTCTTCAAACATAAAATTGTGCTTAATGTTTATCCAGATTTACTGTTACACAGCAGAATCACAGTTTTTTAACTGTATAATGTCTGAGTTTCTCACTTTGGAAAGCAAGATACTACGGTCAGGAAAGCACTCCAAAGATTTTAAATAAATATATCTTAAAAGGCCTGACTGCTTGTGTCCTATCTGACAGAAATACTACTGTGTGCATATCTGCCCTACGGTCTTCCACATAAGTTAGATTGTATTGAGTGAATTGATTGTAAAGCCAGATGAGTCTATGAGTTGTGCTTATCAATGGACCCCATTAAACACTTGTCACCCCCTGGGAATTTCTTTGACAATGCAAGTCATTGTCAGCAGACAGCAGTCTGACTAATCAATGAGTGCTTAATTACATCTGGTGCACAGTCCAAAGGTGCAGTAAAACAATATGCCCGCCCGCACAGTCAGTGTCATCCTTTGTAGAGACAGATGGTACTTTAGTCAGCGTCATTGTGAGGAAACTCTCACAAAAGAATCAGGGACTTAGCTGAGAATGTCAACAGTTGGAATGTGTGACGAAACAAATGTGACAAGACAAGATAAGAATGTCATTTGGATTTCACTCTAAAAAACAATTAGGCCTCTCTTATCACTATTATGAATCTCTGCCTCTTGACACAATGCACCATAATCGACCAAGACTTAATGTTTTCAGATTAACAGAACGGTCTTTTCTCTGTCCATGATTTGTCATTGTCCACTGTGGTATAAAACAAGATCTCAATGACTTCAACTGTGTACAGGGTTTAATGAAAATATGCATATTGCTCTTAACATTATAGCTAAAGCAGTCAGTTACTTGATGTGTCTAGTAAATAGCCGTAATGTTGAGGCAAATCTTCCAAACTCTACATAGCAGCAGACATCCTCAAACATGTTATCTTTAAGTTAAAAAAAGAAAGATGCTTTAAATGTTCAGAGTAACTCTAAGACTCAGGACCTGTAGGTTTAGACACCTATTGTATGTAAATCTGTAGGACATCGCTGACTTGATCAGCATAGGGTTGACAACAAAATGAATTAAGCCTCATCTAAATGTAAATGAGGTTTTATACCTTTGGCAAACAGCTTACCTAACCACTGTCTATTTTGATAAACCAATTAGATTTTCTTCTGTGCCATTCTAATACCACAAAATAAAATTTTTGTTTTATATAAAATGTACATGGGTTGCAGATAGCTGTCAACCTAAAGTAAAAAGGGGATATAAAAACCTTAATAAGATAAAGGTACGCATAAATTTAAAGTAATAACATCTGCTCAAGATACTATGTTTTGGCCATTCACTCTGGTTTTAAAGGGGTAGAATGGACATACGCTGTCATGACAGACCATTTCAGTAGCCCTGAGAAATATATGTGTTCCTGTCCAACATGCAATCCATGTGGCAGGAGCTCACACACAACTCTCCAATTTCCCCCCTGTCACTGGCTTCCAAGATATCAGATTGAATGTATGAGAAAAAGCAGCTCATCTTATAAGCCTTCCTGTTGCTTTAAGAAAGCACGATGTCTTATCAAGTGCTGTGGGAGCAAAATCTACTGTAAAAACAACATGTCATCCTCCTTGTTAGATTAACCTAGAAAATCTTAGGTTTTATATTCACTTCAGTGCAACATGCATCATTGAAATTTTAATCCATGGACTGTCTTACATGTTAAAATAACACTACATGAAAATATTCATAGAAAACCTAACTGAAAATGCTAAAGTAAATGCGTAAAAAAACACAAAGTGCAGGGCATATGAAGACATCACAAAAGTTAGGTTTTGTGAATCTTTTTCAGTAAATGAAAATTCAATTAATTAGATTTTTGAAAATTCCCCAAAAGTTTTGAATCGTATCTTTACTTTTAAGTATTTCAAGGGAGCTTTTATTTTCTGTGGACGTTGGCGCCTCCTGCGATGGATGTCTTGTGAATTTGCTGTCCAGGTCTTAGCAGCGTTTTTTATGAAAAATCTAAAATGTATAAAAAATCACTCACTATAAATTTAAGAAAACAAGATGTTTTGAAAGTATGCAATAAATCACCATGTCTGACACAGGTCCAGTGACTGCATTAAGATACATTCAAATATATTCGTACATGTTTTTTAATGACCAGTCTTCTTCCTAATGTCCTGGTTTGCTTTTGTAGTCCATATAAAGATCCATTACTTTTAGTTTGTTCCATCTCCTTGCAAGAGCTGTAAGGGCAGACTTACTTTATGTGAATACACAATAAAAAAAATCCTAGATGCCATATCCTTCCTCAGCCTTATGCTAGCTAACTTTATAGATGCAACAAAACTGGCACCCCAAAACTGAAAGCAGCTGACGGCTAGCTGGGGCTTTATCTGACTAGACATATCGTTTGAATGTATGGCCCATGAGTCCATGGCTCTATATTATTGACAAATGTTTTCATGCTAATGTGAATAAACAGCATGCCATCAACATTTTTTCCCCTGAGAAATGTTTTCATGCACATGCTCTTATATTTGCTGTATGAAAATTAGTCACTTTTGATCCCTGATGATGGTCTTAGGTAAACGTGGGTTTGCAAGCTTGCTACCACCAGAGACCATCGACAGTGAATTGGTTAATAATAATTTTAAAAAAATACTAGAGGTTTAACTCTGCTATTTACAAGTAAATCAGGCATACACAGAGACCTGATGTTAAAGAGTGATGTTAAAATGAAACAGCAACAGAACATCACTTGACATTAAAAGACAAACATAAATTCATCCTTCTTTCTAACTTTAGTAATGCATTTACTGGAGAGAGATTAGTATCAATTCCATAAATCATTCAGGAGAAACATCCGGAGCCTGAGACACTGGTATGTTAGCTGATCTCAGTGTGGGAGTTCTGCACACATTAATCAATGTCTGAGGTCCTCAGGCCATGTCATCTGGGGAAAAAGACACATTTATAAAGTGGCCAATAATCATACTGATACTTCAGCACAATTCTTCTAATAAATGCTGATACCTCTATGCACTGCTTCTGTACTGCACATACAATAACCTTCAAATGTCTTTTGAGTTCCCTTCTTAATCTAACCTTGCAAAGCAGAAGGACTGGCCAGATTTCATGTCTGTCATCAGGCAAATCCATCTTGCAGAGCTTCAGTCTAAAACATTTGTGCTACTCCTGAAAAAGGACCTGACCAATCAGTGTCATTTCAGGAATACGAGGCAGTTGCTGTGGGCGGGGTTAAGATGTACTGGGAACCAATAGCAAGGGCTTTTGCCAGTGTAATGATTAGCTCAGATGTAGCCATAGTATAGCAGCAGTTTAATTAAAACTGGATCAAATGTTTTATAAAATAAAGAGCAAAATGTCACACTGAACTGTAGCCCTTTTTATGATGGAAAAAGATGTTTGCTCATCTCCTGACCTGCTTTGGCATGAGTCTGTGAGAGTTAGGGGTAGGGTGTAGTTGTACTCGACACCGAGAGCAATGGCTTCCAACGGTGTAGCAATTAGCTCAGCTGCAGGCATTGTATAGCAGCAGTTTTATCTCGCACTGGGTAATTAATCGAAAATTAGATTAAATTGCAATATGGCCTGCTGCAATTTTCAAATCGCAGAAGGCGCAATATTTCTTTGACCTGAAATTTGTGTCAAAATACCAGTTTTACACTTTTTTTTGCAGCAGAGATGTTATGCATGACATATCATTCAAGTGCCTTTTTTGTGCTTTTTTCTTATTAAATATGAGACTCACAAAAACCCATCAATGCAACAATTTATATCCAGTTGTCGCTCTGAATGGCTGAATATGGCAGACAGAACTTCATCCAGTCACCTTCCAAGGACTTTTTTTAAAAAGTCTTTATCTTCCCAAATGCTCTGTATGGGACATTCCTAGATGAAAGTGAAATATATCCCATGCAATGAATATGAGAAACAGCCTATCTGACCTGCCAGGCTATACTTAATCATAAATCCAAACAAATGCCCATTCAAGAAGGTTTTGATACTATTAAGCAGACAATCATAAGTATGCTTTATATAACAAAATGAAGAAAACAATGCATAGCTTTCATTAGAATGTACCATAACATTTATACTTTTTTCCCGCTTAATTTAATGAGCTAAAGAGAAAACAAAAGTACTTTAACCAACTTTCTAAATGTGATAAACAGAGTATTTACCCATCATTAAAGTACATTTTTTCCCAAATTTCATTTATTTTTGGTGAATGCATTAAGCAATGCTTTATAAATGTTTTATAGAGAGAGTAACAGTGAATTATATCTTCACATTTTGTGTGAAGATCAAAACAAATTCTAGCAATCAAGGTTCATTGTGAAAATATTTTCATTTTTCCTGAAGTAACGCATGAGGTCCTGGTGCATAGCAACTCAGGCTAAAATATACATGGTATATATCACTATATGTTTTCTTTATGTTTACAACTTTACTGATATTTGAAATCAACTCATGGCCACATGAAGTGAGGAGTGCCCCGCCCCTGGTCTGACTAAATGACCTTGTCAATGGCAAGACAGTATTTTATTTCTATCCTTTTGCTGCTGAGATATTTGAGAAAGCAGAAAAGAAATGTCGTTCATAAATGACATGGGTGGAGCATATTAAATTCATCCAACAATATTCTTGGCTCCAATCTCAGAGAAGCATAAGGTAACTGCACCCAATGTATCACTCATGATACTTAACACCAGGTCTTGAATTTCTGAGCAGTATTGCCAAAACAGTACAGGATAATCTCACACAAATTTACAAAGTCTTCAGTGCTCCTAGTTACACAGGCAAGATTTACACAGTGGCACTGAGTGGCCATAACTATAGACAGTGCAGCTACATTGAGCCTGTGCTGTGACTAGTCCCATGACCCAGTAAGCAGTGTCAAATGAAAAGAAAACATTTAAACTAAATTCTTATTCTAATTTCTTGGAAGTTTATACTACAAGATGCTAATTTCTGTTAATTAAGAAGCTATCTGTGATATATTGTCTAGGGTTGAACAGGAGTGAAGCTGTCATGAGTCATGATGAGATCATTGTGTTGAAAATGCACCCAAAAAGTCCCCTGTCATTTCAGCACCACAGGGAAATGGACAGCTCCTCTGCTCTGAGTTGCTTGTTGTCAGGTCAGAACTTTTCACGACACTATCCATGGTTCTGAAATACTTTCCCTTTGACTTACATACAAATAAAATATATAAACGCAAATACAATAGCCTAGGTCATATGTGGTCTTTGCATGCTGAGTGCTTTGTTTGGGATTTTTTTTTTTTCAGATCCATAATCAGATAAGAAGAGAAAAAAGTTACATATGTGCTTATCTTGCACTGGGGCCTAATATTTGTAATTTTCAAATGTAAGGATATAAGTAAAATTCAAACTTGACCAAGTAGAAATAAATGTTATGGCAACTGTAAGAATTTTAACATGGCGTTTGTTGATTTTGGCCACCTAAATCTTGCCTCTTTCCTGGTCTTTCCTGTGTATATGTTAATAGTGCTCTGAAAGGGAAAAAAGGTCATGCTGTCTTTTAAATGTCAGATGTTTTTTGCTGTGAACCTTTTCCATGTTAATTTGAACAAGGGCGCTTCCAGTTCTTGTGCTGTGAAATCATTTGACCTGGTAGTACTCTAATCATTAAAGTACTATGCAGAAATAATATATATATTTTTATAGTATAGTGCCCTCACAGTATGGTGAGCAGATAAGTATCAGCCCTTTACTCTGTACATACCAGGATACATTCTAGAGATGCACAGTATTAGTATAAGTAGTTAACAGCCAGAAAGAAGGTCTGTTCAAGAGATGTGAACATTTCTGCTGATATTTCCAGCTGTTGTATCAGCTGATCTATAAGCAGTACATCTGCAGAATGCATGAGTCAGCTAAAGTTTTATATATATATATATATATATATATATATATATATATATATATATATATATATATATATATAAATCTTCATCTTCATTCCCTAAACTTTAAAGTTTTCTAAGGTCTAAAGTGTTTAGTCTAAGCTACAGCCAGTTAATTTTTTTGCACTTCAGAAGAATTTGTTTTGGAATATCAGGTATTTTGTTAAGATCGTCTCAGGGAACCAAGCTGTAACACTTTTGATTGTTAGGGAGAAATTATCTTAATTTTAAAGTATAGCCTAATTGTCTTAAAAAAGTCACATTTTTATTTAGAGCACTATGGAGCTCACTGTCTGTAAGCAGGTTGTTGCAGTGCTATTTACAGTGCTCAAAAAGGCAGATGAAGATCGGTTTCACTGTTACTGTTAAAAATTCATACTGTAGATGTTAACTAGAATGTTTTTGTTTTTCATTATAATGCTATTTTATGTTATATGTTAGTTATAGTTATATTCTAGAAAACATCTATCACTTATGGTAGAATCAAATGTTGTTTGTCCTGTTTTTAGGTCTATTTGTGAAACAAACAGACTGTCAAAATAAGAATCAAGAGGTAAATTCCAGTACAGGAGAGGCTTGGTGTTCTTTTCAGCCAAACAAAATAAGTTGTGTTTATCAGTATTGATAATGGTAATGGTTAAAATGATTATTTCTGAAGATGAAATATGCCAATAGTACTAGGAAAATATACTATAGGTGAAAGCCACTGAAATGCAAACAATAAAACAATTCCTGCTCCTAGGTTATTTGTCCTCCTCCCTTTCAAGTTGTCATTTTTATGTCAAAACCCTTGCCCTTGTCATTAAATACTTACATAAAGCGTCCCTTATGGTACTGCTGCAAATCCTTGCAATAATAGAGCTCTTACAGGCAAAGACCAAAAAATGTTAGCTGTACCCCAACATTTCAGACAATTTTTCAGATACTTTTTAAGATACTTTTGCTTTTATTTAGACCCTGGTATAGTTTAATAGTTTTGCTGTCTTTGTGTCTTTGAGAGATCCTCAAACCATCTGTCAGCTCTCAGGATAACTCGTGTTTCATTTGAATATGAAGAACTTGTATTTGAAGTAAATAAAGTGTGTAAACAAAGCTACTATAAGCACCAATGGTAGTACTAGCACTTATGTATGAAAAGAAATTCTTAATCTGATGTTCAAAGCATTCATAGCAAATGCTGATGTTAATGGAATCTTCAATGCTGACCAGAAAGCATATCAAATATATGAAGCCTTGTTTCAGAAAGCTTTACTTCTAACTTCTAGCTTATTTTATTTCTATGTAAATACGCCACATCTAATTATGTGAGATTGTGGACTCAAATATGGACTTATAAGGTTGAATAAATAAGGTGTACTAATCTATTCAAATTTGTGATATGGCAAACAAAGAACGTTGAAGTCTGTTCAAGTTTGAATAAGCAGCCAATGAAATAAGCCAGAATTTGCATTACACGGTCAAATTTATTTAGTTTTCTTTTAAGTAGACTTTTCACCTCTTCAGTGGCGTTGGATGAGTCGGGGTTTATACAGCAAAAACAACACTGACATTGACGCTTCTGACTAGAATAAAAGAACAGCAGAAGAGTGCCATCTTTAAGCACTCTAACTGCAACCTTGTGTTTCTATGGTGTCTCGTTACAGGGTTACTACTCACCACTTTCAAAGCAAGCGTCAAAAACCAGATGCCCTTTCCGAGGAGCTCCAGAGTAGCCTGGCGGGCTAACCATCAGTTTGTTCACATTGCCAACCAAGGCATCCTCTCCTCCGGTTTCACTGCCTGAAAACAAGTGTGTGATTAGGCATTAGGGGATTTTTTCAAATCTATGGTTAAGTGCAGTAAAATAAAACAAAAGATGTCATATAGCACCTTTGGTTGGCATTTAATCTAAAATATGAATATGAAGATTAAGAAAGACATAAATTGCTGCAAAGTTAAATGATAGTTCACTGATGTTAATCTGTTAGTAGGGCTGGGCAAGATATTGATTTAATCAATAAATCAGGTTGAAATTTGGAAAATTGAAAATTTCCTCAAAACTTCACAGCAAGAATACCCAAAATAAAAGCTATTGTATTGAAACTTAAGTTATGTTAGCTCTGGTAACCCAGACAACCAAATGTTACATATTTTACTTACACGCTGCTCATGAGTAACCAGTGTTCTCAAACTCAAGACATATGTAATCAATCACATCACTCATTCTGAATGCTTTTTACAGATTTTAAAATTAAATGTATTTTTGGTCTGCAAAGCAAAATTTTCAGCTGACACTGTATCTGTGGCAGAGATGACAGGCAATCAAAAACAAAGAAATAATGTATATTCTTCTGATGGTCTTGTCTACTTGCATAGATCATGAAGAGATATCAGCATTACTTTCAATCTGTTTCTTAAGCAGCTAAAAACTTTCAGAGCCTGAGTGTTAATGTAAATAACCCCCCATAGTCAATCTGTAAGACAAGACAACGCTTATGTTTAAACTGTAGAGGAAAGTTCAGTTTACTTTTGTTACATGTTATTGATAAAATAAAGGTTGGGCAGTGTATTTTTTATCTGGGAAAAAAAACCGATTGAAATCATAAATTGAGTTTGGAGTGGAAAAAAATCAGAGACTTAATTTTTAAACCTTATCACCCAGCCCTATCTTCTGGTGAAAATAAACAAAAATTTTAAAAGTATATTAAAGTTTTAAAACTATTCATATTTTCACTAGAGCTGTCAAATTTTGGCATTAATTTATCACAGGAGTGAAATAGGTAAGGCTGCTTAATCACACTGATGCCATCACACAACTGGCTAAAGTAGTTTTGTATCTCTGATTGGAACACATTTAAAATTCCCTGTGCTTTATTTTTTATCATTTTATGGATAAAATACATATTCTACTCATTAACACTATCCAAGATTAGCTGGAAAGTGGAAAATTCGCCCTTAGTCTCAACTTCTTCTGCCTCAAAAGCTAATACAACGTTTTGATGCAATTCAGAAACATGTTCTTTATTATTGTTTTGTTACTAACAAACACTAAAACATTTCTTATATAAAATAAATAGTCTTATTTTCTGCACCTAAAATGCAAACTTCCTTTACATATTAGTCAAAGTGCTTTGGTATTCAAAAATTAAGGCCGTACCTTAGACAAAATAACTGTGTCTGAGAACAGCAGAGGTACCGTTTATTCGTTTTTTTTTTTTCTTTGCAAGCATGATGTTAAAACTTTTCTTTGGCCAAAAAAAAATCAAAAGCAGCAAGGTTTTAAACCTAGTACCCATGTCTATCAATTGCTTGTTGCGTCGAATCTGTATTTCGTCAATACAGCAATACAGCAGTGTACTTTATTTGATAGCGTCTTATTGACGTTTAATCTTTCAATTTACGTGGAGGAAGGATAAGGAGAGTTACAAGTCCAGGTGATGTGTATTAGTCTGTTTCCCTCTTTTTAGATGTTTAACCTCAAGTCAAGCTATTCCGCTTAACCTCCACCTTACCTTTACCCTCACCGTTACCTGAAAGGGTGCGAGCGTTATTTGACAGGGGAGCGCATGTCGACACACCTGCAAAGTTAGCCAATTAGCCACACAGCGGTGGCAGTGGTAAGAGCTGCTAACTTATGTTAGCACACACTCAGAGCCGATGCACCTGCACTAATATTTCGGCGTAGGTTTCTAAAATAACATGCAAGGACTTGTCTGAGTTCTTCCTGTGAGGCACGCCACCCGTGTGCCGTTATCTAATCGTTAGCTATCGTCTGTAGCTGCAAAGCTAGTCAGTAACAACACAACGATATGTCTATTGTTTACATCTTGTACCTGCTAGCTAGAATGTTAGCACACATCACGTTAGCGCCAAAATAAAGACATGCAGCGATACTGAAACATGCATCTAGTCATTGTCAGACATATGGGGCTCATTAGCTTCCGTGGCTTGACTAGCAATGAAGAGGGAGACAGGTAAGGTTCATATTTACACACCAGTCTCGACGTCTCTTACAGTGTTTTCCTCCATCTTCCTCTCCATTCTGTTACAGAGCAGCAGACGCTCTCTGTATGTTGCCACGGCAACGGAGCAGGAGGAAGAGGGAGAGGCGCTGTCACCTCCATCAGCACACTTCAGCAGAGAAACAAGACTTCCGTTAACCGAGAGGTAAGATGAGCCAAATCCAGCTGTGAAACGGTCAGAAAATACGGAATAACAGTGGCGTCTGTTCTGATCGTGGTGTTTTATACACCTATTTGTGCACAAATCCCTGAAAATGCTACAAAGTGCTATCTTCTTCTAGACTGCTAGTGTCCTTCTTTTGAATCCAAATTGTTAAAACTCTTTTAACTCAATATTCAAAAAAGTGTGCCACAAGGAAAACATTTATAATGCAGGTGTTTAACAAAGTCTACTTTAAGCATTTGCATTCTGCAAGCAGCACTAAACTAGGAATGACACCCATTATGCTGCCTGTAAGCATAATCAGTATATTGTACACGCCTCGGTTTTATTGCAGCTGTACCTGCATTTTAATGTTTTTTTTTTTTTCTTTTTTCGAGAAAAAAGAAGCCAATCATTGCAGGCAGCAGCTAGGGATTCAGAATTATCCTGTAGATTGATTAAAGCTGGAGGTTTTCTAGACAATTGGAGCATAGATGTCATCAAGGCCAATCAAGCCTGGCCCTATTCCTTTCCCATTACAAAGGCTGCACCTGATTAAGTACATCAAATGAGCAGCTGCACAACTCCGAGAGCAAGAGGCATACAGGCTGCTGCTAATTTTCAGGTTATAAGCCGTGTGTAACAGGACCAAATGAATAAGACCAGAGAGAGGGCAATGATTTTTCTCTCTCTGTGTGATCTGTATTTGATGGCAAGCATCAACAGGCCGCTGAGTAGATAGGTCAGACTGATTATTTCTCAGATGACAGGAAGAGAATACAGAGCTGCTGTGTAATATTTTGTTAAAATTGAAAATCGAATAGCTGTCCTCCATGCTATGTCACTCCTTTAACACTATGCCAATTAAAGAGCTCTATGGTGGTACAATCATTCATTTTCAAGGGGCAGATTAATTGAATTATGGAGCATGAGAAGAATGGATTAGATTTGCAACATGTTTCCCTTGTTTCTCAGTTCTTATTAAATAGAGAGACTCTATGGGAGTATTTGAATACCATAAGATAAAGTGTTAAAGATTCTGTTTATAACCTTAACTTTGACTGACATGAGATTTAGGTTTTAGTTCTTGGCAGATGCTAGTTGTGCGGGATTTTTCTCCTGTATGTGTGAAGTATAGCTATTAAATAATGAGAATGCTCTTATAAGGATAAAACCACATGGTTTACAGTCACACCAAGTTTTATGTGTTAAAGATTGGGTATTGAGGCACAACTTCTGTAAGTGTCCAGTGACGAAGTCATTGGAAAATTATTAGCTTTAAAGTTGAGCAACACAAATAACTTGACATTTTTGGTGAAACTGAACAGAACAGCAGCCCAATACATTAACTGAGGTCTATAGGGAACACTGCATATCACATGCTCGTGTGTTTGAATGGAATAAGTTTTTGTGAAGGCAGAGAGGATGACCAAGATGATGAAAGTTCTGGGCACCAATGCAAATCAGAAACTTCTGAAAACATTCAATAAAATGAATAGTTCAAAATGATCAATGACTCAGAATAAGAATGATGGCAGAAATGATCTCCATTGATAGAGAGACAGTTCAGAAAATGTTGCGTTAAAATTTGAACATGACAAAAGTATGTGCCAGAGTTGTCCCAAAAAATGTGACTCCTGATCAAAAGTAAAAACACAAGCATATTTGGGGACATATTTTAGGACAAACTGAAAGAAACCCAAAACTCTTTAGGGGTGATTACATGCTAGAAAACTTGGATCTTCTAATGTGTTCCTGAGACAAAATGGAAGTCAATATATTGGAATACACCATCTTCACCAAGGACGAAGTAGGCACAACAAAGCAAGTCCACATTCAAGGCCATGTTGTTTGTTTTCAGTGACATTAGAGTATAATTTTGGCAACAGGATCTGGCTGCAAACCTCTATGATAGGGAGTTTTGGCCTCATCTACTGCAGACCTCTACAATGGGGCAACCTTGATGCTGGTGTGAGAAGTGACATGCATTACCAAAGCATATAATTTCTGCTCGCTGTCAGAGGTTACGGTATGTGGCTGTTTTTCACAACAGCAGACTTTACTAAAAATTTACTGAGGGGGAGAAATTTAAATTTAACAAACCACAAACTAAGGAAAACACAAAGAGAGGTAGGGTTAGGCAACCAAACCCTAAAGGTTAGGGTTAGGGTAAGGGGGAGAGAGATAAAAATTAAAAATAACACACCACAAATTAATGAAAACCCAACAAGGGCTAGTACATCACTTCCCGCCCCACGGTTGAGGTTGCCCCATTTTAGAGGTCTTCACAAATGCCTATTAAATTTGGAGGAGTGCCTATCAGAATGGTCAACAGTGAATCGTAACTTTTACAACAGGTTCTAGAAACACTGCCTGAAAAAGTCTGAAGAAAGAGACCACAGTTGTCAACATATGGTTTCATTCTTCAAGGCAATGCTCCAGCTCCCACTGTGCTCTTAAAAAATAAGTTTCTGGCCCCAAAACAAATATAGTACCCTACCTATTCACCTGACTTAGCTCGGTGTGACTTTTTCCTAAAATCAAATCAGTGTTCAAAGGAACATTTTTTGAGTCCATGTCAGAAGTTACGAAAAGACATCAGAGGTTCTGAGAGAACTTTCCAAAGAAGACCTACTGCATTGTTTTGATCAGTGGAAGACCTGAATGCAGCAGTTTGTTGATCCAGAAGGGGAGCATATTAAAGGAGAAAGACACTGAAAAATGTTTGTGTAATAGAAAAAAAAAAATCTCAGAAAAATGTAATGCAAAAAATGGTGACTTAATATAGCTTAAGAGTCTAATCCTTGATTGTGTTAAATGTAAAGGAAATTATTCCAGCAGTGCTTCATATGAGGTGCATCTTTAACTCTTTCGCTTTTTTCAAATCTTTGTCTTTATATCAACGTGTCCTCTTTTAAAACATGCCTGAAGTAGAAGAGAAAAAAGCAACATTTTTGAAAATAACCCCTTCTTTCCACTCAAGTACAGTATGTTTCCTGTCATGATGTCTGCAAAGTGCAGCAAACACATCTATCACCAGAAAAACAGAACAACATGAAAGAAAAGAACAGTCCACACTGGTCTCTCATATTTTAATTATCTCTCAGGAGAGTGCATTTTTACATGCTTATCAAAACATGTTTGACCTCTAATGATTTCAGCACATACGAATGTGCTTCACATGTAGACTTACCTGTCTGCATACTCTACCGGAACATGAAGACATTGGGCTATTTTAAGCATGTGTGGATAGTGACTGGAGAACTCACTACACCATCACACGCTCATGAAGAACATATCAGAGAGTCCCCTGGGGAAAGAGTGGCTACGATTGTGCTAAGATATTTTTAAGCCTTGTGCTTTATTCTCTTCGAAAAGTACTTTTTTTTAAACTGTAAATGATCAAAAAAAAGTCTGTGTTGGGAACTCAGTAACATAACTCAAAGGAATGGTGTATAGAATATCTTGTTTTCCTTTAAAGCCCGGAGCTAGATGCGTGTAAAGTGTGCATGTGTGTGCCGAGAGAGTTAATCTATTTTTTGTATTTCAGCAAGTACAGGGAAACCCTTTTTACTCTGTTCAACTCAGGGGTCACATACATAGTCCATCATCAATGAAAGAGGAAGTCATGCAAAAATCAAAACACGAGTGGAAGGGAGCTGGGGAATGCTGGTTGTGAGATGAGGGGTATATGCAAGGACCAGGCGACAGTACACACAGAATCACTATGGTGACAGCAATGGGGGGGCTCACAGGAAAGAGGCCTGGTCATAGAGGAAGGCTTGAGAGGCAGCTGACTGAGGAATCAGCCCTCACTCTGGATGATTCAACTGACAGCTCCCCCTCAGGGCTCTGCCGGACCAGCCGTCCCTGGAGAGAGCAGGCTTTACAGAACAGGGATGTGGCTAGCAGCCCTTTTTTTCTGAGGAAAAACATAACTGCATCCAAGACAACACAACATGCTGTTACTCTCATATACCCTGATTGAAAATGAGAAAATGTGCTAATTTAAAACATGTAAACAATATTTTAGACTACATCCTTGATAAGTGTGAGTCTCTCAGCATATTTCTCATCTTCCTGTTTTCCAGAAACATCCGTTCAAACTAACAGTTAGCTGACACTTCCGCTTCTTGTTACCCCTTCTCTCCATTAATCATCACCCTCTTTTCTCTCTCTATTTCTGTCACTTTCTCTGTCCCTCTCTCTCCCTATGTGCTATCCTGGATGGCGTCCACCTAAACAGATGGTCCAGTGTCAATAGGCTGCTATTAACTGGCCGTTCTCCCCGCTCTCATCCAAGACGGCAAAAAAGCACATTCAAAGCACCGGGAATTCGGAGCCCCGAGTATGACTGCACTAAGAGCAGCATTAGTGAGGATGATGGCGTCCCAGTCACTTTGTATTATTTTAACAAGAAATTTGTTTGCTGTTCCTTGCCTTTTTGTACATGTTATGACTCATATTCTGAAATCTGCCAGGTGTTGCAGACTGAAACCAAAAATGGAGTGAATCATATCATTGGCACAAGTCCCCTAATCTTTTTTTCCCCTCCTCTTGTTTGTTGTGCTGTAGTCGGGATCTCCTGCCATGCCCATGACTGGCTTCTTCGTCATCTTTGTGCCACACCCCACTGAGGAGAAGGACAAGCACCTGACCTTGATGCTCACATCAGCCCAGCCCTCATTTTGTCCCTCTGCTGAGGTACCACTATCTTTTCACTTTCTTATAGTCTCCTCAGTTATTGCATTCCATTTCTTTACATGGACTGGTCACTAAAATACCTCCCATAAGCCTCTCCAAGTCTGTTTCCAAAGGCACAACCTTTTATTCTAAGAGTCATAATTAGATAACAGAGGCCAATAGTATAATTCCTCATACGCTAAAGCAATCCATTTATCCCTGCCTGGATGTTTAATCCAAGCATGGAGTGATAAGTGCACGCCCTTTCTAAAATCTACCTCCATGTGTTACAGACACACATGGAAATAAAGAGGAAAAGAGAAAAGAAAATCTGAAAAGATAGGAGTGGCACCGTGAGGTAAAGGGACGTGGTAGAGATGGTGTCGCTGTTGCTAGAACAGTCTTCCCACCTTGTGGTAGCACGGCGAACTGTAGCTGCATCAATGCGTGAGCAACGGGGAGGAGAGAGAAAGTGATGCGGAGAGAGATGGAGAGAGAGAGATAGAGCGAGAGAGGGAGGGAGGGAGAGCATAGAAGAGAGCCAGAGGGAGTGATACAGAGAGAGAGAGAGAGAGAGAGAGCAAAAAGGGAGGGGAGTTTAAACTAAGTGCTAGGTTGTGGGACAGGCTAATCTGCTAGCGAGCAGTGTGAGGATCGGAGCGTATTGTGTGAGCCAGTGTGCGGGGGACAGATAAGGGAGCCAGCCAGCCCGCCAGCCCGACCCACCGATCCACCGTCCGCCTGACTGCCTGTTTTAATGTGCTGACTCTGGGGAGATTTAAAAAAAAGCAGTATATTGACTCCTAAGACGTGTGCGGAGACCCTGGGCACAAAACGCCACCACTACAGCCACAACAGCCAGCAGAGGTGCATCACCAGACAAGGGAGAGAGAGAGAGAAAAGAAATAGAGCTCTGAAAATCCAAAACTCCAAAAAAATCTGAAAATTAAAGAGGATTTTTTTAAACCCCTATTTTTTCCAATTGATTTTTTCTTTCTTTCTTTTTTTTATTTGTGTTCCCAGGACTGACTCCCAACCTTAGAAAAAAGGGGAGCAAAAGAACTGAAGGAGAATCTGACAAATAAACGGACAGAACGCGAAACAAAAAAAAGAATCTGAACATGTTTGAAATAAGCCGAACACTGAACGCCGCTTTGTTGAGCAATGAGGTAAAGACATTTTTTTCAATCTGCTTCTTTCTTTACACCTCACCTGTGTATGTCTGCTGCCAACCATTCTGTCATGTGTGTGTTCTCGTATGTCCATGCATGTACACTTGTGTTTGCTCATAGCCAGAAGACAGAAGGGGATGATTGATAACAGCAGCTGTTTATTCTATTTTCCTGGGCATGGTAGTGGCTACGAAGACTGCTATGCTTTTGTAATAATAAACAGAGAGCTAGACTTTATGTATTTCTATTGTAACAAAACCAAGGTAGCTATCAGAGCCACGCAGCCCAGCCTTGCTTGTGAAATTGCCCACCTGGGGCTGAAATTGTATGTATGCGTAAAGTCTATCTGTAAGTGTGGGTGTGTATGACTGTATGTGCATTCACACATGCATTTGTGTGAGAGCAAAGTGATCTGTAATCCCCCTTCTACCTCCTCTTTATTCTTCCCCCCCTCCCCAAACTCCCTCTTCTGTCCTTTTCCATCCTCGTGTCCTTCCTACCTGCTGTTATCTGCTCTCCTTCCCTCCTCTCACACCCCTTCTCTCTTTCTCTCTCCCTCTCTCTCTCTCTTTTTATCCTCCTCCTGTGTCTATGTACGAGCGTGTGTGTTCTTGCGAGCAGCATCTCAAGATGATGGCGAGGTACGGGCAGCTCTCGGGACTAGCAGCCAGTGGCGTGGGCTCCGTCCCCGAGACGCACTCGCCGCTATTTCCCAGGGATCTCCTGTCATCGCCAGCCCAGATGGGCTACAGGTCACCCCTGGTAAGAGGATAGACAGACCAATATATATCTCCGTCTCTTTAATGAACACAGGGCGTGCATAGTAGGAAAAAAACAAGGAGAGCTGTAGTTATCGTGTGTGGATCCATGTTTGCATGAGAGAAAAGTGAAAGGGCAGGAAGAGAGCAAATCAATTGTGGGATTCCGCCTGTATTCCCAATGGGTAGAATTAGTAAATATTTACATTGTTATGTTTGTTCAATTATGGACGCCCACTCCGTCTTTAGCCTCTGCCAGTCAGACTGTTATCAGGGGGATTTGAGGTGTTAGTGTGTGCATGCAAGTGTGAGTGTGTATTTGTGCGGGTATAAAATGTTTTTAATTTTATTTGTGAATTTTGTTAGCATCTGTGGTATTTGCATATATATGTTTATTTTCCCCCATTGAAGCTGAATTTAGTTGCAGTTTTTTGATGAATAGGCCTAAAGAACTACTGTGAAAAAGATGAGAGTAGTATTTACTTTTCTGAGGAGATACACAAATTTTCAGTCTGATTAATTTCCAGTAAATTTCAGAAAAGTCACATGCAGAGGAAGCACCTGGTTGTGGACGGACTGAATATTTTGCATTTGAGAAAACATTACTCTGGTATTTCCTTAGAAAAGATGACTTCAAGGGGAAGGGAATGAGAGAGAAAAGGGGCCATGAGAAAAACCCTGAGCATTTAAGCAAAAAAGCGTTGTAAGAAAATCCCTGACTCGCCGCATTAAAGCGACATGAAGCTGTGGGTGTCTAATCCGCTGTGGGCTCTTCATTGGTTCGGCTCCCCTTCAAACTGGCTCAGATCCACACCCCAGAGCCTCCCGGAAGCCTTCATAACCCACTGTCATGCTGCTGACTGTACCCAGGGGTTTCCGTCAACTGTATGCAAATGAACAGCGAGGATAAGCGGTAGAAATGCATCCGTTAGGAGTTGGGGCTTCAAAAAAATATATATATATTTTTTTTTTCAGTTTTTCTGCTTTGCATTCTTGCACAAGTTCAAAGACATCTGTCCAGTGTTTTGTTGTTATTATACAGCCCACAAAATGAATGTGTTTTTCAGAGCCCATTAAGACTCACAACACTGTTATCTGCTGTCTGCATAAAGCTGCTGGACCGTAAATTATTTGTTGAAACCAGTGGAACTAATTAGCTGAATTTATTATATAAATATGATTGACATTTGAACATATTTTGATGCATCTTATTAAATTTTAAGAGGGAGTTTAAGGAGCTTATTCCACAACTAGATGACCAGATGACTACATGCAAATTAAGTTAAATCTAAATAATAAATTAAAGGGAAAAGTAAGAACATGTTATTTATAACTGACTATCAGTTTCTCATTATACTCTGTTTCTTTTCTGCTAAAATGGTTTTGTAATGGTTTATTTTTGTGATTTTCTGCATTTGTCATCAGTGTGTTGCTGTTGATGAGGCATGTGTTCAAAAACATGCACTATGTGTGAGAGTGTGCATGTGCATCATTCCCCTGGTTAAAAAAGATCATCGTTATAGTGATTAATGGTGCCTTCATTAGCCTAGCAAGATCATTTGCATACATTAGATAAATGTGCTTCGAGATTCAATCGGCTTTGGTGTGTGAAGCCTAAAATGTAGCACTGCAGAAACACAATATTTTAATGAGAGGAAAACATTGTTCTGTAAATCCAAATTTGGGGTAAATTTATGGTTTTAACAATGAGTTATTTTGACACTACAGAGATTTTTGATTTAATGCAGTGTTTCATGAAAGAGTGCCTTGATAAATGAATAAGTAGCGAGATGGTTTAGTCCTCGAAAACACTAGCCGCCTGCAGCAAAGTTTACCATTTCTTCCCCTGGCACCACTGTGTGTTCAGTTTGTTTAGAGCATTTGTGTGTGTGCTTTTTGCTGCAAGTCTATTTGTGTGTCTGTGCGTGTGCATGTTCTCTGTAGTGCATCTTTCAAGCTTGAGGACAGTTCTTGTAAAAGAGCATTCAAAGAGATAAATTTTGAAAGCACCAAGCACGCAGAGGAGAGATTCAGCATGCAATTAAAGACATTTAGAACGCCTTCAAACGAGCATCCGCAGTATCAGTTTACAGGCATTAGGATGACCGGGCAATCTAAGCCATGTCACCTTACACAAAGCGGATAAAATTTAAAAAAGCATGTGGGCAAAAACCAAGCTGCTAATTATTGTGTATTTCAGTCACTGAGATCTAATTTTCAAAAGCCCACGTCTTAAAACCTGCAGTGCGCCGTGCTTCAGAGCTGAATGCTGTTAATTTGTAGAAAGCTCCACTGATTACCCACTGCAGGCAGCTGCCGTTCTCTATGTGACACCAGGCTTTGTTTGACAACTCCAATCTTTTCTGTTTCAAAATGAAAAAAAAAAAAAAATACAGAGGGGCTGCTTTTTTAGACATGCCTCAAGAGGTTCATCAGCAGCACAACAACAAACAGGCAAAAAAGACAGAAGAAGGAGAGAAAAGAGGGTGGCAGGGAAGCTTGCAAAGCAGCCAGTAGATAGTTAGAGGTCATCTCTATTTCATAACAATGATTAGCTCCTTCCATCTGCGCGTTTCCTCCCCTTTCCTTGATTGCAGTGTTTTCTATATCCAGGAAATTAGTTCATTTATACTGCACAACCCTTCCGAACAATGCCACAGAGGGAGAAAGACGATCATAGGAAGAAAACAAAGAGATGGAGATAATAAATAAGAAAGTAAAAATTATGACACGTAAAATGAGGAGGACTGAGATAAGAAAATGTGTATTTTATTTGACTAAAACAAATCAGCTAAAAAATAAAGAATGACTGTGAAAGTAAATATATTTAGCATATTTTAACTTTTCCAGTGTATTTACAGCATTATGTTGTACTGACGTTTGATGAGACATTTAGTAAAGATTTTTAGTTTAAGGATGGTAGGAAAAAAGAACACTCATTCAGTAGTATCATCCCTGCAGTTTATATTAGAGTGAAGCCTGCACCATATCATAGAACTTGCACTGAACGCCATATGGACACACTATGTAGCTATGTGCATGTACATCATGCCACATTTGCTCTTGATATGAGCACATGTGGTGTGTCACTTAAAGGGAACTCGGTGAGACTGAGACGCAGTGAGGGGAGGGCCTGAAGACTTTGAATTTTGTGGAGAAGATGTATGTATGCTTGTACATGTGTGTGTTTGTGTGTGAGCTGGCCACCAGTGCTGCAGGGAGGGCCCAGAGATCAGCAGCTGAGCCTGTGTCCCGCTGGGAGCCATCACTGCAGAATGGAGCAGGTGTCTGCAGGCACATGCGCACACACATATATAAAAATATGCTGTAAAGCTAGGTGAACTCTCTCTCTCTCCTCACTGTATCTTTGTCTCTGAATGATTTTTTTGTGTGTTTGTGTGTTTGTAAAACCATCCTGGTAATTTGCACCCACCCCCAAGGTGCCTAAGAGAGCATTTCATCACTGTCTTCAAACATGTTTTTGATCATTACCTATTTTTCATACACATTGTGGTATCTGAGGATGAGCTGAAAAAAAGGCTAGAAATGTGGAAGTGATCCATAAAGAAAAGTCTAACAGCAGAGCAGCCTGCTGCAGCATCTCGTGCGCCCACGCCCAACCAAAGGTCACCTTTCTGTGTTCAGGTACTTTGACCTGGAAGTAATGGCCTGTAATTTCTCTGAGAGGAGCAGCAGTGCTCTGCACTCTGATTTTATCTTGACAGTTATGGCGAAATAAAAGTAGACTGATCTTGCAAGTCGGACAAATAAACATGGAGGTGTTATGAAAGATTTGGGCGAGGGGGGAAAATTCAAATGTAAACAAAAGGTCCCGCCTCTGCACCAAAAACTTAAGGAAGAGATTTTTACTTGCCTTCATTTGTACGGCTAAGAAGATATTATCTTCCGAGAAGTCTTGTCAGTAAAAACAGCAGTGAAACAGGCTGGTTTTCAAGTATAATTTAAAAAATCTATTTTCCATTGCAGTCATAGGCTTACATTTATATGGTAAGATAATATTTAAAAATACAGGAAAGATCTTTAAAGTGATTTAAAAAGGGTGAAAAATAGAACATAAATCATGCAAAATTCAGCTTTAACACAAAAGTATGCAGGCACTCACACTGATCAAAGTAAACTTAATTCAGTGGCTATATTCGACTCTTGATTGCAGTGGTTCTCAGCTGGTCATGCATCTGGACCCACCATGACCACCCTAAGAGAAATCACAACCCGTATTTTAAAGTGTTCAACCACTCAAATTTATTTTATGCAAATGTTGGACCCTAAATTAAAAAGAATTAATAAAGAGACAAGACAAAACCAAAATGTTTAAAAGCATATCAATACAGAAAGGCACGCATGCATACATCTTTTTTTACTACATTTTCCTTAGACAGCATGTAAATTTCGTGAGGATTTTCCTCATCATCTGGGGAAAACCAGTTCTGTTATCCAAAGAAAAGGAGATGAATAAGTAAGAAGCTAAAGACAAATGATGACATTTACTTGTAATCAAAGGAAACCCTAAAAAAAGACATTTATGAATTTACTTTATATCCATTTAGAGCATCATTTTTTTTCCTGGCACACATTCACGACCCACAGGAAAGAGCTTTGCGACTCACTTTTGGGTCCCGACCCACCAGTTGAGAACCACTGCTTTATTGGATAGAATAACCAGAATAATCTCACTGTTTCTTCTTTAATTAAGAGAGGAAAATCCCATTTCTACTCTTTTGCTTGGTAGAGAAAAGCTTTTAATTTCAGAGCTAGAATTGTTGCCTCTTTCGGACAATGTTTTCACACCCAGTTGCAGTCATTCCATTCGGCTTAAAAGGATAAATAGAGAAAGTATAATGGAACAGACAAAACTGGAGAGAAAGAAGTATTGTGCTTTCAGATTGGAGTTCTTCAACATTTGTTATTTGCAGGCGAATATTAACAATTACTACAGAAAAATAGGAAAGTACTCAGACAGTGAGGTCTAAATTCAGAATCTAATATCGTTTTAGCTTGACATGGCGTTCCCTCTGAAGAGCAGTCAGGTGTTTGTGTTGGCTTATGCAGATTTGCTGAATGAATTCTAAAAGTGACAGTGATAATATCAAAATGTACTGTAGATATGTCAGCTGTATGAAATTTGACAAAAGAGGTATTATCCAGTGTGAGCCCTTATACTGACCTGTGATAATCTCGCTGGAATGGATTCAGCTCAGTCATCTCTTCATCACAATAGATATAAATGCTTAATGCAAACAAAAATCTCCTGACAAATAGAAAATTAAATCCCCTTTTGTTATAAATATGTTACAGATTTTGCTCAGTTGAAAATCATTTCATGGAGGAGATTCATTTTATAGGTGAGGACTCCATTTTAAGAGCAGGAAATGTGCTTCATCGTCGACAGCTCAGCGCATGTTGATGCAGAGCTGACAAACGGTGTCGGTACATGAGTGATGGTGCGTGTCTAGGATCCTGGCATGTTGATGAACAACACTATTTTTTTGTCCTTTTAGAATTGATAGTTTCAAAGCCGGTGCGTTGTTATCGATTCACTAATTGCCGAGGATGAGGCAAAGTATCTGCTGTCTCCATGAATAAATGATGTACAGCTGACCTGTGCATTAGTGCTGAGGAGGAATGACCATTCGGGTTACAGTAGCTAGCCAAGAGCTCCGCTGGGAGGAGTCTAGTTGGTCAGGTTGGTGTGTACAGAAAATATTGTTGCTTTAAAGGTGATGGATTTTAGTTTTAATCGATTGGGGGAGGCTAAATTAAGATAAGACATTGGAAATTGCTGAAAATACAGAGGTTATTTTTGTCCAAGGGAGGCTAACAGTAAGTGGCTCCTCCGTACGACCCTGGGGGGATGCAACACAGCATCATCATTATCTACTAACCCTTTACTCCCTTTAATAATGAATGCATCCTAACAGCAGCATTAAGGTTTGAACGTTTTACCATGGAGTTTGCCATGAGCTGTACATCACTGACTGTAAAGAGAGCTTATTTGTGGGCAAACTAAACTAAAGGTGGACTTCTCCAAAAGAAATGTTATCATTTAACTCTTTAATTAATGCTACTTAAGTACAGTAACTCAGAGCATGACTTATGTACAGAATATCTTGAGTTTCAGTTGCTAAATAAATTTGTCTTCCTTACTCTGCTAAATATTTCAACAACAGAACATAAGTGAGACATGTCTCCAAGCATGTAGGCATTTAAAGTGAAAACCAGTGGAGTTTGTCTTGTTTTGCATTGCCCGCTCGCTTTTCTTCAAGCATGAGAAAGGTCGGTTAAGCATGAAGTGACATTTGGAGAGCTGGATTTGTGCAGCTCGGGCATGTTATGGTCCACAGTACCGTAGGCCAGTCCTGTGAATGACTCTGAATGCATTCTCATTCCTTAAAGGTTATTCTTTATCAAAAAGCAGTAGTGCAGCCATTTATGGAGATCTGACAGAGTGAGATTTTTGACGGATTTTAAGCATCATTATAGTTGGCAAGTGGTGTTTCAGTGACTCATATTTTTCACCACCAAAGGTCTTAGTCAGAGATTTTGTTAAAGAAAAAGAAGAAGAAGAAAACGCTGCTCTTTTCTGCAGGGAGATACATGACTGTAGAAGAGGCTGAAATAAATAATGGAAATAAAAATTGAGCAGCAGTTTAAAGAATCTCAAGTGGGAAGCTCTGTGTGCTAGTGTGTGATTGTGTATGTGTGTGTAAGTAGGGGGGGTTGTGATTAAAGCTTCCACCAGATGGACCACAGCGGTCGCCCTGTGAGCATGGATGTACCCCAACCGGGATCAAACGCAAAGCGGGCTGCAGTCCTCACAACCCCAGAACCAACCACTACACCCCATGATCCGCTGACCCTCAACACTGCAGAAAGGCCACCACCTCATTTCACACACACAGCGTCACTCAGATTGGACCATAAGATAGGAGAACAAAAGGAATTGTTTGCTATCAAGGCAAATAAAAACCTCAAACAGTTAGATTCCATTACATTTGTTATACATAAATGGCAATTACCAGCAAGGCTAAACTTCCTCATCATTGTGTGAGCTGCTGGCCTACTGAAAGTTGAATGTCACCCCAAGCTGTGGACCACTCTGTTGTCCAAATGGACACTAATCCACCAGAGTCCTGTTGAGAATACACTCTCGGTGCCAGAACACATGCCAGACTCAACAGCCAATGCATAGCTAAGCCTCTCTGGGCACCTCAACAAACCTTCCCTCATTTGTGTGAGGATTCAGCCTCAAAGACCCACCATTATCTCTTCTAGTAAAAAACATCAATAAGCTTGCTTAAAGAAGCAAAATAAGGCCTGGAATTATTATTCTATGAGTGATTTTTTAGCATTTTTTTACATTTTGCTGCTATAAACCCTAAAGTTATTTGATTAAAATGTTTAGAAAGCCGCATGATATTTTGCTTCAATCTACTACAGACCTGTGTTTTTCTAAAGAGTTCAAAAGCATCTGAAGAAGTCTTCACTTCTCTCTCCACAGACAGAGACAAAGCCATTCAGCCTTTGCTCTCAAAAAGCCCCCCTGTCATATCTCTGCAGTCTGCAAAGCTCCAGCCATACCAAACAGCTTTAGAGTGAGAAAAAAAATGCAAGAAAGTGGCTGTGACAAATGCAGCACAGACTTGTTCCAGGATCAGCATGACGAATTCATTTTTGATCTGAGGAGTTTAGTGGGTAGAATGACATAGGCAGGGGTTAAGTTGACTGTGTATCATGGCCACTGAGAAGGTGGGGAAGAGGCTGTGAGAGAAAAGCTTCATTAAACTTGATCAAAATACTGGTGTTTGATAGTGTAAATGTGAGTTAATGTGCCAGGATCCATCTTAGTAGGGTCAAGCTGTATTTAGTTGTTAGAAGGCAAAGCATCATTTTGTTTATCGGTCAACTTTGGACAAATGATCTAGAGTCCTTAAGTTGTGCCTTGAAGACAGTGCTGCGTTTTTAGTTTCATTTCCAACATGTTTTAACCCTTTTTTTAGTAAGTTCAAACATCTCAAAATTTAAGTGAATATTCATGACTTTTAATTACTGAGCAATTTATTCAATTTTGTGGCTATTTGGTGTTTTGGATTAACTGAAATTTTGCAATAAATTCAAAGGACGTGTTGTCAGGGTCTGTTTTTAAATGAATTTAATGTTACAAAAGTGCTTGATGCTGTTTGTAACAGCAAGTAGGTGAGTTCTTTTACTGTGGTTTGTGTTCATTAAATGCCTTTTAGAGTTGTCTAGCGGTGAATTGGGAGTTACTTTCAGACTTTTCCTCTCATTTCCATCTATTTAGTATTTCTGTGACTAGCTGTGAACTTGACTGTCCTCTCCCAGGATGATTTAACATCATTTGCTCTCAGTGGTTTAAATAAGTTGCTCTCCCTGCTTAAAAAGACCAACTTCCTCTTTGGAGCAGCTTTTTGTGCCAGAATTACGTCAAACTGCTCTTCTGTATTACTAAATTGTCTGGGCATCATGGCGCAACACTGTCTGCTTTTGAAAACAAAGGAAAAGATGTGATTTGATTGAAGATGAAGAAACGATGTGGGTGCTCTGTGCGCCCCTGACCACAAAATTACCAAAAATCAGTAGCCACAATGTGGGCGCTATTGATCTATGAGAATAAAGCCCCCTGGTCTTAACACTGAAAGCAAACAACAAAAGTCAGCTGAATCCAAAGTGGCCATTGTTTTGCAGATACAGCCACATCGTGTTAATAGCCGTCTGGTGTCTGGTGTTCAGTGATGCGGAGTCTGTCGTCAGGCAGGGAGACGGCCGAGTTGAAGGCTGTGATTCTCATTTGTTGATTGTTACCGGCAGAGGGTGGACACCTGCCAGGAAAGAGGCGATCATCAGTCTGAGTAGCACAGCAAGATGCTACTACTGCCAGAACTTCAATAGAGCTACTAAATCTATCCTTCAAGGGCAAATCAAAAAGAGCCTGAGTAAGCCGCAGCATACTGACGAGTGTGTTCTGGGCTATTAAATGTATTAGGCTGTTTTTACTGCAGATGCTGCTGTGATATTTTGAACCGAAATCAAGCGGGCCTGAGAAGTGTTGCATTGTTCTCCGCAGCTCTGTTAAAAAAAAACATCGTTCAATTACAGTGTTGTCGCAGCATAGCGTCAGAGGTATAATTCAGCTTCAAACCGTGTTTACTGCCTTGTGTCCTTGGATGCATTAATTTGCACTGAACCTGACGAGCAATTGGGAAGACAACTTTTTCCTTCTCTTGTTAATAATCAAGGTATTTCTCCTTCCAGCTCTTTGAGGTAACACCTCTGCTAGCATCTTCACTTCTCCTCCCTTAAATAGAAGTCTTATTATGCAGAGAGAAACATAAGGCAGGTGTTGAAACGCTGCGTCTGACAGTTAACAAGACTCAAACCGAGAGCAACCACAATTATCACTGTCTGCACGCTGCATATTCAAACCTGCTATTCTGCAGACGCTTTAATTTGCCTGCTCTTTCACACTTGATATCAGAACTCTGTGTTGGTTGTATATTTTGTTTTGTAAAGTCTTGTGCATACAATAAATTCCGTTTTTCAAATCCAGAGATGCAACAAAAACATTATAAGGGCGTGGTGCAAGAAGAAAGCACAAGAAAGAATCAGACAGATAAGGGAAGGGACAACATTAGCCTGCAGTTAATCCATTAAGGCCTGAGACTAGGAGTGGTTTAGGGTGGACAAGCAGGGCAGCATGGAGGGCAGGAGGAGTTCAGGACAATTAGCCGGCTCTCTGCTTTCTGAATTAGCAGGCTTGAAACACACACTCAGGCACACTTCTGCTGTCCAGCCGTTTAATCCCTCGTTCCACTGCAGTCACAGCTATGGCACATATCAAGAAGCAAAATGACGCCGTCTACAAAAAATGAACTCTGTGCACTTGCTTGTGTGTGTATGGATTCAGCTTTTTGGTGTGTCTGTGTTTGTGGATGTGAGCCAGAGCCAATCAGTGAGATGGGGTTTCACTTTGCAAACAGTGCGGCTAGCCTTCCTGGGTTAAAGCCACAAAAGCTTTTTAACTTTCAAAAACTTTACAAGAGGGGGAGAAGTATCATTTAGCTCCTCAAAAATTATTTAGCATCAGTCATCATTGAAAAAGCCAAATAATGAATCCAGTCATCGCTTTGCACTTTTTCGTACAAGGTCTGACTAAGAGGGAATGTAATTAAGACAAATAGCCTTTTTAAGCCATTACTGCTTTGACATATTTTGATTAATTCAGTGCTGATGTTACAGGATAGACACAAACTGTATAGGTGAAATCACAAAATAACGAGCTGCACTTCAACACCTCCAACATCCAAACTGTTATGTATCTCAGCATGGATGCCCTTGACGGAAAATGCCAGCCACTCCCTCCATCTGTCCATACAAATTATTAGAATGCTTTGTGTACCTTTAACTAGGACATGGCAGCAATGTGGTTCCATCTTCATATGTGTCAGTACATCAACAGACTCTGCACACTGCAGCACATGCACACAGATTGTGTTTATAGCTAATTTACTGAGTAGGGGCAGTCACTTTCATTGCTTTATAAAACACTAGTCCTGCAGAGCAATTTAGAGAAAGGACGAGTGACTGCGAGAGACTGTTTTCACTTTCAAATCATTTTCTCATTTAGAGAAAAGGTTATTTGGATCATATTACAGAGGGCGAAAAACAACCTCAAAACATCGCCCTTTATGAAATAAGAAAATGAGGACCCTCTGTTTTCAAAAGTTGACTGCGTACAAAGACAAAAACAGAGATGTGATTAGTGCTTCAGTCATTTCCATAAATCTGACTTTCCGTTCCTTACAGCGGGGAATTAAAAAGCAACAATAAAAAAAAAAACATGATTGGGAGGAGGATATTAGAGGCACTGAGGTGGAGAATGGTTTTTCAGTGGTTCAGCTAAAAGCCTTTATCAAATTCAAAAGGTCAGAGCAGGAGGATAAAGGACGAACAGGAAACAGTGGATTTGTTGCCTTCTCTATTCAGCTGTAGAGTTTTGCTTTTTTCTGCTCTTTGCTTGACAAAGATATGAAGAGACATAAAGGGAGACAGACAAAAATGCACTTCTATTTTAATCATTTTTCTTTGTGTTTCATTCTACATTACTCTTCCTCTGTTGTGTTATATTCAGTATGATCGGTACAAATCTCCAGACTGCCAGCACCAGCATATTCTATTCTATTTGAAACAATAGCAAGCTTGTTCAGCCTATCTCCCACTGTGTGTATGTGGGTCTGCATGTGTGTGCACGTATACCAGTCCAGCTTAATTGAAGGCATAGTGGTGATTCTCATTAGTATGTCAGGCACATGGTTCCGCTAGGCTAGCTAGCTTGCTGTAGCTAACTAGACATGTGGAGAGTTCAGAGGTGAGGTGGAGAGGCTGGGGAGTTTTTTTTTTTTTTTTCCATTCACTGTTCCTCTCCTGTCTTTGCCTTTTTATGTTATCCTTTTTTCATCACAGTTTTTTTGCTGTGTTTATTTGGGAGTTCATTTGTATTGCTTCTAGAGTGTGAGATTGAAAATAACAAGCGTATTTATAAACCAATGCTGCAAATGTGAAATTTAATTTGGCACATGGTATAAAAATACACCATAGAACACTAACCTGACACGCCAGATGGATTTGTTTCACACATCCATCTGGGAAAGCTTCAATAGGAAACGTTTGAGAAAAGGCAGAGGCTTTGAAAAATCCTCAGAGTATGATTGGATGAACGTTCTGTCTGTCACATCTCTACAGGCCAATCGGAGCAACAGAGCATGTGACGTAGCCACTAGCAAGCTGCGCGTTCGCAGCTACGGAGGAATAACATGAAACATGGCGACTATAGACATGTAAGCAATCAACTTTAGTCGTTTTTGAAAAGAAAACAACTCACTGCTGTTCTTTGTTCTTCTTTTAATGAAGAAATGTTGTCAAGTTCTGATAAAACTGGCGCTTTAGCAGCATCCACGCTAATCTCTTCCTCCATAACTGCACCAGCTCTTGCTGCTGCTTGTTTACGTCACGACTCTGCTGCGCCTGAAAGTACTGCCCCTTGTAGCTGATTGGTCCTGTCACTTTCTAACTGGGCCCAAATGGTTCAGACGGGAGCTTTGCAAGATGGATTTGCCAGTGGAAAAACAAGGAAACGGGCCTATTCATCTGCTTTGCAAGGTTAACAGAACACATTGTTTTTTTCCCCTTTTTTGGCAGTCTTATGTAGCTGTACTATTCTTATTGGTTTTCATTTGCGTCAGATGGTTTGCAAGAGTGCAAAATATAGAATCATTCTGCTGCAGTGATCAATGTGACAAGCTGTCAAAAAGATGCCTGAGTAGTAAATTATCTTATTGTCTATTTAATGCCCTATAATAGTAAAGCACCCTATACGTATATAATTCTGCAAGGACCAATGGGATTTCTTGTATTGCTTTGTTTGAAAAACTATCCACAGGAAAGCAATATATTCAATATTCAAGCAGGGGCAACACGAAAACATGAATGATTGAAAAATGACACGTTATTAGCTTAGGCTGCGTTCACACTGCAGTTAAAAGTGACGTGAATCTAAATTTTTTTCTCACATGTGACTCGTATCTGATTTTTTCTGACAGTGTGAACAGCGGTAGTCACACTGAATCTAATCAGAATTGGGCCACTTTCGAATGTGGTTCTAAATCAGATACGTAACTGATCTTTTGGAAGTTGACTGCAGTGTGAACAGGCAAACAAAAAAATCAGATCTGAGAAAAGATCAGAACTGAACATTAAGCTCTGCAGTGTGAATGCAGCTTGACTGTCTTTCTCTGGTTGTGCTTCTTCAAACACTAGTATGATCATGAGATAGGGTACTACAGATGTTTGAAGGTATAATAGAGTACATGTATCTGTTAGAGGCACTGAATTAGAGAATTTCTGAAGCTGTGTTTGGATCTGGCCATATATAAATGACATAAATATGTTCATTTGTGCTAATTAGGTGTGATTGGAGCTAACATCCATTTCTGTATGCAAATTTGTGTGTATGCACATGTGCGTGTGTTATGTGTGTATGTAAATGTATAAGTGTTAAGGTATTGCAGAGTACTCTCGCCTGCCAGGTGACTCAGTTTAAGGAAGCAAGAGCTCCCTCTTCTTGTCTGACAGAGATAGGGTCCAGCCAGAAGAAAATCAACCTCAGCCAGGTTGGCTGCTGGGCATTTCGAGATTTTGCACTTTATGAATAATTATAACTCACAGCCACTGCAAGTGACTAGAACACTATAGGGAAGATTATTTGATGGAAATGTCTGAATAAACAGTCTTTGCTAATTTTATCATATAAATAGACATAATATTTCAGTCCTGCTAGTCAATGTAGCTAGATAAAAGAGCTGACATATTTTCTAAAATATGAACCTGCTTTAAACAGTGTATTTTGTGTGATGTGACATCAGGAACCCTGAGGAGCATAAATCCCAATATCTGATTATTTGCCTTATTTTTTGATAGAAGTCATCTGAGTTTGTTTAACTGCTGTTGTCCTGCAGCAGTGGTAAACTGACCCACACATGGCTTAAAACAGAGAGCAGACGTTCAAACACTGCAGATAACTGTTTTCTACAGGAGCTTAATGACAGAGGTTGCATGCAAGCCGACTGTTTGTGTAATCATAAACATTCAACAGAGAGATAATGAGCATAAAGTCACCACTTCAGCATCCATCTCTCGGCATCTCCCTACTCCTTATCTTGGACCTGCCTCCTCCACTCGCATCCGCGAGCGCACCGCCCCGTCGACACCTACTCAGCCAATGGGAGACCCCGCGCGAAGCGAGTGGACGCTCCATACATGGCTTTTTGGAGAGAGAGTAGGGGCTGTTTTGTGTGCATCTTTGAGTGGATTCTCCCTTCTCACGACATTTTTCCTTTATGTTGAAGTAGACCAGACTGTATTTTTTTTCCTCTCGCGCGGGACAGGGCTGCAGGCAGGTCTTCCACACCCACGGGTTCGCTCTGTTTAGTTTTTGGCTCAGATACACTCACTACAGCACCACGTCTGTTCATTCATCCTCTCCAGCACGCCGCCGCTACTCCATCCGACTTCTCGCGCGCACCTCACCGACTTTTCACAGTTTTCTTCCGCCGGGACTGTTTCCGTCAGTTAAAAGACTGACACGAGAATGGTCATGGTGAGTAGATATGTAGGGTACCGTTTAGTAGAATGTTTTCTTCTTTGTTGTGCTCCTTTAGCTTGGTTTTTGTTTAAAATAACATTAGAGCGTGGAACAGACAGGCAACACGAAAGTGATTTGTTTGGCTAACATCAAAGCCTGCGCATGTTGACCCTACCCTAACCCTATTAGGTCAAAGACAGGCTAGATGATTTAAGCTACCGATATTCCATGAATTAGCTGCACCTGTATGAACAGGTGTGTGCATACATTGTGATGTTACTTCATAGCCTATGTGGCTTTTTTAGCGTTTAAAGCCTTATATTTGGTGTTTCATCAAATTCACTGGTTTTACTATTGAGTAGCTACAAACGAAATGAGGAACTAAAAATGTTATCTCGTATTCCTCGAGGATCTTCATGAATGTTATATAAGACTAATTTTTAAATAAGCCCTATGGTTAAGAATGTAAGTACGAATGTGTAAAAATGTGTGAGTTGTATGTTATAAAAGGAACAGACAGCGAGTATGAGAGAATGAGTCTGTATACACAGCCATGTGAACGTACAGGGGATTTTAACATGCACCCAGTAATAGCTAATTTATATACACAGTGCTGCGCAGGCATCTTATTACCATAGTGCCTGAGGCTGCAATCACTCTCCTCGAGCTGTGCTGTGCGCTGCTCTGCCCGGCTCACTCAAGCACAGACCTCAGCAGCGATTGATTGCTTTGCTGGGATTCAGAAAGCCTTTTCTCTGCCAAACCGGGCTGATGCTGGCGTGTGCCGAGGAGGGCTCTGAGCCAGCAAGAGAGCGAAGGTGTTAACACCAAGGAGGGGGAGGTGAGGCTGGGGGCTGACAGGCAAGCCAAGAAGCCAATCACTGCCTCTCAAAGAGATGTGAGGAGGGGGGTAGTGGGCGGGATCTGACCTCCCAGCTGAGCAGGAGACTGGGCGGGTGGCTGTTGAGAGGAAGGTGGGAGGGGAGGGAGGCTTGCTGCAGCCCAGCACTCTCTCATCCAACCTCACCATTCTCCTCTCAGCATCAGTGGAAGAAGGCGATGCTCGCGCCTTACGCCTGTAGTATGCTGCTCTCTGCACGCTGCTAAGACTAAGGCAGAAACAGGAAGAGAGACAGAGAGAGGAAAATAAGGAGACAGTGTCAGACAGGAAGAGAGCAGGGGATTTTCTTTTACTGAGGCGTTGCTGTAGCTGCTGTGTGAGGAGGGAGAGAGCGTGAGACAACGGCCAGCGTCTCCCAAATGGAGTGGAATGGGTTTAAGATGGTAAGACAGACAGCCTTCCACTTTTACTCCAATGTTTATTGTCAGCCATCATTTCATTTCTGTGCATCTTACAGAGACTGTGGCAGGTTGTAGTTGTAGATATACTACCACCCACAGTCAGCGTGTTTTATATTCTTTGAGCACAGGCAATGCAGTGATAGTATTGAACTATTTGTCTTGCAGAATGTGAAGTTTCTCCGCATGGGGAAGGAGGATACAGCAGGGGGTTACCATAGACTGGGGAGGATTGTGGGCAGGATTCAAGAGAGAGAGAGAGAGAGAGAGAGAGCAAGATATCATGGTAGTAGTAGAGTAGTAAAGGTGTGAAGGAAGGCGTAGAGGTAAGCAAAGATGAGGAGAGGACCTTAGGGAGTGAAGGGTTAAATCAGGGAACAGCACCCATTTTATGTTGAAGCCAGGGCTGTAGGTGCCACCCCCCTCACCCCCCCACCCTTTTTTTTGACTGCCTTTGCACCACTGTGAAATATTTACCTGCATATAGTACTGCAGCAAGGATGTAATGCACATTGAATAAGTCATAGAAGGTAAATGGGCATTGGTAGAATTCAAATTCATATATACAAAGCAGTCTTTGTTAATATTTAATTGTATGTGTAGACATGTTATCCGTCATGCTGTTTGTATACATGCTGTGAGTTTGTCCATGTGTTGTGCCAGAGCTGGAGAATGATGGAGTAGGTGTTTTGTCATACATGCATGCCTGGGTTACAATAGATCTTCATGCTGTGCATTCTCTCAAGTTGAACCTGCTGCATATGTAAGTGTGTGAAAATATGTCTGTGTATTCTGAATCACACAAACATTTTTGTGTAAATAGGAATCTGCATTGGCAATTCCTGTCCTCTGCTTTGCTCACCTCCCTCACTTGCACTTTAATTTTGCCTTTATTCATCCATTACATCCATGCAACAGAGTTAACTAGCATAACTGGTGGCCATAACTCTTCCCCTCATTTCACCTGTCATATAAGACATTCATCGCAGATAGTGCATCACCACACTGCCTTTAGAGTCAACAGCATTATTCTGCATTCTCAAGGCATTGATTTTTTTTTCAAAATGGTTCTGTCACGATCCAACAAATGGACTTACTCACTTTCATTTTGAACGAAGAACTGTGTAGGCATTATTAATTTGGCGGCAAGCTTATGCTTGATTGTTTGCATGATGACTTCTTTCCACTGGACGCTATCAAAATGCTAATTGAATCGATGGCGACTCCCCTGTTTGATGACGCTAGCTGGAAACATGTCTCCTCGGATGCTCACGGCTAGCAGCTGTCGTCTGCTTTGCAAAAAAGGAGGGCCCTGGCAAGCAGGGATGTTAGCACAGAATGAGTGTACAGCTTTGTTTCAGTGTACAGACAGGATTCATAATATCAAAAAAGAAAGGGCAAAAGGCTGGAACATAAAGAGAAGGAAAAGAAACAATGAGAGAGGAAGGAAAAAAGTCGAATGTTAAACAGTATTGGAGGTATTAGATGTGAGTGTGTGCACCATGAAACCTCCTGATGGGAACCAGTGGGGCACCTCAGCTAGAGACAGGCCATCATTTCAAGCACATACACACTCACACAGATAGACACAAACATACAGTGGCTGTATTACCCTCAGGCAGAGCACCACAAACTCCAAGGTTACACATCAATGCTAATAGGATGGAGGTGTGTAAAGAATGTATTATCCACAGAGCACTGGCCAAGTGTATGCTCAGTGATTTTAATGTAACTGAGGATTAGGGGAACATAAGAGACAGAACAGATGCTTGGATAGGTAATCCAAGAGTGAAAAATGACTGCAATCCACATGCAATAAGTGAAAATTATGGAGGATGAGCAAACAAATGAAAGTTAAAGCAACAGAACAATAGAGCAGTTGGTAAGTCTGTGTTATATGCTCTGACTGTTTGAGTATGTATATCAAGGGGACTGACGTGTGTCCAGATACAGAGTGACATGGTTAACTGGATCCTGATTAAATCCCAAGCAAATAGAGAAAGGGAGAGTAAGATGGAGAGAGACAGAGAGATTCAGTCATAGAAATAATGGGTTATTCTTCATCTTTTTTTCCAAAGCACAGATATTATCTGACTGTGGATAGGTATGTCAACATCATAGACACTAGTGATACATTATTGTGCTTTTAATTTAAGAAATAAACTATTAAAATATTGTAATTAGTACAAGAATGATACAGTCCTTTTCTTAATTTTACTATAATATTTAATTTATTATTTTTAGATGTAGCTGCTGTGAATGAAATCACTTCAAAAAAACATCTTTTTTGGACATTTTCAACCTCTTTTAACAAACTATTACCTCACAAACTGAGACAAGACCACCCCACCCCGTCCAGAGCTCTACTAAGATATTCATCAAAGAATCACTGCAGTCGAGGCATCCTGCTTTTACTCTCTCATGGCATTTCTCCTGAGCTCATTGTTCTTATGCTTGCTTAAGAACCAATTTTCAAACTAGAAAATGAATGGCTAATTTGAAGGTTTTTAATTCTTTAGTGAGCAGCAGGTATTTAGATACCAGTGTTTCCCACAGAATGACCCTGTACTTGCGTTGTAGATGCAAGGGATGGCCATCCTATATGTTCTGTATGTTTTCTTTATTTGTGTTTCTGCTGTTTTTTTTTAATACTCATCAACTGCTCATTGTATAAAGACAGTCTAATAAAACTGCTCCCCTTCTGAAACGAGTACTGAATAATACTGGCAGCAGAAAATTGTTAAAACAACTGTACGATAAGCTTGATTTTTAACATGAGATGTCACACCTCAATTGTAGTATTCATGGGAGGGATGCACCAGTCAGTATCATTCTTACATAAACCAAATTTTAAGAAAAATATAAAATGGTTGACTAATATATTAGGGTTGATTTAAATTTACATGGGTGGCCTGCCCAGTCATCGTCTTTGTGATGGGAACCTGGATGTGTTTTGGTAGAAGTAAACAATTCAAATATTATTTTCTGACTGTGGCTTTTTGGACTTTTTTAAACATTTTAGCATTTATAGTGAAATAATTTCCATTTTAGCTTTTTATGAAAAGCAGGGCTTTACAATATTGGAAGAAGTAACATTGCAATGTTGTGATTTATGTTCCTCTTGATATACATATAGCAAGAAATGCACTTATGGTGAAACGTATGGTCAGTATGGATACTGATGTGTAATATAGTTTAATTTAGACAGTGTTTTTACATCATTTCTTTTGGTGTAGTACTGCTATGCCAGCATATTCTGTCATGTTCGATCATGAAACAGATCAGAGTTTGCCTACTGGTCAATCTTTTGTTATGTTAAAAATATCTCTTATTAGAGATCCAGATGCTAGGATAAAACAGATTGAACACAACAGAATAGTTGGTAACTAATGTGTGTTCATGCCACAACATTTGTCCAAGGGCAGACATTGGTGATTTCTGCCTATACCAATGTACACATGCTGAGTGAGAAAACAGTGCTTGTGTGAACAAGCGATAAATTCAGACATTTGTGATGGCTTAATTCCAAATGCTAGTAATTTGATAACGATAAAAGTTCCATTTATTGTGCAGGCCTCTTTTTAAGGTGTTTGGAGTAAGAGGAGGGTAGTAATAGTGACTAAGGGGAGCCTTACCTCTGTTATTATGGATGTTAATCAGTTCTCTACATTTTAGCAGTTCTTTTACAGTTTTTGCATCCATAATAATTAACTACATTACAGGGAAATGTCAAATGGCCACACTGAGTGTTTATTTTTATGTAATCGTTGGATAGTTCATGCATGTAGCCCTTAATTAATATGCATGTGGATACACGTAAAGTACATGACTTGTTTGTGTGTATTCATGTATGTCTATCAGGTTTATTATACCATACATGTTATTAGATTTGGGTAAATGGACAGCTGCAGTCAGGCATGGAAAAACAGGTCAGTCAGAGGGTCAGCTGTAATTACATGTTTACTGTTTTAACTTTGGCCCTGCATTGTAATGAGGTTTGTTTTTTCATGGAGGTAATAGTGTGGGATATGAATCAGATGTTTAGTCACATTACATTAATGTGGATGAATCTCTTTAAGCATAACTGTTAAAAAGACTTTTTAGTTCTTTATTATGTGATACTGCAGTAAATATGATGCTTAACCTTTAAAGTAAATGACCTAATAATAAATAAAACCCTTGAAGGTTTTTTTTCTCTCAATAGGTAGAGGTCAAATAAACAACAGCACAATGTTTAAAGGTTGTTCTGTAATTGTGTGCTTTGATTAAATTGTTACACCTTCAAAAAAATTGTACAGTTCAAGAAATAAAAAGCAATTCTCATGAAAAAACAAATGTACTACACAACCATAGACTAAGAAATTCTAACGAAAATGAATATATTCAACTTTCAGTTAAAAATTAAACTGATCTTATAAAACAAAGATTTGATTTTTGTGGGGTATGAAACTACTAAAACACAAAAGTAAAAGAAAGCAGTCATTTTTCCTTCACTCCCTGGGTAAGATCAGGGTAAGATGTTGCTTTAGTCCACATTTTTAGTCGGTACATTATGCGGTCTATCAGTATTTTGGTCGTACAGTGTCTATACAAATACTGCAAAATATTTTATTGTCTTTAAATGTCTTTTCCACTTTCCTTTCAACAAAAGCTGGATAGAAGCAGTTAATGAGCCAAAAGCCTGTTTGAATAAGAAGACGCTGTAACAATCTCTGTCCCAATTAGCACGCTTTGGTTCTTAAATATTCCTTTTGTGTGAAGCCTAAACACACATGAAGACTCACAAAACGGTCACGTTGAAAATTTAATAGGCTTCCACAGCGATTTCCTTCATTTATTTAAAATGTTTTTTTCCCCTCTCTTTTTAAAAAGCTAGAAATCTGAGAGGCATGGCAAGGCATTCTGCTGTGAGGGGAGCAGCATTCACAAATACTAGACCTAATTCCTTTGGCAGCAGCTCAAACTGCTACAGACAGACACATAATCAGCTGGGGAGTGTTAGCGCCTCAGCCCACTAGCAAACACAGGACCGAGCCCTTGTTGTGCATCGCTGCTTTTCAGAATAAATATCCCGATGGAAAATACAGTGGGAGGAAAGAGGTATTCATGTGTATATAGCTCTTTGTTCCGTCAAAGCTACAGAAGGGGAGACGAACACTGGCTTTCTTAGCTACTTTACTGCTCATTCTTTCTCCATCTTCTCTCTTCCTTCTTCACTCCCTCTCTCTCTTTCATCCTCCACTGTACACTGTGTGTTTTGGTATTTCATACAGATGTTTGGATATGAGTGGCAGTTTCTCCTGAGACTGTGCACAAGCGGCTGACTCGTCTCATCTGCATTTTGCATCCCAGGAAAAAAGGGGAACAGAAAGCTGCAGAAAGCATCAGCAGGCAGACAGGCTGTGTATGCATGAGAGAGAGCGTGTGTCTGTGTGCATGCACGCTGCCTGTTGTTTGGCTCTGGCAAGCTTAACTGGCCCCTGTGCTGTTGCTGTGTGATGTTTAAAGGACATTTCAAGGTCACAATTTCGACAGGCCTCACCGCCTCTGATATATTAAACATTTATACATTTCTGTAGCTGGATGAATTATAGATTGAACATGCAACTGAACATGCTACAAAATGGCACCATTGTGGTTGGTAATAGACACATTATGGCCTACAAACACAGCATCCCACACGACAGCCTCTGGGCTGCCTTTTCTCATCAACCACAGCTCTAACACAGGGGCAAAAACGGCTGATCTTGCTCTTTGCAATATACCAGGATGCAGGGAAACACCACAGAGGCAGGAGAGGGGATATGGAAGGTCATTTTGCAAGTCGGTTGTGGTCAGTGACTCATAAAGATCATAACGAAGAAGCTGACAGCCTTCAACTAAAAGGAAAAGCTACCTCCTTATGAATTATTGGAGCTTGTGCAAGAAGGAGGATAATACCTTTACAATTGAGTTAGATCATAAGTAGTGTGTAGCTCAGATACAGTCTTGAATAACTTTAGTGGAATCTGCAAATACAACAGCAAAAGCCATGATCTGCTAACATAATTTATCAAACTGATTTTTGAATGAATATTTGGCTCTGGTAGAAGCAATAAAAAAACTCAAGCCAGAAGTTTGGTTTCTCTGTGTGATGCAGCACATATGAGACGAGAGAAAGAAAATAAGCTAGCACCAATCACAGTATCAGGCCACAGTTTGAGATAGTAGTTTTGATAAAAGAGCTGTTTGTCCCAACAGGAATATGGATCCTCACAGTCAACACATATTCCCTTTGACTCGACAGAGTTGCCGTCCTTCCTACACTGTAAACTAGATGGATTTGGAGGGAATGTGATATCTGATGCTTATCAAGACTGATAAATGTCAGCAGCAGGCATAAACTGCACCTGTCAGGATGATGTTGGGAGGTAAAGTGAGAAAATGACTAAAAGAGAAAAGCTGGTGAGCAAGAAAATAGGAACAGTAAAGAGATAGATGTGTGCTATCACACATCTGCTCGGCTCTTCGGCACACGCTGTCAGAATAAACGCCATCGCAGATTTTCTGTGGCAATCATCCATCGCCTTCTATATGTCGCCTTCCCGGAACATGCACACAATATATGAGCAAAGATAGTCTCCTGTGGACATTTTCAATTACTCGGCACTGTACGGCAGTAGGGGGGATTAATCTGCTCGTTTGAATGCACGCCACACTTAATGGTTTAGCTGGTGTGCCGTGGGCCACGGCTGTTAGCCATGCTGGTATACATTTAGGCTTTTGTGTATCCCTCTCCCCACTCTCTGCTGCAGCAGAAGCCATTTCTAAATTGCGCTGCTCTCACATCAAGTTGCTCTGAGATTAGATTTTCACAGAAGAAGGGCTCACAATAAATTCTCGAGTCAAACTCTAAACTGATTGTGTAATCATGAGTACAAAGCAACTTTAAAGCATTTGTAAAATAACTGAAATATTATATATTATATTATATAATAAACTATTTGAAATTGATTAATATTCAAACAGATTTAAGAATATTATATGTATCCTAAAATGCCTTGTATTTTCCTTCCTAAAATAAACCTGTATGCTTTTGGGCTCTCAAGACTTAAATGCAATGCAAAACCTTTAAAATAGCTCTGTAGTAAAACTACTTTTTGGCTGCTTGAGTACAAAAATCAGACCGTCCATTGTTAGCTACAACAATGATGTCATTTTTCTCATAGCCTTATCTGAAAATGCTCCAAAAAGGCTTAATTTGTATATAAGAATAATAAATACAATCAGTTTTAAATTTACCCCCAAAGTTTATCTTGCTATGAGCACAAAAAATAAACACAACAGTGTGGCTAATGTAACTGGATAGAAATAAAAGATGCAGTAGGGTCTTAAAATGTGTTGAGCCACAAGGGTCTTACTAAAGGTATAAAAAGTATTACATTTAACATCAGATTTTCTGTATATACTCTGTTGAAAATGAGTGTTTCCAAGCACAACAGGATTTTTGTAGCTGAAAATACCAATCGGTTCTTAACCCTGCCAGTCATATGTGTTGTGAAAACAGGATTGAAATATTTTGATTCATGACATCTCTTAGCAGATAAAGTAAGTTGCCAAGAGTTGCTTGACTATATAAACATACTAACTCATGTGTCTATTAGAGTTGTAATAACTTCCTCTTCATGTAGTTTCTATGTATTCATTGCCTCCATCAGACTGTTGACTCATTACTGTAAGACAGATGACGGACGGCTGTCCTTTTCCTCACAGCTATTTGATTATATGAGTTTCAGTCCAGAGCTGAATCGATAATCTGATTAACTTGGCAAACACACATATACTGTATACACACACACACTGAGCCACACCCTCACACACAACCCAAGGCTGTGGAATGAATTCTTGAGTACAACGGTCATTTAGTGTCTATGTGATTTAGCTCTTTCTCTTTGCTGCAAGGCAGACACACTCACACACAAACACACATAGAAGCATGCTGTGTCTGAGATGCAACTGATGGGGGAAACAGTGATTAGATTAGGAAGTACTCTGGCTCTGCCTCTCCTCTCTCAGCCTTGTTCTCAGTATAAGTGCTGTGCTGTAGGTTTCTGTTCTTATCGTATACCTCCAGGCTGTTTAGAGTTTTTAAAATACCTGTTCAAAAAAGCCAATATTACCACTTCCTGCCTCAAACCAGTTTTAATTAGAATGTCTGTGAGTTATATGAAACAAGATTATTTCAATGCGAGAGGATTTGGGGTAGTTTAAGGAAAATATTCTTAGAAATCACTTTTGGGGATTTTGGTTTAGTCAATTATGTTCTTCACTGTTTGTTTTTATACACATAACAAACATACCCCTTAGTTTGCACAAGTAAGGAATAGGGATGCACAGATACTAGTATCGGGTATCGATGCTGATACCAAGCCTAAGTACTCATACTCATAAAAATAACTGCAGATACTGTACTCTGTGTCATTTTAAAGCAGTGGTTTTCAAATGGCATGGTGTCAGGACTCACCACCACCCTCTTATTGGCCAGTCACAACCCAAATTTGTAAAAAAATTCAATCGTAAACAAGTGTTTTTAATAGGAGAGAGGCAGTTTTGACTTGAGATCGAACGAAAAGCAGACGAAGCAAAGACAGAGACACAGCCTCAAAATAAAAGCATATCATAACACAATTGAGCATAGCACAATTTTTTTTTTCCAGGCAGTCATCCACGACTCAGTGAACATGTCTTTGCAACCCACTTTTGGGTCCCAACCCACCAGTTGAGAACCAAGGTTTTAAAGCATGATGTTAGCCTGTCATTATGTAAGCAGTGAAACTGAGGCCATGTCTGCAGTTTGGTGAAATGAAGATGACAAATGTAGAGGAGAATGAAAACCATAAACTGATAAATTGTCAAAGGAGGGATAAAGAACATCTGATAAAAAAATTAAATGAGCTTTTAAAAAGATTTTTAAGAACAGTTATGGTGTTATGAAGTACTTATAGTGAACTTGTACTTATATATCATATCAGTGCATCACTATCAGGGAATATACAATCGTTTTGTTGTGGGTTGAAATAGTATAACACTGCTGACTCGCGTATCCCTGACCTGATATATGCAGGTGGGCACAGTAACAGTTGGACAGTTGAGTTATGTGGTTCTGTGTATTTGTGCATGCTTGCACGTGTTTGTTTATGTACACATCAGTGTGTTTGAGCCCTTTTTGCTAAAGATAGGAGACAGCCTAACTGAAGTGGCAAGTTGCCTGCACAGGTGCGTGGCTGCTTTCACCTGCCAGCTACTTGTGGAGGTGGTGTCCTCGCTTCATGACACATGGTGCTGACTCAGATGGATCAGGCTGCCTGCTCTCCTTGCCTCACTGTCTGTCCACTGTCCTCCAGCCTCCGTCACAGCCCAGCAAAAAGCAACTCAGCCCTGACATGGAAATGAGCACAAACTATTTCCTGAAATGCAGTCAAGAGTATTGACTATTTTTGTCAGTGCTGTTTGGTTACACTGACAATCGTATGTATATTCATTCATTCATGGAATAGTTGCAGTTAGTTAAAGCTTTCAGGTTAGAGCTTAATGAAGGCAAGGCAAACATGATTTCAGTGTTGTGAAAGATGGTGGCAGGGAGAAAAAAATGGATGGGGAAGGATCACCCTTTTATGGCACATTAGATGACAGGCATGATGTAGCCTTTTTGCTCCTTTTCTTTTACTCTGAAAGCGTCTTTTGTGCTCACCATCTTCAGAAACAAGGTTAATTCTTACTGAATACGCCCTACATGTTGGATAGATATCATCTCCACTAAAACCTTTAACCACACTAATGACATTTAATTAAGCAGAGAATCCCATGTAGGGGATGAGACGGTGATTTAGCCTCCTTAATCCACCAAAATGTCTTGCTGAGGGCCTCGACAGTGATCAGTCCTATCCGTCACACCCAGGGATTACAGCAGGATGGACAGCAAGGCACAGCGAAGGCATGTTGCTGATTTAACTGAGCTGGGAGCAGAGATACTAGCTGTAGCAGCAGCTAGAAGAGGAACAAAGACTGGCAGAGGTGTTGATGGGGATTTAGAGATGTTCAAGGGGAGACTGCCGTTGAGATGATGGCACTGCTTTGACTTTCAGCCATGGATTGGATAGAGAAGTGGGGGCAGGGGCATCGAGTGAGGGACCGTTCCTGGCGCAGGACTGAAACTAGGGAAACTGTGATGAGGACCGAAGAGGGCCAGGCTGGGGCAAGGGCTGAGGGACAGGGACTTTGGTTGACAGGCAAGGCCAGGTCTTTACTTCCAAGGCTCAGTCCCTGTGCTCCAGGCTTCAGCCAAAACAGCCCAGGCAGGTGTCCAGCTGATCTCAACCCCGCAAGGGAGGAACTGCAGAGCACCAGTCACTGGAGCTGCACAAATTGAAGTGCCATCTCCAGAGTCAAGATGCTCACCAATTTTCTGCATGCGTTGGTGCAGAGTTGGGATTCAGCCAGTGGACAAATGGCTCTAGTTCCGCCTACAGTTTGGCTGAGTAAAAGGAGACTGTAGTGCGTATGTGTGAGAGAGGAAGTGGCTGTGCATGTATGGAGCTCTGCAGGTCCTCAGTTGTTGTCCTTGAAGGGTATTCTGTCTTTTGACTGCCCACAAAGCAGCATGAAAAAGTTTTTGAGAAAAGTTCTGAGAGAAAAGTAATGACACTGAATGAGTCTCAAAAGAGTACAATGAGTTTCCAAACATTAGTTTTGAATATTTCAGTGCAAGAAAAGGCAAAACCTTTGTTGTACCAGACTTAACATCCTTTAGAAACAAGTCAAACTGAAGAATACTTCAGATGGAAAAAACACTTGAAATATTCTAAAATGATCTGTCATTTAAATCTTTATTATTGTATCCATCCTATCTCTCATAGCCCTCGAGAGCAGACTGTTTTCTGTCATCTCCTGACCATTGACCTTACACAAATGCGTGCAGATTACCCAAGAGCTGTGAGGGAGTGTGTGGGAAAGCTACATCGATCCTAGTGAAAGACTGAAACATCACAAAAGAGAAAGAAGAGAGGTGGAAAGAAGTCAAGCCAAAGTTAAATGAAAAATTGCTTACGCACACGTCTTGCACAGTCTGGAACATTTATTATTCCTAGTCACACAGAGAGAAAAGAAGAGGAGGAAGACAGAGGAAGAGAAGAATCCATTTGGTAAAGTAGATGCAGATCGATAAGACTGGAGGCAGGCAGGCCAGAGTGCAACAGAGGAGGGGTGTGTGACGCTGAGGATCTGTGATGTGTGTGTGTGTTCCTGCGTGCATGAGGCGTCCCAGATTACTTTCCCTGATTGATCCAGCCCAGCATCCGCCTGACCTGCAGGACGTTTCAGAGCTTTGGAAGATGTTGGTGGAGGTGGAGAGATGGCATGAGGGAGACAGCTAGGAAAAAAGGGAGCAGGGAGAGAAAAATAAAAATCAATAGCGCAGAGAGCATTACGGGGAACTTTACTGGCCAAGACTCAGAGATAGTAAAGTCGTATTAATCTCTTTGTGTCTCAGTTGGTTTGATAGGAACTCCAATTCAGTATCACTAACTCCAATTCAGTATCACTCTGGGGAACTAAGGAGTGTCACTGTGAGTTTAACAGCATAATGGTCACCTCTTTTAGAACAAGAAAAAGGAGAGAAAAAGCACAAATCATCAGTAAGTTTTTTATATCTATTTTTTGTTGTAAAATAGCCACATCTGCCATTAAATTTATCATCATATTTTTGAATTTTAAAAAGCCAAACAATGCTAAAAGGGAGAATGAATGAGATGCATAAGGCATAAGGAAATCACAAATAATATCTGAAGCAAGATGGTGAGTCGCAGTCTAGCAAGTCAGATGGTTTCATGCTGGCTCCATTTTATAGCTGCCAGGCAGCGTGTCTATCAGCAGAGAGATCCTGCAGCATACTGTCTACTCTGCAGTCTCAACAGCCTCCATCTATCCTGGCCAAGTCAGGCTAAATTGATTGTCTAGGCTCTGTAAGAAAAAGGGGGAGGGAAGCTTACGCTAGGCCAGCAATATAAAGTGTTGGTTTCATGGTGAGGAAGCAGCAGAGGAGTGACAAAGGTAAAAATAAAGGACAAAAAGTAAGACACAAACTACTTTGTCATCCATTTTTAGCCGCTGTGATAAGTTAGGTAGGAAGATAGAAACTGATTCATATACAGTTAAGCTGAAAGAAAGTTGCCTTTGGTATATTTCCACTGTGAGAGGTGAACAAATGTTTACTCTCCTTCCTTGCTGTCTGTGGATAAGCCTCGTCCTGTTTGACTGCAGCATCCAGACACCATTGGCCGGATGCCCAAGGAGACAGGAAGCACTTTTGTGGAATCAAATATTAATGGCATTATAGAGTGTATTGATTATATAATAAGTTTTCCCAGCATCCGAGCACAGACTGAAATGTATTCCCTGAATAATTGAAAATGTATCCATGAGCGTTTTTCATCTCAATGGTTGCTGAATGTAATTGCATTGCGCCCTTATTCCAGTGTTATTTGAGATTTTATCAGAAGATGCACACGTGTGTGTTCATGTGATAAGCAAGGACAGCAAAAATATGAATACAAAACTGTGTGTCAGTGTGTGTGTGTTATGCCTGATATTGTTTTTTTTAATCGAATGGTTGAGCATTAAGCACTGAGGAGTATTTCAAAAGTGCAACACGGAGACTTAAACGCACTTCTGAGGAATGTAATAGTCCTTTCTGCCGACATGATGCTCTCATGCGCTTTATGTTGGCTGTTGAAATGGAGACTCATACACATCTGCTTGCTGCTTCTCACATTTTGATCACCACATTTGTACATGCTAAGACAACACTGCACCGTCTGCTTGCTGCGACACACCATTCCCCTCCACACTGACATAGTGTGTACAATGACGGATTTGCAGAATGGGTGAAAAATGCTATTGATGTTTCACCTCTGCCTAACACTTTCTTTTTTCAGGGTAGATTCTCAACTTTACATTTAACAGCAGGCTGAACAGTATGCTAACTTCTGTCTTTTTAATAGGATTAATATAGTTTTACATGACTGTATGTGGTAGCCAGTATGAACACCATAGCCTCAGGACTGGTTTTTGAATGGGGCTGACCTTGAAAAGCTCAAATTTGAAAACATGAATTACATTTAAGATTAAAACAAAGAAAAAACCCGTTTTTACTTTTTCCCCACTCAGATTAATGAGTGAAAAAGTATTTGTATAATTAGGACAACCATTAATCAATAGTTACCCTTTGGCCCTTGCCAGACTAAAACAAAGGTGGCTCAACCTGCTTTGTCTGTATGGATATGCCCAAGATATCTCAATATTCACCGTAACCTGTCAGCAAGCAGAAACAATATTCCTTGTCCTCTTTTCTTCCCTGACCTATCTGCCCTTCTGTATCTTCTTTTTCCCTTTTAAGCTGACAGTTCACTCTCATTTAGACCTCCATTATGCATTCCTGCCTAAGTTTACAAGACACATTGACAATAGAACATGTACAGACTCTCTCTCTCTTTCCTCCCCCACCACCTCTGTCTCTTTCTTTGAAGTATTGGAAGTGTCTTCCCCATTACTCAGCCCTTGCTTTTTTCTTCCTCCACCCATCTGATCCCTCACTCCCTCTCCTCATCTCTCTGAAGGAGTAAATGAAGGCAGAGGTCATCCCTCCTCTTTTCCTCCTCTCCTGTTAAATTGGCTGCTTGTAGCATCTGTAGATAGCTACAGGCATTTAAGCCCCCCCGCTCTGAAGAGCTAGTGAACAGACTTTCTGCTCATTTGTGGCATTTCTGTCTCTTCAACCACAGGCTTGTTTACCCACAGAGAGCAAGAGGGAAACCCTCATTATAAACTCTGCCAAGGTCATTGCAGTCACCACACCAATCTGCTGTCTTCTACATACGCATGCAATTCTCTTCAAATGATTGAAACAACTGGAGGAAACATCTCACCTCCAGTTTTATCCTAGCAATTCCACATTTTGCACAAAGAAACATTTAAACAATGTGAGACACAAAACCTCTAAATTAATTATCATCCCATATTAAAAATTTCAGCCAGGCAAACCAGGCAAAGCAAAAATCCTGAGCCAACTTTCTTTGTTTTAGTTTGACTGGTGGCATGACTGCAAAGGTGTAACTGCACTTTTTTTTCCTAGTGACCACCATTTTCCCCTTCATCCCTAATTTTCCCCCACTCCCCAAATCCCACCACACCCCCTAACCTTCTAAAGTGAGTGTATGATGTTGATGGTGGGCTATGCATCCCTCCCTCCCTGTGCTCCGCTCCATAGGGGTCGACAGAGACACAGTGGCGTCAGGCAGAGCTCCCACAGCTCCAGGGCTGGGCAGAGAAGGGATTGCTGACACAGCCAAAGATGGTAAGGAGACTACTGCTGCCAAATGGATGGCACAAGCCATTTTACACACCCATGAAGTAATATGAACTGATATTATACTGTGTTCACATAAATATGCACTGGTTGGTGATGCTGCTGACTGAGACAGTTGGGACTAGAGCAGAGATTGATGGACGGCAGTTAGTAACATTTTTTTAAATGAACATTAACATGGGTAATGTAGTATTTTTTCATTCAGTCAGAATCATGGTGCCCTGTTGTAAGGCTGAGCGATTAAACAAAATTTTGATGAAATCAGTGTGGCCTAATTTTCAATTCACAGAGGGTGTAGTTTTTGCTGCAGAGATGTTATGCCCTTCACATTAAGAAATTATTCAAGTGTCATTTTTTAGAGAAATTTGCAAAAAAGTCCTTCTGTCCATATTGTATTTTTTTTTCTTAATGAAAATGAGAATGACTTAACAATGATTGTTTCCTACAATGAAGCAAAGCATATCAAATTTGCAATGTGAGTCGAAAAAATCGCCACTAGATTTCTTTTTTACAAAATCATTCAGCCCCTTTTAGACTACAGTTAGTTTGGTGTTATGTTACTGACCGGAGATCAGTAAGCCTTACTTTCTGAAACATGTTCATTATTTATTTATAAAGACTGGCAAGTAAAGACAGTGTTTAAAAGTGTAATCCACATGTGTATATATCATGTTTCTTACTATGACTTAGTTTGATTTATGAAAATACAGACTGATAAAGCCACAGATTTGTTTTTACCGTTCAATCTACACTTCAGTTTGTGTGATGTTACTGACTTTCATATCAGTGTTTACCCACACTCCTAAACTGAACTTAATTTGCCTAGCTCCTTGCATTCATAAAAACATGCAGCCCAAAGTGCTTCACAAAGAACAGATGGACAGGAAAATCAATAAAAGCAGAAAAGAGCGTTAAGACAATTAAGCACAAGGTTAAAAAAATAATTTGGTAGAAATTTGTTATGTTGTCAAAATAGCTGCTTACAAGCAAGGTTATTATTGTTATAACTAAATAAGTAAAACTAAAATGTTTAAATCATTTCAGTTTACTGAAATTCAATAAAAAAGTAAGCTTTACCAAAAAAGAAAACTAACTAAAACTTAATTGTGTGCTTAGAAAACTATCTAAAATAAAATTAGGGACAAACATCCTTAGTTTTATCCTCTGACAGCAGTATAAAGACTTGCATGTTCACCCAAGCCTGGGGGGACTAGTATGGCCTGATTTAATTGAAGAAGACTTCACACAATGGTTAATTTTAAGTCTTGAGTTTTATTAAAAAAATCTTATTTAAATAAATAAAATGAAAAGAGTAGAGGAACTTGTTGGAATGTGTTTTTAAAAAAGGTGTATAATGTTTACTTTCTAACCCTTCTCGACCCTGATGAGTACCCCATATGGCTAAAAAAACTAAAACTTACATTAAGACTAATAAAAGCGAAGCTATCAAACAAGTAGTAAAAACTACCTAAAACTATTTTAAACAATTTATTACACAAAGTAAAAACTACATAAGAATAAAAACTAATAAAAATCCAAAACTATTATTATGACATTGCTTACAAGGCTATAAGTTAAACAATTCAGTCAATTTACCACTGTGATTGAAGTAGATAATAAATATATGTAATTCATATTGATTCATTCATCGTCTAAATTCATCCTAACGTAGACCTGGCCTAAAGGAAGGAACTGTTCATGTGTCATCCAGCAAATATTGTTTTGGTTATCATATGGAAGGGTTTTTTACTTGTGTTTGTTTAAAAATACTAGTGCTATCAGTCAATTTGAAAAAATATATCTAATTAATTATAGACTTTGTAATTAATCACAAGTAACTGCAGGGCATGCTTTTGAATGGCATCAAAACTTTGGAGATTGAGGGCAGATTGTCTACTTTCTAGTCAATCTAGGGTGGTATTCACTTGTAGAATATGGATTTTATATTTGAAAAAAGGTAAGAATTAAGAGCACAGAGGATTTTTTTGTGTTTCAATCAAAGTTACAAAGCTATTTTAGCCGGTTGTGCGATTAAGATAAGATATTCCTTTATTAGTCCCAAAAGGGATCATTTCAAATTTACCGCAGCAAGAGTGGTGTCAACAAAGCACACGAGAGTAAAAAGAGCTTTCTGTTAGAACAATGAATAAATACAAAATAGGAAATATAAAAATGTAACTTAAAAATTTAAAAAGTATCAGTAGTATTTACAGCTGGTACATACATGTTATATATATTACGGATTGGATAGTGGAGATATTTATATGTGCACCTATATACACATACATACATGTGTACAAATTATACATATAAAAATAGTTTATTGCACAGGGATTATATGGAGCAGTTTTTGTTGTGGAGCCTAACAGCTGCAGGAGGGAATGACCTGCAATTCCTTATCCTTCACACTCTTTGGGTGGAGCATCCTGTCACTCATGGAGCTCCTTAGTGCAACAAGAGTGTGTATGAGGGGGTGGGAGACTTAATAAATCACCATCCTTTCTTTAATCGCACTTTTCACTTCTGTGATTAATTAATCAAAAAAGAAGCAAAAATTTTGACAGCACAAAAAAATACATACGATGAGAAAAAATTGCAAGTAGATGATTTTCCTAAATCACTCAGCCCTTATAAAACATACAAAATAAAATTCTCAGCATTTATAGAGAACCTCTTTTCACACTCCATTTTACATCTTATTTGTCTTTTTCCCCATTTTTCCAACACAGTGAAATTTATAGTGTTATTAGAGTTCAAACATTGTTGCAGTCATGTAAAGTCAGTGTATCATTTTTAAGATGACAGCTTGAAGAATGACCATCAGGTGTCTTTCATTTCACAAAAGTGACTATTTTCAATTCTACTTCACACAACTACACCCAGTCTGCATTAATTACTTTTAACCAGACCTGGGCTGCAGCCTCTTCCTCCTACATGAGAGGAACTACGACTTGTGAGTAAAAGAAGATGCATCTTGAAGCTAAGAGCTAGAGAGGGCTGTGTGTTGTACCGAGTCGACAAGACATGCCATGAGTTCTGTCCACAGCTCTGTGCTCCACAGTGGGAGAGCAGGGGCGGCCAGAGTGTTCCCAACCAACATGAAGTGGACCACTGAGCAGCACAAATGCTGGTGGGCAGGGACAAGGAGAAGAATATAATTGGCCACTGGGACTCGGCAGGTCCCTGTTAATTAGAGGCAGCCATTTTGGTGTAAAAAAACTCCTCAGAAAGCGTCCCATGGAGTTGAAAGTCTCTCTGACAGAATGGAGCTCAGCAGGGAATGTAAACAGATTTAATAAGGCCCTCTCCAATCAACTCTGTTATGGCTAGATACTATTCTCTCCTTCCTCTCCGCTCTGCCTCTCTCTCTCTCTCTCTGTCTGTCTCTCTCGCTCTGTCTCTGTATCTCTGTTGTGGTGAAGCGGTGAGTGAGGAGGAAAGGATACTGTCAAAAGAACAATTTGCATGCAGCTCTCATCTTGAGAGCTTTTAGACATCTCCCTGTCTGTTTGTTTTTCTGCTGTGGGCTTGAGCCATTGTTCTCTCTCTGCATGTGTGTGTGTTTAAAGATGCGCTCTCTCTGCAGATGAATGCATAGAAGCATTGGCATGTGTGAGTGTGTGTGCATTTGTGTTAAATGAGAGTATGGAAGCAGTTTCAAGACTGACATTTTGTTGGTGCCGCTCCTGAACACTCGGATGGAGAAAAAGAAGAGAAAAACCTACAACCTTTTTAAATATATTCCTCTGGACAAAAAAAAATGCTTTAACTCACTGAAGCCCTCTTCAACCATTAAATGAAATATAATTTAAGAAAGAAATTGAGTACTTCAACAAAGACCATGTGCTTCATATGCAGTCTTTATATTGTCTCTGCTATAGTGACCTGATCAAATCCCTCTTAAATAGACTATTTGCAAATTCAGGCTTATAATTTCCCTTCAAAATCTCATAAGCATGGCTACTTTCAATGATCTTTTTAAACATTATACAGCTATAAGGTAGATACAAGAAATTTTCATCTGGCCTGTAATAACATTTTTATGTAATTGTTATTATGTGGCATTTCTTCATTACAAAGGAGTTATTGGTTTGCATGCACTTCTATTCATCTGATCATCTCTGCCTACCACTACAAGTAGGTGGAGAGATGAAAGTCAAGTGATTAAAGTCAAGAAGTGCACACATTGTAAATGTCTACAATGGTTTTAAGAACTATTTCTGGACAAACTGGGAAATTTTTAAAATCTGCTTTGAGCTATATTATTAGAACACGGGTCCAGTCTTTTGATATTCCAGAAATAGAGCGAAGTAGGACTTGTGTGCCGTTTTCTCCTTTTGCTAAAACCAGCCCTGCTTCCAAGTGCAGCCTGTCTGCGTGTTCTTAAGAATAGTTAAAAATAGACGGAGAGCTGAATGGTTGAACAGGGGGAAGGGAGAGATCTGAGTGATGTCTTTAAAAATTTGATTGAACCAGATTAAAGAATATTTGCATCTTAATTTGGATTTCAGCATGTTAGGTCATAGCGGTGCCTGCGCAGCAAAATGACAAGAAGCTGTGAGTTTGTGCTTGAACAGGCATGGATGTGGATATTCTTCTAGGGATTTGAAATAGGTTACTTTGGTTTACTGTGTGCAGGTCTGCTCAAATATCAGTTCAGACATATTGATTTTCTGTTAAACATCACCTTTTTTCCCTTGTTTTATCTTCCCACCTTGTAGAGATTCATTTTAGGTGTCTTTTCTCTTAACATTTGCAAAACACTGACACACTCACACATATACGCAACAAAAGCCATTAATTTGATCAAACAAATGTTTTTTATGCAAATGAATGAATAATTTTCCTTCATGCGTCGCTTTTGTTGGAGAATAATGTCTGCTCAGAGTGTTTGTATAAAAAATGTATCAGAGTGCTCTTTTAGAAAAGCGAAGTGCAACCTTCCACCCTCCTCCTCCTCCTCCTCCTCCTACTTTTGACTTTCACTCTCACCTTTTTTGCTGTTTTCTCACACTTACCACAAGCTCATGGTTCCTTTTTTAAACTTTGATCTGTTAGACCAGATATAAAAACACTTTCTCTCTGTCACAGCAGCAGCATCAGCAGTCAAAACACAGGCCGAAGGGCAGCTCCTCTCAGATCATGCTAGAGATCCATTTACAGCCATACATCAACTGTCTACGTTATATTTAACTGTTTAGTCTTTCTCTGTCTACTGTGTGGTGTACTTCTCAGTGTTAAGACATGTAAATGTGATGTGTAGAGTCTGTTAACTGTATGTATAGTCAAAACATCAATGTTTTGCATTGTAGTGTTTCACCAGTTTGAAAATTTAGTGACCGCATCACTGCTCATACATTTAAGGAAATTTAATTCCTGAAGACAATACTCTTCTTAACTTTGTCTTTAAAACCTTTTTTCACATAAGACCCAGAAATATAATTTCAAATTAAATTTGAGCATATATTTGAAATTGCAGTAAAACTCTGCTCATTACATTGTAACATTATCACAAATTAAGAAATGTAAACAGAACTGTGAAAAAGATCTGTCACAGCTGACTAATTTTGAGACATGCCGTTTCAGATAAAAGAGCAAGAATTGTTCATTTGGTAATTCCAGTTTTGTTTGTGAAGTGTAAGATTTTCCACATGTTCTTTGTTTCCCACATATTATTGCTTAAAATAGCTCACAGTTTTATTCTAATAAATGCCCTCTCTCTCCCTCTCCCTCCCTGGCTCTTCTCCTCCTTTCTCCTCTTCCCACCTCCTCTTTGCCTTGCTCCAGATCATCAGTAACATGGAGGCTCCAGTGACAAATGGCCCCAGTGGAGGAGGCAACACAGCCAACGGGCCAACCACCAACAGCCGTGGCTGCCCCTCACCCATGCAGACTGGACCCACAAATGACGACAGCAAGACCAACCTTATTGTCAACTACCTTCCCCAGAACATGACCCAAGAGGAGTTCCGCAGCCTGTTCGGCAGCATCGGAGAGATCGAGTCCTGCAAGCTGGTTCGCGATAAGATCACAGGTAAGAAGACTGCCTGAGCTTTGCTAGAAAACTTCTGTTTCTATTCTCTCAGTCTCTGCTTTCTAGAGTCTGTAACAAACGTTGAAGAAATGTATAAGACACATAAAGTATGTTAGCTTCTGTACAAGGGCTGTCAGTCTAATGGGGAGCAGATCAAATATTCAGCTCTTTGTTGTTACTGAAATATAGTATGTTTAAGTCCTCAGCCCACAGAGGATATCCAAGCTGCCAATGGGCAAGAAGCAGGGTACACCCTGGACTGGTTGCCGAATAGCCTGATGCATTCCACACTGGATTGTCTTTTCTTTACAGCAACCTAATTTCCAACTTTAATGTTGTACATTGAGCACTAAATTATCATGAAAAACCGTGCAAATTAAAGCTGCTGGTAGTCTAAATGTTTTTATCTGCCTTTGAGATATGCCATTTGAGTCAAATACACAAAATTATTCAAAATTAGTGCTGTCAGTTGATTAAAGTGATTTTTATTAATTATAGGCTTTTTTATTAATTAACCGCGATTAATTGCATACAGGCCTGCCTACAGCATTGGCTGGGTCCCTGAAAATCCTAGAGGATGGTTTCTGCCCAGTTGTGATTTACTGATGATACCAGTGCGTGCATGCTGGATCAGTAGCATTAACATCCATCCATCCATCTTCTTCCACTTATCCGGGGCCAGGTCGCAGTGGTAGCAGGTTAAGCAAGTCAACCCAGACATCCTTCTCACCCCCGACACTTTCCAAATCCTCCTGGGGGATCCTGAAGCGTTCCCAGACCAGAGAGTATATATATGTATATATATATATATATATATATATATATAATCCTCCCAGCGCATTCTGGGTCTTCCCTGAAGTCTCCTCCCAGCTGGACATGCCCAGAAAACCCCCAAAGGGAGGTGTCCAGGAGGCATCCTGATCAGATGCCCAAACCACCTCAACTGGCTCCTTTCGGCGCAAAGGAGCAGTAGCTCTACTCCTAGTTCCCTCCGAATGTCTAAACTCCTCACCCTACCTCTAAGGCTGACCCCCACCAACCTCCGGAGAAAACTCATTTTGGCCGCTTGTATCTGTGATCTCATTCTTTCGGTCATAACCCAGAGTTCATGACCACGGTGAGGGTTGGGAGAAAGACTGACTAGTAAATCGAAAGCTTCGCCTTCCGGCTAAGTTCCCTCTTGACCACAACAGTCCAGCACTACTCCTGCAAAACCGCTGACGCTGCATCAATCCGCCTGTCAATCTCACGCTCCTTTTTACCCTCACTCATGGACAAGACAAGATTTTATGCCACTTTTGAACCCCTTTTTACCACTGTGAAGTAGCTAATTTATGCCACTTTTGCCTCTTTGAACTGATTTTGGGACTTTTTGACACCTTTAACAACTTTTCACAACTTTTGCAGCCATTTTTGCATTGTAGTGAACCATTTTGACATTTTTCTCTAATTGTGCCTCATTTAAGCAATTTTTGCCACTTTTTAACAACTTTTCAATGTTATCTTGTCAATTTTTTTCTACTTCTAATCCATTAAGGCTACTTTTAGCCTTTTTTTGTGATTATTTGATTATTTTTCCTTGAAATCTGTCATTGCTTGCCAAGTGATTTAGTCAATGTGCCCATCCACTTATGGCCATTACCAATAAAAGGTAATTTTGTTTAAAGAAAAGGGGTTCGCATTTTAAAAAGTCTATTTTGTATACCTCTATAAATAAATAAAATTCATTTTTGTTGCTTTGATAAATGTAACTATTCCACTTTAATGTAAAGTATGGTTATTAATGATTAACTTTACAATGGACCACAATTTTGCTGACCTCCTCATGGGCCCTCCATTTGGCTGGGCCCCTGAAAGCTTTCCCCTTTATCCCTCCTTGTGGGCGGCCTTGATCATATATGCTGATAATTTGAGAAAGATTGCATTACCGGTAGATCACATAACAGCAACAAAACAATCAGAAAGGGCACGTTTTTGAATGGCACCAAAGCTTTCTACTAGCCTTCGAACCAAGAGAAGTGGAGATCAAGGGTAGTTTGTCCACTTACTAGTCAATCTAGGATGGTGATTATCTGTGGATTTTATCAATAAAATTATAAAAATTTGAGCACAGAGACTTTTTACATGTGTTCCACTCAGAGTTACAAAGCTGCTTTAGCCCGTGTGTGATGGCATCCGAGTGTAATTAATCAGCATATATTTTTTAATTACATTTTTACTCTGTGATTAATTAATTGAAATTAATCCAAGAGTTTGACAGCATTAACTAGAATATTATAAAATTTCTCCAGAAAGATGTTTTGTGACAGGTTATGTTCTCATGAACAGAGACAATTGGGAGAACATTTAACAGTTGATAGTCTGTTTTATTTTGATCATACATACATGTAAAGAATAAAATCTGAAGTTTGTGGTCCACACATGTTAAAAAACCCGTAAGGTCAATCATCCTTTTAAAAAACTCAAGTGTTTTAGAGAAGTCATTTGTGTGTTGTCTTCTAAAAGAAGCAAATCCTCTGTGCCCTTTGTGTTTGTTCAATGACTGTGACTCAGCAATGCAGCAAAGTGCCACATGTTCTCCAGAGGTGTTTAAATTAAGAAGCACTTGGCGGTGCTAATCACGGCTGTAATCTGGGCGTAGTGGCTGTGTGGGTGGCCGTACAGCAGATGGATCGGGGGGTTGGCGTGGTGCGACTCTGTGATAATGCTCCATAATGGCTTTCATTTTAGATCCTACTTACTAACACTCTTCTCCTGATAATCTCATTAAAGAGCACCAGGCAAGCAAGCAGTCTGGATCATCGAGCCTTTCTCGGATAGCAGACAAGGCAAGGAGAGTAAACAAACACGTAGCACGGGTAAAAACGCAAAAATTTCACATCATTAAATTTCTTACAAAGGGATATACACAACTGAAGGGCCTATAGTCATGGTATTTTACCTGTAAACTATAGATAGCCACTAAGCAATGCCTGCCCCCTGTTCTTAAGTTTTTGAAACACATTCTGAAGCACAACTCATCCTTAGATCTCCTTTTTTTCAGTAATTGTCCACAAAATGGAACCTGAAAATCAGGCACCCTGGGATAATGGAGGATGGTGTGTAACAAAATAACACTGGAATACCTCATGCTATGATCATCACCATCACCATGTTCCCTTTCCACTCACCCTTCCCCTTAAGAGTGATTTTTTTTCCCCCAAGCTGCAACGATGAACCAAACTAACAGCGGATATTTGGAGACAGTTTCAAAACAAGCTAAATTGCTGTAAACCTGCTTCAGGAGCTAAATTAGGAATGTGAGAGAGGTAGAAAAAATGTTTGTTCACTCAGTTCTAAACCATTTAGGGTACTTCTCTGCTCTGCACTACAAGGTCCCTCTGATGACTTAGCATCAACGCAAAAAAAAAGTTATAAATAAATCCCGCCCTCCTCTCTTTTCCCCTACTGATTTTCGCCTATTTTTCTCTCCCAAGGGTGCAATTTCCTCACGCAAACTTTAGGGCTAACAAAGCACAGATACCCTTGTTCTAGTGAGGAACGCCAAGAGGCTTTTAGCTCTATAACAGTCATCCAAATCATTAACAGACTCAGCCAGGTATGACAGAGAGATAAGTATAGAGAGGTATGGTAGGAAGAATAAAGACGGCACCATATATACACCTGTGTGCTCTGAAAGCTTGCTGTAAATATCTCCACATTCACATAAACAAGATCATCTCCAGCCAAAGAAACATTTTTATCTGAATTTCTGTGTGAGGGAATATTGAGATGGGGATGGATATTTTTTGGGATGCTTGAAATTTCACTGTGAAGCTTAGAATAAGTAGTGTGCTGCAGCAAGTATTATGATTCATATTGATGGGAACATGAAGGCCTTTGTGTTCTATTATGCAGTGTGGAGAGTGTGAGGAGAAAAGAACAAAGTTGAAGAATTTAAATAAATTCACTGAATGAAAAGATTAAATCATGTTCTTGGATATTAGTTTCAAAAATTCATTTTTACAATATTGAAGTGTTCTGCTGGTGATAAAAACATCAGGCAGTTTTTTTGGTGAGCATACTGTATTACTAGTAAGAGTCTTCACTTTTGAGCTGTATTGCTCTTTTCTATTTCAAACATAGCAGATGTAATGACTTTTCAGGCTGCCATTTATCTGTATTTACTGCTTGCATCTCAAGATAAATTTCCCAGCAGTATTTGTGGCTTGAATTCACTGCAATTGTTTACTGACAAGGTGGGAGCACATGAGCCTCTCAAAGGTAGCCGAGGTAGACAGCTCCTCAGCGTCCTCGCAGCTTCCTGTGGACTCACTCTTGTCAGGTCTGATGACGCTGGCTTGGCCTGAGGCTCAGGCGGGTGCGAGCAGGCATGGACACCTTGGCTCAGTCTGTCAGCCTGGCAGACTTCAGCTGGTAGAAAAGCCATCTATGGGTCTCTTTCTTGCTCCCAAAATGCCTGCATGATTGCCTACCTTTCCGCTTTCTTGCCTGCTTGCACAGCTACCTCTGAAGTTCTCGTAGCACGGCAGGGACGCAGAGGTTAATCATTTATTTAAGGCAAGCCTACACGCAACTAGCCACAGCCCACACACTTACCCATAAGCCCCAGGCTTCCACCTGCAAATAATCTTTTAAATTTGTGTGCTCTTTAAAAGAAGGTATCTAAAGTGCTTTTTGGTGTGAATTAAGTGTATTTTCCTCTCTCTATTATATTATGGACAGAGAGAATGGTATATAAATGCTCAGGTCAAGGACCTTATGACCCCAAGACTCTACTTAATGAAGATTCTTCCTCAAAGAAAAACAGCTATTTAAACTGAAAGCAGCCAAACTAAAAGCTCACATCTTGATAAACCACTCCTGACTGAGACATACTTTTATGGAGAGCTCAGAAAAATTAATGTGGATTTTAAAATATAATGAGTCAGCACTAACCAACACCGACACATGCAGATGTACACAGGCACACACACAGAAATGAAACCGTCTGATCCTTGTCAGTAAGTAATTTTTTGGGATACATTTTCTGCTTCGGCTGCATTTCTGTTTGATAATAGAATGCATTTGTTTTCATAATGACATGGTGGAGGAGAACATGTCTTTTCATGCTGTAGAAACAATTGACTACATTTGAGTGGGGGTAGCAGGATTTGATAGTTGTATGGACAGCTTTTTTTTGGTTTTCATGCTGCAGCAAAAAGACAGTGAAGTTAGAGAAGCAGACAGCCCAGTAGCCTGACTCTGGAAAGATAGATAGGATTGTATTTTACTTGCTTGCTGAGTAAATATTCACTGTGTTGACAAGCTGTTACATGTCAGCCCTGTACTGGCTGCCTGCATGGCCTTTTCCTTACATTGTGACAGCATTTACTTATTACCAGCTTTCAGCAGCAAACTTTTTTAACCTTTGATGATAGCATTTATTCTGTTAAGGCTGATAAAATAATTTTCATCTCACCATCAAACTATGTGAAGACTTCATCCCAAAGCAATCCAAGTAAGGCCTTTTATGCACACTTCTTTAGTCACCTTCCATGTGTTGGTTTTATACAAGGAATCTGGGGAGCTGATGCAAATCATAGTGACAATGTAGCAAGCCAAGCAGATGTTGGCTATGAAAAATAGATGGACTGTGATGTCAGCTGTGGAGTAGTTGGAGCCAGAGCACCTCTGACAGACAGCAGCTTTAGTTCCATGTAAAAGCCTGCTGTGAGCCCAGTTCTTACATAAAGACAGGTAAGAAATATTCATAAACAGTAGGCAAAAAAAAACTTCAGTTTAGCTGGATTTGGCTTGCTTTGCACGCACAGGCGTGTGCTTCATGCAGAACACTTCCATTAGTTTCATTGTCGTTCCATTTCGGGAACATCGAGTGCACCCTCAAATATTGCAAACATAAAATATGCATCCAACCCTGATCTTCAAGGACAGCCGGGTGGAGCTTAGCTCCTGTACAAGGTCTGTCAGTCTAACGGGGAGCAGATCAAATATTCACCATATAAACCTCAGTTTACCCAAAGCTCTTTGTTGCTACTGAAATATACATCGACAACACACTCAGGAGCAAAGCTGATTCTCTTTGTACTTCAGATTGCAAGCAGAGCTGTTTTTCAGCAAATGACTGAGGGGAACAATGATCCCTCCATTAATACTCTGTTTGTTTTATGATGAGACCTTTTTAAAGCTAACTAAATCACGCTGAGGGAGATCTGCTGCAGTGTTCATATCTCACATGCAGGCTTCAGTTATCTGAAGCTGAACTGGTTCTGAAGGCTGAAGATAGCGTGAACAGAGCTGACAGGCGAAAAGATGGAAAAGGGATTTGACATCTCTAAAGCCAGGTATTAAGAGAGCTGCCAGGCTCAGAAGTGCAGACACAAGCAGCCAGACGCACATTAAAGTTTCAGAGTCCCAGGTCCAGAGAATGTCCTGTCTCTCTCTCTTGCTAAACCCCCCACCCACACACACACACACACCCAATCACCCCATTCCTTGCTCTGCTTCTGCCCCAGTATTGGGTGTCCTGAGAGCTTGCTTGGCTGCACTGCTCCTCCAATGACCCTCGCTTCAGTCTGCCTCTGTCCCCTCTCATTCCTCTCTGAATGCCCTTTACTTGGAACACAGAGGTTATGGCTGTCCCCTGTGTCACCCTCAGATCCAGAGGCTGACTCTGCCTCAGGGCTGCTTCCTTTCCCTCCGACCCTCTGCGCAGAGTGCACTCTACTTGGCCTCAAGAAAATCAGACAGCACCCTTGTCCCCAGAATGTATGCTGCAGGGCTGGGGGTGGACGGCTAGGGGCTCATAGAACCATGTGAGTCGTGAGTCCAAGCAGGTGCAGCAGAGTCAGCCCTGCAAACCTGACATAACAGGGTTATTCAAGACTTTAAAGGGGCTTCTCTGTCTGTCAGCTTACCTTCCATTTCTCAGCTGCAAAGCCAGCCAGCCAGCCAGCCCACACACTGCAGGCTGCAGTCCGCTGGCCCCAAGGCTCAGGGAGCCACCACGAGGGGGTGGTTTACGTGTATGTGTGTGCTTGTGTGTCCCTGAGCTTCTACGTGGGCAAGTGTGTGTCTATGTGTGTGTGTGTGTGTGTTGGTGGAAGCAGGGCCTTGGGAACTGAGAGTGGGAGCCTCCTGACTGCAACAGTGGCTGCTACCTTGGCAACCCAGGAGGGAAAGATGTGTTGAATGAGTGAGTGGGAGAGGGATCTACAGTAGATGCATGTGTGCGGGGGACGTGGATCTGTTTATGAATTTAGTTATTTTAAACAGGCTGAATACATGCCATGATATACTCTGACTGTACTGCTAGCATTGAGGCACCGTAGTCTTTTGTTCTTTTGCTGTATATAAATTGTGAATTCCTTCTTCACTGTGGAGTTGCCCGCTTTTAAGGTAAGTGAAGTGTACTTTGACATGAAGCCAGTGACAGGGCACCTTTGCAAACGCTGGGGAGCACCATGGCCTATCAAAAATAGCAATACCTCAAGTTGCTGCTGCAGCAAGGGGCAAAACGTCATATCATGGGAGAGGATGGAAGCAGTGAATGTGACACATTTTTTTTTTGACAATGTGAATTTTTTTTTTTTTTTTTTTTTTGTCCTCCCGTCCGCCTCATCTCAAAATGTCGCAAAATTCAGGACTGACTGAACAGATTTGCTTGTTTCTGGGGAGAAGGAGCTGGTCCTCTCAAGGTGTGTTAGCATCACTTACTCAGAGCTATGATAACCTCTAAAAGCTGCAGCTCTCACTAACCCATTTGTTGATCTGTCCACCCATGAACTCTCTGAATGACAGACAGATTCCACTGCTGACAGGGTGGGGATTGAAATGTTGTATAGATAGTCCTGAAGGGACACTTCACTCAGATCCTGGTCTTTTCTCCTCAGATTTTTTTTGGTTCCGCTGGACTTATGCAGCTGTAGCAGGGCTAAATACTGTTAGTGCTGTGCTCATGGTGATTAATGTTGGTCTTTATTATAATATTAAAGGGATACTTCAACATTTTGGTGAATTCGCCCATTGCCATAATCCCTAGTCTTAGTAATAGTTTTGTTTACTTAGTTGTTGGTGCAGGCTGTTTTTAGATCTGGAGGGCTGATATGCCAGCTGCTCAGCTAATGCTATGGAGACCTCCGGTATTTCCGGCTTTCCCTCATCAAACTCTTCATATACACAATCCAACAACTCCAAAACACTCTGGTGGACAAGTTGTGACCTGCACATCATGAGTCATTTGAGTTTGATGTGGGCTTTCTGGACTTAACCATCTATAAAAACAACGAAGGAGGGTTGGAGACCACAATTTACCGCAAACCACTAAGCAGAAATACACTCCTCAGAGCCGACAGCCATCACCCTCAAAAACTCATCAATAACATCCCAACAGGACAGTTTTTACGTCTGAAAAGAAATTGTAGTACACATGATGAGTTTGAATGCAAAGCAGCGGAGCTAAGCGAGCGCTTTCTGAGCAGAGGCTACAAGGAAGACGTCATCAAAGCAGCCTATCAGCGGGCGGTGCGCTCCGATAGACCCCGCCTCCTCGAGAAATCACAGCGCCCCCCTACATCCTCACGCCCCTGTTTCTCCACGGAGTTCTCCCCCATTGCTGGCCAAATTAAACACACCATCATGAAACACTGGCATGTTTTACAGAGTGACCCAGCCCTAAAGCAGATCTGTGATCAACCCCCTCTCATCTCGTTTAGAAGAGCCCGCTCCCTTAGAGATAGACTGATCCACACAACAACACAACCCCCTCACAAAGCCACCTGGCTGCCTGCTCCTCCCTCTGGTTTTTACAGGTGTGGTCACTGCGCTCATTGCTCAAACTCCTCTGATACCAAACACTTCTGTCACCCCCGAATGGGTAAAAGATTTCCCATAAACTCTTTTATAAACTGCAGTACCACACATGTCATCTACATGCTCAAATGTCCCTGCAGTATGGTTTATATCGGTCAGACTAAACGTCCCCTCAAAGCACGCATAGCAGAACACAAAGCAGCCATCCGCAACAACAATATGGACTACGCAATAGCACGACATTACAAACAGGTAAATCACGGCTCCGCTGCAACCCTCCGCTTCTGGGGCATTGAGAAAATCTCTCCCTCCCTGAGGGGTGGTGACATTGTCAACAAGCTCCTCAGGAGGGAGGCATTTTGGATATACACCCTTAACACAGTTGAACCATTTGGACTGAATGAAGAACTTAGCCTCTCATGTTTTTTGTAATATGTAGATTTGTTACGCTCAGTATGTTATATTTTACCATCTACATTGTCGGTCCATGTATTTTGTAAATATTGTATACTTGTATATATTTGTTGTGAAATATGTTCACATATTCCTGTTTGGAATAGATAGTTTGACATGAGTGCTGTCACAGTATTGGTCCACTGCGGGCTGACGTCCCACCTCAAACAACCAATCAGGGTAGTAACTCTTTATTCAGGAAGGGATTTAAGGTCTTCAAACAACACCAGTACTGTTTGACTCTGATGAAGACGCAGTACGCGTCGAAACGTTAGTCCTCTGCACCTGATTAAACGGCCTCAAGTGATTCGTGTGCTCCAGTTTCTTCATTGGGTTTACCTGGTTTACCCACTGAAACACCTCTGACACATTAATTTATGTTGTTGGGGCAGTGTAAGAGGAAAGAACTCTCACTTTGTATATAACATTGTAGCCTTTATCATTTTGTTGGAAAGTTGAGAAACAATAGAACTTAGCAAAAATGTTTCTCAAGTTTTGACAGTGTTAAAGTATATGTACACTGCTTAAGAAGTCTAAAATAGATGTATTCTATCAACAGTGTACAAATTAAATCCCAGCTGTTCCCTTTTTCTTTCTGCATTATGTCCCATCTCTTGTCTTATCTGTTTTTTTCTCATTATTTCTTAGAAGGCAGCAGACTCTACAGCTTATATCAGAAGTATGTCTTTAACAACGAACCTTGCTATTGGTCTGTTTACTGCTTCCTTAGTGACACACTGTGGAGCTGGCAGTGATTTAAAATCCAGCCTTTGTTGTTGCATGGAGTGGCTCCTCCTTGGTCTGCCAAGCTAATGTGAGCTGGAAACTAGCTTAGCTGAAGCATGTTGTTTAACTCGAGACTTTGTGAGGTTAGAATTACTCTTCTTGGTGGTGGAAACGTTTCCTTTCCTGTTCTTTTCCATCCTTTTGTCCCGAGGAGGGGAAAATAATGCTCGTATCTCCAAGGCAGAGAACTCACACCCAGGTGCTCAACCATGATGTGTGTGTGTGTGTGTGTTTCAGTGCCTGTGTCTGTTCGTGTGTCTCTGCAGTGCCTTTATTCTTTCTCTGAGGATGCTGCTGTGCTTATGGTCACCTAGAACCTAATGTTTACTAACCTTTATCATGGAGTTGTCAGCTGTAAAAGTAACAAGTAATAAGTGATTTAAACTCTCTGTAATTATAATGGTGTTAATGATTTTAAAAAGAAATGCATGACACTACTAGTTACCATAAAAACGTAATGGAGTTACTGTTATGGGTTACTTAGTAACACATTACTCCCAACACTGGTCACCTGTGTGTTTCAGTGGACAGCTACTATTCAGCATCAAAGAGTCTGTAGTTTGTATTATGATGTCACCTGATGATAGCAGTAGATGAAGATACTTTTCATGTCTGTTAAGCTCTTAGGCATACGATTCAACAAAGGGCACAAAATAATGGCAGGTGTATTTGATTACATATACATAGTTTCACTTGAACAGTTTTAGTGAAATTTCAATCTCTTGTGTGTTTATTTGTGTGTGTATGAAAGGACAAAATTAAAGGTAAAATTACATAGTTGGGATAGCAGGCAGTATACCCGTTTGAAGAACACTCATTTTCTCATCTCACACATTGGGCAACCTGCTGCTCCTCAGGAAACAAATAATGGCTTAGTCATAACACCTCGCTAACACACCAAAAGAGCCTCCATACTAGAAATAGCAGTGTTTTACCACTGAAAAACATGCCCACCCCCTATACAGTTTGTGTCAGATTGTACAGCAGGTCTGCCAAAAGACTAAGGGCGACTCTAAATTATTTCCCACCTACTCATTCCACTCCTCCATCTAACATGATTTGTTTGTTAGTGAAACCGGACATGGCACTGACTGATACAGCATTGCAGTGCTACATCTGTAACGAAAAAGGAACCTACACAAGATTATGACAGCTTTCAACAGATGTGAAATACATTCATATACTATGAGACATTTTATCAGTAATAATCCTTTCCTTTCACATTTATTTATATATGTACAGTATATATATCATATCAGTCTTTTATAGGGAAAGTGTTCCAAGACATGTGCTATCTTAAAATTGAAATGATTTTATTAGGAAAGCCCCCTTTCATGACTAGTAAGTGTCTTCTTGAGTTGTTAAAACTGTTGCAGAATTTGCACGACTGGCACTGCAAGCAGCCAAGAAATCAAAGCAAATTAATATCTAACCTCATTAAAAGGCCATTATAAAGAGCAATGCATCATTTGGGTTCTCGGTTTTAATTGACAATTAAAACATATAAGTTAATGTATCCATTAAGCTAATTGATCAGCACAAGGCTGATTTTTCAAGAGCTACAACCCCATTAGAGACTATTTATCATGCATTTTTAATAGCTTCTCTATATTGCCCCAGATGCAGTTCTTTCTCAAGTCATTTCTTTGTGATTATTAAATTCCACAATCTCTGTCTATAAATTCTCAGTGTCATCAGAGTTAATTCTCACAACACAACCGAAGGAGGGAAAATGCAGTATTTGTTGTTCCTTTAGATAATTTCAATGGCATTTCGGTGACCTCTTGTTAAATATTTCTAACTTTTCTCAGCAGTAGTGAAGCAGTTTTGACTGATTGAAGACTGTAAATATAACTTGGCATAGTGTAAAGACTTACCATCTATATTTAAATGTAAGTGTAGAGTTACACACAGCTTCGCACAATTACAATTAATCAACTCTCTGATTTGTCTTTATGGTATTAAATCATGCATGGTGTTGGTATTAATGGAAACCAGATGACGGCTGAGCTGGCCTTATCCTTGCATTCTAAAAAGACAGCATGCTAGCTTAAATGCTGCTGAGCCGTTTTAAACTCTGCTGAGCTGGAACAGAGCAGAGCACCATGATAGTGCTATCCAAATGGAGGAAGCATGCAGAGCTGATCCTGCTGGGGAGTATAGATGTGGACAGGGCAGGTGTTGTGACAGGCTGAGGCCAACCACACTGCCTATTCTCTACATGAATACTGTAGGTTAGAAAAGCATTGACTTTATACCTTGGTTCTCAACTGGTGGGTTAGGACCCAAAAGATGGTCACTTTGCCATTTTTAGTGGGTCACAGATGTATGCCTGGAAAGAAAATATGTGGCAAAAAGTCTGTAATATGCCTTATTTTTAAGGATATGTCTCCATCTCTTTGTTTTATCACATCTTTTGTTTGTTTTTAAGTCTTAAGTACCACATTTTGATTTTACATTAAAAACATTTGGGTATGGTTAAAAAAAAAAAAAAATCAGGAATAGGGGCTGCGATTGGTCAACAAGGAGGTGGTAGATCCTGACTCCAGGCATGTCGAGAACCACTAGACTATAGTATCTTTGTCTACGTGACTAAATTTGCATTTATCTTCCTTTCATTAACTGAACAGTTCAGGAACAATATCCCTCCTCACTTTCACACACATGTGCACAAAAAATGGTGCAACTACTGGTTATCTGCCAACCGCTCCGCTCCTCACTGTCTTTGCAGGAGGACATACTGTACTGCTTGTGTTTGTTTGTGTGTGCCTATATGTGGTAGAGTGATTACATGTTTACTTGCATGTGTGTACATCTTTATGCTGTGTTCGCGTCACGTCTCCAAGCAGCCAGGCAGTCTGCTAGCGGCTCCCTGCTGTTAGCTTCACTGTAGCAGGCTGGAAATGGTTTGTCGAATCCCCTCCTGGAGATTTCCTGAAGCTGCAGGCAGATGTCTAGCCTCCATCTCCCCTTCTCTCTCTGCTCACCTGGGGATGGATGCCAGCCAGTATGCCTCATTCCCACCCTCCTACCTCCAGCCCTGGAGGTCCTCAGTCTTGCCAAAGAGGGTGTGATGTAGAGGGTGGGGGCTGGCTTATCCACAAAAGCCACACTATGCCCCCCATATGTACAGTGACTCTGTGAAATTGCATACATATATATAAATGAATACATTTTTGACCAGCAGCTGAAAACCCAGCCTGTAGTCAAAGTAAATGCATTCTATTTTATGTTTCAGAGCTGTAATCAATCACTGACTCGCATGCATTTATACCAACACTTGTCACTAACTAGTGTACACACGCACACACGCACTTAAAAAAAACACTCAACCTCCACTGACGCCCCCTGTCACACAATGGTGGCATCCATGGCTGCTGGTTTGGCCCCATCTGGCTGTCTGGACTACTCTACGAGTGCTAAGAGTCTCTGTACCATTAAGCACCAGCCAGCACATCTCGACTGCCCCGCATGAGTGCTCTTCGCCAGCACACTTCATTTTCAGCTAACCCTCTGGTAGCCGCGCTTGTCGAACCTCACATCTCTTGTTGAGGATGAGGGAGAGGGGTGAGGAAGGTGATGGGAAAGTGGGAGGCAAGGGTGGGAAAGATGTCGAACCCAGGAGAGAAGCATTTCAAGCAGTATGTACTCAGCTGTTGGATCCATCTGCAATTTAAGCTCAGTGTAACTTAAGTAAATAGTATCAAAATAAGGCTTTTGATAAGAGCTGGGCGATATGGCCTAAAATTGATATCCAGATATATTTTTGCTATATCCCAAAATACGATATATATTGCGATATTTTGAAATGTCTTCCAAGTGTCTGTATAATATTTAATTCAGCTCCAAATGACACTAGTTTGGTGATTAAAATAGACTGTTCTATTGGATTTTTAATAAAATTATATGCAGAAAGGGTAAAAATCAAATTTTAACACACTTATTTTGAAAAGGACTTCATTCAAACTTTTACTAATAAAAAATACATAAATCATGAAAAAATCAGTCTTTTATAGTGTATGAACAGTTCTGAAATGTTTTCTGTGTTATGTTTACTGTTGTTGATTATAAAATGATTATTTTCCTCATTAAGGATGAAGCAAACCTGTACAAAACTCACCAATCTTACATGCAGCCAAAGACCAAAACCCTTCAGTCTAGTCCACCATTCAGGCTCACAGCTGTGATTTTATTAGTCTGTTATCTATGCTGATGAACGCTGGAGCAGTTTCTGACAAGTCCATAACATGGGAGCATCTTTAGACCTTATTTAAGAAACTCTCCTGTGTGATCATGGTGGAGAAAAAAGCTTGTTTGGAGGCAGGAACATTTTAACTCCTTGTTGTCGGTATTTTGAACTGTTAGGCTGAGATAAGGCTCTGTAGTTGTGAAGTGGATCAAGTTTGTCTGCTGCTGGGCCGTCTTCTCTCTGAGATGTACGACTCTGACAGGGAGTTTTAGCACAATGCTCGTGCCTAGGCAAATCTTGTGTTCTGGGTTAAGCGTCTTTGTGAAATTTTTAAATCCTGGCTTGTCAACATCACTGGGCTCATGTCTTTAGCAGCGTGTTGTGTTACTGTTGCTGTTGTCCCGGATTTATCTTGCGGCGTATTTTAACTATTACCGCGTGAGTTCGACCTCTTCCTTTTCAAAGCTGAACCCCTGGCAGATGGCAGACCTCCGCTGTTGTCCGTCTCTGAACGCAGATAACTAGCCGCTAACTCGCCACGCTGCTCTGTTTACCCGTAGTGTTTACCTCCTCTCTCCTCCGCTGATACAAAACGCACATGTGCGGAGGAGGGTTTTCTGGATGGGCAGGGGAGCTCTCTGCTGTGAAAGATACGTTCAGGGACAATGGGAGAAGCGAAACTCCAGCGAGAAATGCACGCAGATGGCTCAAAACTTCCACATAGTTTATACTCGGATGTTGGCGATACAGTTATTTTATCCATCATGTGTGCAAAAAGCCGCGATACATCAAGTATACTTGATATATCACCCACCCCTAATTTTTATGTATTTATTTAAAAGGAAATAATGCATACTGAATATTACAGGCTTAACTGAGATAATATACTGTATATGTAATTAATTCCTTTATCTCTTCATCATCCCCGTTCTCTTTTGTGTGCATAAAAGAAGCCACAGAGTACCATTTTTGTGAGTTAGATTTAAACTGACAAACTTAACACCTGATGTCAGCTGAGAGTCAGAGGAGGAGGAGAGAGAAGAGAGAGGAGGGCTAGTTATAAATAGCAGAAGTCTCTCCAGAATGGCAGGTTTTTAATTAACAATAGAGAGCGTCTGATAATCCACAGTTAATCCAGAGGAAAAGAAGGAGGAGAGGAGGGAAGGAGAGAAAATCATCAGCTGTTTGATGTTCGGACTACAAGTCCCTCCTGGCCCTTCCACCGCTCGCTGCTGAGCTGTTCAGCGCTGTGATATCCATAGCCCAAATGTATTTATTTTGTGAAACAGCCATGCTCCATATTTTGTGATTCACTTTGTCTCTGACTAACCGCTGTCTGTTCCCATTAGCTTGAGTGTGTGCACGCTGCTCCTCTTAAACTGACTGTGATGCTTCGTGCTTGTGTGTGGTGTTAGTGGATCCAGGCTGTTTGTTGAAAACTAGCCGACTGAAGGCCCTGATGGCTGGAGGCGTCCTCTTAAAGTCCTACGCCTGTTGAAAGGCTTGATCTGTCGGGGAAACACTGGGAGATGTCAGGCCCGCTTCACACTCAAAGGGAGTGAGCTATCTAAGACACTTTGAGCTCGAAGGGAAATGGGGGTGGTATTTTTTTTCTCTTTTTGCACAGCTGCAAAGACAGTAACAAATATGTTGTTTGTACTGTTAGACTGCATTTACTGGGGTATTTCAGGAAGAATTTGAGTTTAATTCATAGCATTTGCAGCATTCACACATCTGTCTTGAGTAACTTATGATAAAATGCTCAGTGCTCACCAATATAATGAGCAGAGGACAATTGAAAGTGCCGAGATTCTTACCTCTCAGTTCGCCTTCTCTAAAGATGAATTCACAGATTTGTTTCTTTTTATTTGTGACAACTGACAACATGGATCAGATAAATGCATAAACAGGAGACAAATAAAAAAGGTTACATTATGCTGTGAGCTGCTATATCCTTAACAAATACATAAACAGTTGCCAACTGTGTAGAATTTCCAGGTGCAGCCTTTATAGTATATCTGTTTTTATAACCTCCTTTAGCCACTGAACATATCTCAGGGGAGCAGTTTCCTTCTTTTTAGGTAAAACAAGTCCTCCAACCATTAAGGAGCAGAAAACCTACATTTACCTTTGGCACCTGTCTTTGCAATAATCACATGTTGGATTAAGATCAGTCTCGATTTTTAGCTAATCCTTGAACCAATGTAAGCGAATTACTGTATTTAAACTGAATTATGGTGTGCCAAAGGCATATTGAGGATGAATGCATCCTCTTTATTATCTTGTGCCAAACTGCCTCTGGAATTATTTCACCTTGGTCTTTTTCCCATTTATTCTTAAGACAGTCCAAACCAGAAACATGTGAGTGAAGCAGCTTATAGATCTTGCTTAAAATCTGTTTAATGTCCATTTTATATTTGAAAATACAATGTAATAGAATAAACTGAAGATTGGAGGAAACAGTCATGGTTAGATGCTACAGGATGACTGAGTTTTAAATCTATGTAAAAATTAGCAATGTCTTACAACTGAAAGTTCCAAATTTGATTCATCCCATGCATTTGTAATTGATTGCGGTTAAATTTCCTCTTTTTGTTGCACTTTGAAATTTTGCATTTAAAACTTCTTTTTGACAAACTGTTGTACTGTCTCAAACCTCGTCCACACAGAGACAAAAACAATATATTTCTGTTTTGTTTTGAAAAAGTTCTCCATAAAGATGTTTTTGTTTCAAAAAATGTCCACATAAGCACTAAACCATTCAAAATGATGAAAAAACAGTATATATGCCAGGCTTGTAAGTGGCACTGTGATTAGCTGAAGAAATGCACCAACAACAGAGAAGAAGATTATAGACCAAACTACCATAAGTTGCTCATGGTGGTAGTAGAGGAGCATAAGATTTTTCTGTAAGAGCCGTAAGCTCATTAGATTATGAAGCATGAACACAATCATACAATGGTCATTGTTATTGTTGTTGGCAGGCTTATGGCATGTGTTTTTTTCAGGGGAGTGAGTGGGCCATGACTTAATCATTTCAGGAAAGATGCCCTTATTGTATATGACTTTTTGTCACAGGAGCAGCGTGTGAAAGTTCATTGAGGCTAAAGGAATGTCTAGATTGGTTCCATATTTTGACTGTGTAACATTATGATTTGAGGTAAAAGCTGAAATGGATTGTTTAAATGGAAGATCAGAAACACTGGGTAAATCTGCCAAGGCATAAGATTTAGTGGGCACTGCCTAAAAACTGTCCATCTGGGACTAGTGGCATCACTCCTCACCTCATCAAATATTCTGTGCAATGTGAATAATATTTTGACTTAAAATATCAGGAAAATGTATTCTCTGTGTTGAATCCCACCTTTTATGATTATTTGCTAATGTGTCAGGTATTTATTGAATGTATAAATTAACACAGGCTCTCTGCCCTCTGCAAGCTTGTGGCAACACAGCAGGATTCACATGACATATTGTTGACAGAAGTCACACTGAGACTCCTGGCGCTCGGGGCACGAGTCCTTTTGATCCTGTCAGTAGTGATGAAGAGATGTTGCAAAGGATTTTACAGGAATAGATGCATGATGATGATAGTCAGGAGGATGTCTATGGAATTGTTTTCAGTGTCAGTGTTGGTAAATGCATCAGGGTCAAACTGTGGTCAGTTCAAATTATTTCTAACAAATCTTTGAGGAGTCTTTATTAAGAGTCTTTTAAGGAGAAGGCATATGTATGTTATTATGGAGGATGTTAAGAAGAATTGTCAGTATGATTTAAATTTGCACCTTATTAATTTTAACAGAAGTATTTATGTATTTCAAATAATGAGAGATTAATGTATAGGTAATAAAAATAAATGATGCTTACAGACCATATATTAAAACATCAATCAGGATAACATTTTAAAGTTGTTTTTATTCTTTCTGTTATTTCAGGACAGAGTCTGGGCTACGGATTTGTCAACTACATTGATCCAAAGGACGCAGAGAAAGCCATCAACACGTTAAATGGACTCAGACTTCAGACAAAAACGATCAAGGTAACTGACATCAAATACAGTTTTACTTGAATCATGACACGATAATAATCTTCATCTCATGTGTGATTTTTTCTTAAAAAGATTTTTGTAAAAACTGAAAATATTTGAAAGAAAATTGATAAAATCACACTGATTTTTATAAAGTTGTGAATACCATGCAAGTAAAAGGCTGTAATTCTTCCTCATAACCTTTTAAGGCATCAGTGCTGTTAGTGAGTGAGCTGGAAGGGTGGATGTGATTAACATGCATTTGTAATTAAAAAGACCATCTTAACTAAAGAGAAACATTTAAAAGCTTTACACCGTGAATGGTATGCTAAATACCTTCTGAATGTCAAAATGTACAGCTGAAATTACATGCCTGGATCCTTGCACATTTCTGAAGTAATTGAGAGCTTTGGTTTTTGCATTTTAATAGAATGACTAAAGTGCAGGCTTGTTGGTGGTATGACAGATAAACCAATGCCAACAGTGAGCTGTCCCACCTCCAAACATGTCCTTAAAGTCTGAAAATTAAACCTAACAAGCAGCTGTTTTTTCATGTTTCACATCAACATATAAATCTACCCCTAGCATGTTCCTCTATAGTCCCCTGTGCTCCGTGCTTGCTGGTATGTTATGGCTTTTAAGATGAACAGTAATCTGTTGCTCTGTGGTAATCCCTAAATTCTCGCTTTCTGCCATCTGATCTAATGTAATCTAATCTAACATCATTGGATTAGCCTGTATTTGTGAATGGGCAATCCTTGTGGGAATCCTTCCATTCACTCAACAATGTGGGCTGCTGCTGCCTGACCTGGCTTTGGTGTGCAAACACATCCCCAGCCCCTGTATGGCATAGAGAGCAGAGAGAGATACCACCACCATACCTGACACCATTTTTCCCTTGACAATACATAAACATGAGCAATGACCAATATTGACTGTTGCTAATTCAAGTGAGATAAAGATATAGACCATTTCTGTTATTGTTTAGATTAAAACCTTCTTGCTTTCTTGTTGTAACTATAAGTAGCACTGCAGTTTCCTTCCGATACCATTGTGTTCAAAAAATGTCAGCGGTTGAAAAACACCAAATACCACTATATTACACTGATATTGCGACCTGTATTTCATTGATGATGTTTACTTTTGAAGTATGTTTATGTTTCTGAAATCAGTTGTTTTTGGTCAGCTGACTAGATATACCATTGGATTGGTTCATGGACTGGAGCATTCACTGATAGCTTACTGGGTTAAACTGGAGGAACAGACTGATGCTTGTAGTGAAACAACCCAGAATTTATGTCGGTGCTCTTAGTGGATATCTAGAGTTTGGTTGTTTTACATTTGTACTCTGGTTGTTTTAGGCCTTTATGCTTTAAGGCTAATTTACAGTATGTTATTATGTGATGTTTACATGCATATGTGATTTGTAAAATGACCTAAAAGAGTAAAAAATACATACAGAGCAGAATCACTGCATACACTTCTTTTGATTTCTTAGGAATGATTCAGAGGAAATATTTGATTCTAGGTAGGCCCTACAGCTTACATTCTTCAGGGAAATCTCCTATTATGCTTTTATTACCATAAGTATGAAAAATTGTAACTGCTTACTGTTTAGTAAACCTTTCTTATGTGCAGGAGGGAAATTTAAAAAATAACCACATTCACTAGATTTGGGTGTCCAGGAGATAATTTTTGTTGCTGTGGTAAAAGAATGGGTATTGATATAGTTTGATTTTAATGGGTACATCCTCATATTTTCTATAAAAGCAAGTTTTATCATTTAAACCTCACCTAATCATTTAATCTGTGCACCATCTCCAACGTACTCAGTACACACCGTTGCTGCAGGAGATGTGGCCCTGGCTCATTAGCTGCGCTGTTAGCAATAGCAAAGCTAGCTCCCAGCATAGATACAGTTTACATGGCTATGTCTGACATACTGTCATACTACAAAGTCGATGGAGCAGTAAGACTCTCATCCTGTGCTGATTTCTTTTGATATAAGTGTGAAGATGGACTGTGGATTCTGAAATCCCCCATGTATGAGGAAGAATGGCCCAATTTATGCAATACCTCTACACTGCAAAATGAACCCACCGGTAGTCCTGGGTCCACCACCCAGTAGTAAACAGGCAATACAAAAACAAAATCTAAGGCTGGTTCTGTTTTAGAAGACCTGCCCACCCACAGCATAATTAACAGTGAAGTATTCAGATATAATCTTATATTCAAATGGCAAGTTTCTGATAAATATTTATTTGTCCGGCATGTCTTTTTCATATCAAAATAGCTTACAATTTAACCACAAACAAATGCTATTTTTGTTTCAGGTTTCCTCTGTCTATTTACATTGTTATAATCAGAAAATATAATGGTTCATGCCAGGATTGGGCAGTATCCATTTTTCAGTACAATTATAGCCTCCCCAAAATTTCCAGCTGTATACAGTATTACCTCTTGTTTTAAAAAAAAAACAAAACATTTTGCATGTACAAGCACAGCAAAAAGAACACAATGCTCTATAGGCATTTGATTCAATCATTTCACAAAATGCTTCAAGTCTTAAAAAGAAACCAATGAGATATTTATTCCAGGGGCACTGGTAGTGATTTATAGTTGCAGCATTGTTTTCACACTTGACTGGTAAAGTCAAGTTTGGGGTGGGGGGGTTGTGTTTTTTTTTTTTTTTTTTTTTTCCCTCTGTGCGTCATGGCACATATGGGCTTTTTTCCTCCCTGCTCTGCAGTCAAATGAGAAATAATAATCCCAAACTATTATCTGACTGGTTGCAGGAATATCAAGTAATGTTCTGTGTGCTTTTAAACTGATAAAGATGGGCCATGAACAGGATTTGTTTTTTGCGTTGTGCAACAATGTTGAACACAACCAGACGTGATTTCACTAAGCAGGAAGCTTATACAAAGTTATTACTTCAGCACTCAAAATAAACAACAACTACCAAATAACTTCATCTTCATATCTTATTAAGAGGGATTAACTTAAGTTTAAATGTTTTAAAACATTCTGTGGTTTAAATTTTAGCTGATGTTGCTGCTTGCAGTTATTTGATGAACTTCAAATCAGTTTCACTGATTTACCCCCAGAAAGAAGAATCAAAATGCTTCTAAACTCACTTTGCCATCCATCACAATTCATTTAACTGTGCGTTTTTAATTGTTTGACTTCAGAGAAGACCAGACTGTGGGGCTGCATATAGAGCAGTAATATGCCGTTACGCACCATATGTTGTATGGCAAATAGCCTGGTATCATCAACGGGAGTTTTTAAATCACTTTTACTGCCCCTTACACAGGCAGGGTGCTGCTGCTAGATATGGACACACACTCTTAAGACATTTGTCACAAACACTGGCTCATTGCACAGCAACATCTTCATGATGATAAGTAAAGCAATACCTTTGCTATTTTTAACATTCTTGCATAAAAGTCATATAACAGAAATCAAGACCGCAAACATGTAACCTTTTAGAATGTTGTGCTTTTAAAGTCTGTAAACAGTTGTGTGTTAAATTGCTGTGGTCTTTATTGAATATAGCGTCCTGAGTTCACAGATTTTTCACTCTCACAGTCCTGACACAAGAGATTGCCTCAAGTCGTTCCTGAGATAAAGGCAGTCTTCGTAATGACATAAGACAACTCTGCATCTCTGTCTGACGCTATCGCTCTTTCACACTTCAGTTCCTTCCTCCCACTACCCTCTCTTCTTGCTTTCTCTCTTCACAACAAACCAGATACCCTGAAGGAAATAAGGTAAATTAAAAGGCAGCACAGTAATTTTGAAATGAAGTTTGCCACTCTTTCATGTCACACCCTTCCCACTCTCTGCCACTACACTTGCTATAAAAACGCTTGGCCCAGAGATTCACATGCTCTCAGGCGACATGTCTCTGTGTGGTGTATTTGAGTTGGTTTTACCGCTGCCGTTTCTTACACCATGACACCTCAGATTTAGTCAGTGATGCTGCTTCCCTACCAAGGCGTGAGGGGAAGCAGCATGCCAAAGGTGAGAGGATCTCACAGTGACATGCATGCACATAATCTCTCACACTTTTTTCAACTTAAATGTGCACACACACTTACACACACATGCACACAATCCACACACGCCCTACGCCACACTTGTACACAGTACGGCTTACAGCTTGTGGAGGTGTTGATGGATTAGACATCTGGAGTTGGCTGACAAGAAGAAGAAATGAGGGGAGAGCTGCACAAAGAAAAGAGGAGCAAAAAGAGGCAGAGTCTGGAAAAGAGAGAGGAAGGTTTAGTGAGGCAGCATGCAGGAAGGAAGCAGAGGGAAAAGATTCAGGCTGCAAAAAACAGAGAGATGCAGAGAGGAAGAGGAAAACACAGAAGCTGATCCTGGATGCCAAAGAGGAAGATGTGTACAAGAAAAGCAAGACATGGGGAAAGCCAGCTGTTCTCAATCCTTTTCTTCCACTGTTAGAGTTCAGCAGGATTTCCATGCTGCTGCTGAAGGATATGACTGCATATCCACCATATTTGCTTGACTTTAACCCTATTTGATGGCTTATGTCTCCACATGTCAGAGGTAATGAAAGTACTGTGGGGGAAAGCTGCTCCTGTCAGCAGCAGTAGTAATGGGATTTGTGCAACTTCTGCTCAAGAAACTGGGTCTACTCGTGAGGATGTGGGACAATGTTTGAGAAGTGAAAGTTCACCAGTAGAGAGCTCTGGGGCTCCAAAGAACAGTAGAACCAGATGTTCTGGCTAGATGACATCTGAATACAGAATACAGTACATAGAGGACTTTGAGACAGTGCAGAATAGCACTGAAGAGTAGATTTATTTATAGTGTTTTGGTGCACTTGTGGAAACAAGGGAAAACAGAAACATTTAAATTTGAAGAACAAAGGAAATGACGCCGATTAGTGGAAGCAAAAGAAAGTCCTGTATTTTCTTTAAAGGAATATTGTCACATGTAAAGACACAAGTACTGGATTTTATGTGCACGTCTGTGGAATTTTTTTCAAGTTTGGTTGTATGCGTTTCACAGCTTTTAAGGCCAATTTTCTGCCAGATTCTCTCCATCCTTAGTATAGTATAAGCTCTTTGCAGATGATGTCACAAAGCAGCAGAGAACAACCCGTGGTGGGCAATAGATTACCTCTACATAGAGTAACGGTACTGGAAAGGCCATGTCTTGAGCTGTTTCCAACTTGCCAAGCATTCAAAGTGCGAAAATAAAATCATTTTTAATTCTTAAGCTACTTTTGTGTCCTGAAAGTAGTGAAATACTCGGGCAATTTGCTCTGGTTTAGCTCATTAAACTCTGATCTTACCCGTGTTTCCTCAGCTGAGGTCTGTCTCACCAACCTCCAGCCTCTCTTGTTGCGATGGGAAATCCATTCTTTTTAAGAGATCCAAGTCTTTTGGCTCAGCTGTGTAGAGCTGTTTTTTGGCTCCCAAACAGCTCTTCATTTGGTACCAGTTTGGCTTTTTAAATCTGGATTAAATAACTACAAAGGATGGAGGAAAGGAAACTGGCCCTCAAATAGGAGTTACCGCAGCTCACATTAAAGAGCCATTTAGTAGAACAAGCTTGTTCGTGAATGGCTCTTCATCTCTCAGTCTCATACTCCACAAGGTTTATTTGGTTGATAGTACACCACTGTTTCAATTAAAGGTATGTTTTTAACAAAATTGGGATTTTTTTTTCTTTTTTTTTTTTTTTTTTTTTTTTTTTTTACATGTTAAAGGGGCTCAGCTAGCCTCTCAGCTCAGTACAGGACTCTTCAAGACTCTTGTCTCTATTCACCTGACTTAGACAGTGCTAGGAGATCTACAGGACTGAGTGATTGGTGATATTGATCATCTCCATGCTAAATGAATCAGTTAAACTATGAGGAAAAAAATCTTTTTGGTAAAGGGATCATACTCAATGTATGCAGAATTTTTCTGATGATACTTGCAGCATAGAGGTCCATTCAGAGCTGGTTAGTTCTAACTTTACTTCGTTCCCATTCATTCGTAATGGCTGTCCCTCACTTCCTGATCCCCAATGGACATTCAGAATCACATGATTGCAAACAACATCTACAGCATATGTAAAACATACCATAATCAGATTGAAATGGAAGGGAGCTGGACTGAAATTGCTACTACAATGGATGTAGCAGGTAGCTTACAGCTGACCATATCTAGGTTGTTTTCTCTACAGTGGCATTTTGACCATTTAAGATTTTGAGAATCTGGTTGTTGTATTGGTCATATTGTTTCACGCATACACTGTGAGAACAAAAAGGTTATTATACGTCATTATACGTCACCATGCATGGGTCGCTAATAAAAAATCAGTTAAGGTTTTAAAAATCTTTGTGTGTGCTAATCTTTACACAACCCAGAAGGTATACAGTAGCAAGCTATTTACTCTTTATTTGCTTAGTTGTAGCTGCATAGTATAGTAAAATAATAAATCCTGCAGAATAAGAAGAATTAAATCATAAGTGTTTAAAACTTTAAGGACTTTAAAATATTGCTTTTTGAGCCATACTAATATGTTCATTTAAAAGTCAATAGGTAACAGAGATAGAGCAAATAAACTCTCACTCTTTATGCTCTAAGGTCTTGTCTATGAATCATAATATTATTAATTCTGTTCTCCCGGCTTGCTGGGCTTTCCTTTCAAAATAAAATGCCTGTGGTTTCTGCTCAAGGGAACAAAGTTTCCCCTGCCTCCAACAGAAAACAACTCAAGCTATCTCCCCAGTGTCGAAGGCAGCTAACTCTTCTCCAGACAACGTTAATCCCTCGGGCACAGTGTACTGGGAAAACATAGTCACAATTTTCCTCATGTGGTTCTAGTGACCTGTTCTCCTGCCCATCCAAATCACAAAAACACAAAACCCCAGTTCCTCTCCTTGTTCAGTCTTATATTGTTGTAATTTGTTAATACAAATCCTGTCATAATGTTTTCTTTTTCCACAGGTGTCATACGCACGACCAAGCTCAGCCTCCATTCGAGATGCTAACTTGTATGTGAGTGGCTTGCCTAAGACTATGACTCAAAAGGAGCTGGAGCAGCTCTTCTCCCAGTACGGACGCATCATCACCTCCCGTATCCTCGTCGACCAGGTCACAGGTATCCATGGGGCAGCACCTCCTCCCTTTTCACACTTTCAAATAGACACACAGGATCAACCAAATGAATCTATGCAGGCTATCTTCGCTGTAATAGCTCTGGTGTATGCCTTTTGGGTTTACACATTAGCTTAATTTGAGACTTTTGCTGTAATATTTACATTTCAATCAGTTTTTTCTACGAACATACTTTAAGGCCCCTATTCATTACTGTAAATTTTGTATGTGACATGGTGCATGAGTAGCAATATAAAAAATAAATGAGTATATTTCATCTCATCCTGTTGTCCACCAAACGTAGCCTAGAATATCAGTTCATGACCTCAAAGGTTATTCTTAGAACCAAGGCCAAAGCTGAGGGTGTCATGGTAAACACAATGATTACATAAGAGGCATAAGCTGTGAAATATACAGTACATGCTCAATTACACATTCCACTACATCCAAAACACAGGAATGAATCACATCAGCCCATTGTGCTGCAGAAGAACCCCTTCAGCGTGTCTGTTAGATCCATTTCAGGGGTTGTGTGTGTGCCTACAGGCTGCAACCTGCTCCAGTGTTGTGTGCAATGTGTACTGATGAAGCAGAAAGGGAGCAGCATGCTGTAAGCCACACTCATTTGCCTAAGCAGAATAAATCACTGCTGGCGCTCAAGTGCACGCCCATCTGTACACACAGAGTAGACAAGGAGGGAGACTGAGAGGAGATGGGGAAGCAACAAAGAGGAACAAAGGAGAGGGTGAAAGGGAGACAGTGGGAAGTAAAGACGAGGGGTAAGGGAGGAAGTCAAAACTGACAGGAAGGGAGGAAGATGAGAAAGCTGATAAAGAGCAATGGCGATAGTTGGTGAAAGGAAAAAATGGGAAAAAGTTGGGGGATTTCGACTGTTATCAACACACATTTAGATGAAGTTTGCACCTCTACTGATCTGTTCTTATGATGGATCAGGCAGCATGTTTCTTAAACTCAGGGAGAACTCCCCTTGCCTGACACGCCAGATGAATGTTTCATATCTCCATTGCTTGAATATATTTCACATTCATCAAGGAAACCTTCCATACAAAGTGTTTGGGAAGGGCAGGACTTTTGAAAAAAGCTGCATACTAATAGCTATGGTAACCACTACAGCATAGATATGAAGGGATACGGCATTAGCCATCATGTTTGCAAATCCAAGCCAAGGGGGCCAGGAGAAGGGTAAAAATATCTTCTCTGTTATGTAAAGCTTTCAGTGCTGTTCTTTGCTCTTTATTTCAAACTGAAACATGGTCCAGTTCTGATTAAACTGCTTTGCAAAAATACTTGGCCACAACTGAGCTAATTGTTGCTCTGGCGGCAGCCATTGCTATCAGCTTTCAGTACAACTAAACTCCGCCCGTAGCCACCCCCTTGTTCTCCCTATGACACCGATTGATCCAAGCCATTTTCGGTTCCTCACAAACATTGGCTTTTTCAAGATGGATTTGCCCGATGACAGCCTGGCAAATGCATCTGCTTTGCAAGGTAAGAATTCCCCCAGAGAAAAGCTTTGTCACACAACCCACCAAAACCACAGAAAACACGTGTTCAGCCACAGCCATATGCACTCTTCTGAATTATAGCTTTAATGCTCTGGCCACATGCCATGAATAAAACATATCTCATCCCAGGTGGTATGAATCCCAGGAATGGATAAGCTTGTCAAAGCAATTATTTCTCAACCAACAAAATCAGTTTTAGAGCTGAGTTTTCTCTCATATGTCCAGATAAATCTCTGCACGGTTACCTGTCCAATTATGAATAAATGAAAACTTAGATCTAACAAAATGGCCAAATAAGAACGTTAATGTTTTTAATGTCTTTGAAATGGCCCCTTCACATGTTTTCAATCCAAATTTACAGAAGTCCAAAATTCCTGCATGTATTGTTTAAATATTTAATGACTTAAATGCACCAATATCACTTTTTGGCCGAAATAAACTTGAACTACTTACACTTATAACACATTTAGACCTACTTTGTTGTTCTGACAATTTTTAATATCAAAAGGCCTAGGTAAAGCTAGAATAAAGCAATTAATTCTGTTGGATTGGGATGCTGCTTGCTCAAACTGTGTTGTTAAATCAAATCAAGTTTAAATGTTAAATAGTATAACTCCAACTAATATGCTGTCCTTTTCATTATTTCTTAATCAGGCTTTAAAATAATTACAGTGCCTAGGAATTTTCACCCAAAATTAAGGGGATTTTCCTACTGAACAGCTTTCATTCACAAAAATATGCATGATTATATATGATAGAATAACGTTCCACACAAAATCAAACTCTTTTTTATTCATGATACTACAGCAGTATTAACTATTGTTTTTTTGTCTTTGTAATGGCACTTGTCACAGTGTGCATCAGCTGCAAGCCAATGGAAAGTCTGAGCTATTGCATTTTTTAAACTAAAGCCATCAGAAACAGAGTTTTTATCCTGCTGTATGTGGATGATAGATTAATCACTGGCCAGTACAGTCTCTCACACTTCAGCAGAAGGTGTTTGAATGCTGTGACCCTGCTAGCACCCTTAGCTACAGTAATTGCTGTCCTCACTATGAACCTACCTACTCTATAAGCCTAAACTGTTACACACAAAGGTTCACTTCTGTCTGCACACTCAAACACAGACTCAAATGATAACAATGTGGGAGAGAGAGAGCAAGAGATGCTCTCCAAGGTGTCTCCAGAGGGATAAGGATAAGCAGCAGAAATGTTAATGATTAATTAGATGTTAGACTTGCTGGTGATTAAAAACATGGAGGACTTTAGAGCGGCCCTGAGAATAGTATGCTGGCATCATTGACTCATCTATTTCTTCTCTCAGTTACTGTACAGCACACACCCAGACACACACAAACGCCCACACTCTTGCTGCCATTAACAGAGAAATGGGCTGCAAATTAAAACTCTCCTGTGACTGTTAAAAATGTAAGCACAGAACAAGAGGGGAGAGGCAGAAAGAGATGGAGAAAAGGGGAGACACAGGCAGATTTGTGGTGAATAAGGCAAGTTTATGCTGCAGAATTGAATGCACTGTCACAGTTTACTGAAAGAAAATCCCTGAAGAAGGATATAGTATCTGGAGTATGTTTTCAGCTTGAGGGACATGTATGGGCTTGGTCCCTGGAAATATTGTCGCACGTCATCAGTGACTCAGACTTGCGCCAGTATTTGATTAAGTATACGTGATGAGTGCTTGAATCAACTTTACAAAGTGACGGATTGTTTCTTTGGCAAAAATTTGTGATGCAACCTCACATCCTCCATAGATACAGAATATTCTGTATGGAAGAGTGATGCCCAGACAGCAGTACTAAGAAACAGCAATGTTACATGGTTGTTTAAGTGACTGATGTTCTCCAGTGACCACTGGCAGATGGGCTGTTGATCCCCATCTCTGCTAAATTGGGAACATGAAGTCTGTTCTCTAAATGACCTCCTCATCAGCAGGATGCACCCTGCAGTCACTCTTCTGTTCATGAAGACAAGAAGGATCTTTGAAAACATCACACTTAGCATCATTCTCAGTCTGAGGCTGCTGAAACAAATACCACTAAACTGCTAAATTGCCCCAGAGACTCAGTAAGGGAACACGACATCAGACTTACAAGGATATCGCCTCTTCTCTTACTTCTCTTTTGCATCCTCTCTCCCTTCTTCTTTCAATTGATCCCCTCTGAACAGATTTTTTCTCTTTAGTGCAAATAATACTGGCTGGATCCCCCTTACTTTGTGTCCATCCTGCAGGAAAGTCAGTGTGGTCATGATCCTGTGCAGTGGCAGCTGATTTAAATTTTCAACACATATAATATAAGATCAATGGTTAGCTATTTCTAGTCTTCATTGTTGACCTGCACATGAGCAGATGTCAAAGCTTATCCAATCAGTGACCACAAATACAGCCGATCCACATCCTCAGCTTGTACAAACTCTAATGTGAAACTAAAGTGCTGCTCAGTGTATGTACGGATTGGCTATGAAAAGGCTGAAGCTGAGTTGCCTTCATGTTGGATTGAAGGAAGCAATGGGAATGATTCCCATGGAAACAAGTCGCAAGTGTTCACAGCATCATACAGCTCAAAATAGTGATTGCCAGTGTTACTTTCTGTTACTTACAAATTTCAAGTTATTTGGCATTGAGTTGCATTTGTGTGATAGGCCAGCTGCCTCTGATCAAAATAGCATTAAATTAAAGGAGAGTTACCTTGAAATTTTGCTGATATGAGGCATCAGTGTTTGAAAGCTTTTCAGATGCTTTGGTGGTATTTTATGTCAGGTTTTATTTTGGATTTTAGAACTGTCAGAGGAAAAAACACCTCAGACTTGCTCTTCCATTAAAAAAAAAACCCACTTCATTGTTTGTGAAGTTCAGTGCTGCATTGCAAACATGCTGCCTGAAGCACATGATGTGCCTTTTAAAGTTGAGATTATGTTTATGGAGGTATTGAAAATCTGGTCATGTCGTGTTTGGTTGCACAATTTTATTTGCACTCAGTGATCAACACAGGAGCTGTTTCTGACTCTGTTTGAGGCTATGAAAATTTGATTATGTTTACATGCAACTATAATGACATTTCTGCAAAAATAGTCTGAAGATTGCTTGCTTTGTGACTCACCCTTGGTAGATTTTACTGAAGCTTTTGCAGTTAAAACTGAAACACCACTTGGCCTGATAATTTGGGATGAAAGCCAGAAAGCACACAGCTCTTTCCCTTTTAGTTTGGTATTTTTAGATAAAGGAATGAGAAACGGAGCTAAAGAGACATGAGCAGATTGGAGGAAGTGTCCCCAGGAAAACCGGTTACATGTGCACAGGTGCATTGAATAATGTGACATTTTTTCTGCAAAAGCCTTATGCTGGGTACTTACAATTTTCTCAAGATGCATAATATGCAATATCCTGCATAATATGATTGTTTCTGTGGCTTTTTTAAAAAATTGAATAATGGACATCTATATTTGTCCTGCTACTTTTAGATTGCTATAATAATTTATTCAACCACAGGGAAAGCTTTTAGACTTACTTGAACTAATACAGATAGAGGTAACAGCCATTCAGTAATGTGCAGTGCAGTTTAGAGTCACATCCTAAGAATTGGTTTCAAGGTTAAAATGGCTATTGATCATATTTGCGTGACCCTATGTAGGGTAACATTTGGTCTGTTAGTGTTCTATCCCAGGTGGAATTTACAAATTAGAAATTTGAACTGGACTTTAAAGTCTCCTCTGATAGGACAGTGGTTAGTGTCTGGAATGGAGACACAGGCTTCATTTGAACTCAAGCAGCTGCTTCAAGGACAGCAACCTCCATACATGGGGCGCATGAAAATCACTAGGATACTGGTGCCTGCTATGCCATCACGTTTTTTGACTCACTTGTGGAAATGGATACAAAAACACCATAAAACATGGTTATTAAGTCCAGGGAAGCACTAGTTCATGCTGGCTCACTTAAACATCTTTTATGCTATATTTGCACTGCCTTGGGACCCCTCACAGTCTTTAAATATAAAAAAAATGCCATGTTGTTCTAGGTATACTTAAGTACAAAAATTAATTTATACTTGGGTATTGATTAGTGGACTAAAATGCATACAGGTTTATATGTTTTCTGTGTAAAAAATGTTAATTTCTAGCTTTATATACGTAGTTTTACTAATTTTATGGGTTAGTTTACAACAGTTTCTAAATTTATAACCCCCCAGATTCCATGTCTGGGATCAGGCAGATCTATTTTGCGATGCTCCAATAAAATGCCCCATCTGAGAATGGACAGACTAATAAGCATCATTTGAGAGGAAAGAGGTGGTTGCTATAGGCAGAGTGTAGTTGTACTGTAAGCTTGTAGACAATGGTGATCAGTGCTGCAATTAGCTCAGATAAAGCTTTGGCAGCAGTTTTTAACAATTGGACCAACTTTCTTTATTAGAAGAAGAGCAAAGAGCCACACTGAGGATTTTTGCTCTTCTCTGGGGATTGCACAAGTTTGCAGAAGTTACAAGCAGGGTTTAGTCATTTTGCAAGCTGGTAAAAAATGGCTGTCGATGGAGAGATCAGCTGTAGCAACAGCCGCAGGTAATCAGAACTGGACAAGATTGCCTTTAAACAAGAAGATACCAAATTTGCGCTGAAATCTTTACCTGGCATAAATTTGTTTTCTGCCATTGTCTGACAAGCTTCAGCATGAGATTGTTTTCCCAGCTGGCTCCACTAAAAGCTGTAAAAATAGCCACTAAAGTGTTGAGTTCACTCTGCCCATGTCATATTTTTTGTTGCTCTGATTGGCCCATAATAAAAGAGACAGAATGTTTGACCAATTGCCCTTTTTGTCAAAAGTACTGCCATTTCCAAACACAGGCTATGAGTGGTTGGCCAGTTGGATATCTGATGCTATGGTTATGTGAAACATATCTGGCATGTCAGGTTACATGCTAGTCTTCCCAAAGCCACAAAAAATGGAGCTTCTTCTTATATTCACACCACTCATGTTTGCACTATTTTTTCTCAGAGGAATTACCCTTCCTCTGCTCACTTGGTGCATTCTCTCCTCTCTTGACTTGAATAATGGATGCTCTCCTTCAGACTGACACCATGCTGAATCCGTGTTCTCTATCTGAGAACAGAACGGTCAAGGTAATACGCGCTGAGAGGTGCACCCTCAAGGTGGGATGACTGCAGCCTTGACTCGTACTTCCATCTCTGCCCAGCCCCTCTGTAGAGTGCCAAGCCCATCTTTAGAGTGCACACTGTCTCTGTGATAGCACAAACAACACGTAGAGAAATGCACATCAGCACATGCACCTACACACGTATCACACAGATGGTAGAAGCTCTGCTCTGACAAAGGCTAAAGCACAGGGCACCTCCGCTCTTCAAAGTCTCTGCGTTTCTCCTCTTGCTGCTTTTAAAACACCATCTGTAGCCATGCTCACTAACGCTGCTTTAAACAAGGACACTGCTCTCTTTTTTTCCTCCCTGTAATTAAAAGAAAGCAGGAAGAGGGGTTGTTTCTGCCTCTGCCATATTATAAATCTTTTGGAAAGGCAAGGCTAATCATTTGATACGGCTGGCACAGTATAGCTGCTCAAGTTAAGGATAAGAGGATGGGACATGGCATAGCAGTATACCTGAAAACACTGTAAGATTTTGCTTGTTTGTGCTTGCATCAGGTCATGTGTATACCTGAATAGATGGTGCTTGTTTCTGCTACCCAGCAGCCAGCTTTCACCCTCCTCTCTCCCAGTCTCTCAAAGGAGCAGTCATCTCTCTGCGTCAGTCAGTCAGTGTTTGGGGAAATGATAGTGGGTTTTAGAGAAAGAGCGGCTTTGTTTGGACAGGAGCAAGCAAGAATAGCACTGTTTCCTTTCATCATCATCCTTTTACTGTCACCTCCTAACACTCTCCTCTTTCACCTTCTCATCTTTTGTCCTTTCCTTTCCTCACTCCTCAGTCCCTGCTCTTTCTCTTTTCTACTATTCACTCCTTGCCTAACCCAACCCTACCCCTCCAGCACTCACTTTCTTGTCTCCCCCCAACCTCTCTCTCCCTCTGTTTCCCCCTCCCCAGAATGAGCTAGCGTGTTATTAGTAAGGCATCCAATGTGCCTGTCGGTGTGTGTTAGAGAGAGATAAGCACAGGTAGAGAGAGTTACATAAGCCTCTGTTGATTACTGTGGAGGAGAGGGTGGGCAGAGAAAGAGAGTGAGAAGAAGAGAGAGAGAGACAAATTGCTGTACCTTAGTAAGTACATTGTGCTCAAATGTTGCCTGTATGGCTGGCTGGCCGTTGATAAGTAGCCCTGGCTTGTGGGGCTGGTTGAAAGGACAGTCATTAGGTTTGACTCCCTAGACTGGTCATTTGCTTCATAGATTTCAAGTTTGTTTTTGTTTGAATGTCAAACTGCAGAGAAATAAAGATTAAGATGGTGTGATAGAGCTGTAATAGGAAAGCACAGAATATGCTTTGAGTGTTTCCTGGATCCATGGAAATACTTTTTCTGTATGTAAATCACTGAAATAGTTTGTCTTTGAGATACCGCTCTTGTATAGATGAAACGCTTACTGGTATTAATGATAACCATAATAAAATCCCCCATGGTGTCATATCATTCAATTTTTGTGAGCATTAAAACTGTTACAGATAACCATACTATAATCATGGTGAATAATGTCCAGACAACATGCTACATAGGTTTGTTTATTGTGGAGGATGGGGCAGAAATATGTAGAGAAACATATCAGGGAGGAGGAGGCATCACCGTGTCTCTCCTCTGCTCTCTCAGTGTAACTGTCAGAGACAGGGGGGGCAGTATTGGGGGACCCCATATCAGAGTCTGCTTAAAGAGGGGGTATTATGCCTTTTTTCAAGGCTTTACACCATCTCTCTGATACCCATGTAGTAGCTTCACATGGTTTACAGCTCAAAAAAACTCATGTTTCTCACACTGGCATCCTGAAAAACCCTTATTTTAACCTCCGTCTGAAATGCTTCGTTTTCGCTGCTGTCTCTTTAACTTTTTACTTACTTGTAAACTTTGAATGAACTGGTCTGACTGAGTAAAATATGGCAAATTTTAATATGCGTTCGTACGTATTAGACCCGGAGTCTGACCCTGATAGTTTGGAGAGAGAGGGGGAAGAAAACCAGCTGCAGCAAAGGATAGAGCAGGACGTATCTGTTTGGTAAGAGTTTAATTACTGTTACTAAATGGCTAAATGGCTAAAAGGCCTTGTGGGGGCGGTCTGTTCCGCTTTGCCGGCAGCACGGACGAACCAGTCAGGAGATCCTATTGCGATGACCTCATCAGTTCACTCCGTCGAAATCTCATCTCGGGAAGATCTCAGAGATTCCCAATGAACCGTTTTCATCAGTTTACAGTCTAATTCATAGATTTCTGCCGCATATGTTTATCTTGTGGTTTAAAAATTTGCATACGTGAAGTATGGACACCCAACATTGTAACTTTGTATTTATGTTTTAAAAATTGGAAAAGTATAATACCCCCTCTTTAAGGCCTTCACTTTGGCCAAGGGCGGCCCTGCTGCTCCTCATCTGCTCCAAACGTCCATGAAAAGCACTGCCAAACTTTTAGAGCAGCTCTTATTAGTTAAAAGTATTTATCCAGTGTTAAAATCAGAATAGAAAAAGAGTGGTTATATAATGGTCTTGGTGAATAATTGATTCTGATTGGCTCTGGAAGTTCCATAGGTGTCGATAAACTTTTGATGTTTGGACACCTATGGAACTTCTAAAGTAGATCCAGTCAAAAAATCTTCACACTGTTCCAAATCAATGCGCCACAGTCATTAGATAAGAAGAATAAACCAAGTAATGTGAAGAAGTCACATTCTCCAAGGGAATAGATAGCGAGTTAAATACAACAGTAAGTGGTTTTATAATTTCATTCAATTTATTTTGACGTATAATTTTTTATTTTTAGTCAAATTTGATGACTGGAATGCTGCTGAGGAATGTTGGTGTGCGTTTATTCATAAAGCCCTGTGTCACTGTCCATCTGAGCTTTGTTTTGCCCTATGACATAACTTTAGGCTACAGTTGATGATAACAGCTTAATAATAGGGTTTTATGTTAACTATTTCACGTTTACTTTTAATTTTTATACAAACAAAAAGTGTGAAGTCCCTATGCTACTGATTCAATTTATAGTGTTTTCAATATCAAACTTGATGGAATGATTTGAAATGAGGAATCTACTTTTTTTAGATTTCCAGCAAAATATAACAATATCATGATAATACTGATACCTGTGGTATTATAGATCATGATACTCCTGATATAATATTTTAATAGCTTTACATCCCTACTGTCTTGTCAGTATTAAAGGAAATGTTGGTGATATTCTAACTTTTTCTTATTTTATTTATTTGGCTTAAAATAATAATATGAAGACAGAAGTGAATGTAATAGCATTTGTGTGTTCCATTCATCTGCTGTGTGTATATGCTCATATCCCAAGACTGCTCTTATTTGTACTCAATACATAGTGATTTTCACACACAGATGTGCACACAAAGGTACTGTTAAGATTAATTATGAGTATGGGGTCAACTACCACCTCACCCCCCTTTACCTCCTTTAAAAGCAGCAGAATGGATTCAAGGACAAGTGTAGCTGATGCTCACTTAAACAAAAAAAATGTCTGCACACGAAGACATGTTAAATCTCTGGCAAGCATACTACACTGTATGAATAAAAACTCTGTATCCCTCCCTGTGATCATGATTACATATGATCATTCATATCTCTACTCCTCTTTCATTGTTCATTCTCAATAGCAACTCTTAAAGTCATCACTTACCATCTCCACAAGATGAAGTATGTGTGCGCGTCTTTGTTTGCACGTGTGTTTTTGTGCTGTGCCTTCATCTGTATGCCAAGCATTTGTCCAGGGGCCCTCCAGCCAGAACCAGCTTAGGAACAGCTCAAGGCCAAACAAGTGCAAGGATTAAAGGACAAATACAGTCCTCTCTTCTTCTCTCGTGTCTCAGTGGAGGAAGTGAATAAGCAATGCTCTCTTCTGTAACTACCACTGAGGAGCCCTTGAGCAAGGATCTCAGAGTTGCAGAGTGCCTTATAGCAGTAATTATTGTGAAATTGAGTGAAAAAAAATATAATCAAGGCTAAGCATGATTTTGGATGAGCCCTTATGCTTGGTTGATTTGCAAATCCAAAACTACAAATGTCCGTTGGGATTCACAAATTTCAGCTACTGCTCTTAAAACACTCCCACACCCCTCAAGTCACAGTAGTGACCTGCATTTTACCTCATATGCAGCACGTGCAACCAGAGTAATAAATGAAGAAAAACCTCAGGACAGCAGTGGTTGTTGTTTGCACAGAGTAGATCCCATTTGGATTGTTATTTTTCGGTTTCTGACAAGCTAATTAAAATGTACGGGTACAGAGCTGGCACAAGAGGAAGTGAGGAAGGAGGAACAGCAAAACTCTGTCAGGGAATAGGGAACCTGAGAGAATAAAAAGGAATCATTTACACTGAAAGGAGTTAATGAGATAGTCCAACAGACAGGATGGAAATGCTGTGTTCAGTGAGTGTGGTCAGTTAAGATTGTGAAGGGACATAATGCCTTTGTCCAAGTCTTACTGATTACATTTAAAACAAAAACTTCAACACCTCGTTGAAAAATAACCACATTTCATAAAAAGCAACAGACTGATGTGAACAATGGTCACATGGGTGCTATGTCCACATAAGACTGTTTACTGCTGCAGGAGAACATGGATCAGCTGAGTTTAGAGTAAACGAGGTCCTTTTTGCAATTTTGACAGCTAAGAAAAGATTTTCAATATTTGGAAGAAGCGAGGAGACTGCAGAGAGAGTGCAAATGAGCTACTTAGTCCCTGTAAGTGGAAAAAGTAAAACGAGTGTTGTCACTGCAAATTGTATCTCCGAAGTGTAACTTTAAGCAAGAAATATGTGTTATATAATTTGTAGATTGAATTTTAAAACATCTTTTATGGAAAACAAATGTGCATCTGTCTTTGAAAAGACATCAAAGAACAATAACACTGGCCCGAAACATCCCGAATTTTAAATCAAATACTGGGTTAATAATGAGATGGCAGGCATTTTTCAAAAATGATTGGCTTAAAAAAAACAGCTTTCTAGTCTGCTGCCAGGCTGCAAAGTAAATAACCTTGTGCTGCCTGAAGAAAAAAGTGAACAAAAGGGGGGAGTGAGCCGGTCAGGGTGTTTGTTGAAATAAGAATTCAGGGGAGCAAGCACCACAAGACAAGCCAACAGGAAATATAAAAAAGAAATGGGGAGAGGGATGGCATGTACAAAAATGTGGAATAACAATGCGGAAGGTTTTTATGTGTGAGAAAGAGTGCACACAATAATACTCAAACACAAATTCCCCTCTTTCTCACTGCCTCTCTTTTATTCAGTCTCAGTCACACAGACATGCTTGTGTGCACACACAGTATTATGTAAATAGTCTCTTTGGCAGAGTGCTGCTGTCACAGAGCGAGCATCCTTTGGGCCATCTCGGCAGCCTCATTAAAACAAGGCAGAGCATCCATTAATAGATACCAGTGCACGCGTACGCACACACATATAGATATGTATATAAAACCAGTCAGTAACACACAAGGAGCATTCAGAGACACCAATAAAGGACCTCCCAGCTAGCACGGCTCTAAATGTTTCTCTCAGGTGGCAGTCAAAAAATGTCTCCACGGAAACGGCTCAAATGTCACTGAGAACGATGCACGAGGACTGTGTTTGTGTGTATCTGACTGTGACTGAAGATAGCATGAGGAAGGAACAGACAGGGAGGTTTAAGACAGACACAGGGCCAGAGCCACAATTCATCCATATATAATCAGTGACAAAATGAAAAATCAGGCATGCAGCCTATAGAGTTTCTTATCATACTCTAAATTAGAATTAATGGCCTAAAATTAAAGAATTTTTGATATGATAATGAAGGCTAGAGACATACTTTGTGTTTTACTTTATGTGTCGGGATGTGTCATGAACTTTCTTGTAAATATACTTACCTGTATGCAACGCATGTTACACGAGGATACCTCTAAAGGATACACCAGAGTGCTCATACAACTACTTGCAGTGTGAGATGTAAACTACAAACATGGAGACACTCAGGGAGGTTACTATAATGTTAGTTTTGAGATCAGAGCTAACATAGCATTAGCATCAATTTTCAGTAGTAACATCAGTTCAGCTCAAATTCATGACGTCAGATCAGCACCGTCTGCTATTGTCTCTACAACATTTCCTTCAGACAGGGACATAATGCTCCCACTATATTGGTTTAATTAATGTTTAGGGGTGCACGATAAGACAATCTCAGATCGTGAAGAAATAGAATGTATTGGCAATCTGCTTAATCTGTTTTATCGCTCGACTACTTCTTGCTCTTTGCTCCCTCCCCCCTCCCCTTCTTCTCCCCCTGTGCAGCGGAGCGTCATGCTAAAAGTGAAAGTGAAACTTAAGATTTAGTTCTCATGATGATTTCTAACTCTTATACCAAGCTTCGTCTTGGTTTTCTGAACCAGCAGTGTGCAAAAATTATTATTTTCCGGATTATTTACAGGCCTGTCCACCTGGCAAGTAAACGTCAGGATAAGGCGGTCACAGGTGAAATGTTATAACATCAGCGTCTTTTTACGGAGGGAGGCGGTGATGTCCGTGGCGTCCAGACATGGATCATTATTAGAAAATGTTTTGAACAGTAAAATCAATGATTTACATGCATTTCTTTGGCCTACATTCACACTGCTGCAGCACGTAATCCTGCCTTTCCTCCTCTTCTTTCCTTCATTGTAAGCAGCAGACAGGTGCTAGTGTGACACGTTTATGTCACTGCTCATCACAGCCTTATTCAGAGCAGTCAAAAAACGTATACACAACCTTTTTTAAATAAAAATCAAAATTGCGTTAAAATAACATACAGTCACTACTTAATTGCATAACCACATGTCTCAAAAATTAATCAGATGTGTGTCATATTTATATTTTCTTTTTTTGGCAGTCTGTAAATAAGGCTGAAGTAAATGTGATGTTAAATTGCATACTGTATGAACAGGTTACTTGTTTAAAGCTTCAGCTGCAGGAATTCTTTTTAAAGACCATATACTTTAAAATGCAAATCAAAGTGTCAAAATGTGCTTAATAAACAGTTAAGTAGATTTTAGAACACAGATGAAGACACACATAATAATTCTAAAGTAGTGCAAAAAATTTAGAAATTGGTTCCAGAAGACAGAATAGATCAGAATGCAGGAAAATAAATGTTTGGAACTTTAATATTGTGGGATAAGACCTCTACATACATACACACACACCCACCGCCACACACACACACACACACACCCACCCCCACACACACACACACACACATATAATGCACTGGCCAACAGGATGGTGCAGAAGAAATACAGAAAAATCAGAGAAAATTTTGTTTTTTTTCTAGCCACTAACTTGTAAATCTGTCTTAGAAATTTAATGAAAAAAATTGTGATAAAATCGAGATTGTCATCTGGCCATAAAAAAATTGTGATTTTTTTTTTCCATATTGCCTACCCCTAATTAATGTCCATGTTAACTAGGGATGTTTGCATTCAAAGGGTTAAATTTGTCTATCAAATTAGCAGGCTTGAGATTTACGAGCCAGTTAAACCACTTACCTATCTATTTTGTATAAACACAGGCTAAAAACCCTGGTCTATTATCCTGCTCTTTTAAACTCTAGTCAACCTCCCACCACTAGAAGCCGCTATAGCTTCAGGTAATGGCTGCTGGCTTCCTGTCTGAGCCTTCCCCCGGCACTTCACCGGACATAAATATGAGTAGCTTAGCAATAAGTGTGTCATAGGAACAGCACTGTGTAACAGCTTTTAAGTAAAAAATGGATATAAAGTGGCATGTAGGCTGTTGAGGGTTGAACTTACATACCTACTCAACCAAAGGGAAAAGAGGCCACATACCAAAGCATGATATTAATCTGGAAAGAAGAGCAAAGGCGGAGCTAGATGCTAATGTTAGCCACGCTGTGCAGAGTATATCAGGCTCATATCTTACCCACAAATTAAATTGACCCTGTGATAAATTTGACTTTTTTTGAGTAACTTCTCCTTTACACTAGTTGAGGACACTGAGTCCTCATGAATGACCCTTTACTTTGCTTTTTAAATTATTACTATGTCAAAATATACATATAACCACTTTGCATGGTCACTTTTTCAACTGTAACACTGATCTTATTTTTATTTTTTTTGCAGGTTGGAACATGAACTCTCAAAACCAAATCAATCTGACCCAGCTAGTTAGACAGACATACCTGTTTCTCTGAAAAGTATTGGCAATAAAACATAGCAAGGATGTGAAAAATTTGTGGTTTTGGTTTATTCTTCTCAAATACTTTGAGACATTATTGCCTCTGCTGCTATGCTAATTGTCACACCTCCTCTGCTTCCTCACCGCCCTTATCACACATATGTATGCTTCATCTTGTGTCCATGTCACATTAATTTTTAAGGGCCCACAGATGTGTACATGTAGTTAACAGTAAGTCTGTTGGCCCTACAATCAAATGCAAGTGATAATTTTCACATTGTTCTCTGGGTTTTTGTTTTGTTTTACTTCCCAATACTGATTCTAACACCTAGATTTGATTATGTGCTAACACCAAGCTCATCTGTGACCTTTGTACGTTAAAGTAATGCACATCTGTAAATAGCCCACTAGTTTAGGAGGATGCGAGTCATGTGATTTGATTAAGATGCATGTCAGGTGTGAATGATTGTGCTCAAGATTACTGGCAGAACTAGCACGCAGGCTTCGTTTCATAAATATACATAAACAAATCAACATTAATGATTTTCTTGCCTTTCATTTGGGGTGACGGGGTATTGACATGAGGTTTAGATAGCTGTGTTGTAATTTAGTCCAGTAGATATCGGATGTGTTTGTACTGGTCACATGTCGGTACTGAATTTTGATACTTATCTCTGATAATAATTGTTTTAAAGTAAGCAAAATGTAGGTGTGTCAACTAGACATGGTATCAGTATATTCACCTCTGTACTCACTAACACTGAATTTAAAGAAAAGAATCTGTTAAGGAGTCAGTGTGAGAATTAGAAAAGCTCAAATAAAACCAACATGCCCATCTTGTGCAAAACTCTAAAGAGACTAGGGAAAGGAAAAAGTGAAACAGTATATCACTGATGACCTCTGCAAAACTGTATATGGCTATGCCTGTTCTTTGTAAACCCTGTAAAGTAAAAGGGGCCTGTGTTTGTTTACAATCTGCTGGCCCCGCAGGTGGTTCCCGAGGTGTGGGCTTCATTCGTTTTGATAAGAGGATAGAGGCGGAGGAAGCTATCAAGGGTCTGAATGGACAGAAGCCATCAGGCGCTGCTGAGCCCATCACCGTTAAGTTCGCCAACAACCCCAGCCAGAAGACCAGCCAAGCCCTCTTGTCACAACTCTACCAGTCCCCCAACCGTCGATACCCAGGCCCCCTCCACCACCAGGCACAGAGGTTCAGGTGAGTAAGGTGGCGAAGCATGGGGGTGGCTATGGAGGAAGAACTGGTTTAGAGATATTATGGGAAGGCAAAGGGTTCAGGTTGTTTTGTCAAAGCATGGTGATTAAAATCCATGAAGGTGCGTATTGATGCAGAGTTTCCCAACCTTGGAAGTTGACTTATCTTTATACGACGACCCGGCCAAGTAAATTTCTGCTAATCATGAGTGTTAAAAGACCTGCACTACAAAAAAATACTTATCTGACAAAAAAGTAAAATGTTAAAGAAAACTGCATACATAAAAAGTAAGAACTACAGCTCCTGAGGTGCATTAAGGAACAAAAATACAAGTTTTCATCATTTACAACAGTAAGTCGAAGCTAAACCTTAGACTTTAAAAAACTACCATGCAATAAGCTTGACCAAATCTGAATGAGATTTTTTTTAGTGTAATAGTTAGAGTGAGTTTAAACTCACTTTAACTATTACACAACCACAAGTTGTACATCAGGTATAGTTCTAATTAAATGCTCAGAGCTTCTTCTTCATGACAGTAGTATTATAAACATGGGCTCTGCAGTGTCATGACTTTGTGTAAAGTGAAAAAATAAAACATTGTCTTAAAAGGATGTTGAAATACTCAAACCTGATAGCTGAACAGAAACCAGCAGTGCTACTTCTCAGACCCAGATGCCCTCACTTTTTTACTCCACTCCAGACACACTATGATGTAACAAAGAGAAATCCAAAGTGACCCCGACATAATGAGAATTAGAATAAGAATGGGGTCAGTAAGGGCCATCTGCTCTAAAGGTTGGGAATCTCCAAGGTAATGTTTTCAGGTAAAGTATAATATAAAGCAGGCAATGTGTATAAAACAGCACAATTAGTCAATAAAATTCATACTGAAAAAGTACAACAGAAACGGTTATGACGTTAAACTTAAAGTTTTGCTCTTCCAGTGTGTTTGGTGAAAGTGAATGACAAACAGTCCTATTTGATGTGTTAACATGAGAGACTTAATGTCATCAGTCTACAACTGAATAGTGTCATTCTTGGTTTATGTGAGCATAAATGTATTTAATAAAGGAAACACATTTGTTCCAAACAACAGGCCTGATTTGGAAACATTTGCACCAAATTGAAACACTGATGCAACTTTTCTCCTGTGAACATTGATTTCAGCAAACACGTCCCCCTTTTGAACAAACAGATGTTAGCTGTGCACCTGGTGCAGGTGTCAATAAAGCAGGCCCTGTGAGTGCTCTGTATGGGTCCACCCAGATCAGAGAGGAACTGTTCTGAAGAGACTGTGGGGTTCTGTCGTTCACAAATACGTATTTCCCCTCATTTCATCATGCTGCCATTGAGCCAACACATCCCAGAGTATTTCCTGTGAAGCCTGGGCAAAAACGTGGATTTAGATTAAGATTTAGTAAATGTTTATCACACAAAAGAGATTAGGAGCTCTGAAACTCTATAAAATCCTTTGCTTGATACTACTGTATGACTCAAATGAACCATAAGGAAGAACATTTTTGTAGCTCTTCTTGAAAATAATTTCTACATGCATATACTATATATAAGAAGGATGCAACTGATATAATCTGCATGAAACACTAAGCTTGGGCCTATAGTAAAAGCCAATACTTTTTTAAATAAGACATTAATATCTTAAAGCTAATAGACAAGGAGCATAAAAAAACAAATGATGCCTTAATTCATCTAGGGATTTTTAGTTTTAACCTTACTTCAGTTTGATTAAATCCTACACATTTGAAATACCTTTAGCTGACTTAAGTAATTTAAAGATTTAGCTTTTTGCCCAGGTTATAAATCTCTTCTATAAACTTTCAGTTAAAATCATATACAGTATATGATGTGTATACTGTATATGGCATCCCATCTGTTCATTCCTTGTCACTCACTAATGACACAAACAATCCTTTTTTAATTAAATGTAAGATTAACACCTACAGAGGTCATGCAGCTTTTCACCTCAAATGCCAAAAAAGAAGACAAAAACAAGTGATTATGTATTACTACACTCTATCATCCAATCCAAAAAGCGCTTCAGGATTGTAGACAGAATATGTGCTTATACAATTTCCTCTCTCTTTCAATAACACTAAGCTGGTCGTGCTGTTTACTCTCCATCAAAGTCAGAGCTTGGAAGGTATTTTTCTTGTGGAGCGGCTTCCCTGGTGTGACACCTGAGCGATGTAGCGTGGCTGTGTGTCTGTGATACGCCAAGCCAATTTACAAGCTCGGCAGGAGAGCTGTCGCTTCTCATCACAACTCACAACCACAGGACTCTTCCTTACTGTGTCCCTGTGCTCCTGCTCTCCGCTCCCAAGGCCTCAACTAAAACCTCACCACTTTCAAAGTTAAAAATGTGCTCCATATGCACAGTTTCCTCTCTTTAAATCTTTTAAAGACAACACTGCGGCTCCACCAGTTTCCCTTATAACAACACAGTATTCAACCAGAATGGATCTGTCGTCCGATCTGTTTCTAAAGATAAACTTAGTTTAAGAATAAAATGTTTAAGAATGTTTTACAGTTAATTGATAGTGTAATTGATGCTTGTGAAATAATGTATGGTTAGAACTAAATGAAATGTAAATTAGTCCTGATAAAAACACAAATTGTTCATTGAAAGTCAGTCACTCAAGCTTATTTCGTATGCTTTGCAAGTTCCACTCATCTAAATAGGTAAAAGCAAAGTTAAAAAGTTGATCAAGCAGAATATACTATGATCCTGCTGCAATTTAATGTCTATCCGATGTGAATTGTCTACACTGGACTGCTGTAACACAAGTGAACATCTAATGTGCTTGGATGTCCCTCTCTAAGACAGCAAACATAATTGACTCCAGTATAATAAACCAAGCCCTAGATCCTGGCTCATTTCTGACCCTGTCAGTAACTAATGGCACTAATTAGCAAATTAGCCCTATTATGTCCAGGGCAGGATACAATTTTAATTGAAAAGATTTTTGTTTCAGAAAAGGAAAGACAAAAACGCCCTTTCCTCCATTAACATGAATTGAGAGAAACACAAAAGCCCTATTGTTTATATGGAGCTTGGAGAGGCGGTGTGAAAAGCAGGGGTGTTTGTGTGGTGAGTGTGCATCACTGTGCATTTGTACATGTGAATGAGAGAGAGAGAGAGAGTCAGCAGCAGGTTGTTTTGTTGAGACCCAATGGCCCGGCGGCCAGCAGATGTCTTTGGTGCTCCCAGGCCTGGAGCGCCTCTCCTCTGAGCATCCTCTCCAATTGACTCATTTACCCACAAAACAGCCTGCTCATTCCCCTCCCACGTAATGGGCTAATTACAGCTTTAATGATTCTATGTATCCTTTCTCTACTATTTTCTTTGTTGTCAGACTGCCTATTTAAATTTCTTAATGTTAAGAGAGAGAAGTGAAACAAAATGAGCCCAGTTTGAGCACAGACGATAACTAAGGCTCCTCAAAAATATGAGTGGAAAATGTGAAACTACTCTATGATTCAACCAATTTAAATTTGATTTGGTATCTCAGTGGGTGCTTTGTAACTCTATTTAACCATTAAAATATTTCTTAAACATTTACACATTTTTAAAAAATACACGTTGTTGCAGGTGTTTTGAGTTCAGAGTCAGAGTCGTGTAGATCAGCATTCTGCTGTATTTCTTATTTATATGATATCAAACTACAATCAGCAGGCATCCTGGAGTTAAATTGTGCCTCATTAAAAGACTTTTAATGTGTTATCTCTAATAACCTATGCAAATTTATTTAAAGATAATCAATATTAAAGGCTATGATTATTACTTACTTTAAGTTATTTACAACAAGCATAAAATCAAATGGCTTTCTTAACTGCAATCAAATAACAATTAAGCATTGTGTCTGTTATGTATGAAAATAAATCTGCTTGTAGATTAATGCTACTGTAAATATTGTAATTGTAGAACAGTTATCTGCATTGTGCTGTGGTAGAAAAACTAAAAATTTCAACATTGTTTAAAAGTTTATAGGTCATTCAAATGTTTTGGTAAAATCATTCAGAAGTTATGTTGCAAGGAGGCAGATGCATTTTTATTAAAAAAGACAAAGAGAAACAACCCTGATGGTTGAGTCAAAGTCAGACAGTTTGTAGTGTTTTCAAGAGGAATGAGGCATCACTGGCCAGCTGTTGCTCAATAAGCCGTGGCCTCTGTCCATTAGGCCAGAGGAGTTAATAAGACATGAGACAGGCCAGACCCAAGTGACGAATGAAGGTCATTGAGTCACAGAGCAGACTGCATCCATCTGAAAGGGCCATCATTTCATTTAGCCCACAGGTTTTTGAAGTCTCACAAATATTCACACACATACACAAGGACTGCTGGGTTATTAAACAACCACACTTGCACATAGACTTGATGATCTTGGCTGACTGCAATGATTGTATCCATAATTCAACCCAAATATTTCCCCAAACTAACCTTGTAATCAAAGGAAACCTTCTAACACTCGGCTATTCCAACTGTCCTGAAAGCATACACAATTATCATTGCTAGTTTTATGTTCACTTGTGCTTTTGTTGGTCCACCTCATGGAAAACACGCCAGTCATCATCACCTCTCACTCACCACCATTCAAATGCCAAACCATTACACTGACAGAACTCTGGAACATTTCCAGTCATCTCAGGTGTTTTCTCTTTGAGTTAACACCAATCATTGACAAAAGTTGACAAAACGTTTTTAGTAAACTCCATCTTCTAATACACCATCAATGTGTCGGAATGAATTGTGTGAATAACCCCATGCAATTCCCTCCAAGTAAAATAAATGAATAATTTGCCATAGTGTTGCACTATGTCTAGCAAAGCACGCTAAAATAGCAAAGCTATGCTATGCTCTGCCCAGCCACCATAAAGTGCTCTGTATGTGACTGTAAAACTGAACTGTGACCAGTCCACTGCTTAAGTCTTGTGTATCAGTACAACAGTCACACTAAGAGTAACACCAATGTGTCTGTAACACTCTGCTCTGGCATTAGCTAGTGCAGGGTAAAGTAGCACCGACCATACTGATGGTACAGTAGCTTCATTAAGTGATGCTAGTGTTTTGTGGTAGGGCTCCTCAGTGTAATGGGCCAGCTATAGATGGGTTTGTTTGTTCTTGAGTGAGGAGGACCATGCAGTTCCTACAGGGACTTAACATTAGTTCCATTGAGTGAGTCGACCATCTGCCCACCATTAACCCCAGAACCCTCCTTCTCTTTACAGGCTGGACAATTTGCTTAATATGGCCTATGGCGTAAAGAGGTAATTAAAAACTTCACCCAATGCCAGATGTCCATGTTGACTCAATGATTTTTCAGTATCCTTTTTTTTTCTGTTCCTTTTTTTAGTTTATGTTTCCTTGTATATTTTTGCAGTCACTTTGGGTTTGACAATTCCTTCAAGGTCAACTGCATTTTTGGTTCTTTGATTTGTTTTTTCCACGTAAGCTTGAGTTGGTTTTCAATCCCTATACCGACTAGTTGTGGTGTAAAGAAAAAAGAAAACAATCAGTCTTTGTTTTCAGTGGTGATGAATTTGCTTTGTTTTGATTATGACAAGTGCTGGTGTTGTTTGGATTGTTTTGGGTTGTTTCTGTGTACTGAATGGATTTTGTTCTCTGGTGTAAAGCTCCTTATTTATAGGTGTGTTTTTTAATTTATCTGGATTCAGGTTCTCCTGCCTGTCATTGTCACTTTTATCTTTAGCTTGGGAACAGTATTTCTTTGGCAGATTTAAGAATATTTATTACTATACCATATGAATAAAACCTCCTTACATCAACTATCAACTACACTCACAATCCTCTATTTGGTAGAATTACATCTGTGCATTGGAAATGATTTCTTAAGCATAGATTGCTGTAATTTTCTACGCAGTAATATAGATAAGGTAGTATTCAGCAAGGACAAGGGATAAGGCTGGATGAACCTGGATCCCTGCTGGAAACAGGGAATGCTGTTTCACTGCAGACAGCTCCAGCTTTGCTCGGCACTGCTCTGCTCGAATTCCTTCCTTTCGCCTCCATGTTCATTTTGCTTTCTTGCTACCATAGGTGTTACATAAGCAAGAGCAGCAGCCACTGTGGTGATAGATGTTTTATGTGCTGACAGTGGCATCTTGCATGTTGCAAGCACAGGGGACACCATCTGAAGGCGGCTTAGCAACTCAAACAGAGAGCAAGTTTTAGCTTGAGAGAAATGTTCTCCAAGAAAAATTTCCAGAAATAGCCGTAATTTAGCCAAATGCAGGAAGTCAGAATGTAGTTTCAGGTTTAACTCTTAGTGTCTGCTAGACTGTGTGCCCTCACTTTGAGTCTTTACATAATTATCTAAGGTGAGAATAGTGTCTGATTCAGCCTCAATGATTATAAACCTTCTCATCAAGTTAGAAGTGCCCCTCAGTGATCTAAGGTTAGCATTTGAAAGGAAACAGAAGAAAGGTGTGAAGAACTGACCGGAGATGGTTGGCTTTACAAAGGACAGAAGAGATATCTGGTCAGCTACACTGTTGCTATGCAACCCCTGGTCTTGTCTTTAACCATGTTAGTGTTGGGTCCTGCTCCGATGGGTATACTCACATGCACTTTTCCACATGCACACACAGACACTCATGAACATGCAGGGAAATTATCTTTATATCCTTACCATCACAGTGATAGCTTGTCCTAGACCTTCAGCCTCCCACTCTAGTATAAACCTCCTCACATACTTAAAGCTTTTTATCACAAGTTTTGTTTCGTTTGTTTGTTTGCTTCAACCATCAGTAGAGGCCTGGACCCAGCCTTTATACTGCACTAATCCATTAGTGATAATGAAAATTCATCTACATCTTAATTGTGTTAATATATAACCCGATAACCCATTTCATCTTTTCATTAAGCTAAATACCAAAATCAGTAACTTATACTACCACACTACATAATTAAAGAAGTCTAATTAGTCAAAAGATACCTTATTGCCAACGAGGGTACCACCCTAGGGGCTTCTGTATGTGTCCACAGTAACTACAAAGGTCTGAAGCAAACTCTACATGGCCAAAGTCACACAGGAAGGTCGTAGTGATTGCCAGCCATATATAGTCACTGGAGAGAGATGGGTGGGGGCCCTGAGCAGCAAGCAGCGCTATCGATCAGTGCCACAGGCCCTGGAATAGAACAGAATAGAACACCCTGCAGACTGCAGGAGGAGTAGGAGGAATACACTTTGTACCTTAATGCCACTGGGCTGTAAAGTGCTTCCATTTTCCATTTAGTTTGCTCCCTCTTCCCACCCTCCCTTTCCCTTAAGAAGGCAGCCTTCTCTGAGACAGCTGCAGCAAAGCGGAAATCTCAATTAAAGCACACCCAATAATGCCTATAGTCGTTTCTTGGAGAGAGGTGGCATAAAAAATGAACCTTTTTATCTCATTTACCTTTTATTTAAAAGTGAGGATAGTTTTTTTTCCTCTCTTCCCTTTTCCTTTGAGCGGAAAGGCAATTAAGTGAAGTCAACTGAGGATTCAAATCTCTTGCATCACAAGAAAAAGGAGGAGATTATGAGGCGAATGAGAGCAGATTTAGCAGACTGGTGCATGATCTTTGATGGAATTCTAGCAATGGTTTAATTCAACAACTTCCTGCAATTTAGCTCCTAAAGGAGCCACTCAAGGACACAAAGACAGAACCTTCGCCTGTATCTCCTTCAGCTGAAATATAACCCAGCATGCAGCTCTTTCGTCACTCCTGATTAGAGGCCTTTCAGATTTGAGGAGTAAAAGGAAGATTTAGTCAAAGCACAGTTACACACACAACACAGGCATTTAGACATCAACTCATAAACACACTTAACATCCATACATGTGCATGCTCTTTTTTTTCTCAGTTGTGCACTTGGCTTGGTGATCACTTTCTCTAGTATCATTGGTAAGCTTTTAACAGATAACATTTTATGCTAGGTAGTTAATGGCTGTAGACTGAAGAATATTAGCAGGTACAATAAATGGAAAGCTATAGGTTTAGAATTCCTTTTGCTGTGAAAAAGCAAGATTGAGTTAGGTTTTCACTGGTTTATTGCCATTTCATGCACACCAGTTCCTGACACAATAAATACTGTTTGGTTTAACCCATTCCACTAAAAGTTGCTCTCGTCTCTCTCCCTGTCTGTCTGCCCCCCCCCCACCTCCCCTCACAGGTTCTCCCCCATCACCATCGACAGCATGACAAGTCTGGTGGGAATGAATATCCCCGGGCACACAGGCACTGGTTGGTGCATCTTCGTGTACAACCTGTCCCCTGATTCAGACGAGAGCGTGCTCTGGCAGCTGTTCGGGCCCTTCGGCGCGGTCAACAATGTCAAGGTCATCCGCGACTTCAACACCAACAAGTGCAAAGGCTTTGGCTTCGTCACCATGACGAATTACGACGAGGCCGCCATGGCCATCGCCAGTCTCAATGGCTACAGGTTGGGCGACCGTGTCTTGCAAGTCTCCTTCAAGACTAACAAGACACACAAGTCCTGAACTCAAGCAGGTAGAAGCAGTTGCCCCACGACTTTGTCTGCTCCAAAATTGCCCCAACACCCACCCCACCCCCTCTCCACCTCCACCTTCAACTGTCCCTTAGCCCCTTTACTCACTACCACTACCACCCTACTACAGCCATCTAACGCAGCAAACTCAAACTCCAACCGGAACACAAAGCAACCGACAAACCATCAAACAAATTGAACTAGAAATGGCTTATATTATAACTTTGGACCTATAAGCCAATGTTGCCTAAGTATTACAAAAATGAAATGATGAAAATGTTCATGAGTTTTTTGGAAGCTCCTGTGATAATGCAGGCTTCTCTTTGTTGTATATTCTTTCTGTTTGTTGTGGTTGTTCAAATGATTTTCTCTTCTGTGTAAACAGTAGCAAACCCCCGTATCCCCTTATTTCAGAGAAGAGAATGTCCTTTTTAGATTGAAACCTTTTCTCTGTCTTGATTCAGGATTTGTTTTTCTTTTGTAAATCCGGATCCACTGTCGTTAGTATTATATATACCTCCCTGTCAGTGTAGGGGAGGAGGCTCTTTTTTAAATTGGTGAACCATTCATTCATTTTTAGTGTGTATTAAAATCTTCCCCTTATCAATTACAGATGGGATCCCATGATCCCAGTAACTCTGATGTAGAAAAAAAAGAATTTCTAACATTGTTTTTGTTTTTTATCGCAAACAAAACATAATGTCTTTCCTCACAGGGGTTCAGGGAGATGGGGTGAGGGAGGGGATGGGTTAGCTTTCCTGATGACACGTTCAGTAATTTAAGAAAAAAATAACACTGTTGCCAAAGAGAAGATCTCTTTGCTTGAAAAAAATGCGTTTAGAAAAAGATAAAAATAAAGAGAAAGAAGATCTATTTTTATAAATGATAATTAAAATAATAATTATTGAAGAATTTTTACAAGAATCTGGATTTGAAAAAAGAGAAAAATATTTTGACTGGCTAACTGGGGGGGCCGGGGCGGGAGGGAGGGGGCACCACCTTGTCTTGTTGTTCTGCCGTGGTACTTTATAGGATCCAAGGTTGTTTGTTTTTTGGGGAATCCAAGATGGCGGCGATTTTGTAGATGGATGGATTTTGTGAAAAGAGATGCAAATCAAGGCAGGTGATTTTGGTAATTTTTCACATATGTACTAGTGCGTGATTATTCAACAGCGATACCCAAAAGGGAAGGGAGAGGGGTCTTTCAGAGGCCTGACCATCCTTATAGTCCAGAGCCCAAAGCAAGAAGAACCTTTGTCCACTTGTTTTCCTGTTTTTGTCATCAGTCAATATGGGATCTCAGTAAATAGATATATACACATCTATCCATTTAGAGAGCATACTATACATTATCTATATCATTTCTTCGCTCTGCGTTTGTGAACTTACATTTGAAAAGAACTTCCTTTTAGCGATCAACAGTAGGTGCTATACTACATTATTCACATATCTTAAATATCCAAGTTTGTTGTTCTATGTGTTGTTTAAAGAAAAAAATACTTCGATGTTGGCATTGACTTGAGCTGCTGTTCTTTGTTTAATATTTGTTTATTGTTGGCCCAAAAATCTGGTGAGACTCTTTCTTTGCTGAATAACCAGATTATTGAACTTTGGGCCTTGTAAGAATCATTGAACAAACTTTGATTTTGTATTTTTCTGTTTGGCTTGCTGACTTTTAAGTTTACTTGCTGAGCGTGAAACGTTTGTCAAAACTAAATGATGATTAGCTAGTTCCGTTAGTCTAGATATTTGTTTCCTTAAAAAGGATCTATGACAACTGTGTCTTTATTTGCTGTGTACAAATAGATGATATATATATACATATATAGTCTACATTTGTTTTACAATATCTACTGTACTATATGAGTTGTCACTGTTCTTTTGTTTGAGCTTGTCTTTTTCATATGACAACTTATTATGAAGTGGTGGTTCAGTTACTTAGAAAACTTGTGAGGAAACTGTTCAATTGTTGTCATGTTGCTTGTGGAGAAAAAAAAAAGATTTGGATTAACTTTGAGTTAGCTGCTGCGGCAAAAGAAACCGAACAAAAGCTTAGAATATAACTGTATTGGTTTGTTTCCTTATCTATTTTTTAAACTATTTATTTTTCTATTTATTTGTATTTATTCTGTATTTATTAATCAATTAATTTATCTGTGTATTTATGTATTTATTTGTTTCATTGTCTGTGTTTTTGCGTGATTCTGGTACAGGGAGGGGGCGTTTCTGAGCAAAAGGGAACAAAGCGACTAGTGGAGAGGCTCTTCCAGTAGTCCACTGCACTGAGAGAACTTTTAGTACGTTTGTGCTTTGTACCAATATATCAAAATTACAATATAAAAAACCTAAAATTCAAGAAAACTGAAAAAAATGTCTGGAGGGTTGGGGGACGCTCTTCCCTTATTACTAGAAACAGTTACTCGCTATGCATAACCTAGTTAATAGTTAAATTTGCTATTGCTTTTTTCTTGTCTTGTTAAAATGAAATCTTTAGATCTTTTTCAATAAAGTTTAGTCTTAATAGAATGTTATAAACAGTCGTTCTGGTTCAATATAACCTGTGATAAGTTTGTGTAGTTCTAAAAAGCCACTCCGTCCACACCCTCCCTCCACTTACTACCGCTTTGTGATGAAACCTTATGCAAAAATGTGGGTCTGAAAGCATAGTTTTTCAGTTTTCAGTGAAACATTTTATATAACATTCAGCTCTTGGAGGCTTGGGCAGATCTACATTTGAAATAGGAGCAAATGCCCATTGTTGTTTGAGGGTCATTCATTGCACTGGACTAAATCTATCAAAATCACCTAAGAGTCAAAACTTATTTTTGCAAAATATTCATCATGTTTTCAAATGACATACCAACAAATCTTTAAAAAATGATAAATTGTTACCATTGCACACCAACTGCTCTTTCCAGCAGCTGTTGCTACACTTAAAGAAGTACTCTGGAGGTATGAAAAGGGATTGTACTGATTCTATATTTTATATACTCTAATATGATATATATTATATATTTTGAAAGGTGAACGGTAAGGGAATGGTTCCAGAAGTATAAATATACAGAATTGGATTTTTTTGTTGTTTGTTGTTAAGACTTGAAAACATGAAGGAGGTGTGTGGAGAGCGTTTTAAACACTCAGACGCATGCTCGCATAAGTACATACTCCTCTCTCACACCTCAGTCATCTGACAGGCCGGGTCATCATGTATCATCATTAGTAACCAGTCATCATCAAATCACATAATTTTCTAACGTCATAACGGCAACAAATCAACCGATACAGCCACCTATCCATCAAACCACCCACCAACCAGACCCCTGTCATGCTCCCCGCCTTTGTCGGGAGCTTGAATTATGCAACGACCCCAGTAGAATGTTGTTCTGATGTGTGAACTTATTTCCTACTCTGTGTGACTTTTAAACTCTTACAATGCGTGCCTGTGTTCCGCTTAGACCCTGTATGCACAGATGTGTGAGTGGTGGGCATGTGTGCATGTTTGTATGCATGCTCCTTTATGTAACAGCGTGCGTTTGTCTTCATATGTTTGTAAGTCAAGTACATCCAGGTGTGCGTATGTACAGATTACACATATAAGTGTTTGTGATTATATGTGAGTGTGTGTGGTTGTGCATTTGGGTCTGTTCAGTGCACATATATACTGATGTATGTGTGTGTCTCCCTGAATGAATGCTAGCTTGTTGAAACTATGTGGGTGTGTGTGTGAAAGAAAGTGTGTGCATGTCAGGGCGTTTGAAACATGGGGCTGTGTCACCTCGCTCTATGCCCGACCCCTATGGCTCACACCATCCCCTGTAGCGCCTTATAGTGGCAGCCTGCCAGTAGGAACAACGCAGCCAGTAGTGGAGGAGGGAAGGTGAACAGAGGAACTCGGCTCTTCTTGTCAGTTTTCATTTTTTTTCCCCTCCTGAGACGTGTTTGTTTACTATCTGAAAAATCTATAAACAAAATCTTTAAAGACAAAAAAGACGAAAAAATGTTCACGGGGCCCCATGACCGCGGCTCTCTCTACTCTCTCCTGCTTATGTTATTACTTAACAATTATCAATGATGATTATTATGATTATTATTGCTATTATTCTTAGTATTCTTATTCTTATTATTAATCCAATTACTGCGATGAATGACTTCATGTTATCCTTGCTAGTTTAGGTCATTTCTGAAACTGGAAACAAAAATAAAAATCTTGCTGTAAATGTTTGTTTTTTCTTTTTCATAAAACTGTTGTGTTTGAATTATTTGTACTTTTGAATGTTGGGACAATAAAATGAGGTGTTAAGAGCTTGGAGGTTTCTTGTTGTAATGGAAAAGCCATTCATTATTCTACACTCTTCACACTATAATGGACATCTTCCTGATTTGTTTGAAATGCAGTCTCTTGTGAAATATTATCTTACCATTGTCTGCTGTTCTTTAGTTGTTCTTTAAGTATGTAAGGTAAAACTAATATGCAGAGGCTTATCTGATATTCAACATATTCAGTGTATTGTATAACAGAAGATGTGTATGCTCCTAGAAAATCTGTTAAAGTGATCAACTTAGACTGTTTTTAGAGGGGAAAAACATTCAAATATGATTCCATGTACAGTGCCTGTAAAAAGACTTCACCACCTTGGATGTTTTACCCTTTTATTGGTTTCATAAATCAAACATGGTTAATATTTTGACAAAAACAATTACAAAAGAAACCTCTTTAATGTTAAAGTGTGAACAGATTTCTATAAGTAAAGTCAATTAAGGTCTCAATCAGGCTTGCACATCTGGACACTGCAATTTTGCTCCATTCTTCTTTGCCAAACTACTAAAGCTCTGTGAGGCTGCACAGGGATCAGGCATGAACAGCCCTTTTCAAGTCTAGCTACAAATTCACTATTGGATTGAGATCTGAGCTTTGACTTGGCCATTGCAGAACATTCACCCTGTTGTCTTTAAACCACTGTCCTCAAGGATTTTCAGATATTTTGCCACATTCATTTCACCCTCTACCTTTATAACCCTCCCAGGGACAGCCACTGAGAAGCATCCCCTCAGTATGATGCTGCCATCACTGTGCCTCACAGAGGGAATGGTGTGTTTGTGATGATGTGCAGTGTTCAGCATTTTGTCTGATGGCCAAAAAGCCCCATTTTGGTCTCATCAGACCAAAGAACTTTCTTCCACTTGACCATGGAGTCTTCCACATGCCTTTTAACAAAACTCTAGTTGTGATTTATTATGAGTTTTCTACAACAGTGATTTCCTCCTTGCCACTCTCCCTTAAAGCTTTGTCAAATGAAGAACCCTGGGCAACAGTTGTTGTATGCAGAGTCTCACCATCTCCACTGCTGAAGCTTTTAACTCCTTCAGAGTAGTCATAAGTGTTTTGGTGGCCTCTCTCCCTAGTCTCCTTCTTGCACAGTGACTCAGTTTGTGAGACCAGCCTGATCTAAGATTCACACAAGAACAATATTTCATGTCTTAATGATAGAACTTATACTTTTAAATAGCCTTTTCTCTGAGTGGCTTGGAGTGTTCCTTTGTCTACATGATGTAATGGTAGCCAGAAATACTGATTAGCCAGTGACTGAACCTTCCATACACAGGTGTCTTTATACTACAATCACTTGAGACACATTCACTGTGCTGAAGTGATCCCCATTTCACTAATTGTGAGACTACTAGCACCAACTGTCTTGGCCTCTATTGAGTTAGGTCAGACACTTTAAAGGGGGTGAATACTTATGCAGTCACTTATTTTACATTCTGTATTTTTTCAGTTGGCATTACTGAGTAGAAATCTTTTCACTTAGACATTAAAGAGGGTTTTTTTTTTGGTAAAAAAATCCAAATTAGATTGACCATAATTGATTTATAGAGTTAATAAGTGTTAAACATCCAAGGCGTGAATACTTTTTATAGACACTGCCTTGTTTCGAAAATTTGATCATCAAGCATACATTATCTTGTAGCCAGTGATAATGTGCAGACAGGGTCGCATGACATTATCGGCATATCAGTATAATCCAAAATGAGTATGTCATATCCCAAATGCAATATCGTGCATCCCATATTGTGATTTCATTTGTCACTGGTTAAGTTATGTAAATAAATTCATAATTTCCAAAAATTGGAAATAGGCTGAAGATCCTTGCCAGAGCAAAAGCAGTTGTGGTTTACGCCCACCTCTAACCAGTTGGCAAAGTTTCAAAATGGTAATTGGACACAATACAAGTGCAAAAGTAAATCAGTGAATTAATCGGCGCTTACTCTGACCTTTCAGTGGCTGGGGGACGGTCACGCCTGAGGCAGCATTACTGCAGACATAAATTGCAGCGCTGATCTCAGGCAGCCCGCAGAGGTGCTGCTGTAGGACAGCAGAGAGGAAATCAAGGCTACATCAGTAAGATAACACTGCCCCCTGTATCTTCACCGGAGTATCCAAGACCTCTGTGGCACCACGCTTCTCCCTGCTGAATAGGAAAATCTGTGCTTAGGAGTGCTTTTCATCTCACAGCTTCAAAAAGTCAACCTCAGCTAAACAAACCTGCAGCAAAGACCCTTAGAATAAGGTTTAAAAATGTCCAGTGATGTGAGCCTGGCGTTAGACCTTTCCAATCTAAATCACACTGCAGAGCATTAAAGTGTTGGTGGAGGAGATAATGGTTGTTAGACTGTGATATGTGTGGCCACTCTTGTCTCTCCTCTCCTGTTGTTAGTGACTTAATGATCCTTCACTTTCATCAAGGCCTGAGCACTAGACATAGAGGACTTGAGTCAGCGTGTGCTCTCCAGTCCCCTTTGAACCGACTCCTTGGGATGTTGAAAGGCACAGCAAGCTCAATAAACAACTGTTGAGGATTTATAAAAGAGCTGATTTCCTCTGCTGTGACTCAGATGTGGGTAACACAAAATCTAGCATGAAAACTCACTAAAAATATCAGATCCAAACAAGATGTTCATATTCCAAAGAAAGCGATGGAGCGCTCGTTACACAGACTTGTTGCGTTTAATATGGCTCACTTCTCACCATAGTCTGTCACCAGGTGCAACCATATGATTCTGCCTCTCAGTTTCTATATAAACCACTTCTCATCTGCCTGGGTGAGAGCTGATCACACTCGCTCTGTGGTGTGAATGTCAGCATCCTGCCGTGCTGTGATGTAGACGGCAGATCTGCCAAATGACGAGCATGAGTCGCACAGTCGGAGGCGTATTATTTCATAAGGAGCTTCTTGTCTTTGACGAATCTTCCGTAGTCAAATCAGTACAGTGGGGAAGCTGTTGTTGCCCTCTAGCTCTCCTTGGTACGCACTCTGACATTAAGAGGATGGCTCCGCTCACCCCTTTGTCCACTTTAAAGATTTCACACAGCACAATCAAAAGAGTCTGTGTTTCACTGCATGCTATTTATTAACTCTGCTGCACTCAGACAACTGTGTGCTCCACTTTATTCTATCATTATTACACATCAGACACTGGACTGTCTCTTTGATGGTAAGTATGTTTCCTGTGTTTTGTCGCAGCATGAAATATCCCCCTTTCAGAGAGCTGTTTTGTTTCTTTTGCCAAACAGCGGCACAGTTTAAGACAATGAAATTACAGCACACTTTTTCCTATAAGGTTTCCCCTGCTTATTATTATTATTATTGAGCTGTAGATAGCACAAGATAGTGTCATGACTGTGCCCACAATGCATTAAACCAGAGATTTTTTTTCATACTTTAGATAAATAAACTATAAAAATAATACGAAGAATATAGTCAGATAAACCGACATGATGTACAAATTTTCTATTTACTGGATGACTGAGTGTTATACTTGGCAGGTTTTACGAACAAGATTGTAAAGCAAAAGATAAAAAGCACACACAGCAAATAATGATATATCTTACCTATGATAAATAAAGTAGAAAGTCACAAATGCAGTACTTACCTTGTAAAAAAAAGAATTTTCAGTAATGAGATGTTTTTGGAAGACATATTAGCATTTCTTTTCTCCTGGTTTTCACAGATTTAATGGGAATTTTAGCTTAGTTGTGTGTAATTGAAAAACTTGGTAAAAATGAAACATACATAAAAAGGCCTACCTAAACTAGCCTATAATCACCTAAATATATAACTTGCTTTATTTTTATTAACTAAGAATAAACCTTTAGAGAAGGTTCCCTCCACGGAGTCCACCATCTTGGTTTTTGGCTTTCATGTTTCTACGGCACCAAGGAAGGGATAACTCTTTTAAAAAATCCGCTATTACCACCAGAGGTGAGCATTGTATCTAGGATCTGACAGTCTGATGTTGCTAATATTCCCCAATTTTACACACTGCACCTTTAAAGGTGTCTGGTTTCCTTTTTGGTATTACATTTAAAGGTTGGCTGTCAGAAAACTGTGAGGTTACTTTTTTGCTATTTGCGTTTTCTTTTTAAAATATGTTTTATCAAAAAACAAAAAAAAAAACAACAAAAAAAAAACATGGCTAACGGGTCATAAATCTCTGTTCTCTTAGCATAACCCAATCTTTATTAGTGCTGTAATTAATCATTCTTAACTTTAGGTTGATATTTTGAAGACTGAGGTTTTTATGTGTTTTGCCTTTTTGCGCATGTAAACAGCATTTTAGGTCACTGAAAAATGCACCTTGTGGAAAGATCCTTCCACCATGAGGGGTTTTAGCAACTCCCTTTATAGCCTTAAAATATGGATGAGGAGATCCAGGCTTGTAACAGTATGTGCACCAGTCACTGGTGTGCAACATTATCTCTTTCATTAACATGGCTACAGCAGACAGCAGGCTGGTTCAGTCTGGAGAGATGCAGTACAAGTTTAATAACTATTTATTTACAAGGTTTGTGAAATGTGAAATGTCTTTTGCTAACAGATTCCATGTCTTTATGAACTTGAAGCAGTAGGGAAGCCTACAGCAGGCTAGGATACCCCCCTATGAAGTCTAGACACTAGTGGTGGTGATAGGAGGAGGGAGAAGATGAAGAATGGACTTCTGAGGCTGGACCCAGGCACTGATGAGATGACTCAGAGGTAGTGATGAAGGGATGCAGGATGCATGAAGGAGCTGGACCTGGGCACTCATGAGATGTAATGGAGGTAGCTGGGGTGGAGGAGGGTTGCAGCGGTAGCACTAGAACAACAGACAGAAGGCTGGTTGAATAGTGAGAGAGGTTGTGGTAGAACAGGATTAGATTAGAACTTAAGTGAGTAAAGATCCATACCAGCTGATAACCAGAGCAGGGAATAGTTTGGATTTAACCATGAACACTTGCATGCTTATAGATGATGACAACTTGATCACAGAATAATTTAAATATACATACAGATGTTTATTTATTGTATTGTTATCGGTGCAATACAACAATTTTGAATTTTTTTTCTCTTAAAACCTAAACTATGCTAGGCTTTTTTCAAAGGTACCTTCTTTTAGTCTAGAGCTGCTTTTAACATGTAGTCTGCTCTTAATAATACAGTATTGTCCATAAACTACCGTCAATATTTCACATGAAATAAGGAGAATGTTATAATATTATTCCACAACAGCATACAATTTTCTGGACATTTTGTTTTTGCCATCACTCTCCATGTTGTTGGAAAGACTGATTAACTGTTTTCCAGGATACACTGAAACCCTGATCTATACAGAGCAGCAAAGAACCAGTTTAACTGAAAACAAGGGAAATGGGCAACAGTGATGAAGGTAGCACAACAAGACTAAAGAGCCTGTCTCCTCTTACAGACCAGATCATATTTGTTTCCCATTTCAGGTCCTTGTTTACACCAAAGGACCATTAAAGTATTATCTGAACACCAAACAAATACATTCACAGGTTCGCATCGCTCAATTGAGCAGACTTTCAGAGTTGTCTGAACAGGGACGGCACTGTGAATGCGTGTACTTCCTTAGAGAACAAGTGAGACTCACGAGGGCCTAATAAAGCTCTGGATCACATTCAGGAAGTTTGGTTCCCTCAGGGCTCTGCTGGCAATCTGCTCCCCTGTGAAGTCTCTTAATTTCAATGCAGCATTTCCAGCACCATGGGATCTCACTGTTCCTGCTCAGGGGCAGCATTTTCTTGTACACACAATCTGTTGACACATTATGACGTACATCATGGCATCACAGCTATGCACGATTCAACAATGTGTTTTTGTAGTAAGATTTTCAAGCGTGTGACTGGTAAGAGTGGAAAGCAATATGATCTTTTTTCCCTTTGGAGGCTTTGGAGGTACAGTGCTGAAAAGAGCAGCCTGTTCTTTGTCGTGATCTGGGGTGTAGCTCTACAGAGAAACAGCAGCAGGAGGCTCTGTGAACTTAAAACCAGCTAAGACTGTTAATGTCTATGCAGGAAAGATCCCATACTGTGGCCTATTCTGATGAAAGGCATCTTAAAAAGATGAAATTGATGTCTACATTTATCTTTTTCATAAAGTTAGGTAATCCTCTTTTACTTTACATTAGCAATTCACAACCTATTGTCCAGTATAGTCCACATGCTCTGGAAAACACAAACTCCACATAGAAACGTCCTGCCTGAATAAGAAACCTTCTTGCTATGAGGTGACAGCACTAACCACTAAACCACCAAGCTGCCCGTATGAGAATATCACTAATTCTTACTGACAGTGTAGTCAGCCTAATGCACTTATGTGTCCTCCTGTATCTTCTTGAAGAGTTGGAGACTTTCCGGAGCATTACAGGTTCCTATTCTCTTCATCGTCCTGATATACTTTGTAAAGTAATCCCTCTCAGTCTAAAGGCCACAAATAACTGAATGTGTGTTCAGACACAGTCAGAGGAATCCATGTGAAAGACAGACAAATATGTTAATCATAATTTAGAATATCAAGGTGCAGGAGCTGAAAATTCAAATTTTGACTAAAAACTGTAACAAACAAATATTGTTCTATCTTCCACCAGCCCTCCTTACCAATCATCCTAATTTGCATTTGCTAAACGCCAATGTCAAATCTACTAAGCTGTTTTGTGCATTATGCAGCAGAGATAAACAGGACAGGACAGATGACTGGACCAGCAGATGGTGTGTAAATAATGTACGTCGTCTCGTGGGAGCATCGAAGTCTGTCTCGGTTTTGTTTGATGCACAAACCCCTCTACCTCATGCAAAAGTGACCCCTGCAATGTTAAAACTGAGCCGGAGGGTTCATTTGATCCAGGGACTGAGGTAAAACAGCAGATCCATACATTAACACCATACATATGTGTCTTCTTTGTGTGGAACCCACACAACTCTCATTTTTACAGAATTGTAAGACTTCTTTTTTTTTTTTTTTTTTTTTTTTTAAAGGTTATTTTTTGGGCTGTTTGCCTTTATTGTGATAGGATAGCTGAAGAGAGACAGGAAACATAGGGAGAGTGAGTGGGGGAAGACATGCACCAAACAGTATTAAAATAGGTGTGTTGAGCACTCCAGCCTCTTGTATGTGGGTGCCTGCACAGTGAGCCAAACGGCCACCCAAAAAGATGATACGTCTGATACAACTTAGCATGGGAGATGTGTTAGAGGTCTACTAATACATTTTACACGACTTAATCATATCAGGCACATAAAATGATCATATCAGTAATGTAAATTTACTTTGTATGTGCTGAAAGTAATACATACAAGGTTTGGAAGTGCATACAAATCTTTGTGCAACAAACTTGATTTTGAAAAGCATGCTGGAACTCCCTGTTCCTAATTTGAAGAGGAGACAATCTGAAGGGCTGAGGTTTGTGTCTGAGTGTATGAACCCCTAGGCATTAAATTTCAATCCTCTCCAGAGAATTCCTCAAGCAATTTTTTGAGACTTCACTCTTTTGTAAATAAGGTTCATTGGTGGTGAAGAAATCCAGACTCATGCTCTGGCCCTGGAATGACTGACTGTGATCTAAAATTTGCTCTCCCTCTACTAAGGAGATAATGCACAGGCTTTCTTCTTCTTGCAATGTGGCGTCATCATCACTTATTAGGTGCATTAACATGCAAGAAAGTTTTATGTAAGCTGAATTCATAATATCCTTTATGTGTGATAAGTGCTCATAATTAGTGTTTCTATATTTTAATCAAATCACCTCTTGTTCCAAAGAGAAGTCAGGGGTGGATTTATGCTTTCAAAAACCTCTGCTGCTGCCTACATCTGGTTGAGATTCAGTGTTTTTGTAAAGGGCACTTCATTTGGGCTCATTCTTGTCATCATGGGGGCATTCGCCAGTGACAGTATGGTTTCCCTATAAAGCAAACAGCTGGCACAGACAGCCTACTGGAAGTAATGGCATCTTCGACACTTTCCACCTCATGTTCTCTGTGCTTTTTCCAGTAACTCGACACTAAAAGCTCACCACTGAGCAAAGCTGCAGTGGATGGGCTCTCATGTGGTACTGTTGGTTTTGGCCGCAGTAAAACCTCATGTGGATGTAAATACCATGATGTTGGCATTCCCAGAATGCCCTTAACAGCTTCAGCAACGACAATGACAAGCAGCTTTCACTGCCTACATGTCTGTGAGTGTTACAGAAAAAATGACAACAAATTTCAGATCAGTAATGATGATTGCAGTTGCTGGCAGTGTGCAAATGCAAAGGTATTGTTTGTGGGGAGTTGTTGATTGTTCTGGCATACGCAGTGTTGTTTTTCCATAACGATGATGGCTGGGATAATGGTGGGGATGGCAGCGGCTACAAAGATTAGATGATGACACATTGGCCACTTTTCTGAGGTAAGAGGAGCCATGTTGTGCTCTGTAGAGACAGTGATTGGCAAACAGGCTGAAGTTGTGCTTGATAGCAGGAAACAGCAAATAAAAAGGAACAAACGGCTAAAGTATGTAATCTTTATTGATATCAATATATGTATGTGCAAGAGGCACATTGGCTTAAGTCACCAATCCTTTCTTCTTCTGGATGCATTACATCTCCAAACAAAAGAAAAAATAATAAATGTGTATTTTCTCATCTACAGCTGCTCTTTAAGTGCAAAGAAAAATCTTTGAAACTCATATTCAATTGGCAATGACTTTACTGTCAGATTGCTCTCGTGATTGTACATGATGGGATGTGATCTCGTGGGTGATTTACTTATTAGTCATACCTTTGTAATCTCCAGTGGCTATTATTTATCACTCAGTAAGTGATAAGTAATGTTTTACAACCACGTCTGTGCTTAATCTTAGGGTTAACATTTCCAAGTTGTTGTTAAACAGAGCACAGAATTTTTAACACAGCTCTTCCAAATATCATGATTTTACTTTGCTGGGTAACAATCTGCAGTTGTTTGTTATAGTTTTCAACAAGTCTCAGACACTTCCCCTGAGGAATCCCAGCCCATTCTTCTTTGGCCAATCTCTCAAGCTCATTTCACATTTGATGGTCTTCTTGATTCCTTCCACCTTTATGAGATTCCCAGTTCCAGACACACTGAAGCATCCCCACAGTGTAATACTCCCACCTCTGTGTTTTACTGTTGGGACGTTGTTCTTTGGGATATTCACCTTTCTCTTCTTTCTCTAGCAATGTCTCTGTGGTCAAAGAGCTCTAGTTTGGTCTCATCTGACGAAAGGACAGGCTACCAGAATGAAAAGGCTTTCTCCAGGTTGTCCTTAGCATACTTAAGTCTGGCTTGAAGGTGTCTTTTCTGCAGAAGTGGAGTTTCTCTTGGTCTGCAACCTCTCAGTCTATTCTCATGCAAGGCTCTAGTGAATGTCTTCTTTGAGATGTAGCTTTAGCTAAAGCTCGCAAATCTCATAGATATCTCCACTAACAAAGCTAAGAAGCTAACACTAGCTATGTAAGCTATATAAGCTGCATAGCTATGTAACCCATGCAGTGCACATAGCTACGACAGCTTTAGCTACGTTAGCTTAAACTCACATTGCTAAAGCATTGGCATACATAATTTATATAAGACTTTTACCACGTCTTCCTTCCTTCTATCAGTTTTCTCTTTAAATTTCCCCCTGCTTCCTGAAATTTTACCTTAATGCTTCTGTGTCTGCTCCTCTCTGCTTCTTATTGTTACCTTGCTTGTTTCTTATTGCTACTGTATCTCCTCTCTTATCCCTTTTATTTTCAGAGCTCTTACCCCCTCCTCTTCTTTATTCTCCTGACCTCTTTATGCGGCCTTGTCCTTATAACTGATTAATATTGTTGTTATGATTTTATCATGAACAGTATTTTACCACCACTAGCTTTCAAATTTTTGTATCATGACTCAGTATCTTTACACATTTTAATTGTTTTTATTCTACTTCTTACTTCTCTGATTCATATTCCTTTTATCCCCCCTATTATTTTATTTTATTGCTCTTACAGTTCTGGTCCTTAGGTCTCCTTTTAGGTCTTTTTTAGCTGGGTTCCTGTGTTGCCTGGATTCATCTAGGTTATTCTGGGTTTTTAGTTTCTGGGTTTTTAGTTTCAGTTATATTTTTATTCTTTGTCTTTAATTCCACAGTGGAATTTTATATATCAAGGATTCATTGTGTATTTTCAGCTCGTCATGTTTCTGGACTTTGTAATGGGTCTACTAGGACGATAATGATGTTACATTGCTGGCCTTATCTTTCACGGGTTCCCTGTTGATGTGGTTTTGTCTTTATGTTTTTGCTTGTGTTATGATGATGCTCTGTTTTATTGTGTTTCTGCTTATTGTCAAAGCACTTTGCAAACCTCTGTTTTTAAAGGTGCTATACAAATAAAGTTATTATTATAATAAGCTCAACTACATAGCTAGCGTAGCTTTGTTAGCTTTAGCCAAAGCTAATAAAGCCACATCAAGCCTCTGTGTATCCATCTCTAAAACTGATCTATACATCATTGATAAGACCTCTGACTTTTTTCTCTGCTTTATTCATGAAATTATTCTTAGTCTTTAATGGTTGCAATACGGTTATGTCATGAATGTAACTGCTAGACTTTGATTATGAATAAAGGTGAATTCTTAAAAAATCTAAAACTGTTAACACGTACTGGCAAACTATGAGAGTTCTGTTCTGACAGAGCTGGAGTTGGACATTAACAGTCTGCGAGAAGGGCCGTCTGAGATCTACAGATCTAAAGACTGCCTTTTTTTAAATCAGGCCTGTTCTGTATGGATAAAATGTTTAACCAATTATATGTGTAGTCACTAGCTCTCTTTGAGCATTGCATCAGCATTATCTCGATATCTAATGTTTCTGTATTTGGTCACTCTGCCTGCAAACATCTGTGCTTATTATAGCCATAGATTGAGAATATACATTCTTGCTCCTGGTGAATGCCCATGCCTGTGGTTGCTCTGTCCTTGTCTGACTGTTTCTCCAGCTCTCCCTGGATGTTTGCTTTTTTGGCAATGGCTACACTGCGTACTTCTATGGCAAGCACAGTGGTGTTATTTATTGCTGCGCTGCTGATGGCTGTGATGATGGTGGCAGTGACAGTGCGAGCAGTATTGGCTAGCAGACACAGCAGGCACCAGATCCCCTCCTGTTTGTTCAGAGAGACACACAGCAAAGCTTCACTGTGTTCAACCCAAGGCTGCAAACCCCCCCAGTAAAACCAAAACACTGGCACTGGTTCGAGCACATATTGTTTCCATGCCATTTTCCAAATTCATGCCCGTCTGTCTGAGTGTTTGTCTGTGCATCTGTCAGGCTGCCTTTCTGTTTGAGTGTTATTATTCCTTTCTGTTCGAGTGTTATTATTCCCTGCGTATGTATTTGAAAGCCTTTGTGCATATACAATGTCCCTGATTGGCCTCTCTGTTAATGACAAAGATTTAGATATATGGATAACCACCCTTTCACATGCATACATGTTCCATGTGTGGACATTTTGCTTGCCTCCCTGAATGGGTGTGTGATCGTTGAAGGTGGTGCAAGCCCACATATGTGTGAGTGGGTGATTTCAGCTCTGCATCCCAGCACCCAACCATCTGTCACAAAGGGGCCACCGTGTTCTGAAGCCAATCATCTCCTTCCAACAGCTTCTAGGATCCTCGCTCTGCTTTCCAACAATGGTCCAGCCAAACACACATTCACACACGAAGAATGACAACGTCTGCCACATGCTCCTATCAGCGGGCGCACACACTCGTGCACACAAACTTAACAATCACACAGACGCTCGCCTTGAAAACTGTTAAGGCCCTTTTCCTCTTTGGAGAAAATCTGTCCTCTTTTTATTGCAGTTCCAAGCAGTCACTTGTTTGGTCGTCCAGAGCCTCCGTGATTGGTCGCTGCCATCGGCTGATAGTTTTCATATGAATAATCCATAGTCAGTTACTCTAAAGGGAAACTGTAAAAAAGACTAGAAAGAAATTATTCACAGGATTTTATGAGTTTAAAAAGTTTGAACACTGATACCACACTTACAGTGCCTGTGAAAAAAATAACCCCCTTGGATGTTTTACCCTTCTATAGATTTTTAAAATTAATTATGGTTAAATGACAAAGTGAAAATGGATTTCTACAAAGTAATCAAAATTTAACACAAAATATTTAAGAAAATAAAAATGACTGCATGAATATTCACCCCCTTAACAGTGAGTGACCTGGGATGCAGGTGGCCTAGTGGTTTTAGGCGTGGCCCATGTACAGCCTGGGTTCAAATCCGGCCTGAGCCCTCCTCCACCCACCCACCCAAAACACTGGACGTCACCACAAACTGTCATCACCACTGTGAAGCACAGTGGTGATGACAGCATCATGCTGTGGGGATGCTTCTCTGCAGCCAGCCCTGGAAGGATTGTGAAGGTAGAGGGTATGTGAGTGTCCAGGAGTGGCCAAGTCAAAACTCAGACCTGAGTATAATTGAGAATTTGTGGCTGGACTTGAGAAGGCTGTTTATCCCTGTGCAACCTGACAGAGCTTGAGCAGTTTTGCAAAGAAGAATGGAGCAAAATTAGAGTGTCCAGAAATGCAAGCCTGATTGAGACCTATTGAGACCTGCATCTATTAAACAGTGACTTGAGGGGTGTAAATATTCATGCGATCACTTATTTTGCATTTCATATTCTTTACAGTATTTTGTAGAAATAGGTCTTTTACTTTGACCTTAAAGAGGGTGAAATTGTGTTGACCACAGCTGATTTATAAAATCAATTAAAAGGGTAAAACATTCCAAGGGGGAGAATACTTTTTTGCAGTGTGTCTGTGCATTAAAACGATGCTATTGATGGCTGCATGCTAGCTTAGCATCACACAAAAGGTTTTTCTTTCTTGAATCACCATTACCACCATACATGCAACTAACAACTGTAATCACAAATTTGTGTATCCATTTTGCATCTAGACTCTCTATTGCAGTTCTATTCCAAACTTTGCATTTATTTTATGATCTCAGAGGATCAAAAATGTTCACCTTACTTCTTCCATCTTACAGTTCACTTGACAAAAGCATTCAGAGTTCAAGCGTGAACTGTCAGGGACTTCAATTTATACAGTTTTTTTCCACTTCTTTTTTTTTCTAGAGAATCGCTCTGCCACAGCACAAAACAACAGAAGCTTGTGATATGGATAGAGTTGACCAGAAATGGCAGCAGCTGTCAAAAACTGCTGGAGGAAAGGAAGCAAAACCAACCTACAACCTTCAGTGGAGTAAAATGTCAACAAAACCTCTTGTGTACACTCTGAGTACAGACACAGAACAAAGAGTCACTCCTCTACTCATAATTGAAGTAAAAATCAAATGTCTGCAGATACACTTTCGATTTTACACTTTCTAAACACTTTGTCATTTTTGTTGTGTAATGTTGCCTGTGCTCATGATTCAATGAATCACATATGTTTCCCATCTGGGAAAATAATGTGTTTGTATTTTCTAAATAAGTCTTAAAATGTTTCTGAAGTGCTATCACCACTAACGTTCTCAAAAACTGCATCCTTTGATGATTTGTCTCAAATGTCAAATAATGGGCTCGTTTCTGACGGAGTAAGATGCTCTATTTAAAGCCGTGGCCCACAGCTATTAGGAGCATGCATGTCTACAATTTGCATTATTATACAGTAGGTGCACAACTGGGCGGGAAACCAGGCACTGAGTGCAAAGAGGATGGATTGAGTGGCTTGATTATACATGGACATGTGGGAGTAACATGAATCAAAACAATCCAAGGGTCAGCTCTCATTCCCGTTATGAACTGGGTGTGCATGCTGGCTGGTGCATTGATATTTTAGTTTTTATTCTTTTAGGCCTTGTCCACACTGAGCAGGTTTTGAAAATGATAATTGTCCTTGTCTATGTCCGCTTTTCTTTTTTCAAAAATCATCTCATTCATACAAGCCGACTCTGACTGTGCACTCAGTAGGTAGAGTCAGTTGTCTCACAATCAGAAGGTTGTGGGTTTGATCCCCAGCTCCTGAAGTCACATGTCGATGTGCCCTGGGCAAGACACTTAACCACAGTTTGCTTGTAAATGGGTATGGAAGTGTGTGAATGGGATTAGCTAATACCTTAGACTGTAAAAAGAACCGGACAAAGTTTGTGTGACATCAGCTGTCTGATTACAATATGTGAACTCAAACAGCTTTTGAAGCAGATCTGTGGTGGCCTCCATATTGAAATTGCTGTCTCAAACGAACTTTGGATCAATCTAACGGCAGACAAGAGCTCGTCCACTGAGCTCAACTTTCTGTCAGCTAAGCTAGCACAAAAGCCGTCCTTCTGGAGATAGCGTCTTCTTGTCAAGCTATCTGTCAATCAAATTAGATGCAATCAGTACACAGTGAGGTTTTTCCTAAATATAATCTAAACAATTGTGGTACAAAAAAAATACACCCCAGTACAGTCAGAGGATATAAAGACATGAGCTAATAAGACACATTTCGTTTTGTGAACAAGGCTATAGACCAGTTTATTTCTTGTGTTAAGAAAAGCTTTCAGTGTTGCTCTCTGTCCAATGCTGACAAAACTGCCGCTGTGGCTAAGTCCAAGCTAACCACACCTTAACAACTAACTCTTTCCCCCTGTTACTCTCTCAAACAGGTCGACAAAAGACCACAGACAAAAGCTTTTAGTTTTGTTTTTAGTCTTTACTTCATGCAGAACTGGGTCAAGCTCTGGTAAAAAAAAAAAAAGATGCTACACAAAAGCTGTATCCAAGCTCATCAGCACACCAGAGGAAGCCATTCGGAAGGGCTTTTATAACTAAACCCCGCCCATAGATACCGCTTCGTTCTCCTAAAATGACTCTGATTAATCAGAACAGTGTTCGGTTTGGCACAAACGTTGTGGACTGGAGCTTTCCCAGATGGATTTGCCTGATGACAGAGATGGAGTCATGGGGGAACATCTGCAAAATTTTTCATCATGACAAATTTAATCAGGCACCTGGATAAAGAACACAAGGAGGAGCATGCTGAGTTGAAGAAACGGAGCGTGGAAAAAGAAAAACAAACACTGAAACGGATGCTAAAGCAAACTACTTTAGACAGTATTTGCAGCAGTATGACTGTTAATTTCATGAAGTTGTGTATGAATGTTCTGAGGCAGCATTACTAATACTACCCTTAATTTGCACTAGTGTGGCTTTTAATTCCATGCAGTTTTTAACCTCCACCAAGGAGGTTATGTGATTGGCAGGGTTTGTTAGTTAGTTTGCTTGTTTGCAACAAAATTCAAAAAGTTAAGGACAGATTTTGATGAAATTTTCAGGAAATGTCAGAAATGGGAAGAAGTGATTAGATTTTGGGACTGATCCGGATCACCATCTAGATCCAGGATTTTTTTTAAAGGATTCTGTATTATTAGGAGATAGGGCCAATGGTGGAGGTCTGCACTCTCCAAGTGCTTTTCTAGTGTATATGAATGTTTTGAGTGGCAACATTACTGCCTTTTATTTGCACTAGTGTGACTGTTAATTTCATGGAGTTATATGAATGTTTGAGACAACATACCCTTGCATCTCTGTTAGTTTGGGGCATGGCAAAGATTGGTAAACATTGGCAAAAATGCTTGAGAATCCTTTTGTTGATACTCAGTAAACAGTACATAAGTATATACAGTAAATTAACAAGTTATTTAAGTAGACATATTGCTCCCTCATATGATCGGATCGGTGACCGGCTTATTTAAACTCACTAATCGGTGATTGGTGATTGGCCCCAAAAGTCCTGATCGTGTGAAGCCTATTGGAAACAAATGTAAGTGTGTGAGCATGTTAAAAGTCCATTTAGCAACTTTAATACCAGTTTAGTGTCTACTGTTGACATGGAAATGAAAGTGATAACACTACATACCCCTGACATCAAACAGGAGAGAAGAGTGATGTTACAAGCCAGGATCAGACAGGTTTAAAGTCGATGAATCTCCCTGTAAGTTCAACAAGAAATAAAGGTAGGCTGTAAACATTTATTTACTTGTTTTTTTCTGCTGGCTGTATTCTACAATGTATATATCAATGTATCTGTTGAGTGATGAATGAAGAATGAAGGCCATGGGTTTTCACCCTATCTACTGTTGTTGAAGCAAAATTACTTCTAAATGACACGAAACAGCCTACATGCTGATGAAGCAAAATAACTGCAAACATGAGACGTGGCTTCTGAGATATCTAAGGCTGAGTTTATTGCTAAAATGTTCTAGCTCTGCACATATTCCAGTCATCATGACCTGATAGATGAACGCAGGTGCCCTTGACAGTTACAGGTAAATGCTGTCTTTGTGGGATTATGCAAGCAAACTTTATTTAGGGCTGTGTGATAGATGAACTGTGAGCCCTCCATTAACATGTTGTCTTGAGGTTGTGAACCTTCTGAATAATATGCACACTGTAAAAGGTGTTATAAAAGAAAAACAATCATGTTCAGTGAATTGGTTTATCAAGTGCCTTGTTCTGATAAAAACTGATGAATTGCTGAATTACTGTCTAATCATGACCTGTGCTAAATGGGAACTTTCTGATAAGACAGGCCTAATAAGGAGGTGAAAATTGGACTAACAAAGTTGTCTGCAGCTTCAGCTCCAGTCTTCACAATATCAGAGATATGTGAGAGGCTGAAAGCGGCCCTACTGCTTTTTCACCTGTAAGACCTCAGTGCTTCAAGCCTCATGTGCTACTATGCCAAACATCCAGAACTTTCTATAGCTTACAGCCTACATCCTTTTCACTCCTCACTTTGCACACTTCATCCACTTCATCCTCTTCAATAAAATAACCTTGTCACATCAGTGCATTAAGTTGTTCAGAAAGAGTGGTATACCTGAAAGGTGTTTCTTACATGTGTCTCTGGGCTAGTGAAAGTCATCATTTGACTTGTAAAAGCAAAGCCTATACATGACTTCAAAACATCTACTCACTGTAAGTGGTGGAGAACATAAAGCTGAATTTATGGAAATGCATAAAAGCAATTAATGTACGTTTTGGGGAGAGAAAAAAAACCTGAAAATCCTTGTCAGTATTTACTTAGTCTGATATACTTGTAGGTACAAAAACCCAAGAATACTGCAAAAACTAAAGATAAGAAAATTTGCTAAACTAGTAGTGTCCTGAAGCGATAGTTTCAAGTGGGGTTGCTTAAGGTACCTCTCAGTGGTGAGTACCTTAAACACCCCCACAGCAGGAGGAAACAGTCAGCACTGCTCCAGTTTCTAGAGGCCAGCTCGACCCAAATAGCTGATCTATGTCATGGCATGCATTGAAATACAGGACAGGTGTAAAGTACTGCGCAAAAGTTTTAGGCATGTATGGTGCTGAGGCTTCACCACAGGGCCTGATGTGCCACCACCTGGGGCTGGGGGTCGGGAGGCATGCGGTGTGTCGACATGGTCAAGCTTGGAACACGTCGACACACGTGTCCCTCAACTGGAGTGGTGTAAATAGTACATGACTATTTTACTTAAGTAAAGGTAAAATAACTCCACTTAAAATTCACTAAAGTAAAAGTACTGATCAATAAATCTACTTAAGTAAAAGCAAAAATTATTACATTTTAAGTTTACTTTCAGTACTTAAGACTGAGTAGCTACTGAGGAGTTGTACACCATGATCTTTAACAATATGACACAGCAACAGTAATTCTTAAAAATGGGTCTCCTCTGGCACAAACAAAGCCAAGAGTCAACCTCATAGCAAGGCAATGTATACTGATGAAGAATGCGCATTATGCATCCTTTACAAACACCTTAAGTAACAGACATGGACTCTAACTCAGTTGATAAATTCACTCATGGTGCAAATGTGTCTCACATTAAAAACATTAACAATCCACCTCAAACATGACAAAAAGAGCCCCTGCTGGGATCACTGACTACAGGCAACATCCAAACACAACTAAACATTCTGCCCAAGAGCATGATGGGGAACTTTGCCTACCCTCCCAGATTTAAAATCCCAGTGAGCAGGGCTTAGATCAATTGACTCTTTAAGGAGTTTAACAGTTCAAAAACTACAAGAGTATTTTACTAAGGTAAAAGTACAGTTACTCCTGTAAAACTTAAGTCGAAGTAAAAGTACTGATTTCAAAATGTACTCAAAAAAGTGCACAAACTCAACCCCCCAGCAGTATAGTTTAGCTTCAGTAACTCCTACAAACCTGACATGCCACAGCTTCCAAGGAATGACGCGAAACATGGCAACTATAGACATGTCCGTACACGAAAAGTAAACAACTCACTACTGGTCTTTGTTCTTCTTTTAAAGAAAAAATGTCATCAAGTTCTAATAAAACTGGTGCTTTAGCAGCATCCACACTAATCTCTTCCACCATAATTGCACCGGCCTCTTGTTGCTGCTTGCATACGTCACGACTCCACCAGAAAGTTCTTTCCCCTTGCTGATTGGTCCTGTCACTTTCTAACTGGGCCCAAATGGTTCAGACAGGAGCTTTGCAAGATGGATTCGCCAGTGAGAAACAAGGATTTTACATTTACAACACAGCAGTAACATATAACCGCTGTGGTTAGCATTTAGTCACTTTCTAGCCAATATTACAAACATTTTAAAGAATAAAGATTTGTCTTTTCAGACTTCAGTAGATCACAGGGGAGCAGACAATCAAAGGAGAAAACTAACAAAGGGAAATGACTTTGCCCTGTAGAACAAAGGTAGCTAAAAAATTCCCTCCCTGCAGTATTTTTCATACAAAGAACTTTAAAGCAAAGCTGCCTTTCCACCTTCCTCTCTGCTTTGTGTTTTTCTCCAAGGAGAGCAGCCAGTTCACTCATGTCACTGTTTCTATTTAAAGGACACTGAAAAGTCCAGGAGGGGTTACAGGATAGGAGATATGACAGGTAAATACAGGTTACTCCCATTAGATCTACAATCAGATCCACACACTGCAGTAGCTGATGTGCCCTTCTGCAACGTCTCATAATATAAAAAGTAAAGGGTAGCTCTCATTTTATCAGGTATTCTGTATTGGAGAAGCTGGTATAGTCTTGTGGTTATGTCTACATGCCCCATGTACAGTGGTTATAGTCCTTGACATGGGTGACCAGGGTTCAAATCTGCAGGTCATTATCCTCTTTCTCAACCCAGTTTCTGTCGTTATCCTCTGACCTATCTCTAAGATAAGGGCATCAAATTGTATATTGAAAAGCACTTAGATAAAGTGTATGCTTACTGATTTTTTCTCACAGATAATGTAGAAGCTAAATGGTATGGGTTCCATAAATGTAGAGTACACCCATATCATTGGTTACAAAAATGGACCAAGATTCAAAGCCTATCCCGAAGTCAACCACAGCTGTTACAGGTTTAAGGGAGTTGGTGCATCTTTGATTAAGGGGTATCCTAACTTTGCAAAGCAGATGGACACGCCTGTTTCCTTGTTTCTCACTGGCGAATCCATCTTGCAAAGCTCCCATCTGAACCGTTTGGGCCCGGTTAGAAATTGACAGGACCAATCAGTGACGAGGGGCAGTACTTTCAGGCGCAGCTGAGTCGTGACGTAAACAAGCAGCAGCAAGAGCTGGTGCAGTTATGGAGGAAGAGATTAGCGTGGTTGCCGCTTAAGCACCAGTTTTATCAGAACTTGACATTTCTTCATTAAAAGAAAAACAAAGAACAGCAGTGAGTTGTTTTCTTTTAAAAAACGACAAAAGTCAAGTACTTACATATCTATAGTCGCCATGTTTTGCGTTATTCCTCAGTAGCTGCGCACCCGCAGCTTGCTAGCGGCTATGTCACGTGCTTTGTTGCTCTGATTGGCCCGTAGAGATGTGATGGACAGAACGTTCACCCAATCACACTCCGAGTTTTTTTCAAAGCCTCTGCTTTTTCTCAAACGTTTCCTATTGAAGCTTTCCCAGATGGTTGTGTGAAACAAATCCATCTGGCGTGTCAGGTTAGGCGTATCCTAGGTTGGAATAAAATCTAGATAATTAAAAGACATGACATGTCATTAATATATTACTTTATTCTGCATTACTGTATGCAGCATAACTGATAGAATAATCCATCCATCCATCTATCTTCTTCTGCTTATCTGGGGTGGGGTCGCGGAGGCAGCAGGCTCAGCAAGTCAACCCAGATATTCCTCTCCCCAGCAACACTTTCCAGCTCCTTCTAGGGGATCCCAAGGGGTTCCCAGACCAGACAGGACATATAATCCCTCCAGTGCTTTCCGAGTCTTCCCGAGGTCTCCCAGCTGGACATGCATGGAAGACTTCCAAAGGGAGTTGCCAAGGAGGCATCCTGATCAGATGCCTGAACCACCTCAACTGGCTCCTTTCAATATGAAGGACCAGTGACTCTACTCTTAGTTCCCTCCCTATTGCTAAGACTGAGCCCAGTAACCCTCTGGAGAAGACTCATTTCAACTACTTGTATCTGTGATCTTATTCTTTTGGTCATTACCCAGAGTTCATGACCATAGCTAAGGGCTGGGAGGTAGATTGACTGGTTAAATGAAAAGTTTAGCCTTTCAGTTCAGCTACCACTTATGGCTAATACAATAATGGATCAGCACAATACCTGCAGTACTGCTGACACTGCATCAATCTCCCTGTCAATCTAACGCTCCTTTCTACCCTTTCTAACCTCACTCATGAACAAGAGCCCCAGACACTTGAACTCCTTCAACTGAGGCAAAGACTCAGCCCCATCCAGAGGAAGCAATCCATGGTTTTCTGGCACAAACCTGACTTTAGATTTGGAGTGCTTTTACATCACAATTAACACCTACCCACTGATACCCTTTCACTCCAGTCACTCACTGATGGCAGAGGTTGCTATGGAGAATTGGCCTCAGTGTTAGCTAATCCCAATCATCTACATCCATACCCATTTACACACCACTGACATAGCAGTGGGAGCAAATTACAGTTCAGTGTCTTACCCTCTGAGCCACACTCATCCTGGTGCTGACCCTAAATCTGACTTCTTCAGCTGCAAACCGCTTCAGCACCTGCTGAAGGTCCACAGATGAGGAATCCAACAGAAACACATCATCACTGCAGAGGCCCTGGCACCATTGTCAGTCTATATCAAAGCCCAACCATATCTGCTTCCTTTGAAAACTAAGATTGTAAAGATTTTGAATTTGATAGTTTTGAATTTAGGATTTGAAGAGGGAAATTGGTGAGAACAATGTTCTCACAACTGAAAGGACTAATGACTGAAATTCACAGAAATCCCTCTCCAGCTTTCAAAGGAGACAATTTCTATCCCTAAAACCGACTGCTCTTTAAAAGTGAAGTGGTCCAGTAACACACTGAGGTCCTCTAATTCAGTGGGGAAAACTTCTGTGGTCATCCTTCACTCTGTTCTCAACAAGCAGAAAATTGGGCGAGGGTGCATTTTCCTCACATGGTTTAGACCCACTGCTCTGCTTAAAGGACAAAGAAGATGTGACTGAATACAAAACCAATTGAAGTGGTCACAGCGATCCGATCTGCAGGCCATAATTGTCACAGAATCATTTGATGAGCATCAACACCCTGAGAGATTTAAAAGTCCAGACACTTTAAAAATCTGTAGAGGCAAAGTGGAGTTGATCAAGTAAACTCTGGAGGACGGTCAGTTTGTAAGACTAACAAAAGGTTATCTTTTAATGTGGATTGTCAGATTTTATGTGCAGAGGTTTCTGAGATTCTCAGGATACAATCTTACTCTAAAATGCACAGCCTTAAGTAAAATTGAATGGGATTTATGTACGAACTCTCCGCTGTCCTCATAAGGTTATTACACATTATAAAGAAATTGGGCTGCATGTGTGGCTTCCTCCCACCGCCAAAGACATGCTGATTAGGTTAATTGATCACTCAAAATTGGTCGTAGGTGTGAATGTGTGTGCCTGGTTGTCAGTCTCTATATGTCAGCCCTGTCTTTAGCTGGTGACCAGACGATTAACTCCAGAGAGTTTTAGATGCTTTAGTAAAAGATCACTGACACCTTCATTCACCCGGTATAGAAAAATGGATGGAAGAAGACACTGAAAGGAGACATTGGTAACTTATTCAAGTTTTGTAGAGATAACTATTCATTTACTTTGTTTTCTAAATAGTTGAAGCTAATTTTTTCAAAGTTTACTAATGGATTTTTGTTCCGACCTTTCAAACTTCATACAGTATATGTGGGCTTGTGTTCTAATCAGTGGTGGATAGTAACAGGGGACATTACTTAAGTATTCAACTTGAGTACATTTTTCAGGTTTCTGGATTTTTTTTTGGGGGGGGGGGGGGTTAAATGTCATGCTTCTGACTCTACTACAACTTTATGAATGTTGTAAAAGTTTGCAAAGGCTGGCAATCTTTAGCCTGATTTTGGAACTGGTCTGCCTCAACCAGTCCAGGCTGACACAACCGATTAATTGTTGGAAAAACCTTAAAGTATGTAAGGTCAACATGATTATATCACTGTTCAAAATCAGGTTGGAGCCACCCTGCTAAATATTTATGATTCCAGATCAAGCTGCACCAATGGATACCCACTCTAGGCAGAATATTAAAATGCTAAAAAACATTTAACACTGTTCTTATGTCAGTAAGCTCTTGTGTTTTTAAAATTATAAATCTAAGTGCTAATGTTGCTGACCTGTATTTTGTATGCATCTATGCTTTCTTGGCTGCTCTGACAGTGCATTCAGAAAATATTAGGCTAAGCCTCCCTTAAATTTTTTTTTTTTTTTTTTTTTTTTGTTATGTTGGAAACTGATCCTACGGACGAATCACATCCCATGACAAAGTGAAACACGATTTTAGAGGGGTTTTTTTGTTTGTTTTTTTTCAAATCTATCAAAACTAAAAAACTGAAATATCACATTGACATAATTATTCAGAATTCATACCTTCTGCAAAATTGTGAAATTTAGCTCAGGTTTCCTCCATTTCTCTGGATCTTTGCTGAGATGTTTCTACACCTTGACTGGAGTCCACCCGTGATAAAATGAATTGATTGGGCATGATTTTGAAAAGCACACACCTGTCTATAGATGGGCTCTCAGCTGACAATGATATCAGAGAAAAACCTAAGCCATGAGGTCAAAAGAACTGCCTGCAGAGCTCAGGATTGTTGCAAGTCACAGATCTGGGGAAGGTTTTCCAGCATGGACAGGCTGTTTACAGTCATGCCACAGCATTTCCATCTGATTTATAATCGGACTTTAACTAGGCCACTCCAAATTCTTAATTTTGTCTTTTTAAGCCCTTAAGAGGTGGACTTGCTGGTGTGTTTGCTGCATAACTTAAGTGCTTTTGAGCTTGAGGTTGCCAAGTGATGACAAAAAATTGTCCTTCAGACCTTCTCATAGAGAGACAAATTCATGGTTCCATCAATTATGGCAAGTCGTAGTTTTACGCCAAGTGTAACATGATGCGTCATGTTATTCCAAAAAGTTCAATTTTTGTCTTGTCAGTCCACATATTTTTCCAAAAGTCCAGGGGATCACCAGGATGTTTTTTTCTGGCAAATGTAAGATGAGCCTTTGTGTTCTCTTTAGTCAGCAGTGGTTTTGACTTTGAAACTCTCCCATGGATGCAATTTTTGCCCAGTCTCTTTCTTATTGTTGAATCATTAACACTGACCTTAACTGAGTCAAGTGATGCTTGCAGGCTTTTGGATGTTGTTTTTGGGTTCTTTTGTGACCTCCTGGACAAGTCGTTATTGCACTCTTTTTGGTAGGCTGGCCACTCCTTGGAAGGTTCACCACTATTCCAAGTTTTCTCTATTTGTGGATAATGGCTCTCACCATGGTTTGCTGGAATTCAAAAGTTATAAAAAATTGCGTGGCAACCCTTTCCAGACCAATGGATGTCACCGACTTTGTCTCTCATCTATTCTTGAATTTCCTTAGATTGCGGCATGATGTGCTGCTTTTTGAGATCTTTTAAACTACTTCATTTTGTCAGGCAGGTTCTATTTTAGTGATTTCTTGATTCAAAAGGTCTGGTAGTTGTCAGGCCTGGATGCGTCTAGTGAAATTGAACTCAGCTTTCCAAAAAGAATGTGGTTAATCACAGTTAATTCATGTTTTCACAAGTGGAGTTATAACCTTTTCACATAGAGCCAGGTATGTTTGGATGGCTTTTTACCCTTATTAAATCAAATCATCATTTAAAACTGCATTTGTATTTACTTAGGTTATCTTTGTCTAATATTAAAATTTCTCTTCTTATCCTGGATAATCCAGACATACAATATGAGTACCAATGATCAAACATGTAATATGGTTTCCCCCACTTCCAGCATGTCCACTCTTTTTTCCAGCAGGTCAATTAGAATCCAACCGAGTAGTGCACTTCACTAATGGAGCACACTAAAATCTTTGACCCTCCTGATTGCACTGTGTGTCCACTAACAGTATAATGGGCTAAGAGTGCTGAACTACTCATCTACAGTAAGTGCCGGCCATTAAAAGTTAGAGGGACCATATTTAAGTCAATGTGATCTATGAGAGACTTAATAGCCACTCAAAATTTAGATTCATTCATGGCCCGGCTCTTGGGTGGCTGTAGTGGTAATTGAATTTTACTATTGTAGAGCAGATTGAATCAGGTTTGCTGTAGGTTTTCTTTTGTTTTCACATTGTGATCAATCAACTACAGACTGTTTCATGAAAGACATCAACTTCTTACAAGATCAGCAAAACCTGCACTTTTCAATACATACTAAAGATGTACAGTATAGACCGTATACAGGTGGGATTTGTTTTATGTAAAATGCTGGTGGAAAACAGCAGCTCCTCTGTTTTGTTAATACACATCTACTCAGCAAAAGTTCCTCCTCCCTCTCAGATGAAATGGACGAGCTGCCATTTTCAGGAGTCAGCTCTTCTGTCCGTCCCCAGCATGGTCAAATTCCTTCAACGCATTCGCAAAGACAAGGCTTCCTCAGCAATCCGCCGGCATAGTGGACGAGCTCAGCTCCTACCCACCGACTGGTGCTGCTATATTGAACCGGTATCTGATTCACTGACCTTCTCGCTGCCTCATGCCTTGCTAATGTAATCTAGTGCTGCTGCTGGCTCATGTCTCTGTGCCTGCAGCTTTCTCTCATACACACACAATCATGCACAAACATTCAGCTGGTCTCACATTGTGTGTGTGTCTGCCCTTTCGGTTTGTTGCTTTAACCTCTCCCCCGCTAGGACTAATTGCTGTTGGAAAATTTTTTTGTCGATATGACAACTGACTTTTGGTCTGGAAACCAAAAACACAAGGTTTTTCAGTACCTTACTTTGAGATTTTTTTCAGTGAAACACAAAAAAATTCATTTTATTTGCATAAAGGCCAACAAACCTGGTCTCCTTTTGTGTATTTTGCATCTGCTTATTTTTGCACCTGCTTATCTGTCTTTGTCTGTGTTAACAAAAACAGAGATTCACATAAAGGTTCTCAGTATTTGTGTAAATCTTGCTTAAAATAAGACATCCCATCTGCTTTATCTCCAAGAGGGTGACCAGCTGCTGTGATGGTGAATTTCTCCCCTGCTCTTCTTCTCTCTCATTTCTGATTTAATGTGCTATCTGGGGAATATGTATCACCGTTTTGCCTTGAGCCATCTAGCAGTACAATCTATAAGTCAAGCTAAGGTATAAACTCAGTCCAAACCAAGGAAGCCAGAGATCTTATTGCCACAGCCTGGCCACAAAGCATGCAGCCAAGAATCATAAATTATTACGACAGGAAGAGGAGATATGCATTTAAGTGCAAAAGAAATAAAAATAGAGGACAGAATTTGGATAAAAAGGCACTTTATATCATCCAAATATGACTATTTTCATGACAAACATTCGTACCAAAGCCTCATCATGTGGACAAACTGCACACACAGACACACACCGGACAAAAGCATTAGGAGAATTTCCTCCTACAGACTCTATAGGTGCACATACAGACACAGGCACCTAAAATGCAGGAATTTTGCATGCATGGCTGCGCTTCCCTTAGCTGTGGCCACGGTTGCTAGGCTACGGGTGATTCCAGTCTTTGGAGGGGACCTGACATTAGGGAGAGCAAATTGACCACAGGAGGCTTTAATCTGCCGTGAAACAGCAACTGGAGATCACACACGCACACATGCACGCACATCTGCCAAGAGTGCTGTATATCAACATTTACTGCTTCCTATGATAAACTCGTTAAATACTTACTACATGATCTGCTCCATGTGAGTCAAACCCTCCCGACTCACACAAACACACAGGGATGACAGCCTGGGTGTCTAAGGACTGAGTATTCAGAGAAGAACCTAAATTACCTTTTTTAATGTGTTTTACACATTAACATGTCAGTATTATCTGAATACATAAGATATAGGTAAAAAATTTAGTAAAACCTTAAAAATTCTGTCTGTGGTACGAAAAAATCTGCACATTTCTACTAGACAGTAAACCAGGCTTGTCTTTTAATAAATCCAAGAGACATAGTAATTATATTACATTCATTTCTTTGTCAATCAAAGACAAATTTAGGGTTGACCACAAAATAAATTTCTAGTAACTTCTATAAATATCCTATGATGCACAATCCTGGGCACAGAATCTGTCTAGCACATTCATTACAGGCCATTCAGAGCAACAAAACGTGTGACTTAGTGAGAGTGCACCACTGTTGATGAGTAAACCTATCGTGATCTGGTAAATTAAACTCTAGCCGAAACTGTTCAGGAGAACTGCAAAAACATCCTTCCACCAAGAAACGTGTTTAGTGTGGTTTTTGGCTCTTCTTTTATCCAGATGTTATCAAAATCTGATCAAACTACCACTATACCTGGATTCTTGCTAATCTTGCCTCTGGCAGCCATTTTTTACCAGCGTGCAGTTGCTTCAACTAAAGCAAGCTTTTAGCTTCTTCCTTAGACAAACTTGGAGTCTGGCAAATACATCTGCTTTGCAAAGTTAGGAATACAAGCAGCAGTAGTGTTGCACAATGAAGCCAATGTGGAAATACAAAAAAACTGCAATTCCTCAAGTCTCCAGTTGAGGCTGGCTCCCTTCTCCCCCATACTTCCACTAACACCCATATAAAGGGCAGATTTTGACAGCAGAAGTAAACATGTTTGCAGCCTATAGTTCAATAAACAGCTCTAGCATGATTAGTTCATGTCTTTACCAGTACACACTGTACAGGGATTATTTTTTATAACTCATCTCCTGATTGTGGTAAAGGTGAGGGTCATGCATAATTCAAGCATAGCTAAACTGACTGACAGGCAGGTGCATTGCAGCTGTTTCTTAGCAGGCTTAAGGCTAACCTTGGCTGTGCCTCTATGTCTAGGTTGATAAGAGTTCAGCTGAGACAACAATTCCAATATGGCAGCCACCATCACTGGGCTTCTTTGCTTTGCTTTGTAAACCAATGAATGACATCACTGAGACTACATCTTTATCTTGTACGGTCTGTGACTGTACATGGTAGAATCACTCCCAGTCAACTGTAATTACATTGTCTTGTGCCATGAGTATGTTACTTCTTATGGGGTTTCTTTCAGGTTCAAATCTCCCTGCCTCTTTATTCTTGGCTTCAGAATTAGGGTAAGTGTGTTATATGATTGTCTTTGATGCCTCAGCAATGTACTTAAGGACCTGATCATGTCCCCAGCGACAATTCCACTCAGCACAGTCTCTTTTGTACAAGCTTTTCGGGATATTCTTGATTATTAATTCGTGGTACTTCTGGCTTATATGGGAGTTTATATGAAAAATTGAATTGCCTTGGTGGCACACACTAATATTCATAATTTGCACCCTGTGAGTGAAAGTCCTCCATTATTAGTTATTATTAGTTCCAAATGGAGTTCAAGGATTCATTAAAACAATTAAAAAATATGGAGGAGTTGATTGTGCATTAAATGCATGATATATACATTCTACCATGAGGGGCTCTTAGACAGAAAAATAACTACATAAGAGTACTGCTGAGCTCGACCCAGCTCTGCTGTTTATTTCTTGTTTGAAACTGAGGACTCCATTCAACAAAAATGGCACCAGATGAATGAATTTCAAATAATGAGGATGAAAAGTTGTTAAAAGTGGCCTTCCTGGTTTGCAATATGAGCTGCATGTAAAGCATTATTGGATCATTCACATGATTCATGACACAAACTAGGAAGGGACTTTTGAGAACTTTTCTACCTCATTATTTGAATTGAATAATTCATCAACCAAAACAAAATGTCACCAAAATGCACTGAAACACAGTTTTTAATGAACAGAGTCCTCAATTCAAAACAAGGAGCCGGGGGGTCGCATCCTATGCTCCTATGGTACTAAAACAAGAAGTGCCCATCAATGTGCCCTTTCAGTGTACAGTGCCGATTCGGGTGCCACTGTAGAAGATAAAACTGAATAAAGTGCCTTTAAAGGTGCTCTTCCAGTGGATAAAAAGTGATGAACCTGCTTCTGTTCCCTGACCAAGCTTTGGTATATTCCACACTGCCAGTGACAACTGCTTAGGTAGAGCAGCCATTCTCCAAACTTGTGATTACGCTGAAATCCTCATTCATGTATCTTAAGATGAACTGAATGGCTAAATAGTTTATAATTCTTGTTCATTTAATTACAGAGGTATAGTATTATGATCACATAATTAAAAAACATTTAATCTGAGTTCTAGAGATTTACATTTTTTGCCATAATTTTTGCCACAATTTTTTTGTACCCTGGTATTCCACCACAAACAGCAGGTGCATTTTAATTGATTTTGCCCCTGCCCCTCAGACATCCTGAGTCAGGCCCTCCTAACAACCCACAAAATGTGAAATAAGCCAACACAGTTCTTTGACCATAGTCTACCATTGGCTGAAAACATGAAATCTGATAGTCCGTTCTGAGGGCGCACTCACACCAGGCCATCCGTACCATGCCTGGGCCCGTTTCAGCCTTAAGTCTGGTACGTTTGACCAGTGTGAGTACAATCGTTCCGTGTTTCAGCGTGGCACGCTTCGCGGCCCCAGCACGGAAGGATGAGGTGGGCCTAGGCACGGCACCGATGCAAATGAAGGAGCACAAGCATGGGAATGTGACGTAACATTAAGTAACAACAAGAGGACCCACTTCAGAACACAGAGAGCACACCAGACAGCAGCTGCATGATAGAGACAGCAGGATCTTTTTCTAGAGAGAGAGAGATCTATTTATTTTTTCTCATTGTATTTCAACAAGTTACAAATATTTTATCAGAGCTGAAGAATTTAACTTAGATCCTGGTCCAGTCCACATTTCTGACCAGTTTCTTGCAAAGCCCGGCTTTGACAACTGTGAGAGTATTTTTGTTTTATGAAATAAAGCTTCTTCCCTTGTTTGAATGACAAACAGCAGCTCACAGACTAACAAACACCTTTCATCCTCCGTACGTAAAGGAGACTACAAAATACACAGACAAGTGTGTGTCAGGGTTAATATCATGGCTGATTTAACCTCTCTTATCATAAAATTATAATGCCATACTATCATCCACTTAATTCATTTACCTTTAATTCTATTTAATGTTGTCAGCGAAACTGTGATCTTGATCGCTGACATTTGAATGGATCATTGTTTATTAATCCTGTGGCGTTTTCCCTTCCAGCTCTCATTGGATAGTTAAAATTGCTCTCGTCACAGTTAAAAAAAATCTTTTATCTGAACATTTAATCCTGATCTGGACACAGGCTGTCCTATGACATGAGAGCTTGTTTGGTGCAGCACTAAAAGGCAACCAAATTTACACAGAGAGATGGCATAGTTCATGGCGCACAAAGGAATGCCAGGGGGGATTCAGTAATGACTTTAGGGGCTCATACGAGTTAAAAAGTCAGGGTTTCAATCATCAGAAGTGCCTGAAACTCTGATTAGGCTCCAGATTATATGCTATGAGCTTTAACTCTCTGCTATGAACCCCTCTTTCTCCTCACTAGGCTCTGTAACGTAGTTAACGTAGCCTACTGATCCCAGTACAGGTGAAATAACCCCGGTGTCAGATCAGATATCGTATTAATATGTTGCTACTTTACAGCCTAAAAACAACACTTGTGTGTACTGAGTCAGCAACATGTATAAATTCCTCAACAGAGGATTCTCCCTGTGATGATGTCGGCACGTGACATATCAGGGCCCAGGCCTGCATGTGTTGAGCAGTGTGAGTGCGGGCCAAAGGGGGAACAGGGCAGGGGGTCAAATGGGCTTCACCACGGTTTGAATATAGCATGGTACGAATGGCCTAGTGTGAGTGCGCCTTGAGTCAGCGCTCCTTGTGATGTCATAATGGGAGTCATGATAATAATACCTGACCCGCAACTGGTTTCTTCACCCACAATTGTCCTCATGTTGGCACACCCATGGAAGAGAGGGGCAGGCTAAGACAGAGCTCATTTGCATTAAAAGGGGCACACCAAAACCAATCATTATGAGAAAGTCTGTTCAGAAGTTGCTGGGTCAAAAACTTTTCTGGTGCTTGATCCACATTATATCTTGACCAAATCAGAAAACAGGCATTTTATTAAAACCATAGGATACTGTCTTTAAAGGTGGGAAAAGGTTATGATATGTCACCTTAACAATAGGGTAAATCTCAGGATTACATAACCCATTTTTAAAACTACATACTTGGGGCCTGTATTAGAGGCAGTTAAAACAAGTGCACTTTGAGCTTAAAGCCACAGATGTAGCTTTGACATAAACGCTTTGGTGTTGTGCAAGCATCTTTGATGAGGTCAGTTCCCTCTGTCATCTCAAATTCAGTTGAATCTAAATGGATGAAATGTCGTAATGGGTTCAGGGTTCTTTTCCTGCTCCAGACACTGACATTACTTTGATAATCTCTTTAACGTATTCCTGCTCAAACTCTTAAATTTGTTTCAATTACCGTGTATTTGACCATTCCCTCCCTGCCTGCATTATCTAGAAGTCTCTTAAATGCTATCAGATTTAATTGCCAGTGCAGATAATTCTGCTTTATGAGTATAACCCATTCACCCCTGGGGTATATCAATCCTAATGCATCTATTAAAGTCTGCCTGTGACATTATTATGATTAGTCACTTTGTTGTTCCTGGCCTGGAACAGGACAAAATCTGAATATGAATAAAGAAATATTGACACCATTATCTACTGTCGCCGACCATTAATCACTACTAATCTCCATAACTGTGATATTAAATGTATTCATGTGTCCTTTTTGGATGTTCTCACCTTGTTTTGGAGAAACAGATGGTATCAAGCACTGTTAAATAATTATTCCTGCGAGAATGTCACTGTTGTTTCTCTGATGCAAAAACCTATTATTCATGAATTTAAACTCATTTGCCTTTCATGTTTGGGGATTTGCCGTAACAAAACAATTCAACAGGGAATGCCCCTGGAGGAGACTTAGTGGTTACAATGAGCTTCACATTTTCACTTTTATAACAGTTTTGTCTCCTAAAAAAAAAATCAGCCATTTATATCCTGAAACTGGATTTATTTGTGTTGGAGGTACATCAAAACAACTACATTGCCCTTTCACCTGACAGAGAATAGCTGGACAAACAACCCCACCAAGTGGTCAGGTGTGTCATATCCATATCCCTATATTAGCTCATGCCTCATTTACCTGAATAATTGGGTAACAATTCATATTTATTAGTGATTAATAATCTCATGAACCTTAGAAAACTGGAAGTAGAACAAAGCAGTCTATTCTCATTTACTCGCTGCTAACCAGCAGAAACTTTGGCCCCAAAATCTGGCATTACTTGAACAGCTGTATCCTACTGAACTCTTACTAATGTTTTAGTGTTACACTGAGTGGAAGAAGATGAACACTGGGCACTATGGTGGAGTTAAAAAGTACTAAACTTCCTCTGCATCTCTTCAAACATTTTAGAGCTAGCCTAAAGGTATTAAAATTACAATACGTACGACAGACACACCATATTTCCAGTCCTTAGGGAAAGGCAGAACATTTTCACCAGCATCACATCCCCATTTTAATCTCTCACATCTCCTCCTACAAAGAGTAATAGAGTTTGATGCGCTCCCATGAATTATTCATTCAGATGGTTATTCTCTTCACTTATATTTTGTCATTTACTTTAGATGCTCATCTTACAAGAAATCTCTACGCTCCCAGCAGACTAAAGAATTGCCTCTCTCTCTCGCGTTCTCTCTTTTTGGAAGCGACAGGTGATTTTCCATCAAAAATCAGTCTGAACCATCATGACAGCTAAAGGATCATATTAGTAGTTGCCCTACATCACAGAAGTTGAAACAACAACATGGAGACATAGGAGAGGAGTGGTGGACATTTGTGAACAAATTATTGGAAAACCAAAATTAGTTCTTAAGAAGAAGATTTTTTTTACACGTGCAGAATCTGTAACTGACATCAAAGATATCTTTACTTTCCCTAAGGAGCAATTTGTTCTACAGCCAGCAGCACCACACAAACTATGTCATAAACAATGAGAGGCAAGAAAAGGAACTGTAAAATGCAGCATTAAAAGAGAGGGAAATGGCTGAAGAAAAGTATAACAGTTCCTGTAAAAAAGTATTGCCCCCTTGGATGTTTTGCCCTTTTACTGATGTTATGAATCAACTGTGGCCAGTATAATTTGGATTTTTTGACAAAAAATACCCCAAAACCCTCTTTCATTGTCAAAGTGAAAACATTTTTTTTTTTACTAAGTAATGTCAGTTAAACAAACAAATGTAATGCAAAATAACTGACAACATAAATATTCACCCCCCTTTAAAGTGACTGATTTAATTCTACAGAGGTAGAAGGCAACTGGTGCTAGTAGTATCACAATTAGTGGTATGGGAATCACCTGAGTGTAGTGAATGTGTGTAAAGACACCTGTGTCTGGAAGGTCCAGTCACTGGTTAATCAGTATTCCTGGCTACCATTAAACCATGAAGACAAAAGAACACTCCTAGCAACTCAGAAAAAAAAGTTTGATGAAAAGTACAAGTCGGGGAATGGATGCAAAAAATAAATAAATAAACATTCCAAGGCACTGAACATCCCCTGAACTTAAGTTAAATCCATTATCAAGAAATGGAAGGGGAGGTCAATTCAGGAGAAAGCTTCACATATTCTTCACCTACAGAATGAGTTACAACCAACTAACATCATATTAGGTATCCGTCCATCAGGAACAGGAAAAGAGGAAGATAAATACTTGTACCCAATAACACGCATACCAGCATTAAAGCAGATCACAAGGCACTGGATGGATATTAAACCACCATCAGTTAATGCTTGGAAATTAACAATGGATGGCATTAAAGAAATGGAAGAAATCCCTACATGCTGAGAAACTGAGGAGAGGAATTCATAAGGAACTGGAGTAAATGGGTCCAAGAATTAGATAGAACTGAGAGATGGACTAGAATATGTAAAAAAAAGTGTATAAATATGGCAGGATGAAAGAAATGACAGAAGAAACTTAACATGTACGTCAAAGCCTGCGATAAAGTATTAAAAAAAAAGAAAGAAATGGAAGGGAAGGAATATGGCAAATCTGCCTAGATCAGGCAGTCCTCACAAACTGAGTGAAGAAGGATACTAGTGAGAGAGGCCAAGACACCTATAACTACTCTGAAGGAGTTACAAGCATCAGCAGCTGAGATGGGAGAGACTCTGCATACAACAACTGTTGCCCAGGTTCTTCACCTGTCAAAGCTTTATGGGAGGAGGCAGAGACACAGCCACCCTTGAGGAAAACTTGTATTAAATCTTGACTTGAGTTTGCCAAAAGGCATGTGGGAAATTGCATGGTCAAGTGGAACAAAGTTCTTTGGTTTGAAGAGACCAAAATGGTGCTTTTTGGCCATCAGACAAGACGGAAAACACTGCGCAATAGCGCAAACACACCATCCCCCCTGTGAACCACGGTGGTTGAAGCATCATGCTGTGGGGATGCTTCTTGCCCTGGAAGGCTTGTAAAGGTAGAGAGTAAACTGAAAGCAGCAATATGTAGGAAAATCCTGGAGGATAACTGTATTCAGTCTGCAAGAGAAGAAGATTTATTTTCCAGCCAGAGAACAACCTAAAGAATACAGAGAAATGTACACAGAAATGGGTTAAAGACAAAAAGGTGAATATTCTGGAGTGGCTGAGTCAAAAGCCCAAACCTCAATTCAATAGAGAATTTTTGGCTGAATTTGAAAACGGCTGTTCAAGCCTGATCCCCGTGCAACCTGACAGAGCAGTCTGAGAATAAACCTTTTGTTTATACATAGGGAGGGTCCCCTGGATGGACTCCGCGTATAGTTGGATTTTTGCATCTTGAACGTTTCCACAATACTGGAGAAGGGAGTAAATAACAGTTTAACATTTTTTTAAAATCCCACTGGTTGCCACGATTACCACCAGAAGTGGGCATAACAAATTTAGAATCTGACTGTTAGATGTTGCCAATATTCCCTAATTTTACACACAAGCATAAGTCAAGCTGTTTCTAGCTATGCCATTAGCATAAATAAACTAGAATGGCTGTCTGAGGCGGCAGACCCACGCCTAAGCAGCGCCACTGAGGAACTCACACTCCTATTGATTACTATCATGTTCAAAATCTCGAAGTCAGAGAAAAAAACAAAAGGGTGCACGGATCATCACCAAAATCTAATCGATTCTTCCCTGTCACTATCCCAATATTCCCTGAAAGTTTGGTGAAGATACAACTTTCTGTTCTCGAGTTATCTTGTACACATACAAACAAACAAAGATATGGAACCCTTTACATAACCCCCTGCCGATTTCATCAGCATGGTTAATAATTATGAATCTCTACTACATAGAAGCTAGGGAAAGGCGTTTCTTTAAAATTCATTTGTAGATCTTAGCATTGCAGACAAAACTAAAGAGTTTTTGCATGCTTGTCCTGCCTATTGATAAGATGTATCTGATGGGAGATGATACAGGCCAGCTTAGTTTGGTTTATCCAATCAAGGGTGTATCCAGACAATACAATCTGTTTAAACAGTTCTGAGCTTAAACACTTGAAAAGTCACTCCAAAATGTGCCTGTGATTTTGCAGCATGTTTGGAGAACATGCTTCAACAACCTGTTTCTGTGGTTTTAATTGCACTGACCCAGAGCAGACTAAAGAGAATGTAAGAACAAATTTAATTAAAGACAAATTAAACATTGTCATAAAAACAGTCAAAATTACAATTGTGCACCTAGTGATTGTTAATTAATAAATACATTCACATTCATGAAGCTGAATGGTCAGTTAGCGATCCACAGCAGTTCAAAGATAAAAACTCCTTCACAGTCTCCACATTCTGTCTATTTATTACAACAACAGACGGGTGATAGTGGGATTACGCCTAAAGTCCACTGTCATGTCCTTAATAATGGATATGTTAATGTCCAAAAATGATAACTCTCACCCTCATTAAATCTAGATCAACTGAGGATACTCAGTCTTTTAAGTTATTCCACTCCTTTCTGAGAATTCAGCTCAAGATTTGTCTGATGTTCCTTTTATCTGAGATACTCCAAACCAAAGGTCTCTCTTCATGACTCCCTGATGCACCTTTACAGATAACTGTTTATGAACTGACACAGTAGTGCTTTTTAAAAGTCGTATTGCACTTTCATAAAGGTAGGGTACTCACATGAGACACATTAGAAAACAGTATGCTCAAAATATGGGCAGTAGAGGACAAAATTTCCTGACATGTAGTATCGGGGAAAAACGCTGGATTAGCCTCAGGCATCACCTGCCTGTAAACACTGATAGGTTTTAAACTTCATCCCTGCAGCTTATAATGAAATATTGAGTAATTAACTGTGTATTTGATGGTCAATGTCTATTCCTATTGCTTAATACATGGAGCAGTTTAAAAATAGAGTAGATATCCCAGTGGCATCCTAAAAGCTGAACGCCTTTTAAGAACCCCACAAAATAGTGATTAATAGCTGTCAAAAATGAGTGTAAATGTTTGGCTAATTTCATCATAACCTGAATTATAAGTGTGGCTGACATAGCAGCGTGACAGTTTTGAGTAAGGAAAAGAGTCCCAAGATCTTTTAATAAACTACTTTCCAAATATTTTTAATAAAATTTCAGTCAGGAACATGCTCACAGGTTGGTGTGTTAATTCAACTATTTATTGCAGAATGGTAATTTTGCCTGGCATTGAAGGGTAAAAGATACTCCCTGTGTACCCAAAGCAGCATGCTTTGACTTTCCAGGGAGAATGTTGCTGAAAATCCCCATACAGGGGTGCAACAATGGTTTAGGGCTAGAAAGAAAGAGGCTAATGCACATGTACATGTACGTACATATCGCGTACCATACAAAATTTTATATGTATATTTTGCAGTAGGAATAAGTGATGTTACAGTATAGAATGTGGTAGACATTACATCACTAGAGATGAGAACACACAAAATATAAAAAAGAAAAAGAAGTAGGGCGAAGTTGCCATTTGATTCTGTTTTTAGTTGACTTTCAAGTTTTTTTTGAGGTTTTCAAATTTACTATTAAACACTTTAGTCAAGAAAGCATATGTTACAAAAATATAGCTTTATAATTTCATAAGCCTGATCATTTTTTTTTTACTAAATCAATTAGTTTGTCAGCATGGTTTGATCAACAAATGCCTCTCAGCCAACCTTCTATAGGTCATAGAAACCATCACACGAAAGGTACAACATTTCAACTGATGGACAAAAAGCCATAACTGTTGACATTATGGTCATAGTTCTGCATTCTTTAGCTTGAGATGTTTCTTCTACAGAGAATAGCTGTGTTTTTGAAGCTCCTTTGGTGGTTCCCTGCATGAAAATAAAAAGCTCTAAAGATAAAACTATATCAGGAATATAAAAATTTATATGCATGTTTCTGCACCTCAATATATTTTTGCAGTCTTTTCTGCAGTCTTCTTGAACAGCCACATATGTAATTCAAGCTAAATTAAAATAAATCCAATTTTTGACAGCAGTTTGTCTTTTATGTGATTGTGCAGTGTTGAAATGTAGTGTGCAGAAGGGGGTACAGTCTTGATTTATGTCCAACATTTTGAAGCAACCCATCCAGCTAAGGCGTTAAAAATGTCTGTTATCAACTGTTCTCGCACATAATTTACACCAAAAAATAGGTATTTTTGTTTGCATTTTATTTGCAAATTATGTTGTGAAGTTATGAAGAGGAAAGCAAACTGATAAACAGTGGCACCACTCAGTTCAAAACACTAGAGAACAGCAAAGTGTGACGCACACAGCTCTTGCTCTGAATGGCTTATGCTGGTATTCTTACCTAAACAAACACCTTACAACAAAGGTATTCAACACGTTTTAGCCAATTAGATGCAAAGGAAAGTGGGTCATACCTTTAACCAGGGAACAAAGAGCAGCATGAATGATGTGCAACAGAGGGGTCTCTTTCACTCTAAGGTTGTGTACAGCATAAACTATTTACTTCCTTAAAGTAGACTTCCTGATTGTGTTACCAAAGCAGAATGGTTTACACGACACAGATTTAACTGCCATTTTTTCTCCAACTGTTCCTATAGAAAAGGTGTTGGTTGGCAAGTTAAACGACAGTGAGAGTATGGAGCACATAACAAGAAATTACTGCAGAGAACTGCATTGAAAGATAAAAGTTTGCTTAACTGCTGCAGCAGCCACCACAACTTCAGCACCATGGACAGCTCCATTCAGACTCACACAAGAGAGCGTCAAAGAGCAATCATACCAACCACTGAGAGCCAGAATACAACAAGATGACAGGATGTGCTGCTCTTGATGAAAGAGTATCACATATAGGATACTCTTATATGCATAATGCTGTTCAAAGTAAGCATTATAAGCTGTGGAATCAAACTAAACACTAGGAAAGGCTGCAAATTATCAAAATCCCTCAACATGTAACAGTGCACAACATTACATTGAGCACAGGTTTTACCCCTGAAGGAGCCTTTTCTTTGATCTGTTTTGTCTAAATAAAGTCCTAAACATTCAGCAAAAAAAACCTTTTCAAATTGGACGCAGAAGCAAGCATAGACATAAAGAGATTCCGGGTCATGACACTCCTCCTTGTTGATGCATTGTGATGCTACGGTTTGATTGTTAAAGAAGCATGGGTGCAATTTATCTGTCCTTTTCTAAAATATCAAAGGGCCAAGAAGATAAGTTTCCCCCTTACATTCTCAAAGATTTTTTTGTGGTTTAGTATCTGCAGACATTTAGATATCCTGCTTCTGACGTCAAGGTTAAAATTGATCAACCTTGTCTTCCAGAATTCGTTCAAACTTTTTACTCACAAGAGCAGGTAAAGAATGGAGCTGCTGACCATCCATTCTCTCCCTGGTTTCATGACATACTAAATAAACGTCATTTTACTTTCTTTTGTTCAACCAAATTTGTAAGGAGTGTCATTGAAGATGCCAATCAAACAGCAACTTTGGTACATCACTGTCAATTAAAGTTGATTAACATAGAGAAACAGCTGTCAAAAAACATCTCTTGCAATAGTGGTTACAAGGTTTGGGACTGAAAGTGTCGCACGTGGGTGTTTTCAATGGGTCATGATTCTGTGCCTGGAAAGAATGTACAAAGCCGTTATTAGGCACAGATCTGTACAATTGATTTTACTCCTTTTCCCATTGATAGCAAGTAAACTTTGATAGTTTTCCCAAGAATACAGTTTACTTACCTTCTTATCTTGGGATAAACAAGCTGGTTTTCCCAAGAGATTGAAGGAATTCCTCAAGAAATGTTACATTTCCAGATAATCACAGGAAAACTGGGTAAAATGTCAGCATTAGGGCTGTATAAGCATAAGTGCAATTAATTGATGTCCATAATTAGTGCATTAACTTTTTTAGTCACAATTAACTGCATGCTTCTTTGCACCTTTTAGCACACTTTGGTTAAGGCACTGCAATGTCTCCTGGCAGACAAAGTTATGCAAAATAAGTCCATCACTTCTCCAGTTTGTCTCATTTCACTTTAAACAAGACTAAGTTAAAACCTAGTATTTGGCTGACCGCAACTATCTGGGTAATGTAGTTGTAATGCCTGACTGAATTATGTGTTTTGGCAGAGTGATTGGTTTTTGGGGTGTGTAACTGTGCCGTCCCTTATGTCTGTATAGGTTAGAATTGAAGGATCCCAAAAGCTGAAAACATAAAGCCTGTTGGCAGTAAACCACTAACCTGAAACACCAGATAGACTGTTTCATATATCCATTGCATGAATATATACTATATTGCCAAAAGTATTCACTCACCCATCGAAATAATTGAAATCAGTTGTTCCAATCACTTCCATGGCCATAAAATCAATCAATCCATACAAAATCAAGCACCTAGGCATGCCTAACCCTACAGAGCATGCATTTTACCTGCTAAAGAGGAGACTGAAGGGAGTAACCCCCCAAAACAAACAATGACTGAAGGGGCTATGGTGAAAGCCTGGACAAGCATGGGTCACAGGCTTGGTGCAGTTACTGCAAGCAAAGGATCTTCAGCTAATATTGTTATTCACATTAACCTATTTTAAGTCTATCTGTTCCAGTACTTTTGATCACATGTAAAATGTGGTGTTCTGTTACAAGTAATGCTATCTTCTAAGTTGTGTATCAGATCCTGATGTAAATATCTGGAAATCAAAGCTGAAATTATGATCTCTTGTCTCATATTCATCTTTTGATTAAAATAATTTCATTCTACAGCAAAATCAAAGGAATTTGCCTCAGTGCTCCAATAATTTTTTTTAGGAGAGTGTACGTGCCTTGGTCTCTGTAGTGATGCACTCCACAAACATGTTTGTTGGGTTCCCTTGTTTGGTCTGTCATGTTTGGTTCCATTTGCGGTCAAAACATGACATTTTCATTTGAATCAAGTCAATTGCCTATAAGGAGGTGGTGTTGGGTGAAGAGGCCTGGCTGGGTGAGAACCACTGCCTTGTAATGATTGCTGAACTTTCCCCTTTTATTTATTTAACTTTTGCGCTTGGATGTTGTATTGTGGGACATGAAGGCAAATTAACAGCAATGAATGAACCAGTGTTCTAGTTTTTGCATACGCCTTACTTTTAATGAATGTGTTTTGGTCCCTCCTTCACTGTGAACATGCAACAAACTTAAAGCCTGCTCAGATTTAAGGTGCTTGTGGATGTGGGACACAGCTGCAGTCCAGTTGCTGAACATGTTTTATTGTGCTAATATTGCCACTTACTATTAAAAGCATTTGCTGGCATAAGAGCAGATACGTTCTCTTGTTGTGCTTTCTTTCCAGTCTAAACCTACTTAGACACTGAATAACAAGGAATGATGCACTGATCAGCTCTGTACTTCAGCTGTCCGTACTATGACTGAAATCTGAATTATGCTGGCCTCTGTTGACACAGGATGCAGCAGGTTATTGACCTTCCTCACTGTGAGCTCCATCTACATCCTCTGGCTTGCTCTCTTCTGCTGCTTTCTGTGTCTGAATGAGATCAGCATCTTCATGACCTTATTAGAGACAGAAAGGAGGAACAGTTTGTTTGTTTGGTGACCATATGGCCCCATTAGTAGGGTAACGACCCTGCAGTCCCTCCAGGACACACACATGCACACACATTTCTGAATTTCCTTGTATGGGTGTGCATAATGACCTTGGAGACCCTCCAGGACACTTAACACTGCCCCCAGTGGCCACTTACACAGACGAAGCTTCTCCATGCATCATTTGACCCACGACCATCACTTAGACTGTAAAGCTCTCTCTCTCAGACACACACACACAAACATAAATAGCCTTTTTTGCATAAAAGTTTGCTGGTCATTTTGTCCATCCACTCATACACAGTATACTTTCCTAAAAAACAAACGTTTATTAAGTCTTACAAAGGACAAATGAACAGGGGTCAATTATGACGGTGCTCCCAGCATTCTAAAACACCTGCACGGCCAGGTCAGCAGAAAACACAAACTGTCAGCTGTTGCAATGTTTGTGCTTGTCGTTGGCATCCTTCTAAGGTGTAAACACAGAAACAGAGGTCAACCTGTCGCTAACGTCCCGAGCTGTTGTTTCTGATGAGTGAAGCACATATTAAAAACTTCATTAGCATTCTAAGATAAGCTTAACCTAAATGAGTGTGATGTGCTAAAAGTGACAGAACCCTTTTTAATGTCAAAGCGAAAACAGATTTCTACAAAGTAATGTCAAATAAAAATATGTTATACAAAATAAGTGACTGCATGGATATTCAACCCTTTCAAGTCAGATTTAGTAGAAGCTTCTTTGGCTGAAATAACAGCACTGAGGCCCTGTCCCAGTGGAGACGGATTCAGGATTATACCCAGAAGCTTTATGTCGTATTGGCATCCACACGGAAATGGTGTTTTGGGTGACTGTAAACGATACTTTTGAAAACAGGTCCCAGAGTGCACAAATCTGTAAATGACTACCGTTTCGTCTCCATGTGGAGGGCCAACCGCATCTTTCTCAAAACAATTACGTCACACAAAGCGTAGCTCTCTTAAGACACCTGCGCGGGTACAGGGTAGTGTTGGAGCTGCAGAAGCTACTAAGCTTGTTATGGCTTTTACACTTGTAGACTTTTAGACTGGCTTTTATACTGTAGAAAGAATTGGACAAACCCCGTGTGACGTCAGTCGTCTGCTTACAATAGGCAGACTCAAACGGCTCTTGAAGCCAAACCATGGAGGCTTCCATATTGAAATCGCGGTCTCAACCGAACTTTGGATCAACCTAACGGCCCGCCCACTAAGCGTGACTTCCTGTCAGCCTGCTAGCTAGCATTCCGGTTGACAGAAATGGAGCCCTGCCTGCCGAGCTATCTGTCAATCAAATTACATTCTTCTTTGCAAAACTGCTCAAGCTCCATCAGGTTGCACAGTGTTAACAAATTCTCTATTGGATTTAGGTCTGGGCTTTGACCTGACCAAGACAGAACATTGACCTTGCCGTCTTTGAGCCAATTCTGTATAGCTTTCGCTGTGTGCTTTGGGTCATTTTCTTACCGGAAAATAAATCTTCTCCCAGGCCATAAATCTCTTGCAGACTGAATAAAATAGCCTGCCAGGATTTTTCTATATTTAAGCACATTCATTAGATGCTGAGAAGAATCCCTACAGCATTATGCTGCCACCACTGTACCTCACAGTGGGGATGGTGTGTGGTGATGTGCAGTGTTTGGTGTCCGCCAAACATAGCATCTTGTCTGATGGCCAAAAAGAAAGTTCTTTGGTGTCATTAGACCAAAGAACTGTCTTCCACTTGACCAGGGTGTCTGCCACATGCTATTTGACAAACTTTAGTTAAGATCTGATACGAGTTTTCTTCAGCAGTGGCTTTCTCTTGTCCACTCTCCCATAAAGCTTTGACTGGTCAATAACCTGTGCAACAGTTGTTGTACGCAGAGTCTTTATCATCTCAGCTGCTGAAGCTTGTAACTCCAGAGTACTCATAGGTGTCTGGGTGTCCTCTCTCACTTGCCTCCTTCTAGCGCAGTACCATATATAACTGGACTTCAGCAGATGTTCAGTGCCTTGGAAATGTTTTTGCATCTATTCCATGATTAATAGTTTTCAGTTGCCTTTTGTCTGAGTGGCTTGGAGTGTTCTTTTGTCTTCGTTGTGTAATGGTAGCCAGGATAATCATTAATCAATGACTGGGCCTTCCAGACACGTGTATTTATACTGCAATCAATTGAGACACATTCACTGCATTCAGGTGATCTCCTGCTGGACCTGTGATGAATTACGTCAGTCACTTTAAAGGGGGTGAATCACTTGTTTGACTTTGAAGGTCACATATATTACCCTTCTAAGATAAGTTTATATTGTTCTCAGAGGTCCCCAAAACATGCCTGTGAAGTTTGTTGCTGGAAAAAAACAATCCAGTAAAGGATTTGTGTGTGGCTAAAAACCCTCTGTTTCAGCCCTGCTGAAAAGCTGTTTCTGTGTTTGTAAAACACCAATTGCAGCCCACAGGATGATATTTTGTGGTCCCCCACTTGACGTCTAACTGTAGTGTTAGTGTGGCCTGCACCTTTTAGGCACGCACACTACAGCCTCAGCTACAAAATTCAACTAGTTTCCACTGCCAATTAACAACACTGCAGCTTTAAAGCCAACAAAAGGGTTAAATTATACTGTATTATATCCATAATATGAATAAGAATTAAGAGATAAGAACAAGAATTTAAAATAGGTTTCTTAATCCCCAAATGCATTTAATTAACACATTGCAGCCAAAAAAACACTCTTTTGGCGCGCCGGTAGTCGAGTGGTTAAGGCGCATGCCATATACGCAGGTGACCCGGGTTCGAATCCGGCCCGTGGCACTATTTCCTGCATGTCTCTCCCCGCTCTCTCCCCTGTTTCCGACTCTATCCACTGTCCTATCAAATAAAGGCAAAAAGGCCAAAAAAAATCTTAAAAAAAAAAAAAAAACACTCTTTTGATGTCTACATAATAAAACAATCTAATGGTTGTTATTGTTTTGGGCGAAGGCATCAATGAGTTTCACTTGGTCCAGGGCTCGGGTTCTGTCTGAGTTTAGTGACAGCAGTACCAGTTTGCTGGTCTGAGAGTCTCCGCTGCCATTCCTCAACTCATTCTTCAAACGAGCAGACATCACAGCTCACTGATTTGACAGGAAGGGTCAGAGATATGGATAGGAGTTTAAATAAGTCTATAAAGGCATCCAGAGGGTTTTGCCTTGTAAACCAAACTTCTTCTCCTAAGTGGGATTAAAACAGCTGCGCTCAGGATGACAAATGTTTTCCCTGCGTAACTGTCCGTCAGCCACAAACGCAGAAATCGTATTTCATTTTGGTGAGTGACTCAGTTCAATCTCCTGACTGATTTACTCCCTCATTATTACAATCTGTAATGCCAAAATAATATCAACTATCTTATAATATCAACTTCTATTTACATATGATTTAATTTTATGACAACAAGAAGTGAAATTGTGGTCTTGATCACTTAAGTTTAAACGGGACATTGTTTATAAATCCTGTGGTGTATTTAACTCCAGCTCTCATCAAAGAGTAAAAATTCCTCCCCCGATAAACGATAAACGATAAAAACAATACTTTATAACTGAACATTCAATCCTAATCTGTACACAGGCTGTCCTATGACATGAGAGATCAGCATGTTTAGTCTTGATGCAGTGCTAAAATGTATCCAAAACGCACAGAGATGCCCCAGTTCATCATGCATGCAGGGATGTCAGGGGGAATCAGACAGAGTGGACATGCAGAAGAACGACTGTAGGACTGATACATGTGTTTAAAGTCAAGTTTTCACTCAGCAGGTGAGGGTTTACAGCTATATAAGCAGTAATAGCACAGCAGGGTGATTAATCTCCGATTAATCAGTGGATTCTAAAAAGATAAAACCTATAAAAATTGTCATATGTTACAAGGGCAGCATATTTTTGCCTAACCTGTTTAGATTACGTGCAAATAAATTATCTCTCTAAAGTGGCTAATCAACCCTTTTGTGTGTAAACATGCAGCACTGATTAAATGGTACCTGCATCTAATACTGGATCATTTCTCTTTATAAACATTACAGCAGCCTATACATCAGTCTTTGGTCAAATTGATATAGCTAAAAAAAACTGTCCGGTCCACAGGACATCTCGTTGGAGCAAATCTGGCCACCTACCCTAAATGAGTTTGAGACCCCTGATTTACAGTAAGCATAAGAACAACATTAATTCTTTTTTCACAGTATTCACTGTATGGAACAGTTATCTTGCATTTCTGTTGTAAAATAAATTCTTAAAACTTGTTTTCTGAATTCTTGACTGACAACTATGTAGCTATATCTGACAAGATTCACAGGAAAGTACCGAGTAACCATTGTAAAATAGACACGTATCAAAAATAGACAACAATAGATAACAGACAATAATAAATAACAGACAACAGTAGTGACTCGCTTCTAGACAAAGAAAGCAAAAAAATAATTAGCATTAATTCATTTCTTGAGCCACAAAACTTCACAGTTTTCGTGGAATGGGTTTTTGTGTTTGCCTGCTGTCTCTCTCTGACTCCTACATGGAGAGGGAACAGATGCTTATACTCTAACCTTTCTCTCTCCTCTTGTCCTGGGAGCAGGTACTGGTCTCAACTCCACTTCTTCCTCTGGTAAGTTGACACTCTCTGATACGGACTGGGGGCTGTGCAATGGTTCAATCTCCAGATCACTGTCAGGTATGTCTTCCATCCCTTGTTCAGGTGCGTTCTCACATACTTCCAAGTCATCTAGGTTGTGTAGGGTTCCTGCTTGCTCCACTGCTGGATACGTGATCTCTTCCACTAGCACAAACTCTGGATCGACAATCTCTGTCTCTGTCTCCATCATCACAGTCTCTGAACCCAGATCCATTGTTGCATCACTGACTGGGGTAGCTGCACAACAAGGTTTCCTTGAAACTGGCACAGATTCCACACATGGCAGAAGGTTGGATCTCTGTACTCTTTTAATTGGCCCTCCATCCAAGGGCTGCACTGTGTATGTGGTCCCTTGGATCTCGAAAACCTTATACACTGTAGCTGCCTGTGCATCCTGGATCTTATTTCTTCTGGTGGTTGCGGCGGAGGCACACCATCTGACCCACACTGACTGGTGGACAGTACACTTTCTCTTGTTGTTGCGCTACTCTTTCCGCAGCTTTGTGCTCAGCACACTCTCTTGCTCTCGCATGAGCATCTTTTAATCTCTCTTAATGTGCAATTAACCAGTCAGGCTTGCCGTCTTTCACTTGTTCCTGTCCTAAAAGGGCATCAACTGGGAGTTGTGGATGGACTCCAAACAACAGGTGGTAAGGTAAGAAACCTGTGGTTGAGTGGGGTATGACGTATGCATACACAAGCTCTGACAAGTGTTCGGGCCAGCAGCGCTTCTTTCAGGTGATAGTGTTCACACGAGGTCGTGTAAAGTCCTGTTATATCTCTCACAGTGTGGATTTCTGACAGTGACAGTTAGTGATGCACGATAACTATTTTTCTGAACCGATACCGATAACCGATAATTTCCTACTCCTGATGACTGATAACCGATAATAACCGATATATTTTTTTCAATTGTTGATTTAACAAAAGAAGTTTATTTGATGTGTTTATGCACGTCTGGGGGTAAGAAGGGGTTAATATGTAGTGAGCAAAGATATTTATAACTAATTTTAACTAATATCACTTGTGTTTTTCAAAAACAAAGAACTTTTCTGACTTTATAACTGGTATTATAGTTACCTTTTTTTAGTTAAACATTTGTGTACCAAGTACAACATACACAAACAACTGACATAGGTTTTCCCCCATAAAACCAAATGATAACAGGCTGTTATGCTTAACAAATGGAGACATTTAGGGGTCTGTTTTTTTTTTTTTTGTTGTTGTTCTTTTTTTGCTTAAGCCAGAATTATTGCGAGCTGATGTTTTACATAAAGATTAAAAATATGCACTAGCATAAATCATATCAGAGATAGGTTAAGAATGTAAAGTACACCATGGTCTGTGGCTAACTTCTATTCATAACGTCGATCAGACTGAATGAAACCACATCAAACAGAGCAGGCAGGTACACGTCTATGAAAGAAGCGATTGATCAGGAGACTGTCAGACTGATTTTGTTATTATAAGGTTGCACCTTTTGGCTCTGGCAAGCTTTCTGCAGTTTTCAATGCCTGCTAATGCCCGCAGCTGAGGCTAGTGGCTGCTGCCGCTTCATTTTAACGTCGTTAGGATGATGACTCTTAAGTGACTTAATAGATCCGTCGAGGACTTCTTTCTACTCTTTGCGACCTTTGCAGGGCAAATTCTACACACACGATTGTGTTAACCCCCCCGTAAATACTCAATAACGGCACCATGTTGTTAGCATTTTAGCACAGGGGCTGCTACTTTCTCTTCTTCTCTGGTGCTTTAATAGCAGGTCGTGTACTGCGGCGCCATCTGCTGTTTCAGAATGTGTAGTCTGGTGAGAAAGAAAACAAATGCCAGTACTGCCGTGCTGACAAAAATTTATATGTTATTGGGGCTCGTCGTAATAATATCGGACCGATAAGAATGACATAATAATTTTCTGTAATCTGCCCGACAACTATCGGCCCGATAGTTATTGTGCACCCGTAGTGACAGTGTTTCATTGTAATGGTCTGTGAGAGGAACATACAAAATGTACGGTCTCAGACAGACTGTCTTGTGTATTTCTGAATAGAAATGAGGGGCCAAGAGTGAGAAATAGCATCACAATAGTTTTTGTTTATCTTAAATAGGGGAAAACCTTGTCCTAAAGCATGGTCCAAGCCCCTCAAAAGGGGAATTATATAAAGGAAATTATAGTTAAGTAGATCCTTATAGCCATTCTGTGTGGTAAAATCATGCAGTTATCAGAAAGGTATTATTTCGGGCAGAAGAATGGATACCTTGCCTTGGGACAAGTTCAAATATTTCTGTGTGATGAGTTTGAATTATGATGCTCTTCCAAGGGGCAATGAGCAACTAATGTTGGGTATTGGTTATTCAGATTTAGGTATGTCCCATAATCCTCTGGCTTTTACCTGAAAAACAGCTTCAAAAATTTGTTTCACTCATTATTATTGCTTACAGCCAAATGTGAAAGGGCCCCATATTGTTCACTGTCTGGGGCATTCAAATTACAAATCACTCCTGCCTGTATAGGGAGGGTTCACACATTTATGTGGTTGCACATACATAATCAAATCAGTGATGACAGGAAAGAGCAACCCTTTCTGATGCTGATCTTAGTTCTTTCACAGGGACACGTCTGATAACATCACAGAAACATCCAATTTCCATCCTATTCATCCATTTTCGCCAAATTAAATCAACACTGAAAGTGTTAGTCAACACTTTAAAGAAGACACATACAAAAGCAGCTTGACAGACCGACGGACAGAGATCCTGTGATTTCAAGACAGCTGTCTGGAACAAAAAGACTTCTGTTGTTGCCGTTGTCTTAATTTCTCAGGGGCACACACTCAAAACTTCAGACAGCAAATCACATGCGTGCTTATTTCATTAATTTTATTTCTCATTCAATAACATTCAGCACTAAATCAAGATTCTTCTCTTCGGTGTTTGGAGGTAAATAGTTGACCAGCTGGTCTGCGTTTTTGATGTTCATTTCCTCTTTCATACCACTCTCTCTCTCCCTCACTCTACCTCTCGCTCACTCTCCATCAAACCCTTCTGGGTACCAATTAGAGCTCAAAGCTGCTGGAGTGTGTGTAGAGGTGCATGTATTTTTGCGCGAGTCTTATGTGTGATAACGCCAGCTTAGACAACAAGCTATAGGCTACCTGTCAACAGGCACTTCAATGCTCACCATCTGCTCGCACAGCAAAATGGTCTTCATTTAGCCACCACTCACAAACAGCATCCATAAGAGAAAATACGTGTAATCGCCTGCTGATACTCTGCAGTCAGGAAGAATCTTTTTGTGAGACCATAATTACCAAACTGTGTGTGTGAAGGAAGCATTATGTGTCTACTTGCACATATGTTTGAACATTAGAGGATATTTTTCACTTTATATGAATGCAAACTGGCATGCCAGACTAATATGCATCAGAACAATTAAATAGTAGCTCAATATATAAACATCTCTTACACCTTCAGGTAGAGCTGTGCTAATCAATAACTTGTTCATTAGTGACAGAGCACATTAATCACCATAGACATTTTGAAAGCATCTTTGTAAATGTTCCAAGGTTAAGCAAATAGCTAAATTAAGCCTGTAGTCACAAATATCCCAGCTGAAATCAATCATCAATAGCTGCTAGGAGCAAGCTTTGATTTTGCGTCAATATAAGCTCTTAATTAAAAATTAGTCATGTTAAGAAGACCATACAAAGTCATTCTGTCTAGGATATTTTAGGAGGGTCATAAGTGTTTACAGTACAACTATTTATGTTCAGACAAAGTCCAAAATAGTTCTGGAGGGAAAATGAAGGACAAAACCAAGAACAGACAACCTGAATAACTAATTTACTCTTTGGCTTAAATGTTCATCTACCCTTGATGCCAGCAGTCATTCGATGAAAGGTAGGGTACACCATGCACTGGTGAGAGGGGTCTGGCAAGACTGTAGCCCTCTTGCAGACTGTTATTGTAAGATGCCATCTCTTTCAAAACAGAAATACATGCTGAAGTGTGCCTTGCCACACCATTTGAGAAACTCTGGGTTAGGGAAGATGTAAAGGGAAGAGTTAGAATAACCAAATTATAAAATGTTTAATAAAGCAGAGTAAACAGTCTGCTTAGCAGAAAAAAAGGCTCGTTCTCCATTAAAACATTCAAATGTAGCAAAGGTAGCAAAGGTAGCTTACGTAGCTTTGTTAGCATAAGCTATTTCAATAGCATAAGCTTCATAGATTGCATAGCTACACAGCAAACAGTAAACAGTTTTATTTAAGCTGAAAAGTGGCGTCTTCTTAATAATTATCTTGATGATGTTCACTAAGGTGAGTACAGATCCTCAGATGATATGTTTAAAGAAATCTTTGAATCCTAACTGTAGTGATAAAGAGACAAGATGAAGCTTGGTTATCACAGTGGCCACAGCAAGCATTCAGTTAAAGATGAATAGAAGCATAATCCCACTCATCCCACCATCCTCTCACCTTAAATTTCAGCAGATCAACCATGCAGTTTAATAATATTTAAGGTGACAGGCACTTAATGACAATGTATTACGTTTTATAGATGTACAAATAGTCCCATGATATCCAATTAACTTGGCTAATTTTTCAGGGAATGGACAAAAAATTCTCAAGTCCATCTATATTTATCATAAAGTAGTCCTCAAGAATTAATATGATCTCTCTTTGGTTAAATACTGAAATTTGAGAACCCACATAGGCATATGGAGACCATTCACGCTCCACTTAGAGAGGCCCTGTCTGTAAGGTTTTAAGCAAAAAGCCTCTTTCTATGAGACAGTGCTAACCACTACACCACCGTTCAGGGCAGCTTAAATGGTAAAGGACGAAGAATTTTCACCTTCTCCCCTCTCATTGTGCCTTTTCCTCTTTCACACACACATATACACACACTTTTCCCCTTTCTTGTTCTCGTCCTGTATAATGTCATGCAGACATACATTGCCGCCAGCCTTCAGGCCATGGGGATTGCATACAGCCTATATTTATAGAGGGGGCGATCTGTTCAAACATATGTTCCCTTTAACAAAGTCATCAATGTCAAACCTTGCTCTCTAGGGCTCCACTAATGCCACATTTAGCTTTGCATGCATAACATTAAAGGCAGCTGGACACAAAGTCTCTGAGTTGGAGTGAAAGCTAATAAGCTATGCTGTTGACCTTCCTGGGTCCCAATAATTACTTCAATTATAGGTAAAGTAGACTTTGGAGAATGTGCGTTTGAGTGAATGTGAACTGAGACAGCCCAAAGACTGAAACAACTATTAGCTCTGGACATAATATAAATGCCCAAGTGAGCACTAAATGGTTTCATTTTAATGTTGATATGCTGAGAGAACATGTACCCATTAAAACAAAGTGTGTCTGAACCTTAGTGCAGCACAGCAGGTCTGCTATAAAACCGTGTATTGGATATGTAAGCATCTACCACATAGAGCAGGGGTGTCCAAACTTTTTCCACCGAGGGCCATATGCCGAGAAATTGAAGGCTGGCTGGGCCACATTGAGAAAGCTCACTTATAACGTGTTACAGACAGTGAATCCAATGTTAAAATTGGAATTGCCAATCAGAATTCAGGGGGCCGTACCTTTCACGGTGACAGCTCATCTTCACATTCAGACTCAAAACAAGAGCAAACTGCAGGAATCTGTGTAACTTGATAGTAGTGATGGTACTTAAAGATGATTAGAGCCAAACCAAAAGACGGAGCAGGGAAAGGAACAAATGAGAGCGATTAGCTCTATTTTCTGCCGTAATCCGTTGTCTTTATTCACCAGGGTGCTATGAATCGAGTTTTTATTTTGGTTAATTTTTCACTGTTCATATTTCTAAATATAGTGATGAAAAAAATAAACATATTACCTTCTCTCTTTTAGCTAATTGTTAAATTTGTTTTATTAAGATTTATGGCTTTTTACACATAAATACTGGGTGTCATATATTTCAACTCACCCATGACGGGAGCATCATGGGTGACGGCTGCATTCAATGGGAGCAGTGCTGCCGCACTTTTGACTGGAGGATGGCTGGCATGTCTGGAGCAAGTTTGGATGTTGTGATGCAAAGGATATCATAGAGATGTCTGTTATCTTGGTTTTCAGTCTGCTTTTGTTCAAAGTCATCAAGAAAAATGTTTGCTCACGTATGCATGTTGAGCTGAACAGACACATTATTCTTTTTGTGTGGTGCATCATCAGAGGAAACCTTTCCTTTTCCAAGCTTCAGTAGAAGTCAGGTAGGGAGAGAAGCTGGTGTTTATTCTTCAGTGAAGCCGCTGACTCAGCTTCAACAATGTCCTTTCTCATTGTTGTGCCTTTTAAACTCATCAGATCAAGCAGCTCCTCCGTAATGCAAAAGTTGCCGTCAACTCCTCGTAAAAGATTAAGCGCTGTGCGGTGTCCGTGGCATCGGTGCCCTCATCACGTGACGGAGTAAAAAGCAAAAGCACAGGCTTTGTCTGACACTTGTTGTCTTAAGTTAGCTGACAAGTCTTCGATTCGCCGGGCAACTGTGTTCCTGGACGTACTAACATTGTTGAAGTCCTGCATTTTCTCAGGACATATTATTTCTGTGACGTAAGTGAGGCACTGTTTTATGAAGTCTCCCTCAGAGAAAGGCTTTCCATGACGGGCAATAAGATGAGCTATCTGCTTGGTTTCATAGTGTCGTCAAACGTTATAATCTTTCATCACTGCAACGGTTTCATTACAGATTAAACAGACACACTTCCCCTTGACTTCAGTGAAGAAATATTTGTTTCCCCAACGCGCCTGAAACTTTCTGCACCCACTTTCTATCTTGGGTTTCTTTGCTTCTGCCATGTTTCATCACCCATCAACTCTTCTTTGAGTAACAGCACCTGTCTTTTCATATGGATAAGCTGCCTCTTCAACAAAGCTGCATCACCTAGTGTTGAAACTAAGAAGTACAATACAGTCAAGCACAAGTTTCATGTTCTCATGCAGGCCATATTTTGTTTTATTTTTAGAATGTGCTGCAGGCCGTAGTTTGGACACGCCTGACATATAGTAATGATGACTAAAATTATCAAGCTGAACCTGAAACAAGTTGATGGAGGAGTCAAGCAGTTGAAAGTTGTGAGACAGGGTGCTAAAGTTTAGTGCATGTACTCACATGACAAATATTTCTGAATGGATAAAAGACAGTTGCATACAGTAGTAATTACACGCCAGTAGGGATGTAATGATAACTGGTATCACTATAAACTAGAGCTGTGAAAAAATATCGATACAGCAATATATCGCGATACTTTGACATCCGATACAATATCGATACTTCAACTCTTCATATCGATTTTTGGTAAAAAATAAAAATTCATATTTTAGCCGAGTTGTTAGTAAAATACGACTTGCTCACACGTTTGTGTAAGCACAAACAGCGAGTTAAAGAAGGAATATGCCGTTTTCAAGCTCTGTCTTGCTGCCATGAAATATAGCGGGAACACCCCCAACGTCTTGTGTGATTTACATACATATCATCTCTATATTTTTCTTAGTTAACTGTGTAGAATATCACAATATATCACAATATCATGATATCCTGATACATCGTGATACTATCATATCGTGACCCAAGTATCGTGATGCGTATCGCATCGTGAGGTTCTTGCCAATACTTACCCCTACTATAAACCGTGGTAAAATTCAAGAAAGTTAGTACTACTGTTTCAAATTTTAATTACCGTTTAAACTGTGTTTGATTACCGCACTTTGAAAACTCACGGTGACACTGCTCAATTCCTGGAGACACCGCAGCGCTCTGTGGCAGCAATGCAACTTCATGGATGCCAGCTGCCGTTAAACGCCATAGAAGAAGAAGAAGCAGCGCTCTCTGAGACTCTGGTGTGTGTGCACAGTTTGAAAACATGGCAAGAGAGAGCGAGAGAGAGAGAGAAGGAGAGAGAGAGAGAGAGAGATTGTACACAAAGGTACATGAAACAGTGAAAGTGTTCTTTCTGTACCAGTTTTTCTTAGATCTGTAAGACTAGATCTAGTCTTGAGCACTGAATGTAAAGAAAAGTATTCTTGGATCTTATCTACAATTTGCACAAAGTGCAGCTACCTCTTATGGCCATAAGGTGCCATCTTTAATGCACATTTGTATGTTTGATGTAGGGATGCACGATATTATCGGTAGTATATCGGTATCGGACGATAATTGCTTAAAAAGCTAATTATCGGTATCAGCCGATAGTAAAATTTATGCCGATGTGTACGGCCGATAATATGACGTCATAATTAAGTGCACGCGATGACGCCGGACATGCGCAAACAACAGCAATAAACAACATGTCAGCTGTGTGGGGGAAGTCTGAGGTGTGGGAACAAGACAGCAAAGTAGCTGTTTGCATCGCTCGTAAAGTACACCAGATGCGTGGAGGAGCATGACAACATGCCTTTAACACTACCAGTTTAATGTTGCATCTAAAAAACCGCCAACCTGATGACTACAAGGACAAAATAGAATGGCAAAACTTTGTGCCAGGGAAAACTCGGCAGCAGCCTCTACTTAAGTCATTCAACAAAGCTAAAAAATACAGCAGTGACCACCCAAAGGTAAGGAGCTGAACAGGAAAATCATTGAATTTATAGCTCTTGATAATCAGCCTTTCAGCATGGTGGAATATACCGGCTTGTGATGCATTTAAAGCCCCACTATGTTTTACCTAGCAGACGCTTATAGCCTTACCTGAACTGCAAAACTTCGTTTCCAGTCACGTAGAGAAGCTCTTCGTTAAAGCTAAACATATTAGCTTCACCACGGATACATAGACATCATCACGTTTAGCCTCACTGCCTCCGTGGATAGATGAGGAGTTTACTCTTAAAAAGTCTGTCCTACACTCACAGGAGTGCTCACTCAGCAGCCGCAGCTGCTTTTGACAACATGTTTAGATAGGGATAAAAAGAATGTGCATGTTGTCCTACGTGACGTGCGAAACATGGCAAAAGCAATGACGGACTTCTGAGTGCCGTCTCCTATGCACACTCCAAGGTGCACCAAGATGTGTCCAGCATTGGAGATGTTTATGTCACTGTGTTGTTACAGCGCTGTTTACGGTGAAATGCCCATTAAACTTGGTTGCTTAGTTAGTTTGTGCTGTTTAAAGCAGAACCAGGAGAACTACTTTAGTTGAAGTTTTACTTCTGTTCATCTTGAGTCTCAGAAATTGAGAATTATAATTAAGCTCTGAACAATAGCTAGTGGGTTTTTTTGCATTTAAGAATCTGTGTTGTTGTTTTTTAAAGCCCTTTGTCAGGAGTATCTCAGGGAGACCATCCTGCAAACTGGCTGAGTAATAAGGAGAATCAGTCTAAATATATAAGCTATTTCTTTTTTGCACTGTAGAGCTCAGAGTAAGCAGGTTATTTTGCTGCTGCTTATTGCCCTCAAAAATGCAGATGACTTTGGCTGTACTGTTAAAAATACATGTAAGCATGTAATACACATGTAACCCAAAGACATTACTGTAAGTTTGTTATTAGTGTATGGCTGTATTTGAAAAAAAAAAACAAAAAAACAATATACCCTTCAGTTCTGATGAAAACCAAATGTTTTGTCAGTTTGTACAAAAATAGACTACCAATATTTAAAAAAAATTGTAGTCCACAATAGAATTTGTGTTTATAACAGTGGAAAAAAATGCAATTAAATATCGGTATTGGCCAAAATTTGTTTCAAAATATCGGCATATCGGATATCGGCAAAAATCCAATATCGTGCATCCCTAGTTTGATGTTAATATTTTAATGTTCTGCCAACAAAGTACATTGTGTGTTATTTTATTTTATTTTAAAAAAAACTTGGTTAAATGATTTCAGTGTGTGTATAAGTACTTTTTGAACATTTTGAGCACATTTCAACAATACCGTGGTAATAATGATAACCGTGATAATTTTGGTCACAATAACCATTATATTAAATTTTCATATCGTTACATCCCTACATGCCAGTCTAGGTGGCAGTAATGCTCTCAAGTACCTTCTTACTAATATCAGACACCAACAAAGAACAGGGAAGAGAACGCCCAGCAAAATGAAGAAAAAAGAGAAGTTTGCTTTAGCAGCTAGAATAGAGGATCAATGAGAGATCTATCCCCCAATGGAGTCCAGACATTGGTGGTGGTATTGGCTGATGATGTCATCTGATGAGATGAAGATGGGAGAAGATAGGGAGATGGAGGTTTACATGCAATGTTGGCATGAATGAACCAGTGGAGGGGACAGCCATATCTCAGGGGAGTCTTAATTATACAATTATCAATTTTACAAATTTTAATGAAAGATAAATGTGCAATGTCTTTGGTGATTGGATTCCATTGTTATGACTTCATGTACCTGAAGAAGTAGTGAGGTTAATGTCAGGAATAGATCACCCCCCTATGGAGTATAGACACTGGTGGTGGTGTTAATGAGGGATGCAGGATCAGATGAGGTGTGAACTTCTGAGAAACTGGACTGGGACACCATGAGGTGGTTGGAGTAGGGGACTGAGGTATGCAGAATGAGATGAGCAGAAAGACCTATGAGGATCTGGACTGTAGGTGGCTGGGGTGGGGGAGCGTTGCAGTGTACACACTGAAACGGCAGGCTGACTGCAAAAGAGGCAGGTTTAAAATATCACAGGTGCATGATTATTGGTCACACAAGGTTGTGTCAGAATCCGATTAGCTTAGTACTTAAGAGAGTGAATGCCCACAGTCAGCTGATCACCAGAGCAGGAAGAGAGAAAGGAGGAAGAGATATGACCAAGTGGTGACTAATGAATGATTCTTCCTGCTTGTACTTCTACTGAGCTCCTTTTAAAAGAGACAGTGACTAAAAGACAGGCTAACACTGCCAGATTGAATCAATGTGACTGGATAGCTTTGACCAAGTGATGTGAACAGCCGATGCTAATGTGAAAAAGAGCACGCTTATGCGGAGGAGAGAAAGCTATAACGTATGAGATTGCATTGCGAAAACAGTAAGCAGAGTATAGAGTAGTCAGTGACTTAGTGATTTCTTATTTAGGTTCCTCTTTGTGATGAATGTTACATAACAGATAGGAAAGCTTATTTAAATTAAAACCATAATCATAACCATAATCTCAACATTACCAAGTACTATTTTCTAAACTGTGGCTTTATGACTTTGTTAATCAAGTGTTCCTCTCAACCTACATATTCAGTCTTTCAACAGCTGTCCTGTCCAAATAAATGCAAAAGCACATAGACAATATATCCATTTTCTGTGTGTTTTTTAAACAAAAAACATGTGTTCAGAGGTGGACTGTTGAGACTATACATAGCCAAAGAATGACCTCATAAGACTTTCACAGCTCAGATAGAGAGCCTTGAGATCAAGGTTTTCCTCAAGGCAGAGCAGTTTGGGGGAAAAAAACCCTCTTAATCTTCTTGGAAAACTGGAAAACTCTCTTAAGTCCCCAAAGGTACCGTGGAAATTTTCTTAGATGTCTCAGCAGAAGTGTAGATTGCAAAAAGGCAAAGGATCAAGGCTGCTCTGACTCTCACTGAAAAGCAGATGAGCTGAAAGACCTTCCACAGCGCTACGAATAGAGGCCCTCTTTCTCATCAGGGCAATGACCGACACATGGGGTCTAAACGGCCAAAACCTTTAGCAGGGTAACTCTGTCACAAACAAGACAGATGATAACTTTGCTGAGCTAGTTGACAGAGAAGCTACCGGATAACCTACAGGATCAGAGAAACTGTAGTCATGAAAGAAGCAAAAATGAAAGGAGACGTATTGACTAAGACTAAAAGGATTCAGACGGAATAATTCCAAGCAAGACAGAAACCCCCTGACTTGTATTCACACTCCTATTCAACATCAGAAGCTCCTTTTTAGATGTTTTTGTTGAGAGACACTAACTCCTGTGCTGTAATGGGGTGAACTTCAGGGTCATTAGAGGGTTTTCAGGTCTACAACAGTGGTTCACTTCTTATCACGACTCTGTGCTTCTTTGAGGTGAGAAATCAAGCTGTATAAAGACACCGCCTACTCACCATTCAATTTTCTTGGTCCAAGAGTTCTGCGTACATATTGCGAGAGGCAGAGTCAGCACTGTCAAGAGACTGCCAAAAACCTTTGAAAAAATTACGCAACGCATTTATTGCTTTCATTGACATCTTTTCACAATTGAGAATGAATAAAGCACTCACACCTCACATTTCTTGTACCTTTAACTTACTAATGTATGCTTTCTTGCTCCTTTGAACTAGGATTGTATATATTGATTTGTTTTTTTCACTCCCAAGTCTTTTGAAATGACTGAGTCTGCACTTGACAGGTGAAAAATCTCATACATGTCAGTATTAAATATGAGCAATGTGTTGCCTCTCTTTGTCTCATAATCATGGAACAGCAGTAATAAAAGCTTTAACTTACATCTGTATCTCTTCTGCCTCTCAGCTGTAGAAAGCAGGGACCTCAGGTTTGACAGGGTGCATAGGACACACTATCATGATTTGGTACCAGATTAAGGCAACAGAGTACATGCTTGGACTAAAAGTAAAGACTAAAATGTGAGGACTTCTTAAAACTAGAAAAAATGTTTCTGAGTTTTTGTCGACTAAAATTAGACTAAAACCAAAAAGGGTAGAAATGACTAAAATGTGACTTAAACTTAAAGACATCTAATCAAAAGACAAAGACTAAGACTAACGTTAAAATAGCTGTCAAAATTAAAACTGCCTTAAACAAACAGACATGTGGAGATGACAAATCAACTCCATATGTGTAGGATTTGCTTTTAGGAAAGATGTCTTTATGAAGACAATATAGATTTTAATGTACTGTACAATATTGTAGCTTATCACATCATAGTATTGCAAAGTTATCAGATTCTATCTGCTGCATTGTATTGCATCATATTGTATTGGGCTGTATTGTATCATTTAATATTTCATAACAGCACAGGTTGCTTTCATATAATTTCAAATTAGAACTAATCGCATTGCACTGTATTACAACTTATCACATTGTATCGGTGTGTTTGATCATATTGTATGATAGACAGTAGAGATTGCTTTGTACTGTACTGTAATTTATTGTATCATAATGTATTTTGTCATATTGTAAAGTAGATTTTATTTTAACTTATCATATAGAATCACAGAACTAATCACATTGTGCTGTATTTTAACTTACTTTGTCATATTAAATTGGCTATCATTGCTAAATTATATTGTAGCTCATCGCATTGCATTGAATCCTATTTTCCATTGAATCATATTTTATCATGTTGTATAATATCATATTGTTTCATAACGTACAGTATCATATTGTATTTTATTGTGCTGAAACTCACCATGGTGCATCATATAGTGACTCCAAAACACGTTTTTTTATACCTTTATAAAGTTATAGTGAGGCTACAGGACGCACAGAACTGTAGTAATGACTCTAAAGTGCACCAGCTATAGAGTTCGAGTAGAGATAGTCATAGTCAACTCCATTTTAGAAATCATGTTAAATCTGTCCATTGGTGATAACTGATGGTATTTCCATATCATTAAATGACAGGAGAAGTTGATGGAGGAAACCAGTATGCATCTTTTCTGTTCTAATAGCACTCTCACTCACTCTCCTCCTTTAGTTCAAGCACTTAGGTAGGACTATTTACAAATTCCTATGGGAGGACTCTGCTGTAAAGGAGCTGATGCTTTCATCCTGTCTATTCGTCTATCCTTTTACCTTCAGTGCTCCATTTTCCCCACATTAATATGACTACCCTCCATACTGCATGAAAGTAAAAAGTTCATTTTTCGTGCACACCTTGCAGTGAGCGCTGCAACTACTTCAACAAAGAGAAGACAGCTTTTAAAAAAGATTTAAAGAGCATTTTCTGAATTGGAGTTTCTTCGACATCGTTTTTTTTTTTTATCTCAAAGGCCACACACAGCAGTAAAACCAATTCTGATACATTTGTGCATAAAGCAAACATCTACAACCCAAAGGCCTTCCTCATACATCAGCTGTTTGAAACTTGATGACCAGACTCTCTCAGGACTCCCACTCAATCTCTCCCTCTTTTCCTCAAGCTCTGCTTCAGCTATCCAGGCAAGATGGGGCCACTTTCTGCCTCGTGTGCCCCATGGCAGCACCATGCATTATGCTCGCATATCTCTGTGGATAATGTGCTCAAAAATGCCCCCTGCCTGTCCTTGTTATTGGAAACCTTCTCACGATGAATAATGACAGACATCAGGGTGCCAAATGTCCCGTGCAGGACACCGTAGGCATTTCTCTGCTAACAGGAGGGGAACAACATCTGTTTGGCTGCTGAATGCAACGCTGATTCATCAGTCTCACAAACACACCTCATCTTAAAGTCACAGTCAGCTGTTTCAGAAATGCACTGAGGGCTGAGCTTAGTACAATGTCAATCAAACTGCAGAGAGACTGGCACTAATGGTTAATCCAATCATAAATAATCATTAATAACAGTAAAGGTATGATGGTTAATGACAGGAGAAAGACATCTGGTTGCTTTCATGCTGCTCGATTGATGACTGTGCCTTTAATCATGACTTGGCGCTGAAGCAGGGCGCTGGTCTATGACTATTCTGAAGGACACTCAGCCTGATGCAAATTCCCCCATGAGGGGAGAAAATTGCAGCGATTTCATTTTAATGCCTCAACACTTATCAAACTTAGGAGTTGCTCAAAGTTTGCCATGATGCTATGAGTAGAGGTGGAGAGGGTTCATGTGACCCATAATAGGGCAACGAAAGAGACATAGAGGAGCTGGTGCTGTTTTAATGGCTTCACTGGCAGCCTCTTTTTGTCATCTTGAAGAGGCCTCGAGGATTAAAATCACCCTCTTGAGTCCGTAACCTTCCCTGCCCCCTTCGTTTTTTGTTTACCCCGCCGTCTGACAGGTCAGGTCACATCAAATGTGTCGAGCTAAGTCGAGTGTACAGGCTGCATGTTAACAGACTCCATGCTCTGACACCTCCTCAGTGGAAATCGTTTTCACCAGACTAGTTTTGAATGAAGGCATTTATTATGAGTCAAAAGTGAGAGAGGATTTCATTGCCTATTCCTGAATAAATCTGCAGGGGTTAGGATAGTAGAAGGAGGAAGTGACATGTGAATGGAGAGGAGAAAATGTGTGCCTCAAGGAAATCAAGAGAGATGAGCATGCAGAGGAAGGAGACAGAGGAGCCAGAGGATGTGGGGGTGCAAATAAGCATTAATCATCTGGAGTAGCCTTCCCTGTTTCAAAAGAACATGCTCTTCCATCTGACAAGTAATGGGAGACCCCTAACTTTTTACTTCTCTATGCCTTACAAGGTTGCAGATTGAGACCTTAAACACCAGGCATTTAAAACCAGAGGGACCAGAAAGCATCATAGTTCACAACCAGGGAACTAGCTGTCCTTAGAGTAATGAATTATTGTTAAAAAAAAAAAAAACCTTAATTGACTTTTTTTTGCTCTCATATTAATCTTGCAAGGAAATATTAAAAGAAAAACAAAACATGCTTTTAACACGAAGGAAAAAAATCAAGACAATCTGACTGCAAACTGTTCATCTGTGATGGCCACAAAAATGAGTAAACAGTCTGCTGAAAAGAAAACAGTCCTCCATAAAAACATTTCAACTCAGCCAGCGTAGCTAGCGTGCAGCTCTGTTAGCTTCATAAGCTATGAAGCAAACGTAGCTAAAGCTAAGCTCACAAAGCAGCTAAATAAGCTATGTATCCACATTATCTGCATAGCTAGGTTAGCTTTAGCTACATTTGCTAAAGCTCATATTGCTAAAGCCAAGTTAGATATTGATACAGCACTACATAGATAAAGTAGCTACTTAGGTTATGTAGAAAAAGCTTAGTTCTTAAAGCATCTATGTAAGCTACATTACCTACGTAGCTACATTAGCGTTTGCTATATTTGCTTCAGCTCACAGTGCTAAAGCTAACTTAGCTATATTGGCTTAATGTTAATTACGTAGCTCGCATAGCTATCTTAGCTTAGGTAAAACTAACGAAGCTAAAGCAAGTCAGAATCCACGTTACTACTTCTAATACGCATATGCTAATCTAATCCAGGATTAGACCTCGGACCTATTTCTCTGTTTAATTTATGAGTTGTTATTAGTCTGTAATGTTTGCACTGACATATTTGCAGAAAATATCAGCAGAAGTTTTCATATCTGATACCAATACCAACAGAATGTCAGTAACATTGTGCATTCCTTCCATAATAATGCTGTAAATGAAAATGCTGCAACAGCTGAGTCATGTTGGAATTTAAATTCTCACTTGTTTTTAAGTTGATGTATCTCATCAGTTTTCTGCATAAGCTTTATAATAATGTCCACAGCTACCAGGGAAGTTTATGGTTATGTTTAAGGGTGTGGTTGATTCAGTGTTTATTGGTCAGACAACCAGTGCTGTACAGTGCTGTGCAGTGCTGAACAGCAATGAGTGAGGTATAAATAAAAATATTTTGCCAATGCTACAAGGAAGTTAAGGTTTCAGCAAGCATATTTCAAGAGCTGTACTTACCACCTTCCTTCTACTACAAACATAACATCCACACCCTTCAAAGGAGCAATGTCCTTGATGAAAGTCTTAGTTCTTCTTTATGTAAATCACCACCTCAATTCTTTCAACCACCTCATTTTATACTTGTCTTATGTCACAGATGACACCATATGTTCTTCTCAAAGGGGACAGATACAAACCGATCAAGCTCATACGTCTTTTACCTGTAAGTCCAATCAAAGAAGAGTCCTTCTGGGACCCTTGTAAACGACCTGCAATTTTGGAAAATCCCAGAGTGTAATTGTGACAGGCAAACCCTCTGCTCCTGTATGAGATGCTTCGTATATCAACATTTTCCTGTTTACTAGAGACAATCCCCTACAGGAATATACTCTCTCTAATAAAAACATAAAAAAGCCCAAAAAATTAACCTTTCAAAAAACCACATGTAATTTGGCAGGTCAAACACTGCATTACATAAAATGCATAACCAAATCCACTTTCTATCACCTCAGGAACATCTCCAGACCCAATCTAGACCCTGTGGCAAAAACTCTGATTCACGCCTTCATAACCTCCCGCTTGGACTACTGCAATGGAGTCCTGGATGGGGTACCCATCAAAACCCTGGACAGGCTCCTGTATGTTCAAAGATCTGCTGCAGGAGTTCTCATCCACACCAGACCCTGGCAGCACATCACTCTGACCCACATCCACCTTCATTGGCTCCCTATCAGGTCCTGCATCAACTACAAAATCCTCCTCCTCACATGCCCTGGCTCCTCAATACCTCTCTGATCTCCTCCATCCATATAAACCATCTTGCAATCTTTGGTCTTCAGACATTGAAGACCAAAGTTACAAAATCTGTATCTATGGAGACAGAGCCTTCAGCGCTGCAGCCCCCACCCTCTGGAACACTCTGCCTGCAGACATCCATAGCGCTCCAACTTTGGACATTTCCAAGTACCAGCTGTTAAACACAGCCTACAGTCTGAACTAAACTAGCCCTGATACTCATCCTATCCCTCACATAGTCTGTCCAGGTTTTATGTGTTCTAGTAAAGCATCCTTAGGATCCTTAAGAAGGGTAATATGCACAGTATTAGATTAAATATAGTATTAAATATTTAGGCCTAATGCATATAAAATTTCCTTCTATTTGAATTACTTAGATTTAACCCAATGTGTTTTGAATGGATGAGCATGGATGTACTGAAATCTTTATGTAAACCTGATGTAAACCAATCTCATAAATTTTAACTAAATGAATCTTGGTTGATCCACAGCTTGTCATATTTAAACTATATTCATACTTTTCCACTGATTAAATTTAATTGTTTGTGCAATTAACAGATTTATGCTGATTTTAAGGAATTTGAATAATAAATTCTAAAAATGTAATCATTTAAATAAAATCAAATAGATGTAAATACTTCAAAATAAACTATGCCACGATTAATTTTTCTGAGTGTATAAATCCAATATATTGTGTACCTATCACACCACCTATGGAGATTTAACATAAACAATAATAAAGAAACATTTAAATGTGATCAGAATAAAGTTCTACCACCAACTTCCTTAAAGTGCATAGTCTGGAGCTCACTTAACATATTTATCAAGCTCAAGCTTCTTGTTACTTAAAAAAACTATGGCTCTTTAGCATCAAGCATAGAGGCTTAAACAATGAGTTTATCTTAACTTCAAGAAGCAGTGCTTCTTCTGAGAAATGTTTCTGAGAAAGTTTAACGCTGCTCCTCTCACTCATTTAATCCCAGCCAACACTTTCATGATGGGTGGATGTGGAGAAGAGGCTCTAAACTGAAAGCTCTATATGGTCTTTTATCTCATCTCTGTTTGTTTCTCTCCCTCTCGATCAGACAGCCATGATGCTGTGTCTGTCTTCTTTCTGTCTCCCTCCATCTCCGTTTCTGTCTGTCTCCCCCTCAGGCTGAGACGCCTCTGTCCAGGGAGCAGGCTGTTTATGAGCATCCCCACCGGAAACCCACTGATAAATGTCACTGTCTGCAGCGAAATTAAACATTTAGTGCAAGTCCTTGGAATAGGCTCAGGGAGAACAGTTAACTAGCATATCCTCGGGTTCTTTGCCTTTTTTGTTTTCTTTTCATGTTTTTTAATTAAGACGGGGTGTAACTAAACATCAGCGTCCACCGGTGCTGGCTTGCATTTCCTCCTCCATCCTCCTCCTGAGTTTTGCTGTGTTCAAGGAGAGAGCGAGGAGGGGACCGGCTGGAGAGGGACTGTGAGCCAACTGCCTCTTACTTTTTGAACAAAACTCATTAACGATGTCGTGTTAGTTATTTCAGCTTCCTCCTTTTTCCATTCATCCCGGAAATAGCTTTGTTGAGAATCTCTCTCACCCACGCCCTTTCATTTACTGCATTTGCATCACAAAGAATAAAACACATTTTCATAGGCGGCTCCATTCCTGTTGTCTACAGATCTGAGCATTAGACTAATGGTGTAGGAATGATTCCTTGCTCTGAGCTGCAGATGCATCCCAGCACCCACAGAAGCCATTTAATGGTTCAGTCTGCGCCTGGCTTTTATGGCTGCAAATCTTAAAGAGGCCCTTTTCCAGAATTACTGCACATTGAGGTGTGGCGGAGGCAAGATGAGAGCTCTCGGGCGTTTTAGGGGACAGGTGTTTTATACTCGGTGCACATGTGTGCTTGTGTGTTTGCCTGTGTGTGTCTGTGTGTGGTCTACTGAAGGTCTGACAGAGGTAATCACTCAGCGAGATGGAGGGACGACGAAGCTTTAAACGCAGACTCTGTTTTAGGCTTCACTGCATAACCAAATAACGCTCTGTGTGTCACAGAGGCTAATAAGGCGTATTCCTTTTCTGAGCAGCTCAAGAGGAAAATAGCCTCCATGCTTTGAAAAAAAAATTCTTTTACTAGATACAGACTTCTTTCTCTTTTTTTCCTCTAAGCTGACAAATAAATTGCATGCAATTTTAATGGTTTTCCTTCCTTTCCGTGCTGACGGAAGTGAAGACGACACATTTCACTGCCCCTGCAATGTCTTCATATGGGTATTTATCAGCCCCAGTGACTCCTGGCTGTGTTAATAATCCCATAGCACTGGTGTAATGGATTCAGCCAAACCCCTGCTTTATTCCAGGTATCCTCCCTTTCTGCAGCTAAATCCACAGATTATTACTTTTTTCTCTTTTATACTTGTTCTGTCAAATTAGCTCCTTTAGCATCCCAGGCCCTTTGGAGGAATTACAGGACTTATTTGGCTTTTTTTTTTCTTTTTTGCTGAATGCAGGATAATCACCAGTTCACTGTAGGGTTTCAGATTTGGGAAAAGTGAAGCTCTATCTATCCTCTTCTTTTCTTTTTCTGTCTATCTCATAAGCTTAAAGTCTGCCTTTTATGGTGACGGATCCTCTAGCATTCAGCTTTAAAAGATACTGTTTTTTTTATCTGTTTTATCTCTGGTATTATGTAAATATTTTGGGAGGAAGCTTCCTGTTTCGCACAGTATTATATTATGTTGTATAGTTCATTTGCAGAGATATATTCTAACAGCAATCATTCGTCTGATAACTGACTTAAATTATGCAGCAAAAACTTTTGGTAAGACATCATTTACTACCATAAAAAGGAAACATAAACCATTGCTACAACAAAAACTCTGCTCCTTATCAGGTACTGCACAAAATAAACTGTTTCTATGACAGTAAAATAATACCATGAGTCATAAAAAAAATGTTTAAAGTAACCCACTCCTTGATAATGACAAGTCACTCTAGCTTCTAAGTAGCTTGAATTGAGTGTCTAATAACCATAACCACACACAGACAGTGAAATCTTCTGTATGTTTTCTGTTCTAGAAAGTTAAATCTTACTATTATTTCAAGACAACACTAGGCCTATACATGATGCCATACACATTTAGCAGATATTTGAGTCAGTGAGCAGTCTGCATACTGGGAAGGTGATGACAGAGGTAGATGCTTTAGAGTCAAAATTTTAGGTTTGGTCAGACAGAGGCCTGCTCTGCTGTCAGTCAGGATCTTATAGTCGAGATTATGGTCTGAGTGCACTGAATGTCATGTTCAAGTTGGCACTTGTTTGCTAATGTAATGTAGTAATCTCTGTTTTTAGTCACGTGTGAATTAACCACGTCTGTAAATTGCAAAGTAAAAACCCTGTGTGGTTTTCTGCTCCTTTTTCTAATTGAAAAGATTCAGTCATTCCTCTGTTTACAGAAAACAGAATGAGGCCTACAAAGAAAAGAACACAGTACCTACAGTCAAACATGGTGGAGGTTCAAAGATGTTTTGGGGTTATTTTGTTGCCTCTGGCACTGGGTGCCTTGACTGTTTGCAAGGAATCATGAAATCTGGAGACGATCAAAAAATTTTGGGCCGCAATGTAGGGCCTAGTGTCAGAAAGCTGGGTCTGCATCAGAGGTCATGAGTGTTCCAGCAGGACAATGACCTAAAACATACCTCAAAAAGCACCAAGAAATGGTTGGAGACAAAGCACTGGAGAGTTCTGAAGTGGCCAGCAATGAGTCCAGATCTAAATCCCATTGAACACCTATGGAGAGATCTTAAAACTAATGTTGCAAGAAGCACCCTTCAAATCTGAGAGACCTGGAGCAGTTTGCAAAAGAAGAGTGGTCCAAAATTCCAGTTGAGAGGTGTAAGAAGCTTGTTGATGGTTTTAGGAAGCGATTGGTTTCAGTTATTTTTTTCCAAGGGTGTGCAACCAAATATTAACTTGAGGGTGCCAATAATTTTAACCGGCCCATTTTTTGAGTTTTGTGTAAATCATGTCAATTTTGTATTTTTTCTTCCGATTTGTTGTGTTGTTCCAATGCACATAACAGAAATGAACATGTGTATACCAAAACGTTTGTAATTGCAACAATTTCTGGGAGAAATGGTGTATGTTCTGAAAAAATTCCACGGGTGCCAATACTTTCGTCCATGACTATATATCAGCATTTAGGGGTGTAAATCACCAGTTTCATCCCAAAAGGATACAATATCAATATTTTGGCCAATGCAATATTTCCCAATATCACAACATCTACCACGATATGATTCCGATTCAATTCGATACAGGGTCCTACGATCAATATCAGGCAATTTTATGCACAAATTTCACACAGTTACAGAAGAAAAAATGTTTAAGTAATTCAATTACTGAAGGTCTCTGTATTCAATAAAACATTTCTTTAAATAAAAGAACAACCTGCATTTCACTACAGTAACATTTTTCTAAAGTTGTAAATGTTGTCTCATTTATTATGATCGAAATTTTTGGCCTGTTTGCCCATTTTAGATTTTTGTTCTTGAACTTATCTACACATGTGGACTTCAACACATATTTCTGCTCTATATCAGCCCTTCATACTTTACACAGGGCTCTATTAATGTGGCATAGTTCATTTGTAGTTTACTTGGACATTGTGAGATTTAAATTAGGTTAAATATGTGGCATATGATGTTATAGTGGTTTATTTTTACTATTTTTTATTTATTACAACCTTGACTTTAATAAATGGAGAGTTTAGACTAGAGCTAAGTTCTATTTCAAAAGACACTCTAGTGATGAGCAGACTCATGACAAGAGCGAGGGGGGTGGCATAAAGAGAACAGCTGTCGTGCTTGAACCACGTTAATTTTGGAAAGCTTATATTTTCATTATAAATCTGATGTGAGACTGCGAAATAAAATCAGTGTATCAGTGGAGACATGCAGCAACTGACTTTTACCTCTTTGTTTATCTGGAGTCTGCAGCAACAGACAACACTCGTGCTATCTCAGCCATAACAACTTGAGTTTTTTTTTTCATTTGGGAACAATCTCATGCAGCGTTTAGTATACAGATAAAGATGTAGACATAGTTGGCAAACTAAGGGGAGGGACCCGTCCTGCAGTAGTGTCTCTCTCTGAAATATGTTCACACAGCTGAGAGAGGAGAGAATTTTCTTTTTCCCTCAGCTGCAAAACTTTGAGCTACTGCAGCTAGTTAGCTAGCTTGCAGCTAGCTTGTTGAGGGCGCTGCCTGGGGCAGAAACTGCTAACAGGCCTGCTGGGAGAATTTCAAAATAAAAGAGTAACTTAGAGCATCGATTTAAATCGATGTTTTGTCTTTCCATTGATCTGATTGAATGGTTAATCAACCAATTGATGTATCAATATACTGTACATCGATGAATGGTTAATCAACCAATTGATGTATCAATATACTGTACATCGATGAATTGTTACACCCCATCAGTATTGTTTAGCCGTACATCTCATGCATAACATTTTTTAAAATTTGAAATGTGTTGCTCATCAGTGGTTAGGCTACAACAGAAGAACAGCACATAAGGACACGTCACAGCAGTCAGGTGCCGCTTCTGAGGAAGACTGCAGACAACAGTCGAAACATGTCAAGGTAAAAAGAAAAACGTCTACAATTAGTTGTCTGAATAAAAGAAACACAAGATAAGTACAACAGCTGATCTGGGCAAGGAGACCTGTTGTGAATGTGTAGCTAATGATCCCAAATTCATAGAGCGCAGAAGAACACCAGCAACATTAACTGCATAAAAACTGTTAAAAGTAACAGGAGAGGTTTATATTCAACATTATCATCATCACATTAGCAGGAGGAATGCTAAACTTCCTTTGTCAGATCAGCTGCAGATATGCACAGTTGACTTATGCAGCCTCTATGCGTATTGGGAGAGCTAGGGGAGCTACTAGTTTATTAGTAATGGACAGCTTGCTACAGATCAAAAAACATTTAAGCGCATGCCCCGTGCTGTATATTGGAAATTCTGGTCAACAGTATAGGTCACATCCAGAGCACAATGTGCACAACATTGGATTTTTTTATATGAACTTTATCGCTAAATAAAATTCACTGTGCACTTTCATTGCTACAGCCATGCAGCACCATTGTTTTCCTTCAGAAATGTATGTAAATTATAGTATATTACAGACTTTGCTTATCCCATGTGAATGCACCGCAGCAAACCATCAATTCATTATCTCAGATGTTTACAACAATATACTGGTCATAATATCAAAATGAGTTATATGTAGTTCAACTTCAGATGTTTTAGATGTTAGAATTGTTTTAGTCAGAAAAAATAGCTCAACAAATATTGACATTGTGCAAATATCAGACATCAGAATAAAACTAATTAAGTTTAATCTGTTAAAAACACAGTGAACACACATTTTTTACACATTAAATGTAAAAAAGAAACTTTCCTCCTGAAAACATATGTGGTTTTCTGTAAAATATTTAAACTGTTCACTAATTAAGCAAACAATGAGTTTTGGGGGAAAAAACAGCCATAATAATAGTGAACCCAATTCCTTAGTTCTCTATTTTTTGTCAGAATTGGTATTTAGAAACTCAAAGAACCTCTTAGAACATGAGGAGTGTTGGCTTTGAAACTCCACACTAGAGGAAATTTCCGATATTCACTCTTCCAGTAAAATACGGAATTTTACCACAAAAATGATACCAAAGCATGGAATATGTTCATATTTAAATATCAGATAGTCACAGCACCACATTAAACTTTTCTAACGTCTTACACAGCGATAACTTGTCTGCTAACAGCAAAACTAGCAAAATGGACAGAAGAGCTAGCTTACCGAGACGTGTGACGTGCAGCTTTCTCTAACGTGTAACAGACACTTAAAGCGGTCTCCTGGCTTCTGCTGGAGCACGTCTAACGAATTACTAACATAAAAGGCTTTTCAAACTACATTTCTGTCTGTGAGTAAGCTTCTCAGGACAACACAGTGTCGACGTTGTGACACTCTGGCTCACAACTACACAACAGCGGACAACAGAAACTCACGTGCTCACTTTCTTTCCTGCGCATAAATATGCACTGTAAAACTATCGTAAAATAAGGTGGTCCTTAACTGAAAAAAATAAAATATCTGACTTAGTTTTCACAGTGACAGTATGATTAACATAAATAAAAACATTAACGTAAGAAAAAAGGCGAAAAAAGTTTTTAAGTCTCGTTTTGTAACTAGTTAACCCATTTTTACTTGTTAAATTAGACTATAGTGTAAACTGGCTGATCCATCTGTTAGCTGTACATCTGTTATCTTCCCACTCACTTTCACATAAATGTACTTCTTTTCCAGTTCCCTTCCATCTTTGCCTTCCCTATCTGTCCATCAATGTGTCCATTTATCTCTGTATAGTGGTTTCTGATGACTAGCATCCAGCACAATGCTTTGCTCAGACAGGCAAGGTCTGTGGATGCGTGATGGAGTGCTCTGCTCTGCAACCTGGCAGCGACGTGAACAAATTGATTTTCTGACAGATTAAAAAAGATTAAACCAGCCATAAAAACAAGCAGGAAAGTGCTTAATGGACCATATGTGCACAATAAGCTTTCATATGTATTCTTTCCCAGTTTCTCCACAGGCCATCCATCTTATAGGCTGACAGGTCACAGGCCACGCTATAACGTGACTGACATGATGACTGCAATGTGCCCTTCATCTTATATTATGATGAAAGTTGGGCATAGCTTTTATTACTTCAATACCCATGTTTGATTGTTTTCTGCAAACTGTATGTTCAGTAATTATTACATCAGATCTGAATGAAACAATGTGACTAGTCAACACAAACAAGGATTTTTCCATTTTTCAAAGACAGAGCTTGACATGTTCAGTAAAACTAATCTATCATACGATGTTTAAAGCATCTACCTCTGTCATCACCTTCCCAGTATGCACACAGCTCACTGACTCAAATATCTGCTAAATGTGTATGGAATCATGTATAGGCCTAGTGTTGTGCTGAAATAATAGTAAGATTAAAATTGAGGCACACGGAGCATATACTTGTTAGTAGGACTTCTGAATGCATGTAGGGCCCTTTCATTGTTTAGTGTCTCACAGAATATCTAACTGAAGTTTCCTATATGGCCCAGTGGCCAAATGTGGCCCAAAGTCAAATTTAGGGGCATTTTGCAGGCCTTTACAATGTGGCGACCTCGACCGTGAAACGGAAAGTGATTATTACCCAAGCCTAAAGCCGGAAACAGAATGCCGAATTAAATTCCATATATTTTCCACTCGCTGTCAGAGATTACGGTAAGTGACTATTATTCACATCTAAATTTTATGAACAAAAATTCAAAATTTACTGAGAGGGATACATTTCGAATTCAACACACCACAAACTAAGGAAAACCCAAAGATGGTTAGAGTTAGGTACCCAAATCCTAAAAGTTAGGGTAAGGGGGAGGGGGTAAAATTAAAAATAACACACCAAAAACTAAGGAAACCTAACAAGCATTAGTACATAAATTCCTGCCCATGTGAGCCCAAAACGCCCCACCATAGAAGTCTGTCACCAGATGCCTTTCTATATGGTCCTTTCAGTAGACTTTGTGGCCTCCCTGTAATTCTCTGTGATGTAGTAGAACCAGAATAGTTTTTTTCAGCCAGCCAGTACAGCACAGTCAACATCACAGAACGTTACATCACAGCATACGACCGATCAAAATTAACTATCTGCCTTCTTGTCTAATTAAAACTGATGATATAACGTAAATATTGAATACTAGTGATCTTTACCAACTGAAATTGAAACAATTTTGGCTGAAAATGTTAAATTACAATAGATGCCATAAAGGAAAATACAACAAATTGATTAGACATGTTTGACACATACAATCTGTCACTTCTTGCACCAAACTGATTTTGCTTCCTTCTTCAATCAGCACATTATCAGCAAACTTACCTAAATGCAACATCTCTTTCAGTGCACCAATAATACAAGCCTTCCATAAGTTGGTAAATATTTATTTATGAAACACTCTCATAGTTTAGCGAACGCCAGGATTAGAAAACAAGAAAAAAAAATCAGCATTTGTGTTAAAACAGGAAATTCTAGAAGAAGCATTGAGGGTGCCAATCTAATGTAAAAAATAAATCATTAAAGGTTTTGTATTATTTAAAAGTTAGTGTTTCTTAAAAAAAAAAATTAAGCCTGTGATGTAAAGAGAGTCAATATAGCCCCAACTTCAACAAGGCTAAACTGAAAGTCTTTATGAAGTTCAGCAGAGTGGCCGAAGTCTTGCTCCAGTTCAGTGTCTGTCAGCAAAAACGAGCTAACGTTAATATTTGACTTCAACTCCAACTATGACCTGCTTCAGAAATGTAATTAACCAGTAATTAGCCAGACCCGAAGTCAGAAACCCTCATGATTGAGTTCATGTGAGGTTTACAGAAGTCAGAGGGATTCTGAAGTTCAGTCTGACTACGCTCACTTTAAGGGTCAGAGCTGAATGAAAGGATAGCATATCCTTTTCAAACAAGTGTCTGTAAATCCCCCCATTTCTACGATGCTACTTGCCAAGTGCGTTCGACTTAAAGACAGAGCATGGATTAAACAAAAGCTCTCCTCTTGTGCTCAAACTTCACTGTCATATTCTGCGATTTTGTCAACCTTTGAGCTGATTTGGGCTCGAGGAAGAGCGGACACAGAAACCAGCAGGAACACCAACTAAAAAGTTTAAACCTCACAATTTATGCACCATTATCTGTAGCTGTTTAATCACAGGCTTTACTCCAAAAAACACTCTGGATTAACAACTCAGTCTGCAATTTAGTGTGATTGAAGGAACAAATTTCAGCTCTCCAATCACACATCAGAAACACAAAGCATAGTTTCTTTGACAAAACAAGCTGAGCAGCTAGATCTGACACAGTTGGATTTGCAGCTGAGGCTCATGGGTGCGTAAGAATAACACGTTTGAGGAAATGGCCTTTTTTATCAAATGACTGTTCTTTTCAATATGCTTTAAACAAGAGTAACACTTTGGCCGATGTGCGAGCAGCAGGAAGACTCTCAAAAGTGCAAATTTTGAGAACAAACAACAGAGATGTTATTAAAATGTGAGAAATTTGAAGTTATCTGACTGTGGAAAAAGTCTATTGATTATGGACATCTTGTCAAATATGTAACTGGAAGAATGAAACTAGCTCTCACTTTGAACAGCCACCAAGTAGACAGATTCATACTATATGCTGCATAATTCAATTGTACCACCATGAGTTTCCATCTTTAAAATTTAAACTAAAGATCATACTTTATCTCATGCTGTCTCAAATTAATCCAAGAATTTAAAAGTCACAGATCTGTCTCCAGTCAAGATTATTAGCATTTTCATCTACAAAGAATGATTTATATATCTTTAGAAACAAAAACATCCACAACCAACATGTAGGTGTAGCTCAGTTTGTTCTTCCGTGCAATAAACCTTCTGACATAATGAGCTGTTGTTTTGGTTGGCCAGTAAAAACTGTTAGACTGAGGAAAAGACTGAAATCACTGTTGGTCCTGCCATCTGATTGACAAAAGTAACCTTTGACCATCAGTGTGAAGATTATGGCTGCAGCGTCAGTGTCTGAGAAAGAAATTTACTGCATGCAAACCTGAATTGTCTTTATTTAGATTTCTTCAAAAAGATATGCAATGAATAAGTTTTACAGGTAAACTACTATTACAGTCTGGCAGTTATTTGCCTCTATGAAGACCGGCCAGTGAAAGTACAGTGGTGGGTGTAACATCTGCAAACATAATAACTGCCCACAATCATAATACATTTCCCACAAAAGTAATAGCAGTTGCCTACTGCATATGTAATAACTATTATGTTTGCAGGGATCTTTTATATTTGTAGAACCAAAGTTACTATAGTTAACTATAACTAAAACTAAATAACTAAAAGTAAAACATAAAAATTGTTCTAGTCAACCGAAACTGAATAAAAACTATGCTTTACAAAAAAAACAATCAGTCTAATTAAAAATTATACTGTCTGCTTACAAAACCAACCAAAGATAAAATGATATTCAAGACAAAATTTCCTTAGTTTTAGTCTTTGACAGCTGTATAATGACTGGCATATACACCCAAACATGGGGTCTGTAAAATGCCTGAATTGATTGGAAAATATGTTGAAATGGTAGTTTTATGTCATAAGCTGTATTCAAATATGAACTTAAATAAATAAAATGAAAAGTTAAGGGAAGCTTTTTGAATGCATTTTGAACATGTATAACATTTACTTTTTCGGGCCCTGTTAGGTCTTACACCTGACATGTATCTGAAAAAAACAAAAACTAACACTAAAAAGAATAAAAACTAAACTAAAACAAAGCATTTTTGGGAAAAAAAACCTAAACTTATTTAACAAACAAAGTCATTTAACTAAATTGAAATCAAAATCAGAAAGTGAAAACGAAATAAAAACACAAACTAGTGTAAAATCTCAAGCTATTATAATCGTGGTACAAAATTTCTGAGACTAAAAGCAAATTTTGAGTGGTCAGGGATTTTAAGTCATTGTAAAACAATAAAACTGGCAGGATGAACAACATATCTGTATGTTATTTTTCATTTCTGCAGAGTGCTGTTTTGACACATTTACAACTCTGCAAAGATTCATGGCTCCACCAGGATTTTAAGACGGAAAAAATACTTCCTCTTTCATGGCAAACAAAAATTTGCCGTGACTAGGTTTTTTTGATGTTACTTAGGCAAAAGCTGACTAAAACCCACAGGCAGTTGTAAAAAGGCTACAACAAACAAAAACCACAACGTTTCTTTTTCGTGTTCACATTACATTTGTAGGTATTAAACACAGACACTGTAACTTTTATCTTCCCACAAATATAATAAATGTTAGAGTTGGTACATTTGCTGTAGGCAACTACTATTACATTTGTGTTTATGGGATGATTACATTAAAAGCTGCAGATTTGTATTACAGTTGTGGTTTATTACGTTAGTGTTGACTAATGACATTGGCAAGTGTTATGGAGATTGGATGTTTTCTGTGGTATCAAACAAGAGCAGACAATAAGGTCTAAGAAACTTTACCTTTGATCTACAAAATCAAATCAGTTCACCCTTTAAAGTGAATAAAGTGTGTAAGGTTTCAGAAAATCTCTCAAGGCATTCTTGAGGTTCTGTGTTCACAAGCAAGAGATTGGCAAGAGCTCTGTGACCTTAACCTTTGACCTTGAAAACGCAATCTATACAACCTTGAATCAGGAAGAACATTTGCGCAAAGTCTAAAGAAAATTGCTCGAAGGGTTTGATCAATATCAAGTTCACAGGAAAGGGCTTAAAGCAAGGGATGAACATGAGGCCCAATGATCTTAACCCTTGACCTATGACCTCCAAAACCAGGTCATCTTTGGGTATGAGTGAACATTTGTGCAAAGTTTGATGAAAATCCTTCAAATTGTTCTTGAGGAATGGGGTTCACAAGCAAACATAATACCTCTGGCCTCAGCTATCACCAGCATGGAGCAATAAAGATTACAGATTAAATGTACTCCTATACAGGGCAAGATCAGCAAAAGACAAGATCTACCGTTTTTCTGCAGGGATCACTGAGATCAAACAAAGATATCAAAGTTCCTGGATGTAACTTTTGCAATGATTAAACAGGGAAAATGTAGAGTAAAAATCAAAAGGTGCACACAGTGCTGGCTGTAAAACACAACCATGAGTGACTTTACCCCATCCAGCACCCTGTTTGTTGGTATATGCAACATCCTGTAAAAATAACTCAAGGATTACATCCATCTAATAAAGACTACACAAAGAAAGAGATAGATATGTATCCACCTATTCATATCCGACTACATCTTAGGCTTCGAGCAGCAGTGCAGACTAGACAGGAGGCAGGAAAGATTAGAAGACCTTAGTACATTAAGGCAGCAGACTGGGCCTGCAGCCACTGAATGATCACCCAGCCAGTCTTCCTCTTTGAAATTTGGCTTTTCACAGTCTTTTGCCTCTTTCCTCCCTTTCTGTATCCCTCCCTCTTTCTTTCTCCCACTCTCTGGGACCTTCTTCCTGACACAAGCCCCAGCAGCTGCAGTCGGCCGAGCAGCCCGGCTCGCTTCTTCAATTCAGTCACATCTCCACAGATGACTCCCTGGAACGCTGCAAACGGCTATTACATAAAAGCTCTGAGTGACTAACAGGCAAATCCTCTCTACCCTAAAACTGCCAGAGCGTACTGCCAATCCATGGAGAGAGAGAGAGAGAGAGAGAGAGAGAGAGAGAGAGAGAAATGGTGTATTTTGGGGTGCTGAGAATTGCAGAATGTCAGTATTAAATCCCTGCCCAGCTTTCTGTCCCCCCCCCCCCGTTTCTTTCTAATTCACCATTCAGTCTTCAGCCCCTTCCCCACCCAGCAAGTCCCTTCACACACATAGTAATACAAGCACAATCATGCACACACACAATCACACACTTCTGTGCAACATGCTTCAGTTTTACATGGTATTGGATAAAGGATCTTGTCAAACTTCTCCATTCTCTTTCCACCAGAAACAAGAATGAGAACATATCATGATTGTGTGTGTTGTTATTAATGTTTGTGTACGTGCATGCATGCAGGTGTCATGCACAATGGCGATTGGCTAGCTTTAAAATCTGGCTTCCCAATAGACACCAAATCTGCGTTTGTTTCTCTGGCTTTTCAACATTTTTCTGGATCTCCCTTCAATTCTCGCCAGTTCTGGGCAAACAGTTAAAAGAGCCGCTTTACGTATGAAGTTCTGCGCTGCATTAGATGTCTGTGCATGTTTGATTATGTTTGTGTGTCTCAGTGTGTAGTTCCTGTGCAGTTATTCTGGAAATACAACACACAAATTAACTGGGATGATTACATTAATGACAACATGCGCTCATGCTTACACAAAAAACACATTTGGAGCGAGGCCAGAGAAGCACAAACACTGACTGACGCACAAATGTCACTGCTACACGCACAGCTCTACTGTATACACACTAACGCATGCACACTCACTATGGGATCACTGTGTCAGTGATCCCACAGCATCCCTTGCTGGGCTACAGTGTCATCACAGTGTGAGAGCGGCACACGCCATCACTCTCTGCCTTTCGCTGGCAAACAGCCTATCAGAAGGCAGCAGCCCACACTTCCTGGTGTGATGGAATTGAGCCTGTTCCTCTTTTCCCCCCCTTTTCTGAACGATCCAGCAGTTATTGTCAGGAATAGTTTTGTCAGGATTTTTTTTTTCTCTCCTTCAGAAGATGCTAATATTCCTAAACACCTCGGCTGCTTTTGACTCAGATGGATTAAAAGTCATTAGAACATGTGGGCTTTTGTGTGATGAGCTCATTTCTGGCAGGCATACATCAAAACAATTTAATAGGATTTCCTGACAGTGAAATGCAAATTTTAAATCTCTTCTCTTTGAAGTGTTAATTAGTATAGGTAAATAGAATCCATATCACCTGCAGTACATGATGCTGTGACAGTTTCAAACACTCATCCATACTCTTGTCATTCAGTCTTGTATTTTGGTATCCATTCAATATTCGAGCATAACCTTTCGTGAGCTTAATAAATCGGATCTCTGGACAATCCCTGGTTTCCGGTTTGATTCCTACAGCAGCTGTGTTTGCTGTTCTTCGTCCTAAATCTCCTTCAGCAGGTCATTTATGTGCCCATCTACTGTAATGCACTCCAGATAATAAAATTAGCTACTGGGCCTAAAATGTAAAACACAATTTGTCTCTGATGATTTCATAAATTTCTTAGTGCAAGACATTAAATTGAATTAAGTTCCCGGACCTCTGAAACAGGTGCAGGTTTTTACTTTAAGTGGTCCCTGAAGGTAACAATTCCATTACCGGCTGATTCAGTCGGGACAAAATGCTGTTTACCTTCATCTTAACTCGGCCCACAAGACCAAAAAAATTAAGGGACATTGTGCTCTGTGTCCTTGACTCTTAAAATGTGTCATTCCCGGGCGCTTCGAGCCTGGCTCAGCGCTCCATCAAAGACAATTAGCAGTGAAAGTGTGAAGCCACTTAGGAAACATTTACTTGTCATTGCAACAGCGACTCCTACTGGTTGGTTGGGGCACATATAGAGGGAGCTGAGGGTAATGGGGATGTGTATATGTGAACAATACTGGCAAGTGATTAAAGAAGAAAAATCCAAGTTCAATATAAACCATTTTAAAAGTTCCTACAGTATCCATGTAAGTCATATAGTATACGTAATATCAAAGAAACACTGGGAAAACACCCAGGAAGTTATAAAAAGCCAAAACTCAGAAGAATGTGTGTTTTAATTGCAAGTCTGAGACAATAAATACACAAAACAGAGTGAATTATAGGCCAAGTAGCCTTAAGACCTCATAGCCTCACTGTTTTACCTAAATGTGGAGCCAGTGGACCACCCCATACAATCTCATAAATTATGCCAATATCAACACAATACAGTTAGCACTGATATTAGATAAGTAGCATTGATAAATTAAAAAAAAAAAAAAAAAAAAACAGAAGAAATTGTCCAGTGCAAGCTGGAGCTGGTTTTGAAATGCTGGACAAATATTCAGCAAACTTCAGACAAAGATGTTGCTTTTCTGTATTAAACCATCTACTGCATATGTCAACATGGAGGGATAACATTTCATTAGGTGTGTAAGACGTTCCTGAAAAAAAAAGATTATTTGACTTCCAACTTTACAGAGAGTGTTGCTCCTTTACAGTTAATGAAAGAGACTTGTTGATTTTTATCCTTACAAATCAAATGTGTGATTGTTTTAGCTGTAAGGGATTAATGTGGATTCAGGACATGTATTTGAAACAACAGACTCGTATACTAGGATGTAAAGTTTAGGTCTTTCCTACAAAGAAAGACAAAAATAATCTGTTCTTTGTGTTATTTCCCCCCGGCTTGAATCTACTTTCAGTGTTAACTCATAGTAAAGAAATATAGCACTTGAACTGTCAAATGGACACAGAACTAACAGATAAAGACATTTGTGAACAGTTACCTCTATGTATTTTGGTGGATGGTAATGGATTTCTCCTTACCTGTCTTATACATGTCTGCCATGAAAACTGGTGACTCAGTACTGCCACCCTGTGTTTTGGAGTAAGTGGCAAAAATTACTTGTACTGATCAAGCATCAACCTCCGTCCTGAAAAATAAAGTCAATGCGGAAGTGCAAAAAATCACAATACAGCAAATGTCCGCTTGAGGCTGGCTGTAGGAACACCAAAGTCTCGTCTGAACACCTGTTAAAAAGCCGGTTTTTACTCTAGAAATAACGGCTTTTTAACAGCCTGTTTCAAAAAAATTAAATTTGTCTCATTAGCTAATGTCTTCATGTCCTCTCACTGTACAGGGGGCTAATTTTTTTGTACCACAATGGTTTAGGTTAACCTTGCAAAGCAAATGGATAAGCCCGTTTCCTTGTTTCTCACTGGCAAATCCATCTTGCAAATCTCTGGTCTGAACCATTTTAGCCCGGTTTGAAACTGATGAATCAGCGACGGGGGGGCAGTACTTTCGGGCGCGGCAGAGTAGTGATGTAAGCAAGCAGCAACAAGAAGCCAGTGCCGTTATGGCGAAAGACATTAGCGTGGATGTTGCTATAGCGTCAGTTTTTTCAGAACTTGACGACATTTCTTCATTAAAAGAAGAACAAAGCACAGCAGTGAGATGTTTTCAAAAACAGCAAAAGTCATGTATCGACATGTCTATAGTCACCATGGTTCATGTTATGCAGTTCTATATGTAGTTTATTCCTCGGTAGCTGTACACTCGAGTTTTTTTTTCAGAGGCTGAATATTGAAGGTTTCCCTGGTGTGTCAGGTTAGGTTTAGATTACATGGAGAAAAAGCCTCACTGCAGACTGATTGGCGCATCTTGTTTGATTGACAGATAGCTCAACAGGCAGAGGCTATGTTTCTGTTAACCAGAATGTTTGCTAGCTAGCTGACAGGAAGTCAAGCTTAGTGGGCAAGCTGTTAGGTTGATCCAAAGTTCGGTTGAGACCGCCATTTCAATATGGAGCCCGCCAGAGTTTAGCTTCAAAAGCAGTTTGAGTCTGCCCATTGTAAGCAGACGGCTGACGTCACACTGGGTTTGTCCAATTCTTTCTACAGTCCATGATATCTATTGGCATTATGTTGACTTAACATGACTGAAAAGTGTAAATTAGAAATTCATACATTTTATACTAAATAAACAGTGTAAGTTCCTTGTTTATTTTGTGTTACAATGTATTAGGTTATGTATTTATCAACCTGTCGATGCAATTTAAGTTAAAAATGTAATTCTGCCTTCTTTCCTTCTTTTAAAGATTTTATCCATTAAAATAACATTGTGACAAACGACCCCATTGCGTGTGACAACCATTCCTGTGACTGGGTTGGTTGTCACAATGTGTCACAGTGTCTTTAATAGTGAATTGCCTCTTTGTTACTATTAGCTGGAAAATCTGAGGGATACACATTTCAAGCCAACACTTTAAGCTTCAATTGAATATAGGAATAAGTCTTGAAAGATGTTTTGATAATGAGCAATTTAAAGAGTAAAGAGTGTGACAACTAACCCCTCAGCATGACATTGATCCACCAACAAGCTCTGCCATTGAAAAACTACGTCAGTACCAAGCTCAAGTTAGCTACGCATGCCTACTACCTCATTTTGTCCTATCGCTCTGATTAGCCCCTAATGAAATTTGACAGACAGAATGGTGGTCCAATCCCCTTCTGAGATGTTTTTTTTAAGAGTCCTGCCTTTCCTTAGCGGTTTGTATGGGAGGTTTCCCAGATGAATGTGAAATATATCCTATGCAATGGATAAATGAAATAGTCTTATGTAGTTTTATAAGCTTAGTTTGGGTAGAAAGACCACACCTCAAACACATCTCATTTCCTGTCAAACATATATTTCTCTTTGTCTATGTAAAGGAACTGCAGGAGCTTACTTCACCTATTGACCTCTTCACCATCCCCTCTCTCCACCCTCACGTCTTCATCCAACCCTCTTTATAAAAACTAACTATTGTAAACCCATTTCTTTACTGATGTTGTCTTTGTTAGTGAAGGCTTGTTTTAACACACAGAGGCTCAGCAGTAATGTGTGTAACTTGCATTTTAAATAATACACCAGTAGTATGAAATGTACTAATAAGAGCACAGAATCATTCTTTTTTTAAAGACACTCACACATAAACACACATATTTACAGGCATATATTTCCCAGCACACAATCTAACTCTTTGTCATGCACGCAAACACCAGCATCACATGTGCACATGCACACACACCAGCAGTTCAGCAGTCGTGCCTTTCTGTAGGATTCTCCTCTGGGTGCTGCATCCAAGGTGAGTGCGCTGGCTGGCAGCTCCTGAGGAGTTGGTAGGAAGAGATAGCTGAGCGAAGCTATTAAAATACGGGCAGGAATTTCCCTTATCTCTCCCACCGAGGCAGCTTGGGCCGCTTTGTGCTATTATGGAGATAAAATGCACAGAGGCTTGGAATGAGGGAGGGAAGGAGGGAGGAAGGGGAGGGGAGGACGAGGTTGGGGAGGGAAGGCGTAAGAACGTCAGATTTATGGAGCTAGGGAAGCTTAAGGTTATTAAATCGGAAGATTACTCGACTGCGAAATTGTTGAAGTTTTTACGAGAAGTTGAGGGATTTAGGCCGGTATTAAACAGCAAAGCATTAGGAGGCCGGCAATATACATTATTCACAATTTATTTTTACCCCTTTTCTTCTATTCTATTCACCCTTTTCTTTAGTCGTTCAGTCTTTCTTTTGTCATCTTTCATCCAGCGCAGGGTCAGTATCAAGTTTTCCTTCCATGGAGGAGCATCAGCACCCATTCCTCTTTTTTAGTGGCAAAATGTAAACAGAGGAGAAAGAAAGATAAATAAAAGAGAATGAAAGGTATACTGTAAAAAGTAGGAAGACTCAAACTGAGGGAAAAGGCTTGTTATCCTATGTTAAAACCTATCAGTGTGAGACAATTCTATTAAGGACATTCGCCACTGTCAGCTCTATTAGAATTTAGATAGTGCTCACCCAACCTCACTCATATCTACATTAGGCTCTAAAACATTGTGATCACATAAACTCCTTTTATGTTGAAATGAATTTAAAGTTTTGGGTGGGAGCTTTAAAGAGAAGTAAACACAGAGGCTTGCTTGCAAAAAAAAATCCATCTCAGGTTGACAAAAATCAATCTTACAACAAAATGCATCCTAATACAGCCTACTTTGTTTGTTTGTTGTTTACTGTCAACCCTTATAAATGGCAGCAGGATCAGATATATTAACCTGTCCTTGGTTGACAAATTGAAACAAATTTTGCTGAAGGGCCAGTCATTTTTTGGTCATTTGAGTTAGCATTTGGGTGATAAAGATCAGGTTGAGGCTTCGTTTTTCCCCATTTGTATGGAACATTTGCCTCCCAACTATATTTTGTGTTTTTGCTTTAGTGAGGGAGTGTTTTTCCACAGTTATCCAAAAATCCTTAAGCAGTTGTCTCATTCAGAAGGGTCATATACACATCAGAATGAGTGACAAATTTGTCATCACTCTGCCTTTACCCAGCAGCAACCTCTGTGGTTGAAAATAAAGCCAATGCAGAAATGCAATTAGCTGCAGTTCCTCAAGTGTCCACTTGAGGCTGGCAACAGAAGCACAGAGAGTCACATACACACCATATGTTGATATCGATATTGACAGCATTAACAAACATGTTTACAGCATGGCTCATATAAAGCTTTTGGGTGAACTAGTTAATGTCTTTATTGATTACACTTTACAAGGTGTGAATTTTTAACTGATATACCACAGAGGAAACACAGGTTATTCAAAGTTAAATAACTTTTGAATAATGAATTGTAGCCATTTGTTTTTCGTCTTGCAGTCTGCTGTTGGGCTTTTTCAACAGTGCCATTAATGCCTTCATAGCCCCTAGAGTGGCTTATTTTGCAAACTTGGATTATTTTCCATTTTTACTGTGTCTAGGCTGTTTGAAAGTAAGTTTGAGACAGCGTTTTCAATATGTCGGCCACCACAGATTAGCTTCAGAAGCCCCCTCAGTAACCAAAAGGCTAGTGTCACTCAGGCTTCATCTACTATTTTCTACAGTCTATGGCAATAATCATCAAGCACCAATAAAGATTATTGGATTCAGAAAATGTGAATAGGAAAAAATATGTATTTGGGTGGTCTAAATCTCCTCAGCTATAAATCAACCACCAAAACAATTAAAATCAAAACAGTTTTGACTTAACAGGAATTGCTTAAAATTTGATCTGTTTTATAGAAATCAACCTGTCAGCCATTCTGCCAATATCTAACCAGGAGTATGGACTACTATTCTCAACACAAGCAAGTAGTAGTAGAAGTAGTAGTAGTAGTAGTTCCCAGGACCAGTGAAGCTGGTTAAAATGTTGTGTGTGCCTTATTCTGTCTACATCTAAGATAAAGGACAAACTGGCAGGTCTCTAAACTTTTTGTTTCCCGTACTTTTCTCAGGGGTGGAATGTAACTAACTGCATTTAGTCAAATTACTGCTATAGAGTAGTTTTAGGGTACTTGTACTTTTTTTACTAGATTTTAAAATCAGTACTTCTACTTGAGTATATTAAAGCAAACTACTTTTTTTTACTTCTGTTGACTTCACACTAGCACATAGTGAGATACTGATTCCACATCACATCCTAGTACAGCTGCTGGAACCAGCAAAAACTGGATTGTTGATATCTAAGGGTCAAACATTTCTGAGCTGATTTTGACTCAAGTGTTGATCCACCACTGTGAGTTCAACTTTGTTAAGAATCAGTTGATCCAATCTCTGCCCATTGCCATTTCAAATCTGGGTGGATGTATGGGCAGATTACCCATCATGCCCTTGGACAGAGCGTTTAGATGTGTTTTATAGGTGTTTAGTAGTGTTCAACAGTTGCCTGTTGTACAGTCATCCCTGCTAGAGTGCATTTGTTCTTACTTCTGGTGGATTGTTTCAAGTTTTAGATGTGAGACACATTTGCACCATGAGTGAAGTTATCCATTGACTTAGCGTCCCCACCTGTGACTTAAGGTAGCATAGTGCTTATTCTTCATCAGTTTGCATTGTCTTGCTATGAAGTTGATTTTCTGCTCTGTTCTTGCCACAGTTTTTCAAGAGTTACTGCAGCTCTGTAATATTGTAAAATATTTAACACTTAAGAAGTGTAGTTTAAGTATAAGTAGTGTGGACTACTATAGACACTTTTTAAGTGTTTAATTTACACTCTCACCTGGTGATTTTGCTGTATTTTACTTTATTACAGGGGTGTGACTTTCACTGAACAACCTGGTTGGAGGACCAGTTTATTGTTACTGCCAATAAGGAAAGCTCATATTTTTATTTTAATGTACAACTCCTCAGTAGCTACTCAGCACTTAGAGTAAGCTTTGAATGTAATAATTTTTACTCTTACTGAAGTAAGAGTCACACTAACCTTTTCAACCTCTGACTGATCTTATCTAATATCATTTAAGACATGCTTGTTTGATATGTTTTTGTTTTTGTTTTTTTTTTAATAAAAGCCCTCAACCTAAAAAACATATGAAAAGAGGCACACGGGTATAAGATTTCTATAACCTAGTGATAAGCCCATTCTTGATTAAACCTGTGATTTTCTGCATTAACTTTTCATTTCAGGCTATTTGAGGGTGCTATTTTTTCCCCAATCATGACACAGCATATTATTGTCAAAACCAGTGATAGACAACACAATAGGCCCAAAAACATGTGGCTAAAATATCTCAGTCACCTTCAGGTGCCTTTCTGTAGAATGGTACTTATAGACTGGTTTCACTGTTAAAGGCTAAAAATAATAAAATATCACAACTACACCATGTTTATTAGACTGAAATATTCATTTTATTTTGGTTTATTTGAAAATCCTGCATACAAAGGGTCAGCTAAGAAAACAAACAGCCCTTGTGGAAGTGTAGTTGATGACCCCTGGTGTACGGCCCTTACACACTTGCAGCTCTTCCACTTTGTCCTTTATCACGTTAGAAAATGTTTACCATCTCTCTCTTTCTTCCTGCTTGTCTCATTCAGGTCAGACCTGTTGCCTCTCAGTAAACTTTTCATTCACATCAAAAAGTTTCAGTGGCATGCACATATGCATACATACACAACTCCAAAATAGGGTACTACCTCTGAATGTCTTTCCATGGGTCACTGAGTTTCCTGCCATGGAAATCACGTTTATACACTCCCCAAAGTCTTTGCATGTGTGTTAGTGAGTGTGAGAGCTTGTGGACGTTGTTGATGATGGTGTGCTGGTAAACACACAGCTGGCCATGCTCTTTGATTCACCAGGAGGCCTCGAGGATATTTCACACTTCTTTTATACCCGTAGTCTGTGGTGCCTTTCTCATCCTCGTCTTCTCTTCTCCTAATTTGCACATTTTCTCTCTTTTTGCACATTTGTTGGTGTTTGTGCAAGCTGGTAAAGATCTTCCATGAAAGTGTGCACACAAGTTATTCCTCTTTTTCATTGCTTGTGTGGTGAGACTGGTTATATTTTCACCACATAATGCTGAGATAGCGATACAATACGGCTAAATATGGCCAGCTACGTCTTGGTGATTATGGAGGTCTCCCCCACTGTTTGTTGACACTCGGAAAGAGAGCCGGCCATCTTCGCTCCACTAGATAATTCTCCTCTGTGGCGTAGCAGAGAGAAACTTCATTAACCCTGATGCCACACAGCCAATCCTGGAGATGTGCATGTGTAATGTGGCTGAAAGCAGCCTTTTAACGCTGTAAACACCGACTTGCTAAACGTCAGGATGTATTACACACTCCAGCTAAATTGTAAAGTGCTGGTCTACCAGATTGTGCTTCATGAGCTGTGGATAAGAGCAAAAAATCTGTCATAAATATTATATGAATGCGGATATGTATTTTCAGCAACAATGCACGCATATTATACAGTCCCATGTCACAATTAAAGGTTAAATTTATGTCGGTAGGAGTCTTTGCACCAGTGTCACATCCCCAGCTTTCAAGGCCGCCCATAAGGGAGGATAAAGGGGAGAGCTTTCTGTGGTCCAGCCAAACTGGGGACCCATTAAAATCAGAAAAATCATGGACTATTGTAAAGTGAATCTGTGATAACAACGTTTATTTCTAAGCTGAATGATGACCACTCTTATCAAAGCAACAAAAAATGAATGTCATTTAGTTTTGTTGTAGTACAATGTAGCCGTTTTCAAAATGTGAAACCCTTATCTTTTTTATTAGTGATGCAAACAGTGTGGAGGGCCACACTGAACTAAATGATTAGGAAAGTAATGTCGGACTTCAGCTAAGCCATAATATGCACAAATGTCAGGATGCATAACGTAGTCAAAGCTGAGACACCATAGATGGTAAACAATGGAATAATTGTGAAAGGAGACCAAAAAATGGGTGAAAAGTGAAAAAAAAAGGTTCATATAAATATTCTTTTTGAATGAAGAAATTGTTTAAAATGGGGGAAAAAGTGGCAGAAATGGCTGAAAGGTGGCAAGACAGTAGCAAAAATGGGGAAAAATATGTAAAAAAAAAAAAAAAAAAACAATGCAAATTGGGTTTAAGAAAATGACCAAAGGCACCTAAAATAGGCATAAAGTTGCAAAATATGTTGCAGAAATGGACAAAAAGTGGCAAAATTAGCAAATGTAGGAAAAGGGGTTAAAAAGTGGCTAAAAGGGTGAAGTGGCATAAAGGGGTTAAAGTCAACAAAAAATTGCATGAATGGGTTAAAAGTGGCAAAAATAGACAAAAATGTGGCAAAAAAAAAAAGATGTGGCAATAATGGATGGAAAAAGGTGATGATAGGGTTAAAAAGTAGCATGAATAAATAATTTCAACACCAGAACTCATTAATAGCATGACACACGTTTCAACTCCAAAATGAGGGAGCTGTTAGCCAGGATGCTAGCACCACTGCACTAGATCCAACACACATGCACTGATACCATCAATAAATCACATCTAAGGAGGGCCCATTCTCTGTGTTTTTTCAGGGTCCCAGCCAATTCTATGGGAAGGCCTGCCAGCCTTTGCTTAGAATGAAGACAATATGCATAAGTAGATTCTTTATAAAGGGGTCTACAAACATGTTTTTTAAATTCTTATTTTTATTTTCAGGCTACTTGAAGGCAGGAGAAAAGAGCCAGGCACCAAGTTGTGTATTTTTTATTTGTGTTGATGGATGTTGATACAACATTTTTTAAAACCTGCTCATTTATATAGCAGGATTGGAACAGTAGAATTAATATGAGGTAGTTTTCTGTGGCCAACAGATTAAGGTAAACCATGTGGTACTTTCTCTGACATGTGCTATGTCCATCAGTGGTTCATATGCTGTTTAGATGTAGGAAGGCTGTATATAGTGGGTGTTCTTTGAAAAACAGCTGCCTACTGTTGTAGAGCAGTGGTTCTCAAACTGGGGTCTGCGAGTCACTTGGGGGTCTGTGAACTGATTTTTAATAAATTATTGAAGTAATGCAATGTCATTAAAAAGACAATAAATACATATAGGGATCACAGCACTATAAAACAACCATACTAAACCAATGGCTCCTACATAAGTTAGCTTTGGGCCAATAAACACAGATATGATCATGACATATCACATAAATCTATCACTCATCATGCAACTGTCACTTTGCTCAGGACACGTGGTGTGCAGGTCCAGCTAGCAACCATGGATAATTATTTAAGCTCATCCACTTCATCCAGTGATACTAGGTCCAAACCAGCTAAACTGAGACAGTACAATGACAACTATCTGTTAGATTGGTTTTAGAACAGCGACAGAAGACCAAAATGTGTTGTGTGTCTTCATGTGAAGTCATGCTAAGCCAAGCTAAAGCATTATCTGATGACAAAGCATGCAGCGTTTAAAGACAAAACAAAAGATTTTGTCCGATGTAAGGGTGAGGAGTACATCCACCAGAAAACATGAATGGTGAACCTGACCACAACCTGAGAAAAAGCACAGAGGGCTTCCTATTTGGCTGCTCAAAGGATCTCAAAAAGTAAGAAGCCACACTCAACTGGACAAGAGCTTGCATTTAGGTTGAAGAGTTTAAAATACAGCGTCTAGGAGTACAAATTGCAGTTAGCAGTTTAATCAGCTTGAGGGTTATATGGGGGTCCTTGGAAAATTTTCTGCCCTGTAAGGAGTCCCCAGCCCCAAAAAGTTTGAGGACCCCTGTTGTACAGAGTGATGCTGGGATAAAAGGGAAACTAACTAAAACAATCCTGAGAGCCAAAGCTATAAGGTGAACAATGCTGAAATGCATGGCTGAGTAAAAGGCTGTATCATTACTTGATCATTCTCGGGGGGTTCCCCAGTGAGCATGTTTCAGTTGACAAAAGCAACAAAAGACATTAAAGACTGGTTTCAACTTCTATTTTTAGATGCTAACATCTGCTTCAATAAAAAGATTAATCACATATTAACAGTGATTCTAAAATCCTATATTTATGTTTGTAGAAAAATATACTATATTAATAGGCACTGTATCATGGTCACCAGCAGTGGTAAATGGTAAATTGTAAATGGGCTTGATCTTGTATGACAACCTCCTAGTCATCTGACTACTCAAAGCTCTTTTACAGTGCAGGTCACATCTGCCCATTCACACCCTTTCACACTCATTCCGCGTTCATACACTGATGCTCATCAGTGTTAGCTAATCCCAATTATACACATTCATATCCATTTACACGCCACTGACAAAGCAGTGGGAGTAAATTGGGGTTAAGTGTCTTGTCCAAAGGACACATCAGCATGTGACTGCAGGAGCTGGAGATCGAACCACAACCTTCTGATTGCAGGGCGACCGACTCTACTTACTGATCCACAGCTGCCCCATATGATAAAACCATATTAGGTTTTCTCTACCTCTGTCAATACTTCTCTCAATTTTATTTATAATATCACACTGCTACTAAAGTAATGTGTCTATGATTTCTGATTTAAATAAAACATTTACTATTTTATGCATCTTTGTTGAAATTCAAACTGGCATATTCTAAATAATTTAAAAGGATTTTGTGGCAGTTTTAATATTTGATATCTAGACTGAATAAATAGATAACAGGAAATCAATTCTTACTAGTCAAAAGGAATATTATAGATCTCAACAATAAAATTCTCTCTGTCCATAAATGTAATTAATTTCAGATATCTAAAACATGAATTTGGGCAATGGAAATTATGAATATCAACAACAGAGAACATACGTAGAAGAATTCGCATATTGAAAATATACAACCCAGTTGTTAGCCGATTTTAGATTTAGAAATCAAAGCTGAAATTTTAGGAAAATTGCGGTCGTTATAATGGATATTTGCTATAAATTCTACTTGTAAACACCCAGTTCCTAATTTAGCCTTGTTACTTTAGTAAGGCAGGAAGTGACTAAATAAAGCCTTCAGGGGCAAACTGAGCCACCCAGAATTCCATACTGCATCCATCCAGTCCTCCCACTCTGTGAAGCCCGCAGAAAGGCTTCCTCTTGGGATGCTTCTCCCACTCAGCCTCGGGGCTGCAGTACATATGGATGCATTGGAACCGCCTTGAATGTCAAGAAAAGAAGAGAAAAAAACCACTGAACATATGAACAATGAGGTATAAACATGTTTATCTGGTGTTTTGTGTGCTTAGGGAATAAAGGGGAGGTAAATTAAGTATTTTTAAGTTTAATAATGACTTGGATGACACACAGTCAGAAATAGCCATCAGTGATGGTGTAACTCTGAGCAGGGCAGCAGCCTGCATGCCGTTTATTTCCTCCACTATCTGCCTCCAGCACACTGACGCACACCAGCCAACAGGCTCCTTCTGTTCCTTTATCACGCACACCGACACAAACAAACACATACTGTAGGAGTGCAAATGAGCATACGCACACAAACACACACAGAGATGAAAGGTACGAGACTGAGGGAAAAAATAAAAAGAGACAGTGAAGATTGCAGCTTAACCTCTTGGCTGGGCTGTAAAGCAGCACTCACTCACTGGAGCCTTGCTGATAGCCATCTGTCGGCCGAAGGGAGACGGCTTCACCTTCCCAGCACATCAGCATGCTCACAAACACTCATCACACAAACACAAGGGCTGTCACTCGCACATAACCAGCTTAAACATATAGATAATAAGTAGAGCAAAAACACATATTTGGAATATGATTTATTTTTTATTCATTCAGCAGAAATAAAAGTTTAACAATAGAAAGACCATGGCAGTCATCTTGACTGTTTCCCCTCTTTAAAACGTTTAACTGTGCTTTGTTATAATGCTGCCAGCCTTTGACTTTTCCTAGCGGTGTCTATTTTAATTCAGAATGTTATTTTAACAAATTGCACAAAAAGCTTCTACCTGGAAAGGCCAGAGGCTGTCATTTTGACTGCATGAATTTTGCATCACTTAAATTAATACATCTAAATATGGCGCTCTGTGGTGCTGATCAAGGGCTGATTTGATGTCTTAGTATGAAGGGGCATACTAAGACATCAGCTCTATCAAGCTGTTATGGAGAGAGACGTCAGAAAACCCTGTTTTTGCTGTCATCAAAATATTTCATTGTGGTTTTGCAAACCAAATGTACCTCATAGTTCACAAACTGAAGCTCATTATTTTGAATGAATGACTGAAAATTGTATGTTGAACTTGTGTGGGCTGCACAAATGTGCAAGGATCAGCGCTGTTGCCTCACAGCAAGAAGGTTCCTGATTCACTTTCTGGCTAGGGCCTTTCAGTGCAGAATTTGCATGTTCTCACCCCTGCATGCGTGGAGTCTCTCTAGGTAGTGTAGCTTCCCCCCACCGCCAAAGACATGCATGTTAGGTTAAGTGGTGGCTCTAAAATGGCCGTAGTTGGGAGTGTGAGAGTGCCTGGATGTTTGTCTCTGTATGTCAACACTGTGATTGACTGGTGACCACAAGTTATTAATGTATAACAGTTTTAGTACAGAGGACGACTGATTTGCCAGTACAAAGTATATCCTGTTTCAGAGAAACAACAAAGGCTGACAGTTACATTCATAAAATAACTACACTGCAAACATTACAAACAAATCAACATTTTATAAATAAGAGAGAAAAGGTCAGAGATCAGCCCGTTTAAGAAGTCATTATGCACGGTGGCTCATATTACAGTCTGTAATTTTAGCTAAAGCTAAGAAAGCTATGCTAGCTACATAGTTACCATCACTACATTAGCCAATGCAGCTTAGTTAGCTTTAGCAACGTGAGCTTTAGCAAACATAGCTACATAGCTTACAAAATTGGTTTGGGAGCTTTGGCTCATTAGCTATGTAGCCTACGCAGCTAACAGAGCTACATAAGCTACGTTTTCTGCATTAGAATGTTTTCATGGAGGAGGAGCTTGTTTTTCCTTTAAAGTGTAAGTGAACCCCCAACTCAAAGCTAACTTTGCCCACTTCAAGCATTCAAAAAATTCCCAGAAAGTTTGCAGTTTGGTACTGAGAGGAGGGAGGGGAAAAGGGCGGGGTTTTCCAGATGAGGCGGGAGTGACAGTGACGTCCCCTTGCCAGGGAGAGTCCTGCAGCACTGCTGCCTCAGGTCGATCTTTTAAGGCTGAAGCAGGCTGTAGTGCTGGGGTGGACCGTGGTGGTCCTGAGCACTACCTGTTTAGCTGTTGGCTCCAGCACCAGCGTTACTACAGCCGGAGCTCTCAGAGCCAAATGATAAATGCCAGAATGGTAAAGTCAGTTAGAGGCGGTAACATTCTACCTTTTATACAAAGTTTGTGACCGTTTCTACGTCACATAAGCCATGCCTTTTCAGTAAAGATTTTTCAAAGCAGATCTCCGTTTGAGCTAATTAAGAACCATACAATGCAGATTTTTATCAGTTTGGTGCAAATGTCAGAAATAACACTGGTGCTGATGTGTTTTATCATAGTTCAGTCAGATACCTCAGTGTACAGCTGAAAAAAAATTGTTAAAGTGTTCACTACCTCTTTAAGTAGCTTTATTAAATGTTTTTTTAATTAAGTTTTGCAGCTCAGGTTTTCACCTTTTGACTTTTGCTATCTTTACTTCTATTTAGAAAGTGTTAGTGTACATTTCCATTCTGACAGAGACATTGTCTCACATGAAGTGTCTTTGCGAGGGGCTGTCAGAGAGCTACGGTCTGCAGCCAGGTCCCTCTCACTCTCTTTTACTGTGTTGTATTAGCTTTGCTTGTAACATTTGTTCTGGGTGAAGCTTTAATGTTGTGAAATGCATTTTTTCTGTATAAAATGATTGCATATTCTTATTTACAAAAAAGGTAGCAAGTTGCTCTGTGCTGTTAGACTTAAATACAGGTAAAATTGATGACAATAGGTGGTGACAGCACTGAGGTATTTAACAGAAAAGTCAAACCCAAACTCTCTGGTGATCAGAGCAACATTTCCATCCCTAAAATCTATTTTCTCTGAATGGTTTATTTATGATAATTGGATATAATTGATTCACCATAAAAGAAAATCAAAATCAAATGTTCAGTTATCAAATCTGATACAACCCAGTGTTATTTTCCGTTCTTAGAGTTACATGAATATGTCATTGCAAAATACAAGAGTCGGGCCAGAACCATTTATTATGTTTTTTACACATCTATGAGTGTATTTAACAAAACTTAAAGTAACAAATTTGGTCAAAAAGATGCTTTTATCCATTCCCCTCACTGACCTTTTATGGTCTTTCTAGAGTTGAATTTTATTTTCCTACAAATTAAAATCTGCAGCCTCTTAAATTCAACATGCATGCTCCCAGTCTTATATAAAGCTGTCTTATTCCATTCATAAAACAGTTGCTGTTAAGAAATTCAGTGTCTGCACCCACAGCAATGATTACCACCTTTTTAAAGTGAGCGTGGGACTTTCATTGACAAAGAATGAGCTGTAAGTTGGAAATCCTGAACAGAGTCCAAAACACTTCAAAATTGGAGTGTAAATCTGCAGCTTAGTCAATAGCTCCCTCTCAAGGTGATAGCTGAGAAAGAAAACCTTTGCCTTACCCTCTTCCTCCTCCCCTCACCCTGCCATGCTTTAGCTTCACTCTTTAAAACATAAATTTCTTTAAAATCCTCCCACTTCTCCCACCTGCGCCTCCCCCTCCGCAGCCTTCTCTCTCCCCACGCCTCAGTATCCTCTCCACCCCTCGATCCATCTCTGTCCTCCTGATCAATAATCAATCTGCAGGGGCCGAGGCCAGGGGCCCCGCGCCATCTGTCTCCATCGGCAAAAACTTGAGAGAGAGAGAAGGAAGGAGTGTGAGAGAATGCAAGGGGAGAGAGGGAGGAGATAGGGTTCAATCTATCTCCATCTATCTCCATCCGTGGTCAGCTCCACTCTGCCGGTATAGATCATAATTTGGAGAGGTGTAATTGCTGGTCAGAGACTGGGGGTGGACACTAGAGGGGTGAAGAGGAGGGAGGAGAGGGGTGTCAATAATGTTTCTACAGTCCAGTCCTCCCCTCTGCCCCACCTCCTCACTCTCCAGCCTGACCCAGTTTCCCTCTTTTTTCTCCTCTTCATCTCTACCTCTGTCTTTTTCTTACTTCTCCTCCTATCCTCATTTTTCTCAATTCAATTTACAAAGACCCACAGACCAAAACAACATAATTTATCACTTTTCGTCTCCTGCTCTCTGTTGTCGTACTCTCTGTGTTTGCTTGAAGTTTGTTTTCAGCTCTAATCCTGGAGGACCAGCACCAACAACGCCCACTCTCAGCGTCTGTTCTGCACTTGACACCAGTTTGAGTGTTTATGCGTCAGAGCACGACGTTGCTGCTTTGATAATGATCTACCTAGTAACGCCTGCCTCTACAAAAGAACTCTTGGCTCAATAAATGAATTGTCAAATACGCTGGAGAATGTTGCACCATGCTTGCCAAGGCCTAGAGGAGATTTTTCCAGCGATGTAATTTGATCACACTGTTACCTAAGCAGGTACGTGCAATGTGTTAGCAGCTTCAGAAGAAGTCAATCCAGCAGAGTTTCCCAGAGTTTGAGTGTTTTTCTTTTCTTTTTAGCAGTTGTGGTAATGGTATTACCATAACTCAGAGAAGCCACAGCTGATAGCACCTAATATAAGTCAGGAGTAGATTTGGAACTTCTCTGAATGGCAAACAGGAAGTAACTTGGCAGAGCTAAATGCTGTGATCAGCATGCTCTCAGTTAAAGTCTGAGCGTAAACTTACTAAATATGTTGGAAAGAGTCGTGTGAATAGACTGAGGACGCTGTTTGACTAAATCACGAATTTTGTAGCTGTCCTGATGAAGGCCTGTATGGCTGAAAATGGCCTTTTATGTTTCTGTGATTCTGTAGCCCTATTGAAATGAATCAACAATCCCTCTAAGTGCCTCAGATCTCTTCAATAAATCATGAATTTATTAGGAAGTTTTCCATCACTTTAGGGTTAAGGTTAAAGGTTCTTTGCAATCATGTGGTTCTGATGACGCACAAATGTCCATTGGGGGTCAGCAGGTGGGGGCAGCCATTAGGAATGAATGGGAACGGAGGGAAGTTTTTTACTTTAAAGCTCTAAATAGACCTGTACACTGCAATCATCAGAGGGTTTTGTACAAACATTGAGTTACGGTCCCTACTCTTAAAAAAAGTAATCTTTTCCACAGTTTAATTGATTAACCCCGCATGGACACGGCAACTTAGCATTGTCTAGCCAGATGAAGGGAGTCAAGTCTACAGAGCAGTCCTGTACTGAGCAAAGAGGCTAGCTGAGCCCCTGAACACATATGAATTCTTCATTTAGTCACAAACATGCTTTAAATGCTTTAAGATAAGATAAGATATTCCTTTATTAGTCCCACAAGGGGAAATTCCAATTTACAGTTGGAATCAATTTACAATTAAAACGGGAAATACTATTAGATGAATATACCTTGTGGGGTCAGCGATTGAGTAATGATGTGATGTTCACGGACAAGCCTGTTCTGCTAAACAGCTCTTTATGTGAGTCATCGTCGCTCGTTAGTTTCCTTTCCTTTATTCTTTGTCGTTATTTTATCCACTTTTAAAAAGTTAAACCAGTACCAAATGAAGAACCATCATGGAGCCAAAAAACAGCTCTACTGAGCTGATCAAAATGATCTGGATCTTTTAAAAGAGATGGATTTCCCATCACAACGAGCTGGACTGGAGGTTGGCGAGACAGAGATCAGAGATCAGCTGAGGAAGGATGGGCCAAGATCAGAGTTTAATGTGTTAAACCATGGCAAAACTGTACTGAGCTAAACTGGACTGCTTTGTGGAAATGGACTATACACAAGTGTTGTGTGACACTGCTCATCTAGCTTTAGACAGAGGCTTTTTTTCTGATTTTTACCTCTGCCAAGGAGGTTATGTGATCGGGTGGGTTTGTTCATTGGTTACTTTGTTTGTTAGTTTGTTAGCAACATAACTCAAAAAGTTGTGGACGGATTTTGATGAAATTTTCAGGAAATGTCAGAAATGGCATAAGCAAGAACTGATTAGATTTTGGGAGTGATCTGGATCCAGGAATTTTAAAGGATTCTGTACTATTGGGAGATAGGGCTAATGGCGGAGGTCTGCACTGTTACCACTTTACACCAAGAGATGGCGGACATGAGTAACTTCAATCCCAGCAGCAGTTTTTGGGTGTGTTTCTATTCAACGTTTTGGAGTTTATAGAGTTTGAAGGACACACACCCGATTGAGGAGACGAGTCGGAGCGTAACAGAGAGAAAGACAGCGAATTGTAGTGAGAATATTCATAAAGCTGGGAGGAATAGAGGAATATTCACCCTCTGCCATGACTTCCAGTCATCCTGTGAGACCATGGGTGCTTCTGTTGGCACCTGTAGTGAAGCCACTGCTTTGCCTCACTGTGTTTCCACCCCATTGGAAGTAATTGGCAAATGCCGTGGTGGGGGGCACATGGGGACGGATCCAGGAATTTTTTAAAGGATTCTTCACTATTGGGAGATAAGGCTAATGGCAGAGGTCTGCGCTCTCCGAGTGCTTTTCTAGTTTTTAATCTTTTTATTATTTTACATGAATATTTCAGGACACAAAAGTACCTTACAAATAAAGAATGATTTTATTTTTAACACTTTGAACTCTTCTCTGTAAGACCAAACACTTGAGGGTTTTTGAAAAAGTTAATTGTGTTAACTAAGAAATTTAAAATAGCCATTTCAGTTCTATTTTCTGAGTTGATTGAACACATTTTTAGTTTTACTAAACAGTACTCAATCATTCTAAGGTTTTTTTCATTGTTCCCAGAATGCCTTTGGCCATTAGACACTTTTGCACCAGGAGTGAAGTAACTGACTCAGTGAATGAAGTCCTGCCATGTGGAGTCACTATAAAATACAATGGATTGGTTATGAACACACTGGAAGAGGACCTCCTGGTTCAGTGGGCACTTTTCGATTGTAGTCCCTTAAATTGGACCTCCCTGAGTGGCATTCATGTTCAAGACTACTGAAGTAAGAGAAAATTGCAGTGGAAGTAGACCATGTAGCTTTACAAAAAGTATTTTAACACATTTTGAGTTGGATTTAACCAGACTTTTTAAGGACAGGGATGTTTCCACAGTGCAGTTTAACTCATAAAAGTCAAATTAACCAAACATAAATGTACAAGTAATGTAACTCAGAAAATCTATTTCCACTACCTAAAAACTGGGGTTAGCGCTGTTGCCTCACAGCAAGAAGGTCCCTGGTTTGCTTCCTGATCAGGGTCTTTCCGTGCGGAGTTTGCACATTCTCGCCATGCACGCGTGGGTTCTATCTAGGTTCTCCGGCTTCCTCCCACCACCAAAAGACATGCTCATTAGGTTAATTGATCCCTCTAATTTGGCTGTAGGTGTGAATGTGAGCATGCCTAGTTGTCTGTCTCTATATGTCAGCCCTGCGACTGACCAGCAACCAGTCATTTTACCTTTATTGTCATCTCAATGTAGGAATCACTACTTGCCCCCCTAGGGGAGTTCTTCACTGATGCGTGGCGTCATCTGCAAAATACTTAAAGAGATGTGGGGAGTGCACCTGCCGTCTTAGCATTGTACTGGCACTCTATAGCTCCTTGCATAAAAATAAGCACATTAGCATCTTTGGTTTTGATAGTACTACCACAAGTTTCAACCAAACAGTCTCCTGTTTTGTCAGCTGGCGCCCAAACAAGTGAGAGTGGGCAGGCATCAGCTGAGGAAACAGGAGTAAGATGAGAATTAAATGTGCTAAACAATGATTAAACTGTACTGAACCAAACCAGACTTTATCTCAGTGCACCGTACTTGGATACTTGAATTGAAAAATTAGAATTAGAGAGGTGCATCTTCACATTCAATAGCCACAGAGCAGAGCTCTCTGCTTAATTTTTCATGATTTTGAAAGTTATATTATTTCAATCAGGAGAGTCTTAAATCCGAGTGAAGAATCATTTATTTTAAAAATTTTGTTGAAAGAGAAATGTGCAGTGTCTTTGCCAATTAGACTCCATTGTGATGACATTTCCTCATAAGAGGGGATGCAGCAATTTCTCTTATTTGTCCCGAACTACATTTAATTTTCTTCTTGATGAAATTTGCAGGAAAATATAATTGATTTAACACCTTCTCTTGTCAAGTCAAACAAAAAACTGATACATTACCTCTCACATTTCCTGCTGGAGATTGTCCACCACCTTTTTGATCTGGTTCCACACCACTTTCCTGGGGTAGTGAGGCCATCGGCATGAGGAGGATGTAGTTTTTCATCAAAGCTTTTTTTTTTTTAACTATTTTCATCTGACTAAAATTGTCCAGGTGGTTAATTACAGTCTTCAAACTGAGCTATGAATAAGGTAACTGAATATTTCTTATTTTTCAACACAGACTTTAATAATGTTAAAATGCTGACAGTAAGCAGGCACAAAGTGTAGGATGTTTACCATCTTAATATGTGACTATTTTAATATTTGTAATTTTTTGCATGTAAAAAATGTACATCTAAAGATAATGAAAATATCGTTTTTCCTGTTATTTATCCATGATTTCAGGTTATTTGTACCTGATAAAGTCACTGTTGATGGTGATAGCGCAACATGTCTCTTTCCTTTGAAATATGAGTTCTTACGTTGCAACTTGATCTCCATTGTTAAGCACTGTAAATCCCCGGAGCAGCCCTCAAGGTTTCACAGGTGAAACTGATGAAGGTAAAATGTCATGTACTTCTGGATCTCCTCTAAACTGTACAAACACAGTTTCAGCTTGTGGACAACTTAGCCCTCTCTCCTCCCTTCACCTCCAAGCTGTGCTACCAACACTGTTAAGCTATCCCAGCTCCTATCTTCAATTAAAACAGCAGTAGGATGTGCTAATTTGAGACTTAGTGACTCATGAGTGCAGCGTGCATGTCTGTGTTTGAAAGTCTGTTTGTGCCTTGCAGACATTTCCAGTCTTTCTTCACTTTATTCCTGAATGCTATCATCAGTTAAAACTAGCAAAACAGAGGAAACATTTGTCCTCTTTTCAGCAGCTTAAATGAGATGTGTGTGTATCATAAGAGGAAAACACACACTCCAAACCCTATCAGACACACACACATGGAGAGAGATGCATGCGTGGGCACTGACTGAGCTCCTGTGTGTGTGAAAGTACCTGGTCTGTGAAGGATAACCCAAAGTGGGAACAAAGAGCCAATGAAACTTTAATGAGCTGGTCACGTATCAGCTGAAGTCTGCTGCAGCTGCACCTCTGCACTGCTCTCTGCTCAAACCACACACACACACACACACACACACGATGTCTCTCCTCAGTCAAACCTGTACACAAGCCCTCAGACACAATCACAGGGAGAAACAGAGAACATCTGAGGATGAGGATTCATTTAGCTCCTCTGTTTCTGGGTTTGCACTTGTCTTCCCTAACTGCTCTCAAGAGAGTGCGCATTTGTTGTGCAAAGCCAAGGACAAGTGAATGACAATATGTGCTTTGGAAATATTTAAATTGCAAACAGGCTAGTGTACTTGGAATGCAAAAGTGGAAAAAGTAGTTGGAAACACTTTTGGATGGTTTAATCTAACCTAGATAATTCTTGTTAAGTAAAGTTTTCTGGATTCGGTGGAAAAAACAAAGACATCTTGTTTACGTTGCAGCCCTGCTCACAGAAATAGCCAGGCCCCTGAAAAACCCATTGAATGGACCCTGCTCAGATGTGATTTATATTAATATCAACAGGTGTGTTGGGTCAGCAGCATTGATGCTAGCCTCCTGCAGTGGAAAAGCCATACATTTTTGTCTGAAATGGCCCAAGTGTGGCACTGACTTATGCAGGGATGCTCTGAAGCATGTGGGCTCACATACAACAATGAATAACATTTACTGATTTCACTTCATATATTTACTTAAATAACTAACACTAAAGTATCATATAGATATTTTATCCTGGTATAAATATGTTTATTTCGTAACTTTTGAAAGTAGCACGACAGAGTGTCAACAAACAGTATACTCCAAGTCCTCAAAGTGGCTCAAGAGGATGTCACAATTCACGATTTTAAGTACTGTCAAAAATAAACACAGTCAAAACACAGATTAAAGCATAAAGCCCAGTTCAGAACAAAGAATTACGTGATGATGAGTTGAGACTTGCATTTGCTGGCAAATGGCTGCTCTGCAACACTCCAAAAACCTACCAGCTCTCAACACTGCAGCTGAGAGAAGAGATGTGTCATTAAGTCATTAGAGTGCATTAAGGTGATTCACCACTGAGGCGGTGTGTCCATAGCACTGGCAGTGCTCAGAACCTCGATTCCAGAGCGCTTCTCACCACCGCTGATTGTTGCTATGTTACAAAAAATGAATCCCGCATCCTCGTTAGAATCAGGCAGCAGCTGCAGCCCTGAAAACTACCTCAAAGAAAGACGACTCAGAGCGGTTTCTCTTCTGCAATTGTCAGAAGTCTCGGCCTCCTTGTGAAGTGAAATGATTTCCAACTGAGAGCGCTTTCAGTGCGGCCACAAAAACAGCTGATGCTGAGGGCGTTTTTTCTGCCTATGTGGCAGATTGCTCAGAATGCTGGACTACATTGGTCTAGAATTAAAGTGCTAGTTGATTAGCAGATTAGCTATTATAGTTTTGAATTTCAAAATTCACAGCATCTAATGAAATAGTTTACTTTTGACAAATATATGTTGGCATTTAGAGCCTTTTAAAATGAGATTTCCTTTTACCATTTATCTGCTTGTAACATCCAAAACCCAGCCAGTAGGGGTGTGATGAGCTCTCGCACAGTGAGATCTCACAAGACTAAAAAGTCATGAGATTTCTCTTTGTGGTGAAAAATGTCTCACGAGATTGACAGGCTGGACTACTTCATTTGCAGCTGGTCTATGAAGTAGTCCAGCTGAAGTGGAAAGCACTTTGCTCTTGCTTCTGTCACTTTATAACTGTTTGTGTTGCAGTTAGTAAAGAAACTGAGCACAGCGGATCCATACCATGCCTGTCTGAATCAAAGATGGTTCAGAATTATTAAACTGCTCCTTTTTTTTTTTTTCCATTGGAACCGAAGCAAAAGGAAGTGAAGTAATTGGGATGTGACACAACATTACCATGCATGAATATTTGATATGAAGTGCTTTTAAATGCATGTTTAAGTCATGGCTGGACAAGACAAGCGATTGACTGGTGACCAGTCCAGAGTGCCCTGCCTCTTGCCCAATGACAACTGGGATTGGCTCTACACCCCTGTGACCCACAACAGGATAAGCAGTGTAGAATTTGGAAAAAAAATGGATGGAGTGATTAATAGTTTAAAAAAAATCATAATGGGCCAGCATTCATTGCATTTTATGTCTTTAACTTTAATCAAAGAAAAATTTTCTAGTCATATATTCTGTAATCAGAGTTTACAAAAAAGGTGGAAAATCTCATCTTGTCTCGTGAGCAAAGTGTCTTGTCACACCCCTAGATCTAATGGACCGAGTTACAGGAAACAGCATCAGTCGGCTTCAAGGTGCAATGGCTCAGTTTGTATCTGCCCCCTGTGGTGATCTAAAATAGACTCATTGTGTCATGAAGCTTTTGTTTGAACTAGGCATTAGTCTCATTTCTGACAAAGCACATAGCCAATGAGAATTTTGAATTTTGGCCTGGATACGGCCTTGGCCTTCCAGCCAACATCTACTTCCTTTTGGAGCTTTAAGTATGTTACTACAATATTGTGGGGTACGTTGTTTGAGAAAGTTGCCTCAGTTTCCGTTTCTTTTTTCTGCATCCTGATTTTTGAGCAGGTCATGTCATGGTTATGAAGTTTGACATTACTCGCCAGTTTTATGGGCCCAGCCACATTATGAACATTACTGAAATATATGGAGAAATATGAGTTTTTATTTGTCTGCATTTTACTGTGTATTTTTGTTGCTTTTAGAGGAATGGTGAGTATTTTGTTTAAAATAAAAAATGGTTTCTGCAGCATAACTTTCCAGTGGAGCAGATTTTTGCTGACTTCTGTGGAGCTCCTGTGCAGCCAGGCTCCAGAGAGCTCTCCTCTTTATACCCTTTTATGGGCAGCCCTATGTCATATCAATATCTGCCCATATGCTTATCTAGTTGTATTAATGTGGCAAACTCCTCCTCGCCTGGATTTAATGCACATTAAAATGAGTTAACATTTGCAAATATACTGACCTGCAGTTTTCACTCTTTGGCTATGGCAAATAAAGAAAAGCGCAGTTCTATTTCCTCTCCAACCCCTCCATACATAATATACATCCAGCGTAGTATGTGTGATATGTTAATGAACTCTGAGCACATGTTAAAATGATGCCGGCCTCTCCCAAAGCCCCCGTTTTCTCGCTGTTCCTCATCAATGCTTTCTGCTGAAACGTACGATTTGCAATATGCAGTTAATGAGTTGTTGAAGGCTGAGAATGAATCCCATTCTAGCAGTAATTGTGTAAGGTTTCCCCAGGGGGAGTTGTGTGTGTTTCAGGGTGTGCATGAAAGTTTTTGTATGTAAGTGTGTCTCTTTGTGTGTGCTTTTGTTTGTGTGTACATGCATGTAGATGTGTGTATGTGTGAGTCAGCAGTGTGTGTGCTGCTCAGTGGAAACAGAAGTGTCTTTAATCTTCATTGGATGACTCTCACTCAAAGCAGGGGGGCTTAAAACAGCTCAAGGAAGGAAGGAAGGAAGGAAGGAAAGATGACAGCAGAGGGTCACGGTAAGCACACAACAGACAGGTCGCTGTGAAGGGCAAAGTGAGGATAAACAGAGAAATGGAGAGAGAGAGAGAAAAGTCTCTATGAATGTGTGGAAGATGCTGTGGAGGAGATCTCACCAGGAGGAGCAGAGGCAGAAAGGGGAGAGCTGATTTCACACAGACCTACTTCTGTCAGTCAGTCGAATGTCACTGAAAATTCGGCAAGAAGCCTCTGCAACACACACATGCTACAGAAACACCAGGCAACCAACAACAAATATAAGTAGGAGTTGAAATCAAAAGAAATTCCTGGAAAGGGAGTCTAAATTTAGCGTGCTGAACTTTAACAATGATGTACACAGTGACAGTTTGTGCGTGCTTGATTGTGTGTTTGTGTAAACTGTATCTGTGTTTGAAGTTTTAGCACTGAAAGGTTGGGAGCTCATTGTGCTTGACAAGTGAGACACATTGCCTAAGGATTTTAACACACCGAGCAAATATACAGATATATGCAAACACAAACAGAAATCAACCTGATGCTGCAGACGCTTTCCACACCTTCACATTCCAGCACTCCTTATCTGCCCTGGCAGGGTTGACTGACACCCTCCACTTTAGGAGATTAAGTGTGCTCATGCTGTGTCGGCACAGCTTGAGGTCCATTTATCCTCAAAACTCATAGGAAGCTTCTCTGGGAGCCCTGAGCCGATTGTGCATGCACACACACTCTCCACAGTGTGCATGTCCAAAATTTCACTCCACACACACCTGAGGCTTCAATGAGAGAAAATCAAACTGGATACTATTTCTCCTTTAACCTCCTGAGACCTGAGCTTTTGTTTAGATTCACTTTTAGTTTTTCCCATTAGGGATAAGTAGAACCTGTTAAGTTTAAAACCTAAACCTTATCTTTGTACTGTTTTTTTTTAATGATGTCTGCAAATCTGCAAAACGATTCCTGTATTTATAGAAAATGTAGCACTGAATAGGGTTTTTTAGCATTGATCAGCCAGTTGGTCAGTTAAGATCTATTTTAAGTCACTGAGAGAGGTATAGTGTCATTTTCTTGTTATTCTGATGATGGACCACAAGGACTCTTTAAGATTTAGCATGAACAAAGTTTCCACTAAAAAGTTCTGATTTCCTGGAAAAAAATCAGATCCAAAATCCACACAAGTTAGCTTAAGTTTATATAAATGTTATTTCACATATTTTTAATGTATCCCATTAAAAGGTACCCAAAAATGTCTACAAATATTAGCCAAATGCTTCAGTGAAACATTATCATAACAACTCAACGTTTCAATATCAATTCCCAGAAAAAAATCCATGAAAATTCCACAAGTTTTTTTCAAGCGAATTCCCCGAAATTTTAATGGAATTAACCCTAAATGTAGTATTTAATACCCACTAAATTTTCTCATCAAATTCACCCAAAAATTACCATTTATATTTCCCCAAATTCTGTGAAAATAATCCAAACAAATTCTCTGAAGTGTTCAACACCATTATTGAATATTTCAAAGAAAATTCACTCTAAAGTCTCCTATTAAATAAGTCCTAAATTTTCTTATCAAATTCCCAAAAATGTATAACTATATTCTCCAAAATTCAATGAAGATAATGGAAAATTCTGCCAAACATCCGAACAAATTCTGTGAAAGTTCATTAAAATTCTTAAAGATTCCTAAGTAGGTTAACTTATTAAAACCCCCTAAACATTGTTTTCAAATTCCCTAAAATTTACAAATATATTCCCCAAAATTCAATGAAAATAAAGGAAAATTCCCCCAAACATCTAAATACAGTGCTTAACAAATTTATTAGACCACCACCCAAAGTAAGGTTTATGCTACATCTGCCCTAAATTAACATCATTGGTAATTACCAAAATCATTTTTTATGTTTCTGTAATGGTTAAAACACCAATATGTAGAATCTCTTTAACCCAAATGATATTTTAATGCTAAAATATAATTATTATTGTTAACCATGAATTTTCATATTTACTGATTTACAAAAAAAACTGAAAAAAATAGTAAAGCACGTTAATATTTCTTGATTAATATGTCAAATTATAGTTATTTACTTGCATTCCTGAACAGAAAAATGAGTTTTAGTGGTTGAATGTTATGCTTGATTCATTTCTGACTTCTCAGAGAGACCAGTGAGCCAGCTCAAATTTGGGTGAATTCAGTTTGAAATTCCTCATTCCTGTTCAAAATGGTAAAATGTGGAGAGCTCACTGAAAATGAAAGAGTCTGCATTAAAGCACTTCATGATGCTGGATGGTCTCTGAGACAAATATGACAGGTGGTCTAATAATTTTTTTAAGCACTGTATATATTCCCCAAAAAATCATGAAAAATCTTGAAAATTCCAAGCAATTCCACCCTAAATTTTCTCATCAAATTCCCCACATTTATAAACATATTCCCCCAAATTACATTAAAATAAGTTAAGATTTTTCCCCAACCATCCAAAGAAATTCCCCAAAAAGTTTTCATGAATTTTTTTGTAAATTTCAAAGCAAAATTTGCCATAAATTTTCCAATTAGAACTCCTACACTTTCTTATTAAAATCCATGGGTATTACAAATATATTCCTTGAAACTCCATGAAATGACACCAACCATCCAAAAAAATCCCTTGAATTTTCATGAAAATTCTTTAAAATTTCAAAACTTTTGTTTTCAAATTCCCCAATTTTACAAATATTTTTACCAAAATTCCATGAAAATAAAGGGAACTTCCCCAAAACATCCCAAAAATATTCCTTGAAACTTTCATGGAAAAATCTTGAAATTTTTAAAACAGATCCTCCCTAAATGTTCTTATTAAAACCCCTTTAAAATTTCAAAACTTTTGTTTTCAAATTCCCCAATTTTACAAATATATTTCCCAAAATTCCATGAAAATAGTAAAAAATTCCCCCATACATCGAAAAAATTCCTCGAATTTTCATGAAAAATTTTTGAAGATTTCAAAGCAAATACAGCCATTTTTTTTTTTTTGCCAAATTCTACCATAGTTTATAAATATTGTCCTTAAAATTCTATGAAAATAATGGAAAATTCCACCAAACCTTCAAACAAATTTTCCAAATTCTATGAAAATACCCAAAAATTTAAAAGCAAATATTATTCTCGAAAATTTATAAACATATCCTCAAAATTGCCATAAAATACTTGAAAATTACCAAGCAAATTCTCCAAAATATACAAACAAATTACTTAACTTCTATGGAAATTCTAGAGCATTATCTCAAGAATTGCAATAGCTAAAATTCTGACTGTGTTGTGGAATGCCAAAATATAATGTTCTCATATGTACATGCAGAGTGTTAGGAGGTTAAAACACTGTCATGGCTATGTACAGGTGAATATGTCTGAAAACTCCAAATCTAAAAATGAGCATTCTTGTCTTTTCTCCTAAAATCTTTGTGCTGGTCTGTGTTTTCCATCTTCATCAGCTGTTTGCTGTTTAATTGCTACACAGAAAGACCAAGCCTGTGGTGTCTGTGGATCCAACAGCAGCAGATTTAAACAGCACCCTAAAAATACACACACAGGCCATCTGGATACTGGCTGGCAACTGCGGCTTCTCTCTTTCACATTAATATTATTAATTTTAGCATTTTACAGTCTGCTGAGCTAATGATGGGGCCACAGAGGGCCACGAGATGAGTGTTTATGAGACAAACTGTGAATTTAAGGGCATCATTTGTTTGAGATAACAACCTTTTTTGCACTGCTGTTTGTAACTCCTGGTTTTAAAAGTGATACTGTATCACAGGCAGCTGGAAAATGTTGGTGTGATGGTATCTGTGTACTGGAGCTCCTGAATGTGTCCTGGACAATTTCTTTGCTATATTCTGCCTCCTAATTTAAAAGAATTTGGAATTTTCCAAATGGAGGAGTAGTTGACTTGGTCTGACTTCTTTAAGAATCAGATCCTTTGCTTTAGCAGAATTTGGGCTAACGTGTACAGCCCCAGTTCCAAAAAAGTTGGGGCACTGTGTAAAATGTAAATAAAGACAGAATGCAATGACTTGCAGAACTCTTAACCCATTTTCATACACAACAGAACATAAACAACATGTCAGGTGCTGAAACTGAGAACTTTTACTAAATCATGGAAAATATTTGTACATTTTGAATATAATGGCAGCAACACATCTGAAAAAATAGGGACAGGGCAACAGAGGCTGGAAAAGTGGGCAGTACTAATGTAAAACAGCTTGGGGAGCTTTTTGCAACTAATTAGATTAATTTGCAACAGGTCAGTAACATAAATGAGTAGAGAAGGAGCGTTTTAGGCAGGCAGAGAATCTCAGAAGTAAAGATGGGCAGAGGTTCACCAATCTGCAAAAAAACTGTAGAACAATTGCCGAAAATGTTTCCTCAATGTCAACACTTTGAATATCCCACCATCTACAGTACATTATATCATCAAAAGAATTAAAGCATCTGGTGATATCGTTGTGCACAAGGGACAAGGTCAAAGGTCAGTATTTGATGCTCTTGATTTTCGAGCCCTCAGACAGCACTTTATTAAAAACATTCTGGACCAGAAATCACTGCATGGGCTCAGGAACACTCCCAGAAATCATTGGCTGTCAACACAGATAGCCTTGTCGTCCAAAAACGAAAGTTAAAGCTGTATCATGCAAAGAAAATGCCATTTATCTACATGATCCAGAAATGCTGCAGTTTTCTCTGGGCCAGAGCTAATTTAAAATGGACTGAAAAAATATGGAAAACTGTTCTGTGGTCAGATGAATCAAAATTTGTTCTGTTGACTAAAGAGGAGAGTTACTATTCAGCTTGTTATCAGAGCACAGTTCAAAAGCCTGCATTGGCAGCATTGGCAGCTCAATGCTCAAAACATATCAAGGATTTAAAGCAACATATGCTCCCGTCCAGATGTCTCTCTCAGGAGATCATAAAACAAAAAATCCAGTGAAGACCCCGAACAACTGAGCAGCTAAAATCCTACATCAGACAAGAATGGGACAACATTCCTCTCCCAAAACTCCAGCAACTGGTCTCCTCACTTCCCAAATGTTAACAGACAGTTGTTAAAAGAAGAGAGGATGCTAGACAACTGTAAACATGGCCCTGTCCCATCTTATTTGCGGTGTGTTCCAACCATCAAATGCAAAATGAGCTAATATGTTTCATGAAATGATAAAATGTCTTAGTTTCAACATCTGATATGTTTTGTTCTATGGTGAATAAAATATGAGTTTATGAGATTTGTAAAACATTTAATTCTCTTTTTATTTACATTTTTACACAGTGCCCATACTTTTCTGGACTTGTATGACACCATTATTTTGCAACTCTTTGCTTGAAGAATAAAACCATGTTTACAAGAAGAATAAGAAGAAGAAGGTTTCTGAGTGCAACTGCAGTGTTGTAAAACACATGCATATCATTGTGCTGTTATGCTTGATATACATTTGTTGATAAACAGAGGGTGGAGAAGTCTGCAAAGATGTCACGAAAGGCCAGAAACTCATGTCAACTGACAATATACAATAACATGACTGACATGAGCTTCCACACCTATGCAGACGACACCCAACTCTACCTCAGCACCAAACCATCCACTCAGCTCCCTCCCCACTCCCTGGTAAACTGCCTCCATGACATCAAAGCTTGGATGGTGCTGAACAACAGCAATAAAACAGAACTCATGGCTGTGGCCCTGAAAGCACTGCTTCATAAGATTGGAGATCTCATGCTCAATGTGTATAGGACCTCCATCTGTCCGTCCTCAGAGGTCCGAAACCTGGGCGTCATCCTGGACTCCACCCTGACCATCCAGTCCCACATAAAATCTGTAACCAAATCCACTCTCTATCACCTCAGGAATATCTCCAAACTTGGACCATCACTTTCAGACCCTGTGGCAGAAACTCTTGTTCATGCCTTCATAACCTCCCGCTTCAACTGCTGTAATGGAGTCCTGTCTGGGGTACCCATCAAAACCTTTGACAGGCTCAAGTATGTCCAAAACTCTGCTGCTAGAGTTCTCACCTGCTCTAGATCCTGGCAGCCTATCACTCCAACCCTCATCCACCTTCACTGGCTCCCTATCAGGTCCTGCATCAGCTACAAAGTCCTTCTCCTCACAGAAAGATCTCTCCATGCCCTTGCTCCTCAATACCCCTCAGATCTCTTCCATCCATATACACCAACTCGCAACCTTTGGTCTTCAGACACTAGCCTACTTTCCATACTCGAAACCAAACTCCAAACCTATGGAGACAGAGCCTTCAGTGCTGCAGCCCCCACCCTCTGGAACACTCTGCCTGCAGACATCCATAGCGCTCCATCTTCGGACATTTTCAAAGAACGTCTTAAGTACCAGCTGTTCATCACAGCCTACCATCTTCCCTAAACTACACCTTACACTCATGCTATCCCTCACATGGTCTGTCCATGTCTTATGTTTTCTTGTAAAGCATCCTTGGGTTCCTTGAAAGGCGCTATATAAATTCAAGATATTATTATTATTATTATGATCTGATCATAACACCTACTTGCTGGGCAGTAGTGTAACCAGTTTAAATCCATCCAACAGCATTAGCTCAGCAGCAAACTTGCAGTCTACTGTTCTGCAAAGCTATGAAAACGTGTGAAGACTTTTCAATATTTAATACTGTCTGACTTCTTGCTCAGTCACTATCTCTTTATCTCTTCTTAGCTTCATCTGTCACCATGCACATCCCTCTCTTAGCCTCAGCTGCATCCATTGTATCAAACAATACTGGGACAGGCTAACTGGCTTCTTTTAAGCTTAAGGCTGCTGTGTGAACTGGTATGACTTCTTACAGAGAACTGTCTATCCTGGTATGAAAAAGACTAACAAAGGAAAAGCAGATGTGAAGTGGAGTCACTTATGATGGAATGTTGGAGAAAAAGGGAGAGGGGGCTTTATGTTGGGGGTGGGGTGAAGAAGTGCTCCCAGGGCAGAATGATGAAGGGACCCTTCGAAGGACAGATGGGAAAGAGATTCTCAAATCAATACCATCCAAGGGTGTTTTGTTATTAACGCATACAGCGAAGAGGCTCAATACTGCTCACCTGACTGCACAGGGACACACACGTACAAACATACACACATTTTTACACTTCTGTGTTTTTATCTAATTTTCTTCACATTTGTCCTATCTTCATTGGACATTTGGAAGCCCCACAGCTCTCAAGACAGTTCATTTACATTCACTTACAGCACAAAGAGGGGCCCCTTTAAATTATTGTAACCTTTTAATCTGGGAACAAAATAAATGGATTTAGAGTTTCTTAATACTATGATGAAAAGTGCCTAAATGCATTGACACAACATTAAATTATGAAATGTTATGGTTTCAGTAAATTATCAGATCTTGCTGATAATGCTCAATACAGTCCGATTTCCCATACCATTCAGTTTGGAGTGTGCCTCTGGAAATCTCCACTCGAAAGGCGATCTACCCCTTGCACTTCACCCTACCCCTCAACTCCAACATGAATTGGGACACCCAACCCCTAGATGTGAATGTGTTAAATGTAGGAGAAGGGTTAAGTGGAAGAGGCAAGTGATGCATTGTGATTGAGTGCAAGTAACAGATGATCTTGCTGCCTGTATTGACACAGAAGCTCCCCCATCCAGGAGAGCACAGCCAGATAGAGGAGAGTCACAGGAGGAAGGGGAGATTTTCTGCACTAGTTGCCTTTTTCTGCATCTGTGCCAGCGATAACTGAGCTGAAGGCATTATGTTTTCAGGTGGTCTGTCCATCCTCATGTTCATCCTTTTCTTGTCAGGCTGAGGTAATATTCATCCCTTTCTTACAGTGCCTATAAAAAGTATTCACCCCCTTGGATGTTTGGCCATTTGATTGGTTTTATAAATCAATCATGATCAAAACAATTTGGCTTTTTATGACAAAAAATTTAATGTCAAAGTGAAAACATATTTCTATGAAGAAATGTCAATTGACTAAAAATATGTAAGATAAAAATAAGGCGACGTTTCAATACTAGACCTTCATCGGGCAAAAAAAAAATTTGCCTGATGAAGGTGATGGAGGTGACACAGCCTGATGAAGGTCTAGTACCAAAACATTGCAAATAAATAAATATCCCTCTTCTTTGCAAGTTGGACAGTGTGTGAGTGTTGTCTTTGAAATGTTTGCTGGATACCTTGCCCTCCGACGCACCTGTCCTGAGAAATAGATGTGCTAAGCAACCTTTCTATTGACATTACTTTGTAGAAATCTGTTTTCACTTTGACGTTAAAGAGTTTTTAATACTTTCTATAGGCATTGTATATGATATCTTTTAATCACACTACCACAGAAACCACCCCAGTCCTCCTTCTTTACAGTACTCTCACTATCTGGATATTGTATACCACATGGAGGCATGCTGCCAGGAGCTACTTCTAGGATTGAGGCTAGAGTGTTGTTGCAAAGCTATAATACATCCGACTGAGACAGAATTTATGAGTTTTATCTATTTCGGTCTCTGAAAGCATGCTGGGCTATAAGAGTTAAGACTCTAAATACAGAACAGAATGTGCACAGTTGTTGTTGTCTTATTGTTGTTTTGTTTTGCTCTTATCTATGGGTTCTTCTGACAATTACAAAGAGGTATTTACTATATGTATATAGCATAAATGGATCCTCCCTGATTCTCTCTTTCTCTGTGCAGACACTAATAGCCTTTGGCCATTTGTCTGCCAGTGTCTAATTAATCATTAGTAAGACAGAAGAAGTAGAGTTGTAATTTCGCCACAGAAGACAAGCGTTAATATTCAGACTGATACTCCTTTGGCCTCACGCTTGGTTTGGTTTCAGCAGGACTAGCCACACTGGGACCAGCAGTCAGAGATGCTTGTTTGCGCACAAGTGGCCAGCAGGGGGCACTGTTTGTACCATATCATGTTTACCAAAACCTTGCTCTTGTGCTCTTGATGTGTGCAGCGTTGTATTAAGACTTGTGCATCAAAAAATAAATAAATAAATTTAAAAAAAAAAAAATATATATATATATATATATATATATATATATATATATATATATATATATAAAGATCCTGTTTATCAGGCCTTAATTAGCATGGATGTCATTGACACACAAATAAATAAATACAGTGAATATATTTTAAACTTAAAATTTTAACCTTAAAGGTGATGTTCAAGATTTTTCATGCAGGCAGTTTTGTACTTTAGTCTTTGCAACAATGGCTCATCGGGGCTCTGCTGTCAGCTGAGTTTTACTGATATCATACAGAGTGGTTCAACAGAAGGCTCATGCAGATGCTATTTGTTTGACAAGACTGTCATCTAGTGGTCTTATCTGTAACACACACATCCGCCTGAATAAAGGAAGCCAGCAACAACAAAAGAAAATGTTACTTACATCCTTTATATACTTTTGTTTAATGTGTGCTAACTGGTGTCTGTCCTGCAGAGTGTGTGACTGTGTTGCCTTCATAACATTAGCTGATGGTGGGTGATGTGAGATCAACTGTACCCAGAGGTTTAGTGCAGCTGTTGCACAGAAGTTGATGTTTCTGTTGTTGATCTGTTAAAGAATGGAGTTTTTAGAGGCGATATCAATGTTGTAGAGAGATTTTAATATAAATACATTAGGAATTATTTTTAAACTGTAAACCTGCCCGTAGGTCAATTTTCTTGAACTCACTGTATAGAGAAATTCACTGGCATAATGACCTGGCCTGATTGCTTGGTGAGAAGTTCACTCTTGATAAGATAAGATAAGATAAGACTTTATTGATCCCACAGGGAATTTCTGGCATTTAAGCAACACAACGGATGAAAAAGGTGGTCAAATACCATAGAATTGAACAACATAAATCAATAAAAGTTCAATAAATGATTAAATAAAAGGGAAAGTAGGTTTAATGATAATTAATAGGTAAAAGAAGCTTCACTTTAAATACTGCATAATATACCAAATGTACCAAACAAAAACAACTTGCCATTGAATGCTCATAAGATTTCTATGGACAAGAGGGTGACACAATCCCTTGTTTATTTTATCATTGTAAAAATTCAAAAATATTCTTGGTTGATGTTCAAAAGTTTATTAGGAGAACAGCCTGACCAGTGTTCCCATTCCAGGAAAAGGACAATTTAGGTTTCTTTAAAAAATGAGGACAAGGACATCTTTTTTGGTTCCACTGACCTTGATAATGGGAAAATACCACATCCATAACAAAACACTGACAGCATTTTATTGTGGAAATGCACCAATATTCTTGCACCATCAGATACATTACAAATAAGGAAGCTGCCAAGACAGAAAATGTTTTTGGAGGTTCTATATAGGACCCAACAGTCCTATAGTCCCAAGTCTCTCATCCTGGGCAGCATCCCTGGACAAGATGCAGTCCTCTTGGATGTCATTACAAAAATGCCCCCACCCCCTTTTCAAAATTGTACACTGTCCTCTTGGAAGGCACTTCAAAGTGGGACGCCACCCTCTTGGACGTTTCAAAATGGGACGTAGCCCTCTTGGATGCCGTTAGCACCCCGCACTAAATGAAGCCTCCGGGGTGGAGTAAGAGAGAGACAGAGAGAGAAATGAATTAAAAGGCGAATGAAAGCTCGGAGTATTTCCGGGTTGACGAGCGAGCAAAGTCATAACACAGGGTTGCACAGATGCTTCCGCAAAGACAGGAAAAGCTGAGCCATGAAAAATAGACTACAGTTGAAATGCTTTGAAAGCAGCCCCATCTGGAGGGAGAACAGGAATTTATTGAGTATTTATTGTAGATCCAGCTGCTGCAGGATCCATCTGCATCGATTATGAGCTGCCTCTGCATCACGATGCTTCGTGAAATGATTATTTCCAACAGCACTAGTGTTAATTTTGGCAGCTATTTTTGATTTTAATCTTAGTTGTAGTCTTTAATAAAAACGAAAGGCATTTTAGTTTAAGTAACATTTTAGTCATTTCAACCCTTTTTAGTTTTAGTTTTAGTCAACAAAAACTCAAAACATTTCACTCTAGTTTTAGTCCATAAAAAGTCCTCATGTGTTAGTCTTTACTTTTAGTCCAAGCCTTTATTCTTATGCCTGAACCTGGTACCAAATCATGGTAGTTCTCTGCACTCTGCCAAACCTGAGGTCCCTGCTTTCTACAGCTGAGAGGCAGAAAAGATACAGCTGTATTGTTTTTTGACAGATTTACCCACAGTGGAGAAATATCACTGATTCTGAATATCCGACGAAAACACATTTTAGTCTTGTTATAGTCATCTTGACGAAAACTAAACTTAGTTTTTGTCAGTTTTAGTCATCACAGATCTATTTTTGTTAGTCTTACTCTAGTTTTTGTAATGGAAAAAAGACTGTTGACGAACATTTTTAATCATAGTTTTAGTTGACGACATTAACCCTGAACATCACTACTGTGAAGTATCCTCTGTGTAATAATCTCCATAGTTTCTTGATAGACACAGTGTTTACAGTCTTCAATATCACTATTATTGTTGATATTTTCCATTTTAAAAACCTTTTTTTGTATTTATTTGTTTGATTGTTGGTTGTGTTTAGAAACCTAATCCCGGGCAGCTCCTCTACTGCAGGGTCTTACTCTCACATGTGACACTAAAGGCCACGCTCCTTGCAGCGTAACCAGCCAGCGTTTAGGATTGAATTGGAGGTGAAGTGCAATAGAAGTGAGGACAAAGCCATGTACTTACACTGAGTGTCCAGAAGGTGGTGCCAGCACTCTTTGGAAAAGATCAGCCTTCTCAGAGGGAGAGACGTGGAGCCGTTAGAAGAAGAGAAACGGAGACTGTCATTTGACAGTATATCAGAATATGGCCTCAAATCGACGTTTAAAGAGGGAGTATAAGAATAATGTTTGTCGTCGGTCATTCTGTTATATATTGAGAACAATTCCGGATAATTGTGAAAACAGTGACTACCTGTTCAGTTCAGTTTATTGAATCAGGAGAACGCACGCCAATCAACGTACCGTATACCCGCAATATACGTCAGTGTATTAGCACAACATTTAGACCGCTGTTCTAAGACAGTTAATTATAGTTAATTATAGTTAATCATGAAAACATTAATAACTGTAGTTTTGGGCATGAAATGAATTAACAGTCTAGTTTTCTTCACTGGTATGAACTTTACTTTTTTCTTCATGGTTATTTCTGACGGTGTTATTATAACAGGTAGGCCTACTGAGATTAACGTTCTGTTCTACCAGCTACACCTGGTTTATTTTTCAAATAGTAAATCTGATATTGTGTTCAAATTCAGGTGGCAGAATGTTTTTCAGACCTAAAAAAGGGCCTCAATCAGCTGATGCGCTGGCTAATGTAGGAAAAATGTTTAAGATAATATTTCAGAGGTATTGTTTTTTCAGTACTGAACTGTTTTCTTTTCGGTAGTAATATAACTGAACGATGCGGTCATAATTTGTCTGGCTGAAGGATGAGAGAAACTGCGTCTATGTTCAGTGTGCAGGTTCAAAGAAAAAAAAACAACAATTTGCTTAAAACTTCAATTAACTAACAATTATTATTTTATATATCCATCTATAGAAATTAAATATCCCCCATATGGTGCGTATATTCAATTCAAAGACTTCCACAGTTTCTTTAAAATAACATTTATTATTTCCAGCATATTCATACAATGTGACAGCACAGCTTGTAACATTTGAAGAGGAACTGACTCGATCCAGCACTTTGCCACAAAATATTTGAGCTGACTAATGGAATAAAATGAAAAGTCAAATATAGCATAGCATTTTTATAATATTAACAAATGCATTATATCATACAGGCAAAGGAGCTAAAAGAAAGGTGAGACAAGAGAAATAATACAGAAGGAAAAGGGATGCAATTTACATATTATTAGTTCAATTTTTACATCAGGAAATAGTGTTAACGATCCTTAAGCTACATGTTATAATAACTTATATTTTCATTGTTTAATATTTTATGTGTGAGGGAGATTCAAAGCACCCTTGAAGTTTTATTTTGAAAACCACACACACTTCAGCGCATGGAATTTGGGGCTTTAAATGTAAGGAATCTGATCACACAGTTATTTCGATTTATTTTATTATAAACGCAATAATACTCAATCGAGCATATCTGGGTTATTCTGTGGGTTTCCCAGCTGGACCGTGGTTATTTTAAAATCCATAAATATGTTTTCAGGTTTTTTATTTTACTGGAATAAGTTTTCATGTTGGGAATGTCATTCAAACGTTTGCAGTCAAACATAAAATTATTTTTGATAACGACGCACAAGTGAGGTTAGATTTCTCCCCTCTCTCTGGCCATTTGACCACAGGCCGGATAATCTTATTATTTACAGCAGCCTGCAGCCCAAACACATGACAGGACATTCAACACTTGTGGCTACAAACACAGAGGAGTGTGTCTCTACGATCAGCCCGAGAACCTCACTGCTTCTCAGGCGTGTTGTTGACCAGAGGCCCGTACAGGCCCCCGGCATAGCCCTGCTCCTTGTGCAACATTGTCCTGTCCCGGATCAGGTCGCTAAAGGCGTAGTCCATGGGGGGTCTGAATCCCAGGGTGGGCATCAAGCCGGTGGTGGAGTAGGGTGTCATGAAAGCCAGTCCCCGGCTGTGCGCGGAGTACGCCAGCCGCAGCGGGTTCAGTCCCAGGTGGGTGCCCAGAGGATAGGTGCTGGGATCGGCTCCGAAGTGCGGGGCGTTTGGCTGCAGAGGGGAAAAGGCAGAGCGGTTGCTGAGCGTCATGGCGCCGGGTAACATGGGCCTGGTCGGGGCGGTTGTGGACGCAGAGGATGGCGGAGCCTGCTGCGCGTTTTGGAGCATCCTCTCCGCCGTCCACGTCTCCTCGCCCCCGGATTTGTTGGGGCCCTGAGCGCCGCTGTTGTTGAGAATCTGCTCGATGGCTTGCACCACGTCCTTCCCGCAGCCTTGCAGCACCAGCTCCAGCACGCTCCTCTTGTGGCTCGGGAACACCCGGGTCAGGATGTCGATGGCGTTCATGTGGCGGGAGGCCGCAGAGGACGGGGAGGGCTCCTGCTCGTCTTTGTCGGTCTCGGAGCCGGAGTCAGAGCCGAGGGAGCTGACGGAGCCGGGGGTTTCTCCTCCGTCTTTCAGAGGCTTGGAGACAGGAGAGCTGATGAAGGACTCGCTGTCTCCGTTCTCTGAACCGGAGCCTCCGTGCCGGCCGTCCGGGGATGAGATGCCCGGGGCAGAGTCACTCTCGGTGGAGGCCGGTTTCCCCGCAGCCTGCTGAGGGGTGGCGGAGCCGGAGAGCTGGCTCTTTGGGAACAGATCATACTTCTGGACACTGGAATCTGCGGACACAAAGAGAAGATCACAGTTTATAAGACAGGGGAGAAAATGTGCCAACTTCTGAATGAAACAGGGGAATAAAGTCAGCATCACACCAGTGTGTTCCTCTGTGTCAGGGAATGAAATCACAGTCACACGTGTTACTGCAGAAGTAGAAACATAAAACCACCACATAAATTCAACTACATTTGATCATAATAATAGACAAAATGCACTTTATTTAACTTTAACTATTTTGCGCAGATTTGTATCTAAACCTCGAACAAAGTCCGACTTCTCTTAAGTTACCAGGGATGCTCACGTTTGGTAATTATTATTCTTAAAGTCAGGTCAAGTCCGTGTTTTGTCCCACACAAAATCCTCGTGGTTTTGAAAGGCTAGACTGCTAAATAAGGTTTGAATGAACACAGGACTGTATTAGCCACCACACTCATGCGTAAAGCTGCTCCACTCACCTGAGTTACTCTCGCTGCTGACAGAACCAAACACTTCGTAGCTCGGTCGCGGAGGGATGATCCCGTTAGCTGCAGCCAGAGCTAGTCCCTCCGCCGTGCCGTAGAGCAACTGGAGCTCGCGCGCTTCGTTCTCCTCCTGCGCCTGCTGCCGCCTGAGCGCCACCTGCGCCGCCATGACGCGCTGCCGCTCGGCGATCAGCGTGCACTTTGCGCACATACAGTCCTTCCAGCGGCAGTAGCGCTTGTGGCCCTTGAGCGCAGACACCACGCCGTGGTTCCTACACCGGGCACACTTCGGGGTGCGTGGGTATTTGTCCGCGGCCCGCAGTAGAAGCGGAGGCCCGCGCAGCAGGTTACCGGCCATAGACACCGGGATGGAGGCTGCAGCGGCAGCTGCTGCCGCCCCAGGGTGGACTGATGAGGCGGAGGAGGCTGTGGGTAGCTCCGGTCTCAGATCCATACCCGTACTGCGCACTGATTTAAGTGAACTTTAAACAGTGAAGAGCGCGTTGTTCTAGGATATCTGTTTAAGATGATCTGAATGGAGAGGTTCACATCTGCACAGCGGTTAAGAACATCATTTGGCAACAGGTGAAGTTCACTACTGACGAGGTTGTGCTGCAAAAATACACTGACCGAAACTCTAAAAGAAAGTGTCAGAGGAGTCTGCAGAAGAAGAAAAAGACGAAGATACTGTGGGGTTTAGATCCGAGCAAAGCAGGAGCGAAGATCAGCGATCAGTCCTCCCCAACAGAAAGTTTCAAGTGTCCGACAGGAGCCGAGCTTGTTACTCGCCGTAGCCTGAGACACTAACTTCCTCCAGAGATTGTCAGTGGATACAGATCCCTCTCTCCCCTCTCTATTGTTGCTCCTACGTTTTCATTAGACAAATTTGACAACAATGTGGCGCCTGTCATTGGCCAAAGGGGGAAGGAGCGATCTGATTGGCCTGCCTCTTTTTTCAACTGTGTCCACCTGAATGCTTCTTCCAAATATCAAGTGTTAAGAATCTGAAGGGAGTTCCCAGAAAGCTAAAAATCGATGCTGTGTATTTCAAAAAAGATTTTTATAGTTTTAAAACAATAGCCTGGTTTATTTCATTTCTTCAGCTTTGTCAAAGAATGGCAGCAACGAAAAATTAAAGAAACTGTCCTAAACTTCAGGGAGATTTTCATTCCTTTTGGTAACTTGTCTTTATAAATAGCACTTTTGACTCAATTCTGCTGATGTGAGTGTTGTTTTGTCAAAACTCGACCTTAAAAATGATTTTCCTGTGAAATAGAGATGAAGCGTGACTGTAATCTCTTCAGCCTGGAAGGTGAGTATCATTTATTTTATTGATTGAAAAGAAGAAGAAGATTTGATCCGTCAGAGGAGAGTCTATATTTACAGAGAGAGTTATTGAGTGCACAAAGCGAAGCTGTCGAAGTGAAATGTTTAACCTGCTCTCTTCACTCAGCCAGAGGAAAACTACGGACTGTTTAACCCGCTACTGATTAACTCCAACTTCGTCTGCATGTCCTTAATTTTAAATTACCGGGAAAAAATAAATATATATACATATATGTACTTTAATTTTGCAATGTGGTTTTTCATCACTGGTTTACTCCTGTGTTTTTTTCCGCACAGAGCGCGTGCTTTATCTCTGCTGTAGTGACCTATGTATTGAGTCAGTTTAAATGACTCTGGAGGTATTTTAATTTTGATAGGGACTACTTTAAATGAGTTAAGGGAGGATGATTATATAAAGGACAGACATGGCATGTATGTGCATTAAAAAATAACTTTGAAATTAAATGTTTTGTAGAGTAATGTCAAAGTGGCGGACATCATAACAAGTATGAGCTTCCTTCACTTTATTTTATTTACTATCATTTTAATACGACATTTTTATGCACGTGTGTTTTTGTTTTGAGTTGCTCTATCTTTATTTTCCTCTGACTAGACTAAGGCGCAATGATGAGGAAAAGTTTATCAATTTATTTTTAATTTGTATTTTTGTGAATCTGTTTTATTAAATGTGTTTTTTAGCTTTTTGTGTAATTTTTACAATATGGCAATTTTAAATTAATTAGAAAAATAAAATTAAGACTACAACAGTAAATGATATATTAGGATAGTTTTTTATTCATTATCTTATGAAGGCTATTCACTGAGGACTTGTGTTTTTAGTACGCACAGGCCCACCTAGCATTAGGCTACTGCTCATTTATAATTTTTCTACTATAAATAATTTGGGTCAGCTCAGCTCTAAATGATTAATTCTAAACAATTAATAATTATAGCTAAAAGTAGAAGAAGAAAAAATATTTACACTTTTACTACTAATATTATTATCATTTTAGGCGATAAAAAATCTTGGTAAAATTGAATAAAAATACTTTTTTTTCATCCTGTTTGTTAGAAATTATCGCTCGTGTCAGACCAAAATTCTGGAGTAACAGAAAACTCTGCAACGACGGAAAGACTTGACTTTCATTTTTCTATCATTTTTCCCTCCGTACATAAATTCATTCCAGTTATCAGCGTGAAAAAAATGTGTGACAGCTACAACTAAAACGGACAAATCTTCACTGCTATAAAAAGTGTTTTATGCTAGCTGCTGTGTCACGCTGATATTAACAGCCTCACGTGAACACTTTGATTGCTTCCGGATTTTTGAGGAGTCCACGCGCGCGGAGCTACAAAAGGGCACCTCGCGCGAACCACCTGCTTCCTCACCTGTTCGCTCAGGAGAGAATTGACGCAGATATTTAAAATCAGATTAAAAAGTTATAGATGTGTTTGGAAATCAACAATTGTCGGTCCCTTTGAGGATGATAACAAGAGTCTTAGAAGAAGAAGAGGAGGAACAACAAGTTGAGTGTGATGAAGAAAAGAAATGGCTGCCTCTCTCTCTCTCTCTCTCTCGCTCTCTCTCTCAGGCTCATTGTTTACTTTCTGAATCACTGTAAGCAAATGCCATCTGTTTCCTTCGCCGCTGTCATCTGCACCTTAATTACCTAGCCAACAGGCTAATAGAGACGATATTAAAACTACATCTTTTTGACATTCAAAGTAATTATCTGCATGGGCTCGAGCTCAGTCAGAGGAGGAAAATTGCCCGCGTCCTGCGTGCGTAAAGTGATAGTAGCAAACTGCAGAGGAGGCCCAGCGCTTATTGGAGAGAGAGATTAGGCGTACCGTACTTTCACCTCAGGATGGATGAGTTTAAAATACAACAGCCTGTACTTCTCATTAGTCTGGCTGCTCAGCTTGTTCTGAGAATATTTTAAGAAAGGAAAAACTTTGGCTGATCTTAGCTCGCATCATTGAATTCCAGTGTTGATAAGAGTTTAATTAAAGTGACAATGAATTGGCCTGGTGAGTGTTCATCGAGCTCAGAGCAATAATAAAGATGTGTGTTGATTATGATCACATTTGATTTTATTTAGTGTCAACTTAAATTAACTTTGGCTCTAAGTTCATCCATTATCTTTTTGGCTAAGTCTTCAACAGAATTTCCATTTTAAAAAAAATATTGCATTATGACAGGGATTACGTTCTCTATTCTTCCTCGTGGACCAATTAAAAATGCCCCCCGCGCAATTAAAAGTGACTGTGCGCACTTCAAAAATCCAACATTCTTTTAACCACTTCATTAGGCCTATGCATAAAAAGCTTTCATTTCTTTGAAGGGAGGCTACAGACGAGTGGGTTTTTAACACCCTTTTAAGATGACAACAAAGACCATGCTTGACCCAACATATGTAGCAGCATGTTTCCGCTGCCCCCCGCACCCCGGCGCGGCTTTCTAGCGGCCTCTCCCACCGCCGCTGCCCCGCCTGCAGCCCGGCCTGGCCCGGATCCCCTCCCGCGCTCTCCCGCTGCAGCAGCCGGCTCCGGCACACAGAGGCAGAGGTTAGAGTAGCAGTTAGACAAGAGGCCGAGGAGAAAAGAAACGCACGGGGTGTTACACACAAGTATTTACACGCTTGATGGGCACACCGAGAAGGCCCGGGCTTATAGACAAGAGGCTCTTAACCTGCCACTTCACACCAGCTCCTCCACGCAGGGGGACACGGAGCAGGATAAAGGCATTCCTGCAAGGCCAGAGTCAGGGAAGCAGGAACACTGGAGCACGATTTTTACCGCGTATTGACACAAATATAATCAATGTTGTGATACAATAATAATGCACACAATTATTACTGGGAGGTCTGTTATTAAATAATATCGACATATAGCCTAGCTTAACGATGACGCTTGAGAATCCCTGATAGGGAATAATCTTTAACTAAGATTAAAAGAAGGAAGTAAATCCCACCTTTTCTAATTTAAATAAAATGTCTTAGTCGGTAGAACCCTGTGAGAGAGCGTTATCATATAATAACCTGTTACAGGATTATGCGGGTATTTTACGCACGGTCTTCTATGGTTTAATTTAGGAGACACTAAAGTCTCTATCAGGACAAATATGATTCCATTATTATGATTTTTTTCTGTGATCTATCTATAATGAGTATACCAGCCGCTAAAACAGCACTAGAATTAGAGAATGTAGGTAGGGAAGTCTCCAAACGTGCACGAGAAAGTGCAAGACATGGAATAGTCGCATAAGTCAGAAAGACGCACGGACAAGTGGGCTGATAGTCCAACACGAGTGTCTGTTTAAGGCCTTGACTGCAAACACTCGAGCTGAAGAGGCTGTCAAGCATCACTCTGCACGCGCTAGAATAACACTTATTGGTAAATGGGGGATCACCCTGCCATGGCGTATGAATATTTCAAAGATTTGAAGGGTCCCTCTCTGCCAAAGCTGTTGGCCAGCACTCAGACAATCTCCCTCTCTCTTTCTCTCTCTCTCTCTCTCACCCACACACACATAGAAAGAAGTACCGTTTTGTGCCCTCGAGCTAAGTTGGCAGGGATTATCTTTGTTTAATGAATGGGCTACAAGTGTTCATCAACACTCCGAGATTATTGGGCTCTCTCGCTCTCCCTATAGTGGCGTATAACTCCAGCCTCAGTGTGTGTGTGTGTGTGTGATTCAGAGCTACACACTGCAGCCAATTAAAACGCACTCTCCCCTACTCGATCCCTCCACATCTGCCTCCTTTTCTCCAGTAGCAGAAAAGAAGGAAGCGGATGAATAGGCGCTCATTGAGATCACAGATGGAGTATGGCTTTCTTTTTGCCCGAAATTTGAGAAACACCATTGTCCCCAATCAAAACTCAATGTGTTCGCCTACAATGGTGCCGGCTTTGAGCTCCGCCGCTTCAATTGGCCTTGTTTTTGAAACTTGAAGTGTTCAGCACAAAGACTTGGTCCTCCTAGCTGTCACCACCGCTCATAGGCTCACTGTGTGTAGGGAGAAAGAGAGAGAGAGAGAAAACACAATTAATATGAAGCTGTTATTGCTCCCCTTCACGCCACTGCACCCATTCAGGACCCCACTGGTCCATTATTGCTTTATCCCATGCGGCTTATAATCCGAATACCTCAGGTTTTTATAAAGCCACATGTGAGGTGTGACTGCAGAGGAACTTTTCTACAAATGGGCTGAGCAACAAGACGACGGAGGCCGAGAGTGATCATAAAATGTGTATAATCAATTCAAACCTAAGGACTATTTATCCTTATTGGTTTCAATATAAAAGTCTCTGATTTTTGAATGTCATTTGTGTATTCACTGATAGGCCAACATTTACAGACATCTACAAACTACATTAGACCAATAAAAGTCAAACGTTCACATTTGTGGCTTTACAATTGTTCTATATAGTGATTAGCAGGGTCTGAAGTTATCCTCATCTGTTATCAGGGTTCCTACACGCTTTTCAAAATAAAATGTAAGACTTTCTAAGAACTTTGTAAGAATTAATTTTCTGGATTAGGGGAAAGAAATATTTTGGTCATGAATGCCCGAATTTGATGATTTCTGTCAAATCTAATGCCTGTATTTTACCTGTATGTCATTAACTTATATTTTTCATAACCCATTTTCACAGGTGTACTAAGCTGATTCTGAACTACTTAAAAGCACACTAAATTCCCTGAATTCTAGAAAATAATTATGCAACAATTTGAGGGAGGAGATGATTAAAATCGTATAAGCTTGGCTAGTAAACAAATATTGGAAAAGAATATGTCCTAGTGAAAGTGCCTTCTAAAATTCTAGGCCTCCCACTAGTAAAAATCAGACTTTTTAAGGCCATATACTTCAAATGTACAAACTATTTAAGACTTTTCAAGGATCTGCAGAAACCCTGGTTATTGTGAAAGATCACCAAAAATAACCTGGAAATACTGAAATATTCAACTGGACATGCAACCTTAACACCTAAATCATTGGATTGATGGTTCAAAGGGTGAGTTTAATCCAAAAAATTCATAATCAAAAATCAAACTGCAACTGTCCTTCAAAAAGGCAATCCAAGACGCACTGTGGGGTTTCTATGTATGCCTTTATTTTACATGGCAAATACCTTTGTGTTCGGACAAAGACCCTGGTTGCAATGTGTCAACTATCTTTTAAAGTCTATTTTTCCATTTAAAATAAAGGCATTTTTATTACATAGGAAACCTATGATGGGAAACCAGTGGCCAAACGGGCCACATACAGCCCCTCTCCTCACTCACTGTGGTCTGCAAGTCAGTTTCAAAGATCAAGATATTGTAAACATGAAGAAAACAATAAAATGATCAAATCAGAAACACTTCTATAATCATCTTTGATGACTGGTGTTCGGCTCTTTGCAAGAATCTAGAGATGTAATTGGTTATAGTTCCTGCTGATGAAATCTTTTATACATATAATTAAATCAATTTGTATAACTGACTATATATGTTGGCGAAATATACTAAATTAACCAGTATTATGTTAAATATGTTGAAAAATCATCATTAATTCATTTTAGCTGATTAAATAAACATTTGAACTAAAAAAAAAAAAAACAAAAAAAAAACAAGTAGATCAGAGATTGTTATCTACAGGAACTTAGCTATTTGGCTTTCTCTTTCACATTACGGTCGGGAGCACAAAGAAAATGATTCACATTACTGCCAACATTTCTCATTTAATGGTAAAGTTGTGTCTTTAACACAACCTTGCAGGAAATCCAGAAAAAAGGGATTATATTTTTACCCTTGAAAAGTAGCTAGTCAATACTTAAGGTAAACTTTTAATAAATTACGTTTTAATTTTTAATTGAGTAGACTTAAAGACCAGTTATTCTACCGTAGTAAATTTTAATCTAGGTAAATATACCATTACTTCGGGACAATATTCTTGAACTCTTCCCAGCCATTAAAATACGATATAAATGTTTGTTTTATTGTCAGATGGGTTGCATTAAATAATCTAGCACTTAATGATTTTATTTCCATTTTATCATATGTTGTTAGTTATGCTTCAAAGGAATAGACCCCCTTCTCAGATGCAGACTGGGTTGTGTTTCACTGGAGAAGCTAAAAAATTATAAGAAAAAAAGTAAAGGCAAAAATATTTAAAATGTCAGGACTTTGACTGAAATGTATAAAAATAATTATAATGAAACATGATCTTTGAATTTAATCCATATTACATGAAGTAAACAGATAAAAAACAGGCAAGCAAATACAAAAATGCTTTTACATGGTTAAAGCTGGCTTAAAACCAAGTCTAATATTTGATTCTGCATAGAAGAACCAAAAGCCGGTCAGGAATCCGATTCAAAGATTTTAACCAAATAAAACTGTACTAACCCAAAGCTACTTTTTTCATACTTTCATACATATAATATTAACACTATGCCCACCTTTTTTTTCAGTTCTAACTCAAAAGACTTATTGGTAATTTGGAGTAAAAAGATTTAAAGCTTGATTGCATCCCAAGGGGGGACAAATTGCTTTCTTTCAATGTATGTTCAGTAACTGTAAAAGGAATTGAGCCAAAATATTTCAGACCTACAGGATCTGAAATCTATTTCAAAGCCAAACTTTTTTTTCTTTAAATAAAATTATCTACAAGGCTGCAAAGAAAATGTTTTTTGTTTTAAAGGAGCTAAAGACCAAAGTGTCCCCATGTCTATGGTGTCATTAACAAACAGTACTGTGAACAGAGAGAGACAGAGAGGCAGAGATGACCCTCCTTTTGTACCCACCCAACAGTTTAAGCTGTATAGATTCTGTTTCTTTGGGCCGGCCTGGTGTCTCTGAGAAAGTAAACTTGGGGTGACCCTCCAGGTTAGGCCAGTCTGGGATATGAGCAGAACGGGGATCCTGTGATTCAGGGAGCCGCCGCGCTCGCACATCTCAGCAGGTCCCACTTCAAAAGGAGGGAGGAGAGATCACTTGTGTCAGGAATTTTGTTCCCTCGCCAGTGAGCTGCATTCTTGACCCCGGCGGAGCTGGTTAAACATCACGGACCCTTTCCTCTTTTGTTGCCGGAGAATCAAGACAGCAACCTGATGTTGCCAGCGCTAAATCTGTGGCAGGGAGGCAGGCAGAGTAAGCCCATTAGCACACAGACACTTTCTCATCCTCCTGAGTCACATTAAAGGGCTGATGCTGATGAAGACATCCAGACTAAGTCAGACTTATGTGACAAGAAGACACAAGAAGATGGATGCATTCTCCCTGATTAAAAAGAAAAACATTGACAATTTCAAGCCAAAGTAAAGAAAATGAGCAATTTGAAGCTTTCATTGTGTAAATACTGAAATAATTATTAAGCATGTGGGATAAATTTTATGTTTCTCTTAGTTTTAAATAAATATTTCTTTGATAAACACGACACTATCTCCCCTGTATAGAAGGAAACATTTAATATTTAATTTTTCCTCTTTTCTTGTTTCCAGAAACAAGAAGTACTTATTTATCCAATGTTTTGATCAAATCTTGTTACACAACTGTCACTCCTCATTTCCCTCACACAGTTAAAACCTGATGACTTTCTCTTTGGTGAATAAAAAAACTGACGACAAGTCTGGTCAGGTATAATGGAGGAATATCATTAAGTCTCATTGACATTTCCGACCCTATCAGCATCATCAGCTGTGGAGACACAGAAGAACATGCCTGTGCACATTAAATTCAAAGATCTGCGTGATAGAAACTGTAATCTCACACCTGAGTGGAGCTGCACTATGTTCACTGTTCCCCTGAGGACAAGCACACATGATGCACCTGTCCTGTCTGCTGCATAAACGCATAGCCGTCTTCATGCTCACTGAGCTGCACGCCCCGCTCCGACCTCGCCCTTGCCTCGAGATGCACGTGTCTGTGCGGCCAGCAAATGCTGTGAATAACTTAATGATCAATCTGTGGAGAAAAAGAGAGCTCCAAGTGTCACTGGTCAAAATGAAGAACTCTCCAATGACTCTCAGAGTCTACAGTTCAGAGGCATTTGTACTGGATGATTCTGGGGGAAAAAAATGGCAACTCTTTTAAATTACTGTTTAAACATTTATGAAGATATAGCAGGCCAAAAATGCACCTTTCCCTCAAAGATTTCTATTCATATTGACCATAGAGTATGGAAAAAAAATATGAGAACATGGAATACTGTACTCGAAAGATATAATTTTAGCATAAATTCAGGAAGAGGAAGGAAGACAGTGTCAATGAGCACATTTGCTAATTTCAGGAGTCATTACAGCTTCAAGATAACCAGAACAGGGAAAAGTACATGGCTATTGTACAAAAGTTATTCTGGTTAAAATGAGCTAAAATATAAGTAAAATTACTGGCCTAAAAACTACTCAAGTAAAAATTAAAAGTATTTAATTTAAAGTTTACTCCACATACTGAGTAGCTACTGAGGAGTTGTAAAACATGATCTTTCCCTAGTGGCAAGAACAACAAGAGAACAGATCTCCAACCAGGTTGTTCTGGTGAAGTCACACCTAATAAAATTCAATACACAGCAAAATTGACAGTATTAATTAAACTCATATTAAGATGAATTTAACACTTTAAAAGTGTCTATATTGGTCCACTACATATAGTTAAACTACATTGTCTAAAGTTTAAATATTTTACAATATGACAGAGCTGCAGTAACTCGGCAAGAACAAACCAGAGAGTCAACCTTATGGCAAGGCAATGCATACAGATGAAGAATACACACTATGTGTCCTTTAGGAATGCCTCACACAGGAGCCTTTAAATTAGTGGATAACTTCACTCATGGTGCAAATGTGTCTCATATAAAAAAAAGACAAAAAAAAAAAAAAAAACAAGAGAAACATGAGAAAACAAACCCCAGCAGGGATCACTGAACAACAGGCAACATCCAAACACAACTAAACACATCTAAACACTCTGCCCAAGGGCATGATGGGAAACTCCACCAGATTTGAAATCATCATGGGCAGAGCTTGGATCAGCTGACTCTTTACAGAGTTGAACTAACACTGGTGGATCAACATTGTTGAATAACTCCAACATTGAGGACCATTTTACTCAGACAAAATTTACAATTTGGGAGTTAAAATAAGTAGCTGCATTTCAATTACCCTTAGAAATGCGCAGAACCTAAATAGCACAATAAAAAACTGGTAATGGAAACACTGGAATTTCTCAAATATTGCTACAAAGTTTTTAGGCTCTCATAAGGAGGTTTTTCAGATGTTTCAATATAGAAATATATCACAAAAGTGCAATGGAAGTACTTCTTCCTCATTTACAAGTCATAGGACGTAACATACGGTGTCATGTGACCAGTTCACCACAAGGCAACATGGCAAGGTACAGCAAGTTTTCTTGACATCATACTTATTCCCTTATAACTGTCATGGCAACCGCTGTAGATATAATCATAACCTTACAACACACAAAAGGTTTTGAGCGTCCAGCTTCCTTGCAGCGGAGTCTCACAAGACGAGATTTTATGAGAATTGTAAGGCTCATGCCCAAAACTGCCTTCAACGGAAACACATTCAAAGTGCAATGTACCTAGTCGAAATTTAAGAAATATCACTTTTATTTTGCGAAAACTGAAATGGAAACCCAGCTAATTACAAAATGTTTAACTCTGAGATAGCAACACTTAAGTTTTTGCTGCTGTTTGCTATGTGCCACTGTGTACTCAACAGAGGAGGAGAATGTACAAGAGAATTGTACTTAAGTAAAAGAACAGTTACTCTGGTTTGAACAAGCTTAAGAAGTAAAAGTACTGATTTTATAATGTACTCAAAAAAGTACAAGTACCCCAGAAATACTCAATTACAGTAATTTGAGTAAATGTACAACAGGCAACATCTAAACACTGCGCAAGGACATTACGGACAACTCTGCTCACACAACCCCCAGATTTTAAATTGCAGTTGGTGGAGCTTAGATCAATTAGCTCTTTACAGAGCTACACTCACGCTGGTGGAGTGAGTTCAGCTCTGTTCAGCTACTCTGGTTAAAGCTCACTCAAGTATAAGTCAAAGTATTGATTTAAAAATGTACTCAAAAAGGACTCCAAAAAGCTACTCAATTACAGTAATCTGAGTAAATGTAATAAGTTACTTTCCAAATACCTGAACTTTCTTCTTTTCTGTCCTCTTGATGCCATAGCTGTGACACTGTTTTATCCATCAGCCATCTGCAAACTTCACGTTGTTGTTTGCCCCCTGTGGATCTCAAAGAAGACTTCAAATTAAGAGCGGATTCCAGAGATCTTAAAAAAAATTAGCACTTTGCTTAACTGTTATCCAGTAGATTAAGTTTTTTTTTAATTACTTTCAAGGCCTTGTTGTCAAGATTGGGGGGTGATTTGGGGGTGATAGAAAATTTAAATTCAACAATAAAAACAGATTTGTAGTTCTTCATTGTCCCTAGAATTCTTGATTTCCTCTAGTTATAAATACTATTAAGAAAAGGATACTGAATATATTTGTGATTAGTGCTCTCATGCCTGTTTTAGTAGCTAAATATCATCAATAGTCACAGAGAGTCAGACGAATGTGGGAATTTATCCTGTAGTGTTTTCCGTCTCACCTTCAGTGCCTTCAGCGCCTTCAGCAACATCTCCTGTCTGGTCAGAAACAGGGAAGCGCGGCTGGCTGAGCACGTTAGCTTGACTCATTCCTCGCGTGAGAAACAAGACGGCCACAGACAAACTGCCAAACAAACTCTCACACTCCTGGATGTTTGTGTCATATACTCATACTGTGGATCACATAATCAGTGCTTTTAAAAGCACATCTACAAAGAAAAGCACCTGACCTTATAAAACATTTGGTTTTCCAAAAATAAATAGCACGCTATTTCATGGCAGCTCTCACACAAAGAATCATGAATTAATTGTCTATTTCACCCAGAAGGATTAGCAGGAAGCTCACAGAACTCCCATTTGAAACTATACTAACTCAAAACAGCTTAAACAGCTCCACTTAATCTAGATCAATCCAAACAGATTCATAAAGAAGATTTAAACTACCCTGGGACTAAATATGTCTTAAATTACTTTTCTTAATGAGATGATAGAAGAGTTTTGTTTTGTAGTGATGTAAGGTGACTTTGCAGCAAAATTGGTCTGTGTTACTACTGAAGCCTGACTTTAACCTAATAAACAGATAGGAGATATGTAATTATTCGGAAAAGGCAGACTGGCTGATTTCATCGGTAATATTTGATACATTTCAACATCTAAATACAACTGCAGAAGGTTTGAGTTTGATTGATCACCTTAGCATCTAAGCATCAATTAGTATACTTGCAAAAAATCCATCTCCAGGCTGGAGAGATCATCATCAGGATTTGTTTTCTCATTTTGATCCTAAGCTGCTTTGATTGTAAAAGAAAATCAGAAATAAATACAGACAGCTACAGAACAAAGTTAAAATTAAGTGTCTTCTAATAGTTTTCTTAGCAGACTAAGGTTTGCATTTCAGATGTGAATATTTCCAATATTATTGTTTCTAATATCCCAAAAATAAGTGATTATAGCCCAACATAAGCCCATCTGAATACACCATTTTTAAGATAATCTAAAAGCACATTAGTATGTTACCCACTTTCTAGTGCTGGTTGATTGTGACTTATTAATAATTAAATTGTAAAATGCTAATTCCTTTCCTTGTCCTGCTCCAGATTTTCTTTGGGTCTACATCAAATCTAATCAATGAGACCGATGGATCCCTCTAACCCCCTTGTCCAAGTCTATTCCCATCCTTCCTCAGTATTTTTTTTCCCTGCAGCAGTCTGTTTGTGACGCTGGGTCTGCTGGGGTTCTCAAACTTTGCCTGGAGCTGACAGAGGAGCCCTGCTACAGATGGAGGGCTAAGCCTGCGTGATCTCTCCTCGCTGAAGGCAGGAAATTAGCTGCGGTGTGGCTGCTATTACCAGGTGGTGTGTGATTGAGAATATTAAAACTATTGTTAGGAGACGTACACAAAAAGGTCTGCGCGTGGCAACAGAGCCATGAAGATGAAGAACAAAACTTTGGTGTCTGTCTGGAGTTGTCAGGACAAACTTAGTGGGATTGTTTTTGTGAGGTTAGGACGACTGTGATCGTGATGGGAGTTCTGTGAAAACAAATTAAAAAACATAAAAATCTCTCAGAGCCAATAACCTGACTACATTTGTAATTTACTTCTTTTGACTCAGACTTATTGCTTGTGCTTTCATAAGTTTCATTTCTCAGATTTTTATTGCCCATTTGTTTAATATTGGTGTTAGTGTTTTATACGTTTTTTTTTTAATCCAATCAAAATTTATTTCTAAAGCACATTTAAAACTACAAAACATAACCAAAGTGCTGTAAAATGAAAAAAAAAAGAGATTAAAAAAAAACAAGGTTAATGTAAAAACAGCAGGACATAGGAAGTAAACATATAAATATCAATATAAGAAGGGGATAAAAAGCCAGCCAGAACCAGGGAATAAAATGTATTTTAAGGTTATAAAATCAGGCAGTGTGGGGGACAGGAGAACATCAGTGGGTGAACTCAGGGTGGTATGGCTGCAAGCTTGGAGGGGACAGCTGAACATGTAGAGGCTGAGTGTTTCAGAGATTTGGCACCACCACAGAAAAGGCTTCAGCTTAGATTTTAGGGCAGTCAGAAGTGACTGATGGGTGGATCTGAGTGTCCTCATGTCCTTTTAATGTTTATCTGTACAACACTTTGGTCAACTTTTGTTGCTTTGAAGATTATTTTTTTGCCTTTATTTGATAGGACAGCCAAAGAGAGACAGGAAATACGGGGAGAAAATGTGGGGGATGCCATGCACCAAACACGCACTAAAACCGGGAATCAATCGTATGACCTGTGCTTTGAGGACTACACCCTCAGCATATGGGTGCCTGCTCTACCAACAGAGCTTAACTGACACCCAACTTTTATTGCTTTTAAATGTGCTTTATAAATATAAAGGGACTGCATTTGGATTTAAAGTTCAACTACCACTTTATCCTTTCTAGTTCTGGTTCTGTTACCTTAATGTGTACTGACTGCTATCATGTACCTCTTAATGCCTGGTCCATTAGAAAATAAACGTCATGTCAGTGAAAAACACTGTCCAAAGATGTATTTTAGCTTGTCTAACATTATACCCTCTGTTATTTAGCTGAAACAAGTCAACTAAAACCTGGGAAGTGAGCCATCTATACCTGACTATTTAGCACACTCACTAGCACAATTAAAAACAATTAAATCAATGGTGTCATTACCATCACACGATAAAAAAATGTAGAAACTAGAAAAGCACTCGGAGAGCACAGACCTCCACCATTAGCCCCATCTCCTAATAGTACAGAATCCTTTAAAAAATTCCTGGATCCAGACGGTGATCTGGATCACTCCCAAAATCTAATCAGTTCTTCCTTATGCCATTTCTGACATTTCCTGAAAATTTCATCAAAATCTGTCTATAACTTTTTGAGTTACGTTGCTAACAAACTAACTAACAAACCCTGCTGATCACATAAGCTCCTTGGCGGAGGTAACAATGGTTTGTAGATATTCATGACAACAGCTGGAGATTGAAAATAACAGTAGATTCCACTGAGAACTGATACTACACTGATCACAAAAATTCAAAACCATATATCAAGAGCTTCTGGAGATTTTAGCAGTATAATGGTGTGCTGTGCTGTTTCTCAGTTGTTTGTACATACAGATGATGGTCTCAGGTCTGTAGTCATCATGAAGAAAACACAATACTTTATTAAGAATCCTTAGCACTTTATTATATAAGATTTTACTTATAAATGCCCCAAAATGTTCACTGGTTTGTGTTTCTGTGGTCGGTTTTCATCAGTGACAAGACTAAAAACTAGCTAAAAATGGATCCTTGATAATAACAGACAAAAAGTTTGTTCAGGTTTGTTAAGAAGACTTATGTGAGACTAAAATGTTAGTGCTGGACTGCTGCAAATTCAGAATCCATGATAATTCACAAGTGTGCTTATTATTTAAGAATTTTCATGAGTAATTTAAATCAATCAAAGGTTTGATAGTGCATTAATATGAGTGGTTTACAGTTATATTAATAATACAATATGGCTGATTAAATTAGTTCAAAGAGAATCAATGATTTGACTAGAGGCTTTTATTAACTAAAACTGGACTAAAATGTTTTAGTTTTTGTGGAAAAAACTGTAAAGTTTAAAATGACACAAATGTTACTAAAAAAACACTTTAATCTAAGGACTTAGACTTTTTTTGGAATAGCTACCAAAATTAACTCTGTTTCTCTCGCTGATTGGGCTCCTTTCACTTGTCTGTCATGTTTGAAAGCATCAAAACGGCACTTTTGGCTTGTTAGAGTTTTGAACTGCAATGCATCATGGTAAATACTGCTGGGATAGTGAACATCAGTTGTTCCCTACTTTTTACAATGCCAAGTGGTATAAAATAAATATACACTACACAGTGTATCACAATGCCTACTCAGAATTCACCACTATGAAATGGAAAATTCATTATAAAGTGCAGTACATAGTGAAGAGGTTGTGATTTCACAGATGTGTGGAAAAAGGAAGTAGATTCAAAAACTAGGATCAGTGCAGGGTTGGAATTCAACTTTTCATTTACCTGCCTCGGTGGCTGGTGGATTTAAATATTTACTATCCACAAACTTTTTTACCAGCCAACCTATTTCAACAAGCAGCATTATTAAATGAGGTGTAATATAAAAATCAAAGTATATAACATTCAAGTTTAAGGCTATGCAATAAGAGGAAGTTGTTGCACAAATAATCCAAACTGTTGCTCATTTCTAACTGCATTTTTTTAAGCAACTTGTCCTGTACTACACCATGCAAATGTTCAACGTGCTTCCAAGAGGAACACTGTAAATTCATCGGTATTTTCCTGCATTAGAAGTTATAGACTCACTACAGTGTGACATTTTTACCTAACTCTTTTTGTGTTTGTTTCAAACACACCTTTGGCAGACATACTAGTTGCAGTGGACAACTAATCTCATATGATACTGAGTCAAACCATCCCAGCCCACAGCTGACTGTAAGTATTTGACAGCAGTTCTGATAGAGGAAGGATGAGGTAGTTTTTGTTTTGGTCAGTGATTGTGTGGATCCGCTTGTCTTTGCTGATAAAGTCCATCAGAACAAGCAGAAAAAAAGGGACAATTACTCTGACTAAATTACTCTTTTAAGTAAGGCTACTTTTATCTACCTGCTCCAGAGGATAGTAAATTAAGCAGCACTGCTCCAAAATACCTGCATTTGGCTGATGACGGGTGCTAATTTCCCACCCTGGATCAGTGTCAGAACAACTTTTTCAAAGCATTAACATCTATTTGAATTATACTGCATAATCTAACTTAGTATTTTTCTGAAAAACCTTGAAATAAACGTTACATATTCAGTGAAATATATATATAGCTACATTTTTGCCCCAGTACCCCCCAGAGGAATGTCATGACATGGACATTTATGTTATATCTTGAGTTTTGACAGTCTAGGGTAAACTGTTCTTTCCCATAATGCCCCTTGGGCATGGAATAACTACAAAAGAGCTAAAATAAGACATCTCTTTTATTTAAAGAACGCAATGTCAGAGGTATGAGATTGTTTCCTTAAGAATCAACTGTCAAAGACAGCTGGTTTTAAATTGTGATTTTTTCATGTTGTGTTGTTTAAGCTGGGTTTTTGTGATATTGTGTGGCCACTAGCTGTACAATAAAAGTAAAATAAAAGGTGACTTTCCATCTAATTTGGACCCCATGTGACAAAGATTGATTAAAAATGCAGAGAAATCTTTTCATTGATTAAAAAACTGATAAGAAAATGATTCAGTTTAAGCCCATTAAAGTGTCAAGTCATAGAAAGTTTTCTAAAAAGCATTTAAATGTGTGTGTATTGTGACTTGTTTCAACAGATTTGCAGGTGAGACAAACTGATGTTCATATTCATATATTTTATATAATGTATATCAAACTAAAACTAATACAGCATCAAACTTAAAAAGGATCAAGAGGGAAAAAAAAGAAAAAAAGAACTGAAAACTGAGCAATCCGTTGGTGTGTAGAGCAGTGGGTGTTAAAACCAGGGGGAGGCTGAGAGGGCACTTCAGACGCCGCAGGTGTCCCGTCACGACTCGTCCCCGCGGCAGACAGCGGACAGAGGGGAGCGGGGGGAGAAGGGGGAAGAGGGGAAGGAAAAAAGAGGTTGGGAAAGGTTAAATGGGTAAATACAGGTGGAGATGAGACAGCCCAGACATCTGCTGGGTGACTTCTCCTCTTGCTGTTTATTTTATTTTTATTTCACTTTTTAACTTTTTTTTCCTGGGATGTCAAACACAAAAACCATGTTCTAAAAAAGCAGCCTCAGTGTTTTGATTATGGAAACGAGGGGAGCAAGTCCTTTTTTTCCTGTGACAAAGATTTGTCGATTCAGTCTCTCAGTGCTGTCATGGTTCTGTTGAGTGTTTGTGAGAGAAAACCGTGACACAGAAGCTGTGTACGTGAAGTTGTGTCAGAGGAGAAAGAGAGAAAGACAGGCGGGTTTTAGGGGAGGTGAATGTTTGGCTGTGTGCTTGTGATACTGTCTTTGCTCCTCTGTGCAACACGTGTACACGGGGGCGTTCAAGTGCCACGACCAGGCTGAGGGCAGAGAAGCTTACTTGCACTTGTGTGTCACTGGATGTGCATGCCAGTGTGTTAATGTTTGTCTGAGAGGATGGTCTGGTGTGTTGCTGTGTGTATGTGTGGCGTGTGTGCACTGCAGGCCCAGACTGGTGAGGCCTATGCTCGGTGACGAGTGTGTGTCCAGCCAGTTCATCTGTCAGTCTGTCAGTCGGACCTCTCGCCTGTCACAAGGCCACTTCCTACTCTTTAGCCTCCAGGAAGAGTGTCTCCTGTGGGAACAACTTGGCCTCCAGCAGAGTTGACCCCGGGTCCAGCTGGGTGATCTGAGAAGAGGTGAGAGAGGACAGTAGAGGGAACATATTAGACCACAATTTAGTTTCATTTATTATCAGTCCTACATGGATTTCTTTAAAGCTCCACTGTGAAGCTTTTGTTTTATGATGATTTTGGCGCCCCCTGTGGATCAAGAGGGACATCTCATCTCCTTACTTCTCGTCTGAGCTGCAAAGACATCATCTTTAAACTGAATGGTCATAGTCAGCATCTTTTTGACACTTTTATTGCTTTAAAACCTGTTGAAACTCACTGTCTGATGTAAAGGGTGACTGATTGATAGGAGTTACTCATCTGAGTAGTTTGCCCAAATGATGCCAGCTCCTCCCCTTTCTGTGTGAAAATGTTACATCAAAATGAATGGCAGTAAATGGGAAAGATTGGGTGATTAGTGATTTAAAAGCATAAAATACAAAAACTGCATGGTTCAGCAATTATTGAGAGCCAAAATCCAATGGTCAGTGAGATAAACGAATAAACAAGGACATTTATAAAAAAGTACTTGCATTGTAGCAATATGAAATAAACAAAATTATAGATGAATATCAGCATCTGTTCAGGCTCTCTGGACAAACAGGTCACATCATGTGACTTGAGATGTCATAAACCGAAATCACAGACCTTTCATGTGTTGGATCTGAACACTAAAATGTGTAATCTGTTGAATAGGGATTTTGTCCATAGAATTATAAAAATTAAGAGCACAGAGAATTTTGACACGTGTTACAATCATAGTTACAAAGCAACTCTAGCTGATTGTGTGGTGCATCAGAGTCACATTTTTTACCCCTGTGATTAATTAATTAATTGAAATTAATCAAAAATTGTGACAGAATGAGTAACTCTATTTATTGATGTATTTATAGTTGTATACGTGAATATATTTATACTTCACTACTCTTTGCAACACAAAAACATTATACATTGTTGTATCTGCAGTAGGAACATAATATCTATATTGCAAATATAGCAGGTTAATAGTTCTCATAAGGTCAACTTAACACCTCATTGCTTTTAGTTTAGTTTTTGTAATTGTATCCTGTTGAGCGTCTTTTAAAATCCAATGATCCCTCTAGGATAGAAAATCACTCTCTGTATCTCTATCTAACTAAATATATCCATTTCTGCACATTATTGTCTGAAACTACTTCATCAGTTTTTCCAGAACTCATTGCTAAATTCATGCCTTACAGTTTTATGGCAGGGTATATACAGAAAATCTGACATTAAATTTAAAACTAGGTTTCATAGTTAATCACAGTTAATCATAGGATTTCTGTAGTTAATTATGATTAATTGCCCCATTTTATTCCATTCTAAAATTCCTCTAAACTGCATTTAAATCTGTTTTTGTGTCATGTTAGAGGATTCTACTCTCCTGAACTAAGAGTAACAGACATCCAGTACTGATACAGACCTGCTTTAATAGGTAAAGTGAGGATTTTAATTTGAACTTAATCACAGAAAAAGGAACTTGTTATGCAGTAAAAAGGAAATTTGTGAACATTAAAAATCAAATGGTTGCGGTGACTTCTCTGTGAGATTTTAAAACTGAAATGAGACACTGAGGATCAGTGGTGGACTTATTTTACATCATGGTGACTGCAGGAAGATGCTGACTTGGCTTAACCCCTTAAAATCTGATAACTCAAATAATAGCCAGAAAATTTTCATTTTTGGAACTGAGATGTTAACTAACCCTTTTACTGAAATCCAAAAAAAAGAAAAACTGTCATATAAATTCATCTTTGCATATCATATTTGATACATCAGGTGTTTTTGGCATCTGATAATCCACTGGAGGGCATTTAAAAAAATAATTTATCAGATTGTATTCAAAAGGTATTTAAGAAATGTATTTATCATGTTGATTAGATAGAGGTTTCATAAAGCGTGTATCAACTATTATATAATAGACTTTAAAGGGTTAACCAAAGTTTGTTGAAGGCAAAAATGAAGCATGTGATTAATCACGATTTAAAATATTAGTGCACTAGTTGTGGATCATAGTTAATCACGATTCATGAGATTAATCTTGACAGCCCTATTTAAATTTTTTTGAGACCTTTTTCAAGACCCTCTTCATACATTTTACTCCTACATTTGACTCTATCATATTAACATGATTACATACATGTTTAGTGCTGATAGCAAAACAAAAATGTGACATTAAAGAAAATAAAATGCCAGTAATGTTGTATGGTAGTACGCAAATCAGGCATTCTTGGAGAATTTTGATAATAGACTGTGAAAAAAAAAATGATATCATAAGGTCGATGAATGGAAAGCCTTGTTATCACTTAAGCGACTTTAAAGCGGTTATACTAGAATCTAAAAGGCTAAGATGTTTGTACTACAGTTAAAGCTAAAAAGTAGGACAACATACATTTAGGTTTTAAAGAAAAATGAAAACAAGATACAATTGCTCATTTTAGGATACTTATAGTGGTCTGTAATTCTGATATAAAGCTTTTTAAAGCCCACAACCTCTTTAGACAACTATAAAACATAAAAAAACAACCACATTTAAAACCATATAGTCTAGCATTTAAAACTTTGTAATACTTTGAAAAGCCCTAATTGGCCACTTTGATTTATAAACTTTTAATCATTTTTAAGACCATGCAGACACCCTGTACAATATAATCCTGTCCCCTTTTCCCCTACAACCGTCAGAACTCTTCATAATAATGCTCAGCAACGATGATATCAACACTAGTCTGAGCAGTCACACTTTTATAAAAAAATATGGCACTAACAGAGGCTAATGCCACACAAGCAAATGACATTTAAACTTTCACAAATGTCATAGTCAGATTTGTCCATTTAACTGTGGATAGGGTCCCAGTCTTACTAAAATCCCTGTGTGACCACATCTGCCCTGCGACCCAGGCTGGGAAACAGTGAAGCTTTACTGCTGACTTCATTAAATGGAGGTGTGTATGTGAAGGAGAGTGTGAAATGTGTGTATTATTCTAACATGTTGTTTAAAGTTAAAGCAGTAATCTGAGCAGTGAGAGTGTTGTTTCCCCGAGAGGACCATCAGGTTTGTTTTCTTAAAAAGGCTCCAATCCAGGACAAACTGATGAAGGTTACAGGACAGGGGAGGAAGAGTGTGAGAGAGAGAAAAAGAGAGGGAAAGGGGGAATAAAGAACTTTTTGTATTTCGAGCAGCTTATAATGACTAAATTTAGCTGGAAACAGAGAAACATTTATCTGTGTTCAAAACTCTGCACAGCATCTATTGTCTAAAAGCAGATGAATAAAGCAGTACCACCCACAACGGAGCAGATCGAGTTAGCTTACATGGCCTGTTTTTTTTTTTTTAAACAGGACAATTTGACTCTCTCTCTGACACCCACCAACGCTGTGAGCCTCTTAGCTTATGTGAGCTAATCACCAGAGGGGTTGTGTTACATCGGGCCAATCTAACACCTGGGCTGAATGGGTGAGCTGGTGTGACACTGAGATGTGTCCTGGGCTTATCTGATGACTGCTGCGTCAGCTCCTCTGATTAGGGCTCCTATTCTAACCTCACAGCAGGATAATTAACCCACTCCCTGTACCTGCTGTAGAAAGTCAGAGGTCAAGCTAGCATGGTAAAGGTCGACCTCACAACAAGCAGTGGGAGACGCAAGGCTGCAAAGAATTAAATAAAGACTCTGACCATGAACTGAACCACAGCTTCCCTAACATTTGGTCCATTTAGAGCAAACAAGTGTTCTTTAAGTATTTTTAAGTCCATAAGGATTAATTATTTTTAAGTGTTTTTCAGATGAGTCACTGATTCAACCTGATTTACAACCTTGAAGAGCCACAGAGGACACTTCCTTGTTTTCAAGGATGTTGACAGGATATTTGATGCTAATTACATACATAAATGGAAAAATAAGTATTAAATAATTCAAAGGGCAGAGAGAAGTAGAGCAGAGTTACAAACAGATCCATTCATTACTAGAGTGTTTTTAAAGTTTAAGTGATGATTTTAACATATGCTGTAAAATTTTCTAACTGTGAGCATCCCAGAAAATAAAAGATCTCCCAGTTTCTGTGTTTGCGTGTGGGACTAGAAGCATCGGCTGAAAAATAAACATGATCTCTTCAATCAAAAGAGGTCATTATATTTTTTTAACATTTGAGAGTAGTCCTTCTTGTTTGTAGTGGGAACAATCTCACAGCTGCATGGTAATAAACAGTGAGTCTATGTTAGCACCTGAAAACTGTAATATGAGACTTAAGGCACTGATATGAGTAAACACTCAAAATAATTAAAACAATCTACACATTTAATCTTGTGATGACTGCACAATCTGCAAAACTGGAGGCTGTTCAAGGACTCTGAGAAAAGGGTGAGAAAATTACAAAAAGAAGGAGAGTAAATTAGGTGAAGGTGCGGAGGACACATCAGCATCAGACAATCTCCCATGGGTGTTTGGAAATGTCACACTCTGCACACGCCGGCGCTCTTTGACTCCGTGTCCTTCATCTCCTTGTCCTCATTTCAACGTGTCATTTAGACACTTGACTTCTCAGCGGGGTCCCAAGGAGCCCCGTTGTGGGCAGGGTGGGGCTGCCACATCTAGCCTGTGCCCTTCACCTAGTCAGCCGCCTCATAGCCCGGCAGGGAGCGAGACACCATAAGGAGAATTAAAATAGTGTGTGCGTATGCCAGTGTCTTTAAAAAGTGTGTTTGCTGCAAACATATTCCATCCCAACGGAGGAGAAAACGACCAACGGGGCAACTGCGCTCCTTTTCCCACCTCAGGAGCAGCGCATCGCAAATGGCTGCCATGCTAATGAACCCGACAGGCTGTTATGACACCACAGCATCAGGTAGGAGTAAATGAGGCTTTGGGGTGGAGCAGGTGTGTGAGTGTGTGTGTAGACTACATATAAGCATGTGTGTGCTCTCAATGAATTTGGGACGAGAGTTTGAGCTCGCAGTGCACAAGGGAGAGACGATGGGGGGAGAGCAGCATCTGACTCTGAAAAAGAAAGTAGGGAAACAAGATGCCACACTGACACAGGAGACGGGCGCCATCGGTGATTGTTTACATTGTTATCCAATTAACAGACCATAAGCATGGAGGCATCTGTCAACAAACAAAGCTGTTGTTTTTCCTCTGCTCTGCCTAAGCCATATTCTTTCCTCCTGTGCCTACACAGCCATGCATACATACATACATACATACATAAGACAGACAAAACCTAGCTCTCTGCTTTGCAGTTTGTTTTTAACCTTGAGTCAATATAATTTTCATCAGCCAATTTAAATCAAATCAATCAGCTGCAGCAGGGAACAGTCAGACTGTTTTAAAACATTTAATTAATTTTGAGAAGTTTTAATGAGAATAAATTGCATTAGTGGAGAAAAAGGTGTTCCAGTTGTTAATTAAAAATACACAAATTAACAAAAAACAACTGAATTTTACTCAAAACCTAAGTAGATAATACAATATCTGGAAGCCACGCATTAAAAGCCAGCATTTGAAACTGGAAGCAAACAAAAAGACAGATGGTGCTTCTTGACAATCTTTGATATTTTGTCTTTAATTCCCAATGAAAAATTGTATGACATAAACTGATCAGCTAATATCAACCCCATGTATCTGGCATTATCATACAGCAGATTTCATCAGTTAAAACCCCATAATTAGCTTTTAATGTGAAATTTTAAAATAAATACCACAACTGTAAGTCACTTGATTCAAATGAATAAAACACACTGATAAACGAGGCGGCGACACTCGGCAACGCTCAGCCGTGAAAGGAAAGAAAGGAAAAATAAACACAGGCCCTCAAGATGTCCGCTTCCAACATAATCAAACGTGCAGCTGAAATAACGCATTTTTAATGAAGCCATTACAGGCCCTACTATGTTAATTAAAACCAAATAACTTGTCTGTTTTAAACTAGTGTTGTCAAGTGTTTATTTGGCCAATTACAAAAGCAGTGGGAGATCATTATCTGCTGCCAGGAGCGTTGACAGCACGACGCGCCGGGGCGTTAACATAAAAGAACAGACCAGAATATGGGACTTCAAAGGGAGAAATGCGGTGCAAAGACCGAACAAGGGGAAGGACTGAGAGGGAAAACGGAAAATCAGGGAATGGGAAAAGACATAAAGTTATACTGGTTCATGCTAAAATTACATTTCCTTTAAGGATAAAACAGAAAAGAGAGATGGGATAATCAGAATGGAGAAAGACACAAGCACAGTGAGAATATAAGCACAAGTGACAGGAGCTCTAAGATCAGTGAGGTAGGGAGGCAGGAGGAGAAAAGAAGAGGAGGGAAAAGAAGACAGAGGGAGGGAAAAACTGGAAGGAAGAAAAGGATAGGGATAAAGGTGAGGAGGGGGCAAAGAACCCCCTTGGGGTAAAGACAGCAGTCAACATTTCATAGGATTTCCTCTAGATGTGTTTATAGCTTGTTAAAATAATCTGTTTTGACAAAAAAATTTGTCCCTGATGTGGTTTACCAAAAATAAAATCATTATAAATGTACCAAAAATTAAAATCTACTTCTTTAATACTTATTTTCTGGTGATGCGATGTTCAGGTCCTATATGTGAAGTAGTTTTTGCAGTAAAATATTAACCTCCGATTTAAGGTAAGCACCGGGAAACATTTCCTGTTCATCTAACAGATGTAAAACAAGCTTTTGGTGCAAAAATCTGCATGTGGAATAGTCGTAACTTTGCATCATGTGATCATGCATGATACTTCCATGTATGGTGGCTCCTTTTATAAGGTGCAATAACAACTTTTTAACTTTTCATGGGCATGGTGTGAGATAACAACTAACAAGGTTTTATGAGCACTGCATGCATGTCAGTCTCAACAATCTTGTAAATGTCTACACTTGATGTGAAGCTTAATTAATGCTCTTCAACTTATTTGTGCACTGTGGTCTCTTTTTGTCTATTCATGCTCTTTGCAGCTGTAACACTGCAAAGTTTTGGGGATAAATATCTGCATGATGCTTGTATCTGCAGCTCAAAAAGCTCAAAAAGCTATCTTTACAGCCTTTATATCTGCAAAATTTATGAAAACATTTTGGACTTTTCAGGAGAACCAGCAGCTATATCTTTGCTGATGTATTAGTAATTTTTTTACGCCCATTCATTATTCATTAAACTTTTAAAAAATGTTATTTTCTTATACTGAAGAACAATTTAACAGCAGAGAAAAAACAATATGCAAATCACCAGTCCGTGGAATAAATACAGTAGCTCTGATACAACTGTAAACATTAGTGTCTCTTTAAAGAGCTTTATAAAAGTCCTTTTTCCCAATTTTTGTAAAATCTGATTGTTGAATATGAGAGTCTCCATTTCCCCATCTATGATTTTCATCCAGAGGGGCATTTCCTCATGACTGCTTTCTTGGCTGCTGCCTGTAAAAATTAAACCAAATATCTGTCCTCACATTGAACATCATTCACTGTCAGGCTACCGAGATATAACACTGCAAACTTCTTTGGTAATTCATAACCCAACATTACTTTCAGCTCCTTTCATACATCATATATATATATATATATATATATATACACAAACATATATATAAATATAAACATGATTTACATGTATTTCTCCAAACAATCTCCAGCATATTTTTCGTGCCTTTAAAAGACACTTTTGATCTTTGGAGTAAATAAAAATCTGATCATAATTTTTCAACCAAATGTTTTCCATATCCTAGAGCTGGTAGTTGTTTGTTGGATGTTACGTATATTATGCCAGTCTTCAGTGGACAACTTTATTTCAGATTCTTTTTCCCTTTTCTCTTTAATATATCATGTGGAGGTTGATCTCATCACTAAACCTGGGTACTTTGCTGATATTACTTAATCTGTCTAATTTTCATATGCCTTAAACAATAGCCACTATTATTTTGTTTAGTTCCTCTGGAATGTCTGATTTTACCTCTTTTCAAAAAAGTCTCTGAGCTGTAAGTGCCTGAACAGGTCTGTGTCTCAAAATGCTTCAGAAATGGCATAAGGAAGAACTGATTAGATTTTGGGAGTGATCCGGATCACCATCTGGATCCAGGAATTTTTTAAAGGATTCTGTCCTATTGGGAGATAGGGCTAATGGCGGAGGTCTGCGCTCTCTGAGTGCTTTTCTAGTTTATAATTTTACTTATTGCTGGTATGCCCTTTATAATCAGTTGCTTAAACCTAGAAAATCCTTAAATTTTAAAATGCATTCTAAGGACTGAAGTTTTAGGACAGCTAGTTTAATTTTTGACACTTGAGAAGATAAGAGTGTTTTATGCGTTATTTCAAACAGTTTGTCAGGACTGTCTCAGTGAACCACTATGCTCTTAAACCTGTTTTTAAAAAGGAGAATTCATTTTAACTGTCAAGCGTAAATTGACATATGTCTTTTATTTGTCTTGCCTTATGTCTGTTTCAAAAACAAACTTTTAAAATAAGAACAGCTCAGCTCTTATAAAAGAGATACTTGGTGTTCCTAACAATAAAACCCAGGTTTACATGGTGGTATTGATATAAATATCAGCTAAAATGAATTAAGTAATATGTTGGCTTTTCCAATATCAGCAAAAATCAAAACTGTGCATATTTTAAACGGCAAAAACTTAAAGATAGACTCGCCAGATTATTGATTATTTGCAAATTAAATGGCAGTCAAAGCTAAAAATCCCAGGACATCATTGATGTCCTGATGAAGACTCATGGAGAGTCATCATGCGTACATGACCCTGTTAATAAAGGACTTTAATCACATCAGAGTGCCTTAGATTTTTAGTTATGACTGCCATTGTCACTATGGACTATATTTGCAAATTATCTGGCAAGTCACTCTTAAATCTTCTGCTTTTTTTAAGTTTGTCCACCCATCCTGAAGAGCACCTGATCCTGGTTACATTTATACAGCATGTGTGCATATCTATCGTTATAAAATAAAGGTGAATCGTTTATAATCTTCTCTTAAGATAGAGCACATTTCACTCACATATAGAGAAGAGGAGAGCAGCTTTCAGCTATTTGTGTGTGGGAAACTTTGAATATGAGTCATGGGAAGATTATTCGAACAGTCCAGAGGAAGCAACTTTTTGATTGTAACTTCATTTAAAATAAACCTCGGCAGTTCTTCCTGTGAATTCTTTCAGATAGCAGGACAAGAAAAACAAAACACACCAGAAGAACAGATGTAAAATCTATTTCAGTGCTATGTTCAGCTTCTTCTGTGCCATTGTTTATTTTTTTCTGCATCTCAAGTTTTGTCTAAGAACTATTCCAAATTCACTGACAAAGCTGGGAGAAGGATTAGGAGAAGGTGAAGTCGAGTACAGTATCACAGTGAGAAAACGAATATGCTGCTTTGACAGTGTTTGGGTGTCTTAGAGTAGCCAGGCAGGAAGAGCAGACTGAAGATTATTATACTGGCAGTCTAAACATGTTCACCGCGAGCTGAAGGAAGAAGACCTCAGGCCTTTCAACTGTGGTTTGTGTTCAACAAGTATCAAAGGAAAAGAGGGAAATTCTTGAATGAGAAACTGAAAACTGAAACACTAAAAGTGGCCCCTCCTCTTCCTCAAACTCGCTGACAGTCAGAGAAATGGAGAAAGGGTTAGTTCCCTGAGCACGGCTAAGCCTAGTACAAATGATGCCAGTGTAAGGCCTGCTGTAGTGCTGAAGAGATAAGCCACTGATAACAAATGTTGAGGAAGAGACTTGGTCCAAAATTTGAGGACTAATAGACACTTATCCACAAAGCTTTGGGAAGGTGGAAAAATTATGAATCAAATTAATCTAATCAGACTTGGATGTTTTATCTCAAACCGCCTAAAGCCAATTCCTAAAGCGGATAAATCTGTGTTATCAGTCTTAATCATTCACAATAGTCTTTCTCCTGGTCAATTATGTCGTAGTTTTACCCCAAAATGTTCAAGACAACTTTTCCCAGGTTGGATTGACTAGATCTCCTTACTTGTGTTACAGCAGGAGTGTACGGATATGAAGTAAAGCAGGCTGACGAGGGACGGAGGGAAATAGCAAAAGAAAGAGTGACACTGCACAAAGCTGCTGAAAAGTAGAAAAAGGGAAAGAAGGTTTCAACAGTTGTGCAGTATTACAAATGCAATAGTGGTCTATCCTCTATCCTCTGATCCTGGCAGAGCAACAGTGAGAGCGTCTGGACGGGATGGAGGCTTTCTATGCTCCCTCTCATTTAATTACAACACAGAGCTGCAGGATTAGACAGGGGCCTGTGTTCACAGCCTCATACTGGCACTACCAGCGAGCTGCTTCCCTCTCCTCTTTCCCCAAATCTCCCGCCTTTCTGTTTTCTGGAATTATCTCCCCTCTTCTTCTTTTTAATATCTTCTCCACTTGTCTTCTCTATCCTTTTCTTTTTCAGACTGTTTCTCTGATTAAATCTTTTCTTTGTTTAAGCTTTTGTCTTCTCTGTTCTCTTTTCCACTAGTTCTGCAGTCACTATCCTCTTCCCACTTCTCTCCCCCGCTAATCCTCCCATCCTGTTTTTGCCGGAATTTCATCTGCGATGCAGACACATCTTTATCTCTGTCTCAAACACATGTTTACTCTTGATTATAAAGAGACAACTGTGAATCCTTTAAGTGACAAAGTTGTGAGCGGGGCATGTGTTTGCTTGAAAATATTTGTGCATGTGTTGAAGTGTGTGATTGTGACGAAATGAAGAGTGTGAGCTATGCGTTAATGTGTGTGTTACTTTGAGGTGTTTGTGCCCCGGCAGTCTCTACAGACTAGCATGGCACACTGCCTGGGCAAGCCTACACACACGCACACACACCTCCATACACCCACCAACACCCACCCCTCCACATGAACTCATCGCTTGATTAATGGAAATCCCATTTTTGTTTCCAGCAGCATGGCTAATTAAACTGCTAGTTAGAGTTGTGCTCATTAGCTCGCTGCCACGGAGCGCGGCGACCTCTAATGACTGATTGTAGCTGGCTGAGCGCTGCTGCAGGGGCGTCAGCAGAAGAGCCATAGAGAATATTACTGTTAGTGCTGACAACTGTATCCTAACACAATCATAGTGTACTGTATTCACAATGCACTGATGCTAATTAATATTCACTGAATAATGTGTGTGCGCAGGTGGGTGGATAAACAGTTTGCTCATCACTGCTATGAGTAAACAAAAGCAGTGCTGCTGTAGCATACAAACAATAAAAACAATAATGACAAATAGAAGAAAAAGAAATCAGCTATAACAGATTGTCTTAACTTTTATCCCTGCTGCTCTCCGCTCACAGATATCGCCTTCAGTTCAGCCCAGGCATAAACGGAAAAGCCAATTACAGCTGTGGATCTCTCCAGCAGAGATGTGAGCTGTGGCCGAGAGGCTTTCATAACCTGCTGCTACTTTCTGCACCGAGGACCAATTTAGCACTTGTTTGTGTGGGCAGAGAACTGTTATGAGAGACAGCACAAATGAGGCTAGATGACTCAATTCCTATCTAGTGAAAAACTCTTTCATTCTTGTGAATCCTGGAAGTATTAGTCGTTTAAAGTAGATAAATTCTGTTATCACTACTTGGTAAACATGACCTACATGTGAGAGATTAAGTAGAACACTCACATTTCTACGAGGGAAGGTGGTAAGGAGCTTGAACTCTTCAAATGGATATCCCTTAGAGGCCACAAAGTCAAAGAGGACCTGGAGCTTACAGCTGCCCAGGAAACGCCTTTCCAGAAACTCGCCACTTGGTGTGCGGACTCGCAGTTTGCTGATCTGCTCGCCTGAATCCTCGTCTGGCTCCGGCGGTAGGGCCTGCTCCAATGACAAGCGGATTGCCTGCAAGAATACATGGAGAAAGTCCATTACTATAATTATAACAGCACACTGACAACTGTTGAGACTCATAATTAACGCTGGAGACAAATATATTTTAATCTTGCTGCTGTCTATCAGTCTGAGCTTCTATTATTGACAACAGGAGTTCCACAGGGGTCAGTTCTGGGCTCTATCTTGTGCACAATTTATATCAATAATATTGTCTTCTATACAGATAAATGTAGTATCCATCTCTATGCAGATGGTATGATATTGTATTGTTTCTCTAATTCTGTACAATTTCCTGTTGAGAAAATGCAAAACAAAATTCAAGCTTTGTCTCCAGAGCTACAGACATGGTTCCTACACACTTTTTAAGACGTTTTTAAGATCTGTGTACAGAAAAATTAATAAAACTTTTTGTGGGGTAAGCGGTCAAAAATAAGAGCTGTGTGAGATTTCTCAATGACCAGACAGAGCTGACATCTTGAATTTAATGCACTAATGAAATGTATGAAATGTCGGTTGATATGATACATTTTTGGTCATAAAACCCCAAATCTGGCTATTTCTGGCACATTTAATGCCTCTGGACTGTTGATGTAAGATACAGCGATGTTACTCATGACATAATATACAAGCACGTATGCAAAAAAACAAATAAATACAGCAAGAGATGAAGATTGGATAAAAACATGTCTTATTCAAAGTGCTTTCTAAAATTTAAGACCTCTTACAAGTAAAAATGTGACATCTTGTGGCCTTTAATGTAAAAATCCAAATATAAAACTTTAAAGACTTTTGAAGGATCTGTATGAATCCTGGACAGATCCTCGTCATGATTCTCTACATTTACTGGATGTAATTGTTACAAGTTATCTGAAATCATTTCACTTCTTTTGGTTTGTGCTTAAAGTTGTAATTGCATTTATTTTTAAAATTTTGAAACTCAACATCATTGTATATCAATGATTTTCAAGGTTTACATTAAGGTTGATGATGATTAAAAGATGAATTGTCCTAAAACACACTTGGATGACATAAAAATCATAGAGTCCGTTGTGATCTCAGTAAGTACAGATGAAGAAGTGGCAGATAAAACCTGAGGACTCTTGTAAGTTCATAAACATAAAGATGTGAAGCAAGACTGAACACATTCCACTGATGCAGTAGTGATTCACAGTGGTGAGTGAAGGTAGGGATGTTTACATACAGGTGCAGCTGGGATGCAGCTGTCTTAACTGGTGCTGCAGTCCTTTTTTACAAGTTCATTACCATCACAAAGCCTGCTTTCTCATTTTACTGTTTGTTCCTTTTACAGCAGGGTCGTTCCAGAAATATTGTGAGAGGTGACAAAATTAACAAGTTATGAATTACAGTAATCAAGCAATGATCTTTAAGTAAAACAGCTGGGATTTTGTCATACTGTTTCTTTATTAAAAGCCTCCTTGTTTGGCTTTCCTTATGATTTGTGCATTTAAAACAGTATGATTAATAAGCAATAATTAAGACTGTTTGATTACAATTAATCTAGTGGATTACAAGAAGTTTAAACAAAGTCTAACTATTAGAAAACTCTTGCTCTTACATTTTAAGTAAATCACATTTAAATATTTATGAGGAAACTGGTACAAGAAAAGCAAAGAAGTTTCTTCCAGAGTCAGACTGCAGCATTGTGTCCTCCAGTTCAGTAAAGGATCATCTTGTCCTGAAAATCTAATTAAATTAGTTGCCCTGTGTCTCACCCTGTTCCCTATAGCCTGGTGTAGCTCAGCAGGATTTGAAGAAGGGTTTCAAAATGTTAAAATCTCTTTTGTTCTTGTGTTTTATGTTTTCTGCTGTTGCTTAGTTTAGTAAAAAATATTTTAGTGTTTATCTAAGATAGTTAAAAGTTTTTTCTCATAAAAACAGGCACATTTTTAAGACAATAAATTTGGGAACTCAATGTAGCACAAAGACAACCACTGACTATCATCTTCTATGGTAAAGCTAATCAGCTTTCCTGTGCTCCAAAAAGTGTGCTTTAGCCGCTCCCTCGAGCCTTCCTCCTCTCTGTTCCTGCCCCTCACCTCCTCCTCCTCCCCCCAGCTTGTTGTTCCTGTTTGGCCAGCCGGGGAGCATATGCTGTGACAACACGCCCTGGCTTTATTTACACACCATAATGCAATTATATTTCATAAGAGTGTACAACAGTAGCTCATTAGCAGCTTCTGGTGTTGGGTGGGCTGGGTAGTGCGCGTGCCGCTCCGCCATCAGCTCCCTCAGGTATAAGAGCTGATGCTGACTGAGTTAAAGGGGCCCCCAGGGACAAACTTACAAACACACAACACAAAGGAGCGTGTCTGATATGGGTTGTGCATATGCAGACAGATAACCACAGACACAAGCATAAAAAAAACACAGAAGTGAGAAGAAGCGTCCCCAAAGAAACCACAGGACACGTGTCTGGTCGAGCCTTGGCCATGCCGCACAAATAAGCAGAAGCATCTCTCCTTCCATTAATGTGCCTCTTTATCTGAGCTCAGCTAACCACAGAAAGGCAGCAGGTGCACCTGACAGGTACACAACTGTATGCTAAGACCCCCTGAAGGAGGTAAATAGTACAAACAAACTACACGGGCTCATGAAACCCATGCTGGTGAAATCCCACTAGCATTGTCCTCTCTCTTGTGACCACTTATGTTTTACTTGTGTCTGCAGTTTCTGTCATTAACAAAAGGAGATTCTAAAAACAACTGTAAACAAAAAGCAATTATTTTGAGTTATCGCATGTGAAGACAGCTAGGTAATTCCTTTATAGGTTTCATGACATAATCTAATGTTCTAGTAATCAAATCAACAACAAAATGTATTAAGGCTACAGAATACTGAAATGCTGTGAAATCTTGTCATATTTCCAGACACAATAATCTTTTGTTAAGGATATGAGGCGACTGTTTATAGTAAAAAAAGACATAAATAATTAAACAACAGTACGTCTGGAAAGTTAAAGAAGCAGCGACTAATATGAAATGACAAGATGAAGAGAAGCAAAGTAAGGTACAGACTAATATCCCATCCTAATTTGTTCATGTGAAGAGGATAGTCAATAAAATACCTTTTCTTAAATTGAATATACATTTTTTCTTATATATCAGTGGTAGAATATGTATGTAACATTATACAATATGCTACAATATTTGGTCCCTTCTAAATTCTGATTGGTTAAGAGGCAGAAGTGACATTAATGAGTGTAGCATTGCTCCAAAAGTTCAACATTTTTTAAGTGACAGCGCTGTGAGCACAAAAACAAAAAACAGTTATTTTTTAATGAATGCAACGACATTGGTTAACAACAGACCGTATTAAGATAAGCTCCTCACTGATTTCATATCATTGTAGCTTGAGGGGGGCAGGGTAATTCCTCATAGTGCCCGTTGACATTATGGGGCACTATATTTGCCCTGCCTAAATCAAACCTAGACACGAAAGTCGTGAAAAGCTTACAACCTAACGGTCTCTTTTCACATGTTTAAAGCAACTTCATCCAACATATCTAGTGTGTTTAGACACATGTTTTGGATTTCACTTTACCGGGACTTAAAGATGAAAGTACAAATTTAGATAATGCTTCATTACAAAACCCAACATGTTTCAGTTAAACCTGGGTTTGACTCTGCAGAACTACAAGTTGTCACAACAAAATGTATTATCTTCTGATAACAGATCTGTTTTTTGGTCCTCTGTGAGCCTGGGCATAGAAAACTGATGCAAATAGGAAACACAGGGCCATAGCAGCTTTTGTTGTTTAAAATACACAAGCGTGCGCTCTGCGTTTGGTTAGTGAACTACAGTGACATAATTAAGAAGGCTCGGCCCAGCTCTCTTTTGTTGTTTTCTGTTTAACTTTAGTGACAAATCACTGGGTCACCCAATACCTCTCTGTGCCTCAGGCTCTCTGCTGTTGAGTAAACAACAATCAGCAGCACTACACAGTATTACTATAGACTGTATTACAACATTGGTGCCGCTCTGCAGACGATTATTGTTTTTCTTGCATGCATGACAGTGTCTGCCTGAGTGTATGTGTGTTTGCACCCCCTTCACATTCAATAATAGTTTTCAAGTGAATGTGTGTGTTTGCTCAGGTTTTGTGTGTGTTTTGTCCCTGTCTATTGTTCAGTTGGGTTTCAATATGAGCTTGTATGCTATACTAAAGTAAAGCAGTCAAAACAGAACAATAACTGTGTTTGTAAGGTGACATTGACAGGGATGGCTCTCACTGTAATTAGGATTTTTCGTTTGTTCTGAAATGGCTGTATGTCTGTTCCCCACTCCCCGCGTCTCAATGACTGGCAAGCTTTACCAAAACCACAATCTAATTGACTCATTATTGTGAAGGGAGAGCAAGACAGATAAAATAACAGCAGCACAACAGCACAGTCATTGTGTGCTGGCAAAACATCACTGCTCAGCCTCACACTGATTAATCTGGAATATTAATTTATGTAATTTGCATAATGTGTGTGTAATGCGTTTACGGCTGCTACTCTCACCTCCTTCTCCTCCTCCTGCTCCTTTCTCATTTGTTCCAGGCGAACCTGCTCGGCCTCCTCTCTCTCCTGGGCTTCTCTCTGAAAAGAAAAGATAGTTATTTAATCAAACTGGATGTAACATCAGAATTCAAGTTGTAACAGCACTGCTTCATTCTGTTACTGTAATTCCTATATGCTGCCAAATGTTATTCAATATAAAAGGAGAGAAAATATTTCTTGTCAGCTGAAAAATGACTAAATTAGTTGTTAAAGCCATAGGACTATTATTAGGGCCAGAGCAACGAGAGGTGCGAGGACCTAACTGTGTTTGCTTAGATTGGCTATTTTCAGTTTTCTCTGTCACTGGATGGACCTTTTAGGGTCATTAAAATGTGAAAAATATGTAGCAAAAAATCTGATACTTTTTGGGTGTCCAACATGTCCATTCCAGACTGCCTCAATAGCGCCTCCTAACAGTTTTCAACTGTAAAGCTTATTCCTTTGACTTAGTCGTAGATTTCAGAAATGTTGTGAGCAGATGCAGCTTGGGGAGATGTACAAGAAACCACAAAGGGGGATCATGTCTCTACTTCAACAGGAAATAACCAATTTTGTATAAATTTGGCAAAATTGGGTCATTTCGGACCTCATAACTTTTTAAACTCCTCCTAGGGTGTTCATCTAACCTTCTTTTATTTTGACATACTGCAAGATGAGACCTTGCTCTCTTTAAGTTATATAAAACTTTTTTAGTAGTCAAAAGGCATGGCTGTGGTGAGCCCTCAAATCTGCATATTTTTTCCCAAAAAAGGAAGTTGTTTATAACTCAGCTGTGCATAGGCTAACTGGACTAAAACTTCCTGTGTTTATGGAGGTTCTGTGCAAGACACACTTTTAGAAAAAAACCCACAATTTTTGGTTTCTTATAAATTTACAACTTTTTATACTAGGAAATTTCAAGTTTTTTCATAAATTTATGGCTTTCAAAACTCTCAAATTCTGGGCTGGTTTTCTTATAAATATCCAACTTTTTAGTCTAAAAAAGTTCAAGTGTTAAGTCAAAAATGAACAAATCCTCTTTGGTTTTTTATCTTTTAGGGGGGCCCTAATACACTGCATACATCATATCTCTAATCATGTTTTAAAAGATTTACATGCATATCTAATTTTGATTAAATCAGACCAGACAGGGTCCTGCAACCCCCTGAGATCTTTGGCGCCACCCTAGGGGTGCTTGGATCCGAGGTTTGGAAACAATGCAGTAGATTAAGGAATTATAATTATTTTCATTATTACCTTTTTACGGTCAGCTTCTAAAGACAGACGGTAGGCCTCGTCCTGTTCTCTTTTCACTGTCTCTCTTGCCTCTCGCTCGTCCTGAGAGAGGGAGAAAGAAAGGTGGCCCCATTAACTAACAGCACAATAAAAGACACACAAGCACAAAACATCTAAGACGAGATGCCGGGTGCATTGAAGCTAGAAGAATCAAGCAGGAAAAATGCAGTATGTCAAATGTGGTTAGGTACAAACATCAGGTATGAAAGAGTTACAACAGAGGTTGAATTCATTGTGAGCAGGCTGTCATTTAACAGACCCTGAGCTTCTTTCATGTATCCTCATCTCAGTTCCACCATGCCTTTCTCTTTCATTCACTCTGCCTCTCTCTTCCTGTGTTTGTACAGAGGGATGGGGACAGGCGGCCCTTCTCTTCCTACCTGCTGTGGCTACAAAGTGTTTTATAAAGACTGGAACTAAAGACCAGCGTCCATTGTGTTAACGGTCCACAGCCATTAGTTTTCTATTTGTCTGAAGGCCCATGCTGTGCGCCAGCCCGGATATGGCAAAGTAAGCTTATTGTGATGATCAGAGGGCTACTGTGGAGCAGAGCAAAAGCACAGTGTGTATTGTTGTATTCAATTGGAAAATGCAAAGGATACACTTGTGCTTTTGGTCCGACATAATACATGAACATTGAAAGGAAACTGTAAAATAATGATGGAGTGGGACAAAAGCATCAAAAGTGGCTACCCTCAATAGACCAACCATGAGTCATGCAAACAAGTGACACAGTTGTTCATGTTTGAGGGTTGTTTTCATGGTTATAATATGTTTTTGTATGCATCATTTGCCTTGTGTACTAGTGAAATGGTGTGACGTTAATCAACTATACATATTCTCAAACACATGATTTTAAAGACCCTAACTTAGGAGGACAAAAGATTTTCAACCTCCATGTCTGTGCTTATCATAACACTGGCTAGACATCTGCTGTCTCATAGCTTTGCTGTTCAATTCCCATTATAGCTGTGAAAGGTCAAAAATACAAGCTGACACGACCAAGGGTTTACAAACAAAAAATAGGTTCTAGGTGCATTTTTCAACTCAGAGAAAGCTGGAATCAAGTGGCTAAGAGCTTCTTAAATTAGGAAAAATAGAAGTTGATTTTGGTCTTTTCGGGATACCATCTTTTTATATCAATCTCCCCTTAGGAGTGTCAGTTATCCTAAACATAGATAATAAACATAAATACATTAAGAGAATTTGACCACACTCATCTTGCCATAAGTCATGACATAAAACCCATGGAAAACAATCTGATCTGAAAACAGCCCACACATTTCAGACAGATACAGATCACAAAACCTGTAGTGAGTCGTCAGTCTGTTACTAACTATACAGAGCTAAAACACAGACGACCATAGGAATGACTGGCGAGTCAGTGAGGTTGGTTGAAGACACAATGCGGCTGTCCAGCTGCTCCATTTCCAGACAAACACAAAAGTTAATGTCAGAGAGGAATGTCTAGGCTGGGTGGATGTCTGTTTTCGTGTCTGAGTTTGTCTAAGAAAAGGTGAGGTTAGAAAAAAAGGAAGAGGGAGAAGTAGATAGGGAGAGACAGCTTAGTTCTGCTAAAGTGAAGATGGAAATGGTCCAGTGTCAAGGTTGACTTCATTTTGGAGATGGAATAGGCTCTGACATAAACAGGATCTACAAAATCTTGTGGTTAATGGAACTCATTGGCGATGAACAATTCTGGATTTTTGCCGATATTTGAAATGCCCATGCCTCCCAACAAATTTTTTCCAATAGCTATCATATTTAACCTTACAAAGCAGATGGATACGCCCGTTTCCTTGTTTATCCCTTGCGAATCCATCTTGCAAAGCTCCCGTCTGAACTGTTTTGGACCGGTTAGAAAGTGACAGGACCAATCAGCGACGAGAGACAGTACTTTCAGGCGTGGCAGAGTCGTGATGTAAGCAAGCAGTAACAAGAGGCCGGTGCACTAATGGCGGAAGAGATTATGCTGCTAAAGCGCCAGTTTGATCAGAACTTGAACAGCACTGAGTTGTGTTCTTTCCAAAAACGACAAAAGTTGTGTACTGACATGTCTACAGTTGCCATGGTTTGCGTTATGCAGTTCTCCTCGGTTTACTCCTCGGTTGCAGCTACGTCACGTGTTTTGTTGCTCTGATTGGCCCGTAAAGATGTGACAGACAGAACGTTCATCCAGTCATACTCCAAGTTTTTTTCAAATCCTCTGCGCTTTCCCAGATGCTTAGTATTAAAGGTTTTCCAGATGGATGTGTGAAACAAATCCAACCGGCGTGTCAGGGTATGCCATTTATCTTAAAAATGAATTATTGGCATTGGCAGATATGGAAATTGCAGCCAAAAAATCTGCCATAATGTAATATAGAATAAGTGATAGCATAAATATTCACTTCCTTTAAAGTGTCTGACCCAATTCAACAGAAGTTCAGCCAAATGGTGCTAGTAGTCTCACAATTACTGAAAAGGGGATCACCTGAGTGCAGTGACCGTGTCTCAAGTGACTGTAGTAAAAAGACACCTGTGTCTGTAAGGTCCAGCCACTGGTTCATCTCTATCCCTGGCTACCATTAAACCATGAAGACAAAGGAACACCGAGAAAAGGTCATTGAAATGTATGTCAGGGGATGGGTACAAAAAAAATCAAAGGCACTGAACATCCCCAAAGTTACGTTAAATCCATCATCGAGAAATGGAGAGAATACGGCACATGTGTAAATCTGCCTAGATAGGGACATCCTCACTAAGTGACCGTGCAAGAAGGGGACTAGTGAGAGAGGCCACTAAGACACCTATGACTACTCTGAAGGAGTTTCAAGCTTCAGCAGCTGAAATGGGAGAAACTCTGCACACAACAACTGATGCCCGGGTTCTTCATGAGTCAAAGCTTTAAGGGTGGCATGTTGAGGAAAACTCATTAAATCTTGACTAGAGTTCACCAAAATGCATGTCGAGACTCCATGGTCAAGTGGAAGAAAGTTCTTTGGTCTGATGAGACCAAAATGGAGCGTTCTGGCCATCAGACTAGACACTATGTTTGGGCGGACAACAAACACTGCACATCACCACAAACACACTATCACCACTGTGAGGCCCAGTGGTGGCAGTATTATGCTGTGAGGATGCTTCTCGGCAGCCGGCCCTGGAAGGCTTGTAAAGGTAGAGGGTAAAATGAATGCAGCAAAATAAAGGGAAATCCTGGAGGACAATCTGATTCAGTCTGCAAGAGAACTACAATTTGGGAGAAGTCTTATTTTCCAGCAAGACAGTGACCCAAAGCACACATGCACATCTCTTATAGTCAATATGTACAACCCAAATATTAGCCCTGAATATATGCAAAAATTTTACATGTGCTGATACCACTAATTTACTCCTTAAGCTATTATCTGCCAATACCAATATTATGTCAATAATATTGTGCTTATACTGAATAATCACAGTATGAATTTATTCTGTCAAAATCACTTTAACTCTATCCCTGTGTTTTTATCATTTTTTTCACACGGTATTTCTTTCTGGCAGGCAGCTAAAGGTAATTATCACACATTGATCGGTTTCAGAACAGCCTCACTACACTCTAAACCTTAATTCACATTTTTCAGTAGATCTCCAGCCTGGTTTTGAAGAGATTACAAAAAGCAAGGAATAATTACTGTTATAAAGCACAATTATTTTGATTAAAAAGAACGCACTGGTGCATTTTTTAAACTAACAAATGAAACACTGGCAAAAGTGGAGACATCAAAAACCATTTTATGTTTGGGTTAACTTACAACTCAGGACTATATTCCATGTTTTCTTATAAGAAAATGACAGTAGAATAGCATATTACTATGCTTACATAGGCTATAATTTCTAAATAGGTCCATTAATAACACCAGATAGTTAATCAAAGTTCAAATAGTGTGAGTGTGGCTGCAAGTGAATGTCACTTCTATTCTGGTTTGAATAAAAGAATGAAATTGAGTCCTCAGCACAGTATCAGTAAGAGAAACTGTCAAGTCCTGAAAGCTGGCGTGCAAAGTCTGCTCAAATTGTTATTTACTCATCCTGTGACCAGCCAGGTCCCAATTTAATGTTAATTTTGCCAATCTTAGGCTGTTTAATCTCAGTGAAGTTCTTGTACAGCAGCTTGTGTTTAGACAACATTTAAGACTCAGAATGAAAACCAGGTTTTGTAGACAGACATTTTCTATTTATTAAAATAAGGATCTGGGAAGAATATCCTTTTGGTTTTGGTGTGTATGGAAAACACAGTCTCACCTGACACATGTTCATACTTTGAATACCTCTTGTCGATTGTTGTCATTAATGATTATTTCACATGTGACACGAATGACAAATCCAAAATGAAGCCTGAGCATTGTAGCAATCACAACAACACAAAGAGAATAGCTGCCACCCAGTAGCTAGAAACCCTAAGGGTATGTGTGAGATGACAATCATTTCTTCATCAGGGTTCCCATAACTACAAATGTTAGGACTATTATATAACAGCACTGTTAAAGAAGCTGTTAGGCTGACTGATTATTTCACTGTTCTGTTGCTAATATGGTATGACACCTGTCATCTATAGATACAGTAGTCAAAAAATGAGACACGACAATGTTAGGGAGACAAGTGTGGGAAACATAGAGACTATGACAGAGGATTTCAAAGCTGGCACCAGACTTAGACATCTGTATTGGTGAAACAAAGAGGAAGAAAGAGGTCTTAACCCCTCGTTGTCAGCTGTGCAAGCCTAAGGACCATTATCCAATTCCTTAATGAGATGGCAGCAATGCAAGTTTCAGGCCTTTTAAGCTATTTATGAGAAATGTTGCACTGTGGACAAAGATGGTACATACTGAGACTGAAGAAAGAGAGGAGACGTGGAAGTCCCTGCAGCATATGCAGGCACACATTTTATTCAACTCCATTTCCATTGAAAACATAACATTTTGGTTGTTTTCTTGAGATCTTGAGAAATGAACGCATTGTCAGTCTCTGTTTCCCATGATAACAAGGTTAAAAAAGTGGAGCTCTTAATAACGTGACCAAAAATTCATTTTTTATCATGGCAAAATGAAGTAAAATAAAATATATATGCATGTGCAGTGCTTAACAAATTTATTAGACCACCTGTCATATTTGTCTCAAAGACCATCCAGCATCATGAAGTGCTTTAATGCGGACTCTTTCATTTTCAGTGAGCTCTCCACATTTTACCATTTTGAACAGGAATGAGGAATTTCAAACTGAATTCACCCAAATTTGAGTTGGCGCACTGGGCTTCTCTGAGAAGTCAGAAATGAATCAAGCATAACATTCAACAGCTAAAACTCATTTTTCTGTTCAGGAATGCAAGTAAATAACTATAATTTGACATATTAATCAAGAAATAATAATGTGCTTTACTAATTTTTCAGTTTGTTTGTAAATCAGTAAATTTGAAAATTCATGGATCACAATAACAATTATATATTAGCATTAAAAATATCATTTCGGTTAAAGAGCTTCTACATATTGGTGTATTAACCATTGCAGAAACATAAAAATGATTTTGGTAATTACCAATGCTGTTAATTTAGGGCAGCTGTGGCATAAACCTTACTTTGGTTAGGGTTAGGGTGGTCTAATAAATTTGTTAAGCACTGTATATCTGTTTAGTGCTAAACAATACTTAGCGAATTACACAAAATAATCTTAAAGGCAATGCCACAACAAAACAGAATTCCTAAACTTTGATGAAAATTATCTCTTCAAATAAAACAGAAAAAGAGCACTGAGGAGAGTTTCTTTGACATTTAACAGTTTCAAAGACTGTCTGAACAAAAAAAGATGGCTTTGGTCTTCCTTGTGTTTGTTGTCACGGAGTAAACATATCAGGAACAGTTTCTGAGGGTCAGGTGAAAGACTTTAAAAGTCCTATAGATTCCTGCCCATGGCATGAAAGACTCACTTTTTGTGTGGATTGTTTTGTGCAGTTGTGTTTGCCCATAAGAGTCAAAGAGAAAGTTGACAGACACAGAGCTGCACAGTTTAAAGGTGCAGTGTGTAAAACTGAATATCAACATCTAGAAGTGGGTTCTAGATTGCATTTCTCTGCTGGAAACTGTGGCAACCAGTTGAATTTATTGTGTATCTGTAATGTGAATACAATACAATACAATACAATAACTTTATTTATCCTTTTTTCCTCTATGTTACCATGGAAACGTGTAAAAATCCAAGATGGCGGCATCCATGGAGGGAACCCTCCCTATGTATGAATTAAAGGTTTATTCTGAGTTGTTTTTTGAAAAATAGCTTTTTTTTAATTAAGATGACTAAACACTTATTTAGATAGACTGTCTTGGAAATGTTTTGCTTTATTTTACCAAGTTTGTTCAGCTAAATGCTACTAGGCTAAATATTACACACTGAACCTTTAACTAACATCCTGAGTGTACAGGAGACGAGTCAGAGTCAAAAAACCTGTAGGTGACACATGACACAAGTACTATAGGGGAGATAAGTTAAATAGTTAAGTGTTCTCAGCTTGTTATGATGCTTCAGAGCATGGCTGTACACTGGAATGGTTTGAACAATGCCATTTGAGGCTGTTGTAATAGCTAAAGTCAGTGACAGTAGGGCTAAGATAAGACATAAAAGACTAGGTCCAAAGTGTGGTCAACCCAAAAAATCTCAATGTACACACACTGACATTAACATGGTTTCCATGACATTAACAAAAAAACAAAGAGAGATGAATAAATGACCAATTCATTATTTTTTCAGCATATGATTGAAAAATTTTATGACAATTTTAAGTATGATTTAATTCTCCTAAGCACTGATCATATGTATGAGTCCAATGAAATAAGTTCCTATATCTCTAAATAGATCTGTGCCTCTATGTTCAGAGGCTTGACAATTAGCTTGATAAATACCTTATATGAATCAAACCATTACCTTTTATGCTTAATGTATGCATCGTGTCATTGTCACATGCCTGTATGATAGGCCTCATGCTGAAACAATCAGCAAAGGAACCTAGGGCTGTCACCATGTTTTCATCATGCTGTCTGCAATAAACTCACATAAAACATTGATGGTCTCCAATCTTTCTTTGTGTGTCCACTTTTAGCCACAAGTGTACACAAGTACCAACATTACAACAACAAGACAAGGTAAAAACCTAGTATATGGCTAACCGCAACTATCTGGGATGCCTGTTGAAATGCCTGACTGGCAGAGTGATTTTGTCATTATTATTATTTGTTGTGAGCCAAATTTATTGTGGCAACTTAAATGTATATAGCTACATGTTGTCCTCTCTCTCTGTGTCTCTCCTCTTAATAAAGCTCTTCTCTGTGTACATATAAAACACTATATGTGTCAGACTTCACTGATAGAGACAGACAGGAGATTAAATGTTTTTTGGCAGCTGTAAGTCTTTAATGGTAGTAATTTTATATTACAATAAAACACTAATGGTTAATGAATGGTTTATTCTAAAATAAAATAAAAACTGCATCAGGTTTCATGAACATTTCTAATTCTCTTCAGACAGGTGTGTAAGGGTCTTTATATGTGCAAAATTAAGCTGAATTTCTACTTTAGCGTTCCTATTGTTCTTGTTATATCCGTTAATTATCAATAAACAGCAAATTTATCGTATTCCCTGCCAATAAAGACGTGCTAAACGTTTAAGTAGCATTCTCTTAACAATGCAAATGTGGAGATTTTAAGATTTATTTGTTCCCCATAAACATATAGTATCAAGGGAATACTTACTAAATATTTTTTAACATTGTGCACACCCCTGGCTCACGCGAGCCACACAGACACACACAGCTGGAGCGCACACACACAGTGCTGACGCACTGGTCCTCCGTGGTCACAGAGGAGCTTTAAGAGGAGAAAGTTCTGCTGTTTATCCTCCAGTATTCTGAAACTTTTGCACTCAACAGATAGAAGTCTAAGGTCTACACTACCAACATGTCAGCACACGTTTCAGTGTAGGTGTGTGCGTGAGTGTCGCGTTTGTGTGTGTCACACAGCATGAAAGCAGAAGAGGATGAGAGGAGAGCAGCCGACGCTGCTGCGTAAAAGATGCACGAACAGTCAAAGAGAAAGGGACGATAGGAGAAAGAGTGACAGGAGCTCGTGGTGGAAAAACTGAAAACGGAAGTTTGTGCACGAGTCTCAAATCACGGAATATATTCTCTGCACAAGACAAGCTATCGGTGTGGCTTTTTGCTCTGGATTTAACAAGAACAGCGGTCCAGGTCAGAGTAACCTGCAGTGGTCTTACAGTGACATTCAAGCTAACAGCTAACGGCAAACAACACGGACAAGCCCACCACCATGATCGGAAAGCCATGCTGAAACAGACCAGGAGTGGAGTGAGACCATTTTTTCTGTCACAGAAAGCTTTCAATGTTTCTTTCTGCGCTTGTTTGGACAAGGACACGAAGCAGCTCAGTCACAGCTAATGACAGGACTGCTAGAGTCATTATCACAACTATCACATAATCATGCCAGCGGGGGGGGGGCAGAAGAGCGACAACCTCATTTTCTGTTGCATCTTATCTATCACACACTCACGCTGAAGTGGGTTGGCAGAAAAGCAAAACCCTTTTCCACCCTTTTTGCAACAGAAAGCTTTTAGTGTTGCTGTCTTCACTTGTTTTAATAACTACAGTAAATGTCCAGTTTTGACTAAGTGCTGCTGTGACTTAGTCAGAGCTAATCGCTACACGAGCTGCCGTTGTTGATGCATTCACACAACAAGTTCCCTTTCCCCCTCAGCTATCACATAATCATGCCAAAGCAGGAGTGAAAACATCTTTCCCAACATGAAAAGCCTGTAGGGTTGTTTTATTCCTTGTCATACAGAAATGTGACCCAGTTCTGGTTAAACCGAGACTAAAGCAACATCTGAGTATTCAGAGCAGTGGAGGCAGCCATTAGAGGGCTTTTGGTCCCCCTAAATCCCCCCATAGTGCAACTCTGTATGTATGGCTCTAGTTAACACAATGGAGGCAGCCATTAGTGACAGCATTTAGTCCAAGCAAATGCAACTCTGTATTCTAGGGCTTATAAATTTGCGTCACTCTGTTACTTAGTCAGTATATGGACAGAGCCATATGTATGGCTCACCTCAGCGGTCAGCCAACAATCAAGATTTTTTTAAACACTTTTAACGGGTTTTTTAGCAGTAATTGATTTTAACAGCAAAGTGTTAAATTATGATGACAAACTCTACACTCAAAATATTTTTTTCATTATATACGAAACAATAAAACCCTATCCTCATACACAGGGACTTAAATGTGTTTAAATGATGTTCCATCATTGCACACTGTCAGCGATCAGAATAACTAAATGACTTTGTAGTGCATATGTTTTGTATATAGTTTCTAAACTTGGAGTCCAGGGGATGATTACTCACGGTTTATTTAAGTTAATTTTGACATTACTGACATCTTATTACTTTTTCTATGTTCCTTCTGTGTTTGCACACAGCACTGCAGACTCATGTATGGGCATAAAAGGGGTGTTTTTGTATTCTGATTAGGGGAAGCTTGCTCAAATTTCCAGCTTATGAGCAAACGGGTTTATTAATTACAGAACACAGGTAAGAACTATTCAGCAGTTCAAGTGCGTGTCATGAATTTGATTTAGGTTTCTCTTCGGAACTTTCTTAAAACAGATTTAAGAAAAATCTAAAGAAAATATCAATTAACAAGGCTCATCCATCTGTTTCAACATTGCCCTGCAATAAGAATACAAAAAAGACTTTTTGGCTGGGATGTGAAAGGAAATAAGAGATAATTTATGTCTCTGGTCACAATGCTCTTACTGTTGTGACACTGTAACAGATATATCTTTGTTACCCCTTCATTCCAAGTCAATGTGAAGACAGTCAGCATGTTGTGTGTTTCACTGCAACTTTACCTCATCTTTAATGTCCTCTTGTTGTTGTGCTGTGAAGATTTCCATTGCACCCATTAATCTCATCATCAGCTCGTCCACTGTTGTATTGCCTAAAGATAGATTGAAAAAATCTTGCTCAAACTCTGCATAAAAAATTTACATAATTTTACTGGGACTGCAGAAAAACAGTTATGATACTGATGACAAAGTTCTTACCTTGAATAACATTTAGAACTTCATTGGATGTGCGTTTTCCCATGACTATAAGGAGAAGAGGGAACTGATCTGTTTTGTATGTCCGTATAGTCTGCGTCACCACACTGCCAAAGTGCCTTGTACACATGGTGAGTAGTCTGAAAGACAAAGAAATAATGAAAGTGAAGTTATTTTTTAAAATCTATTTCATTGCCGTAAAATGTATGTCCTAAACTTGAACACAGATTGGCATAGTTAGAAAGTGTTACACACAAACCCACACAAAGCAATCATATACTCCAGTTTTTCTAACTGCAGCTGGAAAGAGATATACGCATCACTCGTGGCATTAAGGACTTTAAAACCAATTCTGCATTTTCTTATTCCATCAGAGAGACATGCTATCTCAATTGGACCTGCAGATGAATTAGTATTCTTCACCAGATGCTCAGAATTGATAGGGCAGGAGAGGATTTCTTATTCCATTACAAAGACAGAACTTTTTAAATTAACATTTCAGAGAGGGAAAAGGGTAGCAGGCAGTCGGGGCCCCACCAAGCTCCCCTGTAAATGTCATAATATTAATGAATTGCTATAGACTGAATGCAAATATAGATTAGCTTTTTCTCCTGCCTTTTAATAAGATCTACTTTAATAACTGGCTGGTAAAATAGAGGAGTAATGGAATGGATGGAGGGACAGCGGGTCAGAGGAAGAAGATAGATGGAAGGCACGCTGTCAGCGAGGGGGTGTAACTCATTAAAACATAAAGCCAGAGCTGAGCCGGCTACTTGGAGTCCTTCAAACTATGAAACTTAGTACTGGGGCTTATTGTGGTACTTTTAAAGCAGTAATCTGTACCAGTAAATTCAAAATATGCATAAGAGACTGGGAAATGTTTACATTTTAAGTAGCTCCAGCACCTGAACACAATCAAAATATGACTTAAAGGTGTTTTGGGACTATGCTGGGCTTTTCAAAATGTTGAACTTTGAGTGACCCACGGCTTGTGATTAAAAGTTGGGTACCCGAAATCCTACAGATCATTTTGTCCTAACATTTGTCCCTGTTCAGACTTCAACTGAGACAGACCATAACAAAAGCCCACAGGGAAACTCTAACCTGTAATGAAAGGCGAGGTAACAATGGACACTAACTTGAAGGGTAACCCAATCGTTAAGCTCCTATCAAACACAAGACCAACTGCAATGGTTTCTACATCAAAACTGAAGAAGTCAATGGGTCCACGAGAGTAAAAGTCATGACTATGATATAAAACATAGTCAAGATTTCTGAACATCCGCTGGGGGGGGGGGTTGGGAAAATCATGATACGATACAATATGACACTACGATAAAATGGGAGGCCCATGGTAACTAAAAAAATTCAATAGAGCATGCTGGCATGACTTCTATTTTCTAAGATACTAGGGATGGTCTTTTTACGCAGCACTGATTGAAAGTCACTCGCAATACTTCAAACAAAGTTTGCATAACTGTAACCCCTTCCGTTGACAAATATTTACACAGTGATGTCAATGGAATGAAAAGATCACTGTGATTAAGACAGATCCATGTTATGAAACACTGGTATCTTAAATGTTCAGCATTAACGTAAACCACAGAAGGACCAGGAATGTATGTCAGAATACAATAATTTAAAGCAAACATAAAGGAAGTTGCAATTAGTAGGCTAAAAGATATAGCATAATATATTTCAAATTGAGAAGCAATCTATTATATTTAACAATGTAAAGTAAAACAGATGGTTGCATTGATCATTTGCTTGACAATATTGACAAAATCTGTTTTTGTTAATTCAGAGATGTTGATTTGTTTCTCGGCATATCTAAAGTCTGTAATACTACAGATGTGCAGCCTGACACCAATGTTTTCCTCTCCTTTTGTTATTTAATGGCAGCAAACAAAAGGCATCTAAATGTGTTACAGCCATGCATTAGCAGAGGTACTCAAACCAGGTGCCAGTGAAATTATTGTGAGCATAAGTTTTTTAAGAATCATAAAAGAATCCTAAAATCTTCCATCTTAATCTTAAACGATTTTAAAACTGTGGGAGACCACAGACATGAGGATAGTTTCAAATGATTTTTCATCTTTAATCCTCTGAATGCACACACTAGACAAGTCAGCCAGATTGTCACATCACCAGAGACCACACACCTGCCGACCTGCCTACAACCTCACGTGATCATGTGACTTCAGAAAAACACAGACAAACATGGATGTCTGTTGATACCGTCTTGCTGTCTTTCCAAAACAGAGTGCCCTGGCGTGTTACAGGTGCAGCAAAAATCATAAAACAAGGGAAAGACTCAGGATGAAATCCTGGCTGGAATTAAGGTACAGTTGTGTTTATGGTTGTAAGCAGTAAAAGTACGTATGATCTGTCTGATGACACAACCTGGTCTGCTCGCTCTCATTGGTTGTTGTAGGTACTCCGTCAGCCGCACTACGACCTAGAATCGTAAATACCAAACATGTCTGATATTTATGATTCAGGGTCTGGGAGGTTATGGCGCAATTTGGTGCAGTAAATTAATCGTGTTGACACCACACACATGCAGACTATTCAGACAAATAATTGTCTGCGGCAAGGCTTAAGTCGGGTACACCCCCACAGTCGCTGGGGGGGTCAAATCTTGCCTAAAACCGGGCTTAAAATCCTGTAGTGTGTGGCCGGCTTTAGCTTCTTCTCACCACTGTCCAGTGTTTTCCCTCATTTTCTTTTTCTTGTCTTCCTTGTTATCCTTATTTATTTCACAACCGCACATGTGAGGGTTCAAAATGACAGTGAGTCAGATTGGCAGGGTTATCAGTTTATATGTTCATATTTGGCACCAGCGATTCAAAAGCTGCATCACAGAAGTCAGGGAAACAATATGTTTCCATGCCATAATTTTGTCCCTTTCCTAGCATCACTGGCTCCAAGATTGACAGAAACACTGTAACCAGGATATGAAGTACTTAAAACAACCTATAGAACAAGTTCAAACACAGCACTAAAAAAAGAGGAAGTCAAGCCGCTACCAAGGTGAATAGTTCAGTACGGTTTCATCCAGCCATAACATAACATGGTGAAGAATGTAGCCTAGACTGTACCAGACTTATGGCCTTCAGGTCCTTCAGGGCTAACTTAATGTAAAGGAAACACCTGCTAGAATCTCACAGTTGTGATCGACAGCTTCTAATTTGTCACCTATCCCAACTCCATCTCTGTCTGCACATCCAGACAGCTAAAATAGTTAATGTTTCTCTGGACTGTCACCTCTCATTTCTTCACATCAAAGTGGTGCGTGAAGATGGGAGTAGACTGGTTAGACCTGACATGTGCTTCACTGAGCACTTGATGAGTCAGGTTAGTACAGTAGCACTGCAGGGAATGTTTTTGCCAGCCACCTGTATGGGAGTGTGTATGGGAACCGGATGCACTGATAGCTCACTGTGTCATACACACTTTGTTTCAGAGCGAACATGGACATGTTTTGATTTGAAAATGACATTCTGTTCTTGCTCACAGCCCATCATATTTTCACAAAGGAAGATGTCAAGAAAAGAAGTCAAGTGAACGGAGTGAGTTTCCACGTTGGCTGACGGTCCAAACACTAACTTTAAAGATCATTACCAACACCATGAAACAGTGTATTGTTTATTATTGTACTGGACTGTGTGGCACTAACAAGATGTGATCTTGATCATGTTATACTCAGGCCCTTTAATATCCTGAAAACCAGGATTAAGGTTGTTTTTTTTTTTGTTTTTTTTGATACTTCAATACCCTTAAAAAACCATGCATCTTAAAATGACAATTTCCACTAAACTGATAGTTGGCAGTATCAAAAAGCACCAAATCTTCAGAAAAAATAAAATTTTCAGTCATATTTTTAAACAAAAGAAAATATTGGTAATATTATTGGTAATTAAAGACTTTGTAATCGTGTTGCTGTAGTTTTTAAACAGTTATCAATATCAATTGATTTTTACCAGAATCACATCAAAGTTTAAAAATTTAGAATCATGACAACCCTCGCCTAAAATGTAATGACATTTTCAACAATATGTTTATTTTATTGTTAAGCTGTACTGGTACATAAGCACTGAACAAAATGTATGATAGATTTGACAAAGCATGACACACACATAAAGCCAGAAAATGTCCCACTTTCAATGTGTTTATCTATCAATGGTATCAATATTTTCCATCTGCAATAACAGCAAAGCGCCAGTATGATATATCAGATTCATTTCCCATGGGTGATAATTACACTGGCATCCAATCAGTGGAACTGCATTTATGCATAATTAATCATTTAACTAAGAGGCCTGTGAGAATAAAAAGCAAAGCAACAGGCACATTCCAATATCAGCAGGTTCATCACACACAAACACACAATCAGGATACTTTTCTAACAGCCTGTGTGATTGGTGCCAATCATCAGTCACTCTGGATCAGGCAGAGAGCGTGAGAATCCAGAAAGCCGTGTACGTGCGAGTGAGCGAGTGTGCACATGTGCATGCATGCGTTAGCAGCAAAGCTGTGACTAGCTGTGTGTGATGAAAAGCTCCAGATGTTGCCCGCCTTTTTAATGTGCAATAAAAAGGCTCAGCTGGGGCAAAAAGCAAAGGAGGCTGATGAGAGAAAAGAGAGTGGAATGAAGGAAGGAGGGTATTTCTTAAAAAGAAATAATGGAGGGCTGGGGTCAGGGTATGAGACTTTCTTAAATGGCTGCTACCAGAGGGCAGGCTTAACTTTGGACGCTCTGGAGAGGGAGGTAATTTATTGGGATTAAGAAAGAGCGACAGAAAGAAGGCAAACTTATAGAAAAATGTAGCAGAGAAATAAAGGAAAAAAATGATGATAAAAAATAAAACGAAACCCTCTTTCAGGTACCTCTTCATGGCTCAACGACTCAACCTGCAAAAAGTCTAATTTTCTCTCACAAAATGCACAGGAAATTTGCTGTCACAGAAATGTCAGATCACTTTCCATAACATTTCCTTTCTAAATCCAAATTTTCATCCAAATTAGATGACCTGTGTAACAAACAGGTGTCAAACAGGCCTGCTAATAAATCGACACACTGCTGGAGTTGCACCGGCACTTAACACATAAATGGAGAGATAGAGATGTTTGGACTCCAAGGGAGTCCTCAGTCTCCCACTGACCCTCTTTTCAGACAGCTTAGTCAAGATTGCCCAATCAGGGGCCTCACCATGCAAACACAACGCCTTTTGTTAGCATGCAACCTCAGAAATTCAAAAAGAGAATGAAGTAGGAGAAAGACTGAGCAGACAGAGATACAGAGTATGACTGAGAGTTGAATGCCAGCAATTAAGGACATGTGCACACTAATGCAAAAAAGATCTGGAAGCAATGTTTGTGTTTTTAACAAGGCTCTGTCACACATTTTAGATCATTTTCAAAAGGAAGCTGTCTGCGCTTAGATGAAAAACAGTCCTATCTTTCATCTCTGCATTACTCTCAACAAGTGTTTAAAGTAACCATTTTAAACATTTATTTAAGTTTATTCATTTCAAATATATTTAACTAAGGAATCCTCACTGTGATTAAAAATTTCATTTGAAAGAACACCCTGACCAAGATGGCTAGCAGCACATTTATAAAGTTATAGACACAAAGTTACAAAACAATTACAGACAGATCAACCAATCCAATCCACTGAGCATAAAGTCATTAGTCAAAGCGTCAGGGTGATGCAACTTCCTCCACTGCCTTCAATACATTTTATTAAAAAGATTTACAGAGAACAGCTATCTAAGACATGGATTTTCCTGCAGCACATTCCAAGCTGCAGGAGTAGAGTACCCTAAACTCCTTCACCCCGTTTCAAGATGCACTTAGGGGGCAAAAAGCAAAAGTAAGTCTTGTGAAGGAGTCATAGATTGAAGAATGTAGCTATCAACTTTTTTCATATAAATAAAATTACACAAGTATGAGAGAAGCGGTTACATATAGCCTTATAAATAAGGTAGTGCTAAAGATTTATGACTACCAATGAGGCCAACCAATCAGAGCATACCATGTACAAGGCTAAGGACCTAGAGATTTGCTATGAACCTCAGTGCTCCATGGTAAACAGTATCAGAAGATTTGAGGCATTGAGAAGATGCATGCTTGTATATAACATCCCTGTAGTCGATTTGAGGTTTAAAAAATGGGAGCGGAAACTCTTTTTGCTGCAAAAGAAAAAAAAAAGGCTTAAATAAAACCCAAACACAAATTTATGTGTTGCTGAATATGAAACTGAAAAGATGGAGAACAATCAATAAGGAATTAAATTTTTTCTTAAAAGAAGACTCAATCACATCACCGTGCAACATTTTGTTAAAAGGCATGTTCAGAGACTTTTTCTTTTCTTTTCTTTTTCTTAGTTTTGTTTTGTGAGGATGATGCTGTGTACAAGTGGAGCAATAAATAACATTATCTGCCCCGAAATGAAAATTTGCACCAGGGACATCATGAATAAAATGTTGATATGAAGTGTAAATAATAGTGGTCCCAAGACTGAGCCCTGTGACTCACCAGTTTTACTAACACCTTTAGTCTGCACACACTGTGATCTGTTTAATAGAGAGTTGTCAAAGCAACAGACAGACTGATCTGACAGACCAATACTGCACAGTCTATCTTTCAAAATTACATGGTCAACAGTATCAAAGGCCTTTAACAAGTCAATAAGAGGTATGCACAGTGCTCCTTTTGTCCAAGGACTCATAAAAATCTCTGAGTATTTTAACTGTGGACTATGTTTTCCTAAAACATAGCTAACAATCATATCAAATATTTGAGTATTTAGTAAGAAAAACAAACAAAAAAAACTTTAGTTGGTCCCTTGCAAGAGCCAAGACAAAAAAATTGGAAATTAATAATAATAACTGTATTTTTAAAGCACTTTCAGTCAAAGTGCTGTACATAGAGATCACGAGAACAGAAATAAAAAAATTGGCCCCTAATTGTTTACAAGTGCGGCTCTTCTCCTTTAAGGGGAAAACAAATGCAGAATTCAAAATGAAAGGAATTTCATTAATGATGAGGCTGTGAAACAAGACAGAAATGGCCACTTAACAGGATATTCTGACAGTTTGCAGAGGCCTCTGTACACAATCAAGCACTCTCCCACTGAAATACATTCAATACCCTCTTTATGAGATACAACTCACTATGCAAACAGTCTACTCCTCCAGACAGTAAGTCACACATAAATAAAACATTAGGATTCAGAATGCAGTCAGAGTTTAGAGGTTTAGTTATTGCTCTGCTTAATCTTATAGTTGGTCACATTCAACACTGAACACAGTATGATTTAAAAGATATACCCTGTGTTAAAAGGCTGATTCAGTTTTTTTTTTTTTATATTTTGGCCACCCTCTGATTATAATATGTGTTTATTATAAGACCCAGGAGGTTTTAAATAGCACTGGACTTAGCTTTACGTCTGAGTTTATGTGTTACTGTGATTTAAATTATTGATTTTAATTAGGATTTTAACCTTCTTCTTTTGACAAAATGACAATCTGATTAGTGTTTAAAATAGACTTTTAAAGCACATAAATATCAGGCAAAAAATCAACAAAATCCTAACCACGGCAATTTATAAAAATGGTCATATTTAAGTATTTAAAGGTAGAGGTATTGTACACGAAGTGCAACTCTATAATTGTTTGCATAATAAATTTACAGTATCTTTTGTCACTGTGGTATTTGGGCTTTAAAAATAGCTGATGTCATTTCCTATGATTATTGAAAAATGTGTACTGAATGTGTCTGCCTCACTCCTATAGCATCTACAAAAAAAGACAGCACTATAGCATGACAAAAAAACCCTGTAGTTAGACCAGAAAGGCTTCTGAAAATAGTAAAACAGCCATCCAGCTGACGCTCTAGTACCTGGCTTTGTTAGCTTCTTTAGTGACATCCCAGGCCCACGTAATGAAGTTCTGGCTCAGGTAGGAGACAATGGAGTCAGCACACATCATTTGAGAGCAGAAGACATTGCTGAGGACACTGTCATCATTGTGGAGGTAGATGGCCAGCAGCTTTCTCTGTGAGGAAGAGAAGAAGAGACAAGAAGAAAGGAGAGTTAAAGTAAGGAAAAAAAGGCTATTTCACTCATTTTTTTAATGGGAGCAGATATAGTCTTGAGAGGCACAAACCAAGAACTATTACAGTTAGAACGCAGTGCTTCAAAACATAACTTCTGTGAAGTTTGAACGTAAAAGATTTTAAGAAAAAAAGAGGGTCTTGTTGTGTTTAATCTTGCAGCCATGAGTGGATGTCTCATCACTGGGGAGACATTTCCACATTATATGACCATAAAATGACACGAGGGCCCAGCGGGTGCAGATCTACTATGACTTCCACAGACCACAGCAAGGCCACAACTGGCAAAAAAGCAAATACCACGCAAAATCAAATGGGGAGCGGTGTAAATAAAACTTCTCTTGGAGGCGACGGAGATATGGAGAAAACAAAACAGACAAATCACTCTATTTATTTTACACCAAATGCCAGCAGCCTGTTCAGGTTAGCAGCGGCAGGGCCAGACAATATTGACGAAGCTCCAAATCCAAGGATATTGACACCATCATATAAGCCCGGCAGATTCTCCCCACTGACAATCTAATTAAAAAACAAACACACCCACAAGCATAAAAGGTTCCAGGGGACAATGTTGGAAATAATGCTCTCTAAATTACATGTCACTTCTCTTGCTATAAAAGAACAAATAAGAGAAAAACTCTCTCAGTCTCTGCTGAGTGCATTTTTAACCATGGCTATGCAGGAGGAGTCAAGAGGTCTGTTTCTCAGGAGCTGTAATCTAGGCTACGTATGCCAAAAAGCAAAAAATCTACACTGGGCGTAAAACGTGAGGGGAAGTGAAAGAAGAAGTTGTGCTTTACTGTGGCCTGTGTAGAATGGGAATGGGAGAGCACTGCTGTGTTTGCTCAACGATTAGTGCTTTAGAATAATCTCCAGGGCTCCTAGAGAGAGGGAGCTGGGGACTCATTCATCGAGCCAATTCAACGGCCTGAAAAGATTAAACACTCATGCTGAGAAGACAAGCAAATTCAGTCTTGAGAGAGGAATGAGTGTGCGTGGAGGGGAGGGAGAGTTTTACAACACCAAAAAAAAAAAAAAACCCTGATACACACTTAAACACCGACGGCCCAACACACATGCGCAGAGGCACAAACTTAACTGTGAGGGACCCATAAGCGAGGGACTCCCACACATGCATGCTCAATTAGAGCAAGTGTAAAGACTAATCAAAGTGGGTATTTTGGCCAACTGAACTCCTTCATCTTAGTTAAACTGTCCGTAGCCCTCTGTTCCCTTGCTGCTTTCAAGTCAAAGCTTTTGTGTTGCTTGTCTTAGCAGGGAGGAGCAAATCCCTCAGTTCAGCTAAATTACTAGGTCCAACCTGAGTGAGATAGTGACCCTACGGCCCTTTTCACACCTGTTCACCTAATTCTGGGCATGCTTTGTTTGTGAGAGTGTGAGAGAGAGGCTACACCTCGGAATAATGTTTGCATTGATTCATATTGGGTGGATTTTCCAACATTTATTTAATAGCTATTATTGAGATGATATGCCATGAAAAATCTAAACTTGGCTTTAAACATCACCAGTGATAATGTAACCTTTCAAAGCAGCCAGACTGGTCAGATCCCATAACTGTCATCAGGCAAATCTATCATGCAAAACTCCAATCTGAAACGATTATGCTTGGTTTGAAAATGGATTTGTCCAATCAGTGTCATTGAACAAGAATGAGGCAGTAGCTACATGCAGAGTTTAGTTGTACGGGAAGCCAATAGCAATGGCTACCACTGGTGTAGAGTTTACCTTAGCTGTAGCTTTAGTATGGCAGCCGTTATATCAAAACTGGACCCAATTTCTTCAGTAGATGAAGAGAAAAGAACAGCACTGAAAGCTTTTCATGACAGAAAAAGTGTTTTCGGTTTTCTCCCCTGTTCGGTCTCAGTTTGAGTTTACAATAGTTAGGGTGGGGTTTAGTTGTTCTGTAAGCTGGTATGTAAATGGGTGCCACCTGTGAAGTGATTGGGTTGGATGTAGCTATAATATAGCAGAAGTTTTATCAGACCACATTTCTTTAATAAAACAAGAGCAAACAGCCATGCTTTCTTGGCACAGAAGATGTGGTTGCACTTCTCCTGACCAGCCTCAGCCTAAGTTTTATCCATCATCCAGCTCCACCATTCACAAACTACAGCAGCAACAGCCTGATGAGCTAAAGTTACTAGCAGAGCTACACATGCTTACTATTTCACTTTGTCTTGTTGCTCTGATTGGCCCATAATGAATGTGACAGACAGAATATTTGTCCAAATTTTCATGGCAAAAAATTATTTTTAAAAGAGAGATGTCTACTGTGCCTATCTTCAAACGCTAATGCATTAAAGTCATGCTCCCATAATTAGTAAGGTCCACTTAACAAATATCACAGATAATCTTTACGTTACAGAAGCAGAGGTCAGTTTGTGACCAACTGAAAACAAGTGAAGAGTGAGTATGTCACAGATTTAAACACAATATCCAAGAGGGGAAAAAGAGATAGATAGAAGCATAAGTAGAGTGAATGTTTCGTTTCAGCTATGAGATCAACAATAAACAAACCAACTCCTCAAGACTCAAGCCAGGCTTCCTTGTCTGCTCACTGCTAACGCCTTAAAGCAGTGGGGTTAGCCCCTGGCTTTCTTCAGGCCTCTGCAGCAGAAGTTTAACATTTTCATCTGCAGTCATGGGGTATAAATGCTCATCAGTTCATAAATTTTGGGGCACAGTGATGTTGCATCGACCTCCAACATCATCATGTTTTGTTTCCCACTTGGAATCTGCAAAAAACTCCAAATGAAAGTCATTTGGAGTGGGCTTTCATATGTTTTGCACTGAAGAGAGGCTTCCATCTATAGCCACTCTGCTATAAGCCCAGATTAGTGGAGAGCTTCAATGATGGTTGTCCCTCTGAAACTTTGTCCCATCTCCACACAGGATCTTTGGAGCTCAGTCAGAGTGACCATCAGATTCTTGGTCACCTCTCTCTCTAAGGCCCTTCTACAACGATTACTCAGTTTGGCCTGATGACCAACTCTTGGAAGATTTTTTGATTGGGCCAGACTTCATCCATTTGAGAATTATGGAGGCCTCTGTTCTCTTAGGAACCTTCAGTGCAACACATTTTTTGGTAGTCTCCCACAGGCTTTCTAAAGAGAGGTGTGTCTTTCCAAATCTGGCCCAATGAATTTATTTTACCACAGGTGGACTCCAATCAAGGTGTAGAAACATCTCAGCAAAGATCCAGAGAAACAGGAGGAAGCTGAGCCCCTTTATCATGTGTTTTGCAAAGGCACTGAGTATTTATGTAAATGTTATATTTCATTTTTTATTTTTAATAAATTTGCAAAGAATTCTACAAGTCTGTTTTGGCTGTCACAATGGGGTACTGAGTGTAGATTAATGAGAATAAAAATAATTTTGTTTGACAGCAGCATCAGGCTGCAACATAAGAAAACTGAAAAAAGTGGAGGAGGGCCTAATAGTTTTCAACCAGATAAATAGCTAGATAGTCATTTATTGTCAATGCATTGTAAAAACACAATGAAATTACGTTCGGCAGTCTCCTCTGTCGCAGCAAACACAGTCGTCCAAGCATTGGTTAGAAATCCACAGCCTCACGTCGTCCATCCTGCTGGCGAGGGAGGGGGCACCCAGGAGAAAGAAGCTTGGTATGACAGGTTTGTCTTTACCCCGCTTCCACCTTCTCGCACAGTGCCGTCTCATCCTCCTCCCCACTGGCTGTGGGTGTCGTGCTGCTCTGCGTCCTTCTCCTTTCAGTCCCCGAATCTCTGTCGGGAAAGATGTAAACTCTGTGGGCACGCTGTCAGTTCTGGTGTAAGTGTAGGGCTTTGTTTTGCTGCTAGTGATGGAGCGCCGGGCCGCTGTGTTCGTACACGCCGCCCCATACTACCCCAATAGGTAGCATTCAGTAGTCTCCTGTTGATCAGGCAGTGTTTCATGGCAGTTACTGGCAGTTGTTGCTAGCTTTTAAGCTAGCCAGGAGTTGTAGTTGAGACTGAGGTCTTCCTTTTCACCTTTTTCGGGTTTTTCTTGATGGAAATTTCCCATTCTTTCTCTCAAAGGTGTCCTGGGCCATCCATCTTCTTTGCTTCCATAAGTTTCAACAAATGCTGTCAACTTAATTGTGAAAAACACTACAAGTCCAAGATATAACTCAAGAGTGCATCTTTCTTGCTGCCAACTGCTCTGGTTGCCCCAATAGACTGACAAATAGACTGTATGATTTAGCAGGCAGCCAACGTTCAGCAAGTTAAATTAGCATGAGCCCAAAGCTTGGTAATGTTGTGTGACTCCCGACTCTGGTTAATGACTTAAAACACAGGCACATCAGTCACATAGTGAGTCAGCTGCATTACTGAGCTATAGCTAAGAAAATAAACATGTGTCCTGTACATGACAGACAAAAGTACAGAACATTTTGGATAAATGTTGTGTAAGCTGTGAGTCTACTCACTGATGCTGTGGACGCTATTTTACTTTGTCACACATGCTGTGCTTAGCAGAGAGATGTTAAATACAAACAGAGTCTCACTCAATTTGGAAAAGAAAATCTCTCAAACGACAAAACTTGTCATTCAGAGCAAACTCATGTGTTTATACTTTAAAATTTGGTTAAGTTTGTGTGAGTCAGACATGAATCATGTAGACCAAAATTTGATCTTAGAGAGAAGATGAACTTCCGTACATGACGTAGCCTGGGTAGTCACCAGGCAGTCAAAATAGGCTGGAGATCATGATTTCTACATCTCTTTGCAGTCAGAAAACTCTACCTTCTTCACTCTTTGAAGTATTGACTATTATGAAAGTCTCACTGGATTTGGTTTCTAATGTATCCAAGATTTTAAATAATATTATGTGGCTTACTGTTAGACTCTAAAAGAGGGCCCCAATTTTTTTTAGGGTAATCTACTCTGATCTAATTGACTCCAAAAACAGGGAAAGAGTTAACTCCCAATTGTACTAAATTTTTTAAAAAGGTAGAAAAATATGCCACAAAACAGAAAATAAAGCTTTTGAAGCTCAACTTTTCAGAGGGAGGACCCCAGACCCTTCACACATTACTGAAGTAAATCCTGTATGCCTAAGATTGAGAAGAGCTTCTCATATTAGGTAAGTTGTGTTTAAGATGGTTAGAGGATGTAGAGGATGAGATACAAACATAACTGACAGGTACAGAGAGGACGGCAGACAGAGGATAGTGATAGTCCAGATAGTGATTGTTTCACAGATGGCAGGCTCAGTCTGAAAAAGCAAACACTTCAAAATGAAGAGCTCAGATGACAGATCTAATGTCAATGATCACCCAGTGAGAAAACTCATTCAGATCCATGACCAACCACACAGGAGGGTCTCCATGCCCAACAAACAGAAACAGCAACAGATTTTGAACTCCTTCCAAAGTTTAGCTTGATTTATCAAACAAGAACTTTTTATTAATACTCAAAAATTTTGGCTATGCAAGTGTCAACTGTCAAGTGAAAATTATATATCTGCATTGAAGATGTCCACTTATACACCACTTTACTGTACATGTGAGAAAATTTCTACAAACACTTTACAACAACTTGACTCTTAATCCATATGCTCATGCAAATACATAAACATTTCAGGTGCAGTAAATATACCAGAATGAGTATTTGCCTGTGATATACATCCCTAGATTTGATAGATATGCGTACACCTACATGCCATATGCCAGTCAGATTCACCAGTGCTCGTCTCTCTTGACTCTGCACGGCTATAGCTAGGTTTTAAAGCGGATACTTGGCAGTGATAAATCCCTGAACTCCCCTCTCCAGTAAGGCTATGAATTTTGATGTGTCTTTGTGTGTGGCAGACAGGAGAGAGGAGCGGAGAGTGGAGGAGAGCGGGGTTAGAGTGATTAACCACTGCGCTGATGGGGATTTAGCGAGGATCGTGGCTAGTGATGGGTGGCCTATCTCTCTCTATGCACTCTGACTAACCACTGATCCCCAAGAGGGTTGAGCTCAGCTCAGCTCTGCAGCCCAAAGCATTTTCATTAAGGATGGATTGAGTCAATCTCAACAGTCCCTCAACACACACCTTCAGAAACACTTCATCAAATGTAGTGTTTTGCTTAGTGATTAGCCTCTCCCAGGCTTTCAGAGAGTGAGACTGATTCCTCTGTTTATAAACCCACTGAGTAGTCCCCCTTCAGTCAAATCAGCCCTATTCCAATATCCTCTTAATGAAGTAGGCCTTTTCTTACGACCAGGACACAAAAACTAGATTCCTTTTCAGATGGATGCAGAGGGCAAAGCATAGGACCGCTGTGAGGATGGCGAGGGGATGGAGTAATCAGGCACATATGCTACTGTGTAATGAAACGTCAAAAGCAGCATGTTTTGGCCTGACGTCTAGGACGCTTTGTGACAAGACAGGACAAACACAAAACAGATCAAAAAGCTTCTGTTTTCAGGCAGAAACTTTGCGCATATCTCGCCTCCCTAAAGCTATTCTAACAGCAGCACAGTTGGCAGACTAAATCAAGCTCACTCAGAATAAAACATAAAACAGTGAAAATGAATACTATTTCTCCCCTACGCTGCATAAAGCACAGTAGTACAGTACTGAGTGTGTGAACACCAGGGAGACACGGCCATATTGTGTTGGCTTAGGAGCGGAGATCAGCTGGGAAGCCGGCGAGACGCCAAGCATCTCTTTAGGTTTTTTCTTATCTCTGTTTATTTCTCGCTTTTTTACATCCCTCACCCTCATCCTACAACCTCTTATACTTTTATTCATCTGTTTTTTACTCTCACTCACTCTTCCACTGAGCTCCACTTTTTGCATCCTCTGCATTCGCGCCATGTTGTCTTGTTTGGGCCACTACCATCGCATCTATTCTCCCCTCCCTCCCTCTTTGTGTGCCTGGTGATCTGAACCCCCCTAACATCTTGCCGTGTCCTCACAGTCTAATAAGGCTGTAATCCACACAAGCTGTCAGTTGATACAAGCATCCTTAAAAGGACAAAAGCCAAAAAACATGGGGGGGAAAGTGGACAGCTAAAAATAAAGCCTCAGCTGTTGGGTCGAAAAATTTGATGAGGGTTTTCATGATGTTATATCAATGTGGCTATAAAGCCTTGTCCATACAGTATGACATAGGGAATACACAGATAAAAGTAAACACTCTTTTACAGGACTTTAACTTTGGATTTGATCAATTATTATGCTTACACAACAAAAAAGAAAAAAACCTGGTAAGGTGATAAAAGAAAATGCAGGATAATGACTGTTTTTAATGTTGCTGATATCCCTGTTGGTTGAATTTGTTGTTTTATCTTTGTGGGTTCAGTCTGACAGTCTAGGCTTGTCATATGAGATCTGTCGGATTGCTATAAAGTCCAAATGTAATCAAATAGCACATCAGGAGTGCTTGAAATTGAACCAAATATATGTTCTTCAATCTAGGCATGGTTAGTATTCATATTATGTAAAAATGTAAATGATTTCCCAATTGAAGTTACCTCAACTTTTCTCCATTATGTCACAGGTCCCTCTGCATCTCTTGGCCCTTGCATGTCCAGTTTGAGGCAAGATATCTCTGCCCATGTAATGCATCTACTCTGCACTGTTTGAGGCACATAGGCACAATAGTGGGGCAAATTCGAGCCACCTCGATCTGGCATCAGAGGTAATAACAGTGCAGTGTGTGCCTGCCTGCCTAAATGTGTGCATCAGTGGAGCTCCTGCTGTGTGTTTACATGGTACGCCTCTCACGCTTTTGCAGCCCTGTGCGAATTCACACACTGGGACACCAGCATTACATCAATGTGAAGCCCTTTTCACCTACACAGAGTATTTCCTGACTTGCTTGTTCACACTTGTCCCTCACAGCAGGAAGTTTTCCTGCGCACTACCAGTCGATTAATGGAAACGTGGAGCGTAGGAAAAAAATACTATAGGGCTGGAAGGGAAACTTTAGGTTGAAGTCGCCACAGGAGTTTCAGTGGAAGCAATACAACATGCTACTACACCAGCAATTGAACATGCAATTCACTACGGTATTGCTCTTGACCTGTTCAAAAATGCAACATAATGGGGATATTTCCCGAGTAATACGATCCTCTCTACCATCTTACGAGCTCAAACAGCTAGCTATGTGAATGTGCCGACACAGCTGAGTTGACCTTCTGCTGGCATGCATCTCAGCAACACATTTGTTTTGTGTAAAGGTAACTAATGACAGTTAACTGAAGTTACAAAACTGGCACATTACGTTACTTGTTATAAAAAAAAGGAAACTGGGACTACAGATACAAAATATTATCAGCATGATATCGATATTGGCAGAAAATAGCTTTAAAGTTAATTGTCAGTATCAGCTGATCTGATTTTTTTTCAAGTGCGTGGAGCTTTAAGAAGAACCAACAGACATATCTCCACTCAAAACCATTTTCCTTGTAATCCTCATTTCTTAAAAATTAAAGTGTGTTCTGAAGTTTTAGATCTGAACTACAGCTAGTTTAATTTTCTACATTTTAGAAGAATGTGGTTTTTGTGTTATTTTAAGCTATTTGTCAGGATTGTCTCAGTGATCCATTCTGCTGTTAAACCTGTTGTTTAGTTATGAGAATTTATTTTCATATTAAAGATAAGCTCATTAATATATTTTATAAAACACACTTGTTATTTTGCACACTACAGAGCTAACTGTCCCTCAGTAGGTTGTTTGTAGCTCTTTGAAAGGCACTTAAAGGTACTTAAAAAAGAACAAATGAATCATTATTGTAGAATAAAATGTCTTTTTAACTCTACTTCTAATAAACATTAGACTGTGATGATAACAGGAATATGTCAGTTCTAATACAGGAGAAATCCAAAGTCATTTACAGTGGGAAAAAGTGTGCATATATTAGTATGCAGTGGTGTGCAAGTGTAATCAAAATATGATACAAGATCCATATTTTGGACAACAATACAATATTTTCCTATATCACAAAATCTTCCACAATACCATTACAATAAATTTCAATATGGGAGCCTACAATCCATATCAGATGATAATATGCACTTTTTCTCATGGTTACAAAAAAAAGTAGTTTGGCAAACTAATTGCTGAAAGGTTTCTGTATACATAGGACCCTTTTAATGTGGCATACAGTGTGACATTACAGAGGTTTACAGAGGTAAACTTAAATTAATTTTGATTTAAAACAGTCTTGATTTTGATAAATGGATGATTTAGTACAAAATTTTTATTTCAATTGATGATCTTTGTTTTTACAAGCAGCCTCATAGCAAGAGAAAGAAGGAAGGGAGGTTGAAAGACAATACACTATAGTGCCAAAAGTATTGACTTGCATATGAACTTACTGTAAGTGATAGGGGTGTAAAGGTACGTGTATTCGCACCGCACTGATCCAGTACAGGCCTCTTGGTTCAGTACAGATGTGTACCAAATGAATACATGTGGAATAAAGCTCACATACAGACAGAAAACCAGAGTGCAACTCACTGTCACACTGTCCTGGCAACCACACAACCACAGCAAATGACAGCAACAGCCTGAATATTCCCAGATAAAAGTGTCCTGTTTAGGAACACTTTGTTTCCCAGTAAAATACAACTGTGGACAAAGACAACAACAATTGCGCTGACATTATTCAGCAGCTGTGTCGCTGACAGCACGTTGTCCAGCGGACCAATCAAAGCATTTTAAAAAGCTCCACTCAAGAACGTCACTGTAACGAGGAGGAACAACAAAGTCTCACCAGCCGGTTATGAATTTCCTATTCTTTAAGATAGTTTGTATTATAACACTAGTGCTCTGGCTCTGTGAATCAAATTAATTGTACCTTCAACAATCAGCCTCCGAGGAGGGGGCAGAGAGGATTCCTTCATGTCTATGGCTGCGTCATATGCAACGTTATCCTCAGATTTCACATGGCTCTAAACTCTTTGTCCGCCAAGATGGGCTGTGAAAAGTTCTTCCAAACTTTGTAGTAGGTCCCACTGGTTAAAAAGTAATCCAGCGCTGAAGTCAGTGTTGAAATCGGCAGGAAAGACACTAATTTGCATACTTAACAAGCTAATGCAGGGTTGTATGATGATACATCCAGGTTGGCTGGAAAATTTTAGTGATTAAAGAATGGGTTTAAATATGTCAATGTATCAAATAAAATAACCTAGTAATTCAAAAATGTATCTATTTATTAATATTTCCAATAATTGAAGAACTTTTGGAAGGAGGTTGCTGCATTATTAAAAATTTCAATATAATTTGTTCAGCCTATTTACGGTAATACAATTTAATTAAAAAAAAAAAAAAATACATTCTATTTATTCACTTCAATTACCGTAATAGGTCCACAGAGCTGAGAGAGGAGTGGATATCCTCTTTTACGTAACTGTTAACAACTGCCGCTACCCGTAGCTTGTTGAGGACTGTTAACAAGTATGTGGGAGGACTTTCAAAATTAAAGCCCATCTGAAATGTGACGGTGGCGATGTTTTGACTGTCCATCAATCTGATTGTATAATTAATCAACCAATCGATATACATCGATGGATGGTTACACCCCTAACTCCCACCACTTTTCTATCATATTCTATCTCAACATTGTGTACTTGGTGCATGTTTGTGTTTACATCGTTTACAACTTTTGCAGAACTAACATAAAGAACTTTACTTCACCAGTTCTCAGGACAGAATTAGAAGAGAAATGGATGAAATAATGAACACTGTGTCCTAAATTCCCACCAGCTCAGTAATAAATTAAAAGATATGAGAAAATCAGTATCTCCCTTGACAGAGAACGAATAATATCCTGCTCAGTCTGTGTCCCTCATCTGTGTTGTTTTAAGCAAAGAAAACTTCTTAAAAAAGAAAAGTAGCTGGTGTATAACACCAAGAAGGAATGATACAAGTGCTACAGAAAAGTCAACACTGGTAACATTAGAACGTCATATCTGACAAAGTCAAAATTAAATGTGCTTTAAATTTAACAAGGAAAAGAAAATAAGATTTTGTTTCAGATTAGAGCATCTGAAAACATTCCTATGAGGCTCCACACGGATGATCAGCTTACTTACATCTCTGGCTTTGCCATAGAAGGCTTCTTGCGACGCTGCCTCCAAAGACCCAATGAAGAACATTGGATGAGCCTCTCCATACCTACAGGACAGATAAAACAGACCAACAGTGTAATACACTGTTTCATGAAGACCACATTGAATCAACACAAGAAGCAAAGATGAACTCACCTTGAAGAAAATTCGGCAGTAAAGTGCAGTAAGGCATCAGCTTCGTTCTCGCTGTTATCTGGCACTTTGGGGGAAGAAAGAAACAATTTTTAAGTCAAGCTCCAGAAGCGCTTAGAAACTCAGAGTTGCCAACATTTAGCCTAATCTACTGTTACTAAGCTGCTCTGACAGACGTACTCATTGGTGATTTCCGACAGGTAGAGGAGCCCATTCCAAACATCTCTGAATCATCCACGCCAAACTCTGACGCATCTTCAAAATCATCGCCTTCACTGTCACTGACCATATGGACATCTGCACACTGTAAATAGAGATTAGTTATTGTTCTCGGAATATTTTCAATAGAAATAATTAACAGATGTATCTAGTTTCCATGCTACTATGCATACACAGGTATGTGTGTTTGTACCTCTTCTGTGGGCTCCTGGGAGTTGGCTGGTGAAGATCTTCGACAAACACTGAGGTGATGGCAAGGATAGCTGATTCCAGACACTGCTAGTGTCATCTGATGAAAAAGAATAAATAAATCTTGTTTACTGACCAAAGTTTAACAGTGGTGCATTATCTGTGACTACATGTTTGCCTACTCAAAGTTACCCTAGAGTTAATTTGAGTCCCATTTTATCATCAAACTGAACATTGGTTGTCTTATTAAACAACTTGTTTTTCCAAAGATGTGGAGGGTTATCTTGTATCATAAGTAAGTTTTCACACATAGGAATGATAATGCTACTAGTAAGAGAAAACTTTAGTGAGGTTTTGGTACACCTCCTGGAGCTATTAGTTTGATAGTGGTTTTGAAGCAAGACAACACCTGACTAACTAATGAGCAACCAAATCCAAAGCCAGGACTGAAAATGTCAGCGTTCAGTAGGAACTCATTACATCTGGCGTCTCCTGGCCGAGACCCCAAGAGACAGCAGCATTACAGGCAAAGCTCTGGCAGGAAATAGAGTTACTCCCTTTTATATTCAGAGTGTAAGCAAAACAGTAGAATCATGACTCATCAGCCTTAATGCACCAATACCCATCACAATAATACAACAATACACTGAGATACACATTGTTGAAAGTGAAAAAACCCAGATGCGAGTACTTCTCTGAGAGAGTGAACTTCTAAACAACAGGGTCGTGGCAGGCTAGCTGTGATAAGAGGCAGAGAAGCTGCCTGTCTCCCCGCAGAGATCCTGTGATCTGCTCCATTGTCAGGCACTGAGACACACAAAGAGCAGCTGGACATGGTTGAATCAGGAGACGATTACATGAAACGCCAATTGAGTCTGAAAAGGAGCTACACAGACTGCAGGGAGTTTCTCTGTGTCTCTTTGAAAATAGAGTGGTTCCTCACACTGGTCTCAGCCTTTATAGCAGGAGAACAGTGTAACCAGTGGAGCCTGTCAGCAACATGGACTTACAAGTGAGTACTCCTGTGGAACAGCCACTGATAAGAAGCTATGTATATCATGTTTTTTTACACTACCTTATCTCATCAGGGTTAAAAGAAAAGCAAGCTGAAGCCGCAGGCGTGTTGAGAGAAATGTTAACAATTAAGGATACTCTGATCATTGTTTTTTGCTGTCGATACAATATTGATAATCTATCAGTGAGACTGGCTGACAACCAATAAAATTTTGCATTTTGATATCACAGCTGCTTTAGCAGTTCGTCAGTCTGATTAGATTTGTAATGTAGTTGGACCTTGTACAGGTGGCAGGGTAACCTGATAGTGGATCACAAAAGTCATCCTTAAGCATCCAATAAGGATGCTTTTACTTTCTTTGTTCAACAGAGCAGTACAACCTCCCAAGAAGCAATGCAGCAAGTATCCAACAGGAAGGAGAACTCAACTACACAATGTGATGCTCCATTAATCACATCATATGAATTTACTAAAATAGTTATTGACGGATTGAAAAAATAAGCCTGTTGAATAGGCTAGACAGAACAAAAGCCAGGGGTGAACAATATTAGATTATGCCAATATCAAATATGACGATATTTCCGAACTTATTTCATCCATACCGATATTGATGTATATACTTCATTTTCCTTTTTGTAAAAAAAAAAAAAAAAAAAAAATACCATGTGACTCTTGTGCAAATAAGCTGAGTCAAGTAAAGCTGAGAGAGGGGTGGAAAATCAAACAGTCTGGTAGTTGTTTTACAATTGGGGCCTCATTAAAAATGTTTACAGCCAACAGTGGGCCTCTTTTAGTGAATGACACCCTAGACAAACACCGATGTCTGATGGTACAGTTGTACATTTTATGATGTACAGTATTGTGCAGAACTTTTAGGCATGTTTGGGCCAAAGTTGAGGATGAAGTAAGGTATGTAATAGCAAGTAATCCCACCTGAGGGCACCATCAGACAGGTAGGAGAACTGACACAACCCAGGTTGTGCTCTAAATGTCCTTGCATATTATCAGTGGCTTGGGGAAATAACCTGTGGAAAAAGGACAAAGTCCACACCTTTAGGGCAGCAGAGAGGTGGATGAGGAGAGCAAGCAGAGCCTTGGGTATTATCCAGGCGGGTAGTTGGATTGCCATGTGGATGTCCAAAGGGTGCAAAAACTGCCAGCAGTCTCCAGGAGCATCACCAGGGTGAAAAGGCCTGGACTAAAGAAATGCCATTGAGCTTGACTCTGGTTGCATTTTGATGTGATTCAGAAATTGACGGCTTACTATTTGTTGGCTAGCAATTTACCTATATAATTAGATTGCAGTGCTTCTCTCAGCCACAAACATCAGAGTATAAACCACAGGTTATCAAATCAGTGACTACAACCATTAATTCCAATCTATTTATCACAAATTTGTGATGAAAATCAGTCAACAATGATCAGTTTCCTGATCAGTCAGGGTATCTCAATAAGACGATATGAATGTCTGCTGTCAGAGATTGAAATCAACGTTTATATTATTCAACCTATCCCCTTAATGTGCGGTCACTTTTAATGAATTGCTCTGATAAGTTGAGTGTTTTATTAAGCCAAGAAAAAATCCTACATGTTCTCAACATCAATAAACATTATTTTATTTGTTTTATAGAAATTGCATAAAATGTGATGGAGGTTTTATCAGTTTTATTTATGAGGCTCAACCCATCTATAAACATATCAGTCTATTGAATTTAATGATTTACACATGTAGGATGAACTGTAATCTTTATTTAGGATTCCCAGAAGAACAAAAAACTTGCAGCCTTAAAAACCATCAAGGCATACACTGATAAAATATAAACCACCTTGTTTTAATTTCCCACCAGCTCAGTAACCAAGTAGAAGATATGAGAAACGCAGCACTTCCCCTGACAGTTCAAGAATGAATAATACTCCGATGAGCATTCCTTCACCATGTTGTCTTAAGCAAAGAAAACGTCTCAAAAAAGCAGTGGCTAGACTGCCAAGCAATGTTTAAACTTCACAAACCAAGAGTGACATCAGCGCTGAAGGGACAAGTCAACAATGAAACATATTAAAACTATTTATAAAGGTATGAATTTGTTTCTTGTCGAATTAACACTTGTTCCCACAAGGCTTCAAGTGTTTAGTTGCCTCAGACACAGTAACAGATGTGCATACTCATGTAATAAAACAAACAGATAGTATTTCTTGTGAATTACCAATTATGTGGGAGTGTACTCTTGACAATGAGAAGTGTGTAAAAGTCACATCGACAGCCGCAGACCTGGAACACCTACGAAGAACACTTAACTGAATTGCCTCTTCTTTTCACCTGTAACTTAACTCTAAGTTATTTAGTAGTCTGCATATTAGATCATTGTGTCATTCATATTTTCAAGGAGACTTTACAAAGTAATGGAACAGAAACAGCAGTCCCCCAAGAGTTAGGCTAAAACATGCAATCAATTCTTGTGTTAAAGAAACGCTATGGCTATTGGAGCCATGATGGGTTCCAGGCCTTTGAATTAGCGCTCAGCTTAGAGAGAATCATAGGTACTGACTCAAACAAAGACGTGACAAGATGTGAAGGAATGGCCTCAAGTCTATTCTGCCTTTTTACTCAATCGAATGGCAATCAAACGTGAGAATCTTAACAGCGACTGCTGAGAGGATCCCCATAAACCCTTTACCCCCAGTCCTCACAATGAGAGGCTTTGGTCTAAGGGCCTAATAAGTGTATAAATAAAGTTGATCACTTCCCCTGTCAAAGACAGCCTGGAGGGTTTGTTCTGACATGGATGCAAGGAGGGGAGGTGAAAAAGGAAAAAAATGAGTTGAGTGCCTCTCAATCCTCTTCCTCGCTTTGACCCGATGGCTTCTTCTGATGTTGAGGGACACAAGTGCAGCTTGGCGGCTCAGTGGTAAAATGTGGAAACAAGGCCGAAGCGCCGCAGGGCACAGGGAGGTGGGGGGACAAGGTTAACCCCCCCAAATGACCCTCTCCCACATCTCCACACAAAGGGACTGGCTCCTCTTTTTTGGATTCTTTTAATTAACACTTGCATTGAGGCTCTAAGCATTCAGGGGCCAATACGGGGAAAGAAATTTCTCTCTCTCTCTTATCCCAACCCTCCCTCTCTCCCTCCCCTCTCTACCCTTCTTTCTTCCCCTTCTCTACCCTTCTTTCTCTCCCTTCATTCTTCCTGTGTTTCATTTTTTTCTTTTCTAGTGTAGGCAGTGTTTGGATTAGGTGTCTGGCTGTGAGTGTGAGATAATTACTACTGACAGCTGCACTGAAGGCAACCACAACCACAGCACCACCTTACTCCACTTTCTCTTTGATGGAGAAAGGGAAGAATAGCAAGAGGAGTGAAGAAGAGTGGACTCTAAAGGGAGGGAGGACAGGTCGACGTGGTAGAATTGGAGAAATAATGCAAACATTGAAAAATTAACAGGTGTTAGAGGTACCCAACCTCTAACACTGACCCTCTTAGGAGAAGCCTTTCCTCATTCCTAGCTAAAGTTCTGCACAGCCTTTTCAAACAACATACTAAGAAAATGCCTAGCTATTGAAGGTTATCTCTTTTCTCTTAAAGGTGCTAGTTTTTCTTTCATATACAGTGCTTAACAAATTTATTAGACCACCTGTCATATTTGTCTCAGAGACCATCCAGCATCATGAAGTGCTTTTATGCAGACTCTTTCATTTTCAGTGAGCTCTCAAGGTTTTACGATTTTGAACAGGAATGAGGAATTTCAAACTGAAATCACCTTTTTATACCCAAATTTGAGCAGGCTCACTGGGCTTCTCTGAGAAGTCAGAAATGAATCAAGCATAACATTCAACCACTAAAACTCATTTTTCTGTTCAGAAGTGCAAGTAAATAACTATAATTTGACGTATTGATCAAGAACTAATAATGTGCTTTACTATTTTTTCAGTTTTTTGTAAATCAGTGAAAATTGATGGATAAAAATAATAATTATATTTTAGCATTAAAAGCATCATTTCGGTTAAAGAGCCTCAACATATTGGTGTATTAACCATTGCAGAAACATAAAAAATGATTTTGGCAATTACCAATGCTGTTAATTTAGGGCACCTGTGGCATAAACCTTACTCTGGGTGGTGGCCTAGTAAATTTGTTAAGCACTGTATTTGAAGGTGTACTGTCACTTCGGGGCTGAAAGGTAACAAAAATGAGCATCCCCTCTTCAAATAAAGACATAAACAAAAAACTGTGAGCTTCACAAGACACATTAAAATAGCATTAAGCGATAGAAAATGAGACAGACAGACGAACTTCATGCTGAATGTCCCCTGAATGATGGCATTCATGGGGGGATGAGCTTACTGCTTAGCCTTGTTGCTATGGAAACAACCTGGCCCTCCTAAATAAACCCTTGATTTCGAAGGCCCCTATCAGGTAGAGGAGGATTCCATTAATGCCAGCTGGGAAATGGAGGGAGGTGCTGGCCTACAAGGCAAGGCACCTCCAAGGCTCGGCAGCATTAATACATTAGCAAACACCATGAAACACTGCATAAATGTCAGCTATTACTGGGTAGGAAGGAGGATGGAAGCTGGTGGGGGGTTGAGGGGATGTAATAAGGAAGCCCCACTGGCTGTCAATCACTTGCACAGGTGTGGAGTAAAACCTGCCAATCAAAACAGCTCCAATGAGATTATGCTGGTCTGGATCGCTGCTGTGTACAGAGGAAGGAAAAGAAAAGGAGACTGAGGAAGCAAGGGAGGAGGATCAATCAGCACAGGAGGTTTTGTCATATCGGCCTCTAATATCAACTGTTGCCAAGACCTCTGTCATCATCTTCAACACTATTCAGAATGGCTGGGCCAAAGCCACAAAATCAGGAGGAAGTTGAAGGCAGGGATAGAGTGAAGCACTTGTTTTAAGTATTTTTTTTCCTACAGGGGACTTTCCAGTGTTAAGCAAGAATTGTGCTATACATGAACTTCAATCTTAATAAAACAATACTGATAATGAAAACAAATATTTAGGTCAACATAATCTGACTCCTAGAAGTGAGCATTAACACACATCGATATTTCTTCAGTTACACTTTCAGTCACTTCCTTCTTCATTAAGCTCACTTGGTCAAACCCTTCATACAATAACACAGTGCACTCCATAAACTCATCTGTTGTTGAGTGCTACATGAGCATTATCCATTCAGATCCAATTTCAACTCATCAGAAAGTCTTGAATAATGCAGAGCACAATAAACAATGACACAGAGTGGGTGATGTAACACAAAACTACTAGTTTCCCTGTAAGGTGAGATTTTCGCATTTTCAAAACTCCACAATACAGAAGCAAAGAAGAACTATCCTCCGTTAGTTACATGCCTCCATGAAGTATGCAACTGCTGGAGATGGAAAGTAAAGTGGTGGTAGTGGTGGTATCAATGCCAATACTGTGAAAGTTCTGGCATGGAAATGGAGTTTTGCAACACTGTCATCACAAGTTTAAACACAATGCGCTCTGTTGTGGTACCCACTAAGGCTGAGCAGTTTATCTAAATTTAGATTAAATACAATAAGGCCTACTGCATTTTTTCCAATCACAGAGAGTACAATATTTCTTTAACCTGAAACTTGTGCCAAAATACTAGATTTAATTTTTTTTTCTTTTTATGCAACAGAGACGTATGTTACAAAAATCATGCAAACATTCAGGTGTGTTTTTCTTGGATTTTTTTTTTGCAAAAAAACCTACTTACCTTGTTTTTAAAGATTTCTTTCTCAATCAAAATGGCAATAAATAAAAGTTATCATTGCATTCAACACAACAATTCATATCAAATTTGCAATATGAGCCAAAACAATCACAATTAGATATTTTTCAAAATCCTTCAGCCCTAGTTTAGTCTAACTATATTGTGTTGGTTATAGTTGTGGTTTGCAAAGTACGGGTTGGGGCCCCCGGGGGGGTCGCAAGACACGAACGAGCCACTCTCCCATAGCTTTGCTATGAGGAGGAGAGTGGCTCGTGTCGTTGCCCCGAGCCCCTAACAAGGGGTCGCAGGATGCTTTCTTAAAAAAAAAAAAGACAAATGTAAAATGATCATAAGTGGTATATTTGATTTATTTTTACTATTTTTTACATTTCTTTAAAAAATATCCTTAAAATGAGTTCCATTTAAAATAAAACCATTGCTATGAAGTGAGATGTATGTTTTCGCTCTAACACTACAGAGCAGTCATGTAACTACCTGAGCATCACCCGCTTTGTCAGTTGTCTGTCAATTATGTGAAGCACAGCAATGAGTGAGAAAGTATGTTCCTGCCTCTCCAAGTTTGATGTTTGTAATAACATCAACATAGAGCAAGTATGCTCGCTTTGCAGAGTGCCCCTGTCAGCCAGTCTGGGGCTGTAACACAAGCTGTGAGCTGCAACAGATCAACTCAGTTGTCTTAAAATTAAACGTGAAACTACAGATGCGGTTACAGGTGGTACAACAATCTGAACATTTGAGTATGCATTCAAAACATGTTATCTTTTTTAACTGTGTCATACCACGATACAGAACCATTACTGTAAAAGGTTAAAAAATACAATGATATAAATTTTAGGCAGCCTTCAGTAGTGGGTCAGGTTCAAATATGATACAAGTCACTGCAACCTAAAATATGTAATGCTGCAGTGACCCTATACCTCCACAATCTTATAATTTCTTGATCAATCAGTTCATTCCTGAGTCAGAATGGACATTAGTGCAAAAGTTGAAGAAAATCAAAGCATTCTTGAGGTATTGCACCATAAGAATGGCCCAGATGGGTGTATGGACAGATGGATGGATGGACTGATGGAGGTATAAAAAAAAGACACCGATCACATATTTTTGTCAGGATACAATCTAAAACAGACTGACATCTAAAACAAATACTCTGACCAAGTTGATCAAAAAGATGAGCCATGGGAAAGAAAAGTGTTTCTTGTTCCCGAAAAGATACATTTCTAAAACCTCTGTCTAAACCTCTGTAAAATATTTAAAAGGAACTGCTACTGAATCAGTACCTCAAGTAACTACATTGCTGGTACGGTTTTAAAAATACAAAAATATATGTTGCACAAATGGCCTAGTGGTAAGGTCATGCCTCATGTATGCTGGTGGCCTCCGGCTCCTTTCCTGCATATCTCTCCCCAACTCTCTTGTCCCTGTTTTTGACTCTATTTACTATTCTCTTCTGTCAGTAAAGGAATATAAAGACCAAAATGTATTTAAAAATAAAATAAAAACAGAAATAGTTCAGCAGTACAGCAGCTTCTGTACAAAAAAAAAACAAACTTGTCCAAACCAAATCCTTTTCTTACGTAAAGCTTAGGTTGGCTTTTCCTGAATTTACAATCAGGCCTATGATTATTTGGACTGTGACACAAATATTATCATTTGCTTGTATTTCCCACCACAACAGATCTGAAATAGAACAATCAGGATTAAACTAAAATTTAGACTTTCAGCTTTTATTCAAGGATTTCACAAAAATATGGCAGTTATCAGTTAGGAATTAGTCATTTTATTCATGGACCTCCTTTATATTGTTTAATGTAGTGAACTTTTCTGTAATTGAATCCAGTACAACAGTATTTGTAAAAGTATCTTTTATCTAGGAATTTTATGACATGCATGATGCTTGCAAATGTTGGTGCTACATTTGCAGCTCAGTTGTTGCTCTAATACTATTTGATGCCCAGAGCCAGCCTATGTGTGCACATAAGTGAACTATTACACAAGCACACTAAAGCAAATTTCAACACAAACAGCTGAAATTCAAACAAGTAAACACAGTTTTATTACACATTAAATGGCTAAGTACAGTTAAGAAGTCATCGATTCCCAAGTGTTCGGCCTAGTGTGCAGAGCTAAACATAATCTGGGCCCTCTAGATGCCATGTTTATTGGCCCAAACCCCTGGAGATGAGACTGAGCTAATGAGGTAGACACTAACACTGGCTCCCTACCCACCTGCTAGGCCAGCCAAGCCCTGGGCTTTCTCTGTTAATACCTTCAGACGTTTCAATAAGAGGGCAGCAGCAAGAGCAGAGGCCATTATTACACTTCTGTCTTTGTGCTTTTTAATATCTCCTCATCCATGAAACACAGACGCTGCAGATGTGTGTTAGCCAGGTGCCAACTGGGCCACTGATGCCACAGTGAGCTGCAATCTATTCATGTTCCCTTGACATCATATCCACAGCTACTGAGGGGGGAGCTGAGCCAAAGACTAAGATCACAAATATGTAAAGGTTGAGTAATATTACTTTATCTTAACCAATATACAGTCATGGACGAAAGTATTTGGCACCCTGGGAATTTTTCCAGAAAATACACCATTTCTCCCAGAAATTGTTGCAATTACAAATGTTTTTGGTATACACATGTTCATTTCCTTTATGTGAATTGGAGCAACACAAAAAATCGGAAGAAAAAAGACAAAATTTACATAATTTACACAAAACTCAAAAAATGGGCCGGACAAAATTATTGGCACCCTCAACTTAATATTTGGTTGCACACTCTTGGAAAAAACATAACTGAAACCAATCGCTTCCTATAACCATCACCAAGCTTCTTACAGCAGTCAACTGGAATTTTGGACCACTCTTCTTTTGCAAACTGCTCCAGATTTCTCAGATTTGAAGGGTGCTTCGTGCAACAATAATTTTAAGATCTCTCTATAGGTGTTCAATAGGATTTAGATCCAGACTCATTGCTGGCCACTTCAGAACTCTCCAGCGCTTTGTCTCCAACCATTTCTTGGTGCTTTTTGAGGTATGTTTTAGGTCATTGTCCTGCTGGACACGCATGACCTCTGACGCAAACCTAGCTTTCTGACACTAGGCCCTACATTGCGGCCCAAAATTTTTTGATAGTCTCCAGATTTCATGATTTCTTACACACAGTCCAGGCACCCAGTGCCAGAGGCAGCAAAACAACCCCAAAACATCTTTGAACCTCCACCATGTTTGACTGTAGGTACTGTGTTCTTTTCTTTGTAGGCCTCATTCTGTTTTCTGTAAACAGTAGAATGACATGCTTTTCCAAAAAGCTCTACCTTAGTCTCATCTGTCCGCAAAATGTTCTCCCAGAAGGATTGAGGCTTACACAGGTACATTTTTGCAAACTCCAGTCCGGCTTTTTTATGTCTCTTTGTCAGCAGTGGGGTTCTCCTCGGTCTCCTGCCATAGCACTTCATCTCATTCATATTACGACGTATGGTCCGAGCTGACATTTTTGCACCTTGAGTCCGTAGGACAGCCTGAATTTGTGTGGAAGTTGACTGAAGATGTTTATCCACCATTCCAACTATCCTGTGTTGCATTCTTTTGTCAATTTTTCTCTTCTGTCCATGTCCAGAGTGACTAGCCACAGTTCCATGGTTGTAAACTTCTTGATTATATTACACACAGTGGACAAAGGAATTTCAGGATCTCTGGAGATGTCTTGAAACCTTGAGTTCATATTTTTCCACAGTTTTGCTTCTTAAGTCCTCAGACAATTCTCAGCTCTTCTGTCTCTTCTCCATGCTTGGTGTGACACACACAGGCACACAACACAAAGGTTGAGTCAACTTTTATACATTCTGGCAATGTGAAAAGAGCGGCACAGAGCACTGTCGGTCTACAGTTTGATTTTTGCTTTAAAACGATGTAAAATCAATCAGTTCAGACAGTGTAGACAGATCGAGGAGGGCTCAAGACACTGCATCATCAGCTCTAGACGCACCCTCAAAAGGGTAGCTTGGTTGTGTTGGAAAAGCAAATCCCCTGCCTCACTGGGATGCTGGGCCGAGTCAAACCTAGTAGAGTCGAGCCTCACCATGTAATGGAAAAGCCCCACTACAGGCTAATTTAGAGGACCAATTTCTGTTGGACAAAAACTGATCTGGTTTCATAAGCAAACATGAAAGAAAATGTTGGCATTAGAGAAGTGTCACACCAAAAGATGTAATTTCAAAAAATCAAATGGCTCAAATTTTTACATTAAGTGCATCTCTAATCTTCCTGATCCCGATCTCATGTATCGGTTCAGAGTCAATATAAGCTTTCTTTTAACTGACCGAAGATCAGCAATTTGATCCAATCAGCCCAGCTGATCATTAACGACAGCTGTCGTAAACAGAGCACAATTTTCTGGCAGGCCATAAATGCACAAGTAAGACAACAAGCAGTGGCAGCAACCCTGTGGCTAAAATGTCAGCATCATGGAAATACTTCAAGCTTGAGAGTTAAATCAGTCCAACGGCCACTTGCAGCATCTATACAATGACCATTTAGTGAGGCAGTATCAGCTGGGCTGTGTTTAATTCTACCAATCTGATCCAGCATCTCCGCACTAAACATGCAACAGTATATGGTGACTTCACTAGAGCAACAGTGGAAAATGCTACACTGAAGCAAAAACTCTGGATTTTAAGAAAAGACTAGAAAAGCACTCAGAGAGCACAGACCTGCACCATCAGCCCTATCTCCCAATAGTACAGAATCCTTTAAAAAAATCCTGGATCCAGAAGGTGATCCGAATCAATCCCAAAATCTAATCAGCTCTTCCTTATGCCATTTCTGACATTTCCTGAAAATTTCATCAAAATCCATCCATAGGTTTTTTGAGTTATGTTGCTAACACACAAACTAACTAACAAACCCTCCCGATCACATAACCTCCTTGGCGGAGGTAATAAAAATACCCTGGAGAGAGGGACAAGGAAAAAAGATCAAGATGCTGGTTTTCCCTAAACAACCTTCACTTCATTTTAAGGTAACAGTGGGTGAAGAAATAAGAGTGAGGGAGGAAAAAGTTCTGCAGCTGATCCTGATTTTAACAGGTGTCGTTGTTTAGAATCTGTATGATTCATTTGCTTTTGATCTTATACCTATTCAAATCAAACTTTACACCCCTTAACAGTGGAGTTAGGATGTCGTATTCATTTTTTGAGTTCAGTTCTTGTGGTGACAAATACAGTCGAGCATTAACTAAATGGTATTGTCACTATCGAAGCTGTTTCCACCACATTTAAGTGGAATTGAGGTTATTTCAATCAACTTTTTGAATTCATGTATTGCTGTTTGACCACTTTAAGTGGATTTTTGACTCTTGTCTGATGTAATTCAGACACTAAGTGAATGTAACTTTATTTTTTACTAATTATTAAATGGAAATGGAGCTAACAGAGCTCTGAGCAGAAATTTGTTTTTGGTGTTTTACAGTGTTGGCTGTAGTTAAATGAAATAAGCTCGAGACATCTACTCATTCTGTTTATTTAAGTTATTTTTGTAAACAAAATCCACTGAAACTCTAACCAAGGTAAATATGAGTATCAGATCGGGGATCAGAATTGGTAGATACTCTGTATCAAAAAATCAGATCAGAGGCCAAAAATTCTGATCGTGACATCCCTACTAATTACACTCGAAAATATAGAAGATTATGATAGGAAAATAAAATAAAATGACATGTCGTATGAAGTTCAACTTAATTAAACAATGACAGAAATAATTCATTAAGTTTTTATACAACATAAACCATTCTTCCTTTTTCTTGTATTCCAAAATGTTGATAGCAAAATGGCCACTAATTAAATTGATAGCTTAAACAGGACCCTCTTTATTTCTTTTGCTGCAGAACAATCAAAGCCTCACATCAATATCCCAAAATGTCTGGTTTCCTCTCCTCCTTTCACAGTGTAATAATAAATCATTAGACATTAACTTTATGTTCTTACCACAAGCTGCAAAAGTAGGTGATCAATCCTGGGGTCTGCCACTGCACAAAATGCCCACTGCTAATTATATTTCTGTTGCAAACTGAATGTTTACTGATCACAAAACTGGATGTCTTCAAAGACAATGTACACAATGACAAGTCTGCATCGTAGCGCTTTGGTTTGTTCGGTGGTTACTGGCTTTACAACTGCCTGCTTTGAGCTGTAATGCAACAAAATAAAGCAAACAGTCCTCAGTAGAGAAAAGATGCATTACCTTTAGTTCTTTGCCCTTTTAGGAACATTAATGGAGTTGCATATTTGCTTTCACTGTCAATCTTTAAAGCTCTACCTCAATCATTGACAAAAACAGGTGCAGTCATCGTTTCTGCTCTGAGGTTTTGGAATATGAATAATGAGTGGTAGAGAAAACAGACTGTATCTACCAGAGCAGGTTATTCTTATCACTCACAAATGTGCACTATTACTTTACATCAAATAAAAAATATATGTAGTCTGATGGTTGCTATAAATATGGCTGTTATGGCATGTAATACATAGAAAAAGTGAAACAAAAGTCAACACTGCAAATGAAACATCAATCACGCACATCTAAAAGGAAGACGTTAGCTCGGGGTTAACACAAGAATGTGTGCACAACAGCTCCTCAGTGTAGAACCGTCCCATACAATTAGCATGGGAACACATATGCTGTCAAAGAAAGAGCAGGACAAAAGGGGTCAGAGGTTCCTCAAGGTTCTGTTTGAGGCCTGCTTCTGATCAGCTTGACTGTGTGCAGGGTGAAAGACTGGGGAGAGCGACCCAGGGACAGCAGAGGTCAGCAGGACTCAATGATGTGTGATTTAATGTCCACAGATAGAGGACACAGGATGGGAACGGTCTTTGACGTCTTAATTAGCTAGGACATCTTACTCTCATGCTTCTGACAGATGGTTTTTGTTGGATTACAAAATGAGGAACACTTTCTCCTTCAATTTACACGCACTGAAACACTGTAGATGAACAATCTAGGAACTATTTGCTTCTCTTAGTGCTTGAAAAATAGCTACGTTTGAGAAAGTTGCTGTGGATCTCATTGAAGGCAGCTATCATTGTGCACAGAAATGTTGACTGTTATTCTCTGCTTTAAAAAAATGATGTTTTTGTGTGTCTATGTCCCTTACAGAGTCATCAGATGCTGATGCGGGCCATCCCTCCCACTGTTGATGCCGGACTGGGATATTGGTCAAGTCTGAAATGTTCCTCTTTACCTGTACACATAAAGGAAAGATAAAGTTATCACTAGAAAGTCAGAGGCATGAAACACAGCAACAAAAGCAACTTAGGGATACATTTACAGTTTGATTCATCAACTACATTTCAATCTATGCCTAAAACGGCTTTATTTATCTTCAACATTTTGACATTTAAAAGAATCAGCTAAAACTGTAAGGATTATAATTCTACAATAATTAAAAGATCATAAAGCAAACAAGAAGCTGCATGAAAGTTTTCTCCATTCAGCAGTCTGACAAACAGAAGGAAGGACACGAACAAAGGAGGAGGAGATGCATCAAAAGAAGAGAGGAGGAGAGAAAAATAATAAAAAAGACAGCCAGTGTTATCAGCATTCTTCAGATGCCACAGCTAATGCCCAGCAACAACAGCCCCACGCTCTGAAATGAACAGTATTTCTCTTTCCCCATTCATGCGCGGACGCTGTATCTGCATCACTTAATAACATTCCTCGCTTTAAACAGTTAGCAGCCAGCAGCGTCTGCCTCGCCGAGCGCCCGTGTTACACCGTCCAGTGGTTTGTTTGTTTAAAGCCCTAACGCCAGCCTGATGTGCGCCAGCCGAAGGTGATCAAAGCGCCCAGCGGCGTCTGAGCGCTGGCGGCCGTGGATTCTGGTGCATTTGTTTAGCAGAATCCTGGTCTACGGGCCCGCAGGGGCTGGACACTGATGCTGAGAAAACTGTCAATTGTGGAGCAAAGATCCATCTACACACAGGTCAAATCCTGTCTTTGTAGAAAGCATTGAAGTGAGATGGATCCTTGGACATACGCAGGGCTGCTGGTCATGGAGGTGGAAACTTAAAGAACGCTACAAACACAAAGTCAAAGCCAATGTCAGGCAAAGCAGGAGAGCAGCTACAAAACAATGAACCAAGAAGACTGTGGAGAAACTTTTGACTTGTGATATTAACATGATCTGTGCATGTGTGGGTGTCTTATACCACAAACATGATGCGCAAAATTTAAATATGATTTCACCCCTGTTTCAAAGCAACAGTAAATACTCTAAGTCATCAATCTCTTTAAGAAATTATACTTTATTTGTGCTGGGCCTGGCACACCAAAGCAATTTGATGCACAAACAGGCTGAGAAAAAAAAAGAACAATAATAAATGAGTGGCACAGTCCATCCTTTGTCTTTCTATCGTAAATCCCACAGCACACCGCTCAGTGCCTTTCCTTATGATGAGAAGCTATGGCCAGGATAGCAGCCTGGGGTCAGAGCGGGTGGCCAGTGTTATTACAGAGTGTAATATCTATGTTTGACCAGCCGGACTACAGGGATTTGACTGACCGGCTGGCCAGCCGATGAATAGAGGGGAAAAGTGAGGAAAGAAGAGGCATAAACACTAGTAATGAAGAGGCTGCAGTCAGAGGTTAAAGCAGCATCAGAGAAACAACAAACTAACGCCCACCACAGAGAGAATGAGGGTGAGAGGTGGAGGAGGAGGAGGATGGGAGGAGAGGGGAGACAGACAGTGAAAGGCACCTGGCAAAGGACAACCTGATCTTACCGCAGAAAGAAAACACAGCTACACAGCAGACCTGCCCACCTAAAACTAAACCACCAGACTCTGCAAGCAGTGATTCACACGGTCCTATTTTGACCATATAAGAAGTATAGTGCTTTTGTGGCAAACTGATGCAACTATATTAAAGAAATAAACAATCATAGGGGTACATCTACTTTAAAGAAGGTTGCTCTAGCATCTACAGGTAGCTGAAGTTTGTGTTGCAGTCCACAGTAACAAAGAAAAGAGTGTGTGGGCCTCAGGAGCGATCACAGAGGGAGCATTACTGTCTTATGCTGCCCCCTGTCTGCCACCACAGCAGCTTGATAAGAAGTTGGACTGCAACAAACTAAATCAATCATGATAAAACTACATCTAATTAACAAATTTACATTACATGTAAGATAGAAATTAGCTGACCTATATCACTGAAGTAATGCACAAGAGTCACTATAGTTTATTGTGCATTAATAAGTAGAACATGGGCACAATAGTGAAAAACTACGGCAGCTGACGTTATGCATGTACCCGCCTGATATGTAAATATATATATAGGATAATATATAATGGTTGAAGACAGGACAATTTTAGTCAGACTCTTAATATCAAGTGCAATGCTTCTGATGTGTCTGTTTATGTTCATGTATTGGAGAGGTGTTCGAGCCAGTTCTAAAAAACATTGGCTTGACTGGCTGTTGTGCTGAGCTGCTGGGCGATACGGCAAAATTAATGATCCAATCATTGTAAATGCCAATTGCCTGTAATCCCTGGCTGGAAGAAAATCAAAGAAAAGGAAAGGTTTCCGTTAAACAGTCACAAGCTCTCCCTCTCTCGCTCTCTTTCTTCATCTCCCCTAGGCACCAGATGCCTCTCTTTCATTCCCTTTTTGATCCAACCTTCCTTTTCTCAGCTCTGCAGCCCTGCCTGCATTCGGTTCCTATATGTCCCCCAGCTGCGGAGCAGGGATGGGGCCCGGACCCAGCCCTAAGGGGGGGGGGGGCGAAATCCCCAGGACAACTGGTCTGGTCACGGACAACCCGAAACTAGCAGCCATCCCTATTCTACCCTCTACGTCCACAGCAAACATTTACTCTCCAGCTTAGCTCAGAAGCTAGCCAGCAACTTACCCCCACACTCTTGTCTGGTAATGCCAATCAGAGTCTACACAGCCCAGTGGTACTGAGATGTCGAAAAAAGAAGGTAGAGACAGGACACTGGAAGAGGGAGATGGAGAATGAAGGAATAGAAAGGGAGGGGCAAGGGCAGTTCCCTGAGAGCCACAAGGCAAAGCCAGAGCCTTTGACGAAGACAAACAAGAAGACAGGACTCTATCCCCATTGATATGCACAAGCAGGGACTAGCCGCTAGTCTTCAACTAAGACAAAAGAGAGAATGGGGAGAGAAAGGTGCTCTGTAGTGGAGGCCATATGTGTTCGTGAGTGGACACAGTATGAGCAGAATGGGGAGTCAGGCTGGCTGAATATGGTGTTACTTCTTTGTTGCATTCTTAAGTCTTTTTATAATGACAGAAATACACTTCCACTCTTTGTTTACAACTTTAAACTTCACAAACTAGACCATGTTCCTTACTATGAGCACCAAAAATAAATCAAAAGAAACTTTGCTAAGGATGCCCATGACACTATTGGACTTCCTTTCACTGACTGTATTTGTAATTGAAGTTTCTAAAGTGGCTAATTCACCCTCTAAAACAAACTTTACAGTGAGTACATATGGTTTAATGGCATTTTTTTCCTATCACTAATAAGCAAAGAAAGAAGCCAGCCCCTTGGCTGAAGAGCAAATACATAAAGAGCATGGACAACATGAGGCAAATAGAGTCCAGATTTATGCAGGTTAAAGTTCTGGACCTCATGTTCACCACAGGGGGCCTTGAGATGCCTAAAGACAAGCATTCGTAAGGAAAAGACCACGACATGGAGGCCTGTTTAAGCCTACATTGTCCCTTCTCTAGTCCCCTACGGCCTCACACAGCACCCCCACCAAGCCAGCAGTCCTTTGCCTCCTTTCTGTGTCCATGGTTCCCCTCCCCAGTGTTTGTAATCCCACCAGAAACACTTAAGGTTCACAGTGGGTGCTCATCAAAACCATCTGCCTGAGAAGAGGGTGAGAGAGAGAAAAGAGAGAGCGAGAGATGGTGGAGGGAGGAGGGAAAGGATAGAGTGAGAGAGGAGAGGGAGAAAGGCAGGGAGGCGAGCTGCCTCCTCCAGTTCAGACATTGGTTGGACTAATCTGTTCAATTAGCACCATTACAAACTCTGCTAGTAGCCTGATTATTATTAGTGTAATCTTCACTCGCACTGAAGAGCAAGACCTGAGCAAAGGCAAAAAAACCCAACACGACATACCACTTACTGCTGCATCAGAGTACATAGTTATCAGGTGGTAAAACATGGACATCAAAATCAAACAAAAAATGAAATAGATTGAGATTAGGGATGAACGATATTGAATTTTCCACAATATTTACAAATCATATTGGTATCAATACCGATATTTACGCATGTAGTTCGGACCTAAAACTGAAGTCTTAAACTCCACTGTCTTCTATGTTCATGCGGCCAATACTTACAGCTGATAAAGCAAGATTTTTGTAGCCAAAATATCATTTGTAAATATTGGCTGAAATGTTCATATCTGCAAGTAATTGACATTTTATGCTAATATATGCTGAGCAGAGATCATACCAATAATATTGTGCCTTTCCCTGCAGAAAATGACTTCCTTGATATATGAGGAAAAATGAACAAGGGGACTTCTCCACCTCATCAGTCTTGCGGGAGCTTTTTTCCCCTCACCTGTGACAGCAGAATATCCACGCTAAATAAAAATGCCACCTGCTCAGGTCTCCCTCTGCAGGGAGGACAATCCAAGGCCGCAGTATGTGAATGTGTCCAAACATAGACTTGAGCACTTGCTCTTCTACATACTCAAGCAAGAAGTCAAATTTTCATGCTCCAAGCTTTGATCCTTTTGCATCAGTTATAATAATAAAGATGGACAAAGAGGCGTCCAGTATAAGTGACTATAAATAATTAATAGGCTGCCAAATCTACTGTTTAGTTTCGGCTGTAGATAATGAATAGACTCTGTCATGTCCAATTGCTTCTGCCTGCTGAAATCAAACAATTTTCAGTATTTAACTGCCTCTCACACTACTGAGAGGGAGGGAGAAAAAAAAAGCTGAGTAGGGGGAGATGGGAGAAATAAGGGGGTTGTAACAGACCGCAGCTGTGAGAGTAATTATGTGCTTGGAAATGTGATCATTTGTGATGAATAATGAATCGATGGCTGAAATAGACTCGCAATGTTCAGGCAATGGATTGCTATGGGGAACTAGAAAATCAGATAGAATAATATTATGCATAAGAGGGCATATAGGAGTTCTTGATGTACAAAGTGACTCTCTGATGTCCTGTATGGCCTTGTGTTAAAGGGCCAGTGTATTACCTCCTGTATGGTTCTGGAGCCGGGGAAGTTGAGACTGTAGTCCCTCTGGGCCTCGCGGTGGCTGATGACCAGCAGGAAGTTCTGGTTTAATGACTCCTGGAGAGCACTAGATCAGGAGAGAATAAAACATATAACAGTAAGAAGGAGGGAAAAACAGGAACTAAACATGTAAAAGAAAAGTCAGGCAGAATAATGAAGCAAGGAAATAAAAGAAGGGGGTGCCGAAAAACAAACATTATCACTAAGAGCTACTCAGTCAAGTAAAGGGCAAGCTGAAACTTGCCATCTAGTGGTAGCCTGCTGGCTCACAGGGAGGTGGGTGGCTCCTCTGGGGGCTAGTCGCCCACTTTACTGGTTGTGTCTTAACAAGCCTGGCCAGAGCTGTACTCAGCACAGCAGGCTTCTACAGCTATGGCCACCTGCACAGAAACAGCATGGTGTCCATCCATCTGGCTTATTACAAACAAACCCACCAGCTATTATGAAATAAACCCAGGAGGACTTTCAGCACCTTCTTAACCAGAAACACTCTGGATCTGTGAAAAGCAAGGTTTTACTGTGACATAAAACAACCCCACACAGGGCTGGGTAGGGTTATGGATCAACACAACCTGCAGATAATCTGCTTTTTCTGGCTTTTAAAATGTATTTATTTTGTTTGAATTTGTAGGCCATGTTATATAGAGGTTATATACATTCCTGCTCTCATTCTTTAGTAAAAACTTGAACAATGAAGAGCCATTATTGTGCATCATGACAACACTTCCTTTTCGGCAGATGCTGCAGGATTACTGCTCTATTTGTCTTCTTAAGAGTCAATGTCTATCAACTGAAACATGACTTTATACTGATGACATTCATATCTTTTATAATTAATCTCACTTTATTTCAATTATAGCCTTATAAATGTCTGATAACAGAGGTTTTCAACATATTTGAACTTTTGACATATTTTTACACCAAATGTTAAGGATACAGTCTATTATTTTCGAGGAGTGTCGCATTGAAAAATATGCCCGGTTTTAAAAAATAAGAAACTTCAGTCATTTTTGATCCAAAAGCTGCTGCAGGAGATAAAGAATGAGACCTGAATCGTACAAATAAGTTACCAAAGTATTTATGCAATTTAGACATAAGTTTGTCATTATCGGTAATTACAAGTAAGACTTCCCTTAATATTTGGTGCCTTGTATTTGCCTCCACAAGTCAACCATGCTGACCAATGAGCAGCAAGAAGCCAACACGTCACCAGGGCTGTCAAGTAAGAACCCCCCTTCACTGGTGTTGTGCTCAATTAGTCCCAGAACACCTCCAGAAGGCAGAAAACTGATCTACAGTGTCCCAGAGCCACCCCTCCTCTATGCTAGCTCTCACCACCCACCATGCCAACACAGAGACTTTCTATATGTTAACTACATTACCACATGTCCATCACAGCCAAAACAGCGATGCACCCTCAACAGACCCAGACTTGGTGCATACAGACTCCTGCCGGTGACAATGCCGATACTAACTACCCCAGACAGCTTATAACTGCAACTACAAAAAGACAGTTGTTCCCAGAACTGACATTACACATGAAACTGCAAACAAGTGCACAAGAGAAAATAAGAAAGAGTGAAAGAGAGAGAAAGCTTCACAGTAGCGTGGGGGAGAGAGAGCTTAGGTGAGGTGTCCTGCTTGAGCTAGCACTCATCCCCACCTGATGTGGTTTGAGGCTCTACCTCCCCCTACTACCTCATGTTCATGACAGAAGAGAGAAAAGAGCAAATTATGAGAAAGGAAACTAATTGAGTAGTTGAGGGGTCTATCAACATTTATTTCTGCCCCAAGATGGCATTACTCCTCTTCATCATATTCCACTGACTAGCCTGAACTGCTTTGTCTGACATCTCCTTAAGTGTCTTTCACAAACTCTGTCCCTGAACTCCCAGTTCTCTAAGTAATGAAACAGCTGACAATGCAACAAACCCGCTACATCCCACTTCTACTGGATGAACCCTAACTTTCCATCCTTGCTGTTCAGCTTCTGCTCCTAAATCTGCATATTTGAGCTTTTTCATTTCATAAGCTTCCTCCACAGAATCCTTCCATGGATTCATCAGCTCTATTAAATAAACTACACACTGACTGGCAGACCATAGCACTATGTCAGACCTAAAACTAGTGCAAACTATCTCCTGTGGAACAACCAGTTTTCCGCCCAAATCTACCTGCATCTCCCAGTCCTTGGCACCCCTTTAGCTCGCCTGACTGGTGCTTACATAAAAACCTGCCCCTTTCAATTTTCTCTCCCTCACAAACAAACTAAATGACTGCCCACACACCACCACCCCTACCTGATTACATCCTGCATTCACCTGTTACCTTCAGTTTTCAGTTCCTGCTGTTAAGCTTTTCAAAACCCTGTTACATCGCCATGTACATCTAGGTCCCTCCTACTCAGCTTCCTCTTGTCTACACCCTGTTCATCCACTGTTCCTGCTTAGCCTGAGCCACAGCCATAGTACACCACACTACTTTCTCATGTGTAGGTAGCTGCTCCACTACCAGCTTCCTACAACCTATCTTTAAGACCTGCCATGCTCCACGCTGGTTCACCTGAGCCAAGCCCCAAGCTTCCCGGCCTATCTGGACATTGCCTACAGTCTCAGCAGAGCTGCCTCTGCCTCCTGTACTTCCTGTCTTGGATTCCATTTCCACTCTCTAGTTTGACTAGAACCATGTTACCGACTACTCTATCTTTACTCCCTGATAACAACTCTGCTCTAATCTTTGTGCACTCTAACTCTTCCGTTAAGCTAGAAATTGGGAATTACAGTATACTACCTTTGCCATACAGTGGCACACTACTTCAGCACCGAGGAATACCCAACCCCTTCCAGCTTCTATGCTTTTGATATTGGTACCTCATAAACTGACATTGGCCACATCAGTATTGAAAACAACAATAATGTATTAACTCATTTATGAAATACTTAGCAAATAATAAGTATCATTAAAGTTGAAACACATTGGGTATTTTGCTCCATGATGTGAATTAGGGTGCAAGTGATCAAGCTAAAGTTAGGATAACCTAGCTTAAAATCAGCTAACTATAAGCTTTAGCTGAGTCAGTAACGACACATTGACTGTAATGGTGCAATATCTCACAGTAATATTGTGCTCACTCAGGCAGATGCATGCTGCCAGAGACCAGTGTAAATTAGAGTAACACAAGTTACAACTAGAGGGTTAGTGGGGGGGTGTTTCTGGTTGGAGTTTGATTTGACAATACTAGTATTTGAAAATAGTTAAAGTAATCTGCCTTCAATTTATATCGTTGTACATGTATTTGAACTATATTCAAGGGGTCAGAAGCAGCTATTTGTTTTATCTATTAATTAATCAAAAAAATGTATGCAAAAACTGAATCGGCTAATATATCAGTTACCAGAATTAGTAATTCCCTAATATCAGTTTGGCCCTAATGTGAATATATGTCACCGCTCTGAGTAACACCAGTTTGCAAGGTTTGTCAGCTGAAGTGCAGATTCCCTTCTTTGTTTTCAAATCATTTATTTGACCATAGCAAGCTTTCAAAATTTTACACACTGCATTATTTCTATGCAAGTGTACTCATGAATCACTGGTCTGAGATGTTTGCACTTTCCCAGGGGATGTCATATGATGATGACAATGTGACCTGCCAGTGAAAACACAACTTGTCCAAGAGGCCTTAAAATGAAAGTTCTGACTTCCTGCATCATTGCTTGCTCACAGCGGTGAGAGAGATGCCACAGACAATGCAAACGCAGACATTTTGTGTGCTTCACATGGAGAGGAGGAGGTGGGGGAATCAACTTTTGGAAGCTTCATTTACAATAAGCTGTGAGGTTAAGTAGCGTTTTGAGCAAATGCTGGGTCTGTGAGGCTGAATATCAATGGGAGGCTTAAGGGCCGAAGCAGGCACTTAATCAGGGCTCAGAACCCGAGGAGAAGAGGAAGAGTTGAGGGAAAGAGAGGGATGAGGGAATTAATATGTAGCGCACACATTAATTATGCAATCACATCCTTAATCTGTGCAGATCTGGACGAGCTTATGTTAACAGAAGCTCAAATTTACTGTAATGACAGCATATTTACATTGACTAAAACTACGAAATCAATATGTAAATGTAATGTTTGTTGTAGCTAACTGGGGAAGATTGGAAATGTGTGGAGTAGGAAGGAAGGATGCATACGTAATAGGGCTGAGCAGAAGGAGGAGAGAGATGTGTTTGCTTGTGTGTGTGAGAGAGAGGTAGAGTGAGAGAGAGCGAGAGGAAAAATGGAAAGGGGTAAGGACACATAAATAAGGATCTAGCTAATATCGTGATTATGTTTGGACACAGTCCCGAGCTACTGCTGGCAGGCAGCGAGACTCCTAAATAGACAGAGATAGAGGGTAAACTGAGTTGAAGTGTTACTCTGTCCTTCCAAGCAAAGAGGGAACATCTTATCAGTCATTTATGGCAGCCTGATGAGCCATTTGGTGTGAGTGTGTGGGTGGAATTCTGTTCAAGATTTACTTTGAAAAACCAGACCGCTCGTTGTGCTCTACAGTACAAATATAGCTACTCAAAATATCAAATGCATTCACAGGGGAAATAAACCTGCCATTCATAATGAGTCATTTCCTTGTCATTTCCCATCTGTCTGATGAGGCCGGCTGGTTGATAAATAAACAAAACACCCATGTTTCAAGTTTAATATCCCTTTGGCTCGACTGCTTCCACCACTGATGTTTTCAAAGCAGCTGATAGAGGCAGGCCCCCTCATGCAGTACAAGGTTGAAGTGTGGGTGTCTCAGTGTTTGCTTCTGCCTTCAGAGGTCTCTTTCTCGCTCAACACACACACTCGTGACATCCAGGTCGGCCTGAAATATCTCTGGAGGTACTTGACATGGCATAAGGGTGCAGGATGGAAAATGTCATTTAACTTTAAGGACAGGGAAAATGGAGCATTTTGCAGGGGAGGAGAGCAGGCTAAACAGATTGGTTTCATTCTGAGGTAAGCCCATCGCCTAAGCTGTGAGTCCCTGCGGCACAGAGCAGACTCTAGACCTTATTAAACTAGCACTGCCAGACACACGCACACACAATGTGACATGTGCCTGCAAAACACAAATATCCATACACACATACTTCCTCCTCCACTTACATACACTCCCCACCATTATTCATGTTTCTACTGCTCAGAGAAACACAAACACATAAGAACGCACTGTCTTAGTACATGCTGACTGACCATTTTAACTCCTATATGTCAGAGGAGGTCATGAGTGAGGTACACACAAGCTCTTCTTACCTCCTCCACATTTTGCATCCACAACAAAGCAGGAGGATGCGAAACCGTTCTGCTCTGTTTTGCTCTGCCATCTTGTCCCAAAGTTTATTAGCGTGCTAACTGTTACACGCTGCCACAGAGGGCTAACATGCTAGCTGTCATCCCAAAGCATCTGTGAATCTGCTTCTGGCTAGATTACCCACAGAGGACGACATAGGAGGCAGGAAGCCACCTTAAAAATACACAAAACCTAATGAATCATTTTTGCAATTTTCTAATTTCCTTTGGAGTTTAAATTAAAATAACCTTTCGTTGGCAAACATGCTTCCTGAGAGCTGAGCGCAGAGTAAACGAACAAGGGAACAGGCACCATTGAAATATTCATCAGGCCTTCATCATTTATGCAAGAGATTAGCTCCTCCTCAACACCCTCTTGTATTCACAGGCAGTCATCAACATGGCCACAGAGAGAAACCTCTTTCATAGCCGGCTTTAACACTGCAGTATCTGCACGTCACATCACTAACTAAATACCTACCTGAGAATGACTGCTGCTCTAGGAAAATCTCCCAAAGCCACAAGATTTATTTCTAATCAAACATGACAACTAAGAGGAGTTTACTCAGCAGGATCATAATGACAAAGCAGCACTGTGTAATCAGTCCGTTTGATTTAGGTGTGTGCTGCACGATCCAAGCTCTACAAAGTCATTGCCAGGGATATTACCATTTATGGGATATTTGCATTTTTACTCAGCAACAATCTGAAGCAAACAAAAGTTTGTAAAATTGAATTTGGTTTTCCACACGAAAAATACAAACTGGCAAATGTAAATCTAGAAACTAATGGTGGTGACATAAACTAATTTAAAACTTATGAGGTTTTTACAATTTCAGTGTAAGACATACACCAGATTACAATGTTACACCATATTACCCACAGTGTCTTTTCACTCCAAACAACAGTAGGTAAATGTGACTTGGTATCACTTTCTGCACATCAGTTAGGTTTATTAATTTCAAAAAAATTGAGAAGGAAAAACTAAAGCATACTATTGTTTTTTTTTGGTTTGTTTTTAAGTTACATTTTTGGGCTTTTTATGCCTTCCTTGATAGATGAGAACAGTGGAGAGGGTCAGAAACAGGACTGAGAGAGGGGGATAGACATGCAAGAAAGGAGGCGCAGGTATATTAGAGCAATACCTAACCTTAGGGCCACTTGCGCCCAAGCTTGCCATTGCTACAAGATCAGAACAAAATATTGACTTTATGGTATTTTATTTCAATGTCCGGCCACCACAGGGTGTGTTAAAGAAAAGCTGGACCTTGTGCAAAAGGAGTTGATGAGCCCTGCAGTACATTGTATACAGATTAGAAACAATAATAATAACATGTCATTGGGTAAATCCATGACTCTCTGAACTCTGTTTTAATCACGTCACACATTTCTGTTTTTTACAGTTTTTTAACATCAGGAGTGACTGTGTTGAAAATGTAGAACACCTAACAAGCACATGGCAAAATGTTTTAAAAAATGTTTTTTTGACTAGCATATTTACTTTTCTAATCAACTTAAAATACAGCCTACATAATAGAGCCTTCACACTGAGTTCATTAAGTCTTTCATCCTAACTTACCAGATTGGATTTGCTGGACTTTGTGCTACTTTTATTTGAACTCAACAAGAGCCTTAAATGAGAGGTAGTTGAAGGTTTTATTGCAGACACTGCTTTGTTCTAGCTCTGACATCACAATACTAGGTGAGGATATTTAAACTGGATGTGTGAGACACTTAGGCTATGAGTAAACAAACTTGTCTTGGATGCCTATGACAGTCCAATTCTTTTGGAACATCCTCAAACCTCTATCTCGGGGGTCATAAACTACATCTGTACAAGGACCAGATTTTGTCTTGACAGGCACTTTGGGGTCAAGACTTTTGAATTAACTCAAATAAAATAAATATTTTGGTTAGGTTAACACAGTATTGTATTAGTATTTTCTTTTAAATGTAAGTCATTTTTATGCATTAACAGTAAGATCAGTCCCCATCTCCTATGTTCAATCAAAATGTTTTAGCTACATATTTCTTAGACTGCCATGTCCTGACGCTAATATGCTGCATCCTGTTTGGTGAAAAACAAATGGATGAAACCGTTTTTTGTTTTGATTTTCAGGCAGGAGAATCACTCTCAAAGAGCAAGGAGTGAAAAGTTGAAACAGAAAACTGCAGGTTTAATCAGGCCTGGACTGATTAATACCTGCTAATCATGCCTCATATTTCCGTACTGTATAATAGCTGATGGCTAACTGGTGGATTTCTGTAAAAAAAATGGCTCAAACTCAAGTAATTCCTGATAAAACTGTTGAAATCTTGATCATTTTGGGGTTGATTTGATAGCTGTATGAGTTTAAAGACAAAAGACAACCTAAAACCACAACATCTTTTTTCTTCCGCACATTTTTGCATTTAATCATCGTTTGGGGGCCGGATGGGGAGCATTGGGCCCGTCAGTCGATGAGTGCTGCTCTATCTCGTACAAATATCTGAGGTCATCAACATTGTTAGCTGCATGAAATAAGTTCTGGAAAAATCAATATGTATTTAGAACAAGCATATCTGTGATTATTAGAGGGGCACTTATATTATGCACAACAATTTAGCTGTAAATAATCTTGTTGAAGTTCAAAGTACTCCCAGACTAGATAAGTTCCTATGAAGTGGCAGTTTTAGTTGGTATGGTAATGATGATGTATGCCTTCCTACCTGCTGACAACATGTTCAGGGGACAAAGCTTTGTCTTCTGCAACAAATACGCACACACTGCAGATAAAGTGCAAATAGCGTGGATTTTTCTGGTGTGACCACAGTTTATTTTTACAGCATACTAAACAGCTTGTCTGGTCCCGCTACAGGGGTCTGCTCCCTCTTGTTCTGTGATCTGTCACCTATCCTCTCCCAGCATGACAACAGGGTCACCACACACATACACACAAATTTATATAGAAATGCATGTGCATACACACAAAGGACCACCCACTCCACTCAGCCCCAACTATTCTCAACCAAAATAGCTGACACAGAATAATGAGCTCCTGACACCCAAAATGATATCGATAACACTCGGGGAAATGGCAACGGTGCTGCTAAAAAGACGCAGCAGTTGGTGGGGGAGTGAGAAGACGAGGAGCTGCGGAGAAGAGGGAGCGAGGGAGGGAAGACTGGGGAGATGAGGGCCATTAGCTGCCAACACAATATAACTACCACTTAGCCTAACTAGCAGGCAATGCGGCAAACTGCCAAATGACTTCTTTTACAAGTGTTCTGATGACATGTGGATGCTTGCTTGGCTGCTAACATGAGGAAGTGTGTGGAGAGTAACAGTACAGTTTCTGTTTTGAATCCACTGTCAACAAACAAACTAAGGCTGTAAGATGTGAGAGTATAAACCAGGCTGACTAATAAAGGCAATGCATCTGAGGAAGTGACACTGACAATTGTCAGAAGATCATAAATCCTGCTGTTTTGATCCAGTGTCATTTTTCTATGAAACACGGGCAGTTTATGTGAAAGACTGATGGGTAAAGTAGTCAAACACAGACTGCCATCACAAAACGAGTCCCTGGTTGTTATTACTGTTTTAGAGAATAATCCTAGACATTAAAAAAATCAATCAGTTAAACTGACATCAGTCTTTTGGATTAACATTGACATTTAAAAATAATTTAAAGAAAAAAACAGGGAAACCTTATGTCACACCAATAGGTGTTTAAGCACAGTAATAATAGTTAGGCTTTACTTTAAAAAAACGCCTGTATCACTAAATTTCTCTTCAAAAAGAGCTCTTTTAAAAATATCAACTAATATTCAACATAGATAATTCAAAGCATTTCCTTATGCATATAAAACCTTTTATTCCTTGTTGGTTATATTTTGTACTCATACACACTATGAAAAGTGCTCAATCTAATCAGTGCAAAGGGTGAAGCACTGAGCAAAAAAGGCAATTTAATAATCACAGGAGTAGCACTGTATGTTCATTCTCATCTCTCTCTATCACCACAAAATGTCTGTAATAGACACAAAAGACTCAGATATCCATATGCCATAAAACATATAACACTGATAATGCTTTAATTCTTAAAATACAAATAAGATAGTTTAAGGTCAGCCTCTGTCACCGAGGTAAAGTGAAGAGAGAAATCTACAACACTGTTTTCCAGACACTGATGAAAGGACAATCACGTATTCAGCTGCCACCTGTGATTGTATTACCGCTTTGATTTTCCTCTGAGCAGCCTGACATTTCAGAAAGAAAGGTTTGCTAATACTGCCATGGATTCCCAGAAACGATGAGGACAACCTCTAGGTGGAAAAAACACCAGCTTAATGTTTAATCTTCACAGTCACAGGATATTATCAGTTATGTTTCAGACTGATGTGTCGTGGGAAATGAAACAAATAAGTACAAAATGTCGGTATCATATTCACAGCCTGTGTAAGATGCACTACAACCTTCTGCAACAATAGCAGGCTTAAAGAACAAAGAGGAAATTATTATTTACACTACACAAAGAGGTTGCAGCAGCAGACGCTCCCTTCAAAATGTCACAATAGATGTAGGGAAATGAGTGTGCACCAGCGGGTCAAACGTTTCTTAATATTCCAATGAAATGGTATTTACAGGCTCGATTCTGGATTTTCATAAATGGACACAGACCTCCACCTTGTGGTTATTATTAGGTACTGCACTCCTTCCAATATCAACAGCATTCAGTAGTGTGTTCAGCAGAATGGGAAGAGGAGGGTGAAAACATTCAAAAAGAAGAGAAAGAGTGTTAATTGTTAAGATGAATACCTGTTTTTGCTGGTGCTAGCAGTAGCAGCAATTTCTGGGGTCAGGACATAGAGGCTGTTGTTCTTGGGCAAGTGTAAACTTCTCAGCACGGTCTGATTAAACACACAAACACACACAGGGACAACTCAATAGAATGAAGAAATTATTTGCAAATAGAATAAGTTTCTGCTTTATAAATATTATAAATAACACTGATAATAAATCATTCTGAGATGAAAAAAGTAAAAACTAGTAAAAACTAACCCCCTAACCCTAACCCTAACCCTAGAAAAGCACTCGGAGAGCGCAGACCTCCGCCATCAGCCCTATCTCCCAATAGGACAGAATCCTTTGAAAAATTCATGGATCACTCCCAAAATCTAATTAGTTCTTCCTTATGCCATTTCTGACATTTCCTGAAAATTTCATCAAAATTCGTCCATAACTTTTTGAGTTATGTTGCTAACAAACAAACTAACAAACCCTCACGATCACATAACCTCCTTGGCAGAGGTAATGATAAGTTTAAAGGCTCAAAGTCTGAGATAAAAAGTCAAACTTATTAGATCAAAAGGTCTAAACATGAAATTTAAAGGCTAAATAATGTTTTTAAAAGGCAAATGCATGAGATATAAAGTCAAAAGCACTAGTGTAAAAGGTAAAAATATAACTTAGAATTTTTAATAGTGAATCTTGAAGGTCAAAACCTGAAAAAAGTCAAAATCATATGTTTAAGTTAGAATTGTGAGACGCAAAATTGAAAATATGAAATGACAACATAAATTTCTTTTCTCACCATCCTGACTTTTAATCTAACTTCTTTAACTCTTTACTTTTTCAGATTTTTATAATTTAACAAGGATATTTTAAATTATCAAAATTAAGCTTACAAGTTTACTGGAGGAAACCTGCAGACCTCATACTGGTGGGCCAGTTATAATAGAAAGATTGTATGATCTTGCGGGCCGGATACAACTGTACCACGAGCCGGATTCAGTCCCAGGACCTTGAGTTGGACACCAGTGCCTTAGATTTAAGACGCATGACTATGGACTGTTTAGTAAGAGTAGCGTATATAATTCTAAATGAGGTTAAAATAAGAGGCAAAAGCCCTCATTAAAGACTGATCGTGTAGATGATGCCTGAAGTTCTGTCAAAAGAGAAAAATTGGGGGTGCTGGGGCTTTGCTGCTACTTTGTCATTGTTTTATAGTTTCAAAGTTTTGATTTATGGTATGTTCTGATGCCACAAGAATGTGACATAAATCAGCATCAAAGACCACACAGTCACTTTGCATGGGAAGATAATGGATACATGCATATTGTGAATTTCAGGATACATGCAGACTAAATAAAAAGTAAACAAAACTAAATATTTTTGAATAGTATAATCTCTATTATTGAGGACAGCCATCCCAAATTGCAACACAGTGTGAATTACATATACATAACTATGCCATTGCCATTGTAATCTATAATGTTGCCAGTGCTTTTGTGCATTTAAAAGAAAGTATACAGAGGACGTCTGCAATTCATGGTAATTCAAAACAAGGAATAACATAATATCTGGTGCCTAAGGCTTTTTTTGTTAAAAGAAATGTTGATTTAATTTGATTTTTGCTACAGTTGTAACTATGTTAAAAATTCTGGTAATGTGAAAACCAAATTACTAGGTTTTTTTTCTTAAAAACGTGCTTTTGACAAACATTTAGGGCACACTCACACAAGGCAATCTGTACTGTTGCCTGAGCATTCTTACACCAAAAAGGATGAGTATTAAAACCCAGTGCCAATATGGTACCGGTGCCTGCACATTCGAAACCTATCCAGACTGAGTTAAAACACAGATATCAATACTTCATTTCAGTACTCTATGACTGTGATGTGACCCCCACCCACTCCAAATGAAAGGCCAAAACACTGTTATGAAATTTGTGTGATATGCACTTTCATTTTATTTCAGCAGAGCATGTATGTCTTATCATTTTGACGTACTGAGCAATGTCTGTGCCCTGTCTGTGTTTTCCTACCAGAGACAGTCACACTGTCTGACTCATTTATTTCACTGTTTGTCTCTGATGTACCGCCATATGGATTTCATTTGAGTCTCTTTTATTAAGAAGTTACACCCATTTCCTTTTCTTATCATATGTTCAACTGGCTTTTTTTATATATTTCTTTTAATTATTTATGATAAAGACAGCGTTCATTCACCCACTGACTTTGAACACACTTTTTTCTCTTAAAAGTATACATTCAAGCATTGGCACAGTTTAAAAAGTATTGATTTACACTGGTATTGGAAAAGACCCAATCGATACCCAACCCTAATGTGAGTGTTTTGTATCATGCTCAGGCATGGTACACTCCCCTGGCCTGGCACAGATGGCAGAGGTGGGCTTTAGCATTTTACAATTGCTTGTGCATGTGGAAGTGTTGCATAATTGATTCAATACAACCGTTCCTCTGGACAATCTTTTTAACAATAGTGGAGTGTTATCTGAACTGACAAAAAAAACTAAAAATAAGCCAAGTGAGCAAAGTTGCTGTCATGTTGGCTGTATATTTTATTTTTTCCACTGTGCCAACACTGTAAGACAGCATGTCTTGTTAACTGTTATAGTAAGATTTGATGGCCTATATGTGCTCAGGTCAGGCTTGAGTGCAGAACAGCAGGGAACTTGGGAGGGAGGACAAGCGTGCTTCAAACACAGTACAAAACAACTGGCCTTAGCATGTGTGCACCCTTATAAAGCCTATAAAACTTACACTATCAGATACATCTCCACTCTTCCATCCTTTCAGCTGCATTTTGGACACTGGAACCCCCAGCTCTGTTTCCAGGATTTGTTTGATTTCTCCTGTAGAAAACATTTACAAAGTTCAGGGAAAAATTGAGCCCACGTGTAAAGAAACAGGTCATGTGATATGTTGAGTATTATAAACAGCTTTTCATGTCATTACTTATGGTGCTCACCAACTGTGCTGCCTTCTTCCAGTACCAGCTCTACAGTGCGCTGTCGGTACTCCACCCTGAAGTTGAGCATCCGGGGTTGACGCTCTACAATGTGTCGGGAGGAAGAGTTGCTGGGACAAAAAGCGGAGGACGACGGAGGAGAGGAGGATGAAGACGATGAAGAGGGAGGAGGGATGGTGCCTCCTGCTGCTGCATCAGCTGCTTCTGATTGGCTATGGGGTCCATACATGCTGGCCTGGTTTGCCTCATTGGAAAAGTTACTGCACAGAGTTATAAAGGTTAGTGATGGCAGTATGATTGCTGAGTTTTCATATAAAATCTTTAAATTGGTCATTTACACGGTCAGTACCATGGACAGAAGACACCAGACAGGCTTATATTTGTGGCTACATAAAACTGATCTTTAGCCTGTTAAAAGAACAAAGCGGGAACTGCAAGACAAAAATTATCCCAACAACAAGCGTCTTTCCCTCCCATCCTTATTTACAATATATCCTCATGCTCTATTATGCTATTGTCTTGTGGCTGCCTCAGTGTGTGACCCATGTTTAACACAACACAGTAAATTTCTTTGTGTTCTAATCATGAACAAAGTCTGCCCTTTGTTCCATGAAGTGAAACCAGCAACTATCTCACAAGAGAGTGTGCCAGACTCAGGCTTTTTTTTTTCCACAAAGGCTTTATTCTATGTTGCCCCACATGTTGAAGAGGCCACTGTCCTGATGTGAAATTTGGTGATCAACAACCACAAAAAAAATCCCCGAACAAGCTGAGTCAGTGTGGTGGGAAATCACCTCAGCCATCTCAACTTCACTTTGCTCCAACTGAAACATAATGACAAATATTTCACTCTAAAAACAGTGCATCTAGGGTAGACTGATCTCTGGGACATCGAGGAGTCATCATATCTTAATGTAATTAATAGGGTTGATGACAATTTAATCCTTTTTGGTCACATAAAAGGGGGAGACAATCACCTGAAATCAGGAAATGGCATACAGGAAATACAAATTATGAAAAGAAAGGTCTACCATATGAATGTGTATAAATATGTGGCACATTAGTTTGAATCACTGTGGGAGCAAAAAAAATATATATAATTCTCAGTATTTTACTCCACAGAGCCAAAGAAAAACAAGATGGATCCTCCCAAGAAGAATCCACCTCTGTGAAAACAAATAGTTTGTGGTTTAGCTCTCACTATCAGGATCAGCACTTTCTTCCATACTTGGCACAGCAACTCAGAAGACCGTTAAATTGTCCGTTGTTGCCGTTTGGGGATTACTTCCGCAAGTAGATGGCACTGTTTCTATGAGGTGTCCCAAAGGAGACAATAACAAACCACAAGAACAGTGATCAAGTTCAGTAGATTATTTGACATTTTCATCAGAAAATGACCAGAAGAATTTTGCTTAACAAAGCCTGCTTTTTATAATTCTCAACCTGCTTACTAGAGAGGACACAAGGGAAATAGATTTCAGCAGCACTGGAGTAGACTCCAACTGGCTCCAGCTCATGTCACGTCATCAGACTGTTTATTGGGCTACCCCATCCTACTCAGAGCCATGCCAGCCTCTTAGTAAATGTGTTGGCTGCTGGTCACGCTGCCAGCAAGCCTCCATTCACAGCTATGTGTGCCCTCGAGAAACACCAGCAATATTCTCATGGCCCAAGAACCTGAACCAAATTTAACCGCACGCTTGTCTGTGCACAAATGCACACAAGCGTGCACACAAAATAAAACGGTTTAACAGAAAGTCTCCAGTTTGAGTGGGTTCAGATCAGCTCATTGCATTCACAAGTGTAAACTAACTGTTGAAGGAAAGCGAAGCGCTCAAAGCCTCTTAAAGAAACCTTTTCAACTCAGAAACTGTTTACAAGTCCCTTCTTGGCAGAAAGATGCTTGCAGTTGCAGAGTCTTTTCTATTATTTCTTTATCACACAGTTTCCATGCTAGGAGCAATAACCTCCAACTCTGTAACACTTGTTTAAGCATCGAATTGAAACATGCATTTAAGCTGTCTATCAAACAATGCTTTCTCTATAATAAGACATTCACATGTGCTTCATGGAGGAAGCAGGTTTTACAAAAGAAACATCAGTTTGGCAAGTTGTGTCCAAGCATATCTAGTGCATTTACGGTCTAAGTCAAAATGATGGGGACATCAAGACTCTGAATCTCCAAGATCATTTTGCCTGATCATCAATGTCTTTCTTTGAGCATAATCAGGTGGTGGTTTCCCATTCACTGCCCTGTTTGAGAGTTGCTTCACTTGCATATCTGCCCCTTGATGCTCAATACTGTAACAGCTGCTCCCATACTAACTACTGAGATTTCTTGTCATCCTTTTGGTTATCATCATAGCATGCCAGAAATGACAACAATGCGTTGTCATTTGTATAATACATAATCTAAGGTACCATTCAGTGTTAAGCAAACATTAGAAGAGTGGTAATTACCTTTGTATAATTCCATTCTCTTGTGGTATAACTCCATTGATGGCTGCCTGTAATGAAAGTGGAAGTGTATCATGCACTGTAATATAAATATAATTTTCCCATATTTTCACATGTAGAACTAAAAAAACACTCCTGATATCCAAACTTCCAATGATTTGGTTCTGGACCAACTGCTGTGAATACAAGAACAAAATCCTGCATATTGTAAATAGTGATTAATAACATAAAACTCAACCTGATATAATATGCTGCACATAAATGATGATTTCTAAATCTACTGAATATGTTCGAAGGATATTGTGATGCCAGGATGTTGCAAGCAAGGTCATCCAAAAGCCAGCCCATGTATAACTTGGTAAATTTTGCAAATTTACTAAAAGCACGTGTTTGTTTACAACTTTCTGGGTAAACCTATAAAAATGCGGTTAAAAATAGAAGGTAATTTTAAATAGCAAGCTGATTAGTACAAAAAAGCTGAAAGGACACACTTGACAGTAACAACTGTCAGCACTGAGCTTTTGTTTGAAGGGACAATTGATTGGATTCACTCGAACACTCACTATTCATTTCAGCAAAGAGGGTAAAATAGAGTCAGCTGTTATGTGCGAGCAAAATCACCCTCCTCAACCCTTTCATTCTGAGGGGATGAAATATATAAAATGATAAAATAACTGAAATAGAAGGAAAACAAACATTTGTGCAAAGCCTTCAGATTTTTTCCCTTTGTTTAACGGTAGGATTATCATTTCAATGTTTAATGTCAGTCACATTGCTTCCATTAATCACGACGAGACAAGAAGGCAGGAGAAGTGCAAATATGATGAATGAAGAGGCTAGATTTTATTGGTATGATCCACTTAAAAGGACATTTGAAAAGAATAAAACCGTTATAATCTGATGTAAAACAGGAAACAAGCTTTTCAAGCCTGGCTGCTGCTACCCTTCAGTAACAAGTTCCCTTTATACAGTGAATATTTTTTATCATACAGATGCAAAACAAGACTCTTCCTATAGATCAGGGGTCATCAATTACATTTGTACCGGGGGAAGATTGACAGGCACTTTGGGGGCCAGACTTTCAAATTACCTAAAAAAAAATAGTATGTTATTGTATTGGTATTTAAATTTTCTTTGAAAGTGTCACTCATTTTTAAGCATTAATGGAGAGATCAGTCCCTACTGCCTATGAGCAATTGAAATAATCAAGCCACATATTTCTGGACTGTCTTGTTGTCCATCACTAGGTTTGATGCTGATATGCAGCATCCTGATTGGCAAATAACAAATGGAGGAAACAGGTCTTTTGTTTTGATTCTCATACAGAAAAATCCCACTCTCTACGAGCAGGAAGTGAATCGTTGATACTGTGAAACTGCAGATTTAATCAGGACTGGACTGAAAAGTATAAGTTTGTTATGCATCATACATGCTTATAAAAGCTGATGGGTGAATTTTTGGGAAAAAATGGATGAAACATTAAGTCATTCCTGGTAAAACTGTTGCAATCTTTGTTGTTTTGGTGTTAATTTCATATCTTAAGGGATTTAAATACAAAAGATAACCTCAAAAGCACATCTTGTTTCCTACTCACATTTTCTGAATTTAATAGTCTTTTGGGAGCTTTGGAGGGCCTGATATGGCCCCTGGGCCATCAGTTGGTGATCACTGCTAGATTGTTTTATAGTGTTCTTTCTGTAGATAAAAGGATGTCATCAGCAGTGCTTGGGGTTTTTGTTTGTAACACACTACTGTACCGTGTTTCTGTCACCAACTTCAGCAATCATATTAGCATTTCTAATCGAATACCTATCATGTTTCTTACAATACTTCTAGTTCTTGAATTCTCTGTATAACAGGACAGAAAACCAAATGTTATTTCTCATGCACAACTATGCAACCCTCGTCTGACATGACTCATGCTACATTGGCTTGAGTCCATGTTGTTAGAGGGAAACAAAAATAGTGGAGCGGTTCAATTCATGACAGCTTTTTTAGGCTTGGAAATGTGAAGACTACTAGTGATGCACCAATTGTGAAAACTGGGACCAATACTGGTATTAAAAATCAATCGCGGCCAATGCCTCAAGTGGTTTTTCACTGCTTCTTTGGGTGTGAGACTCCCAAAATGTCAACATTTTTCCTCATGTTTGATTACAAAACAGAACAGACTTCGTCCTGCAGGTCACTTCTTCTACCCCGTAAAAAATGTCTTATTTGCTTTGGCAGTTAGGTGTGATAGATGCCAGCATTAAGCTGACTGGACCTAACAGATAAACTTCGACCACTGATATCTGTTTATGCCACTAGTTTTTTAAATCCAGAGCATAAAAAGAGATATTGTCTGTGTCCTCCGTATTAGATTCTGCATTTCAGCACTGATGTGGGCATGTGTAAGGTTTAACTTGATATTTCTGATTAGCACTTAAGTGACAGTGCTGGGGAAGTGACAGATAGATGAAAAAGGTAATGTAACTAGCAGTATGGCTAGTTACTTTCAGCAGTGATTAAATAAGCAGTATTATGTGTTTTTTTTTTTTTTTTTACTTTTCAAATAACCACTTCAACACAGGTCATTAACAGGATATCAAACCAAGACAGACAACTCAAGTTTAATAGTAGTCATAGCTTATGATAGCTGGAATCAGTTGTAGTGAGGTGCAATGTTTAGAGAGATAATGGAGTAGTTGAACAATCTCTGCTAAACAATACTCTTGGGAAAACACCTTTCTGGGGGAATGATTTGGAGGTATAATTTAATTATTATGCCAGTTCACACCTATGTAGACAGACTAGTTGTTTTTGGTGTTTACAAAAACTACCAGCTATTGCAGGGAGACTGCAAGTCCTCAGGTTTACAGGTGCAGTGATTCAAGGCCCCACCATCTGTGCTGCCACTGCTGTCTGCTTTGAACTCCCGCCAGCATCTGTCTAAATATAGACTGACCCTTTCTGACATGCACTGCGAGCTAAAGGGTTCCCTGTCTTTGACACATAATGAGTTAATACAAGTCTGGCTGAATACTTTCTCTCTCACAATGTCTCTCATCTCAAAATTCAACCAACATAACCTACTGAGATGCATTTTCTGTCATAGTCGCTGCATCAAAGGAGGCAGAGGTGTAGATGCTACCCGATCAGCATGACATCCTTCAGGGTAAAATAAAGATTATTTTTCTTTAATAACATTACACAGAGTGTTGGTTATTTGATGTTTACTGCTCTCTTGAACTCGTTCTCTGGATTTGCTGTCTGTCAAAGAGCAAAGCCCAAAGCCTGCAGATAATGAACTTACCACTAAATCCCAGTTATTAAGCTCTAACAGAGTGATTGCTTCTGCAATGTTGTCGATTCCAGTGCAAGCCTGTGAGAGGAAAAAAACAAGACAAAGGAAACCATATCAGAGAAAGCCATATATGAGATGCTGCAGCAGTTTGTTTCATGATATGGTACCGCCCATCCTGGCAATATTTGGTAATGTTGGTAAAGTAAAGTAAGTAAAGTAAAAAAAAGTCTAAGTAAAAAGAAAAAGAAAAAGGCCAAATGTTTCCATAGCAGATATCTTTGACTAAACAAAACATTTTAGAATGACATAAAAAGATTACTGTTCAGCAAAGTGGATGAGGCTACACCAGTGCTAGTTAAAGGTGGAGGTATCTTAAATGTATCCTTTCATGCTCTTCCTTAATTAAAGAGGAAACAGCTCAAAGTCAAACGCATCCTGTTACTTACAGTCACTAGTAAGAGAATCAAAGCAAATTCTCTGATAAATCGCCAGCAAAGCAGTGTCCTGACACCAGTATTTTTCCATATTCTATGGTGAGATTATAGATATACTATCAGAGACACAACAGAGTGTCTTAGTAGATGAAGTTTACTGACATTAACTCTTGTTACTTTAATAACAAAGTTCTTTCAGCAACACCCAACTAAAACAACATGTATATGCTTGGATATTTGGATGATACTACTAATCTACATTTACTTTAAGGGATGAAAGAACTCTTGACCTATTAGAGATAAGTGCATTCACACACTTCCAAACCCTATCTTTAATCGAACACAATTGAAACTAAAAATAATAGCATTTTATTTAGAGCCAATGCAACACCTAACCTAAAAGTACTAAAGAATGACAAAGGACCATTTCAAGTGCACCAGGCTAACCATGCCAGACCTTCATAAAAATGTTTAACCTTTTATTCCTTTAAAGTCTATATATTTAATTTGTATATGATTAGTTTTCTCTGAAACATTTAGTTTTAAAATGTTTTATAAAAAACTTTTTCACATCAATGAAGAAAAAACACTGAAAGCACCATGTAACTTTACTTTAGAAGAGGTGCCATCATAAGCAGCCAACAAAAAACCCACACAAACAAACAAAACCCATAAAAATCCATTTTAAGGTTCAAGCTTTTGTGATTTAAACACAGAAATACAATGCAGGCTTTTGATGTTCGTTTTAAATCAATGTTCTTAACCCAAATATGCATGTTTTTGCTATTGCTGGACAATAGACTCAGATGACTTTGGTGAATTTTTTGAGTCTGCTGGTAATCTTGTTTTAAACTTTTGCTACTTACCCTATGTTTCATTCTGTTTATTAATAACTAAGTACTAACCACTGGTAGGAAACAGGATATTTAGATGGCTTTTTAACCTCTTTTATGTTAGTTTGACTTCCCCTTGTTAAATCCATAAGACATTGTTGTTTCAGGTAAATTTCTGTGTTCCATTTTTGTTTCATGCACAACATCTCCCAACTTCACTGTGCTCAACTAGACTCCCTACAGAAGTGAAACACTAAAGTATATACATTATGACAAGTTACTGAACAATCTGAGCTGCCATGTTGGAAAAACCCTCCAATGAAGCTGTATCATCTATTTTAACCTTGGTAGGAAAAAAATAAATCAAATGTGCAAGCACTGTATGGGTCCTAAAAGATATGAAACAACACTTGGGAGTCATTTTCAATGGAGCTAAGACCCCAACCCCTATGAGTTAACTTTAAAATGCAATATATTCAGACAGTATACAGTTCATCTGGCTTTGATGCTGTGCTGTTACAAATAATGTCAAACCTAAGCATCTACATTTCTTGGCCCTATTGTCTAGTGTTACTGACTTATACTTAGATGCTTAAAAATAAGGGTACAACATCACATCCTTGATTTCACACCAGAAAGGAGGCCTTATGTTATCCTGTTACTAATGTCAGTAAACATGATTACAGATAGAGTGATGGATTTCTGCTGATGTGTAGAAATGAATTATTTAAAAACATTTTCTTCCTTTTACCATCAAAATATACCGTTCTATAGACATATTTGGGTAAAAAGCTAGTCTCTTTTAGGGAACAGACAGTTTGTGATGATTGTTTCAAAATCTGACGAGACAACAGGCAGTGTGTAAACAAGTTGACAGCGCCATGGCTCTTTTATTTAGCCAACTAGGTTTTCGTTACCTGTCAAGCAGGCAACTTCACATACACGCAGGATACACATTATTCAGCCGTCTGGGCTGTCGGTGGGTATCTAGTTATTGAGGCTACAGCTTCTTATTACGTTCAGAATCAGTTAGCAAGCTGTCAGGTTGCTAGCTTAGTGAGCTAACCCATGAAAGCAAAGCTCAGCTCAGGTCTACTGTTTACGGCGTCAGTCAGGTCTTGTGCACTGCTGTGGACTCTGACCAAAAACATTGAACAACGCTTAATAGAACACTACACAAAATAGTAATGTCAAACAAACCTGAAAGTCGGCAAGAATCATTTCTCTGTCCATGTTGCTATCGCCGCTTTCGGAGGCCATGGCAATGACTGGCTAAAAGCAATGCTTCTTCCACTGGCTCTCGTCGCTTTCTCGCCTCACAGAGGGACACTGAGTGTTAATAAAATACTTTACTAAGACAAGACAACCAGGAAGAGGTTGGCAGTCTGGATATATTACTCCTTATCCGGATCAAAGACCTTCAAATAGGCGAAATTCAGGAAAGTAACGTTTCAGTCTTCAGTTATCTCATATCAGTATTGTCATCTCCATTGCTTTACGGCTGACGTAAAGCGGATGTGTGTGTCGTGAAACTCAAGCGAGGACGCGAGGCATTTCAAATCGTTCACATTCCACGAGTCACGAAAACATAACCGTTTGTCTTTACAAACTGAAGACACTGAAAAGACCATATCTACATTTTAATATAATAATTCTCTAAAGTCCATACACAACTTCTAACTTAAGTTTGGGTAGTAAAGTTTGGATCTCATTTATCTATGTGCTTCAAACTGAAATTAAGATAAGCCTACCTGTTAGCTATATTGACTTAAAATATATAACCTTTGACTGGCAATGCAGCTTTAACCCAATTGGTTTATCGCTCCATTCACACTATAATGAAGGTTGCTCTAAAGTCTTCAAGACACAGACAACTTGCACCTTACCACAAGCAAGGCCGTCCATAAGGGGGGATAAAGAGGAGATTCTTGGGGCCAAGCCAAATGGGGGCCCCATAGAGGTCAGCAAAATCATGGTCCACTGTAAAGTTAAGCTATGATAACCATATATAATTTTATACCCGAATAATAACCACTTTTATCAAAGCAACAAATATTTTTAGAATTTATTTATGCCATAATATAGTCTTCTTCAATCTGTAAACCTATTTTCTTAAAACAGAATGAAAATGAGTTTAAAGTGGCAAACCAAAAAGTGAAATGCAATTAGAATTGGCAAAATTGTTGTACAAAGTGGTGGAAAGGGTTTAATAAGTGGCAAAATGGATTAAAAGTGGCAACATGGGCAGAAAAGGTGGTGAAATAGGATTAAAAAGTGGCAAAATGGGTTAAGGGAGCCAAAAAAAATGGCCTAAAAGTGTCAAAAAGCAGTTAACAGTGGCAATAACAGGCAGGAAAAAGTGTTATAAAGGGGTTAAAATTGGCCACATAAGTTTACAGTTGATTTACACTGAATGATTTCAGATGGGTTAAAAACAAATAGTAGAGCAAAATGCAGTTCAAGTTGACAAAAACTGGCAAAAAACGTGGTAATAAGGGGTTGATAGTGTCAGAACTGGGTTAATAAAGGCAAAAATATGTTAGAAGATAGCAACAATAGGTGGAAGGGATCAAAAATGTTATTTGAATTTGCAAAAACTGGCAGCAAAAGTGGTGACAAGGAATAACAAGTGGCAAAATGGGCTAAAAGTGGCAAAAACGAGCAGAAAAGGTGGTGAAATAGTATCACATAGTGCCAAAAATGGGTTAATAGCAGCAATAACAGGTGTACAAGTGGTATAAAGTAGTTCCAATTTGCAAAAATAGGTTTACACTAGGTTTACATTGAATAGTTTTACAACTGGTTTATAAAATGGATACACCTAGAAGCAAAATTCAGTTATAGTTGGCAAAAATGGGCATAAATAGTGGCAAAAAGTGGCACAAGAAAGGGGCAAAATGGCTTAAAGGTTGCAATAATGTCTGAAAAGATGATGAAATGGGATTTGAAAGGGGCAAAAATATGGGGTGATTCAAATGGGTTAAATGTGGCACAAAAATGAGTAAAGGTTGTGCAAAATTGATGACAAAATACTAATAAAAGTGGCAAAAATGGCCAAAAAGCAGCTTAAAGTGGTGGCATAAATTATTAATGTCAACATAGACCTCAACCATAGCTTGATGTACTTTTCAGCTCCAAAATGAGGTTACTGTTAGCCAGGATGCTAGTTCCAATGCTACTGATCCAACACATACATTGACACTATCAATAAATCACAACTGAGGGCCCATTCTCTTTGTTTGTCATGGGCCCATCCAACTCTGCGGGCAAGCCTGCCCACAAGTCATGTAGTCCATTTCGCTAGAGCACTTCATGTTGTTGATAAAAGTCTGATAATGTGTTAAATATAATTCATTAACGTGTTGGCCTATGCCTATTTTATAGGGAGACTCGAAATGTAATCCACAGACACCTGCTCAGAAATGGAGGCTACATTGAGGCTTTGGGGGTCTCCCACTAGAGGGCGCCAAATGACATGAAACGAAAGGCGGTATCCCTTTTTTGCTTCGTCATAATATTCTGATGTTTCAATGCTGGAGTAAAAATTTAAATATAAATAGGGTACGATGTTTGTTGAATTCGTATCTTTCTGAAATAAACTCTCTTTCACTTTTCTATAAATTATACGGGCACAAATATAACCGTTGTAGCATCACACTTCCAAACCTCCATGTTCACGCCCCTTTATAAGCTTCATCCAATCACGCTATCTCATCTTTTTGGCAACATTGTTCAAAAATTATTTACTCAGCCCATCTGTGAGGACAAACAGTATGCTCTTAACAGCTTTATCTACACATCTAACGAACCTCGCATGTGACAGCATGGCGCTGACTAAAATCCAACAGGATCTGCATCGTGTTTGGACCTCTAGTCTGCAGGTCTGAAAGACTTTTTGAATCGGACTTTATTGTGGCAGACAGAGGCTCGTGGAGGATTTACCGTTAGGGTAGGTTTCCTTTCAAGAGACAGAGGGGGATCGTACTGCCTCTGGGCGAAACGGCCTATTTCGCTTGATTTTTTCAGCTCGTGAAGAAGAGTTACCGTTAATAACAGGATGGTAGCCAAATATGGGAACGCCTATTTTATTATTTGTTTTGTAATTTGGTGTCTGTTGGCGGAAGTTACTCTTAATAGGCATACGTGTAGCCTAAATTTAGCAATTGTATGAAACGTTTGCATAGAATAATTATTATTTCTAATAGTTCGTATTATTTTTAAGGATTTCGTCATGGCAGGAATTCCACGAAAAATAGATTGTGGCAGCTACGGTTTAACAGTAAATATTTTTGTAAATAAAAAAAAAATCGGATAGATATAACATTTAATTACTAAAGTGCCCTATTTGCAGTCTATATCAAATAAATTGAAAATGTGTTGGTCTGTTGTAGAAATATTGAAAGTAAATATCACTTGACTGTGTGTGCTGCCAGATGGTGCTCTAACAACACGAAGCTATAAATGTTAGCAAGTTGTTGTCATAGGCCTTTATTTCTGACCTTAAATGCATTGAACAGAATTGTTTAAAGTATGCTAGTCACTCAGAAGCTTTAATGCAAAAGTGAGCACTAACATAGGGTTATTCTAATGGGCAGTCAATAAGTTATAGTGGTGATTTTTCTGTTGTGGTATCTGTAAGATGACCTTGATTTCCTAAATGCACCCTTAAATAAAATATATCATCATTAAGTAGTATACTTCATATATTTAAGTAACTCCACACATGTGTGTTTTAGTGGTAGAGGTCAAATAGTGCAGAAAAGTGTAGTGTAGTGTAGTGTAACTTATTAAAGGAAATTAAATAGTCAATACTGTGTTATACTTTCTAGTTAGTTACCATTTTCTCTAAAATTCATGTCTGAAATGATATGAAATTGTGAAATGATTTAAATCTTTATAGAGGTGAATAAATACACAATAAACAATGTCAGGGCCAGGCTATTTCACAATACACAGTGAGAAGAAAAGTTGGAAGAAAGGCCAGTTGTGCTGCACATTTGTAGCTCTGAGGACCTCACTGGCAAGCTTTAATGTTTGTTTTTTTTTTTTTTTGTAGATGCCCGAGAAATAATGACCCACAGAGCAATATGGCCGTATTTTCTCCTTGGTGTTGATGGGTCATCTAAAGGTATGATGTAAGGGGAGGGTGGTGCTTCAGAGAGATATAAACCACATTGTCTCCTGGATCAAGGCGATTTTCATCCATCTTGTCAAGAACACCGGATTCCATTTTAAAATAGGTTTTTTTTTTCACAAGAATGGCTGAAGTGTCAGTAGCAGACAAGCTCTGCAATGCCTGTGCCAGTGGAAATACAGCTGATGTGCTGTTTTTGATAGAAAATGGAGCAGATGTTAATGGATTAAACTCTTTCAACAGAACTCCTATTCAGGTTGGTAAAATTGTCATATATGTTTGCACTGATTCTACGGTGTTCTTGTGCTTTTCTGTTTTGTTTTTTTTTTCATGTGTCATGGTGCTTTCATTTCTGCTGTACTTGTGTTGTTTTTTTCTGCATTTAAGTGGCCGTGCAGCTATCTGGTAAACATCAGTGTTTTTGAAAATGTGCTGTACAAATGATAGAGACTGTATTGGCTTTAGCTTCTTTTGAAGTGATTTGGGGGAAAATTTAACTGCTCATTCTTACTGAGTAGGCTATAGACTGCAGTGTGACAAGGCACATGTCTGACTTCCTCATTGAATTATGTTGTTGGGAAGATAGGTTATAGCATTTTTCATTAACTGGAATATTTTTTCTTTGTTGTAATTAGAATAAACTAGTTTTTGAGTTAAGAAATCTGTATACAGAAGTCAGAGAGAAGTTTCAACTTTGTAGCATAAGCTCTCTGATCTAAAAAAAAAGGCTCATACTCAAATCACTTAGAGAAACATTTTAAAATCTATAGTTTTGCCAGCAAAAATCATTTAACTTGTACTACAATATGCAAAGAAATAAAGCTGCATCAATTTGTTTTAAAGGAGCAATAAAGTGAGTTTTATTTTTAGAGCAGTTGTAGCAAATCTTGATCTTGAGAAAGAAATCAATCAAAAACAATTCTGTAGGTGTGTAATATTAAAGGAAATTAATTCTACATAAAAAAGCTGCTTTTAAAACTGATATGGGCCTAGTTTGAGGTGGAAAAGCAGGCTAACAAAGACACGATTACAATGAGGAAATGGCATGAGCAGGCACTTTCATCTTCATATTTAATGTAGGCCTTAAGAATATTTGCTCTTAAGTTCATCTAAATGAAGTCAGAAATAATCATAATAATATTCTAAAGGCAGTGGTCGATAATTTCAAGGTTGAGACATTTTGTCACTTGAACCTACCAATCTAATTCATAAAGAAGATTGCATATGCAGAAGCTATTTTTTGTGCCAGTGTTGAGGGGAAAAAGCTATATAACCATGCTCTAAGCTTAGTTTTAGTCTACAGCATAGACTACATTATTATTCACGTGAACGCTCTGTAAATGAGTACGATTTGCAAACAATAAAATGCAGAACATTCTAGAACCTGTAAATAAGTTCCAGTTGTTCTTGCTTGTCTCCTCCTTCAGCATCTTAATCTTGTTTTTTGCGTCTCCACCTCCGCTGTCCTTGCAGGTGGTGAAGTTGGGGAAACCGTCTCTAGTTGAGGTCCTCCTTGAGGCAGGGGCAGACCCCAATATGCCTGACCCGGTCCTTAATCTCACGGTGACCCACGACGCCGCACGCGATGGCCACAAAGATACTGTGCGCGTGCTGTTGGACTATGGCGCAAATCCGAACATGGTGGATGATCGAGGTAACCTGCCGCTTCATCTGGCAGCAATGGGGGGTCACCTGGAGTTGACCCAGCTGCTGATTGGATGCACCCTCGACCCTCAAACCCGCAATGGTCAGGGGTACACTGCCGCAGAGCTCGCGCAGCACCACGGGAAGACAGACGTCTTCAGTTTCATCCAGCACTATTTGGGCGCACGTGAGTCTGGATTATTAGTTGTTTTTACCATTGTCCCTCAAAAAGTTTTCGTTGAACCACTGACGTAACATTTGATGATTTTCTTCAAAGACAGAAAAAATGCAATGAACCGTTAACGCAAATTAGGAAAAATGTAGAGCTTCAAACTTGGACATTCAAAACGAAAACGCAGTTTAAAGTAAAATAACCCCGAGTTTAAATATTTTCCCAAAATAAAACTGCTAATGCTACGTTGCCTGAATATAGGATAGATACACTTGAAACCAGCTGTTGTGTACTTGCGACGTGGGGTTTTTTTTTATGAGCGCCCGACTTTAGGCCCCATACAGCTGCAGTGATTACTACGCTCAGACCAGTAGGCCCTGTTTTATAGCGCACAATTTGTGCAAATTTTATGGTAATCCTGTGTTTAAGATGTTGTCATAGTTACAAAAAGTAAGCTAGAAGGACAATACAACTAATTTGCCCACAAAAGTCAGTATTACCAGTAGACTAAAAGAAAAATGAGCCACTTTAAGGAGAAAGCGTAATTCGTATAGCCCACATAAGGACATAGCATATAGCACAACATAGAACATAATATTCACAATATAATAAAGAAATGTAAATATTTATAAAGTGCTTTTAAAAGTGAAAACATCTTAAATGATAGTGTATAATACGATGTGGTGGAACCAAAAGAAACTTTAATCCCAATAACAGGCTACTTCCTGATCTCAAACTGCTATCTAGGATTTTTTTTAAATTATCAGTTCATTTAATACATCTTTTTGCCTTACATTAATATGGGATGAAATACCTCCTGTCTTAGGTTGTTCAAGACTTTTTTTTTTTTAACATTTTATTGTTTTTTACTACTGGACCAATTACTCCATGAACTAACTGCACAAATCCTGGGAAGTACTTCTACTTCTCCCTCTCTTTTTAAATAATGAAATTACAAAATGAGAGTAAAGAACAGGTATAAGCCTTATTCAGGGCTGTACACAGGGTTTTAGAAATATTTAGGTCATAGAAAAAAAAGACCTTACTGTGAAGTCTTGGGGGTATGCTTCCACTGAAAATTGTTTTAATTTCCCTGATCCAAATATGTAGCTTTTTTTTTCCATCTTAACACACAAGATTGTACTGATCATAAACATAATGCTATAAACATCAGATTTGGGGTTAAAGCCGGAAATCTGATGTCTCTAGTTTAAGGCATGTATTATTTACCTCAGCCAAGTGTTGGGAAATTTTTTTAGCTTCAAAGTTTTATTTCCTGTTTTGCAGTGTATTTTGACTTTTTTTATTTATTTATTTATTTATTTTTAACTTAATATACAGTAAATTATTAGTTAGGTTTAAATCAAATTTCTCAAGTTAACTATTTCCCCATTTTTGGAGTCAATTATGTTTTAGACTAAATAGCCCTCAAACACCTTTGGACCCTTTTCTAGAGTCTAACACTTCCACATGGGTCTACCCAGTCTATATCATGTTTAGAAGTTTAATTTCCTCTCTCAAAGATCATATTTTTATTCTACATGATTCATGTCTGACTAAAGTGATTTAAACACAGACCTAACTAAATGTTTGGATTTTTCTACAACCTTAAACTAAGGGTAATTGGCCTCCTGTTTGGACACAGACTTGCTTATATAGATAAATCAGAGATTTTAACATGAACTTTACCACAGAAAAAGGAGCTTCTTATGGATCCTAAAGAAAATCAGGGGACAGTTAAAGGTAAATGTTTGTTAGCACAAGGCTCAGATGAGCTGTCTGTGAGTTTTTAAAGTGACATAAGACATTAAGGAGCAGTGGTGGACTTAGTTTACATGTGTTAGTACATGTGTGACAGAGTGAGCCAGGGTCAGCAGCATCACTGAGCAGACTCACAGCTTACAGGATCAGATGGATCACTGTTTATCATATTGCTAAGAACTCAGAAGAAAACTTTAACAAAGGTGTGTTGTCTGTAGCATGCCAGCTGCACGTTTATTTCCTCAGCTGTGGCTTAGAGCTGTCTATATTTAGCTTTGTATAGAAGTGTTGACTCTGTGTCTGAAAACGAGAAAGATACAGGCAGACACAAAACATTAATAAGCTGTGGGCCATATTAACATGCTGAATGTTGGCTGGAAACTAAATCATACATTAGAAACTTTACTTGTTTCTGCTCTTCTCTTTGCTGAACGTTTCTTCCTTCAGCTTTTGTTTACCTACCATGGCCTCTGCATCTACAAAAGATTGCATACTGACAACAAGAACATTCACACATCTAATCAATACTGTTATCAGAAGAGAGATGTTCTGCATTTTATTTTATTTTCATTTGCCACAGGAATCTAAAGTTATTTTAGGTTTACAGCTGAAAAAAATAACAAGGTCCTGACCACGGTGACCTAAATGGTAGGTACAGCTATGGTCTTATTGTATGACTTTTACATTACATTAAACCCACAGAAGACCATTTAGAGGACTTAACACTTTTGAACTGCTTGACCAAACACTATGTTTTACTTTATTGTATGGGTTTTAGGTAATTGAAAATCAAAGTTCCTTTTGGTAAAGAAAAATCTTATGACTCATAGTAGAGCAGAGTACTTCTAGTATTGTACAAACATGATGAAGTTATAAGATAAGACTAGAAAAGCACTTGGAGAGCACAGACCTCCGCCATTAGCCCTATCTCCCAATAGTAAAGAATCCTTTAAAAAAAATTCCTGGATCCAGACAGTTATCCGGATCAATCCCAAAATCCAATCAGTTCTTCCTTATGCCATTTCTGCCATTTCAAAAATTTAATCAAAACCTGTAAATAGGTTTTTGAGTTATGTTGCTAACAAACTAACTTACAAACCCTACCGATCACATAACCTCCTTGGCGGAGGTAATAATCCTTTATTTATCCCTTAAAGGGGAGATTTCCAGTGTTACAGCAGCAAAAAGGATAGCAGCACACAACACACTGGGCATACCATGTTAAAGACAATAATATAATAAATAAGATTCCATTCCTTTATCTAGGCCATGAGCTAGGAGCACTCAGTGCACCTAGGAAGAAAGTACTAATGAATCAATTATTGCTCCAGGGTATAATGAAGACAGAAATAATGCACCAGGATAAAAAAAAATAGCTGGGCTGTATCATCACGGTTTTTGGAGTGAGAGATTTTTTGTAGTCCATTTACTGCGAGCAGGCTTGATTAAACAGTCTGACTACAGCAGGAAAAGAAGGAAGGACCTACGGTACCTCTCTGTGACACACTGGAGATGAAGAAGCTGGTTGCCGAAAGAGCTGCCCAGTGCCGTTACTGGGCCATATGGTGGGTGGGGGACATTGCCCATTAAAGATGGCAGTGTTGGAACTTACAAAAATGGGAATTACCAGCTCTACTTGCTACTCAAGCAGCCCAGAAACACAGTAGAAATTAGAAAGGATATAGGAAAATAGAAAGGCTATCTGTGTTAATAGGCAAAGAAGCAGCTACTTAGATCAATAATATGTGGATTTATCGGAAAAATGTGTTCTTCTTGACATTAAGTCCATTTAGAGGCCAGTTAGCCTATTACTTGCTAGAAGGGACTTTGACATTGGCTCCTCAGTCCTCAGTCAAAAACTCACAGAAGCCAGCTTTATGCTAGGCTTTTTGTGTGAGTAGAGTGCTTTGCCAAAAACACTGAGCTCATGAATTACTGTTTGTTTTCCATGTCAATTTGTGTTTTGTTTTTTTTTTTGTTTTAGAATATAAAAGTTGCAAAGACTTGGTTCTTCAAAATAAGGAAGTAGCCTAGTATCCTACTGTTGGTTGCTTTGCTTTCTAGTTCAGATAAATGGCCTACCTTTGAGGCTGTACTTTATATTAATGTAATAAAACAGGTCAATCTACAGAAATGTGCACTTTTAGGGCTGCTAAATTTCAAAAAATGTATTTCTTTTTCTAATACTTTAAATTTTGACATTGTCCTTCAACATAAAATAAATATCCCATACACCATATTTTTGTCACTAGTGTTACCTTGCTCCATAAGCAATATTAAACAGTTTTTTGGAAAGCTACATCTCAATCTCTTTAGCACATGTGGTCAGAGTCAATGTAGAGTTATACAAATGCAAAAAAACAGACTCTCTTTTATTTATTTTACAAGTCCTTGTGTCATTAAGTAGAACTTAATGATAATACTTTGTTTTTGCAACCATACATTTGCTATCAAATTAAAATAATTAAGAAATGGTCATGAAAATATAAAGAGACAGTCTTGTACAACTTTATCTTGTTTTGACAAAATTTAATGACCATTTAATTGTTTTCATGCCAGTGGTGATGGAACTTCACAAAAGTAACACCAGTGACATTAAGTCCAATATTCCCTTTTTTCAACTGTATTTACCAGATAAGTCTTTAATTCACAATAAGTATAAAAATCAAATACCAGAACTGACACTTCATGAAAGCATATGCTAAATGTTCATTTAAACACATCAAAAACAAATCTTAGGTTCTTTAAGACAAATACTATACTAATAACATCAGCTTCAATCACAGACCCGAGGCATATCTGGCCTAAAGTGGATTAACAACAATAAAGAAAGTCAAAATTATGAAATCTTGGTGCCATTTTAGGCAAAATAATGCAATAAACAGCTCTGAATAGAGTTAATCTATGCACTGTTGTCACTGGTGTTACTGATCATAATGGTGTTACACATGAGGATTGTAACACAAGTGATACTTTTTCAGAAAAAAATATATTTACAAGATGACTGCTATATGGAATCAAACCACATAATTATAATCAGGACATACTCCCAAAGTGTGATATTTAATCAGTTTGTATTCTATTTTTGATCCTTCCAGACAAAAGTGCTGGGTACCCCGGTGACCCTATCTGAAAGCTTTATGTGAAATCAGGAGATTATTTTGACCAATTTCCTAAAAAAAAAAAAAAAAAAAAAACATTTCTACATAGATTATAAAGAAAGAGGCACAGAAAGTCAAGTGATTCAGCATGATTTTAATTTTAAAATAAATGACCTTTTTTCAATAGGTAACACCAGTGACATGACTCTGAGGGACAATTAATCTTATGTTACAATTATCTATTTAAGATTTTGACGTTTTTGTCTTTTACGTTATATTTCTGATGTCTGTGTTTGTATTTCTTTGGAATTTATTTTAAATGGCAGAGGAGGAAACTGCCTGTTTTGACCTCAAACGGCCTTCACCATCTAGGCCTACATGTCAATGGGGACAGGCACTTGGGTGGTACTTGGCATGTAACTGGTAAAAATTAGATAAGTCAAAACATTTATCACTCAGTAAAGTATAACTGTTCAAATAACGTGTTTTATATTAAAATACAAAACAAATGTATTCATGACGTTTTATTCCAAGTGAAATATTGCAGTAAAGGCTAGGGACAGAAAAATATATTCTGTAGAATGACCCAACATTAATACATTAATATAAAACTTCCACAGAGATTTTTCCTTGAAATTACAGTAACATTACATACTTACAACGTACTAACAACAGGGGCTTTGCTGTAGCGGAGGCATATTGTAAGCGTAACGCAACAGTACCGGTTCATGAGCTCCGTGGTTGTTATGGCCGGTGAAGAAGGCTTCCGTAATGCTGGAGCATATATTGGACCAGGTGAAAACGGACATTTTAATGATGGGTGCTTTCTTTTACAGTAGGATAATAAACAGCATTGCCAACAACGGTAAGCGATTTCAACCATAGTTTAGCATAGCTGACTCAAAGGGGGAATCGTTCAATTTCTGTGTAAGGCCTGTGTGGGTTAAACATCAGAGAGCACAAGTTTCAAAATGTCACAAAAATAAAACACATGGTAAAAGTAGACACCATAAGACGTGTCAGGAAGCAGAACCTCAATATTAACCTCCATCTGGCATTATGATCGAAACTGAAACTTTTCTTTCGACCCTGCAACTCTACAGTTTCGTGTCGTGCTATGCATGTCTGCCTTTCTTTTTTCTTATACATAAACTTAATACAGAGTATAACTGAAGTTGAACTTTGAAAGTTGGGTGGTTTTACATGGGTAAAATAAAGTAATGTTATTTCCGCATGTTAATAATTGGAGTAATTGCATGGGGATTAAATTTTTTGACTTCTATCAAATAGGGCGTTTTCTGCTTCACTGAAACCGTATTATATTAATGCATCAATTAGCATATAAAACAGTAACAATACGAATATTTGTGTTCCGCTTAATATGAATATGCTGTATAAAGAGATCTTAACTCGGCATGCTTTAAAAAACCATGTTCATTTATTTTAATTAATCTATTTCACCGGGGCTATAAAAAATGAAATTATTCTTCAGATCTATTCGGCTAAGGCTAGTGGTGCACCAGCTGTTCTGATTTTGGGCTGTATGTTAAGCACATGATATTTGATGCAGCCAATTTTACATTACCCAGGTCACGCATCACGATAACTTAACACCACAGGACCTTTTGTTGTTTTTCTTTTCAGTTAGTCATTACTACACAAATTTAAAACTATATCCTAATTTTGCATATTTTTTGATACCAGTGGGTTACTAAAAAGGCAAAAGCAGTGTGAAAAGTATATTTTCAAATATTTTTATAGATATTTCGGTGTTGTTTGAGCTTCTCCAGAGCAGATAGCATAACGGAATTGACTACAACGTCTCACTACCTCCCCACAAACTTGAGTATTAAGTAGGCTAAAACTATTATAGTCCTTTTCAGCTTTGCTAGAGTGATCTGGCACAGTTAAAAAGTCGCTGGAGGCACGGCAAAGTTCGTCAAAAGGTCCTTGTGATTTCTGCAGTGAGCACTCTGCAGGCCTGTGCTTTGTGCTGAGAGAGGAGGGCAATGTATTAGAAAAAAAAAAACGACGGAGTCAACCAACCGTTGACTTCGGTCGAGGAGTCAGTTGATGACGTTTCATTTGTGTAGGGTTTTGATTGGCTTGGCAGTGGAGAGTAGGCCAGACCTGAATGTGAGCAGGTCTGTAACTGACGTTGATCTGAAAACGTGGACTTACTCCACCTTAGACCTCTAAGAGAGTCTAATGTCAATTAAAGAAGTATTATTATTATTATTATTAATAGTTAAGTTCTATATAAATATGTAGATCACACAGGTGGGTTTAATGGGGCTTATCTGGCATTTCACCTACTTTTTAATTTGTATTTTGACACTTCTTGTAGTTTCATGTGTCTGTGTGCCAAAAATAGTCTAAAATAGTTTTGAATTTCTATGCTCATAAACAATTATTTAGCTTTTTTGTCATTTGTGTAAAGATGCATGACTTTGCAATATAAATTAAATGTGTTTTTTTCTGTCTTACAGACTAGAAGAAGAAGGAGAAGAAGAAACCTTATGATGGTATAGCTTTTGCCTATGGGCTATATTCTGGTAAAACCATAAAATAACAGCAGACTGTGAATGAAGTGTGATTGTTTTTTATTCTGTTGTATTTTGTATAAGAGGATAAAGAATGTCTTTTAAAGTTTTTTTAACTATTACCTTTTAAAGCACTATTAAAGCCATACTTAAATGTGTTCTGGATTGTTATGAAAATAATACACATGCATGTAGGAGCCCAGAGAAAAATGGTATGCTAAGTGTAGTGGAAAATTTTTGCTCCATATGCCTAATAATAGTCAAACTGAAACAGTGTGTTTATGTGTGTCCTCTGATTGTTTCGTGGCTCTTAAACGTGACTCTCAGAATCATGTTCACACTTCTTCCATACCACTTGTATGTGTGGGGGTGGGGGTCAGTGCAGCACTGGCAGCTCCCATCGGAACCATTAAATATCAAACTGGAAAGTATTTTTATCACAGAGTTGTCCAATTAAGCCTCAAAATAACAAAAAAATATTTTTTTCCATTAACAAGGCAGACATTTTGGTAATGTAGTTGAAAAATTTCTATTTATTAAAAAACCTACTGGTGAGGACAAAATTTCAAAAATTACAAAAATCCTACCCCCTCAAAAGCATCTGAATAAGCAGAAAATGTATCCAAAACAGCAGTCGTGTTGGCCAGTCATCCTTGTGACTGAATATTCTGAATAAGTCTTCTGGGGCTGGAATTCTGGGTTAAAGCTTTCCTGGACTCCAGGTTATTATGTGCAGCTGTTTTGAGGTTAAATGGCCAGCCACCAGTACCCAAACCATGAGTCACGAAGGGTGTGTGAGCACATTTTCTGACTCAGTGCTTGCCTGTGCATGAAATCTGATACCATTCAAACACTAAAGCTATTACAGACACAGACGTCTAAATAGTGATTGAAGACTTTGTTCTTCCCTGCTCACAGTGCTCAAGGCCATGGTCAAGATAAAGCCAGAATGTGCACTCAGATGATCCTGGTTTGACTGGTTTTCACAGTGAACACTTCAGCTGAGCCGTTGTGACACAGCTGAGATGCCCCTGAAATATGAATGGAATTTGCATCTGTGTTTATTCACGAGAATCTTTGTTGAATGTAGAATCAGGTTTCACTTCTGTGGGGGATTTCCTCAGTAGTTCATCTGTAAGTAAATAGTGGAACTGCTCTCCTCTGTTATGTCAGTGATACAGTGCTTGATCTGAACTTCAGTGGCAATTGTTCCTATTCTGAAGGAAAACTTTGCACTAAGGTTGCAATTTTTAACAGTACAGAAATTTAGAATAAAAAGTTAGTTATTCTTAACAGCATTACCTGACTTTAGGCACTGGTGACTTGATGCTGTATGACTTGTTACAAAAAGCTAAAAAGTAGGTGTCATTGCAGTTTTGTATATAAACATGCATTAATGACACCACAAAATTCACCTGATTTGGTACTCTCCCCAGATCCACCTCCATTTCAGGACTGCTGCTGCAGCTTTCTATCTATGGATGTTTCTTTTCATTTCTCTTTCCTGTGTGTTGTGGTTTCAGTGTGCACACATAGCCTTGCGTTATTGCGCGCTTTCAAGCTTTTTGTCAGAGTCCATCTTTGCTGTTCTGAGTCTTCAGCAAACCCACATTATGTCATGGGTTGTGGATGGGAGATAATACAGAACAGAAAGAGTCACATGGATTACAGTACTATGCAATAACCAAGCTGCTGACTGCCATTTTCACTGCCTGATCTCACTGGCACATATACACAATGGTCACATACATTGTGGAGAGGGCAGGAAGTAGTGAATCTGGAATAAGGTGACTGTTGATAAAACAGTAAAAGGAGAAATGAACAAAAAGGGTAACCAAAAAGGGAACTAAACAAGGCCTAAGACGTTACACTGTGCACTTGTTTACCCTTCCTAGGCCCTACACAGACATGGAAAAACCCCTTTTTATATTTTAAGCTGTTCTTTGACCACTGAAATCCCGCCAGCCCTTGTCTCTGCTCACTGATTGGTATTTGTGTTGGTGTTTGTTTTGTTTTCTATCCTCTATTGCTTATAATGCAGCAGGTCTCATGATACTTCTCTGTCACACATTAAACAGAGACGTTCCAGCTCACAGTGTCTGTTCACTGCAAGCAACATGCCATGATAGTTAATATGACACAAAATTTAACTCCAGCTAGGTAATCACTACAAGATCACTGGGACTCACTGGGACTGTTGAGTGGTCATCAGAGTAACTCTGACTATTCAGTTTGCTGCTAAGTAACTTGCTTGGTTAATATACATTTAGGCTATTATGATATTTAATGTATATCCCTTAACTTTATTTACTGATTTATCTTTCATCTTATTGTTCTATCTTTATTTTTTATGTCCTCTTATTTTGTAATTCTATGCCACTTATATTCTTTTACATACTTTAAAAACTGTATTGCATTACTACTATTAGTAATTTAGTAATTTTACTATTTTTAACTGCCTCTCCAGCTCAGTGTATCTTTTATATTCCTGTATTTAATTTTACTCCTGTTAATCTGTTGCATTTGCATTTTGTTTTTGCCTTTTGTATGAATTAGTGGACCACTCTCAGTTTGGCCTTACTATTGATATTTTATTTTACGAAGTTCTTTCCTTTGCTTTCGTTGTTGTATCCTTTTGTAAGCACCTGATTTTAAAGCTGTTACAGAAATAAAGCTATTATTATTATCTAAATGCACTGAGCTAAATCAGACATTTAATTGTATTGAATTCTGAAGATCAAGTTCCATTCAGGATCCAATAGATCCTTAAAAATGATAAATAATAGAGGTATTTTTTTGACACGAATGAAGAATGGGAGTTATTTTGTTCCATAAGGTGGGGGGACTTTTATGAGTGTGCCTCACTGTTAATTGTGTAGCCACTCATAACTTTTATGACATAGCTGTGGTTAGACAAAGTTCACATTTCCTTGAGCGAGCCCGCTGCCGTATCTTACCCTTCCACACAAAAAAAGGATGTGACCCAAAAGTGTGACTGAGTCACTGTACGGAGGACTACAAGTGTGTGTGTGCATGAAGCGGTTACTTTAAAAGAGGCACGTGTCACTGCTCATTCACCAAAATACTTACCCCAATTTCCTGATCTGTTTCCAGGCTATAGCTCATGATAAATATGGCCAAAATTTACCCACTGCAGGCTGCCAAAGAAAAACATGCCACCTGGCAATGCAAATGCTAGAGGAACTCTTAAAGGCAGCACTGTAACATAAAGAAATCCAATCCACACACTGAAAAACACTTATAATTTTATTAGTTTTTGTGACAATGTAGCTGAACATTTTTCTTGACACAACTTTTGTATTCTTCTTGACATGACATGTACAATGACAGCTCAGCAGCAGAAGCATTGGCAGTCCACACAGTTTGTGTACAATCCCCTTCTTTGTTTCTTGCAGTTCACTGGTTTTTCTAATTTTAGCAGCTGATTCAGACCCTCATCATGAGTAATAAAAGGCCATAAGGCTCCACCGCACTGATGGAGTACACAGAGAGAGTGACAGAGATCAGAGTTCTGTGCAAAGACTAAGGTGCTGACTGCCATCTCCAACCACCAACCTGATCTTTCTGGTACATACACACAAAGGCTATACAGCCAGGTACAAACACACACAAAAGAGATAACAAAAGGCATATTTGCAAATTGTGTGCAATCAACATCATGCCCACTTTGCAGGGGTAGATTATAGGATTTCCTGCATAATTCAAAGTCTTCTGGCTCATTTACAGGGCAAGTTACCAGGGAAAATATAAACAAACTATTTAAATTCATTGTGCTTTTGTAGTAAATGGTGACTTGGATAATCTTACAATGTTGTGAAAATGTTATCTTTATTGAGGCCTTAAATTGGAAAAATGAGAGCAAGTCAGATTTCTAAAAAAAAAAAAAAAAAAAGACTCAGTCAGCATTGTTTTACAGCTGATTCTGACCACATCAGTTAAATAATCATCTGCAGGCACATTCACTGAAACAATACCCATGACTACATCTTCATTAGACATCCAAAAACAGAGCCCAAAATAGGACATAGGGAGGAAAAACATATGTTTCAAGTGTATATGAAACACCACTTTGTGCTCACAAGAAGGTATTACAGGCACACAAGGTACTTTAAAAGAAATAGTGCAGGCAAACAAGACGTTTTCTGATACTGGGAGAAAAGGGATTTTTGCTGTCTTTCTGTGAGATGATTTCAGCAAAGTCAACAACATGCAGTTTCTGTGCAGCTGTGTAGTGTTTTTTTCAGCATGCTGTTTTCCCATGTGGAGTTTGTAGTCCTGCTATCCACAGGTATGGTAGTTAAGCTCTCTGTCTGTGGTGATAAATGTGAAGTACAGACTCAAAACACTCAAGCTGTACTGCCCTGCTCTGTGGTCACTTGTCTTTATCTAAAGTGTCTTTTCAGTCGAACTAATCTGCAAGGTTTATTGAGTTAACAGTATACCATTATTTTCTTTGAATGCAGGATTGTGATCTTATGAGGGACTAAGACTGTTAGTGGTGCCACCAGCCTACATATTTAAGCAGTGAAGTGGCAGGTGAATTTTCAGTTGCTTGAAGTTGCATGAAATATGTGATGGGAGCAGTTGAACTAGCAGTAAAAATGGTGCATGACTCAGCATTTTATTCTGGTATATAGTTCTCAATGGTGTATTGCAGTGATCATCAACTGGCAGCCAAACAGCCAAATCAGTCCCCAGAATATTATTAGATGCAGAAAATGGGAGAAGGAAAAAGTATGTTTGGTATTTATGGTGTTTTTAAATGCCTACAGCTATTCAAGAACCCCAAAACCAATGGAGATGGAAGCATTTTTAGCAGGAATTACTTAATGTTTATGGAAATCCACCTGTCGGCCATTATCAGCAAAAAAAGGTAGAGGAAATATCTCAACTGCCCCCTTGTGGATGGCTGAAGTAAACTCAGTAGGGACTGATCTCTAGGCTAAAAACAGGTGATATTTATTTGCTTTAAATTTAGCTAAAAATTCGGCTCCTAAAGCATCTGTCATGACAAAAGCTGGCCCTTGTAAAATGTAACCATAACCCCTGGTGTAAAGGATGCATCCAACTTTTAAGATGGAAAAAATGAGTATTAAAGTGCCTCTTACAGTAGTTTCTCTCAGTCACTATTTAAAATTAGCCTTTTTATCTATTAGGATGGTCTTAGTGGTCTTTTGCTGTTTCTGGGAGTCGGAGATACTAGAGACTCAACACTGTCCACACTCACAAACATCATGAGCACACAAAACTTTCTCCTAAGCACATGAATCTTTCTTGCAAGTGCAAGAAATTTTCACATGAATATGTGGTCGTTTCTAGTACACCCCAGAAACATAGCCGTTTTTTCCATCCATGTCCCTTTGAGGGTCCTGTATTTCCATGATGACACCTGCCAGCCTCATGCGTTATTTTATACAAATCTTCATTTGGAAAATCTTAAGGGTATCAAATTCTGAAATAATTGATCTGCTTGATTTATGTAATAAAGCAGCTACAAACCATATCTGATTGCTTGATCACTGAAAAAGAGGTTTTCATTGAAACCAGGTTAATTATAAAGAGAACGTAGGTAAAGCAAATCATATACATCATTGTGACATAATTACTGAATGCATATGGTTCAACTGTTGTCACAAGTCTGATTAAGAAGTGCAAATATCTCTGATTTGTATCACTGGTTCGACAGCTGGTCTAGTTGTACTGTTCACTGATTAATCTGAGCTTTAACTGTGAACAAGTCAGCAGCTTGACAGCAACAGTCTCCCAGCTATCTATCAGATTAGTAACCGTAATATCTTTTGCCATGTGTCTTGTTGGTAAACACTGTTTCCACAGAGCCCTTAATGCTGACTGACAAAACAAACACACAACAGATTTCACAAAGCCACAGGACAATCCATTAATCCACCTATTAATCTTAATAAGATCTATACAACTCGAGGCCCGGGAGTCGTGAATAAGCGATGTCTGTAGTCTGTTGTCCATCTCTGGAAGTCTTTAAATTGCATATCTGCATTGTGTTACAGTTTTGCAGCAGATATGACTGTGCAGCAGGTGTCTGTAGAGCCACTCTAGAGCATCTGGCAGATGTTCTGAAGGGTTTCCTCTGTGTTGCAGCTTCATGTTACAGTAATCAGGCCTTTAGCAGTCCAACAAATACAGTCTGCAGCCTGACGACTGAGGTGGTTTGAGGGCTTTCCTTCTGTATTTGTCATTCCCTTCAATCAGAGGAAGTAAAAAGTGTCGACTGGGCACGCTTGTGTGTCCGTATGCATCTACAGAAGCAGATCTTTGAAAGGTTTCATAATAATACCAGTAATTATCATCCTTTCCACTCCGCTTCTACTGTATTTACATTTTTCCAGACTTTTCCTCTTCTCATGCTCATCCTTGCCACTAAAACTGATCTTATCTCCAATCCTGTCCAGCAGGTCAACTGAGGAATTTGTGAGGCACAAAGACACAAAAACACACACAGAACAATCTAAATCTTCTGAAATCCTTTCCATTGCCACTTCTTTGTATCACCACCTCACTATCCAGCATACAGGTTAGCAAGATGGATTTTTGTGTGTATATCTGTATGTGTGCAGTGTGTGCTTTCTGTTTAGTGTGTATTTATGTGTGTCAGTGTGTGAGCATGTGTGTGTCAGTTGGTCTCATAGGAGGAGAGCAGCGCCGCATCCACAGGCTCCATGCAGGAGGGGCAGGTGAAGGATCTCATCAGCCAGTCGTCTATACAGTCCATGTGGTAGATGTGCATGCAAGGCAGGAACCTTATGGGGTCTCCATACACGAAGTCCATCATACAGATAACACACCTGTGAGGGTGAACACAGACACTCGTTAAACACTCCTTGTTTTGACAACATTTGACTGATTTTACTGTAAATTTTACTGATGAATATTTTAGGGCAGGTATTGTACTTACATTTTAAAAACCATCAGTTACTGAATAAAAAAAAAAGACTAGGTTAAAACCTAGTATATGGCTGACTGAAACGATGTGGGATGCCTGCTGAAATGCCTGACATCTTCTCCACCATGAAAAGCTTTAAGTGTGTTTTTTGCTCTACTTTTTTATATATAAATCTACAATTAGGATAACTCTGCTCCTGCATCCATGCTAATTGTTTACAGGCCTACAGATGCTTCAACTAAATTACCCTGAAGCTAAAGCCTCTGTCTTGTAACTGATGCTGACTGGTTTGGTCATTCTCTGAGGAATATTTAAAAAAAATCAATACAAAATAGAAATGGTAGATTTGTATTCACATATATCTCAGTCAAATTGTAATACAAAGCTAAAGATCTCTCAAAAGCCATAATAAGATATTTTATCACCTTAGACTTTAAATATCTAATTTAATACTTTAGGATCATATGCTTTATACATGCAGTAGCTTTACAAAAATGTGCTGTATTACACAAGGTGTGACCAGATTATCTTTATAATGTTATGTATAATCATGCAACATGGCAGCAAAACATTGCACGCCCACTCATACGGATTAAGTTGTCTGACATCATTGAAAGTTGTCTATCAGGTTACAAAGCCATTTCCAAGGCTTTGGGACACCAGCGAGGTCACAAAAGAACCCAGAACCACATCTAAAGACCTGAAGGCCTCACTGGCCTCAGTTAAGGTCAGTGTTCATGGCTCAACCATAAGAAAGACACTGGGCAAAAATGGCATCATGGAAGAGTTCCAAGGCAAAAACCACTGCTAACAAAAAAGAACACAAAGGCTCATCTCACATTTGCCAAAAAACATCTTGATGATCCACAAGACTTTTGGAGAAATATTCTGTGGACTGACAAGACAAAAGTTGAACTTTTTGGAAGGTGTGCGGCCCATTACATCTGACGAAAAATAACACAGCATTTGATAAAAAGAACATCGTGCCAACAGTCAAACATGGTGGTAGCGGTGTAATTGTCTGGGGCTGCTTTGCTGCTTCCGGTCTTGGACCACTTGCTGTGATTGATGGAACAATGAATTCTGCTGCCTACCAGAAAAATCCTGAAGGAAAACATCCGCCCATCAGTTCATGCCCTCAAACTCAAGCACTCCTGAGTTATGCAGCAGGACAACGACCTGAAACATACCAGCAAGTCCACCTCAAAAAAGCTAAAAAAAAAAAATAAAAAAAAAAAAAATTTTAAATAAGGTTTTGGAGTGGACAAGTCAAAGTCTGGACCTAAACCCACTTGAGATGCTGTGGTATGACCTTAATGGGCAGTTCATGCTGGAAAACCCTCCAACATGGCTGAGTTAAAACAATTCTGCGAAGAAGAGTGGGTCAAAATTCTCCCGCAGTGATATGAAAGACTCATCACCAGTTATCACAAACGCTTGATTTCAGTTATTGCTGCCAAGGGTGGCACAACCAGTTATTAGGTTCAGGGGGGCAATTACTTTTTCACAAAGAGCCAGATAGCTTTGGATTTTTTACCCCCTTGAAAAATGAAATACTCATTCAGACACTGCATTTTGTATTAACTTGGGTTGTCTTTGTGAGACATTAAAATTGGTTTGATGATCTGAAATATTTAAGTGTGATAAATATGCAAAAAATTTAGGAATCAGAGAGGGGGCAAATACTTTTTTCACGGCACTGTAATCTGTAGTTGTTTTTGGTCTGATAGCCTTAAAAAAGAGCACATATTATTACAAAAAATAAACTGAAGCATTGGAATCATGGAATATATATTTTATCCCTGTTTCAGATGAGAGTTTAAATTATTCTATTCAAAGTATTTCTTAAATGGCCAACAAACACTTTGCTCAAACACAGATAACATTGTGTTAACCTGATTTTTTTTAAAAATCTGATCTTCCATTGTTTACTATGATTACCCAGGATTTCTACTCACTCTCTGATTTTTTTCTCTGAGCCATCCCGTCCAGGGTCATACACGCCTTTTGGGAGGTGTTGGATGAGTCCAATCCGCTGGGCGATGCGGACCTGCTCCTCTTCCGTCAGCTGAGTGGCCAGCCGGGCCTGGCTTGGTGTGGGGTGGTAGACAGGAACATGAATCTGCTCCTGCAGAAAGAGAGAGGAGGGCATTTAAAAGAGACTGTAAATAGTCTTTTTTGTCTGTTAACACAAAGTAAGATAGTTCATAGGTTAAAAAAGCACAAGTGGGGAGGACTTACTGAGAAACCCAGTAAACACAAAAAGTTTTCTTACAGCAAGAAGCAACAGCTTACCAACAAATGTTTTTGTCCACTGCTCTAGCACTGCAGTCCCTGCTTATAGTGCTAAAGTAATTGTTGAGTTCTGACGAAGTGTTTTCCTGGTCTGTGGCAGGAAATACAACACCCCCATTTTTCTGAGAAGTCAGAAAGCAGAAGACGCAGTTCTTGATTTTTTGCACTTCTGCTGAAGCCAAGCAGATGAAAAACAAAAACTAATCAAACTTTTTTTGTATATAACACTGAAATACTGAAAAAGTCTGTATTAAAGCTGAGGAATGGGAGCGTGTCACCCCTACTGATACATTTAAATGTTAACATATAAATTCCTAATATTTACCTTTGGCACATTGCACTATGAAAGTACTCAGCTGACAAAGTGTTTTAAAATTAGTCACTATTTGTTTCATTATGTCATAACAAAAACACCAAGCTTACTGTCCATTACTAATGTTGCAAGTAATACCAACACTTGTGTAGATGTTCTGTGGTATAACTGCAGGCAGTAGGTGGTGGTGTTTCCCAGCCCCGTCTTCAAACAGCTGCTGCAGCACACACACACTCTCACACAATTTTAGCTGACATGGCCTTTGGAGCTGTTACATAACACATACTGTATAATTTACTGTGTAGTTTCTTTTGGGTGGTAATATGGTTTAGGAAATAAGACTTGCTTTTATTTAATTAGAGCAGCACAAAGCAGATGCCTTAATATAAACCACAATGTGAGACTCACCAAATTAATTTATTGAATCAAAGGGAGAAACAGGGTTTCAATATTTAAGAGTCAAATAATTATTTAAGAAACAGTCATGAACTTTTACTTGTATTGCACTGCAGGTACCTATTGCTGGATATTTCAAAAAAAAAAAAAAAAAAAAGAACTGGCTAAATAACTGTCTAAGTCATTGCAGAAATGTACAGCAGAAATACTTAGACACAATTTTAGGAGAATTTATTTGATTTCAAAGTTTTAGTAATTTCTAGGCATATAAAGCTAGCTTCCATAATGCTAACTAAATATTAATACAGCACAATAAGTCAATTTTTCTGAAATGTCAAAATTATTTTTAAAAAATGACAGTTCTTATGTTATATTTATTTCTATTTTGGTCTTTCCCTCAATAATTCCAACATCCTTCAAAATCAGAGAAATCATTTATCTTTATAGATGTGACGTTTTTTATCACAGCAGCCAATATAGTAGCCACTTGCTTGTGATTGACCATAACAACTTATGCCACTGGCTGTATGATTTGTTGCCCAAAGGCCCCCTTTAACCCCTTCTGCCCACACCCCGACCCCCCAACATGTGGCCCCACTAGACATTTCTAAGTCAGGCAGCTGCTAAGGTCTGCCTTCCTCCACTGCTTACTTCTTGTTTTGAAATAAGGAGTCAGTTGAATAAGAACTGTATCCATGAGATTTATTCACAAACAATGGACCACTGTTTTCATTTCATAGACGAATTTCCCATGGTGAGGGAGAGAAGCTGTTAAAAGTGGTGTTCCAGGTCAAAACAGTAAGTAGCACCTGAATGCTTTGCAAGTAGCTTGCAGCGTTAACAAGGAAGACCACTTACAGCTTTAGTGAAACTCTTGTATAAAACAAAACTGTAGTTTACTGTTTAGTACACCTCATGGAGTTTTTTTCTGAGCAAAGTCCTGACTTCAAAACAAGAGGAAAGCAGCTTAGAACTTTATATGGGACTAGAACTTTGGTGTCCTTGGTCCTGGATTAAACACAAGACAACCACTGAGTTTCCAGACCAGTATGGTTTGCATCAAGCAAATCTTAAAGCTGCTACAACATGATCATGTAAACAACTCAAACATCTTATGAAGTGATGACTAACCACACGCTCTGTTCCTTGTGAATGAGGAGACAGCTAAGGGCTACTTTTCAGACCTACTGATGCTCTAATAAAAATCCAGATTTCACCTTAATCATAATGTGAAATTTTTTTTTGCATGTGTTTGTATTATGAGTAGAACAACAACAGAAGAGTGTGCAGGTCTAACACAATTGCATCTTTATTGAAAGGGTCTTACTTTTCACAGGACGTTTCTATTTTTTTAATCATGTTTCTATCACTACAGCCCAGTATCACGATATTTTGCACAGCGATATATATGGTATTGTATCTTCCAGGTAGTTTTTTTTTTTAATTGATTGCTAATATGAACTTAAGTCTATGATACTGGACAAATACCATCAGTTGCCTTTCTGTCCACTTGATGATGCTGCGCCCTTTGTCCAGTGAGGTCGGGAGAGGTGACGGTCATACAGCAGGAGAAAGTTAGTACAACCAATAGGGCAGCACCAGGGAAAGGACATTAGGAATGCGAGGAGTGCCGCATGAAAATAAAATACTGTGGTAACACGATAAAAATGAAGGCAAGGCTAAAGCTAAATCAGCTAAACAGTTGAAAAATGTTATAGATAGCAATATATTGCAATATATGGTATCGCAATACTCTGTATTGCAAAACGTTTAAAATCTCATTAATATTGAAGCATGGCATAAGTGATAATATTGCATCGTGGGGCTACTAGTGATTCCCACCCCTAGTACCAGCACAGGTGTGCAGCTGCGTGGATGTGATGTATAATTGAAACCACCATTCCTCCCAGCACCCATTTTAAACAATGGTGGAGTGCTACAGAGCCACATATGACCAGAACAACAACTCAAAGTCTGTCACAAAGTAAGTAAAGTTACTGTCATGATGTCCGTGTCTTTTGCAAGTGTGCTTCAGCACAATATGGGGCAACTGGCCTTAGTGTGAGTACACCCTTAGACAAAAATAGACAAGACAATCGGAGTGGAAATGCTGCTAATGCTAAGTTCAGGGTCCTAAGGGCAGCAGCTGTGTGTGCTGTATGTGTGGTGGTAGTGCACTGTACAGCTGTCAGCAATGTATTTGTTGTCAAGTTTCCCTTTCTACATGCATGGCATGTCAGCTGGGCTGCAACAACTGTTCATGTCTTGATCTAGGGCTGACCTCTGCGACAAGTGAATGAGGGTGAAAAGGGGACTGAGTCAAGAACACTGTTCCAACAGGATACTCTTATCCACCGTCTCTGGCAGCGGACTCAAATAATTAAGAGATGAAGGAAGTAGGACTGCTCCATTATGGAAAAAATGATAATCATGATTATTTTAACTGATATTGAGACCACAATTATCAATCATGATTAATCACTGATTTTACTGCATCTGCATTTATTAAACTTTTAACATTCAGAACACTAAAAAAAAAAGCAATACATGAAAATAAGTTAGAAACTCACTTAAGCAGCGCTCCTTTTAAACATGGCAACCATCTGTATCATATACAGTATGCCCTGAGTCTGCCCCGTTGGTCAGCTGCATTGTTGGCTGCTTGGGTTTCACAATATGAGCAAAAAATTATGATCAGTGTGAATTTATATTGGGCCACAAATATAAAGTTGAGTTTGGTGACTTAGAGGGGTGAGTAGAAGTTAAGAGTAGGGATGCACAATATTGGATTTTTGTCAATATCCGATATGCGATATCTGCAGATTCATTTTAGCCGATATCGATATCAATACAGATATTTCAATATGTTTTACATAACTAAAAATTCAGACTTTTGAACACACTTTAACGTTTGAGGATGGAAAAAGAACCACACTTTTTTCTTAAAACACAATTTAAATTTTAAAGAATGAGGAGGATGAATAAAGAAAAAGATCTCAACGTACATAGGTCTGTTGGTCCAGCCTAAAACTCCACTATTTCATGAATATATGTAAGGCCAAATTTTACAGTCAATATATGCTGATATTCATGCCAAAAATATTGTTTGTAAATATCAGAAGAAATTTTGATACCTGCTGATACTGATATAAGGCCAATAATATCGTGCATCCCTACTTAAGAGTAAAAGCACATAAGAGTGCCTGGCACACCAGTGCCATGAAATTTAAAAAAATTGTACCCTGGACCAGTTTTTTTGTAGCACTGTACAGTCCTGCTTATGCTATCAATGGTTAACAAGCAGATGTTCTCAACATCTGGGACCCTTCATTTCTCTTCTAGAAAACATTTAACCAATAAAATGGAAGAAACTGAAGATGATTCTTGAGTGGCCCTCTGTAGTTTCATAGTATAGTATATTAAAATCTATATATACACATATGGATACAGAGTATGGCATTTAAGCGTAGGTGCTGGAGGTCTGGGATGTTTTGTTGCATGTGTATTATGTTAAACTGTTAACAAGTGGCAAAAAAGATCACCGTCTCCAGGTTTGCAAGCTGCTACATGAGACAAAGCAGACACTTTAACCTGCCGAGATCGTTGACAACAAGGAGAGACACAGAAACAACGATGATAAAGCTCATTCTTCAGTAGCTTTGAGCTAATAGGGTAGAGAAATGGGTCCAAAAATTACCCACAATAGCAGGTAGTTCAGACAACAGTTTTTCAAACCTCCCTGAGTCACTTTAGAGGAGAAATATGTTAGACTCAAACTAGCATATGTAGTTTTGACATATTTACACACCAGCTTCCAATACTGCAATAATATGCAAAGCTCCTTTATGAAATGGCTGCTCCAGTTCACAGATGTAGCAAGATGACTGGACTTTCAGCATGGTTGAAATTTCAAAGATGGATTTTGAAACTTTGCGGTTATTGAATTTCCTTTTCTTGAAACTTCCACTACAGTTCACATCAAGCTAACAAATGTTAAAACAGCTGAAGCGAAACCCCCTTATGCTGTCTGAGAGTCCGCTAACCCCATGCTCCTTTCTTTGATAAAACAGCTGCAGGTCACTTTTCAGACCTAGACAAGTTAAGCAGTTGGTGAGTAAAAGCTCATTTCACTTTAATCCTAAAATGAAAAAAGTAACCTTCTGCATTTGTTTGTTTGTATTCTGGGAATATGGCTGCTTCACTCCCATCAAAGCCATGACATAACGCTTAGAAAATTTGTCCTGAGCTGGCAGACTGCAAGAGAATGAAAACTATTTTAAACCTCAGCTCCTGGCTGTGTCGACGCGGTGCCCACATACCAAAGCTATTGTGTATGAGAGGGAAAGAGGCTGCAGACAGGACACATGATGACACAGCAAAAATCCTGTTTTGAACACCTGCTGGAAGAACAGCTGAGTGATAACACTTAACAAGTAGAAAAATGCTTTTGAGAGGCCAAGGGCTTTTTTTTATTTAGTCCACTGTGTCTGCAAACCTGCAGACCAGCAGGCACCCAGCCAATCAAAACAGAATACGTATAGAAAACAATGGGAGAGGGATGGATATGAGCATCACAGGAAGTGTTTTTGGATGTGATAACAGGAGAGGCTAACGGTACAATGGCAGTAACAATATAACAGTATCACATTACTTCATCGGCTTGTAAAGCAGGAAGTTGAGGCGTTGATTCAGGCTAAGAGTATTAACCCAAGCATTTACACTCAACACATGATGAAGCTTACACCAAGTCTTCAGTGCAGCCACACAAAGACTGCAGTATATCGTCATTTATTTCAAAACATGAACTGCTGGTGTAAGTCTAGATGACGGAGCAGCATTAGCTAATAAGAAAATTACAAGGAAGTCCACCACATTAAAAGGTTTCAGCATGCTACTGTAATGACCAAACCTGACACTTCCTATCATGTGAACTGCTAACAGCTGTCTTTGTAAGGAGTCGAGGGCAGATAGAAGTGTATTTGAGTTGTAGTCCTTGTGGTTAGTTCTCAAATATAACAACCTCTATGTTGCTGTGTGTCAGCAAAAGACCAGACCAAACAATGGCTTATTTGTCAGCACCAACTCCTCCACCCCTCACATATTTCTGTTACCATATTAGGTCAAAACCTGGTTAATCTGCTATAAGTGGCGATCTGATGGGGTGTTCACTGATTTACAAGGCTTACAGCCGTTTCAGATTGAGTATCTGTCGTACAAGTACGGTGTTCAGAGGTTCTGTTTAACTCACCAGCATGTTACTGGGATCACAGCACAAAAGGGGAAGTCATTCTCTTTTCCTGTCCTGGTTTTCCCTGTTACACAAATGTCTATGTCCAGCAGTGCTTACATACTACTCACACCAAGTAACATGATATCAAATAGAGGATTCCAAATTCATATCATACAGCTTTATGAAATAAATGCGCTCTGGGTTGGCTATAATTCTTAAATAAGATACAGGATCTCACTCGTCACACACTACTGCCGGCGCACAGCAGCTTGTCACATCACCAGAACTCGCCAGCCAGTAAAAAAGCAGCATACAAATAAAAGAACTTGTAGCGTTTGTTGAAGTAACATTGAAATAACTAAATAACTGTATAAGTAATGAGCCAATGTACATACAGACATGTGCATACGTTTTAGGCATATAGGGCACTGAGGATTCATCACAGGGCCCGATGTGCCACAAACTGAGGCTAGAGAGGGGACGATGGTGGCATCAAGTTTGACACATGTCAGCACGTGTATGTCGCTCAGCAGCCAGAATCAAGCTTGACAGCTTTTCTTTTGTCTGGGCCTTTTCCACCCTTAATGATACGCCTAGAGACTGCCGTTGGTGTCCAGGCCCTTTGGACATCCATAACATGACCAGGAGCTTGTGGCAACCCTACCACCCACCCGGATGGCGCCCCAGGCTGTGCTTACTCACCACATCTACCCCTTTCTCCACCCTGAAGGTGTGAACTTTGTTAATTTTTCAATGTTTTATTTTCCCATGCCCCGGTGTGCAAGGACATCCAGAGCATGACCTAGGTTGTGTTGATCCTCCTTCCTGTGTTCCTGTCCAAATCGCACAGACATTTCTTTTAGTCTTTTTTGTCTATTGAGTAAGAAGTGACTTTTAGTCTTTTTGTTTATTGAGTAAGAAGTGACCATTTTTTGATGAGAAAGCAGATCATAAGAGGGGCTAGATCAGCTTAATTATCTGGAATTCGACAAAGCTTGCTAATTAGCAACAGTGTTTTCCACTGACTTAAAGTCTAACTGGGGTGCAGGCTGACCAGAAGTGTTCATTTGCTGGACAAAAAAGACTAGCACTGCTTGGCTTGGCAAACTTGCCATTGGCACTGTGATAGAGGGTCAGGTGAGTAAATTGCTACATGCTAGCTAGAGTGGATGCATGTTATCACAGTTACCAACTAAAAATCAGTATGTGAATGATAATTTCATTTTATACCAGAATATTTTGTGAACAACTTTTAATTTATTTTCGACAAAGGTTGCAGGTTAATTTCAGTCAGAAGCATATCCCAACTCTCTCTTTCCCCACGGGTTTTCTCTGGAGTTTTGAATTTAAGCCAGAAGTTTGCATTAAAGTGAACTCAAAGCCTCTTATTCATGCCCTCTCTTGTCTCTTTTCCAGGTGTGATAGCTAAATATAAAACACCTCCACAGCCCACTTTTTCAAACCGTTTCTTTTGAGCTCAGCTAAACCAAACTGCTGACTGCAATACAAGCCCTCTCATCTTGACAGCAATGCAGATGGTTGAAAGACCCTAACAGACTCTTCTATTGTGTCTATCTACTACAGTCAATGGTGTGCACCTCCTGCTCTGAAAGGAGATTTGGCCCCATCTTTGACATGAGCACCACTCTCTTCTCTGACATGTTTTTGATCCTCTCCTTCCCTCTAGGCCCCATGTTCACGCAAGAGTGACAAAAACAGTGAAAAAGGCTATAAAGTGTATCAAGAAAGAGAGTTCAGTTTTGTGCAAACACACACAGACACAGTCAATCTTCTAAAGTCTGCAGGCTGCTCCAGCCAATCAGATGTGACTGTAAAGCTAGCTGACAGCAGCATAAAGGCCTTTGTGCCAAAACTGAATGTGATCAATAAAAACCCCTGTCACTGCTCCCATCTCTGAGGCTTACGAGGGGAGACAGGGGCATAACGAGCCATACCAGGGGGCCAAATGCAACCACACACCCACACATACGCAAACACAAGTGCTCTCCCTCTGAAATGCAAACACACAGGGGTGCCTTATCTCTCACAGCCCTGTCCCACAGCGATGACTCAGCACACATCTCACCAGCTGCTTTTCAAATCACCACACTCGTCACAAAACCTGTTTAAATGAAACATGCACGAACACGGGTGACACTAACAACCACGGTTGTCACTACTGGAGCACAAAAAGCACAGCAGCTGACCCCAGTGGTAGGAATCAGAGAAATTTTTGATTTAGTGTGACATCATTTTGACATGACATTGAACTGTCAGCAAGGCTAACCAGATGCTTCATCTGCAAGTTATCAAAAACAATCCTTCAGACTCTCAAACATGGAGACAATGTCTAAACAGACTGTAATGTTCTACTACTGAGCTAATAGAGATTACATTTTCTTAACAAAACATATCAAGTCTAAAGAGTAAGATTTTTTCAATTAAACTGCATTAATAACTACATCTTCCTATAATTAACAGGAGTTTCAGACACTTAGTACTTTAAATATTAAATGCACAGTTTATAAAATATGACGCTAGGGGGTATCAGACAAAACAATAACGAAAGATGATAACCCTCACTCACTGTTGAAAGCAAACACATTCAAGTCCCATTTTTACCTCCGCCAAGGAGGTTATGTGATCGGCAGGGTTTGCTTGTTTGTTTGTTTAATACCAACATAACTCAAAAAGTTATGGACAGGTTTTTGTCGTATCAGTGTTTCATCCACACAGAAACGGTGTTTTGGAGGCCGTAAACACTACTTTTTGAAACCGGGTCCCAGAGTGAACTAGAAAACCACTAAGAGAGCGCAGTCCTCCGCCATTAGCCCTATCTCCCAATAGTAAAGAATCCTTTAAAAAAATTCCTGGATCCAGATGGTGATCCAGGAATTTTTGGTTTTTGATGGTGAGCTCCTCATTTTTTTTTTTTTTTAATTTTGGAAAAAAATTCATGGGTGGGTAATATGTCCTTTATACAGCTGAAAGTCATAATCGCAAAGCATTCAGCTCTATTTAGAAATGTTTAAACTAATTCCTCCTGTACTGAATAGGCTATCAATGCTTACACACAGCTTTTCTTTCTAACTCTGACTCAAACCATACATTTTAATGCTCTTCAAATCAGACCTTTCATTTTAATAGTCTACCACAGCTTTAATTTACTACACTATGCACTTATTGCTACAATTACAATAGTAATAATAATAATAATAATAATAATAAAGAAAAGCATTTGAATTATTTTGCAGTACTTTAAAAACTATTCACAGCAGACTGAAATAAAGAGGTGCATCAGTGAAATTAAACTATTGGGGCTCAGGTGGCCTAGTGGTTTAAGGCGTGCCCCATGTACTCAGACGGCCTGAGGCCTTTCTCCCCTGCTCTTGTCTCTGTTTCCGACTCCATCTACTGTCCTCCTCTATCAAATAAAGGCACAAAAATGCCCAAAATAAATCTTAAAAAAAAAAAATCGAACTATTTGTCATCCTCTTTAAGGACATCCATATTTAAAACACTCAAAAAAATATTTCTGTCAATAACACATTTTCTGTAATTTAGAGAAATAGATTAATTTATTGTTTTGTGGTCTTTTTTCTCAGATGAGCTTTGACAGTGTTGGATATGACGCACAGATGAGCATGTGTGTTAATGTGTGTGTGTTGGTGAGAGAGTGTGTGTCTCTGCCCTGTCTGCTGTCAGACAACAAATAGGGTGCGTTTAACCGGGGCTAACACGTCTCTTTTTGGAGCTAACAGTGGACTCTATGGCACTCAAACTGAGTTAGTTTAGCTAAGTTTACCGCTGCAGTATACAACGACCTGTCACGCTACACATATTAAGCTTCTGATTGATGATACGTACAGCCAACAGCTGATGGATGTGTGACTGACAAAAGGACAAAAAGGAGACATGACGAAGCAGCAACTGAATCAAAGTTATAAAGTCGCAAATACCGGCACTATGAGCAGTACTATAAACAGTACTTGATCCCCCTTATTGTACTCACTTTATTTATCATACACCCCTTAATCTGCAGAATTTTCCCAGAATACTCTCCACAATTAAGGAGCCTTATCTCAGCCTAACAGTTCATAACATCGTCAACTGCAGGAGTTAAAAAGTTTTTGTTTCCAAAAAAGCTTTTATTCCCTATGACTACACAGGAGATGCTCTTACGTCATGAATTTAGAGTCGCATGACTCACTCCGAAGTCGGGCCAACTTTTAGTCGGATCAGGCGTCGTTTGTCGTGCTGTGTACAGGGGGCCGACGACGGCCCGACTACAACCTGACGACCTGCTCCCAACTGGTCGGGACAATTTCTAGCATGTTTGATATTTTGGTCGTAAGACTCCAGACACTTCACAGTGTGGGCAGAAACGCGAGCAGAATAAACAACTTTGGGGGATTGTTTTCCTATGTAAACGGTCAGACAGCGTCCTAAATTACCACTGGAATGACTTTCTGATGCACCCAGCAATGATAAAGTAAATAAACGAGTAGGAAATATTCCTATCAACAGACCTGCAGCTGACACAGAGTTGATGCTGTTTGTGTGTTTGGGACAGAGAGGTAGCAGGAGAGGGCCAGAGAGAGAGAGAGGGAGAGAGAGAGAATATGACTGGAGACACTTCATCCTGAGTGTGTGAGACTTTTGAAAAGGAAACTCTGCGAGTTTCTGTCACAGTCCGTCCCGACTTCGGTCACACAGTGTGAGCACTCAGGTTGTGCACGACCATCGGATCACACAGTGTGAGCACAGAACTCATGCGCGATGGTCGATGAAATTCTGCCACGACTGTTGTGTTGTCGGCTTGAAATTGTAGTGTATACCCGGCTTTAATGACAAAAATAATCATTTTTATTGTCAACAATAGTAAAACATTTCACTACTTTCCATACAATGTAAAAGACTGTGAGAGTATTTCATGGTTTATGGTTTTTTAGCTGAAGGCCTGCCTTGTCATTATATATTTTATTTGTAAAAGCTTGTGTGTGAAGTCTTTTTCAAAATAAAAAAAGTGTGCCACATTTTACTTGATATTGATTTTTACCCTTTCTTCATGCAAATTTAAAAAAAAAAAATACAGGGGTCCACTTTCATCACCATACCAGTGTCATGTGATGCATCAAAGGGCTGAAGTGAACATGTGTACAGCAATTTAAAGGAGATTTTAAAATACTGCGGTATATATTGTGTTTCCTAATACAGCGAAAATATTGCAATATTAATTTTAGGCCATATCGCCCTTCATTACCAGGACATCTGTGAATATTAATCCTTCAGTCACCCTTTCTTTTCATTACCAGTACCTTATATCAGCAGATTCCAGTCAGTGTATCACCTAATTTTAACCAGGAAATTAATCCGAATCATCAAAACACAGCCTGTGGCAGGGAAATGGACTGACTCAGCTCTGGGTGCTGGAATTTTGCCTCCTCTGATTCACCGATGACTGTGGGGTTCTCAGGAAACACAGTCTGATCAATGTTAAGGTGGAAGACAGACTGTAGCAGCAGCAGACGTTTGTTACCCTCAGGGTGGGCGTCTAAGAATGCATGCAGGTCGACTGTTCATGCACTCTGCATGTGTTTGATGACGGTGCCTAGGCTGGATTAGACTTAATGCCTTTATGTCTAGCCACAACTTTTTAAAATATACCATTCATCACTCTATGATGCAATATCTTCAATGGTTTAGCCTGGGCTGCAAGATTACCTGTTGTTGATGTAATTTACAGTTGGGGATAATTGTGACAGCAAGTCAGTTTACTCCAGGCAACAAAGATTTCAGTCCCTGAACACGTAGGGAAAAAGAGCTGTTCGTCTGTTTGCTGTACAGCAGAAAAGGCCTGTCATGATAACAACATTTAAACACTGACATGATTATTGTAAGGCTTGCTGTTTCACCTTGTGTTCATGTTTGAGTCCAGCTGCATCATCATGAACATTATTATAAAATACACTGCATACTCAACGTGTCCTACTGGAGGATATTTTTAGAGGGCACACAAGAGAGCTCAGGCTGTATACAACTATCTGGTGTGTATAATGTAAACTATAAAAATGGCAACACTCGAGGAGATTAGTACAATTCTAATTCTGAAAACAATCAACTGACAATAATAAACTCAATAGCAACAGTAGTTAGCTCAAATTAATGCTTGGTGGTCATTACACACAGTCTGCAATCCATGTTTATATTTTCCTCCATGTACAAAGTACAGAGGTAACACTTCCTGAGTATTGGTTTAATTAGTGACTATGTTGACTGATGACTTTCAGCTAACTGTGTTCATAAATGTCACAGTTAAAATAACTGTTGACAACAGAAGTAGCCTTACTAAATATCTCTTTGTTTAGTTTTCACTATTATGTCAAAGTATACTCGTCAGCTTTAATAAATAAGTTGACGAATACAAACACCACCAAAGTCACCCGTTTACACGGCCACTCGCTGAACTGAAACACTGATCTTTTTTGTCATTATTTTTACAGGTTAAAACATCGACCCCCACAATAGAATTTTAAGGATATATTTTGGGCTTTTATGCCTTTATTTAGAGAGGAGGACAGTGGATATAGTAGGAAATAGGGATGGGAGAGTAGGGGTGAGACATGCGGGAAAGTAGCCACAGGCTGGACTTGAACCCAGGCCACCTGTGTGCATGGGACGCAACCTAACGACTAGGCCAATGGGTGGCACTGAAAAGAATTCTAAGCAGAAAATACAGAAACCAACTTCTATCATATAATGAATACAATAAGTAAATACTGGCCAATTAAATATTCAAGAATTCAACATTTGATATAAAATATCTTTAATCAAATTACACAAAGTTAAAAATTCTTGAACCGGGCAAGGTTTACCTCAGTTCAGTGAGCAGGGGCACTTATACAGAGGTTAGAGGCCTCGGCACAAGGGTCACAGGATTGAGTCTTGATCCCTGTGCTGTTTGGTGCCCCCATCCTGTCCTAAATCTAACAAAAAAAATGTCTCCATCAAATCTCTTGAGATGTGTTTAACCAGGGTTGCTTCTAAAACATCATCTTCCCTCTGTATTCTTTTCCTGTAACTTTCACACAGCCAGAGAGATCATGCGGTCTTTGTTTTGGATTTCACTTTCTCTTCTTTTTTCATCACAGATAACAAATCTCACCATCTCCACTAAGAACACTGGCATTTGCACCCAGGCCCATACTTTAAGGCTTCTAAGAAAACACCAAACTCAATTTCAAATCCAGCATAGTGGAGCCCTTAGTCCCTCTCCTAACATACACAGAACCTCCAAAGCGTGTTAAGCCGATCTGCAAGCACATAAAAAATGTGTGCTGTGTTCTCAGGCAGGGTTCAGATGGTGAAGGTGCTGATTACTGTGGTCACCAGAGAGAAAAGAGCTGGCAGGCCTGAAAGAGCCCTTTATAAGGAGCTTTTAACTAGTTAGTTAACCCTCTTGTCAAACTCTGACAGTATAAACAAACTGCACAGAGACGCTCTCATCACAGCTGAGAGCTATAGCCAGAGCTCTTCCAAAGAAATCAATTATTGTGTTGTTCATTACACTAACACTTGTCTATGATATCAGCGCAGGCTGCTTTGACCTAATTACACACTGCTGTATGCCAGACGTGACATACTTGTAACAAACAGGGCATGGCTACATAACAAGAACTCCTGACTGTACAGATACTATCTTTGACTTACATTGATCAAAGTCAGATAGATGACTAAGATCATCAGGAAGGAATTTGTAATTGTCTTCTGTAATGTTACTGGAAAGTTTTTAGTTCGCCTTAATTTATGCCTCCTATGGATTAGAAAGTAGTGCAGTTGAAGCATTGTACTTTTAGAAAAGTCAGTGAAAATTTTATATCATCAGAACAGCGTCTTTAAATTGCCATGTCAAACAAATTTTCCCTAAACAGAATCCCGTGTTCACCCCTGGGACCTGAGAGTTTGCTTTTACCTAAATGGATCAAAGTGGGGCCTTGGTCTTCTCTAAGGGTTTAAGATTAAGATCTTCAATAGGTCAATTCAGAATGTAACACTTAAGTTTTCCAGAGAAAAATGAATGAGTAAGATTGTAGTGAAAGAAATGTCAAGCCAAAAGAAAAGAACATTGTGCAGTGCTTTATAATTTAAATCTAAACTGCTTCAAGGATCTTCTCTGGCCATTTTAATTAGGGCCTGAGCACGGACCTCGGTGCGAGGACCCTATTGAAAAAACAACAATGTTAAGCCATGTTTTTAACATTTTTCCACATTGTAAGTTTAACTTATTTATAGAGTTGTCAAAAGATTACATTTTTAATAGCTGTTAATCTCAGGATTTCTGTAGTTAATCGCAATTAATCACACCCTTTTTTTAATCTCACTCTAAAATCCTAATAATTTGCATTCAAAACTGTTTTTGTGTCATTTTTGGATTTTTCTAATGTCTTATACCAGGGTTAATTGACTTACAGTGTAGCTATAGACCTGCTTTTGTCAGTAGATTGAAGACTTTGACATGAAATTAATGGAAATAAGCAAATAGTAAAAAGGTCACTGCTAGATAACACATGGTTAAGGTGACTTCTGACTTGTCAACGGTGAGTTTTTAGGGTGAAATGAGATGGTAAGGTGCAGTGGTGGACTTATTATACAACATTGTAGCTACAGGGGGCTACTGCAGTGGCTTAACCAAAATGTGTCTAAAGGGCCAATAAAGCATGTGATTAATTGTGATTGAAAAAATTAGTGCACTAATTTTAGATCGAGGTAATCACGATTTAGCTTGACAGCCCTACTTAATTATTTATGAGTTTTGCAAATAGCACATAAATAAAGTGGCAAAACTCATCACCTATAAACTAAGAATATATGACTCTAGTTGTCAAATGCTTGCACTCCAAGGAATGAATATTTCAGATTAAAACAAGAGTTTGGACTTGGTTCTTGAATCAAAAATACAGCTTAACTTGTCTTTCAACATACATGTGGTTCTGACCTATTTCCCCCTTACTTTCCCATGCCTTAAAAACACTTATCCTAAATCTACAGATAAGGCCTGGCTTAACCCAGTAACATGCTAACTCTGTGCCAAGGCCTTACAAAACACGTACCAGGCAGCTGCCTGTTAACTGTAGAAAAAGAAGCCAAAGACAGCATCATGAATCATATTTACAGCTAAAATGTGGTCTGGACTGTTTTTTATTTGATCTATTTATGGAAATAAGGCCATTAGGCAAACAAATTCACTGCCCTGGAGGGGGTCAGTTAAAGAGGCAGCTGGGAAAGTTGTTGCTTTTTTTCCCCAAAAGTCCCTCTTCAGGGGAGAACTTGGATTTTTTTCAGGTAAATTCAAGTTTGTGTTGTTAATACGACTCATGGGAGTATAGCCACTTAGTACAGTATGGTGAAACGAATAGTGTATCAAGTATGAGTGATGGGACTTTCAGACATAACAAAGAGGATTAGTGTGAGGCTTGAAGGGACAGGGTCAGTGGGCTGGATCTGTAAACAGCTGATCCAGCACACATATTGTTTGTCTGACATTTATTTGATAACTGTATGCCTGCTTATGAAAAGCACAAAATAAAAAAAAAACTACACTAGAGCTGTCCTCTATTAAGTGACATCATGTAGATCGGGTATTTAATTAATACTAATACAAAAACAAATGCAATGCTAGCTAGCAAGTTATGTATGGCTCCTTATTGTTGGTCAAAAGTTACCTGATAGGGGGGCGGTGGCTCCTGGTCGGGATCGGTACCGTCTCCGTAGCTGGCCCGGTCCGATTGAGACTCATGTAGCAAAGAAATGTCATCTGAGGTGGGAGATTTCAGACAGTTTCCCATCTCCTCCCTCGTCCGTCAAACTGCCCCCTCTTTCTCTATGTAGCTTTACTAACCTTAACGTTTGGCAGCACGGCTTTAAAGGCCACTTTCACATAAAACGTCAATGGATGAGACAGTGTCGAGAAGGCGGTTTTCCATAAACAGCTGATGGATCTCCTCTCCCAGACGACGGGAGGGCTGCTCAGCTCAACAACAACAAAACATCCCTCAGCTAGCAGCTAGCCACACAAAGAGCTAGTGTGCTAACACTAGCTTGTCCTCGCTGGGAAACATCTACTCTGTTGGCACCAAAACTGACGAGTGTACAAAAAACTCACAAGCTTTTATATCCGCGAAGGGATAAGGGCGAGGAAAAGGTTAGTGTCCCCTCATTCATCTAGGAAATGTAGCCGCTGTTTATCTGACTGAATCCTCGTAGACTGTCAGAGACTTCCCACAAGGTGGTGATGTGGAGACGTGAAGAACCGCCTCCTTTAAAACGTAGACCAATGAACGCTCACTAACATCCAGGAAGCTTTAACTCACAGCCAATCAGATTCTTGATCACGTTACCCTTCACTCAAAACGTAAACAGACGGCTAAAAGCGAGATAATAGTCTTTGTTGTGGCAAATGTAGTTCAGATTTGGGTCTGTCCTCACTTTAAATTTGACATTATCACTTATTTAATCGAAGTCCTATTGAATTTCAAGTCATTATTGTTAATTTCTTTTCAAATATGAGGCATAAGCATTTGGGCATCCTATGCCTTCTTACCCGTGGCTGTCATTGCCTTGTATATTTACATAATAAGATGACTAAACTGTGCCTTTGAGATAAGAACACACGTAAGATACGCATTAAAGCTTTTCTTCCTTGTCCTGTTGATTAAACCAGGTCTGTTCTATGCAAACTGCATTTGTAGTGCAAAAATGACAGCACAAAATTGGATTTGATGTTTAGTTGCATTTCATCATTTCATCTTAAATTACAATAGAAACATTCATTATGTACAGGAATGTCATTCTAGTCAGTGGTAGCCTTGCCTTATAAAACTTGATTGTAAACACCAGAATGCCTCTAAGGTTGTTGTGAATATCGTTTAGATTTGAAAAAAAAAAAAATCAAATGAAAAAAGACAAACAGGACTGATTAATTTATGGGGCAAATGATAATATATTTCTGGAATATACTTGCTCATAAATAGTTTTGAAAATATTTCCTCCACCATTAAAAAAACATTGAAATTGACTCCTAGTCATCCTACTGAATCCCAAACCTTACACTAATGAATAAATAAGCAGGGGTCTAATTGCAACACTTGAGACACCATCTGGGTTCTACTCTTTAGACTTGGTGTTGTTGGGACACAGCCCTTCAAATAACCTCATCTCCAACACAATCAGAGGAGACCCTTTGCTGTCATGCCAGTTATTGCAATAATGTTTTCATTTACAGATTATTATATAACAGGATTGTGATGTCCAAGACCTTCTACAAGTGGTAATAGTCAAGCAGGGCTGATACAGGAGCAGTAGTGGATGTTCATAAAGCAGGAGAAGTTGGTGGTCGCCATTCAGAGCTTCTTCACTCACTAAAGATGCAACAGGCGGACAAGCTCGCAGTCCTTTGCAGCTCTGCCTGAATGGCCTGTTTGTTCAGGCTCAAGTACTGTTGGAGTCTATCCCACACACCAGGAGGAGAAAAGGAGGGCGTCTGCCTTTCTAAAAGACACATTCATCTGTCCTCTTAAAACGGGACAATTTTTGTAAAAGATGCCATTTACTGTATATAAATGTAAAGAATATATCCCGTTGTAAATTAGATTTTCTTTGACTGGAGACTTTCCTTAACCAGCAGCTCTGTGAATTTTTTTCATTACACAAACAACAAATGAGAGTGGAAATAAAATATGTAGCTTTTTTTGCAAATTTGTGTCAAAATTTCAAAATATTAAAATATTCAAAATAAAAGTTGTATTCACTCTGAGAAACTCAATGAACAAAAGCCTTTCATTGTTTAACAGTGAAACGAATACACATAAATTTAAATCTAATTCGGTGATAGTGGTTTGATCCAAAAATATCATAAATTCATACAGTTTCAGTAATACCTGATGATGATGTCAACATATAAAATGTATCATCCCTCATCTACTCAAGTTTCTTTATCTATGTTCTCTAATTTGTAGCTGATTGTAAGAACTAGTAGAACTTTAACACCAGGAGGCACAGGAAAATATCTGTAATTCTGTGGGGGTAGCTGGGTCTCTGGCTAAATCAGATCCAAGCCTACTACTATGGACTGGGGTTATTTTTTATCCTGGGCTGGAAGTTGAGGTAATTTTCATTTTACAATAGAAAATGTAGCCTTGTTTTCTACCTTAGTGGGCCCCTTATGGGTGGCCATGGTGCTAGAAATACCAGCCTGCAAAAGCAATGCTTCATAGATATAGGCACATTTCTCAACTTGTCGCTCTTTGATAAAAAAAAAAAAAAAAAAAAAAAAAGGGAGAGGAGTTCATCATAATTGTACTCTGGAGGAAGGCTCATTAAACTCACCCATCACATTCAGAGTCACACAGAGCAGCAGTCCCGTATAAGGGCAGCCCACACAAACAAAACAAGCACCCCTCTACTTCTACTTTCCTAAGGAAAAATAAACACACACAACAAAAAATATAATCATCCATCTGAATGGGCGAGGCTGGGCTTGGTTGTGCTAAGAGTTGTATTGTGGGACTGCAGAAACAGAAAGCTGTCTCAGCTCCAGTGTGCCCTCCCATGTCCGTTACGGGCTGGAGGGAGCATGGGTGCCGTTCTCGCCCACAGTCTTGGCTTTGAGCAGAGCAGCCTGAATACGAAAGTGTGTCCGAGACTCCATTGAGTAGTTCTTGTAGTTTTGCCTGAAACCCAACAAAAAACAGTGATTTAGTTTTGTGTAGCATTTTGTGTTGAAATGTTAATTTACATATTTAATTCACACAGACTTACTTTGCTGCTTCAAGCAGTTTGATAGCTTCATCTTTTCTGCCTTGCTCCAGACACAGCAGGCCATGCTCTAGCAGGGCATTAGGAACCAGGTAATGGTCAAACTTGATCTGAGTCTCACTGCACAGAATGGCAAAAACAGCTTGGATGCTTAGTATGGACAACACGGTATAAGTAATAACTATAATTCAACTAATAGTTAATCAGAGAAAGCTTAATAAATATCATAAGCCTAATGAAGCAGGTAGATTGCATTCTGTTTTTTCTGCATCAGTTTTATAAAGAGATAGCAGAGGCTTACTTGCAGAGGACCAGAGTAAAGTAATGTTCAGCTTCTTCTTGGTGCCCCAGGTGTTTGAGACACAGTCCCTTCAAGAGGCTCAGCAGACATTGATCATCTATGGAGAACTCAGTCCCTGACAAGCACACAGATGAGTGAGGACCAAACAAATTACAAAAAATACAATAATTTATAATGGCTATGTGATATATATCTACACAAACACTGACTGACTTGCTTACAGTAATTCTTCTTGTGCAAAACGTATGTCATTTGTGGCTTATATTTTGTATGTGCTTTAATATTTGCTACTGTTCTACTCTGTGTACTTGCTGTATCATAAATCTACGAGAGTACAGCCCTCTAGAATAAATGCAACTGGCTTAATAATATCTATCAATGTGTGCAAAAATATTAGCCATTAAACCATCCTCTTGCCAAAAACACAATTTTTAGATAATTTTGCTTACTGCTCTCAAGATTAGCCTGGGCCTCGTCTAGTGTTTTCAGCATCCCCTCAGTCAGGTCTCTTTGCTTGCCTATGACTGTGTAACCGTTCCAGATGTACATCATCTCCTAGAGAACACAAATGCATACAAATATAAAAATAAGTTATATTTTGTTAAACAGAACAGAAAGGCTGAAAACCCATCTAATCATTCTCACCTTCCAAGCTTACAGAGAACCTAAAGTCCACCACAAGAGTAAAAGTCCCTTACAGTTTAGTAGGATTATCTCTTAAACTTATCACAATGCTACATCCCTTTTCCAGACTTTAAAATGGGGAGTTAGAATTCAGCTTTATGCAGCCTTCAACAGGACAGATTGAAATGTACATCCTAATCGGTCAAATCAGTGCACACAAATGTCAGCCAACTGCCCTACATGGTTAATGTGCAGCTTTCAGATCTAGTGCCGGTATGCTATAACATTTTAATAGTGTTTTTGGTCAAGTAACTTAAAAAAACATAACAGGGCAAATTCAGCTACATGTACAGCAGTGCAATATGTCAAATACTGTAATCCAGTACTGACCAGAGGAGGAGCAGGAAGAGGAATGGGGCTTTCTGCAAGGTAGCGGCGGGCTTTTCTGATAGCAAACTTCTCTGTTGGTAAAGATTTGCCTGCAATTTTCTGCTTCAGCCCAGGAACCTGCCTGAAATATAATGCAGTACAAAAAAAATTTATATCAGTAGTCATTATATATCAGACAGTATTAAAACACACTCAAATGTTCATTTATTGGAGCTTTTTTCATATTATACTCCTGATAGACGTGGCATTGCTTATGATAGCTACTATTCTTTCAAAGTTATTACTATGAGCAAAGGTGATTTACAGTCATAGTGAATCATGCCTCTTTCAGTAAAGCCACAGCTCTGACTTCATACCTGAACAGAGTGATCGCAGTCTCCCCGAATGTTAGGCAATCATCTGCAGTCAGCATGCTGAGGTAGGCTGCTTTCATATACGCATAGGTCGCCTGAGGGAGGAAAAAATGTGGTTACTACTGCAGTCCCATCTTTCCTTTCTAAATGAGATGAGGAAAGAAAAAAATACAACCTGGTTGAGCTTGGAGAGGCAGAGCAAGGCTACAGAACTCAGATATGGCTTCAAAACTTGTTTTATTTTTAGCCACTGCTTAGTGCTGATTAAGCTTCCAATTGTTTTTCTTTTGTGCTTAGTGTTTACATGTGGGTTGTTGTTTGTTTTTATTGCTCTCTTTATTCACTAACACTACAGTGGAGGCAGCTAAATATTTGCAGTATGTGGAGTCCAAGACAAATTTCCCGAAGAGATTTCAGGTCACCCAAAAGGTGGAAAAAGTTCAAGCACTTTGGGACCCATTGTCATGGAAGGGCAAATGGAGGTTAGCAATGGCATGGCCCATCCAAAATGTAAGCCATCGTGGGCTTTTATTTTAAAGATAAATACCCATTATCACTCATTAAAGCAGCAGACAAAAATCACATTTTATTTATTGTTGCCTGTTTCATAATATAAACTCTATTATTTTGAAATGCTACAAGCCTTTATTTTTGTATCACTAATGATGTGGGTGGGCCTGTTGGTTTAGGACAGGAATGTCAATGTGTCAAGACGTGCAATAGTTTTTTTTCTGTCCACTCCAGAGCTGACTGGAGCAAGGCCCAGGATGTAAATGTTAACCAGGGGGCTAGCACTAATACCATGATTCATTGTGCATGTGCTGATATTATTAAATGGCATCTAGGGAGAGCCCATTACTGTGCCTCTCAACGGCCCAGCCATTTCTGTGGACAGGCCTGGGGCCTTTCAGAAACTATTCCCTTGTAATTCCCACTCCGGTACAGCGTGAACTAAGTCTAACATTACAAATGAAGGACTCTTGGTTAAGCTGGAGGGTTTAAATACAGCAGAAGCCTTTGGACTGAACTTCCCTCACTAACACAGTAACCAGAACTTTATGTAGCATGATTTCATTTCACTAAAATAACATGTTGTCCAAATGAATAACATTAGGAAGAGTCATTAAAATCACTCCATAATGAAAGACATGCGTACATTTTTGATGGCATTTTTTAAAATTTCGTAATTTCAATCTGATTTTTATAAGATGATTTGTTTATCCAGCCCCTGTGAACAGAAAACACTACACAAAATTAAATGCATAAACCCATGTCAAGATTTGAAGGTTAGGTCATGATAGTAATGTTAAGTTTTTATTTTAAATCTGTATCAGGCTGCTATTTGTAACTCATGTTAAAGTTCATGCAGGTGATATCCTGGAACTTTAATCTTCAGCATGTATCCCATGTTGAATAATAAAAGATGTTTCACCAGTTCAGAAAGTCAGCGTCAGTGCTGCCCCACTCTCACTCTGCTTACATTAGGAAACACCCTGTAAATCTGTCAGTTTGAAAACAAATGCTGACTCATCACTGACTAATTCATGCTTGTGATTCTGAAGAAAAGCATCCAGCCCAATTTAGTTTTCCTCATTATTTGGTCAGGGGGTATTCAGATCCCTGTCTGCTGTAGCTTACCTTGGACCAGGAGTTCTCCTTGCTGAGAAGGTCAGCGTAGAAGTAGGCCATCTTCCAGTGCCTTTTATATGTGAAGCACCACATGAGCTCCCAGTAACACATGTGGTGAAACTGTTTCCACTGCTGCTGAGCCTCGCAGCACTCCTCGAACCGCTTAATAGCCTGGAAACACAAAAACCAAACACAGTCAATGGCACCCTCTTTAACATAATCACTGTGTGTCATAACGTGTCGCTGGTGGTTACTTCTTCTATTGAGTTTTTTAAATTATAATAAACCAATTTCAAACTTAATTTCAAAAAACCCTGATATTTTTATTTCATTTAATTTGCATTTATTTTTATTTTCTTTTTTATTTTAATATGATTAAGTTTTAGATTTGTTATTACAAAATGTTGGAAATGTATTTAATGTCTTAATTTCTTAAATTCATTTGTAATTTTCATTTCATTTTGTGTGATATTTTAATTTATGTTTGAATCTTTATTTTATTTATTTTAAATTTTATTTATCATGTTTTGTGAATTTATTTCTCATAAAGTTTTTTTAAAGTTCTTTGATTTAGTTTTTTTTTTTAGTTTTTTCCCCTCCCATTTTTTAATACATTTAATTGGTCCCATGTCTTTCTGTAAAAAATTTATAATTATCACAATTATCACTAAATGCACTTGTGATATATACATATATATGTGTGTGTGTGTGTGTGTGTGTGTGTGTGTGTGTAAAAGTAAAAGATGGACATTATTAAACTGTCTTTGCAAGTCAAATCATATACCATCAAAAGTGAAGCCAATGTGAAGTATTTGTGAAAAATAATCACAGTTGAAAATATTATCATGTGATATTTAAATATATGTGCTCACATTTGGAATGGCTTTTTAAGTAAAATTTTGTAAATACACAGAGCAGAGCTTAAAGGGCATTTGTGCTAATTTTGTGGGAGTGATATTTATGCTGATAGAAAAAGTCAATATAAGCATGAAATTATTTTGTTTGTGCAACATTGTTTGCCAAAGCTCTGCTCTCCTGTTCACTTGAGCCGACTGTGTCTACATGAACCAGGATGCACTGTGCCAAAGCAGCCAAAGCCTTAGAGCTGCTTCAATGCATTTCATCTGTTGTGTACTTTAGCTTATATAACTAAGGTAGAAGTTAAAAAAACACTACTTTTATTTCCAACATCCTTTTTTTGCTTGTCTTTTGTGTGTGTGTGTGTGTGTGTGTGTGTGTGTGTGGGGGTGGGTTGGGGTGTGTGTGGGGGTGTGTATGTGTGTGTTTGGCAACTAATTGCAGTAGAATGCATGTCAATATGAAAATCGAAACTGAATTGAGATTTCCAGATATTTATTTATGTCAGGGGCTTAAATGGTTATAAATCCATATAATATGCATTCATTGGATAGGATAAGACAAAAGCGGATATTGCCAAAATTTCTCTATGAAGTGTTCTATCTTTTATTTTTCAGGTCAACACAATGATAGGCACTCACAGCATCCAGGTTTCCTTTGATCTCCTCGATTCGACCAGCGAAAAACAAGAAGATGGATCCCTGAAAGAAATAAAGAGGCCACTGTATCTTCTGAATGCTTCTGACCATGAACAGAATTCTTAAAGGCTGAATATAAGGCTATGGTCCTTATTATATTAACATAGCTGAATTAACTAAATATACATCTTTAGACATCAAAACAAACAAAAAAAACAGAGTCACACTTAAGGTGCTATTGTTGTGCAATGCACTCTGTGTAGTGATGCCAAGTGATGTCTCACCTCAGTCACAGTAATGTCTATCTTAATGTCCTCTTTACTAAAGCTGAACTTGAGTGAAAATTCCAGATGCTTTAAAGGTGTAACCCCAAAGGAAAAACTGTTTGGCATCACTGTCAAGAGTGCTAAAGCAATGGCCTCACACAGACGTTTATCTAATGAAGCAAGGGTCATAGTATGCAGAGTTCCTTTAAAAAACACAGTGTTAACATCACCAACCTTGGGATATTTTTTGAGATATGGCTGAAGAAGCTTCTCTGCATCTTCAACGTCTCCTTCTCCTGTGCCTGTGAGAGGAAAAAATAGTTAAGCACACCAGGTTTTGTGCTTTACTGAGGCAGCTTGTGGGTCTGTGTGAGTCTATGTTTGTATTAGCTCACCCAGTATGAAGCTCATGAAGGTGTGATAACACAGCAGCAGCATGTTGCAGAGGAAGGACCTGAACGTGCTTTCTGCTGAGCCCTCCTGAAGCTGCTGTAGACCAAACTCCTGCAAAACAATAAATATACACACAAACATGACACTCTAGCTGAAAGACTCTTTGGTACATTTTCTGAGCATTAAAAAACAGGCAATTGTTACAGTTTAAGTAATTTTTTGATGTGTTAGATGACCAGGAGTATCTATGTATTTTACCAGACTTGTAAGGCTTTTGTGTAAACTTGCAAGAGCAAGAAAGCTCACCTCCTGACTTTTAAAACTCCAGAATTTAATAAATAAGAATCATCTGTGTATAATAAAATTAAATTTAACTTGATTTACATCACATTTTAAAAAACTATATTACCAGCTTCACTAATGAATATCTTCATCATGAATTTTATTTATTCAATCATTCGTTTTAGTGATCAAAGCATTGTCTTAGTCATTCTCATATCAAGTTTCACCTAAGTTGTTAGGTTCAGTACAGTCAACAGTGTAATTCATGGGTTTCACTACAAATCACAGATAATATTGTCCCTGAACTAGTCAGCATCAAAGAACCATAACTTTACAGTGTGGCTGGGCAATATCAACTTTTAAGACTAACTGATTTGCTTTTCAAATGACATCTATGGTAAGGCAATATTAATTAAAATCAATATCAATGTTAATTTCAAAATAAAACAGATGTCAGGCTTTTTCCAACTGTTGCCATGTATTTGTGCAGTTTTGATAGTGCTTTCTCTCTCTCTCTTTGGCTAAAAATATTACTGAAGATCACTAAGTTTCTGTTCTATTTCATACCACTGATCATTAAAATAATGGTGATTCTATCAGTAAAAAAACACACTATATTTTAAGAGTTTAAAAAACATTGACAACCTCAATACAGGATATTATTGTCAATATTTTAGAACAATTCTAGACAGCGTGTAGGACTCTGCCTTCAACATTTGATGATAAAAACTGTAAACGGCTAAATATTGGGTGTACTGGACTTCAAACACATATCATTTATAGCGTTTTAAGTCACACACACATTGAAATGCCCCCTTGTGGGCAAAAAAGGCCCTACTGCACTGCAGAGAAGTTAATGGTCTTGGTTTTCAGTGTTATCTTCATTTTCTTTTAATAACAGACAGTTGATCTTTAACTGAATGCACTGACTGATGTGGAGACAAGGCCAGGTTATACTTCCACGAACCCCATCAGAGAGGGAAAACCCAGAGTGGACAAACAGCAGATTAATGATGTTAGATGCTTTTCTGTTCCTTTAGGGGACAATACACAAACACAGAGCAGACTTCTCTTCATCGTGCCATTTAAATACTGTGTTAATTTGGGCAAAATATGACTGTCTTTAACAAACCTTAGAGTGCTAGAACACTGACTGACTGCCGACAGTGACAGCTAATGTTAGCTATTAGCTAACTGCTAGCTGCTTTGATAGAGAGGAATTTCTTGCCCCTCACTTCCCAAACAGCAGCATTATTGCCCTAAATACATCACAAATACATAAAACAGTCAATGGGTCAATAGCACAACATGCGTATTTTTGAGTTTAAATCTATTATTTCCTTTTGAAAAAAGTTCATGGCAAATATCACTTTGTTCTATAAAACCTTCTTTGTTTGAATGCATTTTCAGTTTATTCAAACAATATGATTAATGTCATATTTTTCATCTCAAACCCTAAAAATGTTGGGTGGTGCAACCATCCAAGTACATGAACAGATTACTGACATGTTAAAAATGTTGTTTTAATTGAGAGAAACTCAGGAGACAATAATTTGGCATACGTTTATGGTTGATATCTTATAAACAAGCAAATGTGATTAAAAATTATCAATATAAAAATAGTAAGGGTATCAAAAAACTTTTGTCCTGGAATGTGCAAGAACTTAAATGTCAGATTGGAGCAACTGTTAACATGGGACTTTTACTTTAAAGTGAAGTGATGAATACAGATTTTCACATAATTTAACATTTAATTAATTCCAGCTGACACTCATTGCAGAGTAAAGTGGTTTGTCGATCCTTTTCATGTAAAGATAAATATTTCTTTTCAGTTACAGGTGGGCAGGTACACCACAGCAAAATTTCATTTACCAAAAAATGTTTTTAAAATACATGTATCCACTTTCTAACAAGAATAAAATTGTGTCAAGGTATTTGCCTGTTTAATTTGAAATCAGTTGCAAGTGTCAAATGCCTTATATGTCACTGACCCTTATACTTTTGTAGACTTTAATCCCGGTTGTGGCTTCAGGGAGAAGATTTCTCCACTACTGTATATAACGCTAAGTTCTGGCTGAAACTCTGTTTTTGATTGTTATAAATAATGTCCTGGGGGTTATATAAAGGGTCCAACTTGACAAAGGTTGGGTGGGTGGTGATGCAAACATGCTTTGTTTTGAGGAGATGGAGAATTCAAAATGCTTGGTGTCACAGCTCCATGCAGCATTCAATGATAGCTCTGAACATCCTAAGCACTTTTTTACCCTCCAGGCCTGGTCATGGGACTATAACAATCATTTGATTTATACTGGAGCAATATCAAAGGTTATCATTCTGGTATTGTGACACTACTTCACATGGCACAGAACAATCTATTTCCCATTAGAAATCAGTGTAAACAGAGTGTGTCAAACATTACTGGCTCTTATTCACCCAGAGCACTCACCTTATTACCAGAGAAACCCACAAACTCCAGCAGCTTGAGCGTCCGTGTAGGCAACATGGAAATCATCTGCAGAAAGTAAAGAATAAAGGAACTGTGAGACTGACAGCAAGATATGTCAGGATTTGTTTTCTTTTGATAAAGAGGGGAGATTCCTGAATTTTATACAATCGTCATGGGTAACACCTCAACTATAGCGGTTTCAAGAAAAAAATGTTTGGTTCATATAGATGAAAAAGTATGACAGGACTTATTTATACTTATTTACACATTTTTTGTAATTGCTGATGACAAGATGAGAGCACATAAAGACAAAAAGCTCAGAGCTCTTCAGCATGAACCAAGGTTGTTATAGTTAACTACAACTAACTACGTAACTAAAACTAAAATTCAATAATCATTTTAGTTAACTGAAATCAAATAAAAACTAAGCTTTACCAAAAAAACGAACACTAACTAAAAATTGTCGTATTTCTGAAAGGTGCACCCTAAATAAAGTTTCAATACTCACTCACAACACTATTTTCTTGGTCTTTCTCTCACAGAAAAACTGTGATATTATAACTTCTCTTGGGATCAGTACAGTGCAAAATATAAGATGGATAGTTTTAGAGTTATGTGAAATGTTATCATTAGAAGTGGATCAGACTGGGCTGCATGCAAACTGGATATTTGTGCCCTATGATACTCCAACAATAATAGAAAGAAAACAGAAGAAGTAAAGTAAAACAAAAAATCAATCTCAGTTAATAGAGCTAATAACACACTGCTTATAAAATAAAAGCTATTTTTACTCTGCTCTGACAGGGTTTTTAGTCATATTCCTACATTTTGGTGCTTCTTTTATGCTTTATAAAAACTGTCAGTATTTTATTAATTTGCTTCTTTGTAGAAATCCTTTTGTTCCTTAAATCTAATGTTGTATAAAATGTATTTTTTGTGTTTTTATGTTAACAAATACATTCATTCAGCCTTCTACTCACTAGATTGAAAGCTCCTACTCCCAGTTTAACACCACCTTCGAAATGGCCATGGTTGTCTCCATGAATGTATCCAGAGGACTGGAGGACTGTATGAAGCTCTCTGTGGAATAAAGAGAAAGAAAGCTGATGAATAAAGGGTTTAAATGCCATGGAAGGAGGATAGGAAAAACTGTGAATTATACCTAGAAAAAAAAATTACAAGATTTTGTTTCTCACTTGTATGTCTGGTAGCTGTTCCTCACTTTGATTCCTCCTCTGATAAAACTGATCATGTTTTCATCCTGGACAGAAAGAGGAAAATAAAGCTGGAAATCAGTTTTTATAAATCTATATTTGATAATAAAAATGATGAAAATCTATGAGAGATTCAGCTGCATGCACCACTTCTGACCTGTAGGAAGGTGAGTGCTGCCCTCTGCAGGAGACATTCGGCAAAGCACACCTCCGCATGGAGTTCCTCTGAAACAAAAATGATTTCATACGTAAGTCATGAATATGAAATCTAAAGCATGTACATAATGTAATACATATGCAAAAACATATAAATGTGATACTGTATTCACCAACAGAACACAGACAAACAGCAGCAAAAACAGTGGTCAGGACTTCAAACATGACTCCCACAGGCATTCGAGTTTTTACTAATGCAACATAAGACTGAAACTATTCTTGACAGTTTGAAACCTGCAGCATTACATAACATTCATTTCACTCATCTTGTCAGTATAAAGCTTTACTGACCTTCTGTGAAGTTTTTGGAGAAGGAGGACTTCTTGCGATGCCTGCGTGAAAAACCACAAAGCCATTTATTTGATCGTAATTAACAACAATAATAATGATATGACATGGAGAATCAGCGTTCAGTTACTATGCTCCATATATCTGGAACAAACTCCCAGAAAACATTAGGTCTGCTGAGAGTCTGAGTTCTTTTAAATCAACGTTGAAGACACACCTGTTCACTGCTGCCTTTGACTAAAAACTTTATCACTTTTCAAATTTTCTATTTTCGCTCAAACTCTGCACTGTAAATTTTATATGTGTGTTTTTATCTTTTTTTGGGTTTTATGTGCCGTTTTCATCACCTCTTACAATCTTCTTTTAAATTGTTTTAAGTTAAGAGCTTGGAGCTCAGATAAAGATCCTGTATTGGCCAGAAACGTGAAACTGTCTGGGACAGAATCCGGTCTCCAGACCAAGGTTGAGAGGAACCCAGGTTTTTTATCTTTTGTAGATCTTATTTGCTGTTTTTAATCACCTTTTACATGTTTCATTTAAAATTTTTCCATTGTGTTTCTTTTTTTCTCTTTGTCAATGTATTTTAATGTCCTGTGTGAAGCACGTTGAATTGCCTTGTTGCTGAACTGTGCTATACAAATAAACTTGCCTTGCCTTGCCTTGATAATTTAGAAAAATAATCATAGCTACAAAAGAGGAAGAACTGCAGATGGCCTAGCGCAGCTTTTTCCAAACATCAGTATGCTGTGGCCCAATTTCACAAATCTTCTGGGACACACCAAAACCAAAACAAATTTGTCATATTTTTGTCTCATAAACAGATCATTTCAATGCAAATGCTCTGCTTTCAGGTACATTAACATTAGTCAGAAAATATTTGTGGGATCAAAAAGTAAAATTAATGAGCCACTGCTATTAATTTAATTTTAATCAGGCATTATAAATAATATTAGGAGTATAAAGAAGTACAAAAGAGCGCAAAATAAAATATGAATAAAAATAATAAAGATACCACCATTCATAGACAGTATAGAAAGTCATAAATCGTATAATTGTGGGATATATGTATCCTTTTAAAAACAAAGCAAAAAAGCACAGAAATGGAACAAAAAAATCTTAAAAGCCTGCACAAAAGTGGCTTAAAGAGTTGGAAATAAGATATAATATATTTTTAACAAATATTAGTAACTTCTTGTATTTGGCAGTTAACAGGAAGTTTGTAACACTGAAAATAGGCAAGATTGTGTCTCAGCTAAAGTTGTCCGAAATTGCGATATTTTTATTCTTTTCCAAACCATACTGTTAATAACAATACAATCTGTTGTTTAGAGGATTGATAGCATTAAAAAGTATCTGTAGTAGTTTGTCTGTGGGTTCCATCCACCTGTGATTGCCCATGTGGACTTTAAGTGAGATCAATCTTAGGTTTGGATGGGGCCTATCTGGCTGGTTGAGACTGTGGGCAAACCCTTGCATAGTGATATACAGTGATTGAACCACACCACTGGCAAGGTTTCAACATTATGTAATTCAGTGAGTGGGATTTTGCCTGCATTTTTTGTGATTAAAAACAAAAAACTATTCCATACCAGGAGCCTAGGATTATCTTCTTTTTTGCTGTTTTTGTTGCTGTTATTTCAAACAGATATTGATGTTGTAATTATTTCACTAGTATCATATCAAAGTTTAAAATTCTGGTATCATGACAGTCCTGATCTCAGCAGCTCTGTTATCCTGCCCCTTTTCTGCTTCTCTTGTTTCTATAGAAATGAGTGACTCAGCCTTTTTTTAATAGAGACAGGATGCTGAGAGGCTGACGTTACATTATGGTGCTGAGTGTGCGCTCAGTTCTCCACCAGCCAGTCACAACACTGAAAGCCAAAAGAGCAGTCCAAACAGCCTGATCTGTGGAAGTCCAGAGAGAAGGTGTGTCTACAGCTCATTAGGCTGAGTCATGACAGATTGTCACAGTGGCTCCAGGACAAACCTTCACACACTGTTATGAAATTCCCTCAGCCAGTGAGTTTGGATGATCCCAGCATGCACTGTGGTTTTGGTGTGGTGTTCCTGATAGGAGTCGGTGTTCAGAAAATGCAATATTATGTGTCGTGTATCTCTGAATGTCTAATGTGATGTTCTCATTGACCTCTTATCTAACACTTTTGGACTATTTAACAAAAAATATCAAGAGAAAAAAAATTATTTAGATGACAAAAGAGAAGCTTTACAGTTTTATCAGCCATTTGCTGGGCTTTTTATTTCACATTATTGTGGGAAAGTCTTACCGCTGGCAGATAGCCTGAGCCTCCTTCATGGTGTTTCCTGCAGCCAGAATATGTTGAGGATCAAAAGTCATCATGGCCTGCATCTCCAGGATGGTGGCGTAAGTCAGAGCGTGGTACATGCTGTCTTTGGTTCTGTGAAAAACAAAAAAAAAACGAACACCTATTTGTTCCAGTAATGATCATATATTGATCACCTTTTCACTACTGATGCTGTAAATTCAGCTGTCCTGGTGCTTTTAGATCTGATTGCTATATTTGACACAGTTGATCACCAGATTCTTATATCTCATATTGAATCATGTGCTGATAGGTACTGTCCTGAAATAGTCTTAGTCACAACTGTCAGAAAGGACTCTCTCCATCAGTCTTGGTCAGTATTCTTCTGCTGTGATCCTGGTGGGGTCAGAAATCAGTGTTCAGTAAATCTGAACTCCTGAGGGTGTGTTATTGGTCCATTAGTCTCCTACAGTCACCCTGTTGGAAACCCTGGTGTACAGTTCCTTTAAATTTGACCAACAGATCAGCTTGGTGGTCAAGACCAGCTTCTTTCAGCTGAGACTGTTAGGAAGATTAAAGCCCTACCTTCCTTGGAATGACTGAGAGGGTAATCAGCATTTTTATTACCTCTTACTTGAATTACTGTAATTCCTTAGATGTTGGTGTGGATGTTCATGGCCAAAAATGCACCATTAAAACGAATCAAAACTGCAACTATTGCAGTAAAAACAAAAAAAGCAGACAGACATTTTGTGATATTAGGCATTCATTCAGTAGTCAGTGCTTCAAAGTCACAGTTTTTCTTGTTTGACACCAAATTTCTGCCATTTTTCTATATTTATCATGAATGGAAAATGCATGTTTTTCCTGGTCCCCTGTAGGGGCACTATTGTAACAATCTATTAAAGTCTTAAAATAATCTTTTAAAAATGCATAAAATCAAATTTGTTGCTCAATATTAACATATACAAAGCAGCTATGATCCCCTTCAAGAAAATCCAATTTGCACGTAGCTATGAAAAATGTTTTCTTTTAATTTTTATAAAAATCTGTTTTTTTTTTTGTTTTTTTTTTACACTTAAACTGGCACGCCAGCTGGATTTGCTTCACACATCCATCTGGGAAAGCAATAAATACAAGCAGACTGATTTATATACAGTGCATTTACAAAGTATTAAGACCCCCTTAACTTTTTCAATTTTCTTATGTTGCAGACTGGTGCTAACCTGACACACTAGCATTTGGGAAAGGGCAGAGGCTTTGAAAAAAACTTAGTATGATTGGATGAACGTTCTGTCTGTCACATCTCTATGGGCCAATCAGAGCAACAAAACACGTGACGTAGCTGCTATTGAGCTGTGCGTGCGCAGCTACAAAGGAATAACGCGAAACATGGGAACTATAGACATGTAAGTACTCGACTTTTGTCATTTTTGAAAAGAAAACAACTCACTGCTGTTCTTTGTTTTTCTTTTAACGAAGAAATGTTGTCAAGTTCTGATAAAACTGGCGCTTTAGCAGCATCCATGCTAAGCTCTTCCGCCACAATTGCACCGGCCTTTTGCTGCTACTTGTTTACGTCATGACTCTGACACGCCTGTCCTGTCACTTTCTAACTGGGCCCAAACAGTTCAGACGGGAGCTTTGTAAGATGGATTCACCAGTGAGAAACACGGAAATGGGTGAATCCATCTGCTTTGCAAGGTTAGGCATTGATAGGGTTAAATTCCTAAAAATTTATCAACAATTGATATTGAAGATCAAGTCTGATCTTGACTGAAAAATATTGAAAGTTTTTTTTTTTTTTTTAATGTATGGTCTTTTTTTCTATTGTTGCACAGCTTGTGTTTTTGGTCATGAACACTCTAAGTGTAATAATTTATTAAATCTTAAAATAAAAAAAGATAACGCATCAAAATCACAGCTGTAATCCAGTCTGGTAGTACATGAAAAATATTTAATTTTCAAATTAAATTTCTTTTAACAGTACCTACATCAGGATTTAACCCTTAACATGACATTTAAAGGGTTAAATCCCCGCATAAATTAATATTTGATATTTATGATCACGTCTTGACTAAAAAAACAAATGCAAAAGAAGTTGGAGAAAAAAGTATTCTTATTGATAAGCTATGAATTTAATATTTAAAAAAATGCAATTACATTTTTATAGGTATGTGTAAAGTATACATTCATATAAATATATATTTCTATCTATCTGTGTATCTATTTATCTATCTATCTATCTGTCTGTCTGTCTGTCTGTCTATATTACGTATGCTGCCATTTTGGCCATAAAAACCCTCAGTGTAACATTTTCTCTTACACCATCTGAGGACTAAATATTGATACTCTTTTGTATTTATAGTTTCTGTTGAATAAATTAAAAAAAGAAATGATGGACTGGTGTTATGGCATGCCCCTGTTGATTTGCTGATTATTTTTGCTAAATTTATTCAGCCCCTTTTACCGGTGACACTCATCTAAAGAAACCATCCATTTGCTGTTTCTGTGCCCCAAAAATGCCAAAACATTTGTTCAGACAGCATGCTAGAGTTTGCCTTCGGTAATCAGAAACAACAATACTGGGTGCCTCCGACTTCTAAATTGTTGATGTTGTAAAAACAACAACAACAAAAAAAAACCTGGTATGAGGACAAAACAGCTTCACTCAGCTGTTCTTTAATGAGGGATAATAACAGCGTATGAAATAAAAAACAGTTAGTGTCTATCAATACCTGCGGTTGTTGGTGTGTCATGTCACATCCTGTGTTTAACAGAATTCTTGCAGGTATCAAAGGGATATAGGAGGAGTAAAAGTGTGTGACGTCACACATTTTTCCAGTAAATTTACTTGTCGCTCCACTTGAAGAGGAAGTTCCAGATAAAAAGGAAGATTTTACCTAAAATAACATGAGCTGATCATTAAACATATCAATCTTTCATCAGTTAAATTTAATGGTTTGAATAGTTGGCTGTGTTCTGCTCTACCCCTTTGACTGTCTGTTTGTTTATATATTATACACATGTTCACTTTCTAACATAAAGGCAGGGGTGTGTAGTGAGGAATGCTGCTGGTCTGCATGTCTGACATGTCACCAGTGTTCACCATAGACTGACTCATGTGACCAAGGCGTTTCTACACAGACTGGACACATCTCTTTCATAGATTAACCAGATAGATAATTGAACACATGAATAAAAATCCTATGAGAACATACATTTAATCATTTGATTTTGCTCCATTATAACAGAGTAAAAACTGTATATGTCTGTTTAGGGCTTCCATAAAGAAAGAGAGAGAAGCATAGGCATTTCAAATTTGATTATTATTTGTGTCTAACATCTTGTCAGAGTCAAATATTTGCAGAAATAAACCAGGACTTTGGTAGCAGACACAGAGGATTAAAAAAAATGTTAGTTAAAACATTAAAACATTAATCTTACCTTACGGTATAAATGTAAGTACAACTGAATCTAGCAACAACCTGAAAAAAAAACTTAGTATGAACCAGGAAGTAACAGAAAAGCTAGAGAAGGTAGAGATACTTCTTAAAAAGCAGAGAGGTTTGCCTGTCTTGCGTCACTCTTATGTAAGACAACAGCACAACTCAAGCTGGGAAACCTCTTAAAATGGAGCTGTTAGCTAAATTGAATTGCTCGTAGCTGTGCTGAAAATGGCTGAGAATTTTAAACATTTCACAGAAGCACTTAGGTATTTTTCAGTCAGCATAATCACAAGGCTAGAGGAACAAAGCTCTTTTAGTGGTTTCCCACCAAATTTCAACAAAACATTCCACTACGCTAGAAAAAGCTGCGCTGTACTCTCATGTACACGTGTGAGCATCCACGCCTTCTAGTCACCTCTGCACGTGTAAGTATCAAACAGGAAGTGAAATAATCGTATCTCTGCCGTTTTGACTCACTGTGAGAGTTGCAGAAATAGGTCCCAAAATGAGATGAGATCGCATGTTTTCTGAAACAAATTAAGAGTCATGACCCTTCGACATTTAAAGCGAACAAACCTTTATCTGATGCTGAAATCAAACGTATGTTATACGTGTTCATCTCTCATACTTTCTGCATGTCCTGTAAGGAACAGGGCATGATGGGAGAAGAAGATTACACTGTTTTGGCTCTCCTTGGTCTGGTGGCATGTTTGAACAGAGAGCTGGCAAATAAAGCAAAGCCTGCTGTGGGTTTGAATGCTGACTGAGAAAGGAAGAATACTTGACTGGTTGTTAAACAGGCGTGTTCCTACAGTGTTGTAGATGAGTCTGAAGTGGCTGCTTGACTACAAAACATATTGCCTGGACCTTAAATATTTGAACCATATAAGAGAGACAGCTACACCCATAGATTTATGTAACAGGGTGATGTACTGATGCATGAACAATGGTATAGACTACAAAGCCTCTGATAAAGAAACGCTGAAGAGGCGTCCTTTGAGGCTGTTATTGAACAGTGTGAACAATTAAACAGTACACATTACTAAGAAACCTTTAGTTTTACAAATTTCCCCTGTATCAGCTGTGATCTTCTTATCTTATTTATCAGACCCCAGCTACTGCCTTGCTTGAGGACTTATTTCATGATGGCATGCTGAGAAACTGATAACATTCAAAAACTAACTCATCAAGGAAGAGCCAATTCAAATTTTGGTTAAAACTGATTTTCTTTCACTTATCACAGAGGCAGCAGGCTAGGCAATTCAACCCAGACCTCCCTCTCCCCTGTGACATATTCCAGCTCTTCCTTGGGGGTTCTGCAGTGGTCCCAGGCCATGTGATACATAATCCCTCCAAAGGGTCCTGGGTCTACCCTGATGTCTTCTCCCAGTTAGGCACACCCGGAAGTCCTCCACAAGGAGGCATCCAGGATGTCCTAATCGGGTGCCTGAACCACCTCTACTCTACACAAAGGAGCAGCAGCTCTACTTCCAGCTCCATCCAGATGGCTGAGCTCCTCACCCTTTCTCTAGGGCTGAGCCCAGAAACCCTCCTGTGGAATCTCATTTGATTGCTGAAACTCGGGATCTTGTTCTTTCGTTCATTACCCAGATTTCATGACCATATGTGAGGGTTGGGACAAAAATCGACAGGTAAATTGAGAGTTTTGCCTTCAGGCTCAGCTCCCTCCTAACCACAACGGTCCAGAATGTCTGCAGAAGTGCAGATGCTGCACCCATCCACCTGTCAATCTTGCCTGCTGCTCAGCTTGCAATGCACCCAAACCTTATGTTTGACCCTGCTGGTGGTGGGCCCACAGAGTGGTGGCTCCATGTTCCCTCGTCAGGCTTAGCCCAACTGGGCCCCATGGAGCCCAGCCACCAGACTCGCTGTCCAGCCCTAGACTCCAGCTGCCACTGACCATGCCACTGAAAGCAAATGAGCTCAAGGTTGATTACTACAGAAATGAAAGCCCTTTGAAAGTCTATTTCAGCTTAAGAGCTTATTTATAAAAGCTTCTGCGTGTTTCACATCCTCTGAGCTGCTTGTTCCTAAAGTCTTTCAAAGCACTTTTCTTACAATAAGTACACGTCGTCACACCTTAAAGAGTGTTACATAAGTCAGATGCCTCAAGCTCCTTTTTCAGGGAAGCATACAGGAAATATCAGAAGAGGTATCAGGTGTTACTGAGTTCAAAATAAAGCAAAATCCAGGCTTGGATTTGATGTAAGAGCTGTGTTCAAATTTAAATCATCATCGCTGTTTCAAAACTAGAGATAGGACTGTTGAAAGGAAGCATTAATTGTTTGGCATGAATTAAGAGTGAATAAAGACCACAACCCTTTGCATCAACATGGCATAAAGAAGCAAGAGAAGGTCCTATCTAATTTAAATCACTGTGTGCTAACTTGTTTACATTCTTAAAATCCTCGTGCATGAGCAAAATCAACTTCCAGTGCTACAAACAGCAACAAACATGTCCACATTTCCAGCTGATGTTTGTTCAGGTGTTATTTAGTGGCTTGAGATGCAGTGATAGCAAACATGGAGCTATCAAGACAGAAATGAGGACACTGATGAGCTGACAATTGGCCAAGACTCATGCATAGCTCAGGTGTTAAATAGGTTGTTTTTAACACGTAGAACACCATACACATTTATCTGAAATGGTGATCTAGTTGTAGTATAACACAAAAAGTAAGCCAGCTGGGTTCTTGTCTTAAGTCAGGATGTAACCCAGCGCTGTGATGACCAAAAGGGGCTGAGGAGTGGCCCGCAGCTTCAGAGAAGAAACAGGAGAAGGAAAATAATAGCAAAGCTGTGATAGACCCTCTGATAATACAGCGAGAGAATGAGCGATGGACAATAGAGTAACTTGATGACAGTGTTGGTGTACAAAACTAGATATGGGGCATTAAGCCGAGGAAGGGAGTGTGTGCTTGTGATTCAAAGTGACATGTTTGTTAAGTAAAATAAATGACCATAAAATCCTTCAAACAGCGTCAGCAGCTACAGCAAACTTTGTTAAGCTCTCCAAGATATGGAGACAGAAATTTATGTTTCTGTCCATTCAAATGGCGTGGCATAAAAAATCTGATTATTTATTCTTTGGGTTTTCAGATAGAAATCTAAAGCTTCAAAGTATCATAAATTGATTGCAAAAAAATGTTTTGATGTTTTAATCATTTCTGGAAACATTCATGATGCAGATAATTGTTGTTAAAAGAACAGACTCTAGCAGCAAACATATTAGGTGAGGATGTTTGTAATAAATTTAAGGAGAGGAGAGAGAGAAAAGGAAACTCAAACTGAAGCAGATTAGAGTCCTGCTGAATCATCACCACAGAAGTGTTAGTGCCTTTCGACTTGGGCTGAATATTCTGAAGTGAGATAATAAATATGGCCAAGAAAAGCAAGAAGCTGTCGCTCAGCCTGTAAGTACTTGGGTTGGGAACCGGAGGGTCATTGGATCAAGTCTATTAGGTAGCCGGAGAAGTACCAGTTAACTTAATGAGTACTGCTGAGCTGCCCTTAAGCAAGGCACTGAACCTCTTAACCACCAAGCACTCCTTTGGGGCCAGCACTGCCTAAATCTAACATCTAAACATTAGTGCATATCCACAGGATCCTTTTTATGCATTTGCATGCATTTTAGCCCTGGTGCGTGTACCATGTTAAACAACAGAGTGTGGGAATCAAATTTCCCCTGCAGGCATTAGAGTATATCTTCTTACCTGGCTAGCTTCTTGACTTATTTCATCTTATCTTACAAATCAGAATCATCCCATAGTAAGGTCTCCAGAAGCCTAAGAATAAAGGTTAAGGGACTAAATGACAGAGATGCAGTGAACTACAGCTATTATCAATATGCTCAAAGCATACAATCCAACTAACTGATAAACAATCATATGTCTCCCATAGATGTTTTCTAGATTGTGTTCTTATGTACTAAATGTCTAATATTTGACTGTGCAAAGGGCATTCACACTGAGAAGAACGGGAAAATACACTGTACACCTGAACATGTTGAAAATACTCAAATATGTGTCCTGATTAGGTAAACACATTAAAGTAGTGGAAATACATTTTTAAGCATGATTCAAGTTATAAAATGTAATTTACATGTTTCTCATGCCTCCCTCATGTCTATGTCTTTCACATATATTAATTTCTAACAATCATGACACCAAATGTAAGCTAATTTAATTGACTACAAGTTACAAAGACTAAAAGGTACACTTTGACCCAGAAAGTGCACTTACACAGAGTTCAGTTCATAAGCCTTGCTATGTTGTCCCCAGTTGGGACTTTTCTAACTGAGAGGGTAACTTCACTCATGGTGCTAAGTATCTAATGCCCAAAGGCATTCAGGGAAAACTAAACAGATTGAGGGATGACTGTCAAATAATGAAAGTACAATGACAAAAAAAAAAACCTAGACTGATTGAGTACTATTTACTTACGACTAAATTAAAAAATATGTTATTTCAACTCAGAAAAATTAAGCTAAAATAGCTTCTTTTGGATTTTTAAGATAACACAACTCATTTTTGAACAACCTCTTACTGTGTGATCCTACAGTGCAGTGTATTACTGGGGAACTCAAAATCAACCATGAATTGAGTGAGGGACGATGGACACTTCCAACTCCTTATGAATGCCATATTGGTGACGTAGCGGATTTGGTCCTGTAGGCAAGCTTGCTAACACTAGCACCTGCCAGCTAGCTAACATGCCACTTGCTCTGGCAGTACATTAAAGTCAAGCATACGGTAGGCTATTTCTACGGTGGCCCTGAGAGCTCACAGCACTGCAACTTAAGAAAACACATGCAAAAAGACAAAACACAAGCAAATTAAGAAAACATCTTCATCAATTTGACAACACATGCGCAGCATTTAGAAAAACGCGCTGCAAATAGACCGCAACACATTAGAAAAACGCGCTGCAAATACACCGCAACACATTAGAAAAACGCGCTGCAAATAGACCGCAACACATTAGAAAAACGCGCTGCAAATACACCGCAACACATTAGAAAAACGCGCTGCAAATACACCGCAACACATTAGAAAAACGCGCTGCAAATACACCGCAACACAACGAAAGTGTTTCCAGAGGACACTTAAATGTGATGCACACAAACATCTTCATCAATTTGACAACACATGCGCAGCATTTAGAAAACGCGCTGCAAAGACCAACACAACACATTAGAAAAACGCGCTGCAAATACACTGCAACACAACGGAAGTGTTTCCAGAGGACACTTAAAAGTGATGCACACGTTCGGACACACTTGTTAATGTTGTTGACGCGGATTTTGAGTCACAGTGGTGCTGGAAAATGAGATAAAAAGTAAGTGTTTTTGATTAATTTTAACATTGTGATCGTATGATTCAGATATTAGCCTATTGCAGTGATCTGCTGTTAAACTATCATTAGCCTTTTGCTTTTAACTAGCCTGCCAATTCTCATAACCTGATGAAATAATACACACGGTTAATTCACTGTGAAACCATAGACTGTATATCGTGTGAAACACGCTGTTAGCTGGCTATAGTTACTATCAGAACCCTTAATAGGCGACAAGTAAGTTAAACTACCGGTTGGTTTTGCTGACATGGTTTCACACGATATACAGTCTATGGTTTCACAGTGAATTAATCGTGTGTATTATTTCATCAGGAGAATTGGCAGGCTAATTACAAGCAAAAGGCTAACGATAGTTTAACAGCAGATCACTGCAATAGGCTAAAATCTGAATCATGCGACCACAATGTTGAAATTAATCAAAAACACCTTTTGTCTAATTTTCCAACACCACTGTAACTCAAAATCCACGTCAACAACATAGATGTCAAGATGTAGATGACGCGTTCGCTATCTGATGGTACGTCTTTGGGGCCGCTATCTTGGCAAGGGCAAAAGAGTGAGAGTGCTACAGAGTTATATGGGCAGACAGCATTCCACGGATACGATGGGTTTCTCCCTCTGATGGTTGTGGTCTGGCTTTAAATATGTGCAGGACTTCCGACCGGGTTGTTTATTAAAAGTTGTTACCTTATTTAAAATACAATGCACCCGCTGTTTTGGAAGGAAATGTGGAATCTTTCACTAGGTGTAATACTGACCATCATCTGAATGTTAAAAGCCAGATTGGTCATTTTAATGTTGCTGGCAGAAAGCACCTCCTGGCTTGAAGTATTTATTTTTTTACTCAGTGTTATTTTAATGTCATTAAATACAATACTTAAAATACAACTAGGTGATATAAAATTTTTTGGCATTAGTAAAGCACGCAGTTCTTATCGCCCACTCCAAAAATATATTTGCCTTCATTTTCTGCTGTCCCACAAACCAATAAATCAGTCATCAGAAGACTGGTATTTGACTTAAATGCAGGAAAATTCTCTCATTTTAACGATAAGCATTATTATATGCACCGCAGAGAGAGAGAGAGTCAGTGTGCACCGCGCTGTACAGACAGTGTGAGTATCAGTTTGATTTAGGCTTTTTAGACAACATAAAGATGATCAAAGAAGCCAGGAACATTCAGCTTTAACTTTGCTCTTTCCTTCTTTGTTTTGCCACTTTTTGTTGTACCATAAAGAAGAAAATCATGAGAAATTAGAAATCACGTGACTCGTCGGGACTTTTACCTGTTGACCTCTGCCTCCCATCTGATGATACGCTCAGAAAATTTTACTGGAATCTGCTAGCTCTGCGGGTGTTTAAGTCAGAAATCCATCCCCTGCATGAGTAATTAAGCCGAGATCGGCCGTTGTGTCCTCACATGGCTAATATGCACTGCAAACTCAAAAATCATCAGGTGAGAAAGGGCGTGACGACTCCCAGTGTATGCCTGCATGTAGCCTAGATTAAAGACCAGTTGCAAGATGAGAGGGAGAGAAATTATCTATATAAATCTATTTGGGGAAACAAAAACTATCTAATTATAGATTCTAAATATTCAATTACACATGTTCCCTGTACACATCATAGACATAATAGGATTTTTAATTTAAAGTTGATCAGACCCACAATAAGTACCTCGATTTAACTCCAGTAAGTAATCAGTATGATGTTCAAGCTTTCATCTTTATAACAAAACAAATTTTATGTAGATTGGTTCAGGATTAAGCAAGGTAGGGCAGATTTTACAGGCGAAGTGGGCTTGTTTATATTGAGCGTTCACTAATCCCGCCAGTTCCAAGATGGCGGACCGGCAGATGCAGAGCGGCTACGTTTAATAGCTGTGGACGCGTCATCTACGTATCCATATCTATGGTCAACAACATCAATAAGCGTGTCCGAACATGTGCATCACTTTTAAGTGTCCTCTGGAAACACTTCCGTTGTGTTGCGGTCTATTTGCAGCGCGTTTTTCTAATGTGTTGCGGTCTATTTGCAGCGCGTTTTTCTAATGTGTTGTGGTCTATTCGCAGCGCGTTTTTCTAATGTGTTGTGTTGGTCTTTGCAGCGTGTTTTCTAAATGCTGCGCATGTGTTGTCAAATTGATGAAGATGTTTTCTTAATTTGCTCGTGTTTTGTCTTTTTGCATGTGTTTTCTTAAGTTGCAGTGCTGTGAGCTCTCAGGGCCACCGTATATTTCAGGCAGAATATGTTCATTTTCTTTGAGGTTAAAATGTGAGTTAAACTAATTTAATGGTGGGGAAAAACTAGCTGTCAAACAACACTCGGGGAGGGCACAGACCTCCACTATTAGCCCTATTTCCCAATAGTAAAGAATCATTAAAAATTTCTTGGATCCAGACGGTGATACGGATCACTCCCAAAATCTAATCAGTTCTTCTTTATGCCATTTCTGACATTTCCTGAAAATTTCATCAAAATCCGTCCATAACTTTTTGAGTTATGTTGCTAACAAACAAACTAACAAACCCTGCCAATCACATAACCTCCTTAGTGGAGGTAATAAGTAAAGTAAATCAACAGATGTATGCGATTTGTAACACACAATTGCAGTGCGTCTCAAATTGCATACTTCTGTTAGTATATTGTTATACAGGTGGTTAAATGCAGGCCACCTGCCCCCCCAGTACTTACTTTTAAAACCAAGTTATAAACAGACATTAGGTAAACACAATCACAATTTGACAGCTATTTCAACTCACTACTAGATTCATGTAACTTGCATTTTATCTTACCATCACTTACTTAAAAAAGACTGTATTTTGCCTTTGCAAATGCTCTTTTCTTATTGAAATCTACTGCCATTTCTTCTAACATGGTAGCGAATGCTAGCGTTATCTTGTGCTCCAGCTTGCATACAGTAATCTCTCTCCATATCACCTGTCACTCTTCAGCTATGTTTTGCCTAAATAAAGGCAAAAAGCCACAGAAATAATCTTTCAAAAATTATTTAGTATTTGTTACAGAACTATGCAATTTGGGCCACACTCCTGGTCTTTGTCAAGAAAGAGCTATGGAAGTAGCCTAGCTTGTTTGGAAGATGCACAAGCAAGGCTACAAATGAAATCTATACTAGCTGCACTTTTCAAGTTCTCATATGACAACAAAATCAAACAGTTAAAAAATGCCAACAAGAGCATGCTATAATGCCCATGCCTTAATGATTTCACTCCTAGTTTTGTTAGGTATAATGTTTACATTTAACCTACTAAGAGTGCTTACAAGCTCCAGACACCTACATCCAAATGTCTCTGGTTAAGAGAACCAGAGACAGCATAAAAAGCACAGGTGTCATATTAAAATAAATCATAGCTCAATATTTAAAGAGCCACAACAGAATGAGAGAGAGTAACATCTCCTACAACTCTAACTGTAAACAGCGAGCCAACATGCACAACACCTGGACTTCTAACACCTGGCTGCCAAAATCCCTTGAAAACACATTTGCTTGCATATGTAGCATTAATTGTTTGTTTTACTTTCTATCTTATTTGGCCATGAAAGCACAATGCCAGGTGGTTTGGAGCTCCCTTTTGGAGGGGCAGCAGCTGTATTAGCATGAGGTTGTTTTCTTACCTGCTTCTAAGCTGAGCCTGCGCCTCCTCGAACTGGTTTCTAAGGAACAAATCGAGGGCAGCCATGCAGTCCTCCAGAGCCAGCGACAGGTCTGACCGCAAGCAACTGTTTAACAAAAACACAAAGAACATCTTGATGAGACCAGACACTACATTATCATCAACAAGCTGGGGTTTAAGCAGGTCTGTTGTATGAGCTAAACTTCAGTGAGACAATATACTACATTTGAACAATCAGCTTTATCGAGAAGTAAATCTTGTTTGATTTGATCATAGTACACATTTGCTCAAATACTCAGTCAAGTCAAACAGTTCCTAAAAACATCTGGACATGAAATGTTATGGGGACAAAAAGATTTGGTTTCACATCAGCTTTCTCATTTCCTATTACATACCCACACTTAAGCCTCTCTATCTTTCTCTCTACTGCAGTGGCCCTGTTCTTATTTACAGCAACAATGAAGAAAGATTTTTCCTCAGTTTACATACTCAATCCTTTTTAACTTAAAAGCAGATACCAGCTAGGTTTATTTCTGTTTGTATGACATTGCACATAGGGAATTTCAGTTCAATTACAGTAACGCACAACTTTTACCAATAAAAGAGAGTTTCAGGTAGGCTTTGCACAAGTTTAATGCGATGAAAAGATGCTGTCGTAGTTTGTTTACTCAAAGCTAAAACAGTAAAAGAGACAAATCTCTTACAAAAATATGAGTGATAGTGTTGCTGTGAATTTAATTTCTGCAGCATGTGACCCTCTTACCACAAGCATATAGCATGGCTAATTGAAGTACAAATCATATCAGGATCTGTCCTTCCTCGCCAGGCGCATTCATGTTTGATCTCACTCAGTGTGACTGATGATGGATCTGCTTAAATGCGTGTTGTATTTGTCAGCATCAGGGAGAGAACAGCATTTAAAAACACATTAAGATTCAGCGTAATGGGCTGGGGGAATGAGTTGTAAATGAAATGTTCTCTAACATTAAGCTTATTGGTTTCTCTCATTTGCATTCAGACATGATTTGTACAACACTCAGTTATTTACTAGTAAAAAAGTTTTCTTTAGACTTATTTGTAATTTTTTTATTGCAATGAAATAGGAACCTGCTTTCTTCATAAAGCAGCACGGTTTTACACTTTAAACTTGTGTATTGATACTATCATGGTATGTTTTATTGTTATTTGCACAAGAGTGTCACACTTGTTCCCCTTTTCATTAAAGTGACTGTAACTCAACCATCAGCCAGTGATACCATTAAACTTATGAGCCACAAAAGAAAAGGACAGCAGTGAGTGAGCACAACTACATAGAGTACTTAAATCAGCAGTAACTAATAGACAGTAATCACTTGACATTCCTCCTCATTAGAAACATATAGAGGAAATGTATTATGCAAACACACTACCACCACCCTAACCACAATCAAGCAGCACAGACACTGGTGCAGTTTTTGCTAATGACATGCGGGTGACTGACTGCTGTGTTCACCATATGACCGGCAGCAAGCTGAGCTTCCTCATAAGAGCACAAGACACACAGCTGTCAGAGGAGCATACATGTTTGCTACACCCTGTCTTCATTTCAGGGCAAAAAATGAGAATATACAGAATGATTCAGGATCGCTGACTTCAGAAACCCTTGTCTATATGTAACTTTATATAAGTCAGAGCTACTACCAATGTTTAAAATAACAATTTAGCCAGATGCTAATACTAAAACTGGTATGAGACTCCTACTGCAACATTTTCTTTCATTTTTGACCAAGAAAACAGGTTATACTTTGTCCAACAGATTCCTTCTTCTGCCTGATTAAAAAAAAAGGTCTTTAAATCAGCAGGATAGGGATTGGTACGAGTATTTGAGTATTTAAGTTCTAAATGTGGCTATTGTTATTCATTAGTAACATTTTTTGCAGCCAGCATTCAGCCTGTTTTAGGTGTCACTATATCAACTGAGCCAGCATGAGTCAACCTCATTTATCTTATTTGATTAAATATGTGTGTGTGTTTGCCAGCTTCAGCTCTGGGCTTCATAGCACAGCAGCCCCAGAATGTACAACAATTGCTTAAAGGCAGCTATGGTAACTCTAAAGGGACATATGACTCCATTTCCAAGGGAAATGAATAGTTAGCACCTTTTAGCACCAGTTAGCACAGGTTATTAGTGATAATACCAGAGCAGAGAATATTAGCCTGTAATAGCAAAACTTGGGAGTTTAAATATTCTATCATTCATTCCTAATATGCTCCCAAATGATGGTGTTTGTCAAACCGGAGTAAAAGCCACCAGTACAGCAAACAGCATCTACGTGAGGGGTGTAGGAGTAGTTATGTGACAGGTACATGAGGAAAGAGCCAAAGAAGTCTGGCTGCAGACCGCAACTCTTAGATGCCCCCTCTTGCAGACCACTACTGTGAGGTGCTGCCTCTATCAGGACTAAAATACACACTAAAAATTTCAAAATAAACACCTGTGTCCAGGATTTTGATGAAGGCTTTCAAAAATTCCTGCCAGCTGCTGTTTCTCTGTGAGTAAAAAAAAACAATGCCTGAATATTTCACTACATTCGGGAAACAAAAGTAGCTTAAGAATTAAAACTGCTTTATTTTTGCGCACACACGCTTGAAATTTTCATAAACAGCTGAAAATATGGCCTTTTGGTAGCATTTCTCTATGCAGAAATCGCTACTTTCCTCCCAAGGAAAGTTCTTTGCTGCTGGGTGACTTCATCTGTAAAGAAAACAATACTGATGTTAAACTGATGCATCAGTGAATCCTTATTTTGTGCCAGTTTTGAAAGTTCCTGTTGACAAAGTATTGCCTTAGAACTCTGCCTGTTTTGTTTGATACATGGTGTTTTCTGACCCTGATTTATTTTCACAGTCAAATGCATCACTCATTGAGAATATTTCCTGTGGAAAATGTAAAAAAGGATGCTTCTTTGCATGCAGTTAATCACCTGTCTGACATCTATGCCAACAGTTATAGGTCTAAAAACCATCATTTGGAAATAATCATTCCTGTCACCAGTGGCCTTGTTTGCTCTTATGGGTCCCAGAGGTGCACCAGTATTCATTTTAGTCTTTTTCAAAACCAAGTTAGAAACTCCTCACAGGATCTTTAAATAAAAGTCATGTTGGACCATTAGTATTGTGCTGTGAATCAGTTATACTTAAAGGGGCACTTGAATAGTTTAATATCAACAGTTGTTACTACACTCAAACATTTTATACTTGAGTGCATATCATGAATGTGAGTCAAAGGGGATCAATAGTACCAACATCAATAATGCCAGGAGTATACTGCAACAAGGTAGCATATTGAGGGAGTTTTGTCGTTGATTTCAGGGTATTTCTGCAGAGTCACATGTCTGCTCATAGGGAAATCAAACAGGGGCTTTCTACAATGTTGTAACAGTCTTCAGCCTGCATGAATAAAGGTGAAGAAACAGTCAACTGTCGCTCTCATTTAAAATGGCAAGTCATACAAAACCACAAGCAGTGAGGAGGACTCTGCTGACACTGTGTTTAAACAGCTGGCGACATTTTTTCAAGCAGCGATACTCGAACCAATCGAAGATACAGTCTTAGTCTGCATGTGCTATAGACTTTCACTTTCACTAAAACTCAACCCTTACCATACTTTCTGCCTTCTTAATGAAGCTTGTTGGAGACTAATCACCTGTTAGATTCAGACGTCAGGCATTTATAATAAATAAATAGCACATGTCAATAATTGTTAAAGGAGGGAAGCATTGTGGAGAGCTTGTTTGCTTAAAAGCAGACTCTGTAAGCAGCAAGTAAATTACCCAGATTAAATGTTCCTGTTGGCCTAAATTTTAAGGTCATGTGAGAGAAAATTATCTTCTTGGAAGTGACTTAGCTGTTTTATAATTTTGTTATAGCTGAAAATAGCTAGTCCTGACTGATTGGATGACAGGATTTTGGTAGGCTGACACTTTTAAGAGACCTCAGGACAGTGAAAAAGACCAAGAACAAGCACTCAGTCAGCACAGGATGGGGAATTATGTCTTAAATAAGGGAATAACTCACCATTGTTTGACAAAAAGAGGAGACATGATGACCAGCACAATGAAGAGAGTCTAGTATGTTGAGGATGTGCATACCCTGCATTGTCCTGATAATTTAATTGAACTTCAAGTTAGCGGAAATTCTGAGTTGATTTCTCCTGAGAGTAGCTTACACAATCCTGACCATTATTTCACACACACTCGTAAAGCCATAGCACACCATCACTTTTAATACACACACACACCCCTGCATGTGCCCAGAGCAGGCACATTCACACCCCTCTTACAGTGACGAAGCATTACTTTATGGCCTGTGGCTCTGGCTTTGTTCCAGCGGCTATAAGTTGTTCTTAGCCACAACACAAAAGAGCCAAGCTGCTCTTAAAATAAACCCCGGCTAGTTTGTCCACATGCCTGAGAACACACAAACACTTAGGGCATCTTACACAGGCCAAACACAGAATCAAAGCATGCAGCAAGTATCTTACCCATTTGACAGAGTCTCTTCCTCCTCTGACATTTTCATCTGGCAAAGTGTGTGAGTGTGTGAGAAGGAGAGAGATGGAGAAAGAGGGCAGGAGGGAAAAAAAAAGGAAAAGGGAGAAGTGATTGGGAGCCTGGGGCCTTTCCAGCAGTGCAGTGTAATGGTGTGTGTCTCAGCAGCAGCAGCAGCAGCAACAAGAGCAGAAGCAGCAGCAGAAGGGCAGGCGGTTGAAAGAGAGAGAGAGAGAGTAAAGAATGAAGTAGAGAAGGAGGGAGGAAGATAGACAGGAGGAGGAGGAGTAGGAAGGACACAGCAGCAACAGCAGACCTTAATAAGATTGGGATGACTATCACACATGAGGGGGAGAAAACACTGTCTATCTGTGATGCTTTAACTGTGCCACCTCTTCCGATGATCATACTACACACTGCAGTCCTTGCTCTGATTGGTTAATGCAAAGTCAGAGGCAGAGTTAAATGCCCACAATTCATGGCCTAAGGGTTTTTATTTATAAAGGGTACCAAGGCAAATGATAGACAACAGAAACAATAACTTACTACCCCTAAATTCATTCCCTGGCATAAACTGTCATCTGCTGTGAGCAAAAAACAGAAAATGAGGCTTGAAAAGTGGAGAACAGAGTGCTCGTGTGTAGTGAGACTCTCAGCAGGTCCAGTCTGCTGCAGTGGCAGAGACTGAACGCTGCAGCGACCACACAGAGGACGGAAATAGAAGACATAGATGCAGCTCATTCTGGAGAGGCCTGATGTGAAATCATGAATGAAAATGTGATGTAATATTTGATCATGAATTAGTTCTCCTTTAGATGGGGTTGATAAAGATTAGCAAATACTGTCAGCATGTTGATAAGCAGTTTACTAGCTTCAGGGCTCAGTTATTGGCATGCTAGTGCAATAACAAAGGCTGGCAGAAACAATTAAATGGAAAAGAATCAAAAGGCAATCCCCAGATTTAAAAACTGAAACCAAAGCAGAAGCAGAAATAACCTGCAGTTCCTCAAGTGCCCACTTGAGAGTGGCTCATAAAGTCTCAGAAGTCCCATTAAGACCCATAGTACACATTTGCTCAAACAGTTGCTCTTCAGTGGCACAAACTGCAGTGGATTGTTGTTGTTTTAATCATTCATATATTTTTGATTTTATTAAGGCTAAGAGTTATTCATAACTGTGGGAGTGGCTGATCTGACAGGTAAATTTTACTTGTCTCTTCTAGCTTTTCTCTGTCTTCCTGTCTTTGCATGTCTGCTTAATGTACAATCTTGGCACCAGGAAAAGTTGCTGTTCTGTAGTAGCAATTATGAGCTATTAGTTAGTGTTGGTACACAGCAAAAACTGAGTGCTGAAATCTCAGGGTTAAACATTTCACATTGATTTTAACTCTCAAAGTATCATTTTAACTCTATTCTGACTTAAATGACCTTCAGTGTTGGAGTCACTTGCCAGTGTTGATCCACTGAATGTTAATTAAACTCTGTAGAGAGTCAATTGATCTAGGCCAGGGGTGTCAAACTCACTCAGGCTTGGGGCCTGATTTGCTCCAATGAGATGGTCTGTGGGCCGGGCTATTTTAGAAAGGATTTACTTGCAAGTAATCTAAACAGGTCAGGCATTAATATGCTGTCTTTGTATCACATGGCAATTTTTTCAGATTTTTAACATTTTTAAGACCCACTGATGCTAAATCTACGAGACTGGAATATTCATAATAAATGTACATTCAGCATGACTGTTTATGGCTTTAAAATGGCAACCTGTTCACAAAATCTGATCTGATCCTTATTTCATCTGCTCTGGTATCAGTGCACAGAGTCCAGAGAGGAGATGAGTGAGAGAAAAGAGGGAGAGAGAGAGAGAGAGAGAGAGAGAGAGAGAGAGGAGGATCCTGCAGAGATTTATTCCAGACTTCTGCACTTTCATACTAGTCTACTAGAGCTACTAACCCTCACCTGCTGAGTGGTTGATAGGGATAGGGACTGATCTGGATAAGAGCCCGTGCGATAGGGCAACTTCAAGCTGGTGTTCCTCAAAACCAAGTTGCGACATTGTTCAGAGTGAGCCCTAGTACCCTTGAAACTGAAGGCCAAGTTCTACAACAGGGGATGTCAGAGAAAGGCCGCGAAGTGGGCGTCCCAAGAAGACGACACCCCAAGAAGACTGTTTCCTCACCCTGTCTTACTTAGGTACCGGCAGTCAAGGTTTGCAGGATGGTATGGCCGACGGCTCTCTGCCCAGACAGCCTGGAGCAGACTGCTTCTCTTCTTGTAAGACATATTCAACAGTCGTAATGCCACTAACTCAGTGGGTAACTTCACTCACAGTGCAAAAGCATCTAACATAAAAAAAAAACAACAATTGGTCACCACATACATGACCAAAAGAATCCCAGCAGTGATCAGTTTACAGCAGGCAACATCAAAACATACATAAACACGTATTAGCACATATTAACACATCTAGCACTTAGCCCAAGGGCATGATTGAAATATTTTACCTTTGGAGCTCCTGTTTTTACTGTGTATATAAAAAGCTAATAATATTCTGCCCAACTCCTGGCATAAACCCCCTTACAGTCATACCAAACCAAAAACAGCATTAAAAAAAACTCATGCAAGGGAAGCTGAATGCCACTTTTTCAACTTTCATTCAAACAATCAAACAACATAAGCTCTTTTGGTTCTAAACTGTATACTGATAGTTGGTTCTGTTCATTTTCCTTGGTAGACAACATCAAAAGAGAAGAAAACAGAGAATATAACAAAAGTTAAAATGTTCTGCTGACCTATTACAACTGATCCATTTCTCTCCTTAGAGCCAGAGAGATACATTGACTGCATAGTCTTCAGCACACATACACACATGGTAATTAGTAACACTTATATTGAGAAAGCATAAAGATCAGAGTCGTGTGACCGTGTCCTAGTCCTCGTCACATCTGACATATTTTTCTCCTAACCCATAAAAACACAATCACAAGAGCAAAAGCACGTCAGCCAGCACAAATCCATGAGGGAAATTAAACTCTTTACAGCCTGTAGTGGGAAAAAAGAAAGATTAATTGTTGCTTCCATCTCTCTAGTGTGTGCTGTGAGGAGCACAGCGAGTCACGGGTTTAAGGTGGAGATAATTAGATTTGATTTGCTGCTGTCCTCATGGTGGAGAATTGGATTTGGCAAGAGAAAAACAAGGAGTGTTGTGATTTTAAGCTATGTAGGCTTTCGGCTTAATATAATAACACGGAAATATCTGCTGCTGTTGTCGACCAAACAACAGTAAATCATCCAGAGGATTCCTGATTGTAAACTTGTATCAGGGCTATATAGCGTTGACTGCAATAACAGGATTAAAAGGAATTGTGCTTTTGTTAAACTGCATGAAAATCAAATTATAGCCAATAATGACCATTGATAACATACATACAAGATGAAGGTATCTAATTTAAGTCATGCCTCTGAAAAAAAGACTTTATTCTTTGGAAGGTTTGAGTCATTTTACTCATCTGCTTTGCTTTGCTGAAAGTTAGATAAATTATGAGAAGATAATTCTCCTATTAGATATAAAGCCTGAATCAGCCACTTAGTTTTTGACATTAATGTTTTGATAGAGGGGGTGCAGCAAGGCCTAATGTCACTAAGCTTCGCCTTATAACACTTCCAGCCAAACACAATCTTACAGCTACACAATGTTCAGGATCTTCCTCACAGAACCATCAAGAAGTATTAGAAATTTTTATTTCCCTGTGGTTTTACCAAATCTTATACAGTTATTAATTGGAAAATGGTTAAATGATGTGCATGGGGTAAAGGCAACCCTGATACAAGGTTTCCTGAGTGCAAACAGAGGTGGAAGTACATCCCTATTGTATTCCAGTAAAAGTACAGTTACCATAATTAAAACCTACCTAAATAAAAGTAAAAGTACTGTTCTATAAATCTAAGTAAGAGTAAAAAGTATTCAACTTAAAGTTTACTTTGAGTACTGATTACTATAGCTACTGAGGAGTTGTACAGTAAAATATGATTTCCTTATGGGCAAGAACAACAAGAAAACAGATGTCCAACCAGGTTGTCCAGGCAAAAATCACACCTTTATAATAAAAGTAAATGCACAGCAAAATTGACTGTGTTAATTAAACTCATATAGAGTTAAAGTTAACACTTTAAAAGTGTTGCTATCAGTCCACATATAATCAAACTACACTTTTGAAAGTGTTACTTATTTTACAACTTGATAGAGCTGCAGTATCTCTGGAAAATCTGTGGGAAAGTGGGTCTCTTCTGGCAATAACAAAGCAGAGATTCAACCTCATATCAAGGCAATGCATTCTGATAAAGAATGTGCACTGTGTCCTTTAGGAGCAACCAGGCGGGAACTCTAACTCAGTTGATACTGTAAGTTCGCTCATGGTGCAAATGTGTCACACATCAAAAACAACAAAAATCCAACAGAAACATGAGCAAAACAAACAAACAAACAAACAAACAAACAAACAAACAAAAAACAGTAGGTATGTTCCAAAAAACATCAGATATGTTTCTTATTTGGTGCTACATATGAAAGTGGCCTGAATCTGACATGAAGAGATCAGATCTTGGATCTTTGCATCTTGCATGTTTCTACAGCACCACAGAAGGCCCTAATGAACAAAACTCCATTTTTAAAATCCACTGGTTGCCATAATTACCACCTGAAGTGGGCATACCAATCAAAATTCTGACTGTTAGATGTTGCTAATATTTCCCAATTTTACACACTGCACCTTTGAGGACACTTTTATTTGATGATTAACATTATAATCCTCTGAATGCATACCCTAGACGATTTGGCTGGACTGGAGAACACACAGCTGCTGCTACTAGTAGTGATTTCACAGTGACGATTCCAGAGGCACCACATCTCTCAGAAATGTGCACGATCAAATGTGGCTTCAGAAGAAAAACAAATGTAAAGGAAATTGAGCTGTGTCTTGATATATAACATGGATGAAACCCTGGCTGATAAGAAGATATAGATGTGTTTATGTTTGTAAGCTGTACAAATAGTGCAAATAGTTGGTTATGATTCCTAGGCTGCTTGCTGTCATCGGCTATTCTGTTAGATGCAGTTTGATCTTGAATTATAAATATCAAACATGTTGTTATTTCAATTCTGTATAAAGAAGGCTCTGACTAGATCAGGAGCTGTTAAATAATGATATAGCTAAAACACACAAGGATTATTTGGAGCAAATCTGGCCTAAAATTTGGCATCTAGTGTGTAGCCAGCTGGATGACAGTGGATCCTGAACATCTTGGTTGTTTGCAAAACTAGATAAAGATTAGGGAAAATACTGATTCATGATTGTGATTGGCCTGATGTGAACTGGGTCAGATGGAAATCTGTGAATTCAAGGGTAAACCAGATACATTTCCAAAAGCAAGTCAACATAAAGTCTGCAAATTCTTCTGGTTCCCAATGTGAAAGTACAAACATTACCTGCCTTTCACTTTTATCGTCCAATTTAAAATTTATCCGTGGCGGAGCCAGACTGTTTTGACTGGAGTAGCCCACATTGAGGCTGTGGATCACGTAAGGTTGGTCTGAAGTATGTGCTCACACATACAAGAATGAATAAAAGGTATTTACCCTGTCTGGACTCATTTAACATTTCACTAACAGTAATGTATCCCACAGATGTTTTATTCCTGTATATAAAAAAATGACTCCCCTTGGATGTTTTACCCTTCTATTGATTTTATAAATCAATCATGTTCAGTACAATAATAATAATACAATACATGACTGCATTAATATTCACCCCCTTTAAAGTAACTGACCTAATTCAACAGAGGTCCAGCCAATCTGTGTAAGTCTCACAGCTAGTGAAACAGGGATCACCTGAGTACAGTGACTGTGTCTCAAGTGATTGTAGTATAAAGACACCTACGTCTGGAAGGTCCAGTCACTGGTTAATCAGTATTCCTTGCTACCATTACACCATGAAGACAAAAGAACACTCCAAGCAACTCAGAGAAAAGGCTATTGAAAAGTGTAAGTCAGGGGATGGATCCAAAAAATTCCAAGGCACTGAACACCTTCCAGAGTTCACTTAAATCCATCATCAAGAAAAATGGAAGGAATATGGCACATGTATAAATCTGCCAAGCTCAGGCCGTCCTCACAAACTGAGTGGCCGTGCAAGATGTAGACTAGTAAGAAAGGCCACCAAGAAACCTATGACTACTCTGAGGGAGTTTAAAGCTTCAGCATCTGAGATGGGAGAGACTCTGCATACAACAACTATTGGTCAGGTTCTTCACCAGTCAAAGCTTTATGGAAGAGTGGCAAAGAGAAAGCCACTGTTGAAGAAAACTAACTAAATCTCAACTAGAGATCGCCAGAAGACATGTAAGAGACTCCATGGTCAAGTGGAAGAAAGTTATTTAGTCTAATGAGACCAAAATGGGGCTTTTTGGCCATCAGACAAGACGCTATGTTTGGCAGACACAAACACTGCACATCACCACAAACACACCATTCCCACTGTGAAGCATGGTGCTGGTGGCATCATGCTGTGGGGATGCTTCTGGCCCTGGAATGCTTGTAGAGCCAGCTGGTAAATGAATTCTGCAAAATATAGGAAAATCCTGGAGGACAATCTCATTCAGTCTGCAAGAGAACTACAGCTTGGGAGAAGGTTTATTTTCCAGAAAGACAATGACCTGAAGCATACAGGGAAAGCTGCACAGAAATGGGTTAAAGACAACAAGGTGAATGTTCTGGAATGGCTGAGTCAAAGGTTGGGCCTCAATCCAACAGAGAAAGTGTGGCTGGACGTGAAAAGTGCTGTTCACTCCCAATTGCCACTTAACCTGATGGAGCTTGAGCAGTATGCAAAGACGAATAAAATTGTAGTGTCCAGACGGAAAAGCCTGATTGAGACCTATCCACACAGACTCAGTACTGTGATTAAAGCCAAAGGTGCTTCTATTAAATACTGAGTTGAAGGGGGGAATATTTATACAGCAATTTTACATTAAATTTTTTTATTTACAATGTCATTTAGCAGACGCTTTTCTCCAAAGCGACGTACATTTGAGAGCAAGAACAACACAAGCAATGATCTAGACAAGAAGAAACAACATCAGTAAGTGCCATCAAGTGCTTCAGGTTCAATTGGACGCAAGTGCTGCCGTGTAGAGTTTAAGGCAGAGTACCTAAAATATACGTTGTTTATTTAGTTTTTTTTGTTTGTTTGTTTTTTTGTTTTTGTTTTTTTTTTTGTTTTTGTTTTTATGTTTTTTTTATTTTTTTTATTTTTAGACAGCAACAATGAATCAAGGAAAATGTGGGATCACTAATTGCCATTCACTAGGCTTCACAACAACTATTTACCAAGTACCAAGTGCTGGATCATTCCCAAAGAGCTGGGCAAAGAAATCCCAGAAGTAGAGCAGGACAGTGCGAGCTAACTATAGTTGGGAAACTCATTCAACCACTGGGGACAGCAGTGGAGAATAGTCTGGCTGAGACTCAATCTACTACTGGGGACAACAGTAGAGAATTGCCTAGCTAAGTGCAAAGTGTTCTCTGAAGAGCTGGGTCTTTAGCCTTCTCTTGAAAGTAGACAGGGAGTCTGTAGATCGAATGGAGTTGGGTAATTCATTCCACCATTTAGGGACAACAGAGGAGAAGAGTCGAGCTAGTGACTTAGGAGCATGATGTGCTGGAAGTACCAGGCGCCTTTCGCTGGCTGAGCATTACTTCGTAGTGTTTTTACTTTGGCATTAAGGAGTTTTTTCTTTGTAATTTTTTGTGTCAAAAAGCCAAATTATATTGACCATGATTGGTTAATGAAAACAATAAAAGGGGAAAATTCAAGGGGGTGAATACTTTTACAGGCATTGTCTACTGTAAGTCCTATTAGCTTTGTTTTAAATAACATTACAACAAGATATCAGTATTCCTGATTTCAAGTACTTATAAAAGCAAAAGAGTCACATAGAAATGCGTAGAAAACTATAAGAAGCCTGCAACAAAGCCTTAAAATCTGCTTGAAGTACAAGTTTTACCTCTGACAAGACACATAGCTAATCCTAGTTTAGAATTTTGAGATGGCCAATCAGGATTTCCATTCCCCTGATCACCCCCTGACTTCGACCTTGCAATTTATATCCCTAAACAACCATGCTCTTCTCCTTCACTCTCCTTCCTCAAATCCGAATAGACTTAATCCTCCTCAGACAGCTAAGAAATGGTTTACATGCCTCTTGAATGCACAATTAGAAAATTAAATGAAGAACCCGTTTATACACATGAAGTCATAACTTGACTGAAGAAGACAAAAGTGATTCTTGCCGTCTGAATCACTGAGATGTCAAACAGCACGATTAAGCTATGCCAATACTATGACCTTCTGATGACCTTAGCCCCACATGTCACCAATATGTCAAGAAGTCTTTTAGGTCAGCTGTCACCAGCAGTCTGCCTTCAACAACTTACTGTCACATGGATAGTAAATGGTAGAAGATCAGCTGGAAAAACACTATCCAGGAGGGTTTCTCAAAAACTACAGGACTTTACTAATGAAAGCTTATTTTCTTGTCTTACCCATTTGCTGGATTTGTTGATTCTGGACCATTATTGTTTCCTGGTAGCTGTAACCTGAAACAGATCAACAACATTTTTGTCTGTTTAAACAGAAAGAGGGACATCTCAAGGGATGCAGCACAGCTGAAAGGACAGCTATTGTTTGAGGAACATGATCATGAGAGCCATAGAAACATAGAGAGCGATACATGTGGACACTCCCAGGCTGCTGACTTGTTGACAATGATTTGTTGGGAACAATTCTGCGGAAAACGGCTTAAATTGTGGAGAAAATGTCCATGAAATCAATCTGATATTTGGACAAATCTTTGGCAATCTTTGGTGCCTAAAGTCAGCTGTGACAGAGAGTAAAGCTTGAAATTTTACAGATTTCTTTTACGGTCTAAACTCACCTGAAATCAGTGATGATGGGATCCAGCTCTGGACTGTTTATGACTGACAATCTGTGAAAATACAATAAAGTCATTGTTTTTGTGTGACAGCCTCACTTTTACAGTTATTAAACATGATATAAAAGATTGTGAGCAGCTCTGAGTTTGTTTTTAAATGATTTAATGTGACTGCGTGCACAATGTTAACGTACTGGCTCGGGGTGTCCGGACTGTCGGGTATATCTTGCCTCTGCGAAGCATCCCTGTGAAGAGGTCAAAGGTGAGCTCAGAGAGAATATTACAGTGGGTGTCATGATGGTGAGAAGAGGACATGTGCTCCAAGTCTGAAGGTAGAGGTTTCTACTAAAAGCTTGAATCAAAGTTGTGACTAGATAAGATTGTCAAAATGTTTGAGTTTCGGGTACTTTTTGATATAGAAATGATAAAATCATTGTTTTAATGATCTATATTATCAAAAACTCCTGCATACCATCTAATTTGCACAGATTTTGGCTATTTTTGTGCAAATATATTGATAAAATTGTTTTGGCATCAGTAACATTTTCCAAGTGAAGCAATGCCAAAGTATATAAAAATGTGTGCAAGAGTTTGCAGGCATTTTTGATTATTGAAAACACACAAAAATGCCAATAGGAGCACTGACTTTACTGATTTGTTAAGTCTTTTCTGTCATGACAAAGCTTGCAGTGCTGTTCTTTACTCCTTTATCATAAAGAAATGTTTCCAGTTCTGATAAAACTGCTGCTACACTGTAGCTACATCCAAGCTAATTGCTACACTGGTAGCAGCCATTGCTATTAGCTTCCACTATAACTAAACCCCCAGCAGAAAAAGTTTGGTAGCCACTGCATTTTTCTACATTTTTTATGTTCCAGTGTTCTTATGTTAATAGAGCTGTCAACAGATTAAATTTTTTAATTGTGAACGATATTAGAACATCTGTAGTTGATCGCAAAACATCACACCCTTTTCATAACATTTGAAAATCCAAATATTTTGCATTTTAAACTGTTTTTATGCCATTTGGTATAGACTGAAAATGATATGAGCATACATTAAAATGTGTGATAATGCTAGATGACTTTTGAGTCTGTCTGTGAGTTTTTTAAAGTTAAATGAGACATTAAGGAGCAAGGGTTGACCTATTTTTCATTACTGTGGCTGTAGAGAGACGCTGACATGGCTTAACCAAAGTGTGCTGAAAGGGACAAAAAAACAAAAAAAACCCTGCGATTAATCACAGTTACGAAAAAGTTGGTGCACTAACTAACAGACCCTTATTAATTATGATTAACTTGGTTAATCTTGATCCCCCTAATTTTTAATAACTATGTTCTCATATATTGTTTATGTATACAAAGTAGTTCTAAGTACGGTGGTATGCAACATTGTCAAAATCTAGGAGCCAATGTCTTCAATTATTATAATCATTTCCATGGTTACACCAAGCACCGATTTTGCTGCATCACTGGGATTGTAAAAACTGTATTTATTTTGCCTGAAACTGTAAAATACTCATGCTTTTCTTAAAATGAGGTTAATATTACACAAATTGTTGTCTTCTACATGAGGATAACCCATTGTTTTACAGTCAGGTAGCATGTGGCAAGTTTACTTTGGACTGTTATGACATATTGTTAATGATCGCATCCATTATGAAGAAAATAAAGAGTTTTACTTTAGGAACCACAATGTAATAAATACTGAAAATAAATGTATAGAAATTAGATATTTTTTATCATATTTGATCTTCATTGCTCTTGTGGATCAAAGAGTGGCATCAACATTAATATATGTCTATTTCATAAGAAGTTAGAACCCTGTGACAAGAGCTTTAAAAGAGCTTTTATTGCAAAAAATAAAAAATAAATGTATGAATTAATTTCAATTACATCAAAAAAGTATTTACTTCAGAGTGTGTGGCCCTTTTTGTTTCAGTTTGTACATGTTGTCCCTATTCAAAGTGCCTGTCTGTTAGCTGAGGAGTCAGTCTTATATTACAGACTGTCATTTCCATCATTTAGCTGCTTGAAGAAGTCACACCAAGTTATTTTGCAAAAGAGCAAAAATCTTTTTATTTATGTAAATTACACCACCGACTTGTAACAATTATAAAAGTATTTTTCAGCTCAGGGATTGAACACAGAAGCCTGCTTGTCCACATCATTATGACAATGTAATGTTGTCTAACAGGCTGCAGATTGGCATCAACACAGTCAGAAACAATAACCAGTAAAGGATCATCACACCAAACTTCACATTTAAATGGTATTTTTCCCACTGAGCCACAATGCTCAGCCTCTACCTATCTATCTCACATATAAGGTCCTTCAAATGCAAGTCACAGCAAGCTGTTTTCTGTCTGATGTCTGAACAGTAAGAGCTTTGAAATCATCTCTAACCCATCTACAGGGCTGAACTTCACAGATCATATCTCTGCTACTCAGAGGACTGCGAGTTAGTGTGATTATAGACGATCTCTGACAATGACAGCACAATCCCATTATGATAAAGAGCGAAAACACCACGAACAGAGACAAGTATGGACAGGATTTTGACTCGCACTGATTCTTTTAAAATCCTACACATCTACTCACTTTTTCTTCACGCTTCGTCTCCAGTTAATAAAACTCATCCCACAGACGTGAGGTCCGGTGAAACAGCAGAAGATCCCGGACAGAGCAGGTTAAACAGCGGGCATGGGTGGACAGACGGACAGAAACACGGACAGACAGAGAGATAGAAGAGCAGTCCACTCGTAGTTTACTCTGACAGAAGGCACAGCAGCTGCAGTCTTCCTCCTTCCTTCCTGACGTGGGAAAGGTGTGTTGCTCTCCTCACCATCAGAATGACTTTCCTATTTAAATACACTGCAATGTGGCTGTTCTGCTGCATGTCCTGGTTTCATGGTCCTAAAGCCCTCCTTGTTTTATATGGTAACGCTCCAGTATACACTGTATCTTTAAGAAAATAAATTCAAGAAACACCACTTAAATCTCAGAAATTATATATTCAGTGTTTTGCAACATTCTGCTTTACTTATTCAGTGTACCTCCATTTGAATATCCTAAATGATAGGGGAGACTGGTGACAGTTGGAACACTTTTTCCATTACTCTCAGTTACTCAGAGACTATTTGGACTAGGCACACCAAATCTTAACATATTAAACTTACATGTGTCTGCTAATTACCCATACCATTTAAAGATGGCTACATATGACATATCAATCACAATATTTATTTTAATAGAGGAATTCAGATGTTGCAACTGACCCCAAATCTGGGGACAGTTGCAACACGGATCAAGGACGGTTGCAACATAAAAAAAAAAAAAACATTAAATTTCACTCATTAACTTCTGCTTTTTGTCTCAATAAGCACAGTACTCCTTCAACATTAAAGTATAATATATTTAATAAGTTTTGTTTTGTGTAAAACAAAGGCCTACCTTGAGTCAATGTGCAGATTTTACTGAAGCTATAATTGGCATTGTGATTTGTTGAAAGGTTTTTGGAACACAGTTCATCATTTCACTAAATCAGTTTTAAAAAACAAAATTTGATTTAATACCCAGTGTTTGTTTATTAAACAACAAACCAGTTTTTCTGTTTGATCCAAAAAAATGCAGATTATTAATAACCGTAACATATTTTGTCAAGAAATGGATACTTCTATTTTGGAAAAATGAACTCCCCACGACCTTTAAGATATTTCTTGATCAGATTTCTGAATTTCTACCTTTAGAGAGATTGACTTTAGAAAAGTATAACTGAGGCTTCATTTTTAAAGACCTCCAGCTCCCTTTAGTACCATGCCTGGAAAACTTCCTAAGATGTCCCTAATGGACATACTTAAGTAATGACAAAGAATCTGTAGTAAAAGTAAGGTCTACAAAATTGATGTTGTTAACTGTCATTTATCCCTCTTTCCTCCATGAGTGTGATGATGTTTTTGCAACTGCTGTTTGTTTACCACAAATTTGTTTGGACGCAGGTTCTTGTATGAACAAATGTGTTGTATGAATTTAAATTTACTCTTTTTATTTATTTTATTATTATTTTGTCCCCTTTTCTCCTTTATTCATTTATTTGGATTTGTTGTAAAACTATTTTGGTTATTTCAAAGGAGGTTTTGGAATAAGTGGGTGGGATTCCGGGTGGGAGTTGAGTAATGTACTCCTGTATGTTTGTATATTTATGTTATATTCTGGCTGATGTACACATGGTGAAAATAAAATAATATTAAAAAAAACTCAATATTTCAGTGTGGGACAAAAAAAATGTAATAATTTGCCATACAAAAAACATTTATTAAACATGTTTTTAGTGAACAAAATTCAAATGTTTTAAAACTCTAGTGAATATGAACTTTGATTTTAAGTTTTGTTAAATGCACACAAATAATACCAAAAAAAGAGAGCAACACGTGCCCCTCCCCAACAGTTCTGCTGGCTCCTGAACAATTCTGCAGATTTCAGAGCAATTCTGCTGGCTCCCAGAAAGAATCACAAGAATGGGAATTCTCATTGTCTTATAATATGATTGCCTGTTCTGTTCATCGTGAGCAATGAAATATATTAATTGTGCCTGTTTTGAACTAAAAATCTTCAAAAATACTGTGGTGTGGTCTGTTTTGATATGACTAGCCTAATTAGCATGGGACAGTTGCAACAGTTGCAACCGTCCCCATGGTATCAGTCATGACACAACATCAGGTTGTAGCTAGCCACACTGACATTAACACACGCTAACCATGTCACTGAATAGTTAACAAAACAATGACTCAAACTAGGTAAGTTTGGATTAATTCATACAGGACAGTATGACAAAAATACAGCTCATGAAAAAAGCTACTTTCATACCCCCAAAACAACTTTGTCTTGGTAAAGCAGGACCAGATGCTCAATATGGCCTCTCTCCTCTTGGTAGGCAGAGGGTCTAACTGATTATACGGCTGAAAAAATTTTTTTTATTCTACTTAATCATACCTTCGTAGTTGTAATGTGAAGAAATGTGGAAAAGTTCAAGGGTATGAATACTTTTGCAAGACACTGTATCTCTAACTTCCCTTTAATCAGCAAAAATCTGGAAAAAGTTGTTTTCAACCAAGTCAACCATTATCTCTTAACCAACATGACAAATACCAGTCTGGCTTTAGAACCAACTACAGTGCAGAAACAGCACTTATAAAGGTAATCAGTGACCTCAGGATCAGCAGTGACACTCAAAAAACTTCAATCCTTGTCCTGCCTGATCTTACAGCTGCCTTCAGCACCGTAGATCATAAAATTCTCATTTATAGACTCCAGAATTCTATTGGTTTATCTGGTCCTGTCCTCAAGTGGTTTGCATTCCACAAAACATAAAGTTCTTTGTTTCAATTGGTAATTTTGATTCTGCTGAAAGAGATGTTTTCTCTGGTGTTCCACAGAGCACAATACTGGGACCATTACTTTTTAACTTATATATGCTCACAATCCAAGAAGTCATTAAAAAACACAATATATCATACCACTCATATGCTGACGACACACAGCTGTACATGTTAATTTTTCTGGTGATTTTAGTTCAGTAAATAAACTTCTACATTGCATACATGATATTAACAGTTAGATGGCAAACAATTTCCTAAACCTTAACCCAGACAAAACTGAAACACTGTTTGTGCTTTCCTGTAATGAAATGTAAATAAAGTTGCTTGCTTGTTTCATACAGACAATTGTGGTGCTGTTTTCATACAACCAATAGATGCACTGCTCTACAGTCAAAAGTATTGCTACTTTGAAACAGTCAATAGTAGCACTGCATTCACACAAACAATAGAAGGCCTGCTTTCACACAGCCAACAGGAGCACCGATTTCAAACACCCTATAGTATTACTGCTTTTATACTGCAGAGAGGACTCAATCAGCCAACAGAAATGATGACTTATAATGGCCAATAGGAGCAAAGCATTCATTCAGCTAATAAGAAAGTTTCTTTCACACAACCAATGGGAGCACTGCTTTCATACAGTAGACAGGATCAAAGCGTTCTTGTGGCCAATAGGAGCCCTGCTTCTAATCAGGATTAGCAGTCAGGATTTTTTCATGCACATAAGCGTTTGAGGCAATAATGTCACTTTTTAGTGCAGCAGACCTATTGCTATTTGTTTTGAGATGTATTTGGGGGATTTTAGACCTTTATTCTGGACAGGACAGTGATACAGCAGGAAGATGGGGGAGAGAGTGAGAAAGAAGCCAGGTTGAACTACCTGCTCGGATGACTGTAGCTTTGTGCATGGGCCACATTCCAGTTGCTAGGCAATTGGCCTCCCAAACTGATGCTTCTGTTACACGGCAAATTAAATAAACTCTTATCACTCTCTGCATACTTAAAGATGATTCTGTCTGAAGACAACACACATATGCAAAACTACATATTTAATATTTATTCTGTTTCAGTTAAATGCATTACATATTCTGGCCAAACCTTGAAATAAGGTTTTTTATTTCTTACATGTTAGAAAATACAAAATAAAATACAGTTAGCTTGAGTTTTAAAAAGCATGTATGGGCAAGCCTAGAAACACAAGTGGTTCTTAAACTGGATTTCTGAAATACTGAGGAGCCTGTACAAATGAGACTGACATATCTGGTGGCCTTTTTATAGAGAAAGAATGAGAACATTCAAGTGTAGTAAGAGAGGAGACTCAGCTGTGAACGTAATGAACACATAGATGAATGCTTTTTTCTTGTATTCAAATTTAACTGCATAACAAGAGATGCACCATATAGGAAAAGAGGTATCAACGACAGATAGCAGACTGGTTTAACATGCCAAGAAGAGAATGTGAAAATATGAATAAAACCATATGAGAACAGATGAGTGGTGTCCTGAATGCTTTGAATTTTTAAGTTAATCAAGTACAAACACAGTTTTTGTTTGGACAGCTGAGCACTTCCTGTTCAATATGAGGCAGGAAAAAGAAGAAGAGGGCTAATCATTGGTCAGCTGACTGCTGTGTGGGTGTTTGCCAAGATGAGCATTTTCTCCTCTTCATACCAGGCAGCTTTTTTGCAAGTTAAATGTCCACTGACACTGAAGTGCACAGACTGAAGACAAAATGCTCCATGGAAAGACATCAGTCAACTTTCACTTGAAAGAAAGCATCTACTGGAAAGAAAAGAAACAAACTAGATAATCTCAAGTTGATACAAATGCTTATAAAAAGCACCAACAGTGGATCATGATAAATGGGAACGGGTGTAGAACCATAAAATTATTTTCACTAATTGAGGAAACTGACCTTTTTCATTACAAAATGTTTTAACCAATCAGCATCCAGTTGTCACGGAGCATGACACTGTTTTGGGAGACTATTCAATCACTGGGAGAAGCATCAATTAATCAGTATTGACAATAATATAAACAATATTCATTTCATTACCCATGCCTAACCCACCTCTATGGATATTAATTTTTTTCTGTGCTTATACATTCATCTATGACATTTTCTTTTTTTGATCTCATGTTTGTTTGCTGATGTTCAGACTCACCCGCATTCCAGCAAAAATAATACATTCCTTAACCTTAACATTTGGGTGTTAAGGGTTAGGGTTAGCTAAAATATTATAAGTATTTTGATGATTCCATTTCTTAGATACCAAATATTGGATGTTGTTAAATGTAATGGATTTGTGCAGTCCCTTGTAGTGTGTCCTGAAGTCCAATGCTAATTAATGTTAGATTTATTCCTTTTAGTGCTCAAAAATACGCCTTTTAATAAAGAACAAAGTAGTGATGGGAAACAATGAACTAAACTTAAAAAGTAGTTGAAGAGTTGAAGCTGAATGCTATACGTGATGGATTTGTTCATAAAACTGCACATTTGTAAATAAAAATAGCACATGCATGGCAGTACATGTTCACAGCTGGAGAGATATTTTAGAGCTCTATGAAACAACCAAGGATATTTCTAATTAAAGAAATCTCATGAATTTTCAGTACGGAGAAGATCTTCTGTAAAATGTGCAAGTAAATGTTAGTGGATAAAGACAGGACCTCTGACAGTTCTGATCTAGACTTGAGTGCATGTTTAAATAAATTACATTCTAGCGAGTTAATGCAGGATTTGTAACCTGGTGTTGAAATCAACAATCTTTACATTAAGAATCCATATTCACTGCATTCATTTAACAATCTTTTCTTCAGGATAGCGCAGTGAAGACAACAGTCTGGAGAACCTGCTTTTGAAAGATTCAGAGATGGGTTTGTAGTTCTAAGGAGGTCTCTTTTAGGGGTCAGCAGGTGCTGCTGAATCAGTCCTATACAGTCCCCACTTTGCTTTGGTGCTTTCTGAGCTGGTCCAGGCTGGGCCGTGCCATGCCAAGCAAGGCCAGGACAGAAGAGGAGGAGAAGGGAGAGGAGGGTGGGTTCAGGAGTTCTTCAGGAGAGTTCAGACTTGCTGAGTGCGATGGCCAGCTCCAGGTCCTCTTGTTCCTGCTGGGTGAGCCTGGCAAGTCGCTCTTTCTCCTCTCGCTCGCTCTCGCGCTTTGCCCACTCTATCATGTCTTCTTCTGTAGGATACTGCTCCATGAACACACACAAGGCGAGGGAATAACACACATATGCATAGAAATATAGGGGGAAAGGAGAAACAAACAGAGACAAACACACAAACTGTTAACCAGTTGTCAGAGATGAACACTTGAACTTAAGAGTCTGATGATAACAGATACCAAGTTATATTTTCACAGCTGTACAGTATGATGAAAGTTAACATTATAGCTACAAATGATAGCGCCACTTATTTTATTGTATTCAACAAGTGTTGGTGCTGTCAAGTGTATGGCATCACAATAATAGAAGTCCTACAGAAAGAATCTTCCCTGTCATCTCTTTTGTTTGGCTACCAGAGCTTTCCAACCTTACTGATACTAAGACAAATATCAATGTGTATTAGATAACTATGAGGGTGACTATAACTGAGCAAAGATAAGATTTCATCTCAAAGTAAAGACACAACATTTTTAATAAGAGTTCCATGAATATGGCTGTAGAAGTTCCATGTTTAGGATCAACCTTATATCAATCTTTTCTCATTCATTTTATGTAATCTAGGGGCAGGAATTGGACTGAATTAGGATTGCAAGCAGCAAAGATTCCTGACCAAAATGCAAGCATGGATGTTTTAGATTAAATCTGTAACAGAGCATTGCATTGTATCTGCTTATCAGCCACTTTACAGGCTGAAACATTTTAGATAACATTTTAAGATAACAGTGTATCTTTGGTTCTGATGCTGTATGTGACAGAGAACAGCATACTTTATTATATGGGTTAAAAAATGTTATTCATGGGCTTCCTCAGGATATGAATTCTTAGGGCACAAGGGAGAACTAATTTCAAACGCTATGATCAATACAAGACCATATCATAGGAACATTTAATACAGCAAGTCACTATCATAACTTAAAATGAATTGTAAGAATGGCCTTTAAAGTCCCTGTAAAGTGAAATCCAAACTTTGTGTCCTGACACACTCAATATGTTGGAATAAGGTTTCTGTAATCATGTAAAAAAAAAAAAATACTGAGATCTACATCAGACCAAATTTTTAAATTTAGACTTTTACAAAGGTTTTCCCCTCTTTCCTTGCTTGGTTTTATTTGAGCAGGGCAAATTTAAGAGCCCATGACATCACCGGTCTTGATGGGTAATTCCCTGCCCCCATAATGCCACAATGATATAAAATCACAGAGCAATTAATCTCAGTACAGTCTGCTGTTAGCCGATGTTACTGCCTACATTGAAAGAAAACAGTAAGCTACATGCTGTTTTTGTTCATTGTGTGCCCACACCCATCTAGAGCCTCACCTTTCGTGATTTTGAAGATTAATTTGATAAACTTGCAGATGTTTTTCATGACTGAAATTTGGCCTGGTGGTTCATAACCCAGTGGCCTGTCATACAACAAACCTGAAATAAAAATCTTTTTTATCACTTTACAGGGACTTTAAGGCCCTTAAATCCAAAATGTGGTCAGCCCCTTCCTCAAGCTGTTAAACAAATAAAAGTTAAATAAGTTTCTTGAATCAATTGCCTTAAAACTTGAAGGCTTTTACCCAGTGTCATGTTTACTGAAATTTTGGAAGAGAAACATTAAAAAACATATTCAGGTTTCACAAATACAAAATGTGAATAATTGGAATATTAGAACATAGATCTATGAATTCAGTCATCACTAAGACAGCGGACATGCACAGTGTCAACAGGTTAATTATTATTAATAAACACATAACACAGGAGAATTACAGAGCGGTTTTAGCCATGCAAAAGAAAGCAGGCAGTGATGACAACATAAAGAAGCTGATGATTTTGTAGGACATGCATAAGTACACTTCAGAATCAGTAGAAAACATGCATTTATTACTTAGAATAAGGTATTTAAAAAGAAATATTTGTTAAACACTTTAAAAAACCTAATTAAAAAAAATCTTAATTTTGCCTCTTGTAGTTTAATGAGATTTTCTAATTAAACACTCTTGTACCATCAGGGACAACACTGTTGTTTTGGCATGATTTAGCTCATTTTTCTAATTTGTAATTTATTTTTTATATTTTCAAGTAATTCCCCAAAGCATACCACACTTGAGACTAATGTAATAATTCACAAAAAAGACAAAAGTGTGTTAAGAACATTCCCTCTATTACTTTAATATAACAAAAGAAGACTGCTTAAAAGCAGGAAATAATCCTACATTTGTGCAATGCTCTTCATAGTAAAATTCAAGAATTTTCACATCTTATGGTCCTTTGGTCCTTAAAGAGCTCAGGTGTTTGCCTTGAGTTGTTTCATGGATGCACATAGAAGCCAGAGATGATGCCCTTAATTCAACTCTTTATTCAACTTTTCTTTGACAGAAGATGTAAAGAAACACACACAAAGAGAGAATACAGGCGATCTGTTTCTCAGGAACACACTGTGGACCAGACAGGGGTAAGACAAACTGATGGATGGATAAATGGACTCATGGACTAATAAATAGTGAGGAATGGCAAAGGCGGTGGATTGAGTGAATCAGTAAGCATGTGCAGGTTGGGGTTTGACGGGACATGCAGGTGCAGGCATGAAAAATATTTTAGGAATTCATCATTGATACCAATTTAATAATAAACAATCAACAAGAACACAGACTCCTTTCCCTAATTTTGCCACAACAGACTGAAGCTTGGCTTTTTATTAAATATATCTCAGATATTTCACTATTTTCCATTAATGAGAAGAAAAAAATAAAACAGGGAAGTGCAATTCCCCTTTTCTTAACAGATAAAATGGCTTATTGCAGCCGCTTAGCTCATACTCATGACAAAAAAACCCTATCAGACAAAACATTTCTCAAAAAGGCACCTTACATGTATCTCCAATCAGCCATAAAATTTTGACCACCTACGCAGTCTAATGCAAACCAATAACTAAAAACTAATGCGTCTGAAATCTCTGTGAGAAAGGGTGTGTTTACCTTTTTCAAGTTGGTTGTCTACCGTTTGACTCTGTTAGTGCTTAGAAAAGTTGGTCCTTTGTATCATGTTAGATTGCAAAAAAGAGTTGTGTATTCCAGTGCCTTCCTCGGATTTGCCTGTGAGAGTAATTCCACTGAAAGATCTTTTAAATGTCTCGTCTCTTTCTGAGAGCACTAAGCTCCACCTGTGGAGGGGCAGAGGTACGAGAGACTCCTGCTTTATTAAAAGAGACATCTTTCAATATAATGCACTCCAGTGCCCCACCAAATACAACTTCAATAATAAATAAAAAAACTATAATTAAGACCTCTTTGTACACAACTATATCTGAAAATGTAGAAGCTTTGCAGGAGAAGAATTTATGGGCGATTGTTTAGCATTAAACTGCAGAGTTGGTCATCATGTACTGGCAGATCAGTGTATTTAATCAATGAGTTCATTAGTCGCTAAGAGTGACCCATAAACTTCAACTTTATATGTCTAACTCGTGATGCAACAAGCACAATGCTGCATCTCTTTGTCAAGGTCGACTAATAAAACAGCTTCAGGCCCCTGTTGTGCAAATTCATCACATATTGACTCTGAGGATGTTTCTGTGAAGACAGCCAGTATTCACTTTGCAGCAACGGACATTTAGAATATACCTGAGACGTTTCAGTGTAAAAAGAGAAAGATTTGACAATACTTCTTCATTTTATTGTGGGTGAAATAAACACATGCAGAAGCTGTGATGCATGCTTACAAAAGCAAAATACAAGCAGCTTTTCATCTCTTCATTCACTGCCAGCCATTAAGAGGGACTTGTTATTACGGTAGATGTGTAGGCCAGTAACTTCTGTCTGTTACACATATCAAATGATGAATGTATCAGTGTATCCTTTATTGCTGTACTTCATATTTCTTACATCTCCTCATAGAAAACCAGCAGCATGACCACAATCACAGAGTTTAAATAAAGTACAATCCAAACTGATTAGTTATAAAAATCATTACAGGAATAGACTTCTTATGGAAAGAAAATATTGCATTCATTGTAAAAATCAGCAGTCAGGATACAAAAAACCCATATCAGATTTTGAAAATTGAATATGTTATTGTCAGCTCAGCTCAGGAAAGATGTTATTTGATTAACAGTTGTAGCATCAATAACCAGTGCTGTTGTATGTCACTTTAAATAAGCTGATTAGTTCTTCTCTTAGACTTAATAGTGGCAGTGGATGGAGTGATAACAAAGCTGGCTTGATTTGCCTGGTAGGTTAAACTTAATAAATCTCGTAAACGTGATTTGTTAGCTGGAAAAAAGGAAAGAGGATGTAACTATTGAGAGTCAGTTGAAGGTGAGGGAGAGGGCGAGAGGGAGGTGCTCACTTTGTCAAAGCTGGCAAATCGGTCAGCTTCCCGTAGGTTCTGACGAGGAGGGGAGGAGGGGGCGAAGGGGTCGGCTAAAGGATCCTTGGCAGGAAGGGAGGAGGAGGAGGATGAGGAGGAGAAGTCGCCTGAAGCCTGCGGGAGAAAGTGCCCTCGTCGCTGGAAGGAGTCAGAGGACTCAGTTCTGGAGATGGATGATCTCTTACCTGATACAGAAGAGGAGAGGACAGATTTTTTACTGACTTTAGAGGACTGAAATCAACAGTTATTAGTGAGATTTACAAACGCAGGTGCTGACCTGGAGGTGGAGGAGGTGGTCTAGTTGGCGTACCCGTTTTAGGGGGAAGGGCTGGGGGGACATCAGGGCTGGTGGACTGAGTTTCTTCTTGGAACAGATTCTTATTGTTGATACCAAACTGGTCAGAACCATTGGACTGAAACAGAGAGTTAAAGTCCAAATCAACCACATGCAGTATTTAGAAAAATGAAACAAAAAGGAAACCCTGATAACACTGCAGCATAAATATTTGTGGTTCTGTATTTTACATCATCATCACTGTCATTCGTATGCACTGCAGAGGGAATTTAGCGAACATTTCCTCCACAGGGGAGAATTAAGCTGAAGTGCTCCACTTATTTCCTCCCAGAAACCACAAAGTACTCAACACCTCACTCACACTCTTCCTGAATGTTCTGATATTAGAAGTAAGTTTCACCTCAGTGCTTTCCCTAGGTTTGTCTGTTAGAGGTGGTAGTCTGCTCCCCCCTGGTGGGCAGCTAGAATTTTTTTGGGCTTGTTTGCCTGTATTAGATAGTACAGCTTAGGAGAGATACTTCTGAATAAAAAACAAGATACTTGTGCCCTACAGATTAGAATATATGGAGAGAGAGAGAGAGAGAGAGAGAGAGAGAGAGAGAGAGAGAGAGAGAGAGCAAGCTCAGCAATAGGGTGGGTGGAGTCAGAGCTATGGGTGTGGTACTCTGTGGTGGGCTAACACACACCCTGGCATGGCGTGGCGCATCATGAATTATAGGGAGAGAGTGGGGGAAGACATGCACCAAACATACACTGAGACCAGAACAGCCTCTGTATATGGGCACCTGCTCTACCAACCGAGCTAAACCAGCACCTGGGGGCTTATTTGGATACTTGGAATTTCCCCTTTCAGGACTAATAAAGGCATATCTTATCTTATTCTGAAAGGTCATCTAAACAGTTAAAAATTATAGCCTATCACAACATTTTGATAATGTATGTGAATGATTAGGGGAATTAGGGTTACAAAATTATAATCACTTGTGTTTTTGCAAAAAACGACATGCCACCTTTGCATAAGTCAGGGCCTTGCATGAGCACCCATTCAGAAAGGCTACATCTGCCCCTACTGTTTGCACTATAAACACATTTTGTTACTTGGGGCCCAAATTCACATCCTGGCGCTGCATCAGAGACAAACAATAAAGGAAATGTGTCAGCAAGATGTTCATGCTCTGTTAAAAGAAAATGAGTAAATTACACAGGGGTTCCATTAATTAAGGCATACTATAATTTCATTTTGAGAGGCAGGGGATGGGGCAGTGGGATGCCACTCCTAATAAAGGGTAAGAGAAATACAGCAACTATTTATTTGTTATTCCAACATCTAAACATATTATCTCTCAGTGGCTTTGTGCAACCTGATATAATGAATATCTAACTCTAAACAAAGTACTTTGTGCAGGTAAATCACAGTGCACAAACACCTGATTACCTTTGACAAGGCACTGAAGTCTGCAAAGCCTCCTCCAAATGACTCATTACCAAACACAGCAGCAAATGGATCTGGAACACAGAAGCATCAATGAGATAAATTCATCAGAAAAAACAGAAAACACAAAGTTTTCCAACAAAATAGATTATGAATGATAAAATGATTAACCACTGCAATTCTAGCTGTTCCCAGAGGGTGGCACTAAACAACAAGTCATACCTGGATCTGAGTTGGCACTCACTGTTGTACCACCTGGAGCGAATGGATCATTGGATGCAGCAGTGTCCTTCTAAAAAAAGCACATTAAAAACATAGAACAGATCTGAGAGTGTTATATAATTCATTCTGCTGTGGACATAAATATTCTCAAAATGCATGTGTTTAACTGGAACTATAAGTTTTCCCATTAAATCTTAATGAAACGTGAATGCTAGCTTCAAAAAGTATCCTTCCAGCTTTTTGGATATAGAATATTCTTAAATAGAGAATATATGGAAAACTAAATATCAAGGCACGTTTAGAACATCATTCAAACTATATTAAGAAAAACCTAAAGCATAAACCCAGAGTACACCATAGTCAGACTACTCACCACAGCCAGATCAGAGTTTACTTGAGAGCAGCTGAACGGATCTGTCCCTCCATCCTGAGAACCAAATGGATCTGTCTCACCAACAGTGTTCATTTTGCCCCCAAACAAGTTAGAATCAGACATATTGTTGCCCGAGGAACTGAATGGATCCTTGGCAGCTGAAGCTGGATTTGTCGGTTTGGAGGTGAAGGGATCTGAGGTCGTTGCTGGTGCTGTGTCATTTGGCCTGGATGAAAACAGATCTGGCTCTGACATCCCAGTAGTGGTACCAAACGGGTCAGTTGAGGCGGAAAAGGGGTCGTCTGAGGAAAAGGGGGCGCTTGAGGTCTGTTTAAAGAAAGAGTCTGCAGCAAAGGGGTCTGACCCTTTGAATGGATCGCCTCCAAATGGATCTGACACCATACAAAGCAGCAGTTAGTAAACAAAAGTGGTAAATATAATATTTTGAAAACTAAAATTATTTTAAAATCATTTTTGATTTATTTCACATTAAATTGATTGTTCCTTTTTTTGTTAATTTCATTTCAGGGCTTAACAAAGAGAACTAACCTGCTGCATCAGCTTTTCCAAATGGGTCATCTTTGAATGGATCATCTGTAGGGTTAAGATACAGTATTAGTCTGACCACTCAACACAAAAATTACATCATTCCTCTTAAGCAGTAAGTCAACTCTTTCCTGTTGGCAATTTGGAACATTTTGTTTGTATCAGTTTATTAATCTTTGGATGTTTGTGGGGGCTCACGGTCAGTAAAGGGGTCAGAATGGAAGAAATCCATCTCAGGCAGGGAGGGAGCATTTGTCTGAGGCGGTAGCGAGGAGGTGTTGGTTTCCGTGGACTCCGCAGGCTCCTCTTTTCTCTCTGGCTCTGGTGATGAAACCTGAAGAACAGAAACACTTTTTGATAAGTTAATCCCTCAAACCTCCAGTTTTTAATTGTTTCTATAACACAGGTATCATCTACCTTCGGTGAGCTCTCTTTAGGAGACTCCCCTGCATCATCTGTGACCTCTGAGGAGACATCAGGTGTCAGGCTACTTTGTTCCTAGAGATATAAGAGGAAAACAAACCTGTGATTACCATCACTTAAAGGGATTTATTCTCTGACTACATTGCATTTTGTATTCCTGTTTTGAAAATGCCATGCATTATTATGAAGTTTTCACAATCAAATAAAAAGAAGAAAATCCAAATGCTAGTAAAACAATGAATGTCCTCAAGCCTTACTGTGGCGTCTTCGTGTTCATTACCTTCACTGTGTTCTCCTGGGTCTTTGTGAGGGAGGACACATTATTGTACAACTCAGATGAGGCTAAACTAGTATACAGATCATCCAGAGCATCATGTTTGTGTTTGTCTTCCTCTGGAATCTTTGGACTCTCTTCCTCCTTCTCTTCTTCCTCATCTTGTTCCTTTTCTTTCTCCTTATCTTTTTGTTGTGAAAGTTCAGTCTGCTGATTCCAGACATTAGATGGATCTTCTTCCTTAAGCTCTTTAGGCTGGTCTTCCTGGAAGAGGTCCTGCTGGAAGGGGTCCACCTGGTGCTGCTCTGCTGAGGGGCCAGCTGATCCGTTCATCATGACAGGAGAGCTGTCCTCCAACGCTCTCTTCCAGCTGAGTTGAGCTGTCACTGACCTCTCCTCTTCCTGAAGATCGTTCAGTTTCTGTTGAACCTGAGAGAACAGAAAGAGAAGCAAAAATAGAATGAAAACAGAAATATTACCAATATTCTGCAGGGAAAGGGATCTTCATGAGAATGAGAGTGACCTGTGCAACTTGTGTGAAGGAGTCTTGGACAGACTCTTTCAGAGGTGTGAGCTGCTCCTGAGCAGCCTGGACCTTCTCCTGCAGCCTCCTGCTCTCCTCCTGCAGAGCGAGAAGCTCCTCTCGTGCCTGGACAAGCTCCTCCTCATACTGACATATCCTCTGCTCCTGCTCCTCATGCTCTGACTGAAGCGATGAGATCTGTAATGAATATAACCATAATGAGCACACTAGAGTGGCACGGAAGGATGAGTGTACTTGTGTTCATATGTGTTTTCCAGCAGTGAAATATGTGTAATATGTGCTGTAAACCTACCAGTTGGGTCTCTTGGCTGGTCTGCTGACGGATATGAGACAGCTGTTCCTCCAGGGAGCTTTTCTGCTGGTCCAGCTCCTCCAGGGCCTCCTGGACCTTCTGACGCTGAGTCTGGAGTCGCTGTAACTCCTCGCTTTCCCTTGCCACCTCATCCTGCAAGTCCTGAAACATCAAGGCAAAGAGGAGACATGTGATTGTATGTTTTCTACAGTAAACATAGGAAAAGGAAACTAATTACACTGATTAATTCTATGTGAGTAATAAAGGCAGAGGAAAAGACAAGTTTCTCACTGTTTTTAAATCATGACAGACACTGAAAAAAGACAAATATGATGAACCTGATGGAAGAAGTAGGACTTAAGTTCATGTTTATGACTTGAATATATTTTTGTCGTAATTGTCTTAATCATTTTTTGCTACTTCAGAAAGAAAACTGTCTAATTTGCACAAATACCTTGGCACATATCAGTACAATTTAGACAGGTAACAGAAGTTTGCCTGCAACTTTTGGTAATTTAAAACAAGGAAGAGTTGCATTGCACATCTCTTTCTTAGGACAGCAGCATCAGAGGTCAAGATGTCCATCAAAAAGTTCAAAGAAAACAACCACACACTAACTTGAGAAAAAGAGGTATTTACTTGCAACGTTTCTGTACTAGACCATCATTAGGCAAACAGTTTGTTAAAAGGGCAGGACATTTTGATTAGGAAGTGGCCTCACACCTGCAACCAACTTCTCATCATAAAGATCTTAATCCATAAATGAACAAAACAAACATCAGCTTCCTGACTGAGAGGGTAAAAATGAAGGACTACTTGACACCTAAAATGCAATTTTCAACAAGTCTATCAATAATAATGTTAAAAAAGGGGACTGAAGTTCCAGAAAGAATAAATTTACAATAAAAATAAGAAGACACTGTAGTAGAACAAAAGGGTAGGGAAACATTACAAATAAATATCCCCTTTTTGCAAGTTAGACAGTGTTCAAAAGTTTTCTTTGAACTGTTTGCTGGTAATTAAAACCATTAAATTACAAAGGATACACAATATTACTGGCATACTTTCAGTATCTGGAGATATTAGCTAAAAAAAATTAAATACAGGTATCAGCAGATATGTACATTTCTTCCCATATTGCTGCCCATATATTGGCCGTACAATGTATGAATGAGTTTGAAGCAGAACAATGGACCTACCTCAGCTTAAATTGGTTTCTTTCTTCATCCCCATTCCTTTAACTTTCAAGTGCTTATTAAGGATGGAAAACTTAAGTCTACCTTAATTGCTTGCACTTGAGAATAATGTGTTTTAATTGTGTTATTCAAGCACTTTTTCAGGATTGTCTCAGGGAACCACCATACAAAGTTGCTGTTTAATTTGGAGAACTGAATTTAAAAAATAGGTCATTCTAGTATAGGAAAGACTGTGTTTTTACAGTAAAAAAGTTGTGAATATATTGGTATCGATATTGGTAACAGCTAAAATATGTTTGGAAATATCAGAATATTGAATTTTGGCAAAAATCCAAAATTGTACATCCTTAGAAATGGCCCAATATGGGTTGACTTTGACTTGAATTTATGTTACTGTGGTATGAAAAAAATGCATCAGATCATTTGAATTTTATCAGTATCATAACTTAGTTAAACATGTTTTTGTTGGCACCAGTTTGGCTTAGTTGGTAGAGGAGGCACCCAAATACAGAGGCTGGAGTCCTCGATGCACAGGTTGCCGGATAGATTCCGGTCTCTGCGCTGTTTGGTGCATGTTTCAAAAATATGTTATTGTGAAAATCCTGGCAAAAATGTTTCTTTGATTGAAAAGACTTCTAAAATTAGTGCGTTCAAGTGCATATGAATACTTAGGAAACTGCTTGTGTTGTTTTATAGTAATTTTACAAGGGTCGGATGTCCGAGCTCCCTGCCATGTTGTGCAACTACCACAAATAAATTCTGCTACTGCAAGAAACGGTGGCGTCTAAGCAGGGGAGGTATCGCCCTTCACAACAAAAATCACAATTAAGCGTTTCCAGGGTTATATTTAGTAAGCACATTAAAATACAAATACCCAACATCACTGAAGGCAACAGTGTAGTTCAGTAGAGGAATTCAGCAACATCAGCACAAGACTCCCCTGAGACCCTCCCTCAAGCTCCGACATCAAACTGAACTTCCAAATGCGAAGCAGACTAACCCTTTGAGCCATCAGCTCCCAAAATAGAGCTCATCTCTCAGGCTCAGAGCAGACCGGCATGCCTACATGAGGACACCAGCCTCTCCCTCTCTGAGAAACATTAACTATGTTTCTGAACGAGTATCTGATGCCGCCAGCCAAATGTATTATTGATCTCCTCCTCCCGTATATCCATTTCAACAAGAGTGAACAACTGCTTCAGCACCTCCTGTCTGATCTGGATATTTATTTTGAACACAGGATAAGCAGCTGAATATACAACGATTATACACGTACACTAGTTGTGCTTCAAAGGTAGTCTTAAAAAGCAATGATCACAAATGAAACGTGGGTTTTTTATGACAATGCCCTTGATTTTTTCAATCCATAAATCTCACAGGCAGACAAACAGAGACAAGCAGAGACATTGAGACCTTACCTGCACTTCACTGCTGCGCTGTCTGATGGCCTCCTCTTTCTCCTTTATCTCCTCTTCCACAGTGCTCTTCTCCCTGGGGGTCCAGCACAAAAGACACGAGTACTTAACAACTGAGGACAGAGAAGGTAGACCTCGTACACCAAGCCCACCCAGCCCCAGCCAGCTCTCTTTCCCTTGCTCCTGAACCCCCAACACTTCTTCCCCCTGAGCCACCATGATGCCCTAAAATCACAAACTCCAGTTGCACAGTACAGAGAGAGCGCCTGCAGCCACAGCAGGTGAGTGTGAGGGAAATGATACGGAAGGAAAAAACAGAGTGTGCAAGACTTCAGGGCTGTGGAGCTGCAGCTCTGACTGCGATGAGGATGAGTGATGGAGAAAGTGAGCATGTGCTGGCTCAGTCTTATGTGTGGGAGAAAAGGAGTGAGAAGCAGATGGCTGCCTTGAGGATGGAGGGAGAACGCGAGGGAGGAGGGACGAGTGATGATAAGCCAACCTACAAGATCTATCATTTGTGCCGCCTGAATGTTCTCCTCTCTGCTTCACTCTTTCATCCACCCAGGCAGAGAAGAAAGGGAACGGGTAGGGAAAGGGATGCATCAAAACTTGTCCTCAAATGGCTGTAAATAATGGTGTACTTTTTCCACAATCACACAGAAAAACACATAAATGTTTACTTCAAAAGTGTGATGTACTTTCTGCTTTACAGCCAAGGTGTTAATATTTTATAAGACAAGAATATAAGTCTGTTTAGCCTCTACAGTTATTAAACCGTCTTCATAAGCCTCTTACAAATGTATATGCTGAGTGACATTGGTGCCATTATTTCTTTTTGGTGTGTTAGATCAACCCTCTTAAACCTTTCCATTTTTTCATCACATCACTAACTATACCTGTATGTTCCTCCAGACAGGAAGGGGATTAATCGAATACAAATAACACCATCTATATGCGCCAGTCATGAGAAACACACATTTGTTGTGATTCATAAATAAATGACGGTTTTGGATGACCATTTTCTTTTAGATGAACAAAACAAGCATCAACCATAAAACATGCATTGACTATACTATAAATAACAGCTATTTCTATATTCCCTCTCTCACTGCACAATTCCCTTGATTACTGCCCATCTACCACCAGCACAACTCCAAGTTAACACCACCTGAGTAACAGTCCTCTACTCCAACACTTACCTTTTATCTTCCTCTTCCTGGTCTCCATCATGAGCAGAGGGTTGATGCCCCAATTTGAAGCAGCTACAAACATGAATCATCTTTTCAAGCTCCTCTTCTCTAATACCTGTCTGTCTGAAGCTCTGATCTCTGTCACACCGAGTTTTCTTTTCTATTCATCTTTCTTACCTCCCCCCATAATAAACAGCTGTCGGCACAGCTGTCGTTGTGCGATTTTGTTTGTAGACAAAGGGTAGGAAGGAGTCATTTTCCTTTTCTCACTTCTCACTTTCAGCTTTCGCTGTTGAGATGTTTTTCCGACAGATGTCAAAACTAAATTTGTAAAATCATGACAAACAACACTCAAAGAATAGGCTGAAAAAAGGTTTTAGCCTCTAACTTTTAAGTGACTGAAAAATGCATAAAACTTGAGGAACTGTCAAAAGCTGAGGGACTGATAAAAACTGTGATATCTGTTACTCTAAAGTAGTATGATATAAAAGAGGATGTGGAAAAAAAACAAATGTCTGAAGTCACAAAAACATTCATTCAAAATGGCTATGTTGTAAAACTTCATAAGCCCATTAAAGGTAAATAGAACAGTAAAGAAACACTGCTTAGTAGGGGTGTAACAGTACAGAAAAATTTCAGTTCAGTACGTACCTTGCTTTTGAAGTCATGGTTTGGTATGTTTTTGGTACGGTAGTTGAAGCGAATGAATAAAATGTATTCATTTATTTATTTTAACTAAATTGTATTACCATAAATAGGCTGAATAAATTACATTTAAATTATTAATAATGCAGCAACCTCCTTCCAAAAGTTCTTCAATGATTGAAAATATAAATAAATAAATACATGTATGAATTACTAGGTTATTTTATTTGATATATTGACATATTTAAACCCATTCTTTAAACGCTAAAATTCCCCAGCCAACTTGAACGCATCATCACACAACCATGCATTAGCTTGTTAAATATGCAAATGAGTTTCTTGACTGCTGAATTCAACATGGACTTTAGCACTGGATTACTTTTTAACCAATGGGACCTACTACAAAGTTTGGGAGAACTTTTCACAGCCCGTCTGGGTGGACAACGAGTTTAGAGCCATGTGAAATCTGAGGATAACTTTACTTATATGATGCAGCTGCAGACATGAAGGAGCCTGCCCTCCCCCCTGCTCCGAGGCTGATAGTTGAAAGTAGATTTAATTTGATTCACAGAGCCAGAGCACCAGTGTTATAATACAAACTATCTCAAAGAATAGGTCATTCATAACCGGCTGGTGAGACTTTGTTGTTCCTCCTCGTTACACTGATGTTCTTGTTTGAGTGGAGCTTTTTAAAATGCTTTGATTGGTCCGCTGGATGACGTGCTGTCAGCAACACAGCTGCTGAATAATGTCAGTGCTACTGTTGTTGTCTTTGTCCACTGTTGTTTTTTACTGGGAAACAAAGTGTTCCTAACAGGACATTTTTATCTGGGAATATTCACGCTGCTGCTGTCGTTTGCTGTGGTTGTGTGGATGCCAGGACAGTGTGACAGTGAGTTGCACTCTGGTCTGTATGTGAGCATGTATTCATTCGGTACACATCTGTACCGAACCGAGAGGCCTGAGCCAAATCGGTATGGTACGAATACATGTACCTTTACACCCCTACTGCTTAGATACTGACAATAAATACAAGCAGACTGATTTATATACAGTGCATTTACAAAGTATTCAGACCCCCTTAACTTTTTCAGTGTTCTTATGTTGCAGACTGATGCTAACCTGACATGCTAGAGGTTTTCCAGATGGATGTGTGAAACACATCCATCTGGAAAACCTCCAATACTAAGCATTTGGGAAAGGGCAGGGGATTTGAAAAAATCCCAGAGTGTGATTGGATAAACCTTCTATCACATCTTTACGGGCCAATCAGAGCAACAGAACACGTGACGTAGCTGCGACTGAGGTGCATGTTCAGCTACCAATGAATAACATGAACCATGGCGACTGTAGACATGTCAGTAAACAACTTTAGTCGTTTTTGAAAAGAAAACAAATCACTGCTGTTCTTTTTTCTTCTTTTAACGAAGAAATGTCGTCAAGTTCTGATAAAACTGGTGCTTTAGCAGCATCCATGCTAATGTCTTCCACCATAATTGCACCAGCCTCTTGTTTCTGCTTGCTTATGTCACAACTCCGCCGCGCCCCTCGTCGCTGATTGGTCCTGTCACTTTCTAACCAGGCCCAAACGGTTCATATGGGAGCTTTGCAAGATTGATTCGCCAGTGAGAAACACAGAAACAGGCGTATCCATCTACTTTGCAAAGTTAGACTGTTACTGCAGTCATCTGAATTCATATTTTCTCATTAATCTACTCAGTATCCCATAATGACAAAAGGGCAAAACAATTGGAACTTCTTCAATATTAGAATAATGGAGGCCACTGAGCTCTTGGGAACCTTCAGTGCAGCAGATCATGATCATGATGGGGTAGTGAGTGTAGATTAAGAATAAAAATGATTTTGTATCAACTGTAGCATCAGGCTGCAACAAAAGAAAACTGAAAAAAGTGAAAGGGGTCTGAATACTTTTGTATGTACAGTACATATTGCTTCATCTTCCATCATGCAATCAAACAGGAGCTGCTGGATCTCACTTTCTAATCAAAATGCTAATATTATTTATCATTTTTCATGGACTGATAAATAATCCATCTCTGGGGAGGAAGCTGTGGGTGTGAGTGTTGGAAAAGAGTCTATAAGTGTGAGAGTGATATAATCCTGCAGACCTGAACCAGTGACAAATTCATTCAGCCAGCCAAAACGCTGCACCCTTCTGGTCAGTATGACACAGAAAGACTGTCACTCAGACAGCGATGTTACTTTACTTAATTCGACATCGTGATATTTAATGATTTTTAGTCTTTTTGGCTACATCTGATTGTCCAGTTTAAGCCGTCTTTAGGCTACCTCTGCACTGATGTGGCTTCAGTAAGAATGTAAAAATTGTAAATATACAAGAACAAACATGTACCTTTGTAGTTCTACAATCTCGTTGCTGAGTGAGTCCAGCTCCTTGATGGCCGAGAAGTCAGCGGCAAGGTTAGCCAAGTTGTTCTGGAGATGAGAAGTGGTAAATGACAAAATGATAAATATAAAATGATAATCTATTCTAAGATAAGAATCACCTCTGAGTCACAGAAGAAATATACAGACTCATGTGTTAACAAAAGAAGGGAGAAATACATCAGATGCTGATGAAAAATCCTTGCCACTAAAAAATACTCAGTTGAAGAAGAAAACTATCACAGCACAGGACAAACCAATGATCAATAAACCTACACTGATGGCTTTACAACAAACACACGTGACTTAACAGATGGAAACACAAAAGCTGTGTTTCCATCAGGGGGTCCGGTTTGATTCAGTTTGGTTTGGTATGGTTTGGTACGCTAAACCCCAAAATTGCGTTTCCACAGACTCCAGTGCTCTCACTTGGGGGGGGGGGGGCGGGGCTGTAAAAGCATGCATGTGAACTCACATGCAGCATGAGTCTGCTGTTCCAGCAACAGAGTTATAGAAAGGATGAGTGACAGAAATCAGTTGGGAATAAGCAGTAAACAGCTTTATTTCAGCTGAAATTGCTTTTTAAAAAATAACTACATCTTAATAATGTTGTTAACCGCTGTCAGTACAGATTCTCAGCTGATGGAATACGTGTACAGAGATGGTTTGACTCGTAACACTACGTTTATATGTGAATATATCTAGTCTAGAACAGTTTATAAGACAAAATATAAAGTTTAGAGCTGTACTGTGAGAATTTGCCGCATTGAAAATAAAGTAAAAGTTCAGCTGGTGTTAAAATCGAGCTAGATTAAGTCAGAAATACAGGGTGCGCTGATCTCATTTTAAAATAGGCTGCAGCCTGAAGTTTTATGAGCCCATTCAACACCCACAGAGCGATGTTTTCACAGGTTAACTAACGTAAGAAGTAGATTAATACCTAGTTACAGATGAGAATGAACTGTTCTAAGGCTTTGTATTCACAAAACTTCAGCATTAATTTAGTTTCTCATCCATCATGGATGGATCTGGCTGATGTGAGCCTTTGGGCTCTGCTTTGTGTTCTTAAAATCAGGTCCAGATAAACATCAGGAAACTTGATTTGTGGTCAGATACCAATATCCACAGACCAGGAAACAGTTTGGCTCTCCGTCGAGTCCAAATATTTCCCATTTAGGCAGATATTGGTCCATTTTTCTCCCGTTTTCGTCCACTTCTCACAGTGCAGACTTCGTGTTTGAAGGCGAGCAACTGAGTCGCGCGCTGACGTGACGTCAGTGCAGTCCCTATTGTTGTGTGTGTAGCTCCACCTTTTTGGTACAGATAGGGAAAATTGGTACCCCTACGGAAGGGTGCCAAAAAGTGGGACCGTACGGGTCGTTTTTTTGGGACCCTTTCCAACTTTTGCTCTATGGAAACGCAAAAAAATGCGTGCCGTACCACACTGAACTGAGCCGGACCGCTTGGTGGAAAGGACCTAAAAATGTCACAGACGAGCAGGAGACATCAGGATAATGACAGTGACACTAGGGAGAAAACAGCAATGAAGAGAAGCTCTGGGTATAAGGATTTTTTTGTGATGTATCTTCTTGAACTTTTTTTCCAGATAAATAAACAAAATCATGTTTAAGGCCCACAGAGCTGAAATGATGCCCATGGTCAATAACAAAATACAACATCAGATCTTGCCCTTGTTCATCTTTAGCTGAAATATTCAGATAACAACGATTTCAGGGAAAACACTGGTATTAATCCTGCTGCCCATGAGAAGTGAATGAAATGTCAGAATACATAAAAGTGATGCATGAGGAGGGACACAAAGGCAAACAGCTGCAAGCTTAGATTATACAAAGAGCACAAACTGGAGAAATAAGAAGCAATACAAGTAGAAATCATATCAAAGAAAATTTGAATTTATGATACCTTTACAAAAATTTAGAAATTATGTAAATTATATGGATAGCATAAAATCAAAGAACAGAGAGACAGACAAAAGTCATATGAAATTAACACGATAACTTATGCTGAAAAAGAAAATAAAACAACCATCCTCACATAAGGGTGACTACAGAGTGTAACCAGGTAGTGTTCATGATAAACTCTTATTCATACGCATGTTCAGCTTGGCTGTACCTCATCAAAGAATGGGCGATATTAAGGTAATATTGTATCCCAGGGTATTAAAAAAGCCACAGCACCGAGTTAATTGTCCTCATGACAACGTTGCTACGCAATGTGCACATGTTTATAATAAATAAAAGACGAATTGTGCAAATGTACTGCCACGTTTACTCACATGCCATGGCTTGGCACGGCGCTGGCACCGTGGCACGGTCTTCTCTAAAATCACATTTTTACCCACGTCAATGAAATCGGCAGGGGTTTATGTAAAGGGTTCCATATCTTTGTTTGTTTGTTTGTATGAGTACAAGATAACTCGAGAACAGAAAGTCGGATCTTCACCAAACTTTCAGGGAATATTGTGATAGTGACAGGGAAGAATCGATTAGATTTTGGTGATGATCCGCGCACCTGTTTGTTTTTTTCTGGGACTTCGAAATTTTGAACACCATAGTAATCAATGGGAGCGTAAGTTCCTCAGTGGCGCTGCTTGGGCATGGATCTGCTGCCTCAGACGGCCATTCTAGTTACTCATGTATCGCTGGCTGTAATGGGATCCAAGACGATGTGAGTTTAAACACACTTAAATTCTTTTTCTAATTGTAAATCAGTGATGAGAAATTATAACATTTATGACTATCTACACGTCCTGCAGCAGCAACGCCAGGCACAATTAGAACCATCAAAGGTTTTTAAAAACATCTAAATTTACCTTTAACCATCTGATGTGAAATGTAGCTGAAGTTACACCGTGCTTGTTGGTTATTTAATGTCCTGAATTCATCTGTAACTTTTTATAAGCTTCCTGTAAAGTAAACCCTCGACCGGACAGAGATAACAATTTAAGCACAATGCCAAAATAAATAGCCTAATATTTTATTCCAACCTTTATCCGTTTGAAAGCACATGAACATTGTTTCACATTCCCATATCCAATGATAAAAGTTGATTATTATTTCTTATTTTAACTCTGAGAGGAATGGAGGGAAGAGGGTCTTAGATGGAGAGAACACTGAGAGAAACTTTGTTTGATCTTCTGTCCTGATGTAACATTTAACTGAAGTATAGCAATGCTTCAACTATAAATCACTTTCAGTGCTCTTGTAAACATGTTTTTTTCAGACTCAAAGCATTCTGATAAAGGATCAGACGAAGTGGTGTAGAGGTGCTCACTGTATAAGTGCTTGTATAATATGCTTTTTTATAACATCTGTAATAATACTTTATACTCCAGAAAAATTTGGGGAGGGTATGTGGGTATTTAAGAATGAATACCAGCCAATCCTAACCTCATCTTTACTCCTTCTGGTTACATCTTCTATCAGTTTGACCCTAAAGCTGGTACACTGTTCCAGGAACCAAACATCATCAGTTATCATAAGGGAGGCATGGGTTGGCTCTGATCCAGTCTTCAACTTAAGTATAAAATACATAGGCGTTCTGAAGAACTCACCTGTTTAATGTTGAGCCGGTCAGATGGAGGGATCATCTCTGGGGAGAGACTCTGTGGAGGGTCCAGGCCTTTAGTTAGCTTCTGATTGATCAGATAGAGTGCCAGGGCAAACTGTTCCCTTGTCAGTTTGCCGATGTCTCCAATGTCACAAAGCTCCCTGAGAACAGACAAGTTACATAAGAGAGTAACGATTGACACCTCAGGCAACAGCGACTATTTTTAATAGTGGGACAGATAATCATGTGTTACAGAGACCAATTAACGATTGTCACGACATGATGAGTGGAGATTAAAAATCCATAAGAGGTGATGTTTCCCAATAGGATACATCAGCATGTAATACTGCAGTTCTTTGAAACTCAGGACTATGCTGCAGCAACTTCATTACAATTACTTTTTCTTCACACTTACCGTACAACTAAATAATAACTAAATAACCACAGGCATCGTTTCTCATTGAACATTTTTTTCTTACCTTCTATGAAAATAGACATTTTTAATTCTAAACACTCCAACATTAATGTAATAAGTTATTCTTTAATGAACCATACAAAAAAAATAAAACCAGCAGGACTTTTACCAGATTTGTGCTGCTAAATTTACTCAAGCAAAAGTGGTAACTGTTAAGTTTTCTCTCAAATAAACTATTTCTTTATCTGTTTCTTGCTGAATTTAACACCCTTCTGCATTGTTCTTCTTATTTCCCATTGTCATTTTTTGTTGTATGATTCTGTTCTTAATGGGGGCAAGCCGTTGTGGCCACTATTAAGGTTTCTCTATCGATTTGTCCTTTTAGGAGTTTTGAAGAGGAAATTTAGGATCCAAATCAAGGGTTTATGATAGAGCAGCCCTTTGAGTAAATAAAGAATAGGACTCCTGGAAAAGAAATGTTTTGACCAGAGAATAAACAGACTATAGATAGATAGATAGATATATAGATAAAACAGACTAGTTATATAATGAGACATGTGAAACGGCTCAATTCAAATAAAATAAAGGTTCACTGTTGTGTGTTCGTACACTAGAAGAGAAGCGTTTAGCCTCACTTACCAGATACGTGCAAGTGTGGCAGAGGGTAGCCCTGTTTTGAGGAAGATATCTCTGACTTCAGGTCCAGAGACAAGTCCATCCATGTCACCGTCTGTCTTGCTAAACAGTTCATCGTACTTTGCTTTGTCTGCTGGCGACACCACCCACTGAACAGGAAACACAGTTAATTAGCAGCAAATAGTATTCATTGTTAAATTCAATAAAACTTCAGGACACAACTGTAACATAAATATAAAATATACTCACAAACATAAGGCCTTTTGCCTTTTTCTTTTGAAAAACACATTGAACTAGCCACTCTGAAATCATTTTAAATGTTTCTTGTTGCAGCTTTATGGCAGTAAAAGTAAAACATCCAGACCCCTTTTCAGGTACTGCAGGCAGAGGAGAGACTGGTCAGGTACTCACAGGGGCGGCTGCTGGTGTTGGGGCAGGAGCTGGGGCAGGTTTTGGGGGGTGGGGCATGGTCTTAGAGCCAGAGTGGGAGGAGCGACTGTCTTTGACTGAGGGGGGTGAGGGTAAGAGGGGCATCACAGGAGGCACAGAGGGTTTTTTCCTCTTTGAGGGTGGAACCAGGGGAGGTGGCAGGGACATGGGAACAGGTTCTCCCTCTAGTGCTCTGTATACCAGATACATCGCCTGGGAAAGGGCAGGAAAATCAATGGTTATAGGAAAATTACCATCCTGTCATTAATGAGTCTTCACAGTTCTCCTAGATGTCTGGGATCTGCTCCTTAAACTTTGTGGTTGCGTGTAGAATATAAGCACACCAATAAATGGATATGGACTGTGTAGGGAAACACATATTTCAGATATAAAACATGAGAGTCAAAGTCAAATCAAGGGCGCAGATGCCCACTTTGATGCCTGTGATCAATATGATAACACACTGTTTGAACAGTACTGGTTGAATCATAATTTTCAACAGCAGAAGATGAAACTAACATCAGACTGTAAATGCAACCTTTGCGGTTTCTTTGGATTAGTAATCTTGACTTGTTTCTTACCACTGAAAATTCATCTTTGTCCAACATGCCATCTCTGTCGAGGTCACTGAGCTCCCAAACCTTCAAACACACAAATATTATTGTTCAGCATGCATCATTCTAAAATACAGATACAGATACTGACTCACTGGCAGTTTCACTTCCTCTATGAGCTCCTCTTTCACCAACCAGATTTTTGATTTCACATCCTTTTTTAAGCTTTCTGCCTTGAACAGTTTCTTTTATTGTTTTACACTGTTACATATGAATAACAGTTAGTTTTAATGAGAGACGCTAAAAAAAAACAGGGTTGGGTTTCCTTGCTGACTAAGAACTACTAATGCTATTTCTAAAAGGCTTAACAAAAATGAAGTATTCTGTTTGGGCTTCATACCCTGCCGAGGATGTCCACTGGCAGTTTGGAGTTAAGCAGGACGGGTTTGACTTTGTCTCCAGTTAGGATCCCTCCAACTGGACCCAGACTTTCAAAGATGGAGTCAAACTTCATTTTCTCCTCAGGCTGAGGGTAAAAAAAAATATATATATATGTACAACTGTTCAATGAACAACTCTCAGTTTTTATATACAGCATCCATAAACATATGTGCAAAAAATCTGTTTCAAGTGATCAAGCAAATAAGGATTTCAGACCTCTGAGCTATAAAAATAAATTAAATGAGAAAAAACAAACAAACACTCCTTTATAATAATTAATAACAATAAATAATAGTGCTGTCAAACGATTAAAATTTTTAATCAGATTAATCACAGGGTTGCTGTAGATTAATTTCGATTAATCATGATTAAATATCATTCATTTTTAATCTATATTAATCGCGTTTCATTTTTCATTAGCAAACAGACTCAAGAAAGAAGGGAATATATATGCCAGGGCTACTCAATCACAAATTCAACTGGGTCAAATTTTTAAATCAATAAATGTAGCTGGGCCAGACATGTTTGGCACCCAGTAAGCAGCTGGTAATGTCAAATTTCGAAACAATACAGATCAATTTGATGAAAAATATTCACTTTAATTCATAGTCTCCCTTTTAAATTTGGCGCTCCGTGAGGGTGGTTTGTCGCAAGCTTGGCAATGGGTTAGCCAAAGTGCTAGCAGAATCCCCGACGAACGTATGCTTTGCGTTAATGTGGTATTTTAAGCTGGAAGTGCTTCAGTGAAAAGAAAACTCCTTCCTGCAGAATGTGCATAATACTTTATGTAGGTCGACTGTTCCATCTTGTTTTTTTTTGTACTCAAATTTCCCATCGAGAGGGCCGACATGCTGTTTAGAGTCTTCCATATCAAGTTGGTTGGTCACTACTGGATCAACCGCCAATTTGCACATGCGCAGCGGCATGCTCTACGGTAACCCTACTTGGACAAACTGCCTGAAATGCGTTGCCAAAGAGGTTTCAGGGATTTTGAGTCATTCTGCACTGTAGATGGGTTAACTGTTTAACGGTTAAAAGTTTTAGTCAGATTAATCATGGTGATGGATTAATTAACGCGTTAATTTTGACAGCCCTAATAAATAATATTGAAAAGCATTCATGGCTTTAAAAGCTTATGTCTCATTAGAGCGTAGTTGATTTCTATATTTCTTCTTTTTTTTTTTTAAGGAAAATAAAATTCAAATGACATTACAGCAAAACTATTCACTCAGCCATGTATTCATTTGAGCACACAGTAACAATAAGTAACACAATAGGAATTGCAGTACATTTGTGTTTTCTACAGTGTAGTCATCAAGTAATTTTTTGCTTTTACACCTTAAGTGAACGTTGATGTGGATTATTTGCAGAAGAACATGGGAAGCTTTCACATTAACTAGGTACAGAAAGGTTATACATTTTTTTGTTTTTTGCATACTTAATTCAAGGTTTAAGGAATGACTATTATTTGAAGAGATTCCATCATAAAAAGTTCACCAAGTTGCATTTAAAAAAGAAAAAACAAAACAAAACAAAATTTTACACGTCTCACCTTAACAACCCATGGGATATCAACAGCCACTCCTCCTGCCAACAGCGGACTGCTTGTGTCATGCTGGAAGATAACCAACACTCAGTTATCATTACTGTCTTTAAACAGCGTGAGATACCAGACTTTGAGAAATAAATATTACATCAGTACATCATCAATAAAAATGAAATGCTGGGACACTTTAATTAAAAGTTTGGAAAGGTTTTGTTTTCTGCTGCATTATTGAAAGAGACCCTCTCATATGAATTTTGTGCCAAGGATCACAGTAGATTTCAACACTGTGACAGAATTAAACAAATTCACATGAAGGCGGCCATTACTGAGCAGTTCACTCTGGGTCTTGATATGATGTGATTTGTGAAGTGGTCTTTCTCCTCTGCGGTGCCGTTAATGCCTTGTAAATTTTCTCAAAATGTAAAGATCTATATGGTTCAACATATATACATAAAAGACACTATCAGTACTCTTGCAAAGTAAACATGTCTTAACATGCAGGGTTCCTTTAAATACCTTAATCAGACATTTTTTCTAAGGGTTCTTCCAAATAAGCAGAATTCAATTTGAATCTTAAAATGGGCAGAATATGTGCTGAATTGCAGAGTAGAAGACTTACAAATTTGGGTGGAGGAACAGCCACATTAAGGCTCTTGAGTGCCACCTCCAGGCCATTTTGAGCACAGGCCACCAACCGCAGAGCTATAAAGAATTGCTGTGGAGGTCAAAGGAGTAGTACGTGATATAAACCCAGTGATTATATGGACTTCGTACTTATTAAACAAATGAGTTTAATGTAGTTCAAAGTGCATCTATACCTGTTTGTTAAGGGCCCCTTTACGTTCAGAGTCTGCCAAATCCCAGATCTGTGGAGACAGATAAGTTTACACATTCATTAACATCAACTAAAACAGCAAAGACAATAGAGGGGTGATAAAGCTATGCTGATCTGAGGTTTTCTCACCTTCCCTAGGACCAAGTCAGCCAAGCCGGACCTCTTCAGGAATAGAGCTGCATCTGCTGCTGCCACTCGCCCACTGCCTGTTGGATCAACCTACATGTAAACAGGCAAAAACATATAGCCAGGAATTTCATTAGAAAGTAAACCATCTCAGAAACATATGTTTCATATCTCTAATCCTAACAAAGCCCCTGAATTTCCTATCATCCAAAGATTTAGGCTGCACTTGCACTTGGCAATCCATACCCTGCCATAGCACATTTGGCTAATGTGAGTGCTCTTTAATGTTCCCAAGTATGTTGCAGTTCCTTGGGCATGGCACAGGTGGAAGAGGAGGACTTCAGTACAGTAAAATTGCTCTTGCAGCAGCACAATCACGAGTATGCATTATAGAGATAACAAATTATCCATACAGCCATTCCTCTCGCAATAATTTTAAACAATGACATAAAGGGTTCACATGGGTTCAATGCAGAGGTCGAGTTTTAACTCACAATTTGGGAGGATAAAAATATTTAGGGTCAGCCGATGTGTAGGATGATGACAACATGATGATGTATGTGCTCAGACCCAGTCAGAGCTGGAAGAATGTGAGTGCAGGCCAGTGGAGGACCGGGGAGGGGGGAAAATTATACTTTGGCACATTGTGAGGTAGTTAGGCAGTATGATAGTGCACCCTTAGACTACACTTGGAAGTCAGGAAAAAAAAGCTTTTGGCATATTATCATTTGTAGAAATGATGCAACTCAAACACATAAGATTTCCCTGAAATAAGAGAGCCACTTAAATCAATACTGATAATAAACCAAAGCAATTTCCTGTGCAGTTGATTAGCCTGACACTGGATCTGTGAGCAGTGCTTCATGAGGCTCACATTGAGCTCCCCTGACATGTTGGGCAGAGGGAAACATTATTAATTCATAGATAGACTTCCTCTACGGCGAACAGAGACTAGAGCTGATAGGGGAAAAGAGAGATAACTGTTCAGTGTAGTACATACAGAGAATTTAAAGGGTCAGTGAACTTATGAAAAAAAGTTAAATGTCTTAATATTTATCTGTCCATCTCTATTTGTACTTCAGCTATCTCTAATCCAAAGCAATCTACACACACAGTAAAAAAAATGAGCTAATAAAGAATTATTGATAAACACCTGTAAAGTGATGCAAAAGACACCGTAATTCATGAAAGATACCCCTGCCAACTTTTCACTTTTAAGCAAGACAGTTTTGCATACCTGTCGATAATATTTGTCATAGATGGGATTTCCACTGGAGAGCTGAAAAGAAAAATAAACAGAAAAATTAACACAACTTGACAGACTGAAACAAGTCAGTGCTTATAAAATATGTTTAAGCATCTTTGAAAACATTGACAACCCAAAGTGTCACTGCTCATTTGGTCTTTTTCAGAGAAAGTTTTTAATTTGAATTCAAAATGATCAAACTAGATATACAAACACATTTGAAATGCTCTGTCAGTTCTGCAGATTCAGTTTAACAAGCTCATCAAGGCCTGGCTGGCTACATTAAGTGTGTCATTCTCTGAGCCAGGGCAGCTGTTGAAAGAAAAAGCCTGATCCATTACAGATGGAGAATGGAGGACACAGATTTCAACCAATATGTAAGCATTTGGTGTTCTTGTGGCCGTTATACCCACAGACATCTCTTTTACTACAACAGCTGCAATGTTAAAAACATCTGCCTGTGAAAAGGGAGCATATTGGCTTTGATCACAACTTTGGAAAGTGTGCAAGTACCAAAGGATAGCTCTTATACAATCTGTTTACGATTAAAAGTAACATTGGTGTAGCTTTTTCCATAAACTCAACAGATGGTGAAGGCCTACCTATGAGACAGTGTAGGAATGTGCATGATTGGTTGACTTAATAATGTTGCCACCCTAGTTAGCAAGCACCAGGCTTATAAATCAGTTACACAAACATCATTATTTGTATGCTCCCAATGACAGGTAAAAGCATCTGTAACGCAGCGATTCATTTATCTGCCAACACTGTGATCCTGCCCCTCCTGAAAATACAGCATCACTACATCGGGAAGAGCTTACCCCTTGACTTGAACAAATTTTCAGTATTTTCTTGTTGTTTTCTTAGCTTTGACTAGAAACTGGTTTTAAAGGAGGTGTTTCCACAATGCAGCTAGCTCATGAAGCAGGTGCGTAGGAGGTATAACTATAGCTTGAAAAAAGAAAGTCCTCTGCACTGTTCTTGCTTATCATCCCCGTTCATGACAAAATAACATTTCTGCCCCTCTCGATTTCCTCTTGTCACACAGTTCCACTGACTAGAGGATTAGTCGCTACGAACAACCTCAAGATCGCAACTTCAGACATCATTATGCAACAGATAACAGATCAGGGCTGCAATGAGTAGCTGTATTTCTTTTCAATATTTTTAGCCATCTGTTCCAATTATATGACTGAATTATGATCTGTTTTAAAGAGAAAATGCCAGAATCAAAGTTTCCACACTCCAGATGCATTTAATCTTAAATATGCATTGCAGACAAAAAAGCACAGTCACATTTGTCAGTGAGCTATCAGTATATGTTCGCATTTTTTGCCCATACTTGCAATCTGGCCAGCTGTGCCATTGTGAGCTTCCTGGCCAAGACTTTTCCAGAGACTGCAGTCTGTGCCTCACACCATGCAGTTAACTCCTATGAGTCATGACAACACACATGGTTTCCGCTAAACTACATGCTGACTTCAGAATAAGCATCCCCAAGGTACTGATGGTCAGCTTCAGATGCTCAGTACAGGGCGTCACTCCACAGACAACGGCTAATACTGCCGTCCGGCACATCCTTCCCAAACACCCCCTTTCCTCTTTTAATGCTATTGTTCACAGTTGAACAGGAAGAATCAACATTTCCTACGTCATATAGCTGAAACTGTCACAAGTTGTAGTGCTTTCAAATTGACAAGTGCAGCAAAGGAGGAACGATAGAACTTAAAATCAATTGGGGTGTGGTTTGCCATTGAGGGGATTAAGTAAATACTAATAATGATAACTTTATTTATATAGCACTTTTTAAAACACACCGCTACAAAGTACTTCACAAATCCCAAAAGGGGCAGACAGATAAGCAAACACACATAACAAACATACCCACAACTAGAAAAGCACTCGGAGAGCGCAGACCTCCGCCATTAGCCCTATCTCCCAATAGTACAGAATCCTTTAAAAAAAATCCTGGATCCAGACGGTGATCCGGATCACTCCCAAAATCTAATCAGTTCTTTCTTATGCCATTTCTGACATTTCCTGAAAATTTCATCCAAATCCATTCATAACTTTTTGAGTTATGTTGCTAACAAACAAACTAACAAACAAACAAACAAACCCTGTTGATCACATAACCTCCTTGGCGGAGGTAATAAATAACACAATCAATGTATGCAAAATTTCAAACACAAGTACTAGTTATAGAAAAGGTAATCTATAAAACAGTAGAGACACAACATGACATACAACATTAATCCAATCCAAACAAAATCAAGAGAAAAGCACAGGTTTGTCAGGATGTCGGTACAGAGTTGCACATATTGCTAAGGGAGACGGTGACTAACAGGAACAACACAGTCAACGGTCTGCATAGTTATCTTTCAGCTTTGTCAACTGCCAATGTACAGCAAGATAACTGTTCACACATGCACACACTTATCTTTCTCTGGCCAATGCAACGTCTTTTCTGTGACACACAATAGTGTGCCTGGAACTGTTGGCGGCTGTAACACTGTAGTCATTGTACTGGTGACTCTTTGAGCATTGAAAAAAACAGCCCCTCAATCACTCCCAAGAAAGCCCAGACAAGCATACAGCTGATAAAGATACATTTAAGTTGTAGTGTAAGGGCTGACGGCACAGTTCAGTTTACTCAAGGGTTGTCATGATACAACAATTTTCAATTTCAATATGACACCGTGACAGTAGTGTTGACACCATGGAAAGAAAAAGAGCTGTCTTAGGCACTCAATATTGGGTTATTTCTTGTTTTTAATCATCAAAATTGAAAAGCAAACTCCTACACACTGTGTGAATTGCACAAATATACATATTGGCGAAATGCAGGTACTGAAACTTTGCTGTCACCTGTGCTATTTAGGTAGTGTATAGTAGGGGTCAACTGATTATTGACCTGGATGATTATTGAGGCTGATATGTGGCATTTGGTCGATTAATGGTATTGGCAATTTATTTCACTGATAATTGATTACATTAATTTATCAAAAAGTGTGCTACTTTTGTTCCACTGCAGTGTGTCTTTTCCTCTGGCTTTATTTTCACTATCCTGAGTCTCATTAAAAACACAATCTAATTGGCAAGATGTCACACAAGTACTAGCCTATCAACAGTTAAGCCCGAGTACCACTGACACAGTAAGTGTATGGTATCACTCCCTGATTTCCTGCTTCTAATGAGTTGCTATGTGTTTTTTGTCATGCAGATTGGCCTTGGGCTAAATTGTTCATTTTCCTTCATTTTTTTTGATCATGCAATTTTACTTTTACCATATTAAGTACATTAAATACGTCATAATACATGCACATCACTTCCAAATATCGGTAATCAGTCATATGAACTACTAATATTCAGTAAGCCTGAAAAAACAGTATCAGTCAACCTCTATTGCATAGGAGATTACTTGCAATATTTGATTAAGTCATTCTCTCAGAGCTTCTGTCTTATGAAACAGATAAAATAACATAAAGGTCATACAGTTTTGATATAATTGGTTGAAACACCAGATGTAGTACAATTTCAAAGCACATGGTATTGTACTTAAAAGTATGAAGTAAATAATATTTTGACAATTTTGTCTATTAAAGGAAGTTCAATCTACAGTAAATAAAACACAACAATGTCACCAGTAGCAACTTCAACAGTCTCTTACTGCTCAGGTTATCAAGCAGTGAAAATGGCTGTCTGATATGTAAGTGGAGCCCTACACCACAGATATCAACAGTTTTTAACTCATCTTAAGAGATAACAGTGAAGGCTGACAGCTCCTGTCTGTTGCTAGAAGCAACAGTCTCAGGTAACATACCTGAGACTGCACCATAGCTGTGGGACCTGGCTGCTACAAGCTAAATAACTTATTTACTGTGCAAACAAACATTAAGTGTTTAATTTAGCTAGCAGTAGCCTGACATTTTGTGACATTAGTGCTGACTTGTACCTATTCAAGTGTAGTTCCTCTTACTGGTTGCAAAACCACTGACAACACTATTCTGTTTTTCATGCAACATTGTGGACACAAAACAGAAGCAGTGGCTAACATGCTAAAAATTCACGCTGTCCACTTCAGAAAGGTCAAAAGAAAACACAAAGTCAGGACAGCATGTTTACTAGTAAAAAGAGCAATAAAACGGTTTGTTTTTCTGACTAACAAACTAACAAGCTACATAAGCGGCATGGAAATTCCTATAAGCCTTATTTTTTATAGCTTGTTTAATTTTAGAGGAAAGCAGTATTAGCAGAGGCTATATAAGCGAAAATATGACAGTAAAGCCACAACAGAACCACACGAGTATCTCGTATTAACATCCCAATGGCCAGGACAACCTAGCCTACAGCATAACGAGGCTGCACAAAAGGTGACTATACAAACACATTCAATACAAGCCAAGCAACGTTACAAGGCTTATCTCAAGTTTGACAAAGCGGCTCTACAGCAGCACAACACTTCACACTAACTAGCTGTTAGCTGGCAGGCTAGCTAGCTAGCTACGCCCTTACGCAGTCCCCAAAGAGATTAGGCAGAAACTTTTCCCAGTCACAGCAGCACTCAACTTCCGAAAGAGAGACGAAGGTCGAGTTAAGTCCGCATTTCTGCCGACATAGTTTCATTAACATTGTTGAAATGTCTCCGGGTACAGCAGATAGAGGCATGAACCGACTGTTGTGGTAATATTTGAGTTGTAAGACAGTGTTACCTGAGTAAGAGACAGAGTGGCAGCCATAGTGTTTCTGTTTCCCACTGCTTTCATGCTGCGCTGCTCACAGACACAGACAGAGGCCGCTGTAAAACCTGGAACTGGACCTACGCCGCAGGAAGAACGGGGAACTGTGAGTTTATTCATAAAAAACGGATCAGCCATTATGCCTTTAACCAAAACATAAACAGAAGAAATAATACACGATAGAGCAAGGAAGGGAAAAATACCACATAACCAGAGGCGAGACAAAGAAGTCGGGGTACTATGAAAAGATTTCACTGTGGCCCCCACAGCCTAGTACAAAAACCAATCCATGACCCACTGAAAGATCCAGCAGCAAGCTCAAAAGATCTGTGAAAAATACAATGTGTTGTTCGTCAGTTTATAAATAATCAAACAATAACTCCTCTTTCACATAATATATGTGCTTTTATTGTCAAAAGTGATTGTTATGAGATCCTAGTTAATACTCACAGCTCATGTACTTTAAGATATCTATGGTATTTACTATAGATGTATAGCAGTATGTAAAGACACACCCCTTGAGAAGACTTGGCCTCATTTAACAAGACCTCTGACCATTTAAAGCACGTCTATATGAAATTATGTGTTCACACATCAATAACAGAGGCTGCTTAGCCTAATAGACAATGGATGCAAAGTAGTAGGTCTACTCACGCTCAATGTATTTAAATATAACTCTGACTTTCTCTGAACTTTTTAAAAAAAATTGTATTTTAGAATTATTTGGCAGTATGAATAAGTGCCTGGTCAAACTAATTGTATTCTATTCAGGCTTCAGTCTCTTTTTTTTTGCTATTTTGAGCAAAGCATTATTTTGATTGGCATGTTGTGATTGACCACCATTTTTTCCCATCATGTAAAGAATCTATTGAGGTGAAGTAAATTTATATGATTTGTAAGATGATAGTGCTGGGGATGCCACAGCACCCCACACCCCGTTTGTGAAAATGTTCAAACATGTTTTACTATATTTTAAATTTGAATTCTGTTTACACTCAGTGACCCTTAGATATTTGATAATGTAGTATCATATTTGCTAAATATGCTCCCGCATTTATGCATTATTTAATTATAAAATATGAATGGTCAAAAAATGTAGTTCTAGTAAAAATAAATATGCACTTCACATTTTTCAGTTTTGTTATGTTGCTGCCTAATGCTACAGCTTTTATCCTCATTAATCTAAACTCAGTACCCCATCATGACAAAAGGGATTTTTTTTCTTTAGAATTTAAGAAATATTTGCAAATGCATTAAAAATGAAAACTAAAATATAACATGTATTCAGACCCTTTGCAAAAACACTTCAGCCCAGGAGCCTCTCTTTACTCTTGATCTTTGCCAAGATGTTTATACACCTCCATCTGTGATAAACTGAATTGATTGGACATGATTTGGTAAGGGACACATTTCTCTCTCACACAGCTGACAATGCACATCAGAGAAAAATCCAGGCCATGAGGTAAAAGCAGCTGCCTGCAGAGCTCAGAGACAGGATTGTTGCAAGGCACAGATCCTAGGAAAGCTACAAAAAAATTCTGCTGCACTTAATGTTCTCAAGAGCACTGTGGTCTCCATAATTCTCAAATGGAAGAAGTCTGGCACAACCAGGACTTGTCTAAGAGCTGGTGGCCCAGCCCAACTGAGCAGTTGGGGGATTAAGGGCCTTTATAAGGGAAGTGACCAGGAACTTGATGGTCACTCTGACTGAACTCCAGAGATCCTGTGTGAAGATGGGAGAAAGTTCCAGGAGAACAAACATCACTGCAGCCCTCCAAGTGGGCTTTTATGTCTTTAAAATTTTACATTAAATTTAGTATTTTTTTATGTATTTTAAAAAGAAACAGAGTATAACCTTTGTATTGTTTTCTTTCTGGTTGTTTTTATTGGACAGAACACCTGTCATTATTCTTTTTTTTTACACAGCAACATGAAAATCTTCCCATTTCAGATATTACCATTAGTACAAAATGTGTCTTTTACAAAAGGTTCATCTTTCCAACTGTGTTTGGGACAGTTTTAGGGGTACAGCAGCACGGAGACATTAGCATCAGAAATGAAGAAACTGGTTGCGTACACACCATTCATTGATGAGTAAACCTAGAGTCAACCACATGAATGGAAGATTTCCTGCTACTAGAGTGCTGTTCATGTACATCTGAGCTTGAGTAGTTTATTGGACACACAAGAAGAAGACCACAGTATGTGCACTGAAGTGTAAAAGTGTAAACTATACAGTACAAAACTATGCAAGGGATTTCATCCTGAAGCACCCATTATTACCACCCTATTCATGCCTCATTTTTTTTTTTCACTGGCTGTTAAATATATGGCATCAGCTAACACAGCATTAACCCTCGTTGAATCTGATAGGCTTAAATAAGAGCAGGAAACACATTCTGCAGAATGACGGTGAACCATGCTGAATCTTTTTAGAGTGATTTAGATATCAAAGACGGACAATGACACAGACAGACTGCAAAATTAATTAAAAAAATAACAGGATAATGAGACAAAGAAAACATGAGGTATACTAAAAATCTTCATCAGCTATCATCCACACACTAAACATAGCTTTTCATGTCATCACAACAAAATACTTCATAAAACCCATATTTTAGAACAAAAATGACTATTTTGTTGGTTATAAACTGCAGAACAATTTCACTTTCCTGCCTCAACATTCTTTTTGATGTTTTTGTCCTTTTTTTCTCATTTTATAATTATAACAGTTGTTATTACCCTAATAATAGTAGTAGTAGTAGCACATGGAAAAAGGAAAAAGAGCAATCATCACCCCTTTTTGTCCAACCCCTTGCTTTGTAAACAAATGAAGGAATGAAAAACCCCAATCCCACCCCAGGGTGTTGATCATCAGGGTCCATCATCATCTCAGTCTGCAGTTGTTCCATTGGCTCACTGACAGTCAGTTCCTGCATAGAGTTTATAACTCATCCTTGAGTTTAGAGTCTGTGCCTTCATCTTCCTCCTCTTCCTCCTCCTGCTCCATGCCCTCCTCCTCTTCCTCATCTTCTTCCTCCTCTTCCTCCTCCTCATCTTTCTCCTCTTCCTCCTCAGCCGCCTCCTTCGCCTCCTCTCTCCTCCTCTTGTCCTCCTCCTCACGCTTCTTCCTCTCCTCCTCCTCTTGGCTTTCCTTCATCTTTTTCTCTGCATCCTGGGAATGATGCACATGAAGATTTTAAAGTCACAAACCGTTTCACAGTCATCGACAGCAGAAGAAATAATCTACAGACAAATTAGTTAACCATTAACCATTAATCCACATTAAAAGAAAAAAAACTCATATACAGTACGTCTGGAAAAAAAGTTCTAATATAAGTTTTTTAAACCTTTAAAAGGCAGGTGTATTTAGCTTACCTTAGTTTTACCCCATGTGTCATTGCCTATTTCCTCTGCCATGGCTGGATCATTGGTGATCAGGAAGTTATCGAAGATAGTACCAGACTTTACCTGCAGCAAAAAAAGGCAACAATTCCTTTAAGAAACTGAAGGCAAACATGAGAAGACTGGTCACATTTAAAGCATGTGTCCCCAGTGTTTATTTTGGCAGCATTTTTAAATTTAGTCTTCAGATCAAAATGTTCTTCAGTTTTAGTCACATTTTAGTCATTTTTAACCTTTATAGTTTTAGTCAGCAAAAAACTCAAAATCATTGTAGTCCAGTTTTAGTCAGTGAAAAGTCCTTCTAGTTTAGTCTTTACTTTTAGTCGCAATGATTGTTCTCTTTGAACTAATTTAATCAGACAAACTGTAAAATTATTAAAAATATGAAACCCTTATATTAGTGCACAATCAATACTTAAATTGATTTAAAATACACTGATTAACTGATATACCTTATATGCACAGTTGAGAAATATCCTGGATTTTGAATGTCCAGCACCGACATTTTAGTCTTGTTTAAATGTTTTTGATGAAAACTAAATTTATTTTCTTCAGCGTTTTCATCCCCAAAGATCTATTTATAGCTAGTATTGGTCTAGTCTTCCTAATTGACAAAACTGTAGAGGACAAACATTTTTAATCAGTTTTAGTCAATTGAATTTATACTGATGTCCCACATCTCCACAGCATTTCTACTTTGTCTAACTGAAAATGGATATTAACAATTTTGAATGAGCAACAAGCAAAGCATTACTTGCAGTTGATCTAACTATTAATAAGGCAAATCAAACTGCAGGTTAATAGTTCCTTCTCTGGGTGGCCATGTACTTACTTGTCTCTCTGTTATTTAACATTAGATATTAGTCAGCTACAGTATCCTCTTACCTGCCACAAGTCCAGTCCAATAACGCCAATGCTGTCGTATTTATAGATCTCTGAATCGGCTGTATACTCTGGGTTGTCAATCTCAGGATGGACCCACTTGCCTTTGTAGGCAGGATTGCTGATCTCTCTGGGCTTCCACTCACCCTGTTCACAACAAACAGGTTGATGTCAGGGTAATCACGGATGCTATCACAGTCTATCTGGAAAACTGGCATGAACCCCAATATACCTGGTAAGTGTTGGACTATTAATAAGAAAGTGTGTATTTGTTGTGGGAAATACATGTGAACTTACATGTAGGAACCTTTACATAAATCTGTACTTTTTACCCCAACTAGATTCAACCGACACATGATAGCTCACAATATCATTTTAAAGTAACAATATGCAGAATTTTGACTGAGGATGGCTAAATCTGAATTGTAAATTTTTAAAACTTAAAGTTGAAAACTTAAGATACTTCAAAATACTTCCAGCAGTAGTCAAAGTGAGAAAAACCCTTCATTTTTATATTTTTACAAGTATATGTAAATACTGTAGCTTGGACGTGATGTGTATGAATTGTTGCCTTTAATCAAATATGAACACCCACAGATTGTGACAGAAGTTAACACTGTATCACACAGGGAGCATTTCCTTCCACTCAACTCATGAGCAAGGCCGCCCATAAGGGTTGGATAAAGGAGAGAGCTTTCTGGGGCCAAGTCAAATTGTTATTTTTGTTTAATTATAATAATATATAAAATTAAATATATAATTAATAATTATATATTTAATTATTATTTGTATATATATATATTTTTTTATATATATATTTTTTTAACCTGAATAATAACCATTCTAATCAAAGCAACAAATATTTCTTTTATATGTACCATTCTTAATTAAAAATAGAAAAAATGTACTGAAAATAGGGTAAAATGGGATTTAAAATGTCAAAGAAATGGGTTATAAACGGTAAAAAATGTTTTAGTTTGTTTTAAGTGGCAAAAACTGGCATGAAAAGTAATGAAAAGTTGCTAAAATTTGTCAACAGAGCCAAAAACAGGCAGAAAAGGTGGTGGAAATAGTTTGAAAGTGGCAGAAATTAAAAGTTGCCAGACATGGGTGGGGAAAAAGTGACAAAAAGGGGTTAAAATGTGGCAAATAGTGATGAAAAGTGTCAAAAAAATAGTTGCAAAATGGGCGAGAAAAGTGGTGTAAATAAATAATTTCAAAATCAGACCCCAATAATAGTTTGACACTGTTTTTAGCTCCAAAATGAGGTAACGATAGCAAACGCATGCTCGCACCAATGCTACTGATCTAACACAAGGCCCTTATACTGTCAATAAATCACAACCAGGGAGGGCCTATTCTCTGGGTTTGTCAAGAATCAAGGATCTGTGGGCAGGCCTGCTCACGAGTGGTGTTTCAATGCATTCCTCACACTGTATTTTTAGACCGTGTAGAAGTGCAAATAATTCCTAATCTGAGTCATAATGACAATATTACTGGACAAAAAATATTTTACTTGAACAAGAAGTTTTTCTTGGCCAGAAACTGCTGTTTACATCATTTTGAACAGATATCTACACAAATTTATTTTCAAATATTTATCGCTTCAGACTTTGCCAGTATACAAACACTTTCCCTAATGACTTAAATATCTCTGCAAGATCTAATAAAACCTTATAATAAGGGAGAAAGTGGGGTAATTACATGTGCAATGTTATTTAGGAGCCAACCAGAATTCTCAAAAGTAATGCCTTCAGACTATCTACCTGGACTATCATCAGTTAAGTGATGACCAGTTAAACGGGTACAGTGGGGCTGTGTGTGTGTGGCTCTGTAACGTGAGTAATCAGTATCCTCAGTATCAATAGCGTAAGAATATTATAGGATGATAGCACAGTTTTCTGACTCATACAGCAACATCATGTTGTGTCAATCATTGGAACAAAAGACTTGATCCAGTTCATGCTTGTTGGGGGTCTGGGAGTGGAGCAGGGAATCATTACCCTCCATGTCATATTTTGTTATTGTTTGGACTGAGAACCCTCTGGGGGCCATTTACATACTGTGTGTTTTATTGCTATCACCTTATAATCAGGGTTAGAGACCATAGGAGGCTCCCACTCTCCATCCATCTCATCATCCCAGTCATCGGGCTTCTTGGCATCAGGATCTGGGATGTTTTCAGGCTTGTCCCAGTCCTGACAAAGAAAAAAAATACTATTAAAGGACAAATGTTTAATTTTTTCATCATTACGTGATACATTTCTGTGAAGCAAAAATAAATGTGTGAAAGTCTGTGAACTACACAGACCTCCGGTTTCTTATCATCCGGGTCAGGAATCTTCTCCCTGTCATCCCAGTCCTCTGGTTTTTTTGCCTCAGGGTCCTTAATTTTTCTGGGAGGCAGGAAGTCCCAGTCATCCTCCAGGTTTCCAGACTCAACTTTCTTGTTGTCAATCTTGACCTCGTAAGTGTTGTCAGGACGGACAATCAGGGTGTATAAATGGGTGTATTCATCATCCTGGAAAACATAAGAAATGTCATGGCCCAGTCAGGTTGTGGATCGGTCACTAGTTTGCAAACATCTCTTTATAGTACACAACACATTCAAACTGTCCTGCTGGTATGTTTGCATATACAGCATTTTTTTTCATTAAATATGACAGATTTCTCGCTAGAATGACAAAATTATACAGCTTTGAATGAAAAAATGTATAAAACTTTGCAAAAATCAAGAACTAGACTATTTTATTGATGTCTCACCTTACATCTGATGTCTTTGTTGATAAGATTGTTCTTGCCATTGTAGTTGAAGATGACGTGAACCTTCTTTGTGCCAGGGCCACAGATATCAGGACCTGAACAAAAAACACAAACAAATTCAGAATAGGTAATATCTTTTACCTGAGCTGAGTATAAAACCCTGGCAAATGAGGAGAAAGAGAAAAGAAATACCTCAGATCCATAAAAAAAATCTAAATGCTCAAACACTTTACCAGGTAAATATTAACCGAATAGACTTGCCAAAACTCATGTAAGTTTAAGTAGGTAAGCAGTAGAGCAAACCAACAACAAAAATGTTCAGTTTAGGTGAATCGTGAAAAAAAAGGTGGTGAAATGGTTTACTATGGTAATGGTTTTAAAGATGATTTGTACCTTTACCAACTATGTGTAACCAAGAAACAGAAATTACAGTGTCTACATTTACCAAACATGATGTTGTAAGTAGAGTCTCCGTGCATGTCCTCCTGGTTGAGGTCAGAGGGGAACAATTTAATGTAGCCTCCACCACAGTCGATGCTCTGCTCATGCTTCACTGTGAACTGGATGACGAGAGACTGGCCCTGGTTGCTAAAGTCTTCAAAGCGAGATGACAAGGCGTAGAAGCGGGCATCCTGGCTTGTCTGCAGACCTGTAGAAATAAAGAAATAGGGGCTGACATTTATCTTTTTGATGTGATACCATGTCAAAATATAGTTCTTCAATGTCATTTTAACAGAATGTGGGTTATAATATTTCAAAGCAGTGGTTCTTAAATTGTCTAGCCTCAGTACCCACTACCACCTCCTCCTTTATGAGAAACTGCAGCTCAAGTTTCTGAAAAATTTCAACTCCGCTAAAAAAAAAAAAAAAAAAAGCTGCAGTTTGTACCTTAAATGGAGCAGAAAGTGTATGACTAAACAAAGAGACGGGACAAAACAGATCTGTTGAAAAGCACATTATTACTGAAGTCCTGCGAGTACGTACATACATTTTATTTTACTAATTTTCCAACATAGCATGGAAATTTTGGTTGTTGTCTCAATATCTTGAGATATTAATACATTAACATGGGAGAACCAGCTTTGTTATCACAAGATAATGAGTGAAAATTTTCATTCACTTCTAGCTCCATACTGTAGTCAAGTCTACCATCCAATCCCCTAAAAACAATATACAGCTAAATTAATCTAGAATGGGAATATCATATCATGTACAGTGCCTTAAAAAGTATTCAACATCTTGCATGTTTTACTCTTGATTTTATGAATCAGTCAAGGTCAAATAACTTGGCTTTTTGACAAAAGATACAAAATAACCCTTTAATGCCAAAGTGAAAACGTAATGCCAATTAAACTAAAATATGGGGATGCACTATATTGGATTTTTGCCAGTATCCAATATGCTGATATTTACAGATTCATTTAAGCCAATATCAATACTGATATTTAAATATGCTTTCGGACAAGAAATTTCAGTCCTTTTGGACACACTTTAAGGTTTGAAGACCAAGGAAACATCAGACCAGACCATGGCCATCAGACCAGATGCTATGTTTGGCGGACACCTGAAAAACACTTTAAAGTTTAAAAAAATGAGGATAAATAAAGAAAAAAGACCTCAACTGGCATAGGTCCGTTGGTTCATCCTAAAACTCCACTAATTATTAGTATAAATGGACAAAATTTACTGTCAATGTATGCTGAAATACACAGGCAGAATATCAGATGTAAATATCTGAATAAATTTTGATATTTGCCCATACCGATATTTGCCTTTTTAAGCAAATCTCTACCGATACCAGACTGATAATATTGTGCATCCCTACTGAAATATGTAATCTAAAATATCTAAAATAAGTGACTGCATAAATATTCACCCCCTTTAAAGAGACTGACCAAATTCAAGAGAGTTCCAGCTGATTGGTGCTAGTAGTCTCACAATTAGTGTAATAGGGATTACCCGAGTGAAGTGAATTTGTCTCAAGTGATTGTAGTATAAAGACACCCATGTCTGGAATGTCCAGTCACTGTTTAATCAGTATTCCTGCCTACTATTTCACCATGAAGACAAAAGAATACTCCAAACAACTCAGAGAAAAGGCTACTGAAAAGTATAAGTCAGGGGATGGATACAGAAAATATTCCAAGGCACTGAACATCCCCTGGGGTTCAGTTAAATCAAACATCAAGAAATTGAAGGAATATGGCACAAGTGTAAATCTGACCAGATCAGGCTGTCCTGGCAAGAAGGGGACTAGTGAGAGAGGCCACCAAGACACCTATGACTACTCTGAAGCTTCAACAGCTGAGATGGGAGAGACCCTGCATACAACTGTTGCCAGGGTTCTTCACCAGTCAAAGCTTTATGGGAGAATGGCAAAGAGAAAGCAACTGTTGAAGAAAACTCATATCAAATCTCAACTTAGAGATCACCAAAAGGCATGTGGGAGACTCCATGGTCAAGTGGAACAAAGTCCTTTGGTCTGATAAGACCAAAATGGGGCGCTTTTTTTTGACCATCAGACCAGACGCTATGTTTGGCGGTCACCAAACACTGCATATCACAACAAACACACTATCACCAATGTGAAACACGGTGCTAGCAGCATGATGCTGTTGGGATGCTTCTTTGCAGCCGGTCCAAGAAAGCTTGTAAAGATAGAGGGTAAACTGAATATGGCAAAATACGGTGAACTCTTGGAGGACAATCTTATTCAGTCTGCAAGACAGCTACGGCTTGGGAGAAGATTTATTTTCTAGTAAGACAATGACCTAAAGCATTCAGAGAAAGCTACACAGAAATTGTTTAAAGACAAAAAGGTGAATGATGTGGAGTTGCAGAGTCAAAGCCCAGACATAAATAGAGAACTTGTGGCTGGACTTGATAAAGCGCTGTTTTTCTGACAGAGATTGAGCAGTTTGCAAAGGAGAATGGAATAAAATTCCAGTGTCCAGATATGCAAGCCTAAATGAGATCTATCCACACATACTCAGTGCTGATTGCAGCAAAAGGTGCATCTACCAAATACTGAAATTGTGTGTGTGTGTGTGTGGGGGGTGTTTATGCCGTCACTCATCTTGCATTTCATATTTTTGTTTAACTGACATTACTTTGCAGATATCTGTTTTCACTTTGATATTTATTATCAATAAAAGGGTAAACCTCCAAGGGGTGAATGCTTTTATAGGGCCTGCATGTCCAGAGTCAAATGTTGATGCAATTTAACCCTTTCACTTACCTTTGTCTTTCTCTGCATCTCCGTAAAACTTCCCTGCCGTCAGGACAAACTTGCCATAGTCTGACTTGTGCTTGGATTCCACCCAGCGACTCTTCCAGGCATCTGCACAAACAAGAGGAGGTTGAGCTGCACAGCAGTCATTCACAAGCTGCTTATCCCACACTGATGATGCATCAGTGCAGGTGCATTGGGACTGTGTGATGCAGCAGAGTGGGAGACCTGCTGTAAATGACTGCCCTCACTATCTGTTTGGTGTTTGTGGGAATAGTGATGAAAGCAGATACATTGGTAAACAGGGGTATGATGAATGACCAGGGGTGAGATGTGCTGATGGGGGATGGGGGTTTGGTGATGGCTGTGGAGGACAGGACGGTAAAAAGGGTGGGGAGAGGGAGGTCAAAAGACATATGGAGCCAATGTAGACTAAATACATATCAAGACAGCTGTAAGCGAACAATACTCTTTAGAACTAGAGTTAAAAATTTAACCTTTCATGCAAAGACATCTATATCCAACATGCAGATGGTTCCACTGGTTTAGCAACTCGTGCACTGATTCATTGCGGTTATATCCAGTATACTTCCAATTCTAACAAACCAAAGGAAATTACAGTTACATAAAACCGGTATAATTGTGTGTAAAGGACCTCACCACCATCCTCAAATTGCTCTCGGAGATACACAGCAGATTCAGCTAGTACAGATGCGGCCGACACAGCCATCAACAGCAGCGACAGGGCTGTCATTGTGCCGAGCTGAAGCAGCCTACTTGATGTAAAAGCAACACTAACCAATAATTATTGAATTGAAATTATTCTATAAAATCTATCTATAGCATAAAGCAGCTGCTGTTTGTCAGTCCAGTCTCTCATACAGTATATTACAGTAAAAACGCTCAGACGCTGCCGCTGCTCTCCTCTCGCCTCGGAACAGATGTCTGAATCTGATTGGACGTCGGCTCTGATCTTCAATCAGGAAGCATATTCTTTTTAGGCAAATAGGAGGTGAGAAAGTCCTGACGAATCGTTGCTCTAACCAATAGGAGCAGACCACGCGTTTGCTTGATACACACCCAAAGGAGGGTAACGCACCGATGATGAATCTTATGCAAAGAAAATCACAACAAGCGTGGATGAATCAGTGTAAAATCAGCAATATTTCAGTTTTACACTACACTTGAAGCCGCCCAACTAATCACTGTGAATGCTGTTATAGTTTACTACGCTCCAGTTCGTTGTTGCTGTTAAGGGGAGGGAGCGCAAGGCATCGTCTGCTCTGAGATTTAATCGCCTAGACAATTACACATTTACTGGATGTACTGTACAATAGCCGCGACAAGTGTGTAAAAAAGCCGTTTCAATTTGGGGGTCATCACTGAAAACAATTTGAATTATTAATTTTATACAACATTGCTTCACTATTCTCCAGTGCAGGGGCATTGGGCAGGGGTTTTCAAACAGAGTTGGTAGGGTCTCCGGTCTGGACCACTGATCTAGGCCAGGCTTGCCCACTGAGCCCCTGACAATCCCAGGGAATAGCCCTCCGGAGTCATGATTTTTTGGTAATATTATGTTTGTTGGTTCAGTAGCCTTGGTACCACTTTTCGTCAATTTTGGGCCCATTTATTTGCCACTTCAAACACATTTTAGCACTCAATCCATTTTTGCAACCTAACATTCCTATTTCACCCAAACCTTGCAGATGGATACGCCAGTTTCCTTGTTTCTCGCATCTTGCAAAGCTCCCTCTGAACCGTTTGGGCCTGGTTAGAAAGTGACAGAACCAATCAGCTAGGAGGGGCAGTACTTTCAGGAGCAGTGGAGTCTTAATTTAAGCAGCAGCAACAAGATGCCTGTGCAATTATGGCAGAAGCGATTAGCATGGATGCTGCTAAAGCGCCAATTTTATAAGAACTTGACATTTCTTTGAAGAAGAACAAAGAACAGCAGTGAGTTTTCTTTTCAAAAATACAAAAGTCGTGTCACCATTATTCCTGGGTAGCTGCACATGTGCACCCCGTTACAGCTACGTCACGTGTTTTGTTGCTGATTGGCCCTTAGATGTGTGACAGACAGAAGTTCATCTAATCACACTCCATTTTTTTTTTCAAATCCTCTGCCCTATCCCAAACACTTAGTATTGGAGGCGTGTCAGGTTAATTTCACCCCCTTTCTATTTTTGCCAGTTTAAATCCATTTGTGTCACTTTTGTAACTCCTCACTACTTTACTTTTCTGACAGTTTTGCCCATTTTAACCCATTTATTGCCACCATTTGCCCGCTGTTGTCGCTGTTAACCCATTTGCCCCCTTTTTGCAACTGCAAATCCATTTCTTCCCACTGGTAACCCATTTTTGCCCCTTAAAATTCAATTTCACCTCCTTTTCTGCCTGTTTAAAATCCATTTTAATTCTGTTTTAAGAAAAGGGGTTAACACGTAAAAGAAGTCTATATAGTATGCCATAAACAAAATAAATGTTGCTTTGATGAGAGTGCTTATTATTCAGGTGAAAACAAAATAAATAAATTTGCTTATCGCAGCTTAAATGAGACCTTTCAAGCCTTTCTTCTCCCTCCATGTTAAAATCTCCAAATATTATGGCATAGATTCAAGAGTTTTAGAAAACATATTTATCTGGGACAGGGTTAATATAACCATAATCACAAGAATCAAAAAGTTACCTGATTCAAATCACACGAAATCAAGACTGCCCCTGATTGTGGTTTGTCTGCTTTTTAAAACTGTTCAGTTGAATGGCGACCCCTGCTGACCTGTTAGCGCCATGACTACAGAGTATTTTGTCTTCCTCTGTTCAGCTTTTTCTCATAAAACATGTAAGCATTGGTTTCTGGGGGAAGATTGATTGTACTATATTTCTATAGGGTTGAGATCAGGGCTTTGTGATGGCCACTCCAAAACATTGACTTTGTTGCCCTTAAGCCACTTTGTGACTTGGCGGTATACTTACAGTCATTCTCCATTTGGAAGACTGTTCACGCCCAAGCTTTAACTTCCTGTCTGATGTCTCGGGATGTTGCTACAGTATTTCTACATGTTCTTTCCTCTTGATGTCAACTATTTAGTGAAGTGCACCAGGTCCTCCTGCAGTGAAACACCCCCACACTTCACAGTTGGGATGGTGTTCTCAAACTTGCAAGCTTCCCCCATTTTAATTATTTTAGTATTTGTGGTAGGTACTGCTGCAGAGAGAAAATACAAAGTCTGTCTAGATTGATTATGACCTGCCTTCGCACTGATGGAGAATTAGTGGCAGAAAAGATTTTCAACACCACTGTAGAATAGCATGAGGTACATTGATGTATTGACAGATATGGTGATGCAGCCTTGATAAATCACTTAAGTCATGACTCAAAAATAAATTTAGTAGTCAATGTACTGGCTTCATTTTTAGTAAGGAAACTACATTACTACAGAGAACAACAGTTAAAGGATGGGCTTTCAATAAAAAAGTATGCTTTTCCAAAGCTCGGTTTTGGAACGGGAACATTTGTCAAACAGCATGTCTATAGAAAAACAAAACACTACACCTGAATTTTATCACTGATCTCCACAGAACACCAGCAGGTGATATTCTCTACTAGTGATGAGTCCATTATAATAAAAACAATCAAAAGAAGTGTGAATAATAGGCAAGAGAAATAAAATTAATGCAAAAACCAAAAGAATAGAGATGCACTGATGCATCAGTTATGGCTGATATGAATCTATTGACAAACATCCGCCATTGTGTTCAATCATTTTAATGTCAGTACCTAGAACACCTAACTGCTGAGTCAGAGAAGAGATTTTCTTTACTGCGGCAGTCACCTGCTGGGCAAACTGATCTGTTTTCATGGCCAAACATGTGAGAAAAGGTTGGAACAGTAGGAGTGATAAACTAAAAGAAGTACTGAAAAAACATGGGTATCAGCCATTGGCTATATTGTTATTTCAAATATAGACAGACCCTCATTTTTACATTTTTAGAAATATTTAAGTTAAATAAACAAAACTTCTAATAGAATATCTAAAAAAACAGCTTGCAACAGAATCAAACAGGCTTCAAGGGAATTTATTACCAGCATTCAATCATCAGACAAATCAAGTACTATTTACAAAAAGCACTGCTTGAAACATAAAAAGGAAAAAGGTCAATCAGAATGTGACATTTAGTTTAAAAACCTCTTTCAACAATACTGTCAACCATCCGTCATAAAAAGAATAAGAAAAAAACAACTTTATGCTCTTAAACTCATTTCCACCGACGTGTTACATCAGAGTGTGAAAACCTTCAAAATGTGACAGACATTAACTGGGAAATAGAGAGAAGACTACTTAGGTAAGGTCTATCATCCAGGCATCTAAAAAATATGAATTTACAGCACTGGGCTTTGAATGACTCTCTACTTCCTCGTGAAGCACATATAATTCTGTGTGCTGGTGGTTTTGCTTACAAGCTTTGTAGATTTGACAAAAAAACAAGAGAGGAAGATCACTGTCACACATACACACAGGAGCAACCCAAGAAAACTAAAGCTCCCAACAACAAATGAGTCCAAATGTGTCAAAAAAAAGAAAAAACAATTAAAACATGTACAAGACCAACATGGTCACTTCCTTCTTAACATGAAATCCTGACAGGGCCCCACAGACACACATCAGTAGCGTCGACCAAAAGCTCCGCCCTGCAGCCCGCTGCCCTGCATCAGCTGGTTCTGTCTGTTCAGAGCTCCAGAGAGCGACTGAGATGTTCCTGTATTCATGTAGCCTCCACGACTGAAGAGAGAGAAAGAAGAGAAATACAATTACTAGGTACAAATGACACCTGCATTTAAATCTGTCCTTAATCTGAATTACATTAAAATATCATCTTGGATTTGTATAATTCACTCCTCACCCTGCCATTCCTCCACGTGCCATGTGGCTCTGGCCTGGGATGGCTCCGTCTCTACCTGCAAGAAAAAGCCAAACATCAAACACACAAAGACAAACAGCGCGGGGGCTAAAGCGTAGCCTAGTTTAAGTTCGTTTGTGCTCCTTATATGCCTGAAAATTGATCTGTGCATTTAAATGATACAACCATCACTGCCCACATGTTCTCACATCACTTATATTGGGGTGTTAAAAATTAACAATGAGAGGCTACAGCCTTATATGGATCTCTACAATTCCCACACAATATCAGTTCAACACAGGGTTCCAGTAAAGTATTATTCTTTGTTGTGATTTGCTGCTCTGGCTTGAACTATTGACAACATCGCTCATCACTACCCCCATGATTAATGTTAGTACTGCCATTTTGTCCATATCTGGGAGCTTTGAGAGAACGGACAAAATAGGGACCAAAAAAAAAAAAAAAAGAAAAATGCCGATTGAGGACGGAAAGCGCCATCTGTCCTTCTGGGTAGGCATTTTGTATGCAGAGCTTAAATGAGCCTTAACAATCAGTTCCTACACAATGAAATAAAACTATGCTTACTCTGCCATGATCTGTCTCCATCCACTTTCCGGTTTGAATCCCAGTCCCTTCCTCCTTCCCTAAAAAGGCATACGCACAATATTAAGATTTTTTCTTTACATTTTAATAAGAAATTAAAGTAAGTTTAAATCTGACTGTAGGTAAAGCCAGTTCAAACTCAGGGTCAAGCTCACCTGGGATTCATGCGTTTGTCGTACCCTCCACTCCAGGAGTCTCGACCATCCCTGCCATGTCTGTCTGAACGGTCAAAGTGCTGCAAGAAGAGGAGCAGGAGAGTTAGTCTCACATGATCTGGCACTGGAAAGTACTAGAAATTTGCAGAGATGTATTTGAACTGAAACACCATGTTTTAATCTTTCATTGCTATATTTATGGTGTTTTTTCTTCAATTAGTTTATACAACCATTGATTCATTTTTTAAAATTCATTCAGAGTTTAGGGTCTCCATTATAACTGCGTGTAACTCCATTTTCTGCTGCTACAAGATTTAGTGTTATGTGTTCTGTATGGTCTCTGTGTATGTATTTATTGATTTTGTAACTGTGGGACAGAGACCAGGAAAAGTTTCCCTATGGGGAAATTAAAGTCTATCTTATTATAATGTGTCTTTTTGTTTTATTATGCTTCCTGTTTTATTCCTACTTTATTGTGCATACATATTAAGGTCATAATGTGTTTTGTAAAGAATTTTGTAAACTCTATTTGATGTATCATTAGCCCCACAGCATAATTGCCCAAGTCATGTTTTGGCCAAATTGTGATATCTGGCTAACTCTACTCTCCAAACCCTGCTGATACATTGAGCCTTATTATTTGTATCATCAGCCAATCAGAGTGCTTGTTACAGTTCATAATCCCTATATGCCTAAGCCATCTATTCTATCATCTATTAAGCCACTTTCATTTATCATTCAATCCTTTGTTATGGCTCATCTTAAAAAAAAAAAAAAAAAAAAAAAACTTGTTCACACATCTGGTAGAGCTTAATGGTACAGTATTTAAAAAATCCTGTTTGCCAAATTATGCATTTTTTTCTTTTTTCTATGAAAACCTTAAAATATGATTTAAGCAACTATGCTATGAGGTGAACGGTATGCTACTGATCAAATTAAGTTTCTATTATAATTTGCCCATCAATCTCACATCCTAGAATAACTGATATCTGCTTGAATCTCCCCCTACATAACAGCTATACGGGTGCATCTCAAAAGATTAGAATATCATGAAAAAGATCAATATTTTTGTCACTCTTTTCTGAAAGTGAAACCCATATATTATATAGACTTGTTACACATAGAGTGAAATATTTCAAGCCTTTATTTCTTGAAATGTTAATGATTATGGCTTACAGATAAGAAAACCCAAAATTCAGTGTCTCAAAAAATTTGAGTATTACATAAGATCAATAAAAATGGATGTTTTACACAGAAATGTCAGGCTTCTGAGAAGTATGTTGATTTCTATGCACTCAATATTTGGTTGGGCCTCCTTTAGCATGAATTTTTTGCATCAATTTTTTGAGATGCACCTATACTTCAACAAAATTGGCATTTGACAAAAGTACAATGAATCTATCTGGACTATTATGGAATTTAACTTTTAACATCTCTGATTGAAGCTCATCAGTTTTTTAATCCAAGTATGTAATCTGTATGTCTCACCTGGCCATCTCTTTCTGCACCAATACCACGAGCATTGTCCCGCCTGTCCATCATCATGTTGTCTTGGTAACGGCCCCGATCCCTGTGATCAAAGTCCTGATAACGATCCTGTCGATTGAAGTCTGAGCGGCCGTAGCGGTCATCTATGGCCATGCGCTTATCGGGCCAGTCATCTTTCCTGAAAAAGGAACAGAGGAAAACAGTTTATCCACTAGGCTGCACTATTAGGGTAACAGAAAAGACTTCATAAAAGACAGATGAGCTCTCACTCTGGTTAGAAATAACAGTACCAAATATAAATCCTGTGACTCAGAGTGATCGTAAATTCTGGGGACATTAATGTCTGCTAAGAAACAAAACATTTACCACTGACTATCAAAATCAAACAACATTTCTGCCATTATTTACCTGCCGTCCACGTCATATGGCCTCTTAACGGGCCGTCGGTCCTGTTCAAAACGCAGCTGCTCTTGCTGCCGTCGCAGCTCCTCACGCTCCCTCAGGATCCTCTCCTGCTCACGCCGCCTCTCGTACTCAATACGAAGTCTCTCCCGCTCCAAGAACTGACGCTCCATCCGGTCTGCATCAAGACGCTGCTTTTCAGCCTGTGGCCAACAAATACACATAGGTTTGGTAAGAAAAGAAATTGGTCAACAAAAAAGAAAGGCTTGTCATAAGGATTTTTATCTCATTACTAGTTTATCATTCAAAGAAATTGACAGCAATTAAATGAAAGTGAATCCTAGGAAGACATAATTAATCTGACGTTACCTCCAGCCATCGTCTCTTCCTCAGCAAGTGGTTTCTCTCCTCTCTCTCCCTAAACAGACGGATTCGCTCACGCTCACGGTCTGGCCGATTGTCCCGGTCGCGGTCACTGCCATTACAAAAAGGATAGGAGCAATGACAAAAGCAGCATTATTAGTGGAGACATCAGATTCTAGCTATTCAACAATAAAAACACTTAAACATCTTAATGAATACTTGATTATGCTTTATTTAGTCCCATGTCTGGTTGACATTGTGGTTTCTATCCCTTACGTCACTCTGCGCCTCTCCACCTCTCTGATCTCCCGCTCTCGTTGCCTCTGTCTCTCCCGCTCTCTCTGCTCTTTAATCTGGTCAAACGACAGAATGTCTTTCTTCTCTTTACTTGGTGACTTGCGGTCTCGACTCTTTGTGCTCTGGAAAAGGAGAGGGGATTAGAAGATGTTAAAGAAAAACAAGTGAAGATTGTATGGAGGAAAGAAGATGTGAATGACAACCTCACATAAGAGAAACTTTTTGTGAAGTTGTGAATGTTTTATTAAGGATCAGTTTGGGGCGAGTGTTAATGATAACTAACCCGTTCCTTGCTTTTTGTTTTGACGCTGATGACAGGCTCTCCTTTGGACTTGTCCATAACTACAGTCCTCTCATTTCGCCCTGCCAAACAAAAGATTTTTTAAGCAAAAAATAAAAGTACTGTCTGACTTAAATTTAAAATTGTATTTCAGCCATTATCCCACAGTTTTACCTTTTCCATCTTTTCCTTCCCCCTCAGACTTCTCATCCTTTCCATCAGATCTACAAGAACAACAAACAGTGTGACCTTCATAGGAGCTAAATCACCAACAGTCCAAAGGCTGGTTTAATCCCCCCACTCATATAAATAACAGCCACTCTAGTCTGCAGTTACACAGCTCAGGGGCACAGTAAACTTATACCATGGGTACATGCCTTGATACAAATTTTATTTTACAGCAAACTAGTCCAAAATACTGAGCTGGTGTTAATATTGCGGTAAGAGACTTCATTCAAACATGCAGCAGCTTGTCAGCAGTCTTACTTGGAGTCAGAAGAGTGTCTCCGGTCACTGCCAGACTTCTTGGCTTCACTCTTGTCTGCTGGCTTCTTCCCCACAGGCTCATTTTTAGCCTGCAATGATAACATGAAAAAAATTTATTCATAAAAGCTGGATGGAAAGATTACATCTCACACTAACTTCAATTTCGAAAACTACTAACATCATACTTTAGCTGGTGACATGTCACAAATGGGCTGTTCAAGGGATTTTGAGTCACAAGAGAGATACAATCTTACAATTATGATTTATTATCAATAGTAAAAACCTATCAGACCTATGCTGACAACTTCTCACTTGTATCTTATTCATGTACAGACTTCTTTATAGCCCTAAACACTAAATTTACTCCTCAAATGTTTTTTTACGAGAACTGCACAGAGATCCTGAGACTGATATTCATTAAGGTGCATCACTTCCATTTTTTGCGAATATAATCTAATTGCATTTTTCGAACCCTCACCCGCTCCACAGAGATCATCCTGCCGTGCAGCTCGGTTCTGTGAAGGTGGCTGATGCACTTAGTGGCTTCTTCTGTGGAAGACATGGTGACAAAACCATAGCAGCGAGCCCCGGGGCTCTTAGCATTGGTCACCACTTTAGCTCCAACAACCTGCAGAAAGCATGGATAATAATCACCAATGATTAGTGACTAATCAATCATTATTTGTTTTATGGTGATTTTAAGATCATTTTGTTGTGCATTAGTCTAAATCATTTTAACAGTTCATCTTTTTGTCAATCGTTTTTTTCTCCCCCCTTTTAAAGCACTTTGGACTGCAAATGAAATGATCTGAAGGGTGCTATATAAATAAAGTTTGACTGATAGATTGTCTGATTGACTAAAGGGTGCAGACTAAAGGCTGAGTCTAATTTTTTATTGTTTAATATTTGTCACACATTAAAAAGTATTCTATTATGTTGTGCTAATCATGTTTGCACACTGACTGAAATTTTTATAAGCCATTTTTCCAAACAGATTAAATATTTGTGGAGGGTTTTCGCATCAGTATAGTCATTTAAATGGTTGACTTTTCCAAAAAGCAGCCACAGCTCCCCTTTTCTCTCTCTCTCATATCCTTAAAACTGCATTTTAAATCAGTGGTCCTCAACTGGTGGGTCCAGACCCATAGGTCAGCTGCAGAACCCCTTTTTAATTGGTCTATTTTTTATTAAATAAATTAGATTGGTTGAAAATATTTCTTATTTGGGTCACAACGCCAAACACTGCTTTAAACAATGGTTTGCGCCAAAGCACTTGCTGCATTTCAACCACAGAACATAACAGATTAACAATGAAATAATACACAGAGTCACGTAACAAGAAATGCACAATTGAAAAAAAGCTCTCTCTCTTTCCAACTTGGCACAGCGCAAGCTTGTAAAAATAACCCAAATGAAGAGAGGGTAGGATGGATAAACTTGCCATTTATTGGATTAGAAATCCCCCAAATGCAAAAATAAAATAAAATAGACATGTGTGCAAAGACCTTTAGGTTGTCTAAATAATTATAATAAAAAAACAAACTACAGGTGCATCTCAAAAGATTAGAATATCATGAAAAAGATCAATATTTTTGTCACTCTTTCCTGAAAGTGAAACCCATATATTATATAGACTTGTTACACAAGGAGTGATATATTTCAAGCCTCTATTTCTTGAAATGTTGATGATTATGGCTTACAGATAAGAAAACCCAAAATTCAGAGTCTCAGAAAATTAGAATATTACATAAGATCAATAAAAAATGGATGTTTTACACAGAAATGTCAGGCTTCTGAGAAGTATGTTGATTTCTATGCACTCAATACTTGGTTGGGCCTCCTTTTGCATGAATTACTGCATCAATGCGGTGTGGCATGGAGGCGATCAGCCTCTGGCACTGCTCATGTGTAATGGAAGCCAAGGTTGCTTTGATAGCAGCCTTCAGGTCATCTACATTGTTGGGTCTGGTGTCTCTCATCTTCCTCTTGACAATACCCCATAGATTCTCTATGGGGTTCAGGTCAGGCCAGTTTGCTGGCCAATCAAGCACAGTAACACCATGGTCATTGAACCAGCTTTTGGTACCTTTGGCAGTGTGGGCAGGTGCCAAGTCTTGCTGGAAAATGAAATCAGCATCTCCATGAAGCTTATCAGCAGATTGAAGCATGAAGTACTCTAAAATGTCCTGGCAGTAGCTGCATTGACTGTGGACTTCAGAAATATTAGTGGACCAACACCAGCAGATGCCATGGCAGCCCAAATCATCAGTGACTGTGGAAACATCACACTGGACTTCAAGCAATGTGGATTCTGTGCCTCTCCACTCTTCCTCCAGACTCTGGGACCTAGAAGAGTGGAGAGGCACAGAATCCACCAAAAGCTGGTTCAATGACCATGGTGTTACTGTGCTTGACTGGCCAGCAAACTGGCCTGACCTGAACCCCATAGAGAATCTAGGGTTCTTATCTGTAAGCCATAATCATTAACATTTCAAGAAATAAAGGCTTGAAATATTTCACTCTCTGTGTAACAAGTCTACATAATATATGGGTTTCACTTTCAGAAAAGAGTGACAAAAAATATTTAACTTTTTCATGATATTCTAATATTTTGAGATGCACCTGTATTACTAAATTAAAAACCAACTATTTTTACATTTGAGGCATACAATGTTGAAAAAAAAAAAAACAGAATGCACTAATTGTAAAAATCAGGGCCGATGCCGGTACCCATGTTTTAAATTAGCCAATAACGGACAGCAATGTTTTTTCATAATTTCCTCAGGTATAAGACTCCCACAGTGACATCATTTTCTCTTATGTAAGACCAAGAAAACACATGAGAATTTTTCCAACAGGCCACATTTTCTTCCCAATAATAAACATCAATCTGAATCATACCTAGTACAACTAAGGTATGATTGACAAAAGGGCCAACATTGGCCGATACTGATGTTAAAATGCATTGTAATGCTGCGTAAATACTGACCTTGCCATATTTGCTGAAAAGCGTCTTCAGATCAGTTGCTCTGGTCGTGGAGGAGAGGCCACTGACCCACAGATTCCTGCTACTGCTTGCTGCAGCCCCACTTCCAGCAGCTACACACAAATAAACAAAATAAATTAAATGAGCATTTATTGGCTGAAATTCAATAAGGCCAGGCATTGAAAAGAAATATCCCACATTTAAATCACTCACTTTTTTCATCTTTAGACTCAGACTTCCCATCTTTTTCCTCAGAGCTAGAGAGAAAGGAAAAAAAGCCATAAACAACCAGCTGTGAGAATAACTGATGCACAACTTGTGTTTTTACTGACTGTGATAAACCCATCATGTACCAAAGTGCAGTGATTTAGCAGTGAATAAATGTGTTATATATGCGTTGGAAATCCCAAAAGGTTTTTCATTAATGGGTAATAAAGAGGGACAGTGGGTGTAAGGAATGACAAATGAAAACAGACAAATGCACAGAACATTTTTACCTCCAAAAGAGCATCCAATTTTTTTAAAGCACAAAGGAGCCAATGCAACAGAGATAGCCATTTTGGTTTCTAGTAGACAGAAAGCAACAAACCTCTTTTTCTGATCATCGCCCTCTACAGAAGAGGACTCTTTCACAGTCGAAGTTGAATCCGGAGCAGCTTTATCTTCTTTCTTCTTATCCTCCTCCCCCTTAGACCCCAATTCTGAACATACAGTTTCACCCACAGCCCCCTGCTCGCTTACACTAACAGCCTGCAAGCTTTTGTTTTCAGTGTCTAATGTCTCTTCTGAGACAGTCTGTGCATCCCCAGCCTCTTTGGCGTCAGTCTCCACAACATCCTTGTCGCCCTCCGCGTCTCCAGAGGCGGCCTTGGCGCTGGCGTCGGACACATTTTCTTCCCCTGTGGTGGAGGTGGCAGCTTGCTCTTCTTCAGGGCTCCTCTCGTGGCTCTGGTGCGGATCTTCGTTAAGCGGCTCAGATAAACAAGACCCGGCTACTTTGTCATTTTCTACGGATTTAACAGGAATAGAATGGCACAGAGTTTAATCACTTCTGAAACACAGCAATGGTTAACGAGGAACTGGCAAGGCCTGGATTAGGAACGTCATGACCACTGGTCTGTGTTTTTAGATCTAAGTATTTAACGATGACCCTGACGAGAGACTGGAAGAGAACCCAAAAGGCTTGAAGACAACTAAGCTACTTGGGCTCATTTCTCAAGTGGAACCACTGTTCACCTGATCCAAAGCAGACAAAGAGTTCAGGGCTGAAGAGAGCCACAAGATGTGCAGTGCAGCAGGAAGGTTCTCGCTGCGGTTCATCTTCTTTCGCCTTTCGACTTTCACAGAGTCCAGTAGCGGGGTACACAAGTCCAGACATTTTATATCCAGCTGAGTCCATGTAATTACAAACTTGTCATAGCTCTTGATGAGTCTTCTGTCTTGATCTTCATGTGGCAACCTAGAAACCTGCAATCACCTGTAACACCTCCCTGACCTTGACATTTAATTGCTGTCAATGTGCATCAAATTGTCAACCACTCCTGTTTTACTACCAGAAGACCAAAAATGGACACGTGATATATTCATCAGCAAATTATCAAATGTGATTGGCCAAATTTCAACACATAGCCAGCAATTCCCTTTGGGCTTCCAGTCTCTCCACCTCATGGAAACTAAACAAAGAGTCTCAAGCTCAACACTGTAAAAAGATATTTCTACCTTCTTATTAACCATTCTCTACAGTACCTGTTTCTTCTTCATCATCAGCGCCTGGATCCTGAGACTAAAGGAAAGAAAGGTTTAGTGAGTAGGTGGGACTTTTGAGATATCAAGTTTTACTGTAGCATTGTGAGAAGAGATTTCTAGGGAAGTGTACCACTTTAACCGATGAGCACGTCATAAATTCATCCCTTTCTGACATCCCAGAGTCTTCCATCTGTTAAACAGAAACAAAAACAGAGACATTAAAAACAAAGAGTACAACAGATGAAAGATCAAAACACACAGATACATTTCTAGGTTTAGCGCTCACCTCTGGACCTCTGGCTTCATCTTCTGACTCATAGTCCTGATGTTCACGCTCTTCATTCAACAAAGCATCTTCATCTAAATTTTCTGCTTCAAACTCCTCGTCCTCTGCTGGTATACCGTTGTCATTCTCCGTCTCATCAAGAACATTCATTTCAAGGATGTCCATGTCCTGCATGTTCTCATGATCATCTAGATGCTCCTCCTAAAAACAGGAACAGGAAATTTTTACAACACCCAGAATCAAACTAGAGCTGTTCAAAAACAATTATCTGACTTCTCTATCCAAGTAGTCTGAACACACACCTTATACTATAATTTATAATTCTTTTGCCTGGAAGAAAATCAACTACTTTCAAGGCAAACAATTTCTTCTGCTTTCAGCAACTACTATTATTTTAGAGCAGCAGCAAGGGTGGTCTTTCCAACTGATTCCCTTTTGTCACATTATTTACAGCAATTCTTATTATACTCTTCATAAATAGATATCTGCATTGAAGTGCAGCTAACAATGTACTTTCAAATATGTCAGAAAACGTCTCACAGATTGGCTGATTCTGATTTCTTTTCCCCTGGTCTAACCAGCTGAAGCTGTGACTTTTTTCTTTTACCCATGTAGACCTAGGGCACTCTAAAAAACACCATCTAAAACCTTCGCACTGTTTGACAACAAACACCCAAAACCCAAGGGTTGTGTTCATAAAGGTACAAAATTTCAATGTCTACTAAACTCGTTATTTCTCAGCCTCTGTGGCAGATGGAGACATGAAACAACAAAAACACCTGGAGGCTTAAACCCTTGGCTTTGACTGTAAATCACTGGTTTTGCCTAAAAGTTCATTAACAAACAAAGATAAAAAATGGATGATGTTACACAACAGAACCCCTCAAGACTTGATAGCAGTATTGTTCCTGTGACCTTCTCGGCTTATAAATTGTTGCTTTTGTCTAAATTACTGCAGTTCCCTCTGCTCAGGTCGTCAACTAAAATCAGGCTAAAGTAAGACACTTTTTAAAATCCCCTTTGTGTCCTGTATGGATCTTTCAACAAATTAAATTGATATTTAGTGGTCATGTTTAGTAAAAACTAGGGATAGACTGTGTATCAGCCTAGAAAGATATAAATGCATCTTATCGACATTCTTTTTATCTCAATAGTTAAAATGAAGTCCTTCATAAATCAAGGAAACAGAAATGTTTACTAATCAACTCTCTTCAGCTGTGTCTTCCCTGATTTCTTGAGGAACAACAAATTAAACAACAAACCAGTCAGTATTTAATTTAGCTATTAGTTAAAAATCTTTTACCTACTGTCTCAGTGAGCAGTGTGAGGATGATGTTAAAATTCATTTTGTATTAATAATAGTCTATAATATTTCCTAAAAAGGGATACATCTTAAACTTTTTGATCACTTACTCACATACTGCAGTTGGGTGTCCCCTGTTGCCAAAGAATAACAGCACAATCTAAACTAAACTCGTATTTATGTACTGTGCTGCACTTCTAAAGTTAGATTAAGAGACACAGTGGAAGTGCGCACAGATATACAGGAAGTGTGGTTGCACAGATCCACCATGACCAGAAAGATGTTTTGAAGCAAGAGCAGGGGAACGTTCTGCGTTTATCCTAAATGTTAAAATGATTTTTTTTCTCCTCTACAGGTGGGCATGTCAAATCTATAATGCTCATGTTAGATTGAGTGTGTCAAACTTTCAGCATAAATGTTGCTGTGCACATAGCATGATCCACCTTGTGTGCGTCTAAGATCAGCATGAAATTGGTTAAGTTTTAGCCCAGTAGATCACTGTTCAGGGCCAAACAGGCGGAAAATGGTCAGCTCCAGTCCCCCAGCAATCGATTAGCACACCTTTAGGCTCAGCAAAAATTACACTTTTACTTCTAAAGTTGTTAGTTATTTACTTAGTCTCCTTTTGCTGTTGGATCAGTACTTTCTATCTATTAAGCAAACTCAGGTATCAAACAAGAAAAGTATTAATGATTTTTTTCAACATCTGTGCAGAACCTTGCTTCTAATCCCTAAAGTGCAACATGTTACAGTAGCTCTTAAACATGGCAGAGTACTTCTCAAAACAAACTCACATGGCCATCACGGGAATCCTCCTCCATTGTGCCATCCTCAGGTTCATCAGTGTCTTGTTTTGCATCTGCAAAAATATTCTTTAGATTAGAGTCTTCAAGTCTTTCTTTTAGTGTCTTACAGGTTTCAAAGTAAACTGCTTGTTGTCTGATCTTACAAGAGGTAAGCGCTTTGAAAGTAGTCTGACAGTTTGACGTGGCAGACTCCTTACTGCCAACACCCAGACCTAGCTCCACCCGAGTGAAGCGAATGCTAATCACTGGTCTAACACTGAGCAGGGCACTCAAGAATCAGGCATACAAGTCCCTGATTGGTTACCGTTTCAGTCATGGTTAACAACTACTACAAAGTGCAACACCTGTCTACCTTGTACATCCTGCTACATTCCTATATGTGCATTTACAACAAGTTCACTGCTTTGTCTGGCACAGAAAAATCTGAGTGTTCTTCTAAAGGAATGTTTACTTTTGGTAAGTAAATTGTATAACTTCTTATTGTATCATTTATAAAATTATCTACTTATGTATACAATATCCTCTCAAAATTTGTTTTATCTGGTTTGCTTTCTCAGCACATTTGCAGCACTTTACTTTTGGTCAAGAAATTAATGAATCTGTTATGAATGTTGAATTTTAGACTGCACAAATAAGAAGTGGGAAACTGAAATAGATGAGGGAACATTTAATTTCAAAATGTTATCTGGCTGCTTTACCAGGGATAAAAGCGTTATCATATTCAATTAATACAGCAATGCACAACATAACTGTGTACTAATCAAATTAATTTTGGTGATCCCCGAGTTACACCAAAGTTACCCACCACTAAAGGCTTAAGGCTTGAAATCATTTCAATCAATCGCAGTTTGCAACAAAAATCTTTTGTTAAACACTGTAGGTCGTGCATAGCAAAAACAATCACAGTCTAACACGACAATCTTTCTTTTTTGGCAATATTCTGATTTTTAGAATTGATGAAATGACTCGCGTGCGCAGACACACATGCATGCATGCATAAATGTGAAGTTTTTATGGAAAAATAATCAGAAAATAGTTTTGCAGCCTCGGTGAAGTTCTCGTCGTGGCATTTAAACTGAAAAAACATCCGCTGATAAACACAAATAAAGCTTGTGTTATTTCATAGTAAAGGACGCAGACTGTGAAACGTGCACTCATGAAATGCCACGAGACCGGATATCATGCGTCGCTTTGCAAGGACCGGGCCATGCAGAACAGTGTCATTTTAATAAAGTCGTGCTTTTGTAATACACAGTTATTTAAAATAAAATGAGCTTGGCGTCCATCTCCCATCTTAACGTTACCTTTAGCAGGCCTTTTGGATGTCGTTTTCTTTGGTGCAACCTCTGGAGTGACAATAATCTCATCAGGGTCCCCCCCCTCTTCCTCGATTGCCTGTTTATGCAGAGCAAAAGCGCGAACAAAATCATCATTAGAATGACCAATTATTTCAAATGGACAAATTTAAATCATCTCAATTAGGTATAAAAGAGAAAAACAAACCCAGTGACGTTAGAGGTTTGTCGTTAATGTTAGCTAAACAGTATCGATTAACGGGACGCTAATGCTAACACTGCTTTGTCTTTATAAGGCTTTGATAATGAGCGGTTATAAGCCTTAAAAATAAACAAATACGAACTTACTGAATTAACCATATTAACTGCCTAGTTTTTCGGTAGTAGAGAAATTATTGCACCTTTTTCAAACGCTCTGATAGCACGCTCTTGACGCCGGTTGTGTCTAGGTTTCGTTTCTTCAGCTCGGCCTTCAGATCGATAACCCTCATTTCGGACAGTTTTCGGACCTCTGCGCCCTCCAGGACCTCCATGTCTCCCGATGGGTCAGACATCGTTTTTCCTGTTAAGAAATTTCGCCTCCGCTTGAAATTATTTCTGTATATGCACTTTCAATAACAGATGCTGCGCCTCGAATTGAACCAAATAGCTAGCCAACCTACTGTAAAATGGAGGGTGCGTCAATGCGCATGCGCAGTTCACTTCCGGTGCAGACCTGCACGGGGGGTTGTCCTGATCTCTATGGTCCTGATTTATCACGCAAAACAAGAGTAAAGTGAGAGGGTCGATAAATACATCTGAAATGGCTGTCTTCTTCTTCTTCTTCTTCTTCTTTTTTTCTAATCGTTTATTATATTGCACTCAGTTGCCATTGTTTTGCTCAGTCGCAAAATGTAATCATCTTACTTCTGAGCAAGGTTACTATAGTTAACTAAAAACAACTACAATTTATTCGTAAAAAATAATTTTAATTATCTGAAACTAAAATTAAAACATGTCTTTATAAAAACAACCTAAACAAAACCAAAAACTGGCTGAAAAAAAAATCAGGGACAAAATATCCTTTGTTTTAGTCTTTGACACCAGAATACTTTCTGACATGAATACCCAAACCCAGAGGGCGTAAGAATGCTCTGACTTGATTGATCAAGACTTCACAGAATGGTTGTTTGAGGTATTGAACTGTTCAAAAATCAAATTTGAACATAAAAAATTAAAGTATTATTTTAACTTTTTGTTTTTTTTGCCCCCACCCCAAACAGGTACCCCATATTTCTGGGAAAAAAAAAAAAACTAAAACTAATAAAAACTAAACTGAAAGTAAGCCTTTGCACAAATTAAAACTAAACTAATCATAAATCCAGCAGTAAATACTAAGTAAAAAAGTAAAACTAAAATGAAATTTAAAGCCAAAAATAAAATTAAATAAAAATCCCAAACTGTTATCACCCTTCTTCTGAGGGTTGAAAACCTGTGCAAGAATCATAGGCTACACAAAAATGTAGATATTCAACAACCCATTTATTTAACTTCAGATAGCTCTTATTCCTTAAAGGAAGCATGCATTACTCTTGATCAGCAAAGTCTGAAAATACATTATCATGTAAAAGAATATAACAAAAATTGTAATTCTATAAGTACCATGGCATGTACTTCCAGTTTATCAGTGGGTGGAAGTAAATGAGACAGTGTTATTATCCTAGTGAGAATGAAAATTGCACATGTCACTGAATTTGTAGGTTTTCTCTTTCCCTTGGCTGAGAGGCAAACTTTTACAGGCAACAAGAGGTTTGGGTCCGTCAAAAAATTCTGAGCTGTTGTTCTCCTCTGGCACATTAGCACCTCTGAATAAAGATGAAGAGTTGATGACATCTGACTGTATGCCAGTTGCTTCATCATTCGACCACATGTTTGATGAACTGTCAGAGGCCAAAGCCTCTGTGAGGGAAGAGCGCTCAGGAAAGTTGAAGGAGTCAAGGCTGCATGATGAGGAGGAGGAGGAGAGGGGAGGTCGTGGTTCATGCAAGTTAAGCTTCGAGACGAGTGGTTTTCCAACGGTCACTGGTTGCCTCTCTTGTACCTCCTCATCCATGTTGGAGTAGGTGAAATGGAGGCAAACGGTGAACGTAAGCTCCCTCTGTAAAGACAGTAGAAATTCATTCAGCAGAGTTTTCATGCTTGGGGAAAAATTATAAATGGATACTCAGTTCTTTAACCCATAGGGAACATAAACATTGATCAGGTTTCTCCTCTAACAGAAAAAGGCAAACTTGAGGGTGCAGATTGAAATTTTGAAATTTATTGAAGGGATAGTCTCTCGAGATGAATCTTCTAGTTTTCAAGGGGCTTCGTGGCAATGTCACTCCCTACAAAAAGAGACTATAGTCCTCCATTCAGGCACCTGTTGTTTTAGCTCCTTTCCAGCATGTCATTTCCCACTCTCGCCCTGCTTTACTATTCTATCCACTATTCAATCAAATAAAAGCATCAAAGTTCACTCTGATCCAAACCCCAATAAGAAAATGTATGATAAAACAGTGAGTTTCTAACCTTGAGTCTCTGAAGGCTTTGAACACGTGTGTAGAGATTGGGGACTTCTGGTGAAGGGAGAATTTCGTCAATCAGTATTAAACTGCCAGCTTCAAGCAGAGTCTCCTGGTTACTCCTCTTCAGATCAACATCAACATCCTGCCAAAGCAACATAACATACAGTGAAAAAGTATCTACAATAACAAATAAAGTCTTCAGGGAATGCATGTGCTTTTCGTCATAAAATCTTAATTTACACACCGCAGGGAAGTCAGTGAGCTGAGCACAGCAGGAGACTATTTCTCTGGGCTGCTCAAGTATCCGAGTGAAGATGACCATGACGTTGGAGAACTCTGCAGCAAACCCCAGCTGCACTTTCACACCACAGTCAAACTGCAGACAGCGGCTCTTTGGTAGGTCTATGAAGAAAAAAAAAAATAGCAGTTTCATGCTGATAATAAGTAATCTAGAAACATCAAAAACACTTTAAATTAAAGCTTATTTAGGTGTATGTTTAAAATAAAATAGTACCATGAGCAACAGCCCATTGCAGATTTCGAGCTGACTGTGAGGCAGAACACTCAGAGGCCTGTATCTGGTCAGTGAGGGAACGTCTTTCTGAGAGATTACTGCGCAGCTCCAAAGCCTGCCTCCCTCTGGTGATCTCAAAACGACCCATATCTAGTAAGACGGAACAATATTCAGATACACAATGTATGTCAGTCACTCAGGTCACCCTTGTGAAAGAGCTCTTGATCTCAATGTGTCTTTATCTGGCTAAATAAAGGTTTAGAAAAATAAAAAACTCTGCTGATACCCCTAAAGTGTTGTCGGAGTAGGTATGTTCTATCACCTGTAAGTGCTGTAACATGATATGAGCGGTATGTGGTTTGCTCAATACAAAGTCTCACAGATATTCAGCTGTCATAAAGGAAGAACTCTGGCAGAAGTAGTAGCAATAATAATGTCTCTAGGTGTGTCAGTAACACATGTCGAGGCAACAAACACAATACAAACACTGTGGAGCTTCAAGAGAGGAACATTTAAGCTATGAAAATAATGGCACTGAGGCTTAAATCAGAAATAGTGCAAATTGTAAGCAGATTGAGAGCAAATGTAAAGATGTAGAGACAATCAGATACAGGCCCTATAATTCTACACTCTCCATACAATAGGGTAAGAGGACTGGCTAGAAAAAACTTTTTTGTTTAGTTTTATGCATTTTTGTTGCTCTTATGTTTTTATGTTTCCTAATGTTTTTTTCTGTCCAATGTGGTTTTCAATTTTGATTTAGGTTCTAATAACTGTGCAGTTCTTTCGTAAATGTAACTTTTTTTGAGATGTGCTATTCAACTAAAATGGACTGGATTAGACTGGACTGGATGAAAATTCAACTGTTCCTTAGCATACAATAATATCAAAAGGCCCCATGCAATTATCATTTCAGGAATGACTTATTGCATAACCAACTAGTGGAAATCAAAAGTGGGCCAAAATTAGAGACCTCACATTTTATATTTATGCTTCACATACCTTCGGCCACTCTGTCAAGCATGAATGTGACCTTCTCATCTTCACAAACTCTCCGCTTGAGGAAGCTGATGAAGATGCCATTTGACATGGTTTCAGTCTTCACCTCATATGCCTCAGCATCTGCACATCTGAACACAAGAAGCTACATGTGAGCAACACCTTTAGACAAAACTTGTGGGGCAAACGTGACTGTTTAGTGTTTCCTTCACTGGATTGATCCAAAACTAATACAGTTGGAGAATGAATGTGCCAGTTGACAAGGAACTTACGTGGCATATCCAAACACAATATTTGCTGTCACTTTGAGCAGTCCCGGTAGTACAATGACATCATCGTTTGGGTTTCTAAAAAGAAAGAGATCATGAGTTATAAATATGCATGCATTGTATAAAAAGCTCATATATCTATTCCTAAATTTCAAACAAACATGATCACCTTTTGCGGCACATGTCCAGAAGGAACACATTTAGTCCTGTCTCTTTCTCCTGCATTCTGGTGAGGATATTCTGCACACACAAACAATGCTCTGATGTGAAGGAGCCCGGTGCATCGATGGGGACCATGAAACTGTTGCCAAAGTTCTCATAACCATGACCAGCAAAATAAAGTAAGCCTGTGGAAAAAAAAAAAACAGAAAACAAAGTGTCATTATTGGCTTTGCATTAAAAACATACAAAACTGGGAAATTACATATATAAATGATTGGTTAGAAGTAATCTGAGCAGCGCACAGGATTGGTTTAAGTGATATTAAAAAACAGATTTAAATACAATATGAGACAAGGCACTTTGTTATAAATGGCGAAGTGACCAACCATAGACTCCTTTATCGAGCAGCAGAAGGAACTCTGAAACAGCACTGTGCATCTCCTGCCAGTTGAGGTCGAGCAGGGAAACCACCTTAAAGTTCATTTGTCTGAGCAGGTTGGCCAACTCGTGGACGTCAGCAATGGGAGCACTCAGCTGAGTGAGGTGGGCATAGCTCATGTTGCCAATCAGGAGAGCAACTTTGTCTGTTGCTGTGAAGGAGGACAAAAAAGCAACATAAAAATAATTCATTTTTATGCTTAAGTCTTCACATATACTTTTCTACATGATTTTGGGCAAAACTCACCATGGAATTGTTTGGTTGATGAAGCTGGTCTATCTGCCTGTTGTAATGGGTTTGCTCCTGGTCTATAGGTTCTGTGGTCTCCTGTAACGAGGTTAAAAGTGACAACAGGTGGCTAAAACAGGTTAAAAGACAAAAATGTGGAGAAAAGGGTTGTAAGTGGCGAAAATGGGGGAGAAAGTGGTGAAAGGTGTTAAAAAGTGGCACAATGAAACATTTTTAGCATCAGACCCAATATCACTTAACAAACTTTTCAGTTTCAAATTGAGGAAGCTTATCAACCAGGATGCTATAGCACCAATGCTACTGATCCAACCCACATGCACTAACATCATAAATAGATCACATGTGGGGAGGAACCATTCACTGGGGTTTTTCAGATAGCACAGTAAATTTTCTGTGCAGGCCTGTTGACTGTATGACTTAAATTCACAACCTATCAATATCAGCTGCTGATTAGTTGCTTTAACACACAAAGAGCTTACAAGATACTCTTTTTCCTCCAGTAATGCACAGAAACACACATCCAGATGTGATACCATGCTGCTAAAAGGACGAAGGAACTTTAGATAAAATTAAGTTCCTTTCTTTACTCTGGAACAATACAAGAATACCTGGGCCACGATGGCTTTCTTCCCAGGAGGCCTCAGTGATGGAGCTAGGGCCTGCGTAAAAGTTCAAAACCGGAAGTTATTCATCGTACAGAACTCCACTTTTGCTTCAGTGACACTCTGACCTCAAAATGTTTAATGAAATTTGTGCTACATTTCTAAGATTCAATTTTCAGACTCTGAATGCAGCAAAAAGAAATGTTCCTGAGTCTCACCGATGCTGACTGTGGCCACATCACTCCACACCTCATGATACAAATTAAACACTTTGCATCTGTACTCTCCCCGATTTGCTGTAGTCACACACGGGATCTATGGAAAACACAAGAAGACGTCACACATTAATTGCACATGGCTAATACATACTGCTTTTTTCTTTTAAACTGATACCTTTGAGACATCCTGATTTAAGTTTGATCCTGATTCTAAGTGATACCCTTTTTTTATCACTCTGTTTTTCTATAAGATTCATCTCTGCTGATACATGTTGATATATTATAGAAAGAAAACAGGTGGAGATGATGATGAAAAATAGACTTGTTATTTTTTTATAATAAACATGTCTTCACCCTTTGCTGACCTTTTTAGTATTTTTTGCATAAAACTTTTACAGTGCATTATTTTGTCTTTGTTGTAGCTTTTCCTCTATTTTAACTTTTGATTAAAAAAACAGCTAACAGATTATGGCAAACTCTGTAAAACACTCACTCTGAGTGAACGTGTCCTGTTTTGTGTAATTGCCACCGTGTTGTGATACCACTCATACTGGGCAGGAGGGTTAGCCTCTGCATTGCACTCCAGGACAAGAGTGTCGCCCTCAGACACAGCCTGAGGCTGAGGGTGAAGGGTGATCCGCAGTCCACTCACTGAGCCTGGAAACAAACTGCTGCTGCAGCCTGAGATTACAACATTTATACCATAAGCGATCATATAAAATGAAGCAAATAAGATGAAAAGACACAGGAGAGGGGATGTACCTGCAGAGAGGACGCAGCGAACTTGAACCCATAGGGAGAAGACAAAGTTTTCTCCGTGACTGACTCGACAGATGTAGTGACCCTGGTGGGCTGCAGCTAAAGGACACAGAACAAGCTCTGGTGTTCTTCCTGTCTCATCCAAGATCTAAAACATGATCCATAACAATATTTATAACCACTTAATTGCAGGGAAGTAGGTCAGGAAATATGACCTATGACGTTACCACATTAAAAACAATATCAAGTTTAAAAGGCAGTGTATATATACACTAGAATTTTATGGCCACTCTTTTTATTAACATATTTAGAATGTTGGACCGACCTCCTCCTTGCCTTTGAACCACTGGTAGCCAAGTCCAGGAGGACCAGAGGCTCTGCAGGTTAGTACCACCCTGCTCCCCTCTGTGGCCTGCTTGGATTGAGGCTGCTCTGTGATCTGTATCAGCTCTAACACTATACACACACAAAGGAAAAATGTAAACAGCCATGGCATGGTTCTTTAACAAGCTTGAACATGTGAATAATGATAAAAATTATCCTCAAGTTTAAAGTTATGACAGTCTTGGAACAATGAAAATTGGTTTGCAGTAATCCAAGAAACAAACTGAGCATGTTTGTACACTAACAACTACTCAACTATTGCTTTGAAATTTTCCACTACTTCCACAGAGTTTAAGAGATGGATTTTCTTTGATTTAAATGATTGATAGTATCAAATGTCTAGTACTGAAGCTTAAAAAAACATATATTTTACAAAAAAAGGTACATAGGAAAGGAATGAGTCTATCAAAGGTTGAAAGAAAACTGAGCACAATGTCTCAACCAGTGGTTCTCAACTGTCTTAGCATCATTACCCACAGTAGCCTCCTCAATGACAAATTGTGACCCAAATTTCTTACATTTTCCAATCATAACCAACATTTTTAATGTAAAATTGGGCTGTTTGGACATGGAATGGAACAAAAAATGTAACAGGGTGAAGAGATGAAGACATTTCCTTCAAAATAAAAGCATATCATGGACTTTCTGCCACATATTTTTTTTCCAGGCACACCCTGGAATGGCTTTGCGACCCACTCTTGGGTCCTGATCCATCAGCTGGAAACAAAGGGTCAAAACTACATGACAACATAAATGTTGCTTCAAGAGCAATTTTTCGACTGTCCAAGAGTTTTTTCTGCAACTCTGGGAAATTTTCAAAGAAGTAAATACCCAATTCAGGGTGTATAGGAATTATATTTTTGCTGCCACAGTATGAAAACAGGCATGTCAACATTGTCTGATTTTACTTAAACTGTATCAAAGTTTAAAAATTAGTATAACTCTTAATGTCTTTAAACACACCCTTTGTTTTTCATATAAATATGAAGAAGTTTTGAGAAAATTTTGCATGTGGCTTTACTTATAAATAACATGTAATTTATCCTAAATAAAGTACACGAGCTATCTAATCCTGTAAATTAAATGGTTAGATCACTACCTAGGAGTGTCAATCATTTCTTGTAACATCAAAATTATCCTGCTATTGTTTAAAAAGAACAATGTGGGGAAACAAGTTCTTCCCATGCATACCTTTACTTACAAAGTGGTATTTCTTTTAAACATCCTGTTAAATTTGTATTTATCACTTCTGCTTTACCTGAACAGGTGAGGTACTGCACAGCTTCCTGGTGGTCAATCTTCCTCAGGCAGTGGAGCAGGAAGTCCAGGGGGCAGGAGCGATCAGCCAGCCAGGCTAGGAGGGTGCGTCCTGGACTGCCTTGGGCACTCAGCACCTGGAGAGAGCAGCTGGTCAACTCTCTCTCGCTGAAGGAGGGAAGGGTTCAGAGAGAAGTGCTAGTTATAGACAGAGGAGGAAAAAGTACACAACTATTGTACTCAAGTAAAAGTACAGTCACTCTGGTTAAAATGGACTTGGATAAAACAAAAAGTAATGGTCTACTTGAGTAAAAGTAAAAAGTATTTAATTTATAGCTTACTTTCAGTACTGAATAGCAACTGAGGAGCTGTACAATAAAATATGATCTCTCCTTTTTGGTAACATCAACAAGAAAATAGATCTTCAACCAGGTTGTTCAGGTAATGTCACACCTCTATAACAAAGTTAAATACACAGCAAAATAGTTAATTGAACTCATATAGAGTTAAGTTTAACACTCTCAAAATGTCTATATTGGTACATACTACACATAGTTAAACTAAACCTTTGAAAGTGTTAAATATTTTACAATTTGACAGAGCTGCAGTAAATCTTAAAAATCTGTGGCAAGGCGTTTTGTTTCTGAGAAGAACAAATCAGAGAGTCAACCTCATAGCAAGGTAATACTGAAAAGGAATATGCTTTAAGCATCTTTTAGGAGCTAAAGTGCAAACTCTAACTCAGTGGATAACTTCACTCATTGAGCAAATGTGTCCAACGTCAAAAACAATAACCATCCAACAGAAAGGGATGACTGTACAACAGGCATCATCCAACAAAACTAACACTGCCCATGAGCAAGAAGGGGAATTTTGCCCACACATCCCCCTAGATTGGAGATCCCAGTGGGCAGAGCTTAGATCAGTTGACTCTATCAGACTTCCACAAGAGGCAAAGCCTTTGCTAAGCTTCCCCATGTCTCCACCCCACCAGAGAGGGAGTAATCAGCTGATACGGATCACCGTCTAGATCCAGGAAGGGTTTATAAAGGACACTTTGCTCTTGAGAGATAGGGCTCTTGGTGGAAATGTGTGATTTCTGAATGCTTTCCTAATTTCATATTGTGGTGCGCAGTAATGAGATAGGGCTCCCAGATGTGTTAAATGATATTGAGAAGCTCTCACACAGGAAGCATGTGCAACTATAATTTCCCCTGAATCTCAGATAAAGTCACATACAGACAAGGTGCTCTGCAACATTGCCCAACATACATATACCCAACTACTGGGCTGACTATTCAACCTATTATTCCGGGTTAAATGAATAGCACATTTTTCCTGGTTAAAATAACACCAGGAAAGTGCCAGTCACTTTTTACCCCGAGGTTGGGTTAAAAACAACCCAAATTGGGTTGGTTTTAACCCAGGAGTTTTTAGTGTGCATGGAAAAACTTAGAAAAATGTCCAAAATTAAAGAGGGCCAAATCTGTTGATAATCAAAACTACCAAACATCCCATGCATCAAAAGAAAGCCCTATAATATGTTATTCAACTATGGCAGTGTTAAAGGACATGTTCGGAGCTCGATAGGCTACCGAGTGCTTTCTTTGCGTGATGCCTTCAGTGTCTCACCTGCAGCGGAATTTCGGTTGCTCGGACACAGCATCGGCTAGCTGCCTCCATCCGCGGTTTGAATTGTCCAACATGTTAGACAACCTCTTCAGGACCTCTTCAGTTAAAGCACCAATACTAATTTTCTGCCTCTCCATGTTCGTGTGACGCCAACTAACCCTGAGGGACACAAATGAAAGCTTAATTTGATGCATTAAAAGTTGGTCTTTAGCGTAATTTTTCTTCAACACGTATATTGGTGAACCGAGCAATGGTTTCTCCAGATTAAGACTCAGAGCGATGAGTGAAGCGGATGAAAGCTATTGAATCAATCTCGCACTATTACTCCACAATGCTACAAAATATATAGGCTATAAATAGCCGCAGGCTCTACTGTTGTCAATGCCTCAGAGAATTAACCTTTAAGCATACCGTAAGGGTACACATGTAGGCCAAAAGCAGGTGTTTTGATTTACTTTACTTGACTAAACCACGAAGCTCTAAAAATAACCAAGTTATTCACACCATAACCAAATACCGCGACGTTACCACGTCTCTCTTCCGCCATGTAGACTACTTGTAATAAATTATAGAGATAAGTTTGAACTTACCGGCTTGAAGATGCAAACTTTTTACAAAAAACCTGTTGACTGGAAGAGGAACCCTTTACGTGAGAACAGTTTCCTGGTGAGTTTTAAACCCCGATGATCTTCCAGTCTTACGCGATTTAGTTCCCTTGATAAATTGCTTCTCATTTCGGTTCCTCATTTCGGCCATCTCTGGCAGACTCGATCATTTGCATAAGGCGTTGCCATAACAACGACTTTTATTGGATCCAACTCGTACAGAAAATTAACACTGACTCTACTAGATTTTTTACCTAGTAACCTTTTTAATACACATACTCAATCACTACAGGGTGAACTGTTTACTTATACTAATTAATTGCAGTTAATAAATCCATCTCTATAGATTCATGAGGAAGGGTGAGGCAATGTCACACATTTGAACGTTTAAACATTTATTTATAAGTCTGAAACCAAAACAAAAGTGAAAAGGTTTAATAGAACTATGACAAGTCATTTTTTCCGTGTGATTTCAAAACAAGACAAAACAATTTTAAGACAAGGTTAATTTTGTGTTTATTTCACATAAAGTAAGATATGAAAAAATAAGCACTCAAATGTCAAGGTTTACAGGATAAATATTGCCTGCTGTAAAAGAATCATGTACATACTAAGAGGGTCAAAGAATATGCTGAGAGATTGAAAACAAGTAGATAGAGAGCAGAGACTAGTTGAAATGGCATTTTATTGAAATAGCTAAATTCTGCCTCTGAACACGGACCATGTTGGGCAGTCAATTCCACTGAGATACCACCGAGATATCCAACATACAGAAAAAATGAGTCCAGTGAAGTCTCAAAACTTCTTCCCTTTATGGAGTTTGTTGTGACGCCAAATGTTTTCCTTCCTAAGACGCTTCCAGTACTCCCGAGAGTCAGACTCTAGCTCATTTAACTTCTTGGGGGGTCCCAGGTTCAACTGGAACAACCTAAAAACATACACAGTTTTAAGTATGAGGATGAACAAATTAACAAATATTTGTCTTTAGAATATATTTTACTTTAAAATCTAAGGAATGATGAAGAAAACAGAAAAAGATGTAGGTCTGTTAGTCCAGCCTAAAACTCAACTTACTTATTTGTTCATATGGAAAATATTTATAGGCAGATTTCTGTAGCCAAAATATCAGCTGTAAATATCCCTGGAAATGTTCATATATGCTGCTATGGTAATTCACTTTTTAAGTTAATGTCTACTGATACTGAAATAACACCTGTTTGGTATGTGTGTATTTTTATGATAATGTAAAGCTGGGGTTATATGTACCTTGTAATGGATACAAGTTATGTTAATAACCTAATAAAGAAAAATGGTAAAAAAAGAAATGAGAAAATGAGAAGCCCCCCTTACCACTCTGGATACTGCTCAGGGGGTTTCAGTGGAGGATCTTCACCTTGCTTGAAGATGTTGACGCCTACAGCGTAAGAAGTCAGTCTAACAGGGTCTCTGCATACCTCTGGACCCTTAAATTCCTCTTTAACCATGCCTTTACCTTTCCCTTTAGCCGCTGCAAAGAAAAGGACATTCATATTTGAACTTTCTTTAGCACATCCCAGTATTCATACTGATTGAGATAAACTGTTGACCCTAAATATAAAAGAAACAACGAATAATTGTTATAATAACATTGATAAAAAAGAAAGCTATGTAGAATGCTAGACTGGTGAATGAACGCATCTTGGGCTGCTACAACAAAATACACACATCACCGAGTGGAGACAGTAGATGTCCTCTTTACTCACCGACTTTCTTCGCATATCCGCAGGCCTGTATTCTGTTTAATGTGTTGGTTCTGATTAATCTTGCTTGCTTGACTATCCTAAATAAACTGCTGCCTGACATTTTTGTACTCTTGGTTACTCAAAAACGAAGCCTTGCATGCTCTACTTTGACATTCGTGGTCCCTCTTACTTCCGCTCACTGCTTCGCCATTTACGCCATGAAAATACTCTGCTGCCTTTTCTGGACGGGAAGATACACTGCAGGAAGGTGCTTAACGATTCTACTTCAATCCGACGGGTGGCAGCAGAGCCGAATCCGTTTGTATTTTAGTATCTGTGATAATACCAAAGCAGAAGAAGACGCACGGAGCTTCTCGAAAATGTCTGAATATGCGACAGCCCAGAAGAGCGCTCTGAAATTGAAAGGTATAGGAACCATATCAGCTGGAAAAAAGTAAGTGTTGTAGAATTCAGTTTAACATTTTAAATCTCAAAGCGTAAAAAACGACCAAAATATCGTTCTAGGACCGAGAAAGCACATCAGTACTTTAAGAAGAAACTGCCATTAGCCTGTTTGCTAACGCTATGCTAACAGTACGCTAAGTTATTCTGATCAAGACACTGTAATGTAACAATTTTGGAAAACTCATAACGATAGGATGTCATACAATCGAGGGCAAGCAGTCATTTTGTGACCTTAAAATTGTTCATAGAGGTTTTTTTTTTTTAATGGAGGCCTGGCTAACAGATGAGGCTCAAGTACTAAGTGGTTCAACTACAGTAAGGAAAATCAGTCAAAGTGCCTCAACATACTACTCATGATGATATATAGGTAAATAGTATCAATGATTTTTATACAGTGGTCCATTTTAACAAACCCATTCAATTAAATTAGGATCAGTTCCCAAAGTATTTTGACAATTTGACTTTAAAATTGTAATTCACAGACAATGTATTCATTGCATAAGAATTAATAAAGTTTGTAGAAAGAAAACTATAAAGGAAGAGAAAAAATGTATGAAAAGATATATTAATAGAACAACAGATTGAACAACTAAAACAAAAATAAATGAAAAGGTCGCGGGGCATTTACCATTACACAAGATTACAAAATTTGTTCACATGAAGAATTGGAAGCACATAAACACACTATATATATATATATATATATATATATATATATATATATATATATATGATATATTTGGCTGAAGACATGGTTTTTATGTGAAGCACGGTTTCTTTCATTTTTGTACACTTACACCTGTAAATATAAGATTTTGCTTGAAAGATGGTGAGAGTTTTAACAAAATATTTATTCTAATGAGATATGTTAAAGTTAAAATTGATAAAAACATCTTCTATAAGAACAGGTTATGTTACCAAATATGAATCTACAAACATTTTGACACTCCATATGTGTTTATGTAGCCTACATTTCCAAAACAGATGAATAACAGTCCCCACATGAGATTCTCAGAAGTTGCTGTTTATATCAGTATCTTTTTTTTCGTTGGATAATGATATTTGATTTTAAAAGATGCCTCTAACTTTATTGACCAAGAGATATTTATGTAGAAGAGTCCACATTTTTCCCCACATACATTTTTTACATGCCTGTCTGACATGCTGCTCTTGGTGGGATAGAGATGTTAGATTGGAAAAGGGCTCTGATCTGACTGTAGTTCTCCAAGTCTGAGACAAGTAATTTCATGATTTTTGATCTTTTGGTAACTAGGGAGACTGGTGTGTTATTGCCTTAGTTTGATCATGTGTTCATACAAGTATTTGCACCTGTCTTTTTCTTCTTCTGCCTTTTTATGGAACTGGATTATCTAGCTTTCCACCAATCATGCATTACTTATCTGTGTTCCAGGAAGAAGAAGAAGGATAAAGAGAGTAAGCATCGCTTGGAGCAAGTTGTGACCAATCAGAATGATGAGGAGGTGCAAACTAAGAAAGCCTACATCGACAAAAGGACCCCAGCACAGATTGCTTTTGACAAAATGCAAGAAAAAAGGGTGAGTCATATATTTTCAGTATAAATTTCACTGATTGATTAGAGACTTCAGATCAGATCAAAAGTCAACACACTGGAAATGTAATGTAACTTAACTATGAACTTTAATTATTCTTTGTTTCCTTCATGAATATATGTGGCACATTTTGAGGATTAAAAAAACGATTATGATTATTACAAAACCATGAGATTGCCTGCTGAACTGTAAGAGAACTAACCTGGCACTTCAGGAGGATTTTTTTCACACATCCATCTTGAAAACCACTCACAGGTAACGTTTGGGAAAGGGCAGAGCCTTTAAAAAAATAAAAAATAAAAAAAACTTGTAGGGTGATTGGATGAACGTTCTGTCCATCACACCTTTACATGCCAATCAGAACAACAAAACATGTGACGTCAACGCCACTACTGAGGTGCACGTACGCAGCTACCGAGGGATAAACTCCATATAGAACTATATAGTGTGAACCATGGCGACTGTAGACATGTCAGTACACGACTTTTGTCGTTTTTGAAAAGAAACCAACGCACTGCTGTTCTTTGTTCTTCTTTTAACAAAGAAATGTTGTCAAGTTCTGATAAAACTGGTGCTTTAGCAGCATCCACACTAATGTCTTGGGCCATAATGGCACCAGCCTCTTGTTGCTGCACCCAAAATTACCGCCCCTCGTTGCTAATTGGTCCTGTCACTTTGTAAGCGGCCCAAACAGTTCAGACGGGAGCTTTGCAGGATGGATTCGCCAGTGAGAAACAAGGAAACGGGCATATCCATCTGCTTTGCAAGGTTACCAGATGGCTACATTTTTGAGAACTTTCAGAAATTAATTTACTTTTGGCTTTCAGGGCGTCAAATAGTTGCATTATTCATCTTCCCACATCTTTTCCTATGGGTGCATCATTCTTATATCGTTTTTGATTTAAACACAAGCACAGTTTTATTGACAAGAGGAATAGGGTAACTGCATTGCAGATTGAGCTGAGTGTAATTGCAAAGATGTGTAATGTGCCACCCAGTGAAAGCCTCTCTGTGAATCTGTTTTTAAAATGTTCTCAAAATGTAAAAATGTAGTGTTTTCTTTGTACAACATCATACAAAAGACACTGGTGTTAATTTAATAAAGACTATATATATATATATATATATATATATATATATATATATTAATATCTAGGCTCCCTTTAAATGATTTCATTTTTGTCTTCATCGGTATATCAGGACAGTCCATGACTTTTCATGGTTTTAGTTTTATTAGTGTTCATACCCTGTAATGACTTTTATCAGTCCTTTTCTACTCAAAGTACAAAGTTCATGTTAACATACACATGTTGAAGCACCATAATAGGAACAGAGTGTCTTTCTCTGTTGCTTGGCTGATCACTGTGTAAACTGCTTGACAGCATGGGATACCAATGGGAAAAGACATAATGAGTTTTAAAATTTCCAAGCACAGCAGGCAATGACAGTGGACTTCAAGGCATTTCATCACAAATTTTGGGCATTATTATCAAAAGCAACAGCTGTTGTCGCCGACATAAACAAATAAGATCAAGCTCACCTGTAGTGCATTCTTGATTTGCAGCTGTTTGAAATGATACATCCATTTGTTTAAACTGCCTGTCTCTCTTTCACAACAGCAAATGGAGAGGATTTTGAACAAAGCATCAAAGACGCACAAGCACAGAGTTGAGGTGAGTTATGAAACATCTCTCAACTACTTTCAGTCCAACTTAACAGTTGACTTATTCATGATTTTTTTTTAATTATTTTAACACTGTCAATTAAAAGAAGGAAATACACATTGTAAAAACAAACTTGTGTGGTTGAGTTATGAAAATAACTCATAGGAAATTTATGAATCTGTTTTTTCATTGCAGGATTTTAATCGCCATCTGGATAACCTGACAGAACATTATGATATTCCCAAGGTCAGCTGGACCAAATAGAAGGAGCCAGTGCTTGGTTTATTGAACATTATGCTTTTTTTTTTTTTTTTTAGATAGAATCTTTCATTTGCTTTGTTTATATGTTTATATGAGATGAGTTGGCTTTGCATTCATTTGTTTTGTTCTAAGTTGTGATATGTACAATAAAGGATTTGAGTAAAGACATGTCAGTGGTTGGTTGATTTTTACACTGAAAACCTTTATTTACCACTGAACATCAGCTGCTCCTGTCTACAATGATAAAACTACACGTAAAGATGGTGTTAAAAATGAGAAAAGACTGCCAGACCTTCATAGAGTTGATTTTCAAACCAAAAATGTTTAATTGAACTGAAAATCAGTAAAAAAAAAAATAGCACTCATGCTATAAACCAGATATCAAGAGGTACAGTTGTGTTTGTTTTCTTCAGAATGGCACAGTGCGAACATTTTCAGATACCCCCCTGACTGTGAAAGTATTTAAGACTATTTCAGAAACAAGCTGGTATAAAAATACACCGTGCCTGCAATGTTGAGAAATAAGTATAAAACTTTAACAGCACTTTGCTAATTTACTTTTGAATTCCTTGCAAAGATTTTTTACTGTGAAATAAAAGAAGCATAGAGCAGCTTGAGTTACACACAACCTGTATGAGAATAAAATACTGAGTAAGAAGCTGCATTGAACAACGGCAGAGTTCTCAAATTTTTTATTGAGAGAAAGAGATGTTCCTACTTTTTTGTATGGAAGCCCTAAGAGGACATGCATCTATGTATTTTATTTTACTCAGATTTCATCATAGGTTTTTTCCTCCACATTTTGACTTCTTTATGAGACAAGACCTTTTTTATTGAGAAACTTAGGTTTTCTAAAAAAAACCTTGTTGTTTTAAGATCAGGGCATAAATACATCCAGATCTTGAGAGAATAGGTGTAAATTACTCAGCACAGGAAAACTGAGTAAAATAAATTGTATAGTTGCATAGCTGGTAGGGCTTCCACAGTATGTTATTACAGCCTGGCTCTTATTAATTGGAAATCCTCTTTTGTCACATTAGAAAAGGTATCTTTTGTGTTGTGGTGTTTTATGTGTCCTCTTGAGTTCACTTTGGCCCCAGCATCTCGCTTGGCTTCACCCACTGATCAAACTGCTCCTCGGTCAGGTAGCCCAGCTCCACGGCGACGGCCTTCAGTGTGGATCCCTTCTTGTGAGCAGTCTTGGCGATGGTGGCAGCTTTGTCGTAACCGATGTGCGGGTTGAGTGCGGTGACCAACATGAGCGACTCGTTCATGAGCTTGTTGATCCTCTCTGTGTTGGCCTCAATGCCCACCACGCAGTTGTTGGTGAAGGAGACGGAGGCATCGCCCAGGAGCCGAGCCGAGTTCAGTACATTCTTCACCATCATGGGTTTGAAGACATTAAGCTCAAAGTGTCCATTGCTTCCTCCGATGGTGACAGCGACATGATTACCCATCACCTGGGCAGCCACCATGGTCATGGCCTCGCACTGAGTGGGGTTAACTTTGCCAGGCATGATGCTGCTTCCTGGTTCATTCTCTGGTAAGATGAGCTCTCCCAAGCCAGAGCGAGGTCCTGACCCCAAGAAGCGAATGTCATTGGCAATCTTCATCATGCTGACAGCCACAGTATTTAGGGCTCCACTTAGCTCCACCAGAGCATCATGGGCAGCCAGAGCTTCAAACTTGTTGGGTGCTGTCACAAATGGCAGGCCTGTGAGAGAGGCAACAGTGGCAGCTACCTTCTCAGCAAAACCGATGCGAGTGTTGAGTCCTGTTCCTACTGCTGTGCCCCCTGCTGCCAGCTCATACACCCTAGGCATAGCACTCTTCACTCTCTCAATGCTGTACTTCACCTGTTGGACATAACCGCCAAACTCCTGTCCCAGAGAGAGAGGGACAGCATCCTGAGTGTGTGTGCGCCCGATCTTGATGATGTCTTTGAACTCTTCAGCCTTGGCAGCGAGAGCATCATGCAGAATTTGCAGGCCAGGCAGCAGCACTTGGTGGACCTCTGTGGCTGCAGCAATGTGCATGGCAGTGGGGAAGGTGTCATTGGAGCTCTGACTCTTGTTCACGTGGTCATTAGGGTGGACAGGATCCTTGGAGCCTAGTTTGCCTCCTAGGATCTCAATAGCTCTGTTGCTGATCACTTCATTGACGTTCATGTTGCTTTGAGTTCCAGATCCAGTCTGCCACACCACCAGAGGGAAATGATCGTCCAGTTTACCAGCTGATACCTCGTCTGCAGCCTGGATGATTGCATCTGCTATCTTTGGGTCGAGGCCGTAGTCCTTGTTGACTTCGGCGGCCGCTCTCTTCAGGATCCCGAAGGCCTTGATCACTTGGATGGGCATTCTTTCAGATGGTCCCCCTATTTTGAAGTTCATGGTTGATCTGACAGTCTGGGCGCCGTAGTACTTGTCAGCTGGGACCTTGAGCTCACCGAAAGTGTCCCGCTCGAGCCTAAAATCAGAGCTGGCCATCTTGGACGTGCAAAGGGGAAGTTTAGAGTTAACACTGACTCTTTGTAAAGTCAGGAGGCTGCAGTTAAACTGCCGGACGCGTCGCAGAGACCGAATCATGGCTGCTCATTAGAGGTGAATCCGGGGGGAGGTCAATGCAGCCTTCCACATTGTAAGCTGTCATTGGGTGGATAGGAAATTGACCGCACGTTAGCCAATAGAGAGGCGAGGAAGGCGGGACATCCGCTGGGATTGTCGTATCGCATTAGACGAAGGGGATATCTCATCCGGATTGATGAAGCATTTCACAACATTGAACGATTGTGTTTCCGGTGTGACAATCTTGGCTATCTTATTTAAGAGTATAAAAGTCAGGGAAATTACATAATGTAAGATGTAATAATTTTATGTACCCCTAAAAAAATGAAGACTTTTACAGACCAATATTGACTCAGAAGTGTTTAGTATATAAATGGTACATGCATGGTCTGGGACGCTGTCTGGCAGGGTCCTAGATGGCTTTTCAAAAAAAGAGAGGAAAGAAGAAAAAGGCAAGAAAAAGGGTTCTGACTGGTCCTGGGTTGACTTGCAAGCAAAGTCTTAACATGGGGTGACTGGTGGAAAAGCTTCACACATGACCAGTGTTTCCACAAAGACATGAAAACCTGCACCACTTATAAAAGACTAAAGTTGAAACGCGTTGAAAGCATGGTGGTTTGAAAGGGAAACAGGTAATCATACTTATGGTAAGTCCAGCTGCAGGGGGAAATTGTGCAAGCAGCTTCTGTCTGCAGAGGCGTACTTTATCATTAAAAGGTAGACAATTGCCTGGGGCCCAAGGCTACTGGGGCCCAGAGAAGACACAATTAATTGTATCCTCTCTCCTGTACCAGCCGGTTTTCTGGCCGTTTGGAATTTAAGGGCTTAACACACTCATCAGAAGTATGGAGTAAGAAGTAAACTTGGTTATAGATTTTTAGAAAGAGGAGAATCTCAGGATTCTAACAGTCCAGCAGTAACATCTCACAGATACACAGCAACAGGAACTAAAAATTAGTGTGAGAAAACCACAGGAAAAAACTCAGGGTGTGTGCTAGCAGCCTCCTCTGTCGTTTAGTCATCTAAAAATCAGTACAAAAGGTAACCCTGGTATCAGGTGAGGGTAAAGGTCCAATAAACAAAACTAGCATCTTCATTTAGTCCCAGAAACACTAACTTGAAAAATCATCAATAAAAAAACACTACAAAAACACTGCTTATTTCCAATGTGACATATTGTGCATTTAATTATCTGTTTGTCATGTCTGACAGAGGTGGTGCCTTTAGGAAGGTTCCCCCTCTCTGTGCCTTGTAGGCTCTAAAGAACAAAAAAAGTGCAACCACAATCCTTAAGCCTGTTTTGGCTTGGTAATGTAGACCACTATATGAGAGGCTGTAGTAAGTAAAACATGACCGATGAGACAAAAAATAAAAAGTCCAAAAATAGAACAATTTTTCTTTGAGTAAATCATCTTCTTTTCCTTTTCCCTCTTTTATGTATTGAAACCCACATGAAAACTTGGGATTCATATAGCTCTAATATAATTTGGTTACCAGATGTCCATTTTGAGTCTCCAATTAGATAATTTGAATCTGCCTGGATAATTCTACGAAAACTATTGCTTAACAGTAATTTTTGGCTCATGTTGCATCAAATTTTTGTTCCAGCATGTGGCAATAGCCCATTAAGTTTCTTAGTTTGATCACAGCTATAACTTAATCAACAAAGTTAAAAACAAAATATTGAAGCATTAGACTGCATGAATAAATTAAAAATGAAATATGTTAGACTATGTGGTCAGAAGAAATACAGAAAACTACATTTCTATATTTTCAATGGTGAGCACTGTTGTTCTGTGGTTTTATGTTTTTTATATAATCCAGTCCCAGTCGTCCATACATCATTGCTGTGTTAAGACTTATTTACAAAGTTTCAAGTCACTCTTTCTGTGATAAATAAGAATTTGAAAAGGGGAGAACAATGAATGTGGGGGGCTTCTATCCCTGTCTTTGCCTTGGGCTCCAAAATCGCTAAGTCCACCACTGTCAATTTGCATGAATTATGAGCTTCCTCTGTATCACGATGCATCCTGGATATAATTATTTTCCGAACCACAAATAATTATTTCAAAGTTCCATGTTGTGGGAATATTCTGGCAGATAATCCTTTATTTTGAAAAGTAACTCCCACATATCACCGGAAGTACTTAGCGTATTACTGCTAGCTTCACTCTGCTATCTCTTCTCGCGGTAACGTTAGTGTACTGTTAGCTTGCTAGCTAACCCCATCGTTTCCAGGTTTCGTGTCGACCTGAAAAACAGCAAACGAGGAGAGACACGGATATACTACGCAACTAAATACTATTTAAATCCAGGCTGCACAGGGGAGCGGCACAATGCCTCACAACTTCCAGCCCGGAGACCTGGTCTTCGCTAAAATGAAGGGGTACCCCCACTGGCCAGCCAGGGTAAGCAAGTAACGTTAGCAGCAGCCGGAGGGGCGGAGGGGATGAGCTGCTCTCTATGGGACGCTGGAAAGGTTTTCTGTGTATCATCGGCACTGTGTAACATGGGTATCCATCATAGGAATACGTATCCTTAATTTAGTTTATTCTGGAGCGGTTATTTTGCATGTCAGGTCCACAGTCAGAGCACGAGATGCATAATCTCTATAAGATGATGGCCTATCGTTAATCTGCATATAGACGTACAGCAGCGAAGCTAACGTTATTTTATCACTCACAAGAGATATGATTTATGGCTTTAAATGAGAGGCCTTGACGAACAAAAATAATAATTATTATGATGCATTATATGTCAGTAAATTGAAAGTACATGTACAATGGCTAATTCATAGATATGACCACTTCAGTCACCAGGTACAATCATGTCTGAGTCCAAGGAAACTTCTGTGAAGTACAGTTTTATACCTTTATTTTTCACTTCAGTTTAAACAGAGCCTTGTTTGATTTCAGATCGAAGATGTGGCCGATGGGGCAGTGAAACCACCTCCTAACAAAATCCCTATTTTCTTTTTCGGGACGCATGAAACGTGAGTTTAACTTTATCATAATAGAAGTAACTGAAATTCTCTTGATTTATAGTAGAATGACTAAGATTCACTTTGTTTTAAATTAAACTTTTTCATAATATTGGTCCATTTTATCACATCTCTGGTGCATTAGCCTTTGGTCACTCCTGATTTACTTGGTTATGCTTATTTGAAATGTTGACCCTCTGAGTCCTCTGTCTCTGTTCTATACTCTTTGAGAGAATGATGTGAGACAAAAGTAATTGTCTCACACTTCTATTCTTCAGTGTCCTTTCTCTAGGTTTACTCTCTTTTGTGAGTTTCCTGTTGATCACTGTATCGTGACAGTGTGCAGTATGTTTCAGAGAGATGTGTTGATATGTCTGCTCTGGCACCAGACACCATCTGTTTGACAAGATGGCACCTGCAGTATATTAATCCATCACTAGAGGGCACAGTGTGCTGCCTGACAATCTCAAGTCAGTGCAGACTTTGAGCATCCCTCAGTGCAAACCTTTTGTTGATGATTTTATGTTTTTGTTTAATTGTTTGAGCTTAACACAGTTTCTTAATCTCTTTGTCTAACAGAGCTTTCCTTGCTGCAAAGGATCTTTTTGCCTATGAAAAGTACAGAGAACGCTATGGGAAGCCAAACAAACGGAAGGGATTTAATGAAGGTTTATGGGAGATCCAGAACAATCCACATGCCTCCTACAGTGCTCCACCTGTAGTATGTTTCCTTTACATCAAAATTTCAAGAGCATTTATATTTTAACTTATCCACATACTCTGAAAGATGTATTAAAATAAGAACAGGAGTTAGATTCAAATGTTTTCATGTAAGAGTTTGCAGGCCGCTGTGTTTATTAACAGGAAACTTATCTGTTGTCTTGTATAATTATTGTTTTGTTTTTTTTTTTGTTTTTTTTTTGCAGCCAGCTAGCTCTTCTGACAGCGAGGGCAACAATACCGGAGGGGGGAGTGATGAGGACGAGGACGAAGAAGAAGCCCAAGTGCCTAAGAAAGCAGAATCAGGAAGTGAGGTGGATTCAGATTCTGGGAGTGAAGACCAAGAACAGGGAGGGGGAGGGGGAGTGAAGAGAAAGCAACCACCTGCTAAGGTAATTAAAGTCACATTTCATTCTCAGTGGGAATAAATCTACTCTAGAAAGTAATCAGAAAAATGTCTTTCTTGTTTACATTAATTGTTAAAAAAAGGAGGGAGTTGCATTAGTTTCATCTAAACATTTATCCTTAGATACTTAATCATGGGTTATCTTTGAAAGTCTGAAAATAGGAGGTATCAAAAAATAAATTGTTAAGTCTACTGATAGCTTAATTTTCTTTGAATACCAGAGCTGTAGCATTGAGAAAGGCAAACAGAGAGCCTGTTTAATGTGACTCATCAAATAGATCTTTTGTCATATTGTTGATACATTCAGCTTTTCTATCGCAAACTTTCATTTTGTGTTTTAGCGACCTCCGCCTCCAAAAAAGGCTCGAGGCTCATCAAGTGACCGAGACGAAGAGAGTGGATCCCCCTCTGAATCAGATCCCACACCTTCAGAATCTGAGTCTGGGAAAAACAGTGACCAGGTAAGCACACAGGTACACTCACACACACACTGGCTTGATGGTAGGATGATCTAAAATGTTACAGGCCATAAATGTAAGGGTTGTAATAGACCAAAGAAAAACTTGGTCAACAGAAATTATTCCCACACACGGACAAAATTATTGGTCATTAGAGGGAAGAAAAGAAAAAAAAAACAAACACCAGCATTTTTAACTTTTTTATGTAGTACTGAAATAATAGCTGATTTAGGGCGCACTCACACTAGGCCATCCGGTATGTTTGGCCAACGTGAGTGCAATCGTTCTGTGCTTCGGCGCGGTACGCTTCGTGGCCCCGGCACGGAAGGACGAGATGAGCCTAGGCACGGCACGGATGCAAATGAAGGAGCACAAGCACAGGAATGTGACGTAACATGAAGTAACAACAAGAAGACCCGCTTCAGAGTGCAGAGAGCACACCAGGCAATAGCTGCATGCTAGAGACAGCTGGATTTTTTTCTAGAAAGAGAGGGATCTTTTTATTTTGTGTTGTTGTATTTCAACAAGTTACAAAGATTTTATCAGATCTGAAGAACTTAACTTCATACAGCTCCACTACGACCTCGTTCTAATGGATCCAAGTCCAGTCCACATTTCTGACCAGTTTCTAGCAACGTCAGGCTTTAACGACAGTGAAAGGTTTTTTTGATTTGTGAAATAAAGTTTCTTTCCTTGTTTGAGTCACATACAGCAGCTCACAGGATAACAAACACCTTTCATCCTCTGTGCGTAAAGAAGAGTCTGCCAAATACACGAACAAGTGTGTGTCAGGGTTAATCACAGGGCTGATTGAACCTCTCTGAACGGAACATCGTTTATTAATCCTGTGGTGTTTTTACTTCCAGCTCTTGTCAGATGGTATCAGATGGTTAAAATTGCCTCCGGGAGACATGACTTTTGTTGTTTTTGAAAAGAAAACAACTCACTGCTGTTCTTTTGACAAAGAAATGTCGTCAAGTTCTGATAAAGCTGGCACTTCAGCAGCATCCATGCTAATGTCTTCCGCCATAATTGCATTGGCCTCTTGTTGCTGCTTGCTTATGTCACGACTCCACCGCCACTGAAAGTACTGCCCTTTGTCGCTGATTGGTCCTGTCACTTTGTAACTGGGCCCAAACGGTTCAGAGGGAGCTTTGCAAAATGGATTAGTGAGAAACAAGGAAACGGGCGTGTCCATCTGCTTTGCAAGGTTATAAAATTGCTCTACTCTCTCTCTCCTCACTGGGCTCTGTATAGTTAACGTAGTCTACTGATCCCAGTACTGGTGACATAACCACAACTCAATAACCATTTACAGTTAAATAGAAAATAACTTCAGATAATTGTTTTTTAAGGGTTTATTTTGGGCCTTTTTTCGCCTTTGTTGGAGACATAGGACAGCGGATAGAGTTGGAAATGGGAATGAGTGAAAGAGCCACAGGCTGGACTTGAACCCTGGCAGCCTGTGAACGTGGCTTACAATCTAACCACAAGGCCTTCTGCACCCCCCCCCCCCCCCCACCACCACTTATTTTTTGTCTTTTTTCATAACAATAACGAGTACCAGGATGCACTTGTTTTAGCCCATGCTTTGAAACTGACAAACATGATTACCAGAAAGCATGTAGCGTAGGGCTTGATTTCTGAGGTGAACAGAATATTTAGTCGACTAAAACGATGAAAAAAAAAATGTTCGCTGACTACCATTTGTTTTTCATGTGGAATACTGGACAAAGAGTTGCTAAGAATAGATCTCTGCTGATAAAAGCTGACTAGAAGTAAGTTTACTTTTCGTCAATGACGCTATAATGAGACTGAAATGTTACGGACTGTTGGACATTAAAAATCCATAACATTTCTCCACTGCAACATGTTAAATTAAATGAAAAGGACTTAATAAAACAGATTTGCTGACTGGTAAATTAAACAGTACACGGTAGGTTGTGACAAAGGGCTAAGCTGTAAGACTTGCAGCGCCACTTCACTACAAACAAAAATTTTGTACCTGCACCTTCCAGGACATTTATTGATTTACATACTTTGCACCACATTTTTTTTTGTATATCAGCACTCCTGGTAGACAAAAAAACAACTAAAGCAAGTGATTTGTGGGTATCATCCCTAGTTAATGCTACATCTTCGTTTCCTTGTTACAGGATTTCACTCCAGAGAAGAAATCTGGTGGACGGGGTGGAAAGAAAGCAGGTGGCAGAGGGAAGAAGAAGGTGAACCACCAATCAGCTTGAAATATTAATAGGTATCAAATGAGTTTTTTGTTTTTTCTTTTTTTTTTATCTTTGAATTGATCTCTGTTTCTCTCTGATGTCTCAGAAGGCCTCGTCTGGATCAGACTCAGAGTCGGGGTCAGGCTCAGAGAAGAAAGCACCAGACAGCGACTCAGAAGACGAGAAGCCACGACCGGCTCTGTCTGGCTCTGAATCCCAGTCTGGCTCAAAGTCTGAGTCAGACTCAGATCCACCTCCCAGGAAGGGCCCACAAGCACGCAAGAAAGGTTTGGAGGCAGTTTTATTCAGGGTTAGACTGATCCATTTCAGCAAATTTCTAGAATAGAATAGAAAAGAGCATTATTGTCCTTGCTAGGTTTCCTGTGGATCCTTACAATGTCTTGAATTTTACATTTGAAACTGAAGTCCATTAAAAGTCTAAAAAGTCTTATTTTTACTAGTGAGAGGTCTTGAATTTAGAAAGCACATTGGCAAAGATATATCTTTACCCAATCTTCATTTTCTAGCCGACCATATAAGATTTTGATCATTCTTTTCAATGTATAATGCTTTTACACGTTACAGTTAACCACATTTACAGCAGTGCTGCCTGTACGTTACCTGTGTATGTGCCAGGCTTGCACCCTCAGTATGAGCTCGGCTCAGAGAGGAGCCTTCAGTGTTAGAGAGATATTGGTAAAATAGTTAAAGAGGGGAAGAATTCAGCCACAAAGTAAGGACTCCTGGGTATTAAAGGCTGTCCCAGTAAACAGCAGAAAAATGGTGGCAATGAGGTGACGGCTATGCAGTGCATGCATTGATAGGTCTCTGCCCTCCTCTCTACAAAATAATGAGCTGTAAATGTTTAAGAGAAAGTAGTGATCTCATGTTAACAAACCAGCATTATAGTGTTGTTTTAAACTCAGATGTACTGCAATATATATATTTCAGTATGTGAGCGGCAAAAACAAGGCAAATCATCTGAAAAGCTATAAATCAGTCACTCATGCAGGAAGAGAGGGGAAGGGACTCAGAGTTTATTAAGTTTTTAAACTTTCAAATATGTAAAATTAAAAAATAAATGAAGTCCTTTTGCACAAAATTAACATGTTAATCCCCTTATTTCGATAAAATCTATAAATTATACTATTTCATGTTTTGCTTTATGTAAGGTTAGCTTGAGACATCTGTTATTTTTTAATGTGTTACAATGGTAAACAGGATTCTCTCATGATATTTGAGTTTTATCTGAAACTATTCTGATTCACAGGGATCATGTTATGAATACACAAATTAAAGCCCATTAGAAATAAAGCTTGATAAAAAATAATGACATTACTTTTTAGATTAATAATCAATAATTTTATCTTTCTAACTGTTTCATAAATATTCTGAAGAAATCAGGATGGTCAGTTTTAGATGCACAATATTTTCTGGGGAACGCCAACACCTCTCTTATTTTATAGTACCCAGTGTGATGAAATCAACTCTGTATTGTTGTAAAAAAGTTGTCCAGTTCTCTAACCTTTGGGTTACCAAGTTGCCTTCTATAAATTGGCTCAGCTCTGTTTTATTTTTATCAGGTCTTCCTTAACAAAAAGGGTTATTCTGCTTTTAATAATCAAACTGTTTTGAATCAGCTTGGCACATCTGTAAAAATATATGAACATCACAAACATCACCACACAGAATTTTGGTAGAATAGCTGCATTAAATGCTCTGGAAACAACACATTTGGGCATTTATGGCCAAAACTTTCTTTGTCTTATATGATTTAACATGTCATAAACAGAACATTAAACTAGAAAATTCAACTCTGGTCCAGTGTACTGAAAACTCTGATATGCCTTCCTTTTTTTACTGTTTGCTGTGCAGAAAGTGGCATTAATTTTCCTCAGTTCAGATCTTTAAAAAATCTTAAATTTGTTTTTATAAAGCATGTTGGAATCCTGCTTTGCTGTAAAATCATTTAAAAGTAGTTACCAGTAAGCAGCTTTTTGTCAGCGGTAGAACAGCTGAAAAACCCTCAGTCATAAAAATACACCTTAAAAAACATTAAAGTAAGAAACGTGTTGCTTACAAACACTTGTGGCAAAGTAATGTGAAACAATTTGCCACAACAGCATCTGAAATAATTAGAAGAAAATGTCTGTAAAGAAAGGACTTGTATCACTTCTTTTGTTATTTCACTTTGATTATTTTTCCTGTCTACAGAGAAGCCTGCACCAAAGCCTCGTGCACGCAAACCCAAACCAGCCCCGGCAAAACGGGCGCCTTCATCCTCCTCCGACAGCGACAGGTCCAATTTTTTTTCAAGACTTTATGCACTATGACTTAGATAGGAATTGTTTATTCTAAGATTTATTTTCATAAGAAAGCTTTGTATTTTAGCAGTGACAGTGAAACCGACCGCATCAGTGAATGGAAGAAACGAGACGAGGAGCGCAGGCGAGAGCTGGAGGAGCGACGGAAAAAAGAGGAGGCTGAGGAGCTCCGCAGGCTCCGTGAGAGAGAGAAGGAGGAGGAGGAGAAGAAGAAAAAAGACAAGGATAAGAAAAAAGGGAGCGACAGTGACGACAGCAGCAGTTCAGATGAAGGTGTAGATGATCATCCTCTAAAGAAGTCAAAGAAGCCCCCTCCACCCCCGATCCCTGCACCTTCAGACTCCGATTCTCCACCACCTGCTGAGGTACAGTAATAACATTAGAAATGTCAATACTTTGACTTAAAGTATGTGCATTCAGCCTGATTCAAAGGAGGTAATTTATTTTCCTACTCTCGTGAAAAGGCAAAGAAACCCCCCAAGAAACTTGATCAGCAGAAGAAGGCAAGAATAAAGAAAGAGAAGGAGAGAAAAGAAAGAAAAGAGAAAGAGCTAAAAGAGAAGAAAGCCAGACGGTCAGAGGAGAAGGCCAGAGCCAGGTGAGTGCACAATGGGGAATACACAACGGTATACAAAGCTCATTAGAAGAGCTTCATTAAGATTTCATGTACATAGATCACACAGTTTCCTCTCACCCCTTCTCTATCTCTCTCTCTTAGATCTAAGCCTGAAAAACCCAAACGCAAACCAGAGAGGCCGCCAGAGAAGAAAGTGGAGAAGAAAAAGGGTCAGTGTTTTATGTAGTAGCACAAAGTTTTATAAACACTATTCTTTTGCACAGCAGCTGGGTAGAGGTGTTAGTCTGTTGGAAACTTATTTGTTTGACTGAGACACTGCAACATGTATATTCACATCAGGATAACTTATATGGATTACTTAAACTTGGTTTGTTTGCTTTGCAGAACCATCGCCAGAAGAGAAGCTTCAGAAACTTCACACAGATATAAAGTTTGCACTCAAAGTGGACAACCCAGTAAGTTGCAGGAATTATTTTAGTTTCATTTTCCTTTCTTTCTCTGTGTTAATTACAACATGAAAACTGGATGAATTGTTTGTGTTCTCAGGACATAGAGCGGTGTTTACAAGCCCTGGAAGAACTTGAGGCAGTGCCTGTCACCAGCCAAATCCTCCATAAGAACGCTGAAGTTATTGCCACACTCAAGAAGGTGACATGTTTGTCCACTAATTGACAGTCCATGTTTTTTTCTTTATAACTTATCTTACTTAAAAGTAAAATTAAACTCATAGTTAAGGGTGTGATGAGACACTTGGCCCATGAGATGAGACGAGAAAGAGTATAAGAGTAGAAAATTATTTTATTCAAGTTAGATTCATAAAATGCAAAGATTGCCGGTCCATTTAGAAAAGTTTTGAACTACGAATCGGCTTGAACAGGATATCATTGCTTACATGTGGTTTATGTCTTGTCTAGCCATGACTCAAATATGCAGTTAGCAGCACTTCATATCAAATATTCATGCATGTTAATAGTGCGTCATGTCCTCATAATTTGACTTCCTGCTGCTACAATTCTCGTGGATATTGTTAAATTTGAAGGAACCTTACTTTTTTGAAAAACATTTTTTTAAATCTGAGTATAACAGACTGAAATTTAAAAAGCGGCATTGATTTAATTAAACTAGTTCTCATCCTCTATCAGGGATCATCACCATAAAAAACATTTAAATAAATCTGCTTGTAAATAAGATGTTTGCTGTAATCTTCAGGATATTTTTGCCTGAAATTGTTTTGTGGTTTGTTCATTTATTAGTGACTACACATCTCAGTTTTTTGAGCCGACAAAGCACTCTATGGCTGTTCAACTAAGTTAACCCCAGCAGTAAACAATAGGCTGTTATGTTACTCAAGTAAAGTTTCTGATTGATGAAACATGCAGCAAACAGCTGATAGAAGTGTGACAAACAGTTGTGTGATAAGTTGAGTGAAGTTGAGGCAGCAGGAGAGGAGCAGAAGTTGAGGAACAAAGTAATGATTTATTTTCTTTAGTCTGCTGGTGACATGTGGCTCAAGAAGTGATTCTGAGAGGTGATAGAGGATCGGCCGTGCTGTTTCTTTTCTTTTCTAGCCGCCACACAAACTATTTCAAAGTGTCAGGAGCAAAAGCAGCAGGAATCTTTAGGCAACTCTCGATTTGATTCGATCACGATTAAAATTCATAAGGCTACCATTTGCTTCTTAATCGATTACTGATGCATCTTGATGCACTTGTTTTTTCTTTTTTACATTTCTGTTCTCGCTGTGTAAAGCATAATAAAAAAAATTACATCTATGTTTAGAAAAAAGATATAAATTTAATTTCCACTATCCTCTAATTGAATGTGTGTGTAAACTGGAAATTTACAAATACACTGAACCAAAGGTAGCATCATCCTTTTCTTGTTACATATCTAAAATTACAAACCAAAAATGTCCTTTTCACAAATGAACAACTGGTAATCTAAATCTTACTGTTACGCTCTGTGTGTCAGAGTTTCACCTTATTGTCGATTATCGATTATTGGACATTTTGTAAATCAATTAAGAATCTTACGCCTTCACAACATGATGCATCTAGGAATCGATTTTTTCTTCCACCTCAGCTGGACCACTTCATGGCAGCTTCTGCTCTGCATCTACGCAGCCTGTTGACATTTTTACCTCAGCGAGAATTCTCGTACCGTTTTGGTCTTGCAAGATCCTGTGGCACGAGATCTTGTCACACCCCTCCTCAGAGTTGATATGACTGAAAAATATGCATTGGTGTTCCAATGAAAACTGTGATACAATGGAGAAAATGTGATCTTTAATTCAGCCATATGTTCATTTAAAGATTTTATTTTACATGGTTACTACTAGCTTTAGTACCTTGGTGTCAAATAACTGTAGGTATCAGTTTGATTTTTAATTTTCTTCCGTTTCTTTTTTCTTTACTCTTTGTTTTGTGTTGTTTTGGATGATTTAGATTCGAAGGTATAAAGCCAGCGCTGCAGTCATGGAAAAAGCTAGCGATGTCTACAACAAGTTAAAACTTCGCTTTGTGGGCAAGCCGGAGGTGGTAGTTAAACCTAAAACAGAGGATAAAGAACCAGAAGACGATGAAAAGCAGGCAGAAAACACAGGTAAGAAGCCACGACTTTCATCATGCATCCATCAGTGTGCTACGTAACCTCGTTTTTAAAAATTTTTAGAATCATATTAATCTAGATGCTCTTTATCTAGACTCCACTCCAGTGAATGGAGAATCTGAACAGAAAAAAGATGATATGGATGTCGAGGAAAAGCCAAAATCACCTGCCCAGGTGGAGAATAATGATGATGCTCCTTCAAGTCCTAACAGGTGAAGTTAACATGTGGAGCAGTAGAAAATATCTTTGCTCTCCATGTGTCACAGGGGATTTACATGATAAAGAACAGATCTGGTGATGGGAATCTCTCATTGAAAAAGGGCTATATTCAGGTTTAAAGTCTAAAGAACTATCAGTAAATGGTCTGTAAACACTCCATTAAGCTGGATAAAGTTGAAAACGCAAACTCATAAAGAATGACAACTCTGTCTGAATTTTAAATTTAGACTGTTGGGAAGTTTTAGCATATGACAGCTGTCACTATAACAATATAAAAGAACTGTGTACTTTGGCATTTAATTTTTTTCCCATCCCATCATAAGTTACTTCAAGTTTCAACTAGGGTTAAAGTGATTGTAAGGTGTCACAGTTAATCGATCCTAAAGGTGCTGAAACACTTTTTTTTACCTCCGCCAAGGAGGTTTTGTGATCAGGTGGGTTTGTTATTAGTTTGTTAGCAACATAACTCAAAAAGTTATGGATGGATTTTTTTTTTTTTTTTAACTTTTTATTTGTAGTTTTTTAAATAGAACAAGAGGCAGGCGTAATAAAACATTAAAAAAAAAAAAAAAAAAAAAAACCCAGATAATCATGAGGTCTTGGATTGGTCCAGACTAGAGGGCAGCAAAACTGCCTCATTCAAATGCAGAGTGCAAAACCTTGTGGTTACAATATACACATATCTATATATGTAAACACATACACTGATATACATATCCGTACAAACATACAAACACATGTGGCAGTTATCAAAACACCAGTAAAGCACTAGCTGGCCAAATAAAAGTTCCATTTTTCCCATCGTTTCTCTCCAAGCTCTTTTTGAAGTCGTATAGAATGAGTCATCTGTTCCAGAATATGCAGCTGTTTTACAATGCTAACAAAGAGACCAGCCGATGGACCATTTTTCTGTAACCAGCACTTTGTAATGGCTTTTTTGCTTGCAACAAGCAAGATTTTTAGAAGATAGGTATCATTACTATTGAGACCATTAGGAAGATGTCCAAGATAGAGGGATGTAAATGTTGTACTGATAGTAAAACCCAAAATTTTTGAAATAATTGCTGCTACCTCCTTCCAGAAGGACTGAATGAGGGGACAAGTCCAAAACACATGGGCGTGGTCAACCTCAGTCTCTCCACAATCCCTCCAGCAGGGAAGCTGGTTGCCTGTTTGCTTTGATCTCTGTTTAGGAGTAAGGAAAAAACGTATCAAGTTCTTCCAACAGAAGTCCCTCCATGTCCAGGAGTTTGTTGAAGATGACCGTGTCTCCCACGCTTTTAGCCACATTTCCTCTGTTATTGTAATGTCCAGTTCTTTTTCCCATCTTTGTTTAACATAATCCGTATTATCATTTTTAAGTAATAAGATACCTTTGTACAATTTACCTATGAGGCCTTTGTTGCTACTGGAATTATAAGCATCAATAAACAGCTGAACAAGTATTGGTGGTTCTCTTGTACCAGGGCCTTTCACCTTTTTACAAAAGTAATCACGGAGCTGTAAATATCTAAAAAAGTCAGCCCCAACTAGTCCAAATGACTGACATATGGTATCAAAACTGTTAAATTCCCCCTTTTTAACAATCTTACACAGTGAAGAGATACCTTTATAAGCCCATTCTCTAAATCTAAGATCTTGCGATGCCGGTGTAAAGTCTGGATCATACGCTGGCCATCGAAGTAGCTTAATCTCATTTTGGAGTTGAAAACTTTTGACTACCTCTGCCCATACTTTTAATGAATGATTTACCCATTTACTTGTTGTTTGTGACAAATCCTTTTCCCTCATTACATATCCAAGCACTGATTGAGTAGGTATATCCATCATGCTCAACTCCATATTCTTCCATTTCGCTATATAGGTTGGATTACACCAGTGTAAAAGGGGTCTTAATTGTGCTGACATGTAATAATCCCTTAAAGATGGAAGAGCCATGCCCCCCCTCTCTCCCGGCAGCTGAAGGGTGGTAAATTTTATTCTTGGTCTTTTCTTATCCCAAATGAATCGTGAAATATGTTTATTCCATTCTCTGAACTGTTTTTGAGGTATTTCCACTGGTAGTGATAAGAAGAGGTATAATAATCTGGGAAGAATGTTCATTTTCACTGATCTAATTCTGCTGCCGAAATCAAGAGGGAGCAAGCTCCAGCCACTGAGGTCCCTGTATATTTCTTTGTTAATGGGGTGATAGTTGATATTATACAACTGTGACAGGTCTTTGGGGAGGTTTACTCCAAGATATTTGATATGCGAGGAGTGCCATTTAAAGTTATATTTCGCCAAAAGTCCTTGTGATGGAGCATAATTAAATATCATGACCTGAGTCTTATGGACATTAAGAACATAACCTGAATATAGACCATATGTTTCAAGTCTTTTCATAAGTAAAGGCAGACCTGTATCTGGATCCACAAGCGTGACCAGAACATCGTCTGCGTACAGACTCACTTTATATTCTTCTCCTCCCATCATAATTCCTTTTAATTCTTTATCCTGTCGAATCATTTGGGCCAAAGGTTCAATAAACAAGTTGAAGAGGCTAGGGCTGGCAGGGCAGCCCTGCCTACAGCCCCTTTGCAAGGTTACAGAGTTAGAGAGACTACCATTTATCTTTATTCTTGCAGTAGGAGAGGAGTAAAGTACCTGTATGCATCGGATGAAATTCAGGCTAAAACCAAATCTTTTCATAACAAGGAAGAGGAATTCCCACCCGACGGAATCAAAAGCCTTTTCAGCGTCCAAACTCAGAATAATAGAGCTAATTTTTCCTTCATGTATTTTCTCAATTACATGTAATGCTCTTCTTATATTGTCTTGAGTTTGTCTATTCTTTATTAAACCCGCTTGGTCCTCATCAATTAACAGAGGCATCACTGCCTCCATCCTCTTTGTTAAGATAGTTGCATATAATTTATAATCTGTGTTTAAGACGCTTATAGGTCTGTATCCCCGACAATCCATCCTATCCTTTCCCTCTTTTGGGATAACCGATATAAAAGCCTCTCCCCAAGAGGGAGGGGGAGATCCCCCCCTCAATATAAAATTAAAGCATGCTTCTAATAAGGGAGTAGGTGATTTCTCATTGATTTATACCACTCCGTGGGAAACCCGTCTGTACCGGAGATTTATTAGAGTTCAAACTTGAGATAGCACTCTCTATCTCCTCTACTGTTATTGGTAGGCTAAGTTTATCGTTAGCTTCTTTACCTAGCATAGGAAGGTCTAGGGAGTTCAAGAACTCATTAATGGTTTGTCTATTTGGCTGTTCTGGCTGTGAATAAAGGGACTTGTAGTATGTCTCAAACACTTTTTGTATATCATCTAAGTTGCTAGAAATCTTATTTGTTGCCGGGTCTCTAATCTTATGAATGCAGTTGTTTGCTTGTTGTTTTCTAAGCCTCCAGGCTAACAATTTAGAAGCTTTTGGGCCTGCTTCATAATATCTTTGCTTCATAAACCTAATGTTTTTCTCAACTTCCTCGCTAATATTTTATCTATTTCCTGTTTCACATTTCTGATTTGTTGTGTTGTATATGGATCCTTATTAGTAATGCTCATTTTTTCTAAATCTCTCAGTTTTTCCTGCAATGTTAATAGCTTCTGGGTTTTAGTTTTTTTCAATAAAGCCATTCTGGCTATGATTTTCCCCCTGAGAAAAGCTTTGGCTGCGTCCACAATATACAAGGATTCACCTCCCCATTGTTATTATCCTGCATATAAAGATTTAGGTCTTTCACCATAGCATTTCTGAAAGGAGTGTCATTTAGCATTCCAGTGTTTAACCTCCATAGTGTTTTACGTCTGCCATCTAAATGTAATGTTAAGTAAACACCAGAATGATCCGAGAGAGGTCTCTGGCCTATTCTACAATCTTTCAGACGATGCATATCTTTTTTAAACATAAAAAAGTAGTCCAATCTCGAATAAGCCATATGCCGAGCAGAATAAAAGGTATACCCTGGGGATGATCCACGCATGGACCTCCACACATCAACCAATCCCAAATCTTTTAAAATCCTATTTATACGTTTTTCAATTGAGTTCCTCTTTCTTTTCCTATTAGTTGTGTCTAGGGAGGGGTTTAGAAGCATGTTAAAGTCTCCTGCACATATCAGGGTCCCAACCGCCTCCAAGCAATCAGGTTAAAGATCTTTTTATAAAAACAAATATCAGTCCCAGGAGGAGAGTAGACATTAAGCAGTGTCACTTCCTTTTCATCTAATTTCCCTTTTATAAGGACAAATCTGCCTTCTTTATCTCTTATTTCTGATAAAAATTCAAAGAGTTGAGTTTGAGATTAAAATGGCAACTCTTTTTTTCCATTCCTATAAGATGAAAAGAAGGTGTTTCTAAAGCCTGTTTTTTTCAATTTATCATGTTCGACATCGGAAAGATGTGTTTCCTGCCAGAATGCAATGTTTATCCTCTCCTTTTTTGTTTTAGATATCATTTTACTCCTCTTAATCGGATTATTTAGCCCATTAACATTTAATGACATTATATTATAATACTGGTACTGCATTTAAATATTTTTGTTTGTAATTTTACCACTGTGACCTTCCAGACCTCAAAAACAGAAAGGAAAACATAAGAAAAGATTCCTGCCGAACTATAATACAAAACAAAGAACTGTGCTTCCAACAAAATAGGTATTGTGTCACCTCGAACAGTGAGGGGGGATGGCCACGGGGTGGGGCCCCTCATCTACTAAGTAAAGTGTGTGGCTATTTATTTGTTGTCGACAGGTACCAGCCTCCACCGTTAATAAAGAAAAGAGCTATACATATTTCTATATACAGCCTATACAAATAAAAAGGGTAGGATAGGGTTATTTTAAATGTCACTGACTCAATCCCTGGTGATAGTAGAGCAGCCTCGAATCCAAAACAAAACGTAAACAAAGTTTTTTCACCATCATATTCACTCTATACAGAATAGTCCATGCCTCACTCATCCTCTACTGCTGCTCCCGGTTCCGTTCTACGGTATCCTTTCAGTTTTTCCCGAACCTGCCGCTGGAACCGGTCCTTTTCTCTCCGCCGTGTCGGTGTTCGGTCGTTTCCCACGGCAGAAGTCGAGCCAGCATCTCCTCCGTTACTGCTTTCTTCTTGGTGCTTTGCTTTACTTCACCCACCGTGAATCCTCGCTTGCGCAGGTCCTCTGCTGCTTGTGCCGCGCTGTTGTGCTGGACCGTGCCCGACTCATAAAAGATGCGGATTTTCGTCAAAGGAGTTTGAAAGCGTATTCCGTTTTCTTTCAGTGCCCTTTTAACTGGTATATATTCCTTCCTTCTGATCTGCACGCCTGCTGCTGCGTAATCATGATCGAAGTACACTCGTTTGTTTTGAACAAGTTCCTTCCTCCATGCCGTGTACAGTATTTTCTCTTTAACCGAGAACTTAAGGAACCGGACCACAATAGACCGTGGCGCGGCACTTGCGGGAGGTTTTGACGCCAAGGCTCGGTGAGCCCGTTCAATCCCCAAGTCACAGTCCGGGCCAAGATCAGCTCCAAGTTCTGACTTGATGAGGTTTTCCACAAACACTGCAACAGACGTGCCTTCAGCTTCCTCCGGGACACCATAGATCCTAATATTATTGCGCCGAGAGCGTCCTTCCAAATCTGCTACTTTATCCTGCATTGCTCGTTGATCACTCAGTAGCTGCGTTAAGGCATCTTTCACTCCGATATCCCACCGCTCCGTGTCTGCCGTTCTCCTCTCCAGCTCACCGATGCGTTTCACTGTGCCATCGATCTTGTTTGTTGTATCTTGTATCTTTTTATTGATTTCTGACGCGAATTCGTCCATTTGTTTTTTAATGTCCTCCCGAAAACACGTTCGGAATTCCATAAGATCGCTTTTCAGCTCGGCTTGGAGTGCTGCCATCCCCGTACATACTGCTTCACTCACCACCTTACGGATCGAGTCCAAAGTTTCGTTTTCAGTAGCACCACCATCTTGTTTTGCTAACCCCTCGCTAGCCATGACTTCTTTGTCAATTTCTCGCTCGGTGTAGGTTCTCAGCCCATATCCTCCCTTCTTGATTTTGTCCCCGTTCATTGTTAGGTCCGAATGTATCACTTTTAAATGGATTCGAGTTCTATATTAGGGGAAAACTCACAGCTGGTACCGGAGCTCTGTTTCTAAGCTGCCATACTGTGTAGGGCGCCACCGGAAGTCGTTATGGATGGATTTTGATGAAATTTTCAGGAAATGTCAGAAAAGGCATAAGGAAGAACTGATTAGATTTTGGGAGTGATACAGATCACCGTCTGGATCCAGGAATTTTTTAAAGAATTCTTCACTATTGAGAGATAGGGCTAATGGCGGAGGTCTGTGCTGTTACCATTTTACACCAGGAGATGGCGGACATGAGTAACTGCAATCCCAGCAGCATTTTGTGTGTGTTTCTATTCAAAGTTTTGGAGTTTATAGAGTTTGAAAGATGCACGCCAAATCGAGGAGATGAGTCGGAGCATAACACAGAGAACGACAGCGAATTGTAGCAAGAATACTCACAATGCTGGGAGGAATAGAGGAATATTTACCCTCTGCCATGACTTTCATTCGTCTGGTGAGACCATGGGTGAGACTGTTAGTGCATCTGTTCGCACCGGCAGGCAATGCTTCCACCATGTTAGTCCACCCATAGTGAAGCCAGTGCTTTGCCTCACCATGTTTCCGCTCCACCGGGGAGGGAGTAATCGGCGCATGGGGCGGATCCTGGATATTTTTTAATTTTTCAAAGGATTCTTCACTATTGGGAGATAGGGCTAATGGCGGAGGTCTGCGCTCTCCGAGTGTTTTTCTAGTTGTTTCTATTCTCACTTGCAAATAAGGGGGTGGAACATCATTTTTGGCACAGCTGCACGGAACCAAAACAGTGACATCAGCTGTGGTGCTTTAGCAGCCCAGCAGCTTGTTGGCAGCATAACTTCCTAGGCTACGCTACATTAGCTTTACTATGACAGAGGGACCAGGCAGTGAATATTTGTGTCCCCTGAAGAAATAAGGGAAGTTGTCGATGTGTGGGCATTATGGGGACAACACCATTGACCAAGGACTAATTCAAGATGACAGAGCCCATGTCTGCAAAACCAGATTAAAACAGTTTGGGCTAAGGTGACAGACAGCGTACAGCATGACATGCAAAAATAAACACAATAACTGAGGGATATTATGTGTGAAAAGTTACTAATCAAAACATTGAGTTGGTCTGAGATCAAATCTAAACGTAAAGGCGTTGTACTCTCCAGGACGTTGGATAGTGACTGTTTTTGTTGTTTCCTCCCATTTGTTTGAAGTAAAAATGTCAGACATTGAGGTTAATAAACCAGGTATGAAACCCTAACATCAGGAACATGCAGACTTCCAGCACGATAAAGTATTTAGTGACTGTAATTCAGTTTTTGACAGTCAAGAGAAGTGTGTCTTTCCTGTAAGTGGGAGTGGTGTGAGCACATTCAACAGACATGCCTGTAGCATACGAGTGCCGACACTGATGCTTAATATTTCATGGTTTTGAAACTTAATCTTATAAACTCTGCTTTTTATGTTGATAAAATTTGTCCTGGTGGTTAATAAAACAGTGTTGTGTTGTATATCAAAGTTAGAGTAAAAGTTGTCATGGCTTTAGACAGAGTTTAGGCAGATATTATAACTTTACTTTTAACTTGAAAAAATGAAGCCTTGTTGCCAACCACGACAAAGTAGATGTGAGCATGCTGCCTGCTTAAATGTACACGTTATCTATTCCCAGGGCTGGTTTTGACAAATGACATCTTTCTCATCAGGTTGAGCCCAGGCAGCCCTGCTGAACAGACACACACATATGAAGAGGCAGAAAATTCAATCTCTGCAGAGACAGAGCCACCTGCTGTAGAGAGCTGAAAGACCGTTTACCCCAGCTGCAGTGGACCAAGTGCTAAAAACGGTGACCTCTTTGTTTGACGTCATGCAGTGCTTGGAAGCCAACAACACTGCAACACACACCCAGAATTTTCTCCTCTATCTGTTACTAAGATGTTGATGTTTTGGACTTTTTGGAGTACGATGATATTAAATCAGAAGAGGCCCTGCTGCTCAATCAGTTTGGTCTGATATTCATAACAACAACAAGGAGAAGCTTACTAGTTTGATAGATTGTGGCACTGCGTGAACCCCTTCTGTTTCTGAAATGTACTTTTTCCTTTTATACGACACTCGGCCCGTCCTGGACCCTGAACCCCCCCCCCCCCCCCCCGCTCCTGGCTACTTTGTCTTTCTACCACATGAACTCCTGTTTTTGTCTCTGACATTTTTAGCACTTCTAACCAGAATTTATAGTGGGGGGAAGTATGAGATGAAATGTTGATGATTCTTGTTGGGGAAATTGGGCAGAATTTTTTTTCACTTGAAGATTTTGTGGTGCCCTTGCATCTGTTGGCTTCGTAATTCATAAAGCCTACAAAACATCACAAAGGCCTCTTGACTGTGTGTATGGCATTGTGAGATTGGTTAAATACAAGTTGTGAGTCTTTTATGTTAAATATTTTTTAATTATCTGATCTTCATCCAGTTAATCCAGTCTGAAATGTAAAGCCATTAATTAATTCAATTAAAACTGTTTCCAACTGGGGGTCCACCCACTTTTTTATAGCCTTGTTTGCAAATACTTGCATCTACAGTTGACTGAAATAGTAATAATTGCCGTGGAGTTGGACACCTGCACTCTAGTCTCCTCATAGTGTCTGCTTTCAGTAGCTTGCATGATATATGGAGTAACTGTACAGATGAACTGCCCTTAAAAGCTATTGAGATCTCATGTAGCTGCAGCATATTTGCCATTTTCTGTTATACACATACAACAGGTGTTTTTAGTGCTATGTAAATTGGAAAAGCATTTCTATCACTGAGTTGAGACTTTAATAAAAAATCTCAGCATGGCTTTGTTTTTCTGGATTTATTATAGATTTGTAAATACATTTCTGATGGTGCATGAGTAAAAAGTTGCTGAAGCAGCAATTAGAATCACAATTTATGTTGTTAATTTTCTTGTGTGGAACTTTTGATTTGTGTCAATTCAGGGTTCATGTGCACAAAGCGGCCTGCTTTATCTGTGTAGGATTTTTTTAAAGTTAACTTTTTTAATAGATGTATCGTATACAAAAAGTTTAGCAGTGAAAGTTTTTAAAAAGGCTGTTAAAGCGGTGTGGTGTTGATCACTTTGACACTAACCCTCTGGGACACCACACAATATAAAACTTCATAGAAGTAATCAATCTTTATGCTGATAGGCTTGTTTGCTTTTTGTGCTCATAAAGATGTAGCAGTATTAATATCAGTCTGTTTCATAACCAAATTAAAGCTCTGAGCTTTAACATCCAACCCTGCATCCTCATAAGTGGACGTTACATTCCCTGCACCATTTCTCTTAATTTTGCATAACTTAGACCTGTTAACCTCGTTCGTGGGCACTTTGTCTTCCGTCTTTAAGTCACCAAAGCACACTGCAATTGTCATTCTACATTAAAGGTGGCTATCATTCCTACCGAAATGTTATACCGATAGTTGAAACTTGTTCTTCTATGCTTGGTAATGATTAGAGTTTGCAAATTTGACACATTTTATAAATAGTTACAAGCTACATCACTGCTAAACAGCAAGTGCTCCTATGAGGACACTGGGACTTGGTTATTGTTTTGTTGTTCAGTATAACTTGGGAAGGGTTTTGAATGAAACCACCAGTTTTCAGGTAAAAGTGAATAAAAATGATTTTGCACCATTCTGCCAAATAGACGACTTTGCACCTAATAGGGTGAATGTCCCATGTTTAGCAACACAATTGAGTCTTCATTGTCTTCATATGAGGGCATTTTTAAAACTACGTTAAAATAAACTCTTATTAACAGATTTGGATTTCCAATATAGTGAGGAATTAAAGCACAGAATGCATTTCTAATATCTATTCAACACACTTTGTTTCTGTTCTCAAATTGTCACTGTCATTCAACAGTTCCTTTTTTCTGATCAGGGGACTAGACCTTTAATTCTCTGATTCCCATATGAGAGTCTCGGATAATACTCAAGTCAGCTGACTTTCGACGCCATTTTGTCAGCCATTTCCTACACTGATCCATTGCCAGCGTCTCTGCACAGCACAGGACGCCCCGTCTGGCCTCAGCTTCATCTGCCCGGGCTTGGTAAACAGCAGCCGACCCTGCACACACGGTCCCGGGTTGATGAGACACGGCTTGGAGGGTCGTTCGGCACCCACTAGACCCTCTGGAAGGCGCTTGGCCCCGCGAGACAGAAGCCGTACAAGTCACAGGCAGCCATGGCTTTGAAGATTGTCAAAGGGAGCATCGATCGGATGTTCGATAAAAATCTTCAGGATTTAGTACGTGGCATTAGGAATCACAAGGAAGATGAGGTAAAACGATCATCGAGAAAACACTGTCACCTGGAATATTTTTCGCCTCTTACTCATTTGTGTTTTTCTTGCTCCACACGTATCCCCGTTACCGTTATCACTGACTAGCTAGCTAACGTTAATAGCTAACGCTAGGCAAATTAACGTAAGCGTTTGGTAGGCTGGTCAGCTAACGTTAGCGCGAGCTCAGTCATTCAACCGCTAGCTAACAGTTATTCAAAACAGAAGCTAGTGCACCCGATAGATAGCTAATTTGACGTTTGTCAAGTAACAGGTTATAGTGTTCACTCTTGTGCGAACTTTGTAATTATTATCAGCGCGGTTTTAAGAGAGGAGGGTAATGAGGCGTTGTTAACGACAGCTAGCTAACCTGGTTAACTGTCACCCAGTTAGAGGAAGCAGCAGTAAGAGATTACTCTCCTTTAGAACCAGTAATCATACCAGAAGCAACGGCGTATATCGGTCTTGAAAGAACTAGCACATTAGTCATTTACTACATTAAAGAAGAGGTTATGTAGAGAGAAGAATGAAGGTAGTCGTTATAGATGAAGGTTATACAATTCTCTCTGTTGAGGGCAGCAGAATCACATCACTATTGTTTGGATGGAGTGATTTTCTGATGTACAGGCCTAACTTATCCACCTGAGTAACTTAAAGATGGAAAATTGACTGGTTGAAACCCTAGGTGTTGGTATTAAAATGGTATCTTAGTTGTATAATGATGTGAATTGACTCAGCCAGCCTCTATGTTGGTGCAAACATCTCCACCAAGCTGATGTCATCCCTGTCACAGCTCTGTAGTGATGACAGTCATCACAACAGCACCCAGACCTGGGTGGAAAAGGGTGAAACAAGCCATTAGAGGGCACTGTTTGGGGACAGGTTTCCATCTTTCACTTCTGCCTGCCTTTCTTCAAAGTTCTGCTTTGTCTAACCTTGTTCCTACTCTGAGTTAAAGCTTGGATTGGATGGATGTGCTTTGCAGGATTAGAATCAATGGATGGTTGTTGCAAAGAGCCACAGCACTGTGCACACCTGTCTCCAGCTCTAGGTCTGGTGTGAAATGTAGAGGGAGGGTGTTTAACCTGAGGGGCTACATTCGTGCTTGATTTTTCTCACAGCATGGCAGATTGTGCTGCTACTTTCTAACATGAACAGGCATTTACAAACAGCATCAAAACCTGCAGATCTGACCACATGTGCACACATATTGCACAGATACTTCACCAACGAGTCTTAATGTTAAGGAAACCCTATATCTTGTTAAAGCCTTCAATCCTTGATCTCTTGATTCGATGTATGGGCTAAGCTGTTCACCAGTAGTAACCCAACCTGGGCTGCCAGGATAATGTGGTGGTTGCCCAGTCAACAGTGGACAGTTTGCTGAAATATTAATACGTTACGTGTGTGTGCATGCCGGAGTGTGTGTTGACTTTTTCCTGGCTAGCCCACAGTTTCTCATCCACTGCATTTGTTTCTCACATGTGTGTCTTTGCATACTTCATTCATCCACTCTCCCGCCCATTTTTTCCCAACAGCACATTAAAGAAACTTTTGAGATTGCCCTAAGTCTAGTTCTGTGTAATTACCAGTAAGAATTAAAGGCTGATGTGTAATTGGCTAATACTGAGCATGAAGGAGTATGGGTCTTGTAGTCCTATTTGTGCTTAGCCAGCATCAGAGCTGAAAGGTTGACCTTGTTGGCCCATTTGCAACTATTTCAGTTATTTCAATGAGTTCTGAATTGTTCATTGAAGAAGGATGAGTATGATGGGGAAGTGAGTCTGTGTGGAGATCATGTGTTGAATCCCTCTAGCCATGCCAGTCTTGGCAGTAGCAGTAGCAGCAGAGCTCAGCGCCCCCCTCCTCTACCTCCTCCTGTCACTGTGCTGTCTCATGACTGCACACACATGACCAGCACACACTCTACAGAGCTATATGTGTGTGTGTTTGTTTTGCAAGGTTGCTACTCTCAACAATGGCTGACTGATTACTCTTTCTAAAGGTGTATCTAAACTGTTTCTCCACTCTTTAATGAAATGCTTCTTCTGCTGACTATCTCAGGAAATTTAGCACTATACAGTAGAAAGGATCATGGGAACAGCCATTACCTCAGTCAGTCATTCATTCAGGCGTAAGGCTCTAGGAAACACTCATTTGCTAAAAGAACCGGTTGACCAACAGTGCATAAACCAACCTGTGTGTTAGAACTGTGTAATCACTTTGATACTTTTTAAATCTTAACTAATTTATTGCCCTGTAAGCAAGAGTGGTATATTCCAGCAGTAGTGTATTGCAGCCTTAAGGCCTTGGGTGAAAACATCATCATAGGCAAATTATATAGTTTATTGCAAGTCAGTTTTGGCCATTAGGGAACAAAATGTTCTTGCTGTATTCGCAAAAGGTAGGTGCCATAATCAGTTTGAAACATAGGGTTGTGATGAAACCAGCATTTTCAACGTCGACACAATTCTATTTGAAATAAAACAACACCCATAATGTGTTATTTCTTAGTTTTAATTTAGGGATGCACAGACTCATCACTTAAACATCAGTAAAAGCCGATATTGGCCCTATGGACAAGCATCAGCCATCAGCAAATTATGATATCAAACCGATATCAGTAGCCAGTGTTTATCTGTTATGTTCAATCAATTTAATGCAGGCAACGCTTCTACCTAATTGCAGAATCTAATGAGAGATTTTCATAGGTCAGAAGAAGCCACCTCCTGGACAAACTCTGGTCTGTTTTCATGGTCAAACACAAGAGAAAATGCACCACCAAATGAAATACTGGAAAAACATTGGTATTAACAACAAATAAGAGCAACCGTTACAGGTACTTTGCCCAAATGATGCCAGTCCTGCCCCTTTCTGGGTGACAACCTTCCTTATGAATAATGGCAAATAAGATGTCGTTGCTGATTTTTAAAGCTTAAAATACAAAAACTGTACGGTTTAACCATTATTAAGAGCCCAAATTTAATGGCCATTGAGTTAAACAAAAAAACCACAACTCTTCTGAACAGGGACTTTCTCTGTAAAATTTTTATACAAACAAAATTACAGATGTGCATGAGTGTCTGTTTTAGACTCTCTCTGGAGATGACCAGAGATATTATAAACAGACGTCACAGGGTTAATGCCTGTATTTTAACCTTATGAAATGAGTTGGATCTTAACTTTTAAAATGTCAATAAATGAGTGAAAGATCTGTTAACAGGCAGACAGACAACATCTCCCACTGTCACAGAGGGATCACTTGCTTAAAGTTCATGGGATCACAATACCAGTCCAGTGTAAATTTTGTAGACTAAAACTTGACTAAAAATGTTGGTCGGCAGACTTTTTTTCCCTTGAGACAGATTAAACTCAGACTAGCCAGACATAGATCTTTGATGACCAGAACTGACAAAAAGTAAGCTTAGTTTTTGTCAGGATGACTAAAGGGAGACCAAAAGTTAATCAAGTTTTTCATCAGACATCCAAAATCCATGGTATTTCTCCACTGTGGGCAAATCTGTCAAAATACTATGCATCTGTAGCTCCTCTGCCTCTCAGAGGTAGAAAGCAGAGATCTCAGGTTTGGCAGGGTGTTTAGAACAAAGTACCATAATTTGGTACCAGATTTAAGCAAGAGACTAAATACTTGGGTGAAAAGTAAAGACTAAAATGAAAAGATGTTTATGGAATAAAGCTAGACTTGAATGTTTTTGACTTTTTGTCGACTACAATTATAAAGGGTAGAAATGACTAGTAAAATGTGATGAAAACTAAAAGGCATTTAATCCAAAGACTGAGACTAAAATTAAAAATAGCTGTCAAAATTAACACTGCACCATTGCCACTTAAGTTTGTCTCCAAAGCCATGGGGCTTACCTTTTACTCTTCTTTGTCAGTTTAGAATGAAACACATAACATAAGGGGTTGTCTCTTGTTTCTTTTAAAGCATAAAATGCAATGCAATACTATTTAATTGCATTGTCATGCCCAGTTTTTTTAATCTACCACCATTCAATTTCTTGGCTTCTTTTCACCCAATTGGGGGCGTGGTCATGCAGAGTGTTGAGCAACATTGCACTGCTCTTATCAATTGGTTGAAATGTTATTTCAAAAATAAGCATTGGCTTTTATCTTCACGATTGTTGTACTTCCAATGAATTCAGAACGCAAGGAAAATTCCCTCACACTGCTTTAAATGCACAAATACATGGACAACTTGTGCTCTGATCCATTCCTCTCCAATGCACTGTCCTAAGCGTCTGCACTTTTAGCATCTTTTGATCATTAAAGCAACAGACATTGTATCAAGGAATGCACCATATTGGATTTTTGACAATATGTACAAATTTATTTTAGTTGATACTGATGTCCGTGCTGCTGAATAATTAAGTTCAGAACTAAAACTTTAGTCCTTAAAAGTTCACTTTAAAGTTTAAAGTTGAACCAAAATAAACAAAAACAAGATTCTGTCCTTAGAACACACTTTAAAGTTTAAGGAATGGGGATTAACAAAGAAGAACACTTCAGCTGATGTAGGTATGTTGGTCCTGCCTAAAACTCCACAAAATTATTCATACAAATGACTGGTATTCACAGTGAATATAAGCCGATATTTACAATTCATTTGCTGGTCTTAGATATCTGTAGAAATTCTCTCTGCTCATAATGATAATTAACTTTTTAAGCTGACATCTTCCGATACTGATTTCACGGTGATAATATCATGTACCCTATGTGTATGATTTTAAAACACATGGTTTCAAATAAGTGTAAAGAATTTTGACAGCTTTATAATGTGCCATTTTAACAGTCCTGTTAATATAGCTGTGGGGTATTTTTAGTCCCATGTCCAGTTGCTGACTTTAGATTTGACATAACTTTGAATCTTGTACCAACAACACAACATGAGAATGCTAACAACTTCAGTGTGTCTTCAGAGGAAGATTTTTTTTCATGAGTATATTTAGAGATTAAAACTGCATTAAGATTTGTTAAAGTTTAAGAAGAAGGAAGGTGCTGCCTGACTCAACTTGGACTTAAACCAACAATCCTTCAGCTCCACCTTTGCTGTCTGACAACAACAACAAAAACAAGTAGACCAGGATTCTTTTTTCCAACTAGTTCCTGGTGATTGGTAGCAGCCTCTCTCTCCAGATATGACTCCTCCACCTTGATCTGATCTGGTGTCTGTTTTTTTGTCCTCTCCTCTGTCTGCCCTCAGGCCAAGTACATCTCCACATGCATCGATGAGATCAAACAGGAGCTCAAGCAGGACAACATCGCCGTCAAAGCCAATGCTGTGTGCAAGCTCACCTACGTAAGATCTCTCAACATTCTCCACTGATTCATTGACACTGTTTGTCTATTGTTTCTAGGTGATAAACTGGCATGAATGTAGATTTAAAGATTTAGAAATACCTGAGCGACACTTTTCTTTTGAAAGGTATATGTCTGCCTGTTTTATTAATAACAATGACTGATGCTCTTTATTGCCTGAGGATTTTTGAGGTAAACAATTCCATTTTCAACAATGAAGATTAACCAAAAATGAAGATAGATAACAAAATATATTACCATTCTGACGAGCAAAGCCAAGTATGAGATTAACTACATCATGCTTAAAGGGATACTTCAACATTTTGGCAAATTCGCCCATTGCAATAATTCCTGTAGTCTTAGTAATAGGTTTGTTTCCTTTAGTTGTCAGTGCAAGCTGTTTCTAGATCTGGGGGGAATGTACAGAATCAAGAATAGCACATATCCAATGCATTTATTACCCCAGTATGCCACAGAGTATCAAATACATAAATTGTATGAAATACAATTTACTGACTGAACAAAAATAAATATTCAAGGGCCGAATCATTTTTTAGTAAAAGGTCAAAGCGTACTATATATAGTCCAGTCCTACATTTAGGTTTAGGAGGCCCTGATGCAATTGGCATTTGTGCACTCTTTTAGAGCTTTTAGTTCAAATCATTTAGCCACTCTCTACTCTGTAGGGACAGTGCAAGGCCCCTTTCCTGCATTTGTCCACCCACATCTCTCGCTCTCTCTTTTTCTGTGTTACAGCTTCAGATGCTGGGCTATGATGTCAGCTGGGCCGCTTTCAACATCGTTGAAGTCATGAGCTCCTCCAAGTTCACATACAAGGTAAGACTGAGATATGAAATGTCTTGAAAAGATCAGGTTTCTGTTGGTATGATGTGGGGACTGCAGTCTATGATAATGTGTGGACTGACCAGGAAGTTGATGATTGATGATACTGTGTTACAGTGTTGGGCAGCGTTACTTTTGAAACTAACTTGTTAGATTACTGCGTTACATACTGAGAAAATTAATTTGTTACATTGTTGCGTTACCTACTCCCAAAACTAACGCATTAGAGTACTTTTGCGTTACTTAATATTAAAACCCTTTAGCCACTCGTTCCACTTGGCGATTGTAAAAACGACAGATAATGACCGCATGTCTGCATTTGAATGTGCAGACTCTAATGCCAATGGAAAGGCTAATTTACGGCCACTAATCTGTATCTCTGCAGCCTGAGAAAACCGCTAACAGACAGGAAAACCTTTACAGCTCTTTAACATGCTCACAATCTGACCACAAGCTGAGCAGAGGCAGATAGAATCACTCAAACGCTATGCGTAATAACCGCGCGTAATTGGAACAGCTTAACAGCTGATTCAATGAAAGCAAATGGAGCTTTTAAACTTGCGTTTCACCAGAATGGTGTTCTTGTCCCTTTCATCCAAAAAACTATCATAATGGGGTTAATTCCACAGTGGCCTGCTATCCTCTCTGTCATCTCAGTGGCTCAACAAGCTAACAGTGTACGCGTAATGGCACAGAATGTTTACCTTCCGCTGGCACGTGCCAACGTGACTACAGGAAGAGGGAAGGACAAACAGAGCAGATGCTTCAAGTAGCCTCTTTTTTCTTTCTCTCTTTTTGAAGCCACGGAAGAGAGGGGAAATTTGGGATTTTTCTTTCAGTAATTGATTACTTTTATGAAAATGTAGCTAATAACGGGATTACTTGAATTGTAAAACTAACGTGTTACGTTACTCGTTACTCCAAAAAAGTAATCTGAGTACTCTAATGGATTACTTTGTAACGCGTTACCCCCAACACTGGTCACAAACTCCCCTTTTCTGCATTATTGAAGTGAATTCCTCCACAAATATACTCCCCCCAAAATAGCACAGGTAGTTGCAGGAGATTTATCTATTGTGGAGGTAAATCTCCACAGAGCTTCTGCCTGAAGATGAGTGTTTGTGAAATAAACAGTAAGCAGGTAGATAGTTAAAACTGGGCACAGTATCTCATTCTTACTTTTAACTTCTCCTCCTATAGAGGATTGGCTACCTGGCGGCCTCGCAGTGCTTTCATGAGAGCACGGATGTTATCATGCTGACGACCAATCAGATCAGAAAGGTTTGTGATACTGTAATCATGTGCACCTGATTAATTTCTCTTAATTTATCCCTGAGCTGACAGTTAGTTACTGTTTCTGATGGACCGTTTCTATTTGTTTTCCTTCCTCTTAGGATCTCAGCAGTCCAAATCAGTACGACACAGGTGTTGCTCTGACTGGCCTCTCTTGTTTTGTGACCCCCGATCTGGCACGGGACCTGGCTAATGATATCATGACACTGGTGAGGCACAGAGAACACATTGTGGATTTTTGTGGCTGCAGCCATTTTAACCTTTTTACTTATTTTTGTCTCCCTCAGCTCTTTGCTGTCATTCATTGTTTTAACAGTTTGTCTCTCTGCTGTTTTCTTTTCCTCACCTGTAGATGTCTCACACTAAACCTTACATCAGAAAGAAAGCAGTGCTGATCATGTACAAGGTGTTTTTGAAGTACCCAGAGTCCCTGCGTCCAGCTTTCCCAAGGCTTAAGGAGAAACTGGAGGATCCAGACCCAGGTATCAGCAGAGACATAGCACTCTGTTATAGCCGTGAAAGAAGAGAGAATTGTGTGCTAATTCTTCAGGCATGCTTAATTTTGGTCAAAAGTGCTTTCTCCTTCTTCGAGGTTGCTAAATGTTAGAATCTGCTGGCTCTCCTGAGGAAGGGCATTCTCTGTCACCTGATCCCAGTGAATTATTCAGCAGCTAAGAATATAAGATTAAGGAAGCCTCATTTGTTATCCTGCCACAGTTGTCTGGGAATGTGCAGCAATTCACAAAACTTTCTCTGTTGCACAGGCAAAAGCATCCCACTGGTTGTTGATCTGGCTGTATGGCATTTTAACCAGTGATGACACTGATATGGCAGCAGACCATTATTTGCTGGTTGGAGATTGTTGTAAAAGCTCATATTTGAAAGACATTCCAAAAGTGATACAAAAAGAGAAGAAATGTACCTCCCATGCCTGTAATTACTGTCATTTGTTTCTGATTAGTTTTTTGTATTTTCTCCTCTTCAGGTGTCCAGTCTGCAGCAGTAAATGTTATCTGTGAGCTGGCTCGGAGAAATCCCAAAAACTACCTGTCTCTGGCCCCTCTTTTCTTCAAACTCATGACCTCCTCTACTAATAACTGGGTTCTCATTAAGATCATCAAGCTGGTGAGTCAGGACACAGGAAACTGCCTATATAGAGATCCTATACAGGTGCAAGAATTACACATGTGGCATTATGTGCTTAAACACTGTTCACAACCAAGTCCAGTTGTTCCCCCACCAGTTATTAGAGGTGGCAGCCTGCCACTGCAACATGACTCCCAGTCATCCCAAATAACAGGCACAGAGTACTTATGTATTTTAATGTGTGTCATTTACTTGTTTAGTTTCAACAGAGCATGAGCATCCTTTGTGTTCAACAGTCCTGTACACTGTCTCTGCTCTGCACTGCTTGTGTGTTCCAAGGGCAACTTTTCGTTTTTGACACGTTCATACTAACTTGCACATTTCCTTTATTGTCTGTGTCTGACTCAGCATCAGGATATGAGTTTTTTCTGAGCTTCCACCTAAAGAGGTTAATGGTGTTTCCTTTAAAAAGATGTTCATCTGAAACATTCATGATACTGAAACACAAGTGTAGACCAAAAGAGGTATTTTAAAAATCCTAACATTTTGATTCTGTCTAAGAAAATCCCCTCTGTTTGATGATCTGGATGGATTCTTAGTGGCTTATAGTTATAGCAGAGGGATGATGAATCACTGATGGGGATCTACTTTTATTAAAAGACAGAGCACGGTGCTATGCTGCCTCAAAAAGCTTTTCTCATCAACAAAGGAAAGATGGTGTACATCCTTGGAAAATTTTCTAACTGTCTCTCTGACTGTCCTTGTTATTCCTTTTCTTTCATCAACATACCCTGTAGTCCTGCTGCTGACAAAATTGACATTACATTCCTGCCAGTGCTAATTTTAACAAGCAAGGCCAGATCTAGACTTTTTGGCTGGTGTGCCCATGAAGGGGCCCTGACTTATGCAGCATTGGTGACATAAAGTTTGTGGGCACACACAGGGTCAGTGTTAACCTTGCTGTCCTCACCAGGCATGCCCACAGATTTGGCTGGACCCCTGACAAACACAGAGAATGGGCCCTTCCAAGTTACTTAATTTTGGAGTTGAAAATTGTGTCAAAGTATCGTTGGGTTCTGATGTTAAAATCATGTATTTGTGCCACTTTTTAACCACTTTTCCCTCCCACTCTTGGCTCTGTTGTTTACCATTTCTCATCAATTTGTTTGATGCTTGCTCATTTTGGCCCCCTTTTACACATTTTTGCCTCTGTAGACCCTTTTTTGCCACTTTTTACTCCCATTTCACCACCTTTTCCACCCATTTCTGCCTATTATAATTGCATGCACAATTTGTCATGCACATTTTTGTGTATTTAAGCCCATTTTTGCTACTTTAAAGTTTCTTATGCTAATTTTAAAATCCCTTTTCACCAATTTTTGTCATTTCTTAGCAATTTTAATTCTTTTTTTAAGAAAAGGAGTTTACATTTTTAAGAAAGCTATACACTACGGCACAAATGAATAAAAAGTATTTGTTGCTTTTATAAAAGTGGTTATATGGTTATCATAATTGAACTTTACAATGGACCATGATTTTTCTGACCACCATAGGCTCCCCATTTGGCTTGGCCCCTGAAAGCTCCCCCCTTTAGTCCCCACCAATCATGTCTATTTTTAACATTAAAGTGTCTAAAGTATGTGAAGCTATATATTAATTTCAAATGTTATGGGTTATCCTAAATGCACTTTTAACAGTTGAGAAACTATGTGAAATTTGTTCCTTCCCCCACCCACCCACCAGAGAAAGCATAATTGGAGTATTACAACCACTTGCATTCCATAATAAGTTCTTTACCTCTTTATTTGAAGCCCACCTCCAGTCTCAGTGTTCCCCCCAGGTTTTCAGCTTTAGGCGAGGGGGGGGGGGGAATGAGTGCAAATGGGTCTGACATCTGATAGATTTAACAAATAAATAACCAAAAAATTATTTAGGAAACTGTTGATTGTAACATATAACATATTTATAATAGGTAATGTATTTTGGTAAATGTTCTTTATGGTGATTGAATGTCCTCCACTGACTTATCTACTCATTTTCTCACTCTTCACTATTATTATTCACACACATTGCATGTCTTCATCTCCTCCTGTTGTTTTGTCAATACTCTTGAGTTTATAAAGTTTGAAGAGCTTCTGTCGTATTTAAGAGCGTTAATAATGGTCATAAATATCGCCAATAGCGTCAGGCGCTATGAGAAACATGCACACGAGGAATAAAAAGACAAAAGGATCATCCTCCAGTTTGTTGGTCCCTGATAATTAAATGTCAAAATGATCGTCAGGTGACCGCTCAGTCTGTATAGAAACTGATCCCCTCCGATATTCACGGCTCACCTGCTCATACACACCTTTGAGGGACCGTGTGTATTTCTGCCTGCTGTGGTGAGCAGATCAAGAGGGAGTTGGTGCGGACATGAGCTCAACCCTTGCTGATTTTAACGTTTCCCACCAGTTTGTCAGTTTACAGCGTGATATACAGGGGATTGCAGGACTTTCCTGTATTACAAGTGTCAGACTTGTTGCAAAAATTTAATAAATTGTGCGCAATTGCTGCAACCTTGCGCCAAAATCCAGCGCTCGTTTAACTATCTCAGACGTAAAACAAGGGGGGCATCGGTTCATTCACAACTTTAAAGGATAAATCAGTTGCATTGGAGAACTCTCTTGTCATGATAATAAGTCAAAACATCCCAGCAAACATTAGACCCCAGCTCTGACACCGGGAGGAGGGGGGTGCAGCTCTCTGGTCAGTGTGGGTTTGCTCTGCTCTGATCATGGAGTCAGAGGGAACGAGCAGAAATTAAATACATTCTTGTAAACAAGATAAATAAAATGAGGCTATTTAGTTTGTTTAGTAAATGGACCAGCTCTATTGGAAAAATGTGCTTAAATGACTTCTGTTGTGATCTGGCGCCATATAGAAGATACAATTAAATCAAATTGACACAATGTTCAAGGGGGGCGGGGGGTGCTGTTTGTTGGGCGGGCGCCCCCCTAATAGAATGGTGGGAGAAACACTGAGTCTCTTACAGTTGCTACAAGTTGGTACAACTGGCAGAACTCTACACCTCAATCAGTGGAAATGGACAGAAAGCATGTTTTAAGTGTGTTACACTTTCTTTCAGTTTGGTGCTCTCACACCTCTTGAGCCACGTTTGGGAAAGAAGCTGATTGAACCTCTGACTAATCTCATCCACAGGTGAGATGAAGTCCCTCCATTATGACCTTTTTCACGTTCTCATCCCTCAGATTTATAATGATAATAATCTGATATTTCTCTCTCTGTTTCTTATTCTGTCTTTATCTCTTACAGTACCTCTGCCATGTCTCTGCTGTATGAATGTGTCAACACTGTTATTGCAGGTCAGTTCTGGTATTCTGTGCATAATGTAACAAATCTGTTTAGTTTAAAGCTTTCTACCTTAAAAAAAAGCAAGCAAGACCATCAGCAAAAACATGGTCTTTCATAGTTATTTATTATGTCTATAAATGCTGATGTGGGGTAGGTGTCAGACAACAGCCCTTATCTTATATTTTTATGTTGACATGTAAAAGAGAAAACTTTCAGTAAGACATCCCATGATGGCAATCAGCAAGAACCAGAGCAGTTTTATTTTAAAGCTCAATGTAGTCTACAGGAAAAAGCAAAGAAATCCATTGATTAACAGTTGTTTCTGCAATCATCACAAGGTATTTCTACAGCTTGCATTAGATGTGTGATATGGCAAATTAATGCCAAAAAGTAAAGGAAAAATATTTAAAATGTGGAAAAAACTCTTTTTTAAATAAATTCCTTTTCTTCAAAGTTGCATCCTCACAAAACATTAAGTTCCCACCAAAATCTAACAGCTCGTGTGTCCTGTATTGCAGTGTTGATTTCCTTGTCCTCTGGGATGCCAAACCACAGTGCTAGTATCCAGGTAAGCCCTTGAGCTCCAATTTTCCATCTGCACTTTGATGTGGTCAGATGTTAATCATAACCCTTTCCACTCCAGTTGAACATTAATGCATGCTTTCATCAGAGACACAGCAGCTACCAGGCAGGCTAACAGATTTCACAAAGCTGCAAAATGTGTGAATATCCAAAATAGGCTCCATTCCCCCAACTTTAATTTCTTGATTTTTTTGTTGCATTTTAATCTTTTGAAGTGTGCTTGTATGACAAGACTGAAACTGGTGTGGAAAGGTTTTCAGTGGTGTTAATGTCTGTTCCCTCTCTCCTCCTTCTCTCTCTCTCTCTCTCTCTCCCTCTCTGTCGCTCTCTTTTTCAGCTCTGTGTGCAGAAACTGCGAATCCTGATAGAAGACTCGGACCAGAACTGTGAGCCCTCTGTCAATGCCTGCAGTGTGTCATTTTCTCATTGTCTGCGTGTTTCTGACTATGGAACAGTCCACCCTTGTAGAAGACAACACCTTAGAGCCCCTGCCTCTGGATAACTCGAACACCACTACCTTCTCATTCTTGATTAACTGGCCTGTCTAGGATGCCAGTTCACTTAAGTCATATTTAACCCTATTCAAATGAAAAAGGGTTTGTTGTTCTATCTGAAATGGGGAAAAGTTGACCTTTTGCTTTTCTCAAACAGAGGGCTCTTGGCTCTTTGAATACACTCCCTAAGGCACATCCAGGTGGAGATGGTAACATTTACACATTCGAGTTATCTGGACACCCATACATAGATTGTTGTTTTTGATGTAGACGGTGGAACGCTGGTGTTAATAGAGCAGACTGTGAACTTGTGGTTTCAGGTTTTGTTTGTCCTTTCACCACACCTTTAATTGGCTCTCTTAGTCATGTTTTGATGTAACACACTTCCAAGATCAGACTTGTCCTCAATTACACTGGTAGAATTATCAAAGTAAAAACATGACCCTTACAAAGCACATTGTAATGTAAAGCGTAAAGAGGGAGAGGTAATGTGAAAATAACTTAAAACATTTAAGGAGAGTAAAATACAGTAAATCCAGATTGTTTAAGAAGAATTATCTAGTTAACACAGTTTTAGGCTGGGAGCCTTATACATTAAATGATCAGCAGTAAAATACAACAGAATAATCAGTCACCATTAATTTGTTGTTTAGGATACAATATACAACTTAATGTTGCATTTAAAACCCATATCTAAAATGCTGGGACATTGTGTAAAATGTAAATAAGGCATGGAATGTGATTATTTGCAAAACATTGAGACTCCATATTTCATAAAAATGTGACAGACAGCATTTAAAATGTTGAAACCCTAAAATTTAATTTCTTTGAAAATTGTATGCCCAATTTGAATTTCATGTGGACGACAGTGATTTCTTATTGCTCTGCTATTGATGGCATTTAGCTGCCTAACATGTCAAATTTTGAAAATGTTTGGAGCTTTATGAAGTGTAACACAAGGCAAAAGAGACTGGAACTCAGGATAGCAGAAACCCTACATTAAGCACAAATTGGTACTACTTTTAGATGATGGTCTTCTTGCAGGGTTATTTTTGAAAAGTGATAAAAAAGGGCATTTTTACTCTAGGCCAGTTAGCTCAGTGTGGACAATGGAGTTCCACTTGCTACTATAGATATTTTTATTTTCAAGGTGCCTACAATGGGGGGAGGTGCCTACAATGACCCTCACCCTACTTCCACATTTACCTAGTAACTCAGAGGATGAAATGGGTCTGTGTTGTGCAGAAACAGTGTTTTTTTTAAGACTCTGGAGACATTAAAATATTTCCTTCACATCTCTACTTGCTGGCAGGTGCACCTGTTTTCAGGCATGGTTCTGTTCACATCTAGATGTACTCTGCCTGAGTCCTCATGAATAAACCACATTGCTCATATCTCCCTAAACAGTTAAATTCTCAGTTTCACTATGTATGTTTTTGTGCTTTCCCAACTTAACCAGTGAGTTCAATGATTTGCAAATTATTAAATTCTGTTGTTTTTTTTTTTTTTTACATTTCACACAACATCCCAACTTTTAAGGAAATTGGGTTATAAAAATGATACAAATGAACAGGATTTGATTGAAGGCAGCAGTGTAGTAAACATTCTTAAAACATTGACTTTGTCTGACCAAAGTCAGCTCAGTCATGTCCTGCTTTCTCCCTCAGAGAAAGTTGGAGTTACTGCTGTGACTTTTCCACAACAGTGCTAGATTCAGGGGCCACTTCTTTGTCTGCTACTGCCACCTTAGAGCAGCATCCCTGTTCATTTCTGCACTGTATGCACTTCAGTGACCATACTGACCTCACACTTGCGTTTATCGATCCAAGAACCTGAGAGACATTTGTCTCTGCCAGATTCTGTGATAGACAGGAGGACTTGATTCAGCAGATTTCTGAATCTTTAAAGTGAAGTTGGTGAGAGGGAGAAGCTGCCAGGAAAAAAACAAAAGAGAAGGCAAAACAAAACTATCAAGTTTTGTATATGTTGTGTTGTGCGAGTGTTTGTGTGTCCTTTCCATTGTCATGTATGTTTTGTGTCCCTTTCCTTTGTGGTATTTAGTTTGTGTTATTTCTATATAATGTTAAAGATCTCATGGAAGAGAATATAGAAGTTATATTTAAATATACTAAAATGTGAACAAATAATACCGTAAGCATCCAGTTAGGCCTCATACTGTATGCAGACAGTCCCTGAATTTGGTTGTGAAGGTTGCAATAACAAAATATTTCTCAAAATTTACCTTTTGTCCAACCAAATGTCATACATTTTGGTTTCTACTGTCACAAATAAGTAAGGATTGCCAGGTAAACTATACATTAGATTAGTCTGACTCTGAGATTTAGGCCAGATAAAACAACACACAAGAAAATCTACTTTTTTATAGATAGCAGAGGGTGTCCATGTGTTTATTTTAAAATGTACTGAGGTCATATGTGCATGTTTTTTTTTTTTAGTGAAGTACCTGGGCCTTTTGGCCATGTCAAAGATCCTGAAGACCCATCCCAAATCAGTGCAGTCTCATAAAGACCTCATTCTTCAGTGTCTGGATGACAAGGATGAGTCGATCCGTTTGAGAGCTCTGGACCTGCTCTATGGCATGGTATGGCATAAAGACATCAGGTTTTTTTTTTTTTTTTTAAATTATTTTAAACATTGTTTCTAAAGCTACATTCACATTGCAGGCCAAGGTGGCATGAATTTCATTTTTTTTTTTAAATGTCAATCTGATTTTCAGTGACAGCTTGAACAGTGCAAGTCACATGGAGTCTGATCTTTCCAAATCAGATTTGGGTGACTTTCATGTGTGGATTTATTGAAGTGTAAATACATTAGCCTGATACAGGTCAAATTTCATAAAAGTAATGATCAGCAAGACGCGATCTAAGCAGAGCATCTGCTCCTGGTGTGAATAAAGCCTAAGTTATGTTTTGTTCCCAGACTTTTAGTACAGGATATGCTTGGTTTCGCTGCCATCAGGTGGTTTTTACTCCATACAAGTGGACATGGAATAATATATTAAGACAGATGAACCATCAAAGGTAGTGCATTTGCAGCTCTTTCTGATACCTGATTTTTCACTAAAACATTGCTGTATATTGGTGTGACCAATTAGCGGTTTAAAATACTGAGACGTGCTGTTATGACCTCAAGTGCAGCTGCCACCATCACCTATCGCACGCTGCATGACATAGATGAATATTTGCTGTTACTTCCCTGTGTGAAGTGTGTGGATACACATGTCAATGCCGACCAGGCTGAAGGTGCCACTTTTAAAGGCTTATAATCCTGCATTTAAAGGAAATGGTTGAATAATGTTGAGTAAGTAAACCATGCTGATCATGGACAGTGTGACTCAGAGCCTGTTGGTTGTAGGTTTTGGGCCTGTACCTCACAACTGTCAGTGTGACTGTAGGCAGAGACTCAACTACTGTACTGGTAGCCAGTAACCACTGCTGTGGACTTAGCTGAACACAGTGGAGTTGTCATACAGAAAGAGAGAGTTCAGCTGCAATTCTGGTTTTACAGTTATTCTTTAACTCACTCACTGTACATGTGATTGTTAAGTGTCTGTTTCTCTCCTCCTGAGGTAGGCTTTAATGTTTACATTCATGCATTTTAACTAGATTATTTTTTGCTGGTGTCTGCTCCCCCAGGTCTCCAAGAAGAACTTGATGGAGATTGTGAAGAAGCTGATGCTCCATGTGGACAAAGCAGAAGGGACCACCTACAGAGATGAACTGCTTACCAAGATCATCGACATCTGCAGCCAGAGCAACTACCAGTACATTACAAACTTTGAATGGTCAGTCTGACTGCCTCTTGATCAAACTTTCTTCATCTTATGCATCACACCTATTTTTGTAAACTTTCTATGATGCTCATCCACTTCTTTGTATTGGTTGATACAGGTACATCAGTATCTTGGTAGAGCTGACCCGATTAGAGGGAACACGGCATGGCCACCTCATTGCCTCTCAGATGCTGGATGTTGCCATTCGGGTCAAAGCTATCCGGGCCTTTGCTGTTGCCCAGATGGCAACCCTGCTGGACAATGCCCACCTGTTGACAGGCAACATGCAGCGAAAGGGCATCTGTGAAGTCCTGTATGCTGCTGCCTGGATCTGCGGTGAATTCTCAGAGTAAGCTGAGTTATATCTCTTGAAGGCACACTTTCACTCTATTACAAGTTATAATAAAGACATGAGGATCTCAAGGAAGGGAAACCCCTATTAAAAAGTTGCCATTTTGCACACAATAGGGGTGGTTAACTCTACGTAATTCAGCATCCGCACATAAAAAATGGATGACAGTCTTTACAATAAGATATCCCATGACTCCAGCTACTGTAACAGTGAATCCACAGGGAAATGACTGACAGCCTGGTTCAGATATTTGCTTTTTTTCTGCTCTATTTACATAACATTCTTTACAAGCTGGTTCTGCCTTTTCTGTTTTCAGAGTAGTTCCCTTTCTTTAGACACTCAGAGCAATGCTTGCATGCTTACCTATGATCCAGGGCCAGTTTTATTCTCTTAACATGTAAAAAGTACCAAATGTATCCCATTTTAAACACTTAAAATGAGGAAGATAGTACCCATTACATATAAAATGCCAAAAAATGTGTGTTTCATTGAGAGTGTGGGATATTTTTTCACTTCAAAATTTGACAAGTAAAAACATGACTCACAGGTGTTCAACAGTCATTTCTTTCTGATATTATTATCACTTTCATGCTTGGTAGTGAATCAGTATTGCGATTTGATTGTATTTTCAGTCATATCTTTCCTTTAATGTCACTCCCTTTGTTCTTTAGACACTTGGAGAACCCCATGCAGACGCTAGAGGCCATGCTGCGGCCCAAGGTGGCCACCCTACCAGGCCATATACAAGCAGTTTATGTGCAGAATGCAGCCAAGCTGTTTGCCACTGTGCTGAAGAGCCAAGAGGGTAACACGGACAGCACAGCAGCACAGGAAACCAGCCAGCTGATGATAGACAGGCTGCCGCTGTTTGTTCAAAGCGCCAACCTGGAGGTGCAGGAAAGGGTAAGACGAAGATATGAATACATTGTTATTGAAAAGCCTACTTTGATACTATGTTTCTCAAGGATTCTCACCAAGTGTATCCCTGTCACCTTCTGTCACGTCCTCAGGCATCCTGCATCCTGCAGTTGGTCAAGTATATCCAGAAACTGCAACAGAAAGATGTGGAAGTAGCAGAGGAAGTCAGCGCACTGTTTGCTGGAGAACTCAACCCTGTTGCCCCAAAGGCACAGAAGAAAGTGCCTGTCCCTGAAGGGTCAGTTTGCTCTATATCTTAAAAAACATACACAAATAATAGGATTAATTAAAACAATTAATTACCAGCAGTGATAATAACATGGTTTTGCATGAATAAAATTACTCATATAAATGCCCTTGTGGTGGAAAAGCAAGATTAGCTGAATCTCTTGCTCATGCTGTGCTCTGTTTGTGTAGTCTGGACTTGGATGCATGGATCAATGAGCCTCCATCTGAAAGTGAGTCTGAGGACGAGCAACCCAAGGCTATTTTTACTAAGGAGGAGCCCAAACACTCTCGCCCCCGCCACACAGAGGTGGATGAGAAAGAGCTGGCAAGGGTAAGCTGGTTGACAATTGCATCTCTGAAGTGAACAAGTGGGTTTATTTTTTTATAAATAGCCTATGGGTGTACAGTGGTGTCTAACATTGTATTTATTATGGGACATTGTTTCGGTAATCCAGACACTGCCTCCACCCAATTCTGTAGTCTAAATTTTTTGCTGTGAAACTGGCTTCCCATGTGGACACTCAGTCCTCATTATAATTTCCCATATCTCTTTCTCTTTCTGCACTCAGAGAAGAGAAGCAAGAAAACAGGAGCAAGCCAACAACCCGTTCTACATCAAGGCCTCGCCATCCTCTCAGAAGGTGAGCTTACATTCATATATTTTAAATCTATCTGTATTTCATACCATACATTAAGTATTGCAGTCAATCTTTTATATCAAAAGTACTTTGTAACAAACTTTATATATCAAGGGACAATTGTTTTATTAATGATAATCTCCTCTGTGCAGGTGTACCAGGAAGCCCCTGGTGTGGAGCACATCCCAGTCGTGCAGATTGACCTCAGTGTGCCTCTAAAAGTCCCAGGTTGGAGATGATCTTAAAATGCTAAGATCACACTCATAGATTTCCAGGCTCCTTACTTCCATCACACTGGAAGTTATGCTATTATCAGGGTTCCTGCAGATTCTTTAAAAGTCTAAGATTGGACTTTTGAGATTCAAGGCTGTAAAAAGTCGTAAAATGTCTTATTTTTACTAATGAGTGGTCTTAAATTTTAGGAGACGCTTAGACGTGACTTTATCCAATCTTTGTTTTCTACTAGCATTTATTTAATTGTAATTATTCTTTTTTGAGTGTATGCTTGTTGCATATGTTTTGATGAATACCATTATACCGTATATTGAACGGTATAATGGTATTATATCAAACGTGCCAGAAGTGATCAAATTTTGGTGTATATGACCAAGAACTCTCACTTGCCTTTTATTTTTGACCACTTGCCACACAAAGAAATGATATTAATTTTTCTCAGCTCAGGTCTTAAAAAAAGGCTCTTTAGAAGTTGTAAATTTTACTGTTAAAAGTGTGAAGGAACCCTGGGTTATTCAACTCAGTTAAGTTGGGGATCAGGTTCAAAATTATTTTATTTTAACTATAAATATTTTATAGCTAACTAACTGATGAACTACTCTGTTTTTTTCTTTTTATAACTGTCACATGGTTACATCTCATTGTCCTCTATCTTGCAGGTCTGCCTATGTCTGACCAGTACGTGAAACTTGAGGAGGAGCGTCGGCAGAAAGAGAGAGCGGAAAAGAAGAAGAAGGAGAAAAAGAAACGGAAAGAAAAGCACAGTGGCCGAGGGAAGAAACACGATTCAGGTCCAGAGAGTGAGGAGGACATCACGCCTGCGCACATGGTCGACATAGTAACCGAGGAGATGCCAGAGGTACACTCTAGCTGTGTAAACATCACAAAGTGTTGAACTTGCTATTCAGAGATATACCATCACCAGACACACTGAGGACTTGAATGGATGCTTAATTTGTATGAACAGACATCATGATTCATAATTAAAGGATGTATTAAATGTATTATCCATGATGCAGTAGTATCAGTGGACTAAAGTAATTAAGACCCCCAAGTTTAAAAAGTGAAATGAAAATGTATTTGTTAGTCCCTCTGAATTAATGTGCCATTTTCATTAAAATCAGCATTACAAACAAAGCAGTACAGATGAGGACACATAGCCTCAACTAAGCACAACAAATACCAACTGCTTGTTAAGTTTTATGTTTGCAGAAACTGTCCATAAAAGTCCATTCAAACCAATATCTTGGCATTCTATGTGTTTTTGACCTTTGTTTGTTTTGAAAGATATTAATTCTGTCTTATTGATTTTACCTTTTACCCTCTCAGAATGCCTTACCCAGTGATGATGATGAAAAAGACCCTAATGATCCTCATAAAGCCCTGGATATCGACCTAGACAGGTCAGTCAACACTATGTGGATCCTATCACATCCAAACTACCTCCAAGGAGACTTCATTCTTGATTTAAAACAATGTTAGAGCTACAAAGTTTTAATTTACATGTCTGACTGAGCTGAATTATTTGAATCCGACACTTTGATTTTTTTCAGTCCAGAATCAAACCTGAAGAATTCCATATGATTTTTTAATATCCACATCTTCTCAGCATTTATTCCTGATCATTTTGGCCATGTTATCACAGCTGATGTGACTCAGGCCCTCTCCCTTCTCTCACTTCTTCTCATGGCATTTTGCTTTCTGCTTCCTCCTTTTTATGCCTACACACATCCATTACTGCCTCTTTTCATGGGCAGCTTGGTGGAGACGGCTAGGCGCAGGTGAGTAGCATCTAAGCCGAAGGACCTGGGCTCCGACTGTAAATGGACTGCTTCTCTCTCTCTGTCCATCTCTGAATAGCTGTCTTGCTCCTCTTACTAACCTAGATGTCATTTCTTTCCTTGTTTGAAGTTTGCAGTACCTGCTTATCTTTTTGCTCTTTTTCTGTGTTTTCAACATGTATTGTAGCCCCCAGAGTCCCCTTTCTCTCAGCCTGCCTTTTTATCTTGAGCTTGACAATATCAGCAGCATGTTATTGTCTAAACACGTCTGATTTATTTTCCTCACACAAGAAGACAATGAAATTAAGATTTCATTTTATTAGAAATTTGTATTCTCTTGTAAATAAGCTGCTGCTGATGTTCTCAGGACTTGATATTTTCCTGCCAGCCCTTCTGGTATAGGCTTCTTAAAGCATTTTTATACTTTACTTGGAAAAGATAATCCTTGTCAATATGCTTTTTAGTAAACTTATCCCAGAGATTAGGTGCTGAAATTCATCTGCTTAAATTTCTAAATCCTCCCCAGTTTGGTAACTCACACAAGCCTTTCTGTAAGTTGATACTCTTGGCCTTCTCTGAGTAGAAAAACAGGGACATGTGCCCTTAAAAAACTCCATATGTTGATCAAAGATATTGTTTTGGACTAAGGAAGGAAGGAGAATGAATGGCAGTAGATTGTAGAACATCAATATTTAAACCTTATGAATATAAAATTTATATCTTATGCCATCAAATTTCATGAGTATATCACAAACACACCCTTAGGATATATAGGTCTTTTTCCACTGTGTATTACTGCAGAACATGCAATACACAAAGTAAAACAAACAGAAGTTTAACTTGGAAAAGGCTTCAAACTTTGTTAACCAGGCTGAGGACAGTTAAAGAAAGGATCAATAAATAATGGAAAGTGAAACCAAGAAAATTAAAGTGTATTATCTTTATTATGAAGTCGTAGACGAAGCGTAGAGAGATGCTTGTCTTTGTATAGAATAACCAGCAGGGGGCTGCATTGCATGTCATAACTGCTTTAAAGAGTCAGGTTTGGATAAAACAAAGTTCAATTTGGATACATTTATGGGTGCAGCTTCAAGCTTCCTGAAAATTTCTAATGCTTGTACTTTTGCCAGAGGAATGGCTAACATCACTGCTTTGAATGTGACCAAGCTGCTGAAAATGTGCCTGAATACAATGTACTGCTGCACTGTACAACCCTTCTTTTACATTCTCCAACAGATTATTGCTTACTGAAGCATGAAGGACTATATCAAGTTTATTTTTCAGATGCTGGCACCTACTCCATGTGGAGTCAGGGCTGGGAAATATAAAGTATTAAGATATATCTAGGGCCCTATGAAATCCGTTTTATTTTTTTCCAAATTCTATTTTTTCCATTTTAATTTTTTGGAATTAAGTTTTTTTAACTTTTCCACTAATTTTACCACAAAAAAGAGTGTCCTGTTTATGTACAATGAATATAGTGTTCACTAATTAAATAGAAATAACCTTAAATTTATTGTAAAAGGACCACAGCTGGCCAAGGAACCGTTGCTTGGATAACCCTGATATAAAATAATTATAACCAGTGTAACAGTCAGATATTTCTAACATTATAAGACACATCCACATGTATAATCACATCCTAACTGATGTTTGTAATGAAAATGAAGAAATCCTCTTCTCTCAAACACAGAGTAAAGACTTAATAAGTGTCCACATTAAAGTTAAATGGTTAAAAGTAAACCTATTCCCTAAACTTTTCTTTACTTTCACAGTCTGTAACAGTCCATGCAGCTTGATGCTGCATTTTTCTACTCCTGACTGTAATGGTTCTCTCATCATCTCTCTCCATCCTAGCTGACTGTCCGTCTGCCTCTTATCAGACCGCTACGGTAATGCAGACACGTATTGGCTCGTTGAGCAACCAAAGGTACCACAGTATTTACCGGAGGAATTATTAAGCTAATAGATACTCGAATGAAACATTATTTAGACTACGGGACTTCATAAAATCTCGAGTTTGAAGCCTCCGAGTGGTGAATAGGTCTTCACGTTGTGACTTCAGTGGTGTGCCTCGAGCACAGACACATCTGTATCTCTCTGTGACTCTCTGGTGTGGTGAGGTAAAATAACTCAAAGCAAGATTAGTTTTCTTGCAGGTGCAACATTATGTGTTGTGCTACGTGTTGTTTGCCGGTGTTTTGTGCAGCTGCTTTGACATGCTTTGTATTGTTTATGAGGGGGTAGGGTGAGTGTTTGTGAAGCGAGGCACAAGTTGTGCCACGCCTTAGTGTTCCCCCAGAACATATTCCCCAGATATACGTTCCCCTTTCTAAAAAACACAGCATTTCAGTCAAATTCACTCAATTTCCGATATTTCTGTGTTACATAGTAGATTCCGTTTTTATTGGCCAATTCTGCGATTCCGTGCGCAATTCCATCCGCGATTCCTTTAACTCGGAAATCATAGGGCCCTATATATCAGTATATTTTGAGTTACAGTGTAAGAAAAATCATTGAGGTTTGAAAAAGGAAAGAAGTAAGGCTTAGTTCTCTTTAAAAGATTTTTCAAAGTAAGAACAACTTACAGTAATAGGCTTATTGAACATATTTAGGGAGCTCTCACTATGTTTCTGTCATTTTGACATTGCGCAGCTGGCTGCTAATAGAAGTGCCTGTTTGCAATTTTGCTAATATGAATTTGACTCAGAACTGACTTTGTTTTTGTCATTTCTTTACAGACAACAATGAAATGCATATTTTGTGTATTGTCATTTTTTGTCGATTTCGTGCAGCCCTACCCTTTGTAACTGTTAACTTAGGCAGAAGTCATAGCTGTGCTTTTCTGTTTGTCCAGGCCACTCGCCGACAGCGAGAAGCTACCGGTCAGGTCACACCGTGCAGCAGAGGCTCCAAAAAGTCCAGCAGAAGACGGGGAGGCAGAGAGCGCTGCTACACAAGAACCCAAGAAGAAGAGCAGCAAAGAGAAGAGAGAGAAGAAGAAGGATAAAGACAGGGATAGAAAGGTAGCTTGACTGGATTGATTGTGCTTGAAAACTGCTCTCACCTTATTCTGCCGTTCTGCTCATAATTCTTCTGAAACTAGAAATATTTGCAGAGAAATTGAAGGCAAGGGTATTAACAGTAAGGAGCTGCTCATGTGTATCACTGTGGTAGTTTTGGTTTCAGACCTTGTGATACAGCGCTATCTTCTTTTTTTGCAGAAGAGCAAAGAGGAGAAAAAGAAGAAGAAACACAAACATGAAGAAAAAGAGGAGGATCTTCTTGGGGGCCAGGCAGACGAGCCTGTCGTCCAATCAGAAGAAACCAGTGAGGTAGCTGCACCGCCCAACTCCACAAGTGCTGAGGTATGTCCCTACGAAAGGGTTATGCAGGGCATTTCTTCTACATAGCTACAGAGGTTGTATTTGCAATTGGAATAATTCCATATTAAATTGAAATGATCAGCTCCAAATTAAAAGAAAATTGGAATTGGAGTATTTTAACATTTTGTCAATAATTTGAGCTAAAATTTTACATTTAAACTAATTTATTTTGACCATTTTCATTGACTCAACGCCTCCATTGCTTCTACCCAGCGCGCGTCTTTCAGTCAGCTTTAGTGATCAAGTATCACAGTATATATTTCCTGGTAGCTGATGGTGCAAGCGCTTGCCAAATACTTGATTTATTCATGAAATAGAACCTTGTAATCTCTGGATCCTTTTTCATGAATAGTAGAAAGATACAGAAACCTGTTTGGCCCTCACCCCTCTCACCTCCTCGCACTCCTCTCCCTCCCTCCCTCCTCTAGGTTTCGGATCTGGATTTCTGGCTCTCAAACGCTCCAGTGCCCTCTAACACCCAGGTTGAGTCACTTCCCCCTCTCTCTCTCTTTCTCTCATTCTCACTTCTCCCTTCATTTCTTCAGATCAGTCATCAAAAACACCATGTTTTATTGATCTACCTCATACATTGGTGTTGTCGGTCATTCACCCATTATTGCCTCTTGATTTGGATCAGTTTAACATTTTCCACAGCTCACCCTTTTCACACAATTTCCTCTCTTCTACAGGTCGCATAACACTTTCCCCCTTCTCTCTCTCCAGCCTTCCTTTTGTTTTCCAGCATGTATGTATGTATGTCTGTGTGTACACAGTATGGTGGTATGTGTTTCACAATGCCAGTGGTTCTCTTCGTGTCTAGCTTTTGTTTTGCTTGCTGAGTGTTGTCTGTCTTAAGGTCAAAATAGATGCTGGTGGTGGCAAGTGAGCGACGGTTTTCTGGAAACTGCCCTGGAGTTGGTTGATATTTTTACTCTTGTCACCACATGTTCTCTGGTTGTTTTTTCCATGATCACATGTGGAGTCCTGCTCGTCTTTGATTCTATTTATTTTACGTCCAGAAACTACTCACAGAGAATCAGAAAAAAAAGTGTTTAACAGTCACTAAAAATCAATAGAAGTTTGACAGAGTTTGAAGTTGCTACAAGAAAATAACTTGGGACTAGAGTTTAGGGGTGGGGAAAAATACTGATATGGCAATTTATCTTCCTGTCAGGGGTAATCCAATTAGAAACTGGTGCCAAGAATGAATATTACTAGTTACACATTGTGGTGCTTATATTTAGTTGTGCCTGGCACAACTCAATTTTTTTTTTAGAATCTGGAAAATGTCCTGATGATGTACAATGATTGATTTGACAGTTTTGTCTTTATAATGTGTGGTGTGCAACAAGATGACCAGCACAGCGCATCACACACAGATTCATGTCACCAACAACCAGAGTCTCCACTCTTAAAACTTGTAATCTGGCACTGTCAAATGCTACTTAAAGTCCCTGTAAAGTGCTAAAAAAAATCTTTATTTCAGGTTTGTTGTACGACAGGCCACTGTGCTATGAACCACCAGGCCATATTTCAGTTATGAGAAACATCTCTGTATTGGTAAAATTAAGCTTCAAAATCCTGAAAAATGTAGCAGTAAAATCCACTCTAGGATGGTGTGGGTGTGCCGTTAGAATGAACCTGAGCCACACCCACTCACAAGAAATACGATCCTCTCAAAAAAAAAAAAAAATGCTGCAGAGAGACAGAAGTTGGGGAATAAATTGATTGTTTTCTGGTACAAATCTCACTGTGATGATGCTTTTAATGACATGTAGGTCACCATGGCTGATAGATTTGGAAAATTTACCTGAACAAATTTACCTGAACAAATACATAGCATGTAGCTGGCTGGTCACTCCTAATGATGTGACATCAGCTAAAAACAGACTATGTTGAGATGAACTGCTTGGTGATTTATATCTCTGTAGCATTACAGGGTGTAATTCTCCATCAAGACCAGTGATGTAAGGGGCTCCTATATTTGCCCTGCTCAGAAAGTTGTTCACCTCTTTCCTGAATTGGTTTTATCGAACGGTCTAAATCCAGAATTCCGTCATGCTTAGAAGTCTGTTTTCACATGTTTACAGCAAATTATTTCAACATATCTAGTGTGTTAAGACACAAAGTTTGGATTTCGGTTTACATGGACTTTAAGAGAAAACAGGAAAAATGTGGAAAGCTGTTAGCTACCTGCTACATCAACTATGGTGGCAGTTTCAGTCTAGTTCCTTTGTCAGTTTGATTCCGGTATGTTTTACAGTACATTGTGTGTGTGTACACTAGTCTTGTTGCCACAAATCAGCAGGTTGATCCTCCATTTATGACGTCCATTATGCTTCTAATTTATTATTGTTGCCATAGTTCTTCCTTTGGCAAGCTTGTTTCCTGATTGGCTACTGTTACCATCCCGTGTAATAATTCTGCTTGTGCTTGCATGGGCTGTCCTCTGTGTTCCCACACACAACAGGGTTTTTTCTAATCTGATAACTGCACATATATACAATCACAAGTGGGGCTGCTCTGATTGTTCTCTGAGCAGATCAGAGAGGGAAATCAAGCCTTTGTTTGCTTTGGTTGGAAGGGGGGAATATGATCTAAAATTGTCACAATTATCTGACAGTGTATACTAGGATTGGAATTTAACCTTTTTGCCTACCTGCCACTATGGTGACCTTGCAAAGCAGATGGATACGCCTGTTTCTGTGTTTCTCACTGGCGAATCCATCTTGCAAAGCTCCCGTCTGAACCATTTGGGCCCGGTTAGGAAGTGAAAGGACCGATCAGTGATGAGGGGCAGTGCTTACAGGTGTGAAAGAGTCGTAACGTAAGCAAACAGCAACAAGAGGCTGGTGCAATTATGGCTGAAGAGCTTAGCATGGATGCTGCTAAAGTGCCAGTTTTATCAGAACTTGACGACATTTCTTCAATAAAAGAAGAACAAAGAACAGCATTTAGTTGTTTTCTTTTCAAAAAAAACAAAAGTCGTGTACCGACATGTCTACAGTCTCCATAGTTCACGTTATTCCTCGGTAGCTGCACACAAATTTTTTTCAAAGCCTCTGCCCTTTCCCAAGTGCTTGGTATTGAAGGTTTACCAGATGGATGTGTTTCACACATCCATCTGGCGTGTCAGGTCACCCCTATGGCTGATGGATCAAAAATTTTATCAGCCAAACCGCTTTTTTAACCTGCAGTATATTGTAGTAATATATAACATTCTAAACATTATAATCAAAATTTACAGTCTGCAAGTGTCCTATAACGTTAAAACTATAAAAGAATACACTGACATGCTCTTATACTTGCTCATAAACAGAAAGAAATGTTGTTTTATTGTTTTAGTTTATGGGTTTAAGTCTTGCAACTATGCAAAAAAGCCCAGCAAGCTATCAAACAATTATGTAAGCACATCTAATTTTAAATACTTATAGTATTTTTCATTGTTTTAATTTACTGACTGGAAATGCCTTCAACATATTGCTACATCTAAAAAGTCTAGTGCTTTTGGTGTTCAGTGTTTGTATTTTACTATAAAACTTTACTCGTACCTTAAATTGGACTTGATCAAAATTATGCCATTGACTTACTGATAATCACAGCTATGGTAACTATATTTTTTGGCATTCATAGATCTTAAACTTTTCTTGCTAAGCCAAAGTCAAGTGTTTAAGATTATCTATAAGTTGCTATCACTTCCTTCATATTGACTGGCTATCTTTAGCATTGATCTTATTTGGGCTCCAGGAGAAATACAGTGAATTATCTTACTTCTAAAAATATTGCACTCCTCCTTTAACCATACAGAATAGCTTTTGATATTTCACACAGATGTTAGCACAGACTTAGTTTGAAACCTCTCATACTCTCTCCTTTGTAGATTTTTTGGTGTTTTCAGTGAAGAGGTAGGCCGTCAGTCACCTTCAATGTTTTAAGGCGTCTGCTTTAAATCATGAGAGCCGTCAACCTCAGAGGAAGAGTGCTCACAAGCGTGACCTTTTAAAGACAAACCTCAGCATGCTCATGCTGTATGCTTATTTTTGTATAAATCATGACACCAGAATAACAGATCATTGTTTTCTTGTAGGAAAGCTTCCATTAGCACAGATGTTAGCTGTATCCAGAATCATGAAAATCAGGTTCTGTAATATCAATTTGCTTTTTTGTGAATGGCTGGTTTGTACAGTCTTTCACAATAAAGCCCCATAATATATACAGGTTTCACGTATGCACTGGTTATCCACTCAAACTCATCTGTGTTTGAGCTTTTCTGGCTGGTGAGTTGTCATAATTGGTTAGTTGTCTGATATTGCAGAGCTCAGAGGGTTAAAGCTGATAATGAATGTAATTTATGAATGTCTGAGCAAATTCACTAATTTATCCTGATCAACACCAAGCTGAAAATCACTTGTGAATGTCTTTCAAGCTACAGTGACTCACCGCTAATCGCCGTTTTTGGTGTTTTGCAAACAGGAAACAGCAACAGTAGCAGCAGCAGCAGAAGCAGCCCCCATGCCTGGGGCAGCCTCCGGCACGGCGCCAAACTCTGAGCCTGATGAGCCCAAAGACACCGAAGTGGAGGAGACTGTGAGTCACCAGCAATAATGTGATAATTAGAAAATAAAAAGTTTGGCTGCAGTGCCAAAGCTTCCAGTTCACAATGACCTGACAGGAAGCAGCACATTGGCAGCTCTCAGTCTCACAAGATTGTGTAAATGATGTATCAGAGAGCTGCCAGATTTCATGTAGAGTGAAATGTCTACCAGTGTCTGTGTTTCATAACCAGTTCAGTTTTCAACATTCCAAATGAATTTTGTCAATCTTTCATTTGCTGTTTAAATGATAAGAAGTCCTCCAAACACAAGAAGAAGAAGCAGAAAAAAGAGAAGGAAGAGAAGGAGAAGAAAAAGAAGAAGAAGCATCATCACCATCATCACCACAGTGACGGAGGTGGAGGAGAGGAGTCAGTGCAGAATGGCACAGTGGAGGAGGAAGAGCCACTGCCGGTTAGTGTTTGTAACCTTTTTCTTTTTTTTTTTTTTTTTTTTTTTTTGGGATTAGCAATCAATCAATCAGATCAGCATTACATTAAGTGAGTGAATTGAACAAAATCCTGACATTCTGTACTTTATGTCTTTCCAGCTCTACTGTTTAAACCCCCTGATTTCTGCAGACACCCCCCCCCCCACCACACACACACACACCCACACACACACACACTCACTCTACCTTGCTTGTTATGCATCAACTATGTGAAACGAGCTCTTGTTGCCTGGTTAGCATACTGAGTGACAGAGAATGCCTGATCTGACCTCAGCTCTTCTCTCCTTTCAGCCCATGTCCAATTACTGCCTGCTGGCTGAGAACTCCTACATCAAGATGGTGAGTGATGTCAAGTGTGACATGCTGCTTTTTCAATCACAGAAAAAATTTAGCTTTTTACTCATTATTTTTAATGGTTTGTCCATCATTGTGGTCTTTAAGATATGTAATGGCTGATATCTAAGGAAATATTCATGCTCCTTCTGCAGTATTCTGTGAATGACACCTCAGGAATGTATCAATCATAATTAAGTGTCAGTGCAAATTATTGACTCCAAGCTCGATCAAGTCCACATTCTTTCACTCTTTTAGAGGGATGATGAAAACTTTTTTTTGGTTCCTGAAAGGATGAAATCATCATCTGATTGGTCATGTGAAATTTGTCTTCAGTTGATGCTGTTGTTGTCATGGTGCCGTCTCTGCTTTCCCAATCTGAATTAATGTCATCACCAATCAAAATACCCAGGTCATAAAAGGAACACAATTTGCCCTTAACATTTAGCCTTTTATCCTGGTGGAGTGGACTTACGTGAAACAGCCATGCTAGTGTTCACAATGCTAATGCTAACATTTCCAAAGATACTTGGAGTGGATTAATCAAAACAAAGTGTGCAGATCTCTCCTTTTCTCTCCCTCTCTTTAAAGATGATGGAGGATGGTGATCAGGTACTGGTAGAAACTCTGTCAGCGACAGAACATTATAAAGTCATTTAGATGTGTTTTCTCTCTGCTCTTGTTGCTTTCCACAGACTGAACCTTGAGGCAAACTGTTTTCATGTTTCTGTGGAATAATTCTGCCTTTGTGTGATCATTATCTGTGCTCAAAGGATTTCTCAGAAACAGTAGTGTGTGCTCTGGTGTTGGGTTTATCAATCTAATTTTCTGTGTTTGCTGTTTGCCTTTTTTCAATAACCAGCTCTCACTTTTTAAAATAAAATGAGGGAAGTTTTTTTCTGAAAAAAAGAAAAATAGAAAACTAAAATCATTTTTCTTTTCCTTTTTCTTCCACAAAGGTAAATGACATCCAGGGAAATCTACAGGATGGCAGTCAGGTGGTGGTGTCTGTTATATTTGAAAACAAGTGTGAAAGCTTCCTCAAGTCGATGGAGTTCAACGTCTTGGACTCTCTTAACTCCAAGCTGCAGAGGCCAGAGGGGTCAGGTCCACATGATGGCCTCACCGTCCCCTTTCAACTTCCACCCGGTCAGTGCTTATCTGCAGAATGAAGATTTTGTAAAGAACTGAGTGTTTAAACAATACTACTATACAGATTCTGAAATTATGAAATGCATGTCCTTATGTCCTGCATGTTTTTCTCAAGTTGGAGGCAAACTTAAAGCTCACTTAAAAGTTAATTTATATTTGATGTCTGAACTGTGAAATTGCTCTTGTTCGCTTCAGGTGTGTCCAATGAGGCGAGATTTGTCTTCACCGTGCAGAGCATTGTGATGCCACAGAAACTTAAGGGAACCCTCACCTTTATAGTAAAGGTCAGAAGGCAAACACACAAATATGCTGTACACGGACACTCCTAAATAAACAGCAATGTCTGTTTATTTTTGGTTCTTTAGTGACATGTTTTACCTGGAGTCGTCATAATTCCAAGTTTTATACTTTGATATCAATGCAATTATCTGATACCACAGCAATAATAAATGGAAGTCCTATGCACCCATTATTGTTTTTTTAATAACTAGAGATTGCAGGCTTTCTTCTGCACACCATCTCAACTGCACAGTATAGACAGTGCACTCTCTTTCTTGCTTATGGTAGCTTTTGGTTTGAAATATGACTGAAGATCTGTAGTCTTAAAATGCTTCAGTAGTTTTTGATGCAATCAATCATTAAAATAACAAAGATGATATTATTTTAGAGTTTGGTATCAAAAGATATTGACATTCGTAGCTTCCATAACTACCATAGATCGTTTCTATGCATTTCTTTATGTTTTTAAGATCTACTTGAATGCTGAAAATTTCGAGACTGCAGATTGCAGATTTGAGTAGCTACTGTGCTCTTGTGAGATAAGGAGTCCTGATTGCTACAGGTTCTTTTTTGTTAACTAACCCCTCACCCAGATCTCTCTGAAGGTCTGCAGGAATAAGCAGATCAGCAAGCTGCCACATTACATTTGTTATTGACTGTCTGCTTTTTTTTATGTTGTATTCTCACAGAATGAGGACTCCTCCACTCATGAGAAACTGGACTTTAAACTGCACTTTACCTGCACCTCCTATCTAATCACTACTCCCTGTTACAGGTCAGTTTATTCATTAGGGAGAGGAGAGGTTTAGGTACTTGGGTACTTGAGTATTTGCTAACGTTATTGCTTGTGTAATGCTTCATTACTTGTGAATTGTGTCTGCATTGTTTAAGGCTACAGTAGTTAACTCATTTAGACCACATATGGCCAAACTTTCTAGGTTAACCTTACCGAGTGTATTTGATAAGAAAATATTTAGAGGCAAGAAAATACTGAACTGTACACAGAGATATAACATCTCTTTTTTTGCACAGTAAGATGGATTACAGCAACTGCTTTATGTCAGTTCTGGCAGCATTTAAGGGACACAACACTTAAAAAGCATGAAACACAGATGGAAGACAGTCTCACATTACATCTTTGCTAGCCCTGTTAGCACCAGTTAGCACACTTTGTTGTGATGATGTCAGACTGGAGAACATTAGCTTGCTAATAATGGAACTAGTGACTGGAGATATGCTCCCTTTAAGTTTTGTGGGAGAAGGCCTCTGCAGTGTGAGGATGTCCATCCCTGGTATTTATTGAATTTCTGTCAAAAATATTCCCACACCTCATTTAACCTTTATTATTAGGGGGAAGATACATAGGTGCATACTGAAGGTCCTTCTCCTCTTCCATAATGTCTTTCCTGGACAGATTCCAATATCTAAATGTTTTCCCCTCAGGACCATCGGTGTGCTGAGTATCAAATGGCAGTGTGCCTATTACTGTTTGTTTTAGAGAGAGGAGTGGGTGTAGTGACAGTTTGGCCTTGAGACTATTCCAACAAAAAAAAGTGTGGAGTGTCCAAAAGTCAAATAAGTCATCCCTTAGGCACTGGAGATAGGTTTAATAAATTTCATTATTATTTGCCCTCTGTGTGAAATATAATGTTTTAATATAGTAAATAGTAGCACTAATTCCTGATCTCCTTGTCATGTTATGGTCAAATAGGATTTGAACTTTGTTTTGTTTTGTTCGGTTAGTGATGCATTTGCGAAGCTGCTGGAGTCAGGTGACTTGAAGGGCAGCTCTATCAGGCTGGAGGGAGTCAACATGCCCTTCCACCACCTTCTGGCTAGGATCTGCTTCCACCACCATTTCTCTGGTATGTACACACCACACCAAATACCACTGAATGCAAGGGTACTAATACTGTAGAGTATTCCATAAATAAAAGTCATGTGCCTTTATTTGGAGGGGATGGGTCATTGGATACAGAAGGAACTCAGAAAAGAGAGAGAGAGAAATGGAAATGTCATTTGGCAAATTTATCTAACTTTATTATATATATTCTATCTTTATCTAATCTTTTGATTAATTTAAATTGCTGTTACCATTTCCTCACTTAAAATGTGACAGGAACAAGTTTTACAAACTGCTTGTTGCTGATCTCTCAGAGATCCTGTAAGATTCCAGCTCTCTTTACAGTTCTTTTCCCATTTTGCCATGAAAAAATGAGAATTTTCCCATCAGGTAACTTCTTCAGTTAGATAATTAAAAGAAAACCTCTGCATTTACATGCACCAGCTTCCCAGCATGAAATTGATGTGACTCAACAGATACACATTGGCTTCTGACATCAGTGAATGCCACATTATCTGCTGATGGGCTGTCTGTCAGTCATTGGGCTGATATTGTAGAAACCAGTGCTCAATCAATACATCAGTGGATACACAGGTGATGCATTTTAGCAAAGTTCCAATATAGTGTCTTGCACAGAGAGTTTATAGTTAAATTTTAACTTTAATCCTAAGTTATATTGTAACATAATGCACCAACATATTCTTTATACCAATTAAAATATTTAAATTAATAACACAAAAAGAAGAACAGCACTGGTTTGCTTTTAGCCAACACTTTGTCTTTGCATGCAATAAGAGTTTCTGACACGTTTTTCCTGTGGGATTAGTTGTGGAGAGGATCGACTCCTGTGCCTCCATGTACAGCAGGTCTATCCAGGGTCACCATGTCTGTCTGCTGGTCAAAACTGTGAGTTAACCACTGAAATCCTCCATATCCAGTGTCTTTAAAAGTTTTATAATCAAGCATTTTTTTTCAAAGTGATATTTGTCTTTATGACCTTGATTTTTTTTCCTCCTTCTCCTCTCTCCTCCCAGTCTGGTCAGACAGTGTCCATTGACGCTAAATGTGACGAGCCGACGCTGCTTGGGAATGTGCTGGATGAGATCAAGCAGACCTTCTCTCAGTGCTGATTATGTCCGACAGCCCCAGGGAGCCCCCCTCGACCTTTCCACACAGCCCCTTCCCTTGCTGAAACACAACATAATCATATTACGAAACACTGCGGCTGGCACCTCCAGTATCACCCTATTTATTAGTCCTCAGATTCGCAAGACTTCTCGCCCCTTTTTCCTTTCTTCTTCAGTGTCCCCACACTCCTGCTCCTCTGCACTCTGAGCTCTTTGGTCACTCTCAATGTTGTTTTACAGACTCACTGTGTACATGCACTGTCTTCTCTGCAAAGCAGCTTAATTTTTACTTCCGGTTCCTCCCCAACTCTGACTGTACTGAGCTCCTTTTTCCGGGTGCTCTGCTTCCTCTGCTCTTTGCTGTGCGCCTCTCCACCCTCCACTCTGTCGGCAATTCAGTCTGTGACAGTCATGTAATGTAATGTTGACAACTGGACTTTTGCTGTTAATGGTTGAATTGTGTTTTTACTGTTTTGAAGGTTTTTTTGTCTTTGGTTTGTTTTTTGTTTGTTGTTTTGTATTTTTCCTTTATCTTTTTGTCTGAAGCCTATCTGCGCCTTTTTCTTGACCCCTTCTTTCCGCTCACTTAACATCAGTGTGCGTACTGATGCGTGCGTGTTCATCTGTGTAGGCCTGGAAACAAAACATTTGACTGACTCTTTCTCAGACCGGAAAAATGAGTACTCTAACTCGCTCACCCACCACTGACCGGCTGCCTGGAGACGACCAGACACCGAACAACTGCAGTTAAGTATAGTGCTAAGATGAAACCAAAGCTACATATAAGGCATGGGTTGTAGACTTCTTTCCAAGACATTGCCCTACTTGCCTCCTGGCAGGGCACAGAGCAGATCTGCTAACGTTAGTTCAACAGAATCCTTTTGTGGCACTACGGGTGATTTGTACAGTTTATCAGTTGTTTTTGCTCTGTGCCTTGGCCATGCAATCTGACTTACTCCTGCACACCATGAGTCCTGTAGAGGCCCGCCCCCTCCTCTGAATATACACTCCCTGATAAACTGCAATATGCTGCAGTTTGACCCCTCAATAAGGCACTTCCAGCACATCATTCTGTTCGTGAAACAAAGCATTTGAAAACAGGAGAATATGAAAATAATTGTATGAAACAGTTACACAGTAATGCTAGATTTCAGTTATATTGCAACCTGTCCATGCAAGTCAGCAACATGAACTTTCAAAGGGTTTGTCCCCATAGAGAGATGTTAAATTAAAAGAAGCTGTTATTTCTATGATACTATGTTGCTGGCATAATTTGGCACAAAGAGAGCTGTCCATGTTGTGCCTTTTAAAAAGTAAAAAAAATTACGCCTGACTAAAGAATAACAAACGTTACATTATCAACCTTTTCTGCTCCATATATCGGGGTACTGTCGTTTTTCTCTCTGTACATGGAGATTAGTAAGTGGTCAGTGGTTTAAGGTTCCCTTTCAATCAGTATTCACTAGTGTCACTCTGTACTTCATGTTCAACCATGTAAAACATTTGCGCCTGTGCCACTCGACCAGTAGCTGCACTCATGCTGGCTTGACACCCACGCTGGCTGACAACCAGCTGGCGTGAGCCCAGATAAACCCCAGTGTTCCTTTTCCCTTGTATATCTGCCTTGCCTTTATTTTTCTGTGCTTTGACATGTTATATTGAACATAAAAGGCCGTTTTTGGAACGAAATAGCCTTATCTTAGAGCTCTCTCAGAGGTACTTGATGTTTAGTTTGTCATTCACGTCTGTAGTCACTACCTGGTCCAGCACGATTTAACCTAGTAGTAGCAAGATTAAAACTGACTTGGTAGTGTCTCTGATCATGTTTTGTAAGGCCATCTTTACATATGTCTGCTATTGTAGATAACTATGATAATGATGTCTGTGACCTGAAGAGGAGGTCAGCCATTCCATGAGATCTTCTGTCCAGTAGTAGAGTGTAAATGAAGGAGGTGATCAGCTGTATTTCAGGAATTTCAATAAAAAAGAAGTATGTAAGTATTTCCTCCTCCTGAAGATGACTGATAAGTGAAACAGAAAAAACAACTTCCCTGATCATACGTTGTCCTGATTCTGATCATTTTCCTGTTCATAATAATTGATTAAAATTTGTATATTGCATGATTAGGAATGTACACTTTTTATTTCCCTCTTTTTCAGTTCCATTGACATGCTTACACAAACAACAACTTGTCATTCCATTTGCCCTTTTGCTTTATAACTTTTTTTTAAAATGAAGTTTACTTGACCATTCTCTATTTTTGATGGTATTGTGTTTTTAACTGTTTTAAGTTTAAACAATATAAAAGAGATATTATTGAATGTTTTAAATTATTATTCACAGGGGAAGGAAGGGGGTTCTATTTGGTGTCATGACACTGAGGGCAGGGGGCTTTAAATACGTATGTTAGTAGAACAGATGCCGTCAAGCAGTGTACTGAGAGGCAACCCACTCTGTCTTCATTTTTGGTTCAGCTGTCCTGAATTATTTTACCAAGTTTGGCTTGTGACAAAAATATACTCTCAAATGACTGATTTTGAAGGTTCTGTCTTTTTATTTCTCCATACTCAATTGTTCAACTGTACAATGTAAAATGTTTTAAAGGGGACAACATAAATTATCTACATTCCCTTTGAAGAAAGTCCACTGAATTAAAATAAAGGCTGTAAGAAGCTGCTGTAGTCTTTTTTTCGTTACAGTACCATCACACTCATTGATGCAGATTATGTCCAACATATTCTCTACATAGGGTGAAAGGAAGTGTGCATAAGGGTTGTTTTTTTGTAAAGAGACGGCTGTTGGCATATATTATGGATGGGCTTTTAATCAGTTGAGCGTATGTATCAACGGAACTTCAATTCCCAGAGTTCCTTTCACCACAGCCGAAGTAATCAAGACCTCTGCTGATTGACAGCGAGCAGCGGAGTTGGTAAGAGGTTCACGGAGGCCGGGAGTGTTGGTTTTATTGTCTTATATTAAATAAAAATTTGAACTCAAAGGTCGCTCTGACGACTTTCTTTAAGATAGGGCCTTCCTGCACAGAGGCAAGCTAGCTTGAATTGTCCACACCAAACAAAACAATCGATAAAGGTTTCCTGTGTGAATTTTTAAAGTAAAACCAGGATTCCGATAGAAACGTGTTATTCCTTCAAGCGTGTAAATAAACTACTTAAATCGTCTAAATACGAACCTGTCATACCGTCTTCAATTTCGACTTAATTATTTGACAACAGGTGATATTTCAAGTTGAAAATTAAACCAAAGGATTATTTCCGAGTCTACTATTTGGTGGCCTAAAAGACAAAAAATGAATTGGTCATAACATTTATTTGATAAGAAAACGCAGTTTCATTTTGGCGTGTGTTAAAAGAAACATAAATACACGAAGGTGCATTTTTGGTTAAACGTTTTCATAATTATAAATAGCAGCTTTATTTTGAAAGCTGTACCCGGAAACCAGTAGATAACGTGTGACTTGATAGAAGTGGGTTTACATGGTCGTTAATACCTGGGGCTCCCCGGGACTGTTCACAACAACAGAGGAAGCTGCTCCAGCTCTGACCAAATAAAACACCGTCGCGTTTTTAAGATCCTGCTTGGAACCACACTAACGGAAACCAACGTTAACGCGTTCTTGTTCAAACAGGCTTCGTTGCTCCACTGTCAGCTTTTGTTTGTTATCGACCTAGCTTTGTCCTTCTTTACAGCCACAGCTGTGGTGGGTTGCTGATTTATTTACACAAATCCTAGTGGAATATGGCTCAGCATGGACATCATGTAGCCAGTTCCCAAAAAGCACTAATGCTTGAGATGAAAAGTCTCCAAGATGAGCCAGTCGAAGGGTTCAAAATAACTTTGGTGGACGAGTCGGACTTATACAACTGGGAAGTAGCGATTTTTGGACCCCCGAATACACACTACGAGGGTGGTTATTTTAAGGTGAGTAGCTAATGTTAGCTAGCAGTCGATCTATTGTTCTGTAGCTGATGGATTACGTCCACATTTATGTATTTTACTCCTAGAGGACAGCTCAATATTAAATTTTAGCTTCCAAGTTAGTGTCCTCGACAGCAGCGGTTAACAGTTAACAACGTTAACGTAGCTCATTGACGGTTGTTCCTTGTTAAATGTTACTGTTGAATAAAAAGTCCTTCCTTCTTTGTTTAACTTTAAAGCAACCTCACTAAAGTATTTCATTGTGTTAATGCCAGCAAGTAACTACAGTATATATTTGCTTTTTTTATTTTTATCAAAATTGAGCTTCTTTGAGCTCTCTGTAGTGACAGTTGCGCTTTTGACAGATACTTTTGTTAACGGGGCACAAAAGGTTGTTAGCATAACGCCTTCAGCTTTATTCTGATTAGCAAAAATTATTAGCCGTTGCTACCTGATTTAATCAGTTCCTCTGTGTTTAACGATACAACAGCTCGAGGTTGAATTGGTTTCTTTCTTGTTTATTCAAATTAATTCACGGTAGCTAATCCATAATGTATGGTTACTTTGCTTTTCTAAATGTAGTTAGCCTCAGTTATGGTAGCAGATATACCTTTTCATATTTTTAGCACACTTCTCCACTTGAGTGTGAAGTTGTTGCTTTCTCTGATCTGTTGTTCCTGTTTTCACTGTGAGTTATTGACATAGATAGTTGACAACCTCCACCAAGTTTGGAGCAACTGAATTGAGCTGAAAGCAAACCTCACCTGACCTCTTTAGAATACCAGCTCTACAGTTATTTTCATGGCACTGTGACAGTGACCCCTGACCGACCAACTACTGGTTGTTTGGACAGTTTTGTCCCCAAAGCGGCAGCTAATTGATTTATACATACATCTCAATTCTTATTCTAAGCTTCATACATTGAAACTGTAGATTACGGCATATTGGTGCCAGTGGACTGAGTTTTTTTTGTTACTGAGTCTAAAATCAACATTAGGTACTGCAAAATGCTTTGGGGATGTTAATCATCCAGGCATGAGTCCTGTTCTGTGCTAATGCTGTTGTTGTATCTCTGAATAACTCAAAAGCATTATTTTGTCTGGCAGAGGCAAATGAAGCATCTGTTCAAACTTGCCTCACATTTGAAATAACTTGAACACATTTAAAAATTGTAGAAACGAAGCTCTAAACATACACATAATGTGTATTATGTCTTAAATATTATCATTTTGTTTCATTTCAAAGCTCTGAGTCCGGCATTAACCATAGTTGTGTACTCATCCCTTCAGCTGCGGTGTCCTTTGCTAGCCCAGTTTCAGAAAGCAAGTGATTTTTTGCCCCTGGTCTTTTTCAAGCCTGTGAACACAAGCAGAGGGCCTCGACCAGGCTACTGTAGACGGTGTGTTCACGCAGGGTGACTGTGTGTGTGGGTGCTCTGCTGTGTACAGGATTCCTTTGTCAGGCCAGGAATGCACAGCCTGCCTGCGAAATCCACCTCATGGTTGTGACTCATTGTTCTGTGCTGGGTTTCCATCCAACCAGTTTAAAAAATCACCCTTTTCTAACCAGGTAATCCAAACAAACAAACAGTTATGACACAGTGACACCACCTGTTGTATCAACACTTGGCAAGGAATGACGTCACATGATACCAGGCTGAGTCAGGTTTTTTATTTCACATGGGTGTTGCTCTCCAAGAGTCACACCATGATGAAGAAGTTTGAATTGGAGGCACTCTAACAACATTTAATGTCTTTCTTGGATCAGTAATCACTCTAAATTTTATCATACTGCACTGGCCATTTGAGGATTCACTTTAACTGTGGTGTTCATTCAAGGGACATCTAAGACTTTTCCAAGCTTAAGGCTCTTTGTTAGTTAGCCCTCTTCTCTGTCATGTGAAGTATCACTGCAGGCTCTGAGTGTCTAATGATCTCTGGAAGAGAGTTAGTGAGTCTCACTGTTTGTGACTGTCACTGTACAGATTTAGTCTGAATGTCAATATAGTAATTATACTTTTGACTTATGCCATTTTTTTGCTTGGTTGATTCATGTTTTGGTCCATAAATTGGTCAATTAGTGTTTCTCAAAATGAAAGAAAACTTCCTTGAATATCTTGTTTTTCCATAAACCAAGGACAATTAAGTTACTCACCATGTTATTCACCACACTATGAAATAATCATGGAACATTATGAGATGGAGATGTTTTCAAGGTAAATGCAAAGCTGAAACTACACTCCAGACATGGCTGCTGCACTGTGTCACTCTGCCCAGTGGTTTACTGAAGAAATAGTTCTGAGTATTTGCTTCATGTGTTGCAATGTTACATAATTACAAGTTATTATTTTATAGCGTGGTGAATATGTAGGTCACAACTTGTCCACGAGAGCGTTTTGGAGTTGTTGGATTGTGTATTTGATGAGTTTAATGAGAGAAAGCTGGGATGCCTTAAGACTCCATTGCGTTGGCAGAGCAGCTCCTAACTCAGCAGCACCGATCTAAAAATAGCTTGCACCGACAACTAAAGGTAACAAACCTATTAGTAAGACTATAGGGATTATGGCAATGGGTGAATTTGCCAGAATGTTGAAGTATCCCTTTAAGGTGAACTCCAATACCAAAGGCAATACCAAGTGAAATTGAGTGTTCAATTGATAACTTGCTTAAAGCTATGTAAACAGATCTTTTCTGTGATTTATAGCAAGTTTCCTAGCTTCTTTACAGTCTGCCATGCTTTATCTGAATCGCAGAAAACTTCCTCCTTTGTGAATGGCAGCCAGCAAACTGCTGTCACATGTACTTTCACTACATGTAGGTGGTAGCACGGCATTACAACCAGGTTCTGGTAAAAAAAAAATATTGGCAATATATTGCATGTCAGATCTTCCACGAAAGTGATAGCAAATGCAAGTGCTGCAGGCATTACAGTTTTTGGTTGTCCAGTGTAAGAAGAGGTTTGCTGATCTAAGTCTGATACATACGTACCAATACCTGTTATGAAATCTGATATTTTTTTAAATCATGACAAATATTCCTATTGTTTTTTGTGGTTTTATGTGTACTGAAGTCCTAAAGGGCCATGTAATCACATTTATTTACTCAGTTTTCAAGTGATAACAGGATAAATCAACTCATTATCTTGGGAAAACAAACGTTGTTATCCCATGATAACACAAAATTAAGTCGCTATCATGAGAAAACCAGTGTTATCTTAAGATAACAAAAATAAGTCAAGATCACAAGAAAACAAGAGTTGTTATGTCAAGATAATGTCAAAAATGAGCCGAGATCACAAGAAAACAGGCAAAAATTATTCGATATCATAGGAAAACTGAGTTAATAATATATGTGAATATGTGGCCCTTTAGGGCTTCCATATATGTGTAAGTTTACACAAACCTTGTGTAATTTAAAACAGGATTTTATTCAAAGACCAACAAATATTTTCAAATGCATAAAACTAATATTATTCCCAACAAATTTGTTTAAATTTTGTGCTGGTAGAACACAAAATTGGAATGGGTAGCATCAACATATGTAATGCTTTCAAATTAAATATTTGAGCCTGCTGTGAACTGTAAAAATAGCAACATCTGTAAACAACCAACAGCAGCACTGGAGTCCAGCAAGTATTCAAATGAAAAATTGACACAAACAAGCAAGCAGCTACTGAACGTACATTTCCTGCTGTGGGCATTCCCAGTAAAAGCACTCAAGGAAGACAAGAACTATGGACTTTTATTTTTAAGGATATGTTGGAAGTACTAAGTTTAATTTAACTTAGCTTTAGCTCTGTGTTTACAGTCAGCCTCACTGTCACTCTGTATAGCGGCTTTCCTGACCTAATGAAACACGCAGCCTGCTTCTTTAGATCGTCATGGACTTAAAACGAGGGAGTCACGAGTTAGAACACCTTTAAACTATTGTTGAAGCCATTGTAATACGAGTCGCCACAGCTCATACTAAAGCCACAGAGAAGCTGACAGAGTAGACTCCTTCATGTTGCTGTTTAGGCAGACAGAGAGGTGAAAACACACCTTTTACCTCATTACTGTGCCTTACATTACTCACACAGACACAAACAGGTGACTTGGATTGTTGTCTAACTGCTCTTTAGTGTCAGAGTGAAATATGATGAAGAATGGACTCTAACTGAATTGTTGTCCGTCTCAAAGCACACCTCCACGCTAGCCACATTAATGTTTCTGCATGTGGTGCATTCATAGCACAGCAAGAACACCAGAATTGGTAACGTGGATCGGAAAGTCCAATCTCAGATATGAAAGTAATGTAAATATCGGGCGATATCAATATTGGATCAGATCTGACCCGTCTCTTGTTGTAACTGACTGTAAGCGATTTTCTTCATACTTTTCACAAATGTCTACTCTGAAGGATGAACTGATTAAATTTTGAGGTTATAGGTCAGAGTTCAAGGTCATTGGGCCTCATTGTCGGTCCTTTGCTTGTTAACCCTAAATCTCAAGAGCGATTTCGTTAAAACCTTGCACAAATATCCATGATGAGGGAACCGGTTAATGCTGGATCCCTTTGTCATTGTGACTGAAATACGAAGTCAGATGCTCTAACTATTTAACTATTGAAAATAATTTCAGTCCCACGTTCCCAGTCAAAATGGTTTATCTAAGCTGTAGCACAGCAGCCCACCATGAGTAGCCACTGCTGTAATTCTCAGCCACTACTGCCCTCTTGCCATAAGGCTCTTTAATTTTATATAAACAATCACAAACTGCTAGCACTGCTAGCATCACAGCTAGTTTACCACTATTTTGATCTAGAAAAAGGGGATAAAGTTGGGCAGAAGCTGTGTCAGGTATACTTGCATATTACTGAACATGGAGTGAAAATATTCAGCACAGGAATGTGGACATTAACCTGCAAAGAGGATTGTGGGCTGGTGGTGTTTTACAAATTGTAATAACTTGACTTTAGACTAGATGGCTAAACAAAGTTTTTATTTGTGTTTAATCAGATGGGAAATTGTTCACCTAGGAAAATCACTAATATCCACTCTGACTCAAAGATAATCCTGTTTTTGTGAAGGTCAAAATTGACCCATTTCAATCTTACACACTGTACTTTCTTTTTTCAGCAGTTGTGTACCTAATGGAGGCATTTTGCCACCAGGTAGTAGGGGTGTAACGGTACAGAAACATTTCGGTACGTTTTCGGTACGGTGATTGAAGCAGATAAATAAAATGTAATTTTTATTTTTTAATTGTATTAAAATAAATAGGCTGAATAAATTACAATTAAATTATAAATAATGCTGCAACCTCCCTCCAAAAGTTCTTCAATGATTAAAAATATTAATAAATAAAAACATTTTTGAATAACTAGGCTATTTTCATTGATATATTGACATATTTATACCCATTCTTTAAACACTAAAATTTCCCAGCTAACTTCAACGCATCATCACACAACCGCAAGTTAGCTTGTTAAGTATGCAAATTAGTGTCTTTTTTGCAAATTTCAACACATACTTCTGCAGTGGACTTATTTTTTTTAACCAATGTGGACCTACTACAAAGTTTGGAAGAACTTTTCACGGCCCATCTTGGAGGATAAAGAGGTTAAAGTCGTGTGAAATCTGAGGATAACTTTACCTATGACACAGCTGCAGAGTCCCTCTGTCACTCCTCTGAGGCTGATAGTTGAAGGTAAAGTTATTATGATATTTACAGAGCCAGAGCACCATTGCTATACGGGTGATTTAAACGTAGCTGGTGACTCTTCTAACTCCACAAGCGCCATCACTCTTCTTCGTTTGTTTTTGTAACTGCTTCTTCTTCTGTAATGACGGTTGCTGGCAGCTTTTAGGCTCATTGCCACCACCTGGATTGAAGTGAGAACTCCATTAAGTGAGAACTTTTTTAATACTCACTCAGATGTATTCGTCGTATTACTGCGTGCACCAAACCATGACAGCTGTACCGTGACGGTACGGGATGGATACAAATACCGTTACACCTTTACCAGGTAGTAGTTCTGGTTTTGGAATGAAATAAAAAATGCATGAAAACTTTTATTTATTCATAACTTTTGTCAGTTTGAATATCTGAAAGTCATGATCTATCCTTCTTTTGTGGTTTTGTTGATTTTGGCGACCCCTGTGAACAAAATGATGCAATTTATCTCCTTGATAAACTTGCAATGACCATATTTAGGGCATGTTTTCTGGCAAAGATCCAACATGTGTAACACGTGACCCAAAATAGCTACTTTGACAGCATACTAAAAAATCGCCTCATCTGCCCCTGTGCAGGGTGATGGAGCAGTGAGAGAAAATTACTATATAGAATTGATTGCTCTGTATGTTAATGATCTTGGCATTTGTGGCTCATATAGAGACATCAGTATTTAATTAACTTTGATTTATAACCACCTGAAAACCCCATACAGGAGCTCTGAACTATTGCTTTCACTTCCCTTGAACTCCTTTCTCAAGCTTTAAGTATTGACTGTTCTTTCCAAGAGGCCCCCAAAGGCTCAACCAATAGGCTTTACCTTACATGGCACAAAATTGCAGCATACCTGAAACTCTTGTGAATTTTTGCTCTTGGGATTTTCAGCTTTGGGGAAAGTCTCAAATTCTGTTTATACATATCAAATTTCTCTACATATTGTTTGTCACTTATAGGGTTCATTAATCCATTATGATGTAAATATAACATTGTTTTTACCGCAACACCAGAGGGTGTTCACTCACATTTAGCGGCTTTGACTCTTCCTACTCCATTCTGCATCATGCAACAGATAGGCGGAGATGAGTGTACTAAAACTCTGAGCCCTTTTTTTTTTTTTTTCTTTTTTTTGCAGAGAAGTTAGTCGCCTTTATGTGCAACAGGAACTATTTTCTCTGTGCTGTGGAAAGCCGTGAGATCTATGAAGAAAGGACGACAGTGTCTTCAGTGGTGCTGTGTCAGCATCTGGCGACCTTAACTGTCATTTCTGTTGCTTATAATTATCCTGCAAATTGGATCTTTGCAGCTCTAAATATACCGTGAAACAAAACATCTTTCATATCACAGCCACACGATTTTCTCGAACACAGGCAGACCATTTTTTCACAGCCGTGGAAAAAAACGAGGGGTGTTGACATTTAGTTTTGGCCTGGGCTTGTCAGTCTGTTGAGTTCTGTCAGGCAGCTGACTCTGTTTTTGCCTTCCTTCCTTTTCTGTCTTCCTTCCTCGGCAAGGCAAGAGGAGGAGGAGGGAATACAGGCAAGAGTACAGAACCCAGCAGTAGAGGGACTTTGCTGAGGCTGGGCCCCCGTGTCACAGAAAACTGAGGCAGGGCAGAGGAAAAAGAGAACAGAAACAGATTGAGAACAGGCAGAGAAGCTTCAGTGCAGAAGTGCCTCTTTGAAGGAAGAGCCTGCAGTTAATAGAAGTTAGTGTGAAGCTCCTTTAGACACTTAGAATGTCCCCTGAAGCCTTGGCCATTTGTTTTTTTTTCCTCTTCCTGTATGGACCACTGGTGTGACCGTTGTACTTAAGGAATTGTTGCTTTTTCCCTTTTCTTCTCCTCAAGCCCTCTGTAGCTGTTGAAGCAGGGGGCCTGTTGGGTATGAACATGGTAATCTCTCTTATGTGTTAGGGAATGAAATTTTTCTCCACACAAGGGGCCCTTTTTCCCCATCATAAAGTGTATAGGTGGGGTATTTTCTTTGTGTTTGTGAGGAGAAGGTCTACAGAGAAGGTAAAGAGGTGCTACAGGAGGACAGAATTACTTGTTCTGTTCAGGGTCTTCACATTGACCTGGTTTACTTTGTCCTTTAGTGGGCATGTTCACATTCATTCCTGTTATCTCAAGCCTCCTCTTGGATTGTTCACTCATAGTCCAAGAAAGATTTGCATCAAGAGAAGTGATATATCTTGGTGGAAAATTGTCTATGCTGCATGTCTAACAGCTCTAAGAAGACCAGTTCATGTTGTGTCACCTTTTTGACTGTGGATGCTCTTAATTCTGTGTCAATCCAATTACAAGGCTCAACATGCAGGTCTGCAGTAGCATGTTACAGCAAGTGGGCTAAGACCGGCAATTGAAAAGCCTACTTTTTAAAGTGAACCATCTACCAGCTGCAGACTAAAGGAAAAAAATGAGAAGGGATGGAGGTTTTTTTGTGAATTAGGAGCACAGATTTATTCAGTTGTGAGAATGAGGTCTGCCTACTCAAAGGAAAAAACTAATATCGGCCTTTAAGACCCTGCTCCATCTTCCTCTCTCTTCTCTACCCTCCTTGAATTCTCCTCTTCTGTCGTCTCACTGCTGATGAGACTGTCCTCACTGCAGCACTGCAAACAAGCAAACCAAGCAGCCTGTCTGTGTTTAATCCAGCTCCGTCACACTTCTCTCCCCCGTCCATCCATCCTCCCTCCATCAATCCAGGGTTCAGTGTCACCTGTGTGGGCAGGTCAACACTTTCCTCCCTCCCCCACCCTGCAGCTCCCTGGGTAAACCAACATCCTCTGGTCTAAGTCTATATTTCTTGCTACTAAAACCACATACTTCTGTTCTTTTTCCATCCTACTGACTGACAGTTTTATTTGATGTATCATAGAGCTGTAAACGGTGATCAGAGAAGTTGGTGGCATTGTGCTGAAAAGCCTCCTGGTAAGCTGAATTGTGAAATCATATTTCTACCCTCTTATAGGGGTCAATAATCATGCTTATCCTTGATGCATGTCTCCACATCCCTGTTTTACTTGAGGATGGCATTCCCAGGATTGTGATGAATAAAGCCATTTAATGGGGAGTACTGATGTGTGTGCAGGTCTCCAGGTGACAGGATATGGAGCATCATTTTTTTAATCAAAGACATAAAGAAGAGTCTAAGAGGTTGGTACCATTTTACTGGTTCAAATGAAGACTGGCTGTTGTAGTTTGTATTCAAAGACTGTTCACTTTGACTAGAGGAAGGGACAGTTCTGTAAACACAGTGGTTTTGTTAAGTGAAATATGTCTTAGGCTTTTAGAAGGCAGGAGCTGTTGTACAGGTGGTTACTCACACATTGTTTTGAGCCTGAAAAATGGACATAAACAACATTTTCCACCAGAAATGTTTGTGTTGCCTTAAGCCAAAGGTGCTTGAGTACTTTTTTTTTTTTTTGCTGAATTTCAAATTGAATTTTATTTTTAATAGGACCGAACAGGGATGCGAAAATAATCTAAACTGATGATACATATTGTTTCCATTTCCTTTTTACCACATTACCACTGTTGCCATTAGTCCATTTTCCACATTGCTATTTTATATTTGGCCCATTTGCCACATTTAAATTGTTTTTTAAATTTGACCCAGTTTTACCTAGACCAGTCAGAGATGCAACAATAACCTCAGCTGATGGTATGAGACATGTCATGCTTTTGGGTTCAAAATTCCATTTTATCATGATTACTTTCACAGTTTTCAAATCTGAAGACAGATTGAAGTAAAAAACTAGAAAAGCACTCGGAGAGCGCAGACCTCCGCCATTAGCCCTATCTCCCAATCGTGAAGAATCCTTTAAAAGATTCCTGGATCTGTCCCCATGTGTCCCTCACCACGGCATTCACCAATTACATCCTCCTCGGTGGGGTGGAAACACGGTGAGGCAAAGCAATGGCTTCTCTATGGGTGCCAACAGATGCACCCATGGTCTCACCAGACGACTGGAAGTCATGGCAGAGGGTGAATATTCCTCTATTCCTCCCAGCATTGTTAGTATTCTTGCTACAATTCGCTCTCTGTTATGCTCAGACTCATCTCCTCGACTGGACGTGTGTCTTTCAAACTCTATAAACTCCAAAACTTTGAATAGAAACACACCCAAAAACTGCTGCTGGGATTGAAGTTACTCATGTTCGCCATCTCCTGGTGTAAAGTGGTAACAGCGCAGACCTCCGCTATTAGCCCTATCTCCCAATAGTACAGAGTCCTTTAAAAAATTCCTGGATCCAGATGGTGATCCTGATCACTCCCAAAATCTAATCAGTTCTTCCTTATGCCATTTCTGACATTTCCTGAAAATGTCATCAAAATCCATCCACAACTTTTTGAGTTATGTTGCTTACAAACAAATGAACGAATGCACCCAATCACATAACCTCCTTGGTGGAGGTAAAAATTAAATTTCTCTTCTTAAAGTCTCATTTTTCTCGCCTCTATTTCTTTTTTTGGTGACTGATGTGAAACTGGAGGCCAAAAGCAGATGTCACCCTCAGCTGGTTAAGTAAAAGAGTGTATTGTGATATATATTTTTGTCAAATCAATCTGAATTATCCATATGTGTATTGATTTTATTATATTTATTATATGTTTTCTGAATTGGTTTATTTAAAGCATCCTTACTGCCAGATGCTGTCACTGTCTCCCTAGCCTGCTGAGGTCAAAAGAGAAACCGGTATTGCGTTGCAGAATGAAAAGCCAACATTTGACAGTCAGTTTGATGTGATCAGAGGCAGAGAGGACTTGTTTCCAAATTTAGGAGTTGAGTTTTTTTCCCTTCTTCTTAGCTAGTGGACAGATATGATCTTGACACTCATTGTTTGGGAAGGCTAACCAAGCTCTTGTTGTTGCCTCCCCAACCCCCCACCCCATCCTCTTCCTAGCTGGCTGCTATGTGCTTCACCCTTGCCAGCTTGTAATGTGTGCAATGTTGGCCTAAACCCTGCACTCTGAAGGGCCGCCAGTTTTCTGGCAGGGTCAGTCGGACCCTGGGATTTTGGATGTTTTTTTATCCCCTTGCAAGCGGCATTCTTTCAGGACTGCGTCACTGTTTCCTCTCCAGTATGATTGGAGCTGCTGTTTTCTGGTTGTTGCAAATTAACTGGACCAAACTTCTTTAATTTCGTGGTTGTAAACTTATGGATAAAATGCATTACTTTCTTTGTGAAATGATGCTGATAATTTCCTTCAAAAAGACCTTACATTTCAGAATTGCTGTGCTGCTGAACTTATCCTACAGTCATACAGTGTTTGTGTTCCATAAGGCTCCATATTTGGACCTCTTATGGTTCTCATTTCCATCAGTGACTTGAACACAATATCCAAAGTTGCTTTTGTCTTTAAATGCAACCAAACATGAATGTTTATATTACATGGAAGCACAATGTTATCGTTATGGTCAGATACTAGCATATAGTTAACTATCAGTAGTAGCAGATATAATTTCTGCTGATATGTACAATACAGCTGGGTATTTCCCACAGCTTCACAATACCATATGTATCATGGTATACGTTGATTTGGGGTAATAAACATGTCATACACTGAATGCACTACAGCAGCTGTACTTTATTGTAGAGGATATCAGAAAAGTAGGGGTCCACCGATTGCAATTTTCTGGCCAATCACTGATCTTTAAAAAGCCTGCCCTGCCGATTACGATTTTGGCCGATACCGATTTTTTTTTTATAACTGACAGCATACACCTTCAATGTTCCAATCTTATTTAATTGAAAAACATTGAAAAATACCCGTGAAAACAATACAAACTTGTTGTTTTAACTGCACATGAGGTAGTTCTCTCAAATATAAATACAGTTTAGAGCATTGCTGTCCAAACTTCTAAATTATATCAGTTCCTATAGTCTTTCATTTTTTACATTTTAGTAGGTAGAGGTAGATAAGATCGGTGGATAAGATCGGTTTCATATGTAAGTATCGGCCGATCGCTGATCCCCCAAAATTAAGGAAATTGGCGCCGATTCCGATTTTGGCTGATCGATCAGTGCACACCTACGGAAAAGGTATAGTTAAAAGATTTTTACACATTTAATCTCTTAACTTCAGGTCCTAAAAGATCCAAGTAAATTAAATGAATCTACTCATAATCACTTAGCTATTGACAAATACAAATACATAAATATTTAACTTTGTTAACTTAAAATGGCCCTCTCTGTTGTCTCTCTTGCTATATTTTTACTTACTTCTCATATGATATTCTGGTTTCACTTAACTATAATCCCACTTGAATTAGTAAGAATGACTTTCTGCTTTACTTCAGCATAAAACTACAACAGTGTTTCTGTGATGAACAGTCGAGTCAGGATTAAACAGCGTTAGTCCCGCTCCTGAAGCTGTTGTGATCAGCGCCGCTGTTCAGCTCATGTCACTACAAGGAAGCATGAAGTCCTGCTTATGATCTCCTGATCAGAAGTTTACAGTGTTGTTTAATGCTAATTTGGACAACACAGATTAGCCAAGTGTGCCTAGCTGTTTTTGCTAACTGCCATTGAGCCTGGTGTTGTGTGTCAATGAAGATTGGGGTTCCTGCAGTGCTTTACTTTCTTACAGCTTGCATGACTGAACTGCACCATGGGGGATATATATTTTGAAACTGCTGTCACAGCATCTACGGCCGTTTCAATTCTGTAGCATCTGCATCAATAAGTGTATTGGCAAGGTGCGTGTGAAGATATATTGACATGTTGATTTCTTTGAACACAGGCTTAATGTACAGTCATTATATCAGTTGTACGTATCGGTAGTAGAAATCATAAATTGGCCTTAAATATCTGCAAAATGTACCAATGCATCATCCGTTACAGCTTGGTGCCTAGGGTGCCACGCACTAATGGGGGCCCACTGTCAGCCCTGAAACTTTTTGAATGAAGCCCAGTGTGTGAAAAACTACCAGACTGTCTGCTTCCCCACTCCTCTCTGAGGTCCACTTGAATCATGAATTTTCTCAAAATGTATGTAGTTTATTGCAATTAATCTCCCCTTTTTCACCAATCCAATTTCCTCTATCTGCATTTAAAAGTTTTTCTATCATTTTGGAATATTGTTTTGTCTTAAACTAATGGTAATTGACTTCCTGTTTGGGTACAAATCTGCTTTTATTGTGAAAGAAACTAAATAAATTCAGCTATATCGAAGGTTCTAACAAACTTTACCACATGAGAACCAGAAAATGGAATTAATTTGTTATTGATCAAAAAAGAAATAAAGGGGGCACAGGGGGCCTAGTGGTTTGAGGTGCGCCCCACGTATGAGTTTGGCCTGGGTTAGATTCTGGCCTGTGGCACTTTCCCGCATGTCTCTCCCCAGCTCTCTTGTCCCTGTTTCTGATTCTGTCCAGTGTCCTCCTCTGTAAATAAGAAAGGTATAAAATGCCCAAAATTGAAAAAAATAAAAAAAGAAATGAAGGAAAAGTAAAAGGTAAATCTGCACAAGGTGCAGATGAATTTTGACTTGCTGCCTGAGTTTTTGAAACTGAAATGCGACATGAAGGTGTAGTGTGTTCTTAATAGATTGCAATTAATGCATTAACGCTGACAGGCCTGATTTTTACTCATAATTATGGATAACATGTTCAGCTGAAGAGCTTACAAGTATTCAGTAAAGTAGAAAAAACATATTTATGACTGCTGGTTTAAAAAAATCTAACGTTTTTTGTCAAACTAATTTAAATTTTCTACAATTTTAGTGTTCTTCTATATATATTATTACATCTCTATTTATAGACAATCATTCAGTTTCAGCATTTAGCATGGCACAATATATGCTCCTTAATGCGTTTTAATTGTGCTGCATGCAGTCCATTTTTAATGCTACACTGCAGGCAAAGGGGGATAAGATGCTAATATGGGGCAGAAGTATGATATGGAGCCAAATCTCTTTTATTCTAAGTGAATGCCCCTCCTCCCTGCTCCCATGCAGCTTCCCCCTTGCCTCCTGCTTCAATGTGGCGAGGACCATCTGACCATGCCGAATCAGCAAATGTGAGTGTGTGTTTGTGTGACGGGGGATCAGCAGAAGGTTTCATGCTGTGAGTGACGTGCGTGTGTGTAATCAGTGTAGCCGGTGCAGTTTCACTTCTCCCATCCCTCCAATAGCACTCCTTGTGAAGCGGGAGAAGGGGTCCTCCACACATAGTAGGATTTATACAGTGTGTTTTTGTGTGTTTGTGGGTGTGGTTTTAGGGCACAGAATAGGAGAGCGCGGGTGTGAGTAGTGTATTGTCTAGGGCAGGGGTGTCAAACTCATTCAGGCTCAGGGGCCGGATTTGCTCCAGAGACTATATATATATATATATATATATATATATATATATATATATATGTTTAAAACTAAAAATTTTATTGTTATTTATTTGGCAATTAACAAACTGAAACAACTAAATAGTCCTTTTTCCACACATAGTAACAAAAAAAATCTATATTTTGTATGGCCTCCTTTGGCCTTGATAACAGCTTGCATTCTTGCTGGCATTGTTTTTATGTACTTTTCAACAGTCTCTTTTGTTATTGAGTTCCAAGTAGTTTCTATCTGTTTCCATAGACTTGCTTTAGATGAAACTTTTGTGCCATCAATCTTTGAATCTACTTAATCCCAAATTTGTTCAATAGGATTCAAATCTGGACCAGTCCATCAGTTCCAGTACTCCAGGTTCCTTTTTCTTGGTCAAATAGTCTCTGCACAGCTTTGAATTATGCTTGGGGTCATTGTCTTGTTGGTATATGAACCCACGACCAATCAGATTCAGTCCAGAAGGGATTCCTTGATGCAATAAGATGTTGTGGTAGACGTCCTTGTTCATGATACTGTTGATTTTCACTAATTTGCCCAAGCCGTATCCACATATGGAGCCCCATACCATAATGGCATCTCAACCGTGTTTCACTATGGGTGCAATGCATCTGGCATCAAATCTGAGGCATTTCTGGATGTTTGCACACCTCAATAATGGCTTCTTAGCAGCTATTCTTCCCATTAAGCCTTGTGCCCTCAGTCGTCTGCTTATGGTCACTCTGGAGACTTTCTCAGACTCTGATCTAGAAGCATTCATCTCTGCCTGAAGATCAGCAGTGGTCTTCCTTCTGTCTCTAGTACTTAAAATCTTGAGGTGTCTGACATCTGCTTCAGTTAACTTTGGTTTCCTGCCTCCTCCTTGGCGCATTTTGTAAGTACCAGTCTCGGCAATTGACTCCAAAGCATACTTGACCACACTGTGAGAACACTTTTGTCTTTCCCTATTTGTCTCAGAGACCATCCAGCATCATGAAGTGCTTTAATGTGGACTCTTTAATTTTCAGTGAGCTCTCCATGTTTTACCATTTTGAACAGAATTAAGGAATTTCAAACTGAATTCACCTTTTTATACCCAAATTTGAGCCGGCTCACTGGGCTTCTCTGAGAAGTCAGAAATTAATCAAGCATAACATTCAACCACTACAACTAATTTTTCTGTTCAGGAATGCAAATAAATAACCATAATATGACATATTAATCGAGAAATAATAATGTGCTTAACTATTTTTTTTCAGTTTTTTTTGTAAATCAGTAAATTTGAAAATTCATGGATAACAATAATAATTAAAGCTGCAAGCAGTGATGACGGGCCCTCGCAACCCGTTGCATGTTGGGATGTGTAGCGAACATGGATATGTAGCAACCGTTGGGTGCCAACAACAAGGTGTGCTGCTCCCATGGGGTATGTGGGTTTTGCAACACTCACAGTTTCACAGAAACAGAGGGGGATCCCGCTCAATGATTTCCAGAGCTTGCTGTTACTTTGGCAGTAAAACCAAATGAGCAGGAGGTATGAGCCCTGAAAATCTGGAATGCAACTCCAAAAAATGAACAAATCGCTGGACTGTCAGCTTCACGGCTCCTCTTTTTGCTCTGCTTGGCTCAGTTGCTCTCTCTCACTTTCTCTTTTTCATGCTTGCAGCCTCACTCCCTCTTCCTCTTGTTAACACTCACACCATAGGAGAAAAATGACTGAGTGGCTATAAGCATTAACTGATTTTCTTCATATTGTTGCAATCATCAGTGTGGAAGATAGAGGAGAAAATACAGAGATACAGATGTGTACAATTTTGTTTCATTTTCTTCAATGCTTTGATATCTCCTCTCAGTTTGTCATTTTATCTTATTTTCATGGATAAACAGACAGATAAAAACAGTACTTTCCTGCAAACCAAGCACCCTCAGTACTTTCTATTTCAGGGTTAATGGTCGGGTAATATGATTTGGTGTAAAAAAAAAAATTTCAGTCAAAAGATTTTTTTTTGCTTTTTATTATAGATAGATCATGAAAAATGAGGGAAAATTAGTATTTCAAACACCTAAGTTAGTAAATATTAACAATTCATATATATTCCATCTTTTTCCCTAAATGTCTCGTGGGCCATATGGTACCTGCTGGCGGGCCGGAAATGGCCCGCGGACCATTAGTTTGACATCCCTGGTCTAGGGCCTGTGATGACAGCTGGAGTGGACAAACCCCCACAATGTCTTTATAACAGCAGCTCCCCTCACCAACCGATGTTCTGTAAAGCTCCATGCACTGAGCAGCTGAACGCACCCTGGCCTCCCCTCCTCCACACTATATTATATTACACTGTCATTAGCTCCTCCATGCTCAGCCACCTCAGAAGGTTTTGCCATGACTCCACTGCTTCTATTTTTAGGTTTCTTTTACTTTTGATGCTGATCAGCATGATTGCAGAGATATTCAGTCAGTAGCTGCATGTTGACTTCAATTTCAGGAGAGAGAAGGGGGAAAAATGTGCAGAATAAAGCTCCTGTTCCCCCAGCTCCTGTGTTTTTGCCTGTGTGTGAATATGTGTAGTCTGTGAATGAAGCATTGAACGCACAAGTGTTTTGACTTAGTTGACGCAGTTACCCTAGGGAGACTGTCAGTCAGCGGAGAAGTTTTAGCAAAAGTATGTGTGGCAAAGTTTTCTTCAAGCAACGTCACTACCAGTGTGCTGAAATTGTGTAGCACACCATTTATATGTACAAAAAACACACCTTTAGCATATTTGAGCAAAGAGACAGTAGGCAATGAAAACTGCTCCCCCAATCAGACATTTAAGGGAAGTAGTCAGGACTTGTCTGTTGGGATTTGAGAAGTGTGGATAAACTGCCTGCTGCTCACATTGCTAATATGCATCTTCTCTTGCCCTCAGGCTCGCATCAAGTTTCCAGTTGACTACCCTTACTCTCCACCTGCTTTCCGCTTCCTCACCAAAATGTGGCACCCAAACATTTATGAGGTAACTCAATTAGTGCTTGCACATAATGACAAAAGCTTTTGTATAGACAAGAATGTGCTGCTGTTAGATTTATGAACAATTCCTTATGAAGTGATGACATGTTAGATCTATAATTTCAGTTGGACTATTAGTAAGGACATTTTAGATTAACTGATCTTAATATTTTGATAATTTATTTGTATCATGGTGGTTATACCTACAATGTTTGGTGACATGTTCATATTGTCTTATGTGTCTCCAGAATGGAGATGTTTGCATCTCAATCCTTCACCCTCCAGTTGATGACCCACAGAGCGGGGAGTTACCTTCAGAAAGGTGGAACCCTACACAGAACGTCAGGTACAGAATTCTGTTTTCTCAAATGTTTTATTTAAAGAAAAACAAAAAATGCTGCGGCCTTGCATTTGATAAACTATCCAACAAATTTCTTAATACAATCATTGACCCTGTTGTCAAACTGTCAGTTTGTTTTTTCTCTAAATAATTTTATTTCTCTCTTGTTTGTTCTGCTAATGGTTATGTTCAAAGTTTTCCATAAAAGTTTTTTTTTCTAATTAAAATGTTATTTTTTTTCCTGTATTAAGCACAATTGAACAATTGAAGTGCTTGGTTTGTCAAATTCTGATTATAGCAGCTTCATAACATAAAAAGAAAAGATGCAGGAAAAAAATTCAGAGTCTTTGACCAAAACCCCATGTAAAAAAAAAAAAAAAACACGCTACTTGCCAGTTTCATATGTGCTGATAATTCTGTCTTGGAACAGTTCTTAAGCCTGGTATACACTGTGCAATTTTGGGCTATCGAAAGAAAGATGACCAATTGTGGCGATATCTTTGGTCATAGCTCATGGTCAATGTGACAAAAAATGACGAAACTCTAAATGCGACACTGGTGCTAACAAACAAGCAGGTTAATGTTTGAATGGAAAAAGTGTCAAAATGCAGAAATTCGTGGGATTCCAACAAGGAATCATCAATATTATAAGAAAGACTAAAGACCAGCGTAAATCACCATGAGCACAGCACACACAGTATTTAGCCCTGTTACAGTGGCAACATAAACCTTCCCTAACTACTAGGGCAGGACTGTCAAGCAGACCAGTCTCATGTTGACAACTCCATGCCGAAGCTGCACTGGGGTTGGAAAGGACTAGAAGGAGGGTTAGGGGTGGAGAAGAGCAGGAAAAGGAGAGGGACAAGAGAAATGACAAAACACCTAATGAAAGACAAATTCACAGCAGTTGTGACCAAAATTACCATTCTGTAGGAAATTGATATAAATTGACATAAGTAATAAGACCTTTTGCATAAAAACTTAAAAATTAACTCAAGTGCTTCCCATTTCACTTGATGGTCACTGAGATGTTTCTACATCTTGACTGGAGTCGACCTGTGGTAAAATAAATTGATTGTACATGATTTGGAAAGGCACACACCTCTCTATAGAGGGACTCACAGCTGACAATGAATATCAGAGTGAAAACTACAGAACTGCCTGCAGAGCTCAGAGACAGGATTTTTGCATGCACAGATCTGGGGAAGCTTGAAAAAAACTCTGTTAGGATGTAAGGTTCCCAAGAGCACAGTGGCCTCCATAAATCTCAAATGGAAAAGTTTAGCACAGCCAGGACTCTTCCAAGAGATAGTCACATGGCCAAACTGAGCAATCAGCAGGAGAAGGGCCTTAGTAAGCGAGATGACCAAGAACCTGATGGTCACTCTGTCTTAGCTCCAGAGCTCCTGTGTGGAGTTGGAACAAAGTGTAACAGATTTTACTTGCCTTTTTTAAACTTGTACAAGAGTCACAACTGATGAGCCTAGCCACACACGATGCTTTCAGCACTACGTTTTTTAACCACTGTAATAAATCTCAAATTTATATTTTCCAAAAGTAGCACTGCTATCAGTAAAGATTATTTTATCAAAATTTTTCCAGTGTTTGACATTATTCAAAGCTTTAAAGTTTTAAGTCCACTGAAGTAAAATAAGAACTTCGTCTCTAAAAGCAAAATATGTAGGAATGAAGTAGTTGTGAAAATGAACATACTGAGAACTTTGACCAAATTATGGATTTAGGTCTTCATAAAGTTTCCACAACTTTTGGGAAAAACCTTTTTTATCTTAGGGATTTTTTCATTACTGAAATTTGGCCTGATGGTTAATAACACAGCCATCTGTCATACAACAAACCTAAAATACATAGATTTTATTGCGTTACAGAGACGTCAGCATCTTCTGTAAACTTTGATCCAGATTGCTGCAATTTAAATTCTTTATACATTCAAACATGATGTATTTTCACACTGATTTATTTCATTCAATCACCTGACACAGATTTATGTATTGAACACTTGCTGTTTCCTATTGCTTCTCTTTCTGTGTCCACAGCTTTTCTTTCTATTCATTATGTACAGACACAGTCTCTCACAGCTGGATATAACTGTGTTCACAGTAATGGGCCCTCTGCTACTCTGAGCTGCTGCTGATTACAATAACACAAACAAAAACAGTCTCATATTTAGTTTGAATAAAAGAGAAGACCTGGTAGAAGTTTATGAAAACAGTTTTAGAGGGTCAGTTTTTACCCCTTTAGTCTAATTAAAGTGTAAATAATGTATAACACTATTGTCTGTGTTAATGATATTAATGGGCAGCTTTCTCTTTCTTTCTCCCTTTGTTCTTATTTCTTTCCATGTTTAATCTTCCCTGTCTCTCCTTTTTCCCTATCTCTTCTTTCCACTTTCTCAGAACCATCCTTCTCAGTGTGATCTCCCTCCTGAACGAGCCCAACACCTTCTCTCCGGCTAACGTTGATGCTTCCGTTATGTACCGCAAGTGGAGGGACAGCAAAGGCAAGGACAGAGAATACATCGAGATCATCAGGTAGCTGGAAGAAAACATCACACCCTCGAACACAACAGCACCTTCACACCTTAAATAAGAGATGGTTGGTGTTGCAGATAGTGTACTTGTGCCTCACTTGTCTGTTTTTTTTTCTTCTCCCCTCGACCTCACAGGAAGCAGGTGCTGGCCACTAAAGACGACGCAGAGCGGGACGGTGTCAAGGTTCCTGTCACGTTGGACGAGTACTGCGTCCGCACACAAGTCCCACCCACAGACGATGGCTCAAACCTTTTATATGATGACTACTATGATGACGAGGAACTGGACGACGATGAAGATGATAATGAAGACTGTTGCTATGATGACGACGACTCTGGCACTGAGGACTCCTGACCTTGCCTCCCTGTTACATCACCACTTCCTCTCTCCTACACCTCCTTCTCTCCTCATGAACTGAACTTTTATTCCCCTCTTTTTCCTCCTCCTGTCATCCTTCTCACTTAGCACAGCTCTCCTGTTGACCCTCTGTCACTCGTGCCGCCACAGTCTGCACACTAAAACATGATGCATCCAAGAAAACAAAGCTACAGAGTTTGTTTTTGTTTCTTACATGTTTATTTTTTAAATTTGTTCTTTGAGTAGATGTTACACACATGACACGTACAAAGGAGCACAACTTCCATAACTAAGACCTTTTCTCTTCATCTGGCTTTGAGCAGAACAATCTGATGGCCGAGTTACACCTTTACTTGACTTCAGCATCAGCAGGGTCTGAATGTACAGTCGCAGGTCAGATCACATCATATACTAACACGTAAAGAGCATTTGAGCCATGTGTACGTGATCTCTGGTTTGTGTTGACACTCTGCCACGCTCCACCTCTGACCCTTTTGTGCCCTGAGGGGCCTGTGCTGCTCTAAACCGAGAAAAAAAAAAAAGCCGTTCACATTCCCTTGTGCCTTCCCTCTCTCCCTGGTTTCACTGATCCGAGCATTTGGTGGGACAGACTGTGCACACATTAGGAGATATTCAGGTGGGAATACCGTGCATACAGCGCCCTCCCGATTGAATAAGTTATTTTAAGCAGCACCTGCCAGATTTGTCGGGGAGTTGGAGTGAGAAAGGTGAGATCCAGCAGCTGAAGTAAAGAATGGAATGTAGATCAGAATCCCACAAATGTCCTCCACTGCCCGCCATGCAGCCTTCACTATACAAGCACTTGTGGTCTGGGTGCACGAAGACAGCTAGGACTGCTCCTCATGAAATCCAATGTACTGTAAAGAAAAAGAGAAAACCTATGCAGTCAGTGCGAGCCTTTTGACCATCAGACTCCAGCTTGAGTTTCAAAGCTACCTGTGACTGCTTCAGACTGACTTTTTCCTCAGCTACAGCTCAACATGTGGAGTCAAATCTGTCCTTAAGTTATCTACTCAGAGTAGCTCAAGTCTCCAGAGCAACAATATTGAGGTTTTGCTCACCCCCTAGTGGTGGCTGTGTGTACAAAGTATTTTTTTAACCCCCCCCCATGACATGCTTGACTAGGCTGCAGCCATCTTGATTCATCTGGATCTATGAGCCCTGTTACCTCAGAGCAGCAGTGTGAGGGAAAACAGCCTACTAGCAAGGTTTTGTTTTCAGTTAGAAACCTTTACAGGTCGCCTTGACCACCATCCAGCTGTATTTCAGTGTTAACCGCGCTTCAGTTATGTGTGAATACTTGCAATTGTTTATAAGTGGTGAGAAGAAGTGCATAAATGGGAAGGAAGGCATGGGGATAGGGTTAACCTTTGAGCATGAATAGGAGACTGTGGTTCTATACTAGCATGCTGTTATGATGTGTTTGTGGTTTTTAGAACTGCTCTAAAGGGCTGGGACTGTGTCCAAGAAAAAACTTCTCTTCTCAGTTTTATCTAAACTATTCCGTTATGAATGGGCTGAGGGTTGTAAGAGGTTTTTTTCCATGTACTGTTTTGATATAACTCTTTTTTTCTCTCCAAATAGTGGTGTGAGCTTAAAAGTTCTTTATCTTATATGTATTAAGTGCTACTAATATGGATCTGATTGTGGAAAACCCAGAAATGCTCATAAAACGTACCACTTTAATATAAAGGAACAGAAAATTTACACAGCAATACCGAAGCACTAACAGGAAATATTTGTTCATTTAGTTTTCTCTGTTTTCAAATGATAAACAATAAAGTTTTTTTTTGCTTTCTCAAGATATTGATGGACTACAATGCAGTTTTTCCTGTGATAAGGACTTAATTTCAGTCATTTTCCCAAGATCTCAAGAAATTGAAGCATTGAAAAACTAGCATTGTTATCCTGAGATAAAGAGGAAAATAACTCCAGATCTTGAGAAAACAGCTGGAATTTACTAGTTATCATGAGAAACTGAGTAAAATGAAATCTATAGATGTATGTCTGCTTGGGGCTTCTGTGCCATGCAGTAATTATTCTTGCCTTTTCAAAAGCCTAAAATGCATAGAAATCAGTTATCAATACTCAGTTATACTTAAATCCATAACACAGCATGTTACCCATCCCTTTCTGGTTTGATGTCTTTGACTAAATGGGATTTTTTTGTTCAAGCTTGTCCCCCCAATCATTCTCTGAGCTCTAATTGGTGGAAGCATCACTAAGAGGGAAAACCCAGCAGATTATTGCAGAAAAGATCCTCAGGAAAACATCAACAATAAAACATCTACCAACAAACATCTTTAATTTCTCCAGCTGAGTGAACCTAAACCCTCGGGAGTCTCACGTTTTTGGCTTCAAAGGACTGTTTACAATCTCTGCCTTAATATGCACATGTGGATATTTGATGATCACTTGATGTTTTTTTTCTTTTTTGTTTATATTTTCTTTTTTCTTATGGTTTGTAAATCTATTTAAAATCTGAAATAAAGATCTTTATTAGATTTGGCCTGTATTTATATTTTTATTGTGGGTGGTGAACGGTTAAGTTTGAGAGCTTTGAAGGTCTCACTGGTTTCTGTGTTCTCTTGTAGACACTGAACAACATGAGTGATTGAAATGTGAATGACACTCGAGGCTTTCTCTGAGAGGTGAGACACATGTTCTTCCTTTCTCTTTTTTAAACCATTTGGTGAACCTGTAGTGAACGGAAAGTTCATGATGATCTGTGTACCCAGTAGTCACCCTGCTAGACTCAGAGGGTGGTGGAGACTTTAAAGGATTTTCTGATGCTTTCCATTTTTTTGCATCATTTCCACTATTACTCCAAGAGACATATTCGTTTAAAAAGACATGCTTTTCTTTCTTTTCTCCTTCCTCTTTCAAGCAAAGTCTTTGGAGACATGGTAAGACATTTTGCTTGTTTTCTAAATGCTCCCATGCTTACTGGTGGTCCTGCTTTGCATGAATTAAAACAAATCATCTTTTAAATTACATTTAGTTAAAAGATATATAATTTCTCAAACATATCAAAGAGCAAATGTCATGCTTTTCTACCTAGAAGAGAATAACCATGGATTTTAAGAAAGCTATCTTAGTTTAATCAAGAGATAGACCAAGTCATTATGTGATTATAAAAATTCACACTGCCTTCTTCATGTGTCAGTGTCTGAGGTTTGCTTTTTTTAAAAACAGTTCCTACTTGATCACACAACCTAAATATTAGGGGTGTACATCATAAATCCTTCAGGACAAGATGCATTCATTCTATTAACAACAGTAAATAACTATTGAAATTGCCAATCACAGTGCTTTCTTACAATTTACTGGTTTATTTATTTATTTATTTTTTGTAAATACCCTCCCTGGCATTTGAAGGAAACATACTTGTTAATATACAAAGTCCTATACAGTACACCATATGGATGAAAGTATCGGCTACCTGAGCATTACACCAGCAGGGACTGTAATGACATTATTTTAAATCCATGTACTTTAACATTGTGTTGGTCCCCCTTTTGAAGCTAGAACAGCCTCCTCTTTCCTGGCTTTCCACAAGATTTTGAAGTGTTTCTTTGGGAATTTGTCTCCATTCATTCTAAGATCATGTTGGACGAGAAGGCCTGACTTGCAATCTCTGTTCAAGTTCCTCCCAAAGATGCATGATGTGGTTGAGGTCAGGGCGGTGGGCGAGCCAGTCGGATTCTTCCACACTGAACTCATCAAACCATGTCTTCATAGTCCTTGCTTTGTGCACAGTCAGGCTGAAATAGAAAAGGGCCTTCCTCAGATTGTTGCCACAAAGTTGGAAGCATGTCCATTTAAAATGTCTTGGTCTGCTGGAGCATTAAAAATGCCCTTTAGTGGAGATAAGGGATCTAGCACAAACCCTGAAAAATGGCCCCATACCATTATCCCTCCTCCATTAAACTTCACAGCTGGCACAATGCAGTCAGGCAGGTAAAGTTCTCCCGGCATCCACCAGACCCAGACTCACCTATCTGACTGCCAAACAGAGAAGCATGATTTGTTACTCCACAGAACTTGTTTCCACTGCTCCACAGTCCAGCTTTGGAATGCTTTACACCTCTCCATGTGACGCTTAGCATTGGACTTGGTGATGTGAGGCTTGCATGCAGCTGCTTGACCATGGAAACTCATTCCATGAAGCTCCCACCATACAGCTTTTTATGCTCATTGCAAGTAATCATACTTTATTGTTGCTTCAGCATACTTTGATTAAACTACTGCAACGTCTTCCTGCAGCCACAGGGATGAACATAAGTCTATCACCGCTCCTTAGTCATTAATGCTAACTTCACTTTAAAAAACTCACATACAGCTCAGTGGGCAAGTCAAAAGTCATGCACCATGTGTTCTCAAACATTTACTTTTTTACTGTTCCCTTATTTCCTTCCCATTCCATAACAAGTTCCTTTTCCATGACTTCATGCCATAATCCTTGATTTATGCAAGCTTTCTTATTTCTTTCAAAAAAAAAAAGCAGATCTGTATCAAAGTTCAAGACTGTACACAAATCAAAACAGTTTAAAATGCTTTTGACATGAGGATGTTTATTGCAGTTAAAACTTTGATATTACACCCCTAGTTTATTATGTAACTGCCATCAAACCAACGAAGTTCTTAATTAGCAAGCATAAGCATGCTTGACACTAAAGTAAAATTGCGAGAAATAACTACTAAACATCTTTGTTTGATGATCAGATGTATGGTAGCATGGAGTAAGCAGTTCCATGCATGGCTAAAGTGTCCTGATTGCAAGTGATGAAGATGAAAAAATGTAGAGCCTCACAATGAATGTGACAAAGTTCGCCTTTCTGTGGTTTGATACTTGTAATACAGGAACAGTTTGGGCATACTGTAAACCAGCTGAACGAGTAAATATCAGTTAGGTTTGTTTTCTGTGGAGACACTACTATCAGAATCAAACTGCATAAAAAGGCTTTGAAAACCTCAAATAGTAATATTTCCAGAGACAGAAGGACCTGCTTTATTTCACATTGAGACAGTTTTTTAAAGATTCAAATCATTGGACAAAGCACATCTTTCAATTTATAAATAACAAGTTGCTGTCTGGCCGTGTTCTTACAGATGCTTAAAGGATCTGGCATGGAACCCAAGGTAAGGCTGTTTTTTTTTTTTTTTTTCTTTTTTTTTTGCATTAGTAACTACTCTGATAACTAATAACTAACTCTGGAGTGCAATAACTTTTGTAAGTGAAGACAAATTTCAGTGGGAGGGGCTGTATTTCACAAGTGCTGTGAAACAGAGCAAGGCCTTTTTAACATAGCATTTCCAAACATCCTTTTTTTTTTTTTTTTGCATGATATAATTTATCAGCCCATTCTTCTTTGGTCAATCTCTCAGGCCCCTCCAGATTTGATTTTCTTCTTCTATGGACCTTTGTCTCTTGTCATTTTGGAAGACAAAGTGATGACACAGACCCAGTTTTGCTGTTGACTGCTTGAGGTTTTTTTTTTTCAAGATCTTCACATATCCCTTTTTCTCCATTATTTCTTCCACCTTTACCAGGTTCCCTGCTCTAGACACACAGAAACATCCCCACAGCATAATGCTCACACCTGTGTTTAATTATTTAAGCATCTAAAATAAAACTAGGGTGTTTGAAAATTAAATACAGTATTCCTTGATCTGTTTAACATCACTTTAGCGATGTTTTTAGGGGCTAATAATTTTGTCCTCATCAGCAAATGTGTATTCAAACTGTGTGAGAGAGGATGATGAGATCTGTATCCTGCAGTCACCCTTAACATGAGGGTGGTGGAGACTTAAAGGATTTCCTGATGCTCTCCTCATGTGAACACTTGCACTTAACTGCATGCTTTTTTTTATAAGGATTAATTTTGCTTCTGCTGTCTGCCTCTAGAGGGCAGCAGTGCTTGTTTCTTGACACATCTGGGCTTTGTTAGAGTGGTCTTGAAGCTTCTTTGAACAGAGAGATCAAATAAATCTAAATTGAACATTGTCAAATGGTTAAATTCATGGAAATGCTTTTGATAAATCAGTCCTACAATGTGTGATTTTCTTCTTTTCTCAGCATTAACTTCTGTTTCTACAATCAAGCAAAAGCTGAAATCTGTCCTTGTATTTGTGTTCCAGTGGGGGGCACTGCTATACTTTTGAATACACAGAAGAAGCGAGAAGTATGACCAAACTATCTTTAGGTATGGTGCACTTTGCTCATCATCCACTGAACCCTTCAACACCAATTACTCAAAAGTTTATGCTTTTATCTCCTCCCGTCTTTTCTTTCAAGCCTTATAGTGAGTGACAGCAGTCTGTAGGCTGCCATTAAGGGGTTTCACCAGATAAAAAAAGTGGATTGCTATACTGAAAGCTTCCACTTTAGGTGTGTAGTATTTCCTTTCTTCAATCAGAGCTTTAATTTACAACCTTTTACCAACACTCCACTCATCTGCTCAGTCATCCCGTTGAGCGAGTCAGCCTCCTTGAGTGGAGACGTGGCTATCTTTGCTTTAAACTCCATCAAATTTGTTTCCTGCTGTGACAGGTCTGACCTTTTGCCCTGCTGTGTCTGATCCAAAATGCCAGTTCAACAGAGCAGAACAAGCAATACCCTGGAAATGGTCCTGGCATTTAGAGGATTGCTTCCCCGTCTGTGTTTCCTTTTGTCTGGGGAACACTTGGCTCAAACTACTGAACACCCACCTGCTGTATCTGTTAAGATGTTACAATCTGAAGTAACATCCTCAAACTCCTGATGACTTCTTGGGGTCAGAGCCCTTGCTGACCCATCCTGAGGCTTGAGAGAACCTCTTGAACTGTAACAGAGCAGTGAGGTGAGGAAAGGTGAGACCAGAGGAGGGAGGATCGGAGCTGTGGTCACTGGGGTCAGATTGATTCATATGTCAGGATATGAGATGTCACCAAGGCAACAGGAGTTGCATGGAGGCAGGGTAGGAAAGAGTGGATGGCAACAATAAGACGTAGTGGGGTAGAAATGAACTCTTTGGCTTGACTGCTGTAATGAGTGACCGTGTGCAGAGTCGATACAGACACAAACCTGGAGGTACATGAGACCACCTGCAGTGCTTTTCTTCACACTGTGTCCTCTCTTTCCAGGAAGTCGATCGGACGTCATCAGGGAAGAAGTTGCCCAACAGCTGACTCTTCAGCTTCTTCTTTGTAGGTATAATTGTCCCTGTCACTGCCTCTGTGTAGGTACATCTGTCGGTCCTCAGAGGGAACAAGCAGCACCCTGAAGCAGCCTGGAGAGGAAGTACACTTCTCTACTTTTAGGTGTTTAATAGCTTGGGTGTTGGACAGACAGAGATGTGGATTTGGGCCCCTTAATGAGAGCAGAACAGACGCATTAACCTTTTCTCAGACTGGAGTCTGTCCATCATGTCTAGGATTCACACACGCCTGTGTACCAATCTCATTATTTCCCTAAAGGAAGCTGTTAACAGCAAGAGCAATGAGCACTGTGGCATTCAAATGATTCCTCAGCAGACACTGCTACAATTTTAATAAACTTTCAATTTTTTATCAGTTTGAAAAGTTTTGAACTTTGTAAAGAGATTTTGTCGTGTATTAACAGTTCACGTTCTAGCAAACTGCCAAATTTAATCATTTCTGGATTGGTTCATTGGCTAAACGACAATTTATAACTTTTGTTGACTGATAAATGCACTGTAAAACCAAACAAGTTTAAAACACTCAAAATAGTTGTTGTAACTGATTACATGAAAGATTTAGGCAGTGGAAATATATTTTTGAGTATGTCTCAAGTCAAACTATATCATGTGCGAAGCAGTCAGGATGAAAGTTAGCACCTCCAAGTAAGAAGCCATGGTTCTCTGCCAGATTGCTCTATCTGGGTGGGGAGTGAGTCTCTGTCTCAGATGAAGGAGTTTAAGTATCTTGGGGTCTTGTTCACGAGTGAGGGTAATAGGGAGTGTGAGATTGACAGGCAGATTGGCACAGCGTCAGCAGTCATGTAGATGTTGTGCCAGACCCTTGTGATGAAGAGGGAGCTTAGCCGAAAGGCAAAGTTTATGATTTACTGGTCGATCTTCCTCCCAACCCTCACCTATGATCATGAACTTTGGATAATAACCAAAAGAATGAGATCGTGGATACAAACAGCTGAAAAGAGTTTTCTCTGGAGGGTGGCTGGGATCATCCTTGGAGATAGGGTTAAGAGTAGAGCCGCTGTTTCTTCACATTGAAAGAAGCCAATTGAGGGGGTTCAGGCATTTGATCAGGATGCCTCCTGGACGCCTCCATTTGGAGGTTTTCTGGGCACTTCTGCTTGGGAGGAGACCTCAGGGAAGACCCAGAATGTGCTGGAGGGATTATATCCTGTCTGGTCTGGGAACACATCGGGATCCCTCAGAAGGAGTTGGGAAGTGTTGCTGGGGAGAAGGAATGTCTGGGTTGACTTGCTAAGCCTGCTACCACTGCAGCTCTGTCCCAGATAAGCAGAAGAAGATGGTCGGATGTTTCTCATCCACTGTAATTTTCCCTTATGTCTTTCACATTAATTAATTTTGGACAATTATGCTGCCCAAAGTAAGCTGATTTGATTGACTACAAGTAACAGAGATTGAAAGGTGCACTTTGACCCTGTGCTCTCCCACAGATTTAGTACTTCATCCTTGCTATGATGTAGTTGGTTCCCACAGCTGGAGCTTTTTAACTGAGTGGGTAACTTCACTCATGTTGCAAGAAGTTCTAATGCCCAAAGGCATTCTGGAAAAATGATGGAGATTAAGGGATGACTATCAAATGATTTGAGTGCGATGGAAAAAAATATATACTTTAAGTTGATAGAGTACTATTTATTTAAAACTAAAAATGTGTTCTGTCAACTCAGAAAAATAGAGCTGAAATAGCTATTTTGGATTTTCAAGTGAACACAACTCTTTTTATGTTTTACTGCTCAGTCTGTGATTTTAGCAGTTTGTTAGCAGGAGGCTCAGCTTCTTTCAACATTGTATTTTTGGGTTTGAAGAAAACAGGGAAATAAAACACCTAAATTAGCAGATGTGAAAAAAGATTAGAGCTCCTGTGGGGCTTTTTTTAATGTATATGAAACAGACTGAATTATTGATGCTGCTTCTTTATGATGTATTAAAGGAAATAAGATCATAAGCACTGTGATTGTGTCCAGTTATTTTGTCATGCCTACAAATATTGCTCTGGGTTAGGTTTAAGACGGGTTGATTAACAGCACACTGCAGAAACAGACTGTCTTCTATAAGAAGTGTGACAAAAAACTGCAGGATGAGTGATTTATTGGGTAAAACTACTCCCATTTTTGCAGGACAAGTTCAACAAAGAGGTCAGATGCATGGCTTTGTCCACAGGGGGGCGCTAAAATGAACCCACACAGGAGCTTTAAATACCTTAATCTCTTCAAAACCCATCCATTTGATTTTCTGTGTTCCCAAACAAAAGACATATAAATACCATTTCAGCTTACAGTTGAGAAATGTGACCATCATACTTCATTTCTTTGGCCAAACAGATTTAAATAATTAAAGGAATGATCAATAAAGAAAGTGATCATCAGTTCGAACCATTGTTAAATATAGGTTAAACTATCTTTGTTTAGCCCCTGAGATCATATCAACTCTACAAGCTTCTTTTGCTTGACTGGCGTAACAGGTTGAGCGCCTGTGGGTGCAGACAGACTGAGCACGGCATGCCACTCATAACACACAGCCGTGGGTGCATGAGGGCTGAAATGTGCCTTTGCAATCTATATGGTAAGTGGCTCTTTTCACAGGTTGATTACATCAGACAATGACCTCTGGCAGGACCTCTGAAGACCAAGATGTGTAATTATCTGCACTCAGAGCCAGACTAGCTGACATGCTTTACATGCTTAGCTGAGGCCATCCTGATGTGTGTCTCCTTGTTTCTTTTGGTTGAGTCCTGGGTCCGGGTTCACTGGCATCAACAGGTGAAGAATGTGATGTTGCAGGTTTATCCTCCTCTCTAGATCCGGTCGTGTGTGAATATTTGCACAGTTGTGTGTGTACACAGACGTGGATTTGTTTGCATTGGTGAATGTCAGTTCCTAATGCGTCTTTGTAGGTTGTAAATTTAGATTTAGATGCAGATAAATCATTCTGCGACAGAGCTGTCTTGACTTATGTTATCTCAGTAATCATATTTAATGTGATTTTTCTTTACTGGTCTGTCTTAGGCATAGCTCTGCTGGAAAAGATACAATATATTGCTGTTGACCAAACAGAATTAGGCATCATTTGTATCAAAGCCATGCAATAGCTGTTTTGTATTTCCCAGACCCTGTCAGCTTTATGGATCTCAAAACATCTTTTAAGGTGTTAAAGTGGCAAAGATAGTCCTTTCTTGACAGGTCATTGATCACTTTAGTCCATTTTCAAAATCCCAATGATTTCCATGCAGAGAAAAGAGGGAATAGAGCACACAGCTTGACTGACAGACTTCAGTGATGGCGCTAAACCTAATGACAGAATATAACTGAAAGCCGGACAAATGGACTAGAGGAGCATCTGAATCCGGGGCAATTCTCCATTGAAGTTAAAGGCATACAACAGGGCTTTTCACATTAATTATCTGTTCTTAAGCTTTTATTTTTTTCTGGTCTCATCCTCTTTGTGAGCAGCAGTCAGTAGAGCTCTAATCTCTCATCCACATTGTATGAAACTCCTCTCTGTCAGGTTAATGCAGCTCTGTCACACACTCCATAGCACTGATCTCTAATACAACAGTCCATAACCCTCCATGGCTTATGTAGCACTTGACTCAAAACCAAGCAATCTAGTCAAATGGTGCTTCTTTGTCCTGACAATCAATGAAGTCAGTGGGGCTCTTCCTCTTTTAGACAGATGGACGCATTTGTTACCATAGCAAAGTTTCCAGGGAAACTGATTAGATGGTTTAAACCCAAAGATAAACGGAGAGAAAGAAAGAAAAAAAGAGACAGCAGCTGATACGTTCAACACCACACTGAAGACTGTCTTTTTTTCACACATTGTTATCTGTTTAAGCTGCTTCTATTTTTCCAGGTGGAATTTGTAATGCTATCAGAAAAGGTGTGAATGTTACTCTTTATCACATATTTTTTTTCTTTTTATCTCATCATTTTGGCTTTTTACATTATTTCTGCATTATATCTTGCCATTTTATCTCATAATATTGACTTTTTTAATCCTGTAAATTAAACTTTGTCCTTATAATCTCAACATTTTTTTTACAATGTTTTTACTTTGATCTCAGAATATTTTTTACATAATTTCTCATAATTCGTAGCTATTCACTATAATTCATTGTCCTTATGTTGAGTTTATCTCATTTGACTTTTGTCTGATAATTTGAACCGTTTCATCACATAATTTGGATTTTTTTAGCTTATAATTTACATTAATTCTCTCATAATTTTGTCCTTTTATCTCACAGTTTGACTTTTTATCTCATAATTGTAATTTTTTATCTCATAAATTTGTCTTTTTAGTTCATCATTACCATTCACTCTTTCATAATTTCAACATTTTGTCACATAACTTGGACATTTTACATTATCATGTTAATTGATTCTCAATATCTTTAACAGTTTTTCATTTTTATCTCATAATTTTAACTTTTCAGATATTAATCTGGACTTTTAATCTCATAATTTCAGTTCAGTCCCTCATAATTTCGACACTGTTTCATGATTTGAACTTTCTATCTCCTCATTTACATAGATTCGCATTATACTAATAGTTTCTCAAAATGACTTTTTCCAGTTATTGCATTTTTCCCCTCAGAATTTGATTTTTATCTTGTAATTTGATGCCTTTTTTTCCTGTTGAATAGATCTTATTGCGCCATTTCCACTCATTCTCCATAATTTGGATATTTTATCTAATAATTATGACTTTTTTTAATTGTAACTTTGACTTTTCCCAATAATTTTGACATTTACTCTAATAATCTGAAAATAATTAATACCCAAATGTTCCTTTAAAATAAAGAATACAAAGCATTACATCTATATTGTCTGGCAGTGAGTCGCAGGTAAAAACGTTAAACCCACCTGTCTGATTATTCTTCCTTTGACATGTAACTGATATGTTTTTCTAGTCGCTACTGCCGTGAAGCTCATGGTTTGATCTCATTGGTCAGTTGCAGCTCTGTGTTGTATATAAAGCGCGTGCCAGAAGCTTTGGAGCTGAGACCGTGTGAGGGCGCAGAGCAGCGCGCGCGGAGAGAAAACACCTGTTACTGACAGAGCAAGTGGACAAAGAGGACAAAGCGCGTGCTTTTCACTAGTACTGTAAGTATATTTGTACATTTTTACACACAGGAGCAGGGTGAAACCTCAAAAAAAGAAAGGATATTGAATGTAGATTGTTTGTGAGAACGTGGACTGGCGCGTAAAAGGAGGAAGCCCTCTGGCACCTGTTGAGTTCATGAATTTTTCCCCTGAAACTCGTCAGTATAAGAGTTCAAGGTGCAGAATTGTATGTTTTACTAAATTAGACATTGTTTTAAAGTAAGGCAGGATAAGTGGCATGTCCGTCTAACTTAATTTTCTTCTTTTTTTCCTGACTAAATGACGGACTTAAATCTAGTGCTCTTTAAAAGGAATGAAACCGTTTTCCTTTAGTAGTAGTAAAACAGGCAAAAATGGTTTTTAAACTAGTTTTCGGTTTTCAGATTAAAAATATTATCTTTAAATTACCTTTGAAACCTATAAATCTGAAAAGTAAAACCAAAACAATGAAAAATGTTCTTATCTTTTCCTGAATCAACTTTGTATTTACACATTCACTCTTTCAGCTTTTTGCTGCTGTCTAACAAAACACTTATGACTCATTTGCTTCAGATTTAGTCATACAGCAGAAATGTTATTTTTGTATTTCTTAATTTTTATCATGTTCTATCTTGAGAGCCGTGTATGTTAGTCTTCTAACATTCAAGCTGTTTAATTGAGCATCAGCTCTACAGAGGAACCTTCCAAAGTTCAGCTTTGATTTAAGGTTTTGTATTTTCCTGGTTTAAATCTTCATCATAGACTGCAGAGCTTCAACACCAATGTCTTATTTCAGTCTCTTCTCCCTGTGGAGTAACCATCCTCTGATCGTTTTCCCCTCTGTGTGTTATTAACTACAGACACATCTGACTGCGACTGCTCTACGCACCCACACATCCCACTGTCAGGTGGGATCATGTGGGTCCTGGATAAGATCCGTGGCTCAGTGGAGACTGGTGTGCTGCGACAAGGAGAGAACGGAGACAAGAAAGGCGTTACTCCATCCTACAGTAACGTCCTCACCCCAGATAAGATCCCAGACTTCTTCATCCCCCCGAAGCTGGTCAGCAGCTCTCCAGAACCTGAGAATCCCAACCTAAAGCCCAGTGAAGGGCTGCAACCCTCAACATCTGAGCAAACGATCAGCAGTGCCAAGAAGATCAGCAGCCCAAGAAGTCCACGCCTGGTCGCCAAGATTGCAGGAGACACCAAGAACTTGCTGAAAGCAGCAAATCGTCACATCATCCAGATAGAAAGTGCTGATGATGTTGTGACTGGAGACACCAACGCGGACCCACAGTCACAGACGGCTATGTCGCTGCCTTATGTCCCCAAGACTCACACGCCGTATGGCTTTGCAACTTTGAAGGAAAGCCCCCACACTCGCCGTAAAGAGTCCCTGTTCCACTGTGAGCACACCAGTCCCATCACCTCCCCAAACACCCAGAGGAAGACCCCAGGGAGAGGCAGTGAAGGAGGGAACCACCTGACCCCAACTGACTTCAGCACCTCTCACATGAATCCTTACCGATACTTCAGTGGCGGGGAGAGCGACACCTGCTCCTCAGCTGAGTCATCTCCCTTCAGCTCTCCATTACTCTCCCGCTCTGCCTCCCTGCTTAAAATCTTCACCCATGAGACACAGGCCAAAGTGGTCAAAGCCAAGCGGACATTTGCTCGCCACAGCTCACTCTCCACTGACGAGTGCAGCTCGGCTGAGCCCAGCCCCAGCGTCCAGCGACGGCTCCATGTACCTTCAATCCACAGTGGGGCTGGAGTGCCCGACAACAAGCTCCATCTAGAGCACACGATAAGTCTACACAAAGGTGGAACCATACGAATCAGTGCCAACTATGACCCCAGCACCTCCCGTCTGCTCATCCGGGTTCTGGCTGCTGAGAGTCTTTATGATAAACACTTCGACATCAAGAGCATCAACTGCTGTGTGTCCGTCTACCTGAACCCGGGGAAGCTACAGAAGCAAAGGAGCAACATCATCAAGAACAGCCGCAACCCAGTCTTCAATGAGGACTTCTTCTTTGACTCGATAAGCTCGGTGCAGGTGAAGAACCTGTCCATGAAGTTCAAGGTGGTGAACAAAGGTACCAGCCTGAAGAGGGACACACTGCTGGGACAGAGAGAGGTGCCGCTGACAAAGCTGCTCTCTGGGCTTTAGAGCCAGTGGACCTGGAGGTCAACTAAGGCAAAAAACAATGATATGAGATGTTTGCACTGGTTTTACACAAATGGTTGTTTTTTTCAAATGAGATACAGACATAGACAGTCAAAATACAAAGGGGAGAAAGTCCTTGTAGGAAACAGAGACTTTCCTCTTGAGACCTTAAAATAAAAGCAGCTCACAAAGTAAATGTATTCATGGACAGACGGGGGATTTATGCTGGCCCAGGCCTGCTGGGCTCTGTCTCCCTTAATGACAGCTCATTAAACCAAGCCAGACTTGTCAGATTAATTCGATAGATGAAAGGGTTTATTTCTGAACATCCAGCCAGCTTCCTCAGTCAGGCCCTATTCAAAGGTTGGAGACACCTGTGCATCAAGCCGTCTCCCTGTCCTCGCCTGCATTTGTCTTCTGTGCTGCTGGTTTTATTTATGAAATATGACATAAATCCACAGGAAGTGATCTTACATCAGCTACAGCATGTGTGAAACATAAAGATGCTTTTGTGAGTCAGAGTGGGCTTTGAAGTGGCACTACATCCTGATGTGCAAGACCCTTTGATCCCGGTCGCCATGGCCCACTTACTGCAGGAGGGGATAGGAGACAAACAGCAAGTGACAATGGCCACATTTACTTGCACAGCAAGAATAGAAACAAAGTGAAATTAGTTATGCAAGTGGGGCTTAGTCCTTTGATTGCATAACTTTAACATTTAAGTATTATTTTTTTATTATTAACAGTAAATGAAACCCTCATTTTGTTGTAAAATAATAAAGTCATGGGCCAATTTTACTCAGATTAGAGTATCTGTAGATTAAAGGGGCCCATTTCTAATACATTAAGTTTCTCAGAAACACAGTTTTGATTTTGGAAAAGATTCCTTTTCCAAACTCTTTGTCTTTGCTGTAACATTAATGACCAATAATCTGCAATTTGAGGAGAGCTTTAATCCGTCACAAATTTGTTGAGTGAAGCTTGAAAAAGTTGGTTTATAATTAACATCAGTGTAATAAATTTTCAAAGCACTTCCTAATATTTTAATGATGTCGTCATTTTAAAAATGCTCTTGTTAACATATGTCGTGTGGCATAGGTCATACTACCAAGGTCATAAGTCCAATAACAACCCTCCATTTACAACTTCTACTTTTTGAAAATGTTTCTACTTTATCTCTGTTTAGTTAATGATATCTCTGCAGACTCCTGAGGGACCTGCAGCCTGTCACACATGTCTTACCCAGTATGGGCACCTGAATTAAATCTTGTGCAACTAGGCAACAGGCTTTTGCAAAAATAGGTTCAGCAACATCCTTTCTGTGCATGCAGACTTATGGGATTACCTCAGTGTTATTCTGCAGAGGTTTTCATGAAAAACACTGAGGCAGTAAAACTATGTTTAAAGATATTACAACAGATGTTTAAAAAAAAAGTATGGAAAATCTTTTTCCAGAATAAACTTATAAAATAACTTTAACTAAACTGGCAGTGATGAGGTTTGAAATAGTTGATTGAACTTATTTGTTCTTTTTTCAAGTTGTTTTTAAGATTGCAGCAGGTTGAGAAAAACATTTTTTGAAGCTTCTGTGAAAAACTTTCGGTTGGTGTCTATTGGTACCTGTATTTGCATGGGTGGTTTTATCATTTGGCAAAGGAAGCAACTGCCTGAGGCCTCAACTGTTAGGCAAAACTGTGAAATAAATGTGATTTAGAAATTTAAAAAAAAAATCATAAATAATGGTGAGTGTTCAGAATGTAAATTAGGTACCTGGGATGCATAAATTAAGATTACCCTAAAAGTTTCATAAGAACGACCCCAACTTCCCAAAAGGCCTCACTATGTCTGCATGTCAAGCAGATTTTAGCAAGCTGTAAAGAAATACCAAGCCCATAAAATAGCTGATTTCTGTGCAGTATAATGACAAAAAATACATTTAAAAATCATCATTTTTAAAAGAACATCTTAATCCACATTTCCATGGCACGTTAGACTACTGAGATGTACTCCTGAATTTGTCTCCCTGTGGACGGGCCTAAGAAAAACAACAAAAGTAATCTGTCAATAGTACTGCATTGCTTTGTAGTGCATGGACCCCAACACTGCTGAGGGACATGGAAAAGTTCACTAAAATGCATAATCATGCAGCTACCACTGCCTAAAGCCTCTCAGTGGCTGTTAATTTCATAACATCCCTGAAGGAGTTCAGTGACAAGGTGTTAATGCTAAAGGCCCTTTGTAAGTGAACTAAATAAACACATCTGGTCCATGTTTTTTATGACTTAGAACAGTTCTTCCTTGTAGGGTGGGGGGATAAACAAATGTATACCCACTTTTCCAGGTCAACTACACTGCATTGCTAGTTCTACAGCTTTGTTCCTTGAAAAAATATCTAATCATTTTTCTCCATTGGCTAATTTTGCTCTGAGCAAAATAAAAAGGAGCCTCATATTGCTTTTAGTCCGAGGCCTCCAAATTACTGAAGCTGCCACTGTTCAGAAGGACAAAGCTGCCTGGAATTGTCCTTAATATTTGAAAGTAGAGTTTTCTGATTTAACATACACACTACCAACTTTCTTTAACCTCTCACATTTTACTAAAAAACATAGAATGAAGCCTGTTTCTGGTTTTTGGAGATTTTTTTTCTGATGATCTGTTTTTCTTGTTAGGCCAAAGAGTCACCAGTATGAATGTCACTGTTTCATTGCTATCTAAAAACTTTTCACAGGAGCTTTAAAGATCGGATTTAATAATGTAATTAACAGGATAATACAGTCGTCAGTTTATGCAACCAGTCTTGGTAGTGGTCAAATGCAGTTCAAGTTTGCATGTTAATGTACTCGATGTTTTCTATGAGAAGAGCACAAATCACAGTGCAAAGCAACAGTTGTATGTTGATGGTATAACTGGTGTTTGCATGACATGCTCAAAGTTTTCTAAAACCCTAAAGCCTTACTACATTGTACATTTGTGTATAGCGCATGTGTGTGAGAGGGACGGTGAGAGCTGTTGTGTCTGAATAAGCATGATATTTTGTTCTAAGTTGTCAATTTTCTACGTACAACATGTAGTATTTTGTAAAATGACACTGAATGCTTTAAAATGACTAAACATGTGCTGAATTTTTACTGTATATAATTACATATGTTCTGGTTCCGACACTTGTCAGTGAAATGCCAATTATGCAGCAGCGAGTGAGAGGTGTGATAGAAGTGGTGTTAACTTTATCAGTTGTAACCTTAATAAAAACTGAAAGGAAAGAGGCAAAAATGTCAAGAAGGAAACGAGTAAAACAAGGCAACACAGAAAGCTATTATATGTTTTGACAGCCTTTTGTTCTTGCTGTGTCTGCCCTGTCTGAGGAATTACACAAAAATTGCATGTGACTGCATCTGAGTGTTCAAGAAAGTGACTAAAATCAGTTGTGTCAGAGTCGTCTGAGTGATGCAAAATAACTGAAGAGTCTCACACTCTGCCTCAAAGCTTTCTATGAGGATTTCCCTCACCTGGTGTTTGTAGCTCACCTGTAGCACGGCTGTTAATATGTTCTCTATTGTTTATATACAGTGACACTTCTGGTTGTTTTAGTTTGAACGTTGGTGGTTTGATGTGTCCCTGGTGCATACATACAGTGCCTGCTTGTAAAAGTTATTGTATTTTCTACACAAATGACCTAAATTATTCAGACTTCTTGTTACCAACTCCTCTCTGGATTTTTTTTGATCACGCATGACTTACAGACTTAAGTATTGTCCGTATATTTCAGTGGATCGTTATTATTATGATCTTGTGCTCTGAGATGAGGTCTGCAAACAACACAAATGTTTATGACAATTCACCTAAAATATGGATGTGTTCTGAAAATTGTCTTATTATGGTGTGACTTTTTTATTCTTTTGATGTGGCTTATAATTAAAGAGGTTTTAAAAGAAAAGAAATAAAATAAAATGTTTGGATAACTGCTTCTGCCTGTTCTTAGTTGTCTTAGGTAAGATGACTGTAAACACTGTGTGCATCATAAACAATGCCTTTATTCTACTAAACAATAACTGATCAAACTTGTAAATGTTTTTGCTTGTTAGGCTAAGCTGGATTCATACTCTATCACATATCTCCAACAGAAATGCACAGGACAATGTCAAATGTTAAGTTCACCAAGCTAACATGAAAAAATTAAAGGGCATTACATTTTTTTCTTTCCCATGGTATGTTTAACTGTACAAAATTTCTAAACCAGGGTTCTTCAAACTTTTTCTGAGGGCCTCACACAGAAATATACAAGGATGGTGGCTCCACTTTCATAGACCTCATGTTGAGGATATTAAAGTTGGTAAACCCAGTCTAATGTAGGATAAGGTATGCTTTTGGGATTGAGTATGTCTAAATGGCTTGTTAATGGCTGACAAGGCAAATAACAAATCATTTTCAGGATTTTTTGGAGGCCAATCAGATTTCAGGGGAGGCAGTTTGGCCCTGGGTGCCACTTACTCATGCCCTGAAATTTTATTGGTACTGTTATTTCCTGCTGTAATCCATCAGGACATTATAAATCAAAATATCTTTATTATTTTGGTTGCCAATATGTTTACCATTTACAGTGTTTTTTCATGTTTTCCTCTTATAGTCAAAATGTTTGTTTACAGAGTTAGAATGGTAGCACTGCCTTGTGCTGAAACTACAAAGTACAAGAGAGTCTAGCCCAAGCTTCATTTTCTAATGTAGGCCAGATTTAATTTTATATATTAGGATCTGCTGAGAGCCCATCTAAGATGGCCTGGGGGCCATATTTGGCTCCCCGGCCATAGTTTGGACATCCCCGTTCTTAACGTACAACTCACAAGCTGCTAATTTTTAATAAAGGGTTTAAAGTTGATAGTTTTTGTATTTTCATTTAAGTTCTTCACTCTGTGTAGCACTGCTAGCAAGCTAATTGTCACAAATTTGTTGGACAGAATAAAAATAAGAGTTTATATTTTTAATATTTCAAAGTTGCCAGTTGAGATGTTGAATTTATGCAATTAAATTATTTTAAAAATGTTTTGTTATTACTGTTAACAGTTCAAACTTCTCACTTTCAAGTCTGTTAAAGTTACTTAGAGGGCTCAGTTTCTTGCTCTTGTTAGCATGTTAGCACAAGGCTAGCAGGGTTTATGTTGCATGATTTTCTGAAATGTTGGTATTTAAGAGCTACCTTCTTTCTCTGCTCTCTCTAGCAGTGTTATATGATCACTCTATCATAAACATCCAAACTAATAACCAAGCTAACCTTAAAAGATTAGCTTAGCTTGGAATAAAGATAGAAATCCATGTTGATAAACGTTGAGTAAACAAATTATAAAGTATTGGGTGCACTTTTGATAACTTGGTTGTACAACACATTAAATGGAGTTTCTTAAACTATGTAAGCTTTATGCCATGTGAACATTAAGTTTAAGCTGAGCCATTATTTTCTGGGGTAATAGTTAGCTCAACTACTTTAGTTAAGCTAACTGAAATATATATTTCTAATGTAAAATGGTTCTGCTAACTTGATACTTTTTTAGTTCTGAGCATGCCATGTCAGCTAAATGACAACATTAAGTATTAAGTCAGGGTGCTCAACTCTAAAAAGCTGGGAAATTTATTACTTGACTATTTTATGTTGGGCCAAACTATTATCAAAGATATTTCCACATTTAATTTTACCCATACGTATATGCTACTAGACTGACTAAGTTGTTGACCTACAAAATATGAATGACTAAACTGACCAAAGTGTAAACTTAAAAGGAACCCTGCATGACCAGGCAAGTTCATCTTGTTGGATAGATATTTATATCTCTCATATGTATATTGAACTAAAAAGAGCTCACTAGATAGCCTAGATATCTGCATTTTAAGTAAATTTGAGTTTATAAACTCACCAGGAGGCCACCATGTTTTGGTCTGCACCAGTAGTGTGATGTCACTCCTCTCTGTTGCTATGCAGTTACTGCTGTTTCATACTGGCAGTATGCTGCTGCTATCACAGCTGTCCTACCAGGCACAGTTTGCTAGGTGTTGGCTTTGTCTCCCTGCTGTCAAAGGTCTGCTACTCCTCCTAAGTTTTAGCCAAGCAGCAACCTCCGGTCCTGAAAAATGAAGCCAATGCGGAAGTGCAAAAAATTGCAATACAGCGAATGTCCACTTGAGGCTGGCTGCAGGAACTCCGGAAGTCCCATACACAACAAACATTAAAAAGCCTGTTTTTTTTTTTTACACAAGAAATAAGCTGCTTTACAGCCTGGTTAAAAAACCAAACATGTCTCATTAACTAATGTCTGCATGTCCTCTCAGTGTAGGGGGTTGAATTTTTTTGTACCACAATTGTTTCGATTATATTGAGGAAAAGCCTCACTGTGCACTGATTGGCGCGTCTTATTTGATTGACAGATAGCTTGACAGGTAGGAGCTACCTTTCTGTCAACCAGAATGCTAACAGGAAGTCAAGTTAGTGGGCGGGCTGTAAGGTTGATCCAACGTTTGGTCGAGAACGTGATTTCAACATGGAATTCGGATTGGCTTCAAAAGCTGTTTGGGTCCGTCTATTGTAATCAAACAACTGATGTCACACACGCTTTGTCCTATTCTTCATACAGTCTATGATTTTACCTCAATAAACCTCCCTACAAGTGACTTGATTCAGTGTATTGTGGAAGCGTCAAAATAAAAGCATTATGTACACATGAAGAGAGTTTCTCCAAATAAATGCTAAAGTGGGCTTTTACTTTGAAAAACACCATTTGGGTATTGTTTGTATCTATGGCTACAAAAATGATGATTTTTTTTTTTTTTTTTTACAAATGTTAATATTGTAGTGTGTCTTAAATCTTTCTGACTTGACAGATTTTCTGTGTAATCTAAACTGTAAACAGCCAGTCCAAGACTTGACATGAAAATTGTCATGACATTTTTATACTGGAAGCTGATTATATAGTACTGTTGCTATTTTTGTTACGAATCTGGCCTGTGAAAAACATTTTTTTCTTTTTCCGTGATGTTAAAAGCATTGACTGATGTCCATAGTTACTAACTCTTTAAATTGATGTGAAACACTTTAATGAAAGAGGATGATCATCAGAACACGAGGCGTGACTTATTTACCGCTCATTAGCACTCTTATTTTAAATGTCAAAATAATGTATCAACCAACTAGGATATTCATATGCTAACACAGTAACCTATGCTCATGTTTCATGAAGAGCTTTGAAGCTTCGGACATTCATTTTAGGAATACCATTTTCAACTTGAACTAAGCAGTTCATTTTCTTATTTAACTGTAACAGGAAATATATGATAACCTAGATGTTGTAAATCATGGGTAATACTTTAATGTTGGGGTGGGGACTTATGATCAATAACTTTGTGTTGTGTTACCCAGTCAGTTAGCTTTTTTTAAGTTCCAAAAGCGCACTTTCTGTCTCAGCTAAGATCAAACAAAATGAGGACCCAAATTCAGGACACAAGAATGATTTATTTTGACAACTCACAATCCCTGATTTAGAGACAAGGCAGGAAGTGAGACCAGAAAAGACACAATAACAGAAAGGATGTGCATGTTGTGCACAGCAGCCTGGCACCTCAGATTTTTCTGAGCACATCACTGAAAGAGGGGAAATGATGCTTGTGACTGATAGGTTGAAAACACTCCGGCAACCCTCCAGATAAATTCCCACCAGCTTTAGCCAGGAAAGCATCATTCTCTTTTTCTTCCCCTTTCTCTTGCCTCTACTGCTCTCCCTCTGCTCTCATACTGCTATGATATTACAAAAAAGTTTCTCTTCTGCTCTCTCAGACTACACACATCTTGTTAATGATGCCCTCCTACTTAAAACTGATTTCTCTTGCCCTCTGGACAAGCTCCCCCCTGTTGAATGCTATATCAAGGGCACAAACAAAGAGAAAAATTAGACATAATCATAATGCTGTCAATCTAATTAGCATGGTAAACACACTTATTCATCTGCAGTAGCTAAAGTGAGGAGTCCACATTGGAGGAGAGAGGGTACAGTACATTCACACCAATACAAAACTGTTATAAACCGTAGTATGTCACACAACTTTTCCATATAGAGTAAAAAATAACAGATGTAGCCACCTTACGCCTCACGTTCTGCTGGTAGTTACTCCATGTTAGTTTCCTAGAATATTTAGAGGAGAGGGGGGAGCTGAAGGGGAGTGAGGAAGCAAGTCAACGTTGGCCACAAATTTATTAACCCATAAATAAGCTAATTTACTGTTGGGTTTTCCACATGGGAGTGAGATTCAGTTCATAGTGATGGTGGCCAGATTTCAAAAGTAATACGAGCATGTACAGCAGAGTTGCCTGAGTGTCTAGTAAGAGCAGCTGTTGACTGAGGTATACTATATACTTTTCAGTTTCTGCATTTTGTAGTTGCTGCAGCACAGTGGAACCCTGCCTGTGAGACTGGGCCAGCATTATTATGAAGCTGCGCCGTCATTAAGACATTCACATCAATTTCATGCAATATCTGGTGTAGCTGTATTCTCATTAACATGGTGGTTTGGTGTTGAGAGCATGGCACAGCGGTAGCTCCACATACTCACAGTTATGCACAAATGTACATTATTGCATTCCAGCTGGCCCTCCCTCTCTTAAACCTCTGTTACCACCTCTTATGCCAGCACTTCACCCCCCTTTACACCTCTGCGACGTTCATATTGAAGGCAAAACATCACAAGGGTACAAATATCACACCATGAAAACGCAGTGTGGATAGGATCATTGTGATGATGATATCACAATATGGACAGAATGAGAGGCTGCTTATCTGGTATATGGCTTCACATGCAAATCGTGCTATCAGTCACAATTATGGACTGAATTTCTGTCCCAGTACATCCCTGAATACGTTTCCTTCCACAGTGAGGTTCCTACTTTGATAATCAGCTGGTATGGGACATCTACTTACTCAAGCCAACCCCATTCTGACATGACCTCTCTTGGTCCAATCATCCTGTCATATTTCATTTTGTTTTATTTTATTTTATTTTATTTGGACAGTTAATTTCTCCCTTTTTACATCTGATACACAGACAGTTTTGGCCCTTCACATTCTGGATTTCTTACAAAATGGTCAACAAAATAGTCAACAAAATCAAAATCATTTCAAAATTGATTTTCTTTTAAAATTTTGCCAAAAAAAAAGCAGAACAACTTGTTGATTGCTCACAGTGCAGTATGATTTGCTCAGTCATGGCTGAAATAGGCTTTTCAAAAGTACGCACATTCTGGACTCCTTCAAAAGTCAAAGTCATCACCATCTTCCCATCCTTGATTTCTCTGACAAACCTGGTCTCCTTACCAACCCACATTTGCATAGGCACAAATTTGTCTTTCTCTATGGTGAAGGTAGAATTGACATGTCTGTCATCAAGCATGGTCTTATTAAACTTCTCTCCCAGTTTGGAGAAGATCGCAATGTTCTTAAAGGTGCTCGTAGTTTTTGCCACCACTTTGACCCCATCTTGTCTTATATGGGCCGATGGTTTGGAACTAAGCCCACCCGTCTTGTGGTAAACCCAAAACAAATCGCCCTCATATATTCATCAAAGTTCTTGCTGTCGATCAGTTTCCACGTAGCACAGAAACATCAACCATCTTTGCAGTTGTTATCGCTCCTGTTCCTTATAACTCTGTCAAACAGCTTCTATCTTCATTGCAGAAAATCTCTCTAAGTGTGTCCGCTTGCTACTGTCATATTTGAAAATCTGTTCTCCTCTCCTCTACAGTCGGACCGTTTTTTTCAGTGTAACTGCTACAACCCACCTCAAACAACAGCCACCTCCATTACATCTCATCTGTGTCTAGGTCCAGCTCCTCAGAAGCCCATCTCCAATCATTTCCTTCTCCTTCCACAGGAGTCTAGACTCCATGGCAGGTGTCCTATTTTGTCTTCAGCCTCACTACTCCTTCAAGTACATGAAGATGTCATGATCAAATCATTTCCAAACCTGTAAAATAAATCCCTGTATAACTCATATTAAGTCTCCTGATTGAAAGTTGTTTGTGTGGATGTATGACGAGGTTGGATTGCTACTCAAAGGAACTACAAAGAAAGTAAATTTGAGGAAAATGTTGACTGGGAGTGAGCAGATCTTACAGAATTGGAAATCTGTCACTGGTGATGTGATTCATCTGCTCATGCATGGTTATTGACTGGAGCAGTAATGCACATGTGCATAAAGTCTCCATTATCAGAGGCAACTCCATAGTGGCAGATTACATTATAAAGAAAATAGTGATGCTTTTCTGTAAATGAACAGCCAAAACACAACAAGAGGTCCCTGTTTTTAATTGTAAAAGTGGCTCTAGTCTTCTTCTCCTTCACTCTCCAGTTTCAGTGGGTTGCTGTCTTTAGCCAATCTTTAACTCTCTGTGGTTTCCTACCCTTTAGTCTGCTAGCTGGTGAACATATATGGGCTTGAATCTGTTAGAGAGATGCATGTTTCTCTGAGACGCTGATGGAGAGTGATACTGAGCTTTAAGGAGAATGAACTCATTAGTCAGGGAGCCATGAGCATGAAAACAAATGAACTGTAATGTGTATGCAGCTCTTTTTTTTAACACATTGTATACAGCCATCTAAGGGTGTTAGGAGTATTTACTTTGAACTTATCTTTCATCATGTCAGTGTTTGAAGATGAACAGGTTTTAGCAGCATCAACTGACTAAGGTTTACTTCATGCAGACTTTCATAATCTTTCCTGCTCTGATCATTTCCACAGTTTATTATTCAGGATCCTACACAAGCAAAGACACAAATATTGTCCATATCTTCCTCTTCCTTTCTTCATCCATGCTGCCATAATTCATCATGCACATGTGCAGACACACAAATATACTGTTATGTTTCCTGTGTGCCTCCATCCGCTCACTGTTTTCAATATCCTTCTTCTGCCATTGTTCATTTCCATCCTGTGCTGGATGCGTCTCACAGCTTGTAAATTGATTTATAATGCCGTCTTCTCCTCACTCAGGGTGAGGATGGGGGCCACACCATGCAGACTGGGAGGTCTGGGGATGGATGCGGGTTTGGGGTGTGATGTTGCAGCAGCAGTGAAACCTGTTGTCTGTCGGGCATATTTGATTGGGGTGGGTTGGATGGGGTGTTTTTTCCCCGACTTCAGGGAGGAAATGTTTAAGGCTGTTATTGGCTTCAGGATCACTATGGCAACTACAGAGCTGAGTGCTCTCTGAGTGAAGGAATGAGATGTGTGCGTGTCTGGTGGGGGGTGGAGTATTGCAGTTTAAATTGCCATCCTGTATAATTGTCTCACGCTGTGTCTCTCCTTTCAGCATTGAATAGTGACCTCTACGACACTTACAATGTTTGTATCTGGTCCTCAGTGGTAAATGTGTTTTCATGTGAATAAAAGGAGCTCTTCTTAAACCACTGATGCTCATATTTTTTTTTAATTCTGAATGAATTTCTCACAAAGGTCTTCTTGTAATATTCCACTGTCATAGGCTTATTGATGTTTTAATAATAGTGAACCAGCTCGGTGTTATTTCATAAAAGAGCAGTCTGTTGTCTTAGCAGTTCTGTGAGCTGCCTTAAACCTGTTGCTTTCAAAAAATGTGTGCAGAAAACATCACTAAAAGCTGTTGCTTACTGGTTCAGACAAATTGAATGAAGACATCTTTAATTTTTTTACTTAATCTTGTGCTTTTGATATGGTGAAGACAAAAATGTTCATTTTGAAGAGCTTTACTCTTTCATGTGATTTTAATTCCAGTGTGGTGCTGTTCAAAAGGGACTGCAATAACTGAAAGTTAGACCTTAAACTCTCTTACAAAGGATCCGTGGACTTGTGCATTTATGCACCATTAAATTGCAGCTTTTCTATTCATTGCTAAACCTTTAAGACAGTTGAGAGGCATTTCTCTTTTTTTTCCACTATACTGATGAATAATCCCAATGGGCAGAAGATTACTTGACAAGAAAAGTGAGAAAAAAAAAAAAGTATTTTTCTTGTGTGCTTTCTTGAAATCTTTGCTGATGACTTAAAAAACCAAAAACTACTTTATCCTAAAAACTCTCCTGACAAACTGCAATCAAGGGGGAACTTCTGTTTAATATCCCATCATGATATCTGTTTCTAGTAGCAGCTCTTCATACACTATATTGCCAAAAGTATTCACTCTCCCATCCAAATAATTTAAATAAGGTGTTCCAATCACTTTCATGGCCACAGGTGTATAAAAGCAAGTAAATAAGCATGCAGACTGTTTCTACAAATATTTGTGGAAGAACGGGTCACTCTCAGGAGCTCAGTGAATTCCAGCGTGGTACTGGGATAGGATGCCACCTGTGCAACAAGTCCAATCATGAAATTTCCTCGCTCCTGAATATTCCACAGTCAGCTGTCAGTGGTATTATAACAAAGTGGAAGTGATACGGAACAACAGCGGCTCAGCCACGAAGTGGTAGGCCATGTAAAATGACAGAGCGGAATCAGTGGATGCTGAGGTGCATAGTGCGCAGAGGTCGCCAACTTTCTGCAGAGTCAATCACTACAGACCTCAAAACTTCATGTGGCCTTCAGATTAGCTCAAGAACAGTGTGTAGAGAGCTTCATGGAATGGGTTTCCATGGCCGAGCAGCTGCATCAAAGCCATACATCACCAAGTGCAATGCAAAGCGTTGGATGCAGTGGTGTAAAGCACGCCGCCACTGGACTCTAGAGCAGTGGAGACATATTCTCTGGAGTGACGAATGGCGCTTCTCCATCTGGCAATCTGACAGACGAGTCTGGGTTTGGCGGTTACCAGGAGAACGGTACTTGTCTGACTGCATTTTGCAGTGTAAAGTTTGGTGGAGGGGGGATTATGGTGTGGGGGTGTTTTTCAGGAGCTGGGCTTGGCCCCTTAGTTCCAGTGAACTATGCTGTATGCTGAATGCTTCAGCATACCAAGAGATTTTGGACAATTCCATGCTCCCAACTTTGTGGGAACAGTTTGGGGATGGCCCCTTCCTGTTCCAACATGACTGTGCACCAGTGCACAAAGCAAGGTCCATAAAGACATGGATGAGAGAGTTTGGTGTGGATGAACTTGACTGGCCTGCACAGAGTCCTGACCTCAACCTGACAGGACACCTTTGGGATGAATTAGAGCGGAGACTGAGAGCCAGGCCTTCTCATCCAACATCAGTGTGACTTCACAAATGCGCTTCTTGAAGAATGGTCAAAAATTCCCATAGACACACTCCTAAACCTTGTGGAAAGCCTTCCCAGAAGAGTTGTAGCTAGTATAGCTGCAAAGAGTGGAGCGACGTCATATTAAACCCTATGGATTAAGAATGGGAGGTCACTTAATTTCATATGCAAGTTAAAGCAGGTGAGCGAATACTTTTGGCAATATCGTGTATGATCTCACAATTTAAATATCTTCTTTCATAATAAGCACACTGTTTTCTCATAACATTATGAACTTGTGTTATAATATCCACTTTTTTTTAATAAAAAAGGATTTGTTTTTGTAATAAGGAGATCAGGATTTCGTTATTCTCAAAATTGTGATATCCTGGTCTTGTTCTAATGCAGTAGTATCTCTTAGTAATGAGATCTATATCTTGTAATTATGAAAAAAAGACCTCATAATTATGAAAAAAACTTGTACCATAAAAATATCTCTTAATTATAAGAAATGATCTCATAATTATCATAAAAGATATTTCAATTTCATTGAGACGGAACCTCATTCTTATATGATGTGATAAAGATGGGATCATTTTCAGAAAAGACATATCAAATATAAAATTATTTCATAATAATAAGTAAAGATCTGTTAAACATGAGGAAAAATAACAACTTTGAAAAAAGATCTTGTAGTTTTGCAAAAAAGTTGTCCGTATGAAAATAGATCTCAGAGTGATGAGAGATTATATCATCATTAAAAGAAGTGACCTTTAAACTATGAGATGATATAAAAGTTATATAAAAAAGATCTCACAATTAAGAGAGAAGAGCATGTAATAATGTGATAGATCTGTTGAAAATAACTATTTGGAAATAGATCTCACACTATGAAAAGATCTCATTGCTATGTAAAAAAAAAAATCTTTTAAGAAAAAAATCTCCTAAAAATGTAAATAGATCCATAATTACGAGAAAATCTGTACACATGTTTGTATATATATATATGTGGGTGTGTGTGTGTGTGTGTGTGTATAGGTGTACATTTTAATATCTCCACCACACCCAATCTGTAATATACCCAACCTTTACATAACTGCTTGTAAATACTATTTATAATTTGTAAGTTAACATTTTTATATTCCATATTTTTGTATTTATTAGTGCCCTTGCATTACTACTTTTATTTGTACTCTATTTCTATTGTGTTTCTGTCCGCAATGGCCTGCTTTGTCTAAGATACTTTTTGCTGCTGTAAATTGGAATTTCCCCTTGTGGGACTAATAAAGGATTATCTTAACTTATCTTATCTTATCTTAAATGTATCGTAATAATTTAAAACAATCGCATAATAATGAAGAAAGTTCTTGTGATAATGTAAAAAGATCTCACAATTATAAGAAAAGATCCAATGATTTTGAAAGATCTCATAATTAGGAAAAAAGATCTATAATGTGAAAAAAATCTCATAATTATGAGAAAAGCTCACCTTATAATGTGAAGATATAAGTATCAGAGATCTAATGATGTGAAAAGATCTTATAACTATGTGAAAATATCTTGGGAGAAAAGTTCTCATATTGTAAAAAGATTTTTTCATGTTGAGAGAAGCTGTGATAACTAAGGAAAAGATCTCATAATCAAGCAAAAAGTCTCAATCTCAGTCTCTCAATATCTCAGGACTATGAGTGAAGACATCATGATAACGAGAAATGCACTTGTATTTATGAGAGAACATTTCAAAGACATCATTGTCATGTGAAATATTCATATTTTCATATGAATCATACAAAAAAATCTTGCAATTATGAGATAAGAAAAGCTACACAGATAAATCACAGAAATACATGTTATGCTGCATCTTTATTTTGATGTGGTTTATCTTGCTCAGTTTTATCAGAGCTAAAAAGATTTTCTTCTCTTCAGATTTGCAGGTTACAATTTTAATCATTTAAGTGAGCTGTAAACTTAAGGGTGATGGCTGACCTCTAAATAAATGCTGTGATCAAATATCACTGTAATGCTTAGAGCGGGTCAGGGGTGTTTTACAAGAAGTGTTACTGTATTTATCACTTGGCTGCAGGGCTGTTAATAGTCAGCTGCTCCTTTGTTGGCCTCGGCTGACCCTGACAGCGTCTGCTGCCTGTGACCCTCCTGCACCATCCTGCAGCTTAGACCATTGAGATCGCAGACACACTGGCACTGAACTCTTTGAGGGCTGATGGCTGGAGACAAGAGTGCTGTCAAATCCTCCCTAATGGCGTTACCATAACAACCACTGGGGACTTTTTCTACAGGTGAGGGGTGACGAGGATACACTGGAGGAGGAAGAGTTGGGGGGTCATTCTTTTCAGTTTTTAAAGGAACATTAAGCGGTGAATGTTGTAGACAAGACATTTTTAAGCTTTTAAAGTTGAAGGTAATGATCCTGTGGAGGCCAGCAGATGTGAAAAAAAGCCTCACTTTTTTAAATGACAATTATATTCACTGGTTAAAGCAATGGTTATTTTCCTGGGGTATTTTGTTTCCATCTAATGTGAGCAATTGCCAAAAATAAGGTGGTCTTACCCTGCCCCTTTCACTTCCAACGTCACCACATTGATTGCAGTGCGTGTAGTCTGCCATGTCAGTTGTGCTAGTCTCTTTTTCTAGCGGCAAATCAGCCATCTTTGTTACCTTTTCACATGCAGTCTGTTTGCATCTGTTATATGGGCCGTTTGTCCTCAGTTATCTCCGTTGATGCTATGAAGTGTCATTGAAGTCTGCAGCATCCAGTCAAAGAGTAATATCCGATAAGTGGGCATGTCTTTCAGCAAAAAGAGATCAAAGAGGCCTCCATCCACATGCCCTTGCTTTTTGGTCCTTAGATCCCCTCCAGTTGTGATCTTCTGTCCTCCTGCCAATTTAAGAGCTGAAGTAGTCTTTAATATGACAAATACACCGGTTCAACCAAAGACTGAGGACCAAGGACAGATTGGATAAGCAACATGAGACAGAGCTAATATATCCTTTGGCATGACACTTAACCCCAAACTCCTACAGCTACTGTTGCATGTGACGCATGTAACTAAAAAACTACCTTTTTAAATGATGGAAAAGTTGCATATTGTTAATTTAAATTATGCATTATGCAAATCAAGAAGGTATAAATAAATAATAAAGTCAAAAAAGAGAGAGAGAAAAAGGAGGGAGGGGGGCACACTGGTCTGAATTTTCAGTCAGTAGTTGAAATGACTTGGACGGATGCAAAAATTGAAAATCCTGACAAAATTTCCATCTTGGTTTATCACTTTGCTGTAAATACAAATTTCTTAAATATTACACAGAATCCTAAAGTAGGCCTCTGAGCTTCATATCACCGTCAGACCAGAGTCTCAGCATTAAGCAATCACATTTATAGTGACCGGCTTTGCACAGCCTGAGCAAACATGCAAGCAAGTTAGAAGACCGAGGGGCTTAGTGCTCTCTCATGAAAAAGCCTTTACGGTTTGTTTATTATCCATAATACACTTTGAGATCTGACTTTTACCAGACAACCTCAATTTCCTGTTCAGGAGAAATCAGCCAGTGTTGTTTGTTGTCCAGATTAATCAGTCCTGATAAGAGAAGGGAGAGAGAGAAAAAAAAGGGTGTCTGTTATGGATTAGATGGCATACCTTGAGGTTGCCATGGTGACTGGCAGGCAGCAGACACCTGTGAATTAACATTTGTGCTGCAGCACCAGGATCTTAATTAGCGACGCAAGGCAAGGGCAGGATGCTGGGCTTTATCCTGGTCCTTTGTCGACTCAGTGCTTCCATAAAATCAAAGAGAATTAGATGAACAGGTGTGCTAACCTGATCCTTTTATGACATCTGAGAGGTGAGGAGGCAGGATTATTTTAAATGTCTGCTCATTACTACTAAACAGAATCCTTTTCATTCATTATTTGTAAAGGACAGATGACAACAATAGCATCTTTAAAGAGATTTTTGGACACTTCTGTTGTAGTGAGGCAAAATGTTGAAGTCATCAAAGGCTGTTTTTCTGCTGTACTCCTTTTTTTTTGTCAAATATTAAACAATGAAATTGGTTTCCTTTATGAATGGAGAAATGTTCAGTTCTCTTTGATATTTGTTGATGCTTTTTGCTGGTTATGAAATGGACTGATGTTAATACTGATGTTTTTTATGAGCTACAACAGCAAACAAGACCATCTGCATGAAGATTTATGATTTCCTTATAGTTCATTTTAAGGCCTTTAATGGCTGCTGCAGAGTAAACGTTAGACAAAATGATCAACAGCATGTTGCAATAACAACTTTGGTTTACACTGTGGATAAATATACATTTAATTGTTAAAAAAGCAGCATACACACAAATGAAAAAAAAAATCAGTTTATACTTAAATGCAAAGTGTGTAAATTACTCTACCAAGGGGTTTTACTCAAAATTATAGCCAAAATGATGAGTAGAGATGATGAGTTCCCTGCTCTGCCCTGTTCTATTGCTTACTTCTTGTTTGAAGTTTCTATCCAATAAAATGTCCCTCTATTATATATCTATTTTACAAAATGATAGAGGAAAGTTGGTAAAGTTGCCCTCCTGATTTACACAGTGGGCTACTGGCAAAGCATTTAGGGATTACTCACAGCATGAACCAGTAAGGCAACTTTTAACAGCTTTTCACTCTTGTTCCATTTCCAACTCTATCCACTGTCCTCCTCTGTCAAATAAAGGCACTAAAAAGCCCAAAAATACATTAAAAAAAAATCATTGTTGATATACTGTTTATTAGTGTTGGGTAGCATTATTTCAAAAAACAAATTGTTAGACTGCTGCGTTATATAATAAAAAATTATTATGTTACTGCATTACCTACTGTGACGAGTTTGAGACTTTTGCATTACCAAAAATTAAAATCCTATAACTTCTCGTTACAGTTGTTGGTCATTAAAATGGCCATTTCCCCCTAAACCTAATAACTGGCAAGTGTTTGTGATAACTGGCAGTGAGTCTTCCACATCAATGTGGAGGAATCTGGCCCACTCTTCTTGTTGTAATTCAGCCTGTTGGAGGGTTTTCCAGCATGAACGGCCTGCTTAAGGTCACATCACAGCATCTCAACCTGATTTAAGTCTGGACTTTGACATGCCACTCCAAAAGCTTCAGTCTGTTTTTTTAAACCACTCAGAGGTGGACTTAATGGCGTGATCACATCATGCTCCAGTAAACCCAAGTGTACTTGAGCTTGAGGTCACAAACTTATAGCCGGACATTCTTCTTCAGGATTTTCTGGTCGAGAGCAGAATTCACGGTTCCATCAGTTATGGCAAGTCATCCAGGTCCTGAAGCAGCAAAGCAGCCCCGGACCATCTCACTGCCCCCATCATGTTTGACTTTTTATGAGATGCTGTGTTAGTTTTACTTCAGATGTAACAGGATGCACATCTTCCAAGAAGTTTAACTTCTGTCTCGTCAGTCTGAGGAATATTTTGCCAGAAGTCTTGTGAATCAAGGTGTTTTTCGGTAAAAGCAAGACAAGCCTTTGAGTTGTTTTTGGTCAGCAGTGGTTTTTGCCCTGGAACTGTCTCGTGGATGCCAGTTGTGCCCACTCTCTTTCTTATTGTTGAGTTATGAACACTTTAACAGAGTCAAGTGAGGCTGCAGGTCTTAAAATGTTGTTCTGAGCTCTTTTAGACCTCCTTGATGAGCTGTACATTCATTCTTGGAGTGAGTTTGGAAAGGTTCACCCCATTTGTGGGTAATGTACCTTTAACAGGACAAAAACAGCCAAGAGATAAGAGGTACTGCTTTATCCATAGGGGTAGCCACAGTTCCCTCACTGAAATCTGTCCATAAACTTTAAAGATATTTTCCTCTCCATCTCTCCATAACCTGATTTCAGGTTCTCTCATTTTAACAGGACTGGATTTCATGGATGCTTTATTAAATCACTTCTTTCTTTGAGTAACTCAGCAGGTCAAGATATGAAACAAAGATTTTCTTAAATCCTGAAAATCTCTCTCTCTCTCTTTCTTTTTAAATCTCAGTCAGGTGGAGCACACTTTTATTCCTGCTGAAGAGTTCTTTGTCAGGGGCTTTTTAGTTGGATTTTTTCCACAATTCTCTTTTCTTGTTTCCAGTCATGACTCATGTCACTGATCGCTGATTCATTAGTCTGCTTCACAGTCCTGCTGATCCTTTGTATTGATTCCATGGCTTTACAAGTTACTTTCTTCCAGCACTTTTGCTCGTTCACTTGTTTAAACTCTGAGTTTAAGCACCTCAAAGGAAAGTTCTGTATGAAATGTGCACAAGCAAACAGCTAAATAATGTCAATTAATTTGTATCCCCATGATAAAACACTAATTACTATTGTAAACATTAAATTGTCTTAATGATCTTGCGTCTAGCTTGAGTTGAGCCCTTTATAAACAAGGGTTTAGATGAGTTCAAGGCAGAGAGAGGTGAGTAAGCTGCAGCATTTTTACATAAGCAACACTGGTCTAATTTATCTCTTATTGCCTCTATTATTACTTCGTTTATTGCAGGAAATGTCAGATTGGCTCCTTGTTTTACACCCGTTGTCTTTTTTAATGAGCAAATAAAGTGAGGTTTTTGAATTGACTTCCTGTGGAGATTGTTTTCATGAAACTCTGGAGGAGGTTTATTAAGACAGTTAATGTTTTACAAAGAAGGAGCCGAGGGTTACTATTTTGGGTATTCATAGTATCTACCGACCAAAAGAAAGAGAGTTTATCTGACAATGTCCAGTTTGTTCTCGACCTGTGTATGCCCAACAATGTGACATCTGACAAGCCTTACAGAATATATGCTTCTTTTATGATAATATTTGCTCCTCGTCTGGCATCTCCACCCACAGCCATGGAGGCACACATCTGGGTGGCTGCAGCTCAGTAGGTAGACAGAGACTTCAGCTCCTGTCACATGTAGATTTGCCATGAGTAAGATACTTAACCTCATATGGCTCCCTATGCAACATCAGCAGTGTGTGAATGTAGTTATTTTCTACTGATGGCCACTCTACATAGCTCCTTTATCATCAGTGTATGGATGTGGAGTGAATGGGTGTGGATGGATAAAGGTATTTGCACACTGAGTCTGTTAACTTGACGTGTTTTTAAATATACTAATATTTTCACACACTTGAAACTGTTGCTATGGGGAAGTTGTCAAAGCACAATATAGAAGGTGCTGAAAAGCTTTTTACATCCCCCAAACACAGTCCTCACAGTAGTTTAAGTGTTTTATGGAATTTTTAAGGAGCATTGCCTTATTTTGGTCAACAAATCCAATGACTCATAAACACATATGAAAAAGAAACAACTACAAACACTGTAATAAATACAAAATGACACAAATCAAGTGTGTATTCCTAAATTGATATGCATCAATCTATTCTCATTTCAAGCAACGTTAAAGAGTGTGTGTGCTTCACTGAAATTCAAGTTGGTTCTCAGTCATATCCTTACAGCTTATAGAGGTTTGTTCATATGATGTAACTTTTGCCAATTCTGTGAATCATTTGTGAAAAGAAGGCTTGCCTGGGCTTCTCCAGTTCTTCTTTATCATTAAGTCCCTAACTTCACAGTGAGGTGTAGGATGTGGATCTAAAAATTACCATGGGCTGACCTCAGAGTTTATCCTGGTAATGCTTTTTTATCTGTTCATAAACCTTCGTTCAGTTGCTCTGAATCATGGGACATTCCCAGAGCAAGCGGAAAAAAATCAAATCAGAACTTCAGTATTTCCAGCATCAAGGATTGTCCAAGTTTAATCTTTAATTGTCTAACTCAGTGTTTCCCAATCTTGGGGTCGGACCGACACTTAGAGGGGGTCTCCAGATGCCCTAAAAAAACTAAGAATATTTTTCAAATTACATTGTTACCACTTTACACTAATTTTGACCTTTTTTTTTTTTTTACCCCTTTTCATCATTTTTCCCACAAACTTTTAACACATAGTTGCCATTTAACACACACTTTTATCAGTTTCAAACCCTTTTCGCCACTTTTTTCTGCCTGTTTTTGACACTTATAAACCAATTCTTGCCACTTCAGCTTAATGTTAACTCTGCCGACCCATTATTGCCACTTTTTACCACTATTTACACCCAATTTTTCCCATTTTAACCACATTTTACCATTTGATATGCCCAATTTTGGTATTTTAACTAATTTCTGGCAATATCTACCCATTTTTTTTTCTCAGTTAACCCTTTTTTGCCAGTTTATATCAATTTTTCATCCCATTTCACCAAATTTCCACCTATTTTTGCCAATTCAAAGCCATTCTGGCCACACTTAAACTCCCTTTTACAACTATTTATGCACATTTTGTGCTACTTTCAAAAATCCATCTTCAACAGCTTTTCGACCATTTTTTTGGTCATTATTAACCCATTTTAGCAATTTCAAAACCATTTTAATTATTTTTTCAAAAGGGTTTTACATTTTTAAGAAGGCTTTTTACTACACAAATGATTAAAAAAGATATTTGTTTCTTTGATAAAAGTGGTTTCATTTTCAGGTTAAATATGAAATATGGATACCACAGCTTTACTTTACAATGGACCATGCTGAACTCCATGGGCCCCCAGTTTGGCTGGGCGCCAGAAAGCTCTCCCATTCTTCCCCCTTTATGGGCGGCCTTGTCTGCACATGACGATTCTTAACTGTGCATGGCTGTTCAACCACCTTCAGGTACAGTTGGGTCCCCAGTCTCTGGCACCTTTATTTTAGGTGTTGCTGAAAAGGATGAGAACCCCTGGTCTAACTACTGAGACCTGTAAACTGGATTTGCTCAATTTGGATGTTTCCAGCTTAATTTTTCAATGTATTATGTCCCACATTCTTTTTCTTCAAAGTCAGAGATTGAGTCAACATGCTTCTGAAATGATCCTGTGTTCATTTTGGGCTGGTTTAGGTTAGCAGACCAGCCTCTGGTTTAAACCAACTTACCTTGAATATGGAAGACTTGAAGAGCCATTAAATATTAATCTAAAGTCCTGAGACAACTCTATCTACTGCAGCAAAAAACTACAGTACCATCCACATAAAGCTATGCCGCTCCCATCTCAGCTGTTGAAGCTTGTAACTCCTTCAGAGTCATCATAGGTGTCTTGCTGGCCTCTCTCACTAGTCTCCTTCTTGCATGCTCACTCAGTTTGTGTGGATGTCCTGATCTAGGCACATTTACACATGTGCCATATCCCTTCCATTTCTTGATGAGGGTTATAACTGATTTCCTGGGGATGTCAAGTCCTTTGGAAGATTTTTCTGTATCCACCCCCTGACCTACTTTTCAATAACCTATCTCTGAGTTGCTTGGAGTGTCACTTGAGATACATTCACTCATTCACCCATTTTACTAGCTGTAAGACTACCAGCACCAAGTGGCTGGACCTCTGTTAAATTGATCAACCACTTTACAGAGGGCGAACTTTAATGTTGTCACTTATTGTATGTAACAAATTTTTGTTTAACTGACTTGCTTTGTAGAAAACTGTTTTCACTTTGACATTAAAGGGGTTTTTGTGTGATTAAAAAAATGTCAAAACAGCTAAGTTGTATTGACCATGATTGATTTATAAATCGATATATGGGTATAATAGGCACAGTACATTTATTCACTGTTAATTCATATTGTCATGCTCTGCACTGACTCTCCTGCAGCTTCACAGTGAATGGCAGAATAAACTTTGGATGAAGCAATGCAAACTGTTTCTGAGTCAGTCTGTCTGCAGTGTCCACACACAGAACCTGTTTATTAACAGCTGACACACCACATACGCTCTGTGGAGCGCTGCTGCTTTGTGATTTTTGCAGAGCTTACATGAGGTAAGGATAAAAATATATAACCACACCAAACAAAATTAACCTCTTCATAGAGGAATTAAAACCAAACACTGATAGACATACTGTGAGATGTATTTGTGACATGTTGCCAAGCAGTGTATTTTATATCTCCTAACAGAAATCACATTTTTCTTACAGCATATGAAATTCAGAAAAGGTTCTCGAACAAGTTCCCCTAAGCAACAAAGTTAACACACAAGAAGGAAATGTATAGATCTCTGTGCTATCCAGTAGAAAAGACTAGACTGGCAGACAAGGGAGAAAAAATAATGACCCCAGAGAGAGACAGAGGATAAGAAGCTGAATGTTTACAAGAAAAAAGATTCAGGTAGAAAATGTCAGACAATCACAGACACAAGACTGGAAAGAGACAGAGAAAAGGGCAGAATGAAGAACAACTTAAGCTGTAACTTAAACAGATCAACAAAAACAAAACATCAAAATATATTTGATATTTTATTTTGTTGCTTTTTTGTAGGACACATAACAAGTCTCACAAATAATCCCAGCTGATGTTAAAGGGCTTGATTTTAAAATCCCTTAGAATAACTTTCACTATTGTATTCAATGGGTATAGTGTAACAGCATCACTGGGCATCCTACTGATGTGTTGTTTGCTACTTTAGAGTTTTGGACATAGACACATTTCCATTTTTTATTGACGCCCTGTTGAAAGGTGGTCGTAGTTCTTTATCTTTTATCCTCCTAATCTTAGGGGTCTAAATTTCAGTAAGAATGTGCTCTGGTCTCTATTCGTAGTACTTCAGTAATCCAGGTATAGACCAGCCACAATTAGTTGTAATGCAAGCTTGTAAAAAAATGCCGACCTGTAAAGAGCTTAACGTGATTACAGCACATTTCTGTACAAGAAGAGGAGCAAAGACCGGCAACTTGGCGTAAAAGATCCCTTTGCTTTTCTTCCACTGCCCTCAACATGAGTTTGATTTACTAACTGGCACCACTGATAGTAAACAATAATAAAGATGCCTGCAAGCTCATGTTAAGTAGTCTATTCTTTAGGGCAGTACACATATTATGCCATATGTTTGCTCATATTGGCCTTTAACGAATTGACTGATGGAGTGTTAATCCAATCACCCTCAGAAATCTTTTTCTTCATCTGAGATCTACGGTCTGCAGCCAGACAACTCTCACTTTAGGGGACTTCTTCTATAAAGCATTTTAGCTTTAAGAATCCATTACAAATAAAATGTTTTTTGGAGCATGATATACTCTTTTCAGATGGGCATACTTTTCATTTTAAAGTGGGTCTACTCTATGGTGACAAGAAAATACATGGGTATCCGCACATATCCTGTACTACACCACTGGGCATAAACCACACCATATGTTCTAACACATATCTCAGGCCTTTATGTTGATGTATTCTTCTACTGTCAGGGTCGGCCTGAAGACAGCCAGGAAAAAATAGAAGAGGCGTTCCATCCAAATGAGAGTCAGTGATGATAATAGGAGGCCAGACAGTGGGAGCGTGATTATCACGACAAAGACTCTAATTGTGGGAGCAACAGTGAATAAATCCTTCAGAAATTATACTATAAGGTCTTTTCATCATTTGCCATTGACAAACATGATGCATTACATATTTATGCAAAACTGGCACATAAATTCACACGTCAGGTCAGTAGAAAAACATGTTTTTATTTCCAAATAAAGTCCAGACAGGTGCTGTGATGAGCTCTCAGAGGACAGAAATGAGATGTTTCATAATTAGTTTCCGTTGGTCTCACTCAGTATGACGTCAAAATGAAGAAAGAACAAAATAAGATTGTTGAGACAGAATTTTTTAGCTTAATCAATAACAAATTATCTTCAAAAAGCAAGCTGATTTGACCTTGCCCCAACTTTTTATTAAAATATATGACTTTGAGGGGTGCTTGGAAATAGTGCACTGCAGACTTACTGTTTTACAGATGTTGTTTTTCCATTAACTGGTTTGCTTAATTTCTAAATGTAACATTCGAGTGTTTAAAAGGGAGCCTACAGTATTTTTCTGCACTGTTATATACATTCCTGTTACTTTCAATCATGTATCAGGCTTCCTTTAAATGATAGAGATGAGTACTAATTCTTAAATTGTTATTTAGAAGACTTCCACTGTTTTTTGGCAATCAGACAAAATTCCCTGCTTTGACATCTTGGTGAGAGGTTGTCATCCTGGATAGCTCACCAACAGCTTGTTACCTTGTCTAGAGATGTGAACTTGCTGATGTGAAGCTAAATTTGTTGTATGTCCATCAGTCAGAGGGCTTTTAGCTCAGACAGTCAGCCCCAGCAGACTCACTGTTGTTTTTTCTTGTTTTCACAATAAGTTATGCCACAACAGCAAAAACTCAGGTGGATGTAATATTTGAAAACATGGATGTAATGGATATGATGTAATATAAATCAGATGTATGCAACATGATCCAAAAAAGTTGGGACAGGAGAATATTTACTTCTGTGTGGCATCTCCTTTTCTTCTCACAACACTGTGGGCACTGAAGACACTGCTGGAGTACTAAAAAGTGGAATTCTTCCCCATTCATACTTGATGTAAATCTTAGTTGCGCATCATTACAAGGATTTCATTTGATCAATTATGCATGATATTATAGCCATTTTGTACCTGCATTCTTTTACTTTGAAGCCATGCTTTTGTTACTTGTGCAGAATGTGGCTTGGCATTGTCTTGAAGTCTGGATGGCAGCATTTATTGTTCGAAAACCTACATGTACCTCTCATTACCTCTGCCAAGGAGGTTATGTGATTGGCAGGGTTTGTTAGTTAGTTCGTTTGTTAGCAACATAACTCAAAAAGTTATGGATGGATTTTGATGACATTTTCAGGAAATGTCAGAAATGGCATAAGGAAGAACTCATTAGATTTTGGGAGTGATCCGGATCACCGTCTGGATCCAGGAATTTTTTGAAGGAGTCTTCACTATTGAGAGATAGGGCTAATGGCGGAGGTCTGTGTTCTCTGAGTGCTTTTCTAGTTATTAATGGCATTTTCTTAGCTGTTCAAGTTGCCCATGCCATGGGCTCTGAAGCACCCAAACACCATTACGGATGCTAGCTTTTGAACTATATGATGATAACAATTTGGATGGTCCTGTTCTTCTTTTGCCAAGAGGATTCGATGGTCATTTTTTTCAAAACCACAGCCAACTACAGCACACTTTTCCACCTTAGGTCAGTCCATCTAAGATGAGCTTGGCCCCAGAGAAGTCAGCAGCACTTTAAGACCTTAAGACCTGCTTTGTATGGGGAAGTTTTATCTTACATTTGTAGATGCAGCATCGTAATGTGCTAACAGCTTTTCAAAGCTACTGAGCTCACATTGTGGTATACAGTACATCACATGATGTCTGCTTTTAATGAACCACTACCTGAGGGATCAAAGGTCACAAGCATTCAATATTTGTTTTTTGGTGTTGCTTCTGATGTGCAGAGATTTCTCCTGAGTCCCTGAATTTTTCAGATGTTCCTTGCAAGTGCATGTTGACAAATTTTGTTCATAAGCTGCTGGACTGCTTTCACACGTAGTCTTTCAGATTGTGGAGAACCTTGTGCAGTTGTTGATGGAGAACAACTTTCTTTCAGCAGAGATCCTTTTACACTTTATTGTGTGACTGGCTGTTACCAATGTCAAGCATCACATTCAGAATATGTGTTAATTAAAAAACAATAAAGGTTATCAGTTTGAACATCAGATATCTTGTCTTTGTGCTGTAATGAGTTGAAAATAGGTTAAAATGATCCACATTTTACTCAACATCCCTACTTTATTTGAAGTTATGTTTTTGATGTGATCAATCCTCTCTAGGCTTCTGGAGGGGAACTTGTCAAAAAGTCGTGAGTACTCTGATATTGCACCACAGCCACCTCTCATGGGGATGAAAATAAAACCTCCTCTATGTTTGTTGTGGTTTCAGTCAGTACAAGTTCTTGTGATGCGTTGCAGCCTGAGCCTGTTATAGCTGATAATCATCACTGAGTGAACAAGGATTAGGGTTCACTGCTCTCTATTGATCCGTCTTTGCTTTCAGAGTTACAGATCCTGGTGGTGGTCTGAAGCTCTGCTGTTTTACTGTCTTTATCTGTTGTTCAGCAGAGACAGTTGAGATGCTGCTCATCTGCTGCCTTAGAGTAAAGAAGCTAAAACATTTTTGTTACAACCTTTGTATCATGTTATTTTACAACCTAATAAAGTCCCCGACCAGAGTTTATTGTTCAAGCTCAGTTTACTTTTCAGCAATGAACATAGTCTGTTTAGATAGGTGCAGTGCATCTTTATAGAATGAGTCACTTCAATTATTGGTAAGTTGGGCAGAATTACTGCCTGCTGTACACAGGAAGGCCAAAAATCAGCCGGAGGCAAATAGTTTTGTTTTTGTGTGAAAAGCATCCAAAATAAATGATTAAAACAGCTGTGAAAATGCCTTGTTCTGTTTTATTGCTCTTAGGAAATCATTTTTAAAAATCAAATTTTCCAATGGGCCAGAAATTTTGTCCCCACCTATACATTCATACTTCCATAAAAACTCCAGGACTGAGACAGATGGAAAACTTCCCTAAGCCTATTTGCAGCAGGGCCAATTCATTGACTTTCAGGTGGAAAACGAGCAGCCTTCTTTCTAAGGGTTTATTTATTCAATCGTGTCGGGCTGAGCGCAGAGGGGCTTAAATGTATTGATTGGTCACAGAGCTGTGAGAGGCACAGATAGGAATCACACCTCCAGCATTTGGGGACTGGCAGTGATGGAGATGGTCTCAGTTCAGCGTATCTAATTCTTCTTTTGTTTACGAGAACCTATCACTTTGATAAATGTATTTTAAAATGATGCCTTCATTTCTGAAATGAGAAGCTTTTTCAGAACTTTCTCGGCCTTCTGTGTGGTGAAGTAAACAATTCAATCAGTGCTTTTGATTCCAGTTTAAATATTTACTCCAGGCTTCACGGGTTAATACAAGATGGTCTAACACTATTTTCCAGTTAGTCTCTGGAACATGCTTCACAACGGCCAGCATGAAATTAAACTGAAGTTGCCTGGAAGTAGAGAGAGATTCAAAGCATTTTTGAGACACAGTTGCTCTTGGACTCCATGTGAAGGACTTGATGAGATGAGAGGTAAACAGCGTGGTGTTGATCACATGCAGGGATAAATGACTGCACAGTCTTAAGTCATCAATTACCTCAGAACATGCTGGATGAGCTCATTGTCAACCTTTCTATGTGTCCAAGGCCAAATTTAGATCAATTTAAATGTTTTTAGAGCTTAAGATGAGCAAAATATGAAACTTTATCCCTGAATTTAACGCTAAAGTTATCACAGCTCTTTACAGCTAATCCAGTCACTTGCAAGGAAGTTCATATTGAACAAACAGGGATTCACTTTATAATATAAATTTCCCTTAGAAAGCAAATGAGTATTTTCCAATACTATTAATAGATCCTATAGATGACATTTTGAAATTAAAGCCTCCAGACATATCATCCTAGAATTGTAAAAAATCTAAATATCAACAGTGAGAGTTTCAATACACAGTCCAGTTACTTGAAATAAAAGAAAATGTACACAACTTGTAGAAGCCCTTATCTAAAAACAGCCCACTTTGCTCTTTTTAAAACCTTATGACTCATACAGTTTTGATTGACAGCTCCCAGGCTCTACCTACGTAATAATGCTGCATGCTACGATCAGCAGAGTGCAGCAGCTAATCAACTGTGAAGGTGCCTAAAGGCTGGCTCAGACCAGTGTTAATTTTGACTGCTATTTTTAATTTCAGCGTCAGCCTTACTCTTTTAATCAAATGCATTGGTCACATTTTAGTCATTGCTATAGCTTTAGTCTAGTTTTAGTTGATGAAAACTCAAAACTGATTCACTGGCTATGATTCACTCTCTTTGACCCACTTCCCCAATGGCCTGTGAAGGTGCACACAACTGTGGAGACAGTGGTGACATGAGCACACGAGATAGCGATTGGGAAAGGGCAGAGCCTTTGAAAAAAAAAAAAAAAAAAAACTTGGAGGATGATGGGATGGATGTTCTGTCTGTCACATCTTTACGGGCCAATCAGAGCAAAAAAACATGTGACATCATAGCCCCAAACCGAGGTGCACCCCCTACCGAGGAGTAGGCTAAAACCATGGCGACGATAGACATGTCAGTACACGGCTTTTGTTTTGAAAAGAAAACAACTCACTGCTGATCTTTGTTCTTCTTTTAAAGAAGAAATGTCACCAAGTCCTGAAAAAACTGGGGCGTTAGCAGTATCCACGCTGTCTTCTGCCATAATTGTGCCGACCTCTTCTCGCTGCTTGCATGCGTAACGACTGCTGTGCACAGAAGTACTGCCCCTTGACGCTGATTGGTCCTGTCACTTTCTAACCGGGCCCAAACAGTTCAGATGGGAGCTTTGCAAGATAAATTTGCCAGTAAGAAACACTGAAACGGGCGCATCCATCTGCTTTGCAAGGTTAGATCACGCTTGTAGTGTGGCCAGATTTCAGTTGTGAAGTCTGACATGGTGCAGTTGCCTAGTCTGAGCCGGCATGAAACTATTGTGCTATTTCTAGTTTACTGAAGCAAAAATAAATTGAATGTGTATTATTGTTTCTTGTGTAACAGAGGTTATTATTTAGGTTAAAAAGAGAACATGGTTATAAAAATTTCCTAACAGAACCTCAGACACGCAGCAGAAAAGAACTGTTGGGGGCAAGAAGTTACTGTATTCACAAATGCTATCTAAAAGGACATGTTTTGAGCAGTTTATAACTAAGCCGAGCATTCAAAGTGCAAGAGTTCATAATTTTTAAACTACTTTTGTGTCCCAAAAGGGATGAAATAGACAGACAAAAAAAGTTGAAAAAGAAAACTCACTTAAAAACAGCAGCAAACAGGAATTAAAGCCAGGCAAGCGGACTCACACACTTGTGTATGGTCCATTTCCAAAAAGCTGTCCAGTTTGTTGTGGATTATAACATTTCATCTCTGATTTTGCCTGTGTTTCCTCAGTTGATGCCGGTCCACTCTCATCTGTTGTGATGGGAAAATAGTCTCAATTTAGAAATCTAGATCATCTGGCTTAACTCAGAAGAGTGTGTTGTTTGGCTCCCAAACAGCTCTTCATTTGGCTCCAGTTTTACTTTTTAAATGTGGATTAAATAATGACAAAGAATAGGGGAAAGGAAACTGGTACTCAAGCTACCGTAGCTCACATAAAAGAGGCACTTCAAAGAGCAGGTTTGTTCATGAACGGCACATCATTACCTGATCTCTCACCCCACAAGATTTATTCAATTGATAGTACATCGCAGATTCAATTAAAAGTATGTTTGTGACAAAATGAGGTTTTTTTTATGTGAAAGGGGCACAGAAGAGCTTCGCGTGGACGCTGCTAAAGCGTAAGTGTTATCAGAACTTGACAACAATGCTTTGTTAAAAGAAGAACAGAGAACAGCAGTGAGTTGTTTTCTTTTCAAAAATGACAAAAGTCCGGTACTGACATGTCTATAGTCGCAATGTTTCGCATTATTCAAATGTTTCCTATTAAAGGTTTCCCAGATGGATGTGAAACACATCCATCTGCCGTGTCAGGTTACCATTTTTCACTATTTACCTCATATTTTCCTCTCATTTTATCCTGCTCTTTATCTCGCCACTCATCTGGTCACACGGTCTCTGTCTACAGATTTAGTGGAGCGATGAGGGGATTAGCTTTATATTTGGTTTGCTTTTTCTCTGAAGAGCTGAGCCGAGAGCCATGAGCTCCAAAATATCATGGAGACAAGAGGAGTATAGATTTCTTTTGCAGCATGGCTTAATAAATCTGTCACTCTCCTTTAGTGCCTTCTCACACTGCAGATGCTTTTTAGGCTCTGCTGTTAAAATGCAACACAAAATATACCAGCCCGTAATTTGCTGAACCTTTCACAATTACAAGCAGCATTTTAACAGATGAGGGGACAGTTCTACACAGGCTGAGTGACACGGATAATGAGTCCCACTTAAAAAAATTTACATTTCTTATTTTTGTCTTAATGGAAGCAGCTCTCCAAATCTGTGCCTTCAGGGAGAGCAGTAACAATTTGTAAAAGGGAATTTTACTACTACCTTTGCTTGGCCTCAAAGAAAAGCTTAAATTTTGTCTCCTGATTTTTTTTTACACTTTTGACCTAATTTGACTGCTCAATTGTATCCCTAGAGTCAATTATGTAGAGTTTAATCCCTTAGTCAGGAATCACATTCTTCAGGATAAATCCAGAATGACATCTTCTCCTGCGACCTTGTAATTCATCCATACATCCCACATTCATATCGCTTATCCCATCCAGGAGCTGATCCCAGCTGTCACCTGGGCTATTGTCGGTCAATCACATGTCTGACATATATAGAGAAAAACGCTGTCACTCTCACATCTACACACAACTTAAAATTGCCAATTAACCTGACAGGCATGTCTTTGGACTGACGGAGGAAGGTGGCATACCCGGAGGGAACCCACACATGCACAAGGAGAACATACAGCTTTACAAAGAAAGGCCTAATCTGGTGGATTGAACCAGAGACCTTGTTGCTGCAAGACACAAACTTACACTGTGCAGCCCAGTGTAAATCAAAAATATATTTAAAGTAAGGTATGAAAGCAGTTTGAGGAAAAAGCAGAATTTCAAGACATCCACAGATAATATTATATTATTCCTTTCCAGACGTCAATGCTCATTTTTGTGCCGAGCCTGAAATGTATGAATGAATTAACAGTGAGCAATATTAAATGTTTGAGTTGATTTTGTAAGTTTTGCATGCACTATAAAGTCCAGTATATGTGACGCTAACCGCAAGCTAACAGCATAGCACACAACATTTAATAATGCAACAGGCGGAGGGGAGGTCTGATTCCAGATTAAGTTGTACTGTAAACAACAGGAAGAGAGCAACAAGAAGTGTTATTTCCCTCGTTTCTGCAAATTTTTTTCTTTTTTGAATATAAATGTATTTTAGTTGAACTTAAAGCTGCAGTGAACGATTTATTTTTAGTATGGTATGTCCACAAAAACAACACAACCCGTCAGAGTCTTGTTACTGAAGCCATCTAAACAGAATAACACACTTCTGTAAAGCCTCCTCGCGCTGCACTCTCACTTGAGAAAATCCAGCAAGGGACAATGCTCCAGCCAATGAGGAGGCTAGCACTCACAGCCAGTCACGGCTCAGGTCAGAGGGAGCATTCCTATTGGCCGCTGTAGTAGGTGTGCTTGCGCCTCAGCTCAGTGAGAAGTTGATACAATGGCGGAGTTACCAGCAGTGTTTGGTCCTATGTAGAATTGGTTCATGCAGAGATGTAGTGTTGTCTTGCCTATAATCCAGCCATTAATTTCAGTGGAAAAGCAGAGCAAAAACCACCAGAGCTTTGCCACCGTCAGTATTCGATTCAGTGGACATGCTCATCCGCGAAGAGGTATGTGAGAAGAGGGGCGGAGCTATAGAGCTCAAACACAGAGAAGAACAGGAAGAGAGGGGGAGTAGAGTTGATTCTACACAGTTCTCATCCAATGTTACATACTCAAGCTTTAAATGCATCTTTGTTATCAATTTTCCTCAAAAAGTTGCAATTTTTTCCTCTCAAAACAAACTAAAAGCACTGGAAACGCTAGTCTTTCATAACACAAAAATACCAAATTAAAGAAAACATACCGTAAATATTATTTTTTAACACTTTTAAGAATTTTGAAAGGAGACTTACAAGGCTAACAAGAAGCAAGGGAGCTCTAAAACAATGGCTGTGTCTGAAATCACTCCCTATTTACTATATAGTGAATACGCCATTTTATTATGGTGTCTGAATTCTGAGTGAGTATTGTTTTTCTACGGAGCCCAGAAGGTGACCTGAACATGCTTATGTTTTTAATACACGTGTAATTTAGTATCTTGCACGTGCGTTTTATTTCTATCTCTTGTGTGAGATTTCTCAGTATCTCGCATGTGCAAGATAATAAAATGAGCGTGCAAGATGCTAAAATGCATGTGCAATTTAGTATCTCGAACGTGCGTTTTAACATCTTGCATGTATGAAATTGCACGCACGAGATACGAATAAAACATGCGCACAAGATAATAAAACGCATGTGTGAGATACTTAATCACATATTAAAAAAATAAACAACTTCATGTCATGTCCCAGGCTCCATATTATTCACTATATAGAGTATTCACAATGCATTTTGAAAAGTAGTGAACAGTCGATGGTCACTAGCCCAGCAATATTTACCATCATGCATCATGGTTGCTGCTCTCAAACATGACGGCTGAACAAGAGGAGCACCGGAACACTTTTAAAAACTTTTCTTCATACACGTTTTTTTTTTTGGTTGGTTCCAACCAAAGTATATAATCTGTAAGAAAATGTAAAGGATTCAAAACAGAGTAACCTTTTCCCCCTATGAGGATCACAAGACATGAGACCATCATCTTTATGCAAAAATAAGTTATAATACACACAAAAATGTATATTATTTAGTTGCTTACGACACAAACTTTTTTTTATCTATTAGTGTTTTTATTTTTTATTTTTTTTTTGGAGAAAATGCATTTCATTTACAGTTTTCAGTGAAATTCTACCGTTAATGTTGATCCTCAGCCGTTGTCATTGAAATCTAAGAGCCGTCGTTGTTAAACGTTTTAATTGTGAGACGGTAATGATGTCATTGCCCGCAGCCGGAGTGATGCTGTGAAACCGTTTTGTGTATTTACAGTGAGTACACTATATAGTCCACTGTATACAGCTCACTATATAGTGGATAGGAAGTAGGGAATGAGTGAGTGGCTTTGGACACAGTCAAAGTGTGGCAGTCATAACACGCTGCTCTTAACTTGAAGTAGCATGCTAGGCTAATGCTCATTAGCATCTTGCAACACAGTCTTTACAGAGACCAAAATACACATACTGGCACAAATACTACGACAGCTACCACACTGTTTAACCCTTTACAAGCTGTAAAAGTTATTTTGACCTCACATGTGTGCTTTATGAAGCTACCTTACCTGTAAACAACAGGAAAAGAGTGAGACAGACAAAAGCTGTGTTTCTCCCCTTGCTTCTGCCAGTCTGAAGAAAAGGGCTGCTAAACACACTAAGATGTCTCCCTAGGAGGCTGAGCCCCCTAGTAGTATAAATTGGAACTACAGCCAAAACAAGCTATATACAAAAATATAGAAAAAATGCTTCCATTTACATATTTTTTTGCATAAAATTCAACACATTTTTTAACAAAATAGATAACAAACTAGAAAAGCACTCAAAGAGCGTAGACCTCCACCATTAGCCCTATCTCCCAATAGTGAAGAATCCTTTGAAAAATTCCTGGATCCATCCCCATGTGCCCCCAACCCCAGCATTCAACGATTACTCCCTCTCCAGTGGGGTGGCAACATGGTGAGTCAAAGCATTGGCTTCACTACGTGTGGACTGTCATGGTGGAAGCATTGGCTTCTGGTGCCAACAGATGCAATGACAGTCTCACCCATGGTCTCACCAGACGACTGGAAGTCATGGCAGAGGGTGAATATTCCTCTATTCCTCCCAGCATTGTGAGTATTCTCGCTACAATTCACTGTCTTTCTCTCTGTTACGCTCCGACTCAACTCCTCGACCGGGCATGCGTCTTTCAAACTCCATAAACTCCAAAACTTTGAATAGAAACACACCCAAAAATGCTGCTGGGATTGAATTTACTCATGTCCGCCATCTCCTGGTGTAAAGTGGTAATAGCGCAGACCTCTGCCATTAGCCCTATCTCCCAATAGTGAAGAATCCTTTAAAAAATTCCTGGATCCAGATGGTGATCCGGATCAGTCCCAAAATCTAATAGGTTCTTCCTCATGCCATTTCTGACATTTCCTGAAAATGTCATCAAAATCCGTCCACAAGTTTTTGAGTTATGTTACTAACAAACAAACAAACTAAGAAACTAACAAACCCTACCAATCACATAACCTCCTTGGCGGAGGTAAAACTTGACATCATATTTCTGTGTGTCACAATAACAAAGTGTGGTTTGGTATCAATCACCCTTTTCTGTGGGTCTTTGTAACAGGACAATGAGAAGATATATCACCGAGATCCACAACTCAACAGCCAAAATGAGAATCTCTCTCTTTCTCCTGCTGTCAGGATCAGAAGATTATCTGTATTTGAACTGGGTATCAAGATTTCGGTAAAATGAAACAAAACAAAAAAACATTAGATCACTTGTGCATTGCATGGACTGCACTGCCTAAAAATATGTGTCAAAGAAATGTATTATATCTGTAAGTTTAATTAATTAGTTAATTATTTTTTTCACCATATTTTGAACAAGACATGGTGGCAGCAGACAGACCCAATTTAGACATCTCCAGCTCTTTTTGATTTATAGTGAGGCCTGCAGGCTACAGTATGTTTTCCATGCTGTATTATCTGGTTCCACCTGTAACTTTTATTTTGACATGTCCTCCAAAAGAAGAGACCAGCTGGCAAATTTTATCTGATGCTATAATTGTTGACTTCAACCATCTCTTTTATACCCTGTTCCAACTTGAAAACTACTAATTGTTACTAATCACTGTTGACTGCTAATTATAGACTTTAAACATCACTCAATTTGACAAGAAAGAAACAGAGTTTTAATCTTGAGTAAGATTAATCACCCTTGGTTTTAAGACTGAGTTCTGTCCCATAATGCTTGTAACTTGGATGTTACTCTATGTTTGATGCGCATAGTTAATTCAAGTGGCATAAAATAGACATTAGGTGAAGATTGTACATTTTAGCAGCTCTTTAAATTTTCCTTATATTTTACTGAGCATGGTGGTCCTTTAGCGTGATTTGTGATTGAACTGGTAAAAGAGAGCTGCCCTTAGTATAGATGGATGTAATGGATGCCACCTTTGCAATAAGATGATTTGTGAAATTTCATCCCAGCTGGATACTCCACAGTCAACCGTAAGTGATATTATTAGAAAGTGGAAGTGTTTACAAACAAGAACAACTCAGCCATGAAGCAGAAGACCACAGAAAATCACAGAACGGGGTCACAAAGATAAGGCGTATTGTACATAAAAGTTGCCAACACTCCATATTGGAATGGTGGGCCCAATTCCTTTATTTTTATTTTTGTTTTAAGGTCTTTCTTTACAGCTCTCACAATGTTTCTGTCGTCAAGTATTGCTGTTTTCCTTGGTCTACCCGTTCGGCGTCTGTTACTGTGTACACCAGCGGTTTCTTTCTTCTTCAGGACATTCCTAATGGTTGTACTTGCTATGGACAATGTTTTCGCAATGGCTCTGATTGATTTTTCTCAGCTTCACAGTTTCTTGTTTTTCACCCATAGACAGCCTTCTGGTTTTCATGTTGGTTAAACCTCTAATTATAAATGCAGTCTCCAAAGGCAAAACCCAAATCTGAAACTGAGCGTAGACATTCAGCGCTATTTATTGTTTGAATAATCAATGTCATTAGACACAACTGGGCAACAAAACACACCTGTCAGCCACATGTTCCAATACTTTTGCTCACATGAAAAATGGGTGGGTTCAAACAAATAATGATATCTTCAAAGTGGATCAAGATCAAGACGTAAATACCTGGAAATAAAAGCTGAAATGTTGATCTATTATCTCAAATTCATCGTTTGACAGTGAAAATAAAGGAATTGGCCCACCGTTCCAATACTTTTGGAGGGGACTCTATATTTGAATATGTCATGCTGGTGTAATGCTCAGGCAGTCAATTACTTTTGTCCATTTAGTGTATCTTGAAATGGATAACGACAAAGATGATTATTGAAAAGATTTGGCCCCTCATGCCAACACCCGTGTGTACTGGTATGCACTTCTAATATTACAAACATCACATATTCCACACATTTGATATCTGATATTTTAATTTATTGTTCTTGAACAAAAAACTGGATGAAGGCACTTTTACATGAAGCTGTCCTGGTATAGTTATACTCAGGTTGAAGTCAAAATATTCCACAGGCTTTTTTTATTGTCTTTGAGTGGCATTGTGATATTTGTGAGAGGATGGAGGTCTTACTCAATATATCTGTGACCTCTAAGGCATGTTTGATATAAGAAAACAGCCATAGCTCCAAAGCAAAAACTCCCAGATAGACAAGAAATAAGCTTATGTGAACATTCACAAATATGTGAAACAGACCCACTTTTTAACAGTCTTTTTCACTACTCTCTCTACATTACTGTGGATATAAGCAGGAGAGAGGTATGGTGTGGCTGCCTTATCTAATCTGACCCTTTGGCTTCTTCCCCAATATGGGAGAGCAGACCATGTTTCCTGCTTTTATTGCATCTTTAGAGCTTTTGTGATTGGTGAGGGAAAATTCAATTGTGCTATTCAACATGCCTGGTGGGTGAACTCCAGCTTATGTTTTCTTTTCAGTGAATTTGATGACGATACATGTCAACATCAACCCAAGGTGAACCCGGTGAATCTCAGTTCTATAGCCGGGAAATGGAGCTGTCACTCTGGTTGACAACAGTATCCAAGTCTGAAGTCAAAGGTGTTCAACCCTTCAACTCGATACAACAAAAACATTTAGGAGATGAGAGGGAAGCAATTTGGTTCAATTATGAAAATAACAGGATCTTTTCTACTTCTACAGCAAAAACACAGACACAAGTATGGTGTGGGTAACTACAGTTTGTCTGCTCTGGTTAATTTTTCTACAAAAATGTCCACGTTTGAATATTTGGTTGCATGTTTTGATTGATAATGCCGGATTTATTGTACCAGGAAGTCACTAGTTTGGTTATGAGCCACAACCTTGTAGAGTTCAGAAAGAAGTGCTGTGTGTTTTGTTTAGATTTTCCAAATGATTTATCTCTACAAGAAGGAGCACGACGCGCGCTTCCCATAGGTCATAAATCATTATGACTTAACAGTTGTGATGCGAGTAAGACCAGAGGACTGCCCCATAAAGCTTCATGTATCCAGGGTTTCTCTGCATAAGCTGCCTCCCTGGTGAGCCAGGTAAAAAAGGTAGTCATCCTGTAAAAAAAAAAGACCTGAATAGAGCAGTGTTTCTCCGTCACGTTTTAAAGGACTCACCTGTAGTTACAGTGTGAAGATTTCCTAAAGGCAGGTTGATCACTAGTCTGATATTCCTCTACTGACTTCTCTCCTCCCACAGGGAATCCTGTCTCTCTGCCTTTTGAATGATAACCTTTCTATTTTGCTCTTTACATCCTCTCACCTCCTCAATCTCTCAATCGCCTCTTTAATTCCCACTAGTTTGCACACGCACAGAAACACACTCACCTTCAGAGACCTCCGATCTTCTCACTTTGTCACAGCTGGAAGGTATCTCTATTGTGTTAAAATGACATTGCACTCTCATTTGCTCACTGCCTGTTGTCATGGTAACTCCATCCCAAGCATATAGTTTAACATCATAATAGGACAATGTACCCAAGCTGCAGCTGTGTAAAAATAAATGATGAGAAAACCAAAGGTAATTTACTTATGGACAGACAGAAACTACACCATGAAGCTTCTGGCTGTATGTGGAAAAGTTTCTCACTTTTCCACATACTTTCTCCATACTTATAACCAATACCCCAGCCACACTCTTAAAAATCATACGATAAATCAGTATGTCATGGATTAAAAAAGGCTGCACAGCTGAGTTTTTTTTTCACTTGTGGATAAAAAGAGCAGCTGGGAGTCTCACACTGATTTAACTTCTACTTATTGCTCAGCAGTTGAAATGTCAAACTAATATTTACAAACCTTATTTACACGTCATTGAATTTTAAGTCATAAAGAGGTGAAATTATTTCCTGATCTCTAGAAAGTTTGTGCATCATAAAAACTGCAGCACACTTCCATCAGCTCTTGCAGACAGTAAGCTTATCTTTACTCTATTTATGCTGTGCTGTTATACCGTCCTCGTCATTAGATGCCTGATGCAATAAGGCAAACCTTTTTTCTCCTTTTTTTCTTTTTTTTCTCCAGATTACTGCAGAATAGCTCAGCGTGTCTGGGTACTGCTGCATAATTAGCTATGATAGGCAAACAGCATAAAAAGTGGAGCACTGAAGTTGTGCCTTTTGACTTATCTAACAAGTTTTACTGCACACATTTTTTTTTTGTGGAGCTTTAACACGGCCCAACTGCCATGTAATGCTCTCCATGTTTATGCAATTAAACTTTGATTTCTCCGTGAATAATTCTAACAGTAATGTGTGACACATCTCCTGTGTTATCTTGCTTAATATGAGCACAGAGAAATGCTTTAAAGAGAGCTTACTTTGATCAGGGATCATGGAGCAGGTGCATCTTTCATCCAAATATGTTTCCTTGTGGGTGTGTTTCGACAAAGTCCGGTTGTTCTCCAGCTCCGTCACTTACGGTTATAAACTATGAGCAAATGGAGCGTGTTAAACTCAGGTGTGACGTCATTTCCAGCACCAACATCTGACTTCTGAGGAAAATGGAACACAGCAGAAGAGAACCTGTACATATTTCTGATTTTTTTCATGGCTCCAGTTTTGAATCAGTTCACCCAAGAAGTCTTCTGAATGGTATCAAGGTCAATTAGAGCAACAGTGTGGTGTGTAAATTAGCACAGACAGACACATCGTGGAGTAAGAGTGAGATTGTCGGGTGTATGTGGGGGGAGCAGAACAGAGGAAAGGAATAAAAGTGGAAATAGAGAAAAGGTGAAGGACAATAAGCCACAAAGAAAGAAGAGGCACTGGACTAGACTGAGGAAGGGGACATATTTTTAGAGAGAGCAGAAGTGGGTGGACAGGCTTTGATGGAGGTGGGCAGCTTCATTCCCAATTTTATTTGCCATTTAATGCCTTCTGTGAGACTCATAACTTCCCCCAGTCTGTGAATTTAGAAGTATGTATCATCTTTCCACATCTCTGCTGGGCTCTGGTGTCTCTTCTCAGCTTTAAAAGTTGATATAGCTCGTTTAGGCACCCAAGTCAGCACGGGGTCACTATATGCATCGATATGACTCTTTTGATTAGGGAAGACGGGCCCTGAGCCACCCTCCTCTCCATTACCTGTCTAATTAGAGCTGTGGTAATGAAGGGGAGCAGGGGAAATCTTGTTAGCTCTAAAAGCCTAATGACATTCTGGTGTGAAGCTGCAGCAACAGCAGACAGAGGATCAGAGCAGGAAAGTGTCAGCTTGAAGTTAGATTATGTAACAGTAATGAATTAGGAAAGAAAAACAGTTTGGGAGGAAATCAATTTAAAACACATTCAAGGAGATTTTGTGCAAAAAATTATGGTCAATGCAGCTGAAAATCTGTTGTTTTCTTGGGTAAATCAAAGATCTGCACTAATAAGGTGATTGCCAACAATGTTTCTTCCCCAGCAATGGCTGCTGAAAATACATGTTTTCTGTAGATTTGCTTATGCCCTCATTCAGCAAGGATTGGGAGCTGATTCTTGACCTACACCCATCACTTCAATCCATAAATAAAAAGTAAAGTAAACCCTGGCAATCATGCTGAACATGCATTTAATCTCATTGCATGTTTGAAATGCATGTTCAGCTGATCTGTAAAGACATAAATGAATGTACAGCCGTATTTAAAGGACAGACCAGAGTTTTCCCTTGGAACTTTTGGACCTTGTCTCTGGCCAAAGTAACAGCAGTCCTCAAGAATTTCAGTCGCCTTTCCATTTAGAGCTACTGGAAATCACCTGAGGGGCTGCACGACAGCGCAGGGATTAGCACTGTTGCCTCACAGCAAGAAGGTTCCTGGTTCGCTTCCCAGTAAAGGCCTTTCTGTGCGTGCACGCGTGGGTTCTCTCCTGGCTTCCTCCCACCTCCAAAAACATGCTCATTATGTAACTAAATTTCCCATAGGTGTGAGTGAGAGCATGCCTGGTTGTCTGTCTCTATATGTCACCTGAGAATGATGGGCAACCAGTCCAGGGTGTACCCTGCCTCTCGCCTAATGACAGCTGGGATAGGCTCCAGCCCCCCTGTGACCCCCAACGGGATAAGTGGTTTGGAAAATGGGTGGATATTGCCTGGTAGTAAACCAGAGTAATTGTTTCCCTGATATTACAGCCTGTTTGACACACATTACTCATGACCAAACCTTGTAAATGACTGCAGAATAAGGTGACCAGATTTCTGGAGTGAAAACTTGGGACTTTTTTGGTTCAGTGGATGAAAACTGCTAAATATTGTCATGATGATACCAAATTGGGACACTTAAATATTCATGTATGTTCACATTTTGCAAGAGGCATCAAACAGGGCCTTGCAACATTATTCTGAAGACTAGAAATAATACCAACAAAAGCTTGTACATACAGCGGCTTGCAAAAGTGTTCATACTCCTTGAAATTTTCCACATTTCTTCATGTTACAACCACAAACGTAAATACATTTTATTGGGAGTTCATGTGATAGATCACTTAAAGTTGCACATAATTGTGAAGTGAAAAGAAAATTATACACGGGTTTCAAAAATGTTTACAAATAAAAGTCTGAAAAGTGTGGTGTGCAAAAGTCTTCAGCCCCCTGGAGTCAATGTTTTGGAGAGCCACCTTTCGCTGCAGTTACAGCTACAAGTCTTTTGGAGTATGTCTCTACCAACTTTGCACATCAAGAGACTGAAATTTTTTTCCCATTCCTCTTTGCAAAATAGCTCAAGCTCGGCCAGAATTGATAGAGAGCATCTGTGAACAGCAACTTTCAAGTCTCACTACAGATTCTCTATGGGATTTAGGTCTGGACTTTGACTGGGCCAATCTAACACATGAATATGCTTCAATCTAAACCATTCTCATTGTAGCTCTGGCTGCATGTTTAGGGTCGTTGCCCTTCTGGAAGGTGAACCTCTGCCCCAGTCTCACGTCTTTTGACAATTCTAACAGGTTTTCCTCCAAGATTGCCCTCTATTTGGTTCCATCCATCTTGCCATCAACTCTGACCAGCTTCCCTGTCCCGGCTGAAGAAAAGCATCCCCACAGCATGATGCTGCCACCCCCCTGTTTCACGGTGGGGATGGTGTGTTCAGGGTGATGAGCAGAGTTAGTTTATTTAAGCTTATTTAATAAAGATTATCACCATATTTGTGACATTCCAGGCCCAGCCCTTCATCTACTATGCTAGGTTGGCTGTCACAGACTGCATTAAGTGATTAATGTGCTCCAGTTTCTTCCTTGGATTTGCCTGTAAGATAAATCCATTGATACACCTTTGTGCATTACTAGTCTCTTCTGTGAGCACTGACCTCCACCTGTGGAGGAGCTGAGATGCAAGAGACTCCCTTAATGACAACTGAGGCAACGGGAAGGTTTGCAAAGTGAGACATACAGACAACTCTCCAATTATAGTAGTAAGATGAATTGTGTTAACAATTGATCACTATTAGTACTGAAACAAAAGAGCCAATAATCAAATGAATTAGGTTATTTTCATTTCACTTTATTTTATTATAGTATTTTCTAATGCTGCCATTAGGCTGCATCAAGTTATTGCTACTGAAAACCAAACATTTCCTGCTGTTGCAGGTTAAACTGGCAAAATGTAAGTTCACTTTTATTTTGAAGGAACATAAGACTACTACAAGAAACGCCTAAGTAAAAACAGGGGCTGTCCCTGGAAATTAGGGATGTCTGGTCACCCTACTGCAGAAAGACATTCTTTTATTTGTCTTTGTGTTGGTTGTCTAAACAAACATAATGAAATTTGTGAGCTGTTGCTTGCACAGATGGGGTCAGTTGTTCAATATACGCCAACATTTAACACATTAACAACAGCAGCACTTCCCTTCACATCAGCATTGTTGGTTCTTAGTTAGCTTGTGAGCACATCAGATATTACCATATCAGCATACAACAATCAAATACCATCATCCACTGAAAACACCAACAAATCATCAAACAGATAACTAACCAGTGCTTCATAAAAAGTCAACCACCTTTAAACTCCGCATTACAAAAGAAATCTGAGTCTTTCTAATGATTGTCCCATAGTAGTCCTCAAAAATGCTGGTTTCAACTGTAACCTTCACTAAAACAGTAAATCCAACCATTGTGGTTCTTTGGAGTCAATCGATTGTAGTCCTGATGAAAGACAAAACTGTCCTCAGTGGGTGGTTCAGTACAGTCCCCCTCTCATCAATACATGAACACAAGGCACAATGACATTAGTTCAAAAGCAATTAATCTATAGTAGCATGAATCTGAATATGAGGGTGTAACAAGCTTTATGCTATAAAGGAGAAGGCTGGGGTGGAGGAAAGGTTAAGCTTTGACAACATCAGTGTGGTGCATCATCTTTAATGCATGCAGGGATTAGTGAGAAGTACCTCATGTTTAAATTGACGACTGTGTTGAGAGAAATAGCGTTTATTGGCTGTGGGAGCTGGGAGGCAGTAATTGAGATCAGCTGGGCATATGACTACCATGTTCTTCATTTCAAGATATTTTTTTTTGTTAAATAAATTTTAAACTTCTCATATTTGTAATTATGCTTAACTGAATTGCATGTCACTGTTTCATCCATAGTGTCTGCAGAGGCCAAAAAAAAAAAAGAGCAGAAAGCCTCCTTGTGTGGGTGATTTTCAAAGCCTGACAGCTGCAGGCTTTGTTGTGATTTGAAGTCAGTTGTAATAGGATCTGCTATTCACAAACAATGAGAATGTTTTCAATATATACTTCTTCAATCTTACCATGGCTCCAGAGCAGAGGGGTTACAATTTCACCAAGAACAACACTGCAGAACAGAGGATAAAGTTGGAGCCAAGTTGTTGTGTAGTTTCAGCTGAATTACCAAGTAAAAAGTGGGGAATTTATGTTTTCATGCATACCTAACTGATTCAACAGCACAGCCTTCGTACACAGAATGGATGTGGTTTTTGTACAAATCAAAGCTCAGAGATCCATGATAGCTACTTTAATTTTTCCATGAAGGTTAGCAATAGTGCAGATAAGTAGCAGGACAGGAAAGAGGAGGCTATCTGATGTTCTGGTAAACAAAGTTAGGACCTCAGCCTCTGGCAAAGTTAGAGGGAGGATGATATCTGGATTGATGAGGTACCTTTTTGCTCGCTCATGGATTACATTTCCTCCTGCAGTGTCTCTGAACTTGAGTTCTTTTTTTTTTTTGTCCACTGTGTGGGTCTCTGTTTACCTGAGCTCATTTGCACAGCGCTGTAGGCGTGAGTCTCTTTGCTGAAGGCAGAACCAGACCACAGATGCAACCCCTGTTTGGAAACTTGATACAGAAAGACAGCAAAAATATTGCCTGAGGCTCATTATTCAACATTTGTAAGATAAAGAGCAGCCACTGTGTCATATCTTTTTTAACCAATGAATGGGTTACCCTCTCTTTGATTAAAAATGTATTAGTTTGGGCTGGCAGCACAGGGGAGACAGCGAGGTAAAGTAAGGAGGTTGGGATGCTTCTGAGTTGTTTTATGAGTGGTCAAATACGATAGTTAATGAAATATGTTACTTAATAATTTGGTTGATTTCAGGTCCAGTCATAAATGCGCATTACTTATACCTAAAAATAAAACTGTTGCCCTTAGATCAGATTTCAGTTCATGTGATTGTTTAAAGAAGTGTGCTTTGACTTGCACTGGTATTTGACATTGCCGAACACAAGTGCAAGACACGCTGGTTTTAAAACGCCTGAAAAACGGAAAAAAATTAACATAACTGTCTGTACATTAGCAATTGATATGTATTTGTTTATTTCAGCTTTTATTTGAAAGCATCTCCACATTCCCCTTATTTCTCAGCTGTGTTTCTTAGACTTTCATGACAACACTGTGTGCTTCCGTCATCACCTATTCCCACACACCCAACATTTTCACTCGCTGTGCCTCTTCTCATTGCATTTTCATAGGTGAGTGGTGTCACATGCAGACGTGTGGGTTCAAGTATATTACTGTAATTAAAAAAAAAAAAAAACTTGCGGAGATGAAGGTAGAAGCACTCATCAGGCATGTTGGGCCTGGATAGGATGGCTGAACTGAATAACTAAAGCTGGCACCAGTTTAATATACAGTATGCCTTTCAGCCTGGGTGCTCCGATTAGAAGCAATAAAACATGGACACCCTGTTTCCTGGTTTACTTAGTTGAGTTTTATGTATGGTTTCTGTAATACAAGATTATCAGCAGAAATATAATGACTACAAAGGACCAAGGTGCATGGTGGGCTGACCTTTATATGCATGATTGGGGAGTTTGGTACAAAAGCACCTGGGTCTTTCAATTAAACCTTCAAATCCTAAGCATTTTTAACCATTCTGTCTTGCCTGGACTTATTGTGTTATAAAGCTTGTAAAACATCAACCTTTTCAAGCTCTAAACATCCTTTTTTCCAGGACAACCTAAGCTTTAAGAATGTGCTGCAGTAATGTCACTTTAATTTCTAAAAAAGTTATAACTATTAAGACAAAAGAAAAACAATGGAAATAAGACTCAAAGATATATAGACTATGTTTGTTTTTCTTTGCACTGGAGAAAAAAAAAATCCTTTAAATGTTAACATGTTACCAAAAAAAAACAACAACTTTGCACCTCTTTGTATTGGCACTATTTGTGTCATTATTCAAACAGTTCCTGCCTGCAGTGACAAAGAGGGACATCACAGTCTCTCTGTCTTTCTTTCTTTCTAGTAGAGAGCTGTTCAAGCTCAGGCTCCGTCAGGATCTACGTGTTAAGGCATGCACAGTTTGATACAGCATGACACAACCATGGAAGATCCTGCCATTGGTTGTCAGCCTGGCAAAAAGCAATACGGAAGTTAATGTTTAAAGCTAGCAGCAGAAATGATAAATGGATAGAAAGATGTTCAGTATCAGACTTACTGGTGTTGATTTAATCTTTAAAGACCCTGGAAAGTTCCAAGCTTCTGAAAATGGTTCAAAGGCATGGAGAACGTCACTGGAATGGCACTAGGGCTAGCTTCAAGAGGAAAAAAGTACGAGGATACAATATATGATTCAAAAGATATTGTACTTTTAATGACCAGTCTCACTTCTTGTTGTATACGATGTCTGACTGGAAGGGTTAATGACCTTGGCTGTAGACTTCTTCTTGTTGACCTTGCTGGCAAGGAGCTTACTGGCAGACTGTCAAATAAAGAAAACTTGGAACAACTCTGTTCATTTCATACTCAATCTACACTCCACTTCTGGTACAAATTAGATGAATGCTATACCTCTTAATTGTTGTAATATCTGAAGGCAGATGAAAATGTAACTCCTGATACTGTTGTTCAGCTCTTTAGTCAAAGCCTGGCATGAAAACTATAAAACATACATCCAAGTTTATCCTCTGGACTTAAGGTCATCGAAGGCTTGCTGCTGTGGATCCACCCGTCTACAACTGCCTCGTCTACCAACATCTTCTTTACTCCTACTATCAGTTAGATTGAATCTACAACTCTACTATTATTGTGTTTTTCTGTTTTCTATCAGTCGTGGTTGTCATTTCTAATTGTTTACACATTGCTGTCATCATTACTGACATTATAGCCATGTCCTACAAAAATGCAAGATCATTTATGGTCATGACTGCCATAAATCTGTCCTTCTTTTGTTGTTTTGTTGTTTCTCTTGTCATTCTTTCTGCGTCTTTAAATATAAAGGTAAAATTGGCTTTTCTCCCCATTGAATATCCTCCTTTTAATTTTAGATTACTGCATTTTCCACCACACAACAAACACAGACCTTCAAACCTGTGTGTCTACATGTGCCATGACCTCTTAGATATAAGGCAGGTTCCTCATCAGGGCTCTAAATACAAAATAATGATTAGGCTCATCCACCTCCACCATTCATTAGTCTAAAATATTTAAATACTCCCCTAGCTCTGCACCTTCACTGATGTATACAGGTTATAACCCCTCTGTCGCAACCCCTTAATTCAGCCCCACGCACACACACTTTGGTGGGCCTTCATTGCAGTGAGCTGTCTCTCAGGGTAATCACACCCTCATATTCATCTATCTCTGTAATTATACCCTGTGCAGACACCCTGCTGCTGTGCACAGTGAATGCAATAGCAAATCAAATGTTTTCAGTCCACTACTGGAGCATGGTTATCAATTTATCACTCTTTTTAAAGGGAATAGGAGAGAATAAAGTGTTAGTGTTTCAACTTTAATCACCTGAGAACTTGTTTACCAAACTTTTCCATAACCAGTCCACACATTCAAGAGGTTTTTTTTTCTTTGTCTTAAGTCACAAACCATGTTTTTTTTTAGTCCTTGCATACAAATGCTGTTTTACCACAACCATAATCTGACTCACATTTACAGATCAGCCTCAGTGTATTTGGGTGTCATGAAAAATTCAGTCAAGACATGCCGTGGTCAGTTCAAATGATGCTAACAGTTCAGTAGACTGTCAGAAAGAGGCAGTGAATGAGAAGAAGCAGGAGAGACTGAAATAGCAGCAGCAATCATAACTCTCAGCTGAAAAAGAACAATTCATCTCTTTCTGCCATATAAATTGATTTTAAATGAATGCATTGGAATAAAGATGACATTATGATGTGGATGCTTCCTACAGGAGACACGTCTAAGGCTGTTTTGCTGCTACTCTGTTTGGTGACCGAGCATCGTTTGCATTGCAGGTTTTCATATTGCATTAATACAGTTTTTCACAGTTGAATGAATTGCATTAGGGTTTCCTAAACTTTTTTAGCCAGTGACCCCAAAAAATAAAAGACCCAGATTCAGGGACCCCTAGATTTAAGCACCCCCCAAGGTAGAGCTGCACCCACTCACTAAAAAGCCTTTCCCAACAGTAACATAAGAACAACACCAAAGAACAGTGCAATTAAAACTATCCTTGTTTTCTGGAAGACATCTTTCAATGCCCCAGCCCCACATTGGGAACCATGGGGTTACATGACTGAGAGAGTGATGAAGCAGAGATTTGTTGAATTTCTGCTGTGAACCATATGGTATGGTTCCTTCAGGCGATCAGTTGCCAGTTCACCTACAGGAGACTCTTACATAAATAAGCACTGTTCACAACAACTATTCTGTATATTAGTGAACTATTTTTCCACAAAATATAATATGAACATAAAAACTAAATACTGTTTTTGTGGTCAATTTTTGTTTGTTGTTTTGTGTTGTTCAGGTCAGATTAAGCTCACATCACATCATAAAATGTAGTCTTGGTGGTATTTGTTTGCCATGAAACAGGAAGTAGGTTTTCAGTCTGTTCTGACACATTATAATCCACTTTGCTAAGATTTGTGGCTCTACAAATGTTTTAAGACTCCGGAAAAAAATATCCTGTTTCACAGCAAACAAAAAATCACCATAACTATTTTTCCTGATTTGATTTAAGCTGACTTGAACCCATTTTCAGTTTTAAAGAGGCTACAACAAACAATAACCACACTTATTCCACACTTTTCATGTTCACATTACATTTGAGGGAAGTTGATACAATTTTGAGAGAGTGATTTTTATCCTACCATAAACCTATCACTTCCTGCAAGTGTAATAGTTATTATGTATGTAGAAGGCAAGTGCTATAACATTTGTGGGAAATATATTACAATTGTGGTATTTTAACATTAAAAGTTGCATATTTGTATTATGTTTGTGGTTTATTACATTTGCGGGCAGTTATTATGTTTACAGGTGTTACATGGTCTGACTTGAAGCTGGCTTGTTGGTGCTAACTTATCCAACATACACTACATTGCCAAAAGTATTCACTCACCCATCCAAATAATTGAAATCAGGTGTTTCTTTCACCTCCATGGTCACAGGTGTATAAAATCAAGCACCTAGGCATGCAGACTGTTTCTACAAGCATTTGTGAAAGAATGGGTCGCTCTCAGGAGCTCAGTGAATTCCAGCGTGGTACTGTGATAGGATGCCACCTGTGCAACAAGTCCAGTCGTGAAATTTCCTCTCTCTCAAATATTCCAGTCAGCTGTCAGTGGTATTATAACAAAGTGAAAGCGATTGGGAAAAACAGCAACTCAGCCACCAAGTGGTAGACCATGTAAAATGACAGAGCGGGGTCAGCTGATGCTGAGGTGCATAGTGCGTAGACGTCGCCAACTTTCTGCAGTGTCGATCACTACAGACCTCCAAACTTCATGTGGCCTTCAGATTTGCTCAAGAACAGTGCGTAGAGAGCTTCATGGAATGGGTTTCCATGGCCGAGCAGCTGCATCAAAGCCATACATCACCAAGTGCAATGCAAAGCGTTGGATGCGGTGGTGTAAAGCACGCTGCTGCTTCTCCATCTGGCAATCCGATGGATGAGTCTGGGTTTGGCGGTTGCCAGGAGAACGGTGCTTGTCTGACTGCATTGTGCTAAGTGTAAAGTTTGGTGGAGGGGGGATTATGGTGTGGGGTTGTTTTTCAGGAGCTGGGCTTGGCCCCTTAGTTACAGTGAAAGAAACTCTGAATGCTTCAGCATACCAAGAGATTTTGGACAATTCCATTCTCCCAGCTTTGTGGGAACAGTTTGGGGATGGCCTCTTCCTGTTCCAACATGACTGTGCACCAGTGCACAAAGCAAAGTCCACAAAGACATGGATGAGAGAGTTTGGTGTGGATGAACTTGACTGGCCTGCACAGAGTCCTGACCTCAACCTGATAGAACACCTGTGGGATGAATTAGAGTGGAGACTGAGAGCCAGGCCTTCTCGTCCAACATCAGTGTGTTACCTCACAAATGTGTTTCTGGAAAATGGTCAAAAATTCCCATAAACACACTCCTTAACCTTGTGGAAATCCTTCCCAGAAGAGCTGAAGCTGTTATAGCTGCAAAGGGTGGAACAATGTCATATGAAACCCTATGGATTAAGAATAGCATGTCACTTAAGTTCATATGAGAGTCAAGGCAGGTGAGTGAATATTTTTGGCAATATAGTGTAGCTTGTACCAGAAATACTGTAGAGAGGATGGGCTTAGTATTGTGCAAACAGCACTCTAACTGCCATACATTAGTATGAAGCATACAGTATATAGTTTGAGTATATAGGCAGTATGTTAGTATGTGGTTTCAGACACAGCGTCTGTCACCAGTACCAGGGTCTGCATGTAATAAAACATTCCCAAGGTCCCATTCAGCTATAGCTCTGACAGATTCATTTGGATTTATTGATTTATGTGGTAGAAGATAAATTTGCAAGTTTATTTGCTAGATATTGTTTCACACTTATTTCAACAGTTAGATATTTTAAACAAAACTTATAGTGGAAAGTAACTTGAACATGACAAGCATGCAAAAAAAAAAAAAAAAAAGAAAAGAAAAACAAAAGATGAACAAGACCTCCAGTTAATTGCTCTGAGAGAGGTGAGTTTTACAGCAGAACTGTCATGATTGCTGAAATTACAGTTGGCAGCTGTGTTGTATTTTCAAGATGCTCACTGAAACACAAAAGGGCCTAAGAGTAAGGAAAAACAAGACTCTGCTGGATTTGTTCTTGATTGCTGGGGGGGCCAGGAGACTGGAAATTTTTGACAGTGGCCTTCAAAACAAATCAGGAAGAAGTGAATTTCAAGGATAGCTGAATGCACTGTCATACATGGGGGCCTTTGAAATATGTTAGCAACTTTTGTTTTAGTTTTTCAATCAGAGGCACAATAAAAGTTTCTACAGAATACAGTCACATTTAGAGAAAGGAGAAGCAATAATCGATAAATGTCTAACTGGTCTGGATTCATTTAGAAGCAGTCACATGACGGATGGGTTCTCTGTTTGAATCCCTTCATCCTAACAGTTTTGATTTGGGTGAGGAAACCGTTCTGTGTTAGAGAAGAACAATTCCACACACCTAGATGGTCCATAGTCTGTCCCCCACAATGACACAGGGCTGGAAAGCAAAGCAGCACAGGCAAAGCAACATTTTTGGTTGGAAAATGAATGACTGATTCCTGTGTTACTTCTTCTCAGAGCAGTCAGCACCTTAAAAGCCTCACTGTGACATCCCACCACATACCATGGCCGTGATGAATCACCGGTGTGCCATTCTAATGAGGCACTTGTGTGACCATCCCTCTTTCATGAGCTATCTAGCCTTGCCTGAAAGTACAGTCTCTGCATGGAGATTATTTCCTGTAAATCCATAAAAATTAACAGTTCATTTTGTAACTTGACATGAAAATGTGCCACAAATCATTTTAGAGGACTAACAGCTCATTGTCTCATGGTAGACGTGTAATGAGTTGCATGAAAAAAGCCTCAGAACAACTTTTATCTCAACTCTCTTTTTGGGTGTACCAAGTATTTTCCTTCATTTACAGTATGTGTAAAAAGTATTCACCCCCTTGGATGTTTTACCCTTTATTGATTTTATGCGGGGTTGCTTCTTGGCAGCCAACCCTGAAGGGCATGTAAAGGTAGAGGGTAAAATAATTGCGGCAAGATATAGGAAAATCCTGGAGGCCAATCTTATTCAGTCTGCAAGAGAACCGCTTGGGAAGAGATTTGTTTTCCAGGAGGACAATGATCCAAAGCAAACAGCCAAGCCACACAGAAATTGTTGAAAGACAACAAAGTGGATGATCTGGCGTGGCCGAGTCAAAGCCAAGACCTCAATCCAAGAGAGAATTTGTGACCGGATCACCATGCAACCTTTCAGAGCTTGAGCAGTTTTGTAAGAATGGAGTAAAATTGCAGTGTCTGGAAGTGCAAGCCTGATTGAGAACTATCCACACAGACTCAGTGCTGTGATTTCAGCCACATTTGTGCTTCTATTTCATCCAATCAAATATTCTTTTTTGTCTATCATATTGAATTAAAACCCTTCAAGTTTGTTGTTGTTTTGACTGTAATATCAGAGATCCTCTTGACTCAGAGAGGAAAAACCTGGACTTTGTGCTAAGAGGCTTTTGTATAACCCAGCTCTGCTTTTAATTCTTGCACTCACCTCTGAATGTGTAGGAGTAATGCATGAATGCAGCTTCGTAATCGTCATTATACACAGACTCTGACTAATCCTTTCCTACATTGTCAAGGGTCGACAGTGAACAATGATCATGCCAGAATTTCCTGCAATGAGAAACACCATCATTGTTCTCCTGTGTATCTTTCTCTTTTTCATACAACAGTAGGATCTACTAGAGTAAAAACAGAGATAACACAAGACAGAAAGAAAGACAGATGAAAACAGGGTGAGCGAAGACTAACTGAAAAAAGAAGAAAACTCAGGGGGGGTGGACAGGTGAAGAAACTCCAAAAGAAAAGAAAGACAGCTGAGGGAGGGCAGGAAGAACAACAAGTGGAGAAAGCACCAGAAGAGGAAATGACTGACGTAAAATGTTTTCAGCTGCACCGCCTGGGTCCAATTATAAAGCCATTATGGAATCTCTATTATGACACATCATTTAGTGCTCAGCTCTCCTGCCATGATGGGCGATGTCACACCAGTCTGGAGAACCTTAGTGCCTGTACGATTTCCTCCATCAGCTGTGGACCAAGACAAAAGGCCAAGAACAAAGGCTGTGTGTGGGTGCAACTCAAATTCTAAAGGATGACACACGGCTAAGATTAGGCATCCGTCTTCCAGGTGACATAACCCTTTCACACCCCTCTGCTCTCTGTAACAATGATCACACAGAGATCTTTACCTTTCTTTAAACATCCACTCCTGAAAATTTGTAGAAAACATCAGATAGCCTTCTCCTGAAATCTCAGTGATTTGTTTAACTGCACGTCTCTCACAGTGGACAGCATGTTTGATAAAGGTAGGGATCTTAGAGAGCAGTGGAAATCCAAGATGGTGGATAAAGCAACAGAATCTGACTCTAGAATGGCAGATTTTTACTGTGTTGTTTGTTATGTTCACAGTGTTAATAAATAAGTGGAAAAGCAGATATAAAACCTATTTGATTAGGAGCATGACAGGAGCCTTTTGGTGAGATCTACAGTCAGGAACTGGCCTATCTTGATTCACCAGGATTCCTCAGGTCATTTGGTATCTCAACCCTGGAAAATAAAGGAGAAAAATAAAACAGTAAAGTTCTTTCTAGGAATAAGGTTAACTTTGTTAACTGAGGTATTATGATGTGCTTAGTTTTCTCATTTCACAAAGTAAAGTTGTTGGCAAGGAGTGTTTCCATTCCTAGATGAAAAATTTGCTTTTAAAGAAACAGAGGAGAGACTCGATATCTGACTTTATTCAGAACAAAATGTTATTAAGCCAGTAATAAAACCAGCCGTTATGACCTAACAGAGGCTCTCATAGTGATAAAGGAAGCACTATAAAATAGACACACAGTCATTTGGACAAAACCAATAAGATGTGTTTTGATCCACATAAAATATCCTAAATTAATCGAATGAATGTAAAAAAGGGCTGAACACAGAGGGAAGTCTTACATATGAGGCATGTTTAATAAAAAGGGTTTTAGTTGTTTTAACACAGGAGCTGAAAGCTAATGCACAATCCTCTTTCCCTTTAAATGAAGTGTGAAAAATCAGAAATTGAGATTGAACTGTTTGGACACACATATTTTACAAAGAGAGCTTTACAGTTAATTTCTAGGTCTTTTCTTAAACTAGGATGAAGATAATGCAAGTGTAACATCTCTTACAGATACTGGTAAGAGACAAATCACGCTTTAATTGTATGTCCTAGTCCATTATCATTCAGGACAAAGTGTGCTGTCAGATCACAGCAAACATTAGCTTTAATGTACTTTACAGGCTCAGCTGCTGCTCTAAGCCAGACTAGACAATATTCCTGAACTGTATTTCCTTGGGGAGAGGAGAGGACTACTGAGACAAAACCTCTACAGAAAGAAGCCCTGAGCTGCTGCCCTGATGTAGTTCTCATATCTTTTCAGCCTGTCAGCATGTCCACCAGTTACACAGACATGTGTGCTTTTCCATTTGATTTGGTGTCGGCGGTCAGACATGATAATAGAGGAAACAGCATTAAGCTCACATAGTGTCTGACAAACAGGAAAAATATGACTTAGAAACTTCCCCAAGTGGGCACATGTTGAGATTGTCATGAATTTGCCATGAACTTTTACCACAGGAAGAAAATCCCATTTTACTGGACCTGGTCAAATTCCACAGATACAACTGTTGATTATGGCTCATCAGTCTCTGTTTTATCAAGTGATGTAACTAGATAATCAAATGTTTGCATAGCTCCTGCTGTCTCCAGAAGATTACAAATCTGAAAAGCCTACAGCTCTGTTTCACCTCAAGGATAACATCCACAAAGGACCCAGCCTTCCCCAGAATCCTATCACTGGCTTGGTTTTTGTGCTGATCTACATCGTCAGCTGTAAGGCCTTTTCCATGGCTACTCTGCAGCAATATCAGGATAAATTGCTTGGGTAATTAAATGTAAAACTAAACCACTAAAAGTGAACAATTTTGGAGCTTTGTCAAGAGTCATACAGCTAAATAAAAGATGCAGTATGTGATGCTTGGATAAATGGTTATATCAAGCACAGTCCATTTTTTCCCTCATTCAAGAATTAAAAAAAAAAAACTTGATTTAACTTGTCTGTCTGATGTGTGCACAATTGAGGGGAAAGGCTTTAAAGAGGCATGGGACATGCCCATGTGTGAGTGCTGCACAGGCTCCTGAAATGTGATAGAAGTAATTATGATATTCAGCCGTGCATGAGGAAAACGCAGATAACACCAGCTCTCTGAGAGAGCACTTCAGCTGTGGCTTTGCCTGTCTGTCCAGCACAATTACAGGCTCTGAAGAATGTGACACTTCGTCTGCAAATCACTTCATCATGGGTGGCCACTTTAGCAGTCCACAGGTTCATATTGTACATTTGTACTTCTTTAACATGAAAAGAACAAATATATTTAAATAAGCACATTTATGTTTGTACATGTAGGAGTAATATATGTGTTACTGCCCTTTTTACTTCCATTATTTTCATCTCCCAATTACTCCTGAGACTTTTAATAGTCTGTATAATTATGCACTCAGTGAGGATCCTCTTGTTGATGCGTGGCATCACTTTATTAGTATTAATTATTGCAATTAAGCCGATACCATTGGGCTTTAGCTGATGTTCTTTTTATCTGCTGATTAGTCTTCATTTCTCTAAAGCACATTGCTTATGTCTTTGCTTTGAGACTTTGGTCCAGTGTTTAAGCAATTAGAAGAGATGGGCAGCTCCTTAAGAGTGCAGAAGATAACTTTATGTTGTACAAATGGGATTTTTTTTCATTGTACTTTACATGCAGTCTCAAATGTAATAGAGCCTTTTCCTATACACAGGACCTATATGAACGTATTCTCCTCCTTTGATGTTTAAGCCTTTTATTGATTTTATAAATCACTCATGGTCAATATAGTTTGACTTTTTGACAACATAAAAACAACGAAAACACTACTTTGATGCCAAACTGAAACAGATTTCTACTAAGTAATGTCAATTGAAAAAAGATATGTAAGGTAAAATAAGTGACTGCATAGTATTTAGTAGATGCACCTTTGGCTGCAATCACAGCATTGAGTGGATAGATCTCAATCAGGCTTGCACATCTGGTCACTACAAATTTACTCCATTCTTCTTTGCTAAACATCTGTTCTGTCAGGTTACGGGGATCGGTCGTGAACAGCCTTTATCAAGTCCAGCCATAAATTCTCTATTAGAATAAGGTCTGGCCTTTCACTCAGCTGCTCAAGAACATTCACCTTGTTGTCTTTCTGTGTAGTTTTAGCTATTTGCTGCCGTTACTGTGCTAATAGTGGGGATGGTGTGTTTTTGTTGATGTGCAGTGTTTGGTGTCTGCCAAACAGTGCAAATTGTCTGATAGCTAAAAATCACTATTTTGGTCTCATTAGACCAAAGAACTTTCTTCTACTTGACCATGCAGTCTCCCATATGCCCTCTGGCAAACTCTAGTTGAGATTTAATATGAGTTTTCTTCAACAGTGGCTTTCTCTTTGCCGCTCTCCCATAAAGCTTTGACAGTTGAAGAACCTGGGTCAGTTTTGTTGTATGCAGAGTCTCTCCCATCTCAGCTGCTGAAGATTGTAGCTTCTTCAGAGTATTCATAGGTGTCTTGGCTGCCTCTGTCCTTCTTGCACGGTCACTCAGTTTGAGAGGGCAGCCTGATAGATTTACTCATGTGCCATATTCCTTCCATTTCTTGATGATGGATTTAACTGTTCAATGCCTTGAGGAGTGTTCTTTTGTCTTTATGGTGTAATGGTAGCAAGGAATACTGATTAATCAGTGACTGGACCTTCCAGACACAGGTGTCTTTATACTACAATCACTTGAGATACATGCTCTGCACTCAGGTGATCCTCATTTCACTAAAACTTAGAGACTATAGCACCAATTGGCGTGACCTCTGTTGAATTAGGTCAGTCACTTTATAGGGGATGAATATTTCTGCACTCACCTATTTTATCTTATACACACACACACACACATATATATATATATATATATATATATATATATATATATATACACACACTGCATATATTCTTTTTTTGTCAAAAATACAAATCATTTTAACCATGATTGATTTAGAAAATCAATATAAGGGTAAAACATACAAGGGGTTGAGTACTTTTTATAGGCACTGTAAACATGGCAAATAGTCCATGATTGACAATGCTAATTCCATCAATTTTAGAGTCATAAGTACTTTAAGTAACACATGCTCTCTACCGTCGACAACCCCATGGCTGAAGACAGCTTCGGAAATGTCTGTGATTATAGGGTCCCATTTCGTATAAGGGGGCGTATTGCCCATTGCCACTCTGTCCAAAGGGGCAAGGGGACACTCAAAGCTAAGTGTTAGGGGTAAAATTAGTACTAGAACAAAACATCACCCCCAGAAAAAAACAATAAAAGATGCCTTTGTGAAGTCATCAGTATACATTTCTGCTTGTTTCATACATAGCTTGAGTCGCTATGCAGGAGCTTCACAAAAGTCCAAGCAAAGCTTGGAGAAAAAACTATACTGAAAATGAAATTATACTTTGTATTCAGTTTTCAGTGTTAAGTCCGTAAAAACTGCTGTTTTAATTGAAGCTTAACATTTTTTCAGTTTTGCATAATCAGGCAACATACCTGTGGTTTGTACAACAGACACATTTCTTTCACTTTAGTTTAATCCAAAGCATTCTTTCATTCTTTGCAAATTTAAATGTATGATACTCTTTTCCTCTGCCCCTCTGATGCTCCTTTTCTCTGCTCACAGAGCTCTCAGAGAGGGATGTGTAGTGTTCAGGCTGTGGCGCTGTGGGACCAGAGCCGCCTTTAGTGCTTAATGACCTGTCTGTGAGGCAGAGATTTAGAGACAAAAGTGGAGTACAAACAGGGACCCCGCTGCTACAATTCATCTTCATTTTAATTGGGAACATTTTGTGATGCTTTCTCCTCCACATTAATAAACCAAAGCCCTGCAGCAGTTTCTCTAAAACTCATCAATGCACAAGATGCAGCTAGAGCCAGTTGGTGCAGAGTAAAGAACACATCATGAAAGATACTTGAAAACACTGTGTGTCATGTTATCGTCATCTTTCACTTCATCATATCCTCCTCTTTAGTTATGAGCTGTTTTTCTCCGCTAACAACAAACAACAATGAAATCAAAACAGAGACAAACAGGTACATTCCTGTGGATTTAATCATTGAATCACAGACTTTTTATGACTTATTTTCAGGCTTTGTGCCTTTATTGGACAGCTGAAGAGAGACGTGAAACACGAGGATAGAGAAAAGGGGAAGATATTCACCAAATACTACCAGGATTGGGATTAAAACCAACGCATCAAGGATTGTAGCCTCTAAGGGCACCCGCAACTGAGCTAAAGTGGTGCCAAAGTCATGGCATCTCTGTGTATTTAGATGACTCTCAGTTATAACTAGAAGTATGAGCTTATTTTCTTTGTTCAATATGAATGATAATGTCGGTTTCACAAAACAGTTCTCTCTCAGTGTCATTTTTTATTTTTATTAACTTAACATTTGATGAGTTTTGTGGAAATCCACTTATCAGCCATATCTATATGCATTGTGGAATCTGATGAAACCAATGCAACCATGCAGTCTAATCACTTCACAGGCCACCATTGTTCAAAATAGTCTGGCAGCAGACCACAGATCTCAGACACCCAGACCAGTGAGACTCCGTCTCATGCTATAACTTCTAAAGGTGACATATTTTACCCTTTTAAAACAAGTTTATTTTGCTCTCAGATGTCCCCAAAACATGCCTGTGACGTTTGTTGCTGAAAAAACATTCCAGTATTGGATTTTTGCATGTCTAAAAAAAACACTGACATATATTTGAGAGAAGAATGTAAGTATGAGAAAGAAGAATGAAAGAAGAATTATATGTGTATGAGAAGTATATGTGTGTGTATGAGAGAAGAATATATGTGTGTGAGGAACGAATGTGTAAATGTGAGAGAAGAATGTATGTTTGTGAAAGGTCCAGAATGAATAACGTCTTGCACGGCCCCTCATAGGGTTTAGTGTGGACTTTAAACCATACCCTAACAGTGTTAATTTTGTCGACCAAAACTATGACTAAAAATGTTTGTCGACAGCCTTTTTTTCCATGACAAAAACTAAACTAAGATATAGATCTGTGACAGCTAAAACTGACAAAAACTAAGTTAAGTTTTCATCAAGATGACTAAATCTAGACTAAAATGTAATGTAGTTTTCATTCAGAATCCGTGATATTTCTCCACTGTGGGTAAATCTGCCAAAAAACAATGCATCTGTATCTCCTCAGCTGTGGAAAGCAGGGACCCCAGGTTTGGCAGAATGCAGAGAACACACGATCATGACTTGGTACCAGATTTAGGCAAGAAAATAAAAGCTTGGACTAAAAGTAAAGACTATAATGTGAGGACTTTTTTTGGACTAAAACTAGACTAAAATGTTTTTGAGTTTTTTATCAACTAAAACTAAAAAGGATAGAAACCACTAAAATGTGACTGTATGAATGTATGAATGTAACTGCCAGACTTTGTTTATGAATTAAGTTGAATGAAAAAAGAACTTCTAAAACCTTGTACTGGCAAACTGCATTCCCTCTGTTCTGACAGAGACGGCATCTCACAGTGGTGGTCTGCAAGAGGAGGCATCTGAGCTCCTGGGTCTTTAGACCCCACTTCCATTGCTTACAGCAGGGATGGGCACCTGGCTGCCTGGGGGCCATATGCTACCCTCCTCCTTAGACATTGTGGCCCCAGTGCCAAATTTGAACATCAGTACATTTTGAACAAGAAACAACCATGACAAAACTTAATGTGAGAAATGTAAAACTGAGTTGCCAAGACAACACCATTAAAAAAACAAATATTTTTATTGATTAAAATAGTAACTTTAATTTTGTGGTGGGCTATCAAATTAAACATTGCTATTAAGATTAAAAACATGTCAGTACAATTGGCTAAATTCTAACATAAGATCTATAGTTGTTACTTTTATTAAATTATAGGTTACTGACTAATTAAGAGTAACTGAAAATCTGAACAATTTTGGTAATTTTAACTTCTGGTGTGAGATTAAAATCTACGTGGCCTCCTTAGTAACCAGTGTTGCTTACCCTTAGTTTACAGCATAGGTTCTCAAAGTGCGGCCCGCGAGCCAGCGGCGGCCTGCAAAAACATTTATCGCAGCCCGCAATTGTTAAGACAGGAAGCAAGGCACACTGAGACTGACTGTTCTAAATAAGTTTTTACATATATTCTGAAATGGACTGCACACAGGACTGTTATATCCCAAATTTAAATGTAGAGGGCAGAAAACCTCAGGGATTTTGTGTGCATTACAATGTTTCTCAAGGTTTTCTCAAGTTTTGCCAGGTTTAGCCTCATTTATTAATTAAAATGTGTTTATTGCACATTACTGGATGCAGACCAATAAATGTAAACTGTAGAGGTGCAACCTCATCATTAAAATGATTACAAATGGGATTTTTTTTCTGTGTTTTTTTTTTTTTTTTTCTTTTTTTTTCCTTCGATGGCCCTCAGTCCAATGTTGGGTTCCAAAATTGGCCCTCAGCTATCAAAACTTTGAGAACCCCTGGTTTACAGGCTTGTAGTTGAACTAAGCCACCCCCGAAGGTACCGCCTCTTTCCCTTCAAATGACTCTGATTGGTTAGGTCATTCTGACTGAGAAAAACATTTAAGATTGAAGCTTAGAAAGATGGATCTGTCTGATCACAGACATGGAATTGGTCCAGTCCATGGGCTTTGCAAGATTAGGGCTTTATAAAACCTCCTCATAAACCATTGGAATACATCACTGACGCCAAGGCCTTGCTCAGATAAGCCTTGTTTGAAACCAAAAGTTGCATTCTTAAGCCCAAAATCTGTTACTTTGTCTGTCTTATCTTTATCTTTGTCTTTCAGTCCGTTTAGATAGTGAGACTGTTGTATTTGATATATATTTTTGTGTCTTACTGATTTAAATTGTCCTTATTTGTATCTATTTTATAATTGCATTGTCAAGTTCTACTGCCAGCACTAGCTTGAGAGACAGGGATCAAGATCTTGTTGCATGTATTCAGACTTTTTTGCCCTCAGACTTGAGAAATATGTCTGACACAGGACCCAGCGAGGGGAGAATCAGGCTACAAAGAGCCAGCTGCCTCTGCAAATGCAGGAGCTGTTTTTGGAAACCTGAGAGATGATTCATGCTGGCAAATTGATTTATTTCTTGGGTTGATAGCACCGTTTTTTTCTTTGTGCCCATATACTTCGATAACTTTGAATAGACCTGTTAAAAACAAGCCTCCTAAGCCAGGGTGGGTTCACAATAACAGCAATAACAGCAACATCTTACTGATGCAATTCTATTCAGCACCTCAAATTATGGCTGCCACAACAATCAAGCAGTCAAATATGCACCATGCTGAGCATCAAAAGCCTTCTTTTACTGCAGGGTTTTCTGCTGGGTTTCAGTTGTGTTCCATAGGTGTTTACATTAGTGTGGCTATTTTTACACGCTAATTTTGACATTGTTGTGATTGCCACAGCAGTTGAATATCTGTGTGTATTTCTATATTTGTGTTTCTGCTTTAAGAAACATTGATGTAAATGTGGAAAAAAAGCTTTGACCAGCTCTTATCAGCAACAACAGTCCATAGCAACAAGCCAGGCAGCAAAATGGGTTTAAAAAAACCCATCAGCTAACCTCCACTACAAATCACTGCTCAGCTCCTGCACAGGAGATCACACAAACTGCTGGACACCTCAGTCTTCACCCAGGGGAGCCAGACACATGTAAGGACAGCAGCATCAGTGGAATCTGGGGGAGACACCGTATGTGGGTTTGTTGTTTGAGATTAACATAAACAAATCCCTCATTATCAGCAAAGGCCACTGTGTCCTGGCTTCCCACCTGCTGTCAAAATCTCTCATCTTCTTCATCACAGCCAATTTTTCGGAGGGTTCACACAGACAATCCCAGAGGAATCAATAATTTTAAATGGCACCCGTGCAATATCAGGTCCTTTCTAAAATCAAGCCAATTTTGTGAGTTTGTGCAGAGTCTTTCCTCCATTATGGTGGCTTCCTTTAGGTAGAGATTCTATAGTTTCAAACAAACAAGACAAAGAAAAGCAGAATGCAGAAAACAATGGCATAGCAAGACGTTTTTGTTTGCTAGTGGCAGTAACTTATGCAGGGTTGGCCTGGAGTATGTGTGCCCACATAATGAAAAACATTCATTTAACCTGTCTGATTTCACTTAACATAACTAATAAAGCCGCAAAGCATCCTAAAAATGATGTATATTTTTTAATCATTTAAATCTAACACAACAAAAATAATAAGATATAATCTAAGCCCTCTTTACTTTATTTTAAGGTCTTACAAAAAAATTCCATATAGGCCTACTAAGAAAATAAAATTTTTCCATGCAAAAAAGCTGAGAGAAGCCTGCAACATAGCCTTGAAATACGATTAAAGTAAAAATCTGACAAAGCACATAAAACAAAGAGAATTCTAGGGAGGCTGACCAGATTTCTTGGATAGCCAACCCTTGAAAACAGAGTGGTTAAATTTAGAGGCTTCATAGATACTGCAGACATAACATTAAACTGGTTATGCCAATCCTAATTTCCTTCTCTTTTTGATTTAACGTGAAACATTTGATATATTTTGATGCTTACTTTATGTGCTGCCTTGTTTTCACAATATTAAAAGAGAGACTTAACTTTGATACATTTCAAAGTGGAACGACTAACTTATGTCTGCTAACAGCAGCTTAGCTACAACAGCTAATGCTAGCGTGATACTAATGCCATTGCTTGGGGATCAGGCATAAACAGCCCTGTTCAAGTCCTGCCATAAATTCTCTAATGGACCGAGGTCTGGACTTAGACTCTGCCTTTTCTTGATAATTGATTTAGCTGAACTCAGGGTGATCTTCAGTACCTTCAAATTTTGACTAATACTTTTCAATAATCTTTTATCTGAGATGCTTGGAGTGTTCCTGTGTCTTCATGGTGTAATGGCAGCCAGGAATACTGATTAACCAGTGACTAAACCTTCCAGATATAGGTATCTTTATACCAAAGTCACTTTAGACACAGTCACTGAACTCAGGTGATCCCCACTTTACTAAATATGAGACTAACAGCACCAATGGCTGGACCTCTGACATAAGTCAGCCAGTTTTAACTGCCATTACTTTGTAGAGATCTGTTTTCATTTTGACATTAAAGAGGATTTTTTTTGTCAATAAAGCCGAATTATGTTGACCCTGATTGATTTATAAAAACCATAAAAGGGGTCAAACCTCCACAAGGGTAAATTCTTTTTATAGGCACTGTATTTTATCTGAAGAATTTCTTAATGTAACATTTTAAATTACAATGTCAAGAGTTTGTTTAAGTAACTTTATTCCATATTTCATTAATTTTGGTATAACTACAGTTGGATTGAATTTAAAGAGCTGCAGTGTTAACATTTTAGTGTAAGGCATCTTCATGTTAGACAAAGCTCTGAGGCTGAGACAGAAGGAGCTCTGTGGTGTTGCTACTGTCTGGGAGGATTGTGCACACACGCACACTTGAGAATATCACATCATCTGGAAATGAGATGGGATCACAATCACTCTTGCGTGTGCTGCTGTTTTGACAGCCACTGCGTACATGGGTGTGTATTCCAGTGGAATGTCTATTTGTGTAAGATGCTATGCCAATTTGTGTCATGTGGCATGTACAGTGTGTACTTTGTCTGTCAGTTGATCGTCAGAGTGAGGAGGATTCCTGGTCAGAGGAAACTGTGGCTGAATATTTAGGGGAAGGAGTTTGTCTGTCACTTCGGTGGAACTAGTTTACATCTTCTGGTGAGACAGACAAGCAAGACAGGCAGATGACTCATATAACTGTATAAAGCCTGACCAGATCGTTAACAAATATTCATTATCACATTGAACATGATAAATGTGACCTCCTATAAACCTGCTTGAGAGGAACTCCAAGACAATAAACTTGTTCCTAGTAATGTATCCTCTGTTCAGAACCTCCTTGTAACCTTAAGGATTGCAGTCTAAACTATTGTTCAGGAAAACTCTTCCAGTCTCTTTAATTTGAAGGATTTTTGCTATAAAATATTAAGCCATTAAAAAAAAAAACATTTAGACTCTCTAATAGTCTGTTTTCTGTAGGATGTAAAGATGAAAGGCAAAAAGGAATCTTGCAGGATAAAAGCTTGAGGTTGGAATAGCCCTGCCAAATTTTGCTCCTCCTCCTGCCTTCTGGCAAACTCTAGTGGAGATTTAATCTGAATTTTCTTCAACAGTGACTTTCTCTTTGCAACTCTCCCATAAAGCTTTGACTGGTGAACTACATTTTCCCTGACTTGCATTGAGTGTTCTTTGTCTTCATGGTGTAATGGTAGCCAGGAATAATGATTAACCATTTACTGGACCTTCCAGACACAGTTGTCTTTATATTACAATCACTTGAGACACATTCACTGCACTCAGGTGGAGCATATTTCCCCAATTGAGAGACTAATGGCACCAGTCGACTGGACCTAGGTGAGTCACTTTAAATGGGGTGAATATTTCTACAGTCACTTATTTTAACTAATATATTTTTTATTTCATTGGCATTGTTTTGTAGAAATCTGTTTTCATGTTGATATTTAATTATTTTTTGTATAAAAAAGTAAATTAAATTCAAAATTTAAATAAAAATACTAGAATATAATTTCCTTGTTATTGTTGGTGTTTGGTTATAACTGTTGTGTCTGTTTCCATGCTTGTGTATTTCTGTGCACAAAGTTAAAAAATAAGACTTAAATGAACAAGTGAAACTTCTTAAAAACAACTACTCTGTAAAACTTACTTGGTTGGAAAAATCCTACGTGTCAGTCAGGCTCATATCCTGCCCTGTTTTATTTGCAGACTGAATCTCACAGTGAGTGTGATTTTAGCATAAGACCAATTTGTCTCAGGGACAGCCTGACAACGTGGTGAAAGAAAATCACATCATGCAGACACACAAAGAGACTCTAAGGAAAGACAACAGAGGAAAAAAAAACAATCTAGTAGTCAAAAGTCTGTTTTTTAATTTAACTAACAAAACTATTTTTGCCCACTTCCTCCACCTGAGCCTACAGAAGTCACTGTCACCGTATGAGAGAAGGTTTCCCTATGCAGGATAGTTCATGAGCAAACACACTCTCTAGTCACAGGAATATGTAGATCATAAACAGTATTAACAAATACAGCAGTTAAAAAACTCAATCAGAAGTACAGTAGTCATCAGTAAATGTAGAGAAAAGCTTTGACAGCATCAAGAGATAAAAATACATCTACAGGAAGGAAGAGATCACACACATAACAAACACATTATGAGCTATAAAAAGCTGCCCATTACAGTCAGTTCATTTAATGAATTTCAATGTCATTTTCCACTCAGCACACACTTAACACTCGATGACGCACGAGGGGGCCAACCTCACGCTTCTCATCATTAGTATAAACTTCACCTCTTCACACAAAATGATATAAATAGGACACACAGTTGTCACTGCAGCTGTGTATTAATTTACTCCAACCTTCACCCAGCAGATGACCTGTAGGACATTTTTTACCATTATTGATTCTACTCAGTGCCAATTGATTGTTTACTCCTAGGATAAATAAGTCTCACTTTCTTCACGTGGTGACCTTTTAAAACTTGCCAGTCTTCAAATGTGTGTAATTACTCTGTTTTAAATTTATTGTGGAGAGGTGAACTGACAGCAGGGGAATTAAATGAATTTGGTTGTAGATAGTCATGCAGAATCTATTAAACCAAGATAGCGACTCAGCTCAGAGGTTTAGTGATGACTTTTGTGAATCTTCTTTTGGCTTCATGCTGTCTGTGAACTCAATTCAGCACGATATTTTAGACACTATGTGCAGCAACATAATAAAACAAGATTCAGACAGTCTTTGGAGCAGTTTTGGGGACAGCAGATGTTTGATATTATCATATATAGTCGTATGTGGTGAGCTTGTTTGCATAAAGCTACAAATCTACTGGTCAGTCGGTGAAAGATAAACCTTCAGTTCAGGGGGGAAGAACTGACTTTCAAGCTGCCTAACCTTAAACTATTTTGAACAGCTAGATATATAAAGAGAGATGAAATTAAAAAAATTTTCTCCGTTCTCCAGTCATAGTAATTCATAGCAATGAAACTGTAGATGAGGACTGTATTTTTTGCTTTGTGACAACTGACAGCACACACGTAGAAGTAATCCAGTGTCTTCTTACATCTCTTTCTTCACATGCTTATTTTTATCTTTTTGGGCAGCTTCAGTTTTTAAAGGACCTGATTGTCAGGACTCGGTCCTTTTTGTGCATCCACCAAAGTCATATTTAAAACTTTGGGTCAGAAATGAGAACACCAGTGTGGCACTTCAGGAATGAGAGTGTTAAGCAAAAAAAACAATTATATGCCAACAACTATTCACAAACCTATAAATTCATACCTTATTCAGTGCTGAGCAGCTTGTCCTTACAATTACAATACCTTTTGATTCAGATCTATGATTCAATAAGTAAAATAAAAATTGAATGTAGAAAAATAGATGAAATTGTGTTTTGTAAAATCCTTGATCATGGCAGGAAATATGCATTCATATTGAAAAATATAAATATTAATTGTTTAAACACACAGGTTTCTACATTAAAAAACTATGCACCATAAGAGGAGCTTCTTAGAAGTCTATTACCAGATATGACTGCATGTTATTGATTAGGTAAAATCAATGTGTCGAATATAGATAATGTGTAAGAAATGTTGCTAGTGTTAGCAGCTGCTTTATATCCGTATTTCTCTGTGGTGACATCAAATAAAGACACATTATCCTACAATTTGTGGTGTTATAGGGAAAAAGTAGCCGTATTTTGTAACTCATCTGTTACCATTTATGCTGCATTTTTGTTTGCATGCTTGCTGTGTGGAAATCCCCTACACCTTAATTTTACTGGGGGGTTTAAGTTAAGTATATTAAATGTGAGTGTGGCAGGCTGGAGTATCCAAGCATGACTCCGTCAATGGCAGCACAGTAGATCAGTCACTCAGTCTTGGTGCACCTCTCAATACCTCATGTTTTTATTTGAGGAAAAATGAGGACAGAAAGTGACTGTAATAAAGGGAAGAACGCAAGTTTGTCCTTTTTCTCACTGTCTACTTCCTCATTTACACCTGATGAGGGACATGATGATGATGAGGAGGAGAAGCATGAAGAGTGGTCCGATCATTAACCTCACATTCCTCACAAGCAAAAAAAGGTGACAGATTTCACCAGAGCTTCTCTTATTCCAGTGAGAAGTTCAAACAGAACAAAACACTGCTTTAGTCTGTGTGTAGCTGCTGAGTCAAAGTTCAGATGACTCCGTAGTCCCTGAGAGACTTGATCAGCACTGTGTCCTTGATGTCGCTGAACACCCTGCGGATGTTGCTGGTGTCTGTGGCACAGGTGAAGTGTGGGTACAGAGTCTTCCATTCCTCCCTATTGTCCCGGTTGACGGCCTGCTGCTCATACAGTTTACGGATGTAGTTCTTTGCGTCCTCTGGATCTTTTCTCTTACCTGTGACAGATAACAAGAAGTGATGGAAAAGGACTACAAAATGGCAAAATACTGGTTTGGGTTCAGACTAGAGCTCACAATTGTAGTCAATTAATGTATTACTCCATGGACTGACCTGTGGAATATTTTGACAGCCATGTTTAACTTTTCCTAAACTTTTTTCCAAAAGTTGGTACTGAGCCTCCTGAACAGAGTTTAAAACATTTTTAAGGTGTCTCATTTGAGCAAAAAGAAAATTACTTCATATTGAATAAGATCTAAATCTCACAATAAATCATGATTTTTTTCGTTTTCATGATAAGAGCCTTCCTAATAAGCATATCCCAAAAATCTTAATTTACCACAGTTAATGAAAAAACACTTTTAACATAGTCAGGCAATGCTTTCTCACTCAGCATGTGTTCATCTTACCTGTTAGATGGAGACTTGGGTAAAATGTTTTTGCAAACTTTGGATGTTAATAGGGCCACATTGATTTAATTCTCTCTGCCAGGGAACCACATTGGTACAAATGTAGGGAACTCTTAATTATATCTAAATTTACTTAACTATAAGTATTCTACAGATAGTCTGCTGAAAGGAACAAATATGCAGCTTCAAAAGGACCAACATTGATATTTTTGATAGGGCTGTCATAGTTAACGTGTTATATATAATATTGCGCTAACTCAAATTACTTTTAACGGCGCTAATTTTTTTGTCGCATGATTAATGCATACGCGTTCTGTATGACCCTCGACCCATCCCGTAGTTTGCCAGACCAGGAAGTGGCGCTGTCGTGATGCGGTACAAGCGAGCAGAAATGGATAAAGGACAGAGACTTTTGAATGACAGGTTCAGCTTTCAGATCATGTCAGATAAGACTTAAGTTATTTTCTCCTACTGTCGACATGAACGGAGTTACAGGAAGTTCGTAGAGTCTTATATAGCCCGCACCACTCGCTGGCCATGCACACCGCTAATGCAGAGAGCCGCCCCCCTCGCCATGCTGGATTTGTTTACACTGGAGACACTCAGACAACTCTGCAGGGATGGATGCATTTCCCGGTGTGCCGACGCACTTTTGGGCCAGTATGATTTATTCATTTATTTAGGCTATTATATCTGCCATGAACCGGCACCACAGCTGCGCTGACTATTTATAATGACTGTTGACTGTTCCGATCACGTCTCCTAAAGGTCTGTTTAACCCCCGCTCTCATCCCCACGCAGCTCCTGCTTGAAAGTGAAAGTATTCGGAAAAAAACTAAACTTACTAAAACGATCGACTGGAACTGTAAATAAACGCCAAATTTAAATAACAGTCAATCAAGATGCTGCAAAACTGACTCTGCAGTCCCTATAGGAGATTGTCTGATGCATGGTGAATGTACAGCTGCATCATGAGGAGGAGGAGGAGGAGACAGAGCAGCAGAGGCTGGTGTGTGACAGGAGAGCAGAGGTTGGTGAATGAGCTCTGTAGAGTATCATAAGCTGAGAGCATTATTAGACTGTGGGTCTCCTTTATTTAGGAAGAAAAAAATGGTTTTAGATTAAATCTGTAGCTCTTCTATGATCTGAAGAATGAAGAGATGGTTAAGTCCTCTTACTACACCTTAAAAGTTCTCCACTGAGACTTCTTTTACTTTGTGTGTTCATGAGTTTTGAAAAGAGGCTTCACATGTGTGTTGGAATTTGTACATATATACATTCTCAAACTTTAATTTGTGTGCTCTAAGGACTGAGGTTCAAGTTTTAAATTAGATCAAAATATTGGTATTGGTATTGAATCAGCTAAAATCAATTTGTACACAGTGGCATATTGCATATCAGTGAAATCCAATATCATGCATCGCTAATTTAGGGGTTAAAATGAAATTGAAGCCATTACAGCTAAAATTTTCAATGCATGAACAGTGGATATCTTGGTCAACAGGCTATATTGAACTTACTTTTTTCCAATAAAACTAATGCATAACAAAAGTTTTACAGAGACATTTAAAGCCAATTATACCAGCTTATTTCTTACAAAAAACAAAACATGCAGTCAAAGATTATGATATGAGTATCCCTATTTGTCATGTTGTAATCCATGTGTGCATGGTGTTATACCACACTGATGACTCAAGCTGAAATCCTTCATGGCAGATATGTTCTGTTTTCTTCATATCTACAAATTATTAATATTTAAAAATGGCTTACAATGAGCAAGGAAGGTGGCCCAATGTGGGCTGGTTACCTACCCCTGGTTTATGCTTTTACACTATTTCCATGCAGTCAGATGATGCTAAAGCTAGCTAAAACTACAATGGCATTAATTAGTATCAGTTTAGAGGACGAAAAAATGTTTTTTGATTTATTTAGTATGTTTTCATTAATGCCTTTATTAATTTTGTTTTATATTGTTCCCACTACACTGAAAGCCCTCTTTGATTTGTGTGGAGTTTTATACAAACTCTAAGAGGGCTTTCATATGTTTTGCACTGAAGGGAGGCTTCTGTCTAGCCACTCTGCCATCAAGCCCAGATCAGTGGAGGGCTGCAGTGATGGCTGTCCTTCTAGAACTCTGTCCCATCTCCAAACATGATCTTGGAGCTCAGTCAGAGTGACCACTGGGTTCTTGATCATCTCACCTTCAGGGGTCCTTCTCCCCTCAAACAGATTCCTCAGTTTGGCTGGATGACCAGCTCTTGAAAGTGTCCTGGTTGTACCAGACTTCTTCTATAATAAAATTATGGAGGCCACTGTACTCTTGAGAACTTTCATTGCTTTTCTGTGCCTTGCAGAAATCCTGTCTCTGAGCTCTTCAGGCAGTTCTTTTGACCTCATGGCTTGATTTTTTCTTCTGATATGCATTGTCATCTGTGAGACCCTCTATAGAGAGATGTGTGCCTTTCCAAATCATGTCCAATCAATTTAATTTACCACAGATGGACTCCAATCAAGGTTCTGATTTCACTTTGTCATGATGGGATATTGATAGTAGTTTAATTAAAAAAATTTTTGGTGGAAGGGGGTCTGAATACATTCTAAATGAACTGTAGACCTAATGATGCACATAAATATGACTGTATGAATTTTCCTAAATGGTCTGGTCTAAGCAAAGAGTTAGTAGAAGTTTTAAACATTTACACTGACTTCCTCCACATTCTTTTACTAATAAAACTGAGGAAAAAGCCTAACAATGAACCTTTTTTTATGTAGGTGTTTGGTCTAGTCTGAAGTCAAGTTGAGCAGCAACATTAGCCTTTTGGCTTCATTATTTGGTATCCCTGAGGGTTAGGTTCTATAGAAGAATTTCCCTAGCAGCCAGGAATGAATTAAAAAAAAAAATCAGCACCTTTTTCAAGGCTTTATCTAAGGAGAGGCCCACAGCCTAAGGCATTAAAAGCCCTGTTACTGACAGAAATAATAATGAAGACATTAAATGTAGCCCTATATTAAATAAAAAAAATATCAATCCCTCATTAAAGTTAAACTGGTATTGTTGCTTCATAAATGAAAAAATTAATTTGTTTCAATAAAAATATACTAATCAAATTTCTAATTTTTCTTTGAATTACTAGACTGAAGGGCGCTTCAACAACAGCAGCCTTTAAAAGCAACCGCAGTAGCACTAAGGCGAGCAATGAAGCAGGACAGTGGCATTAGAAGCAGATAACAGCCAACAGCAGCCAGGGCGGGAACTCTGCAGAGTTGTCGTTAAGGTTAAATTGACATTAAAGAGCTTGACCCTGTGCTAGTCATTATTTTACCCCGCTAATGTTGATGTTAAAACACTGTCGGTGCACTGCACACTCACAGGTAAATGCTTGCAGTCACTCACTATCACCATGTACAGACACTTCACAAATGTACCCCTGGAGGTTTGTGGGGGTTGAGCTTGCGGGAAGCAAAGTATATCTCTGTTGTTGCCATGGGTAACAGAGGGAGAAAGGGTTGTGGTGGTGGTGGGGGGGTTGTGGGAGAATGCTGGATAGGGGATGTGTTAGGGCAGCCTTTCACACCAGCAGATCTGCAGCCACATCATTAAGCACACAAACTAACTGGAAGTCCTCATTGTATGTCTGCGTGCATAAATAAAGCTATCTTGAAGAGCTTTAATGATTGTTGGCTTTGTGGATGCCAGGAGAGGGATGGAGGGAGAATCTTTCAACATCAGAGTCAGGGACACAAGTGGGATTTTTATCACCTTGCAAACATTATTTTGGAAATATTTTTTTCTACCAGGGCAAGGGGATATGATGAGATGACTAAAAGCAAATAGGCTGGAGAAAAACAACATCACCACCCCTTTGGACTCTGACATGAATCAGTCCACATTGTGATGGGGAATCACATCTGTGAGAAACAGGCTCAAATTAAGATAGACGAAGGCTTTGAAATTGGCTACTGAATAGACTTCGCCCACATGCATTCCTTCAAATACTGTAATAATTTCTTACTTTCAGTAATTGAACCCTTACTTTGAGCTTCACCAAAAAGATTTGGCTGAGCAAATTCAAAATTGGTTTCATGTCACTTTGTTTCTATGAATGCTGATGTCAAAACACAGCACAGATATTAAAGCGCAGTTATCGCTAAAGGTTATCATTATAATTAAAATATTAACAGTATGATAACCGTGGGGAAATTTTATCACAGTTATCATTAATACCGATAACCGATTCAGCTCTATTTTTAATATTAGATGTAATCTCAGGGCAGAATATCAGTACCATATTGAAGATTACTATACACTCATTATCACTTATCAGCCAGGAAACCCTGACTTGAATTTTCAGGTAGTTTCAAACATTTTAGTCTGGTGAAGGGTGAGACATGTTTGTTCAAGTCAGAATTATTCACACCACAAAAGTGGTGAAGTCACTAACAAAGACGGCAACGACTCATTTCACAAAATGAAATATGTAACTTAACAAAAAAACGGCATCACCTAAATCTTTTTTTCGCTGATTTTGATGAATCTTGTTTCCTCCAACTGACTTCCCTCTAGTTAGTCTAGCTTCTTCAATATATGGGAAATGGAGTTGCGCTTATATAGCACTTTCTTAAAACACTGATGGCAGAGGCTGCTTTGGAGAATTGGGTATCTGTATTAGCTAATCCCATTCATACAAATCCATACCCATTTACACGCAACAGCAGTGGGAACAAACTGGGGTTAAGTGTCTCCTGCAGGACACATTGACATGTGACAAACCAATAACCTTCTGACTGCAGAATGACTCTACCTACTGAGCCACAGTCGCCACATATATCCTCTCTTTAGATTAAAAAAAACAAACACAGGGATCCACATCTTACCATTGAAGCTGGGGAAGTATTTCTGCAGGTCAGAGGTCTGTATTTTGTCAGATAGGATGTCAGTCTTGTTGAGGAAGAGGATGATGGAGGTGCTATGGAACCATGGAGAATGGATGGTAGTGTAGAACAAAGCCAGACTCTCATGCATGCGGTTCTGAAGAAAAATAAATCATAGGAATAACACAGAGATACTTAAAACAGAGGGGGGTAAACTGATTACAGAGACAGGATTCTAAGAGATGATTTTCACTTGAAGAAAAAAAAAAATCTGAGAGATAGCATGAGGGATTTAGATTGCTGAAGATGAGGTGGTCCTTTAAAGAGAGGAGGGGGGAGTTTATGGGGGGTCTGGAGTACATGGGGCCACTGTGAGGTTAATGAATGTGTTGGCAGATAGAAAAGTGGCTGGGTGAGATAAGGGCTTGGTGACAGTATGAGAGGGAAGGAGGAGAAGGTGGGGGTGGCAGGGTTGTTGTGCTAGAGTGAAACCTGCTGGTGAATGGATGAAATGACTGCAGTGGTTGTAAAGATAAGGTAAAGAAGAGAAGAACAACAGATGACCAATGGATAAGTGTACAGATCATGGGTAAAGATACTGTATTTTTGCTCAAATGGTGTATGTATAGTTCTTTTCTCAGTGGCAGATTTGTACCTATAACTCTGCTTTATCAACCCAACAACTAAATTGACTTGTTGATAGAAACAAGATTGACAAACAAATGAACAGAAAGCATAAAATCGGCTTATTCTCACACCATTGATTGGTGTTGGCACAGATAATCCTGGTTTTAAGTTAATGCAGAAGTGAGAAAAATAGATTATATATTCAGTATAATTTATTTATTTCCTTAATGGTCAGTCTATAAAGTATCTTTAAAAGTAGATTTGAGTTTTCCAGAGTAAAATATGTATAAAAAAATATACTTTTTAAAACAATTTTTGAATGTTATAAAATCAAGACAGATTATCAGAACTGTGGCTGAATTATTCTTTTCTTCATTAAATACTTTTTTGTTACAGATACAAAATGATTCACTGGCTGTCAAATAAAGAAAGATGGATTGACAGATAGATGGACTTATGATGGTGTTTAAGGTGATTTTTAGTTGATGGAATTAATTTCCCCATTTTCAAAATACACTATTTCTTCTTGTTTGTATTTCCTGTTTGGATACAGATCTGATTTATTTCGAGAAAAAAAAAACTTTATGTAGATCAAAGATTATGACATGAACTAAACCACCGAAAAAGGCACCTTTTTACTGACTGAAAAGGAATCATGTGAACAGCAACAGGGTGCAGATGACTTTTGACTTTTCCACTGGGGTGTTTGTGAGTTTTTTAACTGGAATGAGACATTAAGAGGCAGTGGTGGACTGGTTTTACATTACTGTGCCTGCAGGGAGACAATGTGGGGGCTAAACAAAAGTGTACTGTAAGGGACAATACAAGTCTTGATTAAAAAATTATTGCACTAATTATAGACATAAATTCATCATTTTTAATGCATTAATGCTTACTGCCCTTAAAGTAACCTCATATATTAAGTCATCGCTCAGGCTGCCTTTTGGTTTGGACAATTTTCCAACAAGACAGATTCACTGATAAAGTCAAAATAGAGAAGTAAACACAGTTTTTTACTTACAATGGTTTCTCTCTCCTCCAGGGTCTGGTCGTACTCACTAAGGGACGCCAGAAAGATGAGAGAGGTGACGTTTTCAAAGCAGTGAATCCACTTCCGACGCTCTGATTTCTGGCCACCAACATCAACAATCCTGTCAGAAAAAGGGATGATGAAGAGGTAAGGGATAGGCAAAAAAGCACTTTGAAAGGTATATTAATTTGCTCTATTTCTGTCCATTCACCATCCACCACGTTCAGCCTTAAGCGCTCAGAGTAACTGATGTCATTTGAGTCCATGCATGTGGAACAGGGCTGCATTAATGACACAAAAATAATGGCACAAATTCACTGTGCTGGAGTACGGAGCAGAGATGACAACGCCACTGCAACTGTTGAAATGCTTATGCACTGTTCTCACACCCACATTTGGCTTTCTCACAGCTATTAATTAGCAGATCATGCTTATTCAGGAAGGAGGAAGTAGACTGCACCAAACACCAATGTAATGTGTCATGTTCCACACATGTGACATGTGTGACAAATAAAAGCAACTGTCTTTGTGAAAGAACTTACTCAGAATTGAAGCTGATGTTTTCTTTGATAAAAGCAAAATTTAAAACTACAACACAAATGGCTCACTTCTGTATTACCACATAAAGACCACTACTTTATCTGATGAATATTTGTTCTTTTTAGCTTGTTTTAAAACTCAGTTTAAGAGCAGGGAACACAATGTTGCTTTTCAGGTAAACACTGGATTTTTTTCTGCTGAAAAAGAAGAAATACTAACAGATGTTTGAAATGAAACCGCAGAGCGACACGTCACTACCTGCCAGGAGCTTTGCAACACAACATGAGAAATCTGATCCTAAATCACCCCAACAGGTGTGAGCAGACAAAGCCTTTGTGAGAGTCTGTGGTGTTTTTTGCACAGTGCAGTGAATAGTGTGGGTATTAGATTCATCCCCCCAACAGGTTAAAGAGTGGCCACCTTAGTGTGATGTTTTTTATGGTGAAAGAATAGTCATGGATGCCCGTTGTGGGGAATCGAACTCGCAGCACGTCCTGCTCTGTGGGGATGTACTCTGGGGCAGAGATGCGGTCCAGGTTACTCATGTAGCTGAAAGAGAAAAAAGATAAAATTTTACAACAGTGCTGAGAGAAAGCCTTATCAATACATCCACCCTCATGCATGTAAAACAAGCTTTAATGACACAGAATAAATGTAAAAAAAAAAAAAAAACACTGATTAAAATACATGACAGACCTAAGTGAGCCCATATCAGCTGGTGTACTAACTCCAGTTTTACAGCTTGTGCTGATATAAGCTGTCATTAGCCTATGTTGACTGCCTGTCTCTTATCATGCAAACAATGGTGATAGAGCTGCTGGGTAAACACAGAGCAGTGTAGGAAAAGAGAGAAAACCCAGAGACAGGCTGAGGCCAGACTTTGTTCTCTGACATGTTTGAGCATGAAGCTCACAGCTGCTGGCAGTCCAATCATTTCATGATAGTTTCAGTTCAATAAAGACGATTAACTGCTCGAGTGACATTTGGCTGTTGTCCTCAAATACTCTTTGATCAACTGGTGGTTTCAACATGGCTGAAAATAGACTGAGAGAAAAACAGCCTGTAGTGCTGTAGCCCCCTCCAGTGGTCTCTATTTAAAAAACACATAAAACACTGAACTCTGAATACTGCTGTGAAAACCACAGACATGAGGAGGAATAACAACTAAGTTAGAAACAAAAGCATTTTGAGTGAGTAAAAACACGATAACACTCCAACCCCAAAACATTTTGGTCATTAGTGGACTTTGACAAACCTTGAGCTTTCCATTTCTTTTTAAAAGAAAACTTAAATTGATTTTATATTAAAAAAAAAAGTTTTAAAATAATGAGACATAAAACACTTTCTGAACTAAAAGAGCTTCTCCAGCCTCCCCAATGTTTTCAGTGAAAAACAATCCAATCTCCCTTATTCCCAGGTGCTCTGCTGTAGGTGTTATTATGAGGAGAACTTTCAATGATATGGTAGACAGAAAAACTATGTTTCTCCCAATGGCTAACTGTAGTGGATAACCTACATAATTTAATCAAACATCCAACTAAATGTAAATTCAAGATGGAAGTTATAAGTCATATTTTATGAAATGTCCGTGGTTTTACTAATAACCAGAATATGTACCTTTCACAGCTGTGGTGTTTTAACAGGCTTTAAAATCTGACATTGAATTGAATACTTTTTAAGACCTCTTCTAAGACCCTCCTAATATATTGTAAGACCCCAGTGCATCTTCAGTTTCTAACCAGGTACACTGCTGGGACAGTTGTGTGCATGTTTTATGCAGACTGTAAGATAAAAATGTGTCATCATAGTAAAGAAAATGCAGATAGTATTTGTTAGTGTAGTATGTAAATAAAACTCTCTTTGAGGTGCTATAGTGCTTACATTAAGTCTTTCAGCTTGTATTACATTAGGCAAAGCTAGTTTTGATTTACAAAATCCTGTAAAATGTTAACAAGTATCAGCTTCAGCTCCAACCCCTTCTCCTCCCACCTCTCTTTTCAGAAAGCTTGCATTTACCTATAATATGCACGCACAGATTGCTCGATCACACAGTGAACTTGCTAGTTAGGGCACTAATCGCTCAACGGGCCAGAACATAAACAAGTGCACAGCCTAATGTTAGATATGGAAGATTTCCATCACAATCTGTGATTTAAACTTAACATAAAAACAAAAACGTGAAAAAAATCAAGTTTTTGATCAATTTAAAAATTGAAAACAGCTACAAGTTTTAAGACTTCATTGTTTCAGTTAAGACTTTTTAATACTCTCTAAAAGCCTTCATTTTTGCTTGATTGATTTATAAACTTTAAATATTTTTACACTGTATACACATGAATCAGGCATACTAATAAAAAAATGCACAATCAAGAGGGACTAGTTTGTGAAATAACCGAGAATAAGAATTCAAAACATCCACAAATAAAGAGAAAAATGTAAAGGCTCTGACTGGGCTCTACAGCTGCTTTAAAGTGAATAAGGTTGTGTCAAACTTCCTTTAGCAAAACACAATAGTCACATCACCTGTATGAGGTATAACAGATGATATTCATGCATTTTTATCTCTGAATTGCTGTGATAATCAGGGGGTAGCATTAACCTTGCAAAGCAGATGGCTAGGCCTGTTTCCGTGTTTCTCACTGGCGAATCCATCTTGCAAAGCTCCCATCTGAACCGTTTGGGCCCGGCTAGAAAGTGACAGGACCAATCAGCAAAGGGGCAGTACTTTCAGGCATGGCAGAGTCGTGACATAAGTAAGCAGCAACAAGAGCCCGGTGCAATTATGGCAAAAAACATTAGCGTGGATGCTGCAAAAACGCCAGTTTTATCAGAACTTGACAACATTTCTTTGTTAAAAGAAGAACAAAGAACAGCAGTGAGTTGTTTACGTTTCAAAAAAGACAAAATTTGTGTGCTGACATGTTTGCAGTCGCCATGGTTCGCGTTATGCAGTTCTGTATGGAGTTTACTCTTTCGGTTCGGGCGCAGCTTGGTTGTGGCTAGGTCACGTGTTTTGCTGCTCTGTTTGGCCCGTAAAGATGTGACAGACAGAACGTTCATCCAATCACCCTGCAAATTTTTTTCAAATGCTCTGCCTTTTCCCAATCGCTGTCTATGAGGGGTTTTTGGGAAAGGGCAGTGAAACAAATCCATCTGGCGGGCCAGGTTAGAGTAGCGTCATGTTACTATGGAAACGGTGCTTTGACAGAAGGAACTGGATGTCACACCCAAACTTCACCAAATGTATCATGGTGGCTGGGAATAAGCTGGATAGGAGAAGCTTGTCGAGGCTTCACCTGGAAACCATTTCAAAATTGTACCCTCCTGTCAAGCAATACTACAATATGTCACCCACACGTCATCCTGTTCATCCTGTTCATTGGCATTTATTTAACACTGATTTATTTCACAGCTTGAAAGATCGATACATTTTTTTTTTAAACCTAAAGATGATGAGTGAATGCAAATCTAGTTTGGTAATTACACTGTAATTTCAACATCTGGGCCCACTAAGAGTGAAGGTATGATGTCCTGTCTTGTGAAATACTCTCTGCATCTTGTGATATCATCTTAGGCAGCCTGACACTGTGACAGGTGTTTATCATGTTATAGCACTGGTTCTCCACCCAGAATGAGGGTGTAGCTGTACCACACATACTCACTATTCTGTGGAGTCCAGGAGCTGGTACTCACAGCGGCGGCTATAACAGACCCGGATGCCCGAGTCTGCCCAGAGACGGCGGATTGCGTCGACGTAGCCCCGATCCAGCTGGGTGACCTGAACTGTGTTTACATCCTGCACCCACTTGGCATAGATCTGGAAGACAGAACAAGGCAGTCTAGGATTGTATGATTTAGAGATATTGTCTTAAGTCTGTTAGAGCAGAGTGAGGACAGAGGTAACCACTGTGATTTTTTAACATTGGTCTTACTCATGTAATGCTGAGTTCACTATGATATTTCCATCTTCTATTTATAGACTACAAAATGCTCTGTGTTTCTGTTTTCTCTTGTTTAATGTGGGCATAATCCACAACTATCTGAATGCCTGCATTGCTGTGCATTTTTTGTGAGTTTGCACTTTAATGTTTGTTTTGGTTTGGTCCAGTGTGGATGCCGGTCTACCTCGTTCTCTGGGTTAGAGTAGGGGATTTTGAGTGTTGTCATGGCTCCTGTCATGGCCTTCATGGCTGTAAAAATGTTCTGGAAGATGCATTTGGCAAAGGCCCTCCTCTCCTCCTCTGAGAAGCCCCGTCCATGGATAATCCTCATCTGACGGATGAAGGTGGTTTTACCACTTTCCCCAGTTCCTGAGTCAAAAAGCATTAAAATTACAACCGTGAGATGTCAATCATCACACATGAACTCCTACAAAAAACATCAGAAATGTGGCATTTTTTTCTGGGTTGTTTGTTCACATCTGTGCTTAAAATAGTGAGTCAAGATAACAGACAAGTAGAGAGGTCTGATGCTGCGACAGTTTTTAACTTCATTTCACTGCTGCTTGCAATCGGAAGTATTCACAGTTCACTGAAAGAGGGGAGAAGAACTGGCAAAGTTCACTGGTGGTCTGGCAGAGTATTGAGTATTGAGTATGTGTGTGTTTAAACATGGTTATGAATATTTATCAGACAGAATAGGACTCTAAAAACAACAGCACCTACGACTACTAGCACCCCAGTGCATGTGTTTGAACCTCCCTGTTTGTTGACGAGAGCCTGACCTCATGGGTTAACTCCTCACTGTTCAAACACATGAGGGTCTGATGAGTTGAAATCTCTAAAACACCCGCTGATATGAACACCCTTGTGGGGATGATTGGTGAAAAGCTGATAAAAAAGTCACTGATTCCACAGTGGACCCCTGTCAAAAAATGTCTGTCTTGATTGAAGAAAGAAGCAATAACCATACAAAAAAGGTCCTGTTTTTTAAGGAGCTTATTGTTATAGTTTCATCTTCCTTACTGATTTGGGTAAAGGCTCGCATCTTTAGCACCATCAACCAATTTCAAGCAAAAACTTCAGATCGACTGTGCACCACCTGCACCCACACTACGACAAGACAAACAGGCTTCAGCATTAATTAATATTTACTTAGGTCATTAGAAATTATACCTTCCCAAAGCTATAATTTACTTACTTAGGCTACACTCTAGAAATAAAGGCTCAGCAGGTTTGTGACTCCTGCCTAACACTTATCTAACACAAATATCAACAGTCTGACACTTTAAGTGATCCATCAGCCAGTTTGAGTTAACAAACCTCAATGATTTTTGCTTGCTCTTTTTGTAAATCACCAGATTTTCACCCAAGTGATGTTGAAACTTTTCTTTATACAGTCAAAGCTGTCATTTTCCTCAAAAGAAATATGTAGGGAAACCACCAAAAAACAACACAAATATTGAATGAATAATGTTTATATTATTATCGAAACACACAGGAGGAAATTCTGCTGTAAACATTTAACTTTACCAACTATTCACATTGAAAAATTGTACAGGTTTATCACATCGGACCAGAGTTTATAAAGGGTACTAAAAGTTCATAGATAATGCTCATCCAGAGTAGATGAGGTTAGAGTTGGCAGATGACCGGTGGTAAAAAAGATAGATATTAGCAGCGAAAGAATCAGTTCTTTTTCTTCAGGAGTCAGTTAAGATGAATTAAAGATTTTGTGCTTTAGCCCATTTGCCAATTTATGTAATATATTATTTGAACTTATTTATAACATATACAAAAGTTAAATTTTTATGCATTAAAAACTGATCTTAGATCATTAGTCATATTTTATTTCAGTCTGCTTTATAATTAGCATAAAACTTACCATGGGAGCCTTTATTGATTAACACATAATAATAATAATAATAATAATAATAATAATAATAAAGGATTTTTAATAGTAATAATCATCATCATCATCATCATCATCATGAGAAGAACTGAAGAAGCATGCTGCAGTTAAAATGGAGTTTTGGGAGAATCGGATATTAAAAAATTTCCCTGTAAGGTTGTCAATAAATCATAATAATAGACAAATAAATAAGGAAGCCCTAAAGGGCCATGCACTGAGAAAAATAAATCTGGGCAAAAGTTAATTTAACTTAATTTAATCTGTGCAATTAACAATAAAAATCCAAGTTTCTAGCTTGACATAAGTACACCTAATGTTTTTGTCAGTTTCTTTTGTTAAAAATAAAAGACATTGTGGATTTTTTCCTAAACAAGAATAATTTAGGTAATGTAAGCCAATTTTCCAAAGTTTATCAACATAACTAAGCCTGATGTTGTTTCCTTTACTCAGTTTCATTCTGTGTTTCAAAACTACAAAATACTACATTATCCATGAATAAATGCCCCCTGTGATGCATTGTGGGTATTTCAAATTAGTGATAAATGGCTTTTCTAACAAGCAGGAATAGATGAACTGGTAACTGAAGACATGGCAGTGATAATAGATCAGATTGGTTGGATTCAAATCTGGGGATATGTGGGCAGAATTTTCACATGATGCCCTGGGGCAGAGTGTTTATATGTGTTAAATGTGATCAGGTGAGTTTAGATCCTTTCTTTGTTCATCTTACTGATGGATTATTGTTGATTCTGATGGTCAACACTTTTGCACCATGAGTGAAAAGAGTACTTCCTGAAACTGAGTTTGACTGCCTGACTTAGTTATGTGGTCAAAAATGTAACCATTCTCTGATAATTTTAGTGATGAGGGAAAATCAAGAAGGGGAGGAAACAAATGCAGATACTTCCTTTGCAAGCATTGTTACAGGTGTTTCTAATGACTACCACTGGTGGGAGGGAATCACAAATTATGCTTACATGTATTTCAAAGAAAAAATTAAGTTAAACAAAGATTAGTCTTGTTGAATCTACTTGAAAAATGTAAGTAAATTTCACTTTAATTTTTTGTTCGTGAACTAAAACAGAATAGTAGTTTTTACAAAGATTAATCTGGCTAGTCTACAAAAATAATTGATGCAAAAAGTTGCCTAGGTTTATTCTAAGTAGATTGGGCTGAATATTTTTATCAGTGTGTATTCACATATTTACTCCGTCTTCCCATGATAACGGGATAAATCAATTAATTATCACGGGAAAACAAACATTGTTTCCCATGATAATACAAAAATTAAGTCGTCACAAGAAAACCAGCGTTATCTCGAGATAACAACAAAAATAATGCGTTGTCACAAGAAAACGGACAGAAATGATTCGTTAAAGAGTAAAAACAAGTCTAAAACACTGCCACTGCACACTAATGATAATATAATTTCCTTTTATCACTCTTATCTAAAGCCGGTGGCAGCAAAATCAAATAGTGTTAAATTTCAATAAAATATCACTTCAGTTTTGTTAAGCTATTTCGTTGCACAGTTGTGGATTTTCACTGCAAAATCACATTAGATGAGAGCAGTAGTGGATTGCACAGCTGTATGCAAAAGGAACTTTACAGCTTTCTTTATTTTCCTCAAGTGCTTGTGAGTGCAGGTTTGATTGACACTCCAGTTCCTGTACGTAAACATTTGTTTCCAACCTTCTAAACAGAGAAAGAGGAAGTTAGATGTGACAATAATTCATATCATTGTTTACCGTCTCTGTATTACTGCAGGATTTCCAGGAGGGAATTGTTAAGCAGAGGTTCTTCTAACCCCCCTAACACCTTGAGTATTTGATTATTTTAATGCCTTATAAAAAACATACTTGATCAATTCAGGGCACTATTGAAATTGTGGCCCTGCTCTCTCTCTTAACATTATATTTCCAAAATGATGTGGTGAAACCATAATGTTAGGGTTAAGACTGTGTGGCCCTCTTATGATATATGACTTTATCTTTACATGAAATGATAAAAAACGTAACACAGTGAACCTAAGGTGAACCTAAACAACAGTGTTAGCAAACATATTCCACATATAGCAAACAACACATATTTAAAAAGGGGATGGATTTTTACATTTTTTTTTATCCTATTACTGCATGTTAACATTATATTCAAAACAATTATTTATCATCTATGTCAATACCAGAGACAATAAAGACATAAATTGCAATCTTATTTAACAATCTACTCTTTTATACTGATAGAAAATATATATTTTTACATTTCTGGAACTGAATTAAGTTGATCTTTGTTTGAGTTCATTTTTCAAACTCTTCCACAAATTCAATTCAATTCAAATAAATCCAGATCCAGAAATTAAAAGAAATGTGCTTTGAAGAGCTTGGGCTTTTTTATGTTAATGGAATTTCACATTATTTTTCATAAGATATACATTTTTATTTGTAATCTGAAGGTGAAGCTGAAGGTGCTTTTTAAGTGTCTCATGCAGAGCTGTTTGATCTGAAACATGTCTTGGTTTTTCATGACAGCATATCTTTAGAAAGCTTTGTTATAATGCATCATGCGTTGGGTTTTGAGCAGATTTGTGTTTAAATATTACACCAGGGAATCTATTAACACACACTCTTTCTTTTCTCTTGTTGTCAATAGTTATGTGTACATCTCCGTTTCTTTTGGGGTTTCCATACAGCATAGTGCCATAGCATTAATTTCACTTACCACAGATGCAAAGTATGCTGACTTTTGTCCAACTGTAGTTAAAAACTGTCATCTGTTTTGTTAATAGCTACTTACCCAAATAGGTTAACCCCCCTGATAGCGTACCTCTTAAGTTTTTGAGCAATATATTGTGTGGTACAATGTCAAATGCTTTCTTTAAAACAATAAATACTCTAATGGCACACTCCCTATGTCTATACAATTTGGGATTCCCTCTATTACTTTAAAACTTGAGGATGCAACATTTGATGAGACCCATGTAGAATCAACTCTACTCCCCCTCCCTTCCAGTTCTTCTCTGTTTAAGCTCCGTGGCTCCACCCCTCTTCTCACATACCTCTTCACGGATGAGCATGTCCGCCGAATTGAATACTGATGGTGGCAAAGCTCTAATGGAGTGATTTTGCTCCGCTTTTCCACTGAAATCAATGACCGGATTACAGGCAAGAAAACACTTCATCTCAGCATGAACAAATTCTACATAGGACCGAACACCGCTGGTAACTCCGTCATTGTATCAACTCACTGAGCTGAGAGGCGGAAGCGCACCTAATACAGCAGCCAATAGGAATGCTCCCTCTGATCTGAGCTGTGTGATTGGCTGTGAGTGCTAGCCTGCTCATTGGCTGGAGCCTCGTCCCTTGCTGGTTTTCCTCAAGTGAGAGTGCAGCGCGAGGAGGCGTTACAGAAGTGTGTTATTCTTTTAGATGGCTTTAATAACAAGACCCTGTCGGGTTGTGTTGTTTTTGTGGGCATACGACATTAAAAATAAATCACTTACTGCAGCTTTAAATGTGTGCAGTAGATGTTAATCTTTTAGGTCTGAGTCCAAACTGGCTGTTGCTATGAAATGTGTTTCTCAATGAAAAACTTGCTATAAACACTTTTAACTTTGAATGAGTTCATCATTTTTAAAGTTGTTATTATCACCAGCTTTTTTGTCGTGGTATGATTTTGCAATGATCAATTTCCAATGGACTGTACCACTTTACAATGACAAATTACAAATTAAAGTCATAGGTTTCACTATTTATTTTTCATCATACCTTCAGTGACTTGCTAGACTATTGTTATATCAGTTCTATAAAACTCAGCAGCAAGTTTTGTTTTTTCTTGCCTTTTCCTACCAGGTCTCTGCCTCCTCTTTGGTCTACTGCTCTTAGAAACATTGATATTGAAATGATCTTCCCATGGCTGTCATTTATTTTGTTGATTGTTCCTTGGTCATTGATTTATTTATTTCAGTTCGGATCCCTCATTTACAAAGAATTTAATAACATAGTTAACCACTCCATATCAGCACTGGTTTTACTGGTATCAATAAAACACAGAGGATATGTTTCTGGCTCCATTTCCAATAATATTAATTTACATGCTCCATATATATTTATGGTTTTTCTTATTATTACCTAATACTCTATTGTCATATTCCATCTTGCATATCCTTGAAATATAAGTTAACTAAATTTTATATTTCTTATATCTATTTTCTTCCACAATAGTTCTATACTTTTAATACTTCTCTTCATAAAGATTTTTGCATACAGACCCAGGCTAAACATTGCACCAATAAACTCATTAGTCATTTTATGCTAGTTTGGATTTAACAGTTTTTTGAGATATCCCCAAACTTTTTTTCCTTTGGTTCTTCTAATCAGTTTTGAAATAGTTCAATATTAGTTCCATGTGCTCTATGCAGCACATTATAAATGTTTCTAGTTATACATTCAGATAAATCATTAACTTTCGAAACAAAATAACTAGGACTGTCAAAAAATATATTCTTTAATCATGATTAATGTCAGAATTTCTGTAGTTAATTACAATTTACCCCCCACCCCCCTTTATGTCCTTTATGTAAAAATTCAGTGTTTACATTTTAAATTGTTTGTTTTTCATTATGGATTTGTGCAGTCTTAAATTCCCTGTTTGGATATAGACCTGGGACTTGTTATGGATTAAATAGGAATGTGTTGGAATGGTTAAAAAATAAAATGCTTGAGAACACAAGGTGCAGATGACTTTTGACTTGTTCAACAATTTAAATTGTTTTAAGGTGAAATTAATCATTAAAGAGCAGTTGTGTTCATGTTTACATCGCTGTGGCTGCAGTGAGATGATGTAGTCGCTTAAACAGTGTTTTTTAACTTATCTTAAATAGATCATCTTTGGTTTTTGGTTTGTTGAACAGAAAAAATGATGTCATCATGACAACATTCATACCATTTGGCAACCAGATCTTAACCAGTTGAAAAAGATGAACCCATTAGACAATTTAAATGTAAATGACCCAACAGTCCTAAAAGTGTGAATTTCAGTCTAATTCCAAATCTGGCTAATAAGAGCTAGATGAAGAGCATTTAATCATTACAGCTGCCAGGATCAAATTGGGTACTTCATTAGCTATATATGTCATCTTATTAGTCCATGAGTTTTCTAGATTATTCGGCTAATGTGTTCAGCTGTGATTAAAGTTTTATATACTTATAATCAAACTTAAGAACCAGATATTGCTTCCTGCCTTAACCTCCAACCCTGTATGCACATATGAGGAAGAAATATTGTGGCTTTCCTACAACATGGTAATCATGCTGTTAGGATTTTTGAGATAATTGTTCAGAATTATTTAAGGAATTTGCTTGAGATTTGCTCTTTGGGTGTTTAGGGGAATTTGCTTGGAAATTATCAGGTAATTCAAAGAAATGTATGGGATATTTTGCATATTTTGGAGAGTTTCATTGGAATATTTAGGATTTTCTTTTTTTTTTTTTTTTTTACTTTTTTTGCAGCTTGATGGGGAATTTGGGAAAAATTCTTTGTAAATGTTTAGGAATTGGATCCAGACTTGTGCATTAGGGTTGTAATCTGAAATTTTCAATAATTTTTAATGGAAAATTTCAAGGAATTTGTTTAGACATTTGGATGTTTTTGTCATTTTATGGAACTTTGGAGAAGGTATCTGTACATTTTTTTGAATTTGTCAAGAAATTTTAGGGGGATTGGCTTGAAAATTTTCAGAAATTTGCATGGAATTTCCAAAGCTTTATGACAAAGTTTCACTCATAGATTTGACAGCCATTTTAAGAAATTTGGAGTTACTTTTTATGAGATACTTTAATAATATGTCTAATAATTTGGGGATTTTGGAAAGGAAAATTTCCAAGAAATTCCTGTTCAAAGATGTGGCTGATGATTTAACTAATTAGACCCTACTTATTTCAAATAGGTGGGAGAAACTTAAAGTGCTTTCCAAAAAAAGCTCAGGTCTCAGGAGGTAAAAGTCCTGATGAAAATGAAGTGATCAAACCAGCTGTAAAGTATGCCTGGTGTCGCTGTGGTTTTCAGGTATTACCAATCCCAATCTAGCCCATTCTTTACATACCCACACAGTGACACATACTTTACATAGTTTTCTCCTGTTGCTTTAGGCTACCAAACAGGCCAAACAGTTTTAATCAGTATGTGGGGTGTTTCTCCTCTGATTTCATTGTACCTAAAGCTAGTTTAACTTCTCCTGTTTGCTTGATAAATACAACTGGCAACATACTGCCATAACTAGGCCTATTATAACAGAGGAACAAACAGCTGCGTGCTGTACTGTGTGTGTGTGCAGTTACTGACCCAATAGGAGGATTTTAATTTCCCTTTTCTCCTTCTTTTTCTGCTGTTTGAGGATCCTCTGGATTTCTTTGTCCACAGCGATGCTCCTTTTCTCATCTTCGGACAGACAACACAGACAGGTGCGGCGACACACCTGCCAACAACCCGCCATGGCCACAAAACCACTGAGATGACACTGTAAATAAATAATAGGTTGTTATAAGATGATAAGCACTGGCAATAAAGTTGTCATATCGCCTGGTGTCCAATCGAGCCCATTTGTTTTAATTCTAGATAATTAAACCTGCCTCATGCCTGGTTTCGTAGAAATCTAATATTCAGCAGTAAAAGGTCAGACCTTTAAAGTTTATTTTTAAATGTAATGCTGTAAGACCTCTGCCTGGTAGACTGTCTTTGTTTATCATCTCAACTTTTACAATTAGTGCTGGATGCTGTAACAATTAAAATAAAATAAAATAATATGAGTTTTAAAGTCACAAACAGAAACAAAACCTCTCCGTACCTCAAACCAGTCCGTCACACTCCCTGAAAACCAGCACTGATTTCGTCTCGCGGTCCATTTCCCACCGCACCTGTGGCTAACAGCTAGTTGCTCCTAACGCTAAAGCATTAACAGCTTCATTAACCCACTGACACTGAGTTGAATCACTTCTTTAAGTTTTTTTTTAAGTCCACACGAAACAACCTGCAGCTCGGGAAAGTCCGCCGCACCTACAGAGGAATGTGCAGAGTGTCAGTGTGTATGTCTGTGTGTGTGAGCTCTTCTCAAAACTCCCTGAAACAGGAACGCGCTCGAGGCGAGAGCGAGAGGGCGGCTCACGAGCGCATGAGGCGCAGGAAGTAAGACGACATGACAAGAAAATAAGAGCATACCTTTGCTATTTTACAATGGTACCGGTAATGGCATCAACATTCATTCATGATGCCGAATTTTAATTTAAAGAATTACAGTTTTTATATTATGTAGGCTACGTTTACCTAAAAGTATATTAATTTCTTTCCTGGCTTCAAGGGTTTGTTCTGAGCAGGGCAAACGAGCCTTTGTTTATTTTGTTCCCAGGACCTGGAATAACTTGCAGAGCACCTTATATCTGAGAAATCTTATCTTACTGTATCAAACTATGCTAAAATGCAATTTAACTGAAAAGTTTGATTGCTGGACTTATCCTTTTCCTTGTCTCTCATATTATACGTCATATTTCTTACTTTTGTTGTTCCTCTTGTTACTGGTGTGCTTCTTGGTCAGGTCTCCCTCAAAAACGAGATCTTAGTCTTTAGGGACTACCTGGTTGAATAAAATTTGAATAAAATAAAAAACAGATAATGATATTTATTACTATAGGCCTGATTATACTTTACACCTCGAACTTAAAAACATTTTCCACCAGTTTTCAGATGAGAAAAGGACCTGACACAACATTGTTAATTCTATCGTGACCAAATGTGCAGTGTGATAAAGAGGTGGAGTCCACATGGTACACTATAGATTTAGTGAAGATTTGTTTTCCATCCTACAAAATGTGATTCATCATTGTTGGAATTAACCACTCCTTGGGTGCATAAATCCAAAGCAAATAAACTTTGCACGAGTCTCACTTGGGTATTTTGCATGACGTTGGCAGATAGGACAGAAATAACACAATAAGAAGCACAGCCCAAACCACTTATAGCCTCGTGTTAGCATTAAGCCCTCAATGACAGTTTAGGGCATTACAAAACTTAAAAGGCCTGACCCATGCTGTCCGTGATGTTGACATTTAAACTGCAGTGAATGACAATGCACCGCTGTAAAGCCTATATCTGACACTAAACCTTAAACAGTGTCCAAAAAACGTTTTCACCCCCTTGGATGTTTTACCCTTTTATTGATTTTATAAATCAATCATGGTCAATATAACTTGGTTTATTTTTTTACTGAAAGACTTACAAACTAAATTTCTTTAATGTCAAAGTGAAAACTGATTTCTACAAAGTTATGTCAATTAGATGAAAATATGTTATATAAAATAAGTGACTGCATAAAAATTCACACACTTCAAGTCAGTATTGAAATGCACCCTTGGCTGCAATCACAGCACTGAGTCTGAATGGATAGGTCTCAATCAGGCTTGCATATCTGGACACTGCAATTTTGCTCTATTTTTTCTTTGCAAAACTGCTCATGGTCTGTCAGGTTGCATGGAGATTGGGTGTGAACAGCACTTTTCAAGTCCAGCCACAAATTCTCTTTTGGATTGAGGTCTTGGCTTTGACTCAGCCACTCCAGAACATTCACCTTGTTGTCTTTAAACCATTTCTGTGTAGCTTTGGCTGCATGCTTTGAGACATTACCTTGCTAGAAAATAATTCTTCTCCAAAGCCATAATTCTTTACATGTTATTTAACCCTTTACCTCTGAAATCCTACTAGGGCTGGCTGCTGAGAAGAATCCTCACATCATGATGCTGCCACCACCGTCCTTCACAGTGGGGATAGTGTTTGTGGTGATGTGCAGTGCTTGGTGTCTGCCAAACAGAGCATCTTGTCTGATGGCCAAATGCACCATTTTGGTCTCATCGGAAAAAGAACTTTCTCCCACTTGACCATGGAGTCTCTCATATGCCTTTTGGCAAACTCTAATACAGATTTAATATGAGTTTTCTTCAACTTTTCTTTATTTGCACTCTGTACATGTCTGTCTTTAATGTGAGGACTACAGATGGAAATCAGCTTTACGCTAAATCTCGTGCAGCCATCTTTTTGTTTTGTAAATAATCAATGACACTGGACGCTGTCCTGTTAAATAAATTAAACCTTAACCTTAAACCTTAAACAGTGGCTTTCTCTTTGACACTCCCCTAACGCTTTGACTGGTGAAGAATCTGGGCAAAAGCTGTCGTATGCAGAATCTCTCCAGTCTCTGCTGAAGCTTGGTGGCGTCTCTTTTCAGTCTCCTTCTTGCACAGTTACTCAGTTTGTGAGGATGTCCTGATCCAGGCAAATTTACACATGTGCCATATTCCTTCCATTTCTTGATAATGGATTTAACTGAACTCCAGGGATGTTCAATGCCTTAGAATGTTTTTGGATCCATCTCCAGACTTTTACTTTTCAATAACCTTTCCTCTGAGTTGCTTGGGGTGTGCTTTTTGTTTTCGTCATGCAATGGTAGCCATAAACACTTATTAACTAGTGACTGGATCCTCCAGACACAGGCGTCTTTATACAAATTCACTTCACTCAAGTGATCCCCATTTCATTAATTGTGAGACCACTAGCACCAATCAGCTGGAACTCTGTTGAATTAGGTCATTCCCTTTAAAGGGGGTGAATATTTATGCAGCCACTTATTTCACATTACATAATTTTGTTTGACATAACTTTGTAGAAATCTGTTTACTTTGGCATTTGAGAGGTTTTTCTTTTTTGTCCAAAAAAACAAATTATATTGGCCATGCTTAATTTATAACTCAATAAAGGGTAAAACATACAGGGGGTGATATTTTCATAGGAACTGTGTAACATCCAAGTCCCCTCCAAAGTTATGGGCAACTGTTTAGAATAATAATGTTATTTATTTTTGCTGCTGTTTTTGTTTTCTTTGTTTATGGATCCTATATGTGCAGCATAAATGTGCCATTCCTATGTCGCTGTCTATGTAAAAGGCCATTTTATTACATTCTATATATGAAAATGTTTCAGAATTTTGAGCTGGAACATATGAGTTGTGTATTAAGTAAATAGGCTATAACTTTAGATTGGTTAGCCTACATAATTCTCTCACCCAAGATTTTATAGTTGTCTATTTTTAACAGTTGTTGTTCCTGCATCCTCCATTGTTTACTTAAGCCAACCTTGGTATTTTGCAAGAGGCTGAACCTACATCTTGGACTGAGTCGACAGCATTATTTTGAAAAAAGAAGACGGAAGCTGGTGTTATTGTAATCCGTTGAGTTGACAGATGTTTGAATGAATGCAGATAAAGTTTCGGCTGCTTGTTTTACACTGCTGCTGAAGCTCCTCTGCTTCATGTTTCAGCTGTGACGGAGTTAAATCCCAATCTGGCAAGAGTTTCACTCAGATAGGCTACCATTATTATGAACTTATATAGAATAAGGCTTTTTATTTTGTCCTTTGAGAAACATGTGTAAAGTATGCCCTCCATAAATAATTTGAATTTAAATTAATAAAGCTTTTCCTTCAGGTCATAAAGAGAATAAACAGGTCTATAAAATATAAATACTGTAACACAATATAAAAACATTTTGCAACAAAGTAACAAATGTCATTTGGCTTCTAAGTGGGCTGCAACAAACATAAGAAGTTCCTGTAGTAGTGATTTAGGACTGGCACAGTGGTTTAAAATCGAGCTTCAGTTTATAAATCACTGTAAGTGTATTTTCACAGCAGAGATAAAGTGTACAACAGGTATTTTGTCACTCCTCTTTTGCTGCTCTTTGGATGTCAATCTTTTGTCTCTGCCAGTAAAACCGGTTTGTCTGGGTTTTCAGTCTCATATTGAGATCACTGGAGCTCTGAGTTGCCATGGAAACATGATGAGGTGAAAGAGTGGGAGGTGTAAGTGAGGAGGGGTCTTGTTTTTGGTTTACAAACATACTTCATATGCACCATGTGGACTGTATATATGCATGTGACGCTTCCTGTCTTTAGGAAGTTGCTGATCCTGCATGAGGAAGAAGTCCATTTGAAATGTGTTTTTGGGTATGGCACTAGAGATGGATAAAATAGTAAATATTCCTCTTCCATTTTTGTGTTATTTGACCTGATTGAAATATGTGATTCATGACTTTATGGCAAGGTGAAACTGAGGTCATAAAAGACGGAAAGAAGGAAGTTAATGGGAAGTCTTACAGAGTAAGTAGGTGTGGGCTGACAGTAACAGGATCATGCATGCTTTATCTGCTCTAAAAACAGAGACTAAGTTATGAGTAGTATTTACCTAGTAGCAGGAGTAAATATGAATCTACACGAATAATAAAACACATCAGCCCTGTGTCTATGATGAATTCTCACATGGAGCTGAGAGAGAATACAAGAGACTTTGTCCCTGTTGCTAGCTGCTGTTAGAAACAGATGATGATCAATGATTAATCTGACTACGGCCATCAGACACTGACAAGGTAATAAGCTGCTGCAGTCTGTTTCCATTCATTTTAACTGTTTATGATTCTTAAAAATGTGTTATTCGCCTGGCATAATCACTAACACACCATTGTTAAGATACACTATTAAAGGATTGTTTTAGGAAGGTTACAAAGAAGCAAGAAAATCTAATTAGGAAAAGGGCATGTTCATGGGGGTGGCCATTGGAAAACTGAATGGTGACCTCATGTTTGTTCACAGATACATTTAGACTTTAATGATAAAGCAGAAACAAACAACAATATCTGTCAAGCATGAAAAGCAGAACCTGGCATGCACTATACAATACAAAATAATATGTTTTTTCAACTCAGTGTAAATTGAGAACTTATTCTGGCTTGAAATTTCACAGTTTTAAACTAGAAAAGCACTCAGAGAGTGCAAACCTCTGCCATTAGCCCTATCTCCCCATAGTGAAGGATCCTTTAAAAAAATTCCTGGGTCCAGATGGTGATCCAAATCAGTTCCAAAATATAATCAATCCTTCCTTATGACATTTGTGACATTTCCTGAAAATGTCATCAAAATCCATCCATGACTTTTTGAGTTATGTTGCTAACAAAAAAACCAACAAACCCTGCCGATCACATACCCTCCTTGGCAGAGGTAATTAATCACCTTATGTTCCAAGACAACAGGTTGCTTTTACTTCTTCTGATTGTCTTTTCATTTCTAGTGGCTGCCATTGCAATGGTCTGAGGATGCTGTGCAAGCAAGAAGTTATTGGAGAGTTTAAGAAATGAGGGAGGGGAAAAAGAAGAAGCAGCTGGTGCTTCATTCAAAACGTTCGAGGCTCACATGTGCACCCCTTCAGATTGGTACCATTGGATGCATCCTATAATGCCTATAACCAGAACTAGCCCTGCACATATGGCTTCTTCTTTGCTACAGCTATGATTTACATTTGTGGATAGCAGGGTGAACTGCATTCACAGCCAGTGATTTCTTGAAATGTCCCTGAGCCCATGCAGTGAATTCCAGTTCAGAATCATGTCTGTTTTTAATGCAGTGCTGTCTGAGGACTTGAAGATCACAAGCACCCAATATTTACCTTTGACTTGTCTCTTGCACACAGAAATTCAGATCCAGATTCACATAATTTTCTGATTATATTATGGACTGTAGATGGCAGAGGTGGGAGAAAGTCATTGTTTTGCAAGTCTCAAGTAAGTCTCCAGTCTTTAATCCCAAGTCTCGAGTCAAGCCTCAAGTAAAGACGTGCAAGTCCAAGTCAAGTCTCAAGTAAAGACAAGTCGAGTCAAGTGTCAAGTCATAGGCCTGAAATTTTCAAGTCCTTACAAATCATAAGCACTGTTTACCAAATAAAATGTCATTTTAACAATGTAACAATCTATTAGATTTGACAAATACAATGAATGCATTTTGAATTGTTTTATTTTTTAAAATAAAATAAGACCAGTGTGACAGAACTTAATCACACAGAAAAAGAGTGCTGACACAGCATTCAGGATATAATCACTGTTAAGCGGTGCAACGACAAATGAACTTCCGAAGACGCTGTACAGTCATTTTAACTCATCTAATGTGAGTGTGTGTCGGTGTGGTGAGTGTGTGTATATGTATAGGTGTGTGAGTGGATATATAGGGTTTGTGTGTGTTTGTAAGTGAACATGTTTGACTGGTCAACATTAGGTTTAAGGTGTTATAACCAGTTCTTAACCTCGTTATATGAACACAATGACTGTCTCCTAGTGAATAAACCAAAAAAAAAAAAAAAAAAAAAAAAGAGCTGATGTATTATGGGTGTCTGTTTGGGTATTTATATTTCATATTTGGACATTTACTGTAGTTCTGTGACTCTGTTAACTTAAAGTTATGCTTTCTTTTTTTTTTTTGCCTCTCATTATTATTGCTTTTAGCTAAAGGGAGAGGGTCCCCATATTGGTCTTTGCCCTGGGCCTCCAAATGGCTTAAACGGGCCCTGACTCACACCTGCAGCTCCCCCCTCAAAAAATCGTTCTGTCCTGCCAGTTTGTTGCTTTCATTTTTCTGTTTCTGCCCTTTTGACAGTATTTATCATTAGTATATTTAAGATAAAATAAAACACCCACGTATGGACAAGTTTTACTCAATTTTACATGATTTCAAAATGTGATCCGTGTGTGTTCGGCTCGTCGATGACGATACGTATTGCAAAGTCATCATCAAATATGAGTATGGGAGAGCATTGTCTGGGAGTGACTGAAGAAATGTGTTAAAACAAGGGCATTAGAAGCTTCAATTTGAACACAAGACAGCACACCTCTATGAATCAACTTAATAAAGAGACGCGCCACCAGCTGACTTCCTCTGTGCTTTTTTTATGCACGTTCCTCCGTCCAGCGCCCATCCAAAGGTAATAATATACAAGTTTTCATTTGAGTTTGGAAGTTAAAGTCCGTCTTCTTTGTGTGGACTTAGATTAATAGAGGATTTCGGTGGGATTTTTTTTTAAGTAAGCCTTAAAAGAGCCACAACTGGTCACTAAAGAGCCATATGCAGCTCGAGAACGGCGTCACTGCATTAGTTGAATACTTTGAATGGGGGCACATTTTACTCAACACAATCACTGAAAATCTCAAGTATTTTCAAGTCATTGGACTAAAGTCTCAGTCAAGTCCTGAGTTACTGATGTCAAAGTCCAAGTCGAGTTGCAAGTCTTTGATGATATTGTCCAAAGTCATCAAAATTGTGACTCGAGTCTGACTCGAGTCCGAGTCGCGTGACTCGAGTCCACTTTGGTAGATGGTGAGATTCAAAGTCTTTCAATTTTCAGATAGGCTACAGCCTATCTGTACTACTACCATCTACTGTCTTTACAACTAAATAACTCTGCCTCCCTTGCTCTTTTATACCCAGTCATGCTACTACCTACTTGGAAACAAAATGATCCTCCTGTACCACATCAGTACCACTTATTGTTCCAACCCTATGTTGCCCCCTCCCTACTTGTTTGAGATGTGTTGCTGCCATCAAATTCACAGTGAGCTAATATTTTTTGTGAATGTTAAAATTTCTCAATGTCAACATCTGATATGTTGCTTATCTTCGATTGTGAATAAATTACGAATTTCTGAGATTTGCAAATTGTCGCATTCAGTCGGGTTTTTTGTTTGTTTAATTTTTTTTTCTTTTTTTTACATTTTACACAGAGCCCCAACATTTTCGGAATTGGAAATTGCTTAATGCTTTGATGGTTCTGCAAACCCTCTTCTTATCTAATTTCAAATATCGCTTATATGATTTTCCCACCTCTGAATCAAGATCAAATGAAAAAAACTGAGAATGAAATAACTTGTGATTGTGAATAGATCGTCAAGTAAGAGCACATTATTCCATTCCACCTCCTCCTGCTTTCCTGAGTCCTCAGTATCTTCTTTTCTCTCTCTGAAAAGAAAAAAAGGGAGATTTAGGTCAAAACGATAGACGACAAGATTTTTTTTTTGTTAGAGAAGAAGTGTTTCTTCACTGAGAGCATGTACATTTTTCAATAGAAAGTCTGGAATGAGCAAAATGAATTTCATGTCGAGCATGCGCGCAACAGACTCTGAGACTGGTCTGTTGACAAATATCGGGGGAGGGACCACTGCGGCGTAAGTAGAGCTTTGTTCGGAGTAGAAAATATTCGGCAAAATGCGGCTCCCTGTGGATAGCTAAGTTTTCATGACACATAAGACTATATCTTCTGCTTTTATAGGCATTGGACCCACAGGGCATGTGAAAAGCGCTTCGTTAAACATCTGCAAAAACCGCTGGGGCCGATTAAGTAATGTTGCAGAAAGGAAAGTGTCGTGTCAAGGTAGCTACAATGAAAATAGCAATTTCCGGTATCATTTTCTACCGCAAAATACCTGTTTGGAAACGTGTTTAAATGGAGATCGGCGGAGGAACCAAAACGTTCAAAAACGAACCGTACATACAATTCACTATAATTTCAATTGGATTCTTTTCAGTTGGGCTGACTTACACTATATGAGCGTCGATGACTGTTGTCCCTTACCGGCTTTAAAGATTTTATTTTGAAGGTAGAGATGGCCCGTTTCCGCTATAAGCCGTTGTAAACAGTGTTAACATTTAGCCAGACAGCCCGAGCAGCATCATAGCTAGCTACAAACGATTGTTTCCCGACACCATTTCATGGTTAATCTCGTGCTTTGGCCGTTTTGTCTCTAAATTTATACAAATAGCGAATACTGTTAACTTTCAAGGAAGGTGTCTTGCGGTTTTATTGTAAAACTTAATGCACTTGTTTCACAGTCTGGCTGTGGGAGAGATTGAAGGCGGTCTCCTCGTCAAAGACTGTCGACAGAAATGAAAAGGTAAGTAGTAACAGTAAAATCCGCCATCGTCAATTCAAATAGTAAAATACTTCGACAGAAGCAACTTTAGTCTGCCGATCAATATGTATTCTGGAATAATCAGAAATTTAACTGGAACATGTCTCGGTTTTTATTGCCATGTGTACAGCCAACAGAAAAGCCCTGATCCAGATGGAGGCGTGACAGTGAACGAGGAAGGTAAAACAAAAATACCTTTATCAACTATAACCATGGCTATACTTGTCCGACGGTAATGTAATAAATATGTGTTGTGGTAATTAAGTTTCTCAACACTCATTAAACAGCGCTTTTGTAATAATCATTTTGGGAGGGACTTGAGGGTTTGACTTATCAGTGTTGCTTGAGTGAGTGAAGTTTGGCTTAGTTAAGCAGAAATGCCTTTTGAGCCTCTTCATTGAACAAATTGAATGTTGAATGTTGAAATTTAGTCAAATATCGCAACATATGATGTGTGTATATATTCATATGTCACTTCACTTCATGAATATAATACTACTGAGCCTACACCATAACACCATCATTTTAGATCAACTTTAGTTTATCTTTAAAAAATGTATAAGCACTGTGTCTTCCAGATATCAGTTGTAATGTTTTTAAAATGCAGGAAATAGATATGAAAGAGTAAGACAGGGCTATGTGTGTATATGCAACACATTTTTCTACTAAATATTTTTTTTTTACTCCTTGAGGGTCAGTGGCCACAGCAGAGGACCCAGCAGCTATTGCCACCATCCAGTCTGCAGCTACCTTTACTGACCAACCTATTAAATATCTTTTCAAGACAGAAGGAGCAGGCGGCCAAGTAAGAATGAATAATAACCATAATAATAACCATATGCTGATTCCACTTTACCTGAAAGTGTCGTTTCAAAGATGGTGAGGCACTAATGAATTGTTTTTTGTTGTTCCCAGAAAGATGTTATTTTAGTTGAAACAGTCAGTTTAAAAAAATCAGACTCGGCCACCGACATACCTGTGTATGTCTAGATGAGAAAACTTGCAAGTTGATGGCACATTTCAGACATAAAGAATTGTGAAGTGCCTAACTGAGGAACGTAAATGCATTATAAACAACATTAGGCATTGAAGACAAAAAATACACAACCATTAAGTTGTGAATTCCTCATCTCCCCTCAAGCAGTGCTTTTATATGTATAGCTAAGCTGAAATAGAATTATAGCTTGACTAGAATATTCAACTGAGGTGTATAAATGCAACAAAATCTCATTAAGTCTTGGTTAACAGACAGGCCACACTACAAGTGTGATCCTGACCACTCATATGCTTAGATATTTTCTGTCTCCATGACTGTGTGCTAGTTCACAGGTCACTGGGGAGACAGGTCAATGAGTGTCAATCAGAGCTGCAACAGAAGTGCTCTATGTGATGCTAGTGGTCTTTTCCTCTGAAAAAAAACAAGATCTTTGCTTGTGTTGTACTTACTCTCAGATGAATGTCACTTTGACTTAAGTGACTAAATGACACAGTATCATTGTATCTTGTCCTGATGTGTCATGAGGAAGACAATATGGACTGGCTTTCCGTCAAATAAAGCTTGAGATATGAATGTAATAATATGTCAGGAAAAGTTCCCCGTATGTAAAAATAGCATTGTCAGGAGGAGAAAAAATGGGTCTTGTGTAATGTCACTATGGTAAATACAGAGATGGGGAGAAATTGCTGTCCTACTGGTAGGCCCAGGGATGCATGTTATTAGTATCAGGTCAGGATGTCAGACTAGACTAAGATCCTTGTGGTCGTGGGGTGTCTATGATGTGTCGTCAATTATGCCACATGACAAGAGCGTTTGTCACACTCATATTCTGGCCCTTGTTTGACAATGAGCTGCAATAATGCATACAGACTAAAATCTGGCTGAACTCATGTAGTCTGAGCTGGCCTTTTAGCCAAAATCCGTCTGCATTATCTGTGTGCGTTTGTCTGACTTTGAGACATTTGATTGTAGTACAACTAAAGGTGGACTTGCATGTTCCTTGCAATATAATAGTCCAGTTTATTTAGACAAAACAATAATTTCCTTTTTGTATATGCATTTAAATTTACTAAGTGAAGAAGTTCTACCTATTTTTTAATGTTGTGTTCTAGGTGACCTACAGAGTGATCCAGGTTTCAGACGGCCAGCTGGAGGGTCAAACAGAGGGAGCCGCCGCAGTCAGCTTGGTCACTGGTTTCCCTGCAACCACACAGACGGTCACACAGGTGAGAAAAATAATGACTTCATTTATAAGAGGAGAGATACGTTTGTGTTTGATGTATGTAATGTTAACGGTATTTATTTTTTATTCTGTCAGAATCAGATTTTTATATGCATAAGTAGACATCATTTATAGTCACTTAATATGTTTTCCATTGTTTTCTTGTGGATTTCAATATTCTTGTTGGTCTTGTTGTCTCTTGGTTAATTTAATACCGTACATTTAATAGTTTAGCACAAATCTAACAGTGACATTGATGTGTGTTTGGTCTTAGGCTGTGTTCTCCCAGTCTGATGGGTTGGAAGGAGACAGCGGCACAGAGACACAGTACACCTACTATCCTGCCACCATCGCAGACGCCACCACCGGCACCATGGTGACCACAGTGCAGGCCTCTGACACATTGCTGGGTCAGACCACACCCACAGGTATTCATTTTTGAGGCCTGGCACATAGCTATGACAAAGAATGCATCTACTAAAGCTCCCTCTTCTTCATACTATGTCAAAATATGCAATAAACAGTGAACATCGTTTTCCTTTTAAGTTGCTGTTAGATTTAAATTTTGCAGTCAAAGAAATTCTGTTACTTTAAAACTTTCAAGAGGTAAGATCTTGTCAGATGCTGACACAGAATAGGCAGTGGAGTGCAATGACTGCTCCACAAGGCTATGAAGTAAAGTATCTGGGGATAACTCTTAAAGGCACATAAACTAAAAAAAAAGAGTTAAAAAATACATGGGAAATAAAGGGCAGTAAGCAGTTTGTATTCATGTTTATGCCTTATGTACTGAAAAATATTTAATAACTGATGGATGTGATGATTTTGTTAGTCTAGTGTGAAAAGAAAGATTTAAGCTATCTTCATGTGGGATGATTTCCTTTGCCTTCAAGAAACTCCAAAATATAAAGCTTTTTTGCAGCTTTGTAGCTATTTAATTAATTGCAAGCTTCTGGTACAGTAGTTTAGCTCTCAGCCTACTGTAACAATGATAGCTACGAGGTACAAACCAAAAGCTGTGAGTTGTGCCACCCACCTCAACTGGTCATTTGTTTTCTTTAATTTAGGAGCCTTTAATTCAGTCTCCACAAGTGTATTTATGTAACAGTATACCTCTGTTTTTTTTTTTCAATATGGTACTGTGACCTTATGAGGGTGAAAAGATGTTAAAAAGTGGTACCACCAGCCTGGTCCCTGTGGCTTTGTGTCCCAGTATGTTTTGTGCCGTGAAGTGGTCACTTGCAGGATGGGGGCGAATAGATGATGGATTGCTGCTGCACTTTACCATCACACCGGTCACACCACTATATAGGGCTGAGTTCACTTTTAGATTTAAAGAACAGGCTTCTTATACATCAAATTTTTAATAACACACACACTTCTCCAGTGTGCTGTGTGCATATGGTGCCATGGTTTGAGCTGGGCCCTGAGTTGTGGTCTGTATCAGTGGTTCTCAACTGGTCTATCCTCAATACCCACATCCACCTCGTTAATGAGAAATCACATCCCAAAAGTCCAAACGTTTTCCATCCCCCCAACTGTATGTAATGAAAGATGTAGTTTGGACCAAAAAGTGGAGCAAAATATAATTTTAAACAAAGAGACTGGACAAAATTAATATGTTTAAGAAGCTCATCATTACAGAAGCCATGAGAGGACACAAATGCATGCATTTAATTTTACTTTCTTTGTCATGAAAATGTGTTAATTTTTGGTTGTTTTCTAGATATCTCAAGAAATTGACCAGCTTTGCTATTCCAAATAGCAATATAAATAGCAATATAAATAAGTCAAGATCTCAAGAAAAAAAGTTCTCTTAGGGCTTTCATATATCATCGACTTTCTGCCACTTTTTTTTACAGGCACATGTTTGTGCGCCCCGAAAAGGGCTCTGCAACCCACTTTTTGGCTCCTGACCCACCAGTAGAGAACTAATATGCTAGATGATTTATAGGTTCATAGATTAGACTGTTTGTTAATAATAGTTCCTGCAAAACATCAGTTAAATTGTTCTCTTTAAAGCCATCACACTCATCAGTCATTTTACTTTGTAGGATGTAGGAGTTGCTGGTTTATACCTCTGCATTAATTGCAAACACCTTAGTCAAACATCAACAACAAAATTAAATGAAAGAGAGACTACCATTTTCAAAACTTCCAAAACAACCAATAAGTTATTAAGAGCCCAGATTGTATTAAAACAAATAGCCCAAAATTTGAAATGATCCTTTCTAAAATGACTTGTAACCAATTACAGTACAACAGTCATGTGAGCGTATTGCAGGTTTAAACTGTCAACCAAAAGCATTACACAGGGCTAATAATTTAAAGGCTTATTAACAATGCCTTTTAATGTCCTTCTATCTCCATTCTAACTCTAACTTTTGTTTTAACAGGGCAGCTTTATGTGATGATGTCACCACAGGAAGTTTTGACAGGTTCCAATCAAAGGACAATCGCTCCTCGCACACAGCCATACATTGCGTAATTACATTATCATCTAATAGATTTGCAGCACTAAAGTATATATTGAGAATTCATCACTTTCTGTTGCATTCAAAGATTTGAGCTAACTTAAATTTTTCATTCCAAATCGTTTTCTAGAAAGCAAGAGGCTCCTCGGGCTTCCAGAGATGAGAAACGACGAGCCCAGCACAATGAAGGTTAGTAGACACTTCACTCATGAAAAGTTGACTCTTATTTTGCTGCAAATAACCGAACAGGGCTTGATGAAAGAGAAGGGTCTCATATTGACATATTTCTCATACAGTGGAGCGCCGGCGCAGGGACAAGATCAACAACTGGATTGTGCAGCTGTCGAAAGCTATCCCAGACTGTAACATTGACTACACCAAAACAGGACAGGTAAGTGAAGCTGGCACTCAAAATCACTGTCGTATTCACACTTAAGAGGTTGGTGGGGCTGGTGTCCCAAGCCTATTTTTTATTGCAACAGTACATTGAGATGATATATGCATAGAGAGGAAGAAACACTGCATGTTGATTTTTTTTTCATTTTTATAACCATATAACATATTTACTTTCCCACACACTTTTTGACTGGCAGACAATTCCAGCACAAGCGTCACCCCAGTTTTTTGGTTTTACACAACTTTTCAGTCTCATAGGATTGGTTACCAGAAAAAAGAAGGGAGACACCACCACTTTTCCAAAGAATATTAGACATTTCAATGCAAATTGCTCAAAGTAGGTCACATAAGGCAAAGTACTCCAAATAACAAATTTTCAGTGATGATTTTTTTTCTCTAGGCATCCACATGATGGTATAAATTCCAAATGAAAAAAGGAGGCACTGTTATGACTAAAGAAACCCTTGTAGTTTTAAGACACAAATTCTAGGAGAAAGATGTTGTGACATTTTAGATGATTAAGAGAAAATAAAGCTGGCTTTTTTTTTTTTTCTTTTTACTTTTGATTTCTTTTTCCACAGAGTAAGGGAGGAATCTTGTCAAAAGCCTGTGAGTACATCAAGGAGCTTCGACAAAGCAACCTGAAGCTGGGTGAAGATATCAGCACGCTCGATCGTCTCAGAATCGACAACCAGCTACTCAGACAGGAGGTTTGTCTGATCTTGCTTTTCCATATTAGTATTATTACTCTAAGTGGGGACACTGCATTCTGAGGATCTCTGCTATGAAGAATAGAATGTCTCCAGTAACAGCTCTGATCAGAGACTCTGAAGGACTAACTCTTATCTGTTCTAAAGGGGGAAAAATAAAAGATGGTAACAGAGAAAAGAGAGCAAGGATTTAAAACACTGCTGCTGGTGCAGCAATCCTTGGTCCTGCCCCTTTCAGCTGGTTTCACATTATGAATAATATTTGATCTAATTAGAGTTATTACTATCCTGACACGCCAGATGGATTTCTTTCACACATCCATCTGGAAAACCTTTCGTACACAGCGTTTGGGAAAGGGCAGAGGCATTGAAAAAAAACTTGGAAGGTGATTGGATGAACGTTCTGTCTGTCACATCTTTACGGGCCAATCAGAGCAACAATACACATGATGTAGGTGCTACCGAGGAGTAAACTCCAGAGAACTGCATAACGTGAATCATGGCAGCTGTAGACATGTCAGTACATGACTTTTGTCGTTTTTGAATAGAAAACAACTCAGTATTGTTTTTTGTTCTTTTAATGAAGAAATGTCTTCAGGTTCTGATAAAACTTACGCTTTAGCAGCATCCACGCTAATGTCTTCTGCCATATCTGTGCCGGACTCTTGTTGCTGCTTGCTTACGTCATGACTTCGCCGCGCCCGAAAGAACTGCCCCTTGTCGCTGATTGGTCCTGTCACTTTCTAACCGGGCCCAAACAGTTCAGATGGGAGCTTTGCGAGATGGATTTGCCAGTGAGAAACACGGAAACAGACGTATCCATCTGCTTTGCAAGGTTAAGTTATTACAGTTTGATTGTCTAATTTAAAAATCAGACCTTAGTTTGAAAATATGTACTGCATCTTGTCATGTAAGAAGCCATGTGTGCAGAATACGAGAAAACCTGCATCATCCTGATGGGGTTCCATTCCTTTAACATGAGCTGCTCATTATACTTTATCCTTCACTTGTACCACAGTGATATATCTTACTTCTTTCTTAGTTTTGGTTAATCTATTCTAATTTAGTTTTGTTACCTCTGCCAAAGCCCGCAGACCCAGACTGCTGATCAGATATGCTGAGGTGAAAGCACGGTAGCTGAAGCTCTCATTGCAAAATAGTGCCAAACATGGATATAGCATACAATTTAGCAAGTATTGTTATTTGGCCCATTTTTACTCTACACTCACCAAATGACACAGAGAAAAATATACCCATCAACAGTACTATATAGCCTAGCATCTCAGAGCGATTTCTTTTACAGGGAATTACACACTGAAATCTCTGGAGGTTAATGTCACTACTATCTCCAAGCACCTCCTACAACCCAACTTCAAATATCTGAAATATCCTTTAAACTATAATATTTTTATACTGATTTTAAGAAGTCCAGAGGCAGCTTTGTAATTGTTCTTATTACTATATTACTCCTGTTGCTGTTCAGGTGGAAGACTGGAAGTCCAAGAACCAGATCCTGAGAAATCTGCTGCGACAGCACGGCATTGTGGGATCATCCAGCACGGACCCCCAGTGAGAAGCCTGTCTCAAATGTATTTGAAGACAACCAAGTATGGGCCAAAAGAGTACTTGAAAAGCTTTGAGACACTTTTTTGATGGAGTATGCATAAAATGGGGAAATTAGGGGTTGTTATCTAGTAATCAGATCCAGCTTGTTTGCATAATGAAACTCTTGTCTTTGAAGATTTTTACTAAATTACATCTTTGCCTTGGGAATACAACAGAATTTTAATATGTTAAAGACACAGGAATTTAATAAATGTCAACTGTCAGCCTCACAAATGCCTTCCTCCCTATTTTGAGATAGTTCATTAACCTCAAAGCTCTACAACATGACCAACTTCTCACATGAGTTTTTAAACCTCATCATTACAGTGCTTCTTTGTATCAGATGCACTCGTTTATGTCGCAGAAAAGACAATATATCCATGCTTTGACTTTTCTTCATCTATGTCAGTATCATTTGATGCTATGCCTGTATGAAAGTATATTTATATACAGTAAGCGGTTCACTCCAAGTTTGTTATCTAGTTCATAGATAAGCTCTTTTACTTTGTATTTTGTATGTCTCATGAAACCTGACTTGGGTCAATAATTGCATTGCAACAATGTACTAACTAAACAAACAAGGGTTGTGAAGCATGGCATTGTAGGTAGGCTATGTATGTCTTTTTAATAAAAACATTAAATAAGTTACTTCATGTCCAACATATCCTTCCATTGTGTTTGTTATGGTGATTTTGATTAAATTTTTAAAAAGCATACATAAACTGAAGATCTTCACAGTTGTAGCGTGACCATGTGTCAGACTTGGTGCCAGAGGGCCAAATCGCTGCTTACTTTCTTGTGTAAATTGTAGTTTATGTGTACACCAATCAAGTATTCAATGCTTCCAAAGCTGTTCATGTCATATTTAAATCTATTACATACACATCATACATTCTGATAGAAGATAAAGATGGCACTTACAAAATGTGCAGGCACAAGCAGGCAGGTCTGGAAGGTAACTAATTACATTTACTCAAGTGGCTGTAACTTGAGGGTTTGAGCTGTCACTGTAGAAAGCATCATGGAAAAGAAAACAAACGAAATCATTTAGACTTGAGAAGAAGAAATGATGCTCACAAAGCAGGAGAAGCATTTACAAAGAAAACCCGACTGTACAGGCCTGGAGAAAGATTATGCATACTGTAAGCATGTCCTTTCAACTAGAGCCCTTTGGCCAGCTGGGAATCTCGTAAAGGTGGAAGGAATCATGAAGAAAGAAGGATATGGGAAGGTTTTTTAAGAGAAAACCCAAGCAGTCAGCAGCAAAACTGGGTCTGGGTCATCGTTTTGTCGTCCAACACGACGACAACCCAAACGTCCAGGTGAAGAACTACCTCCAAAAGGCCAAAGTGAACATTATTGGCTGGCCTGCACAAAGCCCTGACTTGAATCCCAGTGAAAATCAGTGGGGCGAACTGTAGACCAAGGTCCATGCCAGAAGACCATCAAATCTGGAGGAGCTTGAGAGATTCACCAAAGAAGAATGGGCTGGGATTCCTCAGGAGACATATTGGACTTGTTGGAAACTACAGCAAACAACTGCAGCACAAAAAAAGAGACAGACTATAACCATCAACGAGGCTAATAATTTTGACCCCTATAATTGTCGTTTTATGTGAAGTAATTTTGCTCCTGTGTGCAAAGCACCCCCCCCCCCCCCCCAAAAAAAAGGATGTTTGGAGAAGCTGTGTCAAAAAATTTCTATCTCTATCAGTGCTTGGGATCAACCAAAGTAACTGTACTTTTATTGTAGGACAGTCTCTGTACTTCTTCAAGCAGGAAATTACCAAATTGCTCTTTCCTGTTTTACCGAAAAATAATACATTAACTATTTTACCGAAGAATTATACATTAACTAATTTACCGAACAATTATACATTAAAACAGAAGGAAACAAAACTGTTTGCTTATGTTTTAATGCAGTAAACAATCATACACAAGCAGGAATTCTTGATATTTTTCTAACAGGAAATTTACTTAATCAATTGTAGATTAAAAACGTTTAAATCATAATTCTATTCAGTGATAGACTCCACCCACGTCCACTCAGTTTGACGTCATACCTCTGCGACAGTGTGAAGGCTTCGGATATGGCTTCAAGATTAGAAATCAATTTTGTGAGATTATTGTCTCGCTGTGAGTCTATAGCATCAGAGAAACGAGGGGAAGCAGAATGGAGATTAGAGAAGGTAAGATTTAAGAATAAAGGGTGAATTTTGTCGTTCAGAGCTGTTATTATCAGAGTGAAGGTGAAGCTCAGGTTAGCATGACTGTTGTTGTTGTTAGCTTTAAGCCGCTCAGTTTGTAAGCCACGTCGTCACAGAAAACGGTCACAGATTTCTCTGCTAGTAACTTTAGTGCTGTTTTCCTTTCCCATGTACTCTGCGCACTTCATAGTGGTTTAATTATTACATAGTTGACTTGCTGATCATTTGCTTACCTTGTTTTTCTAGTTGCTGTATCAGTAATTGGATGAAACCAAACAGTCTTGCTATTGTTACAGTGTAATGGGACTGACACCCTCAGTCCCACTGGTTTATTCAACATATATCTGATAAACAACGGAGAAACTGATTATTTTAATTGTCTTTAGGTAGGATTCAAGAGCACTGATGTAGATTATACAATACAAAGTTTCTTATTATAAATTGACAGCTTTTGCTGGGATTGAGATAGTGAAAAATGACATTGTAACTGCCATTTTACATATTATTATTTGTTTTCAAGAAAATAAGTTGGTCAGGTCTTTCAAGACTCTTTGTCACAAAAAGATCTCATTCAATCAAGAGAGACTACGGGTTTAACATTACTTCATTTTACAAATTTGGATGAAAGAGAACTATGTAATGTCTTTGGTTATTTGACTCCATTGTGATGATTTTATGTATTTGAAGGGGTAGGGAGGCTGACAGCAAGAATAGGATACCCCACTTAGGCAGGATCAGATGAGGAGTAGACTTCTGAGATGCTGGACGAGGAACCAGTGAGGTGGTTTGGAGGAGGAGACTGAGGTATGCAGGTTGGGATGAGCAGAAGACCTGTGAGGATCTGAAATGCCAGGCTGACTGTGAGAGAGAGGACAGCAGATTTGACATATGATAGATGCATGGTGATTTGTCAAACAAGGTTGTGGTAGAATCTGTCTAGCTCAGTACTTGAGAGGGTGAAAGCCAATACACTGCTTTCCACATTATTATGCAAATGACATTTTTCTCTTATTTTCCTAAATATTAATGCAAATGGCGGTCAGAATATTTTTCAAGTCATCGGCTTTTAGAGCAGAATTCAGATGTTTTTGAAAAAACTTCATAACGATAGCCATTGTTTTTTTTTTAAATAAAAACCTCAAAATGCACTGTTTCACATTATTGAGCAGGCCACAGGTTCCAAGCAATATGGGAAAGAAAAAGGATCTCTCTGCTGCCGAAAAGTGTCAAATAGTATAATGTCTTGGACAAGGAATGAAAACATTAGATATTTCATGAAATATTAATCGTGATCATCGTACTGTGAAGAAATTTGTGTCTGATTCAGAGCACAGATGGGTTTGTGCAGAAAAAGGCATGATGAGGAAGGTTTTTGACAGACAAATTCATCAGATTAAGAGAGCAGCTGCTAAAATACCATTACAAAGCAGCAAACAGGTATTTGAAGCTGCGGGTGCCTCTGGAGTCCCACCGACCTCAAGGTGTAGGATCCTCCAGAGGCTTGCAGTCGTGTATAAACCTACTATTCAGCCACCCCTAACCAATGCTCACAAGCAGAAACGGTTGCAGTGGGCCCAGAAATACATGAAGACTCATTTTCAAACAGTCTTGTTGACTGATGAGTGCCGTGCAACCCTGGATGGTCCAGATGGAGGAGTAGTGGATGGTTGGTGGATGCACACCATGTCCCAACAAGGCTGTGATGTCAGAAAGGATGTGGCAGAGTCATGTTCTGGGCCGGATTCATGAGGAGAGAGCTGGTAGGCCCCGTAGGGTCCCTGAAGGTGTGAAAATGATCTCGGCAAAGTATATAGGGTTTCTGACTGACCACTCTCTTCCATGGTACAAAAAGAAGAACCGTGCCTTGTGTAGCAAAATTTTCTTCAGGCATGACAATGCACCATCTCATGCTGCAAAGAATACCTCTGTTGCTATGGGCATAAAAGGAGAGAAACTCATGGTGTGGCCTCCATCCTCCCCTGACCTCAACCCTATTGAGAACCTTTGGAACATCCTCAAACTAAAAATGAGGGTGGGAGGCAGTTCACATCAAAACAGCAGCTCTGGGAGGCTATTCTGACATCCTGCAAAGAAATTCAAGCAGAAATTCTCCAAAAACTCACAAGTTCAATGAATGCAAGAATAGTGAAGGTAATAGCAAAGAAGGGCTCCCATGTTAACATGTAAATTTGCCTGTTAAGATGTTTTTGATTGAAATAGCTTTTGATTTTAGTAAATATGACCTCCTAATGCTGAAAATTCAACAAATGACCATTTGCAGTTCTTTATGACCTATAAAATCTTTTAAAACTCAGTTGTGCTTAATAATGTGGAACAGTGCATTTTGATTTTTTTTTTTTTTTAATAATGGTGATCATTATGAAGTTTATTCAAAAACATTTGAATTCTGCTCTAACGGCTGATGACTTGAAAAATATTCTGTCATTTGCATTAATATTTAGGAAAATAAGAGAAAAATGTCATTTGCATAATAATGTGGAAAGAAGAGAAAGAAAGGAGAGATATGAAGAAGTGGTAACTAATGAATTAGTGGAAACAGTCTTCCTGCTTGAACTGCCGTTGAGGTCCATTAGAATAAACTCTGACCTGCTCTTCTTTCATTTGTGTCTTTTAAAAACCTTATTACTATTACATCATTATTATTTATGCAACGCTTGTTCATCGTTGTATGTCATGGATGTTTCTGTGTGCTTATTGATAGTATGTTGGTGCTCTGGAGGAGATGTTGGTTGCCCTAAGGAAAAGCCCAAGGTAAACTTTTCTTCCATTCTCAATGTTCTTATTATTGCTAATACCTAACACCCACTCTGATGATAGATATATATTTCTACTAAGGTTGTCTCTGTAAAGCAACTAAAAACTTTTAACAAACCACTCAATCTATCTCAACAAAGCCGTTTCATGTGTTTTCTGATGTCTTGATGCCGTTTCTTGTGCTTGGTTCAAACCAGCTTTTTGCTCTGCTTTGTCTTTTATCTATAGATACACATTTTAACGATATTGTTATTGATAACCTGTTGTCTATTTTAGCAAACCTACACCAGAAGTCCTGACTGAATACACAAGAAAAGTCGATTTTTTGAAAGGACTTTTAGAGGCTGAAAAACTGGTAAGGGGCAGTTTTTAATTCTTAGTCCTAAATGTATTTTCTTTTTTTATTATAGTATGACCTGATGATTTCTGATTTCTTTATTGTTATGATAGAGTTAAAGCTCGGCGTTATTTTTTTGTTTTTCTTTCTTTACATGAACAGCTGACCCTCAATTCCTCACAAAATTACATTTGGTTTTATATTTGTCCCTGTCCTCATCTCTTTTTTTTCTCTGTTTTCATTTCAAGTCTTCACCTACAGAAAAGGCCTTAGCTAATCAATTCCTTGCCCCTGGGCGAACACCCACCATAGCCAATGAGAGGATGCCTGCCACTAAAACTGTCCACATGCAGACAAAGGCTCGATGTACAGGAGAGATGAGGGATGAGCTGCTTGGCACAGTAAGATATAAGAGAAACAAGTAAAGAGAAATGGATAGAAAAAATAAAGATCAAAACCAACCCTACCTTCTTTTATTCCAATTCTCATTTTTCTTCTTTTGGTGTTATTTCAGGGAATAGCTGGCAAAGGTAAGAAATGTAACAGAATTAAAAGATATCTTGAATACAGAAGTGGTGCCTTAAATTAAAAATAATGTAGTGTTCCATTGAATAATTTATGCTTTAAAAAGAATATACTTCTTTTCTCTCCTTAGGCACATCAGAGACAGAGCTGAGAAACCGAAGGTAAAGCTTTAAGTTAAGGTTTTATATGTGTTAGGGTAAATATTCAAGTCTCAGTGTTCACTGCTAAATAACTTTAATACATGGTAACCCAAAGACCCCCTGTTACTTTGCTTGAACTTTGTATGATCACTTTAGTCGCTCAGCTGCACTCAAATAAAAGACTGATCGTGCTGCTCTGCCTAATGCAGAGGTTTTCCTCTGGATGAGCGTCAGTCTGCTGCAGAGCTGGAGGCCGTCTTGCAACACCACCACAACCTACAGGAGAAACTGGCAGATGATATGCTCAATTTGGCCAGAAATTTGAAGAACAACACTCTAGCAGCACAGAACATCATCAAACAGGACAACCAGGTAACTAGAAAGTAATCCAGATATATCCAATACAAATAACCGAAGCATTAATACATTAATAAACACACTACTTTTCTATGTTCTATACATTCAGTGGATACTTTTTGTCAGTTTTTGATCATTTCTTTTATGTTTCTTGCAGCATTAGTCATCCATGTTTTACCTGGTCCAGTCAAGTCTTTATGAATAATCTAGAAAGCTGAACTTCGGATTTGTGTGCTCAGGATGTGACCCGTTTACACTTTCCCTTCCAGACTCTGAGCCAGTCCATGCGGCAGGCAGACTTGAACTTTGAGAAGCTGAAGACGGAGTCTGAACGGTTGGAGCAGCATGCCAAGAAGTCCGTAAACTGGCTGCTGTGGCTCATGCTCATCCTGGTCTCCTTCACCTTCATCAGCATGATCCTCTTCATCAGAATCTTCCCCAGACTCCGATGATGACCGTCTGATATTCTGAACTTTTAGTCTCCTCGTCCTCCTGTGACTACAAAGGCCTCATAGATCCACAGATCAGTAGTAAATGAAACCAAAACAATGAGTTTGATTTACTGAAACAGTTGCACTTTTGAAGCTGAAGTTCTTCCTCTAGACAGGACGGTTTAAAATGGGGTTTGAAACATCAGTATTCCTTTTTTTAAACAAGACAGAAGTTGAATGAAGGTAAAGACCTTGATTTTTTTTTTTTTTTTTTTTGGTGGCCTTTGGTAGCAACAAAATCGTCTTAATTGCTAGACAGCAGTGACTGAGCCTTAATTATTCGTATTCCTCATCAGGTAGGCTACAAGCCATACAATAAATGTCAAACATGATGATCTTTTGTTAGACAATGTTCCCACCTATCTTCTACCCCAGTTCATGAACAGTTCATCATCTAATACAGATTATATAACCTATAAATCAAAACTATATCTGGCTTAAAATGTCAACCAAAATTATAAATAGAAGGATGCACTAAATGTTTGCATTGTTTTGTAACACTTACATCTGCTATTTAGCACCTATTTACATTATAAATGTGTATAAAACTACACTTTAATGTAGTTAAGAAACCATATGGATAATTTTATGTGTTCATTAATGTAAAGACAGAAATTTAAGTTCTCCTTTGAAGGCATGTTTATATCATTTCCGATGAGTGTACGATGGTTTCATTTACTATCTGTGTATACCACAATCTCCACTTTTTACTGCCTCAATTAGGAGCTTAAATGATCTAAAATGCATTAATGAACAGTGAAAAGGTTTTTCTTTAATCTAATTGTAAAACACTGGCATTTATGAAAGGTTTATAAAGTTTTTTGCAGTGCGAAGTAATGGAGTTAACACATAGTTTTAATGAAAGGAAATGCACAAAATATTCCAAAACATACAAGCATCAGACAATTTACAGTTACACCTTTAACCCTGGTTGATTATGTTAGGAGGTCATCACGCCTTCAGTCCTGTTCTTTGTCAGTTTGTGGCTGATTCATGTGATGATATTTTTGATGATTTTGTGACTGCTGCGGCTGCTCATATTGACAACATTAAATGACTGTAACTTCATACAACCATTGCCATATTATTTTGAGAGAAGCAGTTGTGTCTGTAAAGTTACAATAAAGTTGAGAAAATATGAAGTTGAGAAAATTGAACCACCTCCTTTTATTGGGTTTTATTGTATGTTATTTTACGTTGCACACATAAAAAAAAAAAAAATTGCAAAAAAAAAAAAAAACCCTACCAGGGTTAAGATTATTAGCCCCCTTTAGGCCTGACCTTTTTATAGCACAGAACACTATTCTGAAATGATGCGTTTTAACTTTGTTATGCTCAAAGTTTGCAAAATCAATTAAACCAAAGATTATCTTCCGAATAGTGACAATAAAACTTCAGTAAGGGTTTGAGCTGTCACTGAGAAAGAATCATGGCAAAAACAAAAGAAATCAGTTTAGACTTGAGAAAAAGATTTCTTGATGCTCACAAAGCAGAAGGATATACACAGCACAGCGTTTCAGAGTGTCAAGGACTGCAGTGTGAAGTATAATCAAGAAACTCAAAGAGAGCCACACAGTCCAGAAAAAGCCTGGCAGAGGTAGGAAGAGAAAGATTTCAAAGACCCTGGAAAGAAAACTAGTGATAGATGTGTCTAAAGACCCCAGAACAACTGCCAATACACTAGTGAATGACCTAACCAGGTCAGGAATTGAGTCTCAAAGAAGACCATCACTAGAGCCTTGCACAGGAATGGACCAAGAGAAAATCCACTTTTGCAGAAGAAACACCTTCAAGCCAGACTGAAGTATGCTAAGGACAACCTGGTAAAAGATTCTGCATACTCAAAGCATGTCCTTCAGTCAGTTGAGACCAAACTAAAGCTCTTTGGCCATGGTTTCTTGTTTGGAAAAAGAATGGAGAGACATATAACTTAAAGAACACTGTCCCCAAATTGAAACCCAGTGGTGGGTTTCAATATTGGGGATGAACTTGGATGTTTGGAAAAGGTGTGATGAAAATTTCTTGTTCTGTTTAACAGCACTTGGGAAATACTTTTAAAAAGTGAAATTTTCATAGTGGGCTAATAATTTTGTCATCTATTAATTATTTTCGTGTTTTTTTTGTTTGCTTCTTTTATTTAATGAAGCTGCTGCAGTGACTCTATGTGTCCACTTGGTGTCAGTCACACGTCTAGAATCTGATCAGTAAAATGACCTCCATGACTCTGAGGACTTGATCAAGCAATGAATCCCAAATTATCTCCACACTCATTTAGAAGTGATCTGAAGACTGAAGGATGTCTAAATAAAGGCAGTTGGCCCCAGAAAAAGAGTACAGGGGCCATATATGACTCTTGAGAATCTGTGCATTTGTCTGCTATCATAGAAATACGGTAATATTATGTGCAAAAAGGGCATTTTCCTGAATGCAAACACAGAAAAAGGCTTCAAACAGATGAACATTGCTGCTGTGTTACCAGTCTCACTGTCATCTGAGGCCCATGGAGCTGACTAGCTTGTCCAGGCTTGCAGCTCTGCCCCCTGGCCCTTCCTCTCTCCCCTCTCCCCGGCTGCTGCCCCACCTCATGCCTGGCTGGCTGGGCCTCGACCTGGCCTGCCATGTATTTTAGGATCCCTGGGGGGTATTTTGCGTGCTGGAAGCCAAGGTATGCAGGCCACCAGGAGACCAAATGAGGTTGTGTCACTGCGGAGGATCGTCATCCCTCAGTTTAATCGCAGCTGTTTGCGCCTCCATTCTCAGGCCTGTGCTAATGCTGTGGCTGTGTGTGATTTGCTGTCTGAGGCTGCAGCTCTGCTTTTGAATTGAGACGACACTGTATGACTTCATCAGGGCTGTGGTTTCTCATGTTCATTACGGTTGTATTATCCCATTACTTGTGAGAGACTGTTTCGTATTAGTTTTCTAACCAGACCCAGAGTCTAGGATGTCGTAAGTATAAGGTCCTATATTCAGCAAAATGCCTCAAGATCTGTGGGGCTCCTCATTAATGGCAAGTTTAACCCCTGACCCAGGGAACCTGAAAGGGCTCCTTCCTGTGCTCTTTTTCCTCAGGGATGCTCTGAAAATAGTTTTTAAGTCTCTGTGCTAAAAGAAGACCTCCAGACAGCAGAAAGCATAGAAATTAGTATTCCACCAATTTTTTATCATCAATTTATGACTAAACTTATCTGAAGACTTTACAACGAGAGCAGGTGTAGATCATTGCCTTTAATGTACAGTGCTTAACAAATTTATTAGACCACCCTAACCCTAACCAAAGTCAGGTTTATGCCACAGCTGCCCTAAATTAACAGCATTGGTAATTACCAAAATCATTTTTGAATATGTAGAAACTCTTTGAGCAAAATGATGGGTCAGTTCAGTTTGAAATTCCTCATTCCTGTTCAAAACGTTAAACGTGGAGAGCTCACTGAAAATGAAAGAGTCCGCATTAAAGCACCTCATGATGCTGGATGGTCTTTGAGACAAATATGACAGGTGGTCTAATAAATTTGTTAAGCAGTGCATGATTTACTGAGACAACATTGATCTAACATGAGCAAAGACCTTGAAAAAATATAGCATGTATCAGTGGCAAGGGGAAATTTCCTTTTTACAGGCAGAAACCTTAATCAGAACCAGACAGAGGTGGAAATTCCAGCTCTTTTTAGGGATCAGGATCCTTTGTCTCAGCTCTGAAATGGCTCTTTATTTAATAATATTTTGGTTTTGTGAAATCAAGCCAAATCAAGCATTTTTAACCACAAGCTAAGACGCTAGCTGTGCCCTTTTCTCTATTTTTGTTTTTTAAAAGATATTTAAAAATGGTGCCAAATGCTGTTTTGGAGCTAAAAGGCTGACTCTTACTACTGAGCTGAGACAATAAATTTTTTCTACACAGAGCTGCAGTTCCCATCACATTTAGCAAGGCTTGGCAGACATACTGTATATAAAGCCAAGCTTTTTATTTACTTGTGGACTACTATAGTGCACTGCAATTGACAAGGTAGCCTCGACATTACTTGGCCAATCCAATCTAGATGAAGACATTCCAGACCTCCTTTGTATGCAGCCTGAGCTATCAGAAATCAAACAGTTTTTACTACGCATTGTGGCATAGCTGTAGCCTTGCAAAGCAGATGGATACACCCATTTCCTTGTTTTTCACTGGCAAATCCATCTTGTTAAGCTCCCATCTGAACCATTTGGGCCTGGATAGAAAGTGACAGGACCAATCAGCGACGAGGGGCAGTACTTTCAGGCACGGCAGAGCTGTGACGTAAACAAGCAGCAGCAAGAGGCCGGTACAATTATGGCAGAAGAGCTTAGTGTGGACGCTGCTAAAGCATAAGTTTTATCAGAACTTGACAAAAATTCTTCATTGAAAGAAGAACAAAGAACAGCAGCGAGTTGTTTTCTTTTCAAAAACGACAAAAGTCCAGTACTTACATGTCTATAGTCGCCATGTTTCGCGTTATTCCCCGGTAGCTGTGCACGCGCAGCTCGATAGCTGCTACATCACGTGTTTTGTTGCTCTTATTGGCCCATAGAGATATGACAGACAGAACGTTCATCCAATCACACTTCAAGCTTTTTTCAAAGCCTCTGCCTTTTCTCAAACGTTTCCTATTGAAGTAAAGCATTAAGAATCATCAGTGTTAACATGGTGTCTAAACAGGGTCATAAAATGGCTTGTGCATAAAAAAAATCAGCATTTACCACCAACTCATCACAGAACTAATGCTGAACAACTCTCCACAGCAGAAGGAACAGGATTGAAAAACAAAGAAATGACAAATACCGTGACAGCAAAATTTGAATAAATTAAGTTGAAATTGTGTGTGAAAATGAAATTTTAGCAGAGGTGTCAAAAGTATTCACATTCATTACTCAGGTAGAACTAGGGTAGAACTAGGTACTAGGGTTTAAAAAGACTTCTGTAGAAGTTGCAATATCAACTCAAGCTTTTTACTCAAGTAAAAGTGTAAAAGTACTGGTTTTAAAACTACTTCAAGTATAAAGTAAAAGTAATGTAAGGGGAAAAAATGCCATTAAGGACAAAAGCTTAGGCCGTACCACAGGGGCCTGTAGAGCACTACCCCACCTCCCCAAAAACATTTTTCTAAAGCCCATAATGATTATAATGTTATATTAAAATTTGGGATGCACCTGTTTCAGCTGCATTTATGGCCATTGAAAATGAATCCATTTTAGTACAATGCAAATACATTCAAGAACCATATATGTGTACTACCAACCTCCTTGCTGGTGCTTGGTTGGGACATTTCCCTCGAGTTCTCTTGAGTCTCTGCCATGGACATCTTCGTACTAGGCTACATATGTCTGCTTTTACTTTGTTGGAGTGTGACATGATTTGTGTCTTGCGCAGGTGTGATGGATCATGTACAAACCAATAGGATAAGTAAGCTGAAAAATAATTCCTCCAGTAGAGTATAGATACCTAAAATTTCTATTTATGTAAGGTAAAGAAGTATTTGTACTTAGTTACTTCACACCTCTGAATTTTAGGTGTAATAATTGACAGTAAACAAACTTCACATAAACCACATCACAGCCAAAATGTCAAATTCTATTGTAATTCTGTCTGAAAACACACTCCTGTATGTAGTGTACTGTGGGGGGTTAGGGAAACACTCAAATACAGACACAAACTCTATTTCTCGACTGCAAAAGAAAGCCAAAAACCTAATTGCTAGCCTATTAATCCTGAATAAACTAACATTTACTGACTTAATAGAGTACAATAACATACATACAATGAGTAACCCTAAACTGGATAATCACCACATAATATCCAGTGTCAGAATGCGGGAAGTGGGACACAATTGCGGACTCGGGGGGGGGGGGTTCTTAAAGCTATCCCAGAAGGATAGCCACTAAAATCGCAAGCAATATTTGGGAAAGGGAAGGAGGGAACCCAAACTGGTAGCAACCCAAACTAAGAATCTCCCCAACTAAAATAATACTGAGAAAAGAGAACAAAACCACCGCTGCCTAGCAGCTGATTAGAAACAAAGCTCTAAGGGGGAAGAAAAGCTTTCTCCCATGAAACACTATGGTCACCGGAGCAGTGAAAACTAAACAAAAGGACTGGGCAAAGACCTCCAGCACTAATCCACTTCAACTGTTAATTCACAGGTAATATTCTCAGGTAAGTTGTCAGTAATGTTTGTGCTAACTTTCGCTCAAAACACAGGAAAACACAAGGAGATGCGCTCACTAACTCTGAAGGTGAGGTAATGAGTCAGCACAGAGTGCTGCAGCCCAGGTGCTTAAATCAGTTTGCCACACTTGGCCCTCATCAGTGGCAATCAGTCCTCACACACCTGGCACTGCACTGATTGACTCACACTCAGTGAGAGGCCATGCTGAATTCTCACAATCCAGAGGTTGTTTAAAACAAGGGACAGTCAATGCAATCTGAGAAGAACATATTTGAAAAACTGAAGATACAAACAAATGTTATCTAATGTCTGTCAGTTAGAGGGTGCTTTCTGATTGTAGCTTTATCTATGTTAGCTCCTACGATATGTTAGCTACTATGCTACATTAGCTACATAGCTACACTATCTAGAGTTAGTTTTCTAAGTTAGCTCTAGCGACGTGAGCTTTCTCTAAAGTAGCTAAAGCTAATGTAGCCATAATTAACAGACAAACATATTATATGTAGCTTCTTCAGGAGCTTAGCTTTTGCTATGTTAGCCACTTAGCCACACTTACAAAGCTAACAGAGCTAGGTGTGATACGCTTGCTGCAATGTTTTCATCAACCCTACCCTAACCCTAACCCCTAACCCTAACCCTAAATGGAAGTTTAATCTGATTTTATAAAGAAAGTTCTAGCCTGTGTTTCTGTTCTGAGATATATGACGTCTCAGATAACAAGTTTGGTAGAGTGGCTATCAGAGATTAAGTCTGCTGCCTGTCTTCTTGCGTTTACCTTGGAAATTCAGAAATTTCACTTTGACATAAGGGGAGCAAAATATTTGCAACTTTCATAGTAACACTCTCCAATAGACCACTACTGCCTATAACAACTTCAGTAGTATGTGTAATGTATTATTATCACCTTTCTGACCATGTCAAGAAAATGTAGAATTGTAAATGTAGAATTCATCTTAAAAAAAAACTGTTCCATGAGATTGCATCACAGTTTTATGGCACAGTGTACATCTCTAGGATTTGTTGGAATTGTATCAAAATACAACTAACTCTTTCCCATTCCTGGATCTGAGTATCAGCATCTTGTACCTCTGCCTGATGTTTCGTGGCTGCCTCTTTTTCCATGTGGCACAACCATGACAGTGTCGTACAAGGGTCATCAAATAGCAAGCAGGTTAACTATACCAGCAGGTTAACTGCACCACAATAATACCCAACAATTGAAAAATCACTGTTTAGCATTTGGTAAACAAGGTGTGAATTACACTGTTGAAATACCAGTTTGTGTGTGGATGTAGACTGCTTTTTATGAACTAAATCCTTCAAACAGCAGAGGAAAAAAACTGTTAAGCATGAGAGAACCTACAGCCTCTCTTAATGCAGCTCTGCGCCTGTGAAACACCACAACACTTGACTCTTTTTAATTTAGTTTTTGGCTGCAGCTACTGGGGGATTTAGGTTGCCTACAGTGATGAAGGTAATTTTATTTATTTAATTATTTTTTACTTTTTCCATACTTCACCAGGGAGCAAAAGGGTAACCCCCCCCGCTTAAATTGCTGAGGTTTCAACGACTAAATGGGAGCATAAAAGGCTCCACTTCTTAAGTGTACAATGTGAGTCACTACTCTGCTCACATGTAGTCTCATTCATGGACGAAAGAACTGACTTGTTCCTGTTTTTACTCTTGTTACTAAGACAAAGTTTACAACATTTTTTGCTCCTAGGTTCCCATATTGGTTGGGTCAGACATGGAAAGGTCCAAATTGTTGATCCGTTATAACTTTGGGTTAGATAAAGAACAATTTTCCCCATTTGAAACATATTTCATTTTTTTAATTAAAAGTTACTGTCATTAAATGAACTTGGGTGAACTTACAACTTTCAAGGCACTGAGCCTACATCATGTGCAGATTTTTGCCATGCATTTCACTTTTTTAGCCTTCTTTGCAGGTTCGAGTGTTTACTTCAGTCTTTTAGATCTGCTTTTAGAGCTGCTGTGCTGTTGATCTCAATCTCTTAATCTGTCTCATCTGAACAGGTGCTGCAGAATTTCTCTGCTTTCATTTTGCCGTTACTGTTTCTCCGTCAAGATCTGCCTCCCTGAGTGTGTGCAACTATTTGTTTCTGTATCTGTCTGTCTATGTGGTTGTGTTGTGTCTGTGGCTCTTCCTCAGCCTAATGAGGGTTCCTCTCAAAGCTCACACACAAACACACACATACAGCTGTGTTGTTGTAGCTCTCTGACTAGTGAACTGAAGGAGCTGAAGCAACCACAAAGCCCACTTTCACCTTTCTGTTGGCATCCATGACAGTTGATTTTGAAATGTAATGTAGATTTCAAAGAGAGTATATTTCAATTACAGATAAACCTGCTGTCTTTAACACTGCAAAAGGTGATGTTTATTCGTAGTATGTGTCTGTTTTTTTCATGTGTACATGTATGTTTATTGCACCCCAAAGACCTGAGCTGTTCATCATTCCCTGCAGCCCCCTATTTCCCCTCCATCAGTGCGTATTCGCAGCCCAGTGTCAACATGTGGGTTAATGCACTGAACCTTCTAGCCTATTTGTCAGGCAGTGTGGTGCTGAAAGAGTCCCCAGTGAAAGAAAAACCCTCCCTGCTGGTTTCTGCTCTGCCTTTGATGTATGGAGCCCAGGTAGTGCTGCTGCTGAGAGGCTTAATTTCTTGCTTCTTTGCTCCTTCACCTTTTAGTGAGTCTGGATCTCCCAGCAGGCATGCAGAGGATCATGGGTATTGCCGGCACTACAGAAGACTTTTATGAATATAAACTGCCTCACATTTGGCCCATAAAACCAATTTGAATTTTGTGACATATGCTTATTTTCGTTGTGCCAATGTAAGAAACATCTAGCTAAAGCTAAAGCTGAAAGACAGACAAATACTGTAAAAGAGCTTTCTGTTATTTCTGTCCATTGATTCTACTGTAAAAGCAGCTAAATATTTTGTATCATATCATATTGTGTCCAAATATTTCAATTTGTCATTTCTTATCCTATAGCATTTGTCACCTTGTATAATATTTTATATTATGATATTTCATTGCATCGTATCAAATCATATTAAAGTATGTCAAATCATATCGAACCTTGTTTTTGTGTATCAAGTTTAGTGTGTTGTGTTGTCCTCTGTTGTATGTTACGTTACTTTGCGTTAAATTAGGACCCCCTTGAAAATAAGATGCTGCACCTCAGGAGGCTATCCTTGAATAAATTCAAATACAAATACATAACGTTACATTATATTACACTACATAATGCTACCCTATGCCACATTACATTATGTAACGTTATGTAATGTGGCCAATCCATCTAATTTGCAAGGGTAACATCACACTCATTATGTTACAAAACATTACATCATGTTATGTTACGTTACTTTAATTTACACTGTTACATTACGTCATGTTACATTACGTTGCATTATGTTACGTTATGTTATGTTATGTTATGTTACGTTATGTTACGTTATGTTACAAGATGTTAAGTTATGTTATGTTACGTTATGGTACATGCATTACATTATGTTACATTATGTTACACCAAATTTGGTTACGTTACATTATGTAACATTTTGTCACGTTACCTTAGATTACATTATATTATGTGAGATTAGATGGCCAGGATTTATGCCTTGCAAGGGTTACACAATGTTTTTTTACATTAAGTTACTTGACAGCACGATATTTGATGGTATGTTACATTACATTATATTTTGTTATGTTATGCTACCCTTGCAAAGGGGATGGATTGGCCAGATTCCATGTCTGTCATCAAGCATATCGATCTTGTAAAGAAAAAATTTGTTCAAGGTCTAAGAACAGTCCTGACCAATCAGCATTATTTGAGCAAAACAAAGTGGCACCTACAGGCATGCTTTGTTGTTTGTTGTTGGAAGCAGATAGAAATAGCTGCTGCCTGTGTAACATTTAGTTCAGCTATAGTACAGTAGTTTTATCAGCAATGGAGCACATTTCTTTATTAAACAAAGAGCAAAAAACAGCACTTAAAAATTTTCATGATGGAAAAAGAGTTTTTTCCTACTTCCGGCCTGCTTTGTTGTGAGTTTTAATAGTTGGGATTTAGTCATACTGTAAGCCAACATATATTCAGTGGCTGCCGCTGGTGTATTGATTTGCCTGGATGTATAGTATAGCGTTATGTTATGTTATGTTATGTTATGTTATGTTATGTTATGTTACATGCATTACATTACATTACATCAAATTTTGTTATGTTACATTATTTAACATTTTGTTACATTACATTACATTGCATTATATTATGTGAGATTAGCATTAAATACATTATAAAGAACTAACAAGCAGCTTCTTCTTTCTAAAGTTAAACACGTGTTATTGCAGTTTCTCACATGGTATGATTTTTACAACACTTGAGTTGATATTTTCTTTCTTTGGTAAATAAGTAGTCTTAAAGATGTTGTAATGGTTTTCTGCAAGTATTAGTATGTATGTAGCTCTATTTTCTTTCCTGTTTTATGCTAAATGTTTAACAATAAAACTGTATTAATAAGTTGTAAAAGAAAGTTTAGCTACTTCAGACAGAGCAAGACTTTTGCTTACCCTATTTAGAGTCAAATGTAAAGTAAAGCTAACCTGCTGCTTACTGTAGCATTGTACTGAAACAAATGTACTAATGACCTTCTCTCTTAACATTTTAAAGAAGACGAGCCTGCATAGTTTCCAAGTTGTTCCTTTAAACTGGTTATAGTTGTGACTGAATCTGTTGGTGGAGGTGGGTTGGACTCTGTGCTTATTTTTTATTTGCTTTTGCTGTTTTTTCCCCTCTGGGAGTAGACCAAGCCTTTGGCTGGGAATAATTTCTCAGACAGTGAGGGGGCTTTGAGGGTGCACTGTCAAGGACGTCAAGGTGCTGCAGATTTTGTGAAGCAGGAGCGAGGCCCGGCAGTTGAGGCTCGGGGCTCTGCCTGAGGCTGAAGTAGAGACTGGGATACACCCAGGGGGGCAGAGCACAAGGGTTGCTGGTGGTATGTGAGATTGATATGTGGGAACCAGGCACACCTCTCCTGGGCCTCTGCATCGTTCTCCCCCAGGAGGCTCCCAAGCGGTTACAGGAGGTGCAGGGCCCCTCCTGGAACAAGGGAGACTCCTCAGGGTAGCAGATTAGGCCTGAGTGTATATTGTATGGGTGGTGGGTAACACATTTCTGTCAACCAGATTTCTCTTTAGTGTTTTTTTTCCCAGACCGAAACATAACATGTTCTTTCAAATATGCAAATTTATCAAACACTGAAACTGTGACAAAATGTACCCAAAACAACACTAACAACTTTTTGTTTCCAATGAAAAAAATCACAGCCTAGTCACTGTGTATGTGTGTCTGTGTTGATAAAGGTGCAGAATCCTTGGTTGAGGATGTTTGAGAGCAAGGTTTCTTTCAAGGGTAATTTCAACGTCATTTGTCAAATGTTTTGTCCGCTGGGTTGGTATGTCAAGGCTGACCAGATGGTTTTTGATTTATAGTAAATACAAAGGAGTAACATTTTGGCAAAAGTCTTCACCAAGGTTTTCAGGCACATTCTTATTATTGTATATTTTTTATAGATGCTCCTAAAAAATTCAGCCTACACAAGTGAACATTACTAATTCAGTAACAGAGATGAAAAACAGATGGACAATGTACTGGAAAGAAATGCAAATTTTTTTTTGTAAATTCAGCTTATTGTTTTTTTAAAGCAGTTTTCCTGTCCGTATTTTTTGTGTTCTTATTCAGCCTAATCGTGGCTAAACTGTGCTCTCCTCACTGATCATATCCATTGCAGTCCAGATCAACAGACATGCTGTTTGTTTGGTTTTCAGACTTACTGCAGCTCATTGTACTCTACTCTTGATTCTTTTCTTTCTGTTTTCTTCTACCTTGTTAAATGACTGCACATCTAAGAGGGGAAGACAGCAAAGGAATGGCTCACCATTGTGAGCATCTTCTGCAATAACGTGTCTTCTTTAGCCTGTGAAAAAGCTGGAGGATACTGGAAACCAGTGAGACAAAACTTTAAATTCATTTTTCCTCTCATTATTCTCCACTCAATGCCCAATAATGACAAAATGAAAACAGAATTTTTGCAAATTTATGAAAAGCAAAAACTGACATAAGTATTCAGACCCTTTACTCAGTTGTTAGTTGAAGCACCTGTGGCTGCAGTTATACTTTGAAGTCTTTTTTAACATGACACAACGGACTTTGCACACCTGTATTGGGGATTTTATGCCATTCTTTGCAAATCCTCTCAAGCTCAAGCTGTTGGTGGATGTCTTTTTTCAGGTCTCCTCAGAGATGTTTGATAGGGTTCAAGTCAGGGCTCTGTCTGGGCCATCTCTGTACTTTGCTTCATTCAGCTTTACCTCAACCCTGACCATTCCCCAGTCCAAGCTGCTGTCAAACACCCCACAGCATGATGCTGCTACCACCATGCTTTCCTGTAGGGCTTGTATTGGACAGGTGATGAGTGGTGCTTGGTTGCCTCCAGACAAAAGGTTTAGAATTGAGGCCAAAGAGTTCAGTCATGGTTTCATCAGACCAGAGAATCTTGTTTCTTCCAGTCTCAGAGTCCTTTAGGCACTTGTTTGCAAACTCAAAGCGAGCTTTCATGTGTTTTGCACTGAGGAAAGGCTTCCGTTTAGCCACTCTGCCATAAGCAAAGATTGCTTAGGGGCTGCAGGGATGGTTGCCCTTCTGGAACTTTGTCCCATCTCCACACAGCATCTCTGGAGCTTAGTCAGAGTGACCATTGGGTTCTTGGTCACCTCTCTTACTAAGCCTTTTCTCCCCAAATTGCAAAGTTTAGCCGGGTGATCCTTCAGTGCATCAAAACCCTTCTGTAGCCTTCCCCAGATCTCTGCCTTGCAGCAATCCTGTCTCTGAGCTCTGCAGGCAGCTCCTTTGACCTCACAGGTTGGTTTTTATTCTGATATGCATTGTCAGCTGTGAGGCCTTCTATAGAGAGGTGTGTGCCTTCTAAATCATGTCAAATCAACTTAATATAAAACTAATGTACTCCAGTCAAGCTGTGTAAAATGTTACGATATATACCAATGCTGTTAGCTCCTCTGCAAGTCAGCTGTCTTTAGCAGTGTCAGTCCAAGTATGGTGAGAGCAAAGCTTTGCAGGTTTTTTTTGTTTTCTGTGGGATTATTCTCAGTAAATGTCATGCTGGTCTCAGCCACTGCTGCTGCAACACTTGCTGATGATGTTTTCTCTCTTATTTATCCACACACATCTCCACCTATCTGTTATTTACCTGCATATCCCGCCTTCTTTTTCTTTCACAATTTCACCTCCACACATCCCTCCCTCCCCCCTCTGTGTCTCCATCCGTCTCACACTGCAGCACAACAAGAGCAGAAATGTTTCAGCTGAATAAAACATCACAAGACTTTGGGAGGAGGTTGTGAGAAGCCTTGACCTGCAGGCGTAATGCTTTAGCTCAACATTGCAGCATTTATTATTTAACAGTTTAGAGATCTTTTGGCTTAACCCTTCGCACTGCTGCAACTCAGCGGGAGAACTTAAGAAACAAATGCTATGTGTGCTATTGCAAAAGGAGACATTTTTACTGTAAAAAAAGAGGACAAAATAAACTCTTTTCACTCTCTTTTTTTTCTTTTTACTCTGTGACTTTTGATGTTCCACATCAGTTTACTTTATCTGTGATTGATGCTGACAGGTTATAGCCCCGGTCTTCCTGTTGTGTGAGCGCCAGGCAGGTGATAGGGCACTGAAGAACCCTGACAGAGCTATTGATTCATTCAGGGATGCTCAAATACACTAACAATCCTTATCTGCCAGACAGCCCAAACACAGGAAATCCATACAGCTGAACATGAAAGAGAGTGCCTGGGTTGCGATCAAAAGCTAATTTGTAATCATTTTAAAGATTTATGATCAGACTTCTCTGGCTAAAAATACAACAGAACACAATCTGTATTTGGTTTCATGTCCCTCTGTCCCCTTATGCTTGAATCAGCAACTTTGTTAGCCATCAACAAGCTTCTGGCAAACTTGTGGTTAACCACTCTTGGTGGCAGAATGGGAAGACGTTAACCAGATGTACTGGTTTTCTTGCATCTTTTCAAGGCACTCCAAATATTTTCAACGGATTTGAGGTTAGGACTTTCAGAAGACCAGTCTGAAAGCCAAAACTGGGCTTGATTTAGCCAAAACCACTCAATTGCACCCCAGATCTGACTTTTTAGTGAATGGCATTATTTGTCCTGAAGTAATATGAGGTAATCATCCTTCTCCTGTACACCACCCACCATCTGCAGTTTACAAGCTCAACAATCCCAGTGTGACGACGTTTCTACTGTGCTTATGAAAGATGATGTGTTCTCAGGGACTGGCAGTCCCTTGGTGCTACCCAGCGGACCAATCACAAGGCTTGCAGTCTTTGTCATTTCAACACTTAAGCCTTAATCTATTGCACTGAATCTATACTATAGTTACCTATTTAATCATGAATACTACATAGTGTGTTTGCGTTGCTCTGTTAAACTCTGCCCAAATGTAACTTTACAGTGCAACTTTGATCCCAGTTCCTGGTCCCACCTCTGCATTTCCTGCCTGAATATTTTCAGGAAGCCATGGCATCTGAATCCCAGCATACTATGGTATGTTGGAGCTGATAAATGTCAAACAGGAGTTAATTATACTGTACTGACTGCAAAAAGGAAAAAGAAGAGATGTTGGAGTACATAGAAAGTACAACCACTGAATCAGCTGAAGGTTTTTTGCATTTATTTGGCACTGAGGGAGACATATGGATGAGGAAGTGCACACCATATGCCAGAATGTAGACAAGTTGATCAGTTGTGTTGCAGCTTGCAGCCATTTATTTTGTTCAACAGTGCACACATTTGCCAGTAGACTTCTCAGAGACTGGCCTGCCCACAGAATTGGCTTGGCCCCTGATAAACCCTGTGAATGGACCCTCTCCAGGTGTGATTTATTGATGATATCAGTGCATGTGTGTTGAATCATATAGCATTGGAGCTAGCATCCTGGCTAGCACTTACTTAATTTTAGAGCTGAAAAGTATATCAAGCTGTAATTGGTTCCTGATAAAAATATTAATTTGTGCCACTTTTACACCTCTTTTCCCCACATTGTCCCTCATTATGCCCCTTTTTCCACTTTTTGGCCATTTTTGTGTCTCTACAACCCTCTATCATTACTTTATCTGGTCATTTTTTAAACGATCTTGTCTTGGTAAATAAGTTACACCTATATAAAGAAGCTGCTGATTTTCTTAGCCCTGGTTTATTTACTGTTCTGCAGGTTTGACTTCAGCTTTACTGCAGAATTGTATAACTCTGTGAACTAAATGGTTTAACACTTTATTAGTTTATTATCCTCCTCTGTTTCAACTAATGAAATACAAAAAAAAATCTGAAAAAGAATTCCTAAGTATTTAGCTATAAATGTATTGCAACTTTTTGTGCACTGATATCCCACCATATATAGCAGGGTTACTATTTGTCATTTTTCACTCCTGTCCCCAAACATCCTGAGTCTGTCCTGCCCACAGAATGTGCTGAGCCCCTGAAAAACTCAGTAAATTGGTCCACCCATGTTGTGATTAGCTGGTGTGATCAGTAGCAATAGCACTGGCAACCTTTTTAACGATTACCTCATTTTGGAGCTGAAACGTGTGTCAAGCTTTTATTTGGTTCTATTGTTGAAAATAGTTATTCTGTTGTTGAAAAAAAAAAACTTTAAATTTCCTTTCCCCACTTTTTTCCCTTTAACACAACCAAATTTAGCCACTTTCTGGTCAATTTTAACAAATTTTTGTTACTTTGACCCCACTTTTGACACTTCTCACCAAATTTTCCTGCCTGTTTTTGCCTCTTTTAGCCATTTTTGCCTCTTTTTACCCCTTTTAGCCACTATTAACCAATGTTTGCGATGTCTCCCATCATCGACCTTCAACACATTCCTTGCCACTTTCTTTTATGACACCTTTTGACTCATTTTCACCGCAATTTAACTCGTTCACCACTTTGCCCTGCCCATTTCTGCCTCATATAACCCTTCTTTCCTTTTTTTAACCCTAATTTTGTCACTTTCATCAATTTTTGCCACTTTTTTGACCACTTTTTCAACTTCTTAACCAAATTTCACCACTTTTTCCTGCAAACTTTTGCCTCTTTTAACCCTATCTGCCACTTTTAACCAATTTTTGCCTTTTTTCACCCATGTTTGCCCCTTTTGACAATTTTTGTGCATCTTTCATCCCATTTCTGCCTCTTTTTGACCCATTTTCACCATCATTTACACACCTTTCACTGCTTTTTCCTGCCCATTTTTGCCTCCTGGACCCCATTTGACCCTTTTTAAATCCTCGTTCAAAATTTTTATTGTCCATTTTAACTCATTTAGCCATTCTTTGTTTTAATCTATTTTTTTCTCATTTGAAGTTGTCCCAGTTTCTTTAAATGTCCTTTTTTGGCATCCTGACATTTGTAGACATTATGGCTTAGCTGTGCAGTTTAACATTACTTTCCAAAAGGTTTAGTTCAACATATCCACATTGTAAATATTACCAAAAAAGTAATTATCTTTTCGTTTACATTTTGGAAAAGGCTATGTTGCACCACAGCAAAAATACATTTAAAAAAATCATTGTTTGTTGTTTTGATTAGAGTGGTTATTATTCATGTTAAAAATTAAATATGGATATCACAGCTTAACCCAGATTTTTCAGACCTCCGTGGGCCCCCATTTGGCTGGACCCCAGAAAGCTCTTTTCTTTATCTCCTGCTTTGGGTGGCCTTAAGTCCACCACTGCAATAACTTAGAGCAATCTCAGTTTGCATTTTATCCACAGCGTTCTCTGCCTCGATAAGATAGATTGAAAGTTTTATGTTTGGCCCACCCTCTTTTAAATTCTCTCTGAAAAATGTATAAAAGAGGCTTTTTCATTTTTTAGGTTTGTGACAGTCATCCTACCCCTGACAAGTGCTTGTAAACTTAGACCACTTAGAAAAATTTCAACCTAGTCCACACATCAACATTTACAAAATGCAGGGGCATGATCTGGCCGAGACAGCAACATGTTCCCAATCATCACCTGTCTAATCTTAGCCTGCAAGCTTGATGGGATTGGTTATTTTTGCACACACTGTGAATATTTATGTCCTAATTTGGGCTATTTTTCTCTCATGTTTTCAAACTGGGGTTATTTATAGTGACTAGACACTCTGTACCCTCACATAGCTGGCCTCTTTCAGGCATGCAATCATCACACACACTTGCACTCTGTCAAGTAAATGACATTACATTACAATTATTCCAGCTTGCCTAAGTCCAAAGTCACAGTTTGTTTGTTGACTCCCAGACCCCTCACTGAACTTTTACACTCACTCCACTTCCCTGATCCCAAACTTCCCTTCCCCTCTTCTTGTGAGAACATAAACAAACACTGTTTTTATTATTGTCATCTTGGGAGGACAACATGCAACGTGACCCCCCTTGTTCCTCCCGTTCTCAGCATGCACAGCGTTGGCCCCCCAGGGTCAGAGAGCAACACTGTGGTCAGTCAGGCCTGAGTCACAGGATGTTGAAGTAGCATGCCTCAGGGCTGTGGCTTGAAATAGGACTTCGGAAGAGCAAATAGTTAAAGACTTGATGCCTGGCTTCCCCGCTGCTGCTCCTCTGGGATGGATAAGAACAGGCCACATGCAAACACACCCTCAGACCTCTTCATCAAACAACTGACAAGGACTCAGGGCGAGTCCTTCCACTTCAGTCCACAGGGTCAATAACAATAGTAAAAAGGCAGATGGAAGAGGAAACTAATCAAAGCTTCTGGCAGTTTGTTTGGCAGCCATGTTGTTACTAATTTAGTTTGGGGAAGAGACACTTCATGGGGGAAGTAGCTCTGCAGATATTGAGGTAGGTTACAATCAAGGATGGCAGTTACCTCCCTGTAAATGACGGTGTCATGAACGCTGTAATCTCTCTTTGATCCTTTAGGAAGAAGGACTTCTCACCTTGAATGTGGTGTTTGCAACATCCATGATGGCTGGTGTGTGGCTTGGCTGTTTCCTCTGTAAATACTTTTACAATGCTGCTGCATTCAGTCCAAATATCAGGAAGTAAATGTCTTCCCCTCTCTTATTCAGTCTCTGTGTGTCAGAAAGCACAAGTTATGTGCCATATATTCCTCACATTTATTTTGGGGATCATAAAACAAGAAAAACTTTTGATTTTCAGACTTCTATGAAGTATAGCTGTATAAGCTCTATTTTCTTTTTTTAACCTCCTAAGACCCTGTATGTTCATATGAGGACATTATTTTTAGACTTTTATACAAAATAGTTAGTTTTTATTTGGCTTTTTTTTTTTTTTTTTTTTTCAGGCATATTTTCAGGAAATTTGGAATAAGTATTTATTATTTTTGGAATTTGATTTGAATCATGTGGTTTCATAGAAATTTTATGGCATTGTCATGGGAGTTTCGGAAAAAGTTTTGGATGTTTTGGCTATTTTTTCTGGAATATTTTTACACAAAATCATGGAAATTTGGGATATGTTTTTTTTTTTAAATTATGGTTGAATTTAATTAATTTAATTTATGGTTTAATTCATTTAAAATTTCAAGGCATTATTTGAAACAATAATAATAATTCCTGTTCAGAGACAAGGCGGGTTTTTTTTTAGTTTATCAGGTGTTACTTGTTCCAAGTAAGTGGGAGAAACTTAAATTCCAAACAAAAGCTCTCAGAACACCTTAGAGAATTCTAGATTGATGTTAGGAGGAATTATTTTAATTGCTCTGTCGGACATTTATACATTTTAGGGTTTAATCCGCCAATTTCCAAACAATTTCCTGCACAGGTCATAGGTCAAAAAGCACATGTTGTTATTAAATTGCCTGAGTGAAGTGTAAATCATTACTGTATATGTGTCCCACAAATGTTCACAGGTCCAGGCATGTGCTGTGTATAGACTGTGATTTTAACAATCATTTACCACATTAAAATGGGACACAGATGGATAACTCCTTCTATGTATCCTGTATTTATATAATAACACAAACACACTGATCTTTTTCCACAGTGTTTGCTCAGTCCAAAGAAATCTTCCCGCTCTTAAATGCTTTGATATTAATTCTAAAGCATGGATACTCACTCATTTAAACATTTAGATTTTCCAGGCTTAAAGGGATAATAAAATCCTCTGAGCGTTGGTTATGTCCATTCAGGGAGGACACAGAGGGTCATTGTCAGGGGACATGTCGGTGGAATCCTGGGAATTTTTATCAGCTCTGATCTGTTCTCACATGATTCCACATACAGTTAAGGAGAGGGAGCTGAAAATCAAAAACTATGAGGAAAAAAAACATTTATTATGTGCATTTATAATGTGCATAATGTGCTTTTACAGCAAATTACATTGATTTACTCATGAAGATATAACATAAACACAGATGAATGATGACAAGGAAATGTAAGAAAGAGATCTATTGTAACATATTTTGGTGCTGTGAGTTTTCTTTGATGTAATTTAATTTTGAGAAGTTTGGTTTCCATTGATGATAATATCAATGCGTGGATAAGCATTGTTGTTAGCATTGTCCTGACTGATAGTCACCTCATTTTGGAGCTAAAAACTGCCATTATCAGGCTGTTATTAGGTATTGTTATGATCTGATGTAGAAATTATTTATTTGTGCCTCTTATTAAACAATTTTTACAGCTTTTCCACCAAATTTTGCCACTAATACTTGCTACGTTTCACCTCTTTTTGCCCATTTTTGCCACTTAATACCAATTTCTACCACATTATACCACATTTCTACCCCTTCCTCCACTTTTATAATGCCATTTCACCACCTTTGATGCCCATTTTTGACACTTGTGAGCTATTTTTGCCACTTTTTAAACCATTTTGGCCACTTTTTTTTTTTTACATGTTTTGGACACTTCCTGTACCCATTTTACTGCTTTAAACACGTTCTTACATCTTTTAACCCATTTTTGACACTTTTGTGCTGGCTTTGGCCTTTTGGTTGCAGTTATTTAATATGTCTTTCTCCATGTTGTCTTAGTTTTTCATATTTATCTTCTAGAATCCTGGTTATATTTTGAAAAAGGCATTTTAGTTTTCTAACTATTGCTTTTACAACTGTTGTTGTTGCTCAGGTAAAAGATAAACACGGTTATCACAGCTCAACTCTACCACGGTTTTGCTGAGCTCCATGGCCCCCCTATTTGGCTTGGTTCCTGAAAGCTCCCCACTTTTGGGCAGCATTGAGCTCTGCACTACATGTATATATCTGTTTCAATATCAGCATCAGTATCTGTAATGTCTAAAATCATTTGTAAATATTGGCGTATTGAATAACAACATCCATTATTGTGCATCATCAATTGAGTTTTGATTTTAAAAAGTCACGAACGAATTTGGTCAGATTACTTGCATTACCCATCCCCCTTGGTCTGAACCCTGGTTCACTTGGACACAGTGTTAATTTTGGCAGATATTTTTTATTTTAGTCTTTAGACGAAATGTTTTTTAGTTTTAGTCCCATTTTAGTCATTTCTACCCTTTTTAGTTTTAGTCTAGTTTTAGTCATGTTTTACTCAAGACCTTGTAGTCTAGTTTTAGTCCATAAAAAGTCCTCACATTTTAGTCTTTACTTTTAGTCCAAGCATTTATTCTCTTGCCTAAATCTGGTACAAGTCATGGTAGTGTGTTCTATGTACTCTGCCAAACCTGGGATCCCCGCTCTCTACAGCTGAGAGGCAGAATAGATACAGCTGCATTGTTTTTTGATAGATTTACCACCAGTAGAGAAATATCATGGATTTAGATCATCCAACAAAAAATACATTACATTTTAGTCTAGTTTTAGTCATCACAGATCTATTTTTGTTAGTCTAGTTTTTTTCATAGAAAAAAGGCTGTTGACGATTTTTTTGTTGTTGTACATTATCACAGCAATTCTACTCTGTTTCAGAACTAAACACACTAGCCAAAATCTCTTTGGAAAGGTTGTATCATTCCACTTCCAAAACCCTGGAGAGGTCCATTCAACCAGGCACTGGAACAAATAACTGGCTGACTCATCATGCTCCATAGTAGTATAAGCAGCATTAGTTGTAATAACACAACTTCTGGGCATTGTTAATTACAACTGATAAAAGACAAAGAAGAATAATAATCATTTGCAATCCAATAAGGTCTCTGCACTGCTTTCATTCCTTGGATCCTAAATAGCATAAAAACTGCGATAGGCCGACATTATTCACCATCTCATTACCGTCTAATCTGCAGAACATCACTGGACCCAGGGTGTAATTTCAATATACGAACTGGAAATAAGAAAAAAGTGTTAAAGCACCCTAAAATTTTTCTTCTCACTCATAAAGCTTCTGATGATCAGGCAACATGAAAGCTTATAGTTAGGGCTGGCACAGGCATAGACCAGCCTCTTGTTACGCTGCTACAGGCTTAGGCTGCCAGGAGACCTGGCATAACGAGCTTCTGTGGCAAATAAAAGATTGAATGATTGATTGAAATTTGATTTCAGTTGGTCTTTAATTAAGTCATGGTTTAGACATCAATGACTCTCTCCACTGAAAATTTTTCCAAGAAATGTCTGTTTTTCTCTGTCCTGCATGTGTCCATCCACGTGTATGCATTTACGTGTGAAAGGAAGCAACAAAACAACAGTGTCCTCATATTCCCAGTGTGAGGGGAAGCATCTTTGAAGTTGTGCAGCACACACTGTCTTCCTGAAGTCAACACACCTTTTCCCCCTGAGCCCTCACTGTTCGGAGTAGTTGTGACATTGACCTGACCTTGACTGTCCTAATGTATTTACTCTGCCTCTGTCTCTGGATGTGTTGCTCTCGCTGTCACTCTGGCAAATGTGGATAAGGCTGTCAGCGACACATCCTCTCAGGAAGGGCATTTAGGTTCAAGCCTGACATGCAACACTCCACCCCAGTTCCTTATCAATGATAAACTTAATCCTTTAGCCCTGCACATGGCCTCCTGGCCCCATGAACTGCACAACAGTGTGAGAAAAGGGACAAAAAGAGGGGAAGGTGGGAGTATAGGCAGGGGGTAAAGGAAAAGTAGGGAGGGGGAGGGAGAAAACAAAGAAGAAGATACAAAGCTTTGAAAAAGAAAAACAGGGAGAAAGCAGAGACTCAGATTAAATGTGTGCAGAAAAAGGACAGCTGATGCAGGGAAAGAGAGGAGTGGGCCTCAGAGGTGACCTTGACAGTCTAATCTGTTTATAGATAAGTGTGTTGTGTTCCATGTGTGGGAAAACAAGGCTCTCTGGGATGTGTGTGTGACCCAGGGAGGTTAAGTGTCTTACACGCAGGCCAGGGGTGAGCACAAGGGGACACACAGCACACATGATGGAGGCGAGTATAACAAGCGGATGCTGGATCCTCAGTGTCAGGACATCATGACAGAGATAGAGCTGTCTGAAAGAGGAAGTTAAACATTTCCCCTGGAAAAGAACCTGTTCTATGTCTTACTTTATCTTTAAAATGGTTGGAGAATTGGATTGGTCAGCATGACACAAGACCTCAGGAAGTTAGATGTCAGGAACAAGATTACGAGCTCAAAAAGAGATTTCTGTTACATGTTCAGCAACAACAGAGATAATATCATTTAACAACCTCTTTGTTTGATATGAAAATGAAATGAAACCACATCCTCTAAATTATGTAATATTTATTATTCGTTAAAGTCTATTACATTGGTTCCCAACCTGGGTTCCGGATCCCGTTAGGGGAGGCAACAAAGATCTCAAGGTTGCACTGGAGCTTTGTCTGCTTAAACATTGTCAAAATTAGATCTGCCCATATGAACTAAAATGATATTTTTTCCTATGTACATATGTTCTGTTAAGTTATTTGCACTGTCTAATGCATACGACCACTGTAAATCATGTGTGACTTACATTTAACATTCACATGTCAATGATATGTATCCAGACACGATATGCGGTGATACAATGTAATATGATGCGATGCAATATGGTAACAATACAATTGGAAACAATACGATACCATATGATACAATACGTTGCTATACTATTTGCTACGACACCATTTGATACAATAACATACCATACCACTGGACATGATACAACAGGATTTGATACAATGTGATTGGATTAGATTCGATGTGATACACCTTGACACAATATGATAAAATATAATATGGTAGGAAACGATAGAGTACGATCCTGTAGTTTAAGTCTTCCTGTGAAAATGTGCAAAAGAAATGTGTCATTTTTGCAAACAGTTAAATAAAATAATGTGATTTGATTCATTTTGATTTGATAGAATACTCTATTTTTAGTCCTTCCTTGTGAAAGATGTACAAAAGTCTTGGAAAAAGATGCGATATGATACACATATAACATAACATGCAAAAAGGTTAAAGATAAGAGAACACCATGGTGTTATTGCACAACCCATACAGCCTCAAGAAACATTAATCGAAATCTTGATCAAGATGGAAAAAAACAAGTTGACATTCAAGGAGTCTGTATCAAACACCAGACAGTAGAAGATTTCTAGTCATCCCTGTGACCTTCATGGTGGTCTACGTCATATGATCAAGCTTATATTTAACTTGAACAGAGAGATTCCCATACCACAGTCATCCCATCAAAATGACACTCTACAGCACACAGGTGGTCTCAGAGAGGGGGTAGAGGGAGCAGGACAACCCCTGCACAACAACCGGGTACTATAATGTTTGAAAAAACACCTCCAAAGTTCTCGCAAGGATGCCTCTTTGGAAGAAAAACATGATAAAATGCCCTCTTTGGGGCTCCTAAGTAGGCAAAATTTGACCTATCCTCTCTTTGGTGCCCTCTAAATGGGCATAATTTAACAAAAGGCCCTCTTTTTTGCCCTTTACATTGGCATAATTTGTCAAAATGTCCTCTTGCATGCCCTCTGAATGGGCATAATTTAAGAAATCACCCTCTTTTGTGCCCTTGAAATGAACAAAATATCTCAGAACGCTATCCATGGTGCCCACTGATTTGGCAAAATGTGACAAATTCTCTGTTTGGTGCCCTCTAAATGGGCAAATTTTGTAAAAAAACATGTGTGCTAGTGTCCCACAGCATGAAGCAGATGCCCTATTTGTTATTTTCAGCCCCTCAAATATCCTGAATCCGCCAATGCTCCAGCACAACATGACGAAACAAAAAACATGATCTCCTGATCAACACCAAACACCAGCGTAAGAAGTAGTCTCCTCTGTAAACAAGAACACAATTAATCAGCATGGATTACCCAGCTAAACAGGTTATCGCAGCACACTTAGTTAAAAATGTCAATAAACATTACACATAGAAAATATGAGAAAAATCTGTCCTGCATTGTAAAGGCAGTATTGTAAAAGGTGAACACGTACAGGGAATAGTGTCATTTGATTCAAACATAATCAGTTTAATGTGAAACTATGTAAACGCTGTGGTATGTCACGAAAAGGCTTCACACTGTTCAGAAATGTTTGATTCATTCTCTGCAGCTGTGATTAAAGACTTTTATATTAGGAAGGGAAAAATTAAACATCAAATCAATGTTAAGATGCCATTGAAAGGTTTGTAGATGTTTATCCAAACATGATGTAGTTTGACTAGATTTTTAGAAAAAAAATCCCTGCTGCATGCTCCCACCCACACCCACTGCACCTGAACAGGAAGAGGAGTCGATCCTGTTCCACATCACAGACCAGAAAGAGCACAAAAAACAACATAATGTTTTGCATGATTCATCTGAACTTCTTTAAACTTATGAAAAAAGAATTTATTCTCTGTACAAGTTTTCTGAAGATGCACAGAATTATATAACTTCCTTTCTGTGGCTGATGATGTGTTAGACATGTTTTTTTAACTTCCTTTGCTGATGTCACATGTGCACAGAAGCTGTTTTATATATAAGAGGAGTGATGTGCAGTTCCTCCACATGGAGCAGTGCGTGCCCTTTCATTTGGTGTATAAGTGAGTGTATAGTGACCATGTGATGCAGGGAAGACAAAGGATTCAGACAATGAGTTGCATAAACCACTAACACAGGGAGTTATCAGAAGAGGATAATCCAGGAACATCTTGCTTGTGTAAGCTCATGACCCGCTCCTTGGTGGACATGGCTGATCTCATACACACACTCATTCACTGTGGCCCCATGCATACACAAGACACACAGAGGCTGAACGGAGGTTTCCTGCTTCCTGGCTCCCGAGGCAGCCAATTACTGAGCCTTCCACACCAACAAAGGAAAGAGACACTCTCCATTCAAACATATTAATCCCTCCATTTACAGGCTGCAGCAGAGGCCACTGCAGAGAGGACGAGCAGGAGTTTGTGTGTAAGTAAGAAAAAAAGGCATAAAATGTAGCTGCAGTTAATGTTGCAGAAGTTTATGACGTAAGGCAGGAGGAACGTTCACTTACATTGATTTTTCCACAGAATACACCTCCCTACTGCTTTGTTGATGAAGCTGATGCCAATTTAACACACTTATCTTGTGTTTGATTCTTGGTTACAGTTGCAAAACCTTGCCAGACCTGAAGAAACAAAAGAGATCCTGGTTAAAGGGGATTTGGATGCGTCAATGCTGCTGTCAATGATTGCTAATCCTGCAGCTTGTTTCTAAACTGTCAAACCTCAACTATCTTAGTGCCATTTGCTTTTCTGCATACACTGATGTCTGGATAAACTTCCAAATACAGGGCGAAAACATCCACATTTCTGCCACAGAGCCTGAAAAGAAGTGTCGACATGTCTTTAATGCCCGTCAGTGACTTTAATAAACCCTGTAGGGGAAATAAATTGTTTGGGAACCCTTTAAAAGCCAGGTTTGATGATCAATTCTTCATTTGGAGTCATTAAACAAAAGCAAGTGTACCTAATACTTCCCACAACCTTACATGACTGCTTCTGACACCACCACAATATGTTTGTATGACATCCTGAAGCTCCATATGCTTTCTTTTGCGGTCAGATTTAATCCTGTTTATTCACAACATTACATGCCTTTGTCCCGGTTTGACATTTGGAGTAAGTGAATTGCTTAAGTTATTTTTAGTGCCACCTACTGAAATGAATTCATAGTACAACAGAGCTGGGAGCAGGACTGTAGTGCTTCACAAGTGCTGCATGTGTGGAGTCATAACAGCACTCTAGGTAGGTTAGTGGGATAAAAAGCCATTCACTTGACATCCTCTACTCCCACTGAAAAAGAAAGAAATCTACGTTGTAGCTGAGGGAAAGCGGGAAAAAGAATAGTTACAAAAAGAAAGACTGTGTGTATGTTTCTACTTTAAAGAGATCTGTTTTGACTAGATTCCACAGCCCTGAGTCCTTCAGACCTGTGACATTTAATCTCACTAAGACCTAATTTACTCTGTTCACTGGGTAACAACATTCCTCACTTTAACAACAAGCCTGCTGCATGAGCTCTCAGCAGAGTGGAGCAGTATATGCACATCCAAGCAAACAAACCCACCCTCTATGAGATAAACAAAAGGCCAATGTTTATCACTTTTAAAATATTTTCTAGATCCATTGTTGACATTGCAAGATTCAAGATCCTGTAAGTCGGAAGAACATCAGTTATTTTGTGATGTCTGGTTCCATCAATAGGACAGGTTTAGTATGAGGATATTTGTTATGCAAATCAGAGAGAACTATGTGTACCTTTCTTACTGCCGTCAGGTATCTTACTTCCTGGCTGCATGGCCAAAGAAGTGTTTACACTGCTCAATGACACAGAGCAACTTTGTTTTGACCGTAAATCTCTCTTTTCTGTATCAATGACCATGGAAAACTCTTAGTCTGACAAAACATATGCCACAAATCTTAGCTGTAAATGCATGTATATACATTAATTCATTCTTTGCACATGTAGTCTCTTGCACACAAGGCAGTCTTTCATTTATGTCATAAATGGTAGCATTATCTTTTTAAAAATATTGGTATCAAAGCTGCAAATGCCTGAAATGAAAGACTTTTTAAAGACTTTGATACTTTTCGAGTTCTTCAATTTTCTGTCTCTGCTATTTCAATTATCAGTAGTACATACAGAACAAAAAATACCCACTGTACTACTTTAAGTTAATCGAAAAGGAATAACTCCATCAAAAGAGACAGGTAAAATATTTCACACAGTCTAAAACAGTGGTTCAGGACCCAAAAGGGTGTCGCAGAAGTCTTTCCAGGAAAAAAGTGGCAGAAATTCTATAAACTGAACATAGGGTAAATTTATAAAAAAAAAAAATTCTAGGTTTTCCTATGATTACAAGTAAATTTCAGTATTTGTCTCAATGTTTCTACTCATTTGTCTCCTTTTCTTTGGATATTGCTTCTGGTTTTCCCAATATAACAAGGAAAGTCTTTAGGAAAATACTAAATTTTCTATGATATCAGAAAAATTGAGTAGAATAAGATGTATGCATGTGTTTTCTTCTGTAATGATGTTCTTTTAAACATGTTTATTTTGTCTTCTCTCTTTGCTCCATATGTTTTTTTCACTTAGGGTCCAAAATTTTTATTAAATAAATTTGAGTGGTTGAATATTTTTAAAAACCTTGGTTGTGACATCTCTTAAGGTGGTTTTGGTGGGCCCTGATGCCTGACCGGTTGAGAACCACTGATCTAAATTGCAATTAATTCTGGCAATATTTCAGTACCAATATGTTGCTCATGTTTTTAATGCAATTTAAACAATGTGCAGGATTTTTCCTTCAATTTTTGATGATTGTAAACAAGAAAACTGATAAAGCCGCAGTACCAAGGCAGGTATCCATATTGTTATTTACCAGTGTCATATCACGGTTTAAAATTCTGGTTTATCATAACAACTATACCTAAAACCATCACCAAAGTTGTTAAAGCTGTGAAGCTGAGCCAGTCAAAGGAGAAAAGAAACTACTCCCCCCTTTGTGTGTCATATTAAGACACATATGATAGAGTAGGATTTCAGTTTCCAGGATATGTACAGCATCTGTTATTCACTGACTTGACTGTTAAATTAATGGAGTTTGTTTCCTATAGCCTCGTAGGCATTGTCATGGCTTTATATCATTTATGTTATCAAAACAACACATAATAAAGCTGTCTGATATTGACAAGATAATATTTGCCACAAAATATTTCTGCAGGGCCACCAGCTAAACGGTTGTTACAAAACAGTCCACCTTGGTAAGTAATTACTAGACAATATATTTTAACAGGTGATTGTCCTTATCAACACGTATATTTCTCACAGGAAGGCTGTAACTCGACGTTTCGATTTTCACCAACACATCTATCGAATATTTGATTCAAATACAGCTTTTAGGAGGTGGTGATGTCTATTCACCTTCCCCCCTCCCCGACAAAGAGCACCGGTGTTCTGACACCAACGGCAGCGCCGCTTCAGACAGTCCAGATCCGGACTGTGCTCGTGCACTCACTGGGGATCCACTCCGTGTTTTTCCTCCCACCACATTTGGCCCAGCTGAGCTGACTTGTTTACTGGAGAGACTAGCAGAAAGGAGAGACGGAAAGAGGGGGAACCTGAGAGAGAGCAATCGCTAAACGGAACGGGAATCCAAGTTTTACACTTAACCCGTCTTTTTAAGTACAATTTGTTTGTTTACCTCGTTGTTTTTGTCTACTGGAGACGGGGTACTGACTTTCTGTACGCGTGTGTGCTCTTTTCTTTTATTTCTAACTCTACCGCCGACACTAAAACCTCGTTTGTTTTGGATTAGCTAGCTAACGTTAGCTGTTTTTCCCCGTCGGCTAACGTTAATCTGAGAAAAAGAAACGGGCGGCATGGTAGAGAGTTTTCTCACTTCAAAGCAGCGTGCGGGTCAAATAGAGCCGCTATCTTGTCGTATTTTCCTCACACATTGGATGGAAAATAAGTAGCGTTTGGCTCCCAAGTTTTCCTTCTTTATTTTCTCTCTCCTGTTCGTCGTTTTATGGGTGTTCATTCGTTTGCGGCGTGGTGGTCAGCGGGGGTGAAGGAGTTCAGAGGAAGGTCGTAGTAGAGAGAAAGCTGTGTCGCTGCACGTTTTTCCTGCACGTAGCTGCTCGGAGGAGTTTCCTGGGATGTGCTCCCATCTATCTTAAAAAGAGCGAGCTTCTGAGAAGATACACGCAAACTGTGGGATTTATAAAAACCTGTGGACTTCGAAGGACAGAGCGCAAATACTGCTTGACTCTTCCAAGCGATATCCATAATAACTTCAGTCTATGCCCGCTGCAAGAGGAGTCAGTTTTTGACACCTTTTATATGGAAAATACTTAACAGCAGTTATTTTGAATCGCCTCTTCCCTCACTGAAACAGTGCAGAAAAATGAGCCCGGGGCCAGTGGACCTCCATACTAGCCCCATCTGTGTGGGATATTAATAATAACACTGTTATTTCTGTCTTAAATCAGTGGAGTACCAAAATCAAACAGATGAACGTGGACTGTCGCCTTCACTTATGGAAAATGAAGATCTTTACTCGCACATGTGTCGCCAGAACCCAAGATCACATTATTTAGTGGTCTGCATTTTTTCCAGGGCTCACGTACATCACAAACTTGGCTGGGAGGATTCTCCTAATTTTTTACCAACTCCCCCCGAATCACGGGGGGCAACACTGAATCAGTTGGCCATCAGTTGAACCTTAAATTGGAAAAGTTTTCTTTAATATCTTTTTATATTCAAACGCCTTTTTTTAAAATAAACATTTCTTCCTGGAGATTGGAGTTTTTTACTGAAAAGCTTCAAGAGGAGAGCACAACTTACTCTCAACTCAAAATGAGACGGTGGACGATAAAGCTGCGAGCACAAATTGTGTTTTTTATCATCTGCACCTGCATTATCTGCCAGTGTGGACTGATAAACGGAGAAAGTAAGTACCCATTTTCTTCTTAAACTGTTGCTTTATGTTTGTCATGGCACATGTGACCCCCCACCCCATAGCTCCAGACACTTTATTTTTATTTAGCTTAATATTAACAAAATAGTTTGAACATGCTGAAATAGAACGTTTCCAATCATTTGTTTACAAATTACAGTTATGCACAAGAAATTTAAAGTGTATTGTAGAGGTATCATGAGAGGATGAACTAACTTTTATTTTAATATCCCCCAAAAAATCAATGACTTTTATAATTTGGGTTGTTATTTTTTTTTTAATGAGAAAATATGAACGACTTTTCTTTCCTGGTTGAGTGATATGGGTAATGTCGGAGCTCTCAAAATGAGCAGATAATTAAATACTTTATAATAAATTAAAATGATAATTACAGTCACGGGACCTTTTTCCTTCGTTCCCGCGCATGCGTGATATTTATACGTGGTCTAATTAAGGGTCTAGTAATCTCAATTGTCGCGTATGCGTGGCCGCGCTAATAATTGATATTTCTTCGTGACGTTTTCGTGTTATTTCTCCGCCCCCTCGCGCTGTCTCTTAAAGGTACATATTTTAGCGGCCTGTGTTGGATGAGCCAGCCTCAGGGCCAGATTAGTCGCTGTAACTGGACGAGTGTGGTCTGCTGCAGTGAGTCTAAACTGGGAGTAGCAGGATTGGCCCTGTGAGCGCAGCTAGGCCTCTCATGGCGACACACACACACACCGCAAACAATATTCACAGACGCGCGCGCACACGACGCTGCTGTGGCAGGAACGTAAACAAATTAACCGCCGACGCTAAGAAGTCTCTTTATAGGTGTTGGATTAGCCTACATTGCTCTTTAGCTCCAGATTGGGACAGTGCATGGGCGTCTTCCACGCTGGAGTATGTCTGTCCTGCGTGGTGTTATTTTTAATCATTGAAATTAACGTTTATAATAAGAGTAATAAAAAAAACAACGTAAAGCCTAATCCATAGAGTGAGACGAAGGGCTGAAGATAAACATCCCACTGTAAAACGCTCAATAATCTCGTATTTACAGTATGCAGTAATCTGTTCAAACGCAGTGTGTTTTCTCTTGCTGCTATTCAGACTGCTGTTGCATTCTAGTACTTATATTTTGAAGGGATTTCTTTCGTTGCGGACTGACTCCACATTCATACCCTGATAGATCTCCCCTGATAATTTTGATATTAATCCATTTGGACAGAATTGTATCATTATTGATTTTTTTCACCTGTACAAATCATATTCAAGTTGATCTTAATAAGATTATCCTTTCATTCACAATTTTATCTGGGAATTTGATAGTTGTGTAGAGCTAAATAAATAAGGACAGCTGACTTTGTTGCTTAAAATAGATCACCCACTTGACCATGTGACAATTATAAGTTACTATTACTGTGTTTTCTCAATGTGAATGAATGGTAGTCTCAATGGAACACATTCATTCTTGATCAAGAATGACTGGAATTACATATTTGGAATAAATACACATGTTGCTTGTTTGTTAGTGGTTCAACCTTTGGCCTATTTTTCCTGCTATTGTGATTTGCATAAAGTGCTTGTTAGACAAAGCCCAGGAAGTATTAAACCTAGCACTTTAGAGAAAAAAATAGCTTTTATATAAAAATTAACTACATGAAATCATCCAGAGTACTGTTTGACATTTCTTTTTGACAAATTTAAAAATATTTTGCATATTTAGATGTTGTGTGGTATTATATAAATGGCTCCCAATGGCCAGGTTCAAAGGAAATGTTCTCGCTACTTTACACAGGTCATGCATGCAGACAGAACAGAGGCCCATGAAAGGGGGTCTTATGAGACAGGGCTGTTGGTACCCCTCCTTCCTCCTCTTTTTTTTCTTCTTTCTCTCCCTCTGTCTCTCTCATAGGGAGTGGGGTACATGTCATTGGCTGTTTCTGGTTCCTGATTTACTCAATTCTCTTGGAAGTGACCATATTTGGCACTCCTGAGATGTTTACTCTTCAGAGTGAAGTTGGAGGGGGGCAACAACAGAAATACTTAAAGTATTTAATTCTGAATCAACATGCTGTTGTCTGGCATCTCAATGTAAGCCATTGGAAAGAGGAAGTAGTATTGATGCATAAACCATGCTGCAGCTGTGATATGCTGACTTTACTCTCGGGAATGTAGAATGTGATAAAGCTGCTCTTTTTGCAGGCTGTTGTTAGTTGATTTTGATTGGTCTGTTTGTCATAGTTATCAGCAAACCATTTTCTGAAGTAACCACTGAGCTGTCTCCCAGTCTTAACTCGCAAAAAAACAAGTTGTGCAACTGGGGGTCTTGCCCCCTTCTTGTTCCTCTCATGCTTGTAAGCACAGCTCTGTTGGAAAGAGTAGTGTGTATGTGTGTTCATATGATTTGTTCTATATGTTTTCCACTGTGGCACCTAGAGCACCATGCCTGAACTATCTCTTAATCAGATGGTTCGATTCAAATGACTCCATCTCTCTCCTTTATTTAGGAATAAAAGTCTAGCAGGTGTGTTTTTGAGTTTACTTGTTAAATTCAGGGGCAGACGTGTGTATTTGTTTGTAGTCCTCTTAGATACTCAGGCTCTCTTTAGTGAAGTGCACAGTGACATTTCCCAACAATGCTGTGCATGCTGTGGAATGTGTTTGAAGTGGCCCACCATGTAGGTGCCTGTAAGTGTGTGTATGTGTGTGTACATGTATTTCAGTATGCACCCCAGCCACCCTGTGCTCTCTGCAGGATCTCATCTCTCAGCTCGTGACCTGCCCACTTCCGGGCAATGTATGTTTTCTGTGTATCTGTGTGTGTGTGTGTCCGGAGGAGGTGGTCATGCATGAGAACAGTGTGTACTAAAGCAGCATGCCCAAAGCGAGCTGCCTTTTAGCTCTGGCCCTGTTTGCCCTGGGTGGCCTCCTTGACCAACCGCACACCCAGTTTATCAAATGTACTAATTGCTTGTTGTTTGGTGTTTTTTAATGGAATCAGCAAGCATTAAAGCATGTGTCCTAAATACAAAAACAAGCACTAACATTTCTCAGAGATTGAGATAACTAGGGATGCATGATGATGGATTTTTTGCTGGATTATCCAATATGCCATTGTTTACAAATTCATTTTTGCTGATACTGATATTGATACTGATATATGACCTAAAACTTCAGCTCTCTAAACACACTTTAAAGTTGTAATACATGCTAACAAACAAACTTCAGTCCTTAAAACACATGTAAAAGTTTAAGGAATGAGGAAGAACAAAGAAAAAGACTTATGCTGACCTTGTAAATATCTGTAGAAATGTTCATATCCAATAACATGCCTGTAATGTCTGCAACCCTGAAGATAACGTATTGAATCAGTTTTCTGTTGGATTGACTGACAAAAACTCTAAGGAATCCAGTGAAATCAGCAAATCCTGACACCAAATCAAATACCCATTGTGCTTGGAAAATCCATAGAGTTGTCAGTTATAACACATTTTTTTTCTTTTTATGGCCATTGAATGACATTTAACAATTATTTATGATACTCATCATTCGTAGTCTCTTGATGATGCCGCTGAGTCTGGGTTTCACAAATGAACACAACTTGATGTAGACAAAATCAAGATATTACTCATGTCATGTCACACATTGGGGCCACAATAATTCCCTGTGCTGTTTGTGATTCTGTTTCTCATTTACTTCAATAATGTTTTTTGTCTTTTTTTCTCATAACTGTTCATTTAAACGCCCTTTTACATTTGTCTACTGGGATACATACATAGTAGTGGGTTCCACAATGTATCTACACTGCTGATTGCAGATTGCTGTTGTAAGTTTCTGTAGTTTGTGTTCACGGTCTTCAGACAATGGGGGTCATGAACTGAGGCTCCGGCAGCTGCGCGTTTCATTTCGACTCCCATCCAGGAAGACGATATGTACTGCTAAAGGAAATAAACTGTTAGGGTGCCTTCCTAAATGCTTCCTCTTCTTTACTGATCTTTCCAAGTATCCCTTTCAACTTCTTGTATCTTGCAAGTACTTTTTTGAGTCTGTTTGCATTCACCTGGAAGTTTACTCTGACCTCACAATTCATAGCCTATAAGTAAATATATTGCTGTAGCTTGTTTGCTTGCATGATTAGCCTATGAAAAGTAGGTACAATTATTATTATTATTGATAATAAAGCCTAATAAAGTTTGGACATTTCCTCAACCTTTTCAGCAATCAGTTCTTATCCAAATGTTACCTTAAGCAAGGGTTTTCAAACTCAGCCTCTGACCCCTCAACAGCCTAAAAGACATCTTTACATATTAATTTACTGTAAGAAATGCTTGAAGCATAACACAAAAACTCTCCAGCACTGAGTAGACATACTAAATTTATAGTACAAAGGTGATGTCTGTGTGCATCTGGAATGAGCAGCAGACCTCTGCAAACTTGCATTTTAAGGATTTTTAAATACATTACCTTTCAGCATAAATTTCCTCTTATGACTATGGTTTTATTACAATTTGAACTCATTTCAAGTATATACTTTTGCAGTAATTGATAAAAAACAAAAACGATATCTTGCATTGCTACTGGCGGAAGGTCTGGACTGCAGGCAGGGCAATTCAGCACCTGGACTTCTACTGTGAGGCCATGCTGTTGTGATGGATGCGGTGTGTAGTATAATGTTATCTTGCTGAAATAAGACCTGAAAGAGATGTTCTTTGGGTGGGACCATACAGTATATTGCTCTTAAACTTCTATACACTTTTCAGCATTAATAGTGCTTTTCTAGATATGTAAGCTGTCCATGCCACTACTGCAACCCCATACCATCAGAGATGCAGGCTTTTGAAGGGAGTGCTGATAACAAGCTTGATGGTCCCTCTCCTCTTTAGTCTGCAGGACACTGTGTCTGTGATTTTTAAAAATGATTTTAAGATTTTGATTAATCTGACCACAGAACAGTTTTCCATTTTGCCTTAGTCCATTTTGAATTACCTTTGGCTCATTGGATCGTGGCTTTAACTTGCATTTGTGGATGGCACAACAAACTGTGTTGACTGACAATGATTTCTGGAAGTGTTCCTGAGCTCATGCAGTGATTTCAAGTACAGAATCATGTCTGTTTTTAATGCAATGCCACCCAAGCCCGAAGATCACAATTATCCAGTACTGACCTTTGGCCTTGTCCACTGTGCACAGAGACTTCTCTGGATTCTCTGAGGCCTGTTTGGTTTTTAAAAAGTTTTCTGTAAACACGGTACCATTTCAAGAAGTGCTCATGTAAGCATGAAACCATCCAAAATGACTGAAAATGCTATAGCATATTTGCCAGGCATGTAAGTGGTGCTGTAAAGTGGTCAGGGAAATGCACCAGAAACAGCAAAGAAGATTATGGAGCTAGTGCACACAAAACTTTCTCATGGTCACCCTTCTGTTTGCACGCCACATTGGATCTAATAGCATGTGGTGTATGATGTTCTCCATGACCATTTGTTGCTCATGGTAATGTAGGAGCAGAGGACACAAACACAGTCATGTAATCTGCCATGTTGTTGCTAGCCAGATTGGCGCATGCGGATTAAGCAGGCTATGATCTAATCCTTTCAGGAAAAATGCACTTTGTCATATACAGGGAGGTGAAATGGTTGACATATACAGATTTGTTCCCTCTGGGACTCTGTTTCAAAAAGTAGCGTTTTCGGGCTCCCAAACGTCGGTTCCGTGGGATGAAATGCCAATCAGGATAAGGTACTTAAACTCGTCCCCGTGTGGATGTCCCCTGAATCTTATGTTGATGTTAGGTACTGTAGATGGTGGGGTATTCTCTGCTTTATGATGTCTTTTTTTCCATTAGATTTCTGTTTTTAAGGTTTTTCCGAATACTTAACAACTCAAGTTGTTAGTGCCCATGACTATGTTTACTTCACTGCTTTACTGAAGCATACATTCTAAATGTTATAACAGAATGATTGAAGCAATTCGTGCATTTAAATCGCCCACCTCCCAAGCTTAACATATAATGTATTGTCAGTTTCTTTTTCCCATAATTTGGAGCTATTTGAACCGGTCTATTCACTGTAGTCTCAATCCAGTCTAAACAGGATGACTTGTCACAATTTCAAATTAGCAAGTCTAAGAACTCTACTCTATGTCAGGCTGAATGTGTGCATCGGTTTTTACAGTTCTGTGATGAACAAGGCTTGGTTTTCAATGCTGTGCCAAGTCTTTGCCTTGCTCTCTGACTCCCATTCCTAGATAGAGAACTGTTTAAGTAAACGTCTGCTCACTGCACAGAAATGTGGCCGAGTTGGGAGGGGATAGATGGGGTACAGGGATCACACACACACAGACTCCCAAACATACACAAAGACAAACACACAGAGAGCGCTGTTACGCCATGCTGCAACAATCTGATTTGATAGTCCTTGTTGCTGTTTGGATCTGCCCTATTTTAACATTTGGTGACTTCACACAGGAAAATCCAAGCTGAGCTTTCTCTGTAATGCATGGATCAGCGAAAGGATCTTTTCTGGAGCCTGTTGCAGGCATGAGGAGACACTAAAGCTGAGGCCAAGTGCATGTCTGAATTGAAGGTAGTTTAAAATGTATCTTTTTGTCATTATTTAAGAGTTCCACTTTCAGCAACTTGACATTCTTGATAATCCAAATCAAGCCTTTCTTTGGCTGCGTTATGTGCTATAACCTATATACAAAAGGACTGCCCACAGTTATTTTTTACCCTTTCATAGTAGAAGAGTGTTAGAAAATAGCGGAAATATCTTTGGCAGAAGTGACGTAAAGTGTGTGGCTTGATTGCCGGTATCTTAAACAGCACAAGATATATAAATGTTTTTTCTCTCATTTAGGCATTTCAGCAGACTGCAGACTTCTTACATAAGCAGAAAACTTTTTTAACGGTGTTTCCAGATGGATCAACGTAAGTGTGAGAGAGGAGAGCTTAAGTGGTTTATGTCACATCATGGGAATCTGTATCCGAGCTCTTGCGGTAACAGACCATGCCATAATTTAAAGGTCACACTTTGAGCAGTTAACGTGCCCATCTCTGCCGGACACTGATCCTCTCTCTTTAGAGTGGCCTTTCTGTTTTAACCCCACTCTTTAACCAAAGCTTCTGGGAGAGTCAGTCTGTTGTACAAGGAAATGTGAAAAAACAGCTTCATGTTTGCAATGTGACAGAGATAGGATTCAGTAAATCTGAGAAGCTCAGCATGATGTGAGATGAATCGTCTGATTAGAAACCTTATAAATAAGGAGATCTTCAACTTTTGTCTGGGATTAAGTGTATTCTTTTCAAGTCGCAGTATCAAATGAAGGCATTTCATTTTCAGTACATTTATATTTGATTTTATTTCACAAATTTGATTCATTGAGAAAAGTGAAGTTTTGTTGCCTTAACAATTAAGCAGATAGTCTCAGCGTGCTTAGTTGTTTGCATTGCTATGCAAGTGCATGACTTCTTGCAAATGACACCCTCTCTGTATCTCTATCATGTGTCCAAGTGTGTAAGTGCAGTAGGATGTGTGTGTGTTATGAGTTTGTAGGGTTTGAGTGGCTGTGTAACTGAGCCTGATGGGTTAAATTTATTTTGAGGACTGTCATATGACTGAGAAGTGGCCATTTGACATATTGCCAGGTCAGTCTCCAAGCAGTTAATTACACACACACACACCCCCACACCCACACCCCCCCACCACACACACAGGATCATAGCATTTATTAGTGCAGGGTTTCCACTACATGTAATTGATTGTGGCACACCAACACGCCAAAATAGGAGCCGCCATGCCTTCAGAATTATGATCTTGTTTTTTTTCAGATGTTAAAAATGTAAATTATATTGTATGAATGGATCCATAAAAACATATAGTCTATACTTGCGCACATTTACTTACCATAATAAGTAAAATGGTAATCATGAAATGTGACACTGCTCTGCAAGCAACTTAATTTTGAAAAACGAACACCGATGTTTCAACTTCCGGTCTGTCGTCACACACCGACGGCTGATAAACTTTACTTTCGCTTAGTTTAGCACTTCCCTGATTATAATCCGATGATTACCAGCAAATGTAAGTAGATATATTCATCATCAACCATGTCTCATGATGTAGGTGAGACACTAGCGATCTAAAAATAGCTTTTTGTTGTAAAAACTCCGGGTTTAGGCAAAGCCTTCCCCTAAAGTTTCAAAAAATCCTGGAGGAAACCCTGTAGTGTTATTGAAGGAAGGAATGGGTGGATTAAAGACTCAAATTATTGGAATGTCAGCTGCAGATGATGAATATGATGTGGAAATTAATCATGGATATTGTCTGTATATTTCAAATTGATATCCACGCTGTGATTGTCAGATAAGGCAGCTGCTATTAGTAATCAATCAATGCAAGTTGAATCAGTCAAATGTATTGAAAGAGTTGTGCACTACGAAAGAAGATGCAGACTTCAACTTAAAGCAGCCAGCTTCAAATGCACCTGTATATGCTATACACCTAATGGTCATTGCTAGTGCTAGTGCTTCTTTTAATTCCAGGTTGTATGTCGCCCTTTTTATGCGGGCGGTTCCTTTCCTCTCTCATTCACTCATTCTCCCTCCCTCTCTACATTATGTTCAGGGGTAAGAGGGTTCACTCTTATCCACTGATTTGTTTTTCTTTCACACTGCAGATGCACACACAGCCTGCAGACCTGTCTTCTACACACACACACACACACACACACACCCACACACACACACACACTTGCTAATCCTGCTCTGCTCTCTATGCCTTGGGAAAGCCTTCTCTTTCAAATCTCTTAAAGGTGTGAACTCCATCTATTTGACACCTCTCTCTCCTCCTTTTTTTGTCTGCTCCTCTCTTATTTGTCCCACTCACTCCAGCTGGGCTTAAGTGATGCTTAACACATGTACACCGGCATGATGTGAACAACAGCAGCCGGCCACACTGACGTGTCTGGCTATGCTGTGTTTGTCACGTCGGGTCTGTTTTTCCTTTTTATGAGCACTTGTGCTATATGTGAAATCTAATGATGTATTTATCTGGTGGTGTTGGGGGGGGGGGGGGGGGCTGTTTCTGTCCTGATGAACTAGCTTTAGACAGGTTACTATGGTGACAGCACTAGCTGTGCTGGCAGTAAGCTAGAGTGCGCTCCTCACCTTCCCTGTATAAATACATGTCTGGCCCATCTGCATTGAGATCACAATAAAACCATACGTTATATATGTTTGAAAATTGGTTGATTACTTTTCCAGTTGCCATAATAAAGATAATGAGACAGTTGGGGATTTTAGTTTCACCTGTGGAGAGCTCTTTATTTGTTTTATACTCTTAACATTTTATAAAAACTGGTGTCAGTGCACTTAATTTTGACTTATCTTACCCCAGTCAGCAATAAGAGAGAATAAATAAGCTGTCCTCTACAGCTTGGGTCTGTTTTAGACACACAATTTACACCTTTGTCATTGAACAGTTATGTTACTAATGATAACACAAAAGATTTTTTTTTTTTTTTTTTTTAAACATGAGTATGAAACAGTGGCATTTTTTAATCTGAAACAGCCTATTTGGTGTCCCAGATAGTGATGTCATATTACAGTACAACATCACAAAAGAAATGGAATAGTGGAAGAAAGTAAAAAAACTGAATTTTATCCAGAATTTTTCCTGACAGCTCATGTTAAATGCATACAACTTCTACATTAAGTCGGGTAATCAGTCTGGAGTTTCATAACTCAGACCAGCCCACTTCAGCTCACAACCTTTCACCAAAGTAGCAAAGAATAAAACAAATAAAAATCAAAATTTTTATTTCATAGTTTGGACTGTTTCATTATTATACCACTCAATTTCTAAGTACAGGTTTTATAGTTGTATTAATCTTTTGTTGTTTTAAAAGTCTTCCCTTCACAAAAACCTTTTTTCCCCCAATCTTTTATTAGTCAAGTAGTAGTAATTTTATTTACATATGTCTTTTTTTTTATTAACATTGACATCCTACTTTTCCATTCTCATGGCTTGTTCTTATTAGTGGTGATGACTCTTCTTTCATCACCTGCAGAGGTGATTTTTAACTCTTAGTTCTTGTAACACAGCTACTATTTGCTTAGAGTTCATTTGTGTTGTCTACTTATACGTTGTTGTATAGGCCACAAAATCATACAGTTCATTGATTTGATTCATAAACTTGGACAGTGGTTGGCACAGTTTATGCGTGTTATGTGTTGAACACCTGGTTCTGCTAATTTACCTGTGTCATCTGTGTAACCTGGCACATTTACATCAAAAATAACTTTGCATAAGTGTCTAGCACTCTGTTTTTTAGTCTCACCTTTTTTTTTGTCAAATCTGATTTAGTTATTGTCCATCTTTCTCTCTTGATTATCATTATGACTGTCTTGGGTCAGAGGGATTAACCACTGACATAGTAAATGTGGAACCAAAGTAACGGTTTTGTTTCCTGTCAGGCAGACATGGACAGTCCACTCCACTCGACCAACTGATGTTTATACAGCAGCCAGCACAAGTTTGAGTTCTTTGCCCATAATGAATCTGTTTCATCCATCTCACTAACTTTTATGATCCCATGTATTTTCTTCTCCACACTATTGATCAGGCAAATATTTCCATCACTTGGCTTTGATTTAAAGGCAGAAATATAGTTGGAGTCAAATTGTTGCCATCTTGGCACGGTCTTAAAATTTACTGGAGTGCATGTGGAAAATGTCTATAAACACTCTGGCTTGAGTAATCTGTTACCATGCTGTATTACAGGTTTTACAGTGCCGTTGTTTAGCCCCTGTTTTACCTCTGTAACTACATCTCATAGGTTGTTTGCAATCACTTCATCCAGGATGCCCGTTGGGGGGTCAGATAGTGTGGGACAGTCATAAGGAATGAATTAAAGCCTCTATGCTGCATTCATCATTAGAGCATTTCCATATACATTGAGTACGATTTGCACACTTTACTAAACAGTGATTTTTACCACAGGTGAAATGATTTACCTAGTGTGGAGGTGATCAAAATCACTAATTGCTTAGTTCTGCAGGACTTAGCATCTAGTGTCACGTAGCCAGATGGAGGGAAACAAGATTCCTGAGCAGTCTTGTACTGAGCTAAGAGGTTAGTTGAGCCCCTTTAACAAATAAAAAGTCCTAATTTTGTTACAAACATGCTTTTAATTGAAATGATGAGAAACAACAGAGCGACATAGAGATGATGAGCTGTTCAGGAACAAGTGTGTGCTATGAAATAGCTTTATGTTAGCCACTGTAGCTAGCTGGCTTTAGTTTGAGTGCCAGTTTCCTTTCTTCCATCCTTTGTTGTTTATTTAATCCATATTTTAAAAAGCCAAACTGGCACCAAACGAAGAGCCGCGTGGGAGCCAAAAAGCCAGCTACTACTGAGTTGAGGAAAATGATCTTGTGATCTCAAAAGATACAAATTTTCCATCACAATGAGAGTGGCTGGAAGCCTGAATTATTGCCTTAATATAAAACTACTTTTGGGACACAAAAGTAGCTCACACTATGCACTCTTGGCATAGTATAAACAGCTCAAAACATGTCCTTTTTGGTAGTGTTTCTCTATGCTGAAATCACTACTTGCCCCCAAGGGGTGTTTTCAGCTGCAGCATGATGTCAACAGCAAAGAACCTATACTGGCACAGTTGCAGAATGTTAGGCACACCTTTATAACTCGGTGTGTTTTACATTGCTGACAAAGAAAAGCAGGGGCATAGAAGTCCTGTCTTGAACAAGCATTGCAAAAGGTGCTAATAGTTCACCTATCTGTTTTGAATTTTATGGGCTGTATCCTACACTCATGGAAATCCTTCACAAAAGCATTGATGCCCCCCAAAGGCTTTCTCTCCAGGATGCAGAATCTGCAACAACATACCAAAAAAAGCATCCACTCTATTTTTGTGTGTACCGTATAGAGCTGAACGAGCATGGTTTGAGTTTTAAAATTTAAATATTTTAGTACAATTCTGTCTCTGTCTTAAGCCTCCACAATATGACAATATTGTTCAGCGGTGCAATACGGATATGAAGTGCGTTTAATCAACTGTTAGCTTTCCCCATAGCTGTTTGCAACATGTTCCTCCTGAATTCAAAATAAATCCAAAAGGCGTCGTTTTTCACCTCTAATTTGGCACAAATTAATCTGAGGGAATCTTGTTGCTAGACGATTTTTGATTGCCTGCATCATGATAGTATGAGAGTGGGTCCATCAATATGAAGGCCTTCATTCAAAAGGTGAAGTTTACTGAAAGTCAGTTTAAATATGTACTGTATGAATGTACTGTAACTCAGATACCATAGGAAGGTTCTGTGTGGTGAAATGCCTCACCTCATATGAACATTTGCTCTAATAAATTATCTTTTACTATCTTATCTAACTCTTGCAAATCTGCCCACATCCTTGCATTTTTTATACTTCTGATCATGTCTAGTCAGCATCCTTGCACCCTTTGCACATCTTGCAGCTGTACAATCAGTGCACATAGACTTACTAAACAAAGGTGATTCTGAATCAAGGGCAGCAACTCTGTAACTTTTGGGCATAGCTCTTTCAATGCACCCAGAATCTCATTTGATCAATAGATTTATTGGCAGTGATTTTAAAGGGACTGTCATACAAAGAAATAACCAGGTTTGAAATTATTAGCCAAAGCCCTACAGCGGGTCATCAAGGATTTTTCCTAGACAAGAAAATTGCAGAAATTACCAAACTGCATGGCGGATTTAAGCTCATATGAATGAGTTGCATGTCTGAACATAACAAACAGGTATATTATTTATAAGTGAACTTGGCACAGAACAGCTTGTACCAACTGCTGAAGTGGCTCTTTATTACACTAAAGGAGGATCCATAGTACATTGTCAACAATCCCATCATGTGTTTAACTGATTTGAGCAGTGCAGAGAATAAGTTGTTATAATTTCAGATTGGAAAGTATGGACTTGAAATGCAGCATTTGTGTATTTTGAAATGTACCATCAAGTCAAAGCGGTGATAAAAAAAATCTATCCTCCTCTGTGTGTGTGTAGTCGATTGTGTGAGTGAGTGGAGAATCAACACAGCATTTAGAATAGGGACGTAAGTAACTGTTATGGCAAAACATTAAGCTTTGAGGCACCCAGGTCAGACCTTTTTGTTTTAAAATGTCATCAGAAATTTGTTGACAGAAGTGTGTTTATGTGTGTGTTGGTGCATGATGTGCCTGTTGCTGCTGCAACAATATTTAACTAGTCATTAGGTGTTATATAGTTGAGAAGGGGAAGAAATCAGACACTTGAAGACAGCTGGAATGAAAGGAGAAAAAACAGATGGGGCTCATGCCAAGACAGAGTGAAAAAGGGACACAGGTATCAAGAGCTTGCAGCCACAGTTTATGAGCCCGCTTCAAGTATTCCTAATTCACTTACAGTTAAAGGGGGCACATATTGAATCAGGCCTTGCCGTTAAATGACAGCATAATGAATGGAAGTCATTTTACAATACCGCCGCGGCCGCAGCCCATCCACTCCAGGGACCCGTGTGTCAGAAGCTGAGGTAACAGCCAGTGATTTGTTGGCCAGGGGGCCCTTTTTGAACGTTACCATGACGTCAGTGTTCCTCCCAAGCCATACCTAGCATGCTCCTGGATATTCTGTATGGAAAAACCAACAGAGAAGGGCAGTAGCTGATGATCTTCAGGAATCTGGAAAGGGGTTTTGGTGAGAAAACAGACAAACACGACACGGGGGGGGGTGCTTGTCAATATCTAAAACACTCAGGATAATGTTGAGATAATATTCTGTGTAATGAATACTGATCTCTTCAGAGATCTCAAACACATTCGCCTGTCCTTCCTGTTGTGTTTGATGCAGTGATGTAGCTTATTATCTGTTCAATTTGCAAATAGAGGTCAGCATTACACATTTTTTGATTGGCTTTGGGGCAACACCAACCCAATAATAATGTAAAATTGCTCTTTCTTTAGATTTGTGCTTCTCCTGGTAATTTACAAAGGAATGGGTGCCGAAGAGACAAAAAATAATTTCAGTTGGACTTTAAAAGGAAGAAGGCGCTTAAGTTGTGTGTGCAAGCTTAAGCAGTGGAAAAGGTAGAGGGAGGGAGAGATATGGAAAGAAGGAAACAGAGAGACAGGATGTGTGTCTGCATGTGTGTGTGTTTGTGTGTGTGTGTGAGGTTTTCCTGCAGCAGCCAGTGAGAGCTGGTGGTCTAACAGCACAGACAAACGGGCCATTAAACTGACCTGGCCCCTCTGCTCTCCATCCCTCCAGCCTTCCCTCTGCTTCTCCCTCTTTTCTGTTTTGGTTTGTCAGCTCACGCAACATCACCCCTCCTTTCTCTCACCTCTCTTTCTCTCAAGTTGCTCCTGTTTGTTTTGATCTTTCTTATCTCACTTTCCTGCTTGTTATGTAGCATCCTTCCTCTTATGTATACTCTACAGCCTATATAGATACATGAAGACATTCATTTAGTTTTTGAGCACAAGCATCTCTGCTTGCAGGGCATTTCTGCCTGGCACACCTCTGCTAGTGCCATCAGGCCAGCTGCAAGGTCATCAGCTGGAAGCCACCCATCTCAGATGTTTTGCCCCTTTAAGCTCAGAACATCTCCGGGTGGTGGGGCAGCGATAGGGACGTCTCCTGTTACACACAAAACAAATGGAGTTGCGTTTACAGCAGTTACAGTCTCCCCTCTTTTTTTTCTCCATATGAGCAACACATTTTGGATCCAGCTGTAGCTGGAGTTGGCAGCCTTGCAGCAATCCAGTGAAATCAATAGGATTTACCATGCTTTGGATGAGCTCACTTGTCCATTCACTACACAGGGAATACCTCCACTAAACCTCTAAACTGACTTAGCTACAGGTTACTGAGAGTCATAATAAATTGTGAGCAGTGAACTCCAGCCTCTTTGGATGACTTAAACAGCCCTGATTTTTCAGCCTTAGTCTAAAACTGAATGACTACAGTGCAAACTTAAGTAATGACAGAGGAGTATCCCCACTTTTAACACTGAGGAAGAAGACTGACAGATTTGTAGGAAGAAAGAGAGTAATACAGAATGGAAGAAGCCAGAGCCATCAGGCAGGCGTAGCTGTTCCATCTTGTGTGTAGATCTCTGGTTTTGTGGGACGAAGCACTGGGGCCAGGCCCTGCAGCTGCTGCAGTGTGGCTGCAGTTCAAGCAGGGGAACCGAACTCCGGCTGCCTCCCTCTTAGGCCGAGGCTCACCACACCAAGACGCCGCGCTGTGCTGCGCTCACTAACGTGGGAAGATGAAAAGGAACATCAGATGTTTTTTGTATTAGTCATTCTCCGTGTGAGTGTGGCAGCCTGTGTGTGCGTCTGTCTTGTCTTCTGCACAGTCCAGCCTTCAGTTGATTACCTGCTCCTGTTTCATAGCCTCCTGTCTGTTCCCAAATGCTTCGACTATGTCAGGAATGCTGCCCCCCCAGCAAGCTTTTTATTTGTGTGGAGTGTGCCACCTGGTTTGGCTGTTAGTAAGGTGGGGTTTGAATTTTTCAGATTTGTTTTTTATTTTTCTTTCTTTTTTATTTATTTATTTATTTATTTATTTATGCTGGTGTATTACCAGCTGTTCAATTATTTTCCCAGTTAAGGAGCATGTTGCTTGCAAATGGTCATAGAAATAAGAGGAAGGATAGATCTGGAATATTACAGGTATATTTTAAAACTACGTTTCCATTGAAGTAGGACAGCAGATATACCAAGTTTATTATAAAATATGCAGTTAAAATTCTCTAATTTTTTAAAGTAAAATGTTCTCAATAAAGCAAAGGAAAAACTTCAGATAGAAAACCAGTTATACTGTTATGTCCTGTAAAAATGGGCTGATGTTCTTTTGCTTTTTCTTTATTTTTCTTTTTTTGTAGCTAAGTATGGAGAAAGTAAACTTGATCACAGTTTCAATAAGATATTAAAACAGGCAAGCAGTCAACAGAGTTTCAAGATATAATGTATTGAAATTGTCTTTGAATTTATTTCAAAGTAAGATCTCTTGTTTAAAGTAAAAGTCAAATGATTAAATTTAGGTGTTTCAATCAGACCCATTGCCATAGGTGTATAAAATCAAACAGCTAGACATCCAGTCTACATTTTCACACATTTCTGATATAAAATGGGTCAAGCTCAGTGACTTCAAGCGTGGTACTGTGATGGATGCTACCTTTGCAATAAGGTCTGTGAAATTTCATCCTTTCTGGATATTCCAGTCAGTTGAAACTGATAATATAGGGTGGAAGCGTTTAGGAACAACAGCATCTCAACCACGAAGAAGAAGACCACATAAAATCACACACATGTTGCTTAAAGTTGCCAGTGCTCTGTTGATTCCATAGCTTAAGAGTCCTAAACTTCGACTGGCATTAATGTAAGCATAAGAAACTTTGGGGTGGGAGCGTCATGGAATAGGTTTCTGTGGCAGCTGCATGCAAGTCTCACATCACCAGGTCTAATGTCAAGTGTTGAATGAAGTGACGTAAAGCACAGCAACACTGTATTGTGGAGCACTGAAAATGTGTGATGTGGAGTGATGAATCATGCTTCTCTGTGTTGTTGTCAGGTGGTTGAGCCTGGGTTTAGTAACCTTGCAAAGCAGATGGATACGCCCGTTTCCTTGTTTCTCACTGGTGAATCCATCTTGCAAAGCTTCTAACCGTCTAAACCGTTTGGGCCTGGTTAGAAAGTGACTGGACCAATCAGTGCCAAGGGACAGTACTTTCGAGCTCAGCGGAGTCGGGACGTATGCAAGCAGCGACAAGAGACAGGTGCAATTATGGTGAAAGACAATAGCGTAGATGCGGCTAAAGCGCCAGTTTTAACATTACTTGATGACATTTCTTTGTTAAAAGAAGAACAAAGAACAACAGCGAGTTGTTTTCTTTTCAAAAACGACAAAAGTCATGTACTGACATGTCTACAGTCGCCATGGTTCACGTTGTGCAGTTCTATATGGAGTTTATTCCTCGGTAACTTCACATGCGCACCTTGGTAGCGGTGACGATGTCACGTGTTTTGTTGCTCTGATTGGCCTGTAAAGATGTGACAGACAGAACGTTCATTCAGCCACCCTCTGAGTTTTTTTTTTTTCCCAAAGGCTCTGCCCTTTCCCAAACGCTGTATATCGAAGGTTTTCCAGATATTCAATCTGTCCTTAGCTCAGGCCATCGTCCCACCCTGCCTTAAGTCCTCAACCATCATCCCTGTCCCATAAAAGATCCCCATCAGCAGCCTAAACGACTTCCGACTTCCAATTGCTCTCATTCCAGTCATAGTGAAGTGCTTCGAGAAACTGATCAGAAGCCACATCATCCAAAGACTTCCACCTACATTTGACCCTCATCAGTTTGCATACAGGGAAAACAGATCAACAGAGGATGCCATAGCCATAGCCATAGCCTTCTACACCACCCTGACCCACTTAGAAAAAATAAACAGTTATGCCAGGCTTCTATACATTGACTTTAGCTCGGCATTTAATACATCATCCCTAGCAGACTGGTATTGAAACTAAACAATCTCGGCCCTCCACAGTCCACCTGCCTCTGGATTAAAGACTTCCTCAGCAACCGACCGCAGATGCCCCGTCCACACGTAAACAAATTCAGGTGTATACGCAAAAGTTTTTTGTCAGATCAGCATTTCATCCACACGGAAATGGCGTTTCAGGTGACTATAAACAATACTTTTTGAAAACGGGTCACAGAGTGCATAAATCCGTAAACGGCTACTGTTTCGTCTCCTTGTGGATGGCTATCTGGATCTTTCTTGAAACGATTACGTCAAACAGCTTATCTCTCTTAAGGCGCCTGCATGGGTCAGATCAAAACATTAATGGCAGACTACAGGGTTGTGTTCGTGCTACAGAAGCTACTGAGCTTGTTATGGCTTTTACAGCAAAATCTAATGCTCCTTTACCACCACCGCGAAACGCATAAATATAAACCATATATTTCTAAATCCAACGCGGAGAACAACCAGAATGGCAACTAAAAGAAAGTTTGTGTCAGTTTTCTGTGATCTTCACAGCACAAATTCCCACAGAAACACTCCAAAATCTTGTGGAAAATCTTCCAAGAAGAATGGAGGCTGTCATAGCAGCAAAAGGGGGTCCAACTCAGTATTAAAATACATGTATTTGAATCCAGTGTTATTACTGTCCCTGTTGATGTAATGGTCAGGTGTCTGAAAACGTTTGTCCATGTAGTTTAAGTCATGTTTCAGTATCAGACTACACGTGTCTGCACAGCAGATATGTGGCGTTGGGGTTGGGGGATAGCTTCCCATCAGGTACCCCGTCACTCTCAGAAGATATCCAACAGCGTCATGGACACACATTCTGTTTCTAGTGCCCACTTTTTTCCCTCTCCTCCCTCTCAGTAGCCTTGGGTCCAAGGTCGAACAAAGCTCAGTGGGAGTAGAAAATAGTGAGTCATTGTTTTTAAAAACAAGTGACGGTGACCCAGCACCTTGTCTGCCCCCACCTTGCTCCTTTCTTCTCTTTCTCATTCTTTCTCTCTCTGTTTATATTCTGCCTCTTTGTCTCCCTCTGTCTGTACCTACCCCCTTCTCCCCCCTTTGCCAGTGTCAGAAGGGAGAGAGAAGGAGGCAAGCCAAAGTCACCAATGTGATCTGATTTAGCCCCCCTCTCTCTCCTCTTCTTGGCCAGCCATCTGACAGCGCAGGGCCTGCATGTTGCTCTTTTCCACCCGCTTCAATCTGCCACAGCCTGGCCCAGTGCCACAGCTGTAACGGGACCCAGTGTTGTGTATAAATAGGACCAGGCTGGCTCCACTTGCCATGCTCCTCAATGGGAGGCTGAGGCAATGGAGGAACAGGTGCTCCAACCCACACACTTCTTTGCTCTGCACTGTCCCTTTTCCTAACTCCCTGAAAAAGCTTTATCTGATGTCCTCAAATGTGGATAGATAGGTCAGTCATGATGCACATGCTGGCTACACTACTTCTTGTTTCTCTTGGTCACCTAACAGTGTAAAAGTTTCCTGTCTGATTTAATTCAATGGCATTCTGTGCTAACTTCCACTCTTCAAACCCCTCGACCTCTGCCTGGCTCATGCACTGTTATTTCGGTCCTCAACTCTCTTTGTTTTGGAGCTACAAGTTGGTACATGTTAATCAAAATGCCTCCCATGCAATTTCTCAGCATCGTTTTTCACTGTAGAAGCCACAGCTTGGCAGTGGGCGCTCAGGGAGCTGGCTTTACTTCTCAGGACTTTCCACAGCTATATTAACAAACAAATGCATTTTTCCACTGGCAGTCCACTTGGCAACGTGCTGGCATATTCTCTCTCGCTAAGGTTCGTTCAGCAACCGAGCTGTTGACAGATCTATAATCAGCAGATCACCTCATCAGCGGCAATGTGTGGCACTAAGCTGACAGAGGGAGAGAGGGAGGGGAAACTTCCTGCAGTCCAGAGTTAGCCATCACCTGGTTTTGTGCTGGACAGGTCTGGTTTCACGCTAAGCTAACGTGCGGCTGCCCTCCCCCTGGATTGAAAGGCAGAGGCAGGCCGATCCCCAGGCCACAGAGGGCTCCAATCTCACCTTCTAAAGCTGCCATCGTGATCTCACTTTCTCACCAGCAACCAGCTACTGTTAGTCGACGCATATTAAATTCTCTGCAGGGAGCACAACTCTAAAAATAAGAGAAGAATCCATCTGAAATTGTAGCTACACTATAATGGATGCTGCAGCTGTGGGTGCTTACTGAATAGTGGAGATGGCACTTTCTGTCAGAGATAGCTGTGACATCGCTGTGACCTCAGTTGCACCAGTCAAATGAAGTCATTTGTGAAGTGCAAATATGGTAGCTTATTCTGGGCACTGAATCTGCTTCATGTTTGACAGAGGGAGTTAAGATGTGAAAGAGAACAGACGATGACTTGCTAACCCTGGTACATTACAGCACATGATAGATTTAATGTTGTATATTGTCGATGGCCACTTATAAATAAATCGTTTAAAACTATTGGATATCTTAAGTAACAGTGAGTATTGAAAACTTTTTCAACTTTCTGGGACATCAGAACTGCCTGAGAGTCATCCTGTGTAATATTCCTATGAAACAAAAACTTTCAGCTACATATAGTTCGAGTGACTAATAGTAACTAGTAACTAATGGAAATGTAAATTCAACACTCAGGTTGTCCTAAAAGAGCACACTTTATCTGAAGTTGTCCATAATTAATGATGCAATTTGGTTTGCTGCGTGTGGCTAATCTTGGCTAATCTTAGCATCAACAGCCTTTAGTCCTTTTTACAGATTGAAGTTCAAATGCCCGCACTAAATGTTAGAGGTGTGAATCTCCCCTTCTCAAGGGGAATCAATTCGAATCTCGATTCATAGGCTACAATTCTTTTCACTGATGATTCATTAAAATACAGAACAATTTGGTCTGATTCGATTCGGTCTGATACAATCTGATTATAGAATCAAAATAAATTTTTGCTTTAACAAAAATTTGCAAAAAAGGGGAAAACAAGATAATTTCATAATAATCTAGGTTTATTTGATCTTATTTATAAAACAGACTAAATGCCAGGCCTCCTGTGCTAACATTCTGAAATTATGTTTAAGAAAGTTTTCATCACACCCAGGTGTCTTACTTTGACATTAAATTGGGAGATAAATATTAAATGAGTTTTAACTGGTACATGTTGGTCCTTCTGTACTTGTAACCTCCTTAGCATTATTAATCCCAATAAAATTACAAACTAAATATCAAATTTTTGCAAGAAGCACAAATTAAAACAAATTTAAAGTTACACGGAGATTTGGATAGACACAGCTCTGTGTGTCTGCTAGTACAGGAGAACAAGGGGTTAAAATAATATTGAAAAAGTCAAACTAAAACAGCTTTCTATGTATATTTTTTTCCTTTTATAATTCCTCTTAATGTGAGTATTCAGTCTACATGTCGCAAAAACATTGTTATTTCCTTTCTCTGTGTATCTGACCGTTCTTGATTGTTTTCATTCTTGAATTAATACACTGGAGAAGAGCTGATCTCCAGCTCAGTTTAGTCCTCTCTGTTTAATATCACATCAGTGGCTCAGATGTATTGATTATGTTACCAAATCAATCACTCCCAACAACACACTACTGTTGTAAACCCTGTGAATAAAGGGGCTGTTGTTACAGTGATAAGTGGAGACTTCTCCAAGCTTTAACTCTGAAAAGTGTTTATGTTCGGGTCTGTTTGTGCTGCATTTAGCATTAGCATCTTAGCTAAACTTAAGCTCTGTCGTCACAACAGGTGAGATTTATGAGCTGTCATAGTTCTTAATCACTTTCCTCCAAAGCGTACAGACGGGCAGACATTTTGAAAGTTATCCTTCCTTCATATAAAGTCCACATGACTTTTTCCTGAGGTGCAGAACAGTAACTGAAAGATGTTTTGGGCACGACCAGTGAAACACATCCAGCTACCTAGTGAGCACCTACAGCGAACGGAAGTCTTGTTTAAAGATAAAAGGTCACTGTGGGTCGTGTGAGATTACAGACACTGAGCCAGAGCATGGTGGAACGGGCTATGAAAACAAGCAGCAATCAATGAACCGATCTGTAATGTTAAAACTGGTCCAAAGACCCGTTCGTGCAGCATTTTTACCGGTCCAGGGCTCCACGGACTGATGCAGTCGGGCCGCTGACGTCAAGATCGGTTAACCGATCCATATCGGATTATCTTTACACCGCTACTAAATGTGGTCGCATTACTCTGGGTATGCCAGCTCAACTTGACACAGCCCACTTAAATTTTTTATCCCATTTTTCTAAATCAAAATACTGCCGGTCCCACTGCTCTGTGCTTTTTTACATCTGGGCAGGAGAGCCATTTAATGGGGATACAACCAGTCTGCGTCTACAGGCCCTGTCAGGGGCAGAGTGGCTGCATTACAGTTGGGGCACATAAGTTGGCCAGCATTGTGGGCCAAAATATAAAATATTGATAACTTATTACCTCCGCCAAGGAGGTTATGTGATCAGGTGCGTTTGTTCATTTGTTTGTTAGCAACATAATTCAAAAAGTTGTGGATGGATTTTGATGAAATTCTCAGGAAATGTCAGAAATAGCATAAGGAAGAACTGATTAGATTTTAGGAGTGATCCGGACACCGTCTGGATGCAGGAATTTTTTAAAGGATTCTGTACTATTGGGAGATAGGGCTAATGGCAGAGGTCTGTGCTCTCTGAGTGCTTTTCGAGTTTAGATAACTCTTGTGCTGTCTAGCAGAGCAAATGTTGTTTAACCTTCCTACTGTCTGCTTAGGAAAGAAATAAAAGGGAGATTGGCTGGATTTTCTTGTCTTTGTCAATGTTCACACATGGCAGAACCATTTAACAGTATTTAGGCTAGAGATGCATCGATTTTAAAATTAGGACTGATGCGGATATATAAAATGTTTAGCTGGGGATGGGGATGGAAACATGGGTCCATATGACCCGGTCATGTATTTTTTTTAATACCTGAAAATTAATAACATTTTAGCTTATTGATTCATTCTCACAGGCTCTGTGACGCAACATCATTTTTTGATATTACTGGTGCAAAAAAAAAAAATGCAGCATGGGGAATGCTAGGGGAACGTATGCTAAAAGCACATCAGCATTGTGCATCAAAATGTTTTAGCTTCAACTGTCAGCTTAAAGGAAAAAAATAGTCCACCAGTCAGTAGCATGCAATTGTATCTGCCTGTGCTGGGAGTAACATGCACTTATAACACCAGCTTCAGCTGTTCCAGGACAGTTTTCTTCCTCAGCTGCTCAGATAAATGCTGAAAAGTGCTCCCAACCTTTGTAGCAAGTCCTGTTTTGTAAAGATGTCAATCCAGCATAGAGCTCCATGGTGGAATTGAAGTTCATAGGCGGATGTGTTCAAGGAACCTCAGTAAATTAGAGGACTGTGTTCTATGTTATGTTGTGTTCAAATGCCACACAAAATGGACAATTCAGTTTTTGATGATAGACTTCAATAAATAGTTTGGAATATGGGGAGTGTGTATTTGAGGGATATGAAACAGACCGCAACTTTTTAACTCAAGCACTATTTAGTTTAAATCCCTTCTGTTTCTGTTTATATTTGTCATCATTTTTTCTTTTCCCCAAATAGTAGAAAAGTATTGATAGTGGTAGAGATAAGGACTCGGATTGATAAGGATTATCGATAAGGGTATCAATATCAATCATTAATAATTGTCTCCTGCCCTACTGATGGTGAATACCAATGCAGCTTTCCAATTATGTCTTTTAGTGTTACATTCCCACAATGCCGACTTTCTCTCTCATGTTTCACAGTGTAAACCAATCACATTACCAAACAGATCACATCTTCTTCCCAATCATAAATCTGTTCTCTAACTCAGCAGTTAAATGAGCTTAATGGCAGCTTTAAATTGAAAGGACACAACAGATAAACATCTACTAGTAATATCGGCTCAAGCTAACATTATTTTCCAGTGGCTGATGCTTGTCAAAAGAGCTGATATCAGCCAATATCATAGTTAAAGCAATACATTTGTGCATCCCGAATTTAGGCCACTGTACTGTGACAAAAATCACAATGAATGTTCAGATACAGGCTGAACAGCTTGTCACTTCTCCATCATTGGTCCTGTATCAAATGCTGCAATCACGTGGATCTATTTAAGATGTCTTTTTTTTTTATTTACAAGACTTTCTCTAATTCAGTCTTATATTCACAGTAATCACAAAGACCTTCTGTGTGAACAAATTAGCTTATAATTGGTGAGTTTATCTCAAAATGTTGCAGCTTATATCTGAGAAAAGACTTCTCATGTATTCAAGCAGACTGTATCTTTTTTTGGAGTACGAGGAGTAAGGCTTCCCATAATGTTTGATATCCCTCTGAGTTTAACTGAATCTCCTAATGAAGACTTAAACTCATTCACCTCACTCCTGCTCCAAGCTTTATGCTCTGCTTTTTCTGTTTGTCTCACACCCCTCTATGCATCCCTCCTGCTCCTCCTCCTCCCCCCTCCTCCTTTTCTCATTCCTGCTGCCAAATTAAGTGTCAAACAGACAGGGAAGGCGGGTGGATGGCCCACATTTCTCCTATAGAGGTCCACAAAGTATGGTACAGTACGTTCCAGACAGTCTGCGCTCTGTTATTCCTTTCTCTCAGCTCTGCTCTGATGCAGCCATTCACCCCCCCACCCCATCAACCCGCCCACCTCTCCCACCCACCCCTCGGGCTCATTAGTGGCTGATTGGGTTGTTATTGTAATTAAGAGCTCCTGTACAGCCAGGGAGAGCACCAAGCTGTCTGCTAATGGGTGGTCCTCAGTGGGAGGGTGGGCTAGAAGAGGGGTCACGGTCATTGTCCAACAAAACCCCTCACCCACACGTCTACCAGGTTTTTCTTTTTTAATGTGGGGTCTGTTTATGTAAGTCATTTATGCTCAGCGATTTGCTTTCTTTTAGAGCACATAAATGGAAAATTAGTGCAGCAGGTGTCTTTTTTGTAGGCTGCTTTTCTTTGTCTTTTTGTCAGAGCTCCTCACTCATATAATTATTCAGAGGCTTTATTTGTTTGTTTTTTGCTGATCACAACTTATTATTGTGTTTGTGGCCTGTAAGTAGCCAACCAACCCCTCTCTCTTCCCTCTTTGAGCCTCTGTCTGTGTGTACTTGTTACTTGTCATGTAACAGTGGTCCATAGCGGCCCTCCATTCATGCATGTGATCACCAACCGTCCTGTAGGTCCGTCCCTTACGTCACTCCGCGTTCCTGCCTGGGCTCAGGTTACACTTTTGCCCTTGCTAGCTCACTCCCTTTGCAGCTCTTCCATCATTTTCTGCCTCCCCCTTCACCTCATCTTTCCTCCACTTCTCCCCTCTGATGCCGCGTCCTCATTTGTGCTCTTCAGGGTCTTCTCTACTCCTCTCCTAAACTTCGGTGGAGAAATTGAGGAGATGGCTCATTATTTTAAAAACACAGTGGCTCTCACCCTAACACTCTCCCTCCTCCTCCTGTCTTCCCCATCTGCCCCACGATGACCCCCTCCCTCCCTCCCCCTCTCTCTCCCTTGGTCCTGTCAGTCGAAAAACAAGTCTCCATTTTGCATAGCGAGCTCCCAGCAGCACCGTCTGCTGCTTCCTCCTCATGGCCAACTAACATTTCCTTGCGTCTGTAGAGCTTCTCCATCAGAAGACATGATGTATGTGCTACCCTGTTAGCATGCTGTGTGAGGAGAAAGACCCCATATTTCTTACAAGCAGTGGGGGAATAGACTTTAATGTGAAAGGTCATGCTTGTGTCCTCTTGTTGTTTCTTGAGTATCACTGTGGGCAGAGGTGAGTCGCACCCTGGCCCCTGCTGTTGTTGTGTAACCCAGTTTGTTATGTTGTCATGTTGCACAATAGGTATCCGGTTAGTGCTGCTGACGGCGAGTGGGTGGCCCATAGGCTTGTTTGATGTGTCCAGGAGATAAGGCAGGAGGGGCAGAGAGGTGTAAGGTTGCTGTTATCACTGGGAATAACACCAACTGCCCCACGGTGCAGGAAGGAGCATGTTTTTGTGTTGTGGTTCCTGACACCGTATGTGTCTAATAAAGAGGGTGCGGCCAAGGCAAAGTGACCTGCCTGTGAATGAGTAGCTGTTGTTGCAAACTCAAGTTTTATCAGATGAGATGCTTAACAGCTCAAATGGATTATTGTCTGAGTTTATGAGTTGTTTTTGGCTGCAGACGAGGCTTGGAGCAGACGGAAGTGTGCAAAGTTGAGCTCCATCCACACTAAAGTGTAAAGCTTAATTTACAGTAAATGCTCTCTACCCTAAATGGAGATTAAGATTTTCTCTAATTTTAAAGACAAAGCCAGGTAGGGAGACCTTCATTTGTACATATTTCCTTGTTTACGGATAGATGGATAGAACTAGTGTCCACAGTACGCAAGGCCAATAAAGGACCGTAAAGGAAATTAAACTATCTAGATGTTGCTAACTGGTATTTAACAAAATGAACTGAGATGGTAACAAAACATTGGGTGGTGCTTTATGGTATGGGTGGGCAATGATTTTGGAATATTCATTTCCATGATATGTCCAGTCGCTGAAATAACTGAGGTTGTAGTATCAAAAACATCAGATTATTTAACAAATTGAAAACTCTAGAGCTTTTTTTTTTTTTTTTTTACATTTTTTGGTCACTATTTAGAACTCATTTTGTTACAGATGAAAGACATTTGTTTGTGCTCATGCAGATATGAGAAGCTATTTGAATCTTGCACATGGGATAAAAAATGTTTTCAGTCAACATCGCACAATTACAGGGGGACCTTGGATGACTTCACTTGTATATTTCTACTGTTTGACATGTCACCTGGACGGGCTTTTCCATTTGAAACATGTTTCACCATTTGTAAATAGGTTATTGTTATGAGCATGCCTGCCTGGAGTGCATTACTTTTCTGTGAGGAGACCAACAGAGGCTATATACATTACACTGATATGTATTCTAATCTTTTCAGTATTACTCTGTTTAGATTTTTCTTAATAAATGGATTAGTAAGAGTCGTGCTGTTACAATAAATAATGCATGGACTTTTAAAACTCAATTGAAGTCCATCTTTTCAATCTGATCTGGCCTTTTCCTAAGTTAAAACAGAAACATTCATTGTTGCTTTGTATCATACATTCTGGCCATTTCCTGTCTTCTTTTGACCTTTCTTCTCAAACAAAATCCTTGTCTAAACATCTAAACTCTGTACTGCCAAAAACGCTGTCGTAGAAAACAACACAGTTTTATTTGTCAGTGTAGTGATTACAGGCTTTATTGGCTCCTGTCCATTATCAGAAGTCTCTTAAACAGCTCTATTGACTTGCTGCTGCTGCTCCTCGGAGTTTGTCCCTGGATTGTTGACATGTTTGTCTCGCTAACCATTAACAGAATGGGAAGTTAATAGGCAGCTTACACCTGGGAAATGAAAAGGGCCAATAACAACTCAATTGAACTTAGAAGTCCAAAGCACTGGTTTTGGCTTTTCTTCTGTTTAACTAAAATACTTTAAAAGGATTTATTTATGGCTTCAAATGTGTTTAAAGGGGTATTTTGGGTAGTTAATGTTCTTCTATGTTCACAAGCTTGGGGACCTTGTCATATACAACATTGGATATCTTTCATCAGCATGAGTTCTCTTTATATATTCAGCATATGTTGATGATAGATAACAAGTTATGATAATGAAAAGGGAATGGTGCTGAACATGATTCTTCTTATTAAAGATTTAATTTTTGTCTTCTTTTGCTTTTGTGAAGGAGACAGGGTAATGATAGAGTCAATAAATAAAATCCAATCCCCCACATTCCCCGATGGTTTAGTCACTGCTTTGACAAATGTGAGCAGTATTCACTTTCTTAGTCCTCTTATTTACTCTTTGAGCAAGTTTTTTTGCATACTTGTGATGTAGATGATAAAGATGTTTTCATTCAATCCCCATCCTCCTCTGTTTAGTCATTTAAAAGAGGAGAATTACATCAAAAATGTGTATCAGGTACTAGCAGCAAACCTTTTTCTCTCTGTACGTCTCTTTAAGTAACTGTCCCCTAATGAATTCTCCCCTCCTCTATTGTGTGTGTAAACAACTGTGAGTATGCATTTGCCTGTCCAAATTGGGGATTTTGTGTGTGTGTTTGTCTGTGTGTTAAAGCCGCTGCAGCAGCAGCAGCAGCAGCAGCAGCAGCAGCAGCAAAAGAGTATGAATGAGCATGGATAAGCATTTAGCTTCCAGGCTTCATTTCCATTAACCCTTTCATGTCTGCTTCATTCAGAACAGAGAGCCGCACAATAATTCCCTCTGTGGGAAGATGATGCAGGAGTGGATGAGAAGTATAAGACTGTGGAGAGAGAGAGAGAGAGAGTGGGAGAGAGAGAAAGCAGGCAGCCAGTCAATTTGCAGCAGGGACTTTACTAAGCCTGTTTTTGAATGGCTCTGCTCTGCTTGGTGCATTTTACTGGTGGTTTCATGGATTATATGGAAAAATAAGCATCTGTTGATTTTTATTTCCATTTTTGAGTATCTTTGCAAATAGAGGACAACTCTTATGCCAGTTGGCCAAAGCCACAATTGAGCTAATGTCTAGGAAAGACATGGTTCTTATTTTATCAATAAAAAATGCCAAACATACCCGAATAAATAATCACTTTAATTTAGCAATGAACTTGTGGAAACTGTAATGAACATGCTCACTAATTCCGGGCGTAATCCTCACTTAAAAATTGATTTAAAAAATTGAAAAAATAATAACCAGATAATCTTTAAAAAAGCATGACAAACTGCTGCATCTTTCCTTCCAAAAAGAAGAAAAAAGCTTAACTTTGTTGACTTTATAAAATTGTTGAACAATTTCAGGGCTGTTGTGCTAATCTTTATTAATACAATTCAAGTGTGTCTCATAAACTGAACATAAATAATCACTTTTTATCAGGTTTGAGTATTTCAATAGAGAAAATTAAAAACAGGTCATCTCTTGAAGTATTTCCTAATAAAAGTATGTTAAATCTTAATAAAAAATGTGGATAAAGTTTATTGCTTCTAACAATTATTTCATTTCCTCTTCTTACAGTCTGCCAGAGCAAAGACATTCGAAACAATGTGACCAACCTCCAGTCGCTTGAGAACTGCACCATCATCGAGGGCCACCTGAAGATCCTGCTCCTGTTCAAGACTAAGACTGACGACTTCCGTGGCATTAGCTTCCCAAAGCTTCGAATGGTGACAGACTATGTGCTGCTGTTTAGGGTCTACGGCCTGGAGTCCATCAGCGAACTCTTTCCCAACCTTTCAGTGATTCGTGGAAACAACCTCTTTTTCAACTACGCTCTGGTGATATACGAGATGCTGCAGCTTAAGGAGGTGGGCCTCCACAGTCTCATGAACATCACCCGAGGTGCCGTCAGGATAGAGAAGAACCCGGACCTGTGCTACCTGGCCACTTTGGACTGGTCAAAGATCCTGGACTCGATGGGGGACAACTTTATTGTTGAAAATAAGAACGAGCGAGAGTGTGGGGATGTGTGTCCAGGCACGGCTCAGGGCCAAACCATCTGCCCACAGAACACCATCAATGGACACTTCAGGGGACGATGCTGGTCACAGAACCACTGCCAGAGAAGTAAGTCTGTGTTAGTTATTGTTACCAAGCTTTGACAAGTGGGGTTGTTATTTTATTGTTTTTCTTAACGGAGAGACATTTTTCTAAGTGAACATATCCAAAACTGCAGAACATGCAATGGTTTTGCGGCCCCGTAGCTATTTTGGTATCATCTGGTACTGCAATTGTGCAGTTTGTACAGTTATAGTTGTGAAGTTCAGACATGTGGTCCATGAGATACAACAGTACACTAGCATTTTCTTAAATGCAGGATAGTGAACTGAGGAAGGACAGTGTTGACAGCCTGGTTTGTGTCATTTGTTCAGCAAAGTGTCTGCTTGCAGTATACAATAAATGAGGGCAAATTTCCAAATTCTTGTAATCACTAGCAGTATTTGTGATGTCTGATGGCAGATACAGAATTTTAGACTGGTCTATTGACCACACTGGCATAAAGGATGCAGCCAAGATTTAGGGGAAAACTTTGCAGTGAATTTAAAGTTAAATGGGAGTCGATGTGCTTTCGTGATCATAGAAATAGCTTCTTGTTAAATAATTCATAAATGTGTACATTTCAAACAGAAACTGCTAACTGCTACAAGCTTTTTTAGTGCATTTTTTTGTTCCAGAGTCAAACTGGAGTCTGCTGCACACCAGCTGAATCCATGGCATCATCAAACAGCCAAAGCTGACATAACTATGTCCAAGACCATGGTGTCTGACTTCATAACATTGGCATTTATCCAAAAAGATAGTCTGTAGTCCTCAGGTGTTTAAACTGGCAGTACAGGAAAAAAAAACTATTACCTTTGTTAGGTGCAGTAGAGAAATCCCCATATCAACTGACTGTAGTCTACAAGCATGCTTATTAGCCTTGTCCCTGACTCTGAAGTGCTCCTTTCTCACACAATGAGAATATGCAGTGCAGGTTTCTATTCCTCCAAAAATCTATTAAAACGAATAATGTTTTAATTCAAATCGTTGATGTAACATTTCTATACGGCCTAATATCAGCAGTCAGGGGTCATGGACTGATTAGCATTCATTGACTGGAGCATTGCAGGCAAGTGATCTGTAATTATAAGCTTGGGATCTGCTTGATCTGTGAAGTGACCCAACTGCACAATGGGACAACCGAGGTGTGCCTCATGCACAGGGGCCAGGTTCAAATCAGACCCGTGGCTCCTTCACTGCATGTCACCCCTACTCTCCCTCTCCTCATTTTCACTGTCCTATCTAGATAAAGTGACAAAAGTCCCAAACAGACCTTGTTAAAAACAGTTTTATGTATTCTTTCCTTTCAGTCAGAGTGCATTGGGTTTATGTGTTGCTGCAGTCAGCTCCCAAAAAGTCGGCCAGTCAGTCCGTCACTCTTTCCTCTCCGACCATAAACACACAGAATAGTTTCTATTGTAAGATACACACACAGAGAATGCTTATTATTTTTTCAAGGCGATCATAGCTTGTGTTATTTTTTTCCCTTCTTTTCCCGTGCCGGACATAAAGGCCAAGCGTTCAAAGCAGAACGACCTGGGCCATGTTTATACTCTGACATCCACTGTTGCAGGCTGCATATAATGTTGGCTCCTCAATTCTCTGCCAGGTCTCAGTCACTGTCGGAAAAGTTATACAGGAAATGGCTCTCTTTGTGTCTCATCATTGCACATGCATGCAGGCAACTATAGAGTCCTAGTTTAGACTTAGATAAAGGTTTAATGGTTGGCTTTGATAAAGTTGAGCCTCACTGGAGAAGTGTTGGCACTTGAAATTTGTCCAGGACTGCAGGTGTTGGAAATTTCTGATGACAGATTTAAAAGTTAGAATGTCAGGAGTGGGGTCAAGGTGGCCTGGGTCACACCCTATATACCAAGGCAAAGGCATGTAGATTGAATCCTGGTTTCCTAGGGACCCTTTTTAAAAATCTGAAAATCAATCATGTTTGAGCTTATTGATTATGCTATTGATTCACATCGGTTCTGTGATGTAACATCATTTTTGTGGCACAAAAACACATCAGATCAAGGGGGAACATCAGCTCAAAGCAAATAAGCAATGTACATCAAATTAAACTAACATGCAGTACCTTTAACTGTCGGCATGCAATAAAAAAACAAAAGTAAAACACTTTTATACCTACAGAAAACCATGCAATTTAAAGCTTTCACCAAAACCTTCAGATTTTTTTTTTTCTTAAGATTTATTTTTTGGGATTTTCATGCTTTTATTCATAGAGGACGACAGTTGACACAGTTAGAAACAGGGATGAGAGAGTGGGGGAGAGTCATGAAGAAAAGTAGTCACAGGCCGGACTTGAACCTGGGCTGCCCTCATACATGGGGTATGCCTTAATCACTAGGCCATCTGTGCCCCCAAAAACTTCTCTGATTTATATAGCAGTCATAAAGTTAGGAGGACAGCTCCAACAGCCACTGCTAAGTTGGTGAAAAGAACAATTACCATAAAAGTACAGCAAAGTCTCTTGAAAAATTCCTGGAATTTGTTGAGAAAGTACAAAATTAACATATGTTTTAATGTGTTACTTAATTCTTTGTAAAGAACTTTCTACTTCGGTGCAGTAACTCTGAGAGTTTTAATGACTTGAAGCCCTGAACCTAATTTAAGAGGCAAATACCCCAACCATTCCAAAAGAAAAAGAAGCCAACTGTTAAACAGAAGTGTGTGTACAGAACGTCAAACAACCTATTTGTGTACATGTGCCTTCATGTCTCCTCTGCTGCCGAGAGGCCGGGGCACCAGGTACTGTATGATGCTGCACTCTGCATCATGTGACCGGCTCCAGTTTAGTCAAGAGCTGTGTGTCAAAGTGGGAGCCATTTCTAGAACATGATGCAATCGCTGTCTGTCCCTTTAGGGGGGAGGAGAGGGAGTGTGAGAGTGTGTGTTGGCCATGCATGGGAGTGATATGTGCACACTTAGTGTAACTGTTAGGGCGCACTCACACTAGGCCATCCGTACTGTGCCTGGGCCGGTTTCAGCCTAAAGTCCGGTACGTTTGGCCAGTGTGAGTGCAATCGTTCCGTGCTTCACGCTTCGCGGCCCCAGCACGGATGGACGAGGTGGGCCTAGACACGGCACGGATGCAAATGAAGGAGCACAAGTGCGGGAATGTGACGTAGCATGATGTAACAACAAAAGGGCCTGCCCCAGAACAGAAGCAGCAGCTGCACACTAGAGACAGCAGGATTTTTCGAGAGAGAGAGAGAAATATATATTTTGTCTCATTGTATTTCAACAAGTTACAAAGATTTTATAAGAGCTGAAGAATTTAACTTTGCATAGCTCTACGATCTCGTTCTAATGGATCACAGTCCAGTCCACATTTCTGACCAGTTTCTAACAAAGTCAGGCTAAAACAACTGTGAGAGGTTTTTGGTATGTGAAATAAAACTTCTTCCCTTGGTTGAGCCACAAACAGCAACTCGCAGGATAAAACACCTTTCATCCTCTGTGCGTAAAGGAGAGTGCCAGTTACGCAGACAAGTGGGTGCCAGGGTCAATCACATAGCTGATATAACCTCTCTTATTATAAAATTATTATGCCAAACTATCATCCACTGAATTAACTTACCTCTAATTCTATTTCGTGTTATCAGGAACTGAAATTGTGATCTTGATCGCTGATGTTTGAACGGAGCATCATTTATTAATCCTTAGGTGTTTTCACGTCCAGCTCTCATCAGATGGTTAAAATTGCTCGTGTCACCGTTAAAAAAACTGAACATTTAATCCTGCTCCGAACACAGGCTGTCCTGTGACATGAGAGCTTGTTTGGTGTATCACTGAACGGCATCCACACGCAGAGAGATGCACAGTTCATGACGCGTAAAATAATTCCAGGGGGGTTCAGATAGTACACGGACACACAGAGGAATGGCTGTAGGGGCTCATACGAGTTAAAAAAGTCTGGGTTTTATTTAGCACAAGTGCTTGGAACTCTGATCAGGCTCAAGATTATATGCTGTGAGCGATAATTCTCCGCTATGAACTGCTCTCTCTCTCCTCACTTGGCTCTGTATGGTTAACGTAGCTACAGATCCCAGGTCAGGTCAAATAACTCCAATGTCAGATCAGATATCATATAAATCTGTTGCTATTTTACAGCCTAAAAACAACACTTATATGTACTGAGTCATCAACACATATAAATTCATCAACGGTGGATGCTGTGATGACGTTGGCGCGTGGCGTATCTGGGCCCAGGCCTGGATGCGTTGAACAGTGTGAGTGCGGGCCAAGGGAGGGACAGGGGAGGGGGTGAAATGGGCTTCGGCACAGTGAGAATACGGCATGGTACGGATGGCCTCGTGTGAGTGCACCCTTAGAGTGTTTGTGTGTTTGATGCATGTGTGCTTAAATGACTGTCCTCAGAGGAGGTGAAAGCTATAGCTGCACGTTTCTGAAGACGTGTTTTTTTCTACAGTAACTGAGCATGCTCAGATTCAAGCTGTTCTAACTTGAGTAATATTTCCAATGAATTAAAATAAGCTATTAGCAGTTTAAAAATAAGTAAGAAAGTTAGAAATCTTTACTAAAAGTTTGACACTATTTTCATGCAGCTCTTATTGATGCATGTTGGAGCCAGCAGGTCAGCATAGAGAAGATAAAAGGTTGTGAAATGTGAGACTCCGGTTTGGGAAATGTGTTGTTTCTCCTGGCTGCTTGTGCAGGGACGTACAGTGCAACACGTGCTGGGTGGTGGTGGTGGTGGTGTCATGACGCAGCTGTAGGATCTTTAATTTGGGCCTCTGTGAATGAAAACTCACAGTTTACAAAATTAGACACATTCATGTGCGTGTGCACAAAAAGACGCGGGCGCAGGGCGGAGGAACGTTAGATAGGGCATTAAAGTTTATGTGGGAGTGGAAACTGTGGGGTTGTTTTTGTTGTGCTTTTACAGGGTTCCAGTTGCCTTAGGTAAGAGCCAAAGGAGAGCCTGCATTCCTCTGATCTTTCACATGCTCCTTACAAGCAGGAAAACCACCGCGTATGTGAGCGAGTGTGCGTGTGAGGGGGTGCGTGTGTGCACATTTGTGTGTGAACCACGACATGTCATGTTCAACTGTGCAGGGCCTTTAATAGTAACTTGTAAATAAGATGGCAATCCAAACAAGCTGGAGAGTGTATGATATCTGACTTTTATTGCCCTTTGCTATTTTCTCAGTTTTCTGCCAGTGTGGATGTATCTGAGCCACATATATGTGTGGTGTGTACGTGCTTTTTGTGCGTTTTCTGTTTTGTGCAGGTAGTGGAGGTCAGTCCAGTAGTAGGTTTTGTCAAGTGCACTCAGGCTGCAATTTTCTCACTTTTTACAAGCTGTCACTAGTCACTGTGGCTTTGTTGCCTGATTGAATGTTGGTGGTTGCTCACTTTTCCTCTGGACAGCAGCAGAGCAATGGCAGTTTTTCAAGGGTGGTAGTGCTGCCTGGGTTATTCTGTAGGGGAGAAAATCACCATTTATGATTCTAGAGTTGACACAATACCAGAATTTTTAACTTTGATGTGATTCTAGTAAAGTTTGAATGATACTGATGACTGTTTTGCTATCACAGCAATTAAAATAGAAATTCCAGGCACCTAAAATTGGGTAATTCTTGTTTTTAGTCCATGAAAATCACAACCAAATGCCTACTTGCTACTCCTACACTGCAAAAATACATCAGCAATGTTTACATATTTACACCATTAAGATGGTGTACAGGAATTATGACATGTATTCATTTATTTAAAGCTAAAGTCACTTTCCTGTACTAGTATTTATTTAAAAAAGCATAAGATGCATCATTTTACAACAAACATGCTCTTTTCTTTGTTGGCACATTTCTGTCTCAATATCTGAACAAACATGTATGCAACTGTGTTATGAGTTATGTGTTACTGAGAATGAGTCTTAAAATATATAAAGAAGCTCCCCAAAAGGTCTTTAATGGTGTTAAACTTAATGTCAAATTTTCTGTATGAGTTCTAGGTGGTGGAGGATTTTAAATGACTGTGTTGCCTTTGCTTCTATTATGAATTAGTTCTGATAAAGGTGACGAGGTTCACCTCTTACTAAAATAATAAAAAAAATTGATCTCTATTAAATTAGTATTTCATTAAGTATCAAAAACATATCAGGGTATAAATAAAACAAGAAAGAATGAATTTGGAGCTTCATTTACAGATGTTAAACAGATGGTTGGAGGGTGAACATAAATGCGGATCTGAGCACATGAGTTAGGGGATGGGTTGTACTAATGAGAGGTGGAGAAAGAGAGTAGAGACCGGAAGTAAGGCTGATATTCACAGAATAGGGAAAGAAGCAAAAGGAGCAAACAGTGGATCTCCTGTTTAGATAAGGCTGTATCTGTTACTGAGGCCTGGCACACCGTGTTCAGCCTCACAGACACCAGCCTGCTCTGTGCTTGCACAACTCATAGACACAAACACACACGCACACAAAAGCAAAGAGGAGAAAAAAAAAAATTCCGGTCAAAGTTCATTTTGCCTACATGCTTTGTTGTTTGCTTCATTTGTTTTCAGACAAACAGACACTGAAGTCACAGCTCCAGCCCCCCAGTGACAAAAGCCACAGAGGGAAAATGCCCCCTCTCTGTTAAACGCATAACCGTCAGACCGTCACTGTCACACAGGTTAAACCTGCGCCGGTGGTCGATCTAAATGGGTCAGTGTGCGTCATTCGACATGGCTTTGTGACCCTTCTACAGACCAGGGCTGGACATGGGTCGGACACTGTAAAAACAGACCGCTCTACCAGATTTTAGTTTGATTTATGGCCAATTTAAAGTAATTTTACTGAAATCCAGTGAGTTTCAAATAGTAAAGGTATAAGTAACAAGTGAGGCCTGATATTAAAAAAAATCTATCCCTGAGTAACAGGAAAATGTTTTCTGTAAGTGTTCACAGCTGATTACACCTGAAGTTGTTTTGATGGCAGCTGTACATATGGAAATTGCCATTTATAATATTTTCTTATCATTAATAACATCTCCATTATTGTTTTACTCCTCATGCTCTCAAATGAAAGTGGACAGTTGGTGTAGAGAAGATGAGGGCCAGATGAAGAGGCCAGGAGGGGAAGAGAAGGGGCTGGGCAAAGCAAAATAAACAGAGCAAAACAAACATGACGGGGTGTTTCAAGTGTGGCTCCCAGGTACATTCACACACGCACACAGACTCACACTCCTCAACCACACAGACACCGAGCTGGAGAGAGAAAATGACAGTATTAGGGATGGTGAAGCTCAATGGAGCATGCCGTTGGCCCTCCAACCACAAACAGAAACACTTAAAGTGGGGGTATTATGCCTTTTTTCAAAGCTTTAAACCATCTCTGATACCCACATAGTAGCTTCACATGGTTTACAGCTCAAAAAACTCCTCATGTTTCTGACACTGGCATCCTGAAATAACCCTTATTTCAACCTCCGTCTGAAACGCCTAATTTTTGCTGCTGTCTTTTTAACAGTACTTGTAAAGTTTGAATGAACCGGTCCAACTGAGTAAAATATGGCGGAATTTGATATACGTCCGTACGTGTTAGACCCGGAGTCTGAGCCTGATAGTTTGGAGAGAGGGAAGAAAACCAGCAGGACGTATCTGTTTGGTAAGTGTTTAATTACTGTTACTAAATGGCTAAATGGCCAAAAGGCCTTGTGGGGGCAGTCTGTTCCGCTTTGCCGCTAGCACGGACGAACCATTCAGGAGATCCTATCGCGATGACCTCATCAGTTCGCTCCATCAAAATCTTGTCTTGGGAAGATCTTGGAGAGATTCCCAACAGTTTTCATCACTTTACAGTCTAATTTCAAGATTACTGCCACATACGTTTATCTTGCGGTTTTGAAAATTTGCATACATGAAGTATAGACACCCAACATTGTGACTTTATATTAATGTTTTAAAAATCGGAAAAGTATAATACTCCCTCTTTAACTGGACCGCGGTGTAAAAGGATCTCAGCTCAGACTGATTCTCAACTCTTCTTTTGTTCTACCTTTCTGGAGTTGCTTCAAATAAAAAGTAAATGAAAGCATTTACCTTGAGCTTCCAAATAGCTCTTCAGTGTTTTGAAACATGAGACACAAAGGGACCGTGTGTAACTAACTATATAGTGTGAGTCCAAGGATCCTTCATTCTTTGTTGATCTGTAAATATTTTTAATTTTGGTCAAAAAAGACATCACTATTTTTGGTTTAATTTTTGTATTTTATTCTAAAAAGTTTTAAATTCTGTTATCATGACTGGTATCATTTGAAGCACAAACATTTATCTCATTTTATCCTCAGCTGATGCTACAGTTTCTGCTGATGGAGGGTCTTGTAAAGTGATATTTACATTTAAGTATAGTGTAAATACTTAGATACAGGTAAACTAGTGCCACATTAGCACTTTGTGAGAACTTTTACAGGACTGTAACCCTCTTAAATGCTTCATTAAATTTGCTGTGTATAGCCAACAACCTTTGTACATATGTTGAGTTGCTGCTCTCTCTCCATCTCTTCCTGTTTTTCTGCCACATGCCAATCACCTATAGGCACAGCGCACATAAACACAAGCACGCACGCAGAGATTCTCTCTCCCTCTGGCGAGCAGCAAAGGGCACACCATGAAGACAGGCAGCAAATACATTCAGTAAATACCTGAAGGGCATGCTTGCAACGTTTGTCTTACAACGTCGAAAAATTGTCTGAAAATGAAACTAAATAATTGCATTCTGGAGGCGCTTGAACTTTGACATGGATTCTTATTCAGAGAGAGAGGAAACAAGCTGAAAACATGACCAATTTGCTGTCTTCTCCCTCAGTTGTGAGAGCTTGTTTTACAGTTTATTGAATAAACTGTACACATGGAGACAGAAGTACAACACACAGAGGATGATAACATTTGTTCATACCAGGATGGTCAATGGATGTAAGGATGCTTTCTCAGCGTTCTAGCTCTTTCTCTACAGGCTTAATGTTATATGTTCATGTTATTTTTCCATTTTTATCACTGAACCTTTTATAACCACTTAAATCATTTCCTTGGTTCATTCTATTAACTGCATTTTATTCTGCCTCAATCATTCAGACCTCATGTTTACTATATATCCCCATTTTTTATTTCCTTTTTTTAAAATCTCTTATTTCAGTTGCTTTGTATTCCCTCAGAATTTCTCCTGTAATTGACTCAACATCATTGTAAATGAAAGTTGCCCCTTCAATGATTTCTCTTGTACTAATAAATAAAATATAATAAAAATGATTTCTCCAGTATACATTTCTCTGATAGAAACATTATAAAGTTTTCACCCCACATTTAAACTTTAATATAATTCTTGTAAAGGACTAATACTATGATATATGTTTTGATTCCTCAGCAACTAAAACATAGTTTTAAGGCACTCACTATAGGTACTTTGCAGATGACATCACGCAGCAGCGGTGAACTCCACTTGGGGGTGTAATGATGGATCCTTCGATGAGAAATGCTGCCAAAAAAGCCATGTTTTGAGCTGTTTATGACCATGCCAATCATTCAAAGTATGAAGATAAAACATTCTTAATTCTCAAGCTACTTTGATGTCTCAAAAATGAAATATGAAATATTCAGGCCAAAATACAAATTTAAAGTTTTTGAAAAAGTCCAATAGAAATGGCAACAAATTGGCATTTTAAAAGCCTGGACAAGCTGCGCACGTCCACAAAGCTACAGGTTTGGTTCAGTACCATTTTGTGATGGTGTAGCACATTAAACTCTGACCTTACCCGTGTTTCCTCAGCTGAAGTTCATCTCACCAACCTGTAGCCTCGATCTTTGTGATGGGAAATGTGTCTCTTTTTAGAGACCCAGATCATTTGGCTCAGCTCAGTAGAGCTGGTTGTTTGACTCCCAAACGGCTCTGTATTTGGTAAAAGTTTGGCTTTTTAAACATGGATAAAATATGGAAGAAAGGAAACTGGCTCTCAAACAAGAGCTAGCTGCTGTGGCTAACATAAAAGAGCCGTTTCGTAGAACAGACCTGTTTGTAGACTGCACATCTTTACTTGTGCAGGTCATAGCCTGCATATCATTCCTCTTTTATGTACTTGTTTTATAAAATAGATACTTTTTTTTTAAGTTTCGTTACTTTACATTATTTTGAATCATTAGGATAATGGAGTTTGTATTTTTAAGCATGTGTTGGTGACCTTTCTGGCAACCCTAATACATTTTGATTGTTAAGCATTATAAACACATAGAGGGTAAAGGTTTTGTTTTAAAGAATTATTTATGTTGTATTTGACATACAAAGTAGACAAAGGATTGTATCCCTATTTCCTTTTCTGTTCCACTTTCTCGTCAAAACAATGCACTCCAGATAGGAAGACCCTCATGCACAAAAGAGAGCGCTGCATACAGTTGTTTATTTCTCTTGAAGTTATTGCTAAAGACACTAACAAGTTCCCCATTGATGTAGTGTCTTTGTTATAGTTAAAGCGTTTTTGTTGTGGGGTACCTAACTCTCAGCCTCACGGGTGTTAGAATCACTATGAATATCTAATGAGGGACATGGAATGAGAGAAAAGATAAAAACTTAGCAAAGGAGAAGGGAAGAACGATTGAAACAGACAGATGGAGAGGGAGAGTGTGAGTAATTGTGCACTTGTGTTTTCCTGCCTGGCAGCTTGCATCGTTGTTAACATATCCAAATTAACTTTGATAAGCTGGCATTAGTTTTGTATCTGCATGTTTTTGTGTGTGCATGTGTGTATTTTCCTCTCTGAGAGCAATAGCAGGCAGGCAATGCTAGCCGAGCACGCCAGGGGATCTGGAAAACTCTCTCTCTCCTCTCTTTCCTCCAGCTCATCAATGAACGGGCACTCCAACATCCTGTTTTACACGCACACACTTACACACAAATACATGCACATACAAATGTGTAACAGTACACACAATCAAATACACAAACGCACAACAGATACACACTTGTGCAGAGAGCCAAGTGGAGCACAAACGTTCACACAAGGCTAAGTAGAGCACGCTGACACTGCTGCTTGCTGTTCTAGCAGGTGATTGGCTGTTAGTAGAGATGCGAGTAGCCTTTATTGTGGAGAGGAAGGGGGTTTCTGAGGATACCAACATGCTGGAACAAGGCGCATGGCTACTGCTGCTGCACTCTGCTTGTTTTTTAAGGTTTGGGAGGCAGAGTCTTTCCTCAACGTGCTACTGTATTTTTTTCCTTATATTGTTTTGTAAAAATTTACATTTAATTTTGCCTGCTTAAAAACACTGCCTTCCAACAATGAGGTAATAATTTGCTTCCTATTGTGCAGTAGTGTTTTTTTTTTTTTTAATTTCCATGTGTTCACTGTGCAGTTCACATGTTGGCAGACGAGTGGTTGTTATAGCCTGAGCTGTCTGAGCGGACTTCCTCATTACTTCCCGACTTTGTCCAGAGAACTTCCTACTGCTGAGCACTATAACAGGGCCCAGGGGGAAAGCTGGCGGCAAGTGAAGAACATGGATATGAGGGGTATTATTTACATGTGAAGGAAAAAGAAAAGAAAACATAGATGAATGGATCACAGCACTATTGGTTTATACCATTCCAACACAAATGACAGGCTAACATTTGTTTGATTATTTGTATCATCATTTTTCAAGCCTCAGTGTTGTGAACCAGTTTATAAAAATGTATTAAGCACTGATGAGTTGAGATAGAAGAATTACATGAAGGTTTTTGCTTGGGGGAAGATTACGTGACCCTGCTTTGGTTAAGGGAAGGGGGTTGTTGTTGTTTGGCAGGATCAGATGACTGCTTGCTTCCAGTTCAGGCATCAACTCTCCACACAGGACACACAAGCTGCTCCCACACAAGCACTCTAGAAAAAGGAAGCCTGTCCTTGAAATCTTCCTGAGATGGACACTGTAGTAATATTTTTAACCTTAATATCAAAGGGAAAGCTGCTCAGTGTCACAGGGGTTAGCGCTGTTGCCTTATAGCAAGAAGGAATCCTACTTGAACAGGAGCCTTTCTGTATGGACTGCATGTTCTCCCTGTGCAGTCTCTTGCAGTAGTTTTTTACATTTTTGAAAACAGCTACAGGAGCCCCATGTCTGACATTTGTTTTGGTAAGATTGAGCAATGCTGACCTGCTGAGCGACAAATATGATGTATTATGTCGTAAATGATAAATAGTAAAAACACATTTTATTTATAGGCATCTTTCACAAGATAAGACGACAAACAAAAATAACTGTATGTCTAAAGGATAGTTAAAATGAATAGTGGGTAAAACATTACACAGGTGAGGATGAAGTAAGTCTACAGAGATTTCTGTTCAGACAGGCAGGGAGCAGAGCAACTGAAGGCTCTAGATCAGGGATCAGCAATTAAAATTCTACAAGATCTGGTTCAACATCAGGTTATACATCATTATATATAACTCAGTCCAGTTCATAAAAACACTGAAAACAGTATTTTATGAACTGGACTGAACTATACGATAATAATAAAACAACACTAATAAAATATCAAAATAAATTATTTTTTGTTGCAAGTAAAAGCACCTTTGTAAGATATTTAGATATAAAATAGTCTATCTGACCGCTCTTTTAAAGGACCTCGTTTAAATAAAAAGTTTTGGTTTTAGAAAAAAAAGCCAAATTTTGGTTTTGCTCATTCTTCTTTAGTAACATATTAATTTTTAAAGCCATTTTAAAATGAAAATAAATCATTAAAATTAACATCAAACATTGAACAGCTTTTTCATGTGCTTTTCTCTTTCCTTCCCTTTTCCCATCCTATAAAAAGTTCAAATATATGTAAACATATGCCACCTAAAAGGCAAAACAACTTCAAGGGAGCATTGTTGGATGACTTTACCACTGATCATATCAAGCTCTAATTTAATTTCTTTTCTGTTCTCAGATCAAATGTCACTGTGGTTGCTCAAAAACATACTTTAACTTGTTTGATATTATCACATTTAATGATTGCAAGCATATTGAAACATTCAAGATTTAATCCACCTGTTGGAAGGATAAACATACAACAGTCTGTCATTTTTCTGTTGAAAAGTCTTTTTTTTTTGTTACCATCTTTTCTTTTTTCAAAGCACAGCCTCTCTTTTCCTCCCAAACTCATTTTTTCTGCATTGTTTGATACTCCCACAATTTCTCTGTGTTTCTACAACCACGGGCTGCTTACAGATGTGCAGTCTTTTCTCTTCACTCTCAGTGTTCCTCTTCTAAGTGAGGCATCTGATTGGCTAAGTACCATCACATGTCACAAGAGAACCTGTGTAAATCAAGATAAATCACTGTAAATGTAAAAAAGCTGCACAGGTTGAGATAGGAGCGCTCATCTGAATGAGATAATAGCTACTCACAGGTCCAAATAGAACAGCACTTGGGTGCAGATCCAGACTGTGGTCTGCTAATTGGTGACCTCAGCTGTAGATCTCATGGGGTCAAGCAAGCAGGTGGTATAATGAAGTGGATGAGGAAGATGACCTGAGAGTGCTGGAAGGCGTGTTGACGTGTCAGAGGTCAGAAAGGTACAGAGAAGCAGAGTTTGGATGGCCTTAAAGGTGAGGAGCAGGATCTTAAAATGAGTGCAGTAGTTGACCAGGAGCCAGTGGAGCTGCTGGAAAGCAGCAGAGATGTGACTTGCTAGACAAAGTTCTGGAAATGATACAGGCAGTGAAATCTGGACCAGTTTATGAATGGATTAGTAAGGGAGACCAAACTGAAGGGAAGCAGTCATCAGTCCATGAAGTGACCAGGATGTAAACTTGAGTGGTGGCGCTGATTGGTTTAGTGACTGAAGAGACATTCAGACACATACAGTATAGAGCAGTGGTTCTCCAATGGTGTGCCGTGGCACACTGGTGTGCCTTGAGACAAGTCTAGGTGTGCCTTGAAAATTCGTCTGACATTACATAAGTACTACAACTATGCAACAAGTAAAGAGACTATACCAATGTCCTTACTGCATGCAAGCGTTACACGTTGCATTGCATCATATAGCATTACATGCTCACTGTCCATCTGTTATTAAATATGCAAATGTAAATTTACATGTAAAAATATGACATCTCATGCTTTTACTTAGAAAATTAGAGGTATGGTGCCTCTAACAGCTGTGAGCCACATAGTTTTATCTCCATGTTAGCGCAGGTAAGACAATAAAAATTCATAAATGGGTATGGAGAATATCCATGCAACACACTCCTCTTTGTAAAACAAGCTAACAAGTTTCGGGAGTGAGAAAAGTGGAAGAAAATTAAGAATATCCTTTGGTGGGACACCCCTGGTGTCTTGTCATCCTTTGTGCAACCTCTTCCCTTGTTACTTGTCCATCTTAATAGGAGCGACAGAGAGAAAATAGGAACAGGGTGACTGGGGATAAACCTGGGGAACTGCAGTGCATCACTTGCAGAGTGTCAGGATGCTACAAAAGGAAACTCTGTAATCAAAATGGTGTAGCTGAGACTTGCTCACATTGCATGCAGTTGGGACTGGGACATGTTGCTACTTGCTACACATGCTAAAGAGGCTATTTTGCAAGGACATTAATATGGTGTGCCTTGAGGCGTCAGCTTGCTTTTTGGTGTGCCTTGGGCAAAAAAAGTTTGAGAAACATTGGTATAGAGGACAGGAAAATAAACACAAATAAAAAGACCATCTTACTTACAGAAAATCATCGGCCATATTGTTCTGCAAACCTTGACAGAAAATCTGTAGAAGACAGCCTACAGTTCCTCACTGCTGATGGGGTGAGGAAATGGTCTGATTGGCATTGGCAGAGAAAATTTGGCAAATTTTTCATTGTCGCAACCCACATACTCAGCTCTGCTGCTCATCCCACAAATGCATGCTCCTTACAAATGCGGCACCATTTAAAAGGGAAATAAACAGACTTTCCAATGGTATAAGATTCATTGGCAGGAAGCATTGTTACAATCAAAACTAATCTATCAAACACGAATTTCCTTAATTTTTGTGCAAAGTTTGGTCAGTGAAGTATACGAATGATCATTGTTTGTTGACACAATATCCTTATTTATCACTCCTACAGAGCATCTTAGTTTTTTTTCTCCTCAAACAACCCTTCAGAGTTGGACATAATACTCATAACAAAAACATTTGGTATTCACACTAACAGCTTATTTGAAATCTTCAGCTCTTACTTAGTCTGCTTCTGTTATATGAATGATAAACCAAAGCTGTTTCTTTCTATACCACTTCATCACTAACTTTTCTTAAAGTGGACATTACCAAGGAGAAGGATTTTTCCTCTTTTCATTGTTTTTAAAAAGATCTTCATGGTTGCATACACATTTTTCTTACATTTATTTGGTATATTGTGATAATTTGCCAAGATAAATGTAGCAGTTCTTTTTCAACTTGTTTTGAATTTGAATTTTCAGTTTCATCAGCTCAGATAAAGTCTGTATTTGTACATTGTTAACTCCAGGACACAACAAAGAAAAAGGAAAGTTCTTTACGCTCAAAGGTACTTTATCTTAGCACCACGTGTTAGAGGCTTAACTTAGTCTGTTACCAGTGCTACTAGTATGTACTGTATTTGGAATATGTGATGCTTATGCACCGTCAAATACTTGGAATTTTATGGGTGGCTTTGAGGTGGGGCGTCGGCTCGGCTGAAGGGGTTGGAAGGGATGTTTGGACATTTTTGAATTTGCAAGAATTTTGTCGTTACATCACCTTCTTGGGAAAGCTAGCATTTCCCACAGGTTGAAAGTGTGAGCATGGTGGTGTTTGGGTTGTTGAGTTCACGCTAATCTGATACTGAAGACTTGAAATTACTATTCAGCTAGCGGATTATTATGTCTTGACCATGTGTACATCCTGATTTGACTGAGCAAGAACAATCAAATGAAGCACAGGCAAGTAAGGAACAGAAATCATCTTTGTTTCACTGAATTTCCTTTCCTGGTTTAAACTCCTGTCCTCATACGACCTCTCTATGCCTTGAATTTGCATCAAAAACCAACTCTTTCCATCAAGCACAGTCCAAACCAAACTTCGCTGAATGTCGTGACCCTGACTTTCATGAAACAAACATTTTCCTTGAACCATTTAACAGATCCTCTCAGTGCTAAAAAACACAGAAGCCTGCAGGGAGCTCTGCCCTACCCAGAATGTGTTAAGTGTCTGGGAACGGAGCATAATTCTCAGTAAACAGGAGCTATGATGGTGACCAGCTCTCCTGTGTGGGCTGTAACAGTGCAGTCCAGAGAACCTCTGTCTATTTAAGGCCATTTTAGCGACACTGGGCTCATGGGCGGGGGTTTGGTATGGGTGAGGGGGGGGGTCGGTGGGACAGATACATTCTCAGATTATTGGGAGAATGTGACCCTGGCCTGACCCACCCAGGTCAGAGGTAAGCAAGTAGAGGGTGGGGGGTTAGAAACTAGTGGGCCATTTGCTGGCCATAACTACGGGTCAGGACATGGACGTATACATGCATACTTAAATCCACACCTACATGCACGCGCACGCACACATCCCAGGAGGGCTCTCAAAGACAGGAAATGCCCATGTGAAACATGGACAGGTGTGTGTTCATAGCATTTGTGGAACACAAAGAGAGAAAACAAATGTTTATACCTCCATCTTCCTCCACTCACTTCTTCTTAAAATTATTTTGTTCATGAAAAGTTTATAATTGGGCAGATAAGTTTATTCACAGTGTTAATTTTATATAAAAAGCGATTAAAAAGGCTTTTAAAACAAGACTAGGTTAAAACCTAGTATTTGGCTGACTGCAACTATCTGAGATGCTTGTGGAAATGCCTTACTGAAATGTGTGGTCTGGCAGAGTAATTTTGTCATTCTTGTTATATTTTTGTTATTAGTTTTAACCAAATTTATTGTAACTGCTTACTTAAATGTGTATAGCTATATGTTGTCCTCTCTCTGTGTCCGTCTCCCTCTGTGTGTCTGTGGAGACCTGAGTAATGTCACAACCATTCATTCACTATTAAAAGCATAAAAGAAATCAGAAATACATTAGAATAAAATACAGTACAGAACGTGGTATTAGACGGCATGCCAGGAAAAATACAAGAATGTGAACCATTCAACTTGGTTACGTCTCAGCAGCTGAGTTCAAACACTCTTTCACAACTGCCCCGTCACTGAATGTTTTAGGTTGCTCCAAAATCCATGCAATCTATAGTGAACATTATTTGCTCATTGCTGACGTGTAAATGAGTTGGGTTGCTCTGCTGTGCTGGGCTCTCAGCTTGGTTATGTTGTGGGCCCTTGCTGTAGATTTCTGTGGATATGTTTCCTTGAATACATGTTTACTCTCGTAATGCGGCTTAACAGTCCCGCTTTTGATTAATGCCACCTTTTCAGAACATATATGACACAAAGGTTTTGTGCCACCCTCTGGGAGAATAAACATACGGGTCTGTCCATTCATTTTTTAGACATTCTGTTTTGGCATCAACTTTCCTTTCTTTTGAGCAAGCCATGTTGTCCTGTCACTCCCACTCAGCTTTTCCAGTAAACAATCGATTTGATTGGCTAATTTGAGTAACGTGATCACAGAAAAGGTTGCTGTATTAACTGTAACAGCTGCACACATTGTCTGGCTGCGAACTTTGTGAGGAACAGTACAGAGCCTTGTGAGGATTTATTACTTCATCCTGTTTGATTTATCAGAAATTGGCCTCTGGTCTGCATTAAACACTTACTTGGTCCATGCCTGGACTGAGGTCCACCATCTGGTGATGCCCAGCCTTTGTTTCACTCTAACAATGTTAATTTTCTCCCAGTATAAAAGTAACCTCCAACAGGTCAAATGAATGTTTTTTTAATTCATTTTTATTTTTTCTCAGTTTATATCATTCAAAGACCAAACAAAGGAATTTTATTTGAAAAATAAAATCCTGAATAAAAAGGAGCAGTAAGAAGACTTACAAAGCACATCTTAACACCTTTCACTATATTTCCTCAACATACTGTGGAAACATCAATAGCAATTAAAAAGGGACATATACAATAATATGAACGTAAACTTTTTACAGTTACAGAAAAAAAAATCCAAGGCAGACCATCTTTGAAATGATTAAAATGCCTTTATTTTCATGGTGTGGCATGTTGACCCTTGAAGGAGACTGGGACACCATTATTTCCCTGTAGTGGAACCAATGTGAATGTATGGTTTACTCATGGTAGAGCTGAATTTACAAGCCTGTTGCAAAATCGCAATTTGGTAAAGGCTTATGACTGCCAGAGCAACACAAACCTGCATGTTTTTGAGCGTTAGTTTCTTTTATGATACGATTATGAGTTTCATTTGTCTAGTGTTGTTATAGAGTTTGAATCAGTATCAGTGTGTTTCTGTGTCTCCTTTTAAGTTACACAAGCTAACAACTTCCAGATCACACACAGGAATCTGTTACCTCGCATTGTAAGGAAAACATGTCATGAAGCATTTTGTTATCACAGGATCCACTTCCTGTCTTTTCTGCTGCATGGCTCAGCGTCCGTCTGTGCCACTCTCCATGCTCAGCTGGCATTAACGCGCATGTTGGCATCAGCACACAGATTGGTATCCCCAATTTGAGGAACTGGAGCTCCTCTGTGGTCTGCACCTTTCTCTACTTGTTGCTGTGTTTGTTTGGAGGCTGAGAGATGTGTCCTGGTGGTAGAAATCAATTAGGATCTGTAGTGAAACCAATGTGATAAGAAGCGCTTCCAGTAAAGCGAATCATGTGTGACAAGGGTAACATTCGCATATGACTGAGCCTAACTTGTCAGATAGATAACCAGATAAATCTTAGTGCTGACAGTAAGTGTGTGTGTTTATTCACTAATACACAAGATGAAGGGATAAGAGGCCTAGTGTAAATATTAGACATGGGCTCTGTAAAAGAGGAAGGGTGAAGATGTGAATGTTAAACCAAGGGCTGTCAATATATCAGAAATTTAAACTTGTACAGTACTGCTAAAAATCAAATTATTTCAGTACCACAGAGACAAATGTACAAAAATTAGTTCATTTCCTGTTTTCAATTAACCTGACATGCTAGATAGACTGTTTCATAAATATACTACATGGGATATGTTCACCTTCATCTGAGAAAATTTTCCACATAAGTGCTTGGGAAGGGCAGGACTTTAAAAAAATTCTCACAAGGTGATTGGACAAACGCTCTGTCTGTCACATTAACTGCAGGCCAGTCAGAGAAACAGAACAAAATGAGGTAGACACGTGCAGCTCTGGTAGTAACCTAAGCTCGACAGCCATAGTTTATGAATGGCGAAGCTTGTTTTTGGATAAAACTCATGCTGAGGCCAGTTGGTAGTACAAAAACATCTTCTCTGCCAAGTAAAGCTTTTAGTTTGACTCTGTGCTCTTGTTTTAATAAAGAAATGTGGCCCAGTTTTGATAAAACTGCCACTATATTATAGCTACATCTGAGCTAATCGCTACAGCAGCAGCCATTGTGTAAACCAGCTTATAGTACGACTAATCTCGGACTGTAACTATCACAGTCATGCTGAAGCAAGTTGGAAGAAGAGCGAAAACATTGTTTCAAACTAGATCTTTTCAAGATGGATTAGTTACGTCTGTCCAATGAAAAAGATAAGCAAAGTAGTTTTCTTCTTTGTTTCTGATTAGCAACCTGTCACTGTGGTGTAAGAGAAAGAAATGTAACTTTTGCATCATATTCAAACTTAAAAAAGGACTCATAAAATGACAGTATATGCTGACATGTGAATCCCCCCATCTCTCTTCAGCCAACTTTTGGCAAAAATATGACAGAAGATCTGATGTTTTTAATGCTTCTGTACTTTTTGAAACTAGTTAATGTTGAAATAATGGGGATTGTCTCCAGGTGAGTTTTATCATTTGACAAGTAATTAATCTGTGTTTTTAAAAATTTTGATATTCAAGTTTAAACTGACCATAAAATGAGCAATTTCTTGTTTGAAAAAACTGAGAAGTGTATTGCTGATTATACTGGCCTGGCCTCCCTCTTACCCCTCTCTTCAAACTCTTTGGAGTCACTTCATTGTGCCTCTCTTGTTGTGGTCACACCATAACAGTCCTGTTATAAAAGCATTAAACTCTTGACTGTCTGTGCCATCTCCTCTCTCTTCCTGTTAGCTTCAGTAGCTCTATATATTAACAAGACAGACATAAAAATGCTACTTTAATCCATCTCTGGACGAATGCATCCTTGGATGATACAAGGGTGGTGACAGTTATGATATGGCAGGCGCTGCTACACCACTATCATCTGTATCTCTCTTGCTGTACTGACTTTATTGAAATTTAAGTTTGTAGTACAGATTGATCCTGCAACCTCAGTCTTTCCTCACAACACTTACTTTCTACTAATTAATATTTGGGCGGAAAAAGATCCAAAAAGTGTTGGATAAGTAGTGGTCTTTCCCTTGTCTCTATTTTCCTTTTCTCTCCTCTTCCCTGCTTCTTCTTTTGCTCCACCTTATATGAAAGATCCTCCCTCTTCACTCCCTCCCTTCTCCTTTTTTTTTCCCTTTCCTTTTTGTCCCTCTGTTCCTTTGCTTTGTGCTCTCCCTCTCTCCCTCTCTCTCTCTCCCTCTCTCCCCCTTCTTCCCTCCCCTCGCTCACACACTGTGGTATGCAGACATGCAGGAATTTCTGGGCCTCAAAATGATAGACCAAACTTGTCAGCCCTGGCTCCTGTTACTAAAGATGGCCGCCCTGGCAGTGTGTGTGTTTGCGATTGGTGCGCATTTGAGTTACTCACTACGTGATTGGTCACAGCATGTTTGTCCACAGCTCTTGCGTTTCTGGCAACAGTGTGAATTCCTGTTTTTGTTTGTATCAGATACAGTTTCTTGTGTAATTTATGAGTTCTTAGTGACTGTAACACTTTATCTTCTCTGTCTCCTGCATAGAAACATATGTTACTGCATGCTGCTGTGTTTGTGTCTCCTTATGTGTGTGAATGAGGGGTGTGTCAGTCCACTCAATGTTGGAAATGTAAATAAGAGAGCAAACTACAGCACAAGATTAAGACAGTCCCTGAAACTTTGACTCAAACTAAAGCATCCCCTTTGACTCCTGAAAAATGGAAAGAAATACAGCATGATGAACCAACCAAAGCTCTAGCTCTACTGAGTGCACCTCTTGATATATCATGTTGAAGATGACACTGAGTTGCACCCATAACTTGTCCTTAATATAGACTATGAGCTAGTCTCTTAAGACACATGTTTGTATCACCAGGCAGAATGACGTCCAAGCCAGCTAATATTTAGCATGCCTTGGCTGCTGCCTCCTCTCTCCAGTGTCTCCTGCTCCAGGCTTTGTGATGGCATTGTTGCAGCTAAATAAGGATCTGATCCTGTGCTCCAATCCCAGCCCGTCAGCCGCACACATCGCACCCTGCCGTCTGCTTCACACACTTCAAATACGTACGATGTAGGTGCGTGTCTTTGCAATGCTCTGCTGGATGAACCTTGATGCACCTGTGTTCATTTGTGTGTATGTGTAAATCTTGCATGTCATCTGACTGCTCCGTGTGCGATCGGTATCTTGACGGAGATGGAGTGGAATGTTTTTTTTTTCCTGGGGAATTTTTCTGTCATGTGCTGTCAGTTTTAGTTTGTACTGTACCAACACCTGACCTACACGATGCAGAATTTGGGTTAATGAGATCAACTGGACCCGCGGTATTTCTGGTGCGTGGACAGTAAGCATGTGACCCAGTGTAAGACACATCAATCATGAAGGAGAAGCAAAGGACACTAGCAGACATATGACAGCACCACCAGTACGCACACACAGTGTTTCTACCTCTAAATGCTTCTGAAATAAGAAGCTAAGACAAAAGCTAGCAGTTAAAACTGAGGAAAATTATCCTATCATTTTCAGTTTGAAATTTTAGTGAGTTTATGATATTAACCAAATACCAAGAGCCTTTTCGTCTCGAATAGGAAATATATATGCCATAGGACATATTTTAAGATTGCTGTGTGCACGACCACTTGACTGGAGGCTGGAAGACAGAGACAGGGCCTCATCCACTGCTTCTTAAATGTAAGAGTTAAAGTTCTTGTGTATGGAGGCTTTTCAAATGCAAAACAGACATGGCATCGAAAACTTTATTCATTTTAGGCTACCAGACATGTAAGGCTTAATTTAATTTCCTTTAAGGTCCTATTAATAGCAAGGTGAAAGTGGTTTATCTAGAATATAGTATTGGGTATTGATTAGTGTGTCAATCAATGCACAGATAACAAAACAGATATGCCTCCAAAAGTGATAAGGTAAATTATGATATGACAAAAACAGCATGGTGCTAGTAAAAGGTAAAACAATAAGGAGGGAAATTGCACGATACGATACAGATAACTTATACAGTACAATGCAAACCTTTAGGCATGTTAGGGTCAGTAGATCTAAGGGCAGGAAATAGGGTTGGCACAACCCCTGTATTGCTTTGGATGTCCTTGCATTATAACCTCAGACATGGGAAAATAATCTGTTGAAAAATCGAAGTCCACACCTTTCAGGCACATTAAGGTGTGGGAATGTTCTTAGGCATCTCTTTCCCCGTTCAGCTAAATGCCAAGTTAAATTCAGTTTAACTAACTTGTCTAAAGTGAAGAAAATACTTAGAAAACAGTCAAATTCATTCCAGGGTTATTGTGTTCGCGGGTGTGATGTGAGCCTGATATACTGTGTAGAGCAGACTTATTCAATTAGTGGTCCAGGGGTCACATGCATATTTTCCATCAAGTTGATCTGCGTTGTTCCAAATTTGACATTACCAGCTGCTTACTGGGCACCGAACATGTCTGGCCCGGCAACATTTTCTGACTTTAAATTTGGCCTAGTTGAATTTGTAATGGAAGAGCCCTGGTGTAGAGCGTAGCTAGCATTAGCAACTAGCACCGCCAGCCTTCATTCCTCTTTGCAGAGTAATATCCTGCTTTGATATGTGGCCTCTTTTCACTTCTGTTGTGTGGTAATACATAAATTTAATCCTCAAAAGCCTACATACCACTTTATTTCCATTTATTACTTAAAAAAACTGTTAACCCACGCTGTTCCTACTACACACTAACTGCAAAGCTTCTCATATTTACATCCAGTGAAGTGCTTGGGGAAAGCTCAGTCAGGAAGGCAGCAGCCATTAACTGACGCTACAGCGGCTTCTAGTGGCGGGAGGTTTATTACAGTTTAAAAGAGCATTACAGCCCATAATTCCAATACTGTGTTTTTATTAAAAAAAATTATAGGTAATTAGTTTAACAGACTTGTAAATCTCGCAGTGGCTAATTTGAAAAACAAATTTATCCATTTACCCATCTATTTGGATGAGTTGGATTTATCCATTTACGCGTCCCTAGTAAGGAGTGGATTTGGCAGTAAGCAGGCATAATGTACCATTATGCCTGCTTACTGTCATGAGCTTGACCTGGGCTGCCAAGCAGCACACATGTGTCAGCATGGGTTGAGCTTGACTCAGGCTGACCCTCCACTCTCTCTATTCCTGGGTTGTGGCACATCAGGTCCTTTGGTGAATCCTTAGGGAGCTACATGCTTAAAACTTCTGCAAATGACTGTCTATTGCTCTGTACATTGCCTTCCTACGCTAGTTCTAATGCATCCATTTGCAAATATTTCTAAAGCCCATATTTTGTGTTGACAGGTCATTGATGTACTGATTCAAATGTAGTTAATATGTGTGTATTTGAAAACACAAGGGTCAGTATTTGAGTGTGGGAGTTGACGTTTCAATCAAACCGTGAACCTCTTTAAATGCAGCTCAGAGTCAGAATTTGGCTGCATTTGTATGCATGTGTGTGTCCATCGTTGCCTTTGTATGTGCGACCCCTTCCAGGATTGGATTGCGGTGATTGGAGGTTTGGATGCATAAAACAGCTTGGATGACAAACTCAGCTCCTGGTTCAGTTTGACGGGACGTATGTCTGTAGGAGGGACTGTCTGGCGCTCCATAACTCCATACTGTGGACAGTATGTGCATGTGTAGATTGAGACAGATGCTCCAGTCTCAGCGGTTCATGTGTGCCACTGACAGAGATGAACGCGCCAATAGAGCTTTTCTGGACTGCAGAGAAATAGCCGTGGTGATGCATGACAATCTTCGGCTGTGCTGGCTGATTGGATGATTGCATTGCTCTCCCAGGTCTCTTATTAGCCCAGTCTGTTGGAAATTTTGCTGTGGTTTGATCTAGGCTGTAGTCATGAACATTAATATTAGTTTATTTTTAATACCTGGGAGAGGATCTTATTTCAGGAACATTTTATTTTCTGCCATCAAATTTTAACAGTTTCATTAACTATGCTGTAGGTTGTTGGGCTGGAATGAGTGATTGATGATCTATTGATCATAACAGTTATTGTGTTTTTTCCATAAATTGTTTAGGGGTACCAAGATCTCTGATTTCCTGTAGATTAATTAAGGGGTGTTCACAATACCAGTATTAAATCTCTAATGCAAATCCAGAAAAAATAATAAATATTTTTGATACCTGATTTGAAACCACAGCAACAAAAAGAAACCTGAGTGCCCGGTATTCGATGGCTATGTGCTTTTCTTCTTAGTTAAATCAAAGGTACTGATTTAAGGTGGGTCATCTCCATGGCAACACTGTTTAATTAATTAAAACAGCAGTGAGGAGAGAAATAATTCCTAAATAATGAAGTTTTGCTAGCTTTTAGAGCAACCAGGGTTACAGACTGCTGTAAAATCATAAAATCACAACAAATACAGATCAGTGTAGGAATAAAACTGGAACAACCAAAACAATGGCAAGCTAAACAGGTGTATTTTTTGAAAGTATTGATTGAATGTGAAAGTGGCCTTGTGGAAACATAGTTTTATTCCCCTGTTTGTGCCTTGTAGTCTTTGCTCCACATGCACCTGTCAACAGGTCCTTCAGTGAACACTTCCTTGTTCCAGGAGCCGGCTATGGCTGCTGATAGCATCAATCACCAGTACCTGTTTACTGTCTCCTGTTAACCGCTGTTCCCCCGACCGCCCAGACCCTCCTTTCTGCTCTGATTTAATTTAGCCCTCATTCTGCTTTTTAAAATTGTATTACAAAAACACACACACATGCACACGGCTGTTTACTTCAGTCTGTCCAATGTTCTGCAGCAGAGAATCACATCTGTTTCACGGCGGTGTTGTGGTGTTGAAGCATGGATCATATTTAGAAGTTGACCACAAAGCCTTGGATTTGCTGCACAGTTAAAACTCTTTCTGCAGTTTGTTCTGGTGTCTTTGTAACTTAGTGATTTCAGTGAGCTAAACAATAGAGGGATTAACGTATTTTAGATACATAATGAGGTATTTCCTTTTTATCTTTCAAAAACACATGCAAGATAACATTAACACACCTGTTATTGTGTGGCCATGTGAATGTGTAAATGCTACTGTTCCAGAAACTGCTGCCCGCTCATCATATTAGGATGTTTTTTCCTTCCCTCACACACATTTCTTAGAATAACAGCCATCCAGTAGCCAGCTGAGCTCCAGGCGGCATCTTCTTTTTTAGCTGCTCTCTGTGTGTTTGCCTTGGCAGCATCCGCAGATGAAATTCCTGCTGTCTTTTATTGTTTGCTGGATGTGTGTAAATCAGCTCTGGGCAGCTTTGTATTGGCCTGCCCCAGGGTCAATAACTTCAGTGTGTGTAATTTAACACACATATACAGTATACATTTTACCTGATAAACACTTCAAATGTAAGCTTTTTATGACATTGTCCTTGTAGAACTCACTGTTAATAGTGATGTGTTGGTTCAGGAATGGTTTGGTTTACAGCACAGTTAAAGCTCTTAAAAATGATTTAAGGTGTTTGACATCACAACCCTGATCACCCCCAGCCAACTACAACATTTTCCCACAAACCTACCTTTAAATGTATACCAAATATTGTACGGATATTCATACTAAAATAGAAAACCTTATCCTAAAGTAAAGGCAACAATTTTACAATATTAGTGAGGAGCAAAAGATAGATTACTGCTGATATTACCTCTCTATCTCTTCTTATTCCGAAACACAAGAGATTATGGTGAGACTTAATGATTATTATCCTGTTAAGGAGGGTCTGAATAAACTAAAAATTGTTTATATACAATAAAGCACACAGATTTCGGGCCACATATGTCTATAGATTTGATGTGGGATACATTGCAACACTGAAATACTACTTCCTGTTTGTTTTTGTACTTAAGTGCTCTTGAATTTCCTTAGGGATTGATAAAGTATCTATCTATCTCAAATAGATACAAAGATGGACATGATAAATCAATTAGTTTGACAAAATTGTATATTGCTCTACTCAGCTGAGAGTGCTATCTTCCTTAGGTTTCTCCAGTTTAAATCAGTAGCAGGAGAAGAGAGGGGCACAGATGGGGCAAAAGCAATGGAGGATTTTTCTCTGGGGAAAGCAACATCTTGTTTTTAAAGCTGGAGTTTAAAATTGCATTGTAGGGTACAGTTAGTATAAAGACTGTCAGCATTAATGCATTAATCACAATCTAGCTGAAGTTCATTTTTGTCTTTCAAAATAAAAAGCCAGCCTGTATCCAAAGAGGATGCTGTTTAGCCCTAGTTTTAGACAGTATACTAATCAAAAAATGAAACAAAACTACTTATCAATGCAAATAGTAGAATTTTATAATGCAGCAAATAGGGGTGTGACGAGATCTCGTGAGACCAAAACGTGCATTTAAATGTACAGTTTGAGTCAGAGTTAAACAAGACAAACTGTGTCTAAGCATTGATAGCCTTTTCAGTACAAGAGGAGTGTAAACATTTCTGAATAGACCTGAATGCTTCGCAATAATGACTTTCAGCCGTATAAAGGACATATTTTCCATTCATATATTTTTTTCCAAAATTAAAAAAAAAAAAGTGTAAAATGTCGTCTGATGAGATAAGCGTCTCGTCACACCCCTAGCAGCAAATAAGAAGATTAATTGTGGGTGCTGGTTTGGCTTGGTTGGTAGAGCAGACGCCCATGTGCAGAGGCTGTAGTCCTTGACGTACTGGTTGCACAAAATGAAAGGTATACATTGATAATAAAAAAAATTGATATTCAAAATTTTATGTTCAGAGAGTTAAAAGAATCATATTTATTCATTACTGACTTTAGTTTCATATCCATAAACATTAAAAAGCTGAAAAAAACCATATATACACTGGTAATCATTTTTGGAGTTAAATGATGTCTACCTCTTTAAACTGACAGCAAACACACACTGCTCCTTTGTAGTTTTTTAGATGTGATATGTAATATAAGTACCGTAAACACTGCAAATGCAGGAACACATATGGTGCTCCAAAATAACGCTTAACCAAAGGGGCTTGCTGATGGTTGCTGAGAATTTTCTCACCAGAGCATACATTTTCCCTTCGCTGTTTTGGCTTATTCAAATATATGATTGCTGATGGGCATCTTTGCGCTATTATGCTTACTTACTATTGGGAGGTATCTCTTACAACCCTTCTTCCCAATACAGAAATATCCCTTTAACTGACTTTAAACAGCATACAGTATCTGTTTTTTAAAAACGTGTCTTCCTATTTATGTTTTACTGGCTTTAACAGCGGTAAAGTTTTCCATGAGGCACAGGTCGTATTATCAGTGCCTCTGTTTACCTCTGCCTGCTGTATTCCCTTTATGTGCCACCCAGGCTGCCTCTATGCTGGAGGGGGCCTCTGTCTACAACACCTGCGCCCCAAAGGATAAGCAGGGCCCCCTCTGTCCCCTGGCACTCTTTCCCCCTTTCTCATGTATGTGCTGTGCTCCTTATTCCTTTGTCCTAAACTCCGGCGTACATGTATTATGTATGGGCACGCAGGCAAGCACACATATGGACTCATGCTACAAACAGGTACTCTTTTATGGCCACTCCTTTTCTTCCGACAGTCACGCTCTGTGTCCCTCAGCCAGGGGTTTGTTTTTGTCTAAGACCCTTAAAGAGGAGGCCCGGTGCCTGAAAGTGCGTGAGGGTGCCTGAGGACACAGCATTGTGTACTTTCTGCCTCCAGTGTCCGTATTTATCCAAACCTGCAATGGAGATGGTTGTGAAGGTTTTCAAATATGGCAGTGCTTTATCTTACAGTGTCTCTGCTGCAACTAATGGCACTATTTGACTTGATGGTAAACACCTCCAAAGAATCTGGCTTTTGTTATTTTATTTACCTGCAGTATATATGTGCTTTTAATTCTTGCTTTTCAAATTTTAACTTTGCACTCTTGAATTTGAAAATCAAGTCAGTTACAGCTTCCTGTCTGTGATGGCAGAATCTTTCATTTCCACATGAAGAGATTGTATCGAAGAGTTTGTTTTTCTCGTTTATCTGATTTCTGTTCTTGGAACTGTATTTACACCATGCGTTGTGCACTGTTGTTTGGTTTATGCTGAGTAGAGCAGCAGATTTTATGGTCATGGGATCTGAAGACAATATCCATTTAGTCCCCTAAAGCTTCTGGAATCAGCTGAGGAGTCATGATTCTCTAGTCCTGATAATAAGATGTTATTTTATATTAGTTGAGAGGTTTTGCATTATATAGAGTCTGAAATATTACTCAGTGAAAAAGGACATGTATCTTTCTTTTTTAATGATTTTACCTCTGGATGAGGTTAAACCAAATGTGTCTTCATCATTGGAGGATTGCATAGAGATAGGAGTGAGTTTTCCAACAGTCTTTTCTGCCTTTTTAAAAAAATCAAAGATACAATAAAAAACTATTCTGCACATTCAGAGGCCCTCTTTTCTTTTGGCCTTACAGTGAAGAAGCAGCTCCTTCTTACTCACAGTCTCACACTTTCAGCTTTGCAGACAGAAACATGCAACAAGAGACGGAGAGGTGAGAAATGAGAGTTGAGATAAACCAACTAAAATGTTGTCATATTCTCTTTAAGCACTTGGGATTAAATTGATGTAGTGTAAGTCCATAATCAGTGTCTTGTATCAAAATGGTGATATAATGGTGCTTTACTTTCATGATGAAGATCCAGCAATTGAATCTTGACTCATAGTTTTCTGGCAACAGAGGTGAGATGTCATGGATTGATTTGTGCTGGATGTCTTCTGTGTTCTAGCTCCTCTTCCTCGTGGCTTCTCTTGAGTAACTGATGTGTCCACTTTTTAATCTCTTTTTGAGGAGACGCCCCACGAATTCCTGTACCAGGAGAGAAAAACAAGCCTGGGGGAGGGGTGTTTGTCAAAGTGAACTAATCAGTGAGTGAGGGATAGAGAGACAAGGACGGAGAGAAACAAGAAAGAAGAGATTTCTCAACCCCCTTGAATACACACTGTTCGTTAACGGTATTTTGCAAATAGTTTCCCTCCTCTGGACCACGTGGCTGCACCGTACAATGTTTTTCTGCACTTGTATCACCCCTCGCGTTGAGCCTTTTCCCTTTCAGCTCCTTCCCTCCCCTTCAGCTTCACCCTTCCGCTTGGCCCCTTCCCTCCATCCACCTCTCCCTCCACTTGTGCGTCTGTATCGATACATTCTGTCACGCCTTAGTGTCACATGCTGCATCTGTCCTAGCCTTTTCCTCCCTCTCATCTCCATTGTAGGCTTGTCAAGATGCGCTATATGACCAGGGTGGTGAGAGCATCTGTTTATGGCCTATCCGACCTCCAATAAGGGCTGCTACATGTATCATTTAGTCTAAGCATCCAGCATTGACCTGTAAATGTACACACATGAACACATGCACATAACCTCTCATCATCCTGATCTTGGCAGTTAATAGTGTGTGCTTATAGCAAATGTCTTTAGTCTGGCAGTTATTGAAACTAAGATTTTAATTAGGAGAGGTTTTAGAGCAGCACATGCTGTATTAGCATTACAACAGGGGCATGTTTGAAGGTGGACCAGCAGAAGACAGCAAGCAGCCATCCTCATTTGCAGACATATCCTGTCAAATAAGGAACAGAAATTATAATGTAATTTCTGTGCAATCTACACAAGGTGATAATTTACTTTTCCTTCTTAGTTTTAAATAAATAAAATATTAGCCAGCACACAGGTGTTTTTGCCAGACAAATCCTCCAGTGGTGATGATGTGAGGTGTAAGAATGATCAAATCATGCCAGCACCTCTGAAATGGATTTCAGTTTGATCAAAAATGCAACCAGCTTGCATCCGTCCATGATGAAGAACATCTTACATGTCTCTCTTTGATTCATAGAGCTGAAGACCTGATCTCCTTCGAACCAGCCGAGCCCAGTTTTGATTCCAGTACGGTTCAAAAGTAAAACAGAAACGGGTTTAGATCAATGGATGAACTAAAAAGAAGACAGAAAAGAAGCAAATAGGGTCGCCAAATTTTCCCCCAGAAATTCCTTTGACCCAAATGAGCCTGAGTCTGACTTTACACTGTTTTGCGTATGACTAACACTCTCCATAATCAGTCCCTGCACATTGGCTCTGGAGACCCCTGGCAGGTCTTCTCGCCTGTTTTTCTTGGCCTTTTGCTCTACTGATGGAAAGACGACTCTGAGTGAGGTCAAACTATGAGGATGATACAAAAAAGCCGGAGTAAGATTTATGAATTCTAGCATTTGAAATCTAGCATCATTTTTTGTGACAACAGAACCATTTTTGATGGCCAGTGCTTCAAATAACTCTGTTATGTAATTCAGCATACAACAATAACATTTTTGTTGTTCTCAGGGTCGGGGGTCTAGGGTCAGGAAGGGAGGGTCACTGTCTTAGAACAAAAGAGAGATACTAAAGCTTCACGTGTCCTCAACATGTGACCTGTTTACTGTTTCTTTGGAGTGATTTTTTTGGAAATAAGGTCAGGGAAACAATTAGTAACTCCTTGTGACATGCTTGTTTCTCCTGGTAATGATGGAGAGTTTCTCGCCTTCCTCCAAGAATAAAAAGCCTTCCTGAGGCCTCGGTGGATTTGAATGCAGGGAAGTGGTGGACAGGTGAAGGAAAGGAACAGGGACCAGGTATGTCAGGAAGTGTTTTGTTTTTGTAAAGATCTCTTTGACACCTTATTTGTCTTTGTAGATCTTTTTTATGATATGATTTTGTTTTTCTCATAATTTCAAACATTTTGAAGGAAAGTTTTATGGAACAGTGTTTTTCTTCTCTCTCAGCTTTGTGACCATGAATGTACTTGTGCTGGGATGAGTGTTTGTGTGTTCTGCCTGTGTACCCTCGCTCTGCTTAGTGCTATGCTGTGAATATGAAATAGGGCAGCCAGCATCTGCACTGCAGCCATCCCTCCCTGGCCTCCACACTGTTCTCACTGCTTAGTGCAGCTGGACAGCCTGCACAAACACAGGAGCATGAAGCTTGTGTGGAAGAGGGAGAGACTTTACTGTGCCTGTCTTTATTTGTCTGGTTTCATCTTAATGAGTCTCATTATTCAGACTTGCAGTGTGTAAACCTGGACTAGTATTTCCTCTATTCATGAATGCATGATGATGTTTTTTTTTATCATGTTGCTTGTTGCTACAGCATCATCTTTTGCTATGCTGCTGTGTCATCACCTTCTGTTAACTCTGTGGCAGTTATGTTTGTGTGCCATCAAAAGTTTTGATGCTTCAAGTAATAGTATGATTATTCTTTTTTGAATAAATTAGTGTGAACATAATTTTTCTTTACTCTCTGATAGTTATAGCTGATACAGGCCAACATTAGCAGCCGACACGGGCCAATATTTACAGCTGATAAGGGCTGACCTTTACTGCTGATACAGGCTGATACTTACAGCCGATAAAGGCCAATATTTACAGCAGATGTTGGCTAATATTTACGGCCTATACAGGACGATCTTTACTGCTCATATAGGCCAATATTTACAGCCATTATAGGCCAACATCATCAGCCAATATAGGCTGATATTTACAGACAGTACAACCAGGGATTTTTACTGCTGAAATCAGACAATATTTACAGCCAATACAGGCTGATCTTTACTCTTGATATAGGCTGATACTTACAGCCAGTATATGCCAGTATTTACAGTCGAAACAGGCGGATTTTGGCTGCTGATAAAAGGTGATATTTACAGAAAAAATGGGCTGATATTTACATCCTTTACAGACAATAAAGGATTATTTTTATAGTCGATACAGGCTGATATATACTGCTGATATAGGGTGATATTTACAGAAAAAATGGGCTGATATTTACATCCTTTACAGACAATAAACGGTTATTTTTACAGTCAATACAGGCCATTTCCTGCCAACATAGGGTGATATTTACAGCCAATATGGACTGATATTAAGAGCTGATATAGGCTTATATATCTGCCAATATGGGCTGATATTTACTTTCCATTAGGGCCGATATTAACATCTGATATAGGTGGATATTACACTTGATATCAGCCAATCTTAACATTCGATATAAGCTGATTTTTACAATCTTTTCACAAGCTTATCAATACAGATATAGAAATACCTCACAATACAGTTAGGGTGGATGTGGTTGTGGACAATTTCATTTGTTTGAAATTGTGTTTTGTAGTCCTCTTTTCCTAACAAGCAGAAGACACTAACTGTTTTTGACTTCTTATGTGGGATATAGGTAGCTGAAGCCACAAAACTCATCAATTTTTATCACTTTTTTTTCCAAATATGTTACCATCTCAAAATCAAAAAGTTGTGCATTTGTTAGGGAAGTAACAAGGGGAGAAATAAGGGAAGGTGGTGTGTCACTTTTCTGTTTTAATATAATTGAAGTAAAAAATAAAATCATCCATTCATCCATTGCTTATGCCTCTTACTCGTAAACTCTGGACAGGTCCCCAGTCAATCAGAGGGCTGACATATAGACAAAAATAACCAGTCACGCTCACACTCACACCTACGGGTGATGTAAAGTCATCAGTGAGTTAAATCATCATGTTTTTATTCTATAAGAAGAACGATGCAAACTCCATACAGAAAGTCCCTGTCTGACACCTTCCTGCTGTGAGGTGACAACACTAACACTGCATCACTCTGCAGCCCTCACCGAATCATATTTATTCATAAATCGACTTCAGTGTCTTCATAAAACTTGAAACACCATTGTAAGAAAACATGTGATTGTAAGTATTGTGATAGGCACTGTATCATGAGTTGAATCTTTGAATCCCTTTAATAAAAGACACACACATTTTAGAGAAAAACAAGTGCTGCCTGTCTAGTCTTTGTCCCAGTCACTCAAAGCCCCTGAAACATCAGACAGTTAGGAAAGAGGGAGAACCAGGAGGAGGAAAAGAAAGAAAGACAGTGTAGGTAAATAAGAGAGAGGAGAGAAAGCAGATCTATGAGCCCTTTGATCCATATTTTTTCAGGGCCAGCTGAGGACACAGTGAGAGAGAGAGAGAGAGAAAGAGAGGGTGTTTTTGCTCTTTCTTTCTCTCCTCCTCTCTTTCTGTGGCTAACATGAGAAGATAATGGGCCATCTAGGCAAAAAGGGAGGGCTTAAAACACCTAAGTCATGACTGCTGCTGATTAAATTACCCAGATCAGAGTTTCCCCTAGGTTTACTGCTTTTGGGTGGGGCACACCGACACAAACACTTAAAGGAATCATTTTCATGTGATTCTTTGATATCTATAGTTATTTATTTATGCATGTATGAATGACAGGGTTGGAAATGAACTTTTTTGCCTTCCTGCCACATCAGGAGTAACTTTAGGACTGCATCAGACCAATATTAAGTGTAAAGTCTATCTATGCTGTCATAAAGGCACATGCAAATGAGTCTGACATCTGGAAGATTTAACAAATAAATAACCCAAAAATTATTTTGGAAACAGTTTATTGTTACATATAACATATTTATCATAGGTAAGATTATGTATTTTGGTAAATGTTCTTTATGATGATTGATTGTCCTCCACTGACTTTATCTGCTCATTTTCTCTCTCCTACTATTACTATCCACACACATGCATGTCCCCGTCTCTTCCTGTTGTTTTGTCGATACTCTTGTTTATAAAGGCTGAAGAGTTTCTCTCATAATCTGCATGTGGACGAGGTTTATTTCAGAGCATAAAAAATGGTCATAAATATCGCCAATAGTGTCAAGCGCTATGAGAAACATCAATGTGAGGATGCATGTTAAAATGATCGTCAGGTGACCGCTCAAACTGATCCCCTCTGATATTCACGGCACACCTGCCCCCACATGAGCTCAACTGTCACTGATTTTAACATTTCCCACCGGTTTGTCAGTTTGAAGCGTTTTATACAGGATAAATCAGTTACATTGGAGAACTCTCTGTCATGATACTGAGTCAAAGCATCCCAGCAGACATTAGACCCCAGCTCTGACATGAGGAGGAAGGAGTGGGGCTCTCTGGTCTGTGAGCGTGTGGGTTTACTCTGCTCTGGTCATGGAGTCAGAGGGAACGAGCAGAAAACCAGGACGCAGAAATTAAATCCATTCACATAAACAAGATAAATAACATAAGGCTACAGGCCTGGTATAGACCTGCTCTATAGGTAAGATGTCCTGAAATGACTTCTGTTGTGATCTGGCACTGTATAGAAAATACAGTTAAATAAACTTGACTTGACGTTAAAGGGGGGCGGGGGGCCCCTCTAATAGAATGGTAAGGGAAACACTGCAGATAAAGGGGTATTTATCTATGCACAAATACAATCCATAAAACTGTGCTTAGGAGTGCCCAGTTAAAGATGTCAAATCACTGTCTGCCGCTCTTTGTGGCTGCATGTGAGATGGTTGTACAGTTATAATGCCTCAGACATCAGAAATAGTGTTGAAGAGTTATTCAGTTTATTTAGGCCATTAATTCTCTCTCTGTCAGAGTTAGAGTTAGGGCTATATTTTGTTTTTAAGGAGCCACTTCATTTATTCTCACTTAATTTTTTTCTGTTGTCACATGCATAGAGTCACAAATCAATTCTGAGTTATGGAAGGGTGTTTTATTCTGCAGAGACTCCTGCCTACTCTGTTGTTGTGTTTTCATGTTTGTGTGTATATGAGTGATTCTTGATGGTGGTGATGTGAAGGGAAATCATGAGGCTGGAAATGCAGGTGTCTTGCTCTCTAGATGGATGTTCACTCGCTGCCTCTCTTCATCACCTTCCCACTGTCACCAAACTGTTCAGTCAGCAAAACACCCTGGACCTAGCTCTTTTTCTCTCTCTCTCTCTCTCTCTCTCTCTCTCTTTCTCTGTGCATGCATGTGTGCATGTATTTTTAGTGTGTCCAAGGAAGAGCAATAAAGATACTATAGTTGATCTCAGATATGTCTGCTTTTGTCTACTTAAGGCTTTCTTCATGTGTGTTAGAGAGAAAGAAGGAGAGATTGTTGACAGCAGCATACAACGTCTAAGAGTGTGTGTTTCATGTTTGCGTCTCGATGTCAAGAAAAGTGCAGTCAGCAGCAAATGCTGTGGCTGGTGGCAGTTTGACAAAATTAAAGATGTGGTGGCACATAGGAGGGGAGAAAAGAAGGATTTGTCAGTGGGGAAGGAAATACGAGGGCACAAATGTGGAAGTGAGCAGAGAGGGATGTAGCAGGAGAGGGCAGTAACGACAGATTTGTCTGAAGAGAGAAGAATAAGGGAGTGGCGAGAAGAACCATAAGCGGGGACGTATTGATTGTAGCTCCCTTCTCAGTGTCTTTAATGAGATCTAGTGGCTTCAGGAGCAGATTTGTCACCTGGGGCTAGACACTATGACTGAGCGGGACGGGATGGTGGGGGGGCAGAGAAGAGGAGGAGACAACAGAGGGGAGTAAAGCAGACAGAGGCGAGAAGAGTGCAAAGCTTAAAGGCACAGAGAGATGGAGAGAGCATGGCTTTACGTTATAAAGACAAAAATGACGACTAGAGGGGTATCTCAGAAAATGCCTGTTGGGAGCGGGCGGCTAATTACTGCAGACAGTCTCTGTCTGGACTCATCTCCATGGTAACAAGATGGGCCAGCGGGGCTGGCCGGTACACAGGAAGACACAGACAAGGAAATCAATGAACAGGCAGGCAAAAGTAAAAAGGAAAACTACTTATTAAACCAGATTCAAGCTTTATTATTTAGTCTGCATGTTTGCATACATTCATGCATGTCTGTAAGTCACTGCTCTACACTGAATATTTACTGCTGAAGCAGCTGTCAACAGAAAGATGTGGTTGCATGAGAATATGTAACTTCTTTGGCTTTTGTTTAGTTGTGACTGGGTATGTCACAACTAAACAAGCTCAGAGAAGTGCTGTGAAAAAGTATTTTCCCCCTTTCTCATTCCTGATTTTTTGCATATTTATCACACTTACATGTTTTGAATCACCAAACCAGTTTTAAAATCTCACAAAAGCAACCCAAGTAAATACAAAATTTGGTTTCCAAATGATGACTTTGTTTATTAAAGGAAAAAAAAATCCAAACCGATCTAGCCTATCTGAAGCTGTTAAACAGATGTGAAACAACATGCATGCTTATTCACCCATTAGAAATTCAGCCAGTTTACAAACAGCTCAGCTTTTCTAAAAATCCTGTTGTCATTAAGGTGAAGTGACATCATCAATCCATCTCTTTTCTACACCACTTGTCCTGTTTAGAGTTTAAGGGTGCTGAGTTGCCTTGTAGCAGGAAGAGGGGTACACCCTGGACTGGTCGCCAGTCAGTCATAGAGTTTACAGGTACATCTCAAAAAATTAGAATATTATGAAAAAGTTCAATATTTTTTGTCACTCATTTCATAAAGTGAAACCCATATATTATATGGACTTATTACACATAGAGTGAAATATTTCTAGCCTTTATTTCTTGAAATGTTAATGGTTATGGCTTAAAGATTATGAAAACCCAGAATTCAGTGTCTCAAAAAATTAGAATATTACATAAGATCAATAAAAAAGGATATTTAAAACAGAAATGTCAGGCTTCTGAAAAGTATGTTCATTTCTATGCACTCAATACTTGGTTGGGCCTCCTTTTGCATGAATTACTGCATCAATGCGGCGTGGCATTGAGGCGATCAGCCTGTGGCCCTGCTCAGATGTAATGGAAGCCCAGGTTGCTTTGATTTTGGCCTTCAGGTCATCTGCATTGTTGGGTCTGGGGTCTCTTATCTTCCTTTTGACAATACCCCAGAGATTCTCTACCTGTACATATAGGCACCAACAACCACTCATGCCCACAGGCCACAGCTAATTCAGAGTCACCAATCAATCTGACAAAAATGTTTTAGTCTGTGGGAGGAAGCCAGAGTACCTGGAGAGAACCCACACATACACAGGAAGAACATGCGAACTAAAAGGCCATGTCCGAACAGGACTCAAACCAGGATCCTTCTTGCTGTGAGAAAACAGTGCTAACACCTCTGCTGTCATGCATCCCTGAATTGACATCACTGTATCTTTAAACTTATTATGATAGAGTGATGAAGTCTCGCTATTTTTATGGGTGTTGAAAGCTATAAAGATTATGTTTTAGAGTGTTTACTGCCTTGTTACTAACACAAACAGACATTTCTTCCCTTTGATATGGAGAATGGCAGAATGCTACTGTTTATGTAAGGCAAAGTAGGCATGTTGAGGCAGGTGTGCAGATATGTGGAAAGGGTGTGATCATTTGCTTTAGTGTGACAGAGAGAAGATCTTTATGAATAACTGGTGACGCAAGGAACCTGTAAACAGAACCATTTTTTCACAACATATGCCATTGCACATGAGCAGTCTCTGAAAGGCGGGTCATTGAGTGTGAGCAAGAGACCACAGCATGAACTGTTTGTTCTTGTGTGAGTGAGACGAGCCTTGTTCTTTTTTAGCCAAATCAAGTCATCGTAACTCAGTTTGGTTTGAGTCGTTTAGCCAATTAGAGGCACACACAGTTTAAAACTCTGTGGTTATGGTGCTCTGTCTTTTCCCTCTTTGGATCTCACTTACTAACTCTTTTATGGGACACTCAGTACTTGAGGTTTATGCTTAACTGATGTCCCGATAACCTCATTCACATCCACCCTGAAGCTAGTGTGGCAAATAAACTTTTAGACTTAGCAGTGAAATATTGCCAATGAACCTGCACACACATATGCAGTAGAACTGAGTAAGTCATGATGACCCAGAAAACAGAGTCAAACATTTTATTGTAATAGACCCAGTCTCACTACAGTGTATTTGGTGGTGTTAAAATGAGTCCCTGCATAAAACTGGTCTACATTAGACACTGTGAGCATAAGTCCCTTGTCCAAACATTTACTGTTTTAGATTCAGTTAGCAGAGTGTGAGTCATACATACTCAGAAAAGAGACACCACACAGTGTCATGGTCATCATTGTCTTGGTGACAACTATACAGGATTATATAAATAGAGATGATATAATGGGAGATGTGGTGATACTCTTCTTTCAGTTTGTTATTCTTGGCTGTTATCTCTGTATTAACTTCATGCATTACAAGCAGAGGAAACTACAGAAGATGCACTAATAGGCAGAAATTCACACAACTTTGATCAATAGATGGATAAATGGATAAACAAGACAATAACTTCTATCCTCTAGTACACATACACATCTCAGATTATATGAGCAAAAATGAGTAGGAAGAAGTATAAACTTATTTAATCCTGCCTCTATGTTTTCTGTTTGATTTTTGTCAATAGCTTCCTGACTAAAATCAGAAAATTGAATTTTACCATCAGTTTTTGAATTCTGCATACTATAACAAAATGTGGCAATAGGTCTGGCTGCAGAACCCACATTTCTGATGACCACTCTCACAGACTGTTCATCTGAAAGGCCATATATCTCAGAAAGGAAGTGCCCTAATTTGCAGTACAACATATATTTCCAGTTTTGACTTTTTTTTTTTTAATTTACCTCTATTTATAAACAAACTCTGGCAGTTAGATAAATAAACCAAATTGAAAACATTATAAATCTAGAAATATTTTATAAATGAAATAGAAAAAGGTCAGCTCAAATACAGGATTTAGCTTGCTTTATCTGTGTTAGCTTTAGCTAAAACTAGCATAGCTAAACTTGCAATGTAATTATTGTTAGTATATAAGCCAATGTAGCTAAGTAAGCTTTAGCAAATGTAGCTTAAGCTAACTTAGCTTTGCAGCTGAGTAGCTGCTTTGTGAGCTTAGCTTTAGCTACATTAGCTACGTAGCTCCATTTCCTACGTAGTTTATGCAGCTAATGGAGCTATGTAAGCTGTGCTGGATACATTTTAATGTTTTTGTGGAGGATGACATTTTTTCCTGTAAGCAGACTGCTTACTCTGGTTTATTAAACTTGTAGTAGTCAGGTTTTGTTGTTCAGGATTTTGACTTAACTTTTGGTGTTGTAACCCTTACTTTAACCCTTGCCTTTTTTAAAAATTTATTTTATTTCAAAAGTTAAAGGGTGTATTTCCGTTCTGATATTAACAGCGTCTCAGATCAACAGTCTGTGAGAGTGGCTGTCAGACATAAACACTCTACAGCCTGACTGTCTTGGAGAAATGTTGGCTAATAAATATGTGGGAGGGGCTGGGGGAAAGTTTAATTATGGTTTTGCTCATCTTTTCTCACAGGTTAAAACGATGTTTAACATATGGGGAAAAAATTCTGAACGTAAAAGTGCAGAGAAATTCACCGTCACAATTTTCGACCACTGCAGTCTAGCACTGTATAATACAGAAAATATTTTTTTTGCATTTATTTGAAAAATGTAAGTTATAATGTCAAATACCTATAGTGACTAGTAAAACAGTAGCTGTAAAAACTAAGAAGTGTATGGATTCAGCAGTGTAGCGAAAACATTTTCTTCTGGCACATAAAAAGCACATTTCATTAGTTACTATGATAACTTATTACACTGGATTGTATACCCTTTAATCTCTGATTACTTTAACAATAATTATTTGGGGTATTTTGCCTTTATATAATAAGATAGCTGAAGAGTGACTGGAAAATATTTAGTGATTTGAGGACTATAGCCTCTTCTTATGGGCGCCTGCTTTACCCACTGAGCTACACCAGAGCCCTACTCCCTGTGTCAAGTGCTTTCATTGCTGATTTATCTGACTACAAAAGATGTAGAATGGTTGTAGGGTTTATTATAATAGGATAAGATGGTTGTTCACTTTGCATACGTGGTTAATGAAGCACTTAAGGTGAAGACATCCTTTGCTGATGTTCAACATGTTTGTATAGAATGTTGCTTATATTTGTATTTGAAACACATATGTGCTCTTTATTTCCTTCCTCCACCGCCTTTTACCTCCCTGTTTACTGCAGTTTCCCTCTTCTGTTATCCCACCCCTCTTCTCAGCCCACCTTATTCCCTCTCTCCTCTCTTCTGTTGTTACTGTCTTTTTTGAGCCGCCACACTGAACACAAACAGACCTTCGCCTTGGTGTATTTGTGTTTGTGTAAGTGTGCACTATCTTCCATTTACCGATATGTTGACGCTCCTGATGACAAAATCGCTCCCTCCCTCCCAGCAATCAGTGTGTTTTTGTTTACACTCCTTCCCCTCCCCCTGTCTCCCTCCTCTACTCTCTCAGGGCGAATGTCTTACATCAGATCACTCGAAGCATTTATAGCAAAGCTTTTGAAGCTTAGGACTCCCACTGTGGCCAAATATAGTAAACGTGAATCCAGCAGCTGTGTGTAAGAGGGTTGGAGGATTGTGTGCGTGCATGTGTTCTCCTGAGTAAATGGCTCTGGGGTAAAACACGTGTTTGTTATTGTTTCCAGCACTTCGCCTGTAGACAACACTGCCAATTAAAGGGGAGGTTTTATATGTTAAGAGCAGGAAGTGTTGCCGTGTGTGGCTGCATGCTATTGGCTGCTCTAGCTTCTCCCATGTTCCAACCCCGGGGATGGAGCAGCCGGGGCTCTTTACTGCCATGGCCAAATGAAAGGTAAACACAACACACCTTTGATCAGGTGCTGCATTTAAAACCCTTACTGGAACTCTGTGTGAGTGTTTGTGAAGGGAAGTGCCACGCAAATTATTGAATGACACAGTCAGGTTTACGTTTGTGTGTGTTTAGCTTAATGAGAGATAAGCTCTCCAGGATGCTACCGCCTGCTCCTCCTACTCTTCTTTTTCTTCTTTTAGAAGCATGAGTGAAATCATCCCTCCATCCATGCCCACCCCCCTCTCCTCCATCCAGCCAGCATGAAAACAAAACAAGGCGTTGTATGAATGAAAGTGGGAGGGGTCGAGTGGCCTAGAAAGGCAGGCAGGCAGGCAGGCAGGCAGATAGAGGGAGAGATAGTGGTGCAGGGCAGGGTGAGGCTATGGCACATTGGAGGGATATAGAGGAGGACAGTAGAGTAGAAGGAGGAGGAGGAAGAGATGAATGAATGAGTGAGCTGACTGGAGCATGTTTGGCATAGCAGCTAGCCCATGTAGGTTGGCACAAGTGTGAGCAGAATGGCGATTAATGCTGCTACAATAGTAGTGTTATGCATCTGGAGGACTCCTCTCTGATTGGCTCAGACAGAAACATAAGAGAAAAAGCAAAGAAATACCTGAAAGAGAGAATGAAATGCCTAGGTATTGCAGTGGCTGAGCTCACGTCTTAAGCTCATCTAATTCACCCAAAGCAACAGCAGTGGCAGATTCGTCTCCCCTGGCATGCCTACTGCTTGGCTGCGTCTGCCCCCTGTCTGCCCCAGCAAGGCCAGGGTTAACCCTGGGCGTCTCTTCTCCCCGACATGGAAGAGGCCATTGAATGGCTGCCTCCCCCAGTCAGCAAACACATTGGCTGAAGCTGAGGGTGGATCTGGGGCTGCAGCTGCACTCCGGCATGGATCTGCGGAGCTGGAGCTGGATCTGCAAAGCTGTCTCGGCCCTCCCCGCTCTGTTATGTGATGCCGTGGTCACAGCATGTACGCACATAGCAGACAGACAGAGAGGGGGAGGGCTGGAGAGGAGCTATGCATTTTTCTCTCTGGGTCAGAGACAAGTGTGTGCACCGGTGGGTTTACCAACTCATAATAAAGGGAAGATATCGGAGCGACCCCTACATGAACTACCCCAGAAGGTCGGAAATTATGTTTTTTCAGCATTCGTCATCCTCCGTCTTTGCGGTTTTGACCCCCTGTCCCCTGCGTCATTGTTCTTTTCTTTAGCCTTGTTATCCCACCCCTCCGCTCCCCCTGCCACAACCCCATCTGTCCTCTGTTTTTTATTCAGGCAGTACAATAGACAGCCCTGCCATGTAGGGGGGGGTCCTAGCTATATCCTTGGCAGTGAGCACTCATGTGATGTCCTCACAGAGGGGGCATCCACAGAAAGGTTGGCATACAGTGCCACCTTTGCACTTTAAAGCTAACAGTGTAGTGCGCCTTTTAAACCTCCCTTCCTCCATTTTTTTGTCTGCCAGGAAACAACAGCAATAAACATGTTTGTTATTTTAGCAAGAATGACAAGACTATCCTGAGTGTTTAGTAAAAACAGCATAACACAGAATCTTCCTTTTCACTGACACTGTAAATAGTCATCTATTAAGGGCTAATGGGGTTCAGATAATCATTTAAATGTTCGAAGCTTGTTACTGACCTAGATCTGCTTCTCACCGACGCTCTGTGATTCAGTTAGCACATGATACCAGAGCTGACAGTATAGTAAGAAACATGGTGAGAGACTGTGATTAAGACACAGGCTCGGTGATAGAAAAAACAGTTGGAGGTCAGATATGGCCTAGATAATGTTTCTGTTTTCTCTAGTTTATATCAAAGTAAGAGGATGTCTTGGTGGTGAAGAACAGTTTTTTTGTAATTAAACTTTAAAGTTTGATCGTTATACTTGACATGATTTTTACCTTGAAATCTCCTTACATTGACTGTCCATGGGGGGCCCACAAGGCTCCATACTTGGACCAATTTTATTCTACCTGTACATCAATGATTTTCCCAAAGCCTGTCAAAATGTTAATTTTCAGATATATGCAGACGATGCCATAATTTTTACACCAGCAGATCTGGCACATTTACTTGTCCTTGTTCATTAATGTGCATTGTCCCTTGTAATAAATAAATAAATAAACATCTGCTGGGTGCTCTTTATCCTCCATTGTGATGCTTGATGATAGACAGGATGTCACAATACCAGAATTTACAGTGCCTGTAAAAAGTAATGAATTTTTTACCCTTTTATTGATTTTATAAATCAATCATGGTCAATATAATTTTGCCTTTAAGACAAAAACATCAAAAAAGGTAATGTCAAAGTGAAAACAGATTTCTACAAAGTAATGCCAATTAAATACAAATATGTAATCATTAATATTCATCCTCTTTAAAGTGACTGACCTAATTCAACAGAAGTCCAGCCAATGGAACTGGAAGCCTTGTGAATGTAGAGGTTACAATGAATGTGGCAAAATGCAAGAAAATCCTGGAGGCCAGTCTTATTCAGTCTGCAAGGGAACCACAGCTTGGAAGAAGATTTATTTTCCAGCAAGACTATGACCCGAAACATACAACTAAAGCTACACAGAAATGGACATTAAAGTGAATGTTCTGGAGTGGCTGAGACAAAGCCCAGACCTCAGTCCAATAGAGAAGTTGAGGCTGGACTTGAAAAGGGATGTTCCCGTCAGATACTTATGCAACTTGACTGAGCAATTTTGCGAAGAAGAATACAGTATAATTGCAGTGTCTATATATTTAAGCCAGATTCAGATCTGCCCACACAGACTCAGTGTTGTGAATGCAGCCAGAGGTGTATCTACTAAATACTGACTTGAAGGGGATGAATATTAATGTACTTATTCTACATTACATTACATTACATCTGACATTACTCTTTAAATATCTATTTTCATTTTATGTTAAATTTTTTTTTTATTTAAAAAAAGTAAAAAAAAAAAAAAAGCCAAATTATATTATTTACCTTGATTAATTTATAAAATCAATAATAGGGTAACACTTCCAAGGGGGTGAATACTTTTTATAGGCACTGTAAACTTCCATATAGTCCTAAAATCGAATGGCATTGATACCTGTTTTGATACCACAGCAGCAAAACTAGAAGTCACAGGAACCTAATGTTTGATAATTTCCTGTTTTGTTCTGCACACGGTTGTGCAGTTTAGACAGTTTGGGGAAGTTTGCCATTACCTGCTTATGCACCTGACTCATGATTGTTTTTTTTTTCTTTTACTTTCAGTAGTTTATTCATAACTAAAATCACAGAGATTGCACCATTTTAAATTTTTTTACATGATGTTTTGAAAAATCATTAAGAAATTTTGGCAGCTTTACTCCAGCTGGACTAGACTCCTCCAACCCCTGACTCATTGTAATGTTCCCTCATGTTTGCACCCAGTCAGTACATGCAGCTGGTAAAAGGGTCAGTGCTCAGAATGAGCTGAGATCTAATGAGTCTCCACCGGCCCTCAGACAAGGCAGTAACAGCTAGTTTATTAGATCATTACAGGGCACGGGTCAGACCTGACTGCTAATCCAATCACAACTGACACTCTGCTTCTTTCACCAAATGCTGTTTCCCAATAAGGTCAAATGAATCCTGACATGAGCCAATGACATATAATGTCCGGCCTATTAGCAATTAAGGTTGTTTCCATGGTGCTGCAGAGGGCTGCTGTTGGCCATCAGGCGTGAATTGTGAATACATGATTCTAGGTGCAGCAATCAGGGGTCTTTCTATTGTGTGTTTACATGCAAATAACAATTGGAGGGGGTTTGATTGTGTTCTTCTTGAATGCTAATTAGTGTTTGTCTAATTGCGTGCTTTTGTGTAAATTAGGTTGAAATGTTTGGGCAACCTCTTGCATCAGCAGCAATATTTTTGTACAGTACAACCAGAGAGGAAGGTTATTTCCTGTATATATATAATCATGTTTTACCATACAGTAATCTATGCTTGGTAGGTTCATGCTTGTTCAACCTAAAGGGACTCATGATGCAAATGTGTTAAGGTGTTGTTTTCAGAAATGTGAATCCATCAGCAAGCAAGAAAACCCTGATGTCAATTTTTTTAAATTGTTAATATTTTTGATATTTCTCTGATCTTTTTGTAAGGGTCAAAGTGAATAAGTGTGTATTCCCTCTGATGGCAATTCATTTACATTTTTCTCTGAACATTAAACATTAAAAAGGAAACACATGCTGGCAACACGTTTATCGCCAAAGAATCCTGTGTGTACATGTACGTGGTTCAGCTGGGGCGATCATATCAGAGAAGACTTTTTTTTGTGCCATTAGATGCTAGACAGAGTGACTGAGACCAAGAGAAGTGTCTATACACACAGCACTGTTGCTGTTTGTATTTATTTACTTTGCCTCTGCAAGGTGTCTGTATGTTTTCATGAACCTTAGATAAGTCCCACTGTTCTCCCATTTATCTCTAAATGCCACATAAACCAGGTTTACTTTCAGCCATCTATGGAACATGGGGGTAAAAGCAACATAACTTCACACAACTTCTTGTGAACCATGTTTTATTCATGATCCCTTGTCTATATGATTGTTTTCCATTGGTCAAGGTTTTTTATATTACATCCAATTTTTCTTTTCTTTTTATTCTTATGTCTAGTCTGTCAAACTTGTTGCTACTACTTGGTGTATTTTTTATATTTAAATCAATGATTATTTTTCTTTTTATTGTGTTTTTCACTGATGAACTTTGATGTTTTTGTAAAGCACTTTGTAACTTGGTTTTGATATGTGCTAAATAAATAAATATTATTATTATTATTTTTATCAGACTTGATATTAACCTCTTCTTTTATGTGCTCTTCTCTTGTCTTTCCTCAGTGTGTCTGGACAACTGTAAGCCTGGTGTGTGTAGCATCCAGGGCCAGTGCTGCCATGACCAGTGTCTGGGTGGCTGTTCGGAGCCTGGTAATGCGAGTAGCTGTGTGGCTTGCAGGAACCTTCAGCATGGGAACAACTGCGTGGAGAAGTGTCCTCCTGGGTACTACACATTCAGGGGCTGGCGCTGTGTCAGCTTCTCCTTCTGCCAGGTTTGTTTTCACTGAATTCTTGAGTTTGACTTGTATAATATTTTGCTAAAACATATCATAAAATATTCCATGAAAATGTGCTTAATATTCTTGTTCAACTTTTTTAATGCAGGAGCTCCACAACCAGTGTAAGCAGACTAAAAAGTTGAACCAGGACCGGGAGTCAGGTTGCCACGAATACGTCATCCATGATGGGGCCTGTATACCCGAGTGTCCTTCTGGATACGCCACCATCAACTCTTCTACGTATGTCTATAAGACACACACACAAGCACAGAGACATTTACTGCCACCATAAACACTGCCGTGTTGTTGATAGGGGTTATTATTACACGATTGGAGACATGACTGTCACCCACAACAAACAACCCCGTTGTGATCACAGCACAACAAATGGATTGTGGTCACTCAACACACTCAATAACATTTGCACACAGGAGATGATGGTGTTTGGAGGGTGATCAAACAAAATGGCACTATGGAAAGTTGCCTGTCCTCTGTGGCATCAGCCCGGAAAAATGATGTTGTAGAAAAACGCAAAATATCACCCGAGTGTCTGTTGGCTGTTGAAACATGCAGGTTATCAGTCATGTGTGGCATCTCAAGAAGTGAATTTGATCTTTACAGTCTAACATGACACTGTTTGAATAATTATGAATACTTTACCCCCTTATTTGTTATTTTTGTTGTAAAGTTGTTCCTAGTAACTGCAACGCCAGTTTATGGCCAATGAGGGGGACAGTAATCTTTGAAATTTCGTCTTTGAAAAGGCCTGAGAGTGCAGCATAATAAGAAAAATGCAAAATATAAAATAAGCTTCAGTCAACCTGTACACATATTTCTACCCTTAACTGCACAGTATACATTCTGCTGCTAGAGGGAAACAGCAGCAAAAGATGACGAGTGGGGAGGCACTGCTCAACTTCACCCATCCCTGTTGATAACTTCTCATTTTGAATGAAGAAGCCCATTCAATCAAAAAAAACATCACTATGTTATTTTAGTTTACCTAACAATAAACCACCATTTTCATTTCATGGATATATTTTAAATTAGGAAAAAAAAAGCTGTCAAAAGCAGCTTCTCTGGTTAGCACTGTGAACTAGTAGCATTAAACATGAGGGACGCTTTTAACAGCTTATACCCCTCATTATTTAAAATTAATCCACAAAACAGAACCAGCAGTGTACTGCAGTGCTGATATCCCAGGCTTTTTGGCTGTTATCTGTACAGGCATTCAATTTTATTGACCACTGATTAAACTAATTAATTGAAATTGCACTTCTTTGGCTCTGCCACTATCTGATTGGCTGGATGTCTCGTGACTGACACATTGGTTCCAAATATTGGTCACAGTCTCATCAAGTATTTGTAATTGGTATCAGCATCAGCATCAAATGTCTCCTACTGTTTAGTAAATACACCTTACTGAGTGTTGAAAAGACTCAAAATGACACATTTAAGCAGAATGTCTTTTGTTAACAGTTGGAAAATGTCTAGTTGGGGCTCACTCATACAGGAGTCGATAGAATGTGCAGTTGATGGCTGAGAATAATCATGGTCCATCACAAGTAAGCTGCACAAAGCATGAATGAGGTACAGCAACAGAACAGCAGCTTCAGCCTTGAGTAGCAGTTCAAGTTTTCCTTGTATATCCTTTCCTTGGATATTGATGCACCATACAGTGTTTCAATGGCAATGATAAGGGTCTATCATAGCAGCAAAGCCACCATTCAAACTTTTTTTTTAAATCTTTTTTTTTTTTTTTTGCTTTATTGACATTGAATACATATTGAGAATGTAATCAGTTTTCAGTACAACTCACACAGTATGCATGTCAGAACTGGAGCATCATTATAGCCAGAAAGAAAAAAGGAGAAGAGTAAAATCATAAAAATAAATTAAAAGAAACGGAAAATTAATTTCATCAATATAAAAATATGAGCTTGTAAGTAAATACTTAATTCCCACCCATGTCTCCATTCCCAGCCACTACCCTGAGGATCAACCTAAAGGCTTTGTATGTGTCCAGAATTCAATAGCTACATCTCAACTGAGCCACATTCTCAGTGATTACATTTATAGCAATCAGTCATGCAACACAGTTATTCAAACTTTTGTAAACATTTTCACATGCAGATTTAATAGACCTAATTTACTTCACTGATAACAGCTTGTATACAAGAAGCACGGCATGGAGCAAAGTCTCTGATTACCCCTGAGTGTTTACATTTGTTTTTTATCTAACAGCGATGCGTGAAATGAAAATTGCTTCTAGGTATGCACAATATTGGATTTTTGCTAATGCTGATATTACCAAAAGATTTTAGCCAATAATGATATCGATACCAATATTTAGATATAGTTCAGACTCAAAACCACACAATTTAAAGTTTGAGGATGAACAAATGAAGAAATATCAGTCCTTTAAACACACTCTAAAGTATAAAGAATGATAAAAGACCTCAACTGACATAGGTCTGTTGGTCCAGACTAAAACTCCAGTAAGTTATGTGTTCCGATAATAGCGTCCATCCCTTATTGCTTCATATGTACAGTAAATTACAAAGTTCCATGCAAACAGTTTTATAGACACAGATAATTATCTGCCCCTGTCCATATCCCCCACAGAAACATCATCCACCTCATTCCTCCCCCATTAAACCTTGCATAATTCTGTTTTTCCCTATTCAGTTATATTACCTGAAGTTCCATCCATAATCATATTTCAGTAGAGCCCCATGAATAAGGTGGGTAGTAAAGTACAAAAACAAAAGACTTTTAAGATGAATACAAAAAAGAGTTTATAATAAGAAATTAAAGAGGAAGCTCATTCTTGCTCTTGCTCCAGTTTGAGCTGCTGTGATACATGTGTTGTAAAACCTTGATTTCTCATAGTTCTTTATTTTGCACCTACTGTGGTTTCCACCTGAAGTAGCTCTCTGTTTGGTTTGTTTATTGTTTTTTGAAACAGTGTTCAACGGTGCACTCAAGTTAAAATAACAGGCCTTTGTAATCATGAACCCACCAGACAATTATTTCATACTGAAAGGATTTAACATCAGGCTAAACTATACAGTCCATGTGAGACCAGTGAACTACATCTACTGGACGTCAGGGTCCAGTGAACTATGTTTGGTTGATGTCATGTACTGATCCTAATGGTATTCCTCATGCATAAAAAAACATGCCAGCCGGGTACCTCCTTAAAAAAAGGTGTCCTGACCTGGTTCAGTTCAGCACACAGCTTTGTCTGCATGCACAACAGCCAAGGCAAGACCATATTTAGCATTCTTACTTGTAGTAAAATGAAGTAGAGAAACACGACCGGCTTCCTCATTTAGCGACAGGAGCTGTTGCTAAATGACAATATTTAGCAACAAATGAATGTTTGCATTCTTTTCAGACCAAGTGTTTGTTGAGGCTGAGAAGGTGTTTTGAAACCGCTCCTGTTTGCATACTTGCAAAACACATGCACAGGTTTGAGCAAAGAGGATAAATGTTTGGAAGTGGAAATGTTAAAAAATGGCAGTAACTTCACAAACATGATCACAGGGCATGTAACATTCTAAGTATTAGCTTGTGTGTTTCAGCCATTAGCTACACCGCTTTGTGCTGATGTTACAACAGAAAAACATTATTGGGGTTTGAGAAAGAAGGCGATGGAAGGGGGAGAATTAGAGCACAGAGTTTGTTCCAGTGAGAGCAGGTTGTGTACTGGAGAAGCCTCGTGTGGCCTAAGATTGATGGTGTTTTTCTGGTATACATGCACTGCTGTTTTTTGACTTATATATAAATTATTATATGCATGTAGCTGTGAAAGTTGAGCACTTTTGTGAGTGCAGAATGAGTTCATGACTACATCCGCTGGGTTGGGCTACTATTTCCAGGTGCAAACTGGGTAAGTGTCCAGAGGCTAGAAATAGAAAAAGGTGTTTGCAGATATAGCTTTATTTATGGGGTAAATAAATTACACTAACATGCACACAAAGCACACCTAGTGGAAATGGTTGGTACATTTGAACCCAACATGATTTTTTTTGTGTGTGTATGTGTGTGTTTTGAAGGGAGATTGACTTTCCCTTGCATGCTGCCAGCCTGCAGGGATTATCAGGTGCTTAAACCGAAAAGAACATTGCTTTAAATCTCAGTCATACACCCTGAGGCATAAGGCAAAAAGGAATCCTTTGTGTGAATGTGTGCTTACTTATACATGTATGTGTGCTCACGTTACGTGATAAATAAGCCTTCTTTTTATTGGAATTCTGATGCAGCTACAAGATCATGGGCTCCGTGTCTATCTTGCTGCTATGGAGAGGTTATTGCAAGAACAAGCATCCTCACAGCGGCTTAGTGTGTGGATGCCAGACAGCCAGGCTGACGGCACACACTGTACATTGTACGTAGGCACACACACAAACACAAATACACGTACACACAAAGCAATGAGTATTGACAAGGAGACAGGATGTTCTCGATGAGGGAGAAAGGAGACCCAAAGGCATCATGATACTTCTGTGGCGCAACAAGCACTGTCAATTATTCTTATGCCACTAATTAGGGGTGAATTTGAACTTCAATGTTACATTATCAAACCATATTCATACTTTTTAATACAATTGCAACAAAAATCAAAGTCCCAGGAGGAGAGGTGGAAGGTTGCAAATTAAATTTACTCACATTAATTGAGAAGTTTTGGAGTACATTTTGAAATCAGTAATTTTACTTTTACTACAGTGTATTTTGGGGGAAGTATTGTTCTGAAAAAACTATTACTGACTTTAATTTTAGTCAATACCAATATATATGTAACATTGCAAAGCAGATGGATACGCCCGTTTCCATGTTTCCATCTTGAATCCATCTTGCATAGCTCACATCTGAACTGTTTGGGCCCGGTTAGAAAGTGACAGCACCAGTCAGCATAGAGGGGCAGTACTTTCGGGCGGGGCAGAGTTGTGACATATGCATAGTTGGCACAGCAGGTCCGAACTCGGCAGCGGCCAATCTAAAAATAGCTTGCACCGACAACTGAAGGTAACAAACCTATTACTGACTATAGGAATTATGGCAATGGACGAATTTGCCAAAATGTTGAACTATCCCTTTAAGTTACTGCAAATGGTATGATGCTGAAAATCAAAGGAAATGTGGAACAGACATTATGTGAAGGGACACATTGATACCAGTATTGGGTATCAGTGCTGATATTAAGCTTAAGTACTTGCACTCATGAAACACTGCTGATTCTAAAAGGTGCCAGCCTCTAAATATTTGAGCCAGAAGGCCAAGTTAAAGCCATGTCTTCAGTTTGATGAAGTTCATTTACGTGGTTTATATCTTCTGTTGTGCCGAAGATTGATTGAAATTACACTAGGTATTTTAGGAATTGCATTAATATAGGTAAATATTTATACCACAACGACTTTGAATCATGATTTATTTGAAGAAATTGGGCAAACCTCTGAAAATTAGACATTGATGAGCACCCCCATATAGTAAAAATGGACCTACCTTGCTTCACAAACAGATGTTTGACCATGACATTTGGCAGTGGATTAAGGCTTTTTTACATACATGTTAAATATCTGACTATTAAGGGTCACCTCTGTTGTTAAAATGTGCTACATATTATGTTGTTAACAACCTTACTACTTATTTAGTATCTTTTAAAGATTATAAAAAGATAGTCTCTGTCTGATTTGTTGGTCTGGATGTTTTGTATAAGCAAAGCTACAACAAGATTTTAAAGTTTTTGAGGATAGTGATGTCACAATAAGATCAGGAACAGAAAGCTTTTGTCCCTGTCTCTGTAGCTTTGCTCCCATGACATTTCGCTGTCCCTTCTATCCACTGAAAGTAGTTTGCTCATCTGCCGAGTAGTAGTAGAGTGTGTGTGTGTCATTGTGTGTGAGTGTGAGTTGTACTTGGTCTGGTTCTGCCAGGATGGGGTCCAAAACCAAAACCGAGCGTCAGCTGCAGCCTCTGTTCTAGATGCTTCTAGCAGACCGTGGAGAGCCGGAGTCACAGAGTTCAGCCGGAAAGATAAACACTATCCCTTTAAGAGCTACCGCTGGACCCAGCCTGTCTGCCTGTGTGTCTGTGTTTTTCAGTACAACAGCCCAAAACATTCTCCCTTTCTATGCTGCAACTAGAGCATTACTTCTGAGAGGCTGAATGTCCGATTTTCCATGTGGGAGACAGACATAAACTAGAAAGAGCATTACAGTGTGTTTCCACTAACTCAGAAGTCAAAGAGGGACAACGATGATTTGGCCCCTGATCGGTGTAAATTATTAAAACCTTGATAAGATGGAAACTAGGAGAAGCAAGGTGTGTAGTAATGGGTCATTTGGCTCTCTCTGTGTGAGGAGGAGAAGCCAGACAAGGACCAAAACAGCACCTCTGGATCCAGTGTTAGGTGTTGTGAATAGTGAATGGTGTGTGCAACACAGCCTTGCTGAAAGAAGGGGCATGATTTGAGTAGGACTGTGTGTGTGCTTATGTGTGTGCTTCCTGTAGAAGGAGATTATAATAAGAGCTGCATAAACATAGAATTAAATCAGGGTGAGCTTACAAATAGCGGTTCATGCAGAGCTTGCATGGTCTCTGCCATGAACAACAGCATCCTTTGTTAGCCGCTCCCCATGCACAGGGGCTGTTATAAAAAGGTGTTTTTTGATGTCATTGTCTCGTCTATTTCAAATTTTAAGACTGTGATTGAGCTGCTTCAACAGCTCTCCTGGCGAGCTCTTAAATCCCCTGCACGCATCTGATTTGTGCATGTATTTTAAGGAAAAATGCTACTCAAGTTTCTTGTTTTTAAATATAAAATAGTGAGGGGAAGGCTTTAATGCAGTTGTGTCAAAAGTGGTCTGAAAGAGATGACCAACATTAAAAAGCAGATTTTTAGTTTATGTCTGAGGCACACCTTTGCAGAAAGGGATGTTAAGACTGGAGGGGGTATTAAAGAGAGGGATTATGTTCCTTTGAGATGGCTTCAAAAAAAAAAAAAAGAAAAAGCGCTCATTTGTGAATGAAGCTTTGGGTCCCTTTTCTCTGTGTGGCGGGTGCATGGCTGCTCGCTAGACAAGGCCTCCCTTTTGTGAATGAATTTCCTGAAAGGCAGCACTATCAAGGCCTCATTGCTCTGTGTAAGAGAGCGTGCACATGCCGTGTGCGATTTCGTGCCCAAGCACTTGTTTGCAGGGAGAGGACGCCACTCGTAGAGCTGAGAGGAAGAAACAGAGGAATGCCTGTTGGGAACTGCAGCTGGTGTTTTAGTCTTGTTGGTTTTTTGTTGTCTGTGATTGCGCTCTGTGTGCACATTTGTGCACGTGTCTGTTGTTTGTATGACAGAAGTAATTGAAGCAAAGGATAAGACAGCCCTCCCCCTTCTCCTCCAGTGCTAATGAAAAAACAGAAGACTCATATGTGGAGGAGAGATTGCCTAATCTAATTTCCCTCCTAAAAGCCTATGGATTCATTTTGGGAAATATCAAATTAATTGAGAGAATTATACAGATTCACCTTTGAATCCATCAGCTCACTCATTTAATTGAGTCTGTTTGATTGTCTCTCATTTGTGATAATTATTTTGAGGAACTTTTCACACACTTGTGTGTTATTTAAGCTGATTTGCTACTGTAAAGTAGATTAAGGGGAAATTTCATACATCATGCCGCCTGTTTGCTAAAGTAAACATTTCAAGAAGTCAGATGAAGGATGTGTTTTTAGATAAGACTCAAACATTTTATTTTTGTAGAAGGCAGAAAACAAAGTGAGAAGGAATAAAGGGGAAAAACATCACAAATTCAGTTCAGCGCCACAAAACTACCTGCATATTAGACAAAAAAGATCCCACTTACGAAGAAGTACATATCAGTGAAATTCCTCTGAACAGATTCAGCCTTGTTGTTTGAATATGCTATGTCATCTCCCATCCCTGCCCACGCCACAGCTGTACGTCACTGAGCATTCCTGCCTCATACCATTCAGTCCTGCCTAATACCATTTCTGATATCTGCACACAGAAACATTTGCGGTATTTATCTCTTCTGCTCCCTGAAAAACAGTTTGTTGTTTGCTTTTCCAGCCAAGGCTTGCTGTGCAGTCTCACTGTGACGTCTCTGGGCATCCTGACACTTTGCCTATAGTGTCAGAAATGTAGTGACATCAACTGATAGCTTTTGCTCACACTACAGCCTCAGTGGTGTGTTAGCTCTGTAATGTATGGAGCAGGATAATCTCATTCTGATTGAATGTTCTTGTCTATAGTAAAATGCCTTGATCAGGTTTTCTTTCCTCCATATCAGCCTGTCATTGCTCTATTTATAACACACCAACACACACCTTCACCACATGCACTGAGATGTGTGCTTGTGTTTCTGTGTGCAGTTTGACATGTTCGCCATGTGCAGGCCTGTGTCCTAAACTCTGCGTTGGAAATAAGACAATTGACTCGGTTACTTCAGCCCAGGCTATGAGAGGCTGCACCGTTCTCCACGGCAACCTGATGATCAAGATTCGAGGAGGGAGTGAGTACAACTACACACCACCACCTGCTGGGCCTCATGCCCAGCCTCTACTTCTCACACTATCTCTCTCGCTCTCTCTTTTTCTGTTTGTTTGTTCTTTACATGTAGACTGTATGTATGTTTTGTCTATTTTATTATCTGACCAAAAATCTGTCTCCCTGCAGATAACATTGCAGCTGAGCTGGAGGCTAGTTTGGGCCAGCTGGAGGAGATCACTGGCTCCCTCATTGTTCGAAGGGCCTACGCTTTGGTGTCCCTCTCCTTTCTTCGCAAGCTACGCATCATCAGGGGGGAGCATCTAGAGGCAGAGTAAATCAGCTTTTCTCATCTTTTCATCCTTCTCTGAAACAATTAATCTATAGTATACTAATTATTTTCTTTGCTATTCCACCCTCTGTCTCAGTGTCTATGCTTTCTACGCACTGGACAACCAGAACCTGCGTGAGCTGTGGGACTGGTCCAAGCACAACCTGACCATCCAAAATGGTCGAACGTTCTTCCATTACAACTCCAAACTTTGCATGTCCGAAATCAGGAAGATGGAGGAGGTGACAGGAGCTAAAGACCGTAACCAAAAGAATGACATCGCTGTACGCAACAACGGGGACCAAGCATCCTGTAAGTTAACAGCAGTTTCAGACATGAGATGTCTGAAACTCTGAATGTTTGGGAAAGATTTACCTGTTACTTGTTATTGTTACGTCCTTGTCCACACATAGGCAGGTATTCTTGAAAACTGAGGTTTTACTGTGCATTTTGGCCTTTTGTACACAAATTGCATTTAGGTCACTGAGAAAGCACCTTTAAGAAAACTCCTCTCAGGGTGAACAGTTTTTGGCTTGTCGTGTCATACTGTGTGCTGGTTTCTCCTCTGATGTCACTGGTGTGGGATGCCATTACTTTCATTTCTATGGCGCCGCAGGTGTAGCCAAACTTGTGCTTGTGTTAGTTTTGTTAAATTCAACCAAGAATAACGATGAATATGAAGATCATTAGCTATCCTGGCGCACAATCACTTTAGTCTCAAATGCCTTTTCCCTGAAACCATTTCAGCATCTGGGTCAGCAAATATAAAGGCTAAGCACTGCACAAGAATTATTCTCGTCTCTCTTTTTTATTTTTTTATTTTTTTTCCAGTTTGGCAGAATGGCCGAAACATGCCAAATGTGTTTTTAGGGTCCATACGCCTATTCTGTGAAAAGATGGGCATTTTTAATAGTTTAACGAAAGTGCTTTAGGGGTTTGTCTCTTAATTCTATTGCTACACCCATCCCCCAATAATCATAGGCATGTAAAATGTTTTTATTAATACATTTTGTCTGGGTGACCTCCAGATTTTATAAAGTCTTAAAGGGTGCTTTGACAGAAAAAAGGTTGAGAAATGGTGTTGTCCTATCCTAAATGGTAACATAATGCATAATGCTGTCAGTAAATGCACTGCAAAGCAGCTTGAGCAAACATCAGCTGCCAGGTGTTGAAGGAAATATTATTGCTTCTGTAAAGATAGTAAATGTTACCATGTTTTTCTAGAGGGGAAGAAACAAAACATGTCTTCATCCCTTTACTCATTTAATTTTGGTCCTCTTGAAGGTATATATATGTACTAGATTTGTTTTTCTGGATAAATAAAGAAAAAGAAATATCCTATTGCACCTAATATTGGAAGTAATCAAGCATTCAAAAACTCAAATATCAAGAAATCCTGACTCATTTTGATAAGCAAGTCCAAGCTTCGTTTTTTTGACAAATCATTCCATTGTTTCCTGATATTGTGGGATTTCCTGTTTTTCAAAGTTTGAAGCCTTTGACCTCTATCTGTTTATCCATCAGGTGAGACCAAGCTGCTGAAATTCACCCTCATCAAGACCACGTCAAATATGATCATGTTGAGGTGGGAGGCCTTTTGGCCCTCAGACTTCAGAGACCTGCTGGGCTTTATGGTTCTCTACAAGGAAGCGTAAGTCTTTATCAATCATTGATAGATAAACTTTATTTCCAGACTCAGGTCCATGTAAAATACATACAAGAACACAAACAACACAAAAAACAACAAAAATAGATTTAAAATACATACAGGCATCCATTCCAGTGCTTCCAGAAGAATGACATATATTTTGTGTCACTCTGCGCGGGTATCGCTAGGGCCATAATGATTTCATTCTTTGACTGGTTAAGTCGACACATAAAACTGTATATACACTTTCTAAGAACAGCATGAAAAGTGGGCACATTACTGCTTACAAACATATGGCTTGCACTTGTCCATCTTGGATGCCTGAGTAAAATCCTAAATGCATCATTATATGCCACCTGAAGCTTTTTCATTTTTGCAACACTGTACCCGCACCATAGTTGTGCTGTATACAGTGAAGTACAATACGACCTAAACAGAGCAATCTTGACATCTTCAGTACACTTACTGAATTTACGTGCAAGCATGTTTGCTTGTGCATAGAGTTTGCAGCATTGACGCTGGATGTCATCATCATCACATAAATCATCTCTAATTATGTGGCCAAGATATCTGAATTTGTTCACAACTCCAAGCACTTGGTCAGCAAGCACAAAGGAAGGAAAATTAGATTTCTTGTCCTCCTTAGATTTCACAGTTAAAATAACACTCTTTTTAGAATTAAGCAAGATATCGTACTGCACACCGTAGCAGGAACAGATTCTAAGCAATTGCTGCATACCAACACTAGAGGGCGAGACAATGACCTGATCATCAGCATATACCAGGTGATTAATAAGCCTCTCTCCCACCATACATCCAGTTCTACACTGGTTTAACTGTCTAGACAAATCATCCATGTACAGATTGAAAAGTACAGGTGATAAAATTCGGCCTTGTCTCACACCACTGGTCACTAGGAAAGGTGCAGATATACTTGCACCCCATCGAACATGTATGGTTTGGTGTGTATACCAGTACTGCAAAATTCTTATCATATAAGGTGGGACCCCACGCTCATAAAGTTTGGCAAATAGCTTTCCATGATTGACTCTGTCAAATGCTCTGGATGCATCCAGAAAACATAAAAAGACTGTACTACTTTTTCTTCTATACATACTAACCATCTCTTTCAGTGCATAAATACAAAAATCTGTGCCGTGCTTACTTTTAAAACCAAACTGGTTGTTGGTGGTGATTATAAAGTGTTGGATTCTATCCAAAAGAATTTGTTCCAGCACTTTGGAAAGTACACTTGCCAAGGCAATGGGTCTGTAGTTTTCTATGCTAGATATCTTTCCAGGTACTAAAACTACAGCAAGCATAGTCAGGTAATACTCCATGCATTAATAATCCAGTAAAGCATAAAGCAATCAATACTGAGACTCTGCTGCTAGCATATTTTAGATGCTCTGCTGCTATTTGGTCAGGGCCACATGCTTTGTTCAGTGGTAATTTCTCTACAGCATTGCTTTTACTATGTGGAGAAAATACAGAATTAAAAAGAGAGACAACAAGAGCGCTTCTGATGTCCCTTAAACCACCAGAGCTTATTGAAGGCTGAACTCCATTAAAGAGATGGAGACTTAAGACCAAAATACATCTGTAAAAATAATCCATGTCCAGTCATTTAAGATGCTTTGAAAAATGTAAAGGGCCTTTGATTCACTGGGCTAGAAACAATAAAATACACCAACACAAAACACCTTAAGCCTTGCAACACTTTTTCTCTGGCCTCTATGGACACACATGCAGTAAAAATCATTGACCAGGCCTGATCTCAGTGATGCCTTTGATCGGGAATATCCTGTTAATTTAACCAAAAGACACCGATTCAGTCATTTCTATGGGTTTTGTTCTTACCTGCTGCAATCAGTTGTTTTTAAGGAGTTCCCCAGGGGTCTGTTCTTGGACCTCTGTTTTTTTTTTTTTTCTAATAATCTTAGTATTGTAAAATAAAGTTTGAACGAACCTCTGTCTAAACAGAAACTACTTAGTACAAGAAGCGTTTTAAAGCTGTCAAAACAAACAAACAAACAAACAAACATGCAATCAGATCTTCCTTGCCTCATTATTACTGTAGTCATTTGCAAGGTCTAGAAACACAATGCTAAAACCAAATCCAGGGAGCTGAACCAGCATGACTTTGTGTCACTTAAGAAGCACTTAAAAAAACTGTGGTAACCAGGGGTGATTTAGGATTAGACCTTTAGAGGTACTCAGCTCCTGAAGGTGGGGCGACATTTAGAGTTTGCTACATGTCCTCAATTCTTCTCCTGAACCACCTATTTTATAAACAAGAAATACTGTCCTGCATTGGAGGGTTTTTTTTAACCAAGATGATAAACATATGACAACATGCATTTCACACCAGATAATATTCTGTAAGTAAACACACATTGGAAAATGCTCTTTTTAATTAAGTATAACAGGCCAGTTAACCCATTGTTGAGCCATATGTGTTTGGATCTTTTGATTTTAAGCCCTCCAAAAATGCTCACCAGGAAGCACACAATGTTATGACTTGTTTGTCTTGTTTTGTGTTTATTAAACTAAATGACCACATGTCATAAACCTGAAATACAACAAAAAGAAAAGATTACAATATTGTCTTTTAACATATTGTGCTAAACAATGAATATCCAAGCCTTTAATGCCTTAGATGTTATTATGTTTGACATTATCTCAATAATAATAAAGCTGACTCAGAATAATCACATTGACTACATTACCCAGAATGCTTAGCGTTGAGAGCCCATGCACAGAACGGCTCTCTGCCGTCTGTGACCGGTAGTTGTTACAGACGCAGAGCCTGCGCTCATTTATCACACGTGTTGCTTACAAGATTCAAAATACGCAAACGTAACACAACGCGACACTCTGCAATGGATTACAGGAACAAAATCACTCTTTACTAGACAACACTACCGTTGTCACAGTAAGTTACCGAGTGTTCAACACAACCGGCATTATGCTAATGGTTAACGTCAACAACCCGCAACTTGTAAACTTTCCCCGGCTAATAATCATTAGCTGTGACTAACACAACACACAGTGATTGACGTTAATGAGTACAAACGCTATACATGATATAAACAGTGTTAGTAAGCTGAATTAGCAGTTAGTTACATACCAACGGGCTGTGTGCTCCTGACGACGGTCTGAGAGAAAAAAAAAAAACAGATAACAGCCCACTGCTGACTGCTAAACGTAATGTTTACCTGATGTAGCTGCGCATACGCGTTACATTCACAGAGCCAGAAAAAATAGGAAACATCTGAACACTTATAAAACTAAAAGATACCACTTGTTCTCATTTTACCTTAACATAAATTAAATAATTTGGTCCATTAATTCAAAAGTCTTAACAATATGTAAATGCCAAAACCACTGCACTATTTTATAAAAAATGTTAAATGTTTTGTGTACTGGTACTTATGATTTTCTAGTTGAAAATGATCCTCCCATTCACTCTGTCATAACAGGGTATCCGCGGGGTCTTAAAAAGTATTTAAACGTCTAAAATCCAGTAATTTGAATTTAAGGCATTAAAATGTCTAAAATTCTCTTAAAATCTCAGAAAATGTCTTAAATATGATTTTTAAAGGTCTTAAAAATGTATTATTAATGTATTCTTATAACAGAATTGCGGATGAAATAGCGGAATTGGCCAATAAAGCGGAAATCGTGGAAATTGAATGAATTTGACTGAAATGCTGTGTTTTAGAGGAACGTATATCAAAGAATTATGTCCCCGGGGGAACACTAAAGCAGGCACAACTTGTCCCTCACTCACCCCGCCCCCTCCTAAACAATAACAGCATGTCAGAGCGGCTGCACGAAACACCGGCAAACGTCACGTAGCCCCATATGGGCCAGTACCGTGTGACTTAATGTTGCACCTTCAAGAAAACTCATCCATGCTTCCAGTTTTTTTTAACCTCACCACACCACCTGAGCGGTGTGCCTCACCTCACACAAGGCATACTGCTCACCCTTCGGAGGCTCAAAATCAAGTCAGACGGACTCAAGATTTTATGAAGTCCCGCAGTCTAAATGATGTTATATTTGAATAACAGTTAGTTTAATAATTCATCCTGTAGATACTGTAGTTCTCTTTGGTTGCTTATGGAGCAAACACGTGTCTGGATTAGCATAGCGGTCTGATCTGAAGCAGACGAACAGACAGCAATGTATGGAGAGAGATGAGGAGAGAATCGTTATAGTCAGGAGTAGAACAATGCAGCGTCAAACTGCATGCACTATCACATATTGATAAAGTACAGAAAAGTTCAGGTCACAGCTTTACTTTTAACCATTTAACTTTAATGTGACCTTCTTAAGTTACTATCACTCTGTGTTTGAGAGAACAGAAGGATTTGTTCATTTGCATTATAAACATCAGTTAGAATGTGATTATACACATGAATGTGTCTTGAAATGTTGGAAATATCTTACTGTTACACTGGTTATAATTATTTTATATCAGGGTTATCCAAACAATGGCTCCTGGGCCAACTTTGGCATAAGTGGATGAATGTTTGATTTCAAACATGGTTGAGTATTATCACTCTTCATTCAAAATGATAGCTAAAATATAACATATTTGCAAAATTTCTGTCAAATCTGAAAAATTTTGAGGGGCACAGATCCTGTTATTATTTTAGGGTGCTGAGATAAAATTATGTGGTGCTCCAGCATGCCTTAAACAGTCTCAGATTGCTTATGGTGGTTATTATATTTAAAGGGGACATATTATGCAAAAATCACTTTTTCAGGCTTTTCTAACACAAATATGTGTCCCTGGCCTGTCCACAATCCCCTCAAGTACCAGAAAAATCCATTCCCTCTTCCCCTCTCTTTCTCCATCTTTCAGAGAATGTGTGCTGAAACAAGCCATTCTCAGTTTTTACATCTAGTGACCTCACCAGGGGCCCTTGGCACTCGCCCCCAGGTTTTGTTCGCCCTCACCCACTTGAGGGAAAGTTCCACCCTCCACTACAGATCCTCTCAGCTACCAGCTGAGATGCTGGATGGCTCAGTGGGTTACCCTGCTGATTACAGTCTAGGAGATTGATGGTTCGAATCCCAGTCTAAACTTTGGGGAAAAAAGTGTCTGTAATATCATGAGTGCTGCATCCATTTCCTGAAAGGGGAGTGGTCAGGGCGGAGTTAGACAGCTAATTACCATTTAAATCCACAGACAGAAACGGTTTGTTCTGAGCAGGGCTGAAACAAAGGGGTTTTTAGACATGCAAAAATCCAATACAAGAGTGTTTTGTCAGCAATTAACTTCACAGGCACAAGTTTTGGGGACCTCTGAGACCAGTATAAACTTGCCTTAAAAGAGTAAAATATGTCACCTTTAAGTCATCTGTTTGAAGCTGCTCCATGCATTCATGAATACTCTGAAGCTCTCCTTACTGCATTTCTAAAAAAAAACAATAGGAAGGCTTAGTTTGTTTCAGTGTAAAGTATACAGAAAAACTCAGTAAAACTTCCTCAAAAAGTGTGAGACTGCACCATTCATAAAAACGCACTTTTAAAGCTGGTAAATGATTGACATATTTCTGAATTCCTATTAAAAAAAATAAAGCCATTCAGGTCCTTCAGTTAGCAAGAGGCTTAAAGGTCTTGTATTATTTTTATTATAATCTGCTGTCCTATGTTTTTGTCAGCTCTATAGTGTTAGGCACAGTGAGTGCACCTGTACTTAAAAGTGTCACATAAGTAAAAAAAAATAGCCCTAAAGTACAAATTGACCACCACTGATGATGCTCATGGTTAATTACAACCTGTTATTGAATATACTCTATCTGTTTTTCTCAGTCCATACAGGAATGTAACAGAGTTTGATGGACAGGACGCGTGTGGCTCCAACAGTTGGGTGATTGCGGATGTTGATCCTCCATCCCGTCCTGGTGATCTCAAGAAGGCAGAGGATCCGGGGCATCTGATCCGACCTTTGAAGCCCTGGACCCAATACGCCATCATGGTGAAAACCCAATTGTCTGCATCTGACGAGCATCAGGTTCACGGAGCCAAGAGTGAGATCATCTACGTCCGCACCAATGCCTCCAGTGAGTGAAATTACCGTACTGCAGACAACACTCAGAAGCTTGACATTAGCCCTTTTTGTCTTTTCCTCATGTGTTTGTGTTTATATTTTTGTTTGGATTTTGTGTGAGACTTTGTTGCACTATTGATGCAAACAGCAGAAATACAGTGTTTTGTTTTGTGTGCACTTGCATGCATTTCATTAGCCGCTAGTTTGTAGCTGGATGACACTGCACTGCCAAGGTTTGTGTAACATCAGTGAAGGTCAATTGTGTCATAAGAAAACTTTGTTTTTCTTCCATTCTTTTCCAAATAGGCCCAGTTCTGTTTTATATCATTTTTCTGTGGTTAAAATCCTGGCTTAGGTCATGTAGGACCAATGAAAACCTGTCCCTTTGTCCCACTCAGAGCCGTCTGTGCCTCTGGACCCCATCTCCTCTTCAAACTCGTCCTCTCAGATCATCCTGAAGTGGAAGCCTCCAACCAGCCCCAACGGGAACATCACCCACTACCGGGTCATCTGCCGCAAACAGCCTGAGGACAGCGACCTGTACAAGTTTGACTACTGCCTCCAAGGTTAGCATCCACAGCTTGTGTTACTTGAGTCTGCTGAACTAAACAGCTGCTGCTTTTTGCACATTTGCTTGTCAGGCTTTGCCTCACACCTTTTTCTATCACTCAGGAATGAAGCTGCCATCTCGCACACCGACCCACCTTGACAGCGAGGATGAGCAGAAGTGGAACCACACGGATGAACCCACCTCAGGTGGCCGCTGCTGTGCCTGCCCTAAGACGGACATCCAACTGAAGAAAGAGCAGGAGGAGATAGAATACCGCAAGACCTTCGAGAACTACCTCCATAATGAAGTCTTTGAGAGCAGGTACACACCCAAGACTGTGCATTTTTAGACACCCAGGTTTCTTTATTGTTTCTTAATGCAGATCAACCCTGAAACTTAAAAAAATCTACAATTTAGAGCCCAAGTTTGACCCTCCAAACAACCAAAATATAATTTCTAGATGATTAATGTTAGCCAAGCAAAGTGTCGAGTGAAGCATCTTTTTCTTTGTGGTTGTGTTGAAGTTACGGACTAGATTGCTCGTCTTTTGTTTCACCCACTAAGACGTGCCTCTAAACTCAGCTCCGTGCCAACTCTTTCCTGTCCATCCGTGTCTGTGACCACTGTGTGTGGTGTTTATATAAACCCTTGTTTTCGTACAGGGCACAACTGTGGGGGGCTTTGGGTGGGAGGTGCTGATTGTCTGGACCCTGGTGCTCCCTACCCTCTCCCCGTACACACACAGACATGCAAACACACAAACACCAACAGTCTCTCCCTCCACCCTAGGGGAGTGATTACTGTGCCCATTATCATTCATGCCAGTCAGAGGTGCAGTCATGCACACTGCCATTTGGACACACACAAACACTCAAACTCTCACAAACCTCGGCTGCATTTCGAACCCGTCGACCAAGGTCAGCTCCACGTACTGAGGTGCACAGAGAACTCCTCGTGCTCTCTTTTTCCATCACGCAAAGGGATGCAGGAAGTGTTGTTATTTTTCTCCTACCTGAACAAGTGCTGGTTCAACATTAACTCAGAGCTACACTTCGACAGTGAAGGAGAGGCTTCACTGCAGCAGCTACTGCTTCTCAAGGACACTTAATGTGATCATTTTGTAAGGAAGGACATTTTCTTATTTATAGACTTTGATTCTCTCTGTCCTCACCCAGGGGTGCACTGGAGATCTTCTTTGTCTTGATTAGTTTAACTTCATGGCCTTTGTTGTGTGCTCACACTTTCAACCACTGACACTGAAGATGACTTACTCATTGGCACCACCAAGTGGGGAGGGTTGGTAGCTCATCCAGAACTGTTGAAGCCAGGGCTTGAAATTAACTCATTTGCTCACCAGCCATTGTGGCTAGGGGTTTGTAAATTTAACCTCAATTTTGTTGTTGGGTAATTACATTTTATATGCCAAATTGGGTACATTTGGTATGGCATGAAACAAATTTCATGGTCTGACCTGCTGATATCAGTGATTTGCCCATATTAATTTTCTGTCCTTGAAGCACTATAAATGACAGCAAAAACAAATTATTGTGGGATTTTATGTTATTTATATAAAGTTTATACCAATAATGCAAATCTTACTGTCAAATGTCCACCTGAGAATGTTTAGTGGGTTTTTTGTATGTCTATATAAAGCTATGAAAGTTATTAAGTTATATTTATTCACACATAGGGAAGGTCCCTTTCATGGATTCTGCCATCTTGGATTTTTGCATTGTGCATGTGTTTATAATGGCAACAGCACAGGGGTTAGCACAGCAAGAAGGTTCCTGGTTTTCTTCCTGTCCTTCTGTGCAGAGTTTGCATTTTAAAAGAATATTAAATCCAGTCCAGTGTTAGATTTTCTGTACTTACCCTGAATTCATATGCAACGCCTCTGACTTTTCACTACTAACTGCTGTGACTGGTACTTCTCTCTACAGACCAGCTCGTCGGAGACGCTCAGTGGGAGTCGCAAACGCCACCCAAAACGCTCTCTTCCTCACCACAGTACCCAGTCTGCCATTCGGCTCCACCACAGTTGGCCCTAATGATGAAGACCAAGATGATAAGGGATCAAAGGTCTCAAACACTTTGGATTTTATTAATGAATACACATTCTGTTTTTAAAAGATGTGCTGATAGTTTTCTGTACACCATTGATGTTGTAAAGATAAGAACATGAAAAAAAAACAAAAAGAAAAATACAGATAACTGTTAAAAGGTTGCACAAAATTTGTAAGTCAGAGTAAAAACCCAGCCTCCGAAAGAGTTTATTTTGATTTTTATTTATTCTTCAAATATTGGCTTTACCTGAGTTTTTGCATGACATAAATCATTCATACAGTTGTCTAAAATCAACTTAACAAGAGAAAGCATGTGAATATTTCAGTGTCATACTCCATGAGACCTATCAGTATTTTTCATTGGGATAACATAATTCAACATGCCGCTGTTTTTCCTTTCAAACCTATTATTCTGTGTAAAGAAGATCATTGAATTTGGATTTAATTTAACCTTAAGTCTTGCTGGCTCATGTTGTCACACTAAATTGATCTTTTGTCTTTTCTTCTCAGGTGGAGCTTAAGGTGTTCTCAAAGGAGTCAACAGTCATCTCCAACCTGCACCACTTTACCAGCTATAAGATAGAGATCATGGCCTGCAACCATCTGACAGACCTCAAACGCTGCAGCATGACTACTTACGTCAGTGCTCGAACTATGCCAGAGGGTAAGAACGAATATAAATGTTTCATATAGACACAGAAGTCATTTTATTAGTTGTAGTGAAAATACTGCAATCAAATATGCACTGATGCTACACATCTTACGATCAAACAAGTTAAGATAAATTACAAATCAATACCAAAGGTAACTTTTATGATCATTTTGACAGCTGAGTGCATATATGTTTTGATTTTCCTTCATATTTAGAAAAAAGCAAGTGTTACAGGGGAGAATTACATTCCCAGAGGCGATAATGGACAAAAACAGCCCAATAAAATTGCAGTGTTCTGTTCTCTGCATGTATTAAGTGTTTTTTTGTGTATTGCACCAACAGAGAAAGCAGACGATATCCCAGGCCCTGTGACCCACGAGATAGTGATGGCCGAGCCTCCCTATGTGTTGATAAAGTGGAACACACCTCGCTCCCCAAATGGCCTCATCATCCTGTACGAAGTGTTCTACAGGAAGGTTGGAGACTCCGAGGTCAGTTTGGAGCATCACTGACAGTTACTAAACAGGCAAAAAGTCAGAGGAAGGAAGGATGCATAAGGGTTTCTTTGCTAACAGAGGAGAGAAAAGAGCTGTCAGAAATTATCTTGATTTACAGAACAGCTTGATAACAGATGTTAAAGGGCAGACAGATGCTCAAGATAACAAGCAGAAAGAACTAGGAGTGATGTAGGTAAGACTCTGGGGGAATGGAGGCAGGCAGGAAGAAAAGCACACATTCAAATGTTGTCTATTCTTTAAAAAGAGAGAGGAACAAAGGAAATATTTGTTTACAAACTCCCAGTGCTCCCACTGTGTGCTGACATTTTCTGCTGTGTGTGTTTGTGTATTATCATCTCTGTGTGTTTTGTGCACATATGTGCTTGTTGAGGTGTAACACTGCCAATCTGAAAGTGTGCTGTTGTTGTTTACTTGCTGTAAATGCGAATACATCCTTCATTGCTATTCATTGCTGCACAGCCTGACCCGAGGAGCCAGTAGCAGCTCTGTTACCATAGTGACAGAGGTAGGAAGGAAGAGTAGAATGCAGTGGCAGGGATGGACGGGCATCTCAGACGACATCTTCAGCGTACTGCACTGCACTGCGCTGAAAACACAACAGTCACTCACTAATGCTCTCTCTGAAACACGCCCTGCAGCCAGAACAGACTGTACTGGCTTTATTCTAAATTATATTTACACTACATCACAGGGTCAAAATTAATTGTTTGACTTCTTTCACTTTGGTGGCAAATGGCAAGACCAACCATCATTATTTCAGATATTTACTGGCTGTCAATAAATCAACAGAGTAAAAGTTGTGAATTCTTCAAAACACTTCTACAGCTTTCTTTTCGGAATATCAGCTTCCTAATAAATTCACTTAAATCAAGTTGATTGTAAAGAGTCAATACAAGGCATGATTCCCAGCATGCACTAGAGCTTTAGACCATGTACCCGTTTACTTTAAATCTTAGTTTTTTGTTTGTTTTATTATTGTTATTATTATTATGGGATGTCTATAAATACTGAAACACAAAAGGGTCCAAAACATAATTAATTAAAACTTGTAATAATATTTTTAAAAAGTGTTATAATTTACAAACTATAAACAACTTTGCACAAAGAGTACATGCCAGTCATTGCTTGGAATCAATATCTACTGAAACTACTTGGCATTTGGGGCACAGATGGCCAGCTGTTAGGTCGTGCATCATGTACGCAGGCTTCCCAGGTTCAAGTCCAGCCTGTGGCTTCTTTACAGCATGTCTCTCCCATCTCTTTCCTCCCTGTTTCTGATACTATCCACTGTCCTCCCATCAAATAAAGGCATAATTTGCCAAAAATTATCTCTAAAGAGAAAAAAAGGGTGTTGATAGCTCGGTGGGTCAGCAGGTGGCCATAAGCAGAGGCTGTAGTCCTCAACATACTGGTGGTGTGATTGATTCCCAGTCTCAGCGCATGTTTGGTGCAGGTCTTTCCCCACTATCTTTATTCCCGTATTTCCTGTCCTATCAGATGAAAGCAAAATGCTGGAAAAAAATCATCTTAAAAAATGCTTTCAACATCTACATGATCATGCTTTTAAAAAAGGCATGACAGTTTTTACAGTCGGTGCCTTTGATTTTTTTTTTTATCAAAGTTATATTTTGAAATATGTGGACAAAGAGACAGGACAAAACAAACATATTTAAAAAGAGCATAAATACAGATTTGGACATAGTCCAAACAGTTTTAGTCCATTTTCCCCATAGTTACATTTAAATAAAGGTAACTCTTCTGAGATCTTGAGAAATTACTGAGTTATGATTGGGAAAAGAGATGAATGAGTTGGAATGTCAGGAAAACAACCAAAAGTTTGCTTGATATCACTGGAAAACAAAACCAAATAGTAAACAAAATGCCTTTATGTATTTACATATTAGGCTGCATTTTCTTTACGTATAAGGGCATTATGTAAGTAAAACTGAGTTAAGTTGAGTATGTCCACGTAGGGATTCTGTACATCACTGATCTTTGCCATTTAAGGGTCTCGACCTAGAAGTTGAGAACCATTTGTTTGAAATGGGGGCTGTTGACAGTGTGCTTTTCCATGTAGTTTATGAATACCAGCTCTACAGCACAAAGTAAAAGCTTAGACAAACACTTTTACTGACTTCAGTGAAGTGGGCTGTCAGTTTTGTTCAGAATGAATTTTAGAGTTTTATAAGACAGGAATTTTATCAAAAACATTGTTTGGTCTGTGCAACCTTCAACAGAGCCACTGTTCTGGTGTGGCACAAAATATTTTTACAAGGGGTGCACGATATTAGCGGCTTGATATCCGTATCAGCAGATAATGGCTGAAGTGAATAATTGTATAAGCAGATATTAACATTTCTAATATAATATTAATTAATATATTAATATTTACAATTGATATTTTGGATGTCAAAATCTGCCTTTATAAGCTGTAAATATCAGCCATACAGGAAATAAATCAGTGTAGTTTTAGCTGGACCAACAGACCTACATCAGCTCAGGTCTTTTTCTTTATTCGTCATCATTCCTTACACTTTAATGTCTGCAAGATGTTAATTTGTTCATCCTGCAACTTAAAATGCTGTGTTTTAAGGCCTCGAGTTTTAGATCTGAGTTGCATTAAGATATCGGTGTGGTTATCTGTATCACCTGGAATGATTTTGTACATATCGGATATCAGCAAAAATCCAGTATCATTCATCCCTAATTTTTACCCATTATTACTTCTTGTTGTTTTTCTCACGATCCCTAATGCTGTACTTCTTTTTCCGCCAGGTTCACACAGTTTGTGTTTCCCGACCAGCCTACATCAAGACTGGTGGCACCAAGCTCTCACTTGTCCAGCCTGGAAACTACAGCGTGAGGGTCCGTGCCACCTCTTTGGCAGGAAACGGCTCCTTCACAGAGATCACTTACTTCTTCATGCCTAACCGTAAGGCTGGGGTTTTTCATCTTACACTTGTATTCAACAAAACTTTTGACATTTGTTTTAGTTTGAGTTAAATATCATAAAGATGAAAATTTACAGACAAGCCAGAATTTTTTTGACACATTATTATTGTTCCTTAACTAAGATCCATCAGTCATATTCTGCTCATCAAGACTTCTGTGTTTATTACAGCTGATCCAGGTTTAATTTGGATCGTGATTGGCCCGGTTATCTGTTTCATTCTGCTGCTGATTGTGGGTGGAGGAGTCTTTGTGATCTTAAAGAAGAGGTAAGATACTTGTATACAAACAGTCAAAATATATGATGTACTGTAGGTAAAGAAATACTGGAAATATTGGACAGATTTTCCAACTAGGTCTAAATAAACAGGTGAGATTTCAGTGTCATTCTTTGTATTTTTTACAGGCAAACAGAAGGCCCAACCGGACCCCTTATTGCCTCCTCAAATCCTGAGTACCTCAGTGCCAATGACGGTAAGAAATGCTTTAGGGAATAATCATTTAAACTGCATTTAAAGGCTAAATGCAGCATCATAACCGTATAATGATAATCAAACTGGTATCTGTTTTGTGTAGTGTATGTTCCTGATGAGTGGGAGGTCCCCAGAGAGAAGATCACAGTACTCAGAGAGCTGGGTCAGGGCACCTTCGGTATGGTGTACGAGGGAATTGCCAAGGACATTGTAAAAGGAGACCTGGAAACGCGTGTAGCCGTTAAGACGGTCAACGAATCAGCCAGCCTGCGGGAGAGGATTGAGTTCCTGAATGAAGCCTCGGTCATGAAGGCTTTCAGCTGTCACCATGTGGTACGACTCTGCAAAATTCTTTTTACACAGCTTCGTTGCCGACTCAAAGGGACACTGATGACTTTAGATTGTCAATGACAGATTACCTCAGCCTCCCATGATGCAGTACAACCGGTCTGATCATATGTGACTCCTAAAATGATGGCACACCTGTTGTGTTTATAAAGCCATTCATATTTTCACTAATTTGACTGCCATATACAAGTTTTTTTTTTTTAAAGTTTAATATGACCAAACATCCTTAGACAATTTCACAAACTGAAATGGTTAAATCACCACTGAGAGATTTTACTAGTTTCTTAGTAAGCCAGCACAAGGGTTAACTTCCTCTTGTTTATCACATATCCTTTTTTATTTCACTTCCTGTAGGTGCGCCTGTTAGGTGTGGTGTCTAAAGGTCAGCCCACTCTAGTGGTGATGGAGTTGATGACCCATGGCGACCTAAAGAGTTACCTTCGCAGTCTCAGGCCAGACTCTGAGGTAAGTCCCTGCATTGTTAACAACAAATAACAATGAAAATCCTACCTAAGTGGAGGTCATCGTTATGGCCAATCTGAAATTGTTTTTATGTTTCTTTTGTGCAGAACAACCCATCAGGCCGCCCTCCTCCCACACTAAAGGACATGATCCAGATGGCGGCAGAGATTGCAGATGGTATGGCGTACCTCAACGCCAAGAAGTTTGTGCACAGAGACCTGGCAGCCAGGAACTGCATGGTGGCAGAAGACTTTACAGTCAAGATTGGAGGTACTTAACTCAGTATTGTTGTTTTTATTCAGTTGCACTGTGTGCTTACAGTTAAGATTGACTCATTTATTTCTCTCTTTACGTAGACTTTGGTATGACCAGAGACATCTATGAGACTGACTACTACCGCAAAGGAGGGAAGGGCTTACTCCCGGTCAGATGGATGGCTCCAGAGTCTCTCAAGGATGGTGTCTTCACTGCCCACTCTGACTGCTGGTAAGTCTCACTTTAGCAGCCATTGCTTGCTTCATTCATCTCTGCTCTACAGCACTAGCAGATTTGATCACATGCTTGTTTGTGTGTCTGCAGGTCATTTGGCGTTGTACTGTGGGAGATCAGTACACTAGCAGAGCAGCCTTACCAGGGTTTATCCAACGAACAGGTTTTAAAGTTTGTCATGGATGGAGGATCCCTAGACCGGCCAGAGAACTGCCCTGAGAGAATGTAAGTACACACAGAAATAGCCAGGCATTTTGATACACAGTACCCACCATGCATTCACTATGATTTTACATCCACATGTAAAATTTGCCAATTTACTGTAAATAAAACAAACATCTATCAGTCTCACCTGAGACATGGCACATAGAGCTAATGTAGCAGTCTTGATAACTTCAGGATAGAGGGATTCTGCTGATGTCGCTTTAAGTTTTGAAAAGATGGTTAACGCATGCAAATGGGAAAGCGGACTTGTATTCACTTAAATTAGGGATATTTGTACTCAACAGAGATCAATTCTGTTTCCTGGACCGTTTACACTAATATGTGTTCATATTGACTTTCCTGACACTATATAGATCTTATTTTAAGTATATAAGGCTAAGCCTGAGGGCACACATCAGCCCTGTTCATCAGTGAGAGATGTGAAACTAAATTGAGTTTTCTTAGTAGTTGTTTCTCTGTATTTCAGGAATTAATTTGCATCGTTTTACTTCAGCTTATCTGTAGGAACATCACTCTATGGTTATTAAATCTGTTTGCAAAAATGCAGGTATTTCAAAGCAATATCAACGCACCCTGGCTGTCTTATTTGATCTAGTTCAATTTTAATGCCAGTTAAACCTTTATTTTTATTTTTAACATGGCAAATTCACACAGTAAAGCTCTCAACTTTGTTGTCTTAAAACTCTTATGTTCTTCCATCCCTCTTCCAGGCACAGCCTCATGCAGATGTGCTGGCAGTACAACCCTAAAATGCGGCCGATGTTCCACGAGATCATCGAAATGCTGCGGGAGGACCTGCACCCGTCTTTCCAGGAGGTCTCGTTCTTCTACAGCGAGGAGAACAAAGTCCCTGAGACAGAGGAATTCGACCTGGACCTGGACAACATGGAAAGCATCCCTCTGGACCCATCTTCTTACTTACAGAGAGAGGAGAGCTTAAGCAGAGACAGCGGGCCCTCAGTGGCCCTCAGGGGAAATTACGAGGAACATGTCCCCTATACACACATGAACGGTGGCAAGAAAAACGGACGAATTTTATCGCTGCCCAGATCCAGCCCTTCCTAACATTTCCTGTTTCCCAGAAGAACTTGTTTAAACTTCCCCCCTTCCACTTCCCATCCTTCTTTCTCTTCCAGTCCATTTTTTTTCTGTATCCTTCATGTTCCTCGCATCATTTTCTAATGATTTGCTTATTCTTGGAGAACTCTTCAAAAAAAGACACAGATCTCAGGACTTTTTATTTTCTTTCTCACAGCTGCCCAAACACAGGGCAAGCAAGGGATGCAAACATGGTGTAACACATTTTTTTACTTCCTCCACAACACATTGGATTTTCTATTATGATATTACCTATCTATTGTTTTTCACTATTGCCATGTTTCCAGGACTCCTTATGAGGGAAACATTAAAAAATACTGTGAACACAACAAACCTTAGACAACCAAGAAGGCTGCTTAATGCTCAACCTCCTCAAGACTTGCCCCCTTTTCCACATTTCTGTGCTTTGTGTTTTTTCTCTCCAAGTGAAATCTTGTTACTCAGATAGTGGCCTTTTTGTACGTGGCCTATAAACAAAGAGAAGTGTCTAACAGCGCTTATACTAATTTCCTTTTTGAACAATGACTTAATCAGTTTGGAACGGTGGGATGACTTGCAAAGACTTGATCTTAGAACAAACATCTTATTCCTAGAGGAATGTTTTCTTTTTTTTGTTCTGCAGAATTCCAAACTACACACAGATTCATCGGGTGTTTGGTGAATAATTTTAATTTATTTGCTTTATCGCTGTTTTCTCTTCACTTTTCTTCTCTTCTTTCTCAGTTTTATTTCTGTGTCCTCACTATATGGCTGAAGGATATTTAAACAGCTAAGAATTGGACGAAAGAGTTCCTCAGACTGACCAATAGCTGCTGCTTTGATATATTTTAGTGGGTATAGAAATATATAAATAAATATAATATATATAGTATATATGGAATATTGGTTTTTAAGCACCAATATTTCATATATAATATATGACCTATTGATGTTTTGTAAATAGTTCATATTTGTAATATTTTTCATCAGAAGCTTTGCTGGTATTTTGTTTTGCCAGGTTTTTTTCCTTTCTGGTTTTTTAAATTTTGGTAATTTTCTAGCCCCAGCAATCACACCAATCTACCATCAGTGCTCTCTGTGTCTTAGGCCTCCAAAGCCCTGACATACTGTCAACCTACTGCATAATTTTTTATAAACCTCGGCCCCACAGCTGTCAACTTGACTACAACAATGACAGAAACACAAAACGGAATAACCAAAAAAAAGCTTTATAAAAGGGGAATGAGGTCTTTGAGGTGGAAGTGCACCTAATGTGTGTTCGTCTCTGTCTGCTGTCTCTCTGTGGGGGGTCACACATGAGCTGAGGTGTTAATGTGTTTGTTATCGCAGGTTTATGACGTCTTTCATGTGATTGTTGTAAGTGAGGTTAGAGAGTGTAGGAAGCTTCCTCCTTGCTTGGTGATTGTACTTTTGTATGTTAGTGTAACAGCTTATCAGTTGTGCGGGGGTTGCTTGGGTCAGAGAAGGAAGGGGAAATTAACACAAGCTCTCGGGAAAGCGGACGATTTTTGTGTCTTTATTATAAAAGCCAGAGAGCAGTAGCATTTCCCTCCAATCTGACCTGGAATCTGCCTTTTTTTTTACACACAGCACTCCCCTCTCCTAGTTAGGTTTCCTCTGCACCACACACCTCCTGCTCACGCTCCCTCCTCGGCGCTTCCCATTGGCTGCCGAGCTCACTGCTCAAAATCAGGCTGCTGGAAATTTCCACGTTTCGTGGTCGAGGGTTGGAGAAAAACACAGAAAGTTCCAACTGTGTTCACAGTCCACAGCAGGTAGCGAAGAGAGAGAGGGAGAGGGGAGCATTCTCTGTGTCTCTCTGTCTTTCAGTGCGTCTGAGAGAGAGGGAGTGTATGAATGATTGTTAATCCTATTATTCCCTCTGCCATCACATGCAGTTAGGCAGTCAGGACACCGTGTGCAGCAGCTATTTTGCTCAGGTCTGACATTACAGGGTTTTTTTGGGAACTCCTCGTTCCTTTGCTTCCCCTGCTTTTGCCCACCTGCTGGCAAAGCTGATACCATCAGAGTCAGAGCACACATTAAGGACATTTTCTTCTTCTTAAAAAACTGAAGTTCTCCCTCCCTCTGGTAATCAGAAACATTCCTGTCAATATAAGCATCTTTAGTTCTTCATTTGGAGCCCAAATCCTCTCATTCTCTAACGTTCAATGACGCAGGAGTCAGCAGACATGTACAGATGAACGTTTTATGCATTATCAGGACACGCGGACCGATACCGTTGCCAATCTAGCCGAGCAGCATTCAGCAGGTATAGTTTAGCCAAAGTGTTGGCAGCTTTCTGTCAACAATAAGAATCCACAGAATCCGAGTCGGAGAAAGCAGAGAAGCTGCCTCCATCTTCTAATCAGTGCCTTCTCAAACCCAGAGCCACGTCCAGACTAGCTCTAGTGGCTAGTGACACATAAACAGGCCTCTGTGCTCTCTCTGTGTGCACAGGAATCATAGCTGCATCTACATTCACCTTTCTAGGGTTACAACTTTGTCCCTCGCTGCAAGAGAAGTCGTCATTGGGGCTTTTTTTTTTTTTTTTAAACTTCCTTTTTTAATTTTATTTTTCAGCTTGTTGCCAGCATTAGGTTTGAACACTAATGTTCACCCAGTGCTTTAGCAGTGACACTGTGGATCGGCCAGAGTCTGTGCTGTTGGCACTTCAAGGCACCCCGAGGATGTGATGTAGATTTTAGAGAATTATTCTGAGGAGTTACAATCTCGGGCTTTTCTACTTTGTAAATAATCTGTGACATAGTTTGGAAAATAAAAGCAGAAAAAAAGATTTATAAAAAAAAGATTACGATGCCCATCAGTTTTGCATACATGACAGAAAAACGGTGGATCTTAGCTGTGTCAGATTTATGCAGCACACTTTGTCTAAACCCTCAAAATCCGCTGTTTTAGTATGTTACCTTTCAGTAAAACACTACAGTAGACTCAGTGTGTAGTATCTAAGTAGGACACAGTTCTTGTCTCCACCTTGACCTAGGTTGCTTATCTTGTGGTGGTGTTCACACGCATATGCAATTTTTAATTAAGATGGTGCCCATATCTTTGAAATACCAGATATTTATTTTATTATGATCATTGTCGTTGTATAAGAAGAACACAGTTAGCTTTTTAGTCGTGCGTTTTTAAGGTGTTTGAGAGTGAAGCGATGTAAAAGTTTGTTATTGTACAGGCGGAGTAGCTGGTTGGAGAGCAGCAGGAGTGCTTGTTAGTTAGTTAGTAATTGTCATCGTCTTTGTGTTTGGCCAGAGTCTACCTCAGTGCATATGGAGGAATCAGTCTAAAGAGCCTAGATCACCCCCGTCAGTCACTTAATATCCCATCATGTCGGTAAATATCAAACATTACCAACACTGCTGATCAATTCCTTTCCCCTGTGACGTCTCTAAACCCCTCTGCCTCCATGTTTTTATTTTTGTTTTTTTTCTTCTTCTGTCTGAGAGGGAAGCTTAAATCACCCCTGAAGCGAGTGGAAATTACACAGCCTCTAAATTTTTCTCCTCTGTTTTAATATCTTGAGTGTAAAATGTCCAGGATATATACTAGCCATCTCTTTCCTTATAGTTTTACCCCATGCAGTTAGAAAAAGTGAAAGAAATTGGCTTAATATATGGTGTTTTTATTACTGGCTCACTCAAGGCTTCCCCTGGGCACTGGAAGAATCAGCTTTATTGTTTGTATTCTCCTTTCCTTCATTCACCATTGTGCTTAAATTGTATTTAGTGGGGGTTCAACTGCTTTTCAGGCGTATCTGCATATCTGTGATCACCAAGTTTAGCCCTGGACCTTCATACTGTTTTGAAAATCACATCAAAACTGATCCTGTTGTTTGTAAGAAAGCCTGACTGCTCTTCTTCAATCTGTCTCCAATCAGATAGCTTTCAAATCCCACATCATCGGTTCATTTGTCTGTTTCTATGTTTTGATTTTTTTATACATGTATTTTTCTACTGTGAATATCAAGAGATGACCTTTATTTCCAGCAATGACATGGATTGGTTCTGTTTTGGTTGATTTGGACTCTGACTTTTGGGATGGTTAAAGAGTTTTAAAGTGATGACGCCCCCCACAACCCCCCAAGTTCCTCATGTCTACAGAGGAAAGGAAAAAAAAAAGCTGGACTGGGACAATCCTGTGTGCCATAAAAACTATCAACAGACATGAAATCTAGATTGTAACTTTTCGTCTCAGGGAGGCGGCCTGATGCTTTTTTGGAGGATAAAGAGGATGAGGAGGAAGAAGAGCTACCTACCTACTTTTATCTTCTCTGACTGAAGTGCAAGTTCTCAGCATCCTCGCAAGAGCAAAACAAGCATTTCCCTTTTTAAAGATCTAATTCCCACAATGAAGACATCTCCTCTCAAATGTCATGTGGTCTGGACTGCCCTCTAGTGGTTGGATGGGAGCATCGCAGGCTCAGGCATGGCAAAGCAAACACGGCCTCCATGGCCCATAGTGCCTTGCTCAGACTAACAGCCCGTCTGACCTCCTCCCAATTAAAGCAGAACAACAGCTGCCAGGCATGTTGCCACCAATCATTACAGAGGACGGTCCTCCTCTAAACATGAAATTAAAAAACAAAAATGATGGAGTATTCAACTGTTTGCTGAGAAAATACTGTAATATGACTGATTCGAAAGAAAATGTTGAACTTGTGTCTTTCTATTGCTAAGCTCTGGCTTGCTTTGTGCATCAAAAATTCTCTATACCAGCAGGTAGCTCCATGAGTTCATTTGTACTGATTTTGCCCCCCATCTTTCTTCGTTGACAGCAAAAGCACATGCAAAAACTAGATGATTAGTGATAAATGATTGCATTTCTACTGGGGCTTTCCATTTGAAATGCATTTGGTTTTTCCACAATTAAGAAAAGCAAGAACTGATTATTGAGCTCTTAACTGTAAATAGCTGGAGATTCCTTTGGCCCCTGGAAAATGAAAGCACTTGACTTTAGGGAAGTTTTGTTAAACTCTGATGACCTTAAAAGCAGTTGGACAGAGCATGCTCGTTAAACAGCACAGGGTGAGAACAAAGCATTGTATGTATTATTGTTTTCTTTGAAAGAAAAGAAAAAGTATTACATTTTAGAGATGTTGATTTCTATTTTTTTTAGCCAAAGTATGGAGGGCAAATACAATTACTTTTCTGACTGTAAACTTTTACTACTCTTGTACATTATGGATTTAACATTGTCATCAATGTGTATATAACTTTTTTCTTCTAAATTTAAAAGATAGATTTTTTGTATTGTTCTGTTTTCATAACACCCACTCACTACACCAAGAATAAAGCAGAGTCACATCTGTCAATGTATTTATCAGGAGCGTCTCAGCTCCAGTCTGAGGGCTTAACTGTGTAAAAAGACTCAAACAGTATGTGGCCTGAATCGTTCGCAGTGAACCCTGCTCTGATGCATGTTCCAAATGTTGGTCAACGAGAAGTCGTGCATTCACCTACCCTGCCCCTCCCCCCGCCACAGCAGCATGTCACCTGAAAGCCTTTACTGTGTCACAGATATGTCACCTATCACAGATGTTGTTATATGAAATTGTTTCTGATAAGAGATGTGTTCTTAGTTTGCAACTTTTTTTTGTATCTGAAAAACTGGAAAAGACCACTGCACATCCTTTTTGAGGAAGAGGAAACAAGTGATAAAATCCTGAATAAGCTAACAAAAAATCACACAAAACAATAAAGAAAAATTTTAGCAATGGTTCAACAACCATTGACTGAAACTCTGGAGGTGTTACAGATGTTTGGGGAAATACGCTTATTAGATTCCTCACACAGAGGTTGGAAGAGAAGACACTGAAAATACGTAGCAGCAGCTAGCTAGCTTTAGCCTGACTCTACTCAAAGGTTTTTAAATCTTTGAGCTGTGTCATTCTAGGAATAATCCTGTCACATCCAGATGTTTTATCTGTCAAAATCCCCCAAGTGTAAGAAAAGCAATTCAGATCTATAGAGGGTTTGTGCTAGAGAGCACAGTAGCTGCCAGTCAACCAATCAGATAATTTAAGTTTTATGATTTGCCTAAAGGCTTAGATCAGTGAAAAGGTTGCTACTTTTGGATATTAACAGGCCAGCTGTTTTTCCTTGTTTTAAGCAACTGCTAGCTTAAGCCTAGCTGTGGCCGACATTAGCAAAGCAGCGTATTTTTCCAAACTCTCTACAGAGGCTCACCTTCATGCTCTGAATAAACAGAGTACTTTCTGTCAGTATTGTGATGATGAACTGTTCATGTTCGTTGTCATTGTTTAAAGACGGAGAGCTCTACTGGAGGCCATCTACCCTGTTTGTCTGGTGATAAATCTGTGGAAAAACATCCTCTTTTTGAGTCATTCGTCAGTCCAGTGGTCTGGTCCAGTTTCCACACAGATTCTTTTTATTTATCTCTGTCCTGTTCCCTGTGCTGTGTCGTTTAATTCTATGGAGTAGTGTCTGTGTCGTCCTGGGTTGAAGTCTATATCACAGCTTTCCTCATCTCCGATTGCTGCTCCTCCTCCTCCTCTGTGTCCTTCTCTTTCTCTCCTCAGTGCACATAGGTGGTCCCCAGAATGCTGTGTGTAGTCTTGCAGGATACCTCTTTATTAATGTCATTTATTGCCGATGAATATGCTGATGTATTAATTTTTTGGGATATGTTGTGTATACATTTTGTTGAGACATCGGTGCGTTTGTAGACAGCAGGTGTGTATATGTGTGTATGTACAGTCCGATAAAAACCCCGCAACCCGCAGAGATCGCTTCATCCCTCACACTGGATCCAAATGTGCCATTATCTTTATGTATATCAACATATTGAACACATACACAGAGACAGAAATACATGCATATTGTACAGGATCAAAAATGTGCCATGACTAAATGAACGCTTGACAATTTATTTTTTCTATGTTTTCAAAGGAGAGCCAAGTAGTGACATGTACAGAAAATGTTGCAATGATATGAAAATAAAAATCTTGCTGTGTGTAAATTATTCAACAATTAACTGTTTATATTAAAATTATGAATAAAATTATCGGAGAATATGTGTCTCTTTGCACTTCTACTTTATGGACTGAAGCTGGTGCACAGAAAACCTTGTGAGTTGCTGCAGGTTTATACATCAGCTACTGACATTTGACTCATTATTACGCAACTCAGTTGTTCCCACCCATTTTTCCTTAAAGGTTTAGCCCCGTGGGGTGCAGACGGCCTGTGGCTACCTTCTTGCATGTCTCTCCCTCACTCTCTCATCCCTGTTTCTGACTCTTTCCACTGTCTTCCTCTATGAATAATGTAATGAAAAAAAAAAAAATTATATATATATATATATATATATATATATATATGTATGTATATATGGCCATATAACTGATAAAATGCTGCAATGCCGCTGAAAGCTCAAAGAAAGTAATTAACATCTGCAACCTGAATGATTTTCATTTGTTTTTCTGTCACAAGTGATAGAACAAAACAAATTTGAATTTTCTATCAAGTTTCATCGTCACCTTTTTAATATTTCCATTTACTACTAATTTTTAAAACACTGACAGCTGCAAATGATCAGCTATCACATCCAGTACATTTAGAGTTAGGGGTCAGTATTCAGACACCCTCTATTTTATTCAATTTTATGTTGCACCCTGATGTTAAAGTAAAAAAAAAAAAAAAAAAAAAAAAAAAATCTCATTTATCACACTCAATACCCCATCATGACAAAGTCAAAATGAAATTTTAGCAAATTTATCAAAAATAAAAAATCTAAAGTATCAAATTGACATAAGAATTCAGACCCTTTGCAAAAACACTTGAAATTTTGCTCTAGTTCCTCCCACTTTTCTTTATTGTTGACTTAGAACTTCAAAATGGAAACCAAGTAGACTTTACACAACAGTAGAGCAGTAATCTCTGCCCTGGTATCCTGGGTCGGGTCCATTATATATGCTGACATCAAACCCACTGACTAGAAAGACACACCTCTCTACACTGTCAAAAGCTTTGGGGTTTGTCTGCTCCATCCTCATGTTTAAGCCATCAGAGCCAGAAAGTGTTACACCGGATAAGTTAAAGTTCAAATGTTTTGACATATGTTTTTTTTTATATAGTTTATTCTCTACTAACATTTAAGTTGTCGCACCAGCTGGAAAGTTTCAGTGTAGGCTTAAGTTATAAGTTACGTTTTACACTAATCTCCTATTACGTGTAAAGTCCTCCATGATTTGAAAGGTGGTAAAACTTGTCAAGTCTGGAGCTGGGGATTTTTACTGTCAGCAGTGCTTTATCCACGGTCCACTACATCTCTTACAAATACACACCGTGTTCCAGATCATTATGCAAATTGGGTTTTAGTGTCATAAATATTCAGTTTTTGTTTTTCAATTAAACTCGTGGATGTATTGTGTCTCAGGGCTCTTTGGATCACTGAAATCAATCTCAGACACCTGTGATTATTATTTAGCCAGGTGAGTCCAATTAAAAGAAATCCACTTAAGAAGGACGTTCCAAATTATTAAGCAGGCCACAGGTTTCAGCAACATGGGACAGAAAAAGGATCTCTCTGCTGCTGAAAAGCATCAAACAGTGCAGTCCCGTAGACAAGGTATGAAAAAATTAGATATTTTAGGTAAACTTAAGCGTGATCATTATACTGTGAAGAAATTTGTAGCTGATTCAGAGCACAGATGGGTTTGTGCAGTTAAAGGCATAATGAGGAAGGTTTCTGCCAGACAAATTCATCAGATTAAGAGAGCAGCTGCTAAAATGTCATTAGAAAGCAGCAAACAGGTATTTGAAGCTGCTGGTGCCTCTGGAGTCCCACCAACCTCAAGGTGTAGGATCCTCCAGAGGCTTGCAGTCATGTATAAACCTATATAAGGAGTTTCTGACTAACTGATTTCTTCCATGGTACAAAAAGAAGAACCGTGCCTTCTGTAGCAAAATGATTATGCATGACAATGCACCATCTCATGCTGCAAAGAATACCTCTGTGTCATTGGCTGCTATGGGCATAAAAGGAGAGAAACTCATGGTGTGGCCCCCATCCTCCCCTGACCTCAACCCTACTGAGAACCTTTGGAGCATCCTCAAGCTAAAGATCTATGAGGGTGGGAGGCAGTTCACATCAAAACAGCAGCTCTGGGAGGCTATTCTGACATCTGGCAAAGAAATTCAAGGAAAAACTCTCCAAAAATTCACAAGTTCAATGGATGCAAGAAGTGTGAAGGTGATATCAAAGAAGGGATCCTATGTTAAAATGTAACTTTGCCTGTTAAGATGTTTTTGATTGAAATAGCTTTGATTTCAGTAAATATGACCTCCTAATGCTAGAAATGCAACACAATCTAAAAATGAAGAACCATGAAATTTTCTTGTATTATTGATGACATCACCTCTCGCTGTCACTCTTATTTCAACAGAAAAGAAAGGCAGAACAAACTGCAATAAAAAATGTTTTTCAATAATTTTTCAAATGAATGAAAAATGTCATATCTGCAACTATATTTTGGTCAGTTTGGACATGATACTCTAGCTAAGATGAACATCAGGTGTCTGTGATGCACCCAAACAATAGTACTTCTTAAGTTCACTAGTTTTAACATAGAGTTTAGTGTGGACCTTACATCATAACTTACATAACTTACACATAGCTGGTGCACAGGCTGCAGATTCTGCAGCTGAGGACACTGACCTCCTTCTCTTTGGAGGGTCTGAAAAAATGGTTCATCTCTGGTTTTGCTTTACACAGACTTTTATAAGTTTCTTTATTTAAAAAAAAAAAAAGCCTGAAATTTAAATGTTTCTCTTTCATTTATTTTACACACTCACTGCTTGTTATTTAGACATACAGTGCTTAACAAATTTATTAGACCACCCTAACCCTAACCAAAGTAAGGTTTTTGCCACAGCTGCCCTAAATTAACAGCATTAGTAATTACCAAAATCATTTTTTTTTTATGTTTCTGCAATGGTTAATACACCAATATGTAGAAGCTCTTTAACCAAAATGATATTTTCAATGCTAAAATATAATTACCATTGTTATCCATGATTTTTCAAATTTACTGTTTTACGTCTAAATAAAATGAACCCCAACCTCTCGGCTTTGTGCCCCAGATGCAAAATTGAGACTGGCTCTCTTGTTCATATGTTTTGGTCATGCTCCCATCTGGATGAGTTTTGGAAAAATGTCAAAGACACTGTTGAAAAAGTGACTGATTTTCAGTTTGCTTTAAATCCAAGGTTAGTATTACTGGGAGATGATTCCATACTACCTTTACCTTGTGAATATAATATCAGATTTGTTAAAATGGCCTTGATAGCTGCAGTCAAGTGTATTGCCTTCAAATGGAAAGTGTTACATCACCATGCTTAAATATGTGGTTGACGAGCTTTCATCTTATATTCCTCCACAAAAATAATCTATAATTTGAAGAACCCAAAAGCCTTTAATGAGGTATGGGACGATTTTCTTGCTCTTTTGCACAAAGGACGAGGCAGATTGAATCCTTTCTGAAATGATGAATTTTGAAACTGTGAAAACTTCGGATATGAAATTTGATTTACCTGCATGTGTATATGTGTGTATGGGTGCATATAATGTACACGCAGATGTTTATGTAGAGATGTATTTATTTTATTATCAATTTTTTTCCCTCTGTTTAATTATACCCTTCCTGTTGCTATGTGAGGGGAGTGGGTAGGTGGGGAATGAATTATGAATTCTCTTCTGTAAATAACACTACATTTATAAATAAATTAAAAAAAAAAAAAATATATATATATATATATATATATATGGCAAAATTTACCTATTTACCAAAAAAAAAAATCTGAAAAAATAGTAGAGCGCATTATTATTTCTTGGTTAATATGTCAAATTATAGTTATTTACTTGCATTCCTGAACAGAAAAATGAGTTTTAGTGCTTGAATGTTATGCTTGATTCATTTCTGACTTCTCAGAGAAGCCCAGTGAGCCGGCTCAAATTTAGGTCAATTCAGTTTGAAATTCCTCATTCCTGTTCAAAATGGTAAAATGTGGAGAGCTCACTGAAAATGAAAGAGTCCGCATTAAAGCACTTCATGATGCTGGATGGTCTCTGAGACAAATATGACAGGTGGTCTAATAAATTTGTTAAGCACTGTAATTAGGAGAAACCCCAGCCCTGACAGCTCATTCATGTGATCTTCAGACTTCATTCACACAATCAGATCTCAGAGTAAGAGGGTGCAGGCAGTAATACAGTAAACATGCAGTAAAAGAGTGAGTTTGCTGCAGTTATGCTCTGACAGAAACCACAGCTAACACAGCCAGTTCCTTCTCTGTGTCTTGGGGACATATAGAAGAACATCAACATGCAAAAATGGAGGTGTAGAACAGAGATCATAAGATCAAACACAAGGTAACAATATGATGCAGTGATTGTTTATTTTGTTGTTGTTGGCAGCTCACTAACTTCACAGAGAAGATGGTTGGGCCAGATTCCATGTCTATCATCAAGTAAAAACATTTTGCAAAGCTCCAATCTGAAGCGATTGTGTACAGTCTGAGAACGAACCTGACCAATCAGCGTTATTTGGGAAGATTGAGGCAGTAGCTACAGGCAGGGTTTAGTTGTAGCTGATAGCAATGGCTGCCACCAACGTAGTGTTTAGCTTGAATGTAGCCTAGTATGACAAGGCCACATTTCTTTATTAAAACAAGAGCAAAGAGCAACAGCAGAATAAATGTTTTTGCACTTCTCCCGACTGACCTCAAAATCCGTTTTATTTAACAAACTCCACTGGTCTAAACTACAACTGTTGACCCCCCCATTTTTGACTTGTCACTCTGATTGTTCCATAATGAATGTGACAGAACATGTGTCAACTCAATCTGATCTTTATCTGATTCAAGGATGAATCAGCTAGATTTTGAGGAAATATAAACTGATACCTCAAGAATGCTTTGAAATTTCCTTTTTTGTGAGATGACACACAAATGGCCACTCTGGCTCAAGATGAACTGAGAAGATTTTGGAGATCAAAGTCATTGTCATTGGGCTACATGTTCATCCTTTGCTTGTTGATGTTACAACACAAGAATGCTTTAATGCATTTCTTTTGAATTTTGGAGGGGTCTGGCTGCAGACCGTACATCTTTGACGGCCACTGTCACAGACTGTTCATCTGAGATACCGTATATCTCAAACAGGAAGTACCATAATATCTGGTACAATGTATTTCCAGTTTTAGGTTTTTTTAAAAATTAAACTTTATTCATAAAATCTGGCAGTTACTTTTATTAAAAAACCCCATTTCATTACAGACAATGAAACATTTTATAAACAAAACAGAGAAAAGGCTCAGAGGTCTAGTAGAAACACGAATGGTGGCTCACTTTAGCTTTGTTGGATTGAGTGAACATAGCTACGCTAGCTAATAATGTTACTACATAAGATAATGCTTAAGCAATGTGAGCTTTAGGAAATGTAGCTAAGGCTGTTGTTTTAAATGCTAGCATGTTTGTTTATTATCGTGTGTATTGTATATTTTTTACATCTTTCTGCCCAGGGACCACAGATGTAAATTAGCTTATAGCTAACTCTGGCTCAACAGTTTTGTTTTGCATGGCTCCTGTCAAATAAACAAACTACACTAAAGCTGATGTAGCAACATAAATAATGTATTTGTGTAGCTTACATAGCTGCTTTGTGAGCTTAGCTTAGTTACATTAGCTAAGTATCTTTGTTAGCTATGTAGCTACATTAGCTATGTAGCTCTATTACATAAGGTAAGTTAGCTGTAGCAGCTTTAGATAATGTAGCTAACTTAGCTGTATCAACTTTGACTCGTACCTTAGGTATCTGCTTTGTTAATGTAGCTTTAGCTGCGTTAGCTTCATAGCTCTATTAACTACATAGCTCATGCAGCTAATAGAGCCATGTAAGCTATGTTTGCTACGTTGGCATGGTTTTTTTATGAGGGTTGAGCTTTTGTCAGGTAAGCAGACTGTTAACTTCGCTTTATTAAATGTCTTGTAATCAGGTTTTGCAGGTCAGGTTTTTAACTTTTAACTTTTGGTATCTTAACGGTTACCTTAACCTGTACCCTAACCCTAAACAGAAGTTTGATCTGATTTTATTTTGAAAGTTTTAATGTGTATATCTGTTCTGAGATATATAGTCTCAGATAAACAGTCTGAGATGTTGTACAAATTCGGACTGACTTCAAATTGACCTGTTTGATCTTAGAGGTTAAAGGTCAAAGTCAATAGGCCTTGTGTTCATCCTTTGCTGTAATATATCTTTGAATCACACTTCCCTGCTTATTTGTCTGGCTATTTTAATACCACATGGAGGCTTTTAAATACCAGGCAATAGTTCTAATTTATCTATAGTCTAATCAACACTTTTGCAAGTTTGTATCTATTTCTTTCCTAGTAATTTAACATAATGGGTTTAATTGTAAATTGTGTTCACAGATTTCATCTCATGGAGGCATTGGCTGATGTTTGGTTCAGGAGGTCATGTGATCTATCTAAGCTGTTATTGTAATAAAATGTTTTCCACTGCATATGTACTGGTGCTAAATGCTTCTTTGCTACCATCGAGAGTGTGAAAGAGCCACATCATGTTTACAGCATTGTGTGGTGTGAAAATGTATCTGTGAGCCTCTCAGCTGCACATCTTTCTCAGCTGCTCAGAAAAAGAAAAAAGAGGAAGCTGGCTGTGCAGTCCGTGTGAGGGCGAAACCGACATTCATACAGTTTAAACACAGTCAGACCTAAAGGGACTTCGAAACAGCTTTTTCTCCTTTGTCTTGGTCTACAGCTGCCCACCACCTCTTTCTTATCAGTAAATGTAAGTACAAATCTTCAGTGCTTTTCTTTTCTCCAAGTAAGTGATAGTCATGCTTCATCGTTGTTTGAAATGTGAGCTATTCCTGCTTTTAATAGATCACTTCTTGCGTTATTCGTGCCAGTGCTCTGCCTTCTCTGTCTGTGGGAAAGTCAGGAGACTTTTCTGCTCGATGTGCAGTGAGCTGAACTTGACGGTCATCCGTAGTTACACTTGTGCAAATTAGGAAGCACAATGGTTGCAACCACTGTCAGGCTCTGCGTCTACATGCTTAAGCAGCTAGAGAAACGTTCTCTGTAGTGATCATTCCTCTGCACAACCTATCTTTTTGTTGATTTTTAAGACTTTACTTGTGTTTCTTCTAAGCTGAGGATGTGGTAACTTTAGGCCCTATGACTCAGAATATGAATAAAACTGCCTGTATCATTTCTCTATATGATTTCATTGCGTTTACTTCCTTCTCTCTTTTCTCTTTACTGTTTCCCCAAAACAATGGTATGTTATAAATCAGTCTGATGATGTTTTACTTTGTTTTCTGAAGCTTTTTTTCTGTTTTGATTGAGGCATTTCACACAAAAAGGTTGATGTGCTACATAAAATACCAAGCACACCTAAAACATGGAAACTACTGGGCCCCTGCAGCTGGAGTAAGCTTACAGTTGACCCAGATGCAGCTACAACTGTTTTAATGCCTTAAGGTTGCAAGTTCAGTCATTCCTAACACTAAGACTGGGAAGCTCAAGAGATAAAAATTCAGGGAGTTTGATAAGATACATTTAGAAGCCCTGCATGTATCCAAATATATTTCTCCATTTTATCTTGATAAGGAGAAACATTTAGGCTGTTTTCTTAAGATTATGCCTTACTTATCTCGTCAAGTCCTGTGGTCCTGTGATGTGTTCTGTCATTTTCTTGACATTTCAATAACTTGACTTATCACCTGGGGAAAACTAGTGCTGTTATTTCAAGATAATGAGATTAATTGGTCAAGTTCTCTAGAAACAACTGGAAATTGATCAGGTGTTTTCACATTGCAGTCTCTACCTTAAACATTCAGATTGATTGGGGAAATGGCATGGTATTTGGTGACTCTGTCTATTTATTACCATTGAATTTCAGTGTTACAGGAGTGTGAGAGAACAAAGCCAGACACTCAAACACATGTTGCTGTGCTTCCCGCTGGCTCCACTGATCCTGTTTCACCTCTGTAATGCCTCTGTGGTACACTGAGCATCTTCTCCATACAGTTTACCTACTTCTAAATCTCCTCTTCTAGCATTACAAAGCTACAAAAAGTAACCTGAAAACCCTAGTGCATTGCTTTGTAATTAATTATCTCTGAAGCTGGGTACATACTATAATATAATCATGCTGATTGTCAGCCTGATTCCCCTGTCCTGACCAAAGTCAGCAAAAGCCCATTTATCAGATGGCTCTAAAGATTATCCTGCCAGATTATCAAGTGGTGTTTGATGTGTTGAGAGTGACTTTTTCCCTCTCCAGGCTGCTTGGAAGACAATCAGAGCTGCTCCAGCTCCAGATTGTAAATACTGAACATGTTTAATATTCATGATCAGAAATCCTGTAGTGTTGGAGGAACACTGAGGACAGCTGAGCTGGCACAAGCAGAATTGTTAATTGGAATGAGACAGTGGCCAATCAGGAAGTAAGCTTACCAAAGGGGGAAGCACAACAAAAACCAAGACAGTCTGGCTTCAGACTGTTCATTGCTGACAACTACTGTATTAAAATTAGTATTATATTCTAATACCAATTACTAATAACAAAACATTTATTAACTGAGTAAATAGTCTGCTTAAAGGAAAAATGCTTGTCCTTCATGAAAACAGTCTAACCCAGCAAGTGTAGCCTAAGCAGCTCCGTTAGCTGCATATGCTACATAGTTAATGTAGCTATGCAGCTAATGTAGCTATCATAGCTAACATAGCTACATGGCTAACATAGCTAAAGCTAAGCTCATAAAGCAGTAAGCTATGTAGATATTTAATCTAAAGCTAGCTTAGTTACATTGGATTATGTAGTAATGTTAATTAGGATCTGACCTCTGACTTTTTTCTCTGTTTCATTTATGAAATGTTGCTAAGTCTATAATGTTTGCAAGTTGCTATTTTATGAATGTAGCTGCCAGACTTTGTTTATAAAGTGGAATTTTAAAAATCCCTCTCTCTCAGATGAAAAGTGTGTGATAGCAGCTTTCAGAGATATACCGTCTGCAGCCAGACCTCTCTTACAAACACAGCCTTGGCAATAATGGTAAACATGAAGCATAAAGTTCAGGTTGATGTCAGAAATGGAGGAGCAACTTGTTGATTCGAGGCAACAACACGAGCGTTGTTTTATTGTCTACTGTTAAAAAAAAAAAAAAAAAAAAAAAAGACCAAAGATGTACTGACAGAGGAGAGGCCTGGACCAAAATTGCCTCACCAATGTATAAGGTAGCTAAGAGCTAGCCCCATCAGCTTGTTTGTTCCAAAGTTGCGTCTGACCTTGCAAAACTGTACAACAAAACAATTGTAGGACAGGCAGGTTCAAAAATATGAAGGATAAATTAAGAGTATTCCACTTTCTGCAGGTATTTCACTACAAGCACTGAAGCTGGCACAGGATGGGGATCCCCTTATCTACTCATTACACTTTTGTGACATTCATGAAAGAGAAACATTATAGAGGCGTAAATATCACAGCTTGAAACAGCACTGTGAATAAGCCTACTACCATGAGAAAATTGATAAACAAACTATACAGATTTATGTCCATGCAGGGCTTCTGTAGATATATGAAAGTAATAAGAAAATCAAATGAATTAATTTTTATTTTCTCCCTTCCTATTCCAGGCTTCAAAGGGTTAATTTATGTAAAACTTGAGAATTTTAGAAGAGGATGTGTCTCTAATGGGAATTCTCACAACAGAGTTTGTGCCAACAGGGTTTTTTGTGTGTATGAATCCCATCATCCTTCACTTCTCTTTTTCTCTTCCTTCTCTCACTTTACGCTTTTTGTTTCTTCCTCCTGAGGTGATCCAAGCCAGCAGAAGCGCCCTCTCCCTTACCATCTCTCTCTCTCTGTCTCTCTTCTCCCCTCCCTCTGTCCTTCCTATCCCGTCCTGCCCTCTCTCTCTCTCTCTTACACACCCCCCCCCTCCTCTTGCTGGGTGCCAGAGCTCCAGTGTGAGTGAGCTCTAGTCTCAGCTGGCCTCCCTCCTCTGCGCTGCTTTGCTGGTATGGCTGAATCTCCTCTTAACCACTCCTGGCCATCTTTCTCCAAACTCTGGATGAAGAGATGGTCGTTCAAGAGAGGTAGGGTGGGAATGTGATTTTTAAAAACATACCTCAGGTAGTTTGGGGTAGGATGACAAGAACGGGAGAGACTAAGTGTGTAAAAAGAGAGGAGGCAGCACTGGATGTGACCTTAGGTGGATGTGTTGGGTGGTTTTTATTGTTCTGACTTGTTTTGGGTCCATGGTAATTGACGGCAAGATAAGTGACAATGAGTCATTTCTAATTGTTGAAGATAAGAGATTTCTCTTTGCATTTGTGGTTAAATTAGTCTGTTATTGTAAATTGTAACCTGCAGCTTTACCAGCCTAAATGAGCTGTCTTCTTAATGACGCTTGGTGTAGTGTAGTTATGACTAATCCATTAAGAAACCCCCACTTCTAATAGTAGGAGTTTTATGCTTTGCTATGCTTTGCCCTGTAACAGGCACATCTTCAATTACTTCATACTGTGTCCTCTGTGTCCCCAGAGATATGTTACTTCTTTTTATTTTTCATATAAAGGAGTTGTGTAGGTTGCTTCCACTTCGCTTCAGCCGGGGCATCTGTGTTGCAGCGTACTTTGAAAGAGATGAATTTGTGATCAAAGCTGATCTGTGAGATGACAGTTGTTTTGATGTGTTTCAACCTCTGATCTAACGGCCGCTGTATTCTCGCTTTTCACCTGAACACATCTGTCACACAGGCTCACTCTTATACTCTAGTCAGAGAATAAGTCAGGCCAGAGTGAACTTAACCAACACTGTATTTATCAATCAGCAAAAAGTCAAACTATAGAGAAAGATATCTTTTAATATTTGTGATCATCGTGTCATCTGTAATTAGATAACATGGCTTGAGTATGTCTCTGAGTGTGAGCTAAAAGGACCTTAACAAAGGGTGCATGTTGAAAGTTTTTGGTCATACAAACTTCTTTAATCAAAGAATCAGCTTTGGACAATCTTTTCATCAATCTAAATCAGCATGCATTGTGCTAACACGTCATTCACATTGTCAATAATCAACTGACCATATGTTATGATGCCTGAGTTCCTCTTGTGACGGTCATGTCACTGTGCAGATGTGTGAGGAGTATGGGGAGCTTTGTGGTGAGCACATGTCCTCACTTCCTGTTAGCGTGTCTATCACGCAGCCCATCTAACACCTACAGAGACAGGGGCACAAAAAAGGTCATCTGTAAACATTTTTACACATCATTTTACAGCTTTCCTACTGAATATGTACAGACTGACAGTTGTCTTTATTTTGCTGTCATTACTCTCAATAAAATATGGTATTTTAAATATAACTTAAGAATAAGTATTAATAGTTCTCTCAAAAGAAACATTACAACTTTTTTTACCATGAAAATCTGTCCAGCTTGCATGAAAGCCTTCAGTATATAACTTCTGTGTTATAGTTGATTTTTCAAGGGAAAATTTTCAGTATTTTAACTTTTAATACTTGAACCTGCTACCACAGACATGCATCAAATGATGTCTTTCAAAGTACTCTGTTACTCAGACATTTTTTTGTAGCAATGTCTAATGAAACATGTTAGTTATGTAGTTCAAGTTATCCATTAGTTTAGTAAGTTACCTTTTAAAGTTGTAAGGAAAATTTTAAATTCCCTTTTGTCACTTAAAAGAAAAAAAGTGCTTTTATACTGTTTCTGTTTTTCTCCTACTTGTTGGCAGGTAACTATGGAAGCCCATTTCTGCCACTTAAAAACATGAAAGTCAGGCATTTCTTCAAAAAAATCTCACTTCAAAATTATGAGACAAAAACAATGTATAAGATAAAAGCAGAATTATGAAGGAAAAAGTCAAAATTATGAAATAAAAAGTCAGAATTATGAAATAAAATATCATAATTACAGGATACAGTAAGTCATAATAATGAGATTAAAAATAAAAAATGATGAGACAAAAAAGAACAATAAAAAATTAGAAGCCTAATCATGAGGAAAAAAGTTGAATATATAAAATAGTCACAAATATGCATTAAAAAGTCAAAATGATTAGATAATTTTGAGACAAAAATACAAAATTATGGTTAAAAAACAAACTGAAATAAAAGTAAAAATTATGAGATAAATGTCATAGTTATGATACAGTAAATCATAATTCTTAGATCAAAAGAAAAAAATATGAGAAAAAAGATGCAATTATGAGATTAAAAAAATGCAATTAGAGAGATTAGAGATTTAAAAAATATTTATGAGATTAAAAAAGTTGAAATTCTGACTTCTTGAAAAATTTAAATCCGGATTCACAATCTCATAAATTCTTTGGGCTCAGCTTCTCTTTGATACAAGGAAGGCTCCAAGGAAAAATGTTTGGGGACCACTGGTATAAGAAACATGTGCCCTTCTGCCTCCAGAAGATATTTCCATGCTCTGCCCTGTAGTATGTATGGATTTTTTTGTGTATGCAGCTACTTGTGGCATATCCAGTCCAGTCTTGATAGCAGCCCATATCCACAGTAAATCTCCATCCAATACTGATTAACCAAGGCACATGACTACAAGACATGCATCAGTGTAACTTCATCCAGGAAATTCAGAAAACACTCTTTAAATCTGAACAGGACAAGAGCTGCAAAGAAAAATGACAACTGTTTGTTCAAGGGGGGCACCAAAATTTACACAACCCAGAGCTCCTTCTGTAGCTTTAAGTCATTTTTTATGTGCATATAGCCCAATATCATAAATGCTTCTTTCCAGTCCATGAGACATATGACACTCTCTATACCCAGACCATTTATTTGGAAAGAAAAAGTCTAAAAAATATCACACAACAGGGAAAAAATGGGGAAAACCTCAGTAAGAGCAGCACAAAAAGAATCCCTTGGTTGCCACATAGAAGTTACTCTCTCAGAAACACTATACAGAGAAAAAAGAAACAGTATGAAGCACAAAAATAGCTGTTTATAAAGAGCATTAAGTGAGTGAATGAGTGAACATTAAGAGTCATAATTTAAAGAGATTTAGGCAAGGCGTTACTGTAATCTGGTGATTTAATAGCTGATAATTGTCGTTAGTTTTAGTAGCAGACCTCCTTTGTTATGTGGAGCCAAACAGTGTGGAAAATAGCTGACACTGACAGTGCCAAAACCATTATGGAGACACACACACCTAAGCATGCGCTCACACACACACTGATGTTTCATCCTCGTGTGATGCATTAGCAGATATGAAAGGCCAACCATAAAAGGCTACAGCGGCAGTACAAGAAAGCATCAAGCAGCCACTGCACTGTCTGTACTGAGCGTCTAAGTTTACACTAAACATGTGTGGGATTTGGACACAAACAAACTCTCCCTCCAGCAGGGACTGCCATGCCGATGATTTATTCAAATAGAAAATAGATCTACAGTGTTTCAGTCTGCATGTTTATGGGAGAGCATCTCTGGCTGCACTGAAGAGAAGGGTGGATGCTGCTGCTTTACGACTGGACACAGTGCAGGACTCAGACTGTGGTCTGTCTGGGTTTTATCTAATCCTGCATCAATACCTGAGGTCTCCTGTAGTTATACGAAAATATCACATCATGAAAAGGAGACGTAGTAAGCTATTTTCACATGCAAAAGGATTATATTTTAAAAGTCCCATATACACTTGTCAGCCAGTTTATTAGAGATACCTTTTTAAATGCTCATCAGTGCAGATATCAGCCAATTTATGTATGCAGGTATGGTTGTGAGGAAGCTACTGAGATTCAAGCAACCTTTTCAGCACGCGACCCCCAAAATAAAGGTGCCAGAGACCGGGGACCCCCACTGTACCTGAATGTGGTTAAACACAGTCATGCATATTCAAAAATAGTAATGTGCAGACAAGGCTGTCCATGAGAGGAAAAAGAGGAGAGCTTTCTGGGGACCAGCCATACTGGGGGCCCAACCGGAATCATTATTAAATAACGTTGTGATATCTATACTTTTTTTTTTTTTACATGAATAATGACTATTATCAAAGAAACAACCTTTTTTTTTTAAATAATTTGTGCCAAAGTATATAGCCATCTTAAAAATGTGTATTCCTTTTCTTGAAAATAATAAAAATGGGATAAAAGTGGTCGCATTTAGATTAAAAAGTGGCGGAAATGAGTTTAAAGGTGCAAAAATGGGTGGAAAAGGTGGAAATGTAGGGGAAAAAAATTGGTCTAAACCGAAAAAAATGGGTTAACTGAGGCTGAAAAAAAGCAGAAAGTGGCAGAAATGATTTAAACTGGCAAAGGGGCATAACAATTAGTGAATGTGGTTAAAATAGGCAAAAATGGGCATAAAAAGTGGTGAATAAGGGTGTAAGTGGCAAAAAAACTAAATGGCAAAATGTAAGTCCGAAAAGTGATGAAAACAGGTTTAGAAGAAGCAAAATAAAGCCAGAAAGGGCGCAAATTTTGCAAAATTGATGAAAAATGGCGAACAGTGGCAAAACTTGAGAAAGTGGCTAAAAAGTGGAATAAATACTTTTAACATTAGAATTCAAAGAAAGGGAGGGCCCAGTCTTTGGTTTGTCAGGAGCCAGGCCAAATCTGTTAACGTGCAGGCTTACTTGTTACAGATTTGTTAAACATGATTTTGATTTCAACATAAATCTCACCCCAATGACTGTTTTATTTTTTTATTGACCAATTTTATGCATATGTTTTAATAAGAAATAATAAAATATACAATTATTAACCATTTAAAAAAAATATATTATTAATTTTTTTAAGGCATCTGGTGACCTTTTCTCAGTGCTCAACAACCCCAGAAGGGGTCCTGACCCCCACGTTGAGAACCACTGATTTAAGTGACTTTGAACATCCCATGGTTATAGGTATCAGATTGGGCCTGTCTAAATATGTCACAAACTGCTGATCTTCTGAGATCTTTATGCAAGACAATCTCTAAAGATTACAGAAAACAGTCTGAAAAAGAGAAAGATGCCGTAGTTCTCTGGACAAAGGGCCTTTCTGATGGCAGATGCCAGAGGAGAATGACCAGTCTGGTTCAAGGTGATAAAAAGGCAACAAGAAGTCAAATAACCACTCCACTCATTACAACCAACTTCAGCCGAATAGCATCTCTGACAGCACTGCTCTTTGAACCCTGAAACAGATGGGCTACAGTAGCAGAAGATCACATTCAGGTGCCTCATCTGTCAGCTAAGAACAGGAAACTGGGGCTATAACTCACATAGGCTCACCAAAGTAGAGACAGAAGTTTCAAAAAACATTGCCTGGTTTTTGAATCTTGGTATGTCCTGTGGCATTTGATCAGTAAGATCAGAATTTGACATAAAAGCCTGCCAGGCCACCAGTATCAGCACTGCTGTGATTGGTCAGAAGCTTGAAGCTGCAGGCAGAGTGCCAAAAACAATCGCAGAAGTGCTGATATTCAGTCCAACATCTTCTTCCTGATTGTGATTCTGTTTTCTATGATTTGATTACAAAATTATAGGAGATAAAAAGTTAAAAATAGAAACTTCAGTTGGAACCCTCTTGCCATACATATAACAGTTTATTGTAAAGTAGATATATAATTTTAACTGGCAGTAAAGGCTCTGCTCATAAGATGCTCCCTGGGTTGGTCAAGCAGCATGCTTTGACTGTCCAGGGTGCACACGGCAGAAATGTGCCTATGGTCAGACACATTAATGACAATGCACATTGAATACAGAAATGTAATAAAGCTGCAATCTACTCTGTAGTATAATGAAAGTGAATATAAGGCTGCAACAAAAGCTTCAGGCTAGAAAGGGTATGACAGAGGTCAGGGAGGTGAAGCTTTGCCAGCAGCAGTTTGGTGTGATGGCATCGATTAAGCAGGGATCTGTGTCAAGGATGTTATATTTAAAAGTACCACCTTGTTCAGAGGATGAGCTGTGATTTGCTGTGAGAGCTGGGAGACAATCATTAAAATCAGCTGGCTGTCAGCCAGTTGCAGCTGGGTGTACATGACCCCTGCATCCTGCATGAACTAAAGTTTCAAAATATTTTACTAATTCATATAGTTCTACATCTTCATTCACACTGATGTGTTGCAAAGCAACCCAAAGACTCTCCTGCATTCTTTCTACTTTGTGTTGGTTGTTACCAGAGAGCAGCTTCTTAAGTTATGTGAACATATGTGAATGTTTTATCATGCTGTTGTACCAGATAGATTAATCAGAAATAACACTGTCTGCTGAAAGATTCACTTACTGTATTAAGAACATCTAGTTTAGGTGGATTGATACGAATGATGAGAAAGTACTTGACATTTACAATATGGCCTGTTATGGCCTGCTGCAATTTTCAAACTGCAGAGAGTGCAATATTAAATGTGCACCAAAAACAATTTTAGTACAATTTTTTTGCAGTAGAGCTGTTATGCTCAACACACCATGCAAACATTAAAGTGTTATTTTTCTCAAGAACAGTTTGTAAAAAATCCCACTTTCCTTAATTTTGAATGCTTTTCTTATTAAAAATGAGAATGATGTAAAAATGAACATTCCCTTCAGTATAACATTTCATATCACATTTGCAATATGAGTCAAAATAATACCAATTAGATATTTTTTTCAGATCGTTCAGCCTTAATTAATAGTCATTGTGTCAAGTCCCACTAATTTTATCCTCTCTTATACCAGCACTAGTGGAAAAGCTCTTGTTCAGTTATTAAGTTGAAACTAATTTATTCATTGTGGATTAGATGATAACTTTTAAAAGCTGCTTTTATTCCTTCTTTTTATCAACAACTTTTACGAAGACTGTGGGTAATCTGACAAGAATGACCTAGAATGGCATTTTTTATCCAGTTTATCTTGTGTCCTGCAGTGACAGCGCATCATTCATCCCAGAAAAACAGAAATGGAAACATACTACATGTATGTTGCTTTTCATCTGTTGGGTGAGAATCTAATACCTGTAATAACTAAAATTGTCAACTTTGTTTTAAAAACTTGACATCCTAGGCCACATGGTGCATCATTAAAGCCAAACTTAGATCACCTTGATGAAAATATGTACACTCGAAATATCATTGATAGTCTCTCTCAGCATTTCTCAGCAGGATACCGGTTTGAAGTTTTGACCAGAACTTTTACCTTCACAGAGAAACAGAAAGAGAGCAAATCTTTTCAGGCCTTGTGAAGCCAGGCAGGCTTAGACTGAGGCTCAGGTTCACAGGAGGCGTCCCTTATGAAATGAGCCTTATATAACCTGTGGAGCTGTGGCTTTTTCCTCCTCAGAAGGGCATAATGTGGCTGAAAACCATCCATATTATAGTCAGGAGCCTTAACAGACATTTCAGCTGTCATGATACACTATGCTTGTTTTTATATTTATGGGAAATGCAAGAATGTAATAGCCAAGCATTTTTGCCTCAGGTATGTGTTTCCACACTCAATATTTGCCTTTTTTGTGCCCATTTCTGTCACATGGGATGTACTCACTGTAGTGCCTCAATGTTATTTAGCTCAGGAAAATAGCGTCTTAGACCATTGAAAGCTCATTGACTGAATGATCTCCATACTGACATGGAGACTAAAGCTGGCCCACCAGACAGTTTGCAGTGGTGACAGCGGTTTGTGGCATCATGTGAGTTCAGGAATCTGTTTAGGCAATGGAAATGTAAAGAGAGCTTTTATTCTGAGACTGGAGCAGGGGCTGGAACTGAGCTTTTCTTCCACCACTCAAAAGTGATTACACAGGTGTTAAGCAGCTGTTGAAAATAGCTACGTTTTACTTTTTGTGCTTTGTTCCTTATGATAAAGCTGAAATAACTGCATTTTTAAGGACATCTAACTGACAAACCCCACATCTACTATCTTTCAGCATCTGAGTGCAAACCATGTAGTCAGCCCTGTGGTTCTGGTTCTCCTGGGACTCAACAAGGTGTCCCGCGTCCCAGTGGGACAGGGTCTTCTTCATCACTTTCACCCGCCTCAATACCTGAGGATGTCTTCTTTGGTAGGAATAATGACCAGGTAAAGCTCTATAATCTTGACTCTGACCATTGTTATATGAAACTTGTTTGCTTTTTCCTGCAGACCATTATGTTGAATGACTCCAGAGACAGCAATGTCCAATCAGTCCATCCATCACTTTGACTACAGAAAAACAAAAATCTACTTCCAAGCCTTAACTTTGATAAGTATGATCAACAACATTTTAGCCTTCAAAAAGTTGTGATGAAAGTAACATGGGCTACAAAGAAGTTACAAAACCCAACTGTAACAGACTGAATGTTGTGTTTAGCATTTTGGCATTGGCCTTTATGGAGCCTGACTTGCTTTTGGAGCTTACCTAAAGGGATCAGAGAGCGAAATCTAGTTTTTGGCACATCAGCATTGACTTAAACCTTCTCTTGATGTTTTTGACTGGTCCCCTTATTTTTAAGTTTGTTTTGAGCCAATTGAATTTTTTAATGGAGCTGATGTTTTGAATATCTTGTTAACCCTCTGTCTTTTCCCTTCTTTTTAATTTTCTTTCTTGGCCCCTTGCTTGGCCACAGGATACATGTTCAGTAGTCAGTGACTACGACTGCCCCTTTGCAGAGGTGAACAACAGTTTGGAGGACCTGCTGGGCCTCAGCTCTTCTCTACAAGACTCTGAATACTTTAAAGACCTAGAGGGAGGGATACCAGCTTCACAGCCAGCTTCACCACCTGCTGCAGCCACAGTAACCACAGTGCCACAAGGCCAACCTCTCACTGTTGACCTACAGGTGTCTTCAGACACAGACAGTTCTGCTGTCAACCATACTGTACAGACTCCTTTGACCACACATGTTCCTCAGGGAAATGAACCACCGTACACCACTTATACACACCAAGTGGAGGATCTCCAGCACAACTTTGTTGTCACTCAGCTAAGTCCTGAATTACTGCCAGGCTGCATCATTGACAGTGGTAACTCCTCAGGCCCTGCAGTGGGACTTAATTTGACGATAAATCTGAATGGACTATTGGGGTCAATGGAGACTGAAAAAACAAAAACAGAACTGGAGGAAATTAAGGATGAACCCGCTATGGATTTTGGTGGAGAACCAGACCTTGACAGCTTTCCTATTCTGGTCCGATCCATGTCAACATCTCGGAGGCACAGCTGGGGTGTCCCTGTGTCCCCGATTAACCTGGGGAGGAGGTGAGTTCACTGGAAAGAACTGGTAGGATGTTTCGGTAGCTGTACCGCCAGCTCTCTGGGCAACATTGCCCCCTTGGCTTAGGCCTTGGCTAAATACACTTACATTACTATCATAGTCCAATGAGCCTGCCCACGTCATTAATATTACAAAAGCAAAGGCTCAAACTACTTTAAGAAGAGGGACTTTACATTTTTAAAGAGGCAACAAGAAATAAAATGCATATATGTTGTTTCTGTAATATTAATATGTTATTTAGGTTTAAATAGAAGTTATCATTGATTAAATTTAGCATGGACCCTGTCTCTGCTAACCACCATAGGCCCCAGAAAGCCTCACCCTTTTCCCTTCTCATGGTTGGTCTTAGGCATATACAGTGCATTCAGAAAGTATTCAGGCCCCTCTACACTTTTTCAGTTTTGTTATGGTGCATCCTAATGCTATAGTCATGATATAATTAGATTTATATTTGTCTCATTAATCTACACTCAGTACCCGTTCATGACAAAGTAACAACTGAATTTTTGATTTTTTTTTTTTTTTCAAATTTATTAAAATAAAAAAACTGAAATATCCCTTTGACATGAGTTTTCAGACACTGCAAAAACATTTGAAATTTAGCTCAGGCTCCTCCCATTTCTCTTGGTCTTTGCTGAGATGTTTCTACTCCTTGTTTGGTGTCCACCTGTGGTAAATTGAATTGATTAGACATTAGTTGGAAAGGCACACACCTCTCTATTGAGGGCCTCACAGCTGAGAATGCATATCAGAGCTAAAACCATGTGGTCAAAGGACCTGCCTGCAGAGCTTAGACTGGATTGTTGTAAAGCACATATCTGGGAAAGGCTATAAAAAAGATTCTGTTGCACTGAAAATTCCCAAGAGCACAGTGGCCTCCATTATTCTTAAATGGAAGAAGTTTGGCACAATCAGGACCCTTTCAAAACTGGTTGACTGGCTGAACTGGGGAGAAGGGCCTCAGTAAGAGAGGTGACCAAGTACCTCATGGTCACTCTGACTGAGCTCCAGTGATCCTGTGTGGAGATGGGACAAAGTTCTTAATGACAAACATCACTGCAGCCCTTCATTGAAATGAGCCTATGGCAGAGTGGCTATACGGAAGCCTCTCCTCAGTACTAAACACATGAAAGCCCACTTGGTTTTCAGTTGGAGTTTTTTGCTCCGAGGAGAACCTTCCATCCAGCCACTTTGCCATAAAGCCTTGAGTGGAGGAGGGCTGCTTGGTTTTTGCTCTGATAAGCATTCTCAGCTGCAAGGTCTTCTATAGAGAGGTGTGTGCCTTTCCAAATCATGTCCAATCAATTTAATTTACCACAGGTGGACTCCAATCAAGGTGTAGAAACATCTCAGCAAAGATCCAGAGAAATTGGAGGAACCTGAGCTAAATTTCAAGTGTTTTTAAAAGGGTTTGAATATTTAAATCACTGTTCTATTTTAGTTTTTTTCTTTTTAGTAAATTTGCAAAAAACAAAAACCTAAATTCTGTTTTCATTCAGTCATTATGGGATACTCAGTGTGGATTGATGAGAAAAAAGGAATACCTGATAATTTAAATTACACCATTTGCTATAGCACTGCTCACTTTCTCTTTAATTTAAAAAATGTGCTGAGTCTCCTGTGGCTTTGGTGGTTGTTCTCAGCTTCTTGAAATAATCAGTCTACTTCTACTTCTGGGTGAGAACATAAACACGGTGCCAAATTAAGACATTGAAAAGGCAACTAAAAAAATAAACATAGGTCAGAACGTGTCTTACACTTTGGTTTGATTAGCAGACACATGTCACTGCATGGTTAACCAGCTGCTTCGTGTGTGTGTGTGTGTTTTTTTTGTTTGTTTGTTTACTTGCTGTGTTACCAGACTGAGTTTGGACACCATGAACATGGACAGCGATGGAGAGAGGGATGATAATGAAGAGGGACAGAAGAGCCTCTTCCAGGCAAGCCAGCAGGAGACATTCAACTGTACAGCATGTCCTGAAGATGAGATGGATGGCCCCAGACAGAGGGTCCCCTGTTCCAGAGCCAGGGTCAGTACTATGGTGTTAAAGCAACAGTGACAAGTTATAAACCTTAATTCCTGAAAAGTCTGAGTCTTTAAATGTGCACCATCACTGATGTTCAAACAGACTAACATGATAAAGAGCTCTTTTGGAAAAAGTTATCATTAGAGGTACTGCTGCTTTGTGTTTGGGGGTCGGAGGTAGAATAAATGTTCGGGTGATGTATTTATGTTTATCCTTCAATGCTTTCAGGCCAGTTGCATGCCTGGCAGGCATCTGTACTCGCGTTCGGAAATTCTTGCCACAGACGAATGTTCCCGTGCTGCACACATTTCTCGAGTCGTCCAGACCTCCAAACAAGCCGCCAGGGCAGCAGGAGGTGGGGCTGAATGCTTATTCCTGTAGATCACATGTCAGCTTATGTGTTTTTTTTTTTGTGCCAATTTTGACCTCTTTGTTGCCCTCTCATGCAGCAGAGGAGTTTGACCCAGAGGAAAACCTTCATTCTACCGAGGGACAAAGCCATATGTAAGTGTATATTATAATTTCTGATGTGACCCAACACTTTGTGGCTTTAAGACAACTCAAAATTGATCACTGTGAAAGAAATAACCTCTGGTTCGATTCACAGAGGGCCAGTGCTTACAATTATTTTTATCCTGTTCATCCTGTCTGCAGCATTTGGCTGGTTTAGTGTAATAGTTCACATACATTTCTGTAGCTGTAAATTGTCATAGTCTGGTACATCTTTCTAACTCCCACGTAACAGATGGGCTTTCCCCATTCCCCCCTGACATTTCTGCTCCATGTCATACATCTGAAACCTCCTCCTCCCACAGTCCTCTCTCCCAGCTCCCTAGATGGCCCCTTAGTGTGTGTGTGTACATGAGTATTAAATGTGTTCTCTGGTCGACACTGCAGACAAGGAAGGATGTGTCCCTCAAAAACAATTTGACACCCAGCTCCCAGCAGACTCCTCATCTCCTCTCCCTCACTTAGCCTTGGTGTCTTGTTTGTCTTAGGCTGATGGTACAGAAAGTTCTGCAGGAGCTAAAGCTGTACCATGGGTAAGTAAACAGGAGAGGGGTGTCTGTCGCTACTATCACTACTGAAAAGTCTCTCACTGTTCAGAAACACAACAGATCCACATTGGGACTCAAGGGAGGGTTCTGCACTGTGGGGCTGTGTTTACACGTATGTGCACGCATGGCTTCAGCACATGTGTTTGCAAGCGCACTGACAAACTGTTCCCTCACTCCCCAAGAAAGTCTCAAGAACACAAATCACAAATCTATTTCTTGACACGAACCTCACGTGATATGAAACCAGCTGACTGAGTGAAAGCAAACTTTCAGGATTTATTTACAACAATACTTTGACTTGTGCTGTGATAAATCTCTTTTATATGGTTATCATTTGGCTAGTTTTCTGTTGCAAATGCTGTCCACTGACACCATTTTATTGTTCCTACACAGAGCAAAGCAGAGGAACAGCAGATCAGAAACCAAAGATTCAGGAAATGTCACCTGGTATGAGTTCCTCTCTAATGAGTAAGTACTGTCCTGTTAAAGAACACTAGAACTGCTGGCATTTCAACCTTTATGGAAGTTAAAAAGGCAAATAAAAATATTGGCCAATAATATGCTCTATCAATAATGTCTCTTTCCTACTTTTAGAATGACTCTGACCATCTACATGTAAAACTTGATCAGTGTCAGAAGCAGCTAAAAAATATTAATGTAATCTAAACTTTCAAAAGTAACAGTGCTTAAACACTAAAACTAAAGGTTGATACAGTGCCTATAAAAAGTATTCACCCTGGGAGCGCAGATGGTTGCGTGGTTTAAGGCGTTACCTATGTGTGAGGGTGGCCTGGGTTTGAACCTGGCCTGTGGCCCTTTACCACATGTCCCTCCCTACTCTCTTCCCTGTTTCTGAGTCTATGCACTGTCCTTCCTCTTTCTAATAAAGGCATGAAAAGGCCCAAAAATAAATCTTATAAAAAAAAGTATTCACCCCTTGGATGTTTTACTCTTTTATTGATTTTTTTTCAAAGTTAACAAAAACCTCTTTAATGTCAAAGTGAAAACATTTTTCTACAAAGTAGTGTCATTAAACAAAAATATGTAATGTTAAATTAGCCACTGCATGAATATTCACCCCCTTCAAGTCAGAATTAAGTAGAAGCACCTTTGGCTGCAATCACAGCAAAGAGTCTGTGCGGATAGGTCTCAATTAGGCTTGTGCATCTGGACACGACAATTTTATTTCTTTCTTTGCAAAACGTCTCAAGCTCTGTCAGGTTGCATGGGGACTGAGCCTTTTCAAGTCCAGCCACAGATTCTCTATTGGATTGAGGTCTGGGCTTTGACTCGGCCACTCCAGAATATTGACCTTGTTGTCTTTAAACCATTTCTTTGTAGCTTTTACTGTATGCTCTGGGTCATTGTCTTGCCGGAAAAAAAATCTCCTCTCAAGCTGTAGTTGTCTTGCAGACTGAATAAGATTGTCCAGGGCTTTCCTATATTTTGTCGCATTCATTTTAGCCTTTACCTTTACAAGCCGAGAAGCATCCCCACAGCATGATGCTGTGTATCACCATGCTTCACGTGGGGATGGTGTGTTTGTGGTGATGGGCAGTGTTTGGTGTCTACCAGAACTCATCAGTTTGATCTCATCAGACCAAAGAATCTCTCACATGCTTTTTGGTGAACTCTTGTCAAGATTTAACATGAGTTTTCTTCAACAGTGGCTTTCTCTTTGCCACTCTTCCATAAAGTTTGGATTGGTAACAAACCCTGGTAACAGTTGTTTTATGGAGAGTCTTTCCCATCTCAGCTGCTAAAGCTTGTAACTCCTTTAAATAGTCATAGGGGTCTTGATGGTCTCTCTCACTAGTCTCCTTCTTGCATGGTCACTCAGTTTGTGAGGATGGCTTGATCTGGACAGATTTACACATGTGCCGTGTTCCTTCCATTTCTTGATGATGGGTTTAATTAAACTTACAGGGATGTTCAGTGCCTTGGATTTTTTTGTATTCATCCCCTAACTTATTCTTTTCAACAACCTTTTCTCTGAGTTGCTTGGAGTGTTCTTTTGTTCTCTGTGTGGTAATGGTAGCCGGGAATACTGATTAACCAGAGACTGGACCTTCCAGGCACAGGTGTCTTTATCCTACAGTCACTTGAGACATACTCACTCCGGTCAGGTGATCCCCATTTCACTAACTGTGAGACTATAGCACCAAATGGCTGGACCTTTGTTGGTCAGGGACTTTAAGGGGTGTGAATATTAATGCAGTCACTTAAGTGCTTTGTAGCAATCTGTTTCCACTTTAGCATAAATTATTTTTTGTTTTCTTTTTCCAAAGGAGCCAAATTATATTGACCATGGCTGATTTATAAAATCAATAAATGGGTGAAACATCCAAGGGGTTGAATACTTTTCACTGGCACTGTATCCATTTACAGAAACTTGACAAACAAGGAACAAAATGTCAGCCTGTGACATTTGCAGAACCCGAGGCACATTTCATTCTCACACTTCTGCAAAACATCACACTGACAGCTCTTTGCGTAAAGATATGCCAATCAGATCACACAGAAATCACTAGCCATGTTAGTATTGTATGAGTGGGATATCCAGCTCTAAAATTATGTAAATCTTGGCTGGTGTTTTTCTGTTTGTTTGTTAAGTTATTGACTTGATATCTTTCTTTTAAACATGTTACTTAGTAAAGTGTGCTTACCTCATATTTTAAAAGGACACAAGTAACTAACCACATAAGTCAACAACACATGATGTAGTTTACACTTATCCTACCCCTTAAATTTTTTTATTATTATTTTAGCTTTCAGGAATTGTAAAAAAAACTATAATGGAAATATTGTATGCTGTAGTTATGTTCATGTCAGCTATAGTTCAATCTTAAAAGCAATGAGATTTTGTGTTCATACTGTATTTACAATACACTAAAAATGAAAGTTCAAAGACATGTAGTAATGGTGTTTTTATACTATTCACATAGCTTTCAAATATAAGAAATGTTAAGAGTTATCTAGATTTAGCACAGTTGTGCACAATTTCTGTAGTAAAGATTTATTTATTTGGTGTTCATGTGGAGAGTTGGAAGCAAAAGTTTCTTTTTAAGAAGAGTTAATTCTGAATAAAGTGTTTTTGCAAAGTTTTATATTTTGGGTTTGTGATTTTAGTTTTTTGTGCATGCAATTTTGACAAACAGGGCCCTTGTTTCAGGAACTGTGTTTACAGGATGTGAAAACTGTTATATAACTTGTTTCCCACTAAATGTTGTAATTTCTAATTGAACAATTAAGTAAGAGTAAAACAACATTATGATGACTACAGAAACCCTACACCAACATGCATCCATACATTTTATTTTCTCTGTTTTCCTTTGATAAAATGTCTAAGGATACAAGATAAAGGACTTTTGCTGATATCCGATATGCCGATATTTTTAAAAAAATTCAATTGTTCCAATACCAATACCATTATTTATGTAAGTAGTTCAGAGCTTAAACTTAAGAGTGACTTTAAAATTTAAGGATAAACAGAGAACGTCACTCCCTAAACACAATTTAAAATTTGAGGAATGTAGATGTAAATAATTACTTCAGTTAATAGATGTCTGTTGATCCTGCCTAAAACTCCACAAACTTTTTCTGTTCTTGTGGCATATATTTATAACTTAAATAGAGCTGTATTTACAACCAACATACCTACTGATAGTTAACTTTTTAGGCTTATATCTGCCAATACCGATATTATGCTCATAATATAGTGCATCCCTAAACAAGTCATTTCCTGCTGTTTTACTGCTTTTGAGATCATATATCCAGGATTGCATAGTCACAAAAAACATGGAAACATGCTTAACTTATCTCAACAGTGTGTGCAATATTTTAATCTGGTCTGTTACAGTGATCTACCTATTGAATTTTTCTAGATTGCCATAAAATGCTCTCATTACAATGAGAAAATAAGCTTTGTTTTCTCATCAAAATGATATAAGTTAATACACTGCAATACAATAACCTGTTCATTATCCTTTTATCAGAAAGTGTTGAAACCCTAAGGAAACTATTGAAATTAACCAACTTTCATAGGAAATTTCTTAGATAAATGCATGGGTGCATGTTCACATCAGGCTGCTGATATAAATTAAAGGTATTTTTTAACTCTTCTTTATTTTTCTGCCTTTCTGTACAGAAACGAGGAAGAGGAGGATCGCATAGAGAAGGTGGAGAAAGGCACAAAGGTGAAGAGGACGCTCAGCTCCCTGAGGAACCGCATGACTGGCTCCTTTAATAAAGATAAGGTCAGCTTATTGCAAAGATGTAGTTAACAATTCTTCTTTTAACCTGTGGGGAAATAGATATTTCATCTCAATATTAAGAAATATTTAAATGCAAAAAAAAGTTTTGTCTGTTTGCCTTTTTCGTTTCTCTGCAGGGTAAGAACAGAGAAAAAGAGCAGTCAAAAGAAAAAGGGAAGGAAAAGGAGAGAGAGACCAAAGACAAAATGTGCAGCAGTAACAGCCATTTTTTGGTACCGGGTGCTTTCTCCAGCTGTGCCACCTGCTCACTGTGCAGCAAGACCCTGCAGAAAAAGCATGGCCTGCAGTGCATGAGTGAGTAACACCGCAGCCACAGATGTACATGCAGCCACCTTGTTCTTAGCCTGACACACGTGCACGGGTGTTTTGTTTCCACTCACAAACTCAAATCTATTTCTGCCCATACTACTGCATGCAAGTTCACTTGACCACACTCAAGCAAACAAACAGCTCACACACTTGACCAGAAACTAAAGTAAACATAAAACAGTCATGATGTCCTTCTTTTTAAACTTTCTTTTTAGGAGCAATTAGTGGCTATTTCTGACTTGATTTTTAATACTTGTTGACATTTTTGTGGTATGGCAGATAGTACAGAAGTTTTCCATTCCTATTGAAAGGGATTTTCTCTCACAGAATTAGGGTAAAAAGACATAGCTGTTCCCTTCTAGTTCCTCTTCGCATTTGCATTTGAACCACTGAAGTGCTACAGACGCACACTTTTTTTTGCACTTTTGTCACTCTGCATCTATATGTTAGGTCACACTTTTGCACAACTGCTTACTTGTTCATCCAATGGATAAAAACCTCAGTTTTTAGTCAGTTGTTCATGTGAATCTACAGAATGTTTCATTTCTGGTCTTAAACCTCCTGTGTCTTCTGTGTGCTGGACAATTTCTGATGATGGGAAAGTTTAAGTCAGTGTCTGGAGGCAACCAGACACGTGTACGACCTGTGCAGGATATTTCAACACATTGTGGCTTCTTTTTTCTGCTGCCCTGGAAACCACTACATGAAACCTACAAGTCAGCTGATAAGCCTGCATTACCTAATGAAAGACACCTTCACAAAGACTGGATAGAGAAATATCCTCAATCAGAAAATGGACCCTATAAACATTGTATAGTTTAAAAAAGGGGGGGGGGACTTTTCAATGGTAACATCCATTCTAAAAAAGAGCATAGTTATCACTCAAATGAATTGAAAAGAGACTGAAGTAATTGAAAAGGTGGAGCAAAATATTGCAGTCTTATAATGCTAAACCTAATCTTTTAATTTTTTAAAATCCAGTCTATCAATTTATGCTAAAGCGCTGTTCATTTAAAGATCCGCAAATGCTATCAAAACAAATAGTCAAATAATTCGTTAAGTGGCACCTTTTTTAATACGATCTTGGCCATGATGTCACTTTAGTACATCTGTACTGCTTTGCTTTACCGACTAATGGAATTGAAGCCTAAGATAGAAAAGGTAAAAATCAATATATTTTAAAATTCATAATTAAAAGTGAACAACTTTGAATTTTCCACAATTAAAGTCTACATAGTGCTCTTGAAATTTTTCGATAAAAATCATCTATTGTATTGAAATGGCAATTGCAAATGTTATCATATGTTATCATTTTAATATTATTACTAATATGTGAATGTTTCAAAGCTGAAGCTCTTTTTCCATCTTTAAACCATCACTAATCTTACATTTTAAAGTAACTCCAAGCAGCCTCTTGAAACTTTGGTTTTTGGTGCCCCCTGGGGACAAATCAATACCTCTTATCTCTTTGTTGATTTTGTCCTGTACATGGGCAAATTGTTTGTTTTCACCAAAAACCTCACACCTCTTTGATTTTACAGCCAATGTATCGCTCATCAAGAACTTTTGCTGTTGAAAATGAAAACTGCTTCAGCAGAATTAAGGTTAGTCACTGACAACTACCCCTCAACAGGTTTCAGGAATAGAAAATGATCATACAAAAATAGTAAATCTTACACTGATGTTTGAATTTTGTTTGTATATCATAAATAGGCATCAATATTTTATAAAATGTTAAAAACTCCTCATAGGAGCTTCAACAATGACGAGTGTGAATATAAAGCAAGGGTCATCATACTATTGTATAAGTTGTTTTTTTGTTTGTTTGTTTGTTTGTTTGTTTGTTTTTCAAAATATGAGTAATTTTTAGGCATAAATAATGAGATCAGTCTCTATTGCCTATACTGCAGCCAGCTACAAGGGGACAATTAAACAAGTTTAGCTACATACTGCATTTCTGGTGCTGTCATTGACCACCACTGGGTTTGTGTTTAATTTGCTGCATCCTGATTGGTAAAAAACACATGCAGGAAGCAGGTTTCTAATCTTTCACTCTCCAAGAGCTTAAAGTGGAAAGTTGACAAGCACAGATTTTTTTTTATTTTGTTTTATTGGTTTATTGGGCAGGGACAGATGCAGTAAACACAGAGAACTGAACAGCAGTTTTCCATGTACACTACACTACAGCATTTTAAGCTAATCTTAATTCCCATTCCTGTCCCTGAGAGGGAATCATATAAAACATACAGAAAGCATAATTACATTAAATTCTCTACATTCGATTTACTCCATATATTCAAGACTTGCATGTGTACATACTCATCAGGACTGGACAGATGAGTATGTGTTTGTCATGTATCATTGTACAGACACATAAACATACACATAATGGCTGACAAGCAGACTTCCGAAAACAAACAAACAAACAAACAAACAAAAAAAGAAAAGGAAACTGATCAAATGTTGTTCATTCCCCACTGCCTCTATCTACTCGCCTATCCCTCTAAAAAGCAAAAAGCCCCAAAAGTTAAATAAAAAAATTATAATCATCAACATCTATCTGTTTTTCTTCACCGCTTATCCCGTTTGAGGCACAAGGATAATAATAATCAGAAGTTAAGAAAATCTTAGATTGGTATTATATTGTGGTATTATATATATATATATATATATATATTTTTTTTTTTTTTTTTTTTTTTTTTTTTTTTTTTGCCAAGAGTCCCTTCTCCGCAAAAGTAGGATACAAATCTTTTAAAAAGAGATACTCCTTCCTCCACTGTGTATTTCCTCGTGACACAGCTGACGAGCAAATGATGCCCTATCAGCTGCTGTGCCTCATGCTACACTTGTTGACATTACTGTAAATTTTAGGCTGATTTTCTAATAAGCCATGTGATCTGTTGGTTTCATTCATCACATCAACAGAAAAAGAAGTTTTAACAGAAAAAAGGAAGCAGGACTAGAGCATTTTCTTTAAGCTGGACTATTTCCAGAAAGAGACACAGTTTGTCATTTGTAGTAACCACTATTTTAACTCACGGCTTTAAATAAGTTTCCTTTGCTCCTACTGTTCTGTTAGGGACAAAGCCATTATATGACTAGAGAATTTAAAAGTCCTGTCTGTAATGTATGACTGTTTTTAGTAGTGTGCTTATTAAACAGAGTTTCTCTGGCATGTTTCACAAGGCACAGGGTACCACGCATTCATCCAGACTGCTGCTTTGTTTAGACAATACCCAGAAATCATGAACACGTCCATGTCCCTGAAACGATTCCCAATTCATTAAACATGCCAGTTACAGTTACTTATTATATATTTGACACTTGTGCTGCGTATGCACATAAACACAGACATGAGAAAACAAGTGAGTGTCCCTTTAATTTGAACCAAGCCCTGTAGGGATTCAGCCGAGAATCAGCCTGTGGAATGCGTCGTTTGTATGCCAGAGATTGTTCCCAGTGAGAGTAGGACACCAAACTGGACAAAAACAAGAATGTGGGAAACTTGGTGCTACTGATCTCAATGGCCAAACTCATTAATAGAACTTACAGAAGAGCTTTATCACCTTTTGGATGCAACGTGGTTATATAAAGTTGGATCTTGTTGAAACGGTAAGAGACAGCTATGGTGTACAGCGGATCAGGTGGATAACTCCCGTTGTTTCGCTCAATGGACTTTTCGGGCATCCTGACCGCTAGCCTAGCAGCTAAGTGCTAACCACAGCCGACTTCAGGCTTCTTGTATGACGTTTATGGGGGCTTTTAGGGTTGTATCAAATGTATAAAACTGGAGCCCGTTTCTAAAGTTTCTTAAAGCTATTATTTGTCATGAAGTTGCGTCAATTCAGTTACAGCTACTCCTTTCGTTACGTATAGCTTGCTAACTGTTAGCCACTGAGGGCTAGCTCGTAAGAACCACCGCTTCTCTATGGAAAATAAGGTTAGTTTGTTGAGCAGTTAGCTTTGAGTAGCGTATAGCTCTGCCTTGAATTAAAAAAACTAACCCGCTTATCGGTTACAGTTTTCACGTTTTATAGTTGTGATGCTTTTCTTTAATGTATTACGTTATATAATGAAGGTTTACTTCATGTTTTGCTGTTTGCAAAGTATGAGGCTCAACAGGTGGATGCTAGCTAACGTTAGCTTCTAGAAGAGAAGTTATTTAGTCGAAGTCAGCTGTCCAGTTTAAGTAACCTGCCAGGATGTAAGCTCTTGTACAACAGGGTAATACAGAGCTTTTACAAGTAATATTATTCTCCTGGTTAGTAGTCAATTGCTGTGTAAATGTCGAGGCTGCTCCCAGTGTATAACTGTCCCTAGTATTTGTTCAACTCAAAATCCGTTATGGTACGCTTCAAGTCTCGGCTAACAGGTTTGGTGTTATGAAACTCGATAATCCTCGACGTGTTAGATGTTTTTCTTGAGTGTCAAATTCTCGCTTTCTTACTCTACTACAGATCTGTAGCTTCTCTCTCACAGGGTCACATGCTGTTAATTGTGCTTGGCAGGTCTGCCGGTGCATAACAGCCCACTTCACTGACTCTGGGTCTCACCCATCTCATCCTGTTAGCACACCACTTCTCCATGCATCACTGCTTTGCCTTCAGAGCATCCTGCTTCAAGTGTTGACGTTTTTGTCTCTGTTGTCTCAGAAATCATGAGTAACCTCTTACATGTGTCTAACACGAAGTAGGTGATGTCTCTTGTTATACCTTTACCCTGATGCTGTGACCTTTATTTTCTAGGATGGTCTCTGCTACTATTAGTGGTGGCACTTTTTAAATGCTAGGCAAACATGGGTTTGACATTTATTCAGTACTAAAACATAGTATAAGGGTACAAAGGAAATATTACCATAACCTAAATATCAAGGTCAGTATGACAAGACGTTGGCACTAATCTCTACTTACACTGTGTAACCCTCAATTTGACATAGTTTGTCTGTGCAGCATTCTGTCTGCACCACACACTCTGAAGCAAATCAAATCAAAGCAAATCCTTAGTAGTTAATCTTTGGATTTCCAGAATGGATTCCTCCAGGACACCCCAGAAAAGCAAATCTGTGCTGGGACTGTTTTCAGCAGAGCCCTATGACACATCAAACAACACGGGTCAGACAGGAACAAGAGTGCGCAGAGCATCCAGCTAATTTCAAACTAAAACACAATGCACAGACTCCGAATTGTAAAACTACACACCTCATCAACATCACGTCACTGCTAATGGCACAAGCCACAAGTCATCATTTGGTCAGAGGGTCCCAGTGGTAATATGACATGGATGAAGAGAAATCTCAGAGAAAGAAAACCACAATATTTTGTGTGATACCACTTGTCCTTTGTAGAAAATAAAAACCTTTAGCTACCCTTTAGTTCTCAACTGCTACCCTGGGCTGCCTTCTCGCAATCAGGTGTGCCTTCATTCTTTAATATCCAGATCATTAGCTATCATGGCATAATTAATCAAAACTGTCTTATATGCGCTTTTCCTAAAATCATGTCAGTGTGAGATTCAGCAAATGGATAGGCTTATGTCAGAAAGCACTGCAAGGATTGTGCAGTTGTTCTTTTAGTCTGGCTGAAAGAAATTAAGAGTTTGTTTTTAAGGTGTACATGACTGCTCCATAAAGGCATTTTGATTGATTTAAGAGGGTGCTTGTTACTCATTACTACATGAATCCTTCAGCACTCATAGGGATGTAGATTGTCTTTTAATTGCTGCATTTTAACTGGGATGGCATAAGAGTTTTGAAAATTTACAGGGTGCCTTTATAGAAAAAAGGTTTAGAAATGCTGATCTAAGGTACTCACCCTATGAGTACCTTAGATCAGCAAAAAAATAAAAATCAGAATAGTATCAAAATGAACAGCAGTTCAGCCTCAGACATCAACTGCAACCTGTTGTTCACATGCTGTAAACAGTATGTTGTAACATTGAATATATTTGTTATCACAGGTTTTTGCAGTTCCTGTGTGAACTTCACTTCTCACACAGTCTTGTGATCTTGCATCTTCAGCTGCACTGGGCTGCGATTCACTGTGCTCTCATTCAGAAATTGACCCAGTGGGTGTATGCTGTCAGTCTGAGCAAAACCATGGTGCAGACAGAATGCTGCAGACATGGCCTATGTAGAAATTGTATGTTAGATGTATTTGATTGGTTAAGAAAAAGGTGGTGGGACATGCTCTCCCACACTCATCATACTCTTTAACTGAACAGTCACTGCATATTTAAACACCACTCTACCTTGACTCACATGCTAATAGAAGCCAATAGAAAAAACTGAACAAAAAAGAAACCTATATGATTTTACACTTCTGATTTAGGCTGACACAGAATGGTTTCATCAGACCTCTAAAGGACAATTTTATGTTTGCATACAGCTTGTAAACCCCCTTTCTTCAAAATTCCAGCTGCACCCATAGTAAATCTGGAATTTGACATGCCATATGATAAAAAACACTCAATATCTCTGTTGTATGAGCTAATATTTCCCTAGAAGAACCCACCCTTGGCTATCAGAAACTCTGCTGAATCCACCCTCGTCCTGTAAGATAACAAGGCAACACTGTCGGTTCCTTGGTAACTTCTAGGGCTGTAGTCAACCAAAGAAAAACTTCGACCAGAATCGCACCCAGGCACCAACCAATCGATTGGTCGTTCAGGTAAATACAAAAAAAATTACCTTGTTGGGGACCAGTTTATTCCATACAGGTTCCTTACTGCACCTGTTGGGTGCTCTAAATTATCCTAAAATAAACATAACAAGCCTTTTGAACCATTAATACATTTTTTTAGGTTCATCACGTCGCACTAAAAAAATAAATAATTGAGAGACGATCAGCGTGCGCCTGCCTTTGATCGTATGATCTCCGTGATCCCGGCACGGTAACTCTTTAAAGCCATACAGCCAACAAAAACAAACCTCTGATCATTGTTTTTCATTCATTCATAACGGTAACAATTAACAGGATCCCTTGATCCAGCCTGCGCAGTGTCATGTATGAGCATAAAGCACACAGCACACAGCACGCAGCGTTTAATTATGGAGGGGAGAGGGAAGAAGTTTGCTTGTCGGGACTTAATGACCAGCAGACATCGCCTTTTATCTCTTCTGCTTTATGGCTGTCTGTACGAGAAGCTAACGCTTATGTGAAAACTTTAAGGACATTACAAAGAGAGATGATACTATGCAGCATATTTGCCGACAGGTGAAAAAACTGACCGTGGGAGTTGATGCTGTGAGGGAGGGCAGAGCGGAGACACTCAGCAGTGCCACTTCGATACAAACAGCCTGTAACTTTGTGAGGAGTTGAAGATGCGTTGTTTCTGAGTGTTACTGCTGTAAAATATCAGAAAATATCCCACTCTGAGACTCGCCGACCAGGGTGATCTTGGTCTGACAAAAGCTTTTCGACCAAACACTTGACCAGTCGAGTGGAAACTGTCAGTCCTAGCAAGTTTCTTTTAAAATGCTGCTCACCATTCATTCTCCTAATTACAGTGGTAGCTAGACATCATTTGCATTTCTGATTCAGTGTCTAACTCACCAAACTGTGTGCTACTGTACACCACAAATGTGCTTTTTTGTGTGATAGGGGACGTCACCAGTCAGCAGATGTTGGGTGTGGTGGTTTTGATGAAGGCTGAGTGTCCCGTGGATGAGCTTCAAACCACATTGTTGATGCTGACATGATGACAGAGTGACTTAGAAGTTATCACACTGCTGAGGAGTAGCAGAGCTGGTCAACACCTGATAATAAAACCCTCGCTGATAGTCAGATGCAGGCCAAATGTCTTTGCGGAGTACTTTGTTCTTTTGGTTTTGGTTTTGTTGTGTATCATTAGTAAATTTTCACTCGATGTGGCATTTCTAAATGCTGAGGTGGTCTATAGCTGCAGTAAGTTACTGCTGATAAGCTTTTTGGTATCTGCCATCAGACCGCAATTTGCTTTTTCATCTTAGGATATAATGTCTTCTCTGAAGCAAAAATATTTTGAATTCAATTAACATATTCCTGTTAGACAAAGCTTATTTTTGTTTCTTCATGGTTGAAGCTGAGCAGTTTTTCATTATGATGTCGCTGTTGTTGACCCAAATGAAAAATTTCTGCTGAATTATCATTTATTATCCAGAAGAAGTGTTTGCAGTGATTCTGATCCCTATATGTGAGCTTTGCTTGACCTGCAGAAACACTATAAAAGTCCATAGGTCAAGACATACAGAAAACTTTTAGGGACTAGCTGCCATTGGTACCTCTTTCTTCAGCTCTTTATCTGTCTGCAGCATACACTAATGCTTAAATGTGTGTTTTGATGCATGCAGGGATCATGGTTAAAATTAAAACTAGATTAATTGCCCAGCACTAGTGGTGGACATATTTTACATCACTGTGGTTGCAGGGAGCAGCTGCAGTAGCTTAACCAAAATGTACTAAAAGAGACTCTAAAACATGTGATTGATGAAAATAAAAGAAAAAAATGATGCCCTGCTCCTGGACCTTGATTGTATTGCGATCACTGCGTTAATGCTGACAGCTCTATGTTTATATTAAACAAGGTCACTGGTAGAAGGATGAAAAGAAGTTGTGACAGAGAATCAAACTTTCTGTGGGTGTGTGTGTGTGTGTGTGTGTGTGTGTTGCTGTGGCTTTTAAACAAAGATTTGTTTTTCATAGCTGTTTAAAGTTTCAGCACTTTTTTGATACAACAGAGGTCATATTGTTTTAAAGCATGTCATATTACAAAGTATCATATTTACACAAGCTTGAAATTTCAGCTTTTTGTTATTTTCTATTTTTTGATGGATCTAGTCACAATGTGGACGTGTTACTTGGCTTGTGATGAGCCTGTTGGTTTACTGATGTAGAAGGCCTGCACTTTTGCAGATCTCGGCTGGATTGAGTTCATAGAGGGACACTGCAGCACTACATGTGAAAATTATTCAAAAGCCAGTTTCTGTTTGCTTTTCCCTCAGCACAACCAGCAATTGTTCATTTATTGTTAGAGAGAGGGGGAGAAGGAGATGGTAAGACATCATAAGTGATGTAGTAGAGCAAAATGTCAAAAGGTGAAATATAACAAGGACTAAGTTACTCTGTCGTATGGTAAAGCTGGGCAATATATCAAGTTTTAAGGATGTGTTGATATTTTCAAACAAGGCAAGGGTCAGGAAAGGCAAAATTGTCAGGATCTACATAGTTTGTTATTTTAAAATAACACACATTTCCTCTAACGTTTTCTGGCCTTTGATGGTGAGTGTAATGTTGAATAAACTGATTAACAGAAAGAAGGCCTTATTCTTAGTCAAAAGACTGTTTACAGGAAGAACCGCTTAGATTAACTTGCTTATTAACACAAGACAATCTATTAAATCTTTGGGTCGTTGTAGGTAGTCTTTATGTATTTTTATGTACCTATTGACATTGTGCAGCTGGCTCATAAAGTGTCTCCTGGCATTTGGCTGACTTGGATTTGATGTAGACCTGACCTTTTTGCTATTTCTTCTCAAAAAAATCAAGATGTGTATTTTGTGTTTCCCAATTCAATTAAAACATATATAGAGAGGATTTTTGGTCCATATCAACCAACCTGATCAAATAGTAATTCCAGCTAGTCTTTATTCCCTATTTCTTCGGCCAAACACAGAACATATCTCAGCTGCCTCATGTCTACCTGCATAGAGGAAGGCCTATTGTCATTGTTTCCTTTGTTGCCGCACACAGTAAAGGAAAAAAGCAACAGAGACCATTTCAGCAGGCTCTAGAGCAGTTGTTAGAAGTTACTAGTGTAGTGTTCACTGCACCACCACCTTTGTCAACAAGCTGTGCATTCAGATTCAGATCTCCACCACAGAAAATGTAAAGGGGGCAGTGTAGGGGAAACATGTTTTATTAGTTTTTACTGTCAGGTCTGAGACATTCTTACTACATAACTGGTCACAATCAGATCTCTTGACCTACCAGACTCACAATTTAAAATTTTAAGACATAATTGACTTTTAAACTCCTGATTTCAAATTTGATCTCATATTTTGACCTTTTAAACGTATGAATTCAACTTTCTCCTTTTATATTTGCTCTTTAAAAACATTATTTTTCTATTTTTAATATCGTGTTTTGATCTATTGAACTAATACATTGAATTTTTTATCTCAGATTTGAGCCTTTAAACTTATCATTTTTACTTCTTTAAATTTCCAAATAATTTATCATCTGTGCTGTTTTTTTCATATTTTATCACTGGTGAAAATGAGGTTGACAGTTTAAGGTTGTGTTGACCCTGTTCAGCCCTCAGGTTAGACCTAGATCCAGAATCTGTGTGCTGTGATTGAGTTTGACACCCCTGTCTTAGAGAATAAATAATAAAAAAAAACAAAAAAAACATGAACATCAGTGAGTAAAACATCAACAATACCCTGATCAAAAATTTTTTGTCTAGAATCTTAACTTTTACTTCGTTTTCTCTTTCTAACCACAATATTTTCCGGTATTGAGTGACCCAGTTGGCGCCATCAGCTGCATTCAATAATTGCTGCTTTGGATTCAAGTGCCAAACTCCCCATCCCTGTTTCCACTGATCAGCATCAACACAGACCAGCGTCCCTCTTTTTAGTGTGAATATGCATTTCTGCACTAGAAGACATCCGTTTATGTTTTGCATCAAAGGCCATGTATTTCTTGTCCATGTCACTCTGTTTTTTCCTGGCTTGGTTGGGATCTGACTTTGCATGGTGATAACTTAATTTGTTTAGTCCCTGAGGAAAGGCTTCTGTTGCTTAGCTTACTTAGTATGTAACCAGGCTGAGAGATTGTTTTGTTTTCTCTGTCCAGTAAATGAATAGAATCAGGAGGGGAGAACCCTGTGACCACTGTGTGTTTTTCCAAAACAGCTCTTATCTATATTAACAACCAGCAAATGTACAATCAGGGAGTGTATCTAAAACTGGTAGGTAGCTTATTTTTCATACAGGAAGAAAAATTGACAAAAGAGGGGGTTATACAGTAAAGACAAGGGGAGTTTGTGACCTATCTGACCTGTAAACAGACTTAATCGATAGAGTTATTTAGTGCTGTGACTTTCTGCAGTGCAGTGTGTTTCTTCAAATTTAGGATGAAAATTCTTGTCTAAAAACAAATCTTTGACATCGTGATAGTCCGCAGCAGCTGGGGAGGCTGCTCCTCCAGGTGTTTGTTAAAGCACATTTACAGAGCTTTGTTTGAATCAAAACGTTTTACTTTGAACACTTCCTTTCAGGGTTGTTAGGTGGGTTTTGAAATTTCAAACCTAATTTACTGTTTCTTTGTTTGCTATCTATCTATCTATCTGTCTATCTATCTATCTATCTATCTATATGTATATATATATATATATATATATATAAATATATATATACTACCAAAGAGCTAAAACTGCTGCCTCTGTGTACTCCACATCTAATGTTACATTGGCACTGCTTTTGTTTTTCAGATTGTGCTGTGAACGTTCACAAGAGCTGCAAATCTCTGCTGGGGGAGTGCACCAGCAGCAAGAATAAGGTAAATACATCATACCAGGGTGAGGAAAAAGGGAATTAAAGTAGGGATGCATGATACTGGATTTTTGCAGACACGATATACTCAGGGTTCTACCTAAATCGACACAACTTGGTGCTCGTTTTATAAGGTGAGGCAAGGATTGGGAATGTTTGTTCACATTTTCTGTCATTATTTTAAAAAAAAAGACAAAAACAAAGATTTCATGTGACACATAATTTCATTTAAAACAGTGTTTTTTTCCATTATTTTTCTGGTGCCTGGTTTTAATATGATGCCACCACCCATTGGTGTCTGTAGTGCACCTGAAAGCTGTTTGCTTACAACAATGACAAAAGAAGAAGAAAGCAGTGACACTGGTTACACAGCTGAGCTAGGACACCAACTTTACCTCTCTTAACGTAAGAATTTATTTTGGTGTGTATGATCAGTTAAATGATCTAGGTAACTTGGTGCTGCATAGTGTTCAGATTCTTTCTTAAAGGGGTACTTCAACATTTTGGCAAATTCGCACGTTGCCATAATTCCTATAGTCTTAGTAATAGGTTCGTTTCCTTTAGTTGTTGGTGCAAGCTGTTTCTAGATCTGGGGGGACCATTAAACCAGCTGCACCGCTAACGCGATGTTAGCAGACGGTATTTTTTGCTTTCCCTCATCAAACTCATCAAATACACAATCCAGCAACTCCAAAACACTCTCGTGGACAAGTTGTGACCTGCACAGTCACCATGCTGACTTTCCAAAAAAGAATTTGACAGTGGGATCAAGAGAAGCAAACAGTAAGATAGTGTTAGACACCCTCAGAAAATGAGTTAAGAAAGGAAGTGTTAAAAGAGACAACACAACCAATAATACAATGTGAACCATGAACTGTGGGTCTTTTAACAACTTCACAACAGTTGCTGAAGGCTCAGAGCTCAACTACTGTATTATAGCTAGCAGAGGTATAAACTATCAATGGCAAAAACAGAGATACACAGCCTCTATGGAAATCATCGTGCAACAAGACAGTTCAAACCTTTTCTCCCTGGGAGAGGCCCAGAAACTTACAATGGCTTATTTACCAGTGCATCCTGTTAATATGGATTTTACATTGACTCAAGAAGCTGACTTTTTAACATCCTTAATATCGGTGGAGTATCAACTTTCTTCTTCAATCAAAAAGCTACTTTGCTGACTCATTGAGTGGCACACTGTTATTGATGGATCAGTACAGGATTATGGGATGCGAATTGATAAGATGTTATTGATAACGATTCCATTAACAATTCATCTTATCATTTTAATTATTTATCGATTCCCATATGTATTCTTTCCTCTTTATTTTGGGGGAGCAGTACTGCTGCCAGGGTCCAAAACTTACTTTTTCACTTAACAGCCAGGCTGGCTGGTAAGTGAAATTTTTTACCAGCCAGACAGATACTTTACCAGCCAACCTAATAAAAATTGCTTTTAAGTGTTGTAATTTGCTATCAGTATTATTTAATGTCATTTGGGTCTTGTATGTGATTCTCAATCAATATTCTAATAGTATGCACTAATACTAGCAATAATGTATGCTAAAAGAGACAAAAAGTGAGTAAATGGAGGACGGGGAGGGGCCCATGGCATACCTGCTGCTCACTGAGAGGCGCTACAACGATACGTGCTTTCATGTCAGAGTCTTCAAAAGTCTCCAGTAACACTAGAAAACGTTGCTAGATTTGTCACTAGTCGCTTTTTTAAAAAAGAGTCACTAGAGGGGTCTGAAAACTTGTTAAATATAGCCACAAAGTTGCTAAGTTGGCAACACTGCAAGGAGGTACAGCTACAGAGTGGCGAGTGGTCTTAAAAATGTACCAGCCAGAGACAAAATCTACCTGTAATTGGCAAGTGGCGAGTGTTAGTTTTGGACCCTGACTACTGCTCATTTTCTCTAAGAGATAAAACCTTGAAATAAATATAAAACTGGTCTCTGGATACTCAATTTCTGGACGTATTAAAAAAACATAAAAATCTTCTGCAGAATAAACAGTTCTTGTGCCAAAAGATTCACGCCTTCTTTGAAATCACTATTCAACAGATGTTGCACGTCGCTCTGTTCATGGCCTTTTTTGAGAAAATGAAACCACACTGTTGACCGCTTGAGGCTGTTTTTGTGACTGTCTGCCATATTGACTTCTTCGACTACTCTCTTCTTGTTTGCGTCGTTGACTGCCTCTGACAAGACCTCGTTTTCAAGGCATGTGGAAGTAAGGCATCGATGAAGGAGTTGTTAAGATTAAATGTAAATTATGTCGATGCACCAATTGCAACCAGTTCTCGATTGCCATCCCTATCCACGATTGCCCCATTTTCATGATACCCAAACCTTTTAAAGAGCACTGTAGTGGTGTCAGTATTTAATCAGCTCTTCTGATACTGTATGAGATAAGAAGAAAGGCAGTCGGCAGCTGCTATAGAGAGGGTTATTCTTCTTAAGCCCTGTATTTTGGGTGGTCATGTTATGCATGCTTGTGAGGTCAAATTAGAATGTTATTTGAATGTTAGATAAAACCTTTGGATTGTTTTAATACTGATGCAATCCCAAACTCTTGTGAAGTTAGCTCTGTGTTGTTACATGGCTATAAGAAATTTGATTTGGTATACAGCATGAGAGCTGAAATGAGGGAACACTTTACAATGCAGATGGTTGCAGTAATTTGTTTTTAATTTATTTTCAGCTTGATTAAAAAAACAAACTTTACTTAAAAAAACACTTAAAAATCGCCCTTTATGTTGATTTTTTTTTGCAACAAAGCCTCCACATTCTTCTTCTTCAGCACTTCTTCAGAAGATAAAATCAATTTTGCCAGAAAAGTGGTGCATTTTCTTCAGCACAGGACATTTAAGATGACCCCGACTGAAGATTACATGCCTCTGTCCACTCTTATGAATCTGCCTGAGATGCTCTTGCCTGTTAAGCAAAGTCCTTGGCCATGTGAGCAGTCATGCCCATCTGAAAAAGACCAGAAAAGAGTGCAATTTTTAGACATTTTGTAATCTGTCACTCAGTTGATGAAAGCTTGGGAGAGAGGCCTTGAAAAAAGCTGTCTGATTTTAATTTCTCTCCACAGAGAGAGACTCTGCCAAGAGGTGGCTCATCAGGATCTCCAAACCTTGGTAAGCTGAATGTACATGTGTAGCTTGTCCTTCTTGTTTCTTCTGACACAAGTATTGTTTATTTCCAGTTTGTCTAATTAAAAAGCTGCTTGCCTCCCTGGTGGTTTTCAGAGGATTAAAAAGATCAAATCTTATCATATCTGGAGCTGGAATCAGCCTGCTTTCTCTTATGCATGTGCATGTTATACAGGAAGTGCCAGGGGGGAAAAAAAGTCTCTAACGGGCTGCAGTCTAGGGTGATAATTAGTCCATAATTAAAAGGACAGACAGGCAATTTATTTTGAACGGTTGCCAGATCCTCTGTGTATTTGTATAGTATATTATTCATAATGTCAACGCATTTGACTCAAAATGAATATACAGTGTAGTTTAATTATTATCAAGCATTAACCCCACAATAGTCCATTATAGTTAATTGTAACCTTCTGCAGGCTCTGTTACATGTGATTAAAGCCCACAAGAGACACCAGTGGCTGCAGCAGTGGCAGCTTAAGTTAATCTTCTTTAGCAGTTGTTATTCTCTTTTGAACAGCTGGAGTCCTTCCAGCCACACCTCATCTCTCCTCATGCCCTTCTCTGGTCAATAAGTAGCTCGTACAGGGTGAGGAAGAAGGGGGATTTTTTTCTAGAATTTTCTAGAAGATGATGGGCGTGAAAGGTCCACAGGCACTTATAAATCAGACTTGTGTTGACTTTGCCAACTGGTACCTCCAACAGACTTCCATTTTTCCTTGAGACTTTGACAATGGAGCTAGCGCTTAAAAAAGACACAAACCAAACTGTGGGGTCCTCCAAACATGGCTGCAGGATTTATAAGCCATTCTCCTCTCCCTCGTCATCTTCCACTGTCTCTTCTAGGGGTCTTTTTGATGTTCAAGTATTGATGCATCGTGACCAGATCACCTGTCAGTTTTTCAGATCTCTGCACCGGTATAGGTTGAACAAACGCTGGGGTCGACTCGGGCGGGAGCATCCACTTGCCTTTTCATCCTCCATCTCCTCCCTTTCCTCCTCCAATCGGTCAAGTTCTCCTCTCTCCTTGCCCTCTGCTCATTTCTCCTCATGTTCCCCCGCCATATCCCTCCATTTTCTCCGTTCAACTGCGTCTCGCCTCTCCTTCCCAGCGCTGAAAGACCGTGACAGAGACCGGGAGCAGCCAGGCGTAGCCTCGTCACAGGCCCTGAATGGCCACCCAGGTGTTCTCAGCGCCCCAGGCATGACCATTAGTCAGTGGGGACCAAGCACTCAGCCGACTGCTGCCCATAACACCACCTCCTCCGCAGCCCTTTCCTCCAGCCTTGGCCACAGCCTCCGTCACCACAACAGCTCAGGGTGAGTACACCTTCCTTGTGTGTTAGACTTCTTAGTCAAGCCCTTTTTGAGCGGATAGCCTTTTTTATTGTGTCTTCTTTCCTCTACTAGTTTACGTTTAAAAAGATTCTCCTGTATTATGGAGTCATGGGTGTGAACTGGAAAAACTCATAGAAATGGGCTTTCTTTCTTTTCAGTCTATAGTTCTGTAGATATCTGCAGAATCTGCTGTATGTTAATGCTGGATATTTTTAGTGTCTTTGCTGCTGAAATACTGTTTTCTCTATGCTATCATAAGATGTGTATTTATAGATGACATATCAAGCAAGCTGTCCTTTCTAGTATAAAAGCCTTTTGAAACTGAGTCTAGACGGTTTCCAGAAGTGGACTATTTTTTTCCCTCATTGCTAAGAAAAGTATCTAGGAAGACTGAGATGCGGAGGGAGAGAGAGACAAAAGCAAAGGTAAGGTATAAACAGACACAGACAACAAGGAGCCAGAGATGGGAAACCATAAGTAGATGAGAAAAACGAAGCAGACTGGGTAAATGTACTCTGTCCAGTTTTGTGTAATTGTTATTTCAAACTTTTAATTGCATGTGTTGACTGTTTAAGCTGCCAGCAGCTAGGGGCATTAAAGATATCATTGAGAGCATGTATGCCACCTTGGACCTATGGTTGTCATCCCTCAGATCCCTCCCCGGGGAGATGGATGAGACAGATGCTCTCCGCTCAAAACGTTGTAATGAAGACGCCATTTCCCTTGCTCCCTCCACCACCGAGTCTATTATTGTTGAAGGTGAGTTCCCTGTCTGAGGATGGGACTTGATTTTTAACAGTTTCATTTTTGATTTATATGGTTTTTAGCAGAAACATTTTTGAAGATGTAATTAAATCTTTCCTCAGCCTGTTCATTCCTGTAAGATCTACACATTTGCCTGAGCACAGAATGATAGTTTGTCTTCAAGGAGTTTTCTTAAATCCAGGGAGGAGAGAGTGTGGAGTGTTTTGTGAAGTCAGGAGTGATCTCACCCTCTCTCATTAAGCTGCAGTGTGTGGTAGAGAGAGTTACAGGCCATCATGATACTAGCTAGCCACTTATAGAAAGCTACAACACCATCTTCTTGTAACAGTTTCCCAGTACTGGTATTTATTGTTGTTTAGATGTACACTGTATCCCTAGTGGGAGGTGGTAGGGGTATCTGTGGCCTTGTTAAAGAGGTCGGCTGCTGTCAGGAACTTAATTACATCATATCTTCTTGCATGTGTGTTAATAAATCCTTTCTTTCCTTTCAAATCACATAGACATTAAGTCAGCTGGGAACTGTATGATTCCAGATAACTTATTTTAAGAGAATCATCCTTTAACTCTCAGAGGATCCTTTAAAATCCAACTTAATTTGTTCCTTCGGGCAGAAATCAGCCACCTCCCCAAAACTGCTGTAAAAATATGATAATTTAATATTTTTTTCCACTTTAAATGAGTCAATCTTGTAAAACTACTTCAGCCTGAAATGTACATATCAAATAATTAATTTTGAAAATTTTAACTCCTTTCAAAGAGACACACACACACCCCCACACGCACGCACACACATCCCACCCACACCTGCACACACACAAACACATACCATTATCCAACATCAAAACTGGCAAACACTAACACTTCAGCAACATGGTACCCTTTAAGAAAACAGTAAAAAGTGTGAGATTTTGTCGCATGCTTAGAATGGGGAAAATGTAGCAGCATCTGGTAATCTAACATAAAAATTAAAACCTGAAGGCCAGTAATGCAAAATAAAATCTTAACATCAAGGAATACATTAGTTTGAATTTAAATAATTGTTGGCTCAAAAATTGCATTTTCAATGGTTTTCCATGGGGCAGTTTTTGTCTGAGGGAACAAATTTGGCCTTTTTTTAATAGTTTAGCCATTTTAGGCTAATTTAACAAACTGATACAACTGTTCAAAAATGTGTTAAAAATTAATATCCTCTGGCATATTTGAGCTTTATTCATTCAACACAGCCAAAATGGCATGAAAATAAAAAACAGAATGTACAGAAAATGCTCCCAGGAACCTCTGAGGGTTAAAAGTTACCATTGATCCACCATGAATAACAAAATAAACATAAGTAGACTTGCATCATCTAGACTTTCATTTGTTCCTGCTCTTTGCAGACTTCAGTGTGAGAAATTGCATTATTGATCATTTTGAAACTGTTGAGGTGAGCATAGGTGACATTCAGTGATAAAAAGGGTTAACTTTAAATATATTTATGTATATTTTGTGCTGTGCAACACTTAAACACATCCCAGTTTTTGATGCCTCTGCTCCTCTCCTCAGATGCTCATTATACAGCAGTGCGGGCTGATCTGGAGTCTGATGCTCTGGACCTGGAGGCAGAGTCATGGAGTTTGGCAGTTGACCAGCAGTATATGAAGAAGCACTCTAAAGAAATGGTGAAAAGACAGGATGTGATATATGGTAAGTGCTTGTTGTTTATATTGTATTCATGCCTGCAATTGTCATTTCATGGCAACAAGCTGTTTACTTCAGACGTAGACAGTTGAGTTGTGTGTAGTATAGCAGGAGGGCAGCTTAAACTACATCTAAATACGCTACATACATGAAATTCACTTATTACTATCATGATAATAATTCAGTGATAAAAAGTTCACCAACAGTTGTTTTTCCATGACAGAGATGAGATGTTGGGGAGCTAGAAATAGCTAAAAATATTGATAGCGAAATGTCTCACAAAAATAAAGCCTAGCATTAGTTCATGCTAGACACAGTCAATGACCAGCTGTGATCTACTGATGGCTAGCTGATCCCCAGTGCCTCCCAGCTTCCACAGCCAATCATAGCTCTTTATCTCAACACGGCAATCCATTTAAATATGTCGTCCTTCCCACTGATACCTGTTTTCAGCAATGCTGATGCATCACACTGCTGTTGGCAGATCCTAACCTCCTCCACCCCAGCCTTCCCCTTTAATGCACAAGCATGTTTCACCCTCAAATTCAGATTCATTCCACTATGGGCTTCTGAACTACTTTTATTATATTCAGTACACAGTGTCATAAATGTATCTATCAATATCAATCAAGAACTTTATTTGTCCCCAATGGAGTGATTCAGTGTGCAAAATATGGGGAGAATAAGAAACATACAAGACATATAAAACACGTAAGTTTACATGAGAACATGTAAGAGAACAATTTGAAACATTTGAGCACAAAGTACATAAAACAAGAGACAAATATAACCCAACAAAGAACATTGATTAATTAATCACACTAGGCTGTCACAAAGAGCAAAAATATGGGGGTTTCTGGCTATGTGCTCCCTGGTAAGTCAGTATGCTGCTTTACTGGCCCACGGAGAATCTTTTGAGCAGAGGCTTTGCTGTCCAAGTGAAACTGTTTATCCATTTTGCAAAAGAGAAAAGGTAAAAGGTTAAATGTATGACAAGAGTGTTCCTGACTGAACCTAAATTTTGTGTCATTCTTGGGATGTTATGGCACAAAATGATGGTGATGTGCTGTTGGACATTCAGAATTTATTGTATTTCCTCAATGTGCCTCTAATATTTCTGTTAAAATACAAATTGAAAGGAAGGAGAGCTGCATGTGCACTGTAAGGCAAAGAGCAGGAGAAGTAGAGTAACAGAGAGCACGAGTTGGCATGACGATGAGCTTTAAGGAGGTAAAGACAGTTTCACTATAGCAAATGATTAAAGTTAGTGTGTAACTATATTAGTTACCATTTAAAGTCTAAGGCTTTTCTCTTTAAACAAGTACTTAAAGCTTTTTAACGTGGGTAATGTGTCTTTGTGAAAAAATGCATTAGGGATTAGTTAATGTCGGCCTGCTTTTACCATACTGAAGTACTTGATCACAAGTAAAAGTCATTCAGGTACCTACGTATTTACACTGGTATGATCTTAAAGTATTCAAAGTATCGATTGTGCTGTAAAATATTTCATGGAAGTGTTTTCAACTGTGCTAATTTTATATTTGACAAAGAAAAAATGTATGTACACACAACATTTATCCATATTTTTTGCTAGACCATGGCCTGTTGTTACAGCATTTGATGTAGAAATGCTTGTCAACATGTAGTGTTTCTTTGTTCCTTTCTGTTTCTTTTTCAAAGTGTGATTTATAATGTCATATCATTTAGCAGCTCAGGGATGTGCTTGCATACCAGTGTGCTGTTAGTGGATAAGGATGGAAAAAAATTTTTTTCTATATCCAACTCATCAATTAGTTATAAAAATGAATTGATTTTAGTTGCAGCCCTCATTACCAGAGATATTTTCCTCTATACCTTACAAATTATCATTCTGCATTAAACCCAAGGGATACATTACTTGCAAATGCAATTGAAACATTGTGTTCCCTGCAAAATGCAAAGGTTAAAAGAATGTAACATTAAAATGAAAAGGAAAAAAAACAAAATAAGGGATTTTTTAAATATAATAGGTAACAAATAAAAAGCTACCTTAAAACCACAATTCTATGGGAAACAAGCAAAAGAGAAGCTGATATAAAAATGTATCTGCCCACTTTAAGTTGAGATAACAAAGACTTAAATTGAAACAATTAAACTTAGGAGAAAAAACAGAAGGTGCTCTGTGGATGCTCAGTAAATGCTGGCACCAAAGGTCAGCACCTGAAGAGCAATGACAAGAGATGGAAATTCATAGCATAACAACAACTAGGACTTAACAAAAATCATTGAAAGTTAGCTTGGAGTTCTGAGTATATGATAGTAGCAACTTATTTAGCTTCAAGTATCATAACTTAACTTCTATTGAACTCCTAAATCAGCCCCTAAAGATGACCTCACTGAGGAATGCTTTATCGCGCAGCTTCCTTCAGCACTGCTTATAGCTTGTTAATCTTTTTCACATGTTCAAGTTAATTTTAGGTGAATTTAAAGGAAGCTAATTATGTTTAAACATATAAGCATGAGGAAAAAGGTTTTTGAGGGTTACAATGACATGAAGCTCCTGCTTGATGTGAGTAGCATTTTAATGGATAATGCATGTGTGCACTTTAATTAGCAGAATGTAAACATCTGACTTTGTCACTTTTCAGAGCTGATGCAGACAGAGATGCACCATGTGCGAACGTTAAAGATAATGCAGCGTGTGTACGTCCGAGAACTGAAGGAAAACCTCCAGTTGGACTCTGGTAGGCTGGAGTGTCTGTTCCCCCGCTTGGAAAGTCTCCTCGAGCTTCACACACATTTCCTGTCACGTCTCAAAGAGCGACAACGAGAAAACCTCGTCTCACCAAACGAGAGAAACTACACCATCAACAGAGTGGCAGACATTCTGATTGCACAGGTAAAGGGAAGAGAGCTTGCAGTCCAACAAGAACACACATCCATGAAAAAATAGAAATGACAGTTTTCTTGGTTCTTCAGTTCTCAGGTGAAGTAGGAGAAAGGATGAAGGACAGCTATGGAGATTTCTGCAGTCACCACACTGAAGCTGTCAGCTACTACAAAGAGCAGCTACAAAACAACAAAAAGTTCCAAAACATCATACGAGTAAGCCACACGAGCAGGATTCTAAGACCAGTTTTTAATCAGCACAATCCCTGTAATACAGGATATATAATACAGTCAATCCAGTAAATATTAAAATAATGTCTTTTTTTCCTCAGAAAATAAACAACTTGTCCATTGTGCGGAGGTTAGGAGTGACTGAGTGTATTCTGTTGGTGACGCAGCGCATAACCAAGTACCCAGTACTAGTGGAGCGCATTCTGCTTAACACTGAAGGTGCAGCTCTTCACATGTATTCTCAGCCAAACTGAGCATTTCTTATGATCATTATTGAAAACAAACACCCATATTTTTAGTGACATAACTTCAATTGTTATGATGTATTTTAAATATATATCTTTTCTGTATCTAGCTGGTACAGAGGAGCACGAGGATCTGATTCGGGCGTTATGTCTGATCAAAGACACCATCGTTCAGGTTGACGCACTGGTTAATCTTCATGAGAAGAATTCTCGTCTCCGAGAAATACACAACAAGATGGAGCCAAAGGCACTAGGAAAAATCAAAGATGGCCGAGTGTTCCGCAGGGAGGACCTGGCACAGGGCCGGAGACGGCTTCTGCATGACGGCACAGTCAACTGGAAAGCTGCTTCAGGCAGACTCAAAGGTATGACCCCATCATGAAACAAGATGTACTGATCTAATATGTGGTAATGTGAATATGTTTGCCATTTCCAAAAAAAAAAAAGGAATGAATATATTGCTGCTTTATAAAGGCTTGAAGTAAAGAAAAGATGCTGTTGTGTGAAGATGTTATTATTATTTATGTCCTTACAGATATTCTTGCGGTGCTTCTGTCAGATGTTTTAATCTTGTTGCAAGAAAAGGATCAGAGATATGTATTTGCTACAGTTGTAAGTATTTTTTACCTAATCTCAGTATGATTTTTTTCAAAGAATCAAGTGTTGAAGAGAAAAAGAAGGGTCATACTATGTGACTTCGGGCAGTGGTTCTCAACGTGGGAGTTGGGAGCACCTTGGAAGTCGCGAGACACTTTGAGGAGGGTTTCAGATGCCTAAAAAAAAATAAAAATTTTTAAATTCCAAATTTGCCACTTTACACCAGTTTTGCCCAATTTATACCTTTTTAATCTCTCTTTGCCACCGATTTTCCAATTTAATACATTTTTGCCTCTTAAAACCCTTTTTGTCTATTTAAACCCTTTCCACCACTTTTTTCTGTCTGTTTTTGTCATTTTTAAACCAAGCCTTGCCACTTTCCTGCTATTGTTGTTGCCTCTGTTCCATTATTGCCCACATAAACCATTTTTCACTACTTTGTACGCCCATTTTTGCCCATTGTAACCACATTTCACTATTTATTTCAGTTTTTACCAGTTTAACCAAATTTTCTACCCATTTTTGCCACTTTAAGCACATTTCAGCCACTTTTGAATCCCCTTTTACCATGTTTTATGCCCGTTTTTGCTACCTTAACCAATTTCTGCCATTATAACTTATTTTTTGCCAAGTTTATCTAATTATTGCCTCTTGTAACCCATTCAAAATCCCACTTCACCACCTTTTCAACCAATTTTAGCCATTTTTGACCTATTTTAATTCTGTTTTTAAGAAAAGGGAATTACATTTTTAAGAGGGCTATTTAATACGACACAAGAATAAAAAAAAGTTTTCATTTGATAAGAGTCCTTATTGTTCAGCATAAATATAAGATATGGGTATCACAGCTTAACTTTTCAATGGACCAGGATTTTGCTGATTTCCATGGTCCCCCCAGTTCAGCTGGGCCCCGTAAAGCTCTCCCTTTTTTCCTCACTTATGAGCAGCCTTGTCTGCACATGACTATTATTGAATGTTCATGGCTGTTCAACCACCTTCAGGTACAGTGGAGGTCCCCAGTGTTTGGCACCTTAATTTTTGGGGTCACAGGCTGAAAAGTTTGAGAACCCCTGACTTTGGGTACAACCCCAATTCCAAAAAAGTTGGGGTACTGTGTAAAATGTAGATAAAAATAGAATGCAGTGATTTGCAAATCTCATAAACCCATATTTTATTCACAGTATAATGTAAACAACATATCGAATGTTGAAACAGACATTTTACAAATTAATGAAAATCATTAGCTCATCTTAAATTTGATGGTAGCTACACATCTTAAAAAAAAGTAAGGGCAGGGGAATGTTTACAGTTGTCTAGCATCCTCTCTCTTCTTTTAACAACAGTCTGTAAATTTCTAGGAAGTGAGGAGACCAGTTATTGGTGAAAGGTCTGGATTCCAGGAAGGCCAATTCAGCTTCTGGACTCTTTTACTGCAAAGTCATGGTGTTATGATGGATGCGGAGTGTGATTAAGCATTTTCTTGCTGAGTTATGCAAGGCCTTCCCTGAAAGAGATTGTCTAGATGGGAACATATGTTGCTCTAAAACTCCTATATACTTTTCAGCATCAATAGTGTCTTTCCAGATGTGTAAGCAGCCCACACCATAGGAACTAATGCAATCCTTTACCATTGGAGATGCAGGCTTTTAAACTGTGAACTGATAACAAGCTGGATGGTCCCTTTCCTCTTTGGTCCGCAGGACAGGGTGTTTTTAAAGATTTTCAAGTTTTGATTCATTTACACCATAGAACGGTTTTTCATTTTGCCCCAGTCCATTTACAATGAGCTTTGGCCCAGAGAAAACAACAGCGTTTCTGGATTATGTTCAAATATGGCTTCTTCTTCTTCTTCTTCACTTGGTACAGCTTTAATGTGCATTTGTGCATGGCAACTGTGTTGACAATGATTTCTGAAAGTGTTCCTGAGAATTATGCCTGTTTTAATGCAGGGCCCTAAGATAGCAAGCATCCTGTAGTGACCTTCGCCCTTGTCCCTTGCGCAAAAGGATTTTTCCAGATTCTCTAAATCTTTTGATAATATTATTTACTGTAGATACTGAGATAATCATAATATTATGTTAAGGAACATTTTCCTGAAATTGTTTCATAATTTTTAGATGCAGTGTTTGGCAGATTGTTGAACCCTGGCCCGTCTTTTCTTCTGAGAGGTTCTGCCTCTCTCATATGCTTCTTTTATACCCAGTCATGTCAGTCTCCTGTTGCCAATAAGCCTAAGTAACTGCGTAATGCTCCTCCAGATGTCTTTCAGTAGTAACACTTTTTTCCCAGCCCTTTGTTGCCCGGTCCCTAGTTTTTTTAGATGTGCAATCATCAAATTCAAATGAGCTCATTTTTTTCATTGAATGGTAAAATGTCTCAGTTTCAACATCTGATATATTGTTAAATGTTCTGTGTGGATAAAATATGGATTTATGAGATTTGCAAATCATTTCTTTCCGTTTCTATTTACATTTCAGTGCCCCAACTTTTTTGAATCTAAGGTTGTAGAATTTATTCAGACAGCTCTGTAAATCTCTTTGACTCAATTTTTTGACATTCTGTATTGGTTAGTAAAAAGTGCAACCTCCTGTGTCTTCCTTCTCACTGCAGGATAACAAGCCATCAGTGATCTCTCTTCAGAAGCTGATTGTCAGGGAAGTGGCCCATGAGGAGAAAGCCATGTTTCTTATCTGTGCCTCCTCAAACGAACCAGAGATGTATGAGATCCACACCACCTCTAAAGAGGAGCGGAACAGTTGGATGACGCAAATACGGCAAGCTGTTGAGAGGTAACTGCTAGAAGAAAAAACACAACTGTTTAATTTCATACTCACATCTTGTGGCTAGATTTAAAACCGTGAACAGGCTAAAAAAAACTGACAAGAGTTGCCTTCCTGTTACTGTAGTTGTCCTCACACTGAAGAGAGGCTGTTCAGTGAGCAGGAAGAGGCACGAGCTTCCAGATTGAAAGAATTTCAAGGTAATTGTAGAAGAAGTAATTCCAAAAAACCCAGATAAATAATATCTAGTCAGCCACAAGGGGGCGATCATGCATTAACTGAAAATTTTAAGTATATGTGATTAATATTGAAATTGTTTTAAGACATATGTATTGGATTTTTTTATTTTTTTTTTATTTTTTTTTTCAGAATGTATTTTTTTAACACCTTCTTGGAAGTATATATCTAAAGATCAGGGTTCTGTTTGTGCATCTCTTGTTTAGGGAATCAAATCCTCTCTAATCCCATTTTATATTTCTCACTGTAGAGCGGCTTAGCCAAAAGGATGCAGTGATTGTCCAGGCTCTCACTGAGAAGCTTCAGCTGTTTGCTGATATGGCTGAGTCTGTGGCAGGTTTAGAGGACACAGCTTCACGCTCCAGACTCCTGCTTAGAGGAGATGCCTCAGATCTCCAGCAGGGGGAGACCTTGCTCAAAGGAGCTATCACTGAGGGTAAGACAGTACTGCATGATATGTGCATGAGTTTTAAATAAAGAGGCATTACACCATGATGTTCTGTGAAATATCCTCACAGATTTATTCACCTTTGTATCTTTGTCCCTGCAGCTTTGTAATAATCCAGTAGACCGCAGCACTCTTGAACATTGCTACTGTTATCCTAAACCTGTTACTTGTACAAACTTTCATCTGTCTCTCTCACATCAGTTGAAAACCTCCAGAACCTGCTGCAGTCTGGTGTGAGGGAAGGGTCCCCAACCCCCCGTCTGGATGAAGGGAGCGGCTCTGGGGTTCTGCCCAGGAGAGCGGACACATTTGGGGGCTATGACAGCAGTCCCACCATCCTCAGTAAGAGTGAGTTCTGCACAAGCCCAAGGAAGTCTACATTTTAACAGATTTTGCAGTTTTTTAAGTAACCTTTATGCCATTGAAAAACCTGAATCATAAATAAATTGGATACATTTTTGAAAGATGTGTATGGTTTCTCTCTTAACTCAATTCTTTGAGACATTACATGTTTGCAACTTTAAATGTATATGCTTGTTTGGTCTGTACAGAATTTGTGTTTGTCCTTATTTCTGTCATTTGTTTGGTCTAATCATTTGTGTGTTTGTCACTCTTTGTGTCTCTGTGTATGTTGGTGTTGATATATCCGTGCCAGATGGCAGCTTGAAGAAGAACTTTTCTGGCGAGTCCAGAAACAGAGAGAGAAGCCAGAGAGCCAGCTCTGACCCTCAGCTCAAAGACCTTTGTGGCAGCCACACCCTGGAGCAGACGGTAAGAGCTAAGCCTCAACACAGAGACACACAATCTGTATATCTTGGAATGAGTCATTGTGTTATTTCCTGTAAATATAATAATCTGACCAAGATGTCTGGAAGGTTTCTACATCCTGATGTTTAGTGTAGCAGAACTCTCAGAGGGAACTTATTTATTGTATTAGATAAAAGGTAAATCTCATTGGCAGTCAGTAAATCACATTGAGACTGAGCAGGTTGACACATTCAAACCTTGTCATTATACTCATAACCTTCCAACTCTGTCTTGGCTAATGTGTAATAAAGTGCCTGCAGAGTGAAATGGCTGGTTAAAGCAGTTTGATTAGACTTTAGATTCAGGCAGTTGAACCGAGAAAAAAGCCAAAAACTTTGTAGTAATTGAAAGTCACAATAGAAAAATTTAAAGAAATGCCTGCTTTGCTGGCATTGATAGAGAATTTAGAAATCCAGCCATGTTACTTGTTGGTATATCTTTTTTTTGTCCTAGAAGGTGGTACAGTGTCATTTCTCTTCTTTTATGGGTGTAGACTGATTTGATTCTAATGTGTTGCTCATTTTAAGTCCCTATGAGTCTCAGTAAAACTTCTACTACCATAGACTGCTGAAATATCAGTTGCAAAGACTGGTAGAAATGTATCTTCTGATACCGCCATCATGCTGACAATATTGTGCATCTCTAAATAAGATATTTGGGAATAAAAGCTGGAACTAATTAATTTTTTGCTTTCAACATATGTGCTTTGTTGAGTTCTCCCAGTTCTACAAATGTGATTTAAAAAGTTTTCCGTATTGCTCTTTTCTGTTATTTACTTACTGGTGGTAGGGTGTTTTTGTAGGTGTTGCATAACCAGAGTTAGAGTAGCAGGATGTTGTCTTTAAGACCTTTAAGACCTAAATTCTTCAGAGCATAATTTTCTTCTTTTTCTTGGTTCTGTACTTAATATTTGAGTTTTTTTCTGTTGCTGCTCAGTTTTTATTTGTGGTTCTTAAAAAAAAAAAATGGGTTTCTTAGGACAAGAAGTCTCAAAAGACTGTTATATTACCATGCATGTTATACAGCAGTACTGAGCACTATTCACGACCCTCTGTGATGTTGTTTCACTAGTATGACTTGCAGTGTTTCCCATACATTCATTTATTTGTGGCGGATCGCCACAAATAAATTAGGCCCACCACAAATAGATTCTGGCACTACCTGTTCGCCCTCGCTCTGTGAATGTAGCGTGTTGTTAAAATGACTATATCGTGAATATCTGATTATAAATTATGTGGAAGTTTTGAGCCGCCAGGGTGCATTTCTCGCTGGATTTTTGCTTCTCCCATTGTCCCTGAATGCATCTTTCACAGCAGAGAGCTGTCTTTTTCTCCTCCACCCATCCAGAAAACTCCTGCACATACGGCCGTTTTTTTTTTTTTTTTATATCAGCCACGAGAGAAGCAAGGGAGAAGAAGGTAAACAGAGCAGCATGGCGAGTTAGCCGCTAGTTAGATGCCTGACGGACACCGAGAAACAGCGCTGGATCTGCAACGTTGAACAGTTGTTCAACTTTGAAAAGGAGGAGGTCTAACTCATGCAGTATTCATTCAAATACGCCGCAAGATTACTCCGAGATAACGGCGGTAGTAACACAACACGTCACTGAAGACATGAGCCCAGTGTTGTTGGAAAGCCAGGATTTTAAAATCTCTTAAAGACATGTAACCCAGAATACAAGATTTGACTGGGTGCAAACATTTTGCTGAAAACTCCCAGCCAGAGTCGTACTCATCAGAGAGAAGATGGCCCAACAGCAGACAAATGTGATCCACTTCTCCACAACAACGGAGACTTATCTCAGCCTTACTGTTCAAAACACCGACAACAAGTAGTTAAAATGCTCCCGCCTCCAGACAAGCTCTTTCCCCCCATGATCACACAGGAGAGTTTCTTGAATAAGGTCTAAAGATGCTCTCATGTTATGAACTTGTCAGAAACTGGTCCAGCGTTCATTAACACAGATAATTGACTAATATAATCACAGCTGTGAGCCTAAATGCAGGACTAGACTGCTGGGCTTTAGCCTCTGGCTGCATGCAGGATTGGTGAGTTTTGTGTAGGTTTGCTTCACCCTTAATGAGGGAAATAATCACTTTATAATCAGCAATAGTAAACATAACACAGAAAACATTTCAGAACTTTCCATACGCTGTAAAAGACAGAGTATTTCATGATTTATGTATTCTTGATTTATTAGTAAAAGATTGAGTGAAGTCCTTTTCAAAATAAAACTGCTAAATTTGACTTTATATTGATTTTTTACTTTCTGCATACAATTTTATTAAAAAACCAATAGGACTGTCTATTTTAATCAGCAAACTACTGGCATTTGGGGTTGAATTAAAAACAGTTACTGAGAGGCCGTTTCAAAATATCGCGATATATATCGTGTATCAGGATATAGCAAAAAAATATATCAGGATATCAATTTTAGGCCTTTTTTTTTTCTTTTTAGGAAGCCCCGTAAAATAAAATGCCTCGAGAAAGGGTGCAAACTCTGCAGGAACAAAATTTAACAAAATTGTTACTCCTTCCCCGGGCAACCCACCACCACAAATAGATTCCGGTCCTGTGGGAAACACTGACTTGCTATGTGTGTGCCTTGTTTCTGCCCAGGTTGATGAAACTTGCTGCTCTCCTGCCAGATGGAATCACATCTGGTCCAACTCCTTCCCTGAGGCTGAGGTAGACTCTCCCTCTCTGATCTGTCACCTTGTGCTACACAGAGCTGCTGGATTTGATATTTTATAGTCATGCCTGTTAATATGAGACTATGTAGCCATGAAAAGTGTTCTAACGCAATAAAATGGTCAGTTGTTTGTTGTTAAATTGATTGTGATAACCTTTCCTGTGTCCCTGTTCTAGTTCTTTGACAGAGTGCTGATGCTCTCCCAAAGGCTCTATAGTCTACAGGTAATACTGTCTGAATGTCTCCTTAACTGGTTATGTTTCATAAACATACATCTACATAGAAAAGTCAAAGTCATGCTCCTAATTGCCTTATGTTATTTTCTACGGCTATTTTTTTCATTTTCAGGCAATAATATCACAGCAGGACAGCCACATTGAGCTTCAGCGGGCTTCGTTAACCGAGCGGGCCTCCCTGCCTGGCCGCCACAGAGGAAACGTACTTCTGGAGCAGGAGAAACAGCGGACTCTGGCCCTGCAGAGAGAAGAGCTGGCTAGCTTCCATAAGCTGCAGTCTCAGCACCGGCAGGAGCAGCAACGCTGGGAGAGAGAGAGAGAGAGGCACCGGCAGCAAGTGGAGGCCACGGAAGCCAGACTCCGACAGAGGGAGGAGGAGTGCAGGCGGCTGGAGGTGAGGAAATAGGGCTGTGGAATAGGTGTAAAAGACAGGATTCTATTACAAGCAGCTCTGCTGTGTGTTTCCATGGCTTCATCTATTATCTTCTCACTTGTCACAAGAAGAATTTTATTTTGGGGTTTGTTATTTGTATTATTCAAATAATATTTCCTTCTTTAATGATGTCTCACTTTGTTGTGTAAATATTACTTTCACAAGTAAAAGTAAAACTGAAAATACACAATGTTTGTAATCAGTATTAAAACTCTCAAAGCATGGGCGCAGGTGTATCTGAGTGGGTACAGCAGGTGCCCATAAGCAGGGGCTGTATTCCTCAAATCACTAGTTGCGGGACCAATTCATGGTCTCAATGCATGTTTGGTACATTTCTTCCCCCATTCTGTCTCTCTTCAGCTGTTCTATTAGAATGAAGGCAAAAAGCCATAAAATAATCTTTAATCTTTAAACATCTCTTAAAGCATGTCCAACCCTGAAATTTTGTAGAATATTTCTGGGTAACCTACTCAGGAAATTCCTGATTTGCTTGTTCATACTTGAACCTCATTAAGGAAGTTTTCCTGTAGTTTATCTGTAAGGCAAAGGAGGGGTTGGGGTAATTTGGGTCTACTTGGAAAATATGAGGGTGAAGTCGGTGTGAAAAATTAAGCTTCTTGTGCTTCCACATGCTGCTCACCTATGCAAATACAGGAAATTTTCAGGGGTTTTATGCAAGTGGGAATGGACTTCAAAATAAATATTCAAAAACTGCTGGTTCTTATTCTTCAGGAGCATCTGGCAGAAGAAAGGAGGGAGCTGGAGAGTCAGAGGGAGACATACCAGCAGGACCTGGAGAGACTGAGAGAGTCCACCAGAGCTGTGGAGAAAGAGAAGGAACGCCTGGAACACCAGAAGAAGATCAAGAGGAAGACTATTGAGGTGAGGATCCTGCTTGTGGAGATCACGGCCAGGCACATAATAGTGATGGTATATGTACAGTATAGAAATAGTATATCATGGTAGTGGAGACTACATAACATTTGCTGAAAACCAAGGTATCGTTGTGCTTTTTTCTTTATTGAAACCTCAAAATAAACAGTAAGACATTTAAGCTGGCTTTTATAAGTGGAGACAGAATTTATTTAACCTAAGTTTATTAACTGAAAAAGCTTTATTGACAAATGATGTGTAAAAAATGTAATCAACAAAGTTAATGGATGACATTAGTTCAAGAAAATGCTTTTAAGAGTAGTAAATCATTTACTGCAGGTCATAAAAAATACATAACTGCACCTATAAAGATATGTGTAAGAGAGTAATAATGAGGACAAAGGAGAGGTGCCAAATGAGTGAGGTGAAACAAGGACAGATGGTTTGGATGACAGTTACTCACATGGAAGAAGAACAAGGAGGGGCTTTCCCGTCCTGTCCTTCATACATAGTTTTTAAGCTTTTTGTGTCAATTTTCTTAGCTATTATGTACTGTGCTTGTGTTTTTTCTTCCTTTTGCATGTCACACATCCAGGATTCTTAGAAATCTGAATAATTTAGAAACAAATTATTTTCAGTATGTTTATTTCCATTTGCAATCCTGTCATTTTTCTTCACTGACCATAAATTCCTGCCTGGGTTGCTGTAGGGACTTGCAGTTTTGAGATTCAGTTCATCTTCCTGGTAGAAAAAAAGCTCTGCTTTTAGTTGTCAAAGTCTGTTTCGTAGATGGGCGTAATGATGAGCACACACATAACTGATGATATCTCTAACTACTCAAACAAGGAATCCACCTACACAGGGAGCAGCCTGTCCTCACCTTCCTTTACCTCTGTTTCTCCTCTCTTCTGTGTTCACTTACCTGTATCTGTCTTTCTCTTCTTGCAGTACAATGCAGGTCTTTGTTTGTGAGTTTCATGGGAGAGGAACTTTGAGAAAGATCCACTGACTGTAATTTCATGCCCCGTGTTAACAGATCTGTCGAGCAGGAACGGTATAGCTACTTAATATCAACCGGTAGTGTTTTCAGAGCATCCCAGTTCTGTGAATGTGTATTCTCTGGCACAAGCTTAAAGAGGCTGATTGGGACATGGAAAGATTTATCTTTTCTTGATACGAATTTTCAACTGTAAGATGGATAAATGGAGAGATATGGGGAGAGGGAGGAATGCACCTCATTCTTTGTAGTGCAGAAAAATTTTGTTTGATAGCAGTTCCATACAGTAGCACTACAAATCTCACCAATAATGTTGTAAGTGGCACAAACATTTAAACATGTAAAAAACATGTCTTAACTATATGCTTGTGGAAGAACAATAAGGTTGTGCTGGGTATAAATAAATACATGTCAGTCTGGAACACTCATATATTTAACATTTTTATTGTAAAATAGATAAGACAGTTTTACTTGTCAGAGAAGGCTCTGCTTAAAAGATTCTCCCTGGGTTAGTCAAGCAGCATGCTTTGACTTTCCAGAAAGCACATGGCTAAAAAACACTATATGGACACATTTATTATAATTAATTTTGAATACAGTAAAATTAGTTTAAAAGCAGTTAATCCATAATGCATGAATCTGACTATGAGGGTGCAACAAGCGTTATGCTATAAAGGAGGAGGCTGGGGTGGAGGAGGTGAAGCCTTGCCACCAGCAGCGAAGTGCATCAGCATTAATGCAAGCTGGGATTAGTGAGAAGTATGTCGCATTTAAATACTGTGTTGAGAGAATGAGCTGTGATTGGCTGTGGAGGGTTAGGGGTGATATTAGGATCAGCTGGCCATCAGCTGATCATGACTTGGTGTATGACTGTCATGTTCTGCACTAGGCTTCATAAGGTGCTTATAACACTGATAATCCTAGAAATTAAATGGTCCAGGCGATCAGCATGATCAGATGATCAGCAAGTGAATGAACAGTTATTAAAATAGCTTGACTGTTGTTTTATGGTAAATGAGTAAATACATAAGCTATTACGTGTTAAAATAAATGTGCGGTTGTTTCACTTTAAATGAAAAATAAAATGAGAGGTAATGATGAGAAATAAATAAGTCAACCAGTCAATGGATATATGGATAAATTCATTTGTAAAAAGTCTTATTATTAGTAAATAAATGCTCAATCGATACATTACTGTAAAACCTTAAAGTAAAATGATGCAGAATCTTTTGTTTTAATTAATTTCACATCAGTCATTAGTCACATAAAACTACCCTTTGATACCTATGAGAGCATACTGTTAAGCCAAAGTCGTGCTTCCCTTGATGGCATGTTTATGTTGGGTTATGGATTTGATCAGTATACCCTCTTTTTTCCTTTTACACAGTGTTCCTGAAATCCAGATTATTGCTGTTAACTTATGCTCAGTAAATATGAAATTGATTTTGAAACCAACTGGTGTCTACACTTGCTAAACATGTATTTGGATTTATCACAAGGAGAGGAGCATGAACATGAACGATTGCTCCATTACCTGAGTCACACTCAGGTTTCTGTCATCGGGATGAAAGCTGTGTTTAACACACCTTATGGTGGGATCGTTCATGCTGACTAATTCACCCATGTACTGAAGCAAGCACTCTCAGTTGATGAGTCACTTTCTTCTTTCCTGCTTTGTTCAATAGAGACAAGTGCCAGTTTTTTACAAACCAGCCTGCGTTTGCCATCAAGTTCTGACTTGTCCCCTAAATGAGCTACAGGGCTTTTGTTCTGAAGTGGATTACATTTTATTCATTCTTATGCAAAATATTGCTGTGAACATTCAAACATTTGTCTATCAAAAATTTCTCTCAGGATGGGTGAAGTTCTCTTTAGCTGTCTACAAGGGGTAGAGTACAGCATATTACAATGCAATAGGAAAGGATACCATATGGTACAGTAAAGTACGATACAGTCTGACACAAAACAACACAGATAAATCTGATAAAAAAAAAAACTTTAACTGAACGATACAATACAATGCGTTACAAAGAGTAAATGATTTGATACAATACAATATGAGGGCCATGATAACAATGTGACGATACAATGATCCTGCAATAATTGATATATTGCAGGTGACATATAATAACCACACGTCAGGGTATCAGAGTTTGGTATTGTATTTACTCTCTCATTACCGTATGAGTCGTATTTAGGGCACCTCACAGTCTCAGCTTAAATAGGAGCCTCTTGCTAAAAGACCTCATCTGTTTGATGAGTAATAGAGGGACTGTGGAAATTATAGAGACCTTCGCTGACAGTGATGGTGACTAAGATTGCCAAGTCATTTGTTTGTTTGTTTGTTTGTAACAGACTGTAAGATAAATAGTTCAAATCTTGACCATCAACACTTCATTAAACTGTGCCTAGGATATAAGTAGTGTACAAGTATGTTGTGTATAAATGCAGATGTATGGGATGCAGTTCTATACTGCAGGGTCTGTTGGGGGACTGTTCTTAGCTTCAGTTATGGAGGATTTGGAAGTGGTTTGTACCCCTTCTGCGTCAAACACATCACACAGCCTTTTCATCAGCCGTGACCTCAGGATCTGTTCCAGGCTCCAAGCCAGCCTGAGATCAACAGACATTTAATCACCACAAGCCAACATTAAGACTCATCAGCAGACCTGGGGAGCTATGATTAGACTTCATAAAAAGGCATGCCTCCTTATATGTTTATGTGTGTGTTTTGGAATACGTGTAAGTGTTTGGGCATGAGTGATGCCAGTTGCAGCATGTCTTGACTTCAGAGGAACTTCTCTTTCATGTGTTATCTCATCTGATCAAAGTTGGCTTGTGATAAGACATGCATCGGGCTTGGGCTTTTTTATTGACTCAGGATTGAGCCTTCTGTCTGATTGCTTAATAGTCTTGTCGATGTAAAATCTTAGAACTTGCTTATATCTAAAGTTAGAGATAAGGTTTGGGGTGTCTGATTGGAAGTAAGCATCTGAAAATAAGAAACTAATCAATGTCTACTTTATTTTATGTAGTAAAATCCCCACAAGTAGGAGCTGAGCTTATGACAAGTAGTCATTGACTACAAGGTGAAAGCCTTCATGCCTGGCATACTGAGAGTCCTGAGGGGGAATTGCATTAAACAACGAGTACAAGTCTTCCATTAGTAAAATTTTTGACATGCTTTCAGGCAAAGCACTCACTTTAACAAGTGCTCTTCACTCCACTTATTTTTCTCAAGAGTCTAGAACTATAAAACTAGTATGCTTCTTGGTGTGAGTAAGTACATGAACATGACAGAGGACGTTGCTTGAACATGGGAAGGTTGGCAAGAGAAACTGTAAAGGTCAGTCATAAAATGGTGACCCATACCTGTCCTCTACACTCTGAGCTATGTTTTCCCCTCTTTGACCTCAGTCCTTTGGCTGATTTATGATGCTGTTGTCTGAGTGTGTTCCTGTGGTCTGAAAAAATCCCCGTGCAGAAACTTTTTTTACCCATCAGCAACCTCACAATGTTCTGACACACCTAGATACCTGTGGCTTGTTTCTTCTCTGAAACACCAACAGCAGAGTCTGTGCAGGGCACAGAGCAAGCTGAAGATAATTCTCTCTGCACCATGTATTACTGTAACCATCTCACCTTTGAATGAATCTTTTGACCTCAAATGTGTATAGAAGTTCACATTTTTTGAAAAATGTCCATCAGTGATCCCCTGTTCTAGAGTTGAAAACTACAGATAAAACACTTTAACTGACAGGGCAACGTATCTTTACATTGGAAAGCTGGACTTGCTTAGAGTTTTTAATTTTTGAAAAGCCTAATAATAAACAAATAAGTCAATAAATAACTTTGCTTAAACATTTTTGAAGAAGCTGTTTTTATGAGCTTTACTGTTTTTCCCCCTGACTGTCTGATGCTGAATCAGTGAGTAGAAAGCAAGAGTTTAGACCTGGCAAACTTCTTTCAAAACTTTATTTTCTCTTCATTGTGTTCATGTTACATTGACAAATTATTATATACTTAGAAACAGTTTCTTTTGGGCTTTACAGGCTTCAGTAGTGCAGGCTTTGCTAATCACCAATAATACATTTGATAACAGTTACACATGGCCCATAAAAGCTCATTCTTCTGTCAGTTTTGTAAACAGTTCAGGTAAGATTTCACAACCTGCATTTCCTTTCCAATTGTTTTCACTGTGTACAACTCAGCACTGTGTAGTGCTGTTTGAGATTTGTGTGATCCAATCAGTTTATAGCATGAGAAGAACCTGGCTGCATAATTAGCCGGCCCAAGCCTGTCATTAACCGAAGCTGCTGAAAGGCAGCCAGTGTTAAATGTTTATATGCTGTCAGTCAGAACCGTTTGTGCTCTGGAGCTTCCACATGGTTTACTTCCTTGGAAACCTGCAGTTTATGCAGCTTAAAGTCAATCACTTTGTTCTGGGAACAATGGAACATCTGTTTGCCAACATGAGTGAGTGCTGAAAGAAAGGGGGATCCAGGGAAGGAGGTGTGGAGACTTTCCCCACTGCAGGGCCCCGCTCTGTTGTCCCGTTGTACTCTGCAGTCAGAGCTGGGGGGAGCTACAGTTTCCACATAAATACAAACACATAAATTCAAAGTCAGATGAATCTGCCCTTCATGCCTTGCATTGTCATCAATCATGCAGCATGTGTACAGCATACCACACTGAAGAGTTGGACACGTATTTGCACAATCTGCACAAAGCTTATCAACATTTTTTGATGAGCTCTAAAGACAGCGTCCTCCGGTCTGCCGAGGTTCAGGGAAGAGAGATGAAAGATACCGCAGTCAGCGGAGTAAAGTGTGTCTGAGGCAGGTAGCCTACTGATGTAACTGTTACAGCCGACATTGTTTTGCTTTCAGTTATTATTTTCTGAGTTATTTACAAGCCTTTCCACCTAACAAGTAAACGTCATGATAACGCAGTCAAGGGTGAAACGTTATAACATCAGTGTCTTTTTATGGAGGGAGGCGGTGATGTCCGCGAGGTCCAGACATGGATCATTATTAGAAAATGTTTTAAACAGTAAAATCATTGATTTACATGCATTTCTTTGGCCTACATTCACACTGCTGCAGCACGTAATCCTGCCTTTCCTCCTCTTCTCTCCTTCATTGTAAGTAGCAGGCAGGTGCCAGTGTGACACATTTATGTCACTGCTCATCACACCTTTATTCAGAGCAGTAAATCAACGTATGCACAACCTTTTTTTAAATAAAAATCAAAAGTGCGTTAAGATAACATACAGTCACTACTTAACTGCATAACCACATGTCTCAAAAATTCTTCAAATTTGTGTCATATTTGTATTTTCTTTATTTGGCAGTCTGTAAACAAGGCTGAAGTAAATGTGATGTTGAATTGCATACTGTATGAACAGGTTACTTGTTTAAAGCTTCAGCTGCAGGAATTCTTTTTAAAGACCATATACTTTAAAATGCAAATCAAAGTGTCAAAATGTGCTTAATAAAAAGTAAAGTAGATTTTAGAACACAGACGAAGACACACATAATAATTCTAAAGTAGTGCAGAAAATTTAGAAATTGGTTCCAGAAGACAGAATAGATCAGAATGCAGGAAAATAATTTTTTTCCATATTGCCCACCCCTAGTTACCACCATATCCAGTTTTCAGCCACTATTTCTTTTACTCAAAACCATGTATGTTCTTACTTGTAAAGTTGCATCTTTTCTGACCTCTTTAACCTTTTCATGAGGATTTATCACCTTAAAGTCTGTTAAGCTGACACTTCAATTGTCAGGACTACTTCTGCTCAAAAGCAAAAAAATATTGACGCTTTATAATATCCCTTGGTTAATCTTTAAAAGATATGAACTGAAGAAGCTAAGATGCTGACTGATTTTGTTATCCCCTGTTTAATACTAAGACAAAAGTGAACAACTTTTTTTTATTGTATATTTTACATCACGTGACTTTAACATCCAGTCTTGTGGCTCGTCCAAATGAATCATGTTGGGATCCTATGTGGATAGGCATGGCTAGCCTTTTTTTGTTGTTTGAAAGCACAAAGCAAAGATCATTTTTGTACTCCATGTAAAACACATTTGAGCGCTTACACAAACACCACACAGCTCCATTGTTACTGAAATCCTCCTGGTCAATCTAATTGAATGATGAACATGTGTGTCAATCTGTGGATCATCTTTCTTTCAGTTTTGTAATTAAATGGACAATACAGTCAGTGTCTTTTGTCCACTGATGTCATGAGAGACATTTTCTTGTTCCCCTGCTTGTCTAACAGGCCTGTCTGTTTTGTTAGGCACTCCTTTATTTGCACAGGGACTATTAAGGGTTTTATGTTTCCCATTTTCTGTGTGTGTGTGTGTGTGTGTGTGAGCACATTGTCCTTGAGCCTCTTGGAACACATCAAAAGCCTGTTACCAAACTTTCTAAACTGTGTGCTCAGCAAAGAGTCGCATGTGTTTCTGATCCCCTCTTGAGCCCATAAATGTCCTTCTCCTCGACAGATTGTGTTTCTGTAATGACACGTCGTTGCACAGATGATTTGCAGTGTGTACCTTATACGCATGTTTTCTGCACTCTTATGATCTTGGGTCTGTTTTCTTTAAAAGACTTATAATGACATTAAAACATGTAAATGCGCAGATGGTAAATTTAATTCTAGCAGCAATAGGAAGCTGGCATTTTGTAACTAAAATACTGCTTTTGAGGTCTTTTTTTTTTGCTTTTTTTTTGCTTTTGAGGTCTTAAATATATTTGTACTAATGGAAGAAGACTTGAGTCACCTCTCAGCAGATGACCAACATCTCTCTCCTCTTCCAGGTGGCTCCGCTCTCTGGCAGTCTAAATGGGGAGCTCCTCATGTCCTCTGGTCTTGCCTCTTCCACTAGCGTCTCAGACCTGCCTCTTCCACAGAAGCCGCTGGTGCGTGCCAGCCTTTCTGTGGCACCAGCTGACTACCCAGAGCGCCCTGAGGTGATGTTGCGCAGGGATGGGAGCTCCTCCACCCTGCCACTGAAGACAGAGGTACCACTCCATCTCTTTAGCACCACCAACCAGCTGCATAAACCAGTGGGGGTGCAGCAGCAGATCCCCACCAAGCTGGCAGCCTTCAGCAGCGGAAAAGGAAAAGGAGGAAAGATTGGCAAAGCCTCTCATCGCACTGACAGCACTGGTAAGCAGGCACTGAGTTTCACATCATCAACAAGGGGCAGGGTGGTCCAGTGGTTGCACAAACTATCTTTATTCTGAGTGGTCACAGTCCAATCCACAGAAGTTGCACAGCAAAACACCAAAATGTAGGTCAGAAATTATGTTGCTGATGTACAATGATGGCTGACTTCATGCTTGTTTGGATCATACTGCTCTGCTTTTCCATCTCCAGTTGTAAACATTTGATAATTCAATGAACACTCAATCAAATTGACCTCTTAAGGTGTACAACTGAAAAAGGCAACAAAACATAAACACTGAAGAGCACTCAGGAATGTTCTTTTGGGGTAGGGGGTAGGGGGTCTTCTGGGAACTGACAGCACACAGACCACATCGAACACATTTTGACACACAATATTCCTCAGCGTCATTGACAAATAGGGAATAAATCCTGTATAAACAAGAGCCTTAATAACATTTTTGACAATGAAATTCCTCAAAAGGCCAATAACAACAAAAGGGACTGCTCACAAATAAAGCAAAGAAATGGATTATAGACCAGAAACATCATAGCAGTACATCAGTCACTCTTTGTTTGTATAGCACCAATTTATAACCAAACTAATCTCAAGACACTTTACAAAGAGGGCAGACAGTTATATTTCTGTTGTGCCCCTATTATAATAGACCAGTATTAATCATTAGTATTATAATAAAGACCAGTGTTAATCACCATGAGGAATTGTTGCCTTTTTACAATGGCAACAAAAACGTCCCCTCTAATGGACAGGACTGTCGAACAGACCAGGCTCATGTTACTGCGCTGGGGTTTGAAAGGACTAGTAGTAGGAGTAGGGGTGGATAAAAGCAGGAAGAGGAGATGGACAAGAGAAACAACAACAGAAAGTCAAATTTATGTTGTCTTCTTGTTTTGGGGGGGGGCATAAATAACACTTTCAGCTGTATTTTTTGGCTGTATCAGAGCCACAGGAACTATAGAGTTCACATTTACTATAATGCATGATGGTGTAATGATTATAAACCTAATCTCTCTTTGAGCTTTATGATTAGACTAGATTAGATTCAGCCTTATTGTTATTGCACCACTACAAGTAATGAACAATGAAGCAGTTTGGCTTCTGACCAGAAGTGAAAGCCTGTCAGATCATTTAAGTTTATTATTTCTTGTCAATGAGTTAAATAAGATTATATTTTTAAAGTGCATAAAATTGTTCAGGTGTTCAGTAAAGCTCCAAGTATGTGCTATAAATGAAAGAGAGTATGTAACTGCAGTCATTTCTGCCAGGCTGCCCTTTACTATGCACATATTTCTTTCTTTGAGGACTTTCCTACTTCAGGTTATAGTATTTCATACCCATAGCGAAATGCAGTTTTCCATGGTAAGAGCAGAGAGACAGTGCCATTGTAATCTGTTGTAATCAGAAATTTTAATTTTAAGTAAACCTTTCATGTCAGAAACATAAAAATCATTTTTTTCTCCTTGCTTCTCAGTGAGCTTGGTGGTTGCACTGTGCAATACAAATGTTGGAGAATTAAAACACCTGTGTACCGTTCTTTTCATATACAGGTTAAACCATTTTAAAACATGAATGAATACTTAAGACATTTTTTTAATATATTCACTTTTATAGGCTAAAAGTCATAAATGAATGAGGACAATAATAAAGAAATCTAGGACATTTAAAAACGAATCTACAACATTTTTATCATTTTCTTCATCGTGGTCTATAGAGCAGTATCAGTCATTCATTTTTTGTTACTTGATAAGCTCTCTGTAGTCTGATCATATCTTTAATTCAACCTTACATGATAAAGTACCTGATCTAATCTTGATTTGACATTGTTTCCACATTATAAGATAATATACACATTTTGAGGTCGTGTACTTTTCCCTGAGGTTTTCTCCTCTTGCTCAGTCAAGCAGCTGAGTTTTAATTGTGCAGTATTCTAAAATTGAGGGTTTTTTTTCATGCTGGCTGTGATTGATACTCTAGCCACCTGTCTCTGACATGAGCTTGACCTGTCTCAGATTTAAGTGTCTCATTAGGATCACATTATCTGTCTTAATTAGGTCAGCCTTCAGATTTATCAAATAGTGTCCAGACAGAAGCAGGGCTGCTGTAGTTCACCAGTGAACTCTAATTTTACAATCGAATCACCTTTTGTCTTCATCTTCTCCTCAGCCTCAGTGGATATGAAGCAGATGCTGCCGCTAAAGCTGTCCACCAGAGATGACAACACTCTGAAGGCCAAGCGCTCCATCAGCCCCCATCAGCAGCCGCCTCTGTCAGCCCCTCCTCAGCCTCACTCTCTCCTTCACTTCACAGGTATTATTTGCACACACAATGGCAATAATAGTACCAAAAAAAAAAAAAAAAAACCAAGATATTCAATAAAATTAAGAAAGACAAAATTACAACAACATGACAGAAAAAAAATAACAAAACAGTAAGTCAGGAAGATAAAAGAAGATATAGATCAAATTAGTTTAGACCCAGATAAAACTCAGTTAAAACTAAAGTCTAAGGCACTTAGACACAACATTTAAATACCTTTATTTTCATGGCATTGTCACATATTGACCTCAAAACACACTTTGAAGGGTTAATACATGACCATGCCATGAAAATAAAGGCGTTTTAATGTTTCAAGAGAGTGCCTTGGAGTTTTTCTTAATTTATTCATCAACTCCATGAATCCCATTTTCAAAGTTTCCTAAGCTAATAAAAACATGATTGTACAACTAAATTGATGTGCAGATTGAGACTGACAAAAATCACTCCAAAATGTATGCAACTATGGGAAATGTTTGATACCAGGGAGCCATGGTGCTGAGGGATATGGGCATTTGGAGTGTTTGGACTGATTTGGACTTCTATTTTATTGGTATTGAGCTGAAAAAGTTGTGGGACATTCAGTTTTTGATGTCCGATGCAGTTTATTAATGAAAAAATGTCAGCGGTTTGTTGCAGCTAAAGGAAAGATGAAGCTGAGTGTCATCATCATGAAAATGGAAATTAAATTTGTGTCCACAGATCACTTGTCCCAAGGGCAGCATATAAGTAGAAAATAGCAGTGGACCCTGAACTGAACATTTAGGTACCCCACATGATAAAATCACACTGGAGGATTGTCAGTTTCCAATGGCAATGCTAAAGACCACCTAGTTAAATAAAAATAAAACCACTTAAAAGCTGAACCAGTAATACCCAGTCGAAAGTTGTAGATGTTGTGATAAAATCGAGTGGTCAGCAGTGTCAAAACAACTAAAAACGTAAATTTTCCAGGACGAGCAGCCATCAGCTAGTCATTCCTCACTTTAAGTGAAGCTGTCTCTGAACTATGGTTTTCTCTGACCCCCCACTGAAATGTTTCAAATAAGCCATTGCTCTTAGTACCTGATGAGCCACCAATTTCTCCAAGTACACACTTTCTCCTTTAATCCGTCAGGACAAACCCAAACAATCCCCCAGCAATCTTCTTTGTTGGCCTTTGCCTGCTGCATTATTAAACTTGGTTCTCACAGACACCAGCATTAACAGCACACATTCTCCACCTGGGCAAACCGGACCCCACCTGATTATGGTCTCTGTAAAGCTTACATTCATGCCCAGCCTCACCCTGTGTAAACACAAATCAATTTCACACGCTGCTCTGTGATTAATGACTGGCTGTGCTGCTGACACATTTTAACACTTTAATCCTGTGCTTTTACAGTTACCTCTCCTGAATAAAAAACAAAAACCTGGCAGGATTTCATGTGATAGATTTTAGTTAGGCTGAGTTAATCCTGCAGTATTTACCCGGTACAAAGAACTAATCTGCTGCTAGTTTTTATGCTATTTTTAAAGTAATCCCAAAATATCAAATAGCCTTTTCTTCTGTGTCTGATAGATCAACTCAGTCCTCCAGACAGCGCTGGACCAGACACCCTTTTCACCTCCTCCATCAGCTCGTCCTTCCCTTCAAATGTTCAGAAGCTCCCTTTACCCCCCACACAGCCCCACCCTCAGCCCTCTGTGCAGCCTCCCAGCATCCCTTCGCCCCACTCCCAGAGCACCGGGTCCCTCCAGTTCCAGAACAATCTGCAGCCACAGGGCCTCGGTCCAAACAGCCAGGCTCACATCCAGGGGAACATTCATGGGCTCACCCACAGCCACAGCATGCCGCCACCCTATAAGATCAACACAGAGGACCTCAACAAGGAGGACGTCATCTTCTTCTAAATCTCTGATGAACCAGTCAGCACCAAAATGAAAGAGTTAGGGGTCTTTGCTGCTTCAAGAGTGTCCTTTTTCAAGGAGTTCTTACCAGGGATCATATGATGTTGATGGTTCATCAGTGTCTGCAGGTGCAGAGATGTTGAAACTTAAAATTTATAATATTGGTACCTAGTTGCAGCAATCCACAAAAGAGCACAAAGCCTCAGACAGGGACTTTTTTGGAAAAGAATAATTGTTGATCAAGAAATATAACATTTCTATTTAAACATCTTTGTTTTTAACCTGCCTCAGCGTTTACCATTATCTGAAAATACAACAAGTAAGAAGAGGAAACCTTTGGCAAAACAGTGGCGTCATGAGGGTGGTTGAAAAGTTTCAAGCTAACCTTTATCAATCCAAAGATGTTAGCCATGAAGACTGAAGAGTAGATGTCTTAGGATCAAAATGAAGGGGAGTTTTCAATTATGTTAAGGTCACACGAAAAGTGAAAGGCTCATGTGGGCCCTTGGCATCACTTTACTCTTGACCTGCAACCATGAGAGATGATTCAACAGCAGCCCAGAAAAAATCTAAATCTTCACATAGTGACGCTCTGCTTGGTGTTTCATTTGCACAGTGTAAATACTTCTAAGCTTATGACTAAACTTTTATGGACTAAATGTGTGCTTCTTGATCATACTTATGTTACAGAAGGCTGGATAGGAGGAATACATTTCACTGGGAAATGTGACTGAGCAGCACAATAGAAACATTTTTATACAGGCTGTTACGATGATAAATTTCAAGTAAGGGAATTGCTCTAAGTCTTTACAATCCCTCTACTATCTCAAGTGATAAATCTTTGAGAAACATATCGATTGCTGTTTTAGTGAAACTATTGTACTGTACAATTCATGACATTTCATGCTGTTGATTATTTTGATCAGATATTTTAACATTTCACAACTTCAGCAGACGAGATAAAAGTTGGGCTAAAAACTTAAAAAAATTTATATATAATGTTTTTTTTATTCAGAGTTGATTTGGACTTGAAATTTCACAATCATTTATAGTATTAAAACAAATCAAATCATTTAAGTTCTGATTTATAAACATATGAGATCGTGCAGATGATGACTGCATACTTCAACGTGCAGATAAGAGAACAGTGTTTAACTGTTGATTTGAATATTGGTGTTTGTTACCCAGATGGAAAATGCTGTGGATCCTAGAGGGGTCAGGCTGTAGATCGTACATTTCTGACTGCCACTTTCACAGACCGTTCATCTGAGACGCTGTATATCTCAGAAAGAAAGTGCCGTTGTTTGCCGTTACAACACATTTCCACTTTGAGATTTTTCTAAAAATTTAACTTTATTCATAAACAAAGTCTGGCAGTAACATTCATGAAATAACCCCATGGCAAACATTACAGACTAGCGACATTTCATGGATAAAACAGAGGAAAAGGTCAGACATCTAATATGGGATTAAATTATGTATAGACCTGTTTAGTAGTTGTTCCACAGAATGGTTGCTCACTTTATCTCTGTCAGCTTATCTTAAGTTAACATAACAATGCTAGCTACAACAATAACGACTCAATAAACCAATGTAGCTAAATTGGCTTTAGCAACGTGAGCTTCAGCAAATGTTGCTAAAGCTAACTTAGCTACACAGATTACATAGCTTACATAGCTACTTTGTTAACTTAGCTTTAGCTGTGTAGTTCCATTATCATAGCAAAGTTACCTTTAGCAGTGTGAGCTTTAGCAAATGAAGCTAAAACTAATGTAGCTATGTAGCTTATATAGCTGCTTTGTTAGCTTAGCTTTAGCAATGTAAGCTTTAGTAAATGTAGCTAAAACTAATGTAGCTATGCAGAAAACATTGATATTTTGCCTACATTGCTGCTTTGTGAGCTTAGCTTTTGCTACTTTACCTATGTAGCTTCATTATCTATAGCTAAGTTAGCTTAAGTAATTTGAGCTTTGGCAGACGTAGCTAAAGCTAACTTGGCTACATAGATAATGTAGATATGTAGATTATGTAGCCGCTTTGTGAGCTTACCTTTAGCACTTTTAGCTCCAGTAGCTACGTAACTACAGCTAACAGAACTGGCTGTGTTGGAATGTTTTCATGGAGGACAAGCATTTTTGCTGTGAACGGACTAAACAGTCTGCTTACAGCAAAAAAAACATTTTATATTCAAGGTTTATAATATTCATAAGGTTTTTGTCTTTTATCTTTTGGAATCCTAACCTCTGCCTCAGTCTTTACCATAACCCCAAACAGAGATTAAACCTGATTTTATTTAGAAAGTTTTAGTGTTTATTTCGGTTCTGAGATCTACGGCGTCTCAGATGAATGGTTGTAAGAGTGGCCATCAGAAATGAACAGGCTACAGCCAGACTGTCTGAGAGGATTCTCCAGTTCATGTTACTTTAGTCCTGTTTTTCACTCAAGTTAGGAAGTGAAAGGTTCATTTGAGAGCTTATGTCTCTGGACTACATGAAGCTGGTTATAAATGAAACATAGTTTCATTATCTGCTGGTATGTCTTGATATATTTTTGAAAATGTCAGATTTAATTGACATTTTGTATTATTAACTGCTGATTATTAGCTGGGTCTTACTTTCTGACAGAGGAGTGGTACTGTGACCAGTGCAGTGATCCTGCACTGTTGTCTTAAATTTAAATGTATTTCTTTGTTCAAGAATTACAGCAATGTCTGTCTCTTTTTTTTCTCAGCTCGTTTATACACTAGAACTCTTGATGTACATCAGGTACACTTTTGTGTCTGTAGAGGGAACAACGTCAGAAGAGCTTTTCATCTTTGACCAAATAAGCTGGTCTCTGAGTCTAAGATCACTTGCTGGAGTTTTAACAGGTTTTTTGAGTGTTTCTGTATACTATGTATATTGTTGTACATACTGTATGTGTTATCATCTGCACCGACTGTCCTCAAACCTTCCTTGTATTATAAGTAGAAATATTTGATGTGAATCAAGATGCAAAAGGCTGCCAAAAGTCATTCTGTGCATACTTGTAAATACGTTTTGAAATACACACATGGGTGTGTATGCACGATAAGGTACGCCTCGCTTGGCTAGAACTGTGGCAGATGAATGACACACAATCAGTCATTAGTTTTGTTTAAAAGAACTGAAAACAAAGTTGTGCATATTTAATCTTTTGACACATGTCGATGTTGTAGCATTGAAGTGGAGGGGCACCGTGTGATGTCTTTCTCGCAGTTCATGATTGATGTCTCACCATGATTATGTAGCAGTCGTGAAAACTAAATAATCTGTTTCACTTGGTTAAACCAAAGATGCATCTGGCTGACCAGGTTCCTGTCTCTGCTGTCATATGATGGATGAATGACACTGAGCTGGTTTTGTGGTCATACACAAAATGTTGTTGCTTTTAAAAGCATCTTCCAGAGAGTCTCAACAAGGGTTTTTAACAGAAGCTTGTAGTCCAGATCTAACTTTTAGGGTCTGATGTTTCTTTTTCTCATCACAAATATTTATTTGTGTCTTTAAATACCTTTAAATTCCTGTATCACCATCTTTTAAACACATCAGGAGAAGAATTATATGAACATATTTGGTGGTTTCAGATGGTGAAAACAGTAAAACTGTGTCTTAATTTAAACAAAACAAAAACAGTCCCAACTCAAGGTTCCATTAAATGTTGTTTTTCCAGAGCTTTCAGTGTTGTCATACATCCTGTAAGAACAGTGTAGTTGGTGCTCAACTTAGGGGCAAACTGGTAGAACAAGTCTTAAAAGTGCTGTTAAAGCAAACAGTATGCCTTTCTTTTATTCCATTAAAATTTGGCATCTCCTAAAGAGGGTCAAGGGATGTAAGTGAAAGCTTCTGAAAAAAGCCATTTAATAGAGTCTGTTTGGGTAAATTGTCAACATATATCTGTTTAGGTCCATTCTCCTGCATTCACATCTGCCTCCTTTAATCAGAGAAAATGGGAAAACTGCTGTATGAGCACTTCAGGTCTACATGTATAAGATGCGGTAAACACCAGTGGTACATTCGGCCTGTTGATGCCACTGTTTGGATCCACTCAAGTCTTAAAGTGTTTTTCAGTTGTAAAACTTGGAAGCCAGCCAGTCGTATCTCGTCTTGTACCTCTGTGTGCATGTTTTTGTGCATGCTTGCCAAGAAAAAAAATTTCTAGAGAATCATTCACGACCAACTTGTTTCCTTTTGTTTAAGAGACACTCATACAACCATGTTGGACCTGTAATTTGTAAATAATCATGGACTTGTTTGATTTCCTCGGCCAATTTTACACTAGTCACTTTGGATAGTAGCATACTTGAAGAGGAAAATGAATGTTTATAATGCTTATTATTATTGTCTGTGAACTTTTATTTACCAAGAGCTGTCTAATGACGTTTGTAGCACACAGCAAAACTGATTTTTGTACTTTTATTTTATTCACTGCAAGATGTTAGAACAACCTGTGGACGCAAACTGCTGCCTTAGAGAGAGTTTAGTAATAAAAATCGTCTTTAAATTACTTTTCTCTGTGTTTTATTTATATTTTGTGTTGCTGACGCAGCTGAGAAATACTTCTAGTTTGTCCTGCTGTGTATTTGGATCATTGCTGTTCAGGCAATGAAGGTTTCTCATTCAAGTTAATTTGTATTTACATGTATTTCTTCCATTTTTTCTCTCCTTAACAGCCACCACATGTACTGTATAATTCTGCCTCATTATTTAGATCTCTATTCATCGCTTGTCAAAATAATCCTGACCACCCAATTAGCTCACACCATAACCATTCCTCTGTGTCTAGAAGTTGCCTTAACAGTATTATTGAGCCTATGTTTAGAAGGGCTAATAACAGTCTATGCCAGACAAAGCCTTATTTAAAGGTGCTGTGGTTGTGGCTGTTCAATCCCTCTGTAGACCCTCCTAAGAGCAGGGCTGTTGGTTCCTGTGTTATTGTCATACTGCCTGGGAAGACGCTACAGTAGTGGCCACTTTTTTATTGTCTGCTGTCATTAGTGGCTTTCCTCTGTCTCCTCTCAACAATTATTTTTCCAGGCTGTTTCCCTTGTTGAGGGAAGCTGCGTTTTACTCCGTCTTTGTTTCTGTCTCCTTCCTTCCACCGCTCTGCTCATTTCATGTCTCCATGACAGCTTCCCCTCTCATCCAGCATTTCCAATCCACCTCAACTCAACCGCCTTGCAGCACAGAGGCATTTCATGTAATTCCATTTGCAGGAGATCAGGAGTCTTGGCTGTTGTGTGTGAGAGGCCCTTCCCACCGCAAAGTTAAACAAATAGATTGCACTCCACAGAGAGACTTGCAGACAAACCTCCCTGCTGGCTCATAAAACAGAGACAAATGGCAGTTTGATAGACTCCATGTCAGCAATTGGTTTTGTTGTACTTGTTTTTACTCTTCCGTTGGATTTAGCACGTTGGCACCATGCAGGCTGGAATGAAAGAGTTCTGCCAGTACGTCATAGTTCAGTGTCACAGGCTTCCATACTTTTGGCCTGGTGACTCTTCAAAGTAAGTAGCCTTTATTTGGACATTGCCAAGTTGAACAGGTGTAACTGGTTCTAAGTAGTCAGATATTTTTATTTGCCTTATTGAAGGAGGGAAATAAAGGATCATACCACATAAAGAACAGAGGGTATACATTTTTAATCAGGCAACAGTAAATAAATTGTATATTCGTGTTGCCTCGATAATGTTTACCATTTGAAAGAAAAAGGTAATAATTATTCGCTGTGGGTCCCTCCATTACACTGGGCCTCAGCTTTACCCTTTTCTTCTCCATGAGCATCCTGATGATTAGTATGAGGGATGGTTTCAAATAATTCTCAAGAACCAAGACAGCTAGTTGGCCAATGTTTGTGGCTTTCAGGCGATATACAGTAAGTGGTCTCCAAGGGTGCCACACTGAAGCGGTGCCAACATGAGCCCTGAAAATTTTGAATGAAGCATCACCTCAACAGATTGTCAACTCCTGAGCTTCGTACTCTAACTTCTGTGCCCCTCGGCCCAGCCTGTCTCTCTCTCCCAAGGCATTAGACTGCCCCAGTTTCAAAATAAAATGACTTTTGGAATGGTGTTTCAAAGTAAAACGCCGTCAGACAGCATTACAAAACAAAATGTCACAGGTTTGTGACCTGGTTTAGCTAGTGTTGATATTGCAAGTCTGTCATTAAACCCACTTTGACAGATATTTTGTCTATGATTTCTAATATAATTTAATACAATATGACCATTTAAAAACTGAAATGGTGGGGCATAGATGGCCTTAGTGGTTGGGTTGCACCCCATGTGTGCAGGCAGCCCAAGCTCAGGTCAGGCCTGCAGCTCCTTTCCCACATGTATCTCCTCCACTCTCTCTAACCCAGTTTCTGATTCTGTCCACTTACCACCTCTGTCAAGAAAGGCATAAAAAAGCCCCAAAATATATACTTAATATAAAATTCATTTGAAATAATATTAAAAGACTTACTTTGAATGCTTGAACATATCCGTATATATGTAAGTAGATCTCATACTTTTTGCCTAAGCCTCCTACCTTAATGCTTCTTGCATGGATTGTTACCTCCGCCAAGGAGTTTATGTGATCGGTAGGGTTAGTTTGTTAGATTGTTAGCAACATAACTCGATAAGTCATGGATGGATTTTGATTAAATTTTCAGGAAATGTCAGATATGGCATAAGGAAAAACTAATTAGATTTTGGGAGTGATCCAGATCACCGTCTGGATCCAGGAATTTTTTAAAGGATTCTTCACTATTGGGAGATAGGGCTAATGGCGGAGGTCTGCGCTCTCCAAGTGCTTTTCTAGGTTTTTGTATTTGTATCCTACCTACCTACCTTATTGCCTAAGTTAGCTGTTGTTAAAAAATCAGTGACAAAGTTATCGGAGCATGTATACAGTTTCCGAGAAACTGGTGTTGACAACGGGAATGGTAGGACTATTTTTATTATTATTTTCTTTCGTGTTTCATAACTTTCCCCTGGTCTTTTGTCAGTTTCATTGCTAGCTTAAACGATTTTAGCTCGTGCTCAATCAATGGCCTAATTTTATGATCATTAAAACCTAATGCAATACATGGTGTTTGATAAAGTCTGAGACATCTACTATAGACACATGTTAAGCGATTTATAGGCTACTGCCATGTGGATTTCCTATTATTAGACATAGACAGGTTTATGTTATTTTTATATTAAAACAATAACATGCTGAAAATGTCAGACTTTAACTCAAAGATTCTAAGTCTTTTTAAAAACCCTATAAGGAAACAACATTAACATAAGTTATGTTGAACGGTATGCAGGTTTGTTTTCTAATGTTGACACCGGAGAGACTGAGGAGGTCCAGTAGCAGGCAGCTGCAAGGTCGATGATCCATTTCAGGACTCTGCACCTGTTTCTCCACTGGATTGAAGGTAAGACGTAACTAAAGAAACGAAGCCCCGAACCAACTAACAAAACAAGAAAAAAAAATAGCTGGAATGAAAGTTTCACTTCGCTAAACTACACTTGAATGCTTGATCTAGCTCCACAACTGAAGAGGAATAAGTCAAAAAGAAATAAGTAACCAAAATCAAGTCAGTATCTGGTGTAGAAAAAAAAAGAATTGGCGGTCTGTTTGTTTTTTTCTTCCTTCTGTTTTGTTTATTTATTCATCTCTCTTACTTTTTAAGTATGAAAAATAGCTTCAGGTTTACTCTGATTTATCTTTTGAAAAGGATTTTAGATATTATTCAATAATGTTTAACTCACTACCCTTTGACTCTAGATATAAATGCAGGTATTACTACTTCAATTGGAATTTAATCCTTTTCAGTCTTATTGGTGGTGACACATTGGCATCTACATCAGCAATGTTTGGAAACAAGACCACTTCCAACTAAACTCCTGTTCTGTCTTTGCAAGTAATGTTGTGAGGAGATGCGATTCCCGGCTGGTTATCTAGGTGTTGCCTCTTTACTCCTGGCTGACACAAAGATCCTCTTGTTGAAAGGACACAAAGCGGGCTCTATCTGATGCCTCTTTGCTAACACCCAAGGTGATTAGAGGAAGATGGCCAGCAGGATAAAGCAAGCTCTTGGCCAATGCGGCTTCTAACTCTGCTTACATAACCTCCTTGGAAGGAAAGGAAATCCTAGAGACTAGAGGTTTGTTCATGATAAGGTCTTTTGAATTTTTAGATTGTAGCTGTTATCGCTGATTGATAAAAAGCCAAACAGTGAGGCCCTACGTCTGCTACAAAGGTGTGTGGTTATATATTTACGTATGTCTACATACTTCGTCTGCCTTGTAAAGTGGGATAAGTAAACTAAGACATATATCATGCTGTCTGCTTTGTAGTTTTGTTTTGTTTTGGATGAAAATCATTGTTCCCCCAACCTTCATAGCTGATCTTCCATCTTGCATTAACAAAAGAAGCCCCTTTGTGGGGGCAGCAGTAAAAAGACTCCTCAGAGAAAGGTTATGCCAGGCCGAAATCAGATCAGGTAGAGGCTTATTGTTTCGCCAGAGGAGATGCCTTGGGTGAATTGAAAGAGGGAGATGGATTATAAAGGAAGTGTGCTCTGTGCTGACTCGCCCTTTGTGCTCACAGCCTGCACTTCACTGTCGGCTGTAGCCTGGTGACTGTCTGGTCATTCCAGTTTATCCCCATGTGCCTGTGTGCTGAATACACTGCATGAGCAAGTGATAAATGCTACCATTGTGATGCCTGTTCCAGAGAAGAGCAAACACACAGCTTTCTTTTATTTTAGTTTGTCTTTGAGTTATATGGAGAAGGATCTCTGCTGGCTGACAAAATTATATTAATAATGCTATATTTATTCTCAGTAAGCATGCAGACTAGAAATTACTTTCTTTGTGAGAGTAAGATGAGAAGATCTTTACTACTATTAAATCTATCTTTTAAATTTGAAACTGAAGCTCCAGTATCATCATCGTAACTGAGTAAACATTTGAATCTGTTTTTCAGACATCTGTTTTAACTATTTTATATAAACCACAGGAGTTTACTGTTTCAGTGAGATCAGTTGACATTTTCTGTGACAACAAAACTGGACTCCAAACAAGCTAAACAACAGTAACTGCAGTTTGTTACAGAGAAACTGTGATCTCAATCTGTTTACAGGTTCTACAGAAGAATGTGGAAACTGCACAATGGGTAGTGATCTGATTTCCATTTGTTGTACATTTGTTGTCTAAACTGGGCTGACTAATTATGCATCAGCAGGGACTGATGTATACATGTGAAACACTCCATGTGGGCCACAGAAACAAGGTGAAACATTATCTACACCAATGACGTACCAACTTTCTTCTGTAATGGTCCAGTGATGATTTACTGATCTCTTTAAATAGAAATCTGGTAAATGTACAGTTAACAAACAATCAAACCTAACTAACGCGCTGTTTTTAAAGTCTGGTGTGTTTATATTTCCTGACTGCCTGAAAACATCAATAAGCATTCAAAAAATGGTTTTCTCCTCCTCTTGAGGAAAGACTTGACAAAGCTTGACTTTTAATTTTACAAATCAACATGATAATAATGTTATTTCAACAAAGTCCATGCTGTGTTATTTGCAAGTATATCACTAGAAAATGTTTTGGTTTTCATCCGTCATGTTGTATCAAGCAGAATTGCACACTCACTGTTTTCCCCTCGTTGGACATTTAGAGCTTTTGTTTGAAATTGGAGAAAACTGCAGTTTGGTGCTTTGTATTGGCGAGCCTTTGATGGCTGTGAGCGTGTCAGTTTGCCTCTGTGCTGAAGTATGTAAGAGCTAAACCAGATGGGGATATCGTGGATACACCACTATCTCCACTTTGTAAAACAAGCTAACACGCTCTACTGAGGGAGGAAAATGAAAAAATAAAATAAAATAAAATATTCCTGCCTGACACTCCTTGTCATCCCCGTCTTTCCTTGTTCCCTGCCCATATCAACTTGAGTGACAGAGAGGAAAAAGGGTAGGAGGCAAGTTTATTTTTGGAAAGTATTTGTTTGAAACATGTCTGTAATGCAGAATGTGTTCACTGAAATCACTGGATAGCAGTTGCACAATAACCCAAAACACTTTACCTTCTTTCCAGTAACATTTCATGAGCTATCCACAGCTCAAAGTATTTCCCATCTGTTTTTCAGAATGCAGTATTGTCTAAGGCCGATGCAGTGTGGGAGGTCTCCGTGGCATTTTCAAAGCTGCAGAAAGAACTTCCCTCAAGCACACACAAACCCAAACTCACACATTTTCTATACCCAAAAGGCAAATCCTGGAGCTGCCAAGACAAATAGCCTCCTGGCAGCTTGCATGGAAAACCCTCTCCATGTCAGACTGTGAAGATGTGGGCATTTTAAGTAGCTGCATTTCCCCCTCTAAAGATCCAAGAGGAACTTTGTGTGAGAGTTTTTCTCTATCGCGAAGGCTTGACCATATATTTTCTCTGCTTTTCAAAAAAATGGAAAAAGTGAGTAAATATCTTCCCATGCATCCGAGGAAAAGAGCATAAAACGCCTGTAGAGGCTTTTAATGCAAGAAAAGTGAAATGTGTCTGAAGTGAGTAAAAAGGGAGCTTTAGGGTCTGCCAGTATCAGAAGAAGCAGATGCACTTTTGTTGATGGTACACTTAAAACTGCTTACATAATCTTTGTTGATCGAAGACTGCAGCCTGAGGTGGTGCACTTTAACTCCAGTTTATGAACCTTTCAAATCATACAAACAGATAGATTGTTACTTTGGCTGTCTTAGCAAGATAGTTGGATATATCTGTGCATGCATTTTATATTTTCTGTATGTGCCACCAAAACGCTCTCTGTCCCTGAGTGGCTTTTGCTTTAATGTAATTTTATCCAGTGAAAGGGGATGATGTTTTGGAGAAATGTCAGACAGAAGCTGGTGGGACTAACTACATACAGCTGCTCCATGATTCCCTTTTTCTTAAGAGAGTTGCACAGAAGAGCTCATCACAAGTGCAGCGCTTCTCTACAGGGGGGATCTAAACACAGCCTCTCTGATTTAAGAGCTGGAACGGAGAAGTCGCCAGCCTCCCACCAGAGCTGGCAGGGTTGGTTGGCTGCCTGGTCGCTCTTTAAAGGAGGGGAAGAGGGAGGGGGTGAGTGGAGACGGAAAGACGCTGCCAAAAGACCAAAAGGCCACTAACTGCTGCAACAGCAAACACCAGAATAAGACAAGACTGGGTGGATTTGTTTGTCAGCTAGCAGAAAGAACAAATTTGAATTTAAAAACTCCAGCGCACCACTTATTACACCAGCATGGCTAATTGATTTCCAAGAACAAAACCAAACATTGCAAAAAACCAGTAACAATAAAGCACCTCAAATTTCATTTGAATCTCCACCCACATAGCTGAGAAGATGAACACACTTTATTTTTAAGACAAAATTGATCATGAGATAAAAAAGGGGGAAAACAGCCCTTTAAAAAAACTTTAAAAAGATGGGAAGATCCAAAACCCTGTAAAAGTAAACGTATTGAACCTTGAACTACTTGAAGGGCATGCTGTGTCTCTGTTTGTAGCTCTTACCCAACCCTTACTCAACTCATTTGTTTTGCAAAATATATTTTGCAAGAGACTTCACTGCTATAGTATTGTCAAAGAGACAGTGCTTTCTACTGTACAACAGTGTTGTTCCCAGGCAGGCTGGAGACATGGCAGTTATGCTGTGTTGTCAAAAGTATGGTCAGGGTTAAGGTAACAAGAGCATTTGGTCATTTTTAAGGCTCACATGTCATGACTTTTGCTGTGAGTCACTGAGGACTTTTTTATATTTAATGTAGACTTCTGTCTTTACCCAACTTAATGTCTGAGGGAACCATAGTCCACATCTTCGCATTTCCTATAAACTTTGCCTACTCAGCGACACTGGCTGAGAGTAAAACTTTTAGCATTGTTGACTCTATAGTCGGACATGTAAAGCTGGCAAAATCAGCAGATGAAGTAAGGTCAGATTTAAAAGTATTGGCACAGGAAAAACATAGATTCAATAAGATTCTTATTCATGTTGGCACTAAATCACTCCACAACACATCCATTAAAAGTCACTAAAATCATCGGGGAGCATGTGGGCCTTTGCAAGATTGATGTCAGAATCTTTAGTGTTCTCCAGACCCAGTCAGACCAGTTTTGAGATATTATGCTGTATGCATGTGTGCTGATTTGGCCATCCATTCATTTTCTTCTGTTTATCCAGGGTCGGGATCGTGGTGGCAGCAAACTATGCAAGTCAACCCAAACATCTCTCTTGCCAGCAACATTTTCCAACTCCTCCTGGGGGATTTCAAGGCATTCCCAAGCCAGATGAGATACAGTATATAATTCCACCAGTGAGTTCTGGGTCTACCCTGGGGTCTCCTTCCAGTAGGACAGGCCCGGAAGACCTCCACAACAGCGACCAGGGGGCATCCGGATCAGAAGCCAGAACCACCTCAACTGGCTCCATTCGATGCAAAAGCGGCTCTACTTTGAGATCCTTCTGGATGTCCGAGCTGCTGCTGTGCTGATTTTTATAACGTCATTTTCCATGCTTATTTACTTTCTGGCCCACTGACCTGTCAGTGTCCTTGCAAAAGACCCTACCGCATAAGAACCAAGAAGATAAAGATCTCCAACGTACACTGGAGTGGTTCCTGTGTGTAAGATGAAACTAAGTTATAGTGGTGACACTGTGGAAATGATCTGGGGAAAAAGGAGTTTACATTTGCTGCTCCCTTTGCCTGAAATAATTTACAGAAAGACCTGAAATGTATGAGCTGGCCTCATTGGATGCTTTTAAGAGGAACTTTAATGACTTGGAGGCAGATGCATCTTGCCGCAGTTGCTTCAATTGATGTGTTTTGATTGTCGTTGACCTTATCTGCTGTTTTACTCTCTGTCAGTCAGTATCTGTATTCATGTGTTTGACATTTTATTTGTATGTTTTCTCATTGTTTGTAACTTTGTGAGGTAACTGTAGGGGCGACGATCTAAATCAGGAACCAACAAATCTGACACCTATCATACCAAATGAAATCGATTTTTGTGCTTCATTTTGGTACCTCGTTGTCCCAAGTTGTTCCCCGCTCTCAAAATGAAAGGGCATAAAATTAAACTCAAACTTTTTAAACTTTAAACTCTTTTTTTTTTTTTTTTTTTTTTTGTTTTGTTTATTGGTTTGACACTGATTTGTCACTGTTTTTTTTCTAAAAAAACACTGCAGTCTCCTGGCTTATTTTCTCTTATTTCTACCAAAAAAACATTGCATTACGCACAATATTAAGCAGCTTTCACAAACTAAGACTGTTTAGCAAGGCCGCCCATAAGGGGGGATGAAAGGGAGAGCTTTCTGGGGCCCGGCCAAACTGGGGGCCCATGGAGGTCTGTAAAATCATGTTAAAGTTAGGCTGTGGTATCCATATTTTATTTTAACCACTCTTAACAAAGCAATGAACAATGGCTTTTTATTTATCCATGCTGTAGTACAATAAAACTTTTTCAAAATGTAGACCTCTTCATAAAACAGAATGACCTTTTTTTTGGTGATGTCAACAGTGTGGATGGGCACTCTGAACTAAACCACTGGGAAACTAATGTCAGACTTTAAAGCTAGGCCATTATGTGCACGAATGTCAGGATGCCAAAAAATAAAGTAAAAAAAAAAATATGAGCAAAAATTGGTAAAATATGGTAGAAATTCACAGATATGGTAAAAAAGGATCAACATTGGGTCAAAAGAGGCAAAACTGGGTGAAACCTGGCAAAAAGAAATGGTTAAAAGGGTCATAAACGAATAAAAGGTGCAAAATAAGGTGAAATTTTTCAAAATGGGTTAAAGACAGGCAATAATGGACAGAAAGTAAGAAAAACTGGTAAAATGGGCAGATAAAGAGGCACAAAAATGGTTGAAGTGGAAAAATGGATGTCAAATATTGGCAAAAGTGGGTCTAAAGTGGCAGATATGGGCAGAAAAGCGGTGAAAAGGTAAAAACTTTGCACAAATAAAAGTTTCCAGTATCAGAGCTAATAAAAGCTTGGCACACTTGTCACCTGAACCAAAATGAGGTAACTGTTAGAAAGGATGCCAGCTATTACTACTGATCCAACACATGCATTGATATCATCAATAAATCAAATCTGGGGCGGGCCCATTCACTGAGTTTTTCAGGGGCACAGCCAACTCTTTGGGCAGACCTGCTGTTAAGCTGTGCTTTTTTTGCAACCAGTGCAAGTGACTTTGTAGCCAATGTGGAGTGAAGTTAGAAGTAGAGTAAAGCAGGTTATTTCCATTTGAGAAGTGGCAGCAGAGGATTTAAAAGTAACACATAAAAGTTTAATGTGAAAACAGAGCTTCATTAAATTGAACAGGCCTCTTGCAAATTAATTACAGCACAATGACAGAAATATGAGTGCAGGAGAGTTGTGTGAAGCTAAAGTTGGTTTGCTGTGATGTTTAGTTTAAGCATTAGAATTAAATGATATATTTCCCTCTAGCTAGGTAAAACCTTCTCTAAATAACATGAGTAAATCTGACTGTATTCACTGTTAAGTCTACAAAACTTCTCATCACCTCTGAAGAAAAAACTTAACAGATGCAACTATTTGCTGACTCTTGGCAGAGCGTTGAAGGGCATTGAGGAAAATGTCATTATGTAAAATAAGCTGCAATGAAAGCTTTATCCTCTGTTTGCCCAAGAACCTGTTCAACAACAAACAAGGGAAGACTGTGCCGTTGTTCAGCTCTTCCTCTTTCCTCCATCTACCATCTTTGTATCTGCTGCCCCTCCTCTCTCAGTATATATCGTTCTTTTAATTATCCTACACTGGTTCCTCTGGGAAAAGGCGTATGTCAGCGTTTTGGGCCTATCTCTGCAGTGACCCGCCTCTTATTCTTTCCACCTGACTGAATCTCATTTTATTTGAGAAATGTGAAGAATCTGAGAGACTGGTTACATTGTGGCCACATTGTATCAAAAATTTTCCTTCAGTGTGAGCTTTAAACAATTTTTTAAAGTCTTTTGTGAGTGTATGCATGAGTTTGTGTTTAAATACAATGTGTCTGCTTCACCAGTTTTGAATGGGGAGGGAGGACGACACACGTCAGCTGCAGACAGAGACAGATGCTGCTGACACGTCTGAGGATCTCGCTCTATTGTATTATTCATCCTCAGTGTCACAACTCATCTGAGGTGGTTGACTGGACACGCTGCAGCAGAAGGGGTCATCTCAGACTCACAAATACACCCATGTGGGTTTTAAAATTCTGTCTGTTGTATCTTTGTGTAAGTATGCTTGCCAGAGGGCGGGTTAACATCTGCCACACTCGGAGGATGATGCTTTTGAAGTTTTTTCCTCTTTTCCAGCAGAAAGCAGCTTCTGATTGGGGAAGCAGGGAGGTTTTGAAGTGTTGTGTATATGTGTGAATGTGCGTGTGCATACAGTACATGTGTCACCTCAGGCAACATATCAACCCCCACACATGCTACCCCAGCCTCTAAAACCCCCTCCTCCAGCCTTCCGCCGACTCAACTGGGAATTAATCTTTCAATGTTTTATTAATGAGAGTCAAAGGAAGTGTCAATTATGTTAAGAAAAATCTCAACAAAGGGATTTTCTGCGCCTTCAAACAAAGAGGAAGATAAATGTATCTTTTTTTTGTGTACCACTGAAATCCAAGTATGCCAGGCCTGTGTGGAATGTCCCTCTCTGCCCAGTCGTCGCTCATCATCCGTTCAGTCAGTGGATGAAGCCTTTGTGTTCTTTTCCTGTGAATGGAGCTGTCCTCGTGTTGACTTTGTGACGTGACAGGAGATCACAATGCCTATTATATCTGGCCGCATATTTTAGATAGCCATCCCACCTCTGTTTGTAAGGAAGAGAATAACATGGGAGGGGAGAGGCATCTTAAAAATGCCATTTGTTTGAGAGGCACGCAGATACGCATGAACAAAGCATGAGATGTTGGAAGAAGGTGATGGATTTTGTAACAATGTAATAAAGGAAATACTCCAAATGCTTCTGAAATACATGTAAAGGGACATTTTCAGGATTATATACTTTGAAATCAAATTAAATTGCACTATCAGTTTGTTTATTTCTTTAAACTATTTCATTTTTCATTGTAGACTGCAGTTTTAATAGACAAACCATATAAACCCTAAAAACGAAAAAGACTTAAATGTCCAAAAAATGTCATTCCAGTTTGTCTCGGCAGTTTTTAGTACAGATGTTTATTATGGCCTCTCTAAAGATTTAAAAGATGAAGAGGATCTGTTTATTTTTGAGAAAAAATTATGAAATTTTTGAGTTCATCAGATTTACAAGAATCCATTTTTTTGTTTTAATTTAAGAGAAAAAACTTGACATTCTTAAGTTTAGTAACAAATATAACTTTATAAACCTGACAATTTCAACTTTATGAAGTCATAAAAAAGAACAGACAAAGTCATAAAATTAGAAGAATTAAAACTGAAATCCATCATCTTTCAGGTGCTGTCAGTGTGCTATTTTCTTCTGATAGCTCCAGTTTACAATGATGTATCTTCAGAGAGTTAATTTGGATTTCAACTGCAGTGCTTGTGCAAAGCAAACAATTTCATCTGGTTTGATTCCCTTTCACACAATGGGCTATTTTCAACTATAATCTCAAACGTTTTGGTTATATTAAATTTAGGTCTTTTAAACTTGAACATTTTGTAAATTTTGCTCGCAAATGTATGGATCTCTCTCTCTCTCTTTCACTCTCGCTCTCTTTTTTTGTTGGTGGCTCTATTTAAGGGTCAACTAAAAATGTTTTTCAGGGCCGATACTGATTATTAGTTATTCATGTGACTGATAACAGATACTTGGAACCAATATGTAGTTATTATGATTTACAAACTACACTGAATGTGGCAGAAATAAAATTGCATAACCAAAAAAAACAAAGGAAAACAAACGATTTACCCTAGCTCTGTCAGCAGAGGAGACAGCACAAGCAAGACAGTAGCAGCAGGTAAACAAGATGCCATTCCACATGCAGTGGCACTCAGCTCAAAAGTTGATTGGTCGGTACTCGTTTGACATCTAGCCAATCAGATCGCGTTGCATGCAGATTAGATTGTGGAGAGGAAAAATAGAAGGTGCACCTTGCAATGCAGTCAAAGTAGCACAATTTCTGATAAATTAATTATTGGTAAAATAAAGTGCCGATACTGATAATTGGCAAAAGGCCAAATATCAGTCTCAACAATGGGCCAGGCCAATAATCGGTCTACCCCTGATACACCGTTGTAGTTTAGCTTATTGTATATAAAGTATTGTTACATCTCATAATCATGTGCTGAGCACATTATAGCATGATCTACCAAAAGGATAAAACAGCTGCGCATCAATTATCATTGTGGTCCCCAGATAGGGACCCAAAACAGACTGAAATACCTTGGTGTCATTAAATCTGTTGATAACCTGTTCAGGAGAAGCCACCTAGCCAGCTCGTTTCGACATTTCCTAAAGATGATTTTCTCTTTTGATCAGCACAATTTTACTCCCTGTTGTAAGAGGTACAGTAGTTACAGCCATTGACACACTTTTCACAACAGGCTGGAATAAACTGGGAATTACAGTCTGCATACATAATAGTAGACACTTAATGAAATCTTCTGTCAGTTATGATGTTAATACATGTGACAGTAGCTTACCAAAAGTCTTTAACCATCTCACACTGACATGGCATGTGACTCAACATTCCCTGGTCTTCAGAACATCTCCACCAGCCACCATTTCCTCTACGCCCCAACCAGGACAGTCTTGAACGCATCTAATGATACCACGAAAAAAACAGGTTTGAATGTGTTTCAAGAGATAGTGCAAAAAAAACAGAAAACACATTCTTCTCAAAAACTTAAACTGGCTGTAGTTTGTAGAGCACAGTTTGAAGTTTAGGGGATGAGGATGAAAAAAGAAAGAAATTAAGCTGAGGTAGGTCCATTGATTCTGCTTTAAACTGTGCACTACCACACTCTTACAATGCATTTTATTCCAGACGTAAACAACGGTGGATGCATAGCATTGCTAAAACCTCATAGAAACATTGAGGTTAAGCACTTATTTGATCTAGAAAGTGGAGATGAAGTTGTACATAGACTGTGTCAGGTTTTACTCACATATGTCCAAGGCACTGAGTGAAGAAATTCAGCACAAGACTGTGGATGTTAACCTGCCAGCAGGACTGAGGGCAGGCAATGCTAGCACTGTTAACGACCTGATTTGAGGCTTGCTGCAGCCAGTTATTTGGAAAAATAATTGGTTGTGATGAACAGCGTTATTGCACATCACGTTTTTCTCATATCATGCAGGCATACTCCTGATCATACAGGAGACATGAGACAACCCCAGCTTTCACTCTGATGGTTACACTGTCTGTGTCTCGCACATTGTTTACTTCTGACTTGTAGCATACCCAGTCAGCTCAAAAAACCTCAGAGCTGCTGCCAACTCAGATGCCAACAGAGAAAAAGAGTGAGAGAAATGGAGACAGAAAGATTTATAGAAACATTTAACACCACAACCAGTGTAGACACAGAGACGGCGAGGAAATACAGTGTTAAGAAATGATTCATTTCTGCAGATTAGACAGGCTCCCTTAGTCTTTTCTGTTTCTTTTGCCAGCAAACTCAATCTAAGAGAGAGAAAGGTTGAGAGATGAAGACTGATGTTCATTGGCAGATTTACAGCAAGGACTTATGTAATTGTGACGAAAGAGAGTCTCTGCCAACTCAACTGTTTTTAAGAAGTGGCACTGGCTTTTTCATTTTAAATACAAAAAACACAGGCATGTGAACATGAAGATGCAGATGGTCAGTACAGGCAACACATCCAACTGTCAGTATACAAATACTGAGGTTCTTTTGATACAGTGTTTCAAGGGAAGCTATAAAGTCTGTTTTTCTGCCGATCTATCTCATCAGATCTCTTTCTGCCAGGGGCCACATATTGATCTGCCCCTCAGCAGCACTAAGCCGGCCTGTAGTAGCGTCGCCTGGAGCCCCCCTGGGGAACACGTGAGGAGTTCAATTCTGGCCTCATCACGCCGCCTTTTTTTGTCCTCTTTCAGAGAAGGCAGAGGCCCCAGCTGGAGGTCTCAGGCCAGCAGACACACGCCAATATTTGGGTGGAGAGGCTGGGTGCAACGTCCCCATCCGTTCCACCTCACTGCCTCCTTTCTTATGGGTTAACAAGAAGCTGTAACTGCTCTTCAGCCGACCTCGATCACACTCGCTCAGAGATACATGCATATTCAACATTAATTCACACACAAAGACAACGCATACACACCGACAGAGACCCCACATATCATTTGATAAAGCTTGTTATGGCAGGTTGTCCTCCTCCTGCCCCTTCACTCCCCTTTCTTTTTTGTTTTGGCAACCTCTGAGATTCTTTTGTGTCCTGCCGACTTTCAAATGTCTATTTATTCACCGTGCTTTAATTGTCTTGTCGGCGAGGTCTATTTGAAATTGCTCAGTTTGCACATTTTGCATCACAATAGGAGCCATTGAGCGGTCAGCTCATCTGTCTGTACAGTGCCAGCTTCACCCTATTCAGAGAGGACTGTTTCATCTTTTTTATGCACGTCTGCATTGTCTTTAAAAATCCATAAATTAACCTCTGATGAAGCCCTGTGCTGTTACTGGCACAAACATGTCCACATGCTTGACTGGACATAGCCTGTTACAGGCATGATGTCATGCCTGCAGAGAGGGAGTTTTTGAAGCCGCCACTTGTTTACATCCAATTAACAGCTAGCTTTGAAGTTTTTTCAGTTGGTTTAGAAGGATTTAACAATGCCGATTCATTATGTCACTGAAGTGTCTTTTAGAGGGCATCTGCTGGAGATTTTATGTAATTTTTGTACTTCAAATCTTTAATTTATCAGCCAACTTATAATGGTTTCTGTTTATCCACTTTGTTGACATTCAGAACATTTTCTTTTACTATTACACGATGTTACAGTGCTCAGCATACCTGAGGAACTGTTCATTTGATATTCAAATTACTTAGATTTTAACTTTCAAAAGACTTGCAAAACATTTTGCCAGCTGCATCTCTCTAGCAGCACATTTTTCCTGCTACCTCCATCCACCTCACCTGTCTGACTCAAATATACATTCACGCAAAAACACGTGCTTCTATGTACATGTTCATCCATCAGTCCTGCTCAAACATCCTCAAGGTAGCACATCCCGTCTCCACTCAAGCATTAACAGCAAGAGGAAACAAAGGTGAGTGGTGAGGAAAGAGGAACTGAAGGAGGATTAAAAGTGAGTTTCCAAAGGAGAAAATGTTTTTTGATTCTGCCAATGTTGAAATTTATTTTGAAAACTCCCATAAAAAGCAAGTGTATGTCCTTCAGAGCCATCAGTAGTAACTGTAATGGACAAGGTAAAAGGCTATAGGTAACCACACTTGCACTACCATATAGTTATCTCTATATCTAGTTACTTCATATACTAAACACACTCTTAGTAATATATCACTCTGTGTGTACTTTTTGTTTTGGTCAGCTGGTCTAAATATCCCCCCTTAATTCTCATTCTGTCAGGTGTGTGAGCTGAGTTCACATCTGGCTCTGTTGCCGTTATTTTAAGTACTTTAGCATTTCTTTGTTTTAGTTATTCAACCTAAAGATATAGGGGAAAAAGCAGGACAAGTTTTCAGCGTTTATACCATATATTATGTCATAGGTACACATTTTTTCCTTCCTTGCCTTTTTACCTTGTTTGTAGACCCATCATCAATCTTCATTTTATTTGCAAAATACTGGAAAAAGTTGTTTACATTTAACTGGACAATTATCGTTCAGATCACAGCATATGCCACCATTCTGCTTGAGAACAATTCATTATACTGACATGACACTGGTATGAGAAATGCATGACCTTAGGATTAACAGAGACCATCAGAAAACTATAATTTTAGTGTGGCTTGATCTTACAGCCTCCTTTGAAAATATGGATCATGAAATCTTGATTCAAAGTCTTCACAGTTCAGTTGGTCAGTCTTGTCTGGCTCTTAACAGATAATTGTCCCATGTAAAAGACAGGAAGTTTTACATTTCTTGAGGAAATTTTTAATCTGAAGGAAGAAAACTTCTATCTGGTGCTCCACAAGGATCAGTCTTTGGACTACAGCTTTTTAACTTAGACATGCTGTCACTAAGTACAATAACAAAGACACATATATCATACATGTATATCCATTCATATGCTGATGACACACTGTTGTGTCTAGATGATATCTCATTTGGTGATTATCATCCAATTAAAATGTAGACTTTGTTAAAGATGTTAACGTATGGATAGTCTGTGACTTTTTAAAACCATACAGGCAAGACTTAAATACTCATTGTCCAACAAATATTCGAAGACAATTAATTCTTCTACACCTAAAATCAATGTTGATTTTTCATACTAGAAATCTTAGTAGTATTTGGATTCTGACCTGAACTTTGGAAGGCCGCAGCTCCCCCACTGCTTCCCCAGCACCTCAAACTTGTTTTCAAGCCAGATGGACCCAGACATAAGAAGAGCTCGGATGGTGGGGTCTGTGCTTCTTGTTATCTCAGATGATAATCCAGGGTTTTGAATGGAACAGTTCAAAACCTTTGGCTTGCCGCAAAGCCTGAACCATCCCAGTTATTCTAATGGACTGATCGCATGATTGGTGGCAACGGCAGAGAGACAGAGCCAGGGGAGAGTGGTTTTGTTGTTAGGGAAGCAGGAGGTATTTGATGGCAGACAAAACTCAGACTGGGATAGAGACTGGAAATCAACCCTCAGGTTCAGTTGTTTATTTGGGCCACCAGTTCTCAGCTCAGTTCAACAGAGAGATGAGTGGAGGCATAGTTTGAAAACTTCTGACACCCAGACTGCATTTTGTAAATGAAATTGGTTTAGCATGTAAACAGTAACCGACTGTAGGCACAAAGTCCGCTTTGTGTCAAAAGGTATGGGATTTAACTAACTTCATTATGTGATCTACTGAACAAGAACTCGAGTACTTAATAGTTACAAAAAAACAATGTCTCATATGGACCTGCTAGTGACCAACTATGTTTCCTGAGGTGTCCTGCTAATCAGTACTTAAAATCCTAGTTCTGACTGAAATGAGAGAATGTAACAGAGTTAATAGTTGTGCCTAAACTGTATAGATTTAAAGAAAACATCCACAATGAGCTCAAGTTAGAAAACAACTGACTTTATGGAGAAATATGTCCACAAGTTTTCTGCTGCTCTATTCTCATACAACTGTAGCCATGATGGCTTTTATTCTGACTCCACAAACATCACCTCGCTGAAGCCTTCTCTGCACACAAAAACTGAATGTGTCCACATTTCAAGTCCCCAAGTTTCATTATTAGTGGAATCATCTCAATCCAGATATCATCACAAATGCTGTGTGCTAACCAGTGCTAAAAAGGCTAACTGTTAATTTGCCTTTGTAATCATACTTCCATTGAGAGGTTATAGTGGTTCAGTCAGGACCACTTTGTCATGAAACATATGAATTGCAGTAACAAATACTTCTTTATTAGCAGTTATTAATTAGCACTTATTGCTGTTACCAGTGGAGATGCTGAGTAAGCATCCACACTATTGATATTTGTGTCGGCCATTTTGTTTTTTCCTGTATGTTTTTTGGACCCTATCTCCTCTTTCACTCTTTGAACTATACTCATCATTATAATATCATTAGTGGGGATGCTGAGTAAGCATCTACACTATTGATTTTTTCAGCTGAAATCGCATTTTTATCTAGTTTATATTTGGTGTTGTGGCTGCTCTGGGATCCCCCTGTACTTCTGCAAGCCTACGTGGAAAGCTTTAAGCAGGAACAGCACATGTTCCTGCTTTTCCTTCCTGATATGGAAAGCATAAAGCAGGGAGAGAAGCAGCAAAAACCTCCAAAGCAGAGCATATACCAGTGACAACAGAAGGACATTGATTAAGTCTGAATCTGAATGAAGGAGGAGCTGGGATGGAGGAGGGCTGCAAGGGCAGCTTGCAGAGAAAGCGACAAAGCGTAGCCAGGCAAGAGCAATTTAAATGAGGCAGCATGCAAGCAATTAGCCAAAAGAGTGCTAAGAGCAAATCAGCTGGCTGTCAGCTGATGAGGCCTTGCTGAGATCAGCTGTGCTATGAAAGCCATAGCTGGAGCTGGAGAACTTCTGTGCAACTTATTTTCTTCATTTTTATGATGTCTTTTAACATGTATTCACTTAGAAAAACCTGGAAACTGTTACACCTATAATACTGAATCAGTTGAAATACTGAAGCCTGAAACAGTGTGAGTGCTGTCTATGAATACTTGTATGCATTGAATGTTCATAATCTGATATCTCTAAAGAAACTCAAATGACCAGGATTATTGGTGCAAAAGATCGACTGAAAAAACACTCACATTTATGAATGCAAAAATCAGAAACATAAAACAAGAGCACTAAAATAGTGCAACAACAGCATCTGGTAACAGCAAACCTTACAGCATCTGAGGGTACAAATGACTAAAAGGCAATTATAACTAATAATGATTTTCATATTATTAAGACTAACAACTAGAATGGCTGCCAGAATTACCACGTATTCCTCTTGGGTTTTCCTCCTTCCAGTCTGAAAAAAGTGCCAACCAGACTTCTCCACACCCAGCACCTGGTCTGATCAGAGGTATGGAAGAGCATCAACAGACTGGCACTGAGCTGAAAAGTCCTTCAGGTTTGAGAGTTCTGTGTCTGTGCATCCTCCATCACAGAGGCAGACTCACACTTCACATACCAGATAGCTAAAGTGTGTGATATTGCTCTGACAAGAGGGGAATTAGGGAGAGGGAGAATGACCTTGTGTGAAATCCAACATCAGAAGACGATAGGTGTTCTCCAGCTAAACACCAAAACCACTTCTGACCTGGGTTTGGAAACTATTCCAGGCATGTTAAGAACACCTGTGTGATTATATAGTCACTCTCTTGTAAAGACACAGCTGCACAATTCCATCCACTCCCTGGAAAAACAGAGGACAAACTAGTTTTTTTTTTTCCTTGATACTTTATTGAAGAAATACGAGCTGCAGAGCACAAAGTAACAGGAGATGTTTCAGTTAGAGCTTAATGTATCAGTAAATCTAACATATACTTGGATAAATTTGGAAAACCGCATACTTGCACACAAGGCAAATGAAGATTGTTAGGGGTAAAAATGCTACAAAAGGCTTTGATTATTCACATTACCCGTGCTGGGTTAAGACAAAGATACAAATATTAAGACCATAAAGAGTTTCTTTGTACAAAATGTGCAAAATCAAAGGCTTCTAAAAATGACAAAACAAAACAAACTGTACACAAAAAGACGTCCATTAAAGGTCCTGAAAAAGAACATAAAAATATCTACAGCTACAAAGTATCGTCTACTTTTAAAGTATTTAGCTTTTGTTATTTTGATCAAAATGAAACTATGTGGTTAAGATTTTGGCAACACTTATGTTTAAAAATATGACCACACTTCTGAACACAATCACACTTTTCACTTGGCAAAACATGTACTCCAACATTACAGTTATTTTATCACAAAATAATACATTCACAAGAAACTGAAATAAAAGAAAAATGTCACCCTTCCTTGTACAATTACAGGAAACACAACATAACCCTGAGACATAAAACAGACAAAAACATTTAAAAACTTGAACCAAAGTAGCATTTTCTTCAGCCATTATTGGCGACATCCTCTCTCTTTGGAGTGTGTATTTTAGTCGAGGAGGAAGATACAAATTTAGCTCACCAAAATTGAGGGAAGCCCGAGTCCAAAGTCTAAAAATACAGACAGGAAGATTGTTTCTGTGCACAAAATCATACACTTTCCCAAGTGTCTTCTCTCGTTCCCCTATACGCCTGGCACAGCAAAGGTCTAATTCAGTCTATCAGCAGTCCAAATAACTTACACCTGAGTAAATGCCCAGTGTCAGGAGGAAAAGGAAACCACAACAAAGGACAGCAGGGTTTCTTTTTGATCTCATGTCATCAAGAGTGATCCTTATGGAGTCTGTTAAACTGGTAATCTACTGGTTTGAAGATGGAGTGAGTCAGTGGGGCTGAGACAGTCACTGTAAAAAAGTCTGTGGACCAGAGCACACATCTAGGTTGGATGTTTCCTTCACATGTAATCAAGAGACTGATGGAGTCTGTGCAGTATTCATAGCAGTGAGTCCAGCTCAGGCTACATGGGAAAGTTACACAAGAAGTATCAGAAATCAGATCAGGTGGAAAAGAGGCCGCAGACTTCCAGTCTCTGGGCTGTTTCCAGGCCGTCGCAGCTGAAGAAAATGTGATTCTGAAGCCACAACAGGAATACACAAACTCTTCACTCTCTCCTCCTGGTCGAGGGGGAAAACGCATGCCTGCATACCAGACACCGTGGCTGATCTGTGGAGGGAGACACAGAGAGATTAATGTTTAGGTGCTGCTGTATGGGGACCAGCCACATGACCAGAGGGGTGGCCTGGACATTCTCAGGGAGCCAAGAGGAATGTGGGGACACTTGGTGCTCCTGCAGACTACACATCAGCTTATCACCATGCCATTTTATCAGGCTTACCCACAAAGCGTTAATAATGCTGCCGGATGGAGCGTTATTTAACCACCGGCCTCCTGGCATGTGGGATTAAGCCACTCAAGCCATTTATGTCCCTAAGTAGGGGTGTAACAGTATGGAAAAATTTCAGTTCAGTATGTACCCCCGTTTTGAAGTCATGGTTTGGTACATTTTCAGCACGGTAATTAAAGCAAATACATGACAGATTTTTTCTTAAAGTGTATTAAATTGTATAAAAATAGATAGGCTGAATAAATTACGTTTAAATTATTAATAATGCTGCAACCTCCTTCCGAAAGGTCTTCAATTAATAAAAATATTAATAAATAAACTAGGCCTGTTAATATAAACGTGTTGACACTTGTGATTAATCTGGAAATAACGCGTTAAAAAAATAATTACGCAATTTAATCATATGACTAAGTTTGACCACAACTTCCTCCTGTAGTCCTCCTGCGTGGACGTTTACATCCCTGGGGTGAAAAGGTTAAAGTTGGGCCAAACACAGCCAGCTTTGACGATTGAGGAGACAGACCCAGGTCTGCTTCACGGCAAATTTCAATTTAATAAGCTGCCTAATGGAAGTCTGAATAAAACAAAAGTTGTGTGTACATACTGCGGTGATTAACTGTTTTTACACCGAAGCACAACAAGCCTGAAGTACCACCTCTGGGCAAAGTGCATCTTTGCTAATGTTAGCAAAGACTCTAACAACAATACAGGATCAAGCCATAACGCCAAGCTACACTGGTGCAGTCCAGCAGACCTGGATTTGTCCCCAAAATGACAACATCTAAGCTGATTAATGCTATTGCTAATGGGTCATCAGAGACTGCAGACCATCAACATCATTGACGACAAGGGGCTTCAAGACATCATCCGGGTCACCTTGAATGACACGTACCACAGAACACCTGCAAGAAACTACTGTTACAAGATTCAGTGAACTGTATGACAGCTAAAAAGGCAACTAAAGTGGAGCAGCTGGCCCAACCTACATTTATTACACTGACGAGAGACCACTGAACATCAGTCAGCAAACACAGCTACCTCGGGGTAACACCATACTTGTACTAATTTATCTCAACCAAAAATACAAGTAAATGGTAGTATTTTAAAAATCAATTTATAGATAATTATAATAATAATTTTTTTTTAGTAAAAAGCGCTTTCAAAGAGTTGTGCATGAAGTTAAGATAATGAAAATAAACACTTGATGATAAGAATGTTTAAAAATCTTAAAATTACTAAAACTAAAGAAATTCTGTGATTAATTTGATTAATTTTTTAATCAATTGACAGCACTAAAATAAATACATTTTTGAATTACTAGGTTATTTTCACTGATATATTGACACCCATTCTTTAAACACTAAAATTTCCCAGCCAACTTAAAAACATCATCACACAAGTGTACGTTAGCTTGTTAAGTATGCTAATTAATGTCTATCCTGCTGATTTCAACATGGACTTCAGCACTGGATTATTTTTTTAACCAATGGGACCTACTACAAAGTTTGGGAGAACTTTTCACCGCCTGTCTTGGTGGATAAAGATGTTAGAGCCATGTGAAATCTGAGGATAACTTTACCTATGACACAGCTGCAGACATGATGGAGTCCACTCTCCCCCTCCCCCGAGGCTCACAGTTGAAGGTTCGCATTTAGAATTAATTTGATTCACAAAGTAGAGCACCACTGTTATCATAAAAACATCTAAAATTATGGGTAGTTCATAACTGGCTGGTGAGACTTTTTATTGTTCGTCCTCATTACAGTGATATTCTTGTTTGAGTGGAGCCTTTTCAAAGGCTTTGATTGATCCGCTGGATGACGTGCTGTCAGCAACACACCTGCTGAATAATTCAGTGCTACTGTTGTCGTCTTTGTCCACAGCTGTATTTTACCTGGAAACAAAGTGTTCCTAAACAGGACACTTTTATTGGGGAATATTCAGGCTGTTGCTGGCGTTTGCTGTGGTTGCCAGGACAGTGTGACAGTGAGTCGTTCTTTAGTTTTCCGTCTGTGTATGCGCTTCACTCCACATGTATCTGTTTGGTACATGTCTGTACTGTACCGAGAGGCTTGTAATGAATCGGTACGGCACAAATACATGTACCTTTATACCCCTATCACTAAGTAATAAATAACAGGGTGGCAGAAGAGAGGACCCCAATCTGTAAAAATAAGCTTCTCATGGCTCTAATAAAAACATCCACATAAACAAACTGCTTTGAACAGATAAAATTCATACTCTTAAGAGGCTTTCTTCTGGCTTGGATATCAGATTGTGTTGAAGTATGGCAGCATTTTCCAAATAAAAATAGCAATGGATTCTCAGAAGCATATCTCTTTCCTTTGCAACCTCAGATAACATTCCTCCTGAGTTGTTTTGGAGCCATTTTATACTACAGCAGCCCAGCAAGATGTTTACCTCTGATTAGCATATTCCTGATGATAACTTAAGCCTGTCGGAGCAGATGAACAGTGTTTGTGTGCTCTCTGGTCTGTTGACAGTTGCAGTCGTGCTCTGCTGGGGGGGCTTGTTTGGATAACCTAATGAGTGCTAATTTCCATCCGTCTCAAAGCCGGTTGATACTACAGAAGCCTCCGCTGATCCAAACGCATCTGTTACTGTTGTGAATCTACTGCCTGGAGCCTGACAGTAGGACGCAGCACAATAGCGAGGTATAAAGCTTTACAAACTGACCTATTTAGTAACAAAACTGAATACTAAAAGACGTCCCCAAAAAAACCCCGAAAAAAATATAAACTAAAACATAGCTCATTAAAAGAAGAAATGTGCCAAAGGTTCTGTACTATTTTTCATACCCAAACCCTTATCAACATTTAAAACTTTTTACACAACTTAGTAACTGGACACAGGGGAAAGAACTCTTCTTGTTTTGAGTACAAAAAATGAACCTACCAGCACCAGTAAAGCTTACACATTATATTTTAAATATTACAAAAATTATATGTTAGGTTTAAAAAGGGGGTAAAGTATAAGACTGCCTGTCTTTAGAGCACTTTCAGTAGGCCTGATGGAAGTTTCCACTGCTGCTGCTGCCCCCCCCCCCCATACATGAATGGGTCACTGCCTGCACTTCTATAGTCTTGCTGCTGGTCTAATCTTTCTTAAGTGGAGAAGATGAAGAGTGTTCCCCAGAATCTGGGACACTCCACTCAACTTCAGCAACAACATCACCATTTCATAAAGGCTGCACCTTTATATTTAGTCATTTATCTTTATCTACAGTGCCCAGACAGGGGATATTACAGGGTACTTCACAAAAGTGGCATTTCCACCAAGTAGTCTGGTTCAGTTTGGTAAGGTACAGAAAGGAATTATCCGTAAAAAGTTGAGGAAGGTATCAAAATAGTTGAGCTGTACCAGTTTGGTTTCCTTCCTTCTGGGTACCAAATGTACATATCAGACTCTGAAAAGTGTGGCTGGACTCACTGCAGACCATTGATTCGTCAAAGAGTCTTCACTTCCCATGCGACAGCAGTAATGACGACAAATGCAAATCGCACCATGTTTTCCACTTAGCTGAAGAGCTTTTGTCCTTCATTTGCCCAGACTGCATGCCTATCATAAGGCACATTATATCCTGGCCTCTTTAGTGTGTGTATGCATCATATCGTGAGGCTGTGAGAAATGCACATCCCTAATGGTACCAAATGAAGAGGCAAAAGTCTGGTTCTTATTAGCTAGCTGAGCTAAATGATCCAGCATTCCCATCACTCTAGGCGAGCCTGGAAGAAAATTGACTGTGGAAACATGAACAAGATAATGGTATGCTGTTATAAATAGTGCCAAGCTGTACTGAACCAAATCAGACCACTTTGTGGAAACCCATTAAGACACACTGGCTGAAGAAATCAGGCTATGTGTCTGCCATTATTGGGACAACAATCAAAAAATCATCAGCAAATTGTGGCCTCCTCTGCCAATAAAGTGCCCTGTCATTATTACCTGTCATGTTTAGATTTACTACCCAAAACACTGATCTGACCACAATTTTTTCCCTTAATTTGAATAAAAAATGTTTATACAAACAATATTCACACTCTTATTGTACTAAAATAAACATCTTGACCTTCACAAACCTGACCTCTATCTGCCTAAAGGGGGTACAGGTATTTTACACCTGTGCTAACAGGTGTAAAATACCTTGGTGCACTGCAGCAATCATAGTGTGCTGCTGAGGACGGAGGGAGTCTCTGTGCTCTTTAACAGAGCAAACAGATGGCCTGGAGCTTCCATGAAGTGATTGGCTTTGGCACTCTAAGGTCTAACCTGCCTCAGTCTGTCTGCTCTCATCTTTATCCATCTCCTCCATGTCAGAGTTATGCCAGATTGTGTTCAACAATGAAAAATCTTCTACAAATCAAACTTTTAAGTGATTCCAAAAGTACACATGAAATAAAGATACACGTACATTTTGTCACATTATGTTTATCCTTTAATTGCACTTGGGAGCCATCTGCATCTTCCACTGGCCCAATTATGCGCGATGCACCACACTAGTGAGTCCTCCTTCTTTATTTGTCCCTTGTGTCTAACGAAGTCTGTGCTATGTTTACTAATGACCACCCAGACTTTTACTGTATTGACTAACGCATACATCACGTCACTTCATTTACATGAGTTTGCGTTGTTTTCAGGGACAAATAAAAGACTCCGGCATGAGCTCAGAAACACAAGGATCTTGATGAAGCAGCTGCAGATTACATTGAGGCATTTCTTGATGAACCCTTTCAGAAACTCCAGTTTAAGATAAGAACAAAGGGCGTCTCTGTGGCTGAAGGCGCGCTACTTCAGAGGTGCAAATATTATGCAATTCATATTAATTACCACGCAAACACACTCGGTCCCATCCCAGCTGGCTCTCTGAAGAGGCCCCTGTAACTGTATGACAGCTCGTTTCTTTTCAAGGGTGTAATCAAATTAGTCTGGGTGATTATTCAGCCATTTTAGGCATCTTTTCCCCTTTTCCTTTTTGTTACCCGCAGCACGGAGAAAAGACCAATAAAAACACCATTAGGTTTATGCAAATTTAAGCATCCATGCCAAGGACTGTAATGTGGCAGATTGATTACTCAAGGGACCGGAGACGAAGTGTGCACGTGCTGACTATAACTGTGCATGTGTGTCTGAGTGTGTGTGTTTGGGGGGGGGGGCTTGTTGTACACAGATGCCACCATAAAAGCCTCATTCAGTCTGTGTTCCTGGTGGCCCTCACAGTCAGGCATTAATAAAACATTAGTATTGAGTGACTGGGGGCCTCTGCACTCCTCCTCCATGATCCCACAACGACCTTTCCATTTTACAGCAGCTGTCTGGGGATACAGAGAGCCCGCCAAGGACTCCCTCTGTGGCCTCTGACCCCTCCAGGTGGACCCCGTCACACAAAGCTGTGCCCACATCGCATGGATGTCGGTTGAAGCCGTTAAAAATGGAGAATGCTGCTCATGTCCGTGATTATTTCATGCGTGTGTGTGTGTGTGCGTGGGGGGGGGGGGTGTTAGGGAGGGGCTTGAGTGTAGATAGCAGTCATCTTTAGGGATGTTATAGTTTAGTCACTTAAAGCGGAGAGACCGCACTGAACTTTGTGCAGAGATCTCTGGTTACATCCTGTCTGGCATCAACAAGTGGCCAGATTACAGTACAGCAGCCCTGCTAACTAGCTTCAAAACAAGTGGATATGTAATCAAAAGCCTGGCTTGCAACAGTTGGGATTGTTGGTCATAACATCTTAATTTAATTTGTTTGAATGTCTTTGTTTTTAGCTTAAAATTGAATTGCTTCTCATGCCTGCACCATAACAAAAACTAACCATAATGTTTTAACATTCACAAATACTTTTACATCAACTGTGGCTTCTGGTTTGGCTCTCTAGTCTGTGGTCAGTCACATCTGGAGGAAAAGCACGGGGCTACTACTGCAGGAGGTGGTGACAAAAAGAGCAGAGAGGCTGCTAAGCCAATACAGGCCACAGGAAAACAGAAAGCCTGGACCATGAGATGACATTAACAAATCTTTACTAATAGGAATGCAGGCCACACCTTCATTCCTCCCAAATTAGAGGATGGATGGCTGGCTGGCTTTTTAAAGGACAGTCAATGCCAGCAATGTGACTGCCTCTGTGTGTCTGTGTGAGGCAGAGTGGAAAAATCAGTGGTTTCACAACTGCTTAAAAACTCACACTACAACTACTGAATGCTTAAGCAGCTGACTAGGGATTTTTTTTTAGACATGAAAGGTGCAGACTCAGATACTGACAGACAATTATTTTCCTCTTTGACCCAAGCTGAAAGTTGACAACCTCAGGAGCAGAGTATTTTTAGATAGGCGTTAGTCTCGGCTGCCAAACAGCGCAAAATATAGCTTTGCTTCTTCTGGTCTTACTTTCACTCCTCCTCATATCTTCTGTGGGTGTCAATGTGTCCATCTCTGTGTCACTTTGTTGCCCCCTAAATTTTTTCCACGTCTCCTCTCTTGCCCCCTGTTTCAGCTGATAGTTAGTAGCACACCCTCCTTAACATGCTGGAAACCAGAGCCTTTTCCATGTCTGCAGTAATTAAACGTAATGGCAGTCAGCACGGGGGGAGCTGAAAGAGTTCATAAGGATGCTACGCTCTTGATCTTTCATAGCCCGCCTGTCTGTCTCCATCCTGGAAAAGAAAACCTAGGCGACTATGAAGACAGCAGTTTATACCAGCAGCCTCATAACATTAAACCCCTTGCTCCATTATATCCAGCTGTTTACTGTAGACACAAGACACACATAAGCCCATCCCCGCTCACTCACTTCTGCTCAGCTTTACTTTCAAAGTTCTTGGCAGCATCAAAGGAGCTTTTTTTGGACTAATTTTCCTTTATCCCAGTCAGTAAAAAAGTTTTTGCAGTACATGGGAGCAAATATATCCAAATGTGATGTAACTGTCATTCTCAGTAAGTATACAGAGCAATTTATTGTAGTTTTCCTAGTATCAGTGACAGTGATGGCATTTATATTTCTTACAATAAATTACTTCAACCCTCATTTCCAACTTCACTTGTTTTCATACTGTTAACTTGAAACAGGATGGGATGGTCAAGCAGTATAGACGCTTAAACCGTGAGCTCCACCATGCCAATCTCCGCCAAAACTTGAGGAACACAAACAAAAGGACCTGGGTTCTTTGAAAATGAGTAGAGGTCCAACAAAGACAAAGTATAACAGAAACCCAGACATCCAAGGTAAAGAGAGAAAATGCTCGACTACTGAGAAAAACACACTCAAGCCTGAAGCTAGCAACAACACGCCTCTTTACAGAGCAGTCGGGATGGTTTTAGCCAGCAGATTCAAAGAACGCAAAACAAGCTGAAAACTTTCGAGGACATCACATTGCAAATGAGAAATGAATTGACAGAGCTAAAAGGAGGCAGTGACTAGAAACTCGTCAGAATAAACATGGAATATGAGCAGAAAGTGAAAAGTAAGAGGCTCTACTTCTATGAGAATCGGTGCAATATGTGTGGGTTGCGTAATCCAATCTTTTGTTGATATGTGCAACTCTGCACATCTAGATCATTGTTGCTATTGTTCTATTACTAATGTGTTGTTATATGGCAGCGCCATTTTTGCAGCACTCGGAGTCAAGATACATTTCACTAAGGGGAAAATAAAGTGTTTTATTGTATCTTATTGACACACACTGAAAGTCATCAATTCAGTGAAAAACTGAGAAAATGGTACCATAGAAGTGATAATAAAAGAGCAAAAGGCGATGATGGAAAAGCCGGATGACATAGAGGTGAGCTCTAGATGAATCAGCCTTGATTAGAGAAAGTTGCCTTTACCAGTCTAGTTTAAAGCAATGGTTTTACATTTTGTGGGAAAAAAAAATCTTATTTTTGGAAAAAGTTTATAAGAAGATAAACAAAACATGAAGCACTGGCTTGTCTTAGCATTAAGGTTCATAACAACATTGACAGTTTTTTCCCCTATCTAAAGGAGTGAGGATAACCATTACCTCGTCTACAGCTTCTAAGTTAAGCAAAGCTAATTAGCAGCTAGCTGTAGCCTTTTTAGGCAGCAGATATGAAAGATATATCAATCTTCTTATCATGCTGTGTGTGAATGTTGCAAAACTGACCAACACAAGTTAAGCTAAAGACAACTTTGTTTAAACAAAGTGTGTGTTGTCATTAGGGGAAAAGACCTGTTTAACTATTAAAGATCCTATTTAACTTGAGCAGAAAGAAAAAACACCTCAGGAAATATATTTTCACCTCTTATCTTACATGAAGCCGTGAAAACTGCCATCTGTCGATCCTTCAGGCAGAGCAATCCCTCACTGATACGGTATGTAACATTACTGTCAGAAATACTTAATATCTTTGGGGAGATCCTACGCTTAATTTCCCTTTTCTCCCCACCTGAATTTGTGATAGTTGACAAATAGATAGTTGAATCCTGCCCTGATGTTCTTCAGCAGCACATATAAAAGTGAAGCCTGTTTTTTATTCAGCTCTTGTTTGGATGTTAGTTTGAGATTTACATGGTTTATTGAACATAAATTAACAATAAAATGTTTGTTGTATCTTTTATTTGAGGCTTGAGCTCATGGCTTTAAGCTTTCCAATCCCCATGTGTCACATCACCTTTTGCAACAACTATTCAAAGCACTAACTCATAATAAGTTGTCCACGTCGGTCCCAGCAGAGCACCAGCCCCCATGTCTCCCTGGCCCTACAAGCACAGACCTGATCCCTGCCTCTCCAGCTCTCTCCTGTCGGGGACAGAGGTCCTGAGTTGTAGCTTTCGCTCTGTAATTACCGGCACCGCTGACATTCCTCCTGCTCCTTAAACCCAGACTTCACTGTGTTTATCCAACACTCAGCCGTCACAGCAGCTAGATAATGTGTAACTGTAACCACTGGCAACCCTGGAAATAGTGAGGGGATTTTAAAAACTGGCTTGGTCTGGCTCAAACTGACATTCACCTGGGGCTGTTGACTAATATTGCCGTTTGAGTGAGCTTCCAGCTATGTGACAATAAAAGGGACAGTATGTATGACATATATAACTGGCATGTTATTTGTGTCACTGAAGAAGCTACACTTACCGTAGAAACCTCAGAGAGTCAGCGCGTCTCTCTCTATGCTGAAAGGTACTTCCATGTGCTGACGAAGGCAGTAGGAATGAGGGAGTAGGGTACACTGGTCACACTGTCCCAAGAGTCAGAAGATGGATCATAACAGTCCAATGTTTTACACCTCTGAGCTCCAAAGTACCCTCCAACCACATACAGTCTGTTACCCGATGCCACCGCATGGCAGCTGATCCGTTTGGCAGTCACATCACCAAACTTTGACCACTGATACGTCTCGCTGTTGAACCGGTAAGCAGAGCTTGCTGAGAATTCAGTGTCCCCTCCGATCACCACCACATGGTTGCCGACCACAGCCGCTGCAGTGTAGCGCCACAGCTGTGGACAGGCGGCTGGCACGGACCACCGGTTCTGACAAGGGTCAAAGCACTGTACCTTTGGGTATTTGTCTCTGTTTACACTGGTGCCTCCGAAAGCAAAGAGTTTGTTTTTGGCACCAACGACAGCGGCATTGCTCACACCCTCTCTGAGCGGAGCCACCAAGGTCCATTTGTTGGTCTGAGGGTCGTACTGTTCCACCTGTTTGAGTGACACTGATGGAGATGCAGGGAAGGATCCTGCAAGAGAAGTGTGTCCTCCAACAACATACAGCATGTGGTCGAGCTCTGCTGATCCATGTCCAAATCGTGCCACCAACATTGGTGCAGCTTTGGACCACTCGTCATGTAATGTGTCATAGACCCACACGTCTTTGGAGGCCCCGTTTTCAGAGCCACGCCCTCCAGTAACATAAACCTAACAAAAGAGAAAACACATTAAGAATGTATCAATACAACTTTAGTTAAAGATGAAAATATTCTAATCTAATCTAATAAATTTCATGCATACCTTGCAACCAATAGCACAAGCACTGCATTCCTTCCTGGGGCTGGGGATGTCTGTTTTGGGGGTGATCTCCTTGGTCTTGTTGTCAATCATGTAGACTTTATCACACATAAAGGTCTGTCCTCCCAGCAGAAGTAGGGCCTGGTTCACCTTCCTTGGCCGGGCACAGAACCCTGTTACAATTCCGTCATTCTGGAGGATTCTCATTTTGCATCGCACAGCATCTTCCACAATTTCACGACCTACTTTGTGACACATCACCAGCTCCTCTGAAGCGACGTTTTTCAACAGGTACGTCTCAGGAAGCAGCGCCAGGCGAACACACCGCAGCAGTTCGGGCAGCTCGCTGTGCCTACGCTCAATGTCAGCCTTCACCCAGTCAATGACAGCCTCGTACACCAGGCTCTCATCCTCCACCTCCAGCTCTTCGCTGAGGATCAGCTCCTGGACTTTGTCTTTGGGCAGGCTGAGGAAGTCCTCTGTCTTGAAGAGAGTAGCAAAATTCGCCAGACACATCCTCCATGACAGCTCGTACAATCTCTGGCACTGGTGGGCGTCAGACAGCAGCATCATCCCCAAACAGTTTGACTCCAGGAGATTCTTTTCTAGAAACTCTGCTGCTGCGTCCCTGATGTCATGAAACTGAAGCATGTCACCAGCCTCTAGAAGTGACTCTGCGTTCTCCTCATTGATGATGACCCTGGCTGAGTACGCATAATCGAGCAGGAGTTCCAGCACCTCTGGATGGAGAGAGTCATGGAAGTTTACATCAGCGTCACGGCTCTCCCTGAGACCACCGCTGAACATAGCCTCAAAGTACCGGCTACAGGAGGCCAGCACGGCGCGGTGGCAGGGGAACGATCTGTTTCCAGCCTTCAAGACGACATCTGTAAAGACTTTACGTTTGCGAAGCAGGTTGAGCTGCGTCAGCAGGCTGTCTGCATGGGATGTCTTGTGGAACAGCTGGATGTTCATAGAGCCGGAACTGGAGCGAGACTTCCTATTTTCATGGTTGCTGACAGACATCTTGACTTTAACCTGTAGACGGAAATAAAGAATAAAAACACATGAATGACAGTTTGACTGGGCAAGAGATTTCATGAAGGGTGAGTCAACTTTCTTTAGATGTAATGGCTGTAATAAATCCTCCTATTTTAAGATAACAAAATCCACCATGCCAACAGCTGGTGAATGGACAGCTCAGGAATAAAACTCTTATCAGTGCACTGAGGTACAACGGAAATGAACTTTAGACTGTAGAGATGAAAGGAGGTCTGATAAGGAGCACTCCCATTGAAAACGAGTGTGTACTACCTGTTACAGACATTTACACTTGTAAAAAAAATAAAACAGTCCTAGTAAAAGAATCCTCAAATGAGCTCCATGAAGATGCTTTCATGCTCTCTTCAGTGATTAATAACAGAAACAGCACCTAGGTGTGTTGTCCTTTATCACTTCTTTCCACCCCTATAAACATTTCAGGGCTGTGAGTCACCTTCAGCTACAGCAGGAGCCAAGAAATTCCTGTTCGCCTATTCTGCTTCTCAGCTGGCTCAAACAAGATGGTGACAACGGCAAGACTTTCAAGCCCACATAAGATGTGACACCTCAGACCAACTCCTTGAGGGAGAAAAATTATGTAACTACAGTGCAACTGATGAAAAATCAGTTTTCTTTTGATCATGTTTAATACATGTAGACAGGCCTGCAGCTATGGCATGAATTTTGAATAAGAGGAACTTTAATGAATGCTTGAAGGAATTTGCCGCATTACTTTTGAATTTAGGGCTGTAAGCCATGTTACCACAAGGCAATTTCACCATACTAAAACCCTATATGTTAAAGCACAGCAGTCTGCCCACAACTTAAAAACAACCTAATAAATATCGTTAACTTTAAAGCGTTTTAGAGCAGATACGTTAAAGTCGGCTATTTAAATCCTGAAAGAGGGACGGGACTTCCGTGGTGGGACGCAGTGTGAAATCTAATTCGTCTTGCGCAGTAAATGTGAAACTACGGTCAGCACTTTAGCATGCGCTCAACTTTCTTCCCAAGTTAGCAGCAAACACCCAGGCTGCTACAACCAGCCAACATCAAAGGACCCACTGTTACAGCCTGTGGCTAAACTCCTAACACTGCGGAAGCTGGAGAAACCTCCAACAAACACGTACTTTGGCCATCGATACTCTTTGAGGTTTAGGCTTACCTTGGTAGGAGAGACTCCTTTATAGAGGAAACAACTTGTTCCGTTGTTGATATCTGCAAAGTTGTGGTTCAACTTAAAAGAATACGCCGTCAGGTTTCACACTTATATCGTCTCCTCGGTTTTTAGGAAAATGTTGAGCCATTTGTCCGTGTCGAGAGCTTGAAGTAGGATATAAAACAGAGTCAGGAGTTTGAAGCGTTGTCGGTTAGTGGCCACGCAGCCTGCAGAGGAGAGAGGAGCAGAGAAAGAGAGGAGCCAGCAGTAGTGTTCACACAAGCTCCTCCCACCCTCACTGCTATTGTCCAATGAGCTAAAAAAACAACAATTCAGCAAAAGCTTTCTTTATTCTTAATCCAACTCTTGTTTAGTCCTACACATCAACATAAATAGCAGTCAGAAAGACGGCTTAAATCGTTGGCTTTGTGGGGTTCATCTTAGTCATCATGTTAAAGTATCAAATATCAAAAATCAAACCAGTTCAAATCAAGGCAATCTCTCTAGAAAGTCTCTATAGAAAAAAGGAAATATTTCTGCAAAAGTACCAAGCAGGCTGCGAGTTAACCGGGAGGTTCTGTTCAAGATATACTGACTTATATTTACAGTGTCTATTAAAAAATCACACCTTTGGAGCTTTACCCTTTATTGATTTTGTAAATCTATTATGGTCAATATAATTTGATGTTTTTTTTAAACAAAAAACTCTTTAATGTCAAAATAAAGAAAGATTTCTACAAATGAATGTAAATTAAACAAAAATATGCAATGTAAAATAAATGAATAAATATTCACCCCCTTCAAGTCAGTATTTAGTAGAAGCCCCTTTGGCTGTAACCACAGCACTGAGTGTGTGTGGGTAGGTCTCATTCAGACTTGCACATCTGGACACTGCCGCTTTACTCCATTCTTCTTTGCAAAACTGCTCAAGCTCTGTCAGGTTTGCACAGGGATCGGAACATCCCTTTTCAAGTCCTGCCTCAAATTCTCTATTGGATTGAGGTCTGGGCTTTGACTAATTTGACACGTCAGATGTATTTGTTTCACACATCCATCTGGGAAAGCTTCAATGGGAAACGTTTGAGAAAAGGCAGAGGCTTTGAAAAAAACTCAGAGTGTGATTGGCTGAACGTTCTGTCTGTCACATCTCTACGGGCCAATAAGAGCAACAAAAAACGTGATATATCGAGCTGCGCGTGCGCAGCTACTGAGTAGTAACACGAAACATGGCAACTATAGACATGTAAGTACTCGACTTTTGTCATTTTTGAAAAGAAAACAACTCACTGCTGTTCTTTGTTCTTCTTTTAACGAAGAAATGTTGTCAAGTTCTGATTAAACAGGCTCTTTAGCAGCATCCACACTAATCTCTTCCTCCATAACTGCGCCAGCTCTTGCTGCTGCTTGTTTACGTCACGACTCGGCCGTGCCCAAATGTACTGCCCCTCATCACTGATTGGTCCTGTCACTTTCTAACCGGGCCCAAACAGTTCAGATGGGAGCTTTGCAAGATGGATTCGAAAGTGGAAAAAGAAGGAATCAGGCGTATCCATCTGCTTTGCAAGGTTAGGCTTTGACTCGGCCACTCCAGAATGTTACCCTTGTTGTCTTTAAACCTTTTCTTTATAGCTTTTGCCTTATACTTTAGGTTATTGTCTTGCTGGAAAGTAAATGTTCTCCCATGACATAGTTCTCTTGCAGACTGAATAAGATAAGAAGGATTTTCCTATATTTTGTCTTCATTTTACCCTCTACCTTTACAAGCCTACTAGGGCTGACAGCTGAGAAACATCCCCACAGCATGATGCTGACACCGTGCTTCACAGTGGTGATGGCGCGTTTGTGTTGATGGGCAGTGTTTGGTGTCTGTCAAACATAGCGTCTTGTCTGATGGCCAAAAAACACCATTTTGGTCTCATCAGACCAAAGAACTTTCTTCTGCTTGTCCATGGAGTCTCCTTCAGCAAACTCTAGTCCAGATATGATATGAGTTTTCTGCGACATCCCACCCTACAATACGGCTTTGACTGGTTTTTGTATACAGAGTCTCTCCCATCTCAGTTGCTGGAGCTTTTGGTTCCTCTTATGTCTTGGTTGCCTCTCTTACTAGTTTCCGTCTTGCACGGTCACTCACTGTACTTCATATAGGCTCCTTAAAAGCCTATCATTCTATTTTTGAAAAGAAATATTGAGGTTATCATGAGGCTTGCCTAAAAGTTGTCAATTTAAATTAGTTTAAACATGTTAGTGAATCAGGTTATACAGTTACCCATTTAGTTAACCGAGTGATCTAGTCTATATACAAGCTCTGAAAAGCAAGAAATTCAAATAGCCCATTCACACATGGCTCGTGTTCTAGCAGTATTCCTCTAAAGCATGCTTATAGGATCTTTGTGCAAACAGAAAATGATTTTGACTCATCTTGAATATTAAATAGCATTCCTGGCGCCAGGCACCACATAAGCAGCAGTCTGAGGGATCATATGATGGCAGGTTAAAGTCCCTCTGAGGACCATGAGATCAGTCTCAAGCTAAATTCCTGGCATTTTCTGCAGGATTTAAGCTCTTTTGAGTTATCGTGACAAGACTGAGGTCAATTGAGAACCAGCCAAGTCAGTCAGTACATACAAGGAATTTCACAGGCTGCCTGTGTACAAGTCTGTGCATTTTCCAAGTATTTGAAAGTTAGCATTATATGGGGCTATTAGTGAGATCCAAGATAACAAAAAAGGGGAAGGGGGGGCTAGATCTCAAGAAGGACAGAACAGATTCCAGGTTTAAGATTCCTTATTGATGCAAGGAAGGTGTGTGATAAATAGGGATGTACAGATACATCATTGGTATCAGCCATTATTTTGTCGTAGACATCAGCCATCAGCAAATAATGTGGATATGAACCACATGTCAGTTGAAGATATTCATCTGTTGTGGCAAAATGATTTAATGCAGGCATTTAGCACAGCCAATGGCTGATTCAGAGAGGAGATTCATTACTGGGTAGAAGATGTGACCTGTTGGACAAACTGATGTTTCCTGGTCAAGCATGAGAGCAAATGTTGGCATTGTTGGAGTCTTATATCAAAGGAAGTAATGGAAAAAGCATCAGAATCAGCCTTGTGTTTAAATTGTTATTTGGAGAATAGGTATCAGCATTGGCTATGACTTTTGTAATTGTTGCATCTCTAGTTATCAACGGCATCAATTGTGGCCTTTTCTATGCAGGTGTGCCATCTTTAATGCCTTGTTGTTGTGCATGAAGGCCAGTTCTATTTAAGGGCTGTAAAATAAAACAGGAACAGGTAGATTTAAATCACCTTAAAGATGTTATGTGAGGGAAAACTGACTCATAGAAGTCAACACAGAAAAAAGATGATTATCAGATATGCAAAATTGACTGCAGAAGGTAAACATGAATCAGATACAGATCAGATACTCTGAAGATAATAGCTCATTCTAGGTCTCCCCTCCCTCTTAACAGCTGCTTTTAAGATTAAAAGCTGCTAGTGCTCCATTCTTCTGTGTTTGTGTGTTTAAGTGATCGTGTGTGTGTTTTTCACTCAGCATGTCTTTTATCCCACATTTTCTCACCGTGTCCAGTCTCTGACTAGATGACTGAAACATGTCTCAAACATATTTTGTTTCTTTATTTAACATGACGGTTGTCGACTGCTACCTGCTAACAGTTTAGGATGACCTCCATGTCTCAAACACAGTCATGGACACTCCTCATTCTCCTAAATGTTGTTTCTAGATTGATAGACTCCTCTCTTGTCGCTCACATGGCCAAATGCTTTCATATACACAAACATGCTTAATTTAAGAAGATTAGATTAATGCACTCATGATTGTCATCTAGGGTTAATTTATTTTGCTGCACTTTAACCCAACCCTCCCCTCCTCCCCTCTGTGGCCTGAGGCCAAACTGGTCTGAGGACATATGTGTCTGCATGCCTTTGTTTGTGTGTGGCATTGTTTAACTGTTCATTAATAACTGCGAGGAGAGCACCAACCACTAACCAGACATTATTCTTAAATGGTCCCAGCAATGAATCAAGCCTCTCATAGACAGAGGGTCTGTTTAGTCCACTGTAACCGTCACTCCATTGTTGCCTGCAGACTCACTGTACCCCCGTATTTATTCACTCAAGGCAGGTGGTCTCCTCAGTGAGGTCATCCTGTCTGAAATATAAGGAGAGGGGTCCTTAGAGGGGTCATCCACATGGCCGAGCCCCAACACTAAACAATGCGAAGGCTTCTGATGACTTTCTATTTCTGCTGTTGGCTCCTGTTTTTCACTCATAGTTAACCAGGCTGACAAGTACATGGCTTCAGAGTTGTTTAACTATTTCTTTTACATTTACACAGATATGTCGGCTAAATGATTTTAATATTAGCACCAAGAAATGCCAGCGAGAACAAATACCCTACTTTAAATACTCATACCATGAGACTACAGAACTACTGATTAAAACTGCACTCTTGGATGAATATGACTCATTTATAGTTTAATCTGTTTTTTATACAGACAACTGTGATCACAGTGATATTTATGGTTGCAAAACGAATTAACTATTCTTTAGCACTTATGTGACGTCATCCTCTTTTTAACTTATTAATTTCCCTTTTGGCTTCAATTTATTTGCAATTATTTTGTTTATATAATCGTCTCTCTCCATTAAAGTTGATTTTACCTCTTTTGTTTTTGTTTTGTTTTTTTTTTCTTTCATTTACTGCCTTTATTGCATATTTATTTGACTGATTTTATGTTTCTGTTGCCAGTTCCTTTCCCTTTATTTAACTGCTTAAATGGTTTTTATTATCTTGCATTTTATTTCTCTTATCTGATTTAATTTTGTCTACTCTTTTCTTACTGTTTTCATCTCTTCATATTGTTTTATTGATTGTAAACATCTTAAACTAAACCAGACGCTTTGGTCTGAACGCATGTAGCTGGGTTCCTAAGATGTCCCATGATATCTAGGTTCTTATGTCTTGATGTTTGGGCTCTTATGATGTCTGGGTTCAACATTTTGGTCGGGTTTTTTATTTGAGTTCTTCATTGGGGTTTGTGTTGATGTTTGTGTTCTTTGTTTTTTAATGTGTGCATTTGTTTTGTTCTACTATATTTAGGTTTAAGTTCTAATAATAACAGTAATAATAATAATTGTTGTTATTATTGTTATATTATTATTATTGTTATTCTTATTATTTATCTATTTATTATTATAAGTAGTTGAAGTAGTAGTAGCAGTAGTTGCAGATTATGAACCATAAGTTGATTCAGCTTGAAAAGTTCAGTGGAGTTTGTCTCCACCTTGTGGTGAACCTTTGTGCATGCATAGATTTTATGAGACATCTGGAGCTGTTCATTATATTCTAATCAAACCAAACCATTTCATCTGTTTAGTATTTTATATGATATAGATAATATACAACAATGATAAAACAAAGATGACCCCAGACCTGACTCAGAGCTGACACACAGAGTTTTACATTCAGATAAATTCAAATGTTTCAGCTTGTAGTTGGTTTAAAAAACCCAGTGGAGTTTGTCTCCACCTTGTGGCCAACCTGTTTGCATGCAGTAGAGAGATGGCACAACCATATTTATCTCATGTTTCTTCATTTCGTTCATCTTGTTCGTGCAATAGCTCTGTGGTGTCTTTAGCATGTTTTGTCCTGGGCTGTTGATTGTATGATGATTGAGTTGATTGACTTTCACAATGTAAAGTCTTCCAACAGATAAAAGTGAAGTTACCTTAGCATGTCTATGATGTTATGATATCCTCAGAGGATTTCAGCTGTCTGATTGAGATGTATTTAATCCAGCCATCCATCCCCTGATCAACTCATAACCTGTATTTAATGTATTTTACAGCAACAGAGGCATTTGTGTTTTTACATTTAGGCCAAATCAAATGATCTACCTTAGTCTAAGTCTGGTTCTCGCTCAGTTTGTCTCCACCTTGTGGGAAACCCATGTGTGTGTACAGGCTTTTGTTTTTAAGGGAAATATAAATGGGTGGTCTTTACCCATTTATTTTACTCTCATCATAGCATTTGAATTAATGAGAGTTTGTTTATATTCACAGAATGCTTCAGAATCCTCACAAGGAGTTTTTAGGAATTAAAAAAAAAATGTACTCAGAAATTTTTAATGAATTTTGTCAGATTTTCCAGGAATTTATGAGAATTTCACAGAAACTTTCCAGGGAGATTTGCCAGTATTTAAGAGATTTTTCTCTGAATTTTCAGTATAATCTTCTGAAACTTGTCATGGAAGCCTTTCAGGACGTATTTTGGGATTATCCTCAAAGCTTTGTAAACTTTTGATGGAATGATTGGAATCTTCCAATACATTTTCAGAAACCTAGAAAGAGATTTTAATTCAATTTTAATTGTAATTTATTGCAACTGTTTTAGAAATTTTCAGAAGCTTTCTAGAGTATTTGGGAATTTTCACAGAAACGTTTTATATGTTTCCTAGAATTTTCAGGATTTTCCCAGCAGATTTTTGAGTTGTTTTTTTTTTTTTTTTTTGTTAAATTTCTGAAATACAACTAGGACTGTTGGGAAAATGTCTGTGGAATTTTCTAAAATCTGCCTTGGAATGTTTAGAAACTTTCCAAGTAATGGAGATTCTGTATAAAACACACAATACTTGTGCCTTATAAAGAGGATCATTGCTCAGTGAAGAAGTCCCCAATCTGTTACTGTTTGCCTCTACGCGCAGACCGATGGGTAGTAAGAAACCTGCACTTCACCAGGGTTGTCAAGTGGGAACCCTCCTTCATCAGTGTTTCATCCAGTTAGTCTCACGACACCTCCAGAGGGCTGAACAGTGATCTCCAGCGTCCCAGGACCACCCCTCTCCATGCCAGCTCTCACCACCCACAATGCCAACACAGAGACATCATCTTATCTATCTTACCACATGGCCCACACAGCCTCAACAGCATGCCACCTTCAACAGACCCAGGCTCCATACATGCAAGCTCCAGGTAGTGACAATGCCAATACTACCTTCCTTAACACCACTCATGATTGAAGTGCAACAATTATAGAACAAACTAAGCAGAAACTAAGAGCAAAAAAAACAAAAATAAAAAAGAGGGAAAATGAGACAGATTAGAGGGAAAGAGAGAGAGAGAGAGAGAGAGAGAGCAAGCTTAGCAATAGGGTGGGGGAGGCAGAGCTAAGGGTGTGGTACCCTGTGTGGGCGAACACACACCTTGGCCTGGCGTGGCGTTGTGCTCTAGGTTGTTTCGTCAACTTTCATTTTTGCCCAAGCTGGCATTACTCCTCCTCATCCAGATCCCCTGACTGGCCTGAGCTGCGTCATCTGACATCTCCTTAACTGTCTTTCGCAAGTTCTGTCCCCTGCACTCCCAGCTCTCTAAGTAATGAAACGCCTGATCTGGCTACAAACCCTCTACATCCCACTTCTACTGGACGAGTCCTAACTTTCTATCCTTGCTGTTCAGCTTCTGCTCCTAACTCTACATATCTCAGCTTCTTCCTTTCATAGGCTTCCCTATGTTCCCTTCAGGAACACCTAACCAGTCTCCCCCTCCTCTCTCTCAGCCTCAGTCACAAGCCTTATCACTGCCTCCCTTCCACCGCCGTCTGACAACCCCTCTGAACTTGTATCATACTACAACAACACACTCACCTCCTGTCTCAATAATCTGGCCCCCTTAAAACTAAAACTGTTTCTTTCACACGCTCCGTCCCCCGGTACACTCCTGAACTACATAAAATGAAATCATGCAAACGCCAACTAGAAGGACTCCACAGAAAAACCGGTCTAACTGTTCATCTCCAAGTCTACTCAGACTATCTACAACAATACAAGCATGCACTAAACACAGCCCGGTCCAACTACTACTCAAGTTGAATCCACTCTGGTTCCTCCAATCCCAAAGCTCTCTTTTCTACCATCAATAAACTCCTACAACCCAGTGACAATACGTCCTCTTCCTTTACAGTCGACAAATGCAATACCTTCCTCAACTATTTCCAGTCCAAAATTAACAACATCTACAGCAGCTTTGCCACCCTCCCGCCCCCTACCACTCCCACCCCTCCCTCCCTGCCTGCACCCTTCTGTGTCATCACCCAGCCACTGGCTCGGTTCTCCCCCATATCCCCAACTGAACTTTACACCATCTCTTCCAGTTTGAAGAAATCTACTTGCACTTTGGACCCCATTCCTTCAAACCTAATCATAAACTGTCTCCCAGCCATCTCCCCTCTCATTGCCACCATTATCAACTGCCCCCTAAGCTCTGGCTCAGTCCCCCACTCTCTCAAACTTGCCACCGTCACCCCATCCTTAAAAAACCCGGTCTCGACCCTGACTCCATGAGCAATTTCTGGCCAATCTCCAACCTCCCCTTTCTCACAAAAATCCTGGAACGTGTTGTCTCCTCTTAAATAAAATCTCACCGCTCCAATAACAACCTGTACGAACCTTTTCAGTCTGGATTCCGTCATCAACACAGCACCAAAACAGCCCTTATCAAAGTAACAAATGACCTCCTCCCTGCCTCTGACTCTGGACATCTAAACATCCTCATCTTCCTTGACCTCACAGCTGCTTTTGACACTATCAACCACCCCATCCTGCTCTCTCAACTGGAACACTCCCTCAGCATCACCGGCATCGCCCTATCTTGGATCAGATCATATCTCACAGACAGAAAACAATTTGTCCAAATAAATAACTGCTCCTCCTCCACAGCTCCCCTGTCTCAAAGTGTCCCCCAGGGTTTGGTGATTGGTCCCCTCCTTTTTGTCACATGCCTGCTTCCCCTCGGCAACATCATCCGTCTCCATGGCCTCAATTTCCACTGTTATGCAGATGATATTCAACTATACATCTCGACCAGCTCACTTACAACCAGCTCACTTACAACCCTGTCAAACTGCCTAAACAACATAAAATCATGGATGAACACTCTTTCCTTTCACTAAATGACAGTAAATCTGACATCATAACCACTGGCCCTAAATCCATCACTAAGAACATTCAAGATTTCAACCTCACTATCGAAACTCTACCCTCACCCCCTCCTCTCACATCTGCAATCTAGGCATAATTTTTGACAATAACCTCTCCTTTGAACAGCACGTCACTCAACTTACCAAAACCGCCTTTTTTCACCTTAAAAACATCGCCCGTCTCTGCCACTACTCTCTTTTTCTGCTGCTGAAACCTTGATCCATGCTTTTATCACCTCCACACTAGATTATTGTACCAGCATTCTCTACAGCACATCCTCCAAAGTTCTCAGTAAACTTCAGTATATCCAAAACTCTGCTGCACGCCTCCTCACCCATACCAGATCCCGTGATCACATCACCCCCATTCTTCAAAATCTCCACTGGCTCCCTATCCCCTACCAAATTCAATTTAAAATCCTGCTCCTTACCTTCAAAGCCCTTGATGCTCTGGCCCCACCCTACCTCACTGACCTCCTTCACCATCACACTCCCACCCCCCAAGAACCAAGCACCAAACCTGGGGGGACAGAGCTTTCTCCATAGCTGCCCCTTCTCTTTGGAACTCACTCCAGACTTTGTCTGTTTTTATGGTTTGTTTAATGTGATTTTATCTTTTCTGCTTTGTACAGTGTCTTTCAGTTGTATGAAAAGCGCTTTATAAATAAAATGTATTATTATTATTATTAATAATAATAATAATAATAATAATTTTGGGAAATTAGAAGAGATTTTTAAAAAATACTTTACATTTTCCCCTGCATTTAAGTCAACAGGAAAATTGTCTGAAAATTTCAGTGAATTTTAAGGAATTCCTGAAAAGAAATCCATCAGGGACATTCAGTGAATTTTTGCAGGATTTTTAATAATTTTGCTGACTTTTTCACAAATTTCCAGCAGAATTCCAAGCATTTCAGCATTTCAAATTTTTTTTATGTATGTATCAAGCATTTGAAATTGGGGATTTTATTTACAAGAGTATTGTTTAGAGTTTCCTTGTCAGTTTTGTCAGTGATTTTCTGAAAAATTCCAGGTATATTAATGGAAAATTCTTTTGGGCAGTTATAGTGAGACTTAGGATGTAGAAACTTAGACCTTAAGTTTCATTTCACCTACATGCTCTCTGTCATCAACACATATGAACTTTGGCTGCAAGGAAGAATGTAAACATTCTGGCATTTAGTGCCTTAAAACAAATACAAGAGTCAATTAAATCTGGCTTACTCCATCTAATACGATGATTGATAATAATCCACTCATAGCATTTTTGCTGGTCTTCAGTACAAGCCGAGAAACAACCAGCAGGAAAATTCTTCAGTACACCAGCATGAAGCTGCTGTTCTGACAAAGGTCAGAATAAAACCAGTGTCTGAAGGTAATCTTTGACACCACGTCAGTCCCATTTTCCCCCAACCATGATGTCAAAGGTGAGATCTCTACATCACCTCCTCATGAATTCATTTTATCAAACTCTATAAAATGCTCGATGTAAAAAAGTTATCGCTTCTATCAGAGTGGTGTTTTCAGTGTATTGTCCTAAGTATCAGATCAGAAAGATTGCCCTCCTCGGTCCCACCACAAGATGGCTTTTACCATCTTGTGATGTGTTTTTGACATTTTGCAGCATGTTGGACTGATTGATTTTCTGTACTATCCAGATGTCCAGCCTAGATTAGGCTATGTTTGGGATGAGCGCATATGTAACATTGCTCCTGACCAGATCTATCAACTAAGAGCACTAGGCTGAGAAAATGTTAAGATTTTACAACCATGTCCATGACAAAAAAAAAAAGCTGTGTTGACTGACAAATTCTGGGTCTTAATTACAACCTACTAGTAGTAAGTTGTAGTTTAGCTTTGCATGAACATAAAACTCTGACTGACTCTTAACTAGGATTTTCCCCTGTTGTCCTACTGCTGCTCTTTTTCCCATGCTTTTCTTTGTGCCACTCACTCGATGCTAAACGCATGCCTACCCTGGCCCCTGGCTGTGGCTATAGCCCTGACCCGGCCCCAGCTGAGCAGTGCCAAGCTGTCCAGTAGTTAGTTAGTGTCTTTGCGGGCCCGGCTCGGCTCAGCCCGGCCCGGCATGGGTACTAATCCTTAGGCTGTCAGAGGACCCTGCTCTGAACTCATCCTGCAACACAGGAAAACACTCTAATTGGGGGATTTTCTACATCATTAACTCTGATGAGCAGCCATTCTACCCTTCCTCCCTCCCCTCTTCTTCTCCACTCTACCTCTCCCTCTTTCTTTCTCCCACACTGTTCTACTGCTTAATCTTTTTTCCTTTCTCCTTCTTTGACTTTGTCACAAACATTGTCTTTTATTTTGTGCCTTGTTTTCTGGAGGAAGTTGAGTGTGATGTTTGCTCAGAGACAACTTTCACTACTTGTTGATTTCTGTAAACAGAAGTAGTGAAAGTGGTTTGCACTACATGTGTTTTTCAGAACTTACCAAGTCCCAAAATATGGCTGTTGTCAAATTGAAAAACTGTTATAATTGCTAAAAATATTTCACAGAAATTTCCCCTGAGAAAATTTGGGATTTCCCAAGAAGAATGAGGCTCAACTCAGGAAACAGGTTAAAAATCTTGTTTATTCTGAAACAGTTGAAATATATTTTCATTCAAACTATTAATAAAGGCTTTGAAGATTCAAGAAACACTCTCAGAGCTGTAGAAATTCTTAAAATGGTGACTGGATGGTTAAAGATCAAGTTTTCCCTTCAGGAATCATGAACTCAACCGGGGGATGTAATGGTCCTCATGAGAGGTCCAATTCATTCAGTTTAATGCAGCACCTATCACTTCAGAACATCTCAATAAACCACAGTTTTGTTTTATCCATCAGCCTCTCCATATGTCCCCTGTACTTGGGTCCATCCAGGCTTCCATATGTCCAAGAAAGTGATTCACACGCTGACGAGGCCAGCTCGCACGGCGGCACCAGTCCCTTTGTGAACATGTGTTGCAGCGGCTGAGCTGCCGGTCTGCCTCCCTGCCTGGGGGCAATTAGGGATCGGGGCCCTGCAGTCAGAGGCCCCCCTGGGAAGCCCTGATTGATTGGAGTCTCATCTTCCTAACAGGCTGGCACCCTGCCACCAAACCATGGAACAGCAAAGAGGATCGGGAGGGGTAAAAAAAAAAGAAAGAAAGAAAGAAAGAGAGAGAGAGAGAGAGAAAGAGCCCTTATATGACGGAGAGAGAGAGAGAGAGAGAGAGAGAGAGAGAGAGAGAGAGAGAGAGACAGGGCACAAGTGTTAGAGGAAAAGAAAGAAAAATGTCTCTGCCCATGTATGTCAGATGATAACGATTATACTGTAGTAATCTTGGATTGCTCTTTAGACTTAGTGGAGTAAAAAAAAGCAGCGACTGTGTGGGAATGAGTGCACAGGTCAACATGAAAGCACTGTGGAGAAAAATGTGGGAGACATATTCTATCAAACTATATTTATTTTCATAGTCTTAATCTTTTTTTTCAATAAGATGGACATAATGATTCAGACAAAAGCAGTAAAACACTACAGGACGGATAGATCTAAAACATGTAAGAAACAAACAGAAAAATACTCTTCACATTTCACATAAAAAAAACAACTAAAACTGGTCATCTTCTAGTTCATATCTAACCTTTGGCTTTTTCTTGGTCCATAATCACATTTATGTATATCCTAATGGAAATCTTCATGTGAAAGGAAATCCTCATTCGAGGTCCTGGCAGTGTCCAAAAGGGAGGCTAAACATCACTAAACATTACAGAACTACATGAGGATAAGTGACGAGCAGCAGATATAAAAACATGTTTTTTAACCCTCTGGGTGGTGAATTTTCAAATCAAGCCTGGCATTATTTTATTTTTGTTGCTACTGTTTTAAAAATGGATGCATGACTGTTAACACAACTTTCACATCATGTTTACAACATAATACAAAGGGGCAGTTAAAAGGGGAAATTGCTCTCAAAGAAGATATAAAACAAGTTTTTCGAAATTGCACTTTAAATGAAGAAATTGTCTCCTCTTTTTCCACAACAGTAAAAAAGTTAACATGTGTCGTTATCATACAACTAACTTTTCTGCTCTTATTTAGTCAATAAGTGAGATGCAATCTGCTTCTTAAAACATCATAAACCAAATAAAAATGTAATCCTCTGCACTGCTCTTATTCAATACATAGGCTGGTTAAGACAAACAGAGCTGGACTCTATAACAGATGGTAAAGACTGATACTGTGTCACTAATGATTGTAGGAGCTACAATCCATGTTTCTCCTCCTTTGATTGAGACAAAAAAAATCTTCAATGACAAAATGGTTACAAGGGCCTATTTAGTGCAGTCTGCACTTTAGTGCAGTGCCCCCACCCCCAAACCCCCTTCAGTTTCAGACAAAGAGGATACACTTGGATCAATTGTGCCGAACAAAGACTAAACTATGTGGGGTGACGCATCACACAGGGCTCTTTCTGCTGCCCTGCACGTACACGCAGTCACCCAACACTGAGCTGCCAACAGGTCTTCTCCTCCAACAGCCACTCAAGCAAAAAGAGGGTTACTCTGCTCACCAGCCCGTCTTTCTTCCTTTCATACTTCCTTCTTTCCTTTCCTAGGTTCCTCTTTAATCGCCTCGGCACGGATCAGAAAAGGACCGTTATTGTGCAGAACTGTTTTTGGTTTATTCTCAGCTGTGGTCCACTTTGAAGATGCCATCATATCTCTGATTCAAGAAAACTGAACCTCCACACTATCCTTTTTTTCCCTCTCATAATTTCAGCAGGCCTCTCTGATCATCAGCAGGCCTCATCTTCCAGTTTGAACAGTTTATCTGAGCTAAAAAGAAGCCAGTGATGAACAAAGTCAAACTTATATTTAGGAGCTGAACAAACACAGATTAGTTAGATCTGCCTGATTTCTGTAAGAGCTGCTCTCACATTAAACAGAAACTTGACTCTGATCAGCTGACCCATGAAAATGCAGCAATTGGATTAATTAGTAAAACACAAACTTAGTGAAAAAAACTAAAAACAAAGGAGAAATGAACAGCTTCACTGTGGGTGTTTGTCTGACTTGATTGTCAATGATTATTAGAAATGATGAAAATCACCATAAAAGGGGGATTTTCTTTCTTAACGATCTTAAAGGAGCTCTCAAGGGATATTTAAAAATCTCTTCTTTTCACTAAACAATCTGTGAATATGGATCCACATCCCAGTGTGCATCTCCTGCTGTTTTTACTGTATAATGTGGTTGAACAGAGAAGAAATATCCTTGATCCTTTAGTGTAAATTACAATGAAAGCAAGGGTCACAAAGATAGCATTTCTTCTTAAGCAACCAAGGCAGGATTAAACACTTTAAGGGGAGAACAGACGTAAGGTTTAAAAGTTTCACAACTCTGTGGAGTTGAGTTTGTTTTTCGTCCTTGAGATGAGGAAAAATACAAAAAATAGAACGAAAGTCCAAAGAAATGTCTCAGTTTTCACAGTTCAAAAGCATTTCCTTAGCTTTCTGGGTAACAGAAATGTCATTTTCCAGCATTTTAGTCTGTTTGTGTTACCCTGAACAGTTGAAACAGCTTCAAGTCTCCCTTTCCCAGCGTCATTCACATGGGCTGCAATGTTTGTTTCGTCACATGGGTTGCCAGGTCTTGTCCATAGACTGGATGTGTTCCTTTGCTTTCATTCTGAGAGCAGCAATACTGGAGCTGCGCTGGTCCACGTCCTCAAGTGGGTACTTGTCAGGGTATGGTGCAGGACACTGGTAGGGCGGAGGAGCCATACTCTGCATCCCCTGACCCATAGATGGGTGAGGATGAGAGTGAGGGTGAGAATGAGGGTGAGGAGGATGAGGGCTGGAGTTGAGGAAGCTGTGGCTGGGGTAGCTCGGTTGAAGGCCTTGAGACGGACCCATGAAGCCCGGGATGCTGTGGACGGGTGTGGCGCTGGACAGGGGGGAGGACAGCCAGGGGTCCAGGGGGAGGGGGTTGGTCATCGGGCCCATGCTGGAGTGAACGGGTGCCGAGCGGTTGAAGGAGAGCATGGGCGAGTCGTGGAGCTTCATGTTGCTGGCATCCATTTTTTCCTGCCGACGCCATTTAGCTCTTCGGTTTTGAAACCAGACCTGCAGGACAAGATCAACAGAATCAGGAGGAGTGATGAGTAAAAGCAACTCGGTCTTTGTAGGGTCACATACAGGAGCTGTTTGGAAGCTCTGGGTTTGCTTTGCTCAGCTTATCTTGTGTCGGAGTAACTGGTAACCAGAAAATGAGGACAGCAACTGTCCTCCAAAACAACAACCCCAGGCACACATTAGGGTTTGTGTAAAATGCCTTCATACTACATGGCAAAATATAAAAATATTATTCATATTATTAGAAACTAAAAAATATATCTAATAGTAATTTTGAAGGACAGTTGTAGTTTGAGCTTTTTGTGCATGACCCTCAGTTGTTTTATTACCAAAAAGATTGGTTAGATATGTTTGAACTCCTGAGTGCAATGACTACTCTATATGGTGACCACTGTTTGTCTTTAATGTGTGAAAGAAGAGACCAGTATTGGATCAAAACCTACACTGAAAACACATAACATTGTTGCATATAGCTGTGATAGACTTTAGTTTCATATTGCAGGTAAATTGATCATTTTTTCTGCTTTTCCAAAGTCTGAGCTTGAAGTTTATGTTGAGAATCAAAGCTGCGGAAATGTACTAACCAGACTGTTTCTGCAGCGTGCTTCTACACCAACCCTCGTTTAAGGCGTTAAAAACAAAAATAATCGATCTTTATGCTGATGGTCCTTCTGGCTTTTATAGTCCATGAGCATACATCAGCGATGGGTGCCAGGATAACTCACTAGGTAGAGTGGGCACCCATATACAGAGGCTACTGTTCTGGTCACAGATTTAAATCCCAATCTTGAAAATGTTTGGTGCATATCTGTACCCACTCTTTCCCCATGTTTCCTGTCTCTCTCTTTAGCTGTCCTGTCTAATTAAGGCAAAAAGAGCCCCAAAAAATCTTTTAAAAAACCCCATCAATATTGATTACAGTCTGTTTTATAACCAGATCAAAAGTCCTCACAGGAGCTCTCGGTCACAAGACTACAACTAAATTAGTTCCCTAACTCACTGAGGAAACTTCAAATCAATGCTAAAGGTATATGGATATGGCTAAAAAAGAAATCTGCACATTTACTTTAAATTGTGTCTTTTTTGCAAAGAGATTCATAATTTTTTTACAATGTATTCTTTTGCACTGAACTTTTATATCAACTGGAAAATCTTTAAAACACCATTTTTTTTTCTAATCTTGGCTGAGATTAGTGCAGAGTTTGCATGTTCTCCCCATGCATGCATGGGCTCTCTCTGGGTGCTCCAGCTTTCTCTAATTGGCCGTAGGTGTGAGTGTGCCTGGGTGTCTGTATCTATATATCAGCCCTGCGATTGACAGGTGACCAGTCCACGGTGTACTCTGCCTTCCAATGACAGCCCCCCTTCGACCAAGGACAGGCGGCATAGAAAATGGATGGATGGCTCTAAATACTGGCAGTAAATATCAACCTTAATCAGCTATTAATATCAACCCGAATCAGCTGTAAATATCTGCCTATATTGGCTGAAACATCAGCCTTAATCAGCTGTAAATATTGGCTGAAATATCAACCTTAATCAGCTATTAATATCAACCCTAATCAGCTATAAATATTGGCTGAAATATCAACCTTAATCAGCTATTAATATCAACCTTAATCAGCTGTAAATATCTGCCTATATTGGCTGAAATATCAGCCTTAATCAGCTGTAAATATTGGCTGAAATATCAACCTTAATCAGCTATTAATATCAACCTTAATCAGCTATTAATATCAACCTTAATCAGCTATTAATATCAACCTTAATCAGCTGTAAATATCTGCCTATATTGGCTGAAATATCAGCCTTAATCAGCTGTAAATATTGGCTGAAATATCAACCTTAATCAGCTATTAATATCAACCTTAATCAGCTGTAAATATTGGCCATATGTATAAATAAGTCAGTGTTTTGGTAGGACCAACAGCCCTCTGTCAGTTTAAGTCTATTTCTTTGCTCATCTTCATTTCCCAAACTTTAAAGTGTGTTTTAAAGACAGAATTTTTTAGGTCAGAACTAAATTCATATATCCACATAATATTGGCTTAGATGATTTTCTAAATATAGCCATATTGGATATTTGCAAAAATACAATACCATGCATCCTAATTGGCAAAGTGGTTATTTTAACAGTGTGGTATACGAATCATGTTTGTTAAAATGTCCACTAAAATCTCCTAACCCTTGATACTAAGCTAAAGACAAAACAGCTTTAAGAAAACCATCAGTTTAACTCCCAAGACAAGCTGACACATGACAGTGCACTAAATAGGAAGGAGTATTTGACAACATTTGTTTGGAGTCATGACACTTGTCTTGGGGCTCTTCCTACCTGAACTCGGACTTCTGGAAGGTTGACCTTCATAGCGAGCTCCTCACGGCTGTACACGTCCGGGTAGTGGGACTTCTCAAAGGCACGCTCCAGCTCGTGCAGCTGGTAGGTAGTGAAGGTGGTGCGGTTGCGTCTGTGCTTTTTCTTGGGCTGATCGTCTTTGCACGACTCTGGTGACTTGCCTTCATCACTCTCTACGCTCTTCCTCAGTTCACTCAGCTCCTCGTCACACTTGTTTGTGAATAAGCTGGTGTCTGTTCAGTATACAAGAGAAATGAATCAGGGTATACATACACATTCTTTTTACATTTTTGATAGAAAATTCAGATGAAACCGCATGAATGAAAGATTACAAGAAAGAACCAAGCAGAATGGTGAGTTCAGATGAAGAATGGAGCTCCCTCTTTCCAGTAGAGCAGACATTAGTTTGACACCTCCAACAATAGGCTACTGTAGGTCAGTGAAGCAAGCAATCCCCTGAACTTTCTATGAAGCTCAAAAACATTCCTAATCGGATTTAGGGAGGTTGTTTCCAGTGTTTATCTTCTCAAAATGTAAAGTGCTCTCTAAAAGATGTTAGGAAACATCATCATTTCCTGTTTTTACACACTGATCTGTAAATCACGTCAAATACATGCTCTACTAAAGTGATGTCATCTTATTAATAGTCTTCTTAACTAGGGACTAAAACTATAAAACTGATTCTAGATATTGTGCATTAGTGTATTTGTCTGTAGCTAAAGCAGGGCCCATATAAAACCTGAAAATGTCCACATCCTGTCAACATTTATTACACCAGCCACTGGCAGCAGTTTTACTGCAGCTGTCACTCCTCATCATTTATTTCTCTTTTCCTCCTCTGCACTCTAATATCCCATTCACAGTATCTTTATTCAACACTTCTGTTTCCATAAAATCGCTAGAGATCAGAATTAAGTCTTTGACAAAACCAAGGGAAGCCTGTTGAACGGATCAGTCTAACCAGCAGGTAACCGAATCAGCAAAGATCAATCAGATCAGTTGCTGTGGTGGAGCAGCTCAGAGTCTAAAAGTTTCTGTCTGCAGGAGCAGACCTGGATCACCCCATACTTACAGGTTGTTTGGTCTATGTTTTCAATCACAGAAGGTAGATTAGTTGGACGTCAAAACACTCTAGCAGTAGATGTACATTTTTTGATATATGAAATTATTTGGTAATAATGTGGGACCAAAATTCAACTCGAATTTGATAGACACTAGCACAAATGATTAAATCTAGAGAAAACCTTGTCTTTCAGTATAATCAAAATAATTTTACAATACATGGTCCGAAAAAAAGTTCTTAACAGACTTTTTTTTTTTTTAAATAACACAATCACATTTACTTTTATCTTATGTAGAAGTAGGTAAATATTGAACCTTTTATACAGAAGTAGTTGTGATGTATTTTTACACAGTTGCAGTTCTGTTTTTTGGTACATCTTAAATGGTTTTGATAGCTTCTGTGGTCATATTTTGTGAAACATTTTGTGGTATCACCCTGTAAAAGGTGCAACACTAAATATACTTTTTCCAAATTTTGCTGAAAGTTGTCCAAAAGAGTGAAAAATTGCACTTTACACCTACTTATCTTGTTTCAGTCAGCTTGGGGGCAGCAGAAATAAGTTGCAATCAAATCATTAGCGTTAGCCACCGTAGCATTGTTTTTAATATGTAGAACATGCCAGTTAACAATTAATTATTTACACAACCATGCATGCTTGATGGTTGGAGCATAGTTTTTGTGGGTCTCAAAATGACATGAGTGACATGATGTTTGGGTTAAATACAGATGTGTTTAAAGGTATTACTTTTTTTATTTCAGTACTTATGATGAAAGAAAACTTATTAGAAAAAGCAACAATAGCATAACCTTGCAAAGCAGATGGACTGATCAGATTCCATGTCTGTCATCAGGCAGACCCATCTTGCAAAGCTCCAATCTGAAACAACTGTGCTAGGTCTGAGAATGGACCTGACCAATCAGCAGCATTTGAGGAGAACGCGGCAGTAAGCTTGTAGCAATGGCTGCCGCCAGTGTAGCAATTAGCTTGGCTGTAGCTATAGTCTAGTGGCAGTTTTATCAGAATTGAACCACATTTCTTTACTCAAAGAACCACACTGAAAGCTCTTCATGGCAGAAGAGATGTTTTTGCTCTTCTCCCGACCTGTTTCAGCATGAGTTTGCCATAGTAACAGGCAAGGTTTTAGTCGTACTCTCAGGCAGTCTATACAATGGCTGCTGGTAGATCCATTAGCTGGGATGTAGCTACTGTGGTAGTTTTATCAGAACTGGGCTGCATTTCTTTATCAAACCAAGAGCAAACAACCACACTGAAAGCTTTTTTTTCACAGAAGTGTTTTTGAACTTCTCCTGACCAGCATCAGCATGAGTATTATCCACTAACAAGCTCCACCATTCATAAACTACGACAGCACTTCTCCTTCCCAAACACATGGTATGGGAGGTTTCCCAGATGAATGTGAGATATATCCCATGCAATGGAAATATGACATTGCCTATCTGGTTTGATGTTAACAATAGCATTTATAAGAGCTGCTTTTGTGCCACCAAGTGGATGTTAGACCATTTTAGTTCTTTTGAGCCAGTGTTAATTTTGGCAGCTATTTTTATTTTTAGTCTTAGATGTAGTCTTTAAATGAAATGCATTTTAGTGTCAGTCACATTTTAGTCATTTCTATCTTTTTTAGTTTTAGTCTAGTTTTAGTCAACGAAAACTCAAAACATTTTAGTCTAGTTTTAGTCCATTAAAAGTCCTCACATTTTAGTCTTTTCTTTCAGTCCAAGCATTTATTTTCATGCCTAAATCTGGTACCGAGTCATCGTAGTGTGTTCTATGCACCCTGCCAAACCTGGGGTCCCTGCTTTCTACAGCTGAGAGGCAGAATAGCTACAGCTGCATTGTTTTTTGACGGATTTACCCACAGTGGAGAAATATCACAGATTTTGAATGTGAAACTACATTATATTTTAGTCTAGTTTTAGTCATCTTAACGAAAACTAAACTTAGTTTTTGTCATTTTTAGTCATCACAGATCTATTTTGTCAGTCTTAGTCTAGTTTTTGTCATGGACAAAGTTTATCATTTTAAATATCTAAGATGTCACCCCACGGTTCATCTCTCTACACTGGCTTCCAGTTGCAGCTCACATCAAATTCAAAACTTCACCCATTGTTTACAAAGCCATTATTAAAAAACTGCTCCTGCTTACCTGGAATCCCCTCATCCAGGTCTACTCACCCTCTAGCCTGCTGTACTCAGCCAGTGAAAGGTGCTTGGTACTTCCATCACATTAAGGCCCTAAGTCAACACTAGCTTGACTCTTCTCCTCTGTTGTCCCAGAATGGTGGAAAGAATTACCCAACTTCATTTGATCTGCAGAGTTCCTTTTTTTACTTTCAAGAGAAAGCTAAAGAACCATACAATGGTGCACTGAGCTAGACTCTTCTCCCCTGTTGTCCCCTGTGGTAGAATTAATCTCCCAGGACAGTTGGCTTGCACTGTCCCACTATACTTCTAACAACTGTATGCCCAGCTCTTTGTGAACAACCCAGCACTTGGTACTTTGGTGTGATTTATGTTGGAGAAGACAAGGCAATTGATAATTATAATGAGATGCCTTATGTTGATGATTTGTTGTTTCTTTGCTGATGTTTATAGTTTTAGGAAAACACACACACACACAAAATAATATTTATGCTTCTATACACCATGTGCATTGTCTTTTGCACTACATGTGTCCAATTAGACTTGAAGCACTTTGTGGCACTTACTGCTGTTGTGTCCTCCTGTCTAGATCTTTGCTTGTGTTGTACTTGTTCTTAGATGTACGGCACTTTGGACAAAATTGTCTGCTAAATGACACTGTGACATTGTTAGAGTCGTTCCAAATCAGAGTGAAATGATGGACACTCTGCACGCTCAATGAACACCATTTTGATGATAAAGCAGATCTGGTACCATTAGCATGCTAGCTAACATGCTTCTCACAATGGCGTAACATTTCAATCAAGCATAAGGCATTTAAGGTAAAATAATTTCATGTTCTTTAGGGGAATAATGTTTAAATAAAATGCAAGATAAACATATGTAATACTGGGTTAAAATACCTGTTAATTTTTGATGATAACCACCTATAGTCTGTTTGCAATTTGCCTTCAAAAAAGAAGTAGTAATGGATGTACTGCACTGAGGTACACTGTGGTTAAGTTTAAATAACAGAAGTATGGGATGTGGAACACACTAATATATTCAAATCTCCATTATTTTCATAATTTTTAGAAATTAAACTATGTTAGAGTTTTTGCATGTTTGTTAACCGACCCAAACATTTTTTCTTTTTACAATTTTAATAGCCTTCTTACTTCTTCTGTTAAAAGCATAAAAAAGTAAATGTGAGTCTGTACGTATGGCAGAGACATGTTAATGGAGATAAAGGAGGGGGTCATTGTGGTCTTTCAACTGACAAACGGGAGCAGAAGCGAAGGCAGCACAGGGTTTTTAGGGGTTCATTTATCCACCTCTCATTAAGCAGCTATGACAAAGGCCAGGCTCGGACAAAGGCAGAGGTCAGGTCTGGTTCAGTGACCAGCTCTGGGCCTGTCAGACCATCACAGCCGCTGGTCTGAAGGCTGCCCACTGTTTATCAGCCGGCAGAACGTCTCAGCACAGAGAGGGGAGGGGGTTCGACTGACACCAAACACAGAAAAGTTGCTCATCCAGGGGGAAACTGGGCTGACTTCACAGGATAGTTACACACAATGGAGTGATGTCATTAGTGTTGATGTACGTTAATCAAAGGGAACTAATGCCCCACACACACACACACACACACACACACATTTTCCTCCACAGGATACATCCAAATGTCATTTGATTCTTTCTGCCCCAGAACAAAATCATCAAAATCATCAACCACCTGCCTGATCCTGTATGTGAAAATAGCTCCAGATTAAACGTGATGAATTTGACTCTGAGGAGCGGACGATAACAATAACACCCGAATGAACTACTGTAAAATCTAATCTGCACAGAAGAGAAGATTAGGGGAATTCCACAAGGGGATGGGATTGGGTTTGGGGACATAAAGCCCCTGCACCATCTTGTTCTGTGTTTTATCTCTCAATCTCAGCCTACTCTGTTAATGCAGGAGACTTTACGTGACAACAGTAGGAGTCATAAATCAGAGAAAAATGCTGCACACAAAGATGTGATCCTCTGGTGCTACAATTTTGTAATTTTGTATTATTTATAAGCTTACTTGACTTGAAGATGAGGGTTTTGAGATTATGTCAACACTTCATCTACTCACAGTTTTAGATGTGACACTGACCCTATATAAGGCCTCATTATTGTAGTTTTTCATACATCGGTCCACAGCCCAACAGTAAGTAAGCAGTAAATCTGAAAGTCTTAAAAGTATGTCTTTGCATGATTACCGTGAAGGTCATTTTTTTGTCATATACTTCAGAAAGTTGAACAAGTGTGTCTTTTTAGTACATGATGTGCCTTTATGTACAGTCCTTATGAAAAAATTCAAACATAGTCAGACTTTGAAGCTTTTCCTCAGATGAGAGGCTCATTTCGGCTCTTGAACATGGTTTATCTTATTATCACGACAGACACTTTGTTGGGAGATAAATATCTTTATGATCAGTGTAAAGTAAGATTTATTCTGTGTGCTGAAGAGCATCAATATCATGACTTCAGTGTAGATGACTCAACTCTCCTCTATTAAGATATTTGAACTCTGAATCCAGAGCTTACATTCAAGACCACAAGCATGTGCAGATTAATTTAAAAAGAGACTCTGGGGTACAAAGTGTTATTAAGTTAGAGGCCAGCATGCCATCCATGTCTTACAACTGGACTCACCATGATACTGCTGCTGCTGCTGCTCCGCGGCCCCATTTCTCAACGAGGAAAGGTGCCCGCTGTAGGTCGGGTGTGATTGGGGCTCTTGCTGCTTCCCAGGCTCTGCCAGGCCTTCTATGTCCACTTTGTGGGGCCGCGGGGCCCCGGCAGGGCTGAGCAGGGGGTCCTGGTCTTTGCTGAAACCTAGAATGACATCAATGCTGTGGACGCGGCCCCCTGCAGTGATGCCCCCACCTTTTCCCATCTCATGGAAGTTGCTGGGTGAGAGGCAGCTGTCGTCCACCATGCTCATGGTATCCAGTGATAAATGCATTCGAGCGTCTGGGCACTGAGGAGCCAGAAGAGATGAAAAAGTTGGAGAGCAGGACTAAAGGTGCACGACAGGTCAGAGATTGCATGGGGACTGTCCCCATGTCTCTATACATTTAAACAAGCTTTTCCTCTGCAGAGAACCAGAGTCCAGTCGATCCCACAGCAAGAGAAGCTACAGTGCATAGAGGAGAGTGGGCTGAGGGAAACTTTTTAAAAGAAAGATTACAGCTAATGGGCAAATAACGTTCATTACTTTCATGAATAATCTGAAATTATCAATTAACATCAGACTGTCTCTGATTTAAGAACAAAAGAGAACACTCCTCTTGAAAACTAAAACTTATACTTGACACCCTGTCAAAACAGAAGCCTAATATAAACCAGAGCATACACAGAAACCATTTACTTTACATACTGTAAACTCATGAAGCATAAAAGTACAATTTGATAAGCATAAATAAAGCAAAGTACCATCCCTAACTCTACACAGTAACTTCATTAAACAGTGCTAATCATTGATAAAGTAGAGCATGCCGCTTGAGAACAACTGAGGTTTATGTTCAATGGAAAATTTGTTGGGAAAGAAGACATGAAGCAAATCAGTTTTAATGAATATATAATGTTACTAGAAAGGTAAATCTGTTTCTACATCTCAAGACATGTAAAAGAGCAGATTTCAGTGTGGGCTGAAAAAAAACAAGTTTTTACAGTAGCAAGGCTTGCCTGTGTAGTGCACAGTGAACCCACTTCTGTCTTTTTGGACCAACACATCTTTATTTGCCAAACAAGTCACAAAAAATGAAGCTTAGTGTCTCTGAAAAGCATGACAACAATGCAAAAAGAACATAATGAAGCTCACCTTTTGGAGTTTATGTGTTTAAGTGTAAAAGTTGCCGATGCCAGTGCTCCACCTGTTCCTCGAAAACTTCACTCTTCCCAAACCCACAGTGTTCTCCGCTCGCAATCACTCAGCCGTCTCTGCCTTCCTCTCATCTCTTTCTAAATGATGCCTCTGTGCAACAAAAAGTCACGACAGATAACTCAGAAAACTGTCCAATAAAGTGCAACTAAACCAAGCAACCTTGTGGGGAAAAAAAAAGGGTTTAGCTGCAACGATCAACCGCCATGCGCTGCGGCTCAGAGAGGAGAGTGGAAGAGGAGAAAGACAGAGAGGGAGAGGTGGACGTAGCTGAGGGAGCGTAGGAGGTGAAACAAGGGGATTAGGAGAGGGTTATTAATTGGAATCCTTCCCCTTTAAGAGTGATTGGCAGCTGTTTTCTGCCCAAGTAATTGTTTTAAATGACATTTCTATTCAGGCCCACGGTAGGAGGCCCATGCTAATGAAGCCCAGACAGGACTTTCTTTCATAAATTTATTGTTTTAAAGACAAAAGACAAGCTGAAAGTTTTCACTGGGTTCATCAACATAACCCCGTTATTATCTGGAATTATACATGGAAAAAAGAAACTATGATTATGATGATTATACAAATATATTCAGAACTAACACCAGCACTGACAATAGTTACATAAAACAAATAAATACATGTTTTTAACATTAATTTTATATTAAAAAGCTATTCAATAATAAATATCAACATTGATTTCCAATCATCCCATTCCATCACTCTGAACTTATTCATTAAAAATATCTAACTTTATCAGAAGTCAATTTTTGGGAATTCCCTCAGTGTGATCGGTCTTTGTTAAATCTTTGTCTAAAGGTATTTTTGTGTAAGTTTATGCATTCATTATAAACATAGAAAAAGAGATAAACATGAAGCCCAATACCCCTGCAGCTTTTTATCATATTAAAAGGTGCTGACTTTCCAAGGTTTTTCTTAATTTCCAAGTCTTTTGTAGAACATTTACTGTGAAAGGTAAATGTTTACAGCTATTTCATTATAATACACTGTAAAAAGAGAACTGGAGTAAAACTTAAAAAAATTGCATTTTTATGCTCGCATTGATAGTGGAGGACTGTAAATAGAATTGGAAACAGGGGTGAGAGAGTGGGGAAGAGAAATAAAGGAAAGGCCTGAGCTGCCTGCGTACAAGTGGCGCAACCTAACCACAAGGCCATCTGCACCCCATATTCAGTTAGTTTCAATGATGGCGATAAACTGCTGTGATTAAAATCATACATCAAAACTGCAGCCAACAGAAATGCTTTATGGAGCAGATTTGTGACAGAAAGCAACATGCCACTGTTAATCCCTGTTAATAGTTTAAGACAAACTAAAACAAACAGTGCTTTCCTGGATATCATTCTCAGGGTTCAAATTAAACCAAAACAATGCACTGACACAATAAAATCAATAAAACTGAGTTGAGCTTGCTTTAAAGAATGTGTTCTTCATTCATAAAAACAAAAACAGGCCTCCAAGACTGTTAAATCAGCCATTATATCATAATTAGGGCTGACAGATGATTAGACTTTTCTTTATCATGATTAATCTCAGATTCTATGTGATTAGACTCCTCCTTTTGTTGCATTATAAAACTCAATTTTTTTTTTAACTGTTTTTGTTTGATTTTAATTTTTGTCCTGTCTTAAACTAAGAGCGAGTGACTTCCTGTTTGGATACATACCTGTTTTATTTTGAAAGAAAAAGGGGTATTTGAGTAAAGACTATGACATGAACTTAACCATGGAAAAAAGAACTAATGTATTAAAAAGGAAATAAGGCAAAGGTAAACGGGTGGTGTAGATGACCTTTGACTCGTCTGTTGAGATGTCTACGATTTTTTAAACTGAAATGAGACATTAAGGGGCAGGAGTGGACTTTTTTAACATCATTGTGGCTGCTGGACGACGATACAGCAGCTTAACTGAAGTTTGCTAAAAGTAACAATAAAGCATGTGATTAATGCGACAATGAAAAATTTAACGCACCAATGATGGACCTTCATTAATTACCATTAATGGGTTAATGCTGACTGCCCTAATAATGCTTTAAAAGATAAGGAAATTTTGTCTGTGACACTAACCAATAAGAGTTAAGCCAATGTACAATAGTAAAGTCTTGTTTTTAAAGCTTTTAAATTGATGCACTCTTGGAGAAACCACCATACTGTTACCTATGCTGAGGATGATGTAATAGGACACATTCAATGGCACACTGAGGTTCATGGCAGCTCCCCAGAAAGTAAAAAAAAAAAAAAAAATGAGCAAAGCCAGAAGATTGTGCAGCAATACCCATACTTGTTGAGTTCTTTTGGTGGCATTTTCTTGCCTTTGACCATTAAATATCACATGATAAGAAACAGACTCCTCAAGACTGATTTTGGGTTATTGTGAACAAGAAATAAACTCCTACACTAATACAAAATCTTTTCCGTATAATCACAATTTCCATTAATTTTGGGGATGATTATTCTTGGTGTACTGGAGTCTGTGTCTGCTTGCAAACCTGCATCAATAGTGGCTGTAGAGATCAGAGCTGACCTCAGCTTAGTGTCACTGAAATCCGCCATGACACTGAAGACGCTAAAGAGATTTCCTGTGACATCACACATATCTACCGTTAAAGAAGCATCTTATATCATACAGCTGACACAAATAAATACAAAAATAAGAATGACAATATAGTTTTATAGTTTTCATGTCCAGAGTAAAGGCTTTAAATCATTTAATGCCATAAAAGAATAGTAGAGTAAATTATTCAAGTCAAGGAATCCTTGATGTGGTATTTGAGTCTTCCCTTGAGTTTCTAAGACCAAGAAGAGAGCTGAAACAAGTGAGCTAAATGCACAGACCAACTTTAAATTTCTGCTTACTAATGTCCATGTAAGGGCCATGTTGCATAAATGCATTCAGAGGTAAATCCTTGGCCTAAAAATAAAGAAAAGCTTAAAGTTCACCTCATTCCAGTCATGTATTCTTCCTCACGTACACTTGTGTCAGTTTTTCTACATCTGTTTCCCAATGATTGAAATAAGTGTGGTTACAATGATAATAATGTGAGCCTAGACATGTACTACAACTAAGGTACTGCAGCGATTGCTTTAATACTTTAAGCTTGTTATACAATTAATATATCAATTTTTAAACTTTAAAGTATATTCAAAGTTCTCAAGGAAACCCCAAACTCTTAGGACAGAGCATGCACAGAGAAAGCTACAATTCTAAGAAAGTTTTCATAAAAATATGCAAAAATCATCAGTGAAATTTTGACCTGATAGAAAGAGGCAATCATTAAATAAGAGAGAGATAATTTATGGCCAATTAGTGGCATAGTTATCATGAAGCTTATTACTTTGGAGAATTCATTATTGACGTTTTAATACAGTTTTAAATACCAATACATCATATATGGAGGCATCCCACAATGAAGCATGCATCATCCAGGTCTCCATCTGATAGACTGCTGTGTAGCTCAGTGACATGATTTTCCTTAATTCCCAAAGGAGTCACAACTCTGAGCTGAAAAGTACTCTCCCTGCCAACAAGTAATGGCGGTTGAAGGGTCTCAATTAACATGTCAGGATCTTGTTAAAACATTTTTGTCCTTCCATTGTTTCTCTGTTTTGCTAATTGAGCATAAATTGGTTAAGCAGGAGCAGTGTAGTTATCAAGCTTCTTAGTTTTATCAGATGACAATGTAAGTCCCTCTGATCCTATTAGAGGTAAAAGCAGCTAACGTGTAAATGCGCAGTGTCAGCTTACTGCAGGAAGTGGAGGGAGGCGGGTTGGGGGGGTGGAGAGGCAGAGGGAAAAGGGGAAAGCAAGGGTGAGATGGTGGTGTGACAGGGAAAGCAAATTCATGTGATTCTCTGTCATGCAAAATCGCACACATGCACACACTCAAATGCACTCTAATTGGACGGCGCTGCAGAGCTCTATCAGTAAAGGACCGAAACACAAAAACTGTACGAGCCCTGAATTATATATTTTGCTTAGGATAAGGGATAAGGGAATTTATTTGGATTAAAAAGAACTACTTCTTGACTGGGACAGCTCTACAAACATATTTTTGGTATTTATCCAGTCCTCCTCCAGTTCAAAAATGTTTTCTCCACCCTGAATGAGGTCAGACCAATAATAACTGTACCTCTCAAAAAGAAGCAAGGGGTTTAGAGCTATTAGGCCAAGATGGAAGCAGCTGATACAGAGCTATATGAACCACACATTCGTTCACCAAACACTGAAATGCCACATATTGCTTACTAAACCATATGATACATAACACCTGTGTTTAATCTTGAAACAAAAGCCATACAGCTGAATATTGTAACCTACAACTACATCAAGAGTCGCTAACACTCAAAAATAACTGCACTTCAAGCATCAATAAGGTAATAGTAAATCATTTGTTAGTACTTAGCTCATCATCTTTAGAGCATCAGCCATTATTTATATTTCTTTTACATATTTTTTTTTTGCTGATGCGTCAAAGAAGCTTTATAGCTGTGTTTATAAATGACATCAATTGTTAATAATGCTTTATAAATGATGAGTTCAGTATTTTCTAATGCTTTCCTAACGATGTACTAATGCTTAACAATGTGTACTAATTATAAAGCTCAAAGTGCCAATGGTCTGATCAGCTGGAGCACCAAGCTTGTGCAGAAGCAACAAAATCTGCTGATTAAAATTCCCAGCAGGAAAAATAAACATGTTTGCAGCCTGGTAATGTAAAAAAAAAAAACCAGACACAACTGTACATGGGTAAGTTGTAAAATAAAAAATCATTCATTCAGTGAAACTCTTCAGCTGCACAATCACAAGCAAACTTGCAGGAAAATGTAGCAGTTGGCAAAGTGTCCTTTAACACTGGTTAAAATTGGCACCATACAGACCAGCAATGTTCAGATAAGCAACAGATGTGTTTCAGCAAAGAGCCCTGATGAGTACTGCAGACAGTGGTAGACTCAGGATGTTTCAGAGGCAGGGGCAAAAATAATAAAAAGGACACTTTCAGTGGGGCACCAGCACACAAAAAATGTCATCATGTTTTATATTTTGTGATTATACCCAGAATCCCAGTAACAGGATCTTTTGCACTGGGCCCTCATTGTTCTCCTCGGTGTAATTCCTCTTTTAACCAGCAACAGGGAGAGCTTTCAGGAGGACTATCAGTTAACACTATCATTGATTGGAGTCGGTGAACTAACCAAATCCAATAAAGGACAAGGCAGATCTGCTAATGTTATTATTACTTTTATATTAACTCTGTTATAGCTTACCTGGTGCTGTAGACCTACCTACCTCCTCTCTTTAGGTCTTCAGCTCTGGCTAAGCTATAACAACACAAACATATGTTGTGAGCTAATTATATCCTGTCCTCAAAGCACCTCTTGGTTAAGTAACCAACTGTTTCTGCCAACTGTTGCCGTGGCCTGCTATAGGTTGGATCACTCGAATTTACTGTTATTTATACACTTGGGATTTTTCCTTTCCCCTGTTGCCAGCATCAGCAGCATCACTCTAGCTAATTCAGTTTCAGTGATGTTGGCTGATGAGGCAGTTTTTGTTGCAGTCTCCGCCAGGAAACTTAGATCCACCATAACGCTTTAAGTAAAGGAGTACTTCAAGCCTAAATAATTTATAATTTTGGAATATTTATGTCTTTCAAACAAAGCAAATAAATTATTTTTATTTTATTTTAACTTTACCGTTCAACTTGACCTTAAGGGATTTTTTTCAGAATTTATTTAAATGTCTTTGATGGCAGACCGTGATTAAAAATGCATTCTTGGAAAAGTTTCCCCTACACTAGCAAAAGGTCACTGATCAAAAAAAGGGTAATCCCAAGATATTTATTGTATTTTACTTTCACGCTATTAATATTTCTATACTGTTCACAAAATCAACAACTTTGATTAAGTATTGTTACAAATGTATAATTAAAAAGTTTTTATTGTTAACATGGTTAAAAGTGAAAAAAAATGTTTTTTTACTGTAGTTTTATAGCTTATTATCCTTTCAGCCAGAAGTTCTCAGCCTTTTTTCCGAGGTGTCCCCCATCTGTACCTTATAACTGCTGAAACCCCCATGACCCACATGAAAGAAAAAATAGAAGCCATGCTGACAAAAATCAACATAGATTTTAACTGTTTGATGAACAAAACCCAAAAAAATAGATCTACACGTTATTTTACTAAAAGGCCTATGAAAAAGCTACTTCACAAGTCCTTTATTATGACTTAAGTTCACATGTGCGAATCAAAATTTGACAACCTCAGAGCAGATGAAGCCCTTGTGTCTTTAACTGAATTCAGAAAATAAAAAAAAATACCAAAATATTTTTTTTATCATTGGGAAGTATAAAAAGCGATGAACAATGTAATTTACCACTAACATGAGTTCATTTTAATCAACTGATTGGACACAATAATTAACAGATCTATCCTAAAATGCAGGGAAATGAAGGAGAGCTTATTCCTGGCGGTAAAGCTATCAAGACAAAAAACAAGAGTGTGTACAAAGTAATAAATAACACTGTCGCTGTCAGGGTTTAGGAAAGTTACCTGTGGAGTATTTTAGAGATCGATGATTGATCCAAAACTGTTAAATACTTTCTTTTAATGATATGTGCAATGTCAATGTCACTGATTCTTTTGAATGTGTAGCATTTGCAGATGACACACACTTATTTTGTTTTGGTTTGAATTTAAAATAACTTTTGTGTAGTGTTAAAGGGAGCTTGAGAGTCTCTTAACTTTGTTTGATGTAAATAAACTGTTGTTTTAAAGCTTTGTCATGTTTTCACTGAAAGAGTTTTTGAAAGCAAGCTTCTTGTGGTTGTGACTGACCATAAATCAGCATGGGAATTAAAGGAAAAACGTCAGTAGCAGTTCTGACTAATCCAGAAATGCATAAAATCTTATAGCCTTATATGTGATCTGCTAATCTCCTATTGTTCCTTATATATCTTGCTGGGTAGAATTGTGGGGATCTACCTTTAAAACAACTACAAATCCAATAGTTGTTCAGCAAAAATGAGCAAACGTATTATCAATAATGCTCACACACATCATTTTCATTTTATGAAGTCATGTTTCAGTTCCAAATAATGCAAAGTATGTTCGATACAAAAATGAAGACAGTCCCTGACTCTGTAAAAAAGTTATTTTCAATTCAGGAGAGCCAATATGATGAGAGGTGTTTGTAAGTTTACAGTTCAAAAAAACTGAAAACGTATTAAAAGGAGATTTCTGTTGTCGGCATTATTTGCTGGTAGCTTTATATGTTAAGAATGTAGGATTGGCTCAGTCACTATTAAAAACATTCGGTAGTAACTACTCATCTTCACCTTGTGATATTAAAAATGTATTTTTTACTGTTCCCTTATTTCCTTTTTAATCCATAACATGATCCTTTCATGCCATAATCCTAGAAATACCCAGAGTTCCTTTTCTTTATCATTAAAGGTCTTTATCCAAACAGAAGTGACTTTCTCTTAGTTTAAGACTGTACAAAAATCCAAACTGAAACAAAAACATTTAAATGGAAATCAGTGGAATTTCAAAAAGTGACAAAAAAAAATTAATCACAAAATTTGAAGATTAATCACAATCAAAAACTTTATTCGGTTGACAGCTGTGTGAAGTCAAATGTGGACTCCAAGATGTAAGATGACAGTAACCAATGAGGTGCTTGTGAATAATTCCATCAGATAAAACCAGAAAAAGATGTTCAACTTTTAAAAAGAAAAAATCTGGAAAAAAATAGCTTTTTTATATGATAATCAAGTTTTTATGTCAAATCTTAAATCTAGGATCAAACTCTTTTAAATCAGTATGACGTGATAAAAGTATAACACTGTTGATATATCATGAAGTACAAGCTCCAATAAAATCAAACGACCTAGAATCATAAACCTAACCCAGGTAACTTAAAAGGTTTTATCTCTGTTTCATGTTCACACAGAAGTGTGAGTAAATGTATCTGGACTAACTCTCATAGAGCCAGAAGGATTACATCCATGTTTCAAAGAAACCCACCTGAGCACAAACCATATGTTCAGCTTTGTGAGGTGGGGGTTTTACGAGAGAGGTCATGAGCAGGTTCTGGAATGATACAGTTTTCTAGGAAGAGCACCTTACACCTAATACCTGCACTGCCAGAGCGGGCCAGACTGCTGCTCTCCCCTTGGCCTTAGACCTTCTGATGTGATCACGATCGACTTAAACTTAACCAACTTAACCACTTAACCCATTAGCAGCCAGTTTAGTTCATCCCTACTCACACTGCTGCACGTTCAGAAACTGGCGGGTGCCACATTGGCTGACTGGAAGAGACTTTGTTAGAAAGAGAGCTATTAAACATGCTCTTAGAAAGACATCTATGGTATTTCTATTTGAATTAATATCTAGTAGAAGAGCAATTACTTCCTTTTGTTTTTTTTTGTTTTTGTTTTTTTTTTGTAATGTAATCCAGCAAAAAAGGATATAGGACATGACATAAGACAACGACATTGAAATAAATGTTAAACCTCTACTTTAACTTGGTGATATTTACTGCCACATTTTAACAAACAACCATAACTGGATGATAGTCAGCTGAACAATTCCTCTGATTGGTTTGTCTCATTAAATTCTTACTTTGTGCATGGAAAAACCAAAGAAAAAGGTCAAGAGTTAATTTTTTACAGCAATGCCGGCATCCACCTAGCAAGTCACGGTAGGCAACTGGTATTGATACCATTCCCTAGTAGGAAGGTTTGATACCAGACCAGACTGAAAGCAAAAAAATCTCCAGAACAAGCAGAATTTAAGGATTGCTTTCAAAAAGACCTGGAAAGAAGCACAAGGAGTAATGTCTCCTGGTGTCTACAGGATGAAGATGTAGAATTAAACCAAAGAGTTTACAACCAGTTATCAAATATGGGCTAAAAGTCACATCAAACATGTCGATGTCAAAATAACATGAAAGTCTTTCTGTCTTACCACATATGAACTTATTGAATGTTTTTGTTTTCCCTCTTTTGAGGAACTGCTTAAATCAACAGCTGACAGGTCATTGTCTCAGTGTCAAGCTGCTGCTTCAGCTGATAAGCTCTTCAAGAGCTAAAGTCGTGGCCAAATATACTCACTAAAGGAAAAACTAAATCTGGGATACACTAGCATAGCAACAGAATTTTACCCATTTTTAACATGGTGAAGGCAGGAAGGAAAACCCCAGAAGGTCAGAGAAATTATCAAGCACTCATGACTTACTTTACACAGGGATTCAAGGACCTATTGAAATCAAATATTTAACAAAAACAAAACATTAAGGCTGGGAGTCAAAGTCAGTGAGTCACTATGGAAGTATGACTGGAGCAGGATGTTTCAACAGAGGCTTGCTTCAAATCTTGCCCAGGCCATTCAAGGTATTACAGCTAAAAATTCCCCTGCAGCCACGAAAGAGTTTCCCTCAAGGCCAAAATTATAAAGGATGTTAAAGGTGTGATGCCAAGGGCAATATAAATAAAGTCTAGAGATATTTATCAGACGATAAACTACAAGCAAGTCTTCCCCCTCTGGTTGTTACCAATTTCCCATCAGTCAGTTCTCAATACTTTGAATCCAGTCCGCCCACTGAGGACAGCAGCCTAGCATGAAACCATTACCACTAGGCTATGGGTGCCCTTTATTTTGATTTTCAGATTTAGACATCACGGACACCTTGAGCCCAGAAGGCCGAGCAGTTAGGTTGCACTAGGGATGTGCAGTTAAACGGTTAAATTGGTTTATCAAATCATCTGGTGGGACATTTACGAGTCAGTGAAACTAATTACCTATCACTTTGAAAGTTTTTTAAGTAATAAATGGAAATAAAGTGGCATGTAGGCTTTCGAGGGTTGAACTCAAGTATAACTACTCAACTGAAGTGAAAAGAAGCCACATATCAAAGCACGATGTTAATCTGCAAGAGGAATGAAGGCTGGCGGCGCTAGCTGCTAATGTTAGCCACCCTGTGCACAATATCAGGCTCACATTACACCCGCTAACAGAACAACCCCGTGAGGAATTTGACTGTTTTGTAAGTTCTTTCTCCTCTTTAGACTATTAGTTGAGTGAAATTTAAATGAGCTTTTAGCCGAATGGGAAAATAGATGGTTGCACACCATATACAGAGGCTTAGTCCTCCAAGAGTGGCCAGGGTCTCTCCCCAGTTTCTGACTCCTACCCCTCAAATAAAGGCACAGAAGCACCAAAATAAAACCTTTAAAAGAGAAAGAAGTTAAAGACATCTACCTGAAAAGTGTTAAAAATACATTCTGACAAACAGCATGACAACAACTTAACATATTTACAGAAAGAAACGTTTTATTTGATAAGGCATAACTCATCCTCTATTAAAAACAGCAAATCCTATATCTTTTTTTTTAAACATGTGGTTCCCTTATAAAACCTTGTGCAGAAAAATCACTGCTCATCCCTTTAGAGAAAAACAGAGCAGATTGAACAAATCATCAACCGCCTTACACTGTGTCATAACAAGAGATGGAGGATCAAGCCTCAATTTGGGGTCAGTCTCCCGAGACAGAGACAAATACCAGGCTTACATATACTTAACACAAATGACATCTTTAATTTGGTGATATGACGTGACTGCAGCACCAAAAAAGAAGAGCTTATTTTGAATCAAATATGTATTAGTCCCCTTAGAAAACAACTTTAAATGCTGTTAAATTAAAAGCACATTAAATTCACATATTGTGAGGTAAGTGATACACAGATTTCAATAAATACAATGTGTTTGAGTCACTGTAAAACAATCATCTGCAGGCATAATCCTTTTTCCCTTAAGATTAGGAAATCTGAAAACATTTTGTACCTGACAATATCCTGGAAGTTCCCAGGAGGACATTGTATAACAAAAAGTCACTCCTAAAACTAAAAATCAAATAAAGAGGAAAGACAGGGTACTACAAAGTGTTTTCCATGGATTTAGTCTTACACAACCAATGAAAAATTCATCAATCAGTCAATCAATCAAAATCTGCCCCGCGTTTGCTGACCAGTAAGTTGACATTAAAGTGTCAAAAATTTATGAAGCTAACTTTCTTAAAGTATATCAATCCAGTGTTCCCCCTATCATTCTATTAGGGGGGCGCCCCGCCCCCTTAAACGTCGAGTCAATTTTATTTAATTGTATTTTCTATATAGCGCCAGATCACAACAGGAGTCATTTAAGCACATTTTTCCTATAGAACAGGTCTATACCCGGCCCATTTATTAAATAAATGTAATAGCTTTATGTTATTTATCTTGTTTACATGAATGTATTTAATTTCTGCTCGTTCCCTCTGACTCCATGACATGAGCTGAGCGAACCTACACGTGCACTGACCAGAGAGCCCCACTCCCTCCTCCCCGTGTCAGAGCTGGGGTCTAATGTTGCTGGGATGCTTTGACTCAGTATCATAACAGAGAGTTCTCCAATGCAACTGATTTATCCACTAAAGTTGTCAATGAACCGATGCCCCGCTTGTTTTACATTTGAGATAGTTAAACGAGTGCTGGATTTCGGCGCGAGATTTCTGCAATTGCGCACAATTTTTTTTTAAATTCTCGCAAAAAGTCTGCCACTTGTGATACAGAAAAAGTCCTGCAATCCCTCGTGTACCACACTGTAAACTGACAAACCAGTGGAAAACGTGCTAAAATCAGCGAGGGCTGAGCTCATTTCCGCACCAACTAAACTAAACTCCCTCTTGATCTTCTCACCACAGCAGGCAGAAAAACGCCCGGTCCCTCACAGGCGTGTGTGGGCAGATGAGCAGTGAATATCGGAGGGGATCAATTCCTATACAGACTGACGATCATTTTAACATTCAATCATCAGAGATCAATAAACTGGAGGACGATCCCTTTTGTCTTTTTATTCCTCGTGTGCATGTTTCTCATGGCGCCTGACACTATTGGCGATATTTATGACCGTTATTTACGCCCTTAAATAAACCTCGTCCAAATGCAGATTACAAGAGAAACTCTTCAACCTTTATAAACCTAGGAGTATCGACAAAAGGTCACACAGGCATAGAGACAACAGGAGTAGACAGAGGCATGCAATGTGTGTGAATAGTAATAGTGAAAAAAGAGAAAATGAGTAGATAAAGTCAGTGGAGACAAACAATCATCATAAAGAACATTTATCAAAATACATTCTACCTATTTTAAATATATTATATGTTACAATCAACGGTTTCCTAAATAACTCCTAATAACCCCCCCCCCTGCAAAGCCAAAGTTAACCTTTGACGTCTGGCCTTCATAAAAGTCAAAGGGTCTTCTGTGCTGTGGGAGATTTAGCAGAAAGCTTGTGGTGTATGAGCAGCAAATGAAACCCTCCAAATCTTCTCTGCACACAAGCAAAATGCCTCTGAGTATTTAAATAAAGTCTTTGCTCACTGTATACATGCAATAAAATCTAGTATTTTTCATATTAAGCTGTGTCTATGGCATAATGCTGAGCATTATTACTGGGATACAATCAGATTTGGTTCCAGTGATTAAATTCAAGAAACTATTATTCTTTATTTCCTTGATGCTCAACAGTAAAATTTAAGCAGCAACAGGAATGTGTGTCTCGAGTTTATTCTTAATGTACAACAGTGGCCTTGCTCAGTGGGCAATAATGGAGATTGATGTTTTAGAGCAAGTAAGTGATACACTGGGCTCTGGCTCATAGATGATGATAATTAGTTGGATAAATCTGTCCTTAGTTTTTATAGTTGTTATCGCCTCTAATGTAATTGTGAAGCTGTAAACATGATTTTTTTACCACTGATGGGATACTCATGCATGTTGTCAGCAGACTGCACAAACAGCATCTGTACATTGTGGTGTGGGTCTGTTTCAGATGTTTAAGAGACTTAAAATACCATTGAATTATGTACTTCTGTTGTAGAAGATAAAGTCAGAAGGTCTTGTGTAAGTCATTGGGATTTATTTGGGGCTCAGCGCACTGAAGTCAGGGAAAGACTGGCCTATACAGCAGCCTGCAAGGCATCTTGTCTCTTCCACGGGGTATCATTGTTAAAGGCAAATTAATACAACTATGTTTAGACAAATATACTAAGAGTGAACTAACACTCAGCCTCGTTGCCCTGTCCCATGCTGAAACAAAACTGTCTCCCCTCTCTTGTCCCCACCTTGATCCCCACTGCGCCAAGCTCAACCAGGTTTGTCTTACAATGGAGAAATACATCGAGAAAATGACTGCAACTTTTCACTCATTATTTTGTTTGGAGTTGTTTTGGTCCAGTATGGCCCTTTAGCACTCTATATGTTTAAAAAATACAGAAGTTATCATTTGAAGTGGATAACAACATTTCATCAAAGTTGTCCTAAGACAAGAATGGGTATTGTTCATAATTCATGTATAACATGTAAGTCTACAATTAATCAATGTTTTCATCAATGGAATTTCATGCCTCATCACTTTTGGTGGTGCCCAGACATAATTGTTTGTCACAAGGTGTGAAGTGGCTTCTCACACATTCATGAAGACAAGAGTGCAACCAAAAATTGTTGGTTGTTCAGAACTTCTGTGATTTACCTGAAGGCACAATGGACTGGAAACGCCTCTTGCACATTATTGGTTGCAGTGCAGCATTATACAGCCTTTGGAGTGCCTCAAGGAGGCAAGACAGTGGTCACAATGGTAATGAAGTGGTTTTGGATAATCTGTTGAGGGATGGCTTGCCATTCCTCCAGCAATGCTGTTTGCAACTCCACACGGGTTCTTGGAGGGACCTGACATGCTAGCAATCTTGACTGTAGCTGCTCCAAAATGTGTTCAATAGGGTTCAAGCCGGTTGACCGGGCTGGCCACTCCATCCTTGAGATGCCATCTTTCTCCAAGAATTCCGTCACCAGCCTTGCTTGTTGTGGGCGGGTCTTGTCAGCATGAATTCTTGCCACATTGCACCAGCATATGGTCGCAAAAGTGGTGTAAGGATTTCAACCCTATACCTTTGGCCTGTCAGGCTACCATTTTAGATGGTGAAAAGCTCTGTCCTTCCACCCATGGAGATGCCTCCCCAGACCATGACCACTGATCTGCCAAAACTGTCATGCTGTACAACATTTTGTGGCAAATTTTTCTCCCCAGGGCAATGCCAGACCCTCCTACGCCTGTCCAAGAAGTTCATGCAGAACCTGGACTCATCTGTGAAGAGCACTGTACCCCACTTACTCAGTGTCTACCTGCAGTGTTCTGTGGCCCACTGCAGATGTGCCAGTTTGTGTGCTCTGGAAAGAGGCACCCTCACAGCCGGTCTTCTGTGTCCCAAGCCATCTTCATGAAGTCGTCTCCTAACAGTCTGGGGTGGACACCTGCGTCCCTTTAACCCCCTGAAGGTCATTTCGCAGGCTGACTGCAGGCAAGAAACGATTTCTGCAGGCACAATGCCTCCGACTCACACTACCAAACCTTCCAAACCTGTTTAGGCCCTGGAAGTGACACTTTGAGAGGTCCCCACTGCGTCTTCAACTTCATGCTGATTAATCCCTCTTTGCAGCACTCCAATTGTTGAGGTCAACATCCTGCAATCTCACTAAACGTGGCATTTTCAGTGCTTTCTGACCTCAACTGAAGGTTTCAGAGCATTAAATAGTGACCAGTTCTCAATTGAGGTCACCACTGTTGACAGGTCAATTGGTACCTATTGACAAACAATTATGTCTGGAGATCATCAAAAGCCATTAAGGATGAAATTTCATCGATGAAAAAACTGACTAATGACAGACTCTCATGTTATGCATTAAATGTGAAAAACACACATTTTGGTTTAAGGAAAACTTTGATGAAACGTTTTCATCCACTTCAAATGTTAACTTCTGTATTTGGCAGAAACAGTCCGCAATTACATGTTGCGTCCACATGTGCACACTGTGTCACAGTCCATCTCCTCCATCTGTGCAAGGGCCAAAAAAGTGTACTGTGTTTAGGAATGGGATGGAGCGTGAGGCAGCGTCAGTATCAGCAGGTCCCTCTCCTCTCGTTTTTTTTTTTTTCAATTTTTTTTTTTTAATTTGTTGTTTTCATGACCATCCTAGCAGTGTGAACCTATAACAGCCTGTTAGTAAAGCACAAAGGGTGTGAGAGTGTGGCACAGATTGTAAGAAAAGGAAAGAAGAAAAGAAGGATAGAGGAATCTTGAGGTCAGGGAAGAGTGGCCATCATTATATGTTGTGTTCACTGACGTTAATCCACAAATCCGGATCCTTCTGTCTTTAAGTCCATAAGAACATTGATGCAGCAGGTCCTTTTGTGTGATGTGCACCAAAAAAAGTGGTGTTTACAGTGTTTTTTGTTGCACTTTGTCCCACCATTTTGAATCTGAGAGTCCATATCAAGATCAGCATCAAGATCCGGACCTGACCCCCTCCCGACACTCAGATCCCTGGTCCAGGCTGAGTTTACCTGTCTCTCGTTCAAGTTTTTCTCTCAGTTTGTGGAAAGCAGGTCTTCTGCGTGGCTCCTGCTCCCAGCACATCCTCATCAGGGTGTAAACACCAGGGGGGCAGTCGTCTGGAGCCTCCATGCGATAGCCCTCCTCCACCTTCTCCTTCACCTCGTTAAGAGACTGTGAAAGACAGAGAGAGGAGTGAGGGTGGAGGCAGGATTAAAGGGGCAAAAGTGCAAAGTGTGGTGACACTAGTTTGTTGTGTAAAGAGATAAATGATGGCCTACAGGTGTATTAAATATTTGAAACATTTTTAGTTCAGTTATACATTAAGGAGTTACTACTTAATAAAAACATTGAACCTTAAATTATTGTATTTCATTCACACATTTGTGAAAGTCTCAATGGCTCAATTTATGTCATTTATTTTCCCTTGCAAAGGGAAGCCAAAAACAAGCTGCTGCTTGCATAACATAAAATGTGACCTGATATAGTGGGACGTCCTAGGATTTATGGCATTCTCCGTTTGACATACAAGGGAACAAACGAAATATTCTTCTAGCAGAATAGATAGCTATGTTCAAATTTGGACATTTGAATGTAGTCTTGGACTCTCTGTTAGCTCTCTCTGCCAGTGGAAAACTAATTACCAGGCCCACATAAATTAGTCTGCGTATGTGTTAAATAGGCTGTAATTAGGATGTAATCATCTGTATTTAAACCGATGCCACCCAATGAAAAGTGCAAAAGACAAATTCAAGCCTTGAAGCAGGGCTAATTATCTGTCCGATTAATGCTGCCTGATCCTCCTGTCCTCACTGAACCATCAACCAAGACACAAATCACCTCACAGAAGATTACCTGTGAGAGTCTGCTGTTACATCTCGAGCTGTGTTTAAGTAGCCTACTTTCTGCTCTCAGACAGTGTCGTCGTCGTAGTGTCACCGTGATCCGGCTTCTGATGACGTCAAACTCTGTTACAACAGACACCCACCTGATCTGATGTGGACACGTATGACACAGTGTACCTTCCTCCTATAAAGTAGATTAACTAATTACTTAGAACAATAAGTTTATTCCTATTCTTCCTATCACAATGTGCATCAACAGGAGATATTCTTTGAGCCTACGCTCTCTGCTAAATCTCTTCAGGAGTGACGTATGATGTCAGTGATTAAGGTGGTTTCCTGCTCAGACACACTGAGTCGTTTCAGATATGATGACTCTGACCACCGAACCTGGCAGCTTTCCACTCTGCCATCCGCTACAGACACAGACCATGACATGCCATGGAAACAGAGTTTCGTAACCAGCTTGAAACTCTTTCCTCTTGATTTCAGGAGAGTCTAGAGAGTCAGGAGAATTCCTTCTCAGTTTCTCTTGCAGATTTCTTACAAGGTGCCCTTTCTCCAACTCAGTTTTACTTTTACTCACAAACTAGATAAAGGGCTGCAATTTCTCTCTGAAAGTCAGACTGTTATAATCTTATGTGCTTAAAATTATTCACAAAAATTATTCAACAATTTTTGTTTCAACATTTCATTTGTATCAACTAACATACTTTTTTAATAGTTAAATTAAGAGGTCCTGGTAGGTAAATTGTTTTTTATTAAGTTAGCCAAACTCCCATCCTTGCTCCCAGTGTTCATACAAAATGAAATATTTCCTAACTGAGACTTCATGTTTAACTGACTGACATCAGAGAGAGATATTGGCTTCCTTTTCTAATAAAATCCTCTCTTACTCTATACTTTTTAACCTTTTATCTTTATTAAATCAGATATCTGGAGAGAGACAGCTCTTTGACTTTTCTTTTCTTTTCACACCTGCTAACTAATCCCAACCCTGTTTATTTATCTTACTGTTGTTTTTACTCTCTTTTACATACACACCTCTTTGTTCTACACTCATAAAACCAAATACACATTAAAAACACGTTCATATAACAGAGAAATGCAGTGCTGATAAATACCATCTTTGGGTAAGGCTGACGACCATAAGAGAAGATCTCCCACAGAAGAACACCGTAGCTCCAAATATCTGACTTTGTGGAGAACTTCTGCATGATAGAAGCAAATTTATAGAGATATAAATGTATATAAATGCAAGTTTATAAATACATTTATTCATTAAGTTCTAATGAGGAGTATACATTTTTTTCACAGTGTATACTTTAAAATTAGGGCTGTCAGACAATTAAAATTTTTGATTGTGATTCATCTCTGAATTTCTGTGGTTAATTGGATAGATCTCATCTTTTTTGTCACATTTTGAGACTCCCCTTTTTGCAAACTGTTTTAGTTTCCGCTCTGTCTTAAACAAAGGGTAACTGGCTTCCTGTCTGGACACAGACTTGCTTTTACTTTGAAAGAAAATAGTTAAGTTTGGGTAGATTGAATATTATGACAGGAACATTTAATGGCTTGAAAAGGTAAATAAAAGGGACAATAAAGTATGCAACTAATTGATATAACAAGAAGACTTATGATGCACCTTAACTCTTAGATGGATTGAAATAATTTTTTACACTCAGGGGGTTTGTGACCAAAAAAGATAGGATACATAAATTACAATTAAATAATATACATTAATATTTTTCTCCAACTTCTTGTGCATTAATTTGTTTTATCAAGATAGGACCTGATCATGAACACCAGGGGGTTTAACCCCTTTAGATGCCAGTGAAAATGCAAAACCTGGATATTTCTCTAATGTAAAAATGCATATTGGGATTTTACAGCTTCGAATATGTTAATAATGTGCAACAAATTTGATTGTATTCATTTCTTTATGCTGACTCTTACATTTTTATACTCTGGGTGTTCATGGCCAAAATTTAATGCCATAGATAAATATAATATTTTACATACTACATGCATATTGCATTTCCTGAAGTAGATTTTTACAGCCTTGAATATATTAATAATGACCAACAACCTTGGTTTCATCAATTATTATTTTTAAAACTGTAAGATTTTGGAGAATTATTATGATGTGCCTCCAGAGGAAACAAAGAAAAAGCATGCTATTTTCCCTCATGCTAAATATGGAAAAATGGCTGACATTTTGTGACAACCAGGAGAAACTGCTAAAATGAAGTACTGACTCCAGAATAAAGGCCTTTAATCATAAAATTCCCGTTTTTTTTTCTTTATTTACTGTGATAGCCAGAGGATCAAAAATTTTGGTTTTAATGTGTTTCAATTGGTATTTTCTGTCAAAAAACACCCTGAGTGTATACATAAAGTGTGCAGAGCTTATTATTGATCCGTTACAGGTTCTGAGAATTCAAATGAGAAACAACTTACCTTCCAAAATCTATGTTGTTAGCATTACATTACTTATAATAATCAAAAAAATGACCACACAAAAATGATAAAAAGGCTTCAACACCCTGAAGGGGTAAATTAAATGTGATGAATGTATTAATACTGACAGCCCTAAAAATAGGTTCAAATGTTGTTTAAACACTATTATTCTGATATCGAGGTCAATTAAGGGTGTCAGTGAAGAAAGTCTGTTTGAGTAATTAGCCAGAATTATAGAGTAATACCAGTGATCATGTAAAAGAACAGGACAGGATGTAGAGACTACAAGGGTAGACGTATCATAGAAACCACAAAGGAAAGTAACAGTATCTCTTCACACCAACCTCTTTCTTCAGAGCTTCAGGGGCGGTCCATTTCACAGGCAGTTTGACATTATCAGACGCCTTTGAGTCCAACTTTGTCAAACCAAAGTCACTGACTTTGGCCACGCTGTCGTCAGAGACCAACACGTTACGAGCTGCCAAGTCTCTGTGCACCAACTTCTTTGATTCCAGGTACTCCATCCCCTCACACACATCACTGGAAACATGCACATTAACCCACACAAACATATTTGATTATTGACTGTAAGCTGTTGAACAAAGTTAAAATTAAATTTTGTTTCAGTTTTGAACTCACAGAGCAAAGCGTAGGAGCTTAACAGAGCTTACGACTGAACGTCCCCTCGTCCTGAGAAAGTTAACAAGGTTTCCCTGCCACCCAAAAAAAAAAAAAACATATATATATATATATATATATACAATAAAACACAACACAGTGAGTATGGGGTAACTTTCTGATAGATCTAAATTCACCATGATCTTAATTTGGTCATATATTATTGAGGGCCTAAATCAGGTTTTTTTTGGCTTTTAAAACAATCAACTGTGATAAACACACTTGAGGCCCAGCAAACACAATGAGCTCCTGCAGTTTTGCCCAATGTCATTAAGCGGGAGAGGAAGGAATACTGTGACTCTTTAAAGCTGCATTGCCATCATTTACATAGCATTGCATCATTTGCTTCTTGTAGTGGCAACAGGTTATTCTGGGTAAGAGGTTTTACCCTGGTATTGAATTAAGAAAAGTAGTAGAAAATACATTTATTAAGTTAAAAAGACTTAAAATTTGAGGTCACACAGTTGAATGTGTTGGCAAAAGAAACACAGTAAAACATCTTTCTCCTTCTTTTGGCACTAACACCTTCAACTGCCAAAATAAGATAAAATGCAGGTTTCAGAGATTTAGCTGCAGAGTTTCTTCACAGCTGTATAGGATACTCTTCATCAAGGGATTTCCACCAGCCACTAACATGATTTAAAATCCTTGTTTTGTTTTGCAAACTATGAGGGATTTCAGCCTTAATTTGTGACTAAATGAGATGTGTTATATGTTTGGATTGTAAAATCTTGTTGCTGGCTGCCATTGAGATGATGTTTCCTGTACCTTAGTCATGAGCTCTGTGACGATATGAAGCCCTTTGTGGAGAGCAACACCCAACAATCGTACCAGATTTTTATGCTGCAGCTTCCTAGAAGGAGTGAATATAACAACACTGACAGCAGGAAAAAAATATCTGAAAGACTTCACATACACAATGTATTCACAATTATATCATCACTCACAGAGAAAGTGAATTCCTCCTTACATTTAAGAAACCTATAAAGGCTGATTTTAAAGTTTTTTAGGCGGACCAGTAAAACATCAACATAAAGGATGTGTTTGACTTACGTCATGACTGTGGTCTCCCGCAGGAAAGCCTGAGCTGTGACATCACATTTAATGGTCTTCACTGCCACCCTCTGGCCCATATACTCTCCTTCATACACAGCTAAGGATAAGAATCACACAGCAGAACTCAGTCTTATTATCAAAACATGGATGATGGGGCGCAGGTCGCAGAATGGATAAGGTGCGCCACTTGTACACGGGAGGCCCGGGTTCGAATCTGGCTTGAGGCCCCCCATTGCATGTCTCTCCCTGCTCTCCTCCCTGTTTCCGACTCTATCCACTATCCTCTCCTCTACCAAATAAAGGCACAAAATGCCCCAAAACCCCCCCCCCAAAAATGGATGATGTTTGATTGTCAAACTAAGCATTTAACAATATTGCCTTTTCAATCCTTTTAACATCTTAACTGCCCACGCTCTGTTGTGAATTATTTAAGGCAATAGTCTGACTGAAAACCTCTGGAAGAAACAGGCTGTACAATACTAATGCAGAGGTCAGATCTTATTCACATAGTAGTTAGAGCTTCCCTCTGATATTTAAATTCTGGAAAAAGGTCTCACAGAATTTACTTTATTATTTTTTGGTACTAATACACATAAATCTTGGTTTGTTTCTATTAAACCCGATGAGGGTCTTTCTCTGACAAATGTCAAAAATAACCTCATGAACGAACCCATTTCACCAGAAAGGTGCCTTTCTGTTCAGTGGATTGAGTACTTTTCTGTTTTTTGACAGGGAATATCTTTTTCAGTTTTACAAAATGAGCACTTAAGCTCAATGTTGAGAGTGAATGATAAGTTATGGATGCCTTGTTTTAACCATCTGTAAGACCACACAGATAGTCAAGTACACAAAGGGTGCTGAAATGATGACTGGCGTCCCTCCTCTACTTGTTTTATTGCCCTGCCTAAGCTGTGTACTCCGTGTAATAAATGTCCATTACAGCACCATGTACAGGCGTGTTTCCACCAGGTGGTCTGATCCTTCTTGTATTTCCACGGCCATCATTCATCCAGCTTCACTTCTACTGATGGGATTTTTGGCTCTTTTTTGAGGTCTGGACCTTTTGACACAGCTTAGTAATAAGAGCTGGTCTTTTGGAAGGAAAGGAAACCAGAGCTGGCACTGTTCACATAAAAGAGACGACCCTTACTACTGGCTCATTCAAGCATTGCTATAGCTCATAACTTGTCATTTCAATCTAACCAGTACCCCACAAGGTTAATCCACTAAGTAGTGGCTCAGAATTGCCTTTAAAAGCATGTGTATGATAAAATGAGGGAGAAAAGCTGTTCAGCTTAGAGCAAAACCTAGTGCGTTTGTCCATTGTCACCACTGTCTCACAGGAAGATTTGTTTGACCAATCAACATGCTGCATTAGTCTAGCTCCACTCTCTAGATAAGTCAGGTATGGGAGCATATGCCGGTTTGGCACTTAATCAACCTTGGTCAGTTCAGAAAAAAAGTTCAAAAGATGCTTTAAAGGCATGAATGGTTAAAACCTTTGTTGCCAAAGCAGAGTACATAAACAAAACAAAAAAAACAAATAATAATAATGACAAGCACTATAACACAACTGATAATAATAAAATATTTACAAAAAAACCCAAAACAAAACACAAATTTATTGACTATTATAAAACTTATTACTATCTCTAATCTGGTGACATTCAGAAACAAAACGTGCAGCTAGGTGTATATGTTTAGGCTCTTCTGCAAGACACAGTCTTATTATTTCTTCATGTGATCCAGCTGCTGTAACTTGGTTCAAAAAGTTCTTTCTTACAGCTTCATACAGATAAGGTGGAAGATGGGCAGATGAGGAGAAAGTGGGTTTCATCTTCAGTTTTTACCAAATCACAATGTTTACAAATTCTTTGGTCTCTAGGTTTCCAGTTTTTAGGACGACCTGTTTCAATTTCTAATTTATGGTCGCTGAGTCTGTACATTGTTAAAATTTTTTGCACAAGATAATCAGCTAAAGACTACTCTCTTCTCAGTAGACAATAACATTCTAATTTATTGTAGGATTTTATTTCATTTTTCCTATATTTAATGTATTTAGATTTGTTTTCTTTGTCAATCATTTTAATTTGTGTTTTGGAGAGATTTTGTAGCTCTTGGTTTTTAGCTGATAATTTTCTTTAATATTTTTAAGGGGGTCAGTCTCTGGGCAGAGGCTGTTGCTCAGAAAGGCCAGGTGATGGTATGATTCAGGATCAGCTTGTGCTAGGTGAACCTGAAACTTAATGGCTCTTTTAATCATGTGTTGAGAAAGAGGGAATTCCCCCAGTTCTGCTCTACATGCCAGGTTTGGGCACTTTCTGTGGACCTTTAGGGTCTCTTTACAGAACTGGAGATGACTGGAGATGGTCCTGTACTGCTCTGGTCTCCTGATGGCCATTCTCCAGGCCTGCGCCAGGCCCATGCTTCATCTCTCCAGATATTCTCCCAGCTGCCACCTCCACGATGCATGCTGTCACCCCTTGCGTCTGGACCACCCCACCGGGTCCTGGGCACCCAGTATCCGGTGAGCTGGATCAGGCCAGGGAAGCGCACCTGGTGTCTGTAAAAGTGCAGCTGCCATTCCTGTATCAGGCAGCTGACCCTTCCCACCCCTGCTCTCTTGAGCACGTCTGCATTAGACACATGGTACCAAAAGATGTGTCAAAGAGAAGTTGTCACAAAGTCCACTTGGCGCCTCTGGTCATCAGTCAGCATCCGGGCCTCTCAAGTATACAGTAAGACCGAAACACCAAGGACTGAAAGACTGACTTCCATCAGTCTGCTCAGATATCATAAAGCCACACTGTCTTACTCAGTGAACCCATTGCCATATGCATGAGCCCAAGTCTGCGGTTGATCTCAGCCTCACAGTCAGCGGGTCGATGGATTATGCTGCCAGGGGAACTAATATGCAACTTCCACATTCTCACCATTCACAGGCACAGATTTGACAGCTACTTCAGATAGCTACACTTTGTACCCCAACAGAGGAGCACTGAGAAGTACAACAGTGCAGATTGATTATTTTGGTACATCTTCTAACTTTTGAGAGAAACACAAAAAACTGCATGCCACCCAGCTGAACTAAACAAGACCACTTGGTTTATAACATGTATGTTTATAATGCTGTTCTTAGGTGGTCTGTCGTCTATTGATATTTTCTCATGCCATGCTGCCATATATTCTCGTACCAGTTTTTGTTTTCATGTGTTTTTTTCTTAAATTTAAAACAATATTAATAAAAAAGAGTAAATAAGAAAATAATTTTAAATCATAGAAACTTACCACCAAACTCCCCCTCTCCAATAATCTCTCCCAGTGTGAGCTTTGAAATGTCCAGAAGCCATCCAGCTGAAAAGATACAGATTACATAATTATACACTCAAATAAAAGGTCTAATTGTTGTATGAAAATTCCCCCAAATAAATTGTAATTCAATGCAATTTATCAAAATGCACTAGATGCATTTTTCATGGGACTAACATTATCATTACTTACTTTTTTTTTTTAAGATTTATTTTTGGGCATTTTTGTGCCTTTATTAGATAGAGGAGGACAGTGGACTGAATCGGAAACAGGGTCAAGAGTGGGGGAGAGACGTGCGGTGAAAGGCTTCAGGCCAGATTCGAACCTGGGCTGCCCACGTACATGGGGAGCGTCTTTAACCACTAGGCCACCTGCTTCCCTCATTACTTACTTTTGGACAGCTCCAGCTCAGCTGACTTCGTCCCTTGCTTCTGCAAGGGCTTCAGAAGAGTAGTAGCAATGGAGCCTTTGTTCTTTGAATAGAACTGCAAGGACAATAAAATGTTCAAAAGTATTAAATTGACATATTCATTTTTATAACAGAAGTTTTTTTTAATCTTGGTTATGTTTAATCTCCACTATTAACATTTATGTAATTTCAGTAAAGGTTTGTTATTACGCTCCAAAGCTCTGGAGAGGATAATAAGTGCATTGAAGTTGACACCTAAGCCTTAAAAGAACAGCTCTACAGTACACAGGAAGCTTTTTTTCCACACTGTGGCTTTACCAAAGAAATATGAGTACATAGTTAATCTATATTTAGCTTTAGAAGTCACAAGAAAAACAGGCAGAAAAGATGTTTTTGATGTCAGTTTAAAATCACAAAAATAATTTCCTCATTAAAATACGAGCATCAAAAGAGTGAAACATCAGAGTCTGTTTTTTACTCTGTCAGCTGACTGCCATCAGTGCAACAGAGCATTTCTAACCCAACATTCATCTGTAGCTCCCTCTGTTTCCTCTCTGGGGTTAGCCCACTGCTTTGACTCGGGCCTTCAGCCATCTGCGGCTCAGAGATAAGATGTTCCTGAACAAGAGCTGCCCATCTCAATGGAGTCTATCCCCAAAGCCCACAGCAGCAAAGCTTTTAGTTCACCTCACACACAAAAGCACACACACAGGCGGGGAAACAGGCTGTAAACAGATAAACTATAAAAGGGCAATGCACTTTTATAGTTTATCATGTGTTCTCCTGTCTCTTCCTTGTAGAGCTAAAAATACAAAGAACCGCAGCCTTTACCCAGAATGATCAAATCTTCATGTACTGAAAAGGCAGTACGATTACAAACAGTGTGCTACAATCATTCACGTCTCTTCATAATAGACCTCACATATGATCACATGAAAGTGAGGGAGGTGTATTTTGCCTGAGCAGGGCAATGTTATACATTTAGCCTGCAAAAAAATTGTATAGTTTCAAAATTCTTACAAATGTTCTACCATAAATTAATCATGCCTCATGCCTCATGAATTATACAACTGTACGTTTTCCAGCTTTATTTAGCCCGTATACAAGGGTGTACAAATAACTCCTAGCATGGTGGTATTTCCCTTTTCTCTTTTAGATTTCAATTGTCCCTTCATATTGTAAATCATGTTAGCTTGTGGTCAGGTGTGCATTGATACTACACTGTTATTTGATATTAATCTAATAATGGGTTCGATCACTGGATCAGAAATCAGGACAAAGTGCTGATCCACAACTGATCCACGACTAAAAAGTTTCTAACAGGAGCTTAAAGTTAAGCCTAATCTTGTCATATATAAAAGAGAATTATTTTTATTTAAAGTTGGCTGTTGTCTGATTGGCCCCGAGTCGAGGTTTCAGTATTGGGGCACAATTTAAATTAATTGATCAAAATCAAGCTGTTTTTGGTACTTAAGAGTGTTGCTAGACTTTCTGTCCCTTATCTGCCATGCACCTAGAGTACATCTCTAAATTGTGACAATGGCTTGTTTAGTCATTAAATATTATAATACAGGTACATCTCAAAAAATTAGAATATCATGAAAAAGATCAATATTTTATGTCACTCATTTCAGAAAGTGAAACCCATATATTATATAGACTCATTACACATAGGGTGAAATATTTCAAGCCTTTATTTCTTGAAATGTTGATGGTTATTGCTTATAGATAATGAAAACCCAAAATTCAGAGTCTCAGAAAATTAGAATATTGTGAAAAAGTTCAATATTGGAAAGTCATGGCATCACACCCTAATCAGCCAATTAACTGAAAAACACCTGCAAAGGTTTCCTGAGCCTTTAGATGGTCTCTCAGTCTGGGTCAGTAGACTACACAATCATGGGGAGGACTCCAGACTTGACAGATGTACAGAAGACAGACATTGACACCCTCCACAAGGAGAGTAAGCCACAAAAGGTCATTGCTAAAGAAGCTGGTTGTTCACAGAGTGCAGTAACCAAGCTTATTCATAGAAAGTTGAGTGGAAGGAAAAAGTGTGGTAGGAAAAGGTGCACCAGCATAAGGGATAACCGCAGCCTTGAGAGGATTGTCAAGCAAAATCCATTAAAGAATTTGGGGGAGCTTCACAAGGAGTGGACTGAGGCTGGAGTCAGCGCATCAAGAGCCACTACACACAGACAAATCCTAGACATGGGCTACGAATGTGGCATTCCTTGTGTCAAGCCACTCCTGAACCAGAGACAACATCAGAAGCATCTTACCTGGGCTGTGAAGAAAAAGAACTGGACTGTTGCTCAGCAGTCCAAAGTCCTCTTTTCAGATGGAAGTAAATTTTGCATGTCATTTGGAAATCAAGGTCCCAGAGTCTGGAGGAAGAGTGAAGAGACACAGAATCCACATTGCTTGAAGTCCAGTGTGAAGTTTCCACAGTCAGTGATGATTTGGGCTGCCATGGCATCTGCTGGTGTTGGTCCACTGTGTTTTCTGAAGTCCACAGTCAACGCAGCCATCTACCAGGAAGTTTTAGAGTACTTCATGCTTCCTTCTGCTGACAAGCTTTATGGAGATGCTGATTTCATTTTCCAGCAGGACTTGGCACCTGCCCACACTGCCAAAGGTACCAAAAGCTGCTTCAATGACCATGGTGTTACTGTGCTTGATTGGCCAGAAAACTGGCCTGACCTGAACCCCATAGAGAATCTATGAGGTATTGTCAAGAGGAAGATGAGAGACACCAGACCCAACAATGCAGATGACCTGAAGGCCGCTATCAAAGTAACCTGGGCTTCATTACACCTGAGCAGTGCCACAGGCTGATCGCCTCCATGCCACGCCACATTGATGCAGTAATTCATGCAAAAGGAGACCCAACCAAGTATTGAGTGCATAGAAATGAACATACTTTTCAGAAGCCTGACATTTCTGTTTAAAATATCCTTTTTTATTGATCTTATGTAATATTCTAATTTTTTGAGACACTGAATTTTAGGGTTTTCTTATCTGTAAGCCATAATCATCAACATTTCAAGAAATAAAGGCTTGAAATATTTCACTCTATGTGTAATGAGTCTATTTAATATATGGGTTTCACTTTCTGAAATGAGTGACATAAAATATTGATCTTTTTCATGATATTCAAATTTTTTGAGATGTACCTGTATGTGTATGATTTTTTTCATCATAACATGAGAGGTCTGCAGGGATTTGTCCTGACTCCACAGAATCAAACTAGAAGCCTCTTACCTCTATCATGTCGATAAGGTTGTAGAAATACTCCGTGTTGTCAATAGTCAGCTTGTTGTCCTGGTAAATCACCCGGTAATGGACGACCTTTCCAGCGACAGTGACACACAGGACGTAGTCGCCTGGGTGGCGGATGGACTCTCGGACCAGGAACAGACCGTCCTCAGATGGCAGCAGCTTGCACACTGCCTCTGGACCGGAGATTTTTCCATGAAACCAGCTATTCAAAGACAAAGTGTGCTGATGAGCACATGTCAGAGCATTATACAGGTGCAAACAGTTTAACCATGAGGATAAAAAACAAGAGTGGGGACCTCAGATGGCCTAATGCAGGGATGGGTAACTATGGTTACTCTAAAGGTCACACTGATTTTATTCTAACCACCACAGGACCAATTATGTACAAAGTGCAGCATACTCTGTAGTTAATTATGGAAACCTATATTCTTAACATAGGGGACAAATATATATAGCTCTCATCACAATTCCTAATCCACCATGTTTACTTTTAAGATTAAATTAAGCTGCTTTTTGATCAATTAAACATAACCCATCACAGCAGATCTCACACACCCACTGCACAAATCTTTTCAAGTTCTAATAACAGATCGTCGCTATAAAGTCCCCCTAGCCAAGAAAAACAGTTACTGAAATTCCTTTATTCCTACTAACATAAACATCTTAAATTAACAATAAAAATTTCCCCAACAGTTGTGGTTGTCACTACTCATATAAGGTATATTTGCACAAAGTATTTTAAATATGGCTTTTTTTATAATTTTCTTGTTTTATCCATTTTTACAATTTTTAGGAATGTGTTGTCTTTGGTTCATATATTGCAGTGTATGTTGAGCCAATTTTCTGAAAAAGTTTTCTGAATCTGAAAATTCACTGGTTATTTATGTATATTTTTCTTGCATATACTTGTAGAGTCTTTTAAACAAATTCATTTAATAATGCACATAAAAGGTTTTACCAGCAACAATTACAGCCAATTATAATCAAATTTTATGTATAACTTCTTATAAAGAACTTAACATATAGTCTAAATGTAATGAAAGATAACTTTAGAAATGTTCCTATTTTTCACATTTTCATGGTAGGTTTTATTATGTTTTCCTCATGTCATTTTTTTCTTGATTTTTGAAATCAACCCAAGGGCCACTGAGTGAGGAGGAGGGGCCACATGAGGCCCCCAGTTCCCCACTACTGGCCTTGTGGTTAGGTTGCACCCCATGTGCGTGGGCAGCTCAGGCTCAAGTCCAGGCCTGTTGCTCCTTTCTTGTAAGTCTCTTGCCTACTCTGTCATCCCTGTTTTCTCTGTCCACTGTCCTGCTCTATAAAAATAAAGGCATAAAATCCCCCAAAATTATCTTTAAAAAAAGAAAAATAAGGATAATTTTCACACCAGAAAAAAAGGAAGTGGATTCATCCTGTGATGAAGTTGGTTTGTAAATCACACGTATTAGCTGTTGGGTCACAAGATGTTTGCTAGAGATTGACAAAAGCAACAGCTAAAAATAGAAACTAGTGTGTCTGCGTCACAGAGATACTTGTGCTTGTGCTTGTGCAAAGTGGTGCATTCAACTAATGTGAGGGGGAAAAATAAAAGTCGAGTGTCTACGTTAATGAAAAGGTGTAAAATTCAAAGGAGACGCACGGCATGAGGCTGAGGCTGGGGTCCACACGCAGAGCCTCTCTTTCACGCACATTGGTGGAGTTTATGAGCCCCTCCTCTCCGGTGCTGTTGTGTTTGGCCACGTAACATCCCTTCTTCTGGGAAAGAGGAATCGTCATATGATGAAAAACTTCACTGTTAAAAGATTCTAATCAAACATTGTGTGTAGCTTCTTTAACACATGAAAGTACCGTGCTGGTGACAACTATAGTGAGGATGTCTCCTTTGTGGTACGCTAGTTCTCCAGGTTTTGGTTTCCTGTGGTCCCCTTTGGCTACACACTGAGTACCAGCAGCCCAGCTCATCTGCAGCAGAATAAAAAGACAAACCTGTCATAAAAATGGCTGCCTAAAATGGCAAGACATAACAATATAGAAGACTATAAAGAAAAGTTCTATGTGCTACATTAAAGTTCTTTTTTAGAGTCGTTTCACAGCCAGTGTCGTACCAGTACTGGTATCAGGCACTCTTACTGTCTATAGTGTGGTAGTTTATACAAAGCAATACACCAATATAACACCATAACTAACCTTCAAATTACTTTATTTCATTTTTGGATAAAAGGGGTAGGACTACTTTAGCCTACACCTGCTTCAAGGGAGAGGAGAGGAATAAAAGAGAGAGGAAGGAGAAAAACAATCAATGGATGCAGTAGTTTTCTGTTGTTTTCTTCTTTGCTTAATGCTATTTTTGGGTATGTTTATCATTATTATTTTCATAAAAGAGGTTCAAAATTAACAAATAAACAAAAAAGATACTTGGTATCGGGCAATTATTAAGAGTGGATTGGAGGATGGTTGGAATCTGTATGTAGGAAAAACTGCATTAGAACATCTCCATTTATTCTAACCAGGGCTTGACATTAACACCTGCCAACCAGCCAAATACAGGTAGATTTCGGCCATAAGAAGTATTGTGGTGACTCTCAGTTAGCCACTTAAGCGGGCTGTATTTATCAGTGATGCATCCTGTGCTTTAGTCCAACTGGGTTTGGCTGTTAGGGCCAGTGGTAGATGCCTATTTCAATAAGGCTATTTTGTACATTAAGGGGTCTGTTTTCCCCCTAAATAACTGCAATTTTACTTTTGAAAATTCCTTACATTTTGTATATTTTAATAATAATAATATTTTGGTTCCAAATACCAGTTATTGTTCTCATGAGCTACCAATAATCTGTAATGGCAGCTACCCTGAAAAAACAGTATCAGTCGACCCCTTTATAAAAGTTTTTCCAACAAAGAAAATTGGCTGGTGAAATTTTAGTTCACTAGTCGCTAGTGAGAGGAAAAGTTAATGTAAAAGCCCTGATTATTACATGCTGATTTCTTTACATTTAACTAAAGAAAGTAGCACCAAATTTAGATAATGATGGAAAATGGTGGAAAAAACAAACACTGAGGTATGTTTAGCTCAAAATTTCAAGTTTTTACCATATCTCCCCGCTTAAATTCAACACATTTTATCTCACTGTTAATTAATTGAATAATTCAGACTCATTTTTTCCTAGTTGTTTAAATCTCATTTGTTTTGATATCTTGGAATCGTCGTCCAATCTAAATAACACACCTGATATTAAATTGGATTAGATTTGGCTACTTGTATTGATAGCCTATCTAAAGTCAACTACTGAATAAGTGGCATAGCTGTGAGTCACATTATACCTACCTTTGCCATGGGCTGGGCTGGGCGGTAGGACAATTCTGTAATAAATAGAGGGGAAATTTTCACCAATTAACATCAAATTTAGAGCTACAACAACTGAAGCACACACCGCTGTCACATGAATGCTTAACAAAGAGCTGCTGCTGTCGAGGAAAACAGTGCCGAGGACAGTAGGGAAGATGTTAGCGGGTATTTGCATGACTGCTCCTGTCGCATTAATCAAAAGTAAACGGGGGGAAGGTGACACTGTGCTGTTGTCTTTCAGCTCGAAATAAATGTTTCAGTCCCTGCAGGCAGCACTCACCTCTTCAGGACAGCCGGGAGAGAAAATATTGGAAAGGAAAAAGCAAAACCATGGCGACTTCAAAAACCCTTAACAGCAGCTGTGTCCTCTTCGTATCACTCCGTGGTGATACTCAAGTGTAAAATTTAATCAATGAAAACATAAATCAGGAACCGATTCTGGAGCTATTCATCACCGATACATGCTCTGCAGCTGTAGTGACAGCCTGTCTGCCTACTTCCTCAATATTTAGTAAAGTGTGCTTCATATTTCATGAGGCGACGCAAGACGTGACGCTATGACTGACTTCTTTCTGTGTATTTATAGTCGGTCACATTTTGATTTGACTCAAATTTAAGGACACATAGAGAGACGACAAGAGACTTAATGGCTTAAAAGTGTTTTAATATATCCCCTTAATTTTAGGCAACACTACAAAGACATTCAAATAATAAGACAGCAACGCTCACACTTTCAGTTTGAACAATACAAAACAGATTGCAACATCCTTCAAAAATAAAATAAGCAGTATTTATATATGATGCTCTTGGTAAATGAAAAATTTAAACTAAAAACTGCACAATAAGCCTCTCACTTTTAAGCCAAAAGAGCTGTGCAACGTGTCCCTTCCCTGACCCACATCTTTGTGTAATAAAATCATGACAATATTCAATCATTAATGTTCCTCTTATTCTGTTGTAACACACAAACATGATGCAGGCACAAGGAAGAAAGTCAAAGGACTACTTAATCAATACAGTAGATATTCAGTCTTATGTTTAGAACTAAAGCTTCTCTCTTCTGCTAACTTTACTCTGGAAGAAAAAAGATTACTAGGAATATTAATATTTGAATGATAAAATTATGGCTGCATACAGTAATATCATCATTTCTTAAGTGCTTCATTCCCTCAGCATGCTACAGACTGCAAAATAAGACTTCTCTCTGTTCAGAGATACATTTATGCTCCAGTGTGACCTCTGCAAAAATAATCTTAGGGGAGATGCTTCATAAAGCAAAGTGTCTGAACGTTTCATATAAAGAACCTAACTGTTTTATTTAAGAGGAAGTAATTTTAGTGTTTCCTTTTTCAGGTGGGATGCAGAGCCTTTGGATTTCACAACTCTTTCAACTTCCCTTCAAGTTTTTAAAATATATTAGGAATAAATGTGGAAACTTTTTACAGGAGAATTTGGTAGAGGAAGCGAAGAAGGGTTCAGGAAAACCTTTGCAAGGTTCACACAAAGCATCACACTAATTATCATTTATGTGTCGTCTTAGGCACTATAAACATCACAGTACATCTTTATGCATGTAAATCCCAAACACAGTCTGTCTCCTCTGATCTCTTTCACAGTCACAAAGCATGAAGCCCCATTTCTTATTAATAAAACAACTAAAACAATACATTTCAGTGTATAAATATCGTGCACAAATTCTCTTCAGTCCTGAACTGTCTGATGGTTGAAATAAAGAGCTGCAGGGTTCAGACTCTTCTATAAAGAGAAAAGCAGCAAATAAATGGGTGCCGTTGGTTTGTGTAGAGGGTTTTATACCACAAAAACTATGCCGCTTCCTGATTATTTTGAATAAATTGGGGATAAAGGTCTATAGTAAATGTGCAATCAGTTATTTTCATTTTTTACAGAGCCAATATTCTCTGCACACAATAAAGTCAAGTTACTATCCAGGGGAGGGGATTTGCAGTCCAGAATCTCACTATTCAGTCACTTTCTCCAACACATTATTCCTCTCATTTCAACAGCAGACATGTAGCATGTACGGTCAGTTATATTCATATGTATATAGCTGCGTGTTAAGATTGTTTTCAAGATAAGAAAATTTTAACATGTGACATTCTACCAGTCTCTAAACTAGTAAACGCCTCCGCTCTGGAGGCAGAGGTCAACCACTCTCTGTTTCTTCCTTCTTGTCTTTTTTGCCCTCTCCCTCCCCCTCGCCAGTGTCGCTGCCATCCCGTCGACGCTTGCGATTTCGAGCACTGGCCTTGGAGGCCGGCAGAGACTCCATGCCCAGAACTTTGTGGATCTGACGGAAAGCTAGCAGCCGCAGAGCATGCTGAAACCAGAGCAAACAACAGAGTCACATGAACACAGGTGAGAAAAGAAGATATTTTGTCTTTTAGACAAGATATTTTGTCTTTTAGATCTTTTTGGACCCCTAATAGAAAATGAGTCACACAGGAAACAAGGGGGAGAGAAGGGTTTATTATTAGAGTTGTGGTTGTAGTTCTTTCCTCTACAATCAGGTGGTTACAGAAATATCTCTAGAAGACTGTTCTTGTTGCTGTCTTGACCCACAGTATGAAATGTGCTAATTTATAAATGAATCAGAAGCTGGGACCTTTCAGAGGCTCTGGCATAAATGCTCTGTATTTTTACCTGTGCACTGGCGGTAATGTCCTCTCTGGCTTGAAGCATCATGCTTTCTAAAGCATCTGTAGGCTCTTTCTCACAGGGGTCCATTAACCCTGGTCCATCTGAGGGAGGGGAAGAGAAACAAGTTAAAATTGAAAAATGGGAAGAAGTCCCTGAAACTAGAGGAAGAAAAGCTTACGCGGTGAGATCAAGTGTCAAGAAGAAGGCAGAAAACAAACTTGGAATTCAAACAAATACTTATTCTACTGGACACAAAGTGTACATGAAAAATCCTAGGGTGTAATCCACTTATTCTTATATCACAGATATACAAACGGTATATCTGTGATATACAAACATCACAGATATACTGTTTGTATTTTTCTGACCTTGTAACAGGATTCCTGTGGAGATGCACTCTAGGACTCTGCGCATGGCTTCGCCTGGGCTGAGTGGACCTGTGGCACTGCTGATCACCTTCTCCACCAGCAGCTCCATCGCCTTCAGGGCACACACAAAGAAATAAAAGACAACACTCTAACTGAAGCTCTTCCTCCACCATCTGAGCTCTACAGGTGCAGCCCATTTCTAATATCTTCTTTTCTATTGTAAAAGAAATCCATAATCCTTGTTCCCTAAAGCCAAGTGTACACAGTGGGATTACAAGCCGACTTTCAGCCTGACTGTCCATTGTTTGATGATCAGTGTCCCTAGGGCCATAATGGCTGACTACAGCCTCATCAGCTGCTCGCGACTGGTTGGATGGATTTGATATTTAGGTCGTACAACTGCACACGCTCACACCATCAGAGCAAAGCCACAGGCAGAATCCCAACTTGGGGGCATTGTTTCCTTTGTAAACTTTCAAACATGACCACCATGACAGCAGCAGGCAAGCCTCTTTAATGTACCTTCACTATGTGTTTCAGGTCATGGTCTTGCTAGAAAATAAATCTCCCAAGCCATAGTTCTCATGTAGACTGAATAAGATTGTCCTCCAGGATCCTCCTATATTGTGCCACATTTATTTTACCTTCTACCTTTACAAGCCTTCCAGGGCCAGCTGCCAATAGGCATCCCCACAACATGATGCTGCCACCACAGTGCTTCATAGTAGGGATGGTGTGTTTGTGGTTATATGCAGTGGTTGGTGTCTGCCAAATATAACGTCTTGTCTGTTGGCCAAAAAGCACATTTTTGGTCTCATCAGACCAAAGAACTTTCTTCCACTTGACCATAGAATCTCCAGCATGCCTTTTGGCAAACTCTCCATGAGATTTAATATCAGTTTTCTTCAACAGTAGCTTTGACTGGTGAAGAACCTGGGTAACGGTTGTATGAAGAGTTTCTCCCATCTCAGCTGCTGAAGCTTGTAACTCCTTCAGAGTAGTCACAGGTGTCTTGGTGGCCTCTCTTACTAGTCTCCTTCTTGCATAGTCACTCAGTTTGTGAGGACGGCCTGATCCAGGCAGATTTACATGTGCAATATTCCATAACCTTTTTTCTGAGTTGCTTGGGAGTGATCTTTTGTCCTCATGGTGTTGTTCTAACCAGTGACTAGACCCTCCAGACACAGGTGTCTGTATACGACAGTTACTTGAGACACATTCACTGTTCTCAGGGGATTCCATTTCACTAATTGCGAGACTACTAGCACCAACTGACTGGACCTCTGTCGAATTAAAGGTCACATATTATGCAAAATACACTTTTCAGGCTTTTCTAGCAAAAATTTGTTCCCCTGGCCTGTCCTCAATCCCCCCAAAAACCAGACCCCCAGACAACAGTCTTCCACTTGGTGATAGCAGTGCTAAACCACAAACACAACACAGAAAAGCAATACTGTGAGAGACAGTTGAGGTATCTTACCCAGCCAGGCAGCTTCCCCCAGGTAGGAACCCGCTGACATAAATCTCTCAGCACCCGAATGATGATCACACATGACTGCAGCCCGTTGGCACGAGCCTTCAGAAGAGAGGGGAAAAACACATAAAAAAAACCCAAGAAGGTATTTCCTTAGGTGGATAGTAAAATCTATGAGGTGAGATACAATGTCATCATGCCAGCTGAGTATTTTTTTTATGAAAATAATTTAAATCGCATCTTATTTAAAAACTAATTTTAGTTAGATTTTATAGTATGTATTTGTAGCTAAAAAAGGGATTTTCAAACCAAGGCAATAAAAACGTCAAAACAATACAGCAAACATGTACAAAACAAGCTACAGTCCATGACACAAGAAGTCAGTTATTGCTGGAAGTAAACAAATCGTAGTTGGAAAGCACAATAATCACAGATAACTTAATCAAAGGCTGAATTACACTTAGTTTTGGTCATTAAGCACATAAGCTGATTAGTATCATTTGAGGAAACGTTAAATAGACTGGTCATGTGTTATCCTTCATAATAATAACCAGTAGCTAGATAAACAGATCTGTTTAGACTTTTTCTGTCCTCTTCCAAAAAAGGAAACAAACCTTGTAAAATTCTCGATTACTCTGTGTTAACGTCATGCATTAACAGGAAGGACAGAGTCTGAGCTGTGCTGATGAATTTACCTGAAACCACTTGGCGTGACGTAGAGCTGCCAGGTACTCCAGACATTTTTTCTTATTCAGAAGATCGGGAGGATCCTTCTCAGCCACATCTGATGGAGAAAACATTTACTCACTCATGAGTTACACTCCCACTGATACACAATTATTACAACAATAAAGTTTTTTTTTTTTTGTTTTTTTTTTTAAATAAGAAAAACCCATCAGGGATGGAAGGTTTACAAATGGGTGCTTGTGTTTATTTCTTGACTCCTGTTAAACTCTAAGGGCTCTTTACTGCTTTTTGTTATGAGAAAAATAATGAAGGGAAGATATGAGTGAAGGGAAAGCATTTAAACATTCAACACGAAAACCTTGTTTATTATTTTTAATGAGGTATTCTGAGTGGACAAAACTTGTAAAAAAGTACCATCACCAGTGTTTTTTAGATTAAAAGAAAAATGCAAAAAAGAAGGAAATCCATCGTGTTCAGAGAAAAAAGTGGTTGGGTTAATATTTGAATTTTTGATTTTGAGGTAACTCAACCACATACATGTTTGGTGTCAATCATTTGATTTTTTTTTAGCGTCAGACAGATCCCTTCAGCGTCTGCCTGGAAGTTTCTTTCTCTACAGACACAACTTGACTCATCAAACATAATGCAACTAATAAATGCCTAATACCATTATTACAGCCCTGCAGGGATAAGCACACTGCTTCACATTTATGGTTTACTGTGAGGTTTAACAGGATCACGAATCAGCAATGATGAGTCAAAATGTCTGCTGAGAAAAAGTCATGACAACTTTTTAATTAAAGGCTATAAACCTAAGTGTGCCTGCACACTTACGCTGTGCCACAAAATTACCTGGGAAAGATTCAAGTGAGATCGAGACAAATATTTTGAAATATTTTCATGTCTCTTTTTTCTTATGAAGGTTATTTTTCGTTTGGCCCTCCTCCTACATGACATATGTAAAACCATGTTCCTTAATTTAGACCAAGAAGTTGTTTCCCCTCTTACTATATGCAGGCTTGTCAATTCAAAAACTAAACTTTGCACAAAAAGTAAGGAAATATGTGTTTGGTAGATTTGTCTTTGTTGTAATAATGCTTCTTGGCAATAAATCTTATACTGTTAGAAAGCCTGTTCATTACCCTTTTAAATGGAGCCACATTTGTAAGGAACACGCATTTGTGGGATGAGCAGCAGAGCTGAGTATGTGGGTTGCGCCCGTGAAAAATGTGCCAAATCTTCTCTGCCAATGCCAAACAGCGTATTCTGCCATTGACTTTTGTTTGGTGTTTGGTGGATTGGATGATTGACGTTTGAAGAAACAAGACATATTGGCATTTTAACAATTTATTCATTTAACAAACAGGAGCCTCAGCAGCGTGTGGAAGAACCACACACAGCCACAACAGCCTGGCACCTCCTCCTCATGCTGGTCATCAGCCTGGTCACACACTGCTGTGAGATGGCATCCCATTCTTCAACCAGCATTTGCCGCAAGTCAGCCAACGTGGTTGTGTTGGTCACTCTGACACTAACAGCACGCCCAAGCTGATCCCACAAGTGTTCAATGGGGTTAAGGTCACGACTGCTGGCAGGTCATTCCATCCTCTCCACTTCCAAATTCTGGAGGTAGTCTCTGATAAACCCCGCTCTGTGGGAGTGAGCATTGTCATCTTGGAGGACAGAGATCAGTCCCAGACTGTAGAGATATGGGATTGCCACTGGTTGCAGAATCTCATCTCGATATCTCTCTGCATTGAGATTGCCTCCAATGACACGCCTCGTTTTTCCAGTGAGGGAGATGCCGCCCCACACCATCACACTGCCTCCTCCAAAAGATGTTACTCTATCGGTGCAGCAATCAGCATGGCACTCTCCGCGTTTTCTACACACTTTGACCCTACGAACAAACTGCTGTAGGCAGAATCTGGACTCATCACTGAACATAACGTTCCTGCACATGTTCAGGTTCCAGTGCATGTGTTGCCGACACCAGCACAAACAGGCCTGATGGTGAAGGGCAGTAATGGCAGTCAGTTCCGGATTGTCTGGGCAGAGAGGCGTCAGCCATATTGTCCTGCAAACCTTGACTGTAAATCTGTAGAAGACAGCCTACGGTACCTAAGTGCTGACAGGGTGAGGAAACGATCACCTTGGGGTGTTGTCTTCTTGGGACGCCAACTTCGCGGCCCGTCTCTGACATCCCCCATTATGGAACTTGGCCTTCAGTTTGGAGATGGTACTAGGGCTCACTCCAAACTGCCGCAACTTGGTTTTGCAGAACACCAGCCTGAAGTTGCCCTATCCACACTGGCAGAGAAGATTTGGCACATTTTACATGGGCGCAACACACATACTCAGCTTTGCTGCTCATCCCACATGAGCAGAATGCATGCTCCTTACAAATGTGGCACCCTTTAAAAGGGTAGTAAACAAGCTTTCCAATGGTATAAAAGTTATTGCCAAGAAGCATAGTTACAACAAAAAATAATCTACCAAACACATATTTCCTTACTTTTTGTGCCAAGTTTATAATATGGTACTGATAAAATATACTGATATAAAAACTAATAGAAAATGTTGAAACATTTTACAGAGAAGACTGTAAGATCAATCTTCACAATTCTATTAAAACATATTATCGCATCAACTTATCATTCAGTTAGTAAAAATTATATTATTCACATGAAGATATGTCATTGAACAAAGTCAGACACTGAGTTTTGTGGATTTCCTTTTTTGTTGCATTTAAATGACAGTCACAGGTACTAAACAAAACAGATTTGTCCAGAGCTTTTTAGCCATTTATAGTATAAAACATAACATGGGCCTGATCCCTTTGTGAATATTCAAACTATAGACCAGTGTTATCTTAAATTATTTTTACTTCACTGTATTACTGAAGGGGTTTCTTTACTCATCAGAAATTATGGAAACATGCCAAGCAGGTAAAATATAACACTTAAAAAGCAAAAGTTAAAAAAAGACTTTTGAGGAATACTACAAAGGTTTTAAATTACTTCAAACAGAACATGATTTACTTTAAAATATTGTTGCTTTTGTGTTGGATTGAGGTCAGATTGTAGACACATATACAAAAATGGTGAATGACAGGTTTGTCTCAAACACTGATTGTGGTCACTAATGTCTGTGATGAGGAAATATTTCACAAATGGGGCTTTTCAAAATTTTCCAAATACTACAACTGTAGCAACAACAGAATATGTTAACTTTTTACAGGGGAAATACATGACAAAAACAAAACCACTTTGTGAAGTCTACACTACCATACCACTGAGAACCAAATGCCCATATTTATCATGCTTCTTTGAGGTGAAAGCCCCCAAGCCCTTCTCTAGAAAAGCTTAACAAACATGGGCAACCAGGTTCGTTTAAACGCTCTATTCTTAGTGGTATGTGAACAAGTGTGGTCTTCAGGTTAGCCTTTGGCTTGCCTAGGTCTGCTGATACAGAATAAGGGATACTGATCAACAAACCCAAACAAAATTGGAAAAAATAAAACACAGCCGCCACAGAAAACATTTCTAACATGTTTTCTAAATGGGAAAAACACATTAAAATACTGACAGTTTAAGAGCAGGTGGAGGGGTATTTGCAACACAGTGATCCTGAACATTGTCTTTATTGTTCAGTAATTTGCAAAGTAATGAATCTTATGATTGTAATACTGATCATTGTGAGGCAACCAATGACACTCCAACACCTTATCTCTGATAATGCCACCAAATGACGCAGGGATGAGAACAAGGGGATGGGAAGTCTCTGGACCTCAAAATCCCCTCATACGTATCATGGCAAGAAAGCAAAGGAGTTCTCTCATGTCTGGAAATAAGCTAGAAGCAGGTTCATCCCTGGGCATTATCTCAACACTGATCATCACTTCAATTTATCATCAGAGCTTCTGAAAAGGTTTAATGTGAGCATGTGTTCACCAGATAAACACACACCCCAGTGGCACAGAAAGGTCGGAGAGCCCGGCTTTTGATTCCCATGTTGTGGTAAAAGAAATAAAGAAATTGGGAACTGGTGTAACTGCAGAAAATGGGGGAAATGAAAGGAGTGGGACAAATGAATGCGTGAGTTAAGTATAATCTCAAAGGTTAAAGAAAAAAACTTTCAAAGTGGGCTTAGTTAAAAGTCCCACCTCCGAGCTTTTCTGCCTAAAATTTAGGCTGTTACTGAGGTGAAGGGTGGAACAAGGGGTTTATATATTTATATAAGTGTTTTAACACACATTGCTTACACTTTGTTGTCTGGTACTGAAAGCTTTGGCTTCTCTAACCTTTCTCAGCCGCTTTTCCTCCTGCCTGCTTGTCCTTCTCAGCAGCAGTGTCCTCCCTCATCAGCGGCGAGGTGAGAGAAATGGTCACCTGCATTTTGGGCTCCTTGCTTGAAAATATCACGATGTTCGCCTCCTCGGGGTGAGCCTGCACCTCATACTGATCTTCAGAAAAAGTCTGCCGGTTAAAAGGACACTTGGGATTACTCACTACAGAGGAGGAGGGGTGTGTGGGCAAAGACTAGCCTTGTTTGGCAAGGAAGCAGGGCAACTTTGGTATTTTCTTAACCCTGAATTATGCAATTTTTGTCTCAATATTGTTCCTTTATTTAAACAGGGTCATGACATTACCATAAATATATCTGTCAGCAAGTCATTATGCCCTTGTATTTGTAATATTAGGGACAACAATGGGGCAGTAACAGAACAAAATCCCCATCTCACTCTGTAGGATTCAGGTGTCATAACCAGGCAGTGAATCTAAAGATCAGTCAAAAGCACCTTTAATACAACACTCATTAAAGCTAAAGCAGGAGGGAGGAAGAGTTAGGAATTACAACACATCACAACCTTTTATCTGCAGTCTAATCGTCTCATAGGAAATACCAGTGAACTCAAGGGAGTATTTTTGTCTTAAGGTTAGGGGCTCAGACATTTGTGAACATGAGGAAATCTCTCCAACGGCTTTAAACTTGTGTTTTTGGCTGTGGGGGACAGATGTCCATGTTCACTCATGACGAATGTACTTCCAAAAGAGAAGTGAGTATGCAGGGGAATTTTTCTCCTGTTGTGTTCTGGTTTTCACATCTTTCTGCAGAACGATAGTTTTAAGAGGGAACTTCTCATCCAGCTCTTATGACAAGTCATAAGCCTCAAATGACAAAAAATATTTTTTTTCTTTCTTCATAAAAATCTACAGCAATAATAACATGATTTTCAGGAACTACTGCTTACGCTGGCAAAAATAGCTTTTCTATGTCTTTTAAAGGGGTTTTAACAGTTCATCTTGCCTGGAAATCTTGTAATGGTTTAAGAATAGTCAAAACATTTTATATCGGAAGTGTTGTGAATTCCAGTTTACCTCAATCCTTTCATCCCTCAGCCTCAAAAAATGTCCTAAAATAGTTTGTTAATGGTAAGTTTTCATACCTCCAGCTCCTTAGGCAGCTGTTTTGCAATGTTTTTCAGTAAAGAGATCGTGGGTTTCTTTGCAGTAAGCAGGATGAGCTCAACATTTCTGTCCCCACGGAGCAGTAGGCCTTTGGCGAGGATCCCCACCCGCATGACGCCTTTAAGCAGCCGTCCCGAGTTCTCTGAGCTGTCGAGAGTTGAATTGAGGACATACAGACATGTATGAATGATTTTAAAAACAATGCATGTTAAAATAAGTCTCTGATGAGGTATCTATATTAATGGGCATTTTACTGCTCATTTTATGCATGTACAGCATTTCCTAAATTGTCTTTTCCTAAGATATTACCTGTGTTTCAAACAAATAAATGCTATATGTCAACTAAAGAGTGTTTTCCTAAGATCAGCTTTGTTCTTTGCATGACATATCCAAATCACCTTGAGTCAGAAGAGGCATGTAGCATCTGAAGTAGGCTTGCTTTTTCGGAAGAGTTGAGAAATGTTCATATTTGGTTCACGTACCATGAAGAGGTGGAAAAAAACCACAGAACAACAACAGGTAGTGCTGTAAGACTTATTTCCTTAGCAACAACACACGAACACACAAAAAGATGCAGGACCTTCAGCTCTTCCTGTGTGCTTAAGCTTTGCCCTCTTGGACACAAAGGGCCACAATTAGAACGTATGTTTATGTCTGAAAATTATTTGCTTCTCAGGTACTCTTAGAGCTTATGGTTTTGAAAAGAGTTGGAATAAATATTTTGGTAGACACAGCCCTAAGTTATTTCTATTAAGATTTATTCATTTTACAAGATAAATATCTCATTTGCTCATATTACTTGCCCACTTTTTAGAAGCATACATTTTTATTGGTTGTTTATTTATATTTATCATCATTCCTTACACTTTAAAGAGAGTTATAAGGACTGAAATTTGTTAATTAGGTTATCCTAAAACTCCAATATCGTGCATCCCTTAAACATAGGTCAAAAAAGGCTGAATTTGGCCCATTTATAAAAGTCAAAATTGTACCAAATAAGTCTATAACTGTTGAAGAATATTACTGAAATAAAAAAATAAAACACAAAACTTTTTCTAAAACTAAAACAGGAATGAGGCTTTACCAAAAAACTGAAACTTGAAATTGTAGTGTGTGTTTACTAGACAAAAGCTGGGACTAAAACTATGCAGCATCAAGCAATTTTGAGTTACACAGCTCACTTAGAAATTAGGCTGAAATTAATCTGATTGTGCGTCATTTGTCGTTTTGTCTTCAGTGGGACTTGATGGTTGATTACAGTAAAATCATATCTTTAACCAGATGGAAGTACTTTGGATATGTTTCATATTTTGGTCATATGACTGCACATACTCACACAGTTAGCTCAGTAGTGTTAATTTAGTCAACTAAATCTATGACTAAAATGTTAGCTGACTACCCTTTCTTTCCATGAGGGAGACTAGACTTAAACAAGCTAAAAATATATCTTTGATAATAAAAACTCTGATGAAAAGTAATTTAAGTTTTTGTCAAGAAGACTAAAATGTTGGACATTCAGTCTATTATATTTCTTCACTGTGTATAAAGTCTGTCAAAACACAAGCAGAGATGAGGTGAGAAAATTCAAAGTGTGTCAGCATTTCATTCAGTGTATTTTAAAGTAAAGTAAGTATTGATAGATTGATCAAAGAAAATGAATTATTTGAACAAAAGTTCTGACTAAAATGTAAGGAGTTTTTTTACTGACTATAACAGAGCTAAATGTAGATTTTTTTTAGTTGACTATATCTAGACTAAAACAAGAGTGAAAGTGACTAAAAGGGGACAAAAAATGAGCATAATATCTCCAAAAATTAACACTGGGTCCCTGAGTCAAGAGCAGATTCACAAATTCAGGGCACTTTTTCTTTTTAGACTTGTCAGACAGCATCTGAAATCACCACAACAGCTATGCCCAGTTAATGTGCCTCCCCTCCTATCATAAAAAATACGAATGAGCGGGAAAGAGCCTATGTGTGGACCTCCAGCTGACAGGGGTAATGTGTCATTTACCAGCAAGACAGCTATTTTCACCCTTTTTAAAATTATTATTAAAGTCACTACTGAAGAAAATGGATGATCTTTTCTCTACTCTGCTTGGCCACGACACACCTACTGCTTCATATTGTTATGCCATATTATTATTAATATTTACAGGCTACCAAAGATCATGAAAAACACTTTTTTTCTGTGTATTATATGGTTAAGATTAACATACACCAGTTAAAACATTGCTAAATTAGGCTGATTTCACAAAACATTAATTGTTACAGATGTTCATTTGGTAGCCGTAAGAACCGGCTTAATGCTGTGCTGAGCCAAATAATCCAGATTACTGAATCTAAGGCATAATTTAATTCTGTTAATGCTCTCAGCAGCCCAGCCACATCAAGCTTCAACTAACATGTATTTCCCAGCATGCTCAGTAAGAACTGTCTATTCTCCTTTGAACGGTGCTCCTTACCCTTTCTCCTCTCCTCCTTCAGTAGCAGCTGTGGTAACAACTGGAGTCTCCTTATCCAGCAAGGAGTCTGATACCAGTTTGAGGGCCCTCTCAGAGTGGGAGACGATCCTCTGAACAGCCTGCAGCTCTTCCTCTACAGGGTAAATGGTCGAGTGTTTAGCCATGATGTGACGGTCATCGGGAGAGTCTGGTCGACGCACACATGTCTTTGGGGAGAGGAGGGTAATGCAGTAATCTATACAAGTCAAAGATTTATTAGGTTTGTGAAAAAATGAAGATGCTGCAGTTGTATGGCTCACCAGTAGAGGGGGCACCGGCATACCAGGCCGACTCATCAGAGGTGGAGGAGCCAGTCTGCGTCTCTGGTCCCCCCAGTACATCTGCTCCTCCTCAATCCTCCTCCAGTACATATCCTCCTCATAACGCCTGCAGGAGAGCGGGACGCTGTTAATGTCATTCATCAAAGATCATTTATCCCCTCAGGGAAATGTTAAGGCTGATATTAAAAGAAGAATACAGGTACATCTCAAAAAATTAGGTTATCATAAAAAAGTTCAATATTTTTTGTTACTCATTTCAGAAAGTGATACCCATATATTATATAGACTCATTACACATAGAGTGAAATATTTCAAGCCTTTATTTCTTAAAAAGTCTGTGATTATGGCTTACAAATATTGAAAACCCCAAATTCAGTGTCTCAGAAAATAGGAATATAGTGAAAAAGTTCAATATTGGAAAGTCATGGTGTAACACCTAACGATACTTCTTTAATCAAGGGAAATATGATTATTTTACCATTTGTTTAAGAAAACTGTTAAAACTGGAGGGTAATCCCATGTTACCAAAGTTAAATTCTCTTTTAAGACAGCTGATAAAGCACATGACTTGTTAAACATGTAGAAAGCTTGGTATAAGGCTCATTATCAGTCTATGCACATTTTTATGCTAAAAACCCTTCATAGATTCAATTCATAGAAATTTATGTGGATGCATTTTTAAGATACAACAAAACTGTGACTGAGCAAGAAAACAGAACAAAGGCTGATAAAATGAGGCAATGAGGCCTGAATTTCCCTTTGTGCATGTGTACATGCGTCAAACTAATAGTCAGCAGGTCCGCTTTAGGACTTCCTCTTTACTGATATTATCTTTAACTCAAATCTTTGTTTACTAAACATGGTTATGACCTCATCTCCATGTGCCAGCGCTGCTCATCGTCTCTTTGTCTCTTCAGTTGTGCCTTCTGCTTCTGTTTCTTCAGCTTGCTTTCCTGCAGCTTCCTGGCCCTGTTACTGGGCTTTATTTCAACAGGGAGCTCTGGGTTTACTTTCTTCTACAAAGACAAAGAAAGAAAGACAAAAGCATGATAAGAGGAATGAAAAAGAATGTAATAAAAGGGAATGTGGACAGTATGTAATCCTGCTGATTCTCAAGCCATTTCTACAGAAGTAAAAATAACATTTCTTCCATCTAAGCTTTCTTCTACTCAAAGTCAGAATTTTATTTCTTGTGACTTAAAAATAAACAGACAAATTAACCAAACATAACAACAAAACAAACAAAAGATAAAAAACACTGACAGCCTTAAGAAATGAGTCAAAGTTGTTCTCTCCTCAGCTACACATTTTCTCATCAATTAAGCATTAATTGTGTATTTATGAGGTATCACACCTATGTTTGCACATTTCTTACAACATGAAAACTAAAATATATATCCTATAACACAAACGCGGTTGCATTCATGTTAACCAACTTGCAGTGAACATGGACATCCTTACTTTACTGGCAATAATGGAATAAACTGTCCCACTGCTGCCATCTGCTGATCATTGCAGCATTACAACATCAAGCCCTCAGGCATTTTCTCATGAACACAGCTCTTTAGTGCTGACAGGTGTACAAATTTACAGAGAAACCTTAAGATCTGCTTCACTGCTATCTGTATGCTACTATTGTCAGAGTTTCTACACACTTTGAAATTCGAATTCAAGACTTTTTATGACCTCAACTTTTTATGACCTCAACTTAGAAAAAAATTAATACATAATTTTACCACTGCAAATGGACAAATACAGAGCTGTGTATTAACTTTTTTGCCCATAGCACTGGTGCCACAGAGGTTGAAAATCTTGTAGCACAGAACAAAAACTTGTAGCACAATGTATAAAATGTTTCTTACATCTCTAAAACCAACTAGTAATCGGATGATTTTTTAATAGGTTATGGAAATGTATTGGCATTTTACAACAGTGCAGAGTTTATTACCTCCGCCAAGGAGGTTACGTGATCAGCAGGGTTTGTTAGTTTGTTAGTTAGTTTGTTTGTTAGCAACATAACTCAAAAAGTCATGGACAGATTTTGATGAAATTTTCAGGAAATGTCAGAAATGGCATAAGGAAGAACTGATTAGATTTTGGGATGAGTCAGATCACCATCTGGATCCAGGAATTTTTTAAAGGATTCCTTACTACTGGGAGATAGCGCTAATGGCAGAGGTCTGCGCTCTCCGAGTGCTTTTCCAGTTTAACTATAGCAAACAATGTAACACAAAAGAGAGGTTCGGGGGTCTTGAATTGAGCATCCAACACTGAATTCTCAGAGTTCTGGTAAATATTTATGCAAAAAAATTGTGGAGGAAATTCAGTTAGAAATAAAACTATTAACCCAAAAATCATGTAATTTCCTTTATAAAGGCGACATTCTAGTAAGCCTGAATTTATGATTTTTAACGTGGCCATTTTAAAACAAGGTAGTTTAGTATCAACACAAATCACACAAAAGAGGTCTGTTTACCACCTCAACGACTAAACAACAAAGACTATCTAAAGCTAACCTCACAGAAAGCCAAACATGAGATAGTATAATCTACAGATTTCACCAAAACAAGGGGATTAATGTTAATGTTGCGCAGTAAGACCTTACACGTTTTTCATAATTGATACATTACACACTTTAAATGTTTTAAACTCTTAGAAACCCTGATCGTAGGATGCTACGTCTTTCTTTCTCTCCCTGCATCAATAACTAGTTTTATAGCTTTTCAGATGATTTGTCTTGTTTCTGTGTTCAAATGTCAATATACGGTGTTAATAATTGGTCCATAACGTGCGCACTGATTAATCTCATGGTACATCAGCGTTTATAAATAATGTGTGAAAACGCTGATTTGTTAATGTGAGTTTGCTATTTTCTCTATTAAAAGCAATGATGCTAAATATCAGTTTCTAAAGGATATCCCAGTTAATTATTCTACAGAGAGAGGGGAAGAGATGCAGACATGAAGGAGCAAGTATGAAGTATGTAACATCTGGACAAGAGAATCTTTGAGCCGTCTTGTTACTGCCACCGTCTTCCTCTGTTTTCTGGCCCAACCTTTAATAACAATGAGTCCTCTCTTTGTTACCAAATTCATTTCTCTTTCTTTTCTTAAACTTTTTCACAAATGGCAACTGACACACGGGTTTTGCTATAAATTGCAACATGGAAAAGCACACAGGCAAAAAAACAATTATTAAAATTGTATTAGGTTGACTGGAAAACAAAGAGTGAAGACAGACTTAGTCAATGTGCCTTCTAAAAATTAAGACCTCTTACTGATAAAATTAAGACTTCTGAAGACTTTTTATGGCCTTACATTTCAAATGATTGTGCAATAAAACCATTTGTGACAGTATAAATGTAGATGTTAAATTAGACTATGTGTAACATCACTCCTTATTAAACACTGTTGATGTGTGTGGAGGGGAAAGAGATCAGTAATTCTAAATTGTGCTAGTTTCTCATTGCGAATAGGTATCTCTGGAGTATTATTCAGATGCTGTCGGAAAAAACACAGTTAGACATTTCTTGTTATTGAAATACAGATAAACTCTGAAGGTATGCTTCTGAAGTCTGTTCAGTATCTTGATCTAGATAACCGATCAGATAGGAATCAACTCAGTATGTTTATAATCTCTTACTTTGTACTGCAGTCTGTGTCTTCTCCCTTTCAGATGCATGTCTTTAGCATTGGGGTCGTTGAAGCTGCACTCACACAGTTTACAGTGGAATCGGATCACTTTGCCGTCATCATTACGAACCTAAAATACAAAAGCAGTTAAGATTAAAAAGGTACAGTACAGACAACTAACAAAACATATAGTTTTAGTCTTAATAATGAAAATACGATACTTTGTGACGTTCAACCATTTTCACAATCACTGTTGGTACTTAACAATAAATAGTCACGATTGATTTCTGCATACCTCCTCTACATAGTCATGTCCCACAGGCTGGATGTCCCTCTGGCCTCCAGCTCTGTCACCATCCTCATCTTCACTCTGAGGCTCCATCTTCTGGGACGACTGTTGCATTGGCTCCTCCACCTTAGCAGCCACCACGACGGCTGCTGGAGCTGCAGCTGCTGGAGTGCTGGCAGGCTTGTTGGCTATGCAGCAGACAGTATTTGAACAGATCGGACAAGGAACAAAACTTTTTAATTTCTACCTTGAATCCTATTACAAAGACTGATGATAATCAGTAATTATCAGTATCAGTATTTGTTTTAGCCAGCACTCTTTTGAGCAGCAAAAACAAACAAAATTCATTGTCTTCAAGTTTTCTTTGACTTTAAGTTTGTAAGATATGCCGTTTCCTTGGAGCAGAATCATATTAAGTTTGCATGCACTATTGTGTTTTAAAAAGAGGGGCGAATCTAAAATTTCAACATTCATGCTGCTGCACAGTGGTCAGTTTTGGTCAGACATTGCTTCACAGTTCAATATTTTGTTAATGAAAAGGTTGAAGAGTGGCCACAAAATACTATCCAAACCCTCACATCCCTGCAGTTTAGCACCAGGGTTAACTTTTCACACACCTTTCTGAACAATCATGAAGCAAAACTAATTTCCAATTTAAAAAAAAAAAATCCTGATGAAGTAAATTGTGTACAGTAACAGTACTCCTCTCTCTGTGAGCATTAAGTCCAATAAACGTAATTATGAAATGTAATGAGGTTGAACTTGATTCATTTTGTGTGTAATGTGTATGAGTTACACAGTGTTATAATCGATAACTGATCAGAAGTTATGCCATTATTTCAGTAAAAAATACACAAAGATGATCAGTGGACTTACAAATAACAGTTATTTTGGAGGGAGTTGGTTTCTTGGCTGGTGCCGCTGTTTTGACTGTTGTATTCAAAGTGGCCTGTTTGAGGGTCACAGTGGGTGTGGTAGTGGTCGATGCGGAGGCAGGAGTGGACGTAGAGACTGGAGGTTTCCCAGCTGTCGAAGTTGTGACAACTGGAGGAGAATTCACCAGCACTGGCTCAGTGGAAGGTATAGGTTTCCCCAGCTTGGTGTGAAGTTTCACCACCTTTTCATGTTTAAAGAAGAGACACAAAGGTAGATTCAACCATTTAAAGCAGCTGATACTTAATCCCATCCCAAATCCCTACGGAAGGTTTAGTTCCGAGGCTTGGCAGCTCAGATGGAACAACACATGAGGACACTATCATCATGTGTAATACGGAAAGTATGTCACATCAATAGCTTCTACAGCTGCCTATATTTTCTTAAACAATAATAAGAATGGAAACACTTGAAGATAGGGTCAACACAGCTGAGCTTACCTTCTGGTGTTTGGCCCCACGGATGTGTGCAGCATAGGCGTCCACTCCAGTGCAGGAGACGTCACATAACTCACAGCACAACTGAGTCTGAACCCCTCTGGGTCCATTGCTGGCACCAGACTGGCCCCCAGATTTTAGGGCTGCCTCCTTTTTCTTGTGTTTCTGGCCCTCAAGGTGCTCCCGGTACGTCTGATACATTAAATTAAAAGCAATTGATAAGTCAGTATCTAATCTATGATTGAGCATTTTCTGGTGTGTTTGCATTGGCATTAGACAGTCATTCTGGTCTCTGAGGTTATTATTTTATTGATTTTTTTCCCACTGCACATCATAATAAAGCTTGTGTATGAGAAGATTTTCTGAAACAAATAAAATAATCCTACCTGAGGGCCTGCACAGCTAATCTTACAAATGTCACAGTAATGGAGCTGGGGCTGCTTTGGGGGTCCTTTAGGCTTCTGCAGCTTGTTCTGGTGAAACGTTGGCTTTTTGTACGTGTTCATGGCCGGAGCTGTCACCATGTTGCTGCCTGAATTGCTCCAGGAAGAGCTAGTGAGCTGCTTGGGTGGGGGCTGGATGGGTGGCTGGGGTTGAGGTTGTTGTGGCTGCTGTGGCTGTTGAGGCGGAGGCTGCGACTGAGTGAGACTCTGCTGGGTCGGCTGGTAATAGGAGGGGGTGGATGTGGAGGTGTAGCCGGTTGAATCATAAGTGGAGTAGCTAATGCCTGAGGGACAGAGGATGATAGAGAAAAGAGCTTTAAGAGAGAAGAAAAGCATATAAGATGTGGGTCGAAGAAAAACAGCCAGAAGTCATGAAGCTATAAGCTGCCTCCAAACAAGACAATCCCAGAGCGTGCTTTGAAAGATATCATGGGTGTAATAAGCAGCTCTGGCCTCAAGTCTTGTAAAGTATGAATGTTTGTATAAGTCTGTCTCAACACTCAGAAATGCCTTATCCTGTAGCTCGGCATCCGCCCTTATCACCCTCAACCTTTACATATAAAACGATAAACATCCTTAGAAAAAACATTAGCACAAGAAAATAATCCTACCAGAGTTACCAGAGAAGAGATCAAAGAGCTTTGGGACTTACAGGCTCCTAACTGGTTAGCATGTCAGTGGTTAGCTGGCAGCTTAAGTGCAGTAGTTAAAACTACCAACCCCACAGTAGCCACTAAGGAGCATTTAACACCTGGTATTATCAATGTGGTCTGGTTGATCACACTCTTTATGCAAATTTTTTAAATCATGAAATTAATTAATTCATCCCTATCAGCCTTTAAAAATCATAATTGATCAAAACAACAGTGGTTCATATGTACAGCACACAGACAGGGAAGAGATATGGTGCACAGGAGCAGTTATTGCAAACTTGAAAAAACTTGGTTTGTGAAATCTGTTGTGCATTTCAGAGGTTATTGGTGAGTTGAAAGAACTACACTGAAGGCCGGGGTCTCTGTTTACCAACAAGATATGTATATAAATAAAGAAATATGTACTTTTAAATGTAAGAAAGATATGAAAAAGGTTTTTTTTACATACTTTTATCTATTTCAATCACAGTAGTAAACTGAGAATATTTTTTGTTTAACTTACAGCCTTTAGGCAATAATGACAACAAAACACGACTCTGCCAAACAAGCATGGAGTAAACATGTTTAGTGAAGTCAGTAACAATTTTGAAAAAATGTCTGTAATTATTTTCATTCATATTTCAAATTCATGCTGAACTGTTTTATTGAGCAAATGTTCACTTTTATATAATTTCTCATTTTTGATTAGAAATGCGTGTGCAAAGTTAAGCAAAGTAGGATTTTTTGCAAACTATTCTTAAAAATGTACAGTTAAATGCTTGCATGATGTGTAGAGCAGAATATCTGTTGCAAAAGAGAATTTAAATGGTATTGCTCAAAGTCTTTTGACTTAGGTTATCAAACTAGGACTTCTTAGTTTCTGTCAGGTGGCAAAACATTGCCGCGTTACTCACAACAGAGAAAAAAGGAGAATTTCCAGTTCTGTTAAACTTATTTGTTTTTGTCTTCTTTTACCCTGGCAGAAACACTGTGTGCAGACTAGCAACCTTAGGTCATATTTTGGATTTTGAGCCTTTTTTTTTTAATTGAGATGTATTAAATTGGTAGGTACAGGGAGAAATACATGCTAAGCCAATATGAACTCCCCATGATTGAGTAAAGTTCTGTTTCTTTTCTTGTCTCTAATTCGTCATTACCTGAGTATGTTGTAGCAGCAACAGTAGAGCCGAAGGACGAGCCGAGGGTGTATGATGAAATCGGTGTTGGTGGCTGCTGGACACTGGTAGACACTGGGTAGATGTTGTAGCTGCTAGATACAGAGCTGGATGGAACAAGAGGTTTCAGGGCAGTTACCTGCCGCTGAGGGGGAGGAGGCTGGCTGTACACGGTGGAGGGGGCCGGACTGTACGCACTCTTTACTCCAACTGAAAAAAAAAAACAAAATTGTGGGTAGGTGGGGGGTATAAGGATTATGGGGCAGGGAAAGAGAAGGGTGTCACAATTTTTTCATTAGAGTGAAGAAAGAAAAGCAAGAGAGGTCTGAGACATTCAATGATTTCCTTTGGAATTTGTCAAAGATTTTGACAAAGGATCTTCATTTCATGCGCAACTGAGCTGCAGATAAACTCCACATGAATTCTTTTACCCTCAAAATGCACAAGGGGAGTAATACCAGGACTTATGATCCATTTCCCCACAAACCTGAAGTCTATGAGTACCTGTGCTTTAAATTCATGACTAGATATTATAATAAAAGATACTGCAACCAAATCATGGACAATCTCAGACATTCAGACTGTATGATCACAGCAAACTTAAACTTTATTGTCCCCTAAGGGAAATTTGCTTTGCAGCCAGGCAAAAACATGAAACATGAGAAACACAATCACACAAATTCAGATAAAACATTGAAATGCATAAATTCAATAGAAATATATTAAAGAATAACTGAAAGCAGAACCTTCATTAGAAAAACATCTCAAGACATCTATAATGAAGATAAAGCGCATCACAATTGTTCATTTTAAATCTAGTTGTGTAATAGCTTGAGGGATGAAGGAACTTTTCATCCTGCTTGATTTGACCTTTGGTAATCTTAATCCCCTGCTAGAGGGTAAGCGCTCGAATTCAACATGAAGAGGATGATCGGGACACTTTGTGATGTCCTGAGCCTTAGATGTTGCCCTCTAGTAAAAAGTCAGAGAAAGATCAGGTAATTTAATACCAGTAATTTTACTGAAAACCTTAACGATGTGTTCTAACCTCGTTTCATTCACTGCTATAGGGCATTAATTGAGAAGTTGGGAGATATTTCTCAGTTTGCTTTTACAAGATTGCATTTCTTCAGATCCAGTGCAGTCACCCTCTGCTGGCCAGAAGAAAGAATGCAGTTTGAAAACAGTTCAGCATGTCCATCCCACATCTGAGACAAAATTGCAGTATCTTGTTCTTAGAAACAGTCTATGAGTAAGAGATTTTTGTGTCTTTAGCTAGCAGCAATCAACCGGGCTAAGCAATATACCAAGTTTGTAAGATATAGAGATAAACTTTATATATATTCTAGGGTAAAACAAAATTGTTTATATCATTATTGTCATGCTGATGTACAAAGATTGTTTACAGTAAGAGTAGTATGCTTGTTGACAATGTTGATGCTAGGACAGTATGCTTGCTGACCACAATATAATGCATTTAAAAAGTCTGGAATAAAGTGAGAATTTTTATTTTATTTGTTTTATTTAACAAGCATTTTTAATTTCATTCTTGGTACTTTATTCATATGTCCCTTTTCATGCACACGTTGACTTTGTGTAGCTGGTTGTTAATAAAAGTTCCTGTGTGAAATCTGTCATTTGGATCATGTAGATTTATTCAGAAACTACTCTATTTTTAGCTATTTCTCTAAAGAAACATTATTGAGTTTTATACGGTGTCTTGTATTTCCAGTCAGCTAAAAAATATTAAGATATGATTTTTGGTCTGTATCACCCAGCCCTAGCAGTCAATAAAGTTGCCTTGGGCAGACATCCTTTATAGCAAGTTTTTAAAAGGTCCATGTAGAGCAGCAGCACTCTCTAAGACCTGTAAACAAGCTCTGATGTATAAAATCCTTGAATTACCCTCTAACATTCGCACTTACTACCTCTAATAACAAAGACATTTGGTCCAAAATGTGACAGTAGTAATAAAGTGGCTCACCTGTCTGGTAGTAGTTCTCTGTGGGGGTCCTCTGAGCTGATGCTATACTCGTCTGGTAGTACTGCTTATTGTCATAGGTAGTCACAGCTGCAGGGCGCCCGTAGCTGTAGTTGTCCTGTTGGTGTTAACGGAGGTACATTAGCCCAGTCAAAAAGCAACATATCTTGAAGCATTTCAGTGAGTGTGTGCAAACTTAAATCTTAATAATCAAGATGATATATCTCTGATTGTGAAAAAAATTAGAAAAAAATATCTGATAGCTGATGCAAAAGGAGCATGCATTGTTGTCTGTGACTGTTGTGACTAAAATTTTGATTAAATGTCCCAACACAAAAGCTGTAACATAACATCCAATAGGACCACACCATGCTATGAGAAACTGAGAAGCAGAAATCATAAGAGAAGCAGAAAGCAGACTGACCGTGTCCGAGTATACCTGGTACGTCTGCGGGGTAGTGGTAGGCTGTGGGGGTGCTGGGGGATCTGGCTGCCTGTAAGCATAGTCAGGGGGTGCTTGGTGGCTCTGGTAGGCAGGGTAAGGGGCAGAGACCACGGGCCGGGCTGCCTGGACAGGAGCTGGAGAGTAGGATGCAGTTACAGCATGAGCCACAGCCGGAGCCTGTTGGACGCTGTAACTGGCTGTGGAGGGATGGGAGTAGGCTGGGGGAGGCTGGGTACTGTTGAAGAGAGGAAAAGAAGATATGCGAAGCAAAATGGTCAACTTTAGGGCAGCTTTCAAAGGAATCTTGAGGATAACATTCAACTCCACAGAAGTGACTTTTTGAGTCTTTACTGAGGGTTAATCAATTCATGTTGATAACAAAAAAACAACAACAACAAAAAAACAATTAAAGCTATGCTACTAAGGTACTCTGGCACATTAAAGTCTACATCAACAGCAGTCCACTCCCCTGTCTGACATGCAAATTATGTAGGCTAATTCAAATAACATCTGCCCTGGATGTAGTAGCAACTATGCGATATTTTAATAAATAAAAGGGCTGCTCCAAAATATGCAAATGTCTGAGTCTTGTAACCACAACTTTGAAAATCAAAATGGCAACACAGGAAAAGTGAGAGGATTTATAAGCTGGAAGGAAAAAACTGTCTAAATTACACAAGTATTAAAATGTTGCCATTGTTTTAGTGAGTGTTGACACAGTGTGTAGGAGTTTGCCTGCAATTTTCTGCAGTTAAAAACTAGATTTCTATTTTTGCCGCTGCGGTTTTAAAACAGGTATCAGTATCCTTCAATTTTAACTAGAATCCTATCCAAGTTTTAAATCTGGTATCATGAAAGCTGAGGCCTTAAGACATCTTAAATCACATCTATTAATATATGATAGAGGCATGCCATGTTTATACCAGTTTAAAATGACACTATACATGTCAAACGAGTTTATGTTTTTTTATAGGGCTGTCAAAAGATTAAAATTTTGAATAGCTATTAATCCCAGAATTTCTTTAGTTAATTGCAATAAATTTCACCCTTTTTACTGCATTTTTAAATCCCCACATTTTGCATTTAAAATTGTTTTGTGTCATTTTGGATTTTCCCAATAGTGAAGAAACCTCACTCCCAAATTCTAATTCGCTGATTACTCCCTCCCCAATGGGGTGGAGACACAATGGCTATGTTTACATGAGGGCTTTAATTCCCCTTTGATTCGGAATTAAAATTAAATCCTCTTTAAAAAGAACTTGTAAATACCTAATTTTGAGTGAAAATGACCATTCCGAATTAAACTTAAATCTGAAGTAAGTGGCTGGTTTATTCTGATTTTAAATCCGAATTGAATAATTCCTCAATCATGTATACGTTCATTCCTCTTTAAATTAATTCCGGTTGTTCTGCGCAAGCTCGTTCCCTTGTCCTGTTGCGATGACGCACATATTCTGCACTAGCGGACACATATTCCAGGATAGCCGCCATAAGCAAGCGTTGGACTCGAGCTGAGACTATTTATTTAATAAGAGCCTTAGAAGATATGGATATAATGAAAAGAGTGGATGGACGGAAGCAGACGGAGTTTGTTTTCTTCTGGTAGACATAAATACCTCATGTTTGCCCCCTGTCCAATCAGAACCCTTCCCAACCCCCAGACCTTAAGCGGAACTGAATAAAGGCGTTTGAACGTGTTTTCCACATAAACCTCAATTTGGAATTACTATTTCCATGTAAACTGGAAGGAGAATACTTTAATTCTGAATTATTTAATTCTGAATAATTAATTCTGAATTAAAAAACATCATGTAACCATGGCCAGTGAGGCAAAGCATTGGCTTCGCTACATGTAGACTGTCATGGCGGAAGCACCCATGGTCTCACCGGACGACTGAAAGTCATGGCAGAAGGTGAATATTTCTCTATTCCTCCCAGCATTGTGAGTATTCTCACTACAATTCGCTGTCTTTCTCTCTGTTACGTTCCGACTCATCTCCTCGACCGGACGTGCGTCTTTCAAACTCTATTAACTCCAAAACTTTGAACAGAAACACACCAAAAAATGCTGCTGGGACTGAAGTTACTCATGCCCACCATCTCCTGGTGTAAAGTGGTAACAGCGCAGACCTCAGCCATTAGCCCTATCTCCCAATAGTACAGAATCCTTTAGAAAATTCCTGGATCACCCAGATCACTCCCAAAATCTAATCAGTTCTTCCTTACGCCATTTCTGACATTTCCTGAAAATTTCATTTAAATCCATCCATGACTTCTGAGTTATGTTGCTAACAAACTAACAAACGAACAAACAAAACCACCTGATCATATGGGCTAACCTCCTTGATGGAGGTAAAAATAGTGCACTTATTGTTGATCTAAATTAATCGCAATTAACTTGATTCCTCTTGACCGCCCCTGTTTTGTAAGCACATGAACTGAAATTAAGTGCAGAGATTTTTTAATTCCACTAATTCAGTCTCTTCCATTTCAAATACTCTGATTGCAGGTGGGTTATTATGAAATTGAAACTTTTTTCTCTTAGTATGACAACACATCCAGTTGGTAAAACCACTGGCTGTGTTGCCTCAAAATGTTGCAAGTACTGGACCAAACAGAGATTTCAGTGCTTAAAGTCCTTGTAGTTAGACCTTTAAAGGGGAAAATAATTGTCCTTAGGAGTATTGAGACTATGATCCCTGTGGTGTAAATGATGTCGGTACTGAAATACCACCATGACTGATTCATTTTCTGCTGTAGAAATCTAAGTATTTTCAGGAAAAAATATGATAATGAAAAGTCCATCGTCTAAGCAGCACTGTAAAAGTCCCTAGATAGAAATGCTTCTCATACTCTGGGCAAGAATTGTCAAGATTCAGTAATTACATAACATTAATTCCACATGCCAGGATGTTAGTCACTTTTCAACAAGCCTGATATATCATTTCTGATATTTGCCCGAAATAGGGAAGAAAATCATTAAGTTTGGCAGAACATTCAGCTGTCTGTTATGAGACATCCCACCTTCAAAATCTGCAAGCAGGCTGGCCCTATATGAAACATTTTACACCATGAATCCCTGCATTGTATAACACTTGATGTACACAAATTAATACTCACTGATTGCTATAGAAACAATTTTGTACACAAGGCAGCCCTGTCTGATCCTATTTCATAAAACTAAAACCAGCCTCATTTAAGATAACTTGGAAAAATTGCAATATTAGTAACACTAGCAATAACAGTGTTGTGAAATTGTAGTCATATTTCCAAATCTAATAACAGATGATGTAAAACTCTTAATAGTAAGCATTAAATGGAACCCTTACTGCGCTATATGCAGCTCAGAATTATTGACTTGAGCATGTATATGTTAATGGAAAATCAAGATTTAGGATTATAACAAAACAAGCCATAGGTACTATGGGCTTTGGTGGAACTGAGGTAAACGTATACAGTGATATAGACGTGAAACGGAATAAATGAGGCAATATGTGGTGCAGAGAGAACAGGCCATTCCTGTTTGTCAAGATTGCTGGTCTGAATGGTTGCCAACATACCCAAACCAAGGACAGAACTGTAAACTTTTACAGTTTGATAACCGCAACAATGATCACATGTGTGATGTGGTATGCTAATTATGCCAAATATAATGTCAAACTGATAAGGTGCATAATTAATCTGTCATAAACCACTGCAAAAAACACAAGCCAGTGCAAGATTTTAATGTTGAACGGAGCAAATTTCCTGCCTTAACACAAGCATCTTTTGGTTGCACCTCGTTTGAAAGCATAGCATTCATAATGAGAGCCGGACCTTCAGCAGCTTGACCACAGCTAGCCCCATTAATCCTGAAACTCACTGGACACAATCTCACTCATCACAGCAGCACCCAGATATTCTAACCAGCTGCATGACATTGAGAATTACTGTTGTTTTGATAGGTTAAGCATACAGCTCCTTTAAATCTTTACCATTAATAGTAGCTTTCTGACCGCTTATAGCCGTACTCGGTTAACCTAATGTCAATCAGCGTGTCGGGAAGCGTTGGCCTGCGAACTCAGCCTGCTAGCGCTAGCTAACAGAACTAGCTAGCTGACTAAGCAGTGAAACCGCTCCGGTGATGCTGCCTCTACATAAACAAACCAGCGACTGATACTTAAGACTTAAAAGACACGCTGACATCAACCCACATCATTTGAATTACCTGTACTGCGGACCGGCACCATGTGTGAAGCCGAAATAGTTGCTTGCAGCCATCTTGGCATCCCCAGTACAGTACACTCCTGGCAGACAGCAGTGGAAACCTTGCAACTAGCTGTCAAGATAGTTCGCTGCTTTACTGCAGCCAATGAAAACAGCCGACTGTTAAACCGGAACTGCGTATGACAAAAAAAATCGTGTTTCGTATGCTATAAGGACATAAAAATAAAAAAAATATCTTTCAGTTGTATTATATTGGCTGACTTAATAATTTCTCAATATGTATTTGTATTTATGCTGTGTTTTTTTTTTTTTAATTTTGCGCAACATTCACGCATGCGCAGGGAAATAGTTACACTTTTTGGCTTGGAAGAAAAAGCGAGGCAAAGGAAAACAACGGAGAGCGACGCCACAAATTTTAAATGTAACACTCTAATAAAAAAAAAAAGATGAAAAGGCGATTGATCACGTTTATTCTCTTTGACGCCTCTGTTCACGGAAAACGGAGGTGTATTACCGGTAGTTCTCTTGCTTCGCATGTAATTCCTTTACATGCGGTTTCTGCTGGTTATCGTGTGTGCTAGTCACGCTTGCACCGATAAGTTAATGAAGATGCAATCTAATGTTAAGCCAAATACCAGGCCCGGCAGTGAGCCAGTAAAGTAGACAGGCCATGTGTCACCTTGATAAAGAATGCCAGGAAGACTTAATGTTACAAATAGTTTTTACGGTTTAAAACGACCTTGAAAATGCAGGCAGCAGGGAGGCAGTGGAACAGAACTGTGGACTGGAGGAGAAAATTAGGCTGTAAATCTTAGGAGGGATAAAAAAAATGTCAGATAAAAGAATTAACCCGAATATAATTACTACTGCAGCTTGTAGGATTAGTACAGCTACCAAAACCTAATTATGCCTGCAATGGAAAAATGCAGAGTAAGTTTTGCTGCTGAAAACTGAGCAGGGGTGATGTGATTGGTTGCATGGATGTGGGACTGAATAATTCATTTATAGGGTGAGAGTTAGGGTATAGTAGAGTATATAGTAGAGTATAATAGAGTTAGGGTGACGCTATGGATGGGGAGAGAGAGATGCTGTTGCCAGGGAACAGCAGCCACATAGAGGACCACTGAACCAGCAGTAAGAATAGCCAATCTAATGGAGTACAGGGACACAGAGAATCTTTTCCTTTTTTCTAAGTTGCTTTAAGGATAAAAGGCTGTCTACAGAGAGATTTAGATACAGGGGAGATTGAAATGAGGGTTTCATTTGATGTTTTGGGGTGGGAAGAGTCCTTGGAAATGCATTTGGAGCAACAAGCAGAGAAAATAGGAAGACAGAAAGAGGGAGATCACGATGCCAGAGCAGATGCATTCTGATTAAAGGAATTTTGTGTCTCCGTGGCGTGGATGTAGGAGCGGAGAGGCAGGCTGTCAGCTCGCTCTTCACGGCCAGTCTTTCCCCCAACAAAGGTGGCCAGAGGCGGAGGAGGAGAGGAGAGGGGGTCCAGCACAGAGGTGCCCCCTGTCTTCAGACACCTGCTGCTGGCTAGCTGCTGACATTGGGGACACTGTATGACTGTGTCTGTGCACTAGTGAGTGTGCATGTGAATGAGAGGAGAGATCTCAGCCTGAACCCTGCTTTTTCTGTGGGTAAGGAGGAATATCAGGACTTTCCCCTCTAGATGCTTTACATCCTTGGATGAGGAGGAGGAGGAAGGACACAGACTCAGAGAAGCGAGAGGTTTAAGTGGGATCTCACGCCGCTCATGTGAGTATATTCAATCAGTTAACGTGTATGCATTTATTTTCCACTTACTGCACAAGGATGCAAATAAGATTTTTCACTAAGATATGAAATAAGCTTAGGTTTTTGATTGGCTGCTCCATTTGTGGTGACCTAGAAAGGCTGTGGGGACATTTTCTTCTGTGAAGCTGAGGTGCTGCATATTTGTGGAGATTCATGTCATTTTCATGCCTTTTTAGACATGAACACAACAGTGATCTACCAGAACAGGGTCTATAAAGCTTAAAATGCCATTGAATTTTTCAGTTACATTGACTTACAATTTATTTTTATCTAAAAGAACAAACCCCACCGTTTTCTTTAAATGATAATGTATTATGTATCTGGTTTCTTACCCCTGACATGGTGTAGCACACTGATGCTTTATTTTTCAATGATATTGCCATGAAGAATTCAGGAAAGACCTGATCCAAACAAGTATGTAATGTGTTAATGGGCTTGGCTTCAATGTAAATGAATCATTTCCTCTATGTGAGGCTTGGCTGTCTGCTTGTTCATACTCAGCCACAAGTGTTGCAGCCAAAACCACCAAAGCCACTCTGCTCTCTCTTGAATTATTACAGAAGCTATCTGATCTTTGATCAACACTGTGTACTTCAAACAAAGGTGAAAGGATCACATTGGGTTTGTTGTATTTTTTTGCCCTTTACCCTTATAGGGCACTCATTGAAATACTTGGAAATTCAAAATTGAAGCCCTGGAATATTATTGGAGGACATTCCAATGCTTCTGTTCTTTTGTCGCATACCATTATTATGGCAAAAATAAAGGTCAATGAAGTGACCATATATAAACAAATATAAAGTATAAGGGTATTTACTTGCACATGACTAGCTTTAGAATACTTTAAGTACTGGTGAAACCACCAGTTTTATTTTGTAATTCCAACAGGAGGCCTGTAATAAATGATAAACTAAGTGAATTTAAGCAGTTATGAGGCTCAAAATTAAAATCAGAATTGATTTATGCCATTTCAGTTAAATAAAACTGTTGTACTTTTGTAAAACTTATTAAAATCCCATATATTTCACAATTTGTTCCACTTATTTTTCTTTTTAATTCAACCAGAAAACATAAAAACATCACAAATATTAAATGTCTAAATTAAGGTAGTAGGACATAAAGCTCATAGTTAAAAAAAACTGACACAAACCATATAATTATAAAAGAACTGAAATAGGGTTATACAACTGAACACAAATCACATCTATTCTATTAGTTATACCATGAAATTCTCTATGTATTTGTAAAGTTTACCACTGGATCACTCTTTATTTTTTACAAACCTGTTGCAACATGAAGCTTTATTACAGAGTACTATCATCCTGCATTATTTCCCCCCTAAACTGCTGTATACCCAAATATGGTTCCTCCATTTTTCTCGCTAAAATTTCAGGAATTGCTAGAACTCCAAATCAAACCACACTGCTTTCCACATTATTATGCAAATGACATTTTTCTCTTATTTTCCAAAATATTTATGCAAATGACAGAGTATTTTTCAAGTCATTAATCAGCTGTTAGAGCATAATTCAAATGTTTTTGAACAAACTTCATAATAACTGTTATTTTTTAAAAATAAAAACCTCATAATGCACTTTTCCACATTATTAAGCAGGCCACAGGTTTCAAGCAATATTGGAAAGAAAAAGGATCTCTCTGCTGCCGAAAGTATCAAATAGTGTTATTCCTTAACCTGACACGCCAGATCTGGGAAAGCTTCAATAGGAAATGTTTGAGAAAAGGCAGAGGCTTTGAAAAAACTTGGAGTGTGATTGGATGAACGTTCTGTCTGTCACATCTCTACGGGCCAATCAGAGCAACAAAACACATGACGTAGCTGCTATCGAGCTGCGCGTGTGCACCTACTGAGGAATAACGTGAAAAATGGCAACTACAGACATGTTAGTACATGACTTTTGTTGTTTTTGAAAATTAAACAACTCACTGCTGTTCTTTGTTCTTCTCTTAACGAAGAAATGTTGTCAAGTTCTGATAAAACTAGTGCTTTAGCAGCATCCACCCTAATCTCTTCCTCCATAACTGCACCAGCTCTTGCTGCTGCTTGTTTACGTCACGACTCTGCTGCGCCTGAAAGTACTACCCCTCGTCGCTGATTGGTCCTGTCACTTTCTAACCGGGCCCATACAGTTCAGATGGGAGCTTTGCAAGATGGATTCGCCAGTGAAAAACAAGGAAACGGACGTATTGATCTGCTTTGCAAGGTTAGTAATGCCTTGGACAAGGAATGAAAACATAGATATTTCACAAATAATTAATCGTGATCATCGTACTGTGAATAAATTTGTGGCTGATTCAGAGCACAGATGGTTTTGTGAAGATAAAGGCATAATGAGGAACGTTTCTGCCAAACAATTTCATCAGATTAAGAGAGCAGATACTAAAATACCATTACAAAGAAGCAAACAGGTATTTGAAGCTGCTGGTGCGGCTGGAGTCCCACCAACCTCAAGGTGTAGGATCCTCCAGAGGCTTGCAGTCGAGTATAAACCTACTATTCGGCCACCCCTATCCAATGCTCACAAGCAGAAACGGTTGCAGTGGGCCCAGAAATACATGAAGACTCATTTTCAAACAGTCTTGTTGACTGATGAGTGCCGTGCAACCCTGGATGGTCCAGATGGAGGAGTAGTGGATGGTTGGTGGATGGCCAACATGTCCCAATAAGGCTGTGGTGTCAGCAAGGAGGTGGCAGAGTCATGTTCTGGGCTGGATTCATGAGGAGAGAGCTGGTAGGCCCCTTTATGGTCCCTGAAGGTGTGAAAATGACCTCGGCAAAGTATATGGAGTTTCTGACTGACCACTTTCTTCCATGGTACAAAAAGAAGAGCAGTGCCTTCTGTCGCAATATTTTCTTCATGCATGACAATTCACCATCTCATGCTGCAAAGAATACCTCTGTGTCATTGGCTGCTATGGGCATAAAAGGAGAGAAACTCATGGTGTGGCCCCCATCCTCCCCTGACCTCAACCCTATTGAGAACCTCTGGAGCATCCTCAAGCTAAAGATCTATGAGGGTGGGAGTCAGTTCACATCAAAACAGCAGCTCTGGGAGGATCTTCTGACAACCTGCAAAGAAATTCATGCAGAAACTCTCCAAAAACTCACAAGTTCAATGGATGCAAGAATAGTGAAGGTGGTATCAAAGAAGTGGTCTTTATGTTAACATGGAACTTGGCCTGTTAAGATGTTTTTGATTGAAATAGCTTTGATTTCAGTAAATATGACCTCCAAATCTGCAAATTCAACAAATGACCATTTTCAGTTCTTTACAACCAAAAAAATGTTTTAAAACTCTGTCGTGCTTAATAACAAGGAAAAGTGCATTTTAGGGTTTTTATTTAAAAAAAATAATGGTTATCATTATGAAGTTTGTTCAAAAACATTTGAATTATGCTCTAATGGCTGATGACTTGAAAAATACTCTGACTGTCCTTTGCATTAATATTTCAGAAAATAAGAGAAAAATGTCATTTGCATAATAATGTGAAAAGCGGTGTAAACCTATCACGAAATTTAGCGCTACCATTCACGTTTATAATGTGAGACTTTCATCAAATTATCGCTTTTAGTTACAATGTTAGAGCCATTTGTTTTTGACCAAAAGGGATGTAAAACTGCACTTTTCAAGTTCTGGAGGAAACAGGAAGTTTGAGATGCTCTGAGCCACTGCTGATTTGTCGGATGCAGTGATATCACTTGACTGATCTCCAGTGATTGACTGAGAAAAATAATTCTGGTTTTACTGTATCACATAGAGTTGGGGGAGAGTTGATCTACCAAAGTGATCATAAATATTCCTTGCCCCATAAAGGGTTAACCGGTAGCAGTAAGGTAGGTAAGATACTGATGTCTCCGTGTTGGCATGGTGGGTGGAGAGTGCATGGAGAGGGGTGGCTCTGGGACACTGGAGATCATTGCTCAGCCCTCTGGAGGTGTCGTGGGACTTGCAGGACGAAACACAGACGATGGAGGGTTTCCACTTAACAACCCTGGTGAAGTGTTGGTTTCTTGCTGCCCATTGGTCTGCATGGTTTACTTGTGGAGAAAAATAGTAATTGAGTAGGGATTTCATCACTGAGCTCTAATCCTCTTTGTAGGGCACAAGTGCCTTGTGTTTATTCAAAATTTGTTGATTGGCAGGCAAGTCACCTGTAATAGACTCTTTTATTTACACCCAAAGAAGCACTAACATCTTCACTTTAAGTGTAAACCCTGAAGCAAAGGGAATCTCCTATAACTAAAACAACAGGGGAATTGACCAGAGGCTACAGGGAAACCAGGATTTAAAGTAAATTTTATACAGATAGTGCTTCTTCTTTGAGTGGAGTCCACTCAGTAATTGTATTTTAGATATTAATCACATTGTTTCCATTCTCCTGGGAACAAACAAAGGAATCTGAACTTTTCCTAATAATATAATCAGTTACACAAAGCATCAGTGTAAGTGGAGATCAAATACTGAGCAGTCAGATCGGAGCAGTGGGATTAAGGTTCATTGAAGAAGGATTAGGTCTGCACAGCATCCTCCTCATTGGCCTCCTGAATTCCACCCTAACAGGAATATGAAAATAATATTACACATAAGCTCAGAGAGTGGGCTCTGTCCGAGTCAGTCACATGCCTCTCACATGTGCTTCACCGGGACAGGGGATAAAAAAACATGTGATCTGCAGCAATTGTCATGAAAATAATTTGTATTAACACCTTTTATAATGTGGACATGTGTTTCTTAGAGCTGCTATGGACCTAAATGTATAGTAAGTACACTGATTAAATGCCAGTTTTCCTCTGTTATTGGTGCCCATGAATAAACATTTCCTCTCACACCTCCAGGCCCTGGCTCTCCTCTCTGAGGGATGGGCACTACAGAGGCAACGCTTCGAATGGAGAACATGGAAGTAAAAGACGAGTGGCAGGATGAAGACTTTCCCAGGTGAGAGAAAACTTCTGATTTCCTTCTCATTTCTCCTACTAAACCATCCTAGATGGCTGATTTTTAAACTTTGAAACCTCTGAGGCAGCCGTGGACAAGGATTTACCTTCAAAACATCTCTTAAGCTGTGTTTTGCCTACAGTGATGCGGCATGTTCTTGTTTTGTGTGTCTTGATGAATATGCAGCAAATTTTGATCTATGCATGAATAACTTAGCTTGAAGCTCCTGTGAGGACTTTTTAGCAGGTTGTGAAACAGACTGAGTTTATGTGGATGCCTACACATGACCCAAAAAAGAGAGACCATCTGCACAGATTATTTCTTTAGTTAAATACAGAAAATAAATAAAACTGTGGGATAGGTGTCAGAACTCACCCTGTAGAAAGAACCCCTTTTTATTTTTTAGATTGCAAAAATTTATTGTGAGGGCAAGATGAGGTTTTTTTTCAGTAAAAACCACTACCTTACCATGTGCAAGAAAAGGATCAGCAAAGAGGTGCTTTGTCCACAGGGGGCGCAAAACTCCAAACTATCTGAAAGCTCAAAGGAGCTTTAATTATTTTGAATTTCCTTCCTCAAGAGCAAGGGTGTCGAAACCTTTTAAAACAATCCAATGTAAGTGAAGATACAGTGCCTGTATAAAGCATTCATTACTTTGGATGTTTATACCTTTTATTGGTTTTATAAATCAATCATGGCCAATATAATTTGGCTTTTTTTGCCAAAAGAAACAACACTTGAAACCTCTTTAATGTCACAGTGAAAACATTTTTCTACAAAGTAATGTCAATTAAACAAAATATGTAAAGTAAAATAATTGACTGCATAAATATTCACCCCCTTTAAAGTGACTGGCCTCATTCAGCGGAGATCCAGCCACTTGGTTCTAGTAGTCTCACATTTAGTGAAATGGGAATCCCCTGAATGCAGTGAATGTGTCTCAAGTTATTGTAGTATAAAGGCACCTGTATCTGGAAGGTGTACTCATTGGTTAATCAGTATTCCTGGCTACCATTACATATAAAGACAAAAGAACACTCTAAGAAGCGGAGAGGAAAGATAACTGAAAAGTAAAAGACAGGAGATGGATACAAAAACATTTCTAAGGCACTGAACATCTCTCGGAGTTCAGTTAAATCCATCATCAAGAAATGGAAGGAATATGGCACATGTGTAAATCTACCTGGATCAGGCTGTCCTCACAAACTGAGTGACCATGCAAGAAAAAGACTAGTGAGAGAGGCCACCAAGACACCTATGAATACTCCGAAGGAGTTACAAGGTTCAGCAGCTGAGATGGGAGAGACTCTGCATACAACAACTGTTCCCCAGGTTCTTAATTAGTCAAATCTTTTGGGGAGAGTGGCAAAGAGAAAGCCACTGTTGAAGAAAACTCATTAAATCTCCCCTAGAGTTCACCAGAAGGCATGTGGGAGATGTCATGGTCAACTGGAAGAAAGTTCTTTGCTCTGCACATCACCACAAACACACCATCCCTACTGTGAAGCACTGTGGTGGCAGCATCATGCTGTGGGGATGCTTCTCGGTAGCTGCAAGGGGGTGAATATTTTACAGGCCCTGTATGATTAGTAATTGCATTTGCTTAAAGGAATAAAACAGCCTACATCAAACAGCCAATCATTGTCAGGGATTTCTGGGGAGCCCTTGTCAGTCCTGGCTACTACTTGATTGGCTCTTGGTAATTATGAGAGCAACAGTCCACGTAGCAAAGGTGCGTTGGTGCTTAAAGATGATGAGCCTGATATGTTCTGTAAATCAGACCTTGAGAGGGGCCAGATAGTGGGCCAAGTGAGCACGGTCCACGCCTCTATTTGCTGCCATAATCTTTTTTCTTGTCAAAATGTTTGTTTACAATATTAACACAGCAGCACTACCAAGTGTTAATAAGTAAGAAGAATACAAAACAGTTAAGCACATGTTTATGTTTTGATGTGGGTAATATTTAATTTTATTTCAAGAATTTGCTGTGGGCCATTTAAAGTGAACCACAGGCTGCAATTGGCCTCCAGGAGGTTATTTGGGTAGATTTAGAAACAGTGTCATGTATTTAACCATGTATTTGTTCTTGTTGAGACTTATTATCTTTATAATATCCTTAATAATAGTTCTACTTTGTAAGTATTAGCAGAGATTAATTTTGCGTATGAAGGTTTTAGTAACTGTTGCTTTAATGAGGACAGTGGGACATTCTGTAATGGTACAATGATATTTTGCCTGAGAGAAGAGAAAAAGATACAGGAAAATACGCATTCAGTTGTGGGTATATGAGGTTCAAAGGCTGATGTTGGGAGCTTGATTGGCAGAAAAAGAGCAGGAAAGAGGTGTGATGACACTCAATACACTGCTCCCTCCTCCTCCTCCCTCCTTGTTCTCCTCCCTCCTCTTCTGTCAGATTTGGAGGCAGGAAGCCAGGGAGCAGGTGCAGCTAAATGGTCTCAGGCTACGTCATGTGACGCTACATCACTGATCAACAACAGAGCATCGCCAGGAAAATGGAGGCAGGTTTTGGTTAAAGACAGACAGAGACGTATCATATGGATTAATAAGGTAGCCTGTGAGAAATGCTCTGCTCTGGGCTCTGTGTTATCAGCTGAGAAGACAGGGCATGAGTTAGCAATTCAATTTTTAAGGTGTGTGGGATTAAAAAGCTCATCTGAATCCTCTGTGTGCTATTTCCTGAAGGTAAGCACCATTACTCCATCCTGATATTGATGTTTGTAGCTGGATGACATTGTAGCCTTAACAAGAACAAAGGAGATTACCATGCTTTGTTAAAAGAATCCATTAACCTGTGATGTTTGTAAAAAGGGGGGTTCATTTCTGACTAAAGAAGCGTTGCACCAGTAATCACTGTAGGGGTTCCCTGGGGAAAGGGTTGAGCTGTTCATCAGTGCCTGTTTTTTCTGGGCTAAAGCCAGAGATGTTGGCTCAGGAGGAGCACACATACTGTCACACACCATCCTCCTTGAGAGGGGAGTTGGCTTTTACAGAAATGCAGCAAAGATACTGCAATCAGGCTTTATCCCAGCCTTGAATTTAGCCGTGAAGCTGCACCATTTTGTTTACAGTTTCAGGTGTCGTTGCTGATGCAGAAAACATACTTGAGCATCTGATGTGGATATTATTATTATTTCCTGAAATAAACACACTGATCTGCACACAAACACATTTCTGACCTCCTGCTCTTCCTTATGTGCTGGTAGGATGTGAGCAGTAAATAACAGGCAGCTTGTTAAGAAAGCTGCACCACTTTGTCAGTATGCAGACTAACACTTTTTCCCTCCTCCTTTCTCCTTTCTTTCTCCTCCCCTCACGCCCTGCCTGGCAGCCATGTAATCTTCACTTCTCCCTTGAGAGAAGATAATTAGCGTCTCCATCCTCTTCTGCATGCTTCCCCTTTTGATTCTTTCCCAGATCAGTGTCATCACCCAGACATCCACACCCTGACTGGTCTATTGAGCGACACTTTTTTCAAAGTGTTACGTTTTATCATGAGGCCAACATTAGACTATATATCTGAAATAGTGAAAGTTGCTTTAGGGGTTCCACACGGTTCAGTGCTCAGCCCCATGTATGTCTTATATGTCATGCAAAATAAGGCATGGAGAAGAAGTGTATTGCATTCACTTTTGAAAATGAAAAAACTTCCCTGTTTCTCCGCATCAAAAAGATCTCGACTAAACTCGCTAAACATAGATATTTGATGAATAAAACTCTTGTGAGAAGTAGTTTAGTTTTTGTCAAGGAGACTCAAATGAAACCAAAATGTAATTTAGTTTCCAACAAAACACAACCTTTCTGTAGCTGTTCTGCCTCTCAGCGGTAGAAAGCAGGGATCCCAGGTTTGGCTGGGATTAGAACACACACAAGTATGGTTTGGCACCAGATTCAGGCAAAGAGAATAAATGTTTGAATAAAAGTTAAGACTGAAATGGACTTCAACTGGACTGAAATGTTTTTTTTTTTTTTCAACTAAAACTAGACTAAATATGAAAGGGTAGAAATGACTAAAATGTGACTGAAACTAATGAACATTCTATCTTTAAGGCAACAACTAATATCAAAAATAGCTGTCAAAATTAACTCTGGATCCATGGTATCTGAAAATACAAAAACAGTGCACCGACTAACTTGCTTTTATATGTTGACAACACTTGGGAAAGTGGGTAACACTGACGAGTTTTCCTCGCTTATCACCTTTTCCAACACTTTTCAAATGTTTCCAACTTAATTGTTCAATTTACAATGTCAAGGAGCATGTCTTTATAATAATAATAATAATAATAATAATAATAATAATAATATAAAGTTTATTTGTATAGCACCTTTAAAAACAGAGATTTACAAAGTGCTTTGACAACCAGAAGAATCACAATTTAGACAAAGCATTGTAACACAAACAGCAAAACACAACAAGAAAGACAAAACCCTACAGAGAACCCATGAAAAAGTCAGCCAGCATTGTAACTACAGCACTATAAAATACCAAGAGAAAATTATATACACGGGAAACATGTCAAGTTAGAAAGACATCATAAAAACCCAGAATAACCTAGACCAATCCAGGCAACACATGAACCAACTACTTAAAGGAGACCTAAGGACCAGAAATGTAAAAGCATTTATAAAATATTGGGAAGAGACAGAAAGGAATAGAAATGAAATAGAAAGAACATAATAGAACTAAATAAAATATGTAGAGATTAATAAGTTATAATACAAAAATTGAAATGCAAGACAGCAAATGCTATTAATCATATTAATGATCAAAATCATAATTATAATCTTAATAATTTATCTTTTGTTAATTAAAACACAGCATTACCTAATAAAGGGACCTCTACTTTTGTGCTATGGTATTAAACAGGATCAATATCATCACATTTTTATTAATTATATAACTGATCCTTCAGAGAATAAGATGGACAAAGGGATAATTCCCTATTTAGACTAAACATTAAAATAGATCAACTTTTGGCCAATAAGCACATTAATGTCAGTGGTTCTCATAATAAACAATCTTTTTACGGTGAATTAGGCCTGGCATCTATTTTTTTCTGGCCATCATCCACATAAATCATATTGATAACATGGATATTGTCTTACCTACATCTTGTTTGAAACTATGCCGATGTATCTTAGGATGATTCGGTCATTTTACCAGCTCTTTAATAAAACAAAGAAAATATGAGAACTTTTATACATTTAAGTAACTTTCAAAAACAATGCTGTTATATTAACCACACCCAGATATTGTCAAGCTAAAAGGTTTAATTTTTCTATTTAAGTATGAAATGTTTGAAACCTGTTATATTTTGGTCTTTTAAAGACAAAATCATAACTGAAATGTTTTCTTAAGTTTAAAAGGCCCAAGATGAACCTTTGTTGAGTATTGAGTTTGATTCCTGTCACTCTTTATTAATGTACATCTTAAACACTATTATAAACTTTTTCCATATGCTTTTTTATGTTGACTGACTCGTGTATGTTTACCTCTAGACCACTACCAGAGTACGGAGAAATGGATCCCTCCTGCGGTCTCACAGACGACAGGACATGTAAGTAGCAGCATGGAGGTTGGATTGCTTATAAATAATGTTAACACCATCACAACCCTCCCATTAAAACATTTGCTATATTCTCTGGATCTGTCTTTACTCCCATGGTCTTGCTGCAGCTCCTCCTGACACCCTGAGTGTGAGCCCCCCTGGAGGAGGTGGCGGTGTACCCTCATCTCACAGAAAACGCCGTACCCTGGTGGCCCCTGAGATGAACCTCTCCCTGGATCAGAGTGAGGGGTCTCTACTGTCAGATGACTTCCTGGATACACCAGATGACCTGGACATTAATGTTGATGACATCGACACGCCTGATGAGACCGACTCGCTGGAGTTTATCACCAACGGCAACGAGCTGGAGTGGGAAGGTAGAGCTGATAAAGTCGCCTTCATGTCTCAGGATTTTCCACTGTCATAGTTGATTTAATTCTACTTATCATAATGAGCTTAAAAATGTCCTTTAATCATAGAAATAGACAGATACTCAGACCTGTATTAGTATTATCTGTATGAATACAAATATGACATGTTTGGCTGTTTTATCCATTTTTACTTTTCTTCTGCTCTTTCTCTACTCATTAAATTCTTGGTACTTAAATTTATTCCCTGATTGCCATTGCTTTAATCCTTATTTTGTTTCATACAAGCCATATATGAATTCTTCTTTTATAAAAAGTCAAAATGGCTATTATGGTGCTCAAATTGACCATACAAGTAAATCTACAAATGTATTACTTATTTTTTCTAAATCCTAAATAGGGGTTTACTTTGCCTTAATACAGACAATATGCACTGGGTAATATATGTCTTTTTGTATTAACTAACCTAGTTTGTCTCTGTCTTTGTGAGTCCAGATGACACACCAGTGGCCTCAGCTAAAGCAGGTCCAGATGCCGGCTCAGGACAAGCAGATGATGACGGGAATGGAAACAACGGACGTCTGTGGAGGACGGTGATCATTGGAGAGCAGGAGCATCGTATTGACATGCAGGTCATCAGACCATATCTGCGGGTCATCACACACGGAGGTCAGTGAACAGACCGGGATGAACCAAAAAATAAAAACCTTTATAAAACTAGCATCATAAAGTCAAGAGCAGCACTGGTTTTAAATAAGTTACATTAGCATACCCTGTTACTGTCGTTGCAGTACATGGTTGAATCATTATTCACTGCTAACTGGCACTTCCTCCCACCAGGTTATTATGGTGAGGGCCTCAATGCCATCATTGTTTTCTCTGCCTGTTACCTGCCTGACAGCAGCTGCCCAGACTACCACTACATCATGGAAAACCTCTTCATGTGAGTCTGACACGGCTGACTTTTAGTGTAAAAGGAAGGAAGATTTTCTGCTTTATCTTTTGCCTATGATACAGTACTTGTGCACTACTATTAAAGGATCTGTGTCGTGATCCTGTAGCTTTAATTCCAGTGTTTTTTATACATCTGTTTTCTCACAACACATCTTTGACACAGTACTTTTTCATTCAGGTATGTGGTGAGCAGTCTGGAGATGCTCGTTGCTGAAGATTACTTGATCATCTATATGAATGGAGGCACTCCTCGGAATAAGATGCCCGGGATCAGCTGGCTCAAGAAATGTTACCAAATGATTGACAGAAGGTGGGAAAACTAAAAAATACTGAAATGCATCACTTATTAATACATATAACCCCCTATATTTCTATTTAAATCACTAAATATACAAATACTGATAGACAGAAAAGATGTCAGTTACTTGATGTCAGTCAGTAGAGGATGAGCAGACTTCATCTACATTAAGAAGAAATGTTTTGATTACTGGTGTTGTGCTTCTACAGAAGCCCAAGAGATCATCCATACATTTTATTTTATCAAGATTACCTATGTTAAAGGTAATTTAAGTTGTTTTATTGAAATCTTGACTTGATTATCTCATTAAATCTGTTAAAAAAGTTGTTCTAAAAACAGTAACCGTATTATATAGTCTTAATCAAAATGTAAACCTCTCTCCTTAATACAGAATTAAAATGGGTTAAAAGTGGCAAAAAAAGGCAGATAATGTGGTAAAAGAGGGGTTAGAAGGGCTGCACGGTGGCGCAGGCGCTGTTGTCTCACAGCAAGAAGGACCCTGGTTCACTTCCCAGTGAGGGCCTTTCTGTGCAGAGTTTGCATGTTCTTCCCGTGCATGCGTGGGTTCTCTAGTAGTACTCCAGTTTCCTTCCACCACAAAAAAACATGCTCATTGGGTTAACTGGTGACTCAAAATTTGCCGTAGGTGTGAGTGTGAGCGTGTTTGGTTGTCTGTTTCTATATGTCAGCCCTGCGACTGACTGCCAACCAGCCCAATGACAGCTGGGATAGCCCATTCTCTTAGTTCGTCAAGGGCCCCGCCAAATCTGTGGCAGGCCTAGTGGCATATAAAGAGTCATTGACCACTAAACTATACTTCAATTCTTCCTCATCATGCTTTTCTTAGATAAGGTAACTTTGTCCATAAAACCAGGCTACACTACACATTTACTATTATAAACAGCAAAAAGTATACGTTAAATATTAACAGTCGTGCTACGCGACAAAGAAATTTAAAATGCATATGCAGCCTGGTAACAGCTTTTAGTTTTCAGTTTTTTGGCATCTTGACATTGTGACCATGGTGATGTCATTGACTCTAAACCGACTTAATTAACATGGGTGCAGGGGGACAGCTGCTGATTTGGTAGGCTAAATTGGGCCCTTTGTATCTAAAAAGTCAGCGAGTCAAAAAATAAATATCTCTCATGGGTCAAAACTATTTCTAAGGTGAATTTAAATTTTTCATCGTCTGGCCAGTCCAGGTGTTCTTGCACACATGGGGCCCCTAGACTGTAGCCTTGGCTAGCCTTTGCATTTATCCACCTCTGCCTCTCAGGGCCTCCGTACTCCACAGCAGAGAAAGTAAAGCATTTTAGCTAAAGCCTTTGAAGTTTTAATCAGTAAACGGACTAAATTTTTTTTTCTTTGTTGTGATGACAGGTTAAGGAAGAACCTGAAGTCTCTGGTCATTGCTCATCCAACCTGGTTCATACGCACTGTCTTGGCTATATCTAGGCCATTTATCAGGTAATACTGTGAATATCTTATATTTAGAAACAAAAGTTATTCTCATACTCCATGTACAAATGTCAAATGTTTAAACCAAATCATATGTAATGCCTTTTCTTGGAAGTCAGGCGTCCACAAAATGTGTTGCAAATATAGAGATGCTATATAGTATCAGTAGCAGTGATAAGCTGTGTCTTTTCTTCTTCATGAATACAGGTATTTTAATTTGGTAATGAAACGAGTTCTGTGACTTTCTAAACTAATTTTAGCTCTGATTCTAACTAATGTGTGTTTAGACAGTAGCCCATAGTGACACATCATTACAGTAAATGATGAGAACTTTTCAAATTTAAATGTTCCAAAAACTAAGGAGAATGAAAAAGTTGAGACTGTAAGGTCATACAAATATTTGGGCACATATTTAGACGATCAATTTAAATTTGATGTGAAAACTGAGACTATTGTCAAGAAGAGGCAACAGAGAATTTATCTTTTGCGTAAACTGAATTCTTTCTCAGTCAATCCTGTCATTCAGTGTCATTTCTATCAGTCTTTTATTGAGAGTCTTCTTTGTTTTTCCTCCGTCTGCTGCTTTCACAGTGTATCGGTGAAGGACAGAAACAGTCTGAACAGTATTGTTAAAGTCTGTTATAAAATCATTGGTGTTAAACAGAGAGATTTAAATTCCTTTTGTAACCAGCAGATCCATCGTAAGGCTGAGTGTGTACTTATCTGTGAATTTTCTCTATTGCCATCAGAACGTCGTTATGTTTTATCTGTGTGTAGAACTAACCGCCATTTAAAATCATTTATTTCATGTGCAATCAGATTATTGAATGCTCCTTAGGATCCTATGTATATCTCTTTCAGTCTTTTACCCTGCAAGTGCCTTTTAAGCCTAAATTATATCAGTATTCAGTTTTTTTAGGTCTTATTGTGTATTTTAGCTTACACTTACTGTTACTTTCTTTGTCACTGTGTTTTTATCTATGTTTTTATGTACAAGCTGCTCTGAACCAACTGCCAGTTGAGGGATTAATAAAGTTGTTGAATTGAATTGAACTGAGTAAAGTATAACATGGTATGTATCCCTGTGACATCTGTGACTTGCAGACTGTTACAGTGGTTGTGTTGTTGTTGTTGCCCTGTCGCTTTCTCCAGTGTGAAGTTCATGAATAAGATCCAGTACGTCCACAGCCTGGAGGAACTGGCAGAGATCGTACCCATGGAGCACGTCCATGTCCCTGAGAGTGTGGTGCAGTAAGTATCTCTTACCTACTAGAGGGAGACAAGGAGCCTCAAATCCTGCTGCATCTAATGAAAAGAATTACTGATGTAAATCTAACACAGAAAAGGTGGCATCTAGTGTGTTTAGGTCTATGTTAATAAGAAGAGTGTTTTAGTTCTTTACCTGGATGACTGATTTAACAGGAGATCTCACAGTGTGAATTTATTTACAGATTTGATGAGGAGAGAATTAAAGCACGGAAGGAAAGGTAAGGAAACGTATAATTTCCCATCCTAATTTTTCTATGCATTTAAAGTAAGTAAATTGGCCACTACATGCTTTCAGTAGTTGACCAATATAAATGTGTGTCTGTTGTGTGTGTGTAGGATGGAGCAGGAGCGCAGAAGCCAGGAGCAGCAGCAGTCAGTCCCACAGGAGCCAATTAAAAAGTCAGAGAGGTAAGTCCTTCCTGGATTTTATTTTCACACATCAGTGGTGAGAACAGTCATCCTTTTTTTTCCACTGAATTCTTTTTATATCATTTCAGGCCAAAGTCAGTCATCGTAGATCAAGGATTGTGAGAAGGACAGAGCTCTGCAGCTGAAGGTGATATTAACCAACTTTGTATTTCATTTACATGTGGTTCTTTGCTTCAGAATTCACAGGAGAAGTCCTTAAAATCCCAATTCAGACGGATTATGATTACCTTTAGTGTTTTGGTATATTGATATATGTGAGGTTAAAGATCATATTAATATTTCACTGTCAGTCATTTCAGAAAAATTGCTTCATAATCAAACAGAATAGATGAGTTCTTTGTTAGATTAAGTAACATCATTATAGGCTTCTTGAAGATATCCCACAATGCAATTTAAAATCAGCACAAATATGGAAAATTTGAATCAATTTGTCTCTTTTTTGCCAGTAGAATGGTTTGCATGTGTTTATTTTGAGGGTTTTTAGAGAAAAACATGCATTTCACTGTGCAAGAATTACTTTTATTAATAAAGTGAAACAAGGATTTTTTTTTTTTTTTTTACATTTTTATGGTCAAAGAATGAAGTGTAAAAGAACCATGGTCATTCATAAACTGATTTGAATCCCCTGTCTTTCTGAAAATTTGAAAATCGTAAAGTTTGGGTGAGAATGCCATAACTTGCACCCATAGTCATGAAGTGTATTAGAGATGTGAATCTTTAAGTTTCTTACAAATTAAATTAATTCCAATTCTATGCGTCACAATATGATTCAGAATCGATTTTCACTTACCGATTCCTGATTCACGAAACATCCTCTATTTCTTATGAAGAGGTGATAATCTCAGCATCTGCTCCAGTCTGCTGTCATTAAGGGGCTGTAAACTTATTTATTATTTGACATTAAAAAGCTTCATAAAATATGTTCATCCTGGTTTTATTAATGTATTTGTTGCTTTTTTTAATCAACTAATTACAATAATAAGAAAGAAAACAGTAATTTGTGCTTAAATTACATAAGCAAGTGTTGTGTTTTAACAAGTGACTGTGTTAACTGGTGACTTTTCAGCTGAAAGTGCCAGTGGTTGTTGGAGTTACAACACTGTTAAAACACTGAACATTTTTTTTTGCTTATGAGACATTTATTTGATAGGAAACTGAAAACCAAACAAAGTGTTCTTTTAGTTTTCAATTTCCATTATCAACCCAAATGCATTTGACATATCGTCACCACCATAGGTCATTGACAAAGAAGACAAAAATATCTCCTCCATTGTTAGAGGAGCAGACATTGAATTTGAAGGGAAGGATTTGTCTGCAGGGGGTTAGGTATATGTAAAGGGCTTTGACTTTAGTCTTTTTAAACTTTTGTTTGCATCCTGATTCACTTTCATTTGGTTGATAGTTCTCCATTGTTAAGTAGAATGCCAGCTCTCAGCCTTTCAGAGCAACATCCCAGGATTACTCCTTTCTTTACTTTTATTGCTCCTCTGACCTTTTTATGCAAGGGTCCTTGAGACTTTACTGTTTTTAACAACAAAACCAAAATACTTATGTTTATTTTTAACCAGATCAAATGACATTGAACTGTTGACTAAGTTGTTTAAAGGACAGAACTGAGAGTGAAATTTACAGTGAAAAAATGTCTTCAAAGAGCATACAGCATACATAAGCAAGTAAAGCCTTTTGGTGTCAAAGTGTTGATGACGTACATACTGTATGAGCTGTTTGAAGTCACCTGGCAGACGGATATTTACAGTAGCATGCTGTAACTGTCTTGCTGTAGGTCTCTTTGAAAAGTCATAAGACTCAAACAGCAGTTATGAGTTACAGTTCACATGAGCAGAACAAAAGGCTAAAAGGATTTCAACTCTGACTTTGGTGAAAGAGATCAGAGTAAGGATCGACACTCAGATCAGGCTGCTTTTAACTTCAGTATACATAATATTTGTCATGGAATAAGGCTGATTAATTCATAAATACAGCGCTTTAAGTCTCCTGGTACACCGTGCTGACTTTCAGCCATGTCCCTACTTTTACAGAAATCATATCCTTCTTAAAACCAAAACAGATGAGTTCTAAAAAAAAAAGTGCCCATAAAGATATAACTATTCTGACCAAAATCTTTTTTAACCATGTTGTAACAATACTTATTTCTGCTATAAAACATTTAGCATTTTAACGTGTTGTGTGCTTCTGCAACAAGCCTCAAGTGGACAAGACAGTCTGGCTGCAGACCGCAGGTCTCAGGCACCAGACTTAGTTTATAAATAGAGTTAAATAAAAAAAACTCCTTAAAAGGTCTCACAGTAGTGTTTGCACGAGGGAGTGTCTGAGATCTACAGTCTGCAGCCAGAGGCCTCTCCAAGTGAGCCCTTGAAGAACAGCATTTTTCTTTAGTGTGTGTTTTTGTTGAGTCATGATGGATAAAATGTTTTGTTGTCCTGTATCCTTATCAATATTTAGATCTTCACTGAGATATATTAATTTTTAAAACATAAAACTTATTCCTGACAGTGGTCTCACAATTCTATATCTGCTTTTTGGCCAGAATCCAGCCGATGTTTTGTCATTTGTGATCAAGATGGTGAGCGCTTCTTCTCTTTCTTCCTGTCTGCTGGAGGTTGCCAGAGTTTGTCACCATGAAAACTCTCACTGGCTTTAACCTGCTCTGTGTCCACATGTCTGTATTTTTGCTCATATTACATCAGTAGGCAGTCAGAGAAGAGATTAACAGAAGACTGACTTTAGAATGACTTCACTGCTGTGTAAAAGTTAGGTCAGGTAAGAAGAATTTCTGATTTGGCAACAACGGATGGACCACCTGTAAACAAGCAGTTTCACATTTGTAACTTCATTTGAAGGAGTGTCTAGTCTTTACTATGGGTTGATGAATTTTACAGGTGTACTTTATGTTCATGAATTTAACTGAGAATAGGCTGGGGATGTCATTTCTAGTTCATACAAACATGGTTACAGACAAATGGCTTTAGCCTGACATTAGTAACATGTACATACTGTATGTATAGAGGATTTAACACTTGAAGTGACCAGAGATGTCTAACAGTAACATGGTGTAACAGATGAAGAGCTAATGTCAGTGGTAGGAGAGTGAAGCTGGTCACACACATTTTTTTCATGTGTGAGGGTAACGAATGCTCAATGTAAATATTAAGAATGGTTTTTAAGTGCTTTAGATGCCTTCATCTTTATTTTTGCCTCACAACCGCTGATTCTTGTGGCCTTTAAAGCCCTCTCTTTTGCTGTACTGGCATTTTAAAAACATCTAAATGTACTTACATCCACGCTGTGCTTTGTGTTAGGATGTGCCTCAGTTGTCTTGTGCTTTAAAAGAAGCATTGTTTGGCCTGGAAAACCAATCTGACATAATCTGCAAGAATCATGCTCATGTTTGCACCATCCAACACAACAATATAGTCTTTTTTTTCATTCAATTTTACTGTATTTACACAATGCATTCTACATGTAAACATATATCCGCAGTCCATATAGAAATATATTTTGCATACACACTGTATATATTGTATGCAATATACAGTAAGAGATCATAGAAGAATTCAGTCTGTCAGAGTGGCCACAATGACAACAAAATGCACAAATATATTTTACACATTAAAACTTTTTTGTCATCATTTTTTTACAGATCTGTTTCATAGAGAAAAGGTTTTTGAAAGCCCACATTGCTGAATTATTAATGCCACATCTGAAAGTAAAACATTTTGATCCTCTTTCCAAAAGACAAAGTATTCTTGGTTTATGAAGAGAATCTGTGACATGGTTCTGTGGTTGTTTATAATGAACATTTGGTCATCATATTATCATGTTTTAAACAAGTTTAAACAACATTTCACAAACATCCCATTACATAATTGATTGTACATTATCTGAGGTTGCATTGATTTTCTCTGATGTCTTCCATATGTAGTAGCATGAGGACAAAGGAGGAAAAAATTCTTTATTTTTGTAAAGAACTGCATAACTGTGTCGCCTGCCTTGTTTTGCACTATTGAATTGTAATTATATTTAATAATTCATGATCAGTGTTTAGGAATAGATAGTTTCTTGTTCAAAGTAGAACATATATTGTTCCTCATCGTGTAGCTATAAGTAGAGGATGAACATGCCTTTACTTCTGTTGTACAGAAATTAGAACTCTGTATCTAAAGTGCTGCTTCAGTGGGGTTTTTTTTATTTCATTTTTTTCTTCCTGGTGCATACATGTTGCAAAATTCTCCACATTTCTGTCTTACTCAGTTCTGATTGTTTTACACCAAAAACCAAACCTGAGCAGTTCAATTAAAATTTCTCTTCCCTAATGAATTAAACCACCTCTGCAGTGCATAGTGCTCTGGTGATGTCAGTTTCAGATTTGTTGGTTAAACTGAGTGCCTATTTTTGAACAAAATGTTTAAGAGAAATCCATAAAATGTGAAGAAATGCAATGTCTAGCCTTTCATGATGTACTCGTTATGGTTTACAGGTTTTTGACATCCAGTATGACAAGCAAGGTTTGATAGAAGTAACTGATTTAAAAGTCAGTTTGACAATAAAAGCACAATATTTTTTATTATGTAATGATTTGCCTCCCATTTGTCTGCTGTAAAATGTTTGCATATATTTAAATGGTACAAGTGATCCATCATTCATGGTTCTTTGGATTAACATGGTTGGCACTGTCTTGTAAAAAAAAAAAAGCAGAATAAACCATTCCTCTCATAAAAACAAAAAAGCGTCTTTTATTTCAAACTAACAATTGGAACAAGAGATCTTAATGTCCGTCTTCACACTTGATCTGTGACTTTTTTTCACAGCCTTTATGACCTGCTAAGTGGCCTGTTAGGACGGTGGGTGCAGCCCTTTTACAGAACAACGAGAAGGCCCACTATTTATGAGCATGATAAGAACAATGTGCAGACTAAACTATCTGTTAGATACTTTGTGTTAGTTGTTTAAGTATTTAAGTAAATAAGTTCAGGTAAATGAGAATAGGTAAATAAAAGCTATTTATTCTTGTATGAGAGCACAAATACGCATTCTTCAATCCCTGCATAAATCCCTGTTACACTTGGGCATCCCCAGTGAAGAACAGTCACACACACACAGACATGCACCTACAAGCACACATCCCCTTTATTCTGTGCAGGGAGGGGACATGTCACTACAGGAGACACACAAAAACATGTTTCCTGCCAAGACAAGCGTTCGGTGTGGCTCTCTGCTCTGGTTTTAACAAGAGAAGTGGTCCGGTTCCGATTAAATATCCGCGTTCCGACAGCGACATACAAGCGAACAGCTACTGCAGCAGCAGGCCCTGGAAGTACCGGACAGGCCCTCTGTAATGATTGCAGACCCATGTCGAAACAGACTGGGAATAGAGTGAAAACATCTCTTCTGTCACAGACAGCTTTCAGTGTTGCTCTCTGCCCTTGTTAATAATAAAGAGATGTTGTCAAGGTAAGACAAAACCAGCACCGTGGGTAAGTCTGAGCTAATCACTCCACTAGTTGACCTTTTATACAACCACTTGCAACAACTAACCTTTTCCCTGTACCTATTACATACTCATTTTCAGAAAGTTTTGTTTTGCCTCTCTACAATGAGAGTGGAGTGCTGTTTGCATTATATATTAATGACCTTGAAGAATATTTACAACAGAATGGCTGTCAACCAATCACCTTTGATGACACAGTTATTGATAACTACATTCAGCTTATGATATTGATGTGCGCAGATGACACAATTATCATGTCTACAACAAAAGAAGGCTTACAAAAGCTCTAGACTGTATGTATGAATTCTGCAAGAAATAGAATTTAAAAGTTAATAATGATAAAACTAAGGTTACAGTTTTTGGTTGTAGAAAAGCTGATGTTAGTAAATTGAAGTTTGTATGCAACTGTGAAAATTTAGAGATTGTACATCACTTTAAATATCTTGGTGTAACTTTTAATTACAATGGCTCATTTAAAAGGGCGCTGGAGGAGCTGCACAAGCAAGCTTCCAATGCAATGTTCGCCATCCTCTGTAAATGTAGGAAGCATGATCTACCTGTAGATGCTGCTCTAGAGCTGTTTGACAAGCTGGTTATTCCAGTTATGTTGTATGCTTGTGAAGTGTGGGGGTACGAAAAGATAGATTTATTTGAAAAACTGCACCTTATATTTCTTAAGTACATCTTAAAAATTAAAATGTCAACATGCAATAACATGGTGTATGGAGAGCTGGGAAGATATCCACTCAGTATCACAGTCAAAAAAAGAGTTATTGGTTACTGGGAGAGATTGTTAGGAGGAAAAGAAACTAAATTCAGCTCAGTAATGTATAAGCATCTGCTCAGCCTTTATGAAAAAGATGTTTATGCATCACCATGGATCCTGCAGGTGAAGCAGATATTGAATGACTGTGGTTTGTCTTATCTTTAGATCACTCAACAGTGTAACAGCATTAACTGACTTAAACTGACTGTTGAACAAAGGCTCAAAGACCAGTTCCTGCAACAGTGGCAAAGTGAGTTGAAAAGTATGACATCATGTGATTTATATGTAGAATTTAAACAAGAGATCAAACTGGAGAAGTATTTATTATGTGGAAATCAAAATTATAGACAAGCTGTCTGCAGTCTTAGACTGAACAACACCAGGATCCCTAAGGTCATTGGAAGATATAAAGGGCTGGACTGGTTTACTATGTAAACATGGTCTGAGGCACATAAATAAATAAATGAAATGAAAATGAAAGAGAGACAGGAGTGTGAGGAAACTTTTCCTCTGGAGCTTGTATCCAAATTGTTCCATTTTCAGGCACCTATAACTCGATTCTTGTGTAGACAGACTGCCACAATGCAAGAAAAGGCTTTGCATTTTCACCTGAAAATGTCATGTAAATAGGGTCTAAGACTTCTATGTTTGTTGCCTTTAAATCTAGGTATCATATGAATTTTCTCAGTATTATATTTAAACTGGAACTCTTGTATCCTCACAGCCCTACTCCATGCAACCATTTCCAGTCCCCAGTCTGTGTGCCCATAGTCGGTTCTGCGCACCAGCAATATGGTTGGTAATTTAGGGCGCCACACTAAAGGGATGCCAATGTGAGCCCTGAATATTTTGAATAATGCACCAGCTTAACAGAGTGCATCTCCTGGGCTTCATCATACCTCTGTGCTCCTTGGTCCAGCCTCTCTCTCTATCCCCATATGTGTAACCGTGTGTTTAAAAATAAGATGCCTCAAACGTTGTTTCAAATGCCGTTTCTAACTAAGATGTCATTTCAAACAGTGATTTTAAATGGTGTTTCAAAATAAAACACTCTGTGAATTGACATTTCAAAATAAAACACAATTTTAAAGGCCATTGCAGGCTTGATTTCAAAATAAAAATGAACCACTACACATCTCAACATTATGTAAAATATTAACAGTGGTACCTGACCATTTATGAGAACTTTTGGCATGATGGATGCAGATGATGTGTGGATACAGATCCACACACTTTTACAGTTTTCTTGTTGCAGCCTGACGCTACCGTTAAAAAACAAACATTTCATCCTCATTAATTCACATTCAGTGCCCAATCATGACAAAGTGAAGACAGAGTATTAGACATTTTCTAAGATTGATTAAAGATTAAAAACAGAAATGTCACACTGGCACAAGACCCTTGCAAAAAAATTTAGCTCAGCTTCCTCCCATTTTTCTGGATCTTTGCTGAGATGTTTTTACTCCTTGATCAGAGTCCACCTGAGGTAAATTAAATTGAGTGGACATGATTTGGCCAACACACACCTCTCTATAGCAGGCCTTACAGCTGACAATGCATATCAGAGCAAAAATCAAGCCAGCAGGTCAAAGGGACCGACTGCAGAGTTCAAAGACAGCATTGCTGCAAAGCACAGATTTACGTGGAGATGGGATAAAGTTTCAGAAGGAGATCCAACAGTGCAGCCCTCCACCATTCTGGCAGAGTGGCAAGACGCAAGACTCTCCTCAGTGCATAAACATATGAAAGCCTGCTTGGAGTTTGCAACAAACTCCAAATGAAAGCCAAGTTTCACCGTGCGGCATATGAAAAATAATTTTTATTTCAGGTAAGAAAATAAAAACTTTCTCTGAGGTGATGATGAAGTGCTGAAGATGAGGGGCACCAAACTGGAATCTCACCTTGGGCGTCAAAAAGGCTAAAGCCGGCCCTGTACTACCTGTTGAACAGTCATTTCCCCCTTTTCAGCTGCAGTTTGTAACCCTTCCACCAGATGTCCTTTGATTTGTCCCTCCTCCTCAATTTACATGCCTGTTCCCTTTCTGTTCAGTCCTACAGTGTCTTGAACTTCCTAACCCATGTACCTTTCTATCTCTACTTTCAGCCTCATTTCAAACACACCACTTCCTCTGTTTTGTAACTATCTCATGCTCCTTGTTATGCTTTGCTGTTGGCCTGCTTACAGCAGCCTGTTTATAATAACCAGTTTCTCTATCTGTCTGCTCAGATTATCTCTAAACTTTGAGTTTTTGTGTGAACAATCTGGTTTAGGGCTGTCCCTTTTATTTGATAACTCCAAACTGAAGCATAAGCATGGCTGATTGGGAAAACTGTTTTTTAGCAAACATGATGGTTCCAAGACTGAAAAAGCTTGATCTGTTGTTGTGGTTAAGAGAGCAGAGCACAAACCGTGATCTAGTACATCAAGAAAAACACTGTCTGTCAGTGATACGGTTTTTGATTCGATAATCTCAATAATGTGCCCACTTGATAAAATGCAAACTACTGATGCCTAATGGTGGCATGTTGGAGGAAACCAAGAATAGCGTCTGTCCTCGGTTAGGGTCCTGTGACGTCTTCATAGACACAAGATGGTCACATGAGTCATTCGTAACACCTTTCTCTCTTTACATGCTCAAACTGACAGAGAGGAACCCTTTTAGTGGACCCCTGACCTCTGATGACTGTGACAGGATTCATGTTACAGATGGACATGCACACAGACAGGCGGGTCGCACTGTCAGAGGACATAAGCTATATTCTATATATTATGTGATTTACAAGGGAAAAGGCTAGCACTAGCCCAATCAAAAATAGCCGTTGGCTATTCATTATGACAACTTCAGTGTGGGCCCAGGTTGTAACCTTACTGGTTTAAACACTGGAGCTTCTTATGACAGTCTTCCTCGATTGTTGGTTTCTTTCTTTACTTAGGCTCCCTCTTGCTGGCTCCCCACCCTGATCAATACGTTTACCCTGCCTGGTGGCGAGTATACTTTACAGTATTAGTGTGCTTGAAGGTGTAAAGTCACAAAGAAATACTGAATGTTCGTCTTTAAGGATCACTAATTACACCACTGAAAATGAGCACAACTAGCTCTCAACACAATGAAACCATCTTAACTTAAATCACATAAGATATTTACTAGCTATGAGCCAATTGCTAGGCTTCTCAAGTTGAGTTAGTTTTTGTCTTTATTTGTGTTGTGTTATAGCATATTTCAATTTTCCATCAAAACATTTAAAGCTCTGAATATCAAGAGAAAGTTAAAGTTGGTGAAGCAGACTGAACTGATTACTGTAGCTTGTGTGAAGATAGTCCACTGTGGCTCAATATTTTTACATGATGTAGCCTTATTGTGCCTGAATACTAGACATCCCTTGCGCACTGTTTTATAGAGTAAACCCAGAATTTACAAAAGTTATTTTAATTATGTCAGTTTAACATAGCCAACTATCCTGTATCATAAATTAACAATCTGCACAGCATGCTTGCTAAACTCTTGGTTTAAAATTTTCTACAGCTTTAGGTAGGCTATTATTTCTTATTGCACTCACTGAATACATTTTTAAAGTCAGAAAATTAATGAAAAAATCATGGACAATATACGTGACTTAATTTTGTTGACAGCACAAAAAATGACAAAAATACAATAATAGCATTAAGTGAATTAAATTGGCCGCACTTCAACAAAAGCCTTTAATATAAAAGTGAAAATGATTTCTACAAAGTTAAGCCAATAAAACAAAAGTATGCAATGTAAAATAAGTCACAGCATAAATATTCATCCTATTTAAAGTGACTGATCTAATTAAGCAGAGGTCCAGCCAATAGTCTCAACATTAGTGAAATGAGGATCACCTGAGTGCAGTGAATGTCTTAAGTGATTGTAATATAAAGACACCTGTGTCTGGAGAGTGCACTCACTGGTTAATCAATTTTCCTGGCTACCATTACACCATAGAGACAACAGAACACTCCAAGTAGCTCAGAGAAAAGGTGATTGAAAAGCATAAGTGTGGGAATGGGTAAAAAAATTCTACATCATCCCCTGGAGTTCAGTTAAATCCATCCTCAAGAAATGAAAGGAATTTGGCACATGTCCTTAATCAGTTTTAATGCAATTACTAAAACCTTCTATCCAATGACAATTACAGTTCCTCTACAAGTTAGCACTGTTTTCAGATTTAACTTTCAATTTGAGTCCTGCCATACTAATCAGGTGACTAAAATAGAATTATAAACAGCCATTTTTCTTCACGTTGGAGGGTATTTCCTCTTTAATATCACCCAGTTATTGACTGATATCTTAAGTTTCCAGATCGTAATGTTTAGACTAATCAATAAGCCAGTAGCCCTGTTTTTAAAAATAGGCATATGTTGGTTTACTGGAAAAGATCAGTGCAGGACAGAATGTTAATCTATTGTATACACAGGACATCATCATTTGTAGTTTTCCACAGTCAGCTGGACATCAGGTGGATGAAATAAAATAGTACGGTCAGAGCATCTGGTCATCCATCGCTGTGACGGACAGAAGCAGCTGCTGGGAAATATGTAAATATGTGAAAGTTCGCGGGCTTTGATTGGCTGGTTATAGTGGCCCTGTCTTCACTGATTGGCTTCCGGGAGGAAGTTTGTAGTAAGGGCACGAGCACGTCGTACCACGAGAGCGTCTCATGCGTGCGTAGGCGGTGACGCAAGACGACACAAGTTGGATATAAAGTGCAGTGCCTCGCGCGCAGAGTGAATGAAGTACTAGAGAGAAACGTGAGCACGTTAGAAGAGAATTTTTCGACCTTTTAAAGCATTTTATTTGGACCTTTGTTCTCGTCTCAGGTGTAAAATTTATCGTGAGCGCTTCTTGGGCTGACGTCGAGAAGGACTAACTAAAGCGAAAAAATATGAAGTACATTATAGGAATTGGCGGGTAAGTTCTTATCTTTAATTAAACAGCTTGTGTTTTCTAATAGTCCTCTGCTATAGTTGTTCTTGACTCACTCTTAAGTACTTCTTTTTTTGCCATTCATGCTTGAATAACAGAATGTTCAGGGGATTACTGAAGACATTTGACTTTGAATTAACTTGTGTGACTGTGTGTGGTTTGGGGAAAAAAAACTATTTGTAAAGGGGACTTACATTTGCTTTGTGTCGATAGTCACGTTTTATTTGCTGCCCGCCTGAACTCGTGAATACAACTGGGCTGTTAAACCGGTTTAAAGTCACATCCGGTCTGGCTGTTTTGTTGTCATAAATCAGGCGGGACATTTGAAAATTCACCGCGAGACTGAATTCAAAAGTGGAGGGAAAAGCTGACATCAGTACAAATAAAACTAAACACCAATGACTGTTTTAAACACTTTATTCTATTAACAATAAGGGGAGATGACACAATTTAAATGATTTATTTTTCATTGAAACAAACCAACATACTTTGTAATCAGAACATTAAGTCATCAACAGAGATGCAACTCTTAATCATACACCAACCACTGTTGAATTTTTTTTCCTGTGTTTTAGACTGATTTTGCTATTTTGAAGTGATCGAATTAAACCACATCCAGATGTAAACACTGGGCGCCACGTGTTTTCCTGAACTTTTAGAAATAATTATCAAAAGCATTAAGGCATAAACCAGGATTGTGTCAGAAAACATTATTCATCTCCATTTTGACACTTTTGCCTTTTTTGTTGACAGAGTTACAAATGGTGGCAAAACCACCCTGACAAATAAGTTGATCAAGACTTTGCCCAACTGCTGTGTTGTGCACCAAGATGACTTTTTCAAGGTGAGTTTTAGCCAGTGGATGAACAGTTTAGAGATGATATTGTTACTTCCTCATAAAGTGAGCACTGCATGGCCGTTGCATGTAAGCACAGTAACATCCTTTACCACATGCTCAGTTCTAAACTGTTTAAGTACCTTAATGTAGCAGTTTTCTTACTTTATTGCTTCAGTTTTCATTTCTTCTCTTGTATTCTTGATGTTTCCTGTTATTAGTGTCATAGTACTGTGATCGCTTTCTAACACAAAGGCATCACTTCACCCTGAACTCCTTTAGTAACTTTTTTTAGTTTCCCCATTCCCCTCTTTTATACATCTGTGCACTTTTTAATTTTCTTTCTCTTTATGTTCATACCCTTTGCTGTTTGTTTGTATTTTCCTTTGTCTACTGTGTGCACTTGTTTGGCTGTGTTACTCTGGCATGTGCGTGGGATCTGCAAGTGTTCAGAGCTGTGAGGTTGCAGCAATATTTTATTGGTGACTGTTATTTCAGAAACCTGATCAGATAGAAGTCGGGGAGGACGGCTTTAAACAATGGGATGGTAAGACTTCACTGAAGACTGCCAATGACTCATTGTTGACCCTTTTTACCATAAACCTACACCATCAAAGTTTAAGATGCACCACATCCATTTAACCCACACAACGATCAGTATAAACTAAACAGACAGTAACCTCCAGTAACTTGGAGTGCAATACAAACACGTTCTTCATCCTCATATTCTTATTTTTTCTCAGTTGTAATTTATCTTCTTTTTTTCCATCGTATTTCTTTCTGTTAATCTCATTCTGCAGTGATCACAGCTTTGGATATGGAGGCCATGACCAACACAGTAAAAGGATGGATCGAAAACCCAGTGAAGTTTGCCCGCTCACATGGTGTCACTCTGTCCACCCCATCTGAGGAGTCCAACCCAGACGAGCAGATCCACATTCTTATCGTGGAGGGCTTCCTGCTCTACAACTACCAGTAAGTTTACTATCATTAACTCTGTTTACTTCTCAGTTTCTGTTTTGACCATATTAATTAGCAAAGCTGACTTTATACATATTTAACTTTATAATTAAAAATGTGTTTTGTTTCAAATGCATGCAATAAGCAAATGTTAATATTAAATAATCAGTAAAGGTAAACAGGCGCCGTGTTCCTTGCAAATTCTAAGAAATCTATGACAACAAACATTGGCTTGGTGTTCCTATTTCTGTAGTATCACGTGATTGCTTTGCATGATTTCCATTGGAAATCTTAAGCAGGCGGGTCCTGCATATAGAGATAAGAGTTTCAGTAGAAAGAGGCTCTGAGTTGTCCTGAAAGCTGGCTGAGAGGTGATGAGTACACCGTGTGACAGGAATGAATTTCAAGCACCCTGTAGAGGCACAGATAAGCGAGAGTGCAGTCACTTGCATGACTTTGCTTCTTTACTCTAGTACATGTAACATCATTGGTGACCTTGTACATTACCTTTAGGCCTCTCCTTGATGTGTTCAACAAGAGCTATTACATCACCATTCCCTACGACGAGTGCAAGAGAAGGAGAAGGTGAGAGATGATAGAAACATAAGTTTTTAAGTTTTTTTTCATACTCAAATTCCCTTACATTCCCTTTGGCCAATGCAACTTCTAACAAGTGTGATTTTATTTATTTTCACAGTACAAGACAGTACACGGTCCCTGACCCCCCTGGCCTGTTTGATGGCCACGTGTGGCCCATGTACCTGAAGCACAGGAGAGCCATGGAGGAATGTAGTATGAATATTGGTATGTTGCTCAGACACTTTATCTTGTTCATGTCAGTGCATGCATGCCAGATCAGTGGTGCAGTTTTTCCTTTATTGTTACTAAGCTTGCTATTTTTTTGTGTTGCAGAGTACCTGGATGGTTTGAGACCCAAAGAAGACCTCTACAATCAAGTGTATGAAGACATTCAGAACAACCTGCTCAATCGTTTATAGGTATGAAGTCTGATTTGAAGTTGGTCAAATCTGCCAGACATCACATGCATATTATCAAATATTAAAGAAGGAGAAGAATTTTGCCTAAAAAAAAAAAATAGTGGTGCGTTAAAAAAAGCAAGCATCTAACTTTTTTTCTGTTTTTCTTGCAGCAGGAGGAGGAATCTTCTTCATCCCTGTACAGATTTTGTAAATAGAACCAAGGATTCTTTTTTATGAAGGTGTTTTTGTTTTTTTTTTTGTAATTTTATTTCTTTGTTTGTAAATGGAGCAACGGAACTTTAATTTATAATTGTCTTTTTGATCATCTTCAGATGATCATAACTTTTGCTTTTCCTTTTTAAAAACTGATTGTTGAAAAAATGAATAGTTTGTTACTGTTATTAAACTGCTGCCTTGTACTGGACCACTTGTTGTATTCTCCTATGAATAAATGCATTAGTTACCAATAATGCACAGTGAATTTCTGTAGTTCTGTCTTTTTGTTTTCAAAACAGTCAACCTTGAGTATTAAATACCATGCCTTTTTTTATAACTTAAATTACTGCTAACCACCACAGCTATGTGCATACAGTATTGAAGACCCTGCTAACCAAAAATGTCATGCAGCATCTTAAGATGCCTATAAATTAACATTTATGTTAGCTTTATTTTCAGTTTATACTAATACTTGAACTAATTTTCCTACTTTAAAGGACTTTTAGGGGGAACTGTTTATTCCCCTTTAGATAATAAATTCAAGCATGTACATTTTCTATTTTTTATTGCATGACCTCTAATAAGAAAGAACAAGTTGAAATGTTTCAAAGCAGAAAGATTTACTTTGAGCAATGATGTTGACCTCCAGTGCATTCAGAAAGTATTCAGACCCCCCTCATTTTTTCAATTTAGTTTTGTAGCAGCCTTATGCTACAGTCGGGGGAATTTTTATTCTCAATAATCTACACTTGGTACCCAATAATGACAATATGAAAACAGAATTTAATTTTTCGTTTGTTTTTTGCAAATTTATTTAAAAGAAAAACTGAAATATCAGCAAAAACCAAGCCATGAGGTCAAAGCTAACGCCATGTGTTTTTTACTGAAGAGAGGCATTTGTCTAGCACTCTGCCACAAAGCCCAGGTTGGTAAAGCGATGCAGTGAACTTTGTCCCATCTCCACACAGGATCTCTGGAGCTCAGAGTGACCATCAGGTTCTTGGTCACCTCTTTCTAATTGAATGTTGTGCTCTTGGGAACCTTCAGTGCGACACAATTTCTGGTAGCCTAACCCAGACCTGTGCCTTGCAACAGTCCTGTCTCTGAGCTCTGCAGGCAGGTCCTTTTCCTTATGGCTGGGGGGTTGATCTGAAATGCATTGTCAGCTGGGAGGCCTTTTATACAGAGGTGTGTGCCTTTCCAAATCATGTCCAATCAGTATAATTTACCACAGGTGGACTCCAATCATGATGTAGAAACATTTCGGCAGAGATCCAGAGAAATGGGAGGAACCTGAGCTTAATTTTTAGTGTTTTTGCAAAGGTTCTGAATACTTCTTTCAATGTTGTTTTTCTGTTTTTTATTCACTTAAATTTGATAAAAATTCTAAAATTCTGTTTTCACTTTGTCATAAAGGGATGCTGAGTGTAGATTGATGCAAGAAAAAATACTGTAATATCAGGCTGCAATATAAGAACATTGAAAAAAGTGAGGGGGTCTGAATACGTGCTGAATGCACTGTAGATAGCACTGCCACTACAGGATCAACAAGTTTCAACTCGTATACAGTTAATTTTTCAAACAAGCATGAGTAAACATGAATATGTTGGAGTGCAAGCAAAAAAAAATTCTTTTTTTTTTTGTTTTGTTTTGTTTTGGGTTTTTTTGCCTGTGCAAATACAGATTTTTTCCAGAGCCTGTTTTAATGGAAGCCCTCAGAGGACATACATCCAGACTTGTTAACCATTGTTTTCTCATTCTCATCAGGAAATAGTGAAGTAAAATTTTTGCTATTGGCTTCCTTAAGTTTTGATGAGTATCATATTTTAGAAATGTTTGATTTCATGTGGTCCAGTTTCATGTTGAACTACTAGAAAATCTCACTGGCATCAGATTTAACAACTTAAGCGCCATTATTGGAAAACTAGGTGAAGGCAAATGTCTGTGCATCTAAAGAACCTGGAGAGGCCAACTGTGTAGAATTTCTTGAACAATGCTGCTCTAAAATAGTCGCCCTCGTTTGCCTCTTGTACATGCCTGAGTAGGTCACAGCCTAACCACATGATTTAGGTTATTAGCACTAGATTTACAGCACATGAGCCCTCAGCACGTGCTCATATCACTTTCCACTCCCAGGAATAGGCCAGGTTAATTTCTAATTTCCTCCTGGGGAATACCTTTTGTCCTGTCAAGAGTTGTTGGCTAAATAAAGGAAAGGTCATACACAGGTAGTGTATATATTAGGGGTCACTGATTTTCATTTACAAGAAACGTTTTTTGTATTAGAGTATATGGACTGTTGGACAAACAGAGAGGACTGCTGTACTGTGGGAAAACCAGCTGGTCTTGTCTTTATTGACCTGTTACAGTAACAGCCACTCTCTGAGTTCCCCCTGACATCAGCAGGAGGAACACGTAGTCCGTCATGGGTTTGTCCTGTGTGAATGGGGTGACAGGGTGACTGTTATGATGCCCTAACAGGTGGACGTGGTGTGAACAACACTGGCCTGGGCTCCCAGTGCTAAAAATGACAGCAGAGTGTGTGATGGATGTGGACGCACGCACACAGGTGGACTAACGTGGACCTCAGGGGAAAATCCGTGTTTTGGATCCTTTTAGAAAAGAACATTGTGTACGTGTGGTTTTGCACACGTCAACAATTGCACTATTGAACTGTGAGAAACAGAGGCTGCATTAAGCTGCTCTAAAGAAAGGGGGGAAAAATCCAGTCTAGACATTTTCCTGGACAACCCTGACCTCATTACCCACAGCCTGGATGAACTTTGTGACCTCAGTACGTCCATCAGCAGCAGGAGCGTGTTTACAGTCACTAATATCAGTAAATCATTGTTACGCTGAGGACATGGGCTATTTTCTAGTTTTATGATGGCAGTGTTTGCATATGAACACACATGCAGAACATTGCAGTATGACTCTGTGCAGGTACACTCGAGTTTTATATCTCCTAAATGTTTCTTGTGGAAAGGTCATAGTGGTTTACTTGAATTCCATGAGGGAATCACAAGCCAGATAAACAATACTGCAACAATGTGAAATTAGGTCAACAACAAGAGAAAGCTGAAAGAGAAAATCTACAGTGAAAAACACATGAAGTAATCCTAACCCTTGTTTTGACTTACAAACCTCTTCCCAGTCCACGTCACATGACGCTGAGGTTCATTACCTTCACATAGTCAGGGTTGTAGCATGTAAACTCAAGTTAAGAATCCAAATGAAGACCTGGTACTGGAACAGGGCTGCTTATATCTACTGGGGTCATGTTATTTATTTACTGTGTATGTGTGCACTTCTAAGTACAGGGGTGAGGGATGATCCTGGCAGCATATAGATTACCATGATGCTTACTAGAGTCTTCTTCATCTAAAAACAGCTTAGATTTACTTTAATTAATGACAAAAAAACAACATATTTCTTCATATCAGCATGGCCAGGAAAATCCAGTTAGAGGTAGAATTCACTGAGATGATGTACTGAATACTGGCCTGCCCACAGAATTAACTGCCCCCCTAAAAAACCAAGCCACCCCTTGGCTCTATGCATACATCTTATTCATTCAATTTCACCCCATTTTCTTGTAGTAATGAGCAAATTTTTTCATGTGCTGCATTTCCCTGATAACAAGATTGGCCTAATGTTATGCTGAGATCAGTAGCATTAGTGCTAGTGCCCTGGCTAACAGTTACTTCACTTTGTAGGTGAAAAGTATGTTAAATTAGTATCAGGTTCTGATGTATTTATTTGTCCTACTTGTTAACCCCTTTTCACTATTTTTTCCTCCTATTTTGCCACTTTAACACAATTTTTGTTGCTTTTCAACCTCTTTGCAACTTCTTTTTGCCAATTTTAACCTGTTTTGACACTTTCCCCCTTTGCCATTTCTAACTGATTTTTTACAAACCTTTTTTTGCATTTTTTCCCACTTTTTATTCATTTTTGCCACCTAACACATCTTGCCATATTAAGCCCATTTTTTATGCTTTTTTTGTTACTCGTAGTCCATCTTTGCCACTTTTTGCTACTCTTAGCACATTTTGCTGCTTTTCAACCATTTTTTGCTGCTTTTTTGCCACTTTTAGATGTTTTTCATTAAATGTGTCTTATTTTTTTCTACTTAATATCTGGCATCGGGACATCTGTGCACATCATGGCTTTGCTATGAAGTCTGATATTACTTTCCTAGTCATTAAGTTCAGTGTGCCCATCCACATTGCTAACATAACCAAAACAAAGATATCTGTTTTAAGAAAAGGGGTTTACGTTTCTTTAAAAGGTTGCTGTATTGTACTACTGCACAAGTAAATAAAACTCATTTTTGTTGCTTTGATAAGACTATTTTTATTTAGGTTAAAACTAAATTATGATTATCACAGTTTAACTTTACAATGGACCAAGATTTTGCTTCCATGGGCCCCCACTTTGGCTAGGCCCCCAAAAGTTCTCCCCTTTATCCCCTCTTATGGGCAGCCTTGCATACTGGCATGTTGCCAGTGTTGTCATTTTAAATATTTTATAACATAGTGTTGTTGTTGCTTGAATTAAGGATGGACCATGATTTTGCTTTCCCTCAAGGGCCCTCCATGTGGCTGGACCCCCGAAAGACTGACCTATTTTATCCCCCCTTAAAACCTGCCTTGTTACAAGGAAATGAAAAAGTATTACAGAGAAACTCTGAAGTATCGCAAGTCAACCTAAACCATTGCAAGATTACAGTTTTTGAGGGACTTCAAAGGGTATTGTGAGGTAACAGTCTATTGCAAGGGTATACACGAGTCATGCAATGAGGCCCCAAATCATTACAAGTCGATGCCAAAGTTTTGTGAAGGCATGCAAAATTATTGCAAGGTAACGCTAAGGTTTTGCAAAGAATCACAGAAGTATTGTACAGGGAAACAAGTAATATAAGGTAACGCAAAAGTAAGAGTAACCCCAATTTTTTCAGTTAACCTAAAAATAGCCCTTCAAGATATCAAGGTGACCCTTCGATTGCTCCGTTATTATCAACAGCCATCAAAGCTGGTGTTACGAGTCATGTTAGTTAGAGCAGGTTCAATCTAAAAATAAACACTTCAACAATGAAATATGATCTTCATGTACTCTCTTTCAATACAAAATAACGCTTAACAATCATACCAGAAAAATAAAATTACTAATCTTTATTGCAAGGGAATTCCAGAGCATTGCAAAGTAACTCAGTGAAGGAAATCCCCCCGATAATCCTTGAGGGCTCTGTGAAATCCTGTCTCTTTAACCACTTGAAGAATTTTGAGTGAAACCAAAGACAACTCTCATTGATGGTGTCAGATCCCACATGTTGGAAGACAGTGCTGCTGGTTCAAATCCTGTGAGCCAACAAGAAATAGCAGGAGCAGTACTACCCCTCTCAGAGATCATGTGTTCACACAGCGAGAGACCACCTTACATGCTGGAGGAATGACACCCATCCAGAGACAGCCTGAGCCAACTAGATCTGGACCACGTAAGTGTGTCCCACCACTCACACGCACCTTAATCCTGTCTCTCGCACTCACTCATGTGTTATTCTCCCACAGACTGCTAAGTGCCTGCAGGGATTGTGGGTAAAGTTAGAGGGCAGTTCTTGGAGTGTTGATGTAGTAGCAGGGACATTAGGTTTTATACGCTCAGGCTGCTAATCCAACATGTGTTTATTGTCATTGCCATAGTGCTTGGGACTGGATCAAAGCTGTTGGTTATCAGCCAGTCAGCACATTCAAACAGCCAGTCCTACAGTGGATAGATTTATTAAAAAATCAAAATATACAATGAATTAAAAAAATTAAATTGCAAATAAATAAATAATTGGGAGTCCAGGTTATAGCAAACAAAGTTCATATTGAAAAATGGCTCAGACTGCCTCTGTCCCCTCATTCTTCAAGATCATGTGATTCTTCTTACAACTTTTTTCAAGACAGGCTGCAGACTGTGCTATAATTTGCCAGCGCAGTATATTTCAAATTTTAGATTTGTTTTATTCAACTTTATTAATAAAGTCTGGCAATTGCATTCATTAAACAACCACATTGCAAACAACAGACAAAGCAACATTTGATAAAATAAACTAAGAAAAAGGTTGGAGGTCTAACCTAGGGGTATATCACATACAGACTCGTTTTAGAAGTAGGTAGCCTACAGGTGACGCACTTTAGCTTTGTTAGCTTTAGCTAAAGCTCACAACAGTAATGTTGCTATGTAAGCAAATATAGCTTAGTTAGCAACTTAGGCTAATGTTGCTATATATCTGACATAGCTAACATTAGCTTCATAGCACAGTTATTATGGACATCCATTAGCTCTGTGAGCTTTAGCTTTAGCTATGTTATCTACGTAGTCTGCACAGCTAACGGAGCTCCATAAGCTGTGTTTGGTTTATCAGGATGTTATAATGGAGGGCAAGCTTCGTTCCTGTAAGCAGAAGGTTTACTCGGCTGTGTTAAATGTTGTAGCTTTGGTATCCTAACCCTTATCCTAGCTTTTAGCATGTGTTTCTATTCAGACTCAGGAGGTGTCTCACAGTAGTGGTCTGCTAGAGCGGTCTGAGCGCCCTCTCAATTTTCTCATTTTTTTACACTGCACAGCTCTCGTATTCTATCAAAAATGTGATTTGAAACTAAAGAAGCCCTCAGATGACATACATCTGGGATTTCTGTGATATCTGAGGCTTGGCACAAATGGGGATCTGATGACATTCAGTATTGCTCCATTTTCTTGTAATAATGAGCACATTTTTACCTCTGCCAGGGCGGTTATGGGTGGGTTTCTTCGTTGGTTAGTTAGTTAGTTAGTTTGTTAGCAACATAACTCAAGAACTTGTGGACGGATTTTGATTACATTTGCAGGAAATGTCAGAAATGGCATAAGGGAGAACTGATTAGATTTTGGGACTGATCTGGATCACCATCTGGATCCAGGAATTTTTTTAAGGATTCTGTACTATTGCGAGATAGGGCTAATGGCAGAGGTTTGCGCTGTTACCACTTTACACCAGGAGATGGCGGACATGAGCAACTTCAATCCCAGCAGTATTTTGGGTGTGTTTCTATTCAAAGTTTTGGAGTTGATAGAGTTTGAAAGATGCATGCCCAGTCAAGAAGACGAGTTGGAGTGTAACAGAGAGAAAGACAGCGAATTGTAGCAAGAATACTCACAATGCTGGGAGGAAAGAGGAATATTCACCCTCTGCCATGACTTCCAGTCATCGGTGAGACCATGTGAGACTGTCAGTGCATCTGTTGGCACCAGCAGGCAATGCTTCCGCCATGACAGTCCACCACTAGAAGCCAATGCTTTGCCTCACTGTGTTTCCACCCCACCGGGAAGGGAGTAATCAGCAGATGCCGTGGTGGGGGGCACATGGGGACGGATCCAGGAATTTATTGAAGGATTCTTCACTACTGAGAGATAGGGCTAATGGAGGAGGTCTGCACTCTCTGAGCACTTTTCTAGTTTTTTTCATGTGCTGCATTTCCCTCATAGCAAGATAGACCTATTGTTTTGTTGAGAATTTAAAAAATCCAGCAGGTAATTTTGATTTAATGAGATGTATAAGTAGAGACAAGAAAACAAACTATGCACCTTCTCATGGGATGGCAGTCAAAAAACATACAATTTACCTGTTTTTCGTCTAAGGTCTGTAGGTCTTCACAGCTTGTGGTTTTTAGTGGGGGTTTCATGTTTGATTATTCCTGACATGAAAGAAACTTCACAGGTTTCTTGCTTTTACAGTGGGATCTGAAGGTAAAGGTACATCAACGTTGGATCCGTGAACACAATCCTGTGTGAAACAGCAGCAGGTTATCTTATCTCCTCAGTTTCTTATATTTATCTCATGTTCATTCTTATTCAAAGCTGAACGTGACGGCCAGCAGCAGTGACGTGCTGTCTCACGCGTAAGCCTGGAGCCTAATTTAAAGTGAGGGTCCACTGCCATCATGTGGTGAAAAGGTGGCCAGTGCCACACTGGGGACTCAGCAGGTTGGACACAGTTAAAGTGGTCAGTGGTCATGTCACCCTGCTATATCATAGATACTGATATAGCAACTGTTCATTTTTAGCTACATACCAATAATATGATTTTGATATTTTAATATAGAGACAATAAATCTATGCGTCATGACGCAACACCAAATTTGTTTTCTGACGACAATCTTAAGGACCCAGTTTCTGGTGAAGAACTGGTTAAACTGTGGCATAAGCGTAGATCCTTTTTGTTTGTTCGTGGAAAACAATTTTTTCTCGTGTAACTTTCTCGTGTAAACAAACAGAAGTTCACCCCATCTCTCTCTCTCTCTCTCTCTCTCTCTCTTTGCTACGGTGATGCTGTGCGTAACTGCGTGACGGTGACCAAAACGCCCCCATCACCCATGTAAAACTCAAATGTCAGTTGTTAATTCCTCAGAGTTATACTACACCGAATAGTGGAAGCATCACATTTAGTCATGGATAAGTTTTTATTGCTAACTTTCTTCTTGTACGTTCTGGTCTGTTTGGGTACCTGCCAGCACAATTTACGCGCACCATGGAGACACCGGTTTCAGTGGGAGAATAACGGGCAGGTGTACAGTTTACTGAGTACAGGGACTCAGTATCGTTTACCAACACAGAACAGGAGACGCACTCAGCTCTTATTGACGACTAAAAACAACTTTAACAGACTTCAGCCTCCTGTAGTGCCCAGCAGATCGAGCAGAACCAGGTCTGGAGCGGCAGCAGGAGTTCAGTCTCTACAAAACAACCTCATCCAAATGGACTCGTCCGTTCTTGGTGTTGATGCGGGTCAGTATTTGCTCACCTCAGGACGACCCGGGACACAAGGTCAAACCCAGCTGCGCTTCTCTACAACTGGGGAGGCTGCGACCGTGGGACACAGAGCACAACACAGAACGTCTAACAGCAGCGCTGCTGCTGCTTTCACTGCCATCCAGGAATTCTCAGGAAGCGGAATCCCACGGGGAGGCCGAAGCACACCTGGAGATGACACTGGCGCACAACCGGCCACTGTATCAACGGTAACACCATCGGAGTTTACGCACAGCCGAAACGGGAGGCTAAGATCTGACAGCTCAGTTCCAGCTGCTGGGTCACCTGGGTGGGTGGCTCTGGCTGAGGACAGCGGGACTAATCCAAGGGACGCTCTCAGCACGCACAGAGCGCAGTCACTGACCAGAATAACACCGGAGACAAATGTTTCCCCTACAGCGATGTCCAGTAACGCAGTAGAAATGCATTTTCCAGGAACGGAGTCAACACGGACTGAGGCGAGTGACCCACGAGATCCACACAGCATTCATCACAGGAACTCGGTTTTCTATGATGTTTATCCAGCAGACCGCAGAAACAGGATCACTGTGCGCCTTCCACCTTCAGCAGGCTTTGGCACCAGACTCTTTCACAACGGTGAGAACACAGGAGACCCGAAGTCTTTTTTTAAGGAATATATTTTACAGTTATTTATTGATTGCACAATTAAGTCACATCAAACCCCATTAAATGCACATCATATTCTGAAAAACACCCAGAAGAGCACGGAGGCTGTTCTGCCCTAAGCTCATGCACGTTAAAAATTAAATCCAGAATTTTCTCCTTTAATGCATTTCAAATGAGTCAGTGCTCCCTAATGACACAGTTAATGTCTCCAGAATGAAAGTCTGAGGGGAGAATTCAAATGAATAGGCTACTGGCAAGTCATTAGTTGGCAGGAGTGGTGCTTTAAAATTACAGGTTAAAAAAGTTATGGAGTTTGCAAAGTTCTCCAAAAAGAACAGCTTAATTTCATGATATTAAATGCACTCAATTATCAAACGTAAAATACATTTTGTATTGCATTTTAAAGAAGAGTAATACTGAAGATTTTTCTAATCATTTTAAAGCTCAGTATTTTTAGAAAGTCATAAAACAGAAACCAGGAAAAAAGCATAAAATTTCCCCTTATGCCAGATATGGGAAAATGGTTCACATTTGGTGACGAACAGTAAAAAATGTAGTTTTGAAGCAATGACACCAGACTGAAAGTCTCCCATCATAAAATGCTTTGTGGTAGGGGATCCAAATTGTTCTTTTTATGGGTTTCAATTGGAATTTAGTAGACACCCTCTATGGGTTCAAAAAAAAAACACATCTTCAATTTTAATAGTACAGATTTTCAATGACAGGAAAATCTGACTGTTGGAATAAAACAGAACATTTTTGAGACACCTTTAGGACACGTACAGGATAAATCAAAGAGATCAAGAATAGAGGCACCACTTTGTCAATAGGTGTCAACACAAACCAAAAAAGTTCCTCACAGGAGCTTTCCAGTGCCAGAATGTTTTTATAGTTCACCAGATTAGATGTGAATTGATTATTTCAGCAGAAAGGGGAGAAACTCAAAGAAACTGGGATATTTGCATATTAGCGCAGTTCTCTCAGTCATGACACATACTGAATTAACACTGTGTCAACAAATACCTCTAAGGGAACTACTTTAAATCTTTATCTCATTCTGCAGAGAGGAGAAAACGGCTTTTTAAACCTCTCTGTATAACCTTTAAATTCCTATAAGAACTCTTTCATGCATTTCCAACCATTTAGATTATGAATATATTGTCTGCAGGCCTCCCAGACCTGGTTCCTGACCCTTACTACATCCAGGCTGCCTCTTACATCCAGAGAGTGCAGATGTACGCACTGCGCTGTGCTGCTGAGGAGAACTGTCTGTCCAGGTGAGCTTCTTTATTTAGCATCACACCACATTTATTTATCCATCAAGTTAGGATCGTTAATGAAATTAGAAAGCTAAAAATGTACTTTTAGACATGAAAATCAGTGGAGTACATATAAATAAAATTATAAGAGCATCATTTAGGCTTCTTTTGAGGTTGCAACGTTAGAGTAAGTGTTGGCCTAAATCCCATTTGGAGGCTGTAACTGAGTGACGGAGCAGGTTGACACAAACCTGGCATCTGCCCGAGATTCCCTCCTCTGATCGGACCAGCCTCTCTGCCAACTAAAAGAAGATCCAAAATGAAAGGAAAGGATTCCTGAGGGGAAGTAAAAACTTCTGAAGCGAGACCAAAAACCACCTCAGCGACTGGGAAAGTAAATCAACATTATGTAAACTGGTCAGGGAGGAGCAGACGGGGTTCAGTGTGCAGTGAGGCGTGCGTGGAGGATAGTGTGATGTAAAGACACCAAAAACAAAAAAGGTGAAACAAGTCAGCTCCTGGAGTGCACTCAGTGCTTTAGTAGATATACTCCAGGCTGACTTGGCTCATTTTCTTCCTGTTTCCTCCTCCCTCAGGTCAGCATATCATCCCAGTGTGAGGGACTTAGATTACAGAGTCCTGCTGCGCTTCCCACAGCGAGTGAAGAACCAGGGAACAGCAGACTTCCTCCCAATGAAGCCACGACATGAGTGGGAGTGGCACAGCTGTCACCAGTAAGTTCAGAGCTTTAAGATGGAATAGTACAACCAATCAATGCAAGTGAAAAGTACAGAGCATTTTGGATAAAAGCACTATTTAAATGCATCATACTAACATTTACTCTGTGCCTGTTCAGTCTGTCTAATCCTGTTTTTCCTGTGCTCTGAATAAAAGCAAAGAGTAGTGGCCAAATCCTTTTGCACAAAATAACCAAAGCTCTGTAAGAACAGCAGCCTTATCTTGTGCCTTTTATGGTTTTGATCAAACGAATTGAAGCATGCAGAGACTGCAGGCTTTTTCTCTGGCACCACAAAGTAGTGTATGATAACGTATATAAGAAGTTATAATGCATTACAAGTCACTTTTTTTAGCTACTATACATTAATATGAACTCAAAAGGCAACAGAGATGATGGTGTCTTCGGCAAATTGTCTGAATGTGTGTCCTCTTTCTTCAGGCATTATCACAGTATGGAGGCCTTCAGTAACTACGACCTGCTGGATGTCTCCACTGAAGAGAAGGTGGCTGAGGGACACAAGGCCAGTTTCTGTCTGGAGGACACGTCCTGTGACCCAGGAACACGGAGACGCTTTGCCTGCACTGCTCACACTCAGGTTTGCCTTCCTGGTCTGTTTTATAGTTCTTAAATAGGTCCATCAATTAGTCAGGTCATTTATCAACTTGCTTGACTATTAATTCAGTGCCTATCAAAAGTGTTCACCCTGGTAGGTGGCAAGGCTAAATAAGATCAGTGCAAAATGTTTTGCAGTGCTGACAAAGCATGGAGAATTTTGTGAGAGGACTTTCCAGGTAAACAAAAGGCTTATAATGAATCTACTTCAGACTTGTATTGTGTGTCTGTTGAATGGGGGGCTTAGAAATATCTTCATCTGAGAAAGGGGCCTGACATGAAAAATCTAGGAAGCTCTGGGTTAAGTTATGATTCATCCTGGATGCTGAGCTCCCTTCAGCTTCAGAAGGGTTGGTTAAATTTGTCTGTTGCTGCAGGGGCTCGGTCCTGGTTGCTATGATACGTATCATGCCAACATTGACTGCCAGTGGATCGACATTACTGATGTACCACCTGGAAACTACATACTCAAGGTGGGTGTATAGAGCTGCTCTGATAGCGGGACGAAATAAAAACAAATCAGATGTATCAATTTATTGGAGAATATTTTTCCAAATGTTAGATGATGAAGAGCTGATTTTTTGGTTATTCAGGTGACAGTGAACCCGTCTCAGCTAGTTCAGGAGTCAGACTTCTCCAACAACGAGGTGCGCTGTGACATCAGGTACACAGGAAGCTACGTGCAGGCAAGAAACTGCAGAATAACTGGGTGAGTCAACATTATAAAGGTTTATGTCTTTATAATTGGGAAAACTGAGAGAAAATATCACTGATGTGCTTTTTTTACTTGTTTCACAGAAGCTGACCTGACTGAAGTTTTCCAGCTGATTTGTTTACTTAATACCTTCTCATCTGTCTTAATCTACTTTTGTAACATTGTGCTGCAGCTGTTTAACATCCAAATGTTTGTTACTATATGAATAAATGTTTGTATTAACTGTATGTCTTATGTTATGTTGTAGTTATTTAGGTAGTTTTATTTCGTTATGTTTTAGCATAAAAAATTGTCTTTGGACAGTATGTTTGCAGGATTTAAAAATACCAAGAAAATATTTTCTTGGAGAAGCAGTGTTATTATTTCATTGAGTCAATTTTGATCTATGAATCGGTGCTACATTTTGAGAGAAATGGTGTCGCTCTTTCCTCCTATAACCATAAAAATTTGTCTGACAATGAAAGGATGCTCTATATGATATTCTTCATGTATACTCAAGTTTAACTTATAAGAGTTGCTGAAGTACAATAACAAAGTCTGTCTCACATGAAGTAGTATAATCACAAGTCATTGTCTTTTTGTGTATATAACTGACACAACTGTAAGTCTTTGAACTTCAGTCAGAGCAGTGGTTCTTAATTAGTGGTGATAGTCTATCCTTGGTAGTGCACCCTCCGACTCCTGAATGAGAAATTATGACCTGAACAACACACTCAGTTACTACTGTGTGTGAATACAAATGCCAAACACTAAAAGTACATTGGTGGGTATAGAGGAAGGGGTTTGGGTGGTTATTGGCCTTGACTGTGCACCTCTAAAATGTGCACAGTTTCTGCTAAAGTCAGAGTGGAAATTTAGGGGAGGCTGGCTGCAGGTCGTTCCTTTCTGACGGCCTCTCTCACAGACTGTTCATCTGAGATGCCTTCTCTTTCAGAACGGAAATACACACTAAAAATGTCAAAAAAAATTAGATTGAACTTCGGTTAAGGGTTATGGTAAGGGATGGGATACCGAAAGTTAAAAACCTGACCAACAAAATGTTTAATAAAGCCTTGTAAACTGTATGCTAACAGGAAAAAAAACATGAAAACATGCTAACCCAGCAAGCATAGTTTAAGTAGCTGTGTTAGCTGCATAAGTAAATAATGTAGCTATGTTAGCTATGTAGCTAACATAGCTAAAGCTAAGCTCACAAAGTACTTAAGCTATGTAGCTTTGTTAGCTTTAGCAACATTTGCTTAAGCTCTCATTGCTAAAACTAACTTAGCTACATTGCTTTATGTTGTAATTTTCATTATGTAGCCATGTTAGCTCAAGCTACAGAAGTTTGAGAAGCTAAAGCAAGCCCTTGCTCGTAGATCTTCTAAAACAGGTCTTTACATAATTTAATCCTGGATTAGAACTCTGATCTTTTTCTCTGTTTCATTTATGAACTTTTGCTTGGTCTGCTCTATTCCATGAATGCAACTGCCTGACTTTGTTATTAAACAAAGTTGAAAGATAAATCTAAAATGTTGTACTGGCAAATGACAGCACTTCTGTTCTGAGAGAGATGGTGTCTCTGATGAACGGTCTGTGAGAGAGGCATTCATGTACCCACGAAGAAAGTCCCTTTAACTAGTCTTGATGTTGAAGGAATAGACATGAGGCCTTATGACCTTGACTTTTGACCTACAGCATCCAAAATGACTGTGGCAGCAGCTGTATGTATGCAGCACTTGGAGCCCAAGACAAATTTCCTCAAGGGAACAGTAAAGTTCATTGTATTGTAAATTGAATCAGTTTGACCTTTAACATTTGACATTTGTTGTCAAAGTTCGTTGACATTTGTGCAAAGTTTAGAGAAAATCCCTCACACATTCATGAGATTTTGCATTCATATGGACAACCAAAGTGACCGACAGCCCCAAAACATAATGCCTCCAGTCCCTGTCTGTTCCTGGCACAGAGGCATAAAAAGTGTTTCAATTTGGACTTTGGATGGAACTAAACATGTAAATGAACGAGACATAATAAATACAAACAAATACACAAATACATTTGATTTATTTACTCCACTTCCAGTGATAACAGTTCAACTGTGCTTGTTTTCAAATGATCTCAAGAAACTAACAAATTTCCATGGGAAAACCAGCGTTCTTATAATAAGATGATGAGATTAATAAGTCAGCCTTTTAAGAAAAATGAAACAAAATTTTCTACCATAAAATAGAATAAACTGAATCAAACTGATGAAGTCCACTTAGGACTTCTGTACTTCGTAGACTTTATGCCACAGTGTTTTTTTTTTTTTTTTCAGGTACCATTCACAATCCATTAAAAAAGCCCTATGACCCACTTTTGGATTCCGACCCACCAGTTGAGCACCACTGATCTAGAGAACTGGTTGTTGTTTGTGATTTTTTTTTTAATCTCATTTCATAATAAAGTGTTTTGGGGAAACAGAGATACCATTGTTGGCTTCTGCTTCACTTGTTTGAAAGAATCACAAATGATGGTGTAATTTCAACAAATAATTTACGGTGACATCAGCCCATTGCTCATTTAGTGCCAAGACAAGCTGATGGTCATTAACATGTGGAAAAGCACATTTCTCCAGTGTTTTGTGGAATAACACAGCTCAGAGAAATACCTGAAATGACTCCACTTAGCATGTTTATGTGTTTCTGTCAGAAGACAGAGAGCCTCACACCACAGAGCCGTGTATGTGTGTTTGTCATGTTGTGTTAAAATGGATGAGTGATAGGGAAAACATTTATTTACCTCCTCGTAACTCCATTTGAGGTGTCTGGGAATGTTTCACTCTGTTTACATCCTGTCATCTGATTTATTATAGGCACGCTGTTTCACTGTGGTGTTGGTATTATTTTTAATAATCCCCACAACTATTTTAATCACAACTCATTCTTTATGTTTATTTTTCCTCCTGCTTTACAACACGAATATATTACTCCACGGGCTTGTAATGTTGAATATTTATAGAGAATGAGGAAAAGTTTTGCTTTATTAACTCTCATTTGTTAACTACAAATCTCTTACTCGGTTGAAGATCATATGCAGTGATATTGTTTTCCCCAGTTATACATAATTAATGAACGTCTCTTACAAGAAAGTATGGTGGCACCTCAGAGTATTTGTGACTCAACAGCCACGTTTATTGTCTTGTTTAATTAAAGATTTTAAATTTTCATGGCCAAAAGAAATATGTTAAAGAGCTGAAAGTGTAGGTGGAACAGGAGGATCTGGAGTGTATTTCTCTACAGCATCTGCTTCACTACCTCTAAAGTTGATATAAAAAAGTGTTTTTGTCCATGTGTACTGTGGGGTTTTTAGATTCTTTGAGTTGTGTGACCATCTCCATCTGTTTTTCACACTGACCTTTGGAAGTGGTGTAGTCACCAAGAAAAGCAGAGGAAATCTTTAGAGGAATATAAAGTTTTGGCTTTATAAACACACCAGACCTAGCCTGAACAGCATGTCCAAGCTAAAGAATTATTCATGTCCACAAATGTCTTTAAGTAAATGGAGTATGGTACATACATTACAAGGAAAGCATAGAGGGCTTAAAATTTCAGTTTTGGATACTTGTAAATCGGGACTATTCAATTACAAATTCAACTGGGCCAAATTTCAAAATAAACAAATGCAGCTGGTTCAGACATGTTCGGTGCCCAGTAAACAGCTGGTAATGTCAAAGTTTCGAACCAATAGGCTACAGTTCAATTTGATGAAAATTATGCACTTTTTATTCATAATCTCCCTTTTGAATTTGGCAACATGATAAAAGCACACCAAAAAGTGCATAAAAACGCAACAACAGAGCTGTATTTGAACATAACCCGAGGTAGTAGAAATATTTTTTTAACTTGAATAAAAAGAAAATAAATGGAATAAAAAATAAAAGCTAAATAATAATTTTGGTCACATCTTACACGGGCATATTTTAAAGTGCATAAAACTAAATTTGCACAGTTGTAGCTACAGTTGAAGAGGACAGGTTTTATACTAGGTATGTTGGGGCCACCTCTGTCAACATCGCTAGCCATCCTTCAAAACAAGGCAGTGCATTGTAGGTAGACTTTAGGGCTGGGCTATGCAGAGTGTTGCATTCACGGTCTGAAATACTGTGGGAATTTATGAAAACTTGCGAAACAGCTTGCCCTCTGAATCTCTGGCATGACCACAGTCTGGGCCACTTGGAGGTTGGTTCTGGGCCGCATGTGGCCCCCAGGCCTGTTGTAAATCATTTTATGTGTACAAAAGCATGTTCAAATGCAACACCTAATTTGCAACAGAAGTACCTAAAAGGCTAAGGCTAATGCTAACAAACACTGTTTTCAAATACATGTACCTTAATATTGAGTGGGTCCCCAGCCTCCACTCCCTGGAAGGCTTTCATTTTGGAGTGTTCCTGAGGGAATTTTAGGCCTGTAAAGCATTTATGAGATCAGGCACCGATGTTGGATGAGAAGGCCTGGCTCACAATCTCTGATCCAGTTCATCCCAAAGTTGCTTGATGGAGTTAAGGTCAGGGCTCTTTGTGCACCAGTGAAGTTCTTCCAAACTGAACTCAACAAACCATGTCTTTATAGTCCTTGCTTTGTGCACTGGGTCACAATCATGCTGGAATATGAAAGGGCCTTCCCCAAACTGTTGTCACAAAGCTGGAAGTGTAGCATTGCCTAAAATGTCTTGGTATGCCGAAGAATTAAGACTTGCCTTAACTGGAGATAGGAGGTCTAGCCCAAACCCTGAAAAAAAAAGCTCCATATTATTTTCTCTCCTCCACCAAACTTCACAGTTGAAACGATGCAGTCAGGCAGGTAACGTTCTCCTGGCATCCGCCAAACTCTGACTCGTCACTCCACAAAACACGATTACACTGCTCCACAGTCCAGTGTCAGTGTGCTTTACACTACTATTATCGTGAGGCTCCAGCCACAGTTTGTCATTAATGTCAGCAGAAGTTCAGAATTCTTCAGCTAAGGAATCAGAAGAGCGTTGGTGACTTCAATGCACCTTGTGCATTTGCAGTCGTTGACCCCACTCTGTGATTTTACGTGGTCTTCGGCTTCGTGGCTGAGTTGTTGTTGTTTCTAAATGCTTCCACTTTCTAATAACATAATTTACAGTTGACTGTGGAATATCCAACAGGGATGAAATTTAACAAACGGTCTTATTGCAAAGGTGACATCAATCACAGTACCACGCTTGAAGTCACTGAGTTCTTCAGAATGACCCGGTTTTTTTTTTTTGTTTTTTTTTTTGTTTTTTTTAATCACAAATGTTTGTAAAAGACTGTATGGCCAGGTGCTTGATTTTATTCACCTGTGGCAATATCTGATTACAACACCAAAATTCAATTATTTATAGGTGTAGCCAAATACTTGTGTCCATACAGTGTATGTAGAGCTTTCTGATGAAAGATCTCATCCATTTGTTTTTCTCAACAACCATCTGTTTCACTCACCAGGATTCTCTGCTGTAGAAAATGTAAACACAGGCTGCATGTTGTCTGTTCATTTGCAACCAACCCTGCGGCAGTGGTTACAAGAGTAAAACAGTTTTGATGCTGAAATATTTATCTCGGAGATAGGGTTTGTAGATCATAAAGAGGCATCAGTGTAATTCTAGTTTGTTTCATAACCAGACAAACTCCTCACATGGGCTTAAAATGAGCTGAGGTAAAGGCTATCACTGACATGTGCCACACTGAAATGACAGGTTCTGCAGGATACATCAATAAGAAAGATATTCAAGAAAAATTGAAATAGACTGGGCAAGCATCTTAAGATGAATAACGTAAGAGATCTTTTTATTCCCCAGGTAAGTTGACATGTAAAGTGAAAAGTGTGAGCTATGGTGAACATCTACATGAGGTTATACACATTAAACTGATCCTCTTACCCAAACATGGCCTCTCTGTCAATCTCTCATCATCTTTGGTCAGAGAGAGAGAGAGATTCGAAGTGATCTGCTGGTGTGAATCTGAGTGTGATGGACAGAGGTCAGGGCACAGCCTCCTCTCGTCCTCCGCCTCAGGTGCTGTTTGCACAGGACAGGCCGACGTGCTAAGCCTGCAGGGTGTGCAAAGATGTGCACAGCGTCCCTGTCTTCCCCCGCTTGAGATGGCGAGGAGGAGAGAAATTCCTCAGATCCACAGACGTCCAGAAAAAAACTGAGTGCAAACTGCTGACCTCAGCACCACCACAGAAACCATGGTTATCATGGGCGGATTGTGTGTGAGGCTGTGCCCGGAGGACTGACTGTCTGAGACAACCAGTCAACAAGGGCCAGAGCCAAGAGGCTAGACTGCAGTGACACATTATGGCAGTTTGTTCCTTGTACGATACTGCCAACACAGACCCCTTCAACCTACAGATTCTCCCTTTAAAATTAGACATCCTCTTTCAAAGATGCTTCCATATTAGATACAAGGTCGAAGCATTAGTGCAATGTGGGGGAGCAGTGAGGACTAGAGTCATCTAACAAATGTCAAAAATCTATTGTAAATGAAGTCACATCAACAAAAACCCCAATACATCACTAGAACTATCTCCATTTTGAGAGTCCTGACCTCAGCCCGATTGAGATGCTGTGGCATGACCTCAAGAGAGCGATTCACACCAGACATCCCAAGAATACTGCTGAACTGAAACAGTTTTGTAAAGAGGAATGGTCCAAATATCCTCCTGACCGTTGTGCAGGTCTGATCTGCAACTACAGGAAACATTTGGTTGAGGTCATTGCTGGCAAATGAGGGTCAACTAGTTATTAAATCCAAAGGTTCACATAACTTTTCCACCCTGCACTGTGAATGTTTACATGGTTTGTTCAATAAAAACATGAAAACATACAATTTTTTGTGCGGTATTCATGTAAGAAGACTGTGTTTGTCTATTGTTGTGACTTAGATGAAGATCAGAACACATTTTATAACCAAAAAAAACCCAAAAATATAAAAAAAATATAAATATATAAAAAATATATAAAATATAAAAAAACAAAATAATGCACAGAAGGAGGCCAGAAGAGTCTGTAGAGCAGAGAGAATCACTTGATAATTCTTGATGGACTCTTCACTACACAACAAAACCACTGTTCTTACAATCCAGAGTAGCGCAGCTTTGAAAAATTATTATATTATTCATACCAGTTGTCCTATTTGGGGTTGTAAGATGTTAGCTGCCATTGGACAGGTTGCTAGTCAATCAGAGGGCTGTCAGTTAGAGACAAATGACCAGTCACACTAACATTCACACCTACGGACAATTTAGAGTGTCCATTTAAGCTAATGAGTATGTCTGCACTGTGGGAGGATGTCAGAGCATACCTGTAGAGAGCACACACGTGTAAGGAAAACATGCAGACTCTGACTCAAGTTCAAACCTTCCAACCTGGTTGCTGTGGGGTAAAGGTGGGAACCACTGCATCACCGTACGATGCGATACGATACAATATAATACGATAAGGTATGGTGTGCTAGGATATGTTACGATATGATAAGGCATGGTGGGATACGTTATGATATGATAGGGTATGGTATAATACGATACAATGCTACATGATAGGATACGGCAAGGCACGGTAAGGTATGACAGTACAGTACAGTAGGGTACGGTATGATATAAGAAGACACCATACGATACAGAACGCAATATATGTAAGATATAATATGAGATGATACGATATGGTTCAATACAATACAGTAAGTTACGATACTGTACAAGATGACAAGATTTGACAATAAGATAAGATGGTATACGATATATCACAAGAAGAGCTGGGACTGGACAGGGAGAGATGATATGATATGATGAAAAATGAAACATGATGAGAAGAAATGATGTGATATAAGACTATATGAAACTGAAGGAGACAATGCATTATGAATGTGATACAAGACATTGTGATGCAACATGGAAAAATACAAAACAATATTGTGCTATGCATTACAATATTTTACACTTTATAGATGACTTGGGATATAAATGACTGACACATTTTGCCGCCTCAATGTAGCATCAACAAATTAAAAAAAAAACACAGTGTTCACACATAGCATTCACATAGTATGAGTTCTTTATAATAGACCAGCTGAAAAGTCTGAGGGGTTGATTATTTATAACTCTGTAATAATCAACATTATGCCAGTGTTAATATCAGCCAATACTAGCATGCTCTGACCTCATTTAGATGTGGTATGATCTCACACAACAGCTCTGTGAGGGATAAATAATAATACATGTAAAATATATCAACCATATGCCAAATCATGCCGAGCAGCTGATGTAAGTGATTCAGCTCTCAAACAGCTGATTCAAACGATATATTTATAAAGGAGCACTGACATAACCAGTGACATACTTAAGTGTTGATTCTTAATGCTGCCTGCTGTGCGTGTAAAATCTGCATCATTATTTAAAAAGACCTGACACCAAATGTGTACAGGTGTTTTTCTGTCTGACTATGTTGTCTGTATTTACCTGTTGGAAAACTATTTGTTTATGGCAAAGAGCAGAAGCTGTTTGTGTGAGCAGAGCTGAAATGAAAGAACATTTTTCCCTTCTTGAGTGCTTTTTGACATCCTAAAAAAAAGAACAGTGTTTACCTGGGAAGGATGAGGACTCCCTGACTCTCAACATTTACACATCATTACAGATTTAACAGCTCTATCTGTTTGAAAAAGAAGAATATGTGCTCGACAAGCCTTGTACTTTTCCTCCCAGAACGGCTGTGTAAATATTCAAACACTCCACAGGCTGTCTGAGTGGATACACGCTGTTATTAATCCTGTTATTGTATTATTTTTGGTCAAAGACACGGCCCAGATGAGACTGCAAACAGGGAGGAAAGAGGGTGGAGGTGAAGGAGGTGAGAGTGAGTGAAGGGTGACGGGGGTGGACAGGTTCTTCAGCTGAAACCCTCCTCTTATATTTGGTCTGAAGTTGGTTCTAAATGCTCCTATTATTTTATAGGTTTTACACCCGAGTGTCAGACAATGTTCAGGTGTCTCCTGTGTATAAAGGTTTGTGAGTCAGGTGGAGGACATGTCATGGCCCTGGAGACATGTATAAAAACATTCATACACGCACATGTAGAAGCAGACATGAGACTGCTTTTGTCTCCTCTTATACAAAATGTTCTCCTGTGAAAAACAGAGGAATTTACTGTACTTGTTATTGAGACTGGGGAAACATATCTCGTGTTTGCAGTGAGGCCTGCTGTCTAGTCATCTATTTGTCGATGAAACCAGTCAACACACTTATATTTTTTACAGGCAGACTGTAAACAAATGGCACAGTAATTTAGACCTTTTTTTAACTGAAGTTCTAAAAATTAAGTTCAAAGATCAGGGGGTACAAAGAGTGGCATTGTTGTCAGTGGGAATAATCAAACAGTAGAAGTAAAGTTATAGAGATTATCTGTGGCTGTGATGATTGAGCATGGAGTTTTTATGTATTTCTTGTCCATCTAAATTGAGTTTTAGCTTGTTTTTGGATTTAGGATTGTAAGCTGTGGTGAACAGGTGGTGTTTGAGTCGTTTTTCAGACTCAAAACCTGATAGCAAGCTTCATATTAACAGACAGCTATCTGTGATAAATCTCTAGATGTGACGAAGCTTTGCCTTGTCCAAAGTCTCCATTTCGGTTTGTTTCTATCTGGACCCCATGTAGCCCTGGGTTATCTATCAGTGCCTGGGGCATCTAAATTGCTGTCTAAAACAATCTTTAAAATGGTGTTTTCTTTTGCTAAGCCAACGTCTTATTTTGGAATACCGTTAATGGTGGCATTGATAAATCACAATTGCAGACCCTGTGTCACCCAGTCTCACGCTGTGCAAAGCAGAGATGTTAAATACAGTCTCACTTGTTTTGGAAAAATAATTTCTCTAGCAACAGGATTTAGGTGTTATTTGGAACTTTAACATTTAGTGAGGGCCATGTTTAAAACACTTTGGTCAGACATGAATCATGTAGACCAAAAGGTAATCTTGAAATGTGGGGATTAAACTTCTATACACTAGCCTGGGTAGACTGAGTCAAAATCAGACCCTCTCATAGACGGTTTATCTGAGACATTGTATATGTCAGAAAGGAAATGTCGTAATTTGCCGGTTTGACATATTTCCAAATTGAGATTTCTTTTTTTACATTCAACTTTATTCATAAATATGTCTGGCAGTTACGTTCATGAAATAACCACATTACGGACATTTCAAACTAAGCAAAAATTCATAAACAAGATAGAGAAGAAAAGGTCAGAGGTCTAAACTGGTATTAAATTGTGCAAAGATCTGTTTTAGAAGTAGACTCACAATATTGGCTCGCTTTAGCTTTGTTAGCTTTAGCTAAAGCTAACATTGTATATAATCAATGTTACTACAGAAGTCATTGTGGCTAAGTTAGCTTTAGCAAATGTGGCTAAAACTAATACATAGATAATGTAGCTATTAGTCTACATAACTGCTTTGTGAGCTTAGCTTTAGCTATGTTAGCTACATAGCTTGGTTATCAAAACCTAAGTTAGCTTTTGCAACATGAACTTCAGCCAAAATAGCTAAAGCTTACTTAGCTTCGCAGATAACATAGATACATAGTTTATGTGGCTACTTTGTGAGCTCAGCTTTAGCTCAGTTAGCTACGTAGCTTATGCGGCTAATAGAGCTATGTAAAGAACGCCATAGATATCAATACGTAGATGCTGAGTTCGGGCTTCTCAGATGTGTCCCGCAGGGCGCCATATGCAAAAGGGCGAATTGCAGCTGGCGATTAATGTAAGTCAATTACAGAGGGAGGTCTGTCTATGATGATTTAAAAATGTTCTCAAAAAAGTACTAGTAGTACTCAAAAAGCTCGTCGATAACAGTCATTTGGGTAAATGTAATCAGTTACTTTCCACCCCTCTAACAACCTCTCCTATAGTCTATTTTGCATTTTGTTCCACGGAGAATTTCTGTAATCTTATACAATATAAAGAATTTTGGTGTGAAAACTTACATTTTTCATGAGTTAAAGTGTCCAGAATCATAAATACATGTCTGGTGTTTGTGACAAAACAGTATAAAAAACTGATTAATATCTCAGTGAGTTATAGGCATTTTAATAGAGGATGGACTCGCCCCGGTCATAGGTTTACATTGATCATCAGAGAAACAATCTGTTTTGTTCTTTTAGTTTTTGTTATCTATACCAACAAATGATATGGTTCAAATGTGCCTTGATCCAGCAGTGGACTGGGAAGAGAATTTGGCCCTGGCATCTTTTGGTGCAAACTGGCCCTTATACCCTGGTTGAACACGATATAACTACATTCTTTCTTCATGCCATTTAAAAAGTTGAGCAGAACAATACCCCAACCTACTAGAAAGATGAGAAGTAAAGACATAGACAAATGGAATTATATATTTTGTCTCTCTCATTTACTCTCTTGTTGTAAGAGATGAAAATGGTGGTAATAAAAAATAAATAAATAAATAAATAAAACAAGATCAAATCAAACTGGCCCCAAAGTGCTTTGGCCCACTGGGAAAATGCCCTGTATGCCAGATTACCAGTCTAGCCAGCCCTGCCCTGGACTAAGTTATATAATGCCATAACCCATAAGTCCTGCTTTGACCCTGGATCTGATGCTTGTAGCTAAATAAGATTTACAAACAATAAAATCACCACCAAAAAAAAAAAGAAGCTCAAAATGCACATATTTAGAACAGGAAAATTCAAACAATTTAAGGGGTAGCTTCCACCAAAATATCCCTGATAAACTGTTTATTCTCCCCTGTATTTCTAAAACCCTGTGTACGGCCCTAAACCAAGTTATCTTTAAGCGGACTGATGTAGCTCAAACTGGTAGTCCTATTTCCAAGGACATAATCTATTTCCAATACTCACATTTAATCCTACAAATTAACAGATGTTTTTGTAAAGTTTTGATCTGACTTGAAAACACAAACTGTACTTTGTTTGGGTGAGTGCGCCATCATGCGGCCACGAGTGGTACAGTCAATCTGTAGCTTAGTTGGACTTATAGGAGTACTTAAGAGTCTAAAGCCATCCGAAAACAGTTTATAGGCTCCCTTTACCGCGAATATACATTATCAAGTGAAAAGAACTAAGCTTTTAATTAAATAAATCGCCTGTTGTAGTTTGTCTCTTATGGTCAGGTATGTGACGTAGGCGCTGACGACATTCGCTGTCGACGGGATACCCGCTCTGCCGGGCTGTAGCTACAGAGCCAAAGAGGAAGAGAAGATGGCGAGCTTACACCACTTTTGTTCTGCTCATTTTGCGTTTTTGCTCTTTACTGTGTCGGTGTTAGTGTCGGTGCATGCCTCGGCTGATCGTACAAAGACTGTGGAATTCAATGTGAAACCAGGAGGAGTGGTGCACACCTTCACTGAGGGGATTGTAAGTCACATATTTATATTAGTCTATATGTATGAATCAGCTCTCGTCGTTTGACACCAGCAAGGTGGTTAAACAGCTAACTATCAGCCTCTGGTTTCCTCTATAAACTCGAAAATATATTAATGGTGTCGTCTATTATAATTCGCTCCACCAGTGTTGAGAAAAACTTTAGTTTAGAAGTAACTATAGATATTTACATATAATGAATTATATTGTGTTTTCCACTAAGCGTGTTTCTTTCAGTTTATACGACCACTGTCGTTTTATATTATGATTATCTTGACAAAAGTGGAAAAACTACATTCCGTTTGTCAGCCTTTGTCGCAGCGTGATGACGACATATTCCGTGAGAGTCGTGAGAGGCTGACACGTCGCTTTCACAGTGCCACAACGGCTCCATTCATTGGCTGACGGTTTTTCCTGTACTGTTCGAAACTACAATTTTGTAACTTTATAAATGTCTCGTGTGTGTGTGTACATACATACATACATACATACATACATGCATAGATGGTTGCGAAAATTTCAGGGACTATGTTGTCGATTTGTTAATTATTACCTTAATCAATCAATTATTTGTCCATTAAGTAGCATGGCATAATAATACCGATTATTACAAGAGTTTGAAGCAGGTATTTTGAAAACAGGAGCAAGTGCTACAATTAGTGTTAATGGTGACTGTGAGGCTGGAAACTATTACACCATTATCATGATATTACCAGTAATAGGAGCTTTTGCTTATATACATCCCTTCTAACACAACTTAATGAAATTATCACCAATCCATTGTTGAAAGTAATTAACCCCAATGTGATGCATTTAACTCAAGGCATTCAGAATAAACGGATCATTTTAACAATTTCAAAAGTTAGGTTTTACAGATTCCCTCAAGAAACAGCACTGAAAACCATACACTTATATTGAACAACAACCTGGCCTGAGAGGCGGTAGGACTGGGCTAAAAGATTAACTCTTCGATTTAGGTTGTTTGTTTGTTTTTTTTTAATACTGTCATGGATTCATATAATCCAGGGATCAATCTTTATATACAGGCCTCGTCCATTCCTTGACGGTTCTCTGCGCAACCATGCTCCCCTTATGTCGCTCATGCAGATTGAAACTTGACCTGTACTTGCCTGTAAAAGCCTTTAAACTCAGATTCAAGGTTTGAGTCTTTTGCCCAATCACTTTATTTTGGATATTTGGTGCACGTTATCAATCTGAGCTGGAAATACTACTAGTTTGGGGTCATTTTTTAATGCGAACATTGATATTGTAATAATGTGCCTGGGTGGAACATATTTTGTGCTATTTCCAGCTTTTGTTCTCTGAGAATCTCATTAATGTTGAAGCAAAATAGGTTTTTCAACTAACACACGTCTATATGAATCGTAAATCAAAACAGAATTAAATTGGGACCTTGTGAATTGGAATCAATCAATTCAGCCCTAATAGGCAGCCATATACAATTATATTAGTAGTAGTAAGAGCAGTAGTAGTTATAAGAGCAGATGTTTGGATTTACAGATTAAAAAACACAGCCAAAGCAAACTTTTTGTTCCCTTGTAAAACTGAACATAGTGATATTTTTGTCTGTATGCAAATAGATTTTATGAGTAAAACTAGCAGCAAGTCTGAATCACTCTTGTAGTGATCTGCAGTTGCTGCTATGAATAAAGTACAATTCTGTTCAGATAATAAGTAAAACAGATATGGTATGGATATCAGTATTAAGCAGATTAAACTATACACCAACTATACTACTTTCTTTTTTATTACAGAGGGAGTATGAATGCTCGTTTACTTATGCTTCACAAGGGGGAACCAATGAGGTGAGTCTCTCTCTCACTTGCTCTCCATTTCTCTTTTTCTCTCTCCATTATCATATAATTTATTTAATTTCACGCATTAATGTTCTTCTGATTTGTCTCCTACCAGCAATGGCTAATGAGTGTGGGTCTGAGTGACGATGACCGGCTGTTTTCCTGCTCCGTGTGGAGGTGAGATAAACAAACACACATACAGAGGAGACTAAGCCTTCTGCAGAAACACTCCTCTTCAGCTCCATGACCCTGATGTTCAGTGTGGCTTCAGTGAGATTGTGTGCCGTCTGTTTCTCTTTCCACTGAGTCACTCTCTGATTTTAGTTAATCGTGGCAGTCCCAGTAGAGAAGGGAAGAAAACACAGCAAAGCTCATGGTTTAAATGTATTCATGTCCAACATCGGCTTAATAAGCGAATGAATGAATACAAATGAATTAATGTTGCTAACACTTATTCTTCTGTCGTTTCCACTAGGCCCCAGGGGAAATCGTACCTGTTTTTCACTCAGTTCAAAGCTGAACTGAAAGGAACCAAAATTGAATATGCCAATGCATATGTAAGTAAAAAGAACTCCAGAGATGCTAATGTTGCCTGCCCACACATTAATTTGTTTTCATGTTGTATACGATCATGTTACTCAAAGGGAAATGTTCAGCATTGCTTATGGGCATTTTTTTCCTTTACAGCGTCTTTAACAAGCAGCATTTAGAAATCTCAAGTGTTTGCTCCAGAGGGTTTCTCCCTCTGATTTATTAGTTTGAGTTGAGTCATTTTGGACAGCAGAGGAAGCTCATCTGACTCTGCAGCTTATCAAAGACAAATTCTCACAAAGCGTCTTCACTCTAGTTTTAAGCACCCTGTCAGTGTTGAGATAAAGCTTTTCATTCTCTATCTCTGAATAAAATCTATGCTTAAAATTTCCACTATGTACCAAAACCAAAAGAAAAACACTGCTGATGAGCATCTTTGCATGGCCAGCAAATAATAAGCCATCCACCTACACAGAAGCAAATACAGCAGCTCATAAATCAGGCTCAGAGGGAAGATTAAGGCAGGATTTTTTCTGCCTTGTAGCTTCTTTACTCTGCATTTTTTGGCCGCTTAGGTGATGTGAGATAAAATCACCACTTTGATTGTGTCTCTTTTGTGAAAGGCGAACAAGTACCACATGTAATGACTCAGATAATTCAGACTTAATGGGACTAATTCTTAGACATTCATCTTTTGTCTGAAAAACATGTGAGGGTGGGGATTGCTAAAGTCTGACATTTTATGAATCTGGTAAAATTCAGCACTGTTGTAAAAATTTTCCCAGATGCTGGAGTGAGCTCTTAAGATTGTTTTTTTTTTCTGATAGACTTATTTAAAAAAAAAAAACAAAGATTTTCACAAATATGATAAAAAGCAGAGAAAAGACAACAAACCCCGATTGTTTGAAGCTGCAAGTAAAAATTGACTTGTAATTTTTGCTCGATATTCAGCTCAGTTCATTTATATGATTAAGCTCTTGATTCAAGCTCAATTGTCTCTTTGAAATTGGAAGGACAGTTTGCTGATCTAATGCCTTGATCCAATGAAGTAATGCATTGGACATCAAAATGTATCCACCCAAAAAATTGAATATCAGATTCCACATGTCCATTTAAAGTTCCTTCAAGGACCTTTTTATATTTTATTCTATTCATTTTTTTCCCTGTACATGTTGGTAGTGTTTTTATTTGTTTTTGATGTTTTTTACTTTTTCTTTACAAAAATCAGATTCTGCTGTTTTTAGCAGTCTAGCAGTCAGTCACTCTGTGTAAATCCTTAATGTCTGAAATATATGAAGAAGACTGGCCAATGTGCAGATAATCAATATTTATGATACCTACCATTGGTTTAGGGTAGCTGTATAGATGCTAAGGTTCTCACAATATCAGAGTTCAAATTTTATATTATACTAGCAAACCCAAAGAGTATTGATCTCTGTTTTGACAGCATGGCTACAAAAATGCAAGTCCAAGGCACTTGTTGGATAATTTTTTTGGTTTGCAGTTTTTTTTTTAAAATGCAGAGAAACTCCTGCATGCTCTCGAAGGCTGGCCTCACAGGAGATGATTTTCAGTTATAGCCAGCAAACGCTTACAGTGGACGATGTAGATGGAATGCAACGCCACATGGTTGCTGTTTGTAGTAATGATGGAGGGATTCCACATTCAGAGCTCATAGAATCTGACATGATCCAACATGGCTTAAGAAGAAAAACAAACATGGAACGTGATAGACGTCAGCTGGCTATCCTGGCCTACATTGTAAATGCAGCGAAAAAACAACAAACCAGTAAAAAAATGCAGGTGAAATCTTTACTCAGAAGACTTTACATGATGCTATCTGATCTGTTCACTCTCACTGACTGTTGCCAGTATTCTGCTGAAGGCAGCCTGACCTGGAATCATAAATATTGCACCCTGATATTTCAGTTCCAGACCTTAAAGGCCCTGGTTTGATCAGGAGCAGTAAAAATCTGCCCAAATCTGGCAAGCCTAGTAAAAATACATGAAACATGGCCAACGCTTTGAAAATTCTTCAGAAAATTTAGAACTTGTTTTAGAAGTAGTTACAAAAAACGTGGCTTGCTTTAGCTTCATTAGCTTTAGCTAAAGCTAACATAGCTATGCTAGTTATGTAATTTAAGTTACTAAATAAGCCAATGTAGCTAGGATAGCTCTGGCAATGTGAGCTTTAGCAAATGTAGCTACGTTGATAACATATCTGCGTTACGTACATAGTTGCTTCATGATCTTAGCCTTTGCTCTGTTAGCTACATAGCCCATTAACTATGTAGCTTACGCAGCTAATGGATCATGCAAGCTTTGCTTTCTGCTGTGTTTTTATGGAGTACAATTTTTTTTTTCCTGTAAGCAGAATGTTTACTTGGCCTTATAAACGCTTTGTTAGCAGGTTTTGCAGGTCATGTTTTTAACTTTTAACTTTTGGTATCCTTACCCTAACCCTCAATGGAAGTTCAATCCGATTTTATACAAAATGTTAGTGTGTATTTTCTCTCTGAAATATACAGCGTCTCAGATGTACGGTCTGTAGCCAGACTATCTTGGAAGTTTTGAAGAATTTTAAATGTTGACGCTGATTGTCTAGTTCTGTGTTATAGATCATAAAGTTTATCAATATCAGTTTGTTTAATAACCAACTATTGGAGGAGGAGGGGAGCTTGAAAGTTTTATGTTCCTCTAAATAATTCTAAATGATTCTCCCCTACCCCTCTCCACTGATCTTTGTGAATTTGATTTTACAAAGGTTTTTCTTTGACCAATCAAATTTCTGATGTCCTCACTGCAGATTGTACCTGAGTGTTCAGTCTAGATAGAACTGAATGAAACAGTCATCTGCACCTTGGACCTGTCTGTTGCCTTACTGCATTTCTCCTTCCAGTAACACACATGTCGCCATGGAAACCCACATGTTACTGTACATTTTTAGATTTTTTATCCTCCATGGATGGTTTTAGCTCTGTCTCGTTTAGTGAATAACTAACACAGGCAGAAAAGTCAAAGGAACAGGAAGGCTTTATTTCTTGTGGAAGTCAAACTCAGAACGTGGTGTCTCTGCTCATAATGTTTTACTGAAGGTTAATGTCTGGACTCTCTCTGAGTTCAGTCACTTAGCAGAGGTCTGCCGTGTCTGATGTGGTCATCTGTGAAGTGAAGCACACCTTGACACGCCTCCTTCCCCCAGCAAGGACAGTCCTGACACTGTCATTAGTGCAAGCACATGCTTCCTTCTCCTGCTCAGGCTCCGTGCCCTGCAAGTAGAAGACATACACAGAGAAAATAACTTCACTAAATGGCTGGACAAAAATAACCCCACACACATACACACAAACACACCTGACAACCCCCGCACAGCATTTCCTTGACCTTGGCATTGCATCCTCCTACTTTCCCATCCAATCTGTTGTGAAAAAATAGCTGCCTCCTGTGCTGCCTCTCATTCTGTTTTGTTTATTTTTTCTTTTTCTCCTTCTCTCTTCCTCCCCTTGTTTGTCCCCCCTCCTCTTCATTGCTGGTGTTTCCAGTCGCAGACGGCAGCAGCGGGATTAAGTGACGTGCCTTTGAAGCCAGAGGAATTTACTGTAACAGACTCAACAGGTGAGAATTTGATTGTGTTTCCAAGTATTCAGTCGACTCCCTCTGCTTGTCAAGTCAATCTCTTTCTCCCTTTCTACCTGTCTACCTCCTCCCTCTCTCCCCACCTTTTATTGAGATGCAGTTTCCCTGCTGATTTCCCTCTAAAGCACATTCTCCAGCTGTGAGTGGGCTGCTGCTTGTCCCTATAGCATTTTGTTGTTTGTTGTTTTTCAGTTTTCTGCACAAATCCCCACTGTGGCTTCAGTTCCGGACTGTGATTAGCAGGATTTGACAAGTCACACGGAAATTTACTGTAACATCAGATTAGACGAACAGAGGCTTATTGACTCAACAACCTGAAACTATTACAGACTTAACGATGATCCCCTCTCTGTGAGACCTCAGGAGAACACTTCCTGTCTTGGCTTTTAGGGATAAACTCCTCATCAGGGATTCTTTGATAAATTTGCATTTAAAACATTAAAGTTCACATTTAGCAGGCTGAAGATTCATCACAAGCAGGTATTGTTTAGTCAGTTTTTTTTGTTATGTCCTGTTAAGATGCTTAAGATGGACAGGGCAATTTTAGCCTGGGAGTGAGGCCAAATTATTTAGAACTCTCTCTTGCTGTCTTGCTGCAGTATACCATATACCCTGCCTCCCCCATGTTAACAGATGGGACATGGTGCAAACTATAAAATTAAAATACACTTCAAATGACTTTTTGTCAGACCTAGATTCTGTTTTAAAAGTTATCATGCTGATTTATGCCCACTTTAGTATAAATTTTTTTCTGAGTAGCTTCTTGTAATCAGGTATTTGATACAAAAAAAAAAAACACATGTAAGTCATATGTTGTCTGTTGTCAAATGTGGCTCCTACAGCATTTTCAACTGCTTTGCAAGAGTAGAAGAGGACAGGTGAGAGAAAATGCAACATTAACAACAAAAAAAGAGTCATTGAACTTTCCATAAATATACCTTCTGCTTAGAAATGACAAGAATCGGTTTAGGAGTTGCTGCTGTTGCAATTGCAACTTAAATGTGCTTCATTTCATCAAAATATTAATGTACTCAGGGATTTTATACATACCAGTAGGCTTCATCATTAAGAACTGCAGCTTCCTCTAGATATTGTTCCTGCTGGCAGACTAAGTTATATCCGTCAGTCCTGGGTGAATAATTTCAAATCTAGTTAAATGGGAAGTTTGAAATTACGTTTATTTGACTAGTCTAAAGTCAAGAAAACACTCTTATCTGCCACCGTCTTATGCGACTGTTGTTACTAATTGCGTCAGTTATATGCAAGTATAACCTGACACAGCCAACATCCAACTTTATCAGCATTGTCTGAATAGAAATATAGCTGAACTGTGCTGTTTCTACGAGATGATTTAGGTGATATCAGTTCACTGGTGTAACTGGGGCTACAGTGACTTCTAGTGGCAGTGGCTGCCTTACAGTTTGAAAGAGCATTACATTGAGGTTGTGGGCCTAAAATGATAAAAAATATAAATAATCTGGCTAATCGATTACAAAATGCTAGTGCTGACTAACAAGGGACTAGGCGTATTATTGCTTTGCTGGCTAATCACTTGCATCCCTAATTATTACATTATTTGTTACTTAAACCACATGCTGGTAAAAACTTTCTGATGTGACTCTATAAGAATGCACTTTGCTCTGAAAGTGTCACAAATGTAAAACATTTATGCTACAAAAAGTTGTGAAACAAAGACCTTGTCTTTGTTTACAATTCAAAATTGTCTGTTAAGATTTTTTATTACTGAAATGAAATCATTACTACAAAATAAATGTAACTATTACTCTTCTCTCCTAAGATATGTGAAAAGAAAAATAATGACATTTTGTAGAAAAACTTCTATAGATTATCCCACATCATGAGAAACGTACAAATGAAAACAAAACGTCTGTTTTCTGTAGAGTAAATATGCTGTAAGAGCTGCATTTTTACTGGATGGAGTCCTCAGTTCAAAACAAGACATAAACAGCAGAGACGGGAGGACCTGTGCTTATCACTTTGTGTTAATGCTTAGGCCGAGAGACCCTGGATCACAGAGTTTTACATACTGTGCGTTTAAGTCTCAGATGTAGCACTCATGGATACAAGTGTTGCTATTATTAAGTTGGCAGCTGGTATTACTCTCATTACCTTTAGATGGTGTGTATCTACATTTGCCTATCTGATCTGCTGATCATTTCATTTTATTTCCAGTTAGTGCAGAATGAACTGGATTTGCATGTCTCAAACTGCTGTCTCTGCACCCCTGCAGTCAGACGATGCTGGCTGGTTTCATTTTTTTTGTTTGTTTGTTTGTTTGTTTGTTTTTTTTGGTTTGTTTTTTTTTTACATCAGTGACACTGCATGTCATTGTTTCTGTTTAACATGGTCTGTGACGTTATCTCTCTCTCCTCTTTGACCTACAGTGACCCATACAGATGGAAAATTCAGTGCTGAACTCTCCAAGCTGACAGCCGTTGGACGGACACGACATGACGAGCTGTAATTGGCCTGACTTTTCTGTGGCTGTATTTTCAACCAGCAGAGCACCTTGATGAGCTCCAGGAGAAGCCTCTTGGTCTCAGCTCTTTTGTAAATGAAGGATGGATTAAGGGGAGATCTTCATGACTGACGACCAGAAATTGAAGTGGGGTGATTCTGCTTTTGCTTGTGCAGCACTTTGGTGCCAGTACATAAACTACAGTACCTGCTATGATAACGATGGGTTTATATGTGAAAATACAACATAAGATTAAAAAACAGCAAGGGATCTGTTGAGTATTCAAATTTTTTACTACATAATGTCCTAGTTAAAATTCTGCCATAAGATAAAGTGCTTCCACTGTTGTTTCTTAGTTACTGAGGCTGTGAGATTTGTGGAAAGCACATCTGTTGTGATCCAACAGGAATGTATGTAAATGTGTAGAGGATTGGTGTTGGGGGGGGGGGGGTTTGTAGAGTATAGATAACATGTTTAGAGTAGAGAGGGATTTATCCATCTTGTGTAATCCTGAGAGGAAAGTGAGTAATCCTCAACAGCGTCATTGCACTCGAAAAACAATTACATTTTCCTCAATCTCACTCTGTTCTAGATAACTGCGTGTGTTTCATCCTATAAATCACCAATTAGGACCACTTTCATAACTTTCTGTTCTCTTTTTGGTTAGAGGGGATACTTGGATAACTGACCAGATTGCAGCTTAATTAAAAAGAAATTTAAATGCAGATTGAAGATCACATTGTGATTACTTGTTTTCAGACAAATGTTAAAGCAAATGCAACCATCATTATTTTATGTTACGTAACTGCTTCTTCTCACAGGGTAATTCGGCCACTTTACAACTATATCATGTCATATCAGGTTTAACCCAGAATTTATTCATCATAAGGCAAGCACCAGCATCAGGATCAAAGAGTATAGACAGTATGATGAAGAGATGCTATTCCATATTCCTGAGCCCTTATTGTAACTTTTACTTTCATCCTTCTGTGCCATGTGTGGATCAGTGAGGATTGTGCAGGTTTCAGATGTACATCCCTATGATTACAGTCCCCCCCCCCATCCCTTATGCGGTGTGTAGGATCAGCTTTATCTTCCTTACATTGATCCAGCCCTCTTAGATCCATACAGGAGTCCAGAAGATGAGTTCTGGGGGTTTGATTTCAGATTTGAGGATTTTGCTGATTTGATTCTGAGGTGGGATTACTCACCGAGAGTGGTACCTCATTTGGTCCTGGTTTAGATTCTCCCATCTGTCTACAGAAGTTGTGCTGGAGTTGAGGAAGTGCTCAGTTTGTTTTTCCCTCTGTCACCGTTGAGGCTCCCTCTGGGGTCACAACAGGAAGTAGTCATGTCCAGATGCTGATCCAGGATAGAAATAAAACCACACACACACACACACACACGCACACACAGGATGTTACTTCTTTTGAACATGTTTTCTTTTTCTTCTTTGCTGTCCTGATTCATGATGAAATGTGATGGATGTTTCAATAAAGACACAATGTCACCGTTCTGGAGATAAGTCTCTTTTTTGTCTCGTTATGTCAGTCATTTTCTGATTGAACCTCCCACAGCCTCGCTAAAGGGTAAACATGAAAAGAGAGGAGAAATTTCAGTACCAGCATTAAAAATTCTGAACACTGTCACAGCTGGGCTACAGAGAACATGGCAGGGGGCATTTTTTGTATGCCCCTGTCATATCTGTCCAAAGAAAGCAACACTAATGCCAGCACTAATGTATTCCTAAATTAAAGTCAGTTTGCATGCTGCAAAAACCAGTTTTCTTGCTGGCAAATGAGACTTCAAATAAAACTTTATATTAAAATAAACAGTGTGGAAAATGCATTCTATAATCACTTCAATTAAGGCATATTGTCCTCGAATAAATGTTTTCCAGGAGATAAAGGGCTTTTATTATTTCTTGTTAATTTCTAGGGGAGAGAGGCTTTGCAGGGAGGATCTGCTAAATCCAGAGGCACATGTGGGGATGTATGGCACGCTGATCTTTGAGGGCTTACAGAGATATAGAGTCCAGAGGGATTTATTCATTTTATGTTAAGCCAAGAGTAAATCAGTAATCGTGATTGCACTATAATTGGCATCAGTTTGTTAGAATTCTCTGTTTAAAGAACTGAACATTTATCATTGAAAAATGCAATTTACCAGTTATTTTGTGGAAAATCTGACTATTGAACACCTGCATTTCATGTTGAAAAAATCCAGTTTGTAGTAGCTCTGCACAAGCTGTGCCAAGAAACTCCTACAGATTAAAGCATCCCACTGCAGATATGTGACCATTTTAGACTCTGATTTCCAGTTTTGTGGCCTGGTGAAAAAAAATTTGACACTTTGTTCTGAAGCTGGTATTTTCATTTAGTAATGAGTCTCTGGGGCACAATAGCTCTTTGTTAAAGACCTGCTCAGTCCTTGTCTGAGACTCAGAACTGAATCTATGCTGCCTTTTAAATCCTAAACACACATCGCCACTGTTACCATCTGGTAAAAGTAAAGATGTTTACTTCAACTTTTCTCCCCACAGTACCATGATGAGGAAAATATATACACTTGATGCTGCCAAACACTGGCTTGCATTACAATAGCTTACAAAAGTCTTGACTAGAGACATTTTGAGACAAGGTAGCAATGCGGATCCAGAGATGGTTGTGTCTCAGTGCAAGTTGTGTACTAATAGGCCAAAATTGAGTACTAAACAGGTTGATATCACTGATATATATGCTCTAAAGGCTTTCAATACATCATCACAACTATTGAACGAATTTCATACCAAGCAATTTAAACTTGCTACTGGCTAGTGCCACCAGCAGACTCTATATTAAGTTAAAATTACTATATTTTTGGTAAATTTGTTGATTTTTCTCTTAATTTTCTTGTGAAACAATACTTCTTGAAGCCCGTAAAACCCGTAAAAATATGCAGTGCATTCTTGCTGTTACTGATTGTAAACATATCATTTCCAGCCAGTTAGCCAAAAATTAGTTATGTTTGTGCACTTAGCTTGTACACCTTGTTTATCGACAGACACTTGCACACCAGAGCAAAACTTTCAGGTATGTATTTTATTCCATCCCACATTTTAATTATACTTAACTAGAAACTAGACTGCTTCTGTGTTTACCGCTGTTTACAGCAACTGTTAGCATGCTTAAACTGGACATGCTAACGGTTGCTGAGCACCTTTAGACCGTTAGTTAAAAGATAACCGTTACTAGCATGCTACCGTTAGCTTTTAATTGACTCACTGAGCCGCTAGCATTGCAGTGAAGGATTTTTAGCACGAGTATTTTGTTCTTAACACACAAACACACACAGAACATAAAATACAAACAACCACTGTAAAAAATCACACTAGATATAAATATTAGGTGTATTAAGGGCATAAAGTTACTTCATCTGTGCAAGATTATGTGCCCAAAAACTCATAAGCCACCCATGTTGCTGCCTTTTTCTTCATTAACACTAGTCTATGCTCTGTGCTTTATTTGTTTGACTTCTGTTACAGTCTTAGCCTTTATGTAGTTACATATCAGTGGGCTGTTTTTGTATTTCACTCTACTTTTCATTGAAAGATCGACAAAAACTAATTTTGTTAGTTTGAATGAATGATAACAAGAGTCTAAAACACTATTCTTAAAAAACGGCCTCGAGAAGGCATTGTTAATATTTCAGAAAGACTAGCATCAGAAGACCGAGATGAATGTGTCATTGATTAGCAGTGCTGTTTTATTGGTTTCCCGTTTCAGTTACTCCTCTCAGTTTCCTTTTACACCCACCTGCCCCCTATTTCTCCCTCTTTGCGTCTCCTGACATTTCGAGGGGAACAGATGGAGATTGTGGCCAGGTCGGTCAAGCCAGAGGCAGCTAAGGAGATGGAATTTCTGTAACACCAGGGGCTGGGTGAAGGGTACAACGACTGACCAGCTGCCCCTGTCTCTTTTCCTGTTAACGTCCTATCTGGCCTTGGTAAGTTTTCATATTTGATACATTTTTTGTCTCAAAATCTCTCACATAGCTCCCAGCCCTCCCCCGCTTGAGCAAATGTAGCCTGAGCCGCGCTGAGTTCTTGTTAAACCATCACGACTCTTGACAGCAATTATCTAACCCAGACAATGCTGACATATGTGACTGGATGTGTCTGGCTGCATAGGTTTAAGTGCACTGTAGCAATCGGATCTTCCCTTTCTGTTGTCATCTTGCAATAATTTCAATATCCTTCATATTTCTATCTAATTAGGCCATCTCCTTTGCCCTTTCTTTGTGAAATCTGAGGAAATGTGATTGCTGAGGTGCAGAGTGAGCATCTGTATAGCAGCTCTTGTTACCCAGACAGATGTTATGATGCCCTGTGTAGCCAAAGTACTCCTGAGATTTGTATAGGAGGACGTCCGCAGAGCCAAGCTGTTCATCCTGACATACTCACCCCAAGTTACGTCTTGTCACCTTGGAAACTTGGGCTCAGCTCAACTTGGCGAGCCTTAAATCACTCTCCACTCTTGCCGTCTCTTGGCTGGTTGCTGTGAATATGGCTCCATCTCGATCGGCCTCCCACTCCTGCTGCTGCTGCATCATCTCAAACTGTGGTCGAGAGCAGCCTTCTTTTTTCAGGGTACGGGGGAGCTTTGCGGGGCTCCTTCACTTTTTCTGTGGGGTCAGACAGTCTGTGGTGGGGGTATGGAGGAGGCTTGCGACCTCTGCGGCCTTTTCCAGGAGCTGGTTTAACCTCTGAGAGTCTGTGAACAGGGCCTGCTGAGGATGCTCGCCTCTCTCTGTGGGGGTCAGTTTGAGTTTCTGAGTCTGTGGGTGGGCAGCTGGCAGATGGAGGTTGGGCAGATAGGTGGTCACTTTGCAGGATCTCTTGAGCTCCAACTTTGTTCTCTGTGACAACAGAAGGGTTGTTGATAGGGGGTGGGTGAGGCTTTAGAGACATAGGAGAGGGAGGGGAGACCTTGATAGAGGAGAAAGGCACAGGGGAGTGAGGCTGAGATGAGGGACTGCTAGATTGATGGAGGTTTACAGTCAGAGGGGAGAGACCAGGAGTGGGAGGTCTAACAGGGAGGGTTCTTTGGGGAGAGACATTAGGATCATTTAAGACGTGATTTTGAAGTTGAGGAGGGTTAGATGAAGAAAGATAATGCTCTCCTCGTCTGGGTGAAGATCCCAGGCTGCAGGTGAAGCGAAGAGTTCTACTTGGGCACAGCAGAGCATTTGGTGGAGACTGGCTCCTGCTGTGACAGTGAGCTTTCCTGAGGGTGGTGGATGAGTCTGATGCTTCTGGCACATGAACTTGCTCTGAAATCCTCCGATTGGTGCTCCCCACCATGACTTCACCAGAGCTGGAACCTGAACCACAGCTGCTGTTGCTGGAAGGCTTGGCACTGTCACCGCCTTCTGTCCTCTGCTGCTCCTCCTCATTCAGATCAATGGATGAGGTGAGATAGTCGATTTGATGCACCACCTGGAAAAACAAACAAAGACTGATTAAGACTGTCAGCCTGGTTATGATTTAAAAGACCAGGGATTGAAAAATAAGGAATTTTGCACATTTTACTCACGTGTAGATTCAAGAGTCTTTTGTGATTGAGAGGATCTTTCTAGTTTGAGAGAACAACCCTGCTGATGTCGTGATTAAACCATTACAGTTATCTCTTGGCATCAGAGACCTAAAGTTTGAAACAAAAAGCTCAGACTGTAAGGGTGGGCAGGGAATGTCCCACTTAAGGCTTAGATTAAAACCCTTGCATTATGGGCTATGTAGGATACAGCGTTTTGGAGCACAGCCGAGGGTTAGCAGAACGTAGAAGTAGAAATAAACTCCAGTGTTGCGCTTTGACAAGTCTCTGTTAAAACTGCAACATTGAGATATGAACCTCAGTGGAAAACCTGAACCTCTGGTAAACCCAGAATGATGGACTGAGCATTAAGGTTAAAAAATATATGGGCTGCTAGTGGGACCCCTCCTGCCCTTGAGGAGACAAATTGTAAGGTTCCTGTGGAATTGAGCAAAGAGGACAGGAGCAGGAAGGTGTGGGACTACTGCAGTAGCACCAACACAGCCTTGGAGACTTGTACTCCTCCAGCTGGATGAGCACAGTCAGAGGGTGATAGAGAGGAAGCACGGCTTCAGCCCTAGCTTTAGCTATATCGAACAACAGAGCAGGACCTCATAGAACCAAAGATACCTGAGGGTATCATCTGTGGAGGCTTTCAGTGGGCCACTTGATGGAGTCATTTAATCCATAGAGGTTTCCCAGAGAAGCCTGGGCTGCACCACGACATTACAAGGGCCCAGAAAACCCAGACATGGCTTGGAGCGTAACTTCATCTTAAGCCAGAAACAGACGTGGGTCCAGTACATACCAAGGGGCTCTTATGTTTCTGTTTGATTTTGTTCTTGTCCCTTCAGTCTAAAAATTAAATATCTGGGCTTTTCCACTGGATAAATGCTAACCTCTCTGGTATGTCACCAGTTGTATAAGTGAGCCACACCTTTATACTGACACAGCAGCCTGCTCAGAAGTAGGTGAGAAACTGAAAACGCAGATGCTTTAGGGGTTATTTTTTATATTAACAGATTACTATTATGAAAAAGTAACAATATAAAGGATTACCTGAGTTGTATAACTAATGTGTTCCTTCACACAATGTGCAAAAAAGTAGTCATAGTTCTCTAAGGGATCACTATGAAACATATAACCTTAAGCCTTCAGCCTTAAGCCCTAGATGAGGTCTACAAATGTTTTATTCTGGTCTTCTTTCTGTTTAAAACCATTAAAGATTAAATTTACAATCATTAAAAAGGAAAAAAAGGCTAATTCTCACATTAAGAGGCTGGCTCCAAATTAGTCTATGGTTAGGTATTACTTGCAATGAAAGCCCTTTAAAAGTTGAAGCTTTTTTCATATATCTCAGCACAAAGTTTAAAGGGAATTAAAAGAAAAAAGGAATATCCAACCTCCTGGATTTGAATCACAAACCCTGTGTTTGCATGATCAGCAGCTTAAAACCTTATGTCACCAGGACAGTCCAACAATAATCCAGAGACCCTCCTTCAATTTCATTAGTCTTGCAGAAAATACATACATAACCAATCTTACCCCTGTGGCTTCCACGATAACATAAAATGTAAGAGTGATTTCATTTTCTACATTTGTATGCCTGCATTCATAATCTGGAGCCTTTCAGATATAGACTATTGTAGAAGTGCCTTCTCACCAGATGTGAAACTCTAATCTGTAAGTGCGTCATACAAACTACAGAGAGTGCATAAAAACCTAGAAAGGATGGCTTTATGACTGCAGGAAATATGTAGAGTGAATTAAGATTGGATTCCCTTCCACTTTCTCTCTACACTGTGCTACTGATCAGTGGTTCCTAACCCTTTTCCTTGTATTTACAAAAAGCTGTCAAAAATAATAAAAAATGAAGTTTTGATTCATACGATCAAACATAAGAGGCATGAAACATCTTCTCCTACAAATATATTTTTATGAACTATCCAGTTGGTCTGTTCCTATGATTTTATTGAAATGTTTGCATTTAATTTTGGTAATGTCAGGGAAGACAGAGCCTCTTTCCTCCCTGATACTACAGGTTGGGAACCAATGCTATACATTACACAAGCATACACTTATGTGGCTGCATACTGTATATTTCATGAGTGCACAGCAGGAGTTTATGCACAATTCAGATATAGACACTGGTTAGCACAAAGACACTGCACACACACTAAACACACATCCATCCAATGATAAAGGCAGGAGAGATTGGAGAAAATTACACTGGGGAAAATGTTTGACCTATCTCTCCACCTGCTCTGTGTCTGCACAGATAAATCCTCAGCCCTGCTGGAACAGATGAATTATTGTTTTGTTCGGTGTGTTCAACAACATCCTTGCTGATGTCAAAAGATGACCTGGTTTGTCTTTGCCTTTTTTTTTTTTTTTTGCCTTTTCTTTTTCAACACTAGCTCTTTGCGCGAGGCATTTCATATTACTTTGAAGTTTGGCGTGTGTATGCACATGGAGTGACTCTGAGCAGGTGCTGCTTGTTAATGTCAGAAATCAGAGGAGATAAAAGAGCAGAGGACCCTGTTTTTATCTGCTTCTCCCCGGGGTGTTTATTAAAAACAATGTGTTTTGACCCCCAGGTCTTTGCATATGGTGCTGATGAGAGCTGAGACACGTTTGTTGTAGAGATCAGTCAGTCAAGTTAACTCTTGTGTTTTGACTTTATTTGGCTTGAGTTGAGTCATGGAGCTTTTTTGTTGTGTCAAATCAGATTAAATCCTCTGTTGTATAAGAGGTCTTTAGCACTGCTTTAATATTTGTATAACCTCCGTCTAAAATGCTTTTACAGGCTCATTCCAATTCCTTTTTATAACAGGGATTGTTATTAAATAAAATCAAGGGTTTGCAGCTCATGCAACAGAATGATAAACCAGGGCTTTGAAATAAATATGCGACCAAAGTCTTCTTGGGTGCCTTATCCTCCTTTGATCTGTCGTCTCTGTTGAGAAAATTTTTGATTTTCTATCACACTGTCTGCAAGCTCCCCTCCTTCTCTTTCTCTGTCTTCTTTTTATGTAGCTTATATGCACTTTCATCAATTTTATATTAATGCTGTCACACAAAACCTTCCCCACCGGAATGATGAGGTTACTGACTCAGGCTAAGCCGCGACCTCGTAGATGCAGATCAAATTGCAGAAGAGGCGAGATTTTACATGTCACTCTTGCTGGACGAGGCAGGAATGCGCCGACTTAAATGGATTATATATATGAAAAAAAGCGTCGGACGGTATCCAGCTGTGCCTGGAGCGACATCTGTCCATACGGAGAGAGAGTAGAGGAGGAGGAGGAGGAGATGAGAGGGGATGTTAGAAGAGGAGAGGGACAGAAAGATGCAGAGAGGGGAGGTGACTGCTTTGCCTGAAGTCACAAAGCATCATATCAGCAACCTCTGAATGCATCATGCAAATGGGGCATAGCTATTGTCTCAATCAACTCTGTGTAAATGTTTGAGCGCGGGTGGTGTAAATGTTTGGAGATAGATGACAGAGGAGAGTTGCAGAAACAGTTTGCAGGCTGTGGCGATTTCTTGCAAGCCTGCTGCTCACTTTTTAATGCATCTTAAAATCTGCTGAGGATGTGCAATGTTATCAACAAGCCCTTGAGGTTTTATAGGGTTAGCATGAACATTTCCTGCATGAGGAAATTTATAAATTAATGAGAGAGGATGCAGCAACGTCTCTGATTTGTTCTGAACTAATATACATGTAATCCTCTTCTTGATAAAAGTTTGCAGGGAAATGTAGTGGAATTAACACCCTTTTCTTGCTAAGTCAAACAAAAAAATGAAACATTACCTCTCGCATTTCCTGCTGCACGTCCCTCAATGCCGTCAGAACCTGCTCCAGATTGTCCACCACCCTTTTGATCTGGTTCCGCACCACTTTCCTGCTGCAGCCTCCCTCCTTCTTCTGCGTCTCCCCTTCGTTTCTTGGCCTGTATTGGACCCACGTCTGGTTCTGGCCCAGAATGGATATACGCTCCAAGCCTTGTCTGGATTTCCTAGGCCCTCGTAGTGTCGTGGTGCAGCCAAGGCCTCTCTGAGGAACCTCTGTGGAGAAAATGACTCCATTGAGTGGCCCGTTGAAAGCCTCCACAGGTGGTTCCCTCAGGTCTCTCTGGCTCTGTGAGGTCCTGCTCTGCTGTTTGATGTAGCTGAAACTAGAGGTGAAGCCATGCTGCCTCTCGATCAGCCCCCGACTGTCCGAGCTCACCCAGCTGGAGGAATGCAGGTCCCTGTGGCGGTAGGTGGTGCTGCTGCTGTAGTCCCACACTTTCCTGCTCCTGTCCTCTAAACTAACCCCCACAGGAACCTTACAGTTTGTTTCCTCAAGTGCAGGAGGGGGTCCCACTAATGGCCCGTATTTCCTAACCTGGATGCTCATCCCATCCTTCTGAGGCTGCAGGAGGCTTGTGTTCCCGCTGTGGTTTTTTGTCAAGTTCTTGCTTGGACACTGTGGTGTCTCAACAGGACTGATCTGGACACTTGGGTCTGGTTGAAGTTCTGGAGACTGGTTCCATCTTGCAGGACTCTCCTCCCTCTGTTTACCCAGACTCCCCTGCAGGATGTTGTGCCCCCTCAGCACCACTGGCAGCATCCTTGCCATCCCCACACCATTGCACCGGAGCTCCCCCTTCTTGGCCCGGTCCCTCCCCTGGATGGAGAAGAACCCGATGCCTTTGGCTTTCTCCAGTGGGGTCAGGATGTTGCAGGCCTCTGAGCTGGGTTTGAATTGTCCGTTAAGCCCCAGGTCTCCACTTTGGTGGGGTTTCAGGCTATTTCGCAGCCAGGGGATGAAGTGAGGAGCGTGGGATTTGAAGCCTTTCTGCTCCCCTGGTGCTGGAGCTCTGCTGTCAGAGAACATAGTGATGAATAATGTCCAGCAGCCTCACTGACAGAAGAGAAAGAGGAGAAACAGAAGGACTCCTGGGACACTGGGCATCTTCTTCTTTTTCCATGAATCTCCCCCTTTCTTTTCCATGGCACTATCCGACTATCTCCAGTCTCTTTTCCCCTTCTCTCTCTCCTTCTTCAAAACTTTTATCCGCTCCTTCCCCCTTTCATTTCAGATCCCACCCACTAGCCTGCTCGTCTTCTCCCACTGAAGCCTGTTTCTGATTTTATCGCCTTTTCTCTTATCCCTTCGTTACGTCCTCTCCTCCCACTATCTTCTCTCCATTGTGGTGCTCCTGAGCCCCTCACCTCTCATTGGGCCAGCCTCTGAGATGCCTTGGAGGGCCTCTCTCTCTCTTTCCCTCCGTCTTCTCTCCTCGCCTGCCTGCGTCTCACTGGCTCAGTAGCAGTGGAGGCTTCCTGTCTCTACATCTCTCTCTCTCTCTCGCTCTCTCTCTTCCTGGCTCTCTAGCCCCCCTCCACACTGCGCTGCGCTGCCTCCTCTCCTCGCTTTCTTCCTCCCACTCCCTCTCACTGCTCTAACTCCCTTTCTCTATTACCCTCTTCTCTCCCTATCTCTGTCTCTTCTCCCTGCAACTCTCTGCTCTCATCTTATCGTCCTCTAGCTTTGCAACTCTCTTCTTTACTCTCTTGTTCCTCCCTCTTTCTGTCACTCTCTCTCTCCCCCCACCTCCTATGTACCCAGCGGAGCAGCTGAACTAGTGTTATTAATCCCCCCGTTAGCCAATGTAAACCCACGTGATTCCCCCTTTGCCTCCTTTCTCATCTGATTACTCCTTTCCCGGCTCAGCCCCTCACAATTAAATGCTGCTTAGGAGACCAGAGGGGGTTTAGAGGAGTAGGGGAGGATGGCAGCAGGAAAGGATGGAGGAGAAATGGTAGGGGGGCACTTAATTGCGACCCACAAGATCAGAGATCACCACCAGTTTGACAGAAACTATAAGCTGCCTGCCTACAAACAACAGCCTGCCTGTGGCACAGCTCTCCCCAGATTATTCTAACTGTCAGCAAATAGTGTCCCGTTACATCCCAGTTGTTTTCCCCGTTTTATTTTCTGCCGCATATCCAACTTCTATTTGTTCCAATTATGCGGAGACAGCTGCTATTTTTGGGTTTCTCATTCAAATTCCAATTCTTGGCTGTCTGGATTAGATTTCTTGTGTCTGACAAGCCCAAAAATGCCTCCTAGGTGCCTTTTTTTTCACTCAACTGCGGCTGCTTGGATGGGACCCTCCCTCCCTGGCAGCGTTTGAAATGAAAAGACGGAAACACAGCCACACAAAAAGCCTTGACAGTTTGCTGTCACTCAGTGGTGAGACACTCAAAGCATCTGTCATTCTGTTAGTCAGCATGCCAATGTATTCCTCTGGTAGTGCCCTATGAAAACATGACTTCATTCACTGACATATTTTTACAATACAGGTAGGAGGGGGGTGGAGAGGAAACAGACAGAGGCTCTGTGTAATCTGCAGGCTAAGAAGATTCCTGCCTACATGTGGACAGACTGCTGTCAGCACGTAATGACCGCTAGTCTGGATAAAAAAAAAAATACTATAAAGAGTAGAAGTAATGGAGCAGCCACTATTAATCCTTTAGAGGATTGTTCCTCACGGCATGTGAGTGCTCAGAGCTAACGACTATTTCTGTCTTTTGGTGGGGTTGCCCCTGCCTTAAGAGACTTTATATATGTCCATATCTGTGTGCTTGTCAGCATTTATAAGTTTAAAGGAATTTAGAAGTGAAACTTACCTTAAAATAAAGCTTAACCATTTGAGTTTAAATTTATTTAATGAGCACATGTTCATGCAAATTAATAATTCCTTTGCATGGCTGAATGAAACTAAGAACAGGGTTCAAACATTAATAGAAAATCAAAAAACATATGCAAAGATGCAAAAAATTGATTTCAAGTGATAGCTTAACTAAGTATAATGTTTTCTGCAAAGGTGATGCATGTTGTGTCCAGTTAAAACTCCATGGCTCCTTATTTGGTGAGTCTGAAAAAACAGAAATGGTGTAAACATAGAGCTGTCAGTAATTAGGTCATTCATTTTTAAAAAATTGCATTGATTGCATGCTTTATTGTCCCTTTTAGCAAACTTTGGGTAAACCACTCTCTCTGCAGCCACAGTGATGTAAAATAAATACACCACTGCACCTTCATGTCTCATTATAGTTGAAAAAAACTCTCAGACAACTCAGTGGACAAGACAGAAGTCATGTGCACCTTGTGTTATCATCATGTACCTTTTCACCATTTCCTTATTTCCTTCTCAATCCTTTTACGATGGTTAAGTTCATGTCACAGTCTATAATTCACCAGAGGTTCCTTGATTTCTTTCCAAATAAAACCAGGTTTTTATTCAAATAGGAAGTTAGTTACCCTTAATTTAAGACAGCAAAAATCCAAAACAAAAACAAGATAGTGGAATTTCAGAATGGGACACAGGGAACATTAATTGTGATTGACAACAGAAATTCAGAGAGCGTGGAAGTTGTAGAGAAGGTCTCTACTGTGGTAGTGTAATCCATCGACCCATTGACTGCAAGACTAAGAACAACCACAGACTTTGACTTGTGCATGGGGCGATGGGTTTGCTGAGCAAGAAAGTATGGTGTTCCTTGTATCTGAGCATGCAGACATAAGTCTGATTGTTTCGGTCCTTGGTCCTTCCAGTTTTACTATACTTTTGTGAGGCTTGGACATTGATTGATGGCAAGGGGCACCAATTGGACTACTTTGTGACAACTTCTCTTCAGCACAACTTCTGGTATCATTGGCAAGACCATGTGTCTAATGCTAACGCACTCAGAAGAGTGAGGATGGGAATGGCAGCTGCCTGATATGGGAATGGCAGCTGCACTTTTTACAGACACCTAGCACACTTTCCCGTGCCTGACCCAGCTCACCAGACACTGGGTGCCCAGGAACCCGATGGGCTGTTCCCGACGCCAAGGTGACCACATGCTTCATTGAAGGGGCCGCTGGGAGGATACCTAGAGAGATTGGGCAGTGGCCTGGCAAAGGTCTGGAGGATGGTCGTCAGAAGGCCAGAGCAGTACAGGACCAAGGTTGATGTGGCTAAGTGTCAAGCCATCATATTCTCCCATATCTGACCAAAATTAATCACGATTGAAAATTCTAAAACGTTTGACAGGCCTAGTAGCTTTCTTTCTTTTTATCTATTAGGACTTCTCACTTACTACTTGCAACTCTTTTAGTAAAAATCATGATCAAAATTATTTTGATTGATATTGAGATCACAATGATTAATCACAATTGCTCATTGATTATAGTTTCTGCATTACATGCTGCACAGTGGCCTGTGTTGCCTCATAGCAAGAAGTTAACTGGTTTGAGTCCTGGTCAGACAGTGCTTTTGTGTACAGAGTTTACATGATCTCCTTGTGCATGTGTGGGTTCTCTTCAGGTACTCTTCCCTCCCACTGTCCAAAAAACACTTGTTAAATTAATTGGTGACTTTAAATTGTTTATAAGTGTGAGTGTGAGGGTACTGAGCTGTTCAAGTCTTTATGTGAGCCATGTATTTGACTGCTGACCAGTCAGGGGTGTGCCCCGCCTCTTGCCCAGTGACAGCTGGGGTAGGCTACTGGCCCTATGACCCCAACTGGGATAAGTGGTGCACATAATGGATGGATGGTTGGATGCATTACATGTATTTATCAAACTTAAAAATCATAAAAAGAAGTAATAAATGAACATGAATGAGTGAAATACATATGCCTATATGTAATTGTGATTTACACCTAAAATAAATCAAGAATTACCTTCATGGACAAATTATCACAACAAACAATGAAGCACTTACCACATGGCAAAACCTATAGCCAAAACGAGCATAACATCATGTGGCACAGAAATCATCAATCTTACACAGTATATGAAGCATATGAAATTACAACAAAATTGACTGAAAAATAATTTATTCAATAGATGGAATGACACTAAGAATATGAGAAGTTTTCCTAAATCAGTTGAAAGTTTTAAATTCATTGAAAATGGAATTAATCAATGAACAGATTAAACATGCATAGTTAGGTTGACATGTGGAATGTGAAGTTGAATGTAGTATTTAGTTGATATATGTGGAGGCTGATACACGTTTCTGTACAAATATTGAGCTGTGTCACCATTACTGAGCCTGCACAGAATCTAGTATCAGCAATCTTAAATCATCAAGAGATAACTGAGGCCCTTTCTAATGCTTGCACCATCCAAAATAATGCTGCTAACCAAATTATAAACCATTTTATTCATGTAGAGGTTAATCACCATTTTATGAGGGAAACTTGCAGGCCAGGCAGTTCCTGCTTACTAAGCAAAACCTCTCCCACACAGGAACCTCACAGTTACACTCTTACTTTATTGTAAAGACAAAACTTTACATTATGCATTACAAATCTGTCAGAATTTTCTAATTCTCATGAAATATGCATATAATGTCCTTTGTAAACATTCATTTTTTCAGGTCAAGAATTAAGTATTGAGCGTCTTTCAGTTATAACTGTATAAAGAGATGGGCAAAACATGTCTGAAAACACCCCCTGCTGACAGACTGCAGTGGAGATCATAAACCACGTCTCATGACCCATGTCCCCTCCTATAGACATGGGTCAAACTATGAAATTAAAGTATAAATCAGACATATTTTTTTTTCCATTCCCCAATTGTGTCATGATAGTTATATTTACATGAATTATGTCCAAGTACTCATTCTTTTGAGAATTTCTTGTTTTTGCTTTATTCAGATAAGTTAGCTCAAGAGAGAAGAGAGAGAGTGGGAGAAAGAAGAAGGAGATAAGTAAAAAGAAGAGTTAAAAATTGCACTGAAAGCTTCTCTTGGCAGAGGTTGGTTACTCTTTTTCCAACCAGCCTCAGCATGAGTTTGTGGTTATTACAGGTATGTTGTAGTTGTACTGCAAGCTGATAAACAATGGCTGCCGCCGGTGAAGCAATTAGCTCAGCTGTAGCTATAGCAACAGTTTTCATCAGATCTGGACATTTCTTTATTAAAGGAAGAGAACTAAAAGGCTTTTCATGGTGGAAAACATGCTTTTGCTCTTTTCCTGACCAGCTTTGGCAGGGGTTAATGCACCAATTGCTTGAATCGAAAGCAGCTCCTATGTGGAGTTCAGACTGGGAGCATACATGATACTGCATCGTGTGTTTTCTGGCTCTGACTGGCCTTTAATGAATGAGACAGACGGAACATTCATCTGATCACCCTCCGAGATTTTTTTCATAGTTTGTTCCCTTTCCAAACACTTTGTATGGGAAGTTGTCCAGATGACTGTGAACTAGATACCATGCAATAGATAATTGAAACAGTCTATTTGGTGTGCCAGGTTACAGCCAGATTCCTCAAGTGCTTGTCTTGATCCCTAATGGCATCACCAAATCATATGTCAGTGCCTGATTTATGGATATTTTTTGTGTCAGAATAACTGACAAAACAACCCTTGGCTTCAACGTTGTTCAATGAAAGGAGATGGTAATATGTCGTCCATGTTAAGATACAGTCTATAATTTATCCTTTTTTATATTAACAGGTCATCCAGTGTTTTCTAGTCTCATATTCACAGTATATATATACATATTTTCGAAAACAGTTCGGTGACCACATGAGCTGACGATTTCCATTTAGTTCCTTTAAACATCTGAGTACTTCTATTGAAGAGGGAAAAAAACAACCTCTTCTCTGTTTCTCTACGTTTGTGTATTTTTTTTATGAATTCATGTCTCTTTAACGTCACTTTTCCTCCAATCAGCCTTTCAGTTTGTGAAGGCCAAAATAACAAGGCAGTGAAACACACACTTATCATTATACAACAATTTAAAGTCAATGTGTTGTAATAAGTGGCTGTCATAGTTGCTGCGTTTGCTTTCTGCCTGGTTAACCACTTGAGTCCTGCCTCCACTCAGATTTTATATAAATGTGATGACTTTGTGAGTGATTAAAGGTTAAAGAACAGTCTGAGACTGCAGGAAAAATTCACCTTTATATTTCCCCTGCAGTATTTCTTACATCTTCCCAAAAACTTGGGGCATTTTGTCACCATGATGTAGTTTCAGTATCCCTGGAACAGTTGGTTATAGGGGAAGCAAACAGCATATGGCCTCATTGTAACCTTGTCCACTCCCTCCTGTAGTGCTCCCTCACTTGTTTTGAGTCCTGTAACAAACTGGCGGACCGTCCAGAAGCAGCAGAGCGTGCATGCTGGGAACTGTACAGCTGTATGGATGTGTGTCTGCTGAACTCTGCTGCCACTGCAGGTACAGTTTCCTAGTAAAATTTCTCCGACAGAGAAAAGAGAGAGAGGACATCTCTGAACACCTTACATAACTTTGTGGAAAAGATAGACGTTAAAGCAAAGCTTTGAAAGCAAAAGGCCCCGTGTCTGTCTAAATTTCCTGTGCAAAATGGCTTTTAGTCACACTGTGAATGGTTTGGGCACTTGGGCGCTTTGTACAGTCACCTGGACAGCAGAAATGTGCAGGTTTTGTGTAGATTACCTGTGTTTGCATCGCTGAATGTTGCTCTGTTTTGACACAAAGTGAAAGTTTTCTGAGAACACATTGTTCTTTTTTGTCATATTAAATATGGAAGTGAGCAGATGCTGTCTTCCCTGAAGTGTCCAGTGTCGCGCTGCTGATAATCCTCAGGGCCTCAGCACTGAGTTGTGTATGTGTGCGTGCGCTGCAGTGTCTTTCCTGTCGACTCATATATTTTTGTGTTGTTTGCTTTTGGATTCCCCTCCGCCGTGCTTTTCATCCTTGAACAACACGTCAGTCAGGTGCTCTCTGAGGACTTGAGTAAGAGAGAGAGATAGAGAGGGGAGCAGGGACACCAAGAAAGAGTAAGAGAGGCAGAGAAAAGACAGAGAAAAAAAAGAGTTTTGAAAGACTTCTAACTTCCAAAGCTGACTGTCATAGCTATGCTTGCCAGAGGGGAGAGCACCTTTAAGCATACTGGATGAGTAATGATGTGGAGGGACTACAAAAGCAAAGTAATACATAATAAGCAGTGCTCGCTCTGCTCTGCTCTGCCAGCTAACCTACATGAGATTGGTGTTGAGAAAAAATTTGAAAGTGCTTGAAAGGTCAGCAAAGACCTGGTGTAAAAGGCACTTCTCCTTTAACACCCTGCACCCTCTGTAATAAGATTTAGAAAACATGGATGTAGCTGTTAGATTGAGATGTCGGCCTTGACATGAACATTTCCATAGAAATAGGGAACCAAAACAGGCAGTGTGGCGACTAAATCAAAGAGTGATAACAGTTTTGCATACGGTGGGTAACCTCGTGGGTTTATTCGCACAATAATTCAATTGTTATCTGCAGCTGAGAATATAAACCTGCTTTCACTTTTATGCTACAACATAAATCAACAAATACATATTCTCTTCTGTCATCAGAGCTGCAATCATTGAAATAGCTGCAATTGCTTTTTTCTTTAGTACCACTCATCTTTTGACTGCAATCAGGGGGCTTTTTTTCTCTCATTAGGCCTAAAAGGCATTTTTGACCACACTGATGATAAAAGAAAATGTAGAAATATGGCTGTGTGATGTTGTATGAGTGCAGACAATAGCCTGCTGTTTGAACACAATGCCCTGTGGTTTGTTTTGTTGCACCACCCAGAACTCAAACATTAGGGTGTTTGTGCCTGTATTGACAGGCGGCCAGACTTTGTAGTGTTATGCCAAAACCAACTGCCTGTATCCTTGCAGGGATGGACCATGATAATCCGGCTGGGTTTGTCCTTCCTAACAGGGTTTTTATGTGCGCACAGCCATGCAAGAGAATCACTCCTTTGATCCTGGAGAAGAGTCGGATGCTACAATGCCCCAGCTCAACTTTGTTTAGTTCAGGTTAGAGGTCCGCAGCACAAATCATTACTCAGTAAGCCATGCTTGAGCACAAGTGGAAAGAGTAATGGGGTCCTCTGCACGCTTAATTTTCCCCCTTCTTAGGATGCAGGACAGCTCTTTTGTAGTCACTTCATTATGTCAAAATGATAATTATGCCCCAGTGGAAGCTCGCTTCACCAAATGCATTAAGAGCCTTCAGTCACATCCACTGATAATCACGTTGTGACTGTCATTTTCAAATTTTAATTTCCAAAAAGTGTTTGGGCATGACATACAGATGCTTAAAAGAGAGAAAAATAAGCAAACTGAAATCCTCAACTCTTATCCACCCCTTCTTTTCTCTTCCTTCTACCTCTCACACAACTCCCCTACAGTAGAAGACAGACAGAAGTTTATCATTAGCGTTGATTTTGGGATGATTTTTTGCTCTGTTTGACATCACTGTTGCATCAAAAAAGGACAGTAAGAGGAAAACAGGGAGACAGTGGGACGTGATTGAGCTGTGCTCAAATTTCAGTATAGTCATAACTCTCGTCACTCCAGGGTGCGTTCACTAAAAGAAGAAATGCACGTTGAGATAATGACCATTAGATGATAATTGGGCACTTGGTATCGCAGAAGCCTTTCAAGTGGGCTGCAGGGAGGATGTGCAGACGTGCTACAGGCCAAATTATCATTCCAAAGTCTGAGTAGAAGCAAAGTCATTGACAGATTAAACCCAAACCGAATTCACATCAAGTGTTTCTCCAGCTACTCTCACAGATGAGCTGAATATTTAAAGTTTCAAAAAAACAGAAGCAAAAAAAGTCTTTCTGATTCGCTCATTTCCTGTTCAACCTTAGACCGTGGTGTGGGCCTGCAGGAAGTGGAAAAAAAATGACCCATAATTTGAATTGTTTGACAGTCAGATGGGTTTGTGTTTGCTTTCATAGCTTCCTAACAATGCTGCAAGCAGGAGGAAGGGATTTGGCTAACTAAATCCAGGTCAGACATTCTGTCAGATTAACCCCCCCCCCAGATCTGGCCGGAAAATTCCAACATTCAACGTACAGATGGGAATACACTGGGGGAAAAAAAAGACAGGAAATGTATTCATTTAAAAAAGTATATTTGTGTTATATTTGTTGTGCACAGGTACATAATAGAGAAACAAAAACAATTATATGTACATAAGCGAAATAGAAACAGTTGTCAATTCACAAAAGTAAAAACCCAACAAGATAAATTGGTTTCATTCAATGGACTTCAGTAAAACAAGTGGGGCTGTTGCAGAGTTTGTGGTGATTTCTGCAAAGTGTGTCATGCATTTTAAACCGAGGGAGATTTAAACTAACCCTGAGATGTGGAGGGATTGGAGAAAATGACATCCAAAGACAATTAAAGTCAACTGTTTTTGTGGAATTAGGAAAAAGGATTTAGTTCAAAGCCTGCCAAAATGGTGCAGTCAGAGTCAAATGAGTCCAACAAACGGGAATACACTCAGGGCAGTCATTGAAGAATTAAAAGGTAAGTTACAAAAAAAGTTCAGAACTACAACAGCCATCACCTTTGTCTTCATTATCACCATAAGCAGAGTTATTATCAAGTGCATACTGTTTTTTTTTCTGAAATGTTCCCCTGGAAAGAGACTGCATTTAAGTGACATCAGCCTTCTTTTCTTTGGCAGAGCTGCTGTGGATGGAGTTAAAGTTTCAGCAATCCTATCTGGAAAAGCACAGCGCTTATTACACGGCTCAATTTCCAATTCTCTCACAGGTACGCACACAAACACACACACAAGCATACACACATACAGAATACAAAATGAGGCCGCAGCACAAAACAATCTCCCAGACAGGCTCAGTGATACAAAAACACATAGACAAAAAGGAAAGACAGCTATTATGTGAGGTTGGAGAGGGATAGTAACTATTCATATGGTCCTTTATAAGGAAGAAACACAACATCTTTCACTCCATTAAAAAGGACTTGCATCTCGCAAACAGTGATGGTAATCTTCGTCACATTACATGAGGCTGCTGTGTGGTGAAGTGGAGAGGCTGCTCGACAGAGGCAGGCTCCGGGCCATTATACCACCCTGGAGTGTGGAGCTATAATTGCAGAGGAGAGTACAATCAGGTACTGTGTTTGTCTCTGCTCTAATCTCTATATACCCTGCCTGGTCCTTTTCATAGATACAGAGCTGCAGTTTTTGGTCCAGCTTTTCATCCCACTGCTCATGGGGAGTCTTTTTAGTCCAGATCTGTCAGAATGTGAACTGCAGTTTTTGTGCTTTTATGGACAAACCCATGGAAATGCAGATAAACCTGAAACACAGCTGGCCCTAGGCTCAGACATCTATTATAATGAGCATTTCCACTGTACTCATGCTGTATTCCCCTCTGACAAAATGACAGTGCAACCTTTGCACCTGGTGTCAATCCCCCACCCCCACCCCTGTGAAGACATTTTACAGACAAAAAAAAAACAGAGATAAGCAAGCACACAGCTAGCAAGACAGTCGAGTCAACAATGTGCAGCACAATCAAATTCCTTCACTTTTATGGTCCCACTTCGACCCAAATACTTCATTTTTGATGTGGTGGCTATAAACCAGCCTATAATAAGGAAAACTAGGTTTATAGGTGCCTTCTAAACAAAAGCCTGGCCTGTCTACAAAGTGGACTTCAGTGCATGATGGGGAGAGCTGTAAAATGCAGGCTAAGCAGGATTATTTGACTTGTTTCATGTAGACAGGGAGGTACAGTACAGCGTTTGTTCAGGATCGAGTGCAAAAATATTTATAGAAAAACAAGACAAAAAAAAAAAAAAACAGAACACTTCTTCCTTGGGTATATGGAAAAGATGTAAATTCACTTTTTTGTCAGCGCTTCCCATAACCTTTGTCCATTAAAAACACCTTACAGAGATAGGACTGAAGGCCTGTGCCTGGATTCATGTCTTTTTGATTGAATAAGAGAGCAAGCTTACCGCCCTTGGAAGGACGATAAAAATATGTTTTCGAAGGCACAGTTGTCAAGGCTCCTTCTCCTGAATATACTGATAAGAGCTTAAAGTTATACATTCATTCAAAATAAAACATCTGCTGTGGATTAACAAAAACAATCTGACTTTGGACAAACTAGCAGAGAGAGTTTCAGTGTTACAGTAATGGCTGAAAGGCACACATTAACACAGAGAAGAGACAAATGGGAAATTTTCATTATTGTCACCTTAAAAAAAAAACCTGCTGGATGGATGGTTCATTAGGGGGTGACTAGAGGTAAAGATGTTCGAAGACGAGATTGGTTGAGGTCAGAGATTTCCCTCATCGAGCATCTTGTTGACCCCGTTACAGATCCTCTGCAGGTGAGCACGGTAAACCTCCGAGGGCCCATACAGAGCCGCCAGGAAGTCACAGTCGGCGAAATGATTGAACACGTGGTTGACTCGTGAGTGGCTCTTGGCTGTCAGGTGGCGTTTGATGGCCTGGTGCAGAAGTTCACGGCAATCATTCAAAATGGCGCTCATGACGCGGCGGTCAAAGGTGAACTCGATCTGGTGGAAACTGACCGCCGTCATGGCCAGAGTGTGAACTTTCTTCCTGTGAGATGACGGGAGAGAGAGGAGAGGCTGTCAGTTTCTAATTCTGACTGGAGCAGCAGAGGGAAGTAAAAATAGAAAGTGCTGTCCTATGATTTTCTTTTGAAAAGTTTCACTACCCCCAATCAGTTATAGGATTGTCCTTCACAGCGATGCATCTCCATACTAGCATAATCACCATTCTCCATACTGTGCACTAATGTCTGCTTCAGATGCCTCCAAGCTGACTTTATTTTTTTACTGGGAAATATATAAACTGATCTGAAAGATAATTTCCTTAATTTGCCTCCATCAGCACATAAAAATATAATTGAGATGCAGATCTCCCCATATGAAGCTCTCCACCAGAACCTCAATGACTGTCAAAGTCTGATACAACAATGTTCAAATATACAGTAAAAGTGATCAAATCTCTGATAAGATGCTGCCATGTTGGATGTATTTTATGTGCCCATGCTTAAGGTTTAGGTGGATAATGACAGGATTCAGTCTTCCCTTATTTGTTTTAATTAATTTACTAGGAAAACCCCTTTGAGATGTACCATTACATTTGTGTAAAATATAAAGCAAGAAACAGAAAAAGATTTAGCTGAGCTTAGCAGAAAGACTGGTGATAGCAAACTGGTTTGTTTAGTTCTAAATATATGTATTCATTCCTGAAACACAGTTAAACAAATGTATCGCATTGCTATACTTGAAATAACCACCAGGCTGACAGTATGGGCTACTGCGTATGAACTGTCAATGACAAAACTTCGGGGGTAAATAAAGATTAAAATGACATTTTAAAAATGCATAAATGTGCGACTTGTACATTTTATTGTCATCATAATGAGATTCTGGTTTTAGTAATGGATTTGTATTTTTACCTAACTATCAGCAATTTCATAGTTCCAGTTGGCAGCTCATATGCAACTTATTTTTACTTTGGATGTACATATTGAACAAACATGATTACCTAAATTTTTCTGAAAGCATTTTTGGACACAGCTAGCTGTTGGTATTTTTTTTTGTTGAGCTAAGCTAAGTCAAGCAACACTTTGAAAACAGTTTTTACCAGTTGGAAAAGTCAAAGCAAGGTCTTAAATGTCAAAAATTGAAGGCCTTTGCACATTGAGTTGGATTTTTCATCAGAAATTGCTGCATGTTGAAAAAGACATACGATCTTGAAGTGTAACAGTTCATAGAGGTCACAGCTATGGTTTTAGGTTCATGGTTTGGTATCGGTTCAATTCTTACAGGAAAGACAGCATAAAATCCCAATTTACAATTTTAGATTTCCCTCATTTATTACTTGGTCGTATCTCCCTTGAAGAGGAGATCTCTGATCTTAAGGACTTACCTGGTTAAATAAACGTTCAATATAAAAATATATACTTTTAAACTGACAGTAGTGCACCTTACAGTCTGTTCCATCTAATGTTATTTACAGTTTCCAGTAACCGTTGGTATTGCCTGTGATGCAGTAAACATGAAAAAAGAGGAAAAGAAAAAAAGGGACAGAAATGAAAAGCCTAATATCTCCTGAGAAATGTCAAAATACATACTGCATAAAAATACAAGCTAAAATCTCATATCATAAATATGATATGCTTCTTTAAAATAAACATAAAAAAGATAAAGAACACCAGCAAAAGTTTTATTCCTGCTAAATCCCAACTCATTTTCATCAGTGAAGGACTGTGGAATAGTAAATGTAAACACTGGATGAAACTTTGTAAAGGAGCCAGAGCAAAGCACCTAAATACACACTTGTAGCTGCTGTTCTCTACTTCTGCATATCTGTGTATAGCCCTGAGTTTCCATTAGCTGGCAATTGCCGGTCATTGGCTGGTAAAAAGGGCGGAAGTCAGGCAAATAAAAATATAACCAGTCAAAATGTCCGGCAGAAAACATGCAAATGACCAGATAAGTAAATACTGAATACTTGCATATTATATTTTGCATAACCTAGAAGATATGTTGTGAGAATGCTTTAATATAAATTAAAATTTGCCTAATCTTACTACATCTACTGTCCTGCGGTGCTGGGGTTATCTCCTCAGACGGCAAGCACATGGCTAATTATGTATGCATGATGACTTCAAAGTAAATCTATCTCTCTGAGCATGCTCAGTACGGCTGGAGACTCTGCAGGAAAAGTTTGACCAGAGCTTTCTTGTAAAGCAGAATTTTAATCTAAATGAGGTTTTCCTGGTTAACCAAAGGCTAAATATCATCAGCGGTATGAAGGAATTTTGAGTATGTCATCTCTGCGAGTAATGGAGAGGCTGAAACAAAGGGAACTGCTGAGCGTGGTAAACACTGATGCAGCAGCAGAGAGAGAGAGGTTTACGCTGGCTAAGTAGTCTTGGATAAGCTGTTAATGAGAGGAGGACTGGACCAGACTATCTGCTGTGGAGCTTTTGTCTTTTCGGGACTAGTCCAAATTAACCAGGATGGTTGGATTTCCAGCTTACAGTTATATCATCATGAGGACTGATATTAGCAACTGACAGTAAGACTCAGTATTCATTTGAAATGTAGAGTTCTAACGCAGTGTCCAGTTAGCAGAGCACTGGGGAGTTATGTTTACATGCCTAGTTGTTGTCGGTGGAGGATGGTATTTGGCTGTTGTAAGCTGCAAAGTTATAATAGTGTGGCCAATGTACTACAGGCTAATGGTGCTAATGTGAAGCTAACTGTTGTTTATGAGTTTAACGTGGGCGTATATTTTTTGACTGCGTGTGTAAGGAAAAGCGCATAGCCTTTAGCCTAAACTTTAAACCACTTACACGAAAAATAAGAGAAAGTCTTTGTACAGTCAGTTCTAGGGCCTATGTGTACATGTCTACAGTCTGTAATAACAGGGTAATAAATACTCAGGTTTACTGTTAGCTTGGTTTCTACTGTCTCGGTTTTGGGTCAGGTCTGGAAATAAAAATGTGTCCTCAGTCCCGTTTAGCACAGACTTGTATGTATCAATGTATCACAGAATATCAGATTTATGTGTTTTGCTGCTGTTAATACAGCAAAATAATGTTACAGCAAATGTCCGGTAGTTGTTCTAAATGGCCGGAATTCTTGAGGACTGCATTTGACCAGGGACAAAAAAGTCTAGCGGAAACACTGGTATAGCCTTTAAAATATTTTGGCATTGGTAATGTCTTTGACCCTTTCTGCCTTTACATCGAAAGGAAATAGCAGAAGAGAAACTGATCTGTCTCGTCTTTCTTCTTTTTTGTAATGTAGCAACAATAGACACTGGCAGGAAGTGCTCTGAAAATGAGGTCCTGAGCGCTGCCAGCACAAAAAGAAAGCTGCCTAGGAACACGCAAGCTAAAACGATTAACTGTGTATCAAATTAGCAGGGACAAGGTCTACAAGTCAGTTAAACTAATTACCTATCATTTCTATCTCAGTCTCGTGCTATTTTAAAGTGTAATGAAGCCTCCTGCCACTAGAAGCTGCTGTAGCTTCAATTTATTGCTGCTGCCTCCCTGTCAGAGCCTTACCCTGGCACTTCACTGGGCGAAAATATGAGAAGCTTAGCAGTTAGCATGTAGTAGGTACAGCACGGTATGACAGTTATTTTGAAATTGAAAATGGACATAAAAGTGGTATGTAGGCTTTTGAGGATTGAACTCATGTTTAACTACTCAACCAAAGTGAAAAGAGTTGACATATGAAGCATGATATCGATCTGCAGGAACAAAGGTTGACTCAATGTGCAAAGGCCTTTACACAGAGGCCGACTTGAATGTTTTTGGAACATTTAATATGTAGTTCTGATTTGAATTTAATTGTTCAAATATGTAACTTTTGATTTAAACAAAATTTTTTATTTCTTTTTTAGCATACAGAACAAACAAACAGGATAAGCTCTGGTTTTGGCAGGAGTCATTCTGGACACAGCGATTTTAGCTGGTGCTTTAAGTTTATAAGCTAACTCAAGCCAAGTTAAGCTAAGCCCCCAGGCTTTTTCTCCATTCTAAGAGCACAGACATGTGGTATGAATTTTTTCATCAAACCATAAAAGCATATCAAAATAAATAAAGCTAAATTCTTGCTTGAATGACTCGTGCAACATACCTGAAGTTGTCCACCAGGATCAGCTCTTCGCTGTTGAACTGGTTGTTTCTGTAGAGCACTCCCAGCTTCACCACCATCTTGATCAGGTTCTTGATGATCTTCTGGGACTCTTTGCGGTTCCGGGTGTACTCCTTGGTGACACGGTACAGCTCATCCAACACCTCGCTGCTAGTGTCGTCAATGAAGAGGTTGGCCACGCTCTTGGTTGCCATCTTGCTCATCAGCTTCTTCTGCGCCTGCATGGCTAAGCTTTTGGTGCTGAAGGAATCCATTGTAGAGTCTGGGTAAAGATGAGACAAAAAGATAAAAGCTGTCAGCAGACACATTTCAATTTCTTTTCCATCTGACTGGAAAAAGGATTGCTGGTATTTCCTTTTTACCGTGTCTAAGATGGAAGCTGAGACTTTCTCATTCGAGGAACTAACATAAACACAGTGACAGCCTGCAATGTGTGAGGTTATTACAAATAACATCTACACTAATGTGGTTTAAACTGCAGGGCCAAGAACTGTCCCCTTTATTAGATAATGAGCCGTGGCAGCTGTCAAATTAGTCCCAGCAACCCCCTGGCTCCCAGCCTACAATGTAGTTAGACAAGAATGTGTCATAACGCTTGCAGGATTAAAGTCAGTTACAGCAAGACTACACAAAGAGGAGGCAGTGTAATCTAGACGTCTTATGTGGAAAACACATCCGGTGAAAAAAGTACATGTGTATGTATGAAAGAGAGAAGGAGACAGACGGTGCAAAGTCATTCACCAGACGCTTGTTGCTTGCTTGATTTATGTATGACGCCGTTTCTGTGTGTGTGTGTCTGTGAGCCAAAGCAAGTGACTCAGTGAAAGGCTGCGCCCACCAAAGAGGCGTATAAATGCTGGAGGTCGCAGAGGTTGACGGCTTTCAAAACAGCACCCCATCTCTCCTAGCAAATAAGGCAGGGCCGCAGCACATGGCATCATTTCAGGTACTGGTGCTTAATGCATTCAGCAGGTCACTACTAAAGGTTTTTTTTAGTCTGCCTTTATGAAAAATGAATTCAACTATTTTCCTTGAGGTTTCTCTCTGACCTTAAATATCTCCAAGGATACAAAAACTGATTTTCCAACTGTACTCCAATAATACGATCGGGGGATGAATAAGGATGACTCTAGGAACTATAATCAAAATCTTAAGTTTGTCTAAAGCCCAAGTCAGACCATGTACTCATGATGAGACGAATTGAAACTCGCAACAGGCTATTCTGCAATGGTGTAAAAGCCTGTCAGTTGACACCGCTGCAACTGAGGACAAGGATGTGTGGTTTCCATAGCAACAACTCTTGCAGTTTCTCAAAGCCTAGGAAGAATCCTTGAACGGCAATTTTTGAAGGATACTCCATTATCGACTGCCTTTAGAAGACTGTAGCGACATCAAGGATCCTCAAAATTCTTCAATGAACTGAATTCTTTGAACAGAGAAATTTCAGGAATGTACAAACACTATATTGCCAAAAGTGTTCCCTCACCTGCCTTGACTCACATATGAACTTAAGTGGCATCCCATTTTTAATCTATAGGGTTTAATATGACTGTGTAGCTATAACAGCTTCAACTCTTCGGGGAATGCTTTCCACAAGGTTTAGGAGTGTGTTTTTATGGGAATTTTTGACCATTCTTCCAGAAGCGCATTTTACGAGGTTACACACTGATGTTGGACGAGAAGGCCTGACTCTCAGTCTCTGCTCTATTTCATCCCAAAGGTGTTCTGTCAGGTTGAGGTCAGGACTCTGAGCAGGCCAGTCAAGTTCATCCACACTAAACTCTCTCATCCATGTCTTCATGGACCTTGCTTTGTGCACTGGTGCACAGTCGTGATGGAACAGGAAGGGGGCATTCCCAAACTATTCCCACAAAGTTGGGGGCATAGAGTTGTCCAAAATCTCTTACTAAGGGGCCAAGCCCAGCCCCTGAAAAACAAACCCACACCATAATCCCCCCTCCACCAAACTTTACACTTAGCACAATGCAGTCAGACAAGTACTGTTCTCCTGGCAACCGCCAAACCCAGACTCGTCCATCAGATTGCCAGATGGAGAAGCACGATTTGTCACTCCAGAGAACGCATCTTCTCTGCTCTAGAGTCCAATGGCGGCGTGCTTTACACCACTGCATCCGACTCTTTGCATTGCACTTGGTGACAGAACACCACCGGTAATTTCGCAATTGTATCAACTTCTCACTTGAGCTGAGAGGCAGAAGCGCACCAATAGGAACACTTCCTCTGACCTGAGCCTTGATTGGCTGCGAGTACTAGCCTCCTCATTGGCTGGAGCATCGTCCCTTGCTGGTTTTACTAAAGAGTGTGTTCAGTGCGAGGAGGCAATGCAGAAGTGTGTTATTCTGTTAGATGGCTTCAATAACTAGACCCTGTTGTGTTGTTTTTGTGGGCATATGACACCAAAAATAAATCGCTTGCTACAGCTTTAACTTTAACTTTTTAATGCTGTTGTCCGTACCATCTCCATTTTGATTTGTGCCACCGTCAGGTATATGGGTGTGACCACTCCAATAATGTAATCATGCACACTTGCTAGCTTGTTCCACAAATGAGTTTAACAGTTGCCAGGGGGGACTTTGAGAACATAAGCACTGCTCTTACAATCTGAGACACAGACGAGCAGACAGCATCAGGACTAACACCACACGTTTTCATAACAGTTTCTATCCCACCACAGTGAGACTGATGGCCAGAGTAAAGATAATCAAGCTTTCTATATTGCTCTTCTTTAATGTGCAATATTTAATATTTATTACTAGTGTTAGTTGTATGCCTCACTGCTGCTATTTTTTTAACGTCAGGTTTGATGTGCTGTGTGATGTGATGTTTGATGTGCTGAATGTGTATACGTTTGAATGGGCAGGTTTCCTGCAAATGCACTTTTAATCTGTTTTTAAACTTGAACCCCTGAGAGCCCTGCACAAGAATTCCAATGTGTACGAACTTTTGTGTGCGCACAAATGGCAAATAAATTTCTTGAATCTTGAAATAGCATCAGTGCTTAAGTTTGCCTATCTTCTTTTCATGCCAGTCTGACAGATGCATTTAACTTGTAACATAAAATATGAATGAGGATAGTGAAAGAGAGTTACTTGCTACAGTTGCAATTCAGGTTTTGTAAAAAATAAAAAAAATGCATTAATAAAAAACCAACAGGATCCCGTCCTTTGAGCCATTTGTGGGTGTTTCAACAGAACAGGGAGCTTATGGCAATTTATGTCATGAGCTTGAAGCCAGAGATTTCCCACCTTCTGTCAACTACTCCTGTTTATTCACGAAGCAGTTTCATCTTTTAGAGGAGTTGGTGTTGTCTTTCACCGAGGAGGAGGCTGCTCTTGGCAACAGGTGAGCCATATCTGTTGTTAAACACATAGCGTATGTGGTCTATGTATAATGTATCTCACAGACTCAGGATGATAAGGTCTACTTAAGTTTATGTTCTTTACATTACTGATGATTTTGCAAGGGAAGAGGGCCGATTCAACAATCTCAACAATTTAAATATTGAATTGTGGCATTTACATTTAAGTTGAAAAAAATTTATCCAATCTGAACCAAAGTGGATACCTTAACCAGCTGACTTCCTCTCTGGGCTACGAGGCACTGATTAGCTGTTGAAACACATGACATGCCTTGTGTTCTAAAATCAGCTGTTGGCTACTTGTAGTGCTGTATAGTTGATATAATTGCAAGTGCCATAGCAATGTCTAGCTATGCAAGTATATAGCCACATATACAGCTTTAATTACTTTGTATTAAGTAGTACTTCAAAGTTTCACAAAAATGCCTGCAGAATGGCTACAAGTTTACAATAGTGCCTCTGCAAGTAAACTCATGACAGAATTTATGTTTTTTATCAATCATTATTGCAAATCGTAATATTTTTCAGTACAATTTGCAACCTCAAATAATGACCAAATCCTGTAGCACTAGCAGCTCGACAAACTAAGTTGCAGGCAACACTGTCAACTAGGCTACAATGGCTCAGTTCACATGGCTGCAACTGCCTCTGGTCTGAACAAGGCTTTAATATAGTGTAAGCAAAATTATTATTATTTTATTTTTTTTATTTTTTGGAATTCAAGTTTTTTATTGAACTTCTTGCAAGCATGGTACATGTTACAGAACGCTTTGCTTCAGGACAGATCTTATACATAAATTTCAGAAGCAGACTTCAATACCTTAATCCAGAGAGACATAAACATCTATGTTACCATTTAGAAATGAAAATACATACCGTAACATTAACCGTAATCAAGTTAGAGGGATTTACTAAAATTGCAAGACCCTTCATAACTAGCAAATCAATTTTTATCCTCCACCTTTATGTAATGAAAAATTAGAGAAGAAGTACTGTATCTATAATAACTTTCTAAAAGTGAAGCTTAGTTTTTTCACACTCTAAAAAAATTAAGTGCTGTTGTCTTCATATTCTTAAAATCTAACAATGAAACTGCACAGCCTTCTAATATTGGACTTTCGCAAAACAAAACAAAAAAACATAAGTAAACTGACTTTTCAGAAAAAAAATCTAAGAATTTTCTACTCAATCATCTGTTTAAATCAAACATAAGGTAATGATTTATTTCCAAAATCTCTCTTTAGCAGTAAAGAGATGAAAACTACATAAACTCAACTAAAAATTCAAGGCTTTGTATCTGTTTGTTTTATGTAATGCTGCAGTGAATTTTTTATTGTAGAGAGTAGGGATGTGAATCTCTCCTTCTCAAGACGATTGGATTGGAATCTTGATTCACAGACTACGATTCGATTCACTGACGATTCATTAAAATACAGAACGATTCGGTCCGATCCGATTCAATTGGATACAATCTGATTATTGAATCAAAATAACTTTTTTTCTTAACAAAAATTAGCAAAAAAGGGGAAAACAATGTAATTTCTTAATTATCTAATTTTACTTGATCTTATTAATAAAACAGACTAAATGCCAGGCCTCCTGTGCTAACATTCTGAAATTATGTTTAAGAAAGTTTTCATCACACCCAGGTGACCAGGTGTCTTACTTTGACATTACATTGGGTACATGTTTGTCCTCCTGTACTTCCTTAACATTATTAATCCCAATAACAGTACAAACTAAGTATCAAATTTTCCCATGAAGCACAAATTAAAACAAATATAAAGTCACAAGGAGATTTGGATGGACAGAGCTCTGTATGTCTGCTAGTACAGGAAAACAAGCGGTTAAAATAATATTGAAAAAAGTCAAACTAAAACAGCTTTCTATACATTTTTTTTTCCTTTCATAATTCCTCTTAATGAGAACATTGAGTCTACATGTTGCAAAAACATTATTTCCTTTTTCTATGTATCTGACCGTTCTTGATTGTTTTCATTCTTGAATTAATACACTGGGGAACAGCTGATCTCCGGTTCAGTGAAGTCTTCTCTGTTTAGTTTTATCAGTGGCTCAGATGTATTGATCATGTCACCAAATTACTCACTCCCAACAACACGTTACTGTTGTAAACACTGTGAATAAAGGGGCTGTTGTTACAGTGATAACTGAAGACTTCTCCGAATTTTAACTCAGAAAAGTGTTTATGTTCAGGTCTGTTTGTGCTGTGTTTAGCGTTAGCATCTTAGCTAAACTTTAGCTCTGCCGTCTCAACAGGTGAGATTTATGAGCTGTTGTAGTTCTTAATTGCTTTCCTCCAAAGTGTACAGACAGGCAGACATTTCAAAAGTTATCCTTCCTTCATATAAAGTCCACATGACTTTTTCCTGAAGTGCAGAACTGTAACTGAAAGACGTTAAGGTGACAACCGGTGAAACCATAGACTGTAGAATTAATTGGACAAACCCCGTGTGACGTCAGTCATCTGCTTACAATAGACAGACTCAAACGGCTTTTGAAGCCAATCCGTGGACGCTTCCATATTGAAATCGCGGTCTCAACCAAACTTTGGATCAACCTAATGGCCCACCCACTAAGCGCGACTTCCTGTCAGCCTGCTTGCTAGCATTCCAGTTGACAGAAACAGAGCCTCTGCCTGCTGAGCTATCTGTCATTCAAATCAGGCGGGCCAATCAGCTTTCATCCTAAATATAATCCAAGCAATCGTGTTACAAAAAAATTCACCCCCCGTACAGTGGGAGCATAATTAGACACTAGCTAATGAGACACGTTTGGTATTTTGAACCAGGCTGTAAACCAGTTTATTTTGTGTCAAAACTGGCTGTTTAACATGTGTGCAGATGGAACTTCCGGTGTTCCTGCAGCCAGCCTCAAGTGGACACTCACGGTATAGCAATTTTTTGCACTTCCACATTGGCTTCATTTTTCAGGACCTGAGGTTGCTGCTTGGGGGAAACACATCAAGCTACCTAGCGAGCACCTACGGCGAACGGAACTCTCGTTTCAAGGTAAAAGGTCACCCCAAGTTGTGCGAGTTTACAGACGCTGAGCCAGAGCATGGCAGAACGGGCTATGAAAAACAAGCAGCAATCAATGAACTGATCTGTAAGGTTACAACCGGTCCAAAGACCAGTTCGTGATGCATTTTTACCAGTCTAGGGCTCCGCGGACTGATGCATTTGGACTGCTCATGTCAAGATCGGTTAACTGATCCATATCAGATTATCTTTACACCACTAGTAGTGAGCATACACACACATTGGCCATTTTAACATACTAAACAAAATCAGCAAAAAAAGGGAGCAGAAAGGTAATCAAAGTCAGTGTAATGCAGGAACAAAAGCGACATAAATATAAATTAATGAATATAAGTTATCATGAGGAAAGAAGACCTGTACCTGCAGGATGGAAGCGTTTAACCTCAATATTTTTGATAAGAACTAAATTATCACAACAGGTACTCAAAACTGTCAGGAACTAAAGGATGGCATCAATCATCCAATGAAATAAATTCATGCTCGTCTGTCTGGAAACACTTTAGAGTGTCCTTTGTTTTAGACAAAGTCCTTGAGAGAGTAAATTAATAGTAAAGACATTTTACTTTGAGGGATGTATCAGCTCAATGAGATCACAGTAAGATTCATGATATTGAGATCTTTTTCTTTCCTTTCTTATGGATTTTCTAAATTTATTTAGTCCAGAGATTGAGGTCAGTTCATAAATAAATGATTCTTCGGTTTCAATTTTCTACAAAAATGTAAAAAAAAAAAAAACAACAAAAAAAAAGTAAGTTGCATCTTCATTTTTAATTAACCTGCTAATTTGTAAAATCAAACAGAATGTTTTATTGTTAAACTTAGTGGAAAAAAAACTGTTAATTTACTCTCTCTTTGACATCAACAATGTTCTTGGATGCAAAAAAAAAAAAAAAAAAAAAAAAAACTCCAGGGGAGGAGGTCATGATAGACCGACTGTAGTTAAATGTCACATTTATGTCACAGCAGTTCACAGTAGACAAACAGCAGAAGGGAGTCAAGAGAAAAACTGAGAAGCAGAACTTGTAATGATAGATTTTGTCCAAATATATTTTAAAGAAATAATTAACTAATTAACAATAAGTTAAAACTAACCAAGCCATACAAGATAGTTTGCTGTAAGTATGCAGGAGGGAATATAAGCCACTAGCTGACTAAATGTTAAAAGTCAGATCCCTCTGTTGTTGGCACCAGAATTACAAGTTGCTTAAACAAATGGTTTTTTTCATTTAGGCCTACAATTCCAATCATCTTAGGTGCTGTATAAATCAGAATGAAAATACACGCTAAAACTTTCAAAATAAAATCAGATTAAATTTCTATTCAGGGTTAGTGTTAACGTAAGGGTTAGATGCCAAAAGTGAAAAACCTGATCTGAAAAATCTGATTACAAAACGTTTAATAAAACCAAAAAGAGTCTGCTTACAGGAAAAAAAAAGCTTGTCCAAAAACACTGTAACACAACCAGCATAGTTTATGTAGCTCTGATAGTTGTGTAACACATACGTAACATAGCTGCATATCAATTTAGCTTAAGTCATATTGGCTAAAGCTAACTTAGCTACACTGGCTTATCTAGTAACAATACTTATGTAGCTAGCATAGCTATGTTCACTCTAGCTAAAGCTAACTAAGCTGAGCCATTGTTTATGTAACTACTTCTAAAACAGCTCCACACATAATTAACCCTGATTTGACCTCTGACATTTTCATGATTTATTTATTATTTCTCAGTCTGTAATGATTGCAGTGTGGTTATTTCATGAATGTTACTGCCAGACTTTGTTTAGGAATAAAATGTAATCTAAAACTGGCTATACCTTGTACCGACTAATTACTTCATTTCCGTTCTGAGATGTATGGTGTCTCAGATGAACCTTCTGTGAGAGTGGCTGCCAGAAATGTACGGTCTGCAGCCACACCCCTCTCCTTTAATCCGCCGACTGATAGCACCAATAGCATCTCCTGGGAATGGTGCAGTTTAGCACTATTTTGATATAGAAACTGGGAATAGAGTTGTCCAGAGGCTTAGCCAGATTACACTCACGTATAACCGAAGCACTGAACAACAGTAACAGGAATGTCAACAGGAATGGGGATGTCAACCTGCAAAGAGGCTTGAAGGCCAGCGGTGGTAGCACTGCTAACATTAGCAATATTCTATTCTATATTCTATTCTATATTCTATAACTTTGCATTGTTGTGGTGTAAGGTTTTACCGTTGCTCAAGTTATTGGTTGTTGTGGGTATTAGAGACATTACAACTTAGAATAGTAAATTTCAAACATATCTGATATTTTTATGTTTTAGGGTCTGGGAGGCTATGACATGTTTGGGAGCTGACACCACACACTTGAGGATTATTTAGATTAATAATTGTTTGCAATGATCCTCCACTGGGGGGAGATAAATCTGGCCTCAGATAGGGCTTGAAGTCATGAAGTGTGTGGCCAGCCTTAGTTGGACAGCTTATCTGCTGCTTCCAAAGCAGTTGAAATAACTGGAAAAGGCGTGCAGATGGTCCAAAACTATCTGATGAAAACTGTTCAGAAGCTACCGCTGGGCAACTTTCTGCCAGCAGTTGGCTGCTTTTCACAAAAAAATACCATGATTGCACAAACACCAAAATGGTCTATGACAGTAGTTGTAGTTTTTGTTATGAGTTAAATAACTGCTAATTAACTTGCTGTATTGCTGGGCTGATGACTTTAGAAGAATTTGTTCAGCTCAACGGAAAAAAAAAGTTTGTTTTCCCATTACAAGGCCCCAGATATCTTGTAAACATTTTAATCTTCCATTTTCCTTGCAATTGCATCTTAGCAGTCAGGGAAATTCTCACCAACTTAGTGTGACACTTGTTTACCTCAGGGGAAAAAATGAGAATCCAGCAATCACATCTTATTTCTTAATATCTAGGATAGTGCTTCAGGATGTAGCCTAATAGGTGCCTGCACAAAAACAATTCTTTTGTTTTCACTGTGACAAAAGTGTCCCATTCACATCACAATGGGTTTAATCTCTTTACAATATCCCTCCACATGAAAGGATCCCTAAAGCTTTACTGAAAATCTCTCTGAACGGCAGATTGCTTTTTCCACGTGCAGGCGAATAATAAAGATCCAAAGCAGGAGAGATTCTATTAGTGCAGCAGATAATATGCACGCTGACATATCCCTGCTGGGTGACTTGTGATTCTTTTTTTTCTTTTTTTTTTTTTTTTTTTACTGTTGTTGGTACTAGAGGGCTATGCGTCTGCTGCCACAGTGTGTGACTTTCATTTCTCTCTCTCCCCCTCCCTCTGCAATGCCTCTCCAAGAATATCAATAAGACTCCTTGGAGAGAGTGTCAGCAGGATGCTTCCCAGGGAGGAGATACACGAACGAGGAGGAGAGCAAAGACAAGAGGCAGAGAGATGGAGACACAAAGGGGCGTGCATGTGTGTGTGTGTTATAAATCAATCCAGAAACCTGTAGGTGTTTGAATGAGAGGTCATTTAAACTCTGTCACATGCTAAATCTAGTTACCCACTCTTTTTAAATCAGGCCTTTTTGCCGGATCACTATCACATCCTCAGCCACCTTTCCCTCATGATTGTAACTCTAAACTTGCCAAGCTGCACTTGTTACAGAAAATCCTGCCCTGATGCAATGTGTGTGAAACAGATAACAGGGAGACACTAATGATCACACTGAGTAAGAAAAAAAAACTCACAATCTTTCTTTTCTGTTTAAGTGGCAACTGAAAACAATCAGTCGCGCCATCACCCTGTAATCACAGTAGAGGACCTCAAGAGGACGATTGGCCATCGAAAACACTTAAAAGGAAGTCTTCATTTTTCACCCTCTCTCTCTGCGCCCCAGCTGATGGACATGTAAGAGTTTTGAGAAGTGCGAATGGATAATGGGCACATTAAGAAGAGCAAGCCTCTTTCTCAGATTGGAGGGTGATTTCATAGTGCTCATTAAATTCCTCTCTCTCGTCGGGGACCATCATAGCTGTCAACTCCGTGTTGCTTACAGACTAACAGTACAAAAAAAGAACAGGAGGAGGGAGAAGAATAAGAAAGGGAGGAGAGTTTTGCTTTCATTCAAACACTTTCAATGCAGGGCCACTTGGATTGCCTGTCCAAGGTTTCACTCCAGGCTGAAAAAGTGACACTTGCACTTTTAAGGATGGAGTGAGATACTCAAGCGGCTGCCATTTCTACCCCCCCCCCCCAAACAGAGCAAACAGAGAAAACTAAAGGCTGTGAGAAAAAGGATCCTCGAGGGACAGGTGTTGCTGTGATGAAAAGGTTTTCGATCAAGGAATCCTTTCTTTGTGGTGACTTTGCTGCATGAGAGTGGTTAGTGCCAAATCTAAATGGCCTGTGAAGTCCTGTGCCCAGGGACAAGCCTGGCCAACCCTGACACAGCTTCTCTGCAGAATTTATAGGAGGCAAAAAATTTAACGGATTTAAGGCAGAACAAGACATGACAGCAGCAAACCCTGCTGAGTGTTTTTGCAGAAAACATAAAAGCTGCAGCCAGCACTGCACGCAGAAAATTGCATGAACCGACATCTGCATCCCTGATAGGTCTGCTTTGCTGAGCAGCTGAAAATGAAAAACAAAGACAGATTGCGGCCGCCAACAGATCCACGGCATAATTACAGCAGTTAGACGAGCTACAAAATCATCAACGGGCTTAGAAGAAGCCCGCACACATTCACTCACAAAGGCATGAGCTGAGCAAACAGAACTCGTGGAAATGAAACAGGACCCTCCACAGAGTTGGATAGATGCTTGCTGACAGTGAAGGAGCATGGGTGATGCATTCAGGGACTTTCACACCTTCCTCCAGGTGCAGACAGCCCTGTTGGTCCTGCGTGACAGCCCAGCTGAGGGATGGAGGTAAAAAAGAAGCTGTGATGACGAAGTAATAACCCAGCTGTCCTCTCTAGTCCTTGGAGGATTATTGAAGCTGGGTCAGATGAAGCCGGATAGGCCCTTTATTATCTGGGTTTAATTTGCGTGGTCTCTGAGTTTCAGGGCATGCAGAGGCTGACGTCTGAATTGGGGACATTACAGCCAAAAGCTTTTCCTAATTCATTTGGGAAAAGGGGAACTGCGTGGGACGACAACTCCCACTGGCTGTCGTTTTCATTTAGCAGTTTAACAATGTGGCCGTTGTGGGGACCTTTGAGACAGATGCAGGGAATAAGGGCTGTAAAGTATTACATCTACATTCTGCTGTTACCACTCTGTTGGAGAGCAGTGTGCCGAATGGAAATGTTGGCCTGACTTTGGGTCAGTGAGCCATTAGGTACAGATTGAAATGTCTCAGCAGCAATTGTTTTCACCAAAGTTTGGTACAGATATTTGTTCTCCCCAGTATTTTTTTTTTCTAAAGAAATTAACAGGTTAGATTTATGTTTTTCAAAATGGCTTACGGCACCCTTGTAAATCTGACATCACCAGCAGCCTTACCTACACTTAGGGTGAGCGGTAATTGCAACTTTGAAACGTCAACCCAAAATAAAAACATGAAATTAAAAATTGTGAATCACAAATGAATTTTATATATATATATCAAATTTAGAAAAAAAATCAGATTGAACATTTCATGTAGGCTATCAAAAAATCTAAATCAACATGATAACCTACATCAACCTACTAAAAAGAAGATGAAATTTAACAACAGATCCAAATACAATCTGTTTGTACAAGAGCAAAGCTATTGGCATGCTTTTGACAGCTCAGTATGTGTGTCTGTAACAGTGAGGGGCAGAGCTGGCAGAGAATGAGTATTTGTTAATTGATCCCTGATTGTGTTATTTCTCCAAACATATATTTTAAAAAATCTTCTGAAGGGTGATGCTCAGGTAAAGTCTCAGCATGGGAAAGACTAAATGCCATAATTTTCTAATGTTTCTCACATAGACAGCATCCTGATGAGTGAATGAAATAAAAGTACAGGTTTGCCGGCAGTTTTAAACACAAACTGGTCTAGCCATGGCAGCTGGTTCGATCAAAAAAGCGCAATGCTTCCTGAAGTTAGCTCAGATGTAGTTCCATTCAAGTTCTCACTTCAAACCAACTGCACCTAACCTTGCAAAGCAGATGGATATGCCCATTTCCTTGTTTTTCACTGGCGAATCCAACTTGCAAAGCTCCCGTCTGAACCATGTGGGCCCGGTTAGAAAGTGACAGGACCAATCGGCTACAAGGGGCAGTACTTTCAGGCACGGCAAAGTCGTGACGTAAACAAGCAGCAGCAAGAGGGGGAACAATTATGGCGGAAGAGCTTAGTGGACGCTGCTAAAGTGTACATTTTATCAGAACTTGCCAACAATTATTCGTTAAAAGAAGAACAAAGAACAGCAGTGAGTTGTTATCTTTTCAAAAAAATTGACAAAAGTTGAGTACTTACATGTCAATAGTTGCCATGTTTCACGTTATTCCCCATAGCTGCTACGTCATGTGTTTTGTTGCTCTTATTGGCCCGTGGAGATGTGACAGACAGAACGTTCATCCAATCACACTGAGTTTTTTTCAAAGCCTCTGCCTTTTCTCAAACGTTTCCTATTGAAGCTTTCACGGATGGATGTGTGAAACAAATCCATCTGGCGTGTCAGGTTAAACCGCACCAGAGTTAATATGGAAGCTGAGCGTGACCCACCTTTTAAGTGATCTCAGCGTGTTTTTTGTTTGTCTTACAGCTTTTACACCAGCACAAACAAACCACCCTATCTTGGCCAAGGAACCCAAGTTTGTTTCAGCTGAACCAAACAGATTATGAATGAAAGCACCCTAAACCTACTTAAAGCTGCAGCCACCTTGAAGTAATACTCTCAAAGCTGACTGTACAATAACTTCCAACAGAGAAAATGGCATCAAGCCAATTATGACAGAGCATCCTGATTGCCAGCTTTACAAAGCATTCCAAATTATTATGCAAATTGGATTTTAGTGTCATAAACATTCAATTTTTTGTTTTTCAGTTAAACTCATGGAAGGTACTGTGTCTCAGGATCTTTGGATCACTGAAATCAATCTCAGACACCTGTGATGATTAGTTTGCCACATTATTAAGCTGGCCACAAAGCATCAAACAGGTATTTGAAGCTGCTGGTGCCTCTGGAGACCCATGAACCTCAAGGTGTAGGATCCTCCAGAGGCTTGTAGTTGTGCCTGCTATTCGGCCACCCCTAACCAATGCTCACAAGTACAAACGGTTGCAGTGGGCCCAGAAATACATGAAGACTAATTTATAACACTGTGCAGGTGATATCAAATAAGGGGTCATATGTTAACATGTAACTTGGCCTGTTAAGATGATTTTGATTGAAATAGCTTTGATTTCAGTAAATATGACCTTTAATTTTATTCATAAATAAAGTCTGACAGTAACATTCATGAAATAACCACACTGCAAATATTACAGACTGAACAACATTTCATAAATAAATTTACACGAAGGTCAGGGGTCTTTTTCGTAATCAAATTATGTATAGACCCATTTTAGAAGTAGTTACATGAACTGTGACTTGCTTAAGCTATTTTTAGCTCTAGTTAAGCTAACATACCAATGCTAGTTACATAATTATCTTTACTCCACAAGTCAACGTAGCCAAGTTTGCTTTAGTAATGTGAGGTTTAGCAAACACAGCTAATGCTCACATAGCTAGCCAACATAGCTGCTTTGTGAGCTTAGCTTTGGCTACATTAGCCAAGTAGCTATGTTAACTATGAAGCGCCATTATCTATAGCTAAGTTAGCTTTAGCTGTGTTTGCTAAAGCTACCTTAGCAGCCTCTGCAGCTAATGGAGCTATGTTAGCTACGTTTGCTGGGTTAGAATGTTTTCATTGCAGAAAAGTTTTTCCTGTAGGCAGACTGTTTACTTGGCTTTGCTAAATGTTTTGTCATTACATTTTGCAGGTCAGGTTTTTAACTTTTACCTTTTATATCCTAACCTTCACCTTAACCCTTACCCCAACTCTCTCTGAGAATGGTCATCAAAGATGAACAATCTGCAGCCAGACTGTGTTGCCCAGTTCTATCCTGAGTCCATGCGATATTGCATCATAAGCTCACGAACAAACCCTCAGTTTAAAAGAAGCCAGTTAGCCTATGTCAGTTCCATTTGATACAATGGCTGAAGCTAAGAGACACACACATGTTAATGTGCTTAAGCTACCTCAATGCACCACTGTGTTCAACCTATGGAAACATTCATTTGGCTGGCTTAATGGTTAAATTGGGTCCCTTTTTTTTATCAGTTCAACCCTACAATCCCAGTCAAATGCTCTGTCAAAACCGTTAACACAGCCACCCACCACTAGTAGCCACTATAGTTGTTTGTAATGACAACTGCCTTAAGGCTTTTACTCCAATATAAATAACAAATAACTGATAGCACTGACAGCATTTCCCGGGAACAGCACAGTTAAGCACTATTTCTTATGATTAATTTTTGCACTTTTTGCCTTTATTTGACAGGTAAGCTGAAGAGACAAGAAACATGGGGAGCGCGAATTGGGGAATACAGTGCAATGAGGAGCTATAGCCTCAGCATTTGGGTGCCTTCTCTACCAACTGAGCTCAACTGGTGCACAGTTTAGCACTATTTTAATAAGGAAAATAAGGGCCATAGTTGTCCAGTGGCCATGTCAGGTTATACTCACATAAAACCTTAGCACTGAATGACTGCACAGGAATATGGATAGTGGTGCTAGCACTGCTAACATTAGCCACACTCTGTAAGCCAACTTTTCACTGTGACAGTGTGGAGCTAGTTTACAGATTGTGTTTACATGACTTACATGGCTAAACTGAATTTCATTTTGTGTTTAATCATATGGGAAATTGTTTGCTTTGGAACATTCCAAGTCCATAGCTTCTAGTTAGCTAAAAAAAAGTTTTAGCTAAAACTGCCTTGCTCCCTTAAAGCTCCACTAAGAAGTTTTACCTTGTTATTAAACATATTGATATTAAAAGTTATTCATCTTTTTAAGCTACAAAAGCAAACAAGTTCATCAGGAAGAAGAGCATTTTTTTTCAATTAGTTATTTTTAAAGCCTTAAACTGCTGTAGCGTGGTGTGAGGCAAAATGACAAAAAAAAAAACAGGCTGCCAAAACAGCCCTTTTTTCCACAGCCAAGAGTATCCAAAACTGTTATGTTTGACAGTCTTTTACATTGTTAGAAAGGGAAACACAAATTTAAGATGACATCCTGTTAGCAGAAATTTAAGTACAGGCTCCTGAGAGCTTAATAAAAAACACTTTTCTCTACAATACCACATAATTATTTCACACAGACTCAGTCATTTCTGTGTGTAAACTCACAGATTTATTACCTCCGCCAAGGAGGTTATGTGGTTGGGTGGGTTTGTTCGTTTGTTTGTTAGCAACATAACTCAAAAAGTTGTCGACAGATTTTGATAAAATTTTGAGGAAATGTCAGAAATGGCATAAGGAAGAACTGATTAGATTTTGGGAGTGATCCATATCACTGTCTGGATCCAGGAATTTTTTTAAGGATTCTGTACTATGGGAGGTAGGGCTAATGGTGGAGGTCTGTGCTGTTACCACTTTCAATCCCAGCAACAGTTTTTGTGTGTGTTTCTATTCAAAGTTGTGGAGTTTATAGTTTGAAAGACGCACACCCAGTCGAGGATAAGAGTCAGAGTGTAACAGAGAGAAAGACAGCGAATTGTAGCGAGAATACTCACAATGCTGGAAGGAGTAGAGGAATATTCACCCCCTACCATGACTTCCAGTTGTCCAGTGAGACCATGGGAGAGACTGTTAGTGCATCTTTTGGCACCGGCAGGCAATGCTTTCACCATGACAGTCCACCCATAGCGAAGCCAATGCTTTGCCTCACCACGTGTCCACCCCACTGGGGGAGGGAGTAATCGGCGAATGCTGTGGTGGGGGGCACATGGGGATGGATCCAGGAACTTTTTAAAGGATTCTTCACTATTGGGAGATGGGGCTAATGGCGGAGGTCTGTGCTCTCTGAGTGCTTTTCTAGTATATAGATCAAGGCAAGACACAAGAGATTTAAAAAAAAATCATTATTTCATCATAAAACTATGTTTAGGGAACATACCATAAATTGTTTCTTAGTAAGAGGAATAATGAGGAAAAAAATAAGTTGAAAACCACTGGTTTAAACTTTAAGAAAACAGTGAAAAAAATATTCATCACAATTCAAAGAGTCTGCAAAGCTAAATTAAAATGTCTTGCTTTATCAAACAGAACAGTCCCAAAGTCAAAGATATGGAAATTAAAACAACTTAAAAAAAAAGAAAAAAAAAAAGAAAAAAGGGCTGAAAATCATGGCTGGGAACATATCTGGTTTCAGGAAATTAATTTTTGGATCTGTTGATTCCATACCAATAAATTAAACCCAAAAGGAACAGTCACGGCATACTGCACAGAGATTCAACATATGCTACTTTCATGAACATATTTAGCATAAATCCAATATAATTTCCAAACACTGGCATTGACCAGGATCCAGCCTCTGCATCCACTGTACTTACATGTCAGTCAAAGTGAAGTTAAGGTGTGACAGGTGAGAAAGAGCCAGAAATTGGCTGCACCTGTGACTTCCACCCACAGTATCCCATGCCATCACGCTTCATGAGAAGAAGCCACAGTACCCAAAATACTGCTGCTCTGATACCTGCTGCCAATCTAGTCAGCATGGTGGATACTGATAACAGTTATCTTAAAGAAAAAATAAAAATAAAAAATGTGTTTTTGCATGTATTTGGCCACCTCAAGTTGCTAAAAAGGGCTTTGGCAGGGATGGTAGAACTTTCCATGACACATCGTTTTACAAGTGATTGGTTGATGGCAGCAGAAAATGTCACGACTTTCATTCTCTTCAGGGATCAGTAGTCACACGGATTGGGGCACTGTGACCCTGACAGAGACGACTCCATCAGCAGAGAGGATCTTCACTGCTAGAAGATGGAGGCGATTACAGAGAACAGCTCTGTATTTGTAGAGATTGACTGCTCTCTAGCCCTCTGAACAGACGTAAATCATAACGAAATCCTGCACCACACAACACAAATCCACCAATTATCTGCCCTCAACATAAAGTGTGTCCAAATTACCTTTCATTTTGACAGTTGCCCTTTTCTGATGTATACTTAACATACTCGGTCAACATCCTGAAGCTCAGTTAACATTTTACAGGCACATGATAAAGGTGGTTTGGGGATTTGGTCTTTTTAATTTTCGAAGCACAACCCTCCATGACTCAAGAAAGACACTGTACTGAGATGATTTCAGTTTTAAGTCTTAGTTGTAATTTCACCACATATATACTCTCTCCTTTCTGCACCTCTCTTCTGCTGAATAAAAAAAGGAAAATAGATCACTTTAAAGCTTAAATTCCTCAAATGTATCATTTCATCCATTTTTAGCTAAAATACAAGCTGAAAAAATTAAATTGCAACCTTTCAAAGCCTTTGGCATTATATTGTACACGTTTTTAGTAGGGCTGTCAATAGATTGAAATTTTTATTTGCGATTAATCTAACAAATTTCATAGTTAACTTCAGATTAATTGCAAATTAATTGCACTTTTTTGTCTGTTCTAAATGTACCTTACAGGACTATTTCTCAAGATTTAAATACCCTTATCAATACAAAAATGCTTTCTTTATGCAAATGTTTGTTCATGTTAACAACCAAAAATGATAACAGATAAAGTCCAGAAAATTCTCTTGCCTAAGCTCAAAGATACTGAATGCTCCACAAATCTGTTGAGAGCATAACATGGTAAACTCAAGCCCACCAAGGACAACAGATAGAGATACTGACCTTAATGTAACATTACTGAATAATACCACAATAGTGTCCAACTTCAGAATTCTAGAAGTTCACTCCTCTGTTCTCAGCAGCTGAACACAGAACAACAGATCTCATCATCACACATGGACATAAAGAATACGGTCAGTCAAGTTTAAATCACTTAAAGATCATTCCTGGGTCCTTCACACCAAAGCAGACAATTTCAATCTAATATGGGGGAAATAAAGGTTCACAGAAACATCCCTTTACACCAGGGGGACTCACAACAGGATAATACAAAAAAAGAGAGACTAAATACAGTTAGAAAATTACACTAAAGATTACTGAGAGAAGTCAAGTCTCTGCTGAGAGCCCAGCAGTAAGGGACAGACACATCTAATGGTGTTTCACTGTTCTGATGTGGTCAGAGGTGAGTAAGGTAGACACATCTGCCCTACTCAAGAAAAAAAGCAAGTAATTACTTAAAAAATGTCTGCTATTATTTATCATATTTTTACCTTCAAACTAAAAAATGCCCAAATGTAAAATAAATGCTGACAGTAAGAAATTACTGTCATCAGTCCAGTAGATTTACTGGAATAATAATAAACACACGTGAAACTGCTTTTCAAAACTCATGAACACCCAAAGTAAAAAAAAGAAGTCTCAGTTGAGAACCTTCAAGGTGAAGTAAGAGGACCTAACCATCTTTTCATTCTTCAGATCATAGAAGAGCTACAATACGAATACTTTAACTTTCAGGCAGGACCTGCATGTGGATGGGAGAGGGGGTAAACCTTAGTGATCAGACCAGTCAAAAGTCAATATAAAGGGTCAGCGCAGCTGTAGTGCCAGTTCATAGCAGACATAAATGAATGAATAAATCATACTGGCCCAAAAGTGCGTCGGCACACCGGTAAATGCCCGTTATGCCGGATAGCGAGTCCATCCCTGCTTGCAGTGTTGTCTGAGTGTCAGGACGGCACCACTTCCTGATCTGGCAAACTACGAGATGGGTCGAGGGTCACACAGAACGCACATGCGTTAATCGTGCAAAAAAAAATTAGCAGCGTTAAAAATAATTTGAGTTAACGCAATATTAACGCATTAACTTTGACAGCCCTTGTTTTTAGTAATTCAAAACCAAAGTTGTTTAATCCATAGTGATAAAGCTAACACAATTGGCAAATACAACATTTTTTATGGTAACAAACAATGCGTGTAACATTGTTTAAATAACAATTTTGGTGACTGCTTTTACTGATGCTAATGTTTGTTTTCAAGACTTCTTTTGGAGTAACACTCTCATCCCAACATTTTCTCTTGTTTGACCATGAAAAATGACACTAGATATGTATGGAATACGTTTGCTGTAAACATATGAAAAAACATCACACACTTGGACCTTGCACACTGGGCCAAATGCGTTTTTATTTACCATCACTGCGAAAATTTGTTGAATGTGCCAAATCGTTCGTACTACGAGCCTGCGTCTCTGTCTCTCCTTTAAATTCCTGCTGGACCCATCGTGACCGAGAGCTTCATACAGCACCTGCTCATGTGTCATAGCACTGATTCAAGTTGGAGAAACGGAGAGCAACTTGATTATTTAGTCTGTGTTATGACCTGTGAGTACGTTACAACGTATGCCTTTATCCATCATTTTTCCATGGCTGATATCCACATAATACACGCAAACTACGGTGTTTGAAGTGAGGTTTCGGTGCAAGAGAGGAAGAGAAAGGGAGAGAGAGGGAGGGGTTGGGCGGGGGTGAGTGAACGAGAGGGAATAAAGCAACAGGCGCTGAACTGAATCATCAATCACCCATCTTTTATATTTCCATGGTTGATATCCACATAATAAATGAGCAAACTTTAATATTTAAAAGGTTTCAGAGAGAGGGGAGGGGTCTGGCGGGTGTGAGCAAGCAAGGAGGAAGCAGCGGGCACTGTTTTGCATCATCAGTCATCCATTTAAATGACTTGAACTTATGCAAAGTTCTGCATAAAATCAAGCCTGTTTCTGTTTCAAAAAACATATATGATGGACGAAAATTTAGGTGCGAGTGTGTAAATGTCATTAGAATATGAGCTCAATTTTATTTTTTAATGTGCGAAACATTCAGACAAAATAAATGGTCCCAGTGTGCAAAGGCCTTAATGGTGATTGCTTTCCTCCATTTAGATTGTAATATTTTTTAAATCTGAGAAGATCGTATTTCTCCTGAGAGGGTGTGGCTTCAGCTCATTCAACAGACATGCCCACACACATTAATGTCTTTGGGTTACATGTGCATTACATGCAACATGTATTTTTAACGGTACAGCCAAAGTCATCTACATCTTTGAAGGCAATAAAAAGCAGCAAAACAACCTGCTGACACTGAGCTCCACAGTGCTAAAAAGAAATAGCTTGTACGTTTAGATTGATTCTCCTCATAACTCAGCCAGTTTGCAGGATGGCTCCCTGAGATACTCCTGACAAAGTGCTTTAAATAACAACAACAAAAAGATTCTTAAAAGCAAAAAATCTAGCTAAAGTTTAGAGCGTAAGTATGCTTTTAAATTTTTGAGACTCAAGATGAAGAACAGAAATAAAACTTAAACTGAAGTAGTTCTCCTGATTCTGATTTAAACAGCACAAACTAAGCAACCAAGTTTAATGGGTATTTCACTGTAAACAGCTCTGTAACAACACAGTGACTCCCACATCCGCACAGCCAGCTGCACTGTGTGTGCCATGCATGGTAGACTTGGCACACTGAAGTCCGTCATTGCTTTTGCCATGTTTCGCTCACTGCCACGAAGCACAACATGCACGTTCTTTTTCTCTATTTTCCATATCCGAAACACATTATCAAAAGCGGCTGCAATTGCGGCTGCTGAGTGAGCACTCCTGTGTGTAGGTTTTTTAAGATTGAAATCCTCATCTATCCACTGAGGCAGTGAGGCTCAACATGCTAACAGGATCAACACTTGATGTCCATGTATCCATGGTGAAGCTAATATGTTTAACTTTAGCTTTAGCGAGGAGCTTCTCTATGTGACTGGAAATGAAGTTTTGCAGTTCAAGTAAGGCTATAAGCGCCTGATAGGTATAATGTCGCAGGGCTTTAAATGCATCATTAGCCCACTGAAGCCCATTCATTCTACCATGCTGAAAGACTGATTATCAAGAGCTCTAAATTCAATGATTTTCCTGTTCAGCTCCTTACCTTTGGGCTGTCACTGCTGTATTTTTTAGCTTTGTGGAATGACTTAAGTAGAGGCGGTTGACGAGTTATCCCTGGCACGAAGTTTTGTCATTCTTTATCTTAAGAAAGTCCTTGTAGTCATCGGGATGACAGTTTTTAAGACGCAAAATTAAACTGCTCGTGTTAAAGGCATGTTGTGGAGCTCCTAAACGAATCACATGTACTTTACAAGTGATTCAAACAGCTACTTTGCTGTCTCGTTCCCACACCTTAGAATTCTTCCACACAGCCAACATGTTGAGTTTGTTGTTGGTGTAACAGATGTAAAAAGATAGAATGCCAAAAAATACTGTCTTTTTATTTTTTGGAGTATTTAGTATGTTTTATTGATGTACTGAGTTTTAATTTCACCAAAATCTTCTGTTTATTCATGTATTTTTAAGTCTTTATTTTGAGTTACTGTACTAATGACATTACAAAGCCCTCTGCTGGCGGTAAGGTGAGCATACTGCATCATTTCCACCCTCTCGTCAGTCCATTCAGAGCTTGATTGAGAGAGGTATGTATCACTGTCGCTTGTTCGTAAAGTGCAACTATAAGAGTTCTTGGTTTGAGTTAACTGCTTAAAACAGTTTTGTTGCTGTAATATCTGTACAGGAGGAGGAATGTGTGACTTTTTTGTGTCTATTAGTTGTAAATAGGACAGAGAGACAGTTAGCCTAACACGTGTTAGCTGTGTGTGTGTGCATGTGGGCTGTTGCCGCTACTACATCTCTTTTGAGACTTGTCTTAAACATTCCTTTTTCTCGTGTTAGGCATGTTATGAGGATGAAGATATCCATTTTGACTGATTTTGCTCTCTCTGAATTTATTCAGGTATGTTTTCCTTCTGTACATTTGTTACTGTGTTTATGTAGAGTATGAATGTAATTTAATTTTTCTTTATTGTATTTTCTTTTAAGTTAACTATGAGCAACTCCGTTCAGAGCTTGACTGAGACAGGCATGTTATGAGGATGAAGATATCCATTTTGACTGATCTTGCTCTCTCTGAATTTATTCAGACCTCAACTGTCAGAGATTAAACTTGAGCTCCATGAGACCAGCCTGTGTCCCTGTTTCATTCCAACCCCTGAACACAACGCAGAGTAGCTGCAGCAACGCAGAGCCGGTTACATTGGCACACATCCGGCATAATCGCGTGCACTTAGTTATAACGTCACATTATCTACCATTCAGATCAGCATACATTTTATTATCTGCCAACGGATAATTAACTTTTTGAGATATTATCGGCCGATACCGATAAACTGCTGATAATATTGTGCATCCCTAATTTTTAGTCATCGTTTTCAACTAAAATAACCAAGCTCAAAGATTTTTTTTTTCCTCTCCAAACTGGCACAAATTTGATTTTCCATCTGGCTCAATTGTTTGTGAAGAATTTGTGTACTGAAAAGAGATCAGCTGCCTGTAGAGCTTGTGCTACATAGTTTACTCCTGTAGTAAACTATGCGTCATATGTTTTTGTTTGCTCTGACTAGCACTTAATGATTATGACAAACAGAACATTCATCATATCACCCATGGTTCTGCCCTTTCTAAACACTATCTAAGTATATCCACTGTTAGCATCTCGTGTTCATTGGAACTAGCTGGAGAAGAAAGGCATACAGACTTGATTCAGACTGCATCATGAGTTGTGCAATACTTGCCTCCCTAATCATAAGACAAAGAAAACACATCAATGCTCATATTTGGTAAGTTGGTACAAAAAATTGGGTGTTGTATTTGTACTAGTATCCCCCCCAGAAACCCACTAACTTTTAGGTCATAGAATATATATTCTTAAAGAAGAAGGACTTTCTAATAGAACCCACTTGTTGACTTTAATCAACTCCATTTTGAAAGACAGCCAACCAAAACTAAACATGATAAGCATCATAAAGGTTGTATTTACTGCAGGGATGTGGAAGTGGATTGGATGTTGCTTCACTGTGTACACACTGAACATATTGTATTTGCTTTGCTGCTGTTTGGTTGAACTCTCATGAGCAAAAAGTAAATAAAAAGCTGTCCCATGTGAGAATCAAGAAGTCTGTGGAACCACTCCCATCCCTTTTCCAGTTAAGACATGGAAAACTAAAAACTAAAAACCTCTACACTTGAACCTGCAAAGCTGGCTAAAAAAGATTAAAATTGCAGACCCTGAAAGTTTCATAAAAGCATCTTAAGCTTTCAGGATGTCACTACAATTAATTCTTGTAAAAAACAGTCTTGACTAAAAACTTCTTCCTCCACAGATCCTGCCCAGCTGTATGATATAATCACTCTCTACTTTGAGAAACAATAGACAATCCTGCTTGTTATATAAGGTACATCCGTGCTTTGTATTTAGAGAGGACAAGTAACCACTCAAACGAGCGCTGCTACTGGAGCCACTCCACTGTTAGGGAACCAACAATAGGATTTCAGGACATGTGAACGCAGCGACTCTATTTTTCATCAAGTTTTGCACTGTTTTTCTCAGTCTTTCTCCTGAGATGTTGCATAACAGAGGAGGTTCTGCCTGTTAATGAAGAGAGACATTGCCTTGAACGGTGTATGTTTACAATAGTATATATCAGGCCTTCTGTGTTCGTGTTACCGTCTCTTTTTACATATACTCATTTGGTTTGGCAGCTTTGACACTACTCTATAACTGCATCAACATACTAGCAGCACACATATGTGAGCATGCAGGTTTAGATAAAATAGAGGATCTTTGTATGATGCGCCGTCTCTCTCTCATCTTCCCACACAGTCATCATCTGTGAAGACTCGTGCAGATCTGCTGAGAAAGGAGGCAATCAGTGCTCAGACATCCTGCCCCATCCTCCTCTCTTTTTTTAACAGTTTTCTCAGATCTGCCAGAGCCCGCTCCAAAATTAATAATTAACACATCACTATATAATGGATCGCGAATTAATAATTTAGCCTGCCGATTTGGACTAAAATAGACCCGGGGCGAAGAGGAGCAGGCTATAGTTCAACAGGTTAGGGCAGGGATGTGTAAAAAGTTGGACTATAAGCAGCCCATATGATGAAAAAGGATAGCTGTGAGCTGATGCTCTTAATTCTGCAACGTCAGTCAGTGTTGCGCATGTATATTACGAGTGGGAATACAGGAGCTGCTGTGCTGCACAAGCCAGAGCAAACATAACACAACTGACATTTGTTGTTTCATGCTAACAACCTAATATTTGGGATCATACAGACCAATGCATCCTGAAATTTAGAGCTTTTAATCACATTTTATGTACTGTTAAGTAGCATCACAACAGCCCTTCACATAATGCATGACCCAGACAAGGTGCAAACTGCTTGAGCTATGACTGATGTCTGGATCTATGACATTTTAATTAAGACCACCATAAGAGCAGCGTCCATTATGACTAATTTTATTCACTTGAAGCCTGAAGTGTAATTTGTTAACTCTGTATGTCAATTGAGCAGAAAATACCAGTGTGCATGTCTGAAATAGCAGCAGGGATGGAGGCCAGTGAAAACAGAAGGGGGGCAGATACACTCTATTGCCAAAAGTATTCAGTCACCTGCCTTGACTCGAATATGAACTTAAGTGACATTCCATTCTTAATCCATAGGGTTTAATATGACGTCAGTCCACCCTTTACAGCTGTAACAGCTTCAACTCTTCTGGGAAGGCTTTCCACAAGGTTTAGGAGTGTGCTTATGGGAATTTTTGACCATTCTTCCAGAAGTGCATTTGTGAGGTCACACACTGATGTTGGACGAGAAGGTCTGGTTCCTAGTCGCTGCTCTATTTCATCCCAAAGGTTTTCTATCAGGTTGAGGTCAGGACTCTGCACAGGCCAGTCAAGTTCATCCACACCAAACTCTCTCATCCATGTCTTTATGGACTTTACTTTGTGCACTGGTGCACAGTCGTGTTGAAACAGGAAGGGGCCATCCCCAAACTGTCTGATGCTTTGCATTGCACTTGGTGATGTATGGCTTGGATGCAGCTGCTCGGCCATGGAAACCCATTCCATGAAGCTCTCTACGCACTGTTCTTGAGCTAATCTGAAGGCCACATGAAGTTTGGAGGTCTGTAGCGATTGCCTCTGCAGAAAGTTGGCGCCTCAGCATCTGCTGACCCTGCTCCCTCATTTTACGAGGCCTACCGCTTTGTGGCTGAGTTGCTGTCGTTGCCAATCACTTCCCCTTTGTTATGATACCACTGACAGTTGACTGTGGAATATTTAGGAGCGAGGAAATTTCCCGACTGGACTTGTTGCACAGGTGGCATCCTATCCCAGTACCATGCTGGAATTCACTGAGTTCCTGAGAGCGACCCATTCTTTCACAAATGTTTGTAGAAACAGTCTGCATGCCTAGGTGCTTGATTTTATACCCCTGTTGCCATGGAAGTTATTGGAACACCTGATTTCAATTATTTGGATGGGTAAGTGAATACTTTTGGCAATATAGTGTGTAAGAGGACAAGCCTGTGACTAATAAATGACTCAAGTGGGGTCTCAAATGATGGCGGTCTATTGGCAGACAGCAACAACAGCCATGATCCTGTCTGTTTCAAACAATGTCCTGATATTTGCAGGTCAGGTGGTGCTGCTCTTTCAGCCAAGGCCACATGCTCTGAGTGTTTTGGGTTTCCACGGAAACGGTAGGCCACCTGCGTGCAGGGCTGAACTTTGCAGCCCAGTAAAAAGCAGGTCAAACACCTCTCCTGTCTTGTCCGTTGGGTTACCATGGATCCACCTCAGCAGGACTCAACAGTATCTGTAGCGTTATTGCTGCAATTTCCAGCTCTGCCCTTAATAACACTGCATGGGGAATGTCTGGCAACGTGACTGCATTGTCCTATTCCAAAAGACACACAGAGGAGGGGATATGCAGCACAGATACTGTTACACTGAAATATACATAGATGAGGCTTACCAGCATCAACTTAATCCTGCTGGACAGTCATTATTATTTGTCTTTCAGTATTACATTCTGCCTCTGCTGAAACAATAATAAAGCTGTTGTGAAGCACAAAGCTATGATTAATGATGAACAGCAAATGCTCATTAAAAGCAGTGAAGGATGAAATCTAAAGCAAACTGACTGTAATTGTTCTGCTTCACTATATTTCACTTTTACTAAATCTTCATTCTGTCTCAGGCATCAATTTCATTATTTTAGGGCTGGAAGTTATTATGTTTCGCATAATCAGCAATCAAATTAATCAGCTGTTTCATCTTCTTTACAACAAAAAGTCTTTAAAGGAAAGGAAACAGCCGTCAGTTATCTCAAGCTTGATGTGAGGCCTTCAAGTTGTTCATTGGTCTGACAAGCAATCCAAAGTATCAATCTAAATAGACAATGTAGTCAATGAAGAGTTCTTAAAACTAGGGATGCACAATATTTTATCAGCATGATATCAGTATCAGCAGATATTAGCTTAAAAAGTGAATTATCAGTTTTGCCAGATATGAACATTTCTGCTTATATTTACAACCAATACATAAAAAATCAGCCTATATTAGCTGTAGTTTTAGAGTTTTAGGCTGGACCAACACACCGACATCATCTTAAATTTTTTCTGTATTCATCATCATCATTCTTTATACTTTTAAGAATGTTTTAAGGACCTAAATGTGTTCAGTCTGGAACACTCATCATACATTTTACCATTTTATTGCAAAATGGATATACAGTTTACTTGCTGGAGAAGATTCTGCTCAAAAGATGCTCTCTGGGTTAGTCAAGCAGGTTCAAGGGAACCCATAGCTAGAAACCGCCATATGGATAGATACACTTATGGTAATGTGTATTGACTATAATAAAATTAGTTCAAAAGCAATTAATACATAGTAGCATGACTCTGAATATGAGGGTGTAACAAGCTTTATGCTATAAAAGGAGAAGGCTGGGGTGGAGGAGGTTTAGCTTTACCAGCAGCAGCAGTGTGGTGCATCAGCATTAATGCAAACAGGGATGAATCATAAGTTTGTCATATTCAAATACACTGCTGTGTTGAGAGAAAGGGCTGTGATTGGCTGTGGGAGCTGGGAGGCGATAAATGGATCAGCTGGGCATCAGCTGATCACAGCTGGGCATATGACTACTGTGTCCGGCATGAACTAATGCTTAGCTTCATTCAACTTGTTCATCCTCAAACTTTGAACTGTGTGTTTTAAGAACTGAAGTTTTGGGTCTGAACTGCATTTAAATATCATTATCCATATTGGTGTCGCCTAAAATCCATTTGTAAATATCTTCTTATCAGATATAAGCAAAAATCGAATATTGTGCACCCCTACTTCATACTGCCCATGACTTAATTAAAAGTATAAAACTTTAATATTTACCATAAAGAATCCTAAAGATGTAAAACTGTCAGAATTTAGGGCTAGATCTGAGAAATCTATGGCAAATATACCCCCCAAAAAAGAATGTACAGTATCAGAATAGTCAAAAACCGATTACTCTGACTATTTGACCCTGCAGAAGTTCAAGAAGTGCCTGCTTTTGCTACCCACAACAACAAAGCCACAAAGAAAGCCTTAGCATCTAAAAAAGGGAGATCCAAAAAAGGAAAATCATATCACCACTGATACAGCTAATGCAAGGAGAGAGGCAACTCCAAGTCCTGATCCAGGACCATAATTCATTTGACATGTCTGTTGAGGCTGTGCATGATAATGTGTGCTGCTACCTGCCAGAGCCTCTGCTGCACAGTGGAGCCATTCATCCACACTCGAGGCCTTGTTCAGGAGAGGAGCTTTACAATGTAAACACAGCAATGTGTTACAAAACATATCAGTGTTTGCTAAACATATGTCTTCTTCAGCCTTTTCAGTCTGGGTTTGGAAACACAAGGGGTTTCACTCAGCCCATGGAGAGACTCATTATGTGTTTAACCCAGCATAAATAAGGTTCATTTTGTTAGCTGCTTTTATCCTGTTTTTACACATTCCCTCAATTTTCTACGAGATGGTAGATTGTGACGATTGCATACCAACACAAATGTAAAACACAAGGTGTTTTAAAAGTCTTGACTCAACTGGGCACATTACATGTGTTACTTCAGTGGTTCTAAAATGGTGTGGCAAAGCACACTGTTGTGCCTTGAGCCAAGTCTGGGTGTGCCATGGATATTTGTACATGCTTACATCATCATCAAAACTACAACTAAAGATTCTTTAACAAGTATAAGAGGCTATTTTGCATAGATATGAATATATAATGGGCCTTGAGATTTTGGCTTGATCATAGGTGTGCCTTAAGCTAAAAAAGTTTATGATCCACTCAGTTACTTGATGTTACATGTCTTTCATCTGTTCATAAAAATATCATATAGGGTCTTTATTAAGGTCATCATAATACCAGTTTTAAAGGTCACATATTTTACCCTTTTAAGCCAAGTTTATTTTGCTCTCAGATTTCCCCAAAACATGCCTGTGAAGTTTGTTGCTGAAAAAACACTCCAGTTTTGGATTTTTGCATGTCTGAAACCCACTCTGTTTCAGCCCTGCTCAGAATGAGCTGTTTCTGTGTCTGTGGCTTTAAATTTTACTAATGTGTCTGACTTCGCCCCTGACCACACCCCTCTCAGGGAATGGATGTGGCACTCCTGATGTTACAGACACTTTTATCCAAAGTTAAGGACCTGACTGGGATTTGACCATCAGTCTCCCAGACAAAAGTCAGCAGGGCAACCCACTGAGCTATCCAGCATCTCAGCTAGCAGCTGAGAGGAAGATCAAGAGACGAGGGTGGAACTGTTTTCCAAGTGGAGTAACTCTCCACATGACATCATGAGGGGAAAATCTGAGAACGGCTTGTTTCAGCACACATTTTCTGAAAGGTGGAGAAAGAGAGGGGGGAAGGGAATGGATTTTTCTCATACTTGAGGAGATTGTGGACAGGCTAGGGCACATATTTTTGTTAGAAAAGTCTGAAAAAGGGATTTTTTGCATAATATGTCCCCTTTAAACTTCAATATGACTCTAAAATCAAACTATATCCACATCTGTTTGAATACCACGGAAACAATTACCAAGAGTTGCAAGAAAACTACTGAAATGTTGTTGATGTATTTGTGCAATTTAGAAAGTGATTGTTCTGGTTTAAAAAAAATCTGACTTTTTCCCTCTTTTTTCAAACTTGGTACTTTACTGTACTATGATGATTAAAAATAGGGGAATGCATTGTCTCAAGACATGCAATATAAAGTATCAGTATAATTTTTTGACAGTCTAAGACAGGGGTGTCAAACTCAAGGCCCGGGGTCCAAATCCGGTCCCCGGTACTGTTACAACCAGCCCACAAGGTCAAATCCTATTCTTATCATTACTGGCCCAAAAATATGAGGCCTGCAGATTTCCTGTCGGATAAAAATGTAAACTTAACCTTGATGATATGAAATATCCTTAAGTCCTGTATAAAAATAAAGAGTTAAAATAATTAGATCATAAAGAAATGTGGGAAAACAAATTCATTTGTGTTTTTATTTCAGATTTTCAATTTTGTATTGCACAATTATGATTTCAATTTATTATTTAGACTTTTATTTCATATTTTGACTATTTTCAATTTATTATTTTACTTTTTATATCATATTTTGAGCTTTTCAACTTATAAATTTTGACTTTTAATCTCATATTTTAAACTGTCAATTTATTTCACTTTTTATCTCATATTTAGACTTTTAGGTGCACCATTTTCCATTTTAAGTCATATTTTTGCCTTAAAACTTGATTGTGACTCTCTTTTTATATACATTTGCCTTTTAAAAGTCTTATTTTAACATCTAATTTCGTGTTTTGACCTTTTGAACAAATAAGTTTGACTTTTTATTTCAGATTTTGAGCCTTTTTAAATCTCAAAATCATTTATCATCATTGCTAACTTTTCCCCCCATAATTTGTTACTGGTGAAAAATGAGGTTGACAGTTAAATGTGGACCCTGTTAGGCCCTCAGGTCAGACCTTAATTCAGAATCTGGCCCTGCTGTGATTGAGTTTGACGCCCCTGGTCTAAGATGTAGATATCTCTTAGTATCCACTAGTTAACGATATGTTATGCCAACTTTATCTAAAAACTTGAAAAAACAGAGTTGGAAGCCTACATTTTAGCAGCAAGTGTCTTCTGATAATATCTCCACTTTTCACTTGTTTTTATGACACTTATATTGTTTGTTATTCAGAATTTTGTTTCCATACCTTATCAAAAACTGATAAAGTTCAGCTAGTCCAAAGTTTCCCTCATGCTAGCTTCTTTGAAAACAAGCCAAACCTCTATTTAGTTCTTCACCTGCCTTTCTTCTTTATCTCCTCACAATATGAATAACAGTCGCTAAAAGCATGGTCTTCCAAAAATGTCTGCTAATTAATTGCCTATCACATTGAGTCAATAAGTCATCAGTCAGTTTCATTGCTTTAATGAACATCCATTATAGTCTACAATGGCCCTGATTACCATAATAAGCTCAGGCCTTTTGTGTGAAGTTGCTGCTAGTTGATTTATAAGATGCTATATTTGAATCACGTCTTGACTGATAAGCTTGAAATGATATACCGTCACTTCCGCTAACTTTGCATGAGAGATGCAAGAAAAAAGAAGTGGCCTATAAACGAAACAGAGTCGTGATAAATTTAATTGTATCCCTTGAACTCTGAAAAATTGTTCTGTACTGGCTAAAGATGGTTTTGACGCCCTAACAGTGGCTGTGGGTGATGTGACCACAGGCCTCTGTGTTTGACCGTTGATGGTTGTTGATGAGATGTTTCATTAAAAATCGTTCGACCGTTATGAACAGCCGGTGAACTCACCTTTCGCTCAGCTCAGTGTGACACAGGAGTTGTCAGCCAACAAGAAGACTAGATAATCTGAACAAAATCTCTCAGGTCTTCATCCTGGTAGAGCAGGGGAAGTCGCTTCACTGCATGTTTGTATTGTTGCCCTGTTTTGTTGGATCTCGATAAGGGAAAAAAACGTCCTCTCCTCGCTGTTGCCTTCTGTGCTGCAACCGCGTATCAGGCACAGATGTGTAAATTATTGAAAGACTGTTTTCCTCTCTCGTCTGTTGTGAGATCGGTTACAAGAGTTTGTTGTAACCCGATGCCGCCTCCTCCTCCTACTCGTGAAAAAAGTTTCAAACTTGAGGGGGACCTGGAAATCAACAGATTGATGTTGGTGTGGGCCAATGAAGGAGCAACAAGGGGAGTGGACCAGCCCAATCAGGCCGAAAGAAAGGACCATTTACAGCCAGCACATTCCCTGCCCCCATTACGGTTTCCAGTAATTATCCTTGTCCAGCTCCCAGTCCTAGGGCTGAGAATTTCCCAAAGGAAATGGTGTTAGGGGAACAATGAACAGGAACTGTAGGGAGCAGCTTTTCTGTCATTAGCATAATGGTGTATTTGATGAAGTTAGGCTACACATTCAGGAAATCAATGTATTTTACTTACTATTTTAGAATTTATTTCAATATTTTATAATTTCTTTTCATAGATGCATGATATTTAATAAGTTATAAGAACAGAAGACGGGGATGTGTGGGGGATGGAATTTTTTAAGCGGATGTTTTTAGGACACAGGAAGTTTTTCCTCATCTGCGTAATGAGGACACAGGAACTCCCGAGGTCAAAACAGCCTTGTATTGTTATTTTACGCGGAGCTAATTTTACATTATTAGTTATTTAGTGAGGCGAAGAGTTTTAGTTCAGAAACTCAAGGTCTTATACCATCATTTTTCAGGAAATTGATGCAGTGTGCTCTAAAATAAGCATAAGAATATTCCCACCATATAAAAATATTTTCATCTTATGTATTTTTTTATTTCTTGTCTGAAATTTGGCTGTCCATCATAACACAACCAAAGACACCTGCAGCGTTGACGTTAAGCTGGCACGCCCTCTAGTGGTAAATTTGAATCATTGTGACAGCTGATAAGTTACTTTCCAATTTCTTGTGAAAAACAGGACGCATTATGTAAAACAAAAAAACATGAACACTTGTTACTCTGGTTAAATGAACTTTTTTGATTTTAACACTTTTAAAGTAAATTGGATAAATCAATTTCAAAACAATCTTACATCTAATGAATGAAAAATGAATCACATTAATGTAGGTATTCACACCCTTTGCAGCAACACTTGAAATTTAGCACAGGTTCCTCCCATTTCTCTGGATTTCTTTTGAGATGTCTCTACACATTTATCGGAGCCTACCTGTGGTAAACTAAATTGATTGGACCTGATTTTGAAAGACACACACCTCTCTTTAGAAGGCCTCACAACTTAAAGACCCTGTAAAGTGAAATCCAAAGTTTTTGTCTTAACACTCTGGAAATGTTGGAATCTGGTTGCTGTAAACATGTGAAAACTGAGATCTACATGAGACTGAATTCTGGATTTAAGCCATTTCATCTCTTTCCTGGCTTGGTTTCATGTGGGCGTGGCCAATATGTGGACTCATGATGTCATGAGCCCACAGACGAGAATGACCCCGCCCCTCTAACGCTACAATATTGTAGAAGGAAGCAGTCACCTGGATCAGGGACTTCTGGTTCATTTTGTGCAAAGGAATTCAGTCTTGTACTCTTGTACCATTTTATAATGTTCATATTTCATTGCAAAGTTATAGTTATGCATGTTTTGTTTATTGGTTCATGTTTTTAGGGGAAAATATTTTTCTAAGTATGACACCATGAGTGACGGGGTTAATGCTGCAGACTAAACGATTCCTGAGTGGGCGTGGTTTCAGCTCATTCAACAGACACGCCCACACCATCCTGGAGCAGATTTTACTTCATAACACAGTGATCTATCATACGACAAACCTAAATACAGATTTATTTTTACTTTACAGGGTCTTTAAAATGCATGTCAGAGCAAAATCCAAGCCATGAGGTAAAAGAAACTGCCTGCAGAGCTCAGAGACAGGATTGTTGCAAGGCACATATCTGGGGAAAGCTATAATATACTTCTGAATAGAAGAGCTGGTCATCTAGCCAAACTGAACAATTTAGGGAGAGGGGCCTTAGTAAGAGAGGTGACCAAGAACCTGATGGTCACTCTGAGTGAGCTCAAGAGATCCTGTGTGAAGATGGGACAAAGTTCCAGAAGGACAAACATCACTGCAGCCCTCCTACGATCTGGGCTTTATGGCAGAGTGGCTAGACAGAAGTCTCTCTCAATGCGCATGAAAGCCCACTTGGAGTTTGCAAAACACTTCACATGACAACCAAAGGGGTTTTATGTGTCCAATCAAGGTGCAGAAACATCTCAGCAAAGATCCAGGGAAATGGCAGAAACCTGAGCTAAATTTCAAGTGTTTTTGCAAAGGGTCTGAACACTTACATAGATCTGAAATTTTAATTTCTTATTTTTCTTAAATTTGCAAAAAATTCTTGATTCTGTTTTCTCTTCATCAAGATAGAAAAACTGAGTATAAAATCATGGAATTTTTTTTTCGACTGGAGCATCAAGCTATAACAGGACAAGACTGAGGGGGTCTGAATACTTTCCAAATGCACTGTAACTATGAGTTCTCTAATATTGGAGGACTAGGATATGTACTTTTATGTGACTAAAAAGTAGAGAAACTTCCCTTAATCTTATCCAGATTCCATAAACAGATGCTTTAAGCATGGCCCTTAATCTACAAGCATAGTTTTACCCCAAAGGTATGTTATTCGAAATATGACATTCAAAAACAAATCTTAATTTTACAAAACTGGTTTGTGGATGGTGCAAAGAAGCTTAAAGCAGATCTACTAAGCTCAGAATGAACTCAAGGAAACTGGAGTGTAAGCCAGTCATTAGAATGGGTGTTATGAGGTCCAGAGGACCAGACTAGCAAGGGAGAAATGTAAGAAGAAAGCTTCCCAGTAAGAGCTTTGTAAATGAACATATAATTACACAGGTCACATCTCTCAGAGAGCGACAACCATCCAACCTTATTGTAAAGGATGAGTGCTATAGGCATCATCTGTAATGAACCTAAGTGCAGAGTGGAAAACTGCATCATGGGGTTTTAAAGTTATAGCCGAGGCATGCCAATACGAAATATCACCGTAATCCAGAACTAAAAAAAAAACATCCTCACCCAGGGATTTTTCTACAATGCAGAGGAAAGCAAGATTTATTTCTAAAGAAAAAACCATTAAGACACACGATTTTTAAATGCAATCTTCTCACCAATCCAAAGGCCCAGATAATAATATGCTCTTACTCTTTCTATATTGGTACCACTGCCATTAGTAATTATGACTTTTAAGACTAATGAGTATACATTTTGTTTTCTCTGCATTCAGAAGTAACCTGTGTTTGCTCAGAGTAAATTCCAATCATAGAAGCAGCTCTGATGAGAACACACAGCAGACTGTACATTATCAGCAGTGTGATATAAAGTCATCTATGTAGAGATTAATGTTACAAATGGAAATGACTGACACAATATCATAAAATCATTAAATTACAGTTTTTAGTAATCTGTCAGGCTGTCTGTTGAGTGCTAAAACAGCCACTTGTTCTTTTTAAGTATTTAAAAATATCTGTAACTGAATTTCGTCGGTTGAACTGAAACTTGAGTAGTCAGAAAACACATTCAGAATTTCAGATATCTCCAATTCCATTTATCCAAGCACACAATTTTAACTATGAGAACTGCTTTTGTTGATACATTTATTGTAACTGTGGAAAATCAGCAAACCCTTTATATGATAAAATGGTTTCCTATTTTCCCAACAACAGATATTCAAAAATTACAGGATTCTTTGTTGCCATAATTGTCTTTGTAGATATCTTAATCTGAATTTAGGTAAAATGTCTAATGCAGATATTTTAATAGCTAAAATTTAATTTTGATACCTAAACTATGTAACTGATATCAGATTTTTATTGAATTGTTGACAATCTGCTATTCAAAAGTGACTATTGACAGCTGGATAGATATCTGAACTACGAGATTTTGCTGGGAAGAATTCTGATATCTATAACATTCAGCTTGGGTAGGGAGAATAATGTAGATGCCTACAATTAAAGTTGAGTATAAAAAGCATAGCAAAAGCAATGCAATGTTCTTATTGACCTTTTGGGTTTCTGAAATGACAGTTATGGATTGGAATGATGTAAATGTAGATAACCGAGAGGTCTGTCATTCATCCTTTATTATTCATTCCTTTATCTAGGCTATTACATCTATATTCAGACATATAAATGTAACATTGGCCAAATGCAATTTCTGCACTATGAATAATGTTTTTTTTCAATATCTTTAATCACAGTCATCAGCAGTGAAAATACAGTTTTAACAAGGACAAATGCTAATACGAATTTGTAAATAAGGATAATAGTGTGTCCTTTAAATGTTGACACAGCTCGCCTCTGACTCGTCCGTGTTTTTCCAGTGAACTCAACCTCCCACAATCCTCGGGAGAAAGCAGGAAGGTGACGTATTATTGCTACGTGTCAGGAAGCACTGTTGTCAACATGGCGGCCCAACAGGGTGATGTGGATGAGCTCTTCGATGTAAAAAATGCCTATTATATTGGCAGTTATCAACAGTGTATTAACGAGGCTCAGAAGGTGAAGGTAAGTATCAAACTGCATAGGTTTAATGAGTCAGTATACGGTTTTATCACAGCATTACCTCCTACATGAAGCTAACGATATCTTCAAGCAACTATGCTAAACATGTTAGCTACTATTTTGCAGTGAAAAGCTTAAATGCCATTTTTTCCCTTTACAGCCATCGACACCAGAAAAAGAGACCGAAAGGGACATGTTTTTGTACAGAGCCTACATTGCCCAGGTGAACTGAAAGCTTATTTGTTTTTTGAGCTCTGTTTGTTGTCATTAGCCGTCAGCTTTTGTGTATCCAAATCCATGATCGCCATGGTTATTTGGCTGAAAAAATGACTTACCTTTACCTGTTTGTTTCATGCAGAGGAAGTATGCTGTTGTTCTGGATGATATCAAGGGTAACTCTTCACCCGAGCTCCAGGCTGTCAGGATGTTTGCAGAGTATCTGTCCAGTGAAAATAAAAGGTACAGTGCTGTTTTTGACGTTTGAAAAGGGCATTGGGCTGAACCATATGTCATATGTCATTTACATGCACTGTGTTTCAATAGGCTACATGAACTCAGTACATCCACGAAAATAATGAGCAGAGGAATCTATGAGCCAGTCAAAAAACTCAGCAATGCAAGGAGAAGTAGTAAAGGAGTGGATTCTTTTCCTGACTATTATCATTACAGATCCATCAAAGTGACAGAATTTACTATCTATGCCTTAAGACCAGGGGTCTCAAACTCATATAGGGTAGGGGCCGGATTTGCTCCAACAAGATGTCCTGAGGGCCGCACAGTTTTTTTTTAGCAATATCAAAACGACCAACAACTGATAAATAGGCTGCTGTAATGTTCATAAAGAGAAATGATCCAATGTTAGATGCAGGTACCATTTAATGAGTGTTGCATGTTTGCACACTACAAGGTTACTTAGCTACTTTAGAAGGAGAATCTATTTGCAAGTAATCGAAACAGGTCAGGCAAAAATATGCTGACTTTTAACATATGACAATTTTTACAGATTTTATCATTTTTTAGAATCCACTGATGATGAATTTACAAGACTGGATTATTCATTATAAATATACATTCGCCATGTCTGTTCATAGCTATAACACAGCAACCTGTTCACAAAACCTGATCTGAGCCCTATTTCACCTGACCTGGGGATCAGTGCACACAGTCCAGACAGAGAGGGAGAGAGAAAGGAGGGAGAGAGAGGTGGGGGCGGAGGGAGGGGGAGAGAGAAAGACGGAGATTCATCACACTGTGCTGTTTACAGAGCTACAAACCCTCAACTGCTGAGTGAAAACTTGACTTGAAACACATGTATGAGCCCTGCAGTTGTTCTTCTGCATGTCTACTCTTATCTGAATCCCCTTGACATCCCTGCACACGTGATGAACTGGGGCATCTCCGTGCGTATCTTAGAGATGCGTCAAGACTAAACATGCCGACCTCTCATGTCATAGGACAGCCTGTGTCCAGATTAGGATTAACTGTTCAGTTATAAAGTATTGTTTTTATCATTATGAGGGGAATTTTTACCGGACCTTTGACAAGACCTGGAGTTAAATACCCCACAATATTTAAAAAAACCATGTCCTGTTTTAACATATGTGATCAAGACCACAATTTCACTTCTTGTTGACATATAATTAAATCGTATAGAATGAGTTGATATTAGTTTGGCATTACAGATTGTAATAATGAGAGATTAAATCAGTCGGGAGATTGAACTGAGTTGCTCACCAAAGCGAGATACGATGTCTGCGTTTGTGGCTGACTGACAATTACGCAGAGAAAACATTTGTCATACTGAGTACAGCTGTTTTAATCCCACTCAGGAGAAGAGGTTTGGTTTTACAAGGCAAAAACCTCCGGATGCTTTTATACTTATTTAAACTCCTATCCATATCTCTGACCCTTCCTGTCACATCAGTGAGCTGTGATCGCAGGTCCTCATGTCTGCGTCGTTTAAAGAATGAGCTGAGGAACAGCAGCAGAGACTCCCAGACCAGCAACCTGGTACTGCTGGCAATAAACTCAGACAGAACCCGAGCCCTGGAGCAAGCAAAACTCATTGATGCCTTTGCCCTCAACCGTAACAACTGGAGGATTGTTTTATTATGAAGACATCAAAAGAACGTGTTCCTTCTGCTGCAGTGTGTGAACTAAATGCGTTTGGGGATTAAAGCACCTATTTTGAATTCTTGTTCTTATCTCTTAATGCTTATTCATATAAAGGATATAATATGAATTGAGCCTTTTGTTGCTTTAAAGCTGCATTGTTGTTAATTGGCAGCAGAAGCTGGTGGATTTTTGTGACTGAGGCTGGAGTGTGTGTGCGTAAAAGGCGCGGGCCGCGCTAACACTACACTTTGATGTCAAGTGGGGGGGCCACAAAATATCATCCTGCGGGCCACAATTGGCCCGCGGGCAGCGAGTTTGAGACCCCTGCTTAAGACTATATATATATCACCAAACCTTAGACTTTGCAAGTTAAATATTGTCACTACAGGATATAACTTGAATGCCTTCTTTCAGATTGTGTTATGCACCTTATAAATACTAGTATTATGGTGCAAAGATTCTCTTGACTGTAATGGCCCTTTTTCCGTACAGGGATGCCATTGTTGCTGATCTGGATAAGAAGATGGCCAAGAGTGTAGATGCTGCCAACACCACCTTCCTCTTGATGGCTGCCTCCATCTACTACCATGAGATGAACACTGATGCAGCTCTCAGGACCTTACACCAAGGAGAAAGTCTAGAGTGGTAAGATAGGATTGATATTAAGCTTAAAAAGTCAGCATGATTTTGTGCAATTTCAAGTTAATTTATCTGCAAAGAAAACATATTATTTCTCTCTATGAGGATACTTCACTGTAACTTCATTTAAGATGGCTCAGTTTGTGTCATCCTTGTTCAATGCTGCAGAAACGTGACAATTTCAACAGATTTGTCAGTGCAGAATGAAAAAGTACCATCATATTCTATTAGTTGATTTGTTTTTTTAATTTGTTTATTGAGACTGCTTTTGGAGCTTGCTAGCTGTAAAAAAAGCCACTGTATCTTTGTATTTTCAGTGTTTTAATAGTTTTATGAAGTCCGATTTTATTATTAGGTTTAAGGGTTATTCATGAGATCATTTGGTTAAAGGTCCCCAGTTTCTCTTATAACTGTGGGACACAGATCATGCTAGCATGATTATTCAGAGTGTAGTCTGAAAAATATACTGAGCTTGGAGCTAGTAGGCTGTCAGGTACAGTTGAATATAGAAAAGCTAAGCCATATTTGCACAGAATTAGTATTAATCAAGAACTTCTAATACTTTGCAACAGTTGCAGTGGATTTCTCAAACTCATGCAAACCAACCATGCCTGTAATTAGTAAAGAAATACTTGATCATATTACCTAAGATACTTCGGTACAAACATACTCTAGGTCAGTGGTACTCAACCTTATTCTACCTTATTCTACCTTATTCTCAACCTTATTCTAGAGCCACATTGTCTAAAAAATACTTTAGCGAGCGCCACAACCTGGGATGTACGGTAGATAATAGATCAGTTAATCTGTAATTGAAATGAAATTAAACAGTGGATTTGTGGATAATTATGAGGTTAAATGGGATGTAAATGTCTGCATAGAGTCAGAAGAACCAATATGTCACTGTTAATGACCATATATTTATTTTATTTATCACTGACATCAGACTAAAACCTTGTATCTCAATTTGTCATGATTTTAATTTGTTTTTATAAATCATATTTATATCATTTTATAAATTATACATTTTTCATTCCCTGAAAAGTGGTCATTTTGGAGATACCAGTCTTTGGCCCAACACCAGCATTATGAAAGTTCCACCTGGCCTAAAGATTTTTTATGATATTAGAATGTGCTGAGTTTGAGCTATGAGATGCTTTTCAAAGAAAATGATGAATTAAGGTTGGATATTTGGGTATGTATATCTCACACTGGGGCCTTTACTGTAGTTCTGTGGCTTAATCACCTTAAAAAGATACTTTCTAATTTTTTTCCACTCATTATTAATTCTTTAGTTAAAGGGGGAGGGGCCTCATTTTGGTCTTTGCAAATGACTAAAACCAGCCCTGCCTCACACCTGCGGCTCTCCAGACACATCGGAACACCCTGCCTCATTTTGGGGCTTTGGTTTTATATTTCTGCTCTTTTGACAATATTTATGATCATTGGTGCATTAAAGATCAAATAAAACACCCAGGTTTGAACAACTTTCACTAGATATTAAATATTACGTTATCTCCACATGTGATCCGTGTGTGTTATAGACTACTTGTTGATGACGCTCATGGCACAATTGTCATAAGATATGGGTGTGAGAGAGCATCAGCAGGAAGTGACTGGAGAAAAAGTTAAAATGAGGAAATGGGAAGCTTCAATTTGAACACAAGACAGCAGACCTGAATGAATGAGCTTACGACACACCATCTGCGGACTTCCTCTGCTCTCTTCTCTTACACACACTCCTCCGTCGAGCGCATCCGACAGCAATAATATACGGATTTAAAATAATAAACTTTTAAATTTGGAATTAAAGCCTGTCTTCTTCGTGTGGGAAGTAGATTTATTGATGTGACCTACCATGAATCTTTACTGATGACAGTGTTTACCTTCATAAATGTTTTTAGTTCAAGTTTTTTTTTCCCGAGTAAGCCTTAAAAGAGCCGTAAATGGTCACTAAAGAGCAGCATGCGGCTCTAGAGCCGCGGGTTTAGGATCACTGCTCTAGGTCCTCTCACAATAGAATTCCAGTCTGAATTGATATCTCTGTCATTTGGTGTGGTAATTTTTTTGTTTGTTTTTTTGTGACCATTGGGGTTTGTTTGTTAACAACATAACTCAAAAAGTTATACAGATTTTGATGAAATTTTCAGGAAATGTCAGAAATGGCATAAGAAAGAACTGATTAGATTTTGGGAGTGATCCGGATCACCATCTGGATCCAGGAATATTTTTGAAGGATTCTTCACTATTGGGAGATCGGACTAATGGTGGAGGTCTGCGCTCTCCAAGTGCTTTTCTAATTTATGTCTGTATTCTTTCCCAACACATGTAAAAAAACCTGCCCGAATTGCATAACTCTCATTTTGAAATGTCAGTATTTAGGTATCAGAACAGCTGATCTGGGTGTGGATGGGGATGCAAATGGTGTTTTATGTGTTAGTATTTGTGTAGAAGTATAAAATTACATTTACATTAATTTGAACTTAATTTGTTGTCATTGTCCTTCAAAACCTTTTTTTTCTTTTTTAACAACTGCCATTGTATTAACAGACAGGCAATATCAACAACACAATTACATTTTCAGTGCCACACAAAGGCTGATGGGTCGCTGGGTTTATAACATTGCTTTTATGTTGACAACAACGGCATCAGGCTGACCAAATTTACTTGAACTTTTTTTTCAGTATGGCCATGAGCATTCAGGTTTTGCTGAGTCTTGATCGTGTTGACCTTGCAAGGTAAGACAAAACATAACAACGGCGGATGATTTTCTTTGGTTTGTTGTGTCATCATTGGGTAACACGTTATTTAAAGGGGTATACATAAGGCTGACATGGTACTGTCATAATTATGGCATGACACCTGTCATTCACATGAAGGAGGCTTTGTAAATGTCACATTGTTTGATACCTTTTTTGCTTCTTTGTACAGTAAGCTAAGGCTGTAGCTTGCTATCTTATGCCTAGCATAAAGACGGGAAACAACAGGGGAGAGTGGGATAAGATACAATTTTTACTTATGTGGCTCGCCAGGAAAAGAAAAAGCTGCAGGGCAACCGGACAGAGTGCATGGTACTCTGAAAACTTCCGCTCATGGAAGTGGTGTGTGTAAAAGTGGGTATGCTTTAAATTCATTGCATTAAAGGTGACATAATTGACTGACTGACACTTTGCATACTCAGTCTGTTATTTTCAGATACATGTTTTTGGATCCGTAATCCGAAAAAAATGTCACACACTTGAACCCTGCACAGTGAGTCTATTGCATTTTATCTGTGTTAATAGATAAAAATTTGTTCAATTGTTTTGTACTATGATGAAAATAAACAGTGAGGATGAGCCTGTGGTTCTGTAACTTACTGAAAATCACACTTGATACATCCATCCTGTCAGAGAGCTTCATATAGCACCAGCTTGTATGTCAGAGCTGTGCCGAGATGGAGAGCAACTTTTTTTTTTTCACTCTTTGTTAGGTGGCTGTGAGAACAAACTTTTGCCCTAATCTGTTATATTTCCATGGTTAAAATCCACACAATACATGGTCAAATCACATCATTGTTTAAAGTGAGGTTTTGGTTTGAAAGAGGGAGAGTGGAGGGGGATGAGCGAGTGATTGAGAAGGAAGCAGCAGACACTGTTTTGAATCATCAATCTCCCATCTAAATGACGTGGACTGATGCAGAAATTTGCATAAAAATCGAACCCCTTCCGAAAAAATAATTTCGGCTTCAGTGATCAAACATGATCAGACTGAACATTTTAACATCTGAAAAATGTGGGCGAAAAACAGACTCAAGGTGCAGAGGCCTTTAATACCAACATTCATAAACGTTCATAGTTCATAAAGCCTCCTTCACATGAATGTCAGGTGTTATGTGATGATTATGTCAGTCTTACCCCTTCAAATAAAGTGTTATCCATTTTTGATAATTAAAGGCTTGTGGGTAACATCCAGGTGTTCTGTTAATGTGTTTACTGATGTAATGCAACAACTAGCAAGTTCCCCGCTGTAATTTGTCTCTTTTTTAACTACAGTATAATTAGAGAATAAGGATGACTTAAAATAATTATGATAAAAGAAAAGGATATTATTGCAGTCTGTGATTGACAGGAAGGAGCTGAAGAAGATGCAGGAGCAGGATGAAGATGCTACACTGACCCAGCTGGCTACTGCCTGGGTTAATATTGCTGTGGTAAGGCCATTATTTAGCTATATTTGTTTTACATCACATTGGTGTATCAGTTGACAGAATAATTATTAAGAAACTCTATCATGAATAAATCTACACATAATTGGGGGAATGGCAGGGGTCTCATGTTGACCAGTTGTTTTCTGGTTGTCTATTATCTACCTCAAAGTAATTTTGTCATTGTCTGAACGTGAATTTAAAATGACTGTTGGGAAAGATAATGTGAAAATAATCTTTGTTGCAGTATAAAGCTTGCCTTACAAAGAACTTTAAGAGTTCCTCTCTTGAGAAGCAGCAGGCCCCCTGACACCAAAAAAAAAAGCAAAAATAAGTCATCTTGTACTTGTTGGCTTCTTGGCATGACTACAGCTGCAGAATAGACTTCTTTTTAACCTTTGTTTTCAATCTGCTTGTTGTCCCAGGGTGGGGAGAAGCTGCAGGATGCGTACTACATCTTCCAGGAGATGTCTGACAAGTACTCATCAACGCTGCTGCTTCTAAACGGGCAGGCAGCCTGTTACATGGCTCAGAACAAGTGGGAGGAGGCAGAGGGAGTGCTGCAGGAGGCACTTGATAAGGTGAGAGGATAAAAGTTTGTCTCTTTTCTTGATTGTATATGTCACACATTATGCCATTACTAGAGATGCACCAATAAAGTTATGGCCAATGCTGATGGGAATGTTTTTGTCATCACTTCTTTAGGTGTAACACTCCCACTATACATTTCTTCTCATGTTTGACTATGACAATAGGTCGGAGTTTGTCCAGCAGCTGAATTCTGCCTGATAGAGAAAACTCTTTTTAGCTTTAGAAGTTAGGTGTGCTTGTTGTTTGCATTAAATTGGTTTGACACAACACCTTAACACTGGCTAATATCTGTTTATGCCACATTATTTGCTGATGTTTTTCAACAGGTTAGATATCAATTAGATTGGTGCAGGCCTGTAAGAATACAATGAAATGTGGATGATAATAATAAGAAGAGACAAAGCAAAACTGAAGAAAAGAATAGTATTATATATTAATTAGGGCTTTCAAACAGTTATCAATCTTTAACATGATTAATCAGAATTTATGCAGTTATTTGTCCTTAATCACCACGTTTTAAATAACCATTATTTTTCCATTAATGCTGTTTTTGGTTTATTTTAGATTTTTCAACTGTCTTAAACTAAAAGTAATTAACTTCCTGTGCTGTTTGGATACAGGCCTGCTTTTATTAACTAAATAAATAAAAAGAAGAAGAGAGAGAGAAATATATATATATATATATGTGTGTGTGTGTGTGTGTGTGTTTGTTTTTTTTAGTGAAAAGAGATATTAAGGAGCAGTGGTGTACTTTTTGACATCATTGTGGCTGCAGGGAGACCCTGCAGTGGCTTAACTAAAGTGTGCTAAAAGGGACAATAAAGATGCAATTTATTGCGGTTAAAAAAAAGGTTAACTTATCATGGACCTTGATTAAATCCATTAATGTTGAGAGTCCTACTATTATAGCACACAAGAAAACAGTAAAACATTAACGCATTTAAAGTTAATAGAACACAAGAGAATAACATTGAAAGGTCTTGAAAAAAATGTAAATTAATGTGTGAATAAGAGATTTTAAAAGAAATCAAGAAAATAACATCTTAATACAAATACTGTACACAATTATTCAAACACTAAAATGTTATGAAGATGTTCTTTTTAAAAAAATATATATTTATTGAATTTTCAGCATTATCACAGCTTGTTATGGTAAAAGAGTAGATCAGTTGCAGTATCCATCTGTCAAATTCAATGGCAGGGCTTTTCACTGAGAGCTTATGTAAGGTCCAGTCTAAGAAACAGCCTGTCATTAAATGCACAGTGACAGACAACAAGAGAGAAGTTAAAATACTGTAGAGTATACGTGACAACATACAATCAAGGCACAAGAGCTATTGTGGCTAAAAATGTTTATTTTTGAAAACAAAGCACTAATTACACCACCTCAACTGTGCTCAGCTTTATGCCACTACTTTAAGATGAAAATATGCAGTATTTTAAAGCTTTTTCAAAGGCATGCTGATAGATGAAAGCTTGTATAAGGCCTAAAATTGTCTTTAAATATTCTTTATATACAGAGTCTACACTACAAATACTGCAGTCAGCGAATCCTTCTAGTTCTTCATTCAGGCCTCAGTGTTATGTTAAAGTTATTTACAGAGCCTGTCTGAACTGCTCACACTGTAGCAGCAGATGGCACCACTTACTCTATTGTTGTCCTGTTTGTACCTTGGCCTTAGCTAGAGGAGGTTTTTACAAATGTACACTATTTGTCCTTTTAAGTTTTAACAGTTTTTCCATCCATGGTTGTAATATGTGTTTTTGTTCTTTGACATAATTTTGAGCTCCTCACAGTTGATCATGAAATTTAAAAGCAGACCCACAGTTTAAACCGATTCCAAGATAACTTTCTGAAATGGCTCAAAACTTAACTAGTGATACCTTTAAGGTTAACTGAAGTGAAGCGTCATAGAAATATAGAACTTCTTTGTTCCATCCAAACAAGCTTTGCATTCCTGCTGAATGGGACAGGCTGTTCATTGATAACTTGATTGGAAAACCCAACACATAGTTTACTGGTTAAATAGTTACAAGTTGTTGGTTATTCAATCATGTTATCTTTCACTCAGCAGATAGAATAGGATTATAATGTCACTTTACCTATATGCCGGTGTTCATTTTCTGTGCTGACGAAGTGGAATAATGCTTTATTGGCAATTTTTGACAAATTAAATGAAAAGATAATCAAAAGGTATACAGTAACACAGACATATTTCTAATCACACACTTGAAGCAAATCTTATAATCCATATATAGAGGATATTGACATTTAAATTTAAGTATGTATGGCACCATGATCGTGTTATTGAGTTATTCATCACATGTATTTGACAACAATGCTCAATAAAAATCACTGTGTCGTGTTGTTTTATCTTTACCTTTGTGTTTTATTTGTTCTTTCTTTGTTATAATGACTGACTGCATCTTTACTCTCTCTGTCTTTCTCCCACTCTTATAGGACAGTAGCCACCCTGAGACGTTGATCAACCTCATAGTGCTTACTCAGCACCTGGGCAAAGCTCCTGAGGTGAGACTTTGGACTTCACGCTGTCAACGGAGTACCTGTCCTAACATTCATCAGTTTAGCAGCTTCTTAAGACAAACTCTTCCTCAGTCAAAACAGACTTGAAAAATCTTTTTTCCGCTAGTGCTCAGAGTCCAAGATGCTCTTCTCAGCAATTTTCAGTGTATTTGCTTTGATTAAAGCAGGCCAAAGCATTCAACCAAGCAATTTCTTGATTGCGTTAGTCCTCTATCATGAAAAGTGTCAGCTAAGCATTTCTTCTAGTTTAGTGCTGTGTATGTGTTATCCACTTATGAACCCAGAGTTCAAAAGGATAAAGACTATCTGTTTTACGTTTGATGGTATTGATAATAATGCAATAGAATGCTGACCATTGACACTCAGCATCATTAAAGAGTTTCAAAGTGTGATAACCACAGATTAGCACTTCCCACTCAAGGTTAAACGCAATTATGTGTGAAATTTTTGCAAACAAGCCTCTTGGTAGGTCATAGTGACTTTATACATACTTATTACAAGGAGAATATGTTGAAATATGGTGAATGATAAGTAGCGTTTTTAATCTGTAAATGGGGTATTTATCATTTTCTGAAAGCTCTTAAGGATAACCTAAACTACCATTAATACATTTGTGGATTTCAAAATTCAAAGCTGTGAAAAACATTTTTTTAATCTGTAAAAAAACATAATGTGCTGAGTAGTTATCTGGGGATGCATGAATGCTTTGGTTTATTATCGGTATTGGCCAGCATCTGCCTTGTACACAAACACTGGCCATCGGCCAAATGATGTGGCATGAACAGATATCAGTGACCAGTGTATATCTGTTGTGTCCAATCTGATTTATGCTGGCATCTGGCATATCCAGCTACTAAATCATGTAAGATGTTTTTAGAGTGCAAAAGAAGATATCAGTTAGACAAACTGTGTTCTGTTTTCATGGTCAAACATGAGAAAAAAATGCTGGCATACTAGGAGTCTTGCACTAAAAGAAGTGATAAAAAAACATCAGTATTGGCAGTGGTCTTGGCTAAATAGCTATGTTAAAAAGCAGCACCAGCCCAAATTTTCACAATCCATGCTTCTCTACATTTAACTACATTATAACAATCAGTTTGGGCCCACCTCCGTTATATTTGATTGTTGTTGGTTCTACAGAAAATCTACATCATCCTTAAACAGAGCATAACACTTGTATACATAGAAATGTGCAGACAACTACACTGTTGTTTCCTTGGTAGAAAATAGTCCATTAAGGCTCCTCATGAACAGGTTCGTTGTTGTTGACAGGCTTTCCAAGCTTTACTGTGTTTCAAATTTGTACAGTCCCTACCTCTAAAAAGGATATAGGTTCTGTGTCTACAAGGCTTTTTGTTTGTTATTTCCTGATGTTACTTTCTTACTATATGATCCCTTACATCTGTCCTCAGGTAACCAATCGCTACCTCTCTCAGCTGAAAGATGCTCACAGAGCCCATCCCTTCCTCAAAGACTATTTAGCCAAGGTAACTTTCTTGTGTCTGTTTTTTATACTTTTGTTTTCAGGGAAACCACCGACCTATGACCTGTGTTACTTGCGTTTTCTCAATCCACAGTCACTGTTGTGGACAAATGTTCACAGCCTTTGCTCTATCATAATTTGATTGCTCTGCTCAGTTGTTTTATTGTTCTGCAGAAGCAGGTGTCCTTGAATGAAGTCAAGTAGAATATTACACTTTGAATCTTTAGCCTTTGTCACACATCGTGTTGTAATTATGCTGAAGAGCAGATGTAAGTTAACATTTAAATGTTCAAACCGGGTTGTAGTGTTACCAAACAAAAGCATGTGATTTACAGCTGTTTCCATTGTTGGATGTTTGCTCGTGTTTAACCGTTTCCTCTGCTCTTTGTTTTGGTGCAGGAGAATGAGTTTGACAGACTAGTGATGCAGTATGCTCCCACTGCTACAGCATAAGACACCTACCCTTCAGTATAACACCATGAAGAGTCAACATTATCCTCTCTCCCAACCCCCATACCTGTGTTTGTTTTGATATTTTTACTTATAGGAAGTATGAACTGCTTTTTTTTTCAGAAAAGAAATGTCATCCTCTAAATGCAGATTATACATATGCCTTGCTGTATCCATTCTTTACAGATTTGCATTCAACATTAACACAACTGTTTAATAAAAACATTCCCTTTGAAATGATAATAAATGTGTTACACCTTGCTGTGTCTGAAGGGTGGTTTTGTGAGAGAAGAAGGGCTCTGTATGCAAAAGCGGTCAATTCCAAACAAATAACCATCAAACAATTTCATGGCGGTGTTTCTGACACATGAATACGAATTAAACTTGCAGGTCTACTTGTATAAAGCGCTGATTTGCACTGTCTCTTTAAATCATCCTTTTTAACCCTCAGCGGTTCAAGCAGAGGGTTCAAAAGGAAGATAGAGGCGTTAATTACGTCACGCCCCCTCGGTTTTTTTTTTTCTTCCTTTCGACACAAACGTACGCTGTCCTCTTTTTAACGTACCAGTTGAATCCTATTGAATGCAGAGCGCGACTTGTCAAAACGCAGCTTTGAACACGTTGGCCAGTCCAGAGCAGCAGCAGCAGCGGAGGAGAAGAAGAAGCGACGGCAGCCTCTCTACAGGATAAATTTTCCTTTTATTTATCCCCTTTTCTCTTCTCTGGAATAACTCGGCTTCGAATGAAATTTGCCGGTTCGCCAGGAGTCTGCTGTGGCGGCACACGGACGTTATATAAGGCGAATAACGGACAGAGATGAGCCTGCACGTACGTTACAGTATAGCGGCACAATAATCGCATGTGGCTGTCTGGGTTTGGCACTTCAAAAGGCGACGGAAACGCTGGACCCCACGCGGAATTCGTTCATTTATGTGTGCTACATCACGTTTTAGGCTAATTTATTCGTAGAGCTAGCTAGCTTGGACGCCGCTGCCAATGCTGGACCATACACTATTGTGTATGCGTATGATTGAACTTAGCTAGGCGGCTAACCAGGAGCGCTGCTGATGAGCCCGTGTGTGCGTAGTGGAATGATGAGCAGAAGAAACCTCCACCAAACAGGCGCTAATGGCTCCGATTAACCGTCCAAGCCCTCTTTAAATATTGGTTCATATGATTATTAAAGACAGACACATAGCCAATGTGTGTTTCAGCCCTGGTGGGCCCCGCTATCATTCATAAAACTATCCTTAAGGCGAAGAATGGGCCCATGTCTTAATTTGGACAACAAAGAATTAGGCTACTGAAGAGGTTAAGCTGGTTAGATAAGCTTGTTTTAGCGTTTTTAGGTGAGCTAGCAAGCTGGTTGGCGGATTAGTCACACAGTCTGGACAGTACAGCTCCTTGCACTCCCTTCACTTGGAGTATTATTTTGCACGTTTTTCTTCTCTGAGAGCCGCACCACAATGAGCAGTCACAGCGGGGACGCCGCGCCGGTGGATGTGGAGCCCATGCCGGGATACTTAGACCTCATCACCCGAGCCTCCACCGTTATGTTGGGCGCATGGAGAGACTGTAGCACATGCGGGCTAGAGCTCTCTAAACGGACTCTCCTGGATAACGCATACATTACACTGACCGAAATCGCCCTGTTCTTCTTTTGCGCCTTTTTGTGGACGCAGGTCAGACGGGGATTGACAGAAAGTCTGTTTAAGGTGGGTGACACACTCTCCCAAGTACACTGATCCCCCGGCTCCCCAAAGGTTATTTTATTAACGGCCTTAATTAACGGGTTTAGAGGATGATTCCTCTCATTAGAGCCACAGATCTGCGCTAGTGTGGCCTCCCAGACTCCCCTCCCTCCCTCCTTCCTTCCCTCAGGAGTTGTTGCTGAAGGCACAACATGCTCTGAGCTACAGAAACAGACTGGATGTGTGTTAAAGTATACTACATGTTATCAAATATTCGATCCAGTTGTTATGTACAGATACAGCAAGTAAACACAGCCTTATCTCCACTTGTGTTGGGCAAACATTGTATTGACTAGGTGAAACATAAAAAAAACACCAGATTGCAAAAGTCTGATAAGACTCTAAAATTAAAAATTAGTTGTCACTATATTATTGCATAAATACATTTAGTTCAACTCAATCACACATAGGGTCATTTTATTGCCCAGAATGTGAAGTTTGTATTTAAAAATTTGAAATCTTGCAAAGGATCCAGCTAGAAAAGTCCCCAATAAGACTAAAACCAGAAAACCCATCTTTGATCTGATTCCCTCCTGTTATCTGATACTAGATAACTGACAATATGGTGCTTAGTTGAACTTTGACTTTCTAGAAGGTTGAAGAAAACAATAAAAAATGATATTTTCTAATCCATATCTGAATAGGGCAAACCATTGTGAATAACTAAAAATGCTTTTCAGTTCAATCAATCTGTGACAATCAATGTAATTCTTGACCTTTTAGGTACTTTCAGGAACATAATTACAGGCTCATTTATCTTAATAATGTCAAATTACCAGTGATGAGGAATCCCCCTGGCTCTTTCTTTTTTTTCTTGCCTTCTGCTCCTCCTTGTTCACAATCCAAAATCTTAAACTCCTGCATTTGTCTTTAAATTACAAAAATGGTTAATTATGAAAGTAATCAAAATTTTCTGTATGGGCTTTGTAGTCAAATGCTTGAAAAATAAAGTCACATTAATTCTATTGTTTTGAATCCATGTTATAAATGCTCTGAACACTGCTTTAAAATGCAGAAATAAATTTTAGAATAGGTTACCCTAGTTTAAATACATGATGTCACTAGGTGAGGAAAATTATTGGTGCATGATTTTATAGCCTGGCCATTGTATTTACAAAAATGAGAATGTCACATCACGTAAATGCACATATGGAGTAGAAGCCCTTCTGTAGTCACCTGAGGATATGCACTTACAAAACTGAAGCATCTCTAAAAGCAGCACCACAACATTATTCCTACTCTAATAGAAAGAACAGGCACTCAAATACTCTGATAGACTGGCTCTATGCCCAGGTCTCCTGTATTCCCTTCACCCAACTGAGTCCTGAGTACCTCCACCCTAGCAGGGAGGGGCTCCTTCTCCACAGATATCCTGCATGTAGCTCATTATTCTGCCATGATTGCGGGTGGGGGTGGAGTGTCTCCACGTGGTGGATGCTCTGACGATGATGTGGTACACTGTAGTCCTGGGCCCCATGTTTGAAGCCAGATGTGGCCTGAGAATGCGAAGAATGAGGCCTGTTTTTCCCCTTACATCATGTTTGTGGGTCTCAGTGGGTTACTCTTATGGAACAGAATGGGATGGGCCCCATTTACAGCCTGAATACTTTAAAGGCTATGAAGGATAAGGTGGGATTTTTTTAACATTGGGTGAGGTAACAGTCAGTCAGCATCATTGCTAATTTAGTGCGTGCATAATATCACCTTTACTGTGCTTTCATCAGTGGTGAAGAGGATGGGTTCAGCGATAGGTCAGCCATGCTGAGCTAACACTATAAGATAATTGCTGTTATACATCACAAAAGAAGAGATGGGTTGTTAGATTAATACAACTGCATTATAAGAAGTGAGCACAGACTTGAACAAATGGGGAATGTTTTCTCACTGTTCAGTAAACCACAACGTATTTGCTGCTTTTAATCCGTGAATGTGTGGTTTTCTCAGTTGTAGTAGACGTTTTTAGCTGTGCTCTGATGGGTAGTAAAGTGGCTAAGCTGTCAAACAGTGTGAGCACAATAAATGGCAGCATACACAATTGTGAGCACACATACTTAATTAGGTTCAGAGCTCATTAAACCTCATGGACATTACATATTGGTATTGACATCAGGGAACAAAGCACTGTGTAATCTTACCCTGCTGTGGTCTTTTAAGGAAACTAATGATGTGTTTTGACATGAGAGGAGTGAATGTTTGTTTTAGTATACCATATACTATGAAAACGTCACTTATGGACCTCAAAGAATGGTGCACTGTAGGCATCAATGTATCCTTTAGTTATAGAGACTGACATTTGTTAGCCAAGTTTAGTTAGATTGATTACTTTAATTACTTTTTTATCTGTTCACAGGACCAGTCCCATAAAAGTTTAGGATACTGAGCGTTAGGGCTGCTCAATTAGTGCAAAAACTTAATCAGGATTATTTTGATAGCTACTGAGATCACAATGATACTTATGGACCGTAAACGTGACATTCTGAAGACTTTGAAAATCTAGCAAGAAATTAAGGTAAATAAGTGAAAAATATAAATATCTAAAAATATTTTTGAATATTGCCCAGAAACACCAAGTATTAGTTTATTATAAAATTCAATTAAGATGTGATTTGGAGATGCACAAAGTATAAAAATCAGGGCCGATACCTATACAGATGTTTGAAATGACAATTTAGCAGGCTGGAACAAGTGAGTCCTGTTAATAGTTATATTCAGAGGTGGAAAAAGTACGGACTAGTGTACGTAAGTAAAAGTTCAGTTATTCTGGTTAAAACTTACTTAAGTAAAAGGAAAATTACTGGTCTATAAATCTACTCAAGTAAAAGTAAAAAGTATTTAATTTATAATTTACTTTAAGTACTGAGTAGCTACTGAGGAATTGTGCAATGAAATATGGTCTTTCCTTTTTGGCAAGGACAACAAGAGAATAAATCTCCAACCAGGTTCAGGTAAAGTCACACCTCTATAATAAAGTAAAATACATAGCAAAATAGACAGTGTTAGTTATACTCATATAGTGAGAGTGCCTGGTTGTCTGTCTCTATATGTCAGCCCTGTGATTGACTGGCACCCAGTCCAGGGTGTACCCTGCCTCTCGCTCAGTGCCAGCGGGGATAGGCTTCAGCCCCTCCGCGACCCCCAACTGGATAAGTGGTATAGAAAATGGATGGATGGATAGAATTATACTCATATAGAGTTAAATTTAACACTCTGAAAGTGTCTATGGTAGTCCACACTACATATAGTTAAACTATACTTTTGAAAGTATTAGATATTTGATGATATGACAGAGCTGCAGTAACTTTTTAAAATCTGTGGCAAGTTGGGTCTCCTCTGGAAAGAACAAAGCAAAGCGTCAACCTCATTGCAAGGCAGTGCATACTAATGTATGTCCTTGAGGGGCACCTAAAGTCATAGGCAAGAATGGTAACTCGCTGTGTAACTTTACTCACGTGTCTCACATTAAGAACAACAATCCACCATAAACATGACCAGGGATCACTGTACCAACAGACAACATCTAAACATGAACAATCACATATGCACTCTGCCCAAGGGCATGATGGGTAACTCCACACATCCCCACAAATTTGAAATCGCAGTGGGCTAAGCATAGATCAGTTGACTTTTTACAGAGTTGAACTAATACTGGTAGATCAACACTGTCAAATAACTCCTGTACTCAAGACGATTACACTCAGAGTGGAGTCAAAATTACACTTTGGAAGTAAAATCATCTCTGAGATGTTTAACCCTGAGATATCAACACCCCACATTTTGTTATGTCCAACCGATGTTTTGGGATGTGATTAGTCATTTTCTCTCTATGTGCTACTGTGTACTCAAGAGAGGCAGAAAAAGTATGACAGTATTGTACTCAAGTAAAAGTTCAGTTACTTGGGTCACAACTTACTGAAGTTTAAAGGGGACATATTATGAAAAATCTAGGGCTAGAGTCAACCAAAGAAAAACTTGGTCAACTAAAATCGCACCCAGGCACTAACCAATCGATTGGTCGTTAAGGTACAAAAAAGAAAAGGTAAAAAAAAAAAAACAATTTAAAAAAATCACCTCATTGGGGACCAGTTTAATCCATACAGGTTCCTTACTGCACCTGCTCTGTACGAGAAGTTAACACTAACGTGAACTCTTTAGGGAGATTATAAAAGGAGATGACACCACCCAGCCTATTTGCCAACAGGTGAAAAAACTGACCGTGGGAGTTGATGCAGTGAGGGAGGGCAGAGCAGAGACATCCAGCAGCGCCACTTCAATACAAACAGCCTGCAACTTTGTGACGAGTTGATGTGTTGTTTCTGAGCGTTGGTGCTGTAAAATATCAGAAAATATCCCACTCTTTCTATGTATGTCAGCTGCGCACTACGCTTCTGCCCCCTGACCAGCGCCTTGGGGGGGCGGAGGGGACTCGCCGACCAGGGTGATCTTGGTCGAACAAAAGCTTTTCAACCAAATGACCTATCTAATGGAAGCTGTCAGCCCTACAACAATAACTTTTTCAGGCTTTTTTAACAAAAATATGTGCCCCTGGCCTGTCCATAGTCCCCCAAGTACTTGAAAATTCCATTCCCTTCCCCCCTTTCTTTCTCTACCTTTCAGAAAATGTGTGCTGAAACAAGCCGTTCTCAAATTTTCCCCTCATGATGTCATTTGGGAAATTAGCTCCGCCCTCAGGTTCGGTTGACCCTCCCCGCTTGGAAGAAAGTTCCATCCTCTGGAGTTCCTCTCCTGATCTTTCTCTCAACTGCCAGCTGAGATGCTGGATAGCTCAGTGGGTCACCCTGCTGACAGTGGTCTGGGAGATTGATGGTTCAAATCCCAGTCAGGTCCTTAACTTTGGATAAAAGCATCTGTAATCTTTTAATATTAAGAGTGCCACATCCATTTCCTGAGAGGGGTGTGGTCAGGGGCGGAGTCAGACAGATCAGGAACATTTAAAGCCACTGACACGGAACCAGCTCATTCTGAAAATGGCTGAAACAGAGTTGTTTTTAGACATGCAAAAACCCCATACTGGAGTGTTTTCTCAGCAACACACTTTATAGGCATGTTTTGGGGACCTCTGAGAGCAAAATAAGCTTGTCTTAAAAGGGTAAAATATGTCCCCTTTAAGTAAAAGTACTGATTATAAAATGTACTCAAAAATTACAGGTGTGTGAAAAAACTACTCAATTAAAGTATTCTGAGTAAATAACTAATAATGCTTCATAAAGTGAGTTATGGGGATTTATTAGATAAGCAAGACTACCAGAAGGATGCAATGAGGAGTCTGTCATGGATTAAACCAATTTTGAGATAAAGAGAAGGTTTTCTCTCTCTCTCTCACTTTTTTCATCTGCAGGGCCAATTGATTAGTTGGTGTGGGTGTAATTCCGGTTGACCAAGTTTTTCTGTGGTTTACTGCAGGCCAAGTTTTTCATGACTTTTTTTTTTTTTTGCCAAAATGCCAACATTGTGTCTCATTTTTGACCATGATAAAGGTTAAGAGTTTTCCAAACAGGTCATGTCTTCTGCCCAATAATCCATCTCTTCTCTGAATCAGCAATGAGTTGTGTTAAATACCAGCATTTAATTGTTAGGACAGAACAGATGATCATCTGGAACTGTTAATGGCCACATTATTTGCCGATGGCCTATGTTTGTCAAAAGAGCCAATACTGGCTGATTACGATGTTAACGGATGAATCTGTCCCTAATGTGCTAGTGCTCATCACACTGTGACCATTTTTTGTTTTATGTACCAAACACTGAGTTGATTGGTCTGTGAAATTTGTCCTCAGATTATCTAATTGAAAAAAGTCAGGAGTAGCTTTAGTCCAAATTTAAACGCTACATGCATAATCTGCTGGAGAATTGAGATAATATCTACACAAAGGATTTGATGGATAAAGATAATTAGTTTCCTGTTTTCTTTACTTACAGAACTCACGGTCATGTTTTTGAAGAGTAAAAGTTGACCCACTTAAAACTCTTAATTTACCACAGCCTCTATTTTCCACTGAGCACTCAGATTCCAAATATGAACATATTATTAGTGAACCTTTGTTATTTTAATGGTTTTTCCTCTCACATATGCTGATGTTGCACATCAGTGAGCATGCTGTTGGGTGAGTTAAAGCAAGTGTGAACATAGCAGTGCAAGTGTTTTTCTTTTGCTCTGTTGCTTTTGTGTAAGAGTGAAATCAGCACCTGTTTGGGTTAGATTAAACACAGCTTGTTGATAAGCCTCTTAAACTGTACCCTTACATACAGATGCATCAGAATCCCTCGACTTGTCTGTAACATTTTAAGTAAACAAAATATGCTCTTAAAGTTGAGCTTGAAGTTCATTTCAGGGAGCAGCAAGATGTTCAAATTCTGAAGAAAGTAAACTTAACTGTAGTCAAAGTGTCACGTGGCATGTGTGGTTGCTATCCTTCCTCTTTCTCTTTTAACCTCTCTGCACGACGACGATCCCTGCAGGATGTAAATGAGCTTTTATCTGGTGGTTTCTGAGTTGCATTTAAAAGCATGCTGTATTTATGAGCATGTGAGGTTTTAGATACGCCCATGTTTGCATACATTTTGTAAGTCAAAAGCAAAGCATGTGCCACTTCCTGATAAATTAGTGTAAACCCTCCATGGATTGTAGAGTAATGACTGGGGTAGAGCTAGAGGAAGGAAGAAGGGGAGAAGTGGGCAGAGGGGTTGTGTAGCTGGGGCCAAGTCTGCTGACTCAGCATGCAGTAGCCAGTCATTAACACGATTTCATACACACACCCAATCACATCAATATGCTTGTAAGAGAAAAATCTCACACCCAGATGCATCATCCATTTCGACACCCATAACAGCATGCGTTTTGAGGCAGATACATGCTTGCTGTTAAGTTGTGGTCAAAGCTTTCTAGTAGCAGCAGTTTATAACCACTCTCTTAAATGCCTCCCATAGCCCCACACACTCACAAATGCGCATGCACTGAGGAAGTCACTTGGGGAGGAAAGCAGCACTGTACTTGCCAGCTTCAGCCCTGTTGCAGAGCTTATCTCCCTGCATAGAGCAGCTGAGTAGCACCTCATCCATTGCTGTTGTTCTAAATGTGAAAGCAGCCTGAGGTTTGACAAGGTCCCCGGCCACAGATCCCAGATCACGTTCCACTAAGCCCCTGCTCATTGTTGTACATTAGCCGCAGTGAGACACCTGATACTGGATTTGTGGTGAAGGGGAAGTGCTATCCATTCAGCCAAAAGTGCCCACTCAGGTGAAACTTGCTTGTAATTTTGACACTGATTGTGTGCAGTTGTAATGGAGATTGATTTTTATGCTCTCCTCTCCTCTCCTCTCCTCTCGTGACTCAGCTACCTAAGTTGTCATCACAAAGCGCTTAAGCAAGCAGCACTTTCGCTATCACCTGTCACGTGATCTATTGCTTTGTATGCTTCAGCATGTCCTCCATCATAAATACACAGCACTTAATCTTTCAAAAAAATGTCAGTTCCCCACTCGTCACACACCAGTTTTGCTTCAGTCAATCGTTATTTGTCAAAGTGATGTTACAGTAATGTAAGTCCATTATATCTGACTACATTTACATACATTTACATAAACATATGCAGCATTTTGTTTTCTACGTTATGATAACCACATGACATACATTTTTTGCCATATGATATGAACATTTAAAGACCTTCTGGCTTCAAGCAATGCCACTATATTACACTATATTTCTGCAGATGTTGACAACCAACGTATCGGCTCTAAATATTGACCTGTATTGCACTGTATGTCAACTCTCAAAGTCTTTTACTTTGTACATCCTCATTCCTAAACTTTAAAGTTTGTTCCTTTGTTAAGTTTAAGGTCCAAACTTTATTTAATATATCAGTACTGTTATTTCTAACTGCTAAAAAGAATATGTAAATATTGGCATAACCATAGCGGCAAAAACCCAATATCAATCAACCCTTATCTTAACCTAATTTCAGTCGTGCTCAAAAGAGTAATGCATGACAGACAACAGCTCAGTCTGTCTGATCATCAGCATGTTTGCTCTGACACCTAACAGCAGCTAGCAACAAGCCAAACATCCCCCATTTGTGTCAGTGTAATTAATATGAAGCTCAGCAAAAAAAAATAAAATGTGTTTTCGCCTCTTCAAGTTGTGTGTAACAACAGCAACACACTGCAAGTGTGCTTGCTGCAGTGATTCATATTGTAATAATGGCTTAGAAAACTGCTTAGTTGATTTTTAGCTGATGACTTGCTTGTTTTAAGTCCCTCATGATTCAAAGTAGCGGGCTGTGTTGTTAAACCAGGTCAGATAAGCAGCTGTAAACATGGTTGCTCTGTATCGTCACCAGCACCTCAACAAAAGCTGAGTGAAATCAATGATTAACACACTATTTCTGACAAGTTCTTCACAATGAAAGTCTTTGGTTGTTATTTTGCTTGAGGACTTTTTTGTGAACATCCACTTCAGGAAATGTAGTGTTGTCAGTAGCAGTTTGACATATCTCAGCAGGAGAGAAATGAAACTAAATATTACAGCTGCAGTTATAAAGACACAAACACAGAGACTTATAAAAACATATTTATTTGATCTTATGCTCAGACATGAGTTGAGTATATCATCAAAGGCTTGTTTTAGGGGGAGAAGGGGGATATAATATCTGGATATACATTTGTGTTGTCTCTTTTAATTTTGTACTGCTGCAATATAATACTGTCACTGTAAATGGTAACGAAAATACTCTTATATAAAATTCAGGCCATAAATTTAAGCCCTGAGTGGACACTGGCAGAATTGCATTTGTTATGAATCCTCAATTGCTACATTTTTTAATAGCAAAGGTTGCTGCTTGGTTCCAACCTTTAATGCCTTCAGTCTCAAGCTGCCCACTTTAAATTTCCTACTGAAGTATGTTGTGGCATAATTAGTTTTAAAGGTAACTTTGATATAAATCTGCCTTTGAATTATTTAGACCTGTTATAAATATATATTTCAACCATTTTGTTACTTTATTGCATTTTATAATGTGACTGAAGAACCATGTAACAGCATCTGCAAATGTTGCAATTTGGAGGAAAGCGGAGCATCACTATAAAAAGACAATCAGACCTTTATTCCCTCAACATCTCTTTGAAACAGAATGTACAGAACATCTGACGTTAACTTTAGTATTTTGTAACAGTGGTTCTCAAATAGGCACACTGGTGTGCCTTGAGGCAAGTGTAGGTGTGCTGTGGGAATTTGAGCAACCGTATGTTATTACTACAGCTATACAACATCTTAGATTAATTTTACATAATTTAAGAGTGTATGGATATGGATATGGTGTGCCTCATGATATTGACTTGATCTCAGGTGTGCCTTGAGCAAAAACAGTTGCTTTTTAATGCCTTTCTCTAGGGATGTTCCGATACCATTTTTTCCATCCCGATACGATTCTGATACCAAGGTGTTGGGTATCGGCCGATACCGAGTATTGATCCGATACCAGTCTGAACTTTCTGAAATGACTGTTCAGACTAGCAAATTATTTTAGACCTATATTTGACTTAAAACAGCTCAACAAATAGAATCATAATGTACAGCATCTATGTGACATTAAAGTTGTTTTCCTGCTGATTATTGAGTTTTTCTGCAAAATATTAAAATAAAAATAATACAGGGGGCTGCAACACAGGCTCTCTCTATATCGCTCTTTTTTTAAAATACAAACTTTATTGCACTTTTCCAAATACAATATAAAACTTACAACTTGTATGTTAACAATTGTTGTATACAGATATGTACCCAATGTATACAGCTGTATAAATCAAGTGCATTGAAATCTATCTCTCCTTTCTACAATTTTGTGCAGCATCACATGGTTACGGAACAGCCTGTTATTTGCTGACAGACACTCACAAAGAGAAACAATATGGCAGTTAGCATTCGAGCTAGCAGTAATAAATTATCGTAATTTGATTAAAATGGATAAAAAGACGTTCAGTATCAGGTTTACTGGTGTGGATTTAATCATTCAAGTCCCCAAAAGACACACGAGTTCCAGGCTCGCTGAAAATGCCGCGGAAAGATTCAAAGGCATCAATAGCATCAAGAGGAAAAACAAGTAAGATGCAGCTGTTTATGGTTCGAAAGCTATTAACTTTTTGTAAACTGTGTCACTTCTCGTCTTGTACAACAGCGCGGGTCTGGAAGGCGTTTTAACGATCACATTCTGAGAAAAACTGTCACGTAGACAACGTTCTTTGCAGTTGCAACGGGTCCCTTGGTTGTTCTTTGCTGCCGCTGTGCCAAAAACGGAAGTCTGTTCATACAGTGGCAGCAAAGAAGAATTGATTTCTGGTTCATAGCGCTACCAGATTTTAGAATCTGAAAAGTGTTTTGGATTGTTGGTTAAATAATATATTAGATTGAAATGTGTTATGAAGTTTGAAATCACATTTTTTAAACAATAAATCTAAAAAAAATTATTAGCAGATTAACTTTATAAATCATTTCATTAGTTGAGTACATGAGAACGCAACCACTTGGGTTGTTAATAAATACTATTTAAAAAGGAAAAGATTGAAAAAGATTTAAACATAGACATTATCTAGACTGAGCTTTGAGTTGTTCTAGACACACAAAGCAGACAGCAGGTCTATAAATTATTCTGCTGGAGGTAGAAATGGGGGTGGCGGTGCACTCTTTAACACGGTGAATCATAGTCAGAGCAGCCATATGTAGCATCAGCTACAAAGCAGCATCATGAATCAGCTCTGTTTGCCGACTGTGACAGTCAGACTCTTTCTGGTCAGCTGGAATTTGCTGTGAGGCCTTGACCATTGCAGAGCTGCTGCGGCTGGCCTCTCGATCGTTTCCCTCCCTTCCTCTCTCTTTCTCTCTTTCTGTCTCGCTTACTTGCCTCCGGGTAGACACAGTGGACAGGCTGTCATTAGACAAGAACACACTGTCAGTGCAGGATTCACACTTGGCAGCTGTGTCTCTCCTTTCTATAACGGTGTGAGAGAGCGAGCGGTCAGAGGAAACCAAAGTTCATTTTTTTCTTGGCATGCCTTTCATGCCTTGTGTGCACTGTGTCCATGCCCACAGGGTGTTTATAATGTTTTGGATGTCTTTTAACTTAAGTTATGTGTATGATCTCAGAAGCATTATAGGATGCAGTTAGATCATTTTCACTCTCCCAGTTTTTTCTCACCCCGTTTGCAAAAGCTTTCAGTACATCCGCATGGACTCACAATCAGAATGGGTTCACTTTCCTCTGTTGAATTTGATGTGAATAGTTGCCTGTCCTTCCCCTCATTATCCCCCTCTCCCCTCAATTCATGTCTTTTCTTTTCTTTAGTATTGGCCTGCCTTCGCATGCCATCTTCTTGGTCTCTTCCTCACCCAACCCTTGGTTTTGGGTTTGCATAGCATCATACTGTAGCTAGTTAGCCCAGATGAGAATGTTGAGAGTGTTTGTTCCTCAGGGTAGATTCTCACATGTGGCAGTTTTTAAAGAAGTTGTTATAACAAAATGACTCCAGCCAACAAACAATTCACAGTGACTACCCTATTTAAAAGACATGATACTTTGGGAAGGAATGGTAGATCTCTTCATAAGATTATGACTCTTAACAACAGAAATCTCAACTCTGTAACTGTGTCAGTTTCAATGAATTCCTAATCTTTTGTTGTTTGTTTTTAGATCTTTTCCAAGATACATTTAAAGGCTTGAGCATACTGTTTAGTTTTTAAAAGTCTTAGAAAAGGTCAGCAATGAAAATAATTTTTATGTTATTAACTGCAATAACTTTAAGCTACATTGTAATCACAATATGAATTCGTGCAACAAACTCAAAACAAAGATAGATAGTCGTTTATTGTCATTGCATTGTAAAAATGCAACAAAATTACATTTGTCAGTCTCCTCTGTAGCACCAAACACAGTGGTCCAAGTGGTGGGCAGAAATCCGCAGCCTCATGTCATCCATCCTGCTGGCGAGGGAGCGGGCATCTGGGAGAAAGATTCTCAGTCTGACAGGTTTGTGTGGGGCTGCTCTTAGCCTAGCCTGCAGCCCGGCTTGTTTGCCCTGCTTTCGCCTTCTCGCACAGTGCCGTCGCTGCCTCCTCCCCACTGGCTGTAGGTGTTGTGCTGCTCCGCGTCCTCTTCCTGTCAGTCTCTGAGCGCCCCGTTCTCTGGATAATCTCCATCGGGAAAGATGTAAACTCCGTGGGCACGCTGTCAGTTCTGGTGTAAGTGTAGGGCTTTGTTCTGCTGCTAGTGATGGAGTGCCGGGCCGCTGCGTTCCTATGCGCCACCCCATGCTACCTCAATAGGTAGCATTTGGTAGTCTCCTGTTGATCAGGCAGTGTTCCGTTGCAGTTACTGGCAGTTGTTGTTAGCTTTTAAGCTAGCCAGGAGTTGTAGTTGAGACCGAGGTCTTCTTTTCACCTTTTTTAGGTTTTTCTTGATAGAAATTTCCCGTTCTTTCTCTCAAAGGTGTCCTGGACCATCCATCGTCTTTGTTTTCACAGGTTTCAACATATGTTGTCAACTTAATTGTGAAAAACACTACAAGTCCAAGATATAATTCAAGAGTGCATCTTTCTTGCTGCCAACTGCTCTGGTTGCCCGGCAACAAAGACTGACTGACAAAGACAAAGACTGCCTGAGATGTAGTTATGGGTTTGTTGTACACACCCTATCATTGAGCGCAAAACACTTCAATCAGGAGAGACAAGTTGATGAAGAGAGGGATATTTATGGAACATATTATATAATAATATGATGATGGATTGACAGAGGATCTTTGGCGCTTGGACTTGATGAGGAGATTTTGCGACTGATGAATGACTGGCTTGAGTGGCAGCAGGAAAAATACTCCCAAGGGGTCTGGACACTGGTGGAGGTGGTTGAAGACTTGTTTAGATCAGATGGAGAGTGAATTGATGGGTTATGATTGTGTGAATCACCAGCTGTGATGGGGAAATGGAGGTATGTGCAAAAATATGTACAACTACAGCATGAAGGAACTGGAGGCAGAAGAGAGTAGGCATATGATGATGGAGTAAAGCATGTTATTGGGGAGATGAGGTTAGCTGATGAGTTAGCTGATATTCCTATAGCAGACAAAGACAACAAGGAGTGTGAGTAAGCATGCAATGAAAAGGAGGAATAAAAAGTAGTCAAGCAAGAATGCAGAATTAAGTCTTCTTGAGTGAACTTACAGTATGCTAGAGTTTCATTTTGCATAAATTTGAAGCTCCAGGTACATGAGATGTACACTCCTGATCAAATTTTAAGACCAGTTAAAAAATTACAAGAATTTACATTTGCACTGTTGAAGCTTCAGAAGGTTCTAAGTAGAGCTTCAAAATGTGAAAAGAAGAAATGGGAATGAGACAAAAAAAATTGAGTAAGCAATTTATTGAAAACAACAAATAAACTGAAATATGCTGTTCATTAGCTGATCAAAAGTTTAAGACCATAGCTCAAAAAAACAGAAAACCCCCACAAAACAGAAATAAAAGTTTCAAAAAAGGACTCAGTAATGAGTAGCTCCACCGTTCTTGTTGATCACTTCAAAAATTTGTTCCTGCATGCTTGAGGTGAGGGTTTCCAGGAGGCTAGTGGGAACATTGTTCCAAGTGGGGAAGATGGCTTCATGTCTGGAACTGATTTTGTAAACTTCCCTTGCCATCCATCCCCAAATGTTCTCAACTGGATTTAGATCAGGGGAACAAGCAGGATGGTCCAAAAGAGTGACGTTATTCCCCTGGAAGAAGCCCTAGTCAGGCAGGCATTGTGAACTGCAGCGTTGTCCTGTTGAAAAAAACCAGTCATTACCACATAGATGAGGGTCCTCAGTCATGAGGGATGCCCGCTGCAATATCTCCGCATAGCCAGCCGCCGTTTGACACCCCTGCACAACCTGAAGCTCCATCGTTCCATTGAAGGAAAATGCACCCCAGATCATGATGGCGTCCCCTCCACTATGCCGTGTAGAAAACATCTCAAGTGGGATCTCCTTGTCACGCCAGTAATGTTGGAAGCCATCAGGACCATCAAGGTTAAATTTTTTTCTCATCAAGAATAAAACTTTCTTCCGCCTTTCAATGTCCCTTGTGTGGTGCTCCCTTGCCAAGTCCAAATGGGCAATTTTGTGGCATTGAAGGAGACGAGGCCTTTAAGGACGTTTTTTGTTGTTGTTTTAAGCCCTTCCCTTGCAGATGCCGTCTCATGGTTATTAGGCTGCAGTCTGCACCAGTAAGGGCCTTAATTTTGGTCGAGGATTGTCCTATGTCTTGACAGACAGCCAATCAGATCCTCCAGCTCAGCGCGGGGGAAATTTTTTTGGGTCTACCACTTGAATTTTTTGTTCCATAACCCTCAGGATCTTTTAAGAAATTCAAAATGACTGTCATACTACGTCCAACCTCAGCAGCAATGGCGTGTTGCGGGAGGCCTTGCTTATGCAGCTCAACTCGTGTTGAACACCACACACTATAAGAACAATGTGGTCAAATCTATCATCAAATGTTGCCCTGTGTGAGGTCTCACAAAAATCAGTTAAGATATGATTACAGAGGCTTAGTGTTGAAAGAAACTATCACAAACGCTGTTTGGAACACTCTAGACCAGAAAAAAAAACTATCTTTATGGAGAAAGATGAAGAAGGGAAAGATAGTGTGTGGATAGTGACAATGAATAAAATAAATTTATAATTACATCACCATTTATAATGGCAACACAGTGTGGGGAGTATAAGCAGTAACAGATCATTATGGAAATAGACTGATCATTCTGATTATTATAGCAGTTGACAAGCAGCTCCAATCCTCACTTTAACATCTATAATAATGATAATGGACATAAGACTGATATTTGTAGTTGTAGTAGATTAAGGTGAGTTCCCATCAGCAGGCTGTCCACACCAGCGACCCACAGCTACTTACAAGTAATAGGAGCTCAGCTTATCACAGTGTTGCACTTAAACTAAACTGTGACGCTTATTCAGGGACCTGAAAACCTGTTTATTTGAGGTCAAAAACTTATATTACTTATTCTTATTGGAAAAGTAAGTATTTTAATGAACCAGTGAATCAACGTTTACACTGCAATGCCACGATTTAAGAACAAACTCTAATCACTGAACCCTGAAATCAGTAACCAGAACTTGCATACTGCAGCGTGTGGGCAGCTGCAGCTTGAAGTGTATCATTGCACTTCATATTTGTTTTTTACTTTTCAACCCTTGTGTGCACACTCATAAACAAAGTATGAGTCAACATCATTTCAGCCACTTAGATTTTTACAGAAAACAGTTGCATGATCAGGATTTATTAATTAGAGAGTTATTTATTTTCCACTAAAGGCCTAAAGGAAAAACAGCAGAGAATAACAAAATATATATTTCAACATCTCTGGCAGTAAATATTGCTGTCTGTCTTTGAGTGTGAGCACATTTAAGTGTTTGGAACTAGCTTTAGATTTTCAGTGGGTGGATAATTATGGTGAGCTATTAAACTGCCGCCTGTTGATGCATACCTAAATTGGCCTGTTGAACACACGCACACTGACACACTCTTAAACGGATACACAGTTTTCATCATCTCTGTGTTGCCAGAGGGCATTGCTAGTGCATAATGAATGACAGCCATATGTCTGCTGGCTGTCAGCTTGGACAGAGAGCAGCTTGAGTGAATATTTTACCCTTTACTTTGGCTCTATTTTTGCATCTTTCACTCTCTTCCTAATGCTTTAACAGCAGAAATATTAGTCTTGTGCATGCATACTGTACGTGCAGTGTAACAGCAATGATAATCATCAGACACTTATACGAACCATATGACCACACATCACAAGGTTGATTTTCCTCGCTCACAGCAAAATGAAGTCAATGTACAGCTGGTCATCAGACAAAGATCTTGCTGTGTGCTACATGTTCTCTTATGCTTGGGTCAGCCCTGTAGAAAATTTCTGTTATGCGTGTAGAACATGCATGAGGTAGCAAAGTTCTGTTTGACCCAATAGAAAGAACAAATATGCAGTCCTAAGCCAAAATGTAAAAGCGTGATTGAATAAATTATTTTAATCAATAGGAGAAAGTTTAGCTGTAAGCCAAAAAAAGTAACTAAAAACAGGAAGTTCATTATTTGAAGGTGAAGACAGTGAGTTGAAAATGCAGTCTGTCCTTGTGTAATACTCATGAAGACATCAATTTTCAATCTAAGGTGGGTGAGCTTTTGTACACATGACTATACTCCTTTTTAAAAAGGTACACACAGTGAAGAAAATTGCTCTTCTTCTGTGTTCATTAGGTGGAACAATGCGTCAATACAACAATATATCATCATCTAGACTGGAATGAACTATAATATTGCTGATGCCAGATTAATATTTTAGCTAAAAATGGGCCTCTAAACAGATTTCTCAGCCAACTTGACTCACTTATTCATGAATCCTCAGTGTTACTCAGGATATGAATGAGGTCAACATGAATAGATGTTAACTGGCCAAAGAAGAAGATGACAGTAGGATAAAAAAAGAAGAAGAGGATGTATTAATAATGTTGGACAGCAGTAACACGAAGTTAAGCATGTCAAGATGTGAAACTGAAGAAAAGAAAACTAAGGTGGCTTTCACTAGGGGCCTGGTCCCGGATCCGAGTGCACTTGAGGCCACAGTCCGGTTCGTTTGGGTAGTGTGAATGCATGAACGAATCTTCTTTTTGGTGACACTGTCACAAGGTTGGCGTGACTCCTTCTTGAGTCTGGCTCCAAATCCGCTCTGAGTTCCTCCAACAGCTCCAAAATGGCAAGGCTGGATAGGCGATATATTTTAATGAATGTTTCCTCATTCATTCAAAAAATGTTCACACGGGGTAAAAAATGCGTTCTCTGCATCTTCTTTCATCGTTCGATGTCTCCTTCTTCATATAGATGCAGTTTCTGTGAGCAAAATTGCTTTCAGGTTTGATAAATCGCTCTGTGTGTGTGCTAAAATAGTATATTTACATTTTTCTCCTCCCAGTACATGCACAATTGCATGTAAAGGCCACATATTGTATATTCATTGCAGCAAACGTACTAACTGGATGCAGATGCGCTATTTTGCACCTTTGAAAGACGCAACCCCTAGTGCGCACGTTAGTAAATCAGTTTGTACACTCTTTTGCGTGTGCAATGAGTTTGCACACGTTTTTATACATGCAAACCTTTAGTAGATCTGGCCCTTGGTGTTATTGCAATTAAGTTTGAGAGAAAATCTAGATTTCTTTTTCAAAGTCTTGATTATCAAAAAACAGGATTTATCCATGAAATTGATTAATCACATAATATATATGTATTATATAACTGTCTTTCAGTCACTTTTGGCAGAATTGCTGTATGATATTATCAGTATCTTGCATGTCATATGTAAGGGTTAATACCTGACGAGGTGTCCAATTATCAGGGATTAATGGACAATGTGGAGGCCTCCGCGAAGTCCATTAATCCCTGATAATTGGACACCTCGAAGGGCATTAACCCGTTTATACCATGGTCACTTGCCAACAAAAATAATTAATAAAACTAATAGTGTATAATTTCATACATTTTGTGATCAAAATAGAAAGTTTTACTAAAACAACAATTTCTGTCCCCTAGCAACGCCTGAGGGCTTGACTGATAACTAGAATAGCCATTCCAATCCTATAACGTTCTTAGGGAATGTAAACATAGTTCAGTACTCCAGTGAATAGGGCGTGCCATAGATACGAAGTCACAACAGCGCAAAAAACACTAGTCCGCTCAGCGCACTTTCTGAACGGATTTATCAATGAAAAGACATGAAGACGAGTGAGACTGAGAGTCTGGAACAGTGTAGGCTAATGATTTTTGACTGGAACTACTTGTGAAGTTTGAATGGTGTCCATGTATCAGAAGTTAATGGACATCAAAGGAATAGCCAATCAGAACTGAGTATTCACCAAGACCATGGTATAACATGAGTTACTCTGCTAGCCCCAACTATAATATTTACAGTACAGTGCTTCTGTCATGGTAGTGCGATTGAATATTATATTAGTCTTATTATTTAAAAGTTCTTTACTGTAAAAGCCATGATTATTTGCTTAGAGCATACATGGGGCCGGTGCCTCTGCTGCAGGTGCACATGCACTCTGTCTCTATTTATCTGTCACGCATACACACACACAAAAAAAACATTAAAAGCATATCACGTTCATGCTCCCACACAGAAAACAGAATGGTCTTAAACCCATCCCTCATTTGAATATGTTACATGTTTTTATGCATGTAACAGGAACTGAAACTATTATATGTTTAACTTGGACTCAGCAGGCTGCTTGCCAGAAAAGCCAAATAGAGCCATGCAGGGTTTATGAGGGCTGCATCAGCAATTTATTAATAAGTTGCTCTACAATACGCTTCCTTGTTTGGTGGATGTATTGTGAAATAGTTCAAATCATAAAATTCACTGGATATGTTGGTTTCCTGTGTAATGAAAAAACATAAAAAGGACTTGCACGTTAGTGAAAGGGTGCTGAATTCCATAAAAGTTGGCAGAAAGAAGACAAAGTGGTCCACACACAAGAAGCTCAAGTATTTATTTGCAAAAACATTTGATACAGGAGCTTCCTGGTGTGTGCACTACTTTGTTTTCTTTTTACCTATGAAAAATAAACATCAAGCTTTGAATTGTGGCTACATCTTCCACAAGTCATTGTGAGGCAGGGAGCCTAACATTTTATTCACATGCAACTCAGTCATAAATTATGGTAATTTTATCTCTCATGCTTGAAGGTAAGAGATCATTCAGTCACGTACTTGGTTGCAAATTAGTTTGCTCAGCGACAATGGAGCCTCCGGTTGTCATGTGTTTTTAATCAAATCAAGTTCAAATACTTGACCTGCCTCAGTCCAGCATCAGTGTTACAGTGGTGTTGAACTGGCCATCTGGAGAAATTTGACATCTCCTGGTGGGCTGGCAGTTAAACAATACCCATATGGAGAGATGAAAAACATAACATGCTGTGTGTGGTTCACTTTATCAAGATGTGAAGTACAGTACATTCATTATGTGATGTGACTTTTGTTTGAATTTTATAAAAAACTGTCTAGGAAATCCAAATTGTGCTAAAGGAATTGTATCTTAAATTCATGAAACTATCACTGTAGAGCATATACAATTCAATTGACAAATGACTTACTCAAATGGAGTAAAGTGCATCAGTTTTAATTAGCAGTCAGACATCTATTCCCTTTAAATGAAATGGAAAGCTGAGTAAGAACAAACAGTATAGAACAGTTTAAAAAATGGGATCTGGATATATATATATATATATATATATATATATATATATATATATATATGATATTATGTGGTTAGGATTGTCATGGTGCTAGAATTTTCAAATTAGCTATGAATCTAGTAAACCAGTAGTATCCATACATGTTTTCAACGCCCAGTCAGGAATTAGAAAATAACAAAGAACAGGAATAACAGATAATTCCCTGTTTCCAGTCATCAGAAATTACAAACAAATTGATGTTTACTTAGACAAAATGGAGAAGAAGAAGGATGTAATAATCTCCGGAACAAGACCAAAGAGCCACACTGTATGCTTTTCTTGGTGGAGTAGGTTTAGGTTTACCTGTTCAGCTACCTTTATTTCTGGAACTGCACTCGTCTACTCCCTTTTTTTGTCTTGTTGCCCTCATTGGCCTGTCATGAATGTGACGGACAGAACATTTGTCCAAGACAGATAAGTCCAAGAACACTTGTCTTCTGAGAATATTTTTAAAAGAACATTCTCTATGAGAGCTTTCCCAGATGAATGTGAAATATATCCATGAAATGGATTTATAAAACAGTATACCGTATCTGGTGTTTCAGGTTATCAGAGTTCAGCAGTTAATACTGATTATTTAAGACAGAAGTAGGAACAAGGCCTTCATATAGAAATCCAGCGAGAAAGTATGTATTTTTATTTGTAGGAAAATTAACAAGTGCTCTCAGAATTTAAGACAGAAAATATCACTTTTTAAATAATCCACAGGGTTTATTGTACTCTGGAGAAACAATAAAATGAACAATGAGATTACATTTCTATGTTGGTGTTTTAAGACACATAAAAGTACTTTCTTTCCATATACGTATGAAACCTACCCACAGCATTTTGGACCTCTGTTTTCAAGTTGAAATTGTTTACATGCCTCTTTCCCCTTTAACCCAGTTTTTTTCTTCTGGGAACAAATATGTTAGATAAGTGGAATAAATGTAAATGCAGGTACTTTTGTTTTACCTTACTAGCAGTGAGGAAGTACATATCTTTTAACTGAAAGGTATCAAAAGCCCCAGCAATAATCCACTGGTGGCATGAATTCGCAATCTGCTTTGTCTTGGACAATATTTTAACAGGGATAAAGGGGGAACTTCAGACTTTGTCAATTTCATATTGATTTATGATTTAAAACCTCCTTATACCAGTGTTAGAGATTATGACAACAATGAGATCTAAAGGCATTAATCTTGCTGTGTTTTTTTGCTTGTCCATGCTGATATGTCTGGTTTTGTTTTGTTTTGTTCATCCTGGTCTGGCTTTGTGAAGTTGTTGGGATTTTTGTGTAGGGGACATGAGTATGGGAAATGAGATTCAAGTATGTTTTTTGTTTGCATGTTATTTGCAAAATATCTATAAAAAAAAGGCAAGCCAACTCTTGCATACTGTCTGAATTGCATATATTCATTGGCAATGTTTAAATAAGTTCTTGTAGAAAAACTGTGTTAACTCATTTGTGCAATCAGTGCAGTTTTCAGCAGTTTGATTGATTTATTTCTATTATATTTAACTATCTTATGAAATGAAGTAATTTTTTTTTAATCTTTGGCCCTACTTTTTGATAATATCAGTCATTTAAAATAATGGGGATTGCAAGTGTTAAAGCTTGTCTCTCAGGCAAGCATTAATGCTTGTTTCTGTTTTCAGTACCAGTAAATATTTTCCATGTGCTCACTGGACCTCATCAAGTGTACCAACCTGCTGCTGTATTATGTTTTAATAAGAACCAGATTTTAACCCTCAGTGTTTGTTGGGATGAGTGCAGTCTTTTCTGATTGTGTGTGTGCCTGTGCTCCCAGTTTTATTCTTCACCATGTCACTCACTACTCCTCAGTCATGGTGAGCTGATGGATAAGACACGCTCACAGAGTGTCTGTCATCTGTAGTCTGTTTCTTCTTAATGAGGCATGTACCATTTAACGGCTGACTCATCTCAGTATGCTTTCACTTAGTAGGCAGACAGGAAATGTGTGTAAGCAAGGTCATGACTGAAAATGCTCCCATTACCCAACATTACTACCCGGAAGGGGTTAGCATGGGGGACGGGGGGTGATGAGCCATACTATCACACTGTTCACATTACAGGAAACAGGAAGAGGGAGAGAGCGAGACATGATGGGGGTTATGACATGGATTAAGTACCTGTGCTAAAATTCAATCAATAATGGTACGATAATGTAGGGTACAACTTAACCATTCCCTACACTTTGGTACTTTCTGAAGTGACTTCAAAGCCATACTTTTTTTTTTCACTTTTAATTACTTGTTTCTAAAACTGCCTTCCTTTTATCTGATCTGCTTTCTTAATTTGTGTTTAACACTGTGATGATGATGCCTGTAGCTGTTGAAAATTAAAATCATCACATTAAAATCCTTTTTCTTTTGCAATAACCACTTGAAAGCCTTTGATGAATGATACTTTACAAAGAAGGCTTATTTGAGTCCTCTGATCCAGCAATATAACAAGAACGGTGATCATTTACAGCTGCTCACGCCTGTATGAGAAATATTTCAAAATGTGGTGTGACTCATACAGTGAGCTTCATTTTCCTTACTGTCTAGCAACAGAGATACAACCATTAAAGAAAAGTGGCACTTCTGTGGGGGAAACCAACACCACTATGTACAAGATATTCCAAGTATATGAATTAAGTTCCACATCAACAGAATTTGATAAATAATATCAAAAATGAGTGGTTGAAGAATTGACTGATCTCAGTGTAAACTATAAAATGAAAATAATGGCAGGAGAGATCCATTGGTTAGGGTACAAAGAACCATACAGCTCCCTAGAGACATCTAATAAACATGGAACACAACGTCTGGATGAATTAGGGAAGAGAAACAAAAAACAGCTTAAACTATTGCAGTGTGTGCTGTTGAATTCTAAGCAGTTACCGTCTGTGCCTTTTCACAGTGTTTTTTCTGTCAGCGGCTCTTTTCAACACGGAACCAATGCAGTACAGCCTTTTCAGTACTCAGTGTCAAAGGTGCAATAATGCTCTTTGAACGTGCTTGTCTATGTCACTGCTTCCTTACCAACTAATAAAAATCACTAAGGGGGGGACTGAAATTAACTTCAGGGCCTGAATTTCACAGCAAGATTACGAGAATTGCGCACAAAATATTAAGTTCCTGCAAGTCTCGCTCTCATAACTTGAATATCCCACGAGAAATTAAAGCTTTTTTTTTTTTTTTTTACAGTGCCCTCGTATGTTTTATCATAAATGGAAATGATTATAGGTTGCAGCGGATGGGCAGCACCATGTAGGTTTGGATCATAAGAACATCAGCTTGCTTTCTTTCTCTTGCCTCATGAAAAAACGTACATCCATTTAGTCAGGTGTGATAGGGGGTTACTATGCGTCAATGTAGCATCTCTAAAAAAGAGCTGGAAGCCTGCCAGTGCATGGCCTATCCAGGTAGGATGTAGTTGCAGACATTAGATCCCCTTTCGGGATTGAGAAAATCATCTGTAATCTCTCCTTTTCCTCTCTCTGCACTCATTTGCATACGTGTAGTACCACACACTCTGCACCCTGAAATGTTGCAATTATTTTGGTAGGTTTTACATCATGGACAAGGCTTGTCTTTGAGTGGGCCATGGGCCCATGAGAAAAATTTCACGTAATGTAAATAAATGACTTTATCAGACATATTTCTGCTGAGAAATGTTTAAAGATCACACAGACAGGTGTGAGAGAAGGGAGGAGAGCAGGTGGTACAAGCTGAGGTAGATGTGTTCGGGATGGGGGGTTGAACTGAAGGTGAACACTGAGCAGATCAAAGTTGTTCTGAAAAAAAAAAACAAAACACAATTCAGAACAAGGAACAATTGATAAATCTAAAGAAATAAGTATCTGAGCATAGAATGCTGTAATAATAATGCTGTTGTATGGATGTGATATAATGTTATACAAATAATCTTACCCATTATTATCTGAATAATGAAGCCTACTTCTTAGATGCTTGATACCAAATTACCTTTTTAATTGTATGTTTATGTTTGTATGGGAAAGTGCCTACATAAATAACCAAGGTAGTCTTAAACCTAATATTGATATATAAAACAATAAAAGACTCTAATGATAATGGTGCCAGTCATGTTAATCAGGCATTAGAAACTGAAATTAAGAGGTGATAAGGTTTCATTTACGGTGCTTGAGAAAATGGAGTTGGAGGTCAAACTCAAACTGAGACATCAAAAATTAGTGTCAGAAACCTCCAGTTTTTGTTAGTGTTAGTGACCCCTACAAACAAAAAAGTGCATCTGTGTGCAAATGCCCTGCATTTACACGCTGTTTGTGCATAAGTAGTGATTTCAAACTGAGTGAAAAGTGTCCTAAACGTTTCTGATTATTGATACTCAATCATATAACTCGCTTTGGATCCTTTCTTTTAAAATTGGTTAGTAAAGCAGAAGTAATCAGTATACTTTTGATGGCTTTGTTTGCTTTTAAAAGTCAAATAGAGGCATCAACATTATTTAAGTCTGTTTTTCTTATGAAAATATAAAACTCATCCAGGCAAGTTTTGAGCTTCCAAAAATCACCCTTATGTCCCATGTGCAGAATAAAGGGGGGACCGACCCCCCCCCCCCCCATTCAAAAAGTGAATTTCAGGTCCTAAACTTTGTCAATGCCAGCGGCAAATGAGAAACAGATCTAGCTCATGCAGGAATTTTTTTGTAATTGTTTACATGCTTTCTTGGTAAGATTTACTTTAATACAAGTAAATATTGAACATACATGTCTAAGGTTTACGTAAAAGACCGTATGATCACTACAAAGGGAAGTGACAGTGCAGGGAGCTCAATTTCTTAATCTGAAACAGGAAGCACTGGTGAGAAGCTTTCTTAAACTGAAGTTGTAAGTGCTGCCATTGCAAGAAAAAGCACCAGTCAGGATTCCTTAACATGAATAAAACTAAAACAATCCTTCCTGGACCAGCCTGCCCTTTTGGGAGGAAGAGCTTTGACTGCAGTGGCTGTTGTCTGCACATAGTGAGATCATACTCTTTGTTTAAGGTTAGGAAGAATTGATGGTTACTGACCAAAATATCTGATCTTGTCAGTAAAATGTTGCTAAGATTTACTTTGAGTTCCAGAAAGGTCTGTAAACACCTAAACAATGTTTTATATATAGTAAATCTCATGTAATAGGATATTAGTACTCAGATATGGAAATAGAGTGTATAACTCTAGTCATCCATTGGATTAGCTGCTGCAAATCCTATTTGTCCCCAGTCTAGAGTAAAGATGTAAACACAACAGAGGGAAACTGTGACAGAGCATGCAGACAGAGAGGGTGACGTCAGACTGAGGAAAAGAGGAGCTGACAGATCTGAAGGATTGAAAAAGGTTGAATGGGATTGCTAGTCTTATTGAACTGATCCACTGATGAGCCATCATCCTGGCTCACTGGCCCAGTTAACTTTCTTATGCAACAGGCCAGCAGAGCCCATTCACCAGCTCTGTTCTTTCATCACTCGCTCAAGGGGACAGAGGGGATGAGAACTTCTAGAAAGTGAAGGTGGGTTTGAAGGGAGAGGACTGGGGTGCAGCTGCAGATGAGGAAGGAAACAAAAAGGCAATGATGGATGAAGAAGGACTGGAGTGGAAAGGAGATGGAGGTCATTTTTAGCCATGGTGCAGGGGTTTTGCCAGCATTCCTGCATGGTTGCTAAGGAAACTGCTTATTGTCATGAAGTCTCTTTCACACTGACTCTCTTCCTTTTATACACTGCCTCTGTAATTTCCTTTTCTCCTTATATTTGAAAGCTGCTTCTCTCCCTCTTGTAGTAGGAAGAAGCGGACAGTGAAACGGTATCCAGTGATACCCTGAAGTAGAGAACGAGTTCAGTCAGAGTCTGTCTGTCAGAGAGGGCGGGGACGAGGGAGTTGCTGAACGGCTGTAGGTCCCAGCTGAGTGTAATTCAAGGCTCTGTCATTTCCCTGACAGAGGACGAGTGGATTATCTCAGTGTCCTTGACCCAATATACCCCCACTCTGTAGGCTGGTAAAGAAAAAAAGATAGATAGAGTGGGTGGCTAGGGCACAGTGTGATGGTGAGCCAGTTGGCACATTGAGACAAGAATGTAGCTATTGGCAGGATGTTACATAATCTCTCAATCTGCATCTGAAACAAAGATTTTGTCCCTGCTGTTTGGTTTTGGTCGCTTCAAGTTTGGGACCAGAATATAGAGGAGTCTACTTCTGTCCAGAACATAACAGGAGGCAAAAACACCAACCGTCATCTCACTGTCAGCTGCTGATCTCCAGTTCACTGTCCTGCTTTTCATCAGCAGTAATAAAATTCAAAAGGATTTGGCTCTAGGATTTATTCTCTCTCAAAAAAAAAGGTGTTGTGGGGTTTAAACATTGAAACTAGATATAGTCAGCAAAATACTGTTCCAGATTAATATAACATTATCCAGAAACAGCAAAGCTGTAAATGAAAAATCATAACTCATAACACTACACCAAAAAAAGATCCATTTTCTTATCTTGGGCCAGGTCCCAGTGGCAGCAGTCTAAGCAAGTCATCCCAGACATCTCTCTCCCCAGCGACATTTTTCCAGCTCTTCCTGGGGGATTCCAAGGAGTTCCCAGGCCAGATCAGATATATAATTCCTGATGTGAGTCTACCCCAGAGTCTCCGCCTAGTTGGACATGCCTGGAAGACCTCCACGGGGAGGTGTCCAAGAGCTGTGGTGGACAGTAATGGAGTACATTTACTTAAGTACTGTACTTAAGTACATTTTTTCAGTATTTGTACTTTACTTGAGTATTTGTTTTTGTGGAAACTTATGACTTTCACTCCACTGCATTTCAAAGACAAATATTGTACTTTTGACTCCTTTACATTTCTAGGAAGCTTGTCGTTACTCGTTCCTTTTAGATTCAGCATAGCTTTGTAGTCAGATGTTGGTGTCTTTCTTTTCTAAAATGCAGTTGGCCACACGCTGTGCTCCTCACAGAAGGGAACCATTCAACCAATCACAATCACCACTCACACCTGCGATGGATTTGGAAATAGGCTGGCTCAGACTTCACAATTTTTTTGGTCGTTCACAACAGCACCATGTCAGACTATGCGACCAAAATCTTGTCCCGTCTTGTCCGACAGCCTGGCCACATTACAAGAGTGGTTCAGACCGCTCAGCGTGTGCTGACATCACCAATATCTACGCCACTGAGTGCGAGTTCACAGGTTGTCGGGGGGCGGGTCAAAGAGTGTCAGTCACTATACAACAGAAGCGCTCTATGTGATTGTAGCGGTCTTTTGCTCAACAAAAGGAAAATAAGAAACAATTATGGATTGGATTATGGATAATAAGTATGGATGTATCAAAAGGAGGACAATATGGACCGGCTCTCCTTCAGATAGACCTTAGGCATGCATGTGATGATGTAAATAAAATAAAATAAAATGTACACATTAGTTTTAGGGAATAAACGGTGGTAAATTCTGTAAATGATGGTGCAAAGACAATGGGCAAATGTTCTCCTGTTGTTAGACGTCAGGATTCACGTCGTTGACGTCAGATGAGGGTGTCAAACTAGACGACGATGTCCAAAAAAATCTGACATGCTAGTCTTGTTGAATCGGTGGTCGTTAGGAATCATAAAGAGTCTTGGACGCGTCATTAATTATGTCACACTACAAAACCTTTTGTCGTTCCCGACTCTCAAAATCAGGCCAGAGTTTAACGATGAGCTGCAACATCGCAGTCGGGCTTAAATCTGGCTGAATTCGTGTTGTCTGAGCCGGCCTTTAGTCATCCTTGGTCTGTGTAGCAAGCTCTCCCACCTTCATTCAAACAAAACTCGGCAATGGAGATGGCAGGAGAAACTCAAGCTGAACAACCAGCGTACCCATGGCCATATCTCAGCTTGATGTTTGAGATTTCAGAAATGAGGAATGATTCTTATCATTTCAAATGTCTTCATAAACAAACTACATTTCTGCATTCAAGGTTGTTGCATTCATGATTCTACATGTAAGTCAGTACATCAGAGAGTTACAGGGTTCTGTAAAAGCACTAAGAAAACAATACAGCAATATACTGATATTAGAAAATGTACTTTGTACTTTTGAATACTTAAGTTTTTTTTTAAATGCATGTACTTTTGAATGCTTAAGTATTTTTAAAAGTAAGTACTTTAGTACTTTAACTTGAGTAAAATTTCACCGAGCAACTTTTACTTGTACTTGAGTAAGATTTGACCAGGAGTATCAATGCTTTGACTCAAGTACTGGAGTTGAATACTTTGTCCACCACCGTCCAAGAGGCATCCCAATTAGATGTCCAAACCACCCCAACTTGTTCCTTTCGATGCAAAGGAGCAGTGGCTCTACTTTGAGTTCCATCCGGATGTCCGAGCTCCTCATCCCATCTCTAAGGTTTCCCCTCCTGATGAATCTCATCATTTGAACACTATAGGAGGATAAAACAGTGCTTTGCATTTATATGTTTTAAAATCAGAGTAAATTCCATATGTAGTCCACGGTATCAGAATATGATCTGATACACAATATACAATCCCTGATAGCAAAAATAACACCAAAGAAGATGTAAGACAATCATAATGAAATATGATATCTGATTACCTGAAGAATACTAAACATTCTAAAAAGGTAAAGCAAAGCATCCATGTATTTACTCACTGCCAGTGGTGTCTGTTTCCGCTCTTATCACACTCCAACTCTTAACGTCTTCTAACTACAGTTCAACATAATCCTGCTGTCTTCCTCTATTTCTTTAATCCCACTGTTGACTTCTAGGCCAATTAACCTCTGTGAGCGTTACTCATTCATGGCATAAGTGCCACTGGGAAGAGTCATGCAGTCAGATTTAGTGAGTTAAATTGGCAAAAATAATGTTAAGAATACAAATACTTGATCAGCCGTCATTAATGCAAATATCTAATCAGCCAGTCACATAGAAGCAACTAGTGAATTCAGGTATGTAGACACACTCAAGATAACCTGCTGAATTTTAAACCAATCAACAGAACGAGGAAGAAAGATGACTGCATGTGCCATCGTTCTTGGTGTTGGGGCAGGGTTTCATGTTGTTCACACCTAATTCTGACCTACCATATAAAAGTCCCAGAAGAAGTCAAGACTAAGGGTGGAATTTTACAGTAGTCAGTACTTGAGTACTAATAACCGTAAAATACTTGCAAATTATAGTCACTGTAAAAAAACAAATGCATCACAAGCAGGGCTGCTGGTGGCCTGGTACACTATATTTTTTATGTTCTGCTCATCAGTACTTCAAATCCAAGCTCTCACGCTGGGGCGGACCTCTGTGCTGGGTGATGACGTACATTCCCCGAGCTGTAGACCTCTGTGCTGGGGTGTGACGTATATGGCCCGAGCCTGCAGACCTCAACGCTGAGGCGATGACGTATATTACGAATTTTCTGCACTAGCCGCTTGCCCACTGGCTTACCCTAAATCTAACCACTCGGGTTTTAATGCCTTAACCTAAGCACTCGGGTTTTAATAGCATAGACCCCAGCGTAGTGGTGGGGGTCTGCTGCTGCACGCCCCAGCGTACAGGGCTATGCTAAGGTCTAGTAAGCACAGCCGTGTAGTCATGCTAACAACAGCTAACACGCTGCACCCCCCAGTTTGGAGGTGCGCCCCAGCGTAGAGGTCTCCAGCTTAACGCCCCAGCGTAGAGGTTTTGTCGAGGTGTGCAGCCAGACCCTCTTGCAAACTTATGTTCAAATATTAACGTATAAAATGATGCATTTTCTCTTCACTAATACTGTAGCTGCTGCTGTTTGGTTAACAAGCCAATACGCGTCTGAATGTAGCATACAGGCCCGATATAAGACGGACAGACGGACAGCAGTGTGCGACAGTGAGATGAGCGAGAAAACACTGCATAAACTTTGTGTGTATTGTTAGGGTAAAGACACGATTTGGTGACAGATTTTTTTTGTTTTATTTACCATTTAACTCCAATAGTACTGATGATGTCATTACACAAGAGGGATTTATTCATTTACATTAACTCTATCAACACCAGACCCCAGTGTGATACTACAATATGGACCAAACTCTAACAGTGTTTAATGAATTTCTAATAATGTTACAAATATTTTCCTATTACTCAGGGGTGTCCAAACTATGGCCTGTGGGCCAACTGTAGCCCTTGGTCCTTTTGAGTTGGCCTGCAAGAAATCCATTAAAAAGGCCCACATAAGAACATAAAACTTGTACTTCACTCTTTTTCTTAGTTTGACTAGGATTAACAATATTGATGTTTATACAATAAGGAGATATTTTCAAATTAAATTTTGTCAATATCAATACCAATATAAAAATGCATAGACCTAACACTTCAGTCCTTGAAACACAGTTAAAAGATGAACAGAGAAACATACTTCAGTCTCTAGAACACATTTTAAAGTGTGAGTAAATAGGATGAACACAGAAAAAGACTTCAGCTGTCTGTTGGTCCTAGCTACAGTGAAAAAAATGAATGATAAATGGATTAGATGGGGCTCATTTGCTCCTCTGTCTGCTCTATCTCAAGGTCTGATTTCCAAATCATATTGTTCTAATCGTCTTCCAGCACTAACACTTCTATGAAATTAGTCAACTTCCTGCAGGTTGCGCTTGTTTTGTGTCTGAATGTGGAGATGAACCATCAGCATCTCTCTTCTCTGTTGCACCCCAAAATCTTTAACAATGGTTGGCTGTTAGCTTTGTTAGACATTAATGTAGAGCTGTAATTTAGACTGTTTTTCAAGTACTTTCACTTACTGAGCATATATTTGGTTACATGTTGGTTTTAGAGATGTAACAAACATTTTATATATTGTCCTACAGGTTTTAAATTTATAAGTCTCCCATGGACAGGTGTTGAAAATTAGTACTTTGCTATAAACACTTACAGCAGTGCATCTGGGACCTGTGTATGATTAAATATCACAGCATCAATGTTACTGTGTGTCCATGTCAAATAAATGCTTAATAAATACAAAAATAATTTTTGGTTCTGTGCTACAAGATTGTCAACCTCTGTAGCACCAGTGCTATGTATATATGTGTGTGTCTATATATATATATATATATATATATATATATATATATATATATATATATATGTATGTATGTATGTATGTATGTATATATTTATGTATGTATATATATATATTTATGTATATACATATATATATATATATATGTATGTATATATATATATATATATATATAGACACACACACATACACACACACATTCCAGTTAGTGAATCAATCCAGACAGTGAATGGGGAAATTGCTGTGTGCAAAGCAAAGGAGTTGCAAAAATCTGCGAGAAATGCTGCACGACGCAAGTGGTACTCAAAATATTTTGCCAAGGTTGGCAGGTCTGAAACGCTAAAGATGGTTGTGTGTGTAAAAGCCCATGAATCAGCAGTTTGTGAAACCATGGCATGTTCATGTTCAAGTCACTTGAATAGCCTTTCTTCCTCATTGTGATGCTAGGTTTGAAATTCAGCACATTGTCTTGACCATGTCCTCAAGCCCACATGCTCTGATTGCTGCCATGTGTTTGACCATTTATAGTTTTCTGTTGAAGAGCACCTGACTAGGTGTACCTAATGAAGTGGTTGGTGGTTGTAAAATGCCGGAACTATATATATATATTTTTCCAACCATAAGTACAATGTGTGGCACAGCTCTATAGTGGTGACATCCAACTTGTGCTATATTCTACATTGAACCAAGATTTCCAAATGCACTCCCTTTTCAGAGTTTTTCTGCTTACAGGGGTTTTTCTTTCTAGCTTTTGAATTCACTTCTCCATTCACAGAAAACAATGTTACTCCTTTCTCTGAAGTTGTGAAAAGAGTAAAAATAGCTTGCACTCAGCACGGTTTAATGACGCACAAACAGTAGTGTTGCCATATTGCAGATCTAGTAAAATAAAATCATATCCTATCACTTCAAACCAAAAACAAAACTCATTATCAATTGTTGTATTAGTTTCGGCTGCTACTAATCCTCTTCCACTGACAGGCTGATGTTAAACTGCCGTCTGATTCCTTCCATGTACACTCGTACCTTGCCAATAGAGCTGAGTCTAATAAACTAACAGTGTCACTACTGGCATGAGTGTAGCTGCAGTGTCATACATTTAGGGTGACTCAGAGTAAATAAAAGAATGTTGTTATAGATTCAGACAGACAGAGGTGCCAGAAGTGAGACAGCAGAAATGGTGATGAACAAGTCAGGTATTAACTGCAGAGACACAGCTGGTGTTTGCAGTAACATGTATCTGCCACTAGTGTGTTTCAGCCTTAGTGTGTGCATGCACAATTGTGCGTAGGCTTGTATTTTTGTGTGTCGCAGAGGGGTGATGTGGTGGAAGACTGAGGGGGTATGCGTTGTACTGACAGCTGGCTTCTATAAATAAATGTCGCAGGCAGGGGGGGAGACGCAGGGGTGGAGAGAGAAAGAACGGGGGAGCCGAGAAGGGTGAGAAATTAGAGGAAAGGAGGGGGAGTGAAGAGAGAGGGGGGACAGAGGATGGGAGGGCTGGTAGATACAGAGAGAGACTGATACAGATGTACTGAGAGACTTAAAAGAATGTGGTGAGTGTCCTGCACTCCACTGCACTCTGGTCATGACTTACTGAACACACACCACATGTTGCCTCAGTCTCAGCCAATCAGCTACTTCAGCAGGGATCATGTGCCTTCTGTGTGATGCCATCTTTTTCACATCTGAGGCCCACAAAGCCTGTTCCTGTTACAAATTTATCTCACATCAGTGTTCCTCTGTCAGCTTCCTTCCCTGTCCTGTTTCTGACTCTATTGTGTGTGACGCATCAAGTCCAGAAAACGGTGTAAAATAACCAAGAAAAGGATGATGAGAAATAAAGAGACAATTGATGAAAAAAGACAAGAAGATAGACAGGAAGAAGGAAGAAGATGGTTTTATTAGTCCCTTTGAATGTGACTTTCAAAGAGCTCATGGTTTACTTTTACCTCCATTAATTTGTCATGTGATCTGTCACTGAGCCGTCTCGTATCACATCCTGCAGACGAGCTGCTTGGTAACAAGTGACTGAGACGTACTGTGTCACTGACACCACCAACTTTCACTTTCCTGCCTCCTGTTACATTTCATTGCCTTTCAAAGTGGTTCGTGTGTATAAGGGGCATTTTGTTTATGCAGTGAGCCGGGTTTGGTTTCCTGCCTTGGCACTGTTATGATATATTGGACACCTGCTTGTCTTATGGCCTAGCTGATGTACCTGTCTTACCTTTAAGAAAATATAAAATCTTTCTTCTTTGCTTCCTTCTTTTTCTATTTGACCTCATGCCTCTTTGAGTGTCTGTGTTGATCTCATAATTCAACTGATAAAGCATGATTAAGAATTCGAGATGACTAGAGGATAGAGAAGTAAGGAGTTAGACTACAGCAGGGAAAGAGTAGGATAAGATGTACCCACAATCGAACGGGTTGGGACCCATTATCAGACTACCTCAGGACATCAGGGGCCTTCTTGCTGACTTCCTCTAGTTTTGCTTGCAAAGCAAACCATAAGCAGACTTGTGAAAGATGCATTTCTGTGTTCAGACAGTCACATGCATGTAGTGTACTGTGGGTTATAATGCACATTGGCCAGAAAAATAAACAGATGGCTTGAAAAAAAGTGAATGTTATGAGGTAAATATTATCAAACTTTTTAACTATAGTTTTTGGATCCAGCATTTTACAGTCCCTCAAGACAGTGCTGGATGCAGGCTAATAATGGGTGGTCCTACATATTCTAGTTTAGACACAGCTAGAAACTGCTCAATTATTTCACTGGTCGTAATAATTAAAGCTCCTGTGAGAAGTTTTTAGATGGTTATTAGATGGACTAGATTTAAAATTGATGCCTCTTTATGAGCAACTAAAGACCATGATGGGCAAGATTGTTTCCATAATGTTGTTTTTAACAGTGAAACTTTAGGTGTCTGACTAAGAAATTAATAAGCGGGTGAATAAGTGAGGAATACCTTTGACTGTTAATGGAAAGCAGGAGGATATTTTTGGGGACATACCTGGGATTGAAACCCAGGTATGTCAAAACCCCAATTTGTATCTTTCAAAACCCAGGAATCCATAATGTTTAGTTCATCAATACTTCTATTGACTCTTGCGGGTTCTGTGAAGTATCATCAATATAACATAACCAGGGTGTCGGCCGGATCTTAAAAAGTATTGAAAGTTGTAAATCAATTTAGCAAAACCCACCCAGACTTATGGAGATAAATTATTTGAATGCCAGGGAGCTGTAGCTGAGCAGCTGCAACAGTGAAGTGATAATGGACAAATAAATGCACCAAAATCTGAATTAAGAATATTTTAAGTACCCTGAAATTGGCAGTAATGCCTTGTGATTTTTTTCCTTAAACCTTAAATGTATTCTGTTGAGGTTTTAGAGGTTTTTTTGGGCTTGTTTGTCTTTATCTTGATAGAACAGCTAACAGAACACACACTTAAAAGCATTCCTAAACTTTGTGGCAAGTCCCATTAGTTAAACACATGAATCCAATTTTGAAATCTGTGGAATCTGACCTGTGAAAGTTATTAGTGGACTCAATATTGGATGCCTAGGTTTCAATTTTGGTGATATCGGCGTATCAGTATTATGGGATTTTACTATACTGTATTCTTTCTTAAAATTCTGGTATTGTGACAGCCCTAGTCCTGATTGTTTTTGTAGTCCATGTACCATATACAGAGATAAAATGCATATGAGCTTCTTGTTGTGTTTGTTATTCCATTTGTTTCCTGTAGTAAGTGTTCCAAGTGTTCCTACTGCAGTTCATCTAAAAACATCTGTAGCCCAACTGGCTGAAGTCTTACACAAGATTTCTTCCAAAGGGCCCCTGCTCATTCTTCCTGTCATAAGATGTGGTAAAAACAAGTCTATACAGTGAAAGCCTGTTTTTTTCTCAGTCATTCAAATAATGGAACAACATAAACCGTTATTTACATGACACAGAGCAACCAAATATTTAATCTCAGCTCTGAAGCCACAACAGTGCATTAACAGAATTGTTTGCCTCACCACACACACTGAATGATGAGCTCTGTGTAAAACAACACCCTCTAAATTAATCATTTCCCTTGTCCAGAGGCCTCTTAGCAGTTTACCCAACCACAAACCTGAAAAAACACAGCTACATTATCTGACTAAGACTCCCTCGTACTTCTTCTTCTCTGTCTGACACAGTTTTTCCCTTCTTCTTTGTCCTTACAGCCTCTAGCACAGTGGTTGAGGCTGCTTCCCAAAGATGCTGCCAAGATGCCAGAGAGCGCGTGGAAGCTGGTCTTCTACACCATGTCGTGGTCATACAGCACCTACCTGCTCTTCTTTACCTCCTACTCCTTTTTCCACGACCCGCCCTCTGTCTTCTACAGTAAGATCACGATCCTCTTGACCTCTGTTAAGGAAAAAGATGTCTCAACACATTAAAAGCATTTTTTTTAGTGTTCCAATACTTTTAGGTGTCTAATTGACATTGAATTTATCCCTTTTAGCTTCTTTTTATTATTTAAAGGTTGCCTATTTGAGCTAAATGCTTGGGAAATTGGTGTGTTTTATTTGACCATAACTTAAGATTATTTCCTAACCTTGCCTTCTGGGTGGATATTAAGGTACTGTAGTCTTTTTTTAAGATTTATTTTTGGGCGCGCCAGTAGTCGAGTGGTTAAGGTGCATGCCATATACGCAGGCGACCCGGGTTTGAATCCGGCTTGTGGCACTATTTCCTGCATGTCTCTCCCCGCTCTCTCCCTGTTTCCGACTCTATCCACTGTCCTATCAAATAAAGGCCAAAAATAAATCTAAAAAAGCGATTTATTTTTGGCCTTTTTTTGATAGGACAGTGGATAGAATCAGAAACAGGGAAGAGAGTGGGGAGAGACATGCAGGAAATAGTACCACGGGCCGGATTCGAACCCGGGTCGCCTACGTACATAGTGTGCGCCTTAACCACTCGACTACCGGCGCCGCTGTGCTGTAGTCATTTTAACCTAACATTGCAGCAGTCAGCACTACTTCACCCTGTAGAGATTCTTTGGGATTAAAATGTAATTAAAATGCCACCCGAGAGACTTCAAACTAAGACAAATTATAGTTTACATACTTTTGCATATTCCTAGCTGTGAATGAATCACTTTTGTATTACTCTATCATTACAGTGCTGCTCTTAATTTCAAAGTTAAAATCTTTTTCATAAGGAAATTTTTTACAATTGCCCCAGCAATAAAGATTCAATGTGAATTTTTTAGAAAATAAATTATTTGTAATGATACTTCTCTGTGATGAATGAACTGTAGTCAATATTCTGTTGCTTCCATTCAGTCCACATAAGTGAGAGCAAGTGACCTTGATCTCAGCCAATACCATGTCGTGTCATATACAATACTGAAGCTGATTAATCCACATACCTGTATCATGTTCGTTGCACACCTTCGATTTGATTTTTTGCTTTTTTATCATATTATGCGATGTTGGCAAATATAGCACTGTTTGTCAAATGTAACTAAATATCACAGTAGTCAGTAGATTTACAAGGAAAGCTAGCCCTACAAACATATTCACTGAGTCTGTTATTTCAATGATCAGTATTAAAGAAAAAACATGGGACTTTCATAGTAGGTGTCCAGTAGTGGTTGTGCTGTAGCATCAGTCTCTCAGGTCACAACAAAACTTTTCCATTGTTCCTCAGTGCACAGATTCCCCTCCTCCTTCACCCCTTCCTGCTGTTTGTATAAATGATGTTCAATCAGATGTGCAGCCTGAAGTTGATTTGTCCCTTCTTTCTTTGTCATATAGTGCCTATTAAAAGTATTCACCCCTTTGGATGTTTTACTCTTTTACTGATTTTATAAATCAATCAAGGTCAATCACAATAAACCCTCTTTAATGTCAAGGTGAAAGCAAATTTTTACAAAGTAATGTCAACTTAACTAATTCAACCCTAACCCTAACCCCTAACCCTTACCCTAACCCTAACCCTAACCCCCTGAGCCAACTGGTGCTTGTAGTCTCACAATTAGTGAAATGGGGTTTACCTGAGTGCAGTGAATGTGTCTCAAGTGATTGTAGTATATAGACACCTGTTTTTGGAAAGTCTAGTCACTGGTTAATCAGTATTCCGGGCTACCATTACACCATGAAGACAAAAGAACATTCCAAGTAATTCAGAGAAAAGTATAAGTCAGTTGGTACAAAAAAATTCCAAGCCACTGAGCACAGTTTAGTTAAATCCATCACCAGAAAACTGCATGGAATACGGCATGAGTAAATCAGCCTAGATCAGGCTGTCCTCACAAACTGACTGACCATGCAGAAGGAGACTAGTGAGAGAGGCAACCAAGATGGCAACTCTGAAGGAGCTGCAAGCTTTAGCAGCTGAGATGGGAGAGACTCTGCATACAACAACTTTTGCTTGGGTTCTTCAGCTGTCAAAGCTTTTTAGGAGTGACAAAGAGAAAGACACTGTTGATGAACACTTGGGAGGCTCCATAGTCAAGTGGAAGAAAGTTTGGATGACAGAATGATTAGCAAATGGAAAGTTCAACTTTTACCATTTTACCATCATGTCAAGATGAAGTAATCTGGAAGATGTTAACCACTCAGCACAGTCTTTGCTAGCAAGCAAGCTAGCATCAGCCATAAAACCAAACAAAGATTCCTACATGATTGAATGATTGTGCTGACCTTAGCTTTTTGCAGATGTTGGTCAAATCTGTTTATGTTGAACAAATGTCACTCAATGACACTGGCATTTAGCACATATTTAGCAAATATTTTTGCATACAGACTGGTGCAGCTACCTCTGGGAATGTGCCATTTTTTAAGGACACATCATTCACTAATCCTGCACTGGCAACACAAAGCTGTGATAACATTGCTTACCGAGAGCCTTTAGAAATTGAATGATCAAATTCTATTCTTTTTATAATCATGATAATGACTAAAATTAACATTCAAACTAAAAGCAGTGTGCATAATTGCCCCTAATGGCAGACTAATGTTGCTAATGGGTTATAGATGTGTAATGGCCATTCAACTTTTATCCAGGGAAGTCTTTCATAGTCTCTCTGTCTCTTATCATCAGACATGAAAGTGTCAGTGCTCCAGTCCAACTCCATTGCTCTGAGTGGAGTTAGCAAAGGCTGCTTGACAGTTCCAAGTTCAGCTTCAATAGCGGCATCACCTCTAATAGCTGTCAGCCTGAGATGTACAGAGGCTGTGTAATGTGCCTCTGCCATTTAGGATGGAGGGAGAGGCAGAGAGATGTGAAGTTAAAAAGAGTGGGTAAGAGTCTGGAAAAGTGGGAGAAGTGAGGAAGGAAAGGTTTTTGTGTTCTGAAGAAAGAAGAGGGAAAAAAGAGCTTCATTCTCTCAGAGAGAAAAAAAAACCTCTCCAGTTCCCATGCCTCCTCTTGGCAGCTCTTCTGTTGTGATCCAGCTCGCAGCCTTCTTCTCAATGTTTAATGACGGAAGGTCCGATCAATAAACATTACACAAGGCCCCAGCGTAACCTCATCCTGCCAGAGACAAACTGAACTCAAACATCGGAGGAGAAAGTTTCCGTCTATCATCTGATAGGTTTTTGAGACAGGAACTAGCAAAGCTGCACTAAGATACAATTGTCCGGTTTTGCGAGCAAAACCTAAAAAAAAGTCTCTTGAATTCTCCTGAGGTTAAACCTGATCCCTCAAGCCCCCTCCCCATCCTTAATACCCCAGCTGACCCTATACATCTGGTATCCCCCCTGTCCCACAGGAAGTCAGTGAAGTGCAGCATGAGGAGTTATAGCTTGTGCTGCGTTTTGATCATATGGAGTAATATTCCAATGAACCTGCTGTTTTACATTTTATTCCCCAGACAATATTAATGCAAAGTTTCTTCTCCTACAGATGGATTTTAATTTTAATGTGGGACATAAGTTGTTAACCTTTCATTAAAATGAATTGTCTCTAAATTAAAGATTAGCATTTTTCTTTATTAAAATGAATGACCCTAACAGATTAAATGGATATTTTTTCTCCATATTATAATACAAAAAAGAATAGACATACATGGAATTTTACCTTGAAAGATGAACAACATACACATTTTCTGATCCTCCTGAATCATGTTATGGGATATTTATTAGACTGATGTTATTTAGTTGCTAAAAAATGCCAAAAACTTTATCTAAATCTACTGGAACAAAAGCTGTTCATAAACTCAAAATTTTGTTGCAGTAACTCCTTCACTTACTTACTAGTAAATAGATCTGCCTCATGCTTGTTTTCAACTCTGTGTAGCTTAATGTCATCATTCCCCCCTTTTTTCTACACCTAAGCCAAAGTCTGAGATCCCAATTACAAAACAAGAAATAAAACTTATCCTCAGAATAAGGATAAAAGAAAAAGTCATGGCAAAAATATCAAAAGGTAAGGCGAGTTTATTTGTATAGCACATTTCAGCAACACAGCAATTCAAAGTGCTTCACACAGGATATAAAAAAGTTCAATGACAAAGGGAAAAAGACATAAAAAAAAATTTAAAAAAATGTTTATCTGTGCTGAATGCTGCACACAAAGTTAATCTCAATTAATGATAAAATATTCACTTTTTTGATCTGTTTTTCACTTTGAGTCTATTTTAAAAAACATTGTCAGCACATGATGGTGATGTCTGATCTGCAGGCGTCATCGTCTAAAGAGTACACGCACCGTAAACATAGATGAGTTATGTACAGTTTAAATGAGGTAGACTCACTTTGAGGTCACAGAACCATGACTTCAAACATCTATAATGCTGCTGGAGTGCCACCTATGGACAGAATGTACCCAGATTTATTTTTAGTATAACAAGGAGGAAGTGGCTTCTTGCAAAAGAAAGTAAACAGATATGACAAGCTAAAGCATACTTATGAGCCATGACATTTTGACCACCTGTACAATCTAATGCAATGCAATCCACTCATGGGCATAATATTGGGAACACCTTTCAGTATGATGCACTTTGAATACCACCACCACCCCCTGTGATATCACTATGTTAAGTACATTTTGTTCAACTCTTATGCCAACAAAAACTGAGAGTGTAGGAGCTAGAAAGTGGAGTTAATGAAAGAGATGTTTTAATAGATTGCACTGGTTGTCACCATGTTTTGGCTTGGTGGTGTTTAAAATTTCAGGTAGAAATTTAAGCCAAGCATTCCACAGTTTTTAGATACAGTTTAAGGGAAAGTAAAGGTTTGTGTTTTTTTCATTCAGATATGCACCAAAGGCTTCTAAACCTCTTGTCCCATATGCAGAAAATGAAACATTCTGGGCAGAACATCTTCAATCATTAAAACAAAGCAAAATTATGTGACTGTTTTTGCTACAGTCACTGTGTTTTTATGTCAACAGCCTACTAATCAGGGTTCCTACGCATCCTGGAAAACCTAGAAAACAGCTGACAATGTTTCCAGTCATAGGAAACACATGAAAAAAATTGTAGGGAAAAAATGACCTAAAAATCTTGTGCTGGCCTGGGGAATTGTTTAGTTATTCCTCTAATTTTGCATCACAGTTCCCAAAAAAGATGACACTGTCACTTAAAAAGGCTAAATTATGTTAAAGATCATATCTAACAGTGACATTGGTTTATAGACAATAGTATTAAGAAGGGACAAACTGATAACACTTTACAGCAAGTATAAGTAATAAGGTTTGCACCAATACTAAGTACAAATGTAAATTATTAATCCCATTAAAATTCTGAGAATAAGTTTCGTCTTCATACGTCTGATATTCCTCAAAACTCCCCTTGAGAAATTAGCATGGTTTGCAGTGTGCTCTACTTTTGGAATCCTCATTTATGTTAAAATGTCCCTACATTGCAGACATGGCTTTGACTGTGACTACCCTCACACCTGTCATTCCAGTTTAATTGTCACTAAAATGTCCAGAAGAAGTCCTGAAAAGTGATCTTTATGAAAGGATGTCTTCATCATTTCTCATGTTACTGTTCATGAATGAAGTTAAATTAAGATTTGTCTGCTGAAGTGAATAAAGACTGGCATCCTCTCAGAGTGTACCAGTCTCTTACCTCTCCCTTTATGTTTTTCTCTTTGTCTGTTCAGACTGGAAGAGTGGTATGTCAGTGCCTACAGACATCGCCATAGCCTACCTGATCCAAGGCAGCTTCTACGGCCACTCCATTTATGCGACTTTGTACATGGACGCATGGAGGAAGGACTCAGCCGTCATGGTGGTGCACCACATCATCACGCTGGCACTCATCAGTTTCTCCTATGCCTTCAGGTATTTATTGTTTCATCAGCAAAAACAATATTGAAAAACCTCTGCATTCATGAGAGTGTCTTACATTTAGATTAAATGATACCACAGAAAAGAGGAGAATACAATGTTTTTTATCACAGTTGAGCAAAACATGAACTACAGAAGCCAAAATAAAGAAACTCTGCAGCAGATTTCCTCTTTGTTATTAAACAGGAATCAAAGAAATGCTGATTCAGAATAAAGCCTACAATAAAAGCAACATCATTTCTTATCCCTTTTTGCTGACTGTTTTGGAGGACGATTTCCTCCCTATATTTAAAGCTCTACTTTATGTCTTTGATGTTTTTATTATAAGTACACAAAACTTACTTTGACAGACATTTCTTTGGTGCAAAAAAATAAATCAAAACATACTGCCATGCCACTCAGATACCACAATGTTGGGATTCTGGTGTTGTTCCTTCACGACATCAATGACATCCAGCTGGAGTTCACCAAACTGAACATCTACCTGAAGTCCAGAGGCGGGGGGTACTGCCTGCTCAATGACGTGCTGTCCAACATGGGCTCTGTCAGCTTCAGCATCACTTGGTAAGGCGCTCTATCAAACACACTCTGACTCATTTTCTCCTCTTGTCTCCTTAAAAATGAAGTGTTTTGTAGCCTTGATATCAATACAATATTTTTTAGTGTTTCTAACTGACTCATGGAGAGATCGAAGAGGATGGATATCAATAATATTTCTGTTGTATGTTGTTTTTTTGTCTCCTCTCTCAGGTTTTGGTTTCGTCTCTACTGGTTCCCTCTCAAAGTGCTGTATGCCACGTGTGTATCCAGCCTTGAGTCTGTCCCCGGCATTCCCTTCTACTTCTTCTTTAATGCTCTTCTCCTGGCGCTGCTGCTTATGAACATATACTGGTTCTTGGTGAGGAGACACACCTTCTTTTAGTCATATCAAAGAAACAGGATTTATGGTTTGTTTGTCCTTATTAAAAGTACACAATTTGATCATGTGCATGCTTTTCTCACTTGTTCTCTAGTTCATCGTGGTCTTCGTGGTGAAGGTGTTAAAGGTAAAAGAGGTAAACGACGTCAGGGAGTATGAGGACGAGGACGGCAGCAAGGCAGCAGCGGGCCTGCTTGGAGAACCGAAGGCAGAAAACAACGATGATGATGCTGGACATCACATCTCTGCCCAGGGGTGAGTTTCACCAACATTTGTTTAATCTGACAGAGAGAGCTCAGCGCAGGGTGGAAAAATATCACCAGCCAACTGCTGGCAGATTTTCACTACAAATGTTGAGTTTGTTTTTACTTGCAGCAGGTTTGGCAGGAGACCAGAGCAGCAGTTTAAGGTGCTATTTGTAGTTTCCACATTAATAAATCATTGAGCAGGCCTGTTGCAGTGTAACAGATTTTACACAAGTGTTAAGCTCTTATTTTAAAGGTAACAATGATGCTGCAAGACTGTAGACTTAGCTTTACGCTTGATAAATGACTAAATAAGCACAACTGAAAGGTAATTAGAAATGTTTGAGCTAGATATATTTGATGAGCTATAGGCTACAGCCATGCTAGCAGATCTGTGAGGCTGCACTTTGGAACTGTAGCCTTTTATTAACTTAACGCTAATATCATCGTTCTCTCTGGGTGTTGTCTAGCCCTTTTCCTCCCTTTCTTCCAATGTCATATCTGTCATATCTGTTGGTCAAATCACAGCACGAATCTTTGTGATTGCCTAATCTGGCATAGGGACCATTGTAACAGACAAAAAGAAATGGTCTTGTCTGACCCTGGCTTTGGACACTAGAGAGAGAGCGTGCAAAGATATGCTGGACAGGAGCCACAAACCAGATTTGTACTTGGACCACCCCACTTTTAGGACACTTTGAGACATGTAGACATAACCACTAGGCTAACATAGCCGGACTCCTAAATAACTGTAAGCATAAAGATATAAGGAAAAAAATATGCAAAAATATCAGTTACTTGTGCTATGTGCCCAACTCAATGTATAGGCATAATAAATACACATAAGGCAAAATAGGAGCACACTCAAACAATCCAAATTCTTAAGGTGCACAACAGATAAAGACTTAGAAGAAAACTGATGGGTCAGCACTCATAAATGTCTTTTCAATGCAGAAGAAGACTACTTGTCCAAATGTGTTCGTTTTGTCTTTTGTACTGCCTTACCCTGAACTAAAAGGACATTTTCAAGTGCTGACCCTTTAGTTTTCTTATAAATACGAATGATGCAGAGAAGGTAAATTCTGTGCTGTGTAAAAGCAAAACTTATTTGTGGAAAATTAATACAAGATTCTAGGGTTGTTTTTTAAGGCTAATTTCACAACTTTTATATTGTTAATCGTGATCCCCTTAAGTTAAGAGAATCAGTGCATTAAGTTTAACAGATACATCGTTGTTGGAAAATGGACACACATTTTAATGTTTTCTTCCTTTAGATGTCATTGCCAGTATAGTTTTGATGAGCAGGTGTCATCTGTTGTATGACTAACAATCAGGTCAGGGTTTTTTGTTAACACCCTTTTTTATGTGGTGAAAGGTACGTGATTTTAAAGATAATAAGAGAGCCAAAACATCACATTAAGATAGTTTTTGGGCACTGGTTTAGCACATTGGTTAGAGCAGGCAACCACATACCAAAGCTATAGCCCTTAACACACTGGTCATGGGATTGATTCCTGGTCTCAGCGCTGTTTGGTGCATGTCTTCCCTCACTCTAGCTCCCCATATTTCCTGTCTATCTTCTGCAGTTCTATCTGAATAAAGGAAAAAGAGCCCAAAAAATGATCTTTTCAAAAAAGTTTATTTTCAGTGTGCTAACAATGCCAACAATAAGATTTCTTTAAATGGATCAAAGCTGTGAGATGAGGCTGGAAGTAGAGATACTTTTGGTTCTTTGTGGAGAACTTTGAAAGGACTTGTACAGCCCTTTTCTAGTCACCTGACTACTCAAAGTGCATTTGCAACACGGGTCACACTTACCCTTTTATGCCACATTTACACACACTGATGATGGAGACTTCTTTGTGAAGTGGCCATCAATATAAACTAATCCTATTCATATGCATGTGTACTGCACTGATGCAGCAGTGGGGGCAATCTGGGGTTAAGTGTCTTGCCCAAGGACATGTCGACACATGACTAAAAGAGCTGTCATGTGACGCTCGACTCTACCACTATCAACAGTCTATAATATTATCTTTTATTTATAAACTAACTCATTCTAACAGTTGTTTTCTATAATTATATAAAATAGCTTAAGTATTGAAAACAGAGAATTACATCATTGTGTTAAAAGAAGCCATTGTGTCATGCAAGTGTCAGTGAGGGCTCTTTGCAATAATTAGCTTAAAACAAACAACAAAAAATGCTAACCTGACTAAAACCATCACCATATCAGTCTGTGTTTTCAGAGATTATGGATTCATCAGTCTTTATCTGCCTCCAGCCCCTTCTCTGTCATGTGTCCTTCTATCATCTGTTCCTGATTATCATGTCAGCCTTTGACCACCGATACACTCTAAGATCCTGAAATTATAAACTTCTCTGCTGTTTTTTGCTCGCTGTAGAGTAACAAAAGACCTCTTCTTGGCCGTATTTTTAGAACTTTCTATGATATGAGGAACCTGAAGCAGGTTTGCACTCCCCCTTTCCTGACAGTGGGTGTAGATGCTGAAAAAGAGCAGCTTTCCCCCTCAGCTTGTGTAAGCAGCAGCCCTCACAGGTAGATAGGATCAAAGAGCCTGAGACCATATGGAGATGTGATTATGTGGCTCACCTTATCGGGCTGGCCTTGAACCCTGCTGATATCCTCTCTCCCAGCTAATGCCTCACATCTGCTGATCACCTCACCTGACAAGATTATTCTCTCCTCTTCCTGTCCAACACTTGCTCACCCACTCGCTTGCTCACTCTCAGCTCCCTGACCCTCTGTTGTCTCCTCTCTCTGTCGCTGTCTTACAGGAAGCATGTGCAGAACGGGATCACCAAGGAGAAGCATCTATAACAGGCTCTTCGTCGCCACCACCTGGCACTGGGCTGCAAGTACAAAACAAGACAAGACGCCCTCCTCGGACTGCTGTGCTCCAGACGTGGCTGAAGGGAAGAGTGTCACAAAAAAAAAAGAAAGGAAAAAAGAAGTTAGGCTGCAATTAACTTTTTACTCTTTTTATTTGTTTTAGAACATTTCATTTCATCACTGATATTTTGTTTTAATTTTTTATTATTATTAGAGCACTGTGAATGTTATTTCAGGTGACTTTTTGTCTTATTGTTGCTAACTTTACATTTGATAGATTCAGTAGGAACAAACCAGTTTGAGTGAGAGCTGAACTGTGATAGTCACATATAGTTAAAATGGGTGGAGTAACCATCACCATCAGCCTGAGCAGCAGCATCCTGCAGCACCCAGATAAGATGGCATTTAGTGGTACTGTAGACTTTTAGCCCTACTGTAACCTTTAGCTCCCTGGTAAACTAGCAATATGCTGATCTAAAGGGTGCGTGCTGTTGAAATATGTTTATAAACAAATTCCTTTCCTCCTTTATCCACACTAAAACTCCGTCCATCCCCTTTGACTCCAGACATGAAGAGATAACGGTAAAAAACATGACTCGCATGGATATCAAGGCTACATTCACAGCTGTGGCGATGCAGGAGAGCCTGCTTGGTGTTACTGTTTTGATTTCCATATCATTGCATGTCAGTGGTGGAGACCACACAGCTCTGCTCCCGCCTGCGTTCATTAACTTGTATTAAAATCCACATCAGTGTAGGTACGCGTACATGTGTGTGCTAGGAGAGTATGGATGTAGCCGAAGCTTTTAAACTCCACAACATTTCACCTCTCACTTCAATTTTTTTAACATTTTATCTCTTCTACTGATGATCAACAGACATCAGCATTTTTACTTGTATAGAAGAAAATGTTTTGCTTTTTTAGTCTTTTTTTCTGTGTTGCAAACATCTGTTGCTGCACTGACATGAAGGCGTACAAGCTAGTTGCTGGTTTAATGACAGCAAATAGCTCGAATTGATTGACTGGGTTTCAGCGTTATCATCATGATTTAATTTGTTTAATATGAATTAATAATATTTTTTAACCAGTTCATGGTGGTGGTGGCTATGTGGTTCACAGAAAATTGGAACAATAGCCTAGTAACTTGTAAAGATAAAAACAGTATGATAAAAACATTATGTATGCACACATTATGGTATTCAGGAATGCATGACATCGAATGATTTTGGAAATATGCTATGAAATTGTCTTACAAACAATGAAGAAAAAAAATCATCTTGTTATGTAACCATAATGTCTATTTATGTCTAAAACTTTTCTTTGTTATGAAGCAGCAGTGGCCACTGAACACATGCAACGTTTTTCTTACTAACACATTTAAACCAGTGTGTGATAAACCTTAATTTCCCAATTTGTGTATTAAAAATCAGTCTCGCTTTAAAGCTCCTGTAAGGAACTTTTGGGTTGTGTTGCTTTTGGCACCCTCCTGTGGACAGAATGAGTTGACAATCTCACTGCTGGTCTTGTACATGGATCTTTTATGTGAAAAAAATCCAAAATAGGCTGTTTCTGCAGAATACTGTTCATTTTCTCACAGGGCATCAACCCAGCAGCAGTCAGAGGCATGAAAAAAATCTGACAGAAAATCTGAACTATGAGTCGCCACCAATAGAAGCCACAGCCTCATTTTTTAAAAATCTCCTTAAGGGAAAAAATGTTGATATTGTACTCCAATGTGATCATTTCCATTTCTTTCAGCAAACTCCACAACATTAAGTTTCTAAGCAGCTTTGCTTGCTCTTTAGTACTATCTGTTTTGACCTGAATCTACTAGCTATAGTACGATAGTTGAGCTCTCATCCCGCAGTGATAGTTGTGAGATGGACTCACAGCCCCACGAATCACACTGCCCTCCTCTGCCTGAGTTTTTCAGTCAAACCAGCACTTTAATCAGGATGCTCCCCATTTCCTTGAAATTCACCAATTCATAACCAAAGTTACCTCAAGACACTTTACAAAAAAGAGCAGGTCTAGACCATACTCTTTTTTTAACAACTAATCACATTTATTGAACAAAAAATTTGCAGTTTGGACCTTTAATGAAACAAAAATAAGACAAAGAGAAAGGACTACATAAACATGTTTTAAAAAAGGACATCATTACAGAAACCCTAGAATGACATGCAGGAAGACACTTTTATTTTACTCAATTTCTCATGACAAAGCATACACTTTGCTTGCGTTCTAGAGATACCGAGAAAGGTACACATTAACATGGAAAAAAAAATTAAATTAACTAAGTCACAATTTGGAGAAAACAACCAAAATTTACTTTCCATGGAGGCAAAATGGAGCAAAAATAAAATGCATTGTTGCTATGAGGTGCAAATCTCCTATATCTAAAATCATTATTTTCAGGAGATGGGGAAAATATGTCTTCCTTTTTTTAATCAAAACACTACATCATTAAAGTAAACATTATACTTTCCTACCATTTACCAAAAAAATGTAAACTCCCGCACTTGGTCTAACCTGCAAAAAAGTCATTTATTTGCAACACTTTAGCACCAGACCTTCACTGGGCAAGTTGGTTTAAAAAAATATTTCAGCTGCTGTCAAATATTTCACTGCAGTTTATATATTACGCCTACTGTGAAGTATTTAAACTGCTAAATTTTAGAATTAAAAATTCTTAGAAACTTTTACACACTGTCTTACTTCCAGAAAAAGTTGCTTATTTGCAGTGTCGCAGTAAAAACCAGCTAGAATCTTTCATATTACCACTTAGCAGTGTGTGACAGTGGAAGCTGCATGCACGTTGGTTAATGATGTCTCAGCACTTTGAACTGATTTATTGTTCGCATCAACATATACGACGCAGATAACTGCTTTTAAATTGAAAGAATTAGGTATTAAAATTGTAGCTTATACACCAGATTTAACGGTATGTCATAATCTCTCCATTGATTGCTTCACAACTGGTAAAAATCTCCTCACAGGAGCTCTAAGATATGTTAAAGGTTGACATGTTAGTCCCACATATACGGGGGGGTTCAGATGAATATGAACATGTTTAATCTGAGCAACCATGAAAAGGGACGTATTTGGTTAAAATGGTTTCACTGGTTTGCTGTGTTTTTGTGTCAGTGGAAACAGCTGCTTCACCTGTAGAAAATAAGGGATGTTTCTATTCTTCCTACCTTCTCGATCAAATTCAAGCTCTTGTTTGGATGAACAGCATGCTTGTGCTGCTGGAGCAGGCCGCAGATGTCCGTCTGTAGAAGAAGCTTCAGTTTTGTTTTTTTGTTTGTCTTCCACTATCCCCTCGTCAGCACTCGGGGTGGGGTGGGGTGGGGTGGGGGGGTATGACTTATTTGTTAATTTTACATTAGCCTATCACTTTTATTGATGTAGTTCAGGTTATTGTTGATTTGTTTTTGGAATTGCTGCTGTTTTTGTTTTCCTCTGAGAGCACTGTTGGTATTCCAGTTTTTTCCTGCTGTGTATGATGAGTCGATCAGATGTTTCCAGGGACCAGGGAGAGCCATGGTGTTCATCTACATTTCACTCTGGATTTAGTCTCAGATCTCTTCCTTTCAATCTGAATGCTGGCTCATTTTAAACATACTCACACACTTGTTTTTCTGTAGTCCTACATCTGTACTGTAAGTAACATGCCTTCTAGGACATGTTACCATGTGTACTATATCAGAGCCGTGCGGCTTCCAGGTTTTACTAGCTTGGTGTTATGGCAGGACATGTCCTGCACACTCAACTGTGAGACTAGAGTATCCATAGTTTTCAGATTTTTGTTGTTGATGACAGGGGAGTGAAGTTTGCAGTAAACCCACAAAGACCTGTGATCTGGATTAGGTGTGACTCATCCCTTTAGTCTGCTATGGTACTGTGTGCAAAAATGTGCACCTTTAATCCCTCCCACTGTGTCAAACTACAAACTGTCCTGTGATGTGATGATGTGTGGAAGAAAACTTTTACCATGGGTGGGCAATAAGACAAAAAAATCCTCAAACAGTGAGAGATTTCTGTACTTTTTAAACTACAGTGTTTATTGTTTGAATCCCCCCTGGATGTATCAGGGCATTTTGGGAAATATGGTAAATTAAGTGTGTAACAGCAAGATTTAGATCTGTAATTTTGCAACATAAGTACTTTGTCTTTTTAAGTATTTACTTCCATGGATTACCTGCTGCAGCAACAAGCAGGTGCGCACGAGATATTGCTTGATTCTTTTATGTTTCAGAAAATTTATTTCACACTATTATAGGGAAACTAATTTACATCACAGATGAGTAATTCATCCATGTTGCCCACCCTGAATTCCCTGCCCACAAGGGACTAAACTTCTAAAATGAAGAAAGAAATTAGATGCAAGTCACTTTAATCTTTCCTTTTTGATTGATTTTGGCTAAATCCCATTGAAACCACATTGCCCACGGTCTTTGTCATCTTTGGATGAAGTTTTAGAAACGTGGCGTGTGAAACAAAGTTCAGTCAGACAACTCACCTGGGGCAGACCTTTTTTGGCTTTGAAATGCTCTGACCTCGTCATTCAACATTTGCAAAGAGCGACATCAGCTTGAGATCAGTGAGGGATGAAAAGATGAGACTAGCAGACGCTTTATATCCAAAGCGTCTGCTAATAACGCTGTAGTCTTTATTCCTAGGGGTGTTATGAATCTAGATATTTTGGTTGGTAATGTTTAACATTTACGTTATTGTCTCAGTTTAGACTACAGAAGCAAGCAGCAGCATGAAATACCCTCACTTGATCGGCTACCTGCTCTTTCAGTCTGATTTATAAAGCATATCTCACTAATCATCATTAATCTGATAAGTTTGGCAGGATCCCCCCTGAAATCTGGTCACAAAATCCTTAACAGCGATTGGCTATTTGTCTTTTTAGCCATCAATGAAAAGATGTAGTGTAGGCTGTATTTTATTTTAAAATATTTATTTACTAAGCATATCTTAACTTACACTGGATTGGTTTTACTTACTTTAATGCATCAAAGGTGAAGCATATCAAAGTCATCCTTATATTTCCAGTATGTGGCCCTCAGTGAAAAAAGTTGGGACACCCCTGGTATTTGTTGCCTTAACTCTATCACTTCCTTGTTATGATCATAAAGCTGCACACCACTGGCACAATAAGGAAATGATGAAATAGAAGCAGTGTTTTTTTAACTCAACAGGAAATTAAAAAGGTTTGCACTTCATTTGGCTTGTTTTGCAACATCAAAAGCTATATTTAAGGCAGTTTCTAACATTCACATTTTGTTTGCAAGCATAAAGATCAAAACATCAGCAGCTGTATCGATGTTTTAGTACCCTGAGTTGTCTGACTGAACTGGCTTGCAGGCTTTGCTCCATAATGACACAAAGGATCTTAACAAGTGGTTTGATTGTGCCAAAATGTCCACCCAAATTATGAAGCAAGTGTTTGTGGGAGCTGGTGACAATGATGAGGAAAGAGAAGGAGAGGCAAAAAAAAGCCCTACAGGTATTTCTTATAAATTGCACTGTAATTTATTAGTATTATTTTTATTGTTCATTAGTAGATCAAAATTAGAAAAGGGAAGGGAGAATTTGGGAATTTTTATGACTTTCTTGAATGAATCAGTAACTAAAACTTATTAATTCAAATCGTGTTTTAATGATACATGTTTTTGGACCATTGATACGTGCTGTAATCAATACAAATTGCCCCTCTTTCTGTCAATTTGACCACTTGATAGAGACAAATCTTTGCTCTTTTGTAATGTAATTTTAATACCATTCAGCCAATGTTATTGTTTCATTTTTCCCATAAAATAAAACATGTCAGTAAATAAAAAACAGGCTTCTTGTTGTTTTTCCTTTAATTTTATCTTGTTAATCACAACTGATATCATTATCATTGCAAAGATTGTTGTGAATGAGGTGAAACATACCAGAGGAGAGTTCATTTCAGTGCACAAATGTAAAACTGCTTCAATAAATTATAATGTACCACACAGTATTTCTCTCTTATAGGTGAATGAGGAAAATCCTGTTTTTATGATGGCGATGGGGGAGATCATGCAGAATAACAGAAAAATACAAAAAAGGCAAACATTCACACAGCAAGGCAAGAGCATAGATAAATTTGAGTCAACACTGCAGTATTTATTTAAAAGCACAAATATCTTTAATAACCACAGGGTTAAGATATTCTCCCCGATAACTTCTTTGTGTTATTGTCCATTTAAGACACCCAGTGTGGAAATACTGCAATGCTGATTCAACCAATATCTTAACACAGATTTAGATTCAGCTAAAGGTCAATTTCAGCTCAACATGTCTTCACTGATAAAACACAGGCAGAGTTCATCTCCATGTGTTGTCTTAGCACTCCTACACACGTGGACTTTTGATTAGGCAGGATAAACATGTTTGCTGCATGAAACCTTTACTAACATGAGCTTTCAGATTACCTTAACGGTATAATGTTTGAGGATTTATAAAATAAGACACAAAGGCAACAGGAAACAATCAAAGGTGACAGAAAAAGTGACAAAAAATCTGAAAAGAAACAAGGGTTGGATTTGTTTTAACTTCTATTACTATATGTACCTTAAAACTTTAAATAATAGCCTGGCTCTATTTATTTCAGCTGATAAAATGACCCCGCCTTTATACTGGACGGGCGTCAGCACAAGACAGGTCTTCAATTATCTTGTACACAACAAAGACTATAAAGCAGGGCTTTCCACAAACACCTGACTAGCCACTTAGAATGCTTTCCCATGTGGTACCAGCTAGACTGTACTCAACCCACTCTACTGGGGTACCTGGTACCTGATAGGTTTTTTCTTGGTATCACCTCTGGCAAGGATCCATGCACACTGAAGTAATGCTCGAATGTGACGCCAAGACACTGCCTCTTACACCACTGAGCAGTCAGATTACAGTCACTAGGAGTGCAACGAGTTCGAATCGACCCCTCTCCTTGTCAGCTTTATGCTGCTGTATAGCTTCCCAAACTCTGCTGTACTTTTCAGAGATATTTTATCCCTCACCTGTAACCGTCTCTGGAACAGAACTAGTCTCCTTGCTGTGACAAACAGCCAAAGGTTGAGAACAAGACACCCTATCACCTCAGTGTCCTCCATTGTTGCGTTGGACGTCAGGGTAGTTTTACACAGCCACGCTGTAACGAACCCACAAACGTCCAGGAAGCTCTCTCAAAGTATAATTCAATGGGAAAACAAATGTTTGGCTCAAAACAAAGAAAAGTCAAGCTGAGTCAAGCCAGTACCACATATAGAAATTAGGGCCAAATAATTTGGGAAAAGTATCAAATTGCAATATTTTCTCCAACATTCTGGTTGCTGTTATTTTTTTAAGTTCCTCATGTTAGGCATTTCTCAAAAAACAAGCAATAAATTATTGTATAACAAAAACAATATTTGGTATGTTAAACTAAGGCTGAACATTTTTGAAAAAAATTTGATTTTTTTGACTCATCAGAACTGTTGTATAGAAGGGATTAATATTTTTTATGTCTTTTAATTTTTAATTTGACAAAAATATAGAAATAGAAGGAAATAGGAATTTTTTTGCTAATTATTCTGGAATAATTGACAGTTAAATAGCTGTATGGTTCATAAAGCATTATACCTCTGCCTTAAAAAATGAATTAAAACTGGCATTTTTAAATACAATTTTGAGTTATAGAAATATTGCACCTTCTGGGATTTGAAAGTTGCAGTAGAGCATACTACAACTGAATCCAACTTTTGAGTAATTGCCCATCCCTAATGGAAATGCACCAACCATAGCAGGTTATTTTTTTTCTTTACTGAAACAAGCAGCAACTCACTTCCTCTGTACATTTTGAAATCATGACTCTGCTATAACCACTATGTTCACGAGAAAGATGCTTATCCATCTGTGTCAACCCCGCCCCTGAGAGTGTGAGTGTGGGGAGCACACGTGCCTGCAGACCTCCTTGCTGGCTACTTCTTCTCACATGCTGACAACGCCATATGTCTGTGGAAAGCCCTGGAAACACTTGAAATTGTGAATTTACCCTAGAATGAATATTTCACTCTGTATAAGGATAAACACGTTAAAAATCTGTTGACCTTGCTTTGTCAAACAGCCCATCTTTGTAAACATGCTGCACTGTGGGGGAGAGAGGGAAAGACCCTGCTAGTATAACAACATTTATATCATATGTATGAATCTCCAGCTGATCTTTAATCATCTATCCTTCACTGGTACACAAACTATCATTAATCTGTCTTTCTTGGGCCGATGGTGAGGTTCAGTTTCACCTCCTTATTTTAGCTCCACAAACTATCTCCTTGCAACAACACCAGGCTATTAAAAAGGACTGGGCCTTAAATTAAGGCAGGCTAATATCTGAAGTTTTACGGTACATCTGTTGAGGACTCAGAGTAATTTGGCAAGAATTTCTCCATTTATTTGAATATTTCCTTTCATAAAATCACTACCAAGGCAATAGTATAAGGGTCATCTAAACACTACTTCACATTTTATTCTGACAACTCCTCTTATTAGTAAACTTTATGTTAAAGGAGTCATTTGTACTGCACATTTAAGGGATGAGTTCATATTTTCGAAGTCTTCCTTAACACACTACCCACATATGGACGTTGGTGGCCTATGATAACTTCCTCTCCATAAAGGGTCTGAGACACCCTCTATCTTGCAGAAATAAATTTAAAAAATGGCTCTACGTCTCTGACAATGAAAGAAAATTAATGGCTAGGTATTTTAACAATCAATAATCCTGGCTAAATCTTGTAAATTGAGAATGAATTAAAGTGATTTAATTCTACTAAACAATTAGTTCTGGAACTTTCCTTGCAATGACATTTTTGCTATATTTATTAAACTTGTTAACAAAATAATAGCTATAAAATAGACCACAAAAAATGAATGAAAATGATGACTGTGTTCATAGTGATACTGTTATAAAGAAGTGTTATTATTACATTTGTGCCAAATGAAAGCTAAAATTTGGCTCCAAAGATGGCAACGAAAGCATCTTTTAGTTCCCTCTTCATCTTTTGATAAACAGGGTGAAAAGAAGGAACCCACAATGAAAATTCTAGTTTTGGATACCTCTCCACCATCAGTACAGTACACTATAAGCTCAACATATTTCAAGGCTTTCATAAGAATGTGGTTGGAGTATTAAGACAGACCTGATAAATATAAACCCATCCTGTACTAGAAAGGGAGGGGGCATATCTGTGGTCTAAACTCTGTGTGGTCAGTCTCTCCCTGTAGCTGCCTGTGAAAAGTCATGATGTCACTTTGGCAGATGGACAACTCATCTAGCATGACTAGAGGAGGATCAGAAACATCAGGAACTCAAACAGATCTCGAAGATGTTGACAAATTCCTTACATCCATCACATGGAGTCAAATAAATGTTTCCAAAGTAAGGGGTCATTTTAAATGAATGAAGAGAAATCTGCTGATAAAGAGCAAAGAAGAGGGTGAGAATGGATTCCTGATTATTCTGGTCTATCAGACCAACCGGGTCAAGTTGGCAGCAGGACAGGATCTGACATCATAGTTTGTGGATCAGGATGAAGGATGTGGAAGTGATTCTGCTGGTTTGAAAACCGTCATGACAACAGCAGCTCGTCCCAGCGCTCATGTTCTTACAGGCTTAAGTTTATCAACTTGAGGAAAAGGGTGAGACCTGGAAAAATAAAAGGTGTTGTGCACCTTAATGGGCCTTTGCTTTGGGCTGGGTGATTCTGCGGACAACACTGTACAGGACCCCGAAGTTCTGAAAAGGAGTGGAAGACAGGAATGGATGGTGATTAAGTATTTCCATGTCTATATAGGAAGATATTACACAGCATGCACACAAGGGCACAATTTGGGATAATGACTGCAGAAAGTTAATTATGAAGGAGGAGCGCCAATGACCTGGTCAGTGTGGTGGTTATAATGTAAGGTTTCTACCTCTTTTTTCCCCAAACGAGAAAAACAATGTTTAAAGGTTTATACTGTTTTTGTCTTTCCTGAGTTTCATTTCCTTTTTTGCACAAGAATGTGAAGAAATACTGTGAAAATATGGGGATGAATTTCTTACCGAGATATTTCTATACAAATATGTTCTTGAAGGAGTATGATACCCACAAAAAACAAATGCCTATATTTCCAACTCATCCAAACCCCAGTTTTTAAGAAAGTAAGTATAACTAGATGCATGTAAATAAAAATGTTTTATTTATTAATGTATTGATATATTAATGTTTTACCATGGTACCTACTTATTGGTTATTGCTGGCTGTCGGACAACACTTTGAGAGTCTTTAATCTAGAATCTCTAATGCTGTTTTAAAACAGCTCTATGTTCTTCATATTTTCTTATTCAAAGAAATATCACACTGAAGGTCTGCACACATTGTAAAGAAATCCTGTCCTGACACAAGCAGCAGCGGCAGAAGTTGAACAGTTTTCAACCAGGAGCACTTGAAGTGTGGTGAAAAAAACAAACCAGCTGATGCTGAGGGCATTTATTTGCCCAGGGCATTGAGTGCTCAAAACACTGGACTACATTGGTTTTAAAAATTATGTGCTGCCAGTGCTAAAAAAAGTTGACTATGAACACAGGCCCTGAAAGTGTCAAAAATCTCACAATGTCTTTATATGTAGGGATTCGTTTAATAGTCTGTTAAGTGTGTTACATAGATACCTTTTTAAGTATTTATTTGGTAAATAAACTTTACAATGACTTAGAACAATAATCTGACAGAAGCAAATGTAAATTCAAGAGCAGGACAGCCAAACAGATTTGAAATTTTATAAAAAATTTAATGAGCAAAGGCTGCTTCTAACGCTAGTTTGCTAGTACAAGCTTACATTATCCCACTTTTTCACAATGTTTATTTCTTAAATATCAGTTGTAGTTGATTTAAACAGAACAGACTTAGAGAACATTTATGTAATGTGGTGCATGTGTGAGAGGAGCTAAAGACACACTGACTCACCTGGATAGCCAGATACATCATCCCCAAGTATGCTGCAATGCAGACCGCCAGCAGCAAGTCAAAAATAGCCGGCTTCACCCTGGAGGATGAGAAGGAGAGAGAGAAAGAGTCAAAAACAGAGTTAAAGAGAAGAAAATGAATAATCAGAAAGGATCTTGGACATTATTTAACAATAAGTCTTAATGTCTGAATGTTTTCCCTTGTATCTCCTGAGAAGTAAATAAAAGAAAAAACTGCTTGATGACCTAATAACTGTGCTGAAGCTTCAGAGGAGAAAAAGTAGAGTATTACCTGTAAGCATTCATCGTCTGCTTCAGTTGGTCATAGAAAACAAACTCAGGATCCCTGGAGGAGATGGTTAGAAAGATGTCACTCTGACAATGTGATACAGCAAATCAGGATGTATAGCACATGTATCACATTTCAAGAAAAAAAAGTTGATAATGGAATTTTCCAGGCGATTTGCTCATGAAAGAGCTGAAGAGCTGTTCAGTCGTCATCCTTCTCTTTACCTTTTGTCTGCTTTGACATAGTGTCTCTTGACGTCTTTGAGGTAATGTCCGAGGTGATACTCGAGAGTGGACACCACGCTGCTGTCTTTGTCCACCAGCTGAGCTGCTCTGGGCTGTGCTGTGAGCCAGTCCACCACTGCTGACATCTGCTCCTCCTGAACCTGCTGACCGGACACAAAGAAATTATAGTCCAGAACAGAACAATTGCAGCTACATGTAAGGATGAAGAGCTGCAAACAATTAACTGTGTGAGTCTTAGATTATCATAAAGATGGATACTGGATACCAGAGCTACTTCAACTTCAACCAATACCAGAATCACACGCATTCCTTTCTATTATTGTGAATCAGTTCAAAACAAAATTGATATTTGAAATCAACTTTATTTTCAACAGCTGCTCAGCAAACCCTGCTGCTGATGTTTTCCTTCCTGTACTGACACCAACTTTCCTGGTATGCAATTGTTGTGTCATCCTGGTCCTTGGCTAGACTATTGGCATTGGCAGCACTAGCACTTAGCATCTGAAATGTTAATATGGCTGTTTCTAATGTACACATGCACTGCCTGTAAAGTCTATAGAGCTGTATTTAAGATGCCAAGTCTGCCAAATGAAAGTGAAGAAATTCAGGAGTAGGTCAAAAGCCCAAGCTCACATCTTACACCACCATCCAGAGTTAAAATATGCAGAACCACCAACAACTTTAAGGATTTGCCTGACAATTCTGAATGGAAACTAAAAAGATCTGCACTCTTTCAGCATCATCAAGAATAGAGTATTTAGATTGATGATGCTGTCATTTTTTTAACAGGAAATTCTGATAGTTATCTGGCTTATGCTTACACGTTTTACTCTTATTAAAGTATGTTGAATCAGAATCTCGGCTAAAAATCAGTTATCGTTTGTGCTCTTAAGGTAGAATCAGTGTTGCAGAGATAACTGCAACAGACAAAGTATGACCACTAATTTGAAGATAACTGGTAATTTGGAGAGGTGGTTGAAACAGATGATGCCATGTATCGTTGTGCGCACTCACTAATAGGTGTTTCCCAACACCAGCATTAAAAAAAAGAAAAACAAAAAACAAAAAAAAAAAACAGAAAAGGACACAACAGCCTAGAAAGTTACTATTCAATATTGTAGTTTATTATAAGAAAGGCTAGCGTTGAGCAGACATATCACATCATACCACCTCAATATTATTGCTGTCGAGTGCAAACTTACATTTAAAGGATTTCTTTTACATGACCTTCTTCCGGCATAAATTCTCCCCTGTCACTTTGGCTTTTTTTTCTTGAAATCACTGTATGATTATATATACATATTTAGAATAATGGGAAAACGATACCATTTGATTTCATATTAAATTTAATTTCTTTTGTTGAAACTATCTTGTGACTCTCCATGGGTCAAATTTAATCAATGCCAGAAAATTACATCAACAATGCTGAAGATGTCAGTTTTGTGCGCTGCCATATTTCACTGAGACCAGATTTAACCTGCATCACTGAGTGTAATCAGATTTAAGGTAAAAGAAGAGCTGATTTTAGGGACTTACCATCTGTTCTGTAAAGATCTGCAGGTCTCCAGGAGCCCCCTGTGTCATACAGCAACAGCAAACATGTCAAAGAACAATTATAAAACAGGATCAGTAATTCTAGTTAGTGCATTTTCTCCCTCTGTGTGTTTACCTTTTCAGTGAGGTTGTATATGACCCGTGCCAGAGCTTCTGCGACCACTTTGGTGTTCCTGCTGAGTTTCTTCACATCGACGTGAGGCCTGTGAGACAGAAACAAATGCATGTAGACAGAGAGAGAACTGAGAATAAACATAAAACAGAAGAGAAACCAGAGTCCCAGGGGATCTTAGGAGGAAGAAGAAACCCATTAGAGAGCACCTGCACAGATTTGAGAGAGAAGATAAACAAATCACAAATCAGCTGAGAGGTGAAGTTAGAAACTCTTCCACATACCAAATTAATGGTTTACAGACAGACAGTGGGGAGATGAACACTAAAGGAAGGAGTGAGAAAACAGAAAGGAAAGGTGTTTTCCCTCGCATTAAAAAAGGAATCAAATCCAAAACCTCACATTCTGCAGCGCATGAATACATTCAGATGCGGTGTAAACTACGCACTGCTCACATGATTCCTCTCTTTATGTGGAAAAAGGTTTTACATGACGTGAGGAACGGGAACTGGTCCACGACAACACCAATGACATGAGTGAAAGTTAGCTGGAATGGAAAACTTCTTTCGGTGTTTCAGAGACTTGCAGTAATGAACCCACCCAGCAGGGGGCTCTCCCGCTCCGTGGCGAGAGGAGGGGGACACTGACCGCACGTCCATGATGCTGGAGCGCTGAGCCAGGCGGTGGGACTGCAGGTGGGACAACGTGAAGGCCGGTAGCCGACGGATCCCGAAGCGCTCATGCTCCCAGGCCAGCATGTCATCTGCCAAGTTGATTTTCTTGTGCACCATGGAGAACTTGACCTCTGGGTACTGACTGGAGACCACCTGAGGGGACATGAGGGAGATCCTGAAATGCATTCTATAATCTAATGAAATCTGCATAAAAGACAAAAAAAGTATTATAACTAAACAATGCAGGCAGAAAAAGAGCATTCAAACATTTCACAAAGGCTTATTTTTTTAACTGGCATTAAAAAAAACGACTTTTAAGGAACTGCAGCTGAAGAGAGTCTCTAAGTTTGAGCACACAAGTTAAATCATTTACACATTATTGTACTTTCTGAAAAACTCACATGATTTGGCTTTAGAGCCAATAAAATCTGCTGCTGTGTTACTGAAAATCTGAGCATTATAGAGGGATATGTCTCTAAGTACAGAACAATAGATCTGCTACAGATTAAGTATGTTGCTGTGTTTTTGTCAACCCCTGCTTTGAGAGATTCAGTCATTAAGCTTTAAATTCTTCTGGCTCTTACCATCTCTAGCTCCTTGAGCAGAGAGTATTGAGGGGTTCCTTCTTTCGGGGGCTTGGACACATGGAGGTGCAGGGAGTCACCATTTCCCAGAGTGTCTAGACATAACACGAAGGCTACATTGTCCTGTAGCAAACTGGAGTCTATGAGGAAGGGGGGGCATTAATTAAAGACAAAAAGTGGTTCAGGATGATGTTCAGGGATACTAAAGAACACAGACACACAGAAGAAATGGAATTCCATATGAATGTAAATCCACCAGCTGGATATTTTTACACTTTTTTATGTTGAATGAATGAGAATCTAACGTGTTACTATACCTGTGTGGTCCAGGTTGTCTTCCAGCCAACGTTTGGTGCCCTGGTAGTTAAACTTTCCTCCTCCAGATACAAAGAAAAGTAGGTTGTACCTGAAACACAGCATGATCAAAACATGAGTCAAATCGATAAATAGATTTCCTGAGGGAATCTAAAGAGGGCATGAAATATCTGAATGTATAGAACAACATCGCATATACACCAGTGGCTCACAAACAATAGAGTATCATATTGAGATCTAATTATAACAGTTAACACCATCATCATCGGTAAAAACCTCATCATACACATGCTGAATAAATCAGCATGATGACCTGGTCTTACAAAGAGAATTTACAGTCAACTTCATCTCTCTCCTATGAAACACTTTACATGAACTCCTTCCTCTCAGCTACCGTGTGATGCATTTAAACAAAGAATGAGCCTGTGCCGTGTTATTGACAGCTCTAAGTGTTTAATACAGCCTACTGTGACTATGAGAGCCAGTAGAGATCATATAATGCTCAGTGTAGTTCTCAAAAAGCATCTAAGGCCCTGCACTGATCTTAAAACAAATGGACAGAGCAAATAGACTTTATGTTGTGTTAAGAAGAAGCCCTCAAATCTGAAATCAATACTACTTCCGCATTTCATCATACATACAAAATGTAAAGAGAGACAGCAGCAAAGAGCTTCATGAAGATGGCAAAAATGTGTCTTTCACTCAGCTAAAAATTGTTCATAATCGATTGAACTTCTATTTGAGATTCAATTTTACCAGTGGAATCAATACTCACCCAGCATGCGTCCTCTTGTAGGTGTAAAGTTTAGAGAAGAGACGAGCCAGCTCTAGTAACATCGACACACCACTACCATTTGAGTCTGCCCCGTACGACAGCCACTGGAGAGACAGAGGGAGAGTCAAATTATTTTCCTGGCCTGCTCTTTGATTTTTTTTAAGCTACCAGATTTCCTGCATGTTCTCAAAAAGCCAGCTCATATCTGTAGGTGAAAAGAGGCATGGAGCATACCGGAGCAACACCAAAGGAGTCATAATGAGCGACCACGACAATAGTAGGCAAGTCCTCTCCTCCGACTCCAGCCAGGCGACCCTGAAGATTAAAAACATAATCATTAGAGAACTTTGTTAACACTAATGCTAGCAGAGCTCACAGAGCTGCAGTCACAGCTGACCTCCTGACCAGACTATTAAGGTAAAACCTCAGTCATTCACCTAATCTGCTGCAGTGTGACTAAACCTCCTTTATTTCTGGTTTAAACACAAAGCTCAGATTAGAGAGTTTCAAAGTAACACTTCATCCCTGCTTTGTTTTGCAACCTTCCTGACTCTAAAAGCTGGATCCAAAGTACAAACAATGACAAAGCTGTCCAAATCCCTTTGTGAAGGGACAAAACACTGTAGAAGCAGATTTTTGTAAGTCTGAGCATAAACAGTTACAGAATTACCCTATGCCACATTGAGCATAAATAATCTCCTTGCTAAGGCCAGAGGACTCATGTTTACTAAATTTTAGCTGCACTTGACCCTGAGAGCAAACACCAAGAAACGCAAGTCCAGTCAGGTCAATAGCCTGACATCCTGTGGTGTGTAAAAATGTGTGAAGTTCAGTGATTGTGCAGATTCCTCACTTGAAAAGGACTGAATATACAATGAAAAAATAAAACTGGCTTCCACTTAATGCTTCAGCTCCTTCTTTCCACCTTTTATTTTGAAAAGTTCAGTTAATGTTATTTAAAGGTTTCAACTTCAGTTAGTTAACTTCATTTAGTTGCGTGTTTTAAGCATTAACATTCAGTGAAAACCTTTAAAACAGGAGAAACAGGAAATACACCTGTGCTTCAGGGAAACTAGCAATACATCAAAAAAATCAAGAGCTTTAAATTGCATAGAAATTGCAAGAAATAAACATTAAGCATCACTGCCATGTTAAACACTTGTTTTCCACATTACTGATAATATTTTCACTTTTCAAGGTTTTTACATCTATATTTATTGTATTTTAACCTTGAACATTATCTCTGATCAGCTGCTGAGATATGGGCGCTACTTCTCTGCAGCATTACCTGCTTCCCAGGTGCACTAAAAACGTTTTCTTCTGGATGATTTGCAGCCATTTTATCTACTAAAAATCTTTTATTTTTACATTTAATTGCTTTATAATAAAAATAATAATAAAAGCAAAATGTAATTCATGAATTCATTTAATGCACCTAGAAACACATGCCATGTGTTCTATGAATGTTTTCATTTTAAGGATGTTTTTCTAACCTTAGCCTATTTGTTTTGGGATTTTTGTGCTTTTTTTACACCTTCCCACATGTTCAGAAAACCTTCAGAAAACCTTCAGAAAACCTCTGCCTTGCCTTTTCACCCTTTTCTTTAACAGCCAACTGGAGACACAACAGGAGAAACTGTCTTTAAGGCTCAAGTTAATTAATTAAAAAAGCAGCAAGTGTGGTTTCTGAGGTTTTAAACTTAAAAAATGACTATTATTTGACTGGAAAAAGCTTTCCACCTAGATAAACATTTATTAACATCACCCTCAAAAACATTTTTTAGAGCAGAATATAACAATATTTTGTAAATCTAAAGCAAAATAGAAACTGAGAGTAGCTTTCTAGTTTGTAGCTACAATACCGCCATACAAAAAGAAAACATTTAATCGTGTTCTCGATCTCACTCAGAGCCAGTTTTAGTTTATCTGATCTTCTTGCCCATTGACTGTGGGAGGAAACTCGACCAGTGGGAAAACAATGCTAAACTAAAACTAACTCAGAAAAACAGACTGTTTTAAGCCCAGAACATTTCTGCGGTGAGTCAACAGCACAAACCACCAAGTCTCTGTGTCTGCAGCCTTGAGGTTATTTCAGTGGACTGGAATCTACAAAGATTTTTCCCCCCCAAGTTGTTTTCTCTACCAAAACAAGCTTTTATTCCTCACATAGTTGTGGTAAATGAACTATACTAGACTTAATATCTGAAAAATCTTGAAGCAGACTTTTGTTATTGTTTACTTCATGAAATGTCCCTAGATTTATAGTGTGTTTCTAAACATTTACGTAAATTGGTGGTATGTCTGAGTTACATTTCAGCATCTCACCTCTAAACTGGTGATGGCCCAGTCACTGATGGCTTTACTCTGAGCTCCACTGGTCACCATCTGGAAGCCGTTGGCTGTGGCTGTATGCAGCAGCACTACAGGGAGAAAAATAAAATTACAAATAACTGACTAAACCAAATGCAACACTGATTCACTTAAAATAGAAGGGGTGTAAAAGCAGGGAAAAATTAAGCAAACGACTCTACCTTCAGCTGCTGATAAGGAGCCCTGTGAGGAGGAGGAAGTCAAGGTCTGAGTGTAGATGGACAGCAGCTCATCGTCCTCCATGGCAAAGTAAACGGGGACGATGGTCTCAGTAGCTAACATCTCTGGCTCAAGCTCCATGAACTGCTGCATGAGAGAAGCAAAATATACACGGCTTTAGCATTTCTTAACATAAGATGCTTATGGTGTAAAACAAAAAGAGAAAACCTGTTTGTATTCCTTTAACACTGTAAATTAAATATTACTCAAGTTTTGACAAGAATAGAAATAATTACAGGTTAACAACAGGAGCAAAAGTGAGCTCAACATAGCCAGGCTTTCTTTGGCTGACAAATCTTTAAGATCCAGTTAGATTTAATGAGTACCACAAAGTTGGAAAAGAGCATTGACTGTCAATTTAGGCTTTCTGCTTGAAGCTGTGTTCGTGCTCAGGTAAAAGTTGACTTTAATGTGTCATGTGCAGTTCAGAAAATAAACAACACTGCTGCTTCACTACAGGGGATACATACTGAAGAAAAACATGTTTAAATTTCTATATTAATTTTTTTAGTTTTGCTATTTGACAAACTGTCAGCGCTTTATCGTTATTTCTGAGGTAAAAACTTACACACAATTTTTAAATCTCTAACAGTGACTCACATGAATTCAGTTAGATAATCAGGAACTGTTTAGGTCCGAGGGCCTCTGTGTCTTAAAAATGTGGAAATAATTTTCATATCTGGCTAAATCAAAGTCAAATTTATATACTGAACTGGTTTAACAGACTACAATATGAGGGTAAATAGGCCATAGTCTATGGAATGTGACAAACAATCAAAAATATAAAATATTTGTTTTCCTATAAAGCAACCCTGTTAGAAGGACTTTTCATGACCAAACATTTCAGTAACATTTTCTTTGATGTGGTGCTCTCTTGGTTCTTTTAATGTGCATCATAAAAAAAAAAAAAAAAAGAGTACAAACAGGTGAAGTAGGGGAGGTTATTGGGGATGTGATCCATGCAGTCTGTGTTACTGTAGCTGCAAAGCTCCATTCTGTGATGTTAAACAAAAGTAACGATACAAGAAAAATATCTAACATAATTTCTAACCTGAAGATTTATAAAACCCATGTTGAACATTCCCAGCAAGGAAATAATTAACAACAAAAGACAACACTCTTGGCAGCTTTTGAGCCGCAACTCTGAATATAAACTGGTCCAGACTCGTTACACTGTTGATCTTGTTAGGTTAAATTTGTGACATGAAAAACTCTTACTTTAGGCTCGACAGACCAGCCTCACCCCCTAATCTCCGCTTGTGGTACAGCCCATGGAGCTTTTCCTGAACCCTAAAGACAAATATCTGTCTCTACAATATTCACCAAAACTAAATGTAGTTATGTAAACCAAATGTATAACTCAACAAACACCTTTACACTGTTTAAACTGACACAACTGCAAAAGTATGCATTACCAAGACAATATAAAATCTCTGGTTAATAATAGGGCTAAATGATTTGGGAAAATAATATAATTGCAACCCCCCCCCAACACACACCCCATATTGTGATTGCAATTTAATATGCAATCATTTTGTTAGTTCCACTACTCATGTATTTCTCAACAAACAAGCAATAAATCATTACATAAAAAAATGGAAATTATTTGACTCATATAAATTACTGTATTGAAGGGAATGATGATTTTATGTCTCTTATTTCTAATAAGACAAATGTACACAAAAACAAGCTAAGTAGGAAATTATTCTATAAAACATTAAACAGAAAAAAAATAAAAAGCCGATACTGATAATCAGTCGACCCTGAGTTAAGAGGAAAAGCTTAAAATTTCTAAACAGACAGATGGTTCTTTAAATAAAATTTTGTTGGGCAAGGCACTTAACTCACACCAACTCAACAAAAGTCAAATGAGCTTTTGGGATAGTTGTTGGCACCACTGTGTAACCTTATAAAAGTCTGACATCAATGAGGTATGCTATCCAAATTCAGAAATAAAAATGCTTTCACTCCTCTTGTTGTATTTAGAGATCACATACGCTTTTATATTTAATGCATCTCAACAGTCCAGTGTAGTATCTAAATTGAGTTATCATTAAAAATGTGTTGGCAGATTGAAAGACATAATCAATAGCCAATAAAGTAAAGTTATAGACAAGCAATAAAAGTGGTAAACCGAAGTAGGATTTAACACGAAATGAGACACCAACTTTTTAAAAAAAAATTAGTGCTTTTTACCTGTACAATGTCTTGGGGCACAGCAGACATGTTCTTGGGTAGGATGATAACAACAGCACCAGCTGACTGCCGCAAAGCTTTCTGGTACTCTTCATAGGAGAAATCTGCGAGCCGCATGATAACACAACGGCGACTTAGTACTTCTGCCTCCACAGTACGGGCCTCCGTGTTCAGGATGGCATTCCTGGTACCTGAGGGAAGGAAAACAAACCCACAATGAGATGGGATAGTGATATCTTTGGGTAAAACGTCAATGTGATGCACTGTCTGATAATGCTGATGATATACAATCAGTTAGTTGATACAGATCAAAACATAAAAAAGCTAGGTTTTGATTAATTTTTGGCAATTTATTAACATTTATTAGGTAATTTCAAAATTCTTCATTCACTGATGTTCCCCCCATGTTCACAATGCAAATAATGTTGAGATAAAGATATTACTGACATTTTTCAGTTTTGTCTTGTAATTTTTTTCTATACGACACACTGGCTGCTAACATACAGACACGACTGTTTACAGACAAAAGCCCCAAAGTCAACTTATTAGTCAGAAAAATAACTTCTATAAAAGAGGAAGAAGAACCATAGGGCAACGTCCATGTTAAAAAACTTAAGACTGGATGTATTCTTGAAACAATATTGATGTAAAGATGCAGTTACTCCCATACTCGCTCTACTATTTACGAGGTATTTATTTATAGTGAACTTTAGATTTATCTTAACCGTAATGTTTCTGATTTGCTTTTAGGAAATGGGTTAGCTCGATTCTGACTGTTAGCATTGCTAAGCTACATTAGCAGCTAACCAGCTAGTGCTGCTGCTGTCATTGAAACGCTGCCTCGGTTTCCGGAACATCAACAGGGGACAACAACCCAGCTAAAATGGGTTAACAGTCAGAGACAGAGCCAAATACTCCTCGGGTTGATGTAGAGGTAATTCAGTTTAGTCCCGTGTTATAGAAAAGGATGACTTACCGTAGGGCTGCCCCTGCAGGTCGTACTGCTGCATGCGATACACCGTGAACTCATGTGCAGCCTCGGCCGGGAGCGGTGACACCAGGATCAGCACCGCGGGGATAAACACAATGAAGGTGAGGGGAAAAGAGGATTTAAACATGTTATCAAACACTTCACTTGCCTCCTCAAACATCGTGGCGATTTTATTCTTCTCAAAGCTAGGAGTAAAACAGTATTTTCAGCTGTCACCGCTCTCATGAACTATGACAGCCGGGGACCCAGATTAGCTAGCCAACCAACCACAGCAAGACGTCAACAATTGTGATCAGGCAAAAGCCGGGACGACCTGTCACTCTGTACTGCTGGGATAGGAACAAATGCAATATATATTTTCCACGTGAATTAAATAAGGTTGAATAATTCTGTTTCCAGTAAAGGGTTTATTGTTTCATCAAAAATATTTACGTTATTTTCAAGTATTCGAAACTGTGTTGAAGTAAGGGTCCTTCAGGGATTATACAGAACAGCCATAACAAAGGATTTTGTTTTATTTGAATTCATAAGGAGGCGCTGTATACCACAGAATCCAGGTATGGGAACTGCTAGGTAACAAATTTAGTTGGATTTTAGTGGTTTTAAATTTAAAATTATGTTTTAAAGTTTGTTATATTTTGATACATTTTGCAAAATATTATCTTTGAAGGCGTTTACTTAATTTGATGCATTTCGGTCATATATTGTGAATTCAGAAAATTCAGACTCCCTCCACTTATTTCGATTTTTTGATGTTGCAGCCTGATACTACAATCATTTAAATTATTTTTTTTAGCACAGGTGTTTTTCCATTTACTGTGGGATAGAGGTTTACAATAGTATAATACATTTCTTTAGCCACTTCCTTTAAACTGATTCTTTGTATTTTAGTACTTGCATCTTGTTTCATGATTTTATTTGCTGTTGCGTGTCACTATGATGGAGCCCGCCCATTTTATTGATGTAACTTTGAACTGACTTGGTACATTCTTTCAAAGATTGTATATTTTTTCCAATTTTGACATGCAGTACTGATGTATACTTTTTCTAAAACTATGACCTGCGATGTACATATTTTGTGTATATTTTTCTTGGTCTGTACTATCCTCACATTGACAGAATTATGTCACATGACTTGTCAGATGATTCAGGGCGTGCATATATGGAGGCTAACCCCTGTGTCAGCTCATGTCTTATGAAGGGCTAAGGCCTGAAACGTCAGGTGTGATGATGGTCTTCATTAAGCTTCGGAGAAGCCTGGTGTGTGGACTTATTTTTCTGTTTAACCGAGGTGTTTCCCATTTTTCTTGATCTTTGCTTGATCTTTGGAGTCTACCAGTGGTGAATAAAAGTGATTGGACATGATTTGGAAAGGCAAACACCTTTCTGTAGAACCTCACAACTGACAATGCATATCAGAGCAGTAACCAAACAATGAGGTCAAAAAACTGCCTGCAGAGCTCAGAGACAGGATTGTTGCAAGGCACGGATCTGGGGAAGGCTATAAAAGATATCTGCTACCAAAGGTTCCCTCTGCTCGAGTGGAAGAAGTTTGGCACACCCAAGACTCTTTCCAGAGCTGGTGGCCTGGCTAAACTGAGCAATCAGGGGAGAAGGGCCTCAGTAAGAGAGGTGGCCAAGAACCTAATGGACACTCTGACTGAGCTCCAGAGATCCTGTGTGGAGATGGGACAAATTGCCAGAAGGACAAACATCACAGCAGCCCTCCACCAATCTGGGCTTTATTTTAGAGTGGTGAGACATAAGCCTCTCCTCATAGCAAAACACATGAGAACCTAAAAGCACCTGAATGACTCTAAGACTGTGAGAAACAAGATCCTCTGGTTTGATGAAACCAAGGTTGAACTGTTTGGCCTCAATTCTAAATTTTACGTACGTCGACGTACGTCCTCCAGATCTGGAGGAAGCCAGGCACCACTCATTACCTGCCCGACACCATTCCAACAGTAAAGCAGGTTGGTGGCAGCATCGTGCTGTGGGGGTGTTTTTCAGCAGCAGGAACTGGGAGGCTGGTCAGGGTTGAGGAAAAGCTAAATGGAGAAAAGGTCAAAGATATATTTGAGGACAAGCTGCTCCGCAGCGCTCTGGACCTCAGACTGGGGCAAAGGTTCACCTTCCATCATGAAAATGACCCGAAGCATACAGCCAAGACAACACAGGAGGGGCTTACCTAAGCCCCTCCTGTGTTGTTACTTTTTCTTTCATGAGAAAGATAAGACTAAATCTGAAAATGATTTTTGATTGCAAAGACTGATAAAAATAAGTTTAATTTTTGTCAAGATGACTTGTTTGAGATTAAAATGTAATGTAGTTTTTGTCAGATGTTCAAAATCCATGATATTTCTTCACTGTGAATAAATCTGTGAAAACATCCATAGCTATTCTGCCTCTTAGCTGTAGAAAGGAGCAGGAGGGATCTCAGATTTGGCAGGGCGCACAGAAACCACCAACATGATTTGGTACCAGATTCAGGTGAGGGAATAAATGTTTGGACTAAAATCAAAGACTAAAATGTATGGACTTTTATGGAGAAAAAATACATTTGTAAAAATGTTGTAAGCCTGTTGTCCTCATATGCAGAAGCCATATTTTAGTCAAAACTACTTCCTGTTTAAAGTCCCGGCTTAGGTGTTATATCAGGTTCTGATCCTAAATGGGTGGGAGTGGGAGAAACTTAAAAATGCAATACAAACAAAAGCCTGGGTCTCAGGTTGTTAAAGTAGCTGTCAAATTAACACTGGTAAGAACAAGAGAATGAGATGTTTCTTAATGTGTGATTTTGGTATGAGACAATGAAATATATAATCCTTTTGACCATAAGATATTACATTAATCTAAAATATGTGATTTTAACAATTTGGCTGCTTTAGATTACATTTGGTCCTCACTGCAGCTCTGTAATCCAAAGAAATTGCTTATCTTTCCACTTGTGCAATAGTTAAATTCTTTTGATATGAATCATATCACAGAAAGACAAAATAACCATATCCAGTCCTATTACTTGAAGAGAACTGACAGATTTGGCATTAGAAAGAAAATAAAACCATGGGATTACCAAAATCGACTTGTTCCTATAAAATCATTTTTTATGTTATTAAAAATCAGCATGGAAGTAATAAAACACGAATAAAAGTTCAGTTGGGTAGAGCTGAAACACATGCTCTGTCTTTCCCTCTTTCCTCTTTTCTCCTTGTCTCCAGCTCCTGAGGCCGCTTTGCTAAGTGGCAGATTAATGCTGATATGATGTCCTGCAATCCCACTTAATGGACCTTGGCGTCATTATTTCCTGAGTAATCCCTGCCCGAGCTGGTGAGGGAACAAGCAGCAAACAAACCCTAAAGCCAGTAAGGATTTGAAACTAATTGTAATTATTTTACGCTAAAGAGAAATGATTGTTAAGAGATCAGCTGACATGAATATAAGGAGACAAAAATAGAAAAGAACAATTATCTCAAGAGAGGAAGAATGATTTTGTACAGATGGCCAGCAAGTCACATGAATCTTATTTCTCCGAATTTCTAACATCCTCTCATAAGAGCATCATCAGACAACAAAAAAAAGGTCACTTTTTTCACATGGCGTCACCTTGTCCAAAAACTTAAACATTTTTTCCGCACATGACTGTGTCACCCACAGTGGAGGCTCAAAGGCAGTCCCATACATACACACAAACACACACAAAGACACAATGCATGAGCTGTTCAGTGTCCTCATTTCTTTCCAGCGCTCCTGGGAATGTCCTGAATCACTCTAGCCTTTGCTCCTGACCCCCGGCCGCAGAAAAACACTTTCTCTGTGTGACCGCACAAAAGGTGCAGTCAGTGTGTGTGCTGGTAAGTACCACGGATTAACAAGAGATTAGCTACCTAGCAGTAAGTAAGCAATTTCTGTGTAGCATGCCTATGTACCAGGCCCTCCCTAAGTTTTGATCCTCACAGAGGATGCTGTCATTTTCTCACCACAAACAGTGTCCACACTCAACTGTTAAAATCACCCAGCAATAACGGCAGAATACAGAAGATATACTGTGAGAGGCAGAAATTCAGAGACACCACTATCAGGACACAATGGAGGGCTTTCTAGCCAAGAGCGTTGAAGATTGGATGATTGAGAGGCTCCATTTTATTACACTGTTGTCATAAGATACATTATCATAAAATTTAATCTGTTCTTAGCGCTGTGGCATCCTGTGGCCATCTGACTGGATTTTTGGATTTAAAAAAAATCAGTTTCCTTGGAGTACAACCTTCTGAATTTCAATTTAGAATCACATGAAGTCTCAGTAAATACTATCCAGTACTAATCAAAGAAAATTAATAGGAATGATACAAACAGTTTTCAAAGAAGTGATACAGAAATAGAATTGTATCATAGCTTTATTTTTTTACAATTTAGTTATTTATTCATTCATTGACTTATTTATCTTTAAATGGCATGTACGGTGGCACCGAACCTGCCAAAATAATGTCATACATTGTTGGTGCATGTAATTTTGTTTTAAAGCACAGAGATATAAAAATAGAAAATAGAAGTAGAAACTAGAAATAAAGTTCTTGTATTGTATTGTAGATCACCAGGACCACCATGGAACATAGTGTCTACGTATAAATAGCTTTTTGACAAATGAAATAATTTATCTGAGCTAAAAATGTCCAGGAATAGACATCATTCATAGAGGCACCAGACTGTTCTTAAATCAACTTCATTTTGAGCACTAGCACAGACAGAAATGGCTTTGTGTCATTGCCAGAGATAACATTCAGATCACTGTGATTCATTGAGAACAGCACTAATGTATTTGCCTATAGAAGTTTGAACAGGCCATCCAAGGGCTCTAAATAGAAGCTGATTTTCTCTTTTCTAGAACCAGAGAGGAAAATGAGTGAGCTTTAAACTGTGCAACAAGCTGGCCTGCTGCTTTGGACACACCTGACTATGAATGCTATAACATCTACTTTAATTATCTATGAAAGTCCTTCCCATTTCACCATCATTATAGTTACTGATGTTAATTTTCGAATGATCAGTTTATTATCCACATGATTGTGCTTTTCGTACTTTTACTTTCAACGCAGCTTTGGCAGATGGCTGTTCAACGTGAGTCTGGTTTGAGGTCTCTGCTTTTTTAAAGAAAGCTTTTCCTCAACACTTTGTAATGGCACTTGTTATGAATTAGCTCTATACAATAAAAGATTTAAAAAGTTTGATTGGAATAATGAGACTGATCATAAAGTTCTCCTTAAAACTCCTGAGAGGAGCTTGTAACTGGTTGTCAAACAGACTGATATCCTTATTACAAGGATTAAGAATAACCATTTGTATGACATTAATGTGGTTATTTAAAGCACAGTGTAGAAACAGCCTTTTTTACATTTCCAAAGCAGAATATTTCTGAAATGTAGAACATTTAAAGTTAAAATCAGGGGTGGAAAATAGTTATATTTACTTAAATTACTGTAATAGAATAGTTTAGTTGGAGGTACTTGATCCCCCAGTGTTGGTTCAGCTGATGAATGTTTAGTTGTGTTTGGATGTTCTGCTGGATTGTTGTTGCTTTTGATGTAAGACACATTTGCACCATGAGTAAAGTTATCCACTGAGTTAGATTTCATCCATGTGACTTTTGATGATTCTAAAAATGCATATTCTTCATTAAGATGTATTGACTCTGCTTTGTTATTGCCAGAGGAGACCCACCTTGCCACAGATTTACAAGAGTTACTGCAGCTCTTTTATGCTGTAAGATAATTTACAATTTTAAAGTGTTAAATTTAACTTTATATGAGTTAACACTGTCACGTTTTTGTGTGTATAACTTTATTACAGAGATGTAACTCTACCTGCACAACCTGGTTGTAGATCTATTCTCTTGTTCTTGCAGAAAAGGAAAGATCATATTTTGCTGTACAACCTCTCAATAGTATACTCAGTACTAAGTACTTAGAGTAAACTTTGAATTAGACACTTTCCACTTTTACAGTGGTCATACCTTTTCACCAGTGGTTACATGGTATGGTTTTGGCCATACTAACTCATGTATTTGTTATTACACACACTGTATGGGTAGTGATTTTTATAGCTCATGTGATACGTTTTGATTTTAATTAAAAATTAATTCGAGGCTTACACACGATCAGGGGAGCAACTAAACCTTACTGACAGGTGGGCACGTTGTAGCTGATACCAACGTGCCAAAGGCTGTTACCTAGTTGGAAAACTAGTTGGAGTCAGTCAGCATGTCTGATATGGAGACCACCATTGTTGGACCTCAAAACGTTGCTCAAGAACCAGTGGTTGATGTCACTAACACTTTTCTTTTAGTTTTTGGTGTTTGCCATCACATGTAACCTGACACGCCAGATGGATTTGTTTCACACATCCATCTGGGAAAGCTTCAATAGGAAACGTTTGAGAAAAGGCAGAGGATTTGAAAAAAACTCGGAGTGTGATTGGACAAATGTGCTGTCTATCACATCTCTATGGGCCAATAAGAGCAACAAAACACGTGACGTAGCTGCTATCAAGCTGCACATGCGCAGCTAGTGAGAATAACGCGAAACATGGCGACTATAGACATGTAAGCACTCAACTTTTGTAATTTTTGAAAAGAAAACAATTCACTGCTATTCTTTGTTCTTCTTTTAACAAAGAAATGGTGTCAAGTTCTGATAAAACTGGCACTTTAGCAGCATCCACGCTAATCTCTTCCTCTATAACTGTTCCAGCTCTTGCTGCTGCTTGTTTTTTTATGTCACGACTCTGCTGTGCCTGAAAGTACTGCCCCTTGTCGCTGATTGGTCCTGTCACTTTCTAACTGGGCCTAAACGGTTCAGATGGGAGCTTTGCAAGATGGATTCGCCAGTGCAAAACAAGGAAACGGGCGTATCCATCTGCTTTGCAAGGTTACATCACATGTATATTACTACAAGATGGTTACTGTGTCCTCTAGCATTACACTAGCTTGCAGTGCAAAAATAATAAAATTCATGATAAAAGCGCATCTGTTAATTCCTAAAATGAATTTAAATAGAAAGTTTCAGTCTAAGGATTTAAAATGTGGTTTCCCCTCTAACATGACCTGGTAGCAACAGATCTAGTTTGTATCTTTAGATCATGGCTGACTCTCAATACAAGTTCCGACTGTTCTTTTCCTCTCTTCTCCTGCTGATTTAGGTTGATTTGTGGCCACAGGCCTGGTGGAGGCAATATCTGGCGTTGGCTTCTTTATGTACCGGGGAATTGATTTAACAATCATTTTCATTCTGGCCAGAGGAAATAAGACATAGAAAAAGGGAAGAGCATGGTGTATGACAGCCTCTGAGGCCGTGAGCCTCTTTGGTTGCGCGGGGCAACAGTCAGATAATGGATGATGAGGCCTCTTGGAGCCAGCCGTTCCATTAGGTTTTGTTAATGTGGTCAGGGGAGGTTGGCGTGGCTCATCCGCCTTCATATCCACTTTCAGAGAAGCTCACTCATGCAGGATTCAGCCTATATCTCTCTCTCCATTGTCTCACTGTAGCTCACTCTATACCGTGTTTGCTTACTTGCTTACACTCTCCACATTGTCTCCTTCTCTCTTTTCTTCATGATTCTTGTTAGATTATAAATGGATTCCTTTTGTTATGCTGCTTCACATTAGTTGGTGTTGTTTTAGCTGTATCTTCACAGTAGTTATATAACAAAAGAGGGTACATGTTGTTTCTGAATTTCTACACTGAGGGATGTGCTGCAAATGAAAAATTTTGCAACACAGAGGCCTATTTTTTTCTCTCTTTTCTGATAAGATACATGTGTATGTCTGCAGCCTGTGTGGCAAATAAGGAACTCCAGACTTGTGAAAGAGCGTGAGTCATGACCCAGAGTAGGTACTGTCTGAACTGTACATTTAAAGGGAAGAACAGAGAGAAAATCATGAATGAACCATGGGCGTGACAGTCACTTTCTGCATATTGCTGGTAATGTAAGTGGCATGCTGGGAGAGGATCTTGTCAAATGTTTTCCTGTCTGTAAACTTCCCTTAAAATGGTTACACTCATGCTTGCAGGGACCATGAAATCACAGCAGGTTCACTGTGTGTAATTTTGTCTGTGATTAAATGTCATATAGTTTGCACCAGTAGAGTACAAAATGAACTGAGAGGGTTCTGGAATGCCAGTTCATTTTGTTTAAGGTGGCCCTGTAATGACATTTCATAAAAACTATTTCATTTTATATTTAACATATAAAAAAATAAGGTTAAAGCTCCTGTGGAGATTTTTAAAATAACTGACAATCAGATGGAAATTAATACTGATTACTCTCTATAACCTAAGAAACGCAACAACATCAGCAAGGCAAAAAAAAAAAAAAAAAAAAATCTTGTTTGAGTGATACATTTAAGAGTTATAATAAACCAGAGGGAGAGTTTTTTGTTGAAAGCCCCTCACACTTAAAGAACAAATTCAACAGAGATAGGATGAAAAGTAAACTTTTTGTGCCTTTTTCAGTTGCTCAATCATGTTTTTTCCCCCCTTATCTTTGACTTTAAATCAGCATTTGGTTTGCTTTTTGGCCAGTGAGGGACCACAGAGCAAGTTACTAACAAAAACTGATCAGCTCTGTCGAGAGGGGTCTGGCTGCAGACCCTACATCTCTGGAAAACCCTCTGAAAGACTGTCCATCTGAGATGCCATCTCTGTCAGAATGGAAATAACCGCTAGAACTTTAGAAATAAGTTTGTCCTTGATGAAAACATTCTACTGCAGCAATCAAAGTTTATGTAGCTCCGTTAAACTACGTAGCTTACGCAACTACATAGCTAAAACTAAGCTTACAAAGCAGCTATGCAAGCTACGTTGCTATGGTAGTGGTAGTTTCCTTAACTTTAACTATGTTTGCTAAAGCTAACTTAGCTACATAGTAACATTAATTACATAGCTAGTGTAGCTATGTTAGCTTGAGCTAAAGCTATAGAAGCTAAAGTGAGCGACAGTTTGTGGAACTACTTCTAAGACAGGTTGATACATAATTGACCTCTGGTTAGACCTCTGACCTTTTTCTCTGTTTTCTTTAAATGTTGCTTAGTCGGTAATGTTTGCAGTGTAGTTATCAGAGGTGGACTTTACCACCAGACAAAGGTAGGCGATTGCCTACGGCCCCTAGCTACAAAGGGCCCCTAAACCCATTCCCAGCTTAACCCTTTCCTCATCTGTACTGGCCTATTCTGTCCATTTCAAAATTTTAAGGGGTTCTCTCTTATTAAAAGCATGAAATCTAGTAATACATACAGGTGCATCTCTATAAAGTCAAATATTGTCAAAAAGTGGGTTTATTTTATTTCAGTTCAAAAAACCTATAAACCTATAGATAGATTTAATTAACACAGACTGATATATTTCAAGGGTTTATTTCTTTTAATATTGATGATTATGGCTTACAGCTAATGAAAAACCCAAATTCAGTATCTCAGAAAATTGTAATATTACTTAAAACCAGTGTAAAATTATTTTAACGCAGAAATGTAGGACTACTGAAAAGTATGAACATGTACAGCACTCTATACTTGGTCATGGCTCCTTTTGCATGAATTACTACAGCAATGTAGCATGGAGTGGCATGGAGGCAATCAGTCTGTGGCACTGCTGAGGTGTTATGGAAGCCCAGGTTGCTCTGATAGTCGCCTTCAGCTCTTCTGCGTTGTTGGGTCTGATGTCTCACATCTTCCTCCTCACAATACTCCAGGTTCTCTGTGGGGTTTAGGTCTGGCAATTTGCTGGCCAATCAAGCACAGGGATATTATTCCTACTGTTTTGATTTTATTGGAAAGCACTTTGGTCACTTTATGTGTTGTAAAGGGCTCTACAAATAAAAGTTGATTGATTGATTGACCATTAAAGTGTATAGAACAACTTTATTAGACTGACAAATTTAGGCTTGTGGCCTTCAGCAGGGTCAATGAGAAACACATTAAAACACTCTTTCCATGTGGATAAACATATCTGCTTAAACAAGGTAAATATGGTTCTATTTGTGACTTTCTTGTCTATTTTGGCCGTGACATGCACATGGCTTGCAGAAAAAATAAGTGATCCTCCTATTCTCCAGATTCTTGATGTGTAAACGGGTTGTATCAGGCGTATGGGAGTTGGTGCTTAAACAGGCCGTCTGTAAGCCCTGACTTGTTAACATCCAAGCCATAATGAAAATCAAGCCTAGGCACCTCCACCATGCACGCCCACCAGAAGACTCAACCAAAGACTGAAGTTAATCATTGTTTCTCTCTCATGTCCATCCCTTTATATCACTGACAATACATTCCAAAATGTTTCTAATTTTCCTTCCAAAATGGTGTTTACGCTTTGAGTTAACACTGTCTCCGACCTTCTCCTTGTCATTCCTTCTAATGTCTTTGCATCTGCACTGGAGCGACCCTGAGTAGGCCTTGTGTGCCTCGCCGGAGTCATGTTTTTATCCACCCGGCTGCTGCATCACAATGGACGCCTGTGCCTACTGAGCTCCCTCTGACCTTCTCCCTCACCCAGCCGCTCTGTCGCTCTCCCCCAGCTGAGCGGGAAGCTGCCTTTCTGCCAGCCTAATAAATACAAAAACAAATTGCAGCAGGTTAGAAGTATGCAGCGTGGGCCGGAGCTGTTAATGTAATGAACTTGGCTTCATGGAAATAGGCAATTAAACTCCCACGGTGCCTCCCTCTGGCCCAGACAGACAGGCTGGGGGGTGGGGGAGTAAGACACCCTGGAGGGACAGAGAGATAGAAACAGGGGGTCGACGGGGAGAATAAAGCCATTTAGTGGGCCCATAGGAGTAGGATGTGTGCTGCCCGTGATTGAGCTTAAACACCAATTAGTCATGAGGCGGCATCACTGGGAGGTCAGGTTAGGCCTACAGGAGCTCTGTCCCACCATCACTCACCCTCCATGTGTTTGTTTTGTTTTTTTGCTGGCTAGATCAGCCTGATTGCTGACTGATTGCCTGACAGCTTTAAGTTGTTTAGATGTCAAGAAAGGAATATGAATCACAGCAGGGATCAGTGCTGCAAGTGTTCACATGTCTCCTTACAACATCCTGCAATTATAAAAAGTTTAGCTTTCTTTGCTTTGTGTGGTATTGATAAATGTAAAGAAAAAATGAAGTTTAGCTGGTTAACCAAGCTAAGATTTAAGAAACTGATATGGGAAAAGATACAGGGCCTATAAAAAGTATTCACATCCTTGGATGTTTTACCCTTTTATTGGTTTTATAAATCAGTCATGGTCAATTCAATTTGGCCTTTTTGGGAAAAAAAAATCTATCCATCTATCCTTCCATCCGTTGGAAATCACCTTAGTTCAGTGAATGTGCATTTTAGTATAAAGACGCCTGTGTCTGGAATGTCCATTCACTGGTTAATCAATATTCCTGGCTACCATTACACCATGAAGACAAAAGAACACTCCAAGCAACTCAGAGAGAAAAGGTTATTGAAAAGTATGAGTCAGGGGATGGAAACGTCCACCGAAAAAAGTTCTTTTGTAAATCACACTGGATCTTGGGTTGAGAGAGCCGGTTAGCACTCGTGAAGCTGAAGAGAGTCTGATGTCTGAAGGCTCAAAACCAGGTGGTAAAAAAGATCTTGATTGCCCAGATTGATTGGCTGCAGCTGTGGCTCCTAACTGACTGTGGGGCCGTCCACACATAGATGAGTTTAGGAGTATCTGTAAAAGTTTTTTTTATTGCATCTGCATTTCATCTGAACATTCTGAGACCAAAAATGCATCTTTTTGAAAGCGTGTTTCGGAACTGAACAGATCTGTGTTCGCTGACGGTTTCATCTCCGTGTGTACAACCAAGCGCATCTTCTCTAAAACGATCACATCAAAGCCCCCATAACTGGAATGCAGTTACCCTGCCAAGTACAATAATAATGGCAGATTACATGACTGTTCTAATTCTGTAGAAGCTACTGAGCTCATTATGCCTCTTACAGCAAAATCTTCTGTCCCTCTCCTACTGAGCACAACAAATGGGAGAGCAGCGTACGCCACATGTTCTTAATAAAAAGTTTTGAGTAGGAGAAAAGTTTTGGGTGCGCTTGCTCCAAAGTCGTCTTCTCTGTTTTTGATGTACTTCTGTGGCAGGGCTACAGCAGGGCATATATATTGCAGCGTTTTCAGTGGTTTCGTGCTATGTAGAAATTTCTTGAAACGATGCCATGTTCAAGAAAACCCTTTTTTTTTAAAGATTTTTTTGGGGGGCTTTTTTATGCTTTTAGTAGATAGAGGAGAACAGTGGATAGAGTCAGAAACAGGGTCAAGAGTGGGAGTGAGACATGCGGTAAAGGGCCTCAGGCTGGATTCGAACCCGGGCCACCCGCATTCATGGGGCGCGCCTTTGATCACTAGGCCACCTGCTCTCCCAGGAAAACTTACTTAAAACAAAAAAAAAAATTAGACCCATTTCATATCCAGGTGGACAAGCCCTGACTGTGCAGTACTCTTGCCCTCCTTGAACAACCTGCAGTGAGAAAAAACATGCAGAACCTCCTCTCCAATACAACAAAACAATTTAAGCACATAATCCAATAAACACAGGAGATCAGCTATGTCAGAAATAGTATCACAATAGGTTTTGACTATTCAAAAAAAAAAAAAAGTCTCTGGAAAGGACTCCTGACTCCATCAGCAAGGCTGAATCCCTTCAAAAAGCTCAAAATGTCTTCATTTTAGGAAAATTATAGTTGGGTAGATCCTATAGACACATAAAACAAATGTTGGATTAGAGGCATGAAAAAAATATATTTCTGAAAGAACAATTATTGGCCCAGTACGAGCATGATTAGGCTTTGTTATCTGAAAAGACAACCTTATTTTGTTCACTTGCTATGATTTCTTTGGCTGAATGGAGAAGGGCCTCCTATTGATCTCTGCCAGGTGCCTCCAAATTATTAAAACTGTCCCTGTCCAAGAACTGTTTCATCTGCATAACTGTGATTGGTCAATAAAGCTCAGACCACAAACGCACTACAACCAGAAACCAGAGCACATCCCTTGCTAACAATCTAGACTTCAGAGTGCATTTTCTGTATTTTTGAATCATCTCTTATCGCAGATTATCATCAGACAGTTGGGCTGTTTTCATCAGTTTCCACTTTTACATTTAGCAAAGCAAGCCAGAAGCAAAGTCTTATGCTTACTCTGGCTTTATAATAATCAATATCATTGACTGATATGAAGCACTAAAGCAAGAAAGCAAAAGTGTTTCCCAAAATGTCAAACTGTAATATATTTTTCGCTAACAAAGCACAACCTGAGGGCAGATCTGAAGATCCACTCAGCAGAACCTGAATCAAGTGCCAGAACCAAATGTGAGAAGTAGATCTGCTCCAATCAGAGAGGTCTGATCCCTGGGCTTTTGCAACATCTGGTCTGTAATTGGCCGTGCTGCTGCAGGATGATGCACATGAAGGCTCTCTTCCATCCATCCTGCTGCTGGAGGTTTATGAGCAACGTCCAAAACCAGCAGCCAATCACAGCCTGTTTGTTACGGTGTAGTATCTGCCTCCTGAGCCCCACTGCTCTATATATTCTGAATGGTACTCTCTTTTCCTCCTGGATTTATTGTTTATTATGAATAAAAATAACAGTCGGCATTTGCCAGATGCACATGAGAGAGGGGGGAAAAGAGGAGGGGGGACATGATTGAAATTCTGGTGAACCTTCAGGAAGTGTTCTGGACAGGGGCTCACAGGAGAGAGTGAATGGTTTCCGTCTGCCTCTGTTTGCACCCGCGCTGAGATTTGTGAAATGAGACTTTGGAGCCCCATAGTTCACACTCTTTTTCTGGATTTCTCAGTTGTAACCCACAGCTTATCGATCCAGCTGCTGACACAATACCAGCACGCGGTATCAACCTGATCCCCCCACACAAACACCAAACATCTGTGCTCAAACGACCACCTCAGTGAAATACCGTGCTAATGATTCGGAGAGGATCTGTGGTTTGGAGGAGCTCAAAGTCTGCAGGCTTTGAAGAGACCAGGAAGCTGCTCTCTCACTCAGCCAGATAACGCCCAAGCCTTAACTCAAACTCACATCCATCTGCTTGCAGCACACAGGAAATGAAGAAAACGTGATGAAAGAAGGGAAGAAAGTTATGAGAGTGAAGTCTCAAATGGTAACTGCAGAGTTGAAAGTCAAGTGATAACTTTAGCACAAACTTTATGAAGTGCTACTCCTTATTTGGCAGCATTTACAATTCTGTTTCCATCCAGGGACATCAGCATTAGATAACTCAAAACTTACTAGAGATACTCATGGGAAATGCAGTCCACAACTGTAGTTTTTGAGGCCCAATACAGCTCAAGAAGAAAATACAGACAGATAAGGAAATATGATATAATAGAAGGATAAAAAGGTCTTAAATAAAGCATACTTAAACTTTTATTCATTTCAAAGCATTACACCTTACCCCATCTATAGAATGTTACTGATATTAAATCTTTTTATAAATCCAAAGATTTATGTTGTCATCATTATAGAGCATTACATGTTTAATTTAAGGCCTTTCAGTCTTACATTAATGCATTATACATACATGTACATAAAGGTGTGTTTTTAAGAAACATGCAAAAAGACATCAGTAACTTTAACATTCACTGGCATATTGAATATTCTATCCACAGTGAATCTAAGCACATAAAATGAAATGTGATGAAACAGTATCATCATCTGAGTTAACTCTCTTTGAACTGTTTTGAACTGAAGTTGAGGTCAATAGATCAAGAATTAAAAGCAAGAATTTATGATTAAAAATGTTTTACAATAAATTATACTTGTGAAATAAAAGGAGATGTATAACCAACAGCAGGTGTTTCAGGGCTTCCATTCACTTTGATATATTTCTTGTGTGATCACCTTTAGGCCTGTGGGCCAGTACTTTACAATTAGTGCTGTTACTCGATTAAAAATTTATTATTTATTATTATTTATTATTTTAGTTATTAATCATGATTAATCGCTGCATTTTTTAAACAGTTTAAGTATATTTTCATGTTTTTAGATTTTCAAAGATTGTTCTAAATTTTTTCCATTTTTCTGTGACATTTGAACACATCTTAACATAGAATACAGTCGTCTAATTTACTGAGGTTACCTGAACATGTCATATATTTCATCTTCAGTTGGTAACGTTCACAAATTAACTTCAATTTTGTCAATTCCAACACAGATTTCTACCCTGGATTAATGTTGTTAACAAACAGGACTTTCTCAAAGTTTTGGAGCACTTTTCAGCATTTATCTGAGCAGCTGAAGAAGAAAACAGTCCTGAAGCAGCTGAAGAGAGTGGTGTGACTATGGCTCAATCCTGTGTGGGTGTTAGCGTCTTTGCTAACATTAGCAAGGATGTGCTTTGCCTGAAGATGGAACTTAAGACTCGCTGTGCTTCGGTCTAAGACAGTTCATCACTGCAGCATGTTCCATGTTTGGTTTTATCTTAATGCCAGCTTTTTAAAAGAAAAAAGCCATTAAGCGGACCTGGGTCTGTCTCCTCACTCATCACTGCGGCTTTGTCTAACCCGCCTTTTACATCCTCACCCCTAAGAGCATAAACATCCACAGTGGAGGACTACGGGAGCAAGTTGTGGTCAAACTTTGTCATATGATTTAAATGCATTATTATTTTTTTTAACACGTTAAGGTTTCAAGATTAATCAATACTTAATTTTCAAGATTAATCACAGGCATGAAAGTGTTAATGTTAACAGCCCTATTTAAAAATGTATATTTTTAGAGATCTGTTATAAGCTCAGCTGATTATGAGCACTGTGAAGGTTATACTATTCCTCTGATGTAAATGGGTCTTCCTTGTGTATTCTTGCAGGCTTTTAAAAGAACATAAAATATGCATTTCTATTCTTCATTAACTTCAAAGCTGAACTTGCATCCTTCAGTTAAATTCACATCCCTAAAATCTACCAAAATCATAGAAAGAGTAACCTTCATTATCATGATTTCTCTGTTTCTAAACATGAAATGATAAAAACAACAATGCAGCACATTCATGTCATTTATAGTATTAAATGTGATTGTGCCTCTGGGAATATAAACTGTATTGAAAAGTACGGTGCAGAGCAGTGGTGAAGCTTCTCTCCTCCTGTGGCTGAATCCCAGATGAGGACGAGTTGAGGACCTGACAGGAGACGATTCATCATCTCTCACAGGTCATCCATCAGCTTCGGGCTGGGTGACAGTTCAGGAAAAGTATGGGGAGCGCTCTGCTCCAAGAGCTCCTCTGGGTGCTCAACCCAACATGTGCTTCAGAGTTTCCTGAAGAGCAATTCAGCGATCAGTTCAGCCTGTGCAACGTGTGGAAGTGAGAGGGAAGAAAAACAGAAAATAGGCAGGGTTAAAGGATATCTATTTAAGTCATTGCTCTAACAGAAATATTTGGTGCGGTCTTAACCCAGAGTGTGAGAAATGAATTGTGCAGTTATACTTAAAAGAGGTTGCTGGGAAATGATTTGGTTTCATTGCTCAGACTTACTACACTTACTTTTGCTCTTTTTGGAAAGAATATTACATTATAAGGTGTGTGAAAAGAACAGCCCTAGACCATACTCCTTGTTATTAGCACAGCACTAAAGGACTTTAAGCAAATATACAGTGGCAAAGAGATTTTCTTTACACAGGCTCAAACCTCAAGCAGAGCCAGATTCACACTGAACAGTCATCTGTGCTGGGGGTGTGAGGGGATGTAGACTGGGATGCAGAAAGAGAGAGACAGGTAGAGACAAACAAACACAGATTTAATTTATTCTTGTCTTCTTCTATGTATAGGACTACAATGCCAGTTGAAATGGTTACAATACATTTAGTATTGGCAGTAATAACCATGTATAATAATAGACTAATCATTCTAATAATACATTTAGTGTCAGAGTTCAGGCAAAATCCAAAAGCAAAAGGCAAAGGACCCAAAATGCAGATAAGACAAAATGACTGATTTAATCAAACAAACAAACAAAAGAACTTACTGAAAACTAAGAGACTGGAAACCGAAATCAAAGTCCATGAAACAAAACGCAAACACTGGAGGCATGGGGATTAAGCACGAGGAGTAACACTGGGAGAAGCAACAGGGAAGACATCTGACGAACCGACACAGACCTAATTACAAACCTAATTACAAGATAAAAGTAGAAACATGGAAATCAGTACACAATACACAGAAACACAAGGACTAAAGAAAACATCAAGGAAACTAACGAAACACACACAGAGAATCATGACATTGAGAAAATATGATCACAATGAAATGGAGAGGACTAATATTGGTAATCATAGCAGCTGATGTTGAACAGCTGTTAGAGCCGGAGGAACCTACAAGACCAGGATGCTCATGAACTTCTAGGAAAATATACAGTGCTCATAAAAAGTATTTGCCCCTTGGATGTTTTACTCTTTTTAAAACAAACAAACATAAAACCCCATTACAAGCCTTCCAGGACTGGCTGCCGAGAAGCATCCCCATAGTATGATGCTTCCACGACTGTGCTTCACAGTGGGGATGGTGTGTTTGTGGGGATGAGCGGTATTTGTCCGCCAATAGTGTCTTCTCTGATGGGCAAAAAAACAACATTTTGGTCCCATCAGACCAAAGAAATTTCCACCATTTGACCATGGAGTCTCCCACATGCCTTTTGGCGATCTCTAGTTGACATTTAATCAGCCTTTTTAAGGTTGGCTACAGTTGTTGACCAGCTTACTATCAGAATTTTTTTTTAACCACTGTTCTTTTATGGTGGCAAATATATTTCTGAATCATCCAGCTGTCAAACAGATGTTTAAATGCATATATATGTATATTTGTGTAAATATTCATCTGTTTTACATCTTGTTTAATCTAAATATATACTCTCTATGTGTCCCAGCTGTACTGCCCTGCTACCTGTCTGGCCGTCTGTTGCATCCCTTCCTTTGATGCAGGGCAGCGGTGTGTCATCCAGATGTGGTAGCAGAGGGGCGAAGAGTTCACTAAGTCCCTGGAGATTTTCCCTCTAAGCCCTTTGCACAGACGGGGCAGCGTGGAAGAGCCATGACGCCCACATATGTGAGTCTTGTCTTACCTGTCTCTCTCTCCTCATTTTTCCCTCCATCATCAATGATTTCCTCAAACTCGACTCTTTGCTAACACTCTCTGCAACTCTTAAACTCCAGACCACAGATGCTTTTTGTTCAACATCCTGTGTTGGATTTAGTGTCATAGCAGGAAAGCACAGGTGTAATTTAAAACATTCATAAAGCCCAAGGCCCTGCTGTGGTTCATGCTGACTCATTATGACTCACTAAATGACTAAAATTCAACCAAAAAACACATTGTCAATGTTATTATTAACACCTGTTGTCCTGCTCTGGTTTATCTAATGTTTTCTGATTGAATGAATCAGAAAATAGCCTCATAAAACTCTAAAAAGGTGTGCATTTAATTGCATCAGACACGTGAGACTGCACATTTTGTCGTAAGCTAAGTAGATACCCTTTTCCTTGAGAAGAATGAGAAAAAATAGATCCAGAGAGCCCTGCAGGCAGCATGCATCACACACAATCCCTCTCTTTAATGGCTTACTGTTAAAAGTCCCAGAGCTTTAAGGAACACATGTGTCTATTTTTGCTAAAAAGAAAAATCATTTAGTGCCTGTTTGAGTGTAGAGGTGTGTGTATATAGTAACTTTCCCCTGCTTCAGCTGGCTAAAAATTGAGGGCAGCTGCTATTTAGAGGGTGTTTGAACGGTCACTGAAGTTACTGATGCTATAGAAAAGGAGTAGTGCTGGATAAAGTGGACCTACAGACTGCCTACAGCTTTATGAAATGAGTCAGTGCTCTGTCTCTGTGAGCTTCTGCTGAACTTGAAGTACCCTTTAGTCAGAAATGGGATCAGGTACTTGTTTCTCTGCTGGGTTAAGGGGATAGTTTTTCTTTTTGAAGTAGGGTTGTATGAGGTACTTGTCAATAGAATTGATATTAGCGAGAGGAGGAGCCAGTCAGTTCAGCCACTTTATTGAGAAACTGGTTGGAGTGCCGGCAAAGCAGCTAGGTTATGCTGTAGCAGATGGAGCCATTTATATCCCTTCATTTAGTTCATTTTAAGAAAGATAAAATAATCTAAAAGCAATGTTTGGAAAAATGTACACTGCATGTATAAAATTCTAGGCACTTTTTCATCAGATTCCCAGAAATATCATTATAATATTAATTTTTACAAGGACATTGACAAACTTCAACTTAAATGGTTCACAGTTACACTAACTGTTATGAAAGGTGAGATATTCAAGTGCAACTGCTGTAAGTTTCCAATAAGTGGCATCCTTACTTCACAGCTAGCTACTGAAGTACATGTTTTTGATAAGAAATCAGAAAAAGATGGGCTTAAAAGTTGGCAACACATTACGTTGAATTTTTTGGTGAAATTGAATAAAACAGCAGCCAAATCTTTTGGTACATTAACTGAGGTGTTTAAGGAACACTACATGTCGCGTGCACATGTTTGAAAGGCACAAAAGATTTTATGAAGGCAGAGAGGATGCCCAAGACAGTGAACGTTCTGGGCGCCCATACACATCAAAACTTCTGAAAACATTCAACAAATTGAACAAATTGTTCAAAATGATTGAAGATTCAGTAGAAGAATGATGGCAGAAATGATCTCCATTGATAAAGAAACAGTTCAGCAAATTTTGCATGAAAATTTTAACATGACAAAAGTGTATGCCAAAGTTGTCCCAAAACTTCTGATCAAAAGAAAAACAAGCAAATTTGTGGAAACATTTTAGAACAAATTGATCGAAACTAGAAATGTGAATCTCTCCTTCTCAAGATGATTTGATTCGGTTCGGTCCATTTCAATCCAGTACAATCTGATTATAAGATCAAAATAACTTTTTGCTTTAACAAAAAATAGAAAAAAAGGGGAAACAAGACAATTTCATAATAATCTAGGTTTATTTGATCTTATTTATAAAACAGACTAAATGCCACGTTTCCTGTGCTAACATTCTGAGATTATGTTGAAAAAAGTTTTCATCACACCCAGGTGTCTTACTTTGACATTAAATTGGGAGATAAATATTAAAATGGGTTTTTACTGGTACATGTTGGTCCTTCTGTACTTGTAATTTCCTTGGTATTATTAATCCCAATAACAGTACAAACTAAATATCAAATTTTTGCAAGAAGCACAAATTTAAAAAAATGTAAAATCACAAGGAGATTTGGATAGACAGAGCTCTGTGTGTCTGCTAGTACAGGAGAACAAGGGGTTAAAATAATATTGAAAACAGTCAAACTAAAATCTGCTTTCTATACATTTTTTTCCTTTTATATTTCCTCTTAATGTGAGTATTCAGTCTACATGTTGCAGAAACATTGTCATTTCCTTTCTCTGTGTATCTGACCGTTCTTGATTGTTTTCATTCTTGAATTAATACACTGGAGAAGAGCTGATCTCCAGCTCAGTGAAGTCCTCTCTGTTTAATATCACATCAGTGGCTCAGATGTATTGATTAAGTTACCAAATCACTCACTCCCAACAACACACTACTGTTGTAAACCCTGTGAATAAAGGGGCTGTTGTTACGGTGATAACTGGAGACTTCTCAGAGTTTTAACTCTGAAAAGTGTTTATGTTTGGGTTTGTTTGTGCTGTGTTTAGCATTAGCATCTTAGCTAAACTTTAGTTCCGCCGTCTCAACAGGTGAGATTTATGAGCTGCCGTAGTTCTTAATCACTTTTCTCCAAAGTGTACAGACGGGCAGACATTTTGAAAGTTATCCTTCCTTCATATAAAGTCCACATGACTTTTCCTGAGGTGCAGAACTGTAACTAAAGATGTTTCAGCGACGACCGGTTAAAACACATCCAGCTACCTAGTGAGCACCTATGGCGAGTGGAACTCTCGTTTAAAGGTAAAAGATCGACACAGTTCACCTGAGATCACAGCCAGAGTATGATGGAACAGGCTATGAGAACAAGCAGGAGAGCCTCAGTGAACATATCTCTGACATTAAAACCAGTCCAGACCAGCTCGTGATGCATTTTTACTGATCCAGGGCTCTGTGGACCGATGCACTCGGACCACTGACTTCAAGATCAGTTAACCGATCCATATTAGGTTATCTTTACACCACTAATAGAAACCCATCTTTTTTTAGAGAGTGATTACATGCGATGAAACTGAGATCTTCCAATACTACCCTGAGACAAAACTGCAGTCAATGCATTGGAAAACACCATCGTCACCAAGGATGAAGAAATCATAACATAACAATTCCAAATTCAAGGCCATGTTGATTGTTTCATTGACATTAATCTAATTCTGGAAGAGAGGGCTCCAGCAGGGTCAATGGTGAATCAACACTACTACAAACAGATTCTAGAGCATCTGCAAGAGGAAAGAAGAAGAAAGAGACGACAACTGGTCAACTTGCTAGTCCACACATGGCTTTAAGGTTTAACTGTAGGGAGAGCGATTCCCTTTACAGGCATAATGTAGTTTATGACACATAAGTTTGATGATAATTAATGCATTTTATTTAATAATAGCTGGGAAATTTTTGAAAAAGAAAAAAATTTTTTTTCAAAGACTGCAGATTTTAAAAATCTGGTCGGGCCAAGCCCTTGTTATTTTATTTATTTATTAGTTTTTAAGGAATTCTGAGGTTGAATTTAGGGGGGCCTTCAGTTACCCTATGAAAATTAAGTAATCTCATCTTTACTGTTCTTAGCTCAACTCAAATCTGCTTGATTCAGCTCACCTTTCCTCAACATATCTTAAGTCAAGTCAACTTAGCTCAGATCAACCTAACTTAGCTGAACTCAACTTAACTCAACTCCTCTCCTCTCAACTCAGCTTAACTCAAATAAACTCAACACATTTTTATAGCACCTTTGTTACATAAGTAACATACAGCCCAAAGTGCTTCACAAAGAACACAGAAAATTATAGTTAAAACAGAATAAAGACAATAAAGCAGCACTGAGTTGACAAATGAAAAATAATCTATACAGTCAGACTAAAAAAAATCAATGGAATAGACAAAAGAAAAGTGAGACAAAATAAAACCAGAGCTGAAATGAGGGTCAAGCAAAGCTTGAAACAATAAACAAGGCTGTAAAATTACCCCATAAACCAAATTAAAAAGATGTGACTCAAGTTTTAGTCCGGAGAGCTTATCATTTTGATGTTGAGTGGTTGTGAGTTCAGAGTTTGGGGGCATAAAAACAGAAAGCCGGTGCTTGGCTGGGTCACTTGAAGGGCATTTAAGAGAGAAACATTCTAGCTGGTATTGCACCCACTGTGAGTTCAAAAAGGTCCCTCCAGACTGGACTTTTTCCAGCAGTCAGCATTATCCCCAAGCTTCATCTTCAACAGTCTAGAGGGAGTCCAAGATCTTAAATTAGATTAGTTTAATTTTTATCTCTCTAGGTACTTTTGAGATATTTAGGAGCCAGCTTCTCAATAAAAGGGCAGAGCTAGCTGGCATCTCCTTTGGCAAAGACTTCACATGGACAAAAACCTTATAAAGCAAACTTAATAAAAAATAAATCCCTTAAAAAAGTTGATACCCTGATCTGATCATTTATTAAACCTTGAAAAAATGAATCAGTTTTTAGTTTAATGTCTTATGATGATACCAAGAAGCACCAAAGTGAGCAGAAGGTAAAATGTTAGTGAAAGCTACAAAAAGTTAGCAATTTGTGTTTTTCTACCTTTTTTAATGGCTGGAATTAGAGAAGTACCTAATTTAGGCTGAAGGTGAAGTCTATGTATCAGAATTGATATGAGTGTAATGTAAGGCATGTAAAGCAACACTGATGCCAGCAGCAGACTTACAGGGTTGTAAATGACCAGTGACCAGAGTGTTTCCCATAATTTGTAGTGAGAGGGAAAAACAGAATCACTTGAGAACTCCCTTCATCAGTGTCATTTTTCATCTGCGGCCACGCTGCTGCCCTGTGTGAAGAGGCGAACTCTGGTTTGGTCTGGAAACAGGATGTGGGCTGTGGAGCTGGGCATCTGCCACATGCCATGGAGCCTCTGGAGCTCATTTGCATAGGTTATGAGGGTGCGTTAGTGTATTGGTTAGGTTTTGTTGCTCAGATCAGATCTTTGCATGCATGTCTTTCTGCGTAGTTGGTTTGTGTGTGTGCATACTTGCAAATTTTGGGTCCATGCCCTCTTTTGTTGTGAAATGCATGTGTTTCACAAATATGTGTCTATAGATGTGTGTGTCTTGTTCCCTCCCCCATTTCCAGCATGGGTGGGTTTTCTTTATCGGCACAGCACCATGCATGGCATCCCCTCTGGCACTGTCTTCAGCCCACCCTGGAATAGTCAGGCAGCCAGGCAGTCTGTCTCGCCCCATCTTTCCGCTGGTGAAGAATTTGGTTCAAGAGAAAAATAAGAGTACGGCCAAGACAGGAGAGCTAAGCTGCAAAATATTTACCCTAACAACTTATTTCTGAGTATTACTTGCATCATATTTTGCTCAACAAAAATACCCATAAACCAACATAAACTTGACATCTACTGGCAAAGAGTCATCCCTGAAACCACATAATTTGACCTGAGACTTTTCTTGATTGTAACAATTTACTTCTGATTCAAAGCATTATATTTTTTAAGCATCACACTTATTTACTTGCAATTGCTTAGTGAAAAAACTAGTGGTCTGCAGAAGTTCCACTGCAGCTTTTCCTCATGTATCTCACTGTTTTAAATCGGCTGAGTTCATCTTTCTACTCAGATTGTTTAGTGGCAGGAATTTTACAAGCATTGGTTTGGAAGATACCAGGAGAACGTTACCTGCCTGACTGTACTGTGCTGACTGTGAAGTTTGGTAGAGGAGGGATCATGGTATGGGGCTATTTTTTTTAGGGTTTCTATTCCAACATGGCTGAGACCCAGTGCACAAAGCAATGACTGTGAAGACATGGTTTGATGTGGAAGAATTTGAGTGACCCACACAGAGCCCTGATCTTAACCCTACTGAGCACCTGTGGGATGAGCTGGGACAGAGATTGTGAGCCAGGACTTCTCATCCAACATCAGCACCAGACATCATAAATGTTCTACAGAATGAATGGTCACAAATTCTCATAGAAACACTCAAATATCATGGAAAGCCTTCCAAAAAGGATGGAAGTTGTTATAGATGCAAAAATGGGCCAACTCCATATTAAAATACATGTATTTGAATACAGTGTCATGGAGTCCCTTCTGGTGTAATAGTCAGGTGGCTGAATATTTTTGTCCATATTGTGTATCTGTAAAAGGAAAATGTAATGTCTTGGCACAGTCATTTGTTTATGGTGTCAAAGATAAATGTTCAAGCATTTTCTTTCTACAAAAAGGCCCAGCTCAAACAAACTGTGTGACTTTATTTACTCACTGTAACAAACTGATGTATAAAAAGACAGAATTCATTGCATGCAGTGGTTGGTTTCAAGTGAATATTTGGTTTTAGTCCCAGAAAATGAGTGAATGATCCAAGATGATCAAACTGCCCTACTGCTGGTCTGCTGGAAAGACTGAATGTTTCAGACCAGTTTAAACAAACAAATAAGCCCAGAGGGAAAATATGAAAAATAAGGGCAAATATCAGCACTTTGGCTCAAACTAAGAAAGCATGCAAGAAGTTTCCTTAAGCGCTGAGACAGCATCATGTCGGCCTAAACAATCTGTGATTAATGCTGTTGTGCCTTGTCTGTTTTTATCCTTTGAAAACACACTTAGGTTTTAGTTTTACCACACATGAAGACATCCATGCATCAGTAGCTTAACAGTCTCTTTTACTCTTTATGAAGGTATGCACACTGTTTAACTCCACTTATAGATATGATACAGCTTCATGTTTGTTGAAAATGACATCAGTTAAGTTTACACATAACTTTATTAGTTTATTTTTACTTCAAGGAGGCAGCAGAGCAGCTCCAACAAAACATTAAAATGATCAGCTGTGAAGGGATGACAGTGAACTTTTTAAAGCTTAAAGGGATGTGTCCAGAGGGGTATGCAAGGGGTGGCCTGGGCCCCCTTGAAATTTAATTGGTCACCACAAGTGACACCCAAAATAAAAAAATATGACTGGCTAATTGCTTTGTCAAAGATAGGACCATATGCAGTAGAGAGTATCGGACAAAGCCTGAGGGAGCCGACAGATGGGAACTTTTAAAGCCAGCTTTTAAAGGTGGCCATATTGAAAACACGTTCCATTAATGGTAAGTGAGAAAAGAGTGTCTTTGTCTAATCTGAGGTACCTCTCATGCCCAGGGGCCTCATTTATAAAATATTGCATAGGATCCATACTAAAAGTGTACGTGTGCCCAAAAGCTGAAAATGGCGTGCGCCAAACCGTACATACGCACACTTGCAAGCACTTTTCCCTTTATAAATCACAGTCCACCTGGAAGATTTCGCAGGTGGATTCATCTCACATCCTGCTCTCTACACACCCTCATTTTGCCATCAATGGTCAATGCAAAGTACCTCATAAATGTTTTTGCATATAAATAAGCCTGCTGATTGACGGCATTTTATGCTCAATCATGGCAGAGACGACAAGGAAAAGGAATTTCACGGAGACCAAAATAGAGGTGCTTGTGGGTGAGGTGGAGGCCGGATAAATTATTTTATTTGGTGGTCACAGTAGTGGCATTACTAATAAAAGAAAAACAAGCGAGTGGCAGCACATCGTCACCGCTGTAAATAGTGTGAGTGCCACAGAGCGATCTGCAGTCTGTTTCCTACGCTGCTGTGCGTCAGGATGAATGATTCATGTGTTGATCCAGGCCACCGTGCCACTAAATTTGTCCAAACAATGTTTGAGGTACAAATAATTTCATACATTGATAGTATGCACATTTTTTTCGGTTCACATAGACAAATTCATTTTCACTCGGAGCCCTTATAGCAATGTGAGTGCAGTCAGTTGTGGCGATAACATTTGGAAAACCGAACATTGCTGCAAATTGCCTTTTAATGTTCACCCACAGTGTAAGTATCAACTGGTCATGTTTATAATGCCATCCAAAACGGCTGGCATTATTGTGCTGAGGGATGGCTGCGATATCCCAGACCTAACTGAATTTAACTGTATTATATCATACCCAAAAGGGGCTTTAGACAGAAAATGTAAAATTATGTATTGTTAATTAAATCAAACACATACCTGTCGGCTAATTCCCAATGGAAGGAGCCGGTTGCCAGAAACCCCAGAGTGGTCAGCACCTGTATATGCACTGGGATGGTGAGGTTCCAGCAGTTGGTTCTGTCTAATACTGGGCCCAGTTCAGCACATAGATCCAAGAGCACTGCTCTAGGGAATCTAAATCAGCTTATTAGCCAGTCATCATCATTGGCCAGGAAATCTTCGTGGTCCCTAAAGTCTCTCTCCATCCTGATCCTACCATTTGCGTGATCTTCCAGCAGTGCCAGCGCATCCATTGTGCAGCATTATGCATGAGTGTCATCGCACTATTTATATGCTTACTCAGCAATTAGACTGATTGTTACACACCTTGTCACAATAAATACTAATCAATCAGTGCTATCCACCGCTCTATTTCATTTGAAGATGAAAGTATGATACATGAACATTGTGCATACAGTAGTAGGCCTAATGGCTCACTAAAAGAACACATTTATAACACTGCAGACTTGGGTGTTTATGATTATGCGGGTCTATAAGTCTGATATGTGATGACATTAAATGTATGAGATGAAACTGGCCTCAATTCACCACCTCATCATCTGCGCTGCCAGTTTCCCCCGTCTCCAAAATGTTCATGCACAAGGATCAAACTTGACGTACTGATGCGCGCATTCTCCTGCCAAGTTTATTTTTATAAATCACAACCTTTGTGTGGACTTTTAAGCCCCATTTTGTGCGTAAGCAAGCTTTATAAATGAGGCCCCTGGTCATTTCTCCAGATGACATTCAGTGCATCTGTTCCCTCCTATCTCCGTTAGCTCTCAAACTAAAGAAAACCCACCCAGGAAAAGAAAGTGAAACATAATTTTTTGCAGTGCATTGATAGATCACAGTGACAAAGGTTTTCTGAGTTATGAGACAGACAAATAGCTCCAAGAACATTGCAGGGGCTGCAGTTTTCATCTCCCAAACTGCTTTTATAAGATATTGTCTAACTTTGAAGAGAAAGCGAGTTTAATTAATGAATGTTATGTCTGGACATGTAATAGTCTTTGAAATACAGTCTAATCTTAGCAGCTACCCTCTAATCATTTCAGATTTACAGCTGGGTGCATTTGGAGCATAGCAGTCTCTACCTCAGAGGGACATCATTGGGATGTCCCTGTTAGTAAATGTGAACTCTTTCAGACTTGGTTCTTGATTCTCCTGCTTATTAATGACTTTATGTTTCACTTTTTTTAAAATCAAAGTCGGCACGTTGACTTTTTAGAGTTCCACATTGTTTTTATGAGACTTCAGCAGGACAGAGAAGCTGTATTTGGATGCACTGTTGTGGGGATAAAATTCGTGACTTTCTACTTACAAGATGCTCTCTCCTCTGGGCCTCCTGTCACTCTCCAGTGTCAGACTTAAAGGCCAAGTCCAAAACTGCTGCATCGCGCCTGTTTATGAAACACTGTCACCCATCTATTGGTATTTTTGACAGAGTGACTTACTGGGTTGAACATATTGATGCCTGGACTTTTGAGACTGCAGTGGAAGTGACTGTGCTGTTAAAGCTTCTGTAAAGAGTTTTCAGCTTATTATGAAACAAACTTAAATTCAAAATGATGCTCCTTTATGAGCATCAAACACAAACACACAGCTGTATGCACAAGCTATTTCTAGTTATGTTTCATGTCTGAAACTGCTGCTATGACAAAGTGTAAGCTACACCTTTCTTGCTTTTTCCCACTAAAAAATAGAATATCTTCTTAGTCTCAAAGAGTGAAACATTTTGCTGTTTAAAGAAAGCCAGATGAGAGTTTTGATCAAATAATTCTTGAACATACATCAGACTTGTGCAAAGAGCTATTTCCACAGGGACTGCCAATATCGACGGAAAACAGAAGTTCCTCTCAGGAGCTTAAACCCAATTTAAAATAAAGTGCCTATAAAATGATTCACTCCCTTGGATGTTTGACCCTTTTATTTATAAATTAATCATAGTCAATATAATTTGGCTTTTTGGACAAAAGAAATTACAAAAACACCTCTTTAATGTCAAAGGGAAAGCAGATTTCTACAAAGTAATTTCAGTTAAATAAATATGTAATATAAAATGAGTGACCCCCTTCAAGTCAGTATTTAGTAGATGCTCTTTCAGCTGCAATTACAGCACTGAATCTGTTTGGGTAGGTCTCAATTTAAGCTTCTCATCTGGATGATTCAATCTTAATCCATTCTTCTGCAAAACTGCTCAAGATGTTTCAGGACATGAGCCGCCCTTTCCAAGTCCAGTCAAGTTTCCAAGTTCGCTGTATGCTTCAGGTCATTGTCTTGCTGGAAAATAAGATTCGCCTTCAGGATTTTCCTATATATACATTTTTTTGATACATTGATTTTACCTCCTCTCTTTACAAGCCTTCCAGGGCTGGCTGCTGAGAAGCATCCCCACAGCATGATGCTGCCAACACCATGCTTCATGGTGGGGATGGTGTGTTTGTGCAGTTTTGGTGTCTACAAAACATAGTGTCTTGTCTGATAGCCAAAAAGCACCATTTTGGTCTCATCAGACCAAAGAATTTTCTTCCACCTGGAGTCTGCTACATACCTTTTGGCAAACTCTAGTCAAGATTTAATATAAGTTTTCTTCAACAGTAGTTTTGACCGGTGAATAACCCCACAACAGTTGTTGTATTGCAGAGTCTCTCCCATCTCAGCTGCTAGAGCTTGTAACTCCTTCAGAGTATAAGTGTCTTGGTGGTCTCTCTGACTAGTCTCCTTCTTGCACGGTCCCTCAGTTTGTGAGGACGACTGGATCTAAGAAAATTTACACGTGCTATATTCCTTCCATTTCTTGATGATGGATTGCAATAGCATTTTCTCTGAGCTGCTTGGAGTGGTTCTTTGTCTTTATGGTGTAACAGTAGCCAGGAATACTGATTAACCAGTGACTGGGCTTCCAGACAAAAGTGTCTTTATACTACAATCACTTGAGACACATTCACTCCTGCTCAAATCAAATGAAGTTTCTCTCCTCTCTCTTTCAGCCTGCTGACTCTCAATCTGTAGAAGTTCTTCTTCGGTGTACTCCTGAGGTTCATAAAAATATCCTCTTGTATCCAAAGTAAATACCACATCATCATCACTCCAGTTGAAATCACTCATATTATCTTTGTTTTAGCTTGGTGTGGTGTTATTGTTCCTGTAGAAGCCTGCAGACCCACACATCTGATCAGAGGATATCAGTGTGCAGAGGCGGAAGGAGAAAAAATGCCAAAAGCTGCTTCGTAGTGCCTGACACAGAGGGGTTTGTTTGGGAGAAATGAAATACTCTGTACATTTTGAAAGAGTGTACAGGCAGCCAACATCAGCCCATTTTTATGTAAAACTCGTCAGACTACACGTAAGGAACGTTCCCATCTACAGCCACTATGACTATGAACAACCACAGGAGCAACTTGAGGCTAATGCCACTACTGTAGCCAAGTACCTCATATGACCCAACTTAAAAAAAACCCAGAAATATCCCTTTAGGCTAGTGTTAGCTTTTTAGCTAACTTAGCCTACTTATCTAATAGCTTATAAATGATCAAAAAATTAGCTTGTTTAGCTAGCTAAGCTTCTAAATTACTATCAGTTGTATTCTGAAGCAGAAAACTCACTTTAATTTTAGGACACTGAGCTCCATATTAAAGACCCAGCCTCATCTGTGAACAAACTACTTTAAGTGGTTGCAGTTTTTGTTCCTTTTTCTTTTCTCCTTTTATTCCCCTGATTATAGTTTATTTGATTCAGCGTGCATATATTCAGCAGTGGTACAGTAGACTATTAATCCTGTAATAGCTGGTAAGCATCTGAGACAATGACAAGGCAAACAGAGAAACACAATCGATGCTTCTTAGCCTCCAGAAACACAATCCTGCACCTGGACTCCTTCAAACAACACCAGCACCTTTATGAAAGAGCCAGAGAGGAGACAGTGTCTCTTTAAGGGATAACTCACAGAGGAAGAGGAAAAACTGCAAAGAAGGAAAGCGAGGAGGTGTGTATGTGTACGTGTACATGTCAAACTGATAGACACTTGAGAGAGAAAAGAAGAGAGAAGCAAGGAGGAAAGAGAGATAAGCAGGGAGAGAGACAAAGAGGGAGAGACACAACATTGCATTAGGCACTAAGAGCCATTCCTCGCTCGCTAAAGGCTAATGCAATTGCCACAATAAAGAGCGTCTCAGCGGAGGCTGTAAAAAACTAGAGAGGGGGAATGAAAAAGGAGAGGCAGGGAGGGAGGGAAGAATAGAGAGAGGGAGGGAAGGAAGGAGGGAGAACTGGCAGCCCTGCCTCCAGACTCTCATATGGACAGTGGATCTCTTGGGACAACTGGTTGAAAGTCTCTCTCTGTCTCTACTGTTACTCCTGGCTGTGTGTGAGTGGCTGAGTGTGGGCTGGTGCTCTGCTGTGTCTCCAGAGTGATTTATCAGGTTTGCAGGGAGGAGACAGAGGGAGAGAGGGAGGGAGGGAAGGGGGGCAACTCCGGTAGCAGTAACCAGGCTGCTTGCTGGGTGTGTTAACTCCATATCTGACCTCTATGTGAACAGAGCACCTCTCTCCTCCCCTCCTGGCAGGCTGTGGGAACAAGGAGAGGGGAGGGGAGGGGAGGGGGGGCAGATGGTCATTTTTACCCCTCACTGTGTTTCTCTCGCTGGGCCATGGAGCTCTGGGACGCGGCCCTGGACCGAGTAGGAGATGTCAGGAGGACGGGACTGCTTTGGAAGAGAGACGTCAGCAGGGGAGACCCAGGCTCTGAGGATTGCACCTCAGACTGATTCTTGGATCTGGAGCGGCACAGTTGGCACAGCCAGGCTGCAGTTGTTTAGTCAGTCATTAGCCAGTCAGATGGTTAGTTAGTCAGCCAGTAAATCGGTCAGTGGGGTCCCTCCCAACAGGGTCAACTCCTCTACTTTGTGCATATCCTCATCTGAACTCTGAGGTGACTCACACTTACCGAGTAGGACCTGTGGGCATGGTGAGTGGCAAACTCCTCTCTCCGTCTCTTTCATGCTTTTTCACACACATTTTCCCTTTGACTCTCTCTCCTCTGTGGCTGCAGCATTTCATTCCTAAATAGTATTAGTTTTGCTTCTTTGTTGTGTGCCTCTTTTTTATTTTCCATGCTTCCTTCCTTTGGCAGCTGACTTACCTCAAACAGAGCACAAGGCAGCAGATTTGATCAAAGCTCCATGTTGTCTGATGTTAAGGATTTTATGCAGTTGTCAGAGTGTAGCTTTGATCTCTCGGTGATGGGACTCCGGGAAGACAGCACATCTGTTTGTACAACAAACAAGAAATTGGTTTTACCGCCAACACTGGCGTATGGAAATAGTTCAAGCTCATGCTTTATCTTGTGTATTTGTCTTGAACTAACTGATTTACATTTGTAGCGGCTGCTTTGGGGGAAAATATTATGCCAAATCATTAAAAAATCTCATAAATATGAATAAACGTGAGATTTTGACCTGAGTGATAAGCAAAATACACACCTCCGTGACTTTTAGCTGCTTCTTTTCCAGAAAACTGATGACTGTTGTGGGTTTTGTTGATTATCATTATCACACCACTGTTTAGAGAAGAAGTTTGATGTGATAAACTTACCCTAAAGTCATAGGGAACGGAGCGTTTTTGGATGAATAGTTCAAATATTTGAGCGTGCTCCAAGGCTTTATCAGGGTCTGCTAAATCACTGAGTTGTTTCCATGTGTTAGAGAAACGTTACACAAGGACAAACTAATGCTCTTAGAAAAGTTTAACACTTACAATTTTATCAAAGGCAGCAGCATGAATGGCATGATACAACTGCTGTCATGGACGTAAAAATCCAACAGAACACTTGGAAATTAAAGTAAAACACATGTAACACTAGACATTTCCACTGTACATCAGTAGCTAAATGATTTTAGCTAGTTTTCTTTGTATTCATTTGGCTCTATGCCTGTAAATGAGCAATAGTCTAATTCAGTGGTGGGCAACTGGCAGCCCGGGGGGGCACTTGCAACCCTCCTCCTCGCTCAATATGGCCCTCAAGTTAATTCCACTTATCAAGAAATTGGAAAACGAAGAAAACATGATCAAATCTGCCATGAAACATTTCTGTGATGATCTTTTATCATTGGTAAATGTTGGCAAGAAAATAAATATAATTTGCTCTAACTGTTGCTGTAAAAATCATTAATTTGTATGGAAAAACTAGATGCGTTAGTAAAATATGATAAAATAATCTTCAACTATGATGTCCATAAAAATGGTCCACAATATTGGCATCAATTCTGCATGAAGCTGATGAAAGTAAGCATTACTTGACGCAGAAACTTTCATCCGTCATTATGGAAAATGGAACAGGTTCCATTTATGCAAATTTCTGCATCAATCCAAACCATTTAGATGGGTGATTAATGATTCAGAACAGCAACTGCTGCTTCCTTCTCTCCCACTCTCTCGCACCAAACCCTCACTTTAAATACTGTGATTTTCCCGTGTATTGTGTGGTCATCAACCCTGGAAATATAACAGATCAAGGCACAAGTTTGTTTTCACAGCCACCTAACAGAGACTGGATTAAAATTGCTCTCCATCTCCCCTTGTTTACAGCTGTGAAGTACGAGCTGATCTATGCAGATCTCTGTCAGTATGGATGGAGCAAGTGACAGAGCCACAGGCTCACCATCATCATTAATTACTTTTGTTGCAGCATGAAACAATTTGCCACATTCCTCAAATTTTCACAGTGAATACAAATACAACCAAACGGACTCAGTGTGCAGAGTTCGAGTGCGCGAACTTTTTTCAGATAAGGGATCCGAAAAACGCATCCTAAAAATAATGGACACAGTGTGCAAAGACCTTAAGACTCCAATGGAAAGATTATGTCAGATGTAGGTGTAAAAAAAAGGCCAAACTAGCCAAGATAACTTAAACAACTGTTATTTTCGCACTCTATTCCTGCATTCAACAGCCCTTCTGACTCCTAGTGGTCAAAAATGTGCTTTAAATCTTAACGCTACTTCTTGAAAAGAAACACTGTGCGCCTGCTATTAGTGTCAGATGTTGAAATGGGCGTTGTCTCTGGGCAACAATACACAGATGTTTGTTATTTGAGTCTAGCTCCTAATTTTGCTGTCATTGATTTAGTTTTATAAGCTCATCTGTGTCTGTGTGGTGTGTTCTGCAGCAAACCTACACTGGTGTGACTTAACTGTACTTTGTGTGCATGTGTGTTGTCATCTTGTGTTGCCCTGCTCTTTGTGTGTCCACTGGTTCCTCCTAGATCAGCCGCAGAGAGCATAAGCATACAGGACAGCATGGTTTTCCTCAGCTCTTTCAGCCCCGTCCATGCATCCACCACAGAGAATTTCTGTCTGAGCTGAGGCAATTACAGCTCACATCCAAAGCCATCTTAACTGAAGAACCAAATGAAGGAGCCTTTGATAGGCCCCGACTGATGCATATTTACTTTTTATGACCAACCAAGTAGTAAACAGCTTGCCTTGTTGGCGCTGGAGCAGGGACTTTAAATACAGGCCTGTTGACACACTAACATGCAAATAAGCACACATGCACAAAACTTTTGAAGAAACCAGAGACAAGAACACAGCCGTCTCTTCTCTAAACACCACAAGAAATACCCACGATGCTGCCAGCTCGATCTGTTTGCCAGCCGCTGATTTCATAATCAGGTTTGTCGAGCTATGCCTTTTGTCTGCAGACACAACAGCAGCGGCAGCAGCAGCAGTAGCTTCCAATTGAAGCCATGTGTGGTGGAAAAACAGGCCTCAGTTTGTGGAGAGTTTGCATGCTTGGAGTGGGAGGGAGCCTGCCGGTTACAGAGGTCACAATCCGAACACGCCAACTCCTCTTCACCCTCTCACACGCAATGCTGACGGGAGAATCTCAATTGTCAGTCAAGAGTCCCTCCCCAGTTCTCCTTCACTCCTTATTTAATTAATTAGAATTGCATCAAAAGACAACTCTCCATGTTGTTTTGAAGCTAAAGACCATTACACGTTCATAGTCAAATTTAGAAACGAATGCTGATCAAATGAAGTGAAAAATGAAGGATTTCCGGGTTGGTGTCTGATGCTGTTAGAACATTGTGTTCAGGGTGTGCCCCAAATTAAAAAGTGGTTGGTTTAGTTGCATTGGTTAAGACACTCTAGTAGCATTAGCTCTGCGATTAGCAGTTGTTACACCCTACTGTCCTCAGATGAACCATGCATTCCCTCGCCCGCTGCGTCACCCTCTCACAATCTCGCACACATATACCACTCCATCAACTCTTTCCTCATTTGTCTTATTTCTCCATCTTCTATCTCCCCCTTTCATTGTGTTTCACTAGCCTTCATCCTCCTGTTCCTGCAGAGCGTCTCCTCCTTTCCATCAGAGTGTAATCTCCATATCATGGCTAATAGCTCAGATAGCTTCTTGTGTCAGATTCATGCTGGACTTTAATGCAGTTGTGCCATTTCCTCTCATGCATTATAAAAGATCATGTTCCTGTCAGATCTTTTTTTTCATTTCCTCATCATTCACATTAAAAGCAAGCTAGAAGGGAGCTGCTCCTGTAGAGATAACATTCAAATGATTAAGCATGGAGTACTTTTTGACACAAAAAAACCTGTTTAGTCTCATATGTCTTATTCTGTTTCCTTCCTAAGAAAAGGTTGGTAATGATTGATTCTGCATGAAATTACATCCCCACCAAATTGCATTAGCTCTATGTAAAGTGAATTATTGTTAATGGGACATGAGAAAAAGCTCCTGCTCCTTACATCAGTCACATGTGAGGCTGCTTTATCAGCACTGTGTGATCTAATGAGCTAAATAAAGACCGTCCAGCCAACAAGCACTGATAATCACTTTTGATGCTCGTGGGGTCTTTAGTTTGCAAGACCGGTTAGGACCAGGGGTCTTATGTTGTTTGTCTTTGATCAAATGATTGTTCCTGTTTCATTTAGCTGGGTGTAAATGTTTATGCACCGCATTTTCTTGATTTGAGCTTATCTTAAAAAATACAGGTTATCTGTCTTAAACCGGTTCCAAAGCCCTTTTAAGGATGTGCAATATTGCACACTGAAAACTGGAGCTAAAAATCTGAAAAAGTATCATGAAAAAGTATTATTTGACATTTAGTTGATTATTGTAAACAAAGGAAAAAAAAGTGTACATTCAGAAAATGAAGGTTTCAGTCCACACCACTAAAACAGTCCTTCACAGTTAAATATGGACAGCCAAAATATGAAAAGGCATTTTATGTCAGCTAGTATAGTTAAGAAAGCAATATACAAGCATAACTCCAGTTATGTCTCTTATTTCTTATGATTTTTCCCACCAAGTTTTCAATCAAGTTTGTTGCTTTTGGTTGTTTTAATGAGATCTCTAAGTCCATGTCTGTAATCAGGCTGAGGCATCTTACAGTGCCTCAAGCTGAAATGCTCGTTCCTGGTCAGAGAATGACCAGACCAATCCGTGTCATTTAAGGAGAAAGAGGCGGTACCTGTGGGTGTAGTTTAGTTGGAGCGACTGCAAGCCTGTAAACAATGGTGGCTTGTGAAAAGACTAGCATGGATGCAGCTAAAGCAGCAGTTTTATCAGAAGTTTTGACATGGTTCTGCACTGGAACTGCACTGAAAGCTTTTCTTGATGGAAAAGATGTTTTTGCTTTTCCCCTGACCAGCTTTGGACAGAGTCTAAATAGCCTACTGGCTCCACACATTATTGACAACAATAATGGCTGCCTGTTGAGCTTGCATTAGGCAGTTTTCTCCCCTTACTATATCATATGTATATTTACTCTGATTAGCCGCTAATGACTGTGACAACATTTGACCAATAACCACCCAATCTTATTTCTTCTTTTTTATTTTGTTTTTTTAGGAATGGTTTTGCACTTTCTTAACATAATCTATGGGCTGTGGCTCAGGAAATATATTCCATACCACTGATATTTGAAGCAGTCTATCTGGTGTCTCACACCATGACATGTCAACTTCATTTCAATCAGGAGAGATGTAATATGACTTTAACAATGATTTATTTTATGATTTTAACAGATTTTAAAATATAACATCTGCAGGATGACTGTATTGAGAGAGGTAGAGGCTGAAAGGAATTGGCTCAGAGCTTAAGTGAGTAGACGCCCATACAAGCTACTTACTAGAGCAGTAAACGGAGCTGGAACTTTGCTTGAACTTATGCTTAGCTTCATTATGTTATATCAGAATAATGTTTCTTCTGATGAGTTAATCTGTCAAGAAAATAATTGGAATGAACTTTTCCTCAGAATACTAACACTGTTATCCCAAGATAGATAAACTGAGATCTTGAAGTAACAACTTAAATGTATTTGTCACCATAGGAAATATCCTGAGTGGTTTAATGTTTGTTATAGCTTTTATATTTGTCCCTTTAGTCCTGTCTTTAACTTATCTTGCCATCAGTTGCATCACCTACATTTCTCCTCATGTTCAGCCTGAACCCAGATGAAAGATACCTTTGAATTCTATCTCTCTCCTGAACAACAACTGCATGACATAGAAGTGTTTGTTGGATTACTGCTTTTAAAAAGTGTGATGACTTTTGTGTGGAGTGGAGGCACACCTACCATGTCAGGCTGTATTCTTTGATAGAGCTATGGTCATTTATTCCCTCAAATGCTTTCAAAAAGTTACAGTCCAGTCCATGGATTGGTAAGCTGCCATAAGCGTAGGGTTGACACTGTAAGGAGTGTTTGTTGTTCACTCTTCCCCTTTCCCACGCACACATATTCTATGTTTCTCTGCATCTTTTGTGAGAGCAGTGTGACAAGTCCCAGTGGCACCTGTGTGTGAGATGCAAGGTGACGTCAGCAGAGCCTGGTTCAGATGTGCGGTCATGACCACATATATCACAACATTTCATGAGAATAGCACAGCCAAGTTCTAGAGAATTACATGAGAAGCTGCTGTCAGCAAATGGTGTGGCTTTGTCACCTTTAGATGAAAATGCAGTGAAAGAGGAATTTGAAAACAAAGTAATACATGTACGGAAACTTAAAAGTCACATACATTTTTTATTAAGGTCTGTGATGGCTCCTTGTTTTGAGTTTTTAGGTGACCAAATGCCACTTTAACTTTGTTTTATTTCCACTCTCCTTTGTCCTTTTACCCAACCAGCAGTTCCACCAGGCTGCGTGAATGAGGTCATGTTGTTCGCCTGTTCCTGCAAACCTTGCACTTTCTAAATGTGGTGACTTGTTCACACCTTCAGCCTTGTGTGCAATAATGACTTCCATCAGGCTGTAAATTATGTTCAATTGGACTCATGTCAGCTGTAAAAATGACATGATGCTTTCACAAATTGAAGTCAATCTTCTATGGTGTCAAAGGAATTTGATCAAAACTGAACACTTGACACTGCTCAAGAAAAAACTGGTAAACATTCTGAGGTTCCAGCCTCTCAGACAAGAAGATTTGGTAGTTTTCTTTGTCAGACTGTGTCAACTTTTTTAATGTTACCCGCATTAAATCAGATTTTAAATATTATGCCTCATCTCTTTAAAGCATAGGGATTGTGCAAGAGCTTTATGGCGTTCTCGTCTCTTACCACATTTTGTTTAGTATAGATGTAAAATGTGAATTGGGATATTCTTCTCTATTTATCTCCTGAGTTAAGGTTGTATTAGTTTTCCTTTTTAAAAAATAGCAGTACAACAGTGAGGGTGGTATAAAGGTCTAATATTTATTTCCAATAGGGAGTTTATCTTATTTTCGTGGTATATCATCATAACATATTATAGGTATTATACCATGGTGTAACAAACAGCCATCTCTTATTCTTAGATTTTGTATTTTCTTACATCACAACATATCACAATGATCAGACAAAAGCATATCCTAATGTACTGTACTGTAACAATGTACTATGTCATAAACAGTACCCTACAATACAATATGGTTATGTTTTTTTATTCTGTTATACTGTATCATATATCATATTGTTCAGTATCATACAGTATTGTATCATATCATAAACCATATTGTATATACAATATCATCATTTCATATCATTTCATGTCGTCCTATTAAATCTTATTCTACAATATCATCCTATCTTATACAGTATGATACATTATCATAATTTCATATTATATGATGTCATGTCATTTCATGCCATTATATCATACCGTAGCATATTGTATCGTATCCTTTCATATACATATGTTGTTTCATGTCATCCTATTGTATCATTTCATGTCCTGTAACACAATATCAACATTATAATCCAATATCATAGTATGATACTGTATCATTGTTTTATATCATATGTCGTTTCATCACATTTTAACGTAATTTTTCATATAGAACTGTATCAGATCATAACATATAAAGTATGTAACAATACCATAATTCCATATCACATCATGTTATACCATGTCATGTAATGCCGCAATTTGCTTCTTATTGTATTGTATCCTGTCGTGTATTGTCAAGTCACACAACGTCATGTTATCATACCGTATCATTGCATATCCTATCATATATCTATCATATTAATAACCAATATGATTATTTATGTTATATTCTATCATATTGTTTCATTTCATATCATATCACATCATGATGTATCATATTATTACCTGTTTCTTACACTATCCTATCATATCATGCAGTGTCATACAACATGCAATAATGCATACAATTAAACCACACAGCAACAAATAATATACAGCGTCATGTCAAATTGCTGTTTACAACATTATATTTTATAGTAATGTGTTTGGAATCATGTTATATCATACAGTACTGTATTGTAGCTTACTATATTTTTTACCACAGTATCATATCCTGTCATCACAGTATTGCATTGCATCATGATATATATGAGACAGTATGTTATTTTTTATTACATCATACTATATCGTATTGTGTTGTATCGTACAGTTTCTTATTTCATTATATCATGTCATACAGTACCATGCTGTGTTATATTATATCCCAGAGTAAGTAAATTTTTCATATAATCCAATGTTGTGCTGTACGTCACAAAGTATTGTGTATTTTTTTTATAGTACTGTTGTATCTTACATCATACAGTAATGTATATTTTATGATACCATATCCTACAGTATATTGTTTATTGCGTAGTTTCAGTTTAAAATGTTTTGTATCATATCATACAGTATCATATATAATTGCATCCTATTGTATTATATCATTCAGTATTTAATCATTTTATATTGTATCATTTCCCATCATATTAAGACCAAGCATCATGTTTTTTTATGTCTTTGTTACTACCTCGTTAATCACAGTCTTTAAACTATATTGTTTCAAGAGGTACAATAATTAATTTAGGATCAAAACTAATATAAAAATGCCATGATCATGATCAAGTGTTTTGATGAATTTATTTGACCTTTGTATAATTATTACAGCATCAAATATTCATGTGCTGCCCTGTACCACCCCTGCTTACCAAAAGCCTATCACCTTACCATGGCTTTCATTTAGCTTTTAACACTTAAGTTACCAATCAGTTATTTCCCACATCGAGCCTTTCACACCCGGCAGGCAAACACTGACTCACACGTCAAAATGGCACGACCACTCCCTTTAATTCACTCACACTATTCCTGCTCTTTTCTTTCACACACTACACACCATCACTCAAGCATGAAAACCTAAAATACACACACAGAAACACAAATGCACAGGGACAATCCCTCATTCCTCTTTCCTACAACTGTTCAGCCAAGCACAACTTTTCACGACGTAGACAAACATATTTATTCATGATTCCTGCATAGGGAGGGGCGCCCTGTTAACGCTGGTTGACGGCACAGACATATTTCTCTGTCTGGAGGGATTCTTCACGCCTCTGTTCAGTTGTACAACATGTACTGTGGTGCTGCACGAAAACACGAGTGCTGCGAAAGACACCTAGTTCATTTATTAACAACACACAAATGCCATTGAGTTCATGTCAGATAAAACTGTAGGGTTTTTATGAGCCTACAAGTCTTAACAAGAAGGAGGTTTTAAACCTTTAAGGACAGGATAGTCAAAATTCACTGTTGTGTTCTGTTATTTGTTATTTTGTGTATCTGTTGGATTGAAAAGTTTCAGAGGTTTGCTCCGAAAAGTTTGATGTTAAGAGTGCACCTAAGATTTTAAAAAGTCAGTGTCACAGTTTAAATGTGTAGAACTGGTACCAGTAGTCAGTTGTGCATTTACAACTTTACTTTAGTGCAACAGCAGAGTTTTCCACAGATCTTTGAGTTAACATATTTAAATCTGGTCAGATACACATATAAACTATTTCAAAATTAACTCCAGTGTTGACAGTATCTCCTGGAGATGATTTGAGATGGTTTTGTGTCACATGAATTTTCAGAAATCCCCATTTTCATTCTTGATGCACACAGCCTTACATCATGAGTCAATTCAAACTCCAGCTGATCATGTTTTCTGGTAATCTACAGGTCACTCATAATTTAGATATAGATTTTAACTGTGTAGGCCAGTGGTTCTCAGATTATGTGTTGAGACAGACTGGTGGGCTTTGAGGCAAGTTTAGGTGTGCAACCATGATTACTGTAGTACAATCATGCTAAATAAATCCAAGGAAATTGTAACACAACCTAAAGAAGCTATTTCGTACCTTTAATCTTAGGTGTGCCTTGGGCAATGAAAGCTTTGGTTTAAGTGGTGTAGGCCATATACTACATGACTTTTGGCCTGATTGTTGGCCAGATTTCCTCCTCCTAATGATCGGGGGTGTGTGGTGCCATCCATTGGGGGGGGGGTTGAGCCTATCACAGCTGTCATTGGGTGAGAGGCAGGGTACATCCTGGACTTGTCGACAGTGGTGTGTGGTGTGGTGGCTATCACATTTCCAATCATAAATATAAAACATGTTAGGATTTATGATTCTTGGTCAGACTGCTTCCAACAGAATACCACCAATAACAAATGAGAGTACATACAGCACACAGGTAAAAACACTACTTTACTTTTATCTCAGCCAGTCTTTTTTGTTTTTCTTCTGAAGTCACGTTTGACCATGCAAGTTTCTCTGTAATCTCAGGTGTCCATGATCTTCACTGTGAAATCATTACTACAGATGGCAGGTGTGTGGCCTGACAGTCTGGCTGAGTCTTCTAGTCGGTGCATTCAGACCATTATAATATGAAGATGAAAAATTATTTGATATTGTCCCCATGTCCATGGTCTCTTGTGTTGTTAAAACTGGTTGAGTTAAAATCATCTTGTGTGTAGTGAGTAATGTTAATGTCGCCTCTTTGCACCTAATCTCTCTGTAGAGTAACATACAATGTGGAAAAATTAAACAGGATCAGCAAAAGTCAGCCCTACTCATCAGGAGATCTGATCTAATTCAAAACCAGTTAAACTGTGACACTGACTGGAATGTTACTAATTCAGAAAAACAGAGCAGAAATGTATCTTCTAATGCGACTGCAAGTGTCTGTAGATTTTTTTTCCAGATCTGGGTAATTTGTCAAAAATATCTATCCAGGAATACCCAATATAAACTGAATGCTGTGTTTGAATCATTTGGTGTACTGAATTTTTATAGGGAAACAGAGGCCTGTAGATGACCTTAGCTGGGAGATATTAAACTCAACTGGACAAAAGCATGAAGCCTTAGCTAGTTCAGGTTCAAAGGTGATAATAGAATATAACTTAATATTTTACACCTGATTTTATGAGGACAAATCCAGGCATTTTCAAAGCGGAGACTTAAAAACAAAAACTCTTGGCTACCACAGCCATAAGTTATAAGTCATAGGCTGCTACTCCTGAATGCTTCAACATACAGGCATCATCTTGGTCTCTACCAAAAGGTGGCTGGTAGAGATATCCTGTCCTTAGTCTAGAATCGCTACCAGTATCGCTGGCACATTGCTTTTTACAGATTTTATTATTTTCACGTTTTTGGCAGCATGCCAGTCCCTGTTTTTGCTGGTGACTTCACAAACAAGGTTTGGCCTTCACTGGCTCTTGCCAGCTATAGACAGAGTAAGGGGTGTCCCATCTTGTCAAATGAGGTGTCAGTGTAGAGGTCAGAGGTATGCAGCCATTTTTCTATATGGAAATGCTCATAAATACAGTGGACAATTAAGAATGGCCACGGCAAAGTTAAGATTATATTTTAAAATAAAAATCCATATATCTTAATTGATGTATTCATGATTTTGGACTTAATATTTGACAAGATTTAGATTGTTGGGACTCTTTCTTATGCAGCAGGACTGTTTTTGATGGATTATTGTGATCAGGAAAGTACAGTAGCACTTGCTATGGTGAGTGGTGTCACTTTTATTATTGTATGCATTAATCGTGGCTCCTGTAGTGATTTTGTCCTGAAATGGTGTAAGTCAGTACCCTCAGAATCAGAGCTTTCTGATGGTGTATGGCATATGGTAAACTGAAGAAAAGTCATTTTGTGAATAGTTGTATTGTTGAAAAAAAGGAAGAGAGTCTCTCAGATTTACAGGGGTTGATTGTCAAACATATCACTGACTGAATAGAATAGATGTGTATTGCCATTTGCATAGGTACAGGACAGTACAGGTGCATTGGGATTTTGTGTATTGCTCCTAGAGTCAGCTCTAGAAAAAGTATAAAATTGTAAAATAATAAAAAGATATAGTAAGTATAAGATAGGACAATATAAACAGGATAGAGTTATTGTCAAAAAACACAATGAATAATTATAAATATAGAAAAACACTGTGCCATGAACACTTAACTTAGTAAATAAATTAAGTAGTTTGGTGTAAGTCATCTGATCTGATACCTTCCTGTACAGCAGTATTTTTTCTAAAAAAGAAAAAGTACTCAGTAGTATTATGTTGATCATTGATTTATTTTACCTTTTTTGAGTGATATAGAAGCATCAATGATATTTCCAATCTGCTTTGTAATAACTGGCTAAAAACTGAGCACTGGAACTTAAAAAAAAATCTTGATTTCCCTTTTGTGACAGACGGCGTTCAAAGGGGCACTGTTGAGACTTGGCCCTCACCTCCTCCTCACTGCTCAACAATCCTGTCATTATTCCCTCCCCGACCAGGGTGGGCCTGCTGGAATTTTCCCTGCAAAACAGCATAAACACAACAACAAAAGATAATAATACACACAGACTTTACAATTCTTCAGGAAGGGGGAAAAAGGGCTTGAAAGAGTTTGTTTTATCGGTGTCTACGCATGCAGGCCCACCCAGCAACGTCACACCATCTCTGACCTGAAATCCCCTCGTATAATGTGACAGAGAGATAAAACAGAGCCATGTTCGTTTGACGTAGTTCGATCCTTAATTTGTGTAGCTAGATCCAGGCCTCCTTATGATGCACTCTCCTGTGGCTGACGTTTTAAGTATGGGGTATTGATACATATGAGCAGCAGGCAGTTTGCTTTGCCCTTTCTATTTTAAACAAGCCGTGTTTTCTTTTGCACCTGGACTACTTTAAACACACTGACTGGCTAGCTGGCACTGCATGTTCCGACTCAAACTCCACATCTGCTGCATCCTGCTGATCTGTGCAGAAGAGAAGTCTGCAAAGTCATTTCTCACACTTTAATTTGATATTTTAGTTACAGAGATATCATCTTTCATCCAAAGGGTTACAGGAGCAGTTCAAAGTGCATCATCGATTATTGCCAAACCATTTCAACCTCTAAGATTTGAGCTTCTGACGATTAATGTCTCCTTTTTTTCCACTTTTCTTTTAGGTCACAGGTGCTCTGCAGCTGCAGTGGATGGACAGAGGCATCTGGAGCCCAGGAGGATGTTGGAGCAGATACAGAGGGCAGGGGAAGGGCGGAGAGGTGTGAAGTCGATCCCTGCTGTGGTAGGGAGGGTTCCTGGCACCGTGATTTGATGCACAAAGAGAAACAAAAATCACATTGCCAGGGATTTCCACTCTTTCACAGCTCAACAGGTGACCGCCTTATATTTCCACAGTGGGAAGCTTTTGAATAGAAATCTTAGTCACCCTTATTTCTGTTTTTATCTGATGCTGGAAGTTGCTATGGAGTCAAAGATATAAACAGTGGAGCAATCTGGTGTATATCCTGATTACCCCTCAATGGAGAAAGCTGTGAGAAAATAGGTCCTTATACTACACTTCGTAACAAATCTAATATACAGCTGTCTGAAATGTATTCACCCCTGCGCCTTTAAAAACAGCCAAGGAGTCAACACAAATGCATGCAGAAGTCAGTAGAACAAATTTTTGGATGGAGATCACATTTCTGCTCTTGGCCTTTACATTCATAAACACAGATGAATTTTTAACATTTAAAACGAAGCCTGGGATCCTCCTTTTGGCAGCACCCCTAAAACAAAATACATAAAGAACCCAGACTGAGGCGAAGTAAACCACAACATCATAAGCTCCGAAGGCTTCGAAAGCAGCCACACTTTTACCGCTGAGCAGTCACGTAAAGGTCTGCGTGCGTCTCTGCTCCCTCTAAAAGCCAGCCACCCACTTGCTAAAGGCACAGAGCTTAGCTAATTGGTGAGCATTGATCCCTGCTATGTGTTGTTCACAGTGGCTAAGTTCAGTGCCTGAGGTGAAATAGTTGATTCGGTGGAGGGGATTTGTTCCGGTGAATGGAAAGAACTTGATGATCTCAAATATGAAGAAAAAGAGGAAGGAGGGAGGAGAGGAGTGACGAGAGATTAGGAGGAGCAGGAGGGAGCAAGGAAGCTGGGAACTCAGAAAGACTGTAGTGTAGTGTAGGAGCTCTTCAGTACTTAATGTGTTAATGTGGACCAAATGCAGCTTTTTGATTGTGCCAGACGTGAGACAAACTGTACCATTCTTTTATGTTTGCCCGAAGCAACAACTGTGTTATGCATCTGGCAAGAATCATCATGCATACTTAATATATCTCTGTGCTTCAGTGAGACGGATTGACCTGGGTTTAATGGGGATTTTAAAAAAATGCCACAGGTTGTATTGTGATTTAAGGAATGTGGTGCTAAATGTCAGACACGTTCAGGCATGCCAAGTTCATGTCCAAGTGAGTTTGCTCAGGACTAGTGTGTGAGGATTTCTGTGCCACATGCCAGCCTGGGCTTGCATGTTGGAGAGGGAGTCTGCATACACCTAGGTAATAATTTAATGAACTCCTCACCAACTGATGATTGCTGAATAATAACTTAACTGTAACTTTGCATGGTATTTACTGTCAAGGTCTGAATCTCTAACCTGGCACGCCAGATGGATGTCTGAAAAACCTTCGATAGATGGCGTTTGGGAAAGGGCAGAGGCGTTAAAAAAAAACTCAGAGGGTGATTGGATGAATGTTCTCTCTGTCACATCTTTATGGGCCAATCAAAGCAACAAAATACGTGAAAGCTGCTAACAAGCTGCACCTCTACTGAAGGAGTAAACTCCATAGAAAACTGCATAATATGAACCATGGCGACTGTAGATGTCAGTACACGACTTTTGTCATTTTTGAAAAGAAAACAACTCGCTGCTGTCCTTTGCTCTTCTATTAACGAAGAGATGTCGTCAAGATCTGATAAAACTTGCGCTTCAGCAGCATCCATGCTAATGTCTTCTGCCATTATTGCAACGGCCTCATGTTACTGATTGCTTACATCACGACTCTGCCGTGCCTGAAAATACTGCCCCCCAACGCTCATTAGTCCATTCACTTTCGAACCAGGCCCAAACAGTTCAGACGGGAGCTTTGCAAGATGGATTCCCCAGTGAAAAACATGGAAACGGGTATAGCTATCTGCTTTGCAAGGTTACTGAATCCCAACACAAGATGAAATATGTCCATGAATGGAGCATTTTTCTGTTCAAAGACATTCAAAGCTGGAGCAAAATTCACAACTTTTAATTGCTATTTGAAGATGTTGACCAAATGTTGATGTTTGACAAAATTTCAGGAAAAGTTTTGCCTCTGCAAGAGGATCTATCACACTGAACATTTTTTACCATCACTGTGTTGGAGAGATTCACATGAAACTGCTTCAATGACTCAGGAGGAATGCAACAAAAGTCATAAGTTCCTTCAGCTTTTCAACGCTAAAATAAAAAAAAAAAAAAAAGTATATATTTTTTAAAAAATATTTCTGACAGGGTAGTTTTATAAGTGTTGTTTATTCAGTTGAAAAAAGTTTTTAAAAAGTCTTAAACGGACAGACTAAATTTACCAAGACATTCTGGCTGCAGACAGTAGCTCTCAGACGCTCTCTCTCACAGACCGTGACTGTGAGACGCCGTCTCCATCACAATGAAAGTGCTGTAATTTGCTGGTAAAACATATTCCCAGTGTTGGATTGAAAGAACAAAAGTCAGCTTTAGTCATAAGAAAAGTCTGGCAGTTATATTAATGAAATAACCACATTGCAATCATTACAACAAAAAGAGAAAATATAATATATTACATATAATCTTAAACTTGTCTGTATTATATGAGGACAGGTCTAAGTAGAAGTTACACAATGTCTCACTTTTTGCTTCGTAGCTTTAGCTAAAGCTAAGTTTATTAGCTATGTTGTTAACATTACTATGTAAGCCAATGTAGCTAAGTTAGCAATAGCAATTTGAGCTTTAGCTAAAGCTAACAAAGCTTCATTGCTATAGCCACGTAAATAATGCAGCTATGTAGCTTGCATAGCTAACCCTAGCTTCTTAGCTTAGCAAGTAGCTATAGGTGCAATCATGTGCTCTTGGATGTCAACTGGGGGACAGGAATGACTGGGAACAGAGGAGGGTTCATACTTTACAGCTCTTAATGGACCTGTATGCTGCAATTAACATCAGAAAATGTCTAGATACACTATGTTGCCAAAAGTATTCACTCACCCACCCAATCAGTGTTCCAATCACTTCCATGGCCACAGGTGTATAAAATCAAGCACCTAGGCATGCACAGTTTTTTTTTTTTACAAACATTTGGGAAAAAATAGGTCGCTCTCAGGAGCTCACTGAATTCCAGCATGGTACTATGATAGGATTCCACCTGTGTAACAAACTTCATGTGGCCTTCAGATTAGCTCAAGAACAGTGCGTAGAGAGCTTCATGTAATGGGTTTCCATGGCTGAGCAGATGCATCCTAGCCACATCACCAAGTGCAATGCAAAGCTTCGGATGCAGTGGTGTAAAGCACGCCGCCACTGGAGTCTAGAGCAGTGGAAACTGTTCTCTGGAGTGACGAACTGTGCGTCTCCATCTGGCAATCTGAAGGACTAGTCTGGGTTTGGTGGTTGCCAGGAGAATGGTACTAGTCTGACTGCATTGTGCCAAGTGTAAAATTTGGTGGAGGGGGGATTATGGTGTGGGGTTGTTTTTCAGGAGCTGGGCTTGGCCCCTTAGTTCCAGTTAGAGGAACTCTGAATGCTTCCATGCTCCCAACTTTGTGGGAACAGTTTGAGTTTGATAAATAAGAGTGGAGACTGAGAGCCAGGCCTTCTTGTCCAACATCAGTGTGTGACCTCACAAATGTGCTTCTGGAAGAATGGTCAAAAAATCCCATAAACACACTCCTAAACCTTGTGGAAAGCCTTCCCAGAAGAGTTGAAGCTGTTATAACTGCAAAGGGTGGACCAGCGGCATATTAAACCCTATGGATTAAGAATGGGATGTCATTTAAAGAGGGAGTATTGTGCCTTTTTTCACCATCTCTCTGATACCCACGTAGCAGCTTCACATGGTTTACAGCTCAAAAAACTCCTCATGTTTGTCACACAGGTGTCCTGAAAAACCCTTATTTTAACCTCCGTCTGAAACGCTTTGTTTTCGCTGTCTCTTTGACCCCCCCCCCCCCGGACCTGCTTTCCTCTGATTGGCCGATCTTCCGGAGGCTGGCTGGCAGCAGGACTCAATGTTTTGTGTCCGCCCCCTCCAATGTGGCTATGTTGCTATGCTAGTACTTGTAAACTTTGCATGAACCGGTCCGACTGAGTAAAATATGGCGAATTTTGATATATGTCCGTACGTGTTAGACCCAGAGTCTGACCCTGATAGTTTGGAGAGAGAGGGGGAAGAAAACCAGCAGCAACAAAGGATAGAGCAGACGTATCTGTTTGGTAAGTGTTTAATTACTGTGTTACTAAATGGCTTTGATAATGGTGGACTTATCGCTCGCCGCATTTATTTATCTATTTATTTATCTGTGTTCATCTTGTGGGGGCAGTCTGTTCCACTTTGCCGGCAGCACGGACGAACCAGTCAGGAGATCCTATTGCGATGACCTCATCAGTTCGCTCCATCGAAATCTCGTCTCAGGAAGATCTTGGAGAGATCTCAGAGAGATTCCCAACGAACCTTTTTCATCAGTTTACACTGTAATTCCAAGATTACTGCCACATACGTTTATCTTGCAGTTTGAAAATTTGCATACGTTAAGTATGGACACCCAACATTGTGACTTTATGATCTAAAAATCGGAAAAGTTCATATGCCAGTCAAGGAAGGTGAGCAAATACTTTTGGCAATATAGTGTACATTGAATACAATCCTTACACTTTACAACAAAGGGATTTCTTTCTATAGTTAAACAGATTTACATGGCATGGAGGCATTCAATAGCTGCGTTTCCATTAACCTTAGAAATGCATAAAATCTAAATAGCGCAATAAAAACTGGTGATAGAAACACCTGAATTTTTAAATACCTCTCAAATATTGCAAAAAAGTTTTTATGCTCTCATGAGGAGGCTTTTCAGATGTTTTGATATTGAAATATCACCAAAGTGCAATGGAAACACTTTTTCCAGGTCACAGGACGTAACGTATGGTGTCACATGACCAGTTCACTTTGCCTTTACATAGGGACTTTGCCTCTGAACTACCATCCGTTGCCTTCGTCTTTTGTTCAGAATTTTCAAGGCGACCGCTGTAAGTGTAATCATAACCGTACCAAAACAGTGCAGTGGAGTCTTGCGAGATGTGATTTAATGGGAATTACGAGGGTCATGCCCAAGACTCCCTTCAATGGAAACATATTTAAAGCGCAATTTTACTTAGTCAAAACTTAACAAATATTGCTTTAATTTTGTGAAAAACTGTAATGGAAATGCAGCTAATATCACAAATTACTCAGTCCTGCCAACCTCTTGGGTCGTCTAGCCAGATGAAGGGATAAAAGGGTCCAGAGGAGCCTTTTACTGAGGTAAGAGGCTAGCTAAGCCCCTGTTAAAAAATAAAAAAAAACAACAAAAAACTCACTTTATCACAAACATGCTTTAAATTGAAATGATAATAAACTATCAAACAATTAAACCGTGTTGGTGAGCGACTGAGTAATGATGTGCCATCCACGAATGAGCCTGGCTCTTTTTTGCGAGCCACACTAGCTAGCTCCTGATTGAGTGTCACTTTTCTTTCCTTCATCCTTTATTGTTACGAGATTCAATTTAACAGGCCAAACTTGTACCAAATGAAATGTCGTTTGGGGGCAAAACAACTAGCTCTACTGGGTAGAGCCAAATGATCTGGTCTTAATGTGCTAAATCTCAAAAAAACTGTCCTGAACCAAACCAGACCACTTTGTTGAAACAGACCATACACAAGCTTTGTGTGACAGTTTTTTTTTTTTTGCCTTAATATTTTACTACTTTCTGGACACAAAAGTAGCTTAAGAATTAAGAATATTTATATTTCACACTTTGAATGCTTGACATAGACGTCAACAGCTCAAAACATGACCTTTTTGGTAGAGTTAGTGATTTCTATCCAACATCAATCACACATTTCCTAAACGTCACCTAAAAAGTGACTGAATGCTAACGCTTCCTTTACAGTTTTCGAAAGTCTATTACACACTAAAAACAGCTGTTAGAACTTCAGCATTTGTAGGACAATTGACTTGAAACAGATTTTTCATTACTGGGTGTGATGTTACAGGAGCATGGCTGTCTTGGGAATATGGACTGAGCTAATACAAGATAAACCTTTATTGGTCCCCCATTTGGGGAAATTTGGTTATCACAACAGGTCAACAGGAGAGAGAAAAGTAATAAACAATGTGTAATTAAAGCATGAAAGAAAATGTACCAGCAATACTTAAATACCTTTTGCAAAAATAGCCAAAAGAAATTACAACAGTATTATTTACATGTTTACATGTGTAGAGCTTTGCTTGTGGAAGGACCAAGACCCATCAGTCAGATACTAGATACTAGCCTCCTTCATTTAACCCTTTACATGCCAGCACACAGTGCAAAGGTGTAATTTAAGGCGTTTCTTCTCTCAGAAGAATTTGTGTATAATATTGATTGTAAAATCATGATAAATATACTTAAAAAAATATTCAAATATACAAACCCTTAGCTCTTTTCTTAGGGCCTGATGGCTTTTCACAATACTAAGGCTCCGTCTACACAGAGACAAATTCAGCGGTATACACAAAAGTTTTTTTGTCATATCTGCGTTTCATCCACACGGAAATGGCGTTTTAGGAGGCCATGCCACTTTTTGACACCGGGCCCAAGAGTTAACAAGTCTGTTAATGCTTATCGTTTCGTCATCCGTGTTACGCGGACATTTCCTGAGACAATCCCAAATTTACAGAACACTTTTCCAAAATGAAACAAAAAAATGTATCATTTTCGTCTCAGTGTTGACAAGGCCTAAGTCTATTTGTTCTGTTTCCACAAAAACGATGCTGCCTTTTGAACTAATATATATCATTCATGATTTGACGAAGATGCTGACTTTCATGAGACATACAGTATACCTGGGTGTCTTATGGTTCTATAAACTGCTAAAGGCTTTAGTAATTTACAGCCAAAGCCAACATATGAAGCCTTTATGCAGATGTTGGCTTCAGAGTGGATTAAGCCAATGAATGAAGTAGTTTTAGTCAGCCTAACTTAAGGCTGTGCTAAAGAAAAAACAAGAAGCCTGCGTAGCTTGTAACTTCCTCACATGATGTTCTCATTAATGACTCATGGCTCATTTTATTCAGGGACTGTCAGAAAACAGAGTACTTCACATTGCAGTGTATTCCCACTGACTTGCATGTTTTTAGTCTTTTTATTACAGCTCTTGAATAACATTAGAGATTGCACAGTATTGCATTAAAAGGAGCACTGTCTGGGCTGTGCCCTCCCGTGCCTACTGAACTGGTATCAGTGTTTTACCTGAAAACTGGCTCAGTTCAGCAGGAACAGGAGTGGAGCCCACCAACTAGCAGGATCCATGCCCCGGGTACATCATCAACTTTCAGTGCATGTAAGCCAAGATAGTCTGGCCAAGATTCAGTCATACTTTTTACTTACGGTTGACCATTACAAAACATTGGTATACATTTGCCTGCAGTCAATGGCTTTGATGAAATTTAAACCCCACACACCAGCCTGTCAGAATCTGCCTCTGAACACTCAAGTCTTCGTAAAGCGATGCAGCTCCAGTAAAAATCTGCCCCTGAATATGAATGTTTCATGAGCGGATTTACCATTTTTTGCTTGATAGGTAGGCCCTGGCGTCTTGAGTTGCTGTTTGCATACAGTTACATACTGATGCAGTCGATCTTGTCCTGCTCAGTCTTCATGTTTATTTCAGTTTCTTCCCTTGAAAGGCCATAAACACTTCCCTCACTTTTTGCCTATCTCTCTTTGACTCTCTCTGTGCTGTCAAAGACCAGACTAAGAGTGGAGTTCATTGTCAGGTAATCCCAGAGAAATGTCTGCTATGCCTGTATAATTGATGTCACCCAGCTGTCCCCACTATCAGTAACTGGGAATGTGTGTAATGCTGCTTCCTCCACACTCTCCATTTAACTCAGAGCCACCAAAGAAAAACTTCAACCTAAATATTTCATACCCACAGGAAAATGAAAGCTCATTAGTGAGCATGATGAATTTGCTCTTATGCAAGAACTTCACTCCAGATAACAGCTGGCAGCTTTAAATTTGATTCCTGTTGATTATCTGAGGGAAAACCTCCTATTCAACCTTAAAGACATCATCCCCTTTTAAGTTCTTTTCCACTATGTCAGCGGTGTGGTTCTGACCTCAGGGCATTGCTTCAGCCAAGTGGAACCACTATGAGTCTATGATTTGGGTAAGCATTTAATCAGACTGAATGTGGGAGACAATGGTGCTTGAAGTGCATTACTCTAAATGTCTGGAAGTTTCTAACTGCTTTATTTCATTTAGAGCATTATTTATTACCCTGTAGCAGGTGCAACTAAATGTTTTATTCATTAAAAACCCTAATATGAGTTAATTTAATCAAGATCAAATGAGCCTGAGAACTTTTTTGAGCATTTATAGGTTTAGATTTACCCAGACAGGAAGTATGTTCCTAAAGGACAAATAATGAAAGACCAGATCAAAGGTTACCAAACAGGTGTGATTACACAATAGATTGAAGTTTGGTTGTTTTCATTGTGCTGGGGAATTACTGTTTGTGTGGTAAATGTATGTATTAACATGGGTTCGCTTTTCATTGAAAAAATTAACCCTGATATATTTTTTTTTTTTGTTTTTTTTCGTTTGTTTTTTTGACTGATGAATAAAATATTCTTTAGACCTCAGCCATCGGATTGTGAATTATTGGATTAATTGTGCAACACTTTCTTCCTCTGTGTCAAAACATGATGCCTACATGACCCACAATGCACCTGAACTGGAATCGGATTGGTCAGACACAGAGAAGAGCTTACAGAGGTTTGGTAAGGTCTTTTTTGTCTGACAAGTGACACATTTGGAGATAATTCATGGAATTCAAAGAATTAAGCATGATTCAAGTTTGGCATTTACAGCTTCTTAAGTGTTTCCATTCTGGATTAACATAACTTCATAAACCAATGTAGCTATGCCAACTTTCGCAAAAAACTTTAGCAAATGTAGCTGAAACTAATGTAGCTATGTAAGCTACATAGATAACATTATTACCTGGCCTATGTAGATAACTCTAGCTTTGTTGGTATGAATATCCATGAGCTTTGTGAGCTTTAGCTACATTAGCTATATAGCTCCATTACCTATGTAGCTAATGGAGCTACATAAGTTACTTTTGCTTCATTACAGTGTTTTTATGGAGGACAAGCTTTTTTTCCTGTAAACAGACAGTTTACTTGGCTTTATTTAACATAGGTGACCTGAAAAGAAAACTGGGGATGTTTCCAGTTTGGATGAAATTCACTAAATATTGTCATGATGATAAACCAAATGGGTACACTTAAAGTTTTCTGTATTTTGACAAAAAATTTGCATGAGGGGTCAAACACAACCTTGCCGCCCTATTCTGAGACTATATCATGTTAACAATTCATCAGTAATAAAAAAACTGGAACTAAAGAGCCACTAATCAAATAAAATACGTTATTAACATAATTCTGCTATATAACTTAATAAAACTTCTACTCTTCCTCTTGTGTCTGTTAACTAGACATCTGTATTTTTTCCCCAAAAGTTCTGGATCCAGGAATTTTTATTTTCCTTTATTTTATTTTTATTAGAATATTTTCAGATAGAGAGCTGCCATGGCACTGCGATAAGTTATGGCTACTGAAAACCAAACATTTTCTGCTCTTGCAGCTTTCCACTAAAAACATTTAACTTGCAAATGCAAATTTGTTTTTATTTTGAAGAAATATGAATACTTACAAAAAAAGTCCTCAGTTAAAAGATAGCACTTCACTTCTTATCAAAGAGTGTTTGGGCTATGGCCAAAACAGTGAACATTTTATTATTTTTTTGGACAGTAGATCAGTTTTTAAATATGTCGGGGAAGTTTCAATCATTTCCTGGGACGGCACAAGCTGGGGACAGGTACTTTAAAATTGGGACTGTCACCTTATCTGGTCACCTTATTAAATGTTTTGTAATTAGTTTTTTAGATTAGGTTTTAAACTTAAACGTTTTCATATTCTAACCCTTACTCTAACTTAACCAGAAGTTTAATCCAGTTTTAGATTGGAAGTTTTTAGTATTTCTGTTCTGACAGAAGCAGCATCTCACAGTAAAGGTCTGCGAGAGGGGGCGTCTGAGTGCTACAGTCTGCAGCCTGACCCCTCTTAGCAAAGGTGGCCTTTCCTCATTCAGCTAAAAACTGTGAGTGAGCAAAACATTTTGAGGCATCTTTGTTTTCTTTTGAGAGCTAAAGGACATATATTGTAAATACCCAACAGTGCCAGCTCATCTCCTCTTTGGAGAGCATCATTATGTAAGTAAATATCGATCATCTGAATATTCTAATATGTACTTAGGACAAATGTAACTGATAACAATGACCAGTGGTGGGTAGAGTACACAGTTACAGTACTCAAGTAAAAGTACTGTCACTTAACATTAATAATTACTCAAGTAGATGTCAAAGTACTCATAAAAATAAGTGCTTGAGTAAGAGTAAAGAAGTACCTCATTAAAAGACTACTCAAGTAGTGAGTAACTTCATTTTGTGCAATTTATAAAAGCGTATTACATTATGACATATTATTGGGGGGTAGTAATGTAAACTGCACATTGTCAGAAATAAAGTAGCATAACTTGCCAAAAGTAAAAGAAATAAAAAACTTAATACATAAAGCAGCAGTCAAGTTATGTTTGTTAATCACAATTATGGGATGAAAAATTCAATATAATGAGAATAAAAGGGCTCGTTCTCTCATAATAGTTATCTTATTTCTACATGATGACTTTAATCTCTCATACATGAGTTTGTGCCTTGCAGTTCTTACTTTTTAATCACATTATATTTATTTTTATCATGTATTGATGATTTTTGTCTCATATTTATGAGATCAATCTTATGAATTGTCCTCATTTCTGACTTTTTGCCCTTTTTTATTTAATTTTTACTTTTTAGCTCCAATTTATAAATTTTTATCCTGATTATCACTCAACAAATTGGCAAGCCAAACTGAAATGTATTTAAACCAAAGACAACTTTGGCCCACTAGCCCCACGTTATAACCATGTTAGGTATAATCACTGATATAAGAGATATGCCACACACACATGATAATAGTATCACCTATGGTGTAACGTTAAATAATGGCGTGTGAAATCACATTTGGTTGGACACGTGACATCATTTATCACTGACATGACTGTGTCTGCAAGTTAAACAGAGACGTGAACTGAAACGTTTAGCTAACTAGCAGTGCAGCCGTTAGCTTGTTTAGCTTACTTACAATAACACACTATTTGACATGCTAATTTTGAAGCTTGACATTTCCACCGTTTCAGGTAGACACAGTAGGCAACGCATTATGTTGCTGTTGTTCCTCGTCATTTAAAAAGGCAGAGTCTTGATGTTGGCTCAGGGATGAACATGCTCCTCTGAAGGAGACGCAGGTATTACATCTTCAGCCATTATCTCCAACTGTTTATAATTAAGGGGGAGGGGTCACTCCTCTGTTTACTCTGGTGCTGAGGATTTTACCTCATGCTGCTGTGAGAGCTCTGCTAAGTGTAAAAAAATAATTAATAAAAATAAATAATAGACAAGTGTTGTGACCAGTGCATGTCCAATGTTGACGGAGTAGAAGTATCATTTTTTTAATCACAAATGTAACAGAGTAGGAGTAAAACCAACTCTGCTTAAAAACTACTCTCAGAAGTAGGATTTTTCAAAAAAACTACTCAAGTACATGTAACAAAGTAAATGTAACTCGTTACTACCCACCTCTGATAATGATACATAGATGCTTGTTATTGATGCCAAAAATCATATCTTATTATTGCAGCCCATTTTACCACATAGTAATCTTACAATTAATTGTGTCAGTATTGATCAACCTAGCTATCATTTGCCTGATATTAAAATTTTGGGGCTTTTTGTGGACCCTGTGGTTGGGGCCAGGGTCCACCTAAGAAGCCTTCCCTGATATCCAGTTTGTATTCTGACGCATTTTTATTCACTCTTGGCAACTTATTAGTAATCATAGGCCCATAACTCATATTTGATGCACATCTAAATGGCTTTGTCTTGAGACTCCTGGGAGCACAAGGCCTCAGGAAACTGTCTGTTTTTGCCTATATACTAAAACTGTCTATGACAGAGTTAGTGATATATTTGACCTTTGGGCAAAGAGTTAAATCATAAACAATGACGTGGAACAAGGATCAGTGTATTTCAAGGTCCTTGTGTGCTTGGTTTGCTGTAACTCTGAGTTGAATTACAAACTGGAAAAAATCCAGGTGCAACTTTCTGTTATGGTTTCACTTGTTACCCCTGTTTGCAAACTTGGAAATCAACCCATTAAAAAATACACATTTCTGAATTCTCATGAAACAGCCACACACAAACAGGAATGGGTATCCAAACCAAAGCCTAGAGCTCTACATGGTGATGTCAGCTTCTCTTTAACATTCAGGCCTCAAAGGTTGACCAGATTTCACGATGGGCCTGCTCTTATTTAGCCTGGTCTGCCCTCTCTGCCATTCAATCAGCATCTGTGTGGTTCTGGCCCATGGCTGTGAGCTTGGCTGCGTAATTTGGTTTAGAGCTGAGCAGGAACATCTGTTCTACAAAGCTTTAGCATCTTCCATTCCTCAGGCCTCGTGGAAAAAAACAGCCAGTTGTGAGGTCGCTGCTGCTGGAGAGGACCAAGAAACCAGCAAGATGCTTCTTTGGCTTGAGCTGTCTCAAAAATGATATCAATTTCTTGTGCTTCCTTCTATATTCACTTCAAAGTGGGATTTATGCAACACCGTGTGGAGATGATTTCCAACAGATGATTTTTTTAATTGTCAACAGATAGTAGACACCTTCAGATAGCACCACTTGGACAATCCCATCAAAGGAATGTTAAACTTTAGATTGGAGCACCACTGCTCCTACAACCTCTCAGAGCCATTAGCATGGCTGTAGCATCTTAGCCTCTTAAATGAGGCCCCCGCAGATCCTCTCTCTGTGGTAACCTGCATCGCCACTTAAGAAACTTTTTTGAAACCAAAGCCGAATCATCACCCTTGGAACATCTTTCACAACACAATTAGTTAAGTGGTCACGGTGCTCAGCCAAAGCATAGCGAGAGGAGTGAGAGAGGGGATTAAGAAAAGAAAGAAAACATGCTCACATACATTCCCAAGGTTGTGAGCAAAGTCAGTGAAGATGGCTGACATCCAGACCTCAAGAGGAAACTTGCTGTCTCTGGTAACTGTCTTCTGAAAAAAAAAAGGATAAAAAGGGAGTTCTGTGGATTTTTTTTTTCATCCTGGTGAAACATGTTTTTTAAATGAGGAATTAAAATATGGTTAGTGAAAGAATTTCCCCCTGTTCTCCTTTGTTTCCGCTCTCCCACTATCTAGAATCTGATCAAAAGAAAACAGCTGCACCCAAAGATGGGCTAGATTTTAAATGCCCTCCCTCCACATCCACCAGTGTTGGCAACAAAGAAAGTCTCACAAGAAAACCCTCAGCTATTTTTCCACTAAGATTCTACCTGATTCCTTTTGATCTCCAAGAATGGACACATTTCAATGCATATTTTCTAATTTTATGCAAAACTGTGAACTAAAGATCAAAATCTCACCCAAAGGCTACCGAGAAGCAGAGGGTATTTTTTTCCAGGATTCCTTGGCCAGGTGCAGTCAAAACATGTAAAGAAGAACAAAAAAGGATCCTGTATGCAAATGTTTGATTTGTTTTTGTGGACATGCAGCACATGTGCCCTCCCTGATTTTTTGTTCTCCTTGTTGGGGAGAAGATGACGTCAGCCACCCAGAGGAGCATGGCATACACGCTGACTGATTGGGTATAACTGTATCCACAACATTGGATATTTGCACAGCCATTATTGACGTCTGGATGTGGAATGGGATGCTGCAAAGAAGCCAGATCACCAGCCAGATCAAGCCAGATCATTGGGTTTGAGTTGAGTTTTTGAGTTTAGCTCAGAGAGTGAGTCCTCTGGGTTAAATAAAGAGAGACTTTCTCGCTGCTGCCAGTTTATGAAATCATCCTGTGTCAATGAAAAAGACCAGATAACTCCTGCCTGAGCTGACTGACACCCGTTATTGCCTGTTTAATGTCTCTGAGTCAAATATACTGTAGGCTAGGCCCATACTGTAAAACAAACAGAGCTTCAGTATAGATGGTTCTTTACATGATTCATCTCACAATGCTTTGGGCTTTTAATGGAAATATTGTGAAGCAGTGATACCGAAGCTATGGTAGTTTTTTGAAGTACTGCAGTGCATGTTGCCATGTTTTCGGAGGCTTTTTTCCAGGACATTTTCAGGCAAAGTTATACTGCAACAAGAATATATTGTAACTGTGGTCTATCTTTCATGATTGATCTGTGATTTTTAAATTTTGTGTATAGATTGTATTGTGTTGGAAAGGAGGTTCTCTGTTTTTCTCTCTCTTAGTGCTGGTTGGGGAGGGCAGGAGCACTAGCAGTCACAGCTACAGCCAATCTTTTGGCAATCAAGATGTATATTCAGTAGCACCTTGTGTTGAGCCTTCAGATGACAGAGTATTCCTTCAGCTTCATGGGTGGTAACCTGTCTCTCTCAATGTTTGAAAAGGCCGGCCACACACTAGACGATTTTTAAATCCTGGACGATTTTAAACAGTGGGAGACCACAGACGCAAGCACAATTTCAAACAATGTTTCATCTTTATTCCTCTGAACACACACACTAGAGGACTCAGCCAGACTGTCAGATCACTGGAGACCACACACCTGCTGACCTGCCATTGATCTCGGGTGTCACGTGACTTCAGAAAAACAAACAAACACAGATGTCTGGTGATACCCTCTTGCTGTCCCTCCACAACAGGCTGCCCTGGCATGTATTACAGGTGTCGTAAAAACCATAAAAGGGGAAAGACTCAGGATGAAATCCTGGCTGGAATGAAGGCACAGTTGTGTTTATGGTTCAGAGCAGTGAAAGTGTGTATGATACAGCTGGTGACCCTACCACATCTGCTCGCTTCGTCAGAGGCATTACGACCTTGAATCTTAAATGTCAGACATGTTTGATATATACGATTTGGGGTCTGGGAGGCTCCGATGTGATTTGGAGCAGTAAAATAATTGTGTTGACACCAAACACGTGCAGATTATTTAGACCAATAATCATTTGTGACGAGACTCCATTCGAGTTACGCCCCCACGATTGTCGGGGGAGGCAAATCTTGTCTCAAATCAGGCTTAAAATCCTGTTGTGTGTGGCCAGCCTAACCCGCAATTTCCACGGCTGTGTGGCGCACCGAAGCGCGGTTTTCCCCAACCAAAGGGTGAGTACATTAGGAAGTTAAAAGATTAATGTTTGCTTAAAGGATCTGTGGTTTTATGTAAAATGATTTGGCTAAATGTCATCAAAAGTTAACTTTTCCTCGTCAATGGCACCGTTGTAGCTCCACTGACCTCTCAGTGACCCTTTGTTCTTGCTGCAGGATGAGATGTAATGTTGATAAAGTGATTATTTGCGACCGGGAGTCTGTGCATTGTGTTGTATTTGGAAAGAACCGGATATTCTATGCTTGTGACTTCTTTTTTGGTGCTTTCTGATGGACGGGTATTAACATGGTTTGGCAGCGGACAGCGCCGCCAATAGACATGCAGCGTATCTTGAACGAAGCAGAGCAGAGTGGTGCTCCAGGCACACGCCACTGCTGGACTGGAGCGCAGGCTGTGGAAATGCCCTGATAGACTAGAGGGAGGGATTTGCTCTGCAGTACTATGTGCCAGTGGATCGCAGCTCAGTCGCTGTTTGTGGAAATTGGAGGTAAGTGTGATTTTGCTGGAGAATTATTTAGGGACTTTTTGACTTTGCAATTACTTTGTGTCTTCTTCTCCAGCAGTGTCTCCTTCTTCTTGCCAATGCTTCAGCATGCCACCAGCCCACTCACTCACCATGGTTTTTGCACCATTACCTCCTGTTGAATAAACTCCTCCTACCTGCACCCTTGACTTGTGCTCTGATTCTGAGTCCTAGTCAGGCAATTGTCACGCTAGCTGTCTCTCCAGGGAGGTTGTTATGTTGCAATATTGTAATTTTGAACTCAAATTAATTCTGAAAATTTGAGCAATCACATTTTCCTGCAGCTCCAGCTGCCCTACATGGCACTCAAACAACATCCTATTTTTTAATGCTGATTTTTACATTAAAGATAACTGGTTTACAGCCTAGCTCATAAAACAACTTTGGTTGGAATAGTCTTTATGGGCACACTGTGCAGGGGCTGAATTTTTTACGACTCATTTGGTGTTTTAGTTTTTAAGACGATACTGAGTCATGCATAATTGGGGGCACGGCTGATATGACCGCAAGCCATTGTGGAATTGCTGTTTGTAAGGAGGCTAAGGATCCATCTCAGCTCCACTATAAATGTTTATTTATTAACTGGGCTAATTATATTGCAGGTTTGATGAAATAGTATTCCTGGCCCTTGCTTGGGGGAATTTTGTCAAATGGACTTCTGAGAATTTTTACTGATGACCCCTGGTCTATGGCCATGTCCATGTGTAGGCAGGTATTTTAAGCTCATGAAATAAACTGTTGTTTTTTTCTTTTCAAATATTTTGCATTATAATTTACCACAAAGGCTCTGTCTTACATTAGCAGTATTCTGTTCATCATTTCCATTTTAAGCTTATAATTAGGGAATCCTAATATAACTGTCTCACTGCACAACACTTAAAGATGAAAAAAAAAAAAAACACCACCGATGCTCAACAGACTCAGCAAAAGGCATTATGGGATTGCTGACTGGAGAGAAAAAACTCTCCAAATAAAGTTATAACAATTGGACAAAAATGGAAGGTTTGATGAAGACTCAATCTAATTGTGTTAATTTATCTGATTATGGAATGTGTGTTTGCACAGATGTTCTCTTAAAGTTCTTGTGACGCCTCCTGGTTGCTGTAAAAGTTGCAAAGAATATCAAAAGAGATAAAAGATGTTCAATATGATTACCTTCTGGTAGAAACCAAGCCTCTGTATTTAACAGCTATCATAGATTCAGCTCTGTAGATGTAAAGGTTAAAAATGCTTTCAGGGAAAACGAACCAAACAGAATTTTTTCAAGCTCTTCTTCAATATCCACTTGTTTTCCTTCACATATGTTTCCAGTGTGCTCTCAGGACGGTAACAATCAGAGTAAGATTTCACAGGCTCTATCTTTTACAGTTTTTCATTCCCATATGACTGATGTGTATGTGTGACAACATGTCAGAAAGACTGGAATGATCATCTGCACCCATCTTCTGTGTCAATACATTCCTGTAATTTCAGACATTTACAACTTTGTAGGAGTCCTCTTAATGTCTGTTCTTATGTTTCTTCTTGGTAAAATAAACTCTGTATCTAAGCACTGATTAAGGTCAAATAACTGCAAACCCATGCAACGCATTAACCACAGAAACACCTCAAATCCAGTCTTCACAGCAGAAGCGCTCCAGCCTGCAGGGAGAGATATGGGCTTTTCCATTACATGGCGTGGCATGGCTTGACTCAGCACAGCAGCCCAGTGCCGCAGGGGTTTTGCTTTTCCACCACAACCGAGCTACCTGTTTGAGGGCGCGTCTAGAGCCGATGTCATAGTGTTTTGAGCCCTCCTTGATCCCTCTACACTGATCTGAATGACTTCACATCGTTTCAAAGCAAAAAACAAACTGTAGACCGACAGCGCTGCAAGCTGCACTTATCACATTCTCTCTCCCCCTCTCTCTCTATCCGCGATCAGTAAACAAACAATCATTCACACTTATCATCAAATGAGATAATTTTCCTGCATATAAGTTAAAGAACAGTCTCATTATTATTGATCTGTGGGTCTCTAAAAAGCAAAAAAACTAACACAATAATATTTTTGGATTGGGCAGTGAGAACAGCATGCTTTACCAGCGCCAGTTAATAAATTACAAGACGGATTCCGTCATTGGCGAAATGTTTCAAACATCTCCAGCATTTTATTTTTAAAAGTCTAAAATGTATTTATCTATCGGAAGGGGAAAGGGTCAAACTTTTGTTATCAGTAGGTGCAGAAAAAGGTGTAATCCTGGATCTGCACCTGGTCCATCCTGATCTCACTTGTCTGTGTGAGAAGCAGTGCGCAACTGTCGGACAGTAGTATGCACAAAAATCTTGAGTTTTGGTCTTGTGTCATGAATATTTAAGTCATACAGTGAATGCTGACACCGCTGTAACAGAGTTACAGACAGCTGGAGCAGAGGCAGGGATAAAACGTTTCTCCCCCGTCTCCCTGTGGGGTAAAAATTTATTATGGAGGGGTTATCAGTAGCAGAGGGGGTAAATCCCCCCCAACAAATTGGACCCAGAGAAGCGCTTTGACGTCAGCAGGGCGCACTTGAAGGTGGGGCTGGCCTGCTGAGCAGGGCCATTGCTCGATGCGATCAAACTGGTGATGAAAATGCATATCAGCACAGCTTGGTTTGGTGCAGTGCAGCCAAAAGCCGTAGTGGAAAAGCCCCAATAGGTGTGGGTTACACTGGGACTATCTAGCCTGTCGCGAGTCATCAGGGTGAACAGCTTGTCTCCAAATTCAAAAAAAATATCTGCACATGTGAATGTCCATTGTGGGGTTTCTTTTGGTTTCAGTTTTGTGCAGTAAAAGGAGACAGAGACTTGTTGTCCATCCTTGAATACAGTTTATGGCTTCTTTAAGTGCAAATCATTTGGGCCCCTTCAGTTTGTTTCCCAACGTAAAGCGAAGAAACATTTTACTTCTTTTATTTTTGTTGTAATTTCCTCCCAAACTCAATAGATCGTCTCTCAAAGGCGAATCCAACAGGTATCTCTCTATATTTTAGTCAAGGACTTCTCTATGGCATGTTTGATTCAACCTCACCTTTGTCTTTGAGTTATTGAATGTTTTGTTTAGATCCCCCTCACTCGTCCATGAACAATTAGACAAAGCTACTGTCTTATTTTGCTTTCTCTTCTTACAGATTTTATCAACACTTGATAATGTTGTTTTGAAAGGAGAGTTTGACGAAATGGTGTATGAAAAAATAACATTAACACGTCAATGCCTTTTGTCACATCAGGCTTACACTCTCACGTGTGAAAACCACAGGATGAGGTTTTTGTATCAAAACTGAAGTAAGAAGTTGATGGTATAGTTATGTCCTGGCCAAACTTTATACATTTTAACTGTTTTTCTTCAACAAATGATGTTGCTCTATAACTTCCATAAATATGCAGTGATCTTTGCATTAAGAGAGTAAAACCAAAACTAAAAAAACCAACCTGTGCATACACAATTAAAAGTAAAAATTAAAAACCCTGCTTTATGATCTATTAGGTCATTTCCACCATGCGGTCCGGCTCAGTTCGATGTGGAACGGCACGCATTTTTTTATGTTTCCATAGAGCAAAAATTGGAAAGGGTCCCAAAAAAACGACCTGTACGTCCCACTTTTGGGCACCCTTCCGTAGGGGTACCAATCTTACCGATCCGTACCAAAAAGGTGGAGCTACACACACACACACACACACAACAATAGGGGGTTACACTGACGTCACATCAGCGTGCGACACAGCTGCTCGGCTCTGGGCTGCAAAACACAGAAGTCTGCTCTGTGAGGAGCGGGCAAAAACAGGAGAAAAACAGACTAATGTCTGCAACTTTGCAGCAGTTCTTCTTGTTGATTTGAGTTCAGCCTTTAACACGATTCAGCACCACCTGATGACTGCCAAACTACAGCAGCTCAATATCTCCTCTCACATAATTCATCTGATTCACAGTTTTCTGAGCAACAGACCACAGGCTGTGAGGTCACCAATACCGGAGCCCCCCAGGGCTGTGTCCTCAGCCCCTTCCTCTACACGCTCTACACCAATGACTGTACAAGCCCCTCATCAATCACAGCATACTAAAAATACTCTGATGATCCTGCAATTTTGGCTCTCCTCAATAATCAGCATTCCATCACCGACCATCACAGCTCAGTCACCCACTTCACACAATGGTGCACAAATAACTAATCTCCACATCAATACTGAGAAAACAAAGGAAATGGTCTTCAACCCACCCACTCTCAATCTGAATCAACTCAACATTAACAGGAACACAATAGAACAGGTAAAATCATTTAAATATCTTGAACTCACCATGGACAATAACTTTACTTTTGAACACCACATCACAGATGTCCATAAATGCTCACAACGTTTTCATGTTCTCCATACACTGAGTGCCCTCAACGCCCCCCCCACTGCTGTATAAGAGCATCATCCAGTCCATCATACTCTACTGTTCCTCCTGTTTCTACACCATGCTGTCAGTCTCCAACAGAAACAAACTCCTCAAGATCACACAAATAGCATCAAAAATAATCCACTCTCCCACATCAAACATCTCAGAACTCAATGACAACACAATTGTCACAGACACTGAGCACCCTCTCCATAACTTTTTCCAGCTCCTGCCCTCTGGCCGCAGGTACCAGACACTAAAATGGAGAAGAGCCCGCTTCAGTTGGAGCTTTGTACCATCAACCATCTCCATCCTCAACAAACTGGCTCACTGACCTGCCGTCACTCTTTTGTAACTGTTTCTGTTAATTGTCAATTGTCTATTGTGTTAAATGTGTATGGTGTGAAATGTCAACAACTGTCATGACGTCTGTGGAGACAAATTTCCCTCTGGGACAATAAAAGGAATCTATCTATCTATCTTAAATCTGAGATATTTGGACTCAACGGAGATCCAAACTGTCTCCTAGTCTATGGATACTGATATCTGGACACAAATGAAGTTTCCAGTTGTTTATCTGGACCTGAGTTTTAGGACTCAAAGCCAGAAGGCTCACATCAGACCGGTCTATCCGTGATGGATGTGAAACTAAATTAATGCTGAAGATTTGTTAATACAAAGCCTTAGAACAGTTGATTCTCTGTACTGTAACTAGTTATTAATCTACTTCTTATGTTAGATATCTTCTAAAAAGATCACTCTGTGGTTGTTGAACGTGTTTGTAAAACTTCCGGCTGCAGCCTATTTTAAAACAAGATCATCCAGGGTTTTTGACTTAATCTAGTTTTATTTTAACACCAGTTGAACTTTTACTTTATTTTTAATGCGGCAAATTCTCACAGTACAGCTCTTAACTTTTATATTTTGTCATATAAACTATTATAGACTAGACATATTCACTTATTAACGTACAGTTACGACTCAAACCGTCTCTGTACACGTACTCCATCAGCTGATGATCTTAGCCAACAGCGGTTAACATAATTAAAATGTAGTTATTTAAAAAAACAAAAAAACACTATAGCTGAAATAAAGCTGTTTAATGGTTATTCCCTACTAATTTTGTCACTCATTCTTTCTACAACTCTGCAGCTGGACTAGCAGACTCGCGCTGACTGTGACTTCACATTCATAGCCTTTAAAGCCCGCCCACCAAGTAAGGGCACAGGTGTCTGTGGAAACGCAAACTATTTTGGGGTTTAGCGTACCAAACCATACCAAACCATTCTGAATCAAACCAGACCTCCTGATGGAAACTGGCTTATGTGTGCTTCATTCCTGCCACATGGTGTAAGGAGCTATCAGCCCCTCGTTTAACAATGAAACAAATTATTACAAAAATAATGGCAATGACTAAGGAAACGTACAAAGAAGCTTTACAAAGATTTGAAAATATAAGCTAAAAGGTTAATTTTAGCACAAGCCTGTTTCCAAAAACATAAATAAACGTATAATGTCAAGAAAATAATATTGGGATCATATGCAGCACATTCACACACTAAATTTATCTTAAAAAGAAAAAAAAATGTTAAAACTGATATATTTCATTGTTAAAATGCAAAATTAAAATACTTTTTTCTCATTTTTTTGCCTGTATGGCCTTCAAAAAAGTTGGGACAGTGGTAGTGTAGCTACATTAGCTACACATGTAATGTAGCAACATATCTACCCCAGCTTTAGCAAGCATAGCATACGCTAAGATCAAAGTAAATCTATAGCTTTAGCTACGTAGCTATTTTATTTAAATAGAATGTGGGACTATAAGATTTATAAACTGGCAGATGCATTCATGAAATAACCACATTGCTAAGCAACATTTCATCAACAAAACAAGAAAAAGGGACAAAGGTCTATTCTGGGATAAAATTATGTATTAACCTGTTTTAAAAGTAGTTACACCAATGTTGCCTCGCTTTAGCTATGTTAGCTTTAGCTAAAGCTAACAAAGCTTTGCTAGCTATGCTGCTACTGTCACTTGCTTTCATAGCTACTTTGTGACCTAAGCTTTAGCTTCATTATTGATGTAGGTTAAGTAGCTAACAGAGCTATGTTAACTATGCTGGTTACCTTGGTATGTTTTCCCTGTAAGCAGATTGTTTGCCCTTGCCTTAGCCCTTATCCTTACACTAAACTGAAGTTTAATCTAATTTAGTTTAAAAAGTTTTAGCATTTATTTCTGTTCTGAGATATACAGCATCTCTTATGAACGATCTGTTAGAGTGGCTGTCAGAAATGAATGGTCAGCAGCCAGACTGTATTGACTTTTTTGGATCCTTGAATCATTGAAAATCTGAAAAAGCTATCTACAAAAACGTCCAAGTTGTTATGTCATACAATTATTGTGTCAAAAATTTTCCCTGTGTTGACGATAAAACGTATCACAGCTGTCCCTCATGTAGCATCCCCATGCCTCACCCACTGCTGCCTTCCTTCTGCTTCTGCACTACATCATTAGCTGTCTGCTGAACACCTGGAGGCAAAGCCAGGGAGATAATTATTGAGGGCACAGCCACGTCTGCACGCAACCATCATTAACCCATTGTAGCTCATTTAGAGCAGGGAAAAGGCCATGTTGTTGCAAGAGGAGAAGGGGAGAAAGAGCAGCATGGAGCGGAGATCAGACCCTGACATGATATGATACAACGACTGTCTCAATGCCTAAAGCTAATAAAGGCTGGAATTTCTTTCCTTTCTCCTTTTTCATCAGGCACTTGACCTGGAGCTGCCTTAGAGAGGCCTTAGGATGATGAAGACCTATCCCACCTACTCTGAATTGTACAGGTACAGGATTCATGAGTAATAACTCACACAAATAAGCAGCCAGCAATGACTTTGTCTGCTCTGCTAGAAAAATTGTACATTTTAAGGAGGGGGCCTCAAAAACCTTAGACTACCTCATAAACAACTGCAAAGACTGGATTAAGTATAAATTTAGGGGTTATTGTTCTCTCTGTGTGCAAACATTCATGGACCCACTTACAACTGAGTAGTTTTATGTACCAAATTTCACTTTTCTCCACCTTTGTAGTAAATAAATCAGTGTATCTCGCTCTCTGTTATACCACTGTACTCTACCTCAGCAGCTGCGTGGGCATTTGTTTCAGGTACACAAATGAAAGTTCCTTCCTCTCTTTCACTTCATTGACTCTCTTCCTCCTTTAAGATGTCACCGACTCACCCAAGCAGCTTACAGACAACGAGGAGCATCTTTGAGACGACTGTCAGAAAGATAGTGGAACATCCCAATACTCGTGATGAGTTATGTGTTTTGTTCTTTTTCATATGGATGTATGAGTGTGATCAAGATGAGTTTTTTAACATTTTATGTTTTGTGTGAGGGAGCTGAAAAGCATCTCCCTCACTGAGGTGATAAAGATCACACAAGCTGCAGAGACTGTTAAACCTCAATTAATTAATACAGAATGTTATTTTGTTTTGCAACATTATTTTATTTTGCCAACCCACCTAACTCTTCCTGCCTTCAAGGTCTACTTCCTGTGGGAGTCTAGCTGCCAATCACCTTGTTAAGTTAGGTTTGAGCAGGGAAGAGAGAGGAGGAGGGAGGGGGGAAGTTTATTTAGTTATATTAGTCTTTAGTTTACATTATTTGGGGTTATTTAGTTATGTAGATTCTGTATTGATTACTGATCTTTTTGCAGTGTGTTGATTAATTGTAAATATGGTTAATTTGTAAACATAGGACAACAGATTTCTCACTTAGGGGGAGGGGTTAGAGTAGAGTGGGCCTCTGCTCAGTTTAAATGGGTAGCACCTGTGTGAGTGTGAGTGAGTCAGATCCGGCAGTCTGCTGCTGCTGTGAGGGAGACAAGAATTCTGTTGTGCCATTCTGATGTCCTTCAATAAAACAAGAAAACTTCAAAGCTTTGAACCTGCTGTTTGGGACCATCATTCATAAGTCTTCACTTTTGCCGGCCTCTGTCCAAGATCAAGGTTCACTACCATCACAAACCTTACAGTTTTGTTGTTGTTTTCTTTTATATTCATACCAACTTTCTTATATCTGTTATCTCATCTTCTTCATTATCTTATTCTCATCCATTAGTTGTTTTCTCCCCATATTTGTCCATTTGCTTTGAGAGCATGCTTTGAGAGCATGTTTGGCACCAAGGGGATCTGTGGTTCAATAAATTATACAATTTGATTTCTTACAATAGTGTTGAAAATTAAGAGCCATTGCCATTGTCCATAATGAAAACACTCTAATGTAGCAAACATAGTGCTGCATAAGCTACACTGTTAATGGAGCCACATGGTAATGAAGCTCATGGATATCTATACTAACTGAGCTACAAGCTAACATAAACTATATAACCACATAGTTACATTATCTACGTAGCTTACGTAGCTATATTACGTAGTTTGAGAACCCCTGATGTAAATAACTGTTTCTTTAAAGCTCCTGAGAAACTTTCAGTCAACATCAGTGTTGTCAACTAAAGTCATATTTTGAATTCTTTTATGTAGCACCTACTCTGTGTCAGGGTTTTACACCCATCAAAATGACTGTAAGAAAAGAGTTTATCCTAATGCCAATGCTTATTTGCTTTTGTAGATCATGCAGAGGTATTACTATCAATATCAGTCTATTTATAGTTATTCCTCTAAGGACAGCTAAAGAAAAAGGGGAAATATGGAAAGAGCAGGGAAGACATACACCAAACATGTGCAGAGACCAGGAATTTTTCTCCAATCTTAAATAAGTTTTAATATCCTATTTTTAAGTGAGTTGGGCCACATTCAAAGTAGTTGGTATAATATTTCTGGGTAATAATCAGTATCAGGTAGCATCTGAATCTGATTATATTTACAGTTTTTGGTTTGTTTAATGGCATGCCAGTAAAATCCTATCAAACAGGTATAAAACAACTCGGCATGTTTGTACTGAATTTCACTGAATTTTAACAGTAGTAGTGAGTAGTGATAAGCCATTTCAGCCCACTGGTGTTGAAAATAACATCGATAAAAGGCGGGAAGCATGGAGTGCAGAAAATAAATGACAAATACAAGGGTAGGCAGTGAAATAAAACAGGAAATGACATTACAATGACTAAAAACAGAACCTGACGGTTAGAATCAGGATCAGTGTTTATATCAGTGTGTTTCACAAGTGACCTCAAACTTGTAACAGAAGCTTCATAATTTGATCTGAGAATAGAGTGCTACCTCAGTGTTCAAAAAAGTAAAGCAACTGCTTTAAACTGAAAGTGTAAACATTCAAATCTTTACCTTTAAATAAAGCATAGTATTTATTGAAACTGCATCCTAAACTGCAGATCTGATTCATGGAAAAACTGCGAAACTGCTAAAGAGCTCATGCACAGTGTTAGACAAAGGCACATAGTTTGTTTTGTTCAGATCCATAATCTTACATCCAGACAAGCTGTTTTATGCAGCAGCAGAAGCTAAATACAGTCACCTGTATCCTTTACAGGTGCATAATCTCTGTTAAACATTACCTATCCACCGAGCCAGACAGTCATAATGAATTTATCAATTAGCCTGGCTGTGTGTGCCCTTCAGGCTGAGGCCGAGGCTGAGGCCCTCCCCTTCTCTACAATGAAGTCAAATCAGTCATCCTGTCAGAACAGCAGAGTGCCTGGAAGAAGCCAGGAGGGTCTCATAAAAGAAAGACAAGCTTTTAAAACTAAGTTTAAACTTTTTTCCTGCCATGTATGTACAGGAGTGTTGTGCACACTGCAAAAAATTAGGGCTAAGCGTGTGTATTTGACTGAGTGCTGATCAAAAATATCATACACTTATTTGAGTCACTTTCGCATGACAAGTCCAAAGAAAAATCCTATTTAAAGATATAAAAAGCTAAAGTGTGTTTTGCACTGACACAAGGCTTCCATCATCAGCTCTGAATAGTTGGGATATTTCTGTTTTTTATTTCATAATAATTTTCAAAAATGTCTAAAAAACTGTTTTACTGTAACATCAAGCTGCAATATACAGGAAGTGAAAAAAGGTCTGAATACTTCCCTAATGCACTTTATCTGCTAAGATTCAAGTTTTTTGCAGTGAAGTCCTGCACAGGACTGACTTTTACTTCAAATATTGGAGTTTGTGTCTATTTTGTGTTAAAAAAAATGAAAGCATTAAATGATTAAATCAATTTATGAGAGTGAGTGAAGGCATTAATAATGTGCTTTGCTCCAGAGAAAAAAACAAGTATTGTTGTAGTAAAAGAATGCATGCACTCTTTTGTAAACCAAAAATAAACTTTATTAATATTCTTATCTTTATTTTACATCAGGTATAAAACATAATGGTTGCACAAAATGCTACAAAACAACTTGAAAATACATGTTTTTACAATATTCACATTTCATATTTCCATTATAACTCTCAAGTATAAAATATTTATTGCAATACTCTCGCTATCATATTTCACAGGTGAATAGCTACAAATACAGTGCAGCTACATGTTAAGTTAAGGTGTGTATTTTTTTTTTTTTTTTTTTGTGGTATTTCTGCTAACGGAAAGATATTTTCAAACATTTCACAGTTTTTCCAAAGGCGTGTAATTTTCAGAACAAATAACCTGCAGGGAGAGCAGAAAGCATTCAAACCAAAACTGGGAGGAAACGGTTAGATGTGTATCAGTGCACACAGGTTGTGTTTGCCTGGGAGGGGAGCGTGTTGTGGTTTAACCACTTGAAAATGACAAGCAGCTGGTGGTGGAGCTCAGCCTGTATTTCTTGGGTGCTCTGCGAGACTTGCTGGGAGTGGAGGGTGGGGAGGCCACGCTCAGATTTCGGACCTTGCTAAAACTGTTCCTTAGGCTTTCTCTCCTGCTCCCAGAGGTGCTGCTGGTCTCCTTGGATGAGAATCGGTCTGGGTTACAGAGGCCAGACTTCATGAAGCAGCAGCACGGCAGCTCGGCAAGGGCTTTCCTCATCTCAGTGCTGCCCAGCACGTAGATGATGGGGTTCAGGCCAGAGTTTAGGACAGCCAGAGAGATGAAATAGTCAGCACTGAACAACAGTGCACACTGGCGGGATTCACAGAAGAAATCCACCAGTAAAAGCAGGAACAGTGGCCCCCAGCAGCATATGAAGGCCCCCACAATGAACATCACAGTTTTAAGCAGAGCCATGGAGTGCTTGCGGCTGTGCTGGGGGCCAAGCTTTGCACTTCTGAGCACGTGGCAGTAGATGAGACCATAAAGCATGCCAATAGTCAGGAGGACAATGAAGAAGATGATCAGAGAGAAGAAGATGTAGGTCTTGGAGTAAAGGGGGAGGAGAGTGGAGCATTTATCCAGGCTGCACACACAGTTCCAGCCCAGCAAAGGGAGAAAGCCAATAACCAGTGCCAAACCCCAGCAGAGCGCCACCAGGCCGTAGATCCTGTAGTAGGTCCTACTAGTGGACTTCTGAGACAGTGGCTTCATCATGGTGGTGTAACGCTCCACAGCAATCAGCAGCAGACTGAATATGGAGGCAGCCAAGGCCACAAACAGCATGCCCTCCCTGAAGAGCCACAGAGCAGAGGTGAGGCGAAACGTCTGGCTCCCGGACAAGCAGATGTTGACCACATAGGAAACTCCAGTGAGGAGGTCACTCAGTGTGATGTTGGCGATGCAGACGTAAACCCAGCGCCGGCTGTGGCAGATACGGGAGATGACAGCTACCAGCACCAGGAGGTTCTCCAGGATGATGAAGATGCTGACACAGAGGAAGATGGTTGAGGCAACGCTGATGTTACTCTGTTTGTTTGAGATGGTCCGGTTCTGCAGGCGGCCTGTGAAGTTGTAATGCCGCAGAATCACAGGGCTCATCACAGTGGTGAGGTTGCCAGTGGGGTTGCTGGGTGATTGGTATAAATGGGGACAGGAGGATGAAGAAACGAGGGAGGAGAAGACGTCCATTATGACAGCTGTGCTGGTGGAGATTGAGGGGGTAGACTGAGGTGGTACAAGCTGCTCGGTAACTAGTGTGAAACTCCTGTGATCAAACAGGCTATTGTTACACTCTTACCACAGAAGCTCAACACACACCTTGAGAGACAAAAGAAAAAGAATGAATTTAATATGGCTTCAATGTTAAAACAAGAAAAATATGAAAAAAAGTCCTGCTTCCTCATTGTGGTGCCACAATCAATTTAAAAGGCATCATTTAAATGCCTGCTGCATGTGCTGCTTACTCCACCTCTCTGTGGTTAACAAAGGATGACTGAGCAGCACCAGGGCATTTAAATCATACGCATGGAGGAAATAGACCTAGTTTCTCGTAGGATGCTGTGTAGATTATTCTTGAAATCATCAGTACAAACAATAAAAGAATTAGAGGATCATGATAAAATAAATATGAGCCTGTCAGCAAAAAAATTACAGGGAACAGCTGTACCTTGTTTTAGTTCCTCCACAAAAACTCACTATTAAGACCCCTGAAAATCAATACATTAAAAATAGCTAAAGATGATTTTTCCGGTGTTCACCTTTTTTGTTCAAGTCTGATCAATAACCTAGAAAATAAATTCTTCATCATCACAGACCTGATTTTTTTTTTCTTTTTTTTTTCTTTTGTCTGATGTAAAAGTAATAATTCTGGATTCTGCCCCCAAATTCCCCCCCCCCCCAATATTTTACAAAATATTAACATTGTTATTTTAAATGAAAGTATTTTGATTTAATTAATCCTTACAGGTTATTATTCTACATGTACAATTAAATGGATGCTGTGCAGGACTTACTCTGGCTGCTGGTGGTGATTCTGAGCATGTGAGAAGGGACTGAAGATGACGGGGGAAGTAACTCAAAGACAGACACACCCAAGACACACACACCCAACGACAAACATACACACTCTCAATATGCAACCCAGAGATTGCAGTCATCGTTATTCAATCACTGGGTAAAATCACAAAGTAACTGAGAATTTCCAAGGTTCTTGCAAATTCAGATTTTACAATATTACACGATACAATACAATGAAATAATACTTAACGATACGATACACTACAATACAATAAGGTAATGTAATGCAATACTATATAATATGATATGCTGAGCTGCAATGCACTACTATACAATAGGATATAACAGGATACAATAGGATATGATGCACCACAATAAGCTAGGGTACTGTATGATGCGATACAGTGCGATGAGATGCAGTTTGATACGACATTGTACAGTACAATGTGATGCAATATGATTCAATGTCATGGGATATAATACGATATAATACAGTATGAAACAATGAGATGCAAAATGATACAATGCAATATGATATGATGTGACAGTATATGATAAGATATGATAAAATATAATGTGATGCAATATGATACGGTATGGTACGCTATGTAATGATATGACATGATACGATATGATACAATATGAAATGAAATGATATGATAAGATATGATACGATACACTTTGTTGTCCCCCGGTGGAAGTTCTCTTGGAATCTATGCACATTTGATGTCTCCATAGTTATATCAAGTAAAATTATCAGTAGAAACAGTAAACAGTCCACCAGAAAACACAGAAACACTTACTAATGAACGCTCAAAGCACATGTTTCACA